>NC_071615.1:5422500-15315000 GCF_014839835.1 Dryobates pubescens
ACCACCCGACCGCCGAGAAACCCGCAGCAGGTTGGGAAAGACTGGCTGTTCCTCGGGAAATTAATGCCTTTAATTCCAAGTTTGTCCCTGGGAAAACGCTGCCCACCCTCGTCCTAGGCATGTCAGGAGGAATCGCAGGGCTTTTAAACAGGGGATTAAGGAAAGTGGTCACTTTTGACTCAGTAGGAAAAATCCCTCCATGATGGTAATGAAAGCCTGGATGATATAAGTATCTTCTGGTTCACAATAGCAATTAATATGGTAATATTCTACTATTAAAGATGCTAACATTAAGATGGAACTCGGATGTGGTTAAAACATTTAATAGAGGGGAAAATGCATTCCTTGAGCATCAGGTAACAAAGTCAAATGGAGAACGGGAGAGGAAAGTCTCTTAAAATAACAAAGGCCTTTACGTAATTTGGAAAGGCTTTTAATACTCCCTCCTCAAGGAAAATTCGAGGTGCTTTGAGAAGTGGGTATTAGTGAGTGCTGCAGAAGAGAGCTTCTGCTGGGTGGGGAGTGCTGTCCTGGTGGGACCCCAGCCCTGTTTGGTGACCAAATGGCATAGTGGGCCACCTGCATCTGCAGTGACCCACTGGTGGCCCATGAAGAGCCTGTGCTGGGACAAAGGCATTGAAGCATCATGATATCCTAGAAACTTGGGAGTTGGAAGCAACATATGGAGGGCTCTACTCAAACCTCTGCTCCAGACAAGACTAAGTTCAGAGTCAAGCCAGACTGTCCATGACCTTATGCAGTGGAGCTGAGCATCCCCTACAGGTGGAGGTCCCAGGACCAGTCTGAGCTCTGTCCTGGTGCTGAACCACGCTCATCCTCATTTGCTTTCCCAAATATTGTGAGTTGCTTGCACCATGCACTCCCTGGTTGGCCTCTGGGTTCCCAGTTCCATGCAAACACCCCAGATCGTGGTTGTATGACTGGGCATGGCAAAGGCTTTGGTTTCTGCAAGAGGAGGAAGGGTTAGGACCTGCTCACCTCTGCCCTGTGAATCCACTTAGTGTGATCAATTCGTCAAGCAGAGGCTAGATCCAGTTATGCAAAGACACTCTCTTAGCAGAGCTTTTTAAAAAATATCAAGCTATTTATGAGAAAATTAGAAAGTACTTCTTTAAACTATAGCCCACGCTTTCATTACTCTGAAAGCCTTTTCATTTTTTTCCCCCTCCTTTGTTTTCAATTAAAAACAGTGAGGATTTAGGTTTTTGCTTTTAACTAGAAAAAAAGTAATTTGCAAAGATAACAGTATTGTGGGAATGGAGGAACCTTTCAGCTGATCACTAGAAGCAAATATTTACCAGCTGGCTCTCATGATGAATTGGAGACTGATGTGGAGAGCATAGTCTTGTCCTGCCTACAGCTCTGCTGACTTCATCAAATCAGACCATCTTCATTTTGTAGTTATTTTTTTCCCTCTGAAATGTGTCATTCCTGGGACAAAACAAATTGTCTTCTGAAGCTTGCACTCCTATGCAAGTTTATTTAAAAGTAATTCTGCCTAGCTGATCTCAAGGATTCATGTAGGTCATTCAAGCTCCAGTCTGACCAGTTTGCTCAAGTTCTCTGCTCCAGGCTTCCTCCTTCCTTGTCTGTCCTAAAGAGAAGCTGCACACAGAAAGCCATTCCCAGGGCAAACCCTCTGCTAAGCTCACTGTTGAATCAAAGCTGTGCATCACAGGGAGATGTGAATCAGTGCCTTTTCACCAAAACTGAAGAAGATGGAAAGGAAAATGGATGGAGAACAGAGGGGCCAATGCCAACAGAAACATTATTGCCCTGTGTTGGAAGTTACATCCCTGTATGTGCTGCTGAGAGTACTCCATAAGCTACACTGAACTGGTCTAGGCAGATTACCAAAAGCTTCAGGTTTAACCTCAGCTCATTCTGATGAAGCTGATTAGGGAGCAGTCACACAAGCCAACAGCAGGAAGGTCCTGCAGGGACAGTGACCCCAAAGCAGTGAGGGTGAGTGTAAGCATGCAGTCTTTTTAACTGGGTGCTGCATGTTGGTGCCAGCCCCTTGACTTGTCTTTACTGTCTTTCCCACAACCTTATAAAAACCCATTTCCTTGGGACATTTAAAATTAGCTCTTTTTTGGTAAACTGATGCAGTGATGGCGTGGCACAGAGCACTGGCCCTAAAGAGAAGAATACTAATAACTGAGAAAACATCAGTAACAAGCCCCACTGTCTAATTCTCCCTCTTTTCCTTCACTGTCTATTGTTATTTTGATAGTAGCTAGGGCTGAAGACACCAAGGAAAATGGGGACCCACCAGACAGCTGCTCAGCTGCAGCCAGAATGATGGGAGCTGAGAGGCAGCCTGCCCCTGTGACTGTTCCCAGCTCTGCTGCTGGAGGTTTATGTGGGTAAAGGTGACCCTCTGTGTCATCTTCCACCCTTGTCACCTTGTCTAGGTCATGCACAGCATCTCCTGGTGGAGCCCATGCACAGAAGGGCTCAGCCCTGCAGGTAAGGGGACCCAACCAACGAGTATTCCGGAAGCAACTGTAATGCAGAAAAATAAGTAGGAATAGGGGGGAAAAGCTACAGGAATTGAACAGTGGATGACACTGAGAGAGGAAGAAAAAGCCTCAAACTTTAAAGGCAGTATTAAAACAGGGCATGCAGAAAGTGAAGTCAATTAGGCAAAAGAATCATCTGCTGACGGAGGTCGCCAGGCCGAATTCCTGAAAGGATTCATGAATCGACTAAAAATACCCTTGGGATAGTTTGAGTACGGACTGAGTTACTGAAGGGCAATGCCCCAGATGACCCAGGAGACCCTTTCCAATCCTACAGTATAAACAATGATGCTATTAACATTTGTACTAAGTACCTGCTTGGGCTCCTCGCCTGCTACCACAGTGCTTTGGCTCCTACCCATAGCAGGAATGGAGGCTGCAAGAGGTGTTTTGCTTCCTGCCTTAGCCTGGAGAGCATCCTCCAGGTACCAAGCAATTCCTCTGGTTTCTTATCCTTAAAGCCACCCCTGTAGAAGGGGAATTATGGAAGACCCTCTTGACAACGGTAGGAGCAGTGAGAGGCCGAAAAGATCAGTGGAAAAGCCTGATGGAAATGCTGCAGTGCTGAAAAGAATGACAGGGAGGCTGGAGAAAATTCCTGGCCAGCAAGGAGACTCAGGACAAGGAGACCTTAATGGCCAGGTAATGCCAAGGAGACACTTGCAGGGCATGGAGAGAGAGGGGGGCAGTCTGAGGAATTTGCAGGTGTGTATTGCAATTGCAGAAACAAAGGCAACTACATCTGAGGGTACAAAAAAAAACCCAGATGGAGTTTGGACACTGCACTAGGGAATGCAGCATGATCATGAGAGCCACCAAGATGCTCCAGGTGACCTTTGCTATTAGGATGTGCCATTCCTCTGGGGAGGATTTTTCAGTGTACAGACCCCACCTGGACCCCAGTGTACAGCCCCACATATGTTGTATTGACTGTGGCAGGGAAAAAGGCATTTTGCTATTAACTTTTTTCTCTTAACATCTCTCATGACTAGACCTGACTGAGATGTCAACCCATGGTGTCACTGTTGGGCACTGTCCTGGGAAATGGTAGAGCACTGCTGCACCTCAGGTAGATGCACAGGTCTGGGTTTAACACAAAGGCAAACCTGCAGCCCTAAATCTTTACCTTGTAATTCAGGTACTGAGAATAAAAATGAAAACAAGGTTAGATAAAAATATTCTCCATCAAAACTTAATTATGCATCCAGAGGCTGAGGCTCATTATTCATCCTCCAACCTGGAAACAAATTAGTCTAATGAAGCTGTGAGTTAAAATGGAGAAAGGATGTAGAGGCTGGAGAATATTTGTGTCTGTGCTCGAATGCCAAAACCAGCACTGAGCCCTGGATACTACATTTGTCTCCAGGATCAGGTGTTTCCTGCATCTGGGGGCATGTCCAGGACCTAGGTTTTGCTAAAAACAGGTCAGAGATGCTCATAAATGGGAATCTGAAGCTGTTACAGACTGGTAAAATGTGGGGGCTCAGTTCAGACATGGGGGCTCATCAGAGCCAGAGGCCACAGACCTAAAGAAACCCAAACAGCAGTGTTAGCTGCCCCTGAGGCAACCCAACTTGAGGCACACATTTAGCACTGGCACAAGCTCACCAATGACAGCCAGCATAGCCCCATGAAGAGTTTGGCTCCAGTGACCTCTAGTAAATGTGGAACCAAACCCCAGGGGCTGGGAAGAAAAGAAACTGATAACTAGTGGGATGGCAGCTCTCTAAGGGTTTATTGCACAAGTGTTTAAGAAGCTAAAGACTATAATTAAACTGCCTAGAAATGCATAATCATACTGAGGAAGGCCTTTTGCCCTGCTCCTTCTCTGCAGAATTTGGGGACAAATGAAATGATCTCATAGGAAAGGGACCTGGAAGGTATTTAATCCTGTGCTCTCTGCTGCACTGCCCAGCACCCGTTGGCTCTGGACTGGTTGCTTTGACCACCTACAAGTGTCACCCATAAACTGTAGCCCCTGGCACAAATGGGTTTGGGGACAGTTAGGGGCTACCCACAGCACATCACAGCAAGTCTGGTGATATATAGCCCAGGTCTGAGCTCTGCAGCAGAGCACAAAAGGTTCAAGTGACCTAGTAAAGACCATACCAGTACCAGAGAACAAGTCCCCACAGGCCCCCAGCTGAGCCATTCTCACCGCTTTTTTCTCTTGCTCCCATCCTAATGTGCTTAACTATAAATGACCCCTTTATTTTTTATATCTCCATTTCATTTTTCCCCTTCTTCCAAGCAAGCAGTAAAACAAGGAAGCCAAGAAGCAGAGCTCTTACTGTAAAGTGAGTGCTGACACAGAACAATTCTGGGGACCTCGCAGCTCACGTCGAACATTTGTATCATTGCAAAGAGGCTCTGGGCTTCTCCTCTGAGACCCAAGCCCTAATCCTGCTCCCATGTTCCAAAAGGAAGCCCATTGGAGTCATGCAGGAAGAGGTAAGCTGCATGTGGTCCAGAGGCCCTGATGTTCACTGTCTGAGCCTAGCACTGGTTTATTTACAATTTTGCCATGTGGTTTATTCTGTGCCATCCTGGGGTTCACCACAGACTGGGGTGAAGACAGCTGAGCTGAGTAAAGCCCCCCAAACACAGCCCCTCCATTACATTCTTTGTCTCAGCTATGCAGAAGATGGTCTGCTACCCTGGGCAGAAGGACAGCAGCTTGCTGTTTATTAGTATAATTTTTAAAGGTGCCTCATTGTATTTATTTGCCGTGTGGTTAAACATTTATTATTTATATTTAATTTTCCCAGATCCAAAGGGGCATCACTAGTGGCTGAGTGTCTGCAGATTCAGTGCAGCTCCTTCACACACTTATTTATGTAACCTTGGCCTCCCCCCGAGGGGCTCCCGTTTCACTATGTGCCATCGGCCTCTTAATTGGCCTCACAGATCACGCCTTCTCCTTCGGCTCACCCCAGTCCCCAGCACTCGTCATTTCGAAGCTATTAAACGTGGTTGAAACAAAAGAGTGCAGTGAATTAAAGCCAGGAAGTTTCCTACCCCTCCTGAACCTTTGTTTTCAATTCCCACTCCAGGGCAATGGCCAGACTGGGGTCATTGCAGTTGGTTTGGAGGGCTCAGTGAAGGACCGTGTTGAGATGGAGATGCTGGCTGGTGTGCCCAGCCTGCCTGTCTTTGCACCCAACTGCATCTTCTTGAGAAGAGCTTTTGGTACCAATTAGACTCCAAGCAGCTGATTAACCTGCAGGGATGTATGGAAGTTGTTTTTGCTGTAAGAAAGTAGAAGAAAGTCAGGAGTCTCTCCTTGGGACTCATTCATCCAGTCCCCTTGAATGGTCAGTGAGTGGTGGGATGGGGGGAGAGCCATCTTCTGCCTCTGAGCCAGCCCAAACCCACCTCTTCCTACTCCCTAGTACTGTAGCTTTCACCCATCTAATCATTTGGGTACCAAATTTCTAGGGACAGCCAGGCTGGGGCTCCAAAAATGCAATCTGCAGAGATGGAGAGACCAGGAACTCTCACTGACATTTCCCAAGAGGTAAAACTCCATTGAGGTGGTGGCTTTGGATATTCCTTTTGTGATACATCAGCCTGCCAATCCACCCCGAGCACCTCAGGGCCACCTCCGACCCAGAGATGCTACCTTTCATTTCCAGCCACCAGCTGTGGTGCTTCATGAACATATCATCCAGGATTTTCATCCACACACAGACCAGAAAATGCACTTAGAGCTGTTAAACTTTATTTCAGACAGTGTAGATCCTGTAGCAAGGAGGTCCCTGTGTCAGTGATAAGAAAAAGGCATCTGGAGAATTCAGCCACATGAGGTTTTTACCAGGGAAACGAACTCTCCAGGTGAAGGGGGTTGATATTCCTGGTCCATTTTAACCCAGTTGCCAGCTGCTTGGGTTTAAAAAAAGAAAACTTCACTCCCATAGGCAGAGCTATTTCAATATTAATGGTTTTATACCTTCTCCTTAAATATATCACAGGCTACACTTGGAGATAGAGTTTGAGAGTAAATATTGTTATGCTGGAGCTGTCATCTGTGAGTAATCACAGACCTAATTGAAGCTGGCCAGCCTATTAAATAAACATTCAGCATAAACGAGGGAGCAAAGAAATACCCTTAGTTTGGTAATAGTTGGAAATGATGGAAACCAGTACCCGAGTCAGGGACCAGACTGATGAGGTTGGAGTAGGGAGGGCCAGGAAGGGAGGTTTTCCCCAAGCAGCTCACAGCAGCATGCTGCAAAACAGCAAGAACCAGAAAGCATCAGCTTTAGGAAGGAGAGCAAGGAGAGAGCTTCCCCGGGGCAGGGTGCTGGCCATGGCAGCCTGGTATTTTGGGGCAAGGAGACTGCATTCTCAAGGAGTCTGGCTTTATCGCATCCAGGGGAACATGACTTCCCCTCACACACTGTTAATAGCTGGGCTAACGTTCGCAAAATAGCCTAACAGAAAGCATCCTCCCAGCATCAAATACTGCCTAATCACCCCACGGAAATGGCCAACGATACAATCTTGCAGCGTTTCTTGCGTTCCTCGGGGAACCACCTAATCCTCCTTGTTGTCTGCCAGTTTCTCCTTGTCCTTGGGAATTTCACATATAGAGGAGGCTACAGCTTTCGAGAGCGAGGCACGGGCTGCTGGCGGCTCTCGCAGCCCTGCTGCAGTGCCATGGCTGGCACCGAGGCACACGGGCATCTGAGGCTGTGCTCCGGGGCACATCAAGCAAAACAGGCACATTTTTGCCCCAGCGAACCCTCACAGCATCCTGCCCCTCGCTGCCCTCTCGCCAGATGTTGCAGGGATGCGTGTGAGCGGCGCTGCCTCTCTGGGAGGCGATGAGAAGAGGGTGATGCACCGAAGGGACATGCTCAATTTCCCTCCAAGATGGTGCAGCCACAATAACATTTCTCCTGCTGATGGCATCCATGTGTCTCTCTCCCTTTTCACTGGGGCTCTGTTACACGCTGGGATGTGGTAGGAGAGTGTGTGCACCTTCTGTTCCCTGAGCCATCCCTGCCTTTCTGGGGAGCACGAGGAGCCTGGCCTTCCGTGGTTAGTTTAAGAAAAACACTCTCCCAGTGATCAGTGCCTGTATGAAGTAGATGTATGGTTTCAGTTCTGTCCTTGAGCCATGGATCATTTAATGTTGTCAACACATATGCATCCTTCTCAAACATCCCACTGAGAATTTCTAGGGACTGTAGACAGCTTAAAGCTAGCGTTACAGCAGCAGCTTCATATTTGCTTTCAGATCCACGTGCATTTTTTAATACTAAAGCTTGCATAATTGCTGCTGAATTTCTAAGCAACTTCTTCAAAGGGGCAGAGGCACATTAGCAGTAGGAATACTGGTGGTGGAGCAGGAACAAGGACTGTTGGTGGTGAGAGACCATCTGTGCACCCATCCCAGAGCCAGGGGCAAGACCCTCAACCAGCCAAGATACCACACAGAGGAGCTCAGCCCCAGTAAGGAGGCCCAGCCAGCACCCGTGGATGATACTGGCCCTAACAACCGGGGGGCCACCAGGCCCCCCGGCCTTTGTTGTCACCACCACCATCACCCAGTGTGCACCAGGGGCACTCACCGGTGATGAGAGGAGGATCCTCAGCCCAGATGGGCTCAGCTTAGAGCTTCTGCCTCTCTTGGAGGGGATTAAAAAGGGGAGTGGGCGGGGAGGGCTAAGTGGCCACACCTGGGGTGGGAGGAGACTCCAACAGAGCCCAGGTGCTGTGGGATTTAAGGGGAAAAAGGGGGAGAATGGAATGGATGAGGGCCTTTTAGGGTGTCAGGTAGTGATAGGACTAGGGGGAATGGGAAAGAAAGTAGAAATGGGTAGATTCAGCTTGAATGTTAGGAAGAAATTCTTCATGAGAGTGATTTGCCATTGGAATGGGCTGCCCAGGGAGGTGGTGGAAGTGTTTAAAATAAGACTGGATGAGGCACTTAGTGCCATGGTTAATTGATTAGATGGTGTTGGGTGATAGGTTGGACTTGCTGATCTTGAAGGTCTTTTCCAACCTGGGTAATTCTGTGATTCTGTGGTTTATGGTTTCCCAGCAGCTGCTCAAAGATGGAGTTTGAGGAGCCATGAAGAAGAGCTGAGTTGGGACCTCCCAGGTTGGTGTGTGCTTGAGCATATCTTCTTCCTGACCCTTGGGATGTGCTTGCTAGACAGCCACCGACACTAGGTGTCTACATTAACAGCTTTGTAGCGCTGCATGCATCTAGCCAGAGAAGATTACACTTCCATGGCAGGGTTGTTGGAATGGGATGATCCTTGAGGTCCCTTCCAGCCCTGACAATTCTATGATTTCTGCTTTGAAAGTGGGATAGGACACTGCCAACCTTACTCTTTTCCTTTTCTGTTTCTTTTTTTCTGGATGTGCCTAGAAGCATGGTGAGATACTGCATACCATTGAGATTACTTGGCAGATGAAAGGTCCATCCCACAGCTGATCAAGGCAGGGCTATAAAAGGGGAGACAAGGTGGCTCCTCAGTATGAGGAGGATCTTCTGATCTTTCTCAGCTGGTGAAAAGGGAGCTGCAGCTAGGGCTGGTACCTTCTGGTTCTGTCACAGTCTGTCCGTAGTCTCCCTCTGAAATGGAAAGTGTGCTGCTGTTCCATGGCAAAGGTATTAAGCTTGGCTGGGATGCCCATCCCCACAGTGGTCAATCCCTGCTGAGTGAAAGGCAGAGACCACCTCGGGGAGCAAGTGACCCTGCTGTTTGTTAGCTGCCAGCTGCTCTCTTGGGTGCTGGAGGAAGAGATTAGTGTAAGATGGTGATGCCCGATGGCTCAGTGTGAGAAAAGAAGGCTATGGAGAACCTGCACCAGCTGATTGCTGTTGAGAGGTACGTGTGGAGTTCTGTGCCCAAAGGCTTCTTGTGCTTCCCTGGCTGTGCACCCAGCAGCTGGGCTCAGGGTTGCACAGCTCTGCTGCAGGTGTGGCAGGCAGCCCCTTCCTTCCTTCCTCTGAAGGAAAGCATTCCTGGGGTTGACACCAACCCGAGGCATCCCTCTGTATGAAGGGAGTCGTCCCCTCTCCACCCCTCTGGCTGAACAGCACCACGTCAAAGGCACCTGGTCAGCAAAACTCCATTTACTCTATGTATTTATTATACTGGAGCCCAGGGTAATTACTTTACAACTCTGAACATTGAATATAATTTGTCTTATCCCAGTAGGTCCCAATCTTTATGAATTTTATCTGACGCTTGCTCCCTTCAATTATCTGCCATCAGAAAAAGTTTACCATTGCTGCAAAAATATCAATTTGCCAGGGGTTGCAATACATTTGCTCTCCACCTCTGTAATTTACAAACTTGCACTCTATGATTAGAAAGAATAATGGCTAATAGGAGAAATATTCATGTAAAATCGATACTGAATAAGATGCTGCCACCTTTTGGTTTAATCTAATTCTACATCTGGGGCCAAATTCCTCCCCGGTGTAACTGCTTTGTTGGGAGAGGAGCTACAGCTGCCCTGGGGCTAGCTGTGAGGGATGGAGTGGCACTGAAGGGGGGATGGTGGGGGGAGGAAATGAAGCATGATCTGAGGGGCTCACCCCATGGCTGTAAATGGGGTATGGCAAGCTTCTGCTGTGGGGTTTGCAGGCTCTAGTAAGAGGAAAATTTCCATAGCTGTGCTTCTGCAATGGAAGTACAGCCAGAGACAAAGTGGAGGTTTCTCTCTTCCTCTGTCCATCTAGGAGGCTGTTTCTGGAGCTGTGTACTGGGTACCAGTGCTGGGCTGCCCCTTATGTCCATGCTGATGTGGTGGGAAAGGGGTCCAGGATCTGATGAGACTCAGCACGTGGCTGAAGGTGTCTAGCCAAGCTTCTAACTGCTAGGCAGTTTATCTAAGATGATAGGCAACCTTCACCTTGCCAGTCTGCAGTGGGGTTTGCCAGTGGGACTTGCAATGCTGCCAGTCCTGGTAGCTCTGAATGCACTTCCTCTTCCATTACCTGTCACTGCAATGGGCCCTGTAGCCCAAATACTGCTGTGCTTTCAAAAGAAAACAAAAAGGGCATTTAATTTTTGAAGCAAAGATATTCCAAAGTGCTACAGCAGAGCCATTGTGATGCAGCTCTGTCTCCTTGCCCAGTGACACAGGGTTTTTTTCAGCTGAATCTCAGCAAGCATGTGATGAAAAGCTCTGAGGAGCTGCAGTTAGGGAATTTCCAGCAGAACTTGCTGTTTCTCTCCTATCTTGCCCCTTTGTTTCCCTGAGTGCAGGGCAGAGTCTGAATTCGGTAATCGCCACCTGGATTTGCTTTGCTGTCTTCCCAAGGAACTTGTTTGAAGAAATTGAATTGGCAAATGCATTGTTCCAGGCACAAAGGGTTGTGCCAGGAATAATGTGGGGTATTACCCAGCTCTGCTACAGCTCTGAGCACACTGCCAGGGACAGTGAACCAATGCAGGATGCTCCCTTTGAGCAGCTCCCTTTGTTTCCTCTTCAGAAAGAGGTTCACTCTTTTCTGAATGGTTGCTCCATGCTCTAAAGCAAGAGCAGAAGGAGCTGCTTCGAGTTTCCTCAGCATGTGCAGAAACTCTCCTGTTGGGGTATTTTCTGCTAACAGGTTCTTATGGCTTATACTTGTGTTTCCTTCACCCAGGTGAGCAGCCACCTTGTTTTCCACAGAGCATCTGAGCAGTGAGCGCCACTGATGTCAATCTCAGATCTGTGTCAGGCCAGTGTGGTGGGGACAGGCAAGCCCTGGAGCTGTACCCTTCCCAAGCAGAACAGAGCATTGAGAGCTGCAGGGCTTTGAAGGACCCCAAGGACTAGGTTAGGCTGTGGAAACCCAGCAATCAGGAGCTCAGGCACTGACCAGGTACTGGGCAAATTATTTATGTTGGGGACTGTCACCCACTGCATTTCTTCTCTGCACTGGTGCTCCCAAGATGGAGCTGATCTGAATGTGTCAAGGCATGCAGTTTAAAGTCCCTCAGAGATATGGGCTCACCCGAGTCCTCCCTACTTAGACATGATCAAGCTCTACAGGAGAAACAAACTTTCCTGCAAGCAGATCCCTGGAGGGTAGGAGATGCAGCCAGTGCATGCCACCAGGTCACACAATCCAGCCATGTGCAAGCACCACCACGACACTGACATCTCTGTCAGTGCCAACAAATGACTATGACAGCAGGGACAGGCACCCAGGACCCCTCTGATGAGAACTGTAACCAGTGGCAGGTGGCTAGAGGGTTCTGCAAACCTTGTGCCCTTGGCTGTAGGGTGAACAGATTTCTGCAGGAGATGCAGAGAGTTCTCAAAGGCAAGTGTTCCTCTTGGGAAGATGATCCATGAGACAGGGCAATGGAGCCACCTTGTTCCTCAGCTGGGTCTTAGAGAAGGGAGGGCTGCCTAGTAATGAAAAACCCAGACAAGCAACCAACCAACAACAAAAAACCAACTCCAAGCTAAACAGCAAAACTCCTCAGTGGATGGATTTGAATGATGGTGTTGCTCAGAGGACCAAGGCCTGCCAGGCTAGCTGGTCCTTCAGAAGCTGCTTGGCCGCAGAGGTGACCCTACCATCTGGGTTAGCAGTGACATGGTGCCACCTCGTGGCACTCAGCTCGGCGTGTCCTGCGTCCTTGTGGCACGGACACCTTTCCAAGAGGCACACCACCCTGCGGGAGCTCCACCACTCTCCAGGGTACCCAAGCTCCAGAGTATGACCCAAACTCACGCTACCCAGCTCGGAGCCATTGCTTTTGGGCGTGATTTCTTTAGGGCTGCCAGCCTGCTATGGGATCTATACATTCAGGGAGTCCTCTCACTGCCCATCTAGTGTGTCATTCCCCGCAACCTGACTGTCTCCCAAACTCTACCAGGACCTCCCTGACCACTTTTCCCTGCTAACCTGAAGCAGACCTGCTCATCTGCAGCAGACATGGGTTTGGTTCCCTCCTGTACCTAACCACAAACCGGACTCCATTTAGGAGGGTTAGGTTTTGTTTCTCAGTGCTACAGAATGGGAAAGGATGGCTCTTTTTAGCTACATTTTAAAGAAGAAAAAGCAAAGACAATGCTGAGGAACTGGCACTGCTGCTAAACCATCATCCCTTGAAGTACTTAAGGACAGAGTCTCAGTTTTCAGTGAAAGGCTTCAATTTGAAACCAGCAATGCAATACCTGATTGATGGCATTGTGGTAGTGCCTAGGAAGTCTGGGGGTCAGTAGACATGGACTGGGTCCTGTTGTGCTGTTTGCAGTATGAACTCAACAAAAAGACAGTTGTTGTCCCAGGAAAGTCTGCCATGGAGATCCTTTAACCTTTTCTCTGCTAGGTATGGGCAGCTGACAATGTAAGACATTAGCATTAGATCTATAACCAAGAAATTTTCCACTACTATTAGAAAGGCTATTGCAATATTTCCCATCCTTTGAGACTGACTTCAGAGCTATGTGCCCTGTGCATGTGTCCTGCTGTCAGCTTGGCTGATGTCTGTGCTCCTACTTTCTGAGCTGGGACATTCTCAAACAGCAAAGCAAATGGAGCAGTTCTGCTGGTTTTGTTCCTCCACACAGTACACAATGATGCTGAGGAAGAAGTCTCTTCTTTCAAAAAGGATACTAAAAAGAGGGGGTTGGAGACACAGTGGATTTCAGAGGCAGTGGGAGATGTGGCGAGTTTTACCTCTACAACACCAAATTTGAGGTTTTCCCTGGAGGCCAAAGAGATAGGCACTAGGAGCACTTGGTCTCTAATTGAAGTTCAGTCCACAGAATCACAGAAACATGCAGGTTGGAAAAGGCCCTCAGGATCACCAAGTCCAACAGAGAACCCTACTCTGAAAGGTTCGCTCCTAAACCATATCCCCAAGCACCACATCCAAACCACCTTTAAACACATCCAGGGTTGGTGACTCAACCACCTCCCTGGGCAGCACATTCCAGTGCCTGACCACTCTTTCTGTGGAAAAAAATCCCTAATGTCCAGTCTAAACCTACTCAGTCATAGCTTGAGGCCATTTCCTCTTGTTCTATCACTCATTACCCGTGAGAAGAGATCGGCACCAGCCTCTCCACAATCTCCTTTCAGGTAGTTGTAGAGAGCAACGAGGTCTCCCCTCAGCCTCTTCTGTTCCAAACTAAACAGCCTCAGCTCCTTCAGGTGCTCTTCATATAAGATTCATTTTTCAGCTTTCTTGCCCACTGCTGCACTGGCTCCAGCACCTCAACATCTCTCTTGTATTGAGGTGCCCCAAACTGGACACGATGCTCAAGGTGTGGCCTCACCAGAGCCGAGTACAAGGGGACAATCAATCTTTCTAATCCAAGCCAGGATGCCATTGGCTTTCTTGGCCACCTGGGCACACTGCTTGCTCACAATCGGTTGCTCAAAGCAAAGCTTTGCTTTAAACAATTAAACGTTCTCATACATGTATATATCACCTAAAAAAAGGAACCAGCAGAGGAGGCCCTTTCCAGTTTACCTCATCATTTAGGAATGGAGTTTTAAACAAGAGCCTCTTGTATGGCAGAAGCAAGCTCGTGCTGGTATAATGGTATCTGTGTAAATCCAGCAGCGTAACAGTGGCTGCAGCAATGAGCCCTTAGGCACTTAGCAAGGATTTGCCAAGGAGCCTAAGGGCTGATACACACTTGAAACTCAATGGGATTTAGGTGCCTAAATGCATTAGGCTGCTTGGAAAATCCCAGCCTTTGAAGTTAAAGTAGCACTAACAAAAATGGCTAAAAAAAAAAAAACCCAAACCACCCCAATTTAAAATAATGCAAGTCAGGCTAAGGCCCTTGTGAAGGCTGTGGCTGCTCTGAGTTTTGCACCTGAAGCAAGGCAGGGGGAGGTGGCCACCAAACCCACCTGAGAGGCTCCAGAACCTGAGAGGGTTCAGAACTGCTCCATCCCTGAAGTTTCACAGCCCATCAGGAATTGCAGGATGCTCCTCCTGAGCCATTTTCACTTCTGATGTGTATCTGCTTGTGTGGGAACAATGCAGGGCATTTAGCTAGGGAGATCCACCTTGTGAGAGTGTATGAGGAGAACATTAAAAATGCCTTTTTTATTTCTTTCCCCCCCACCTTTTTTCTTAGTTTGAGAAGAACCTTAGGACATTAAAAGTTGGAGAACTCATCTTCATTATTTCTCCTTAAAGTTACTTATGAATTGAAAGCAGCTCTGCTCATATTTCTCTTTTATTTGCCATCTCCCCAGGCTAAAGTGTTGTCTATTTATCTTACAGATTAGGTTACTTTTTATGGGGTTCCTGCTATTATATTTCACCTCTAACTTTGTTAGTTTGTGTTTGATATTAAATTATGTTGACTAAAATGGGCAGCTCAAGGACATTTTTCAACTCCATCCTGAAATGAGGTTCTTAATCCTGTTGCTGGGTCTGCCCCTATAGCCCAGCCCACGGGGACAGGATCAGGTATGTAAGAAGGGCAGCAGAGGAGTGTTTGTGTCAGCCACGGGCTTTGCAAGGTGAAGCTGCAGGAAAATCGTGCCTGCAAAACCAGCCAGTTCATGTACAGTGATTTTGGAGGTATCTCTTTAGAAAGGGGTTTTAATAATATTGACATCATCACAAGATAAGATCCAGGACTAGTTAAATCACAGCCTCGCAACTCAGCGCTCCTTTGGGGATTAGAAGAAGTCGCTGAGCTGTCACTCTAAAGCTGATCATGGGCTCGTTTAACTATGTCATCCCATAAGACAGCCCTTTCAATTATGTCAACCTGTCTGCTCTCCCTAGACTCTAATTTTAGAGCAGCAGTAGCTAATATTCCAGGAAAACCGATCCGCCTCCGCAGATCTCTCCTCTCTGTCTGCTGCTGTTAACGGAGTATCCTGTGGGGAGATGGGACTGCTTTCCTTCCCCTCCTGTAATAAACCTCATAAAAATAGGTACCGTTACTTTCCTTTGTGTGTGGTCTCCTTAAGACACTTATCTGAGCTCTGTAATGGAGATGTCACATCTCCTCCACAGAGGCATCTGGCAGCACCACGGGGTCATTGCAATAAAAATAAAATTCAGTTTTAAGAGCTGGCTATGAAATTATGAGCCAAAAAAGCAGGGAGATGGGATTGGAGTTCAGAGACCTGGAAGAGGTAAATGTGAGCTGGGGTCACCCAAATGTTAATGCTGCAGCCGTGGCTCTGCAGTTGGAGCAGCAAGCAGGATGCTCCCACAGCTAGTGCAGAAGGTGACGGGTGACCCTGGGGACCTTAGGGACAGGGTGTACTCCAGATGGTGCTGGGAGGTGTTTGGGGGTACACAAGGCAGAGAGGAGGTGAATGAATGGAGATGTTTTTGCCACAGCATCTCACTGTGATGATGCTGGCTGTCATAACACACCTTGGTGGGAAGGAGAGAGATCCTGCCCTGAGAGACAGAATGGAGCCAGACACACCCCTGACTCCACATCCATGCGGTCTCCATAGATGGCATTGATGTGGGACATTCATCCCCTTGCCCTTACAGGCTAGCAGCACAGGAGGAAACAAAGATAGCTTTGGGCTCTCCCATTTGTGTTTTCCATCATGTCAGGCATGGCACTGAAGAGCAAGCAAGGACTTTCTCCAGCTGTGCAATTAGAGCTACCGTGACAGAGGGCACAGGGAAAGCCTTTGAAGACCTTCTCTGGGAAATGTGACAATCCCTGTCTTGGCCATTGCTCCTCTGTGCTTGGTCTCCCCCAGTCTGGACTGGCTGTACTGGAGGACAGTTGTGTGCAGGTCTGAGGCTGTTGAAAGATTTTCTGTAGAGCAGTTCTAGCCTTCTCTACAATAATGACTCTTGGGTACCCTGTTTGAAGGAGCAAATATCCATGGATCTGAGGAAGGCTGTGATTCTCTTCAGAGCTGTTTTATTCATTCTTTAGGATGCAGTGTGAGTCCTAAGATAGACCATGCTGATGGGGTGGATGGTGTCATTTGACCTCTGCCAGAGCCACTAAGTAGCAATCCCAGGTCACATCAGAGGGGAAGGAAAGGACAAAGGAAAAAGCAATATCCCTCCTCTCCTAAAAGCTGGAAAAGACATAAAAGGGATGAAGGGGGAAAGAAGAAGCAGATAGACCGTACAGAGCAAGGGAGGACAGTGGTCTCCATTCAATCCACCACTCTGGTGACAAAGGCCAGATCAGGTTATATAAACCCAACACACCCCAGGCTGCCGGGAAATGGTACCTCCCCCAGACTCCAGCAAGTTAGTTACATGTAGCTTTCCTTTCATAAAGCCACGTTGGCTGCCCCTAATCGAATTCTGCTTCTCAAGCAATTTCCCTTGCTAATTCCTCCTGAATCACTTCTAACCCACCTATCCCTCTTGTCGCTAAGCTAGCCAGCCTCTAATCACACACTGCACCGTGTGATCCTTTCCCCAGTAGCGCAGGGTTCGGCACTTGCCTCTGGTTCTCAGCAGCCTAACCTGTCAGGAGCAACCTTCTAAAAATATCACTAAAGACCCTCAGCTAATTTCTAATCCTCGTTTCTGTTAAGACGGCTGCCTGTACTATGTGGGCTTCCAGACTTGGGATTTGCAGCCTTCCTTAAGAGCATCTAATCTGCAGGGAGCCATTCCTGTTGTTATCCATAGGCAAACTCCTCCCTTCCCCACCATAAACCACGATCCCTTTGGCAGGGGCTCCTCAGTCTGCGGGGCAGCATCAGAGAGCCAGCCATGACATCAGCCTCTTCCTCTCTCTGCACAATGCTTTTTGGCAAGCCTTCCTGGGGAGATCACTGGGTTCTCACCCCTCTTGGGCAGTGCCTAGGTGCTTTGTATGAAAAACAAAATCAGCCTGTGAGCTCACCATGGCACCTCATTTCTTGACACTTCTCAAGTTCTAATGAAGCTGATGTATAGGTGCATAACGCAGCAAAGGTCTTGAAGGACCTCCTAGAGCTGAACTTTCTATTACTGTTTGTATTTGGATACTTTGTTGTTTTTTCCCTTCTTCTTAACACTCCCCCAAGCCCAACCAGCATGGATGTGGCATGGTTGTCCAAGAAGACCCCACGCAGCAAGCACCACAGCACAGATGAAATCAGAGTTTGCCCCTCCCAAATACAAAAACCTGCTTCAGACTGCAGTGCTCTGTCATCACAGTTATTCTTTGGAGGAAGGGCTCTAAATGAGGACCTTTGGTCATTTTATGAGTCCAGGAAGGAAAATTAATATGCGTGGGAAGATGTGGGAGTAGAGTCTGGCTGATGATGTGGTAATCCAGCAGCACTGTGCTGTTGGGGGGGGGGGGGAGGGGCATAACATCCATGTGGCTAGCTGTAGGCTGGCACACACAGCAGGGATCATATGAATGCCGTGTGGCCAAGTGACGTGCAAGACAGGTGAGTGGCACACGCCGTTCCCAGATTTTGACAGCACGGATTGGCCTTTCCAGTCAGTCACCACACGCTCTCCTAAAGCTTTTCTTCGATCTCATAGCTGCACTCAGCATCTGATCATGTACTACAGGAGAAAGTCAGGTGTTTTCTGGTGAGAGCTGGGGCAGAACAATGTTTTGTCATTTCTCAACCCCACAGCAAATGGCATTAAATCAATAGTCCTCACCTCCTCTGTGTGAATCCAGCACTGTTACACACATTCAACAATCAACATTTCTAAACTACACCTTGATCCTGAGGTGGCTTGTTAAAGCAAGATAACAGTTAAAAAAATAAAGGGCAGCTAAGGAAATTTTTAATCCATTGACTCATCTCTGACCAGGACAGCCCTGCACTCCCTTTGTATGCTTGTCCAGGAGGGTATGCACAGCAGCATGTCACGTGGACACGATCCCCTGATGAAGCTGGAGAGGCCTTTGTCTCCATCACCACCCCCTCTCTCACCCCTACCCTAAAGCCATCTCCATATCCTCCCCCACACCCTTTTGCCTTCCTATTCCTTCATCCTCATCCTCATCCTGTCCCTATCATAGAATCACAGAATGTTTGGTTGGAAAAGACCTTTAGGATCAAGTCCAAGTGTCAACTCAGCACTGCCAAGCCTACCACTAAACTGCATCCCTCAGCACCACAGGAGTCTTTTGAACTCTTCCAAGGATTGTGACCCCACCACTGTGCTGGGCAGCCTGTTTCTGGGTTTGTCAAAGCTTGCCACAAAGAGAGTTTTGCTGATGTCCAACCAAATCTTCCCCTGGCACAATGAGACCATTTTTTAATTGATACCAGGGAAAAGAGACCAATCCCCACCTCCACCACAACTTCCTTTCAGGGTGTTGAGAGCAGTGAGGTCTCCCCTCCGCCTCCTCCCCTCCAGACTAAACCACCCCAGCTCCCTCAGCTGCCGCTCATAACACTCATGCTCTAGTCTCTCCACCAGCTTCGTCATGCCCATGCCCGACCTGCCCCGTCACGGCCCCGCCCCGGAGCGTGACTCAGCACGCCCCCCCCGGCCGCTGATTGGCCATCCGCCTAGAACGCACACAGCCGGCGACGGAGAGCGAGGCACGCCATTGGCTCGGCTTGCCCTGACGTCATCCGCGGTGGCCGGGGCGGGAGGCGGCGTGACTCAGCACGTGGGTGAGTCAGCGGCGGGCGCATAAAAGCGGCGCCGGCGCCAGCTGTGTGGGGTTGGCTGGTGCTTGGTGTGAGGGTCCCGCGGCTATGGAGTTCCCGGAGCTGGGCGAGCACTGCTCGGAGCGCACTTGCAAGCAGCTGGGTAAGAGCGGTCGCGGTTGAGAGCTTCTGCGCTTTCGGGAGGGAGCTGTCGGTGGGCACCGGCTCCCCGAGACGTGCTTGGCAGCACCGGGGAACACCCGTTCAAGTGGCGCTCGTAAGGGAGGACAGCTTGTGTACTGGGCAGGGGGGGCAATTCCTGTTTCCCGAGTTTGTGCAAGGGTGCTTTGCTCAGGGGCAGGTACCAGTGCTGTTGTCTCTGTAACCGCTCTTCAATTGCTCTAATAAAGAGTAAGGAGTGAGCCGAGTGTGTTTTGTTCTCGCATGTTGTTACACTGTTGCGGAGTGGTTTTTTAAGACTGAAAACTTTTTTGGAGTCTGGGCTTCGTGTTTGTGCTTCAACTCCTAGTGCCTGACTAGTGCCTCTCTAAAGTTTCTGCATTCAAGGAGCTCCCGAGGCTTGTGGCTGGTGTTATTCTAGCAGTGTGGGTGAAAAGAGGGAGAGCTTGTCACTTACTTTAGTTTGAACGTTTTGTGAGAAATGGTATCCTTTCTCCAGAAAAAAAATTGCAGTGTGACTAGATAAAAATTATTTGCTCTAGGATTTACTTGTAGCCTTTGGTGTGTACTCTTACAGCTGTAAACTTTGCTCCATGAGAATCCATTTTCTTTTTTTTTTCCATTCCTCTGACAGATTTCCTTCCTCTGAGATGCGATGCTTGTGGGGAGGTCTTCTGTAAAGATCACATCCGTTACGATAACCACAAGTGTAGCTCTGCCTACAAAAAAGTAAGTTCCTATTCACCAGTCAGTAATTCACCCTGCAGAATTGCCAAGTCACATAGAAGGCTGCTCTGAAATATGAAGGTGGTGGAGTTGCTGCCCCTGGAGGTGTTCAAGAGGGGATTGGATGTGGCACTTGGTGCCATGGTCCAGTAGTCATGAGGTGCTGGGTGAAAGGTTGGACTTCGTGATCTTTGAGCTCTTTTCCAACCTTGTTGATTCTATGACCTGTGACTTCAGTTGAAGGGGATGGGAGAACTGTGAGATGTAAACTAATGACACAGCTGTATTTCAAATATGTGGTCAGTGCTGCTAAATTCTCATTGCCTTCACTTAAACTGCATCATCCTGGGGAGGAATGCTTTCTAGTCTAAGCAGTGCATTGTGACCTAAAACTTTCTGCAGCCTTAGTTCTTTAAGTTGAAAGACAGCAAACATGGAACCACAGGAGAAATAAATAGAGTAAGTGGAGCTAAACTTTAGTATCTGGCCCAGGCTATAATTCCAGAAAATGTGGAGGTATACTTTAAGTAGACTTACCAAATGTTGCTACAAACTGATTTGGTTTGGATAATGATCTGCAGTTACCTTCAGGAAGTATCCTTAAAAGCTTTGGTAAACAAGTAGAACAAAACCCACCTGTGAATAGGCTTCTATTGACCATGGGTATGAGAAGGGTGAGGAGAGAAAAATTGGACTAACCTGTGTTGTATGTTCTTAGAATGTGCAGGTTCCAGTGTGTCCTCTCTGTAATGCACCCATTCCAGTACAGAAAGGGGAAATACCAGATATTGTAGTAGGAGCCCACATGGATAAGGACTGCAAATACAATCCATCACAGCAAAGGCAGAGGGTAAGGAAACTGCTCTTAATCCACACTGTCTATGTAATTCTTGTGAAGTTAGATCACCTGACAGCAGAACCTGTTAGGCACTTGCTCTGTGTTATCTTAATTCTTTGCGCTTCAGCTTGGTCATGGGTTGAAGCTGATCACAGAAAGCAAGCAAGCACTACTACCTTAATGTCTTCTGTTACATGTAGATCTTCACCAACAAATGCCTAAAGCCAGGCTGCAAAAGGAAAGAGATGATGAAGGTAGTTTGTGAACAGTGTGGTGGCAATTTCTGCATAAAACATCGACATCCTCTGGATCACAACTGTAAAGGGAGCAGCCATCCCACCTCCAAAGCAGGGTAAGCTGGATTTATAATGCTTTGAGCATGAGCTGAAATTCCAGCTAGTGTCAGGAGTTGGTGGGGAGCTCAGATAGGGAGTTCTGTAAAATTTTGATCACATCCATAAAATACTCACTATTTCCTCTTTATCTCAGGCTTCAGTTCTAAAACTTTGTGAGCTGAGGTAATAAGCCTGTCAAATGTTTTCCTAAAACTCTTCCAAGCCTACTTTTACCAGTCTCTCCTAACTGAGAATATGCACTGACCAGCTCAAGTACCCTTTGAGATCTGGCTCTTACTACTAGAATCCCAAAGTTCTGCCCAGTCCTCTGAAATAACCAAGAACAGGCAATACTTTGCTAGGCCAAGTATGAACTTGGTTTTAATAAACAAGTCTTTTGCAGGCAGATGGACCTTCACTGCTCTGTGCAGAGAGCTGTAAAACTTGTGTGATGGATGCAGATGAACTGGATGAAAGAGTGAAACTCCTGGTGCTGTGCTGAGCCTGGCTTTATTTCTTTGTAGGTATGCAGCCCTGATGAGAGCCTCTGAAGCTGCCTTGAAGTCAGCGGGAGCAATTGGAGTGCCATCTAATGGGAGCCTTCAGCACAACAGGTAACAGCTGCAGGAGTAAAGATAAACATTGTTTTAAAATAGTCTTGTGTCAACACGGTGTAGGAGTGCCACTGTCCTACCTCTAACTGCTCAAGGCTTGGCAGTTGACCTTTAGCTGGCGTTGGCAATGCGGTGGAGCGGTTCTGACAGCACAAGTACATTTTTATTTTGACCTGTAGCAGTTGAAATAACCATATAGACACAAGCATTAGGACAGCAAATTGTAGCAGCAGGTTGGTCTCCCACCTGCTCAGTGTGAGGCTTGGTCAAGTCCCAGTAAAATAGTGTCATACTGAGGGAGGTATAGGGAGTGTCTGAGTTAAAATGTGGCTCATGCCCTTCCCTGCTGTGTTGTAACCCCTTGTGCCTGCAAGTTTTAGGTGCATAACCCTTACAGTATTTTCATTTGTCTTTCAGATCCAGATAGTGGAGGCTCCTCACACCTGGATCAAACCTCTACTTCAAAGTTAATTTTGTCTACAGTTCTTGATGTAATCAGATTTATTTTCCTATGCAGTTAAGTTATTTTTATATCAATGGTTTATGCATTCAATAAACTGTCACTCTTTTCAAGCCAGCTTTGTTTGTTCCTGTATTTGGAGTAAGAACTTACTGGAAAATACTTGGAGAGAAATGGGGCATGGTGGTAGGAAGACAACTAAAATTAGCATGACTTAAAGCTGGCTGTGTTTTGTCCTGTCTGAACCATGAGTTTCCTAAAGTGAAAGCTTGAAATACAAGCTACTGTGATGTCTCAATTTTGGGAGTGAACTGGCACACAGTTTAGCATTCTGCTTGATAAAACATCAGCATGAAGCAAGCTTCATATAAGCTGCCTCTTGGTTTCTGAATATCATTGGAAGTGTTTGATTTATAATGCCCATACCTAGTTTTTCTAGGCTTACCTTAAACAATTCACTGAAGGCTAGTGCTCAGGGATGTGCACAATATCATTCTTCATGATTTATTGCACCTTAGAGGGGAATCTAGATTTGCATTGGTATTTTCTTTAGCTGGCAGGGAAAAGGCAGGGGAAATAGAATTAACTGTCTCCTGTAATGAGAATGAGGCCAAAATACAACCCTGTCTAGGGAGGCCACTCATGCTGTCATTCCACAAAGCTTAAACAAGTGAAGACATAGCAGATATGTTCCATCTATTATTCTGATCAGCTATCTTGGCTGTTTAAAACTGCATGAATATCCAGCTGCTTAGCTTGAGGCCTAGAATATTGTAGGCTGATGAAATGGAAATGTGCTGTTAATGAACAATACTAATTCCCCAGCTGGGATCTAAAGAGACCTTTCATCCAGCTAATTGTGAGAAAAATGCCAGGGCTTACTGATGATGTCAGGGGGGTCAAGACCTCAATTTCATGTGTCATTGGAACCATTCCTCTGCACACTGGGGCTGGTGGGTTGGGGTGTTGGGTTAGGACTAACTGAAGGGTAATTGCAGTCCCTGCAGCTATGAGTGCACAGCACTGTTCTGCTGAGGTTGGGAGGCTGAGCAGTTTGTGTAGCAGAGAATGCTGTGTTCCCTGACCTGGGAAAAATAATCTTTGATAATATTGCAAGAGATGTGTGCCTTAGTGTGGTTAGTACATGTGCTTTATACACCCTTGACGTGTTTGTTCTGCAGTTGTGCAGACTTTTATGTGCCTCTTGTTTCTCTTTGAAGAGGCTTAATTCTTAGAGTACAAATGCTGCCTAAAGAGGAAATGTGGATTTATGGTCCCTCACAGGGGTAGCATGCAAACAATCAATAGATTGAGTTGTGGGCCTCTCATCAGAAAGGGCAGAGATAGTAGAATTTATGTCCAGCACAGCTGTAATGTAGGCAAGAGGTACCACTGCTGATTTCATGTAGTCTAATTTTATGCAGTTGTGATCAAAATTGTGATGTGAGAGTATCTGTAATACTGTGTTTAACCACAGGATGTCACAATAGGATGTGTAATAAAACAATCATCATTTTAGGAGGTCTAAACATAGAAAACATGTCTTCCCTATTTGCATTGGAACAACAGCTTAAATTACAACTCTAATTTTAGATACCACCACCTGCTGATTATCCTGTGCTCTAGAGCCATAACTCAGCCCTAGTGCTACAACAGGAGGATGTCTATAGTCTTCCTGTGTAATATATAATCAAACAATACTGGTGCTATGAGAAGAAGTTTTTCACTGCAGAGCACCAGGTGCTGACCATGGCTTGAGGGGATAGACCAGAGCTGAGAAGTGATGAGTGGGGGACAGGATTTGCATCATGTGGTGTGGGGAGAAGGGGGAAGGAGGGGAATGGCAGAAGATGTGACCCCTGTTTGGACAGGAGTGTGAGGGTGCATGCAATGGTGCAGAGTTGTTGTCAACAGCCATCTGCTACCAGAGCCAGCATCTTGGCTGCTACTGGGATGAACAAACAGAAACAAAGCCTTATTTAAGGTTGTCATAATCATAGAATCAATAAGGTTGGAAAAGATCATCAAGTCCAACCTGTCACCCAAGACCTCATGATTACTAAATCATGGCTTCAAATGCCACATCCAATCCCTTTTTGAGCACCTCCAGGGACAGTGACTCCACCACCTCCCTGGGCAGCACATTCCAATGGCTAACAACTCTGTGAAGAGCTTTCTCCTCACCTCGAGCCTAAACGTCCCCTGGCGCAGTTGCTCCTTGTGTTTGTGGTAAATATTCTCGCCCTTAAATTACCGAGGGAAATGGAAACGTTTACGTTGTATTTATAGACAATGAAAACATGGAAAGCAAATTGTTCCCTGGAAACCTTGTCCTGGGAGATGTTTTCTCGTTCCCTCAAACCGCAGCTTCTGGCTCTTCCCGGCACGTTCCCTCACAGCCGGTTAGGACAGCAGGGAACGCTGTCTTCGGCACGGAGCCTTTGGGAACTGCTGGCTAAAAGGAATCACCACCATCCTCCAGAGAGCCGCATCTCTGGCACGGGCGACCTGCAGTACCCCGGCTTGTGCGGGGAGCACCAGAGCTGGCCATGCACCGGGTGTCCTCCACCGCCAGCGAGGGGTGGATCCCTCGCAAAACCGGGGGTAGATTCCCGGCAGAACCCGGCGGGTGGATCCCGAGCCCTGCGGGGATCACCCAGGCAACGGTGGGGTGGAGCCAATCCATAGGGCGGAGCCGTCTGCCGCGGCGGATCTCGGCGCAGAGAGATGACGTCACGCAGGCCGCCAAAGCCGGCCGAGCACACCTCTGCACACGTGTTCCAGGCGGGCGTTTTAATTCCGGGCCTGGCGTCTTACTGGCTATTGTTACAGATTGGCACGCTGAGAACCAACCAGACGCCTCTGTTCTCTACTTGTAGCCAGTGGGAGGAAGGGGGCGGGCTGCGACGCCAAGCGTGGGACTCAGTTAAAGGTGCAGCGGAGGCGGGTCTAAGAGGTGCGTGAGGGGACGGGGCGAGGGGGATTTGCGTTCTGTGTTGCCCGCTCTATGGGGCTACCTGTGGGCACCGAGCCGTCGTGGGGCAACGACAGCTGCGGGGGGTGTAGGTAACCCTGGGGGTCTCCCTGCTCCTCCTGGCCTGGGATTGTGGGACGGCTGGGGTGGCTCGGACACAGGCGTGGTGGCGGTGACTAAGGGGCTCCTTCCCTTTCTTCTTTCACAACCACCCTCCGCACCCCGTTCTCGGTTCTGTTTCTTTCTCTCGCTTCCCAGCCGCCTGCCCACGATCCCCTCAGCGGGAGCTGGGTGCGAGGTATACCCTGCGGAGAATAGTGCTGGAGCCAGGATAGGAACGTTGGCTTTCCCTTGTGAGATGCTCATGTGGCTGCACTTGAGAAGATGTAATTCAGATTAAAACCTTTCTAGTTACAAGGTCGTAGCTCACTCCTCAGTAAAAGGAAAAATAAACCCAGGGTGTTGTGTTGGGAAACCAGCGAGGCGGTGACTCCCCAGCGCTGTACGCAGCGGTCCTACAAGTGTGGCTGCGTCCTGGGCTAATACAGCCTGCTCTCACAAGCCTCTCTGCCCCACACAGATAGGAAGGAAAGTAACACGCAGAACCCCAAATTCTGGGTTGAGATAAAGAGCTTTACTGGAAATAAGATAATCCAATGCAGAATTTTTAGAGAAGTGCAGCAAAATGCAGAAGCAGCACCAGAAGCCAGCGACCTCCCCTCAACTCCTGAGCTGCAGCCTGCTGGCATGAAAAACCAACCCCCCCCCGAAAAAAGCCCGAAAACCAGAAGCACCAACCAGAACAGGAAGCTTCTTGTTACAATGTGAACTTCAAACCCCCTCCTACTTTGCTCCACCCAGCACTTTCATTTTGAAGCTGGCACGATGGCAGCGTGGTGTTGAGTATCAGCAGCAGATTCAACTCAACCTGTGACAAAACGGAAAGATAACAGTTGTGAGGCAAAACTCTTTGAGCACCTTTTTTTCCGTATTGGTTTCTATGAAAGCAGGGAAACATGCAGTTTAAGCAGAACTGATAGTTTATCTGTTTAGTAACAAAGTAGGGGTATGTGTGTATATACATACACGTTAATGAGATGACTAACAGACACACTCATGTGCTCTGAGGAGAGAGCTGATTGGCATTATCTGAGGCAGCCAATTGAGCAAGCAGTTCCATGTGGAACAGCATCAGTTATGGGGAATTACTACCAGAAAGGTCAGTGAAACATTTGCCTCAAGGAGCATTAGGTGTTGAGTTTTCAGCAGGAGTGCAAGTCTAGTTCTACAGTAGTTTAATGTATTCCTAAGGGAAGCACGGTGAAAAATCCCCAAACTGGGTCAAAATTAAGTGCAGACATAGATTTCCTAGTGAAGTAGTCACAAATAATTGTTATACATAGTCATATATACAAAGTTAACTGGTATTTTATATATATATAAGGTTCTAATTGCAGTGTTTTCTATTACAGGTTAGTTTTATTTTATGATGCCAAAAATGAATGTGGAAAAAAAAGAAAAGAAGGCAGAAAAGAGAAAAAAGCTCAAGCAACCTGTGGCCCAACAGGAAGAGCTGGAATCAGAAAGTGAACCAGAGAAAAAGAAACAAGATCTGCAGGTATCTTCTCCCAGTTTTGACTTTTTAATTCAATGAGATGTGGATATAATGTCACCTGTAATGTGGGATGGCTTTAGAGGTTCAGTGCTGAGTCTGTACTATTTGATTCATTTGCAATGATTCCTTGGATGTGATAGACCTAGAGTGAAATTTGAGAAGACTAATATTAAGCCACATCTGGATGTGGGTGCAGCAGTGAGAGCACCCAGTTGTTCTGGATGCTTCTGTGAAAGAGAGAGAAGTGGGTGAGAGAATGTGGGTGAAAGGCGAAGGAAACAGCTTTGTGCAACTGTCATATGGCAGTACGGGCGTCGCTTAAGTCTTCATGTGATCCTAAGTGGTTGGAAAAAAAAAACCATGAAAGATGTTTTCTTGGAAATCCTTTTGATTTTTTGGACTTAATGTCAAGTGGCCAGAAGGTGTCAGCAGTCTCTTTTTTGTTATTGAACAGCTTATGAATGAATTTTCTGAGAGTGAAATCAGCGATACCAAGATGTTATTGACGTGGAAACTTAGAGCTGGAAGTTTTTGTGTGGTGGAAATGATACATAAACAGGGTGATTGAATTCTGCTGTTCTGAGTGGTTACTGTAAAGTGTGGATCAAAGAAATATGAAGTGGTTTGATACTGTTGAGAAGTGGACCCAGAAAGGCGAAGTTGCGGGGGTTGTTTGGTTGGTTTGGTTTTGGCTGTTTCTCAAGCTGATGTTAAACCATGGTCTTAAAAGCTGTCTTAATGTTTCCTGGCCTAACATAAGAGAGATGTGAAAGCTGCTTGTTGCTTCATTTATCATGATATGTATGGGTCATAACTAAATTACTTATTTTGTTGTTAGACTTTATTTGAACTCACTGACAAGACTATTTCTGAGACCTTTTGTGAGCGTAACTGTTTCAGGCTATTGCATTTTGAGTCAGTGAAGTATAGTATCAGAAAATCCAACCCATTGGCAGTAGCTATTCAGAGGTCTGTAAATTCTTGCAGTTCTGAACTCAGCAGAAATGTTTCTAAGCAGGGACAGATTGCTTCTTTGTATCAAAGCAAAAATGGAAAAATCTGGTATTTACAGCTTAATAAGAGGGACTGTGCCTTCTTTCCTTTGTAGAGCCTGCATGACCAACTTTAGAGTCACATAATTCAATTTGAGTGAAAATAATTTTCCAGGATAAACCAGTGTGAAATTGAAATGTCAAAATTAAAAATGTGTTGCCTGTGACAATCTGTGTAATTTCATATAAAAGTGGAAAAAAAGAATAAATCCCAAGCAGGCTTCAAGCCTCCAGCAAGCAGGGCCATCTGATGTCACAGAATCGCAGAAGTGATGAGTTCTTCGAACCCCTAAATTAGTTTTTATTGGCTATGCAGACTGTAGGACTGTGAAAGAAAGAGCAAATATGAAGTGGAAAGAGGAATCCTTAATACTATAAGGAACACCACTAGAATAGAATAGAAGTAACCAGGTTGGAAGAGACCTTTGAGATCAAGTCCAGCCTATCACCCAACACCATCTAATCAACTAAACCGCGGCACCAAGCGCCCCATCCAGTCTCTTCCTAAACACCTCCAGTGATGGTAACTCCACCACCTCCCTGGGCAGCCCATTCCAGTGGCCAATCTCTCTTTCTGTGAAGAACTTCTTCCTATCATCCAGCCTAAACCTCCCCTGGCGCAGCTTGAGACTGTGTCCTTTTGTTCTGGTGCTGTTTGCCTGGGACAAGAGACCAACCCCCACCTGGCTACAACTTCACTTCAGGTAGTTGTAGACAGCAATAAGGTCTCCCCTGAGCCTCCTCTTCTCCAGGCTAAACCCCAGCTCTCTTAGCCTCTCCTCTGTGAAAGAAAGAACAAATATGAAGTGGAAAGAGGAATCCTTAATACTATAAGGAACACCACTAGGCACAGCAGTTCTTAGAGTTACAGAAGCTGGTGTCAGTGGTTGGCTTTAATTATGTCTATAGCATCAATTTCAGGGACTATCATCTTAAGGTCTGTGGCAGGCCATGTTTTGGCATCAACTTTGTAAACTGTAACTGTTGATAGTAGGAAAGAATAAGGTAGTAAACAAACATTGTTTGTTTGTAATGGGTGTTGAGGGTGAAAGATACTAGGCAGATCTTACGTAACTTTACTTCAGAAACAGTGAATGAAAGTTAGTTCTTTTACCACCTTAGGGTTGTTACTCAGTGTGTGTGCGCTCCCAGCTTTGTGTGAACGATTCAGGGAAGTCACAATGGCATCAAGCTTTGCCACAATGGCATCAAACCTTCTCAGGCAAGGTAGAATTGCTTTGTGTGTACTGTGAGGCAGCAGGGATGTGCTCGGTTAAGTCTGCATGATTCAGAAGACGGAATTTGGAACAAAAACGAAGACAGCTGCTGGGAGTGTTTATTCTGCAGCCTTTACTTCCTTTGAATTTATTTCTGTTGCTTTAAAATAAGCTGGAATCTTGATAGAGCTCCAGAAATTCCTGAAGAGTGACAGCTGGGTTGTGATGAGCTGTGATTGACTTTTAATGCAGTAACTGAATGAAAGATAACTTTTCTCTGTTGCATTTTTAAGGATGGGTAGACTCCAGCTTCTCTGAAGGAGTCTCATATGTGATGAACCAAGTCAAAAGACAGTGATGTAACAGACTGTTTCTGCTTGGGGGGGAGAGAGGTTTCATTGATTCATTAAGTCAGTTTTCCTTTGATTTACTTCCCCCCCCCCCCTTTTAGTGCAGCAATTTTAGGCTCTGAAGTGGAAAACGTAAATCTGTAATTGATTTTGTAATAGAGCTACAGGCAGGCAACTTGGAATGTGTCTTAAGTGGCTGAATTTAGTGTACATTGATCATTCCTTCCTGAAATTTGTTTCCAAAATTCTCACCAGCCTAACACTAAACCATTTCTTCCCTTGGAACAACTCGACCTTTCAGAGTAATCTTGGTGTTTTATTGATTTTCATCTGCTCAGTGTCTTCTGTTTATGTTAAATAGCAAGGAGCAATTCAAGACCAATGTAAATGTTTTCATGAATGGTCTTGGAACCACCCAGCTCTCAATGACCCACCTCTAGTGGAGCTGAGCAATGTGAGATTTCAAACTTAATTCAGCCTTGTGCTTCTTCTGACAGACCTTGATAATGTTGCTGTTTTGTTTAGCTGCTTGACAATAAAACTCACATTTTTAAACTTATTTGAATTCTTTTACTGCCTGGACATTAAGTTTTACTTGGTTTTTAAGGGTTCTGTCATTTACTAACATGCTTGTATGTTAAACCTTCTGATAGTTTGGGTTTATTCTTTTGCATTGTCACATAATATGGGCATAAAGAAGAGAGATTTAAAAGATGCCAACCAGATTGGTCATCTGAACTTAAATACTGGTTTCATAGTAAAGGCTTCCTGATGGGCTCTGTCTGAGACAAATCAATTTTGTTTTATTCCTCAGAAACATAATATTTATGATATTGCCAACCCTCTTGAAATAACAGAAATGTTATCAGTGCCCATTTGCAGTTACTTGTGTCTTGCTTCTGTTTATGGATTCCTTCTGAATTTTAGCTGCCTTAGTGCTATGAAGCTTATTGAAACAGCAGTACTGACACAGCACTGTATGTGGGGAACAATGTGTTGTGGTTTGAGTCCTATTCAGAAGGACCTTACTGTACCAAAGGATCTTTTAATCTACACCTTGAGTACTGTGTCCAGTTCTGGGCCCCTCAGTTTAGGAAAGATGTTGAGTTGCTGGAACGTGTTCAGAGAAGGGCAACAAAGCTGGGGAGGGGCTTGGAACACAAGCCCTATGAGGAGAGGCTGAGGGAGCTGGGGTTGTTTAGCCTAGAGGAGAGCAGGCTCAGAGGAGACCTTATTGCTCTCTACAACTATTTGAAGGGAGGCTGTAGACAGGTGGGGGCTGGTCTCTTCTCCTAGGCAACCAGCACCAGAACAAGAGGACACAGTCTCAAGCTGTGCCAGGGGAGGTTTAGACTGGATGTTAGGAAGAAATTCTACACAGAGAGAGTGATTTGCCATTGGAATGGGCTGCCCTGTTGCATTTTTAAGGATGGGTAGATTCCAGCCTCTCTGAAGGAGTCTCATATGTGATGAACTAAGTCAAATGGGCTGCCTGGGGAGGTGGTGGAGTCACCATCACTGGAGGTAGTTTAGGAGGAGACTTGATGGGGTGCTTGGTGCCATGGTTTAGTTGGTTAGATGGTGTTGGATGATAGGTTGGACACAAGGATCTCAAAGGTCTCTTCCAACCTGGTCTGATCTGATCTGGTCTTGTTCTGTTCTGGTAACTTAAGGGTAGATGTTGTTTCTCCAGTGCTGTTTTCAGAGCTGCAGGCTTTGTACAGACAGTTCTTCCAGAGTTGAACATCTATTGGGCAAGACTTAAAATTCATAATCCATAGAAACCAATATTAATTTCCTGGTTTCTGCTCAATTTAGTCTAGTAAACACTGTATACTTTAAGGAAAATTACAGTGACCAAGAGGCAGTCGATCTTTATAAATCAGATCCTGTTGTCTGTGGTGGAAGGGTACTTTAGGTAATGCTCAGACAGCCAGTGGGGTGGCTCCTCCTTGTCTTCAGCACTGTAAATGGTTGGAGGAGGAGGTATCAATGTTTTCCCCAGATAAAGCCAAACAACAACAAAAAAAGAAATCAGTGGGAAAGGAATTTAATTTTTGAGATTCCATACAGATAGTCCAAACAATGGCAAATAAACAAGTAGCTCATGGTGTTTCCTTAAGCAGAGGCCTAGCATGCAGGTGCCCAAACAGTGAGGTCTGATTGCTGACTGGAAAACCGGCTAAAATTCGTAGGGAAAGGGGTTTTTCTGCTCAGCCATTTGGATGTTAACATAAAGACTAATAAAGAGTTACTAACCTAGTAACCACCAAACAAAACCCCCACCCCAATTCTTTAAAATCATTGTTTCCTTGTAGTGGTGGACCCCCCCCCCCCCCCATAAAATTGTGTCTAAGCTGTAGAGACAAACGTTTTGTCGTGAGCTTGGCGGAATAGCTTGGAATGCTTTGATGCCATCTCTTGTGCTGCTTGTAATCAGGTACCTGGGGTAGCAATTTGAATGTTTAATGAAGGCAAACCAGGCATCCATGCAACAAAACCTATCAAGCAGATACTGTAAAGCTATCAGCGGAAAGTGTATTTGTTTATTTGACAAGCCACTAATTTATGCCAAGGACCGTGGTTGCAATAATGAGTTGTGGATGGTGTGCAAACAAACTCAGTAATCCTTTATTATTCCATTTGCTTGTTTATTTTGTTTTAACTAATGGGAAGCTTATCTTATAGCCACCCAAATAACTTGTTTTGCTTCCCACCCTCCCCCCTAAAAAATTGCAGTGAAGTTACAACTTGGTGTGGTGTTGCAGGATTTTCTTCTGCTTGCCAGGCTGCCAATATTAGGTATGCCTTATATGCATTAAAAATATGGTTAGGAAATTGCTTGCATTAAAATTCCACTGTTGACTCTTCCTGCATTTGTTTAGCCTTGCTTTACTGGTTTAATCCTCTGTTGTATGCATTAGTGTTATCCGGGGTTATTAACTGTTTGTTGAAGAAGTATGTAGAAACAATGTAGAATCTTAGATATTAAAAGCTTAGTTGGATTATTTAGCATGGCCCCCTAAATTAAGAATCTTGTTCTGGACCTTTTGGTAACCATTTGAAAAGTATCTCCAGCATGCAAATAGAGTTTTGTCCGTGTTATGAAGAGAGGATGACATAATCTTTCATCTTTCCCCAGTCCCTCTGTCTCCCCTCAATGCCTTGATGTAAGGATACATCAGCAGTTAGCATTTTCTGGTGATAAAGGGGAAGTGATGGCTATTGCTCAAAATGGCATAATTAAATGTCAATGTGGGTATTAATGTGATCTCGTTAGTCTGCTGGGTTTGGTCAGTCTGTAACTGGAACCTTGGTTCTGTTCTCTTTTCTTTGGGCTACCTTTCTGTTGAATGTCTGTTCTCGTTTCATTTGTGTGGGCTGTTTGTTTGTTTTTACTTGCAGAAAGAGCCAAGTTTGCTGGCCTACTGGCTACTTGCTGCCTTAATGTATGATGGCCTTCTGATGGCTGATAAAAAAAAGGCATGAAGCTCTAAACCCATGTGGCTTTTGTGACTTGCTGTGTGACATCTTGATTTGTACCTTTTCTTATCTATTTAGAATCATAGAATCAGTCAGGGCTGGAGGGGACCACAAGGATCATCTGGTTCCAACCCCCCTGCCATGGGCAGGGACACCTCACACTAGATCAGGCTGGCCAGAGCCTCATCTAGCCTGGTCTTAAACACCTCCAGGGATGGGTCCCATGACAACCCATTCCAGGGCTTCACCACTCTCACGGTGAAGAACTTCTTCCTCACGTCCAGTCTGAATCTCACCACCTCCAGCTTCATTCAGTTCCCCCTAGTCCTATCACTACCTGATATCCTAAGAAGTCCCTCCCCAGCCTTCTTGCAGGCCCCCTTCAGATACTGGAAGGCCACAATAAGGTCACCTCGGAGCCTTCTTTTCTCCAGACTGAACAGCCCCAACTCTTTCAGTCTGTCCTCAACAGGCATTTGAGGGCAGCTGCTTACGGTAGTGAAGCATTTGTTTCCTGCTAACAATTTTTTCATTAGAATATTGATAAGAGTTGCTTTAAAATATTTTCATTAAATGAACCATACATTTTTATCTTTTTTTTAAGAGGTAAATTTGGTTGTGACACCATACAGTGCTTATAGAGAACAGGAGGCCTTTCGTAAACAGACGTGTCTGAAGAAGGTACAAAACAGCGACTGAAGTATGGATATGCATAGATTAGGCTGAATAATTTTGCATTCCTTTGAAAATTATTTTTGTAATGGTAGGAACAGATTTCCCAGGAAAGAGTATTCACAGCTGGGAAAACAGTTGCTACTTTGAAGATGGTTTTCCCAGGCGAAAGGCTCACGTCTCCAACTGTGTTTGGTATAAACAATATGTGGTGCGGCTCTTACTTTTGTTTAAAGGAGTTGTGCATTCTCTGTTACATATCCACCAGCAAGAGTTTCCTGCTAATTCTGTGTATGTGCCTCAATCTGCCCACATTCAAAGTTAGTTCTTTCCTTTTATCAATATAGCTGGGGCATTAAAGTGATGAGGAATTTGGTGGTGAAACGCGATTGCCCCATCTTTGCTTTTTGAGGGGGGATTTCTTCCATCTCTTCTTGGAATCCTGTACTTGACATTTCCTCTCTGCTGCCGTTCTTTACTTAGTGGTGAGACCTCCTTGATGGTTCTTGTTAGGTTTCCAACATAAATCCTTGCTTTCATGACTTAGCTGCAAATATATTCACAAACTTGAAATTCAGCACAAGATTCCTTCCTGCTCGTGGGCTGAATTTGTTGAGTAACGATCTTGGAGCAGTAGTTGGAGTAAGGAGCAGGGGCCAGGTCTGCTTGACAATGTGTTGCTCAGCTCCAGCCCAGTAAGAACTCTGTTTTCTGTCAATTATGACTTTTTTCTTTTTTTTCCCCCTGGTTCTATGCTAATGACTTCTAACTCATAGTGACAAACATCAGAAATGAAAATTGCTGGAAAAGGTCCAAATTGATGAATATAGAAAAACTGGCTCAAAACCTCAAGATATGTACAACTTCAGTAAAAAAGAAATAAATGAAAAGAAGGTCCCATTACATGTTTGAATTCACAAAACCTATTCCACTTGGCAAGAAATTAAGTTGTCAGCTTGAAAGGGTGAATGTTTGCTACGTTCTGATACAGGATAGAAAGCAGGGAAATGGGCAGAACCGTAATTGCTCTTGACAGGGCTTGAAACTTGGAAGTTAAAGCAGTGTAGCATATCGCTGCAAGCCTGATTCTTGTAGAGTTGTTATTTGGTACTATGTATATTAATGTTTTGGTCCTTATTATGTTAGTGTTAGTTTGTTCAAAAACCCCCAAAGCTAAAATGGCACAGGTTTGGATATTATGATCCAACACATCATTATGTATTACATATACATATGGGAATAATGTATATATAATGCTTATTCTAAAAGGCAGCAGTTTTCCCCTGTCCTTGCCAGAATGCTGCTGCCTTTTTAAGCAATGTAGGAGCCTGGTACAAGGGTTTTTGTAACATACAAATCATTGTGTGCTGATGGATTAGATGGAAATGATAGGTGCTTCCACAGCATGAATGGGAAATTAGAATTATTTCACCAGAAATTTCCTCCTCCAAGGATGCCTTTTGTATTTAGCTGCACATTATCAACTACCTGAAAGATCAGTGTATATTTATGTATGTCAATTAATAAACTACAGCATAGATAAGATGGCTTTTGGGTATTAGATCAAAGCCACACAGATTAATAAATACTTGGAAAGTGCTTGTCTGTTACATCCAACAGGTAATTAGAAGAGAAAATTAATCTTTTGACTTTTAGAAGCTGCCTGAAATAATGAGGGTACAAGCATGAAAGTATTTGACAGGGGAACCTCTTGCTGAAAGAGCCAGACTCTGTCTGTGAATGCATTTACCTATTTCTAATTGAATCCCACAAGAATTCTGTAGGACATCAAAGAGAAGATCATCAACCAACGTTTTATTAAATTTCTCAGCATCATCTTAATAATTTGCATCTGTAAACCTGGCTTTTGCAAACAGCCTGTATACACCAGGGAAGAGAAGGCTCTGCTCTTAACCATCTTAAGGTTCGAAACATGTCAAAACTGTTCAGAGTGTGTAGTAAAGACTTAGAGCTGCGTCGCTTAAAAAGAAGCAGAGAGGTTTTATAAAAGAGAGTGGAAAGTCTTAAGTGTGTGGGGAAAATAGATGCTCTAAATAACTGTCCTGCTACCCTACCTTTACATTCTGTACTGAATCCTAAATGGGAGTTACTCATAATTACCCTCTTGTGAAATAACTGGGAGGGTACAGAGCCGTTACCCTGAACTGTGATGCAAAGCTCATTGCAATCGATGATGACCTTTTTGGGGACTCAAGAGTAGACTTTGGAGCCTTCATGTACCTCATTGGCAATTTTCTCCTCTTTTTTCCCCCTCCCCACTTCCCCCCCCCCAATTAGCTTTGGAACAGACAACTATTTTTTCCTATTTTACTATGAAAATCCCATCTTCCATGGCCATTCTTACAGCCAGATCTGTGGCTCTGTGATTTTTCTAAAGGTGTTTTTAATAAACTTAAGGGAGGGTGTTTGCTTTCATGGTAGAAGTTTGCTATGCTTTTTAGCAAATAGTTATTTATTTATTTATTTATTCATTCATTCTCTACAAATATTTGTGGTGATTAAGTCGTGGTCTAGTTTGGGCTTAGAATAGGAGTGGCCAAATATCCTGAGTCTACAGGTCTTGTAATAAAATCTTCTGGCCAAGACCTGAAAGGTCTCACTCAGTATCAGTGGGAGTCAATAAGAACACAAATCTAGTGGGGGACAGAGACAGTTTTGTTCTTCCTTATGGCCCCCTTGCTGTGGGCTGAGCATGCAGTTAGGTTCAGTGTCTCTGATGTCAATTTCAGCACCTCTGTCAACAAGTTTGCAGGTCTGACCTCATGATGCTTCAATAGTGTAAAGGGTTTGGAGCACAGCCCTATGAGGAGCGGCTGAGGGAGCTGGGTTAGCCTGGAGAAGAGGAGGCTCAGGGGAGACCTTGTTGCCGTCTACAGCTACCTGAAGGGTGGTTGTAGCCAGGTGAGAGTTGGTCTCTTCTCCCAGGCAACCTGTGACAGAACGGGAAGACACAGTCTCAAGCTGCACCAGGGGAGGTTTAAGCTGGATGTTAGGAAGAAATGCTTCACAAAAAGAGTGATTGCCCATTGGAATGGGCTTCCCAGGGAGGTGGTGGAGTCACCATCACTGGAAGTGTTTAAAAAGAGACTAGATGAGGCACTTAGTGCCATGGTTTAGTTGATTAGATGGTGTTGGGTGATAGGTTGGACTTGATCTCCAAGGTCTTTTCCAACCTGGTTAATTCTGTACTCTGTGTCATGCATCATCAGGCATCTTTACATTAGAGTAGGAAGGTAAGATGCCACATTTCTCTCTGTTGCAGGTATTAAGCTTTTAATATCAGAAGCAATTCTTCTGAATTTATATATTTGACAGCCAAGTGAGTTTATAAATTAAGTTGCCACAGGCATCACTATCTGTCTGTATCTTCCTCCTGTCCAGCTCATGAGGTGGGTGTTTGGAATATCCTCACGTCATTGAAGGGAGCTCATTCCTTGGCTTCTCTCTCCATTTGCTCTGTGCCTTTTGTTCATAATTAAGTACTGGAACACAGGAGTTAAAAGGTTTCTATGGTCAGGTAAAGGCTTTCTCTTTTGTAGTTCTGAATGGAGAGCGAATGAAAAGAAGAAAATCTTATTTGCCATTCTATTACTGTTTCTATTGAGCGAATGTCCGGGAAAGGAAACGTTTCTGCTTCTGAGGCAGAAAACAAATCTATCTCCACTGCTATTAGGCAATTCTACCACTGAGCTCTTTCTGTGAAAACAGCCTTAGCTCCAGTTTGGAAGGATAATTTAGCAATATCCCAATCATTTTCCTGTTTCTCTAGTATGTCCATTCCCTCCCTCCCCCCACCTTTCCTGAAGTCCTTCCACAAAACACATTCCATGCAATTTGAAAAGGTTTTAAGACTTTTTAGTGATTTTGGTTGCAGATCTTGTTGAGTTGGGACTTGTAAGCAAAATTGCTGCTTTGGAAGGGCTTACCCCGATGCATGAAATATCTCTTAAGGCACTGCAAGGTGCCAGCCTTGGGGACTCTAAACACCTTCTCCCTTAAAGCTTGGGACTCTGTTTAGGGTAGGTGTATTTAAAACAAAAATAACTTTTACTTTCTGGTAGTGAACAGTTCAGTAGCTTGTTAATTTAGAGCTTTAAAACTTCTGTATATTTCGGTAGCAGGCTGAACAGTTTGAGAAAATAGGTTGGAAACCTGAATGTGGTTTTGTCACAGGGGTCAAACAACTTCCAAAGCCACTCCAAGCCCACAGGAGACATTGTGAGATGCATTGATCTTTAAATTTTGTAGTGGAATTACCTGGATATATGTAAAAAAAACCCTGAAGCAGTGTGTTAGAGACTTGAGTTGGAAGTAATGAGCTGGTCCTGCCCTGTGTGAAATCCTGAGACTCTTCTGTTGTCATCTTGGGTAGCTGATCCAGTACGCAGCTGTTTATTCTGAGCTTCTGGCTGTGTCATGCTGCTAAATGAGAGAAGGGAAGTCTGCAAGGAAGCCAAAAGCCAAGGGCTAGAAGTTTGGTGGTTTGTGTGTCAGTGTAGAATAAATAGTTTGGACAATAATTATAGAATCATGGAGTTGTTAGGTTTGGAAGGGACCTCAAGGATCATCTAGTTCCAACTGCCCTGCCATGGGCAGGGACACCTCATACTAAATCAGGTTGCTCAGAGCTGCATCCAGCCTGGCTTTGAAAACCTCCAGGGATGGGGCTTCTACCACCTTCCTGGGCAACCTGTGTTGAAGCAAGGACACCTATGTTAGAAACATGACTGAGGGTTTTCAGATTTTCAGATCTAGTGTGTCTGTCTTTAAAGCCCAGCACAGGGCAGGTACCACCATGGACCTCCTGACAGCAGAACTGAACAGCCTTGCAGGAAAGGAGGTCTGTACTCCTGCCTTAAATGTGACCAGTTCCCTATCATCTGTTGTTGCAGGTTTGAAACAAAAAGATAAAGTGCAGTTCCAAGGGGGAAATGGTTTATTTGTGACACATTTAAACATAATGTAAAAATCATTTAAGCAAACAGTCTCTGAGCAGGGTGTAACTGAGTACCAACGGGCTGCTGTAGGTGTTGCCCGTAATGTGAGTGTAAACTTTCTTTGCAAAGTTACAAGCAAATGAAACAATGAATTTGGCTCTGTGCTCTCTGTTATGCAGGTTGTAAATGTCTGTTGGGTGGTCTGAATGCGTAAAGTAAGACTTTTGGAGTGTCCAGGAAGGATACTGTCCCTTAAATGAAAACCCTTATCTTGGCTGTTTTCCATCAAAATCAAATGAATTCCTTGGTTCACCTTCATGCTTAGCTATTGCAATTCAAACCTGCCTCCTTTATCCTGTCACTTATTTTTCCTACTTATGCAGGAGTTCAAATGGAATTAAATGGTAATCAGGGTTGAACTTGACATGCTTTTACTTATGGTAAACCCCTTTCTAACTCATTTTTAACGTGACAATCCTCACCATTTAAAATTGTACGGACAACCTTTTCCCTTTGGCAATCTCCCTAAACAGCGGAGAGAATCCAGCAAAGTCCTTACACAGGGCAAAATTCAGTTAGCCTCTAACAGAACTTGATAGCTGGAAAAAAAAAAGAAGATTAGAGCCTGCACTGTACAGCCAATGAATGTTGTTTAAACCACAGATGCTTCAGTCTGAAATGCTCAAACTTTGTGCTCTGAGTTGTGGTTTTTTTTGTTCGGGTCTTTGCTTTGTCGTGCCTTTGTTGTTGTTGGTTGCTTTTCATTTGGTTGGTTGTTTTCCAATCGAAATCTTTCCTATTTGCAGCTTTAGTAGAATGGATTTGCTAGGTCAGATCAGCCATTTTCAATTAATGATGTAAATAATCAGATTATTTGGGGGAAAAAAAATATAAGACAAACCTGCATCTTTTTTCATTTGCTGGGGATAATGCTGGAAAACAAAACCAAACAAACAAACCAACAAAGCCCTGTTTAGAGAATTCTGAGGTTTTGCTTTAAAAGAAAAGAAGTTAAAAATTCAGTGTATGTTGTCTCTTGGAAATGAGTAATATAACTATCACATGACTTTGGGGAAAAAATAAGACAAACCTGCATCTTTTTTTATTTGATAGAGATAATATTGGGGTGAAAAAGCCAGCCCTAAACCCAACAAAATCATGTTTAAAGAATTCTGAGGGTTTGCTTTAAAAAAATAAATAAATAAAAATTCAGTGTATGGTGTCCTTTGGAAATTAGTAATATAAATAGCTGATTACTTTGGGGAGAAAATAAGACAAACCTGCATCTTTTTCATTTGATACAGATAATATTGGGGGGGGGGAACCCATGGAAACCCAACAAAACCATGTTTAAAGAATTCTCAGGTTTTGCTTTTAAAAAACTAAGTAAAAATCCAGTGTCTGTTGTCTTTTGGAATAGGTGGGTTGACACTCCTGAAAGGCAGTGTTCTGATCTTTCCGTGGAGCTGACAGGGGAAGGGAGGGACGGCTTTCCTTGCATCTTGCTCGTGTTATGCCAAAGTCTTGCACAGGCCCTGGGATCGCCTGACTCATTGATTCAAATTCCCTGTCACATGCCCTCACAGCGTGTAATGCTTTTCATAAAGTCATCAGGCTTTATCTTTACGCTGCCTGACTTTGCTTTTTCTAGATGTTGGGTGTGTGGTGCCTACACAGTCGGTATTTAGAGTAGCTCCTGAGACTTTTAAGAGGATGCAAAGTCCCAGATAACTTTTTTTTTATGGTCATATCTTTTTATACAACTGAGGGGAAGACTTGCTTTCAGTCATGCCAGGCTCAGATTGTGCTGTTGGATTTATCTTGTTTCTAGGCATTTAATAATACTCTCTGCATTCAGGACATTTTTCTGTTAAGGTATTAGTTTCAAAAGCAGTCAATGGTTTCAGGGATTCTTTGATTTTTCTTTTCATCTGTGTGCTTTTCCTAATATTAAACTTTTCTTGTCTGGAGACTTAAGATAGACTGTCATAGCAAAGATTGTGAGTATCTGTGATAAGCAGGCTTTTAAATCTCATAGTTCTTATCAGTCCAGTGTTTTAGAAAGGCATATGGAATCCTTTCCTTATATTAAACAATTGGTGAGAGAGCAGAGAGAATAGGGAAGAAGTTGTATCAAAATTGTCTCTTCCCAAAAGGTTTTGTTTACTGATGATCACATTCATTAATTTTAAACTCCATAGGACACAGGTGTGTTAGGTTCATGGATAAGCCATGGTATCAAATCGTGCTGGGTGATGATGGGCTGCAGAAAGCGTGTCGTACATCCGAATACATGGAAGTTGTAGGACATTCCTGTAAATATTGCTTTGTATATAGTTACTGTTAAAAAAAAAGACAAGACATTTTGGGAGGAAGAGTTTCACTTTTTTTCAGCTGGGAGATGATTTATTTAGACTAAATTGAATAGAATAGAATTAACCAGGTTGGAAGAGACCTTTGAGATCGAGTCCAACCTATCATCCAACACTAATCAATTAATGGCACCAAAGCACCCCTTCCAGTCTCTTCCTAAACACCTTCAGTGATGGCGACTCTACCACCTCCCTGGGCAGCACATTCCAATGGCCAATCACTCTTTCTATGAAGAACTTCTTCCTGACATCCAGCCAAAACCTCCCCTGGTGCAGCTTGAGACTGTGTCCTCTTGTTCTGGTGCTGGTTGCCTGGGAGAAGAGACCAGCCCCCACCTGGCTACAACCTCCCTTCAGGTAGTTGTAGACAGCAATAAGGTCTCCCCTGAGCCTCCTCTTCTCTAGGCTAAGCAGCCCCAGCTCTCTCAGAGGGCTTATGCTTAAATTTAGTCATTTCAGACACAGTTCCTAATCCTGTACCAAAATAATCAGCAGTAGGAAACTCATCGGGTAGTCTAGGTTTGTAATTTAGTTTTAAACATGCAATAGGTTGTTTCAGCTTGTTTTCTTCCTTTATTATATTCTTCATACTAGACTAATCCAATCTTTCCTAGGTTCACTGTGATACCAGGACATTACTGAAAAAGATGCTATAGAAACAAATGCTTTCATAGCATGTGTAGGCAGGCATTTGAGATTACATTTTATTGTTATAAGCTTCTGAGCAAGATATTTTCTTGCTTTTCTGTTATCGACACTGGTGATGGGAGGCCTTCTGCCAGAGCCTTGATCAAAACCCAGATTCCTGTAGTGAAAAGGAAGAGAAGGGGGAAAGGAGTTTAATCCTATAAAAACAAAATAAGCAACACCTATAATTGGGAAAGTGGATTCCTGTGACCCCAAGTAAGTTTCTTATTCATGGGGAGTGTGAAGATTTACACCAACCTAATATATCTGTAATCTCAGAAGACGTCTTACTTCACAGAACTGCCTTGCCAAGAGAATTAACTGTGCCTCCAGCTCCCTGTTGTCTGAAATGGCCTTTTTTCAAGGTGTGATTAATGTACCTTGGCAGTCAATAGGATGTGAGTAATTGTGGCTAATTCCAAAAGTGAAAATAATGAGGAAAAAAGGACTCGGAGTGCTGTAGCACAGTGGTGTGAGGATTCTTGTGTAGTATTTAACGACTCATTCTGTGCAAAGAAAAGCATGGCAATGCTTGCATCTTGCTTGAAAGAAGATATATTTAGTGTTCTGCAGGGAAGATGTGATTAAAGGGCATTTTCCTTAGACCATGATTAGCAGTCACTTGCCAGTAATCGCCAGTGGTTGCAAACTCCACCCTGCAGTTCCTGTTTCTGTTGCAGGAGTATCTAGCCAGCTATTTCAAATTCAGCCATGGTCTTGTGGCCTTTCTGTTTATAGGTCAAGTCTTTTGTGGCCAAAGCTTCCAGTAGGAAACTAAACATTTCGTGAGAAATATGAGTGGAATCATTGTTTTCACTGGTTCTATTGCTTAGTAACCTCAGTCATTGTTTTCAGTGTCTGTGTTTTAAAGTCTGTTAAAATTGGTTCACGTGCTAGTGAATTCATGTATGATATTTGAAAATAGGACAAAGCAGCTTATTCTGCAGAATTCTGGTGCTTTTAAGTCCGTGAGCACAGAGGTGGAGTGAGCGTGTGCACTTCAGAGAAGCAGCAAGTGATGTTTTCCTGACCTTGCATGCTAATCTCTAGGAACTTTATAGCCTCCTCTGAACAACTTGAGCAGTAACCTGTGCTAAACATCAATCAGATTTAAAACCCAATTATTTTCTGGCAGAAATTAAAGTGTGTGGTGCAAACCTTTGTTTTCTTGGTAGAATCAATCTCCAAATGGACCAAGCAACCAACATGCATGTGAAAAGCATGAAAGGCCAAAGACTTCTGGAGGTGGGACGGATGATGCACAAAGTGCGATGCTGATAATAGCTAATCACACTCTCCAGTCCACAAGTTTTTCCTTTCAAAAACCTCATGCTTCTGTAATTTTTTTTTTGTATAAGCCCTTTTTGTACTCATTTGCAGAGCATTCCCCCTGACAATCAAAATTGTCCTGCTAAATGTCAGGAGGCTTTGTGCAGGCTGCATTCAAATCCGAAGGCAGATACGAACGTTTGTGCATCTGCGCTGCCACTTTTGACAAAAGGCCCAATTATGCCTATCCTGGGAAAGATGGTCTTGGGCAATGCTTAGAAGACAGAATGAAGCATTACATTGTACTTCTGTGAAGCTCTTTTTTTTTTTCTTGAGATGAGCAATATAGTTACAGATTATTTCAGTTTTGATCAAGTAGATTATTTATGAGAGGCAAATTCACCACCGTGCTAGGTTATATTAAGATTCAAAAGATGTTAATTGTGGAAGACATGCTAGAATACAGTGACAACAGTATTATGTAGTTCTTTTCAGTGAAGTCATTTATCTTAACATATTTGGGGGGGAAGAATAACAAATGAAAAAATCAATGCTTCCTGCATCTCCACATCAATACATTGTAATGATTTCCCCCCTCCACTGTTACAGCAGCTTCATTACTTCAGTGGAAGTACCTTATATATACACCAGCAAAGTAGCATCTCTGGTAATCAGGTTACATCTGGAGTCTTCCTAACTTGATAAAATTTCCTTCTATATTGCCATTTGTACACGTATAATCCAAAATAAAGCTTTGTCAGTGCTCAGCTTTTAATAATCCTGTTCATAATTAAATATAAATCTGACTAAAACATACTCTTCTACATTAAGGTCTTGTCATAAAAACATTTTGAATATAAACTGTCAATACTCAGTAGAGGGATACTACATATATACACCCGCATGCACTTCTGTTAGTAGCAAGCATTTTGTTCACTGTTTGCACAACTTCACAGTCACATCTTTTTAAAGACAGCCACCACTAGATCAGACTTCAGATTGCTCATTGCTGTCAGGAATGACAGACGTCAGGGCAGCCTGGCAGAAGCGATGCAACGTTGACATTTTTGTTTTCTGCTCAATGTAGAGCCGCAGTTTGTCTCTGAAGGTTTCCCCGAGGAAACTGTAAATCAAGGGGTTCAAACAGCTGTTAGAAAAAGCTGCTAGGTTCACAATGTGTCCTGTCAAAGGGTAATCATGTCTGAAGGATGGGCTGCTTGAAGAGGCAGGCTCGCTTTTCTTTTGGAGGAGCTGAACACTAATGAAGACGTTTTCAGGTAGCCAGCAGATAAAGAAAACCAGGACCACGACAAAAATCATTCGCAGAGCCTTTTGTCGCCGCAGCCGAAGACTCCGATGCTTGTGTGCTTTTATAAGGACTCGGACAATTAATGAGTAACAAAGACCGATGATCACAAAGGGGATAATAAACCCCAAGGTGATTTCTAGCCACTGGATTTCTTTTACATCTGCAAAACAGAAATAGACCTCTCCGGTGTGCTGTAAGTGCACGGCCGTAAACGGCACTAGCGCTGCAGAGATGGACGCCATCCATATGAGCCCGCAGCTTAATCTAGCGTGTTGCATAGTACGAAATATGTTGGACCTCATTACTTTGGCCAGTGCTATGTATCTGTCAAAACTCATCCATGTCAGAAAGAAAATGCTGCTATACATGTTGATCTGAAGGAACAGAGACATAAAGGTACAAATGATAGTGATATCGTAGTACTTTTCGTCCAGATTAAAAACCTCAATGAGGGAATCTGCAACTAAAATGAGATCAGCTACTGCGAGATTTACGAAGTAAAGGTCTGGAATGGTCATTTTTTCACGAAAGCTTATGTTGACAACCAGTATCAGAATGTTTCCTACAAAACCAATAGGGAAAAGAAAGATTGTGTAAAGACATGATAAGAAGAGACCGATAACGTATTGTTGGTGTTCTGATTTATCAGCTAGTCTCGAAGACATGCTTTCGTTACACAAGTGGGATCCATTTAGGTTAAAAGTTGTGCTGTTACATATAGCAGGGGCTATTGAGGCAGAGTAAGTTTCCATGGTTAAAATATCTGCAGAGAAGGTACTAGCACTCACAGTTTGGTGGTAATGCCGGAAAAATCAGGTTTGGGGCTGTTTTCAGGTAAGTTCACCGTAAGCATTTTGAATCGAGTGGAAGGAGATGGACACTTTTGTATAGGAAACTCAGATTCCTTAGAAGCCAAATTAGAGTTAAAATTGACTGAAATATAGCAGTACAAATAGTAAATGTCTTAGTTGTGTTGCTTTGTCACAGGACACCATGTAAGTTACAACTGACAGAATTTGCAGTTCCTGTATGCCCTAAGATCATGTAGGAATCTTTTTACCATTATGGTACTTGAATCTCTCTAATTAAAGCCTTTCATCGAGAGTGTCTCTTCATGCAGGGTGGAAGGTAGAAGAGTTTTAGTTCCATTTGTTTTCTTTTAAGAATCAGTGCACATCCTTGGACCTGCAATTTGCAAATGGAAAATTATTAATGTCATGCTCCAGCACTGCACCATGCACCATACGCCTCTGCTGACCGAAGATACGCAGCTGAGGTTGTAGGAAATGACATGACAGATAGAGATACATGCACCTATTTCTAGTCAATATATCTGCACCCCAAGATTGCATTAGAAGAATTTAATTTTGCTGCAGATGACCAGGTATTGTGAGGGCAGCTGTGGAAAAATTGTGTGTGCCCATCTGGGGTTCTGTGTGGGAAAGTGGAAATACAGAAAGTAGGAACAGGGAAAGTGGAAATACAGAAAGTAGGAACAGGGAAAGTGGAAATACAGAAAATATGAGGAGTGAGTTTAGCCTACTGAAGAAAAACTTTTAATATATATGTATCTATATTAAAACAACAAAAAAGCATTTTTATTTCATCAGCAGCTTGGAAAGCTATTAAGTGGCAGAGTGTGTGGTTGAGAAGGCAACAGAGACGAACAGGAGTTGGTTCCTTGTGCTTTCAGTGGGAAGGAGAAGGAAGATTTTTGGAGGTGAGGGTAACTCCAAGCCCCACACTGATTCACACCAACGTTGTTAGACTCAAATTTGCTTTTCTTTTGTGATTAATGGTGTTGTCCTGACTTCCTGATAGGAATGGGAAATATCAGTTATCTGCTTTGTTTACTTAGAAACATTGAATGCTGTGGGCTTGAAATATTACCTAGAAGTTTATTTAAAAGGGGAAAAAAAACAAACCAGCCACCAAGAAAACCAACCAAACAAAAGGCACCCCAGAAGTGATCACCCAGGGTGTTTTGTGTTGAATTTGAAATACTTTGAATCTCTCTCATCTTCATTTTACTACCAAAGCCTTGATTTTAATTGCATTAGACCATATTTAGTTTTTTTTTTTCCTTAAAGGTTAAATTGTTTCCTAGTAAAATTCATGCAATTCATTTTTATGACTTAATTCTTCCTGATGTACAGCCTAAGGAAGAAAAAGGAGCAGACCACTAATGCAGGAGGAGTGCTAGGATATTCCCAGCCAGAAATACAGCTTGTGAGTTTGCTTAAATGTATTCAAGTTATCAGAAATCGCTACCAGATGTAAAGGTACTGATTACAAAGCTTTTAGTTCATCATGCATTAGGCATAAGTACACAGTAGCTGTTGCCATGTTTTGAATCATTCTCATAACGCAAGGCTTTACTGCTGAAATCTCCCTATGAAATGGCATTTATTTGCAGAGGGTTTGGTGTTTGTTTCAAGCAGCTGTGCAAGTCAGACGTGAGCTGTTGTCTCTCATGTAACATCTTCTCGTTTCTGAGCAAGGCAGTAAAACTGCTTTAAGTACAACAAAAGACAAGTCTAAGCAATTGAATTTTTAAAAGGTCGACCCTGTGGTCAGGTTTTTAATTGCACCTTGAAAGGCCACCGAAAGTCAAGCAATTACAAGCATTACAGGTAACCCACGTACTGTGAAACACTTTATTTTACCTTAATTCCATTTCTCCAGAGCTGATTTTCTTCCAGACAACAGAAGCTGCTTCTTGCTCAGGTGCAGGCTTAATGGATGTGTCGGCTTCGGCTGTTGTGCTGGTAAAAACTTGCATTTAGGTGTGCAAAGCTGCAGTCAATGCCACCTGTTGACGATTCAGCAGTCAAAGAAAACCCATATAAAAGTCTCTTCTGTTTGAAAAAGTCTTAAATAAAGGGTAGTTTACGACAGCAAAATGCAGATCTTGCTGCATGTCCTTGGCAATAAAACAAGCTTTAAAGATTCCCAGGGTTGTTCTAATTTGTGTGCAGTTGAAGTGCTGCTGAACAGCCTTATAAGGCTAGGATTAACCCTGTTTCTGCTGGTTTCTTTTTGACTCGGACTGGCCAAGCATCGTTTCTCATGTGTCGTGTCAGTTTTATTTTGCCTGATGCTCGTTTCGCCTTCCTTTCTGCCTCTGGCAGTTTGTCCCAATTAGATTGGCCACTCAAACCTACAGCTTAACTGATTGCTAATTAAGAGATTTATGTGCAGCTCATAACTAAGCAGATCTTGCATCGATACAAAGCACTAATTACTGTTACATGTGTACTTTTTAAAAGCCCCTGGCCATCTTGAAGAACTGTTTGCATGAGAGAAGTTGAGAGCAGCTGAGGAGGCTTGTTTGTGCCAAGCTGACAATAGAAATTCCCACTTTCCTACCTTCAGCTCGATGCCACTTTGCCTACTGGTGGTTAAGTTTTCGGGTGCACGTCGTCAGCCTCACCCTTCTTGGAACTGCTCAGCTCAAAATCACCTGGGTAAAATAGGCTTATTTTGCAGGGAATGTGGAGCCTCAGTCTTGCATAAAACCACCAGCATCACAGGTGGAGTTTTGTTTCATCTGTAGCAGGGGGGGGAAAAAATCTACTTGCCATTTCCAGAAACACCACCTACTGGTGGCCAGAATTCTTGGAATGAAAAGAAGGTTAAATCTTTCTTTCTCATAGAAGAGAAGCATTGTATTTGTGTCAGCTACATTTTATGACTATATTGGTCTGATACTTGAACATTAAATGCCATTAATGGAGGTGCTGTACATGGATGCAGCATTCTACTGCTGCTGGAATATGATAAGCAATAAGATCTTGTCTTAGCCTTCTCTTTTCCAGACTAAACAGCCCTAGCTCCCTCAGCCATTCTTTGTATGATGCCCTCCAAACCACTCAGCAGCCTTGTTGCTCTTCTCTGGACATGATTCAGGACCTCAATGTCTTTCTGAGACTGAGAATTAAATGCAGTACTGAAGCTGTGGCTTCACCAGGGCTGAATACAGGAGCGCAGTCACTTCCCTGCATCAGCTGGACACACTGGGTTTGATCCAGACCAGGATGCCATCGACCTTCTTGCTCACCTGGGCACACTGCTGACTAATGTTCAGCTGGCTGTCCACCAGCACCCCCAGATCCTTTACCATTGGGCTGCTTTCCAGCTACTCTTCCCCAAGGCATTGCTTGGAGTTGTGACCAAAGTGAGGACTGGCACTTGGTCTTGTTAAACCTGCTGCACAACGGCTCCTAGTTGCTCCTGTTTGTTGTCCATGCTGCGTGCATTGGTATAGGGGCACTTAAGCTGGGCTATCAATTTCACCCCTGATGTGGGTACACCACCCCTAGGCTCACCTCTAGTGAATGTGCTATTATTCCCTTCCCCCTTCAAACCTAGTGTAAAGCCCTATCAATGAGCCTTGACAACTCATGTGCAAGAGTCCTTCTTCCCTTTGAGACAGCTCAACTCTGTCCCCAGCAGGCCCAGTGCAGCAGAAATGTCCCATGATAAGAGAACCCCAAATTCTGGTTGTGGCACCAGCCCCTGAGTACATTAGCTGTGCTTACAGTGTTCAGTGCAGTCTTTGCTGCTGTGAAGGTATTGAAGACAATGCTACCTGTGCTCCTGATCCTTCAACCAATTGCCCCAGTGCCTTGATGTCCTTTTTAATTGCTCTTACACTTTGGTACTCAACTTCATTGCTTCCAACCTGTATGACCAGTAATGGATAATAAACAGAGGGCTGTACCAGGCTGCAGAGTTTCCTCATAACATCTCTGATCCAGGCCCCAGGGAGGCATCATATGGAGCCCTCTGTTCCCCTCAGAAGAGAATCACCTACAACAATTGCTCTCCTTTTTTCCTTAACACAAGTAGTCCTAATGCATAGGGCTGGGTGAGTTATCCCAGGCAACCCTCTGGCTGGACCTTCATCTACTTCCTCTGTAGCCCTCCAGTTTCAGAGCCCCAGACCTGTTCTGTAAGGGCAACTGGGAAAGTGAGTGAGACCAGGAGGGGATTTGCCAGTTTCTTTGAGCAGGGACCTGTTTCCACTGTCCTGTCTTTTAGGTCTCCTGTTGTTTGGTGGCAGGAGGGGAGGACATCTATTGCTTCTTGAACCTCTGTCTGCTGCTTTTGCCTCAGGGTGTGTCTCCACCAGTCTGTTTCTCTCTTAAACTCCCTGATACTCCTCAGCCTTTCCAATTTCTCTTCCACCCGGCTGAGCAGATCATACCACACACAGGCATCCTCTCTGCTGTCCTCTGGTACCAGTGCCAGGCTCAGACACTCCCTGCAACTGGACACTTGGACAGCTACATGTCTCGGGGGGGAACTCTGGGTACCCACATTCCTCCTGGCTTTTACCCATGTGGTCACCATGCTGGTTCTTCTCAGTTATGATCAACTGAGCTCACCTCACATTTTTCTGGACAGAGAGCCTAAAGTGTTCTGCGCTGAGAAGTGCACAAATATGATTGCAATACAGGACTGGAACAATTGTAATGTTAGAAAAATCTTGTGATACCAGCTTTGAAGGTCTTAATTTTTTTGCTGTCCTGAAGAACAGGATTATAAAGAGGCTCTGTTGTTTGTTGATCATGTGGTTTTGCTGTACTTAATTCTGTCCTTCAGAGCTTTCACTGATCTTGTAAGGGCCAGAAGGACTTTTCACTTTCCTTTATGCATAATGTTAGCTTCTGGGTGTTAGTTGTTTGTAATTATGGGGGCCTGGATTTGACAATCAGCTGCTCTGTCTGTCCTTGTTTTTCTAGCTGTGAATATCAGCTGAGTTGCTGTTAAAATGTGTAATTCTGAGTGCCAATTTTCCTGTTTGAGTTCATGATCAGTGCCATAGTTCCACACTTGTTTGAAAGACCCATGGAGTAGCATTTTTTCCCCCTCTGCTAACAGAACTATGACGCATAAGAGGCCAAATCTAGTATTCTGATTGTTGTTTTATTATCTTGTAATTAGTGAGTTCTGTATTGCACTAAATATTTAATGAAATGATCATGTGAGTTCTCTGAATCTTGTTTCCTAAAGCAGATGACAACATCTTCAGGCTCTTGTTTATGCAGTCAAATTATTGTTGCTGCTTAATCTGTCTTAATCTTGCTGTTCATCACTTCCATATTCTGTGAAATGCTTAAAACTAAATTTAGCAGTTGCTGAACATTGTACCCATTTTCTTTCCCTGTCAGTTGCTGATATTCCCTGGGACCTTTATGGGGAGTGTCTTAATGATTCACTCTTGGCCACGGTTCTGCCAAAGTACTGAGTATTACAGTCCCACCTGTTATACCTAATCTAAGCTGCTGACAACATGCATGGAAGCCACTGGTGTGATAGCATCTAGGCAATGTCAGACTTGATAAGCCAGCATTTAAAGTTTTCCTAGCAGTTTATTTTAAAACCTGTAGTAGTCAGCTTCTAAATATCTCCATAGACATGTCTAACACTGTAGAGTCTTTAAGGAGCACTGCTGTAATTGTCTATGGTGTACTTGGCTGCACCAAGAGGTTTTATCTCTCTTATTTTTCATAGAAGATACTCTCTGTAATTTAGCAGGCTTCAACATATGTGCCTGCTATTGTGCTGCAAAAAGGGGACAGCTGAGGAGGAAGAAAGTGGGAGGTGTGAGCATAGAGAGAGAACTACAGAAGAGGTTTGGTGACTCACAGCTCCTGAGCCACCACTGCATGGCAGCCTCTCCATCAGGGTGAAAAGCAGGATAAGCTCTATAGGATGTAGGAGCTGTTGGATTCTGTTGGAAGTGTGGAACTGCTTTGGGTATGAAGCTGTTGAGTCCTGGAGAAATAGATCAGGGCCAGGGTGTATTAAGCTGAAAAAAAGAAAAAGGAAAAAAAGAGGTGCTGTGTTGCATGGAAGGGGCAGGAGGCAGAGATTCCAAGTGTGTTGGAATGCTTGCAGGGTAATACAACCATATGCAGAAGAAATAAGGTTTGTATAGGAACGTCTACTGAAAATGATCTCCAGAGGAGATGCTTTTGTAACCTTCATGCAGTGTTGCAAGCAGATTGAGCTCCTCTTCCAAATTCTCATGTTCCTGTTTGCCTGAATACCGACTCTGAACATTTGTCAACCACTGAGTGACATCTCTCTGCTTACAGTACCCTGTTCTAGAGCATCCTTCTACTTCATCCTGCCCAGCTTCAGTTACTTTCCCTTTCCTTATTTGCAAGAATTTAGTTTGAATTGGAATTAATTGTCTTCTGTGCCTGCAGAAAGCCTCAGAGCACATTTGCTGTGTTCAGGCTTTTCAGTTGCCAATAATTTTGAGGATGCATCTTTCATAGTGGAAAACAGTTTTTAAAGGTTCAGCCTTTTCTCTTGCAGGGGCAACACCTGCCCTCATTCAAACTATCTTGGTAAAAACTTGTTCTTAAAGTGTGGATCACAAAACTGTTGGGGGATAATAAAAAAAAGTTTACAAAGTCATGGAATTGTTAGGGTTGGAAGGGACCTCAAGGATCATCTAGTTCCAACCCCCCTGCCATGGGTAGGGACACTTCACACTAGATCAGGTTGCTCAGAGCCACATCCAGCCTAGCCTTCAAAATCTCCAGGGATGAGGCTTCCACCACCTCCCTGGGCAACCTGTGCCAGTGTCTCACCACCCTCATGGGGAAGAACTTCTTCCTTACATCCAATCTGAATCTACCCATTTCTATTTTTTTTTCCATTCTCCCCAGCCCTATCCCTCCCTGACACCCTAAGAAGTCCCTCCCCAGCTGTCTTGTAGCCCCCTTAAGATACTGGAAGGCCACAATTAGGTCACCTCGGAGCCTTCTCTTCTCCAGACTGAACAGCCCCAACTCCCTCAGTCTGTCCTCATAGGAGGGGTGCTCCAGCCCTCTAATCATCCTTGTGGCCCTAAAACAGGACCCCAAAATGCTGTGTAAGTGAAAGATGATTCATCACAGGACTTCAGGCTCTATCCAGTGCCATTAAAAAGTAAAATTCACAAAGCATCACTTGTTTTTACTTTGGTAATTGGGTCTGGCAGTTCTTCACTGGACTCTTGTACCATGGAAGTTAAACTCATTCTTTCATTGCAGCCACCTAGTGAATCAATTTTTCATGCAACATATATGCTGTATATGTTACATAGAGTACTTATTTAGTCGGAATTGCTTGAGCTTTCACCCTACCCTAAGTCTTCTGCAACAAGCACCCCAAAATCAAGGTATATAGTGCTGTGGTCTGTACATTTGGAATAGGAATGTAACTAAGGCCAGGCTTACTAATAAATGTAGGGGTGGAGCAGCTTGAGTTATGATTCAAGTGTGCAGATCCAGTCTCTTTTTTAGCTCAGATGTTGTTTTGCAACGGGATGGGATCAAATTTGAGCCAGCTGGTTCAGTAAAGTCCTCAATCTCTACATGTTCTTTTCCAGATGATGTTACCAGCTCAGAAATTCATGGGTAACTGAAGCAGCCTGCTTGTTTCTTTTCTTTTACTGAATGGTTTGTTGTGGTTTTTTGTTTTGTTTTGTTTTGTTTTCAAAAGCAGGCCAAAGAAAGACACAAGCATTACTAGTGCAGAAGTAAAATGTTCTTCTTTGAATTTTCCAGTGTATCCCTTGAGTTAATTTTGACAGCATGCCTATAAAAATATATGCTCTATTTCTTCTGGAACATGCTGTTCAAAACTAGGTGAAGCCTGGAAGAAGTGAGTGTTCAACAAAGCTGTTGCTGGGAAAGAAAAAAAAAATCTCTCTGAGCAGGGAGATTTTTGTTTGTGTTTTAAAAGCACACTTTAGATTACTACTACTAATTGAAAAAAAATCTCAGTTTTAATCTTAGCCAAAGCTGCTCTTTTCTCTCTCATATCAGACTCCTCTAGAATGCTTTTGGAAGGGGATTGTTTCTGTTCTTTCCCCTGTTGCACATAGGGGTGTTTTTGCCTTCATATTCCAGCTAGGTTTGCTCTAGGACTACATATTATGATCCTGAATTTTAATGTTAGATTTGAGTTAATTTATCAAGAATGACTTAACAGCACGTTTCTGTATTGCTGTAAGTTGCATTAATAACTGTTTGAGTTATTGTTCTGTATTTCTCAACCTCTTCTCTCCTCTTTACCTTTATTTTCTCCAGTTACAAAGTCTTTTTCACTGTACGTGGAGATTTCTTTATGCCAATATGTTCAGCCAACCAGAAAAGTACTCTGCAGGAGCTGTGGACAGGGAAGAGACCAGAGTACAGTCACTCACATCTCACAGATGGCAGCCAGAAGCTATATCCAGGAGTACTCACAGACTTTGATGCAGTAGCTCATTCTTGACCAGATGTACTCATTCCCAAGCCCTGGGTCTGACAGTAGGGCCCCTACAGGTTTTATTTCTCAGAGACATTTGGTTATGGCTCTGCTTTAGCTGTGTGCCTTGCTGAGAGTATCATGAAGCATCCTTCCACCCAAGGTTGGACCTTCGCGCTCCTCAGGGGTGCATTATTGTAATTCACCCATCATTAGAGCAGTTGCCAGGTCCCAGCCAATGCTAGCTAGAGCCAACATTTACTGAGTAGTTTTTCTTGTAGGCACCTTTATCAGTAACTCAGGACTCAGAAACAATACCATATTTATTCTTTCATCCTCACATATAAAATAGATGGAAGCACCAAATGAAGTAGAATCCTTTGTGCATAGAATAGAATTAACCAGGTTGGAAGAGACCTCTGAGATCGAGTTCAACCTATCATCCAACATAATCTAATCAACTAAACCATGGCACCAAGCACCCCATCAAGTCTTTTCCTAAACACCTCCAGTGATGGTGATTCCACCACCTCCCTGGGCAGCACATTCCAATGGCCAATCTCTCTTTCTATGAAGAACTTCTTCCTAACATCCAGGCTAAACCTCCCTTGATGCAGCTTGAGACTGTGTCTTCTTGATCTGGTGCTGGTTGCCTGGGAGAAGAGAGCAACCCCCACCTGGCTACAACTATGGCACAGCTGAAACTATGATATTCTGTCTGAATTGGGACTGAGAGCTTGCATCTTCTGATGTACTCTTTCAGTCCCTCTCAGCTTTCTTGCTGATGTACAGCTTTTATGACTTAGCCCTTCAAACTTCCTTCTGCAGAGCTAATGTTCTGGCCATGGTAGTTAATCTCCAGCTTCTCAGGTGCAAAGCAAAACCTCTGATGCCAACTGAGAATTCCTTGCAGAAGTATGAAATTGTATCCAAAGAGATGATTCTTATCTATTTACTTCCTTTCTGCCCAGGTTCTATAGTGGTCTGTTTATATGTAATGTTCTTTAATTATCCATCTGTTCATGCTGGCAGCAGAATGAAATTGAACAGGAAAACCAGGCTGACATAATACAATGCAGACATCTTACCATATTTACTTCTTGCAGGAATGCTGGCCCTTGTGGTCATAGCAAGACTATGTATTGCCCTTTGCATCTGATACAGTTGTGGTCCATGAATTTTGGGGGTGGGGTGTCTAAGACTGGATCTATTTATATCTAGCTATCCATATGCTGTATTATTATTGCACAAATTACCTTTATTCTTCTATTTATGCACTAGGCTGTTGTTTTATGGAAGATGCTCAGCCCATGCTGATTGGCACCAGCTTGCCACTTTAATCTGGACCTTGTCAGGAAGACCCTCCAAAGCAGAGGAATCTACCAGTCCTGTTAGCTTCCAGGTGTCATGCAAAGGCACATATTTAAGCATCAAAGTGGCTTTTCTCAGAACCTTTCAGATCACTTGAGCCTTTCTCATCACATCACTGTTTTTATAACTTTGCAATCTAAGGCTACAACTTTATCCAAGATCTGGGACAAATTTGTGCCTTCCTTCTTATTTCTATTCTCTCCACCTTGATGAGTGGAAAAGCTGAAACTGAAGCCAAATACGTAAGATGCCTCCTGGCCAAATTCAGTTACAGTTAATAATGTGCTTAAAACAACCATTTAAAAGTTTGCACCTACATTTCAGCCTGCATTGGTTACTGATTCTGCAGGGCTATATCTCCCTCTTTGGAGATACTCAAAACCCGCCTGGATGTGTTCCTGTGTGATCTGGTATAGCTGATCCTGCTCTGGCAGGGGGGTTGGAGTAGATGATCTTTCGAGGTCCCTTCCAGCCCCTAACATTCTGTGAACTCCTATACCACAGCTGCTTTATTTTCTCAGTCAGGTGTTCTCCCCATTTTGCACCATTTATCCACGAAGCTGCGTCTAAATGTATAATGCTCCTATCTTGTGTCCACCAGAGCCCTGACTTCAGTTTGGAAGTGGGGCTCAGTTTTTGCCTGCCTATTTAAAACCACTCCTCAGCTGCACTCCTCTGGGCTGGCTTTTCTGTTTTAGTTACTGTATTATTGAATGGGGCTCTTCCAGGGCATGCAACTTCATACTTTTGAACACACTCATCAAGAATGACTTCAATCAACAATTGCTCTAAGTCTTAATGCAAAGCTGAATCTGAGAGTACATTAACAAAAACCTTTCATTCCTGCACAAAGTTTTAATTAGCCATCCTCTTGATCTTTCCAGTTCAGTTCCTCACAAAGGACTTGAAGCTTTCCATTATGGACCAGCATTTCCATTAATTTGATTATTTTTTCTCTCTCTCTCTTTTTTTTTTTTTGGCACAAGAATTCAGACAAAAACCTTAGGAGTACCAACAGAAGTGTAAGAGGGAAATAGATAAAGGGAAGAAACGCTCAGTTTGTATGTGTGGGTATATATGTAAAACATAAGTCAGTGTTACAGTGGACTTAAAAGTATCACATGCTGTTTCAGGGTTATAATGGCTTTGTAAAGCCATACTTTGCTGCTGCAATTTACCAGTGTTTAAAAAAGAAACAACTAGTTTGTAGGGTAAGAAGTCAAGAGAGGAGGCACACCCCAGAAAATGCTTTGGCTGCAGATTTTCACCTTTGCCTTAAAGTTGCTCTCTGCTATGCTGCTTGTTTGCATCTTTGCTGGGGCATTGCTGCTGTTGCAAAAGCACATTTCTATGGCAACAGTGCTTTTTGTACTTGGCTTAGGAGCAACACTTGCAGAAAATAGGTGATTTAAATGTATGGGGGGGGGGGGGGGAAGCCCCAACTAAACCACTCCAGACCCTACATGTTTTCTTCACAGATCACTGCAAATACTAGAAATAAATATCTATATATATATATTTCTTTTTTCCTTCCCATTCTGCTAGCTGCAAGATTGTCCCAGTCTGGATTGTAAAGAAGGAACAATTATCTTTTTCTGAAGAAGTAAAAAAAAAAAAACACCCAACCCCAACCAAACCCACAACCAAACAAACTAAAAAGTGAAACTGATTGACAGTTCTTCAGAACAGGAAGTATTACTGAGCCCCACTGCCATGGGTCGTGGGTGTTGCTGGTATTTCAAGGTGATTATTGGCAGCGTTTTGCCTGCGGCACTTCTGTAGAACTCGAAGTATTTCATCCTTGCATGGTTTGTGCAAGCAAAGTATAAACACCAAACTGGCACAGCTCTCACAGAACAACACTATTTCTGCAATATTCATGACAAGCTCGTTCTTTGGAGTTCCAGTGCTCTTCTGTAACTTCAGTGTTGCCCTGGAGAGAATCATACTGTTATAGAATAAGTGGCAGAGAAACGTCGTTATGCTTATGATGTACGGAGCAGGGTAAGTACGAACGTGCTGCTGTAAGGCTGGAGCTTCAGCAGGTGCTTCTTTAGCAAAGAGAACAATGAAGCAGAGTATCTGGAGAACTGATGGGATTCCAAACCCAAAGGTGAATTTAATGATCTCATATTCAGGCCATGCAAATAGTGGATCTAACTGGCAGTCCGTTTCCAAGTGATAGTTGTCTGTGCCAGCCAGCGCTGCCCCAGTCAGGGACAAACAGAAGGCATATGTGAGTACAAATCCAACACACAATATGGGTCTCTGGGTTACTTTGCTGAGAGCAGTCCTCGGTGGCAGTCTCTTGAGTAGCAGTATGAGAAGTGTCGAAACCAAAGCATGCTGAGCATTGAAATAGCTGAAGTTGAAGAAAAATGACAGTACATTGCATGCAAGCTGGGTTGCTTTTAAATAGTCAGGCCTAGGAATGACTGTAAATGATAAAAAAATCATGACAAGCTTGCTGAGGGTAAAGTGTAAAAGAAGCAGGTCTAAGTTTTCTATGACTTTGTACTGCAAATAATTCTTGATGAGGATGATCAGAATAGATAGGCCAGCTATGAGCCCTGTGGGTACAAAGAAGGCAATGTAACAGTGCATGAGTCTTGATATGATGTTTTGGTAAGCTATAAAGGCTTCAATCTCTTCTGGGGAAGTGAAAACCAAGTTCTTGCTTGGGTAGCTGATCCATGTCATGTTGTGAGAAGTCATCCTTCCTTCCACCCTGTGCTTATTTTCCTGTTCAGTGGAGTTTGGAGCTGAAATGGAAAAGGAAGGTGAAAACAGGATTTAAAGGCAAGTTTGCAGTGTCTCTAATTAATGCATTAAACCTTATGTGCAGTCAGGAGTGCGAAGCATTTGTTCAGAATAAATGTAGGCATTTTTTGGGATGGATTCTACGTTCCTATGTTAATTAAGCTGACTTGCATAATATTTTTAGCCAGAGAAATCTGCCTTTTTTTTATCTGCTTCCTGCTCTCATCACCCTCCCCCCCACCTTCCTGGCCCCCCCTTTTCCTTACTTGATGCAGACAGGACTTTTCTGCAGCTCAGCCAGGATTCAGCACACTCCTGTCTCCTGTAGAATAAACGGGAACTGTTGGCTCTTTGGCAGGCAGGGAAGGAGTTTGGCTCTGGCATTAGGTGGAGCTGCCTTTCCTCCTGTTTTGCCAAAGAAGGGTAAGGCAGCACGCAGGGCAACTCCAGCGTGTGGGTTGCAGTTACGGCCACAAAATAGCCCCACTGTACTGTGCAAGAGTGGGAATGCTGTATAATTTGAGCCCAGCTGATAGGAAAATGCAAAGGTAATCACAACATGAGGCAAAAGATGCATTCCTTTCTTTAGTTTTGCTTCCTTTCTGTTGGGGGTGGTGGTGGAGAGAAACCTTTCGTAACTGCAGTCTGTACTGAGGAGCCCATCTAAAATTAATATGAATGTTTATGAAGTGTTATGAACAAACAGCTCTCTTACTGAACCATCTTTATACATTAATAATACTGTCATTTTTAGATGTAGCTAGTGCATAAAAGTGCAGGGGGGGGGAAATGAATGCTTTTGTCTATGCTGGAATTGGAGAAAATGATTACTGCATTATAAACCTATTGATAAAGTTTTAGCAAGGAACATTTGTTGCAGCTGACTTATAAATTCCTGAAAATAGGGGATTTTAAGAGTAATATGGATAGGCTGTTAGGTCTGTGATATGTTCAACCAATAATTCTGCTGGCCTGGCAGTGTTTGGAGGAGCCTTTTCTTTAAGCCAAAAAGCTTTGGAGGAGAATGTAATATGTACCCAGGGAAAAAACTTGAGTACAATAGATGAATGGAGATATTAATTTTACAGACCACCTAAAAGCATTATTAGCTCAACTTCTAAAAGACAATTTCTCAGTACCTTGTACTGATTGATGCAGAAAAATAGTGTATTTCCTCCCCCCCCCCCTCTTTTTAATTGCAAGTATGAATGTTTTAAACATTAGATGATGAACTCCCTATTCCTAATGAATGGTAATAAATGTCTGCTGATGCATGGTCCTTAGTCCTGGAGAAAGTTAAACTTCCAGGCATATTTACAGTGGAGGATGTTGTTTTTCTGGAGGAAAACAACCTTGTTTATTCACAGGGCTTTCAGTTTTGTGTTAGTTTGTGGGGTTTTGTGTTTTTGTCCTGTCGTACACAAAGCTGGTCTGTACAGGCCGTGTGTGTAAACAGGACATGGGGTAAAGAAAGGACAGTGGAGTTCCCTCTATAGAAGTTTCTATACAGTCATATCAACAAGAAGAGTGAGATACTTAGTTGCACATATCGTGTTTTCCACAAAGGGATTCCAGGGGTGTTAACTCTTAAAGGGAAAGTAACTTTGAATTGGTAAAAGTTCTTCAAGATGCATTCATGTTTTAAGCAGTGTTCATTATAGATAAGTCAGTTGTCTTAATACTGTTTGACAGTTCATTTGTGGTTGTTACCTCTGATACTTCCTCATATTTCTGATATTTCTAATCTCTCCCCAAAATTGGAACTCTAATACTGGCTTCAATTAGAAAAGTTGACTTATCAAGGGGGCTGTGATGAAGTGTGTATATAGTCTTCTGTAATTGTAATTTCAGTTCTGCAAAACCACAGAGTTATGTTTCGATTCAGCAGTGTTCTTGGTCCCCTTTCTTTTAAAGGTAGAGTTTATTCCCCTATTATCTTCTCAAAACTTTTATGCCATGGGCCACCTAACCATGTTCACTGCCCTTGTAGAGAATCTCAGAACAGCTTAGCTACATTTGACCTTTATATTCTTGAGCACAAGCCCTACGAGGAGAGGCTGAGGGAGCTGGGGTTGTTTAGCCTAGAGGAGAGGAGGCTCAGGGGAGACCTTATTGCTCTCTACAACTACCTGAAGGGAGGTTGTAGCCAGGAAGGGGGTTGGTCTCTTCTCCCAGGCAACTAGCACCAGAACAAGAGGACACAGTCTCAAGCTGCACCAGGGGAAGTTCAGGCTTGAGGTGAGGAGGAAGTTCTTCACTGAGAGAGTTGTTAGCCATTGGAATGTGCTGCCCAGGGAGGTGGTGGAGTCACCATCCCTGGAGGTGTCCAAGATGGGATTAGACATGGCACTTGGTGCCATGGTTTATTCATGAGGTCTTGGGTGACAGGTTGGACTTGATGATTTTTGAGGTCTCTTCCAACCTTGGTGATTCTGTGTAATTGCAAAGGAAACAAAGGATGTAGGTTTGGTTTTTGAAGAGGGTCACATGGCTTTACATGAAATCAGAGGAAAAGCAAGAGGCTAAAACTTGGTTCAATGTGCTCAGGATCTGGCCTTGGTACTGATACTGGGTTCATCATTGACCAAAAATGTGACAAAATGTTACCAAGACAACAAAGTGTTTGCAGCTTTGCTGTAAGTTAGTGAGTCTGAACATTGTGCTTGCATGAATTCAATGAAGAGCTCATCACAGAAGGAAAAAAAAAAAACCCCAAACAACCTGCTGGCAGTTTGTAGCTTATTCTGAAATATTTGTGGTTTGCCAAAAAAAGAGAAAGATTAAAGTTAACACTGTAGACATTATTGGTGGGGTGTTTTGTTTGGTGGTTTTTTCCCCTCCTCCTTAAATTATTCCTGGAAGTTTTTTATTCTTCTTTTGAAAAAAATAATAAATCATAGTGATAATGTCAGACTGTTTTCATCTTTGCTTCTGGTGTCTCAGTTAGTATTGGAAAGAGGGCAAGTGGCAATGTGGTGGGAAAGCCTCATGCGCAGGAGGCTTCAATGAAGTCTTTCTCCAGCTTCATACAAGCTAATATGGGTGTGCTCTTCTTTCTAACATGGTCACACCTAGATACATATTTCTGGCACATGACCTTATCCTACAATCTTCCCTCCTCTCCCCCCTCCCATTTCCCCCCCCTTATTTTATCTCTTCGTAACTACCTTGGTGAACTTTGAGGATGTAGGGCACTTTGCAAGATGTATTGCTTGTCACCTCATAAAGTTGCTGCATTAGGGCTTTCTGGCTGAGATTATAAATTGGAGGCCATCAGAAAAATCTGACTGCTTTGCAGCCTCTGCACCTGATTGATTGAATAGAGTCACAGATGGCATAACCTCTCTATAAGTTTGTATACATCAGAATGGATAGCGTTAGAGAGCCTTATGGCTCCAAGGTGCTCATCTATCATGTAAAGCAGCTCTTAGAAACTGCAAGCCTTTACAGGCTTGAAACATTCCCAAAGTGTTAAGTTCATTCCTTGCACTAACATAAATGTATGCTTAGAATAACAATGGGCTGAAGGAGCTCACAACTTTTGCTGCAGCAAGACGAACATATTGGTGAGTTTTTTACAGACTCTTGGTGATGCTCATTTAATTTGAAACAAAAAAGGTGGGTTCCATGGGAGCAGCAGAGCACCAGAAGGTGGTTTATTTCTCACATCCTTCATTTCAGAATCTCCATGCAGCTGACCACATTTGGGTTGTGGTCAAAATACTTTGAGTTTCCATCGTTAAAAAACAAAAAAGGAGGAACTTATTTCCCTCTGCTGGGAGAAAAAACCCTGGTATTCCCTCAGTTCTTGTCTGATTCTTGGCTTTCCTGCAGTGACATACATTTTATTTCAAAATGCATGTAATATTTTCCCTCTGCTTGGTGGGGTCCTTTTACTCTGCTAATGTAAGCTGTTGACTTAGAGTGCAGACACCTCAAGACTTGAATTTTTTCCCCCTCTCAAAACTATGATGTAAGCTGACTTTGTTATTCCTGTTAACTCACTGGTAAGTGAGACTAATAGATAGTGTGTCAAAACTTATGTATATTGAAGCTATGGCAGAAACCAGGCCTATTCCCATTTCTGCTAAGATTAATGAACGAGGGAAATTTGCAATATGCTGTCTGCATTATCCCTCTGTTGTCATGCTCCAAGATTTTGTCCCTTCTTTACCCATGCTCCCCCTCACTTTGGTCATCATTCATGTTGTCAATCCTTTCTTAACTTCATGTGACCACACTTTTTTTCCCCTTTGATTGCTTGCTTGTTGTTTCTTTTCTTTCCCCCCCTCTTTTTCTGGTCCTGTTCCCCAACTGTGATCCACTCTGCCTTTTGTGTCGGCAGTTAAAGCAAATACCCTTGATTTTTTCACTTTCTGAAAGCACAACGAATACATTATCCTTCACTTCCAACAGATGGAGCTGAGCAAATAAGCAGTGCTCAGAAGGCAGTTTAAAAATAGAAAGTTCTGAAAAGACTACTTTCACTACCAAGAGGACCTAGTCTCTAAAACTTCATTGGTCTTGGTCTCCCATCCCCGCTTTGATGGTTAACTCTTGCAAACGGAGAGCTTGGTTTCAAGGGAACTTCTGCTTATTTGAAGTCTAGGAGCTCCCAAAATGAGGAGTTTCTCCCTGGCAGACAGAACTCTTCCTCTATAAAAGGTTTGGCAAGGCAGTCTTTCTGCATTCTGTGACCAGCCTATAGAAGGGAAATATTCTTGCATGTAGTTACAAAGCAATGTGCATAATATTGCTTGTGACACTCTGCTCTTGGTGGGCATGGCCCTGTGAAAGAGTCACAGGGAATTTGGGGGAGGAATTTGTTCTTGCTGTTCTTCCTGCATCTGCCAAGTCAAAAGATGGAGGCAGCTTGCAATATATGAAAGACTGGAATATAAATACTGCAGTTGCCTTTCTTGTACTGTCAAAATTCCTACACTTGGGCAAATATCTGAGGTTGCAAAGATTTCAGAAATCCTATCCTTATCTTCTGAGAAGTTTCTGAGAAACTGAAAGCTTTTCTTTTTTACTTTGGAATTCCAGAGGAGAAATGAATCAACAGTAACTGAAAACAATCACCCACCACCATCACTGACGTGTTTCCTGTCCCACATAACTCTTGAAGCGTGGTTAGGATTATCCAGCAATGTCCATGCTTTGCTCTTAGGCAATGGTTGGAGTCTTCTCTCCAGACCACCGAGCAGTATTTCATCATCTAACTGTCACTAGGAGTGAAGTGCTTACTAGAAAACAACCTTCACGTTTACTGTGCTTCATACTCAGCATTACTTTCAATTTCAAGCTTTCTGAGGATGTTTCCCAGACACAGTATTTTACTTTGTGTAGTTCCAACGTTGTTAAAGAAAGGGAAACGGAAAAAAAATTGAAATTACAAACCTTAGCCTCTTGTGATGAATAAAACATTGCACATTCCAAGTAAGATAAAGCACTTACCTCTTCCAGAAAATGCTCCACAGACACAACAGGCCGAGACTTCCACTGTGAGTAGTCAGATGAAATATAATTATCGTTTGGAGCACATAGGCCTTGTTATTTATGTAGAAAGCAGGGTGTATATATATATTACAGTAACTTCTTTAGCTGCTCTACATCACGATGAAAAATCCAGGCTGCTGGCTGACTACAAAAACACACAGTTCTGCAAAGGAAACAGGAACTTGGTTAAGTCATTCAAACCATACACGTTGCGTGTTCAGCAAACCTATGGTTTCATCATGTGACTTTAAAGTTCAAATTATCCTCTGCAGAGAGAGAGATATTTTAGAACAGAAAAGTAGTGTTTGTCCCTGCCATTTCTAAGGATCTGAGGCCATCCAGTGGATTTTTTTCCTCTCTCCTGTTCATGAAGTAATCCGAGGCACATTGGCCAGCCTTTTGCAAATACATTTTTTTCCAGTGCGCTGTTTGAAGTGCTAGAGGTCTAGAAAAGGAAAAGTCTGGTGAGTAAATACCGAGCCAGGCTCTTTGCTTAACAAGGCAAAAGCTCGACCCAGCGCTGGTGCATGTCAAAAATATGAAGATCCCACCTTAAAACCAGTGTGCATTTCTGGTTTATCCATGCTTCTTGGAATGCTGCCAGTGTTGTACATACGTGATAAATTATTTTTCCACATGCTCTGCCATGACCACGAGGTGTTAAAAGACAGCACTTTGGGTCTGTAGCGCATTTTGTGTCTGGCTCAGCACTAGTTTTCTTAGTCAGTATGTTGAGTAGCATACTTCAGATAGAAATGAGCAAGAAAGGGTTGCCTCATGACTTTCTGGTGTTATTTTAGTGCAGGCAGCTTTTTTTCCCCTGCATTACGTTTTCTTGTGTCAGCACACGGAGAGGAACATTTTTATTGTCATATTTTAATAACCTGAAGTGGTTATTGTGGGTTGAGAAGATGATTTTGATCAATGCTTTCTGTTTTCACGGCATCTTGCTCGCTGCACTTTAACAAACTTTATTGGAAAAGGTGTGGAAAGAGTTAGAATGCTTTAAAGAAGTGAAATGAGACAAATGTGTACAAGCCTAGATTTCCAAAGCAGAGCTGTGGGTTACCTGGAGAAAATACTTAAGCACTAGGTCTGTGCTTCCACCTGAAGGTTAGCACTGCTCCACATACTGTTTTGAAACTAGAGCTGCATGTTGAGGGTTTTGAGCCACAGCAGTGGCCCAGAGATCTTTCAGATTCATGTTCTTTGTGAAGCTGCTATGCTCCATAACAGTTCTTCACTAGATCAGTGACTCTGTGAGATGTGGTTTCCAGTGAGCTTACACATCGTTCACAATTCCTCTACTGTCTTTGGTTCTGGTCATCTTACCATAGTAGTTTGTTGAGCTGGGTAGGTTGTTTCCCTTTTATTTAGAGTAGCTCCTCCAAACTGTTACTGAAAACTTAGATAAAGCTGGAAGTGTAGTGTAAATGTTTTGTATACAGCATTTACTTTTGAGCTGTACCCAAATCCAGGTTTGTTTTGTTGGGATTACTCTTTCATAGTTAAGACAATGCTAAAGAAAAATTAGGCATTGTAATCTTGTGCAGATCAGGTGATTTCCCCCTCCCCTATTGTTTTTCTATGAAAGATGCAAATCTGAAGGATCAGCTTAATCTTTTCCAGGATTTAGGGCTGTGCAGAAAGCATGGTAACCTATGTACGAGTAGTCAAATGATTGGTTTTGAAATTGCTGTAAGATTTCAGCCAGTATTTGGTCATCAACTGGTAGATATTAACTTTACTTTTTAGCTTCTAGAATATCTTCCTCTCTGGAGGTATTAAAAAACCCCACTTGGATGTGTTCCTGTGTGATCTGATATAGGTGATCCTGCTCTGGCACTGGGGTTGGACTAGATGAGCTTTTGAGGTCCCTTCCAGCCTCTAACATTCTGTGATTCTGGGATCATGTGTGCGCATGAGGCAGTGATAAAGAATTATGCCAATGGTTTGTGGCTATACTTTCCACTGCAGCGGTCTGAACAGGCATGTAATTGATAACCATGGCTCTGTGAGGGAAAAGGGAGGAACTAAAATGATTTCCCACCAGCAGACAGCTGGGTTTTGAACTTTTTCTGAAGTTGCTTTGGGTGGACGTCATTGTGGTTTAACCCAGGAGAAATGTGTATAAAGATATCTGTCTGTGCCGTGTGTGATTAGGAGTATTTGGTGCATTGGGCTGCGCCAAAAGTTTAAGGACTATTCAAACCACTCTCCCCAAAGGTTTAGATTATTCAGAGTTAATTAGCAATCAGTGAGCAAGGCATAACTTAAGTGAAGATGAGCCCTAACACAGAGGTGTTAAGTCTACATTTCCTGTTATTCAGTAACTGCTTTGCTGACAACGCAAGGTGTAGGGCAGCACAGCTCCGAGGGAACTTGCCCTCTAATGAGAAAAATGGTATAAATAGAACCAGAGAAGCACAAAGAGAGAAGCTATTTCTTAAGCCTCCTATCTTAAAGAAAAAAATAATGACAGAAAGCTCCCACCTCCAAAATGATCTTCATGTTTACAAATGTCATTTCCTATTTTGACGGAAACCCGGATTGAAATTCATTAGTCAGTGGTGTTCAGAGGGCAAGAATATCCATGATACTTTGAATCAGGAACAAGCAGCATGTGGCAATTTCAGCATGTGCATGTAAAATCAGGGTTCCATCAGGAAGTAGAATAGAATAGAATTAACCAGGTTGGAAAAGACCTTTGAGATGGTGTTGTGTGATAGGTTGGACTCTATCTCCTCAACTAAACCATGGCACCAAGTGCCCCATCCAGTCTCTTCCTTCCACTCTCTTCCAGGCTCAAGGTGAGGAGAAAGCTCTTCACAGAGAGAGTTGTTAGTCATTGGAATGGGCTGTCCAGGGAGGTGGTGGAGTTACCATGCCCTGGAGGTGTTCAAGAGGGGATTGGATGTGGCACTTGGTGCCATGGTTTAGTTAGTCATGAGGTGTTGGGTGACAGGTTGGACTTGATGATCTTTGAGGTCTTTTCCAACCTTATCAATTCTATGATTCTGTGATTCTCATCTTGGTAGCTGTAATTGTCTTGTCTGCAGGAACAGACAAGACTTGGTCTGAAGTCTCTTTTAACAGGTACATGGTGTGGTTTTGGCAGCATCTTGCTGAGCTGTCATTGTCACAGTTAATGCATTACGGTGATATTGCTGTTGTGTGACCAACTGTGTCTCCTCTTCAACAATAAGAGATGATTTAATTAGCTTAAATGATCACAGGCTGCAAGTCACATGAGAACAGTGACAAACAGTAGTGTTCAGTTGTATAAATCTTTCATAAATCTGCAAAAAAAAAAAAGGTGGTTAAGTGACTGTTTGGGGTGATGCATAATTTCATTATTACTTTTATTAGTGATTTATGATTTCTTGGTGATTACTATGTATTAGTGTACATGGTCTCAATGGAAAAGGTTGATGTATGACAATGATGTTCTGGCTAGGACAGAGGCAGTAAATTTAGAAGTCACAGAGGTTAAGTATTTGTGACAGGGTGTCAGGTAATGGTAGGACATGGGGGGATGGAACAAAAATAGAAATGGGTAGATTCAGATTGGATGTTAGGAAGAAGTTCTTCCCCATGAGGGTGATGAGATACTGGAACAGGTTGCCCAGGGAGGTGGTAGAAGCCTCATCCCTGGAGGTTTTTAAGTCCAGGCTGGATGTGTCTCTGAGCAACCTGATCCAGTGTGAGGTGTCCCTGCCCATGGCAGTGGGGGTGGAACTAGATGATCCTTGAGGTCCCTTCCAACCCTAACAATTCTATGATTCCATGATAGCATTTAAGGACTGGCTGACAACACATGGAGTTTCCCTGCCCACCTGCAGGGTGCTGGGGTAGGCAAAACTCTTGTTTGTTTTTTTAATGCATCTTCTTGTTCCTGTGGCAAAATAAGTACAGTATTGAGTGACACATTTTATTATGAAGAAAGCAGATGTCAGACACTCTTCTTTTGACCAAACCCAGTAATTTAGAATCATAGAACACTACATCAGGTTGCTCAGGCAGCTGTCAGTCAGCACCCCCAGATGCACAATTGCCAGTCACTTGGTAAAACTGTTGCTGTAAAGAGCCTTGCTTTTAATTTTACCTATGTTTAGTCTTTTTCTTTTACTTGACGGTGAGGAATTTTGTGTCCTTGATTCAAAGGCCATTTAAAGACCATGGAATATTAGGCACAAAAAAAAGGAAAACAGAACCAAAAAAGCACAAAACAAAGACTGCTAACTTGAAGAAGGTTAAAAGAACTTTGTTTATGGGTGAATGTTAGGATAAAACTCCTTGTATGTCTTTATTATTTCCTGCATGTTTGGTTTTGGGAGGGGTTTTTTTTTTTTGGAGTGTAGTGGGCTGTGATTTTGTTTGAAATAGAATTCAGATGCTTGTGCTGATTTATCAGGTGCATGGAGCTATGTGGATCGATAAAATTTCATAGTCTGAACGGCCTCCGCTTGGAACTCTTTCCTTGGATAGGGTTAAAAAGGCACAAGTTGGAGATGTGTATACATAAGCACTGGCATTAATAATTACCCATGCCTCAGAGGCTGGTTGTAAATCAACTTTTCTTCCTTTTATTCTGGAACAGCCACGCTCTGCGCTGTGTGATTGCTGCCTTCACATCTCGGGGCTGTTTGCTCATGATTCACTGTTAGTGATTTTTCTATTGACTTATTTGGCCTCTGTTTGTAATCTGAGTTGTTTTATAAACAGTATTTTATGATTATTACCATACAGCAATGTTTCTATCAATCACAAAACAAATTCCTCAGCGTGGGTAGATCACCTACATCCCTCAGCTACGAGAGCTCCAAAATTGCCTGGATTTCCAAAGAATACCTTCCCTCTATTAAAGGCTGGAAAAAAAAAGTAGTTGGGTTTTTTTTTTCCTACTGGCAAGTTTTATAAGAGAGCTGGTCTCTGCACAGCACTGCAGGTGCCAGAATGATTGTTTCATTGCACATAGGCTGACCTGAAAATTCTCAGAAACTTCTGTATTAATTAACTCTGCCATCTATTTCATGGTGAACTAGTGAAACCATAACTTAATTAGAAAGAATTACAATGCTCTGGAGCTGAATGGGAATGGCACTTCCTTTGATCTTTGAGCATCTTGTCGACCACAATGACTAGTACCAGATGTTTCATAAAACAATACAAGAAACATATGCTTTTCTATAAATATTTCTTTCTTGTGAATAATCAGACCTAATAGGCTGGTTAAATATCCATCTGTTAGGTTCGAAACCAAAATTAACCATTGGTGAGGCTTGCTTCTTGCAACAGAGTTCTCTTTTGCCTGCCTCGTCCTCGCAGGAGCAGTTTGTTGGAGAAGGAGTAATGGTTAATTTTGTTTCTTCTCATAAATACTAGCAGCAGCACCCTTAGTACCTGCAGACAGGACCAGCTAGTACAAATCCGTGTTGTACCAGAAAATGGGACTGATGCCTATGGTGTGGTTGTTTCCCCCCCACCTTTCCCTAATGATTAACTTAAATCCTTTAATTAGTTTTCCTGATCTTGGTGCTTTCGGGAGCTGCAGGAATATTCTGCTAGTGGCCACCAGATGGAGTTTCTAAAACAGCTTTGGCCACCTAATAGCAGAATTGATTTCAAAATAATCTTTTAAAGGGTTTGGGAATGAGTTAAGAAACACTCGGGGAAATGCTACCAGCTGCAAGAGAAGTTTGAGCTTAAATTTGCAAAGGTTGTTGCTGAAATCGGGGTTTTCAGTTAATTTTTGTAATGTGGGGTTTGTGTGGCAAGGTTTTCATAGTGGGGGGCTGTGAGGGTGGCTTCTGTGAGAAGCTGCTAGAAGCTTCCCCCATGTCCAATAGATCCAATGCCAGCTGGCTCCAAGATGCTGCTGGCTGAGGCTGAGCCCATCAGTGATGGTGGTAGTGCTTCTGAGGTAACAAATTTAAGAAGGGGGGGTGGGGAAACCCCAAGCAAATGGTAACTTCAGCTGCAGAGAGGAGTGGGAATACGTGAGAGAAACAACTCTGCAGGCACACTGGTCAGTAAAAAAGAAAGGGAGGAAGTGCTCCGGGTGCCAGAGCAGAGATTTCCCTGCAGCCTGTGGTGAAGACCGTGGTGAGGCAGGGTTTTGAAATTTAACTTTATCCAGAGTTGAGCACTTTCTCTGCATTTTCATAGCAGATTTATTTCTACTGTTGGGCAATATACTTGCAGGCACAGTTCCTGCAAGGTGTCTCTAACTGTAAATCTGCTTCTCTCTTTATTAGTCCTGTCTCCAGGTCTCTGAGCTGGGAGTATTTATACTGCTGCTTATTTATCCTTTTCATATAATGGATCATCAAGTACTTTTAAACTAGATAAAGTGGGCTCTCTTTCTGGTTATAAATGTTGTTTGGTTTAGAGAACTTTTAGTAGGAAGTTATAGCTTTTTATTAAAGTTATATTTGTATTTCTCTTCTAAGAATCTGGGGTTTAGAAACCTTTTACTGTCATGATTTGTAATAATAGAAGAATTCTGCCTGCTCTGTAGGCTGTGAATAATTTTGACAGTTCTTTTGAGCATAATTAACAGTGCCACTTCTTTAGAGGGAGGGAATATAAGGAATCACATGGACTTCCAAGGTACAGAAAGGACTTGGTGGGAAGAAAGTGAAATGACAAAGTAGATAATAAAGCCTCTTCTCTCCTGATGGAAAAAGCATGTATTCAGCATATGTCAAAGTGTTTTGATATATAATGGAAGGCTAAAGGGAATACAACAGAGGAAACATTTCACACTTCAAATTTGTTGCCATGGCAGTCTGCGTGGCTGGGTTTGTGTGTTTAGATTGCTTTCACTTGGAAAGAATATTGCAGTAATACACAGGACTTTGCTGACTAACAAACTGCAGGAATTAATCTTAGGGCATGTTTCAGATTCAGCAGAGTGTTGAGCACTGTACAGCTGCAGAAACTTAGGCATCAGTCAGTCCTTGGCTAACAGCAGAACCAACAGCAGCACTTGGCCGAGTTCTGCTTCTGTTTTCTGTTACCCATCCTGTCCTGCTGCAGTAGGGCTGATGAGAAGGTCTCCATCTTGAGCACTGTACTATTTTAATTTGTAATGAGCAGTGATGAATGGGGTTTTAGCTATGTACTTATCCATAGCACAAAAACAATTTAATTGAATCTTAGTTTGGGAAAAAAAACCACACCATAACTCAAAACAACAACAACAACAAACCCACAGACAAACAAAAAAACCCCAAACCCAACCCAACCAAACAACTGTGTTACTTCCCTTTGAGTGTTCTGGTAGCTGTGTCCTATTTTCTTTGCAACCCTGAGGGCTGTTTTCCTATTTTGTGATAGTTAAATGCCTGTTTTCTGTGACTGCTCCAAAACATGGTTGTCTTCTGTGACTTCTCTTTGTAGGGAGAGAAAATGACAGACTCTGCTGCCATGCTGGCCTGGTGTATGCTAGTATAAGCCTATAGACTTGATTATACCCAGTTAACTCTTTTCACTTATGTTTGTGTAGAAGCTCACCCCTTGCAAACTGTCAGCTTGTTCACTTGCTCTGGTAAGATGGTCCACGTCGATGTTGTGTAACAGGAGGTTGACTAATTCATAGAATCAATAAGGTTGGAAAAGACCTCAAAGATCATCAAGTCCAACCTGTCACCCAAGACCTCAGGACTAACTAAACCATGGCACCAAGTGCCATGTCCAATCCCCTCTCGAACACCTCTAGGGATGGTGACTCCTCCACCTCCCTGGGCAGCACATTCCAATGGCTAACAACTCTCTCTGTGAAGAACTTTCTCCTCACATCAAGCCTAAACCTCCCCTGGTGCAGCTTGAGACTGTGTCCTCTTGTTCTGGTGCTGGTTGCCTGGGAGAAGAGACCAACCCCCTCCTGGCTACAACCTTCCTTCAGGTAGGTGTGGACAGCAATAAGGTCCTCCTCTTCTCCAGGCTAAACAACCCCATCTCCCTCAGCCTCTCCTCATAGGGCTTGTGCTTGAGGCTTCTCCCCAGCCTCATTGCCCTTCTCTGGACATGTTCAAGAGTCACAAAACAGCCTTTTAATGTATGATGGTTATATCTTAAAGCTTTGACAAATGAAGCATAAGGAAGCCACTACTCTGTGCTTGGTTAGAGATGCAGTAACAGAAAATACTCTTTAAACCACTCTATGGAATAAGGGCATCTTCTCAGATGCTAGGCTCTGCCTAAACGATGTACCATTGAAACTTCCATTTCCACAGTTGCCATTTTCATTTATTTCTGAGACTTGATATTCAGAAGGGCTTGAAATAAGTTTGTGTTTTGTTTTGGTTTGTTTTTTTTCTTTAAGGAATTCACCAGTTTAAATAGAATTTGCTTTTACTTGCTGTCTTCCTGCACTTCACAAAACACAGACAGGGAACCAATGAATAATTTTAGACATATGGGCAGGAAAATATTTTCATGTATATGGAGTAAACGAAACTGATCCATGGTGAGTGCCTTGGGTTGTTGTTTGGGGGTGGGTGTTTGGATATATAGAGTGGCCCCTGCAGTAAATGTATTATGAGGTACATGAGGTAGCCTTGGAGTTAAATTTTCTTGGGGATGCCAGAGGGTATGAGTTATTCCATTATGTTGTTGCGGGAAGAGAATTTCTGCAGGGTTGTGGGAAGAGAAGTTCTGCAGGGAGCTGATTTCCGAGAGCTCATTTGTGGCAGCACAAAGGAAAGGAAGTGACAAGGACACGGCGGATGTATGCATTCATCACCAGCCTCGTATTGCTGCGGTGCAATGTTACGCTATCAGTTGCAGGATTCTTTATGCTGACTAAAGTTGGGTTGTGTGTGCCTTTCCCCTTTCAGTCCCAGCTGACTCCATGCTGATGAATAACGAGATTTTGTAAGGCTGTCAGAATTGTGGCCTGGAGAATCTGGTAACACGCCTGATCTGACACCCAAGCCATGCAGCTCGGCGTGTTGTTTATTCCGTGAAGCAGCATAGGTTTTAATCTTATCTACAGCAGCTTTTTATCAAGGACAGAAAAATTGTCACACATCTTACTGAACAGATACACTTTAGCACTTTTTATTGAGACTTTATTAGGAGTCAATAGTTCCTTTGTGAGGCTTTGCAGAAAGTCCATTTCTGTAGTATTTTGACATCATGTTGGAGAGTCTTCATTGTAGTAGAACCAGAAATTTTCTGATGGGTGATCACTTTCTTTCTTTCATTAACTGAAACTGCCTTCAGAGACCAACTCGATTTGATGCTCCAATGGAAGCTTTTGAACTACGTTAGTCAACAAGGACCTGGCTTGACCTAGCTATGTTAATAATTCAAGCAGCAGCAGAGTGCAACGTGTTTGTTAGTCCATTGATTTGACTTCATTGGCGGTTCAGCAAGAGGGCTATAAGCCATAGATCAACTCAAATATTAAGTTTGGTTTTGTGAGAAAATAACACTGTTAATAATGCCACTGAACTAGTGCTTTCTTTCTAGTATACAGTATATACACACAGGAACATACAGTGCACCTTACTGTTCAGAGGTTTACATTTGAATGATACACTCTTAAGAAATAATTTAATAAATTCTCTGCAAATTATTTTTTTACATCAGTAGGCTGATTTTTATCTTGCATATATACAGTATTTTTTCCCCCCATATTTATTTAAATGCTAAACAGATAAGCCCCTATTTACAGTCATTGGAAACCTGCAGGTGTTTGAAATGGAAAGGCCCCATTCTTGAGAGCTTGGTAAAGAGTTGTCCATAAAAGTTATTCCATATTTATGATGCCGTGTTATTTCCTGAAGGATTTTACTGCACTTGGTCATCTGTTGTTCTTTTATATAAGTATTACAAAGCTCTCACTTTCTGGGATGCTGCTTTATGAGGGAAACCATGTGAGGATGCTGCAGTTAAGTTCAGAGCTTCCTTAAGAGAGTAGCAGTCCGGCAGCTCCATGGCACAGTTTCATAGAAGTAACTAATATATCGATTTAACTGTTAAAGAAGTTGAACAGGTATCAGTTTTGCTCATTAAACTATGCAAGTTGTTTCTTGAGATGATTGCCATCACATTGAGTATATTATCAAGGATACACACAAACATACTTTGCTGCAATAGAAAAGATTATGGGGGGGTAAGAGGGGGGAATAAACCAAAATTGAGATTTCAAGGGTAAATGATATAAAAACTTACTCTTTCTCCATCTCTTTAAGTAGCAGCTCCTATTTCACAACAAATTCATTTGTAATGTCAAATCCTTGAATAAGAGTTGGATCATCATAAAGCAGTCAGACTAATGAAGTATAAGTGTGAGTGGGGAAAGGTACCAAGTGTGCCAAACCAAGCATGGGTGGAAAGAGCAAACAGAAAACGAAATAATGAAGAGAGGTGAAAAAGGTAGAGAGAAATTATAAAACAGCCATGATCTGAAAACAAGAACTTAACATGGAAGTAAAGAAATAAATGTGTCCTGTTAGAAAGTAAAATGTCTGAGAAGGGGGAAATAAGAGTAAGGACAGCAAGCAAGTTACAATTGCACTTAATACTGCCTGCTCAGCCACACTGTTCTGGCAGTCTCCCAGTTCTGGAAGCCTCTATTCACACCAGATAAGCCAGTTCCTGCTGCAATTTTCCTGTGTAATGGGACAGAATTTCTTTAACAGAGTTTACGTGAGAGATTTAACATAGTGCCTTTGCAAACCTCATTTTCCTCACATAGGAAGAAGAGGAGCCTATTTGCTTGACAGGTACAAGGAATGATTTCTTTCTTAAGCACTTGTATGTGGAAGTGAACTTGAATGTTTGAGATTTGCAGAAAATTCCTAGAACACCCCTCAAAGGTGAAAAGACCCAACCAAAGGATCCAGTATCATGTCAGCACAGAGGCATTGGAAATTACTGGGTGAATTGGACACAAAGATAAGGGAAGGCTTCCATCCTTAACATAGTTTTCATCAATGGACTAAAACTATGAAGTAAATTGATGCAGTTGGATAGTTTTTGTGTGGAGGAAACGTACATTTACTCTATATGGCTTATGGGTTAAAAAGAACCCCCATAAAATAGGAAAAGCTGTTGAAGATTAATGGAGTGTCTTTCACCAGAATGTTGATACCTTAGAGATGCTTGTGTATGAAGAAAAGATTGTGTATAAGAAAAGATTACTAGAGTAACATTGAAGAGAAGGGAAAAGATGTGAAAAGGCTGTTCCTCACCTCCTTCTCATGTGGAACTTAGGCTAGTCTCCATGCTGACAAAGTAGAGCCAACTATCAGATGAGATTGTGCTGTGTTAAAGGCTCAGCTCTGGATTTCCTCCATTTTTACTTATTTTTTCTCAATACCAGAGGCTTGAAAAGCCACTTTTTTGGGGAACAACATTGTGTTGTGACAGCTCAAGCAATGAAATTTTTCTACTGTGTTGCATCGTGAGTGACAAAGATATCTTGCTGCCCCCCAAACCGGTAGAAGAATATGGGGTTAGCTTCTACCCCTCTCTCTCATTAATAATGCAACAACAGCATAGGAACAGGTAGTTCTTGGGTCAACATTTCACAGTTTGTTGTTGTGGGCAACTGCTAATTTGCTTCCTGCAGCATGTTTGTGTTTCTTAGCTTATTTCGTATACTCGGTCAAGTTTGGCAATCTGGATTGGATTTCTTCATCCCCACTGTGAAACGCAGAAACTCTCTACTTTTCCTGTGTATTCAAGAATCACTCTGGGAGGCACTCCATTTCTGAGAGGTCAGCAAAAAGAGCTGATGCTGACTGGGGTTCCCATCTAGTACTCCCATTCAAAAATCTTGTATACATTGAGGAAGATTCTGTATGGTTTCCAAACCTCCAGTGATGCCCTAGATTAAAGACAGTTCCATTTATTTATTGCAAACATATCCCTTGAAAATACAGAATGTTAATCATAAACAGATTTATTTTTAAGATAACTACTCTTTGTTACATGAACATATGTGGACCATAACACTTAGCCAGACAAATCTTTACTAGTTAAATCTCAATTTGACTTTGTAAACCACTGTGTCCTTCATTTTAGCATGTGGAACAAACAACTCTCAGTTCCCCTTAGAATTAGTTAATAAATATTTCTGAATTCTTGAAATGTTCTAGGATGCAAACAAAGCACTGGCAAAAATAAAACACATTTTTGTTAGCTGTTATATCCAGGAAGCTGGGGGGGGGGGGGAAATCATCAATTTACCATAAATGTTAAAACTTAGGCTAATGTGTGTGAGAAAACAATTTCTGCAACTGGTAAATTAGGCTTCTTTTAGAGGGGATTCAGTGATGGAGAAAGAAATTAAATAATTTAATTTATAATTAACATTTACTATGTGGAGATGTATAACTGGGTAATGGGATCTTTAGTCAAGATCACCTCTATCATCTTCATTGAAAAAAACGCTATTTACTTCATCCAGGATAGCACTATTACATCTCTGTACAGAAAAGAAGGTAACACCTTTTTCTATACAAGGTACAAGGTGCTGTGTCTTCAGCCAAAGGCTTCAATAAACTGCTTGGTGATTTCTTCAGGCAGGAATATTAGAGCAATGAAGACAGAAGTTATGCTTTGTAACCAGTTCAGTGCACTCAAAGTGTTAGATGTCACAGGTATCACAGCACGGAGGCCAGAGTCTCGCAAGATCTCAGCAATTTTCCACAATCAACTATCTGAAAATTAAGACTGTTTCATTTAACAGTGATGGAGAGCTCCTTCTAGCCTCTTGGTTGGGACTCTTAACATTAAAGACTGGGTGCCAACAGAGCACTGTCACAGTCCCAGTACTGGTATGCTAAGTACTGCAGTAACAGAGCACCAGAGGGGCTTTCATGCCTACGTCCTAACTTGCTGTACTACTGTGCGTTCGTGAGAACACCCTTGGTTCCCGCAGTGCAGCTTCTTCAGCAGACGTCGCAACTTGTTGGGAAAGTTTTTGTTGATGTACCTGTAGAGCAAAGGCATCACAAAGCTGCTTGAGAAAGCCAAGAACTTGGATAAGATCTTGGTAAAATGCAGTATTCGACTGAAGTTTTCATCCGCCATTCGCCCTCGTGCGTTAGCAAACGTGCTTACCAAGAGGGTGACGTAATAGGGTGTCCATAAGGTGAACTGTGTACAGACTGTGGCAATCAAAAGCCTGTGCACCGATGGATCTAATCGTCCAGTGTCCTGATCCAGCGGTGTGGCCTCTTTGCGTATTCTCAAGATTAAGATCAGTGCATACAGTACAGCGATGGCAGGCACCACATACCCGATAAAAACCATAATGGCGTGAGCTGCCTCTTTGTTCTGCATCTTGGAACATTCAATTATTTTAGTGGAGACGTGATTGCAGACATAGAAGAGGAGAGATGAGAAACTTGTCAGCATGGCACCACCCCATATGAACCCACAAACGTGTTTGGTGTTGTACACGCTTGACATGTAAGTCCTAGGTAGAGCGCGTTCGATGTAGTAGTCCAGGCTGAGTAATGTAGTAGAGTACATGGTAACTAAGGAGGAGACGTTGAATAAAATAAGTAAGGTAATATAAACTTCATTGTTAGAATTCCAGATGGCCCATTTTGTGTTGGCAAGACCCAGAAGGTACATGGGTGCCAGAGCGTTGATGATGAGACCAGCAATAGCAATGTTGACAAAATAAACGTCTGGCATAGTCATAGTAGCTTTGTTGTAGAGATTAACCAGGACCAGCAAGCCATTGTAACACAGGCCAATGGGGAAACATATAATGAGGTAGAGTAGGGAAAAGATGGAAAGCACAAGGTGGAAGTCATGGCAGAGATGCTGGTCCTCGCTGTGCTCAGTACTGCTGTTTAAGGTTTCACAGCTCCACATAGTGATTTTAGCGTTTGTATCTTCTCTGTTGGTTAACAGCTCCTCTGTAGAGAGAAAAACAGGGAGAGCATTGTTGAAATATTCCATTGGAAGTGAAATGCAGTGCAGTATGAAGAAAACATTTTAAAGGTAGGCATTACACGCTTCACATAATTGATCAGTTTAAGGTCAGTGACTGAAATGCCTTTTGAGCTGGTTAGCTTAGAAGAAAGTCATCAGTGATTCAAAATTTCATGAGACTAGTAAAGGTTCTGAAGGTTTAATTTAAATGCAATTAGTGGCAAACGACTTGACACAGGACACTCAACAGAAGTACATCATAAACTGTGTCTTTAAAATAAGTACTGACGTGTTACACATGAAGATTAGTACCATGCTCTTAAAAATTATTAGAGAGTACCTTCTATATCGTTAATAATAGATGAGCAGCTGCTGAAGAATTGTAGGATATAAGCTGAAGTGTAAGTTTTAGGAATAAAATTGAGAATACAGTTCTCCAAGGTGTTAAGTAAGTTCTCTCCTGAAAAGGTAGTTTCTTAGGAGGCTCATCCAAGGCACTATGATGGTAGATGTATACTGGATCTCTGATAAAATTGACTAAGACTAAAGGAAACTGGGAAATGGAGTGAGGGGGGTAGGGGTGGCTTATATGTCTGTTTGTATTCAGACTTCCAACCTATAACCATTTAGTTCTAAAAAAAACAATGGACCTCTGTAGTCTCAGGAACCTAATATCAGGGCAGCCTGACTTTCCAAGAAGGCAAGAATTAGCTATTATTTCCTCTCAGAATAGGTTGAATTCTTTAAAAAGCAGACTGGTATCAGTAGTCGTTGTCCACTTATCTTTGCTTTATCATCAGGCAAGAGGTAATAGTTTAACTTCAGTACGATGACGAAAAGTCTGTTTCCAAAATGCAGAAATAAGAAATGACCTCTAATGTACAACTCAAAGTACCTTTAAAATCATGCCTGTATCTGCCAGCCCGTTTCTTAGTGTAGACTTTCTGCAGCAGATGATTTCCCGTGCCACATGTACTCTGATTCTGTCAGAGAGTCAGCATTAAATTTGTGTGCTTCCCTTCCAGCACGTATAGGAAAGTATAAGTGCACATACCTGCATTCTTTCCAGACAGGGAACAAGATTTAATCATAATCCACAATAAACATTGTGCAATTACTATGAATGTTACTAGACTGCATGCTGTACTCCATGAACCATATGGCTGAATGACACAGTATGGGTTTTGTAAGCATGTGGGTATGTGGTTGCATCTCAAGTGCTAATCCTTTGACACTTCACCCGTAGTACAGAGTTTGTTCCAGAACCATGTCAACTTCATTTTTTAATTTTCCACTGCAGTTGTTTTGTGTGCCTGGTTTGTTTTTTTTTTTTCCTAAATACCATAGCCTGTGCCAGAAACCAAGCTAAACCCCCCAGTATTTTCAGCTGGGCAAACAGATATTTAGTCTGCTGTCCTATGTTGGATTTCCTCAGAGAAGTGGCTTCCGTGGCAGTGTCCTGGTAAGCAGCACAAGATGCAGTTTTGTCGTTTTTAATGCTTGCTTTCACCTTTTGTAGAACAGCTTCCTGAGGTTGTTTAGGGTTGTTGGGATTTTTTTTGTCTTGTTAAATCAGTTCTTCAGCTGTAATATTGCATGTGAGTAGAAAGTATAGTATCTTTCTGTTGTCCCTCAATCCTCATACTCTATTTGAGCACCGAAACCATCCCAGTTTAATTTCAGGAAGCATCTATTGCTTTAAGTTTTGAAGGACAAAAAAGCAAAGCCATTTTGCACAGTTGAAGGCGACCAAACTTACATCTCATTGAACTGTTATGACTCGATTCAACCAAAGCAGCAGACTGGAACTGGATACTGCAAATGCATGCAGTACAGTGAGTGCAAGGGTGACTAAGCATAGACATGGATACAGTTCACGTAATTCCATTATGTAGGTTTATCCTTAAGAATGTAGCTTTGATTACTCCAGCCTGAATTACATCAGCCACAGAATACCTGCCTATGTATTGTCTCAGAAGATCAACAGTCTTTGTATTTCATAGAGCAGGAGGATGTCTGGTTTCACAAGTGTTTTCAGTAATTACTCCTTTTTCCCCCCCCTCCTTTACGTCCTTTAACTGCTGTTAAATAGGACAATTCTGGTTTAAGCACGGAAATGATGGGCGATTCATTGTGCCGAACAGCACCCGTATGAAACTAGCAAAACTTAACTCCCGGAATTAGCAAAAGGAAAATGCAAACAAAAAAAGAACAAAACCCCAAAACATTTTCGGGAAGAAATTTTGGTGGCGACTTCTACACTGCCAGATGAGGCATTTTTGCCGTTAAGGTAGAAATCACCCCTTTTCACTTGTCACTCACCTGTGCAGGCACTGAACCTGTCTGCTGTGTTCTACAGGCCCAGCTCAGCATTCCTCACCTAGCCGTCTCCTTTGTCAGTTTTTAAGGCAATTTCGTCTTCACAGACCATGTCTGGGTAAGCCCTGACGGTGCTCTGATGCAGCAGTTTTACTCCATCCATCTAAACCAACCCCGTCTCCAGCCAAAAGGCAGTTCTGCAGCTCCAGGTTGACTCAGTTGCATAAGTGAGTGCTGCAGCCCTCTTGTTTACTGTGGCCTGCCTCAGCCTTCCCCGACGCTTCCCCTGGTCCCGTCTGCTTTCAGACTTTTATCCCGCTGAAAAGGAAGCTCGGGACTGTAAAACGTTGAAGGGAAGAGGCTCCTGCCAGCCGCCGCTCGCTCTCCAGCCAGCCTTTCCCACGGCCCGACCTCGGCAGCCCTTGCTGTAAAGCCTCTTACCTTTAATTCACGTCTGACATTCCTCCGCGCTGCCGGACCCGAGCGCCTTGGCTCAGCAGCGCTGCCGCGGAGGGCAGCTGGCGGCACAGCCCCGGCTCGTTCCTCTCGGAGAACATGGTGCTGGCCCCTCGCAGCGTGCTGCCCTGCCAGCTGCCTCCGCTGCACTTGTTTTTCCTCTATAAGTTACTCACAAGTTTCTGCTTGGCTTGGCAGGCGGCAGGCCCCTCCCTTCCTCTGTTTACAGCCAAGCTCCAAGGAGGGAGGCTGCGCTCGGCTGGATGCAGCTCCCTTCAAGCCTCTGGGTTTCAGATTTACTACTTAAAATACACGGGCTGTTGGAGCACGCAGCTTTGTTATGGTATTGTCATCTCCACCCGGCTTCTCCGGGGACTCTGGAGAGGCTGTTCCACTCCCTGCAAGGGCAATCAACAGCTCTCCTTCAAGAGCGTGGGTTTTATTTTTAACCTGGGATCAGAATGTGTGGCTTTGAGGTTTCGTTTTTATAGGCCATAGATCCTAAACAATCAGCGTTTAGAAATGACTGCGCTGTGATGTGCACAGGTGCCTGTGCTGCTTGCGGAGATGAGCCAAGCTTGTAAAACGAGCCGGGAGAAAAAGGTTCTGAGCGTCTCCTTTGAATCTGGAAATCGCTTTGGTGTTGGGAAAAGGCATTGTGACACGAGCTTCGTTCTGTGATGCTCTGAAGGATTCTATTCTGCTTCCTTTCTGAAGACGCAAACAGTTCAAGAGTCACTCGCAATGAATGGATGTGAGTGTGTGTCTTCTCAAAACCTTTAAAATGGATCATTTTTTGAAAGAGTTTTTGAACTCGGATTTATCCCATACTGGAGTATTTTTTACTGTGGTTTTTCTGTTTATATAGACATTTCTTAGACTAATAAGAGACTACCTTCAAAATAGATTTTAAATTGATACTGTTAACCAGAACTGAGAGCTGCCTTACCTTCTCCAAATAATTTGGCTTATATTTAGAGATTCTGAGGCTTTATTCCATAGCAAATAAACAACAATGAAAAATTCCTCAATGAAAAATGAAGCAGGTGTTTATGGAATAAACACCAGAGAAATGCTAAAAATGGTTACTCAGTTTGAGTTGTACTCCATCTGACTGCGGTTTGGTGTGGGTTTCTTTTTAGGCAAGACCTGTGCTGCTTGCTTTGTATTTAAGAATTCTTTATGAATATTGTAAACCCACTGCAACTCCCAAATGGCAGAAAATGTCTGCATTCCTATTTGATACACAGCTCACAGACAGAGCTGCATATGGACTATGGATAGCTCTGTGCTACAGTCTCTGACATCAAACCTTCAGAATCATTACGCATTCACTGGGGAAAGGGCAAAGTAGGAAAGGTGTTAGTGTAGAAATACTTTTAGAGTGCTGATACTTGGCCAAAATCTGACTTCTTTGCATGTCATAAAAGTTGAAGGTGGTTTTATTTAAATAAAAATGTGAATTAAGTACACAAGAGAGACTTCTTACAGTACTGCACAAAAGAGCATGTGGTGGCAAAGATTATTTTAGAAGGGATGCATAAAATGAACTTTAATTGCCGAGAAAACCGAAGTGCTGCTTGGCTGGCAGCACAGAGTCAGGTGTGTTCAGATGTTTCCATTCAGAAGACAGCACTAAGTTGCAGAGCAGGTTGGTTAACAGTTTCAAGTGTGACCATTCTGCGTGCTTCTTATTTTATTTGGCTTCAGAAATCCCAAACGTTTATCCAGCTGTAGCACTCTCTCTGGCTCTGCAGATTTTTGTTTTGTTTAGACAATAAATGATTTGTCTACTTGCTCTGTTATCTATATGTGAAATAGCTCTTATCTAGATTATCTAACCTCTGAATATGTGTTTTGACAAGTTGTAATATCATTATAAACCAGACCTAGCTAATAAAGCTGTTGCCAACAAGGTAAATCTCTAAGTAAACCTTCATCAGGTGTTCTAAAGTTCCCACAGGATCCCTTAATTCCTGGAGACTGAAAACTGAGGGTGCTGCATAGGGGAAGGCCGAGTGCCACGTACAGCATTGCTGGATACCACAACCTTGCTTCAGATCAAGGCTGAGGAAACTGAAAAGTTGGACCAGAAGTGTTGCATATATGCATAAATCAGGATTTAGCAGATTGACTGCTACATATTTGGGCTTGAAAAGTGCTGTCATAGTAAATATTACCTTTGGATTAATTCTGAAAATGTAAAATTAGGGACTATTGGCATTTCTGGAAAAAGAGCATAGCATACCTGCCATGAGTTGTGCCTCAAGGGGAACACACTCTGAACTCTCAAGTGTGAGAGAATGAAGTGTCACACTGCTGTTACTTCTCAGTCTGGGTAACACGACATTTTTTCAGGCTTACTAGCTTATATACATACCATAGGGATTAACAGAAGACTTGTTGGCTGGATTTACAGAAAAGCAAAACTAGATTGCCCAGGTTAACTGTGAGGGGGAGAAAAAAATGCAGCAGTGCAAGTGAGTAGGTTTCAGAATATACTTCCTTTATGCAGTTGCTGAGTTGCTGCTGTTTATGATATGATGATACAGCTCAGATAAAATGCTTTTAGCATTAGTGGAGAAGAAAATCCTGCTTGATACTGGGTGCTAGGCTGAAAAACAAGCCCCTTCCAACCCTATCATTTATGTCCTTGTGGTGCAATCATTGACCAGTTTGGCGAGTGGTACGTTGATAATTGATACTGGTTCCATTTTATAACGTAGTTAATTCAGTGTAATAGAATGTGAAAGAAGCCATGGCTAAATAACAAGAATAATTGATATGAAGTAGCACTGACTAATAACCCTGTCTTGGATGTTCAAACAAGTACAAACAGAAAAGCAAGAGTAGGTCAGCTGGGAAGAGGGGTAGTTTTGTCTTTCTGTGGTAGCACTGTTTGTCCCTGGTCCTGTGAGAGGGAGCAGGGAGTTCACCACTCTTGACAAGTGACCTCATGGGAAGAGCAGGCTGCTCAGCCTCCTGGGCCCACTGATTTCACCCTTATCATTAGGCTCAGCTTTTGGTTTTCTAAACCCATTCCCTTTGCAGGATGAATGTGCTTTAGTAGCAACATACCAATAATTAAGCTTTTTAAAAAGGTAAAAGACAACCTTTGACTCGTAGACCTATTGCCTGCTCCTGCTTAATCCTGCCCAACTGAGCGCTGTGAGCCCATTTCCAGCTCTGTAGCTGGTCCAGTGTTATTTCTGAAGTGTTCCTTCTGTCCAGACCTAAATGCTTATATGCATTTCCCCCTAATTTTTAAAAAAGTTTTTCACATCTGCCTGTCCCTTATTTTCCTCTTTATCACTTCCTGATGACTCCATTGCAGTTAACCCTGCACGTCACATTTGCTCATGAAACATCTACAATATCATATCAGAGTTATCACAGAGTTTCCAACTACGATACTCCTTCACTTCTTACTCCTCTGTTACTTTCCCATGGGACCTCCCAGGCTGTTCTTAGGTGTGTTGAGTCAATAGGATGGAATTCTCAAAAAATATAAGGGGATATACTTCTGTCCTATGGAATGAGTAGAATAGAATTAACCAGGTTGGAAAAGACCTTTGAGATCATGAAGTCCAACCTATTATTCAACACTATCTGATCAACTAAACCATGGCACCAAGCGCCCCATCCAGTCCCCTCCTAAACACCACCAGTGATGGTGACTCCACCACCTCCCTGGGTAGTCCTTTCCAATGGCCAATCTCTCTTTCTGTGAAGAACTTCTTCCTAACATCCAGCCTAAACCTCCTCTGGCACAGCTTGAGACTGTGTCCTCTTGTTCTGGTGCTGGTTGCTTGGGAGAAGAGACCAACCCCCACCTGGCTACAACTTCCTTTCAGGTAGTTGTAGAGAGCAATAAGGTCTCCCCTGAGCCTCCTCTTCTCCAGGCTAAGCAACCCCAGCTCCCTCAGCCTCTCCTCATAGAGCTTGTGCTCCAAATCCCTCCCCAGCTTTGTTGCCCTTCTCTGGACACATTCCAGCAACTCATACTTCTTAAACTGGTCTTTGCATTTTGACTTCTGTCATCCTTTGAGGTTATCCACTCTCCCTTTCCAGAAATTCTGAATATACGTTGTTTTCAGGTCACTTCAAAACTTAGCTCCCTCCTGTGGGCCTCTCTGTCACTTGCTGGGTGACCTTTTTTATCATTCCACAGATGTTGGCAGCCACCATCCCTTGATTATTCTTTCATTCTATAAGCACCATCCATGTGATAAATCATCTGCATAGCAGCTACCTGGTCATTCAGACCCCACTTGTGCCATGATAATCTGCTTACTGTCCCAGCCTCTTGGCAACCTACTAAACAGATGTGATTTAATTTTTGTTTGAAACCTTTTGTTTATGTTATTATCATTATTCCATAGAACAGAAAACCTATCAACAATGTCAGCTGCACACTTTGTTTTCTATTTAGATCATTCATCTCTGGGGAATCTGAGTTCATGTAAGGCCATACTGTAAGTTGGTGTCTGCAACTTGCTGTCACAGGTCAGGAAGCATCAAGAAATAAATTCAGATGCTCTTTTGGTGTGGATGAAAGAAGGAAACTTAATTTTAGGTTATGGCAACTGTTTTTGAAGATGCACATCTATATATTAGATTTCATAGAATCATGGAATAGAATTGTTAGGGTTGGAAGAGACCTCAAGGATCATCTCGTTCCAACCCCCTGCCATAGGCAGGGACACCTCACGCTAGATCAGGTTGCCCAGAGCCACATCCAGCCTGGCCTTAAAAACCCCCAGGCATGGGGCTTCTACCACCCTCATGGTGGAGAACTTTATTCTGTCTTCACAGTTCATACACATATTTTGGGCAATCTCTATCAGATGTGGATAGCTGTATTTCCTTTCTTCTTTCTTCTCCTCTGTGCTCAACCCTCCCAATTTTAAGCAGCTTAAAACTTATGAGAACTAATAATATACCCCAATAAAGAAAGACCAAAAAAAAAAAGATCCACTAGTCTAGATGCTGTAATCAAAACTGCCAAAGGGCAATTCTTTAAGAGTTGGTTCTATCTGTTAGACAGTGGAAGGGTGGAAGTGGTCTGGAAGGTTGTACTAACCAAATACTAGAGAGGGTAGAAGAAATTCCTGCAAAATGGGGTAAGTAAGCTCTGTGGAGAGGAGATAGTCCAGCATTAAGGCCCCTAAAGATTTGGGTGGGAGGAGTCCCATGTTCAGACACAGATGCTATCTGCCAGGCACATCTGCCATGCCAGATAAATCCTCCTTTTTTATGCTGTTTATTTCTTTTTAATAGAGTCTCTGCAGGGGTTTGGTTGCCAATGGTTGTACCCTCCTTGCAGCTGCTCTGGAACAGCTGCACTGAGCGCTCTGCATGGGTTAACTCTATAAACCCAGGCATGTTTTGTTAACTTCTCTCAGTGTCCCTGTATCAGATGAGGGTGACTGGTCTCCTGCTCCACCTCTTCCTGGCTTTAGCTTTATCACTGAATTCCAACAGAGCCTCTATATGGAAAACCTGACGTATCTTTCTTAACGTTTGCATGTGGTGAGGAAGCTGTCTGCCATCCAGGGAACAGTGTAGCTTTTAATACATCATAGATGTGTTGTGGGGTAAGATTTCACTACTACAGATAGTCAAATACCATATTCATGTGCAGTTCTAGAGCCAGCTGTTGGCAGAGTAAGGAAAGCTGATTGCTTAGAAAAAGGGGGACAAACCTCCCTTTTTAGTTTTGTACTTTTGTTGTTGAGGGAGTGATATCTTGGGGCTGGAGGAAGCACCTTCTGTGCTGGGCCTGTGTTCCATGATCCCCTTGTGCTTTCACCCTTCTATTCCACTGCTCCCCCTCAATGCCTGCTCTTTGTCTCACCATTTTGCAGCCCCAGCTGGGTCTTGCCCCATCCAACAACCCAGTCTTTTTTGCCCTCTCAAAGCATCCTCACAGTGTCTTCAGCCCACTGCTGCAGCAGCTCGTTGCTCCTTGGGCACCTGTTTTAAGGAGAAGTTGTGCAGGCTTGGGCATGGTCATGCAGTGGAGGGAACTATGTGGCGTGCTGGGAGGGGACACTGTGTGGCCATGGGCACTTGGTAAACACTGCCTCCCTCTTGGGTACCCAGCTGAGACAGCACAGCCCCAACCCCTTGGTTTTCCTCACTCAGCATGGGCAGGTGCCAGAGCCAGGTGAGTGCTTAGTCTCTTCTCCCAGGCAACCAGCACCAGAACAAGAGGACACAGTCTCAGACTGCACCAGGGGTAGTTTACGCTGGAGGTGAGGAGAAAGTTCTTCACAGAGAGAGTTATTTGCCATTGGAATGTGCTGCCCAGGGAGGTGGTGGAGTCACCATCCCTGGAGGTGTTCAAGAGGGGATTGGATGTGGCACTTGGTGCCATGGTTTAGTCATGAGGTCTGTGGTGACAGGTTGGACTTGATGATCTCGGAGGTCTTTTCCAACCTTATTGATTCTATGATTCTATTCCATCAGGCAGAATGAATTTATAGAGTGGTTACCTGAATTTGTCTACAAGCCTTAACTGCCGGCTGGGGTTTGCCAAATGAGACCCAATTTTGAGATGGCCAAATAGCCATTAGGTAATAATCTTCTTAAAAACCAGAGGTAAATGCAAAACAAACCCTGCAATTTTCCTAGTATTCATAATGCACTTCCAGTAACTTACAGTGTATTGAATAACAGGAACAATTAGAATGAATGTAGTGTTGGAAAAGAGGCTTCAGAAGATGCTTCGAGCTCTGGATTTTATAAAGCTGACTAATTGTAATACCAGAGGTGGCAGCTTTAAAGCATCAGCAAAGTAAACAGCACCATTCAGAGTGCTGAGCATGAACAGCCAATTAGCATTACTGCAATTCCTGGGCCCCTGTTTGCAGAGCAGCTGGAAGCTGATTTTGATGTAGGTACCCCACTTTAAAACTAAGTGGCAACAAATGTAAATAAAACCGAGTATCCAGATGATTAAAAGGTGCCATGTACAGGTGTTTGCCTGGTTCAGTGAAAAAAATATATTTGAAAATGGAACTTCACAGAATCACCAAGGTTGGAAGAGACCTCAAAGATCATCAAGTCCAACCTGTCACCACAGACCTCATGACGACTAAACCATGGCACCAAATACCACGTCCAATCCCCTCTTGAACACCTCCAGGGATGGTGACTACTCCACCTCCCTGGGCAGCACAATCCAACAACTAACAACTCTCTCTGTAAAGAACTTTCTCCTCACCTCCAGCCTAAATTACCCCTGGTGCAGCTTGAGACTGTGTCCTCTTGTTCTGGTGCTGGTTGCCTGGGAGAAGAGACCAACCCCCTCCTGGCTACAACCATCTTTCAGGTAGTTGTAGACAGAATAAGGTCTCCCCTGAGCCTCCTCATCTCCAGGCTAAACAACCCCAGCTCCCTCAGCCTCTCCTCACAGGGCTGTGCTCGAGGCCTCTCCCCAGCCTTGTTGCCCTTCTCTGGACACGTTCAAGTCTCTCGATGTCTTCTTAAACTGAGGAGCCCAGAACTGGACACAGTACTCAAGGTGTAGCCTAACCAGTGCACAGTACAGGGCCACAATGACTTCCTTCCTCCTGCTGGCCACACTATTCTTGATGCATGCCAGGATGCCATTGGCCTTCTTGGCCCCCTGGGCACACTGCTGGCTCATGTTCAGTCAGCTGTCAACGAGCACCCCCAGGTCCCTTTCTGCTTGGCAGCTCTCCAGCCGCTCCGACCCCAGCCTGTAGCTCTGCATGGGGTTGTTGTGGCACAGTTATGGCACAGTTTCTACTGTGCTTACAACTGCTGAGCCACAGAATCCCAAAGCCTTAATTAAAACATACAATTTCATAATTATTTTTTTTGCAGAGCACACAAGCTCATTAACTGCAGCAAATACTTTAAATTACATTAGAAACTGAATGCAAGTTGCAGTTTCTTCTCAATGGATTTAACAAGGATTACAGGCACCTTCAGAAGCCATTCTTACTGCCGTGATGCTGGTGTTCAGAGTAGCTGGGACTTAAGAGTTGCACTGTTAAGATTTATACTTAGTAGATGTCCCACTGCTTTTAAAGTATTTAGTTCATTATTTTGCTGGCTGAAGGAACTGAATACACTTGATGAGTGACTGCCTTAAAGGATCTTTCTTACATGATAATCATCAGTGTTTAACTGTAGGGGGGCTTTCCCCTGGGTATCAACAGAGACTTTAACTGTGTAACAAGCCAGTTAAGACTGGCTTTGGGGGAAAAAATGTTTATGAAACTTATACATTCCTCTTTTTTTTTTTTTAGTGTAAAGGTCATTACATCATGGAGACAAGTTTAGATTTTTCTGAGGAGGCCTTCTTAATATTTGAGACAACAGAAAATTGCAAGGCAGTTTTAGGGTAGATTTCTTTAGCTGTTTTTTTTTTACTGTGGTGGTGGGTTTTTATTTGTTTGGTTGGTTTGGTGTGGTTATTTACAACAGATCATTTACACCTCTTAGGAGAAAGCAAGCAGCTAGTTCTGTGCATTTCCAGCATTTTGGAATTGCTTAGACTCCAGGTGAGGAATGTATATGAACTCAAAACTGAGCTTCTGCTCAGTGGCTGGTGAGAGGCCTCGAGCACAAGCCCTATGAGGAGAGGCTGAGGGAGCTGGGGTTGTTTAGCCTGGAGAAGAGGAGGCTCAGGGGAGACCTTACTGCTGTCTACAACTACCTGAAAGGTGGTTGTTGCCAGGAGGGGGTTGGTCTCTTCTCCCAGGCAACCAGCAACAGAACAAGAGGACACAGTCTCAAGCTGTGCCTGGGGAAGTTTAGGCTGGAGGTGAGGAGAAAGTTCTTTACAGAGAGAGTTGTTAGTTGTTGGATTGTGCTGCCCAGGGAGGTGGAGTAGTCACCATCCCTGGAGGTGTTCAAGAGGGGATTGGACGTGGTATTTGGTGCCATGGTTTAGTAGTCATGAGGTCTGTGGTGACAGGTTGGACTTGATGATCTTTGAGGTCTCTTCCAACCTTATTGATTCTATGTAAAGAAGTCAGATTCTTGCCAATCAACATTAATGCAAACTATCCCTATTCTGTACATTGCAGTCTGAATTTATCCTGGGGACAGAGTGTCAAAGGTGCCCTGACTCTGCTGGAATTACTCTGTAAATGAGCTGGCCTGGTGAGCTGGCAGGGTGGAAACAGCAGCTCTTATCTTAGCCCACTGTTTGTTAGCTTCACCCATACTTAGGACTTGTGATAGGGAACACTGCTGGTATTTGGCAGTGAGAAAACATTCCCCAGTGATATTTTGCTGCCAGTTGCAAAGACTGACAGGAGGCCCAGATGGTAGTTTTCCTGGAAACCACAACATAATGCCATTTCCTATTAGAAACATTGGTGAGGGCTGACCTGGTGACTTCACAACGTCATCTTGACTGGGTAGGAAACTCTTGTGAAACAGACTCAGGCTGCAGGGACCAGCTTTCCAGTAAATGCAGAAATACTGACATAGTTCTTTCTCAGATAACATTTAGAAGAAAGAGTCTAAAAGTGGTTTGAGTCTGAAGGGGAAGATTGTCTCTCAGATGTGCTGCACTAAGGCTGCAGTTCAAAATTCGTCACATCCACGGGAGATATGCAAATACTTTTCTGATAACTATCAGCAAGTCAGAGACATCTTGTTCTTGACACTCCTCTGGCTTTTAATTTCTATTGCCTGGCAAAGGAAATACCATTTTCTAGCTGCCTCTTGGACGGACTTGCATATTTACTCCTTGCATCTTACTCTATTTATGATGTCTGAAGAAAATATTTTGGTTTTACATTCTGGGAGGGCTAATATAATAACAATGCTGGTCTAAGGGTGGCTATTATTAGACAGTAAGATTTGGAGTAGGAATTTTCATTTACCTGGGGCTTGGTACTTACTAAGGAGCATCTCACTGACATTTATGGATCCTGATTTGTACATCTCTTGTTTGTCATCTGCCACTCCCCACTCCACTCCATCAGTGACAGGGTTTGGGGTTTTTATACCCCATATTAATGTAGATTTCCTACCAATAATTTTGATTTCTTGTAAGGCTCCTCATTGCACCTGTATGTATTGCACCCCATAGGAAGCCTGCACTGAAGCAGGCTCTTTGCAGGAGCTGTGGACTCGGGAGAATAGAGTAGCCCAGGCTGGAGCAGGTTTGCTGACAAGACTTGTGACAGACACCGTGAGGAAACCATGCTGGAGCAGTTCATGAAGAAGTGCAGCCCATGGAAAGGACTTGTGTTGGAGCAGGGGAGGATTCCTCCCTCTGAGGAAGGAGCAGCACAAACAGCATGTGATGTACTGACCATGACCCCTGTGCCACTGATGGGGAGGAGGCAGTGAATTCTGGAGTAAAGTTAAACCCAGGCAGAAGAAAGGGGTGTTGGGAAGGTGTTTTAAAGAGTTGGTTTTATTTCTCATTACCTTACTTTGATTTGATTGGTAATAAATTAACCTAATTTCTCCACATCAAGTCTGTTTTGCCCATGATGGTAATGGGTGAGTGATCTCTCCCTGTCCTTACCTCAACCTGGGAGCCTTTTGTTACATTTTCTCTCCCCTGTCCTGCTGAGATGCTGAGTGACAGAGCAGCTTTGGTGGGCACCTGGCATCCAGCCAGAGTCAACCCACCACAAAAATAAATTCAGAATCTACTTCCTACTGTGCTAATGGGTGGAAGCTGAGGAGTAATTAGTTTGTCACAGAGCCAGTTTCTTAGTAATGATTGATAAGTGGTTGTTCTTGAATAGCCCACACAGGCACAGGGTGCATACCATGAGGAAACCACAGTTTGTAGGGAGGTCACTGGAGCCTGCTTGCCTATCATCACTTAAATAGGCCTTCCCCATTTTAGTTGTTGTGGAAAATATGCAGGGTATTTTGATAAAGCTCTTATCTGATGTTCAGATCCTACATGCAGAAGTTCAGATGAAACATTCTGATGTGCAGATCTCAAGCACAAATGTTCACATGAATCACTTTGTCCAGACATTTGATTAACTTTTGGGGTTTTTTTCCTTCATCATTTCAGCATCAGTCTGACTTCTGTTGAAATCCACAGGATACTGCCTTGGCTTTAAATGATGGGGCCAATCAGATACGTGTGTGAAGGACGTGATGCTGGCATGAGAAACAGGGTGCTGCCTTTTTATGCTGCCTTAGAAGTAGGGTGCTGCCTTTTTATGCTGCTTTAGCACTTACACAAAAAGGGCATAAAGTTCATCTGACAGGGCCCTAAAGGAAAACAGGTCTTCTGCTAAGTACAGTAGAAAACAGATCTGCAAATATCATGTTAAAAATGCTTATGGAGGATGCAAAGGACAGCAGTCATTCTGCTTATTCAAAGCTGCTGCTGAAAGCAGTTAGGAAGTTTTTTGGTGCTTTGAAGTTTGCCTTTGGCTTGCCTACTTTTATAATGTAATTGAGAATGCAGCCTAATTGTGATTAATTAGTTAATTAGTTACTGCTGTGTCTTTTAGCTGCTTTGTAGTGATATTTTCACAGTATGGTTTGCTGTGGTTTATTATTGTGCTGTGAACAGAAGATTCACAAGTCTCTCACTTTCATTGAGACCTTTTTTGCTTTATTAAAGTCTAATTAGATTAACTTTTCCTCTGTTCCTTTGCTATACTTCTAGGTGTAATATATGGAAGAACTGAGATCTTGCATATTTAGAGCCATTAATAAAAACTTGAAGGCACATACTCAGCTCATAAAGAAACAGCAAATGAGAATTCCAGCCTAGGGTACAAGATCATGAAAATTGCTATGCAGAAGATAAAGCCTACTGTAACTTTCTGTTGGGCAACCAGATAAAAGTAGCAGCATGACCCATTTAAGCAATGATGGCTTTTTTGCCCCCTAATGATCTGTTACCCAAAAACTGAACATCACCTTCTGTTCATTTCCACTGATCCAAGGCTTACATGCACTCATGTGAATTGTTTCTAGGCTATGAACCCCCCAAAAGCAGTCCAAAAGCTGGAACTTCTTAAAATCTCACCTGGTAGGCACTACCCTGTTGCTCCTTGGTGGCTGGCAGAAACATTTTGCCCATCAAGTCAGCCCCTTTTCTAGATGAGCTCAGCAGAAACTGCAGTATCTCATTTCTCTAGTGGGGATAAACAATGGGAGAGCTCAGGGAAGGATCGCTGACGCCGCTGCGCTGCCCTGGGCAGTGGCACTGAACTTTGTGTATACATGTGACTTCCCCTCCACATACATCCACCTAATCCTTTAAGCTTCAGCTGCATGCTCTTACTGGTGTGGAGGGCTGCTGGACAAACAGGGGGCCTGATCCCTCCTACCACACTGTGCTGTGTACCCAGGTCATAACTACGAAAGAAGGCTTTAGGGCTCTTTTAGGGGTGGGGGAAGGACAAACTGAAAGGATCTTGCCGTGGCTTGATGTGGTAGTTTTAGGCTGTGCCTAGAAAAATTTTCCACAAATCTTGAACAGAAAGTAGTAGAATGTAAATAAAGTACAATTGGATGTAAAAAGGGAAATAATGATAAGGTCTGAATTATCCCATTGGAGAGATACCTAACATAAAGTTAGTTTTGTACACACTTTCTCTTTTCACTTCCTTTGCTCTGGCAGATATAGTTGGCTCCTGCTTAGCTGCTGCTGACCTTGAATGCATACTTGTTGTGGTTAAGTACTAACAGCAACTCTCTGCTTTTCACCTTTCTTCTCTTGTCCCGTGTACAGTGGGGAGAGTGTGGGAGCAGGGAGGGGAAAGCTGCTGGTAGCCCCCTGGTTTTGTCCACAGGGCTTCTTGTGTTGTTTATAAATGCTATATATATGTGTGTGTAAATATTGAATAACTTCATAGAATCAATCAGGTTGGAAAAGACCTCAGAGATCATCGAGTCCAACCTATTACCTCATACCCAACACCTCATGACAGCTAAACCATGGCACCAAGTGCCACGTCCAATCCCCACTTGAACACCTCTAGGGATGGTGACTCCACCACCTCCCTGGGCAGCACGTTCTAGTGGTTAATTACTCTTTCTGTGAAGAACTTTCTCCTCACTTCAAGCCTAAACTTTCCCTGGTGCAGCTTGAGACTCTGTCCTCTTGTTCTGTTGGTGGTTGCCTGGGAGGGGAGATCAACCCCCACCTGTCTACAACCTTCCTTCAGGTAGTTTTAGAGAGCAATAAGGTCTCCCCTGAGCCTCCTCTTCTCCAGGCTAAACAACCCCAGCTCCCTCAGCCTCTCACAGGGCTTGTGCTTGAGACCTCTCACCATACTCATTGCATTTCATGTTTTAGATTGTAGTTTTGCTTATATAGCTTATTATATTTGCTTATTGCATAGCTTCATTTTCTTTCAGCTGAGCTGGTCTGGGAATTTGATGTTGGGAGGTAATTTCAACCCACCACACTTGAGAACAGCTCAACCTTTGCTGTAGTTATGCAATGGCAGACAAATAGTTGTGCATCAAGCCAGGAGAGCTGCTTTTTTTGGTACAGGAAATGAATTTCTACCATGGGAGTAGGTAGTCTGCAAAGCTGTGCATGTTAAGAGAGTTAGAAACCAGGAGCAAAATAAACTAAACTGGCAAAAATGTTATGTTAGTAAAATTTGGTTTTCTTTAGAGCTACTCATCACAGCTGTGTTTGTTGGGAGTCACATCCCTTGCAAAACAATGCTCTTAGCAGAAGCACTTGGCCTCTGCAGAGTTTAGACAGTAACCAGCATTAGAGCTGAAAAAGAGCCAATGTATGCCTTGTAAAAGACTTTAAGCCTCAGAATTACTTTAGGCATTCAAAAAGAATAATTAAAAGCAAAAAAAAAATAAATAAATCCCAACCAAAAGTAAGGAAAATGCTGCTGCTATATCATCTTACTTTAATGAGCTGGTAGGTAAATGTAAATTTTTCCCATTTGAATAAAAATGTCATGATTCTGCCTGCTCAGCCTGAATACAAATAGTCCTTAAATAATTTGCCTTTTTAAACTGTAATGAAGAAATAATCTGTGTTTCCTCCCCAAAGCAGTAAAGTGTAATACATTGTTTTACTTAATTCACCAAAAAAGGAGTTGACCCCTAAAATGAATGATTTGTCATTTGTGTTAGGCATGTATGTAGCATTTCCATTTTCTTTGGTGTATGTAGTATTAGAATAGCATAGAATAAACCAGGTTGGAAGAGACCTTGGAGATCATCGCGGCCAACCCATCATCCAACACCACCTAATCAACTAAACCATGCAACCAAGCACCCTATCAACTCTCCTCTTAAACACCTCCAATGATGGTGACTCCACCACCTCCCTGGGCAGCCCATTCCAATGGGCAATCACTCTCTCTGTGTAGAATTTCTTCCTAACATCCAGCCTGAACCTCCCCTGGCGCAGCTTGTGTCCTCTTGTTCTGGTGCTGGTTGCCTGGGAGAAGAGACCAACCCCCACCTGGCTACAACCTCCCTACAGGTAGTTGTAGAGAGCAAGAAGGTCTCCCCTGAGCCTCCTCTTCTCCAGGCTAAGCAACCCCAGCTCCCTCAGCCTCTCTTCATAGGGCTTTGTGTTCCAAACCCCTCACCAACTTTTTTTCCCTTCTCTGGACACATTCCAGCAAGTCAACATCCTTCCTAAATTGAGGGGCCCAGAACTAGGCACAGTACTCAAGGTGTGGCCTGACCAGTCTTATTTTGTATCATTAGCTGCTTATTTTTATTCTTATCTTATTATCTTATCTACAGCTTCAAAATAGGGCTCTAAGACAGACTCTACGATTATAAACACCTGAGAACTTCTTTGATTGTCAGTATTTGCAATCTAAGTATTTACATAGTTCAGTTATTTCTTTGGTTCCTCTTCACTAAGCTTTTATTACTTATAGTAAAAAAAAAAACAAAAACAACAACTCAAGTCACCATTTACAGTCCTTATAACATAGCTGCTCTGCTTCTGGGTCCCACATTAACATTTTCCATGAAATGTTCTGCTGCTGGAGATTGGTCACATTGTTAAATAAACAAGCACTTCTTTAATCTCAGAAGTCATATTTCCATCAGAAGACAGCGTGGGGCAGCCCAGGATTATGCTTTTTGTTTTAATGGTTTGTAATATTTCATGCTTATCACTTGGTTAAGCTATTATGTATGGCTTGTGTTTTGAAGCACAGAGCACAAACCCCCAAACGGGGATGATTTACATTTGAGCAAATCTCAGTGACGGTTAGGCATGGAGCTGAGGGTGGAGCGTGCTTTCCTTTTGAAACTCAGACCTCATAAACTTTATTCTATGGGCTTTTTGCTGGAGGAAAAAGCAGAGATTGGGAGATGGAACAGTACTCCTTTGGTCTCTAGGGAGAGCAGAAGGTAATAATGTGGCTCCTTCGAGTCTGCTGCTCTCTGGGTTTTATAGAGGTAACTGCTTAGCTCTTGTAGGCTCCACCAGTCCATCACTTCTTTCACTTTGCAGTGCCCACAGCCTAAGAGTTATCGCATTATCCTGGTCAGATTTGTCTAGCACACTTTCCCTGAGGCTCATTTGAATGTAGATATGCATAATCCCCTACGGAGTTATGCTGTGTAACTCTCACTTGCCACTGACGGCAGTAAATTGGGGTAGTTGTGGGGCAGAGGAGACTGTTGTGCTTTGACCAAAACCATCTAGATGTCAACAATACAAATACCTGCAGAGCTTCATCAGATATTTCTTGTAGCAGTCCCACAGGGTTTAGTGCTGAGACTCAGTCCTGGCCAGACAGCTGCAAGGGGACTTGTAGCAAACAGTGAACAAAGATGTTGGTTCATGAGGGTTACTTTAAGTGACTTATTTTTTAACTCTGCCTTATTGCAAAGTAAGCAAGTGCCAACCTCAGTGAAGGTGAAGCCTCCTCTAAGACCTGTCAGGAAGATTAACCCACACTTAAACCACCTTTAAACACAAGGCTTTTTTGCCTCTTGTTTTCCTTTTCTGTGCATGTGGTAGAAATTTAGATGGACAGGAGTCCAGTATGAGCATGGAACAGATACATAACCTAATGCACCTTTTCTTTACCACCACCAAGCAGCAAGATCATAGAATCAATAAGGTTGGAAAAGACCTCAAAGATCATCAAGTCCAACCTGTCACCCAACACTTCATGACTACTGAACCATGGCTCCAAGTGCCTGCCATGTCCAGTCCCCTCTTGAACATCTCCAGGGATGGTGCCTCCACCACCTCCCTGGGCAGCCCATTCCAATGGCTAACAACTCTCTCTGTGAAGAACTTTCTCCTCACTTCAAGCCTAAACTTCCCCTGGCACAGCTTCAGACTGTGTCCTCTGCTCTCACAGAAGCCTTTGGGGTCTTCCTCACATGCTTCATTTTCAGACAAAGTATACTGTTGCTATTGGCTTGATTAATTTGCTGAATTAAATATGGCAGATCCTTATCCATCCTCTCCCAAATACAGTTCTCACTGCTGATGGTTCTCTGAAGTTAGTGCACAGCCCTAAAATTCATAATTACAAGTAACTGTTAATATCAAAGCTCTATTGGAGCAGTGCAGGGGTTTGTTTACAGAATAATGTGCAGTGGTTCAGATGATGAAGTCCTCAAGTGGTTGAGGTGCTGATGGTGCTACATCTGATCTGAACTGATAGACAATTCTGGTAGTATCTTTTACTTAGAGGGGCTAAGTAAGACAGAAACTAAGGTTTGATCTGTTTGGGTTTGTTCAGCAATATAAAGACTTTCAGAAGTTTGCCTTTTAGGAGTGCTCCGTGCAGTAGCTGAGGTAGGGTTAGTGATTCAGAGGGATTAAACAAATCCCAAGGATAAAGTGAAAGTAGTTATTTAGGACTGTGGTTGCCAGAATATTATTTTTATGAGCTGAAGAGGTTTTGTTGAAGCATCACTGTGCCATTAGTGAATTAGTGGGTGCACATTCCGGCCCTTTATACTCATGTGCAAATTGTCTGTAAAGAATAGCTATTCATATAAAAGAAATATTCCTCAGTGTACTTTTATCTTAAGCTGAAATGATGATAGGTTCAGAGGAGCCCACACAGTTGGAGGTACAAGATAAAGAGACTGGTGTGGGCAAAGAGCTCCTTGTTCATCACACAGTATGCAGCCAGTCCCCGCTGATACTTCTTCCCATTTTTCACTACTGTTGTTTTAAGGATAAAAAATGAGATTTAATATTAATGGGATTCGTTCAGGACTGTGTACTTGTGTTTTATCTTAGTGTGAGTATTCAGTGAGTTCATATTTGGTCATAATTCTGAAAGTGCTTTGGTAATTACTTAGGGGGGAAAAAAAAAAAAAGGAATGTGTGGAAAAAAAAGAAGGAATGTGCAAATCAGCTGAAGTAAGCACGACTTCCTTGCAAGTTTTAGCTTAGTTGCTTCAGAACAGCACAACTCTTAGTCCTTTTCATAGTTTCTTCTCTTTTTTTTTAATCTGCTACAATATTCAGGTTGTGAGAGCTGTGATGGAAAACTTGAAGAAGGTGACCACAATTGCACCGGTGCTGCACCCCCATTAATCATACATTCCCTCCTCAGAACCTGCGTCTCTGGTTTGGGTAACTCCAGCAGCTTTCCCTAAGGGCTCTCTGCAAAGGAGCTCTGGTGAAACCTGCTGTGGTGGCTGGGATCGGCCATGGCCTCGGCAGGACAGACTCAGCCTCCCTTCTGGTGAGGCCTCAGCAAAGGGATGTGGCTGGCTGCTGTCCCGCAGCTTCATTTCCAAAGTGGGCCACAAAGGTGCACCCTTCTAAGGGGCGTTGCAGTGCACTCAAACTGCTTGAATGTTATTTGCCTTGTGCCAGCTCCATTGTTACAGGAGTGGGAACCTCCAGCACAGTCAGTGGCAAACAGGCTGGGAGAGGAGCGATAGCATTGGGATCCATCACAGCTCCTTCCTCTGGTGGCATGAGTCAGGATCCTCGTGTGCTTTAGTGAAAATCCCTCAGACCCAGCTGATTCAGAGAAGCTTTCCCAGAGCATCCAGAGCTTGTGATTCAGTTCAGTAGCTTGCCTTTTATTTCTGTGCTTTGAAAAGGCTGCGATTCTGTTTCAGAAACATGATTCCATGCTAAAAACACAGGACAAAACCTGACAGTTGCATCCAATGGGAGTGATAATGGCAAGGCTGAAGTGTTGGTGTCTCTTGTAGTCAGTAGGCTTCTTAACTTGGCCTCCTTTATATTTGACCTCTGATTTGAATGGCCAAACTGCTGAAATTCACTCTTCAGTGGGTGCTTGTGTGGCTGTATGAGAGATGTACTCTGGTGCACCTCTGTGCATCTTTTCTCTCTGCATACTTTGGATAATTGTATTAGCTAGAGTTTGAAGATGTCATTAGACATGAAATCAGTTTATTTAGCTATTGTGGGCTAATCCAAACATTAGAATACAATGCACTGCTCCTGACCTTTTCCTGCTACCAGGCTTTCAGCAGCTCTTTCCTTTGCAGACCTCAGGTGGGAGGGATGGAGGAAGAGTTTTAATCTTCTGAGTGTGTTTTGGGAAGACTATGGGACAGGCTGAAGGCAATACAGCTTACTTTGCAGCACAAGAGAAACAGGAGAGAAGTATAACAAAAGGAAACGTCCATGGCCTTACTGTCTTCCCTAATAAATGCTTGAATGCAGTCTCCCCACTGTCAACCCTTCAAATAACATGTAAAGCAGCATGACTGCATGCTCAAGACTGTGGCTGGCTATCCAGATTTCATTGCCAACTGACCATGAAGTGCTCCTAGCTTCTGAAATCTGTTGAAACATTATTTCTTGAAGCCTTCCAGATTTTGGTGACAAGTCTTCCACAAAAATCTTTTTAAGATGAGGTTGCATGATAGAAGAACTATTTCTTTTAAAGGATATGGAGGATGGAAATGGGAGTTAAAACATCATTTCCTCCAGCTGTCCAGTTTCCTAATGCCACTAGGTTCATTTGGTAATACAAATCAGTAATAAACCTCTACCTCAGTAGATACTTTGGTAATGTAAATCTATTTTATTTGTTGTTATTTAAAGGGAAGGGAAAAAAAAACCCAACCCAAAACCAGCAGAAGAATGTAACAAAAATCTTGACCTCAATGAATAAAAATTGGGCTGCTTGTGCTAGGAGAAAATGAGATAATTATGGCTATAAAATCCTGTGCTGAAAGAATGAAAACAAACAACCAACCTCCATGCCATGTGGAAACAGGAGAGAGCATTACATTAGGCCAGATTCACCAAAATCTTTTCTCTGTAGCAATTCTTAATAACATGGGGCTGGCTGTTTGGCTGTTAATTTTTTTTTCAGTTGAGGACTAAACCTCTCCTGGAGAGTGTTCCTGGAGTTTTTGGCAGCAGTGTGGGAGGATGGTTTACAAACATTCCACACCAGGAAAATGTTTGGAAGCCAGTAATGGGGTGTTTGGCCACTGTTAACTGCAAGCAGCATTAGGTGCATTTTTCTGTTGTTGCATTGCAGCCATCTGGCAGGTTAGAGCTCCATTTGTGTGTTAACAAATGAAGATTTCCTAGCCAGACTGCTCTGCAATCATTCCATATGAAATATGATTTTAGGTTTGCTCTTATTTTTTTTGGAGGGGGCATGTTAGAACAAAGGGTTAAACCATCAGTGAAGTACATCACAATAACACTGCGAAGTACTCCAAGCCATTGTGGAGTTTGGTTCTTTGTTGCTAGATTTTTAGAATAGTTTGGTTTTTTCCTCCCTTTCAGCAATAGCTAAATGGTTTTCTTCGATTGTGTGTTACACAAACCCTATCAGATCAGTCTAATAAAGCTCAGCGTTTTCTCCAGTGTCTGAAATCCTACTACAAAGAGTGCTTGGTCTTAAGAGGCTGACACAAAGGAGAAATAAAAGGATGAAATAATAACACCACTAACTCGCTTTAATTAATTGTATGTTTCTGTACTTAAGCTTAAAGGGTGGAAGATATTGCTTTAAAGACTACCTACAAAACTGGTGAATGAGCAGCCACTCAGGGTGCCACTTCAAAGAGAAACACCCAAAAGAGCAACAGAAGGGAAGCTGCTTTTGAATTCCCTCAGTTCCTCCTGGCAGCCCAGAGTTTGCAAAGGAAAGCAACATAGAAATGGTTATTTCCTTTTGTGTTAGTTACATCAGCAGCTCCCAGCAAATAAAACTGGCAGTGGAGCAGCTATACAAAGACCCACTTAATAACCTCTGCCTACCATGGCTGCTAAAAGAATCTTACCTGACTTTGTTTTTCCTTCCTAGCTAGGGGAGATTGCTCACACTGTCTCCAGACAAAAATCTGATCAAATTCAGGAGCCAGTTACAGCTCTCACTGGTGCACTGCTGCACATATTCAGATTCAAAAAGCCTTTGCAGTTACTCCAGATTATACTTTATTGCTGAAGCCATCAAACAGATCTTGCTTCCTACTGTTCTTCTGTTTCTCAGATTTCTCTGTGCACAATATTGCTGCAGCTAATACTAAAGAAGTAGGGGAAAGTATCTGAAGATAGAAACCTGATCTTTATAAGTTTTCTCAGTCTTTCCTTCAGGATCACTTGAAGCTCCAGGAATTGTACTTTCATGCCTTTCATCCTATGCTATTCTTAAACTTTGCAGTCATGCTGAGCTTCTATTAACCAGCATCCAAGATGCAGGCTGGTACTTTGTTCCTGTAGATGACAGCTCCAGATGCTCAGCATCCTTTGTTTTGGTAGTTGTGCTCTTTGCCCCTGTCTGTGCTAGCCATCCTCCCAGATACCCTCTACACATTGTGCCATGACCTAGCCAACTAGAGGTTTGCTGTTGCCCTCTTTACTTTCTTCCCACAGCTGTACTAATGGCCTTGTCTTGGCTTTGGGACTCCAGTTTGTGATTTACTGGTTACAGAATTCTGGGATTCCGTGTGTGCACTTTCATTGTCTCAGGCATCAGCTCTAACATCACTGCAGAGATGTTTTACTGCCATCATTTAACAGACAGTTAGGAGATTGGAAGGTAGCCATTACTGATGATATAAGAGGTAAAAAGGATTGAGAAAATTTATGCATTTGGCAGTTCCAACCATTTTGTACACTTCCTTTATGTGAAATTAGACTTGGAAAGGAGGGACTTGCAGCAAATATAAAACTCTCAAATGTCACCTGTGGCCAACTTCCACCAACTTTGTTATCATTACCTCTGTAAGAATTAAAAGTCAGTTCTTGTAGTCCAGGGCAGCAAATATTGTCAGACAATGTATAATGGGAATTTGTAAGAGCCAATATTTAACATCTCGAAATGAGAAGCATCCAGGATAATTTCTGAAATCACTTCCCTTGAATTCAGTATACATTACAACAAGATATGAAGGTAAATATTAAGGTATTTTCATCAAGATGGCTTGAAATTAATCTTTGGATTCCCTTTAAAAAAGGAAATGACTTCTGTGTAATGGAGAAACAGGGTTCCCTTCATATTGTTACTGCTCTGCAGTATGGCAGAGAGAGAAAAATCACTTAGAAATAATAATTCCATTCCTGGCCTTTAAATTACCTGGTTTAGGCCTTAATACTGCAAATTAACATTGGATAGCTAGATGCATATATAGAGGCAGAAGAAAACCACTGAAATTAGCAGGGGTGGCTCTCACAGGGCTGTTTGCAGGGCTTTTGTTTGTTTGTTTGGAAGTGTTTTAGAATGCTTTCCCCAACGAAATACACGATGCTGCACACATGACAGATGAGTAGTACCAAGCTTCAAACCACCTGACAAAGCAGCTTCCCCCTTTGCCTTGTTGAGGAAGCTCTCTTTGATTCTGCTTGTATTCAAAGCATGCTGCTGGGTAGTCGTGGAACATGTATCTGTTCAAACCAAATTCAAAGAGTATCACCAACTGACACCTGCTTAAGTCTTTAATTAAAAGTGGCTTAATCTCTAACAATCTCTACATACATAAGCAGAAAGTATCTGTGTTTAATGTGTACTTTGAACTGCCATTCATTTAGAAATCAAAGATTTGTAAATGAAACACAGTGTGCTAGACATGATGATGTTTGACTGGAATCCCTTCTTTTTGGCATAGCTTAGTTTTCCTGGTGTTTTCAGTGCCTGGGAGTACATTCTCATTAACAATCATGTAAGATATAAAGATATAAAAAGAAGGCTATCTTAAAAAAAATAAATAAATGAGTGTACCAACTGTATTTAAAACATTCTTAAAAGAAGCAGATCTATACAGTGGGACATGTGGAGAATTGCTCCTTCTTGGAAGGGTCAGCAGAGGGAATGTTGTGTTGATTTCCAGATGTGTATACCCTAGAGAAAGAGCTGTGTTTTCTGTATTTTTTTCCCAACTGTGTGGATTTTGCTGGGATATGTCTTAAAATTCAGGACTGATCTTTGTTCAGGTACTGTTCAAGCTAATGTTCGTATTCTCTTTCTCCTATCTCTCAGCTTTCCTCCTCTGAAAGACCTTCTCAGTGTTCTTGAAACAAAATGCATAGAAAGTCTTGTTCTTTTCTTTTCTTTCTTTGGTAGCTGGGGATGATAAATGACAGTAAGTGATAATAAGTATTGATTTTAACTACTGGAGACAAAAAGAGGAATGGAGAGCAGCCTCTTCAGTTTTGCAGATCTATACTTTCAGTTATCCCTACTCACTGTAACGATTTCCAGTATAACAGCATGTCTGATCTCACCTCTGCTGTCCTCACAATCAAGATTAGCATATTGAGAACCTCAGCCTCTCTCACAAACAGAAAACATTAGTAATGATTTCTTTTTTCCTGGTTTGTTGTTTTGGGTTTTTTTGCATAGTGAACATGGTCTCATCTGGCAGGAAGGGAGGCTGAAACTTCCTAAGGGAAAGATGAACCAAGTGTTTAATTGGTGAGGAGAAGGAAGTTGGTAGGGGGATTGTTAGAATAACACAGAAATGAGTATGAAGGGGGCATAGATCTTAGCAGGCATCAGAAAGGAGACTGGGGGCAAGTTGGAGATACATGGTGATAAAGGGAGAAGGGTAAATGGTGAGGGAGATGTGGATAATGAAAGGAGTCCTGGCATTTATGTGGGTGGGGAGGTGGCACATGTACAAACCAATGGGGTGGATCTGGGGGATGTGAGGGAATCCCTGGTACACGCAGTGAGGTTGGCTTGTATGAGCTTGGAATCCTGTAACCCTTCTGACATGCTCCCCTTCTCTCTCTTGAATCATTGCAGTGTCTGTCTTATGTATGTGTTGAGTTAAATTACTAGCAAAGATGTGTGGAAATGTATCCAGAAAGGAGATGAACATCCCTTGAAAACATTTCAGGGCTGATCTTTGAGAGTACAATGTTAAAGGCTTCTGCTTTGCTTTTGACCTCCTGCAGAGCTCACCAAACTAGTTTGGGGTAAGACAAGACAGCACAAAGAACTTTGGCTCAATTTAAATGTGAGTAGTTGTGCTTTTAGGCTGGAGACTTAAATTCTGAAATGTTAGGTTTGGGTTTTCTTCTTAGAAACTTACTCTGGCAGGGGGGGTTGGGCTCAATGATCTCCAGAGGTCCCTTCCAACCCCTCTCCTGTGGTCAATAAGACCAACCTTTTCTTCTTTTTAGCCCTCAGTTAAGTGTTTTTCAGGTGTATACCTTGAAGAGTCTTTTCTAGGCCCCTAAAAGGATGGCTGTCCATGGAGCTGCATGCCTGTATCAGGTCTATGACCAGCCATCAGTCAAGAATTTAAACCAGAAGCTTGTCTTGCTGTAGCTGATATCTTACTCAGGAGATCCTCTCTGTTTTTACACATAGACTCTAAGATTAGTGTGGTTGGAGTATATTTGAAAGTAATAAAAAACAGACACAGAAAAATGGTTGCATGTTTAAAACAACAACAACAACAGCAACAAAAAGGTAAAATGAAAGAGGAAGTGCATCATTTATTATAACACCATGTAGGCTAATGAAAAACATACTGCAGGCTGGAAATTTGTTAAGAGCTGAACTCAAACGAAACAGAAAAGCAAGTTTCCATTCCCCAAAAATGCCTTGGGGCCTCTGGCTGAAAGCTTGTGGCTAAAGAGGCCCTATGGTAAACTGACATAAAAAAAATAACTGCTCCATAAATGTTCAACTCCTGTTTCACAAACAGTTTGAAATAAGGCTTTTAAAAAGTGTTACCTATTGATAGTGACTGTACTTCATCAAAGTAAAAAGGAGGCCGGTGCATTTATGACTGGATGATTAAACTGGCAAGAAACGCTGGGGAGATAGACGCTGGGCACAAAAATGCTGCATTCCCTGTACACAGGAGAATGTGAAAAGCTGAAGTGACTTGAGAGGGCTGCACAGCAGCACTTGGTACTGGCAAAAGCTGACACTAACTTCACATAATTCCTGGCTCTTAGATCTTTGCTCATTAGGTTGGACTTGATGATCTCTGAGGTCTTTTCCAACCTGGTTGATTGTACGATTCTATGATTAACTGGACCGAGGTGAACAACTCTCCTACTTTCCACCACTCTGAGCAGGTGCCAGCCCTGGCACTTCAGCACATTTTTCAGGCTCTATGCAAATACATCTTCAGACTGTTGATGATATTTGCACCGTTAGTGCTCAAATGGATGTTACTGACCATTTAGAGAGGACTGAGTTTCGTGTCTCTTTCTTTTTAATGTTTGGCTTTCTTAAAGGTGTGTCTTTCCTGTAGAGTTAGCCCAGGATGACTGACCAGGTGTTGGCTTTGTCTTTCTCCTTCTCCCTAATCAACCCTTGTCACTGCATGAAAATCATTGAAATGGGCTGTGAGATTTCAGGCAGTTTTAACTGTGATGATGGCCCAGTGGTAGAGGTGGTGGGGACAGCATGACAGCCTCAATTCCTTCTTCCCATGCATTGGCAAACAGTTTGCAGAAATAATGCTCATTAATCCTTTTGATTGCTGATGTCATAGAATCACAAAATCAATAAGGCTGGGAAAGACCTCAAAGATCATCAAGTCCAACCTGTCACCCAACACCTCATGACTACTAAACCATGGCACCAAGTGCCACGTCCAATCCCCTCTTGAACACCTCCAGGGACGGTGAATCCACCACCTCCCTGGGCAGCACATTCCAATGGCTAACAACTCTCTCTGGGAAGAACTTTCTCCTCACCTCAAGTCTAAACTTCCCCTAGCACAGTTTGAGACTGTGTGCTCTTGTTCTGGTGCTGGTTGCCTGGGAGAAGAGACCAACCCCATCCTGGCTACAACCTCCCTTTGTGTCCCTCCAGTCTGTTTCTGCACTTGTGGATGACAGAGGTTCCCCTACCTGGCAAGAAGCCCTGGAGTGCCTCAGGATCACAGAACACTTCCATGAAGTCCAGATTTCACAAACTTAGGAAGGTGTAGTAAATTGGATGTGTCTTTGTATGAGACTGCTTAGGATACCCAGTTGGTGACCTTTGAGAAGGATGATTTGGAAGTCGCTTGCCTAAACTAACTCTTCAGTGAGGATTTAGTAACCCAGAAGTAAATATCAGGTCTAGAAGTCCCAATATTGACAACTATGTTGTGCATTGATGAAATAAATGTACACAGTATTAGTCACACTATATTGCTACAGCTGTACTTACATGAGGTGCAGCCCAGGAGAACGTCAGTCTGAAGTTGAGCCACTGGGAGGAAAAAAAAGAAAGAAAAGGTGAAACAGTTGTTTGTAGGTGGTTGAAAGAAATGAAAAGACATTCTAATCAATTCTGATAAATACAGGTCACTTTCTTTTTTTCCCTTCTTTGTCCTACATCTCCATGCTTGGTGCAGAATTTACACTATACAATGTTTTCATCCAGCCATCAGAAGGTGAACAACATAATTGTTGGTGATGTTTGGCATTGAACTGCTGCATGTACTGACCTGACTGTAGCTGAGAAGTTGATAGAATTAATGCCTCACAGTGGTGTTGATGGTGTTATTTACAACTGTGAGGTGAACTGAGGATCTTGCATAAAAGCTGTGGACTGATCTAAAAATAGCAGCGTAGCTTCCTTCTCCTCACAGAAAATGTCATGCTTGGTGGCTTAAAACTGACACATAACAGTCCTGATATGAAATATTCATCATGTAATAGGATACTCTGATAAATGTCAGCTTGGTTTGTGCCTGTAAAAAGCAGTGGGTTTGGCACACAGTGTTACACTAATTCACTCTGCTTACTGAGTGTGTATTCGCTCCTTTGCATGCTGTGGGGAACAGAGTAGGAAGAGCAAGTATTGTATGATTACATTATAATATATCTGGCTGCTCAGAATTTGTAGCCAGGATTTCAGTATGCAGATGCAACATACCTAAAGGAGAAGAAAAGTGAAGAAATGCACTAATTTCCCTATGCCATGCAGTAAAAAACACCACCAAACCCCCAACACAACAGAAAGCCTCCAGCATATAGATAGATAGGTATTAAAAGAGTAAATTATCAGTAATATATGGAAAGCAAGATGACTTTTAGGAATACATGATTTCCCCCCCCCCCCTTAAAAAGAAGGATTAACTAGTTCAAGGCTACTTAATTTCGACTGAAGTTTGAGGTAAGCAGAATACTTTGGGGAAAAAATGGTTTAAGAGAGCAGCCTGGACCACTTTAATCATTGCCCATTAAAGTTTTATTGAGGTGTAATATTGGTCTGTAAAAGATCTGATCTCTTTCTGGTGCATGTTTTCCCTTCCCCAGAACGCATGGGTTCTGGTCTTTGCCTACCCCATGTTTCAGTCAAAGCCACCCAGCTGCCTTGTTCCCCTTGGCCTCTCCTTGCCCTCTGTTTCATACATTGTGGCTGGTGTTTAAGGACCCAAGAAAAATAAACAGTGCAACCAGTATTTTGCTTGCAATTTTAGTTTTGTATTTTGATGAAGAATAGTAAATGGAAGCACAAACTGTTATTATTGTGTGGTCTTGATCTGAAGAGGAAGGGATTTCTGTGGCTAATGGGCATTTGTGACATGGCATGCAGGTGGGAATCACCTAACACCAACTCTAGTGGTCTTGAAAGTATGCTGTAGTGGCTGGCTGTTTGGTTGCAGCCTCTGGCTGGCCTCTCTGCTCAAGAGCAGGAATGAACGTGCCACAAATTCATGCAAATAAAAAGCAGATCTTCTGTTTGTACTTTCAAGCAAATTTAAGCCATGTTCAAGGACCTAGTATGACAGCTGCCCTGTGTAATAGAGCAGCAAATGGATACAAAATGCTGTTTTCTTCTGTGTTTGTTAGGTGAGAAGGAGGATTTCGGTAGTGGATGTGAAGAGGTCTGGCTGATACCTCTCCCTGTGCAGCAGCTGTAATACGTTCTGGAGCTCCATAAGCTCCAGCCATGAGAAGACAAGACCATAGGAGATGGCTTTTCCTGACTAATGCAGGTCTTCAGTGCCTTACTTTTTGCCTGTGGCCTCATAACCATGTATTTATGGGCACAACTAGAATTACACATGGGAGCTATCGTTGCACAAACTTAGTTATATGCATGGCAAGGTGCAGTACTGAGACCTGCTCTTCCAGGACTGCTCTGTGCTCACAGAGCTCTTAGGGGTGAGCTGGAGAAAGGTTCTATCCACAGTGGTCACCCAGAGAAGCTTTGCCACTGCTGACCCACTCTGGATTCTCAAGGATAATATGTGTCTTGTTGCCATCCTCCTTAGTGACTCAATTGCTCTTCTGAGTTGATCTGAGTTTTTTTTCTTGCTTTCTGATTCTCCTTGCTGAAGTACAACTTCTTTTTATGTAGTAAACAATGTTTCAGGAAGGATTAAATTACAACATGAATCATAACTGAAATGCTGAGCTCTACACATTGCACTTCACATCCATGAACCTGTGGAGATGAATAACAAGGTTTGTAGTGACAGGCTTAAAGTGGGTTTGCAGTTTCGCTGGGAGCTGAACCCACTGGTTTTCTGTCTTTTGAATGTAAGCAGCCCGAGTGGAATAAAAAGCTGGTTCATCAGCTGGAAATGAAGTTGTGGCATGGGCAGAACGAGCATGGGGTTTTCTAGATAGCTTGAAGAATGGAGCTTGTTTTCAAATGTCATCTGTGAAGTGTAATTTTATTCATGAGGCCCGTGTTTAATATCCTAACAAACATAAATCATGGATTGTATTAAGCATGCACGAGTCTGAATCACAACAGAAAGTTTGGCAGCGCTTTAATTATGAAAAATGAAAGAGATAAGGAGTAGCAGCTGTATAGCTAATGAAGGAGTTAATTTCAGTGTGTTTTGGACTATTAAGCACTCTAAAGCAAAAAGCTTTGTGTTGCCAGCACAAACCAAAGGAAGGCAGTTAACTACCACTCCCTTCCCCAGACCAGCTTTGCTGGGGATACCGCAGAGCTCAGGCCTCACTGAACTTGATTCATTAGTTCAGGCAGTCATGTCCACTTGAAATGTGGAAGAAGATATAAATCATTGTTGCAGATTGTCTTTTAGCAAGGAAAATCTCTTATATTCTGCATCTGAATATATATATATATTTTTTTTTTACTGTGGAAACACTTTTATCCTTTCAGGTTGGAATCTATTTTATAATCTTATTTAAGAATTAGGAAGCCAACAGTTTAGGTCTTTTTTCCCCTCCTTCTTCCTTTTCTTTCTTTTTTTTTTCTTTCTTTTATTCCTTTTCTTCCTTTTTCCTTTTCTTCCTTTTCTTCCTCTTTTATTTTCCTTTTTTTTTTCCTTTTTTCCTTTTTCCTTTTTCCTTTTTCCTCTTCTCTTCTCTTCTCTTCTCTTCTCTTCTCTTCTCTTCTCTTCTCTTCTCTTCTCTTCTCTTCTCTTCTCTTCTCTTCTCTTCTCTTCTCTTCTCTTCTCTTCTCTTCTCTTCTCTTCTCTTCTCTTCTCTTCTCTTCTCTTTTTTCCCCCTTTCTTTCCTTTCTTTCCCCCTTTCTTTCCTTTCTTTCCCCCCCATCTGTCAGGATTCTCCAGAGGCTGAAATCTGCAGGCCATGCCATATATCACTGTTCACACTGGACTTTTTCAAACAAGTCTAAAATGTTTTCCTTGTGTGGTTTCACAACTCCATCCTTTTTTTTTTCCTTCCTCCTTCCAAACAGCATGAGTCCTATCGCTAGATCACATTCAGAATTCACTGCTCTCAACAATTGTCTAGTGAAGCCACGTTTACACAGCATGACATTGGCATCCAGATAGTGTCGTGAAAGTTGCCTCTCAGTACTACTGTTTCATGCTTCCTCTCTGCTTAAAAAAACCCCAATCAACAAACAAAACCAACCAACCAAACACAAAAAAATCAACAACAAAAAAACCCTACCAACAACAACAAAAAACACCCACCCCCCCCCCCCAACCAACCAACCAACGAACCGAAAACCCCAAACAAACAAACAAAAACCCAAGCTAAAAGCTCCAGTCAGAGTTATTCTGATATTCAGGGAAGCAGTGAGTGGTACCTGTGCTTCAGCCACCAGTACCCTCTCACAGAACTTAGAAAACCAACTCTCTTTTTTCATCTGCTGTAAATTAAAATGTTAGCTCTTAAGTATTTTATCAATGCTTACTGTAACAATAAATGAGTAGCAAAAAAAACCCCAGATACTGACTGGAAAATAACATTTCCAGCCCCAATCCTTTATTCTGTCCTGAGATTCCCAGATGGAGTCAAAACTTTGCTCTGCATATGTCCCTACTAGCAGCTTGTGTACCACTGCCTTGCTGGAGCTCCCAGCTCCTTCGCCCTGCCACTCTCCCTGTTAAAATTTGTGTGTGCACCTCACAGTGAATCAAATCACCCAGCACAACTGACTGACCAAGTGGCAGCTTGCTTGCTCAGCATTTGTGTGGCATGGGAAGACCTTTTGTAATTAACTTGCCCCCATGTATTTTGCAAAGTGTTTAATTCCTCTTCTCTCTGATTGGATGTAAGTAAATCAGCAGCAATTACTTGGCAGCAACCTTCCACAGTCATTTGCTCTGAAGAAACTTACTCCCTGGTAGCATTAAGTGAAGGAAGGGCGTTTGGCTAGGACACCAAAACCTTTCTTTTTTTTTTCCCCCTAATGCTCTCATGGGATCTTTCACTTCCACCCAAGCAACTCCCTGAACTGGCCAAGTGGTCTTGATTTAACATTGCTTTATGAACACTACTTGTCCCAGCTGCAGGATGTCATAACCTCTGTTTCCTTAGCTTAGATTTGAAATCTGGAGCTGTATGATTCAGATGAAGCACAACTCCCCCAGCTTTAACTTGGTGTATTTGTTTTGAAAACACCATTGCTTGCTCCAAGTGTGAGCTGCTGTGCAAATTGAATTGATCTGCACTGGGGTAAATGGGAAATACTTGCCAGGTTGATGTTAAAAAAACCCTAAAACCTGCAAAGGAGGTGGAAGCAATTTCTAACTCATCAGTGCCAATGATAATAATTAGTGTAAACTTTAGAAATGCAAAGCTTTTGGTTTTTTGTTAATGAGAAATGATAGATAATCCTTAAGGTAAGTGTAGCTCTGAATAATAATATCTTACAAAAACAATTGCATAATGTGCAGCATTTCATTGCAGGACAGTGAGCTCACCGAAAAACCACACTTGCTGCAGACAGGGTTCAGAATAGAGGATGATGAGCAGAACTGGGTTGGCTTTGCATTCAAAATTTGCTATGTGGGCTCCTGCTCTTGTGCAGTTTAGACACAAGCTTTTGGATTTGAAGTAAAGCCAACTGGATTTGTAAAGATGCTTATCTTAGTCTCTGGCCCTGTTCAAATCACCAGAAAATATTAAGGCTGAGAAACCTAACTGGATATGCTTCTCAATTAGTATTTTTATGCTCCATTATAGCACAGATCTGCACAAATCCTAGGTTTGTAATCACTCAGTTGGTGTTTCTAGGAGGCAAATGCTTTGCTGCCTTTGCTACTGTGCTGTAGCCCTGTGTGTTTACTCTCCTGAAATAAAATCACTGCAAATATTAGTGTCAGTTTAGTGCCTTTACATGTACCACAGAATTTCAGGGCCTGGAAGGGACCTCAAAAGATCATCTAGTCCAATCCCCCTGCCACAACAGGATCACCTACAACAGATCACACAGGAAAGCATCCAGGCAAGTTTTGAATATCTCCAGAGAGGGAAACTCCACAACCTCCCTGGGCAGCCTGTTCCAGTGCTCTGTCACCCTCACAGTGAAAAAAATTTCCCTCTTATTTACGTGAAACTTCCTATGCCTCAACTTCCACCATTGCCCCTTGTGCTGTCATTAGGCACCACCGAGCAGAGCCTGGCTCCAGCCTCCTGGGACTCACCCTTTACATATTTATAAACATTGATGAGGTCACCTCTCAGTCTCCTCCAAGCTAAAGAGCCCTCAGCTCCCTCAGTCTCTCCTTGTACGGAAGATGTTCCATTTCCCTAATCATCCTCGTGGCTCTGTGATGGACTCTTTCAAGCAGCTCACTGTCTTTCTTGGACTGAGGGGCCCAGAACAGAACACAATATTCCAGATGTGGCCTCACCAGTGCAGAGTAGAGAAGGAGGAGAACCTCTCTTGACCTACTGATCACACCCCTTCTAATCCACCCCAGAATGGCATTGGCCTTCCTGGCCACAAGAGCTCCTTGCTGGCTCGTTGTCATGTAACTGCCCAGGGAGGTGGTGGAATCACCATCACTGGAGGTGTTTAGGAAGAGACTGGATGGGGTGCTTGGTGCCATGGTTTAGTTGATTAGATGGTGTTGGATGATAGGTTGGACTCAATGATCTCAAAGGTCCTTTCCAGCCTGGTCTGGTCCTATTCTATTCTAAATTCTATTCTATTCTGAAAGTCTTCATTTCTCTGACAGCTAACTCCAATGTGGCACTGAACCTTTCAGTTACAGGTTCATGTTGTGCAGTGTGTGGCAGCTCCCCTCACCTGCCCTGTACTTTTCTGTGAAATGGATGAGTTAAATCAGTGGAGCAGGGCATTATTTCTTGGATTTCTAAATGATTTTTTTTTTAAGAGTAACTTTAATCTAGACTAAACAGGCAGAGCAAATGCTGTGCCACATTCTGAAGATATTTGATAGAGTTAGATAGTGGTTGGATTCGATCGTCTTAAAGGTCTTTTCCAACTGAAATGATTCTATGCTTTAAAAATGTAAAATAAAAGGACACATGGGAAAAGAGCCTTTGCCAGGGCTGTAGCCTGTTTAAAAACAACCCCCCTTTTGTTAAAATAATTGAGACATAGCATGAAAAATGGGAAATCACCCAAGAATGCCTGCACGTGAACCCCATCACTGAAGGCCAGCCTAAATTGTCAGGGTGTGCTATTGCCACCAAAAATCAGGGATCAACTTCCAAGGTTTTTATCAGTACTCAGTATATAAATGAAGAGTATTTACTGGCTCTAATTTGTAGAAATCTTTCACAGCTGAGCTTATAAACTTCACAACCTGATTACATTCCTCTTGCTTTCGACAGTTGCCAGTTTGTCGTGGCATTTCGTGAATTTTCATCTCTATTTATTCATAAATGCTCAGAGAGTCTCAGCTGCAAAGTGTGAGAGCTGGGGTGCTTACCCAAATATAGTTCAGAGCTGTTGGTCAATCAGTGAACTGCTGCTGCACTCTGAAATACAAGTCGCCCCAGCAGCACCTGCCAGTACAGCATGTACAGGATGATGATGATGATAAGTTTGGGAGGTCAAGATTTCTGTTCAGATAACACACGGGTGGATCAGTCCTGGGGCAGCTGGGGAGTTGCTTCTAATTGTCAGGCGTGGCTTAGGGATTGGAGAAGTATTGAGGAAACTGCAGTTGAATACTGAAACTGACCTTACAATTAAGGTGCAATTTTCCTTGATGGATTTGCAGTTCTACTTGCTGCCCAACTGCATGGACTGAGTGGGGTTGTTCTTCCTTCTCCCTGCTTCCCTTCTCTCCCAGTGACGCAGTATACTGGTTCTGAGTTTGATATAAGCCGGTGGAGCTTTTCCAGATCTGAAAGCTAGTTTTGATGTCTGACGGCAATGCTGTGGCCCAGGGATGTCAGCTGAATTCCTTAGCAGAGCTTACATCACCAGCTGGAACAGTTTTTATTGACATCCATCCACTTTCTGTTGACAATTGTTGTTGCAGATTATTTAGTCACTGTAAGATTTAGCCCATCCAGTTTTACATCTTGTTCCATGTCCCAACCTTGTAGGCTGATCTGACTTTACAGAATCACGGAATCAACCAGGTTGCAAGAGACCTCCAAGATCATCAAGTCCAACCTATCACCCAATCCTAACTAATCAACTAAACCATGGCACTAAGTGCCTCATCCAGTCTTTTCTTAAACACCTCCAGGGACACCAACCCCACCACCTCCCTAGGCAGCCCATTCCAATGGGCAATCTCTCCTGCTGTGAAGAACTTCTAAGATCAAGCCTACACTTCCCCCTACACAGCTTACATTCACACACGCAGAGGCACACACAAAGGCTATATTTTGCATATCTCTAAGTCAGCCCTGCAGAGCTGACAGCTAGGAGTCTGCTTTCTCTCACCTCCCAGCAGCCAAGAGGCAGCAGGTGATGCTGGGCACAGTGGCCCCATTGCTGGCCAAGCAGCTCCCTGAGAGGGAACATGTGTGCCTCCTGGCTCACTAGCTGACTTGAACAGGGGCACCTTCTTGCTGAGCAGCTGGCCTATCTGAACATGACCATATCCTGACAAGCTGCAGCTGGGATGTCAGCACTGCCTCCCTTTCTGGTAGATTCTTGATGCCATGGGATTATTTCCTAGCTAACCTGCTGCTGGGACAGAGAGCAACAGAAAAGCCTGTCTTTTGTTGCTGCTCAACATTAGAATAGAATAGAATAGAACCATAGAATAGAATCAATAAGGTTGGAAAAGACCTCAAAGATCATCAAGTCCAACGTGTCATCCAAGACCTCATGACTACTAGATCATGGCACCAAGTGCCACGTCCAGTCCCCTCTTGAACACCTCCAGGGATGGTGACTCCACCACCTCCCTGGGCAGCACATTCCAATGCCTAACAACTCTCTCTGTGAAGAACTTTCTCCTCACCTCGAGTCTAAACTTCCCCTGTCACAGCTCGAGACTGTGTCCTCTTACTGGAGATAAGGATTGTAAAAGGGAGGCAGAAGAAAGGATGATGAATGCTGTAGTGCTCATGGATGGAGAGAAGCTGGAGGGCAGGACTGTAAAAAGGAGGCAGATGGAAGGATGGTGAGTGCTGTAGTGCTCATGGATAGAGAAGCTGGAGGTGGGTTGAATGCGTTGAGGTTTGGCAATGAGGAGGAAGTGATGTGGTTGATATTGCTCCATCACAGATCTCAGAGGCCCACCCACTTGTTTTGACATAAATACCTACTCTCAAGCTGTGTGCAGGCACGAAGGCTAGACACATACCTGCAGACTTGTGGTTTGTTGTTACCCTTTGAAGCTTCAGCTTGATGTTTTAATATGTTGTTTGAAGACTCAAGCATTTAGATTTATAATTGTGCCCTTCTAGCCATTTCCCTGTGTTACCTTGCAGAATAAACATGCTTTCCTTCCGTTTTCCAGATTTCCTTTCCCCACCCCCCTTTTTTTTCCCCCCCTGCTGTTGGCTTAATTTTGAGACATGATACTCAAGTCCGAGTTAAAAAGACAGTTAAAAAGAGTTAAAGAGTCAGATGTCTCTTTGGGAGCAAAAGAAAAAAAGCCAGCTAAGGATGTGACTGAGCTAACTATTTGCCCTGTGTGTAGAAGCAACAGCTTATTTTTCAGCATTCTGCAAGTCCTCAAACACAGGTCCTGCCAAAGGCACGGATTTCAGCAGCAGCACTTAGGAGACCGTGCTCAGGTTTTCTGGCAGCGCTTACAAAAACCAGACGCGCTGCTTGCAGCGAGTGCCCTGCCTTTGGAAAGCGCTGCTTAAGACAAATTTGCCAGGAATTTCTCCTTGTGGTTACAGTTCTCCATTTTCATTCCACCTAGAGTGGGCCCAGTTTCCTCTGTGTTCGATAGCTGGGAATCTTAACATCCCATCTGTGATGAACACAGCTGCATTCAGAGATGAAGACGTTTGCGGTGCTGCAGCCATCGTTCATTGCGTGGCACAGTGTGGAACTCGGCATCTCGGAAGCATTCTCCGCTTGTGCGTGTGGAGACTTCTGTAGTTGCATTACAATTTCTAACATGCTGGGTCTCTCGTGTTCCAGGTCTGTTTGTTTCTAAAGCTATACACACAACTGGGACTAGGTCATAAATTTCTGTAGATGAAATGAAAGCTGATTAGAATTTTAATATTGAGGAAGGAAATGGCCTTGGGGAGTGCACTATGGAGCAGAAGGGGCCTTCTGTTAATACACAAGAGTATTACTGTTTTCTTGAACTTTGCCTTCCAATCCAATTACCACTTGTGCCTAGAAATCATAACTCTGATGCCTCCCATTTGATAATGCTGAATGTTATCCCTGTCCAAGTTGATGTAATTTTCAGTAGTAAAAATGATCTTGATTATAAAACTGCTGGGTAATATCCCTCTAAAACTGAGTTATGGGCAGTAGTACATGGCATTTGTTGATAAACAAAGCAGAGTCATGATGGTATATCAAACTGACCCAGTTCTGTCTCTTCTTAGATTAAATGAAGCCAAGAGGTTTTTCTTGTGACATGCTTTTCCTGTGATAACATATTTTATGTTGTACTCTTCGTGATGTGAATGAAGACAAAGCTTTCAGTGTAAATGATCCCCCACCCCCCTTTTTTGACTCAAGCAAAATAACAGGAATCTGTGATGTTGACTTTCTTATTAAGCACTTCTGTGATAGCATCATGCTCACAGTATGTAATGAACTCATGCAAGGAGTAGTTCCAGCCACCTCCTTTATCAGTGTAAGCCATCGTAGCTCAGTATGTGTCCTCCTGTGTCCTCCTCCCCTGCCCTCATTGGGAACTGGATTGGACTAGATGCTGCTGCATAATGCTCTGGATCTGTATTATCAAGCCTGCAGTGCACACATCTTTGCTGCAAGTTTACAGCAGGATGTTCTTCCCAAAGCGTGGAATCACATTCTGGTATTATTACATGAAAATGGATTCTGATTCCTCAGTGTTTCAGAGTATATCATCAGTGTAGTATAACTAATCATTTTCATACAAGGGGAATGACAATTGTAGCCATGTTTGGATGCTCCATGTGTATTTATAGGCTCATGATGCCCAAATATGGTGGCTAAACTTGGCTGCTTCTCCTGCTGGTTTCTGTGGGTTTGTTTCGTTGTCCAGAAGAAGTGACAACATTCTCAACTCTGTGGCATCCACCGCCAGGACTGGTGTGTTGTCCACTTCTGGCAGGCAAAGAGAGATGTGTATTTGTTTATTTGGACCTTTCAATGGTATAGCAAACTTCCCAGTCTGTTATCTGGCCTTAGGAAGTTTTATTTATACTTCTCACACCATTAAAATGTCACATTACTGCACAGTCTGAAATGTATTTATCCCACTCAGAAGACTCAACAGTTTATGCACAGTCTGTTATGCAAGGAGCTTTGCTTTAGGTTTCTTCCCTTTTTTCTTTGATCACTTGTGTAATGTTTGAAATGGATGTCTGATGTTAATTCTTTTTGTGTGTGTGTGTGTTCCATTGGGTGCATTTCATTTTGCAGCTAAAAGGACTGAATAGGAAAAATAGAATAAAATAGAATTAACCAGGTTGGAAAAGACCTTTGAGATCATCAAGTCCAACCTATCATCCAACACCATCTAATCAACTAAACCATGGCACCAAGCACCCCATCAAGTCTCTTCCTAAACACCTCCAGTGATGGTGACTCCACCACCTCCCTGGGCAGCACATTCCAATGGCCAATCACTCCTTCTATGAAGAACTTCTTCCTAACATCCAGCTTAAACCTCCCCTGGCACAGTTTATCTTCCCACCCTCCCTGGTACCTGACCTGCTGAACATGAAACAACCAACAAACTGCACCAAGCAAGTGTGTGTAGACCAGAGTACCCCACGAGCATTGGAAGAATATTTGCAGCTTTGTCAAAGGTGTCTCTCCCCAGTAGTTTACAGAACTGGGGGAACTGCAACTCACACCTTCACCCATCATTGCTTTTTAAAGGGGGATGCTACGTCCATCGCTTGCTCCAGCAAAGCCATTTTTGTCTTACAGTCAGAGTTTCTAATAATTTGTGTCTGCAAGATCACTGCCTGAGAGTCACCATAAGCCAAATACTCTGTGAACAGTTATCCCAAATTGTTAATTACTGTGGAACCACAGGTTGCTTAGCCTGGAGAAGAGCAGGCTCAGGGGAGACCTTATTGCTCTCTACAACTACCTGAAGGGAGGTTGTAGCCAGGTGGGGGCTGGTCTCTTCTCCCAGGCAACCTGTGACAGAACAAGAGGACACAGTCTCAAGCTGCACCAGGGGAGGTTTAGGCTGGATGTTAGGAAGAAGTTCTTCATAGAAAGAGTGATTGGCCATTGGAATGTGCTGCCCAGGGAGGTGGTGGAGTCACCATCACTGGAAGTGTTTAAAAAGAGACTGGATGAAGCACTTAATGGCATGGTTTAGTTGATTAGATGGTGTTGGGTGATAGATTGCACTTGATGATCTCAAAAGTCTTTTCCAACCTGGTTAATTCTGTATTCTGTAAAATATATTGTCTATACTCATAGCATAAATCCACTTTCCACCTACTATTGAGCTCTTTGTATTCTGGATTCTGTGGTAGTGAAGTGCTGCTGTGGCTTATTCCTCATGCTGCTGGCTGTCATACAGAAACCAGCATGTGAGATGGAAACACAGCTAGAAAAGACCTTGTTAACCAAACAAGTTAGGTGTTTTATAGTCCAGGTTTTAAAACTCTGATTAATCACCCTGGAGAAAGAGCCACACAACATTTTCTTTATAGTGGATTTTGTCCCTTCCTCATTGCAGCATTTGTTGCAAGTAAATTCTTGCACTTTGGCCAAAACAAGAGTGGGTTTATGGCTTGCCTTCCAAATGTGCTGAAAGCTTTTGCTGCTGTATTATTTATTGTACAGCACTTAAATAACATTATGTACTGAACATATGCTAAAGCAGAATTCACAAATGGCATCTCCCTCAGCGCAACTGCTGAAGGACTTCAGAGAAGTCCTTGGTGTCCTACTGAATTGTGTAACTCTCCAAAGAAGCAATGATTTAAAAGGGTTTGGAAAGAATTATGAAAAGGAATGGAATGGAATGGGATGGGATGGGATGGGATGGGATGGGATGGGATGGGATGGGATGGAATTAACCAGGTTAGAAAAGACTTTTGAGATCACTGAGTCCAACCTATCATCCAACATCATCTAATCAACTAAACCATGGCACCAAGCGCCCCATCCAGTCTCTTCCTAATCACCTCCAGTGATGGTGAGTCCACCACCTCCCTAGGCAGCACATTCCAATGGTCATTCATTCCTTCTGTGAAGAACTTCTTCCTAACATCCAGCCTAAACCTCCTCTGATGCAACTTGAGACTGTGTCCTCTTGTTCTGGTGCTGGTTGCGTGGGAGAAGAGACCAACCTCCACCTGGCTACAGCCTCCCTTCAGGTAGTTGTAGACAGCAATAAGGTCTCCCCTGAGCCTCCTCTTCTCCAGGCTGAGCAACCCCAGCTCCCTCAGCCTCCCCTCACAGGGCTTGTGCCCTGGTGAAACTGTTACAGTACCAGGAACATTAAGCCTAATTGGATTGAAATCCAAATACAAACCTTATTCTAAAAAGTTAAGAACGGAATGCAAGGTTTAAGGCTTCTAGTATGGGTCAAGGATTTCAGAAGCCTTCAGAGATCTGTGTGCTCTTTTATATGGGTTATGTTTCTGACACTTCCCCATGTGGATCTCAAGCAGTTTTTTATTTAAAGGGAAAAGATACACAAACAGTTTGGAATAGATTAAAAATGCTTAATAGATGAAAATGCTTAAAAAGCTGGACAACTGCTTGCAAGAGGAACTGAGTTAGAAAGTTATTTTCCTGCTTTTATTTCTAGTAAATTTATAGGCTGAGCACTTTAGGGGTCACTCCAGGTTAATTATTCATTTGCAAGTAACAACTTCTCTTCAGTCTTTTGATCATGCTTCCAGTTCTAAACTGAAGATAAACCTCGAGATGATTCTGCTTTTCACTTCTTTAGACTTTTGCAGCCTGTCAGAAGGTTTGCATGGGTTTTAGCATGAATATTTCCACTGTCAAATGATTTTATTCCTTTGACCAAAATGGTGTAGTGCTGCAAAAACATTTGCCTGCCTGATTTTCCTCAGAAAGCTCTTTTGTTTTGACCAAAGTACTTAGGGTCATTGGTACAGAAGTAATGACACAGAAAGCATTCAGGTACAAAATGTCTAATTCTTCAAACATTGGGTTGATTTGTTTTCTAAACCTAATCCAATATCTGATCAGTTGAACAAATATTTGCCATCCATTTGGCTAGTGATCTATTTAGAAAAAGAACAGATTTATTTAAAAGGACTCTTTCCACTTCAGTCACCACAGAACAAAAGTTAGACTGAGCTCACCAAATATGAAGATTTTTTTTAACGTGGTCTCAGATTAGACCCTTCCTAACAGATCATTGCTGTGAGGACTCAAGTGGTAAATGGAAAATGCTTTAGGAACAGGAGTGCTTCCGTGAGAGTTAGCAGATGTGCTCTAAGAAATGCTGTGGCAAAGAATGGAATGGAATGGAATGGAATAGAATGGAATGGGATGGGATGGACCAGAATGGAATGGAATGGGATGGAATGGAATGGACCAGACCAGACCAGGTTGGAAGAGACCTTCAAGATCATCGCATCCAACCCATCATCCAACACCATCTAATCAACTAAACCATGGTACCAAGCACCCCATCAAGTCTCCTCCTAAACTAGCTTAGGTACAAGTGTTCCCCTTCATTTAGGGTCTAGTTTTATCCTTCTGTCTCTGTGCCACATGATGATCCTGGTAGTATTTAAATCATTAATCCTAGTTTCTTTTCCTGCTCTGGAAGCAGGGGCTGTGAACTCCTTTTCTGCAGTTAGTGTAAGTAGCTGGTAATGTGAGTGTACCACAGGCACGTGAAATACATTTTTGCACGTGGCCTATGACTCAGAGATTTAAGCAGACCCAGTTACAGGGTTGTTTTGCAGTAAGATTTTAAATTCTCAAATGATTTTTAAGATTGCTGTGCTCCGTTCCGCTGCCTGTATAGCACATTATGGTGTGTATCCCCTGTGAGGTTACAGACTTCAGTGATTATTGTGTGTTCTGTTTACATAATAATGAGCCTTTTGGAAAGGTTGTTAGGGTTTAACTTTTAACAGGGGACTGCAGCTTGCTTTGAGTGATTGCTTAGCCAGCAGGTCGAGGGAGGTGATTCTCCCCTTCTACTCCACTCTGGTGAAACCCCACTGAACTGTGTCCAGTTCTGGAGCCCCTAGTACAGGAAGGATCTGGAGGTGCTGGAGCATGTCCAGAGAAGGGCCACGAGGATGATCAGAAGGCTGGAGCTCCTCTGCTATGAGGACAGACTAAGGGGAGTTGGGGCTGTTCAGTCTGCAGAAGAGAAGGCTCCAAGGAGACCTTATTGTGTCCTTTCAGTATCTGAAGTGGGCTACAAGAAAGCTGGGGAGGGACTTTTTAGGGTGTCAGGTAATGATAGGACTAGGGGGAATGGAACAAAACTAGAAATGGGTAGATTCAGATTGGATGTTAGGAAGAAGTTCTTCCCCATGAGAGTGGTGAGACACTGGCACAGGTTGCCCAGGGAGGTGGTAGAAGCCTCATCCCTGGAGGTTTTTGCAGCCAGGCTGGATGTGGCTCTGAGCAACCTGATCTAGTGTGAGGCGCCCTTGTCCATGGCAGGAGGGTTGGAACTAGATGATCCTTGAGGTCCCTTCCAACCCTAACAATTCTATGATTCTATAAACTGAGTGACGTCTTCTAATGTGTTGCAGCTCCAAGACGAAATGCAAAGGGAAGGACAGAGGATGGCACGGTGTGTTGCTCTCTAACTGCCTTGATCACCTCTTGTCATGTATTTATGTAGTATGTGATGATTACTTATTTTTTTATTAGATTAGATATCTTAACAAAGTTACAGGTAGGGGTTGTTATTATTAGCTGGTAGTGTTTCTTTATTTAATAGCTAAATAATAAAAGGGAAATGTTATTTTGAACTCAGCCATTACATGTTAAACTACTGGAGCAGTTCCATAACTGACTGCTACCATTACCTGTCCTAAAATTAGCAAGCAAACCTGTGACTTTTTTCATCAAAAGCAGACAAATTTGTTCTGAGGTGTTTGTTGGCCACTGATCAGTGGGCAGGAAGTGAAGGGAATTTTTCTCACTCAGTCTCAAATGCAGGAAGCTAATCAGCACCTTCTCACTGCAGTTAGAACTTGAAAAGGCTAGAAAACCTGACAACTCCAATTGGAGCTGATCTGTTTCCCTGGCTGCTTGCTTCCTGGCTATGATTCAGAGTTAAATGCTGTGGTTCAAGGAATAACAGCTCTGGCAGCCAGAGAACAGAGTGATTGGCCATTGGAATGTGCTGCCCAGGGAGGTGGTGGAGTCACCATCCCTGGAGGTGTTTAGGAAGAGACCGGATGGGGCGCTTGGTGCCATGGTTTAGTTGATTAGATGGTGTTGGGTGATAGGTTAGACTCGATCTCAAAAGTCTTTCCCAACCTGGTCTGGTCTATTCCATTCCATTCCATTGGGAGACAATAACTGAACAAATCAGAGGACAAAGTACAGAGAGAGACTTATCTTTTATACTAATACCTTAAGTAGAGTGAAAATGTTCGTTCTATGCACTATAAACATTTCTGCATTGCTATCCTTGCTATCTGCTGGTAGGTTTTTCAGTTTCCTTGGCTGTGTCTGCAAGAAAAACACCTTTTTCAGAATGACCAAATGCCTGAGGATGCTGCTGGCCTGGTTCAATTGCAAATGCTCACCCTCTGTGTGGAAGGAAAGATTCCTTCTACAGACTGATTCTTACCTGCCACGTTTTGAATAACAAAAATATGAAGCAGACCTTATTGGTAGTCTGAGGCTAAAACACAGAGGGGAAAGCATACATTTAAAAAGATTCCCTCATTATTTTTTTGCTCAACTTTTAGAAATAGTGGCTGCCTTCTGGCCAGCATTCTCATTAAGCATCCATGTCTGAATCCATGAGCAGGGAGAGCTGCCTGTTCTCCATTTGCAGGAATTTACCTGCTCTGTCCTGTGCTTTGTTGAGGAAGATGGCTTAGACTGGACATTAGGAGGAAGATCTTTACTATGAGGGTGGTGGAACACTGGAGCAGGCTGCCCAGGGTGGCGGTGCAGTCCTGATCCCTGGAGGCATTCAAAGTCAGGCTTGATGGTGCTCTGAGCAGTCTGATCTACTTGGGAATGACTCTGCTTACTGCAGGAGGGTTGGACTAGAGCATTCTACTGTTCTATGACATTTTTACTCTCGACCAGCTCTCTAAACATAGAACAGCTATTCTGGTCATATTACTCACGTACTCAAGGGTTTTTCTCACGTTCACTTTTGCCTTTACTTCCCTTTCTTCCATTGCACTCTCCCTTTGTGGTATTTCACATGGTTTAGCACACCCTTTAAGCTTTTTTTTCACTCCCTGTACTACCCCAACTATTTCACAGAGCCTCCCGCCTGCCTCCCCCAGTGTCCTCCTGTGCACTTAACTACTACCTGCTCTTTGTACTTTCAGTTCTCCTTCAATTTCCTCCTTCACATAAACATTATTTTTTCTGACTCATTTCAGTTTCTTGTTCCTCTTTACTAAACCAGTTCCCACTCCCTGCTGCCTCCTTTGTCTAATTTTTTGCAGTTTCTGACTGAGGTCATTGAAAATGTTGTCACGGGTCTTGGTAATAGAACCAGGCTCTGTACCCTCATGCTTCACAGGAACAGCCTGAGTTCAGGCCCTTGGAAGCAAAAAAATGACATTTTCTGCCTTTACTTGACCTCTACTGTCATTTTGAAATGAGAGGGAAATAACTGAAAGCCCCAAACCATGCAATGCATGGCACTCCTAAAAAGCAGCAAATACCAAAAGCTCTGTGATGATTTTTCAGTTGACAAGCTGAAGTTCATCATCCCTCTAAGCTGAAGGCAGGATACACACTGCAACAGGACATATTTTACACTTCTATTTATTAGATTATGTATTTTGCACTTGCATTTATTTTAAGCAACAGTTTCTTCAGCCAGAGGCTGCAAAGAAGTGGGACCCAACAAGCTTCCTAACCACCTGCTTCCACCTTTCTATCACCTCCTCTTTTTGCTGGCAAGAAATATTCACAGTGAATTGAATTAAGCCTATTTGAGCTTAAAGTAACCTTGGAGGGGAGGGGATAGAGAGGTAATTTTAACCCAGATGAGTTTACAAGGCCACACAAACACTTGTGCCAACCCAAGGAAAAGGTGGGAGAAAGTGGAGAATGTGTCTTTTGGCAGCAGTATTAACTTCTGCAGGTTTAAATTGTGTCTGAAACTTTTACCTGGGATTCTTTTATCCATAAGCAAAGCTTTCTTTAGAGCCTAAACAGAAGTACTTGGTTGTGCAATCTTTCACTGTAAGCAAAATACACCACCTCTAACTTATAAGCATGCTGTTGGTATTGCTGCAGTCAGTGGGTGACTACATTTCTCCCCAGAAGTTAATAATTTCTATTATCTAGAATGTGGAAATTCTAGTGTAAGGTGGGAAAGGAAGAAATCAGAGCTCTCTGTAATTACATTAAGCTTTTAGGCATCCAGACAGCTTAAAGGGACTCACAGCTGCTTAACATATGCCCTCTGCCTGAACTCGTTTTATCACTGGGTATCTGACTTCCCTCAACATATAAAAAGCTGATGTGATTGATTGTTGGTTATACAATATTTGTCAGGGAGAATTGAATCATGATGTGTACAGATTCAAGAATATAGAAAAACAAAGCTGGAAGAAGAAGAAGAACAAACAACAACAACAAAGAAGAAAAGAAATCTGACATTTTTTTCCGTTCATTGAAGCTCACTTAAAGCAGCTCTTTTTGTTTGCTGGAGTTGGTGGTTGCTGGTTTTTCTAAGCAGCAATTGCTGAGTGATTTAGAGTACATCTCTGCTCCTTTGTTTGGATTTCATTTGTGAAACCATTTGGAGTTATAAAACTGTCAGCTTCAGAACATTCTATATATTTTGCCAGCGAGGGCCTCATGTGTGCAGGGTTTGTATTTTTCTCTCCCATTTTGTGTGCCTTTTGAATTTTCCAGTAGGTATCATGGTCATTAAAAAACGAGGCCCATGGCCTTCTTCAGAGCAGCAGGACTCTTTAAGATAATTATGAAATTACATTTCAGAGTAGTCATTAGATAAATGAATGCAGAAGATCTCCTAACCACAGTATCTCGCCCTTGGCCAAGCCTAGCCTAGAAGTGTAGTAATACAAGGCTCTGCTGATGCCTAAAAAACACATGACATTTAGAAGGCCTGGCTGCAGCTGGAGTTGAATCATACATCTAAACATTAGAAAGCATCAACCAGAACTGTTAGTTATGTTAATTACAGTAGTTAAAACACAGTATGGTGCCTTTCTGAACTGTCAGATTCCCTAAAATAACTACCAGCTGGGAGTCAAGGAATGTCATGCAAACTGCATTACCCACTGCTTGGAGTTTTATTCACTGTGTTTCTCCAGCAGAATTACATTAGATCTAAGCTCAGCTTTACATTGTGCAGAAGGTGTAGAGCTCTGGCATTTGGCATGGAGGTCATCTTTAGTGGCCTTCCTGCTGATCCTGTGTGCAGAAATCTTGGGAATACTGTCCAGGTGGTTTCATATATGTCCTCTCCTACAGGATAGCTGCAGAGGGACTTTTTGTAAGGGCATGTGGTGACAGGACAAGGGGCAATGGTTTTAACCTAGAGCAGGGCAGATTTAGATTGGACATTATGATGAAATTCTTTACTACAGGGGTGGTGAGACACTGAAGTGAGTTGCCCAAAGAGGCTGTGGACACCTCATCCTTGGAAGTATTTTGGACCAGACTGGATGAGGCTTTCAGCAAGCTGGTCTAGTGGGAGGTGTCCCTGCCCATGGTGTTGGGGGGGTTGGAAGTAGATGATCTTTAAGATCCCTTCCAACTCAAACCATTCTTTCTCAAACTCAAACCATGTCTTGCATTCAGACTGTCTACTCCCGTTGCTCATTAGATGTGGTGATTCAACATACCAAATACTTAGTAAAATTATGTAAATGCTGATGTGACAAATCTTGGATGAGAGGAGCTGTGTCACCTTTGGGGACTGAACAGCATAGTGGCTAATTCTTTGATTATTATTTTTCTTTTAATCTAGTTTGTATTTTTTAATCTCTGAGCAGCATTTCCACCTTGTTGAAGAACTCTCTGTTGTGTATGTTTTGCCAAGCACAACGGGGCTTCAGCCTTTGTTCCTCAGCCCAGGGCTGCCTGCAAGGGACAAGGAGTGCAGAAGGCTCTGGGTGGGATGCAGGAAGCAATGGGTGTCAGCTCTGTTTGCTGCATCAGGCCATCCTAATGGGAGTTACATTGGGCAGACTTATAAAGGTGCAAAAGAACTGATGTGCAAAAATGTGTGTAAACCAAAGTGGTTTGGGAACATTTATCCAGTTGGAGACTCTGGGAACTAAAACCCTTTTTGGTCTTAGGTATGTAAAAATGAGCACATATTATATGAAAGGAGAAAATGCAATTCTGTGATATATGAAGACAGGCTGAGAGAGTTGGGGTTGTTCAGTCTGGAGAAGAGAAGGCTCCAAAGAGACCTTATTGTGGCCTTCCAGTATTTGAAGGGGGGTGGGGGGGCTACAAGAAAGCTGGGGAGGGATTTTTTAGGGTGTCAGGTAGTGATGGGACTAGGGGGAATAGATCCAAGCTAGAGGAGGGGAGAGTTAGATTAGACATTAAGAAGATGTTCTTCACAATGAGGGTGGTGAGGCACTGGAACAGGTTGCCCAGGGAGGTGGTGGAAGCCTCATCCCTGGAAGCTTTTAAGGCCAGGCTGGATGTGGCTCTGGGCAACCTGATCTAGTGGAATGCAGTGGGGTTGGAACTAGATGATCCTTGAGGTGCTTTCCAACCCTGACAATTCTGTGATTCTATCTTGTGCTAAACATATGCCTGAAAGTTTGGAATTTTTAAGCAGAGAAGTTCCACTTGTTGGTTTAAATTTGTGTTTACCTGGGGCAAGCTGCAAAGCTTGGCCTCAAACTGCCAACATGCACCCTGCTTCCTGTCATGAAAGTGGTCAAGTGTTTGATGAATCAGATTATTATCGTCCATTTGCAGTTGTATCCCAAGCCTAATCAGAGGAAGATCTGGGTGCAGAATTAAAAATAAACAAATACAGACTGTAAACATTTTCAAAGGCAGGAAAAGCATGAATCATGCTCTTGTTTAGAACTTGAAAGTTGGAATTTAGCGGGGATTTGCACTTCTCATTGTTACTGGGTGCCTCTTGGACTGTGTACTGTGGGAGAGAGATCGGTGTGTCCAAACTGCTTTGGGCCTTTTGGAGTTAACTGATAGAAGTTTTTAAGGGTCTGTGATGGATGTTATGGGAGCATTAAATAAATCAGGAGTTCATTCACAGAATCTGGAAGAATTCTGTGCTGGAAGTGTAGAATTTTTGGTCTTTGCTTTCTTGCAAGAAAAGTAGGTGTTGATTTTCCTGGCTTCTCTTAATTTTTCCAGCGTTCCCTTGTTCCCTGTTCTTCACTTAATGTTTCATTTACCGCGCTGCCTGCATCACTGGCAGGAGGTCACCTCACAATTTCCACCTTGAAACCTTACAGCATGATTTTCAGCTCCCAGTCATAATTTCTAAAGGAAATGAAAACCAACCAAGCAACCAAAGAAATCCCCAAACAAAACTCCCAACTAAACAAAAAAATCCCCACCAAAAAACCCACACTCCACAACAAACCCAACTGCTAAAAAACACAAGCCAACAAACCCCCCAAAACACCAACCCAACCAGCACACCAACCACCCAAACCAAAAGTAAGACACTAATTTTTGTCAAGCTTGAGATTTTTGAGATTTCAACTTTATTGCACCAGAACAAGAGGACACAGTCTCAAGCTGCACCAGGGGAGCTTTAGGCTGGCTGTTAGGAAGAAGTTCTTCACAGAAAGAGAGATTGGCCATTGGAATGGGCTGCCCAGGGAGGTGGTGGAGTCACCATCACTGGAGGTGATTAGGAAGAGACTGGATAGGGTGCTTGGTGCCATGGTTTAGTTGATTAGATAGTGTTGGGTGATAGGTTGGATTCGATCTCAAAAGTCTCTTCCAACCTTGTCTATTCTAATTCTATTCTATTCTATTCTATTCTATTCTATTCTATTCTATTCTATTCTATTCTATTCTATTCTATTCTATTCTATTCTATTCTAATTCTATTCTATTCTAAAGTGTTTTAGGAAACATCTTGACTTTTAACCTTCAACAGAAGAGTATGATAACTGCTTTCACAGTTCACATTCACGGTACTGGAATGCCTTATGTTAAGGTAGAATCTTTAATTTTGATTTTAGTTTGATTTCTCTCTTTCAAAATATGTTGCATTTCTTGCAGGTAAAAAGAAATATGTTGCTGTTCAAAAAATCATTCTGCATCTTGGCTTTTTGCCAGATTGGATACCTTTTTTTGTGTGTGTGTGTGTTAAATTGCTTGAAGGTCAGAATTTCCCTTGAGATGGACCTTCCATTTGTTCTTAACCTCTCTCTTCCTTGACACACAATCACAGAACATTAGGGGTTTGAAGGGATCTCTGGAGATCATCCAGTCCAACCCCCCTGCCAGGGCAGGTTCACATAGATCAGGTTGCACAGGAACATGTCCAGGTTGGCTTTAAAAGTCTCCAGAGAAGGAGACTCCACAACTTCTCCGGGCAGCCTGTTCCAGTGCTTCGGCACCCTCAAGGTAAAGAAGTTTCTCCCTAAGTTCAAGTGCTTACTTTCCTTTTCTTCTGCCAAGCGTAAACTACTTCACTTTTAAAGCTCTGCAGTCCATTCCCACTCCAGCTATTATCAACTGTGCACTATGGAAATGTTGACTCTTCCTTCCCTAACAATTCAAACATTTACCTTTTGAGGGCTGTATTTTCTAATGACCATCTCCAGCTCTTTTTGCTGTGCTGCCCTGCGTGCAATGAAGGCATCGCTGCTGGTTCCTACCTTAAAAGCTCCCTCTGGTTTGATCTCTGCAAAATTACATGGTAACACAACAGGTATGTGATAAACTTCATCCTCCTTCTGGTGTGTTGGTCGGTGCTTGCTTGTATTTCACCTGTTATTCCCTCTGTAATTATCCACTCTATTTTATACCTAACTTCAAACCGACGTGGGCAGCTGCCATTTTTTTCCACTGCTGTGTTTATACTTGGTTTCTCAAAGATGCAAATAACTTCTGCATGTAAAGCCTGACTTTGAAACTAACATCAGCTGTAAATTCAATGCCTGCAAACCTGTAGTACTTTGTAAATATCTGTAGGCTAGGTAGTACTGAAGTGCAGATGAATAGCAAATTTATTTGGGGGTTAAGTTGCTAGGTGCCTTAATTCAACATAAGCAACCACCACCTCCTTGTATTGTGCTGCTCTGACAATGATATCCTTCAGTGTGGTCTGTGGAAACACAAGCAGGCTTTATGGAGTATTTGTACTAAACAGTCAACAGGTTTTAATTTAGGGTCTTAAATCATAATTGTTTTTCAATTTTCTGCTCTGCCTCGCCAGAGCATAATGAGGGCACACCTGATGCTATAAAAAAGCAGATGTCATTCCAGTATTCCAGGACTGTGGGATTGCTTTGGACAGCTTAAGTTAGTATCATAGACATACAGTTATCAGGGAGCTCAGAGGATCCCGGAGGATTTGGGAATGGGTTGCACCTTCACTTCACAGACTTTCAAAATGCAGAAGACATTGATGGAGTTTTCTTGAGGAACTTCCAGGAGACCATTTCTAACTGACCCAAAAATGCATTCAATTCCACCCCCTCACACTCCCTCCCCCCCACCCTATCAGTCATGTTTAATCATAGAATCCATAAGGTTGAAAAAGACCTCAAAGATCATCAAGTCCAACCTCTCACCCAAGACCTCATGACTACTAAACCATGGCACCAAATGCCACGTCCAATCCCCTCTTGAACACCTCCAGGAATGGGGACTCCACCACCTCCCTGGGCAGCACATTCCAATGGCTATCAACTCTCTCTGTGAAGAACTTTCTCCTCACTTCAAGTCTAAACTTCTCCTGGTGCAGCTTTGAGACTGTGTCCTCTTGTTCTACTTGCACTTGATCTTTTTTAATTGGAAGGGCAGCAAGCAGACTCGAAGGAAAGCTAGATTGTGTAGTTTGTGCCAGCTCTGAGAGACATAATTCCTTTGCCTTTCTCAATGAGACAAAACCTTTCAAACCAGGATATTCTATGGGAACTGAACTGTATAAGAGATACAAGTGGAGCTGTACAGTATTTGTTTCTTTTAACAGGTTACAATTTTGTGTAAAGCTGTTCAAAGGTCTAGTCATGGAAATTACATATATTTCCAAGAATAATAATCTCACAGAAATTAATTGTCACAGTCCAAGACACCCATTTTAAGTTGTCAGGTAGTGACAGGACTAGGGGGAATGGAGCAAAACTAGAAGTGGGTAGATCCAGAATGGATGTTAGGAAAAAATTTGTCACCATGAGGGTGGTGAGACCCTGCCCAAGGAGATGGTAGAAGCCTCATCCCTGGAAGTTTTTAAGGCCAGGCTGGATGTGGCTCTGAGCAACCTCATCTAGTGTGGTGTCACTGCCCATGGAGTGGGATTGGAATTGGATTATCCTTGAGGTCCCTTCTAATCCTGACAATTCTGTGATTCTGTGTGATCTCTGGTTATCAAATGCAAAAATCTGTAATGTCCATCTTGTTAATTCCTCATTTTGGGTTAAGTTTTCATAACCAAACTTAGGGTCCAGTTCTCTGCCTCCTGAACTATTTTTCCTAGTGTAAAGCAAACCAAGTGCCAAGATGTGAGGTTGTTGATACCCTTCTGCTCAGGTGTCATAGTGTGAATGTGCAGGACAGTTGAGGGGCTGCTTGTGTTCTGGGTACTGATGTGAATGTCTGCTTTAGGGTCATTGAATCATGAAATGAACATGTTCTGCTAAAGAAATTAATCCTGCCTACTCTGTTTTCTTGAGTGTCTCCTTTTGCATCTTAATCATCACAGAATATTCCATGTCTGTGCATGCAGTGGAGTGTATATAGATATATGTATGCATGAAATACACTCTGGACTATTTAGCTAGGTTTCTTAAAGGATCTGAGTATAGCAAACTACAAGTGATGTTAGTCTTACTTAATAAGAAATTAATGAATGGAAGTTTTGTTGAGGTCTGGGAGAATACAGAGAGTTAGAAAGTAGAGTGTAGATAAACATCAGGACATGAATTCCCTGTAGCTATATATCATGTTGAACTCTGGAGATGAAGTTAATGACAACTTGATGTTAAAGAGAAAGGAAGGTTTTTGATGGGTTTTGATGCCTTCTTCTTGTTAACAAAAAAGTCTTCCTGAGTCAAACATGAGAATTGCTGCTTGGATTGTAAGGAAAGCCACATTTCCTAGGGACTGCTGACCATTTATTTTTCATGTAATAGTTTCCTGCTTCACTAGCCTTTGCCATAGATGGGGAAGAATGCCCCTTCTCCAAGTGTATGTTTAATTGTGTTCCATTTTTGAGTCAGAATGGGTATGTTACAGAGAAGCTGTCAGTTTGAGACTGAGCAAACTAAATACACTCAGATGAATGAATCCAGTACTGTGGACATGAACCACTGGTGTAAATAAGAAAGGAGATACCTTGAAGCTTTACAGTACTCAAGAAGTGTCAGACTATGTTAATTGGAAAGGGATGGCAATACTTTTCCACCAGTACAGGCACAAGTATTATGTTTCATCCAGGATGGGCTATCCAGGTGTTGAGCAGATCCTGATGTTGGCACTTTCATTGTTGAATTTCATCATTTTTGGAACAGCCATTCAACTTGTTTTGTAGAATCCCAGATATTTCCCTTCATAAAGATTTAGATAGATGAGACTAGACCAAAATGTTTGGGTTTCCATCTTTAAAACAATTTAATCTACTTTGCTGAGCATTACAAAACCTTTTGTACTGTATTCTAAAAGCTCTTTTACCACTTGTAAAGGACTGTAAAGACAACTGGCATTGACTGAATCTCTTGATTATGTGTTTTGATGATAGGGACCATCAAGAGTAGTAGAAAGATAAGAAGTAGGCTCCCATTAGTTGTGTTTTGTTGTATCCAGCTCAGCCAAGCAACATGGGATTCTTCCAGATCTCCATACTCTAAGGAAGAGTCTGAAGGACTGGGTCACTGTTCAGGGAATCTGCTTTAATAACAAGAGTGTGACTGAAGAAGTTTGACAAGTCTTGCCTTGTGGTATGACTGCTAGAATATCTGTACTAGGTCAAAACTTCTGAAAGATAACATGATTCATTTTTTTCTATGTGGTTGGCTTGAAAATCATTGAAAGTCAATGCTGTGGAAACTCATACCACTTAGCTTCTGAAGAATGTATCACTACAAGCAAAAATACCCTGCACTCTGCTTTAAAGATAATAGTTGTATTTTCTGCCAAGGGAGTGATGTGTAGGAATATCATTTGAGCTCCAGAATGTCAGTACAAATGATGTGCATTGTCTAAGTCCCACCTAAGCTTTCCTCATTTGAAATGTTAAGTAAAGACTCCAGAGAGTTCCTCTGCACAAGGATAAATTTAGCTCCCAGAGCAGCGTAAAACAGACTTGTTGATTGGGGTGGGAGTGACTGCTGTGAATTGCAGGCTACGTATGAAGGTGCTGTCATTTCTGCAAAGGGTCTGTGCAGAGGGAGGCAAAACATGGAACAGGTTTTGAGAAGGTGAATTGTGGGTCTGTGGATATGCCCCAAAACTTACATGGGGCCCTATTATTCTATTATGAATTACAACTGTGCTTTTTTGAATTGTAAATTATTGTTCTTTAATTGCATCTTCAGCTGTAACTTTGTGACTGTTTTGTGTGAACAGTTCAAGTCTGGACTGATAAAATCAGTAGTAAAACTTCTTGCTATTTAAATATTGCTTCAGCTGTTTTCATAGCTTGATCAGAACAGTCCAGGCTTTAAAAGTGCTTAAATTTAGGTGCAAAAATAACAGCCCCTTTCTTTTGGTCATGGAGGTGTTCTCCAGGTCACTCTTCAAGTGTATGGGGTCATTTCCATGTGATGTGAAGATAATAAAATCACCCTCAAAAGGCTGTTTTCTAAAGAAAGAGCAACATTGCACCTGTATACATTTGCTGTACTAGTTCTTACATTCTGCCTGCTGGTAGTGAAATAGGGGAGAGGAGATGCTGGGAAGTCTCTCCTACCAGCAGAGTCGTCCAGGGGCTATTCCAGACAGGTTTGGGTTAATGAGGTGACAAAACACGAAGTGGAGGCTTCCAGTCCCTTCCCAGCTCTCTCTGACAGCGAGCATGTGTGTTGCTGTCAACATCTAATGGTGACCAGCGTGGAGGGGCCAAGCATGGTCGCTTTTGCTCTGCAGGCACCTATTTATTATCTGTTCCAGTCAATTCCTGCCGCTGCTGGAACAGAGGTGCAGCCATCATCATTTTTTTGCTTGCATTGCAAAAGGTGAGCTTGGATTTCACCCTTCACGTCTCACTGAAGTCGGCCAAAAAACACTTCAGAAGAATGTTGTGCTCTACAGCTGTGATCTTTATCTTTCCCATTTCCATAGGGTTATCTCTGTAAAAACTGCATGCGCTGGGGGGGGTGGGGGGGTGGGGGGGTGAATGCAGAATATCCATGTGCCGGGTAAGCCTGTGCCGGTCATTCCTGAACAAGGTGCCAGAAATCCCCCTTGGCTGTCTCAACGTCTAATTGCAAAGTTCTTTTCGACGAAAACAATCAGGCTCGCCCCCGTGCAGGCAAGCAGCAGAGCAGCACATGGAACTCAGTCCAAGTATGTACTGTATGTGGCTGCTATGGTGATTGAAATACATAACTAAAATAGATAAATGTGGACCGCATTAGAAATTCATTACTGGCACTCTCTCAGATCACAGGCGGCTCCAGCGCGCTGTCAGCCGTGTTCCCTTACTCCGAGCGGGCCCTCCTGGACCGGCAGCGTGAACCCCTCCAGGGGCTGAGCTTACGCAATGGCCCCGTCCTACCTTGTCAGCTACCAAATTCAACGCAAAAAAAGAGCCCCCGGTAAACAAAGGGCTTTTGTGCCTGTGCCTGTCCTATAGTTCAGCCAGGATTAGCGGCCCGACACGATTTACAGACGCGACGAGCTTAGCGTTAACTTGCCTGAGGTTAATGAGGGAGGACGTGGGGCAATCTGCGGAGGGTCCGGTGTGGGACGCGGCGCAGGGGGTCATGAGCAGCAGGTTCTGCTTACCTGGGTCGGTGCTCAGTCACGTGTACCCCGGGGGTTCGGCTGCCTTAAGATGTGGATCCTGCCGAGCTCAGGCGCTGGCTTGCAGTCCTCCCCGCAGCTTCAGAGGTCCCCTCTGCTGTGGTGGACATCCTAGCCTGTACGTGGGCTCTGGCTGAATCAGTTTCCTGCTTTTCTCTCCCCTCTCACCTTTTAGCATTCTCCGACCGTAAAATCCATCCCTTTCCTGAACTGCAGAACGATGCACTTGTCTGATGAAGTTTTTCCAGGAGGGATTCAGATTCCAAACAAGCCTTTCATTTCCTTCACGCTGGGGGCAGAGCGAAGGCAGGGAGGCGAAGGCACAGCACTCGCTTCCTTTAAATCCCCACCAGCGTCTTCCCAGGGCTGGAAGCGAAGTAGCTTGTCATGGTGATCTTCAGAGTTTAACTTTAGGGGGGGGGAGGGAGAAAGTGGAAAGCAAACTGAATGCTGTAGTGGAGATTTCTCTCTTCCCCCACTGGGCCCCTTGCCGACTGTTTTTATTGATTTCAATCACTGGAGGCTAGCTGGCTCTCAGAAGAAACACTGTGTAATGTGTTCTTTCCTGGCTTTCATTAAAGAAACTCAATGCAGTGCGGTCACGCTGCCGAGCTCGCCTGGCAACCTGCCTACACCCTGTGGTACCTCTTTCATTGGAGGAGCTCTAGCTCGTGGTTTGGGGTTGTTTTATTTATTTTATTTATTTATTTATTTAAAAGGAGGGAAAGAAAAAAAAAAAAAGCCCTATTCTTCAGCAAGGATTTCAAAACAGCCTGTGCTCTGCTTCTACCTCCTCTGGCACTTCGAAGCCTTTTTAAGCTTGGGAAGAATTCGTCAGCACCCCTGAAGGGGTCGACAACTTTGGTGGCTGTGTTAATGCTGAGTGCTGCGACAGTCTCGTGGCTCCTTCTATTAAAATTCCTCTCTGTGTTTCTGGGGAGGGGTTAAAAGGGCTGTGTGTAAGCCACAGGGATGTGGATACAAATTTCCAAGAGGTTCCACCCCCCCCCCTCCCCCCGGCTTTTTATTCCATCTTCTTCTGATTGGTTCACATGGTTTAATTAAGAGTAAGAGTGTGAGCAAAATCCTTCAACAAATATGTGAAATTCCTTGGCAGTGCTGGAGTTGCAAATGAAGCAAAACTGCATTCCCCAAGCCTGCAGTTGTTGGTGGTGTCTTAAAATATTTCTGTTGCGTTCAGGGCTGTGATACTGGTGGAGGAAAAGGAGAAGTAAAGTATGGTACTAATTCCTGCCTTAGAAGTGAAGCTGCTGCAGTACATATTTTATAGCAGCAAACAATCCATAAAGGGGAGTTCAACAAGCTTAGGTTCTGTAAATCCTTATTGTTTGGTGTGCCTGTAAATGCTTTCATTTAGTTGAGTAAATTGTTCAATTTCTTCTTATTCAGCAGTTCCTAATGACAACACTTGATGTGCTCCTCACAACTGGCTGTAAACATGTGAAACAGATCTGTGTAAAGATCACATAGTTGTAAATGAAGCCTGGTTTCCAGCTAATAAAGGTGCACGCATTCTAAATGACAGCTGCTAATGTAGGGGGCTACCTTGTGCTGGTGAGATACTATAGCTCAGTGCACAAGGACTCTTGTAAAGAAAGAGGGCAACACTTTACCCAACCCCTAAAAGAATCCTTTCTTGGAGCAGAAAGATAAAAAGCTTGTTCTCATTTAAATCTGGCTTCCTGCAGAACTTATTTTTGAGGCTTTTCTGCCTGGGTTGAGTCTACAGAAATCTTTCCAAATCAGCTTCATGTAAGTTATTCCCAATGTTTTTGTGGTGAGGAGTCGAGATCCTAAACCACCTAGGCTTTGTGAAAAACTGCTTTTTCTTTTGAGCAATGTCTTGATTTGAAACAAATCTGCCCCTGGTTAAAGCTGGAGACATGCTGTGAGGAGGTTATGCTTCTAGAAGTTGTACTTCTCATTCAGAATCTGCTTTCTGCATGCAGTGGAACTTCACATGCCCTTTCTGGTTGTACAACTTCTTTTCTCGAGGAATGATCCAAAATAGTTATTTCAATTCAATTCGGCCATGAGCTGTTCGATGCAAATCCTGTGGCTGTAGTTGTAGCACAGTTCTTTGGCCAGCCTCAGCTAGTAAATCATTTGTCAACCTTTCTTTTATGAACCTGGCACCTCAGGCTTTGCCAGCCTTTCTTCTCTGTAGGTTTTGAGCTGCGTTTACAGGTGCTGCTTTTTGTCTACGGGCTCGCACACGGCCAGTTGTTTATCTGGGTTCCTATGTGTCGTGTAAGACCGAAACACAACGTTGTGCATGCAGATATCATCATGCATGGAGCCTTTGTAGGGCAAAAGGCTACCTGTAAGCAGAAGCCATTATGTGACAGGTCGGTAGCTCCTCATCAGCTCTTGGTCAGTGAACAGAAGCCCCTTTTGACATTTCTCTGTGTTAAAAGTTATTGAATAACATGAACTTAATGAACAAACAGGGTGATACAACGCTCCTGCTATGAAACAAGCCATATCATACATTTCCCCACTTTTTTCTTTTCTTCAGTTAAAAAATTGGACACCCTTTTAATATGTTTGTCCCTGTTAACCTATAATTTAAGCCTCTGAATTTCTGACGCTGCCTGCCTTGCTGTTTTACAGACTTGTGCTGCTGTGCTGGTACAAATGGATTAAAGTCTACTGGTTTTTGGAGGAGCTGGATTCACTGATACTAATAAATAGTAAATCTGGTGGTGTGGCTGGTCTGTGGTTACTGCTATAGGTTTGGCAGCAAGGCTGAACCCCTGAACAGGCAGAAAGTCCAGACCTACACAGGCAAATCCCAGAGGGGAATTTGTAATAAATGAGTATATGGTTCATTGCGGTAATTGCTCAGTGTTTCTGACCCTGTCAACGTTACTCTGTGCTGGCAACAACTAGGGATGGAAATGTAGGAGTCTTTGAAACAGTGAGGAGTGTGGAGGAGGAACAGAAGCCTTTAGAAGACGACTTCAGCTCTACTCAAGTATGAGGCAGTCAAGGACCTTTGGGTAACTATAAATCTGGAAGCAAATTAATAAATGCACTTACTGCTCTGCTGAAACACAATGCAATTAGTGTCCTGTTAATACCATCTCAGTACTGGTTGCCCAGTTGTTATGGTTCATAGTCCCCTGACAGTAGAAGCTTTTGCACAGATGCAGTCTCTGAAAAAGCCATGGCTGTTGGGTTTTGCCACCCTTTCTGCAGAAAAAAGGCTCAGAGATCTTCAAGAAACCCTGCCTGGGGTACAGCTTTCTGCCATTTTTCCTTGCAGTTAAGGTTGATTTTTCTCTACTCTAGATTGCTTAGCAGGACTGCTTTACACTATTAAATGCTTTGCTGCCATTGCAGATGGCTCCCCATTTGTGATGGGTAAGCTCATTTCTAAAGATCACCTACAAACTGGTTTCAAATTGTGCAGTATTTCCAGATTACAAAGAATAATGGGAAACTTCAGATGCTATCTAAAACTGCCACAGCTGAAGCCTCCAGATATTTTGAGTCAGACATCTTCGACTATTTACAGTATATCACCGTGTTTATGTGCAAGTCAGGAATTCAGAGCCAGGCACTGATGAAAGGCACAGCCCTGGCAGTCACAGCACTTTGCATGCAGATGGGCATGGTGTAATCTGAATTTGGGGAATTTGCTTGGAGATGTCTGAGCTCACAGCCCCTTGCACAGATCACGTGGAGTGCAAGTGCTAAAGATCTGGGGGTCTTGTCTTTTGCTCAAAATACGCCTTTCCAGTGGCAACATCCCTTTTAGCACCTTTTCAGGCCTTCTGGAAAGTTTCCAAGTGGAAGACTCCCACCTCCTTAATCACGAGAAAACACTGGCTCTCCTCTGAATGTCATTCATTCAAGTGCACTGACCTAGCCTGACCTTGTTTAGATTGAGATCTAATGAGCCCACAATCCAAGGTGGTGTGGTAGCTCTCAGCAGGCTCTGCAAATAAGCAAGTGTTGTGTGTTGGTTTTTTTTTTCCTGGATGCACATGGTTTAAATTTATCACGTCAATAAACAAGTGTCTCACAGGCACCACTATGGACTTTACAATGTTGTAGTTAAGAGTAAATTGTGGCGCTACAAATTGTGATGTCACTTTATAAATATAGAAGGAGACAACATGGAAAATTTATGACCTCAAAACAATGAAGTTCTGTTAGTTAGGGGTTTGGGTGTTGGGTTTTTTTTTTTTAATTTAATCTAAATAATGACATAATACTAAAACTCCTGAATGGCTCCCAGACTTTGGCCACAGCTTTCAGCAGAGTGGTCCCAGCGATGGCTCAGGAAAAGTGGAATTAAAAAGCAAGGCTGCTGATTTAAAAAGGAAAAGCAAGATGCATCAGCTGAGTATCACAACAGAGCCCAACCATGTCAAAATAAATATAGCTAGGCTTTGCATTCCAGTGAAAGGTTTGGCTTTGTTTTCTTCTGAGGCCTAGGTTTTTGGGGAAAGGTTGGGTTTGGTGGTGTTGCTTGCTTTCAAATGGTGATAAAAGTACCCTCAGCTTCCGTGGAGATGATACCCCCCCAAATGTGGGTGTTTTTATGAACCACGTGAAACTTGTGGCTTTCAAATGAAAAAACTAGGCAAGGCCAGATTGTGGCACCTACTACTAGATTATTCAAGTTGAGGTGGTTGGATAAAATAACTAAAAAAGCTGTTTGGTTGTGAGTGCTTTCACAGTACGTGTGCCGGCAGTCCCAGGCAGGAGCTGGATGAATCCCATTTTCCTTGGATGATGCTGTGGGCTAACAGAAGGTACCTCCAGCTGTAAATCCTAACTCTTTCATGCCCAGGTCAGCCACAGTCCTGCAGGGAGAACAATGCTTGTGTTTCAGACAGCCCACGGTGCATCAATTGTGATGCTGGAAACAACCGTTGTCTGGGGCTCGGTATTTACATTGAGACCTACAAGGGAGGGAGCAACTTGTTTTGTTTTTAATGGAGCGGTCAGGGAGAGGGATAAAAAGCTCTTTGATAGTGCAAGGAATGTGGGGAGGGGGAAGGGAAGGTCCAGAGATAGGCATTTACTGTAAGTATGAAGGAGCTTTATCAGACCAGCTCTAATGATGTGCCACAGTCACTTTTATTTGAAAGCTTCATAGCTCACAGGAAAGTAAACAAATTCATTGCATTATTTTCAAAAGAAGATTAACTGTAGTGTGTCGTCTGTTGGACAGCTGCTGGAGTAATCTTTTACAAACACTTTATAAATGACCACCCTCAGTGTTTTCCTGGGCTTTGTGTGGCTGGTTTGTTATTTTAGTAAGTACCAGGGTGGCTTTTCCAATGAAAATGCTGTTTCCTGTGTAACAGTTGCTTACCTACCTTCACCCTAAATATTGTTTTATTCTGAGCATGAGTTATAAAATGACTTCTATACAAAGGCAACATACCTTGCTTGTTTGCACATCAGTGCTGGCTATTTTAGTAGGTACCAGGGTGGCTTTTCCAATGAAAATGCTGTTTCCTGTGTAACAATTACTTACCCACCTGCACCCTAAATACTTTTTTATTCTGAGCATGAGTTATCTAATAGCTTCTATACAAAGGCAACATACCTTGCTTGCTTGCACACCAATGCTGGCTATTTTAGTAAGTACCAGAGTGGCTTTTCCAATGAAAATGCTGTTTCCTGTGTAACAATTACATACTCACCTGCACCCTAAATACTGTTTTATTCTGAGCATGAGTTATCAAATAACTTCTATACAAAGGCAACATACCTTGCTTGCTTGCACATCAATGCTGGCTTTTCCATAAAAGCAGCTAAAAAGTTAAAAACAAATAAAACAAAGCCCAAACCAAATCCAGACAAATCCTCTTCACTGTCTCGTGTCCATTTGTTCTGATTTCTGCCTCCTTGCTTTTGTCTTGGTCTTGGGAAATAGCAAGTTGAAAAGATGAGCTTGAGTAAACTCAGGTGATACATGAATTGACACTGAACAAATGTTTAGTCTTTAGCAGGTGTCTAAAGGCAAATAAGATTGTGTCCAGGTGTCATCTTGTTTAACCATCCTTTGCTTGGATGTCAGGAGAAATAATGTTATTTAGCACCACGTCTCAATTTTCTTTGGAAAGCACTCAGCTAGCACAAACTGATCCAGCACCAAGGATTTACCAGTTTATAAAGTGGGCTTTACAGATCTGTCCATAAAGCAGTTGATCTTCTTGTGCGCTCAGGTTTCAGTTATGGCTTCCTCAAATGGGTAAGGAGGGAGCAAGCAAGTGGAAAGGAGGGAGAGCATTTTCTTTTGCATCTAGTTGGGGCCTCCAGTGGTTGCTGATGCTCTAGCATTTCACAGAACAGATGGATTGTGTTGTCCAAATCCTTCCTGCTTCCCATGGTTCTTAGGTGTTTGGATACCCAAAGTATCCAAAGTTGAGGTTCTGTAGTGTCTCTCTCAGGGAAATATTGAGGAGGGCACTGAATAAGCAGCCCTCTAGTATTAGACCAGCTGCAGGTTTTTAGGTGTGCTTCTAGTTGATACTTAATAATCCAGTGATACTATTGCCTGGAAAGATACAAATGAATCTTTCTCAGACATCTAGGAGTCCTTGGAGTCAGACTCACCTTGCTATGCAACAGGGTTTTATTTCCACACTGTGATCTCATACTGGATTTTCCCTGGTAAACTCAGCACTATCTATTTAACCCTCTTCATCTGCATGTGAAATAGCAGATTTTCATTTGGAGTATGCTCATGTACATGTTTGTAGTAATGTGAATAGAGATGTGAATAGTTAACTGTTCTGTCTGCAAGCCTGAAGACACTTAGAATCATAGAATCAATAAGGCTGGAAAAGACCTCAGAGATCACCAAGTCCAACCTGTCACCCAAGACCTCATGACTAACTAAACCATGGCACCAAGTGCCATGTCCAGTCCCCTCTTGAACACCTCCAGTGATGGTGACTCCATCACCTCCCTGGGCAGCCCATTCCAATGGCCAATCTCTTTCTCTATGAGAGGATGTTCTTCCTAACATCCAGCCTAAACCTCCCCTGGTGCAGCTTGAGACTGTGTCCTCTTGTTCTGTTGGTGGTTGCCTGGGAGAAGAGACCAACCCCCTCCTGGCTACAACCTCCCTTCAGGTAGTTGTAGACAGCAATAAGGTCTCCCCTGAGCCTCCTCCAGGCTAAACAACCCCAACTCCCTCAGCCTCTTCTCACAGGGCTTGTGCTCTAGACTTCTCCCCAGCCTCGTTGCCCTTCTCTGGACACGTTCAAGTATCTCAATGTCCTTCCTAAATTGAGGAGCCAAGAACTGGACACAGTACTCAAGGTGTGGCCTAACCAGTGCTGAGTACAGGGCAGAATGACTTCCCTGCTCCTGTTTCTGATGCAGGCCAGGATGCCATTGGCGTTCTCAGCCACCTGGGCACACTGCTGTTTATTGAAGATTGTGTATATGCTTACTCAAGATTGCTAAAGGATCTCCAAATGGTCTTGGATGAAGATGGTAGTTGTCACCAGTCCTTTGGCATAATGCAGATTAAGCCCCTGTGTGGCAAACAGAGGGTTTTTTTTCAGTCCAGGGAAGTGTGAGGTTACACAACAAACACCCCCAGAGAGTTAGGATCTTAAGGAAATCCTACTTCTCCCACGTAAAATGTGTGTATGCTAAAATGAATCCATACCCTCCCTCCACTATGAAACTCATTCCGCCCCTCAGGTTTGAGTGTGGGGGAACAAACAGCACAAGAAATGTTAATATTCTTGCTGTTAAATAGCTAGAAGGTGCTCAGATTACTGAGCTGCTGAGAACAGTGTCATCAACTACAGAGGGCAGTTACACAGATCTCAGTGCAGTAGTTACACAGAATCACCAAGGTTGGAAGAGACGTCAAAGATCATCAAGTCCAACCTGTCACCACAGACCTCGTGACTAAACCATGGCACCAAGTGCCGCGTCCAATCCCCTCTTGAACACCTCCAGGGATGGTGACTCCACCACCTCCCTGGGCAGCCTATTCCAATGGCTAAAAGCTAACAACTCTCTCAGTGAAGAACTTTCTCCTCACCTCCAGCCTCAACTTCCCCTGGCACAGCTTGAAACTGTGTCCTCTTGTTCTGGTGCTGGTTGCCTGGGAGAAGAGACCAACCCCCCACCTGGCTACAGCCACCCTTCAGGTAGTTGTAGACAGCAATAAGGTCTCCTCTGAGCCTCCTCTTCTCCAGGCTAAACAACCCCAGCTTCCTCAGCCTCTCCTCACAGGGCTGTGCTCAAGGCCTCTCCCCAGCCTCATTGCCTTTCTCTGGACACATTCAAGTGTCTCAACATCCTTCTTAAACTGAGGGGCCCAGAACTGGACACAGGACCCAAGGTACAGTTATGTACTTGAGCAGAATAGAGAGGTAGTGGAAATGAACAGTAAAATTCTGAAGATTGATGCGTATTTTGTTCACTTTCCTGTAGGAATATGAACAACTTGATTTAAATGTTGATTATTTCAGGCAGCAGAAGAAGAGGAGGAGCTTGCAGCAGAAGAAGAGGAGGAGCTTACAGCAGAGGAAAGGAGGAAACTGGAGAGAAAATTAAAAAAGGAGCGGAAGAAGAAGGAAAAGCAGCTGCTGAGGGAAGCTGGAATCCCTACTAAAAAGGTGGCACCCAAAAAACCCTCAGCATCTGAGCTGGCCCTGGCCTATTTAACCAGGTAAGAGTAGTAAAACCACTGCAGGTGCTCCCCACAGCTGTAAACAGTGCCAGAAATGCAGAACAAGCTGAACCACGTAGTAACACATTAAAGGAAATTGCTGCAGTTAAGTACTGAGTTAATGTTTCATCTCAGTTGACACCCAGCATACAGTTGATCGCCTCTTTGTGTTTATATCACAGGAAAAACTGACAGATGTAGAGTGTGGTGCCAACATTTTGTAGAAAGACAGCTCCTGTCCTGAAGATCTTACAGTTGAGATAGAAATCTCCCTGGGTGCTTTCATTACAAAGATGAAAGGCACGTTGCAGAGAAGATTGCATTGAGGAAATTAGTTTTGTTCTCTTGAGTGCCCTGTTCTAAGCAAAGGGATTCCAGTTGCTGTCTTTATGGAAGCAAATTGCACAAAGTGGTTAAGCATTATGGAATCTGAATTCAACCACCTGCATTGATGGTGTTTGGGTATTTGTAAATGAAGATGGGATTATGCTGCTGGTTTAATGTCAGTAGTGCACAATGCCTTATTTTTGCATACCAAAGGATGCAGCAAGTGTAGCAGCTGGCTTCAGATCAGAAGCAATTACTTCATAGTATCACAGCACACTAGAGGTTGGAAGGGACCTCCAGAGATCATGGGGTCCAACCCCCCTGCCAAAGCAGGATCACCCAGGGTAGCCTGCACAGGAATGCATCCAGGCAGGCTTTGAATGTGTCCAGAGAAGAAGACTCCACAACCTCTTTGGGCAGCCTGTTCCAGTGCTCAGTCACCCTCACTGTAAAGAAGTTTCTCCTCATGTTGAGGTGAAATCTTCTGTGTTCAAGCTTGTACCTGTTGTTTCTTGTCTCATTAGCGTGCACCCCTGAAAAGAGCTTGGCCCCCTCCACTTGATTCCCACCCCTCAGATATTTATACACATTGATGAGATTCCCCTCTCAGTCTTCTCAAGACTAAACAGCCCCAGGGCGCTGAGTCTCTCTTCATAGGGGAGGTGCTCAAGTTCCCTAATCATTCTCATGGCTCTTTGTTGGATTCTCTCCAGCAGATCCCTGGCTGTCTTCAACCGGGGAGCCCAGAACTTCATCTAGTTTGCAGACGTATTTAAAGTTCCAACCTAAAGCGGAGTCTATAGTTAAAGCAGAACTACAGCAAAGCATTCATAGCATCCTACAGACACTAAGGTCATGTATAAACAGGATGATAGTGTTTATTTTCTTTCCAAACTGCAAAATACACCCTGTCTGTAAGACCTCCAGAAGACTGGTGTGTTACAAATAGTGGGTTACCACGTGGAATCCTTCCAGGGTTGCATCTCTGGCCATGCTCAAAAGTGAAGCATCCAGACTGTCTGAATTGCTGCTTACCACTCTCAGTGGGGAGGGAGGAAATTAATTGCATTCCAGGCAGAGGGACATGTGCATTTTTGTTACATAACCCTCAGCATGCAGCGATAGCAAAATGACAATAATATTTTTGATCTGGAAAGCAGCTGGAGTAGTTCACTGCTGTTTTGGAAAGCAAAGGGATTGACAGTTTGCTTTGAACCATCTGCTCAGACTGTACTCTGGTATGTGTGCTAGTAAGTGGTGAATCTCTAGATAATGCCTTTCAGGTTTGGAAAACAAAGGAACAAGCTGTGGGGTTTTGCTTCATATTCTATTGTTATCCCCCAGGGATTTTTTGCCTTGTTAGCTGAGAGAACATGAAACTGTAGTTGAATAATAGTTGAACCAGTTTGACTCGAGAATTTCACTTAACCTGTATCAAATGATCTCAAAGGTCTCTTCCAACCTGGTTAATTCTATTCTATTCTATTCTATTCTATTCTATTCTATTCTATTCTATTCTATTCTATTCTATTCTATTCTATTCTACTCTACTCTACTCTACTCTACTCTACTCTACTTCTTTATTCCATTCCATTCCATTCCATTCCATTCCATTCCATTCCATTCCATTCCATTCCATTCCATTCTCTATTCTAGTCTAAATTACCTTGGAATAGTAAACTAGCTCTGTCATTTGGTCTTGTAACACAGAAAATCCAAGGGCTGTGTGTGCAGCAGCAGGTTGTGAGGGACAATTTGCATTTGCTAGCCTTATCAGGGATAGTCACAGGATGCTGAACTGCCAAGCAAATGTAGCCATAGACAACATTGTAGCTGCAACTGTGCTAAGCCCATCTTGGGGTGTTGTCAATGACAGAAAAACAGCTTTGTCCTTTTACACCTCGGCTGTTTTTTCAACCCAGCATGACTGGAAAAAGAAACAGATTGAAAGCCCTCAGAGAAGTAATCTATCAGGCTGGAGAGGGGAAACTAAAGTTTGAGCTCTGGAAGTCTGTTGCAAAACTCCCAGCAGCTTCACTATTCAAGGATTTCAGCCTTTTTGTAGGGCTACAGGCATGAATAGTATGTAGGAGGAGAAGTTAATCTTATAGATGCAAGAGATTAATGTAATTAGAAGTAACCAAAAGGGTGCTATGGATTTCTTTTTTGCCCCACCTCCAATAAAAAGCCTCATGTGACATAAGGGTTGCTAAGTGAAGTGGCATCTTAATTGCCTGATGACATGTGAGTCTCCTGTAGGGCAGGTGGAACTTGATGTACCATATGATAACTAAACCTCCTTTTTCTTTCCTGGGAGCCTATTTGCAGCATGAGAGCACAACTGTCTATGACTTCAATGTCTGAAAGTAAAAGACTGCATGAGTTTTAGTGACATTTGGTTGATAACTTTAAAAGACAAATGTTAGACAGTGTTCAGTGAAAGATTTTTTTTTTTGTTCCACATCTAGGCTTTAATGTGCAAGTGAAAACTCAACTTATTTTGTCAACCATACATTTTTTAAGAGGCAGCAGTTCCCTCAGAGTGCAAAATCATCTGTTTTTCTTTTGGTAAGCAGAAATCATCACCAGGAGAATAAATTTCTGTCTCGAGCAGTAAGGTCAGGGAGAAGTAGCAGAACTTCCCTTGGAGGAATGTAGTTAATAAATGACTGTGTTGTGGGCGCCCTGTGCCTATAAAGCCCTGCTTCTGCAATAGCTTTGGGTGTTCCATTTAAAAACTAGATTGGAGGTAGGCAGCAGCCCACAGGCAGCACTCCTCTCTTCGCTGAGGCACAAGGTGACTCGTGCAGCAACGTGCCTCATTCTTTCATTTGAGATGAGTTAATGAGGAGAGCACTGATGAGAAGCAAGGCAATGCAGCATGCGAGGAGCAGGGCTGCTGATTGCATGCTGCACTTCCTGAGGGCTGCAGGGATGGTGCTGCAGCAGCTGAACTGGACTTAGAGTGATGCTTCTAGCAAAGGACACTTGGCTGCCTTTGATAGCCCTGCTGGTGTGTGTCCATGCTGCTGGGGGTCTTCATAAACCACTGTACAGTTGGGTGCTGTGTGCTGCAGACAAGTCAGTTCTGCCTGTTTTCCAGTTCTGTTATTTGACTCTAAACCCAAGTAGTCCTGGATGCTTTGCCAGGTTCCAGAGAGATCAAATAATCATTATCCTGGAGGACCATCCTAGCAACTGAGAGAAACTTCTTCCCTGTGCATATAGGATGGCCACATACAACAGCAGCTGATGCCTGCTAGTGAACTGCAGCCCCCAGCTAGACCTCAGGGTACTGAAGGCTTTCCACCCTGAGCTGAGTGACATTGATAGCCCAAGCTTTTCAGCAGCTTTCTCTTTTGAGTGAGACCAGGACGAGCACGCACCAAGTTTTCCACCCCCGGTAGAAGAGAAGCAGCCAAATGTCTCCTGGTTTTTGATTCTCTCACTTTCTGTCGGTCTGTGGGACTACGAAAGGAAGAGGGGAAAAAATGCCTTTGCTTCACCAATTTTTATCTCACCTGAGATAAACTCAGGTGGTTTCCCAGTGCAGTTCTGCCTAATGCAGCAATCTTGTGGAAACAGAAGAAACTGCTGCTGTCGGATTCTCCAGATTGCTAGGGGAGCAGAGAGGAGGATCTGGAGATACATCAAGGATTAAAACCAGGGAGCTAAAGGAAAAAGGAAAGCAGAAAGGTTATAAAACTATGGGATGGAAAAAAGGAAATGTGGAATAATGACAATAAGCAGAGAGGTACTGAACAGAGGATTAAAAAAAAAATGTGTACAGTTATTGCAAGGGAATAGGGAAGAGCAGGAAGGAGAAAGTGTTAGTGGTTGAATAAACTGCACAAATACCTTCTTTTCAAGTCCTTAGGCTTTTTTGTTTATGATGGTAAGTAATGATTCAGGTTTGAAGCCAAGATTAGAATGTCTCTTTGCTCTGCTTCTTGGAAAATATAAGACCAAAATTCATCCTTTTCTGAGCTTAAAGTGCCTTGAAGTGAAAAGATGTTGCAATTCATGAGAATGGTAATTAGACTTAATTATAACCTAACTGACCTTTGCTGGTGTTAAAATGTTGGCAGAACTTGTTTGTCTTGGCAGGCCACTCTCTCCTAGAAATGCTTCTGTTGGGCTTAGAGAATTCATTGCTGTATGGATTTGCACATATGGTTTTTCCCCCATCACCCATCAAAGGAATAGACAGAGATCTGAAAAGATGTCACTAAAAATATGTAGAATTACAAGATTGATATCATATGAGGAAGAATTTTTTTCGCTGTGAGGGTGATGGAGCACTTCAAAAGGCTGCCCAGGGGGGTTGTGGAGTCTCCCTCTCTGGAGGTCTTCAAAGCCTGCCTGGATGCGTTCCTGTGTGATCTGGTCTAGGTGATCCTGCTCTGGCAGGGAGGTTGGACTGGATGAGCTTTCGAGGTCCCTGTGATCTGAAGTAGAAGTAATAGATATGATTTTCACAGAAAGAATGATTAGCCATTGGAATGGGCTGCCCAGGGAGGTGGTGGAGTCACCATCACTGGAGGTGTTTAGGAAGAGACTGGATGGGGTGCTTGGTGCCATGGTTTAGTTGATTAGATGGTGTTGGGTGATAGCTTGGACTTGATGATCTCAAAGGTCTTTTCCAACCTGGTTAATTCTATTCTATTATCTGGATATTGCTGTTGAATTGCCTAAGCCTTGCAATACTGTTTTATCATGTTAAAATCTCAAATCATAAGCTGCTGGAGCACATTTCTTCCTGTAGTGATTTATGTTATCCTAGGAATATGCCACAAGCATATTTCCCAAGGCATTGTCTTTTCAGTTTTCTTTATAGCTTTTACTTTCATCGTCCCTAATTTAAATGTAGCTGGGATTCACGGAATGTCAGAGATGTCTTTCAAGGAGAAAAACATGCTTTTAAGGAAAAGACAAGGCAGGGGCACGTTGCAGAAACACAAATGTGAGAAGCAGTCAGAGTTTCCCATGGAGTGGGGAAATAGTCTGACTCTGCAGAACACAAGGTGGTTTTTGCTGAGCGCAGTGGCGGTGCTGCTGGAAGCAGAGTACAACCCAGGGCGGTTGTTTATCTGCTGTGTTTGCAGAATGGAAACAGATCCCAGTCCTTGGTCAAACTTTATTACAAACAGTGCCAAACCTGGGAGGTTTGAAAGCTGAAAACATTGTTCTTCCTTTCAAAGAATACAGAGATCTGAGGGTGTTTCTGTGAGTGTTTGTTTTGCTCGCTTGGTACTTGGTGATGTATGTTACAGATATTACATAGCTATGATGTAAATAAAAACAGCATGCATTGAGTATAGCAAGTTTTTACTCCTACTGTAGCAGAGGCCATATGGAGAAGGGTGTTAATAGGTAGCATAATCTTCACTCAGTGTTAGCATGTAAGAAGGTTCTGATTCTTGAAAGAAGCAGGAGAGGCTTGTGCTGGGCTGTAATAGGAACAGCAACATTTGAGATCGTGGTCCATCAGCTGAGATGATGGTGGCCCTTCAGGAAATGCCAAACCCATTCATCCTGCCACATTTGTGACCAGGTGACTCTTTTAGGAGAGCTTCTGTGCAAATGCTCACTCACTGATGTTGAAATGGCCACACTCACTAATGTTGAAAACCAGTTTCTAAATGTTAAAGTACCTTTAGTGGGCTTGTGTCAGATTGAGTTTGCTTCATTGACCCGTGAGGTTTGAAGCTGGTTTTCCTCTCACAGCTTAAGTATTTTTCTAGCTTCAGTCAGTGATGGCTTCTGATCATTCATTCTGAACTTGAGTCATTCTCATTGCTTCTGGCCTTAATCTCTATTCATTTCAAACTTGGCACTGTTGTTAATGTGTCACCATCAATGGCTTAAGCTTTTAGATATTAAGACTAAGTGATGCACTGAAAATATAAACATACACAGATATTCTTTCCCTCCTTCCCCCCACCCCCCTTCCTGGAGGCAGACTCTTTGAGCTTGATAACAGCTAACATTAGCATTTAATGTCATTGCTCCTTCCCCCACCCTCTGGGACAGAGAATGAGTTTTCTTCCTGACAGGAAGTTGCAGCAAATAGAAAAGCTCCTCAGTTATCTTGAATTTCATAAAATAGAGGAGAACTGCTCAAGTGATGAATCTCAGTTATCCACTAGCAAAACCAGTACATGAACTGAAGAGAAAGCAGGGTAATTTCTCCCCCTCTACTCTGCTCTGGTGAGACCCCACCTGGAGTACTGCATCCAGTTCTGGAGCCCCTAGCACAGGAAGGATCTGGAGGTGCTGGAAGGTGTCCAGAGAAGGGCCACAAGGGTGAGCAGAGGGCTGGAGCTGCTCTGCTATGAGGACAGACTGAGGAAGTTGGGGCTCTTTAGTTTGGAGAAGAGAAGGCTCTGAGGAGACCTAATTGTGGCCTTCCAGTATCTTAAGGGGGCTACAAGGAAGCTGGGGAGGGAGTTTTTAGGGTGTTATGGAGTGATAGGACTAGGGGGAATGGGAAAAGTAGAAATGGGTAGATTCAGATTGGATGTTAGGAAGAAGTTTTATACCATGAGGGTGGTGAGACACTGGCACAGGTTGCCCAGGGAGGTGGTAGAAGCCTCATCCCTGGAGGTTTTGAAGGCCAGGCTGGATGTGGCTCTAAGCAAGCTGATTTAGGGTGAGGTGTCCCTGCCCATGGCAGGGGGGTTGGAACTAGATGATCCTTGAGATCCCTTCCAGCCCTAACAGTTCTGAGATTTGACACTGCCACAGTACTGAAGTCACTTCAGCTACTGGGGCTTTAAGTTGTCTTGAAAGAAACTTTTTTTCCTCAAAGATTAGGGGAATAGCATTGGAGGGTAGTTTTGCTTTAATAGCCACAGGGCTGGTTTTTAAAGGTTCTGGGGACAAACATTAACTCTGGATATAATTAATCCATTCATATATGCTTTTAGTCATTTTGTCACGTTCATTAGCTCTGTAAGAAGCCTCCTGAACCCAGAGAGTCAGATACAGGAGAAATTTGCATTTGGCATTGTTCTGCGGCGGTTTTATATGAACTTGGGCAAGCACTTGCTGCTATCTGATTTCAAACACTTGCCCTCTTGCTACTGCTGCAGAGATCAGTGAATTTGGTTTAGCAGTTCTCCAACTTTCTATATTACTTGGCTTTTAACTCCTACCAGGGCCTGACCTGCCTCTGAGTAGGATTCTTCTCCTTGACCTAAATCAGCATGTCCGTGAAACTCAGTGTTTTCCAACTGATGTTAATAGTTGGACAGATCTTCCTCATTTTGAAGGAAGCCACCGTCTCTGTGCATGGCAGAGAAAAGTAATCTTGTCTTACTAAGAGCTCCCTTATCATTGCCCTCCACTCCCTGTGTAACTCCAGTCCCCCATGGCATCTGATGAAGCCGCCTTGGTTTGTTTGCAGTTTCCTAGCAGCCCAGGCATTACTCAGAAACTCTACAAAGCTCTCTGTTGCAATGCCCACACCTTTCCTATTTTTAGGGTGCTGGCATGCCAGCAGTTATTCTTGTGGGGGTAGGTGGAGAGGGCACGCTCACTCTACAGATTTGGTGCTGCTTAGGGCTATTCTTTAAAGGTACTCGAGCATATTCTCTTCTGCAGAAGGCAGAACTGCATTCAGGTAGATGAAGCAGAAAAATGGTTCTGCTGTGTTGGACCTGTTATTGAGCAAGGTTTTCATTGTATTGCCCCACATTTTGTAAATAACTTCTCCCCATCCTGGTGTTTACATCCTTCACCTGGCTCTGTATTAGCTTTCTCAATCTCACTGCACCTTCACTGAAGGAGTATGTCCATAATCCTTCATCTGCTGCTAAGTCCTTCCAGACACTCATGTCCTCTGTTGCTCTTCTTGGAACTCCTGTGTCTGTGATTGTTCTGGAAATGTGAGGCCTGCTGCCTTTTTACCAGAGCCACCTTTCAGCTTTATGCAGAAGAGACTGAGAGTCTGTGATTCCTTCCTGTTCCCTGTCACTCTGCCTTTGGTTTATGGGCAACAACATTAGATTCATCTTTGAGCCACAGTACACTGACATTTAATTGGCTGCACACGGAAAACCTTTGGGTTTCCCCCCAAAAACTATTGCTCAGTTTTGTGTTAATGGCAGTGTTGGTATGAACATGCCAACTATAGCTGTAATAAATTTTTCACTGGCAGCAGAAGGAACAGAGCTTCTCATCCTACTTCAGCCTGGCTGCAGCAAGTCATATTGCCTACTATTTCAGAGCTGGCTTTATGGTACACATTTCCAGATGTTAGTGTTCTCATTATTGTCTGATTATTCAAACTATGCATTTAGGATTCTGTGAATGTCACGTTACACTCTCAGTAATAGCCCCATACAGCTTTTGCTGTTTAATCAAGATGTCTGACAGCAGGCTGACTTGATGATTTTCAGTCCCTGCGATACACTCACTGACTTCTGGATTCACTTTCCCGTATCTTGATGGCAAGCGATACGCAGAACAGCGTTGGAGGCATGCCAGTGTTTTTCTAACCTCCACATGACATCCACAGGATGTCATATTGAGCAGGAATTGCTTTTAAAACATTATTAACATCTTGGTGGATTAGCTGCTTTTTGTAGTTCTAATACAACAATTTCATTGCTTTGCAAGAGGTGCCTTAATGCCTTACTCAACTTAGTGAATGAATGCAGACTCCTCTTCTTTATGTGTAGGCTCTTTATGTAATGGGTTGCCCAGAGAGGTGCTGGATGCCCATCCCTGGAAATGTTTAAGGGCAGGTTGAACAGGGCTCTGAGCAACTTGATCTAGTTGCAGATGTCCCTGCTCACTGCAAGAGGATTGGGCTAGATGACCTTTAAAGGTCCCTTCCAGCCCAAACCAGTCAATGATTCTATATCTTGTTTCCTTTTCCACCCCTAAGTATTACAGCTGTCCAGACTGAGGGATCCATCCAGGATTATTCCTGATGAATGCTCACCAAAAAAGAAAAGGAAGGCAGCAGTTTTGATTTGCAGCTCTTCCATGCAAGTCCAGCTGTGCAATGTAGGTGGTTGAAGAGCTGCTTGCACCGGCACTGAGCGGAGGAAGGTGCCTGCATGACACAGAGCTGTGCAGAAATACTGACTTGGGGCTGGAAACTGAATGACCAGGTTAACACCCAGAGCAGCCTGAATTAAGGAGTTGTGGCTCTCTGCAAATGAGCTCAGGCACTGCACAGGGCTGATCTCTCACTTATACCCCTGCCAGGGCCAGAGTGGGCACTGAGGCTTCTTTAGATGTCACTGAGATAAGCATGCAGTTAAAGCTAATGCTGACAAATGATAGCATTATTTACTACCTAATTCTAAAAACAGCAACCAAAAGTAAGAACAAAAAAACCCAAAACCCAATTTTAAGTAGCTTGGAGCCAATCTTAGCTATTTTTACCAAGAATTTCTAGGAAGAAAATGAACTGTAAGGATATGTTCTGGGCATCTGTAATACTGTCCTGGAAATATTCCAGATGGGTGGAATTACTTTTTTGGGGTCATTTCTAGCAAGTTTTCTCCATACTGGCTTATCAAGTTGTGAAGATTCTAGGTACTTACAAATATTTTTGATTGTAATTTGCCATTTCTAGCTTGCTGGGTAAGCAATCCTGCTTTCCAGAGACAAAACAGGCGATGGCTTTGAAGCTTCTGAAAGGTCAGGTCCTAAGACTTCTAAGCTTGCTTATACCTGGAAGTTCTCAGATGTTTTTTTTTGTGGCATTTTTGACTCATTCAGAAGTAGGAAGTTTTAGAAGCATCAATGATTGCATGAGTTCCCAGCCAGATTTAGTAAATGCTTATGATGCAACTCATTCAATGGAGTTTTGGAAAAGCAGCCAGACAAACACAACTTTCCCTCAGCCAAACCTCTTCTGGTTCAGCTGTTAATGTTGTTCTGGATAAACTGCTTTCTATAGGGAATGGGTTTGGAGTGGCTTTCCTACCCCTTTGCATAGCACTACAAGTTTGCAGGTCTCATCTCATGATGCTTCAGTAGTGTAAGGGGTTTGGAGCACAGCCCTATGAGGAGCAGCTGAGGGAGCTGGGTTAGCCTGGAGAAGAGAGGGCTCAGGGGAGACCTTGTTGCTGTCTACAGCTACCTGAAGGGTGGTTGTAGCCAGGTGAGAGTTGGTCTCTTCTCCCAGGCAATCTGTGATAGAATGAAAAGACACAGTCTCAAGCTGCACCAGGGGATGTTTAAGCTGGATGGTAGGAAGAAATGCTTCACAGAAAGAGTGATTGGCCATTGGAATGGGCTTCCCAGGGAGGTAGTGGAGTCACCATCCCTGGAAGTGTTTAAAAAGAGACTGGATGAGGCACTTGGTGCCATGGTTTAGTTGATTAGGTGGTATTGGACTTGATGATCTCAAAGGTCTTTTCCAACCCGGTTAATTCTGTATTCTGTGTTAACAGATGGCTTAAGAGGAGAAAGCAAGGGGAGCTCATGTCCATGCTAATTTTTGTCTCAGGTTCAGTAGTTCTGTCTTTCTGATTCTGCTCATCATCCTGTTTAGTTCATGGCAAAGGGAGGAAGTTTCTTCTTGCAATTTCCCTAACCACAAATGGTCAGTAAATTTAACACACACACACAGAGAAAGAAAAAAGGAAGAAATAGATTAGGAAACTCTAATCCTGCTTTACAGCTCCAAATCAAATAATTTGTCATTCTAAATCATTGAATTAATTTTATGGAAGGTCACAAGTACACCTCCCAGAGCATATTCAGGCAAAGCTGCAGAGTGATTTGCTTTGAAACCTTCTTTGCACTTCTACCACATTTTTTTTTCTCTCAGTGTGAAACAAAGCTGTCAAAATATTTACTTGGGCATTTGGTTCAAACATTCTCATAGGGAAATGATGTATTTAATAGCAGCATTAACAGGAATGCACAAATCCTTTCATCTGCAGGATCAGTCTGAGAAATGTGTTATTGACTAACCAGCTCTGTCTTTTAAAGGGATTTTTATTCTTGTTTGCTTAAAAAAAAATAAATCACTTTCTCTGTCTTCTCCCCATCATAGTAATGGTAATTTGCTTTCCCAGGATACCTTTCCTGATAGCATCTCACAACTGTATTTTGACAAAATTAATGAGAAATATTTTGACACTAATTCATTCACTCTTGTTATGACAGCTTTGGAGAAGTTGCTACATTACCCCACTTTTCAGATGGATAAATTAAACAGTGATGAAGTTTGTGACTCACCAAAGTCCTTCTGCTATCCAAAGGTCTCCTTTCAAGCAAGTGACAGGAGGGAAACCAGACATAACTTTCTTCTCATCTGAGCACAGGCTCTGTTTACTTTGGCCCTGGACCAAGGTCTGGTCCCAACAGACCTGTAGAATTTTTCTCAGTCCCTTATTTTGAAAGAGGATTTTGCATGGATCTTTTTCTGTAGTGGCATCTCAAGACTCTCCTAGAGGCCACTAGCAGCTAAACTCATCTCCAGGTGGGCATGTAATGTATGGACTAATATTCCAAACATTCTAGCTACCTTGGGGAGGGGTTTCTGCCATTCAGGTCTCCTTGAAGTTGTGTGCAAATGACCAGAGCAGCTTTATTCTACTTCATTGCTACTGACAAAACTGGGAACAAAAATTCCTGAGTTGGCCAACTGAAGGTTACAGACAGCACTTTGATTCCCAGTCAGATATGGAAGAGTCACCATCATTGGAGGTGTTTAGGAGGAGACTTGATAGGGTGCTTGGTGCCATGGGTTAGTTGATTAGGTGGTGTTGGATGATAGGTTGGATGCCATGATCTCGAAGGTCCCTTCCAACCTGGTCTGGTCTGGTCTGGTCTATTCTATTCTATTCTATTCTATTCTATTCTATTCTATTCTATTCTATTCTATTCTATTCTATTCTATTCTATTCTATTCTATTCTATTCTATTCTATTCTATTCTATTCTATTTTTCTCCTGCATATGGAATCATAGAATTACAGAATCATTTTGATTGGAAGAGGTTATTAAGACTATCAAGTCCAACCATGATCTTCTCTCAGGTGAGATTGGTGGCTCCTCAGATGACCTGCTCTCATGTGCTAGAGGAAGCTTCCCATGCATTCTGGGTTAATTTCATTTCTGTTCTGTTCTGTTCTGTTCTATTCTATTCTATTCTGTTCTGTTCTATTCTGTTCTATTCTTTTCCCATGGTTTAGTTTGCATTTATATGTATATATATTTCAGTAATATTTTTAAGATTCCTCATAGATTTCCACATATCTGTTGTCACAGCTGTAAATTGTATTAGTAGTAATTAACTGCCATCCTATAAAGTGCTTCCTCAGATGGAGAAAACTAGATTAGGCCTGGTAAGTCCCTAAATATTGGGGTAAAAGTAGAGAAAATTTCTTTGCCTGATTCTCTTTCCTGTAAAATAGCATCTTTATTTCCAAACCTAGTTAAGGAAATTTGATGCATCCTTTCTTAATGACTCTCATTTCCAGTAAAACAAAATCTAGTCTAAATGAGTTTTCTTAACAGTTTATTAAATGTAGCCATTGGATATTTGTCATCGAGATCCAGTTGTCATCTGGCCATAGCATTAGCCAAAAGAAGTTGCATCTAATTGAATAATTAAGCAGCTCTACTTCATTATTTAATCTGAGATGACTTTTAGAAACTTTGTGAGGTTTACTGGGGAGATTCAGCAGCAGTTTTTAGTAACAGGCCGGTCTGCTTCGGGACCATATCGTGAAAGGGTTCTCAAACACTGGAGCTGTCACCCCAGGGCAGTGGTGGAGTCACCATCCCTGGGGGTGTTCAAGCAGCATGTGGACCTAGTACTTAGGGAATGATTCAATGTTGACCCTTCAGTGCTGGACTGCAGGTTGGACTGGATGAACTCTGAGGTCTCTTGCAAGCAGGTATATTCTGTGATTCTGCACCAGGAACTAGATACCTTCATAGCCCACTGAAGTTTTGAGTGCTCAGCGCTTCACGAAATCACTTTGACCTTTTCCATTTGTCTTGAGGAAAACTTGTGCATTGTTCAGGTCAGTTAAAACCAGGAGGATTAAAATTACCCATGTTGCATAGAAGTATTACAAGAAACTATCTCTTGGTGTTTTTAAACTGAAAGCAGGTTGCAGGGATTATTGTCTTGATCCTAATGAAAGTTCCTTTGCAGTGAGGCTTGGCTGAAGGAGTATGAAGCAGGAAGGGGTTGGTCTCTTCTCTCTAGCAACCAGCACCAGAACAAGAGGACACAGTCTCAAGCTGCACCAGGGGAAGTTTAGGCTCGAGGTGAGGATAAAGTTCTTCACCGAGAGAGTCGTTAGGCATTGGAATGGGCTGCCCAGGAAGGTGGTGAAGTCACCTTCCCTGGAGGTGTTCAAGAGGGGACTGGATGTGGCACTTGGTGCCATGGTCTAGTCATGAGGTCTGTGGTGACAGGTTGGACTCGATGGTCTTTGAGGTCCAAAATCCTTGCCTAGTGCCTGGCTCTGAGCCCAGGCATCCCATCCTTAACCTGTCTTCTGGCTTTGAGAAAAGGCATTTTACACTCACCCATCTTCTTCCATTCAGGCTGTGCTCTCCACATGGCACACATGCAAAAGGAAGTTTTCAAGTTTTCTCTGTGTCATAAAATGTAGAGCTGGGAGACTTAGCGCTGCTGCTCGCTTCCTCAAACACATGCAAACTATTCATCCAGTGCCCAGATACTCAAAATAGCGACAAGGAGTTTCATAGGCTCTAGGGAATCACTTAGCCCAGGCAGCCAAAGCCAAAATTAAAATTTAAAATGCACTTGGCAATGATTAGTAATCAATTAGCTCCAGGGAGCCATCAAGGCTTCCTAGCCCAGAATAACAAGCAATAGTTTTGAAATAATAAAACTGGATCCTTAATGAAACTTGTCTCCTGCTTCACACGTTTATTAGTACGTTGATGCCCCTGGAAGGTATCAGTAATTGCTTTTATATGCATGAAATTGAATTGGAATGAGAGCCCTCTGCAGGAAGCAGTAATTGGCAGATTGGTTTCTTTAAGTCGGCTGAACATGAGCCAGCGGTGTGCCCAGGTGGCCAAGAAGGCCAATGGCGTCCTGGCTTGCATCAAGAGTAGTGTGGCCAGCACGAACAGGGAAATCATTGTGCCCATGTACTCAGCACTGGTTAGGGCACACCTTGAGTCCTGTGTCCAGTTCTGGGCTCCTCAGTTTAAGAAGGACATTGAGACTCTTGAACATATACAGAGAAGAGCAACGTGGCTGGGGAGAGGCTTCAAGCACAAGCCCTATGAGGAGAGGCTGAGGGAGCTGGGGTTGTCTAACCTGGAGAAGAGGAGGCTCAGAGGAGACCTTATTGCTGTCTACAACTACCTGAAGGGTGGTTATAGCCATGTGGGGTTGGTCTCTTCTCCCAGGCAACCAGCACCAGAACAAGAGGACACAGTCTCAAGCTGCACCAGGGGAAGTTTAGGCTTGAGGTGAGGAGAAAGTTCTTCACGGAGAGAGTTGTTTGCCATTGGAATGTGCTGCCCAGGGAGGTGGTGGAGTCACCATCCCTGGAGGTGTCCAAGAGGAGATTGGACGTGGCACTTGGTGCCATGGTTTAGTAGTCGTGAGGTCGGTGGTGAGAGGTTGGACTTGATGATCCTTGAGGTCTTTTCCAAGCTTATTGATTCTATGATTCTAAGTTTAGGTTGCTTAAAACCTTAGTTGTGCAGTGCACATCCCAGGCTATTAGGCTGGTACTGTCCTGAAGACTGTTGTGCTGCGGCAGATTTTATTATGCAGCGAGAGATGCCTGAACATATCAGCTAAATCAAGATAAGGCGAGTGGGCTGTCAGTTGCTGTATGCTTTTGGGCTGATCTTTATTCTTTCATTGGCTTGTCCTTTTTTTTTTTTTAGAGCTCTTCTGCAGACAGGAGAGTAAATCATTCTGGAAGGTCACAGCTTAGGAGATTCAAATGGTCAGGGGTCTGCGACACTCTCCTGCCTTTGGCGTGCTTCCTATTTACTGCTGTGGGGTGTCCAAATTGGGATGCAAAAGATGACAAGGAGGGTTAATGAGTCTTGATATTTTTTAAGGCTTCTGTACATGTTCTTACTGTTAATCCAGAATAACCCTAAATGTGGTATCCTCTGAGATGCACTCAAAAGCCATCTGCGTGATGGCTTATTTGAAGAGGGCTGCGTGGGGTTTCCTGTAACAAGGATGAGCTCTGTTTAAGTCATCACCAATAAAAATAGTTGGATTTCATTAAAAAAAATGGAAGAAAGGAAAAAAAAAAAAGGCTTGCAAGTGTAATTTCTTCAGCATTGCATGGAGGGCTGGAATCCATAGCTGCTCTTCAAGAACTTGGTTAAGTAAAGGGGCTGGGTAAGAATTTAAGGATCCAGGATGTCTTCTGTATTCCTACAGAGCATTGTCACCAGAACAGGCCAGCATTGTAGAGAAGGTTGTAAGGTTAGTCCTACAACATAGGCTCAAGGTTTAACTTCCCCTTGAGGGAGGGATTTCTCCTTTCCTAGGGGCTTCAGCTAGAGCCCCTGGACACCGCAATGGATGGGACTGATTTGAGGCCAGCTATTTATCTCTGTAAATGTCTCTCCTTGTCAAGCCAGGAGAGGACACAGGAAGTACTTCTTCATAGATGCTGCTGGCACTCAGCCTGCCTGGCTGTCCTCCAGATTGCAGTGGGTGGGCTGCACCCTTTGTGTCCCTCGAATTCACTGAGACCATGCCCCATGGTCTAAGCAGCTCCTGATGCTCAAGGCTACCAGGAAGCCCTGTTGTGAAGTTTGCAGGCACAGGATTTGAATCTTGTAGGAAGGAAGGGAGGCCAGTTGGTCTCCCTGCAACTGGAACTAATGTTCTGGATGCTGAGAGCATGGTCCTGGGACTTAATGCCACCAGGCATTTGGCCCTTGGGCATCTTGTTAGCATGATGAGAGAGCTTTGTGTTTTTGTAGTATAGCTGAATATTAGCGTGGAGTTTGGAACTGCAGAAGAGCACTTGTGATCATGTTGATCATTAGGTCTTTGCAAAGGTAGAAACAGCACAGAAACACCCAACCTGAAGTTAAATCAAAGACATCTGCTTCCAAAAAAAAGCTACACCTTCTCAGCAGTTGCTGATCAGAGACTTGACACCTTCATAGGGTGCCAGCCTCACTTTATAGCTGCAGGGCTTCTTGAAATAGCCTGTGCATAATGACTAAATCGCACCAACTTTCAGCTCAGTACAGTGAGCAATAAATTAGCACTTTGGCAGCCTGGCAGGTTCAAACCAAATTGGATCAGCCAACATCTTCGGTATTAAAATCCTTCTCTGTGTGGTCATTTCTTCATCTCTCCTCAAAAACTTCCATTGATGCATTTTCACATGGAGTTGGTTTCTCTTCCAGTGATGCTTTCAGTATCACTCTATTGTAAAGCCATGCCACTGTCAGACATTTCTGGTGTTCTCTTAATAAAAGCCAAAAAGTGGTTCTTTCAATCATTGCTGGCATTGAGGTAGACCTCTGAATTGTACAGACATTTTTTTCCCCCTTCCAAACCCACATCTCATAACAGCTTTTAATAGCCTATCTAATTCTATTTCTCATTAACATTGTAATATTTTAACTATGACCCAGGACTGCTGAAACTGTAGAATTTTTGCTTTGACACCCAGAGCAAGATTAAGGTATGTGAACTCCTCCATGAGCTCTATGCCCATGCCTAGGGGCTGCTGTTGGCATTTTGTAACACTGAGCAATAGAACTGAATCTTTTAGGCATAGTTTGAAAGCACGTGCATTGTTCTGCTCCTGATGAGCAGTAAAAGCCTGTGATGATTTGCTCTAGCTGAGGTCCACCCCAGAGCCCAGTCTTCCCCCAACGACATTGAATTGTGGAGTCAGGAGCAGTGATTTCGGCCTGATTTCAATGACATGCTCTTCAAATTCCCCCTTTTGAAAGCACAGAATCATTAAGGTTGGAAAAGACCTCTAAGATCATCAAGCCAGATCATCAATCCCAGTCATGAATAGAATAGAATAGACCTTTGAGATCGAGTCCAACCTATCATCCAACACCACCTAATCAACTAAACCATGCAACCAAGCACCCTATCAAGTCTCCTGCTGAACACCTCCAGTGTTGGCAACCATGTCCCAAAGTGCCATGTCTATATGTTTTTAAACACCTCATGGCATGGTGATTCCACCACCTACCTGGGCAGCCTGTTCCAGTGCCTGACCACTCTTTCAGTAAAGACATTTTCCCTAATACTATTAGTTAAGAGTAAGAGATTCATTTGGTTTTAATTGTTTCACCCCTTCTGTTACTCTTTTCTTCTTTGAGATTCTAAATGGGGAGAAACTTTAAAAGTTTTAAAAGCTGATTTGAAAAGAAAAAACAACAATGAAAATGGGCTACTGGTTGCAACTCAGCTTGAATCCAAGCCTTGGCAGGAGTATTGTGCACCACAGCTGGACATTTTGTGGTGTGATGGTAAGGCAGAGGAGAAGTAACCATGTTTGTTTTTTTCTGGGTCTGGTAGCAGATCCCTCATCTGATCATCAGAAAGCATTTATATAACTGGATTGTTGCCAGCTTTTGAAAGTGGTTTTGCTTGCAGCTGGCTTCTGACATGATTTTCATACAGACTCTGGGGCCCTCTTTATCTCCTCGTACCCCCCAGGACGTTCTTCATGGGAGGGAGGCTTAACAGTTGTTTTCATTTTCCCTTTCCCTTATTTTTGGTCTGGGCATCAGTGTGACCAGAATTAAGTGCAAGAAAAGATGGACATCTGGAGAGGAGATGGGACTTCAGCACAGCACTGGGGTAGCACTTAGCCATGGATTCCTTGCAGGAGCAGAACAGATTGCCTGTGGAGGGCTCAAATTCTATTTCTTTTAATTCACTTGTGATAATTCAGCTCCTGCTTTGCCTTCCTTTTATGCATGTATGTAAAAGCAAAAGCACATTTAGGTTAATAATACAGCAGTATTAGCTGAGGGCTTTCAAGCCCTACTGCTGACCCTTTTGGTTATTGCTGAAAGCAACAGAAAGTTCTCAGCACGCTATTACTGCTATAGATTTTATTTCAGATCAGAATGCAGCATTGCTGCAGGCTGGCTAACACAGATAGCAGCAACTAAAAATCTGTACTGGGAAAATAATAATGATAATAAAATTGTAAAAGTGTGGTGTTTTGTTTTGTTTTGTTTTGGCTTGTTTGGGTTGGTTGGTTGTTTTTTTCCCCCCCAGTGGATTGCTCTGGGCATTTGCAGGTAGAGTGGTGTCTCTGAGAAGTTGACAAGTTGACTCACAGTAAGATACCCTATGTGTACTGCACCACAGATAAGAGATAGGAGCTCTGCTGATGACCTGCTGTATGATTTTGAGTCATTGTTCTAATTTTCTGGGTCAACTTTCCTTTCCACTTATCATCTGTCTCATCTGTTTGTACTCGAAGCTCTTCAGGGGCAGGGCTCATGTTGTGTTTGAACAGTGCCTACAGTGGGGGAGGAAGGGGATTTTGAGCTTGGCTGAAGCCTCAGGATGCAAACATTATATAAAACGTTACAAATAATGGCAAGTGATGAAAGTACCTACAATAAAAGACACCCTCTGATAAACATTTTATGTAGATTTAATCAAAGCTTTGCTTTAAGGCACAAAGGCCCTTGCCTTTTGCTTTGTAAATACTCTTCTAAGAAAAGCTCATGACCTGTGCACTTTGCTGTGCAATCAGATATAATCTGTCCTTCTATTGGGCATCAGGACAAAAAAAAAAAAGGGGGGCACTAAAAAGCAGGTTTATTTCCTGCATGTGTGATTCCTAAATTAAACAAAACCCAACCCAACCAACCAACATAAAAAAACCCCAAACCAACCCCAAAACACTAACAACAAAAAAGGCTTTTTAAAAAAGCTTCTTCCCCTTGCCTTTGCACAAGTGTTGAGTTGCTTGAAGGGCAACAAAGCTGGGGAGGAGTTTGGAGCCCTATGAGGGGAGGCTGAGGGAGCTGAGGTTGCTTTGCCTGGAGCAGAGGAGGCTCAGGGGAGACCTTATTGCTCTCTACAACTACCTGAAGGGTGGCTGCAGCCGTGTAGGGGTTAGTCTCTTCTCCCAGGCAAACAGCACCAGAACAAGAAGACACAGTCTCAAGCTGTGCCAAGGGAGATTTAGGCTGGATGTTAGGAAGAAATTCTTCCCAGAAAGAGAGATTGGCCATTGGAATGTGCTGCCCAGAGAGGTGGTGGAGTCACCATCACTGGAGGTGTTTAGGAAGGGACTGGATGAGGCGCTTGGTGCCATGGTTTAGTTGATTAGATGGTGTTGGGGGATAGGTTGGACTCAATGATCTCAAAGGTCTTTTCCAGCCTGGTTCATTCTGTACTCTGTAAGTCTTCAGTCATTATCCTGTGTCTAAACCAGATGGAAGAATATATTGAAAATTGGGTTTGAAACCACAGATTGAGAAATGGTGCCAGGGTTTTCCACCAAAAATGTGGCACTGAGTCTAAAATCTGTTGGCAATTTTAAGAAGTTTTCATTCTGGCAAAAAGAGCTCCATTAGTGTCTCTTCTTCTCTTCCAGGAAAGTAAGGGGAAAAAAAATAAAAACCTTTATCTGAGTCAGAACTTAATTAGCTGCCAAACTGGATTTGAGAATATCACTATAAATATATGGACTTTCTTCAGGAATTGGAGTTGCTGCCACAGATTCATGTGTCTAAAATTCTAACTACAGCCATTCCAGTCGAGTCTTTGAATCACAGAATCACCAAGGTTGGAAGAGACCTCAAAGATCATCAAGTCCAACCCGTCACCACAGACCTCATGACTAAACCATGGCACCAAGTGCCACATCCAATCCCCTCTTGAACTCCTCCAGGGATGGTTACTCCACCACCTCCCTGGGCAGCCTATTCCAATGGCCAATCTCTCTTTCTGTGAGGAACTTCTTCCTAACATCCAGCCTAAACCTCCCCTGGCACAGCTTGAGACTGTGTCCTCTTGTACTGGTGCTGGTTGCCTGGGAGAAGAGACCAACCCCACATGGCTACAGCCACATAGAATACATAGAATACATAGAATAAACCAGGTTGGAAGAGACCTTCAAGATCATCGTGTCCAACCCATCAAGCAATCCAACACCGCCCAAACAACTAACCCACGGCACCAAGCACCCCATCAAGTCTTCTCCTAAAATCCTCCAGTGATGGCGACTCCACCACCTCCCCAGGCAGCTCATTCCAATGGGCAATCACTCTTTCTGTATAGAACTTTTTTCTAACATCCAGCCTGAACCTCCCCTGGTGCAGCCTGAGACTGTGTCCTCTTGTTCTGGTACTGCTTGCCTGGGAGAAGAGACCAACATCCGTCTGTCTACAACCTCCCTTCAGGTAGTTGTAGAGAGCAATAAGGTCACCCCTGAGTCTCCTCTTCTCCAGGCTAAGCAACCCCAGCTCCCTCAGCCTCTCCTTGTAGGGCTTATGTTCCAAACCCCTCACCAACTTTGTTGCTCTTCTCTGGACTCGTTCCAGCACGTCAACCTCCTTCCTAAACTGAGGGGCCCAGAACTGGACACAGTACTCAAGGTGTGGCCTAACCAGTGTGGAGCACAGGGTTACAATGACTTCCCTGCTCCTGCTGGCCACACTATTCCTGATGCAGGCCAGGATGCCATTGGCCTTCTTGGCCACCTGGGCACACTGCTGGCTCATGTACAGGCGGCTGTTAATCAGCACCCCCAGGCCCCTTTCTGTTTGGCAGCTCTCCAGCCACTCCGACCCCAGCCTGTAAAATCTATTTAGAAGTTAAATGTTGGATTTCTTTATTTATTTATTTGTTTATTTCCCAAATGGGGAATATTAGCTTTGGAGACACTTGATGAGATTTCCCCTCCTCTTGCAGTGAGCCCACTGCAGCACGCTGCAAGGCAGCTTTCTGGGTGTGCAGGTGTTGACAAAGAGAGACATTCAAAGCCAATCTCTTCAAAAGTAAATCTGTTTTAATGCCCCTGAGAGAAATAGAAGAAATTCTGAAACGCACACCCCCCCCCCCCCCCAATAAAAATAAACACTTTTACATTTCCCTTTAAACAAGCCTCTGTGTTGTAACTGGACAAAAAATTGTTATTCCTGCCTCACTCTATGTGCACTATAGGGCATATATAAAACTTCCATCCACATCCACAGATTCCTTTTCTTTTTTTTTTTTATAGATCCATATAAAAGCTCCATCTATAAAACAGCTCTTCTCCCCCAAGAATGAGGTCATGCCAAGTTTCTGCTCCTTCAGTGGTTCCAGGCAGCCTCTCTGAAGTGCTGGGTTCCCAGCTCACCTGTTAGCCATATGTGGCCATCACACACTCGCTGCTGAGCTGACTTGATACCAGCGCTCAGAGTTTCCAAACTCAGGCCCTTCTGAGGGCAGTGAGCTGCCCTAAACATGAGAGCATGGCATTTTAAAGTCACTGCTTTTGTGTGTGTTGAATTGTGAAAAGATTACAGCAAAGCACTCGAGTGCCAAGTGCTTCAGCAAGGCTTGTGACATCTCTTTGAGGGAATTTTTTAGAGCATGGCTGTCCTTTATTGAGGAAGCACCTGTTATCCACATTTCAGGGATAAAGCAGTGAGTGCAGGAGTGATCCTTTTGCACTGTTTGCAAAGCTCTTGGGGAATAACGTGCTTTGAACCTTAGTCACGGGCCCTGACTTGTGCCCTGTGATAGAACAAGGGGCAATGGATGTAAACTACAGCGCAGGAAGTTCCATTTCAACATGAGGAAGAACTTCTCTACTGTAAGAGTCATGGAGCACTGGAACAGGCTGCCCAGAGAGGTTGTGAAGTCTCCTTCTCTGGAGACTTTCAAGACCTGTCTGGATGTGTTCCTGTGCAACCTGCACTAGATTGTATGGTCCTGCTCTGTCAGGGGGGTTGGACTCAAAGATCTCCAGAGGTCCCTTCCAACCCCTAGCATCCTGTGATCCTGTGAACTTCTGTTCAGCCTTCCTTGTGGGATGTGTAGAAGAACACAGGTGGACCCTGGAGGTGCCCAAGAGGGGACTGGACGTGGCACTTGGTGCCATGGTCTAGTAGTCATGATGTCTTGGGTGACAGGTTGGACTTGATGAACTTTGAGGTCTTTTCCTACCTTGTTGATTCTGTGATCCTTAAAGACAGGTTTCAGGGTGATGAATAACTGGGTGTATCAAACCAGGAATACCCAGATACATGAGGGGGGAAGAATGTGACAGTTTTTCTATGGTGTCATAGTGTGCTGCTTTGAATGTGTTCAATAGATCTTTTCAGTGTAGCCTTGAATGTAGTGTAATGGACCTGATCTGTTATCTGTCTCTCATGGAGTGATTGCCCATTGGAATGTGCTGCCTGGGGAGGTGGTGGAGTCACCATCATTGGAGGTGTTTAGGAGGAGGCTGGATGGGGTGCTTGGTGCCATGGTTTAGTTGATTAGATGGTGTTGGATGATGGGTTGGACATGATGATCTTGAAGGTCTCTTCCAACCTGGTCTATTCTATTCTATTCTGTTCCTCTGTCCCCCCTTGGGGATTCAGTGAAGCTGGAGAGAGCAAGTCATAAGGGTCCTCCTGGATAAATCACAGATTGCAAGAAGAGGCTGCACTCTAGTCCTTAGAACTGGAGAAACCTTTCAAATTTAATTCCCTGGTGCTAAGCCTGGGCTCTGTGCTGGGGAGATCTAAATCTGGTTTACTTTGGACAGCTATCCGGGCTGGAAGGTGTATTTAAAGTGGGCAGGACTGTCAGTGGCACAAAATTGGAGCAGTAGATGTAGGTGAGTCCAGGTGTCCTTGGACATGCAGCAGTGCTGTCGTGTCTCCTGCAAAGTTATCAGCAGACACATGTCTGTCTGTCTTTATGGCTTTTTGAGACTTGCCTCCTCCCCAATCTTCCTTTCAAGCTGATTGAGCAAAATGGTTGATCCTTAGCACAGTGCTTTTCTGCAGGTAGGAGATTATTTAATAATTATGACAGATTTGTAGTGTTTTGTCCTGCCCAGCAGTCTAAGTAGTTGCATTGTGTTGTCTTCCTGAATCCAATTTGTAACAATAATGTGGTTTGTTGTTTTTTTTCCTCTTAACTGTATTGCTGGAACCAATTTGACTATTCTTCCATCCCCTCCTCTTCCTATGAGGACATCCCAGGGAGTGCTTTGCCTTCCACACCGCCAGTTGCCTTCTGTTTGCCTACTTATAGAATCAGTCAGGGTTGGAAGGGACCTCAAGGATCATCTAGTTCCAACCCCCCTGCCATGGGCAGGGACACCTCACACTAGATCAGGCTGGCCAGAGCCTCATCCAGCCTGGTCTTAAACACCTCCAGGGATGGGGCCTCAACCTGCCCATATTATGCTGCCCATATTCCAATGGTTTGGGAACAGATTTGTGTGGAATTATTTTAATATTTCATATTTTAATATTTCAGTTTAGGAAAGATGTTGAGTTGCTGGAATGTGTCCAGTGAAGGGTAACAAAGCTGGGGAGGGATTTGGAGCACAGCCCTGTGAAGAGAGGCTGAGGGAGCTGGGGTTGTTTAGCCTGGAGGAAAGGAGGCTCAGGGGAGACCTTATTGCTGTCTACAACTACCTGAAGGGAGGTTGTAGCCAGATGGGGGTTGGTCTCTTCTCCCAGGCAACCAGCACCAGAACAAGAGGACACAGTCTCAAGCTGCACCAGGGGAGGTTTAGGCTGGATGTTAGGAAGAAGTTCTTCACAGAGATTGCCCATTGGAATGTGCTGCCTAGGGAGGTGGTGGAGTCACCATCACTGGAAGTGTTTAAGAGTAGACTGGAATGGGGCACTTGGTGCCATGGTTTCGTTGATTAGATGGTGTTGGGTGATAGGTTGGACTTGATCTCAAAGGTCTTTTCCAACCTGGTTAATTCAATTCTATTCTATCCTATTCTATTCTATTCACCAGAAGTCATTTACGAGATAGACCAGTAAGAATCTTGGGCAGCTTTTCTGCATGATGCTCTTATGCTAAAAACCAAAAGCCCAAATGTAAGATTCCCTAAGCCATGTAATTAATTTGATTAACATCCTCTGTATACTCAGTTTCAAAGCCATTTAAGAAGATCATTTGTGCAAACGTGAAAGAGCAACATAGAATTTCTCTTTAACTAAAGTCAGCCAATGTGTTTGGTTTTCTCTCAATGAGCTCATAAGAGAGATTCAAACATTAACTCTGTAAAGAAGGCAATTAGAGTTTGTACAATACATTGAAAAGGAGCCTGAGGCATGCTGGCAAGATGCATGGTTTATGAGCGTGCAGTTTGCATCCAAGTCCATAGCTTATATTAGAGCTGGACACAGATACTTCTAAAGACTACCTAGTTAGTTGTGATTTGGTTGTGTGGAAGAGGTTGTGATGTCTATTAAAAAGTTCTTTCTTTATTTTTTTTAAACCATATTGTAGTTGGTCTTAGTCTGTATATTTAAACACTCAAAAGAGAAAAGCCTTTTCTACTGCTGTAGCACGTCAAGGAAGCTTATCTGCATATAAACAGCAAAATGAGGCCTCTCTCGTGTTACTAAGCTTTAACTTTCGAGTTTAAAAGTTGAGCATTTCTAAAGATGTGCTACTTGTGTCATTCTGCTAAGAGGAGATAGCTCTCTGCCACGGAGTGATACTTGCCATAGGTTTTAAAGCTGTTGCAGGAGTCGGAAACGGGCCGGCATAGGAATCAGTGGAATACTTTTCTTTTAGTAACTGTTGGCAGGGGGGATGTGTCCAATTACAGGGAGCCACTGCCACATTATCTGTCTTAAAGATTGTGCATCCATTATCCTGAGTGTTTTGTGCACAGTCTGATAGGAATGAAGGTCAAGAGAAGGCCCTATTCTGCTGAAGGGAGGGAAACAGGGAATAGAATAGAATAGAATAGAATAGAATAGAATAGAATAGAATAGAATAGAATAGAATAGAATAGAATTAACCAGGTTGGAAAAGACCTTCAAGATCATGGAGTTTAACCTATCATCCAACACCACCTAATCAACTAAGCCATGGCACGAGGCACCCCATCAAGTCTTTTCCTAAACACCCCCAATGATGGCGACTCCACCACCTCCCTGGGCAGCACATTTCAATAGGCAATCACTCTCTCTGTGTAAAACTTCCTCCTAACCTCCAGCCTAAACCTCCCCTGGTGCAGCTTGAGACTGTGTCCTCTTGTTCTGGTGCTGGTTGCCTGGGAGAAGAGACCAGCCCCTGCCTGTCTACAGCCTCCTTTCAGGTAGTTGTAGAGAGCAAGAAGGTCTCCCCTGAGCCTCCTCTTCTCCAGGCTAAGCAACCCCAGCTCCCTCAGCACTCTGCATAGGGCTTGTGTTCCAAATCCCTCCCCAGCTTTGTTGCCCTTCTGTGGCCACGTTCCAGCAGGTCAACATCTTTCCTATACTGAGGGGGCCCAGAACTGGGTGGAGTACCAGTTAAAAAACTTGGGAGCACTTGCTGAAAAGATGACTATACTCACAATCTGCTAAGAAAAATACTATTTTTTTCTTAAATCATGCTCATTTAGCATTTGATTCTGACAGGACAGAGCACAAGCCAAAAGAAATTATTTGTGAAGCTCCAGTGATATAATGGGCACAAACCTACTTCCCCCCCACCCCTAGTTGGTTATGTTAAAGTATTTGTTCTTTATGGTGTATACAGAGTGAAATTTTTCAGGAAGACTAGCTGAAACTTTTGCTTGTTTCTACAAGAGAATTCCCCAGAGTGAAAGTCAATGTGGGATCTTGGATGCAGGAGTAGAGTGGCTTGCCTTAACGTGTAGAACAGAGCATATGGTTTTAGTAACAGGCTAATAAGAGCAATTAACCTTATAGTGCACTCATTTGTTGGTCTCAGTTGTTTATAAACTAGGCAATAAAGATATTTTACCATCCTAAAGCTTTATAGGAGATTAGTGAAATCAGGCTGTATTTTTCAAGTTAATGCCCAGCAGTACTCAGGTGACAGCCTAGGTGACAGATACAAAACAGGCAGGGAAGAAAATACCCAGAGTACTATGTGGTGTGTCTGAGCAGTGGGTAGAATCACAAATGGATAAATACAGAGTATAGTTTAAAGAAATAAATCTGTGTTACAGGTTTTCATTAGGAGAGGGACTGTTTTCACAGGGTGCAGTCACAGGTCTGTCGTTCAGCTTGCTCTTGTCACCTGGCAAAGATTATGATGTAAACTGGTTCCAGGCTTATTTAACATGGAAGAGAGTTTTAAACTTAGTGCATTTCTTCTAACATCTGCCATGGAATTGCTCAGAAGGCTGGACCTCGTAAAAGAATGAGTTTCTTTTAACAGCAGGCACCATCCTTGTTGCCTTGTTTGGTTTTGTGTTTTTTAAAGGTCTTATATTGCCTGGCAAACAGAGAAATAGACTACAAATAAGAAAGTAGCCTGCCCCACCAACTGCACTCCCAAGAAAACCCTTTTTGACTTCATTCTCTGTTGGCTCCTTCATTACAGGTGTTTTCATTTTGATAGCTGTTGCTGCCCAGTTGGGCACCTTGCTGCAAAGCCAAATAGCATGAAAGGCTGAGGGATTATTTTGCTAGTACTTTGGTTTCTAGGTTGGTGGTGATGGGAGCAAGACGGTTTCCACATCAAAATGATTTGTTCTCTTTTGTTTGACTCTGTAGCTTTCGGGCTCCTGCTTTCCTGCAATATTTGTTGTATAAACTTTTGCCTATTTATTGACAGTGTCCCCAAAGAGACCTTTAAATCAACTCATCTGTGGATTTAATTTGGTGTGTTATGTTGTTGTTATTAGTTTTGTCTGTCCTTCCTGGTTTACTGTTATTGGGCTGATTTTTACTGTGCCTGTTGGTTAACAAGCATTTCAATTGAATTTGGCTAGTGATAACCCTAATGAGTTGTTGCTGCTTTTTCTTCACTCTGAATTTTACAGTCAAGGCAATTACTTTCTTTTTTTCCTTCTTCTTTTGGGTTTTCTGCAGAGAACTTCCATAAAGCCCTTCTGTACAAATCTGTGGTCTTGTGTTTTTTTTAGTTTCCCTTTCATTGGATTGTCTGAACAATGTGCTTGCTGGTGCAGCATTCGCTGAATATGAGGACTCTTTGGCTTTATTAGACTTGACAGTGTTTAAACAATACTAATTCTCATACCCAGCTGGCTGCTCAATTGATTTCTCTGCTCTCTGTTGCTGTGTAAACCAAGCTGGAACATTAAAGACATCTTGCATGCTGCCCTCTGAGGAGTTGTTTTTCTTTAGAGAAAAATCAAGCAAGTGAAAACTTTCTGGGTTTTCTCATGTATATTTTCTTTTTCCCTTCTGGATCTTTAAATGATGTCTCAATGTACTGACAAATTTTGAGCATTTTGTGAAGCTGCTAATTTCCAAGCACATGCTTTTGAAAAGCTCTCTTCATTTTCTGGTGAGATTTGCTAGCTTGCTTGTTTGTCTGTGGAAATAAACATCTCTTTCTTGTTGTAAACCTTAATATAGCAGCTATCAAAGCATATTCAGGAGGTACCTAAATGTGCTGTTTAAACCCAGCTAAAATGTTGCATGTTTAAAATTTGCTTGCTGAACACTCCAAGAACTTTTGCAGATGTTAATAATTTCTTTCACCCTCTCTCTTTAAACAATCTCGAAGCAGCCTCAAGTTTTGAGCTAAATACTGGAATTGGAATTGCTGGGGAGAGCAACACACACACAAAATTCTTCTATCCTCTAAACATCACTATTTAAGTCACCCCTTTAGACAATCCCAAGCTTTAAAATGACTGTTCCTGAAAACTTACTTTTCTGTGCGCTAGAACAGTCATCTGTGATGGGCTTCAATTTTTGTAGAGACGAGTGAGTGGCAAGACTCTCTCTTACCAGTCCTTCACAGCTGCTTAATTTCATGCAAACTTCAGGTTTTGTGCTATACCAACTTCCTGAAACCCAGCTGTCTGAATTCCTCATCCACAGCACCTCCCTAAATACCCAGGTACCTGTGTAGCTGGGGTAAGGATTTGGGGTGCTCATTTGTCAGGGGTCAAATGAGGGCAGTGATCTCTCTCGTAATGGACTGGTTCAAGCTGAGGAGTGGGACTTGGGTTTTAACTTCAAGAAATCATAGAATCAATAAGGTTGGAAAAGACCTCAAAGATCATCAAGTCCAACCTCTCACCCAAGACCTCATGATTACTAAACCATGGCTCCAAGTGCCACGTCCAATCCCCTCTTGAACCACCTCCAAGGATGGTGACTCCAACACCTCCCTGGGCAGCCCATTCCAATGGCCAATCACTCTCTCTATGAAGAACTTCTTCCTAACATCCAGGCTAAACCTCCCCTGGTGCAGCTTGAGACTGTGTCCTCTTGTTCTGGTGCTGGTTGCCTGGGAGAAGAGACCTGGCTACAACCACCCTTCAGGTAGTTGTAGAGAGCAATAAGGTCTCCCCTGAGCCTCCTCTTCTCCAGGCTAAACAATCCCAGCTCCCTCAGTCTCTCCTCAGTGCTTTCTGATGAAACTTTATAAATTATTTTTTTTTGCCATAATGTCTTCCTTTAATCTTTTCAGGTGTTGCACAGAAATCAGGTGGCCATCCCCCCGGGTCCTTTATTGCCACTCCTATGAAACACGTGCTAGCATCTGTTTCACACAGTGTCGTGAATCCCCCACGTCGTGCATGCAAAGTTACTTGGAGTCATTGTAGGGCATATTTTGTGAATAATGAATGTTTTGGTCACACACAGTCTTCCACTGAAGTAATTTATTTGTTGTGTTTTGTTAATTTACTGCAGCTGGTCTGAAAACCCAGAAGAATGGAAGTTCCAGAAGACAAGACAAACCTGGCTGCTCTTGCATATGTATGATAAAGAGAAGGTTTGTATCAGCACTGCCTTTTCTCAGAACAAATACGATGCAAAGTTTTGTGCATTAGTTTTAGCTATTCTGTGTTGACCAAAAGTTGCTGCTGCTAGCCAGGCAGTTTTCTCATTATGTTCTTCAGTTACTTCATTTTTAATCAAAATGCTTGCAATTAGTCATTTTCACCCACAAGCACTCAACCCGATCATCCCTGATCTCTAGCTCAATGGCATCTAGAGCCTCCCTGATGTACAGGGCCACCCCTCCACCTCTTCTCCCTTGCCTGTCTCTCCTTCTCTTCTTATGTTAGGAAAAAGTTCTATACAGAGAGAGTGATTGCCCATTGGAATGGGCTGCCTGGGGAGGTGGTGGAGTCGCCATCATTGGAGGTTTTCAGGAGAAGACTTGATGGGGTGCTTGGTGCCGTGGGTTAGTTGTTTAGGTGGTTTTGGATTGGTTGATGGGTTGGACGCGATGATCTTGAAGGTCTCTTCCAACCTGGTTTATTCTATGTATTCTATGTATATTCTATGTATTCCTGAAGAGCCTGTAGCCATCAGTTGCAGTGCTCCAGTCATGTGAGTCGTCCCACCACGTCTCTGTGATGGCAACTACATCATAACTTTCCTGCTGTAACAAGGCTTCCAGCTCCTCTTGTTTGTTGCCCAAACTTCGTGCATTGTGTACATGCACTTCTGATGGGCTGCTGGTTTCACCCCTGGCTCCAGCTTATCCCCCCCAGACTCCTGCCTGGGGGGACTGGTTTCAGCCCCTTCCCGCTTTGAATCTAGTTTAAAGCCCTTTCAATGAGACCTGCCAATTCCCTTCCTAGAATCTTTTTCTTTTTGAGGGGTAGGCCATTCTCCAATTCTGGGCCCCCTCAGTTTAGGAGGGATGTTGACTTGCTGGAACGTGTCCAGGGAAGGGCAACAAAGTTGGTGAGGGGTTTGGAACACAAGCCCTGTGAGGAGAGGCTGAGGGAGCTGGGGTTGCTTAGCCTGGAGAAGAGGAGGCTCAGGGGAGACCTTACTTCTCTCTCCAACTACCTGAAGGGAAGTTGTAGACAGGCAGTGGCTGGTCTCTTCTCCCAGGCAACCAGCACCAGAACAAGAGGACACAGTCTCAAGCTGCACCAGGGGAGGTTCAGACTGGATGTTAGGAAGAAATTCTACACAGAGAGAGTGATTGCCCATTGGAATGTGCTGCCCAGGGAGGTGGTGGAGTCACCCTCATTGGAGGTGTTTAGGAGGAGGATTGATAGGGTGCTTAGTTGCATGGTTTAGTTGATTAGGTGGTGTTGGATGATAGGTTGGATGCGATGATCTTGAAGGTCTCTTCCAACCTGGTTTATTCTATTCTATTCTGTTCTGTTCTGTTCTGTTCAGTTCTATTCTGTTCTGTTCTGTTCTATTGATGATCATTCTGATGGTTATGCTAGATTTTTGTACTTGATAAGATGCCAAGCATAAATGGAGCAGATTCCTGTTTTATATAGATCTGGAGCTTCCTGAGAATTTGCGTCATAGTCTTCCTTTGAATTCCTGCATGTACTGTAAAGCAGGATTCTCATCTTGCTGCAGCTATCTCCATCTAAGTTATACAGCCATATTGGCAAGATGCTAAAATAGCTTTCTCATTAAAATATAAGTGAAACCCGATGGTGATTGTATAAAAGCATGAAGTGCAAGCAGGAGCTGGGCTTGCACCACGGCTGAAACCCATTCAGTTCTCAACTTGAAAAACACCATACATTGAATTTCCAGCCATGGTATTGAATGGGGCTCTCAGGTCATTCATTTTGTTGTGCAACAGAACAAACACTGAGCTGTTTGCACAGCAGCTTATTGATTCATGCAGTTGACATTCAGTTAGGTTTTGCTGGTTTTATTTTTACTTAGTTTTATTTTGGGTGCGTAGTTAAACACTGAAGCACACCACTCACCCTGACCCAAATTACTCAGCAGCTCTTAAGCCAGTCACCTGACACAGGGTGTTACCTTGCTGCTTAAAAATACTTTTAGAGAACCAGGTAATGAAAAGCAGAGTTTCATGAAGGCAGAACTTTTCACACAATGCACATGCTTTAAAAAGATCAGTTGTGGAATACAGATTTGGTTGTAGGCGTCGAGGCTGTTCTCACTGTCTTCTATTTTGAAGTTTAGTTTTAAGTTTTAAAACAACCCCCAGTCTTGATCAAACTTTCCAAATCAGTTTGGGCTCTTTAAAGCTGTCCAGAAATTGTTTTTAACAGGCAGAAGGATGGTTTTACTTTTTGGCCTCTTTACTTTTGGGGTTTGTGTTGAAATATACTGGGAAATAATTAACTGCAGGTAGCATTTGTTTTGTGTATTGAAACACAGCTTAACTCCTTATTTCTCAGCACTGGAATGAAACTTCCTTGAATGAAATGTCCTTGAGTGAAATGTCCTTGAATTAAATTTCCTTGAAAGAAAGTTCCTTTCTTTTCTTTTTTTCTTTCCTTTCTGAAGTCTGATGAAAGTTCTTCACAGAGAAAGTTGTTAGCCATTGGAATGTGCTGCCCAGGCAGGTGGTGGAGTCACCATCCCTGGAGGTGTTCAAGAGGGGATTGGACGTGGCACTTGGTGCCATGGTTTAGTCATGAGGTCTGTGGTGACAGGTTGGACTTGATGATCTTTGAGGTCTCTTCCAACCTTGGTGATTCTGTGATTCTCTGTGAAATTTCTACAATTTATTTAAATCCACATCTTTTGTAGTTTCATAATCAGAGGCACACTGAATATGAGCTTTAGATAATGATTAACATCTGCCTCAGATTCAGTAAAGTTAGAAGAACTTGCTCAAGTGCTTGCAATTAAGCATATGATGAAGTCTCTCCCTTCATCAGGACCATAGGGGAGGCAGACCAGCTTCTTTTGAATATTATTTTTACACCCAGATTAAACTTCCTGTCCATGACAGAATAAAATCTGTTGGATATCCAAGCATGACTAAAATGCAAAAGGAGATGAGTTTCTTTCTTTCCTAAGCGTGTCTTTGATCTCATGGTGTCATTTGGATGCCTACTGCAAAGCCATGTCTTAGAGACAGGACTCTGTCTGTAAGAACTAAGTTGAGGTTTTAAAGTCCTTTCCAGCATGAGGGGGTTTATAAGTCCTTTTAAAATCCATCTGGTGGTTGGCTGACAGCTGCCAAGCCAAGCCTGTATACCTACAGCATATATATTTCTCCAGAGTTCAGTATAAAGTAAACACAAAGATCATTTGTTGATCTTTGTCATCTGGCACAGCATTTTTAGCGAGGAGCTATGTCAGTTGTCTTCAGCTTCTGGACAGCAAAGGCCTGGAGGGGGTTACTGAAGCTTCCTCAGAAGGTATCTGAGAAAACTAAGCTGGAGTTCGCTGTGCAGATATCTGTGTCTGCTTTGCCAAATAGATAGGCATCTGCAGATCTGAAACGTCTGAAAACTCTTGGGTTACAAGGGGTAATTTAAAAGTGATAACTGTTCTTTTCCTGCTACTGTTTTGTAGTTTCCCCCTCAAGCTCCTTTTCCTGCTGATAGTGATTCTTTCACTTTGGGATAGTTCTGTACTAGCTCCAGTGTGCATGAGCTACATAGCGCAGAGGCAGGGTTAATGTGTGTGCGAGAGAAAAAGAAACAAGAAAAAGGTCAAAACAGTTTAACAAAAGAATAATAATAAAATCCCACAAGCATCACTTCCACTTGCCAGAGCCATACTGGGAGGTCTTGATATCCAGTTTCCAGCCAGCCCAAAGCTGATCTTAGAAGCGGGGCTGTGTTCCTTCTTGTCAAACCTTGCCAAGAGGCTGAAATTTCAGCTCTTCTACTACTGTATGTGGAGAATTAAAATTTGGATTCCCTTCCCTTCTTGCTGGCACCTCCTAGATTCCAGTCCTTGCTACAGCTCTATTCTCTGTGTAAGTTAGGAGGAAAGAAGATATTACCTTGCCTCCATGGCAGTGTCTTGTAATCTCATGCTGCAATAAACCTAATGGCAGCGTGAAAAAGGAAAAATCAGACTTCTTGAACACTTATCCTTAGGGCCAAATGCTGAGTGTTCTCTAGGTTTCAGGCAGTCACATATCTATCTGCACACTTCGTGTTTCTGAGTTCAGAGTAGGCTTTTAATTGCCCCTTCAAGCACTTTACTTCAATGACATAATAATAACTGTAATTCCACAGAGTGAGGTATGACTGTACTGCAAGGCCTGAGAAAATGAGGTGTACATTACGTGGATAATGGGGCTAAAGTTTGAAACATAGAAATGTGCTGAGCTTTAAATACCCAGTACAGGGCATCTGCATTAAAGGGACATTATCATGCTGAAATTGTTTGTGCCTGAATGGTTTTGTCTGTCATTAGTCCCAGTTTACTGTGGGCAAAGAGATTAATGGAAGCATTTTTCATCATGTTTAAATGTGTTTGATTTGTACATTGTAGCAGCACTTCATGTTTCATCCATTTCAGTGTTAGTCACTGTAAAATTGATACTACTAATTTTGGGGGGTATCTGTATTGTTTCTTTAGCACAGGAGTGTTTGTGTGAAGGATTGGAAGGTTTTTCCATAGCATATGAGGCTGAAGGCAGACTTTAGTGTTGATTTATTACTTCGCAGTATCCCCGATGGGCGAAGGCAGCATTGGATTATCCTTTCTTCCTCTTCTCTTGGAGTGATAGAAGTTCTGGTGATCAAAGTTGTGCTGCCAAATGTCGATGGAGAAATGAGTTGTAAATTATGTATCTGTTGAAGCTCTGTCCTCTCTGAAATGCTGATACTTTGCAGTATTGAAACAGCCCTCGAATAATTAAGTCTCCGATCCTTTAAGTACTTACGTATGTGTTTAACTTGACTCATGGCAAGTTTGCCTTTTAAGCTCTATGTGTAAAGTTAAACATGGAGAAAAATAGTTGCAAGATGAGATCACTTTGACATCTCCTGATTCACAGCAGAAACAAAATATGTTCATATTGGCTGAAACCTGTTCCACAGATACACAACAGAATAGACTAGACTAGACTAGACTAGAATGAAAATGAACCAGGTTGGAAGAGATCTTTGAGATCATCGTGTCCAACCCATCATCCAGCACCATCTCATCAACTAAACCATGGCACCAAGCACCCTATTCAGTCTCTTCCTAAACACCTCCAGTGATGGTGACCCCACCACCTCCCTGGGCAGCACATTCCAATGGGCAATCACTCTCTCTATGAAGAATTTCTTCCTAACATCCAGCCTAAACCTCCCCTGGCACAGCTTGAGACTGTGTCCTCTTGTTCCGATGCTGGTTGCCTGGGAGAAGAGACCAACCCCCACCTGGTTAGAAGCTCCCTTCACGTAGGTGTAGACAGCAATAAGGTCTCCCCTGAGCCTCCTCTTCTCCAGGCTAAGCCAGCCCAGCTTCCTCAGCCTCTCCTCACAGGGCTGTCCTCCAGACCCCTCACCAACTTTGTTGCCCTTCTCTGGACACATTCCAGCAAGCCAACATCTTTCCTAAACTGAGTGACCCAGAACTGGACACAGCACTCAATGTGTGGCCTAACCAGTGCTGTAGACAGAGGGAGAATGACCTCTCTGCTCCTGCTGGCCACACTGTTCCTGATCGAGGCCAGGATGCCATTGACCTTCTTGGCCGCCTGGGCACACTTCTGGCTCACGATCAGATCCCCTTCAACGTGGATCTGTTCACCTAATGCTTTTGCAGATAAATTGCTTTGAAATGCTGAGTAAAAATGATTCAAGTCTTTTCTAGCTTGTGGCCAAGATTATTTAATGTAATGAGCATCTAAAATGTGTGTTGTACCTGGTAAGCTAAAATACAACCTGTGACTAGTTCATTAGAAAGGAAGTGAAATGGGGATAATGCTACTACAGATGATTAAACTGCTTTTAATGTTGGAGATTTCAGTAGGGCCTAACAGTTTTAGCCTGCATCATTGAAAAATTATTTCCATATGTCTCAATTCAATTTGGTTTTCAAGTTCTGTCCCTTTGTGTAAGCATCCAGTCAAAGTTCTTGATGGTGGGTGGTATCTCATTTTACCAAACTAATAATGTTTGGGTAATTTCAGCAAAAGTCTTTCCTCAGACACCTAGGTACATGCAATTTCCCCTGAATTTAGCAAGGTTTGCATATAGAATCACAGAACCATAGAATTGTTAGGGTTGGGAAGGGACCTCAAGGATCATCTAGTACCAACCCCCCTGCCATGGGCAGGGACACCTCACACTACATCAGCTTGCTCAGAGCCTGGCCTTAAAAACCTCCAGGGATGAAGCTTCCACCACTTCCATGGGCAACCTGTGCCAGAGTCTCACCACCTTCATGGGGAAGAAATTCTTCCTAACATCCAATCTGAATCTACCTATTTCTTTTTTTGCTCCATTCCCCTTAGTTCTATCACTACCTGACACCCTAAAAAATGTTTCCAGAAGTAGGATTTGGCTGGTGGCTTTTTCCTTCCAATGACCCTCACGGTGTTGAGCTTGCTGTTAGGGGGTGTTTGCATTTGCTGCTCAGCCTTTCCACATCTGCTTGGAATTTCCTCTCAGATGCTTCACCCATCTGAGCACATGACAATCCTCTCACTACAGTCCATCCCTCCCTGCAGCTTGAACCTTGCCAAGAAACTCATCCCATAGAATAGAATAGAATAGAATAGAATAGAATAGAATAGAATAGAATAGAATAGAATAGAATTAGCCAGGTTGGAAGAGACCTTTGAGATCATCAAGTCCAACCTATCATACAACACTAATTGACAAAACCATGGCACGAGGTACCCCATCCAGTCTCTTCCTAAACACCTCCAGTGGTGGTGACTCCACCATCTCCCTGGGCAACACATTCCAATGACCAATAACTCTTTCTATGAAGAACTTCCTAACATCCAGCCTAAACCTCCCCTGGCACAGTTTGAGACTGTGTCCTCTTGTTCTGGTGCTGTTTGCCTGGGAGAAGAGACCAACCCCCACCTGGCTACAACCTCCCTTCAGGTAGTTGTAGAGAGCAATAATGTCTCCCCTGAGCCTCCTCTGCTCCAGGCTAAGCAATCCCAGCTCCCTCAGCCTCTCCTCATAGGGCTTGTGCTCCGAACTCCTCACCAGCTTTGTTGCCCTTCTCTGGACACGTTCCAGCAAGTGGGTGGACGTGGGTGCTGGCAAACACGAAAGCCCCTGCAGTTCTCCTAGCTACATTTCAGGTGATGGTTTTGCAGGATTGTGACTGAGTCTGGAGAGAGAAGAAAATAAAGCAGCTCTTTTTTTGTTTCCTTCCTTCTTTTTCTTTATAGGTTCCAGACAAGTATTTCACCATTTTATTGGATTACCTGCAAGGGCTTCAAGGCAGTGCACGAGACCTAACTGTGCAGAAAGCTGAAGCTTTTATGAAGGAATTTGATGGCTCTGATACGGAAGACCCAAACCTGTTGGAGAAGTGCGAGCGCATTCGACAAGTTCTGCAGCTGCTGTCCTGAGAGTGTTTCTGTCTCTTGATGGTTGTCTGGTGGAGAGGAGGATAGGGTGTCCTATACAGAGACTACAAATTAGTTGTAAAGATGGGTTTTCTAATAAGAGTGCTAACAGTCAGCGTTGAGATTTTGTACTCATCCTTTTTTTAGCCAATTGCAGTTATTTATCGTGTTTTGAGGTGATGAAATAAAAAGATCTGATTCCCCGGCGTGCTGCTAAAAGTAATCTTACTGCAAATCTTTACAAAGATCAACCTCTCTCCCCTGTTAGGTTTTTCTCCACCTCCCCCTCTAATTGCTTTTAAACAAGAGGAAGATGGGCAGCTCTTAACAAGAAGAGCAAAGGACCCAACAAAAAAGCCTGGAGGGTCTCTTACAGTGGCAGCTTTTAAAATGAGCACACAGTACAGTGCTTGCTCAGCCAGCTGTACTCTATCACTTTCAGCTTTAGAAGTATGTCATTTGGATTTGGGAAAGATCATTTTCAGTCTGTTGAACACGAGTTGTATAACACAGTTGCTTATTAGGGCTTCACAGGGCAATCTGGAGATGCCATCAGCTTTGTTAGCTCTCCTTTTGTATTGTAACGTTTTCAGACTCATTGTGGCAATTGTTTAGCTGCTCAGATAACTCACAGATGGGAGCAGACCAAATCCTTTGACTGTGTGTAGTGGAATCATCTGGTTGCACCTAAGCTTACCCTACCATAAGAAGTACTGTGCTGCGATATTTCTGTATCCAGCCTGCCAGTATTGCATTTCCATCTTTCTCTTCTAATTGGCATGAAAGAGTTAACTTGTGTTGGTTCCTTTTGGCTTGGGACGCTTGTCTCCTCTGCACAGGCTGAAAATGAGGCTTTCAAGTAAAACCCAAAGACATTAATTACTCAAAAGGGGGCTGATTGGCTTATTTAATAACACTTGTATTCAGACAGCGTTCTTGACCTCATTCCTTAATGTTTCTGCAAACATTGCTCATACTTTATTAATAACAACTATATGAAGTGTGTAGTGTTTTAGAAGAGAGGCTGTCTTTGGGAATTACAGCTTTAATTTGGGTGGGGGAAGGAGGGGAGGATCTATGGATATAGAGGCCTAATTCTTCAATAAGAAGCATTCAAGTGGATTGGACAAGCCTTCACAGCCATGGATTACTACAAATCTTTGAAAGTAGGAAATATATTACTAGCAACAAGTAACTTATGCTTTCTGACTTCTTGGAGATGATGTTTTCAGCCAAAAAAAGACTAGAGACCAGAGTGCTTTGCTCTAACACAGTAACTGTGATGGGGCTTACTGCAGCAGTGAGCAGAATGCAGCAGCAGTGCCCAGCCTCTCTGTTGAGCTGCCAGTGGTTCCTCAGCAGTTTGGGTGCTGTTCCTGTACTGTGGGGTGACAGCAGGATGGGGGCTGTCATGTGGTGTCAAAGCCTTTCTGAGGCCCAAAGCTGTGTGAAACTGGCCTTCCATAGTAAACATTGCCAAAAAAGGGTCTAAGAAGAAATGATACTGACATTTAGTGAACTCATAAAAGATGGTTGGGATCTTATGTTTTATGTCTGAGAGGATGCAGCTGGGAAAAACTGCTGTCACTCCAAGCAGAAGCTGAGGCACTTAGGTTAGGGTTGAGGTTCCTGTCCATCAGGAAAAATAGAAGTTTCTCAGTGATTGAGTTTTCAAAGTGTCTTTTGGGGACTCTAAGGTTGCATTTTAGCTACCAGAGAAGAATTTGTATTCTCTCTTAAGGTCACTTTTGATTTCTCTATCACACAAAAATGTGTGTCCTCATTGTGCACTCCAAATGGAATGGAATGGAATGGAATAGATAAGGTTGGAAAAGACCTCAAAGATCATCAAGTCCAACCTGTCACCCAAGACCTCATGACTACTAAACCATGGCACCAAGTGCCACGTCCAGTCCCCTCTTGAACACCTCCAGAGATGGTGACTCCACCACCTCCCTGGGCAGCACATTCCAATGGCTAACAGCTCTCCCTGTGAAGAACTTTCTCCTCAACTCTAAGCCTAAACTTCCCCTGGTGCAGCTTGAGACTGTCCTTCTGGTGCTGATTGCCTGGGAGAAGAGACCAACAACCTCCTGTTTACAATCAGCACAACCACATTGCAAACATGTTTTGGAAGGGACTCATAAAAAAGACTGTAAAGGTAAGGTCCAGGCCAAAAAAACCCCAGATGTAGAACCTTTTATGATTTTGACAGATTTGGCAAGATTTGCTTTTCCTGAACCTTGGTTCTGACCATGTGCAAACGCTGACAAATCTCTGTGAAAAGAGGCTTTGTAGATCAAGAATGTCCTCTTCCTTTTCTTATCACTTCAGGTTAAAAGCACCCAGAGGCTTCCAATCTGGAGTCAGTGTGGACAATAACATTTGGAAAAGAACAGTTAAAGCCTCTCCACCAGCGCAGCGTTTCAGATCTCAACATCACTTGCAGCTTGGGCAGTCATATGGCTACAGACAGGACAAAATTGTGTCTCTGCCCCCATTTGAATCAGTCTACTGTGTGAATAAAAATTGCATGCAAGGCTAGAAGTAACAGTGTATGCAGACTGACAAATTACATCTTCATCTGCTTGCTCTAATTGTCTTCTAGTTGAGTTAATCTTTATTGTGCGGCTCCGGCTAGAAGAATTCACATCCGAAGAGAATGCTGAAGTCAGGACTTCTGGGCAAAATAAAAGAATATAATTACTCAGAATTGCTTAAAGCTGGAACTGTGCCTCTAATGGAGGTACTAATTACTCAACATTTGACAGTGTAAAAAGTTCCCTCTAATTTGGCTGATCCTTGCTATGGATTGTGGAGCTTCTTGGTTCCCCGCTCTCTGCCCACAATGCTCATTTGTTATCGCTGTTGTAAAATGACTGGGTAAATGAATTCTCTGTTCTTATTTGGGAAGGGTGTGTTGTAGTTGGTGAATGTGGAGTTCATTTCCTTATTTCCTCTCGCTGGAGAACAGCTCTCCTGTGTTGCTGTGGATTTTAAAGCAAGGTGGCCCTTCACTCATCTCCCATCATTTCACATAGCTTCAAAAATGCACTTCTTTGGATTGGGCCTTGGGGTTTGTTTGTTGGTTTGGTTTCTTTTTCTTTCTGTTTAAACTTTTATCACTGAGCTAGGCAAAGTAACAAGGTGGTGGAGTCACCATCACTGGAGGTGTTTAGGAGGAGACTTGATAGGGTGCTTGGTTGCATGGTTTAGTTGATTAGTTGTTGTTGGATGATGGGTTGGATGCGATGATCTTGAAGGTCTCTTCCAACCTGGTTTATTCTGTTCTATTCTAAACATTAGAATTCTCTCACACTTCTTCAAATCAGCGTCAGGGGGGCAAAAAAAAATCATAAAAGAGCTTTAACTTGCAAAGTCAAGCACTCTGAAAATTAGAAAACATAAGGATGGAAATTGTCTGTGTAATTTTAGTCTTACTCCACACATACCTAGTGTGGTGCAGCCTCCAACTGTGCCATCAGCATTGTGTGTAACTGATCAGTCATTTTATTCAGTGTCTGCCTTGCAGTTCTGCTGCTGTTCTCACTTTCAAAGTTTAGGTCTGCAAAGCAGTCCTAAAGTTAGAGAAGTGACTCTCCTGTGGAGATTTGATCCTGCGCAGAAGAAGTAAGTAGGAACTTTCCTGTTCCTTTGCTATAAGCACCACTCAAAGCTGGTTCATCCCAAATGTTCCCTTTAAAAGATGTTTTCGTGTTTTGATTCATTTAGCAGTCAAAACACTTAATTTAAATGCAGTTTTGTTGACATAAAACTTTCCAGTGGCTTATTCTGGTTTAGCTTTTGGTTTCCTTTTATGTCTTCCTTTCTGCACAGCTGAATGAGCCACTTATTTCTGTCCCTGCAAACAGGAATATTAGTTGTTTACAGTGATTCCAGTCATACAAGGACACAATTAAGTGTCCTTGCCTTTGTAGGACAAGCTGATTTTAGTAGTGATTTATAGTTACATGCTATTTTTAATTCTTTATGAGAACATACATAGTCAACAACTCAGTTTAGGACAGATGTTGCCTTGCTGGAATGTATCCAGAGAGGGCAACAAAGTTGGTGAGGGGTTTGAAACACAAGCCCTATGCAGAGTGCTGAGGGAGCTGGGGTTGCTTAGCCTGGAGAAGAGGAGGTTCAGGGAAGACCTTATTGCTCTCTACAACTACCTGAAGGGTGGTTGTAGACAAGCAGGGGCTGGTCTCTTCTCCCAGGCAACCAGCACCAGAACAAGAGGACACAGTCTCAAGCTGTGCCAGGGGAGGTTTAGGCTGGATGTTAGGAAGAAATTCTTCACAGAGAGAGTGATTGGCCATTGGAATGTGCTGCCCAGGGAGATGGTGGGGTCACCATCACTGGAGGTGTTTAGGAGGAGGATTGATGGGGTGCTTGGTGCCATGGTTTAGTTGATTAGATGGAGTTGGATGATGGGTTTGACACGATGATCTCATAGGTCTCTTCCAACCTGGTCTGGTCTATTCCTATTCCTATTCTATTCTAATATGGTCAAAAAGGATTATTATTTTTTCAATATATTACACACACCCCCCCCTTGTGAGGAGCAGGGAATACCAAACTAAATAAAACTAATGAGTAAATGGGGGGGGGGGGGGGGAAGGGCAAAGCAAAGCAGTGTTTTATCTTTCTCTGTCAAAACAAAGCTGAATAAGAAGCTTGTGCTACTGTAGGAATGTTGTGACTGGTGTTACAAACACAGAGGGAGGGCTTAAAAGCAGAACAGAAGTCATACAATTGCTCTTGCTGATTGCCCCTCCCCCACCAGGCAGAAAATTGTTGGCATTCCCCAGCAAAACCCACGAGAACACCTACGTCAAAACAGCTAAATAGGTTGCAAAATCAAATACTTAAAGGTCAAGAAATGCCACGTGTGTATAAATGGCCAGAAGAATTCATATTCTACCTCTCTGTGCCTCCAGCCTGGAGACTGAATGAAGGGGGATTGTGTTTAGAAGCAAACAAGTAAAAAGCCCTAAATTGTCTGAGCACATAGCTAGAGATGACCGAGGTGGAGTTACATTTCCTGTTGGCTTTGGTGGTTCAGATTTGGTAAAGGAGATTTGTTGCTGCTTGAAATATTGTGTTGCCTTTTGCTGTGACAGCTTCACATCTATTCTCCTCGGGGTCCCCCACGTGTAGTCTGTGAATTTGTAAGCCCTGAGACACAAGATCTGTCACTCTCATTTGCTTATAAATAGCTAGACCTAGCTAGGGCACTGGGGAAAACCAGTGTTTGCTGTTGGACTGCTTGGGACCCAAAGAAGGATGTTGACACTGTGTTTCCCTGCGCTGGTCCAGAGGTACAAGAGGCTTTGGCAGCATCTTTTATATCAGCCAGGCTTCCTTAAGCTCCATGAAATTGCCTGACTTTGGGAGAGCGACGCTGCCTGTGGAATTTGCCAACTGAACAGCAGCGTTTGTGGAGCACTTTGAGACACCAAGCTGCAGGATCTCAGCTGCTCAGGATGCTCAGCCCACTGCTTAATGCCTGCCTTGGCCTTGCTGCTCAGTCTTGGGCTGCTGAGAGTTACAACCATTTTATTCATCTGCTTTCTGTGGGCTAAGTTGCCTGAATGGACTTTTCAAGCTATGTTTTGGCAAATTGAAAGCTAAAGCTGCACTGATAATGTTTCTCTGGCATCATAGATAACATGGACTTCATAAAGCTAGGGCCCTTGATTAGAAGCAGAAGCTCTTGCAGGATTTTGGAAGTGACTGGCCAGCAGCCTGATTTACCTTGTTAAATCAGGTTGGTATTTCAGTGAGCTGTCACAAATCCATGCCAGCAGATAGACACAGCGACAGGCAGCCAAGAAACCATGTATGGGCATCAAACATACCAGAGGGCAAGGATGACAGTCAGGAATGTAGCCTCCTGAAGTTGCCTGGTTAAGGCAAAATGCCACCTGGCACAAATCCTGGCTGCCATAAGGTTAAAAATAACAAATAGTATCCCTGTTACATAAGGAAATCTTTTGTCCCTGTTTAATGGGGCACTATGATAGGCCGGAAAGGATAAATGTGGAGCTTCTCTGAACTCTTACTTGTGGTTAGTGCTTAGGGCCAAACCAGCTGAAAATACCAGGGCTGACTGCAAGCAGGGCCCAATGTACAAACTGTGGTGTTAAACAGGCTAAATCTGGGTGAAATTCCAGTGTCTGAGCATGCTCAGCAGCAGCAGCAGCAGTTCACTGCACTGGTGGCATCTTAGTCCAAGGAAAGACTTCTAATCCCTTTTCCTCTGAGTCCTACTTACTTCTGGTCAGTCTCAAAGTGAGACATTGTCTGTGATGAGTCTGCATCCAAGCCACCTTCTCTCATTCCAATGGCACCTTTGAGGATTGTTAGAGGCAACACGTGCTTTCAGTTTGACTGCACAGCTTTGCCTGTACCCATCACCTCTTTGTAGACTATGATGCCTTTCAGGTCAGCACAGTTGTTTCAGGGTAACCCTTACCAGATTTCTTGGGAGCCTCCAGTGCCTGTTGTAAGCAGGACATCCTTTGGTCCTCAGTTCTACCCACACCATCTCTGTGCACCCAGCAACTGGCTTCCACTATCCATCTTCTTGTGGAAAAGTGTTCTGGTGCTTGCCACTTCAGCTAGGATAGCAGAAGGCATTGAGGATTTAAGGGTCATGGTATATCATAACCACAAGAGCTGAGCTATCTTTAAAATTCACCCCAGATTGTTTCAAGATAGCTCTGGATTTTCATCTCCATCAGCTCTTCCCTGAGGAGATCAGGCAAGTTCAGACCTTACATCTGAATGTGTAGTGTGCTTTTGTTGGGAAGAGATTATTCCAGTCAGAGCCTGATCCCAGACCATGTGTGACATGTAGAAATCAGAGGAGATGGCAGAGATTATTTAAGCACTTCTAAAACAGCCATAGATGACTAAAAAGAAACCTTCAAACAAAGAGAAGTGCCCTGATAACACCTGAGAACATCTGCCTCTTGTTTGGGTGGTGAAACATGTGTCAGTGCTTTCCAGCTTTCAGTCCATGTGTTTGCCTCCCCTTGCTCCTTGAGTCCCAGAGTATCACCTTCAGGAGGGTTGTTCATATAAGTGAACACTTACTGGCCAAATTACTGAGGTGCTAATGAAGCCACTCCAGCCCTTGTACAGTTGGCTGGAGTGATTTGAAGGGTGAACAGGGTGAAGATACTGTCATGGTGAAATGCTGCTTTCCTCATACTGTTTATGTAGGACACATCTCAATCAGAAGCCAGCCTATTGTCAGCTGCTTTTATGATCAAAAAAAAAGAAGAAAACCTTTTAGATTATTTTAATTCCCTGTGCTTTTAATATGCTGTTTAATCTCAGAGATGGAAATTCTGCAATGAGCAGAAGGTTGCATTAGGAATATTGTGCCAGTGTCGTCCTTTCCTTCCTGTACAAGCTCCTGAGCAGATTATAACTCACTTTAACTGACACATGGGGAAAGTTCAGCTGGGAGAATCAGCAAAGGAGATGAGTAGGACAACAAGTCATCAAAGTTAAGGAATGCAGAAGTTAACTTTTGTTTCAAAATAGGCCAGGTAGACCTCTCTGGACTCTTGAGCCTGTGGTGTTTAAATAAAACCCATTGAAACCCTCTCACCTGTGCAGCAGTGTGGCATGAAATAGCCCTCTGCACTGTCTGATGTAACATTGCTTCTCTTTTGAAGAGCCAAGGCTGCCAGCTACTGAACACAGCCTGTGGAAGGCAAACTGCAGTGAACTTGACAATTGTTTCCAGAGATTGATTCAGCCCTAGGAAATATTCATTGGCTCTCTAACAAACCCAAACCCAACCAACAAAAAACCAAAATGAAAACCAAACTAAACAACAAAAACCCAACCAACCAAAAGAAAGCCAGGGGTTCCCTTTTTGTTTTCTAAATCCTTTTTGTTTGGTATTATTTCAGCTGTCTTTGGACAAAGGGAGGGGGAAATAAAAGTGACCGCAGAGAGATCAAGCGTACATCTTTGACATTGTTTAGTGAGAAAACACCGACTCTTGTTGCATTACCCTGTTAATGCAGAGCAGACAGGGTGTCTCAGGGCATTTTTTGTTGGAGTCTTTTTATGGAGGGGGTCCCAGGAGAAGGTAAAAGCCTGGCAGGTGAGTCTTGGTTTGTGCTGTTCACTACGTGAGGGTTACAGATGGTTGCCACCGCCAGAGACGACCGAAGGGGATGTGACAAACGCGACCCTGATTGCCAACAGCACAGCCTTGGAGGATTTTCTGCTCTGCTTGTGCTGATGTTCCCCTGCCTTCCTAATGGAATGGCATTTCAGCCAGCAAAATGTATCAATCAACCTTTATTTGCATCACTGCTGAGGCCGTGGGTCTTGTATACCTCATAAAATTGCTTTAATGGTCAAATTAAACTTTTGAACTGCTCTACAGCTCTGAGCCACTGGTGGCTGGAATTGTCTGCAGGAATGCTTTGGAGGATGCTCTCTGGGCTCCAGCATCAGCCCTGGCAAAGCATGAAGATGATTAGAGGACTAGAATGACTCCCTCAGGAAGAAAGGCTGAGGAATTTGGGGGCTTTTTAGCCTAGAGAAGAGAAGACTGAAGGGGGAATCTTATCAATGCTTGTAAATGCTTAAAGGGTGGGTGTCAGGAGGATGGGGCCAGGCTGTTTTCAGTGATGCCCAGTGACAGGAGAAGAGTAACAGGCACAAATTTGAACATAGGAAGTTCCTTCTAAACTTGAGGAGGAACTGCTTTACTTTGAAGGTGATGGAGTACTGGAACAGGCTGCTCCACAGAGGTGCTGGAGTCTCCATCTCTGGATTCATTCCAGACCCCCCTGAATGATCTCCTGTGCAACCTTCTTGAGGTGCCCCTGCCCTGGCAGAGGGGTTAGACCAGATGATCTCCAGAGGTCCCTTCCAATCCCTATCAATCTGTGATTCTGTGTTAAAGGACACCTGAACACAGGTAATGGAGAATGCAACCTTCAGACATCTTAGACAGGAATCAGATTTCACTGTGAAGTTGAACTGTGTGAATGATGATTGAAAATGGCAACTACAGCATGCATGCCTTGGTGTCAGGTGCCATGTAAGTTGCTGATACTTGTAGTTACTTTGAGAGAAAGCTGAAAGGTATTTCCAGTTCATCCAGTTCCAGGAAGATAATGATCAGTCCTCTGAAACCTTTTTTGCTTCAGAGCTTTAAAATGACAAAGTACTGTGGCCTGCTGCTGCAGCCTCACTGATTAAAATGTTCTGTAGCATTTCAGAGTCATCTTTCAGTATTTGAAAATGATGAAGTAATTGTCTTGGAGGAAGGAAGACAGATGTCTCAGCTGGCTTAGCTAGAAAATCCTGCCATTTCTCTCTCAGTTGACCTTTACCTAGGTCATCCTATCTTTCTTGCAACTCAGCTAGATCATTATGATGGGCAGCAGCTTGACATACCCTTGAAATGGATTCAAAATCCATCCCAAGCTGTTTTGTGGATAGAAGAAAGTAAAATGCTTGTAGTCCTGCTCTGATTGTCAGGATGCTAAGGCTGTAATTCAAGTCATTAGGCTTAGTATACAAAGCCCTTCATAATCCAAGTCTTAAGAATCTGAAAGGTCACTTGTGGTCCAATAATCCTGAATAGTAAATGTGGCAAGCTGGTGGTGACTGTCTTGATCCTGAAGCACCTCTTAAAATAAGCTCTGGTCTCTGTCCCAAAACCATATGCACGTTATTTCAGTGTGATCCAAGGGGCTGGGCAGAGAATGAGCAGCTTCTCTGCTGCACAAAGTCAAGCAGTGCTGATTTTTGGAAGTTGTTTTCATAACCAGATTGAAGGACTAGACAGGAGGATGCTCAAGGATTTAAAGACACACCCTCCTGAGGCTGCAGTGGCTCAGTGGAGAGATCTCTGCCGCAGGCTGTCCAGCACCAAGATCCCCTAAATCCTCCCCAAAATCTGTCAGTGCAGCTGCTCTTGTAAATAAAATGAGCAAGGATGGCTTAGACACAGGAACAGCAGGGCCTTGCTCATCCCCTGGTCCTGACAGCAACCCCAGAGATCATCCACACAAGAGAACGTTCACACAAGCGATGGGGACGATGAGTGTGAGGAGAGGGTAACATCTGGCCAGACATGCAGCAGCTGGCATTAGGCAGGCAGGGTGCTGGAAAGGTCTGGCAGATCCCAATTAATTGTAGCCCAGTTGTGACCAGCTTGCAGGGGTCCCAAAGGCCAGTGGTTCTGCAGAGCAGCCCAGAAAGCAGGGTTGGTACCTGGCTTGTACAGAATGGCTGTGTGCAAGGAGCCTCGGAGTAGTTCTGTGGGAGGAAAGAACCAGCAGCAGTGTGTCAAACCTGGAGGATGCATGCATGGCCTGATGGGATAGCTTACAGGGTGGATTCCATGTGAGAATGAGCACTGTCTTTGCTGTGCTTAAGTCCAGCAATTGGGGATCTCAGTCCTTTACCCATCTCCTTGCCATCTCCTCAGGAAGATGCGAGATGGGTGAAGAAATGGAGGAGTGGAAGCACTTAGCCATTTATGGGACCACTGGTAGCATCCCCTCTTGGTATGTGAAACTCTTTCTTCCAAGGTTTTGTGCTGAGGGTGGTTAGATGCCCCCACGGAGGAGGGCTGGATGACTTTGTTTTGCCCCTTTGACATCTCCTTGTCTTTCAGTTTGTTCAGTATTTGGAGTGATTTCAGCTTTATATTGTATTTACTCAGTGGTGCTCTGGATATGGATATTTTTGTGCCCTGAAGGGTTTACTTTTCCATTCCATCTTAATGTACAACTTCTATTAACATTAAGGCATGGTGCCTGCATGCAGGAACACTGCATGGCTAAACTCTGCTTAAATACCTGTGACCTCCTGGCTTTTCTGTGTGGAATGATTATTAATACTTTGTCCTTGCCATGTTTCATCAGAGGATGCAGAGCTGGGGAGGTCTGATCATCCCTTTATTACAGAAGGGAAAAACAGAGGGAAAGAGATTAAAAGATTTGCCAGCAACACAGAGCAATCAGTGGCTGGGCTGAAAATAGAAACCAGGCTCCTGGTTTCCATTTCCCCAAATCTGGCCTCTAGACAACATGACTATATTAAAAATGTAAATGCAAATATAGAAAATGCTTCCTTATTTCAGACCTTCCCCACTAATATTTGGTGTCCTTTTGACTGTCTGCTTCACAGAGTAAACTGGTAGCACTTGGATCAAAGACTGAGCAATGAGATGGGCTGTGCTTGCTGAATACAGCAAGGGGAACTGCACTGAACCACCAAAACCTCAGAGTGACCAAAAAGCTCGTGGCAGAAGGTGGGAGGAGGCTCGTGTCTATTTTGAGACAGAAAAGTATTCAGCAGCTGTAGGCTACTGTTCAAAATCCTTTGATTACTGTATTTAAGGAAGCCAAAAGTGATATTGGTGGGACAGTCAGTACCTCAGCTTTTGTATTCTAGAAAATATTCTCTCTTACAACGTACCAGAGGTATGAAGATGGCAGCTTAAGGCCATGCAGTCATTTTAACTGGCATTAAGTCTGCAGATGAGCACAAGCGAGGCTCAAAATCCCTAACCAGAAGGGAGCAGTGAACTGAGCCTCGACGAGGTGCTGCACAACTGCAGGGCTTCTTGCTCTCCAAGCCAGAGATGCTGGCAATGCCATTACTGGTCTCATTCCTTTGGGTTTGTCCCAGCTTTATTTCTGTTCCCATATTGTTCCTCTGTGCTGTAAACAGGCTGGATGATCAAAAAAAGTAAAAATAGCACGTGGATGCAACCCAGCCACAGGGCCAGGGTAAACTTCATGGGAGAAACTGGATTTAGAAGCTGGCAGCCCTGAGTCATGCCAAAGAGAGTCCATGCTGAAGGGGTTTTTTAAGAAGCAATTAGAAAGCAGTCTCCTTTTAAAGACACTTTGCTGTGCTCATTAACACTGCAAATTAGGGCTAAGTTCTGCCAGTCTCACTCTTGCACATGGCTTGGTGTGAGCAGGGTGTGAGATGCTGTCTACAACTACCTGAAGGGTGGTTGTAGCCAGGTCTCTTCTCCCAGGCAACCAGCACCAGAACAAGAGGACACAGTCTCAAGCTGTGCCAGGGGAGGTTTAAACTGGATGTTAGGAGGAAATTCTTCATAGAGAGAGTGATTGGCCATTGGGATGTGCTGCCCGGGGAGGTGGTGGAGTCATCATCCCTGGAGGTGTTCAAGAGGGGATTGGACAAGGCACTTGGTGCCATGGTCTGGTAGTCATGAGGTCTGTGGTGACAGGTTGGACTTGATGATCTTTGAGGTCTTTTCCAACCTTAGTGATTCTATGATTCTGTGTAGCTGCACTTGTTCAGGAATCCCCTGTGGGGCTTGGCAGCACAGGGCTCACCCTCGTGCCCATCGGATCTGTGAACACACAGACAGACAGACAGACACACACAGACACACACACAGAAGGATCATGGGCAGTTCAAGGTCATTAGAACAGTTGAAAGAGAGTGTGAGAGTTATTGGAACCTGTGCAGGGGATTGACCCCTCTGCTCCAGCATGTCCTGAATTCCTGCTGTTGTTAATGGCAAGATGTAATATAAACTAAGAGTAAATGTCAGAGGGACAAGAGTTGGCCTGGATGAAGCTGATGCATCTTCCCTGAGGCTTCTCATCAGTGCCTTCTGAAGCCCTTTCCACTCGGCAGAAGCCCAAAGTAAGCAAGGTAAGATTAAATATAAACCATGGTGGTGAGCTGAGGACAGCCCCTATTCTCTGCTGGTAGGAAGCTCTTTGATCTGGGGACCAAGTGTTGCTTGCTGCAGATTGCTCTATCTGCCCCAAGAGTGGGGCCATGGTGGTGACATGGAGTGCCACCTCATGGGTCATAGGTCTGGGTAGCAGGCCAGCTTAACCTGCACAGATGTGCTCAGCTTCGGTGGTGGGGTCAGCCAGAGCTGAGAGGAAAACCTGGGAGCTTCTTGCAGTTTTTCTTTTGATAGTCTAGTATCTCTTCTTTATAAAATGGAAAATATTTGCAACACTTCACAGTGACTTAGAAGATTTGGTTCCAACAACAACTAGATTTACATTATCATGACTATAAAATGACAGTGCATAATGTGTGCTAATTACTTCTGGCTCTGTTTCCCATCGGCTCCTGTTTCACTAAGGCTTTGGAACTCTAAACCCATTTTGATGGCTGGGAAAAGCCTGTTCAGAAAAGATCTTTTGTGTCATTTTCATGCTCATAATTGATAGCAAGTGAAAAGCAGTTTTTCTTAGCAAAACTGTTGCCTGTTTGCATTTTTGCTGGCTTAGGAGGGCTTAGAGTTTCGTTGGTGAAGCCTGGGTGTGATACAGTTTTCAGTGCTCAGCCAGCAGCTTCTGAAATCCATCTATGCTTGGGGAGGTTAATCACTTTGCAGCCACCAAGGTGGATTTTTTTTCCTGGTTCAAGACTGGTTTCTGACCTAATTAGACTTTTGCTGGCTAATGGCATATGGAGCAAACCATTACCCCCCGGTCCCCTTCTGCGTGGCTGCTCTGCAGCCACTCTGGAGAGTGGCCAGGCAGAAAGGGACCTGGAGGTACTGGTTGATAGTACTGGTTGAACATGAGCCAGCAGTGTGCCCAGGTGGCCAAGAAGGCCAATGGCATCCTGGCCTGCATCAGGAATAGTGTGGCCAGCAGGAGCAGGGAAGTCATTCTGCCCTGTACTCAGCACTGGTTAGACCACACCTTGAGTACTGTGTCCAGTTCTGGGCTCCTCAGTTTAGGAAAGATGTTGAGTTGCTGGAAGGTGTCCAGAGAAGGGCAATAAAGCTGGGGAAGGGTTTGGAGCACAGCCCTGTGAGGAAAGGCTGAGGGAGCTGGGGTTGCTTAGCCTGGAGCAGAGGAGGCTCAGAGGAAACCTTATTGCTGTCTACAACTACCTGAAGGGAAGTTGCAGCCAGGTGGGGGTTGGTCTCTTCTCCCAGGCAACCAGCACCAGAACAAGAGGACACAGTCTCAAGCTGCACCAGGGGAGGCTTAGCCTGGATGTTAGGAAGAAGTTCTTCATAGAGAGAGTGATTGGCCATCGGAATGGGCTGCCTGGGGAGGTGGTGGAGTCACCATCACTGGAGGTGTTTAAGAGGAGACTGAATGGGGTGCTTGGTGCCATGTTTTAGTTGATTAGATAGTGTTGGATGATAGGTTGGGCTCGATGATCTCAAAGGTCTTTTCCAACCTGGTTAATTCTATTCTATTCTATTGTACCTCTAAGAGGTTTTTTGCCTGGTTCCTGAAGAATCACTGGCAAGAGGGCAGTGAAGCTGCCCAGTGCTGTGTCATCTTTCTCCAAAAGTGCCCTCTCTGTTCACTTACTGCAGGTTGATAACTGTCCATGCTGTTAACCTGGTCAGATAATACTGCTACATTTTAACTTAAAATTGCTGGCTGGATTAAACATTAATCTGTAAGCTCAGGAGGAGCAGGGTTCCCCTTTGGCTGGTGATGCAGTGCAGCAATACATTAGCATTTCTGGAACCTGCAATTTGCAGATCCCTAAAACGATTCCAGGGAAGGTCTGGCTCCTCCTAAAAGGGCTCTGGAATGAAGCTGGGCTTGTCTATCAGTACTGCCACTGCTGAGGCTACAGGTTTGGAACCACACACTGAATCTTGTGAGTGCAAGTCATGTTTCAAGTGCTATATGGCTGATAAAATACCCAAGTTGTGGTAGAGTGAGTTGCTTTATTATCTGCTGGGGAGACATCTGTGGTGTCACCCTTTTTGTTACGCCCATTAGTGCTGACTGCAATTCTGTTCATGCTTCTGTCACTGTCTCAGGTGGCCTTTGAACTAGTCTTTTCCCTTTTCCACCTGGATTTTCCTTCTATAAAGCAGGGATAATGACATTTCTTTAGCTGGAGTGCACTTCACGTCTGAGTGAAAGGTAAAGTGGTGCTGCTGGAGATCAACTAGCATCCCTGAAATGAGTGGTGAACTCCAGGAACTGAGAACTAGGATGGAGCTTGTTAAAAATCAGTCTGCACAGGACTGAAGAAGCTGTATCCTGCTTAACACCATTTAAGCACTTTAACCTTCCTCTGACAGCTGCCTGGCCTGCAGCTCTGAACAGGAACCCCCAAACCTCTCCAAACCCAGTCAGAGCTGGTGCCCTTAAGCTCTGTTACAAGACACAAGCTCACAATAGGCAGCTCCAACCTGGAAGACAGCTTGTGCAAGAATCAATGGCTCAAAGGCACTTGGCTGGTTTCAGGGTCAGCAACATTTTAGCTGTGCAAGGCAGAGAGGGGTTTGGGCAGTGGGGTTTGGGCCAGAACTTGCTTGAGGCTGCTCTGACTTTGCTGTGCCAGGCTGTCACGGCTGTCAGCACGTGTTAATTACTGAAGAGAAGGGTCTGGGGCTGTTCAGGGTGAGATTTAAAACACAACTTGCAAGAAAAATAAATAGAGAAGGGCTTAGGGTTTTTTTTTTTGCTGTGGAGCACAGAAAGTGATGCTGAGGCCACCCACACTGGGGGGTGCTGGCTCCTGCCTGACTGATCTGCCCTTCACATGGGTCCTGCCACCTCCTGCTAATCCCACCAGCATCCCAGGCCACAGCCCTCCAGGCATTCTCATGCTTGTATAAGGAGGGCTGCATGGAACTGAATGGGGCTGAAAAGCCCACTCATGGAGAGAGAGAATGAGGTTTCCAGGTTGCAACCCAACCTGAAGACCTGACCTTTGCCAACCAGGCAAGGTTAGCTTCTGTTTGGTGTGTACCAACATGGAACTCTGGAGGTGGGAGACTTTGCCTGTCCATGATCTCATGTTTGCTTTGGAATAACTGCCAATATCAGGCTCTGTTGATGCCAGGAAGGCAGAGGTTGTGTGAGGATATGTCCCACACTGGTATGGTGTGATGTGGGCAGCAGAGGTGGCTACTCCTACAGTGCTGGGGACAGCACGTGGCTTTGCCACCCAGGCACAGGCTTGGACATGCAGAGCTTTCTGGGTAGGTAAAAGCCATGCAGGCAGGGCAGAGCTTCCCATTGGTACCATCAGGGAGGAGACTGGGGTTTACAGAGAGGAAAAGGAGGGGGAAAAGCTGAACTCCTCAAGCAGAGAGAGAGGAGTGATAAAGTATCTATCTTAAATACGTCACATTTGTGTGTAATTAAGCACCAGCTAAAACCTGGGATTGAATCTTCAAGGATGAGAGGCTGGACAGATGGAATCAGAATGCCAGAGATGGAGAATTTAAAAAGCACAGCAAATCCTGTGTTGAAATCTGCAGCAGCTGGGTTTGCCAGTGGTGCTGGGGAAGGAGGAGCCCTGTGTGATGATGAGGAGCAAACTGTGAAGCCTTGGACAAGAGAAAAAGGTCTGAGAGGAGAGTTTCTGCCAGGCTAACCCCCCGAGGAGACTAAATGTCTCAGCCCAGTGCTCATCAGTTAGAGCAGCTTCAGACTGAAGTGTGCTAGGGGAGAGGATGGAGCATTCAGCTCTGCTGTGAGGTTATTTCATTGTTCCCACCTCAAAAAATGGTCTAGAACCACTGAAATGGGCAACCTGGCTTGGGACTGGGGCAGAAATTGAGTTCTTCCCTACCACCAGCTGGCCAGGCAGGACATTAATTCTTCAGTGCTGTCCACCTACAGGAGAGGCTGAGATCAGGGCACCATGGGTCAGAGACTTTGTTGCAGGGCTGGAGTGCACATCCCAGGGTGCAGTCACACGTGAGACTGGTGAATAACGTGATGCTTCTTAAAGCTGCCAGGAGATGCTAGGGGGGGCAAATTTATGAGCCTGAGAAATCTGGTCTCAAATACCACAGTGCAAGATTTTGAAGGCTCTCTCTCCCAAGTCTTGCAGGAGCAGGGCTAGAGCTGCTGACTGCTCCAAAAGTCCCTTGCTGTAGGATGTGTCCAGGAATGGTGATTATGACAGTGTGAATTTTAACCCCACCTGCCTGTTGCTGGCTCCAAAGGCAGAGGCAAGGAAGGAGACCTGGGTTTCTGCTCTCTAGTTCTGTTTGTCCAAGAGTGGCTCATTTGGAAGGGCTTGACACACAGCCCAAGGAATTACTTTCTTTCCCAACTACAAATCCTTGGGTGGTTTGGTCCTGGGGCACTCTGTGTAAAGGCTTTTCTTTCTGTGCTTTCCTTTCCTTTCCTTGTGTCATGACCCTGCCCTGACCAGGGAAGTTGTGATTGTTTTCAGAGAGATCATTTACTCCTAGATAAAGATTAATTTTCATTTTAATTTTTAACTTAAGTCTCTCAGGTGAAAAAGTTTTTGTAGGCCATCTAAGATGCTGCTCTCTCTGCCCAGCTTTGCCTCTTTCATGGCTTGCTTCTCGCAGCAGGTAATGAGTAACCTTCCCTCCCCTGGGCAGGCTGAGGGCAGAGGGTGGCTGTGCTGGAGCAGTTGGGATCATTGCTTCTCTGCTTCCCTTCTCCTTGGGAACTGTAAAGACATTTTTAGTGTCAGAGTGACACCTCTCTGCCTCTTGCTTTTGGTAGTTCTTACGGTGTAGAAGATGTCACTCCTACACCGTGTCCTGCTTACCTCCTTCCTGCAGACAGCCCAGAAGACCTCCCAGAAATGTCTGTAGTGAAAGGGTAGGAGCTGAGTCAGCCCCAAGGGAGTGGGGCTGGCACAATGACTGCATTCACAGCCCAGCCCTAACACAGGCTTTGGGCAGTCCCAGAGCACAGCACTGTGCTGCTCTCCCCAAACCCACATAGACAAGTCATTGTCCAAGCAGGAGCACGAATGTGCCTTTCCAGACTGCCCGTCTCCGGCTCTTACCACAGATGCTGTTGTACATAACACAAGTGGGTGTGGGATGCATGGATGGTTCCCAGGTGGTGCATGGTTTGAGAGAGGACTAGTATGAGCTGAGGTCATGTCCTCTGCAGTCTGTCCGTGGCCTGCCTGAGATGGATGGGAGAGTCCAGGTTTGAATGCATGCTGTGTCCGGTGTGGCTGCACCTTGGGACACTCCCAAAGCATCCTCAGAGCTGATACCCTCTCAATATGCACAATATGAGGCAGCACAAAATCCTTGTGATCTGAAAGGGCTCCACAAAAAGATGTCAAATGATCTTTGCCTACCTGTGGGACCTTTGCATCCTTTGTGAGACCAAGGTAATTTTGCTCTGATGTTTGTGACAGGCCTTGCTCTGTCAGACACTGCCAGAAACCAGTGACAACAGCAGAGCTGTGCTTGGTCTTTGGCTTTTGCAGACATCAACTCCAACCTTTCTGAGGAGCTGGGAGCAGGGGGGAAGATTATGCCAAGTATCTCAGATCTCACTATGAAGTCCTGCTGTGCAGTGGGTTGAAAACTCTGGTGTAGCAGAAATACAAAGAAATCATTTTCTAAGGGAAGTGGAAAGAGCAGTGGTTTCTGATGCCCTCATATGTCCATCCTTGGTGAATCATGTTACATACCTCTCTGCATTAATTGCAGCAAAGCTTTTATTTAACGTTTGTAATAAATAAGGACACCTTTACTCTTCCATCCTCTTGTGGTGGACTGCAGTGTTACACCCTTCCCAGCCAGCACGGCTTGATAGCTGCCTGGCAGATCTCTTGACAGCTGCTTTTATGCTGCTGGTGATGTTCAAACTGTCTTGTTACCTTTTGCCTCTTTGTACCACTGGGCCAAACCGAGTCCAGCCAGCTCAGAAACCCAGTAGTTTTATGGAAGCTGTTGGGTTAAACAGGCCAGCATTTATTTGCTTGGATTCCTCTTTCATTTAAGTGTCTCAAGGCTTTATGCCTGGCATCCCTCCATCCCTTCTGGCCACAAAAGAAGGAAGAAAGCAAACTCTTCAGCCATCCCAGCAGGATGTATTGCTCCTGGTGATGACTTCCATGCTCTGGTTTTTTAGTCTCCTTCTAGATTTCAGAGGAGTATGGCCCTGTGTTCACCATCCATCTGGGTTTTCAGAAGGTGGGGTTGCTCACTGGCTATGTGGTGGGTAAAGGAAGCCCTTCTGAACACGGTGTGGGTGTGTTTGTGGGCAGAGCAGCTATACCCATGTTCTATCACACCCACCATGGAAACAGTATGGGCAGCTGGAAATGATAAGGACACACTTGCTATGTGGTTTCCCAAAGACATTGTTTCAATTGCAGCAGTGTTTTAGGAGTCTTTATCTGCGTCCTTATTGCTGAGGGCTAAATTTTGTGGGGCTTGGGGGCAGTTGTTTCATTTTCTCCTGGGGATCTTCCTATTTGCCTTATCAGATTTTTGCTTCTAGTGGCACTTGGGTCACATTTCAAAGGAGTGTTTTTGCAGTGCAGAGGGAAGGAAATGATTTTTCACAACATGAAGGCTGAGGTCCTTATGCAATCTCTTCTCTGCAGTTACTGGGAGTTCAGACAGAGCGTGGATCACACATGATGCATGCTAAAGGCTGCTGCAAGACCTGGCAAGAGTGCAACAGCCCAGGCTGTTTGTACCTCAGACAATTACTGCTCTAAACAGCTATCTGGCATGTTTCTGAGTTGCATGCTAAGAGTAATACATTGCCCAAGAGCAGACATTGAAAAACAATGAAGGGAATAATCCAGAGCTGCAAGGAAAAGATCTGATGACCTAACATGTATGTAATGCATACAGTGGGGGTGGGAGGTTTTTCATCTTGTTTCTAATAGTGAGGCCCAGTGTGATGAAGGGTACACCAAGGTAACTTTCCTAGTTGCTGGATGAAGATGTAGACTATGGTCAAACCTGGAAGCTCTCCTGAGAAGGGAGGAGTCCTGAATTGTATTCAGACACTTGGGTGCTTTCTTGGCTGAGCACTTGTTTTGGTCAATGGGTTAGCAGAGGAGGGATATTCCCCTGTTGTAAGCAAAGGTCATACCCCTGGCCACCTCTCCCTGTCCCCCTGCACAGATGCAGCTCATCCTGTAAAATGCAAAGTTGTTCAATGAACTCATTTGTCCTGTTCATGGCAGGGATGGTGTGGTGTCATCTGCCCCTAGCTTTGCTCTCTGAAACAGCTGGGTAGTTATTCTAAGGGAAAACAAGTCAGCTGAGACAAATTCCATGCACAGAGCTTTCCACTGTGCATGGCTGCAAAAAGATCGAGCTCTAAGCAAGCCAAGCCCAGAGCTTTGGTGTGAACAGCACCTGACTGTTAAAAATGCCATCTCCTGCCCTCCTGAACCCACATGGGGTGGTGCTTTCCCTGCAAAATACCTCCTGTGTTCTTGGTGTTTCTGAGAAAGTCCCACACCACCTGGGCAAACAGGGCATGCAGTCCCTTCATAGGTGTGCAGTTTTCTTCTCAAGAGCTCTGGAAGATGACAAGGCACTTCACTTCTCATCCCTTCTTCTCCTGAGGTGACTAGAGATGGAGCCTCAGCAGTTCCCCCAGCAGCAAACTCTTTCAGCAGCTGGCTTCATCGTGGTTCTGAACTGCTGAGTGAAGGAGCCGCTAGGACTGCAAAGGGAGGTGGGTTCAGCCATCATCCCACAGCGTGTTTGAACTGGTTATACCCTTGGAGGGATCCTAGCCTGCTGTGAGGTGGGGAGGAGAAGGCTTCTCCCGTTCTCTGCGTGCTACCTGATTCTTCCAGGTTAATGGTAAATAAATTTTGCTTCTCTCTTTGCACCCAGCCTTCCTCACAGGCGCATGCAGTTGGACCAGGGATGCACAAAGCCTCAAGGCTTAGCTCTGCCCTCTTCACAGAGCCGGAATTCGTGGCTGGCAGGGTACTTCACCCCGGTAAGGACTGCAGGGCTGGGCTGGCTGTGACTGATAGGGATCGAGGTGCCATCTCGTGGCAAAAAGAGAATAGAAATGATATCGTGCACAGTGTTCCTTTCTCTGGGGGCAGCGCAGAGGGGCTGCAGGCACAAGGCAGCCCTCGTTTTATAGATCTGTACGTTTGCTACAGTCCCGGCACCTGATCATTGCCCCTCTGAGCACAGGAGCCCCTGGTCCTAGCATCACGGAGCTTGGGGATGACAGGCTGGGCTGCAGGACGCGCCAGCTGCATGTGGCATGAGTCATAGACACGGTGGGAACTGGACTTGTTCAGATCTCACTTTAAAACTCGACCCAGCTGTCCCGCCACAAGATGTTTGCCTTCGGTTCAGGTCTGGGTGTTGCGAGGCACAAACATGTTTTGCAGCTAGAGGGAAGACCCTCAGGGCCAGTGAGGAATGTGGAAATGGTATTTCCAGCCCTGAGAGCCAATGCTTTCTGCTAGATAAATATGTGAGTGACTCATAATCAATGTTCTGCTATCATTTGGCTGAGCAAATAAATGGAGGCAGGTACTTTACTTTGTGGAGACAGAGTCAGCTGTCTAATTCAGTGCTGGAGCATGAGCTCTTGATCCATCTGCTAACAGAGGCTCAAGTAGGATGCACTTTTCAAAGGAAGCAAAGGAACCTGTTTTCCTTGGATGTTTGCACCTGGTAGCCCATGGCTCTTGTTGAGGCACAGGTATTGTGCAGGCTGATGGAGCTCTCTGTACATGGCCGCAGGCTCTGCTCTGCCTGCCAAGAGTGCAGAGCGGGAGGGGATGCTCTGCCATGTAGAAAGGGATTCATCTCTCTCTTTAGAAACCAAGAACCCAAGAGCCTGTGGCAAAGGGTCAGGGCTGACATTCCACCAGTGAATTTGTGCAGATTGGAACCAAGCCCACTTTGGTGCCCCAGAGCTCTGGATTATTGCTATATCTGTCTTTTGAGTTCATGTTACTTTTGAAGAGGACTGGAGCAGGAACAGTCTTGGTATCTCTAAAGCTAAAGGCAAAAGACTTTTATTCAGCAAGGCCAAGATGTGCTTCACTGAGCTGATATGTGGCTTGCTCCTCATCTGCTTCACCTGTCTCTGCCTTCCCTCACAATGACCCCATCCTTTTACCACCACTCCCCAAGAGTGACCTTGCCAGCAGCTGATGCTGTGGGAAGGCAAGAGGTGAGAGGCTCGGGGCCCAAGACACTAGACAAATGGACAGCACCAGTATCAGTGAAGCTGTGGTGGCAAACTTTCATTCAGCTTCTGCAACCAAGACTCAGGGGCATAAAAGTAAAAAACCAAGGCTATCCTTAGGGCTGAATAGCAGCCCATAGCTGAGCACAAAGGGAAAGCTCTGCCTTGGAGAAGTCACTCTGCACCTAGGGCTGACTAGTAGCCCATAGCTGAGCACAAAGGGAAAGCTCTGCCTTGGAGAAGTCACTCTGCACCTATGGAGGGACCCTTGTTGAGGTGTTTTTCACTAGGATGAGGATATGCAGAATCTTGAGATATAAGTGAAATGACAATATTTGTTGTCACTCTGAGCTCAGGACCAACCTTTCATGGCATTTGCATTTCTGTGTAATGCAGAGCTGGGTGGCAAGCATGTGAAATGTAATGAAGACATGGGATGAAAACTTTATTTGGTTCCCAAGAAGGGAGAAGCAAACAGCATGATCAAGCACATGATAAGAAAATGCATATGGAGAAGTGGCAAGTCACAGGCAGATAAATGGATGAAAATTTGCCTGAGCTCTGCATCAACTGGAATAAGATTGCAGAATCTGATGGCAGGTCAGTGAGCCAGGGAAAACAGCCAGACAAGGCTACAGGGGAAAGGAAAACAACCAAACCCAGGTCTCCTGTAACTCTGGATCCTCATTCTCCTTGCATGTGTGGGTGCAATACAAGCACTGGGAACTCAGACACCATTTGGAGGGAAATTGCATAGCTGGTTTCAACAGCAGGAGCATCTCAAACACCAGATTGATTGCTGGTGATGGCTTTTAACATCACCCAGGAGGTCTGAGTAGAGGAATGGTGTTTGCTGCTATTGAACAAGGGCAGAAAAGACAGAGATGCAAAAAACCTAGAAATGAGTCTAGTTTATTTTCCTGTATCGTTAGCCTTTTATGATTAGTTGTTGCTATAAATACCAAGTGGCCTTATGACTTAGCGAGCTTAGAAATGTAGGTCTTGTTTCATTCTGACTGTGAAGCAATGTTGAACTTGGTGGTAGCAGCACTTGCTTATCTGAACAGGTTTGCAGACTCTTGGGCATCTTTCAGGACATTGTTTCAAGCCAGAAATAACTTTGTCCTCCCATCACATGAATCAATCTGTTGTTTACTCCCGGGGTTTGACTTGACTCGTTAGCCTGGTAGGACTTTCATAGAAGCTATGGGTAATCAGGGAGCTTGGAAAAGTTCAGGAGGCACCTATGGCTGGTTCAAGTGCACCCACAGTGTATTTCTGTGGCTTTCAGCAAATGGCAATGCACCTTTCCTCATGATTTTGGGCAGATTTTTGGGAGGAAGCTCACTGCTTTGCCACAGGAGCCTGGGTGTCATACCTGCTACTCATGGGCTGTATCCCCTTCACCAGACCATCTCCTTGGTCTCTCCATTGTCTCCATGCACAATCTGTCTTGAGAAGCAGCATGTGACTGTTGACCATGATCATGGTTTCTAACTGATCATAGGCACTTCCTCACAGCACAGGAGCAAAGGAGGGGGTCAGCAACTTATGGGGCAGATGAAGTGGTGGACAGAGTGGAGTAGGAATGGATGGAGATGGTGGGAAGGGGATGTAAAAGATGGTGATGTGGCAGGATGGGGGATGGTTGAGTCCTAGCAGAGCTAAGTTGGGTGTAAGCAGCTTCCCCACTTGCTGGGCTGCTCTTCAGCAAGGCTGCGCTTATTCACGCAGGACAGCACAGGTTGCCTGAGGCTGAGGCCTTAATGTGAAAGTCGTCTGAGGGACAGTAAGGTCCAAGTCAGCCTCTGAAACTCCTGGCTGGGGTTGAAAAGTGAATGTCTGCAGCAGCCCTACGAAGAAGACAAACAGCTCCATCTTGGCAAGGCTTTCTCCAATGCAGTTCCTTCGCCCTGCAGACGAAAGCAATGTGTTTACTCGGTGGAAAGATGAAACCAGAATGTTTGCCATGGATGTGTTAGCATCTGAGATGTTGTAACAGAAGCAGGAGTAACACCTTGAAACACACCAGAGCCTTTTGGAGGAGAGGAGCCCATGTTGCCAGAGGCTGCCATCCCAGTGACACTGGCACAATGTGCCTCCCTGGTCTCTTTTGTCACAGCCACCTGCAGCAGCGAGTCACAGCCATGTTACAGGGTTAGTATGCATTTATGATGTCCCCTATCCTTCCAGCCCTCTCAGCATCTTTAACTCCTTCTCTTTGAAAAGCAGCCTGATAGAATAATGCCATCTCTCCCAAAGTGGAATGGTGTGGAACTCACTTTTCCTGGGGATTTTATCCTATCATCTTCCTTTGGAAAAGACTCTTTTTCTTCTTTCCTACCCTCCTCTTTATGCTATGGTCCTGCCTCAGCTCTCTACAGATCAGCACCTTAGTTACCTGTGGAGAAGGGCAGGAAGGCCTCTCTCTTTACAAAATTCCCTTCAGCATCAAGGAAGTGATTGGGGTTGAACTCATGTGGTGTCTCCCACTGTGTCTTATCCAGCAGCACGGAGGTGAGTGATGGGATTACAATTATACCCTGGAAGAGAAGGATGTGAAGGCACAAAAGACAGCAAAAGTGCTCTGTTTTGGCTCATTTTGTGACACAGACTTTGGTGGCCCTGGGGTAGGTGGAGAGGATTTTATCCCATCAGCCAATAGAGGAGTCAGTGAGATTTTCCCAGCAGTGCCAGGGACTGAAGCCAAACCCCAGGAGATGCTGTGAAAACCTCAAGCAGAGGGTCAGATCCTGTGAGTTCTTTGGCAGATACTTCACTGTGCAGATGGCATCAAGGAGGTAAATCAGGGTCATTCATGGAGTGAGGAAGTCCTGAGCATGAGAGGGACTGAACTGAGTCTACAATACCAGTCTCCCTGGACTCAACAGTCACTGGAGAGGAAGAAACTCTTCTGGGAGTGACTTTGGATGCTTCCTTTGGGCTACAGTCCTTACAATTCCCTCTAAAGAAACCAATCTTTAATGGCACTAGCAAACATTTGGAGGGTGGTGTGCTCCTGGAATGGAACAGTCACCTACCTTGGGGAGGAAGTAGCCCCTGAAGTGGGTGTCCACAGCAGTGCAGCGGGGCACATGGGGCAGGAGGGTGACGAACCTCTGCACCTCGTGTAGCACCGCGTTTGTAAAGGGCATGTTCTTCCGATCCTCGTACGTGGCCCAGCTGCCCGCCTTGACAGTTCTCCCAATCTCCTCCTGCACCTTTTCTGGAAAGAATAAACAAAAGGGATGTACCCCAGCAAGGAAGCCAACTCCCTCCTTGAATTCACTTTTGGTAAAAGGGTGTTTTTTCCAGGGTCTGAAGGGAGAGGATTCTTGAATCAGCAGCCTGGGGCTCCCTGCTCTATTTCTAGTTCAGGCACATGGATGGGTTGTCTCCTCAGCATCACACACTGATTCCATTCATCCAATCTCCCACCAAGGCAAAGGGACTATTTTGTTGTGACTTTGATCAGTATCTAATTACATCAGGTGTTCATAACGACAGAGAGATGGGATTCAGCTCTTAAGGGAGAAGAGCAGCTGTGGATGTGATGTGTGGATGTCTCCCCTCCCCATATCAGCCATGCCACAGATGGACCATACTGAAAGGAGCTCACTTTGAATCGCTGGGTATTTCATCATCAGCAGGATGGACCATTGGAGTGTTGTGGCTATGGTCTCTGTTCCTGCCATGACCAGGTCGAGTATGGATGCCATTAAGTTGTCATCATGGAAGAGGCTGTCTTTCTTGTTTTTCTCCTTGAAAAATGCAAGTGGTAAGAAAGGTCTTAAACTCATCAGTCTTAGCATTCAGCAAGCTTGAGAAACACTGCATATAGCCTACAACACTGTGTCGTGACACTGTGAATGCACAGCGTGCACCACAGATGGGAACACCAAGGATGGAAGGCTTGGAGTGGGATTTTGGTTCAACAGCCACCTCCATCGAAAAGTAGGCTGAAGCCTCAGGGCCAGATGCTGTTCATGGACTCAGCCTCACAGGTTTGGAAAGAGCCTGGTCTCTGCTCTGTACAGGAGATTCAGCTAACCTTAGTTCCAAGGGACTCCTCCTGCTCAAAGGTAGGTTTGGTTCTCCAACAATGTTCAAAATGACCTTTTAGGCCATTTCTGCAGGGCTCCAGAACTCTACTGACCCCTTCTTCACTTAACTCAGTAGAATACTTAGTGTCTAAGGTTGGCCCAGATCCAGCTGGAAAGCATAAACCCCTCAGAACCCAAGTATTCTGTGTTGAATGAAATCAACTGATGTGTGAAACTGCCAAGTCTCTGCTAAACTGAGATGAAGGGCAGGTCTAGAGCTTGCACTGAGGATTTATCATTCAAGTACTTTAAGTGTATCATTCATCTTGGGGCAATGTTATCGATGATTAATTGATTTGTCATAGAAGGAAAGGCAGAGTCAGCTTTCATGTGAATTCCTGCATTTTCTATTAGGGAATAAGTTGCTGATCTCTCTTTATCAGGGTTGCTGTTTCAGGAGTGGACTGAGCCAGTGGCTTTCATATCAATTTTGACAGAAAAAATCTCTGTAGTAAATTGCAGCAACTGCAAGAGACTGGCATCTGCTTTCAGCACCAGTAGAATAGCAGCATTCATGATGTGGCAGAAATCAGAACTTAGCAACTGTTTTAGCTAGAAAAATCCAAAGGAGGCATTGCAAAGAGTCCACAGGGCAGCCAAATACCTCTTGCTGCTTGAATATCAGGGCATCGATGTAGCTCCTCACGCTGTTCTCATTGACGTCCTCCCTGCTTGCCTTCATGTATTGCCTTAAAATGGCACGCACGTCTTCTATTTTGCTGAGCATGATCTTGTGGGTTTTGAAGAGAAATCCAAGGAATGGGTAGAAATTGAAATACTAAAGGGGTTGGAAAAGAGAAGCATTAAGTCTGCAGAAACAGCAGCATGCTTAAGCAGCACGACGCAGCAGTTGAGTTTTGTTTTGGTGCAGTAGGAGCTTAGCATCCCAGGGGCATCCTGGGCAGATTTTCACTGGAGGGCTTTGCAAACTTTGAGCCTGCCTTTAGTACTACCCAAGTTTAAGCATTTATGCTGGTGTGTGGCAACAGATCTACCAGTAGCAACTGGGTCAGCCTCTGAACAGCTGGGGCTCCAATGTGCTAGGCCACCAGCCAGTTGAGACCAGTATGAGAATAGAATAGAATAGAATAGAATAGAATAGAATAGAATAGACCAGACCAGACCAGACCAGGTTGGAAGAGACCTTCAAGATCATTGTGTCCAACCTATCATCCAACACCACCTAATCAACTAAACCATGGAACCAAGCATCCTGTCAAGCCTCGCCCTGAACACCCCCAGCGATGGCGACCCCACCACCTCCTCGGGCAGCCCATTCCAATGGGCAATCACTCTCTTAGTTAGCTTTTCCCAACATTACTTGTGAAGGACTGGGTGTGAGAGTTTGAAGAGAAACCAAATTTTCCTGGCATTCTCCAAGGAACCATTTTTAGAGCAGTCTGTGAAATTGCTCTCACTTAGACACTTAAGCCCTATGAGGAGGGAGCTGGGATTGTTTAGCCTGGAGAAGAGGAGGCTCAGGGGAGACCTTATTGCTCTTTACAGCTGTCTGAAGGGAGGTTGTAGACAGGTGGGGGTTGGTCTCTTCTCCTAGGCAACCAGCACCAGAACAAGAGGACACAGTCTCAAACTCTGCCAGGGGAAAGTTTAGGCTCAAGGTGAGGAGAAAGTTCTTCACAGAGTTGTTAGCCATTGGAATGTGCTGCCCAGGGAGGTGGTGGAGTCACCGTCCCTGGAGGTGTTCAAAAAGGGATTGGATGTGGCACTTGAAGCCATGGTTTGGTCGTCATGAGGCACTGGGTGACAGGTTGGACTTGATGATCTTTGAGGTCATTTCCAACCTTATTGGTTCTATGATTCTATGATCAACACTGAGTGTGTGCTTATAAAACACTTTTTAGACACTGAATGTGTCTTTAGAAAGGCAAAGAAAGCCTTGGTGGTGCAATTGTGTTGAAAAGGAAAACCAAAATCATCTGTGGAGAACTTAACATAGTTAAGTTCTCATTTCTGCTCCACACAAATGTGCAGGCTGGTTCAAAGGGAGAGTAGCAAGGTGAGAACCTGGCAGCACATTTATGGTGACCTAGGTGGTATGTAGAGAACTGTCATATTTCAGGTGTAATGGCTGGTTCTGAATGTTTGAAAACAGCTGAACTTGGTCCTGTGGCTCACAAACGTAATGTGTCAGTGTTAATCTGTGGGACAGGTTACTTACATTCAAATATGGAGATCCCAGAAGAATCATAATTTCATCTATGAGTCTTAAGAGAGTGAGAAATGTGGGGTCCTTATAATCAAACCTATCCCCAAAGAGCAGGATGAAGGTGATGTTGATTGGAGCGCAGTTGAAGGAGGGCAGGCTAAAAGGTTCCCCTGCCAAGGGAGGAGGATGGAAGTGTTAGTGAGATGTTGCAGCAGCAGCGATGCCCACGAGGCTATACAGCACCCTGCTGGTCTCCAGCTCACCGTTGAAGGATTTGATCATCTCAACAAGGAAGTGAAGCTCCTCGAAAATCCTCCCTTCGATCACTTTCTTCCCCATGCCCAGGTTGCGCATGCTGGATACGGTGAACCGTCGAGTTGTCCTCCACAGCTCCCCGATAGAGAAGAACAGACCTGGGGAGGCCATGAGACAGCTCTGCTGGGCTCATGTGTGGAGGAGCCCCACCACAGGAAACAATACAGGGGACCGGATGAGGAGGGCTCTCCACAACTGTTTCTGCTGCCCAGTTTCCCCTGGATTTGAGGACTAAGGGTCTCCTATTTCTGTGTGCTCCATCCCATCCCTGTGTCCTCTCAGCTGCTTTCTCCCAGTCTTACTGAACCTGCTGTTTGGGAAAAAGAAGCTCCCACCCAACCCAGTCTTCCCCAGCCCTCTCCTGAGTGCAAGAGAATGGTATGGCTTTCAGACCAGCTGTAGAGCTGGGGAGAGATGCAAGTCTCGGTCAGTCGTATAACCTTTCTGACCTTGTTTGGTTGGCTGTAGAGCTGGGGACAGACACTGGTCTCAGACAATCATATAACCTTTCTGGTCTCATTTGGTTGTGAGCCTAGGGCCTCAAGCAACAACTTTGTATCTTTGAGGCTTCACTTTGTCCTATTCCAGCCATAAAGCTGGGGTTGCTTAGCCTGGAGAAGAGGATGCTCGGGGGAGATCTTATTGCTGTCTACAGCTACCTCAAGGGAGGTTGTAGCCAGGTGGGGGCTGGTCTCTTCTCCCAGGCAACCAGCACCAGAACAAGAGGACACAGTCTCAAGCTGCACCAGGGGAGGTTTAGGCTGGATGTTAGGAAGAAGTTTTTCATAGAAAGAGTGATTGGCCATTGGAATGTGCTGCCCAGGGAGGTGGTGGAGTCACCATCACTGGAGGTGTTTAGGAAGAGACTGGATGGGGTGCTTGGTGCCATGGTTTAATTGATTAGATGATGTTGGGTGATAGGTTGGACTTGATGATCTCAAAGGTCTTTTCCAACCTGGTTAATTCTATTCTATTCTATTCTATTCTATTCTATTCTATTCTATTCTATTCTATTCTATTCTATTCTCTATTCTATTCTATTCTAAAGGTATTTCATCTGTGTGAGATGGGATCATTCAGGCTCCTCAACCCTGACCAAGCTGATCTGTTTTATGGAGATTCCCAGCAACACTGTATTTTCAGCAAATATATTGTAGAATCATAGAATTGTTAGGGTTGGAAGGGACCCCAAGGATCATCTAATTCCAAACCCTCTGCCATGGGCAGGGACACTTCACACTAGATCAAGTTGCTCAGAGCCACATCCAGCCTGGCCTTAAAAACCTGTGTGTGTTTGTTTGTTTGTTTTTCCTTAGTCCAGGCACTTTCACCTGGATAATTCATTGTCTGCAAACAGCTTTGGACTCAACAAATTGGTTTGTTGGGGGTTTTTTTGAGAGAAGTGGGGAAAAAAGTTTCACTGGAAAATTTGTGAGCATTGGTGCTTAATAGCCCCTGTGAATTTACAGCTCTGGGTCACCTCTAAGTGGCTCAGACTTGGGCTGAGAAGGTAAGTGTGAAAGGACTTATAGTGCAATACTCAGGCTCTCCCTCAGGAACACTTTGCATGTAAATTAGCTCTGGAAAAGGCTTTTCTCCCCATCGATATTCCTTTCTTTATGTAGCAATAAATGAATCTATTGATAATTATGGCTGGGTAATTTAATTTCAGATTGTAAGCTCAACTTCAGCCTCTGACCAGCATATAAATCTGCCTTTTGGGTGGTCAAAGCTAAAGCCTCAGCTGAAACTGAGGATGGACAAACAAGGCAGTTGTTTGGGAGGGCAAATTTCTAGCCTTCAGCCTATTGCTTCTGCCTGAACCTGTTTCACTTGGTTCTCCCAACAGCCTGTGTGAGGGGGTCAAGGCTCAGGGTGCTGATTATGCCCCAAACTGTGGAACCTGGCAGTGGAAGAATGGGGAAAAACCCTACAGCTCCAAACAGCCAAACCAGTTAGTCCAAAGCCTCCTGAAACCACAGAGGTAGGTTTGTAAAGGTAGTGGTGGTGGAGATAGTCTCATTGGCATCTTATGGAAACTGACCCCAGGCTTTCCACGGTGCCTTTAAAAATCTCACTCCTCACCCCTGAGTGTTTAGGATGTGGATCAGCCTCAAGTGCACGAGCGAAAAATTAAGGTAGGGGAAGGCCAGGAGAGCGAGGAAAGCCAAAAGCTTTCTGTCAGCTTGGCTGCAGGTGGGCGCAAGGGGGGTGTTGAAAAGCCAGGCTGTGGGGATGCACAGTTTGGCCGGCACTAAGCGCCGGCCCGCCCGCCCGCCCCCCGCTGCTTGCTCTAGTACCGTTTCCGTTCTGAATTTGGTCAAATATTGGGATGGATGGTCTGTCTACAAACTCCTCTGTGTAGTTCACAAGCGCCTCCCGCACCACTTCGTACCCGGTCAGGACCACAACTTTCTGGAACCCGAAGTGGAGGGTGAAGATGGGGCCGTATTGTTCCGCGAGCTGAAAGAGAGGTGAGCTGTGATGGTCAGGAAAGGATGGAGCATGCCCGGGGCAAGCACCCACTGCTTTCTGGCAGGACACCCACTGCTTTCTGGCAGGACACCCACTGCTTTCTGGCAGGACACCCACTGCTTTCTGGCAGGACCTGCTGTGTCCCAGTGCCCTGCTGGGAGCGGCCGCGGAACCGCTACCTGCAGAACAGCACCTGTGAGGTGGAGCTCAGCATAGTCAGACATGAAGTATTTCACATGCATGCCTGGCTGGCATCCGTATGGATTTCAGCCTTCTTGCCATGAAAGAACCCCCCACCCCCACCCCCATCCTTGCAATACTGATCTGATTTCACTGAAAAGTTAAAAAATAAATGACAAACCAAAGGAAAAAAACCCAACACCTAGAATCAAAGACTGGACCTCAAATGACAACAGGAGTTGGCACACCGGAGAAAGATGGGAACAGAAGACATTTCAGTGTAAATGGTGATGCTGTCACACAGAAAAGCTTTGGGACCTCATACCAAAGTGCCCCTGCATCCCTGCTACAAGACCAGAGGAGCTGTTTGCCCCATGCCAGGCATTTAGTGTACCCTGGATGACCACAGGCTGTAAATCCATGCCCCTCTGCCCAGACCTGCCTTTGGTATCTATAGGTCAGCTGTACACAGCAGGGAAACCCACAGCAGGAGCAGGATGCTGCCCAAACTGCTGGCTGACTCTGTGCTTGTACTCAAAGTGATGTCCCTTTTGCACTGAGAAGGCTTGGGCTGTAGAGGCACAGAGAAGTGATTTTTTTTTCACTGCCACACACCTCAAGACAAATTCTCTGCAGCTGCCTGCCAAAGCTGTACCTTGCTGGGTGGTTTTCAAAGGCAATGCAGTGCATAGTGGAGCTGAAAATCCCTCCCAGAGCATGAAGTCCTACTGGCCTGTCCTGTATGTGTCCCTGAAGCTGCTGTGCTGTGTGCGGGTCCCCACTCCTCTTTGCCAAGGACAGGGGCTGTGGCAGAGCAAGGAGGCTGACGGGGGAATCCTTGCTCCCTAAGGACCATGATATCTGAGCCTGCATTCTGCAAGGGTGAGACTGTCGTGTCCCTCCACCTCCTGCCCGTGTACCTCCTTAGTGCTGCATTAGGGACTCTGGGAGGCTGACTACTTCTGCCTCCCACTGCCCCATGGCCACCGCTGCATCTTGCTCCCTGGTAGCTTGAAAAGGTACTCAGGGATAGTCAAGAAGAAGCTGGGCTGGAGCAAGGTGATGGGAAGTACAAATCTGCTGTTGGAGTGAGCACAGTGTATACATGCAGCCTCAGCCTCTGCCAGCTCCACCAGCAGCGCTTGGACACCCCATCAGGGCCCCAGCCAACAAATGCCGGTGCCTGCTGCTCAATGTAATCACCATTTTTTTGCTCTCTGTGGGGTGAGATGGAGGGATAAGCCCTCTGGAGTAATCCCAACATAAAGGCAAACATAGGCAATCCCAGAAATAGCCTAGCAGGTGATTGAAAGCATGAGGAGGTAATTCCAAACCACTGTTCAGAGGCTGCAGCAACGTCTGCCCAGCCCTGCTGGGTAAACTGTCCCCAACCCTGACATCGCCCATAACACCACCAGGTGCTGGGAGCCTCACCCCATGGCAGGGCTAGCCCATGCTTGGCTGCTGCCAGAGCCCCACCAGTGTTTGCCGAGCACCGGTGCCGCGGGAGCCGTGCTGATGCCTGGTCATGAACCACGGCTGTCTGTTTGCTCACTCTCTCCCTGACCCTGCCGCAGGTCGGTCCCCAGGTGCTGTCTGCTAAGGAGAGGACGGAGTGCCCAGCAGTCTGGCATAAACACCCTGGGCTGTGCCAGCCTCATCTTGCACGGAAGAACAGATTACCACCACAAGTTGGGTAAGTTGTCTTGATTACAGGTTAATGGAAGAGCTTCCAGGCTCTGCTTCCTTAGCACAACTTCTCCATCCCTCTCTTGTACCTCCATCTGGATTTCAATGTGTATCCAGTTCCAGAGGGAAGCGGGATTTGCAATGGGGCATCTGGACGTGGCCTTCTCCAAAGCAGTTTTGGGGTCACTGCTTCGTGGAGTTCCCCTCTCCAGTTCTCCAGGGCAGAGGGGAGGGAAGCAATTTCACTTCATGTTAGGTATGTCCTAATGCCTTAAAACATTTGCCAGTGCCCAAGCTGTCAACATAATATATCAAACCCCACAAGCAGCATATAACTTCATGTGCATCATCACAATTACATGAAGAAATCCCATATCACCCAGAGGTCCTTTTGTTTTTTCAATGGTTGGTCACTCAGACATGACATTGAATCAACAAAGACATTTGCCAGAAGCCCAGAAAAATATTGCAAAGCCATTTTCACACTTTCCCAATTAAGCTTGAATTAAAGAAGGGGGAAAAAAGGACAAAGGTTCTCAATTATATATCCCAAGTAGCTTTAACATCTATGAGGGTCTGGATTTGGGGGTGGGGGGGAGGGGAAGGTGGGAGAGGAGGGTTTTTTGTCCTACCTTCATTAGTGATTTATCTTGCCTTCTAAGATCCACCAAGTGCAGGTTACCAATGATCGGAAGAGGAGTTGGACCAGGAGGAAACTTAAAAGCTGAATATTTATAGCTGGTCGAAAAATGGAGCGCAGCTAATAACGCTGCTGCACACAGCAGGCAAATTAGTGTAGGATCAGAGAGAAATGAAATTAAAAAAGACATCTTTTTTTGTTTGTTTAATTATATATATATATATATTTAGTAGTAGTAATCTAGGGTTGGTTTTTTTTTTTTGGGGGGGGGGGGTTGGTTAGAAGCAATAAAAGTGCAGTGGCACTGTTCAGTTTCTGCCAGCTGGCTTTCTGTTTGCTCTCTGCGATTGCTACAAGCACTCGATTCTTATTAAGGTTTGTGGAGTACCTAAATAAATACAGCATACTCCACCCTCTTTAAACACCTCAGAGAATGTGGTCTAAGCAGTTTGCAAAGCCTGTCCAGAAGTAAAGAGAGTTTCAAATTACAAACCCATGCATGTGTGTGCAAGAACATATACATGGGAAAAGGTGCTTGGCATTCCTCTATAACCTCCTCCTCCCCCTGGGACCTCAAGGTCCTTTATTAGCAGTACTATGACCCTCCAAACACTCTGCTGATACAGAGTAAGTGAGAAGGTTTCTTTGAATCCTATCAGGAACCTCCAGATTCAGGTTTGGGTAGGGTTGGAGATCTCTGGGTTGCTAGAGGGGAAAAAATAATCTTGTTATGGGAGACTTTAACTTTCTTGATGTCAAGTGGAGATGAAAGGTTGTTAATCATGGTAAAGCCATGTATCCCTGGGGGGGTTGCAGCCATAAACTTCTTCATAAAGTTGTCTCAGAACAGCCCAGAAAATAGGTGATTTCAGACTTTGTGTCTGAAGCAGAGGACAAGTAATAGCTAGCCATGGCAAATTAGCTTGGATCAAGTGATCATGAGTGGATTCACGAGTGGGATGGAAGGACAAAATTAGATTTGAAACTTCTGAGAGGATTCTTCATTTTGCAAGAGCAGCTTCGAAGAGAGAAGAGGTTAATGAAGTTAATGAAGCCAGCTGGCTTGGCAGGCTTCAGAAGGGGAACGAGACAGGGGAACAGAATTATTTTGAGTCAAAGGCACTAAATACCTGGAGCTTGCTTAAAGTTTTAGATCTTGGACACAAAGAATTGATATCTGTGGTGACAAATCATGGGTGTCAGGAGGATATTAGAAATAAACAGCCCCAGCAATAGTGTAAGGGAAAATAAAACCCCAGTGAGATGGTTCAGGGAAGAAAGAGCTGTTCTACACAGTCAGGAAGCACGAGGCTAAAGGTACAGTTGTCCATCATATAAAGGATATAGATCGTATAAAGGCCATTATGCAGCAAATATGGGTCCTCAGCCTTGCAAATGCAAAGAAAGTAGGGAAGGAAGTGGCTCTGATTTGAATTGGAGCATAGCTACGGTTGGTCCCAGAGCAAACAGCTGCTTGGCTGCGCGCTGGAGCTGCCGGTGTTGTATGGAGATGTTACAGCACAAGCAGCTGCCCAGAAACAGCAGTGAGTCTGTTGCAACATTTCTGGGACTTCATTTTTTTTCTTTTTTATTAGTTTCCAAGAAATGGGCTGGAGGCAATGGTTTCCTCCAGAGCATGCCTAGGATGACTCAACCCTGCCTGTTCAAGTGAGAGAAGAGGCAGAAGGGTTGTAAGGGCAGGCAAGAAGGATCAGGGCTGGCACAGGATGCAGAGTGTGGGCATTGCAATGAGAAGTTGCGATGGCAATGCTCTGCACCCCCGTGCAAATGCTTTGCTCCTGCAGGGCTTTGTCTGACCGGCAGCACCCTGCGGTGCAAAAGTTACATGTTGCTCTCAGTACTTCATCTTTGCCTTGGGAGCTGCTGAAATCATTAAAAAAGCCTTTCAGAAAGAGACTTAAATTACATCTGAAAAGCCAGAGGGGAGTGGATTGGTGGGTTGGTTTTTTTCATTTAACCATGCTCTGAGTGCAATGCATTAAAATGACAAAGGTAAGTAAAGCTCTTGCGATGACAAGAAATTCCTGTCTCAATAATGTGTCTGGGACGTGTTTCGCTCCTGAGCCTCGCTGCTACGTGCTCCCTGGCCTGAGCACACAGAGCTGAGCACAAAACACCTGCCAGGCGCTGACAGGGCTCCGGGAGCATTCCTGGGGCAGCCAGGCCCCTCAGGGTGCTCTCAGCAGGGTTGTCCTCCATCCCTTGTGCCCATGTGGCAAACGCCTGCAAGAGCATGGGAACCAGGTGTTTCCAGTGAGAACACGGAGCGTGGGCATCATCCACGGACCCCAAAGTGCGGCCACTGTGCTGCTAGTTAGCCAGCCTGGGGAGAGTCAGCCAGTAAAGCACCAGCCCTGCATCCTTTAAATCAACTAAAATCCCCCCAAATCTCTGTGCCTTCTCTGACAGTCCCATCTTTGGCTAACAGTGAATCCAGACCTGCAGCCTCAAATAACTCCTGCTGTGCTGAGTTCCTTTTAAGCATGAGCAGGAGCCACAAACATCACTGTAAAAAGCCACATCAGAGAGCCATCCAGAGCCATGTTCTGCCTCAGACAGCAGCTGTGATTATCTGGAGCTAGAGATGCAATTACTCCCTTTGAGCTGAGTGTGGCTGTGAGTATTGCTCTCTGTTGGCATTGCTAAACATGTCCTGGCTGTGTGTTGCCCAGGGATCCCTGTGCTCACCTCTCTGGCATGGGTGTATTAAGGGTGATGCAGTCCAGCTTTATCAGTTTGACCCCGAATCGACTCAAACCTGCCACACGAGATAGATCGACATGAACAGAGCAAAATACTTGTTTATTAAGTAGGAGATAAGGTCAAGCCTGCAGTAGTCAGACTGCAAACAGAGTGACAGCAAAACAAACGTAAGCAGGTGCAGCAGGGAGAGATTTCTTGTTACACAGCTTGTCAAGCGGACTCCTTGAGATGCAGCCAGAAGCTGGAGCTGTCCCCACGGTCCCATGCATGTACAAGTGTGATAGCAGTACAAGTACAAGCTGCAGTACAACTGTTAGAGTGCTGCCTTCAGTTGTGTGAGCTAAAGCCAGCATAAAGGGACAGTATCTTGGCAAAGACTGCCCTGCTTTGTCATCCCTTTGTATTCTCTCCCTCCTTTCACAGAATCACCAAGGTTGGAAGAGACCTCAAAGATCATCAAGTCCAACCTGTCACCACAGACCTTATGACTACTAAACCCTGGCACCAAGTGCCACATTCAATCTCCTCTTGAGCACCTCCAGGGATGGTGACTCCACCCCTCCCTGGGCAGCCCATTCCAATGGCTAACAGCTCCCTCTGTGAAGAACTTTCTCCTCACCTCAAGCCTAAACTTCCCCTGGTGCAGCTTGAGACTGTGTTCTCTTGTTTTGGTGCTGATTGCTTGGGAGAAGAGGCCAACCTCCTCCTGGCTACAACCTCCCTTCAGGTAGGTTCCATTTCCTTCCAAATCACCTTTAGATGACAGGAAATTTTGGGGGGGTTCATTAGAGAGGTACCATAACTGCCCCCACACTCTCTGTTAACTTTCTGTTTCTTTTTTGCTTCTCATCCCAACCTGCCTTTCCTGCCTTCAAGCCAACACAAAGGATCTTCAGTGACTCACTGCTCCCTAACCCACACCTGGTTTTCTGCCTGTTTCAGAGCACACGAAGCAGCCTCCTCTCTCATACCTGCACCACTGTTCAGATTTCACACACATATCATGCTTCCTCGTTGGGTGTAGCCTTGTGGATACAGCTGGTTGTTCCTAGTCTTAATGGCTTCTGTGTGATATAAATCATTAATTGTAGCAATCAAACAGCTGCTCTAGGACAGCTGCAGTCTCTGGGGTGTCACCAGCTTTCTACAGAGACCCCCATACAACAAGTTAATGATACAGGTGAGTGACTTGGTAACAAAGTCTAATCTGCTTCTTCTTCCAGACTCTATTACCAGTTTTACATCTATTTTCATAGTGACTACATTCAAAATCCTATTACCCTTGACAGTGACACAGGATCTCTGCTGTCAGAATGTGAGCATTATCAGCTCTGAATTTGTAACTTCATAGGTGGCCAAAGCACTTTTTGCAAGCACCAAATTTTTTCTTGCAGTTCCCATGGTGATGGCCTGGCTCCTGCTGTGCTGAGCCCATGGCAGGGGGATCTTCTCAATAGTGCATGCTGAGCTGTTACTCTGCCTGGAGACGTCACTGCTTATCCCTGACACAAGGAATGTCTACAGAGGACAGCCAGGGGCTGTGTATCTGGTGTAGAGCTGAAGACAAACAGTAGAAGTCAAAGCCTTCTTTTCAGTCAAATGGAAAATATCATCCCTGTTCATCCCAACACCCCTGATACATGAGACTGATACCTGTATTAGGAGCCTGTCACCCAGCAGTTAGTGGAGAGAGTTGGTAACTCAGATGTTATGGCATCCACTGAAGGATCCTCTCTCTTTCCCTGTGGTGGGTAGAGAGCATCTAGAGAGCAACTATGGCTCCTAATGCACAAGCAGAGAAGTGGACTGAGCTTCTCTCAGCTCTCTGATGGGAGCATGGTGGTCTTGCTGCCCATCACCCTCACACTGCCTTGGGCTTGGGTCCAGCTTTAGCCACGCTGATTCCGAAATTCTTTGCTTTCTGTGACTGGTCATTTTCTGCCACTTTAGGGATCTGAGAGGGCCCAGGAAGGAACTGGATAAGTGTGAGAGCTAGCACAAAGCCAGGAGAGGTGAGGGAGTGGTAGAAATGCCTTTCTTAGCAGCAGCAGAAAGCTGCTAGATTGGCCCCATCATAAATGGGCTCTTAGGCATAAAGTGCCCAGCGTGAGTTGGAATGAACCCACTTCCCAAACCACTTAGATGTTTTCTGATAACTGTCCCGTGCCTGGCTCCTGGCATCAGCCCATGTTACACTCTCCTGTCTGGGACTCTGTAATAAAGATAAGGCAGGTTGTAGTGTACAATGGCAGTTCAATCTGAGGCTTGGCTGAACAACTGTCCTGGGGAGATTTCTAGATCCATTAAATGTCTGTTGTCTCCAGCTGGGCCATCGTTAATCAGCTCTGCTATAGAGCTTGGACTTTGGGCTGAGAAATTCCCTGTGGAGGCTCTCAGGGAAGAGCCTCTGATGGGTTGCATCTATAGAGGAGGCTTGAAGCCATTTCATTCTTCCAAACATCCCTGAAAACTGCATCTCTGATGTGCTGTTCCAGGAATGAAGCACACTGTTTCTGAGAGCAGCACTCAGGGGTTTGCATTACTGAAAGGTTTGCATTATACATACACCACAAAAGGTGTTAGAAAAAATGGCATGAATGAGGGAAAAATAGCAGTGCCTGGTGTCTTCCTTCCCCTAAAGCTCAGGTACAGCCAGGTTTTTATCCCCTGTAACTAACTTGCTTTCAAGCTTGAAGTGTTCACTACTCTAACTCCATGTCATTTGATCATTCACAGGGCACAGCACAAACCAGGTGAGGCATGGGGTTCAAAGTAAAGCCAACATCAGCAGTGAGATCTAGGTCTGACTTATCCACTCCTGGAGGGGGCTGGAAAACAAATTTGCGGAGCAGGCCTGCAAAGAAGAGGAACAGCTCCATTCTGGCCAGTCCCTCTCCAAGACAAGCTCTTCGTCCTGAAAACAACCAGGGAAGAAGTAAATGATCAGCATCGTAACTCCTACTGTTGATGTTCGAGACCTCATACACTGGGTGTTTGGGCCATAAGAGCAAGCTGTTAAGGTAGGATGTTTTAACTTCCTTCTCCCTATTTTAGAGGTGCTACTGACTGGGTCTCAAGCCACAGAGAAGCCTGGAAGTATGTGAGACCATTCAGTGACTGGGTAAATCGGTGTCTCCCAGATATTTAAAAGAAGAGTTGGTTACTTACAGCAATGGTGGACAGGGCAAATGACCAGAAATCCCTTATTCCTTATTATTATGTTTTGTGTCCCCAACTTTTCTACTCCCCTGGAATCAGTGGGTACTCTGCCATTAGCCTGGCCCCAAGTGGTGCACACGTGGCCCCTCTCACCTATGGAGAATGGAATAAATGCCTCTCTCCTAATGAAGTTCCCATCGGCATCCAGGAAGTGGGAAGGGTTGAACTGATCTGGGGTTTTCCAGTGTAACTTGTCATTCAGAGCAGAGGTCAGCAGTGGAATAATCTCTGTACCCTGAAAGGGATCAAAGAAACTCACAGTAGCTGTTTAGAGCAGATCACTTTCCTAGCAGAGCCAGCCTGCTTTCTTTTTTTTCCCTGCTGGGAAGAGGCAAATGAGACTGAGCTGTGGCAAAGAGAACTGGGAGATGCTTCCAGGACAAAGGATCACATCACAGATCAAACCCCACACCGTGACAGTGCCCTTAGATTTGGGTGGGTTTCTCTTTCGCTGCCTTAAATGAGACTGTAAGGAATCCATGCAGTGTAAGCTGCTAGTCTCAGAGCTCACCTTAGGAATCACGTAGCCTCGGAAATTCACATCAGCAGGAGTAGCTCGTGATACACCCATGGGGACAATGTTGGCAAACCTTTGTATTTCATGTATCACTGCATCTGTATAAGGCATTTTTTTCCGGTCCTCCAACTTGGGCAGCTCTCCTGGTTCAATGACGTGGTTCATTTCTTCCTGAATCTTTCCTTGGAGGGAGGAAGGGATTGAGAAGCTGATAACCTTCTTATTTTGCAACTGAGATACCCTCCAATCTGGCCAAGATGAAGGAAAGGGAAACCTTGGAGGGGTATTTGGGGAGGACAGGAGTGGGTAAGTCAGGGCATGGCATGGTTCTTTCAGCTTTATTGTTTGAATGGAGCCACTACTGCACACCCCATCCCCGATTTTGATCACACACCTTTGTTACCCCATAACCTCCAACAGAAACCAGATCAGAATCAGCTTCTGAGGAGACCTTTAGTGACGTAAGCCCATAGCCTGCAGGAGAATAACGATGGGGGAGCTTTACTGTAACTGTATACTGGCCCTTAGCCTCTCCCACTTGGCTGGGCTGGTTTACTGCAACCCAGCTGAACAAAATTCCTCTGCAAAGTCAACGGTTGTTATCTCTCTCTGGCTACTCAGAATCATTACTCTAGAAAACACTGAATGAGTTCCACTCTGCTCCACAACCAAAGCCTCAAGCATGCAATCCTGTATTGTACAAGAGGACTTCTCAGCCTTACTTTGAATTTCTGGGTATTTCATCATGAGAAGGAGACCCCAGCGCATAGTCGTAGATGTAGTCTCAGACCCAGCAGCAAAGAGGTCCAGGGTTGAAAACAACAGGTTTCCATTGCTGAATGCAGTGTGGGGTTTCTTGGACTCCTTCAAAACCAACCAAAACATGGCCATGAGTTCTACAGCAGCATGTGACTCTGCTGCCACCACTTTCATCTGCATATTAGCTTTTTTGTGACTTGGAATGTTCTGGGAAACAAAATGTTTAGTGTTTTTAGCAGTAGGGTCTATGCTGTATGGAATATGTCTGGTCCCAAGCATAGGTGTAACCCCCAGGTCAGTTGGAATTTAGTTACTGCAATGAACTTTATCACTGCAGCACTCTTGCAGGAAGGTTTGGGATGATGTCCTCCTTATGTGCTGAGTGGTAACTTATTTCATCAATGTGGGATGTGTTGACAACTACATCCCTTTAACCAGCAGTTGCAGTGGAGCCATGAAGTGAGTACAGCACAGCTCACTGTGAGTAGGAGCTTTGATACACTCTGCTCACTGCAGGTCTTCTGTTTCCACTCAGTCCTGGTCCCTGGCAGGTGGTAGGGACTGGCAATAAGATGGATGGACTAGCAATAAGAACTAAGAGAACAGGAAGATGCTGAAACTTAGCTTTTAAAGTACCTGTTGTTGCTTCATCAGAAAGGCATCAACAAAGCCTGTCAAGTTATTTTCATTAAACTCTTCTTTGTGTTCCTGGAAGAGCTTCTGGAGAAAAGCATTCAGTTCACTGATGTTTCGTAGCACAGTCCTGGAAGCTCCAGAGAGAAGTCCAAGGGATGGGTAGAAATTATATAACTGTGGAAGAAGAGAAGTCTTACTGTTAATTGGCGTTTTGAACATCTCGAATCACCCTGCTGGTCCCTTGTCCCACGTCCTGACATTTCAGGCTGTAACTGCCCTACATTTGCTTGTACAGACCAAGCAGCTCTGAAGTGCTGCAGAAATTGGCTTTTCTCTGTTACATCTATGCATGAGTCCTTGCCATGACTTTTGGGAGGTTCATCAGCTTAATTTTTTCTCAGGGCTCCCAGCTTTGTAGGTGGTGGCACAGAAGGTCTTGGGTGTGAAAGCTGGGAATGTAAGCATGGTACTTGTCCCAGGGAAAGCCCTCAGGTGTGTCACATCCTGTAGCAGCTGAAGGGACTTGAACTGGCCACCTCTGCAGTCAGACAATATTGATGAATCAGTATGGTGCTTTCCAAGCCAATTAGTTCAGGCATGGCACTAAGCTAACCCAGCTGCACCATTCCTAGAAGCTGGACTGAGCACAGCATTGCAGTATGTCACATGGACATATGTGCTGCCAGTTCTCACCCCCATCATCCCACAAGTGTTGTGCTCACCTCCAAGGAGACCACTAGCTGCCCTGCTAGATGATGCAGCAAACACCTGCTGGTAGCTGTTATCTGGTGCTGCATTCTGGGAGGCTGTCTGCTCATAGTGTGTAACTCTGGCTGTGCTTGGGTGATGCTTACTGGGTTTAGCTAGCCTGCAGTTAGAGCCAGCCACAGACAGACCTCTGTGTGTTGACTCCACTGCTGCTCAAAGCAGAAGCTTTGCATTAGGAAGGAAGGAGCTTACATCAGCTGTTAGTTTGTGAAGACTGAATTTCAGCAGCCAAAAATAAAAGAATTCTGTCAGACCTGGTTCTAGGGGAGGCAGAAGACAGTTGCTGAAGGTGTGAAACAAAGGAGGAGACTTGAGATGGCGTTTCAAGGCTGATCTCTGATATAAGAGACTGTGTTTCTGCTCTTCAAAGAGAGTAAAACAGTTCCCTTTGTGAAGACTTTGGGTTCTTTACTAGCAAGCATCACAGACTAAGCACAGGGACCTTGGAATCTGTGCCTTGTAGATACAGACCTGCAGATGTCTTCTGTACAGGCTGGCTGATAATGTTCTTGTTCTCAAGAAACAAGATGTGGGAGGTCAGGAGGACAAACACAAGCTGGCAGCTACACCCCACCCCACCCCCCCCAAAAATAACCCTGAAAGGTAAAACATAAAATCAAGCTCTTACCATCACCATAGGGGAGCCCAGCAGCTTTGTGTTTTCATGTATCATCTTCAGCAAAGTTAGAAACTCAGGATCATCATATTCAAACCTCTCTCCAAACAATATAGAGCAGATGACATTGGATACAGCATTGTTGAGTATCATTTTTGTGTCAAATGGTTTCCCTGTATTTCAGACAACCAAAACAAATGACAATGTGATTGTGCTCATTTCAATCTAATTTCCCACAGAAATGTGGTCCTGAGCTCCCCAAGAAAATAAACCTGATTCACCCCCCAGAATGCTTAGCAGGGAGCTTGGTTTCAATGCCTGGGTTTAATAACCTACTTCAGAGTATGCTGAACTTTAACCATTTGCTCAGAGTTAAACTTTCATTAATCTTTATTGTTCTGCTAGGCAGGTTTTCTGTCTCTGGGTGGAAGTCTTGGCACTCACCATGATAGGACTGAAAATATTGAATAAGGGAATTTACTTCCTCCAGGATTCGGATCTCAATGGTTCTCTTTCCCATTCCAAAATCTCGCAGTGTGGTCAGGGTGAATCTTCTCAAGGTTTTCCATACCTCCCCGTGGCTGAATGCTAGGCCTAAAACAAAGGTGTAACATCCTTGTGTTACCTGTGCTTAATAAACCATAGAGTCACAGAATTGTTAGGGTTGGAAGAGACCTCAAGGATCATCTAGTTCCAACCCCCCTGCCACGGGCAGGGACACCTCACACTACAGCAGGTTGCTCAGAGCCATATTCAACCTGGCCTTAAAAACCTCCAGGGATGAGGCTTCTACCACCTCCCTGGGTAACCTGTTCCAGTGTCTCACCACCCTCATGGGGAAGAACTTCCTCCTAACATCCAATCTGAATCTACCCATTTCTGGTTTTGTTCCATTCCCCCTAGTCCTATCACTCCCTGACACCCTAAAAAGTCCCTCCCCAGCTTTCTTGTAGCCCACTTCAGATACTGGAAGACCACAATAAGGTCTCCTTGGAGCCTTCTCTTCTCCAGACTGAACAGTGCCAACTCCTCAGTCTGTCCTTATAGGAGAGGTGCTCCAGTCCTCCACTTACCCTTGTGGCCCTTCTCTGGCACCAAAGCTGCTTATGCAAACAAAGACCAACCTCTAAGAAGATGTAAGAATATAATGAACCTAGACAAACAACTAAAACTAACCAGCCAAAAGCTCACTTACCATTTCCTTGTGTCATTTTCCTAAATATGGGTATTTCTGCCCTCTCTCCAAATTCTTCAGCATGATTTGAAAGGGCATCTTTGATGGTTTCGTATCCAGCCAGTACCACAGCTTTCCTGGGTCCAAAATGCACAGTGAAGACATTGCCATATATCTTGGATAGCTGTCAAGGTGAAAAAATATGTTCATTCAAAACCAGATCTTGGACCCAAACGCTAGCATTAGCCCCCGCTAGGTGATTCTAGCCCTAAAGGAGCCTCCCAACCCTGCCCGGAGTCTCCAGGTGCTGAGTAATGCAACTAATAACCAACAGCTATCAATCACCAGCATCTCTGCTTGCACCCTGTTTGCACAACAAGGTGTCTGCTATCACTGCTCCTATCAGAGAAGTCAATAAAATGCCATTGCATTCCTGTGGTGTTCTGCAGTAACAGGCCAGCATAGTGATACCACCATTTGGAGCCTGGTTAGCAAGCGCTGGAGCAGGCAGGCCTGTTTATTTTAATGCTGTTGACCTGAGGCAAGCAGGGTGTGCACACAGCTTTGAGGCTGAAGCCACAAACACTACAAAAACAAAGCCAGACAATAACTCTTTCTTTCAGGACAGCACTTGTCTCTAATTATGGCAAGGTGGGTAGCGCTGCAGTCATTGCAAAATTATTTGCTGACCACCAGTAACTTGAATCCAACTAGGAAGCACATTCTTGTAGATAATGTTGCAGGAGCTTTAGGCTTTTACAGCAAATTAAATATGAATCATCTGTTACACAGGAGGGTGGCTTTGACAATCTAATCATTCACTCAGTATTTTAGGCTTGGTTTAAGCACACTGCAGCGCCAGCCGCTCCAAAATGCCTTCTCGTTTCCGATGTGCCTGGGCTGCCATTTGCTATGCATTGGATCTGTCCTGAAAATTGAATTTCAGATTAGAAGCAGCTCCTGTTATTACACCAGACAAATTGAATTTGTTTTCATCAAATGGTGGTTTGGCGGCTCGGGAGATAACATTAGCGCTGCTGCTTTCATCCCTGGCAGCTCAGGAGGCACGTGGCCGGGCCACGAGCAGGGAATCACAGACACCTCCTAGCCTTCCTGAGGTCATTGCTTTGCAGCAGTACCTCTTGGCATCAGCCTGTTTGGTTGGGGTTTTTTTCGGTTCTCTTCTCAGCAGCACAAGTATTGGGTGCAGATGCCTGAAAGCCTAAAGGAGGCTGCTTGGCAGGCTGTAGGAAATTAGTCTAGTGCCTTCGTGTGGCATTTGTACCACAGTAAAAGGAGGCTCAGGGGAGACCTTCTTGCTCTCTACAACTACCTGAAGGGAAGGGGTTGGTCTCTTCTCCCAGGCAACCAGCACCAGAACAAGAGGACACAGTCTCAAGCTGCACCAGGGGAAGTTTAGGCTCGAGGTGAGGATAAAGTTCTTCACAGAGAGAGTTGTTAGCCATTGGAATGGGCTGCCCAGGGAGATGGTGGAGTCACCGTCTCTGGAGGTGTTCAAGAGGGGATTGGATGTGGCACTTGGAGCCATGGTTTAGTAGTCATGAGGTGCTGGGTGACAGGTTGGACTTGATCTCTGAGGTCTTTTCCAACCTTATTGGTTCTATGAAAATCTCCCAGTACCATCAAAACCAGTTGCTCTTCCACACCAACACCCACAAACAAGCCTATGATCAGATGGGAGCTCAGAGCCAGAAGCCCATCCAAACTTTGCTCTGCACAGTCCTCTGCCCTGTAAATCAAAGCAGAGAAGCACTGTATGACTGCTGTAGGAACTGTGCTTTTGCAGCCCAGAATGCCTTTCCAAGGCTAACTGGAGAATGTTAATGTCTGCACTGCCCCCACACTGCAGCTCTTTAGGTGGATGAAGGAATTCACTGGGGACTGGGGTCCCCTGTCATAGTGTCCAGTAAGCACACACAGGGTATATGACCCTCACAGCACCTCAGCCATCTCTACAGCTACCAGTAGAAATCTGAATCCACATTGAATTATCCCCATCTCCCAATGGGAACACAGCAGACACATTCTGAAACAAGCATTTTACCTGGCTTTAGTATATTTGTCTTTCCCAGCCCCCTCCCTCCCCCTTTTAGAAATAAAAATATCCGTGCAGCTGCATAAGAATAGAAATATATTTACTTTACCATGTAAAAGCCACCCATCAAATCTTAGCTAGCCCTGGGCAATGTGAGTGTACAGGGCAAGAACTGGGGAGGCAGAGCTGAGCTCTGTGTTGTAGGAAGACAATGAGCTTTGGAAATAAATGTGCATATGACCCCATATCCTCTGCTGTGAGGATACCTCTGCTGTGAAAGATACCTTTCCACCTTTTCTACCTACCCTCAGTGGAAGAGCTCTGTCTGTATGCAGTGGGACTTCTCTTGGTGGCCAAATAGTCCTGATGCTTCAGCAGACAGAGCAACTTGAGTCTTCTGCCCACAACCTCTGAGTGGCTCAATATACCAACAACATGGAGCTGACTGCAAGAGGTTGGGGTCTCTGCTTGTGTGTGTATAAAGGAGGGAATGTGTGTATTACAAATGCACAAAGGTAAGTCTGTACCTCTGAAGGTAAAGTCCCTCTGCCAACCTGCCTATCCTTTAACTACCTCCTTTCTGCCCTCCACACAACGCAGACACAGCATCACATCTCTGTTTCCCTGGTTGCATCTCTCACTTCAAGAAGTGCACATTTTCCTCCTGCCTCCTTGCTCAGACCCTACCTCTGTCAGCGACTGGAACGGCTTTTTCAGGTCCACCACGTTCAAGTTTCCAATCAGAGGAAGAGGTCGTGGCCCAGGAGGCAAATTGCGAACCGACTTCTTCAAGCTGGTAAGAAAGTAAAGGAGAACAACCAGCCCTACTGCCAAGTAGAGCAATGAGCTGGAGCCCACACACTGCAGCAAAGTCTGTATGGCCATGTCTAAATCAAAGTGTGGGTGTGAGCATCTTGGGGTCCCTTTATAGCCCTTTGGTCGCTGCCTGAACACACCTTCTGGGGAAGTGGCTTTATACAAAGAAAAGGACTCCAAGATCTTGTTTACTTCTAGACCAGATATACCTTTCCTCCCCTCTGCCAAATAAGGCACCTTATTTTGTTTTGAAATGTGGATTATCTTAATCTGGAGCTCCTGTTTCATCTACAACACTGGAGCAAGGTGGTTGTTTTCCAATGAGAGTCTGTGTTATGGGAATGTTGTGGTCTGTGTGATTTCAGAGGCAGAATTAAAGCACAGGGCCAGTGCTGGGTTGCTGTCATAGTGCCAGGTCACAGGGCTCAGCTGGACCACTGTTGATGCAATAGAGGAAGCAGGATGCAGGAGGAAAAGCCCACAGTAATGCATGGCCCAGGGTGCAGCTGGGAAGGAAGTCCTCAGGGAAAGCAAGCCTGACCAAGGAGCAGTTGGAATGGTGGTGGCATGAAGATTCAGCATCACAGACAGGAGTTAGGTCTACTTACAATTGACAGCTCTGATTCTCTTTGCTTTCCTGCCACCCTTCTTGAGCAACACAGTTTTCACTCTTGGCACTGTTGTTGACCTCTGTCCCAAAAATCCTCTACCAGCAATTGCCAAACACCCCTGAAAACCACTTCAGGCACTGTTTAGCAGCTGAGATGACTGTGTGCCTGCATGTCCATCTCTGAGTATGGTGATTCTTTCCTGGCTGTCCTGCCTGTTTATGAGCATGCAATCCCCTGAGAAACCATCCCCTCCAGGCAATCCTTCTGCTGGGATTGGGAAAGAGATCCTAGATCTTTGTAACCTGGGAGGAGCCAGGATTGGGCTCTGCAGCTGGCCAGGCAGAGGATGGAGGATGGAGGCTGCCTGGGCAGCTGTTGCACAGCCAGGTAGGTGCCAGCCAGGAGGAGCAGACAGCAACAGCTTTGGCACTCCAGGTGCACTGAGTCATGCACCATGCCAGGGCAGGGTCCTACAAGAGCCCGCATGCTTGGGCAACAGCTTCACAAAAGCCACCCCCAACCTTTGCATCCCTGCAGGATGAGAGCCACCCCCGTTTGCATCCCTCGGGGATGACAACAAAGCAGAAGTGATCATGAACAGGAGGCCAGTTTTAAATGATGGCTCTGAGTGGAGGAGCCAAGGTGATGTTCTCTCTCCTATTCTCAGGTGGGGATATCTTGCTCTTCAGCTGCAGGTTCTGTCAGATTACTGGGCAGTGCTGCTGTTCAACCCCTCAGAAATCTTTAGTTTTAATAAGACTTTTGCTAGACTCCTCCAAGGCTCCTGGGTGCAGGCTCCACTGACGGAAAACTGATGATTATTTATTAATAATAATAAAAGTACATTAGCCAAAGGCAAGAGGAATCAATAAACTCTAACTAGATTGGCATGAAAAAGGTGCCTGCATGTCTGCCTGTTCAACAAGGTTTGTTATTGGGTAGAGTTTCTCACAAGGGAGAATTGCCCTGTGCAGAAAAGGAAAAGGAGGGCAGTGGGGTGGTCATGGCCGTCTCAAAATTTGCTGCACAGTTGTGAGGTCTTGGTGTGCACCCTCTTCTCCTGTTCTGCCAGACTCTGAGCAAATGGTGTGGTCACTGAGACTCTGGAGACTTCAAAAAAGGATTGGATGTGGCACTTGGAGCCATGGTTTAGTTGTCAGGAGGTGTTAGGCATTAGGTAATAGGTTGGACTTGATGATCTCTGAGGTCTTTTCCAACCTTATTGATTCTATGATTCTATGCAGTAAGAGTGAGGGAAAACCCTTACATGGGCCCAGTCGAGTATCACCACTGGGGGTTTTTTGGCACAGAGCTGGCTACTGCCATAGAAAGCAAGAGTCAAGGCTTCAGGTCATAGCTGTTGATAATACAGGGTGAAATTCTTCGTCAAGTAACGAGCCCACAGACTTGCAACCTGCTGGACTGATGCATGTGCTGTGGGAAATGTTGGATGAGTTTTCCAGAAAGAGGGAATCATTGCAGTTTTAAAATACAACCAGTGTGATGTCCTCATCTCCATTTGTTCCTTTTACACCTTGGTTTCCAGTATGCAATCTTGAACACAGACCACAACCGAGTTGTTGTCTTGCAGGTGCGGCTCCCACACAGGACTGGGGAGACAATGTTGCTCACATGTCTTTGTCTTTCTGCCAGCCCAAGTCAGAACTGATACCATCTGCAGGTAAGCAAGACTTTGTAGCCATAGCTCAGGGAAAGAATCAGTTCCTCCTATGAAATGAGCCTGTGCATTGAACAGCCACGGAGCCATCAAACTTGTGTGTGCTCATCTGGAGAAGGACATATAATCTTCTAATGGGACATAGGTTAATAATGCTACAGTAACAGTAGGATAATGCAGAGAAAGAGCTGTTAAAAGGCCATAATTCAGTCAATGAGCTCTGATAACATAATAAACCATGAGAGTGAACACCAAGTGCCTGTGTGCCTCGCAAGACTCTGCCACTGATTTACAGCCTCAAGAGATGCCTATCAGGCCCTGCATTGTTATCAGGGATGTATAAGGCATGAGCACACCCTGTTAACCATTAACATTTTTAAAGACTCAGATGTGTTAAAACTCAGGCTGCTCCTTGCTAATGGATTTTGCTCACCTTGACAAATGCCAGCACAGAAAGAAATCAAAAGCTTCCCGACTTTGACCTCTTTCCATCTTCCCTAATTATTGCATTGTTTTATTGGATTGCACCCACTCCTTCCCAGCCTGCAAATCGGTACTTCTGTAGGATCCCTCCAGGGCAGTGATCAGTGTCTCAAGTGGTCGCTATGCTCCTTTAGATACAAACAACTTGCACTGGATTTCTTTCCATTTATCTGCCAAATCAGCCACATCTACTTTGGGAAGAAAGATTCCTGAAAGATACTTAGAAAAATAAAAATCATCATTTCACTGTGAAATTTCAGTGAAAGATCCTTGGGGTTTTTTTCCATGTGCTAGGCTGGAAGGTTGTGTGTGATGGGTCTGGTCACTGGGAGAAGGAAATAAGAACAATTTGTGCATGGGATTAGTGCAGTGTCTCTATGCAGGGAATTGGGTGTCACTATTTAACACTCACGGTAAGCATTTACTCTTTTTTAGCAACAAACCATTCTCAGGAACTTCACAGAATCACAGAAACATTCAGGTTGGAAAAGACCCTCAGGATCACCAAGTCCAACCCAGAACCCTACTCTGCAAGGTTCACCCCTAAACCATGTCCCCAAGCACCACATCCAAATGACCTTTAAACACATCCAGGGTTGGCAACTCAACCACCAAACTGGGCAGCACATTCCAGTGCCTGACCACTCTTTCCCTGAAAGCAACTTCATTGCTTTTGAAAGCCTTGGACTATATAGATGTTATTTGTCCATGAGTTTCACCTAGTGACAGAAATACATGGGAGAGCCCAGGATTTGGTACTGGAGATATATTTGATAATATGATAATATAATTTGATAATATATACATATATATGTGTGTATATATATATGTATACACATACACACATACTTGTAGTAAAATCCATTGTGACTACAGCCAGAAGTATGATCTTCCAGACTCTGCACTTAGGCCAACAAGTCAAGATGACCTGACATGGGAATTTAGTGTTGAGGAGATCAGGTTATAAAGAATTTATTTTCAAAATGTGACTGAACAAATGAAAAGCCTCAACATAGCTCCAAGGACCTTCTTCTTCTGGGTCTCTATCATCAGCCTATCTCAACAAGGTGTTGGAGGAATTATTTTAATACAGAATCACAGAATGTTAGGGGCTGCAAGGGACCTCAAAAGATCATCCAGTCCAACCCCCCCCTGCCAGAGCAGGATCACACAGGAACACATACAGGTGGGTTTTGAGTATCTCCAGAGAGATACAAGGGCAATTCAGAGCATATCACCAAGCATGATTAGTTGTTAGGTGTTATAATACAGATATCTACAGAGCCAGGGTCTCAGCATCTTACTTTTGGGGCCCCTGCTTTGGTGCAGATAGAGATGTGGATTTAGATACACCAGAACTGTGTGGCTTTCAGTGCAGTGTTACTATTTCTATCATATTCCTCTCTAACCTGATGAGGCTTTGGCTCAGTCATAACACAAAATGAGCTTATCATTCTGTACATCTTTGTAGAGCACATAACATATTAAGGCCCTGACCTTACTGGCATGAAACTATGATTTCCCTGTAAGTGCAAATCAGTAATATTTCATTAATCATCCACAACAGAAATCCCCATTCCCCAGACTATTCTGGCAATATTCTGCATTTTTTCTTGTCTAGGAACTTGAATTAAAAAGGAGAAAAATGGTTTACAACAGCCCATGGCAATGATGTAGCAAGAGACCTTATGTAAGAGCTGGCAGCATGCTCACCATGCGAGGGTGAGGCGTAGGAGTGAGTGATCCTGGAAGGATGTTTCTCTGAGGTGTGTTCTGTGCATGGGCTGGGAACAGCAGTCTCAAGGGCACAAATTCCACTGTCTGAATGTGCTTGGTCTTGTTCAGCTGATTAATTTCTTACAGCTATCCCAAGTAAAGCTACAAAATCCCCTAGTATGTTACTCAAAGCCTTTCGTGGCCTGTCAATAAATTATCTTCCAATTAGCTACCTGATAATTTGAATCAGCAGGCTCTTAAACGGTGCAGCATGATGACAGAGAGAAATTAATGAAAGTCCCAGACATTACCCCACCCATGGAAAGGAATAAAGGTTCTGCTCTGTTGTATTATTTAATTTGGTGCTCCCAAAAGTAATGCTAAGTGTGGAGAAACTCCTTCTGAAGGTGCATTTGTACAACTGACAGATAAGCATCAGCGGAATAAATTCTCAGCGTGATCTGGCAACGCTGTAAAAGAACAAACATTTTTAGATGTTACTTTAGTCCATAATTAATGACTAACAGCTCTGAGTCAAGCAAAGGATTTTTTTTTTAATATATATATTTTTTTTTAATCTATCAAGTTGTGTATCAACTTGAAAGGGAAAGACCCACGATTTTCCCTAGTTTGGGAAGAAGCCTTCTAATTTCAGCCTTCTCATTTTTAGAAAGGGCTCAAGGCTCCAGACCAGAGGTACTGTAAAGCACTGGATGCTTTAAAATTTATCTGATCTCTCTTGTACAATGAGCACCTTTATACTGCAACAGCTATTTCAGAAGTCCCTGGTGCTGTGGAAGTCTCTCACTTCTTTGCAAGAAAGCATTGAATTCTCTGTTTGTGGCACTGCTCTTTGTGGCAGTGTTTTTATTGAATTCTTTTGGGACTGGTTGGCTTAATCTGCAAATGAGGTTTGTTCTTCTCCTTCACACTGATTATCTAATGGGGGTTTCATTTGATCTCCTTGGGAAAAAACACATGCCAAAGAACATGTATTAGATGCAAAGGCAAACCAGTACCTCTTAAGGAAACTCTAGAAGATACAGCTGACATTTGCAATAAAAGCATTAAGGAAGCATAACCAAACACCTGCTGCTGTACCTGACCTGAATTTGGGTAACTACAACATTTAAGACTCCAAAGAAAGACACTGAGTTAATTAATAGGAAATCCAAACATTTGGATATGATATAATATCATGCAGTGAGATGATATCAGTGTTTGCACAGCCTTTGCTGTTGTTTTGGGGAAGAACTCCTATGCGGGATCCCAGCATATCTTTTTCCTTTGATTTCTTCCTTCATCACATGGGGAATCAGCAAGTCAACCAGCCTGCCCAGCAACTAAGGAACTTAACTGGGGCAGTTTGCTAACATCAAGTGCCTTGACACTCTAAACTCTTACAGATAAACCAAAGCTGCTTCTCTTCTTCTCAGCCCTGGGAGATCTGGGGGACAGTTTGTTGCATGTATTTGTGAAAGAAGAGTATCTCCCTTTTACTGTTAAGTGTTCTAACAAAGTCAAGTGGAAAAGTGCTACTTAGCATATGATAAAAACATCTATTGTTCAGGGCCCTGAAAACATAATAATAAATAAAACCTTATATTTCAGGCTGTGGAAACCAGTTGCTTGTGTAATAGAACACGGTGTAATTTTCCATTTACAATTTCAGGACTGTAATAAGGAAGCAATCAAAGCATAAACAAAACACACTTTAAATGGGGCTGCAGGTAATATTTCCATAATGGCTGTCCTTAACAATTGCAGCTGCTTGTTTTATTTTGTTGGTTTTGTGTTTTTTTTTCCCAGCCTCAATTTTTTTCTACTTATCTCAGTCATTTAATTAAAAGAAAATCAGCTTAAAACAGATGAAAGACCATCTTAAACTAATTGCAGCTATGGGCAAAGAAGAAGACAAAAAAGACTCTAACAACGTAATACACGGCTAACGTTTGTGTGGGTTAAATTAACCCCATTTCTCATCCTCCTTTCAGGATGAGATCTGAGGCTCTGCAGAGAACGTGCTGTAAACCTGCAGGCAAAAAGGGGGGGTTGTTGGCTATCCATCTTGAGGATGTTCACCATGTCCCGAACATCTGCCGATGACTGCTTGGTTTAACTGGCCTCGTTGGTGTTCATGCTGTGTGATGGGCAGCTGCCTTCTTGCTCTCTCTCTTTTTTTTTTTCCAGGAGATATAAAAGCTCGGTGCTGTCCGTGGAGTTTGTGCACGGCCGTTAATCCGTGAAGCTTAATGAGGGATGAGCAGTGTCACTACCGCCAGGGGCAGCTGATGGCAGGGTTCAAGTCACTACAGCGAGGCGAGGATAACTCTTCTGAAATCCTGCAGAAAGCTGACACTGCCTCCCAGGGGTGCCCTAGGTCTGCCTGCTGATCCCCAGGGCTCTCACATCCCACCTCCAGCCAGAGTTGGGTCCTGAAAACTATGGTTTTAAGTTCAAATGCAGTGCTCAGCAGTGATGGGTGAAGAACTTGCCCTTCCTGGCAGATGGGGAAGGAGTCCAGCCGCAGCCCAGGTCCTGATCCCCAGCTGCTGGATAGAAACAGGAGAGACTCGGATGAGGCTGGATCCTGCATAAACCCATTTGCTGACACCAGACTTTAAGTTTTACTCTTTCCCTCCTCGTTTCCAGTTGAACAAATGTGAGAGGGCCACCTTCTTCCCAACCCCTCAGCCTGCAGGCTGCCCATCACCACCAGCCTCTTCCATTAAACACTGGAACAGGCTGCCCAAGGAGGTGGGTGAATCTCCATCCCTTGGAGGTGTTTGTAAGACACAGACGTGTGGTGCTGAGGGACACGGTTTAGCACCGGACTCGGCAGTCAGATAATGGCCGGACTTGATGATCTTTAAGATCTTTTCCAACTCGAACTATTCACTGATGCTGTTTCAGGGATCGAGCCCTGGATGCCGGTGCGGCGCAGACGCACTGGCAACGCCACCAGCCCGACCTCCCTGCCAGGTGGGACCGGGTCCGGAGTTCCCCGGACCGTGCTACCGTGGCGGGCGGCGGCGCCTCCGTGGCAGCTCCCGACGATGGCCTGCGGCAGTAACGTCGCTGCCCCCCGGCCCGGCTCCGTTGCGCTGCGTGGTCTCGCCCCTCGCCGCCGGAGCGAGGCAATCCGGTTGCCACAGCGGCGCCGACGCCGTTGGCGGAGCGGCATGGCTCCGGCTCCGCCCGCTGGGCGGGTTCGTGCTGCTCGATGCGCTCGGTGCTCGCCGGCGACGCTCGGTGTTCGGCTCCCCCCTGGCGGCCGCTGTGGAACCCGAGTGACCCCAGCCGGTGCTGTTCCGCTCCGCTTCCCCCCTCTCGCCGGCGACATGTCCACTGCCATGAACTTCGGCACCAAGAGCTTCAAGCCGCGGCCGCCGGACAAGGGCGCCTTCCCGCTGGATCACTTCGGTACGGTAAAGAGAGCCTGGCCTCCCCGCCGCCTAGTGCCGGCCCGCCTGCCTCGCTTCCCTCCGTCTCTCCGCGGGCCGGGGCAGCGGGACGCGGGGCCGGGTCTAGGCCTGGGCCTAGCGCTATCGCGGCCCTCGCTGTGTCTTTCAGGGGAGTGCAGCGCCTTCAAGGAGCGGTTCATGGAGTGCCTGCGGAACAGCGACTACGAGAGCAGCGCCTGCCGGCAGCACGCCAAGGCCTACCTGGAGTGCCGCATGGAGAGGCAAGTGGTGCCCCGGGCCCTGCCGGGCACAGCACGGCGGCAGGGTGCGCAGGGGCAGCCGGCCGGGGAAACGGGGGGGAAAGGCAACCCGCAGTGGAGGCATTCGTGTAGGGAGCTTGTGTCTTTTTCAGAAGCAGCAGTCGCGTTTAGCTTCAGCAGCTTAGTTTATGTTTTTTATGTGGTGCTGTAAATATTTAGCCCGAAAGGTGGGAACGACTGCAAGCCTTGACCAGCTTCTGCTGCATGCAACCGTCTTTCTCAGTGTTGTTGGTTTCTGGCTGTGGTTACAAGTTAAAAGCTTAACTTGTTTCTGAGTTCAATTGGGGGAAAAAAAAAGGGGCCCTCAGCCGGCTCCAGCTGGGCCAGAGGAGGACCATGAAACTGATCAGGGGCCTGGAGCACTGCCTATGAGGACAGGCTGAGAGAGTTGGAGTTGTTGAGCCTGGGGAAGAGCCCCAATAGCAGCCTTCCAGTACTTAAAGGGGGGGCCAACAAGAAAGGTGGGGAGGGACTCTTTATCAGGGAGTGTAGTGGCAGGACAAGAGGTAACAATTTTAAACTGAAAGAGGGTATGTTTAGATTATTCAACAGAAATTCTTTCCTATGAGGGTGGTGAGATGCTGAAAAAGGTTGGCCAGAGAAGTTCTAGATGCCCCATCCCTGGAAGTGTTTAAAGGCGGGTTGAATGGGGCTCTGAGCAACCTGGTCTAGTGGAAGGCATCCCTAACCCCTCGCAGGGGGTTGGAATTAAGTGATCTTCAAGGTCCTTTCCAACCTAAACTATTCAGTGATTCTATAAGCATTGGTGGTTGATTTTCTAGTGCTATTTCCATTCCTGCATAGCTTTGCAGTGATTTCTGTTCAGTGGTGAGTCAGGGAGCACATTGGGAAATGCTCAAAGGGCATTAAGCGACCTTTAAATACAAAGATGCTCCCATACACTGAATGGGCTGGTGGTGAGGAAGGCTGCAAATCAAAAACTGAAAATCATTATAGAGAAGTGTAGTGGTGCCACAAATGTTGTTCTACACCGCATTCACTTTAAAAATCTCACAGGAAGAATTGTAGGAAGCTTTTATGCAGTCTCTTAATCAAAGCTACCTAAGAGTCAAGTCAGTTTCTGAGGAAACTCTTACTCAGCATTAAAATCTCAGGAAAAACAACATTTAATTGGAGAACTGCTGTTAAGGAAAAAGGATCCCTGAATGCTGCTTTCCCCAAACTGAAGTTTCTTTGCCAAAGTGGCAGTCACTCTCTAGGGACATCTTGGATTGCTTTAGTGTGAATAATGCAAATGAAATATAGAAGGTGCAGCTGTTCTCCTGTGAAATGTTTCTTTGGTTGTTGTTTTGTTGTTTTTAACTCAGGCAACTTATGGCTAACGAACCACTGGAAAAACTGGGATTCAAAGACCTGACAGATGACCAATCAGAAGCAAAACCTGAGAAGCTGTGATGAAGACAGAGCTTTACTCCTCGTGTATGGAAAACACAACTCAATGTAGTACATATTGTACATTTCTGTTCATAGTGCAATAAGAAGTTTCCTGAAGGAAACCTGTTCTTTTTCCCTCCAAAGTTTAATTTTTCTTAAAAGAAAATATATTAAGTTAGCAAAAGTACTGCCTTTTGTCTCCTTTCCTGAAATATTTCTTACCTTTTTTTTGTCTTTTAGTTTCTCTGGCCTACTTTTAAAGGTCCATAACAACCTGGAGAAAATTATTGTTGCTCTCTACAACTACCTGAAGGGAGGTTGCAGACAAGCGGGGGCTGGTCTCTTCTCCCAGGCAACCAGCACCAGAACAAGAGGACACAGTCTCAAGCTGCACCAGGGGAGGTTGAAACTGGATGTTAGGAAGAAATTCTTGACAGAGAGAGTGATTGCCCATTGGAATGTGCTGCCTGGGGAGGTGGTGGAGTTACCATCGTTGGAGGTGTTTAGGAGGAGACTTGGTGGGGTGCTTGGTGCCATGGTTTAGTTGATTAGGTGGTGTTGGATGCGATGATCTTGAAGGTGGTCTGGTCCTATTCTATTCTATTCTATTCTATTCTATTCTATTCTATTCTATTCTATTCTATTCTATTCTATTCCTTGCCTGAATTGTTCTCCTTGTCTACAGAGAACAGTGAAGTCTTATTTTCAAAAGACAAAAATCCCTTTATTGTGCAGTTCTTGAACTACAGCTTAATTTTGCTTGGGCATTGCTAATGTGCTTAGAGCAGTCACTTGTCAGGTGGAACTAAAGCTGCTGTGGTATTTGCAAGTTTGTTTTTATTAAGTGCTTGCACTAATCCCCATCTGTGGTGTAGTAATCTCACCCTGCTGTAGAAAACATTTGGGTGCTGGGATGGGGATGTGTTTTTTCAGCCTTTTAACCTGCTCCTCACTGTTGGGAGAGTATTTGTAGTTCCAGATACCAGTCAGGTAGTGATTCTGCTTTTATTTACAATGCCACTAGTGTTCACCTAACTCTTTTGGGGTCATTTGATGGGGAATCTTTCATTAGGGATATATTAACTTGGCTGAGGTAAAGCTGACATTAATTTTTGTAGGATCTTTGCAGGGATATCAGTGGGGAGACAGGAATGGAATTTTTTTTTCCTTTTCATGTTCTAAATGAATGTGAAACACACATACAAATGGGATTGGGCAATGGTTTATGTTATAAAGCAGGGTAGATGAGGAGTCAGTATCTAAGAAATAGAATAGTTCTTTCCAAAACACATAGCTGCAGCCCACACAGGGACATGGTAACGCAGCAGGCCTGCAGTAGAGGAGCAATGAGGCCTAAGTATGGCTCTGAGATCCCCGATAGGTGTTTGTATGACTTAACCATGCATTAGCAGAGCCACTGGTATTTTTCTCATGTATACTAACACAAATGAATGTGCTGCCCAGGGAGGTGGTGGAGTCACCATCCCTGGAGGTGTTCAAGAGGGGATTGGATGTGGCACTTGGTGCCATGGTCTAGTCATGAGGTCTGTGGTGACAGGTTGGACTCGATGATCTTTGAGGTCTCTTCCAACCTTAATGATACTGTAATGAGTGTTTCTTCCTTAACTAATATTTAAAGCCAAAATTATTTGGCCTGTTAGCCCCCTAGAATTATGTTTCAAGCAGGCAATCGATGTTTAAATCCTCTGCCTGTTTTTCCCACTGTATTCCCTGTCCAGTCCACCCTGTTGCTTTTCTAGTGAATCATTTCTCTGTGTCAGGCTCTCGCACACCAAGCTTCAGGGTGAGGGCCTGCAGACAGGGGTGCACACACTGTTTGCCTTGGCAGTTCTCCTACACTTTCTCCTTTATTTGGTGTCCTCTGATGTATCTCACCTTTCCTGCTGTCTCCTATTATTCCTTGTGCTTCTGCTTCTCTCCACTGTCTGTCTGTTCACACAGAGATCCAGCAAAGAGTGAAAAAATATTTTCTGCTCTTCATATTGATGGTTGGAGCTGGGATTTAAATTGTTGCTTGGATCTAATCTGATGGAACAGAGTGCACATAGTTCAGAGCGGTCTGTGTTTGAAAAGAATGTTCACTCACTGCTCCATCTTTCATTCTGCTTCATTCTGCTGTTTAAATTGCATCCTTTGGTGAGATTAGTGCATTTATAGAAAAGAAAGCAGAGGTTTTATTGCTGAAACAGATATTAAAAAACTTCATATTAAACCACTGAACAAGAGCTTGCTTTCAGTGATACCAAGGAAGAGTTATTAAAGTAATCTCCAGCATCTTCAGAAGAAAGAAATCAAATTTCATGCTTCTGTGCTCCCTGAATGCTATTAGGTGCAGTGAATCCCTGGTAGGTATGAGAGAACCCACCAGTGGTGGTGGAACAGTCTGGGCTATTACCAGTGGTAGTTTCATCCTTTGGATGTTGCTCTGCACTGTCCTTTGGCCAAGCAGTTCCTGAATTAGATGCATGTTTTTCCTGAGACCAAGTCAGGCCTCCAGGTTGTTGCAGAGTAAAAGGAGTGAAGTTTTTGAAGCCTTGAGTGACGGATTTTTGGCTGTTGAGCATTTAAATGAACTATCAGAGATGACACACTGAAGGAGGGGGCTGCTGGAGACTCTCTTTGTTCATAGTGACTAATGCCCAAATTTTGAACCTGCTATAGGAATGGATTCTGGGGGGGGGAAAGCAGTTTCACAAGGCTGTGGCATGCTGAAGTGAGCAGGGCTCCGTGCTTGCAGGCCTGGATTCTATAGTGTTAGAGTGACATAGGCAGCAGGACCCCGCACAGCACAGACTCTGCTGCTGAGCCACCAAAACAGCCAGAGCATGCTTCATCCTTCACAAAATAGCTGCAGAAACAATTCCTTGCCAGCCTGATAAGGAACACATGGGAGAGAGAATTTTTTTTCACCTTTCACCAGGATGAAGAAAATAACCTCATCCTGTCCAGATCCACAGGTACATTTCAGCCTGCCTCCCAGCATGGTGATTCAGCTGCACAGTGCTGTCCCCTTCATGCCAGACCAAGAAAAGGGTTGTGAATGGATAGTTGGAAACTCAGAAAATGGAAAGGCAACTATTTCCTGGCAGTAAGGCATTAGATGGAGAAGTGAAGGTGTTTAGTAGAGCTGTAAGGTGAGCTCAGCTGTTGAGGGCCATCATTTGTTCTTCCTTGAAATCTAATGCAATTCAGAAGTGGTGGAAAAACAAGTCATTAACCAATGCTGAGCCTGGGCTCAGGCAATCCTAGTCCCTGCAACAACAGAGTCATCTGGGAGAAGTCCCAGAATGCTCTTCAAATTCATTCCCACTGACATACAGATTGTTAATTAAAGCCTTTCCATATAAACCTCTCTTATTTTAGGCTTGCTTGTGGGATCCTGGTTTATGCTCCTTTAAAATTACAGCAGTGTGTAAGCCAAAGGAAAGCTGTGAGTTTGTAGTTACCTTTCCTGCCTTTTGTACCAAGGAGGAACTTCTCCAGAAGCCTGGCACCATGTTGGGTGCTACATCTCTATTCTGGAAATGCTGAGCTGAGGCATCTGTGCTGTGGGGGAGGCTGTTTGTCAGGGGCACTGATTGCTTTATGGAGCTGTTTGGAGTTGATGAGCTGCTCTGCTGCACGTGGCACTGGGATCAAGGGAAGTCCCACACAAGTACATTAATCTTCATGTGGAAGACAGTTTGTGTGCTGCTGCCTGTGCCAGCACTGCTGTGAAACCCCCACCTGCTGACAGACCCTGAGAGCTGGAGAAAGGGCTGGTTGCAAAACAAGGCTCAGCAAGGGACTGAGGTACAAAGTGCCAGCCTGGTTGTAATTGTACAGGTGTGGAAGGGATAGCCTGAAGCAGGAGGGAGTGCTGGCTGTGTTGGGTCTATGTAAGCTGTTGACACAGAAATCAGTGAGCCAGGGGGTTGTTAATTGTCTTTGCTGTGGCTCCAGCAAAGCCTCCTTCTCACCATAAGCAGGCACCTTGCTGCCTGGGATCCTGTCCCAGGGAGACACCAGAGTGCTCATGGTGGCACTTAGAGAGCCTTGCCCACACATTCCCCTTTTCTTTGCTCAGATTAGAATCCATTCAACCACAAAGCACTTAACCTTGATCCCCACAGTTATTTACAGAAAGAACATTGCTGCAAGCCAACCGTCATTATGTCTTCCTGGGAGACCTTCAGCTCTAGGTGTATCTCTCCAAACAACTGCAATGACCTGCAGAACAAGGAAGAAAGGGTTTAGTAAACATTTCCAAAGCTCTGGGTGTTCTCTCATAGAAAAACCTATACAAAGAGAGCCTCCTGTGCTTGTGCTGGATGTGGGCCATGGTCCAAAGTCCTTTGTAGGAGCACAATGAGCCTGTGGCTCTATGCTGAGGAAGGATTGTTGCTGCATCTGCCACCTGGAAGTGGGCTACCTGGCTAGCAGAAAGGTTGCATCTGGCATCACTGGTAGAGTTGGTGTTTGGGACTCTGCACTGCTGCAGGCAGGCAATGGGTGTATCCAGATGACCTTCATGCTTGGTCCTCTTCCAAAACAAGCTGCTTCAAGGCCACGGAAGTCCTTGTGGCTGAACATTACACTTGGGGTGAGTAGTCACCCACTTGGTTTCCTTTGGAGACCACAGACTTGCTGGCCTTTGCTGATGATTAATTGCCCTTTGTGGCAGCAATTGAAGCAGCTTTTGCTTACTGCTGCTTTTGTAGGTTCAGCTTAACTGGCACCAGCAGTGAGGGAACTAGATCAGAGCACCTCGAGTTTCACCCTGTTGTTACCTCACTCCCTTCAGGCCTGAGGAGCAGTGGAAGGCAATGCCATTTCCACTAAACTGTGACTCCAAGCAGGCCTGGAGAGCACTGGGAGGCAAAACTGCTGTAACTAAACCTGGGGTGTATGAGGCAATGGGAGAAGGAGGAGCTTGCTCCCCATACAAAAAGTGCCTGTAGCATCACTTGTTGCTGTAGGCTCTGAAAAGTGCCTTGGGTCTTGTGGTCCCACTGGAGAGCAGTGTGTTTATACACTTCTCACCCATCATTCCTGGGAAGGAAATGGTGCTTCTGATAGTAAGCAAGAGAGTGGTCCTTTCTTGTAGCATATACAATGATCCCAGAGGACTTCAGTTACTTTTCTGTCTGAAGGAGATCCCTTCTGGAAGAGAGCCTTCTGCTAACCTGGGAATGTTGCATATTGTGTCATGTTTCCTTCCAAAATCCAAGCTTGAACTCAGATTCAAAATGAAGGTTTGGAAGGCCATGTGCAAGGGTCGGTCTGTTTCCCCTTCTAGGGTATTTCAGTGGAAATTGGGAGTCTGATTAATATTATCCTGGTTCTCCTCTTTCTCTTAATGATTCTGCTTCTGTAAATAGCTGGTAATGCTGCATTTCTGTCAGGATGCAGCAGATTTTTCTAGCTTACAGATTTCAAGACAAAATGCCTGCCTTCTGGAATGAAGGTGCCATATGGCTTGAAATGCATAATTGATCACTGCTCAAAATAGGAGCTTCATAGAAAGTCACCTAGAAGTCTAATGCTTGTGTGCAAAGGACTTGATAGACCTTGATGCATTTTTTGTTTCCTTGGACTGATAATGATAGAGGTTTTTATGGCTCTTCCTAGAGGTTCTTATGCTTGTGCTCTCTAGCACTGCAGAGACTGTTTCACCACTGGACTACATATTCCCATTATTCCAGATCTTGGGACTTGCATTAGCAGGTGCCTCAGTCTTATGCTTGCTGAGTCCTGCATGGCTTGGATGGATGAAAACCTCCTGAAACAAGCCTGGTATTGATCACACATCCCAGCAAAGGCCACTGGAATCTCTGTGAGTGCAAAACAGTTTAGATGCATCAAACCTGGTGGCTGAATCCAGCCTTTTACTGTCCTGTGCTCTCCCAGCTGTGGTGGGACATGTAGCTGTCTGCACAAACAGCTTTTCCTGGCCTGCATGAAGAGTAAGGTAGGTCCCCACTGACACAGGAAGGATGTTGTGATGTATCTTGCTGTGTGTCCTGCTGCCTGGTAGTGAGCAACCCCTTAAGCCCCCCCAGTGCTTTTCTGTTCAGGTCCTTATGAATTTTGGCAAACTAGGAGCAGTGGTGGAGGTGAAGAAACCAAGACTACCTGGAGAAAAACCAACTCAGGCTCTTAACTTGACCTTGATGGTTTTAAAAAGCAGGCAGTGAAGGGTGCTTTACAGCCCCTTTGGGCAACTGAATCCTTTGACTGTTTTAGTAACCTTCTAGGAGTTGACAGCTGTGATTTCTGGTGGATTTCTAGTTTCCTCCCTGCTAGCAAGCCCTGTTCAGCAAGAACCTGCTCACACACCTACTTCTGCTCTTGATTGCAAAGCTGCTAATCAAGGATAGCATGTGGAGAGGCAGTGGCATGGGAGAAGGTGCTCTGCAAGGGAGTCACGCCCAGTTTTGTTTGCTCAGCTTACATTTCTCTGGGGTTTGGTACTAAATCTCTCCTTAGTGGACGAGGCAGGAGGATGACAGCACTCCAGAATCTGGGACACTGGGACTGCTCTGAGGATTTGATGTGATGCTGTGTGTGCTGCAGCCTTAGAGGAGCACTATGCTGCCAGTCTAGAGGGCTTTTCCCTCTGGGTTGCTCTGACAGCCCCATGGTGGCATGGCTTGCTGGATGCTCCAAAGAATTTCACCACAGTGAAGGAGGCAGGTTTGGGGCATGCAGATCCAGATGGGGGAAAAAAATCCTGCTGCCACCCAGGGACTGCACAGAAGCTGCAGAGCAGACCAGTGCTGAGAAAATTGCTGGTAACTCAGGATGCAGACCCAAGCAGGAGCAAACCCCCCACTGATAAATAAGCCCTCATATCCCTGTGAACAAGAACCAAACAGGAGTTCCCAGGGGAGCCATGAGGCTGGTTGCTTTCATTGCTATGGTTGCCTCCCTCGGCTTTCGCTCTTTAGTGTGGATGTGGGAGTTAGGCTATGCTGACTTCAACCCATGGATTTAGTAGGCTGTCTTTAAACCCTTGTCCTCACTACCCTTCACTGCAACTCAGCCCTTACAGAGCACATGCTCTGGGGTGTGCCTGTTGTTTGGCACATCTCCAGCCTGCATGTGTGTGCTCAGAGTGGTTGCTAAGGCACCGTAAGTCTGTTCCCTTCTCTATATACATTCAAATCTCTGTCTGATCTAGAGGTATGTGTGTTCTGGGTCCACACAGCCCAGCCCCAGACCAGTATCTCTATATGGGAGAGCACAGGTGATGCCACAACTCACGTGTGAACAGTCTGTGTGCACAGACATCAGTGTGAGTGGTACAGGTAAGTGGAATGTGGGGTTTGGTCTAGTTCTCCCCTCCTCAAACTGTGCTGCAGAGTCCAGTGGAAAAGAGGGACTGTCTGCTGCAGCACAGAGGGGAATCTCTCTGGCAGGACATGCATCCTGGCCTCCTCACACAGGGAGATGCTCAGCGTGTGCATGTGCCTGTGCAGCACAGAGTTGTAACAGGACCCAGGTCACTGCAGGGCTCTGGAGAAAGGAGATCTGCACATTCTGGTCAAAGGGACAGAAATGCTGAGTTCACCTCTTGCTGAAAAAGAACCAGGTGGGTGAAAAATGAGACAACGCCTGGAACGTCTACCTCCATCCTTTCAGTGTGCATGGCAGGAGACTCGCAGGTGTTGTGGTGCCAGCTAGAAAGTCTCATTTGAGCAGAGAGATGTCTGGATTGATGGCTTTATTTCAGGTTATTTTAGCAGGTACCAGGCAGAGGGGGGTGATGTTTATCACCGCAACCGGAGCTGGCTAGAACTTTAGATCACAGCTCTAATCGGTCGGGCTGACTTGGACAGTAAATCACTTCAGCAGCACTAATAACCCGGAGTGGCAGGTATAGTAAACCCTCTATTGCAGCAATAACCTGGTCCTGCTGGTTCTTTGACTCAGGTTGGTGCTTCTGTGCTGGTTTGGTTATTAAAGCTCCCTCACAAAAGTCACCTGGGTGGCTGCTCCAGCTCAGCCATCGAAATGGCTGTTCTCCTGCCATTCCCCAACCTGGCTTGGGCTTCTTTTTATAGCCTGCTATAAAAGTCTTTATTTTTGCACCTGTTTATAAAGGCTTTTTGGCCACAGGGGTCTCACAGTGTTTTCCTGGCTTCTGGAGCTGGGCTGCTCTGTTGTTGCTAGAAATAATTACTGTTAATTAATTCTTTGCTGATTTTCTTTTTTTCCTTTGGCAAAGCATATTGAAGCAAATGAACAGCATGCTCTGCATCTCGAGGTTGTGGGTGCTTTTAGGAGGCAGGCAATGACGTCCAAACAATCTCTTCAGCAGCCAGAGGAAGAGCAGGACGAGGTCCTCAACTTTCTGTGGCCAGAGTTAATTGGGAGGAGGTTCAATTACTATCTCCAGCTGTTCAGCAGCTTCCTTCAGGCCATCATTTCTAATCTCTTTCTAGAGAAAACCCACAGCTTTGTTTCCACCTAATGCCTTATTCAAATCACAGCTGAGCACTGCTACAGAAAGTGATGTGGTCTCAGATGTCTGAGCTGGACCAGCAGCTGAAGGCAACAGTCCGTGATATGTGACTGACACATGGGACCTGTAATTGCACTGTTTCCTCTTTCCCTCTGTGCCCTTTAAAAATGGTTTGTCTTCTTTCTGAGGGACTCAATCTCTGCTGCAGAGACTTCCAGACCAGAACTGACGTAGCAGACTTCAGCTCCTCTCTCCTATGGTCCTGCCTGTAGCATCACCATCATCCTCTTGGCACTGAGGCCCTGGCAGGAGCAGTCACTGATTCCCAGCCCCCACCCCCCCCACCCCCCAGAGCAGGCAGCAGTTGGCTGTGCCACTTCCCTCTCCAGCTGGGGCATCATGCAGACCAGTCTCCCACTCAAATCTCTCCAAACCATTCCTGGAAGGATGAGCCATTTGAGCCAGGAAGAGATTAAATTATTGGAATTGAGCACAAGCAATTTCCATGGTAAGTGCTCACCCTGCAGTTTGCATGTCTAACCTGCCCTGCTGCTGTCTCTGACTCAGACTGAATGGATGATGCCCTGCTGTGAGTAATCACTTTGACTTTGCTGATACACTTGTGTACAAATCTCTTCACGCACGTGTTGGCTTTCTCCATACAAACTTCCCCAGGCCTAAGTCTTTTAGTTAGTCTAAACCACTGCTAAAAGCAGTGGTCTAACATTGACCTAGGTGAATTATTGACTTTATTGGACTAACTTCATCTTCTTTAGCTCACAGCTCTAATTGGTCGGGCTATCCACACCCGCTGTTGGGCTGTAGAAATCAGCTCCGGTGCCTGACAACTGCCATGGGGACACTTTCCCCAGCTGCCCCCTGCACTTCATGTTTTACATTGTATGAAATGGATTCAGTACAGCAGCCACAGGATTGTTGCAATGTGTTCTTTCTTGCATTGAGATATCCCTGTAAACCACAGACAGAAATATCCAAGATCCTCAAGCTATCAGTGACCCCCTCACTTTCTAGGCAAGGGGGGGGACTTATTTATACCCAAACTATTGATTCCCAAACCAGCCCATTGCTGCAGCAAGCCTGGCCATATCATGAGCAGAGAGGAAACTGAAATGATGTCCTGAGAACTGAGGGACAGACTCAGAGCAGTGCTTGGAGCTGCTTTCCTTTCGTTGTGGCTTGGTTGTGAGAGAGCAGTTCTCAGCTCTAGGGTGTTGCAGAAGACTAAACCAACAGTGTTTAAGTCAGTCAGCAGCAGGATTTTCCTCTCCACCTCCTCCTGATCACATTCTCCCCATTTCCTTCTTCCTTGCAGAGGATCTGTCTGTTCTGGTGTGCATGATGTTCCCTCCACAGCTATTAAATCGTGTGAGTAAAGAACTCCTCGGTTTTTTCACACTGGTAAAACTGAGCTTTGCAACAGAGTTAACCACTATACAAACATAATGAAACCCTGATCTGCAAGTTGCACCTCAGCAAGGCACTGTTAGGGTTGACAACACTTTTTCTTCTCTGTGGGCCAGTGCAGGTGTAGAGCAGCTCAGCAGACATAGGACTTCAATCTGTTATTTCAACACCCTCACATCATTTTCTCTTCCATCATCCTTTTTCACTAGACTACCACATGCTAACTATGCAGATGCAGTGAGCATGCTTTTCCCTGGTATACAGGAGCAAAAAAAACCCCACAGGATCCATAGAAGAATTTGCTCAAAATCAGACAAAGCTGCCTTCAGTACCTGATTTTCTGTTCAGGAGTTTTTAACCATCCTGGTCTGAGCATTCTGCTCTGTGGCATTCCTCCCTCCCATCTCTGTAGCTGCTCTTGATTCAACTGCATAAGCCAGAAAATAAGAGATGTCATTGTTTTAAAGCAAACCCTCTAAGATTTCTCTTTCTTTATATACTTTTCTTTTCTTTTGAACAGGAAACCACACTGCTGCTTGAGCATGGGTGCTGGTGGCTGGTGCTATGACTTGGCCAGCTGCAAGAGCTGCCTCCCCCATGGTGCTGATGAAGCTGAAGGGATCCAGCCTGGTGTATCTACTACTCCACTGAGTACTGCTTGAATGCAGTGGCAGTGGCATGAATTATTGATATTTCTGTTAAGGTTTGCTGCTCACACAGGAATTTGTAATGCTTCCCCACGCTACGCTGTGAATGTGCTCCTGGGTCACATGAAGGGTTGAGTTTAACACCCTTTTACTTCATGGTTGTTGACATTGATTTGGCGATTTCAGGGCTGGGGCTGCAAAATTAACTGAAACCCACATGTAAAGAGCTCTGTCCTATCAAAACAAGGCAGTCTTGGGGTGAAAAGACCTCATGTGGAAGGGCAAGGGTAAGGTATAGTGATGTCTGTGCATTTTCATGGCATCACTGGAAAGATGATGAAAAGCTTTCCAGGAATTTCTGAGCATCCTTTGCCCTGACCTCAGAGTCTGGCATTTGCAGAAGTTGCCCTTGCTGCCACTGAGCTCAGCACCTCAGGAGACTGCGTTAATAATGTCCGTTTCTAAGGCAACAACCTTGGGGTTTAGGAAAGGCTGAGATAAAAGTCAGCATGTTTACAAACAAACACACTTTACCCATAAATATGTAAGTGTTTCTATACATATGGATAGAAATTTACATCAGCCTTAACAAGTCACTTAGCAGTGGAGGGACAGAAAGCATCTGAATGAGGGTGATGTATTGACAGAGACAACTGGTCTCTGGAGAGCTTGGCCAGAGACATTGTGAGAAGTAGGAGCAAATTCATTAAGGGTTCCCCGACAGGTGGTACCCACAGGCAAAATGTGGGGAAAAGCTCAGAGGAGGTGTTGGCTGCCCTGGGGACAGGCAGGAGGGAGCAGTCTGGTGTGGACAAGGCCATCACCCTCCTGGGAGCCTCTGCCAGCCCTGCCAGGGCAGCCTTTGCCCTTTAACCCTGCAGGATGGTAAACTCATGCTGTCCCTCCTCTGTGCCAGGAATCACAATTATCAGGAGAGCCTCATTGCCTGCCCTGGATCAGCACTGTGCTGAACAACACTGGAGCAATACCCAAGCTCTTAACCTTGAATCAACCAAGAGTAAATCTACAGAGATACCCTTGTACATGTGGGATTGAATCCAGCCTTTCATTTTCCACTGAACAAAAGTTTGTCTTCAATTTTGGCTCATTTAGTTCCAACTTTTTTTTCTCTCTCTCTTTCTCCATGTCCCTCCACCCACGTGGGCTGTTTGTTTCCCAGCGTGAAGCCTGGTGTAATTGTGACGGGAATAAAATGCTGAGGACCACTGTGGGCTGACCCTTGCTGGCCCTGTTCTCCTGCTCTGCCTCTCCTTTATGAAGCATCCCCTCTCATCACTGACAACAGGTTCTGTTATATTTGATTTTATTACAAGATATAAATTTCTGTCTGCAGCCCTGGTTTCCAGCACACGGAGGAGATAGAAGGATTGCTTAGCAACCAGGAGAACAAAAAATTAAGAGAATCAATAAGACTTAATAGAAAGCTAAACAGAGACTTTAAAACCAATCACCCTCTCTCCTCCCTGCCCCTGCCCTTGTTAAGCTCACGATGACGTGCAGCATCCTGGCTACTGCATGAAGAATTCAGCAAGTGCGTGTTCTGGAAAAGCAGGAAATGAAAACCTAACCTAACTCAGATTGAGGTAAAGCTCTGATCCTGTAAGCATTTTCACCAAGGAGCCTGACTACAGCATGGATGTGGAGGATTAGGGCTAAGATGCTGTGCTGGAGCTGGTCTTATTCAGTGGAGGTTAGAAGCCAGTGCTCTGCTCTAGGTTGGTATAAGTGGCTTGGAGGTTGAAGAAGGTGAGGCTCTGAATAAAGCAGCTCCATTTCTCCACAAAAGGCCTGTGTATGGTAATACACTTTTGGTTAGTGTGGGAATGAGTTTCCAGACATCATCAGCCTACTTGTGTAAAGCCAGCAAACCCCAGCATGATGTGTAATGCTGTGTAGAGTCAGCAAGGAGCAGTCCAATGTCAGTTAGGGAGAGTCAAAAATCAACTTGGTTGCAGTCGTTTGTCTGACAGCACAAATACAACAGTCATTTGGGAACATTTATTCCAGGCAAGGAGGGCAGAGGGGACACTGCAGGGGCAGCAGGACATGATTCTGCCTGTATATAAGGATGCATCCTATGTTTGCTTGCACCTGTGCATGTTTGCAGGATTGAGAGGGTGATTTGGTTGTGGGTGTTTTTCAGGAACTGTGGGCAGCCTCCTCCTGCAGATGCTCATGCACACCCTGAATCTTGTGGGGAGCATGGACAGTGTGAGCTGAGCTTGGAGGACGGTGCTCTGCTCTTTTTGAGGAAGCAGAGATGGGCAATTTGAATGGGGGACTTGTTTTGCAAAACCAAAGCTGTTTCTGTAAGCAGAGCTATATGAACCACAAATAGGCCATAGCAGTGCTGCAGATGCTTGTGACCCATGCCTAAGGGGAAGGTTTCAGCTGGGGTTAGGGCAGCAGCAAATGAGGCACAGTTCTGAACTCCTCCTTGGCCAAAGGCTTCCCATTTTACCCACTTGAATCACTTTCTAATGCTTAGCTGGCAAAACAGACAGGGCTGTGCCCTGTAAGGTGACATGAGATGGTCCAAGTTGCTGCAGCCCTCTGTTCCATCCTGCTAACACAGCCATGATGACAAAGGGAAACTGTGACCCTGCCCCGAGGGTTATTTTCTTCCCCAGTACTTCCTCAGCACCATGGAGGGGTGTGAAAAGCACGGGAAGATGCTTGGAGGACAGTCTTGCCAAGATGCAGACATTGGAAGGTGGTGATGAAGAAGGAGCATTTTGGAGGATGAGTGGGTATCAGTTCACCATTTATGAGTACCTCTAAATGCCAGCAACATTAAAGATGTGCCCCAAAAGCACAGCTCATGCGCCAGCCACGTTTCTTGAGTGGCGAGGCCTCCCTCAACGAGTTCTGGGGTGCTGTGCACCACAATCTATGCCCGAAAGGCCCCCGGACCTCTCCCTCCCCATTGCCATGCTAGCTCCCACATCGTGGGCAAAATCATCTCCTCCCCGGGTGGTGAAGCCAGGGCGCATCACGGTCACCCCCAAACTAAACCTGGGAAGGTACCGCCGGGGAATGGGGAGCGCGTCGGAGGATGGGGACTCCCAGGGGGCTAGGGACACCCGGGTAGGGGTGTGGGGGGGAATGCCCTGATGGTCGGGGACACCCCACGGGGACGGGTCGCCCCGCCGACGAGCTGCCGCTGGAGGTCGCGGGCGAGCGGCTCATGGAGTCGCCAGCCCCCCGGGCCCGGCGGAAGGCGGAACCGGCGCGGTGCCCGGACGGGCGGCTCCAGCTCCGGCAGCAGCAGCGGGATAAGGAGGCGTCCAGGGCAAAATCCGCCTCGGTGCGTCCCCTCCCGGCCCGACCCGGCCCGCCGGAGGCGTTCACCTTGCGCGGGGCGAGCGGGGCCGCATGGAGCAGCCCGGGCGCGCCGCCCGCCTCGCCAGCGCCCCCCGCCCCGCGCCATGAAGCTGCTTTAGCCGCGGCGGAGCCGAGCGGAGCCCCGCACCTCCTGTCCGCCCCGCTGCCCGCCGCCCCCATGGCGAAGGAGAAGAGCAGGAAAGCGCTGCTGGAGCTGCTCCAACGGCCGGGCAACGCGGCGTGCGCCGACTGCGCCGCCCCGGGTAAGGGCAGGGCGAGGCGGGGGGCGCGGGCGGCGGCCGCACCTGCCCGCACAGCGTGGCACGGCACGGCATGGCACGGCACAGCACGGCATGGCACGGAGGCAGCGGCAGGGTGGGGGTCTGTCCGCTCCAGGCACGGCGGGGGCTGCGCCTCGACCCTCCCGTACACCCCGGAGCGGGAGTGCAGCAGGGATGCTTCGGGGCAGGGTGGAGGGATGGGGATGTGCTGTCGCGGTACCCGCGGACCAGCCCCGGCTGAGGTGTTTCCCCCCGGCCGCCGCCTCCCAGCCCGGCTCCTCGCCCGGCCGTGGCAGCGCTGATGTCATCCCCGGCAGGTCCCCGCGGTCTGCAGTGCAGCCCGGGTGTCGTTAACCCGGCAGCGAGCGGGCGGCTTGGGGGGAGGCTGTGCGCCGGAGGTTGCCCTGTGATGGCTTGTCCACCGTGTCCCCTCGCCAACAACGTGGGTTTTGTCGCTGTTCCTGCCCTATCAGTGAGCAAACAGATGGGGGGAAGCAGAGGTATTGCCGTGGGCAACCTGCCCACCAACCTTTGCCCAGCGTGCCATCGATGGGTGCCAGCCTTGCGCGCTGCCATGCAGAGGACGGTGCCGAAATATCTGGAGTCCTCTCGGTGTGCAGAGGGGAGGAAATCTCATCTGGGGGTACCTTCCTCCTCTTTGGATAGTGCATTGTCGAGGTTGGAATATGAGCATGGGAAAGCCTTTCCTTTTACTGAGCAGGGTCTGTGTGGTGTGGGGGGACCTGCCTTTGTGAAGAAGCTTAGAAAAATGCATAGCAAATAACTTTCCTTTTTGTTTTTAAAAAAAGCACCCTGTAGAAACACCTACACTTGTATTAGCTTGAGCAGGATGGCTCTGAAGAGGTGTGGAGAAAGGATGTTCTTTTCAGCCTCTGTCGTTCTGTAGGTTAGAGGAAACCCAGCACATCAGCTGAACCTTATTTTTCCAGCTATTGTTTTATTTAGGATTTCAAGATCTGGTGGATGCCACCATCCTTGCTCTTACCATTAATAATCGTTTTATGTCCCTAACCTACAACTCAGGACACTGCAGTTCACTTTCAGATGTGTTATGTCCCCTGGAACCCATCTGGAAAGGACAAAGAACTTTCTGCATGGTGTGGACTGCTTTGCAGCGCTGCGCTGCTCTGCCTGCTCCCACCCATCTGCTGGCTGGTGTTGCTGTGCAACTGTACCAGCCCACCTTTGGGGTATCTTGCTGAACGCAGCTTGGGCTTACTGAATAGGTGTCTGTCTACATTATTTCTTCCTGGAGAAGACCTCTAAAACCCTGGGCCATTCAGATCGATGGGGTAATTCTCCCTTGCCCTGTGTGTAATATAAAGCTCCTCTGCAAAATGGGAAGTTTCTCAGCATCAGCAGGATGGAGATGAAGCTGTAGGTCAGTAAAATAGCTCACGTCAGGGAAAGAGGGATGGTGTTAAAGGCTCCAAGAGGGCTTCTAAACCAACAGCCCAGTATTTTGCCTTTGGTGCCATTTGTGGAGATGTCTTAGGTGAATCTGAAACTTGGAGAGAATTTGGGCCAGCGTCTTTTGTAACATAGGTTGTCCTATATTAATAACACCCAGTCTCTCTTCTGAACTGTCACAGCATTACTTCCCTGGGACTGGAACTCTGTTCATCAACCCAATTTCTTTAGTGATCTCTCTGCTTCAGTTTCTTTGGCAAACAAGAGCTGCTCATGATGCTGTCATGTGCTCATCCACCTAGGATTGACAGTAAAATTGAGACACCCTTAACTTGGCATAAGTTAAGTAATTTTTGTTTGTAGATAATATATAGAATATTCAGTTGGAATTCTGTTATTCATCCTGGGCAGAAGTGGCAGGCCAGGTTTTTCTGGGTATGAGATAATGTGGGGGAAGATGTCCAGAGAGCCTCTAGACTGGGGTGTGAGTAGGTTCTTTGCAGAGAAGTGGAGAGCATAGAAGGATAAAGGTGAGAGTTGGGGCTGGGTGGACATCTAGGCACTGGAAAAGTACTAAGGTGGAGAAAATAAAGTGAGAATGAAAGAAGAGATAGGAGGGGAATGAACAGAAGATGAGGAAAGCAGAGCGTACTTGTGCCTTGCCATGTGTGTGTATCATAGTGCTGATCTGGTACAGCTGGGGTTAAGAGAAGGGTCAGGATCCCTGATTTATTGTTGCTGCTTCCCATGTGAAACCCCCCATTAATACAGGACCCATGACTGACCTGCTGGAGAGCAGTGTAAGGGAAAGGGACCTGGGGGTCCTGGTGGACAGAAGGATCGCCATGAGCCAGCAATGTGCCCTTGTGTCCAAGAAGGCCAATGGCTTTCCTGGGGTGTATTAGAAAGGGTGTGGCTAGTAGATGGAGGAGGGTCTCTTCCCCCTCTACTTTGCCCTGGTGATGCCACATCTGGAATACTCTGTCCAGTTCTGGGCCTCTTTAGCTTAGAGTCATTAATGTTTATAAATACCTGAAGGGTGAATGTCAGGAGGATGGAGCCAGGCTCTTAGTGTCCAACGATAAGACAAGGGGCAGTGGGTGCAGGTTGGAGCACAGGAGGCTCCATGGGAACATAAGGAAAAACTTTTTCACTGTGAGGGTGGCAGGACACTGGAACAGGCTGCCCAGAGATGCTGTGGAGTCTCCTTCTCTGGAGACATTTAAAACCTGCCTCGATGCATTCCTGTGTGACCTACCCTAGGTGATCCTGCTCTGGCAGGGGGTTTGAATTAGGTGATCTTTCAAGGTCCCTTCCAATCCCTACCATTCTGTGATTCTGTGAAGAGGTAGCCATTTAGCTCAGGAATACTGATAACAAAGAGTTGGATAAATGTAACAGGGGAAAAGTCTCTTAGTCACTTTAATCTGTGTGTTTGGAAGGCAGCTGGCTTTTCTTTTCTCTCTTGGAAATACTTGTTTCAGAAATCAGCCAGTCAGTGAAAAGTCTTTTTCTCTTAATTCCCTGCTGTTAATAAAGGTTGTTTTCTTTTGTTACTGTTTTGGCATTTGGGTGAGGCTTGGAGCCACAGCCCTGGAATAAAGGCTTGTCCCAGCTCTTCGACACTTGTGTAACAAAATCCTGAGTTCCTGATGCAAAAGAGCTCTCAGCTTGGCATCGTTGCAGCTAAACTGTGACCATGCAAAAAAAAAAAAAAGCCCAGAGCTTGGAATGGACAGGGAGCATCAGGGGAGGCTGTTCTTTTCCTCCTACACTAAGTACCTTCATCCCTCCAGGGCCACTGCATCTCTTTGGGGAGATGTCAGCAAAACCTGCTGATTGCCTGGGTCTGGGCCAGATTTTTGCCGCTTAATTGTGATTGAGGGTTATTTAAGTGGCCAAGTTCTACAAGCAAGGCTGCTGTGTGTAAGACACGCTCCCTTGGTTGCACAGGATATCTTTACTTGCAGCTGAGCAGACTGTGGAATTGAATGTGATGCTCAGGAAGGTCAGATCCACGTCTTCCCCAGGACCACTGTGTATGTCTAGCAGAAAAATCTGTCATGCAAAAGCAGAGCTGCTCAGAATTCCTCCCAGATTTTGAGGGCATGTCTCAGGTAGGGAGAACAGGCTTGCAGTGGCCTTTACCATGACAGCTGGGAATGGATGGTAAAGTAGATACTGAAAATCAGAGTGGAAAAAAAAAACACCTAAGAGGTTACATATTTTTTATTTCACTTGCAGATTTGTTTGTTTGGGGGGTTTTGGTTTGGGTTTTAGTTTGGTTTGGTTTGGTTGGGGTTTTAAAGTTGCTAGTCAGGTTTTTATTAATTGCATCTTTACAAAGCCTTAATTAGCAATGGAAGGTGGTTTTGAATAAAAACCATTTTGGTTGTAAAAATGTAAAAACATTATACAGACTGAGGGGAGTTTGGGCTGTTCAGTCTGGAGAAGAGAAGGCTCCAAGGAGACCTAATTGTGGCCTTCCAGTTTCAGCTGGGGAGGGACTTTTTAGGGTGTCAGGTAATGACAGGACCAGGGAGAATGGGAAAAAACCTAGAAATGGGTAGATTCAGATTGGATGTTGGGAAGAAGTTCTTCCCCATGGAGGTGGTGAGACACTGGAACAGGTTGCCCAGGGAGGTGGTGGAAGCCTCATCCCTGGAGTCTTTTAAGGCCAGGCTGGATGTGGCTCTGAGCAAGCTGATGTAGTGTGAGGTGTCCCTGTCCATGGCAGGGCAGTTGGCACTAGATGATCCTTGAGGTCTCTTCCAGCCCTAACAAATCTATGATCTGTGATTGCATTAGCTGTGTATCTGAGAGTGAATTCTGGGGTAGGAGCCATTGTAGTGAAGTCAATACCCATGGCATCAGGTCCCCTGTTATTATGTACTTCTGTGCTGGAGCTGGGTCCTGCATGTTGGTTTGTTTTGGTGGATTTCAAGATGTGGAGGTTTTTAAGGCCAGGCTGGATGTGGCTCTGAGCAACCTGATCTAGTGTGAGGTGTCCCTGCCCATTGCAGGGGAGGTGGAACTGGATGATCCTTGAGGTCCCTTTCAACCCTAGCAATTCTTTGATGATTCTGTGTGCTTTCACAGTGGAGGCAGCATGGTAAATGCAGTCTTAAGTGCAAACTGAGCAATCTCACTGAATTGTGGGTGTGTAATGGCTCTCCATGCATTAGAATAATCTTTTCTTCCTCAAGACTAATGTGGCAGTTCAGCTCTTTTTTTTTTTTCCTTCCCCCTCGCTAAATGATTCTTTGTCTCGGGCAATCTTTCCTCACATCATGAGACGGATGGTTATCTCAGGCCATAACAAGACCTCGAGTATTTCTCTCTTTACTCCGTTTTGCTGTGGCTTAGGCTCCTGTTTCCACGGAGTGAGAATAATTTTACATCGTAGGCGGACAGGGAAGCTCTGAAGACAGAAATGGAAATCCCATCAAAGGAATTCTGCAGTTAAAACCTTCCCGCAGCAGTTTGTGTGGCTTGTTCTTATCATTTTCACCTTTCTTATTTGGGATGGATTACTGGGACGTGGACCCTGGGTTACGTCGGTCTCCGTGCCCAAGGCTCCGAGGGGATGAGGGGCGGAGGAAGAGCTGAAGGTGTGCAGTAGTCTGGTATCAGAGCTTTGTGTTGCAAAGCTGAGCAGATCTGGTATTTTGGTGTAACAGAACACGTGAAAGCCTGAGGGTGGGTGGTGTGTGGCTGAGGTGGTTGTAAACACCTTTCCAGCGGGCCCAGCATCGTCTCATTTCTAAAGCAGGTGAAGCTTTTCCATTCCCTTGATGTCATGAAGTGAAAATGGTGATTAGAAGGAAACACAGGCGTGCCGGGGATTGCTTCATTTGCTCAGGGTTAAGGAGGGCACTGGAAGGATCAGATCTCAACTCTCCCCTTCCCCCTGTCCAACCGCCGGTCCTAGAAACACAGATTGGAAAGACAACTGACTGTCACCAGGTCCTACCTTGTGTTGTCACCTGCAGCAACATCTCTCTATCCCCTCTGGGGAGAGCTGGGGCTCTGCCTTGTAGATAGTTCTCTCTTTTGCCCCCACTACCTCCTACTGGAAAGCTGTTCCAGAGCTTTGTCTCTCTAATGGCGTGAAATGGGCTTTCCATTTTCAAGCTAAAAGTGGAAACTTGTTCCAGCACCTCCATTGTCCTCTCACTTAAACACTGATTCCCCCCTCCCCCCCTTTTTTTTTTGTCTTCCAAGAATTTGCCAGCCCTTCCTTCTCCCTGGGTGTAAAGCAGATTGGAAGGGGTAAGAAGGGAAATAAATCCCACAGCCGTTGTTTAGCTCGAGTCACCTTCTACAGGGAAAAGGACTTTTTGAAGCAGAAGAGGTTTCATGTGATGGTGTTTTCTGTCCGGTTCTGCTGCTGGGTCGCAGCCCAGCTGTGGGCTGCAGGCAGCAAGCAGAGGGGCTGCAGGGACCTGCAAGCTGAATACAAAGACCTTGGCAAGTTTTAGTGCCTTCACTGAAAAAAATTTTCCTACTTGGAGAGGAGTGTTGGTGGGAGGCTGTTTGGCTTCAGCTTTAACGGCTTTTATTGTTATTTTTAAACATGCATGACCAGAGTCTGTTTATGAAGCTCTTAATCTTTCCCTAAAGTAAATAGCAACAGAACTCCAGTGCTGAACACGAGGTTCTCCTGGCTGGGGCAGTGGAGCGAGAAGCAGCAAAGTCTTTTGGCTTGCGTTGATTGTACTAAAATGCCAGTGATTGTATCCTGTATCTTAGGGCATGAGCTGCCTTTCTACCGCAGGGTAAGAAAGGCTTTGCCTACCTCCAGAGAGCCTTCTCTCCCCTCTTAATTAGTTGTTATCACCTCAAACAGAAAAAATCTGTTGAACCTCCATCCCAGCAAAGCACCGGCTGGTGCAAGGGGGCATGCAGCCAGGCAGCTAATTAAGGGCCAGGCCATCGTTAGTGTGCTGAAGGATGCATTAATGGGTTCTGCCGTGCGTTGGCCACCTTCTCACAGGTCTTTGTCTTGGTCAGCAATATATTGTGCTATAGATACGGTGATAACTGTGGCTGGAGGCAAAAGGTGGAGCAGGGGCATCTGAGTAAGTTTTGGGACTCTGGAGTTCTTGCTCTTGGGGCTGCTTTGAGCCTGCTACTGCTCTGCTTCATGTGATTTTTTATTTGGGTTGAGGGCATCTTGGGATTTTCAAACCAGAGCCCTATGTTTATATTCTGGCTACAGGAAACATAATTTATTTGTTTTAATTAATTTTCTTTAAATGACATTCCACTGCCATCCTATTTCCAATCTGCTCTCCTTTTGACTTGTCTAAAATCTGTCTTCTATTAGTTCTTCTTGTTTAGTGTTTTCTGTGTCTAACCTTCCTTTTTTTTCCTCCATAGGCAGCTCTTGACTTCGGTAATGCTGAGTTCAAGCTGCAGAGTTCATTGTTCTCTGGGCTGTGGTGGTGAAAGGTGCTGAGTAGGGAAGTTAATTCTGAATTCAGCTGTATTGCCCAAGGGTTCTAGTTTTGCTTTGGATACTTCTCTAATCTCTGGCTGTGCCTACAGATGAGTGAGATGGGGAAAATACCACCTCAGTGCTCTTCTCCTGAGTTCATAGAATAATTAAGGTTGGAAAAAAAACCTTTAAGATCATCGAGGCCAACTGTAAAGCAACTACCATGACCACTAATCTATATCCTGAAGTGCCACATCTACAGCTTCTTGAGCACCTCCGGGGGTGGTGACTCTGCCACCTCCCTGGGCAGCCTGTTCCAGTGCCTCATCACTCTCTCAGTAAAGAATTTTTTTCTGATGTCCAATCTAAACCTTCCCTGGCACAATTTAAACCTGTTTCCTCTTGCCCTTTCATAGTTATTTGGGAGAAGAAACCAACACCCACCCCAGTACAACCTCCTGTCAGGTAGTTGTGGAGAGCAGTAAGATCTCCCTTTAGCCTTCTCTTCTCCAAACTGATCAACCCCAGCTCCCTCAGCCACTCCTCATATGCCATGCCCTTCAAACCCCTCACCAGCCTCGTTGCTCTTCCCTATACACCCTTCCAGGACCTCAATGTCTTTCCTGTACTGTGATGCCCAGCACTGAACCAAATACTCAAGCTGTGGCCTCACCAGGGCTGAGTACAGGGGCACAGTCACTTCCCTACTTCTGGACACACTGGTTTTGATACAGGCCAGGATGCTGTTGACCTGCTGTTTAGCTTTGTTTATTTCTTTAACTGCTAAAATCAAGTTTGCATCAAGGTTTTTGTTTTGAAAGCCATTGTGATCTGTTTATAGGTGACCAGAAATCTCTGCCCCATTGGGCAGTGGAAGCCTTCCAGAGCCAGCATTGATTGTTCTGGAGCAGTGATGCTGCATGAGAAGAGACTTTCTGCACTCTCAGCACTTTATTTGTTTTACATTGCCCTTGCTTCTTGTTAGGGTTTACTCCTTTTGGCTTGAAAAAAACCTGGAGTAAAGTCATTTGTGTGGAACTTAGGCATGCTGGAGAGTTTTCATTAGCCTTCACTGCTGTTTGCTAGCAACTCTGGGGGCTTAGTAAAAGTCTTTGTTTTGGTCAGTGCCCCAAAGGTCCAGATTATGATATATTGCCACCTAGGTGCCCAGATCAGATGGCTTAACTAAAATTACTGAACTCACAGGTAATGTCTGGCATGGAGAATGTGTAACAGCAGTGGAAGTGTCTTGCAGCAAGGTGTGGTTCAGCTGGCAATGGAGATCTCAGCTCCCTCCAGGCAGGTTTTTGCACCACCATCCCTGCAGCCTGGTTCATTGAACTAAAGCTGCTACCCCAAAACTGACTTGTCTGGTATGAACACACTTACCTGAACAGATTTGCCTGCTTGATGAGGTGTCTTATCTGTCATCTGCATTGGCACACTCATATATAGGGTTGGAGCCTGTGATTGTGCCAGAGTTGGAGATCACTGCAGTGTGTTGTCTTCCATGTTCCTGAGGTGAGAATTGTTCATGTTGTTCGTGGTGGACAGCAGAAATGAAGAGAGAGGGACTGTGATGTGCTTGAGGAGCCCCATAGCCACCATCAGCCCCAAGCTTTACAAAGGTGTTTGGAAAATGAGCCCTGTAGAAGTGGGTGCTCACTCCAGCCAGCAGCCATCTGCCTGGGGATCTGTCACCAGTTTCTGCAGAAGATGTGTGGGTGTAGAGGTCTCACAGCAATGTTTCTCTGAAAATGATGTCAAAAGTGTGGGCAGTGGGGGTGAAGGGGAAGCAGCATTGGCAGAGCCCTCCAGGAGACAAGGTCAGGAATCCTCCACTGTCCTCCTTCCTGTCCACAGGCAGAACAGTGGTGTGGTAGGGATCACGGGGAGGCACCAGCCCAGAGGCTTGTGTGGGTCCATAACCCTCTGGCTTGTTCAGAAGATGTTTAGAAATTGATTTTGGCTTTCAGCTAGACTCCAGAAGCTGACTTGCTTTCTCAGGTAGCTGTCTTGAGCCAGGAGAGCAGGAGTCTTGAGAAATCCCTGATAATTTATTGTAACAGTGACATTTCAGGGAGACTTTCCCTGCTATGTTTTGTTGGTTTGGGTTTTTTTTTGGATGGGGCTAACTGAGTGCCAGAGTCCTTTGAGCTCTCCTTCTGCCTGGTGTTCCCTTTGGCACTAATAAATAAAAGCCACATTTGTGTAGTTTTGTACCATGGCTCTCACAGGCAAGCAGCACACAACCAGCCAAGGATCTACAACTCTTACATCCCCCTTTGCTGCATGGTTTGGGATCTATGAGAGAGGTGTTTTTAAAACCAGAAGGGCAATAAAGTGGAAGTTGATGTTAGTATATGGCAGCAATGCACACTGCTGGTGTGGGATCTGGTGAGTTGAGGGAAGAGTGCAGCTCTGTCCTGGTGTTAATCAAAGTTTGCTCTGTGTGGTGCTATTGATGTTGGACACAAACCTTGGCTCTAGGCAAGAGAGGAAACATTGAAAGGAAGGTGATTAGGAGGAGATAGCTAGCAGGTGTTGGTTTAGTGGAGAAGCTGAAGTCATCCTTTCCAAGGCCTGGGTCAGTGCTGACCCTGTTGCCTCTGTCTGCTCCTCTGGAGTGCTATCTGGAAACTGTGTGTGTGCTCCTGCATGTAGCCTGGCCTTTGCTTTCTTGCCTGGATGTGGCTTGACACTGTGTGGACCAGAGGGTATGCATGTTTAAGAGTCTGAAGACAATCCTGTTGGTATCAAGAATGCTTCTAAGCCCTAGTTGTGATTGAAACCTGTTGCTTGAGGTGCTGTTTACCCACATCAAGAAGCGATGGCTTGGGTGTGAGTTGGCTCAGGGTCCATCCTCAATCCTCCTCCATCTGAACCTAAGGATCTTCTTGCAGGTTATTCTCCCACTTTGCTGCCATGGCTTCATCACTGCTGCCACTGCTCTGTGGCCACCCCATCCTCCAAACCCTATCACTGTTCTTTGTGCCTGATCCTCTGTGTGGAAGTCAGAGATGAGTTGAAAAAGAAACTCAGGTGCTTTCACCTTGCCTGACTCACATGGTTTGGTCCCATGGTCCTAGGCTACACTGGGGCAGCAGTGCTGCACCTTGGACTGTTTTCATGGTAGGAAGCTTAGCAGGTGCCCGCCTATGTGTTTGGAGATGGGAGAGGACAATGTGGGGAGTTAAGCATAGAAACATCCACGAACATGCAAAACTCAACCTTTCACCCAGTAACTGGCAGCAATCAGGATAAGTGACAGTGAGCTCAGGTGTGATGTAAAGCTGAGCTGCCTCATCCTCCTGAGAGGAGCAGGGTGAGTGTGGGAATCTGGGCTGGTAGGGCAAGAGCACCTCGTGTCCTCACTGGCTGCTGCTGCAGTGTGCTTGGATTGATTTGCTTTGACTGGCTTCTATTTGTCAGAGCTGAGCAGTAGTTGTTGGAGTCTCATGTGAGGGCAAGAGACCGTGTGAAACAGCAACTCCCACCTTGATTTGTGGCTGCTGGTCCCAGCGCTGTGCCAAGGGAGCTATGGTGTATGGGACTTGTACTAGCTTGGGAGTTTGCTTCCCTCTTCTGGCTGGGGACCCAGCTGCCTCCGATGAGGCTGCTCATTTAGCTGTTGGGTTTTTATCTGAACACAGCCACCTCTGGGGAACCAAACCGGTCTTCCCTAGTGTGCTGAGGGAGGTTGGTGGCTGTCCCCATGGGCAGGGGCTGGTAGCAGCCCTCAACGCCCAGCCTGTTCCTGCTACGCTGGCATAGCCAGCCTGTTAAATATGGATCTGGAGGAGAAAGCTCCTTCCCTTGCTCTTTGTAAACAATTGCTGTGCTGTGAGGAGCAAGTGTTTGGTGTAATTACTGTGGGGGAACAAACGACTGGGGATAGCTTGTGAGAAGGGAAGACCTACCCCTACTGCTCACAATATGATGCAATGGGATGGCCATGGGGGGGTCCCACCTGTGGGGGCTTGGAGGAGGATGGTGCCAGGGGACTTGAGGGGAAGATGGGATTGAGAGCACCTCCCCTGGGGGGAGGTTGAGGATTTAGTGGCTGACTTGGTGACTTGCAAGGAAGCTCTTTCTGCTGGGTCACAGCTGAAATAGCAGGGGCTGACATTTGCTAGTCTGAGTTCAAACAAAGATCTCTGTATTAACTTTATTGGCGAGGCAGTGCCAGGGACACTGGTGGATGTGTTCTGCTCCTGTCCCCTGCCCTCCTCCAGTTCCTCTCCCTGTGCTTCAGGCAATGCCTCTGCCGAGGAGGCATTTGGAGAGACTTGTGTTTGAAGTGCTTTGTGTGAGATGTCAGCTCAGGGCCGTAAACAGCGTGTGGTTTCACTCAGAGAAAGTCCAGAGCCGCCACTGGCAGCATTTTTCCATCAAGGCAAAGGCTGGAAACCTCCTGGCATGGAGGGCTGTGCTGCCGAGCAGCCGTAGCGGTGGGAGGAGAGGCTCTCTGTGGAGCACTCCCCCTGCAAAAAGAGTAAATAAAATAAAATCAAAATGAATCCAGAGCAAGGCGAGGGAGCAGCACAGCAGTTTCCCTGAGCTGTTTGTTTTGATTGTGATTTCTGTTCCATGCAGTGCTTGGGTGGGATTTGCTGAGGAGAGATGAGCATTCACCTCTTCTCTTCATGTGAGCATAGTTTTGGAGCTCTCAGGCATATGCAGTTGTCTGTATACTGGATTTTTGTGAATACCAGCTGCACTTGAGGTTGCAAATCTGTTAATGGTTAGCTTAATTTATGTTAATATCCACAGAAACTAGCACACATCTCTGTTTTGCTTGTACAGCTCTTTGATGCCTTTCAAATCAGGGGAACTTGTACTCGCTGACTCCTGAGCTCCCCTGCTGTATCCTGTCCTGCACTGCCTCTCCTTCCTCCTGTGCTGAACCCCAATGGACCAGTCACATGCAATTCTCTCTTTCCTTCTTGCTTTCAGACCCAGACTGGGCGTCCCACAGCCTGGGGATCTTCATCTGCTTGAACTGTTCAGGAATCCATCGCAATATCCCCCAAGTCAGCAAGGTGAAGTCGGTCCGTCTGGATGACTGGGATGATGCTCAAGTGGAGGTAGGTGCAGCTGAGGCTTGAAGCGCCAGTGAGCTTGGGTTGCTGTGTGTTTTACTAGCAGAGGTGTCCTCTCTAAAGATGCCACAACAAATATGATTTCAGAAAACATGTCTTGAGAGTTCTTCACCACAAGGGTTGCCCTGGGAGGTGGTGGAAGCCTCATCCCTAGATGCTTTTAAGGCCAGGCTGGATGTGGCGCTGAGCTACCTGAGGTGTCCCTGCCCATGTCAGGTTGTTTGGAAGTGGATGATCCTTGAGGTTCCCTTCTAACCCTAACAGTTCTGTGATTCTGTAATTCCTGAATGTGGGAATGAGGTCCATGGTGCTGGCTGAAGAATGGAATAGCCATTTCATGAAGAAACTGTCAGGGTTTCACCCACCCCTGTGAAAATGTCAGTGAAATAGTGTGTAGATGTTACTAATTTTAAAGAACTTGCTTTCTCCTGTTTCTTACATCACCTCTGGTCTAGACTGGATGGTAACTAGATCTGCCCCTACCCAGCTCAGCTCTTTCTGCCTTCGCTTCACTTAGTGCTGAAGATCCTTGTGGTCCCTTCCAACCCTGACTGATACTATGATACTAAGATTCTTAAACTCACATCTTGAAGAACTGAACCCTCACAGTCTTAATTCTCCCTATTTATGCCACACACACATCTAGATTTGGGTGATGTTGCTAAAGGCAAGTCTAGCCAGGAGACCAATCTGCTTTGACTGTTGGTGTCTTTAAAGGCATGAAGAATGCTGTCAGTCACTGATCTTTATCTTGCATGTCGTAGATTTGAAGGTTTTTTTTCCTGAAAGCCACAGCTCATGGAGTCATGTGTCTTAGGAAGAAAATAGGCCTTTGTGTGGTATGGGGTTTCCATGCCATGATATTTTTGAGAACAGAATATGTAACTTGAGAAGCTCACAGACATGAAAATAATGGGGGAAAAAATGCTTAAGGGAAAAAAAAACAACCCAGCAACAAACAAACTAAAAGCAGAGGCTTTTGACACTTGAGAAAGTGACTTTCATGAAACAAAGTTTATGAATAGGGAAAGAAGTGGTTTGGTTTGCAGAGGTCTTAACTAGCCATTCCTATATGAGATCAGAAGGAAAGGAAAGCTGTCAAGGCAGAGAGTTTTTGTTTATGAAATACTTCAAGCTCCTTCCTGAGGTTGCTGGCATAGCTTTGTGAAAATATAATTAGAATCATAGAGTTGTTAGTGTTGGAAGGGACCTCGAGGATCATCCAGTTCCAACCCCCCTGCCATGGGCAGGGACACCTCACACTAGATCAGCTTGCTCAGAGCCACATTCAGTCTGGCCTTAAAAACCTCTAGGGATGAGGCTTCTACCACCTCTCTGGGCAGCCTGTGCCAGTGTCTCACCACCCTCATGGGGAAGAACTTCTTCCTAGCATCCAATCTGAATCTACCCATTTCTAGTTTTGCTCCGTTCCCCCTAGACCTATCACTATCTGACACCCAAAAAATTATCCTTTTGAAACAAGTGATGCTATCCAAAGCAAAGAGCATGTTGTTGGAGACTATTACCTTGCTGGAGCTGTAACACTTGAAGTTAGTGCCAGGCTTTGTCCTCTTGATCACCTAATTTCTGCACTGGACTCCCTGGGAGCCATCGCATTCCCATGTCACTGTGTGCTGCCTTCTGCTCCCATGGGGACCAGCGAGATTCATGCATATCTAACTGGGACATGGACCTGTCCTCAGTGTCACATTAAGCTTAGGGGAGCCCTGGCAATAATAAGCAGCATCCCTGAGCCCTGGTTTGCAGGCACAGGCTTTAACAGCATCCCTTCTGTGCAGAGTCCTGGGGAAACCTCTCAGCAAGTACAGCGAGGCCCCGTCCCAAGAAATTTATTGCTCCTCGGTAGCAAAAGAAGACAAAGGAAAATACCATTAACATTTTAAAACTGTTTCTCTCTCTCTCTCTCTCTCTCTCTCTCTCTCTCTTTTTTTCTTTCTCTTTTCTCCCCTCTTGTTACAGTTTATGGCCTCCAATGGGAACAATGTAGCAAAAGCAAAATACGAGTCTAAAATGCCACCGTTTTATTACAAGCCAACATTTCTTGACTGTCAGTAAGTAAATACCTTTGCTGGTAAACAGCATTTATTTGTTTGTGCAGCTGCAGCCTCTGTAATATTTCAGTTCTAGCATGATTATTTTTTGGGTTGGTTGGTTGGTTGTTGGTTGTTTTTTTTTGACTGTAGCCACAGAGGAGGTTTCATTTATAAAAGGCTCTGAGAAAATCTTTGTTCTTCTGCACACATGTGGTAGAGTTTAGGCTGCGTGTGGGATCTTGGTTAATAAGTGCAAGTTGAGATGATGCAGGGAAGTCAATAGCTGGTCTGTTCCCCAGCCTCTCCCGAGTTTCTGAGGCTACAAAAATGCCAATTTCTACCCATTGATTTCCTCTGCCTTTTCAAATAGTCCTTCTGCAGAATCTGCTTATCAGCTACATGAGAGGCTAGGTTACTTCTAATGCCAAGAGGGTGTTATTTAGTGCCAAGGTGGTGGGTTTTCTCCTTTTGCCTAGATAAAAACTGATCTCCTCTGTGAAGGCAAGTGAAAAGGAATTGTTTCCCACACAGCTGTTTCCTCTCTGGTTTATCCTGCACCTCTCTCTACCTCTACCGGGGTAGATTTGACAGGCCGGGAGGGCTGAGTGGCCAGCATGTGCTGTACTATCCAGGGAGCAACAAGATGAACTGAAATTGGTTTTGAGGGTCCTGCAGACCCTGCAGGGGGTTTGTATCTTTGTGAAACCAGTCTTGTAGCTGGCTTGGGGAAGATGCTTCATGTGGTGTTTCCTGGGGACTCGGAAGTGAGGCTATGAAACGTCAGGGCTGTGATTTAATAAGGACTCATATAGAAAATTAATGCTTCAAAGCCACTGGCTAGAAGAGATGGAGGGGACTTGCCTTGTGGCAGTCAAGGACAAAACCTGCCAGCTTCTGCCTGTCCACACTTGGACAGCAGGATTGTTGGTTTTGCTCCAAACACAGAGAGGCTTCCTACCTTTCTTCACACTCTGTGCATGACATTGACCCATCCACCTCCATACACAAAGTCCTGCCTCTTTCTCCCCTGAGCAGCAGAGCTGGCAGCCCAAGGACAGATGTATCCTATTGCTGCAGGACTTGGTGGCCAGAGTTTGATGATGCTTATCTCAACATCCCCATGGCATCTGTGGTGGCCCCTGTGCATCAGCTGCCTCTTGCTGTCTAAATAGATTGCACTTCCTAAAATGGTGCTTCTCCACAGACTTGGGGTTGAAACAAGAAGTCTTTGGGCAGAGTGTTATTCCTGCTTGTTTCCTTTGCTTTGCCCTTAGCTTCTCTTTGATACAAGGAAGAAGAACAGTGCCCCAAGTTCTCCATGCTACCCATATGGCAGGAGAAGTTGCTGGCTCTGCCAGGAGCTGGGAGGTGGATGCCATACTTGGTGAACAGACAGCTCTTGTGAACTGTTGTGGTCCTGAGAGGATCCAGTGCCATGTTTGCATCACCGAGCCCCAAAATCCCAGCAGTTGACTGTGATGGTTTGGGATTCCCATGTACCTGTGGTGTTAAGGGTGGAGAAACAAGACTTTTCACCTACTTATTAGCAGGAGAAGCACAGTTCTAGGGGGTTTTAGTTTTGTTTACTCTTAAGTCTCCCAGAATCATAGAATGATATGGGTTGGAAGGGGTCTCTGGAGATCATCTGGTCCAATTCCTCTGCTAACACAGTTAGATGTTGCACTCCAGCCTTAGATGCCATTTTGTTCTTCAGGTTATTCAGGAGCAGAGTTGTGGCTGTTTTCCATGACCCAGGCCTGCTCAAGGGTGTGCAGAGCTTGTGCTAGGGGAGCCTGGTTGGACATGGGGCAGATCCCTCTGCAGCTTGGGGATTCCTGAGCTCTGCACCCACCTGTCCTTGTATGGGCCAGGCCAAGAGGCAGCAAAAGCTCACCCTGCAGCCCAGACAGCTTAGAGACCGCAAGTGCTTTCATGCTGTCTGCTAGTGGGCTGACATCAAAGTCTGTGGCTGGTTCTGTATTTGGTTGGTTTGGCTTCCTTTGATAATGCAGCTTAGGGTTTGCCATTATGATGTTTTTTCCTTCTCCATTCCACAGAGCAGTTGTGCTCTGGGGAGCTTTGCTGTGCAGTGGCTGAGCTCCAGCTCCAGCCCTGTCAAAGCTGTCTGTGGGCACAGAGGGGACCCTGCTGGCACTTGGCTGATGCCATTGGAGCATCTGCTCTGTCCACAACCCTTCCTGCTGCCTGATGGAGAGGCTCCTAGATGGGCTTATAACCTGTGAGGAACAAGAGGAGGAAGGTTAAGCACTTTTGGGGTTTGTTTCTGTTCTGTTATTTATTGAGTTACTGGCTGAAGCAGGGCTAGAAGACCAACCTCTGGCTTTTTTGTGCTCTCCCCCTTATGCCTGTTTTGCACTGGGACAATATTCAGCCTGGATGTCCTGATTTCTGAGCAGAGCCTGGAGCTCTGCTCGTGTAGGTGTTCTCTGGAACAGCGCTTCTGGGTCTGTGCAATAGCTGCAGGGTGCTTTGGGATAGATGAGACCTCTTGCAGTAGCAGATCTCCTTCTGACAGTGCTGCAGTATAAGCACCTGTGGGTACATTTCCTATTGGGAATGTTGTGAGGATGTTGTGCCAGGTTGTATTTTTCTTTCTGTAGTTAGAGGCTCCGTGTGCCTTCCAAGAGATGCATACTAAACAAGAGCAGGGGAGTGCTGCTTTTTAAAGGGGTGTATATTTAGCTTTCTCCCCGCCTCACTGCAGTCCACTCACTGCAACAGCATGAGCTGTTCCCAGCTCGCAGCGCCGGGGAGCAGTGTGGTGGATGCCACCTCCCCACCTCCATCCAGCGCTGGCGCCGTGCCATTGTGTGCCAGCCCACATTCTGCAGCATCAAGAAGCTGGGATGCTTCTAATGACAACAAACCTTGCTGGCCAGCTGCAGTGGCTGGGCAGACCTTGGGGGAGCTGCCCTCAGAGTTGGCGTGGCAGGCTGCTGACATAAGAGCCACAGTAAGGACAGGCTGTTTGCTCGTGTGAAGCTGCGTTCCACGGTGCTGCTCCTGAAATCTCTCTGCTTTGGTTTCTTGAAGAAGTGCAAATTTCAGAGCAAGGGGGAAGAAGGCCTGCAGCTCCAGCTTGTCCTTTGCTGTTTGTTGGGTTGGGTTTTTTTGCCTATGATGTTGTGTTTGACTCCTTGGGAAATACGTGGTGCTTGCCTGCAGCATCTGGCTTCTGCATCCTCCAGAAACCTCATTGTGGCTTCCTTGGCTCTGGCAGACACTTGGCAAAGGTTAGAGAAGTTGGAGGGTTGCTCTGGAGTTGCCCAGGGAGAACTTACCAGCTGTGCATAGGCAAAAAACCCAACAAACCACCACCCAACCAAAGGAAAAAAATCCTCTTCTGTGTTCTCTTCCCATCTTCTGTCTGCCAGAAACTTGGCCCATGCATCAGGAGCAGTGAGCAGAGCAGCCAGTTTCTGTACCACTGGGGAGTCCCTGAGGCTGAAATGAATTCCAGATGTTCCTGTACCACTGCTGGTTTGGCCCAAAAAAGCCTTGGGTGAGGAATTAAAACCACAAAGCCCCTCTTTGGATGGTCACGAGTGGTCTTGGCCCAGCTTTGTGCAACAGGACAGCAGATTGAGAGCTTTAACCCAGCTTTTTCTGGGGCAGATACCTTGCAAGTACTGCTTGGTAGCATCACTGGTGGAGTCACCATCCCTGGAGGTGTTCAAGAGGGGACTGGATGTGGCACTTGGTGCCATGGTTTAGTCATGAGGTCTGTGGTGACAGGTTGGACTTGATGATCTTCGAGGTCTCTCCCAACCTTGGTGATTCTGTGAGTCTGTGAAAAGGCTTTGTTCAGGCAGATGCTTGGTTGAAAACGGATGGGAGAAGACAGAGACAAGCTCTTCCTGGTGTTTTGCAGTACTGGAAGTCCATACATGTCCCTGCCCAATACGTAACATCATTTTCTGTTGCCTTTTTTTTGCCTGCTTCAGGAACACAGAGCATAGTTCTGCGGAGCTGCCTATGAGCCACAGCGCATCGCTCTGCTCCTCTCTCCATGCTTGGTTAAGCAGGAGCTACATCTGCTCCTTATGCAGAACACTTCACTATACTGCCTGCCAGTACATTTGAGAACCTGGGCAGGGAAAAATGGGGCAGAATTAAATGCCATGAGTTGTGCTGTGTGGTTGTCTTCTCTAGAGTGAGATGAGACATCAGTCAGAGAGAGGAAGTATCTCAGTAAGGCTCACATCTTGAGGAGTCATCTTGTCTAGTCGTCTGAAGAACAGTTATTAGCAGGATTGTCTCATTGGATTATGGTACAATTGAAATGTGCAGAGAGAAAATCACCAAGTGAATCCCTGGATTTCTGTATTATTTTTTGTCCCCCTTTCATTTAACGTTTGATTTATTTGGTAGAGGAGCTACCAATCCCACCACCTCAGTCTGATTTTTCTGACGATCAGTGTGGTCCCCTCCCATACAGGGGACATAATGATGGTCAAGGATGCAAGCTTCTCACCTGGTGTCCTCTGTCACCTCCTTTTGCTAGTACTTTATTCATAAACTTCTTTGGTGGTTAATGTCTTGGTGGGTAAAGTTGAGTGGTTTTGCTCAGGGTCCTACTTATTCATGCAGGTGTTCAGATTTTTTTCATCCATGGCTTTTATAAGTGCCTGATGTCTTGGATGTAAAGCTCGAGGTGCTGCAATCTGGCCTCTTTGAATGTCTGCTCATCAATTCCCAGGTGCTGGAGCATCCTTTGGTGGCCCAGATTGGGGAATCTGGCCTCAGGAAGTCTCTGAGCATCACTGCTGTCTTCCCTCTCCTTCAGCTCCGACCAGCCACAGGATCTTCTCTGCTTGTCATTGTTCATTTTCTCTTTGTTGTTAGCTCCTAAGCCTGTTAATTCCTATTAACTCCTTTAATTTCCAAGGGAAATTGCTACAAGGTTAAGATGGTACCAATGCAGGCTGTTTCCTGCATGCTTTTAATCTGTGCCTAACCATTCTGAAAAAAACAGTCTTGTGGTGAACTGGACCGTGCATGTAAAACAACCACATGAGAAAGGAATCAGTTAGCATTTTAATTGGGCATGTTGCAATTTTGCATGCTCAGATTCAGCTTTAGCTTCTCCAGATCCATAATGCAAGGGGTTTTTTTATGCCTTGATAACTGAAAAAAAAAACCCAAACCCAAACCACCCAACCCGTCTTGTGCTCTCCTCCAGAAGCTTGCTGTTGGAGACTGGTCTTGGGAGGGGGTGGATGGTATACCTCACTCCTGAGGCTCTGCAAGCCAGAGTGGTGCACAGAGTGCCTGGAAGAAGCTCCCCAGCAGCTGTCTCATGTCTCCACACAGCCATTTAAAGGCAAATCCTCACAGTGAGGACTTTCCAGATAGGAGAAGATGGGAGAGTATGAAGCTAGGAAAGGTTTTTAGTCTGCGCTGCAGTGGCTCTTCTTGCAGTCTGAGCCAAAATTTGGACTTGGACTTTAAATTTCATTTAAAAAAAAATATTGTTTGACAGAAACTTGGCATAGCTGTGTCCACAGAGCTGCCTGTGGAAAGCAGATTGGTTTTAGCTGGAAAAACCTCTGACAAATTCCAGAAGCTACAAATGTGGGGGTTGGAAATGGCGTTCCTGGACGACACTCGTGGCTTTTGTCTTTGCTGGTCTTGGTGGTGGCCCAGGAAGATGCAATCAGAGAATAGTAGTGGATGGTGTGTGATGTCTTTTGGGCCACTTTCACCTCTGACTGGGGGCTCTTGGCTGTTGCACATCTTCAAAAAGCCATGGCAGCCATGCAGCATCCTGGCCTGTATCAGGAACATTGTGGCCAGCAGGAGCAGGGAGGTCATTCTCTCCCTGTACACTGCACTGGTTAGGCTACACCTTGAGTACTGTGTCCAGTTCTGGGCCCCTCAGTTTAGGAAGGATGTTGACTTGCTGGAAGGTGTCCAAAGAAGGGCAACAAAGTTGGTGAGGAGTTTGGAACACAAGCCCTATGAAGAGAGGCTGAGCGAGCTGGGGTTGATTAGCCTGGAGAAGAGGAGGCTCAGGGGAGACCTTATTGCTCTCTACCTGAAAGGAGGTTGTAGACAGGCAGAGGTTGGTCTCTTCTCCCAGGCAACCTGCACCAGAACAAGAGGTTACAGTCTCAAGCTGCACCAGGGGAGGTTTAGGCTGGAGGTTAGGAGCTTTTCCTGTGGTGTTTTTCGCTGTGAGCAAAAGATTTCAGTTGTGTGGGACCAAGCTCAAACTGCTCCACTGGCTTCTTCTGCAGCCTTCCTCCTGGCCCTTTGGCAGAGAGCACTTGTTTTCCTGTGGCTGGCCAGGAAAGCAAACAAGGACCTGAAAAGAGATTTGGAGCTCCTGGTGTTGGTAGTGCTTTTTGACTTCTGGACCTGCCACCTCGCCAGTGCAGCCCTATCATAGAGTCATAGAATTGTTAAGCCACATCCAGCCTGGCCTTAAAAACCTCCACATCCTGAAATCTGCCAAAACCAACCCACTGCAAAGCAACATCCAGGACCCAGCTCCAGCATAGAAGTACATAATGACAGGGGACCTGATGCCATGGATATTGACTTCACTACAATGGCTCCTACCCCAGAATTCAGTCTCAGATACACAGCTAATGCAATCACAGATCATAGATTTGTTAGGGCTGGAAGGGACCTCAAGGATCATGTAGTGCCAACCCCCCTGCTATGGGGGGTTGGCATCAGGTTGCTCAGAGCCACATCCAGCCTGGCCTTAAAAAATCTCCAGGGATGAGGCTTCCACCACCTCCCTGGGCAACCTATTCCAGTGTCTCACCAACCTCATGGGGAAGAGCTTATTCCTAACATCCAATCTGACTCTCCCCATTTCTATTTTTGTTCCATTCCCCCTAGTCCTGTAACTACCTGGCACCCTAAAAAGTCCCTCCCCAGCTTTCTTGTAGCCCCCTTCAGATACTGGAAGGCCACAATAATGTCTCTTTGGAGCCTTCTCTTCTCCAGACTGAGCAGTGCCAACTCCCTCAGTCTGTCCTCATAGGAGAGGATCTCCAGCCCTCTGCTCATCCTCATGGCCCTTCTCTGGACACACTCCAGCACCTCCAGATCCAGCTCTTTCTTTTTTCTAGTTCAGAACATGTTGCTTCTATGATTCTATGAAATGTGGTTTTCCCTTAGGATTTGGGGGGGTTGGGTTTTGTTGTTTTGTTTTGTTGGGGGTTTTTTTGTGTGTTTTGTTCCTTCCCCCCCCCCCCCCCCCCCCCCCCCCCCGATTTTTATCTTGATAATGACAAAGACCTTTCTGTTCTAATTGCCAAAAAATGACACACTCCCTGTAACCAGCAGCCTGGCAGACTTTAGGTGGGCTGCTGAAGCTTTTTGAGTTGATCCCAAAAGCTGCTCATCTCCACAGTTTAGGAATGATGCACTTCTATTTTTCTAACAAACAGGAATGGTGTCTCTGGTCCATTAGCCCATCACCAGCAATTAAATACCATGAGGCTGTTGCTCCAGTCCTTTCTGCTCTCAGAACCCCTGTTGGTATCCAAGAGGTGGTTTAGATGGAGGGTCCTCTATGTGATGTCCATCCCAGGTTACTTACATGCATATTCAAATAGATTTCAACTGAAACACAGCAACAAATGTTTCAAAGGCCTCTCAAGGAATACTTACAGTGAGATGGAGATCAGGTCTGAAGTCCACTGAAAATGATGGAGAAGTCTGTATGGCTTCAGGGACCTCTGGATGGTCCCTGCTATACAATTGCTCTGAGGTGCTAGAGATACCAGGACAAATTCCTGCTCCTGATTAAATTCATCAAAGCTTTTTCAGCGAAACTGCAGTCTAACACCAGACTCAAAAGCATCTTTTTAAGGGCAAGGTTGCCTCCAGTCTGTGGGAGCAAGCCTGGTCAAGTCTCTGCTCAACCTCTCTGTTGCACTGAAGGGAGATGCTGGACTCCTCGTCATCCTTGCTGGGTTTTCGTTTCAGTTTCATTTGGTGGAGTTGTTCTGGTTTCTATAAATAACCCCTGGAGCAGAAGCTGCAGCTACTGGCCTTGCAATGAGTTGTCCTGACTCTGGGCCTCTCTTGGTTGTATCAAGGTTTCTGGGAAATTATTGCTGAAAGAGTCTGGGTTTGTGATGGTGGGGAAAGGGGAAGAATGGATGAGCTGTCAGAAAGCACTTTCTGTGAACAGGGGAAGTGGGGTGGCTGGAGTCCTGTCTGCGGTGGGAATTGCCACTAGAGCCACTCACATCCTGACCTAAATGCTGGAGAGGTTATTGAGAGCATTTTGCAGCTTCTCAGGGGTACCCCTTTGGACAAGGTGCCTCGTGGCTGCCCGCTTTGAGCTCTCCTGCACAAAAGCTGTGGAGATACTGAACTGCTGCTGTTGGAGATCAGTCACTGCAGAGTGATGCTCCCCAAGGTGAGAGAGCAGCAGAGTGCGGCTGTTGTGTTTGCATTATACAGTCAGAGTGTTTTCCCTCTGCTGCACATGGACCTTAATTGATGCTCTATTTAAAGATTCCTACTGGAAGGCTGACTTCCAGAAACTCAGAACAGCTGCAGCTCCTGCTGAATCCACTGAAGTCATCTGGAGCTGAGGGTGGTGTGAATTTGCTTCCTTCTAGTTAAATTCTTCATCATCTTATCGTAGAATCAATAGGGTTGGAAAAGACCTCAAAGATCATCAAGTCCAACCTGTCACCTAAGACCTCATGACCACTAAACCATGGCACCAAGTGCCACATCCAGTCCCCTCTTGAACACCTCCAGGGATGGTGACTCCACTACCTCCCTGGGCAGCACATTCCAATGGCTATCAGCTCTCTCTGTGAAGAACTTTCTCCTCACCTCAAGCCCAAACTTCCCCTGGTGCAGCTTGAGACTGTGTCCTCTCGTTCTGGTGCTGCTTGCCTGGGTCAAAAGATCCAAGAATGGCTGTGGTGGTAACAAGCTGCAGCAGCCAGCCTGGAAGCATTGCAAGAAGGGTAATGGATTTAAGTATTGGTGTTGATTTTTATGTTTAAATTTTCACAGATTTGTTGAAGCAGGCAATAAATTGTTACTTTGGGGGCCATCAGTCTCCTGCATTTGCAGGCTGCTGGGTTGTGGTTGTCAGATCCAGAAAGAGCATCCTGCTCAAGCCACAAGAGCTCCCTTACACACTTGTACAAAATGCACCTGAACCTCCTGGGCTGATGGGTTGTACTCAAACCAGAGCATAGCACAGGGTGACAGCAGAAGGGAGATGGGTGTTCATCTCCAGAGTTCACAGTCAAACTTGCAGATGTGTGTGTGACAACTAAAGATCAGTCATGAAAACAGGAACAGAAGGGGGAAAAGCAGAGCTGGTGCATTATTTTTGTTACAGCAGAAGCTCACAGTTGAGTTTTGGGTAGAGGGATGCTGTGCTGGTCCCTGAGCCTTGAGGGAGAAGGCTGGCGCCCCAATCCAGGAGATGAAACAGCAGGTGGGACAAAATATGTGTCATTATTTCTTCCTTTAGTGCCAGGAGAGTGATTACAGCCACGGTTCTCCTTGAATAGTGTCTTTCAGGTAGGATGAACGTATTTGCTGTACCTGCAGCTAAATTTTCATGAGTGATGTCAGTGAATTTCTCTTCTTTGAGTGTTTCTGGAGTGTGTCTGCTGAAAAACATGGGCATTACATTTGCATCTCCAGCAATAAAGAGGAGATCATTAAGCACCTCACCAGATTTCATTGGCAGAGAAGTCAACGTGGGGAAGTGGGATGCCCAATGCTGGTGGATCTTTCCCTGTCATCAGTGTAGGCCACTTGAAAATGCCTGCTGTGAAGCTGGGATGACACATGCCTTTATTTCTGCGTGTGATTTCTGCCTGCTTGAGCTATTTCAGGTTCTAGGGCAATTAAGAACTAAGTACAGTTAAAAATGGTTTGCAGCAATTTCTAGCATAGGCACCAATCTTAAATGACTTCATTAGTTCCAGTGTTTGTGTAAAATAAAAGGTGGTGGGGGAAGTATTTATAACCTGTGTTGGGGTGTTTTGTTGGGCTTTGGGGGGTTTTCCCCCCTTCTTGAAAGTTAAAGTCTTGGTGTATAAGTCACTGGTACCATTCTCAGCATGAAAAGTAGAGGACTTTGTCATAGGCATGTTTCCTTTCTTAGACTTAGCAGTACAGGCTGTGAACTTGGAATAGCTCTGCCAAGGTGGGTTCTCACTACCTCCCTGGTGCTTGGGTCCTGTGATCCACAGCCCTTGTATCCTTTCCCAGCTATGTTCTGCCCCTGGTCTTTTTGAGGCTTTTTGCACTCTTCACACCTGTGGTTGCTTGAAATTGTCACCCCACCACCACTATAAAATTGCCAGACCAGCTCAGTTGGAAGCAAATGAAGCTACATTTACAAGCAAAACTACAATCATAGAATCATAGAATTGTTAGGGTTGGAAGGGACCTCAAGGATCAGCCAGTTCCAACCCCCCTGCCATGGGCAGGGACCCCTCACACTACATCAGGTTGCTCAGAGCCACATCCAGCCTGGCTGCAAAAACCTCCAGGGATGAGGCTTCCACCACCTCTCTGGATAACCTGTGCCAGTGTCTCATCACCCTCAACAGCAACTTTCTCTGCTCCTTTCTCCTTTTTGTACAGGGAGGTCTGGGTAGGCAGGGAAGGAGAAGCGGAAGGAGAAGCTTAGTAGCTTCCTCTTGTCCTTGACCAGGGCAGTTCTTGTGCTGTTTGTTAATTGTAAATATCTGTAAATACTGTAAATCCTGTATATTTTGTACACATTCATTGCATTCCAGTGTAGATTGTAGTTCTGCCTGTAAATACAGCTTTCATTTGCTTCCAACTGAGCTGGTCTGGCAAAGTTGGGGGGGGGAAATTTCAACCCACCACAAAGGGAGTCTGAGGAAATGAGGTTTAAACTCATTCATACAGCGAGGCACACATACAGTGGCTGATTGGGTGGGTGGGAAGAGGCTCTACTGCTACACCTATACATTGTATTAAATAAGTTTCCAGTAAAACTGGCTGTACAGGCAAATGATTTATTGCTGTTGTCCAGCAGCAAAGAGAGGAAACCCTCAACGCCAGACTGCCCAGTGTGATTTTTGGGAAGACTTTTAAATCACACTCATATTTTGATTGAAGAATTAAATGATTGGGGATTCTTTCTTATTGTGTTTTGCACCCTGCTTCCTTGTCTCTTGTGTTTCTTTTCCAGGCTGCTGCGGGAACAGTGGATCAGAGCCAAATATGAGCGGAAAGAATTCATTCACAGCGAGAAGCAGGAGCCTTATTCTGCAGGTAGTGAGAGACACTTCTGGCAGATAAGTTTTGTCATGTCCAGCACCTTCCATATTCCATATTCTTTGGGTTTTGTCATTGTTTATGTGTTCTTTATAGATATATCTTGATCCTATGTAACTATGTAGGAGGACAAAGAATAAACTCTTGGGAAAGATCCCTCCTGGCGTTCCCTATGTTTGGTGGGGAATATTGGGAATTTTAACACCTGATGGAAACAAACCACAAAAATGATCAGGGAGTTGGAGCACCTCTGCTGTGAGGACAGGCTGAGGGAGCTGGGGTTGTTCAGCCTGGAGAAGAGAAGGCTCTGGGGAGACCTAATAGCAGCCTGCCAATATCTGAAGGAGGCTACAAGGAGGATGGAGAGAGGCTGTTTACAAAGGTCTGCAGCGACAGGATGAGGGACAATGGCTTCCAACTAGAGCAGAGAAGATTTAGATTGGATGTCATGAACAAGTTCTTTACTATGAGGGTTGTGGAACACTGTAACAGGTTGCCCAGGTAGGTGGCTGTGGCCCCATCCCTGGAGACATTCAAAGGGAGGCTTGACAGGGCTCTGGGCAACCTGGTCTAGTTGAGGATGCCCCTGCTGACTGCAGAGGGGGTTAGACTAGGTGGCCTTTGGAGATCCCTTCCAACCCAGACCATTCTATGATTCTATGAAATCAGTTATGAAGAGTCTTTCTGTTGACTTCTGTGGGTTGTGCACCACAGAACAGTCAGAGAAAGTACCAGTGAGCTCATCTCTGGTAGCAGGAGACAAGAAGCTGGGTTGGAATGGAGATAAAGGTGTTTGTCTCATCTCATGCTTTGGAGAGATGAAGGAGGATTATTAGCATGGTTTGGTTAATGCTAGGGAAGCATGCCAGGTGCACCACTGTCACCAAATCTCTGCTGTTGTCTTTCCACAATACTTAAGTGCTGTCAATAGTACTTGACCACCTTTTAGTGTAGTAAATTGATCTTTTGAGGTCCCTTCCAATCCCTAACATTCTGTGTGAACAGGCTGCCCAGGGGGGTTGTGGAATCTCCTTTTCTGGAGATACTCAAAACCTGCCTGGCTGCATTCCTGTGTGATCTACTCTGGGTGATCCTGTTGTGACAGATGGGGTTGGACTAGGTGATCTTTGAGGTCTCTTCCAATCCCTAACATTCTAACAAATGCAGAGGGTTATGGAATTGCAGAGGGCCAGCACACATGGCAAAGCTCATTGCAGCTCTCCCAGCACCCTGGACAGAGTGCTGGTGGCCTTGCAAAGGGCTGGTATGGCGTAGCAATGGGGTCAGATGATGTTCCTGCAGAAGGGCAGGTTCTGAAGAGGGGAGGCAGGGCTTCATTCTGTGTGAACAGGCTGCCCAGGGGGGTTGTGGAATCTGCTTTTCTGGAGATATCAAAACCTGCCTGGCTGCATTCCTGTGTGATCTACTCTGGGTGATCCTGTTGTGACAGGGGGGGTTGGACTAGGTGATCTTTCGAGGTCTCTTCCAACCCCTAACATTCTAACAAATGCAGAGGGTTTTGCAATTGCAAAGGGCCAGTACCTGTGGCAAAGCTCACTGCAGCTCTCCCAGCACGCTGGGCAGAGTGCTGGTGGCCTTGCAAAGGGCTGGTATGGCGTAGCAATGGGGTCAGATGGTGTTCCTGCAGAAGGGCAGGTTCTGAAGAGGGGATGCAGGGCCTGACCACGTTGGCTGCGTGGCTGCACGAAAGGGCATGAAATTAGCTGGGTAGTTCTTTGCTCTGTGTAAGTGGCATTTAATTTCTCCTGCATATTAAGCAGGTGACACCAGCTATGTGCTTGGATGACTCTGGGATAATTTTATTAGCAAAGACCATGTTACAGATGAAAGGTTGAAATACTATTTCTGTGCTGCTTTTCCAGACTAATAAAAAGCAGGTAGCTCCAGCAGTTGGCTGTTATTAAAACCCCAATTAAAGCCCTATCTGGTATATTCCCAATTTATGTTTAGAGCCTTTCTGCTCTCCTATTTTGGATACATGAGGCATGCACATACTGTGTGTGGGGTATCTGTATTCATGGGGAGTACATGATGCACAGTTTTTATTTTAGGTGTTTCCAAGCAGTGCTCTGGAGTTGGATGTGTTCTATTAACAACAAATAGCTTGATTTCATAGATAGATTCTCCCCCTCTACTCCCCTCTGGGGAGACCCCACCTGGAGTACTGCGTCCAGTTCTGCAGCCTCTGTTACAGGAAGGATCTGGAGGTGCTGGAAGGTGTCCAGAGAAGGGCCACGAGGATGAGCAGAGGGCTGGAGCTGCTCTGCTATGAGGACAGACTGAGGGAGTTGGGGCTGTTCAGTCTGGAGAAGAGAAGGCTTCAAGGAGACCTAATTGTGGCCTTCCAGTATCTGAAGGGGGCTACAAGAAAGCTGGGGAGGGACTTTTGAGGGTGTCAGGGAGTGATAGGACTGGGGGGAATGGAGAAAAATAGAAATGAGTAGATTGAGATTGGATGTTAGGAAGAAGTTCTTCCCCATGAGGGTGGTGAGACACTGGAACAGGTTGCCCAGGGAGGTGGTAGAAGCCTCATCCCTGGAGGTTTTTGCAGCCAGGCTGGATGCGGCTCTGAGCAACCTGATGTAGTGTGAGGTGTCCGTGCCCATGCAGGGGGGTTGAAACTGGCTGATCCTTGAGATCCCTTCCAACCCTAACAATTCTGTGATTCTATCTGCCAGTGCTTGTAGAACATTCACCCAGGACTAATGTTTTCAATTGCACCATGCAAGTTCTCGATGCTGCAGCCTGGATTCCACTTGGTACTCCTGGCAGGTAATTTGGAGCACGATTAGCCCTTTCAGCTCCCTGAAGAGCTTGTACCTGGTTAAAGTCAAGTAGGTGCTTCAGCGCTGTGTGGGAAGAAGGGCAGCGTGTTCTGAGATCTCTGGAAGGGGGAAAAAAATATTACAGGCAGAGTTCAAATGGGAGTTTATTTTAGCAGCAGATTTTGTAGGTGTTCTGCAGTAATGTGGCTGCATAGCATTTAGCTGCATGGGGAAGAAACAGGTCTGCTCCCCTCTCTTTGCAGTTCCAAAGCCATTAAATGCAGAAGGGAAGAGTGCAGGGTAGGCCACTGTAAATGAGCAGTGCTCTTGGGAGGAGGAAGGGAGGGCAGGCTGGTGGGCACCTTGTAGGTTGTCTATGAACACTTCGAGGTTGTACCTTGTCTTTGAGAACTATACCATCATTAAAACCCAGGGTAGGAGCTGTGCAAATTTTGGCTGGATGTTAGGAAGAAGCTCTTCACAGCAAGAGTGATTGGCCATTGGAATGTGCTGCCCAGGGAGGTGGTGGAGTCACCATCCCTGGAGGTGTTTAGGAAGAGACTGGATGAGGCACTTGGTGCCATGGTTGGTTGATTAGATGGTGTTGGATGATAGGTTGGACTCGATGATCTCAAAGGTCTTTTCCAACCTGGTCTATTCCTTTGCCATTCCTATTCCTTTGCCATTCCCATTCCAATTGCCATTCCCATTCCTATTGCCATTCCCATTGCCATTCCTGCTCTATTCACCTGTGCAAGGTGCCCAGGGAGCCCAGGGGAAACCCTGTGTCCTGTAGGAAAGCAGCATGCTGGAGATTGTAGAATTATTTAGGTTGAAAAAGACCCTTTAAGATCATAGAATCATAGAATAAAATAGAATTAAGCAGGTTGGAAAAGACCTCTGAGATCATGGAGTCCAACCTATCTAATCAACTAAACCATGGCACCAAACACCCCATCCAGTCTCTTTCTAAACACCTCCAGTGATGGTGACTCCACCACCTCCCTGGGCAGCCCATTCCAATGGCCAATCACTCTTTCTGTGAAGAGCTTCCTCCTAACATCCAGCCTAAATAGAATGGCTTGAGCTGGAAGGGACCCTAAAGATCTTCCAGTTCCAATCCTCCTGCTGTGGGCAGGGACACCTTCCACTAGACCAGGCTGCTGAAAGCCTCATCCAGCCTGGCCTTAAACACTTCCAGGGATGAGGCATCCACAAGATCATCAAACACAACTATTAACCCAGCACAGCCAAGTCTCCCATGTCCCTGACAGAGGTGTTCCTGTGAACACTGTGACAATTCTTGTATCACTTGGGTGAAACGTGGGTGTTTTGTCACTGTATCATGCACAGTGCTGCACCCCCTGTGTGCCTAGCTGATGTAAGCCTGTGATGTCAGAGTTTATCTGGGCTGTGCCATCCATAAGCCCTCCAAGACAAGCTGGAACTTGGTGCTTGCAGAAAAAGCTCAGCCACGCCAACACATCCCAGCTCTGCCCTTCTCGCTGCTTGCTACAGCTTTGTGGCCACACCAGTGGCTTGGAGGATGTACCCTGCATGGGGTGGACCTCCTGTGCCTGATTATGCCTGGCTCAGCACGGTTGGGAACTGCAGAGGATCTGGGCCATTGCTTTCCACCAATGACCTCCTGAGCTGCCTGTGGCTGCACTGAAGTGGGACCAACAGGAGGACGCCCTCCTATCCACCCCACATCCAGCCTGTGTCTCACTTGAATGTATGTACATCCCATTCTTTCTAGTGCTTTCTTACACCATTTTTTCTCCCCATTCTGGATTCCCTGGAGGGGTGTTAGATTACCAGTTTCTAAGCATGAAACATTTCTGTTGCTAATAGAGACGTCGTTATCCATTTTCTCATGTTTGTTGGAAGATTTAATTCCATTTTCCAATCCCAGGGGCAATTTTGCATTCTGATATTTGTTCAATAATTGCATTAAGGAAAAAAAAAAAAAAAAGAAAGAAAAAGAAAAAAAAACATCTTTGAATAAGTTTGACTAACATCCATTTCCAGGCAGCATGACAAAACCCTGGCCAGAAATTCGGTGTCTTTCAGAAAATCCTTTGGGGAGAGACTGTCTGGAGCCTGTAAATGCCAAGCAGAAGCTATCACAGCTGAACTGACAGACTTAGGAGGAATGAGTCTTGGGACAGGAGTGTCAGACATGCAGGTCAGAGCAGAGATAGTCATGCAGGGAAACCTGGCAGGAGGATATGGCAAACTCTTGAGCTGATGGTGTATAAATAAGAGGCAATATGGGATGCAAAGGCAACAGCTGCCCCAAAAGGTCTGGCTAGTTCCCAGGCCAATGGGAAATGTCTGCCTTGTGACATACAGAGTGATGGGAAGTAGCAGAACCACAATCATAGAATCATTAAGGTTGGAAAAGATCTTTAAGGTCATTGAGTTGAATCATAACCCAACTACCAGGACCACTTAACTATGCTGGGTCTTCTTCTGAGAGGGTGCCAGTTACAATCAACTGAGCTCAGTGGGCTGAGCACCAGAACTGGAATGCAGCACTGCAGATGTGGTCTCACAAGAGCAGAGCAGAGGGGCAGAATCACCTCCCTCATCCTCCTTGTCACACTTCTTTTGATACAGCCCCAGACATGGTTGCCTTCTGGGCTGCAGGCACACGCTGCTGGCTCATGTTGAGTTTTCATCAAGCCACCTCCAAGTCCTTCTCTTCAAGACTGTTCTTAAGCCACTCCTTGCCCAGCCTATCTTTGTGCTTGGGATTGCCCCAACCCAGGTGTAAGACCTTGCACTTAGCCATGTTGACCTTCATGAGGTTGTCTGGTGGCCACCTCTCGAGGAGAGGAAACAAAGATGCTGGCATGTGCAGGAATCCCTGCACCAGGAATCCTGGTGTGGGCAGCGCTGAGCATCGAAGCCAGCTCTTGCACCTTGCCTTGAGCAGGAGCCATGGCTGTGGATCCATTGGTCTTGGATTAGTCCAACACCAGCTGTCCTCTCTCAGGGATGTGCTGTTACAGGTGTAGCTGCAGCTGCCCACTCTCAGTAGTGGAAATTCCTGTGGGGACATTCCTTGAGACTTTCTTGCTCCCCTAAGAAGCCTTGGAGCACAAGCCCTGTGCTGTACACAGCTTTCAGTTCCTGTGCTCCCCAGTTAGTTTTTCAGACTCTGATGGCTTTGTTTCTCCAAAAGAGCCATGGTTAATGAGTATATTAACAGCATTGATTTTAGTGTGAGGAGTCAGTTTGGATTCAGGTAGTGCAGGGAGATTAGTGAAGGAGTGATTAAATGTTTTGGTGATCCACCATCGATTCTTAGCTGCACCCTTTTACACAGCTGAGTTCTCAATTCAGCTGTAGCACAAGAGCTAAATAATAGCCAGACTTTATGAAGCAAAACATCATTTGCACCCCAGCAAGCCCAATTAACAGCGTGGTCCTTGTCCCTTCTGCTGGGGATACGTTTGTTGCACAACAGCACAGGATAATACTGGGTTTAAGACCCTCCCATTACTGTGTTTCTGGCTGGCTTTATCCTTTCTGATAAATGAACTGGCTGAATTACTGTCAGTCTCCAGCTAATTATCCCTTTTAATGGAGCTTAATGGGACAGTGGTGCTGCATTCTCCTAGCAGTGGAGGATGGTGGTAATTGCTGCCCAAGTCCAGATCTGAATCTCAAGGCAGTTGGAAGGTTTTAAAAAGATCTTGATCCATTTTAAAAAGCTTGCACATTTTTTCCCCCCCTGCTGGTGCTGCTGGGCAGCAGTAACTGCAATGCTTCCCAAAAGTCCTGCTGAAAGTTAATCCATTTGGATGCTTTTGATTCCTCTGAATTAAATGGATTTATTTTAACCAAGGGAGACATGGAGCAAACAAAAGGGAACAGTGGCTGAAGGGCTGAAGAACTCTAATATTGTAACCTGGTCAAGCTGCAGCTGCTCTGAAGTATCTCAGGCCACAGACAAGAGGATGGGACATGAAGGTGGCCAAGAGAGAGCAAAAGGGAGTCTTTTCCTCTTGAGCTTGGCTTTGGTTTCTGATGGATGCATCCCATTACTGCTGAGATGCCAGGGGAAGTTGGTGCCCTGGGAAGAGCTGAATCCCGGCCTGGGAGGAGTTGTGGGCAGGGATGACATGTCTTCAGGTCACCAGGTGTTTAATCTCTCAGTGCTTGTCAGGAAAATGGCTTAACTAGGACTGTGAAAGCACCTGTCCTCAGGAGGGAGCTGGGGCTGTTCAGTCTGGAGAAGAGAAAGTTCTGAGGAGGCCTAATTATGGCCTTCCAGTATCTGAAGGGGGCTACAAGAAAGCTGGGGAGGGACCTTTTAGGGTGTCAGGCAATGATAGGACTAGGGGGAATGGAACAAAACTAGAAGTGAGTAGATTCAGATTGGATGTTAGGAAGAAGTTCTTCCCCATGAGGGTGGTGAGACACTGGCACAGGTTGCCCAGGGAGGTGGTGGAAGCCTCATCCCTGGAGGTTTTTGCAGCCAGGCTGGATGTGGCTCTGAGCAACCTGATGTAGTGTGAGGGGTCCCTGCCCATGCAGAGGGATTGGAACTGGGTGATCCTTGAGGTCACTTCCAACCCTAACAATTCTATGATTCTATGGACAAGGCTGGTGCAGCCAGAGAGGGCTGAAGGGTATCTCCAGCAACCAAGCCCACAGAGATGCTGGGCAGTGCAAAAGCAGTTGCCACCCTGTCCTTGAAAGCATTGCATGAGACAGTTCAGCACTGGTTTATTATATGCTTTTAGAGCAGGGTGTAGTTGCTTCCAGCTCAATGTGGGCACAAGCAACAGCATCAGTGAGTGCAGCCTGCTGCACCTTTGCTGTAGCTGCTGCCTTCTTGTGTTTCCTATAAATAGACCAGCAAATCCTATTGCTGTTAATTTATCAGATGGAAGAGCAGTCAGGAACAGGGGAAGATTCACAGCAAGGTACAGCTGATAAAAAGTGCTGCTACCAGCTCTGCACACTGGTGTGATTCCCTTGCAGCAGGACCAGGCAGCAGGGATTTTCCCTTGCTCATGCCAGATGCTGTTGCATATCTTTCATGTTGAGACATTTGGTTCCCAAAGGCAATCAGGGTGGGAATGCATCATTTGCAAGGGAGAAAGGGTAGTAAGTGCCAGCAGGCATCACTGCTTTGATTCTTGAGTCATGGGAGGTTGGAGCCCCTCAGCTGATGTAAATTGTGAAAGGTCCCAGTGAAAAAGTGGAGGAATTCAAAATTACACCAGCTGAAGATTTAAACCCTACCCTTTGGGGCCCAAGTCAGAGGAGCCTTTGCTTGGCAGTCATATAGCTGGGTGGGATGGTCTGTTGGAATGCAGAGTAAGACAATATGCTGTTACCACAACCTTAGATGGCCTGAGAGCTTCTAATGGAGCAACTGAAAACACTGGAAGATACAAGGAAGATTTGGGGGCCTATTAGCAAGGTCAAAGATGAAGAGGACTTTAGCTTTCGTTGCTTTGTGTTCCTGTGTCTATAGCACTATGGGCTAGGTCTTACTGTGGTTATTTAAGAGAGCTCAAGGTTCACTCAGGTAGTTACAAAGGGCAGACACTGTCTGGAGGTGCCTGCTCACTTCTGCTGTCTTCTGTCAACACCCTAAAGATCACTTGGCTTATATGTTATTTTGTATTTGTCTGCAAATATGATGGCAAAATAAATTAGGAGGCATGAAAGAATGCCCTGAAATAGTAAAATCTGTTAATATGCACTTTCCATTCCATGTGGCTCTTGCATAATTTGGGCAGCAGGCTGAATTAATTTTCCCCTGCACTTGCACAGTTGGAAGGAGCTCTGCCTGCAAAGCAGAAGAGAAGAGGCACGGGACATAAATAGGTTCTTTCTCAGTGTAAGAAGGATACCCTGATTAGCTCAGTCTGACCTGCAGTGATGTAATGCAGTTTATTTTGGGCCTGATCAGACGAAGTGGTGAGCAGTGTTGCAGTTAAAACTCAATTATTTTAACTGACAGACCTTGTCCTCTCCTGTCCCTTATCCCATTTCAGCAAACCAGCAGGGAGCTACGGGTGTCAGAGGGACACCGGCCCTGCCAAGGGATTTTTCCCAACCTCAGAAGCGAAGCACTGCTCTCCACGCCGCTGCACGACTGGGCTGAGCAGCACCCAGAGAACAAACCACTGCTAATGGCAGCCTGAAAGGGCACAGGATTTATTGCACATCAGGCAGTCTGCAGCATGGGGCGGGGGGGAATATTCTGCCAGGCAACCAGAGCAAAGAAATAAAGCATCAGGGCTCCTGGAGACATTTGCTAAGCCCTTAATGCATGTGGTCTTTAAGGAGAGGCTCATGCAGAAGGCAGTGTGAAGCCACATGTGAGCTGTCCATGCCCTCTTTGCTTTGCATAGGCAGTAAAACCCAGTGATGCATGTGGGACAGGGGAGAGGAAGGGTGGTGGCATGGTTTTGGTGGGATGATGGGTGTCTGGGGGTGTCAAACTACTAGTCCAGTTCATGGGTTTTATTTGTGAGTTGTCATATGTTGAGAGTTCCTGAGACATGGACTTATTCCTGTTACATTCTTTGTTCTCTCAGAAAAACACCCTGTCCACTCCAGCTAACAGCATTCCCTGTTCCCAGTTACTAGCAGAGCACTGAGGGCATGGGAAGAGGTGCCAGGGACAGGAGAGGGCTTTGTAGTGGACAGAGGTTGTGGTTTCTGGTAGATGAGCATGGACACAGTTCAGTTCCTCTGCGGTATCACCTACTCCGATGGGAAAATTGTGTCCATCAGCCAGGACCAGAGGAGGTGAGAGCCCAGCCCCACCAGGATGTGACAGTGCTGTGATGTTGGGAAGGTCAGTCTTGGGAAGGACTGAAAGCACATCTCCCATCACTGTCCTGGGGGTGGTGGCAGTCTGTCTTAGGAAGAACAGGACTGTCCCATGGGGTATCTGTCATACCAGCTCTTGTAAGAGTTCATGGAGCAATTTCCAGTTGAATGCTGTGCTTTGGGGTTTGCACAGCCTGCTGTTTGTCTGGTGTGGGTCCATATTCCCTGGCCCTACAAGAGGAGGAGGGGGTGTCCTTGCTGGACCCACAGGCTCCAGGGCATCTTCTGTGCAGTCAGCAAGACGTTTGTGCTGCAAACCGCTGGGGATAAGGCGGTGAAAGAGAGCGTGCAGCTCAAAGGAGAAGCGTTTTCTCCAGCCTCCTTTCACATACACACTTACCATTGCCAATAAATCACTGCCCTGCAATACATCCTTCTCAGGCTTGGCTGCAGTTCCCTCGTGGGCAAGGATGGTTGAAGCAAAAGAGAAATTGATGCTGGTGAAAAGGCTTAAAGAAAGAGCCATCTGCAAAGTCTCAGTTCAGGGCACTGTCGTAGCACCAAGGTCATGGCAGCAGGCTGCTCCAGATTCAGGCTTCCATGAGAGGTGCAAGAGAAGGGAGGGTGGGTTGTGGGTTATTTTTCCTGCCCTATTTCTGCCTTGGCTGCTGGGAATCTGCCTTACTCCATCGATGCATGTGCTGGTTTGTGACGTCTGAAGGTCTGGGGGTGGGAGGTCTGCTCTGTGGTCAGAGCAGTGTGACGTGGACTGTGCGATGCCTTTCCTCTTGCAAGCCCTGGCGACATCTGATGTAATGGAACTGTGGGAGCAACTTGGTGTGGGCTATATAAAGCTGTTGTGTGGAACCATCTCCTTGCAAGTGGTTAGAAGTGCTATAGGTGCTTCCTGGAGCATCCTTTAGCTGCTGACAAGACAAGCCTGTGAAGTACAGCAGCTGAATTGAAACTCTGTTCCTGCAAAGGCGTTATTGGCTAAATCAAGAGCTGCTTTTAGCACTGGGGGAGATTTGAGCCAGCTAATGTGTGTGGTCAGGATGGTAGCCAGCTGCTTCTCAGCTTCTCTCAGGCAGACCAGCATGAGGTTGATTTCATCATCACTTTCCCCCCCCAAATGCAGCCCACATCCTTGACTGATGTTCCTGTTTGTATTTCCACCAACTCAAGGCAAGTTCTCCTGGCTTTTCCCAGGTGGTCAAGATGGTGCTGTGCTAAGCACCATACAAATGCAGAGCAGGATGGCAGTACAGTTGAGCTTAAAGTAAGAGCAGGCAGATGCTGACCCCTCAGGGAAAAAGAGGCAGTGCCTTGCTACAGAGGTGGTTCTACCAAAAGCAGGGATGAGACTGACTTTTAAGCATGTAAATAATCCCACTGCCTTATAAGCAAAAGAGTGGAGTGCTTAGCAACTGTGGGGAGCTGACTGAAGATGCTGAAAAACCAGAGCAGGAGATGAATGGACAATTAGCTTTGGTTCCTTAGGAAGCTGGGTTCATGAGAGCAATGAGAGAAACCAGCAGCTGTTTCTCTGTCTCTCAGCAGCAACTCACTGGGCTTTGGCCAGCCACTGGCACGTACCTAGGGAGAATGTGGTGGTGCAGAACAAGGTCACCTGCCCAGCTCACCGCTCGGGAAAGGAGCCTTGTGAGGCACAGGGTGCACTGGTGGGTGCAGGAGCATCCTGCTGCCTTTCAGGGGATGGGGGCCAGCTGGCTGGTTTGGGTTTGGTGTATGTCTGAAACAATCTACTGTGACTTCCATGCTGTGCCTCAGCCCCGGTGCAGCTGCAGGCGTGAGGGCAGGTGTAGCTGGCCACGGTGCAGGGCAATGCGCTGCCGTCTTATGTGACCTGGCATGGTATATAAATACTTTAGCATTTAATGTATTTTCCACCCTCTCTACCTTCCCCTGGTCTCCTATGAGCTTACAACATCTCCTTGTGATAAAAATAGCCTTTGGTGTCAGCACAGGGCTGAGTGGAGCTGCTGTTGCTCTGCCTGCCCTTTGTTTGAGGGTCTGTGGCACAAACCCAGGGCAGCTCCAGTGAATGTTCAATCCTGGAGCAGATCTGATGACTAATGGGGCTGGCTTTGCAGCACAGCTTGGAATGGTTTGTTATTAGGCCATATGAACTTTGATAAGAAAATCAGTTTATGATCTCTGCTGCCTGTTTGGTGTTTTAAGCAGTGGAGAAATCTCTGCAGAGCAGTTTGTATTAACATACTCAAAAGCTAGTGATGGCCATGGAGGCATTTCTGGTGGCCGCAGCTTGAGTACTGTGTTCAGTTTTGGCTGCTGCAGTGTAAAAGAGACATTGAGGGGCTGGAGTGTGTCCAAAGAAGGGCAACAAAGGTGGTGAAGGGTTTGGAGAACAGGCCTTACGAGGAGTGGTTGAAGGAGGTGGAGCAGAGGGGGCTGAGGGGACATCTTTATTGCCCTCTACCACTGCCTAAAAATCAGTTGTTGTGAGGTGGGTGTTGGTCTCTTCTCTCAAGTAGCTGGAGACAGTACACAAGGAAATGGCTTCAAGTTGTGCCAGAGGAGATTTAGATTGGAAATTAGGAAACATTTCTTTACTGAAACATTTCTTTACTGAGAGAGTGGTCAGGCATTGGAACAGGCTGCCCAAGTTGGTGGTGAAGTCACCATCCCTGGAGGTGTACAAAGAAACCCTTGTAGACCTGGCACTTCGGGCCATGGTGGCGTTGGGCTGACAGTTGGACTTGATGATCTTAGAGGTCTTTTCCAACCTTAATGATTCTATCATTTGAAATGTCACTCTCTAAACAGCAAGTCAAATTAGGCTCTGAATACCAGAAGAAAAGGTTTAGAGCCGCATAATGCTGCAAAGTTATAAATCACCTTTAAAGCCCAGGCTGCATGATGTGAAAAGTGAATAGTACCATACAAATCAAGAGTTTGTGTCCCCCTCATTCTGTTTTTTTCTTGCTGACATGTTTCCCATGTCACCATGAGGGTGGTGAGACACTGGAACAGGTTGCCCAGGGAGGTGGTGGAAGCCTCATCCCTAGAGGTTTTAAAGGCCAGGCTGAATATGGCTCTGAGCAAGCTGATGTAGTATGAGGTGTCCCTGCCCATGGCGGGGGGGTTGGAACTGGATGATCCTTGAGGTCCCTTCCAACCCTAACAGCTCTATGGTTCTATGATAATGCCAGTGACTTGCTTCTTGATTTGCACCATAGCTGGAAATTTAGAAATAGCCTAATTGTAAGTGGCTTTTCCAACATGTTCTGAGTTGAACTTCTTAGCCTGGAGAAGAGGAGGCTCAGGGGAGACCTTAGTGCTGTCTACAACTACCTGAAGGGTGGTTGTGGCCAGGAGGGGGTTGGTCTCTTCTCCCAGGCAACCAGCATCAGAACAAGAGGACACAGTTTCAAGCTGCACCAGGGGAAGTTTAGACTGAGAGAGACTGAGGAGAAAGTTCTTCCCAGAGAGAGTTGTTGGCCATTGGAATGTGCTGCCCAGGGAGGTGGTGAAGTCACCGTCCCTGGAGGTGTTCAAGAGGGGATTGGACGTGGCACTTGGTGGCATGGTTTAGTCATGAGGTCTGTGGTGACAGGTTGGACTTGGTGATCTTTGAGGTCTCTTCCAGCCTTGGTGATTTTGTGATTCTGTGGTTCTTGGAAACCTTGGCTGCATCTGTAATCTGGAGCCACAGGTCTGAGGTCTTCAGGAGTTTCTGCGAGCATAAATCTCTGTTTAACCTCAATGCACACATGGCTGATGGGCAAACAGAGCTGTCAAAAGCTTTAGTGGGCCTTGATCTTAGTCCATAGAGAGGAATTTTCAACATGAAGAAATGAGTTAATTTATTTCTACTTTTTAGCCTCAAAGAGGAGCTGCTGCTTTGCTCCGACTGCTTTTTAATGTCACTGTTATCTGATGCTAGGTGCAAAAATGGATTAAATCCTCTTCTGATGTTTGAAAGACTCAAGTATTAGAGCTGGGCTTTGAGAGAAGCCCTGGCATTTTCTGCTGCTGCCCCTCTTTGCTGGGAAATGCTCGTTTTCAGGATGCAGAGCTGTAGCACGTGCCAGGTGCAAGATCTGCAGAGCATCCCTCGCTGCAAAGTGCTCTTTGGTGCTGCCTCTCTCCCATCCTTGTAAGCAGATCCCTCATAGAGCCAGAGGTGAAGATCAAAAAATACTAGTAGTGTGGCTAAAAATCAGGGGAGAAAAATCAGGGTAGTGCAGCATTTGTGTTGCAAACTCCTGTAGACTTCTGCGGAGCAGAGATTTGGACATGCCTGAGGAGATGTTCTGCGGTAGGAAGTCATGACACCAGTTCCCTGCAGCGTGTGCTGGTGCTCGGTGTGTAGGCTAGGATTGCATCACTGGTGCCTTCTGTTAAATCACTCTTTCCAGTAAATTCCCAGCAGCCAGTTCCGGTACTTGGCTGAACCAGGTTCAGCTTTTACTGGATTTCAGCAAAACTGTCTTGCAGCTCTCTTTGCACTCAGCTGTAAGATCTTGCTCTCTTGGTGCCAAAGTCTGGCTGCATTTTCACTGTCCCCAGCTGAAACTATGAGCAATTCCTCCGCTGGGCACCAAGCACCCCTTGCAGTTTGTGTTTGCATCCTGGGGGAGATGGAGATGAGGACTGACCTCAGAAGACAGCTGGATTTGGGTCTGAACAAGGAATCCAGGGCATGGAGATCATGGAATCAGAGAATTGTTAGGGTTGGAAGGGACCTCAAGGATCATCTAGTTCCAAACCCCCATGCCATGGGCAGGGACCCCTCACACTAGATCAGGTTGCTCAGAACCGCATCCAGCCTGGCCTTAAAAACCTCCAGGGATGAGACTTCTACCACCTCCCTGGGCAACCTGTGCCAGTGTCTCACCACCCTCATGGGGAAGAATTTCTTCCCAACATCCAAATTGAATCTACCCATTTCCATTTTTGTTCCATTCCCCCTAGTCCTCTATCAATTCTGCACAGCATTGGCATGGACCTCTGCCCCATCTCACTGCCTTGGAGTATGAAGTGATTTGGCACCACAGGGACCATACTGGAGAATTTGTCTTGTCTGAGTTTTGCTGCTGGCCTTGAGGTTGGTGCTGCACAGGCTCTGCTGATGCATCTCTTGTGATTGTTGGGGCAGTGGGAAGTGTGACAAGAGGGGTGTGGAGGACAGACTATCTGTCAGTAGGGTTCTAGCATCTCCAGAAAGGTTGCAAACCTCATCACTGTTTCGTTTCAGGGAAGCATATAACAGCATTTTTACATTTTAAAGGTCCATGAGAGCATTATGTGCAGATTGCATCCAATGCTCTGGGCCCTGTATTAGATGCACTGGAAAAGCAGCCCTGGTCCAGAGAGGTTGTAATCAAAGAGCATTTAGGAGAGGGCTGGGTATGGGAGTGTCTGGATGGAAACCAAAACCCTGCAGTTCTCCCAGCCCAGTGTCAAGGTTACTGGAGGCTGATGTGCTGTGGTCAGGAGGGGGTTAAAGCATGAGCATCGCTCCAGCAAGCAACCTTGCCTGGCACAGATACCTCCTTCTCATGCTGCTGGAGCCACAGAGAGGGCTTCTGTTCTCTGGGCACTGACATCAGCTGCCGGCTGGGACACGAGTCACGCTGGGAGCCAGGCTCCGAGGGAAATGGTCCCCAGGCGCTGCCTCCCTGCACTCCTGAGCTCTCTCATGGCTGGACAGAGCTATTAGACATCTCACTTACCGTGGGGATGGTGCTCCTGGGTTAAAGACAGCTTGGTGTGCCTCGAGCTCGGTGTCTGAGCCCCTGGGGCTTGGTGCTCAGCAGTGCAAGCACCTGGCCCACGCTGGGTGTGGTGGTGTTGGCATCCGCTGGGTGCAGGACAGGGCACGATGCCCTCAGCTGCGAGGTCTGGCATCTCCATCCACATGTCAGTGCTTGTGCTGTGAGTTTTGGGTGTGGAAAAAAGGGGACTGGGGGCTGGTGGTTTGCATATATATTTATTTTTCATTTCTCCCCAAATTCTTGTCTAATGGGGAGCAATAAATTAAGTTGAAAGGCTCTGGAAAAAAAGGAAATGAAATGGAGAAAGGAAAGAAATCCAATGGAAAAAGTGTTCAGCTGTAGCAGACAGGACAGCAGCAGTGTCCTTTTGATGCCTCCCCAGTATGGTCCTGCACTTAACATTATACAACTCCCTGTCAGGACTTGCTCCAAGAAAGCTTTCCCCAAATCCTTGCAAATTTGAGGGAAGTGTAGTAATTGCCTTCAAACAAACAACTACTTCTACCTCAGCATGCTCTGACACCACTCCTGTAGGAGGCAGACAGGGATGATGCTGTGCAGGTCAGTTCTCCTGCTCTCTGCAGCCTCATCCAGAGCAGAGTGAAAACTCACACAACAGCCTGTCTTCAGGGGGGAATAAATATTGAGCCAAACTGCCTTGGAAGGAAAGAAATCCATTTGAAAAACAAAAGAACCCACCACCACCACCAAAAAATATCTGGTGCTGGTTTCTTGATTGGATGTGATCCCCAGCCAGGCTAACACCATCCACTGCAGCATCAGCCATGAGCCCAGACCAGGCAGTGGAGAAAGCAGATCCTCCTGGGAGCTGCCTCTGGTGGGTTCCTCTTAGCCCTCACTCTGTAGAGCAGCTTTGCAATACAAATGATTGAAATGTCAAACACAGACCTGACCACAGTGAGGACAAGGTGCAGCAAAGAGCTGTTAACAGACCAAGCTAGGGAGGGGCTGCAAGGGGAGACCACAGCAGTTTGGTTTGGTTTGGTTTTTTTCCTCCTGCAAGGGAAGCAGGGAGCTGCATGTGGCATTGTTCCTGTGCCAGCATGCGTGGATGTTTCTGCAGGGTGGGCATCATATGACCAAGAACTGGAGCAGCCTTGCAGTGCCTTTCAGGAGCCTTTGGAAGTGCTGATTCAGCCAGAGTGCAGCATCTCCCAAAGAGTAACGCTGCCTTCTGAGGCTCCCTGGAACTCAAAGGAAGATGCTGCACCATTTCCCAGCCTTGCTGAGGAAGCTCCACACAAAGTCACCACCAGAAGGCAAAGGCAAAGGCTCCAGATTTTCTTCTAGAGAGAACTTTGGTGCATTTTTATTTTTGTCTGCCTCCCTGGGCTCGTGGCAAGAGGCCAGCAACTGCTGTTACGCTCTCCAGGAAGTCCAGGAACATAGCAGTGATGAAGTGATGGGTAGTGATGGGTCTTACAGATAGCTGGGGTGGAAAGAAAAATGCCTAAAAGAGAGAAATACACTGATGCCTTCAGCTCCTCTAAAGCAGAAAAGCATTTAGGCAGCCAAAAATTGCAGGTGAGGACCTGTGGATCTGAACCTGGAGCAGAGGAGGAGGAGGAGCAGTTGGCCAAGCAAGGTGTTGACAGCTGGCTCCAGTGGGTGGGGGGTGGGGAGGTAGCACCGCCATAAGCTAAAGCTGGATGCTCACAGCTAGTTTAGGATCCAGCTGTAATTTTAACAGCTGGTTCTGTCAAGCTGCCTTCAGTGTAGCTCTGATCCAAGCTTCTATAATTAGTCAAAGAGCTGCAGCTCTCGTGTGAAAATGAAAGCAGGCAGTGATGGTGGCTGCAGGAGGAGCAGAGTGGAAGGGGAGTGTGGGACTGTCTGCAACGGGAAAGGGCTGGCTGTGAAGCGTTGAATATGAAAATTTTGGGGTTTGGGCTTTTTTTCTCCCCCCCCCTCCATCTGATCACTGTGTGCAGAATGTTTGGGTAGGTTTTTTTCCCCTCGAAACAACATACCTGAGAACTGTTGTTTCATTTTACATCATCCTTAACAGAAATATTTGCATCTCTCAACTCAACCCAAAGAAGTTTTGGTTGTGGTCAGTCTGAGGTCAGTGTCTGTTTGCTGAACTCCTTTAATTTCTCATGGGTGACATGGCCTGAGACCCCTCTGCCTCTGGATTCCCTTAGTGGCCTAATGTGCTGCCTGGGTTTTGGGATGTGGGATGGATGCTCCCTGGAGATGCCCTGAGCTTGCCCCTTGCCCCGTTGGAAGAGTCAGTCCACCCCATGAGTATAGGCTTTAAGATCAATGAGTGCATGAAACAGCTCAGTTTTAATTAGCACAAGTCACTCCTGTCCTTGAGCTTTCCCTACTTGAGGTCAACCAGCTTGAAATAGTATATTTTGACATTGCTCAGGCTGCCTGTTCCTGTAACCTTGGGGTTTTGCAGTCGATAAATGGATCTGTGCTAATTGGAGAGAGCTAAAAAGAAGTATCAGGCTGATTCTCCATGGCTTTGATAGCAGACAGTTAGGGGAAGAACAGGGGAAGCATCCCCTTCTATTTCTGAGGGCTTATGAAGGTAGTTCTTGGTGTCCTGGGTCTCACAGAGGTTTTTCACACCGTGCACATTCATGTTGCCTGTGCAGTGACACAGGACCAAAAGCCTGGTGCATCTTTCTTCTGCTAATGAGAAGGGAGAGACTAGGAGGCAATGCAATAACCAACTACCTGGAAAGGCTGATTTCATGGCAGCTTGCCCCAGCTTAACTAAATGTCTGTTAAAGAAGATCCATTTTACACTGGAGACCTTTGCAGGGCTGGACAGCTTCTGTCTCTCACCAGACAATATTTTTTCCAGAGTGAGGTCATGTCTTTTCCTGGAGTGTGACAAGGATGCAGTTGAGCCTTAGAGCAGCCTCAACCAAAAAGCTCAAGTGTTTGCTGCTGCTTCTGGCTGGCTTGGGCCCATCTCCATCTGCATTTTTCCCCTACAGCACGCCCAGAGGAGTTTTCACCTTGAAATCTCCAATGAAGCAGCAAAGTCTGCAGCAGCAGAGTTGTCCACACCCCACCCCTTGCATGCCTACGGTGAAACCAAAGCGGGAGGTGCCTCCCCAGCTGCCTAAGTAGGGCTGGCTTTAAAATCATTGCTGTGGTTGAGGTGCAGACACAGTAGCTCCCTCCATGAGCCAGTTCTGTTTTCATAACCAGGACAGCCCTTGAGGGAAGTGGCTGTGGTACATCAGTGATGAGCAGTATATCCCCAAAATACCTAAAATGCAAGAGGTTGCTGAGTGAGGAAGTGAGCTTCAGACTTTCACACGTTGCAGAGGCTGGAAGGAGAAATTTGAGCGTAGCAAAAAAAATCGATGGAGGCTCGGCTGAGGATTTGTCAGGCCAGAATTTAGCCTTGATGTTTTCCTTTACAGGAGGTCACCAAGTGGGATCATGCTGCTCCAGGGCACAGGGGATGCTAGTTTTATTAAAAACCCAGGGTATGCAATGTCCTCATGCAGCCTGAGGGTTGTGGCTGGGCTGCTGAATGCCCCTTCCTCAGTACCACCAGCGTCCTGTAGGAGCTGATTTCTGGGACCGCTGTAAAGCCAGCAGCCAGGAGAGGAATGCAGTCCTTCATTAAAAACATTCTCCACTGCCTTCATAAAGCAATAGCTTTGACTGTAAATGTGTTGAATGCTCAATAATAGATGATCAGGAGCCCTTAGCACCGCAGCAAATGCGCTCAAAGCCATTTGGATTTCCCTTCAAAGCAAACAAAGAGGAATGTTCTGAGGACAGGCTTCCATGATTTATGGTTGCACAGCAATGCTGTGGACGTGGGGGGAATGCTTTAGCCTGGGAGACGCTGAAGAGAGGGTCCTAAACCTGTCTGAAGTCAGTGGTGAACTTGTCTGCTGACTTCTGCACAGCTTTGTCAGGGGATTGAATTCATCTTATTCTTGCTTGGGTGGATCTGTGTGAGCAGGCTGAGATTTTATGTCCTGGTGTGGGTTAAGAAACCCCTGTGAAACTGTTTAGGACTTGGGAGGATATTTCAGCCTGATCCCTGTAGCTGTGGTTTGAGGTTCTGCAGGATGCCTGTATGAAATCCAGACCTTGAGGTGGTTCCTGGCACTTTGCAGTTATTTCAAGCTGAAGCCTCAGCAGTGTGTAGGATGGTGTAGTCTGTCTGTAGTACATGTCAAAGGTGTAAAGATTCCTAATCCCCAAATCCTTCTGTGTATACCCCTTTGCTTTCTGTATGAAAGCCATTGTGGTTGCATGTGAGGCTGTAGGTGGGTTCTCCCTCAGCCTGCAGAGGGCCAGGCAGGACCAGATCCATACAGGGGCAGCCTAAGGATCAATACCTCTGAGATGGTGGCAGTGGTTCCTTCAGGTTCTGAGAAAGCTGCAGTACACCTTGTGCAGCTTTTGTGCGTGTAACTTGCAATGGCTGCAGGGAAGATTCTTTGGGGAGTGCATCACTTGCCCAAGGAGGATCCCAGTCTCTAGTTTGGGAATGGTGCTGCTCTCAAAGATTCAGCTTGGATCTTAGGAAGAATTTCTTCCCCATGAGGGTGATGAGACACTGGCACAGGTTGCCCAGGGAGGTGGTGGAAGCCTCATCCCTGGAGGTTTTTCCAGCCAGGCTGGATGTGGCTCTGAGCAAGCTGATGTAGTGTGAGGTGTCCCTGCCCATGGCAGGGGGGGTTGGAACTGGATGACCCTTGAGGTCACTTCCAACCCTAACAACTCTGTGCCTCTATGATTCTGACAGCACATGCTGTATGGCTGTTATTATGACTTAGTACTTCATGCCTGTCCTTAAATGGTTTCTCACCCAGCTTTTCCAGCTAAATCAGGCTTTGAGTGCATTCAGTGCTGGCGAATGGGATGAGCATCGCGCTGGGAACCTCTCAGCTTTCATCTGCCTTTATGTAATGAAATTCCAGCTTCAAAGGACCAAAACCTGAAGGTTATTTACCTGTAACTGGGTTGTTTTTTTTTATTATTATTATTTTTTTCTTCTCTTTGAGCAGTGAGCAGCTCCCAGGTGGGCGTGTGGGGATGCCACTTGAAGAGGAAGCATTTGATTTCCAAGTAAAATTAGATTCCACATCCAATTCTCGGTAACGCAAGTGCAAGACTTCCAGTAAAGATATTTTCTGTGGCAGAGGGATTTTAACATCTCCCAGCAGATCCAACCCAATTGCTCTGCAGCAGCCAGCTCCTGCCTTATCTTGCATATGTAAGCACTTGCTCAATAATGAAGTCGCCGTGGAAGTTGTGCCGTATCGGTGGTCAATTGTAAGATCAGCTGATAGAAGGAAAGCTGTGGCTGCGTCCTCTGTGGTGGGCACCAAGCCTGATATCCCTGCAGCAGTCAGGTGAAGACTTGGGAAGCTCATGTCTTGATATTTTCTCCTGATGCTGTCCCCATGTAGTGTTTTGAGGGGAGGCAGGTGGTCAGCAGGAAACCAAGACTCACACTTCCCAAAGGGGTTTTATTTTCTCTGCTGGGTGCCCTTTCTGTATGAAAGTCATTGTGGTTGCATGTGAGGCTGTAGGTGGGTTCTCCCTCAGCCTGCAGAGGGCCAGGCAGGACCAGCTCCATACAGGGGCAGGCCAGGGAGCAATACCTCTGAGATGGTGGCAGTGGTTCCTCCAGGTTCTGAGGAAGCTGCACCACATTGCCTTGCAGCCACTTCCTGCCTCCATTCCCCACCTTTCATCCTGCTGACAGCTTCTTCCCCTTGCTCCATGGAGGCACCACCAAAGTCCTGTTTCTGCTGCATTCAGCTGGTGCAAAGGGCAATGTGATCCCATCTGAGATACCTTCTGGGAGTCTGAATGACTGTATTAATGTCTTTGTCACCTGAGAGCTACTCTGTAGGGAATCATAACATGTGATTAAAGAAACCAGTTAAAAAACAGCTTAGGAAGCTGGATTAGGTACATGATCTCTTATTATGGCTCCTTTTAGCTGACAACCCTGGGAAAGAGGGGGGGGGGGTCTGGATTACATGGGGAAACATCAAGCCTGACAGGAGTGCTTTCTGACTGTTAGGCTTAGTGGTGTCATGTACGATTTTAATCAGATTTAAATAGTGGCAAACATCACAGGCTTAATGGATTTCAGCTTTATTATTGGGGCTTTGCTTAGAAGCAATTTGGATTTTGAGCTGTGAGCCAGCAATGCAAGTGTATTCATGATGGCACTAAAAGGGTCTGGAAAGCCAGGGTCCAACCTTGCATTTAAATGCCACATGCCTATGGATGGGGACTGATCTCTTCTTCTTTCCACCAGCCTCAGGATCTCGATGTGTTGTTAAGCTCAGCTGCATGTTGGGTTGTTGGTTGGGTTTTTTTTTTTCACAGAGACAATGCATTTGGCTTCAGTTCAGGTGTTGATTCAGCTGGGTGTCTGAACAAATGGCTTTTTCCATTTTAAAGGCTTTGTTGCTCAAAATGAAGCAGAATGGCACTGTATTCTGGAGAGCTGCTTGGCTTCAACCTTGAAGCACATGATCTGAAAGAGGCTCTGCCCTCCCTTTCAGGGGGTGTGAGTTGCTCTCCTTGACCTTCCCACAGTGAGGCTTTGTCTTGGCTGTGCCACTTTGGGGTGATGTGTCTAGAGAGAAAACAGGATATGGATCCCTGTATTTCTGCTGCCACATCCAAACTGTATAGATGGCTTTTTTTGTGTGGTGGGAGAAGATGCCATGCAAGGCATTAATATTGGAAGTGGTTTTCTAAAACACATTGGACTTGGAAGATTGGAGACAACCTTGGACCCTCAGCACTCGGGGACTGACTCTACAGAGACTTGCCTGGATGTATTCCTGTGTAATCTGGTGTAGGGGATCCTGCTCTGGCAGTGGGGTTGGACTGGATGATCTTTCGAGGTCCCTTCCAGCCCCTGACATTCTGTGGTTCTGTGAAAAGTTATCATTTTGTGAGGGTTGGTCACTGAGGTCTGCTCAGCTGGTTGGTGCTCCCAGTCCTGTGTGAGCAGGCAGAGGAGGGGGAAACGGGGACATCGATGCTTTTCAAGTTCCCCTTAGAAGTTGCATGTGGTGGTGTTCCCGTTGTGAGTAAAGGGATCCTGCTCCCTTGTGTTTTCTGTGCCACCTAAAACCACGGACCTAAGGCTTCAGCTACTTCCAGCTCTAAGCAGGAGCTCTAATGGTGATGTTTTCCCTTAGAAGACCAATGAGATGTCTGTAAGGTGTTACCTCAATCATCTACTAAATCCTGGCTTTCTGTCTGATGTAGCCATTCAAGTGCTAATTGCCTTTGACTGAGTCAATCATTTGCAGAGTGAGTGGGTTAATTGGGTATTGTGGAAGCAATCAATCTACTCAGCTGCTTGTATCCATAGCTGAGGCGCTACAATGTAGCGGACAATAATTGTTTTATGAGCTCCTGGAAGGCAGCAAAGGCAGGCTGCATAGGAACAGGAAACCCTCCTCTGCAAAATGGCCTTTAGCAAAGGTAATTTGGCTGCTAAATGCTCATTAAGAGAGGACTGATTGATGAAGAGATGGGAAATTCTCGCCTCTAAAACGCGTGTGCATGAGCAAATGGTCTGTGTGGGTGTTGGTGGGGATGGGTGCACAGGGCTCCTTTGGCTGGCTGGCTGAGGTATGATGTCACTCTTAACATAACTTCATCCTGTCCCTTCTCACTCCTGCCACAGAGTGCGACAAGAGATGTGCCAAGCACTCATCCTTACCTGAGATGCACCAGGGTGGAATGGAATGGAATGGAATGGAATGGAATGGAATGGAATGGAATGGAATGGAATGGTAGGGTAGAATTAACCAGGTTGGAAGAGACCTTTAAGATCATCAAGTCCAACCTATCCCCCAACACCATCAAATCAACTAAACCATGGCACCAAGCGCCCCATCCAGTCTCTGCTTAAACACCTCCAGTGATGGTGACTCCACCACCTCCTTGGGCAGCAGATTCCAATGGGCAATCACTCTTTCTATGAAGAACTTCTTCCTCACATCCAGCCTAAACCTCCCCTGAAAGATCCAAAGATCTTACCTCTCAGGTGTCCTAGGCACGAAGAGGGTGGACTGCAGGCTCACCAAACACATTCTCCTGTCCTTCTTGGCAAGGCTTTCCCTGCCAAAGCACTGAACTGTGCGGGGGCAGCAGCAGCTCTTGGTGGCTCCTCACCTGGTCTGTGCAGGAGAACACCTGGGGGAAAGGATGCTCATGTCTGAGGGCCCCTCTGCCTGCTGCTGCCATTTCCAGCCCGCCTGTGTCTGCAGTGCTGAGCATGTAACCAGCAGGAAGTGCAGTTATCCGCAGATGACTGCAGAATTCTTTTCAGGGAAGTTACAAGCTCCTCAGCACAGCTGCAGACAGAGGAAGAACAAAAAGAAAAAGAAGAAAAAACCAAAAAAATAGGCAAGCTGCTGGTGCTGTGCGGTGAAGCAGGGGTGTGGCTGCAGCCTTCCCTGAGAGCTCTTCAAGTTGTGTGGCCAACCCTGGCACTGCTTGTGAGGGGATTACCTTATGCAGGGGGGAGGATGAGCTTGTCTCTGGACAAAGTGGTGTTCTCACTCCAGGAGAAAAAAATTGTGTTCTGGCTGCTTAAAACAATTCCAACTGAAGTCACTGAGATGCCTTGCTTTGGTGATGGCTGAGTGTTGCAGGAAGAACTGCTACAACTTCCTGTAATCAAACCAAACCATTTTTGCTGACACAGCAGCAGGAGGAGCATGGATCCTTCTGCAGCACTCCTCAAAGTCCAGTCCATAGGGACTTCTCCATCCAACTCTGTGGCTATGGACAGCATGGTTTGTTTCACCAGAACAAGAGGACACAGTCTCAAGCTGTGCCAGGGGAGGTTTAGGCTGGATGTTAGGAAGAAGTTCTTCACAGAGTGATTGGCCATTGGAATGTGCTGCCCAGGGAGGTGGTGGAGTCACCATCACTGGAGGTGTTTAGGAAGAGACTGGATGGGGTGCTTGGTGCCATGGTTTAGTTGATTAGGTGGTGTTGGATGATGGGTTGGACTTGATGATCTCAAAGGTCTTTTCCAACCTGGTTAATCCTACTCTATTCTAAATAAAAATAAACAAGAAAGATCCTGCAGACTCTCTGCCTTCAGAGGAGGTTGTGACATCAGTGCCAGCGGGGATGTGGGATGTCAGGGATTTGCCACTCAGCTGCTCCAAATAATTATGCAGTTCCTTAACCTCGCAGGAAAAGCAGGCACATCATCCCCAGCAAGCATCTATCTGCCTTTCTGCTTTAATTAACTTCTTATAGTGTTAATAGAGAAGATACTCGGCTTCTGACACGCAGAGAAGTGGTGATACATACCCTGTAATTTCAGCAGCAAAGTGATGGAGTTGTATTTAAATCTCCTCCAAAGCTCTGGATTGGGGTCAAAGCATTTTAACTGCTTAAAGAAAACCTCCTCCTGTAGGTGGAGCTGCCCTGCCTGAATTCTAGGAAATTGCTCTTGAGCTGCACACACAAATAAGCAATTTCCTCCTGATTCAGTGTCCTGTGCTTTGTCTTGCAGTGAGACAAGAAGGCAAGAAGCCTCCTGGTGATGCATTTGGGCTTGGGTATGATACTGGCTCTGTTGCTACGCTGGGTTTTGGCTGCACCTACATGTTTCTCCCAAAAGCTTTGGACCAGACCTAGCTCTGCCACGGCCCTAGAAGCATGGTGGAAACAAGCAGTTCTGATGCCTCTTTTGGGGTGAAATTGCAAAATAAAGTGCCAAAGGAACTGAAGAGCAGATGTGGTTAACTCCATGGTTATAGTGCTTTACTTAGGTTGACAGAAAGCAAAGGCCATGAATGTAGGCTTTTGGGTTGGGTTGGTTTGGTTTTCAATCCAGTGGGTCTGGCTGCTCCCCTCCAGAAGGGTTTTTCTCTTCTCTGAGAGCAAAGGCTGAAACTGAAAAGAGTGATTTGGGGCACTTTCTACAATCCACATTCTCAGAGACCAAACCCCACCCCCATCATTTATGAGCACCGTGACAGCTTTCTGGGGTGGGGAAGTAGCAACACCCTCCTCTGAAAAAATGGGGAACTTGAACACATTGCTGGCAGAAGTTGGATGGAAGGACTATGTCTTGATAGAAAATCCTCTCCCTTGCTTCCTCTGCTGACTTGCAGACTGTGAGAAAGCTGGGCTAGACTCAAGCACCCAAGGAGTCCTGCTGACTTTGGGTGCCTGGCTTGGAGGATCTCCAGCCACCAGTGCAATGGGGCTGACCCAAGGCCATACAGTATCTTCAGCCAACCAAAGTGGTGACTCTTTTCTTTGCCCCACAAGAGTTTTAGCTGTGGTGGTGAAGTGAGTTTGGAAATGACAGTTCCTCATACTACATAACAGGCCAAAGCCACCCATCTGTGACTTCATTTTATGTTGTGTGCTGTCTGTGGGGCAACTTTGTCACTACTGCTTGGTGGTTTTTCTCTTTTCTTTGCAAGTGCCACAAGTTTGAGCCAGAATTGCCTACAAAAGCAAGTGGTTGGTTTGTCTTCTTGGCAGGTGGCTGAGATCATGCAGAAAACTTGATGACCAAACAGCAGTGGTGTTAGCAGTGCAAGAGTGATGGTTTTAGAGTGGCCACAGGTGCTCTCCAGCAGGTCTTCATTAGGAAGTGCTTTCTGTGGTCACAGTTGGGTGCTGGCAATCCAGGAGGATGATGCCAGGTGTCACATCTCTTGTTCTGTGCCTTGAGAGAAGAGTCAGGCCTGTTGGTGACACAATGCTGAGTGGTCCAACACCAGCAGACAGCAGGTGAGAGAGGGCTAGTGGTTGTTTAGCTTCAACATAAGCAGAACAGCCCTCATGAAGATCTGGATTTGGCCAGATACTTCCAAATACAAAGCTGTTGCTAAGGTAATGCAGCCCACAGAGATGAGGAAGAGATGGTTTAATTCTCTGGCTCTGATGCCCTCCAGTGTAAGATCTGTTCCCTGTTCAACCTCCTGCAGTCTCATTCCTCAGCACCTTCTCTAGCTGTTTTCACAATCCTTTAGATCAGGACATTGAGGACACATCTTGCTGACTTACTGTTTGCCTGAGGAACCTAGAGGGGTTCAGTTTGGGTTCAAGTCTAGTTCATGGTGTTTTGCACTGATGGATGTTGACAGAGGTGCAGGCAGCAGGTTTGGGCAGAGCAGAGGAACAGCTCCCAGTGTCACTGCCCTGGAGGAAGAAGAAAAGAGAGGGGGGAAGGGGGGAAGAAGCAAGCAAAGGATTTATGAGCATCTGTACTGAAGTACAGTGAAATTAGCAGCTGGCTTTGTCAGAGCCAGGAGCTCCTGTGCAGAGGTGATGGCTCTGGGAAGAGCCAGAAGATCAACTATGGAACTTTGTGTTGGTTTGGTTTTTGTTCTTCACTGGAGTGGAGTTTGGGTGTTGCCTTTTGCCACAAAAGATTGAAAATAGAAGATAAAAATGATGAAATCTCCCTATGGAAGAGAGCAGGGAAAGCTGAATTTCCAGCCTGACCTCGACACTGGCTCCCAGTCTTGTCCTGGGCAGCTCACCAAACCTCTCTGGGCTCCCATCTCTCTGTACATAACCAATATGATGTCCATCTGCCAGGGCTGAGCCTTAGACAGACTATACAGATTTGCAATTATTTGAGATCCTCTTTGGGGAGATGCAGAGTAATTGTGTTCTTCATCCCTGAAGTGTTAAGAAAAGTCACCAAAAATGTGTTGTGGAGGGGAGCAAGTTTAATGAGGAATGCCTGCAGCATCCTTTGCCATGCAGAGGTTTGTAATGAAGCCCTCCAGATGAAGGAATGGATGAGACCCACAGCCAAGACCTGTGGAGCCGAGGTGCTCCAAGGTGGACCTGCTGAAAGTTGATCTTTGTGTGCCTGGTGCTCTGCTAAATCAGGCAAACTCCAGTGGGGGTTCCTGAAGGAAAATATGGCCTTTCCTTCTGCATCCCCTCATCTTTGCATTTGGAGGTGTCACTGGCCTCCCCTGTCTCTCATTTGACACTGACATCCTTTCCTCCAAGCCCAGCTTTGTCCAGCCCCCTACGAGATGCCAGCGTTCCCCGAATGTCAGACACAGAGAGGCTCTGAAAGTGTCTCTGCCTTTAGTGGAGTGAACAGAAATGGCTTTTGAGGCACTCTCCCATTGCTCTGACTGGCTTGGCATTAAAAATCAGCACCCTTCAGGAACAGGAACTGCCTGGCATTGGTTTCTAAACCACACACTTCAAGAGCAAGCTGCTGAACAGTTTGCCATTCAAGAGAGCAGTCAGCAGCCGTCAGAGCCCCAGCAGCGTCTCAGCCTCACGTTAAGCCAATCTTGCATGTTATAAGTGTATCAGCTGGGCATCACCTACTGCCTGTCTGTCTGCTGTCAGAGAGACATTATTCCTGCTCAGCTCCAGCGTGTGCAGCCTGCTCTGCGGGACGCAGCAGTTATGCTGATAGGAGCCTGGCTGGTAGCAGTGTCTGAGACTGAATCAGAGATTTGATTTCCCAGGAATTAATTCCTACCACGGTGGTGAGATGAACATCATCTGGGTCTTTCCTGTGCTGTTGTTGGATGAGGCTGCCCTTGGTTGGGTTTTGCTGGCTTTGGCTGATCCTGATCCAGTTCTGGGCCCCACAGTTTAGGAAAGAGGTTGACTTGCTGGAGTGTGTCCAGAGAAGGGCAACAAAGTTGGTGAGGGGTTTGGAGCACAAGTCCTATGAGGAGAGGTTGAGGGAGCTGGGGTTGCTTAGCCTGGAGAAAAGGAAGCTCAGAGGAGACCTTATTCCTCTCTACAACTACCTGAAGGGAGGTTGTAGACAGGTGGGGGCTGGTCTCCTCTCCCAGGTAACCAGCACCAGAACAAGAGGACACAGTCTCAAGCTGCACCAGGGGAGGTTTAGGCTGGAGGTGAGGAGAAAGTTCTTCACTGAGAGAGTTGTTAGCCATTGGAATGTGCTGCCCAGGGAGGTGGTGGAGTCACCATCCCTGGAGGTGTTCAAGAGGGGATTGGACGTGGCACTTGGTGCCATGGTTTAGTCATGAGGTCTGTGGTGACAAGTTGGACTTGATGATCTTTGAGGTCACCTCCAGTGATGGTGACTCCACCACCACCCTGGGCAGCCCATTCCAATGGCCAATCACTCTCTCTATAAAGAATTTCTTCCTAACATCCAGCCTAAACTTCCCCTGGTGCAGTTTGAGACTGTGTCCTCTTGTTTTGGTGCTGATTGCCTGGGAGAAGAGACCAACCTCCACCTGTCTACAACCTCCCTTCAGGTGAGGCACAGACTGTTGGAGAAGAGCAAGAACAGAGTAAGAAGGGCAAATGTGAGGGAGCTGGCCTGTTTCATTCATGCCTTGAGCAATCCAACCACACAGCTGCTGTGCTTGGTTTGGAAGTTGAAGCTCTTCTCCTTTTCCTTACCCCATCTCTGTTTTCACACGTGGCACTTTACCCCGCCTCTATTTTTACACATGGCACTTCACCTCCGAGCCTCAGCCACTTGCTTTCTGCTGCAGGGTACCGAGAAGGGTTTCTGTGGAAGAGAGGACGTGACAATGGGCAGTTCCTGAGCCGGAAGTTCGTCTTGTCGGAGAGGGAAGGCGCACTGAAGTACTTCAACAAAAACGACGTGAGTACAGGGGGCTGCTGCAGGGGGGTAGGAGCTCACAGCTGTAAGAGCATCTCTGGCCAAGGCATTCCTAAGCCACCACTTTATTTGTAGTTTTACAGTCTTCATAAGCATTGAATCATAGAATCAACAAGGTTGGAAAAGATCTCAAAGACCATCAAGTCCAACCTGTCACCCCAGACCTCATGACTACAGACCACAGCACCAAGTGCCACGTCCAATCCCCTCTTGCGCACCTCCAGGGACGGCGACTCCACCACCTCCCTGGGCAGCACATTCCAATGGCTAATGACTCTCTCAGGGAAGAACTTTCTCCTCACCTCCAGCCTAAACTTCCCCTGGCACAGCGTGAGGCTGTGTCCTCTCATTCTGGTGCTGGTTGCCTGGGAGAAGAGTCCCTGACCATGCCAGGATGAGGGCACCAGGTGCAGCTCAGCAGTGTTATTGGCAGGATTCATGCCTGGTCCACCACTGCCATGGTCATGGTGAGAAAACCTTGCTGGCCATTGGGGTCTACAAGAAAGCTGGGGAGGGACAGTTCAGGGTGTCAGGTAGTGATAGGACTAGGGGGAATAGGAAAAAAGTAGAAATGGGGAGATTCAGGTTGGATGTTAGGAAGAAGTTCTTCACCATGAGGGTGGTGAGATACTGGAACAGGTTGCCCAGGGAGGTGGTGGAAGCCTCATCCCTGGAGGTGTTTAAGGCCAGGCTGGATGTGGCTCTGAGCAAGCTGACCTAGTGTGAGGGGTCCCTGCCTGTGGCAGGGGGATTGGAACTGGATGATCCTTGAGGTCCCTTCCAACCCTAACAATTCTAAGATTCTGTGATTCTAAGATTGCAGACAGTCCTGCTCTGTTGAGTCAGGAGGCTTTTCCTGAACCACCAACAAAGAGGTTTTTCTCAGCTCTGGCTCTGCATCATCCAGCTGACATGGATTTCATATTTATGGCTAGGTTGTGATGAAGGTATCACTGTCTCACAGTGCTCACTGGGTTCTGAAACCTCCTTTGCACATCGTGACAAGCAACCCAGAGGAAGAACTCCAGGCTGCCTGTTCCAGAGTCGAGCAGTGGAAGCATTTGTCTTTTTCCCCAGAGCACATTTCCTTTCTTGTGAGAGATGGAGCTACTACCATGAAAACTGCATTTGTGATGAAGACAAATGTTCTACTGTTTGGCTCCACAGCATGGAGAAAGCCAGGTTGTTTCCTCTCACCTTTGAGCTGCCCCTGAGCATTGCAGTTGAGAGCAGCCCAGACTGAGCTGCCAGCCACTTTTTTGGTGTCATGTTGGGACTCACCATGCAGAGCAGGGGGGAGCATTGATCCACACTTCTCCATGCCTGGTCTCTGACTTTGAGAGCACCACCTTCAGCTTGCTGTGTTATGGTGCAATTGCCTCTCAGGACAGGAGAGAGCCAGTCATTACCAAGGGAGAAGTGAAAGTCTCAGCAGCCCCCATTCACTTGCTATTGACTGCTCTTGTAGTTTGAAGCTGCTTTGCTTCATTGCTAACCATAGCTGTGATGGGAACAAAGCTGTCTAGATGTGTCCTCTTTGCTGGGATTTCCCTACCATGATTGCTCATGATGGCTGTGTGCCCACAAGTTGCAAAGGAGCTGATAGCATCTCCACAAGCTTAAAGACTTCCACGAGGTGCTGGGGACCACAGCACCACTGCATTACCTTCTGCTGGCCTCTGGCAGTGTCCTAAAACTGGTGCTATCAGAAGGCTTTTTGTGATGCTGGTTCACTTCTCAGTGCAGTCCTGAAAGGGTGGTAAGGTTCTACAGATGTGTTGTAGGAAGGGAAGTTGACCTACCACAGAGGGTGCAAGTGGGATTGGTGCCTAGGAGGGCCTGATCCAGGCTTATTGTTGGGCTAACCCACCTAAGAGGTGGGCTGTAAGGTATTCATTTGTCTCTCCAAAAAGAAAGTTCCCAGTTTGGGGGCAAAGGGAGGAGCTGAGTCAAAAGCCAATGGCCTGTGTGAGAGGATGGGCTTGATGGGGACATGGGCATGATGCCAGGCTAGCACCCAGATCTGAAGTTGACAAGGGGGGGTAATCCTACATCTTCTTGGGCAAGGGTGAATTGGCTGTGGGTGCTTGAAATGCAGAAAGCATCCTGGCCTCTTAGTTAGCAGTCTGCTTGAATGGATTTATTTCTTTGACAGCATTCACCCTGCTGTAAATGGTGGCCACTTATCATTAGGTAAAGAGTCTGGAGGGGTTGGGAGACAGCTGAACAGAGGGTGACACTGGAGGCACGGTGAAGATGCTTGTCTTTATAGCACAACATCCTGTCATGAAACTTCACCTATCCTTGCTTCCCTTGACCTCTGCTGAATGCTGCAGAACAGAGAATGTTTCCAGGCAGACAGCACTCGCTGACACCTGAGCAAAGTCTCTGATGCCTCATCACCAAGCAATTTTGAGGGCTGGGAGTCAGGTGTTTTTTAGCTAATGGCCTCAATCAGGAGTGTTTTCTGACCAAGTGAACTACTTTCTGGTTTGAGAGCCAATTTTCAGGGTGTTTGCTCACTCAGCTGTGTTTTCCAGGCAAAAGAACCCAAAGCAATTATGAAGATTGAACACCTAAATGCAACTTTCCAGCCTGCGAAAATAGGGAACCCACACGGACTGCAGATCACTTATTTGAAGGACAATAGCACAAGGAACATCTTTGTCTATCATGAAGATGGCAAGGTGAGAGCATGGAGGTAACCAGGAGGGTTGAGTTGTGGTGCTGGGGGTTGATACGGCACGGAGCCAGCCTGTGGCACACCAGGCTCTGGCTGAGCTGGGAACTGCTGGGGGTGTGTGGAAGTGATGGGGGTACAGGGTGCACAACCAGCTCTGAGTGTTTGTGGTGTCCTGCCAAGCATGAAGGCTGCACACTCTGTCTTCTAAATAACAAGAGGCAAATGGAAGGAATTGCTGTTCCTCTGCATGGAACTAAACCTAGGGGCAGAGGCATTTTTAAGGCAGGCTTCTTGGTCCCTGGAGAAGGAGACAGGGTGAGTAGAGCAGTGAAAGATGAGGGGGCTCACTCTAAGGACCCAAAGCAGGGGAGTGAGCTGGATTGTAGAAGACCCAGGAAGCTGCTTGTTTCTCTGCCTGTCTTGTGCTTTAGAAAATGCGGGTTTGCAGTGGCATAAGCCCCCTTGCTGCCATGCCCTCATGCCTCTGAAGGGAGGTGTGAGGAAGAGGACTCACAGATCTGGGGCAGTCATTTGCACAATGAGGGCATGAAGTCCGTGGAGGTGGACATGGAGACCAAGGCAGTGAGGGGGGTCCGAGCTCTCCTGGAGGCTGTCCCAGCGGTCCCAGCACAGGAGCTACGCTGAGCAGTCACCACGCTGTCCAGTGGGTCTTGTCTCCATATACTGGTGTCCAAGCAGAGAGCAGACCTGACTGAGTTTGCAGTGGATGCCATCTCACAGGCTAATTTTCATCACTTTGTTCCCTCCCCATATGTTTTGGGCTCCCAATAAAATGTCATCAGCCCTGCAGTGGCCACAAAATCAGAGTCTAAAGCTGTCCTGCTCACAGTACCTGCTTTCTTCTGGCTGTCATGGTGCCCTCAGCATTTGGTGTTACATCCTCTTCAGCACCCTGGCTGTCAGAGAGGCTTTCTGGGGGCAATCCCTTGTGGACAGAGCAGGGATTTGCAGGATTGTCTCAGTGCACAGCCCATTCCCAGCTGTTCATCCAGGCATGGCAAGCCAAGCAGCCCTGCTAGGGATAAGCAGGCTGTGCTCAGAGCAGTCGCTCCTCTCCAGGCTGTCTGGGACAATAATGCCACCAAAACCCAAGATACTCTTCACTTGTAGGTGAGCAAAGCTGTTCTTAGCCCTGCTGCTGCTGCTGCTCAGGCTCTGGGTGTGGTGGAGCTGGGTGATGTGTGTGGTGCTAGCAGGGCTGAGCTGCAGAGGCTGGATGTGCTTCCTGCACGGTACAGGAGCTCCTGGCAGGAAGCAGTGGGTCAGGTGTGGGTCAGGTTGGGTTAATGAGTGGCACTGCCTGGTTTTGTGCATGCACACAGGCCTGCAGGTGGTGTGCACACACCTGTGTTGTGTGTATAGTAGGCACAGGCATCATGGATGGATGTGTGCCTGTGTCTGTGCTGCTGTATTCAGACACAAAAGGAATTCTCTCTCTCTCTCCTCCCTTATGTGTGTATTTCTCTATAAAAAGAAAGCAATGATGAGCACTTAGAGCCAGGCAGGTCTTGCTGCTCTGGGGGAAGTGGCACAGTGTGGTGGTGCCTGCCTGGCTTTTGTTTGCTGCCCACACAGTGGGATTCATTAGCTGGGCTGTGTCTCTCCAGCCCTGTGCTCCACTTCAGCCTGCCCACTCCTTTGCACCCTGCAGCACCACAGGGTCTTTCTCTGTGCATTTGTTGGTTCTGGGGAGCTGCAGCAGCAGGACTGCTCCTCTATTTACCCTCCAGGGTCTTGCTCCATGTGTTTGTGGTTTGTGGTTTGAAGCCCTCCAGCAGGGCTTCTCCTCTGTTTACCCTCCTCTCCATCTGCTTGGCCTGGTGGGATGTGCAAGTCCCCTGGCACAGAGCAGACACTGCTTGTCACCAGGTGCTGCTTTAGGACAGCCAGGTATTGCTGAGCTGCTCTCAAGTACCTCCCTGGCCACAGTTTTCACCAAAGACAGAGGCAGAAGCTCTTTCCTATGAAAGCTCCATCCACCATCGTGCCCCTGTCTGTGTTTTGCTGGGCTGTGCTGGTCCACCTTGCCCAGCTGTGAGGAATGGGCTCAGGTTTTCACTGTTACTTGGGCTTGGGGTTTAAAATGCTGAGCTTTCTGATGAGGGTTTGTGAAGGGAGCAGTCTTGCAGGTCTCAAGCAGTTGCTGCTGCCTCGTGTTGGAGGTTTGGCAGGATGTGTTCTGATGCCTTTGGGTAACAGCCTGCCTGGATTTCCTTTGAGTTCCCTGAAACTGATGTGCCCCTTCAGCTGAGCAAAGGGCTGCAAGAAGATGACATCCCTGGGGTAAGCTCCCACCCTTTGGCACTGGAGACAGCCCTGGGACATGCCTGCCTTCCTCCACTGCCCTTCACTCCCTCCTATCCTCTCCTGGCAGCCCCAGGGTGTCCTCTTGTATCCCAGGATTGAACTGCTCAGGTCTGATTTAGGCTCCTGTCTCATATAGCTGGGGTTTGATAACTTCCTCACCTGATCCTGTCACTGATCTGGCTGACCTCCCACCAGGCAGGTTCCGGTGTGAGGGTTTCCGCCGAGGAGCTCAGCAGTAATCCAGAGCATCACCTGCTGCTCTCCACCTGGCTCTTCCTCTTCAATACCCCAGAAGAACTTGAGCTCATGTCTGAGATGGGATAATCCCACGTGTGCCTATCCAGCCCCTAAACCAGGCAGGAGAGCCCTGCCCCCCTGGTGGCATCTGCTGGAGTAAGGCATCCAAAGGGAGAGAGGTGGATGGACCAAGCAGGTAGCCATGCTGCCACCCCACAGCTTCACAGGGTGGGACAGCAACATGTGACTTGGCTGGAGATGTACTTCTTGGGTGGGCTCAGCCAGGTGGTTTCATCAGCTTCTTGGTGTGTCCTGATGGCAAACAAGTGACTGAAACCATCCCCAGCACCTTGCTCAAAACAGGCACATCTGGGTGCTCTCAGGATGTGTCTGGTAGCAGTGGGTGTCTGGAGAGGCAGGCCAAGATGTCTTGGGCTCTGACCATTTTAGAGGATGCTGTTGTGGTTCCTTGTTAGCACTTGCCCACCACCAGATGTGCTGGACCTGCCAGGGTGAAGCTGGGGCACCCGCTGGAGTGGGAGACAGATCCTCTACGTGGGGTGGCACCTGTGTGCAGACTGCCCTGTGTTCTGGAGGCACCTCACCCGGGCTGCCCCTCCTGTGGGCACAATGCTGGAGCCAGCTTTCACCTGCCCCCGGCTCTCCATCTGGGCGTGGGAGGCTGGGAGGCTGCAGGCTCGGCTCTCCCAGAGCTCCGAGCTCCTGGCCGGGGCTGAAGCTCCCCCTGCAGGACTTCCCCTGGAAGCCACGGTAGGACCAGCTCGAAAGCTGCGGTGTGTTGCTGCCATCCCTGGTGTTGCCGTCGCCCTTAGGATGAGAAGTGGTGGGCTCAGTCTCCATAGAAGGCCGTAGGAGCTGTAAATACAGTTTTTGTGGGGCGGTCTCTGTGCAAATTAGCTTTGGAATCTTCCCCAGTGCTTCCCCTTTCCTGAGCAACACCAGGAGCTCTCAGGATGGAAAGAGGTGGCATGAGGGATTGATCAGCAGCACAAGTGCTCACTGCTTGAGCTCCAGGGGTGGAAGAACACCAAGTATGGTGAGAACAAGTTGTGTTTTTATCTGGGATTTTCAGTCTGGGGCTGCCCAGGCAGCGTGGGTGGCTCTGGTGCAGGATGTGGACTGGAGGGACACTGAGGTGGCATGTGGAGGGAGAGCCTGTGGTGGCACTGCAAGCAGTCCAGAGGAAGTTGGGGGGCTGGAGAAGCCATCTGCAAAGGTGCAGGCAGTGGATCATTTTATTGTGCTTGCTCCAGAAGAATCAGTGGAAGGATCCTCTGCTGCTGAGCCAACATCTTCATGACTGAGGAGTCTGAGCAGTCCAGTGTTGGTGTATTACACCAGGGAGAGTCTGCTCACACCTCACTCTTCCTGTGGCTTTGTTCAGAACTATGCACACAGAAAATTTTTAGCAACTGAACCTTCTTGCTTTGCATCCACAGCAGCAGGTTCACACAAAGAAAAGTGGTGGTGTCCCCTTCCTCCAGCAGTGGATGATCAATAGTCTGAGAAGCAATCAATTGCTGAAGTCAGCAAGAGGCTTTTAGCCTCTGCTTTTCTGCAGGGTGAGACCCTGTCTCTCATCACAACTGAGGAGGAGACCTGCATAGAGATGTATTTACATCCATCCAGTGGGTGGCTGTATGAAATACCAACATCTTAACTTTATAGCTTATTGTTCATTACCTGCAGCCTGGTTTGGTCATCCTTAACTTCAGTTCCTCTTGCTGATCCTCTTTGTGCTGCTATCTGGGGTCTGCTTAGCTGCTTAGGGTAGGGCAGCAAGTGGTAAGTAAGTAAAACCTCAGACAGCTAGGTCAGAATTTTCCAAAGCATTCTCTGTGTATGTCCTGTTAAGGGTTAGTTTGTTGTATTTTCCCTGTTAAGGGTTGGTTTGTTGTATTTTCCCCCCTGCAATTTCAAGTAGCTGAACAAACCAAAGCAAAGTGAGCTTAGAGGGAGGCTATCTGCCACCTCAGGCCATTTTTGAGATACCCCCAGTTCAACTCCTTCAAACTGAGGTCTCCTCAATTACACACAAGAGCCTTTTCTGCTTTGTTTTGCTGTGTTTTTTCCCTCACAGCTAATAATTTTTAAAGCATAACAAAGTTTAGCTCTTGCTGGAGGCTGACTTCTGCATTGCTATGGTCTTCCCTCTGCCACAGCAACATCCCCTGAAAGGGCTGGCAGTGTTCATTTCAGGATTCAGTCTGGCTGGACAGATGGGCAGAGTCCAAGGGCAGGAGATTGACCACATCCAAGTGCCAGGTTCTGCGCATTGGCCACAACAACCCCATGCAGTGCTACAGGCTGGGGTCAGAGGGGCTGAGAGCAGCCAGGCAGAGAGGGACCTAGGGGTGCTGGTTGATGGTAGGCTGAACATGAGCCTGCAGTGTGCCCAGGCAGCCAAGAGGGCCAATGGCATCCTGGCCTGCATCAGGAACAGTGTGGCCAGCAGAAGCAGGGAGGTCATTCTGCCCCTGTACACTGCACTGGTTAGACCACACCTTGAGTACTGTGTCCAGTTCTGGGCCCCTCAGTTTAGGAAGGAGGTTGAGTTGCTGGGAGGTGTCCAGAGAAGGGCAACAAAACTGGGGAGGGGTTTGGAGCACAAGTCCTATGAGGAGAGGCTGGGGGAGCTGGGGTTGATTAGCCTGGAGAAGAGGAGGCTCAGAGGAGACCTCATTGCTCACTACAACTACCTGAAGGGAAGTTGTAGACAGGTGGGAGCTGGTCTCTTCTCCCAGGCAACCAGCACCAGAACAAGAGGACACAGTCTCAAGCTGCACCAGGGGAAGCTTAGGCTGGAGGTGAGGAGAAAGTTCTTCCCAGAGAGAGTTGTTGGCCATTGGAATGGGCTGCCCAGGGAGGTGGTGGAGTCCCCATCCCTGGAGGTGTTCAAGAGGGGATTGGACGTGGCACTTGGTGCCATGGTTTAGTCGTGAGGTCTGTGGTGACAGGTTGGACTTGATGATCTTTGAGGTCTCTTCCAACCTTGGTGATTCTGTGACTTGAGTATCCTTGTGCTTATCCCTAGCAGACTGGCAGATATGACTGATGACTGGAGTACCAGTATCAAGAGATATTTAGCTACTCTGGTAGCAAAACACTGAAGTATGTTGATAAAATGTGGGTGGGATTCAGGCATTCCATGCATGTCCTGCCTGTGGTGATGGCTGGAGGGGCCAGATGGCATGGGCTTGTGGTGGGGAGAGGTACAAGGCTGCCTTTGCACCAAGCCAGCGAGTCAGGCAGTGTTTGTAGGGTCAAGCTCAATGCTGGGCTCAGTACTTCAAAGTTTCACCAGTTCACAGACATGCTAAAATCCTTCCCTCTGCCTCTTGGTGGTCACCAGTGGCTGCAGAGCTCTGTGGATGTCTTGCCGCTTGGGAGAGCAGCTTGGCATTCCCCATCCTTGCCTGTTCGGTGCTCTCTTTTCTGTCTGTTTCTTATTTTGGTTTAGGACTGCTGCTAAACTGCAACTGGGACACAGGGATGGGAGAGGTGAAATGCAAGAGGATCACATGATTTTACCTGCAGGCTGTTACTCACTGTGCTTTTCTTTCTCATTCGTAGGAAATCGTGGATTGGTTCAATGCCATCCGGGCAGCACGTTTCCATTACTTACAAGTGGCATTCCCTGGAGCCAGTGACGTTGATGTGAGTTTTCCTGCAGTTCTGTTATTTTATTCCCCACACACACACACTTCTTGCTCATTTTTAGCATCTTGTTAACAAGCTGGAAGGCTGGGGAGAGCTCTTCATCCTTCAGAGTGTTTTACAATCACTGGACTGAAATGGTGGTGGTGGGATGTCAAGCCCACGTGCAGTACCTGCTACCAACACCCACCCTTGGAGACCACGTGTGTGTGTGCGCCACATGTGGCACCCTCAGAGCATGAGTTGTGAGTATGAGTAACTCCTGTGCTGTCAAGCATCCAGCAGCCACGAGTGTCTTTCTCAGAGGCTGTGGCTATGATGTTAAAAACCGAAGTAAAGGCTGGAAGGTAGAAAAGATGTGTGTGCGCTCAGGTGGCCAACAGCATCCTGGCCTCTATCAGCAACAGTGTGGCCAGCAGGACCAGGGAAGGAATCTTACCCCTGTACTTGGCACTGATAAGGCTGCACCTCAAATACTGGGTTCAGTTTTTGGGTCCCTCACTCCAAAAAGGACGTTGAGGTGCTGGGGTATGTTTAAAAGACATTCAGATGAGGTGCTCGGGGACATGGTCTAACAGTTGTGTGCAGGGAGATGTTAGGTTATGGTTGGACTCTTGATCTTAGGGTCTTTGCCATGCAGGCAGTTCTGTGATTGTGTGAAAACAAGCGTGCCAGTGCTGTGGCCAAGCCCTGAGATGAGTTCTTGTGTGCAGGTCACTGCAGGCCACCTCCTGAATCTCTGTCTCATCTTTTCCGGGCGCTGGAGCTGCTAATTTCATTTCCCTTTGCTAATGCAATACTGGAGGCACTGCTAAGGCAGGCTGGCAGCAGGTGCCTCGTGTGGCACTGCAGCCGGTGTGCGACGTCACTGCTGCTTCTTCTTGGCTACCCTCTGTTACCTCCTCGGCTTTGTAGATTTCAAACCCTAATTGTGTTACCTGGGAGGGGCTCAGGCTGGTGGCTGTGTCTCTGGCTGCCCAAGCACCCCCAAGGAGCCCCAGAGCCAAAGCTTCCTTTCAGCCCCATGCTCTGACACTGTCCTGATCCCTGGGGGAGGATAAAGAAGAAAGGTCCCACAGGTGGTAGCTGATCTCCAGCAGCAGGGTCTTCAGACTGTTTTCTAATAAGAAATTAGCTTGGGAACATACAAAAAGCCATAAGAGGAGCCTTGTTAGCTGGCTGTAGTAGTCACCATGCAGCACACACTTCCCTCAATCACTTCTACCCCCTTCCCTATCTTCTGTTCAAGTTGGTTGGCACATCTGAATCAAACTGCCCCCCAAAACTCCCAGACCATAATGGACCTGCCACTTGCTCAACAGTTGGTGAAGGTGTTTCTCTTCTTACCCTCTGGCAGTTTCAGTGGGAGATAAGATATTTGTATTTTCACTTGCTGGCCCCTTCTCATCAATTATTCTTTGGAGGACACAGAGGAGTGTAATGTTTAGTGAGGTTCGGTTTATGACCTTGGAATACTGAACCGCTGTTCACAGCACTCAGCCTAGGGAGAGCTCTGGGGAAGACCTCTGGGTTATCTACACAAGGTAGCTCTGTCCTGGGTGTTGCCATCATTAGCATCTCATTTATGACCTTTGCCCTGTCAGAGAGCTGAAGAGACAAGAAGTTTAGCCAGGAGCCGGGTGGACTCTGGTGGAGAGGTGCGAATTGCTCACACTGCCCTAAGCACGCCCAGGCTGCCTCTGCAGCTCCTGGGGTGCCAGGATGATTAAGGGAGTGGAACATCTTCCATACCAGAAGAGACTGAGGGAGATGGAGCTCTTTAGCTTGGAGAAGAGGAGACTGAGAGGTGACCTCATCAGTGTTTATAAATATGTAAAGGGTGAGTCCCAGGAGGCTGGAGCCAGGCTCTGCTCAGTGGTGCCCAGTGACAGCTCAAGGGGCAAGGGTGGAAGTTGAGGCATAGGAAGTTTCATGTAAATATGAAGGGGAAAAAATTTCACTGTGAGGGTGACAGAGCACTGGAGCAGGCTGCCCAGGGAGGTGGTGGAGTCTCCCTCTCTGGAGATATTCAAAACTAACCTGGATGCATTCCTGTGTAATCTGGTGTAGGTGATCCTGCTCTGGCAGGGGGATTGGACTGGGTGATCTTCTGAGGTCCCTTCCAGCCCCTGAAATTCTGTCATTCTGTGAAGGATGCTTCAGGGACCCATTTGCAGGGTAGAGGAACCTTTCTGAGCCAAGGGTGGCAAGCTCCTTGCTTAGCAAAGTGTCCGCAGCACTGTGCCAGGAACCAAACACCAGGACTCTGAATGCTGCAGGGGCCTTCATTGCCTACAATGAGGCATCCAAGGCGAAGATGTTCCATGCTGCTGCAGAACAGCTGTGTGGTTCTTTGGGCTGTTGTGTTTTGGGGTGTCCTTGCCCACATGTCTGCTTGACCAGAGCTGCTGGTGGGCAGAATTGTGGGAGGGTGGTCTGGCAAGCAGAGCTGTTAATAACCTGCTTAAGTGAAAGGCAGGAGCACAATCATCAGCCCTGGTTTTGGTGAGGCTTGTCTTCTTGCGAGAAGCTTTTAGAGGCATCTGCAAAGATCTCACAGCTACTGCCTCGTCACTAAGCAGCATTAAAAATATCCCTGGTGCTGGTAGCTGTTGTCAGTGATATCTGCAGGAATGGGGGTGCCCAGGCAGGCTGTGTTTCACAGGCAAATTGTGCTTTAGGACTTGTGTGAGGAGTTCCTGCCGTGGCTGGGGGAGGAGATGCACCACCAGAGCTGACCAGTGAAGTGGGGTTTGTTCCAGGAGCTTCTCCTGGGGGGCTGCTGGCAAAGTGCTCAAAGATACTTCACATTTCTGCACCCCCTCTTCTGAGTACTCTGGAGGCTAAAGCATCCAGCCAGAGCTGCTGGGTGGGCTGAGGGCTGGGGGGTGAGCTTGACATGGGCTTTCCATTCAGTGCCACCTCAGCCCTGCCCACACGCCCAGCGATCCGCTAGCCATCTGACAGTGCTCTCTTTTCTCTCCTCTTTGGCTGCTCCAGCTGGTGCCAAAGCTTTCTAGAAACTACCTGAAGGAAGGGTACATGGAGAAAACGGGGCCAAAGGTAGGACAGAAGACTTTTCTGCAGTCCCTCTAAACACGAGTGCTGCTCTGTGCAGGACTATGAAGGGTCTGCTGGTGGCACAGACCCACCCTTGCCAAAGAGGCAAAGCCTTAACACTCTGAATATGTTAAGACACTTCCCTCACCTGGGAGCAAACATCAAGAAAAAATCCCAAACCTCTTCACAGACCAACCACCCCATCCCCCTCTCACTGCCCCTTCCTGCAAGCTGGTGCAGCCCCTGGCTGTGGTGGCTTGTGGTGACCCCAGACCCACCCGTTCCCAACTCCTGCAGCCCACTGGGCTCCTCCTTGATACTCTCCTGGGTTATGCCCAGTAAGAGAGGAGCTGCCCTGCTTTGGTGAAGTATAACCTGGCACTTTTTGACTCTTCAGCAAACAGAAGGATTCAAGAAGCGATGGTTCACCATGGACGACCGACGGCTCATGTATTTCAAAGATCCCCTGGTAAGAGGAAGGTTCCTGAGCTATCTGTTGGGAATGACCATCATAATAATAGTAATAGCAATAATCTGCAGGGAAGCTCAGGCTGCTGAGAGAGCCACGGGGGCACTGACCCTCACTGCCAGGTGGACCTGATGGTGTCCAGCCTGCGGTAGCCCCGTGTGTGGAAACTCACCCAAACCGCTTTGCAAACCCTGTGCAGCAGCTGCAGAGTTTTCTGCTTAGGATTTTGGATCCTGTGGTGCTGGTTGTGTGTCATGGGTGTCCCTGGGAGGAGCTGGAGGAGGACTCCATGGGGTGGCTGGTGCTTTTGGTGTTTGACCGGTGTGCTCTGCTGCTGGGGCTTCTGGTTGGTGCAGGGTGAGCCACATCCTGGCTGCCCAGGACGCAGAGCTCCTGTTTGCAATCCTGCCTGCATGAGCCCTCCGCTGTCTCCTAGGATGCCTTTGCTAGAGGGGAAGTTTTTATTGGGAGCAAGGAAAACAGCTACAAGGTCCTGGAGGGGCTCCCAGCATCCACACAGGGAAACCACTGGCAGCACGGGATAACCATCGTCACCCCTGATCGTAAATTCCTCTTTGCCTGCGAGACGGAGGACGACCAGCTGGAGTGGATCACCACCTTCCAGAAGGTCATCAGCCGGCCCATGCTGCCTCAGGAATATGCAGGTGCGTTGGCTGGTGGGGGCTGGAGCTCAGCCTTGGCTCCTTTTGTTTCCTGTGCATTGGAGGATGGGGCAGATGGAGCGGGACTGGGGCCGCCGCAGCATCGTGCTCCCTCCTGTGCGTGTGAAATGGCACAGCCCTTCCCCACCCCAGGGAGGAGGCAAAGACCGTCCAAGCAGGAGGGTCTCACACTTAGAGGAAGGAGGATGGTATTGAGGACATTGAGGTGCTGGAGTATGTCCAAGGAAGGGCAGCGAAGCTGGTGAAGGGTCTAGAGAGCAAGTCTTATGGGGAGCAACTGAGGGAACTGAGGTTGTTTAGTCTGGAGAAAAGGAGACTCAGGGGAGACCTTCTCACTGCGGCCAGCAGGAACAGGGAGGTGATTGTCCCTCTGTACAGGTGAGGCTGCACCTCGAATATTGTGTTAAGTTCTGGGCCCTTCACCACAAGAAGGGAATGGAGATGCTGGAGAGTGTCCAGAGAAGGGCAATGATGCTGGTGAAGGGCCTGGTACACACGAGCTATGAGGAGCATCTGAGGGAGCTGGGGTTGTTCAGTCAGGAGAGGAGGAGGCTGAGGGGAGATCTCATTGCTCTCTGCAAGTACTTGAAGGGAGGTTGGAATGAGGAGGAATCCAGACCCTTCTCCTTAGTGTCAAGTGATAGGACCAGAGGAAATGGTTTCAAGCTGCACCAGGGGAGGTTCAGGCTGGGTATTAGGAAATATATCTTCATTGGAATGATCTGCCAATGGCAATGGTGGAGTCACCATCCCTGGAGGTGTTCAAGCACTTAGGGATGTGGTTTAGTGCTGACCCTTCAGTGCTGGGTCAGGGCTTGGACTAGATGGGCTTTGAGGTCTCTTCCAACTGGATGTGTTCTGTAATTCTGTGATCACTCTACAACTACCCAAAAGGAGGTTGTAGAGAGGTGGGGATTGATCTGTGCAACTGGGTAACAAGTGATAGAACAAGATAAAATGGCCTCAAGCTGAACCAAGGGAAGTTTGATTGGATATTAGGGAGAATTTCTTTACTGAAAGGGTTTTCAGGCAGTGGGACAGCTTGTCCAGGGAGGTGATAAAGTCCCCATCCCTTGAGGTATTTAAGAGTTGTGTGGAAGTAGTGCTTAGGGCTATGGCTTAGTCAAGGACTCACCAGTGTTAGGGTAATGATTGGACTCCATGTGAGGTCTGTTCCAATCTGGGCAGTTCTGTGATTCTGTATCCTTCCCTTTGTGTCACCACTGGCATGATGCTGTAAGGATGATTGGCCACCCAGTTATAAGGATAATTGGAGCCAAGGAGCATGGGCAAGACAAGGACCATTCCCAGGATGGGCTTGTGCTGGGCTGTCAGTGCCTGCCACAGCTTGTCCTGGTTTTAACTTGATTTTCTCTGTTTTTATCTTCCAGTGGAAGCCCATTTCAAACATAAACCTTAGCTGGGACTGGCTGGGCAGACCTGAGGAGCGAGATTCTGTTTACAACACAACGTGGTTTTATTTGAAATGTTAAAAATAATGAATAATAATAATAATAATAACAGTAATAATAATAATAATAATAATAATACTTCCCTTTCCCCTCATCATTCACTTGATCATGTCGGAAACCAAGAAGGGTGACAGCAAAATGTTGGAGAAGATGCTGATCCAACCCAAAATTCAGCTCTGTGGCTGCTCTGTGGGATGCATTGCTGGGACAGCTGGTCCTGAGACTCTATCACCCTACACCCCCTGAAAGGGCTGTCCCACCTGCCTTTGGTGGGATGGCAAAGACTCTTGGGGACACATAACTGGGGCAGATGGGGCTTTGGTCTCTGAGGGCCTAAGCTGACCACCTCTGCAGCCCCAGCTCTCTGCCAGCCCTTCCTGTGGGGGCTGTGGGTCCCTGAGTGGTGATGTCCTCATGGGATGTGAAGCCTCAACCTGGAAACACCCAAAGTGGTGATGTGCAGAATGCCAGAGCCTCCTGATGGCATCAGGGTAACTCTCCTCCCCTGGGGAGCTGAGGTGAAGCTGTACCCAGCTAGGGTCAGCCAGGAGTTAATCATTGGCTTCATTACCAGCTTTAGGAGGGGCAGGGGGGAAGAGGAGGCTGTGTGCTTAGGGTGGACAGAACAGCTTCCCCCCAGCCCTGCATTGAGCCATGAGATGATGGCAGGGAAGGAAAGCTTTTGGGGTTGGCGCCCACTGCGCTCCCTGGGTCGTTCCCATTTCATGGTTCAGGGATGTTCACCCCATTTTGGGGGAGCCTGCTGTGGGTTTGGGAGGTGGGGGCTGAGCATTAGGTGCTGTTTTGCCGACAGGAACCACAATAAGCCTGTCCCAGCCCACCCCTGGAAGGCGCATCCCTCTGGCTAACAGCACGTTGCTTCTCCAGACTGGTGGTTGCACATTTTTTTTTTTAACCCTCCTTCTTTTAATAATTTTTTTTTTTGGTTGAATTTGTTTTGTTTTTTTTAATTCCCTGCCAAAAAAAACAAACAAAACAAAAGCTGCTTGAAGTGATGTTTCAGCGCTGTGTTGAGCACTGTAATTCCTGCGGTCGGGGCAGGTGGGCCGGGACCTGCACACACCATGTGCTGGATGATTTATTTTACCTTTTCTTTTGTAACATTTTTTTTTTTTTAAACCCTCAAAAAAAAAAAAAAGAAAAAAAAAATAACAAAACAAAACAAAAAAGACAAGAAATTTCCAGTGCCCACTGAAGTACCAGCCCCAGCCGTGGACCTGTCCGCAGTGTTTCTTACGTTGGTGTGTGTAAATGAGAGCATCTCATCGGCTGTACGCATTCCTTCTGTCACTGGTAAGACAAGTGTGGTACTAAATGTCATTTGAACCAATAAATTATTATGTCAGAGCTGTGGCTGCGTGGTGCTGGGGCAGGGGAGGGAAGAGGGGGGAGGGTGTTAAAAATACAGCGCGTTAAAACAAAAGTCCGTGAATAGCATAGCACAGCCTAGCATAGCCTTAGCATAGCCTAACCTAGCCTAGCATAGCCTTAGCATAGCCTAGCCTAGCATAGCCTTAGCATAGCCTAGCCTAGCATAGCCTTAGCATAGCCTAGCCTAGCCTAGCATAGAATAAAATAGAATTAACCAGGTTGGAGAAGACCTTTGAGATCATCTGAGTCCAACCTATCACCCAACACCATCTAATCAACTAAACCATGGCACCAAGCGCCCCGTCCAGTCTCTTCCTAAACACCTCCAGCGATGGTGACTCCACCACCTCCCTGGGCAGCCCATTCCAATGGGCAATCTCTCTGTGAAGAATTGCTTCCTAACATCTGGCCTAAACTTCCCCTGGTGCAGCTTGAGACTGTGTCCTCTTGTTCTGGTGCTGGTTGGCTGGGAGAAGAGACCAACCCCTCCCTTGTCTACAACCTCCCTTCAGGTAGTTGGAGACAGCAGTAAGGTCTCCTCTGAACCTCCTCTTCTCCAGGCTAAGATGAGGGTGGTTGCAGAGCACTGGGGGTGCAGGACGCTCCTGAAACCCTCTGCACCCACCCAGAGCTGCTCAGTGCAAGAGCAGAGGGAGGAGCTGCACACATGCACACACCTTTATGTGTATCACTGTATATTAATTATGTCTAGGTGATGGTTTCTATTGTATCTATTTTATCTAAAATACTCATTTGATATCTAGGTATGCACACACAGAGACAAAACTGGAGTGGACTGCCCAGGGAGGTGGCGGAGTCATCATCCCTGGAGGTGTTTAAGGAAAGATTGGATGTGGCACTTAGCGACAGGATCTAGTCAGTGTGGTGGTGTCCGGTGATAGGCTGGACTTGATGATCTCAGAGGTCTATTCCAGCCTCATTAAAATTCTGTGACTTCTTAGGAACAGAGAAATCATTTTACTGAAAGCTGCTTGAATACTCACAGGCAACTCCAAACTGCACAGGAGCTACAGTGGATCATCCAGCAGCTCGAGGTGAGGAGAAAGTTCTACCCAGAAAGGGTAATATGCCATTGGAATGTGCTGCCCAGGGAGGTGATGGAGTCACCATCCCTGGAGGTGTTCCAAAAAGGATTGGATGTGTAACTTGGAGCCATGGTTTAGGTGGCAGGAGGGATTGGGTAATAGGTTGGACTTGATCTCTGAGGTCTTTTCCAACCTTATTGATGCTATGATTCTATTCTATGCTCTGAATATAGCACATAGATGTAGCTATCATTAGGCAGGCATTTAATTTGCAAATATATAGGCTAAATATAGTTCACACACAGCAGTAGATGCACTTTTGTGATTGCAGAATTATCATTGTGTATACATAGACATGTGCATGCTTTTTACAGAGCTGTATAGGGCTTGTAAATTCAGAAGAACTGTAGGGCATATACCCACATGCATATGGATATGCATAACTGTAGCTATTGCACTCACAGTAAATGTAATCATATGTTTCACATACACAGTGTCACTCACTTGAAAAGGCAGGTCTGGGAGAGGACAGGCTAGGCCAGTTACTTCTAGAGCTAGCTTGGGTTTTGTGGGTGTAATTAATAGTATTAAAAATTGTATGCCCTCACAATTATTTAAGCTAGAATATAGAATCACAGAATTGTCGGGGTTGGAAGGGATCTCAAGGATCATCTAGTTCCAAGCCCCCTGCATGGGCAGGGACACCTCACACTACATCAGGTTGCTGAGAGCCACATCCAGCCTGGCTGCAAAAACCTCCAGGGATGAGGCTTTCACCACCTCCCTGGGCAACCTGTTCCAGTGTCTCACCACCCTCATGGGGAAGAGCTTCTTCCTAACATTCAGTCTGAATCTACCCATTTTTTTTTCCATCCCCCCTAGTCTTATCATTACCTGACACCCTAAAAAGTCCCTCCCCAGCGTTCTTGCAGGCCCCCTTAAGATACTGGAAGGCCACAGTAAGGTCTCCTGAGAGTCTTCTCTTCTCCAGACTGAATAGCCCCAACTCCTTCTGTCCTCATTAGGAGAGGAACTCCAGCCCTCTGCTCATCCTGGTGGCCTTCTCTGGACACATTCCAGCATGCCCTGATCCTTCCTGTAAGAGGGTGCTCCACAACTCAAGAAGTTGTTTAGATGTGTGTGTGTTTATAATCCAATGTCTGTTGTATATACACACACACATGTATCCTGACATAGCTTTTACCCACTGCTGGCCTCCCAGAGCATTTATTATGCCTACAGCATCATCCTGGGTGGAGGAGCAGTCCCCAGCTAAAACCCTGCTTGCACTGCAGAGAGGTAAAAGCTGTGGCGCTGAGGTCTGGATGGTCTGCAGCCAAAACCAACCCCACCAAGGGAAGACCTCTGCCCAGAAGTCTGAACAAAGCAGCGCTCTCACCCGTCCTGGTATAAAGTGTTTATTTGAGACTTCACAATTAACACAAAGTCTGCCTTTCAATGCCTTTTTCTTTGTCATACAGTCAATAGATTTGTATTAACCCCTCCCTCCCTCCCTCCCCCCCCCCCCCCCCCCATGCAGGATTGCTGTTTATTAATCTAAGCTTTTTTAATTTTAATTATTTTTTTTTGTAATATTTTTTTTTAAACTTTTTTTGTTTTGTTTTGTTTTTACTTTCAACGTGAAAAAATAAAGCGTTTCCCCCACCCTTTCATCTGGTCACTGCCCCACTGCCAGCTGCTGTGCTGCATTAAGGAGGAGGAGGAGGAGGATGGAGAATGGCTATGCCTACCACCGGGGTTGAAGTTATTCCATTGTTTGTTGATTTCTTCTTTGTTTGGTTTTGTTGTTGGTTGGTTGTTTTTTTTTTTTTTTACTTTTTTTTTCTTTCTTTTTATCAGAAAGTGTTAAATGAATCAATCACAACCCCCACCCCCCCCAAGAAAAATAAATATATCATAAAGAACCAAGAGTTCTGCAGGATCCCTTTGCTTTCCGTACAGCTGCGGTTCCAACTCCTACGCTACTCGTGGCCAAGTCATTTTGTTCACCCTACCCTTAAGTGTGAGCTTACGCTGAAAGAGAACCTGTCCCCCCAAGGAGTAGAGCCACAAGCCAGAGGAGGAGGTATTTTAGATGCCAAATTTTTATGCCCAGGCAAGAGAGACCCACGTGGAAGCCAATTACCTGTGCTCCACTGATTGGCTTTTACTCAAGAGCAATTCAACCTTGTGCTTTTCAGGAAGTAGCTGTTAAAACACACCCAGCCAGAGCCAGACCTCAAGTAGAGTGCAAGGCAGGATGAAAGGCGTGCGTGTAACTGATGGCAGTGGAAGCGAGCTCGTGGTATCAATGTCTCTTGGGTGTGCAGCTCATATTACGCTGCCTGGCTCGGCCTGCAGTACTTTACTTTTGGCACCAGCCTCGCAGACGAATTATCCCACTGATCACCCTCTGCCTGTCGAGAGCTTCCTTGGAGGCGACGGGGCAGCGAGGAAGCTTTCTCGTAACACAAGACAGCATTGGGTAGGCCATGAAGTACGAGACCCACATCTAGGCTTTACTGAATTAACTGTGCAAAAGGGAACACTGCATCGGAAACCGTAGAAGACTACATTTTAATCAAAGTCACCAAGCCGCTGCATCGCAAACCTGCTAACAATTGCTCCCATTGGTTCATTTGGCTACGTTGTGTTGGTTTCTTTCTTTCTGCTTTTCTTCTTACTTTCTTCTTCTTTTTTAATTTTTTTTTTTTTACATAAATAATATAGACCAAACATTATAAACATTTCAGCAACCATTTCTAAAAGACCGGAGGAGAGCCCTTTGGAAGGCGCCCAGAAACAACTGCAAGATTCCAATTCCCAAAGTGTCTTTGGAGTCAGCGAATCGTCAGCTCTACACAGCACCCGGTGACGAGGTCGTTCAGTCCAGCTCAATAGGACTGCTATCTTCCTGGCCCTCTTCTGTCTCATCATCTTCTCCAGTTCCCATCAGGCTGTTTAAAAGATTGCCTAGAAGGAAAGGACAGGACAGGCGAAATTGCTAATTTCAGGTTCTCGCCTCAAAAGCTTCTCACTAGTCCCCTGCTGCCCTGCTTAAGATGCCAAATTCAACAATGAAAAAAAAACTTTTTTTTAGTATAGAAGAGTCTCAGCAGGACAGCAGTATTCCCACACTAATTTACATTAAGAATTTATTGATCAGGGTAGTTGTGTTTTGATACTGTTCCTTCTCTAGAAGAGTACACTGGAAAAAGCCCACTGAAGTCCAGTCTGAAGTCCAGTCAGGTGCCCTCAGCACAGGAAGGATATGGACCTGATGCAGCAGGTCGAGAGGGGGGCCATGGAAATGATCAAGGGGTTGGAACACATCTGCTGTGAAAACAGGCTGAGGGAGCTGGGGTTGTTCAGCCTAGAGAAGAGAAGGCTCGAGGGAGACCTAAGAGCAGCCTTCCAGTACCTGAAGGGGGCCTGCTGGAGAGGGACTGTTTCCAAAGGCCTGCAGTGATAGGATGAGGGGCAAGAGTTTGAAATTAGAGAAAAGCAGATTGAGATTGGATGTTAGGAATGAGTTTTCTACAACAAGGGTGGCTGAGCACTGGAACAGGTTTCACAGAGAGGTGGTTGAGGCCCCATCCCTGGAGATATACCAAGTGAGGCTCAATGGGGCTCAAGGCAACCTGATCTAGTTGAGGATGTCTCTGCTCACTGCAGCGGGCTTGAACTAGATGACCTTTAGAGGTCCCTTCCAACTTGGGTCATTCTATGATTCTGTAAGTCACATTATCTACTGTATTTGCAGCAGAAAGAAAAAACCCACCCAAGTGAGGAAGGACACACCTCCAGACATGAAACTGTCCAAGAACAGAACTTGTTTATAGCATTGGTGGGTTCTCCCTGTTGTATTCACTTCACAAAGATCCTTGAATTGCTGAAAAGCTGTTTTTTGCATCTAGGATCTATGATGCTCATGGTTTTCATCAAATTTTGGGTATCAGTGAATCAGTTATTTGCAGGTACACCTTTAAGTCAGTTTACAGAGGAGGTTAGTTGTCAAGGGAAAAAAAATAGCAATCAGTTCAATTTGCTCAAATTTTAATCAAAAGCTGGGAAAGGAGGGCTGAATTTATCTAGTCCCTTTCATTTCTTCTAGAAGGGAAATTCTGCTTCCAAACTCCTACTTTGGGAACATTCATTTTATATCAGGACTGGTTAGCTGTCTACAAAATTCCCAGACTTGGCCCATCAGTCACTGAAGTCTGGGGAAATTAAGTTTTAAGAGAATTAAGATTTTTCTTTACACTTGGAAGTGATACCATAATGTCAGAAATCAACTGTAGGTCATTTCCATGCTTCCCTCCTCCTCGAAAATGAAAAGCCTGCTTAGCTTCACCAAGTTAATTTCACACACATCCAACTCATCATGAATTCTACAGTAGGGACTGTTTCCACAGGCTATGAAAAACCTGATGAATTCATTAGAAGAGCAAACCCATTTTCTGTAAGACACTGCTCTGGAAAGCTTGGTGGTGTCTATAAACAAGTGGCAGCATAAAGCTTACCTAGTAACCCACCGTAGGACGACGTCTGCTTGGGCGGAACACCGAAGAAAAGCTGTCCTATTCTATCTAGGTACTGAAACGACACAAGATGAAGAACAATGTCAGCTACCTCACTCACAAGGTGGAAATACCACAGGCAGCAGTCACACCACACAAGCTAGATGACCAACTCCTACCTACACATCACAAGACAGGAGATCAGTTCTGTAGGTTAAATCCTGTTTACGGCCGTGAGCAACTCACCTCGTTATACATGGGATCTCTTTTCAGTGAAGGTTGATACTGTTCACACAATACTGTAAATACTGTTAGTTTTCCTCTAGAAAGGAAACAAGCAGAAATGTAATCTCAGTAACCACAGAAAAGGAAAGCAAGGAAGAGATGAGGAAAATCAGACTGTACCCATCAACTGCCAACAACAGAAACCAGATGAAGTTTAGCAGCGGCTGGACGAAGGGAGGCCCCTTTTCTATTGAAGGATGTTTCTGTGTGTATGTTGTAAAAACCACTGATGCACTGGTCTTATTTTTTAAGCAGAGAAATCTGCAAAACAAAACACAACAGAACAAGTTAAAAATAAAAAGGCAGAGAAGTCGCTTCACATGCAGAAAGGGAAAGGGAGGAAGGCAAATGCTCAAAACTCTTTATTGCATTTGCAGACAGAAATCATCTCAGGTTTAAACTGATGGCAAAAGCTCTGATTGGTAGAGGTGTACATCTTTGGCAACAGTTTGGGAAGCAACTGAGAACAAGGAAAATCGCTACTGAAATGCGTTGTGGGATAAGCAGATTGGGAGGGAGGCTGCCCAGGGAGGTGGTGGAGTCACCCTCCCTGGAGGTGTTCGAGAGGGGATTGGATGTGGCACTTGGTGCCATGGTTTAGTCATGAGGTCTGTGGTGACAGGTTGGACTCAATGATCTTTGAGGTCTCTTCCAACCTTGGTGATACTGTGATATTAAATAGCAACAGAATGAGTTTAACCAGGATCCAAAGAGATTGTACACAGGAAGGTTAACTGAAAGTGGGCATCAATGAAACCAAACCATGGCAAAAGTGGCCGTCACGTAATTCAGATTAAACATGACATCACATTTACTGGTCCAGAGCTTATTATACTGAGGTAAAATCCTGATTAAAGACCTCTCTTCTGGTCCCATCTACTCCCAAACACATCTCCTTTTGGTAGGTATCTGCCAGTGCCCAATCACTCTATCACTCTATTAGTGCTGCCTCAAAATAACACGGCATCAGGACCACTAGTAAGTTTGACACACGTGTCTAAAAGTCTGGTGCTAAAGCTACACTTGGAGGTCCCAAGCCATCTGTCACCAGTTAACAGATCGATTTCCCACATGGATCAAGTCTTTGTTCAGGTCCAGTTAATTTAACCGGCAATCTCTGCAAGTCCCATAGGCCTAACGAGAGACTTTATCTGGGACAAATGCTGTCAGCAAGCACTGGGAAGGCTGCCACGAGCTGTCTCATTTTTGGTCACAAGCTGGCCTCCAATTCTGTACCCTTACATGTGCAAGGGCATTGAGCTCTTTTGCCTTACTGCAAAGCGAGGAGCTGCAATTATTTTCGTTAAAACTGCTGTGTAAGAGGATTTAGTTCAGTGTTTGAGACGCAGGCCAGTAAAGGATGCTGTAGAAAGGCTGAAAAAACAACCTCTTACTGACAACTTCTCCCCAGAATTTCCCCCCATCCAGAACAAAGCCCCATAAAATTATTCAAGCCCTTCACATAGTGAATTTCCATAAAGGATTTTCTAATGCTCAAAAGCACTGCAGTCTATACCAACCAGCTATGGAAAGCAGGACAAATCTGACATGACAGCTCACTGCTGCCAGAAGAGACAGACTCGCTCTCACCTCCTCCCTCTCCCCCAACACCTACCCCCTCCCCAAGTCCCTGCTGCACAGTCCTGTCTCCACCTCCTCCTCAGACTCCTCCATGAGCTGCTTTCCCTGACTGAAGAAAGCCATCAGCTGATTAAACACAGTAAAATTGGCTTTGTCAGCCTTAATTGTAAACGGCCCCTGCAAAGGCACGTAATAGCTTGCATTCCCACCTCCTGCAGAATAAATGTCTGAAGTAAATGAGGGCCACCAGCAACTCTGTCAAACCAAGAACCTGCTGCTCACAGCCCAGGGTGACCCAAGACAAATTCTGTCTTAGGACAATGAAACTTAAGTACTGCACTAAAGGTAAATATAGAGCCTACTTAGGTGCAGACTTGGTAAGAACATCAAGGTAAGCCCTAACTAGACATGCAGTGGTGTTAACAAAGCTAAGAGTTGTGCTTTCAGGGTCAAACAGGTTACACGAATTCTTCAGGCAACTAACACTGCAGGTTTTGACCTTACCACATTTTCCTTTTCCTTTCTCTCCCCAGTCTGAACAATTCAACAGACCAGTTTTGAGATGTTTTTCTTTTGTTGTGACCTCGCCAAGTGAGTTTCAGAAGCTCTGGCCAGTTTCACAGTTTCTTTTGATAAGGATGTATGATTAACCTACAGTTATCATGATTTCAATTACTTTGGCCTCAACCACAGTGTCACCCCAGCAAAACAGTTAATATTAACAGTTGAACACCTACTGTAGTACTGCCTGTGCTACAAACATGTCCACCTCACTGCGATATCCCCTGGATGAGGAGTATTCTACCAGCATATTTGCACATCCTTCGCCATCTGTGGAGTGCAAGAAGTGATACCGAGATTCACTATAGTTTTGCTCTACAAAAGGAAAAAGAAAATGGCTTTTAAGAAATCAGTTCACCATATCTGGATGTAGAAAGAAATTTGTTAGGCTTGTACATGACAGCTGGTAAAAGAACAAGAGCTATACACATGGTATATGAACCAGACAACCAGCAAAAAGAGAGTCGCCTTTTTACTTTATAAATTACAGACAATTCCTACAGGGAGACAATAAATGTTACCCTCAATGTATCTGAACAATTGCTATTAAATACAGTTTATTCAATGCCACCAAACACAGCTGCTGCTGGCATGAACAGCCTGAGCTGCAGTCATGTCTTTTTATCTGGCTGTGTGTTGACACTTCATGTGCTATCAACAGTGCTCAGAAGAACCAAGAAGTTCCACGTTAGACCTTGTGCACCAAGAAGTCAAACAGCACCTTCAGCATCCTTCTTTCCAAGTGCGCAGCAAGAAGGCATTTCCTATTTTTAGCTCAGCCCCCTCTTGCTATCAGAATTAAAATTGCTTCCATATGCTGAATAGAACAGCAATTATTCAGGGGAAGAAGGGTAAAAACTGGCAGCGATTTGTCAGCACTTAACTTGAAGCACAGCGTCACGTAAAGTCGCTGCACCAAGAAATCAAAACTGGGTAGCTGCTAATTTTTGGAATGTAAAAGCTTCATTTAAAAATTCTGAGCCTTTTCTGATGAAACTGAAATACCAAGAAAATGCATGCATTCTGCTCTTCCAAAGCAGCATGAGCAGGCAGCTACAAAATTGGGATTTTTACTTTCAGGTTGCAACCGTTTCTTATCCTAATCATGTCTCGCCTTCTAACTCAAATGCTCTGAGGAAAATCCTCCCTTTCTGGCTGGCAGCAGCCATCAAGCTAACCTAAGTCCCAAGAGAACAGTATGGCATGCAGAAAGGCAATGAGATGGAATGCTGACCATGGGGTCAGGGCTGTTATGTGAAACCACTATCATCACTTGGCAGCCACTGAAAAATTTAAAGTAAACAATCGCCTTGCAGTTATTAATTCGGGAGAGCCCTCAGAAGGGATGGCATTTATTCAGCTGTTCTCACTCACCTCTTTTATCTTTTGAACACAAGACTCTAAAAACTGGCTGCCATCCACAATTAAAATAATTATTAATGGATCTTTGGTTTACCTTACATCCCATCACAAGTGGTAAAACCCTACATAAATCAAAGGTGACAGCTTTCTTTCTGCAATAAGCCTGCTGGTCACGGTCTGTAAAAGTACAGACCCAAAGACAGTTTGGGATGCTAGCTGATGTATTCCAGTCTTGTTTAGTCAGGATTTGAAAACTGAAACCCCCCAACAGAACAGCCTTGCTCCCTGCAGTTCTCCTCCTAATGGTCCTTTAGACATTGAGGTAGTTTGATGGAGTCAGCCTTCCTTTTACAGGGAGCTGTACAGCAGTTCTGGTTTGGGTTCTGCGCTTGAAATTACAGCTACTGGAAAAAATCGGGTAACAGCAGAACTCAATCATTTCCACCTCAGATTATTTCCAAAGTACTTCCCTTACTGTATCATACTTTCAGCATTTTCAAGCATAACACAGAAAAGCCAGCTGATTTTTCTTACCTTTCCACAGGGTAATTGCTAGTAACTGGTGTAGTTTTGGATGTCCAAGTTTTCCTGATCCCCCGCTGGACCATTTTAGTGCTCTGGATACAAAAGCCACTCTTTCAGGAGAATTTGGATCCATTAAACTAAACAATTTAGCCAAGTTTTCTAGAAGCAAGAAGATTCACAAACATTTAGTATTAACAGAAATAGGATGAGCTGCTGCTTCTAGTGCATTTTCCAGGTACAACACAGAAGTTACAGAGCTACTGTGTCTTTAAGCTCCCTTAATGGCCTCTGTAAAAAGAGTGACTTTGAACTTCAGTCCCTTCTTGTACCTCAAGTCAATACTGCATCTACCAGCCAGCAATACTGATATGATTCCCCCATAGCCAAAAGCTGCAGTCAGCCAGACATGGCTTCCCCATCTCATTGTTTGGGAGAGGACACCCCAGAGCACCATGCAGTTCCAAGGAGGAAAGATTTCAGGTTATGGGACTGCTTGCCACTCAAGAGGGAAACTGGGAGGGAGGTTTGGGAAAAGCACTACCAGAAGCCATAGATACAAAATGTCAGAGCTGATCCAAGAACAGCTTCTGTCTGTCTCCATCCATAGGTTCTTAGGAGGAGTGGTTTGCCCATACTGCAGCATGTCCTGGCTTGAGCTAGAACAGAACTAAATCTCTTCAGTCTTTTTACTTTTCAGCTCAAGCTCTTCCCAGTGATGACACTTGCTGAAGTTAACAGCATCAGTTATGCAGACAGTGGCTGCTTCTATCAGTGATAATGCTGATGGTTAGAGTTAGTGCCAGCGACTGGGGTGCAGAAAAGCTCTTGCTTATATTTGCTTCTAGGAAGACCAAGGTCATTGCTAAACTTTCTGTGCCACAATGAGGGGTACATTAAGTAAGAGGTCATATGTGCAGGGAGGAGAGGACAGGACAACCCCTGACACAGCAGTAGTCTGGCCAGGCAGCTCTTAAGGTCTCCCTGAACTGCCTGCTTACCAAAGCTCACAAAGAATATGCACACTACTGCACTGCTAGGGTGGCAAACCACCACACACTGAAGCCCTGGGGACATCAATGACTGTGCATCAATGCATTACTGCTTCACTGAGGAAAGGATGGTGCCATAAGACAGCCAAGTTTGCTTTAGGCCTACAAAGTTATCAGGAATCCATTATTCTGTAATGGAAGTTTTCCCCCAGTTCATTTCTGTGATGAAGGTAACCTGTAGCCATGTGGGAGGGCATACAAGAAAATTTCAGGTTTCAAGAGCATTAAGAACAGTCACTGTGAAGTGAAAGCACATCTAAAGACCATCAAACTGACCACAAAGGTCACCTCACCTAAAAGGTCATCTGCTACTTTTGCATCTGATTTCTCCAAGGACTCCAAAACCAGCATTGACAGATCAGCAGCACTGTTTTGCTACAAAACAGACACATATTGGCAGTGATGAACAGATCAGTACATAGAAGAAACATCAATCAGAATTTTCTCAGAGGCAGATTTAATGCTTTTACCAACATCTGCAGGTAAGGCACAGTATCAAGTCTCAACCTTTCCTTATGAAAAAAATTATAGTAATTTGATGGCCTCAAAAGAGAAGCCTCCAGCAAAGCAAAACAAGCATGGCCATGATTACTGTCTGGACAGTCACAAACACTTCTGCTTTATGTTCCACTTTGGCATAATCCTTCTTTGAGGAGAAAGGCTCAACGAAGAGATTACAAAGCAATTACTCTGAACACTTACCACTGAGAAATCACATTTCACCCCTTGATTTCTTGGAATAACAACCCTCCCTGCCCTCCAACCACACACACAAAACCAGTTGACTTACCTGGTTGTGACTGAAGAACAGCAGAGCCCCTGAATACATCAGTTCTCTTGCTTCTGCGTGTTTTCCTTGTGACATATACCTGAAAACAGTATCAGAGCCTTGATAAATTACCACTGAATAGCTGTGGATAGTTAAAGTTCCTTACTTTTAAAGGATTAAAGACCACTAAAATCTCAAATAAAGGCATTAAGGGGTTTATTTTTACAACAGGTTAATGTCAATAACAAAGTAACTAACTGCCAGTTAGAATTTCTTTTCTGTTCCAGACTTGACAGAATACAAGCAAAGAGCATCAAGAATGAAAACTGAGAGCTTCAAATGCAATTTGGGCCGAAACAAAGAAAAGGAAATGATCCCAAGAGGTCACCTGAGCAGAGGATGCCTATGCACTGAATGACACTGCCCAGACTGTCCCACTAGATCCTTTACAAAACCAAAGTCATCATAGTGAGTTTCCTGGACAGCTCACACCCCCAGCACCACCCAACTGACTCCAGCCCTCTCCTTACAAATCTCTCCCTTCCACTGGTTTAAGTTTCTCTGACCACTACTACTCTCTGCCAGGGAACATCAGCCACACACTAGTTCCCTGCTGAACCAAAGCAGCCTGTCTTTCATGAGCTCTAGGAAGGCAAGATGAGCCAGCAAGCTTTACTGTGTAATGCTTCACAGACTCAGCAATTCACAGCAGAAACAAGTTTGCTCTCTCAAATAGAAAACTTCAAAACACAGCTGCTGCAGCTTCCACTTCTGCAGCAAGGAGTGAAGGACAAAAGAACTTGTTCCCAGTGGTAACCTTCAGAGCAGGAGCCTCTTGCCTTGCTGCTGTGATTGCAGACTCTTTGCACATCATAACTACCACTAACTGAAGATCTTGGAGAGTCTCATCTCTAGGATATAAACTCAGAACTTCCTAGAAAAGCAGTTAAGATGTGGCAGCAGATACACTTTCCAACTTCCATTTCTCTTAACTGCCTCTCAGCAAGTCTGTTTTCCAAGTACTTTCCAAGTCACTCATATCTAAAAAATGTTAGTTCTACCACACTGCTTTGCTATCTACCAAGTAGCACCCCTAAGGCACCCCTGTACAGTAGATCCAATGTGTGAGTGTCCCCAGGGGGTAACAGAAAGAGCTCAGTGGTTCTGGTAGTGAAGTGAAGCAGTCAGGGGAGTGGCAGGACAGTGTGAGCATGGAGAGGGTGACAGTAACCAGATGGAAAAATCACAGAATCATGGAATGGTTAGGGATGGACCTTAAAGATGATCTAGTTTGAATGCCCCCTGCCATTGGCAGGGACACATTCCACTAGACCAGGTTGCTCAAAGCCCTGTCCAGCCTGGCTCTGACCACTTTCAGGGATGAAGCATGCACAGCTTCTCTGGGCAGCTGGGTTCCAGGGTCTCACCACCCTCACAGTAAACCAAGCAAATGGTGGATACTCTGCTCTTGTGCTGCACCTGAGACTCCTGTCACACATGACAGCTCCAGGGACAGCTCCTACTGGTAAAATCAGATCAGACAACAAGCAAGGGAGGAGACAGTCCTCCCACCCTGCTCATCATCCGAAAAACCACCCAGGTCTTTCATCCAAACCAGCAGAACTGTAATACTGGATGGCACAATCGTGGTGTTTGGCGGGGAATAAGTATCAACAATTTGGATTTGGATTTGCATTCAGCACAGTAAATGCTCCCTGGGATAGTCAATGGCAGCTAGCACATTTTTTATAGTTGGCCTCACATCCAGGTTTGCTTGTAGGCATTTGACACTCTGTAGATCCACTCTCATGAATTCCACTTCCACTGGATTTGCAGTGCTATTTAGGAGCTCCTAATCTGAGAATTATTACAGCAGACACTGGTTTAAAACACTGAAAACTGCTGAAGACCAGAAAGCACATTTAAGAGAGTTGTGGCTATGTTTGGCTTAGTTTAAAAAAAAAGACTTTTAAATAAAAATAAATACTCCTAACATTGATCTAAATGGCACTTAGAACAAGAGACAAAATATTTTCACAATGGAAAGCCTGGAACAGGTCATTGCTACCAGAAAGAGTACCTACAAGTGTCAGGAAAAGAGACACCAATGCAGCTACAGCAGGGATGTGAAACTTGGAGGTTTGGCTCAACCTCAAAATCATTAACAGAAAATAATCCACCCAGCCAGCCTGTGCAATAACCATACTGGCCCAGGTACTCCTGGTCAGAGGATCACAGGACTCACTGCTCAGGGTCAGAAAGGAACAGCAGTTTTCCACCTGCTGAGGATCACAGGGAGGGATAAGCAGTCTGCAGGAGACTGACAATAATCTTTCCTCCTTCACTTCTTCCCCTCCTCCACCCTCAATTATATCTCAGTTTATGACTTCTGAGTCAGGATTTCAAGTTCAACACACAACACGTGACAGAACAAATGTTTTACAGGCCAGTGTTGTTTCAAACAAGTAAGCAATGGCTATCCCAGTAACAATTCCACATTAGGATAGAATAGAATAGAATAGACCAGACCAGGTTGGAAAAGACCTTTGAGATCACGGAGTCCAACCTATCACCCAACACTATCAACTAAACCATGGCACCAAGCACCCCATCCAGTCTCTTCCTGAACAGAGAGTGTCTCCAGAAAACTGTTGACATTAACATACGTGAGGACAGACAGGACTACTCAGGACTCTCTTTTTGCTTTCATGACTTTCCAAACAGTTTTCACAGTCTCATTACAACTTTCTGCCTTGAAGAAAACCCTCTTCTCAGCTATGCAAATGTCACCTTTTCATTTAATTGAGCACCCTCCTTCTCTTGCATTTAAAATGGAATAGGCAGGATCTTTGATTCCAAATTAATTCAGGGAGGCTTAAGCAAAGTATGTGAGTTAATGCATTCAGAGACTGGATGAGAAGTGACCTGCTGAGCCAAGTCATCTTCTGCCACTGCAGCCATCACAACACATAATCCTTACTATAAAATAGGGCATGCTTTGTCTGAAATTTATTCTTAAAATACAGTCTTAAGGCCTAGCCCTTGCTGATCCCATCAGGTCAGTGCAGAAAATAACTGCTTTAATTTAATGGTGCTTGGCAGTGCAGGAGATCTAATCTATATTGGCAGCAGAAGCAGACTATGCATGAAGACCTTCTTCCCCACATATCTGGCTATTTGTCTGAGAATACCCACAGGCCTGTTCCCATCCCAATTCAGAGGAGCTCCATTGAGCAGCTGCCACAAGACATCTAACAAGAGTCAGAAGGCAGTTTTCCCACCCACCATCCCCTAGCAGAACAAGTAAACACAGCTGGGACCAACTGAGGAAGCTCAGAGAAAGAAATACTTTATTTTGTACCCCTGAAAGCAAGGGTCTGCATTCTACATTTTGATGAAAAGGTGACAACCACAATTTACTGCAGAGGCAGAGAACAGCTAAAAAAGATTTGCAATAAAAATGCTTTTTATGACAGAACAGGAAGTAGTAACACTTCTGAAGTGTCCAGGCCTGTTCTACTTAGTCACTGTCATGTATCCAAACATTACACCAACTGAAATAGATTCTAGTAAAATACCCCCATGCAGGTGATCCTTGCAACCACGAGCGTCTACCGGGCACCACAGTAGCCCTGTCTCTTGGCTGTGCAACAATCAAGCCAAAACCTTGAGACAACTCACTTCGTAGTCAAGCTGACCTTTTCAACAAGCCAGCAAACCTGAAGCCAGGGACACAAGATCCCAAAGAGCCCCCAGGGGATGCCCAGGAGGCACACCGAGCTCATCCAGCCTGGCAGGAGAGGGCCTTACTCGGTCTCCTAGGGACGTGTGGCCACCAAGGGAGGTTTGGGAACGGGGAAAGAGATTAAGCACAGTCCGTGACCTCTGGGAAGTATGACGCAACGCACCCCTGCACGTACACGGGACGGTGTGCTCTCGGGAGGCGGCGGCAGGGAGACCTGCTGTGCCCGGCTGCTGATACCACCGCCACCTCCCTCAGCCGGGCCTGCCGGATCGGGTCAGGCCGCAGGGCTCGACCGCGTCGCGGTCGGAGTTCACCTTCAAACCCCGGCGAGCAGCAGCTGCTCGCGCCACCTCAAAGCCCCTTCACAGCCGCCACGCCCCTACGGCGGCGGACGAGCCTGAAGAGATGAGACCTGGCCTAGCCTAACCATAAGGACTCGAGGACCAACCGTTGCCCCCAAGGCTGGGCCGGGGCCCTGCTTGGGCCGGCGCCGCTCACCCTACCCATCACCACACGTACCCGCCCTACCCCGCCCCCTCACAGCCCAATGAGGAAGCAAGAGACTAAGATGGACAGAAGTGGCGGCCAATAGCGAACGGGTGTGGGAGCGGCGGGCGGCAGAAGGGTAGAATGCGTGGGAAGGCTCTGGAAGGCCGGGCGGGGGAGGGGCAGGGCGGCGGGCCGGGCCCTACCTGAAGAAGAGCGTCCGGTACATCTGGTGCGCCTCGTAATAGTCACCCTTCTCGACGCTGGCGCGCAGCTTGCCCTCCACTCGCTGCACGCCGCCGCGGTTCCTGCCGCCGCCTTTCGCGGCTTCCTGCTCCGCCGCCATAATCGCCGCCGCCATCGACGCGGAGGAGGGGAGGGGGGAGGAGAGGGCGGGGGTGGGCGGGCGCAGACGCACGCAGCGCCGGAGCGGCCCCGCCTCGCTGCCCGGCTTCCGCCCACTCTGACGGTGGCCCGCGAGGCTCAGGAGGCCACAACTGCGCCGAGGCGCGCTGCGTCACGTGGTGCTCGGGGGCGGAGCACGGGGGCGGTGGGGCTGTGCTGTCACGGAGGGGAGGGTCAGCAGTGGGGCCTGTCAGAGGGAGCGTATGCGGTGCAACAGCGGAAGGGAGAGGTGGCCAGAACGAGCAAGAACCCCCGCATAGTCTTTGGCCTGCGATCGATTCCTATGTCACAAAACCAGTGAGCCCAGGGGAAAAGTACAATGCAAAAATTCTAGGAACGTTGTGGGGGCTGCAGTCGGTACAAAGGAGCAGAGCAGTTAGGGCACAGGGACGGGGGCAAGGCTGAGGAAATTTGCTTTAAACACAAGCCAAGGAGCAGGCCAGAGCCCCCAGCTGTATTGTACACAGCTGAAAATCAAGAAATGACCCACCCCTGGAGAGCTTTTGCTTAAAAATTTTCAAGGTGTGCTGAACAGTGCAAAGCAGTTTCGGCTGCCAAGATGCTATAAAGGAAAAAAGCAATTCTAGCCCTAATCATCCCCTCCTGGTCGTGGAGCTACACTTGGAAAGCTTGTGGCCCTGCCCGTGGCATCCCAGCACACTTAAAGAGTCATCATCTCTGCTGGAGAGATTCAGAGGCAGACTTGCATTTAGAAACAAACCCTTTGAGAAAATCGAATCTGCCTACCCCACTCCGACACCACTTTTAGCATCCTCACGTATGGAAGCAGCTCATCGAAAATACAGAAAAGAAACTTTTATTTTCTTTCTTTTTTTTTTTTTTTTTCCAAATATTACATGCACTTTCAAAAAATTAAAACTCTTTTTATTTAAACATCTCAATAGCATCTTGTCAGTTTGGAGGCAGCAAAGAATAACAGACATTTTTTTTTTAAAAGCATTTACAAAAATACATTGCACAAAGTCCTATTATCTCGCTCTTTTAAAAAATAAGTTAGTGTTATTCAAAATATTCCCGCCCTGGCTACCTAATTTCAATTTACACAGGATAATTCTACTTTTAAATATGTAACCTAGCATATGAAAACACCTGTACACATGTCATCTAGCTCCTCTGCTTAGGCCATAGGTCCTGGCTCTAGCTCAAGTGGAAAAGAAAAAAAAAAAGAGAAACGGAAACAACCAACAACAAATTCTTTACATGGAGACTTGGTTTTAAACATTCGAGGACTGTTGTGCAACATACATTAACTCTAGTCAGAAAACCAGTCAGCAGCTCCCTGTGTTAACAGTTTGTGTGTAACTATAAAATGCATCAGAACGGCAAGATAAAAAATTCTGCATACAAGGACATTTCAGGAATCTTTTCTGAAAAGGATTTTCAAAGTAGCAACCCTGGGGGGAGGGAGAAGAGGGGCAATAGGCAGTTTCATCTCGTTCTACCTGGAAATGGTGCATTCTCAGCACAAGACACAACTCTAATCTGCTTAGACCTGACTAAGGTTCCTGGGGGTGATCTAAAGAATGCCCGCGTATTCCTGTACGGCAGCACGGCATCCCTCATGGAAATGGGAACCAGAGCTTCACTCCTGTCGTGTTGTCCACATACTGCATTCTCCCAGTACAGCATTTACTGAGCATAACAATGAACCAGCCCAAGGAATTCTTGTCCCAGAGAGATTCCTTTTGACAAATGAAGACTGTTTAATTGCTCTATCCTAATGTTTGCTAAGCAATTTAGCAGACTTTTCAGCTCCAGTCCAGATAGTCAGTACATCAAGGTCGATTTGGAATTAACACTAAAGAACAACAAATTGGCCAAGCTGCCATGGTAAAAACTCTTAAAATAACTTCAGTGAAAGTTCTCCCTGACTTTTAGAGCAATTCATGGCCACAAATTACAGTAAAGCATTCTCAGTCGCTGGTGTTTAAACTAGTTTTGGTTGTGTTCATTTTCCCTGACAGTAGTTATATGCAACACGTATCAAAAGTGCCCTTTTGGAGCCAGCAGAAAGGTCAGAACCAAGGGTCAGCTGAAGGCCACCTTTAGCCACAGTTGGTGTTTTCAGATGTGCCACAGTTTTTGGTTTATGGTGCCAAGCTAACACGAGTGTGCACTTCAGCCCTGGGTTTTAAAAAAGCAGATTCCTAGTTGCAGAAAGTGTTTATTCTTTTTTAAAAAAACCCCTATACATTCATTTGTAATAAAAGAGGTGTCACCTGCCTGTCAACTGGGCTTTATGAACCACAGCAGTTGCATGCATTATTTCTCTCAGCATGGACACGAAAATACAAAGCTAACTGGCAATCACAAGCTGAGCATTAGAGCAAATAAATGTGTTTTGTTTTATACAGTTCTGCTGACAGTCTTCTGCCTTTATCAGAGGATCAACAGTTCTGCAGTGTACATCTCGCATCCTTGTCCTTTAAAGATTCCAGTGTTCTAGGCTTCCCGGTATATACAAATCGAGAACAAAATGTACAGCAAGGAACCCCAAAGCTGTAGTGTCGGAGATTACTCGGCAGGTTTCCCATGCACTCTGAACCGATAAAGGCATGTGTACTCTGCGTGTCCCCAGTTAGAAGAAATCCTCAGCTCCACTATTTGGAATGCGCTGTCACATTTCTCCTGGAGAAGCAAAAAGCAAACACACAAACCACAGTTAGGCTTCTGGTATAAGGTGCAGCTGAAGTCGCTTCCATTTCCACAATTACCAACTTTTGTTAATAACCAAGTCATGTCTTGGGAGCTTCCTGGGACACTTTCAACAGAGCCTCCTGCGCCTTACTACTAATGATTTGTGAAGAGACAGACACACCATGAAGCAGACTCTTCAGGTGTTTAGTGTCTTCACACCAGTAGCATCCAGATGGCACAAACCTGTACTTCCCTCTAACCTATCCTGACCATAGGATTTGAGCCAGACAAGTACTTTCTACCTCAGTTTCCACAGTGCCCAGAGCGAGGCCTTTTTTTCCTTTACTGGCTGTTGGACACTACCATAGAAAATACAAGAATCTTTCTCCTAACACTTTAAACCTTATCATCCAGACTTACCATCACTGAAAATATCTGCAGTGGTTCTCCTCCTTGATCATAGACATACTGTCCTAGAAGCTTGCCTTCTTTTTGATATTCATCATCCAGACCCTGTAAGAAGATAAGGATTTTTGCTTCCATTAAGTTTGAAATCACACCCAAACCAGAAACACACCTGGAGAGCTATCAACAGACAGCACTCTGAAGTCTATCAGACCATGAGCAAAGTGTTGCCTGTACAGACACAGCTCTATAGTTGAGTTTCCTGCCCTGAGAATAATCATGCCATGCTCAAACCCCTTAATTTCCATGGCAAAACCACTATCACAGTGTAAAATGTCAACTGCTCAGGATAAATAAGAATGAGGAAACATCAAGGTTATAAACAAGATTGCAGTCAAGATTCCATGTTTGCAGATGACTGCTTAAGCAGCTAAAAAAACTAGGCACAAAGTTCTCAGATATCACAGCTATACTCTGATGCAGCCTGATGTGTTCTGTAATCATCCCTACACAACTGTGTAGCTAGTTAAGAATAATTAAAAGCATTAAGGCACATCATGGGTAAGGTGAAAAGCCAAAATCTGGAGATGGGGAAAGAGGAGTAGAGAAGCATATGAAAGAACTAGATCAAACAACAAATTATCATCTCCCTTCAAAAATGTCTGCTGTATAAAGCAAGAGTAAAGAGATCACTTCCCCCAAATTAGTTGGAACACTTCTTATACTGATCTCAAAGCTCATACAAAACTGTAAGCAATTTTAAGAGCAGTGACAGAAACACTTTCTCCTCTTAGCTGTCCTCCCTTGACTGATTATTTTCCAAGACACATAACGTTCTTTATGCATACAAACATCAATTTCAGTTCAGACTTACATATACTGAAAAGTTCCTGGGAGCACTGGAGATATTTCCTGTTGGTGAAAGTGTTTTTGGTATATGTTCCACTGCAAAGGATGTTGGATAGATCTTCATTGAAAGCCTAACTACAAGGTAGCCTAATGATCCTTTGAAAGCCCAGCAGTTCCCAGGATATATGTCCGGCTAGACAGGATGAAGAGGGAGAGAACAGGATGGGACATGACAGCAAAACCAAGCATTTTGTAATGACTTTTTGGCAATAATGAGTTGTAATAACTTCTGAATTATTAGGGACAGTCTTAGATAGTAAGTGGCAGAATATAATCTCTTCATGAAGACAGCACATCCACCTGAACTACCAGCAGTGGTTTGAAAGGCCCACCTTGAGATTACTTCTCAACAGGAATCCTGCCAGTGCTCACACTTCACAGAAGTCCAATGCACCACCCAAGCCTCCTAAAAGGGGCTTAATTCTGCTAGAGTAGAACTTTAGCAGTGCCCTGAAGCTACCAGAAGAATCCCACTCTAGAGAGCATAGTTCAAAGTACCCCAGGGCACCCACCCCACACCCCTCCCCAAGCCAATATATTAGATAGAAACATCCTGCATCCAAGAAACAAACCAAATCACTCAGTGCAAAATAAGATCACTGGATTTCTTCACTTGGCCTTTAATTACCTGAATCACCACTCTGGGAGACTGAGAGGAGTACCAGAGAGGAATTCCAAACAAGCTAATTAAAGCTGTTTTCGTTTCATACGTTTCAGAGCATCTAGTACTCAGGATGCTGCCACCTCAAAAGAGATACATCAGTTTAGCAGAAAGTTACCTTTTTTTCCCTGAAGACTTTTAAGGAAGTGATTTGTGCAAAGCTTAATGACTACACCACTTATTTTCCTAAAAACCCCAACTATTTAAGACATTGTTAAAATGTAATAATATTTCCAGGCATACAATGCCTCTATTATTCCACAATAGTATTTTAAGAACAAGTTAAAGGTTTTTCATTTAAGAGGGCTGAAAAATACACATTTTCCCTAGGGACAATTTATATCCCTGTATATCCCACACACAAATCAGAGATTCTCTATTATCCAGTTGTACAATGAATAACTATTCTATCCCTATCCATACATCCCTAAGCTGACACATAACCCTGTAAACATGCAGAGACTGTAGTAGCAGTAGTAAACATGCAGTAGTCTGATGATCAGGCAACACACAAGGATGCTGCTCTACTAGCCTTTAATAAAAATCATGAAATGTAAACTAAATACTACAAATAACATGAATAATCAAAACCAAAACCACCCCCAGGTGTTTTCTCTAGTATTTACCTCCAGATTCCAAAGCAAAATCCACCATGCCAGTCTTGTCCTGAGAGTACAGTTTCAGTGCATTGTTTACAATCATTTGTGCTTGCTACAGATGTATACACAAAGAAAGGGAATGGAAAGGGAAAGACTTAGTATCAACTGATACAATACTTGATATATACACTCCTGTATATAGGCATCTTTGAGATGCTGCTCTCCATCACAAGTCTTTGAAAGCCTCTGTCACCAGAGACCATTTTAAAAAGGAAATAATGGTCTGACTTAAAATACTATTTCATGCTGCATCTTGGCTGGCATTTTCTTCAAAAGCTGCATTCTTGTTTTTCCCCACCTTCTCAAGACCCTGAGCTGCATTTCCTTGGTATACTTGGGGTGGATTTGTTTTGGAGCTCGTCAATTTTCAAGATAGCATACTAAGGAAAAAAGCAAACATTCACAACAGGCAACAAGGAATGCTGTCAGAATACACTTGATAAAGCATTTCCTGCAGTTCTCCCCATTTCAGTTTATGTTCCTAACATCTCTTAAAGTCACTAACACTTACATTGATGAACATGCTCTACGAAATGCCTATAAAAAGAGACTCCTTGAAGTTTTATCTGAACCTTTGAAAACAAACTCACTCACCGCTTCTGTGATTCCAGAAATCCCTGCATTTGCCACAGCATTTGTTACTACTTCAGATGTTAGTTTTTGGTTGGTAACAGACATATGGAGAGTAATATTCCTGAGAATCTTCAGCTCTAGATCCTGCAGCAAAGTCTGCAGATCACTTTTGCTCACGTAATTGGATGCAAGCCACTGGAGAAGCGATTCAGGAAACTCTTCTTGCCGATCACCAAAAAGCATTCGCTTGACAGATTCTTTGACCTGGGCATCTACCTAGTAGAAGTCATTAACAGTCATAATTAGTCTTGATAAACCATGAAGTAGTACCATATATAATGGTCTCATGTGAGCTCAAGACAGACGTCTGTATTATCCTGAATATATACTTATCACATGTGTTCTAACTGCATTGCCTGACACTGAAATAACAGACCAGTCGGGTGCTTTCACATAAGTTTCACACACCCCACATTCCCCACCCCAATTTCTATGAGTTAGGAAAAATACACCAGTAAGAACAGCAAAGTACTGTATACAGAACTCCTGCTGCATATCTTAAATGCAGATAAACAAGCCATAAGCTCATCTAGTAAAATGCTACACACCAAATGCAAAGTACCCCCTCATAAAAGACTAACATTCTTTAATAGTATAACCTCCACATTCCTTACTGCAGTGCATTTCATTTCAACAAAGTTAGTGAATGACATCAAGTAGAACCAAGTTTTACTAGGACAGTTACAGAACCTACTTTTTCATGAATGAGATCTATTTTCTTGCAACTTGTCTTCACCCTTTCCTCACTTAACAGCTCCGACTTCATCCGAGACAACTCTAGCTCTAGCATTTTAACTTTAGACAAAAGTTGACTACGTTCATCATCATCTCTGGCAAAAAAACCAAAAAAAGTTCATAATTAGGAAAAGAGCAGTTTGAATCATTTCTCAAATTCCAAAGGCATGTAAACATACTTATCTAATTCAGAGTGTTTTCCTAGTTTAGTTATTCACCATCATGGACATTGGGAGCTTGCAATTGAAGATGTTATTAAAACATACCTAGGATTATTGTATTCAAAGCAAAAGTATTTTGAAGTTGTGAACAAATCAAGCAGACCTTTAGAACATCACCAGGCTGACAAGTTACTAAGTCAAACATATATACATACACACTTTTTTTGGAATTTAAGGTTTCTGGCAAACTAGTCAAACTTTATTTACAGGAGTGTGCCACTAGTTACAGTGAATTTCAGGTTGCCTTACTTAAACCAGAATAACATTAAAGGCAGCTGTCAAGCTGAACTCATGTAGCAGGTCACATATGGCCAACAGATCACTGCTCGGTGAACATTATGGAAAAGGGTATCAGTCATCATTCCAAAGCCATTTTACATTTAGATCTAATTTAAATTGCAAATCAGCATATGTGTGTTTTGTTTCCTGTTCACAAAAGGGAAACTATTTAATGTAGGGATGCAGTTTTTTATCTGGGTGTTACACAGAACACGAGTGGAAAGTACCATAGCTGACAAACCAAACACTGGGAACAAAGTTAGAACTGATACAATTAAAGAACTTCAATATAAAGCCTATCAAGAGCAGACAATGTATAACTTCACTAAGTGAAGAAGATAAGTCACTTATTCTTCTCCACTATATAAACAACTTTCTCTAATAAAAAAAAACTCTAGTTGTAGGACTGCTACAGGACACAAAGTGGGCCTTGTCTGATGTTGGTATCACAGTTAAAGTCTACTGTAAGACAGAAGTACTCTAACTGACCTTAAGAATTTCTGTTGTCAGTAAATGGACACAAAGGAAAAGAGTTGTATTTCAAAGAAGAATTGTACATCACAGTCAGTTAGCATCAGGACTAAGTGAAATGTATTTGAAAAGTCCTCATACCTCATTGTTTTTACTTTGGCTATATCAAGCTCCTTCTGGATGCCCTAAAAAAAGCAAATACAAAAGTTGGTTTTAACATGCAGAAAGAAACACAAGTGACATAAAGGATAAAGAGTGTTAAAGAAACACATTTTAACACCACATATACAGGAATGTGTCTCCAAGCTTGTTTCTGCTTTTGTATAGCAAGACTGAACTCCATAAAACCTGCCTCACTGATCAAAGGAATAGTTTTAATCTTTGCACTGAAACCTTCTCCAAAAAGGTGAAGCAAGAACATAAACAAGCTTTGAGAGTTAACCAAGTGCAATAGCTACTGCGAAGCAAACTGGGGTTTGGGTAGCCAACACAAAACTTTATCAACAGGTTACAATTACAGCGAGTTAGAAAAGCTAACTTGAATACCTTGGATTCAATAGAGAGCTTTCCAAGTAGGTCTTCCAAAGTCAGGATGCGCAGCTCATGTTCTCGATGTAAAGCCTGGAAGTCAGTCTTAAAAAGAGGGAATAAAGAGGTGTTGCATTTTCATTTTGTATTCAAATAGCACAATTGAGGTATTCTACAAAGTGTGATTTTTATTTCAGTCTGTGAGTGACTGAAGCTGCAGGTATTGCAAGAAGTTATAGAATCTGTACTAAGTACAAAGGCCTGATTCAGCAGTAGTAGGGGCTATACACAGGGAAGTTTACCACAAAACCCCTTTATCCTTCCTAAAAGGCTTCTTTCGTTATATGAAAGCAGGACAAATCCAGTTTTAGCAATGTAAGATTCTACTTTAGACCAACTAATTGGAATTAAATCTTGTCAGCAGTAAATAAGAGAAAGAATAAATGGCAAGGACTACTCCCTGGCATTTACTACCTATCAATTAATTCTGTAACAGAAAAATCCTGCAGTTGAGTTGCTAATAATCTTCATTATCAAAACAGAATTCTTTGGTCAGTATCAAAAAGCATCAATAACTGATTGTCTTACCGTTACCTCCAGTTTCAGATCTTTAAGATGTTGATCAATCACACTTTTTATTAGATTCAGTGTTTTACTTTTGTCACTCATCTGGGCAACCTGATCTTGAAGATTAAGGAGTAGAACCATCACTTTGCTGTATTGTTCATCATGGTGATGATATTTTTCAGACAGGAAGGCCATTTGCTTTTCCAGATCATATACACGACCAGGATCAAAGACATTTATGGTATCCTAAGGTATAAAAATATTTTAGTTGTTTTTAACATATAATAATCAAGACCTTTATTTACATCACCCTTCTATGTCAAGTAGTTACTGCAAAACATTGAAGGCGTGCAAGTAAAGAAGTTTAAACATTATGAGAGTTCTTCCGTAGACTGTTCTTCCTTACCTTTGGAGGTTGCACAGGGGGAAAAGAATCAGCCTCTGGTTTGGGAACACTACTAGAGTCATCTGTTCTCTGTATTCTATCAATTTTTGTCCAGTTCAGTGAAGGTAGTAATGAAATGAAGCCATCAAACCCACAGAACCATACACCTGGATCAGACACAAAAAGCAAAAAGGATGTTCAAGAAAATTTTCCCTTGAGACTGCTTGTGCCTACAAATTGTCATCTTATAAAGGACACAAGCTACCTTAATGTTGCAAGGCAGACATTACAGTGGACACTACTCCAGTCTAAACAAAAATCAGCATGAGCCAGCTTTAAAATTGTCAAGTCAAACACTTAGTAGTATCAGGGAGCACCCTTCACACAGTGGTACAGCTGGCAACTTCCCCATGTTATATATAGCCTTCATCTGCTGCTTCCTGGGGACCTAGATTGCAGTTATGGATTACGACAGGCCATCCTCCCCAAAGGCAGATGTAAATACAGCTTTTTGACACAATCGAAAGTATCTTGTCCTGTACTCTACTTACTACATACCACATTGCATAATATCTAATAGAAGTTAGAAGAAACTTAGAAGCTTCCATGGAAGCCTAGCATTTCACAAAGATTACACTTATTTTTGCAATATCTTACTGAGAAGCACCAGCATTTTTTACCCAGGGTGACTTCTTCACTTCTTATTTTTCCAGTACAGAGGAGTTTGAATTCCCACAGTAGAGCTCACTGACTTGTCAGTACTTTGTGAACAGGGTCATAACTCAAGCTTTCAAACAAACTTTGCTTTTTCCTCTTCATAAACCAAAAGTTCAACTAAAAATGCTATTTTTAGCAAGCATCCACCAATCTGTGATATAACTAAACAATTCACATACCTAATAGAAACAGGAGTGGGATAAGAAACAGTAACAGCTCCTGGATATTTGGAAGGCATCTAGAGGAAGAGATGAAAGTTTACAAGAAATGGTACATTTATCAGATTGCATTGTTTCACAATTGGACAAATTATTTGTTCACAAAACATTTTTTTCCAAAGATACACACCTTTTTAGAAGGAACACCTTTAGCAAAGACATCAGAGTAACAAATTGGTACCAGCCAGATCTAAGCAACCTGAACATGCCAGAAGCTGCCCTCCCTAGAAGACAAAAAGTGGCAGTATGACATGTAATTACTGCAGCACATGTTCAAAGAAACCAAGAGAGGGACATGCAAATGTGGCCAAGAATACTTTGCACAGCAGAGAAATGCAGGAGTACAGGCAACACATGCAGCTTATTAACATCTAGGTAACACAAGTGTAGCAGAATTGTAGCATCAGCTACTCAACAAAACCAATAGTTGTGCAAAAAGATGGAAGTTCATTTGTTAGAACAATGCAGCTATGCTGGAAATTCAGTATTAATGCTTGCTTCCAAGTTAGCAGGCACTGAAGACCTCAGTTATGTTTCAAGACATGCAGACTAGCAGCATCAATTTCTGCTAAGAGGAATCCTGAGACAAAAAGTGACTTTCAAACAAAACCCACCCCATTCTTCTTGACCCCCGCTATATTTTCTGCCATGAATTAGTCTGGTTAGTCTCCCATTACTCCTGTGAACAGAAATATCCTCTCATTAAGCACACTTTGGTCAATAAAGAAGGTAAAGCAGCACATGCATTTCACTATAGAAAAGCTAGAGCATAAGCACAGATGAACTGGTGCAAGCCACACGCTGCAGACTCCTAGTCTGTAAAAGGGAACAGGCCATGCACACACATGGATTAGGATAGTAACCTGGAGAAAGAATGGCCAGCCAAAGTAGAGACACCACCTTCTGAGACACAAGCCATCCTGTTGCTCCCACTGTTCGCAACATGTGAAGCATAAAGTAACCTAAATCATAACAAATTAACTGCATGTGATAACATTCACAAATGAGCTTAAGGTTTCTGCCCTTTCCATGTTCTGCATGATTTTAAACCACACCTTTCAGTAATCTACAAATCTCTTTTTTCCACTATTTAAAAGCAAAGCCAATATTAACTATGAAGCCAAGTACAACCAAGATGATTCAGAAACAGAATTTGTATGCATAAGCAGAAAGATCAACAGCATCTATAGAGCTGGAATATCACTTCTCCAAACAAAGTTAATGTTTTTGTAGCATGTTTACCTAACAGTGCCATGCTAAGTAAGAGAGAATAGCAAAAACAGTACTATTATAAAAGCAAGTTTTAAGCACATCACTACTTCAAAAGCATTGTATTTTTCAAAGTGCATGTCAAGATTATTATCTAGGTTCATGTGTAGAAGAGGGATCAAAAAATTTGAAGTCCTAGTGAAAGAATTTAACAGTGATGTCTAATACATACTGATAAATAACAGAAAAATGTTCCCCACTAAAAGTTACAAGATCTGAATTTTCTTTAAACTGAATGTTCCCAAGGATCTGCAGGTTTGGAGTCTCTTAAAAAGAACAAAACCAGTGACCAAAAAAACCAAAACCAAAAACACCCCAAAGAAAACAAACAAACAAAAACCACACCCAAACAAACAAAACAAACAACCCACAACCACCAAATACACTAACAAAATGCTGTAACTTCAAGACCACTGAAGCCAACACTTACTGTATCTAAGACAAGGATTGTTCATTCTACAGAATAAATTAAGTAGCATACTATTAGAAGATAACCCTACATTTTAAACTCAGGCATACTTGCCAATCTAGTCAGAGATTACAGATATACCAAGACAACGTTTTACAAGCATTTAGGTGACTGAAGCGTCTCAATTTGCCTTGGCTAAATAAAGAGCACTCAAGAGTTCTTGATGCTTCTATCCTTCAAGCTAGGGAATGCCTATCTTACAGGGAAGAGTCTATCTCTATATAACATTCCTGTAAAGACTGACTTATCACCAGAGCAAAAATAAAACATTAAAACCTCTTTACTTGAATAATTTGTGTACCAATATCTCACACTCTGCTTTCACTTAAAGGCAGTTTTTGCACTTTGGGGAAGTCTGGACACCTCAGTAAGTCAACCTGACTTGCTCTTCCTATCATACAAGGGTGTATGCTGTCCCTACACTTTGTTTTTACTAATAGCTAAGCATCCTGCCAAGCTTGTATAGAAACCAGTTATCAGAACAAGTCAAACAGGAAAAGTGTTAAGTAATATTTTCTAGACATTTTACACTTCTAACCTACTTTAATAGATGAAAGGTTAAAAAAAACCCGAACCAAACAAAACAATCCCAAAACCAAACCAAACAACAAAACCCAAAACAAATATAAAACAATATGTATGATAAACACTGATATTGTGATGCAGTAAAAGCAAAAGAAAAAAAGTCCAAGTCAACCTGCATAAGAAAAGTTGTGCCAAATGGTCCTTGCTACACTTTTAGCCCGTGAGGATTGCATGTGGTCTGTGGTGTGTATTTCGAGATGTTTCTTCCCCTTACAGTCATCACCTGTTGGTTGTGGTAACAGTCGATTAATGGGACAAAGCCAGGATCAAATAAAGATAAGCTGAACAAGTCTCTCTCACAGTATCAGTTATCAAAACAACAAAAAACAACACACACAAACACACAAAGAAAACTTCAGGGGAATAAAACTTGCTTGGGGAACTACAGTACACCAAACAATCACTGTTCTCCCCGCTACACCTAAGTTGCAAACCAAACATTTACTTTGTAGCTTACATAGCATCACAGGGCATCTGATATTACTATTATAGCCACAACCTGGTGTACAAACCAGGGCTAAAAGACAACATCAATCATTATACTTACATATTGATTCCTCATTTACACCAAGATGGCTATCTTCTCTATAAACCTCCTTTATATTCATGCTTGCACAGTAGTCTGAGTGAGCTGCAACACATTCAAAGAGCATATGTGGAACCTAACTCTCAAGTTCAAAGCCTTGTATGTTCATTTTAGCTACTGCATATGCAGATTTCAGCTAAACCAGCTTGGTTCACTTTTAAATTAAACCATGTTACTCACAGGAAACCTCAAAAATGACCAAAGTAGCCTACTCTGTGCAAACCCTTTGTCCTTCTTAAGCAACAGCACAGCTTTTTATTCAAAGACCTTTCTGCTTTCTCCAGGTAACAAAATCAGTAAGTAAACGCCTAAGTAACAACACATCAAATCCTGAATCCCTAGTCCTGTCATTCTGCAAACAGACCATACTGATTTTATAAGAGATCTGAAAAGGCTGAGTAAAGAGCATTAACAAGGTATAAATCACTGAGAGAAAGAACAGGAGAGAGTTTTATTCACACACAAAAATCAGAATCAGTTACCTTCTACCTATGGCAACTTAATTTCCCTTGCAGAGCATGCATTGCAGCAGAGAAAGCACCACAGAAGAATTAAGTATTTGCAGGGGAAAGAAGATGTGCTTCAGAGTAGTGCAGAGTGATGATGGCAGTTTTAGTTTTGCGAGACGGATCTAAGGAAGCTTTAAGTGCACAATGGGCTTAAGAGTAACAAGAGAGTCCAAACCTAAAGATATTGAAAAGTTAAGATTTGACACCATCACACCAAGCAGTTGGGAGTTTTTCAATTTACACATTGCCTTCTATCACTTCCCAGTAAAAAGCAACGTCTGAATTGTTAACTGAAACAGACCTCGCATATGTGACTCTTGGTACTTCCAAAACAGTGAGGGAAAGTATGACAAGCAGAACAGAGATTAAAAAAGGGGAGAAAGACAGGTGCCAGCCAAAAGACTACAGAAAAAGAACATTGTAGTGCTAAGATGAAGCCCATAAGTGAAAAAACCCCAAACACAGTAGCTTTGTGTGGAGATCAAGGAAGACAATTGAAAAGGTACCTTTAAAATCATAACCCAGCTTCAGCAAAACCATTTGAAATAATTGCACTAATAGTGATGCAAAAGATGCTGCAGCATGTTTGACCGATTGTAGAATCTTACTCATGTAGAAATAGGTTCCTCCTATTGAAAAAAACACAGTGTGAATACAAATCATTCACCTACATGGAGATGTACTTCTGTTCTCTGGTGACTGTTAGCTTGTGGAAGTGTGAGAACGAAGCACCAAAAGCCTTTGTCTAGACAGAAGTCTAAAACTGAAGCAAGCATGATTTGGGAGAAGTCTGGATGCACTACATTAGAGAAGCTTTTGTAAGTACACTTCCTAGTGAAAATGCCTTCAAGGCAGAACATAAGACTTCAGCAAGAATATCTTTTCTTCATGAAAATTAAAGAACTCTAAATAGACTGGATTCCTTGCTTACAGAACTGAAGATTTCTCAAGGATGTGAGCTGTTGATACTGATTTCATGGGTCACAGGGTCCAAAGAGACAAACTACATTCTTATTTTAGATTTGAAAGGGTGAGGACTCCTCACCTTCTTCACCTTTATGCAGGGCTCTGCCTCAGGTGCTAGACACACACAGGAGGCATGGGAACAAAGATGCTTCCTTAGAGTCAGCCATGTTCCAAAAACCTGCCATGATTTGCACCCCTTCCCTTGCCCACCTCAGGTTTAACCCAAACTACTGGATTAAAGTTCAAAGGAACATACAAAGATGAGTTCCTTGTAAAATTCTCCTGTACAAATACTAATCAGGAGCGCAGAAAACAGTTTTTACACACTGGGACTCTTAGTTCACTATGCTAAGGTAACAGAATTCCTACCTATGCTACATATTTACCAAAGAGAAATACTTGCCTCAAAGCATTCAAAGTCACACCTTAGTCCAAGGTGATTTCTTGCTACTGAAAGTGTACCTCATTCACGAACACAACTACGTTTATACCAAAATGGGTTCCTTTCTAATTCAAGGCCACTCAAGAAACAATTTCTTCATGATAACTGAGGAACAGGAATCTCAAGATGCTATGCAAGAGACAGGCAGACACCTGAGAACAACTACCCATAAAATGGAGATTGCTTTGGTAAAGCAGGATCTTAGAGGAGATTCATTCAGTTCTGAGGTTTAGGGATTAGTGACTAGGAAATCCATTTGGAATACATTTTTCCCTTTGGAGTCTGATTTTTCAGGCAGTTGAGATCTAGATCTAAAAACAATCTAATAGTGGCAAGGTTCAGTGAGGAGAAAAAAGGCAAAACAAAGTAGGAATGGACCTTTCAGAGATTTCTTGGATAACAGAATCACTACAAAGTAAAAAAAAATATTGCTCAACCTTGAAATTTCCTTTTAAGAGAATAACTAAATAGACCACATAGAAGTTTCTGTTTGGAAACTGACTAAAAGCGTCATAAAGACATGTAGATCTGACACCAGATGGGAAGCCCCTTACAATCACTGCTGGCTGGAACAGCCCATTGTTTAAATTCAGTTTGGAAATTTCGCTTCTTAAGATGCCATGGCATTTAGATTAAAATAGTTTAATTCCTACAGCAGCATTGGGGGAAAAAAAAAAGTCAATTATTATCTCAGAAGCTGACAAATACCTTTGTCTATATCAGCTGAAACTCCATGTATTTCATACAAAGCTAGAATTTTATTATTGGTAAATTTAGCTGGGTAGGAAAAATACTTAACACTACATGGCAAATGCACCAACTAAAGTGTATCCAGGTAAAATGCAAGAGCAAGTGACTTACTAGATGTATGTTTCTGGCTCCTGTCCCTAGAGTAAATTCTGGAAGATGGGATGTGAGAAGATGAATACGCTGTAAGAGCATACTTCCGTTCTGAAAGCATGCTGCAGTCACTGCAAGTGTAGCCATTGCTCACTGTGGGCTGCATTTCTGCTGTTGTATCACCATTTCCCTGAATCAGTGTAGTATCAACACCTAGCAAACCAAGAGTAAAACATTAAGAGCACTGAAATCAATATTGCCATCACTAGTTAACATCAACTAGAATGCATGTGGAAAGAAAAGGAAAGCAGAGTTACCTTCAAGGTCTCCTTCATCATCAAGACCTTTAAAGAGGAAAAAAAAAAATTAGTTAAAATTTGGTTCCAAATATAAGAAAGTCCCAGAACCAACTATGATATCTAACAAACTCAAATTAGAAGTCCTACTAGTTCTATGACTGCAAAGACAAGCCACTTTATGATTAGCATTTAACCTATTTTGCAGTCCACCACAGAAGAGATCCATACATTCAGACATTAATAGGGTAACAGTGAAAAGCATCCAAAGCATCCTACCACAGAAGCAGCAGATGAAATAATATGAATGACAACTACACCTTTTCTTAGCTCCCATGTGACTTTAAAGCAGCTAATTAGAAGCTTACGCTGTTTCTGTTGCTTGGTAACTACTTCTGTACCACTGGCTTTTCAGACTCTGTTTTAAGAGCCAGGTAATCTAAAGTTTAGAACATGTTCTACTAAGCTTAAAACAACATCAGGACTCTAGGTAGGTCACAAGCATACTGACTGAATTGGAAGACACAGTAAGTTGTTGATCATCTACTCAACACTGTGTGGACAATTCCATTATTTTCCTTTTCAATGAAATTGAAGGTTCCAGGAAAGCATATTTGCAAAACCAAACCAGCCAGCTACACACAAAAACCCTTGAGAAATCCTTAAGTACCATTAATTTGAATTTTCAGATTAAGGTATGTTAAGTTGAAACACACTTCTGTCTATGAACAAATAAGAAAATGCTTTTCCTGTGGATATCAAAGAAAAGTTACCTGTTGCCATTCTTTAACTAGCCTATGCATACTTTCAAGAAAGTAATGACAGCAGATAACTACATCTATCCAATAGTATTCCATCACAGCACTGTATACATTTGCCAAGCATATTCACTTGACTGTGCAACCTGTCCTGACATTGACCAAGCCAGCAAGTGAAGTTTATGCACCGGACTGAATTTCCAGTAGGCATTTAACAATCAGAAATTTATGGCAAAAGAGTAAGTACACTCACATGTTATGAGGGCAGATGGGAAAAAGACAGTATCAGACAATTTTCACAGTTTGATATGAGCAATGATTACCTACCCCAGAAATGACCAACTTCTGTCTGCTCTCGAATCGAAGACTCGCCCAATACAGAGGATGCCATTGACACATCACTGGCATGGCTGTTGAAACTGCTTTGGCTAAGAATGGGAGAGCTGGATAGATTTTTCCTTGGCGTGTGTCTTGCACTGCCAGACTGTTTATTCATACTTCTGCGTTGCTTCACCGTTCTAGGAAACAAAGCAAAGACAAAGAAGACACAGAGCTAAATTTACCTTCATCTCTCATTTTAAAATTAAAAAACCAGCCAAGGTATTTTAACACCAATGTGACAGCTCACATTAGCTTTAGAAGAAAATCCTTGCATTCAAGCACCTATACTTTTGCAAAGACTTCACTGCAAACGACACGCTGAATGTAATTTCTTAAGTATGGCAGTAAACACCGAGAACAAAGAACAAACCCGCAGGCAATACATGTCTGTACTATCATGTTCAAACAGCAAGTCTCAAGACTCCAACCAATAAAGTAACTCGTGGTCATTTAAAAAGAAAAGAAAAGAAAAAGGCTTACTGAGAAGACTGTTCTCTTAACGACCTGCTCCCGGTGTAATAGCTGTCATGATGGGCATCGTTTTGTGCATCATCTGATTTACTAAATCCTGCAGTAGCTAACCGTAAACTACGCCGTGACATTCTTGGTGAATCAAACACTGGATCGATTTTGTTTTCAGTCTCAAAATCCAAAGCAGATGAAGAATAGCTTGAACTGCAGCAAAATAAGAACAGCAAAGTTAGCAGAGTTTAAGACAACATTCCACTAATAACAAGAGCACCCCTCAAGCTAGTCCTAGTGTCCATTAGAGCAGTTTATCCAGTGTTATGGAGCAATTCCCAAAAGCTACACCACATAAGCCAAGTAAGTTAGAAACATGTAGGTAGTCAAGATTCCCTTAAGAAATCATATTAGAAGTTTAGCAACTGAAAGCAAATCACAGTTAGAAAGAAACAACCACCATGGAAATCATGTTTGAAGTTGATCCAGAGCAAGCATTTGGTATACAGCCTCAGACATATCATTCTTGTGGGACCAATTTGAAAGGAAGCCATTTAGGACAGTTACTTTACCACACCTAACAACAAAGGAAAAATCATGATGCCCTCTAAGTTACAAGGTAAAGATCCATTTACAGACAGTTTAGTTTTTTTATTTGCCAATTCCTTGTTTGAGAACCAAAGATCCATACGCCACACTACTAGTCTGATCATTTTTCCCTGCTTTATCCTACAGAAGTTTACATTTAGACAAGCTTCACATCATTACCCCAGGACCTCTGCTGCATAGTTTTACCAGAACCTCCATGAAAATTTACAAGGAAGACAAAGCAGCAGTATGAGGCAAACAGAAGCAGATGAGTCAGTAAGAAATACATTTACTGAAACAGAAGTTTAGCCTAAAGCAGAATACTCATATTTATAGTCAAAAGGAACAGATTCAGTACTGAGCAGAGCTTGCTGTTACAGAGCATTGTGCAGCAGGCCAGCTCCTAGAACCACTCAGCGCTGTGACCTGAAGTATTTAAATGCCAAGTGCCCTAGGTCTGTGGAGCCTGTGCCCTCTTATGCCACAGGGGTATACATAACGGCAACAGCAGTTACTTCAGTATCTCTGGAATGCTTTGGTTTGTTTCTAGTTAACTTTTCTTTTTGTTGTCATTGTTTTGTTAGTAGTTTGGGGTGTTGTTTTGCTTTTTAAAAGCAAATTATTGTTAACAAAAGCAGCTCCTTCTCCCCTTGTTAAGCAAGAAAATTAGATCTAAATGAATAAATTTTCCTGTGCAATCTATATTAGAAATTGAAGCTCTCTTTACAAAATACATATTAACAGCTACTACGTTGTGCAAAAACTAGCTAATGGAATCACCTTTTTCACAGAATCGTTAAAGATCCCAGAACACTACAAAGTAATATCACAATATGTACTGTATTACTTGGGCATACAAGTAAGTTAACATCAGAAGACTTAGCAGCTACACTTACAGTAGTGATTTAACTGATGAGATGGGAGCTATTAAAGCAATTGCTCCATAGTACAAAACAAAGCATGTAAGATGGGACTGTGTCAGAGCATGTGAATTGCACTACTTTCAGCTAAAAAAACCAGCCTGGACAATGCACTGCAGGCAAGCATCTAGGTGCTCCAGCAGCAGACAGGCACTCAGACCACAGGACCAGACCAAAGCTTATCCAAAAAAAATCACTTTGATCACCCAGAGGCACACAGATTTGACAGAAAGTCCTTGGCACTACCTGCTTCATGTGCAGTGCAAACCTGTGCAAGGCAGTAGCCTAAGCACAGCTTAAGACAAACCCAGCATACATTACTACATACAGGATGTTTATTAATTCTTGCTTACATCTGGGTGGAAAGGGAGAGAAAGTAAGGTAGGAGCTTTCTCATGTGAAAATGGATTTGCAGAATCACAGAACCATTTTGGTTGGAAAAGACTTTAAGATCATCAAGTTTGACCATTATCTAACACTACCAAATCTGGTGCTAAACCATGTCCCTCAGCACCACATCTCAGCATCTTTTAAACACCTTCAGGGTTTCTAGTCTATATTTGGTTAGGTATAAAAGGATAGTATTTCTGCAACATCTGAGAATTGTCAGTTTAGATAGCTTGCATTCTGCCACACCAGAAGTGAGAATAGAAATTAAATACAGCTCCTCCCATTTTCATTCTGAAACGGTCACAGCCACAGCAATTTACTGTTGAGCTCCTCCCTAAACAGTTGTTTCAGAACAGAGTTTGGCTATTTTCGTTTGGCACTACACATTTGCTTTTTTCCTCAGCTTCATCCAATGTTTTTTACAGATGCTCAGTTCAGGAGAACACAAAGTACACAGGGCAAGCTGACAGCTGTGACCAGCCTCAATTTGTTTCTGTTTATGAACACTTGCTGTTCCTAAGTGTTTCAAATGAGCATTTGTATCAGTTTGGATTGAATACATGGCCTGGGGGTGGGCTCTACCATCTAAAACAAAAACAAAACACCAAAACCAATTCACGGGATCTCTTCTTCAAGCAAAAAGACTAGTTTCTCTCACTTATGGAGGATAATAATTCTCTTCACATTGAATGAATTATTTATCATCTGTTGGCAGGATAATACACAGAAGTTTCCTAACTTGCCATGCTTTGGAAAGTGGCCTTTTTCTCTTCTACAGAAAAGACCGCTAAACTAATTTCCTTCCACCAGAGAGAAATCAACCTATATAATACCTATGGCTAACAAAAAACCCACCACATTTTAAAGGAGGGACACAATTAGACTAGACTCCTAGATACCTCAGCCAAACAGTGAAGACTGATTTCTTCCCACCAACAAACAGCTCCCTTGGCTGCTGGCAGATATCCTGACTGAGCTAGTCTTGTATTTCCAGCTCTTAGCCATCATCTTTATACCTCCTTCACATGAGCTTCCACGGAATAATAATGTCCTAGACTTCAGGAGGTTAATTTTCAAGTTTCATAAGTGGAGTGAGAACAGGATCTGTCAATTTTAGCACACTTATAGCTTTGTCTGGAGGACCTTGAGTGTCACTTGTAAGTTGCCTTGGAATGAAATAAGCAGCAATGTTCTTGATGATCCAAGACAATAACAGCTGAACACAATACACCTAGAGAACTATAGCTAAACAGATGCCTTCCAACATGGATTCAGGCACATAATCAGTATATGAATGTTCACACACTTTCTGACCAGGGCTGCTGCCTTGAGACGTTGAGCTATTGCTTTGATTAGTCTCAGAATACATATTAAAAAGTTAAAGGATTTTAATAAGTATTTTGCAGAGTTACACCCTGATTTAGTGCTCTGACAGGAAAAAAAAAAATCAAACCAAATTATTATCAAGTTAATATATATTTTTTGAAGAAAATGAAGTGCTAATGGTACCCAAATTGACAAAATCAACACAACTCCAAAGATGACAGTGACTAGAAGGAAAGATCAGCCTGAAGAGGAGGGTGCAAATTATATGTTGACAAGTGGGTGAGATTCACAAGTTTGAGCTGTAATTTCGAGAAGGAGAAAGGTTATTTTGCTATATCAGTTTAATGCTTTTCTGATTTGAGCTGAAGGAGTAAGAGGTAAAAGAGAAACACTATAGTTATGAACAGACAGTAATCCCAGGGAGTATTAATATAAATTCTATTAATAGGTCATAACCAACTCTATTAATAGCTTTGTGGTATCCAACTCCACTGCACTCCTTTCTGCAGCACTACACGTACAAGCCATTTTCTTTAAAGAAACTCACAGGCAGATTTTGTAAAGATTGTACTGTCAAAGGCAGAACAAGCCAGATCAGAAACAAATAGGGAAGAAGGGGCAGAGGGACAATGAACTTGAGCATGAGAATATGTCCCATTAGCAACTCTGCTCAACTCACACTTCCCTCAGATTCTTCAAATATTGTTTGACCCAAGGTGGAAAGAGCTACATCATTAATACACAGCATTCTGGACAGGCTCAGCCAGCAGACACATAGCAAGAGTATGCTCACAAGCCTGTAGCAAATTTGCTCTCTTGGTACATTGCCTGCTTTCAGGGTTTCAAGTACTTTTCCTCCATTATTACAGTGGTTTTTCAAGAGGAAAATGTTGAAGAAAGTGCTTGCTAATCCTTCCTTTTTACACAAGGAAAAGTGACAAGTTAAACCAAGTTCATTAGAATAGAGGTTTTAAATTCACACGAGTAGTTTTGCTAAAACGAGTAATCAATATGTGAGTTGCAACCCAATTCCACACTTGCAGCAATAAGTGCACATCAATCAGCTTTTTTTAAGTGAAAATGGTGCCAAGCCGCAAAAGAAAACACACAGAGAAGTTACAAGACACACCAGAAAATATCTAAGAACTTTGATGACGTATTTATAGAAATAAACCAGCAATTGTAGCTAGGCGGAGACTAGTTATTCATAGCAACCAATAAACACTGACTCATAATCTTGGTCATTGTCCTTAGCTCAACACATGTTCTTTCCTCCATCTGGGATGCAGCAGAGAGTTTCAAAACAGAGCAGATAAAGCATGCTTCTCCAAAGAAGTTAGCTACTTACCACAGAGGCTAAACTCTCCAGAATTAACAACATTGAGAACAGAGTTTCTCTACAAGAAGAAAAGAGTTCTCACCTGAGTGCATATGTATAGCCAGTGTTCTCTGGCAGACATTGTGGAGGAGTATACATGTGTAGACGTGAAAAGTCCATGTTGACTGTTTTCAAATCATACTGTAAAAGGTGAAAATAGAGTAATGCAACGACTTAAAATTATGGAAAGTCAACGAAAGAGCCCTTGCATTGTTCAGCCTGTGTTACAAAGTATTGAAATGTCTGTAACCAGAAATATGGAGCTCTCAGTATTTCAGCAGTGTTGCTGCTGGTGCTAGATATCCCTTATCATTACTGCATGAAGCTCAGTGTGGTTCTGACTGCAACTCTTTGTAACAGTCTATTCTCAGCAATTTCCGAGTTCTCTGAAACATTGCTGCAATAAACCAAACTCTTATCACAACTCTGCTATAGCACTTCCACAGGAAATAACTTACACTAGCATTCCCAAAAAAAGCTAACCATACAGTGACCTGCACTAGATTCTGTGGTCCTGCTCTGACCTCTGGACTCGATCTCCAGAGGTCCCTTCCAACCCCTAACATCCTGTGGTCCTGTGATAGAAAGAACCATGTTGCCATGCTTTCAGAGATCTCCTCACCATGAGTTTCGCTTTGAAAGCCCACTGAGCAAACCACAGGCTGTACTGTGCACCAACAAAGCATAACAGATGAAGCTTGAGGAAGTCTTTACATATAATCAAATTATTTTACTCTATAACCTTTGAACATCATCCACTAAGCACTACAGGAATTTCTTTCATTTCACATGAAACCGTGATATTTGGTATTGGTTAAATTATTCCTGGCACAAAAAAGCCCTGAATACACACCCTAGCAGAGGAGCCAACTGCAAAATGACTCACAGGGCTAGAATTAGGTACATTTTCCAGAGTGCCATCCACTTCCAAAACACAACTAAACACCAAACTGTCCAGCCAACACTTGTAAAACTTTCCAGGGGGGTTTCGAAAGGTATTACAGCTTCAGGAAGAAAAACACCCTGATGCTGTCATATCAAGAAGACTGCACAGATGCCTGGGTCACTATTTAAGGTACTACATAGGATTTGACTTTCAAGTTCAAGATGTTCACAAAAACCCAAGCCCTTCTCAGCTTCATTAATCACAACAAAAGTTTTGTTTTTATAGAAAAGATTCTATGATAGTATGTTTTCTGTAGTTAAACAGGGATCGGGCTATTCTGGATTTGCATGGTTAGCAAAGTGGGATCCTGGCTATTTTCAGATTACCTATGGTTCCCATTCCAGCAACAGCAAAAGATATTCCACACAGCTGAGATGACATGTCTAAACCAAGGTAAAAAAAAACCCTAGCTACATTTCAATTCTTATAATCAAATTATCAATAAGTATCTCATCTTGCACTTTGTTATGCTGAAATAAGAGTTTTCATTTGAATAGTTAGATATACATAAGAAATAGAAACAAAATACACAGTCACAGGTACAGGTAATAAGAGCTCAAGAAGCAATCTCTGCATGTAACACCACAATGCTCTTAGTCCACCTGTGGCCTCCAAATCCTCATGTCAGTAATGCAGGAGGATATTTCAATTACTGCTGAATACACAATTTCCTTCTCTTTTAAAAATCAAACCTCACAAGTCTAAACACTGTAGCTATTGAAGTGTAAGCACCACCCTCACATCTGTGAAGTTAATAAAAAAAAAAGGTTTCACTTCTGCTATTTACGTTTTTTTAATGTAGTAGAAAAAGATAATGGCAGTACTCTCTCTGCATTTACTTCACTTGTTCCAGAGCCATAATGCTTTCACTGGCTTGTATGTAAAATTTGTTTTGTTTAGAGGAAGCTTAGCTCAGTAGTGCGGAAATATTAGCAAAGCAGTCTGATTCTCCTGCTAGAATACATAACTGCTGCCATACCTGAACAATAAATAGGAACTCATTTTAGAACACAGGAAATGGGGACCAGAAGGTAATGATTCCCCAGTACTGAAAGTGGAAATACACTGAATTTGAAGATGAGGGATGGTGATATCAGATCGCACTTGTTTTAAACGACAAACAGATTTGTCAGATGTGTGCCTACTGAAATTCAAAACTATGATTAAGGTTAATCTGCTTAAATTGGTCCAACCCAATAGAAAGATTTTGAAACCACAAGCTAGTGAAGCCTGTTTAGTTTCCACTGGAGGTAATTGTGACTGCTTAGAACACTATTTCATCAATAAACCTAGTTTTTAACTGTCAACTCAAAAGCCAATATCATGATTTGACACCCAGCAGTATTTTCCCACATGGAAAATGAAGCCATGTGAACGAGCTTCAGGAGCCATGCAGCTCCTCCCTCTGCCTCTGCTACTCACATGGGCAGGGCAAAGGCAAGCTTTGAAAAACAACACACTGGCTCCCTTTCTTTTCCCGTTGTTTTCCCTTTCCTCACCAGTTCTCTCTACTTGATGTCTGAAGAAATCAAATGCTAGAATTATGCTATATTTCATAATATTATTGACACCTATCAAGTCAGTATTAGATAAAGTACATACTTGATAATGGCACTGTTAACTACGAAGCCTTGAAGGTGTTTATGTGTAAGTCTATTAATAGCTGGTTTTCAAAGCACCAAGATTTCCAGTAAAGATAACAGCTTTGCCATCTAAACACCAGTGCAAAAAGACTCAGGGGCTTGGTTTGACTCACTGTTTGTCTGATGCTCTAAAGTTAATTCAGACACAAAGGGAAAAACCTTTACTCAAATTTTCAAAGCAACAAAACAAGTTTAACTGACTTAAAATGTGAAAATAATCTTTACAGTTAACCACTGCAATTTTCAGAAGCAGGCATCTAAAATTTACTATGAAAATGGATTTTTAAAAAAAACACCTGGCTACTAATTCAACACCTTCGTTATCCATCTCTTCAAAACCCACAAAACAATCAACTGAATTTATTTAGTAATATCCTACAGACAGCGCTTGAAGCTACAGGAAAGATCATGGGTGGAGGCCAGTAACTCCCTCTCATACATGAGTTACTCTCTTTCATATACAGCTAGAACAGAAAGAAACACACTCAAAATATTTGGGAAATTTTAAACCACAGAACTCTGCAGAGAACCTGAGAGGTAGACACAGTGCTTAGCTCCATTTTAAACACTCATGAGTGCCCAGCAAATTTCTGATTTAGGTACCATAATTCTATCTGGATTCAGATTCTTGTAGGCTTTTAGTAAGAGCTTTGTTGCAAGCATTACTGGGCTGAAACTTTAAGTAGCCTTTTTTCTTTCTTTGGAAGCTCATAAAAAGATCTAAGTATTAAGGGATGTATAGTGAAAAAAACCAAGAATATACTCACATGAAAAAACCTCAAGTACTAAGAATACATTCATAAGACAACTTAAAGGCAGTTCCTAAGAAAGAAAAGCACTCATTTCAACTAGAATGCAAGTGAACACTAGATACACCTCAACTTAAGCTAACTCCCACCTTCCTGCAAGTGGATTATTAGGGTTTTTGGGGGGAGGAAGCAGACAACAACCTCAAGAATCATCTTTCCCTTGCAATTCAACTGAATCAGTATTACAATAAATCAGCAAAGTAGAAGGGCAGGAGAAGACACACATTCTAACTTGGCCACAGCCCGAGGAAACCCAAGAATTCCCATAATGAGTGCAGCAGAATTTACCTTCATGCAAAGCCCCCTGCCTGTCTCCAGAGGATCTGGTCTATGAAGCATCCAAGTGACATGAGGCTGCACTACTACCTCAGAATTAGCCAGCCTCAACAAATACAGCACTGCTGTATTCTTCATTTTTGTGGAAGCACAGAAGCATCACAAGGTGGGGGGAAAGCACCAAAACTACACCAGCAAGGTCAAGAACAAACCCCTATTTATATCTTTTGAGTTACAAAGAGACTTCCACCAACATACTATCTAGGCATTTCATCATGATGTCCCTTTGTGAACAAGGAAGTGGTAAATCACCATTTCATAAATGGCACCCTGGCAGAGTAGAAATATTAACCAGGAAGTCTGTTACAGAATGAGAAAACTTGCAAGAAAGCATGTCTTATATGTTTACATTACAAGGGATAAAAAAATTATATATTTGAAGTCTTAGAGAGATGCTGGTAGTACTACAAGTAGAATCTATTCTAACTTTACCTTTTGAAATAAACAAACTAAGTTTAAGTCACTATGACTTAACATACTAGTGCTACAAAAGCTAAACAGACTTTTGGGCAAATTATTAATAACCATGAAACTGGAGGATGCAACCCTGTCAGTTCCTGAGAGCAAGCCATTTTTTACTCATAATTTAAATTTTTATTTTCTACTATTGTTCAGAATAACCAATCAAATTACTCTTTTGGGTAAAATAATGGCGAATTCCTAAGTAAATATACTCCACGAAGAATGTTTCCACAGATCAAATTAAGTACTAGTTTAAACAGGCTGAAGAGCAAAGAGCTTCAAGTTAAATCAACATTTTTACCCAAACACACATTCTTAAAATATTAGCATTCCTTTGAAACACATAAGCAAACACAAACACACCAAGTAACAAGCCCCACATTTTAACCAAATATTACCATTGAGTATTATGGCAAAGATCCCCAAAGACAGGTGTCAAACCGTAACGCTAACAAAGAGGCTCTTCACAAAGCAGCAGCATGGCCCGTTCACAATAAGAACCCCTTCAGTTGGTTTGTAAAAGGAAGAGTGATGGAAGCCAGATATGGTGAAACAAACACGTCTGCTCAGTGTTTACACACCCAGCACCTGACACACCGCATGGCACCACTCCGAGCCCTTTCTCAGCTACGAACCCCCAAGCCCAGCTCGCACCCAGACACAAAGAGCTCAGTGCCTAAGCCTCACCAGGCCGCTGCATTTAAAGGGATCCAGCGCTTCGCTCAAGGCCTCTACCAGCTGCCTCTACCAGCTGCCACACAACCGGGGCTTTCGGAGCGCTCCGGCACCGTGCCCAGGTATCCCTCCGGCGCGGCGGGGCCCCCTCGGGAGCGCGGCCGGTGCCCAGCGAGGCGGGCTGCCGCGGCGCGGGGGGGGCCGGGGGCCGCGCCCGCTGTGGCGGCCCGGGCTCAGGGCGCGCTCCCCGGGCGACAGGACATGCTGTTCCATGCCACACCGCGGGATCCCAAAATGGCTTCCCGGCCCCAACAAAGCCCGCAGGATCCGGCGGAGCCGACCCAGCCTCCCGGAGTTTCCCTGTCACTCAGGGGCAGAGTTTGAATTCACTGGCCGCGGCCGCCGCAGCCAGCCCCCAGCTTTTAACCCGCTGGTCCCCGTGAGGGGAGGGTCCGGCTTCGGGGAACGCTCTGCCAACGCCGGGGAGCACCTCGCTCGGGCTGCTTCTAACTGCAAGCTCACTGGCGGACAACAAAAGGCATGTTTTACTTCATGTCTCGAGTTCCTAAAACGCTTTTCTTGCCCAATGAAACAACCTCAATATGATTAACACGATAAAATCCAGCCCAACACCTCTTTATAACGAGCTCCACACCTGGAAGCCTAAAATGTCCACAGCTCTTAGTCACCAAGCCGCATGTCAGTCAACACAGATTTAAGGACACATATACATATATTCACACACAATACATTTGCTAATACATCAACATAAAAAGCCTACTAAGCTTGTCCATAAAGCCCCCCATAAAGATTACTAAAGCCTTTAACTCACCTCCATCATATTAAGAAAATTAGCAAATAGTAAGATGCCTCACAGGTGAGAAAGGGAATTAGACAAGAACTTGAAAACAGCAGCGGCATTGGTCTGTAACAGTCACTTGCAAAGCACTAAGACCAAGAATCCTTAAAGAAAACGAAAGATTTCACTTCCTTTTTGTGTAATGTTAAACTGAAAACCAGACAGGGTGGGACAGGGGATTGCAAGTACTGAGCAACATGAAATTTACTAATCTCTTTCCTTTCCTGTTATACATTATAAACAACATCTTTTAAAGGTAAACATACATAAAATAAAGCAAACCAAACACTTTTTTCTTTCCAGAAGACATAGAACTTCTTGAGGCTGTCAGGAAGAAGGTGCTACCTCTCGACAGTTCAACGTTTCAGACACTTGTAGCCCTGTGGGTTACTAACGAGCAACCAACATCAGGAAGGCAGCTCCATCACCTCGAAATGAGTACACTCTGAAATATCATATTTTGCAATAAAACTACAGCGAGTGATGCCAAATTCTTTTACATCAAAATCCTGTCTGACACTCCCCGCAGCAGCAGTTCACTGACACCAGCTGCCCTGAAGTGACAACCAAGGGGACAGCTATGACACGTTTGGCACCACCCAGCACCTGGCCACGACATTAATCACGGAACGTTACCTTTGCACTAAAGCTCAGCAACTGCAGTAAATGCACTAGCGCGCACTTATCAGGTCTTTCTAAATCGGAGTGGAAAGATGTAGGTTACTCCTGACAAGAAAACGGTCCAAGCTCCAGGCCAAGAGGCACCCAAGCAGGCAGACAGCTATAGCAGAGATTCGTCTCTCCTTCCAGCGCCGATCCAAGTAACTTCGGGCCCTAAGGTGAGGTCAGCATTTGACCCAGCAGCGCCAGCCCGCTCTCCAACGCTACGTCCTCACTCCCTGCTGCCTTCCCTGGACTAGTTGCCCGAGCCAAGGAAGACGCTGATCTCCCCCCAGCCCAGAGGAGGATGCAGACCGAGACACAACGTCCTAGGAGCTCCCACGCGGGCCGCTGCCTAACGGCCCTCACGGCGGGAAGCAGTGGCGGGCGGCAGCTGCCACCAGTCAGCGGGTGACGGCTAAACGGGGGCGGCAGGGGGGGTGGTTGGCAGCGCAGCAACGGCCGCAGCGGGCTGGCGCCGAGCTGTGTGCCAGCCTCCCCCTCCCGCTCTTGAGGAAGGGCGGGGGAAACGCGGCCTGAGCCCTGAGGGAAACGACAGATAGCCCCCGCCTCCACCCAACGGCCGTAGGAGGAAGAGGCTCGCCCTCGCTGGAAGGGACGGAGAGGGGAAAGCGCATGCACACGAGGCCGGAGCTGCCGGAGCCCGGGATGGCGGTTACCTGACGCCGACGGAGCGAGGGAAAGGCAGAACCGCCGGCAGCAGCGGCGGCAGCTGAGATTGGCCTCGCCCCGCCCGCTCTGCGAGGCCGCCGGGAGACCCCGCCCCGCCCGCGCGGCGCGTGCCGCCAGCGCCCCCCTCTGCGGCCTCGCCCCGCCCGCCAGTAACCGCCCCTCACACAGGTCCTCACACACCGACCCTCGCATCGCCTCACATAGAGCCCCTCACACACCCACCCTCGCATAGCCCCACATAGAACCACTCACGGAGCTCCGCACGCATCTCCTCGCACACCGACTCTCGCACAGCTCCACAAAGAGCCCCTCACAGAGACCCTCATCGAGCCCCTTACATATCGCCCCTCACACAGTGACGCATCGCCCCTCACAGAGGCCCTCACACACAGCCTCCCGCCCCGCCTTCACATACCGCCCCTCGCACAGCCGCTATGGTGGGCGCATCCTGGGGCTTTCCTCCTCCTCAAACCCTTGCACTGCGACACTGCCCCGGCTCCCCCGGGCTGCCCTTCCCTCTGGCAGCACTGGCCTGCCGCCGGCTGCAGCCAGTGCCTCCTCGGCTTCCCCCTCTGCAAAATGGAGCCGTGGATGCCTCTGGAGTGAGAACTGCTAGAGAGGAGGATTGTTAGCTCTAATTTTCACTTCAGCCTCTCTTGCTTGGTTCCTCATTGACTTTCTTTCCCAGTATTCCTGTGTCTCCTCTTGCTGTTTCCTTCCCACTGTCTGTTGCTTGCTGTTCTCTAAGCCTTCTGGCACTTGCACAGCACCCCCAGCACTTCGGATCCTGCACTGTGCTCCAGTGAGCTTCACCAATGCCAACACCAGGCTACAGTAACCGCTGGACAACCACACAGAAATGTCACAGGCCTGCTTTCAGCAGCAAAGCCGAGGCAATGAAACAGGCCCTATTGTTCAAATGTTTGGGAAAGCACACAAATACATTCAATTTCAAATCTGTGTCTGAGTCACATTGTGTTAAACTTTTACCCACCCTGAGCCTACAGATCTCTTGCAGGCATCAGCATGCTGTGTGCTGCAGAAAAGGATGGTTCAAGTGTCACTTGAAAAAGGGTAATCAGGCCAAAAATTGGTATTTACTTGTGCATGCGAGGGAAATGACTCAGCTTGCTGAGAAAGACTGGGTAATAAATATGCAATTATCAAATAAGTAAATAGACTGTGTACTTGCTTGGACACAAAACGGGTAAAAGCAGCTAGTCCTTAAACAGAAAAAGGTGCAAGATAAAGATGTTCACTTAAGACATCAGCTGATGTCAATGCAGCACAGATTTTAGGATACTACTGTTTAAAAGACTTTTTCTCCAGCTATATGAAAGCTTTAACATGCTTCAGTGAAAGCCGAGCTGATTCCAGTAACACTTGGAAGCCAGCACACAGTTTGGTAGGATGTGCAGCCCCTGACCTGCCGCCTCCTCCCACCATATGGCTGAATACTTTGCAGAAGGGTAAATCACTTCACTTTTCTGAGCACTCCTTTCTTGTACTTACTCCACACCTGTTTTCCTGTCTCTTGAGTAGCAAACATTAAAGGGCTTAAGACAGTCAAGGCAATATCACCTCTTAGTTTAAATCTCCCTGAAATTCTTCGGTGGCATAAGATCAGGACCTCTTTAGGATATATCTCCCTCTGTTCCCCTAGAGCCCAGCCAGGGAAGTGCTCTGCTCTGGCAGGAACATGGGAAGTTCCACCTCAAAATGAGAACAAGGGGTAATGGCTTCAAGATAGAGAAGAGCAGATTTAGACTGGATGTTAGGAACAAAATTCTGCACTGTAAGGGTAGTGGAACACTGGAACAGTTTGTTTGTGGAGGTGGTTGGGGCCCCATCCCTGGAGATAATCAAGGTGAGGCTTGACAGGGCTCTGGGCAACCTGATCTAGTTGAGGATGCCCCTGCTGAATGCAGAGGAGGTTGGACTGGATGAACTTTGGAGGTCCCTTCCAACCCAGACCATTCTATGCTTTTATAATTATGAAGAATGATGCTGCAGGAAAGAAAGATACTAGGAGTGCTAAGCATGGACCTTAACTTCCCATGGACCTGATTAATCCACAGAGGAGAACACTTAGCCAGACATTCAAAGGGAATTGCAGCCATGGCCTTGCACTGCCCACCCATCCAGCCTGTCAAGGTTGCTCTGTAGGGCCCTCCTACCCTCCAACAGATCGACACCTGCTCCTAACTTGGTGTCATCTGCAAACTTACTGATGATGGGCTCAATCCCCTCGTCCAGATCATCAATAAAGATATTGAACAGGACTGGGCCCAGCACTGATCCCTGGGGGACACGACTTGTGACTGGCTGCCAGCTGGATGTGGCACCATTCACCACCACTCTCTGGGCCCAGCCTTCCAGGCAGTTCTTGACCCATTTCAGAGTGAATCTGTCCAAGCCATGAGCTGCTAGCTTTGCCAGAACTTTGTTGTGGCAGATGGTGTTAAAACTTGTTATTTTGACCAGAAAAGCACAGATTTTCCCACCAAGCAAAATGATATTATGGAAAGATTTTGTTGCAATAGCCACCATTGTGCTTTATTTTATCAAGTATTGGTGCATTTGTTCTGCAGTTGTGCATTATGAAAAGATATATGGAAAATAAAAGTTACTTTTAAATCCCCTCCTTTCACCACCACTTCCCCTTTCCCACCATATCTGTCCCTTTTCCACCCCACCTGCCCCATTCCCACCCTTTTCCCCCTCAAATCCCAGAGCACCTGGGCTCTGTTGGAGTCTCCTCCCACTCTAGGTGTGACCACTTAGCCCTTCCTGCCCACTCCCCTTTTTAATCCCCCCCAGGAAAGACAGAAGCCTTAAGCTGAGCCCATCTGGGCTGAGGGATCCTCCTCTCATCACCGGTGAGTGCCCCTGGTGCACACTGGGTGATGGTGGTGGTGACAACAAAGGCCGGGGGGCCTGGTGGCCCCCCGGTTGTTAGGGCCAGAATTGATGACTACTCCAGTATCATCCACAGGTGCTGGCTGGGCCTCCTTACTGGAGCTGAGCTCCTCTGTGTGGTATCTTGGCTGGTTCAGGGTCTTGCCCCTGGCTCTGGGATGGGTGGAAAAAATGGTGGTGATGGAGCAGGAGCTGTTTAGGCAGGGTAGAGGATGATCTAGAGGGAGCAGGGGCTGCTTTGGGAAGATGAAAGTGGGGGGGGAAGGCAGGGCAGAAGCAGGATCTTCCTCAGAATAACTGTGAGTCAGGGTAGCAGCTCCACTGCTATCCCAGGGGTTGTAGGGTGGTGGACTATGTGACACCCACAATGGTAACAGATACTCCTCTGCTAAGTCTCTGAAGTGTCTGTATGCCAATGCAAGAAGCATGGGAAATAAGCAGGATGAACTAGAAATCTGGGTGTGGTCACAGAGCTATGATCTTGTTGCAATTACAGAGCCATGGTGGGACAGCTCCCATGACTGGAATGTGGTTATGGATGACTAGGTACTGTTCAGGAAGGACAGACTGACAAAGCAAGGTGGTGGAGTTAATCTTTATGTGAATAAGACACTAGAATGTGTTGAGCTTAACCCAGGGGGAGATGATAAAAAGCATTGAAAGCTTATGTGTAAGAATGAAGGGACATACAAACAGGAGTGATACAGGTGTGAGTGTTTATTACAGACCACAGAACCAGGAAGATGCTGCTGCTGAGGCTTTCTACAGGCAGCTGAAGTAGCCTCAAGATCAAATGCCCTGATGCTTATGGATGACTTCAACCACTCTATTAGTTGGAAAGATCACACAGCCAAGCACACAGTCCAAAATGTTCCTGCAGTGCATTGATGGCAACTTTTTCCTGCAGGTAGTTGAAGAACCAACAAGTGCAATGCTGGACCTGGTATTAACAAACAAAGAAGGACTGGTTGTGGATGTTAAGTCTGAGGGATAATCTTGGTTGTAGTGACCATGAGATGTTAGAGTTTAATATCAACAGACAAAGAAGCAGGGTGATAACTAAAACTTCAACCCTGGACTTTAAGAGGGCTAACTTTGTCCTCTTCAGGACTCTACTTAGAAATATCCAGTGGGCTAGGGCTCTAGAAGGAAGGGGGCCCCAAGAGAGCTGGTTAATATTCAAACATTCTCTCCTCCAAGCTCAAGAGAAATGCATTGCCTTGAGGAAAAAAAAAACCACCAAAAATCAAGTAAGCCAGTCAGAAGACCTGCATGGATGAGCAAGGAACTCTTAGTAAAACTTGACGAAAAAGGAGGTTTACAATATGTGGAAAAAAGGACTAGTCAATTGGGAGGATTCTAGAGACACACCCAGAGAATGTAGAGATGCAACAAAGAAGGCCAAGCTGGAAAGCAGCTCCACAGAGAGAGACCTCGGAGTGCTGGTGGACAGCAAGTTCTCCGTGGAACAACAATGTGCCCTTGTGGCCAAGAAAGCCAATGGTATCCTGGGATGCATCAAGAAAAGTGTGTCCAGCAGGTCTGGGGAAGTTCTTCTACTCCTCTACTCTGCCCTGGTGAGACCACACCTGGAATACTGCATCCAGTTTTAGGCTCCCCAGTTCAAGAAAGACAGATAACTGCTGGAGAGAATCCAACAGAGAGCCACAAGGATGATTAGGGGAGTTGAGCATCTCCCCTGTGAAGAGAAACAGAGATCCTTGGGGCTGTTTAGCCTTGAGGAGACTGATAGGGAATCTCATCAATGTGTATAAATATCTGAGGGGTGGGTGCCAAGTGGAGGGGGCCAAGCTCTCTTTAGTGGTGCACAGCAATAAGACAGGAAACAACAAGTTTAAACTTGAACATAGTAGATTTCACTTCAACATGAGGAGAAACTTCTTCACAGTGAGAGCGGTGGAGCACTGGAACAGGCTCCCCAAGGAGGCTGTGGAGTCTCCTCTGGAGACTTTGAAAACCCATCTGGATGCATTCCTGTGCAGACTATCCTAAGTGATCCTGCTTTGGCAGGAGGGTTGGACCAAATGATCTCTTGAGGTCCCTTCCAACCTCTAACATACTGTGATACTGTGAAGTTCCCCAAGTGAGAAAGCCTATGCAATAACCCATCAGCTCTCAAGGCTAATCTGTATATAGAGAACTATGGCTATTATAATAACTTAAATATAGTAAATAAAATAATTATAGCACAACATAAATATGTTTATACTATAATAGAACAGTATTACTACAGTGCAATAAATAGTAGAGTGTTGCTATTATAGTTTCACAGACACAAATACTTAATTATATAGAACTATACTACATGCTGTACCCAAAGCTTTTCTAAGCAAAACTGAAGACTTTATGAGGACCCACAGGGATGAGAAGTGGATGGCTCTGGGAACATACTTAACCTCCAGTCTCTACTACAAACGCTCTCTGATACAGACTCTGTCAACGTCTAGATGCCCATTTGACAGTACCCTCTCAATGTTCAATTTGTTGATTCTAATAAAGGCACTCAACAAATAATAAGATTCTATAATCATGTAGATGAATATAGGCACTTACCAAAAAGCTTTGTTTTGCTGAGAATCCAAGTCCCAGGATCCTTTACAACACGTCTTCTAGCTTACACAGACCAAGACAGCAGCACATCTGTTTGTCACAGGAAGGGCAGGGCTAAAGCCTGCTTATCTAAAGGGTCTGAAAGTTCAAGATAAGCTTTTTGCCCAAAAAAAAAATTGCCCTTGCTCATAAGTTACGTAATGAATATGATGCCAGTAACATTATGCAGTGAGCACTAATAAAATCTAGCTGATCTACTAAATAGAAAGGAAAAAAAACCACACCATACACTTAATTGTGTTCTGACTGACACATTAAAAGCTTGAAGCTGAGAAGGCTGAGTCTCAAAGAAAATAACTTTAAAACCCAGGCTCTTCATAAAAGGTTGAAGTACGGTAAACTATAAGGAGGGTCAGCTTATTGCTGAAGTCCTATATACAGAACAGTTTCTAACGAAGGACAAAGTGGTGGACATCTAGCTTGTCACACGTGCATACACAAGGTTGGGTTGCTGTTAAAGGTGTCTCTAGAAGGACTATTAGGGTATTAAATTTGAAAAGCTCTCCTGGCTCTGAAGGAAAGAGCTGGTTTGTTGGGTGATACAGAGATTTTTATTTGGGAGGCATCCCACAATAGACTACTCTGAAAGATAACAAAGTGTTCAACATATGTATTAAAAAAACCCATGCCAGCCTGCTGAAGATACCAAGCTTGATGAATATTTCACTCTCGCTATTTGTGTACTAGCTTCAGAATGTCTTGAAAACCTCTGACCAGATTTCACTTCACCTAAGGTGGTTGTCTTCTCTAACCACGCATTTCAAGTTGGGTTTTCAGCTCTCTCTTCTTTCGATCCCAAAAGCACCTGCACAGTGTTTGCACTGCAGCTATTGTGAGGCCCCAGTCAGTGTTAAAGAATCTGAATTTTGCCAGCACAGGAAGCTAAAAAAACTGTGCCTGTAGTAACATCATTGAGTAGGATTTATTTGATGTACTTTCAAGAGACCTTTACAATAAGAACTGGGCTCTTGTTGCTGGAGGGAAACTTTAGCTTGCACTGGAAGAACCTGCTGTGCTTTGAGATGTCTTTTTTTTTTTTTTGAGAACAGTATGGAATGAAAACTATCCTAGCAGAGCTCTTGAAAGTTATGTAGTTTGTTTCCAGTCTAATTCAATTCCCTTTTTAATCATTGATTATGGAAACAATATCACAGAATCACGTAATAGTTGAGGCTGGCAAAAGGCCTTTGGAAGTCATGGAGTCCAAAATCCCTGCCCAAGCAGAATCAGGTAGAACAGGTTTCCCAGGACTGTTTGAATATCTTCAAGACTGGAGACTCCAGAACCTTTTCATTCCCTTTAATGTCTTCTAGAGATTTTTTTTTTATTGGACTCACATGGAGCCTTCTAAGATTCTTCAGCTGACCCTTCAGTTAAATAGTTAATAGTTTTTTTGTGAACTAAAATACTACTTTACAGAGAAATAGTCATCACAGAATGTTAGGGACTGGAGGGGACTTTGAAAGATCATCTAGTCTAACCCCACTTCCAGAGCAAGATCACCCATACCAGATCATACAGGAATGCATCCAGGTGGGTCTTGAGTATCTCCAGAGAAGGAGACTCCACAATCCCCCTGGGCAGCCTGTTCCAGTGTTCCACCACCCTCACAGTGAAAAAAAATTTCCTCATGTTTATATTTTGGCTTTTCATGAAAAGTCAACTTCAAAGACAGTAGATATGACCTAAAATGAGTATCCTGCTCTACAGGGATGCAAACCAGCTTTTGGATACTTAAGCAATTACTCAGTTATTCTGTTCTTACTAATATGACTATTCTCTTTTGGTAGAATTTTCAAAGCAACCTGGTATTTTGTGGAGGAGTGGCCATGAGTTTGCATGACTTTGCTTTCAAGCCAATAAGGTCTGTCTTGCAGATTTAATCTCTCTCAAATGGTTCTCTGAGAATACAACTAGATATTGCCATAAACAGATCACGGTTTGGTGAACAATTGTGTCACAAGCCTGAAAAGGGCAACGTTAGCTCGGGGAGATAAAGAAACATGAGGACTTCCTACAGCATAAGGAGTATTACCAAATCTGAGCCTATCTTTGGACTTAATACAAAGCCAAGATGTGGGAGGCAGAAGCCAAAGAACACTTTTTGTCTGTAATACAGATAATTAAAAAGAACCAAACCAAATCAAGATCCTGATTTTCCCATCATTTGTGTGCAATAAATAGCCCACTACCCAGAATGATATAGACAAGAATCTAGGAGCCCACTTACTTTATTACAAGGCTGAGAATATAGGACACCACTAAAACACTACAAAGGCCTTTCGGCAAAAGAAATCAAGTTTTAAAGTAACATTGCAGGACTTCATTTCAATGTGCTACACAAACAAATGTTGCTTGCTTTGCCAAGGCACAGTGGTGTAAACACAAAACCTGAAGATGTGTTATATTTCATACCAAAATATCAATGCTGTTAATCTAAATGACAAAACAGCACATTTCCTCCTGTGTATAATAAACCCTAATTTTATAAAAGGTTAGCTTTGTTCTCACTCATGAAATGTGATACAATGACAATAAAAACTGTTCCTTAGTGACACCTACTCAGAATGTGTCCCTATTATAGCAGCATAATAATTACAGGTACTCAAAACATTATAAAACTTTTGCTGCATTATGCAAGACAAGTTTGGCTGTATTTTTTTTTTTTTGCCTAATAACTGACTCTGCAAAGTGTGAATATTATCCAGAGTTTGAAATGCTCCTTGAAAGACCAAGTCCTTGCTGAATTATATTAACTCTAACATTAGACTACGACTTTGTTAAATAAATTACCTTTATCGATGATAAATGTTGTCCAATCCCTGAAAAAACATTCCTGCTTTAAACCCTGTACTGGAAAAACCTCCAAAGCAAAGTGAATTAAAACATTGTTTTATTGCTAGCAAATACAAAGAACTGTTCAAACAGCAAAGAACAGAGAACTGTACCAATTTGACTTTTAAATGAACTAACAGTCAACAGACAAAGGGAAAAAACCACCCTCTATTTATTGCTCAGTCTTTCTTAAGCAAATAAAAATAGGAGAGTAATCCATATCATACAGATTTCCCTTACAGTTCACTAAGATGAACTTCAGTATCCATTCATAAAGCTGATTCTCTGGCTGACTGAATGTGATGTAGCAGCTGATTACAGTAGGCTGGCGTTCGATGCTTATGTACAACCCCTTCAATTTCTCTCACAAGCAGTTCTGGATATAAACCACTTCCTTCCTTCAAAACTTCTGTAAAACAAAAACACGGTTTATAAATCATTAGCCCCTCTGCATTTCTCTGTGTATGTTTCCTCAAAGTAGGCAAAACCTAACCTGTTGCTCAGTCATGACAACCTGATTTCCCCCCTCATTTGCTGAGATCCAATACGCTGATAAATTCCAAAGAATCTATCAAGCAATCTAAGAGATGGTCACATCCTGCCACTGTTTGTGTCCATGCGCCATCTAGAAAGTCTTCTGCTCCACCAGGTACACTGACATTCCCCCTCTGGTGAATGCTAGATAAAAATATTTCATTCTGCATACAGAAGGTCTGAGCTCATACTCACTGAAACCCAAAGGAAAGCTTCTGGCCTGTTAGGCCTCTGCTGTCTTACAACACTTGAAAACACAATTTAAAAAGCATAGTCAAAAATACATGACTGAAAGCCTTACCTAGGACTGCATTTTGGGTATTTTGATCTGGGTCATCAAGATGCACCAACAGTTCTTGGTACAGAAACTCGGCATGATTTTCCATTGCAGATTTCACATCGCTGTCCTTTAAGGCCTTAAACCAATTAGTTAATGTGTGAGCAGCTGCCAGGCGTACATCACACGAAGCATCATCCAGACGCTTTAGAACTTCTGGAAAGGAGCACACACATAACCACAGAGCAGAGTTATCTTTTGCACTTGAGAATACAAGATGAATTTTGTCATCACTGAAATCATTGTTGCATTTGTGACACATTTCTGTCTTCTGAACGTTGTGAATACAAGTAGAACGCTGTTCCTAAAAGCATACAGTGCATTGTAGCCGGCTTGTTACATTGGAGAAGAGGAGGCTCAGGGCAGACCTTATTGCTCTCTACAACTACCTGAAGGGAGGTTGTAGACAGGTGGGGGCTGGTCTCTTCTCCCAGGCAACCAGCACCAGAACAAGAGTACACAGTCTCAAGATGTGCCAGGGGAGGTTTAGCCGAGATGTTAGGAAGAAGTTCTTCATAGAAAGGGTGATTGGCCATTGGAATGTGCTGCCCAGGGAGGTGGTGAAGTCACCATCACTGGAGGTGTTTAGGAAGAGACTGGATGGGGTGCTTGGTGCCATGGTTTAGTTAATTAGGTAGTGTTGGATGATAGGTTGGACTTGATGATCTCAAAGGTCTTTTCCAACCTGGTTAATTCCATTCTCAAAAACACTAACAGAAATGTACAAAATTGTTTACATAGGGTCACAGGATGTTAGGAGTTGGAAGGGACCTCTGGAGATCTTCGAGTCCAACCCCCTGCCACATCAGGACTGTAGAATCTAGTGCAGGTCACACAGGAATGCATTCAGAGAGATCTTGAAAGTCTCCAGAGGAGAAGACTCCACAACCTCTCTGGGGACCCTGTCCCAGTGCTCTGTGACCCTTACAGTAAAGAAGGAGGAACGTAGATTAGTTCACCATTCTCTATCACTCTAACAAGGTACTATGACTGTCTATTAATTAGATTAGGAACATTATTATTATTAAGATTAGGAACTTATCTAAGTTGAACATTATCACTTTAACAAGGTACTACAAATGTCTATTAATTAGATTAGGAACATTATTATTAAGATTAGCAACTTAGAGTAATTGATCATTCTCTATCACTCTAACAAGGAACTTAGAATGTCTGTAAAAGCATTGCAGAATTACAGAGTTCAGCCACTTCTGTGCTCTATAAAGCACAGCATTTCTATCAAGCATTACTACAGTGCAGACTATGTGAATATGCAAGATGCAAAAATATACATGAACAGACAATTGTCAAAGTGTTCCTCTAAAATGAAAATGTTTGTTGTTAGATTTCTACTGTGCTATATAAGAAAAAGTATCAGTCATTAAGATGCTGAGTTAGGGAAAGTCCGATTCATTTGTTTATCTCCCTGAGAACACAAATCCTGCTACAAAGCATAGACTGTTCTTGTCCAGATTCATTGCTCAGCATTTAAACAACCACCCTAAGAAGCAGTACAGCACTCTTAGGCTAGGGTTTTCTTCTTCCCCCTTTTCTTCTCCCTTTTTTTTTTTAATTGAAAACCCAATCCACTACCTATTCAGGTCTATTTATGGTACAATGAAATGGTTTGCTCTTGGCACTCTGAAACACAGCAAGGAGAACAATGCGACTTCCATTTATATAACACATTACTGTTCTGCTTTCACTATAGTTAGAGCAGTGTTTCACATGGTCTAAACTAGGAAAGCAGTGCAGATGAAATACTGGCAAGCCTTGCCCAGACCCGTAGTATTGAGTAAAGTTCCATCTAGTGGTCTAAGGCGTAACGACGTTGTGAATACTGCTCGGTTCTGCTGGGGCACGTCCAAAGGTCGTTGACTTGCCTGAAATACGACACTTCAATGACATGAAATAATGCAGTTAAAAGGCTACTACAGAAAGGCCTGGCAAGAAGCAAGTGCTGTTGGAATCACACTCAACACCACCTACTCAAGGGTTTAACATCTTGATTTTCTAAAATGTGCATGTGTGCTTTGTACACTTTAAGTGCTCTAACCAGTTTAAGACCATGTTTTAGTCTTCGCAGAATGAAGACATGAAATTGCCTCTTACACACAAAAATGCTGCTAATGGCATGACTCTGTGCAGCACTTTACTTTCTCCAATCACTCTGGGGGAGAACTACCTGCATAGTTAAAATATCAGATAAGGGAACACAGAAATAGCATTACAGTAGGAGCATGGGAGTGAAATTAGAATGGGCAAGAAATTGAGTCTACATAAAATCTGCCCCTATTTGCACCTCAGACTTCTGAAGGGCTTTTTGCTCCTTACATGGGATTAAAGCCAGATGCTATACTGACATAGCAGTTTCTGTCATTCCCTAGTCCACCAGCTGCAGTCAAATTGCAGGGGAAGTGGACAATCTCCAGAGAGAATCATAAAGCTAGGCAGTGAGTCTGACTACTGCTCCAGCACGATTCTTTTCATGCTTAAAAGCTAAATCAACTACGATACTTCAGGGAAAACCAGCAACTGCATTTCTTCAACATGGAGATTTTGATTCAACAAACAGAAAGCAAACAAACAAAAAAGAGGAGAAAATGCAAACACACAAATTAAACTTTTACAGTTACCTGTGTAAGTGTTGGTAAATTTATCTTCATCAAACTGCCTCCCACAGACTTTACAAACCACACCAACAATACGACAGGCCATCAGGCGAGTAAGTTTAGAGTCTTCATCCAAGGCAGCAATAATTTGGGGCATTAGCCCATCTTTGATTTTTAAGATCTACAATTAAGAGGGAAAAATATAGAAGAACAAAAGCCTTTTTCAGTCACTCTAAACCCATATGCTCATTGGTTACATCACCATTAGGTCTGACCAATGCTGGTTTGCTTAGTTTAAAAAGAAAAAGTCAGCTACAAAAGTTAACCTGAAAATCCAGGAAGTTACACAGCTCTGCTTCTGCCTCCAAGCGAGCCTGGGAAATGAGAATCCAGCAGTCAATCATCCTGTCCATGAATGCTCAGTGTATATGCAGATGAGTTTTATGTAACTTGCAAAAGCTTTAAACTTAGTTACCTTGTTATTTTTAAAAAACTGTTGGCAAGCCTTTTAAGTAAAAGGAGATGAGAATTGGTTGTAGGGACCGGTAGATGGCGCTCTTATTCTAAAAGGAAGCTTGTGAGTCAAGACTGTTGTAATACAATGATTCAGCCAGTTCCATAATTTGACTTTCCTATGTACATTTTGAATATATATATTAAAGCAAAAAAAAAAAGGCATTAAGGCACTGATTCAGAAGAACTCTTTAACTGGAACAATAGTCACTGACAGAAGTGTTTTCATATATGTGAATTCAACCAGTTCCATGTGTTTATGCACTTTGCTCTATTAAGGTCTGTTATACAGACTATGAACATCCAATAACAATTTAATTATTTTTTTAAACATGCCCATATAGACTAGACTACACTAGACTAGACTAGAATAGAATAAAACAGGTTGGAAGAGACCTTCAAGATCATTGCGTCCAACCCATCATCCAACACCACCTAATCAACTAAACCATGGCACCAAGCACCCCATCCAGTCTCCTCCTGAACACCTCCAATGATGGTGACTCCACCACCTCCCCAGGCAGCACATTCCAATGGCCAATCACTCTCTCTATGAAGAATTTCTTTCTAACATCCAGCCTAAACCTCCCCTGGTGCAGCTTGAGACTGTGTCCTCTTGTTCTGGTGCTGGTTGCTTGGGAGAAGAGACCAGCCTTCGTCTATCTACAACCTCCCTTTAGGTAGTTGTAGAGAGCAATAAGGTCTCCCCTGAGCCTCCTCTTCTTCTGGCTAAGCAACCCCAGTGCATCATTTCCAGAAGCTATTTTTATTAATAAAGAAGCTTCAACAAACTTCTGAGATTCAATTAATCCTTAATTACCATGGTGGGGAACATTGCTTGAATGCTCTCTTCTTCAAGCAGATACCCTTCAAGTTCCATCTCAAGTCTTCCTGCCCTTTCCAGGAATCATTTAGACTCTTTTCTTTCCCTAAATGGACCTGTGGGCTCCAAGGCAACCAGATAACTTTGCACACCCTGGCTAGCTCCAGGGCTGCTGCACAGGCACTGGCTAGGGATCTAAACATGCCCAGCACCCAAGTTGTTGTGCTAATGGTGGTTAGTATTTTGTGCTACAGAACTGACCTTATGCTACAACCAAGTTCTACAGGATCCAGTGATGATGAGTATCCCAGCTCACGATACTGCTGGCTTTAAGTCTCTTATCAGGATATCATTGTCCTTCCTGTACTAATTGCTTCAAACATTAATACTCAATTACAATGAATGAATTTTATTATGAAAATTGTATGTCCATCTGAAAGCACTACTTAGCATAAGGATTGATTCTTTTTTTCTCCTTGCATTTATTTTGTCTTTCTGCCTAAGATTTCAAAGTACATTTGACAAGAAAGAGAATTTACCTCTTCTGGTGAAAGCATTTCACAGTGAACAAGAGCCCAAAGGCACGATACAGCTGTACTGCGGATGGCAGCTGCTGTTCTTCCAGCATGCCACTGCAGATTAGGAGCCAGAATGTCTTTTATCACAGTCTCAAGGTAGCTAGGGAACAGCCTGAAGGCAAAAATAAGAAAGCAAAATAAAGGTTCATGAGAAAGTGATAAAGAGATTGACAGCACGTAAAAGAGAATTTTCTGTTATAGAAATATAGGCAAAAAAAAAAGGGGGGGGAGGAACCCTCTGTAAGAAACTAAATAAAACCTTACAAGCCAATGTGATTATAATGTATGTGATAAGCTTTTCATAACTTAATTTTTCTAGATAGTATTTAAACAAATACCTAACATTCATGGAAAGGGGAGGCTAGACTTTCTCCCACTTCAGACGATGCCCATGACTCACTGTGTTATCTTGGTAAACTACTTACCTTCCCTCTGTCTCATGTTCTCCATCTGTGAAGTGGAGATAACACCCCAAATGAATGCTGTGAGGATTCATTAATATTTGTAAGGCCCTTTGAGACTGTCCAGTGAAAAGTATTTATAATGTGCAAAGTATGAATGCTATTGATGAGACCTGAGCTGCTGGTACTGCCGCAGTCTACACAGGATACTTCAGATTTCCCTTGGCTCATAAACTCACCTCCCTCAGAGATGAGAGGTCTGTAGGATTTTCTGATGGTGCCAGTCCCAGTACTAATTTGTTTTCCTTACAAATACACAAATCTGTTATATTTTTGCTGATGCTTCCTCCTCCTCTACTGAAAGGGATATAGTAATGCTTAAAGTAGGCAGTATTCCCTCACACCCATTTAATTCCAGCTCAATCAATTTTCAATGAAGAGAAAAAGACACAGGTTAAGAAAGACTTTGCTGGAAAGAGACCTGTGTGCCTAGCTGTGACTACATAACTAAGACTCAGGCTATTCTCTGTGCCTCTTAAAGAGCAGCTGGCAGCATGCAAAACAGACTGACAAATACCAGGCTCAGTCTACCTTGACTTGTGCCCCACTCTATTTAAACTTCCCACAGACCTGGACTGTGGCCACCTGAGTGCAAAACAGCACATCATCACCCCGGTGCTTGCCAGAAAGGAAAGAAGCTGTTGTTAACTCTTCCAAGAGTTCTACATTTCCCAGATGAGTAAATTGCTCTTACAGAGATTGTGCCAAGCCACAGGAGGAATGGGTAGATGTTAACAACAACCAACCAGCACTAAGTACTTTCTAAAAATCCCCACAACAGCAAGACAGAATCATCCAGCAATAAAAAACACTACTATTGTATCAGTGTAATCAGAAATGTGATTGTGTCTACTTCTTTTCTGTAACTACCCACTGCAGTTAGATCCTTCCATCCGGGTGTAATCTGACTGCAGTACAACCAGCTGGCCTGCCTGGCCTCAATTTCCTGCTGCACACAGAGAGAACTGAAAACCTCTATTCCCAATGTGATGAAAAAGACACACCTGGCTGCTGCTTAGCCTCTTAGCTAAGGCAGCACTCAGTGTCTGAGAAAGTCAGAGATCCATCCTTGCTGCACGTCCAGCAGATGGCACTTAAGATTCAGTAACAACGAGAAAGCTGCCTTTCCATTAGACACATCTACATTTTCCCAAGCCCTTTAGACTTATTATTTCAAACACATTTTTGAGAATTAATAATTTTCTAATCAAAAAATTGTCAGAAAAAAACCCACAACTAATGATCCCCATCATTCCAAATTTCCTTTCAGCTCCAAAGCTAAAAAAAGCTTTGTGCTATCTGTGCTACTGTGCTGTCTGATCAGTAGCTGCCTGTTTGTAATAAAGCCTTCTATTAAACCACAAAGAAAAACCAATCTGTCAAAGCATGAAGGTAAATTCCATCAGCATTATGTTAACCATAATGCTATGCTATTTGTGAGAATATTTGTTCTAGTGCCTTGAAATAGAGTCAGTAAAGCAGTATCTGGCAATTATCTGACTCAATCATGTCAGACTCAAAATTAGATGACCACACAACTCCATTTGGCATAATAACTGAAAAGCCTTCCTATCTAAACTGTTAGAATGTGTTTAAAGAGCTAAACAAATTACTGCCAGCAGTGAAAGCACTTGTGTAACCAGAACTTCACTACACTGTCTCTCATTACAATTAAGATGTATTTTTTTGCTGTTGCTGATGCAATTAAATCCTCCCTCTTTCCATGTGCAGACTTTGCTGTTGTAAATCTCTGTAACCTTATTCTAAAACTAATTTCCATGAAAGAACATACCCTCTGTGTGTGCTATTTTTATTTACAGAGGTGAAACTTCATGCTAAAATGGGATCTGTGCATGCAGTAACACCCAGATCTTATCCACATATAAAAAGCAGAGCTTGGCTTTACACTGAAATTGCTTACCCTTGCTTTATGGACTTACATTCTTAAGCTTTCATTCCATGTTAATTACTTTTTATACATTTTTGTTCTGGGTTGGCTGCTTTTCTGCCTTTATGGCACTGCTGCATTTGGCTTCATGTTTGTGAATTGTTGTGGTTTGTTTTTCCCCCCCCCATGTTATATTTCTGGTTTTGTTGTTTTGTTTTCCAAACTTTACTTCCTAATTCCAGGTAATTTGAAACAAAATGGGATTTGCTTTTACAAATCAAAACCTCCCAAAATGTGGTGTAAACAACTATTGAAACACAAAAACTTTGTGTATTACCTCCTACATTAAAGCATTTGCTGTGGTAAGTAGGATCAAGACTTCAAAGGGTTATAGAATCATAGAATCAACAAGGTTGGAAAAGACCTCAAAGATCAAGTCCAACCTCTCACCCAAGACCTCATGACTACTAGACCATGGCACCAAGTACCACGTCCAATCCCCTCTTGAACACCTCCAGGGATGGGGACTCCACCACCTCCCTGGGCAGCCCATTCCAATGGCTAACAACTCTCTCAGTGAAGAACTTTCTCCTCACCTCAAGCCTAAACTTCTGCTGGCACAGCTTGAGACTGTGTCCTCTTGTTCTGGTGCTGGTTGCCTGGGAGAAGAGACCAACCCCCACCTGGCTACAACCTCCCTTCAGGTAGTTGTAGACAGCAAGAAGGTCTCCCCTGAGCCTCCTCTTCTCCAGGCTAAACAACCCCAGCTCCCCCAGCCTCTCCTCGTAGGGCTTGAGCTTGAGGCCTCTCCCCAGCCTTGTTGCCCTTCTCTGGACATGTTCAAGAGTCTCAATGTCCTTCTTAAATTGAGGGGCCCAGAACTGGGCACAGTAGTCATTTAGCCTCCTCTACTGCTTTTCACTTTCTGAAGACAGACCTGCTGGTAAAATTCATTGCATTGCTCTTGTTCTCAGGCCAGAGAGCCTCACTATGAGTTAGTCTGGGCCACTAAGTCATTCTTCATACAAGCAGGTCTATTAGCCTCATTGCATGTGTATCTAAGGCCATCCACTCATATTGCCTTGAATGAAACAACTTCCATCACTGATGCTTGTGGTGTTGTGTGTGGCTATTGCCACTGAGAATATTACTTTGAAACATACTCTTTTATTTTCTTTCCCCATACTGATAATTTGCCAAAAGTACTTTCAATTTGAAAGGAAGAATGCTTCCTGTGACTTTTTGGGGGGGTGGGGGGGAAATAGTTAAAAAGGAAAAAAATATGACTCAGAATACATTTACATACTAAATGCATTAGACACTGGCAAAAGCAAAGCAGATACAGTTTATGGATTCAGGGCAACTTTGCAGAAGTCTTTGCACTATTAGGAAAGCTAAATCAATGACAAAAAATAAATCCTCACTGTTGGCATTGCTATAAATGGAGGAGTTTTATCATCACTCTAAGTTAGATTGTACTTGCAATGCATTAATAGTGCCAAGCAAGGGGAGAGCTCTATATTCAGTCACTGAGAATAATAATTCCTTATCAAACATTTAGTTTAATGCTTTCTAAACACCATGCTATATCATGGGCAATTTCAAATGCTCAGTTTTTGAGGTGTTTTATTGTTTTCTTACAATGACTACAGGCAAACTTTAAGGATTTAGGAGTTGGGTGGGACAAAAAGAACAAACAAACAAAAGCCAACTAGCCTTCCCATCATATTTCTTTCCTAAGAATCCCCATTTCAGCCTTCAAACAAGCATCCTCTTCATTTTTTTGCAAACATATTTGCATGACATGCATTCTCATTCTCCCAGTGGCAGAGGTAGGAAGGCTACAGTGGAGGAAGTCCAGACTTCATGTTATAATTTATATTTTTTTCATTACTGCACTCCACCCTTCCAAGCATTGTTAGAAGCAAATACAGCAAGAAAAACACACTGCTGAAGATGGTGGGAAAGTCTCTCTTCTTCCAGGCATGCTAACATGGACACAATTATAGGGGTTAAATAACTATCATGGTCATTACTTTTTAATGCCACTGTAGTGCTCAAACAGCTGTGTGGAATTAGGACTCTACTTACCCCTGAGAATTGACAGTTTCACTTGCTTTCTGGAGCAACTGGGATAAAACAGTAAAAAGTTTTAACCGCAGCTGGGGATCTTTGTTGGGTTGAAGACACGTCTTAAGAACGAGAATGAAGTTCTTTAGAGCTTCACCTATGACAGGACCTAGGAAATAAACATGCAAGACAGTAAGCACTAAGAGTTCTGTTTAGATGTTTAATGGGAGTCCAATAAAATTAGTAATATGCCTGGTATTAAAATAGTGCTGAACTTTCCACTCTTGCATGGCAGCTGTTGGTGTATCCATGCTACATCATATTAGGCGGTGCATGAATACCCAAGCTAAGTCTCCAAGGCCTGAAGCAGCCAGCACCCACAGCCTTAGCCACGGCAGCATGGTGCTCCCTGAAGACTGGTTCACCCCACATCTACTTTGGCCAGCTTGATATTGCTGTACTACATTGCATTATACAGTGAGGACCTATCAATGACATCTGCTAGTGGCTGGGACTGTACACTAGTGGCATTTGATGGGGGGGATTAATGCTGTTGTCTTACTTAGCTCTGAAAGCTGGAAGCCAGGCACAAAGTTCTGGTTTCACTGAACTTAATGAAAAATCCTACTGAATCTGGTGTGACTCTGACACCACTCCAAACAGCAGCATTAACTGTGCTTTTTTCTTCTTTCAAGTTTTTCCACATGCAGCATTCAAGGGAAGATGTTTATGACTCCCAGAGGCATGCTTGAAAGGGTCAGCCTCAAAATGTGGATAATAGAATTACTGCAGCAATATTCTGTCTCTGTGTTCACATAATGCTTATTTGGATTTTACAAGACAATTGAAAATATTCATTTTAGAAGCTACTTGAAATGAAAATGTTTTGCAAATTCATTCTCTAGTTTAACATTTTCACATACTGTGATGAGTTCAGTTTTTACCACTCACACTGTGATGAATTCAGTTTTTACCACTAAACAGTAATAATAATAATAAAAACAAATAAAAAAAAGCCCCTGCAGCTGTTATTCCAACATCTAAAGAAATTATTTTCCCCAAACAAAAGGAAGTTTATGCCTTTTCCCTTGATAATGATTATCTTCCTTGTGGCTTTAAAGAAAAAGAATACACACAGACTACAAACATGCTTTAAACTGCAAGCTTCATGCTGTAAACTGCTTGCAATAAACTACTCTTCTCCAGCACCTTCTTCAGTTTTGCATCCTTGTGATGCACATTCTGTTCAACTCCAGTCACTCAGGAAATCCTCCCAGGAGGAGACACAACACTGACATTTCTGATGACAAGAATATTCTTCATCCATGGAAGGGGAGAGATTGAAGCACTCCAATATTTGGAAACTGAACGTTTGAAATGCTAACAAACCCCCTCCAAATCTTCACCGTCTAGACTGAAGCAACACAGGGTGTTGAACTGCAGTTTGTTACACTTCTGTGCCAACAAACAGGTCTTTCTTTTCACAGCATTTCAGCATTTGTTCAAAACACACTGCACCATGTGAGTTCTGAGACATTTAAAAGATACTACTGTGACATCAAACTGGTAACAGCCAATCCAACAGATACAAAACAAACAATTGAAACTGATAACAGACAGGAAAAAAAACCCCAACCTATTACATTTTAAGCACACATTCCTGAAAAAACAGTAAGAACTGAGAAATTTGAAATGAGTAAAAGCAGTTAAGTTGATTAAAACCAACATTATGTGTGGGAATGAAAAGAAAGAAAGAGGGAAAAAAAGAAAAGGGAAAAATAGCTGTAGGAGCTGCTGTGTCAGACAGAAAACACAGACAATAGCATATTACCAGTGTTGGGTGCAAGCCAAAAAGTTTGCCCAGACATTTGATGATTTATTTAGCATTAAGGAAAACAGAGACAACTGTCTAGAAGTCCCTCAGTCATGGAAATGGGAGTGCAAATATACAGAAAAGTTGGTCTCTCAGATCTTGCACTGAAAAAAACTTCTGGTTTTTTCCACAGATGAGAATAAGGAAAGGAGGGGCTAAAAAAGTACATATGCTGGTTGCTGCACAACCCAGCAAGTGCCTGCTTCACCAAGGTTTGCTGAGGCTTTTTGTGAGATTCAACATTAACTGTGGAAGATACAATCCCTTAAAACACACCTGTCCACTTTTAACTAGCTGCTGTTGCAGTAATAAAACCTCATCTGAAGTGGTTGTCTATGTCCCTTTTTAATGAACAGAAAGTAAAAACTGAATCACAGAATATTAAGGGTTGGAAGGGACCTTGAAAGATCATCTAGTCCAACTGCCTTACCAGAGCAGGAACACCTAGAGCAGGTCACACAGGAACACATCCAGGCAGATTTTGAATGTCTCCAGAGAAGGAGACTCCACAACCTCTCTGGGCAGCCTGTTCCAGGACTCTGTCGCCCTTACAATGAAAAAGTTTATGCTGAACCTCCTCTGCATCAGCTTGCACCCATTGCCCTTGTCCTATCACTGAACATCACTAAGAGCCTGGGTCCAGTAATTTCCATTTTAATCATCTTAAAATGGGTGCCTAGGTGAAAGATCTGGCCATCACTACATCGCCTGCCTGTAGATACAATCTGGAGAGCTGTGTCAGAGGAACATTCACCATGCAGATCTGAAGCTAGGTGAAACGTATGCCAAAGCATTTCATCAATCTGTATGTAGCATGTGTAGAAGTGAGGAAACATTTGCACAAAACTATAGTACATTTTACAAGATTAGGGAACAGATTGGAAAAAAAGACCTATTTTTGGACAGAAAAGTTCTATCAGTTCATTTCTCCATGATCCTGGCATATTTCACTCACCTGAAAGCATACTTTTAGGCAAGTGCTTTTAGAATGCCAATGAATCTTTTAGAATTTAAGATGCTGCCACATTTTTGGGTTTGGTTCTATCATTATCTTGTGAAGTTTCTACATATTACTCTATTCATTGTAAAATTGGGGGCTGGACTAGATGACCTTTGGAGGTCCCTTCCAACCTTGACCATTCTATGCGTGATCATAGAATCATAGAATTGTTAGGGTTGGAAAGGACCTCGAGGATCATCTAGTTCCAATCCCCTCTGCCATGGGCAGGGACCCCTCACCCTGGATTGGGTTGCTCAGAGCCACGTCCAGCCAGTGATTCTGTGTAAAACACAATGTGTCTGCAGCCTATGGAGAGGATTATTTTCTTTGTTTTAGGAACTACTAGTAAGTTGTACCTGAATGAGTTGCGATGACATCAAACTGTAATACTTCTGGGGAGTAGCATGTCCAATCATCACACGACACTGAAACCCACTCCATAAGCTGAACCATATGCTGCTTGTAGAGATAAAGAAAACTATCCAATTGCTGCACTTCAGCTAATGAAGACATTGTTTCCTCTACCTGTTAAAGCAAAGAAAGGATGATTTATCTTAACTGAAGCAATGTTAAAAAAACAAAAGGAAAAAAACCCCAAACTTTCCTAACTCATACCAGAAGGGACACAAAGTTTCCATAGTCTCTACCTGGACAATCAAGGCTGGTATTTAACATCTGCCTATACTACAGCCATTACCTTTTATTTAAAGAGAAACATTTCCCCTGATTTTAAAATGAAATTGTAAGGAACATGGCAACATAACAGCAAAATGAAAGCATCTCCCCTCCGTGTGAAAACCTATGTGACTTTTCTCCTCAATTTCAGAACGCTTTAAAACGTTAATGTAGAGGGAATTTCTCACAATCCCATTTGGCAGGCTATGGCAGCTTCCAATAGCTATTGCTGTTGCAGCTCAGAGAATAGAGTAGAATAGAATAGAATAGAATAGAATAGAATAGACCAGACCAGACCAGACCACACCAGGTTGGAAGAGACCTTCAAGATCATGGAGTCCAACCTATCCTCCAACACCATCTAATCAGCTAAACCATGGCACCAAGCACCCCATCAAGTCTCCTAAACACCTCCATTGATGGTGACTCCACTACCTCCCCAGGGAGCCCATTCCAGTGGGCAATCACTCTTTCTATGAAGAATTTCTTCCTAACTTCCAGTCTAAACCTCCCCTGGTGCAGCTTGAGACTGTGTCCTCTTGTTCTGGTGCTGATTGCCTGGGAGACCTGTCTACAACCTCCAAGACATGGTGTTTTCCCTCTCCCTCTTCAATTTTTTTTTCACTCCCCTCCAATTTTCATTGTGCAAGCTGCTCTCTCTTTACAGTAGCTGGGCAGGTTCATTTAGAAATTCTCAACTCCTCTTGCACTCCTGCAGTGCAAAATCCACTGTTATATTTGAGATCCAGTCTTCATCGTCACATTTAGACTATTCCATGAGACAGGCAAATAAAACATGTACAAATAAAATGTGTACAAATAAAACACATACAAATAAAACATGTAAAAAGAACTACTAAATGAATTCCAGACATGATCATGCTTGGCAATGAAGCACATGAATTTCCTTAATCACTTGTAGCAGATGTATTTCAGAGCCAAGGAAAATTTGCTTTTACATTTCCTGAAGACTCCTACCAGAGGCACAAAACTTCTACAAGGAAGAGATTAAAAGCGTGCTGGAAGCAGTAGCTACAGTCTTGGTGATTTCAATGGAGAGTGAATCAAAAATGGGGAGCAAGACACTGCTAGAAACCCACTGAGAAATAACATGTGTCGACAGCATGGCCAGTTCTTGACTGGAAAGACGTAGTGCAGCCCTAGGAGTGACATCATTTGACTCTAAGTGGTTCAGTCGAGCTACAAATTGTAGTCATATTTTTAAGCTGAACTCAACCGCACAAGTTAGCTGAAACATGTCTAGGACCTTTAGAATTTTATAGACTAATCATTTGCCAGACAAAGATGTTATTATGGAAGTACCAGATGTGGAGAAAATAAATGAGATTTCTAGGAAAAAAAAAAAAAGAAGAAGAAGAAATAAATCAGGATTTGCTAAGGACAAAGGTTACTCTTAAAGCAGGTTTGCTTGCCTCAAGCAGAAGAGATTTCTCTTTCCTCGAAGTATTCTGCCAGCCAGCCAGCCAAAACAACTCAGAATAACTTACATGTAAAATACTCATTTATCTGTAGATTAATTGGAACATTTTACATGACAGAATCTTAAAGACAGAGACTGCTTTTCATTATTAATCCCACCACAATCTGCAAGATGTTCTTTTTTTCCCCACTGAACAAACGAAATACCAAATAATACATCACTGACAGATGAGTTGTAAGAATCTCTTCAAGTCGTTTCAAGAGTGCAATTAGAACACAAAGAGAGAATAACAAATATGCCAACAGACTGATGCATATCTTCTCACCAGGAAGTGTCTCACAGTTGAAGAAAGAAAAGTCAGAAAATAGCAAGGGTGATTTTCTCCCCTATATTTGAAAGTTACGAAGTTCAATGACGCTTTATTTTCATGCTAATAGTCAACGTGTGCCAAAAGAAGAGCTAAGATATCACAGGCCACTGGTAACAAAACAAAAGCTCAATACATGCTTAACAGGATCCAACAACTGATATGGCTCCATTCCATTTGGAGCTGTAAACTACACTCCTCATCGTGATACCAAAGTGCTCAGCCGGTGGTCTGGATGTTTTTTTCTTAGCCTTAAGCAACCAGAAACACTGACGAACACAAAGCAAAGGGCCCCAAAATCTAGGAAGACTCTGAGTGTCCACAATCAGATCTTGTCAGCTGTGCTCTCTACTATCTTTGTGCTCCTTAGAGTAAAGCCTGAGCTGAAGTTCTATAGTGCAAATTTTGGAATATTTTATGTTTGTACTCAGAATCTTCTGATCCTGAATACAGATTTCTCTCCGAACAACAAATTTTAACTTGAAAAGTGAGCTGCAGTACATTTGTTCTGTATGGTCTTAAGCTATTTTAACAGGGACTTTTGCCTTCTGCAAGCTGTACAGCTCACTTTGAGAATAGTCAGTGGGAAAAGAAAAATAAGACATTTAAGCCATATTTGTATTTGTGACAAATACTGCAATTATGGAATCTCATTGCCAGATTTTCTATCTGTCTAGCTGAATGAAAGTCTAATGAGAAAAAGGATTCTCATCCAAAGCACTGTCAACTTTACAAACAATCTGCAACTACAGGGACATCTTAAACCTTTAATAATCTTGGGAGAGAAACTGTTCCGTGTATGAAAATCAGGATTTCTCTCCATAAAACTTTTTTCTATGTAGGAGTATGACTATGGAAGGTTTTAAATGGATATTGCTGACTTTATAGACCACTGCAGGGCTAAACAGACAAGATACTGCAAAACATACCAGATCCATCTGTTCAAAGTTCACTTGGCCAGATTGTTTGTTTTTCAAAAAAACCCATTAAACCAAACCAAACCAAACTTCCCCCAAATCCCACCCTGGTGCTGGCTCCCCAAGAGGTAGATCTTCATGCTGTACCTCCTTGACCTGCAAATTCTTTTCAATGCTTGTTTCAAGCTTTGTTCTATTTTACTTCTTTCAGAAAAGTTTTCTAAGCCTATCCCTTCTTGCAGGCAAGCCTGTCAGCTGTGGGGCCATAAATACTGATGCTATGCAGGCCTTTGGAATACCATGCCTGGGAGCAAGAGAAAAGGAAGTAAAATAGCCCATCGCATTTAAGGTGCACGTTTGAAAAGAGACAACTTGGATAGGTCACAATTGTACTACACGAGGATGGTTTCTTGATTTATTTGATGCTTTAGCTTGGGGAAGAAAGAGAAAAGAGGGAAATAAGGGGGTGAGATAATGTTCAGCAAAAAAAGGCTCATCTATTATCAGGGCATCTACAGATGTCTTTGATTTTAAAGCATTCCTGCAACATTTAAACTTCAGGTTCTGGTGGGGAGGTAAAAAGGTCAACTACTGTAAAATCAGTCTGATCTTTGTCTAAAGATTAAATAACTGATTTTGAAACGATGATCTTATCACTTTTTTAAAGGCTAGTAGTGCTCTCAATCTATAGGTAAATTGATCTTCAACAGAAAATTTTAGAGCATTTTTCTGGCCACTTGTGTACAGCCTAACAATAACAGTAACTCAGTGACTTACATCCACCTAAAAAGTAAGCACCAACAGTTCAGCCAGCACCAGCAGCATGCCCATGCCTTTGCATAATCCAGCAACAAGGATAAGCTCTTGAACACCTCCTGTCCCCAGACTTTACCAAAACCATGTCCCAGTGACTATTATCCACTCAAGTAAAGTGGGTCAATGGCAGTCCTCATCCAATCATGAGCTTCCCATGCTCCAGGTACAGTCAAGGTCATGCAACACTAAATCATTTCAAACTCTACCAGTCTTTGTGGATGAGCACTTAGTTAAGGATTTCTGTGGCTGAAATGTAACATCCAGACAGAAAATTATTACTCTGTTTAGACAAAATGTCTTTAAAATGGCAAAAATCAGAAACAGACTGGAATATTACACCAGCTCATAGTTTACCTTTTCTCTGAGGTGTTGAGAACTTGGTGTTGCCATTATTGTCACCAAAACTTTCATTAGCTGAAAGCTAATTCCTTTGCAGTTTTCCTGGCACACTTCTATCAATGCTTGCACACAATAAAGCAACTGCTCCATATAAAACACCTGTATTTCAATAAAAGAATCAATGTGTTATGTTATGGTAGAAGATATAGCATTATTTTTAAGGGAGAGATATGGGAAATGGCAATAATAAACTCTGAGCACTGTATAATCCCCTAAGTGGCAACATACCAGTAATTTCATACTAGCTCTTTTGATTACCTACATTCTATGCTTTATAGAATACAACATACTCCTCCTCCCACACTGTTTGCTCATATTTACCTTGTCCTGTTAACATAACAAATGACTCTGCTTTTAAACACACAATTGCTTCCCTGTGAATAAAAGCATCAAAGCATTTTGGAATGCATACTGATGGTATTTTCTCACTCTGAAGCACAATTTGTTAACTAAAAATGTATTTGTTACAACTCTTTCAAATACTATTTCATGCTTGACTGTTTTGAATGGAACAATACTGGTTAAATACATAAAGCAAGGAAACCCGAGCATCTGCTTTTCTCTCAGCCAATTTACCTCATTTGATGCAACATAATGCACCTTATCTTCATTCAGCTGATACTAATTGAAGTCAATATTGTTGTCGGTTAGCTTGCAATAACTGCTATGATAAAGTGCATCAGATATTCCCTGAAGCTGTCAAACTACATTCAACAAACAGAAGGGGCCATTGTTACAGATTTGCTTCAAAAAATAAATCAAGTCTAGGAATAGTTTAGCTATAAATGTTATTAATCTCATGGACACGGTCAGTCCTTAGCTAAACAGTGTCATGCAGCATTTGCTGTTAAAATAAAGATTGTTTGCCAAGACCAAAGGCTAGAACAATTCCACCAAACTCTTCAGCTGCAGATGAATGTGTCTACAGTATCTAATGCCAACTGGAAGTGGAAAGCTTAAGACCTCACAGCAATTTTGCAGGTGTACCCCAGGGAACTGTTATTTGAACAATCAGATTATAGTGCTTCCAGTTACAGCAGTTCCTAATCATCACAGGCTCCATGGAGCTGAAGGTTAATTCCTGCATCACAGGTACATATTCCATTAGGGAAGAAGCCTAATGAGGGAAAAACTTCAAATATGTATCCTACACTGGATGAAAAAGAGAATTACACTAGATTTGGTTTACACACATGAGTAACTGTTTTAAAGGGAAGCCTGGATCTGACATGAAGTCAGACTTTTCTGAAGGCACAGCACTGGCCCTTCTTTGGTCATCTTAAGAGCAGAGGCCTTACAAACTTTTGGTGGATTGAAAGCTGGGATTTCCTTTGTTGGCAAAATTGTAGGAATTCTTCTTGTGCATGTTTGACATATTGTGAACATAGAGCACTACAAAACGTGGATTACATTCTGTCTCTGGATCAGCCAAGGTAGTCCTCTGTTACTACAGTACATACTTCTGCTGCTTCTCTCCATTTCATGCCTTTTCCCTTTCCTCCTGCTATCTGAAGTACTTTACAGCAGTTCTCAAGCTTGAACCCACATCTGCTGAGAGGATGGATTGCTAGCAAGGTTTGGGGAATAGGAGATTTTGAACAGGAGACTCCACTATGGCCCAGGGAAGATAGGGAAGCTCCTGTTTTGTCTCAGACACAAAACCACAACTATATCCTGATACAGGGTGGGGGCAGATGTGGAAAGGAGGAACAGGAATGGGAGCATTTTAGGGAGAAGAAGGAAAGAAATAAGTTGAGGGAACTCCCCAACTAAAACTTTGGTCTGCTGTGTGTTCTCCACTTAGCCTTACCTCTTCAGATCGTTGACAGACCTCAGCTTGTGACAGTGTGTTGCCAAGATCAGTCAGATGAGGCTGTAAGATTTCTTTTGGGCTACCTCGAATCACTGCAGTTAGAACCATGATACAAGACGGCTTAGGTGTCTTCTTAAGGGCCGATGTGATTAATTTCAGTGACACCTTAGGGCTGACAAATGTTCCAATCAATTCTGCTGCTTTCACACACTGAAAAAAAGAACAGGAATAACTTCAGGATTTTCCTGAAAACACAAAGATCTAGCAGCATATGAGGGGCTTTTTCTTTGTGCTATTCCAGCTTTTAAAACGCTTCAGCAGCTGCCTTGTGAGCCTTTTTCACTCACACAGTAATGATTATGTGCATGAAGAAGCTTTCTTGATGTGTTCAGTAAGCACATAATAAGGCATGCAGCACTTCTCAGCAGCAGATAAACTTCTGTGAGAAAGAAATGCACAGAAATGCAGTGTATAACTTTCAGCATAATAAAGTCTCTAGTTCAATAACCAGAGGCTGCAGATTTAGTGGAAGGGCTGGAATAGCAAGAAGGGGATAACAGAGTAAGAATTGGAGGAACAGGAAGAACGATTCAGGAAAAATTGCCTCTCTCAGACAAGTACTAAGAAAGACTAAAGACAAGAAGAAATTGCAGGTTTAAAAAAAAAGGATAATTTCAATAATGAATTTCACAGTCTATACAGGTTCACCCATAGCAGGAACCTAAAGGTAGACCTGATTTAGGAAATCAGCTTTTCTGACATTGGTTGCACTACTTGCACCCACAAAGACAAGAATCTATTTATTTCAACATAGTAAGCAAGTATATTGTTCACATGTTTTTAACTTCCATAAAAGCCTGAGCCTGATCCCTCAGAGATGGACAACTTCCAGTGACCTAAAGTAAGACTTACCCTCAGCAGTAGACTCAGAACTGTAACGGACAGGGTCTTAGCTGTAGACAGCAATAAGGTCTCCCCTGAGCCTCCTCTTCTCCAGGCTGAGCAACCCCAGCTCCCCCAGCCTCTCCTCATAGGGCTTGTGCCCCAAACCCCTCCCCAGCTTTGTTGCCCTTCTCTGGACACGTTCTAGCAACTCAACATCTTTCCTAAACTGAGGGGCCCAAAACTGGACACAGTACTCAAGGTGTGGCTTAACCAGTGCTGAGTACAGGGGCAGAATGACCTCCCTGCTCCTGCTGGCCATACTACAGTCTTTTCCAACCTGGTCTGGTCTGGCCTGGTCTATTCCATTCCATTCTATTCCATTCCGTTCCGTTCCATTCCATTCCACTCTACTCTATTCCTGTTCCTATTCTATTCCATTCTATTCTATTCTATTCTATTCAATGTACAGCAGATGCTTGAACAGATGAAACTTACATTTTTAACCACTTCTCTTTCTTCATCCAAGCATGCTTGGTACAAAGTCCTAAGCAGCAGCTCCATGTGTTGTGTTATGTAATCCTCAGCATGTAGCAGCAATGTATGCAGAAGCTGGGATGCTTTTACTCTCGTGCTTTCAACCCAGTCTGTTATATCATGAGAGAGACCTGGCAGAATTTTGGAGAGGTTTCTTGACACAAGTTCCCGACAACCTAGTCCTGGTCGAGTCACTAGAAGAAAATGAACAAATACAAAACAAAGAGAAAAGGAACCATCAAAGGAAAAGCCAAAGCACACTAATCACTAGAAAGGTTTAAAGGCCCCAAAGTAAGAGCTATGGAAGTCTGCTTCAGCTTGTAACAAAATATTCCAACCACTGCTGCAGAATTTACCAGCACGAGCTGCCTTTCTTTAATATGCCTTGCAAACTTGAAACTCCACACAGCTCTCTAAAAATGTTTGCATGTATGAGGTGATTTAGATTATGTGTTTGAAAATGTTTACAGGAATGGAAAAGAGAAATTAAATTTTATGAGGCACTATCCACTTGGGAAAACAACAGCTTGGTAATTCCTTTTATAATTTTAATAGCATTCTTATTTAAAAAAACACCAAAACAACAATAAACTGAAATACAAAGAAGCAAAACAGAAGAAAGATTTCTGCACTGAACATGCCTGCACCAACAAAATTTGAAAAGCTGTTGTCTGAGAACCCCCACTTCATAACTGCCACTCACAATGTTCACATGCTGTTTTGAGAAGGAAATGTTACTCATTCTGAGGTGTCAGAAGAACTGAATGTGAGAGTGCATTTCTGATTTCTGGTACAGAGTTCTCAATGACTGACTTTTCTCAGGGTATTTTCTCACTTTGGCCCTTGTACCTACAATTGCTAACATGAAAAGTGGTCTAAAGAATGCATAAGGCTTATAGAAATGCCTATAAAAAAGAATGAAATTCATTAAATTCAAGCATCAAGCTGCCTTTTTTTTTTCCCCAGTGGAGGATAACATTTTGGATTATGAAAACTGACAATGAATAGCAAAAGGTCAAATAAAGGAATCAGCTTGAGACAGCAAATACAGGCTGGCATCCTATTCGACCTGAGGCAGAATTTTGTTTCAAGAATTTGGACAATTCTTTATTGGCAGTTCCTTCATTTCAGATGTTCAAATGCAGGCATTTATCCCTGTAGCTATTCCTGTCAAAGACTTCCCTGCTATAAACTGTCTGCACCTGTATCCTAAGGCAATGACTGCTTTTGCTCAGTGGAAAGCTGGTTGGATGACACCAGGCATGAGGGCTAGCTCTATTCTTCCTCTGACCTGCAATATCTGTCATTGTGAGATCAAAGCACAGTGGAGGCTCATATGTCAGGTCCATTAGCTTGAAAGTTTCATAAAGATAGTTAAATAAAACTCACTATGAAGTCACAGCTGGAAAAAGATCTTCCAGTACATTAGATATGTCAGAAGAAATGGCAACAAAGTGTTAAAATACACCATTATATTAAAAAAACCCTAACAAATGTTGGTGGAAGGGAGACAGAGGGGAAGGACACATAATAAGAACTCATCCATATATAGTCTGTGGTAGGACATCACAAATTATTACTTGAAAATAAGGTATACAAGTATCTCTGATAAAATTCCCTATCTGTAAGATTAAATAGCAAATAATTCTTTCATCTTCCTTCTCTTTTGCACATAAACCTTGATTGTTAACAAGACATATCATATGGAAGTAAAGAGAAGCAGCAGGAAATTCTATTGGAAAGTCATTATTAACTCAGGATTCAAGCCTAAAATTAATTAAGTTCTTTATGTGTGCATACATGTGTTTGTACATATGTCATATTTTAGCCTTGACTGCATCACTCTACCAAGTCAGATGCATGAAAAGAAAATAGATGCAGGGCTGGAATGTTGCCCAAATTCCTGAGGCATATAATTTAATTAGGAAGTAATTGACAGATGTCCCTTTCTAACAGTGAAAAAACAAACACTGGACACCCACACACAATTCCCAACACACACCTAGAGAGAAATGAACAAGGTAACCCTATTAGCAACATAAATGGTAACAATTATTTCAAGGATTGGCATACGAAACCTTTTATGACCTTCACTGTGTCATGGCCATAGAAAAGTGACTGGGGCTTAGACACTCAACTTCAATCAGCTTATATATGGTAAAAAACATGCCCTGACTGCCAAAAAAAGAAATATGCTTCTGCCATCATCAGTGGAAGTAAAAGCACTCTTTACCATTTACAAAGCCCTGAGGCAATATATATAAAATAAGGAAGGGGGGGAAGAAAAAAAAGGAAAGGATAACAGATCAACTTGCTTGTCTTCAAAGCTAAACAGTTCTGTCAAACCAGTCACCATTATGAAGTGTTTCCCCTTTCATTCAAGCATTACTGAGTCAAACAACTTTGAAGGGGAAAGAAAAAAAAAGAAGTGTAATTTCAAAGAAGAAAGGACTCCGGAACCCAGTGTCAGGGAAAGGATTTTGCTGCTGGGTATTCTATGATATGATTGTCGTGCAGGCACAAGCCAAGCATGAACCTGTTCCTTCACACCAAAAGAGTTTTTGTTCTGTTAAATATGAGTATGGAAATCAATAAATGACCCATTTAAACCCTCTCTCTCATCAACATCCACAGGCAAATTTTTAAACATTAACTTTATGAACCTGAGAGAGGAAACAAGCTTGAAGCTACTACAAACATAACGTTTTAAAGCCATCTATAAATCACAGGGTGTTAAGAAGCCATCTACCCCTGAGTGTGTAACATAAAGGAAATGATTGTTTCTGTTCCCACGTTCTTCACGTCCACTGGCAGGTTTTAGTTACCATCCCAGTGTCTCACAAAGAAGTCTGAAATCATTTCCCTGCAAATTTTTCTTCCATGCCAGTTCAGTGGATCATTAACACTGTGCTTGTTCTCATTATTCAAGGACTCAGCTCACACATTCCTTCACTCTGCCTTCCCTTCTGGCCACCATTGCCCACCTGGGTGTTGGCTAATATAACTTTCTGCTGTTCTGCATCACTGCTCTACCTCTTTTTCAGCACAGGTACTTTCATTTAGTCTCTCTGAAAATGCATTTTGGGGGGGAATGGTAAAATTTAATGTAGTTACTGAACATTGTTTTAGATTTTGAATTTAACATATTAATTTCATACACCTATGTGAGATATCTATCTATCTACCTATCTATCTATCTACCTACCTATCTACCTACCTACCTATCTACCTACCTACCTATCTACCTACCTACCTATATCTGCACTAGTCCTATATGTTAACTAATACCACATTTGGTAATGACTATTAGGCATCCTGCTCTGCTGTCATTACTGAAATGCAGCTCTTGGTGATTATTCAGGAAGTTAAATGCACTTTCACTCCAACACTTACCTCCCTTGGGATAATGCAAAGGTGAAACACTAAAATCCATTTTGTCTTTCAGATCTTCTTCATTCTCTTTCTCCCATTGCAAGCCTATCTTTTCCCAGTAAGTCCAAGCCAGTTTTCTAGACATAAAATAAGAATTTTATACCATCATGCTCCCAAAAGAAAAAAAGTCAGTCATTTAAAAACTAACACTTCTGGAATCTTTGACTCTAAAATTCAGCTGGAAGCATGGGAAGGATTCCTGCCATTTAACCTAGGCACATTAACATGGGAGTTGATGCTTCTTTTGCACTCACTGGACAGAGGCCACTTCATCTAAAACATAATTCTACCTATGTTTACTTCTGTCTTCATCTCTCTCATACTTACTTGAACATAGCATAAAAGAACAATATCACAAAAGCTACTGAAGACAGTGCTGTCATTTTGGGTTTAAAAATCAAACCCCAAACCAACAACATCAAAACAAAACCATTTTTTCCCTCCAAGCGATAAATCTGGGAACGAGGAAATGCTTTCATGTACAACAGCTACACAGGGGGAAAGAAAACAAAGAAGAAGGAGGGGGGGAAAAAAGCATTCTGCTTACACATTTTCAGGAATTTCATCAGAAAAGCTGCCAAGTAACAAGGGGATCAGCTTGTGAAAATATGAGTATCTGTCTCGTAGGTGCAACAACCATTCTCCAATGACAGCTGTTACAGCATGCCGAACCTACATGGATATGAAAAGACTGTTTTAAGTATGTCAGGGAAATACAAGGGGAAAAAAAAGAATAAAGAATATTAGCTTTCCCTACATAATATTTGGTCAAGGGCATCAATAGTCTCAAAGGAAATGACAAGAACCCAAGATTTCCTCGCTCGCACCAAGCATCTTAAGGAACATGCAAGGGGTGGTGATGCTCCCTCTTGTGTTCTCGCTGTGGCTTAGTCTGGAGTGCAGCACCAAAGCATGCTGCTTTTGAGGGGAAAGACAAGAGAATGTAAGAAATGTACATTTCTCTGAAATCTGAAGCTTTTCAGGCACATCTCCAGAAGACAATGTTCTCCTTTTGCTATAAAAGAAGCCCAAGCTAAATAACATCAATACACTCATTCAAAAATTAACATGTTTTAGCTAAGATTAAGTCGCACAAATTGCTGCCTCAAATGCATCATGTGAACAGACTCTTAAGTGTTTGCTGTGCATCTGAAAAGGCCATAGAAGTCCCAGGGAGATCTGACAGAAGACTTTAAGACAGAATGGAAGTCACCCATTAAAATAAAAAGGTGCTTGCAAACTTCAGCAGCCTGCAGAATCAGACAGCAGCAGAACAGGTCAACAACCTTTGTTTTGAATATGATCTGACAAGTATGTATGTGACTTATCAATGTATCTTAAATGAATGAATGAAAAGTGAAAACTGAGGGGTGGCAAGTAGGTGAGAGAGGAGCACCAAAAACCCCACCTGAAACAGACTTGAAATATGTTTAGGTTAAAAAAAAAAAGGAAGGGAGGAAGGGAGGGAGGAAAGGAGGAAGAGAGGAAAGGAGGGAAGGAGGGAAAGAGGAAGGCACACCTTAGGAATCTCATCAAATAATCTCTGGGCCAGATGGGACAGAACATCATCCACAGACTTTCCATTTCCAAACTGAATCACTGTTCCAGTAGCTTGAATTACATCAACACGAACTCTGTAGTGCTGGTGTGAAATTGTTTGCATCAGGGGTTTTATCAGAGATTCTGATTGCATATGGAAGTGCTCTGTTAGGGCAGAAAGACAGAAATGTCAGAGGAGCCCTTCTGTATGTGGGTGACAGATCTTGAGCAACATGATTTCTGAAACACTATCAACAGCAGCCTGATTAACCTCACTGCATTTAAGTAGCATGCAGATTTGTCTTCATATTAGAGCTGAACACTAGCTCACACACACTCCCCTAACATTCTCCTCCCTACATGCAATGGCTCAGCATCCATCTGTGTTACAGTTCTCCAACAGATCCTGAGGATCTGACGTGGAAAGGGAACCTCTGAAGGTGTGTGCAGCTTCTCAACTCTTTCTTTCTCCTGGTTGCATCCCTGTAACTTCCTATCAGTCCCTACCTCAAACCCTGTCCCCTCAAGGAGAGCAGGCTCACATCAGTACAATGCTCCCCTCCTTCGCACATCCCTGGGCCCCACCTGGCATGGCCTGGGCGCAGGCCATGGCGCACCGGCAACTTTCGCGCCTGACCTCGGCATAGTGGTCGAGAAGGGTGGTCTGGAGGATGCGGATAACCTCGGTGAGGTAGGGGACCATGGCGACCCCGCAGCGCTTCAGCAGGAGGCTCAGGAGCTGGACGAGGCCGAGGCGCAGCTCCTCGCTGGGCTCAAAACCCTGCGGTGGGCAGAGGCGCTGAACCAGAGCCGGCAGAACGACGGGCAGAGCCTCGCCGGGCCGGTCTCCCTGGCTAAGCCCATGGCAAAGGAGTTGGAGAGCGAGCTCCCGGCACCGCTCTGCCGTGTCCCCAACCAGGCAGCGTGCCAGCGGCCGCACCAGCTGCGTCCCGAAAACCTCCTGCACCACGGCGTCCGAGACAGGCCTCTCCTGCACCTCGGCCCGGATAGCCTCCAGCGCTCGCAGCCGTGCGGTCCGGCTGCAATCGGACTCCTGCAGGCAGCTCAGGGGCCGGTTCAAGGCCTGCGCCAGCTCGACCGCACCGGGCGCCGCCATACTCCGCTGTCGCCACGGAAGTGCGGCAGCGTTGCTAAGGACGCGCGCGGCGTTTACGATGGAGGCCGGGCGCTTTACGACGGCAGGTGAGCACTTTACGGCGGCAGCGGAGCGCTTTACGCGAGCTGGAGGTGTGCTGTGTGTGGCAGGCGGTGACAGCGCGGGAGGCGACAGCTCCGCTTTCGCTGCGTTCTCCGCGCTGAAGGGAAATCCCGGGCCTCACAGCAGAGCACCGAGGAGGCAGGGTGGTAGTTTCAGCAGGTACAATAGCTATCAGCAGGAGAGGGACCCGTTATTCGTAGCAGGCGGGAAAGAAGAGATTGAAACCTGAGAGAAACCCGCGGGTGGCCGTGGGTGGTGGAGGGGCTAAGGGGGCACGCAGAGCGTCGCAGCCAGAGCCGCCGAACCGGACCACTTGAGCACAGCTCACCTGCTGCGAACTTCGGCATGTCACGTCGTTTGCATCACTTTCCCCCTGTGTTTTTTTCTCTAGAGGGATCTACACAGCAGTGGCAGTCAGTGGCCGGTTTCAGTAGCAGCATTGTATGGTTTTTATGTTTCATTCATGTTATAGTTAATGTGTACATACATTATGTTCATATTGTAGTTACATTATGTTCATATTGTGCTTATGTGTGCTTTACACAATAAAACATTTTGTGTACTATTCTGGTGGCTGCAGTCAATGCATCAAACCAAAAGGGTCATCAACGTCTTTATTCTGGATTAATAATATGCAATTTAAAGAACAATAAAATACAGAGCTAGTTCAAATGATCCTTTTAAAATAGCCTTGTATTTACCAGCAAGGAGTTTATTCTTGTGCTGCTCCTAGCTTGACTGTGAACCTTTGGGATCCTTATTCATCCTTTATTCTGTAAGAACCCTGAGTGTGAATTCCCTGGGAACAGAGGAACTGTTAACATACCTTGGAGTAGTCCTGACAGTGCCTGCTGGCGCCTGGCCCAGTAACAGTGCTGGGCTGTGGCCAAGTCCCAGCTGTGACCACTCCTCATGGGCCTTGCACAGAGCTGCTTGTGGATGCAGTGGCTTTGAGTACTTAAGCAACTGAGCTGGTGAGCTGCCCATCCCAGTCCTGTCAGAGATGTGGGGTGTAACAGGCCTGGTGGCTCATGTACCAGAGAGGGTGCTGGCGTTGGCCATGCTCTTGTTGCAACTCGGGAACCCATCCTTTGTGGCCAGCCTGCCCTTCATGGTCAGGCCACGTTCACGGCCAGATTGTCCTTTGTGGCCAGGCTTTTGTCTTTCATGTACATGCCTATTCCCATCCTTCACAGGCCATCGTTCATGGCCAGCACAACCTTTGTGACAGGCTATTGTATGTCATGGCCAGGCCGCCTTTCATGGACGTGCCCATCTTTCATGGTCAGACTATTGTCCTTCGTGGCCAGCCCATCCTTTGTGTCCAGGCCTGTCCTTCAAGGCCAGCCTGTCCTTTGTGGACAGACGGTCCCCAGCATGACGGCGTGGAGGATACTGGCCGTGCTTTTCTGTGCCGTGCGGTGCGGGTCGCGCCCGTGCTGCCTCTCCCGCGGAGGCGGCGGTAAGGCCGCGCCCGCCGGTGAGTGACGGCGCCGGGACTTCCTGCGGGCGAGCGGCGGCGGGGCCGGAGCCTTTGTGCGGGAGCGGCGGGGTGCGGGAGGAGGGTCCCCGCGGCGCCCCGCGGCCCCGGGCAGGCGGCAGCGAGGGGAGGAAGCGGCGGCGGCTGCACTGCGGCTTCCGGCAGGGGAGCCCCTTCCTCTGCCTCCACCGCCGGGAAAGGAGAGAGGAGCTGCCGCTGTTCATCCGCTGCAGCCACCCAGGTATTTACCGGCCCTCCCCGGCAGCCCCGGGAGCGCTGCCCCCTGCGCTGCCCAGCAGCGCTGGCCGAGCCCAGCCGGGAGCGGGGGGGACAGGAAAGGGCCCATTCGCCGGCCGGGGCCCGGGGAATGCGCTGCCTCGGTGGCCGGGGGACGCCCCGCCGGGCCGGGGGCCGTGTCCTCCGTACTCCCCCGCCTCCCAGGGTCTGTCCCGGGACCCGCTCACCTCCGGGGCCGCTCGGTCTCCGCCGCCCCCGGGGTTCCAGCGTCTCCCGGGCAGGGAGGCCGGCGTGAGAGCTGCCCTCGCGGTTTTCGGTGTGTGCTGGAGCGGCCGGATGCTCGCTGGGGGAAATAAAGCGGCGTTTGGGGTTGTTTTCCTCCCAGTTGCCAAACTTCCCTTTGGGTGGCTCTGCCATCTCCTCTCGGTCTCCCCCGGGGGCGGGAAGGGTCGTTAGCTGTGAAAGGGGGTGATGTTAAAATTCAGCAAAAATCCTTCTGTTGCGGGAAGCTGGGTTCCTGGTGATGGGCAGGGAGTGCCCGAGGGAATAGAAAGAGAGGCTTTACGCCGTCATTTAATAGCTGTCTTTGAAACTTACATGATCAATTGCACCGTTACTCCCAAAGGCTGACTACCGTCCTGGAGTTAAAATGCTGGGTTTGTATTTACTGGTATGTTGCTCGTACAAAGATGACACAGTTCAGCGTTTCCATGTACGACCCTAGAACGTTAAAATACTCAGAATGTATAGCTCTTGAATAGGCAACAGGCAATGTTAAAACGTCTCAGCGCCTTGCTCCGTCAGATCTCTCTGTGACAATGGATTTGGGAGCTGTCCCTTATCTCCGTCTTGCACCATTTTCTTACCTAGGTCTGTTTTCTGTTTACAAGCCTGAAGATGGCTGCTGCTTCTTCTTCCTGCAATGTGGAAGAAGACGAGAGCCTGAAGGGATGTGAACTCTATGTTCAGAAGCACAACATCCAACAGATACTGAAAGAATGCATTGTGAACCTGTGCATAGCAAAGCCAGACCGACCCATGAAGTTCCTCAGAGAACACTTTGAAAAATTAGAAAAGGTCAGTGGTTTTCAGCTGGCTTAACAGTTTCCCATTTGTACAAAGTTTCATGTGTTTGGATACATTTCTTTTAACACATTAAATCATCAGGCTGTTGTTAAAATCCAGGCTGCTAGAAGAAAAGAAACCCCCGATCCTTTATTTGCTGATACCTGCTCTAATAGTGGTTATTGTGTAGATTTTTTTGTGTGTGCATAACAGCGTGATGATAATTCCTCATCAAACTGGACTTGTTAAAAATGACCCAAAGAATTAGGAGTGTACTTTGTGTTGTGATACATGGTGTCCTCAGCTTTCCTCTAGGGGAAGAACCTGCCCGTGAGAGCAAAAAAATGATGGTCCCTGTTTATTGCAGCATCAGGTGATGTGATTCTCCTTTCCCCTGCAACTGAACAAAATTATGGAACCAGCAAGTTCTGAAAATCATTGAAGAATTTGACATTTCATTGTCCTGCTCTCACCTCTCTGTGTTGCTCATCCCAGAATCCTCCAACAAGGAATGCATTCAGAGAGACCCCATATGCTGGGGCTGCCTTCAAAAGCAGTGTAGAGGGGGAAACTAAAACATTCCCAGACAAATTCTTACTAAAGCCTCTGGGTGTGTTTTGCAGGAAGAGCATGTGGTGTGAGCACAGCTTTTCTTTGGGGATGGGATTCCTCCAGAAATAAATGGGGGCACAGGACTGAAAGATGTTTATTATACAAACCCTTGTCTCCCAGATATTTTAATTCATGTACTTAAAGAAGATTATTTTTAAAGTAGGCTTAAGATCTGAGTTTTATGTAGCTTTTTCCTTCTAGAGGCAGAATTTTGTAAGGACAGAGGAAGAACAACAATAACTAGTGAGTAATACATGGGGCTGATACATTCCAGGCGATATAAGCATTTTATACATCTTTTTGTCTGCTTTTCAGATACATTTTTGATAAGCTGAGTAAGACTACCTGGAGCATCAGGGAGGGGTAGGAAGTACAAGATGATTTTTAATGCTTATTATGTATATGTATGTATAAAAATCTCTTAGTTCTACATATTCTGAGAGCCAAGACCCACTTCAGGACTGTCAAATCTGGGGTATTTACTATCTTGTGTTATGAATTGTTGTCTACCTTAATGTGTGCAATTCTGGACTTCCTGGAAAGAAGGATAAACACCATTTTTGAAGGCAAAAGAAAAAAGGCTGAGTCTAAAGGCTTTAGGGTGCTTCATGAGCTTTCCAGCACTGCAATTCTTGTTCCTACAGCAGTTTAACTCACTTGCCCAACCATTTCTCAGAACTTTCTTGAAATCACAGATTAACCAGGTTGGAAAAGACCTTCAAGCTCATCACGTCCAACCTACCACCCAACACCAGCTTATCACCTCAACCATGGCACCAAGTGCCTCATCCAGTCTTGCACAGTGGAGGATTATCTGCTGTAGGATAGCATTTTGCCTGGGTCTCTTGCATAATAAGAGTTGAAGGAAGGCATGCAAATACAGAGAAATACTTGTGTAAGTTTTATGCTGTTTTTAGACTCATAGAATGGTTAGGGTTGGAAGGAACCTCAAGGATCATCTAGTTCCAACCCCCCTGCCATGGGCAGGGACACCTCACACTACATCACCTTGCTCAGAGCCACATCCAGCCTGGGCTTAAAGACCTTCAGGGATGGGGCTTCCACCACCTCCCTGGGCAACCTCTTCCTTTTGAGAGGACATGTGTCATACGTAGGTACTTTGACAAATCCTAATGGAACTGGGAATTTAGCAATTACCTCTCAGATTTTGGTGCATGACTGAGCAGTACACTGACAGGGCACATTTGCTCTTAGCTCCTTTAATTTTGGTACTGTGCAGAGGAGTGAAAATCGTTGGGTTTAAGCACGATCTTCTAAACAAAGTCCTGCAGCTTTCCACCTAGGTGTGGTATTTTGGGGTTCTTTCTCCCAAGCTCATTAAAATAGACAACACGTTCCGCTGAAGAGAGCAGTAGAATAACAGTTTATCTGTCAGAAAGCCATGTGGGCAGTTTAGAGATGAAGTGTGGAATATTTTTTGAGTGGTTAAAAAAAGCAGCTTATGGAAAACATGTAGAGCTGTATCCACATCACAGGATCGCAGGATGTCAGGGGTTGGAAAGGACCCAAAAGAGATCGTCGAGTCCAACCCCCCCTGCCAGAGCAGCACCATACAATCTAGCTCAGGTCACACAGGAACACATCCAGATGGGCCTTGAAAGCCTCCAGAGAAGGAGACTCCACAACCTCTGGGGAGCCTGTTCCAGTGCTCTGTGGCCCTTACAATAAAGAAGTTCCTCCTTGTGTTGAGGTGGAACCTCCTGTGCTGCAGCTTACATCCACTGCTCTTGTCCTATTACAGGGAGAAAGTGAGAAGAGCCTGTCCCTTCCCTCCTGACACCCAGCCCTCAGATATTTATGGAATGGAGTGGAATAGAATAGAATAGAATGGAATAGAATAGCATACAATTGAATTGAATTGAATTGAATTGAATTGAATTGAATTGAATTAACCAGGTTGGAAGAGACCTTCGAGATCATCAAGTCTAACCCATCACCCAACGCCATGTAATCAACTAAACCATGGCACCAAGTGTCTCATCTAGTCTCTTCTTAAACACCTCCAATGATGGTAACTATAAACATTTACTAAATCCCCTCTAAGTCTTCTCTTTTCCAGACTAAAAAGCCCCAGGTACCTCAGCCTCTCCTCATCAGGCAGTGCTCCAGTCCCCTAATCATCCTTGTAGCCCTCCATTGGACTCTCTCCAGCAGATCAATATACTGGAGCTGTCTTAGATGTGAATACCAAAGAAACCCAACCCTTACTTAATTTTTGCTAATTCTTTAATAAGTCTCATAAAATCATCTCAGAAAACCAAGATTTATTATCATATGCAAGATCAAACCAAATCATAGAATCACAGAATGGCTCAAGTTGGAAGTGATCTCAGAGATGATCTACTCCAACCTCCACACCGAGGGCAGGGGATGCCCCTCAACTGGACCAGCCAGCCTGGCCTTAAACACCCTCAGGGAGGAGGCATCCACAACTTCCCTGGTCAACCTGTTCCAGAGTACCACCACCCTTGTACAGAAGAACTTCTTCCTAAGATCCAGTCTAACCTTACTCTCTCATAAATGCTTTTCAGCTTAACCTCTGATGGCATCAGTTAGCTGCATGGCCTTCAGCCTACATGTGTACTGCTGAATGAAAAAGGTCCAGGGACTAACCCTTGACCTGCTCTAACACATCTAGGAGCAGGTTTGTTTTGGCAGGAATCAGTACAAGCAGCTCAGAACAAGGTCAGAGAATGAGCTAATGGTTGAGGGATGTGGACTGTCTTGGGCTAGTGTTCAGGTCCCTGACTGGGCCATTTTGCAGTATAGACAGAGAGAGGGCTGTAAAGTGAGAACACGAAGAAATACTTACAAATAAAGTGCTGGAGATTGAGGTTTGATGTTTGATTCTGCAGTGAGATAGAGAAGTCTCAATATTAGGAAGAAATGCCTGATGCCTTTTTAAAGTTTCAAGCTTATTTGTATCAAGTACAATATTAAAAAGCCATAACTCTGAAAATAGAAGAGCTTTAATAAGTATTTTTCTCTTTACTGGCAGGACTTGCTTGTCTTAAGGTGCCAGTAATTGCTGGGAATCAGCCTAAATTTCTGTATTGTGAAGTTCACAAGTCAGTTTTCATATGATGTGACCTACAAGCTTCAAGATGACATCTGCTCTGATCACCTGAGCTGTTCCTTTGTGAAAATCTGTAACATTCCACCAAGCACAGAAAAGAGTTGAAAACAGTTCAGATACCTGAGATTAAAAGAAGAAAAAAAAAACAAACCCACAACTGTGTAATGTTTTCATTTGAATAATTTGTTTTACACTTCCCTGTGACTGTACAGAACTTCTCCTTGGTGGATGAGGTGAGGAAAACCTTTCCCTTAGGGGTAGTAATTGGCTTTTTTAGAATGGGGGAATAGATTTAGGTTAAGACACTGTGGCATTATCTCAGCAGCTGTAATTGGATGCTGTTTACCTGAGGACTAAAAAAGGCATAACAGAAAAAAAACAGGGAGCCTATCTTTTATCTCAGTTTCTTACATAATGTAAAAATGTTAATTACTAAAAAGTTACAGGCAAAGCCTTGTATCTTCAGCTATACTGAGGCTGAAAAGCTTTCATAAGTGTCAGGCTGTTTACTGCCATGATTACATGATCAAAGGTGGAGTTGTCTTGCTAGGCTAAGCTAGACTGCTCAGACTGTTCAGAAAAAAACCCAACAAGCCATAAATAGTGGAACAAATGGAGAAAAAGGCACAAGAGAAGGAGAAGCAGCAGGAGCCTGCAGGATGTGTTTAGGAACTACCAAGTACTTTGCTGAAGCCATTTTGCATGCAGTGTATGTCAGAGCAGCAGCTTTGCAGGCTGAGCCAGGTGGCCTTTTGCTGTAACCTTCTGGACCTGATCTCTCTCTCCTGGATCCTTCTATTGACCTTGCACACGCTGAACTTACCGTCTTGTATTGCTGCGGATTGCCACTGTTTTTATGAGCCCAAGGTGATGCTTCATGTCTTTAGGTACCGTCTGGAGACAGAGTTTGAGAGGAACCTGGACTCCAGCAAAGCGAAATGCGCTTATCAGCCTAGCTCCACCTGGTGGTATTAGCCAGTACTGCACACAGACCTGCCCACAAAAAATAGATGCATTCGCGTGACAGCTTTGCTGTAACTAGCACTGCAGAGAAACTCTGTAGTAAACTACACATTCGTTCACTGGGAGTCAAACCCATGGTGTTTTTTTATCGTAAAGAGCTTCAGGATCAAAGTTATTTGAGTGTCAGGCTTTTCTTCCACAATAGTCTCTCCCCAGTGTTTACATGTTGTCACAACAAGAAATCTTTCAATCAATAATTTCTGCCAGACCCTGGCCAAAACATTGGAATTCGTTCTTATAAGCACAGTTAGAACTTAGATAAGATGGGGAGGGTTTATGGATTGGAAGGAAAGTCCTGCAGAGGAAATACTATCCCAAAAAATGCCATAACTAAGCAGTTTTATAAAGATGAATACAAATATTTCTGTATCTTTCACAGCTTTCAAAACAGTTGGGTGGTGTTTGCTCTGTGGTCAGAAATGTTGCTAAAACATGTGGGAACATACCTGAGCTACCTGAGATGCTGATAGCAATGCAGTGGTGGGAGCAGTGGTGCCCTTGCTGTGTGACTGTGGTTCTGAGTAGGCGTGGGCAGCCTCTGCTCCTGCCACTCCTCAGATATCAGGACCAGAGAGAGCTGGATAAAAATCAGCTCTAGTCAGACCTCTGTGATTGCTGTAGTCAGCCACAGGCAGTGTTATGAGAGGTCACAATTTGGTTTTTTGAACAGGTAAAGGAGAGGCTGTGTGAATTTTTAAGACTCTTTAGGTGAGCTTTCCTAAACACAGGAGGTTTAGGGAAAGGAGGAGGATGAAGGGGATAAGAGTGGAAAGAGAAAAGAAGGCTTTACCTAAGAAAAGAAAATGCCCATAAGAGAAGCCATGCTCTTACAAATTTGTGCAGAACATGTTAGAGCACCACTGAGCTCTCTGTTTACTCTGTGTGTCTACAAGTGTGAGGTGCTTTCTTGGTCTCAAAGTCAGAAGTTAACAAAAAAGGAGCACAGTGATGGAATGAGGAGGGGAAGGCTGTCGGGATGTCATCCTTCTTTCACATCTCAACCTATCATGTTTTAAATTCATCAGGGTACTTAATCCATGTTAATCTTTAAGCATCTAAGTGGTTTTAAAGAAACAGGTTCATAGTGGGCTTTAAGCACATGAATGAAATACCATGCCACATTCTTTAGAAGTTAAAAATGGTGTTGGGCCAGGCACTGTCTGGTGACAGATTGCGCTTGCTTACAAGAGACTGTGGGAACACTTTTGAGGCTAATGGGCCATTGCAACTAGGAACAGGTACACACCCATGTTTGCTCCCAGTTGACTGCAGCCTTTTATAAGCTCCCTGACAGATGTAGGGAACCTAAAGCTTTATTTTACTGCTTAATGTTTGAAAAAAAAGTGCTGGCCCAAGCTAAATCCTGCCAGCACTGGAGTCCACGGCTGCAGAACTGCCCGAGTACCTACTTCCCTGCTTGTCTGAGCCCACCAAATCCCCCACTAATCTTTAGAGAGGCTGGTCAGACTACAGAGCAACTCACCTCTGAGAAGGTAAAAACTCCATGCTCAGGAATGTGAGCACTTTGAGGCTGTACTTCTGCAATTGCTCCTCATCCTCTGTGTTTTGCAGTCATCAGAGCATTGGGCAAGGTGCTCTGACAGCTGCCGACCCTTTCCATTACAGATGATTGCTTAGCCAAGGCAAGGCAGGAGCTTTTTTGAAAGGCATTAAATTATCTTCAAAATTATTTCCTTTTATTCTCTTTCAGTTATTGGAGGTGACTCGAGGAGCAGAGGTAGCTGCTTTCCTCTCTCCCCCCAGTAATTATTTTAAACTGAAGGACACGCTGAATAGGAATGGTAGCAGGGAGGTCTGTAAAAACGATGCAAAGCAAACCACATTTCCAGTATGAGGAGGAATTTTGGGTTTGCTCTTGTTTTTCAGTTGGTTTTCAAGTAGTCCCTCATTAGTGTTATCCTAAATGCAGAAGAAGATGAGTCCTTATTTTAAAGCATCTTTTAGTGCTCTGTGAATTGCCTTTGATTAGGCACATAGAATGGGCTTGAGACTGTCTGACTGCACATCAGTAAGACTGAGTGCAGAACTGCAGTTTTCACAGCAGGTTTAAGGTTATTTGAGATTTGACTTTGTTTCAATTAAGAAAAGGACCTTAGATTTTGAAATGCCATAGGCAGGAGAATTAATTGCTTTTTGGTGTGCTCTGCTGAGGTCTCCGCCTCTGTGGTTGCCTGCTTGGCAGCCAGTATTGGAGCTGTACCCTGGCAGCTTTGTAATCTCAATCTGTTGAGGTTCTGCAGCTCCTGGAAGCTCAGCCTGCCAGCTCCATCATCCCTGGGCAAGATGTTAGGGAACAGAGCAAGTGACCTGTGGGAAACTGAAAATGAAAAAGCATCTATAATTATTTTATCTCGTGTTTATTGGCAAACTGTGAAGAAAAAAATACTTCATGAGTTGTGAGCACTAAAGGGTTAAGGGACGCACATGGATTCTTGCCCAAACATGCAGTCTAGTCTTCATACCCCTGTGCCAGTAAAGGCATTCTTAGCACACAGAAGTTGTTTAGGGTTTGAAAAATGAATTGCATGTGGAAAGGAGGAGGATAAAAGAGAGAGAGAAAAACTTGAGCGTGTATTTAAGGTGGGCAGCACAAATACTTTGATATTTATATTAACATCAGATAACTTCTTAGAAGAGAGAATAAATTGAGGAGCAGTTCATTGAGGAGCAGAAAATGTGGAAATGTTTTAGAGACAATTTCTGAAAGGACTGAGGGATCAGAAGCTTTTTAATAACCATCCTTGCTGTCAGCAGCACATTTGATCTAAGGACATCAGTATGCTTCTAAATGTTAAATGGGCTGAGACAAAGGAAGTATTTTATGGAGCAAAATGGCATACCAGCATTTATGATTCCTTCTCTGTTGATAACCTCAATTAACACCTATCTCTTCCTGTGCTCTGGTGGTCCAGTTCTGCCTCTCATATCTAGGCTGCACTGAGATTGGCTGGCATTTCTCTAGGATTTAAGGGTCTGCTGTGTTAGAAGGCTGAAATAAGAAATAAATAAGCAGCTTTGGCATTACATAGCCAGTGATTTAAAACTTCAGAGTGGCTTAGGTGTTCTGGTTGTTGCTGAAAAAATATGGCATGCTGTAAACATTTTAGTTTGGATTGTATTTATGTGGTAGAAGTGGAGCTTTTCTGTGGGCATGTTTCTTCTTATGCAGGGTACACATGCATGCATTGTTATGTGTCTGGGCTTTCAAAATCAGAAGTGTTGGCTGCTATGGTTCTCTTTGATTATATAAGATTGTAAGTATCAAGAATATGGTCTCTGTTTTGTAACAAAACCTCTCTTACTTTACTGGGAGGTGGATGTAGGGAAGAGGTGGTGATGGATTGAGATATTGCAAGACACAGGAGGGGAAGACAAGAAGTGTTAACGTGCTGCAGGAGGTAGAAGGATGCCAGTGAAGGGACTCATGAAGGCGAGGCATGCAGTCAGAGCAGCAGAAGAGTAGGTGGATTTTTGGCAGGAGGATTTTGCCTAGACTGGAAATTGGGAATGAACTGAGAAGCAGGGAGGCCACCGAGGACGCAGTAGAAGTAAACCAAGTGGCTGTCAACTATGCGGTAGATAAATATATTAGTAGAAGAGATGGATGTCAAAGGTATTTCTTAGTGATGCTGTAGAAGAAAAGGTGGCATTTCCCATTGGGAAGGCAGGGGAACAATGGTTGGGATTGTGTGAAAAGTCTCCAATTACAAGACTGAAAGATCATAAAGATAGTGGAGTTGTCCATTGTGGCAAAGGCAAGACTGGAAAGACCATTAAGACCTCCCAGATTTCTCCTGCTTTCAGTGAGGGCATCAGTCAGCCTTGTGCTGCCAACAAAGCAGAGTGCTTTGCCTTTGGCCTTTATTAGTTGCTATACATCATCATGTCAGACTCTGAGAGTGATGGGGTGGTGTTAGAAACCTTGAGAGCATCTCTGTGCAAAAAGAGATTAGTTACATGCACATGAACTATCCTGGCTCATTTTCTGTGGATGAATAGAGAGCAGATTCCAGGTCTGTCAGTCAGAAAACTTCATGAGTGCACTCGAGGAAAAAAGAAGAGAAAAAGTCTTTTAGTGTGTTCTTTGTGTTGCTGCTTTTGAATGCAGTGAATAAATTGTATGAGGCAGAGCAGAGATAGTGAGCAGTGATAGTGAATGGCTGACTTGCTTTTAAAAGTCTGCTTGGGATGTTGTTGGAAAGCATCAGAGTGATTTGGAGCCTTCTTAGGGGCAGTTCTTCCTTCAACTGAAACAGCTGAGTTTCCAGGTGATGGCAAAGTCTGAAAGGAGAGACCAGGAGAGGAACTACTGGAAGTGAATTTCTGTTTGGAAATGCTCTGGCTGATAGAGAAGAAAGCTTCTGGGTCAAGAAGCGTGTGTGCTCTTCAGCAGCAGTCTGAAACAAAGGGGCAGCCTAAAACTTGTCTTGGCATTGTGGCTGCTTCACTTGCAATGTTTAAACTCATTAAAGACTCATGGAAACATTAATGGGGAAAGGTGATGACCCCATACACCGAGGACAGCTGCTAAATTCCTGTGTTTTGTACTTCAGTCCCTTGTTGTACAGATCTCTTAGCTGAAGATGGACATTCAGAAAGCAGATGGGTCACTGCACTTGTATTTTTCATTCTCTTTTTCTTTTCATTTGAGGCAACAATGGTACATTTTCTTTCCTTTCCAGTTTATTGTCACTGAAGTCAGTAATGGTATTCCAGTTTCACCACCCAGCTGCTCCAGAAATCCCAGTTGTTCACAGCTTTAGTTGGGCTTTTTGTCACACAATTGGAATAGAAGTAGGGTTAGGTTGTCTACATGAAATAGAATGTTATTGTCACACAGCAATGTTGGTTTGTAGATCTGAGTGTGTTAGTGTGTTGTGTTATGGCAGTGACAGTGGAGGCTTCAGTCAGTGGTGCATGTGGTCTACTCTGCTGTTTAAGACTCCCTCTGTTATGTGTGGTGGGACTGGTAGAACATTAGAGGTTGGAAGGGACCTCCAGAGATCATTGAGTCCAGCCCCCCTGCCAAAGCAGGATCACCCAGGGCAGTCCACAGTCTGCAATCCAGGTGGGTTTTGAAAGCCTCCAGAGAAAGACTCCACAACCTCTCTGGGCAGCCTGTTCCAGTTCTCAGTCACCCTCACTGTAAAGAAGTTTCTCCTCATGTTGAGGTGAAATCTTCCGTGTTCAAGTTTGTATCCATTGTTCCTTGTCTTATTACTGTGCATCACCAGAAAGATCTTGACCCCTCCACTTGACACCCACCCCTCAGATATTTATAGACATTGATCAGATCCCCTATCAGTCTTCTCAAGACTAAAGAGCCCCAAGTAGCTGTGACACAGTGCAAGACTCATGTTCTCTTCAGCTGGCAGGTGAAAGCTGAGCAAAGTCTCTTGAAATCACAGTGGACTATGGAGAAGTGGACCAGACCCTACATGTCCTCCCAGTCAGGAACATCTCCACTGAAGCCAGTGCAGATACTGGTGTGAAGGGAAGAGCAAGATGCTGGCTGGAGCTTTCTCAGTTCACAGCTGTGTCTTCCACATGTTTTCTCATTTTAAGGTGGACATAATGGGGCAGTATGATTGTGAATTATCTGTGCCATCCAAATAGAGAGCGAGATTGCTTGTTGTCATGACGACAAAAGATGGTGAGGTGTTTATTTGAAAGTGAGTTCTCCACAAGCGTTCACATCAAGCTGTGTCTGAAGACCAGTGTTCGAAGAAGTATTCTTCAGAGAATCCATTCCTCCTTTCACATATTTGCTGTGTTTGTGCAGTTTTACCCCAGGATATATGGAATATGGCTTTTTGAAAGCTTAACCCAGGACACAGCATATGCTTTTATTTTCAAAAGGCACTCTCTAGTTCAGTAATGGAAATCCTTCCTAGACTACAAACAGCGGCATATGGAGAAGCCAGCCAGGCAACTCTCTGCTGTTTATGTAAAAGGAGTTTGTAGAGAAGAGACTTCCTTTTAAAATGAATCATATGGTAACTCACTTTTTATAATCCTTTAATATCTTTTTGGCTTTAAAAGGTATTTGGGTTTCAGAGCATGCTTTATGATATTAATTTTATCTCGCTGAGCTTTCTTTCGTGTAGAAGTCAGTGCCGGGGCAGAGGAGAGATTATTTATTAATGCCTTGGAAGTGCCTTTTATGCAATGTGTGCTGAAGAAGAAGGGTGCACTTGATATTCAGATGGGGCAAACTGCTGCTCTTCTCTAGGAGTGAATGTGCTGTGTATAAAAAAAAAAGCTCTCTAAGTGCTGCATACCATTAAGTAGTTTCCTGACTGCCTCCTCGTTGTAGTTACCTTTCAGTGTACTTTCACTTACTTAACTATCCAGAAGGATCTTCATTGCCTTTCAGCTCAGCTTCTGAAGAAGTTGTGTTCATTTAATATGCTCACACTATCAAAGAGATACACAAGCTGCAATAGGCAGTGATATTACTTGAAATTCTTCAGACATGGGTTTGGTTTTGATGGCTAGATATTAAGTGGTGATATGTGATATCTGTGTTTCTGCAAGGGAATAATTGCAGGTCAAGAAGCTAGGGAGAGTCAGGGAGGGGGTAGGGAAGAAGCTGATGAGACTGCTCAAATAGGACTTGCAGTTCATACCTGATGGGGAAATCTAGCTGAATCTTGGTGGGTTTTGGTGTGTTTTACATAACCATGCTGTTTGAAATTTGAATTGGAAATTGGAAAAGTTTTAGGAGGGATTAATATATCTGAAATATTTTTTTATTCTGGTCTGTTTTTTTTTTTTGATTACAGCACCTAGCTCTACTGTGTTCTAGCCCAGGAGCTGCTATGTTGTAATTGCAACTGAAAAGAAATGCTGTCCTCAGAAAGAACTTGGCACTTTCTGAGGCAATTCAGGACCTTGAAAAGTCAGATCTTTAGCCAGCCCTCTACATTTTATCTCTGTGCTTGTCTCTTAAATGTTTCAGTAGTCCCTTAATCAGAACAAGAGTGTGTGACTTGTTACCTTGAATTATGCAGCATGGGAAATACAATTTAGTCATTTATTTCAAGTAGCAATAATACATCAAAGATGGGTGCTGAAGGCTCCTTAGCTTAATGAGAGGGGCAGTGTCAGTGATGGTGAGGAAAGAAACTGGAATAAGACCAGAAAAGACAAGTGGCACGACTGGATTTGTCAGACATTTGTAAACATCAATGGCAAAACAGATATTAATCATCTGTTTTTCTTGCAAGCTTAGAAATGGTGAACTTGTGCCAGTTTTCTGTACTGCTTTTTTCTGGTGTCATACCTGATGACTTATAGTTAAGTCATTTCCTCTGTCAATGAGACCAACTGGCTATGTCGGTAATCCACCACATGTCTACCGCTGGAGCTCCTGAGTCCTCCCTCCTCCACCAACAAGCTCAGGCTGGAAAGTCTCACTGGAAATTAGCTGTAAGACAGAGGCCAGGTTTTGGCATCCCTATCAAAGCAATGTTGGTTTTATGGGGTGTGCAATGACCTCAGCATCACTGCATTTTCCTCTTGGGTAGCCTGCAACCTGAATTGTCCCAGAAATACTGGGAGTTATTCAGGGATGATGGCTGGCTATGTGTGCATCAACCAACAACACTCTGAGACTGTCCAGGTGTGGCTTATGCCTATGGGAGTATGATAGATGTCAGCACATAAAATCTTTGCACTACAGCTGCACAAGATGACTTGCTCATGTTCCTCCTACACATGCCCTTTAGTTCACTGTATCAGGCAAGTTGAGGACAGGACAGGTGGTCTGTCCCATCTCCAGTTCTCCTAGGCCTTGGTATCAGTGAAGACTGGAAGGAACCAGCTAAGAAAGCACTGAAGAAGTAACTAAGGCAGTGTGGTGTCTTGTGAGCAGGATGACAAGCTGAGGTGGTACCAAGGGGTGAGGAGGTGGGCTAGGAATGAGCAGATAGGTCCCAATTCCTCTGGCTGATAGACATGGATGATGCAATGGGAATTTTCACAGTTATCACAGTATCACCAAGGTTGGAAGAGACCTCAAAGATCAAGTCCAACTCCTGTGTGCCTTCCCTTGAATCCCAGAAAGCTAAAGAATAGGAGATGGGGCTTTGGGAAAATATAATTGTGGGTAATCTTGTTTGTAATGATTTTTCAGAACTCAAATAATTCAGTCTATGAATTTACTACGTTTTGCAACTCTGACATCCTTTCTTGAAGGTTTTTTTATACTGATTCCTGCTCTTGTCATTATCTCTTTAGGGATTCCCCTTCATATTTTATTCTCTGCTCCAAGAGGGTGAAATTTGGAGAATAACCTACCTATTGGCCAGCTGATGGTCAGCCAGCCTTCATTTTTCATAGTCCTCAGGAGCCTAGCTCGGGTCTCACTTGCTTGGCAGTAGTCCCATTGATTGCAGATGTACTATATGGCAGAAATTCTGGAGTAGGGAGCATCTTTGTTCTTCCTGCTGATAGTAAGCCAACAAAGCAGAGCAAGATGAAGAAATCTTCTAATATATTGATGTGTGAGTTCTGATTTGCTCTGTGCAGAAGAGGCAAAGATTTGTACAAGCCCGCTGGGAAAGTAACAGCAGTGATGTTGGAGGTGGAGTGAAAGAGGCTTGTTCTTTTGCATTCTCAGCCAGGAGTAGCTGCAAAAATGTAGCTGCAGTTTGTAATACATTGGTTTCCATTACACATAAGGAGTTGGACAGGTCAAGTACTGGAGTGATGATACCTGTATACACATTGTAATTAGTGTCACCCCTTTGTGCCGCTCACCTGAAATGCTTGGTTTCCTTTCAGCAGCCCACAGGTGGATTGACATTCAGCCAGGTGTAGAAAGGAAGGGGTCGCTGTGAGTTGCAAAAGAAGAGTGAAACCAGTTAGCTACACGGCTAAGAGATGTTTCATTGTCGCTTTTTGCCTTGCAGGAAGAATGCAAACAAATACTGGCTCGGCAGAAATCCAGTTCCCAGTCCGATTCTCACGACGATGAGATCTCCCCTCCTCCTCCCAACCCAGTGGTGAAAGCCCGACGCAGGAGAGGGGGGGTGAGTGCAGAAGTGTACACGGAGGAAGATGCTGTTTCTTACGTCAGGAAGGTAATGGTTTGCCATCTCTCTGCTTCTGAAATGAACAGGACAATTGAGTGACTCATATTTTGCTCACAAGTCATGGGTCAGCCTGGGGGATGGTGTCCTCACGCTGGCACGTACATGGCTTGACTATTGTCTTCACACTCAAAGGTTTTTTTTCCTGCCTCCTTGACAGTGCTTTCCCTATTGGTGTTGCTTCAGCATTGTCTATTCTTCCCATCCTAATCCTAATCTACTTTAACAGGCTGGGTAATTCTCAGGTGGCCTCCCAGTATCTGAAGGGGGCCTACAAGAAAGCTGGGGAGAGACTTTTTAGGGTGTCAGGTAATGATAGGACTAAGGGGAATGGAACAAAAATAGAAATGGGTAGATTCAGATTGGATGTTAGGAAGAAGTTCTTCCCCATGAGGGTGGTGAGACACTGGAACAGGTTGCCCAGAGAGGTGGTAGAAGCTCCATCCCTGGAGGTTTTGAAGGCCAGGCTGGATGTGGCTCTGAGCAAGCTTCTGTTGTGTGAGGTGTCCCTGGCCATGGCAGGGGTGTTGGAACTAGATGATCCTTGAGGTCCTTTCCAACCCTAACAATTCTATGATTCTATGATATTCACATACTCTGGCAGCTTTTGAGTTATGTCAGAGCCTCAGTTTTGGGGAGCAGCCTTTTCTATTCCTGGACTTCCTTCCTTTCATCTGCCCCCAACCCAAAACACTTTTAGGTCATTTTCTAACTTGAGTCATTTAGGTTCCCTAGACAATTCAGGCACATGGTTCCCATGTTGATTTGGTACCACCTAACCCCATGGGTTTTTGGAATTCTGTTGACCATACTTGAGTGATTTTATGTGACTGTTGTCTTTGAAGAAATGCCAGTCTCAGATTAGATAACTTCTTCAGTAAGAGCACTAATTTGGGCTTCTCTTTTTGTACTGTAACTGCCTTAGCCATGTTTTATCTTTGATATCTCTTAATAACTCTGCACATTTTTTTGGAAACTAGCCAAAGCTTTCAAAGGTTATTAAAAGGCAGACATTACAATAGCATGTGTCATGTTTGTTTAGGGAGCTGGGATAGAAATGTATTTCATAAGGTTGACAGATGCTACTAATGTGCTTTTGTACATGCCTGGAGTAGCTGTAACCCAAAGAGCTTTTCCTTTATGGGAATACATTTTGTCAGTCACTGATTTTTGGCAGAATATTTTTGCCTTTGCAGTCAGATGTGCTTTTGTCACCCACTTATGATACAAGTTCACTGGCTGCTCTGGGGATTTCTGTCCCAAGAAACAAAGAATTAAGAGAGCTTTTCATCCTAAAACAAGTATGGAGGAGTATTCTTGTGGCAGTTAGATGCTTGCAAGTATATAATAAATTATAACAGCTTGAATACAGTGCTGTTAATGTACTGCAACGTTAAAAACTTGTGTGAAAGCCACTTTCAAACCCTTTTCTTTCTGTGCAGTTTGCAATATCCTACTTAAAAACATCCATGAAGAGATCACATCTGTCTCTGTCTGACGTGGGCTCCATCTGACTCTTCTGAAAATCAAAGGAAATATTCCTTCCCACACCCCTGAGTAATTCTTTCATGTTTGTAAAGGAACCTGAAGTGAACTTTGTTTCCCTTTTTCAACAGTGATGCCAATAAGCCCTGACAGTAGCATGGGTAGACAAGAGGCAGAGGCAGCAATGCAGATCATATACTGTGTGTTCTGTGACTAAGGCTGTTGTAATTTTAATTTCCTAGGATCTGACTGAGCTTATGTAACAATAATTTAGGGGATGGTTTCTTGTCAGGCTACAGCTGCTACAAGGAATATAGAACTAGCACTGGGAGGGTTTGTGTCATTGCTTTGTCTTCTGTCAGCAGCAAACAAATCCCATGGATGCCTGTTTGTGACAGATTTCTAGAACACAGAAATAAAGGAAGCAGTGAAAGGGCAAATTATGAAACTGATCTAAAAGTATGTAAAGCAAGGCAAGGGGTTTTGTTAGAGTATTGCAAACAGATGGGTTTTTAGATAGTAGCCAGGAAGAAGCACTGGCTTGAATTCAGGAGATGGGTAGAAACACATCTGGGTCATAAACCAATTTAGGGGATCCCCTGAAGGGGTGGGTTATAGGATGAGTAGTGCTAAAGGTGGTGCAGTGAGTTATGTCACTGGAGAGAAAATCAAAGGAGATGTAGTTTTGTGATTTGAGCAGGCAGCTGGCATTGCTGCATTCTGAAGAGCATGGAGGAAGATCTCTGCGGCGGGTTATTTCATTGCTTCATTCCTGACACTGGAGAAAGCAATATTTGTCAACACATCTGGCATAACATGTAGTCACCAACTAACAGAGTAAGATTCTTGCTGTAAAGAGACTTACTGGTTTGAAGACAACATTCACTGATTGCTTGGAAGTGTGATATGAGAAATGATCAAGTGACTCTTCCTGACACTTGATTTCAGCTGAATGTGACACCTAAAGAGTCTCTCCTGTGTTTGCTACGTCCCTGCCCCAACAGACCCACTTTGGTCTCTGCCTTGTGGCTTTCATTGCTGCAGATTGAAAAGGAAGAAGGCTGGTCTGTGCTACTCCATAGACAGCCAGAAAGGTTGGAGTTGGATGTCTTTGTGATTTGTTTCTCTGCCCTTTTGGCTCATCAGCATTAAGCTGAAGAGCTAGGATATTCTTAGTAGAGCAAAGGTTCCAAACTGCAATTCAGTGCAGGATTTGTTTGATAGGGTAAAAGCCAGCAGGCTGCCTGAATGCTCACTTTTACTTAACACTGAGGAATTTAAACTTCAGGTTAAATTAGATTATGTTGCATTCTGATGTAAATATGCAGTCTATACATACACACTTCTCTAGACTTAATTTGAGTAGTCTAATCACTGCAGCAGTCAGTAAGTGATGTCTGAAGCCAGGGCTCAACTTGAGCTCTTCCCAGTGAAATGTTTTCCCTTGAAACAAATGTAGGTCGATTCTTTGTGAGAACTGATGCCACACTGGTTTTCCCATTTGAGACATCCTTCTTCTGGTTGGATGGGTATTATCCTGTCTTTGCAGGATGAGGAAACTACCTACACATAGGCATATGTAGTAAAATAATTAAGACAGATGTACTGCTTCTGTCATAAGAAAATATGGAAGACAAATGTCCATTGTCAGGCCTTTTTTTGTACAGTAATTAAAACAGGCAAAAGGATGTTGATTTTCAGATTGGAGCAAGGTTTATTTAACCCTTAAAACTTCTGCTAAGTTTGATTCTCTCCTGTTATAATGAAACTGTAAAGCAAAGTCATATCACTAAAGTCAAAGAATATCTTGTACCAGTCTTAACCTTGTTACAAATTGCTCGTATCTCTCATAAGTCTCTCACTGGCAGAAGAAGATGCTTGGCAAGAACAGGTACAGTGTCTTTACTAACATCTTACCAAAATGCCTAACAAAATCAAAAGCTTAACTTGCAAAAGTATTATTAAAACACTTCACCCAATAGGAAAACATTCTCCTGACTTTCAACATCTGTTTTGAGCAAGTCAGTGCACAGCAAAACTTTTGCCATCCCTCCAATTAACAAATGAAACTGCCTCTTCATCTGCCTCTTCATCTGCCTCCTCATCTGCCATGAAACAGAGGTGCAGGATTCTGACCCAGGCTGGCCCCCAGGAGCTTGGTTCCTTACACCACAACCAGTACTGAAAAGCATGGTGTAATCAACACATTTTCACCTCTTGCTTGAATAAATGTTACTCATTCCCTGCTTCTGAAAGTAGGTTGCTTCTGATACTGTTTGTGAGGGAAGAAGAATATGAAGTATGTTTTCCTCAGTCCAAGAGATTTAAAAGGAGACTACACAGGTTGGACTCAATGATCTTTCAGGTCTCTTCCAACCTTGGTGACACTGTGATACAGCTGCCAGTACCTGCTAATTATAGTATTTTATGTATATCCTTCTCCTCACTCATCCTGGATCTTATATTGAGAACATGAATTCTGATCTGCAATTCATTACTTTCTTAGTGGCTTTATATTATAGCCTAAACCTGTCTCAGAGTTTGAAATCAAATTGTGCATCCATTATCTTCAACAGTGAAATTTTCTGTGGATTTCAAGATCTGTGAAGAAATACCACCAGGTATGTAATTACTCTTTATTCTTTTCCTTACAGGTTATTCCAAAGGACTATAAAACTATGACTGCTCTGGCAAAGGCCATCTCCAAGAACGTGCTCTTTGCTCATCTTGACGACAATGAACGAAGGTAAGAGGTGCTTTATGGTTTAAAGGAATCTGTAGCTTGACCTGAGGACAAGAAACTGTATTAAATTTTAACTCAGGGAACAGAACTACTCTCAGTGATGCACTTGAGTCATACTTGATTCACACACACACACACACACCCCTTACGGTGTTCTGACAGAGGGTAAAATCACAAGCTAAAAAAGGACACAACAGGTTAGAATGTATTCAGGCAGATTTGATATACTTGAATCAGCTGTGCCTGGTAAACTTTATTCTAGACTACTTAAAGAATTGGCTAAAGTAATCTCAGAAGCATTTGTAGTTACTTCTGAGAACTCAGGGAAGACAGGTCAAGTGCTGGTAGAGTGGGAGAGAAAAAGCATAATGTCTGTAAAGAGGTAAAGGAGAATGACAGGTAAATTATTTTGTTCTTTGGAAAAAATTGGACCACATGGATTACCTGCAGGAGACCAAGGAGTTCAGTGACAGCCAACACCACTTAAAAACTTGAAAATGTCTTTCTACAACTCAGTAGCAAGAATTGTAGCTTGGGAAGGCGCAACAGAGGCCAAGCAGCTTGTACTCTAGTAAGGTTTTTGACATGAGTGTGCATGACAGTTTGATAAACAGTCCATGGAAACACGTCTTCAGTGAAGCCATTCTGGTGTCATTGCAAAACTGATTGACTTGCCATACCACACAGCAGTCATCAGTGGCCAATCATTCGAACAGAAAAGATGTATTGAAGTGTGGGAAGAGTTCATAGAATCATAGAATCAATAAGGTTGGAAGAGACCTCAAATATCATTAAGTCCAACCTGTCACCCAGCACCTCATGACTACTAAACCATGGCACCATGTGCCACATCCAATCCTTTTTTGAACACCTCCACCACCTCCCTGGGCAGCACATTCCAATGGCCAATCTCTCTGTCTGAGATGAATTTCTTCCTAACATCCAGCCTAAGCCTCCCCTGGTGCAGTTTGAGACTGTGTGCTCTTGTTCTGATGCCGGTTGCCTGGGAGAAGAGACCAACCCCCTCCTGGCTACAACCACCCTTCAGGTAGTTATAGAGAACAATAAGGTCTGCCCTGAGCCTCCTCTTCTCCAGGCTAAGCAACCCCAGCTCCCTCAGCCTCTCTTCATAGGGTTTGTACTCAAGGCCTCTCCCCAGCCTCGTTGCCCTTCTCTGGACATGTTCAAGAGTTGGTGTGGTTTTCATCACTGTTGTTGTTAATGACCTCGGTGGTGGAACAGACCATGAGTGTTGAATTTTTAGATGACATAAAGAGGTGAAGGGCTGCTGAAACACTGGGAGACAAGGCCAGAATTCTGAATTCTGCTGACAGATTGAAGAAATGTCCTAGTAAAGGCAGAATGGATTAGCACTGAGCCAAGTGCAGAGAAGTGTAGTTAGGCAGGAGGGACACCTTTAAAACTCCTAAGACAGTTTTGTGCTTTTGGTAATTCCTTGAAAAACCATGTGGTGCTTATTGTGAATCTTGGTCACTAATGCCAAGCTGGTTTGAAAATACTCCTGTTGTACTGGGACACCTAAACAGGAGAACATTCAAGGTATGTCCTGGTGCTGGAAGAGTGTCCAGTTTGGGCATTGCACTTCAAAAATAAACAGTTGGAGAAAGTTCAGGGAAGAGCTTTGGGAGCAATCATAGATCTAGATAACATCATTTCTGGAGAAGGAATGGGATTGGTTGGCCTGCAGAAGAAAAGTGAGGGACAGATGGACATGATGATAGCTTATAATTGTGTGTGAGCAATGGTGTAACAGGAATAAACTTCTGTGTGTGCCAAAGTGCAGCAGGAAGGAGTCAAGTCAGACACTAGGAAGAGGTCTCTGACTGCTTGGGTAGGTTGTGGAGTCTTCATCACTTGAGGCCATTATAAACAGGTTAGACTACGGTCTGCCAGGAATGACATAGTTTCAGTGCTGCCTTGCAGCAGATAGGTTAAGTGATGTCATGAGGTCCTTGCCAACCCTACTTTTCTATCCTTCAGTGGTTAGAAAGGACAAAGGCTTTGTCTACCCTGCTGTTTTTAGTACTGGCAGAACATCAGCAGTCCAGTCCTTCAGTGGGGCAACCCAGACACTGTCAGTCGGAGCACGTTTTGAGTCTGTAAGTTTTGCTCCCTCTTGCAGGCATTTACACAGTTTAATTACTTTGCAATCCCAATTATTATGATATCATGTTAGCATGCAGATTTCTGGAGTAATTAGAGGAGGATTAACATGGCACATTTTTCACCCACAGCAGAGAATACTATAAATCCTAATTATATAAACTGCTATAAATCCTAATTATACTGTGGGTATGCTAACGTGACAGGCACTGGAAGGATAGCTCTTAGGGCTGGAAAAGGAGCATTTCAATAATATGTTTTCAAAGTAGGGTGAGAGAAAACCTGAAGGAAAAGAGCTTTTTCTTGCACTGTGCTGATGGTACATCATTGTCACGGTCTCTCCTATCCATTTCCCATGTCCCATTTACCCCTGTCAGCCAGACTGTGCTGTTATGGGTATGTGTTAGGAGTGATGTGATGTGCACAGTTTCCCATGTGTGTGCTGCAGATGGTTGTAGACTGCTTTTGCAGTCCTCAGGCTATGGCTTGACCAGGTGTATACTTCCTCTGCTGTCAGCCAAGCTTCTGGGTTTGTGGGTTGTGCACTGGAGCATATTCAGCTCTATACCATCTCCCCTCTCTGAGTGCCTCATTCAAGCCTCATGACAAGCACAGCAAGCTATTGCTGACATTGGGGACAAAAAATGGGACTCACAGATGGAGCATACACTCTGCTTTTGCAGAGAGGCTTGCAGTGAATGAATAAATTGTTCTCTCTGCATTTTACTGAGCTCACTCTTGACAGCAGGCCATTGCCCTTGTCTGGTTTTGTTTGTCAAGTGCAGAGAAGTCAGCAAGTTGGAGCATACCATTACCATCACCTTCAGCTTGCAGCTTGTTGATGCAGATACATAGTTCAGTGAAGTAAATGGTATATGACTTCATTTGGGTTCTGCCCTCTTGGAATGGTGGGAAGCTAGGTGAGGTTGTTTCATTTTCTGTGTGCAGTGGTGGTGGTAGTGCTTATTTTCCTCAGCACTCTCTACGCCGAACGCAGCATAATTGCTTTATTCACTTGCCAAGATACAGGAGGTGTTCAGATGGGATGAGGATGGACTGTCAGGGCTTAATTCCTTATTCATAATGGATATCTCTTAACATTTCTCCTTCTTTGGAAAAAATATTAATGTGCTCTGTGGCTGTGCAGTCCATGTGACTTGTGTTGCACTTGTTGCTGGGCAGCTGTGAAGGTCCTTATGTCTGACATAAACCCTTATTTACAAAGGCAATGTGTAGCATATTAACTCTCTATCAGATATTCCATATGAATGATTAATTGCACGAGAAGTCATGCCTAAGTTGAAGTAAACAAGTACCTTTTTGCACTGGTGTCTGAAGTAGCTTTGTTCAAGCCATATTTTAGATAGCATCTTTTCATGTGCCATGCTTGAAGAAGGATTGTCATCCACCTACCCAGTCCTGGTGGCAAATTATATTGGAAAGCACCTTTAAAGGGAAACTGCAACTGCACCAGCAGTAAAAGCAGAAGTAGTTAGCAGCAGCTTTTGCCAGAATGTAATTTCCAAGAGCTGCTAATACTATAAAGAGCAGTGCAGCTCTGCAAGGAACATAGCACTCCACTGTTGTCTCCTGAAACTTTTCCGCTGACTTCAATAAGATCCCAGTGAAACTCTGGACTAGGGTCTTGATTCTCCCAAAGCCAGTGGCAAACTGCCCATTACCTGAAGTGGAAATGTGCTTTTAGCTGTAAGGGAGCTGCTGTTCTCATTTGCAAAATCAGGAATGAGTGGCTTTTTAGTTGTATTTCTGCACTTGTGGACCTGATGTGTATTTTGTATGTGTCCTCCTTCACCTAGAGCTGATCTGTTGTGTGCTCACCACTACCAAAACCTCAGATTTACATGGCTGAATCACATACTCATTACCCAGAACTTTTTGGAACTGTTGAGAAGCTAGCTATAAAGAGTTGAAACAGCATCATGGCTTCACAGACTCAATTTCTTGCTGTGTTTTAATCGGTAGAGTTCCATTTTGATGGCTTATTAAAATACTGCACATCTAAGAAAAATTCTGGACTATGCTAAACATTTCTGTGAAATGCTTGCAGGCAGGATAAATATTTGTGAACTGTGGGGAAAAGAAAGATGTTAAGGGGCTGGTGGGCTTAATTGTGAACTAACCAGCTTAGTGAGATGTGGAGAGTGCATGGTTGTGTATCAGTGTGCTTACCTTTGGGCTCATCCTTCTTTCTTGTCTATTTATCAGCCCATACTCAGTGGCAACCTTCTCAGAGTAGCTTTATGCCATATGTGCTTTGATGGGGTTTGCTTCCTTGGTTGGGATGTGTGGTAAAGTCCCTTCACTTTGTTTAAGGCTTCAATGTGTTTATTCTTCAGTTAGGATGTATTCAATGCCTGGGCAGTTAAGCTTGGGTTTTGATAGTACTCAAAGGCTTTTACTAGCTGGGCAGTGGAGCGTGTCAGTTAAGCTCAGATGTGACCACATCAAGTTGGCTTTGGAAAAGCATAGTTCTTAGAGGTGTGCAAACATGATGCAGGAGCTGTGGAGATGGTCACCAAGAGGACAGCTTTCCCAAGCAGAGAGCACTCTAAAAACCTACTAGTTGTGATCACTGCAAGATCAACAGCTCTGGTCCTGCCCTGGCACTCACCAAAGCCTTGCATATATATGCACAGTCTTGCAAAACAGCTTCTCCTGTGGTAGTTCTGAAGGGGCTCCTGATACTTCTGATACAGAAGACAACACTGTGTGAGCTCTGCACTCAGAAGAACTAGTAATTGCTCTGCAGTCTGTTCAAGGATGAACAGCCATGGGAGAACACATGGGGGAGATGGACCTTCAGCCAGGTAAGAGACATTCACCCTTTCTTCCATTCTACTGGGGAGGAGTAAAATGGCAACATCAGCTGTGAGGGATTTTTGCAACATGAACATAATTTATTTTGATAGGTGATGCTCTTTGCAGCAGTTTGTCTTTAATGTCAGTTGAGGGCAGAGGCTATCTTGCTTCTGTGTTCTTCATTGCAGCTGTGATACAAGAGGAAGCCCCAGAAAAAAACAACAAAAGAATAAAATCCTTGATTGTGGCATCTGTACCTAATAAAAAGAATAAAAGATGAAATCACAGACTATTTCACAAAGTGCACCTAGTCTTTTAATGCCCCTCTAGAATGCTGGTGGGAAGTTACACTTAAAAACATTCAACCCTTGTCTCAGGTGGCCTGTGCTATAGATTCTCATGGCTTGAATAAAGGGAAGAACTTCCATGCTGATTCAGGTCCCTTTGGAAGGCCATTAAGCTTGCATAACCTTTCCCCCTTTGGTCTCCTCTGTGCTGCTCAAGAGTTTTGCATGTGGGAGATATCATCAAGGCAGATGCCCTCTCTGCTGCTTCAGTTTTGTTCAGTCAGCAGGCAGTGAATTATTTCTATCCATGCAAAGACAGAATTACACCCAAAACTTGGCAGCGCTTGATTTCCTCTCCCACTCTTGGATATCCAGCAGATTAATGTCCTCTAAGCCTTCATAGTTGTGAAATGGTGTCTAAAGTCAAAAATGGTGACAAGGGGCCAGTCACACTGGCCTGATCTCTTCTAACCTGGCAGTGTAGCTACTAAGAATTTTTATTGATTCACGTAAAGCTGGAATACAAATACACCCACTTGGCTTTGCCATGGTCTTGGATAGTAAAGAGGGAAAAAACAGAGTGAGATTGCTCATTTTCCTTCTGTGGATAAAAATAAGAGGTATTTGTTATCACTTTATTGACAGGATGTTCTGTCTCTACTGGATTAGGCAGCCACTGAGAGGGGGACAGTGAGAAAGTTCAGAGGTGACCTGCTGTGGGAATGGAATTTGGACCCAAAGCTGATGATTGTCGAGGAGGAGAAGGAAATATAACTGAAACATAACCAGTGGGTGAGAGAGCAGGACTGAGAGAAGCAGGAATGTCAGTCCTGGTTCCAGGATGTCACCAGTGCCTGCCTGCTCTGCTGTGAGTCACGAGCCACATCTGTCAGTCCCTGTTCAGAAGCACAGTGGCCTCCTGACCACATAAAGGAGTGGAATGCTTAAATGCTCACCATATCTGGATGTAAATGCTGTGCACAAATTGTATGCAGAAGCTATGTAAAGCTTGTTCATCAAAGAGCAGAGAGTAGGTAAATATTTAACATGCACTTGCAGACTCCACTTCTGGCATTTTAGCTAATATCATGATTTTTACAAGCATTTATTCATTATTGCTAATGTACAGGCAGCTGTAATGCCTGCAAGAGCTTTCAGAATGCACTTGTGTATTTTATTACTTGGAGCAATAATAAATTGGTTTGTTTGAACAGTGTACTGGTGTGAAACTGCTTTAGAAACAAGGAGTCAGGAGATTGTAGTTAATGCTTTCACTAAAATATTGAGCTTTTATAAAAGGCAGAAAGAAAGCAACAGCAAATGGACCGAACAGCAGATAAAGCTGCTCGGTGTATTACAGCAACACACTCTGTGGCATTTCCCTCCTCTGTGCTGCCTGCATGGCAAAGGTATGAGAATGAAGGGCATTTTTCATTTCCTATCCTTGTCAGGGCCAAGGTGTAAAGGTGAAAACTGGCACTTCTACTGGGCATGCAAGTCAATCAAGAGTTTTCTTCAAGCAAAAATTCTTAGCCTTTTCCCAGCAGCCTCCAAAACACTGTGGAAGGCACGTGCTGCTGTGATGCTGTGGATAAAGCTAGAGGCAAGTTGTTGAAGATGCCATCATCTTTTGAAGATTCATACCATCATCATTTTGAAGATGCCATCTTTTAGAAATAAGTTCTTCCCCATGAGGGTGGTGAGACACTGGAACAGGTTGCCCAGGGAGGTGGTGGAAGCCTGATCCCTACATGTTTTTAAGGCCAGGCTGGATGTGGTTCTGAGCAAGCTGATCTAGAGTGAGGGTGGCAGAGGCATTGGAACTGGATGATCCTTGAGGTCCCTTCCAACCCTGACAATTCTATGATTCTGTGATCTTGCTGCAAAGTGTTCTACTACCTTCTTACAAATTAAGTAACTCATGTTGTACAATTTAAGCAGTTTTGTGAGCCATGATTGGTGGCAAAGTGGGGTCCTATAGGGACATACTGGGCATAAACATGCACTATTTGAAAGGGATGATGGTCCAGATTAAGACTTCCTCACCACAGAGACACAGTAAGGTTCTTACAATATATTAAAAGGTAAATCATTAATCATGTATCTATGTCCCCTGCAGACAAAACATCAGAATCAGGCTTAAAGTGTACAAGGTAGATGTAAACTAGACATGTGGTAACATACTTTAGTGGTAAGGATGCTTACATAGATTATTGAATCTATAATTGCAGATCAGGCAAATCTTTTTTGAACCTAATGTAGTTTGCCCTCTGTTTGGATGGGAGATGTTTCTTAGCCCTGTTTTGGGGGCTGTTTTTGGTTCTTGAATCCTCAGTTGTGGAAAACTAGGGTATTCTTTATACATTTTTTTATTCTCTCTCTTTTTCTTTTAAATTCTCTTTAAAAGGTTCTTGTTCTTTTCCACATGTTCAATTTTCTCAGCTGGATGAATCTTATTTCTTCTCACCAGCCTTTGCAGTTGAGGTTCCTCCACTGGCCATTTGTGTCATTCTCTTCAACTTTCTCCAGCTGTTCCACCTCTTGTTGACTCCTACTTAGGATCCTTTCCTGCAGAAATCTCCCCTTGGCAGTGAATCTTCACTATGTGTTTATGCAGTTGGTAATTCCTACTCCAATTTACTTAGCTGTCATGTCTTTAGGGAAAGTGTTATCTATTTTCTCAGCCCAATTCTTGATTTTACAATCACTTTACATCTTAGTGCTGTGTTTTGGAAGTGCTTGCAGCTCTTTTAATGCTAGGTATTGATTTCAAATTCAGAAAAAACACTCTTTATCCAGCTCAGTAATGACTTGGGTCCTGGGTTTTTTCAGTACAGGCACAATCTAACACGAGAAAAGTGGTTTTCCGTAGCGCATAAATGAATTTTAGTTCCTGTCTTGTTGATATTATATCAAAATATTCTTGCCATTTCTGGTGATTAGTGAATTTGAAGGACACTATTATTACTGTAAGCTTTATTCACTTGTGCATAATACCATGTTTTATTAAAGCACTGGCTGAAGGCCAGCTGGAAAGCCTCATTTGTGGGGAAGAAACTTAAGACGGCACCATTCAGGAGCAAGATATTTCAGAAACAGGATGCCACAGCTATGACATAGTCATTGCACATCCTGTATTTTCCTTGCATTTGTAACTTAACTCTTTTGTTGAAAAATAAACACAGACCTAGCTTCTGCCTGTGCTTTGTATCTGCCTACAATGTGAAGAGCAGTGCAGGAAAAACTCTCTTCCCATGGTACTGCATCTGTATTTCTGCATCGCCAGGAGTCTACCTTGTGCTCAGCTCACATGGATTTGTTAAGGGGGATATTTACTAGGCTTGCTGTAGGTGTCTTAAGTTAGTTGATGCTCAAAACACTTGTTGGGAGCTTCAGGATATGGTTTCATCATTGATATGAGCCAAATGCTGAGCTGGTACTGAAGGAGGAAGTAACACAGCGAGTGCCAAACCTTGGCCGCATGTTCCTGTTGCTCTCGTGGCTGGGGTTAGCCAGATCAGCTCTCTGGAAAACGATCCTCCACTGGAGGCTCAGTTTTCAGTCAGATCAGGTCATTCCTTCCACCCTCTACCTGGCTGCAGAAATCCTTTGGCTGGCCAAAGAGGGGCGGTGGAAACATGCACCTGGGAGGAAAGAACAGAGCAGGATCTCCCCTTCAGGCAGCAGCAGGGGCAGAAGTCAAATTAAGTGATGGTGGAGCTGTACCTCTATTTCCCTTACTAGTCAGTGGAGAAAGTCAGAGGATGGAAATAGGTGGCACGAATATCTCTGTAATGAGCTATTCTTCCTTGCCAAGAATGCTCAAAATTAGAACTAAATCCCTCAGAAGATGAGAGATAAAAAGAAAGAATAATAGATGAGAGAAAAATTGCACAGCAGGGCATGGCAGATGGGGGGGGACTGAGGGCTTTGTTGAGTGAGTTGCACAACTTCTGTGAGTTACAACAGGACTTCTCGTGACCATAGAGTTGGACAGGTTTCTTCTCCCTCCTTTTTGGGAGAGAAGGATGAGAGCATCATCCCAATGCACTTTGTGTGAGGTGCACAGCGGGGCAGGCTGCATCCTGTGAAGGTTTGCAGAGACATGAATGTCCCACCTGCGGTGGAACTGCAGGAAATGGTCAGCAGATCATGAGGGCAGAGGAGATCTCTGTATACAAGTTATATATGTACATGGAACAGATTTGGTACCAAAGAGACTTGGTGCCAAACCTCTCTGTGAGAGATTTTTTCCCCCCACTCATCAGTCCTATTAGATGATTAGCCTGGCCCCTTGAATTCTCCTTGTAAGCAACCAAGAAGAGGAATCTCATCTCTCAAATCAACCAAAGCATCCTAAACAAAGCTGTCATTCTTTGGATAACACCAAGGTATTTTCCGGGTAAACTGCCTGGCAATCCAGCTTTCTTTGTGCCTTTTATGCCTTGTTTATGGCCTTGATTCAGCATGGTATTTAAAAGAGCATGTGAGTTGTTCCCTTGACTTGCTGCCGATGTCAAAGGAACTATTCATGTGTTTAAATGGAAGCACATTCAGTCCTGCTGAACTGGAGCTTGCCAGTGAGGAATACTGCTTGAAACTAGACAAAGTTACAGATTTTGGAGACAACAGTCATCTGGCAGCCCAGATGGAAATGAGACCAGGTAGAGTTGCCCAAACGCTTGGAAAATCAGTGCTCCAATTCTCCACTCAAGGATTTAGCCCTCGATTTACCACTGACTGTATTTTCCAGTACATCTATCTCATTTATCCAAGAGTTATTGTCTTTAATTACCATTGTGTTGCTTGCAGGCAGCAGCTTTTAAATTAGTTAGGCAAAGTTCTGCTCGCAGCAGTCAGCAGGAGATTGTATCTGCTCTAGTATCAATCTCTTTGCAACAGCCTGACAGCGTAGGGAGCTTGTGCTGGGGATGTAGCTGAGATTGTTTAGCCTGGAGAAGAGGAGGCTCAGGGGAGACCTTATTGCTGTCTACAGCTACCTGAAGGGAGGTTGTAGCCAGGAGGGGGTTGGTCTCTTCTCCCAGGCAACCAGCACCATAACAAGAGCACACAGTCTCAAGCTGCACCAGGGGAAGTTTAGGCTGAGGGTGAGGAGAAGGCTCTTCACAGAGAGAGTTGTTAGCCGTTGGAATGTGCTGCCCAGGGATGTGGTGGAGTCGCTGTCCCTGGAGGTGTTCAAGAGGGGATTGGTTATAGCACTTGGTGCCATGGTCTAGTAGTCATGAGGTGTTGGGTGACAGGTTGGACTTGATGATCTTTGAGGTCTTTTCCAACCTTATCGATTCTATGATTCTGTGAACTTTTGGTGATGTCAGCTTTTGGCCTGGTAGATAGGTGATTCTCTTAAGCACAGCTAAAAGCAAGCACAGTGGGTATTTAGGGATATTTTTATCCTGAGAAACAAATACTCTCAGTTCTAGCATTAGGGGGTTGTGATTCACCCTCAGTGTTCCGTTAGACAGTTTATATCCCCCCTCACAAATACGAGCGGCGCCGTTCCTAATGGCAGGTATTTTTAATTCTGCATAAAGCAGTGGTTTGCATATGGGCAGTGTGTCACCCATTCTGAAAAAAAACAGAGTTAAAGCAGAGAAGTCATTTACATAAATCCTTTCTAGATGTAGGGGGGTATAAAAAAACAACCCACAACAACAAACCCTAAACAAAAAAACAAACCCTGAGGCAAATAGCATTCATGCACGCTCATGAAAAAAATATCTTGAGTCTAAACTTATCTCTCTATGTATAAAACAGAAAAGTTAAGACTGCTGCTGAATTTAACAGGCCTTGTAAAATCTTTATACCACTAGTAGTATACATGACCGTGCCTTTGTGTGCCTCTTTACTCAACAATTAGCTGGCAGTGGTTCTGAAAATGCCTTTCTCCATGCTAAGGCTTTCCAGAATTAAACAGGAAGGTTGAATAAAAGAACATCCACTCTTCTCAGCAAGGCTTTTGTCTTCTGCATCAGAGCAGCTGGAAGCTTGTTTGGAACAGTGATTTGTCTTTGTGCATGGAGGAACAAAAGTTTACTTCAACTAAAGCTCTTTAAAATGATGTCTCCTTTTTTTTTTTCCTCCATTCTCCCAGGAGGGTTGTAGCTAACCTGTCAACAGTTACTCCTACTCTAATAAATGTTCATTAGGTGACTTGATTCCCCAACCTTGCACGGCTTTGAAAGCCTACGTGCCTTCAAGTGGGAATACTACCGGTACCGGTACTGGAGGATCAACTGTATGATTAAGTTGCTTAGTTATGCATTTAGAAGAGAATGTTCAAAGGGCTTAAAGGAACTAGATACTCATGGTGATTGATGTGTGGTGGGAAGTGAACATTTAACTCCTGTGAGGTTCTCTTGAAAATCCCCATCTGATGTTCTGAATGGTTAGGCCTGTGCGTTTCCATTATGAGATGACATCTGCTTAGTAACACCACCTATGGAAAGACAGAAAGAGACCAACCCAAACAAATAAGAATCTGCTGCACTGTGAGCTTTACTGGTGGGGTTTTTTTTCTTTTCCTTACAGAAAGAGAGGATTTAGCTCCACAACCAGATGAAATTTCTCTGTCATTTCAGTGCACTTAATGGAAAAACCAAGTGTGAAGTTATTTGACTGTTAGGCTGCTAGCTCTCTTTTAATGAAAAAAACCAAAACAACACCAACCTGACAAACCCAAACAGTGATTTAGTTCTTGTTTTACAAGCTCCTTACTAAGGACTTTGACCTGGAGTACATCACATCTTGTGAGGTAACAGCTGGTCTGTCATTGTCTTTGGAAAAAAAAGTAACAGTTGCTAAGATTTCAAGAAACAAAGATAGTCTTTGAATCAACTGGAACAGCTGTAAGAGACTGACACACCACGCACTGTCAGCTGCTAAATTCAGATACTCAGACTGCCTGAAATGGGATACTTTAACCCTTTGGCACCACCAGATTCCTTTTCTCTCTCTTTTTCTTAAGAAAAAAAAAGAAGCTAAAAAAACATTTTGGGTTTTCCATTTGCATTTCCCCCCTCCAAAAAAAAACCCCAACCCTCTGAATTTCCTTGGAAGGATATTTTTTACTGTATTTATTCAACCTCTGATTTATACACAATAGGAAAGCATGCTTGTTGACATGAAATTTGCATTAGAAAAGTATAGCATGCTCCTGTGTGTGGTGCATTAAGTGAAAACTACAAGGATGTGTATCCAGGAAAACAACATCAGATGCCAGTTTAAGGCGCTCAGCATCTTCCAGGTTTTGTATGTGGAGAGCCTTCCATTTAACAAAGCAGAAGGAAGGTGAATTGATCATCTCCAGGAGAGAAAGGTGGGCGATGGCAGCTGTCTCTTTAATAGACAGAGGCTGGTGGCTGAAGCTGGGCACATTCACGCTGGAAAAGTTTAGTTTTTTCTTTTGGAATGATCAGGGAACTGATCCATAATTTAAATGAGCTTGGGATGTGGCAGATTTTCCATTGCATGAAGCCTTTCAGATGAGGCTTGGCTCTCCGTTGTTGCTGGTTCTTTCAGCGCTCTCTGAAGTGCTCCAGAATATTGTGGGTTTGTTTTTGAAAGATGGCAAAATGTGATGACATGAACATTTATTTCTCTTAATGAAGAGGCAGCAACCATCTCTTGTGAACAAAATGCTTGTATGACTTTGGTATGCCTGAAAGCCAAGCTGTTACAACTTGGAGCCTGACTGATTTCTGAACGCCTGAAATAGGCACATATTTGGCCTCTCATTTTAATTCAGTTACAAAGGCTGGGTATTATTCAGGAGCCTCTGAGGTTTGTAGTCTGTATTAGATGGGACCAGGAAATCTGTAGTTGCCTTAGCATCTATTAATCAGTTAATTCTCAGTGCTGCACAGCATGGTTGATCTTACCCCTGATGGAGAAGGGGTCCCTTGAGCCTTCTTTACTTTGTGCAGAGTGCTCCTTGAGCAGATGATGAGATTGGTGCCTCAGTACTGCATGCTTTGTTTTCTTGCCTAAAGACCCATGCTGGCTCAGGCTTGCCCCCAAGTGATTTACTTTAGTATTTCCAAGCAATTTTCCCAATTTTTCTTTCTCTTAAACCCACATCTAACCTACTTCCTTGTGCCCTGTATTCCACGGTCCTGATTCTGCCCCACATGAGTAACTGAACATTTGGCAATTATTCTCCCTGTATGCAGAAGTGTAGTTTATTCTTCTGTTTGTGGATATGACAGCATGAAAAAGTGGATTTGTATCACAATCCCAGAGGATTTGAAAGTTCTTTGCTAATGTGAATGAATGTCCTAGAGTAAAGGCTGAGATAAACAGAATGATTTTCCAGATGTGATAACTGAGGTAAGCAGAAGCTGTGCAATCTAGAGCCTTAATTCTCATTAATAGGAAAGCACTTTACTGTCCTGAAGGACTGTGTTATATTTACAGTTACTACAGGGTCCAAATTAAGTGTAGACCTCCTGACAGCCCTCTCTCCATTTTGATGTCATTAAGCCAAATTTCAGCTCAAGTTTGTATTTTTCATGTGTGAGCCTGTGAGATCTGTTTGTCATGAAAACTCAAGGAGAAACAAGAGAAACCAATATCACAGAATCACCAAGGTTGGAAGAGACTTCAAAGATCATCCAGTCCAACCTGTCTCCACAGACCTCATGACTAAACCGTGGCATCAAGTGCCACTTCCAATCCCCTCTCAAACACCTCCAGGGATGGTGACTCCACCACCTCCCTGGGCAGCACATTCCAATGGCTAACAACTCTCTCAGTGAAGAACTGTTTCCTCACCTCAAGCCTAAACTTCCCCTGGTGCAGCTTGAGACTGTGTCCTCTTGTTCTGGTGCTGGTTGCCTGGGAGAAGAGACCAACCCCCTCCTGGCTACAACCACCCTTCAGGTAGTTGTAGACAGCAATAAGGTCTCCCCTGAGCCTCCTCTTCTCCAGGCTAAGCAACCCTCGAGCTCCCTCAGCCTCTCCTCATAGGGCTTGTGCTCAAAGCCTCTCCCCAGCCTCGTTGCCCTTCTCTGGACATGTTCAAGAGTCTCAATGTCCTTCTTAAACTGAGGGGCCCAGAACTGGACACAGTACTCAAGGTGTGGCATCGCCAGTGCTGAGTACAGGGGTACACTGACTTCCCTGCTCCTGCTGGCCACACTATCCTTGATGCATGCCAAGATGCCATTGGCCTTCTTGGCCACCTGGGCACACTGCTGGCTCATGTTCAGCCAGCTGTCAATCAGCACCCCCAGGTCCCTTTCTGTTTGGCAGCTTACATATTTCCTGAATTTCATATTTAGGGGGCTTTAAAACTACATTTAAAAGATTTGTAAGAAGGCTTGAAAAGCTCCCTATCTTCTGAGCTGAATGGGCATTACTTTTTTAATATCCACAAACAGACCTTGGCCTTTTGGCCTTCTAATAATTCCCAGAGCAGCCAGCTGAACCTTGACCATGATAGGCTGGATTTGCTATGTTAAAATACTGTAGTGGTGCCCTGATCTCATGTCAGTTTCATCACTGCAGTTGACCTGTGTTCCTCATTCAGCTGCTCTCTGCAATGTGGTTACAACATCCACACAGATTTTCCTTTGGGTTTAAAATAGTGCTAAGTTGTGTTTTGTTCAGGTTCACTTGCTGTTCTTTAGTGGCATGTTTCCTCTAGTATTTATTAAAATCCATAATTTGGCTAGGACTTATCTCCAAAAAGATGAAGTGATTGTTCTATTATTAGAGCACAGGGCAAACTCTTGGGCAAACTCAGATTCCTTGATAGGTTGAAAAGGGCTTTGCAGTGCTTTGTGGGAACAGCCCTTCCTAGTTAAAACTGTCCTCAGCAACACTGGTCAGTTTACTCTGGTACTAAAACATGGTGGAAATAAAGCTGCTGAATTGCTTGGGCAATATTTTGTGGCACCTGGGACTTAGACAATACAGAATAAAGGATTAACTAGGTTGGAAAAGACCTTCAAGATCATCAAGTCCATCCTATCACCCAGCACCATCTAATCAACTAAACCATGGCACTAAGTGCCTCATCCAGTCTCTTTTTACACACTTCCAGTGATAGTAACTCTACCACCTCCCTGGGCAGCACATTCCAATGGCCAATCTCGCTGTCTGAGAAGAATTTCTTCCTAACATCCAGCCTAAACCTCCCCTGGTGCAGCTTGAGACTGTGTCCTCTTGGTCTGATGCTGGTTGTCTGGGAGAAGAGACCAACCCTCACCTGGCTACAACCTCCCTTCAGGTAGTTATAGTCAGTCATAAGGTCTCCCCATAAGGTCTCCAGGCTAAGCAACCCTAGAGCTCCCTCAGCCTCTCCTCATGGGGTTTGTACTCCAAACCCCTCCCCAGCTTTGTTGCTCTTCTCTGGACAGGTTCCAGCAACTCAACATCTTTTTTAAACTGAGGGGCCCAGAACTGGGCACATTAAAATGTTCTTCTTTTCACTCTCACCCTACCCTCTGATGCTGACAGTCATCTTCAGAGCAGGGGCTAGCATTACTCACCTTTTAAATGTCATAATTGAGTTCATCATAGATTCCAACATCAAGTTTTCTTGCCTATCATATACCATATTAATATAGGTTCATGGTCACCTGACTCCTGGCTATTTCTTTGGTAATTTCATTTAGGCTAGAAAGACAATAAACTGAAGTATTTTGTTCCTTGGGATCTTCTTTATGTCACAGGGTTTTCTTCCACTGGCTTCTGAGTGGTTTCCATTTACTGTGTTCCTTGGCTTTGAGACTTCCTTCCTCTTCTGGTTTAGGATTTTAGCCAAATTCAGCACTTGAGATTGGATCTTTATTGTAATATGCTTCGTGTGGGCCCTTGTGAATTACCTGGGGTGGATATCATTATGCCAGAAAACGTAGATTTCTTTTGCAGCAACTTCCTATTAGAACAATTGCTTGACCACTGCAGTTACTGTGAACGTAAGCAATGTGTGTTTTGAATAGTTTCATTTTCAAAGGATGCTCTCATGGAAAACAAGGTTGAATTGTGTGGGAACAATGAAGATTCTGCAAACAGCTCTAATAAGTAGTTTCTGGTTAGGCCAGCCCTTGAGTACTGTGTCCAGTTCTGGGCCCCTCCGTTTAGGAAAGATGTTGACTTGCTGGAGTGTGCCCAGAGAAGGGCAACAAAGCTGGGGAGGGGTTTGGAGGACAAGCCCTATGAGGAGAGGGTGAGGGAGCTGGGTTTGCTTAGCCTGGAGAAGAGGAGGCTCAGGGGAGACCTTATTGCTATTTACAACTACCTGAAGGGAGGTTGTAGACAGGCGGGGGCTGGTCTCTTCTCCCAGGCAACCAGCACCAGAACAAGAGGACACAGTCTCAAGCTGCACCAGGGGAGGTTTAGGCTGGATGTTAGGAAGAAATTCTTCACAGAGAGAGTGATTGCCCATTGGCATGTGCTGCCCAGGGACATGGTGGAATTACCATCGTTGGATGTGTTTAGGAGGAGAGTTGATAGGGTGCTTGGTTGCATGGTTCAGTTGATTAGGTGGTGTTGGATGATGGGTTGGACATGATGATCTTGAAGGTCTCTTCCAACCTGGTCTATTCTGTTCTATTCTATTCTATTCTATTCTATTCTATTCTATTCTATTCTATTCTATTCTATTCTATTCTATTCTATTCTATTCTATTCCTTTCTTCCTCCCTAAACTTAGTGTTCGAAATCAGCTCAGAGCACAAGAGACACAGGGAGGGAAAGAGAGTTCTGTTCTTACACTCCCAAATCATTTTCTTAAAGCCCGTGGGTGACATGGTGAACAATTCCTGCGAGGCATACACAGAGCTTGTTTCTCCTAAACTTCTCCACATTTCATGTTTATGTGTTTGTTTTGTTGCTTTGTTCCAGTGCCGTAGTGACACCCTCTGGCAATGGCAGGACAGTTTATTTACTGCTGGGGAGCTCTTCAGCAGTTGGTGAGCAGTCTCACTGAAGAGGCACTGGCATATACCTTGTGCTTTCCCTCTCTGAGCTGGTTTGGCTCAAGACTGAAAATCACACACATGAAGTTTATCGATGTACAGGAACGTGATGGCTAATTGATACAAATTAGAGTACCATGTCATAAATACTGTTGGGCAGCTTGTTCTTTTTTTTTTTTCCCCTCTTTTTTTTTTCAAGTGAGCAGCTTGAAAAGGCTCCCTTTGTGCTTTCATCTGTTTGTTTATGCCAATTCTACAGCACACTTCCCTCTTCTGCAGTGTAGCCTCTGAGCAAAGCCTTACAGATGCTCTGACTACTCTGGTGCGAGCACCAGAGCAGAGGTGACTCTCTGATCCTCTCTCCCTGTGAAATAAAACTGGTTTTAAAGGATGGGCAAGCTTCTGTGAGTTGCCTGCCCTCTGCTAACTTTGTATTTTGCACTGGTAATGCTTTTATTTGTGCTCTTTTACACTATGGATCACAAAATGCAAACTTTTTGCAGCTGTAATTTATTTTTTTCCAGGCAGTACAGTGAGAAAAAGCAGTAAGCTGTTGAGGCAGTTGGAACAGCCAAATGAGGCAGCTCAGGCTTGGAGAAAGGCACTAAGATGCCTAAGTCCTATTAAAATCAAGGTGCTGGAGAACACTTAATGTATTTTGTCAGATCTAGATCTATGTCTCATTTTAATAAGCAACTTTGTGCACTTCTACAGGGTAACCTGGTGGAGCAGAACTAGCTAAATGGTTGAGTTAGGGCAGAGCAACTGCCTGGCTGCAGCAGCATGAGGATCTGTGCTGGGTACCTCATCTAGCTTCTTGCCTTAGGCTGAATTAGACCAGATACAGAGGTTTGTGCTGCTGGTTGCTTTCCAGTGCTCATGCAAAGCTCAAGGCTATGTTTGTTAGAGAAACCTCCATGCATAAAAGGCGAACAGTGGCTCTGAGATACAAACCTTCACAGGACCTATTGGTCTGTCCTGTTAGGACTTTTATTTGCCTGCCTGGAACAAGCCCACCCCAGTCCCAAAGCAAGGACCATGCTATCCTGGACTGACACTGGGAATTCTGAGTTAGAACATAGAAACTTCTCAGCTTCATGATGAAATACGAGGGTTTGGCTCCGCTTCTGAAAGCAGCCATCGTTGTCTCTGCCACCTGGGGTCACTGTGTTCAAGGTTATTAGAAAAGGAGATGTATAAAGTAACAAAGAAAATACAAGCAGTAAAAAAAGTACTTCCAAACCCTAACCCCTGGAGGCTACAATTAAGATTGCCATAAGTATACAAATTACTTCCAATTTTTATTGTGTGTGGAAAAAAAATGAAGCCCTCTATTTCCACACGTAAACAGAAGTCTGCTTGAACAGGTCAGAGATGTGGATGAAGCACTGCTGAAGTAACACAGGGAAAACTTATAGAGAGCTTTTCTTCTTGCATTTGATCTTAGCTCTTCCACCTTCCACTGTTCATACAGTGAATTACAAATTAAAGATCTCTGTAGCAGTGTAAACTCTTCAGTGGTCTTGACACTGCTCTTGTTTTACCCTGGAATTACTGCATGTACATCCATGGCTTTTCATATTATTTACACAGGTGAGATTATAGGTGAGGCTAATATATATATTTTGAATCTACACCATCTTAGAGAGTTTCTTAACTGTGCTGTTATTTAATCCTTTGTCTCAGCTAACCCCACATGATATATTATATACCTGCAGTGCTTCGTAAAAGCACTTTAGCCAATTGTTGAGCTGGCTAGGCTTAAAGTTGCCCAAATAAGTGTTTGTGTTCAAACTCCTCAGAATGCTGTGTGGATGTAGAGCTTGCTGTGGAGGTGCTGCATCAGGAGAGAGCAGAAGCTGGTTGTGCATTGGGAAAAGAGCAAATGCTACTTTTATTGTCATGGAAGCATCAGAAGCTGGACATCCTCAGAGCTCTTTGAGAGCTGTCCCTAAGAGCAGCTGCAAAATTGCTGCCTAGTAGCCTGAAAGAGGAAGATAAAGCTAAAGCAGTAAGGCACAGAAATGCTTTTTCCCCTCTCTTTTGTTCATAAATCCTTTTACACAGATCTAGGGGTACCCAGAGGCCATAGTTCTGCTGCTGTACCTGGCCACTGGGTGGCCTCCATTAGAGCTGAAGGAGATAACGTGCATCGGTGGAGTGCATCTTGGGGGTTTTTCCTCAGCTAAATATTGCTGAAACTTCTAGGTAATGAGACACTGCATGAAATTCAGGATCTTGTGTGGTATGAAAAACTGGTAGATCAAGATTTTGATCTATTTTTGTCATTCCTAATTAGAAATGGTGAGTATCATTTACATTATGCTTTTGTTGACATATCTGCACATTCAATTAGATAAGTACTTCAGCTAGCTGTAGCTGAAGGAGACTAGGATGCTGAAAACAGTATTACATAAAGTAGTGTTTCTTCTGTTGCTCTTTGCAGATGGAAATCATCCATTCTTTGCAGTACTGAAGGGTTGTATAGGATTGCCTGACTCTTGCCTTTTCAGATGAGCTTTGCATCACTGGCACCACCTCCAAATAAAATTATTTAGCAGCTTTCATAATTAGATGATCTTTAAAGCATCCTGAAGGACCATATTTTAGTCCTATTGTAATCAGTATACTTTGGAGTAATTAATTACTTCTACCATCATGAGGTCAGAATCAGAACATTATGTTTTCATCCCTTTTATTGAGATAGCTCCTCATTCAGGGTGTCATGCTGCTGTACACATAATTAGTGCTATATGAAGAATATAAATTAACATGTTAGCTTTGATGGGCATGTTGATGAGGTTGGGAAGGCATCATTAATATGCTCAATAGTGCAAAATAATACTTCTGATTTTAGCTTCCTTGGCTTGTTTTTTTTTTTTTCTCTTTCAACTAGTTAAGCTAAAAATATGGCACAGCTGCTTTCCCTTTACACATGTGAAAATATGTGCAATGTGAAGAGAGAGAACTGCAAACCTTTGGGTGAGAAAGCATGATGCTCAGTGCTGAGACACCAGTCTTATCATCTGTTCATGAGAAAGGGGCAAAAGGGAGGGCTTGGTAGTACCACTTAGAGCTGTAGGGCCTGGAAGGATTGGTCTTCCTGGCACTGCAAAGCAGCATGACTGCAGCAGTATGCAGCAGGATGGGTTTTGTTACTGGTTGATTATGTTCCACATAAATTGCTAACTCCACTTGGAGTTGCTAACTGCACTTTATCCTCCTCTGTGGCCTAAGTTGTTTTAAGCACTGTTGAGTTGGAGCAGTCCCTCAAAAGCACATCGTCAAGTCTTCAGTTCACTACTGCTAATAGATCAGATGGAAGATTAAGGCAGAAGTAGAAGATCTTTGTGGCAGGAGATCAATACTTAGTTATGACATCTAACTGTGTTAAGTCTCAGGAGAGTGTCCAGCTGTAGGACTTGATAGAAAATCTGTGCAGGAGGCCAGCAGAAAGGATGAATGGCAGTGAAAAGCAAATGATGGAAACCAATGTGAAGTGTATTTATGTTCATAATAGTTGACTCTTAATAGGTGCTCTCTGCCTGTTGTGCTTTGGGCTTTTTATTAGGAAGGATAAGTAACCATCATCTGTGTTGAACACTATTTGGATGTCTTTTGCTTTTTGTGGTTGATGAATAAAATTACACAGTGACTGTCTGATCCCCAAAGTGAATCCATGCAGACGAGCTCATAGAATCTGGAGGAGTTCTGTGGATGTTAGGAGGAGTGGGAGGATTAATCAATATTAAATGGATGGCCAAAGTAAAGGAGCTGTGGGCTGGGAGCAAACCAACAGAAAATATTGGTGGGGGAGAATGAGATTGCACTCATGGGTAGCATTTTTTTGGTAACAGTTACTCAGAAAGTTAATCAGAAAGTCACTGATTAGTTTTTGCAAATTCTGGAAGCAGTTTAAACTTGGCTGTCTTTCCTAGTTACTGGAAGTCTGACATAAAATAGCTTTCTAATGGGATTGAATTCATGTTTTCTTGTTAGTGGAGTTGTCTTTCTCCTTTCCTTATTTTTGTTGATTTCATAGGCAGGAGTATTGCAAGTTTATGACTTTTGGAAAGTCATTGTGGAAAGTTTATGATTTTTCTTTTAGTTTTCTTAGGTTTTGGTTTTTTTTTTTTTCATTCTTTGCTCTTTGTAGTGACTCAGATTTCCAATCACAGAGGTATGAAAAGGCAGAATAATTAAAAGTCATATTGAAACAACTGTGTAGCAGTTTGCTTTTCCAAACTGCAAATGAGAAATGAGGGAAGTCTCACCTCTGCTATGTGTGTGGCTTGGCACAATCCATCTGTTGCAACTGGAGATAGAATTAGGATAGGATAGGATAGGATAGGATAGGATAGGATAGGATAGGATAGGATAGGATAGAATGGAATGGAATGGAATGGAATGGAATGGAATGGAATGGAATGGAATGGAATGGAACAGAAATTAATTATCCAGGTTGGAAAAGACCTTTGAGATCATCAAGTCCAACCTATCATCCAGCACTACCTAATCAACTAAACCATGGCACTAAGTGCCCCATCCAGTCTCTTCCTAAACACCTCCAGTGCTGGTGACTCCACCACCTCTCTGGTCTGCCCATTCCAATGGCCAATCACTCTTTCTATGAAGAACTTCTTCCTAACATCCAGCCTAAACCTCCCCATTGCAGTAGTTTTTATTGAAAACTCAGGGCTTAACTCACAGGACACTTCAGTTCCTTACATGCAGTATTGGTTATAATTTCTGGTCAACTTGGCTTCTCTTCCTACCTCTGTTCCCCTGGTACTCCCAGGGATGCCACTCTGCCTTTCTCTCTTAAATCCATCAGTTTTACAGTCTGGTAATTTTCCACTTTTCTCCTCCTTCCGGCCCTCGGCGCACTGCCTTGCATCTCTCCTCTTCCACTTTGCAATCTCTGATTTATTTCCTGGCATCTGTTCAATTTCAGGGAAAAAAAAAAAAAAGAAAAAGAAAAAGAAAAAAAAAAGTAAAAAATTCTAGCCCATGAGTCTTGAAAGGCCACATCAGTTCCATTTTTATCAGCATTCATCAATTAAAATCTGCTATTACCAAGCCTGCTTATAAATAACTTGACTAATCCAAGTTTGTGCTGATAAAACCTTACACCACTCCTTCCATATATGTATAACACTTTCATATGGCAGACAAGGAGAGATGCTTCTGTGAGGCTGTTACAAGGGAGGCTGCATTTACAAGTGCAGCCATAAACCCCACTGACTAGACCCCAGTGTCACACTCACTGTGTGTGTACTCACACCTATGCACATCTGCATGGAAGTTGCTTTGCAAGACGCATGACTTGTGTCCGAGTATCTGATAAGGTATAAACCAAGCCTGAAATCTGGGCTGATCTCTCTGGGTTTTGGTTCAAGGCCAGATTCTGGGAAACGATTCGAGTTCCGATTCAGGCAAAGAAAAAAATATCCCTTGAATGTGTTTTTCTGGCAATATTGTTGAGAACAGCTGATCTTTTCACATTTTTTCCATTTGGGTTAGAAACCTTAAGAGAGTAACCAAGATGCCACTGAAATCCTGCTGTTTGCTCTGCTCTGCTCTTTGAAAGGAAAATGCAACCCGTGTACACCGTGCCATAATTTTGGCATTTTCCTCTGATACATTTCAAAGCTCTAGATGATAGATAATGACATTAAGGAGAGTGAGTTGAAGTTAATTGCAAAGCATAGCTTATTAGGTTTGAAAGAGATATAATCACAGGGCATTCTAATTTCTTAAGACACTGATTAATGTAACAGCTACAGAGAAAAAACTGGCAGTGAATATGTTTCTAGGGAGTTTGCAGGATTGCTGGTTTATGCATTTTCTTTTACAGCCTACACAGTTGGAGATAATTCAGAATCTTACTGTTTAAGAGTAAGCCAAGTATCTAAAATCTTGTGACCATATTTAGGGATGGATGAAATGTTTTGGTTAAAATAGCTCACGCTCCTCTACATATGCCCATATTTCTGTCTGGTCTTCAGACCAGTGGAAGGAAGAAACAGGGAGACCTTGAAGATTTCCTTTGCCTTTCTTTTAATCCAGCAGCTGGGTGTTCATCATCTCACACTGCTTTTTCCAGTACTCAGATGCCTGCCTTCCCTCTTGTCCTGGTGGAATCACCCAGTGCCTTTGTAAGTTACTGTATCCATACCCAACTATGTTTTGGTTTAATCATTCCATCAGTTGAAGCTGGAGAAAGGTGTGGCGTGTGGCACTGGTTTGTCCTGCATCTCATCCAGTGTGATGCTGGACTATGCTGGTTAGGGGTGACCCCTGGAAAGGGTGAAACAGTAACAGAACAAGAGGACACAGTCTCAAGCTGCACCAGGGGAAGTTTAGGCTCGAGGTGAGGAGAAAGTTCTTAACAAAAAGAGTTATTTGCCATTGGAATGTGCTGCCCACACAGGACGGTGGAGTCACCGTCCCTGGAGGTATTCAGAAAAGGATTGGACGTAGCACTTAAAGCCATGGTTTAGTTAGTCATGAGGTGTTGGGTGATGGGTTGGATTTGATGATCTCTGAGGTCTTTCCCAACCTTGTTGATTCTATGATTCTATGATTTCAGCAGATAAGGGAATGAAGGCATTGTCTGGGCCTTACACCATTATTTTTTTGCTATCGCACTGGTACTGACCTTTCCCACTTAGTGTAATTCCCTGTCCATCCAGCATGTTTGCCTGGATAAAAAGGCTGTCTGCAGCTCTGGTGGGAATGGGCAAAATATGGAGAGGGCTAGCAGAGTTTAAAAATAACATTTATTAGCAGATAGATTAAAGACTAGAGGAGGATGTTGATGGAAGAGCAAGAAGTGCAGTCCCAAGCTACAGCTCTAATGAAATTCTTACAGTAGTCTCAGACAATCTGTTCTCAGTATGTACCAGGACATGCAGCATTTCCCATGGCTGTGCCAAGAGACTGAACCCCACACATCTCCTGGTAGTAATTCAGCACAACACAAGCATTTAGACGGATTCTCTGGCTCTAGTTGAAATCTAGAGGATGCTCAAAAAACTCCTAAAGCAGGCAAAATTAAACAGGCTTCGGCTGAATAGGAGGTGGATTCTGCAAGCTACCAGTGGCAAAATGGAAGATTGTTTTTGGAGAACAAGATGTCTCATTCCTGACCCCTTCACCTTCCGTGTGAGCCAGGGGGAGAGCACTGATGCCAATCCAATAGGCATGCTCAGCAGATGTCCAAGTCTCTGGTTTATATCCAGCGATACTAAAGGTTGTTTATAAAGGCAAGACGTTATTGTTTTGAGTGTTTGGCACTGCCTCTCATCTTTTAAAAAGTTGAGAGGAACAAATCTGATGAGGTTTCCAGCTATTTCATCTCAGTTACAAGAGGAGGCTGTCAGAAGTCAGTGTGCCTTCTCTTGACAGCGATCCTGCACTTGTTTTACTCTTCATTGCCCTGCTAGGAGACATCTTTTTGCTTGTCCTTGGGAACACAGTCTGAAAGAGCTCTATTGAATCATTGAGTTCAGCCATCTGATACTGCAGAAAACCAAGTCATATGATCCCTCAGATAACTTTAATGAAGATATTTTTATTTACTTCAGTTGTTGGAAAGCTGCTCCCTAACAGTGCTGTTCCCGTGGCAAAAGAGCATCCCATTTCCAGACTAAATGTTTATATGTGTTGATTTTTCATGCCCTCATCATCCATTAGTTAAAATAACTTCTTCAACTCTGATGTTCACCCTTACCTCTTGCCTCTGTGTATTTATAAACTTAAATGGTGTCTGTTCATTACTTATTTTACTGCTGTAAAGGATTAAAACTGTTTTCTTCTTCCATTATGCTTAACCCCAGAAGACTTTTTCCCTGCATCTTTTTGAACCAAATTCATCTCGTTTCTTCTGCATATGGGGGGGATGGGGGTGTGTGTGGTTAGAAGTGTGCACAATATTGGAATGAGAAGTACTTTTTGCAATGGAATTAACACTTCCTTGCTCACTTGGAAGTGACCCAAATTTGTACTGATATATGGTGGGTTTGCATTTTTTTTTGCCAGCCCAGGGTAAAAAGGATAGCTTACAGTTTTCCAGTCATTTAATAAATTCAGATTAAAGTAGAAATTGGTGCTTTAACTTCAACATGCATGGCCTTTCATGTTAGATTACTGAATTTCATTCCAGCTTTATTACTTCAGTCATCAAAGCATCCTTTTTTTTTGTCCCCTCTGTGATACTCTGCAATTCCTCTGAACACAGCATCTCTACTTCTTAAGACCGGGCCTTGAAATGGTCATAATAAAGTTACCTCTGGGCTTGTTCTTCTACTTCCAATATCAACTGTTGTTAATCTACCTTAAATTATTGCCTTAAACACATTCTGCTGCTTCTTCCTGATCAGCTCTCCCGTCTTAACCAGCAGTTTAATTCATAGCCCTGAACCTGCTTCCCTGGACAATGGATTGATTTATTTTGCCTAGAATATCAGTTATCAAATAAAGGCAGAAAGCAGACATTGCAGTCTGTCTCATTTCCCAATTACCACCATGGCTTTCATCATTCTTGCCTGCAAAATTTGTTTTTAAGCCTTGCATTACTGAGGTTGGTGAATCTATACCCTCACAGGTTGTCTTGGGATGACATCAATCTATAGCCATCAAAGATGATGGACCAAGCGCCTGTTAGTTCAGTCTTTCCTGAGTTGATAAATAAAAGGTCAGCCACTCATGCTACAATCCTGATCTCACACCAGGAAATATATTCCTTCCTGAGCCTTTTGGAATGAGTATTTATGTGGGGTGTCTCACAGATTCAGTTTTTAACTGCATGGAGACTAACTGTCTCCCCCTCAAAATGCCAATGAAGTGGTTTTAGAAATCTCTGTTTCTATATAAAATAGATAATAATTCAAACCAAACCAAACCAAAAAAACTGGAAGAGGTTTATGCTGCTGCTTTTTCCTCCCCCCAACCCCCTCCCAGCAGGTCACTGAGTCACTGCATCCCTTAAAATCTCATCCAAAACTTTCCCCATTATTTCTTCATCATCTTGCATGCTGTGAAATAATTACCATGTAAAATGTTGCACAATATAAACGACTTCACCCTATAAAAGCTATAATGTATTGCATTAAGAATCTGTAGTGGGGTCTTCACAGTAGCCCAAAGAGCCCTTAGTATTAAGGGAAAAGGTTTGGCTCTCATTCCAGGTGAAAGTGACATTAAGTATTGTGGATATTGTTATTGCTGTTCAGTGATGGTCCTCTTTGCAGGCATCCTCATAGGGGTAAATAGTTTGCAAGAAACAGAATCTGCCTGTTCTGGCCACAGTTTCTACTCAAAGGAGACAGCAGTGTTTAAAAGTTCTGCTTATTAATTGCATCTCTTTTGGCAATATATTTTCCTGAACAGGACTGTCCTGTAATTATCAGTTCTGAAAACTCAGAAATGTGGAGTTTTGGCTTCTGATTTTGACAATCTTGGCTATTCCTTTCATACAGTGATCCTGTCTGTCAGGAGAACACTTAGCCTGAGATCTCATCTGGATTTAGAAGACTGAGTACAAAGACATTTTGTCTTCTGCTTGTCAGTTTATTATCTTCCTTCCATGTTCCAATTTCTGTGTAGTTGAAAAATCACTTTTCCTTTTTTTTTTTTTGCAAGCTAAGAAATAAATCCTGCTTAGGGGTGAAGCCATTCTGCCATTCCTTGAGTTACCAAGAATGTTAATAAAATGTAATGAAATACAAAGTGTTCCTGTTAATGAGGCTTCAGAGGCTTCTAAAATATTTGGAGCAATAATATTTCATGGATTGTTTTGGAGCAGTCTCTGCAGAGGTCAACGGAGATATGATCGCTGAAACCTGTGGCTCTACTGTAGCCTTAGGAAAGCTGTGTAAAAATAAACCACATCACTTTGGTAGAGCAAAACAGCCAGCAGGAAATCGGGGCAGAGCTCTACACCACCAAACACCAATGGCATGAGAGGAGCCATGAAAACAAATAATATAAATGAGCCTGAGACGGCTATAAGACTGCAAGGTGATTAATGCCTGTGGTGACAAGTTGGAGGCATAGGAGGAGATTAAAGATTAAGTTAAAGGTAAGAGTGCTAACAGGCCTTTTCCTGCCCAGCTCTTCTAATTGCTCTTTCTTCCTGCAAATCCAGTGGCCAGCACTGCCTGTGCAGTGCTGCATTCCTCCCTCAGACTTGTCAGACTGGTAGATAAATGATTTTTTTCAGGTTTTGAGCACTTTGTTCTGTCTTTTCTTCCTTTTTTTCCCAAACATTTATTTTCTTCCCTGTCCCCCCCCTTTTTTTTTCTCCTTCTTCCCCCCGCCCCCCCCCTTCTTTTCTTTTTTCCCCTTTGTTTTCTTTTTTGCCTATTCTGTTGGGTGCCTAGGGAAAAAAATTCAGAAGCCATGTAGAGGCTTTTTCTGTTAGCATTAGGCACTGTTCTGCATTGGGATGGTTAAGTGTATGTTGGACTAGAAGAGCCTCCAACTGCCCAAGCTGGTGCAGTCTGCAAAGGGGAGCCCCTCAGGAGGCAGAGGGAAGGGTTGCACATTTCTCTCACTTGGCTTTCCAAAGCAATTGTTCAAATAACAAGCATAGAACCTAGAGTATCAAAAAAGCACAGCCTCCTGGGCCATTAGGGCTTAGCTGTAGCCTATCTACTGCCTTATTTGCAGAAGGTTTTAACACTTGACCTGAAAAGTCAACAAAAGAATCACCATCTCCCATCTTAATAAATTAAGTTCTATCTTCTCTAATCACTTCCTACAAACACACAAAGTCATCTGTTTCCTTTTGGCTTAGATCTTGTATACTGTTTGGAGGAAGAAGGTCTACTTTTGTCAGCACTCCTGTTAAATTTATTTGCTTTTCTAGTTCAAGGAAAAAGCCTATAACTCTGAAAGTCATCCAGTGCTTTTATTTATTTATTTAGCTCAGTTTGATTGATACATCTTTGTTCTGAGCTCAGACAAAATTGACCACAGCTACAGTAAAAGTGCCTCTTGTTAAAACACTTCCAGAGTGTCCACGTGTTCCCCTCCTTCGCCTGCCTTGCGTGGGAAGCAACTTGACCTTAGATGAAGGTGCACTGAATTCTGAAGTGCTCCATCAGAAGTCTTCCTGGCTGATAAGTCCAGAGCTTGGCAATTATCAGTCTGCTTCACTGTATGTAACTCTGCTTCTTAAGTTACAAGCAAGGGTTCTCAAGTTGAGATAGAAATAGGGCAGCTAATTTGCACTTAAGGTCCTGACTTCCCTTTGTGTGTTAGAAACCTTTCACCCAGCTCAGTGGGTAAAGAGAGTCACTTGGAGAAGTAGAAATGTCACCTTTAGATATCATCAGTGCTGACATATGCAAATAGATGTGTCTAGCACTGGTTCATAATGGCTCATTGGGTCTTTCTAGCATAATTAAGGAAACATGCAGTAACCTATGATGCTGTGATCTTTCTTCCACATAATTTGCATAACTATCTAGAAATTCTTGTGTGAATGTAGCTATACCTAGATACCTACTTATGAATGTCTATGCACACACATGTTTATTTGTTTAACGTCTCGTAGGCCACCAAGATTTATTGTCCTTGGTAGTAAATATTGACCTTGGATTTATCTCAGTCAATGTTTACCTCTTAGGCTAATAAATCTTGAGGTTCACCTTAACAGAAGTCAATATCTGCTTAGTGTTCAGCTCCATCATTAACATAAATATTTTAGTGACCTTTGCATGTATTAGTCTATTTTTTAAAGTCAACTTAACGTCACAAATCCTGTGGCACGTCCGTGGTTTATTTTCCAGATCTGTTTATTCCTTTAAGATTTTTTTTGGTAATAGCCTCTGATACTACAGTTGAGGTGTTGCAGAAAGTGTGTGGTACGTATTTCATATTTTTTTCTTCCAGGAGAATCTCAGGAATGTGAGTGCAAGTTGTTGTGCCAAATGAGCAGGGAGGTGGCCTGCAGTACCAGTGTATATTTGTGTGGTTCATCATGTATTTGCCTACTACCAGGGTAGAAGAGTTGCTTTGGTAGCTGGCTTCTTCAAGCCTTTCTTTGTGTGACCAAATCTTTCTGAGATCAGCTGTTTGCTTTTCTGTGTCTGTCACTGAGTTTAGGGTTAGTAAGGACCTTTAGACCACCTAGTCTGACCTTTTTATCTCCTGCCATCTTTATCTCCTCTATTTAAGAAACACTTTTCACTGAGTTCCTCCTCCCCTCTCTTTTGACCTTCACCAAGATGAAATTTCTCTGCAGTGTTCTTGCTGAAGTTTTCTTTTTAATTTGCATTTGATTTGGTGTGATAGGATCTTGGTCTAGATTCAAACTGAAGTGCCCTGATATCTGGAGCATCACTTTGCGAGCCTCTCCAGGCTGTTACCCCTAAACACATGCAAACATTGCCCTTTCCTGTTTGTATGCTTAGACATGAGCATTGTATCTAAATGTTATCTTGAGCCATTCAGTCATGGATGGGGTCCCTCCTGATTTCTTCCCTTAAAACGTGAGATGCAAAGCAGGGTTTAAATACCTATGACCTTCTTCCACATCCTCTGGTGTAAAGGAAGCAGCATATGATGTGGGTCCACAGGTTGTGAAACCTCTCTGAAATAAACCAGACTGAGGGATCCAGGCCAGTTACCTAATTCAGACACTGAGCTGAAAATGTTCATTGTTACTATTACTGCATTACAAAGCACATATATAATACTTGTGATTACAAACCACTTCACCAGCATAGATAAGAGAGATGTTCCTCGTCCCAGAATGTTCTCACCCCAAATCCCTGATTCTACCACCCCCTTTTCATTAAACTACTCCTTTTATTTCAAGTATGAGTGCAGACTGTTCACAGGGATAAGAGCTTGCAGGGGCAGACCCTCTGTGAGCCTGCAGAAAATGTTCTGTGACTGTGGAGAGGTCTCTTTTATTCCTTACAAAGGTGCTGCCGGGGTAGATGGCTTTAAAACGTGGTGCTGTGGGGAATTCTGATCCCTGTCACATGAAACAGCATAAATGTCAGACCGAGGATTTATATGAATATTCCTTGAAGAGAAGCAGAGAAAAGGAATTAGTTGTTCTCTTGTCCTATTTATTCCCTTTAATTGGATTTATTTTTAAGTGGGCTTTAGTATAGAAATTTCTGCTTCACTTCTTTATTGTATTTTGGAATCTCCTATCGACACAGATAAAGCCTGCTTGCCCTACATTAAAAACACATTTCTACCAGTGGAGATAATGTTTTTTAAACAGCAAAATCTTCTGTGGGGTTTTTTTTTTCTTCTTCTTCTTTTTTAAACTGTTTTTCAAACTTAACCTAAATCGGTTCTCAGCTTTCAGAGTATTTTAAGGTGTTGGTGTTGGAGCTGTTCACAGCAGCGTAGCCAGCCAGGATTCAAGTCTCACAGCAATTCTACCTGCTGATACATCAAGTCTTCAAGAGAAGGAGCCATGAAGTTTTTCTTTTCTCTTTTTCCCCCCGCCCCCCCAGAGGGATATGTGTGCTACAGGCCATCTTGTAGCTGGTTTATGTGAGAGACCTGATAGAGCAAGTACAGCACTTGGCTGGATTTTGGTGCATGCCTCTAAGTCAGACTGAAGAGCAGCTTACTGTTGTCAGCGTTTGATTCATAGAGTTGTGTAAATGGGCAAAAAATTCCTTTCTGTCATGCCAGAGGCCAAATTAAACAGAAATCTGTGAACCAGGAGGGTTATTGAGTTGGGAGGAAGCAACATGAGTCGTGTGATAATGTACTCCTGCAAGGTTTTTATATTTGCAATTTGTTGCGGGGCTGAGTTTGTCCTGGTTTACTTCACGCCATAAAATAAAACTCTTCCTGCTGAGAAACTGCTTAAAAATAATACTGGCTCGAAGGCAAACACAAGAGCTAGGCAGAGCCAAGCAAAAGGTGTTTGAAGGTTTGGAGCTAAGGGTGGCTGGAAACGTCTGCGTTGCTCCTGATCCGCCAGCCTGCCGGACGAATTCTTCATGTTCCCTTTCAACCAGGCATTTAAAAAATGCACTGCAGATATGCAGGAAGGCATACACAACGCTGCTTCTCCCCCCCTCTCCCATCCCAGCAATGCTAATGAAAGCCTAGCATAGCTGAGATTTCCAGATTCGCTATCACCATGGAAAGATAAAAGTAGACCTGTGCACGTTACACTGCGGAAATGAACGCTGGGGCACTCTCGATTTTCTTCATGTATGCAGCAGAATGCACAAGGAAGAGATTAGTGCCATGGGGTTGTTGGTTGTTGGTTGTGAGGGGTTTTTGCCCCCTTTTTTTTTTTGAGACACAGCAAACTGCTGGGGAATTAGTGCTTGTGAGGTTTGAAGCAGCAGGTGTTGCTGCCACTGATACTGCTGGGTGTCTTCAAGATGCCTTTGATGTACACTTTAGTGGTTGGTGAAGACTTGGAAAGAAAATTAGTAAGAGAGATGGAACAAAGTAATGCAACAGTGGTGGGGTTTATTTATATAGGTTTGAAGAGGGTGCACCCTTAGGTCTCTGTTTGTGCACCTATAGGTTTAAACAGCACCTCTAGATTTAAACAGCTCTTTGTGCTTAAAAGCTCCCTGTCCTTCAGACCCTGCAAGTGCAGCTCACTTAAGGAAAAAAAATGTATGTATCATCTGATCTGATCGATCTCAGTTTCCTCCCTCTTTGAACTAGAGCAGAGCTGGAAGAAAACGAAGCAGCTTCATTGCCACAGTTCACTGAAAAGCTCCTGCAAAAGAAGTATTTATTGTCTTGGGAAATTTTATCTCGAGCTCGTTTTATTGTGAAAGATTCTATCTCAGAAATGCTGTGAATCAGAGATGAAGGGGAGTAATGATAAACTTAGGGAAAACATAAGGAAAACGTGTGGGTGTATGAGTTTGCACATGTCTGTGAGCTATAATAGATATGCAAATAGAAAAGCAAGTGCTCGTGGACATGTGGTTTTTGTGTCAGCTCTCGATTTTATTCATCAGCTATTTAACACTAGATTTACACACTTGGGAAAAAAAAAAAGCATTCTGACTCATTCTAGGGAACTTTTATCAGCTATTTTATGATGATTTCATTTACTGATCTAATTATAAACTAAATTGAATCCTATCCACTGACACAGGTTAAAATGTTTTTATTAGACGCAGCTGTTTGATATCTCCAGGTGTGGGAGCACACAACAAGGGTGGAAATTAATTAAGCAAGATGTGGGAGATGGTTGCAGCCGTATGTTATGTGCTTGTCAGCCAGAGGAGACGCATGTCAAACACTGCTTGATTAGTTGCAGCATGCGTTCCCCCGACTCGCAGCAGGCACGCCGCTGAGTGACTCGGGAGCTACAGCTCTGCAGAGCCTTGGCTTCAGCCTCTTAATTACTTCCGAGCTGTTCCAGTGGCCCTGCCTAGTGACACACACCAAAATTACCCTTTCAATCAGCACTTTCCTGATGCACAAGACTGTTTTATATGAACATGATGAACCATTCTGACTGCTTTTCCACTGAGCACCTAGGCGCCCTTCAGCATCGTGTCATTCTTCAGCATTAGCATCTTCAGCATTCTTGCAGCGTCCTGATGTTTTTTGTTAAGGGCAAGGGCCACCAGGCACAAAAAGGAAAGGATAATTCTTACCTTTCATCTATTTTGCTTATCCTTTATCTATTCTTGTGCTGAAATAGTTGCCAGGCACAGGTGCTGTCGTGTGGCACTCGATCCGTTCTTCAAGGGGCTTGAAGCTGCCGTCATAAAAATAGTGCGTAGGAGCAGTAAGTGTATGATTTGAAGGAGCAATCACAATTAATCAGACACAGTTAATTTTCCTACATTTCTAGAAAGCTGTTAGAATTGGTTCTTGCACAGAGTGAAGCAAAAAAAATAAAGGTGGGGGGGGGGGAAGAGTGAAAGAAAAGAAAAGAATGAAAAGAGATGAATATTGTCTTCACGCCCAAGTTCCTACAACTACAACACTTTTTTTTGTAGGCATGCTCTGAAAAGGAAAACTGGATGGAGTATTGGTATTAATTTTTTTCCTGTCAACAGTTTGCTAATCATGGGGATACAGGAGAGCAGAAATGCATGTATCATTTCTTTTTCACACACACAAAAAATTGATAATGTCCTCCATCGCAATAATCTCAAAGGCAAAACAAAAGCTGCTGTTGCTGTAGCGGGGGAGGTGTTTCTCTTGACCACAAAATGTGAAGCAAAAGGTAATGCACTTAGTATGTTTCTCTTCATATTGGTTTTATGTACAGGTGAGGCACAACTTGGCAGAGTTCATTATTTAATATAATGTCCTATATCCCTATATAGTGATACCCCTAGGGACATAATGTGCTGTGTCCTTATGCTGAGGGACATCTCCTCCATCATCTACTCCAAGAGGTCACATAATAGTGCATTTATAACTGCAAACCCTTGGGAGCTCCTTAAATCTCAGCATATACTGATGTATTTTCAAAGAACTTCAGCTGTAGTAACCATGAAATTGGGCCATGCTGATGAGTGATCTTTAGCTGTCTTACCTGAATACTAAAGTAAGGATGAGGAGCAGTGCGTAGTGACTCTCTGGCTTCATTGGGATAGCCCAGAAGAGGGAGCTTGGAATTAAAGAGTGAAGAGATTTGAAAGTAGCAGAATGAATAAATGGTTCAAATATGGGAACTTTGTTATGGTCATCCTTTATCCTTGCTGAAATTTGCTTCGTATTAATAATAACAGGGATTTATTTGGGGGCTGGTGCTGCATTTCTGTCCCACTAGAAGCAGTTTTTTATTCAGCTAAGAAGTTATTATTTTGCAGCATGGTATCTGCTGTTGCTTTTCTAGAATGCTCAAGAAAGACAAGTAATTATGCAGTAAATGTAAATCATATATAGCCATCAGTGACTCCAAGGGCTAGCTCAAATACACCAACCTCATTTCAGTGCCACCAGGGGTGAATTTGGCCCTCTTTGTCGGAGGTGCATCGTTTGTCATCGTGATTTTTTCCCCTGCTCACTTCTCCTATGCCAACACGTACAAATAATGCCTTTGACTTTATTACAGTGCCCTCCTGTGCTTCTAATAATGATGTATTGGAGCTTTCTCAAAGTAAAAGCCTCAGAAGAGTATTGCTGTGCTGTATTGTTATAGCGTAGAACCTCCATAAATGTCTCTGTCTTCACATTTAGTGTCCAGTATCTGCTAGCAAAGTAAAGAGTTCCTAATCCCTATCCTGTACCTACTAAACCAGAAAGAAGCCTGTGCAGTGCAGTCTGTGTGTTTCTTTATATGTGCCTATATCTATCTGTACATCACAACCAAGTAGGAAATGTGTTTTATTGAGCCAAATTTCCCTGGGTTTTGGGGGTTTTATTTGTTTGTTTGTTTTTCTTTGGGGCATTCAATGTTTCCACCCCACCAAGTTCCATGATAAAAACGTTTGACAGTGCTCACACACAGAAAACAAGCAAACAAATAAGATGAAGTTCAGCTGCAATACCTTCCCCAACACTGCTTTACTTTGATTTTAACCTTTTAGTACAGAAACTTGATTTTGAAGTCATTTCATAGTGAAAAGTGGATGCTCTGAAGATATCACAGCAGGACATTTAGACGGTTCAGAAGCTTAGAAAACATTTTAAATGGGAAATTATTTCAGCCATTTTCCACAGGAATATTCAGTTTCAGCAAACTGGATTTAATTCCCCACAATCATGTTACCCAATTTCAAGACCTCCTGATAAGCACAGACTTTACTGACAAGGGGTGATATTAGTGATGTGAAGTTGGGATGCGGTCTCTTTGCAGTTATTCCTGCTGGGACACGCAGCAATTCCTACATCAGGACAGAGAAAGCAAATTTTCCATGCATTATGCATGGGACTTCCTCCAGCTGGCCTCCTGACTCACGCTCCCCTGCCTCCCCCGTGTCTGCGGCTGAGGGCAGGACCACCTCATCTCTCCCCCTGGGAGAAGCTCAGTGCCAAATCCAGGGCTCCCAGCAGGTGGAAGGAGTTTCCAGACATCCCTGCTCCAACCTCCTGCTCAAAGTAGGTCAGGTCAGAGTTGGCTGCTCTACCCAAGAGCCTTGCCTGGCTGAGTTTGGAAACAATCCCTGTCCCTGGGCCCCTCTTCTGGTGTTTGACCACCCTCATAGTGAACTTTTTTTTCTTTATATCATATGGTAATTTCCACTCTTCCCTTTTGTGTCTGTTGCCTTCACGTCCTTCTGCTGCACGCCTCTAAGTTTGGCTCTGTCTTCTCTAGGCTCTCCCATTGAGCACTCATAGCCAGCAATAGGATCTCCTTGATGGTCTTTCCATAGGAGAATAAATACAGTTCTCAACCCTTCTCTTCATCTGTTGTATGCTCCAGGCTCTGGACCATTTTGGTGAACACTGGGGACTCACTCTAGTATATAAGTGTCATTTATGATGGGGGAGACCAAACCTTGATGTGGTACTCCAGGCTGTCTTACACCCTTGTTGACACAGCCCAGTCTGCAGTTGTCCTTGAACTCCAAACTGTGAAAGCCTATGGAAACTGGTCAGCTGTGAGAGACCATGGAGAGCTGCTCTGTTCAGCAGGGCCTGCCTAGAAGGGATGCTGTGTGGCTGCAGCCTGGCATGGCAGACATTGTGATACGTGGCTTAATATATATGTCCTGTAACGACCTCCTCTACCTCCCATCATCATCATGTGCCTTGCCACAGGACTTACGCAGATGGGCTGATGGCACCGGATTCAGGAGTGAGGTGAAGGAAACGTGGGTCTTCCCCCTCACCTCTGTGAAAGGTTAGGAAAAGAAAGAGTTGGGTCTGAGTTACATTTCCACCAAGCCATGCCTCTTGGACAAATGTGAAACAACCACAGCCTTGCAGCATCAGTGAAATGATACTTCTGAGGGGTGGATGAGAGGAAAAGAGGCCAGTGGGGTTGGGTATGGGATTAGATATCCTCACGCTTGAGCCATAAGTCTTGGCCTCCTTTTTGCCTCTTTCTGGAACAGGCCATAGCAGATGGTTTTCCAGCTGAAGATCCCTGCAGAACTTTCTCTTGAAAGCTGTTGTTAACATGTGGAAGATGATGTGAACCATTGACATGTAGACATGTAGAGTCTGTGAAATGAACTGATGCTCTGCTCATAAAGTTGCGCTCAGTTCATTTGTCGTAACGATTCCTGAACCTATAAAAGGACTTCATAAACCAGGAAAAATGGAAACACTTCACAGAAATGTTAGATGGCAATTTTTTTCATTTCTTTCTGGTTCTGGTCTGTGCAGTAAGTGAGTTTGTGACTTACTAAACGTTATGGAATTAGACATGGCCACTACTATTAACCTGCCATTGAGAATGTCTTCTCATGTCCCATTTCAAAGACTTACAGGGTCATGACAATAAAATTAATGCCTCTCTTAACTAAACATGGGCCATTAGAGTGAAGTAATTAAATATTCTCAGTTGTTAATAGCTTTGTATGTTGCTGCTGTCATTAATTTCTTACTGTCCTAACAGGAAAAGAAATTGGCAGAGGTAGATGGATAATGTTTTTGTTAAGGCTTCAGTACTGACTGCCTTAGGTACATGCCTTTGATACCTCAGCGTTGATTATAGCAATTGTAAGCTTGTGGCTGTCAATTTTGACTACCTCCAAAAAGAAATCTTTTCTTTTCCCTGGCTGCATTGCTTTTATTTTCAGTAGTCAGTAAATAATAGTAATAGTTTCTCAGTGGTTTCAGCATTGTCCATCAGCAAGGACTTGCAGCATTCCTGGGAACAAGCAGTATGGATCAAAGTCTTATGCTTACACATAGCATAAATCCTTGCATTTTATTGCGTGCTAAAATATCAAAGTGCTGCTTTTATTCCTTCACAGACGGTAACTGAAGCAAGCTTGGTTGAAATTCTGTGCTCTTCACCCTTACAGGGCAGGAGAAGCAGTTGTTAGAACAACTGCTAGAAAGTTCTTATCTTCTCAGGAAATGAATCATAAGAAAATCTTAGACATACATGGGAAGTGACCCCCCGCCCCAGACTTTAGAAATCTTAAAATAGTGCCCAGATATAAGAGCTGCAGCTAAAGAAAGGTGGAGTTACTATCAGCTCTGTTTACTAAACTTTCAAGGTATGTAAGTAGGAATGGTTTAAAACGCTGGAATCCTCCAGCTAGGACAGCCTCACTCTGGGAAAACGTTGTGTGTCTTTTGTTGAATTGTTCCAGAGCAGCTCCATGTCTTTTAAAGCTATTCTCAACAACACACTGCTTGCTTTGTTTTACTACAGAGATAGCAAAAGAAGGGGGGGAAAAAAACCTGCAGAGTGCACACGTTGAAGGCTTTCTGACTCTGCACTGCACAATGAAATTGTTCTGATTGAACTCTTGACAAATTATAACCTGCAGGTATAACGAGGATTTTCCATTTTTGCCTAGCACGTATACATTTGGTCTCTTCCAGTTTCCCTTTCCTGCAACGCATTCAGCACAGCAAGGGCTGGAAAGAAATCTGATTGTGAAACTGATAAATTGTCTTACATAGTTTCCCTATTTTGGCCATTGCCATGGTCTGGTTCTGAAAGTGCTTGGAATCCTCCTTCTCGCTTTGTTTGAACAAGCTTCTCCTCAGTTGCCCATTGCCGGTGCTGTGTTACTTGCACTGCACATTAATTATTATGTATTTTTTCCTGTCTCATATTCTACATCTACTCCAAGCAGCCTTGGTGTAAAAGCAGATGAGATGATTTATTTTTATCACTCCCTTTTTCTCGTGAGAAAGCAAAACCCTTGGCCCTGCCCTCTCTTCTGCCTTCTTCGTAGCACATCTTGGCAAATGGGGTCTATAAACCGCTACTGAGTTAAATCAGCAGAGTGGTAAATCACATTTATTTTGCAATCAACTGTGACAGACTCACTCCTGGTCTAAATAGCTACAGTCTCATCGATTCAGGTGGAGTTTTCCTTCTTTGCATGATGAGGGAATTGTCTCAACCAGGACAGGTGGCCAGAAGCCATCAGAGATGACAGACAGCAAGGGATCAGCCCCTGTGATTCCAGGTCTGATCGTGGTTGTTTGCAATTCTTCTGTACACTCATGGAAGACACTTTATGTGTTAAAACTTGCTGGAAGCCTTTGATATCTTTGACCTTTCAAAACAAGCCTTTTAGATTTTGATATTCCCTGAGAAGACAGATGGTAATTTTTGATTGAATAGATAGAGATTTCATGTCTAAACGCATTTCTTGGTTTCACTCTGTTGGACTGGTGAACTGCTCTCTGAATGATCTGTGCTGCTCCCAACCTTTTGTTGTAATTTGTTATCAAGAAGTTGGGAACAATTAAACATGCAGACATTCCCCAGGAGCCCTGCTAACTTCTCCCTTTGGATCCACATGTGAATATTTTCTCACCTGCAATTACACTTCCAAGCCAAAAATTGCCCTTCTAATTGGAGCCATTTGGAACTGACTGAAAGATGTTTGACTCCAAAGTGCCTGAGTAACCAGATACAGCTCCTGTGGAAGCAGGTAGAGAAGCCTGTGACAAAAATTGGAAAGCCTGTCAGAAGTTTTGTCTCTGGAGAAGGTGGGAAAGAGCCCTCCAACTGTTGATGCTGAGCCCTGGACACACGGGGTGGAGTGAATCTCTCTTGGTCGCAGTCTCACGAAACAACAGCTGAAATATCACAACTGGTGCCCTGTTTTCTTCTTCCATCACCTGAATTAAGTCATCTGGAAACAGGGCAAACAATACATTTTCAGCAAAGTAAGGAAATCCCTCCAAGCAGTTCTCATTTACAACACAATCATAAAAATCCTGGCAGAATATCAAACCTTTCCCATATCAGCTCAGCACACGGCATTGCTAGCACGGTCGGTGTCAACAGTTAAATAGCTGGGGCGGGGGTAGAAGACAGAGGCTGCTGTGTTCTGGGTGCTGCAGCTCAGAGAGAAGATGAAAACATGGTAGTTCAGCATTGGGTGAAGACTTAACTATTGATTTTCTGGCTTTCTGTTTATGTGTTTGGCCCCCCTTTATGTAACAGAACCTTCAAAGCCAAGAAACACAAGGACCTGCTTTAGCAGAGCTGTAGGAGAACGTAGCTCCACCCTTTGCTTGGTGGAGAGAGGGCTGCAGCACTGTATTTGTAAGGGCTTTTTATGTTGTTGTTGATTTTTTTTCACTGTGATGGTCAGAGAGTGATTTTGGATGTCTTCTAAACAGGCACATGGTACACAAAACCAAGAGGCTGTATTTTTTACTTTGGCCATGTTGTTTATGCCTTTAGCAAGTTCTGCTTCTTAACTTACTTAGCATGTAAAGGTTGTTTTCTCTGCATATTACAGACCCAGGACACATGCCTGAAACTGAATATGAAGCATCAGATGTTTCTTGGTGTGATAGTTTACAGATTGCCAATGGGCTGGATCCACAGCTCAAGCATCTGTCATGCAGTGATCCACGATGCTCTGGAGAAAGGTGGTGCTCCAGAACACATCCAGTTCATCGACAATATCATCCATGTCAGCCAAGGCCTGGCACTTCAAAATTTCAGAAGTACAGGGGCTTGGTTGACACAGGAGCTCAGTGCACCATAATGCATCAAATTATCAGGGATCAGAGCCTATAACTATTCTGGGAGTCACTGGTGGATCTCAAGAATTAACTAAGATAGAAGTTCACAGAATCACAGAATCACCAAGGTTGGAAGAGACCTCAAAGATCATCAAGTCCAACCCGTCACCACAGACCTCATGACTACTAAACCATGGCACCAAGTGCCACATTCAGTCCTCTCTTGAACACCTCCAGGGATGGTGACTCCACCACCTCCCTGGGCAGCACATTCCAAAGGCTAACAACTCTCTCTGTGAAGAACTTTCTCCTCACCTCGAGCCTAAACTTCTGCTGGCGCAGCTTGAGACTGTGTCCTCTGATATAAGTTGATATAAGTTTAACTGGTGAACAGTGGAAGAAGCATACTGTTGTGACAGGACCTGATGTACCTTGTAGTTTGGGAATTGATTTTCTGAGAGGAGGGTGTTTCAAAGCCCCTAAAGGTTACAAATGGGCTTTTGGAGTAGCATCTGTGGAAACTGATGGGGGGAAATTGAAGCTGTCTATTAGACCTGAGCTTTCTGACTTGGGGAGGTGGAAAACAAGTCTCTTTATTGTAGTTTCAGATTTTTGTCTTGGGTCAGGACCAAATTTTTCAAATTTTCAAAGTGGTTTTGGTATTTTAATCATTGTGGAGGTTCTGAGTTTCTCTCTGATGCTGAGGATAAAGGCAGCGAGAGAAATTTCCATAAGGATTCACACTTGATCTGAATGAAATCATTGAATCTGAATTAAATCACAAAATTGAATTAAGAAAATTAAAAAAAAGAGCCAGATTTCATACAGGAACTTTAAGCATTTGGTACTTTAGGGGATGATCATTTCCAGAAGGGTGGGTTTTGGTGGTTTTCTGAGGGTCCTGCTTCTTGGCTGCCAGACCTGAAGGTTGAGAAGCGTTGAGGCTGCCTGCTGATCCATATCATCTGAGTCTGTTTAATGAATCTCAAATTGAGCATCCACAAGCAGAAACACACTCATGAGCATCTGTGAGAGGTCTTGGCCTAGCCTTATCAATTAAGAACAGTAGTTCCCTCGTGGAAAAGAAACATGATGATGTGTCTCCAGTGACAGCCATCATATTATTGGCCACTTGTATTTAACTATCAGAGATAGGTCCTTGTTTCACTTTGGAGATGTAAATCAGCATCACCATGACTTTGGGAACCTTATGTGTCTGTGTGTTCAGAGGTATTTTAGACTAATGGTTGATGACATGTCCTTCAAAAGCCTCTTTAAAATTCCAAGTCTTGGTCTCATAAGATTAGCACTTTGCTGAAACACATCATATACAAGGTGCTAGAATATTTACACTAATACTCTGCTAGACAGCAGAGTATTAGTGTAAAATGCTGTTGCTGCTAATAGACTTTGGGTTGATTGCACCATCAGCTGAAAGGTTTATTCTGTGACTTTTGAAAGAGGAGTTTTTGGATAAAACCAAAAGGTGTTGTAGAAATGAAATGTGGAAGATTTTGGAGGGTGCAGTGCTATGCATAATTTATTTGGCACTGTTTGTACAGCCAATTGTTAAGTTATAAATAAAATACAGCCTCAAAAGAAAGACAAAAGGTTGAAACTGTGGGTAGCTATTTCCTCTGTATTTCTATTAAAAAAGCACCAACAAACCAACAAAAACTAAGTTTCCACGTTTCTCCAAACAGTCACATTTTGGTTTGGTTATTGATATTCACAGTGTTGTGCCTATTTTTGGACGTGTCACATTGGAGACTTTCTCCTCTGCCATGCAGAGTGCCTTTTCCTCCACTAAATCTTCTGCAGGCTGCAGGACTGTCCTTTAAGCTCAGTGAGGTGCCCAGGCACAGCCAAAGGGAAACCACAGGGAGGCAAATGAGCCTCTGTCATACCGAATTTCCAGGTCTCAGAGCTACTGAAGAACAGCTTGACTTGCCTCATCAACATAAGGTCCCTCAGTGGCTGTTCCAATTTGGCACCTACTACCACGGTAGTTTCCCCCATCCCATCTGAACCTCACCTCCCATTTCTTTTAGGCGGAGGCCACCGAGAGTTGGCACAGGGACCAGCTCCACAGCCTGCAGCAGATGGATACTTTCTGCCAACAGAGAAGTCCCTTGAACTGGAGAAATGCTGAACCCATTTAAGATCATTAAAATTAGTTTAGTGGATTTAAGAATACAGTCTGTGGGCTTTTCAGAATAATTTATTAGAGGTCCTTGCGTTGGTGCCTAGAATGAGATGAGAAAGGTTTCTCCTTAGAGCTTCTGAGCAGGCTTTTTATCCATGGTGGAAACATTTCCTGACTGTGAGTGGGAATATCACAGGGTGGGCCTCATGAAACAAGGGTAAAGGGTAAAATGCATGATTTTATTAGAGGGCTAAACATCCCTTGCAGGTACTGTGGAACACTGGGCGGTGCCTGGTTCAGAATCTCCCAGTTCTCCTGTAAGTGGTGCTGACACAGAGCTATGATACTGAACAAAACCATTCTGGCTGCTGAAGAGGAAAGACATGACCAATTTGATCTGAAGAGTGAAACATTTCCTAGAACTCAGCCTGAATAAATTCTGGAACAGTTGAACAGGAAATAAGCTAATAATGGGATTTTAGAGTATGCATTTCCCATATAAGGTATTGAAATGTAGCATGGGTTTGTGTGCAGATCTGGGCATTTTGATGACAATTTTAGGTTTCTTCCCTCTTCATACTCCATTATGATTGTGAGGGCTTTGCTCCATTCCAGGCTGATGTGTTTCATCTCCCTACTTGTTTTAAGTGGTTCCTGGATGGATCATTTCTAGACCAGACCAGAGAAGAGACTAGTTAACAATCCCTCCTTGCTGCCTTTTGTTTGTGTTGGGGAGCTGTTTCCTTTAGCCCTTGAGTCTGATGCATAGGAAGGGGAAGAGAGGTGGGGAGTGCCCAATTCAGTGCGATTCATGCTTCTCAAAATAAGTGCCCCAAAATCTGATGTGGGGAAAGGAAGCCCTGGCTCCACAGAGGCTGCTGTGTCCCTCAATAAACAAAGGACTGGATTTGGGCAAGTTGCCCGAAGTGTTGGTGGTGCAGGGTGCGCTCCCCTCCTTACTGCTCTGCCTGGCCTTTTAAGGCTATGTGACAGTATGCTGGAGACCACAGTAAGGTGTGTAGCAGAGCAGTGATTAATGAGCACGAAGCTCTTCTGCAGCTTCAGTGTTTCCCTCTCACTGGTCAAATTCCCTTCACCCAAGTAACTCACTAAGACTGTCAGAGTTTGGTCTCTTCCGCCCTGCAAGTGCAATCTCTTGCCAGCTCTTGTGCTATATTAATTTAGAGACACCTAACCTTTCTAAATGTGCTCTGTATTGTGGAACAGGTTTTGCTAGTAAATGTGAGGCCAGATGTTCAGAAGAGGAGAGCTCCCGTTTAGGCATCTAGCAATTACTGCTGTGACACATACTGATCACAGCTGGCGACGTGAAATCTGTCTGCTTAGACAATAAAATCCTCGGGCTGGCTCGTTTGTGCAGTGCTATAAGAAGTGGCCTATATGCATATAATTCAGGAGTCCTTTCAAAATAGTATGCACCAAATCATGGTCTCACTTAGTTTGAAACCACGGCTTGTGCCTGCCTGGATGTTTTGATTTCTTTCCAAGCAGAGGCTCATTTCCCAGTTGCAACTAACATTCTCCTTTAGCTTTTTTCCCCTGCAAAAGTTCTGTTAAAGAGGGCTAAACGAAAGCAATAAAGGTAGGTCTTCTGGCTGGATAAGAAGCAGGTCTGGTTCATTAATAAATGTTTCTTTTGTTTGTTTGTTTTTCAAGTGACATATTCGATGCCATGTTCCCCGTCACACACATCGCAGGAGAAACGGTCATACAACAGGGTAATTCTTCCTCTCCTTTTCCCCTTTGTGTGTTTGCTAAGGTTGTACAATTCCCATCTCTCCCTTTGAGACTTCACCCTCTATGCTTAACAGGACAAATAGCCATATTCCAAAAGCATCTGAGTGTGCAGCTGTATCACAAGTTCATGGATGCAGAGTTGCTGCTATGTGTGCAGAGGTCTCCTACAAAACCACGCCGGCAGGTCTCCAGGGTTTCAAAGTGCTACGTAGATAAAGTGAAATGTAGTTAAATGCAGCTAAATTGCACTTCAAATTGAAATGTTCATTCCTTAACTGAAGACAGCCAGGAAGTAAAGCACAGCTCAGAAGGCACAAGGGTGGTACAGGCTAGCTGAGAGTAATTAGAGATGGAAAATATTTTTATGGTTGTTGGGAATATTCAACACCTCATTGTGCTGTGTCGTAGCTCTCACACTTGGCAGCTTACCTGCGTGCCTGCAGCCTGTTGTGGAGGACTTCATTGCCCTCAGGCTATATTAAAGCCTCTTGTGTGTTTACACTGAATGAAGTGTTGAATCAATCAGATGAGATAAATTAAGGCAATTGAAAGGTATTAACAGGAAGAAATCATAGCGATATTTTGATTCACGAAGGCAAGTAGGCCGAGATGTGGCAGAAAATGCATCTCTCTGTAAGTGAGCTGGTGTACAAACCTGTGCAAATATGTACAGGATTAAATGTGGAGGCAGGAAACTATTGAATAGTTTATCAAGACCTGCAGGAAACAATCACCTTTTGTCTTTTGCTTCCAGGTGATGAAGGAGACAACTTCTATGTGATTGACCAAGGCGAGGTGGATGTAAGTGCACTCTTGCAGTAGAGTATTTATTTTGAAGCTACATAATGAAATTGTAAGCTCTGGCAACACAGCTTGATCCAGCCACGTGCTGTGGTTGTGCCTCCTTTCTTCCTGAAGCAGGTTTCCCAGGATTGGTCTCATTACTTTGCTTTTGTTGTGTTAAGTCATTTGTGTGTAATTTTACAATTGGCATGTTTTACATCCTAGCTTATTTGTCCTTTGCAAGCAGGGAAGTATGGTATCAAAACCAAGCAAAAATGACATTATCTTCAGAACCCTAACCACACCTGGAGGTGTTCAGTCTTTGGCAGAGCAGGCCACCATGCTGGAATGCACCTGAGGGTTCAGAGCAACCATAAGGAAAATATTTTCTTTAATCAGTTAGCTTAGCTCATGTGCTGGGGTTTGTTTAGGGTTTTTTCACCACCCCCCCTCTTTTTTTTTTTTCTCCCCCCAAATTGAGATACAGCCCCAGGCAGTGAGTTTCATCTTAGAAACCTTAATTTGCTTTTAAAATTAGGTCCAAACACAGGAACAATGCAGCATGTGAATAAAGCAAGGATTAATAGAAGTGCAAAGTGATCTGTTAGACCACAAAATGTTTACAGGCGTGTGCAGTGGTTTAATCAGCAAGGCTTTGAAAAGAAGCTTCTTTCTCAGCCTGCTTTCCAAATCCCAATCTAGTCACCTCTTATCAGTTTTATCCTGTTTGAAATGCACCCTTTTGGGAGTTTCACTACAAGTTCCTCATCTGACTGAATTTTCTACACAGCTCTTATCTACCCAGCTTGCCCATTAGCAATGTTGCTCTTCGGATGCCCCGATGGGTTTTGTTTGGCATGTTTGAAGAAGTGATTTATTTTAAATCCAGGCAGGAGGCATGCAGTTATTTTAGTGAAAGTTGTTGGCTTCTGTGTTGGGTTGTTTTTTTTTTTTTTAGCAGTTTGTTTGTGTCAGGAGACCATCTAATTGGTATTGTTGGGAACTGAGAAACCTCACATGCTGCCTCTGCCTCTGGAAGTTGCTCCTCAGGAAATCCGTCTGACTCACTGTTCCTATCAGGCATACCTCTCAATAGCAAACATTGCCACATCCACAGGGCCAGAAAAGAAAAGAGTAATATTTATAGAACAGTGCTAAAATTTAGCTTTAAAGTAATTGGTTAGGGCCTGATATGGAGCTTAATGAGCTCACTGGCTTTGAATCAGACCCACAAACATAGGCAAATGCACATATTGAAGTTATAGATTAAGCCACTTTAAAAATAATTTGTCCTCGCTCAAAACCTTTAGGAAAGCTTCCTTCAGAGATTGTGGGGGACTGAATGACATCAGAAAACAGTCTGTAAAAGCCTTGCAATTAATTGCAGAAAGATAATCTTCCATATGCACATACTGCTCTTACGAAGCAGTAACAAAACGGGGAAGATAAATGTCCAGGGCCAAGGCAGCTTTGGGTCTGCTTGTAACACCATTGCACAAGGTGGTTTGTGCATTTTCTCTAACTGGTGGTTGCCACTGATGGCAAATATGGCCACAGCTCTGAATATGTTGAGAAAGGCTTGTTTAGAACACCAGTTGCTGTATTCTGTTGGGTAAGATAGCAGCATAGTTCCCTTCCCAGGTATTTCCTGGCATCTGCTTAGAAGCATCTTTCCTACGTCATGTTAGGCTTATATCAGAGCTGCACCTTACCACTGTTCTCTCCATCTCTTCAGCTCAGTGCTCTCTCTTTGCTAAACCTTTCCTATAACCAAACACATATTGAATTCCTTTGCAAGATGATGTAGAAGGCATAAGAAACATTATCTCATCCATGAGTAAGTTGCAACGACACCCTGGTAGCTACAGAAGGTACCTACATTAACTGCCTTTGCTGGGAAGCTGCAGGGAAGTGAGCTCATTTTCCTCACACAGTAAAGTCTGTGCTGGGGCAGTTAGTGCAGGGTGACTTACTCTGGTGTAAGGCAGCAGCTCCCAGACCCCATGGGTGTGCATTAGCACACTGTATATAGTGTTCCCCACAAACGGTCTTCCACTTTCTGGGCAGCAGTGCTAAAATCCTTATTGTCTGAGGAAAATCCAGACCGCTAGTAAGCAAGCTGCAGTTCATTTAAGCCTTGCCAGATACTTTTTTGGCATGCTTCCACCTTTCTTCAAGAAAGAAAAAAAAGAGACTTGGAGAGTAGACAATTGACCCCGAAACTTAAAGCCTCGAGCCATTTTCTGCCTAGTTCAGCTGGTGTTGGCATATGCATAGAGGCTTTTAACCCCTGACCAGGCTATCTGCCTTCATCGCCTCCCTGATTGCACAGGAGTGGCAGGTATGCCAGGACTGATGGATTCAAGGAGCAGTTTACTCTCAGAAAGGACTGGTGGATTCAAGGAGCAGTTTACTCTGAGGAAGGACTGGTGGATTCAAGGAGCAGTTTACTCTCAGAAAGGACTGGTGGATTAAAGGAGCAGTTTACTCTGAGAACACCATGCCTGCTAAGTCCCATACACATGTAAAGACAAAGGAGGTTACAATTGCCATCATGAAGTTCCCATCCCCTGGAATAAAGTCATGGCAAAACTTAAGAAAACTATTAAAAAGTAATAATAATAAAATCTATCAACCAAGCAACCAAAGTAAACAGAAACCAGCACCAAAGCCTGAAAAACAAAATTGGTGTGTGGTGTTTGGAGTTTAGAAAACGTCACCATTTAACGCTGATTTACTGGAATGTGTCCAGAGAAGGGCAACAAAGCTGGGGAGGGGTTTGGAGCACAGCCCTGTGAGGAGAGGCTGAGGGAGCTGGGGTTGCTTAGTCTGGAGAAGAGGAGGCTCAGAGGAGACCTTATTACTGTCTACAACTACCTGAAGGGAGGTTGTAGCCAGGTGAGAGTTGCTCTCTTCTCCCAGGCAACCAGCACCAGAACAAGAGGACACAGTCTCAAGCTGAACCTGGGGAAGTTTAGGCTGGATATTAGGAAGAAGCTCTTCACAGAAAGAGTTATTTGCCATTGGAATGTGCTGCCCAGGGAGGTGGTGGAGTCACCATCACTGGAGGTGTTTAGGAAGAGACTTGATGGGGTGCTTGGTGCCATGGTTTAGTTGATTAGATGGTATTGGGTGATAGGTTGGACTCGATGATCTCAAAGGTCCCTTCCAACCTGGTTAGTTCTATTCTATTGTTAGAATTTTGTTACAGGCATCCCAAAGAGCAAAGTAAAGGCTTTCAAGAAGAACTGAGTCAAATTAGAGGTACAATAAAATATTTCAAAATGTAGTAGCCCTTTATCCTCAACTCTTACACTTTGTTAGGATACAAACAAGCCTTATTGGCACAGAGTGAAATATCTGTACATTTCCTTCTTGGTATTACTATGGACAAAGAAAGAAGACTTGATGCCTTTTCCATTGGCAAGCATCCTCAGCATGGACTGTAGGCCAAGGGAGAAGGGCACAAATTTTCACATGTAAAAAGAAGCATTTTGGAAATCAGGAAGAGGTAGGTCTTGAAGAGCCTGGGGCTTTCCTATCACATACTGTGCACTACAAACCAGGTATACTTTGACCCAAGTTAGCTTTGGATGGGAAAGGACATTGTAGTTATCAATCAGTCTTCCTCCTTAGCACTTCAGGGCTGAGGAGAATTGTTAACTCATGACCCAGCCCTGCAGATGGCTAAAGTTTATTCTAGGTAGATGGTGGCATGAGATTTGAAGTCTTAGAGGTCAGCTGGCTACTGGAAGCTTTTCTGCTCAGACAAACGTAAACGTGTGCCAAAAACTCTCTGGCAGAGCTTAAATTATAGTTTCCAGTAAAGATGTTGAAAGTACCTGCTAAAGTATGAGTCTTGCAAAAATCTCTAATCCATATTTTCCAAATATAAAAATGACTTCCTGTTTATTATTTTAATCTTATAACCTCACATTTTTTTACTTTAAAAAGCCCCGCCAACTGCCCTTTTAAACCAGCTGTATTTCTTTTTTAGACTGAACAACTTCCTATTCTCTTTAATCTCACAGCAACTTTCCCTACAGTCATTCTCAAGTTTTCTTCTTGTAAAACAACAGCAGCCAAACAGTGAAATAAAACCGAAAAACTTTCAGTATTTTTTTCCTCATGAGGTTCTGTATTTCCAGTGCAAACCTATATTAGGATAGGATAGGATAGGATAGGATAGGATAGGATAGGATAGGATAGGATAGGATAGAATAGAATAGAATAGAATAGACCAGGTTGGAAGAGACCTTCAAGATCATTGCATCCAACCCATCATCCAACACCACCTAGTCAACTAAACCATGCAACCAAGCACCCTATCAAGTCTCCTCCTAAACACCTCCAATGATGGCAACTCCACCACCTCCCTGGGCAGCACATTCCAATGGGCAATCACTCTGTCTATGAAGAATTTGTTCCTAACATCCAGTCTGAACCTCCCTTGGTACAGCTTAAGACTGTGTCCTCTTGTTCTGGTGCTGGTTGCCTGGGAGAAGAGACCAGCCCCCGCCTGGCTACAACCTCCATTCAAGTAGTTGTAGAGAGCAATAAGGTCTCCCCTGAGCCTCCTCTTCTCCAGCCTAAGCAACCCCAGCTCCCTCAGTCTCTCCTCATAGGGCTTGTGTTCCAAACCCCTCACCAATTTTGTTGCCCTTCTCTGGACACCTTCAAGCAAGTCAACATCTTTCCTAAACTGAAACTATGGATGAGTCTTGTGGGCAATAGGCAAGATGGTCTTTAGTAGGTCAAATCATCCTGAAGGCCTTATTCATTTATACATACTAATTTGCATATGCAAAGATGGAAATGGTGGGATAGTTTATGTGAGAACACTGTTGGATTTTAAAGTTGGTTTTATTTTATGGTTAGAGTCCATAGATTGCTTTTGGTTTGAATTCTTCCATCGTTAATGATCTTTCTGACTTCAGAAGGATGCTCTCTTGAAATCTGAAGCAGAGCATTTTAAAGTTGAGTTTTTCAGCTGGAAGTTTTAAAGATTCTCAAGGTAGTCTCCAAGTTTATATGTTTATATTTATACCCAAAGCAAATACATACTACAGATAAGCACTGGCTTTACTTGAGAAAACTGCCCACATATAAATACCCTTCATGCCTAGGCCTTGCTTATTTTTTCCAAGAATAAATAAACCTCATTTTTGTTTTAGCATACCAAGTATTAAGGCTTGATAAAACACAGAGCACACATTATTGCAAACAGAACCAAGGAATGGGATTTAAGGTCTAGAAGTTGCAGAGCCTAGAACAAACGAGGCAGCGAGAGCAGATGGTAAAAGCTAACTTTGAGTCAGCACTACAAAATTAAAGTGAAGGTATATTCACTCCAATGAAATTCAGAGGAAAATGACCATATCCTCCAAAGTAAAATGTCTGCATTACTGCTCATGGGAAGGCCACTTCCTGCTTCTCTGGGCAACATGAAGATGAGTGAGGCCAAGACGCATTCCTACTGCGCTGAGCATTGTGTGACTCATTGCATTTTCTCTTGCTGTTAGTGCCTGTGTGTATTGCAGCCACGAAGAAAGAGACTGCTGATGTCCATAGGGGATTTTTCCCATTTACCTCCTAAAAATTAATGAAATGTGGCAAGCTGAGTGACTTTCAAGCCCACAATGTTTGCAGTGTTCATGCTGTATGATGGAAAATGGTAGAAATCTGAAGTACTTTTTGATCTGTGAAGAGCAGATTGTCCTCCTAGCTTGGTTGTATTTGGGCACTCACAGTTCTACATTCCTCTTCAGCTGCACAAAAGAAGAAGGTTGCAGCTATTATGGAGCTGGGATCAGCAGGTCAAGTAACAATTAGGAATCATTCATTTATGTACTCACCACTTTGATGAGAGTTCACAAATGCCTAAAACTGCCTGAGCCAAAACCTCAGCCCAGCATTTTTTAGGATAAAGAAGATCATCTGAGCTGCTGCCATATAACGCTGGCTTTCATAAGCTGTTCTGAGCCTAAAATAGCTTTACTTCCCACACCTTACAAACAGAGCTACTTTCCTTTCTACTTCTTTTTCAAAGTCTATTTTAAAGGGATTCATAACAGAGCTGAACTCTCTGTTAAAGGGCACAATGTCTTTGTAATGTTCCATCAGTGCACTTCAACTTCATCGTGAAGACAAAAGTTGATTGTTGACTTAGGCCTTTGTAGATAATGAAGTGCAATGGTTTTACTCCTGGAAAACAATAATTATTCTCAAGCTGTTTTATCTTTTGGAGATTGATATTGGAAATGACATTTTTATTGGGGGAGTGAATGCAGGGTCCAAAGACTGTCAGATAAGTGATTTTGTTTCACCTCACAGTACTTTAAACCTGACACCCTTAGGGTGGAAGAATTGCCATTTCCATGAACTGTTTACAGGCAAGATGTCAAACATGTTCTGGGGAGTCTTGTCAAGTAGGACAGAGAAATTAAAGAAGTCTTACAGCAGTTTAGCAGTAGTCTCTCTTTAGAACAGCTGTGCATCAGTAAATGCCCATCCTTGCTCTACCTTGAATTCTACCAGCACAATTCCACTCTCTGGGCTGCAGTCATATCATGCATGCTGCTTTAACAAGAAATGGCACTAAATTGCCTTTAGAAGTATGTGTTGAAATGAGCTTATTACCCTTGTACTGCAACAAAACCGGTGCTTTTCAACAAAAGAGCAGATAGAAATGTGTATTTTTGGTGGGATGAGACAGAGGGAAGGATGCAATGTCAGCTGACAATCAGAGTGTGGTCCAAAACACATTGGCATTATTAAGATTTCTCCATCATCCCTGAGACTTTTTGCTGAGGACACGAATTACTGTGCTGCAGCAAGCCCTGGGTCTAGCCAATGAAGTCCCCACAGAAAGGAGATATCCCTACAGGCAAATATGCATCTTGACAATTTTGCAGTGGATTAACTGGGTGAAAACTTTCCTACGTCCTCATTTTGTTACAAGCCTTCCAGAGTCCTCATTTTATCCATCCATCCATCCATTTCTCCTGCTTGTCTCACAAAGAAAGATCCAGGAGACAATATTCCCTGCTTGTTTCATTAGGAAAGTGCTTGGGTTCACCTGGCTTTTTAAAAACTCTTTTTTTTGACCTTTTTTTTGTCATCATGAGGAGAATCAAAAGTAGATTCAGTGTTCAGTGAGATTTTCTTTCTGTGGTGAGTGTAAAGGTTTGACAGGAAACACTTGTTCCCTTGTGTGATATTCTCCTATGTGGCATTCATTCTGTCCTGGCAACGAAATGAAGCAGGAGCTTTTGTGGCTTGAGCTCTTTCTTGGCAATCTGCTACCACCTGCCTACTTGGGCTTATTTTACCCTTTATTTCAACCCCTTGATCCTCAGATGCTCCAGGAACACCAAGAGCCACAACACTGCCTGGAGTTCAGCAGTGATGTTAATGCCGCTCCCTTTGAGCTGATAACTCTTCATCAGCTGAACTGCTCTGTGGCTCCATCCATTTCCTACTGAACCAGCATTTCACTGACCTCAGTAGGAGCTGGATCAGATCTTAATTGAATATTGGGAAGATAAATTGGGATTGATTCCAGCTGTAGTTTGTGGTACGCCTTTTCATCATAAACTGAAGTTTGAGGTAAAATTAATCCTGACAGTTTGTTGAATTTTGACCCTAGTTCATTTATTTTGATCACTATCTTTTCTCATGCCCAGCTTGAACACAGCTCTAATTCATATGTTACTTTTACTCAGTAATTGGTAATAGGCTATGCATAGTCTTGTCCTTTTCCATAGTTTTCTGCTTCAGCTGAAAATACCTGCATATTTTCTTCATATTCTTTTCCTTCACAGAGCTTCCAAATGAGTCTAATCCATTCTGGTTGATTATCTGCTGTTACCAGTCTGTAACAAATTGGGATATATTCTGCAGTGGGTAAATGCACACAGCCTTTCCTACCCTCAAAACTCAGAGAAATCAACAGAATGAAAAGGGTTTATAGCAGCAAGCCGACAAGCAAGCTGCAGAACACAATCCATAGCAGTCCTCAAATACACTCTTGCGTCTCATGAGCTGTAGTGTCCAGGAACAGTGAGGAAGATGCAGCCCAGCAGAAGGCACCCGCATGAATTCCCCCTTTTCTCTAGTGGAGGTTTTACAGAGCACTCAATGCAGGAATTCTTCTCAAATTCAGCATCATCCAGGCAAAATGCTGTTGACAGTGGCATTGATCCACACTGTGTTTTGAGAGGACATGGTGTCTAAATAGGCTGTGGGTCCAATACTGCTTCGCAAGTTCTGCAGAGCTGATGTTCAAGATGAAGGCTAACTCTGCATGTAGCTTCCCAAGCCCAAAGCACTGGCTGGTCTTCACTGAGGGAGAAAGAGGTCTCAGCAGTTATTTTTAAATGGCTGTTGGAGGCAGTAGGCTTCAGGAAGGAAAAAAATTGTTCCTTTTCAAAAGATGTCTCCCTGTTTTGACCGGTTTTCATTTCATGGCATGGTGCTTTTCAGCAAACATCATTACACATATCAACAAATCTCCTTCCTTTCCAGTCTGACAGTGTTAATAAAAAGCCAAAGTTGTGACAGTTCTGCTTGTTGACTGTCTGAGCCTTGAGCACAAGAGGGAAAACACAATGCCAGTTAACCATGGGAGCTGAAAATGCAGAGTGTAAATGAAGTACTGAAGCAAGATGACTTCAAATTCTGGCCACAAAGCAGGTTGCTGCCCTCTTTGGGGACCAGCTGTGGAAACTGTTATGTTCTTGTTTTCCTTCTGTGTCCCCAGCATTGATATTAGAAAGGAAATGCCTAATAGCTTTTTAGGTAACTGGCAGTAGGAAGAAAACTTAACTAAGTCTCCACACCAGCTTTGATTCTTGTTTTGTCCTGTGCTGTCATAGGTTTATGTCAACGGGGAGTGGGTCACCAGCATTGGAGAAGGAGGCAGCTTCGGGGAGTTGGCATTGATCTATGGCACACCCAGGGCTGCCACTGTCAAGGCCAAAACAGATCTGAAGCTCTGGGGCATCGACAGAGACAGCTACAGGCGCATTTTGATGGTAAGTGTGTGGAGAAGGGCTTGGGGATGGAGCTGGTGGTTTTTACTTCCTTTTGTGGTGCCAGGCACATCTGTGTTCAGATGATACAAGGCTGCAGTCTCTGTGTTTCTGCACAAAGGAGAGAGGACATGACAACAACACTGAGTAACTAAATTCAGTGAACTGAAGGAAGAGGGGACCAGATTCAGCAGGAAGACGCTGAGTCAGAAATGCAATTGAATAACATTACGCAGAACTATTACACATGAATGAAAACCTCAGGAGGCCTCCCTTACCCACTGAAGCTATGCAAATCCTCTTCTCAAAATGTCTTTCAGCACTACCCCTTGTCTTTGTCTGAACTTGTATTATACTCTTCAAGGCAGGCAATACAAGGTAAATCCAGCTCTGCTGAGAACGTGGTCTCAGCTGGACTATGCCCTCCATCTTCATTAGCCAGCACACAGCCACAAGTACCACAGGATGGTAGCTGCAGAGTCCCTGCTAATGATTCACTACTCTGCTCCTTTCAAACTCCCTCATCTCTGCAGCAATGCTCTGTAGACCCTCTGGGTACCTGGGGTACGTGCTAGCTTCTGGATTTGCTGTTGGTGTTTAAGTGGGGAGTTTATAATGGAAACTCTGAGAGGTAATTAACTTTTGTCATAACTTTTCTTTTATGAGTGTTTCCAATGTCCATGTGCATATCTTCCTTCTCCATAAAGCATCCCTTTCTTTTTGATAATTAACAGATGTAAGCTTCATTAGCAATAGGACTTGGCTCTAAAAGCTACATTGTTTAATCTTGATCTGAAGGAAATTACACTGCGCTCTCAGAATAGTAAAGGAGTGTGCATTTTGAGATCATCTGTATTTCCAGTGATGTCATGGATAACAGAAAAATTAGCAGCAGAACTCAGTGGATTTAACACTTAAATGATTACTTCTGAAGCCACAGCATGTAAGAGTGATCTTTGTTTATACTGTGTGATGGCTGTTGGATGTCTGTACGAAGCATTGCTGGTTTTCGCTGCGTGTTTTGTGGGCCGAGTTCTTCATCACATAAATGAACATCACACTAGGAGAGTCCATCTGATGGAAATTTACTCTATCCCAAAATATTTGGCATGATCAGCCCAAGACAGAAGAGAGGAATGATGATGAGAAGTGTACTGTCTTCTGTCTTCTGGATAAATAGGATGGATCATTTCTGAACGCTTCGCCATGTGGGGAAGCAGGCAGTGGTAACTGAGACCTTTCTGCATGGAACTTCTAAAACACAGAGCAGGAGAATTTCCTAACAGATTTAAAAGGCACCAGTCAACTAATTTGTACCATGCCTTACATGGATGCAGGGGAGAGGTGTCTGGGATAACTGGTGCAAGAAATCTGCATGCTGCAAGGAAGAATCCAAGATATAAAAGAGAAAGAATGTAAGAGGGAAATAAATGTCAGGGCAAGCTGCATATTCCTTGGCATCTTAAGCACAGCTTTTTACAGCTGCCTGTAAAAGAACTGAAGGGATAGATTCACAGGCCTCATAGCCTAAAGGTAATTTCAGTTTTAGCTGTGATGCAAATAGTGGTACCTAACATCACCCAACTCTGAGAGCTTCCAGGTTTGGCCATATGTCGATTACCATCTGATAGCAGCTTTCAGAAGATGAATATTTGATGCAGCGACAGGATTCTACTAAAAGGGTTTAAAGTCCCAAGTGGAAGAAACTGTGGGTTTAATGCTGGCTTCACCCATACCTACAGCTTGAATCTTACAGATGTATTTGTTTTGAGTGCAGTGCTAAGTGCTTTGCAAATAAATTTACATATTTTCTGAACCAATGACTGCTGTACCTTAACCTGGCAAGCTGAGGTTCTGCAGTTGATGAGACCTTTAACTTAACACAGAAAGGTTTTCTCCTCCTCTCTCTCTTCTTGTGATTTTTTTTTCCCCCCTTTACATTTGGGGCCCTTAAAAACTGGTGACCTGTTGCATTACATTAGACACCCAGACATTGTAATTACAGTATTCCCAATACTTAGGTAGCAAATATTTCAGGTAGCACATTGAATTCATTGCTGCAGGTATAGAAAATACCCAATTTGAAGTGCTGTCCAAGGTGAATGCAATTTACCCATCCAGGCTACATGAATTCTGTCAGCTTTTCATTTATTCGTTGGTGCAGCGTGGATAATTTCTTTGCTGTAGGTGAAATGAGACACCTGTCTCTGTGTGTTCATGTGAGGGCAGGTTGCAGTGGCTCTCTGCACGTTTCCTCAGGCCTAAGAATTAATTACACCATGTTTCACTGGCCACATTTCATACTTGAAGCTAACTCCACCATTTCATGGCCAGCTTTGCAGTACTCGCTTCCACACGCAGCAATAGCTTCGTTTCTAGGCCCAGCAACATAGTTCCCTGCCTTCAGCCTCTAACCTTCTGTCTCTAGAGAGTTGCTGGGTATTTTGGTTGTAGAAATGCTTCTGCCATTGAGTAAGAGGCAGTAATCTTTAGGCTATTTTTTGAAAGACATCACATAAAATGGTTTTAAGACTTGAGGACAAGCAGGGGTTTTTTCTGTTTGATTTTTCTGTATGCAAATACTTCTGTCCATGAGATCAGTGACCTTTTTCCCCCCAAAGAGATGTGGGTTTTCTCTAGTCAGATATAGCCTCTCCATAACCCCAGATAGTTGTTGGGGTTTTGTTGGTTTTGAGGTTCTTTTCTCCTTTTGTCTGCATTCCTTCCTGGCCCTGATCAGCCTGGTGCTTTCTCAGCCTAGTGTTGAAATTTTGTCCAAGTTGTAAATATCTATTTGCAAATCATTTCTTTAGAGCCACACTTGCCCCAAAAGATTTTATCCTGTCGTGAGACACTTGACTCTCTCCCTCCTTTCTCCTTGCAGGCTCTATTTTGGTTCTTTGCTTTTGCATTTGGCAATTTCCAGGTTTTATTTCTGCTTCGTGCCATTTTCCCCACTTAGGTGTCTCATTGATCCTGACTGCTTTATGGCATGACTCAAATGCATCTCAGGAGGTTTGGGAGTTTGGGTTTTTCCTTTTTTGGATGGACAAAGCCTGGTGCAGGAAAAAAAAGTTCCCGCTGGCTCTTAGTTACACTTGTCACCCATTTATTATTGAGCCTGTCCCAAAGGCAGTTTGCTAAACCAGATCTATTTCTTTCTGTTTCATTGTCTCAGCTCAGATACCCTGATGGCTTGAAGGTCACATTCAAGTTTGTTTTAGCAGCTGTGATGATTGTAAATGTTGGGATGGTTCTTTTATGTCCGGGTTTGCAGCACAATTGCTCGGCTTGCACTGCAATCCTTGACAAAGTCTTACACCATGATATTCGTTGTACTAGATGGATTACCAAAAAAACAACTCCAGTGTGTTCCCCTTTCGGCACACTCACAAATTTTCTGGCCAGCTGTGTGTTCCCTTATTATTGTTTTTAACATCAATGTCCTCTGTGAGTGCGCACCAGCACCACCACACACGTTGATGCATAGATTTGGTATTTATTTACTTGCATTCTTCTGGGAGAGATGCAAAGGAATTTTGGGGGTTTTTGGCCGTAGGATTCTCATGTAATTCATTGCTGAAATGCTGCTGCTCTCTTTGCAGTGGGGATTCAAGGGCATCACGAACTGGGGGACATCCCAGGGTAGTACAATATTTGTATTCTAAATATAGCAAATACCACAAATACCAGAGAAGCAAATGTCTGTATCCCAACATCAGATTGATCCCCCAGACAATTCAGTTCCCAGACTGAGGAAATTTGAAGTATTAATTTCTTGTAATTTCTTCTTTATGAAGGCTTGACTCAGGATAATTTAACCATGCTCTAGTTCCCATGGTCCAAGATACCTGGTTGTGGGAGTCGAGCTGCATGGGATTCTTTTTGCCCATTTGGCAAACATTGCTCACAGAAAGCGAGTGATAATATTGGGGTAGAAGTCATGACAAAGCAAGCTTAGTCAGTTACCAGTGTTATGCCTCATTTTATTTATGCTATTTTGGCTTTGTTTTACCATCTTTTCACAGCTTTGAACCTGAGAACAAGTTCTTTCACAAGTGCCTTTTGCTGCTCAGATAAAATAAAGCCAGAAGGATTTTGTGTTGCCATGAAATGTAGGTTGCATAGTGGTGAAAACATAAAGCAAATCCAAGAGCTGCAATCCACCAGACATCTGTGCAATATAGCACTGGGATCTCGTGGGCTCTTTTGTTTTCATGGCTAGTCTGCATGGTGACTCTTTCATGCTCCTGTAAAAATGTTCACCCAAAGCATCATTCAATATCAGGTTTATGCAGGGATTAAGTGGGGCTGGAGCAGTCCTAAAAGCCGTTCCAGTACCTCCTGCCAGGGTAACTCTTTTTGTTTGAAACTTGAGCCATGCTTTGCCTTTCACTAGTCATTTGTTTGGCTTCTGACTGAAGGTGGGGATTTCTAGGGAGGATCTGATCAGCCTGGAAAAAAAATGAAGCAAGAAGGATGACATGAAGAGTGGTGGAGGGACAAAGCAAGGAGGGAAGCACAGAGGAAGAAAGACAGGGGCTGGACTGGAGGAGTGGGAAAAAATACTGGAAGAAAACAGGGCAAATGAAGAAGTGGCAGTTGGAAAAGAGATGCAGCAATCCCATTCCACAAAATCTGCTACAGTCTCTGGGGCATCTATTTTTCTTAGTCTGTGTATTGCTTAAGCTAATCTGGGGGCTTGTTATGTTTTGAAGTGGTCCTAGAAATGGCTTTGAGCTTTTTTCTAGGTGGCTTTGGGAAATGCAAGTGATCTTGTTTCTCCTTGGGAGGAACACTGCAGCTTAGAATATTAACAAGTCTTCATAGTTAGTGGGAACCACTGTCTTCCAGGAGATGAGCTTGTGCATGACAGCTCAGAACCAGGGAGAAAGTGAACAAAGGAAAGGGGGGAGAAGGAGAAACAGCGACTATTGAAGTAAGATATTAATAGGTTAGAAAAAGCAGAATTAATAAAGACTTTCTCAAACATGCCATCAAGAAACCTGCCAGTGCACAATTATTCTTGTACATTTACTATTGTTTTTATCTGGCTCACACAGCAAGGTTTCTGCTGCTTCCCTTGGGAAACATTTCTGCAGGAGAATTATTTCTGCATTGGGAAAACTCTTTCTGATATTGATCTGAAATTAGATTTTTCTTGGTTTTCTTCTGCTACTTTGGTTTATGTCAGCTGATGCTGTACTGAAATGCTCTCTCTGTTGTGTATCTGTAGATGGTTATCATTGTCTACTTAAAACCCTTGCAACAATGCATGCTGGCTGTGAGTATGACACACCTAGCGGTGAGCTAACATAGAATCATAGAATCAATAAGGTTGGAAGAGACCTCAAAGATCATCAAGTCAACATATACAAGTTGGATTTGATTTGCTCCTTCCTTATCATCCTTCCCCAGGGTTTTAGCATTTCTTCAGGCTCTGTTTGAGTTGGGAGCACTTCTCTGGGGAAAAGATACCAAGGCAGTGTAGCACTCCAGGTACCATCACATCCGAGCCGGGAAGGTGGAGCCTTTAAACTTCATTCCTGGATGATGTCTTTGAGAAAACAGCCCAAAATAGCCTGGGCTGTATTCTGGTTGCAGTCTGATGTTGCAAACTAGGTCTCACCTAAGGTCTCTAAATCTTTTTCAGCTTTACAGCCTTCCAGTCTGTGTCCATTCATCAAACATCTGTGCCTTGGAATTTCTTTTTCTTTACATTTATTAGCTGTATTTTCCAAACAGAAGCTCATTCTGTTCTTTTCTGCTCCCATTTGTAATGTCTCCAGGTCTTTTCTTGTTATTTTCCTGTTCTGGCAAGCTTTCACAGTATCTCCAAGTCTGCAGATATCATTACTGTCTGATTTATTGCTGCTACTAGAAGATCTGTGAAAATATTGCATAAGAGCAGGCTTAACACATGTCCCAAGGAGCACGCTGCTTGACACTCCTGCAGAAATGGCTTGAAGGGCAGGAGAAGAGGTTATGATGGTGTTCATACCCATGGCCTCAACAACTTGGGTAAAGTGACTAGGCCAAATCAAACAAGTAATAAAAAGCACATCAGGAGATGGAGGTGACATTATGCCTGCCTGTGGGAGGGGATGAGAGGAGAATATTAAGCTGATCAGGGAAAGAGGCATGTTCTCTCTCTGTTTCCTGGGTAGAAAAAGATGATTAATATCAGTGGAAATAAACACATGCTTTGGTTGGCTGTAAGATTTCTGCTGCTGATTTGTTTTTAGCTTCCATTAGAGTGGTGTTCTCTCAAAATCTCTTCTCACTCTGCTTGTCAAAACTTGAGCATGAAAACACACCAAGGTGAAAATAATCTGTGAGAGGGTGAGCCAAGCTTCTCCTTTCTGGAAGAGAAACTGTGATCTGTTTGTGCCAATTAGGATCCAATCTTGTGTGCTCTGAAAATGCAGAGGAAGCTTCTGTGCCTATCTGGGCACCCTCAGGTGAAGGTCTACTTTTGGGTGATTCATGCCACTGTAGAGGCTGTTGTTTATCTCCTCCAGGAGAGACAGAGGGTTGGATGGAGCCATCCTGCAAGTTGAGTCATGAGCCATCAGTGGGTACCTTGAGTTTCAGTGCATGTGCTGGGAAATAGGACTCCTAAGCTTCAGCCACTACTTCTTCCCTTCTTCTCCCTTACCTTCAGCAGTCACTCTGAGACATGGGGTGTTTAAAGCAGTGTAGCTATGCATTAAGTGGAGTCCCACTGAGGTTCTAGATACTGTCACAAGACAATAAATGACAACAGCACATTTAATTAGTTCTTTCTTCTTCAGTTTTGCTTTTGCACTTGTCTTCACAGTGGATTCTGTACCTCAGCCCTGGCTTAGTTTAGCCGAGACATAACACACCCGTTTCCCTGGAGGAAGTGATGGGCTCCTGCTCTCAGGGCCAGGCAGGATGCCTGCAGTCCTTGCCTTCCTGGGTCTTGTCTGCATCTCTAAATACTCGAAGCAGTGGTCAGGCATCGCTTATGGCTGCTAATTACTGCTTCTTAAAATTCATCTGTGCCCACAAGTCATTTAAAAAGCATTTTCCACATCTGTCTCTGGGTGCCCCAGCCCATCAAACTAAACCACCAATCTGGTTTTCCACAGCTGTCAATTTTGCTGGTCTTGTTTCCACTCGACTGCAGGGAGGGAAGCAACAACTGTGCAGTGTCCAGTTTTCCATTCTTTGTCTCCCAGTGAGCTGTCAGGATCTGGCGTGGTTTGTAGAGCCTCCTCTGTTTGAAGTTGGGTGGGTTTTTTTCTTCTCTTTTTTTTTGTGTGCCTTCTTTTCTTTCTGGCACTTCAAATGCTCTTGGGGGCCCCAAGTTGGAGCTCCAGGTTTGTCAGACGGAGAGGTCAGACAAGGGTTACCGATGCTATCGCTGAGAGGCAAACTGTCATCACCAGACTCGGAAATTATGAATGGGGTGTGGAGGGGGAGACCTCAGTAGCTGGTGCTGCTGCTGCTGCTGAGCCAGAGATACCTGGCAAGAGTGGCAGCTCCTGACAGTGGGAATGGGAATGGGCCTGGGAGAAGGGTGCAGTGGGAGCTGTTCCCAGAGGAGAGTACAGAATCACAGAATGTTTGGGGTTGGAAGGGACCCCCAGAGATCATCCAGTCCAACCCCCCTGCCAAAGCAGGATCACTAGGACAGGTCCCGGCAACTTCTGCTGGTGGTGAGGTCAGAAGCAGGAGCCAAAGCCTATTGATGGTGGAAGGATTCAAGCTGCTTTCATGGTCATTGGTTCAAGCCCAGCCTGATCAGTGCATGAAGGAGGAGAGATAATGTTTAGTTCTTAGATTATTGCACTTGAGTGCACCAGTCCTTCCCATTTTCATACTCAAAACATTTCTGAATGCTTTCACAGTGAGGGCAAAATGTTTGTTCTCCTTTTCCTTTCTCTGTCTTCACTTTCTGCCACTGCTTCCAGCACTTACCAATGGAAGTGACATTTTCTATGGCAAACACTGACATTTGCTTCGGTCTTCTCTGTCCAGCCTATGAGTAAATGCCACCTTTATTTCTTCTTTCTTCAGAAGATGCATGTACTACCTTTGTACTGTAATCCTGCCTTGTAGATTTGACTAGAAGACATCAGGCAGCCTCTATAATCCACAGAGCATCTCACAGTCAGAAACAATGCAGGCTGTCATACGACAGTGTGGCATAAACTGCAGGGTACCAAGGAAGACATTAGAGCTCCTCTTGGGTACCTGGGAAAGTTTTCTTCTCAAGTCATTTGTGTCACTGCAGAAGGACTTAAGGATGAATTAATTGTTTTTATATTGGCAAAACTTCATTGTACTTACTCATACCTGAATCCCCTTTGAAAATGTGTGCTGGAATGGCTACTTAACAGTTTCTGCCTGTGGTCATCCAACACCATGTAAGCAGAAGGCTTCTCAGTAATTTATCACACAATAAAATCTGAGTATGAGTGGGAATGACTGAGCTGGTGGCTGCACATACATTGATGGATTGTCTGCTCCAAAACACTCAAATCTTCTTAAAAAAAGATATGAAAAGGTTCCTTAGCAGTAAGAATATATACAACACCACCCAGAATATAAACCAGGCTTACAGATAACTGCTCTTGGCATTAAAGAGGTTTTAACCTAAAAAGGGTGGAACCCATGAGGGGGACATTGTAACTTTTATCCTCCTTTGTAATTGCAGATTCCCTCCTTGCAAGGCCTCATTGGTAACAAGATATACACTGGATTAGCTAAAGAGTTAATTGATGAAGCTCTGGCTTTAGAATGAGTGCCTGTAAATAATGGATACAATTCATCCACAGTGTCCAGTCACACCAGTGGAGTCAGTGAAATTGCACCAGGGTTGAATTTGATTCCTTCTGTCTTTGCTTATCAGCGATACAACTTGCCCAGACATTTTATGGAGAGAGATTTGCCTTAGGCTGTTTATACTGGCTATGCATAAGATTTGGGGGGGGGGGGGAAGGAGCAGCTGTAGGAAGAAATGACAAAAATACTTTGTGTAATGCTCTACCTCCCTTTTCTCTCTCCTTTAATAACAGGGCAGCACGCTGAGAAAGCGGAAGATGTATGAAGAATTCCTGAGCAAGGTCTCCATTTTGGGTCAGTTGCCCTTTGGACTTTTCCTCTTAGTTCCTCTGTTATAGTTGGCAGAATGAATTTTGGTCTTTCATGGCATGTTGAAAGCAATGGTGGGCAAACAGGAGGTCTCATGGTTGTGTTGTTTCTGGAGGAATGAGAGAGCAAAGGGCCCTTTTTAGGACTTGTTTTTCTCACTGTTCGAGATGCACTGTGTGTTTGAAGGACAAATCATTCCTTACATATGGGAGCAGGTATGCACTGGTAACCTTTTGGTATCTGCTGTTGCAGTAAAGATCATATGGATGGAGGAGAAAGCAGTGCAGAGAGATGACTCTTTCCTAAAGTCTGCTACATCCTTTTGGGTGACAACTGAGAAGGTTTTTTTGCCTGCAAGAATGTTATATTTATGTGCACTAAACAAACTAATACTACAGATCAAAATGGTCTGAGGGTTTTTTTTTTTCCCCTTCCATGTATTTTTACAGCCCCTGTCTCACATTCTTCAAACATCTGTTTAGCTTCTTGTCCTTGGATTTTGTTTCCCTTTGATTAATGCGATAGCCACGAAATTTGGGCATGTTCTTGATGGCCTTCAGTAGGAAAAACAACAAACCCATAACGCTTGACCAATCAATCACCATTAGGAGAACAACAGCTTCTAATAAGGAGGACAGTGTTAGACAGTACAATGAAATGTTGATTCTGTGGCAGAACCATGATGGGACTATTGTGAGGGGGGAAAAAAACCCCACGACACAAAACCCCAAACAAAACCAAACCAAAATGAAAGGGAAAAAAAAAACAGCTCAGGATTCATTTCTGTATAATTAAAGTATTTATATTGCTAGTTAAGCAATTTCCAGTACTTGTTTATGGTATTCCTCTTCCATTCAGGCTTGGGTACATGAAATATGAGAGTGTCTTAGTGAAAGTATGCTTGAACTTTTGAGAGGAATTTTCAATCATATCATCCCTGGAGATACTCAAGGTGAGGCTCGACAGGGCTCTGGGCAACCTGATCTGGTTGAGGACGCCCCTGCTGACTGCAGAGGGGATTGACCTCTGGAGGTCCCTTCCAACCCAGACCATTCTGTGATTCTTGCATGTTTCAAGTAAGGCCAGGTCCATTAAATCACTTATTAATGAAGTTTTCATCATTTAAATGCTTCCTTTTATGCTTAATTTAAGTCTTCCTAAATCAAGAGCGCAAATTATAGCAAATTACAATTGAGTATTTAAAGAAGAAAAGAACCTGTGCACCTGCACTTAATGAGGAGCAATTACAACAATGAGACAGCTCAAAACAATTTCAGAGTAGAAAGGTTATTCAGAGATGTTGCTTCCTTAAACATGCGGTTTGCAGTGTAATTATATCCCAGGTTGCAGCACGGCTTTGAATCGCGGTGAGAAGAGAAATAAAAGAGGAAGGATTTCAAGACTTGAACTGCTTTTTAAGTCCAGAAAAGCAGTGGACAAAATAACACATCATTTCAGGAACATGGGGAGCGGAGGTGAAACGTGTAAGGATCTGTTTCACATGTCTAAAGAGTAGGTGACTCCTGGAAAACGGAGAGCTATTTTAGAAGTCTCAACACGGTCAGATTCACTTGGTGTGGTCAGAACTTGGTGGCTTCGTGGTGGAAAAACCTCTACCTGCTTCTTACTTACTATTTTTTTTCCCCTAGTGTCTGTAACTAGCCATACAATTGTAAGAGTCATATATTTTATAAATCTAAGGATTTATAAAATATAGGATAGGATAGGGTAGGATAGGGTAGGATAGAATAGAATAGAATAGAATAGAATAGAATAGAATAGAATAGAATAGAATAGAATAGAATAGAATAGAACAGAACAGGATAGGATAGGGTAGAATAGAATAGAATAGAATAGAATAGAACAGAACAGAACAGAACAGAACAGAACACTATAGGACAGGATAGGATAGGATAGGATAGGATAGGATAGGATAGGATAGGATAGGGTAGAATAGGATAGGTTAGAATAGAATAGGATAGGATAGGATAGGATAGAGTAGGATAGAGCAGAGTAGAATAGAATAGAACAGGATAGGATAGGATAGAATAGAATAGAATAGAATTAACCAGGTTGCAAGAGACCTTTGAGATCCTTCAGTCCAACCTATCACCCATATATTTTATAATCAGATTTTTCAGATCATGAGTAGCTGCTTATAGCATGTCCAACAAGAAATGAGAGAACTGTTTTAAAGCTTTCTTTTGGAGTTAAATATAAACATATAGCTATATATATACACACATACATATATATACATACATATATATACATATAAATGCATATAAATATGTATAAAATGAGTATATACCTATATACATATAGTTATATATATATGTATATGTTTATACACATGTATATATATGTATATATCCATATATATCTGTAGCAATAGATAAATATACATATAAAAATAGATCTAAATTAAATGCAATAATTAAATATAAAGGCATAAATGTATAAGTTCACAGTGTATACATTGCTAAAAATGAATATAGAGCTACATATATATTTGTAGAGCTATATAAATAGAAATATATATAAAAAGATATCAGAATTAAATATAATAATCAAATATAAAGCCATCAATGTATAAATACACAGTGTATAAGTTGCCAAGATTACATATATAACTACCTATATATTTGTAGAAATATATAAATATATATAAAAGGATGCCTAAATTAAATATAATGATCAACTATAAAGCCATGAATCGATATGCACGCTGTACAAACAGCCCAAAATTGCCTGTGGTCTATTATATTTGCTGCTTGCCTTCAATCCTGCCACTAAAACTGTGGGAGTTTTATCAGGGGCAGTATTCTAGTCTGCAGGAGACATGAACCAATCTGTTTAGAGCGGTACACAAAAGAGAGACACTTTGTGACTGGAGCTAGAATTAGCTTTGAATTTTTCATCAAGCCAGCTTAAGAAGATCTTTCAAGAGACTTTTTCTTTTCATTATTAATTAGTGAGTTCTTTCATGAAAGAAAGAAAGAAAGAAAGAAAGAAAGAGAAGAAAGAGAGAAAGAAAGAAAGAAAGAAAGAAAGAAAGAAAGAAAGAAAGAAAGAAAGAAAGAAAGAAAGAAAGAAAGAAAGAAAGAAAGAAAGAAAGAAAGAAAGAAAGAAAGAAAGAAAGAAAGAAAGAAAGAAAGAAAGAAAGAAAGAAAGAAAGAAAGAAAGAGCCTGCTCTAGGCCATACCTTGAGTGCTGTGTCCAGTTCTGGGCCCTTCAGTTTAAGAAGGACATTGAGACACTTGAACGTGTCCAGAGAAGGGCAACGAGTCTGGGGAGAGGCCACAAGCACAAGCCCTACGAAGAGAGGCTGAGGGAGCTGGGGTTGTTTAGCCTGGAGAAGAGGAGGCTCAGGGGAGACCTTATTGCTCTCTACAGCTACCTGAAGGGAGGTTGTAGCCAGGTGGGGGTTGGTCTCTTCTCCCAGGCAACCAGCACCAGAACAAGAGGACACAGTCTCAAGCTGTGCCAGGGAAGTTTAGGCTGGAGGTGAGGAGAAAGTTCTTCCCAGAGAGCGTTGTTGGCCATTGGAATGTGCTGCCCAGGGAGGTGGTGGAGTCACCATCCCTGGAGGTGTTCAAGAGGGGATTGGACGTGGCACTTGGTGCCATGGTTTAGTCATGAGGTGTCAGGTTGGACTTGATGATCTTTGAGGTCTCTTCCAACCTTGGTGATTCTGTGAGTCAAACTGAGCACTTTTTGAATGGTGCATTGGTCATTGCTATTAATGCTTCTACAGCAAAGGTCACAAATAGACCAGGAAAGTGCATTAGTGATTATCCATGGGAAAAACACTAGAAATGATAATCACCCAAACAGCAGCAGAAAGTGGAATAGCAACGTGGAGATGTGCAAGTGTCAGGCAACTCAACACATACCTTTGGTGCATTGATCTCTTTGATCTGGATTTGTTACCAGGCTCTCGGTGTGCAGTTCTGAGCTCAGCCAAAAGTCTTTTTAACATTTCAAGTGCAGCTCTTTCACCAACTCTTCCTCGCTCACACAATACTTCTCAGCAATATTTTGAACCAAATGAGGAAAACAGAGTCTGAGAGAACAGCCCAGATGTAACCCTGGTGTCAGAAGACAATGTTGGATTTATATTAGTCTAATAATTCATAATAAGTAAGAATCAGCAGAGCTCTAGTTCATGATTTTTTAGCCCAGCTTTTGAGGCAGTGAAGGTTATATTGTCCTAATGTCTGTTTCTATTAATAACTTCTAAAGCTGTCACCTCTTTCACTTTGATCTGATAAAAGTACAGAAGTTCAAGCAGAATTCATTGTCTTGAATTCTCATGCAAATGTGTAGAGAAGAGAGACACAGGTTGGCAGCCCTCCTCTCCCCGAGGGCAGGACAAGTACAATTCATCCCTTAGCAAAGGCAGTGGGACAGTGAGCAGCCCTGAAGGAGCTGCTTGGCAGGCTGTCTTCTGCCCTGTAGGTACCACAAGGGATTTGTGGGAGCTGCAGGTGGGTGATAAGGACAGGGAGCCACAGGAAGCAGGTTGTGTTAGTTCCATTACTCATCAGTCAGACTGGTAATGTTTTTCTTTAATTGAGGTTTTATAGGGACCTGAAGATGATTAGGGGACTGGAGCATCTCTCTGGTGAGGAGAGGCTGAAAGATCTGGGACTCTGTAGACTGGGGGGGGATCTTATTCATATAAATATCTAAAGGTCATGAAGGTGGAGATAGGCTCCTTTCAGTGGTCAGACATGGGGGTACAAACTAGAGCACAGGAGGTTTCACTTGAACTTAAGGAGAATTTTGTTACTTTGAGGGTGAGGGAGCACTGGAACAGGCTTCCCAGAAAGGTTGTGGAGTCTCCTTCTCCAGAGATTTTCAAAACATATCTGCACACATTCCTGTGCAACTTGATCTAGGTGAAGCTGAGTTAGCAGGGGGGGTTGGACTGGATGATCTCCAGAGGTCCCTTCCAACCCCTACCATTCTGTGATTCTGTGAAGTGGGGGGATGAAAATAAAAACACTCTGTGAACCATCCTGGTTTACAAGCTGGCAAATGAATCAGAGGTGGCACCCTGAACATCCATACTGAGCCTCTGGTCACACTGCCACCCATTCTACCAGAGTCTTGCTGTTGGCTCCAGTGGTGTGTGTGGTCTCACCCTCCTCAGAAGAGTCATCTTCTAGATTGGCACTTATCTAGCAGCCCATCAGTAACTGGCTGAGAGCAACTCTGAAGGAAAGACAGTAGGACTTGTTCTGACATCTGGTGTGGGATGTGGTAAGAGAACCTCACACTCCCATATTGCTGGTCTCTCCAAACAGCTCCTAGGCTGCTCCAGTCCGCTGCAGCATCAGGACAGCACAGATCAGATCGCAGGCACAGGGAACAGGAGCCAACGTTTCCTGTCCAGCTTTTCAGATTATTATCTGAGCAATTACCAAAGCCTGAGACAGACTGAATAAATACATTCATGTTTCCCAACTGGAGGTTCGTGCAAAGTGCCTGGATGAAAGAAATGTTCCTTTTATAACAGAACCAGACATGGGAGAGCTGTCAGTTTAGATCATAGAATCACAGAATTGTTAGGGTTGGAAGGGACCTCAAGGATCATCCAGTTCCAATCCCCCTGCCATGGGCAGGGACACCTCACACTACATCAGCTTGCTCAGAGCCACATCCAGCTTGGCCTTAAAAACCTCCAGGGATGAGGCTTCCACCACCTCCCTGGGCAATCTGTTCCAGTGTCTCACCAGCCTCATGGTGAATAACTTCTTCCTAACATCCAATCTGAATCTACCCATTTCTAGTTTTGTTCCATTCCCCCCAGTCCTGTCACTCCCTGACACCCTCAAAAGTCCCTCCCCAGCTTTCTTGTAGCCCCCTTAAGATACTTGAAGGCCACAATAAAGTCTCCTTGGAGCCTTCTCTTCTCCAGACTGAACAGCCCCATCTCCCTCAGTCTGTTCTCATAGGAGAGGTGCTCCAGGCCCTCTAATCATCCTTGTGGCCCTTCTCTGGACATGCTCCAGCGCCTCCAGATCCTTCCTCTAATAGATGCTCCAGAACTGGACACAATATTCCAGGTGGGGTCTCACCAGAGCGGAGCAGAGGGGCAGAATCACCTCCCTCGACCTGCTGGCTATGCTTCTCTTGATGCAGCCCAGATATGAATCTTCAGCCAACTTTAGAGATTGTTTTTATAATAAAGCTTTATGATCTTCAATATTTTAGAGTCTCTGGACAAATGGGAGCGGCTGACAGTGGCTGATGCGCTGGAACCTGTCCAGTTTGAAGATGGAGAGAAAATTGTTGTGCAAGGAGAGCCCGGGGATGACTTCTTCATTATTACAGAGGTAAGATTGGCATCCTGATAAGCTCCTGGTAAAGATCAAGGCTTTTATTAACAGGCATTAGGGATCAGTTTAACCTCTTGCTTTGGCATAAGTCTGACCTAACTCCACTCAAACCAGGAGAATTAGTCAGAGTTTGAATATATTCAGAGACCAGTTCTGTGGACATGTCTGAAGTGGGACAATCCCTAATTTCCAGTAAATTGAACGTGCAGAGGAATTTTGAGGAGTGTCTGGTGTCTTTGTTGCTTTAAGGTTTGTTTCCTACATAAGATTTTTTCTTGTTCCAAATGTTCAGCACTTGCCTCAGGATGGCCAGCCACGCAGTGCATTGATCATTGTTCCCAAAGGAACTCACAGGGGAAATCACAAATGGACATCTTTCAACTGGAGCAGGAGACCTGATCTGAAAATGGATAATTTCTTCTTTGTTTTTTGCCTTAAACTCAGTCCAAATGGCTGGGCCATTTTCTTGTTTACTCTCACACAGGCAGGCAGATCTGTCAGGCAGCTGAAAATGCTGACATCTTTTTGGGAGATTATCTGACACTTCAGTTTCACCATCTCACTTCTGCAGACAGATGCTGACAGGGTTTTTTTTCCTCCCTCTCTGACATAAATATTTGGATCCTTGGTATCTCACACAGATACCTAGGCACTGTGATAGAGCAAGTTATAAAAAGTTATTAGAGAGACTCAGACTAAGAATAACAAGACAGCATTTAGGGTATGATTGTGTGTCTGTTGAAGTAGGAGCCTTTCAGTACCAGCTGTGAGTGGTCATGCACAAATATATAGGCTGGGAATGACCAGCATATGGCTGTGTGGTGATACTTCAAGTGCACATGCCAGGACAGATGTTACATGACCAGCAATGAGGCAGTGGTGGTGCAGGAAGTAGAAGCTGATCTGAATCCCTCACTGTGTGTCAGATGAATGTAAGGAAGCTGGTATCTTTGTGTTGCCTTGGGATCCAGTTGTATGTGCACAGAATGCACCTCTGGCTGCATCAGGCTGCTGTGTTGTGATGTGATTTAGGAGGAAAGAAACTCTGCCCTGCTCAGGTGATAAGGGTCTTGTATGCACCTATTCCAGATGATTTAGAGGCCAACAAGTTGGGGTTTTTTGCTTGCTCCTTATCTGTGGATTTTTGGACAGGTGCCTCCATCCAAAGCAGCCAGAATTTCGTTCATGTGCAGTATCTCACACTTAAAATTCCATCCTTATTTCCTCTTGAGTGTTGGAAATAACATACTTGATCTATGAACATAGTTTCTCCTCTGTTGCTTACAAAATGGTCAGTACAAATAGCTGCCCCCATGTATCACACAGTTAGACACTTAAGGAACTTTAAATATGTGAGGAGCAGTGCCCCTTCAGAACAACAGTGTAGGAGTAAAAGAGACTAGGTATTAGATAGGGAATATTTTTTTGTTACCAAGGTATTTAGTATGGAAGAAAAATGTAGGAAATATCACTTTTTTTCCCCCAAAGATATGGATTTTGTGTTTCTACTGGTGTTACTGTGTGTGCTGTTCTTCTTTGCAGCATCAAGAGACTAGGAAAGCCTAATTTTCTTTGCCATCAAATCCCACCTGGAAAATTGGCAACTTGCTGAAGTATTACCTGAAGGGCTTTTATTTTTGCCCTCTTGATGGAACAGCTGTTAAGACTTAAATGAGTAGAAAAGTATTAACACTGCATACTGTATGATCATAAAGTATCTGCTCACCTCACTCTTCCACTATAAATCTCACCTAGTTTCTCACTTTGGAAATTAGAGAATGAAGAGCCAGTGTCAACTGTTTCTTGTGCTGCAGTAGTATTTCCACCTGCTCACACATAGTTCAAGCTTTGCATTTTAAACTCTTTTTCACAGAATTTAATGTCTTTGATGTTAAAACTGTTCCACAGGACAGCTGATGTGAATTGCCAGGAACACCTTATTCCACAAACTGGTTGTCTGTAGCTTTGGCTGCTTTGTTGTCACAGTATGTTGAAAAGCCATTATCTTCATTCCTGTGTTGTTTGATGTTTGTGGCCTTGTCATCCAAACAGTAGAAATGCAGCCAATTTGTTTGGATGCTGTATATCATAGAATCATTGAATGGTTAGGGTTGGAAGGGACCTCAAGGATCATCTAGTTCCAGCTCCTCCTCACACTAGATCATCTTGCTCAGAGCCACATCCAGCCTGGCCTTTAAAGACCTCCAGGGATGAGGTTTCTACCACCTCCCTGGGCAACCTGTGCCAGTGTCTCACCGCCCTCATGGTGAAGAGTTTCTTCCTAACATCCAATCTGAATCTCCCCATTTCTATTTTTGTTCTATTCCCCCTAGTCCTATCATTACCTGATACCCTAAAAAGTCCCTCACCATATGCAGAAACCATTTCATGTACCTCCAGAATGCAGTCTCCTTTGGAGCACAGTATGTCCAGTAGTGCAAAGCTAGACTTTGCCACACAATTTTTGGAGCCTTTATTACAAATCAAGGATGTTCATGGCATGCCTTAGACAAATCACCAAAGCTTTGGTGCACCAGCATCACAGATACTGATTCCAAGTGGAGTCTTGTGACTTCTATTGCAGAAGCTTCTCTAAGACACCCAGGACTCACACATGGATTTTCAATGCCTAACAGAGGGTTTTTTAATGAAGTCCATGACTTAATTGTTCATTTCTGCTTAGCCTGCAGTGCTGCCTTCTTCTGTGACAACTCTTTTGAAAAGTATGTGGTTCCTGCAGAAGCACATAGACTGTAAGTGAATTGGCACCTTTAGGATCTGCAGACTGAAGAGCAGCCATTAAACCCTTTTAAGCTGGAGACTTCCAGCCTTGGAAAGTGATGATCAGAAGAGCAATTCCTACTTTAAACCAGGAATATCAGCCTGGTTAGCAAATACAAGAATATTTAGCCCCCCACTTCTGTCAAGCAAGTACCAATGGCATCCTGGCCTGTATCAGGAACAGTGTGGCCAGCAGGAGCAGGGAGGTCATTCTGCCCCTGTTCACTGCACTGGTCAGGCCACACCTTGAGTACGGTGTCCAGTTCTGGGCCCCTCAGTTTAAGAAAGATGTTGCCTTGCTGGAACGTGTCCAGAGAAGGGCAACAAAGTTGGTGAGGGGTTTGGAACACAAACCCTATGAAGAGAGGCTGGGGGAGCTGGGGTTGCTTAGCTTGGAGAAGAGGAGGCTCAGGGGAGACCTTATAGCTCTCTACAACTACCTGAAGGGAGGTTGTACACAGGCGGGGGTTGGTCTCTTCTCCCAGGCAACCAGCACCAGAACAAGAGGACACAGTCTCAAGCTGCACCAGGGGAGGTTCAGACTGGATGTTAGGAGGAAATTCTTCACAGAGAGAGTTATTGCCCATTGGATTGTGCTGCCCAGGAAGGTGGTGGAATAATTGGAGGTGTTTAGGAGGAGAGTTGATAGGGTGCTTGGTTGCATGGTTTAGTTGATTAGGTGGTGTTGGATGATGGGTTGGACACAATGATCTTGAAGTTCTCTTCCAACCTGGTCTAGTCTAGTCTAGTCTAGTCTAGTCTATTCTAGTCTATTCTATACATTCACCTTTTCTCTGTTTTCCTTTGCATAACCTTTTTTTCATGGCTTTCTGTCCACCACCTCCAGTGTTGTACAGACTGTAGCAGGGTGCAGGTTATTGAGATGCTGTATGCATGGAGAGCGAGGCTGCAGCAGGAGCTCAGCCAAATTATTGGAATAACAGAAAATGTGTCCAGGGAAGAGTCACAGGGAACAAGGGCTTTTGAAGTTCACTGCTCACAAAGCTGTTCATGGCTTGTTTTTTTGTTTAAAAGTCTAATAAGAAAAGTATTACCCTGAGATTCCAGGACAAGCCACTGTTTTTCTGCCATCCTAAATCTTCACAGGCTCCAGGAAGATGTGTACTTGCAGTAGTAGGTTGGGTGCATTGCCATTAAAATCTCCAGCAGCCTTCAGCAAGATTTACTTTTAACATTTAAAGGCTGTGATTTTTTTTTTTCCCAGAGATAGGATTATTTTAATGCTTATGCTGTGTTCCTTAATTTGAAGATAGGATCAGGAGCGAATGTCTGCTTACAAAAGCAAAGCAACCGCTTCTGTGAGGTTGATTTACTGCACGTGCAACCAGTAATAATAACAGCAAAAGACAGTAAAAAAGAAACAGCCCTGCAGTTTCTGTATTTTCAGCTATTTCCAGGTCTTATTTTCCCACTAGGGTTTTCACACAACAAACCCAGGCTTTCCCAGACCAGACAGATGTGGAATGTATCTGCTGGATTCCAAGGTCATGGAATTATCCCATATGAGATTCCTGGCACGGAGGTGAAAAACTTTAAGCACCATGAAACAATTGTTGCCATAAAGAATTAGACTTTGGCAAGCGTAAATCATAACAGATGTAGGGTTTCTAACAAATAAATTTGCAGTTGTAGTGTACACTGCCACACTGTGTACCCAGCAGTGGGGAGGATTTACTCATCTGACTTCAGATAACGCAAATATTTTTAGCTAGCGTTTTAAAGTGGTAGCTTGCAGAGGCATGCGAGCTCTGCAGAGTCAAGCAGCCCAGCCAGTGCTGCGTCCCTTTAACACAAATGCCAGTTGAACCGGGGCTGGTTTCATTCCTGACTCGTGCTTTGCCACAGATTTCAGCCCAAGCAGGAGTTCAGACTAGTGTAGTAGTGCTCTGAAGCTGGAAAGAAGCGAGGGGTTTGCCGTTGTCTAGGTTACTGAGAAAGGTAGCGACAATAGCATTAAAAATAGCGGTTGTGATCGTGTCCTGCTCTCTGGAGTTCTGCTTTGAACTTGGCTGGGTGGCACACTACCTCCAAGTCTCTAATGCAGCTGCCAAATATGTGGGGACATGCAGCCGTGAAGTGCCCTGCTGGGTCTTCCAGCCCCCAGCCCTCCCCATGTCAGATCGTTTGGATCTACTTGTCCATGACTGAGCACCGTATACGGCACACGGATACTGTCACGGGACTCCGCCGCCTGCGCTCAGGGAGCCTTTTAATCTCAGCTGCATACTGAGAGCTTGCTGAACTGCTGCCATATGGCCCTAATACTCCATAAAGTTTGACATGGCTCAAGAAAAATGCGTGCACAGGCACAAATGTACGCAGGTGTAGGAGGGGAGAGCAGCTAAAGGTTTATAATAATGCCACGCTGCGCCTGGAGAGCCCAGCTCGTAACTGTCCTTCAAACGTGCTGCTCTCCGTAGCCTCTCCAGCTCCTTGGAGGACAGTTTGGTTTAAGTGGTGCAGAAAGCAAAGAAATAAAACTGCATGAGAAGTAAAACACTTCCAATTAATAGCTGGTCGTGCTGCCCAGCAATAGCATGCAGCAGCCTAAAAATAAAAGAGCTAAAAATAGAAGATAATTCATAGGAGAAAATTCAAGGAGAAATGGACACAGTGTAGCAAGTAGTTCCACTTTAGATTTGGGGGTTTAGCATTGAAAACTAGTATTTTAGCATAAAACCCCCTAATATTTTAGCATTAAAAACTAGTATATTTAATTGCAGATTGGTGCTAAGTCATAGGGAGTGGTTGCACCCTCCTCTGCAACACCTTTGTGAAGAGTGCTTCAAAAAACTGGGTGTTTGTGCTCCTGGTTATTATCCTGCTGGTTAGAGAGGAGGCAGAGTCCAGGCATATCTGATTTTCAGTCTCACCTGTATTATCAGTCCAGTCTGTGGGCAGAATCTTACTCTCCCTTTTCCCCATCAGTGGGAATAATCCTAGTGGTTCTTCCAGAGGGTGGTGAGACAGTGGAACAGGTTGCCCAGGGAGGTGGTAGAAACCTCATCCCTGGAGGACTTTAAAGGCCAGGCTGGATATGGCTCTGAGCAACCTGATCTAGTGTGAGGTGTCCCTGCCCATGGCAGGGGGGTTGGAACTGTATGATCCTTGAGGTCCCTTCTGACTCTAACAATGATTCTATGACTCATAAAGATGAGCAAAAGCTTAATGGGAAAAGGCAAAAAGTACCTGTCAGAACCAAAACCAGGCAATGGGAATTGCAAAACTGATGGATATGGAAGAGAAGAAATTCCATTGATAGTGCAGAAATCCTTCCAGAATTAATATATAGAGCTGCCTCGTTGATAGAAATTAATCAAATTAATTGGTAATGATGATTTGTCCAGCACTGTTCTTGGCTGATCACATTGAAAACAGTCTTGTAATCCTCAGGGGGCTGCTGGCTTTCATGCTGCTGTTGACATTTCAAGTCAAGGCCACAAACTGGCTCGGGTCTGGGCAGGATCTGCTGCGAGTTGTTGCTGAGAGTGCACTTGAGATACTGTCCTGTAGGTGAAATCAGTGTTTCCAACCCCGCTGACACTCTTGGCACGCTGTGGAGTGTCTCTGCACAGATGCAGTTCAAAGCCTTGTTAGGTGGAACAGTGTTTGTAAACTCTTCCTACCATGGTAACATGCCCCAACAGGGGCAGGTCCTCAGTCTGTCTCGGAAGGGCACTCCGTTCTTCACAGAATTGGACCTTTTGGTAGGAAAAGTTGATTTGAGTCTTAAATTGCACAACAAGCATCTGAAGATTTATGACTTAAAAGCTCCTTAAGAAGGAAAAGAAAAAAAGAAAAAAAATAATAGCCCAATTGTTTCCTGCTCTAAATTGTTGCTCTTTGACTTTCTAACCTAAGAGAGACCCCTTTGGCACCTACCTCTGCGACAGGCAGGAGAACTACAAAGTAAACTTCTTCCGTATGGTTAATGAAGTCACTGCCTTAGGCACACTCTGCTATCACACCTGATAATCTCTTTAAAAACACAGTGTGATTAATTATTAATTAGGAAGATGAATGTTGTCTAGAAAAGGACTTTCAAAGGCTACAATCCGAACTGCTTAGTGTTACCGGGATTTTGTTGATACCCAAAGTGTTTGTCAAAGGCAGGCTGCAGCAACTCCTAATCTACCTAGTAAACAAAATATAGTGAATAAAGAGAGCCAGCAGTCACTGAGGGCTCTGTACTTTGCTTATTCTTAACTGCAGAGACATTGCTTTCTGCAGACCTCTCAGAGGAAAGGTACTTTTCATTGTATTGATATCACCTAGCTGGGCTGGAGCAGTAGCGTTTCCATGCTTCAAAATTCATCTGTGGGATTTCAAAGGGCCAGCTGACAGCAAAACCAGAAAGTTAAGTTGTTGGGTCCCATCCTGAATAGGGATGGAGGTGCACTGTTTTGCTGAGTCAAAAGGATTAAAATGTCAGGTTAGTCCATCTTGTGTTGAGTTCAGTTTAACTTTGACTTTCTTGGGCAGTGGATCAGGCCATGATATCCATATACCTGCAACATCCATATGCATGCAATATCCATATACATGCAGTCTGGAGTATATCCTTATCTCTCCTCTGACAGTCAGTGTTTTATAGCAAGCAACTGTCTGCTCCCTGTCCTCTTCCCACCAGCCATGGAAGACCTGTCAGTGACTGCAGCTTTTGCCCCTTCCTTCCAACTCTTTCTCGAGCCCCACTAATACCTGCCATGATACACTGAATTCTACACAACCTGGAACATCAGAAGTGATGCACAATGGAGCATTTCCTTAAGCAATTCTGTGAAACTTCAGATTAACCAGTATTTCTAGGCTATTTTAGAACTTTGCAGATTTTGTTCCTCATTTGTGGCAGAAACCAGGACAACTGTATGTAAATTCTTTGAGTTGCTATGAACCCAGAGACTGGAGAATAATTTATTTTAAAATGTACTGTTAAAAATACTGTCAAACCCAGCCATGACTCAGTCTTGAGTCCACAATCAGAATGAAGTCCTCTTGTATCTTCCTTCTCTAAGACCATTAAGATCATGGAAATGAAGCTTTTCTAAGCAGAAGTCTGATGGGTGAGAAAACAGCCAATAGTACACAGCCAATAGTTTGTTATGGGCACATATTTCTGCATGGATGTAGTATGACCTTATATTTTAAAGAGTCATAACAGTTGTGGTATGGAATAGAATAGAATAGAATAGAATAGAATAGAATAGAATAGAATAGAATAGAATAGAATAGAATAGAATAGAGCAGGTTGGAAGAGACCTTCAAGATCATCGAGTCCAACCTATCATCCAGCACCACCTAATCAACAAAACCATGCAACCAAGCACCCCATCCAGTCTCCTCCTAAACACCTCCAATGATGGTGACTCTACCACCTCCCTGGGCAGCCCATTCCAATGGCCAATCACTCTCTCTGTGAAGAACTTCCTCCTAGCATCCAGTCTGACCCTCCCCTGGTGCAGCTTGAGACTGTGTCCTCTTGTTCTGGTGCTGGTTGCTTGGGAGAAGAGACCAGCCCCCACCTGGCTACAACCTCCCTTCAAGTAGTTGTAGAGAGCAAGAAGGTCTCCCCTGAGCCTCCTCTTCTCCAGGCTAAGCAACCCCAGCTCCCTCAGCCTCTCCTCACAGGACTTGTGTTCCAAACCCCTCACCACTTTGTTGCCCCTCTCTGGACACGTTCCAGCAAGTCAACATTGTTCCTAAACTGAGGGTCCCAGAACTGGACAGAGTACTCAAGGTGTGGCCTGACCAGTGCAGTGTACAGGGGCAGAATGACCTCCCTGCTCCTGCTGGCCACACTGTTCCTGATACAGGCAACCAGCAATATATGTGACCTTTTCCCAGCTCATTCCATCTTAGCTACTTACCTGTCTTACATGAACATCCCATGAACTTCACAAGGTTTATTCTCATTCCATGTGTGTGATGAGGTGCATGAAGCAACCTCTCTATTGCATGGTGTGGTCTGAAGAAGAGTTAAGATAGTTCTTTCCTGCTTGAAGGTCTGATCCTTCATGATATTGCCCACAGAAGGCCTAAGGCAGAGAAGCAGTGTAGCCCTATGGCCAACATCTCAGGCTGACACATCAACTGATCATCTTTTTCTCCTTTATGTGGAATTTCACCACCCAAAAGTAATGGCTCTTCTTTTCTACTGGGAAGCCACTTGCATTTTGCATTGCTGACTGAAATTTGTTTATTTCTTCCCTTGTTTTTGTCTAAAAGTCTTTCATAAATCAAAGGCTGGCAAATAATAAAAATCCCAGATGATTTACTGGCTAAAGGAGTATTTGCAGTGTCTTTGGCTACACAGTTCAAAGGATTTGTCTTCACTTGGAAAGCAGCCCTAGACCTGCTGATCCTTAGCTGTAACATAAAAGCTGTCCCAGGAATGATGCTATCAGCAGTCCCAAAGGGCTAAAATGGTAGCTGAGGAGTGATAGGCTTGTGGTCTTCCAGGACATTGCAACTGAGAACATTGCTTATGCCAGCATCATGAGGTACATGCAGGACTTGCTGTGTTCCTCTGTGTCACTGGAATTCTGGTAAACTTAGGTCTTGAAGCAAAAACCACCAAGAGGATGCAGCATAGCTGTGCTATTCTCAAAGCACTTAAAAGCAGTTTTCTTAACTTCTCTTTTTGCACACACTCTACCCAGCACACACACACACAAAAATGTGTATGAATGTTTCCCCAGTTCCCTTTTGACATGACAACTTGTGTAGGAGTCTTCATTCTCATTCAGCTGTAATTTAAAACATCTGATTTGTAAACCCATAAAATTTAAGTTTGTGCTTGAAATGCAGACACACCCTGGCCTCTTACCACTACAGGGCAAGTGGAGAACTGGGAGATTATTTGGTGTGAGGAGAAGTAGACCCCAAAGTTAGGCACTGGAAGTTTCATTTTCAATATGCTCCACTTGAATTTTCATAAAAAGCAGAGTTCTGGTTGTTCTCCTTGTTCAAAACAGCCTGTGACTTCATGCTTAGCTAATACTTGCTTTAAGGTGTGGAGGATGCTTTGACTCTCCTCTAGTCTTCTCCAGTAGGGTCTTCCTGCCGTGGAAGTCTACAAAAGCAGCAAAGCTTCCCAGGCCATGAAACACCTCTCTGTGTGAGTAAGGAGAGCAGCACACAGGCAGTTTATCCCTCAAGGTTTTCAGGAGGTTCTCAGGATCCTTATAAGCTCCTTTGGCATTGGAGACTGAGCTCACAAGCCCTGATTCAAAGCGCTTAGTCAGGATCAAGAACTTGATGGCCTGAAGCATGTCAAATCTACGCTGAAATTAAAGGCATCAGCTGTCTCAGGAGCTAGGAGCTCAGTCCTGAGGAGTGCTTCTCGGTCTTTAAGCAAAAGTATTGCTATATAAACAGGACCTGAAATAGAGTGTTGTCCATCCTGGTGGAAGAGGAATGGAGAGTTTCCTAACCCCTGCTGGAGTTAGCCCTTTCTCTGGGTCATGTTGTCTCTGTCCCTTGGGGGGGATGGCTTTCTCTCTCCTCTTTGAGAGGACTGCAGAGCTGCTGAAAGAACATAGCTTTTAGCTGTGTAGTGTGGATTTTGTGGAGCATTCAAAGCTTTCCATAGTTTGCTCCAGGAAGAGGCAACTTTGAGGGCCTGAAATTTATTTTTTCTTCTGAATGTCAGAATTTGGTCTTTTGAATCCACAAGATTCACCAACTGAAAGGATTTAAAGCAAGTTTTCCACGGGGGATTTTTCCTGATCTCTCCAATAAAGTCTCTTTCCCCCAGTTTGCTCCAAGTTTTCTTTCTTGCTCAGAAGCTGTTGCCCTAGCTGGCCACAGCTGCTCACCCGGCCCTGGTCACAGAATTAGTTATGAGACTTTAATGATGATGTCTGTCTCAGCCTTTTGCTTGGTCTGGTTACTTCAGCATCTACAGAATGTTTTCACAAAGAAGCAGATGGTGGTAGGAGTAATTGGGCCGTAAAACAACATTAGCAGCTAAAACCGATTTTCACCAGTGAGGATTCTGTGGGCAGGGTGAGGGAGGTTCAACACTGTTTGCTTGTTTTCTCTCCCGTACATTCAACCCTGCCCCTGCTGTAGGTGGTAGTGCCTGCACTGTCTGCTTCCAGGAGATGAGCCCTGTCAGGTCAGTCACAAATATGAACAGTTGATGAATAACCTATTATAGAGTCACTTTTCTGTTGACTCAGTGGACGTTTCCTGGCTTCAGAGAGAGTCAAGATAATGGCTGGCTTTGTAGAAAGAAAGAATCTCTAAAATGCGACATTTTTTTTCCCCCCCTTTGTGACTTTTATTGCTTTGTAGGCTGACATGTCTGAGGGAGGGAACCGGAGCCTGGGTGCCAATAATCCACTGCGCTTGGCACAGACGGTCCCTAAAATCTGGCACCAGCGTGAATATTAATTCAGTTGTTTTCCCACAGAAGCTACTGATTAGCAAAGGCCAAGTACCACCGAGATGATTCATTCAAACCCAGCATCCGAGCCCACCTTTGCCGGGTGGATCTGCTTTTCCTCACCCTCTGCGACAGGTGGCCTGAACGTGCGCTGAAAGGGGCAACTCGAATCCTACTGCAGGGCAAAGAGAAAAAGTGCAGAGGGACCCCAAAGGCTGGGCTGTGGTGCAACTGCTTCCCCGCTTTCTGGGCATGGGGCCAGGACTACTAGCCAAGGAGGATCACACCCCGAGCAAGGGACTCCTCCCATGGCTCAGAGGTGGTATCCTTATCCCTCTGTCACCATCCCATCCCTCCCAGGCTTCCCAGGCCCAGTTGGCAACTGCTGGTATGAAAAAGAAGTATGAGGCTATCATGTGCACTGAGACTGGGGAGCACAGAGGACACTGTGGTGTCCCTCCATCTGCTGATGGGGGATGATGGGGTGGCTGTTGATGAAGTCTTGATTTCCTCAACACGTGGCTGTGCCTCTGTTGAACACCTGAGTGATCCGGCCTGATGTTAGCTCTGCTGCTGTGGCTCAGGGCAACATTTTGAAGTCAAAAGACTGTAAAGCTTAATGTTTTGATTCTGAAAAGCTTTTTAACAGAAAAGACTTCCAAAAAAATTGAAAATCCCAATTTTTTATTGTCTGTGCAAAACCCACTGAGTATTTCACCTAAGCATTGCAGAGCTCTCCATGCATGAAGAAACTGCAGTGCACTCTGCTTCTGTTGGCCTTTCACTGTGTTCAGTGGTCTCTTTCTGCCTGGATCTTGTCTTCTTCCACCTCTTAACAACATTTCCTTTACTTCAAGGGGAGTACATAGGGGCAGCAGGGGTTTAATGTAGAGAAACACTGAAGGGGAAGATTGTCTGAGATACTGCAATAGGATGAACAAAACGATTGAAAAGGTCTTCCCATGTCAAACATCTATGATTTTAAATACTGAATGATCAAGGCAAAGGTGTTTCCTGGTGATTAATGATGGGTTGGGTGTAGTCATGTCTGGGCCTTAACCCTGGCCTCTCCTATATCCCTAGGAAATGCCCTGTGGCTCCGTTGCTTCTGCTGTTTTAAGCTACACTTGGTTTATGATTGATTGCCACTTTTAAAAGTACCTTTATGTTTGTGGCTATTTTGGTGACTGCTCTAGACAGCTTTGTTCCTCTCTCTCAGGTCTGGATGTTATTCCTAAACCAATCTAAATGTGCCTAAGTAGCAGAAGTGGTGGAAGTTCAGACGTAGGAAGGTAGCCTTAGGCAGGTGTGATATAGCTGGTACATGGTGAACTGCAGATTGTTAGATACTGAGCGTGGCTGGAGAGCTGATGTATAGGATCTGTGCCAGCTGGGTAGTGACATTTGCTTTCCATCTCTGCTAGACTGCAGCCTGAATTAGTGCTGTTCAGAATTATGGGCATTGATGAATGAATGTTCTAATGGCAAGGTTAATGATAATCATATACATTGACACTGGGGTTGTTGCAGTGTAAAGACCCTTTTTGCAGCGCTGCTCTCTCAAGGAGATTGGGTGGGTATCAGGGTACTCGCTGCTGTTACTCTAACATTGCCTTTTGAGCTCATTCGACCTTCCATTGTTAATCCTAACGATACTCCCAAGGTGCTGGCTTTCTGAGAATCCACTGAAATAGTGGCACTCAAGATTTCCAAAGCTGCCAGCAAATTAAAACAGCTGAATGTGTAAAACCTTGCAGATTTGTCTTCAAAAGCTCTCAGTAGCCCATTAGCTTGGGCATTGTCTTGCACTGTAATCTGTAGTGAACCCTAATGGATGCAGAAAAAAACCACCTTACCAGAGATAAGCAAACCAAACAACCACCACTTCCTTCGTCAGTGCAAACCTGAGGGTCTGTTCTTGTAGCCCTACCTGCTCAGCAGTCAGTACAACAGGCACGTTGCAATTGAGAGGCATAAAGGTAAAGTTCCCCCAACTGGACCAGAGTTGTTTGAAGTTTCACATCAGGCAGCTGAAGTGATCAAAAAATTACCAGCTTGCAAAATGGAAAGTGAAATGTTAGCTGAGAGATCTTAGCAAGGCTCACATGCAATCACTATTTTCATGAGGTTCGTAGCACCAGGAGCTCTGTAGCGCTGGACACTCTTTAATTGAAGGTAATGATTTGGAGATGCTCTGGGAATTATTCAACTGCATGCATGGAGCAGTGTGCAGGCAGGTGGGCTTGAATAAGGTGCAACTTATTTTGGTTGCAGCTATCATGGTGTAAGAACATTGGGCACACAGTGCTTGTAGATGGGCAAATGGTGTTTTGTTAGATATAGCTGGGGAAATAGGCAGCTTGAAGCAAGGCATACGTGCCCAAAAGCTCCTCTCCTTTTTCTAGCTATGCTTCTTGCTCTGATAGAAGATATTACTTCCACAAAGCTCATCTTGCCAGCAATTAAATAAAATACTCCCAGAATCCTACTGTGTGAAAGATCTTTTAATTCATTTCAGATCTGCTGCAGCTTCCATCCAGCCCTGTCTGCTCCACCGTGTGAACAGGAGCGTTTCATGCCACTTCACAGCCTCTTCCTTCAGCTTTTGTGGGAACTGCACAAAGATTAAATAGCAACATATAAAGAGGGTTTGTGGGACTGTGGAGTGAGGGGAAACTTATCTTTTGAATGTGTGAATTATGGAGTGTGCAGATTAACAAAGTGAGAAAGAGCAAAGGTATGTTCATAATAGCAATTGATAGAGTTAATAGCAACAGCAGATGGATCAGCCTGACCTTTTCCAGCTCTAAATTCTATGGACTGTACTGCTCTTTTCTAGTGGATGGTGAAGAGGAAAACAAAATAGGCTAGAAAAAACTTTCTAAGTTCAAAACTAGGATAAAAGTGTAACATTTTGAGGGCATGGAGGGGGGGTGTGGAGAAAGTTGGCTTCTGTGCTTTTCTTTTAAAAAGCAGTAAGTAAAAAAGTGTGAAATAAAAATGGAAGGAGGAACAACTTCCTGCTTATCCACATTAAAATTCTTTTCTTTGAGAAGTAGAAATCTATTCTGTATACTTAGTGTACCCAAAGGACATGGACACTGATGGTGCATACACTTATATTCTTCAGTTTAATAGGTGTTCAAGAGGGGATTGGACGTGGCACTTGGTGCCGTGGTCTAGTCATGAGGTCTGTGGTGACAGGTTGGACTCGATGATCTTTGAGGTCTCTTCCAGCCTTGGTGATACTGTTGATAGTATGATGATTTACTAAGGATGGCTTTATTGCAGGTGGAGCCTTGCTGGATTTTTGTACTGACTGCTATATATCCTTAAAATGGGAGGTTAGACCAGCAAAAGCAAAACATCAACAAGACTGACTTTTGAACCAAAAAAAGTCTTCAAAATAATGCTGATTTTCCCTTCCCACTCACTGGCCCTGGTGAAGGCCCATACTTGCACAGCCTGTCCCTCCCAGCCAAGGAGACATCACTGTCCGCCACGTTTTGCCTTGTGCTTCCCAGGCTGATCCCATCCCATCAGCTGATCTGGAACAGAGGGGAAAAATCCCCAGGATTTCAGTTTTTAGCATCATAAACACTTGCCTTTTATAGCCAGGCTACTTAGACCAACTGCTGGCTCTTAGATTATACTTAAATATAAAAAGAGGGGTTCTGAAGCAATTAGTGTTTCATCCCAAAGGATGAGGCCTGGGAATCTCCAGGTTGATCCGGATGGGTCACTGTCTCTGTGCTGTAGGATGTTTCGCCCAGCTGATAATTTAGTCCCAATGGTTTAAAAGTGAAACATCTATCAAAATCTCATTACTTTGGAGATGATGGGAGCTCATGGATTATAAACCTTCGTTTACTTTTTATATCTTAAATTATAGTGCCGTATCTGAGCCATAAATTCTTACAGAGCAAACTGCTGATGCATTTGAAGGAGTCAAAGAAAGACAGAGCGGTGCCAGAGGGAGTGAGCAGGTGGGGAGTGAGCGTGGGGTGAGGATGGCAGAGAGGTGGTGATGGCACATTGCTTTTGGAACTGCTACTCTTGTTGTTTTTGCAATAAGATGCCAGGGTTTGCATGGAGGAGAGGAGAGAAGGTTAATGATATTGGTTCCTGGGAATACAGGCACTCCCCAGTGACTGAAAGGGAATATTCCTGGATCCACCAAAGAGCATGGTTTCACTCCCAAGTGTCTGCCAGCAGAAAGACATGCTTGACTGCCCGCAGTTTAATATCATCACAAGTGCTGATTTATTAAATGGTGTCCAACTTCGTGACAGTCTTTGAGCCTGTGCTGTGGAGGCTTTGCTTGGCTGTGTAGGAGGCTGAAATGGCTATCAGTGTACAAGACAGTATTTTAAATTGAGCAGCACTAAGTAGCCTGATCCTGCAAATCTGAGACTCTGCAGTTTATTTCATAGAGACCAATCTTGCTAAGCTTTGTGTGCCACTGGAAGGAAAATCTTCCCCACCGAGACCAAATGCTTTGGGGAGTGAGAGTGATAAGCCCCTTGAATCCCTGCTAGATAATGTCCATACCTCCTGGGACAGGGCTCAGGAGATTTTGTCAGTTGTATCATTTATAGGAGGTGGGGGTCTGCTAAAAGCACAAAACTGTCAGAAAGATTTGACAAAGTAAATGAAATACAGCCCTGGAACCTGTGATGGGAGCAGGGACAGCAGTCAGCACTGACTTTATTTAGTGTGACAACTTCATTAAGTAAACAAGTCATATTGGACTGCTCCTGTAGCACTTTATTCTGCATTCTTTTATTTCTGCATTATTTTTGCCCTGGTTACACCGTTCACCTACGACTGGGCTCTTCCTCTAACGCAGTCAGAACGGCGTTGATTCCAGAGATAAGACAGGCAAAGTGAAGGTGATACAGGCAGATTATTATAAATACATCTTCTTTGTTCCATGGTGTGGACAGTCTTCCCGTGAAGGTCACTCTGACAATGCTCCAGGATGTACTTGTGGAGCTGGTAACTGGTGCAGCGAGAGGCCAAGCGGCGTAATCAGATCTTACATCTGGGTGCTCGCTGTCAGGGTTCAGGAAGCTTCTTTTGCGCTGTGATAGACCTGCTCTGGCTGGGCAACGGGAAAAGCCTCTGTGACTGTTCAAACAAGAGTGGAAAAATATGTATCTGGAATATGCATTGCTTCATCCTGCCAAGCCAAGTGTTTATTGTGGAGGCCAGACACATCTGTCCTCCTGCAACAGATATCGTGGTGTTTCTTGGATTAAAAAGGCCGACTGTAGAGGAACAGTGGAATAAATTGCTTCAGAAGGCTGACTTATTGAAGTCCTAGATCATATGGACCCTGTCAAAAAAAGATTAGTCACAACAAAAGCTGACACTTGGGGAGATGAAAGCAGTAGTGCTTGATATTTTGATTACCTTTAGGAGGACGTGCTGTAGGTGGGCAGTGGGGAATTGAGTCCTTGCTTCGTTTGACCTGGGCTGTCGGTATGATTACTTTGGGGAGATTTGTGTTTGTTTTATGTAATAAAAAGAGACTGGAGACATGGATTGCAGATAGCTATTTGGGTCAAGGGGTTAGCTTTTTGCCAAGCTCCAGATGGGGACAGAGAGGAGGACAGGGGCTGGAAGTGCTCCTGAAGCTGAACCCCATCTACACTGCAGGGACGGTAAGAGCAGCATCAATTTAGTGAGCTGCACCTGATTGTGAAGCTTGGCGAGAGGTCGATGGCTGCATCGTTCCCCCTGTGGGGTATTTCTGAGAATGCTACTTAGGAATGCGTTTGTTCTGAAAACCTGCAGTAAGTGTGAATAACAAACCTCATTACACTCTCTTCACATTTTCAGGCCCTTGCAGATTTACTGGAAGATGTTGGAAAACAGCAGCTTTGGCGGAACAATTCCGTTATATCAAGGATAAGGAATTTCTACTGGAAACTTGACAGGCACCAAATCACTTTCTTATATCTCCTTCTTCTAGTTCCTTGTGTGGATAACCTTACACTTGGTGTGGACAGTTTTATGTGCATGGCATATTGAAATGGTAGATAAAACCCCAAGGAAACCCCACAGAAGACCAAAGCCAACCTTCTCCTGTACATCTGCCTTATTTTTGAACAACCTTGCCTGGTTCAGGTGTCCTTGCTCAGGCACGTTGTGCTGAGCACACAGTTCTGTACCTTCTGCCACCAGCTGTCTGGTGTCTTAAGAGTGATCCAGCTGAAGCTGAGAAGAGTTTTGTTACTGTTTTCAAATGGACCTGGATTTACAGCCCTTCAGTGTTTTTGTAATACTGATGTGACATATAGTTGATGAGGTGGAACAGCAAATTGTGACCAATGTAACATGCTGACAGCCTGATGTCTAGGGATCTGTACTAAGTATAGGTTGCTGTTAATGGGCAAAATGAGAAACTGTAACTTTGGATATGGCAGATTAATTTGCTATACCTCCAAGTCTCCATAAAACCCATCAGCTGCTCAGCATGCATCAAACAATCCATTATTTGATTGTTGTTTCTGGTCCCTGGCATCAGCAGAAATAAGATTTATCTCTTCATTGAGATAGTACAGAAGTTAACCTAGAGAGTGTCTCAGCAATTTGTAAAGTATATGGGTTTAAAAATAGCCCTGCTATGAAATAGGACATGCTGCAATACAAAGGTATTACAGCAGCTTAGTTGTGCTTGTTCAGAAGAAAGCAAATGATGGTTGTTTGCTACATAATAGTGGATATTCTACTGCCCTTGGTTATTCCAAGGCACCGAGGTCCTAGAAAAGCAAAAATCAGTCCTGAAGCAGCCTGAGAGATTTGCAATTCAATGATGCTGTTTGAGGTGCGTTTAAACACAGTGCAAAGGTGAAGGGCCCCTTCTACAGGGTGCTGAGTGCCTTTAACTGCATTGAAGCCAAGGTGCTTCGGGACACTTGGTGTCTGCTTCAGGACACTCGGTGTCTCCTCCAGCCCCTCACCATACCTGGAGGCACACAAGTTTCTTTTGGTGCAAAGAAGCTGCAGGATGTTTGCAGCTATTGAATCTGCCCTGAATACTCCGCACTGGAGGGAGATTTCTGCTCCAAGCTGGGGTGGTCCTGCAGCTGGTTACAGGCACTGACAGCACCAAGGAGCCAAGCAATGCAAGACTTGGGTGTTCAGCTGCAGAGTGAGGGCTGTGATGCTTTCCAATAACTGGCATGAATCTTCTCAGCACTGTCTGCATTACTGTGTCTCCTCCCCTTCCCTGCCCTGGCTGGGGCAGGATTAGCCCTCACTTATTACTTTCCAAGCTGAGTATCTTGACCTCAAAACATCAGTGCTTTCCAACTGCACTGTCAAAAGCTGGCTCTCCAGTCTGTGTAAAAATCTTGGCTTTTAAAAACCTTTTTAATTTGAGTTAAAATCGAAATATGTTAACATTTCACCTTCTTCTGTGCATTTGGTTTGGACTCAGAAGATACTTTCAGATGTGACTGTAGGGTTGGTTGTTATTTTTTCTCCCCAGGAAAGCAGATAATTTCTCTATTCCTCTGCAAAAGCTTTATGCCACAATAATTTAAGATCTCCTCCAGGTTAGAATATTTCTGCATGTAAAACCTCTTTGAAGGTTTAAATAGACTGTAACTGAGTTTTGACATGTATTAGCACGTGTCAACTACAGCAGTTATTAAGGGTAGTGGAGACAAGACACATTCTGCCCCTCCAGTGACTGACTCACAGGTGTCCAGATCACTACAGGCCACAAGCAGGCAGTCAGTGAAAAAAAAACCACCCTTTGTTGCAACAAGCATTAAAAACTCCCTTTACCAACCACTTCAGCAAGAGATCCAGGGAATGATCAGCTGGAGAATAAACTCCAGTTCTCCCTTCACCAACCACTTCAGCAGTAGATCCAGGGAATGATCAGGTGGGGAATAAACTCCAGTTCTCCCTTCACCAACCACTTCAGCAGTAGATCCAGGGAATGATCAGGTGGGAAATAAACTCCAGTTCTCCCTTTACCAACCACTTCAGCAAGAGATCCAGGGAATGATCAGCTGGAGAATAAACTCCAGTTCTCCCTTCACCAACCACTTCAGCAGTAGATCCAGGGAATGATCAACTGGCGAATAAACTCCAGTTCTCCCTTCACCAACCACTTCAGCAGTAGATCCAGGGAATGATCAGCTGGAGAATAAACTCCAGTTCTCCCTTTACCAACCACTTCAGCAATAGATCCAAGGAATGATCAGGTGGGGAATAAACTCCAGTTCTCCCTTCACCAACCACTTCAGCAATAGATCCAAGGAATGATCAGGTGGGGAATAAACTCCAGTTCTCCCTTCACCAACCACTTCAGCAATAGATCCAAGGAATGATCAACTGGGGAATAAACTCTACTTGCTGTCTTAAAAAATCCTGTCCTAAGACTGTGCCTGGAAAACTGCCTTTTTATTCCTTTTGATGTAAATCCTTTCTGTGTATACTGTAAGGTTTTGCATCCACCCACAAAGTATTTCTAAATGATACTAATGCATACATTTGCACAGCACGATGTGCATTAGTTAAATTGGAGTTAATGAGTTCTGTCCTGTTCCTCTTTTCTGTGCAAGCTGATCTGCCTGCATCCAAGCAATCTGTAAAAGAATCACAGAATTAACCAGGTTGGAAAAGACTCTCAAGATCATCAAGCCCAACCTTTCACCCAACACCATCAAATCAACTAAACCATGGCACTAAGTGCCTCATCCAGGCATTTTTTAAACACTTCCAGGGACAGTGACTCCACCACCTCCCTGGGCAGCACATTCCAGTGGCCAAATCACTCTTTCTGTGAAGAATTTCTTCCTAACATCCAGCCCAAACCTCCCCTGGCACAGCTTGAGTCTGTATCCTCTTGTTCTGTCAGAGGTTGCCTGGGAGAAGAGAACAATCCCCACTTGGCCACAACCTCTCTTCAGGTTGCCCCTCATCCTATCACCACAGTCTCTCTCCATCCTTCTTGTAGGCTGCCTTCAGATACTGGAAGGTTGCTATTCGGTCTCCCTGGAGCCTTCTCTTCTCCAGGCTGAACAACCCCAACTCCCTCATAAGAAACACACAAGAAACTGACTGCAATTGTCATCTTTTCCCTAGCAGGAGTAAAGGAGCATGACATGCAGAAGGCAATACTCAGGACTGGAGACTTTTCCAAGCACCACAGGTTTGAGCAAAGCCAACTGACTTTCTCCACTTCTCTTCCCAGGGCACAGCTTCTGTTCTGCAGCGCAGATCTGACAATGAGGAGTATGTGGAAGTTGGAAGACTTGGTCCATCAGATTATTTTGGTAAGAAAGTTCATCTGAAATGTGGCTGAGAAAGACAGGCACATGGAGTTGTATCACAGAATCACCATGCCTGGAAGAGACCTCAAAGATCATCAAGTCCAACCTGTCACCACAGACCTCATGACTAAACCATGGCACCAAGTGCCACGTCCAATCCCCTCTTGAACACCTCCAGGGATGGTGACTCCACCACCTCCCTGGGCAGCACATTCCAATGGCTAATGACTCTCTCAGTGAAGAACTTTCTCCTCACCTCAAGCCTAAATTTCCCCTGGTGCAGCTTGAGACTGTGTCCTCTTGTTCTGGTGCTGATTGCCTGGGAGAAGAGACCAACCCCCTCCTTGCTACAACCTCCCTTCAAGTAGTTGTAGACAGCAATAAGGTCTCCCCTGAGCCTCTTCCAGGCTAAAAAATCCCAGCTCCCTCAGCCTCTCCTTGTAGGGCTGTGCTCAAGGCCTCTCCCCAGCCTTGTTGCCCTTCTCTGGACACGTTCCAGCATCTCAATGTCCTTCTTAAACTGAGGAGCCCAGAACTGGACACAGTACTCAAGGTCTGGCCCAACCAGTGCTGAGTACAGGGGCACAATGAGTTCCTTGCTCCTGCTGGCCACACTATTCTTGATGCATGCCAGGATGCCATTGGCCTTCTTGGCCACCTGGGCACACTGCTGGCTCACATTCAGCCAGCTGTCAGTCAGCACCCCCAGGTCCCTTTCTGTTTCAGGTGCTTATTGCCGTAATTAGTGTTCTACTCTTTGCAAGCAGGGGGTTATGCATAGGTCAGCTGCTGCTTTCAGCCATACTGAGAGACTGCAGTGAAGCTGAAACCATTCCTTGGTTTCCACCAGTGTAGCTGACAGGAGACACATCCAGAATCAGCAAAACAGTCTGAAAGCATTTGTTTTCAAAGGCATTTTACACGCATGCATTATGCATGTGTAATGCATTTGTACTGTCAACAGAATTATGTAAAGTGTCTGTCAAGAGAGAGATAAAGGGAGATGTTCTACAACCAAAGCAATTGGATGGTGGCTAGGATATGCACCCTTTGAAAAAAAGAGGCCCAGGGCATGAAGGGGGCCTACAAGAAAGCTGGGGAGGGACTTTTTAGGGTGTCAGGTAGTGATAGGGCTAGGGGGAATGGAACAAAAAACCTAGAAATGGGTAGATTCACATTGGATGTTAGGAAGAAGTTCTTCCCCATGAGGGTGGTGAGACACTGGAACAGGTTGCCCAGGGAGGTTGTGGGAGCCTCATCCCTGGAGGTTTTTAAGGCTAGGCTGGATGTGGCTGTGAGCAACCTGATCTAGTGTGAGCTGTCCCTGCCCATGGCAGGGGAGTTGGCACTAGATGATCCTTGAGGTCCCTTCCAACCCTAACAATTCCATGATTCTAAGTGACAGTGCATGTATCCCTGTTTCCAGGTGAGATAGCCTTACTGCTCAACCGGCCCCGGGCTGCTACGGTGGTGGCACGTGGACCCCTGAAGTGTGTGAAGCTGGACCGGCCCCGCTTCGAGCGAGTGCTGGGTCCCTGCTCTGAGATCCTCAAGAGAAACATCCAGAGATACAACAGTTTCATTTCACTCACTGTCTAAATGATTCCTTCTGGAAAGCTGCCTTGGTGTGACCTTGTGCACTTAAATTTGCTCCGTGCGGCTCCGTAGCTTTATGAAGAAACAACAAAAGTGTGCATTTTATGTGGATTTTTTTCTGTTTCTGTCACATACTGGATGTCAGTTCTGATCTCCTGTATCCTGTAAGTAGGAAGACAACTGTTTGGATAAGACTAGCTTTGGGGAAGAGCAGGCTTTTGGCTTGCAGGCAAGACTTCTCCCTGTTGTTGGCTCCTATAGCTTAAAACTGGGGGTTTTAACTATTCAGAGGTCATACCAATGTCTGTTTTCCTTCTTATCTTTGGAGATGGTCTTATTCACCTTTTGTCAAGCTTCTTTGATCAAGCAGTGTCCCTCTGCCTGTCACTTTTACTGGTCTGAACCTCTAGTGGAGGTTTCTGAAAGCCTATGAGGTGAGCGGCAGTTGCGAAGTTGAAGCAGGGAGGTCAGAGGATGGTTTTGATCATTCCAGCAAGCCAGGGTAAAAGTAGAGCTTTTGAGTCATTTTGTTTGTGGCTTAGATACAGGAGCCATACTCCTCTGTGGTACAAGCCCTTTCAGGTCTGCTTTGCAGAATGTGCTATGCCAAACAGCCCTGCTCCAGTCTTCTGGGTGAAGAGGTCAAGGGGCAATGTTTTGTAAGAATTCAAATGGAGCCTTTAGGACCCAAGTTATTTGTCCTCAGCTTTTGTAAATGAGGGGTTGCATTAGATCCCTTAAAAGCCCAATGGGAACTTCTCCACCAAATTAAGTGGGCTTTGAAACATATTTTTATCTGCAGTGGACTGTCCTCAGCCATTTCTTGGCATATTGTATGGAATGCTGAGGAGACGGTGCCAGGTGTGCATCAGGGACAACAACAGCAGCTTGTTTTTAATGAGGTCCACTTAATTAAATTCCAATGCCTTCAGTCTTTTAGTCTTTTGCTATATGACTAAATTTTTAGGATTTTTAAAAGATTTTCTGAGAGCCAAACACATGCTTCAGAATGCTGCCTCTCCTCTAGAAGACACACGCATTGCCTAACAAAAAGCACCAGGATCTCACAAGAAGCTCCTAGAGCCCAGGTCCCTCCCAGGGCATGTAGCTTCACTGGCAGTCGTTGCTGCCCTGCCTAGACATGGATCTCCTCTTGAATGGAGCTTTTTGCAGACCCAGACCTTACTCTGCTGTGCAGCCCGTGAGGATGGGCTCATTTAGATTATTCTTCCTAAAGCTTTGTTCTTTGAAGGAGGACTTGTCTTTGCTAACGGCAGCAAAGGTCTGCAACTCAGCTGGCCTAAACAGCACTGCCTGCTTTTCAGGTATCACAAAACTTTCTTCTTGGTGATAACATTCTTCTGAGTACACACAAACTTTCTGTACCTTCTACATGCCAGAGGTTGTGCAATGAAATAAGGCAGCGATCCCCCTTTTGAAACTAGAGGTGTTAGTGAGCACTAAAGTCCCTCCTACTGACATGCAATGTGCTTTCTTCTTTGGAATTAACAAAGACTAACCTGGGACATTTCCATCAACCCCAAGCAAGAGGGCCCAATATTCCAGTAGCTGCCCACAGTGGTCGTTGCAGAGCTACCTTCTTCTCAACTTCAGGCTCTTCTCATCACTTCAAGGTGCTTAATTTATGCCAGCACATTTTCAGTGGTCCTGCCAGGGTGTATCCACTATTTATTATCATTATGTTATGCTTCTTGCATGTGTTAACTGAATATGACCAGCCACATTTCCCAACCTTGCCATTTTTATCACGTTGTATTTATATAGGCAGACTCCCCATTATATAGAGAGAGATAAATGTCAATGCATTTGAGAACTTTTTATTTGCTTCACTGGGTTTTTTTTGGTATCCTCTTGTGCAGTTTTTAAAAGGACTCTTTTTTAAAGGTCCCCCAGTCACGTATGCTCCCTTACCTATTGCATCTCTGTTGTGTTGGTAAGATAATTGTGAGTGTTTGGCATCATATGCAAAGTACATTTCTTGTTAAACACCGAGTATTAGCCTCATGGTTTAGAAGTTACTGAGCACACCCCCTCCACACACACACAAATTCTTTGCTTTAAACCTTTACAGCTCTTGGAAAATACATTGGAATTATGGTTCTGTTGTGAGCAACCTGAAGAGAAGTGTAACAATTTAACACCAGGACTCCTGCGCTTTGAAGTGGAGCAAAATGGTGTTCAGTGGCATTTCAAAGTGGGTGATGGGACAGGATTATGGTGTGAATAAAGTTCTTCTACATTATGTATGGCTGGTGTGGGTTTATTCATAATGGAAGCCTGTACAACTACAAGCCCTGTTCTGGTTCAAATCTGCATATCATAAAAAGTTCAAACTCCACTGAAAATAATCAGATGCAAAGGAACAAAAAATAGAGCAAGCATCCCAGTGCTATATATAGTAATGGAAACCAAACTGGTTTTCTGGAGGATTAGCATGAAGGAAAAAAAATGCCTTCTGTTTAACTGTAACCATAGATGTCTATATAAAGAAGTAGGGGTTCGAGGTGTCTCTTGGCCATTCGTGTTGCTGTTTAGATGCTGGTTTATTCAGGCATTTCAGCACATGTGGAACATGAGGTGTGAGAGCTGTCTCACTGGCTGTAGGGACCCTGTGTAGAGTCTGTTGTGCAGCCAGTGGGAAGACCTGGGGAAGAACAGGCTCCTTTCTCAAATACCAGCACTGTTCCTTTCCTCCCCACTATCACAGACAGAACCCATGGCCATGATCACAGTGAGGCTCTCTCCCAATCATTCCTCTCAACCTTTGGCCACGTGTGGATTTTGAGAAGTGCAGCTGCCCTGGGACTGAAGCACAAAGGCGTTTTTGGCACCAGAGATGTACTGTGCTGCTGCCATGGCTTGTGTTCATGCAAGGAGCTGGCCAAGAGCTACATTAAGGAGAGACTTCTCGGAGGAGGCAGAGCCTCCAAAGGAACCACCTGTATCTCATGCATCAGGGTGAATGCAGGGGTTGAAGGACTGGAGGATATGTCTTCTGGGTGAGGAAGAGGTGGTGAGCGTGCTGTTAGTGCCACGCTACCTTTGGTATCCACCAGAGCTCTGGGTGGCCACAGAAGTAGGTGTGTTGTAGTCCAAGCTTGGCTCCAGTGCTGCAGTGGTGAATCCAGACCAGCCTGCAGGGCTAGTGAACTCACTTCATGAAACTTCTCTGCGGTGGCCCCTGCACAGGCACCTTGGGTGGCTCCCGGCATCCGAGGGCTGTCCAGCTTTCCGTTTTTGGAGTGTGCTATTTTTCCCCCCTTTGCTATGATTCAAGCGGGAAGGACTCGTCTTTCCAGAGAATTACTCACATTATGCAGTAATCAAAAGTGACCACTCTCTCTGAGCTTCTTCCAGAAGGACATTTCCAGCCCACGCTCCCCAGAAAAGAGCATCTCGCCACTCCCCATTGTCAGGCTTTTTTGGGTTGGAGTTAATTGTGCCGCAGCCATTTCAGGACTCCCCAGACAAAAGACAAGACTTTTTATTTGAATACAAACTAATTGTACCTCCAGATTTTTTCACCAGGCCCATGTGGCTGTCCAGGCTTTAGTGTAGCAGGTTACTCTGATCTCTCCTCAGCATTCCCACCGCTTTGTGACACTGGGTGCATGAAGCTGTGGTGTCACAGGAACCCTGTGAGTCCCCGAGCCTCAAGCAAGCCCAGTCTGGCACTATGTTACCTGTTCAGGTGTTGGTGGAAAACAAGAGCTGTTGCAGAGAACCAAGTGAACCCAGTGCACACCACTTTGGTTGGTGGCTGCTGGTTTGAGTTTAGGGTGGTAAATGGTCTTCAGAAGTGGAGGCACCACACAGAGAGTGACGTTTCTTCTGTTGTGAAGGTTGCTTAAGGTGTGTGCACCACATGCAGTTTTGTCTTCAGTGGTGCATAAATCCTCATTGATGGAAGAGAACACATTGGTTCTTGGTGCATGTTTCTGTGTGGCAGCTGAGAGAGAACAGTCTCTGTACTCAGCACTGGTTAGGCCAGACCTTGAGTACTGTGTCCAGTTCTGGGCTCCTCAGTTTAAGAAGGACATTGAGATGCTGGAACGTGTCCAGAGAAGGGCAACAAGGCTGGGGAGAGGCCTTGAGCACAGCCCTACAAGGAGAGGCTGAAGGAGCTGGGGTTGTTTAATCTGGAGAAGAGGAGGCTCAGGGGAGACCTTCTTGCTCTCTACAACTACCTGAAGGGTGATTGTAGCCAGGAGGGGGTTGGTCTCTTCTCCCAGGCAATCATCACCAGAACAAGAGGACACAGTCTCAAGCTGCACCAGGGGAAGTTTAGGCTTCAGGTGAGGAGAAAGTTCTTCACAGAGAGAGTTGTTAGCCACTGGAATGTGCTGCCCAGGGAGGTGGTGGAGTCACCGTCCCTGGAGGTGTTCAAGAGGGGATTGGACGTGGCACTTGGTGCCATGGTCTAGTAGTCATGAGGTGTTGGGTGACAGGTTGGACTTGATGATCTTTGTGGTCTTTTCCAACTTTATTGATTCCATGACTCTATGATCTTGTGCAAAGGGGCTTTTTAGTCTGGAGGAGAGAAGACTGAGAGGGGATTTAATAACTGTTTGCACATATCTGAGGGCTAGGTGTCAGGAGGGAGGGGACAGGCTCTGCTCAGTTGCACCCTGTGATAGGACAAGGAGTAATGGATATAAACTACAGCACAGGAGTTTCTATCTCAACCTGAAGAGGAACTTCTTCACTGTGAGGGTCACAGAGCACTGGAACAGGCTCCCCAGGGAGGTTGTGGAGTTTCCTTCTCTGGAGGCTTTCAAGACCCAGCTGGATTCATTCCTGTGTGACCTGTGCTAGATTCTATGGCTCTACTGACAGGGGGCTTGGACTCGATGATCTTTGGAGGTCCCTTCCAACCCCTAACATCCCGTGATCCTGTAAAAGGCAAAACCACAATGATCTCCTTCATGAGAGCCAGAAATCCCATTGCTTGCTGCTCACATGAAGATCGAGTCCCTACAACAGCAGGAGTGGCCCAAGAACTATCACAGGTGGACGGGAGTTAAAGTAAGACGACAGAGTGGGTGGTGTTGCACCAGCGACCCAGTGGGCACTAACCAGTTTAAAAGCTCACACTTGCTGTTTCAAAGACCAGCTCACCATTTAGAGGCCAAATTATCTGCTCTTACATCCCCAGGCATGTTTTTTTAATCTGTTTCTAATGATTTGGCAGCCTTAGCTGCAGCTCATTTTCACCCTCTTGCAAATGCACACGGCTGCGCAGACCGGCGTGAGAGCGTTTCCACTGCCACTTCTGTAGGTCCCATATTTCCCTCTGGAGAAGGAGAGCATACTTGGATGTGAGTGTGTTTGTAGCCTTGAAAATCTGATGTTACAGGAATGTGTTGGCTTTGACGCTTCTCCTTCTCCAAGGGTTCCTCTGGGGCTCTTGGCTGCCCGGTGTAGTCTGAGCTGGGACGCAGCGCTCGCACAACAAGCTGGCCTTTGCTCTGCAAGAGCTGCCTGGCCAAAGGAGCTGGCATCTGCAGCCAGCTGGTATTTCTGCGAAGGCTGAGGATGTTTTTCAGTGCTTGATCAGGCTCCAATAGCAGAGTGATTCTTCTGATCTCTGAAAATCTGGATTGGGCTTGTAGAAAAGAGGCTGCACTGTGCCTGGGAAAGCAAAGCAAAGCAGGAGCACCTCCTCCTTGGGCACACTCCGACTCCTCTCTCAGAAGTGCCTGGGTAACTTTTCACTTCTCAGTGTTGCAGCCCCACCCCAGCTGTGTTTTAATCCTTGTTTTCAAGTAACTCTGCAAAAGTTATAGCAGAGAGAGCCTCTGCTGCCCAGACAAGCTGCAACACACATCCCATCCTCTTGTGCTTAGGCAACTGTAAGCATGCAGAGTTCTCTTTAAAATAGTCATGAGCTCTCATGGAGGAAAAATAACATCATTTTACCCAAGGAGACTGCTCCCATTCCAGTATAAACTGTCTCCAAACATGGAGCAGTGGCATGCCATGTTGCTGCAAGGGCCAGCAGTGCTGAATGAATTGGCAGATGCTGCGGGGCTGTCTGATCTCTCTGGTAGCTGGGCTGCGAGAACGCTGCTCCTCCCTACTCATAGCTTTGCTCTGAAGCTGAAAGAGTTGATTTGCCAAAATAGTGCCCTTCACCCAGGCCCTGATGGGCTAAACCTAGCCTCATGCTTCAAGGGCTCATTGGGTGCATTCACCTTACCCTTGCTGGGTGGAAACAGCAAGAACAGCAAGCTGTAGACTGGACATATAGACTGGTGATGAGGCAGGGATTTTCTCCCCACTGCCTGCTGTTACTGGTGCTCTGGATGTTCATACTGCTGGCTCTAGGGAAATCAAGCCTTTCTGGGAAGTGGCTACTCCCTATCCTCTTTATACAGAAAATGTATTGTTATTATTTGAAAGCACTTTTGTATTGCCCTTAGACTACAAGCATGGCAATTGTTCCATCAGAAGACATCATGGTGCATAGCAGTGAAATACGACGTACAGTACCATGCAGCATGTATTTTCCAGATAAACTGGGAAAGTAGTGAAATGGATCTGCAAAGTGGGGGTACAATAGCTGCTTTGCATTCCTCCACATGTGTGGAATTTATAGGCTCTACAGAGTGACTCTGTTCCGCTCCCATGTGTTCCCGCTGATCGGATGATGGGTCGCGCTTCTGGCCGCTTTCATTTTCTCAGTCGTGTTTGTGGGCCAAGCACAAAGTCCCAGAGCCTTCAGATCGATCATGGCAATGAATTGGTGCTGGCTAAACCCTCCCACCGTTTATTTCCACTACAGCACTGAAGAGGGAACAGACTTAGCAGCTGAAAGATACAAGAGATTATTTCTCCTTCTCATGCAGGGACAGCTCAAGCAATTTGCCAGACTGCAGGAGCTGGCTGCATTTGTAGACTCTGGGTTATTTGGTTGAGACTTTCCAGCCCTGGAGGTGCATCTTCTCTGCACTCCACCCTGCCTGGGGTGATGAACTTGCCACAGAAGTGCTGAGCAGGGAGATGGATCACTGCTCACAGGGTAACTTGTGTAATGATGACTGCAGGAACTGCTGCTGGAGGAGAATCTACATCTCTTAGCACTGGCCTCTTGTTGAGATGGTAGAGCTCTGGTTTTGGTCCTGCAGCACGGTTCATATGGCTCTTAGTGAGGCTGAAGGTATCTGTGAAAGCCATAGAGCTGCTCCTGAGCCTGACAAACCTGTAAGTCACCACTAATGGCCACCAGCAGCATTGCAAGCTCCACTCCCACTGATGTGGATGCTCGGATGCATCCAGCACATGCTGCCATGGGCCAGATTCCCATGGGATGACGAGATGGTTCATAGCCTTGACACGTATCCAGTAAAGCATCACACCCTCTCCCATTGCCCTGCATTTCTGGCTCTCAGCCCAAGATTTAGCTTTGAGAGAAACACAGGATTAGCTAGGGAGGGCTTTTTAAAACTTGGATTTGCAGGGGGCAGGAGAAGGCACCCAAATGGTCAGAGGTTGCTGAGGAGCATAAGAACCAGCCTAACAATGGCGAGCTTGTGTGAGTGGGGAGATGCAGCAGAACCTGTGTCCGGATGAAAGCTGCCCTATCAAAATAGCCATAAACAAACCCGCCTCCTCTGCCACAGCAAAGCTGTTGTGCCAGGAGCATATTAAATTGTATATGCTTTTTCTCAAGGCAAAAGAATTGCAGCAGTGACGGCAGCTGTGCGTGCTGGAGCCGAGCCACTGTGTTCAACTGATGAAGGCCTTGCTGAGGACGGGGTGGGGGAAGGACGGCAGATGAATGTATTATTCAGAGGGACCCACACTGAAATAATCCACCAGCACTGGGGAGATGTGGGAAGGGAGGGAAAAAAGTGATTGCCCCCCTGCCAACACTGAAGAGTTGATGCATTTGCCAAAGGGCAGCCCCAGTGATGGGCTGGATCCTTTTCCGGGCTGGATCCCTTTCTGGGCTGGGATCCGCAGTCCTGAGGCTGTTGCTGTTTACAGGATGAGGTGAGATGTGTTTTTTTCTTCCCTGAGTCTCCCTGGGGAGGTTCTTGGTCTCAAAGCCCAGAGCTGAACTGCACCTATCGCCCTGGCCCAGGTGAAGGAGCAGGGGAGTGCTCAGACTGCTGGCATGAGGTGTACAGGAGATGGGATTTAAAACCTGTAAGGGGCAGGGAGATGGCAGCAACCCCATCCTCTACATCAGTGTGCTCTGATGATGGCCACCTGGTTGGGCCCAGGTGTGGTGGATAAATGGGAAATAAAGTGGCCTCCTACCTCCAGGGAGGATTGTTGCTCCCCTGGCAGGGCTGCTCCCTGCCTTGCTGCTGCCTATGTCCTGGAGAGATAGAGTGCAGAGGGCTCTGGATCCATCCATACTGCAGGCAACACAGTGCCTTAGCAAAGCCACCTCTGTGTGAGCATCCCCACAAAGGGGACAGGAGCTGGAAGGAATCCCTTTGTCTTCAGTAACCTCTGAATTTGGTGCATTGTGGACAACCACTGACAGCCTCAGCTGTACGTGAAATGAATGCTGCAGCCAAGCTCACCACTTGCTTGGAGGAGGATCTCGGAGTCTCCTGCCTGTGATTTGCACATAACTCCTTGGCCCATTAGAGGTCCAAGCCTGAACCTGGCAGCCCCTGCAAGGAGGAGAGACATGGATCTCATGGGAGCTCAGATCAGTCAGAGACCTTTTGTGGAGTATGGCGAGTATCTAAAATCTTTTCCCACTTTGAGCTGCAGCTTCCTTGTGTGCAAAGTTGAGTTGTGAGTAAAGAATACAAGATAATTGCCCATTCCTTCCAACATTTGGAAATACCAAGACAACTAGCAGGGTGCTTTCCTTATTAACTCAGGAGCATGCAAGCATAGAGGGGCCTCATGCAGCTCCTCCTCAGGAGGGAGTGCAATAAACCAGAATAAATTCAGGAAGGATGACTTCTGTGCAAGCACCTTGCAGGTGCCTCTTCAAAGATTTCGTTTATCCCCGGGCAACGTAGTTCAAACGCTGCATCGAGGAAACGGGATGGAGGAGCCTGACACCCATCTCAGTTTAAATTCAGTCACTTGCAGCTGTCCCATTCTTTAAGGCAGAAAAGGAAACTTATGGCTCTCCTGCAACGTGAACAACCCCCTGAGCGCCCAGAAGGTAACTGCCCTTTTGTGCCTGAATCCAGTCCCTCTCTGAAGTCGCTGCACGCAGAGGGCTAACATGACTCGGTGAAAGAAAACCCATTCCAGTAGCTTTTTAAGCAGATTACAGCAGATTAGCTCACTAATCTATATGGAATCCTCTCTCCAACAATTTCAAACTGTAAACAAATCCAGCCACTTCTGCATGGCACACAAACATTTGCTGTGGATTATTCGAAGATTAGCTGCAAATGATATTTGCAACAATGGTTTTATTTTGTGACTTGCTACCTTGGGTAATGTAAAACCTTTTTGAAATGAATATGCCTCCAACAAAGGGAGAACTTAAGGCCCATCAGCAGCACAATAGCAGGTACTAGAGCGTGTACACAAGCAGAAACCCAAGACATTATTGCTGACAGATGAAGGAAACTAAGAATAAAACCCACTGGTGTGGATTAAAAAGGCCTAGGATTACCATAACATGGGAAAAAAGCCTTCCCTATAAAATCTGACTTGGTATGAGTAGCTGACACCCCACTGCTACTCACAGTTGGTTCTTCAGCTGCAGTTGTGCGTGGTTTGGAAGCAAAGGGTGTTTGAGGGGTGTTGTTTAGCATCCTCAGGTGGCCAGTGTGACTGACCCTGCTTGCTGCCCAGGTGGCTGGTAAAAATGAGGCAGCCTTTGTAACGAGGCGGTTCATCCTCCTGGAGATCCAGGGTTGTCTCCAGCCATATGGAGAAACCTAAGAGCCATCAGATGAAAGCTTCAGATGCTGTTGCTGACCCCAGAGAGATCCCTGCAAGCCCAGTGACTTGTGCTCTGGAAGCTCCTCGTTTTGATAGCTGAGTTTAGAATGTCACTGGGGAGGTGAGGGGTGGGAATTGCTGTTGGTATCACACAGCTTGGCAGAGTAGGGAACTAAAAGCTTGCAGACTAACATCTCTTGCTCTGCCACGTTGCCTGGAGCTGAATCTCACTGTGCACACCATGCAGGAACAGCATGGGAGGGCACTGGTGAGGCAGAGGGGGATGGGGAGTGATGTGCACTTGATGCTTGGAGTAAAAGTGCATCCTTCCGAAAAAAGCCAGAGGCCGATGCTGAGGGACCACACACGCAAGCCAGCACAGGACCATGTTTGGTAGCCTGCCCTGCTCCAAATGTTTGTTTTTTTTCCTGGGGGCAGCCAGCACCAGCCTCCTGACACCCCTGATCCCTATGACTCTGTGCCCAGGGCTCTCCAGGCTGGCCCACATGGGCACTGCTGCTCCACAGAGAGCAAAGCTGGCCTTGCAGAGTGCTTGCTTGGGACACGGGGAATGTTGTGTCTACCAGGCTAGTGAAGGAATGCTCAGTTTACAAGACAATGGCTTTTAGGAAGCCAGAAAAAGTTAAACAGCCTTGCCAGATGGAAGACTGTCCCTTTCCACCCTTCAGCTTCATACTCCTATAAAGAGATGATCTGTTTAATATAAAAGATTTCCAGAGTCTTAGCAAATGAGTATCTGAGAACTGGTTTCTGATGTGGTTTATGTTCTTTTTGATAGATTTAGGTTATGGGAATGTTGGTTACAGAGGCAGGGAGTGATTCATGCTAAAACCATCCGGGTGCCATCTGATACAGCTGTCCAGCCGAAGGTAGAGGGAGGCTGCTGCCTGCGTTGTTTAGTGCCTGTAGCTCAGACTGCTCAGTGGTAAGTTATAGCTGCAGAAAAAAATTACTACAGCAGAGGAAAAGAAAGGGCTGTGATTTGCAGAAGGAAGTTAATCCTTACTAGATCAGCATTCCCATAGCAAGCTGGGGGTCATACAGCAATGCCTTGAGACCTCACACTGATGTGCTCTCTGTAAGAGCACCTTAGAAAAAGCAGGTCTCCCTGGAGAGTCTCTGGCTGACAAAGCTGATTGCTTTATGCTTACTGCCCACCTTGGAGCTACCTAGGAAAATATCCTTCCTCCACTGTCTGCAGTTTTGTCTCAGTTGTGCTTAGAAGATCAAGCCCTTGAGCTGATGGAGAAAAGAAGTGGGGGGGGAGAACCTGCACTGTCTTCTACAACTTTTTTCCCTATAGTCAAGCATTTTGAAATCCTGTCTCAATCTGAAGGTCATCAAATCAAGCAAAATGGCTAAGAGTGGTCTCTGAAAAAAATCTCAAATGGCTGCTGCTCTTCAGAGAAGAATTTTAGTCCTCCAGCTATGATGTGCTCCATGGAGCCCATGTCACACCAGGTGACCATTTTTGCCTGGCTGAGGCCAGGCCTTGCTGCTGCACAGGTTGCCTGATGAACAATAACACACAGACAAACCTTGGGACCATAACAGGAGAGCAGACCCTGATCATGGGAGATTGGGTGAACAAAGCCACGGGATGCAATGCTGGGCAGCAATGAAGTGGTCGCTGTCACCCTGTTGCTGTGTGTCACGTCTCTGCCCTGAGTCCTGTCACAAGGACAGGACAGGTGGGAAGCAGGGATACTCCTCATCAAAACTCATGGATTTCCATTGGACTTTTGTAACTTCTCCAGGAGCTGCATGAAAGCATGGCAAGGCCATGAGCCAAGAGCCTTGCAACATCACATACCTTTGTTGTCTTGTAATAAGCAAGGACACTATTTTTGTTTGCAGGTTTTTCTCCCTCTGTTGCTCCTGCTTCAACTGTACATAAATCTGGAAGGAAAGTTTGTGTCTTCTTTTATATCAAATTTGTAGCTGAATTAGGAGGGTTCCTTGACCATTTATTCCCAGTTTATTCATGGTAAAATAAATTCAGAGTCACCTGGGATCAGTGGTTTATGTATGCATCAAGCAAGCCCTCAAAATGGTCTAGGAGGCTCCTAGTACTGGAGCAGGAGCCTCCAGCCCAACCAGCTGGGTGATGTGGGAGTAGCAGGACTGTATTAGATGGCACCACAAGGGGCTGTGTGTCCTTCCCCAGTGAAGTCACCCCTCTCTGCTTCCCTGTTTGGCTGGCTGTGTTCCCATGGGACTAGTTCACAAGCCCCGTTCCACCTGCAGCCATTGCCCCACGCAGAGCATCTCAGATTATGAGCAAAACCAGCTGCAGCAGGAGGGATGTGTCTCCTCCAGTGCAGCATCCCTTTTCTATCACAAGCTGGTGGCCTTGGCTGAAGTTTGACACTCCAGATAACTGGGCACTGAAGGAAGCCTCCCTGGGCTGGCAAAACACTACCCACAGAGTAGCTCCAGCAGCTCCTGCCCGAGATAAGGCAGCGTGCTTTCAAGACTTAGTGCCTTTACCCCCATTTGCTGCCAGCCTGAATGTCCCCATTATCTTTCCTCTGTTTGGGCATTTCCCTACCAAGCAGTGTTATTTTGTTGCTTCTCTTTCAGCAGGGACAGATGGGGCCTTGTTTTCCAAACACCACACACATACATTGAAAAGCAAGCGGGCGATGGCAAAGCATATTTGGTCTGCCTTTGTGATTTGAAAGGTTATTATCTGACCTCTCTCTCATCACCTTGGCCCCATAAATCTAGCAAAGGGGCCATTCTTAGCCCTTGAGACATGCACCCTGTTTCTTCTGCAGCAGACTCAAGATTTCATTGCTGACCTTCCCAATTCATTCCCTTAGAAGTTAAACTGCTCCCCAGCTTGACTCTCTTGAGGCAAACTCAGCCTTGAGGCAACTTCACCCATAGCTAGGAGTAACATTAGCACTGACTTTAGCCCATGACTCCTGCTTTTTGGTTCTCAAAATGCTTATTGGCATCAGATGGTTGGTTTTAAGATCTCACACATCTTCAAGTATTCCTTCTGATGCTATATACACTGATAATGAGCCATGCTAGCTAATCCCCCGTCAGGATTCATAATGTCAGAAGAAAAACCTGGTAGAAAAAAACGTTCATCACAGTTTGTTCTGCAGTACAAAAGGTCGTTCTGGCTGAATAGCTTGTCAGAATATTTCCATTTGGTGTGAAAGTTTACAGGGAAAATTGTTACTTTCTCCTCTGTGACAATCAAAACATTTCATTTTCCAATAGCTACCAACTGTCCCCTCCACCAAAGTGCAAAGTGAGATGCAAACATGAAAGGTCACTTTCTTCAAAAGTGCTCAGGAAAAGCTCTGCACAGGTCTCCAGCAGCCCTTCCTGTGACCCTAAGCTATCTGTTACCTTCTGAAACCCATCCAGAGAGTCTCCAGACCAGCAAGGCGCACGCAGGCTCTCCAGTTCCCACAAGCAGAAGACAGATTTCCACAGGGCACGACTAGGGTGGTGTTAACTGGGGGAGGATTATCTGTATCTGGATTCCACACTGCAATGTACAAAATTAGATTGTTAAAGGGAAGAAAAGCAGAAATACAAACTGATGAGAGCTCTCCTTATGTTGCTGCCAAATATGATCCTTTGGCATTAGCAGATAAAAAAAATCTGGCCTCTGGTTTTTAGACTGTTTTGCCTCCCACCCATCACTGCAGGCGAGGCTGCCGGCAGACCTGGAGCCCGGTCTGCAGTGTCAGAAGCAGTGCTCGTCCTTAGCAGGGCACATGTGTCATGTGGGGTCCTGAAAAAACACCATCACCTTTCCAGCAGGCAGGGTGTGATGGAGACGGGGTGCTGGGATGGGAATGGATGAGGCTGAACTCCGATTCCGGCTGGAGCAGCGGGGGAGGAAAGTCCACGCACCGCAGAAGGCTGCACTGCTGTCACCAGCACTCTGGAGAGCGAGGGTCAGTCGATGCGCTTCAGTCCCAGCTAAGCCTCACACTGCGCATTACCCAAGGATGTGTGAGGGCCTCAGGCAAGACTTGCCTGTCCCCCATCCAACATACTCTCTTGAAAACAGCCTTGCAACAACCTCTGAGAGCCAGCGTGCTTCATTCTACCAACAGCAAAACAATTACACATCAGACCTCAGTTCCCAGGAGGGCATGATTAAAGGCATGTCTTTTGGCCAAAGGGTGGAAATGGAGCACATCTGCACCCAGCAGCACGGTCTGTTGGGTGCCACACAGGTAAGGGGAGGGCTGCCTGCTGAGCAGGGATTGCCTGGAGCTGCTGCTAAACTCTTTTTTTTTTTTTTTTAAAGCAGCATTTTTGATTATTTCCTATTCACTTGATACACCACCAAAATAGATCCAGTCCTCCCCTGTTTTTCGCCTCTGCTAAAACCCTCAGACCACATCTTCTCCTATAACAAAAAGTATGTGGAATTGGCTGAAAAAGAAACATTCCTGTTCTCACAACACTTAAAAGAAAATAATAATAATAAAATCCACTCCTGTGCTAAAGAAAAAAATAAATATAGCACTTAGAGCACTTCATACAACTGCTCCTGTCCAGAAGGCTCCTGCATCACATCAGCTTTGGCCCTTTAACCATTGCTGTGCCAAGCCTTTCTCTATGTTATTAGTCATCCCTAACTGGCTGCTGAAGGCAGAGGCCAAAGGGAAGGCTTGATAGCAGCACTGCCCATGCCGTGATTTATTTTGACCACACTGAAAGCCTTCAAGAAAATGTGAAGAACTTGGGGCAGGACAAGGGAAAGACAAAGGGAAGTGAGCAGGGGCCTGTATGGCTGCTGGGGGCACGAGCACAGGACACCTTGGTTAGACTCTGTGAGTAGCTGCGAGAGGGAGAATGAGAGAGAGAGAGAGGGAGATCAAGCGACGAGCTGAACTTGCAAATGTTTTTGGCATGAAATCATGAGGGCAAATGCAAAGCTATCCGCCCACCAGCATGTGTGCGGAGCTGCCACTTTATGGGGACAATCCTATCTCTCTCTGTGTATGTAAGGGAGCGAGCGAGGTGGCGAGGGGCTGTCACGGGACCCTCGCCACGCAGGAGACGACTCGCGGGGCCACGCAAGGCGCAGAGCTGAAAGGGTGACGGGGCGAGCTTGGGGTGAAAGCAGGATAAAAACAGAGCTCTGTGGTGACTCCAGCCCCCTCGTGAGCCAGGACAAGCCCTGCAGATGGGCACCATTGGTGGGTGCCTTGTGCCTAGCCGTGGGGTGACCCCGACGCCTGCAGTGCCGGGCAGACTCCGCGTCTCCGTTGCGGGGGAGTGTTGGGATAAACCGCACCCAGGCAGCAGTGCCGGCAGAGAAGGACGTTCTGTTGTGAAGGGGTTTTTCTTCTTCTTTGATTTCTTTTTATGTTGGGGTTTTTTTTTTTCCCTTTCATTTTTTTATTTATTTTTTTTCTTCCAAGCTGCATTTCTTTGAGAGGCTTTGTGGACAGTGTGGGCAGAGCCAAGTGGAAGGAATTTAAAGGGAGAAGCCAGTTCAGGGTCACAGCCTGATACGCGAATATAAACCAAACAATTGCTGATGGTACAAAGCAGATCCCCAGAGCTGACGCAGGGCCATGGATGTGTGACATGAGACCAGCTATAGCGGGGAGCATGTGGAGCAGCAGGGTGCTGGCTGGCTCTGTGCACCTAACAGCCACCAGCACTGAGGGAAGCAGGGAGCATATGCAGCCAAAACAAGGGTGAAGGCACAAGATGGACTTGCTGGCTGGCTGGCTCTGTGCACCTTACAGCCACCAGCACTGAGGGAAGCAGGGAGCATATGCAGCCAAAACAAGGGTGAAGGCACAAGATGGAGCTGCACAGGCAGGCGAGATGGGGCACAGACCTACACATCAAGCCTGACTCGGCTGCCTTGGTCTTGGATCCTTAAGCTGGGGAGGGAGTTTCTGGGCAGCCTTCCAGCAGGGGCAAGGGGAAGCTGGGAGAGAGCAGCTCAGTGAACACGGACTGAAGAGGGACAACATCCAAGCCAAGAAGCCTTGCAAGGAAGACCACTAATTTTCTCTGTTGCCTTCACATAGAGTTGAAGACTTTACCAGTAATGGGGCTGATGCCCTATCAGACTATTACAGCTTCAGTAAACAAAACCTGGAAGGCTGGACTGCCTTTGTCCTTAGTACCATTTCACAGTCACCTCTTCTTTGGCACCTGCTTCTGTCTGATTCATTCACAGCTAGGTTAGAAAATAACCATCATCAGGAAGAAGGACTGTGCTGTAAGAGATTGTAGCTTAGTTCAGTATGGCTTTTGGCTCCTGTGTGCATGGCCAGATTTTGTTCTCACCCTGTTTTTATCCTAGGGCCACGACAGACACACATTCCTTCCTTGCTTCTTCCTCTTTCTACTGATACTCTGGCAAAGTGTCTGTCATCTCTGAGGAGCCTTCACACGTGGCACACATGGGATCCAAGTCAGACCTCTGGGACAGCAGTTAGAGTTTTCAGGAGACTCAGCAACAAGGCTATTTTAAAATTGGCTTGAAAGGTAATTTGGGAGGAAGAAAATGCCTGTCCCATGGAAGCTGATCAGGTGGGCAACACTACGATTAGAATTTCCCTTGCCACAGACCATGCATGAGCACTGCTAGAGCTGCTGTGACCATTTCATCCTTGTGCAGCAGGTAACATTTCACTCTGGTTCGGGAAGACCACCACACACCTCTTCAGGCCTCTGAGCCAAAGCAGGTGGTGTTTTACAGGGGAAGTGTTTCTGGCATGACTATATGTACACTAGAAATTGGACAGGGACCATAAAGTTCACTGTGGATCAGAGCTGCATTTTGAAGCAGTGATGTAGAAGTTAAAGATTCCATCACTGATTCTTGGTCTCTTGAGCCATCTGGCTCCCTATCACTATTTTATCTTTCTCAAGTGCTGTGAATGCTGAGGCCCTGTTCTGGTGTAATGGCATTTCAAATGAAATCGACAGCCAATTTGGATTACACAACCATGAAGCAAAGAAACACAAGATGCAGTGCAGAAAGTCCCATCCCCTCCCCCCCCAAGCAAAAGGTTTCTGATGACAGTTATGGGAGTAGGTGGCTCAGGGCCCTCAGGGGAAATTCCAGATGGATAGGAAAGTAGCAGTGATACAGCAAACCCCTGTGGAGGGTGGGACCAGGGGCACATGGTCAGCCACCAAAGAAGATGTGGTTATGAGATCAGACAGATGGCCTGGGGAAAGTCAGCAGAGACGTGTGGAAAGCCAGTGGGCAGCCAGTGATGTGATGCTGAGATGAGCATGAGCGTGAGATGGGAAGGGTGTGGTAGGGAAAACTCCAGAAGACTAAATACTTGCTTAACATCAGGAAAAGAAGCAGGTCCATCCTAATGAAATCAAGAGAATACTTCACACTCTGGGTTAGTCATGCTCTTAAGTGCTGGGCTGAATCTGGGCTGCGTTTGACCCTGCCCCTCCAGCCCTCAGAAAGCCAGGGTTGAGTAAGACCACACATCACACCGCACACCTCCGGAGGGAAGTGATTAAGCCATGAATAAGAGATCCACCAGCTGTTGTGCTTTGTGTATGTGCACACACTGTGAAAGTACTGCACAAAACTAAACCTAAGGCCAAGTGAGCCTGGGACCAAAGGTGAGACCTCCATGAAGGACCATGACAACAACTACAAGACTGAAAGCATGAGCAATGGAAACGGACACCATGCTAGCATGGATGCTTGAATTTGGCACCTTCATTTTAAACAAAGGAGGACAGAAGAGTATTTTTCAAATGCTTCTCGTTAAGTAATGTGCTCAGCTCCCATTTCAGTGGGAGCTGAACACCGACACCTCTTTTATGCCTCTGGGAATTCCAATCTAAATTCAGTATCAGCCCTAGAAAGACAAGTGAGGTTTTTCTGGTGGAAGTCTGTCACAGCTGGCCTCAGATTGGGCCCTGCCTCGTTTCTGAATGCATGCCTGGCCACAGAATAGTTTAAAAGTAACTGATAATCACAATAGAAGACTAATCCCCCAAAACTTCTTCAAGCAGGACTTTAGTGTGGCTAAGGCCATATATTTTTCACCAGTGGCTTTGGACTTGGACACAGATCCAGCAGTTATCTTTATCTATTGTTGTCTGCATTCAGAGTAGAAGTGGAGCAGGCACTCAGCATCAGTCCCTGATCTGGCTTCTTCCAGCAGCCACTAAGAGCATCCAGAGTTGTAATGGTGACATCCCAAACCAGCAGCTCTCAAAAGCACTGCGCTGGACTCCAGGCACACACTGACCGGAGGAGTACCCCATCACTCTGGAGACACTGGGGCTGGCTGGCTGCATCCCTTCATCTCCTCTGGCATCCACAGAAACTGAAACAAGACAGGAAAGCTATGGCAAAAGATGGAGAAAATCAGGAGTTGGAAGTGCTCTGGAAACCACAATCTGTGGCAAGGATGGGCAAGAACGAGGGAGGATGCAGCGAGAGGAAGAGAGAAGGAGCAGCAGTAATGACCCTGCGCTACAAACAGAAGCAGTTTAACGTTTGCACACGTTGTGGTTGGGCTGTTGCCCGTGGTATTTAACTTCACAAACTAACCCAGCCATTAGGCACCGAGCGCTCGTTAATGCAGCAGATGCAGCCAGGCAGCCGTGCAGCGATGTACAGCCTGATGGAAAAAACACCTGCAGGCTGGCAGCACGGCTCAGCACAGCTCAGCACGGCTCAGCACCAACACATGTGGCCCAGGTGACTGCAGGATTTACAAAGGTACCTGTTGCTTTCTCACCACACCATGTGTAATCTCCATCTGCCTTGATGTGATGGTGTTAGAGACACTGGACTGAAGTTAGATGGAGCTGGTCCCACTTGCACTAGCAAAGAAACTGATCTTTCAATGTTCTTTTTCTTTCTTTCTTTCTTTCTTTCTTTCTTTCTTTCTTTCTTTCTTTTCTTTCTCTTTTTCTTTCTTTCTTTCTTTCTTTCTTTCTTTCTTTCTTTCCGTCCTTCCTTCCTTCCTTCCTTCCTTCCTTCCTTCCGTCCTTCCGTCCTTCCTTCCTTCCTTCCTTCCTTCCTTCCTTCCTTTCCTTCCTTCCTTCCTTCCTTCCTTCCTTCCTTCTTCTTCCTTCCTTCCTTTCTTCCTTTCTTTCTTCCTTTCTTTCTATTTTACTTTATCATTTTCTTCCTTTCTTTCCCTCTTTCTCTCTCCCTTTCTTTCTTTTTCTCCTTCTTTCTCTCTCTCTTCCTCTCATTCTTTTTCTCTTTCTCTCTTGCTTTTCACCACCTGAAATATCTGGGACATAGAGAAGAATTCTCTCTCTGCAGTACCTAGACTCCAAGGCTACTGTATTTACAATGGCTTAAGCTTTTACAAGCCTGAAGGAATTGCACTGATGCCACCAAGTTACATGGGGAAGAGGAACTTGTAGAAGATAACAATGTGTCTGCCTGATGCCACACCACTGAAATGGGTGTGTGTCATTACTGAAGTCTTAGTGGGACTCACTCCAGCATGAGATGCTCTTACGAAATGGGGACTGGGCTGGCACTGGGCAATTTGGCAGCAAGATGGAGCCAGGCTGCTTCCAGGAGCATCCCAGGGATGGAGGGCTCTGACTCCCATGCAGAGAGCAAACAGCTGCAGTGGTTTAAGATGTTACCCCACAGCTGTCTGCCCAGGCTCTCTGTGGGAGCCTGCTCATGAGCAGAGATGATCAAATAGAATGGATGCCTGGGCCTCAGCTGTCCCAGCTCAGGGCCCAGGGGGATGCATGGGGAGGGCAGATGGAGAACTGGAGTGGCTGCAGCGTGGGCACTAATATCTCCACCATAAGCTGGGGATGCAACTCTGGCATAAGGTCAAAATATGAATGAAGGAACACCATAGCCTGTCCTAGGAAAACTAATTAGAGCTCATTTGCTAGAACTCTCAGCAAATGGGTTTCTTTTCTGCTTCCCCTTTTCTCCATGGGATTTCCTTCCCAGAGTTTGCCCACTTTTGCCTCTCTCCTTGCCCAGCTGTCTGTCCTTACAGGAGCTCCAACACCTCCCACTTCCCTCCTCTCTGCAAGGTGCATGCACAGGAGAAAGCTTCCAGCACAGGTAGCCACACCACAGGGGCAAGCAGTGGGCAGCCAGAGCTGCAGCCAGCCCTCGCAGCTAGCAGGGACACAAAGCAGGGATGCAGAGAAAGCTGATCTTTAATATTCTGTCTCTTGGCATTTTAAACCTTTTCTGCTCACCTTACTCTTTTCAGACTTCCTTCTAGCCTGAAATAACTGCAGCAACACAACCCACTCCCTTGCATTTCCTTCTCAGTCTTGCAGCCGCCACTTTATTTTGCCTTTTCCCAGTTTCATGAAAGAACGCAGTCGCATGAATAACAGGATTATTTATCATCCTCTCCCTCCCCTTCCAGGATGACTTGCTGTTTATGGAAAGCACTCGAGTGCAGGAGAGATCGTGCTACAGTTAAACAGACAATGCTTAAAGGGCCATTGCCTGTGCTGTGGTTCAACATTGTATTTTTCACTGATTTCCAAGAAAGGAGGAGTGCTGCGTGCAGAAGGATGGGGACAGCATCCCAGGTCGCTGCTGAAAGGGAAGCAAAGGCTACATTCAATGGGATGGAGAAGATGGTTCTGCACTGAATGTTTTTTTGCAAGAACCAAGAAATTCATTTTTGGTGTAAATGTGGGTGCATGTTCCCCTTGTCACCCAGCAGCATGCTCCTAGTGAACACATGACGGTGACTAGCAGGTGACAGACTGAGCGAAGACATCTACATGTGACACAGGCAAATGATATGGCACTGCTGCGTGCATCTGGCAGGTCTGTTGGACCTGAAACTTAGCAGAATGCTAAAACTTAGAATCATAGAATCAACCAGGTTGGAAAATACCTCAGAGATCATCAAGTTCAACCTATTCCCTAATACCTAACACCTGATCACTAACTAAACCATGGCTTCAAGTGCATGTCCAATCCTCTTTTGAACACCTCCAGGGACGGTGACTCCTCCACCTCCCTGGGCAGCACATTCCAGTAGCCAATTACTCTTTCTGTGAAGAACTTTCTCCTCACCTCCAGCCTAAATTCCCCTGGTGCAGCTTGAGACTGTGTCCTCTTGTTCTGGTGCTGGTTGCCTGAAAGGAGAGACCAACCCCCACCTGGCTACAACCTCCTTTCAGGTAGATGTAGGGAGCAATAAGGTCTCCCTGAGCCTACTCTTATTCAGGCTAAACAACCCCAGCTCCCTCAGCTTCTCCTCACAGGGCTGTGCTCCAGACCTCTCCCCAGCCTCATTGCCCTTCTCTGGACAGGTTCAAGTATCTCAATGTCCTTCTTAAACTGAGAAGCCCAGAACCGGACACAGTACCCAAGGTGTGGCCTAACCAGTGCTGAGTACATGGGGCAGAATGACTTCCCTGCTTCTGCTGGCCACACCATTTCTGATGCAGGCCAGGAATGATGATCTTGGAGGTCTCTTCCAACCTGGTTGACTCTGCGATTCTGTAACTTGTCCTGAGGTGATGGATGGCTGAGAAAAAAAAGGGCTTTGGAAATGGTTGCTCCCAGCTTCTCATCTGCAACTTGGCCACAATCACATGGTAAAGTTTACTATGAAGCTTCACCATGTCCTCTCTGCATTTCTGAGTAGTGTTGTGCCTTGTGGTAAGAGGATCTTTATCGGTGTTTAGTAAGAAATTGCATAAGTATTGAGAATAAGCAGCTGGGAAGCCCTGAATTCCCTGGGAATTTCTGCTCAGAGACAGAAGACACAACATGGGTTGCCTGCTCTGATCTGACCACTACCATTAGTGGCTCAGTGCATAATAGTGTGCCAGATAAAAACACTCAGGATTAAGTTTGGGTAACTTTGTTAGCCTTGACTCCACCAAGCCCTCTGGAGAGATACTGCATTTTACTGGGGACTTCAAGCATAGTCCTTTGGCTGCAGTCATCAAGACCACTTGAGGATGAGGCTGCTGTGCTGCTAGATGTGGACAAAAAAACAAGAAAAGAAAAATGTACAGAACTCTACAGTGGACTTTCAGTTAAAATAAATAAATAAAATGAAGGGTTTCTATGACCAAAAGGCTCAGAAACACAATTGGGAGCCTTCACAGCCGTTACAAACATCTGCAGTTCAACATAAATGAGCAACTCCACTAGGGCAGCCTTCGTATCTCCGCTGTCCTTTGGGCACTGCTGGATCCTGCAGCCTCTGGTGCGTGTAGAGCTGCAAATGTGTGCATCATTCTCGTGAGTTTTTATGGTAAGGGAGGGAATCTCACAGGACAAATGTGTAATGTTGTAAAAGCAACAAGGTTGCATGGATACAAGAACACAAAGGGGGCGGCTCGCACTTTGAGAATACAAATTCTTCGGCGGAACAACTATCTCACTGTCTTTGGATGGAGCTTAATAAAATGGACTGCTCCAAGCTAGGCCTCTGCAGGCTTCCAAGCTACAAACAATGAAGAATAATATCACAATTTTATGGTACTTAACATGGCTGAGTTACATCCTGGATGGTCTCCACAGAATCGCTGCGACTGGCTTTGATTTGAGTCAGAGGAGAAGAGCTTTACACCCACATTGCCGAGGAGGCATGAGAACACCATGCACAGGGCTCTGGAGGCCAAGCCCAGAGCGTGTTGCTTTCATTTAGAACATAGACCAGCGTACCTTAAGCTGGGCTGGTACTTTTACAGTCATTCAGCTGGATGAACTAAGTATTGCTGACAAAACACAGCCCATTTTTAATAGCTTTATCCACCAGGCAGAGGATATCCCCTGCTCAAAGCAGCTCCCTTGTCCCATAGGGGTGGAGAGAAGGGAGCAACTTCATATACCCACTAAAATAGCGGCCTGTGCTGGTATGCAAGTGCCCTAGTTTAATGCCTAAACATGGTATCTTGCTACCCAGGCTGGCAGGGCTGCCAGTTTGTACTCCAGCCCTGAAGGTGAACTGTGTGTCACTCAGCAGTGGCTCCTAGAGCAGGCAAGGTCAAACAGCCCCTCACTTTCGGCTGTGCTGCTGAACCTCCTGAGGAAGGAGCAGCTGGGCATGGGGGAGAGCAGAGCACTTCAGCTAAAGAGTGCTACTGTCTGTCTTTCTCTGTTCCTGAACCAAACCATTTCTCCAGGGAAAGCTGGGTCTAACCCCAACTGAAATCAAAGGGGCAGTCTGAAGGGAGGATCAGCTCTAGTGGGACCATGCCTCACTCACAGGATCTCCAGAAGTATTGTGACTTTAAGTTCACAGGAGAGCAAAGCATCTCTGGAAGTATTGTGACTTTAAGTGTCAACAAGTGTAGGTGGGGTGGGCCATGACCACCCTCTATGTTTAGGGACAGACATCATAAAACTTTTCTGAGCCCCACCTGATCACTCCCCTTAGCAGAAACCTTGTAGCAGATTTGCCTCTCATGACTATTTAAGAAAATTATCAACCATGAAAGCATCTGGAATGCTGTGCCAACAAAAGTTTCAAAGAAAACAAAGCTCAGCCAGAAGGACAGAGCCAGTACAAGGATCCAGAAGGAACAGCTAGAAAAGGCAGAAACTGTATTTGTAGGTGTACCAGCTGCAATAATAACTGCCTTGCTTGTTCTCCTTGCAGCTCTCCTTGTTGCTCTTTATGGGCCAAGTTGCAGGAAGGGGAACAGTTTGCTGACCATCAGCACTTTCTGCATTTGTAATCCATCACCTGTACTGCTTCTGCGACAGCTTTGTGCCTCCTTCTGTAGGCATGCAGCAACTGGGCTGCAGAGCAGCAAGGTGATCTTCCCCCACCACGGCCACCTGCCCCTCTGAAGCTGAAGGCCAAAGAAATGTTCAAAACCAGAGGGAAACCACCCAAGGTGGGTGAGCTTCCTGTCTAGCTTCCTGGATTTTATGTTCTGACATTTCATCCTTGGTGTTATTATACCGTGTGGCACTGGCACTGACGGGGCAGGTCCGGATCACTCTGAATATTTCTTAAGAGCCAGGACACTCTCAGCTCTTGGTCCTTTTTATAAGCTGTGGTGGCAGGATGTATCCTGCAAAGCATGCTGAACCACTTAAGAGCCAGCCTCAAACAGCCACCACAATAAAAGCAGCCAAACCTTCCAAAAAACCCAACCAACCCAAAACCCACCAAAAAAAGACAGCAAACACACAAGCAAACAAACAACAAAAACAACACCAACCCCCAACCTTACCCAAACTCATTGTGTTTTGTTAATGGTAACAAGATTATTAATAAGGCAAAATCCCTACTAAAATCAAGCCTGGAAAAGACAGGTTTCCCAAGACTCCCTCAGCAGGAATGTGATTGCAATGAAACGATTCCTCTTGCAACTTTAAGCCTCGTCAGGAGGGCCAAGAAAGTGTCAGCATTTCAGCCTGACCTCTTGAAAGAGCAGCCATGGCTTGCAGGTACCATTTAGAAGCCAGCCCACTGCCCTCTGTGGCGTCAGCCCCCTCCCCAGCACCACAGTGCCTACCTTGCTGCCCATCCCCACACCACGCTTCTCCCAGTGACCTTCCCGTGGCTGTGCTGCCCTGGTGCACTGCTGCCCCGGCACACTCCTCTGAAACATGAGTTGGTCCTGCTACGTTGCTTGACCTGTGCTTCTAACAACTGAGCCAGGAGAGATTTAAATGAGCTTTGCAGCCGATGCTGGAAGCCTGATTTGGGGGCACCCTGGTTTCATGCGTCACCGCCGGCAGAAAAAGCACTGGTGCCACTGTAGTTTCATTTTGTGTCAAAGAGCTTCTGCCTCCCTTCCCCCATGCCAAGTGTTGTGCAAACCCTGGGAATCCTCCCTCTCAACAGTCTGTCATAGTGTAAGACTATTATAACTCCTGGCATTTGAGGGGCTTCTAAAGGTACGTGCTTTAAATGAGACAAGCAGTATCTTGCTCGCTGCTCTCAGATAAACAGAGTGCAAATCCCAATTTTCTGCTGCTCTGTTCTTTATGCTGATTTTCTTTTAAAGCTCTAACTACCACCCTGTCACTCTTTGCCACATGTGTGGCTGGCAGGTATGACGTAAAAGAAGGTATTTCATGTTTGGTGCCTGCACATTTAATAGACTCACAGACTGCACGCTGCTGTAAAGATGCACTTGTGTGATGCTCTTCACACAGACGTTATCTTTGCATGCCTGTAGGACTTACACAGCACAAATGCATTTTTAGATCAAACCACAGACAAGGAGAAAATGTGTTTCATAAGCAGACAGACAACCCCAGCACAAAGTTGTTTGCAGAACCTGTGTGAATTTTATTTATGTCCCCTGGTCTTTGGTCTCTTCAGGGATCTTCCATATTTTGCATTATTATCAAATATTTGCAATGATCCATATAAACAGCCTGATGTTAAAAGCTACTCCAAGTGTAACTTGACCCAGAGGAAAGATGCTTATCTGAGCTCCACAATGACAGATCTAAAAAAGATGCTGATGCAGTGTGTTCCTCATCAGATCAGGGAAATGTAAGAGAAATCAAAACTGCATAGATCTTTTCTTCTTTATCAATAGATGAAGTAGGAGTTATCTCTAGCTCTTTGGCTTTCAATAGTGGAATACCACTTGAAAGAGCTACAAATACCCAGCAGCTCTGATCCCAGACACTACCGAGGAAGGAAGGAGAGGAGCAAATGCTCAGCGAGCTGGTACTGTCAGAATCTATTTCACTGTTTGGTAATTATTTTTATTACTATGACAACACAGACCATAAGAATTGTTTCTTTAACTCCAGCAAGTGATAAGCACAGATAAAATACTCTATTTCTTTTCCCCCCTCTAAACTTAGGTCATCACTTTCTACTTCTATGAGGTCAACTCCTGTGTAATAAAGTGATGGCAACTACCAGCCTGACTTGCTGTGGCTCTCCTCCTGCTTGCCAGTGCAGCCTGTGTGGCTGAGCCTGCTGCAGTGTGGCAGTCAGACACTTGATTTTTATTTTTAATACCAGGAGGCATTCTCAAATGCCTCCACACTGGCTCAGCATTTTCTTCTTCTTAAAAAAAAAAAAAAAGGAAAGAAAAAAAGGCATTCTCCTTTTTAAAGTGCTTCCAAATCTTTTACATCTCTTTTCCTTTTCTCTTTTCAACCCCCACCTTTTTTTCCCTTTTTTTTTTTTTCTTCCCCCCCCCCCTTGTGGTCCTGGAGACCACCCTGTAGGTCTACATGACATCATGAGAGAGAATTAAACGTACTTGAAAGGCCACTTCTGTTTTGGTGGGAACTTCTATGCAATTGCAAAGTGCCCATTAAAGCACAGGTTGTTTCCTAGAAGCATGTCCAAGCCAGTAGCGTGCAAACCCCTCCAGGGCTTCTAGAAAGCATTCGCTTTTGAAATGCTGAAGGAAATTCAGAGATGAAAGGATAAGTCTCCCTGGATGTGCATTTACAGTCCATTGTCTTCCATGAAGGATAGTATCACTCCTCAGTTGTGTTATTGCAGTTAATCCACTTAAATGCTATTGGATTTTCAGATGAGCTGAATTCTTTGCATCTGCTATTAAGATGCTTTGTTTAGAGGAGAAAGGGCTGTTATTTAAATCACAATGAGTTCAGGGAGATGTCAGGGTGCAGCAGGCACCTTGTGCCAATCTGCGCTGGGGAAAAGGGGGTATTTTCTCTCTGGGGAGGGAGGATGCGAAAAGCGAGCGGGCTGCCACCGCCCGGCTCCAGCACCGACGCTCCACGGGGCTGACTGCGAAAGGGGACAGGAAGGCTCGAAGGGGCCGAAGCGGTTGCGGCGGAGCCCCCGGGGCGCAGCGTCTCCGCGGCCGCGGTGGGGAGCCCCGCGCCCGCGCATGCCGCAGCCAGGTGCCGCAGGGCGGAGGACGCCCGCTGCTCCCCCAGCTGCTTTTTATTTATTCTGGGGGGGTGTGCTTTGGTAATTTCTTGAGGGTGTGTGTGGTTCTCCTTTGCAATGAAGGCTGCGCTGCAATGGCAGAGAACCTACGCTAACTGCCCTCCCCCCCCAACCCCACTGCCACTCTGTCCCTCCCCTTCTGCAAATAGCAAGCCCCCCCCTCCCAGTGCCCCCCCCCAACCCCACCAACAACCCCAAAACAATTAAAAAAACCCAACCAACCAAAAAAAACCCAACCAAAAACCCCAAAACCCAAACCAAACCCAAACCAACCACCGATAAGAAAAACCACCCAAACCCTCCGTGGCCATGGCGATCTCTCCTGCCTTATATAAAAGGCAGGGGCACAAGGTGGATCCCGCACGGTCCCCCGCCGGTGTTGCGCAGCAGCTCCCAGCCCTTCCCCTCTCCTCGGCTCCCCCGCCCAAGTGCCGCAGAGGGGCTGCCCCGCTCCCTCCCCGGCCCCCCTCCCGCCCCTGCCCCCCTCCGGCTCCTTCCCCTCTCCCCCCGCCCCGCTCCCCCCGGTCTTTTTTTTCTTTTTTTTTTTTCCCCGTACATGTGGGCAGAGCCCCTCTGGCTCTGTGAGCAGGGGCTGCAGCTGGCAGCTGCCCCCACTACTTGTTGTTTGTGGGTTTGTGCCGGGAGTACCGGGAGGAGGGGCGGGGGAGGCGCATGGCAGGGAGGGGAGCGGTATATGCTGCTCCGAGCCCCAGCCACGCTCCAGACAGGCCACCGCTTCGGAGCGAGCCCGGGAATCCTCCCTCCGGCAGGAGTTGCAGTTCGTCTCCGATCCCCTTGGGATTTAAACCTTCTTTCACATATATATCTCTATATATTTTTTTTTCTTCCTTCTTTCCTCCTTCTCCCTTTTTTAATTTTTCCTCCCGTGCAAAGTGGGGAAGGAACTGCACCAAGGCAGCCCGCAAGATCTTGCAATATTACTCCGATTTATCACTGCTATTATTCGTAATTAATTATTATTATTATTATTTTTAACCTCACCCCAGCTGGGGAGGGAAGCGGGACCATTCTCGGCAAGAGAAACATTTCCATCCGTATCAATAAAGATTTTTTTCCCTTTTTTTTTTTTTTTTTCTCCCCTTCCCCTTTTTTGAGAAAGGGGGAGCGGGTGGAGGGCCAGCAGAGCAGGGAGGGAGGGAGGGAGGGGGGTGTCGAGCCGACAAATAGAGCAACCCCTGAGTGCCGACGCGGAGCGGGAGGCCGCGGCGGCGGGGGGAGGCGGGCCCCAGCGCCGCCCGCCGCGAAGGGGGGCCAAGCCGCCCCAGACAGGTGATGGGCGTTTCGGCTGCGCTCCGGATCGACTCCTTGGGTTTCACTTTGGTCTGATCTAAGCAAATATGCAGAAGTACCGGCTGGTCTAGTCCTAAGAGCCAAGAGGAGCGAGCGCGAGCAGCAGGAAAGGAGAGCAGCCACGCTCCCGTAGCGAGGGGAACGTACAAACAGCGGCAGCGCCGTAATTAAACCACCACCGCCCCGAGGCAGCCCTGACCCACCCTGGATGCGGAGGACCCCCCGAGCCACCCCGCTGCCTTTCCCCTGAGGGATGGTACTGAATTTCTGCGCGGCAGGAGCCGGCCTGCAGCTCCTCTCCATCAGCGTTGCCTTCCCTCCGTGTCTAAAGTGCATTAGACCGCGATGAGGACCTGGGCTTGCGTTTTGCTGATAGGTTTTGGCTACCTGTCCTTTACCTTCTCCGAGGTAGGTGAGAGCGGCTCTCTGCGTTTTCGGTCCCTGGGGGTCGGGGTGAGCCGGTGACGGAGGACGCAGGGGAGCGGTGCCTACCTGCTCTCCACGGGCATCTCCGCGCCCTGGCCTCGCCGGGAGCGCTCGCCCTGCCCCAGCCCCCGCGCGGCCGAAGCACAAACCAAGTTGCCATTTCATGCATGCCAGAGGCGAAGGGGAATGACCGTGCATTCCGCCTCGGGGCTGCTGGCTGCCCTTAAAGATTCCATCTCTGTGTATAATATATGTATATATTCACGCCCCGCGGGTACAAACGGGCTGCGGTTGCTCGGGGGCTGAGCGGTGCGCGGAGCCGCCTGGCAGCGGCCGCCCCCGCGGCGCACAGCGCTGCACACAGCCGGCTGCAGGCACCGTTAGTGAGTGCCGCGGGCAGAAGTTGGTTGAATAACCTACCCCCAAAAAAACCCCACCCCTCCGGGGTTTTGAAGATGACCCGGATCGGAGCGAGCGAGGGTCGGGAGGCCGCTCGGCAGCATGGGGACGGAGCGGAGCTCGGAGCCGCCTCTTGGGGTTGCTACAGGTGGCCCTGGTCGCGGGGAGCGCGGTGCTCGGAGCTGCACGGCCACTTTTTAACTTTTCCCGGGACCGGGTCTACTTGGCACTGGGAGCCGCGTCGTGGGCGCTGGTAGGATGGCGGTGGCCCCGTGGGACGCGGTCTTTCTCCTCCCTGGGTCGAGGAGTCCGCTCTCGCGGAGGACCTCATGCCCCTTTGGGCAAACTTCAGCAGCTGGCAGCGCAGGCTGGGTTCCCAGACGTCCAGCGGGGCTCTGGGGCGCAGCTCTGCCGGGGACACGCTCCGCCAGGCCGAAGCCGTGCGGGACTGCCCGCCCCGGCGAGCCGTGGCGCAGTTGGGCGCGCAGCCCCCATGGGCACGCAGCGGGGGCGGCGGGGAGCGCTCCAGCGCCCGGCTGAGTTCGGTATTTATTCCCCCGCCTTCGCTTCGTCCAAACACGTCCAGCAAACACCCCGTACCCTTCATTAACCTGCCAACCTCCCAACACCCCCAGCTCCGAAGCCTTCAGTCCCCGGTGCTGCAGGGACGTGGGGGGCGAGCTGCGCGGGGCTGCGCGGTGACCCGCGGTGTGTGTGTCTTTGAAGGAGGCCGAGATCCCGCAGGAGCTCATCGAGCGGCTGGCGCACAGCGAGATCCACAGCATCCGCGACTTGCAGCGCCTCCTGGAGATTGACTCCGTAGGTAAATTAGTCCCGTCCTCCTTCCTTCCGCGCCGTCGGCCGCCGCCGCCCCGGGGGGGAGGCACCGCGGGCGGCCGCGGCGCAGCGCCCTGACGCCTCTCGGCGCTGTGGCGGCGCGGCTTGGGCTGCCTCGCCACGGGGGTGAGACCCATGCAGGGACCCGGCTTCAAGAGCCAGATTGGCCCGGACAGGGGAGCTTTATTTCCAAGGGAGGCGGCGGCCAAGGGGCCGATCGGGAATTAAAACTTCGGAGGCGGGGGGGTGCAGGGTGAAGAGGGACTTGGTGATTCTCTGTGTTTTCAGACTTCTCCGTCTCTCAGCGGAGAAGAATGTCCATAAGGTTTGTTGTTGGTCTTGAATTGCTCTGTTATCTTTAAACTACTGTCCTAGAGGTATTTAAAATATTTGAAACAATATTTATGAATGAAGTAATGTCTCTTCAAGCACTGGGCTTTATTAAAAGGAAAATAAACCGGCCGTGCTGATTTTAAACAGGAACCTGCATATGAAGCTTACCCTTAAAAAATACACTTTTTATCCCCAAGAGAAAATAGCGCAGGGTTATTTTCTGCATCATTAGGCATGCAAATGGGTGTAGTGAGAACGTGCAGTTCAAACAGATCGTTGCAGCAGTAAATCAGATCTAGAAGCACTGTATTACTGGCTTTCTTATCGTTTGGTTTCACTTGATGCACTTTGTTCCTGGTGATTTCTTCCCTTAGTTGAGAGGGAATAAACCCGGTACCTTTGATGTGCCCAAGGGAAACCTACATCTTTCTGAAGAGCAAACATGGGGAAAAGTGAATGAATTCTTGCTTGCGTTGGTACTGGGCCATCTCCTTTTAAACCATATGCTGTGTATTTTTGTACAGTCTGTGCCAGGTTCAGTCACCTTCATTCAGTGTTGCAGGATCCTTCTAGAGTTTTAACTTGCTGCATTAATGGGCAGGGATGCACTAGGAATGTGTTTTACAGACACAGCTTTCAATTTTCCTGTGATTAGGGAGCAAACTGTTTCCCATTACACTTGAAAATGGGAATATTTCTCTCTTGCACAATACCTTGCCATGAAGGCTAATTACTAATTACCAGATTTGTTGGCATTGATTTAATATTTTTGGAGAGCAGTGCTTCATCGTTATTGCTTATCACTGCAATGAAAGCAGCTTTCACAACAGGGAAGGGGTATGCAATACATATTTCTCCACTGAAGGCTGTGTTGGACCAGACAAGTGCACTACTGCTGAAATATCTTTTTCCCAGTGAACTCAGTGGAAGGCTTGGCTGCTGTTGCAGAAGAGCTGGATCTCAGCACTAGCATTTTAAAACACTGCATGCTTGAGTCAGTATTCTGGAGCTACCAGAATACATTCTTTTTTTTTTTTTCAAATACCCCAGTGTAACCAGCACATGCTTCATTTTTAAATACCACTTAACAAGGAGAGCAAAAGTTCACATGGCTCCATTGCAAGAGGCTCAAGCAGACAAGTGGAGCAATGGCGGGAGCTGAATAAATTAGCAGATGGAGCAGAGATTCATTTATTTTTTTGATTTCAGAAAATAATTACTTACCTCGTGGCAAATATTAACCAGAGGATGCATGACCAAGAATGGGAGAGGTCAGCCACAAGTTTACCATTCCATCTCGCTGTTTTCCTGCAGTTTGTCAGTTTAGAAAGCGGTGGAGAAAGGAGGCCCATAAATATTTTACAGTTTCAACACGGAACAGTAATGCCTTGAGACGGGAGCTCAAAACAGGATTAAAAAATAAAACCAAAATATTCAGCCTTTCACCTTCTTCTTGCTTATGTGAGTGCTCCCTTTGCATGCCCTGCTGAGCTCTAGGCTGAGATAATGCAGGCAGGGTTGGAGCTTCATAGCGAGTAACCCATCTTTACTGCCCACAGTTAAAAGTTTCCTGGGCACAGTCCTGTGGTCTTTACTGTCATGAGTAATTCTTATTCAGGGTTTTATCAGAGTGACTAATTGAACACTGAAATTGCCATGTTTTCTTCAGTAAGCAGGATCAGACCTGTTTATGATAGTTAGTGTTAGCTTGGATTAGCAAATCAAATGTTTTCTACTTGTCACTGGTAAGATGATCTTTCAGAAATGCATTTCCTTAGGGCTGTTACTGCCTTTACTGAAGGGCCAGTTCAGCCAGGGCTTGTACAGTAGGTACATTTCTGGTTTATAGCATATACTGATTTAAACTGAGGCTCAGAATAAAAACACTGGAGTGATTATTTTCTCCCTCATTTTACTGCATGGTATTGCCAGCCCTTCTGCATGTGAGTAGCCCTGTTTAAACTCAGTGGGTGGACTTGAGAATTAAGAATGATCTTGTTGGGGAAGAGTTTGCAGGATCAGGCACGCACGCAGAAAACAGCTGATATTCCTGAGTTACAAGACAGAATGTATGGAGAATGAAGCAAGAACAGTGATGTTTTTTTTTCTCCTGCAATGCAAAGCATATATTTTTAATTTGAAAAGTAAGTTTTATAAGTCAGAGTGGGCAGGTTTTTCTTCTATTCTGACAGATTTGGTCTCTATATTGTAAAGCAGAGATGACTGATAACCCCCTTCATAAAATTAGAAACCACACCCCCAGACCATCTGGCATATTACTTAAAGAAAAACATTATCCAACATGGAGCTTATCATTGTATTCAAAAAAGAAAATCCAGGCCAATTTGTCAGAGCCCAGTGCTGCGTGTCTGATGCAAAGAGAAATCCCTGTAAAGGCAACATGACAATTCTCTGTCAGAAAACAGGCTCTTGCCTTAATGTGCTGTGGTTGGGATCCATAGTGAGTGTCAGAGCTTTCACTGGCACGACAGAGAGCAGAGTCTGACCCGATTTAAAACAGAAAGCATGCACAGTCCCAGGAAGTAGGCAGCTGTAGTGTGCAGAGTACAGTTTTACTACTAACAGACTAAACCACTGAAACGGGGGCATTTCCTATATTCCGCCTGTGAAGTTCTCTTTGGCTTAGCAGTGTGCTTTTTCTCCTCACACTTCACCTCTCCCATCTGTCCTGTGGGAGGTAGAGTTCATTTCATCACTTATTATGTTTGCCTCCCGCTGGGAACAGATTTTCCCCCAGTCTTCTCTCCCTGCGTGGGGAAAGGCAGGGCTGAGTGTGCTTCTTTGCATGGTTTAAGGGCATCAACCACAGGGTCACCTTAGGTCACGTGAATTTAACGGCCTGTGATTAAGAACTAGCAGAGCAGCTTTTGTTGAGGGGAGAAATGTTCAAAATTAACAGTCTTACTTTCATGGAAAAGTTACTGAGACGGCTGCAAAGCTCAATCTGTTGGAAAATCTTCTGTTGACTCTGTGGCTTGTGGTGTGGCACGGGCATGAAGGATGTTACAATGCAATGTGTTAGCTTTCCTTGCACCTCTTAAACATTAGGGGAGGTGGGCATCTGCTACATCTGTCCTCTGTTTTTTCCTGAGGGAGATAGAGGGAATACTCCTCCTCCTTTACAGCTGGTTGATCACATCTAGGTGAAGGGGAAAAAAACCCTTAAACAAAACAGGATCTTGCAGGCTGCTACTTATATTTCCTTTAATAGATCAAAGTTGAAAACTTAATGACATCTGTCTCTGCAGTTGGATGTCAGAAGGGCATATTTTGCATCAGCCAGAAAGAAGACCAGACAACAGATTGATGTTGCCTTGGGCTTTCTGGCTCTAGGACCTGTTTGTAAAATGGACCATTTCAGTTTATTGCACCTTACACTGAATTCCTGTAAAAAAATAAAAGAGAAGATGAGACTTTCCTAAACTCCTGCTGTTGGCACTAGAAGTCTTAGGCCTGCACTTTTTGGATGCACATGACAGTGACATCTAGAAGGGCTTGGGTTAAGATTGCATATATTGAAGATTGTACCTCATTGTTGGGTGGCAATGTGAAAATGTAAATGGACAAATAAAACAGTGAGGAGAGTGATCACATATTGGCAGAATGGCACAGGAGGCCTGGGATTTATACTCTGTGACCCAGCGGAGAAATGCCAATCTGACAACAAAAAGAACAATTTCAGCTACACTGATGGATTGACCAAGGCTAATTGCAAGAGGTTTTATACCCTTCATTGATAATGTTGTCAGTACATAAAAGATTACAGAGAAATTTCTTGATCATCTGCCATGAAAACATTTTTTTCATGAAAACTTTTTAAAAGAGAGCCGCGTTAATCTGGCTCCCTGCAGCATCCTCCATCTTCACTTAGTGACAAGCAGTGTTCAGTTTCTGAAGGAAGAGCCACCCATTTCTAAGCTTTCTGCTCTAAGCCTGATTTTGTGAGGTGCTAAGCACCCATAAACTCCCATTTCCTTTGCTAAGAGTTTATCCTGCAGCTTCTTCAGCGAATGTATCAGGGGGAAAAAATGATGCAAATTAGGTGTTGGTTGTCTTTAAAGTCAAGCTAGAGAGTGCTCTTTGTGATTATTGGACCATCATTGTTTCAGTGAAATCAAAGAAAGTGTGGCCACACATCCAGAGTCAAGTGTGAGTTTCAAAACTTGACATTCTGATTTTTCAGTCCTGCTTGGGCAAGACTCCTGTTGAGTGCTCGAAGTGCAGTGATTTTTCCCATTGACTTCCCTGAGCAATGGAATTCTTCCAAATGCCTGCAGGGACCAGGGAGACACCAGGTGCTTTCTAGCTTTTTATAGGGTCTTCTGGCTCCAGCCATGTGCTCCATAGTTGTGTTTACTGAAAAAAGTAACCCCACCATCGATGCTGTGTTGATAGAAATAATACAATTTGTGTTGCATAATGCATAGAGACTTGACCGGAATTTGTTTTGCAGTCTGCTGTGCTAGCTGTGTAGATCTCTTTCTTAACCCTCACAACAAGACATGAACTTATGAAATGATATACATAAGATATGTAGTGAGACAGTGAGATACTGTATGAGCCAGAGGCCTTCTTCACCTTAGAAATCATCTTATAAGCAACACATGCTCCTCGACATGTCATTTTGCTTTATAAACATGATGATAGAATATGGCTAATTGCAGCTGAGTTGAGCAGTTATATATAAGCACATGGCTTAGCATATTGGTTAGCTGATCATACTATTCCTTTAGCCCTACCAGTTTCTTTAAACAAGACAGCAAGAAATCAGTCATGTTAGAAGGGAGCTATGCCAGCAAGTTGAGTGTGGGATTAGGACCTGTGGCTCGGGCCTGCCGTACAGCTGGCATCATCGACGGCTTCTCTTTTCAGCAAGATGTCTGTGCCCACCAAGCAGTTCGGATTAGAGGCATTAGTTTTGTGTTTAATCTTTTTGAAACACTCTTTGCATGCAGACTGAGATGCTTCTTGCTCTGAGCCTGGCTTGGATCTTACACTGGGCAGAATTCATGCTGCTTTCTTTTGAGTATCACTTCATTGCTTCAAATTGAGGGGGAGGTTGTGACAACGCGAAGCTGCCAAAAAGGAGGTCAGTATTAAGGTGTTGGGTGGCTGAGTGCTAGGAAGCAGAAGAGGGCTGGAGGAACATCAGAGCGGATCCTCATTTTGCATAACACCATTTGGGGTCAGGTGGATGGCCTGGTGCCATTGGAATGGGATGCGCGAGACCTGGCTCCGCTCCCCAGCTCAGTCGCAGCCTTCCTGTGGGGTGTCAGGCAAGCCATTTGATTCACCCCGCTGGTGAGTCTTCTGGAGCAGGGGGCACAATAAAAGCAGGAATAAAATACAGTGGATGTTGCTGTGTTATATTGCAGGACTGGGACTGCACATAAGGCCCACTTGATTGGTTGGGTTCTGAACATTTCCCATCAAAATCACCGGGAAACAAGCACTCTACATAGGCAGTAGTATCCAGTTTATTTGGATCAATTGAGAGCGGATTTCACGCTGATCTATTTCAGTCAAGGATCTATTCAGTAGATGAGAAAAATAGACAAGACCAGTGGGTGATCCTGGCACTACCTCTTGGCCTCCTATTTCATCTTTTCTTAGCTATCTATGATAGTATTTTCCAAGAAGTGAGGATAAACCTTGAGGCATAGATCTCTCTCTAAGGTGCTGAAGGTATCACTGTCTTCATGACTCATCAGGCCATGCATATGATTCCCCAAGCTACGTGCTCTTTAGGGCAGGATTTCTTGGAGGGAGGAGCAGAGGGGTTGGTTAGTTTGTAGAGCAGAGCCTTATGATGTATATTACTAATAAAGCTGAGAATAAACCAAGTTGCAGAGTCACAGTAGTCAACTGTGCATACAAAAAGAACTGGAAGCACGGAGCCTGGCATGGCATAGGAGTGGAGTATAGAATGTTGGTAGGCTTGTAAAGATTGCAGCTGAGTACTCTGTAGTAGCCTTTTACATTTTTTAGTGCACATCATAGTTTTCTTTGGAGCCAGCAATGAAACCTTGAAACCCTCCAGTGATGTTACAGAGGGCACTGCAAGCAGCAGAGTGTGAAAGATCTTTGTTTTGCTGTACTGGGATCTATATGCAGTCCTCCGTTTGCTTGCATCTTCCTGATCCCCTGTTTGCAGATTGTGCTTGTCGTTTTCAGAACCCCACTGCATGGGACTTGACCCGGACTGCTTCACTTAACAAAACCAAATAGCTGGAGCAGTTATTTTGTTGTTTTTTATGATAAATGAAATGCCAAGTTTTCTGTCTTTGCTTTTTCTCATGGCCCTTTAACCCATGTGGTAGGCTTATTTAGGGAAAAAGACAAGCCTGGATGCAGTCCCAGAGTTTGCAGTAGCTTCAGATGCCCCTCCAAAGGTTAGGATACTTCACAGGGGATTTGTTCTGCAACAGAGAGGCTAAAAGGAAATCCATGCTAGTTACTTTTTGCTTTTGATTCTGTCCTAGTACTGCCCTGAAAACCAAGCAGAGAAAATGTACAGAGGCAGCATTGTTGCTGTTGGGTGTGTGATGCCATATTTTCTACTGTTGCCTCATACCAGAACTTCAAAAAACTGATAAGAAATGTTTCACTTGAAGTATTATTGTTCTTATGTCTACACCTTGTCCAGTAAGAAAAGGCTGTGTTATGCCTTTCACATAAAAATGAGACTGTTTTACTGTAGGTGCAGTTTTGTGTTACAGTGTGCACTGTTTGGGGGGGACTTTCAGTAAAGTGGGTGTTAGAATGAAGTTGTGCATGCTGATACATGACATTTAATGTCTATGTCTTCCCTGCTTTATGCCCTTGCAGTTGCATTGACTCAATTGCTGCTGGATTCAGACTTGCGCACGCGAACAGCACAGATTTATACGTATGGAAACAGCACTGTAGTGACATTGGTGAGAGTAACATAGCTGAGGTTTAATATTGTGTTTCTTGTTCTAGGATATGATGATGTTTCAGAAACAAACTTGAGATCTTACAGTGTTCATTCTGCTAAACATGTGCAAGAGAATCGTCCTGTGCCCATTCGCAGAAAAAGAAGCATTGGTAAGCAGCGAGCTGTTTGTACTTAGGGAGCAAAAACAGAGGGGGTGCTTTTGGTCAGCCAAGCAGGACTCTTCACTGGAAAAAATGTGTCACACACAAAGGATAAAAAGGCCATTTCTAGTTTCTGCCTTTCTTTTTTGCACAAAACAAGCCATTGCCTGAGAAGCTGTCTTCTGGAGGATGTCCATAGGAGACAGACAAGCACAAATTCTTTACATTCACTTTCTTGTTGGAGCATGTTAGGAAAGCTAGACCTTGGTTAGAAAATGCTGTGATATTCAATGTATAATTCATGGTGTGGGGAACAACTACAGCAGTGTGCTCTACAGTTGGTAGAGTTTTTGGTGCAGAAGCTCCACAAAAGGAAACAGCTTGACTCTTTAGTCACAAGAATAAAAGAGTTTATCCAAAAAAAATTAAAAGCCATTGCTGAAAACGCTGGGGCATTGATTTCCAGCACCAGGCTTGTTTACAGGGGATTATGCTCTTGCTAAATGGTAATGATGGTGGCCCAACAAAGCCCAAAGATAAATTGAAAGAGATGCCGATGAATTCTAGAAGAGGATTTGCATGCAGCGCTTGTTCATCTGATTAGATCTGGGCGCTTTACCGTTGCATTTGGCTGTGGAAAACATCCATGATCTTATCTATTATAGGTAATTCAGAGTCAATACATTGGCACTTTAGGCGGTGGTGGCAGGCAGCAGATAGCGCAGCATGCTGTCAGCGTGGATTTGCAGTGTGAATTGGCAAGCGTGCTCGTCACATTGAATGCCTCTAGAGAACAGCGGTTCTGAAACAGTCTGCTACACTTGGCACCTTTCTCTGCAAGGTGTTGAATGCCTCTCCATAAAAGCCAGTGGGAACTGGATACACTCAATAACTTGTAGGAGTTGCGAGCTGTCCTGCCGTGCTGGATCTGCTTGTTTCCTTGACTTCGTGGCTTTGAGGATTGACAGGAATAATGTTCACTCTATTTATCCATCTGAAACACTCAAGCCTAGATTTTCATGTCACAGGCACAGGCCAGGCTTGAACTTCTTGTACTTCAGAAGTAACTGAAGAAGTGCAGGCAGTATTCCAGTTCCCTGACACATCTAACCCAAAGCTATCACTGCTTCCACTGTAACACAAAAAACCCCAAGCTGCCTTCAGAGAACTTGTCATGAAACAAGTTGTCCCTGCAGTTGCTATTATTTTCTGGACCATTTTGAATTACCAGCTTGACTTCTTAAGCAGTCCTTAGAGTGAGAACATTTGGAGAATGGTTTGGATTTTTCCTGGCAGTGTCATGCAGCGGAACAGAGCTACTCTTTAGGATCCTCATGTGGCTGAACAGGCTGTCTACAAGCTCACCTTACCTGAGCCCAGGAGGATATTCAGTTAGCTGCCGGTTGTGCTCTCTTGCTACTCTAGTAGTTCTAACTCATTCAAGAAGTAACAGAGTAAATGAAACCCACTATTATGTATGAGGTTTTGATAACTTCCTTCAGAAAAAATGCCAGTTGCCCTTGGGGATGGCAGATGGACCAGACAGACTCACTGGGGTGGGGATGTTAAGGTTTTGGAAGTGGAAACCCCAGACTTGAAAGTTTAAAGCTGGCACAGGTTGTTTACCAGCTCAGCCAATTTGGGTACGATATAAGTGCCCTCAATGTGACTTCAGTGGTGGTATTTGCCAGGTATTGCATGTTTGTGGGATAATGCCACAATCATCCCAACACTGTTGCTGTTACACAGTTGCTGTGAGGCTGTGTGAGAGGATCATGTACTCTGGAGAAGCCTCTGGCTTGCTGTCACTTCCAGAGAGCCAGGATTGTCTTATCTAATGGTATGTGCTCTGAGCTATGTTGGGAGCCTGGCCATTGTAAACCCTCATTTTAGGGCTGGGTTTCTGGGAGGGAGTCAAGCCTCTCCCTAGGGTAGCATACACAGTTTAATGGGAGGCAAACAGTACTCAGCACTGGCTTGGCAGTGAGCATTGGGAACTGAGCACATCATCTCAACCTGCCAGCTAAGGGTGCCACTTGTAAGCTGGTGGTGTAAAGTATCTGAGGGCTCTGAGGTGAGAGCAGCTGCTCACCTGCAGTGTGAATTTCTTGTGTTCACAGAGGAAGCCATCCCGGCTGTCTGCAAAACACGGACGGTTATCTATGAGATACCTCGGAGTCAGATTGATCCCACCTCTGCCAACTTCCTGATATGGCCACCCTGTGTGGAGGTGAAACGTTGCACTGGCTGTTGCAACACCAGCAGTGTGAAATGCCAGCCATCACGGATACACCACAGAAGTGTCAAGGTGAGCAAATCGCGGCTGCAGAGCCCTAAGGGGGTCCTTTGAAGTCTGAAAACTTCAGGTGTTCATGTGGCTGTCCTGCATGACCTGGATCTTGATTATCCATCCCCAAAGCCCACAGGATAAGATACAGTGCTCCTCTGCATTTTGAGGGAGCAGATGGCCTATCCAAATGACAGAATCGTTGGACAATCTTGGGTTTGTACTTGATTTTCACAGGATTCCCTTTAGGTTTCTCTTCTTTTCTAATGAAAATAAAATTGATTGTGTCTTTCCCATGATCTTGCACAATACAAATCTTGAAAAGAAGATAAAATGACTCAAGGGGCATTGGACTTAAAAAAAACTTACATAAATAACAGTATGGAATGCTGATTCCTTAATTAAATATTATGCAGCCTAAATTGGGCTTTTATATTTGACAACATAACACTTTTGATCTCGGGGAAAAAAAATGTGTTTCAAATCATCTTACCCCAGGGGTAGAAGACTCAACAGCTTCATGCTGTATTTACTCATTAGACCAAATCCCTGTTGCAATTTTCCAGTAAATATTATGTGAAATATTTCCTATGTTCATTTGGCTTCGCTCTGTTCTAATTTTTATCAGTGTTCAAACAAGGAATGTTGATCTACATCTGCCTGTAGGAGATTAGACTTACACTTAGCATTTATACTGTTAAAGACTCTTGAATTCTTGTTGCCCTAAGTATTTTAAGAACAGAAGTTTATAAAAAAACCCCCACACAAATCCCCCAACCTAACCCACATTCTAGAAGATAAAATTGCCCAGCACAACAGACTGATCACTGTACTAGCAATGGATTTCTTACTGAGGAAGGTGCAGCACAGTACATCCTAAACACAAAATACGGCATTAAGCCATTTCATTGTTTTTCATGTACACAGGAATGCATCTAGGCAAGATTTCCTTTTCCTTCTCCATTTCTGACCATCTGAAAAATGTTTTCACACCCAAATAACCTGGAGCAACATCAGAACACCAGATTTCCTCAGTCTTTAAACAACAGTTTAACTTTACACTTGCTTGCTGCCATTTCTTTGTGGAATAGGCTTTGCAAACATGATGGAAAATGAGGAAAATAAAATGGATCAATAATTACTTGAGGGCTGAGAACAAACTGGGGAAGTTAAAGCACTACAATTGCAAACCATTCAGAATAGGAGCTGAACAACAAAATACCTCAGGGTTGTAATGTCTAGAGTTGTTTCCTTTGGGTTTGATACAACTTCCAGTTAATTTCCAGGATGTACAAAGCAACAGGAGATGCCCAGCAGAGTTGAGCCATGTGTTGTGAACTTGCTGTTGGTACCTCTGCATAACGTTGCAGCTCTGTGTTTTTGACCCTCACAGTGATGGGGAAGATTACAGACAGAGTTTTGGCTGACCCAGGTCCTCTGCTGCTGGGGACACTTGAGGATTCTTTAGAAGCTGCAGAACTGCACATCTGGCTGCAGCTTTAAAGGATGTCAGTGCTGGGGCTGCTTCCCCAGAATGCTGCCATGTTAAAGAAATCATAGTTTCTCACTCAGTTTGCTGATACTGTTTCAGTCCTCTTAGATTTTGCATTCATTTTAGTAGAACACAAGCTAAAAGTAGGCTCAGCTGAGCAGCTGCTCTTTGTAGCTGTGTAAATATATTGCCACCAGCAATATCAATATACGTCAGCCAGCTTTGGAGGACTTTTTTTCCCTTTTCTCTGTTTTTTTTTTTTTTTCCAGGCTCTAGGACTGCTCCAAACAGTCATTAAGTAGAAAGGGAAAAAAAAAGGACAAGAGGTCAAGCAGGAACAGGATGTTCATTGTAAAGGTTGTAGGCTGACCCCACTGTCACACCAGAAATCTTTGAACAGAATCCATATTTATGCCCTCCGGAGTCAGATCCTCTTGGAGCTTTGATATAATTGATGGGTGTATGAGCCTTTTGCCAATCCTACATTCAGAGCTGAATGCCTGCTCATGCCATTAAGTAGCTGGCCCAGAGTGAGGGTCGCTGGAAAGGTAGGAGGAGTGGTTTTGGAGAGCCTTCTCAGCTGTTCCTGCAGTGCAGTTGGAAAGTCGTCTTGTGTTTTCCCCTGATGTCAGACTACATAAAAGCCCTCTTTTGATTAAATGCTGAAAAGGCTTTCCCCGCTTCCTCTTCATTGACAAGGTAGTGAGATCATAGCTGGCCCATTCACACTAGGAAAATGTTCATCCAGAAAGGTCAGCAAGTGGGCTTGCATCATCCAACAGGCGAAAGCAAAGGGTGTTTTCTTTTGTCTTACTGAGGGCCACTGTAGTCAAGGTTAAGAAATGGCTGTGTGGTGTGGGAGGTGCTTGTATTGGGGCATTCTGTTCTTGGGACGTGATTGAAAGGCTGCAGGCTTTGGGGATGTCATTACTTAGCTATCACTGAGCTTTGCTCAGTGAGATCCCATTAATGGGCTTGGAATTGGAGCTCTAGGAGGCTCCAAGCCAAGGGTGTTGGTGGAACAGCTCTCCCAAAGTGGGTCTTCTAGGGTTTCCTTTTCAGGGGGTGGGTTAGTAAACCCTGCACCATAATAGAGCGAGTCCATGAGAGCACAGCCTCCTCATCCTAGACATCTCTATTCAGCAAGTTGTACCTGTACAGCACTGCAAAAATCCAACTGAATCCAAGAGCCTGGCTGGGAGTTGCTCTTTGATAGGAGGGAAAGAATTGCCTTTCTCTCCTGATAGAGTAATGGTGACAAGGATAGGTAAATTTGGGGGTGTGTGTGTGTTAGTGAATGTTACAGATATATTTCCTCCCCTGTCTGCAAAAGCATTTCAGTAACATCTGCAGATTCTGTTCCTTCTTGTGTAGCGAGATCAAGTATTTACTAAGTACAAGACCATCATTTTTTTATTTGGGGGGTGTGTTTCTGAGCTGAGTAACATTTGTAACATTGTGCACGATGTTCCTAGTGGGTTTGGTCACAGCAGCAGAACCTAGCTAATGCTTTACATCAAATCCTGCCTATACTGCTAATTTTGAATAGCCACATTTGCTATTAGAGTTGTTCGCATCAATACCCATTTCCAAAGTAGGAAAGGAGATAAATCACTCACCTGCCTCAGCTTTGTCTTCTGCATGGCAGCTTTAGCCATTTCTGAATACTCCATGATGACTTGGGGAAGCTTAATCTAGTAGCATAAGAATCATAGTGTATCCTTGCAGTAAATTAGCACAAGGCAAAGATGCAACGAGAAGGAGCTGGAAAGGGAGGGGATGCTGGAGCAGCTCCTCGGCTGTCACTTGGGAGCTGTTCAGAGAAGTTTCAAAGAGAGATGGCAAAAAATGCCGAACGATAGGATTAAGAACAAGTTATTTGTCAGAGCTGCCCAGCCTCTGAAGAGGTTAAAAAGCCCTTGCAGAACAAATTGTGCATGTAGGTAAAATGGCTGTATGTAATGTTTGCAGGTTGAAGAACATTTTTCTCCAGTGACTGTTTCTATGATTAGGATAAACAGCACTTTGATTTACTGGAGATTACTGCCAGCACGTGGTGGGACCTGCAGGCAGGACCAGCTGACAGGTATCAAAGGTCAATAGAATGGGAGAAACAAGGGAAACCCTGAGATAGGGGAAGACAAGACCAGAGAGGTGTGTGAGAGGAACCTTGTCAACCGAAAGTCACCTGGCAGAGGGCAAGGTCTGGCTGCTTCTGCTCAGAGAGGACATAGAGACCTCTCCCCTCCTTCCCGCGGCTGGGTAACGAGTTCGCCGCAACACTCTCCGCTTCTGACCCGGACGCTTAGCGCAGCCATACCGCCGCCGAGGCACCGCCAAACCGCCTCTGGATGCGGCCCCGCTCTCTCCCTCGCAGCCTTCCCAGCGTGCCCCGCGCGGCCGCCGCCGCTCTCCGCGCCTCCAGGACTGCGTTTCCCAGCGTGCCCCGCGCCACCGGGGGCCTTCCCGCCGTCCGTCCCGGGTCTGGCAGGGTTACCGCTCCATCCCTTCTGTAACAGGGCTTTCCGCTGCCTGTGCCGGGCCTGGCGGTGCCACAGCCCCAACTGGGCTATGACAGGGCTTTCTGCCGCCTGTCTGATGCCTGGCGGGCCCGCACTCCCTGGCCTGATGCTGTGGCAGAGCTTCCCACTGCTTGTCCAGGGCCCGCTGGGTCCGTAGGGCCCGCTGGGTCCGTACGCCCCTTCTCGGATCTGTGGCGGGGCTGCTTCCTGCCCTGGTGCTGACAGAGCTGTCACTTCGTCCCCAGAGCCGTGACAGGAGAGCACACCCCTGGGCCTTGCTGCTCTCCAGGGAACTCTCCCTATGCTACTCTAAATAACTCTGCATGAGGCTTTTGTGCGGTGGGGATGTTGCCAGAGGAGTGCCCTGTAAATGCCTTTCATGGGTATTTTAGGATGGGTGGCTGCCAGTCTCTGAGGCAGCTGGTCTCCCTGCTGGTTCTCATCCTGCCTGCGCTGGGGAGGCATGCACAGCTGGTGTGGGGTGTCCTGGGTGGCCCTATGCCAGTCCTGCCATCCTGTCCCTGGGCCTGCAAAATGCTCGGTGACTTGCCAGGCCCTGCAGGATGCCTGATCCCTGCTCACTCCTTTTTGTGCCATTATGGTCTGTTGACATACGACTTTCTGTCAGACCTGAAAGTTGTAAAGATCACAGTTGCAAGGTGAAGGGGGGTTTCCCCTTCATCAGAATGCATTTAATTTAATATGGAAAAAGCAGATGCTTCCAAAAAGCATCCTCATTCTGTTGCTTTTTGGTTTTATTTCCCATCCTGTGCTTATTTATCAGCCACAAGGACTTTTCTTCTCTGAGACTGCTTTTGTAAGTTCCTGCCCTTTATAAATTTTGGCTTTGTGCTAGGGGTGTTTCGGACATTTAATTCTCTCTCTCCTGAAGAAGGTCTATAAAAGGTGTTCCCCTTCTGTTTCCCATAGGCCAATATTTTTATCAGATCGTAATTTTTTCTTAGCCACCACACTGTACCACAGGATAGCATCTAGACTCTACAGTAACAGAATAGAATAGAATAGAATTAACCAGGTTGGAAGAGACCTTTGAGATCATCGAGTCCAACCTATCATCCAACACCATCTAATCAACAAAACCATGGCACCAAGCACCCCATCCAGTCTCTTCCTAAACACCTCCAGTGATGGTGACTCCACCACCTCCCTGGGCAGCACATTCCAATGGCCAATCACTCTCGCTGTGAAGAACTTCTTCCTAACATCCAGCCTAAACGGCCAACCCCCACCTGTCTACAACCTCCCTTCAGGTAGTTGTAGACAGCAATAAGGTCTCCCCTGAGCCTTCTCTTCTCCAGGCTAAGCAACCCCAGCTCCCTCAGCCTCTCCACATAGGGCCTGTGCTCCAAACCCCTCACCAGCTTTGGATGCAAGTATGGTGTCACTGACTGTCTATGGATCTGTCATGCTGACTATATACCATTTAACTAAACTAGGCAGTTATTTCACAGGCTTTCTCTTAAGGAGTCTTTTGATAGTGATATTTTGTGGTTTTGGAGGATTTGAGGATTTTTAGTTTTGTTGCATTAGCTGATGTTGGTTTATTGAGGATTGATCATCTCAAAGCATTCAGTAATACTCTTGAGAGTAACTGCACAAGATAAACACCAGGGAGAGAACTACAAAGAAGGGAAAAGATGCTAACACGAGGCCAAATCCCATGCTGTTAGCATAGTTATCCCTGTGCTTACCCACTGAAAATCTGACCTGCAAAGTCAGTTCTTTGAGATTAGCATCCAAGCACAGCAATTTATCTGATTTCTGCTGCTTCAGTATGAATATTTGCAGTGTTTTACAAAAATGAGATCCCTTTAACTTGTGTAATATGAGGTAGAGCAGCGATACATATGCTGGCTTGTATTTTAACTACAATACAGTAAAATCCCAACAACTTTAAATTACTACAGAAATCCATGATAACAGAATCAGAGAATGATAGGGTTGGAAAGGACCTCTGGAGATCATGATCCTATTCCTCAAAGTATTCTCCTTTTTGATATTTATTTATTTATTTATTTATTTATTTCCAGTTGTTTAGTGTCATATAGCCACAGGGATCTTGTATATCTTTCAGTTTGGAGAACCAAGCAAAGCATGGACAGACTTGAAAAAGCTTGATTACAGTTTATTTTTGTTGCATGTAATTTTCAATAAGACTGGTGTATTCTAGCAGCTGTAATAAGCATGGCAAATCTGAAAGCTGTTTTATGATTGCTGGGTCTCTTTCTTTGTCTCTGGTGGCAGAGGTGTCTTAATTACTGTTTGTTTTTGTACATTTTAAGGATTAGTCATCTTTTGATGCCAGATGACTCAGTTTCAAATCTTTGCTTTCAAAGACATGATGGAGTTGGGTTCTGATAGGAGATTTTGGAGCATGCTGCTTTGACCCACAGTTAGTCTTTAAGCAAAAGCATGCTTGTGTCATGGCCAGCTCTTCATCTGTTTGTGTGGACATATGACAGTTGTGGAAGGTACCTTTCAGTGTGGACACTAGTTGGTGCATCTGTCTCTGCAACTTTTGTTTGCTGCGTAAATGGAAATGGTCTCCAGATCCTGTTGACATAAGAGGCCGTGACTAAAATGTGGGTCTGAACTCCTCTCTCCATGAAAGCAATGGCAGATCCCCCACTGACTTTAACGAGGCCAGGATCTCACTCTAGCTTCTGTTGCTGTCATTCAGAGGTCCTTGGTAGTCTCTGTCTACAGAGCCCAAAGAGTGTTTCTGGGAACTGGAATGTCATGGCGTTTTTCCAGCCACCACTCTTATTTTGTGACACTGTTGTTCCTGTTTTGGGAATTACAGTGTGACATCCCCACCAAACACGCAAGTAGACCATTAGCAGGAGAGTACAGTGTAATTGTGGATGCCTTGTGCAGTAGCAGATGGAGCTTTTGATTGGATCAGACTATGGCTTTGTTGTGTTACTTCTGTAGACACAACCAGCCTCTCTTGTCCTTCTCTTTCCTCATCTGTCTTACTTACAATTCATACCTGTACTATGTGGTGTTGTTTGCTGGGACAGCCATCCTGCAGTTGCCTTTTTGTCTAATGGTAGACAAATCACTAGCAGGACTGAGAAACCATGATTTCATTTTAGTGGTTTCCATTTCAAGTAAATGATTGTCAACTATTCATGCAGTGTTTAACACAATTGTATACTAAGCACTGGACCCTTTACACACGTCTGGCACTCTTTTTGCAAACATTATGCTGTATTCCCTTGCATGGCCATGACCATCATGCCCATTACAGGGAGCACAAATTGGTGCCCAGCATGCCACAGTGCATTTCAGTGTTCCTGCCCTCTACATCATTGCTCCTCTCCTGGCTGGTGGCACCAAGGTGATCAGGATGTCCTCATGTTCAGTATCCCCCCACCCCAGTGTCCTGATCTTTTGCATTGCCTTCCTTCAAATGAGGGACCTGCTTGTAGTCAGAGCATTTCCAGCACGTTCCTTCCTCCAACCTCACCTTGCCCTTCAGACATTTTTTTTTGCAAGGATGCTTTGGTCCAAAGTGGAGCAGTGCAGTTGGAAGTGGTTGGGTGGACTGGAGAGAAATGGTATGCCTGTCATCTATCCACAGTAAAGCTAAAGGCTGAATCCAGTTTGTAAGTGGTAGTTCCCTTGGACCTAGAAACAGTGCATGGGTCTCATGTAAACGTGTCCCAGGTCATTGCAAGGAGAGTAGGATTTGGGTTCCTACTCTCTGAGCTGATATCCAGGTCCCTGATTCTGTAGAGTTGATCAGTTTATGCTCAGAGGCCCCTGGAGACACCAGTTTGTAAATAACAATTTACCTATTTTTAAGCATACCAATGTATTTACAATTATGTTAAAAAATGTAATTACAAACCAACCTAATGCCATGACTGTTAGCCTTCAGCTTAAGAACAGTGGTCAAAGTGTGCAGGAGATCATGCTCAATGTGGCGGTCTGCAAGAACAACCAGATTTGATTCTGTATAGAAGTCTGTTGTGGTATCTGTGAAAGCTGGGTTGCTATAAACTTGAAACTGACATGAATGGGAAATTGTTTTATCTCTTGGGGGAAAAGAAAATTGTTTCAAACTGCTGAACTTGAATAAACAAATAGTCTGCACAATAAATAGTTACACCATGCACAATGAAGATAAAAGGTGATTAGTGTGCTAACATCACCTGTGGGTTTGGCTGTGTTAAAAAATAGAGGTATAGAGTTATCTGTCTTCAGTTCTGAACTATAACTATGTTAATGTGTCTCAGTACATACCTCATCGTATTTTATAGGTGGCAAAAGTGGAATATGTTAGAAAAAGGCCAAAATTAAAAGAAGTTCTGGTGAGATTAGAAGAGCATATGGAATGCACCTGTACATCATCAAATACTAATTCAGATTATAGAGAAGAAGAAACTGGTATGTTTTCCTTTTATTTTTGCATTAATGCTGATTTCATATAGACCTTATTTCTATATTAGTAAAGAATGTAAAGCAAGCTTTGCTTCCAGTGAGTTCAATAGAGAAGCTTCCAGCTACTTCTCTGTGTATTGAAGACACAAAATTAGGGACATTCTGTGCTGAATAAAGAGTTTGGATTCAAAGTTTAAAATGTATCTATTCTTACTAGGTTAGTCTTGAAATACATGTAAATGCCCAATAGGGTTCAGGTCTTGCTTAACTAAAGTTAAAGGTTCTCATGTTCCAGCTTATTGGTGAACTCTGTTGCCTAACTGCTTTAGCCTTTGTAGAGACAGAGCTAAAATTGAGATTTAGTTGAACTTGGGGAAAACATTACTGAAACTAATGTAAAGCACTTAATAGATTCAATATTCAAGAGTAAGGAGTTTTGAAACAACATTTCCTGTTTCTGTTGTTTTCATACTTACATGTAGTCAAGAATTTATTGTCAGTTGTCACATTAAACCTAAGTTTGCCTTATCAGGACAACATTTAAGTTACCACAGGGAAAGATTTATAAGGAAAAATGCTTACTTTCAATCTGACTTTAACAAAATCACTTAAAATCATTACCTTAGATCCTCTTACTGGGGTGCAGTCAATGCAGAGCTTTACACATGCTCAGGAAACCCACTGCATTATAAAGGATACCTCCCTTCTTCCTGATTTTGCTTGAAGTCAGCCTCTAGAATTTATTTTGCACCTCTTGTGGGAAATTAAGGGTGCAGTAGACCCAGCCCCAAACTCGAGTCAGTGAAGAGCTGGCATTTATTGGAGGAAAGCTGTCCAGAGATGATGGATTTTGTAGATGACTGGGTAAGGAAGGGTTTTCTATACTGTCTCCATCCAGCATGGAGACATAAATCTGGTGTGTAAGTGAATGTAAACTTCAGTTGCTATGTACAGAGCAGGAGAGTTAGAATTTGTATAGAAGCAAAGTTAGGTCTCTGCTGTGATTTCATTGGACATCAGTTTATAATCTGAGCTGAGTGTTTTGGCTTAAAGGAGGTTGAATGATGAGTAGACAAAACCACTTTTAAAATGGATATTCTTACATGTGTATTGTTTGGTAGTTTTCCTATGTGTTCTATTTGGAAGAAAGTATCATTAGATCCATTTCTGTTTTCCAAAATGTCTTTAATCACAAAAGACTAAGGAGTTAAGTTCTAAAGATGAAACCTTTTCTTTTTGATGGGTGCGAAAAACGGAGCAGAATTGTCATGGAAGAATGTAGATTTCTCTAGGATTTAATTACTGATAGGAACAAAACTTGCACCAGCAAGTGGATGGTGAGCTGAAAATAGCTTAACTACAGAGCTGAAAGCAACTGTTGAATACTGCATGGTAACAGTAATTAATAGGTGGATCTTGGGGATGACGTTTGCAATGCCAGCTTCGTTTATTATTTCTTTACTCTTGTGTAATTACTTTGTAAGCAGAATGTCTAATAGGACCTTATAAAATTATTACTTCAATGCAAAGGATGATGAGGTTTCTTTGAAATGTAAACTCTTTTGAGTATTTATTACTGCAGTGTTCAACAAAATGCATTACCTTAGGGCTTTTTACCAGCCCTGCCCTTATGTTAACAGGAAGGCCTAGGGAATCAGGTAAAAAACGGAAACGAAAAAAGTTAAACCCAACATAAAACCTACTGGAACTATTTGATATTCAGGTAGGACCTGTATGCTGAATCACCCTAATAGCACAAGTACTGGAAAACTTAATCAAATATCATCACTTCAACTTAATCACTGTTCAAAATCTTGACACTTGCTACCTCAAGGCTGCAAAGAGATTAGATTTGATTGGCTTTGAAAATTCTACCTGCTGGTATTTTTCCTTTAAGCTCCACATCACCATCAGCATCTTACATTCTTGAGCTACTTTCCTTTCTTGGCTTTATTGTTTCCTCTCTTTTTGTTTTTTTAAGGGTGCTCATACTTCAGCTTCTGAAATCTCAAGTTCCATTGCCTCTGCTTTTGTTTCATTATTATTGATTTTTGAGGTCAAAGCATCACATAATAATGCATGAATGAATTGCCAGGTTACAAATTGTTGTTTCCAGTCATCGGCTGTAAAACATTGAGTGTACATACAGCAAATACTATTACATGTGTGACCATCAAACCCATGTATTGGCATGAACTGGGATTGATTGTACATGTACCTGAGATGGTCTAATGACCTGTCTACCTGACAAGGCAAAAATACCACTTCTTGTGTTGTAGGGTTCTGTGTGGCTTAAGCCAGAAAATTTCGTTTGGTCCATTCAGTCTCAAGAGAATGATGAGAGTCAAGTTACCAAAATTCATGAGCTTTTCAGTGTAGTGAAAAACTATCACCCTCTCAATGCAAAAATGACTGAAATCCTTTGGCCAGCTTATTAGTGATGTGTGATGATGGCGACACACATTCCAAATTAAACAGGGCATTTCTATTTCTTAATGACTTGAAATGATGCAATCGATTCTAGTACCTGGAGTGGGACTGATTTGGATTGTGCAGTGTATGTGCCTGGATGATGGTGAATTTAATTTCTAGCACCTTTCTTTTTTGTTTTTTTTTGCACATAAACTCCCAGTGGCAGTTTTCATTGATATTGATGTGTCGTTTCTAAAGAATGCTAAACTTGCTATCCTGTTTCAGATTAACAGGTATTTATTGGGAGTAGTATGATAGAAGCAAAGATTTACTAAAATTCAACTTTAAAAGTGAGCATGTAAACTCAATCAAAACAGCATTTAGAGCTTCTTGTCCCAGGTTAGTGACTCTTCATGCAGCAAAGTTTTTTAAGTCATCTACTAAGAGGATAGGACCTTTGATTCTAATCATAGAGTTATTGTATCTTTTTTCTCTCCTGCAGATGTAAGGTGAAAATAAGCTAGAAAAAAAACTTCTCTCTGGGACATGGATGTACATGGTTTGTTACATTCCTGAACCTACTATGTATGGTGCTTATTGACTGTATACTTTATTTGTTCTCCTGTGTGAAAAAAACTGGCTCAAAAGAACACTTAATGAGAACAAAGAGACAATGTACATTTGTTTAATGTGACATCAAAGCAAGTATTGTAGCACTCTGTGAAACAATAGGAAGCTTCCCTGTCCAAAACAAAAACAAAACAAAAAAAAAGAGGAAAAAAAAAAAAAGAAAGGAAAGAAAGAAAAAAACAGACAAGAAAAAAAAAAAAGACATTTCAATGAATGGAGGATACCAAAATTACTCAAAACCATGACAAAAATCTAAGTGAATAGTGGATTTCTGTCAGAGCAGTCAACGGTGCTTTACGTCAAGAAATGTGCCTGCGTTCTTGATGAAGATGGATGGACACTGATGGACTTCAGGCACAAAAAAAAAAGCAGGAATGTATGAAATGATCAAATGCCACGCAAACACTATAGAACAATACATCCTTGCTTGGTGGTGTTTTATAAGTCTATACAAAAAAAACCAACAAACCAACCTTCTGGGGAGCCTTAAGTGGAATTTTTTTTTTCTTTTTTTTTTTCCCCCCCTTCCTTTTTTTTTCTTCTTTTTTTCTTTTTTTTTTTTTTTTACACACCATAAAGTGATTATTAAGTTTTCTTTTTACTCTTTGCCTAGCTTTTTATTATCTCTTGGACTACATTTGCCAATAACACATATGGAAAAGACTGGTATAACAAATAAGCAGAACACAGAAAAACCCCAACGACCAACGTTACGGTGTTTCTCCTCGTGGGATGCAAACTAATGAGATGTATTAAAATAAAAATGGTATACCTATGCATAATTTTCTAGATGTTTCTTGGTTTATGTTCCCCAACCTCCCCCCCCCATAATTTAAAGCATTACCTATAAAGAAAATACAATAAAAAAAAAGAAGAGAAAAGAGGAAAAACAAGAGACGTGCGTAAACAAATCATAGGATGTCCATGCAAAAATCCTTTGGGTTTTTTTTTTTGTCCCTTTAAGACTTATGCCAGTTGCCTACTAGTGATATTGTGTTAGCAATTGTCATTCTTATCAGTATACAGATACTTTGATTTCACATGTTGGAGCTGTGTGAAATGTACCAATTCTTGTATCTGCATTGTACAATGTCATGGTGGCATGGGAACTACCTTTGCTGCAAATATTTGAACAAAACCTAAAATTCTTTATTTTTGGTAAAATGTTATGCTTTATGTGTATTCAACAGAAAATATGTGTTTTTGTAAAGGTGAAGTTTGTATTTTTATCTAAAGATTAACAGTTTTATATACCTGAGAAAGCCTGCTATGTTTTCTTGAACCAAAAAAAAAACAAAAGAAAGAAAAAAAAAAAGAAAAAAAAAAAGGAAAAAAAAAAAGAAAAAAGGAGTAAAAAAAAAAAAAAGGCATTTTGTGGTCATATTTTTGTAGTAGAATAGCCCAAATAACATCAAAATCTATTTTAACTATAGCAGGGCAGATAAAATACCCTGGCACCGGTTCCTATGTTTTCAAAGTGCCAAAGGATTAAATGTTCAGTTCTCCACAGATTGCAGTGGGAGCCACATGGCTGAATCCTTCTGCACTGCTTTGGAAATGTAGGGCTGTGCCAGATATGACATGGCTACTCACTTGGCCAAAATCACTGCCCCACCCCAGTAGTTTGGATTATGTACCCTTTGTTTTATTTGGATTATATGTAAAATGAACTACTGGATTCTTTCGGTTGTGAAACATCTACAAAGAGATGAAAGAGTTTTCTTAGTTTGGAACGACAAAAAAAAGTTTGTCTTGAAGACAGTGTTTCCACTCAAATATCTTCCAATGTGAATGAGCTGCAGAACCTTAAAGCAACAGAAGAGAGAGAGAGAGAGAGTTTTAACCTTTCCATTTCTTTAAATATAGTTCAAACATTCCCCTCCTGTTCCTGTAGCTATGTCCAATGTCAACCAAACAAAGCAATGTTAGCTAGCAGGCATTATTGGCTGCAGATGCTAATGCAGAGATAGAGTTAGTCACCGTTCTATTTTGTGCCCATTTTCCCCAGTGTATTTGTTGAGCACCAAAACTGGAAATACATTTAACTAAAGATTGTCTGTGCTTGTTTTCCACTAAGTGTACTGTTCACAATGTTATGCACATGAATGTATGTGTCTGCGTTTAAAAGAAGTGTATAAAATGTAATTTATATATTTATGTTTCAGTGGGATGCCGATAATGTTGCTCCGTTCCTCTCCTTTTTTTTTTTGTCTCAAAGATATCTAATGAAAAAAAAGAAAAAGAAAAAAAAAAAAAAAGAGCATATATCCATTAAAATTGTGTAGATGAAAAAGCATTATGTGACCCACTCAGACACTGTGCAGGTATGAAAGGATGTCAGAGTCACTTAAGTGGAATAATTCGCAAACCGACTTTGTTTTGGAGAGTCCTGTGGTTGTACTGGCATAAGAAGGTTGAGTTCAGAGCCGTGGGCCAGCGTCCCTGGAGTAACTCCATTGAGTATAATGGAGCTCTGCTGATTGCCATCACGAGTGAGTCTGGCCCTGTAGTGGAGTCTTGAAATAAAGAGGCATGCCTTTTATTGGTGCCAGCAAAGAAATGAGTTATGCCAAATTCAGAAAAGCCGGAGAGAATGAAGGCTGAAGGGAGTCTTTTCCAGCAGTGGTTTGTCTGAGACTCGTAGTCTCGGGTTAGTTTTGTTAGCAGGAATGAGGCGCGCTGGAGGCTTTGTTCTCAAGCACAGTGTTCATATGGCACGCAGCAGAAAACACAAAAATCTCAGGGCTATATTCTCAGCTAGCAGAAATTGGCAAATGGTTTTAACTTCAGCAGCCCCCGAGCCAATTTACATCAGATGAGGATCCAGTCCACAGTTATTAAACTACGAGGAATAGTGTCACGATAGGAGCATCACTTTCTCTAGTCCAGCTGAACGAGATGCTACCCACCAGCCTTTGAAACATTACAGGCTATGGTATTGGTCCTTCTTCAAAGTGGCAGATACAACCAGAAGGAACAGTGACATTAAAGGTTGTGACACAGGAGACATTAATTCAAAGTTAAGTTGGACATTTCAAGGGCCATATCCTCAGCTGGTGTAAATCACCATCACTCCATTGCCCGCAATGGAGCTGTACCAGCTTACACCACTTGAGGGGCTGGTCCCTCATTCTTGCTCATCCCTTTCACTACTTGGTCCTGCAGGGATCTCAGATTGTTGTGTATGGTTAATGTAATCCTGTGTTCTCTAATACTTAAGCACAATAAGTGAATATGAGAATGAGTGTCAGACTTAACTTTGAATGTCCAAGCTCTGAAATGGTTTGTTTCACCATTGTGGCTGTAAATTAAACAGTTCTCTGTGCATTTGTGAATGCCGTGTCATATCTTCTTCCACTGTCTGCTGGAGGTGGACTCCATCTGGACTTCTGAAGTGCTGCCTTTGGAGTGTTACAGGGAAGGGTGTGAGCAATTGGAGCTGCGAGATGTCTGATTGACAGCTCTCTTACTTGTGGGGTGGTGGCTAGCAGGGGGCTTAAGAAGCTGATGATGGTAGTTGTTGTAAGTCACATTTCCATGCAATCCTTTAACACCTTGTTGGTTTTTTTGTCCTTGCACATACTAGGCAGAGATGGGGGGAATAAAAGGTTTTCCTGTTCTACATTCTGCAGTTGCGTCCTCTGTCAAGAGGTTCAGAAGTTAGTGGTCTGATTTAATCTCTTCTGAGGTCTTTTCTGATTAGAAAGTATATGTGTAGGGGACTGCCCAAAACCAGTCTCAGTGTTACAATACTGTACATGATCATGGGTTCTATAGTCAATTCATTACGTTTAATTTTGTGTTTCATCTTTCCAGAGCTGCCCTTCAGCTGCTTTTGTTGAGTGAAGTCAAGGATTACATGCCAGCTTGCTTTCCTTTTCTTCTGTCCTCCGTCCTGCTTGGCATCTGCTTTATTAGACATTACTTGGTGACTACAGGCAGTTGCTCCTCTCCAGCCCTGGAGGTTCCTAGGCAGCTCCAGTGTTTCAGTGTGCTTAAGTTTAGGCTTTTTATTCTGGTTGGAAAAGCATCTCATGGGACTCCTTCCTTCATTGGGCTTCAGCGTTCCAGCTATGAGGTTCTTTTGGCTATCTTTGGGTTCCTGTTGCCTTTCTGTGGTGTACTTTCCAGCTGTTCTCTGCCTGGCTTGCATCCCTCTTGTTCTGTCTCTCAAAAATTATTTTCCCTTCCTAGGATCTGTGTCATCATATAGCTGTTCTCTCTCCTCCTGCCTGACAGAACAGCCTTTGATCTGCTTCTCTCCAAATCGATTGCTTTATCTAGGCAGGTGCCCTGAGCTTCCCCAGCTCTGAGGTCCTGTCTCCCAGGCCTACAAACTGACTGGCCCCCATGAAGGACAAATGCTGTCACAGATAGGTGTTTGTGGAGAGAAAAAAGATCCACCTTTGCATTTGGAAAAAAGCTCATTACTGAAGGCTCCATCCTAAAGCTCTTTGCAATTCCAGCACCAGTGTTAACTCTGGAATTGGAGCTATTCCAGACATCTGACAGTTCAGTTATGATCAGTGGCCCCGTTTATAATTTAATTTGAAAGTGTATCCAAAAGCAAAGATGAAGTTTCAAAGCTACCTCAGATTTGCATGCTCATATTTTACTGTGAATTGAAGGAAATCGTGTTTAGGGGGCCCTTGAATGGCTTTGAAAATCTTAATGCTGAGTTATTTATCTGACCCTCTCGTGGGCTGGAAGTCATGGTTGCTTTCAAACAGAAACAATCTGGAGGTTTTCAGTGAAGTAATTTTCCTGGTGTGCCTAATACACAGCTTCTAGTACTAGCAGAGCTCAGAGAGAGAGGCAGGTGAAAACCATTAAACCCCAGAAGAATCCCACTTAAGTTTGCTTTCATTTCAGGTAACAGAGAAGAGCCTCTCAGTGTTGCATTCCTCAAAAATCAGCTTACCTTTTGTATTCATTCTTCCATGTGATTCCTGTGTGCCTTCCCACATTTTGAAAGCAAGACACTATTCCATGTCTGAGCTTTTCTGTGCTGCTCTTTGCCATAGCATCCCTGTGGCACAGCCTCGAGCTGGTGTGTACTCCTATCTCCTCTGAAATAAAGAACTGTTGTTATCCCGTTTTAGGCGAGACCGAGGCATGGAGAAATGACTGTGCAAGGTCACACAGCAAGGCAATGGCAGAACCAGGGATAGGACTCAGATCTGAGTGCTCATCCAGTGCCCTAAATCACACGACCATCTTCCCTTTCCGAGAGTGAATCCTTGCACCCTTAGAGCTAATTACTGAAAAGACTGAGGGTAAGTCATTTTGCCTAATTGTTGTACCTTGGATACATGATCAAACCCCGCTGCCATATTGCCAGAGAATGTAGTGGCTGATGAAAATCCAGCTTCCTGCCCATGCAGTTAGGCAGCCTTTTATGCTGTCAGGAGCTAGTAATTTCCTGCATCTCTGAAGAGTCAACCTTTCGTGACTGCCAGTGCAAATTATGCACGTAGAACAAATCAAGGCTCAGATTTTATGGGGATTGACAAAAATTCAGTAGACAATTTCCACTGTACTTCCCTTCAGTTCACTGTCAGTCATTCCTTTTATGGTGTGGGTAACATTTCCTAAGGGAATCGTTTCCATCATGGGCCCGATCCTGGATTTTTTTTTTTTCCCAGGCCCTAATGTGGAAAAGCACTTTAAGAGATTCCTGTGTTTGTCCTTCTTCAAACTAGTGCCTTGGCATGCTTGTAACTTGGGACAAACATCCCAGTGACCTCAGGCAAATGGAGCAGAGTTGATGCTTTATTACTCTTTTAATTGGATGTGCCTTCCTGACTCAGGGTCCCAGTTGTGGGATGGGGGTCTTCACGCTCCGAAGATTGTTGAAGTGTGTTGTAAGCAACCCCAAAGATGAAGTAACAAGGCTAGAATGTACAAGAAAAACAGCTGGGAGAGTTCTACTCTCTTCTATCCCCATGGAGGTTGCCCTTTTGAACCACATATTTAATATTTTTTGGGGAAGGGCCTTCCTGGTGTGGGTGGATTCAGGGCTGCAGTTACCAATGCCAGGGAGCCCATTGAAGATGATCTGTTTGGATGCCTCAGAGAATAGCAATGCCCATAGCGGACAAATGTGAGATGGGAAAAAATAAGGAGAGTAAATTTCCTGTGAGATCTGGCAACTTTTGAGTTGAAGGAAAGAAGCAAACAAAGAGAAAGGAATGAGAAGATAAAATGGAACAAAATCAACCCCCTGCTCACTCAGTTTTCAGTTGTGGAATGTTTACCTGTCCCTTTAGGCATTCTAATTATTTGCTGCATCAGGCTAAATTATGTGCTGAATGTGAAAAGTTATGGCTGGTTCTCGCTGAACTGCTACCTATTATCTTAGCATATGACTGTGAGGTGGGGCCTGCAATCACAGTTGTAAATCAAAGAACAAGTCATAGGTTAGGTACTGTTTTCCTTAGATATTGTTTCTAAGTTTGTTTTCTGTATACTCGTCTCCAGAGTGACGATTGGTGAGCTTTTCACTTAGGTGGAAAGTCAGGAATACGTAGTTCCCAACCTGAAACTGAGGAACTGCTGACTCTTGGGCTTGCCCATAATCAATAGATGAAATTCTGGCAGCATCCTGATGTTAGGATATCTATCACTGAAGGTTTCAGTGTCACATTCTTACAGTGTTACTTCTTTCCCTAGAGGGGAATTCAGTCGTTATTGTATTTGACTTGTTGGCAGGCCATCAAATCTGGCTTGGTTTGAGTTTTTAGTCTCTAAAAACTGCTGTTTGGATTGATACTTGTGCATGCCAAACTGATAAAAATCCACAATAAAGGCTGACTTGTGGGCTTCAACAAATAAGAACTCCACATAGAATGGCTGGAGCAGTCTCTCAAACCCCTCATGGCAGGGGGGGTAGAACTAGATGATCCTTGAGGTCCCTTCCAACCCTAAAAATTCTGTGATTCTATGAAACAAAGAGCCAGGTTTGTAACAGGGATTGCACATCTTCCCGAGACCACAGCTGGTGTTTTGGCCTCTCAATACTATCTTTGATCTTGCATAAGGAAGGCAACTGGTTTTACTGTCCATCTTTGGAATTGAGAGTAGCTGTTAAGATCAGTTGTGTAAAAAGGAGAAGTGCCCAGAGATGCAGCTGATCCCATAGTGCTTGAAATCCCCTGGGGATTTTGAAAACATCATCGTTCTTGAAAGCAATCACAAATGAGTAGAAGAAAAGCCTTTCAAATGCTTCTGAAAATCCCACCCTGGTTCATTTGGCAGATGAAGAAAGAATCCAGGAAATGCACTACATGTAATGATCATTCGGTGACAAAGGGGATGTTCACAGAAACTGCTCATGCTTAAATCTTTCAGCAGTTAATGATCATCTTTACAGACCATAATACTCGAATACTTCAGTTATCGATACATCAGGGCTTGGATGAACTTTGAGACGTATGAAAATGGAATGCTCCTTAGGCCAGTGGTAGCTCTGTCGTTCTAGTAACTGATCAACCAATTGCATAATTGGCCAGATCACCAACTTGCCTACACAGATGGGACTCCATTGACTTCTCTGGAGGTGACAGTTACCTGGGAATTGACCCGAAACTCCTGCCACAAAGCAGATTGTAGCTTCATATTTTGCTCTCCAGTCTTGCTGTAAAAAAAAATAGACTCGTTTCCTCGAGCAGTTAAAACAAGAAAATCAGGAAAAGCAGTTTCCCACAGAGGCTGATCCAGGCTGGAATTTGCCCAGGTCCCCGGATGCGAATACGTGCTGTTAGAAAACATAAAGCAGCGACTTTGCTTAGGGAAGCCTCTGACCTGTCAAAAATGCAGAGCATTTGTTACCAGACTTTGCCTTGGCAATTAGCGGCTAGGAATTGTTTGGTTTACTCACAAGGGGAGAAGAAAGACATAAATTCAAAATATCCCCTGCTTGACCACAAGAAAGAAGATTCTGTTCACAGAAGGCCTGTGGGTGAAGTGCTGATTTGCCTCAGCTCCCTTTGGGGATGAACTTAAACTTCTGGACCTCGGTGAAGGATTGAGAGCCCTCCAGAATTGCTGGACAATCCCAGCTGTGATTTTGGTTTGGTTTTTTTTTCAGCAGTCTGAGTGATTTGGGCATCCAATTTTAGTTAATTTTCATGAGACTTCCAAGAAAGACACCGCAGTTGGCATCAGAATGCCTGTCTTTGCTCTGCAGAGAGCCTAATTTTGACCTAGGGATGTCACCATGAGTCTTGCCTTCCTTCTTTAGGTAGCAGCACCCAAACCTTAGCTTTGCTTTCTGCTTTTTGCTGTAGGTGTCTCCCAGCAGTGACTTTTCAAGTGCCTGTGGCCTGCCTTATTGACTGCTGGGGCAGCCTGACATTTCAGATGGGAAATCCTACTTACTTCAGCCTTTTCCTTAGCACTTTGGCTTTATACATCATTTCTGGATAAAGGTGGGGCTGGTTTAAGCTGAAGATCAGGGAAGTGTCAAGAGACCAGATTTTCTGCTTTGCTGGACCCTTTTGCCCATCTGTGTCAGCTTAGGGGGCCAGAGAAGGAAGAAGAGATGCTGTAGCACTTCAAGGAAGCCAAGATACACCTTCTCATGCTCAAACGGTCCTGCCTGAGGATGTATCCTCCCTGGCTGCCACCGAGTACTGCAGTTTTTCCCTTTCCCCCTTGCCTTGAGAGTGTCAGCATCACAGCCAACATGTCCTTCAAGCAGGGAATGGTCTCCTGGTGCACTGTGTAGTTGAGGAGATATGATACCTACTCAGCAGTAATGTTCCCATGCAGCCTGAGGGCTCTGTGCTCACGCACTTGGAAGTGAAGACATTTTGTGGTCCAAATTCACCCACAGTAAAGTAGGCTGCTATGGGGTCTCCTTAGAGCCAGGAAGCTACTCAAAAATGTGTCCAGGATCTGAATTCCCTTTGACTGCAACAATTTTCCACACCAGAAATGACAGAAGCCATTTCTCCCAGACAGAAGAAACCAGATGATTTCTTCACCAGGCCATACACAGGTTCTGCAGGTTGATGCTCAGCTTGTGTACTCTACTGATTGCCATAAATACTGCTTTTAAACCAAATTGTCACTGTTTATTGAGAAAGGTTTTTCTCTTACATGTGCTTCAGGAGATCTTTCCTGACAGCTTGTATCCATTTGTTGTACTGAGCCTGCTGGCCAACCCAGAATAGTTAGGCTGTGTCTGCATATCTAATAGGGAATTTGGGACCTTGCAGCTAGGGTTAGAAAGTGCAAATGTTTCCCATTAGCTCCATAGGTTGTGATGCAGCAAGAGAGTCAGTGGAAAGCTCAACCTGAGGCATGTGAGATGTTTCTTTGAAGTTACTTGTGCTTAAAGTTAGGCATGATCTGAGCTGGCTTGCTCAACTGAGGCCCTGAAGAGCCTACTGTGCTAACACAGTGTAAGCTTAGCCTTTTGTACATCGTCTGGAGTGATGTTAGTTTCAGAAGTGGTCTGCTGCCTTTCAGTAAACTATTCCATAGTATCAAGGGAAAGCTTTAACTATTCAGTGGCTTTCTACCAGCAAACTCAGTCACAGTAGACAGCCCATAGCAATGCCTGCCCTCTCTGGGCCTCTTAAAATCTCTCCCTTCCTTATTTTCTTCAGTGTGTTTCTTTTCTAAGGCAAGTGAAAAAAAAAGTTATCTTAAAATAGTACCTCAAAAAGGTGGGAAATGAAGCAGATATATAATCTTGATTCCTTTATCTCATGTAATTAAGGAGAAGTTTGCCAGCAGTGATCTGGTATTTCCTAAAACAAGCATACATGAAGAACACTTTGAGCAACTTCAAAAGAATTTTCAGGCTAGATCAGGAAAAGATAAAACCAGAAGTGAAAACTGCTAATGCACTTTATAGCTCATTACTTACAGGAAGTCCATTCTGAATTCTGCAGGATGAGGTTTCCAAAAGGAGAAAAAAACAACCAAAAAAAAAAGAAGTTACTTTCTGTATCTTAGAGGAAAGGTCTTGGGGCTTTTGCAGTTGCAGTAGATAGGCAGTGGATGTGTAGGGTCACATCACCCAGAAAGAGTCTGCCTCTGGAAAGAGGCTTTGGAAAGTCTCAAGTGTGTACACCATTGAATTTCTGTAGCAACTTCCTGGTCTAAATGTGAAATTGATAAAGGGAATGGTAAAAGTCTATCTTGTTTTCAGTTGTCCTGTTCTATACCCTAGAAGGCAGAAATACTTCACTGGCTATGCCTAGCTGCAGGGAAGACAGCAGGATCACATCTGAGTGATTCAGGATGAACACGGTCAAGTTGATGCTGGTGTTCTCAATCAGATAGTGAGGCCAGCAAAATGAGAATAACCAAGCAGACACCCAGCTTCACCAGTGGCACTTGTCTGGAAAATTACTATTTGACAGAATCTTAATTAACTTTACTGAAGAAGTAATCTTAAAATCCTGCCTTTGGACAAGGGTCTGAATCCCAAGCTACTGGATTTACTGTTAGTGAGTTAATGCTCTCAGAAGTGGTGTGAAACAGGAAGATTTCATATTCATAAAGCACCCAGAGATCCTGCAGATGTCAAGTAACAGTTTTCTACTGTTAAAGCATTCCCTGCTGTAAGCAGCCCCCTTGATGGCAACTCATCAGCTCATGGGTTCAAGTCCAGCCATGCTGTCCCCAGGTTGGCATCAGCTGGTGTTGTGTGCACCTCTGTCACATGCAGAGTATTGCACACATCCCAGTTACCTTCCTGTTGTCCACCATGGAGGATGTGTCCACCTGCTAGCTCTTGTATTTCACTCAGATTGTAAGGATAGCTTTGCTGTAGGTACAAACATATTTTAGGTGGCAAGTCATTTCCATCAGAACTGAAGCACATGGGTCGTGAAACTTGGCTATTTTTTGGTGTGCTCTGTCCAGGCAAGTTGCTCATTGTGTCTTTAGGCACCCAGATAGATCTAAACTTGTGGTCACTGGAAGGCTGTCCTGAAAGCGAAGAGGTGTTTGCCCTTGTGAATGTTTATACTCATGCTTGAAAGTGAGATTTGGACTCCTAACTCACAAAGATGCTTTGGCAAATGTTGTACCTGTCTTTCTGCTTCTCTATGAATCAACCTGCTTGGCTTGGACTGAATGTTTAAATAATAAACAGCTGAAGGACAGTCTGATTGCTTCTTTCTGAGTGTTTCCCTTATGGAGCGCTTGGGGTCACGTGGCATCTGCTCTGACCTTAAGGACCTGCTTTATGGAGGCTTCTTTATGATGCTAACAAACCCCACATTTTAACTGGCTGTTAAATACCCAGTCAGTGGTAACTAGCCAGGACAGGGATTAGAAGAGTATTCTTAGTGGGATACAGGAAGGCTCTGTCCATGTGCTGGCCAGGGATGAAGGGCTGGAAAACTGTGGTGGAAGAGACTATTAATGTGATTTTCCACAACTTTCCTTGCAGCTGCATTTTTGAGGAGAGAGAGAGAGAGATGGCTAGGCTTGCAGTAACATGTTGTGCCGTCATAAATGCTACAGCCACCATCTGTTTCCAGCCCACGACTTGAAAGAAAACTGAGCAGTAATCTCATAATTCACATCAGCATTTTACACTCGTGAACCCTTCCCAACCTTTGTCTAATAATGAGGGGAGTGCATGGTGCTAAGGTTTGTATTTTTCCTGCACATATTAGTGTTTATTTGTATGTCTCTTTCTGTTGTGTTGTGTTTTGGGTTTGTTTTGGTTTGGTTTTGTTTTTACCACGGGCCCTTAAAGACAATTTCTCTGGGAGAAAAATCAGACCAGTTCCATGGTCAGGAAAAAAAACCACCCACCCCACCATAATTGAGGAGAAATCCCAATCCCATCGACTTTACTGGCACAGTTCTCCAGGAGGAGGTGCATTTAACATTCCTCTCTGTGCCTGTCTCAGCTACTTGTTGATTAAAAGGGAAAAAGGCATTAGAAAGTGAAGAGGCAGGTTGCTGAACTGCCCTTTCCTTGCAGAAGCAGAGCTGGACTAGCTGGCCATGCGCATTTTCAGCCCTCCCCATCAGATAGGATGGTAATGGTAGGTTGGATTTTAATGAAAACAAATTCTTTAGCTAATCTTCGCTTCGGGCTGGCCCTCCGTGGGATTAAAGATACCACCTGCTGTGCCAAAGACATGCTCAGGTTCGAGGCTGCTGGTGGGTGGGAAGAACACAAACATCTGAGAGTGACTCTGGTGAGCAATCGCAGTCTGTCCTGTTGCAGTGCCCTCAGGGAAGCCAAAGAGTTGAGATCATTTAGTTGATGGAAATACTGCTCCCCTCCAGCCTGCGAAGCAAAGCTAGAATCATTAAGGATTTCTTTTTGACTGTTCTGCAAAACCAAGGGCTGCTGTTTCTCTGGGCCTCCTCTCATCTTTGGACCCAATTTGCACACCTCCTCCTAGCACAGCCACACTGGCTGAACGAGCTCCTGCTCTCCTCTGGCCTTAGAAACAATGACTTCCATCATCTCAAACAGACTGCAGAGCAGTTATAAGGATGAAAGGGCTTCTCATTTCATGTATCCCACTGCTGCTAGAACTATAAATCCTTCATGGACTGAATTTATAGCATACTGCTACTGCAAGCAAGTGAAATTTATTTTGTGTTGTCATATGTATGGTCAAACTGTCCAAGAAGCTGCCAAACAAAGCACTGAGCTGCTGATGGGCAACCCATTCAATCTCTTCTCATTTTATTTAAAAACAATAAACAGCTATCAATCAAAGGAGCTTCTTTTCACATGTACTACCTGTTGGGTGATCCTCACTGTCTCCAAGACACGTTTGTATGTGGAAGAAAGCTGCCAGCTGTTGCCAGGTCCAGCAGACATGACACAAAGTTCCACCAAGAAAAGGTTTGTGGGCTCACTAGGGTTGGGGACAGGTTAAGGGACACCTTTTTTTTATCACTACTTGTTGTTCTAAATGTGTTTGGCCAAGTATCAGGGGTGCACAGAGGCCACATCCAGCCACACAGACCTCTGCTTGAATCAGTGACAAAGATTCAGTAGTAAGTCTTTCCTGGGTCCTGCAGTGTGATCCAGGATGAATCATTGCTGGATCTCAGAGGTTTACAAAGCTGGCCCATGTCTATGTTGGTACCTTGGGATGGTAGATGAGCTAAAAAGGAGACAGTAGAGTCTTCAAGCTGAATGGGGTCTGAATCCAAGCTGAATGGGGTCTGAATCACATACATTCATACGTTTCTGTATCATTTTCCTACAGAGCGAACAAGCCTGGGAAGTTACTTCAGCTTTATTTTTCACCCTGGCTAATTAATTAAGTCAGGGTGCTGGGAGCTGTCGTATTAAAATGGCCTTTCCCCACTTAACTCTGGTTGTCCTGCCAGATTCAATCTCTGCAGGCTCTCTTGTCTGTAGTTTATGGCCACATCTGGAGTGTCTGCCCTGCACACGTGCTGGTAGGAGCCTCCTCCCTGCCGGTGCACACATCGTGGCCTTTGGTGTCCATGGAGTTACAAACGTCTTTCCTGACGGTGAGAGGCAGAGGGAGAGAAGGGGCAAGGGTAGGGCAATGGCAGGGAAGGTCTCTGACATGAAATTCCCAGGAACAGGATTTGCACATTTTATGAGCGTTCAGATGGAAATGCAACGGAGCTGAATTACTCTTCCCTAATCCTGCTTTCTCACTTTCCTCCCAGTAGCCTCCTCCCCTCCAGCTTAGGTAATACAGAAGCTTATAAACAAATCCCACCACATGAAAAATAGCAAAAGGGCTAAAAAAAAGAGAGAAAAAAAAAAAGGACCTGGGTTAGGGCTGTGATGGATAGACAGGTGGAAGGCAGGCACCAGAAGGGAGGATGAATGGCAAAAGCCTTTGATGGAAACACTAAAGAGCTATTGAAAATCCGAGGGGTGGGGGGAGGGCGGAGAAAGAATAGCAGGAGGGAAAGCAAGGGAGCCGTGCCCCCCTCCCCCCCGCCCTCTTTCTCAGGATGTTGAAAGTATTTGTCCTTCGTTACAAAATGATTGAACTGCCGCCAGGCCAGGCCACCCTTCCAGCCATTGCACTGGGAAACTGGCACTTGTGAAAGCCTCCTCGCCTCTCAGATGCGATAGCTCTCCCTTTTGCGGGCCTTGCTGTGTGGCGCTCCTTGCGGGATTGCTTTCAGCTTTGTGGCCTTATCAAAGACGCTTCCACGCTGTTGCTCTGGCCAAAGCAGCATCCAGGTAATGAAAGGAAGAATTGCAAAAAAAATAAAGGCCCATTTTTATCAGAACCCCCCAGCTGCCTGCCTTTTATTGAGTCAGAATTTCATGCATTTGGGGTCTGTGGTGTTGCATTTAATCAGTTGCATTCCTTCAGTTTAGTGCTTTTGGAAGGAGGAGTTTCGTCTCGTAAATAAAGCTTCTGCTTTGCTCTTGTCTCGGTGTGTACAAAAGTGGTGCCTGTTCTTCACAGTCAGGGCAGTGAGGATGATGCTGTTGTGTCATAATTCAAATGGGTATTTTTTGTTTGCATCAGGCAAATGCAAACAGCAGTGGGAAAAGAGAAATCTTTCCCCCTTTCAGAATGGTCCCTGGAGTTCTGCGATGTCTTTGTCCTGCAAGACCTACCCATGGGAAGAACTATTGGAAGATCTGCATGCAAGACTGATACTGCTGCCAGAGGCTGTATTTGTATCATGTATTTATATATGTGTGTATTTATATAACCCTGATGCTTTAGCAGGACTGAAGCTGTGTGTATGCTCAAGAATTAGATCTGGGTGTCCTCCACCCAGCCTCTTGTTAACCAGGGGGAGACCGAGGACCACGGTGTCTGCCTGCTGCCACTCATGTGCCATCCCTGTCAGGCCGATGAGCTTGGGTGGCCTGGCCAGGTGGGGTGAGTGGGGTCCTGGCTGTCTCCTGGGTGTGTGAATGTCCTTCCATCCCAGGAAGTGGCATTGCCCTCCACACAGACCCAAGGACACTCCTCCACATAAACAGTGCAGACAGTCAGCTGTCTATTGCCTCCAAGATTAGATCCCAGGATTAGGTCTCTGATGAGCTGGCCGTGCAGTATAATTAAAACAGGCCTAGGGGAGCAGGGGGGCAATGTGCAGCACTGGGGTGTGGAGGGATGTTCTCGCTCTCGGATCCACTGCAGCTGAAAGCAAAGCTCTCCACTACCCTAACTTTGCCATAGTGTCTCCAGTGCCTGGTTGCCTTATTTACATTTGCAGTGCCCTGAGAGAGGTACCACTGCCATTCTCCACACTTCCAAAAGAAGAGAAAGGGTAAGTGATTTGCTCAGTGTTAGATGGGGAGTCACTGGCTGTGGTGCTTCAGAGGAATTTGCTGCAGTGACCAAAGCAAAGAGCCCCTGCTGTTCCACGGCCGGCGTGTCGTTCACACTTGGTATCTCAGATGCGGTGTCTGGGAAGGTATCGCCGCCCTTGCAAACAAACTTCTGGCTCCCGAGCGTGGGTGAACACTTGTCGTCGTGCCAGGATGACACAAAGTCTAGAAATCACGATGGCAATTTGGGTCGTGGTATAATGGGAGAAAAATGCTGCCTCAGAAGTGTCCCCAGTCTGGTGTCACTGCTGGTGATTACTTAGGCTGCAGGACGGGGCTGTGGCAAAGATCAGGTTGTAGCTGATATGAATCATGCCTTGAAACAACACTTTCCTTCTTACATTGTGAAAATTGCCGAGGTATGGGAAGTGAGGGAAAATGGGATTTCCCTGGAGGTTAAAGATTTTCCTTTAATCAGCTTTCATAATGTTAATTAAATGTTTGGAACAATGGCTGGGTCCCGGGATCCGCCCGCTCTTGCATAACTATCTCACAATACTGTTTTCACTTTCATCTTTATTTGCCAGCACGATTGGAAGTGAGAGCTGAGCAAGATTCCCGCACCAAGGAGCTCCTTGGCTTTTGGCAAAACTCAACTCTCTCCCTTATCTCTCCTAGAGAGAGATGACCCAAACTCTGCCCTCCTGAGAAGGAGCAGCCTCGAGGGATCACAGCCCTTTGTCAGTCATCATTACCCCATCTGCAAATGGAGCTAATAAAAACTTACTGGTATTTTAAGACTGGCACATATAAATATATTCCCACCCATATGGAGAAATGGGTGTGTTTGTAGAGATCAGTACATGGAGAGATATATTCTGGGTAGGTAAGATATATTACAGTGCCACTTGTTCCCTGCATTTTTTGCTCTTTCTGTAGTGTAGTTGCTATGTGCTCATGGGAGCCATCGTTTCGGCTCCTGTGAGCAGTGGGCTTAATATAACCCAGGCTTGTATCACACACACATGGAGTGCTCAGGGGGATGAGAAAATTTGGGGAATGGTTCAGAGGCAGGAGATGACATTCATTTCCCCAGGGACCTCACCCCATGGGAGGGGGGAACTGTGCTGGGCAGATTTCCACAGCCCAGGAGGTCCTCTTGGTGCCAGACAAGGATGTCTCTCCTGGTGGTCTGAAACGCCTTGGTATGTCCCAGAGATGGTTCAGCGATGTGCTCAGAGCACCCACCAGCCACACATGTGCAGGGGAGTGCCCACACATACAGACCCACAGCCTGGCCACCTTTCTTCTTCAAGATAGAAAAGACTTTATTATTTGTTTTTAAATAAGATATTAAACCTTACAAATGCCAGACATTAACAGGAGAAAAAAAAAACTAAAGGAAAAAAAAGGGAAAAGGGGAAAAAAAGGGGGAAAAAAAGAAGCTATTTTATTTTAGGTCAAAGTGTTATCTAGCCCAAGAGTTTTAAATATGTGCAAAATGCAGTTTCTGCAGAAGGACCATTAATCAGCCACTGGAGCTGCAGAGATGAAAACAAAAAGCTGAGTGCTGGGGCAGCTCCATTTTCCCATTGTACTGGCAGTGGGTCTGGGTGCAGGAGGGCCACCTCTATCTATGCAGGCTCTTTGCTTCCCTAGCAACATGTTAACATCTTTGCAAAAGCTGTTTAAATAGAGCCAGGCGCTTGCCACGCAGGCTCGACACGGCAGTTTCCCTGTTGACACATGCTTTTGTCTGCTCAGAGGAGGTGCTCTGTAAACATACATGTTAGACACTTTTTATGTTACTTATTTCTGACTCATTGGCTCTAAATTAGTAGCTCAGAGGCACATACCTTTTGTACAGGCAAGGGAAGGGATTGCCTCTTTTCCCCACCTTTGGAAACTTTGACCTGCTAAGATCACAAAGTGTAGGAAATCTTTGGGAGGCGAAGCCCCGGGTACTGCCAGCAGCAAAGGCCTGGAGTAAACAGATTAGATGTGTTTGAAGGGGGTTTAAAGCGAGCTTGGACTATCTGGCTCAGCTTCCATATACCATGGGCAAGATTAATTTCAAGGCTGATGTTGATACTGTGAAGGCTTCTCCCCTAATACGGGACTTAGCTGTGGAATTAGTGTATACTTATTTTCTGTTGACAGTGTGGGACATGAGGAATCGAAACTTCTTCTCCACACCCCTTTGATTAGGACAGGAGTGGCAGGAGGAATTTTTTTCTCTCTTGGTAATTCTGGGCAACCTTTGAGCCCTGCTTTTCCACCCTGTTCCCATTAAGAGGCTGCAGAGGCCACGCCAGCGAGTCCGCAGCCAGATGGGAGCTGTCAGCTGCCTTCAAAGCCTTGGCCAGCCCCTCTGCGATGGATCTGTGGTGAGGTGTGTAATGCACGTCATATCAGCCCTGTATCCCACACAGTTCCTGTCCCAGCAGGGATGAAAGTTCTTTAGAAACTGAAGCATAAAAGGGAAAACCCATTTCTTGACCTTTTAAGTCACTTTTTGGAGCAGTCAAGGATATTGGGGTTGGCTCTTCCTTATCTTTAACCAAGGGTTACTAGCTCTAAGTTTTACTGCCCTCTCACAGTCTTTAGGAGGAAAAGCCCTGACAGGTGTTGCCACCTGGATCCTCCCTTGCACGTGGTACAGGACATTGTTAATTTACACATGCAAGACATTCAGAATCCTCTCTGCACATTTTGGGCCAAGACAAATGAAAATTTTATTGGCTGGCTGGCTTGGCATCACCTTTCCAATTCACTTTTGTTTTCTCTCCCCGTGAATCACCTCTCCATTTCACTTCTCTTGTTTGTCGGCTCTTTTGTTTTTGTCTTTGTTCTCTTTTGTTTTGCTGGTTTAACCTGGAGGCACAGAGGCTTCCTTGTGGAAACATCACCACATTGTCAATCAGTGAAGGAGAGGTGGTACAGCTGGTACAGTCCTTCCTCCCGCTCAGGAGTGAGTGAATCATCCCTTGAATATGCAATATCATCCAGGACAGGAGCCAGGATCCTCAACAGGCACATGAATTCCAGCATCTCTGGAAATATTATTTCCACATTTTGGGCAGGCTAAGAGACAGCAACTAAATAAGCAAGCTGTGGCATTTGCAATCACTGTTGTTTCATTTAAAGTGACTGCCTCTGCTCTAGATGCCTGTGTGGGTATTAAAAAGACAAAGGCAAAAAGCATGGCTCCTTGATCTGATACTGCCCAAAGCAGCTTCATGGTGTGGCTCATTTAATGCCATTGCACAGTCTATTGAACAGTTAACAACCCCTCAGCAACAGGAACTTCCTGCTTTCCTCCTGGAAACTCAGAGAGACTGATGCATCCCAAACCCTCTCCATCTCTGGCCTCTGTATTTCTCCTTTGAAACAGTGTCATGGCTGTCTCTTGGTCCACTATGGAGACCTTTCACATCACCCTTGCACTGGAGTAGTAAAAGACACACAGGCTCCTTCTGTCAGCTGGATTCAGAAGTGTTCCCCCTCCAAGGAAAAGGCCAGTTTCCCATGGTTGCTCCTGTGCTGTTGGTAGGATGTAGCCAGGGCTCAGGGAAGCCTGGCAGTGTAATCTGATAGTCAATGATACAGCATTTTCTAACATCAGCTGGTTTTCCTAAGCTCTCGTGTGCTGTGCTCATGGATTTGGCAAGATTGCCCCTGAAGGAATACACAATTAGATTTCACCTTTGAATGTGTGAGAAATACAATGGAAGAGGAACACTGATCAGATTGAGCAGAGCATTGCCGGTCAGGAGGGCTCCGACACTGCTTTCTCTACTCTGTATTAATACCAGCAGCTAAGACTTTCTTCTGCTTGGTTTTTGTCCCAAGGTTATAGCTACATGTTAACCTTCATCAGTCCTGCTGATGATAATGGTGGAAGTGAAATAACATTAACATTATCTTCCTATATGTTTAAACCGCTCTGGCACTTTCCCAGGCAGTATTTGTGCCCTTGTTTATGCTGCAGACCCTGGTGACCCTAGAATACTTTTATTTACGACAGCATAAGCATCATTTCCATGGCAACATGCTTTTCAAGCTGCAGATTGAGGATTGCAATTTCCTAAGCAATAGAAGAAGCAATGGTGGATTTCCCCCCCTCCCTCCTCCCCCCCTCCTAATCAGCTAGTAGCAACTTTCATGTGCAAAACGATCAGCCACGACAAATCATGTAAAAGCTACATTATAAGCAAGGCAATTTTAAAGCTCAGCATGGTTGGCCTTAAAATAAAAGAGAGTTAGATCTAGTTGTTTAATGGAAATAAAGATCATGCCATGATATCTTCACTGCTGCCCCAGTAAATTGGCTTCAACTTGCTCTGTGATGCAGCCTAATGAGGAGCAGAGCAGTTTACCTCACTGGAATGACACATTATATACAGGAAGACTACCACAGAATTATAATCCTACATGGTTTCAGACAGTGCTTTCCCATATTAGAGGAGATGACAAAGCCTGTTTGAAAATGGTCCAAGCTATCAACAAAGGAATGTTATTAACAGACATGTTGGTTAGTGGTTCATGTGAAATTGCACTGAGTGCTTTCTGCTCTCAGAGAGCACTGAAGTGGAGCTGATCCCCGAGATGGAAAAGCTGCCTGTGCATACACATATGCCAGTAGAGCCCTTCCTGTTGTTGTGGACAGAAACACAGACCTGAGGCTATGGGGGAACACGGCTCAGCAGCACCACAGCATTGCTTCCCACCTCAGCATCAGTTTTCAGACATGCTATGTATCACCCCACAAACAGGGATGCTGAAGTGCAGAAAGATGCAATGATGCAGCGGAAGTTGCCCCAGCTGGCAGTCAGAGGTGCTCCCAGGACACCAGCCTGTCTACCAGGGGCTGTGATCCATTTATCAGAATAAGGTGTTTGAAGGCTTGAGCTGTCCCTTGCCCAGCTGTCTTGGTGCTTAGCACCACTGAGACCACTGCTGCTTGCTGGAGGACAGCACTTCTCACAGCTGCTCTTCTCACCAGCTCTCACTAGCAGAAATACTGCTTTGGGGAATTCAGAAAAAGGTGAGGATTTTCTTTCCTGTTGGATTGTCCTTGAGAGCAGTGAAATCTCACTTCATATCCAGGCAGGGTCTGATACTGACCTGGCTAAGCCTAGGGAACTGCTGCCCCAATGGGCTGGCTTAGCAGAACTGAATCAAACCTCTGTATTGTGGGTTACTCAGGTCTCCAGTTTCCAAGCTAGACCCTAATGGTGAGGGTGTCATCATAGAATCATCACAGAGAAATTATCTAAGTCATGCTAGAAACTATTTCAAATAAAATAGGAGTTTCTGATTTGTTTTGTTTCTCCCCTAGAAGTGATTGGGGTTACAGGTAAAGAAATATTAAAGCACAATCTGTGGCACTGGAGGTGCATTGCTACTTGATATAAAGCCTGTTCATGCTTGACTACTGGGTTCAGTTTTGGGCTCCCCAGTTTAAGAGGGACAGGGATCTGCTGGAGAGGGTCCAGCAGAAGGCTACAAGGATGATTAGGGGATCGGAGCACTGCCTGATGAGGAGAGACTGAGGGACCTGGGGCTTTTTAGTCTGGAAAAGAGAAGACTTAGAGGGGATTTAATAAATATTTATAAATATCTGAGGGCTGGGGGTCAGGAGGGAGGGGACAGGCTCTGCTCATTTGCTCCCTGTGGTAGGACAAGGACCGGTAGATGTAAGCTGCAGCACAGGAGGCTCCACCTCAACACAAGGAGGAACTTCTTTATTGTAAGGGTCACAGAGCACTGGAACAGGCTCCCCGCAGAGGTTGTGGAGTCTCCTTCTCTGGAGACTTTCAAGGCCTGCATTCCTGTGTGACCTGAGCTAGACTGTATGGTGCTGCTCTGGCAGGGGGGTTTGACTCAATGATCTCTTTGGGTCCCTTCCAACCCCTGACATCCTGTGATCCTGTGATTTGCTTTGGGCCTCCACTGTTTTTTTCTGGACAAAGCTTCCACTGGATTTGAAAGCCTTAGGACAGCAGAGGAGCCCCCAGATTTGGGGGAACCCTACATCTTGCAAGGTCATTACTTGTCCAGGGGAAGTTCAGTAAATGCTACTTTTAAACACTACATTTCCCATAGCAGGGACCAGTGGAGTCAGCATTCTGGGGTGTTAGATATTGGACTAAGCATCCCACTGAGCTCAACATCAAAAGCTTGCAGGATATCAGGAAGTGCAAGAAATCCTGACTAGATGACCTATAAAGTTTGGTCCCTTCCAACCCAAACCATTCTATGGTTCTTTGGTTAAAGCCAGTTCACACTAATGTGTAATGTGTAAGGCCAGCCTTGGCACCCCAGCATCCTTCTCTATCTGAAGCTGGTTGTCAGATTTGATGACTTGATCTGGAATCCAAGCACCTGGGGTAGGAAATCAGGGAAGAATGAAATATACTGTGCCCTAGGGAGTATGCTCACCCTCATGCTGGCTGGTGATGGAAGAGAAAGAAGGTTTTCCAGCCTGCTCTTACAACTGCAGACTTGAACTTGGAACTGTTTGTTTTTGCTGCGCCACCCCTTCCACCCTAGTTAATAGTCAACTTTGAAACTCAGCTTTATGTCCCATGTGTTTGATTTACATTTCAAATGCAGGGCCAGCAGGGCAGGCTGTCTAAATCACTTGTCAGCACAAGGGAAGGAGGTGACACAGTGGGAGAAAAAAGTGAGACATGGCTATGGCCAAGTAGAAATGCTCAGGCAAAGCTGTTACTGGGAGAGTCCCTAGCAAGCAACAACTGCTCACCTTGCTCAAAGCTTGAGGTCTAAACCAGGCAACACACAGGGACCAGCTTGTCTCCTTTGATTTACATTTGATTCCTCCAGCTCTACAACCCTGCATCCTGTTTTCCTTATCCACTGCAGCTGTACGTGGAGGTGAGGGCTTGAAAAGACCTAGCAAGAGGAGTTGCTTTTGAAACCAAAAATAACCTGCCATGGTTTTATTTATTTAAATCTTATTTTTTTCCCCCTTCTTTCTGTCTTTTTTTTTTTTGTTTTGTTTGTTTTTCTTTTGGTCAGCATGTCACAATCTGAAATTTATCACTGATCTGCAGCTGAATTGACATACAGGAAACCTATCTAATCCTGAGTTGGAGGGCACGGGGCAGGGTGAGTTCACTGGCCACTCTTGAAAACCATCTGGCTGGAAATATCATTTTCAGCTCCTCTTTGATGAGGTAACATCAAGGAGCAAAGCGACTGCACACACCACACAGGCTAGTGCCAAATGGTTTGCAGGGACAGTCAATGCAGCATTGAGGAGAGGGGAAACATTTGCAAAATCAGTCAGAAATGAGTTAGCTGTGTTCTAAAGCAATTACTTTCCAGACTGTTTACCCTGAATGACACAAATATGATTGGCCCTCAGCGACCTTCACGGGCTTGACCTGATGGATGTGGTGGTGCCTTAATCCTGCCCTCGCTGATGCCGTCTGAAGCTGTGCATGTTTCGACAGCTCCCAGGTAGACTCTCGCTGGCTGCTGCCCTGGTGCATTTGTATAACAGGGCAGCTCCTGCCTTTCATCTTTCAAAAATTAAACACAAGATCCTTGGGCTAGAGAGGGAGCAGCCCCACAAGGAGATGACAGGTGGAGGAACCAGCGTGGAGCCACAAACCCAGCACCGTCAGAGTCTGCTGTGAGCGTCACGCCTCTCCGGCGAGCACACACCCGCCACAGCTTCCCGAGATTTCACTGGAAAGAGCTCTGCCTGCTTCTTGGGAGCAAGTTAACAACTACCTGGCAGGTTCAGCTGACGTAAATCCTCATAAATTCATTCACCAGCCCTTATTCCCGGAGAGCTGCTGCTTAATGCTCTGCTTCTCCTTAGCTGCAATTTCTCTCTGTTTACTTTAGCGATGGTGCCTTGCTCTCGCTTCCACCGCACACGTCCTGCGTTGCTAAAAAGGCACTGATGAACGTGAGCTCTATTACCAGAAATCACATTCCTGTTCCTGTTCCTTGGCTCATTTCTCCCTCATTTCCCATTACCTTCCTATTTTAAGATGGCATGCATGACATACCTGTCAGCTAGAGCCACTCAAATGTTTATCCAGTAATTTAATCAGGGAATTTCATGGTAGGTTGCTAACTGCATTGATGATTTTTCTCCTCATTCACATAGCTTGGGCTGCGGTACGTCAGGGAGCTGGAAGGCTGCAGGTTCATGGGGATGTATGAACTCACTGAAGTTGGTAACCTGCAAAGAATGTCTCCTTTCTCGTGCAGCCCTGGGGCCTGTGAGGTGCCTTGGCTGTGTGCTGCGCTGATGGGGAAGGATAAAGCACTGGAGATTGCCAACACATGGGCATCAATATGACCCTGCCTCAGCTGTGGGCCAACCTCTGGCTCATGCCAAGGGGAAAGCAAACAGAAGAGGGGCAGGGTCCACTGAAACGGGGAGTAAGAAACTGTAGCTTTATATTTCAGAGGACACCCCCTTTTTCCCCCTTTCCTAATCCACAAACTGCCTAAAGCCAGTCATTCAGGAGTGAGACACTAGTCATTCATAGACTGTTCACCCTAAAGAAAATTATTTCTTAAGCCAGTCTCAGCTCCCAAGCTAGAACAATTTTAGGAGGTAAACCAAAGCTCCACACTACACTCATGAAGCCCACTGTGATCCCAGGCTGGAGCACTCCCAACAAGAATGAGTTCCCTGGAGCCAGGCACCAAGGCTGAGCTCCTGAGAGCCATCCTGCAATGTGCCCCAGGGCTGATAAGCCCTAGCTAGGGTCTGGTGGTTTGGCCAGTCAGCCCTTTCCTCACCTCAAAATGGGGCCTCAGAGAAAGGGAGGAGCGAGAAGTGGCACCTTTTACAGTGTGAGCAACAGCTCAGCTCTATGTTCCCCCAGGCAAGGTATGCTCCACACTCGGTGATTTCAAAAGAAGCTTAAAAAAAAAAGGAGGAAAGAAAGAATGAGGAACTAACTCAACACACCCTGTAGGTAGGTTCTGGTTTCCCCAGGGAGAATTATAGTATAAACTTCCAAAGAGTATCTGCTTAATGTGTTATAAACAGCTTTTCCTTTTTCTTGTTCCCCCTCCTCAGCCCTGAAACCTCTGCTTCTTTCCCAGATAATCCTCTGCCTTGACAGGATGAGAGAGGTGCTGGGTATGTCTAGATGTGGACACTCTATCAACTACTTCCATTAATAGGTATTAAGAATAGGGATAGAAATGTTAATCTCATTCTGTTGCATCCTGTGCCCAGTCTCCAAGAATCCTTTTACTTAATATTTGAAACATCCTTCAGATGTCTCATCCCCCCACTCATTCCTGGCTCTGGACACAGCAGTGCACTTGGAGCCACACGTACAGCAAGCACAGGCTTTGGCTGCAGCAATTCTGCGCTTCCCATGCATGTGCTTAAGGGTCTGGCTGGCCTGCCTGAGCTAGTGTTCTTGAGATCTCACAGGGTAGGGTAGGAAGGCAGAGACAGAGATTAAGGATTTTATCATGTTCCCAGGAAAGTTCAGTGCAGAGTTTCATTGATTTCTGTGGAAGAGAAGCCATCCCTAAAAGTTTGCACAGCTGGGAAAGCAGACCAGGAGATCCTGGTGTCCCGTTCTTTCCTCTGACCACAAGGCTACACTTCTCCTGGGACATGGGAGAGTTTCCATGCCCTTCCAGCCAGGCAGGGTGCTCCAAAAAGAGGCAATATTCTTATATAATAACTAACATAAACCTATAATAATTGCATATATGTAATACAACTAATCCTGCAAGCAAAGCCTGCAGAAAGGCTGTAATGAAGTGTGAGTGCCAGGTTGCAGGTCGTGCCTTTCAGAACACCTTGGCAGTTTTGCTGGAGCAGCAGATAAGTGGAGACTGATAGAACCTTGTCAGAAGTGTGATTTCCCTCCCCACCCCCCTGTAGTACCTGTACTTAGCTGAAATTCCAGAAGTGATTGCATTTTACTTGGGTATGTCTCCCCCAGAAGTGGCACGAAGCTGTATTAGGAAATAACTTCAGACTTATTGAAATTCAAAGCATTTTTACTGTATCAGGAGCCTCAAACAGTTCCTGTTAATCGCTGAAGTAATGCTGCCTTCTCTTTGCAAACAGCGTTAGCTGACTTTAGCCAAAGCAGGAACACACGCACACACACACAGAGAAAAGTCTAGAGTGGAACATCTCTTCTTGAGAGCCTGTAGATGCATTCAAAATAGGTAGCTCAGTGTGCCCTGGTTTTCTCAAAGCTCCCTGAAAAAAAAATTGTAATAATAATGGCAGTATATTAATTAGTCCTCAGGGATAGCTCCATTTTCCATGCATGTAACCTTTACTGCTTTGGGATGCAAGGTATTTGTCTTGGCAGCCTGCAGCAGCCCATAACTTCACCATGATAGCCATTTTTAGTTTGTCCTGTAGATTTTATTTATTTATCTGGTTGGTTTTTTTTTTTTTCATTCTTCTTCAAACCCATCTGTCCTGAGAAGTCAAATTTCTGATTTTATCTTGTACCACCCACCCTCTTCATTGCCTCAAAACAATCCCTTGTCCTCTTGCCTCTGATTTTGCCTCTGCTTCATTCTCAAGAGATTCATGTTTCTGTTCCACTGTGTCTGTGTGGAATATTTCTGGTCCTGACATTTCTGGGCTCTGAGGTAGGGAGGCTCCATATTTATTACAATAACATCTGAAATACTTTGGTTGGATTTACAAGCATTAGGAAGAAGAAAAACAAGCATTTTCCTGCCTGCCACCTCTGAGTATTGCATGTAGTATGAGGGATTGTTAGCTGTTGCATCACTACTGGGAAGAGAGGTTCAGTTCTTGGGACTTAGCAAAGCTGTTGATGATGGGTGCAGGCATGAGAAAAGAGGCTAGCTCTTTCCTCCATCCCTTTTTATTGTTTACAGAGGATAAAGCAGCATAAAGATCTCTGCAAGAAATATCATTCAGTCTAGCTAGCAGTGGTTTGCCATTCAGCAGGTTCATTCAGGCTGTCTTCATGGGTGATTCCTTTTTTCAGATGTCCAGCATCTAAGTATAGCAGATATGGGAATATAGCAGATCACAGATGTGGGAATATATCAGATGTGGGAATACAGCAGATGTGGGAATATAGCAGATGTGGGTGTTTTCCACTTTTGAAAAGAGAAAGATACCCATTTTGATGAGGACAGTGGCACTGATGCAGAGCATATACAAAGTGCAGAGTGAGACCTGAGAACCAGGTGAGAACCCTCAGCTGATTTTGAACTTCACATCCTCCTGGAGGCAGCTGCTGGGAGGCTCCAATTTAATTATAGAATCATCACAAGATTGTAGAATGGTCTGGGTTAGAAGGGACCTCCAAAGCTCATCCAGTCCAACCCCCTCTGCAGTCAGCAGGGGCATCCTCCACTAGCTCAGAGCCCTGTTGAGCCTCACCTTGAATATCTCCAGGGATGGGGCCCCAACCACCTCCCTGGGCAACCCATTCCAGTGTTCCACTACCCTCATGGTAAAGAACTGCCACATCCCAGACTTTCCTGTGTGCTGAGCGAGTGGTTTCAACCACACACATAACAGCAGAGTGGCAATTAGCCCAAGAAGAGCTGGTGAAAACATTTGATCCTTGTCCTGGCCACAGGGACACACAGCGTCAGAGGCAACTGGCAGCTGACTGCTGTGCAGCAGAGCAGCTGGCTTTGGGGCTGCCCTTACATTTCCTCAGCTTCCCACCACCTGCTTTAGGGCCTGTCCTGTCTCTCCTCCCTTGACTGTTTCTTTTCTCTTAGGGCAAAGTGTATTTTTACCACTAAGATTTAGAAGTGACCCTGTTTTTGTTTAAATCCATCATTTCCTATCCCCATGGTTACTCCTAATTCGGCACCATAAAGACTTTGCCTCCTTGACAGTGTCTAGGAAATGTCTTTGTTTAAACCAGCTCTGCCAACCCAGTGACATAACCTCAGCTCTCAGATATCCTTTTCCTCACACACAGGTGTCATTCCTCTGGATCTTTCCAGTGCTGCTGCTGAACTGTATCCCATTTGTCCTGGTTATCTAGAAATCCTCCCTTTTCCTCTAGCCCGGTCCACCTTTCATCCTGCCCATCTGGAAGACTGCTGTAAGGCAATGCTATCTTGGCCTAATTTTTAAGAAATAAGTGATCTATTACTGCTGCATACCTCTCCTGATTTTCCTGGGCACAGCAGAAATAACAGGCTGCTCCAGTCCTCAAGAACTTCATATAAATTGCATTCACATACAACATATCTCAGCGATAAGGGGACCCGAGCTCAAAGGAAGCCGCATCATATCTTAACTCTCTGGAGTTTCAGGGGTTTATTTTAATGCTATCCTGACCTTAGCATATACAATCCATGGTATTTGCCAAGCTTAAAACAACAGCCACAGGAGGATCCTGTCATGGGTTTTGCAAGCGGGTTCTCACATCAGCAGAGCGCTGATCCTGCACGGAATTCATTCCACATTTAATTCATTATCTGAATGAGTTATCAAGGCAGCTCTGCCTGGCTGGAGGTACCAACATAGTGCAGACAGATTTTTTTCCCACAGAACTCTCCAAAGCGATACTGTCAGCATAGCTATATTTAATGGGCTCTGCCCATGCAGTCAGGCTCTCAGTGCAGAAGAAATAGTTTACAATCTCTGAAACCCTACACTCCTCTCTGCCACGGAGCAGCAAAAAGTAACATCTACCGTCATTCCTTTTGCATGTCGCTGGATCCATGGGGAAGGGAAAGCCAAGTAAGACAATGAGGACATTGAAAACAATATTCTAAGAGGCAGAGCAAGAGGGAAAAAAAAAAAGAAAAAGGAAAAAAAAAGTCAGTAGTCAACATCTGCAAGCAATCTTTAACCACAGCTAACGACTGCCTTTAAATTTGCATAGGTCCTGCCCTGCTTACCTTTCCTTTAGGCTTAGTATTAGTTAAGAAATAACCTGTGATCTTCTGTCTGTCGTTGCTGTTGCTGAGTGAAGAGTCAGGACAAAGACTGTTGCATGCAAAGAGGTTTCCCCCAGTTAAATGCCACTAGGCAGAAAATAACTGACATTTTGGGAAGATAACATAGGGCAGCTTTGTGTGCCCTCGGAGTTTTCTGTGCTGTATCCCTGTGGCATGCCTGAAAGAGCTTTGTGCCACACGCATTAAGGTAAAGGTCATCTGTCCTGAAGTGATGTCTATGAAATAAAATTGCCTGCTTCCCAACTTTAAAAAGAGATCCAGCTCACGAATATGGCAGAGAAATGTCCTTACATGCTGACCAGGGGCTGAGGTAGGCGGTGAGGTAAGGGTGTGACCTTCGCATCTGGGACCTTCACACCTTGAGTACTGTGTCCAGTTCTGGGCTCCTCAGTTTAAGGAGGACATTGAGAGACTTGAATGTGTCCAGAGAAAGGCAACGAGGCTGGGGAGAGGTCTGGAGCTCAAGCCCTATGAGGAGAGGCTGGGGGAGCTGGGGTTGCTTAGCCTGGAGAAGAGGAGGCTCAGGGGAGACCTTATTGCTCTCTACAGCTATCTGAAGGGACGTTGTGGCCAGGAGGGGGTTGGTCCCTTCTCCCAGGCAACCAGTGGCATAACAAGAGGACACAGTCTCAAGCTGCACCAGGGGAAGTTTGGGCTTGAGGTGAAGAGAATGTTCTTCACAGAAAGAGTAACTGGCCATTGGAATGTGCTGCCCAGGGTGTTAAAAAAATGATTGGATTTGGCACTCAGAGCCATAGTTTAGTTGTCATGAGGTGTTGGGTATTAGATAATAGGTTGGACTTAATGATTTCTGAGGTCTTTTCCAACCTGTCTGATTCTGTGAAATAAAAGCCTTCTGGGATGTGGAAGAGGGGTTGATGAATGATGTGTTTGAAACATGGGGTTGGGGTATGGGTTTGCTCCACACTATACATAACATAAACACTGTGGGGTAAAAGTAGTCATTTTAGTGTGGTTTGAGGAGATTTAGCATCAGAATAATGACAGTGAAAAATAAAATGACCAGCTGGCAGAACACAACATAGACAGCAAAACACAAGGGATGCAGCATTTCTTACCCAGGAATGAGCAGTGACACAACTGTGTCAGGCAGCTCAGCATGATTGAGAATGTAACATGGTCATGGCAGGGAGAAGGCCAAGTGATTATCTGAAACACCTTCCATCACTGTAAGTTGAAAAACTTATTTCCAGTGTCTTATTGTTAGAAGAGTTACTGAGCTGGGGAGTATGGAGCTCTTGAAGCATGAACATTTAGAGGCAACCTTATAGCTCAAAGCTTTAGGATCTCTGTTTGGTAGGTCTTACAAGCTGCATGTGGTATGCATGCATGGAAGTCTCTCTTGTTTTAAAGTCATAAAATAGAATGGAATGGAATGGAATGGAATGGAATGGAATGGAATGGAATGGAATAGAATAGAATAGAATAGAATAAAATTAACCAGGTTGGAAAAGACCTTCGAGATCATCGAGTCCAACCTATCATCCAACACTACCTAATCAACTAAACCATGGCACCAAGCACCCCATCCAGTCTCTTTCTAAACACCTTCAGTGCTGGTGACTCCACCACCTCCCTGAGCAGCCCATTCCAATGGCCAATCTCTCTTTCTATGAAGAACTTCTTCCTAACATCCAGCCTAAACCTCCTCTGGTCCAGCTTCAGACTGTGTCCTCTTGCTCTGGTGCTGGCCACCCAGGAGAAGAGACCAACCCCCACCTGGCTACAACCTCCCTTGAGGTAGGTGAAGAGCACAATAAGGTCTCCTCTACATCAATTATAATTTCCCAGCTCAAGATTTGCCCTTCTACAAGGTGCAGGTACAAAGTTGACTGCTCTTACGACAGTTTAATTCTTAACTCTTCAGTTAGACTGGGGAAAAAAAGTCAAAATCAGTCTTCTTGCCCACTGTGTCCTCCTCCTCCCCCCCCCATTAAAAAAAATACCAAATGTGCAGGTTATAAATAACACAAGTTATCTAACATTTCACCATATAAGGAATGAGTGGAACTGGAAATGCTGATTTCTTTTTTGCCTTTAGCGTTTAAATTAAATGGACAATGCAGTACATTGAATATTCCCAGCAAAAAAACCCCACCCAAAATAATGGTGTATGTGTAGTTCTGGTGTTCTTGTGGCTTGCTCTGCGCTTTATTGGCCTCTTTGCTGGTACTTGAACAGCCAAGATCTGTAAGTTTGATGTTACAGTGGTAAAACACTTCAGTCTCTGACCAATTGGAAAGCAAGGGAAATAGGATGAAAATAGGCCAAAATAACCACTCCAAGGTTATGTCCCATGCAAGGGTAGGGAGCACACAGGAAGGGGAAAGGGTAGGGAAGTTTGTTGATCTGTAAGTTTAATCACAGAATCATCACCAAGGTTGGAAGAGACCTCAAAGATCACCAAGTCCAACCTGTCACCACAGACCTCATGGCTAAACCATGGCGCCAAGTGCCACATCCAATCCCCTCTGGAACACCTCCAGGGATGGTGACTCCACCACCGCCCTGGGCAGCACATTCCAATGGCTAACGACTCTCTCAGGGAAGAACTTTCTCCTCACCTCCAGCCTAAACTTCCCCTGGCACAGTTTGAGACTGTGTCCTCTAAGATGTTAAGATCTGTAAATTTGATGTTATAGTGGTGAAACATACCAGCCTCTGACCAATTGGAAAGCAAGGGAAATAGGATGAAAATTGGCCAAAATAACCACTCTAAGGTTATGTCCCATGCAAGGGTAGGGAGCACCTAGGAAGGGAACTGCTTGCTAAAGCTTATGGGATGTGTATCTACTCACCAAAGACTGCTATGAGCTCTGTAACACCGTCTTCGTGGCCATCTTTAGCCAGAGAACAGATATCTTGAGAGCAAGCAAAAGGAGTTAGATATGTTGTCACAAAAATTGATCTTGGGGTAAGAAGTGAAGCTAATCTAGTGCTAAAATTGCTGTCTGAGTTAACTGGTTGGTTTACACCATTTTTTGCCTTATTAAATAACAGGTGTCTTCCTAGCCCTCCTTTCTCCATGAACAGGAGCTGACTCAGTTCTGGCAAGCAGTTCCCTTTCCCCTGTGCTTCTCCTCTGAAGCCTGAACTGGCCTCCAGTTAATTCATATGGAATTAAAGAAGAGGATGAAGATATGAAGCTGTGCTGAGCCATTCTCTCTCTCATACAGGGCGATATCAGCTACTGAAAAGCAGTTTTGTATCCCCTGGTAACACCAGGCTCAAGAAACATTGCACACATAAAGAATCTGGCTACCTGGTTATTAACAGCCCAGCACTCTCTTCCAGTTATCCTCTCCCCTGTTTGCTCACAATCAGGTATGAAAACATTTCTGCAAGTAACTGAAAATAATGGGAAAATTAACTGATTTTGGAAGCAATAGGAGTTGAAGCAGTGAACTGCAGTACATGTTCTTTATGCATGTACAGCAGCATAAGGAAACTGTGGGAAGCTAATTTGCAAGCCTGTTTACTGAATACCTGGAACAACTCCCATTTCCCATTTAAATTAGCTACAGGAAGCCAAGTGTCTAATTTGCTTCTCCAATACCTGCTTGTTCCACTCATTTATGTCCTTACCCTCATGCATTTCAGTAGACCATCTCTCCTGGCATTTCAGATGTTTATTGCTGCATCCATAGTCTGTAGGAGCCTCTACAGGGACAAATAAAGGCAGACTGCTAGCACACTGGGCTGGCTGGCTTTGTACCTGCTTTGCACTTCATGGGCACAAAAAGCTAATTTGAGTTCAGGAGAACAGCAGGTCAGGTTTATAAAATTCAACAAATCCCTGGGCCAAAGCCAGTATGCAGCTCTTGCAAAAGCAGAGACTTTGAGGAGCAGCCTCACTTTTGGGGTCTGTGCTAAACCTGCTCTGTATGCAGAGACTCGTAGGTTCATAGAATGGTTTAGGTTGAAAGGAACCTTGAAGGTCCCCTAGTTCCAACCCCCCTGCCATGGGCAGGGATACCTTTCACTAGCCCAGGTTGCTCAAAGCCTCATCCCACCTGGCCTTGAACACCTCCAGGGAGTGGACATCCACAACCTCCCTGAGCAACACATTCCAGCATTTCACCATCTTCGCTGCAAAGAATCTGCCCTCCTCAAGCTTAAAGCCATTTCATCTTGTCCTATCTCTATAAGCCCTTGTAAAAAGTCCCTTCCCAGCTTTCTTGGAGGCTCCCATCAGGTACTGGAAGGTTGCTATAAGGTCTCCCTGAACCCTTCTTTTTTCCAGGCTGAACAACCCCAACTCTTTCAGCCTGTTCTCACAAGGAAGGTGCTCCAGCCCTCTGATCTACTTCATGGCTCTCCTTTGGACCTGCTCCAGCAGTTCAATGTCCCTCTTATGCTGTAGGCACCAGAACTGAATGCAGTGCACCAGGTGGGGTCTCACAAGAACAGAGCAGAGAAGAATCACCTCCCTTGTCCTGCTGGTCACACTATTTTTAATGCTTCCCAGTATAGCACTGGCCTTCTGGGCTGCAAGTGGACATTACCTGGCTAACACAGTGTTAAAGCAAATGATACTTAAGCAGTGTGACAGCAGTATTTAAAGTCATCCCTTTCACACACACCAGCATCTCAAATCTTCTTGCCAACCTCACCTGTTCAGGGCTAAGCCAAGCTGTGAAGAAAGTCTTCTGTGCCACCATTTTTGTTGTCTGCTCAGCAAAGGGGAGGACATGGTTTTGCGTGTGAGAATTGCTCACGGAAAATGTTCTGGTGTTTAGTCCCTGTGCTCTGGTCTTCAGAGCCTGTGAGCTTGAAAGCTCAGCTGTATGTCTCTAACCAATTACAGGGCTGTGTTAAGGCTGCTGCTTGCTGCTCCAGAGGTAGGTTTCTCAATGGAAAATTGTGAGAAGCATCAATAAATAATGACACTTCTGAGACCACCGAGCCAAGGTTTCCCTCTTGCTCTCCGGAGGGAGCTCTATTGGTTCCTCATCATCTGTGGCTTTTTCTTAACCAAAAGCCAGCTTGAAATGTGCTGGTAATGGAGCCAGTGGAAGGTGAATGCCTCTTGTCTAGCAGTCAAAAACTTGTTTACTGGAGTGAGACTTGTAATGGCACACAGCACGTGGAGCAGTATTTTAAATGTCTTCTCTAACCACTGCTGGTGAGAGACTTTCACCAGCCAGCCTGCACCTCCAGTTAGAGGATGACTTTTCCCCAGAAGCATAATTGCCAGTTCTCCCTCATATATTTCCTGCATCTGTTTGTTTGCTACTGACAGGAGAAGAAAATTCCTCCCTTCTTTTTTTCTCCTCTCCCTCCAGAGAGGTCAGGATTTATCCCTGAACGATTACATGATCTGTTTCATGCTAATTAAATAGAAAGCGAGTAAGAACGATCATTTATGGAGTCCTTAAGCCCAGAGGTCTTATTTTACATTTCAGTACAAGACTGAAGGAAATTGAAAACATTATTCCTTAGAGAACTGAGACAGAAAAACACCGGGAAATATTCATGTAAGCAGAGCACACAGAAATATCTTTCATTTCTGCTCCCATTTGTTAAAACAGAATGGTACTTTTTTAAGCAAATGAAGAAAACTGAACATGTTCCTCACAGCAGGGATATCAGTGGTGTCAGTCTTAGAGCCAGAGTGACCATCTCCCCCTGGCCCTGGAAAACATCCTTTGCAAGAGAGGGGACTTTTTAGGGTGGCAGGTAATGATAGGAATAGGGGGGATGGAATGAAAACAGAAATGGAGCCTCTATTACAAGAAGGATCTTGAGGTGCTGGAGCACGTCCAGAGAAGGGCCACGAGGATGAGCAGAGGGCTGGAGCACCTCTCCTATGAGGACAGACTGAGGGAGTTGGGGCTCTTCAGTCTGGAGAAGAGAAGACTCTGAGGAGACCTAACTGTGGCCATCCAATATCTGAAGTGGGCTACAAGAAAGCTGGGGAGGGACTTTTTAGGGTGTCAGGGAGTGATAGGACTGGGGGGAATGGAACAAAACTAGAAATGGGTAGATTCAGATTGGATGTGAGGAAGAAATTCTTCCCCATGAGGCTGGTGAGACACTGGCACAGGTTGCCCAGGGAGGTGGTGGAAGCCTCATCACTAGAGGTTTTTAAGGCCAGGCTGGATGCAGCTCTGAGCAAGCTGCTGTAGTGTGAGGTGTCCCTGCCCATGGCAGGGGGGTTGGAACTAGATGATCCTTGAGGTCCCTTCTGACCTTAGTAATTCCATGATTCTATGCCTCAGAACTTGTCCCAGTAGGTGACCTGTCTTCCTCAAGCTGTTGTGATTTTCTCAGCATTCCTCTTTAAAAGAATCATTTAAAGTAGGGCTGGGAAGAAGGAGCTGTCATTCTCTGAGTAGCAAGGTTTGATCCACTGTTTTGACTCTTTGAAGCATGTATCATCATATCTTTCTCAACTACCATCCATACTGAATGAAATGCCTAACCAGTAGTTAAGAGCAGCACATTTTTAAGTCAGTGCTGAACAGGATGGAGCACTAATATAAACCCCCAAACCAAGAGCTAGCAACCTGGAACCTGCAGCTGCTTCTTTTGCTTCCTCAATGATTTAGGTTTAATTTTGCAGGCTTTATTACGTTACATGATCTCATCCTCTCCGCTCTCCAGGTGGATGAAAATGTGTTCATTGAAACGATCTTCCTGTGAAACAGCAGAACTCAGTTTGGTGGAGGAAGAATGGGGCAAAGGTGGTAAATATTTCCAGGACTGAATCACCCCAGATCTTGATACTGCTGCTAAATTAAATCACAGCTCCTCTGGAGCCTCTCTGGAGAGAACAATTTGAAATGCCAAAGCTCATAGTAAGGCAGGTAATCAGTGGAAGGAAACCTTGTGTCCAACCAAGGCACTGCTGGAGAGGGTGAATTATGGAGAGACTTTGTCTTTAATTGACCTTGGATACAGCTGTAGGTAAAATCCTCCTCCTACCTGAGATCTTAGTGGACATATGAACAAGTGAGGAGAAAGTTCTTCACAGAGAGAGTTGTTAGCCATTGGAATGTGCTGCCCAGGGAGGTGGTGGAGTCACTGTCCCTGGAGGTGCTCAACAGGGGATTGGATGTGACACTTGGGGCCATGGTTTAGTAGTCATGAGGTGTTGGGTGACAGGTTGGACTTGATGGTCTTTAAGGTCTTTTCCAACCTTATTGATTCTATGATTCTAAGCGACTCAATGGAAGGTGTATGGGGAAGGCAGCAGGAATCCACAAATGCTACATGAAATAGCCAAAGCCATTTATCTTAGAGGTGATCATTGAAGAAAAAGTGGAACATTCTTTTCTCCAGTGGAGGATCTCAGTGAGCCTTGGGACATGGGTGCAGTCACCCATGTCATCCTCATGGAGCAAGCCAGGGGTGTTTTCAACAGCAATAGACTTGGAGGAAGCCATTGCTACAAAAATTCCATAGAATCTGGAAAACCAGACAGCTTGAATGCCCTTCCTCCAAATGTGGGAAACTCTAGCTCAGCCATTCTATCCTCCATGGCACCTTCTTGGAGGATTTTGAATGTACCTATCAAAATCCCTTCAATTTCATGGGTTTTCACTGGCTACTGATACCAATGAAGTGCTTCAGGAATCCTTCCATGCCCAAAGCAGCTGTTTTGCACCTGGTTTTATGGGAAACTGTGAAATGAGATTTTCTCAAGATTTTTTGGGGGGTTGAGGGTGGAATGAAACCTACCAAGTTTAAACCAACTGGATGAAGCTTAATTGCTCAAGGAAAAAGCCTGCATTCTGGAAGAATTAATTAGTAGCATCTAATGAGCTACCAGGACCTCCCGTTTCGTGTTTTGATCTTTTATTGATTTCCAATAAATATTTTTAATCAGGAAGGCTGAGTGCAGTGACTAATCCTGGAAAAATCTTTTCTACCCAAGAGCAAGCCATGAAAGATTTGCCTTTCTGTACATAAATAACTCCCAGTGAATAGACATTGCTCTATAAACTGATTTGCAGTTACACAAAACACACTGCTAAGGCTGCTGGAAATCTTTCCATCAAGATGGAAACTGGATTGTCAGTTGAACATTTTTATTAGTATCTGCTTTAGTTACATTTCCATTTTCTCTTAGAAAACTGATATTTTTTTGGCTGAAATTTCTTCCCTCCTCCAGTTCCCAGTGCAAAGATGTCCAACCATTTTCTAGTAAGTTTTATTTTCCCCTTTTCTTTTCTTTTTTTTTTTTTTTTTCTCTTTCTTTCAGGTTTCCAAGAAACAAGGCAAATATATCCACCATATCCCTTGTCTAAGCCACTTGCTTTTACTGCAGCACTGGGTAGGTTCACAGCTTAGTAGAACAATAGGGTTCAATGCATGCCAGCAGATATATGGCAGAATCATGTCTTTGCCCCCAAAGCTTGCAATGTGTGGAGAAGAAAGGGAGAGGAAGGAGAAAGAGGAAAGATGTGCATAAGCAAACCTTTAGCTATATTTTATGAGCCCAGTTGCTCTTTCCTGTGTAAGAGCTCCAGTGAGATTCTATGCCTTGGAGTGAAGTATGGAAAAGGATGATGTGGGTGAGATAGGAGGGAAGAATGCTGGAAAAATGATATTGGAAAAGAGAGAAGGAAATGTGTGAAGGGGGAGAAATCTGATGGAGAGAGGAAAGAGATCAGAAGAGGAGCAAAAAGACCCCAAACCAAAGTGAGGAGAGTAATGATAGGTGATGGGAGATCTGATCAGGAAGAAGCAGGACAGAGGGGACCACTGGATTGCTGCAAGCAAGGAGAGCAAAGCCTGGAGTTTCACAGGATCACAGGATGTTAGGCGTTGGAAAGGAGCTCTGAAGATCATTGAGTCCAACCTCCCTGCCAGAGCTCTGAAGATCATTGAGTCCAACCTCCCTGCCATAGAATCTAGCACAGGTCACACAGGAATGCATCCAGATGGGTCTTGAAAGTCTCCAGAGAAGGAGACTCCACAACCTCTCTGGGAATCCTGTTCCAGTGCTCTGTGACCCTCACAGTGAAGAAGTTCCTCCTCATGTTGAGGTGGAACCTCTTGTTCTGTAGTTTATATCCATTGCCCCTTGTCCTTGTTTCAGAGCTGAGGAGGTCACGGGAGCCCAGAGCCATTCCTCTCCCCATGGCTGCTGCTTTTCTGAATGTGGGGTCACCCAGCTTTGTGTCCTGGTGTGGTTTCTCTAGGAGGCACTAGGAACTAGAAGGCTGTGACTTTTCATCCTCCTCATCTGCTGCTGGGACAGCAGTGTTCATCCCAGGGCTTTTACCCCTGTGGCAGATTGGCGAAGGGGTGGCTTGGAGCTCTTGGTTGGCTCCCTGTGGCAAGCAGAGTACAGTGCATGGGTGTGATTAAACTGGTAGCTGCAGATAAAGTATTTACTGCAGTGGAAACAGATAAACAGATGCATTTCATTCTTTTACTATTAAGTCAGTAGCAGGCAGCAGAGCTGAGCCAGCCAGGAGATTCTATTACATTTCAAAAGGTAGCTCTGAGGATTCATCTTCCCCACACTCCCTGCTCCCATATGTTGTGTGAATGAGATGGCTTCACTGAAGCTACTATCTCCTATTGGCAAGATGGGCATATTCCAGGAAAGCTATTAAGTGAAAATGTCTAAGTCTGATGCTGATGGTGTAGTTCCTGCCCCTTCATCCCCAAAAGCAAACTTTCTTCTCTCTGGCTGCCTCCTGTGTTAGCACACATGAAAATTTTACTGTTATGAATTATAAAAATCCACCAGAGAGGCTGCTCTGCAGCAGCAGCAGAGAGCAGGGAGGCTTTATTGTAACACAGAAGCACATCATGGATGAGTGAATGTAAGAGAACAACAGAAAATCATTAACAGGCCACAGGCCAACTGTGTGCTGACCATAATTTATTCATATTTGCTTAGGTTTCTCTTGTGATTCTGACTAGACATAAATTAGAAAACCTCAGCCATGTCATGGATGCCAGGGAAAAATGCACCTTCAAAACTGAAGGCAGAAGTGCCTTCTCTGTCCTCACCAACTTCAGAAAGGTGACCAACAGCTTTTGGTGAGTCACATCCAGGATGGTGTAAGATGTCACCACCCCTCCGGTAGCAGAAGGTAGCTCTGTTGGTCAAGTAGTCTCCAAACCTAGAGTGGCCTCCTTCGTTGCCTTGTTCTTGCTGATAGGGCTCAGACATGGTTGAGCAGCAGAGTGTGGAAGAAAACAGGGTGAAGGGAAGACCCTCATCTTCCAGGTCCTGGGGTACTTGAAGTCTAGAGGTCAGGGCCATTCTCCTGGCACAACACAGGGGGAGAATTTCACAAGCAATGGTGGAGGTAAGCCACATCCTCGGTGGGTGTTTGGACAGCGTGCCCTGGGGCTCCTCACATCCCCAGGCTGCAGGAGGAAGTAGAAATGCCAGGAATATTCCTTGGAGCAATGATGGGCCAAGTAACAGAAACACCTGGTTTTAAGCCATCTCCTTGAATCACTTTATGGGGGAAGGAGCAGTCCTCACCAACCCTCTCATTAACCCTCCCTGCTACCAAGTCACTGAATTGCTCCCCAGATGTCCCTAAGTCACGTTCACTCAAACACCACTTAGACACACCATTAAGATCTGTTCCTCCATAAACATTTCCCTCCTTGGGAGGAGGCAGAGCCCACCCAAGTCTGGCCAGACGGTGAAAATTTGCTCTGCGCTCGGCCGTCTGAGTCAGATACAAGGAAAAAAAATCCTTGTGTGCATGAAAGTCCTTTTTGTCCTGTGTGTGGGGGTGAGGGGCCCTGCTGGTATTTCGATGAGCTTTTTTGTTTTCTTGCTGAAGTTCTCATTTATGTACCATGCACTATTGATAAGCTGGGGACACTTCTGAGAAGCCTCGTATGGATACAGTCCCATTCACTTCCTGCAGCACGGGGCCAGGGAAGAGTGAAGGGCTGCACCATTCATCTTTGCAGAAGATCTCTTGCTTGCAAGGGATTAGGGACTTGGTTCCCAATGTGGCTAAAACAACCAACCCCTTCTTCCTTCAGTTGTAAAGGTTAAGTGGGGAAAGATGCCACTGGCTCACAGAGCTTGACGGGGGAGGGAGATGCATTGCGTGGCCATGGTCTTTGGCTTGCATAGGAGGACAGCTGCAGCATTTGGGTGATGAACATGTCATTAGTTCTGGATCATGAAAATCAAAATGCAAATCTACTTTTTCTCAATGTAGAGTGCCTTCCCAGAGGCTTTTTATATGCACTGAAGACTTCAGTTAGTTGGTTAAGACCACTGAGGAGAGCCTGGCTTATGTTTTAGAGGAGCATGCTGCCACAAAATCCTTTCACGGTAACCAGCTTATGGGGTCTTCAGCTTTCTAGCTGAAAATTCTCCAAGCCTGTGGAAAGAAACAAGGGCAGCATATGTGAGATGAAATTCGAGCTAAGTTACCGACCAAGTGGTTTCACGGTCATCTTCCCTTCTGCTGAGGTGGTCAGAGAAGGATGTTAGTGTCACTGACACCCTCCAGCTAAACCTCTGCTCGTTTCCCTGGACTAAAGCCAAAGGCAGAAAGGGAAAACCAAGAAACCATCAACATTCCAGCCTTGCCAGTAGGCATATGGCTGTGCTCTGGCAGGAGAGCAGGCAATGTGCTGGACAAAGAAGAATAGGTGCTGGCAAGGAGTGCCTGGTTCACATTTTAAACAAAATGCATCAGGTGAATTTCCCAATGAGTTCCACATTTAGAATAGAATAGGATAGAATAGAATAGAATAGAATAGAACAGAATAGAATAGAATGGAATGGAATGGAATAGAATAGAAATAGAATAGAATGGAATGGAATGGAATGGAATGGAATAGAATAGAAATAGAATAGAATGGAATGGAATGGAATGGAATAGAATAGAAATAGAATAAAAATAGAAATAGGAATAGGAATAGGAATAGGAATAGAATAGAATAGAATAGAATAGAATAGAATAGAATAGAATAGAATAGAATAGAATAGAATAGAATAGAATAAACCAGGTTGGAAAAGACCTTTGAGATCATTGAGTCCAACCTATCACCCAACACTATCTAATCAACTAAACCATGGCACCAATCACCCCATCCAGTCTCTTCCTAAACACCTCCAGTGCTGGTGACTCCACCACCTCCCTGGGCAGCACATTCCAATGGGCAATCACTCTTTCTGGGAAGAACTTCTACCTAACATCCAGCCTAAACCTCCGCTGGTGCAGCTTGAGACTGTGTCCTCTTGTTCTGATGCTGGCCACCTGGGAGAAGAGATCAACCCCCATTTGGTTCAGGGCATATGAATATGCTCCTATAAACATATTTGTAGTTATGCTGGTGACTAAATCAACCTCCTCCTCTGACAGCAGGATAACAGCAGAGGAACAGCCAGCTTGAGCTGTTTTCAGAGCCACTTTCCTGACTGGAAGGAGAGAGTTCCCCAGAGGGTGCAGGTCAATGTCCTTAAGGCCGGAATGAGGCCAAGGCAAGGAGATGACACTGAGATAAATCTTAGATGACTGGGCTGCTTTGGTAATAACTGGCATGTTGGGTCCTGATTGTTTTAGGTGACTGATGACATTATTTGCAGTGTCACAGGTAGTCAGCAGCCTGGTTCTCATGGACTTTGAAACCTGAGCCACAGCACAAAGACCTGGGCTGTTCTCAGCTGCTGATCATCTTTTGCACCAAGGCAGTCCTGATTTCCAGGGCTCTTCTGAAAGCAGGTCTTGAGATCAGAGTTAGTATTTCCCAAGATAGCTAGGGAAGCAGACTTCAGTATCTTCTGTGTGGGATCTGTTATTCTCCATCCCCAGGGAGCAGGCAACCACCCTTCTTTTCCTGATGGCTGCACAGTCAAGGTCCTAAATTTTCTCCTCTTGAAGAAGAGGCTGAGAACTGCTGGCCTATATTTATAATTTCCTATTTTGTGCCAGTCCTGTTACTGCTCTCCTACTACACAGCACTTTTATCTTCCCAGGGGTCTACTTCCTTTGAAATATTTTCTTGGTCCTTTTTTTTTTAATTATTATTTTTTTATTCCCTTCTGCACATTTTTGTTCTTGCATCATATGATGGAAAACATTTTGTTTTGTTTCATCTAAAACTGGTGTTCTGAAAGCAACATTTCCTAGGATCTGGGGTCAGGGTGACTGGAGAGCAGCCAGGCAGAAAGGGACATGGGGGTACTGGTTAGTAGTAGGCTGAACGTGAGCCAGCAGTGTGCCCAGGTGGCCAAGAATGCAAATGGCATCCTGGCCTGTATCAGAAATAGTGTGGCCAGCAGGAGCAGGGAAGTCATTGTGCCCCTGTACACAGCAGGTATTTACAATTAACAGACAGCACAAGAGCCCCCCTGATCAGAGACCAGCAGAAGCCACCAGTTTCTCTTTCCCTGCCCACCCAGACCCCCCCAGCCAAAGAAGGAAGAGAGAGAGAGCAGAGAAAGTTGCTGTGAGACTTAACCAAAACAATGCAGCCAAGCAGAAACAAGTTAGTATCTCTCCAGAGCAAGGAAGTGGGAAGAGAGGAGAAGAAGGAATGGGCTTTGGTACAACCAATCTTATGGTAGATATCTCGCCAATGAAATTGTTCAGAATTATCTCTACTTTTCTTTCCACACCCAACAGTGATTAATTTACATTTTAGAATAGCATAGCATAGCATAGCATAGACTAGACTAGACTAGACTAAAATAGAATAGAATAGAATTAACCAGGTTGGAAAAGACCTTTGAGATCGAGTCCAACCTATCATCCAACACTATCTAATCAACTAAACCACGGCACCAAGTGCCCCATCCAGTCTCTTCTTTAACACCTCCAGTGATGGTGACTCCACCACCTCCCTGGGCAGCACATTCCAATGGCCAATCACTCTTTCTGTGAAGAACTTCTTCCTAACCTTCAGCCTAAACCTCCCTTGGCACAGTTTGAGACTGTGTTGTCTTGTTCTGGTGCTGGGTGCCTGGGAGAAGAATCCACACCTGGCTACAACCTCCCTTCAGGTTCTTTCTGTGAAGAACATTCTCTTCACCTCAAGCCCAAACTTCCCCTGGTGCAGCTTGAGACTGTGTCCTCTTGTTATGCCACTGGGTGCCTGGGAGAAGAGACCAACCACCTCCTGGCCACAACTTCCCATCAGGTAGTTGTAGACAGCAATATGGTCTCCCCTGAGCCTCCTCTTCTCCAGGCTAAACCCCAGCTCCCTCAGCCTCTCCTCATAGGGCTTGTGCTCAAGGCTTCTCAGCAGCCTCGTTGCCCTTCTCTGGACAGGTTCAAGTATCTCAATGTCCTTCTTAAATTGACCTCTGCTCAAGATCTATGAAAAATTTTAAAGGCATAGCCTAAAACTATCACACATGGCCTATCTATCTATGTAGCTATCTATCAGGTATTGTGAATGTTTCAATATGCTTCTGTTATTCATTTCTAATTCCCTGCTGAGCTGATAATATCTCCAAAAATACTTAGGCAGGGGGTGAACTCCTCAGTGTCCTACTAAATGACAGCTTGCCTATATTTGTATGATCCAGTCACAGCAGGAAAGGCAGCATCATTGAACAGAAAAAAAACCAAGATGCTGCAATGTATGTAATTGTTCTCCTCCTTCAATATCTAGGCCAAAGAGTGCAAGTCACACGACACAGAAACCTCCAGGGAGAGGCAGGTGGAGGAGCAGGAAATCAAAGAGCAGCAAGGCTGAGCTGTGCCTGGCAGCGGTGTTGGCAATGACAATTGCTGCAAAGACCTCTGACATCACCAGTCACTCCCAAGCCCACAGTTCATAAATATCAGTGATGGAATAATTGCTGAGTCACTGTGTGAACAAGTCCTCTTTGGCCTCATTCAGGCAAATAGGAGCCAACCTCTGCTGTGCAGGTCATGGTCTACACCGGTTTGCCGTTAAGCAGGTTGCCATAGATGGATTTGCTGTGAAAGGTTACCCAGAGACACATTGTGGCTCCAGTGACTGCATCAGACAGGAACTGTGTGGCTGTAGGTGCAGCCAGCTGGTTTGCTACCTGACAACCAGAGTGGGATTAGAGATAGTTAAAAAAAAATTACATAGAAGAGGAGTAGATGTGGAATAAGCATCAGTTTGCCATCACAGAGGGATTAATTACAATATAACGGAATAGAATAAACCAGGTTGGAAGAGACCTTCAAGATCATTGAGTCCAACCCATCATCCAACACCACCTAATCAACTAAACCACGCAACCAAGAACCCCATCCAGACTCCTCCTAAACACCTCCAATGACAGTGACTCCACCACCTCCCAGGGCAGCCCATTCCAATGGGCAATCACTCTCTCTATGAAGACTTGAGCATGTGCTGGCTAACATGATTGGTTAATGAGGACAGCAGCAAGCAGACTCAGGTGGCTGGAGCCCAAATTACAGCCCTTGCATCAGAGGCTGTTGCAAAGGGGATACCACGTTGCTCAATGTCCTTAGGGACTGTGGACTTTTAGAAAGCTGTAGCAATAATCAGTGTTTGGAGGCCTGGATTGGCAGCAGGACCAAGTGCTGATTTACCCTTCCCATGTGTGGGGATAGCTCTGCCTGTGTCTTTTGTTTGGAAGTGCCATTTCTCTCTAGTGGTGTCAACCACACACAGTGTGACAGCGCAGCCCTAAGGACAGAGCTGCTCCTGACCCTGAAGCTGAGCATTTTTGCTTTTATCCTATTTTATCCAGGAGTGACACTGTGGGAAGCTAATACTAAAACAAAGTCATAACACTGGTCCCCTGCATTCTCCATTAAGCGTTTCAAGCAGGTGTGGTTTATTCCTCATGAAGGTGCTCACACACACAAGACCACTAAGTTTTGAGACATTTGAAATGACATTTCCAAAGCAGCTCTAGCTACATCCTTTTGTCCTCCTCCCTTCTCCCAGCCTCTCACCATTTCTTAAGTGTCCAGAGAAACAACACTGTGAAAAATTGCATGGAGCACAAGCAAGGAGCTGTAGACATAGCTTTCACCTGCTGTGAGATGCACAATAGCTGGAGGCTGAAAAGACTTTCTTGATTCTTCTAGGAGGAGAGTCTCATGTGAGCTCTCAAAATAGGACTTTAGGAAGCCAAAGCTGAATTTCATCCCAGTCCCACTCTCTGCTAGAGAAGGAAAAACTTGCTATTATTAACGTAAGAGGTGAGGTTAGCTCAGGAATCTCTGCCAGAAGAGGGCTGAAATCCCTGCTACACACTTTGGAGAGCTGGACATGATGGTTGCAGGACAGGGTGGGTGCCTGATTCTGTGGGGTTTCAGCTGTAACTAAAAGGCCGAAGTGCCCTTGAAAATCCCAGCCTGCAATTCCTCCCTGCTGCAGTTACAACAGCACAAAGACAATGTGGTAATGTCTGCTGCGTTACAGAATCCCTTTATCTGACCAAAAATAAAACCAACCCCCCAAAACAAACCCTCCTGTCAGACTAATCAGGGAATTAACAGCATTACAAAAGTGTTCCTCGCAAATGCTAAAATGCAGACATGACTCAGATTAATTTTCAGATCAGGAAACTTATCTTTCCAGCGTGCAGCACCAGCCTGGAAGAGAGGTTTCTGGCCTGAGCACGGATTTGTTTGGTGGCGCTTGGCAAACAAACAGAGGGCTTTCAAAAAGGAATAAATAATTAAATAAATTAATTATGATTTCCAAATCTGCTGGCAGGGATTCAAGCAGCCTCTTGGAAATGGTACATTTTCTCTATTTTGAGGAGATTTGGTTTTGGGTTTTTGACCTTTCCTAAAGACTTTAATTGTCCAGGATTGTCACATCTGTTTTCTTTAAATACCCATAAGGGGGGGGGGGAACTCACCAAGCAAACGAGGAGGGAGAGGGGGGTTAGTGAACTTTGCTTTATTTCACTCACAAAGTGAACTTTCAGACGATTGGCAAATCATTTCCTTCTATTTCGAACGATAGAAGTTAAAGATAGGGCTGACCTATTAGATCACCGTGGGCATTGCCTTGACAATGGGGTTCTGTTTCAACCGTCGGAAGAGAGGGACACAAATTTGGGTGCCTGAGCGCTTCCAAGGGCCAATAAGTGGAGACCCTCAGCGCGAGGAAGACCTTGAGCCAACTCGGCAGGGACCGGATGCCTTCAGCGCCCGGCCTGTGTTCGGTGGCCTTATGAAATGAATGAGTTGCGTCTGTCCGATGGAGAGCGGCCGGGGATGAATAGCACAAAAAAGCCCCGGCTATGACTGCTCCATTTATTGGCTGCTTTGGCAGCGTGGCTGAATAGCAAATGGATGTGTGGAAACTGCTCAGAAATTCCCAAACAGGGACCTAGCTATGTGGAGGAACCTGCACTTCCTTCACCCTTTGACATTTTAGTATTAACTACTGATTCTGAAACACGCAGCCCGCCCCATGAGCACAAAGGGAGCCAGCTCAGCACAACCATCATCTCGTGGGTGAAAAAAACATTCCTCTGTGCCCCAGGGCTCACAGGACAAAGTTTGTTTTCCACAATGTTTCCTGGGCACCACTTAACTGCAGGATATTTCCACCAGCCCCCCCACCCCCCCTAAAAAAAGCCCAGAAGAGTATTACAGTAGTAGAATCTATTTCAGATGGCAGGAAAAGTCTTGTTCTTGTCCGGTTTGGAAGTAACCATGGAAAAGTATCTTAGCATATCTCAAAAACTGGAACAAATTGCTGCTCCACAGTGTGCAGCTCCTGCCCACTGGCTCTCCAGCAGCTCCTTAGGACTGTTTCATTCAGTTGGAGGATTTTCCATGGCCAATCTGCCCTGCCGTTTAAAGGTCCTTAAATAGTATCAGAGGGTTTTGCTTTCCCTACGTCTCCAGAGGGTTACTGCTTTTCTGGTTAAAATTTATCCTGAGCCTTCATGGCACTTTATTGACTTTGGCTGAGGCTAGCTCAGTCCTGCCAGGTAGTAGGGGTGATGTATAAGGCATATATTGCAGGGTTGTCAGTCCAGTGCACTCCAGAAGCTAGGGTGGCAGGTTCTCCATAAGCTGACAGAGTGGAACAGGATCACAGAATTACAGAACCACAGAATTAACCAGGTTGGAAAAGATCTTCAAGATCATCAAGCCCAACCTATCACCCAACACCACCCCATCAACTAAACCATGGCACTAAGTGCCTCATCCAGTCTTATTTTAAACACTTCCACCACCTCCCTGGGCAGCACATTCCAATGACCAATCACTCTTTCTGTGAAGAATTTCTTCCTAACATCCATCCTAAACTGCAAAATAGTTTTAGAATCACAGAATTGTTAGAGTTGGAGGGGACCTCAAGGATCATCCAGTTCCAACTGCCCTGCCATGGGCAGGGATACCTCACACTAGATCAAGTTGCTCACAGCCACATCCAGCCTGGTCTTAAAAACTCCCAGGCTGAGGCTTCTACCACTTCTCTGGGCAAAACATTCCAGTGTCTCACCACCCTCATGGTGAAGAATTTCTTCTTAACATCCAATCTGAATCTACCCATTTCTATTTTGTTTTCCAGTCCTATCATTACCTGACACCCTAAAAGTCCCTCACCTGCCCTATTTTCCCCCTTTTTGCCCTCAAACCCAGAGCACCTGGGCTCTGTTGGAGTCTCCTCCCACCCCAGGTGTGGCCACTTGGCCCTCCCCACCCACTCCCCTTTTTAATCCCCGCCAAGAGAAGCAGAAGCTCTAAGCTGAGCCCATCTGGGCTGAGGATCCTCCTCTCATCACCGGTGAGTGCCCCTGGTGCACACTGGGTGATGGTGGTGGTGACAACAAAGGCCGGGGGGCCTGGTGGCCCCCCGGTTGTTAGGGCCAGAATCGATGACTACTCCAGTATCATCCACGGGTGCTGGCTGGGCCTCCTTACTGGGGCTGAGCTCCTCTGTGTGGTATCTTGGCTGGTGAGGGTCTTGCCCCTGGCTCTGGGATGGGTGCACAGAAGGTGGTGGTGGAGAAGGAGCTGTTTAGTCATTTGCTATTATGCTAATGACACTATTTTTACCTGGAGGCCACTTGAATTGGCTCTTGGCATTTAATAAATCTATGCCTTTGTGCCTCATTAACAGACCATTTCTTCTCCCCCACTGCTTGTTTTCAGGAATAAAGAAGAAAAGGAGGGGGGGGGGGAAAAGGCAATAAAGCATATCTGGAAAATGCATTCACTAATCAGTCAACTCTGTAACAGGAAGCCTTCAGGAAGAAGGGCAGGTTGGAAAGTGAGAATCACTTATGAATCACAAGACAAAGTTCATAAGGAACAGACAGGAAAAGATTTCATCTTCTCCATTGCATTTACCACTTGTGGTGGTAAATGCAGAGGGGGGAAAAAAGTTCAAGCTGGCTTGGAAATCCAGTCACACTTCTCTATAGAAAGAATCATTGAGAAAAGGACATTGTGCCAAATGAATACCCATCCTTCATACCTTCAATTAACCAGGTTGGAAAAGACCTTTGAAATTGAGTCCAACCTATCACCCAACACCATCTAATCAACTAAATCACCAAGTGCCTCAGCCAGTCTCTTTTTAAACACTTCCAATGATGCTGACTCCATCACCTCCCTGGGCAGCACATTCCAATGATCGATCACTCTTTCTGTGAGAATTTCCTCCTAACGTCCAGCCCTGGCACAGCTTGAGACTGTGTCTTCTTGTTCTGGTGCTGGTTACCTGGGAGAAGAGACCAATCCCCAATTGTTTACAACCTCCTTTCACATGGTTGTAGAGAGCAATAAGGTCTCCCCTGAGCCTACTTGTCTCCAGGCTAAACAACCCCAGCTTCCTCAGCCTCTCCTCATAGGGCTTCTGCTCTAAACACTTCCCCAGCCTTGTTGCCTTTCTCTGGACATGTTCAAGCAACTCAACTTGTTTCTCATAGTGAGGAGCCCATAACTGGACACAGGACTCAAGGTGTGAAGGTCACAGAAGAAGATAACCTGTCCTGCTACTGAAAATTGAGGCAAAGGCGGTGTTAAGTACCTCTGCTTTTCCTCATCTTTTGTTACGATAGTCCCCTCCATGGCCACTAAGGAGTGGAGCTTGTCCTTGCCTCTCCTTTTGCCATTAATATATTTATAAAAGCATTTTATGTTGTCCTTCACAAAGTGGCCAGCCTAAGCTCTAAATGGGCTCTTGCCTCTCTATTTTCCCCCCCTACATGACCTAGCAACATCCTTAAACATTTCCTGGGTTACCTCTCCTTTTTTCCAAAGATGCTACACCCTCTTTTTTTTCCCCCCTTTAAGTCATTCAGAAGCTCATTGCCCATCCAGGCTGGCCAACTGCCCCAGCAGCTCATCTTCTGGCACATTGGGACAGCCTGTTCCTGAGCCTTCAAGATTTCTTTCTTTAGTTAGGTCCTGGACCCCTTAGTTTTTAAGGGCTGTTTCCCAAGGTACCTTCCTAGTTAGTTCCTTAAGTGTTATGTATTCAAACACTATTGATGCTAATCTTCACGAAGCTGAGCTGCATCACATAACCACTAGCAGAGACCTATCTCTTCTTCTCATGGATCCAGAATAAGAGCCTCCTCCTTTTAGGAAGTGGGAGAGGAGTTGGATGCAGTCCCAAGTTTGCCAAGGGCTAGGGAGAATGTAGTGGGAGCCAAAGTGTCCTAATGTGCTGGTTACAGCCAAATGCAAGGGCTGCAGAAGCAGCTGTTTCCTTATCAGAGACATGAGTGTGATGTGCAGAGTTTGGATATGTAACACAGCTGGAGAGAATCACATCTGAAGTGGAATAAGTTCTAAAGAGATTGAGGCTGTTAGGGCATCATTTTGTCACTGGGAATGTCCTGTTGGGTTAAATCCCCTGTGGGCTACCATGCATCTTCAAGTCAAGTGGAAAAGAGGAGGAAGTCTGCAGAGGGCTGGGCAAGGAGGAGGGTGGTGCTCAACTGCAGAGTGCTGTCCTCCCTGAAGTAGCTTGCTGGATGGGACATAGACATGCTGACTCCATACATCCCTCACATGACCTCCACCACTACCCTCTCCTTTTGAAAAGTGGTCTTTCCCTGATGATTATTCCTTGATGTCTTTCCTTGCTGGCTATTACTGCTTGCTCTAAGTGAGGCAGGTCCCCACACTGTAGAAGACTCAGCTGATGCAAGGATGTTGCTGGCAGCCTGAAAAGCAAGCTGATCTTAATGCATGTCCCAGGTTCCCCTCCCTGGTGGCCAAATCCAGGTCATGGTTGAAGGAAGAAAAAGATCCACATGTGCTGAACCCTGTGAGACCTGCAAGGCTACAGGAATTGAGAAAGTCCAGCCTCCTGCTGTCTTGGGTATCATACTCAATAGTTCTCCACTGATTTTAGAAATTAGTTTCTCTCTGCCTCCTCTTCCTCTTTTGAGTGTGGCATCAAAAAAATACACAGAGATGCTGTTGTAAGGCAGTCAGCTGAGCTCCTCTGAAGCTGTATGTCTTGTGGGATGTCAGTGCAGATTTATCCTGAGGCTGGGAAGGCATGTCCATATGTTTTCTGCTGCATCTGACAGTCTTTGGTGGTAGCCCCCCCGGTTGTGGGGCAAATGCCACAGGGATGAAGCTGTATGTCCATGTGTATAATGCCTCCTCAAGAGACTCAGATGGAAGAAGCAAACATAATGTCAGAAAACCCCCTTTTAGCCTGTGCATGCCTATTTATATGCCTGAATAGAAGTGCCTAGTGACTCTCAAGATGCCTTTGGAAACTTTGGCCAAACCATTTCTTAAAAGGCCTTATAAAGAATTCAGTTTGATTTGGAGTTTTCCCAGCAAGGTCTTAGCTGCAGAGCATTTAATTCCCTTGAAGTAGGTAGAGAGCTCATTTAGGTCCTCTGGATTTGTGGAATTCTGCATGTCCTGGAGAAACCTCTGTATTTCCTAGATTTTGAGTGTGCTGTTCTCTACTGTATTCCTGCTAAATTTGTCTCATGACTTGTGTTTTCTCCTCGTTATCTTTTCCCCCTCACACAAGTTGCTTTGGGGTGGGTCAGCCCTTTGAGCTCTCTTCCTTTCCCTCCGTTTCCCAGCGTTTCTTTTGAAAGGCTATGCAACAGCACACACTTCACCTTGGTGTTTGGCAGCCCCTTCCCCTCTCGCATACATAAGCTTTTAGAACTGTCCTGCAGGAGCCCTGCCTGACTGCTGGGTGTCTAAGTCTTTTAATAGTTCTGCTAAGTTTAATTTTACTTGATTTTGCTGCTATGTTTTTATATGCATGCCAGACAGCTCATCCCCTCAAGAATGTCCTGAAGGCATCCTCTGCCATAATAAATAACAGCAGTGATAGCTAAAGTATACACATATAAATAATGCTTGCCCTAGTGTGTGAGTTTGCCTTGCAAATATGAAAGTGTGACTAAAGTCCTACACCTCTGCACTTAAACCCTTGCTGTACAGTGAAATGAACTGGAATGTGCTACAGCAATTTTCTTTGATAATGTCTGGCTTATAACTTGCTTTTGGCTGCAGCCATCAGTGAGGGAAATCCATTTGAACAACTTTGTAAGAAGGCTTTATTTTTGTGGTGCTGTGGGCTGCAAGTTTCACACTCTGAGACTAAATCCCTTTCGTATCTTCCAGGTCCTGGGGAGAGACATTTATTTGAAAGTAGCTGAAATGAAGCACAGAAACAAGCTGCAAGTGATTTTTGGCACTACAAGTGCAGTGACTGTAAAGCAGTGGCTCAGCTCCACATTTTAATAGGCTTTAATGTATCACTTATAGTGCTGAGTAGTAATTAGGGCTCTGCAGCAAAATGCAGAGTGACCTCCAAACCATTCCAAAGTTGTGGGAGCTGGTGGGAAGGGGGATTTGGGAGCAGGCTGAATTCTGGTAATCATACCACAGGGTATGAGAGAGGAAAATGTGGCTATTAAAAGCTGCTTTTTGTTTCAGGCAAGCCTTGCCTATCCTCTGAAGGTGCCTTGTCCCTGCAGAATGAAGTTAAGTAAATGGGCTGAGAGGTGGATAACCCTTCTGGGACCACGAGCAGCAGTGTGCTGGTCCTGTCAGCCTCCACAGCCTCTGCCTGCTCCATGAAATGAAATGCATCTAAGAGCCATGCACTGCTCGCCTGTGCTCAGCTGCTCGGGAAGCCTCTGGGGAGGCAGGGTGAAAACTGAGAGCTGGGGAATGCTGCTTCTCATTTCAGTGTGGCCTAAAGACACCCCGAAAATTCCACAGTACAAAGGGATGCCTGGCCTCCAGATAAGCTCTGTCCACCCTGCGCTCAGTCAGTGAAACTGCACCGATTCTGAGTCACAAACATACTCTGAAACTTCAGAGGAGAGGGGCACTGCAACCCCTTAACAATAATTGCATTAGGAGTGATGCAAACCACAACATTACAAGGTTTCTTCTCTTGCTGGTTGTTTTCTGCTCCAGTTGCCCTGGAGACAAAGTGACATGTCCAGGCGTACTGGGGATGTTTGGTCGTAGGGATGGCAACCTTATACCCACGTGAGTGCCTGGTCAGTCCTGTAGTCCTGAATGAAACAACCCCCAAAATTTCTCTGGTTTTCAGGGTGGAATCCAACCCACAAACCAATTCTCCAGTGTGTTTAGCCAGGGATCAATTGTAAACTAAAGAAATATTTATTTTAAAGTGTAAACTGAGTGGCACGAAATTTTTGCCCAGGATACTCCTCTTGATGTTGCTATTTTGATATGTCTAAGTTCATTGGTATAAATAGGGTGCAGTTGTCATCACATTTAACTAAAGAAAGCCCTCCTCCTTTGACAGCATAGGTATCATAAAGTCACGTCACCCACCAGCGTGTAATTTTTCGCTCAAGCCATCTGCAGGCCTCTGAGTGGCAATTCTGCTCCTCTGGCCTTGGCTGGCACATAATTTAGGAGCAAGGGAAGGCTTTCAGAAGCAGAGATTTGTAGGCTTGACATAAAGCACCAATGAATCATATCCTTGAAAATTTTATCCGCCATAGTTGAAAACAAAAATCGCATCCAAGCCAAAAACGCAAAGTGGGCCCCCTGGATGTGACACAGCTTGGCTCGCCTCCAGGAGGCTTCAGCAACCTTCTAGCGTGGTTGGATACATGCCAACAAGTGTCCTTCATGATGGTTGAGGGAATGAAATGTTCACAAGAACTAAGTTCTTCGTGTAAGATCCCACAGAGAGGAAAGGTTGTGGTATCCTCACGGAGAGTGAGATGAAGGTTTATCCCATTTTAGGACTCAGTCTTGTCTATCCAGAAAAGTATTGACACGGGCTCCAACACTGTCCTGCCTGAGCCAGTTGTAGTCTTTAATTTTTGTGGGTAGGAAGGGTTGATATTTGTGCTTCAGACAGTGAAGACCTGAATGGGAATCACAGAATCATTCAGGTTAGGAAAGACCCTAAGGAGCACCAAGTCCAACCGAGAACCCTACTCTATAAGGTTCACCCCTAAACCATAGACCCAAGCACCACATCCAAATGACCTTTAAACACATCCAGTGTTTGTGACTCAACCACCTTCCTGGGCAGCTCATTCCAATGTCTGATCACTCTTTCTGGAAAGTTTTTCCCCCCCTTCTGTCCAGTCTAAACCTACCCAGTCGTAGCAGTCCAACCACATCCAAATGACCTTTAAACACATCCAGGGTTGGTGACTCAACCACCTCTCTGGGCATCTCATTCCAATGTCTGATCACCCTTTCTGTGAAAATCCCCTCCCCCCCATAATGTCCAGTCTAAACCTACCCAGTTGTGGCAGTATTACACCTCACACTGAGGGAATGGATGCTAGCACTGCCAGTCTCAGCAGTAAAGTAAGAGAGGAGAAGCTTTACTTGAGTGTATCTGGGCATAAAAATAAAAGCTAAAGAAGAGGAGAGTCAGTCTCTGTGAGGGTAGGGAGAACTGCCAAGACTCAACTGGATAAGTAACACGTAGTAAATGCTCAGAGTCACCTTGCCAGACAAATATTTGCCTTTCACTTTGAATGAAGACCAAATCATGTTCTAACTAGTAGGACCAAGGAATTCCACACATTTTATTAAGTTGAGTGTCCTACAGAAACTCCCGTGGTAAGTGTATGAGGGCAGGCTTTGGGTGTTCGCTGCACAGATGGAAGAGAAAAGCAACAACACAGGAAGATCTTTCAGTTGAGGAAAAAAAAAGTCAGAGGGAATACTGGAAGCTGGGAACAAGATGGAGAAGAAACTTAGCAAATGAGTGTGGCTGATGTGCCACTATACTTGGTGGATAGTTGTCATACATAGCGGTGGTCAGAAGGGTGGAATTCAGGAGCTGAAGAGGTCAAAGTCTCTGGGGAAACACTGGAGAGGAATGATGTCTCCTCCCTGAATCAGATTAGCTCTGAAAAATATGTTGTGGGAAGAATTAATCTGGAGTAAGAGCACAGTCCCTGGACATTTCCAGTCATTTCTAACAACCATGTAAACTTTCTTCTCTTGTTCAGTGAACCAAATGCAGAAGATGATGGACAAAAGACCGCAGCGGAATTGTTCTTCTTGTGGCAGATGTGACCTTGGTGTCATTATTTAAGGACTATACTTAAAGGCAATAATTGCTCCTGGGTCATTTGTTCTCTCTGCTGTAATAACCTTTTACGACCAATTTTTGGCAATAACTGATTTTATCAGTGGTTGCTAGGTTGTTACTAGGTGAGTACCTCTGATTGACCTAGCTCAGTTTTAATGAAAAGATACAAAAATAAAGGAAAGAAGGCTGAGACAGGCCAGCTACTTCATCACTGGGCTAAGCCAGAGGAGAATTCAGACATGGGTTGTGACCCCTGTTCAGTGCAGACTTCCCTCCTATGATTTTTATGTTTTTGCTTCAAAACTAGCCAGGAATGACGCCTGCACGGTTTCCCAAGGGAAACCTGGGATCCAGCGCTCTCTGCATTCAGTAGGAATCTTTCCATTGACTTTGATGGCCTTTGGACTAGACCCCGTATTTCCATGGCATTTCTGGGATGTGTGTCTGAAATCCAGTCGCTTTCCTTGAGCTTTCTCATGCGTCTTGCTGGCTAACACATTGGCTGCTGTAAATACAGCATGATGCACGGCTAAGAAGTTCTCCAGCTTCAAGCCAGTGGGAAACACTGTCTGCCTAATTTTCCTTCCCTGTTTCACCCTACTACACCTTTCTCAATCCCCTTGGGCCCCCGTGGTTCCTTTCCTTTGTAGCACCTGTGCAGTCATGTTTTGTTACCTTGTATCGTGTACCTAAACATGGAAAACTTAATTAAAACGAACAAATGCATCAAATTGTTGCACAACATACACTCTGAGTACTTGTGTACCCTTCAAAGGCCTATCTGAACCACCTGAACAAAGCACTGTTTAGCAGCTATTAATTAAGTGATGTTTATACAATGCTTTGAACATGTAAAATGGTGAGAGTTTTCAAGCGTATCATGAACATCGTTACCACCCTTGCACAAGACCCAGGAATGCACTGAATTGCTGTGAATCCTTCCCAATTACTGAAGACTTTGTGAGCTGAAGAGAATCAGCCATGACAAACTAACAGATAGTCTTTCTTCCAGCTGGGTTGCCCTTTTGTCTCCAGAAAATGGTCTAAAGTGTAATTTATTTATTTTTTTTCCTTCTGGCCACCTTGTTTATTTAAGCACATTTGTCAAAGCCTACTGCAGAATGGTTATTCTAGCTTGAAGAAATCCTTCCGGGTCAGAAAGTCCTTTGGATGGCTCAAATCCAACTGCTCTCCCTTCCCATTCCTCCCTTTTAAGTCCTGAAAGTCTGTCAAAGTCTGGGCTGAATTCCTGGAGCCAGTTGGAGTGTAGCTCTTCTTTTGTTCCCCGCTGCCAACTGCAGAAAGCTACGTTCACTGGTTTTGTAGTCACCAGCTTTAAAATCCCTAAGTCCCACTGCTTCCTTTGAATGGGCAGATGCAAAGCCATGCTTTAAACCTAGGAATGACTTTACAGAGCTTTTCACTTGTGGTGTTGGATGGACTGCTGTGCTGTCTCTGATTTCAAGGAAGAATGCCTTAAGCAGCCTGTCTGTTTCTTAAGACTATCAGAGGTAAGGCTAAAACTTGCAAAAATAACATCTGGAAAGCCCAGATCATTCTCTAATACAGGAGTGCTGATTCCATCCTTGTGGTTTGAAGGCTATAAATATAATTCTATCAGTGCAATTAATTCAGCTTTAAAGGGAAGCCTTCTCTTTTTTAAGGCATATACATATCTTACAGAGCATGGTTTAAATGCAGAACTGCTCCGAGTGCTGTAGGGCTACTCAGGGTTGGTTTTTTTGCTTTATTTTTGCAGCTGAAGCTATTAGATGTTTGGTTAATTTTTGTCCTCTTGCTATTCATCAGTGAATTAAATTCCTGTTCTGCTTACAGATAGAAGCACAATCCAATTCATTAATCATATTGAGATTTTTTTTTTTCCCCCCTAAGCTTGCACTAGGCTGTCACAACTTGTTCTTCATGAGGCTGGAAAATATTTCTTTCATCAAAATGGCTTAATGCCTATAAACATGTTCTAATTATATTTTCTTGGAATTAATCAAGTTCATTATGTTAAGTTTGGGATCCACATCTGAAGTGGATCTGAATTGTGAGCTTCTGCCACATTCCCTTCAGACATTGCTGATAAAAATAATGGTGTGGGATTTTTCAGAAGGGTTCATTGGTGGGGTTGTTTTTTTTTTGGCCTAATCCTGTTCCTCTTGGAGTTTTTGTCCTTCCTTCAGTGGTGTGGATTTCAGCCAAATCTGAGCACTTCTCAAAACCTTCTAGCTTTGGCAAATTTTTCAAACAACCTAAGAGAAAATGTCTACACAAAGTGTCAGTTGATTTAGAATGAGCAGAAATGTTCCCTGCTTTCCCTCCCCCCCCACCCTTTCCTCTTTCTCTCTTCTTCTCTCCTTCACCCCCCCCCCCCCCCCCCCAAGAGAGAGGTTTAGTGACCATTTGGCATGAACAGTGATTATACATCATTGTAATCTGCTATCAGAAGTTTGGAGGTTTTGGGGGTTTTTTTGCATGAGAAAATCCTACAGAAACTTACAGAATCCCTTCCAGACTCAAAAAGACAAAGGGCTTGTATAGAGAAGCTCCCCTTGTACAGAAACTAAGATGATCTTTCTGATTAAAAGCTCTCTGAGAGGATGATCTTTATCTCATCAGTTCAGCCACAGTGGTTTCCATCAGTGGTTATTCACAGAGACCAAATGGTGAGGTCCTTAACTCAGAGTTTGGTCAGGTCAAAGAAAGCTTTTTTGTGAGCTGGGGTCTCAGGATGTAGCCTATCACTGATTCTTCACCTTCCTGTTGAAGACAAATGAACAGCTGGACTTGATGACCTGATAGTTGGACTTGATGATCTTAAAGGTCCTTTTCCAACCTAAACTAATCTCTCATTCTATGAAATCCTACTTTCAGTTGAATGTTAAGGATTGTCCAAAGCCAGATGGTTGAAAAAGAAGGAAGAAAGTCTTTACCCACCAACCCATTATGACATGGTCAGGTAACATCCAGAAATAATCTGCCTACCAATTTAAATGTTTCTTGCCCTTGGTTCTGTTTCTTTTAAGTGCAACAGAGTCAAAAGTGGAAGTGATGCAAAGGGAAACAATTCTGGGAAGTCAAGGATCCAAGAAAAAAAACCCAACCACCCCAAACTCATTTCCCACAAATTGGTGCTGTCAACATTCATGAATCTTACTAATTGCATTCCAATAACACTGAAGGCCCCCAGCTGAGATCAGTGCCTGCCACTGTAGACAGGTACATGGGGTGGGTTTCTCCTCACTTAACTGTCTCAGAATGAGTTGTCTGGCTGCAGGTAGATGTCTAGACTCCAATTATAACCCGTGGAGAGAAATACTTACCTCCAGAAGCCAAATCACTGTATCAGACCCATACCTGGGATGTGATGAATCACCCTCTGGCTGTTCTTACCTCTCTCCAATGATGACAGGGAAAGCCTATGTGGCTAGACACCTCTGTGTTAGGCAGCTGAAGTTGAAAGTGATGGATCCCACCCAGGCTGCTCACACATCTCTAAGAGCAGTGGCAAAATTTCTTGCAGATATACAAGCATTTAAAATAGCCAGCTCAGGCACTGCACGATGGGCAGTAGGAGGACTGGCCTGAACTGACCTGTTGCTGGAGACCACACTGGAAATGTCCAGCTGACCTTCCTCAAAATCAGAATGGTTGCATGACTGTGAGCTATGTAGTGAGCCTAGCTGTGGGGCCTCACCTGGAGAGATCTGTCCTCACAACCATGGTGGATGGGGATAGCAAGGTGAGGGAGTGTGCAAAAAGCTCATGTATGTGAAAGTGACAATGGCAGTGGCATCCAGGTCATACAATCATAGAATCAATAAGGTTGGAAAAGACCTCAAAGGTCATCAAGTCCAAGCTGTCACCCAAGACCTCATGACTACTAGACCATGGCACCAAGTGCCACATCCAATCCCCTCTTGAACACCTCCAGGGATGGTGACTCCACCACCTCCCTGGGCAGCACATTCCAAGGCTAACAACTCTCTCTGCGAAGAACCACCAGAAAAAGCTTTGGCTTTGCCTAACTGGAAAGACAGTTGCAAGCTAAGTCAGGAGCTTCCCAGGATGAAAATTCTTCCCTTGATCTTTCCAACACACGATGTCTAAGTGGCTTGGCTGCAAACAAGCTTCTCCAGCTGATGCATAATTAAAAAGCCATTTACCTTCCTTTCACAGGCAGCACGCAGGTTCCTCAGGTGTCCGGTGGTTACAGACCATCACTGCTAGATCGTTAAGCTTGGCCCTGGGCTCTGCTTCTGTGCCTGCCTTTTTGTTAAGCACGTGCATTTCCAGAACTGCCTGTCAATAGTTACAAGGAATTGGCTTCTTCATTCTGGGAGCTGCCCTGCTGCTGGAAAAAAGAAATGGAACGGAAACCTCGCGCTGCGGAGCGCTCGACGCTGTGACACCGCTTGGCATGAGAGGTAGCTCTTGCTGACAAGTTAAACACTAATTTTTATTGAAGGTAACAGTAAAATGTGAAATTGGTCTCTGTGCTTTGCTTGGGCAAGAAATTAGGAAGAAAGCTGCCAAAAGTTTGCTGTTTCAAGGTTATAAACTTGACTTTACAACATGCTGCTGAACCAGAGGAAACCCTCTGGTTATTAGAAATCCATGTGGATTGCTGATCACTGGAGAAAAGGCATGATTTTCAAATTATTTTCATTCCCCACCCCCCTTCCTTCCACAAAGAAAGAAATACACATTTCTTTGTGGGGAACTGAAGCAGTACTTCTCACAGTTATTGCAATGTGGGAGTGGAGTAAGCCTGGGCCGGTGATCCAAGATTTTAATCAATCAGCGGCAATACCTTCTGCAGAAGGATTAAAGTTTAAAGGAACAGTCAAGACCCAGGAGTTTGCTGGCCAAGCCTGACTCAAAGTCCTTTGAAGTCTAGTCATGAGGTCTCTGGTGACAGGTTGGACTTGATGATCTTTGAGGTCTCTTCCAGCCTTGGTGATACTGTGATACTGTGAAATCAACAACCACGTGTTGACCTGTGTGCTGGGGTGTGGGGCTGCTCAGTCCAGCTCCAGCACCTGGGTTTCTTCTTGGTTGCTCAACAAAACCCAAGAATGCCTATCCAAAGTCTGTAGGTCTAACATCTCAACTGTTCATTCTCCTCATTTATTTCACTTTATATTTTGGTAGCTTACAAAGGATATTGCTGCTGCATCATCATCACAGAGGACAGAGTCTCAAGCTACACCAGGGGAAGTTTAAGCTCAGGGTGAGGAGAAAGTTCTTTGCTGAGAGAGTTGCTAGCCATTGGAATGTGCTGCCCAGGAAGGTGGTGGAATCACCATCTCTGGAGGTGTTCAAGAGGGGATTGGACGTGGCACTTGGTGCCATGGTTTAGTCATGAGGTCTGTGGTGATGGGTTGGACTTGGTGATCTTTGAGGTCTCTTCCAACCTTGGTGGTGATTCTGTGATCTGAAAGGTCTTCAAATACAGTGAAACCAGCCTAGAAAATGGAGACAATAAATACAGGGTGCAAAACCTGGGACCCCTTCTCTTCAGCTTCTGAGTTGTTGAAGCATTGCTCGGGTTTTTCCTTCATAGGAACCAGGAGTTAAAAACTTACATTTTCTTCTATTTTAAGGAAAAGCAAACACATGTTTCCAGGGAGACCATTTAAGAAAAACAAAATACCAAGAGATGAAGGACAATTCAAAGGAGTTAGAAGCAATGTATTTGTGTTAGAAATATTGATTGTTGGGGTTGTTTTTAATTGAATTTTCTGCTCAGCACTCCAAAGGCCTTTAGGTAGGGAATGGTGCTCAATTCCTCATTTTATCTATGAAGTTCTCCCCCCTCACCACATCCTGTCAAAGCACTCAAGGTGTTGTGCAGTAATTAAAAGGTGATATTAATATTTCCTGACATGCACCATAAAAGAGCTCCAGCTTCCTCTGGCTGTCACACACATGTGGAAAGGAAAGGAATACAGTGTAAACAGAGAAAGAAAATGATTGTGAAGATGGTTCTGTATCAAACTGTGTAGAGATTCTTCTGGCTTTCTGATTGTGTGTCCTTTTTTTTCCCCTGTTCTTTCCCCCCACAAAAAGTAAATCATCTTGGTTTCCTGTCTGCTCTGTCTCTTTCACCAAGACAGCTAAAATCTCCAGATGCTGATGTTTTTCAGGCTTGTTTCCCATTTGGAGCCTCATGGGCAAATTACCCTGTCATTCAAAGAGGTTACTGAAAAAAAAAATAAAAAAATTTAAAAAATTAAAAGAAAATAGGGGAAAGTATTCCTCAGAGCTCAGATTTCTCCAGCCTTTGTACTGTCCTGACTACCGGCATCTGAGCCGCCTGATGTGAAGTGCAGCAGCGCTTTTGTGTGCTTCTGCTGCGACTTTCTGTAGCCTGGGCTGTAGGCAAGGTGACTTGCCAGATGGTTTCATCACTTGGCCTTCCTGGAAGAGGGAGGCAGATGTGTCTCAGAGCCAGTGGTCTGTAAGAAGGGCATGGTGACAAAATAAGGTCAGAGACCCAAACAACCATTCTTGCACAAATGGTGTGGAGTGCAACTGAAAGTGTGTTTGGGCACTGAGTTTGGTATCTTTCTCCTCACCTTGAGACTAAACATCCCCTGGTGCAGCTTGAGACTGTGTCCTCTTGTTCTGGTGCTGGGTGCCTGGGAGAAGAGACCAACCTCCTCCTGGCTGCAACCACCCTTCAGGTAGTTGTAGACAGCAATAAGGTCTCCCCTGAGCCTCCTCTTCTCCAGGCTAAACAATCCCAGCTCCTCAGCCTCTCCTCGCAGGGCTTGTGCTCAAGGCCTCTCCCCAGCCTCGTGATCTGCTGCCCTCCTTTGCCTTGGCTTCTTCCATGACATCTATGTCAGCAATTTGTAGGCAGAATGATCCCAAGATTAGAAAAATAACTGCTAGGAAAGGCATCTCAGCTTAACAGACCTGAGGACAGGTTGTGTTGAAGATACAGACGTGTGCAAAGCTGAAACATATCCATGTACACATAGCCTCCCTGAGCTGTTGATTTTATCCCACATGTCAGGAAATAGTTGAGATCAGAGCTTGCTTTTATCAACATGAAGAGATCTTGAAGGAACATCTGTTTAGAAAGGTGAGGGTATCATTCAGGGTGTTTTATAGACACGAGTGTCGTCTCTCTGGACTTCAGGAGATCAAGCCAACATTTTCTGATGTGGTGCTGTGCTCCAACCAACACCTGTTATTTGCAGAAGCTCGAGTTTTAAGTTTAAATTCAGGGGGGTTGCTTAAGTGCTGAAGTTTTATAGGATTTTTTACATACCAGGTTTCAGAAGAGGAGGCACAGGGATGGATCCCCACAGCACTTCAGTGTGAACCTGACAGTGGTTGGTACCAAAAGCTTCAGTGTGATGGGAGGGATCTTGAGTGCAGGCTGTTGTGAGGTAAGCTGCCCTCCCTTGCCGTTTCTTTGTGGGTTGCATCTTGATTTCTAGCCATTACAACCTAGCTCAGTCCCTAAAGAAGGATGCTGAGTAATCACACTGTAATTTCCCTTCTTGATATTACTTTTTACGCTCTCTGGAGATCCTCAGAAACACTGTGACTCATTTTTGATACTGCTAAGCCCACTGTGACTTCCTGCGGTGATGATGTCTATAAACTCATTGCACCTGGATTTCAGCTATGTTCCTTTTTATTGGTTTTGGATTTGTTGCTTTCCCCTTGCACTCAATGTCACCTTGTTCTTAGGTGGCAGAGCACCTCCTCTTGACCACTGTAAATTTTACAGATCACAAAGATACCATTGCAGGATTGTTTCTAATCCTTTCAGCCTCTTCTATTCACCTGGGAATTTCATTGTCTTCCCTCATTCCACCCTTCCCCGAATCCCTCTTTCTTCTGAGCTTAATGCTGTGCGTTTCATTTCTTTGCCATGTTCCATCATGTCAAGCCTGACTCCACAACTCAGCAAAACACTTAGACTCAGGGTAATCTTTAAACTCAGAACATGCTGAAGTGCTCTACTTAACAGAGATCAGATTATTCATGTGCTCAGAGATAAGCGTTTGCTTAAGTACTTTGCTGAATTCAGGCCTAAACACACACATTAAGTTCATCAACCAGGACCCTTGACAAATTTTACTACAAAGGTGTCTGTCTCTCTCCATTGACTGTAAAGGGAGTCTAGACAACTAGTTTAAACTAGATAGCTAATCTTTAGACAGCTAAAATTAGGTGAGAGGAATCCCAACATCTCTATCTACCCATGGTGTCAGGCGCTGATCTCTGTTGGGGGCCCTCCATATTACTGTGAGGCAATTAATGGCAATCCAAAAGGGTGATGGGCCCAAGGGGTTGTGGGGAGTGAATTTCTACCTCCCTCCTTTCAGCACAGCCGCATCCAGTTGCAGCAGCGGGAAAGTTAATGGTTTGCTGCTTTCTTGGACCCGAATCCTGCTCTGCAACCACACTGGGCAGTTTTAAAATTATCCTCTGGAAAAGAGGAGCTTTTGAAGTCGAGGTGCTTTGAAGTGAGCTACATGGTTGTCTTGAAACATTCCTCAGACAACTTGCAGCCTTGACCTACTGGTTCAAAGTTACAGAGATTGAGCTGAAACGTGACTTTGCGTTATCTGAGATTTTTGTTTCGATTTTGATCGTTAAACTCAGGGTTGCCACATAGGCAGGAGTGATATTGGGTTTCTGCCAGACCTGCCAGTGGCACAAACATAGAAGCCATTACATACACAGTAACTCAAGAGTGTCTTACAGGCTGATATGCCTGCAGCGTTGCCATGCCTGTAATGTAAAAGGCGAGTGAGAGCTGTCAGCTACACACTGAAATGTCTCCACGTGAGAGAGCGGAATTTTGCACTGACCCAAGATTTTCATCTCAGAGCCCAAACCCTGACTGCGGAGCTGCTGATGGAAGGGGTGCACCCAGCTCTGCACTCTCTGGGCATAGGGTGATACACTGCACTCTGGTAGCTGCTGAACTAGTGAGGGCTGCTCTTTCTCCTGAAGTGAGAGCAAGGGAAAGCAAGCAAACAAACAACAACAAAAAATATTCCAAACCAAGACACGGTGTGCTGCCCCTGTACTCAGCACTGGCGAGGCCATACCTTGAGTACTGTGTCCAGTTCTGGGCCCCTCAGTTCAAGAAAGTTGAGTTGCTTGAATGTGTTCAGAGAAGGGCAACAAAGCTGGGGAGGGATTCGGAGCACAAGCTCTATGAGGAGACGCTGAGGGAGCTGGAGTTGCTTAGCCTGGAGAAGAGGAGGCTCAGAGGAGACCTTATTGCTCTCTACAATTATGTGAAGGGAGGCTGTAGTCAGGTGGGGTTTGATCTCTTCTCCCAGGCAACCAGCGACAGAACAAGAGGACATAGTCTCAAGCTGCACCAGGGGAGGTTTAGGCTTGATCTTAGAAAGCAGCTCTTCCCAGAAACAGAGATTGACCATTGGAATGGGCTGCCCAGTGAGGTGGTGGGGTCAACATCCCTGGAAGTGTTTAGGAAGAGTCTTGATGGGGTGCTTGGTGCCATGGTTTAGTTGATTAGTTAGGGTTGGGTGATAGGTTGGACTCGATGATCTTGGAGGTCTCTTCCAACCTGGTTGATTCTGTGAGTGACTCCCTACCTGGCTTCTTTGTTTTGGCTGATACCAATTTCTTTGGGACATTTATTGTAGCCACAGCCCTTACCATGCAATCCTGACTTTGCTTAGCATGGTTTGCTTTAGCACAAGCAGAAGAGGCTAATTCTGATGTGCTGTAAAGGAAAGGAAAGGAAATGATAAAAAACCAAAACCATTCTTCTGTCTCTTAAAACTGACAGATCTCATGAAGCTTCTGAAGCCATGTCACAGCTTTAGGTTGGTTCCTTCATCTAGGGCAGCTCACCACCTCACTTTTGGGTAAGACTGTTAATCAGCAGTCTACAGGAAGGCAGGCAATCAAAACAATACCTTTGTAGGCTTGCAGCAACTGGACAAAGCCAAACACAAAGCCCAGGAACATGCCTGCAAGGTGCAGAGGAACCAGTCCTCTGGTGACCTGCTTGCAAAGGTCTAGTCTAGGGACCTTTTTCTAGGGAAATAGGTGTTTCTTCCCCTTGCAGCAGTCTCTCTGTGCTTGCAAGCCTCAGAGCTTGCTGGGACAAGGAAAAATGCTATTGCTTTGTTCACCTTGGGGTTTTGGGTGTTTTGTTTGTTTGTTTGTTTCCTTTTTCTCTCCCCATTCCCTTGATTCTTTCCCTCCCCTCTGCATGCCTCTGTTTCTTCACATTCCCTTTCCACATCAGTTCTACTATCTTCCCTGCTCTCCAAACAGGAACCTTTTCTCTTCTGTGAATAATGGAGGCATCATCAATCTGGAGCTGATGCTCTTCACTCTGCTCATCCTGGCCAGAAGGAACTCCCTCTATCTTCTTTGGCTGGTTATTCACACAAGACAATGCTATCAGCTTGGATCTGAAACAGTATTCTGACCTCCAATAAAGGTTAACCTTCTTTTGTCAAACTCAGTGCTCCCTTACTACTCATCAGTAATAATAATGGCAGTCCTTGAAGTGGAATGACTTGGGGTTTCCACCAGTGGCTCATTTAAAACCAAAAATTAATCAGAAACTCACACTTCTTGAAGCCAGGAACATTATGTTGGCACTGTTGCCTAAGGAGGGAATTAGGGAAGTCTCTCCTGGGCTGGAGTGCTTCCTGGCCAATATGCAGGATTCCTGTGTATTTCCCACTGGGAAACAAATGGGGTAATTTGACAGCAGAGGATCAGATCACTTGGTCTATGCCCTAGGAAGGAAAACTTGTATCCTGACAGCCTATTTGAGTAGCACAGACTGGGCAATACACTGAGGTATTAAGCTGTGGAAGAGATGGAATGGCATGATTACTTAGGTTTGTGGGGGGGAGCCAATTAAAAAAAAATCAGCAAGGGAAAAATTAAGCCCCCTCCTCTCCCACCAAAAAAAAAAAAAAAGTCAGTTTTTTACCTGTGCTTCTCAAGTGTTAGTTTGCTTTTGGCATTTTCCCCCTAAAGCCCTCAAATAAGCCATAATGACAGTGTAAGTTGCATGTTACTTCATGTACTGCCTTGCAAATGCTCGAATTCCTTAGGTGTCTTAAATTATGGGCTCCTTGATGACAAATGACTTATATTCTGCCTGATATTAGAGGATGATTAGAGGGCTGGAGCACCTCTCCTATGAGGACAGACTGAGGGAGTTGGGGTTGTTCAGTCTGGAGAAGAGAAGGCTCCTAGGAGACCTAATTGTGGCCTTCCAGTATCTGAAGGGGGCTACAAGAAAGCTGGGGAGGGACTTTTTTGGGTGTCAGGGAATGATAGGACTAGGGGGAATGGAACAAAACTAGAAATGGGTAGATTGAGATTGGATGTTAGGAAAAAGTTCTAGTCACAAACTAGACTCTCACTTATGCTTTCCATTCTCTGAATGTTCTATGGGGAGGGACTTTTTGAGGTGTCAGGCCTATGATAGGACTAGGGGGAATGGAAGAAAACTAGAAGTGGGTAGATTCAGATTGGATGTGAGGAAGAAATTCTTCCCCATGAGGCTGGTGAGACACTGGCACAGGTTGCCCAGGGAGGTGGTGGAAGCCTCAACCCTGGAGGTTTTGAAGGCCAGGCTGGATGTGGCTCTGAGCAACCTGCTGTAGTATGAGGTGTCCCTGCCTACGGCGGGGGGGTTGGAACTGGGTGATCCTTGAGGTCCCTTCCAACCCTAACAATTCTATGATTCTGTGATATTTACTAATATGCTGTGAGCAGCACACACATCAGGTAGAGCTGGTATCATCACTGCATAGTCGTTCATTAGTCTATGCACGGTGAAAGCCTCACGTGTCTTATAGAAGAGTTTACTGAACTCCTTCATGGGAGAAGTGCAATACAAATACTTGCAGATCTGTTAAGACAGAACTAGCAAAACTGACTATGGAAAGTAAAAGGAAATCTCCATCAAAGCTTTCCCCCTAATTTAAGCTCAAACCTGAACGAAAGCATTTTCGGCCTCAAGTTCTTAAAATTCCCTCCCCCCCCACCCCTTTTCTTTTTCTGCTCAGATCCTTCCATTTAATTTCATGGAACTGTCTGACAAAAGCTTTTTTTTTTTTCTCCTCCAACATATTTTCATTGGGCTGAGACCAGAATTTATTAGAAATAATACAAGGAGAAGAAAAAAACTCATCTCAGGGAATTTGTCTTCCTGAAACAAAAAGTAGATCTAAGGAATTTCAATTGAACAACTGCTGTTATGGGGCTGGTTCTCCCCTAGCCTATAATGCATTCTGTCATTTCAGCTTCTGGAAACTGGGAGAGCAGGAATATTTCTCTGCTGCAATAGAAGTTTAGACCTACTTTGCATGTGTCTAAACGAGCACAGGAAGGATACAGCAGTGGGAGTCTGGACAGTGGATCTTGCACAGTCTGGCCCACTAAGCTTTTTTCACTGATTCCCAGAGTGAGGAATGATTGCTCTGACATTTTCCCTTCCTTTCAGTACTGAAATTCTTATGAGAACTCCAAAGCTGCTATTTTTGGCAGTGATGAATGGTATGATTTCTAGTACCTTACTTACAAATGTATTTTGGGGGTTTTTTTAATTGCCACACCACCTTTCCACTTACTCCTTGGCACTGTTAAAATGTTTTGGGTGTTAAAGAAGAAGTCTGTATCGCACAAAGATGGTCCTTAGCATGATGTCTTGCTCTCCACCAAAGCATAGCTACATAGAACATTAAGCCCACTTAACATGGTCACTGATGCAAAGCCAAATTCTGCTCTCATTTGAACTACACCAAACTTAAGCCAGCCCCCCCAGTCCTTAGTTTTCATGCACATGCAAAGAAACCTTAATACATGAACCATCTTTGCAAGTGTGAGCCTCTGGGCACTAATTCTTGACCTTTTGGATCCTAATTCAGTAACGCTGAATGTGATCTTAACTGTATGGAGCTGCCAGTTGTGCCTCTGAGAACTCAGATCATGAAAAGTGCTGCTGCTGGGGTTTTTTTTCTCTTTTTTCCCCCTGGGTCTACATATTTATTTCAAAGTAAAGAAAGCAATGGGACTTGAGCACATCATTTGCCTGGAAACAATTGCTCATGCACTGTGCCATGCTGATATGGGGGCGAAATGGGAATCTCAGGAACTTGCCATTCGTTGGTATTGGCATTTTTCTGAGGTATTTGTAGGTGAGTGTTTATTAACAGCTCTGTCCTTCAATAGTGGTTAATAAATCACTGTTGAATTTGCAGGCACTCTCAGTATAGATAGAAAGCCAATTGGGCTCTGAAAGATTACTCTGCTGTTTGTTTAGCCACTGGCTCTCTGCTTGTAACCGATAGGTTTAAGAGCTGGGAATGTTGCATTTCCCTTTATGCTTTAGTTGACTTGTTAGAGATAGTTGTTTGTGTTTGATAAACGAGGGGATGATGAGAGGCTGGTTAAATGTGATGGGATATTTTATCTGCAGAGGGTAAGGATGGGAATTCCTCAAGAAGGCAAAGCCGCTGGCTTCTGGCAATGAGTAACTGTCTTGTCTTGGATGCAACCTGAGCTCGTTAGTGCTCTCTCTTCCTTTCACACATACACACACCCCCTCTTGGCTCTGCTCCAGATCCCTGTGATGGCTCAGGGGGAGCCAAACTGTTTCTTCTTTCCACTTGCCTTAGAAGTCTCAGAGTGTGTAAAATGCATGTGGGTATCTGTGAGCCCCCAGCTGCTCGAAAACTTTCCTCTTGATTGCGCTGGGAAATGTGCAGCATTGCAAGCGAAAAGGTGGAAAACGTGCAAAAAGTGGGAAGCATGGGGAAAGTGGAGACCTGTTTGAGGGAGCCACCGTGGTTTACTGAGGTGGCAAAAGGGACCTGGCAAGTTTGGTGACCAAATATATGTTTATGTTTGGGAAATGAGCAATTGACCATGAGCAACTCACCCCATGAGCAATTACATCCAGTTTGCTGCAGCAGTAAACAGCGAATCCGGGCATAAAGAGCTGTGTGTACTTGGCTCTTGTGTCTGGACTGCCTGCATGGGGATTCATAAGTGGATGCCCAATGAAAGAAATTGTATGGACAAAGAATTACAAGAAACACCTTTGACATTTCTGGAGGTCTGTAACTAAGTGTGCATCATTTCAGTTGAAGAAATACCATTTCAACTGCTGTGGTTCTAAGAAACATCTCTCTGCTCTGTACTTGCAGAATTGTATTGGCATTCCTGTTGGACTGGGTGATATCCAGAGGTGCCATCCAACCTCAACTATACTCTAATGATGTCTTGCTGGAATGTGCCCAGAGGCAACAAAGCTGGGGACGGGTTTGGAGCACAAGCCCTGTGAGGAGAGGCTGAGGGAGCTGGGATTGCTTAGCCTGGAGAAGAGGAGGCTCAGGGCAGACATTATTGCTGTCTACAAGTACCTGAAGGGATGTTGTAGCCAGGTGGGGGCTGGTCTCTTCTCCCAGACAAGCAGTGACAGAACAAGAGGACACAGTCTCAAGCTGCACCAAGGGAGGTTTAGGCTGGATGTTAGGAAGAAATTCTTCATAGAAAGAGTGATTGACCATTGGAATGTGCTGCCCAGGGAGGTAGTGGAGTCACCATCACTGGAGGTGTTTAGGAAGAGACTGGATGGGGCGCTTGGTGCCATGGTTTAGTTGATTAGATGGTGTTGGATGATAGGTTGGACTTGATGATCTCAAAGGTCTTTTCCAACCTGGTTAATTCAATTCAATTCAATTCAATTCAATTCAATTCAATTCAATTCAATTCAATTCAGTTCTATTCTATTCTATTCTATTCTATTCTGTTCTGTTCTGTTCTGTTCCGTTGCGTTCCATTCCGTTGCATTCCCTTCCCTTCCCTTCCCTTCCCTTCCCTTCCCTTCCCTTCCCTTCCCTTCCCTTCCCTTCCCTTCCCTTCCCTTCCATTCCATTCCATTTGAATTCTATGCCCTCACTCTTGGACACTGCTGCAGCTTGAGATAGTTGGGATTTGCAAGTTGTTTTCAGCTTGGCTGTTTTGGCCTGCACAGAGTTTATTTTTCACAAGTGTGTAAGCTAAAAATACTGATTTGAATGTACAGATTAGAAGTGGGTCAAAGAAGATAGGATGTGAACCATGCCACGGGGGCATTTGAAGCTAGCACATTAGCTGGTAGCTCCCCAAAGGCTCTTTGGATAAACAGGCAGCAACTGCTGCAAGATTGATAGTTTGGCAATTGAAGTGGCCAGCGATGTCCCCTATCATTATTGGTGGAAAGGAATGGTTTGAGTTATGCTGGGCTGCCTTAATTGTAATCTGTCTTAATGAAGAGTAAATGCCCAGTGTGAAAAATGAAATAAAACAGCTTCTTTTCCCTTAGGGTTATACAGGGGGGAAAAAAAAGAGAGATTATTTCCCTGTGGAAAGCAGATGTTTAATTGCCCAAGACCAGAAGCAGAGGAACACATGGCTGGTCTGTCTGTGTGTGTTACAGCTGCCTGTGCTGCATACTTAAGCTGCTGTCTTAACAGCTGATGGCTGCAAACTGGATCTGTTCATAAGGTAACTGTGAATATTCTTGTCTGAAAAATCAGACTCACCTGGTACAGTGAGGGAGCAGGGAAGGGAATGCAGTTCTTGACATTATTATTACCTTCACAGAAAGAGTGGGAGTAAGTCTAGTGTGATGCCAAAGGTTCCTTCTGTTATCAGGTACAGCGCAATAGCCCTAAAGCACTATGCAGAGGGGTTTCTTGAAACCTCTCTCTCTCCCATCCTGCCTTTGCTTCATGAATCTTTCATGAGTCTACCTGGAGGCTGGAGCTCTGCATCCAGCCAGGGCTACATTTCAGCTGCACTGAAGCTCTTCCACCACCAGCAACCTCCTGCAGATTCAGCAGGAGAAGCGCTGCCAAACATCTAAGATGTGTTAAAGCTGTGGAAGGGGAAGGAATGTCTTTGACACAATTAACATTAGGAGATCAGACACCCATGCATTGGTTAATATTCATATTAGCAGTTGGCCATTGAATTCAGGTGGCAGCTTAGCTGCAGTCACTGCTGTTGTCTGCAATGGGCAGTGGCAGATAAAGACAGCACAGCACTCACCGAGGCAGGATTTTCATGCCAAATATATTCCCCCTTTATTTCTTCTGTGTCCCTCAGGGTGGAGAAGGGAGGACAAGTCACTTTTCTTGGTGCAGCTGGCAATGACATTACAAAAAGCACAGGGACATCTGGGACTCTGGGCACCCTGGGTGATTCTTGCAGGGACTGAGCCAGTAAAGATTACCACCTGTTTCCAAGAACCACCTTCTTAACTAGCAACTTCCTTCCTTAAAAGCTTACTTTATCTTTTTTTTCCCCTCTCTCTTTTTATGTTGTTTTTAGCAGAGCACAGTTTTGTTGACAGCAGAGGCTTGTGTGTGTTGCCAGTAAAGCACAACTGGTGTCCCATATGCCCTTGCAAGTTTCTTTAAAGGAGCAAGCACACTTGCTTCCCCTTGTAAACCCTTCCAAGATGAGAGCCAGGAGGCTTTGGATGCCATCATAGTGCATGCTCTGTGAAATGGGACCTCTGAACTTTAGGTCCTAAATACATAGAACTCCCTTAAACCTACAATTCAGGGGAAAAAAGAATCTGTTTGCATCTCATTAGTAATCTGGCTATTTTAACTTGAAAATTGTGTCCAGCTTGCCTGGGTCTGAACCCCTGGGAAAGCCTCAGGAAAAAGGCAGCAGGAAGAGGGAAAAAGGAAAGAAAAAAGCCAAAAAGCAAGGGCTTGTGAAAGTCACAAATGAGGGAAAATATGCAATATTCGATGATTTCTGGTTGCAGAGCTTATTTTTACCAATGTACAGTCCCAATAGCTGGTTGCCATGATACAGGGCAGTTGCAAGAGAAGGTGAAGAGTAAGGAGGGGAATAGGATTCAGAGTACTCCAGGGAAGTATAAGCTTTTTATGGCTTTACAATGTCTGACCTCTTAAAATCTCATTTTTTTTTGTCTTGCCTTTGATGGATGGACAAAATTCCCTGCAGAAGTTAAGATGCTGTTGGCATTGCTCTGGCAGATAGCTTGATAACTGCCCTCCCAACCCTCCCCGGATTAATAGTGGTAATTAATATTGAGATTAATACAAATAACACCAAGCCTACTGGAGAGCAATGGGTGTTACAAAGAGCATCTGCTTCTGGGGGCACTTTGGCAGGATGGTGATGGGAAGGAAATGGTGGTGAGAAAGGAGAAATTTCTCAAGGAGCTACTGAGAGCACTGCCCTCCCATGATTTAGTGACAAGCACATTGTTTCTGAAACAATTGGATGCTTTGGCTGGCATCCTACTAGACTTACTCCTATGGTTTTTAATCCTCAGGTGGCATTAATGGCAAGGAAGGCAGTTCCTTCTGGCTTACCATTAAAGCATGCCATTGCTCTGTAGGTGAGGATCTGGCCATGGGCTTGGAAAATTAATCAAAGCTCCCCTGTACACTCATAACTAGCTGGATCTGGAAATCTAGCAGAGTCAAAAGAGGAAGTTTCATAAATAATGGGTGTGGGTGCCTCACTTCCTCAGTGTCCTTCTGTTCCCTCCCAATGCCCCTGCTTGTGCCAACTCAACATCTTGACCATACTCTTTAAGCTCTTGAATAAGCTGGTCATCTCAGAGGTGGCTCAGATCTCTCCTACCCTTTCCTAAGGCAGTTTCACTGTAATACAAAGGAATTCACTGGACTATGAGGAAACTAAGCTGTAAATCCCTTGGTGCTTCACAAAAGCCCCTAAATGTGGAGTAGTGACAAAGAAAGCATTGCAGAAGTCCTATCTCTCATCAGCTGAAATGAGAGTGCAACAATGGAGCAGGAGCAGGGAGGTCGTTCTGCCCCTGTACTCAGCACTGGTTAGGCCACACCTGGAGTACTGTGTCCAGTTCTGGGCCCCTCAGTTTAGGAAGGATGTTGACTTGCTGGAACGTGTCCAGAGAAGGGCAACAAAGCTGGGGAGGGGTTTGGAGCACAGCCCTGTGAGGAGAGGCTGAGGGAGCTGGGGTTGCTTAGCCTGGAGAAGAGGAGGCTCAGAGGAGACCTTATTGCCATCTACAATGGAATGTACATGTACAATGGCATCTACAATGAAGGGAGGTTGTAGCCAGGTGGGGGTTGGTCTCATCTCTCAGGCAACCAGAACAAAAGGACACAGTCTCAAGCTATGCCAGGGGAGGTTTAGGCTGGATGTTAGGAAGAAGTTCTTCACAGAAAGTGTGATTTGCCATTGGAATGGGCTGCCCAGGGAGGTGGTGGAGTCACCATCACTGGAGGGGTTTAGGAAGAGACTGGATGGGGTGCTTGGTGCCATGGTTTAGTTGATAAGATAGTGTTGGATGATAGGTTGGACTTGATGATCTCAAAAGTCTCTTCCAACCTGGTTAATTCTATTCCCTTCTAATAGGAACCTCATAGCAGAGCTGCCCTTGTCAGTGTGGGGTGCTTTGTGCATCTTGCTATGTGTAACTGGTGAGCCAGCCTGAATGAGATCAGCAAAGCTCATGGTCATTTAGAGAGGCAGGGCACTTGTGGCTTTCTCAAATTTCTTTCTATTCCATTTCTTTCTTTCTTTCTTCCCACCCCACCTGGACCATCGCTGTGCTCAGGATTTAGAAACTAGCACAGATTTAGAAAGTGAACATTTGTAGTTCTGTTACATATTTTGTAGAATCATAGAATCAATAAGGTTGGAAGAGACCTCAAAGATCATCAAGTCCAACCTGTCACCCAGCACCTCATGACTACTAAACCATGGCACCAAGTGCCACGTCCAATCCCTTATTGAACACCTCCAGGGATGGTGACTCCACCACCTTCCTGGGCAGCACATTCCAACAGCTAACAACTCTCTCTGTGAAGAACTTTCTCCTCACCTCGACCCTAAACTTCCCCTGGCACAGCTTGAGACTGTGTCCTCTTGTTCTGGTGCTGGTTGCCTGGGAGAAGAGGCCAACCCCCTCCTGGCTGCAACCTCCCTTCAGGTAGCTGTAGACAGCAATAAGGTCTCCCCTGAGCCTCCTCTCTGGGTGAGAAGTCTTAAAGGCTGCTTCATAGCCAGGGTCTGTCACCTGGCAGTAGGAAATAAAAGAAGTGGGTACATCCTAAAGGCCATCAAGGAAATGAGAAATGGATTTTTTGTTGCTGTCTCACACTATCCCTGCCCATAGCCCTCTCTCACAGATCTCTCTCTCTCTGCAAGCCTTGGCTGCAGCCAGCAGACCTCTCAGGACTTGCCTTTCCCCTACCAGTGCAATATTGCTCTCAATGAAATCAGAACACAGCACTCTTCTGAATGTGACCTTTCCTTTCAGCTTCTCCCTTGCAAATGGCTCAGTTTCCTGCTGGCTCAGTGTAAATTTCCCAGCGTGGGGATTTCTGTCTGCTGCTGCTTTGCAGTGTGAAGTTAACAGAGTTCAGAAGGGGCAAAAACTCTGCCATGTTAAACCTTACGCGTACAATGTAGACCGAAGACTGGTTTCTCCTCCACTTTGCCCTGACAATGAGAGTTGCACCCCATCAGGTAAGCACCTAGAAACTCCAAATGCTTTCTCTACCCAGCTCTGCATGCTGGTGTTCTGGTGGTTATCAGTGGGGCAGGGGAAGGGCAGCGCAAAGAAACTGTGCTGACAAGCTCAACCCGTTGCGCTATTAACTCACGTGGCCTGACACCTTGGGTTCATTTGCATATGTTTAAATGAATTGGGCACACACTAATGCTGAAGCCAGCACCCAGACGTTTTGATCTGCACAAACACACCCAGCTTTGCTGAAAAGGACCTCATTTTTGCAAAGGACTCCTCCGCCTTTTATTGGCTCATTTGTATCGCCTCACATAGTGTGTTTTGAATTATTTATAGCATGGGTCCTTATGATAGTTCTAAATGAAGCACAAGATCAAACATTGTCTCACATATTTTAAAACACAGAAGCTCCATTACTGTTTCATAATTGCTAATTAACAGATAAATGTTTCGTACTCCCACATTTTTATCCTCCAGATACAGCAAAACAAACAGATTAACAGGGGAAACCTGAGGACTGCAATATCTGTTTTATGATAAGAGCATTTAGTAACTTAATCCCTACTATGCTCAGCTCTCAAAGACAATCTACTGGTGGTTATATGATACAGAATAATGAACCAACACAGAGGGACACTTGTGTTGTTCTCTGGTTAGAGTGGGAGCTGAGGTTTAGACCGCTTGAGTTTTGTTTCTGGGCTTGCTGCTAATGGCAGTGACTTGTCTAAGGTCATAGAATAATAACTTTAACTCTGTTTTTGCAAGAGAATCCTGCACTCTAAACCAGAGAAAATACACAAAACCCTTCTCAGATGTGCACCCTCGAGGATCGTTGCACGGGATTGACATCATTATTAGACTGAGATAGTCACCTAATGTAAAAGTCTAGTATAGGAATTAGTGGTAATTAGTGGCAACACAGGATATCAAATAATCATCTTCAGGTGACAAATGCAGGAAATCTGAGAAGGGCTGAGGGGGGGAGTGGGACTTTTTCAGTTGCTCCTTAGGAGTAAATTACCTAATCAAAACAGGATGTGATTGTATGATACTGAGTCAGAGATTGAATGTTGTGCTGTATTAGAAGATGAAGTAAAAAAGGTATTTTGCATCTCTTTGGCTAGAAGTAAATCTCTTATCTAAAAAGCCAGGTACATTATGGTTTCAGATATCTGCATTTTTTTCTAGCCTAATTCTTCATTATTGCAGGGAAGGTATTTGTTTTGCACAGGTCTCTTCCCAAAGCATCACCATTTAAATTCTCCAGCTTGCATCAACACACTTTCTATTTTGGCAAGATGAATCTCCTCGTATCTGCATACCTCTCTTGTTCCTTCCTTCCTGTAATTAGGGCTAAATCTGCTCCAGGACCTGTTCTTTTGTAGAAGGCACCATTTTTAGAGCAATACATCATTGGCAAGTCATGACACTAACATCCTGGGAGCAAGCTGCCTCCAAAGAGTTACTATATCAAGTTGATCACTGCTAGACACCGCTCAGTAAAGAGCTCCATCAGTTGGTGAAGAAGCAGGAACAAACCCATTTGAGCCATAAAGATGCAGGTGGAACTGCATTGTCAGATGAATACTCCAAACAAGATATCTCTGTTTTACCTTTCTCTGCTTCCCATCAACATTTCTAGTAAGCCTGTTTTGATTTTAGGGGTTCAGGTTGAGCTGGGTGGATACAGAATGTTCTTTTCTCTAGAAATATTTACCTGTGTCTGAAAATGAATCACTTCTGTGTTTTCACTTCCTCTGCCTTTGTTTTCCATGAACATTGGTGTGATGGTTTTGCACTGACACGTGTTTGCAGGATGCAAAAACATCAGAAGGAGTTGTGTCTGTGACTCCTTTCATGGGACTGAGGAATTGCTTATGTTTACATAGCATGCCTCCTTTCCCCAGTCTAAACACTTGCCCATAAAGAGGTTTGTGGATTGGTTGCTGATTCCAGCCTGGCTGAGCTGCAGATGAGACGTCAATGGTTTCAGAAACTGTTGCTTCACAGAGTCTGCTCCCCCCAAAGCTTGCCTTTCATCATTCAAGATGAAGATCAGCTGATGGAGACACTGAAAATAAATCACAGAACAAAAGGGACCCATTCTGTATTGCCCAACAACCAGAGAACACCAAAAAATATTTAGAAGAGAACTGAAGGAACTCAAAGAAATGAGGAAAGAGCCACAGGTCTGCTCATCATGTAGTGACTTTGGTTTGATGCTTTTCTGTGGTGAGAGCATTTCAGAATAGCTAAATGAACATCTTCAAAGGTGGCTGCTTAAGGAGCTCAGTTTGAGGGACAAAATTAGATGCCCAAAGCTAGAGACTCTAAATGCTGCCATCCCCTTGGCAAACTTGGCCTTATCTTTAGTTCCCCAGTACCCTCTTGAGGAACTGGATGGTGGAAAACCAAACCATTCTTCCTCTTCTAATGTTTCCACTTCTTAATGGTACTCGGAAGGAAACCTGATGGATTAACACATAGCTTGTACCATCAGGATGACTCACAGACTTTGAATTGTCAATGTTTCAAATGTTTGCATAGAACAAGAGGTCTTGGCTCATAAGTTCCAAGTTCAGGTTTAATCCAAGATTAACATCTGACTTTTTTTGTTTCCTCGGAAACCAGCAGTTGTTCCTGTTTGTCTGGAAGCTGAACACCAAGACCAAAACATTGCCTTGCCATCTGGGAGTGCTGCTTTAGATGTATCCTTGAATGACTACCTGGCTGATGGAAGGCACAGGGAGGGTCCTGGTATGTCCTCCTGCACAAGTGGAATATTTTTCCAACATCTATAGCCAGGTTTTGGTATATATGCTAATTTAAAAGCCTGTTTCTTGTTACAAAAGAAAGGTAAAGGAAGTAAGCTGTCTTTGTCTCTAAAGGAATTTTAAGATACAGGTACAAACCTATGCATCCTTGATCCACTGACATCCCAGACAGGATGTCTCAAATGCCCTAAAAGCAGCTAATATAAAATTCACCACCCACTCTTTTTTCCCCATTTTCTTTTCTTTATTCTTTTGTCCCCCCTTTGCTTGGTAATATCCTTTGAATAAGGCAGGAGAGATTTGAGGTAGAGTTCCCCAGTCTTCTCTTCCTCCAAGGAGCTACACTGGGAACCACTATGCCAGCTGTAGTCATCTGAATGATACTGTGACTTGGCCCAACAGAGGTGGCATATAGGGGAATCTCTAAATCATCTTGTGCCTGTAGGCTGCACCTCTGTCTACCAGATGAAATAGGCTAAGTTAGACAATGTGGTTGTGTCCCCTCCAGCCCTGCCATGTGCTTACCATTATTATCCATTCTACCACCCATGCTGGCCTGCTGTCTGACTATCCATCTACCCATCCATCTACCCATCTATCCATCCATCTACCCATCCATCCATCCATCCACCCACCCATCCGTCCATCCATCCATCCATCCATCCATCCATCTACCCATCCATCCATCCATCCATCCATCCATCCAGCACAGCAGTCTGGGCCTGGGCACCCCTGCTGGAAGCATGACTCTCATATTGTTCTCAGCTGAGCTCAGAGCATGTTCGGAAGCAACACCCACAGCTGGCACTTCCTTCATGTCAGCACACGGAGGGGCTCTCCGCTGACTCACTGGACTGGCCCCAAAAATAGCAGGTTCAGAATAGAAACCTTCGTCCTCTTTCTGTCCTGGAGAACAATGTCTCACACTTCCCCTCCCCCCCTCCCCAAGTGTGGAAAAAACCCTTTTTGCTTCCAACTTGGCAGGAGGAAGCTGGAAGGGCTCAGACCAGTGCACCTGACTGTATGTTTTAAGAAGAGAGGAGGTAATCACTGGGACTGTTATTTACTCTGTTCTCACCAGGGCTTTCTGATCTTTGTCTGGGAAGATGAAACCTTAAAATGGAAAGAGATTGAAGCAAAAACTTCTCTTCCCAACCTGGCTTTTTATATACTATTCTTTTTTCAGGTCAGTTATAAGAACAGGAACAGAACTACCAATGAATACAACAGGAAGTCCATGGAGCATTAAAGTAGCTCAGGATCCCTCACACAACTGAAGTGCTCATGGGTTTGTGGAGAATTTGCTTATTTTCTCTAATTATAAAATGTAAAAGCATCTATCAAGTCCATCTCAAAAAGAACAAAACTCTTCTATGTATAACTAGGTGTTGGCACTGGGCAAATCCTGTATCCAAATCTCTGTGGTCCCTGGCAGCTGCTGGTGCTCCCTCTACCAATTGCAAGGGAGTTCTCAGGGAACCACATTGGCAGTGGGACCCCATCCTGTCAACCTTTCCCTTATGTTGCCTAGCTCTTCCACTAGCTCACAGCAGTCTTATTTTAGGAACTGATCTGCTGGATTTTAGCCACTTTCCATCTGTAAGGGCATTATCCAAACCACATCACTTCAGCTGAAGACCAGCTGGGTTGCTGGGCTAAAGCAGGCATTCCCTACTCATTGTACAGACAACTTGATAATTTCAGAGGTAATTTTCTGGGCTTCAGTTCTTCAGTTATTCTGAAAAATCCAGGTGGGAAGAACACTTTCAAGGAGCCAGGAAGTTTCCTCAGTGAAGATGGTGACTACCACCCAGCGTGAACTGAGAAGCAGGAGAAGCCATGAACATTGAAGGACACTTTAATACATGCCTCCTTGAACAGCAGGAGAGGTGAAGCTCCAATGGTCTGGTTTGAGAGAGAAAAATCCCAAATCATCCTCTCTAAAGTATGTGTTGGGCTTTTGGAAGTCGTCCCTTTCCCCCTCCTCCCTGCCTGTCTCTACAATAAGTACAATTGTTAGACAAGGCAGGTCTTTGTGCTCCAAAATTTAATACATAGCTTTTGACCCACGGAGTGATAAGCTGGAAAATAAATGGCTGGATTTCCCCCAGTGTTGAAGAACGCCTTTCAGAATGACTTGGGGACTTGCCTATTCTCGTCTGCCCACCTGGCTTTCACTTTGATATCCCTAACATTATCCTAACTTTTATTGTCTTTTCTTGTCAGTCAAACCTTCTCCCCTAAATTACTTTCATTTATAACATCCTCTCCTGCTATTTGGTCCCCTCATCATCTAAGATTTAAGGTGGAAAAGGCTTCTTCTATTTGACAGGGTGGGAGGTGGAAATTGCTATGTGAACAGTAAACTGCAGGTTACATAAATAATATGTCATGGCATATCACCTGCTGGAGCCTTAAATCAATTCATTAGTTTGTATAAAGCTTTTGTCTGCTTTTTAACTGCATCATATCCGAGCTGATTGCACATTTGCTCTGTGTTTTATGTCATCAGCTTTCAGGATTCTTATCTAGTTACGCTGAGTGTGTTTCTAAAGGCTGTTTTTCTTTCTGTGGAGGCTTGGTTTATGGGGTGTTTTTTTTCCCCTTCCCTTCTCAGCACATCCCTAGCCCAAGGCAAAAGTGTGCATTTTGTTCGTGGAAGGTAGACACAGGAATATTCTTCACTGTGCAAGGAGTGAAAGGCAAGCCGAGATATGCTGGATTAATGAAAGAGGTACTGAAAAGCAGCTAGTTGATTCATGGCAAGCCATTCACTTGCTTTCATGCTGTTTCATAGCAAAAAAACAATAATTAAATCTATAGACAGATAATTTATCCCAATGCTGAGAAGCCTCCTACCCTTTTCATAGGGCAAATTTTCTCTTATGGGAATGCCAGGAAATAGAATCAGAGAATCAGAGGACTACAGAATCAATAAGGTTGGAAAAGACCACAAAGATCATCAAGTCCAACCTGTCACCCAACAACTCATGACTACTAAACCATGGCTTCAAGTGCCACATCCAGTCCCCTCTTGAACACCTCCAGGGATGGGGACTCCACCACCTCCCTGGGCAGCACATTCCAACGGCTAACAACTCTCTCCGTGAAGAACTTTCTCCTCATTCCAATCCCTGCAAGAAATCAAAACGTTTCAAACAGATCCAGATTTTAATGAAGAGTGCCTGTTTCACAGGGTTTCCAAAAGCCTTGGCTGTGCCTGGACTTTTATTTTAAGTGTTTGCACCATTAAATATTAATATAGGTCAAATAACTGAACCCCCCTGAGCAGATGAAATCTACACACTGAAAACAAACATGCTGTATAAAATGAGCCAATGTTACCCACAGTGTTACTGGACAAAGATGCAAATCTAGACCCCAGTTTCCCTGAACAAGTTTTCTTATTGATGTTGTGGGAGAACAAGCAGGAAAATATAACAATTAAATAATAGCCACAGCACTGGAAATTTTCAGAGTGGATTCAAGGCTTGTTGGCTTAAGGGAGCTCTGTCACTGCTGGCATCTGGCAGTTTGCAGTGATGCCAAACCTGAAACACAATAAGGTTGGAAGAGACCTCAAAGATCATCAGGTCCAACCTGTCACCCGACACCTCATGACTACTAAACCATGGCACCAAGTGCCACGTCCAATTCCCTCTTGAACCCCTCCAATGATGGTGACTCCACCTCCTCCCTGGGCAGCACATTCCAATGGCTAACAACTCTCTCAGTGAAGAACTTTCTCCTCACCTCCAGCTTAAACTTCCCCTGTTGCAGCTTGAGACTGTGTCCTCTTGTTCTGGTTGCACAGGAGAAGAGACCAACCCCCTCCTGGCTACAACCTCCCTTCAGGTAGTTGTAGACAGAAATAAGGTCTCCTCTGAGCCTCCTCTTGTCCAGGCTAAACAATTCCAGCTCCCTCAGCCTCTCCTCGTAGGGCTTGTGCTTGAGGCCTCTCCCCAGCCTCATTGCCCTTCTCTGGACACATTCAAGACTCTCAAGGTCCTTTTTAAACTGAGGGGCCCAGAACTGGACACAGTACTCAAGGTGTGCCCTAACCAGTGCTGAATACAGGGCACAATGACTTCCCTGCTGCTCCTGGCCACACTATTCTTGATGCATGCCAGGATGCCTTTGGCCTTCTTGGCCACCTGGGCACACTGCTGGCTCATGTTTAGGCAGCTGTCAATCAGCACCCCCAGGTCCCTTTCTGCTTGGCTGCTCTCCAGCCACTCTGACCCCAGCCTGTAGCTCTGCATGGGGTTACAGTATCACAGTATCACAGTAACTAAGGTTGGAAGAGACCCCAAGGATCATCAAGTCCAACCTGTTCCAACAGACCTCACAACTAGACCATGGCACCAAGTGCCACATCCAATCTCCCCTTGAACACCTCCAGGGACGGCGACTCCACCACCTCCCTGGGCAGCCCATTCCAATGACGAATGACTCGCTCAGTGAAGAACTTTTTCCTCACCTCGAGTCTAAACCTCCCCTGGCACAGCTTGAGACTGTGTCCCCTTGTTCTGGTGCTGGTTGCCTGGGAGAAGAGACCAACCCCCTCCTGTCTACAACCACCTTTCAGGTAGTTGTAGAGGGCAATGAGGTCACCTCTGATCCTTCTCTTCTCCAGGCTTCTCTTCTCCAGGTTGTTGTGGCCAAAGTGTGGCCAGCACTTGTTTTTGTTGAATGCCATCATGTTGGACTCTGCCCATCTGTCCAGTTGGTTGAGGTCCCTCTGCAGAGCCCTGCTACCCTCTAACAGATCCACATCAAGTTTTCTAGTGAGGTGCAGCATGATGGAGGCTGCTCCTTAAAATGTAACCCAAGCAGCCTAAATGCTCACAATGAACGCGAACGCCCACAGTGCACGCCTGGCTTCGAACCAAAGTGCTCAGCCCTTCCAAAGCACACTGATTGGAGTCATAATCAGCCAGCTCATTTGAAGCTGGTAATTAAAAATATGCAAAATGGTTTGGAAATAATGTGGGTCTCTCTGAATGTGGATTTGGAATATGGCTGTCTCTCACATGGGTAAAGTGGATAATTGCCTGCCTATCCTGCTTCCATTCATTGCAAATAATTGAGTTGTTGTCAAACACTTCTACCACTGCCTATCACGATTAGTATGAGAAGACAGAGGGGCTCTTTGAGTAATCTCATTTTTGTGGCTGAGGAAGCTGTTTCTTTTGTATTTGCCTGGGGAATGGCATAGCAACAGGAAATGAGAATGACAGAAAGAATGGAGAAAGCACTGCAGACTGCTTTATTGCTTCGTTTTGTATCACTGTGTTGCATATAAGTCTCCAGCCATACACCTGCGCTCCTCCAGGCCCTTCTTTTGCGCAAAACCCCGTGGACTGGTCATTGTTGGAGTGGCAGGATGAGCCCAGTGGATGGGGACAGTGATGTAGGAACCAGGGAGGTCAAACACATACAGGGAGCTTTTCACAGGTCCCTACCTGAGGCACCTGTAAACCACAGGACATTTGCCAGGGAAGCTGGGCACATTTGGGTAATGATTGAACAAACACCTCTGCAGCACTCTCAGGCTGCAAAATGTCTCTCAGAGCATGAAGAAAGTTTGCTTGTAGGTGATAAATGCAGCCTGTCTGCATAGAGGTAGGTGTTGCTATCTCCAAACAAGCTCTGGTGCTGCTATGGACTTTGCTTTAGTACTTTGGTCTGGCAAAAGGACTCAGGTGACATTTTTCATTGCAGTGGTTCCAGCAATGGTCCATCTCTTGCAGGCCACCATGGCTTTGCTCCTCCAACAGTCTGTCCCATACCACCTCCCTTTGCAGGTCCTTCCACTGCCCTGCTAGTTCAGCTGCTTCCCAAGCTCCGTTTTGCTGCACTGTCACAGCTCTCCACGTGCTACTGCAATTGCCTTTCCCCCATCTTTTCCTTTCTCCAACAGGTGAATTCCTCACTGGCTTCGGCAGCTCTCGCAAGGTTGTTTCATGGTGCCTCTTGGGCATGGTTATTGTGTTTTGTGCATTTGGCCTGTTGCAGGTCGACCTGCAGAGGATGCAGGTTGAGTGGCTGGAGCATTTAAAAGGTGAAAGTGATGCTCACAGAGATTTGAAGAGACAGGTGCTTTTTTTTTTTGCCTCTGAAGTCTGCTGGCATGCAGCGTGGGTGGAAGCAACCAGATGTCTCCAAACAGCTGCAGTGGGTAGTGCCTGCTCTTTCCTGTGTGATCCCCAGAGAAACCATGACATTTCCCCCCTCCCCCTTCCTGTCTCATGTTTGAATTTTTCCTCTGAGCTTCTCCAGCCTCTCTCAGCCTCTTTCATATAATTTCTTAAATAATAATGCAGGCTGAGCCTGAGAAACAGCCCCTAAAAGGAATCACTCTCACATCTCCATCCTCAGATTTTCCTGAGGAACAGGATCCTGCCTGGAGTATTTTCTGACATATTCAGTGATGAGTTTCATGAAAATTTCCTTTCACCATTTCTGCTCCTGCCTTTAATAAAACAGAGAGGTTAACCCAGAGATGCTGCAGCAGAAATTTGTTGTGTGTTGCAGCAGCCAGAAGAATCCTTTGATATATGGGAGCTGATTCAGTCCTTGTCTTCAAAGGGCTTTTGCCACAGTAATAATGCAGCAGTCTAAGGACCTGGGGATGGTTTTGTCTGTGCAGCAACACTTTTGTAGAGAATAAGATGCACTTGGGAGCCATTACAGTCCCTGGCAATTAGACAGAGTGCCACATCTCCAAAGCACCATTGTCCATGGAAATTAATTAATCTCATACCCCTGAGACAAGTGTTCTCTGTGTTTTGATGACAGTGGTTAGCAATGGGCAGGGCAAGTAGCAGTGGTGGCAGCACCCAGCTGACCTAGTCAAGTGCCTGGAGACCTAGCTGGGGCTGCTGGAGAGAGAAGAGAGTGGGTTGAGGGGTTGAGGATATCTTCCACCTGGGCAAGTCAATTCCTGGAGGCCAAGTGGCTTCCAGCGGTCACACAGCAAGTTGGTGGCACTGTCAGCCCTGGGGGTTCGTCCAATGCCCGGCTGCAGACAACAGGCCACAATATCTCTTTCCATACTGCAATTGTCAGTTTGTTCCAGTAAATTCTTCCAGGGCTGTGTGCCATATAAAATGTGTAAATCAAACAAACCGGAAAGCAGATCAGCTTTGCACTGTCACTCACACTGACAGAGGAGGCACGTTAAATCCCTTTCCCCACAAATCCCTTTCAATAAATCAGTTCTGGAGCAATGCAGCTGGTTGTGGGGTGCTTTAACAGTGCTGTGCTTTTCAATGACTCTCTGTACTAAGAGAAGTTCTTGAAAGTTGTGTTAAAATAGACCAAGCAGTTTGGGAAAAGAGAGGTGTGTATCCAAATAGGCTGGAGTGAATGAGTTCATTCTGTGCATCAGGGAAATGCACAGCAGGCAAAGGGTGGCCAAAATCACAGGCCAGGTAATTTCAAAATGTTCTTGGCTTGCTCCACCAAGCAGGTGTGAATCTGCTGGATGCATTAGAAGCAAGTGCAATTCGGATGCAAAGTGAGAGCTTTCGAGAGGCCCTGGGTAAGACACGGGAGGAAAGCCTAGCTCCAGCTCATTAAAATAACTGGGCTTGGAATCACGCTGCCTACACCTGCTCTGTAGGAGCACTGGCAGTGCTTTCTGTAGGACACAGGTTGTGAACTGTCCTTTGACAGCAGTTATCATATTCAGGGGCACCTCTCAAAACGATCATATGCACAAGGGGTCCTGGATAGTGCAGAGGGCACTGATGGTGACTTGTATCATTGAGTAAAAGAGCTATGAAGAAAGCATGAAATGGAGGTGTTGAGAAAATTGGGCAGCTCACCATTGCCAAGATATCTTTCACTGGCTTTATTCTCATGAATAACCATTGTGGCTGCTGAACTGGAAGGCTCCATCCCTTTCTACTGCCCTCACTCCCCTTAGTTTAGTAAGGCTTATCATTTCACATGGGCTTTTAATTCAGCTACAAACAATGTGGGAACACTATCAGCCCCTTCCAGCACCTTTCAGGGCAAAATACCTTTGTTTCCAAGTCATTTCCACAACCCTCCAGCCTGGCTTGGAGATGTTTGCACACAAGGGTGATGCTGCTAGCACCTCAGCTAAACCTTGAGGGTTTTTGGTAAACTTCCACTTCCTTCTCTCATTTTTGAACCTTGAAGTTCTGCCTTGCATCCAGTCATGTAACTACACGAAGTAAAAACTCAGCTTGGCAAAACTCACCCCAAAGCCCTTTGTTGGCATCATTCCTGGAATGCCAGCTGTTGGAGAGAAGCAGAGAGGCCAGGCTCTGCTGATTTCCCTACCCTTGCAGATACCTGCTCCAGGTTTGCTTATTGAAGAAATAATTTAGCATACAGGTGGTTTGGGAGGTGAAAGTCACTGGGTGTTTGTTTCAGATTGCCAGAACTGGTGTGACACCAGGGTTTGGATCCAGCCACTAGCACCAGGGAACTGAACTCCACTTCTAGAGGCTTGGAGCTCAGTCACAGGTATTTTGTGACAGGCATAAGAACCTGAGATCTGTTTTCCTCTCAGCTGCAGTTCAGATGAAACAAGTTCCATATCATGAATGGTGATCAGCAGAACTGATTTTATTATGACAAAAAAAAAGAGGGAAAAAAAGAGATAAAAAAATAAAGCCAGCAAAGTGCCAGCATCAAAGCCTGTGAATGTTGTCTGGGTTTGGGTGTTGGAAGATGCACATCGTTTTAAATGTTAGACATTTAAAGGGCTTGCAGAATCCTGATGTACAGCAGAACACAGGAAATCACTTTGAATCCATGGAGCCACACTCCCCCATAATGCCACCATGCATTCATTAGCTCTCTGCCTGAGAGGTGTATTTTTGTTTCCCCCTAGTGCACTTAGAATTACCGGGGCGTGTTGATTGATTCCCTTTGCTGAGAGCTTCTAGCGCAGAACATGGACACAAGAAAATCTGCCCTAATTGAGAGAGAGGAGGTTGATGGGGGTGGATCATGAGGGATAGCAGTGATAAACTGAGAGGAGAGGTTCCAACTACCAAAAGAGTTAAACCAAAAAAAAAGTCACCATGAGACCTGTCCACATCAGAGGTTTCCCAGAGAGGCTGCGTTTGGAGGGTTGGGCTGGGCAAAGCCTTGGCCAACCTGTGCTGAATTCAGGATTGTTCCTGCTCTGAGCAGGAGGCTGGAACAGAAATCTCACATCCCTTCCAATCTGTTGCTATTGTATGTAACAGCATGAAGGTTTTTTGCTCAATCTCTACTGTCAAACTTGTACCAAGAGGTGATTTAGTTCCATTCTGGAGCTCAAAGCTTTTGCTGCCCTTAATAGATAGCCTGGAATGAGCTATCTCTTTAGATGACTAGTTCTTGTGTCTATCACAAGATGCTCCAGGAGGCCTTGTAACCATCTACTTGACATGATATGACCGTGATGGGCAGTAGAGAGAGAAGGGTGAACTTCAGCAAGCTGGTTGGGTGGAAAGGTCATTATTCTATTCTATTCTATTCTATTCTATTCTATTCTATTCTAGTCTAGTCTAGTCTAGTCTAGTCTAGTCTAGTCTAGTCTATATTCTATTCTATTCTATCCCATTCCATTCCATTCCATTCCATTCCACTCCATTCCATTCCATTCCATTCCATTCCATTCCAGCTTTGAAATCTGAGGTTCACCTGAGCAGCCTGTCCAGGGATGCAATAAGTCCTCCTGCTAATGCTGTGTTGACATGAGCATAAAAACCAGAAAGGTGACCCATCCCATGGGCACTTAAGACAGACCACTGCAAACAGAGACTAGCTAGGTCACACAACAGTGACACACAGACAAGAAGTAGCTGGTCCCTGCTGAGCCCTAGTGCTGTCCCAGATAAAAACCCAAGCCAGGTTTCTCCCTGAGTGCCTGCTCTGCTCAGCTGCCACCCCTCATGGCTCCAGCAGAAGTGCTGTTCTCTGAGGCCAGCTTTGTGTTGTGTTTGGCAGGCAATGAGGTCCTGAAAATAATCTCTTGTATTAGCTGAAACCCTCTCATGCCAGCATGGTGATGGCTCTGATGTGTTTGCTGCCAGCCTTTGGTGTCAGCGTGCTGGCCTGGGCCTCGGAGCAGCGACATTTTTAACGCTGCACAATGCCTACCTTCTCTCTGTGTGTCCCTCTCTTCTGGATGAGCAGCACTTGGGGAATTTGGCTGGATCATCACTTTCCTCAGTAAAGACTGGGGACTGATGGAGAAAATGATCTGTTGTCCCCCACAGCGTGTACCAGAACGGCATGTGGTGAGTCTCATTCTGATTTCTGAAACGCTGGATGCTGGCCACCATCTCTGCTCCTCCAGCCCTGTACAAACTCTTTGGGACTGTCAGCTCTCCAAGGCCTTATTTGAACAATTCACTGAAGAACTGGAAGGGATAAGGTGATCTAAAAAACAGTGAAATTCTCCAAAAACCCCAGGAAGGTTGTTGTTGGCTTTTACCATATTAAGCAATGACTCACCTTCATTTAAAATGGTATCCAAGTCCTGAAGAGAATTGAACAACCATCCCCATAAAAAATAAGCTCATAATCATAAGCAGCTGAGCACACCTTGAAGTAAAGCCTGAGCAGGTGTAGGAAAGCAAATGGCTTAATGTCCTTCTGTAATCTTCTTCTTCCAGGGGCCAATTTGTATTCCATCTTTACAGAAGCCAAATGTTTTGCCTACTTGTGTTTTGCTGGGCATTAGCAGACAGCCAGGCAGGAATCCTGCTGCCTGGTGTGAACCAGCTAAAAAGGACCTTTAATTTTTTGGGTGGTAGAAACTGGTTTCAGTCCTTTGATGGAGAGCAGGCTTTGCTTTGACCTGCAGAGCTTTTGTGGCCACATGGCTGTATTGTGTAGTGCCAGCCATCACTGCGCCAGGTAGTCTGGGACCCTGAGGTATGGAGATGACTGCCAAAAGAAAAAGGTTTGTAATATCTAGGACAAGGAATCACAGAACAGAACCACCAAGGTTGGAAGAGACCTCAAAGATCATCAAGTCCAACCTGTCACCACAGACCTCATGACTAGAACAAGGCACCAAGTGCCACGTCCAATCCCCTCTTGAACACCTCCAGGGACGGTGACTCCACCACCTCCCTGGGCAGCACATTCCAATGGAACAATGGATGTAAGCTGCAGCACAGGAGGTTCCACCTCAGCACAAGGGGGAACTTCTTTACTGTGAGGGTCACAGAGCACTGGAACAGGCTCCCCAGAGAGGATGTGGAGTCTCCTTCCCTGGAGATTTTCAAGGCCTGTCTGGATGCGTTCCTCTGTGACCTGAGCTAGGTTGTATGGTGCTGCTCTGGCAGGGGGTTGGACTCAATGATCTCTTTGGGTCCCTTCCAACCCCTGACATCCTGTGATCCTGTGTAATAAGAGGAAAACTGAAATCAATGGAGGAAAAAGAAAAAAAAAAAGACAGAAAGTGGTTGCAGCTATGACACAGAGCTGTGAGGAAGGAGCATCAGTGATGGGACAGCACTGTCCAGCCAGCATTGAACATGCACCTGCAGAGCAACCCAAATCATTCATCAACTGAAAACTGAAGCAGCATTTCTGTTATTCTTTAGCTCAGCCTGTATTCCAGCCTGCTACTGAATGTTTTGCTCCAATGGATTAAATATCTCAGTGACATTTCACTGGGACAATGAAAACAGTGAAAGGTGTTGAGTACTGGAAAAAAATTCTTCTGACTCAGCATCTCCATAAGGGCCATGAGAATGAGCAGAGGGCTGGAGCACCTCTGCTATGAGGACAGACTGAAGGAGTTGGGGCTGTTCAGTCTGGACAAAAAAAGGCTCCGAGGTGACCTTATTGTGGCCTTCCAGTATCTGAAGAGGGCCTACAAGAAGGCTGGGGAGGGACTTCTTAGGATATCAGGTAGTGATAGGACTAGGAGGAATGGAATGAAGCTGGAGGTGGGGAGATTCAGGCTGGACGTGAGGAAGAAGTTCCTCACCATGAGAGTGGTGAAGCCCTGGAATGGGTTGTCCAGGGAGGTGGTTGGGGTGTCGTCCCTGGAGGTGTTTAAGACCAGGCTAGATGAGGCTCTGGCCAGCCTGATCTAGTGTGAAGTGTCCCTGCCCATGGCAGGGGGGGTTTGGAACTAGATGATCCTTGTGGTCCCTTCCAACCCTGACCTATGATTCTCAGCTCTCCTGCATAGTGGCGGTAGTTTTCCTAGCAAATTCAATTTGCTCTCATGAACTAAGAGATCAGTCTTCATTCTGTCCACAGATGGGAAAGTTTTACTATTTCCATTTTGCCTATATGCACAAAATAAAAGCAAACTTTGCTTTATTTGATTTTATTCTATTTTTTTTTTTTTTTTGTGGACAAAATGAGTTTGGGTTCTCTCACTTTTCTTTTGGCATTTCTTTCCTGTTGGCAGCCTGGGTTGCACAAAATTACATTCTGTTGACAAAAATGTGCTGAAATGTCTTTCAGTTCCATTGACTGAATGATTTGCAGCAAGAGGTTTGACAAACTGCATGTTGCTGGCAGAGTGAAATGGGGTGGGTGTGTAATGTGGTGGGTTGAAATTCCACCCCCCCCCCCCCCCCCCCAACATTAACTTTGCCAGACCAGCTCAGTTGAAAGCAAATGAAAGCTGTATTTACAGGCAAAACTACAAGCTACAATGAAATGCAATGAATATGTACAAAATAAACAGGATTTACAATATTTACAGATATTTATTTACAATATTTACAGATATTTACAATTAGCAGACAACACAAGAGCCCCCCTGATCAGAGACCAGGAGAAGCTACCACTTTCTCCTTCCCTGCCCACCCAGACCCCCCCTGGCCAAAAAAGGGAGAGAGAGAGAGAAAAAAAAAGTTGCTGTGAGACATAACCAAAACAAGGAGGGGGTTGGGCTCTTCTCCCAGGCAACCAGCACCACAACAAGAGGACACAGTCTCAAGCTGTGCCAGGGGAGGTTTAGGCTGGTTGTTGTTCTTCACAGAAAGAGAGACTGGCCATTGGAATGGGCTGCCCAGGGAGGTGGTGGAGTCATCAGCACTGGAGGTGTTTAAAAGGAGACTGGATGGGGCATTTGGCACCATGGTTTAGTTGATTAGATAGTGCTGGGTGATAGGTTGGACTCGATGATCTTGGAGGTCTTTTCCAACCTGGTTAATTCTATTCTTCTTCTACTCAATGCAGCCAAGGTTGAGCAGAAGCAAGTAAGTATCTGGTCAGAGACAAGGAGAAGCTACCAGCTTCTCCTTCCTTGCCCACCCAGACCCCCCTGGCCAAAGAAGGGGGAGAGAGAGAGAGAAGAGAAAGATGCTGTTAGACTTAACAAAAACAATGCAACCAAGGTCAAACAGAAGCAAGTTAGTATCTCTCCAGAGCAATGAAGCAAGGAGAGAAGAGAGGAGAAGAAGGAGTTGTTTGGTACAACCAGTTTTATGGTAGATCTCTCTCCAGTGGAATAGCTTAGAATTATCTTTATTTTCCTTTTCACACCCAGTGGTGATTCATTTACATTTTGCTACCTTTTCTGCTCATGATCTGTGAAAAAATTGTAAAGGCATAGCCTGAAACTACCACAGGGTGGAAGGAAGAATACACTTCAGACACAGGCAGTGAGCGGCTAGGCACTCACTTGGTTCTTCAAAAACCCTGCTCGGAGGCTTATTGGAAAGGATTTTGTGGGATTCGGGGAAGACAATAGTTACTTTGGAAAATCTCCTTCACACAGCCACATTTGGCAGTGGGGAAAGGCAGAAAGAAAGTTAATGGGTGCAGAATTTGGCCAGGGATCGCTGCAAGTGCTGTCATACTTCTTCAGATGCCTTTCTATCCAAATAAATGTCTTCCATTAAGTTTACAGATTTCCTCGTTCAGCTTTTAAGGGAATGGTTTGTGCTGGAAATGAAGGAGGCAGAGGAAAGGACTCTGTTAAAATGTATGAAAACATCTGTTGGAAGTTCTAAGAAAGATGCTTTTGTTTTAATTATCTAAGTAAGATTGATGGATTTTATCAGAGCTAAGTGCTGAAGAGTCCCAAATAGGCTCTTTATCCCAAAGGCAAAGCACTTAAGCATGTGCCTAATTTTAAGCATGTGAATAATGGCCTTGCTCAGGCCAGTGGAAAACTCAAGTGCTATGAGCTGAGTATCTTGGATTCCAAGATAGAATCATAGAATTGTTAGGGTTGGAAAGGACCTCAAGGATCAGCCAGTTCCAACCCCCCTGCCATGGCCAGAGACACCACACACTAGATCAGGTTGCTCACAGCCACATCCACCCTGGCCTTCAAAACCTCCAGGGTTGAGGCTTCCACCACCTCCCTGGGCAACCTGTGCCAGTGTCTCACCACCTTCATGGTGAAAAACATCTTCCTAACATCCAATCTGGATCTACCCATTTCTAGTTTTGTTCCATTCCCCCTAGTCCTATCATTCCCTGACACCCTCAAAAGTATCTCCCCCCAGCTTTCTTGTAGCCCCCTTCACATACTGGAAGGCCACAACAAGGTCTCCTAGGAGCCTTCTCTTCTCCAGACTGAACAACCCCAACTCCCTCAGTCTGTCCTCATAACAGAGCAAATCCAGTCCTCTGCTCATCCTTGTGGCCCTTCTCTGGACATGCTCCAGCACCTCCAGATCCTTCCTGTAATAGAGGCTTCATAGCTGGATGCAGTCCTCCAGGTGGGGTCTCATCAGAGTGAAGCAGAGGGGCAGAATCACCTCCCTTGACCTGCTGGCTATGCCTCTCTTGATGCAGCCTAAGATAATTTGGGTTAATGTTAAAACTACGATCTATCTATACAAAAAACCCAACCCACCAATATACATATATTTTTAGAGCAGGACCTTACAAAATTGTTATAGTTAGGACCATGTGGTTTTGGCAAAGTAAACCATGTTAGATCTATGCAACATGTTTTGATGTGGTTGAATGCATCAGGATAAAAAAGCAGTTGCTGATAAAACAAGACAAATATTCTTGTATTCAAAGCAATGTACTTGAGGAGCCTTAAGGTGCAGTAACACAGAGAGGATCAACATGATGGGAAAGCAAAAATCTGTTGTCTGCACTCACATGGCTTCATTTTATCCAATTCTGTTCCTTAGACAATATTAAGCCAATTCTGAACAGAACTTCTGTATCTTTTACTTTCTTTCTTTCTTTCTTTTTTAAGCTCACAGTAACATCTTTTTGTTGAGCACCAAGTCTGGCTGTCAGTCAGAGAGGAGGAGGAAGAGCAAGAATCAGAACTCTGCTCTCTTTCAAGAGCGGTTCTGTAGGTGTGGTAATGAGCTTGTGGCTTCTTCTGGGGAATGTGGGGTGTGAATTAAATTGGGGATGGTGCTATGTTTCCATTGCAGTGTCAAGCTCTATTTTCTTTAAGGGTTGCTGTGAGTATCAGAATATGGTGCCAAACTACCTTTAAAACCACTACTTCAGATCATTATTCAAGATGTAAATGCATTGGCTCCACCTCCACACTAAAAGACAAGCAAAAACTTCCCCTGGCAGGAGCTGGATCAAGGGAATAAACAGTAGTACTTCATGTGCACATACTCAGTTCATTTCTCCTTGCTGTCAAAAGTGATTAAACTTTTCTGTTCAAACAACACGTCTCAAACCAAAGGAAACACCTGTGAAAAAATGCTGCTTATGCAGGAGCAAGTTCCTAGTGGCTGGATGCTCTGGGGCACTGCAGAAGCTGAGGAGCAAAGTGGGCTGTGGCAGATATGCTGAAACAGAGAGGGAATTCAACATGAGCCTCAAAACAGAGCAGAGTTTGGATTATTTTGCTGTTTGTGGTCCTAGAAGTGTGCATTTTTATGAGTCCCTGAAAGTGTCTGTTTTTATGAGTCCCTAAAACTGTCCATTTTTATGAGTCCCTAAAAGTGTCCATTTTTATGAGTCCCTAAAAGTGCCCATTTTTAGAAGCCCCAGTCTGACATAATGTTTCCTCTGGGTGCAGGGAGAATGAGCTGAGGAAGGACCAGACCTGTAAGATAAGAGCATCTTCATGGCAGCTGTCATCTCTTCTTGTCCTGGTGAGGAAGCCAATGTTTGAGATTGGATGTGGCACTTGGTGCCATGGTTTAGTAGTCATAAGGTGTTGGGTGACAGGTTGGACTTGATGACCTTTGAGGTCTCTTCCAACCTTATTGATTCTATGATTCTGATTTTCAAGTGAGCAAATGGTATCACGTTTGACTCATATTGCACTTGCATCTGGTGGCTGTTGGTTCCTGGTTATGGAAAGCCTTAAAATACACTGCCCATGCCCCTTCTGAATGGAAAAGCTGCTTAATGGCATTTAACAGCACAGGAGTCACAGCTGCAAGCCAAAATATTCTACAGACATTTGGAACTGGCTTTTTGTTTTGGCCATGGAAATACTGGGGTGCAGTAACCCAGCAGAGAGCTGGGGCTTGCCTACCCATAGAAGAGGTTGGAGCCTGTCAGAGCATTTTCTAATTCTGTTTCTATTATCTGAGAGCAGAGCAGCTGACAAATCTGTTAGTTCAGAGTGTTGACACAATACACTTTTATCACTTTTTGTCAACAGAACATAATTGTGTTCAGATTACCCCGTCACAGGGGAATAGCCCTAAGATCAGGCTGTCCATAAAGATAAATGTCATGCTCTATTTCTGGGAAAGCAAGAGGGAAACAGGAGAAACAATGCAAGAAATAAAAACCTTGAACAATCTCTAGTCTTCAGACAGAGTTTGAGTTATACAGGCACTGTGACACAGCAGTTGTTCACTCACATCTGGCCCCCTTAGGCACCTGTGTCAGATGCCACGCTCCGATGCTTATAATGCTTCTCTCCCTGCCACCCCATCCCATCAAACCTGAACAGAGCTCTCTTCAAGCCATCTTCTGTAACCACATGAGCAATGTGTCAACAGCAGGAACTGCAGGAACCCATCAAGGAGGAAAACTAATGCTCTGCAGGGCTTGGATATGGTATGGGAGCAGAGCAGTGAGCCTGATGGTAAGGCTTAGATGAGAGGGAGATCACAGAATCATAGAATCACCAAGGTTCACAGACACAGTATCACAGTATCACTAAGGTTGGAAGAGACCCCAAAGATCATCAAGTCCAACCTGTCACCACAGACCTCATGACTAAACCATGGCACCAAGTGCCACGTCCAATCCCCTCTTGAACACCTCCAGGGATGGAAACTCCACCACTTCCTCGGGCAGTACATTCCAATGGTTAACAACTCTCTCACTGAAGAATTTTCTCCTCACCTCCAGCCTAAACTTCCCCTGGTGCAGCTTGAGACTGTGTCCTCTTGTTCTGGTGCTGGTTGGCTGGGAGAAGAGACCAATCCTCTCCTGGCTACAACCACCCTTCAGGCAGTTGTGGACAGCAATCAGATCTCCAACTTATCTCTCTAACTGCCTTCATTGTTTGCCTTCAGGGCTCTCCTTGCCAAAATCCTGAAGTACAGCCTCTTTGGGGAGAATCATAGAATCAATAAGGTTGGAAGAGACCTCAAAGATCATCAAGTTGCACTTTTGCTCTGTTTCCCCAGAAAATCATTCCACCTCAGGCATCCATTTCTTAGACAAAAAGCAAACTCAGCTGCAGAGATCTGCTTGATTTTTTTTTCCCCAAGAGTAAGCAAAGTGAGAACTAATACTTTTAACAAAGCACATGCAAATACTCAATTTGTTTTGTTTTAACACAAATAAAACTCTGCCCATCCATCTTCTGTTCTTACAAAGCTCTGGAGAAAGCTGTAAATGGAAACCAGAGGGCTGAAGGGGCTTGGGGCAGGTAATGGTGTTTATGCACAGCAGACAAAGGGCACTAGTCAGTATGAGGAGGAACCAGCATCACTTTTTGCTCCCTTATGGTCCAGTGTAGGTGCAGTCCCCCTGGATTTCCTGTAGCAATTACAGTATGAGCCACAGAAATGCACTCAGAATTTAAAACAGGAGCATAGTCTTAGGGGGGAGAAACAAACAGACAAGCAAAGTCCCTTGTCAAAACCCAAACTGCATCTTCCTTGGCCCAAATGTTCTTTTCTCATAGAGTCGTGTCACGTCTCACACCTTCCCATTAGTTTCTGGCATGCTGTTTTACCAAATGAGAGACCCAGAGGGGATGGGGGCTTGTAGAAACCTTAAAAAGAGAAATAATTCATCTCCACTGAGAGTAACATGCTGCCACACATCACTCAGTGTTCAATCAATAACCTGATGGAGTCAGGAGAGGTGACTGGGAAGGAAACAGGAACTGGCTTGCGATGTTTGACGATGAAAACCGAGACGTATAAGATCTCCAGTGCCCATTTGCTGTGCAGTCTGCTCAGATGTGTTCAGTGAGATTACAACACCCAGACAGAAAAGTGTCATCTTCTGTGCTCTTGGTGCCACTTCTATGGCAGTTTAGGAAATGATCAGATAGAGATGGGAACACTGATTAGTTAACGCACACCGAGCGTTCGTGTATTCTGCTCATGCAAAGCTTTGAACTTCTGGAAGCTGTCATACTGAGAAAATGCAGGTCCCATAGGTAGCTCTGATTTTATTGCTGCCTTTAGTTGCTGAGTGACACTGCATGTAAGCTTTCTGCATGACATGGAGGCTCTCCTATCTAGAGGGGCAGCTGCATCTTAGATCCAGAGAAGGTGCTCATTAAAATGAAAGGCTGTTGGGAGAAAGCATCTGCCAGCCTCCCCTAATTACTGCCAGCCTTGGAGAGAGAGGCTCACGCTGTATCTAAGCCTGAAGCCCAATGGGGCTGATCTTTTGGGTTGAGTTTTCACTCCTGCAGCTCAAAAAAAAGTAATTTAGGCCGAGCTCCAGAGTGAGAATCGGCGATGGCAGCTTCTCACAGGCTGCCCGTGAGCAGGTACCCAAATAGACTCTAAATTACCCAGCCTGACTGTTCTTCCTTACCCTGCTTGGGTCTCTTTTATAGGAGCATCACACAGTGGTGGGACCTGTGCCATTTTTCAACTCACCCAGATGCACTGAAGCTGCTTAGTAAGGGAACTGTTTTTCAACTTGGACAAGTGGAACAAGGTAGGAAGTGTTCAAAAAGCACCCAAAAGACCCAAAACCCAATTAGTGAGCAAATCCAAGAGAGGAGAATGCTGAGGGTAGCCCTTATTGCTCTCTGCATCTACCTGAAAGGAGGTTGTAGTGAGTTGGCTGTTTGCCTCTTTTCCCTAATATCAAGTGATAGAACAAGAGGAAATGGCCTCAAATTGCATCAGGGGAGGTCTAGATTGGATAGTAGGAAACATTACTTTACTGGAAGAGTGGTCAGACATTGGAACAGGCTGCTCAGGGGGGTGGTGGGGGTCACCATCCCTGGAGGCTTTAAAAAGATATGTGTAGACATGGCACTTTGGGACGTGGTTTAGTGGGCATGGTGGTGTTAGGTTGACTCTTGGGCTCCATCTTAGAGGTCTTTTCTAACAGAAACAATTCTATGCTTCTGTGCACAGATTCCATCACCTGCAAAGCCAATGGTCTCATTTTCCCCTTGATTTAAGTGCTGAGATATTTATAGAAAGGGTGGGAAAGTGACCATCTGCACAGCTAGCTACCCAGAGGAATGTCACCACCAGTAAGGATTCAGGGAGAGAGTAGCTGGAAATTAAAGCGGTGTTTCAAAGAGAGAATGGGATAAGGTGTCATCTGGTCACAGCTGTTCAGCCACTCAGACAAGAAGCAGAGGGTTTCTCAGGTGGAGCAGGCAGGAGGGAGCCACTGAAACATGTTTTCATCTTTGCTTCTGCAGAGATCACAGTGGAGTAGCAGCAACAGATGTTCAATCCAGCCACTGTGTCAACAGCCCAAAAAATTAGTATGACAGGTAGACATCACCCCTTGAAGTATCATATTTGACAAAGTGGCCCTGGAGCAGGTGGGTAGATTCAGATAATTGTTTGTGCTCCATGATGGGTGAGAAGTGTCCCAGCTCTCAGGAGATGCATTCAGGACAGGCTGCCATCTGATCCTGATGAATTGTGGCTGAGATGTAGCCTTCGAATTGGCATGGGACTGAACTGTCTGCAGGCAGATCGTGGCAGCTCAATGGAGAGGCATTAAAAAGCAGGAAGTTTTGAGAGTACAAGAGCATAACTGGCATATATTGAGAAGTACCCCCAACATTCTCCATCTCTTGCTTTGCTACTTAAACCCAGAATCTTTCATTTTCATTAGTGAAACCAACATCCCTGACTTCCCATTAAGTCTAGCATACTGGAAGTTTTAATTAGAGGAGAACTTTAGCTCAAAGTAGCTGAATGCAATGCCTAATTTTTGCATAATTGCTGCTGCTAAGGGCTAAAAGACAGCACCTTTTAAAAATTAAGGGCACATGGGGTTTTTGTTGTAAAAGTCATCCCAAGCTGTGCTTTTTACATCTATTTTTTTCCCTTCTCTGTTGATTGCAGGGAAGGTTTAGGCTGGATGTTAGGAAGAAGTTCTTCACAGAAAGAGTGATTGGCCATTGGAATGTGCTGCCCAGGGAAGTGGTGGAGTCACCAGCACTGGAGGTGTTTAAGAAGAGACTGGATGAGGGACTTGGTGCCATGGTTTAGTTGATTAGATGGTGTTGGATGATGGATTGGAGTTGATGATCTCAAAGGTCTTTCCCATCCTGGTCAATTCATTTCTATTCTATTCTATTCTATTCTATTCTATTCTATTCTATTCTATTCTATTCTATTCTATTCTATTCTATTCTATTCTATTCTATTCTATTCTATTCTATTCTATTCTATTCTATTCTATTCTACATATGCAGCCTCAGCACTAAACACAGATAGGGCCTGGCCAGGCAGCTGTAGGTGGTCCTGCTGCTTGTTAAAGAAGCCAGTGGAATGTGTGGATGCACAGCAAATGAGTGCAGTTCATCACAGCCTTTAGAAAGCTAATTGGCTACTAAGCTTTTGAAGGGTCAAATACATCAGTATCCAGTCCTGCTACGTTCTTTGAACAACAAGTGGTTAGGAGCAGGTCTGATTTGCATGTCCCCTCACTGTCTCCCACTTCTGATAGAGACTTATGAACGACCTTTTGCTGCAGTGTGTGTGTGGAATGGGTAAAGACACACTCCCTGTAAATAGCTTGCAGAGACAGTTAGAGGCTGTGCTTAAAGAAATAAAAAGGAAGAATCTTGAAGTAAACAATTAGGGCCTGCATTTTAGTTAGAACTTGGAGCAGACAAAAAGCATCAGATTTGATTTTCAGCCCTTCTTCTAGCTCATGTATGTGCCATAAATAAACTTCAATGCAAGAGTGCTTGTAGCCAGTCTTGTTCAGTCTGTGGATGGCTGAAAACCCACCAGGATTTGTTTTTGCAGGGTTTCTTTTCACAGGTGCTGTATGATGCCTTATTGATCAGTCCTGTAGTTTCAGAAATGCTTTGTTTTGGGGTACTCCACTGTCTAAACAGGACAGAACCCAGAGAGGACACTAGGTGGGATTATTCACTTGTGTGATCTGTAAAAAAGATGGCAGAACATCTGAACTGGCTCCAGGAATGCTGCTTATTCTCATTGCTTTCAATCTGAAAACAAGTTGTTTTTTTTCTGTGGTGGCCTGGCTATGACTGGGTGAACTGCTGTCTTGGACTTTCTTCAGAACTCACATAGCTACCTCTTTATTATTTAAATACAAACTAAGAGGGGGAAACTTAAAATTCCCCAAGCTCTCCTCTGAAAATAAAGCTGCTTTAGTTCATCCTTGATAAATCATTCTTAACTGTTCCCCCAAGTGAAATCAGGCTCCTAATTTCTATTTCCTTGAGTTTCCTTCTTTGCTTTCTTTGACTGTGGGTGCAGCATTTTTGTCTTGCTCTGCCAGTGACTTTCAAGTGTTAAAGCCAAACTTCACAAGCCATGCAGAGGGCAACGCTGGCTCCTGATACAGTTCTTGTAGTAGCCTGAAATGACCCCCATCCACTCATGATGACTTCTGTTTGTTTTGGCCGATGCCTAGGGCTCCATTTCCCCCTTTCTGTCTGGAAGATATCTTGCATACCCTCCCTGTTTATGATCACACTCGCCTCTAATGTTTTCTTTTTAGCATTGTCATCTATCTTTCAGATTAGACATAAACCCAAGGTCCTGAATGCTCTTAGTCATTGAAGATCTGATGGCACTTTCCACAAAAGATGACTAACCTCCATGTTCTGGACACAGGCCAGCTTGGCTAATTATGCTCTGCCTACCAGAAATTCCTCCTGCCATTTCAATGGTCATGTTGTTTTTCACTCTTCTGTCCCAAGCAGCTATTGAATAGATGCTGTTTTTCACTCCACACTGCAGTTCAGCAGTGAATGACACTTGAAGCTGGTAGCACTTCTTTCTGCTTGCAAAATGCTTTGGGTCTTGGGGATGTGCAAAGGTGACAGCCTTTTATTTTCAGGAGAGGTACCCACACAACAACAGCCCCCAGCTGATCCGCAGCTTGCCATGGAAAGATCCTGTGCCAGTCCTCCCTACGACCTACTATTGTCTCTAGCTATTCTTCTCTCTCTAACATTTTATTGAATGATTCCAGTATTTATTGATTTTCCCATCTTGCTCTTCTTGATACCTTTAGAAAGAAGCACTGGGGAAGGTGCTTAGCCTATGGACTAAAAGGAGTCATGTGTGTTTGCAGCTGCTGAGAAGGCCAGCCAAGGACTTTTTCCATGTATGGGAGAACCTCTTATTGAAACGAGTACTATTAACTCTGGTTGTCTTCTGCTTGGGTTTGCATTTATAATTGACTAAACACATGACTGAATTTTTCTCAGAGTGGGTTCCAAAAGAATCCAGGGGACAGGAGACTGTGGTGAGACTTGGCAGGTAGGAGGAGGGCTGCCCCTGTGCAGCCTTCTTGCTCCAGCTACAGAGTGCTCTCTCATACTCACGCTATTGCCATCTGAAGGATAATTTCAGTCCTCAGCTTTCACTCAGTCAAAAAAATAAATGATGCCAGGTCATGCAGTATAAAACAAAGGATACTAGGTCATGCCAAGAGGCATGTGGGAAGGGTAGAGAGGATGTGTGAAGCACCAAGAATTATATGCCCAGGGATAATCAGATTTGTACTATCTTTTCTATTCTTTTCTACTCCATTTCAGCACAGCTTGCCAAAATCAACAACGCTGATTTTAATACAGGTGCCTTTGTTCCCAGAAATGGTCTGAATGAAACCTGGGATTATGAATTCTTTCCCACAGTTGTACTGAACCTTGGGAAGCTTTCCATGCAATGGGTAATCCTTTTATTATTTATTTGTTCTTGTTCTGTTTGCTGTTATTAGCTTCCCCTACCCAGCTTTGATACTGCTGTTGTATTATTTTGCTCTCCTGCACCATGGTGTGACAGAGGGGCAATGCCCATTACAGATGGATCTCATAAATGTGCCTTTGATTGCTAATGTACCTTGGAAGGTCCAATCCAAATAATATCTCAGATGTTAGTGTTATGAATGCTGTGTGGAGGAGCTGCCAGCCTCAGTGGAGTCAGAATTTGGGAATCAAGGCTGAAACAGAATAAACAGCTTGGAAATCTGCAAGTTGCCTTCCACAGAAGCCATGCAGGCACATTCAAATGTGGAATCTGAGGACTGAGTATGAAAATGGAAGTAATGGAAAATATTGCTCCAGTTTCACTGTTCTTTTCAAACTTAAATCTCAACCCAAGATCACAATATAGGTTTTCTCCCAGGTTTAAATACTGAGCAAGACATCTTGGGCACTGTTTTGAGTAAACTTGGACTAATTGATGGCTTAGTATGAAAAGAAATAATGTGAGAGCTGATGAAACATGTTAAATGGGAGAAGTGGTTGGTGGTTAATCACATATCTGAGAAACAGGCAATGAGAGTCCCTCTTAGGGAGGCTTTTTGGGACAAGTCATGTCACATCTCTGTGTATCAGTTTTCCCATCGATAATGACAGGATGGGAGGATTTGTCTGCCCTACCTGCCTGCCTTATTTGCAAAATAGCTTGAAAATCCCTGAGGATGGTGTAATAAGTGTTAAAATTGCTTCATTCCAAGCTATTTAAAGTTCCTGTCTTTGGAGGGGTCGGAAATCTTACCTTTTCTACAGTGAGGAGATGACAGCTGATCTATTAGTTTGCATCCTATATATAGTGATCCATCAACACCAGGATCAATTTCCTGAAGGTCACTAGCTCTTTTAAATCCTGCTGTCCCCTTTGAATTCAGACAGCATGGATTTAGCTTCTCTCTTCCTCACCTGCACTTTCCCTTCTTTCTCTTCTGATAAACACAGGCATTGCAGCTTTAAGATTTTAAGACCTTTCCCAGATGGAAAAGGTCATTTGTCTTTCGCTACTCAACACTTCCTGCATGAGTTCATTTAAACATTGCCAGACATCAGAAGAACAGAATTCAGCTGTAGGGTTATCTATGTCTTATTCCCCTTTTGTGTAGGTGGCAAAACTGATCTAGAACAAAACTATTTGGTTCCCATAGCAATTTACAACATGCAGCAACCATAATACCATACTCTTCCCACTCCTTATCTACACCTGCTATTTCTTCCTTTGCCACCCAGCTAAGAGCTATAACACCAATGCTACTTTGAATAGCATTAAGCAGGCTCTTCCCTAAGTTTCATGCAGTTTCTCACTGGTTTGGGTAAGGGCAGGATGTACTTTTAACATCGGTAGTAAAATAATAAACACTTTATTAGCCACTTGCAGTCGGGACCTCAGTGAAAAGTTAATTAAAGGAGTGGAATGCAGGGATATTACAGTGCATTTAGTGATCTTGGTGCATTATTTATATGAAATCAGTCATCAAAATTAGTCATGTGCATTATCTTGCTGTGTGTGGTCTGGCTTGAAATGGTGTGTTTGTTTCCCTTCAGCTCTGCTGGATACAGTTAAGATACACATTTGATGTGTTGTGCAGTCAGATCATATTTTGAAAGTTTATTATGTTCTCTATCTCACTGTATCTGCAGGCTCAGCATCAAGGGACCATTAAAAGCTTTCAGCTGAAGTTTGCAGCGTGCCTGAGATGAGACAAGTGACAAAAGTCATCCTTTCCCAGAAGTTCACAGGCGCAGCTGCTGAAACGTCCACTGGTGGTGTGGGATGCTGGGATGTGGCCTGCCAGCCTTTTGCCACGTCCCAGTGTGCTGGGTGCTGGTGCTGCATCTGGCAGCGCATTGGGACAGTGCTTGCAAGCAGAGTGGTGGCCCATGGAGCCCTGGGACAAGGGTGGCTCCAGGGAGAACAAGGGCCCCCTTGTCCTCCCTGACTGACGAGCATTGCTTGCACCCGGACTCGTGCCAGTCTGCAGAGTGCTGCCCGCTCCATCGGGGAGCAAGATCCATCTGGCTCTGCTGTTAAACTCCAGTAAACTCTTATCCACTGCAGGTATCATGTCCCCTGTTTTATTTAACTTCTTCCTCCCACACTTTTCTCCTAGGATGTGGACCAATAAGAATTAAGGCTAACAAAGTAAATTCAGGTCTTTCCTTCGTTCTGGGTGGTCAATGAGCTGCTCCTTCTCTCCTCTCCTTGTCTCATCCTCTCCCGCAGAGGAAGCAGATAGAGTTACAAATTTCAGGACAGGAGAATAGTTTAATGATCCCTCCTTAAGGTCACTGTCAATGCTGTTGCATAAATTCACCTACTAGGGGCTGCTGTAAGAGCAGTGCTGTTAACCGGAGACGAGGGGTGTAGCGTTACAAAGCGGTGCATGGAAGTTGCCCACTTAAATCACTGAAGCGTTTTAATTGACATTCAGTAACTCTCTCCCTTTCTGAGGGCTGCCTTTAATAGAGTGAGCGCTGCTAATGCCGGTCATGGGGTCACTCTGTGCTCCCTGCAGCAGCTCCTGGCTTGAGCTGCAGCGACAGCACAGTCCCAGAGAAACACATCTGAAAATCTTATCCTTTCACTGCAAGGGGGCAAACATTAAAAATAAAACCTCACAGCCACTCACTCAAGCACAACACATAGCTGAGAGCAAGTTCAGCTTCAATGCGAAGAGCTGGGTTAAGAAATAAGTAGCTACATTGGCTGTGGACTGCCCAGAGTGGAAGCTCTCTATGAATTTTACCCAGAAGTTGTGGGAGACTTTGCCTGCTCATTTTGGGGAGCAGAGAAAGCAATGCAGGGAGATGGGGAACTATACCAGCTGATCTCCTTCCCTCTGGGCCTTCCTCACTTTTTCTCATTGGTGTCTTTAAAATCTACTGCATTTTGCATTTTTAAACCAGTGAAGGGCTTCTCACATTTCACCTCAGCATCTACTGGTTTGAGGACTATATGTTTTTTTTCATATGCTTTCATAACACCAATAATTTCATTACCTCCAGCAAACACTCTTTCAGCATCACACTGCTTTGCTCACTTGGAGGCAACTTTAGAGCTGATACAAGGATGTTATAGGGAATTCATCTTGCAGTCCTTGACCAGATATATCAATCCTACAGAGTGAAGACCTGTACCTTAGGATCTTGTGCATCTTGTTTTACACACATAGCTTCTCAACTAGCTCTAAGAACAGAGAACTTGTCCTTTAAGCTGCAAAAGGGCAAAATGAAAGAGACCAGACCCCAAGAAAAGGCATGATGAAAGTCTAAAATGTGTTTTAGACCAAGATACCTTTCTACTTTCTAGATACATTTTGGAGATTTGTTGTCTTGAAAAATCTGTAGTTGAGATGCTCATGAGGGATTGCAAATGGCTTAATGGACTTAACAAATCTGGTGAGCTACATACAGCCACTTTTGCCTCTGGTCAGCCAGTGCCTCACTCTGTGAATAGGTGATTATTTCCCCCCAGGATTCAACTCCCTAACCTGTTTCTCCCAGTGAATGAAAACTGTTATCCTCTTTGTTGTACTTCATGCAAATAGGGCAGCTGGAGGTGAAGCTCTCAGTGATAGTTGAATGGGGGGATGCCAGACATGAAAAATCCTCTTGAAATTTCAGTACTGCTTCTATCAAAGCTAGGAAGCAAGCCACAATTTAGATTGTTTTCCATGCCTCCACGTTCTCATTAGCTTTCTAGCTACAATAATGAAGAAAAGGGTCAATATCTTCAGTTTCTCACAGAAAGAAGGTTTGTCCTCCAGAATATTCATTACTCCAGAATGAACTACAGAGGCAAGTATAAAATGGATACCTCCTGGTCAAGAATACACCCCTCCCTGACTTTTCAGATATTAATGAGATGGGCATTATCACATTCCATTTAACAGGTGTGTGGAAGAAGGGGAAATCTCATAATCATTTAGTACCTTCTACAGTAACATCCTTCATCAGCGCTTGCTAATCGTGAAGCCGAAGCTGCTTTGTATTCATTTTAAAGGTGAAGATGAACTTCAGGAGACATCAACAGCCATTTATTTTCTAGGTTTTGCTTTCTTCATGCAAAGGAATGCCAAGGTAAGCTCACAGGGTTTCATTTAAAAACAAGAGTTCAGAGGAAAAATACCAATGGCTTTAGACCACTGTCTCTGTTAGTTTACTAAAATATTAGTCTTGTAGGTGTGTTAGATTGATTTGCCTGCCATGGTGTTTAAAAATAGCTGTGAGAATAATGGGTTTCATCAAAAATCATTAACTGGGGCGTTACTTTCATTTTTTTAACCACAGAACAAAGTGTCACAGCCAGATTAAACAAGCCAGAAAGCATTCAGAGCGCACACAAGCAGCTAGCAATTTTTATACATACATATATATATATATATATACCTTAACCATGGAAAATCCTGAAAGATATTAGCTGTCTTCCCCTGCAGATTGGTCAGAATCCTCAAGAAAGGTCAGATTGTTCGAAGTGCCTTGGTATTTTGTACCAGCTGACATGAAAAGGCTCAGTTATTTATAGTGGTTTGCCTGCGTCCCCACAATGCTAGGGGACTGAATGAGATTGCAGAGATGAAAGGGACGTCTCAGTCTAACAACTGCAAATAGCCACAGCTCAGCACAATTCTGAATCATGGCATTACCACGCAGGAGAGCTGCCCCAGTTCAGCAGAAATTGCAATCCTCATAGGGGCAAGGAGATCCCAGAGGAATGGGGTTTGGTTTGGTTTGCTCTGAAGGGGTCGCATCTTATTCTCAGAACGTTTAACTCCCTGTGTGGCGCAATCTGAACTTTAAGGCTTCCCTTCCAAGTCTTCTGTATGAGCTGTGTCATCTTTATCTGGTTATGTCAGCTAGCCACTGTGATGGGGTTGTGTTTTTTTCTTTTAGCTATAGCACTTTGAGAGGGGAAGCAGAAACCAGGGTCATATGAGGAGAGTGGTGGGACTGGGAGAAATGTTGCTCCAAGTTCAGTGCTCAGCCTTCTGCTGAATATTTTGGTAGGCAAGAGACCCACCAGAGATCAAGAGGGAGAAAAAAAGAAGACATTGCTGATTAAAAGAAAAAACATTGATAACAGTTATGGGAAAAGATAACAGCAGTGATGATGGCCAATAGAAGGAACTGGTATGAAACTCCAGCAGATCTGTCCTGAAGAAAACCAACCACAGCTTCCAGCTTCACTGGGCTAACCAGATCAATGGAGTAAAGGTAATTCCTGCTCACTGGCAGGTCCCAAATCAGCAGGGAATGAAAGAAACGGAAGGTTAGCCCATGAAACCAAATGGGGGCAAAAAGAGGCCCTTTGAGTCAGTTCAGCCTTCTGGGAAAATTCCCATTTTGCAGCAAAAGCAGCAAGGCACAGGACAGCTGAGCTGTTGTTTCTTTAAATCAGTGGTGCAGCTGAATGTGGGATGCCCTTTGGAGATCGGGCCAAACACTAACAGGGTGTTATCTTTGAACAGCTCATGAGCCTTCCTGAACAGATAGCCTGGAAACAGCCCCAATGACTGGCCCTAATCCTAAAGCCTTCTCTTGTGCAGATAAACTCCCTGCAGCTAGAGGGACGGAGGAAATTACTGATATTCACTCATCTATTTATATTTAGACAAAAGATTAAACAACTTGGAACTGTAACGATATGTCCATGGCGTGGCTCCTGCAAACGTGCAAGCACTTGCAAAGACTTCTCTGCACAGGCTTAACTGGAAATGAGCTTGAGATATGGAAATTTTCCAACAGAGTGTGCACAGTCAAAGAAGGAAACCTATGGTCAAATAAATTTGTTTGCTTGCTTGTTTGTTTTCAGGGAGAAATTACTGCAAAACACCAGTTGGATGAAAACAAGAGTGTATTTGCCCTGAAAATTTCCTGTTGAATTTGTGGTTTGTTTGGTTGCTTTTTTTGAGCAAGGCCCTTGACAATTCCATGGAAGTGAAGCATTGTGACCTTGTGAAGATTGCAGGCGTGTTGAAACAAACCTTTGCACCAGTATGTTCCGATGCTATCAGAGCAAAATCAGGATTTCCATTTCACAGGAAATTTTGACTTTTCATGTTCTTTTTTTCCCTGTAATCACCTATGGGGAAAAAAAAAAATATTACAATTTAAAAGATTGTAATATCCCTGGCTTCAGGGGGGAAATTCCAGGTCTCAACTGCTCACTGGCACTGGGCCAGTGCCAGCGTAGGCACCTGAAAAATGTTACAGAATGCCCATGTTGTTGTAAGCTCTCTTCTCCCACCTTCTTCCTTCAAGCAGATACTTCCTTGAGAATAGAATAGAATAGAATAGAATAGAATAGATTAGAATAGAATAGAATAGAGTAGAATAGGATGGAATGGAATGGAATAGAATGGAATAGAATAGAATAGAATAGACCAGAATAGAATAGACCAGGGTGGAAGAGACCTTCAAAATCATCGTGTCCAATCCATCATCCAACACCACTTAATCAACTAATCCATGGCATCAACCACCCCATCAAGTCTCCTCCTAAACACATGCAATGATGGTGACTCCACCACCTCCCAGGGCAGCACAATCCAATGGGCAATCACTCTCTCTGTGAAGAATTTCTTCCTAACATCCAGTCTGAGCCTCCTCTGGTGCAGCTTGAGACTGTGTCCTCTTGTTCTGATGATGGTTGCCTGGAAGAAGAGGAGACCAACCCCCACCTGTCTACAACCTCCCTTCAGGTAGTTGTAGAGAGTAATAAGGTCTCCCCTGAGCCTCCTCTTCTCCAGGCTAAGCAACCCCAGCTCCCTCAGCCTCTCTTCATAGGACTTGTGTTCCAAACCCCTCACCAACTTTGTTGCCCTTCTCTGGACACATTCCAGCAAGTCAACATCTTTCCTAAACTGAGGGGCCCAGAACTGGACACAGTACTCAATAATACCCATTTTGTGCAGTGATGAGAAAAATGCACACAAAGCAGCACCTCTTTTCCTGCTGTGTCCTTTCCCAAGGCATGGCACAAGCTACTTTTGACTGGTCACTTGGAAATGCTTTGCTTTTCACCATTATGTTATTTTCAGCCAGCTAGCCAGACAGAGCAGCAACTTTGTGGTTTGATTGTGTCTATGTGGTTTTGAGGAATAGCTCCAAGCAGTTCCTGACCATTGCTGACTGCTCTATGAAGAGCTTTTAAAGAGCGTTGGTGTTAGAGAAGACTTTAGCATTTGGGTTTCAGAGGGCATTTTGTGCTCTCTTATGGGACACTTACACAGGACTGCCTGTCTTGAGTTACTTTGCCTTGGTAAGATTGTATTTATGGTCGTTGTGAAGTTCCCATCCTCACTTCTCCTTCATGTTCCCCACCTGGGTCCAAACAGTATCCTGTGCAAGGGACACTCCATATATGAAAACGAAGTGACAACTCCCACACCATGGCAAACCTTCTCTAGCAGACTTGTTTGTGCAAGACAATGGAAAACTTCACAGAATCATAGAATCAACCAGATTGGAAAAGACCTCAAGACATCAAGTCCAACCTATTCCCTATCACCCAAGACCTCCTGACAACTAAACCATGGCTTCAAGTGCCAGGTCCAAACCTTTTTTGAACACCTCCAGGGACAGGAACTCCACCACCTCCCTGGGCAGCACATTCTAATGGCAAATTACTCTTTCTGGGAAGAACTTTCTCTTAATCTCGAGCCTAAACTTTGCCTGGCACAACTTGAGACTGTGTCCTCTTGTTCTATTGCTGGTTGCCTGGGAGAAGAGACCATTCTCCACCTGTCTACAACCTCTTTTCAGGTAGTTGTACAGAGCAATAAGGTCTCCCCTGAGCCTCCCCTTCTCCAGGCTAAACAACCCCAGCTCCCTCAGCCTCTCCTCATAGGACTTGTGTCTGAGACCTCTCCCCAGCCTTGTTGCCCTTCTCTGGACAGGTTCAAGTATCTCAATGTCCTTCTTAAACTGAGGAGCCCAGAACTGGACACGGTACTTAAGGTGTGGCTTCAGCAGGGTCTGAAAAAGTGGGATCAATTTCTGTAGGAATACAGTCCCATCACAGATGTCCCCTGTTTCTTCTCCAAATGCCTGTGTTTTTAGAAGATGAATAGACAGCAAATTCTCACCGAACCAGCAATCCAGAAATCCAATCTGATGATTCAAGTTTGCCCCTGGCCTCATAAAATACAAGACCACAGGAGAGCTTTCTTCCCCAAGAAGAGATGAGGGGAAAAGCCTGGTGACAGATGTTAATTAGGCTGTAAAAATCACCTCTGGAAAGAGCTCAGACAGGATGGGGGAGCCTCCCAGTATACATTTCTTCCCTTGGAGCTGACTTGTGAGTTCTTCAATTAGCACAGATCCTGGCTACGAAGCATATGGTGTACGAGAGGTGGCATTAAGGAGTGCCTGTTTTCTTAGCCTAGCTATTTTCCTCCTTGCTTTCTGCAGTATATACTTTATGTTAATTGTAGCAATATGTCTGTCCTCAGAGTTTATCAGATTCAAGCAGATAAGTTATTGCCATCAAAGCTGATCTTGAGCTATGAGCTCGTAAGTAACTCAACGGTACATGAATTAAGATCGCCTTGAGATTGTCTCTTGTTAACGTTTCAGCTGCCCCTATCTGGGAAGAGCTTCAGATCAAAACTCTTTGTGCAAGGCAGCTTTAGGAATTCTCTCATGTGGCTCACAAACTCCGTGGCCATTCTGTCTCAAATGAGCTTTAATTAGCAGGGCTTTAATGGCAGCAATTGAATGGTGTTTCAGCAGCGAAATGGTTTGTGCTCTGGTGATAAGGATTGCATATGAGTCAATAAAAAAATCAAGCAGAACTCCACAGCAGGGGAAGGTTGTGGGGTTGGGGTTTTGTAGTTGTTTTTTGTGGGTAACTCATCGTCTTTCCCACCAACCAAGAGAGAAAATATTTTTACAGCCAATTCCATCTTCTTTATTTTCAGCAGTTTTACCTGTTGCTCCTACCTTGCACTGTGCCATTTTTGTGCAGAATTTCAACCACAGTTCTGCCCATCTGAAGATGAAAAATGCTTAACAGACCTCCACCTACCGCAAAATCTACCTTTTATTTTTTTTTAGAGACCACCTATAGAGAATCTTTTTCCTGACTGCAGAGGACAGCTGTCACCACAACACAAGCCCCACCACAATCTCTGCACGGTCTGGAGTGATTGGCATTCTTCATTTACGTGATGGCCACAATGGAGGATAAATATGGAAGGGTGGTCTTGCATGTCAGAGCAGAAGTAAACATGTGGTAGTGTTAGACTGGGTGAAGGCTGCCAGTACCTACAGGAATAACTTCAATTATCCAGTGCTGCTCAGCTCTGGTTGTCTAGAAGAATAAATATTTACTACTCTAAATGAAATATGTGTGTTATATGAGTGTTTATTACAGTCTATCTTGGAGAGGTTAGGGAAGACTAAAAATTGTGCCATTGTTAAGTGGTTCCTGAACTAGAAGCATTCCTCCACGTGGTGCTATTTTAATGTTCTACCACCTGCAGAAATCTTTGTCTCAGTTAGACTCAGTCTCTTCTGAAAAGCTCAGAGCTAATTGTCAGCACACTTCTCCCTGCAGGTACTGGATCCAGGGCAGTGGGGTCCAAGGCAGACCCAGATCCCTGAGGAGCTGGTCTCTTCTCCCAGGCAACCAGCACCAGAAGAGGACACAGTCTCAAGTTGCTCCTGGGGAGGTTTAGAGTGGATGTTAGGAAGAAATTCTTCATAAAGAGAGTGATTGCCCATTAGAATGGGCTGCCCGAGGAGGTGGTGGAGTCGCTATCACTGGAGGTGTTTAGCAGGAGACCTGATGGTGCCATGGTTTAGTTGATTAGATAGTGTTGGATGATGGGTTGGACGTGATGATCTCAAAGGTCTCTTCCAACCTGGTTTATTCTATTCTATTCCTGTCCTTGCCTTTGCCACCAGTCTGTGGCATGAAAACAGGCAAATTGTCCTCTGTGGTAGTGTCAATACTACACTGAAGTGGTATTGTTTGTGCTCAAGGTGAAACATGTCCAAGAAATTTGGATGCAGGCGCAGATGAGCCCAAAGCACAGGACAGAAGACAAGTTTGATTCTTCTGGACCATGACTCCCTGCACTTGCATGGTGAAATGACTCTAGGAACTACAAAGCAAATGCTGACAATACCACAAGTTTTTACAGTTTAGTTTAAGTTTCTTTGAAGGAGTGGATCTGACCTAGTCTCAGCCTGGACAAGCCTCTGTTATGTGAAGTTTGCTTTGATTTATGCCTGCATGTGACAGGATCCAGGTGGCCCAAAGGAGAGCGTTCAGTCGTCGTTGCTCCCCACCCCAGATGAGCGCTGGGTGTTTCTCAGTTGTATCCAGGTCACTGGAACAGCACTGTCATGTTGGTCATTCCACAGCGTTGTAAATCATGCTGCAAAGCCCCACATTTGGAACAGTTCACGTCGTTGCCTGGGGCACTACCACAGTCAGGACTTTATTTGCTTTGAACAAAATTAAAACGAGGAATTAAAATGCTGCTTTTTGACAGCAGCTTAATTTTAAATAGATGGCAAATTAAGTAGTGTTTATTAGGGCAGTGGGTTAATTATGCAACCTTTTTTCCATTGCATCTGGTTTATAGGAAGGGACTGAATCAGCCCAGCTTGTTGTGCTCCACAACTCTTAGGGCTGGCTTTCACGTTGGCAGAGAGGTTACCTCTTTGCAATATTTTGATGCCCGGCATCACATATTTTTTTGTCTGTAAAGCCACATTATCAGACTAACATTCCCAGACAAGCTTAACCTTTGGGCTGAGTGGCTTTCTGAAGCCTGGTGTCACAGCCAACTTTTTATTTACCATCTTGCTAAAAAGAAAAAGTTGTAGAGAGGGTAATTAGCTGTGCTCCAGAAACACTCTGCTTGACTTCTGCCACGACTTCCTTAACCCTTTGGCTGGTTGGGGCACTTGAGTGATCCACCAATTGTCATGCTTCCATGAAATGAGTTGGGTTGTATTTTTTTCACAGCCAGTCCTGTGGGGAAGCTCTTAGTGAGAGGCAAGCTGCATGCTGATTTTCTTGGCAAACGTGGTCTGGCTCATTAGGATCAAAATGTAGTCGATATATCTGGTCACAGGATCATAAAAAATCTCTCATACAAGCTTAGGGGAAAAAAAAAAAAAAGAAAAGAAAAAGAAGCTGTTTCAAAAATAACATTAAAGAGGTGATAGCCAATAAAAACACCTGAAAATCACAGAGCTGTTTGCCATTGCATTGAGCATGCATGTGCCCAAAAATGATCTGGAAAGCTCTTCTTGAGTGCCAGGAGCAGTAACAGAGTGGCTGTGTTCATACATGTGTGTGTGTGTGTGTGTGCACACGCACGTGGACACACTAACATTTGTGACCTATTTTACTGGCTATTTCTCTTTTTTTTTTTTTCAGGAGAGCAAAGGCCTCATTTCCACTGGCTGGAACTCAGCATATTTTCCCAAACCAGCTTGTATCAGAATTTGGCCCTGAATAGCTTCTTCTTTTTTTTTTTTCCCCCCAATGATACATAATAAATCTTCCATCTGAAAGATTTTTCAGACACGCTCCTACTTGACTCAGGAGCAGTATTCATTGCAAAAAAAAACAACAACCCCAACTTTGATGGAGAAGGTTATTTTTTATTTAGTTTTTCCCCCCACCCACCCCCCCTCCCCATCAGTAAAATCCAGCAGCCCTAAAATAATAATAATAAAAAAGCAGTTTGTGAGCTCATGTTGCCTTTGGGAAAATTTCATTAAGGAAAAAAAAAACCAAAAGTGATGAAAAAGTTCCAATAATGTTGAAACATCCCAAATTAGCTCCATACTTGACAACAAAAAAAAAAGAAAGAAAGAAAAACCAAACCCACAGATACATTATTTTCTCTTGAAATCATGTCATTTATATTTTAAAATGGATGCTACACTCTTTGTTACTCTAAATCAGAAAGTAGCCATGAGTGAAACATAGAATCATGGAATTGAATCACAGGATTGAATCAGAGAAATGTTAGGGTTGGAAGGGACCTCAAGGATCAGCCAGTTCCAACCCCCCTGCCATGGCCAGGGACACCTCACTCTACATCAGCTTGCTCAGAGCCACATCCAGCCTGGCCTCCTAAACCTCCAGGGATGAGGCTTTCACCACCTCCCTGGGCAACCTGTTCAGTGTCTCACCACCCTCATGGGGAAGAACTTCTTCCTAACATCCAATCTGGATCTACCCATTTCTAGTTTTGTTCCATTCCCCCTAGTTCTATCACTAGCTGACACCCTCAAAAGTCCCTCCCCAGCTTTCTTGTAAGCCCCATTCAGACACTGGAAAGCCACAATTTGGTCTCCTCTACAATAAGGCTACATCTTCCTGGGGAGACTGTGAGAGAGTGCTTAGCCATTGGAATGTGCTGCCCAGGGAAGTGGTGGAGTCACCATCTCTGGAGGTGTTCAAGAGGGGATTGGATGTGATGCTTGGTGCCATGGTTTAGTCATGAGGTCTGTGGTGACAGGTTGGACTTGATGATTTTTGAGGTCTCTTCCAACCTTGGTGATTCTGTGTGTGTCCTAGTTTTGGGTGTGTATGGAAATAAATAACTGTCAAACCCTTTGGGATTTTACTCCAAGTCAATAACTGTCTTCTGTGTACAGAAAACTGGTGTGACAACACTAGTGTGGAGGTCCAAGGGTTCCTCCACTAGAAAGAAGTAATAAACATCAGCTAGTACATGAGGTAAAGCTCCTTACCCCCTACCCCCCCCCCCCCACCCCCTTTTAGGAATTGATGTCTTAGAGAGAGCAATAGTGGGACATATTCATCCAAGGATGACAAACACTTTCTGGAGGAAGATGCAGTGCTGGATTTAACAGCTGAGATTGCACAAACTATATCATATCAGGAAAGGTTTATGAATAGGAGATGTAGATTAGCTTACAAGCTCATGTGACTGAAGACTTTCATCCTGCTGTCATAAACCCTCCAACAACACAAAAGAGGCCCAAATAAACAGCCTTATTAACCATGGACATTTTTATCCCTCAAAGGTGCTTTTTGCTCCTGGCTCTTGACAGGTCCTTCATGCTCTACATCCTGAGACTGCAGATGCCTCTGTGTTTCAGAGTGCCATACTTACTGAATGATGCCAGTCTTTTCTGCAGTCAAAAAAGGAGAACTTGAAAGTACCTCAACCTCTGATTCTCCCCTGCACACAGGTCTGGAATAGTCCTCTCCAGACCCTCAGTTTTCCTTTCAGCTCTAGCAGGCAGAACAACAACACAGGGAAACACAGGACACAAATAAAGGCTCTGTCCTGAAAGAAAGGTCCAGATACTGTGGACATCTACAGCTGTCTAGGTGACTTTTAAGTCATGTTAGTCACATTTTCCTCAGCCCTTGAGGATAGGTGCCAGCATCTTACAATGAGTTTCTTAGATGCATGCCCATTTCTTCTATCTCTAGTAGGCTCCTATATAATTTGGACAGGAAAGAGAGTGAAACTCCACAGCTTGTGACCTGAGAGTGAGCCGGTTTTCTTTGCCCATGTTTTGAGATGAATAAGAACAGAGGGGAAAAAAAAAACAAACATGAAATAAAATAGAGAATTCTACATATTTAATCTAGCAAAAATACTACAGCTGGGGAAGTGTCAGTGCTATGGGAGAGAGAGAGCCAAGAACCAAGATGTCGAAGCTAGGGCTGCAAATCTGCTCTGCAGCCCTCTCTGCTCCTTTCAGTTGTGGTAGCTGGAGGGAAGGTAACCTTCACAGGATGACCAATTTCCCAGCTGCACCTTCACTTGGTTGTGCCAATAAGCTCAGACTCTGAGGGGTGATGTTTTTCTCTTTGCTGTTTTTTATCTCTGTCCTCCCAGTCTTCCCAAAAGTACTTCACAGGGAGAATTTCAAGGGCAAAGGATTTGGTTTTGGTTTTGGTGTTGTGTTTTTTTTTTTTCAAGTACTGGAGGTTTCTGTGATCCTGCTCCAATTTGAAGTGGTGTCAGTGGATGTATTAAAACATTCCCTTTTTTGTGTGCTTTCCCATTCTGCTTTGGCAACCCACCGGCTTAAAAACCCAGAAAGGATCCTTCCAGTTGTTGTTTCTGGGCACACAATGCAAGCATTGTGCGTTGCTTAAATGGAGCAGTTCCCAGTTGTTTACACTTCTTCATGTGGCATTGTTAGGCTTAAGCAATTTGTCTGCTGATAGCCCCATATTAGGAGTTCTCATTTGCAGTATAACTGGAAGATATGATCAGAAACAGATCCGTGGCAGTCCACACATCATTGCCAACTATGTGGAGTGATAGACAGCCTCATAAAAAGGCTACAGGGTGAGCTGAGCCAGAGATGTTTTGCTAATCTGGGTGACACTATTATGTATGAATGATTCAGGCTTGTCCTGAAAGCAAGCACGAAAATGTGTCAGATGGCATCTGAAGAGAAGGTAGATAAGGGGAAAGATGTGACAGCACCTTCAGCTGGATTTTCTTTCTTGGACTTTGGAGTCTGTGCTGGAATGCATTTGACTGCTGTAAGACAGAGTAATAATAATAATAATGATGATGATAATAGCAATAATAATAAGCCCTTAAGCCATTTCAGGTGTGTTGGTGTTTGTTCCCTGCTTTGAACTTAGTTTTTCTTCTTTCTCTACAGAAGGGCATGCTGTGAACGAGGGCAACCTGATATGGCTTTCACTTTGGAAAAGCTTTCTTGGAGTTTTCCATTTTCAGGGAGCTGTCTATGAAGCTGTGCATATGGTCTAATTAACAGCTTATGTGGCTGAGGTAGATAAATAAGGAGAGGTTTTATTTGAAAAGAACACTTGCTGCATTTTGAGAAGGCTTTCAGCTGAAGGACAGTTTGGTTTTGAATTGCCACATCCCACAAATCTTTGCACCTTTATGCTGGCCTGCAGGCAGGCTGCACCAGTTCCTGTTCCCAAGTCCTTTGTGACACTGGATCTGTCCTGCTGCCCTCCTATTTACATTTCATAAAGTTAAATTCTGGTTTGCATCCACATGCCAACATTGCCTGCAATCAGTCCCTGCTCTGCAGCTCATGATGAAGCTCACCTTGAGCTTTCAGGCTCTAGTTTGCTGGCCTTCATCTGCAGGAAGCCAGGCCGTGTGAGCATAGCAATTAGCAACCCTTTCTTGGGGAAAAAAACAGAAAGCCTTTGTGACTTTGTCATACAGGTTTCCTTGTTTAGTTCCACCTTTGCAGCTCATTGCAAGTGCAGACCCACTATTTAAAATACAACTGTGGTCTGTCACATTCCCATTTACTATGAAAAAGTTCTGTTTTCTGAGCTCTACCAGGAGTAACACGCGGCACCACTCAAAAATATTGGCTCCTGGTGTCATTCCACATGGAGCTGACAGCAGCAGCTCTTGCTGCAGCAGCCTGTCTCTTCCTGTTAGTGTTTGGCAAAATTACAAGGAGTTGGTAACAAGGACTTGTAATGGTCTCTACTGGAATTTTCCATGATGGTGTATTCCTCTGCCTGAATATAGAATCATGGAACGCTTTGAGTTGGAAGGGACCTTTAAAGGTCATCTCGTCCAGCCCCCCTGCTCCGAGCAGGGACATCTTTAACTGGATCAAGTTGCTCAGAGCACCATCCAACCTGACCTTGGATGTTTCCAAGGATGGGGCTTTGACAACCTCTCTGGGCAAACACTCAAAGAAAAAAGAAAAAATATATATATATTGAAGGGTTGAGATGTGGGGGAAAAAAAAAAACCTCAACCAACCTGCTTTGAAAAACTCTAAAACCTTTTTTGCAGCTATCACATCCAGAAGTTTGCAGTGCTGTTTTGCTTTGAAATAGGAGTTTGAAAATGAGCAAGAGAGCTCACCTGGGGATCAGGATATGGCTTTGTAATGGAAAACTTTCACCATCACTGAGGGTTGCTGCTGGCACATTCTCAAGCTGTTAAACCCTTGCGGACTCCATCTTGATCTCGAAGACTGTGGCTCCAACAGTCAGACCATGAGCTTACAAGTGCTCTTTGAGGCTGATGAAGAACATTTAATATTGGGTAAGGAAGAAAGAGTCTTTATCTCACTCTCTCAACTTACTCTGCAGCACAGAAGACAAAATGAAAATGCTGGTGGATACCCAAAAGGCAGGCTAGGATGCAGTGGCAGCAGAGAATAAAGACTGGATTGGTTAATTTGCTTTTGGGGTGCCATTATATTCCTTTCCAAATTTGGAGGCCAGTCTTTCCACTTCTCTCTGCTGCCTTGCAGACTGTCTTTCATCAGAGCCTGGCCACAGAAGAAAAGGCTGCAAATATAGTGATATAAATTCTTCTCCTAACTTGATATCAATTCTTCCACTAACTTGAGATCAGTTCTTCTCCTAACTTGAAAGGTAGAAGTATACCTTTCAAAGCTCAGTCTTGCTGGCTGGGTAGGTGAAACTCAGTAGGTTTCCACTGTTGGGAAGCTCTGTTTTTTTGGGGGGGGGTTATATTTTCTCTAGCACATGTTAGAAGAACTGAATTGTAGTGTCTGGCATTTTGGCCTCTAGCTGTATTTAAGAATGATATTGAGGAAATGAATCATGGCTTGTGCTGCAGGAGGCTATTGCTAGCCCGGTCATTGCCTCACACATCCTAGAGGCTGGAATGCAGACGGTGAATGAGGAAGGGACCTTGGTGAAGAACACAGATGATGATGAGCTTGAGGGGCCTGAATCCCTGACCAGAATCATTGATTTCCTCCTGGAGCTTGCGAGGGAGCTCTAATGTAATGCTAGCTACATAACCTAAAGGAAACTTTCCATATGGTGAATTCCTGCTTTTCTACATTCCCCTCATACACAGAAGGATCCACATGTTAAAACAAACAAACCAACCTAAAAAACCCCAACCCAAAACCCAACAAAGATCTCACCTAGTTGTGGGGCAATGAGGTTTTCATTTGTACATTTCTACTTTTGTCCTATCCAAGTGCAGTATGTTTAACTAGTCAGCCCCTGCATGACTCACATTATAAATTATGACAAGTTTGGGCTTAATTCTTCTAGGCCTTATCTCACAGGGTTGTTGTAAAGATAAACTGATGCTCATGAAACATTCTCAAACTCTAGCAGAAATATGTTTGGAAACTCAAAGAGTATCTGAGCACACCTTGGTTCAGTACAATGTTTGGATGTAAAGAACAGTAGATAAGACCTGAAAACACTGTTGAAATGATGAGTTGACAAGAGAATACAAACCACACATGTTTCAGTGAGCCCCAGCCACTCTGTGCTAAATAAAGGGAGGAAAATGACATGTGTGAATTCAGAGAAGCTCTGTAATAGGCACACATAAGGGCAAATGACAGTTGCATGAGTCTTCAATGGATATTTCTCACTGTGCAAGTATGAGACCTGCCAGCCTTAGGTTTTGGTAGTATGAAGTTGTGTGGGGTGTTATTGTGGAAAACGTATGGATTTTGCTTCAAGCAGTGTAGAATACCTCAGGGTTACCTGAATCTTTTGGCATACAGAGGACTCTCTCATGCAGAGCTGTTCCACAACACCCTCAGGCTCTACATACCTGTGCCCATGCTTTCTCCCAGCCCAGGAGGAGCCCCTGGGTCTTGTGAGCGGTCCTGTGAGCCACTGATGAATGATACATTTCAACTGATGCATGATACACTTGAAGGAAAGTTTTCTCCCTTGGTGGAGGAACCATTATACCAGAGCTTGATGACTCTTCTGTAGCTATCCAAAGCAGTGCAGAATGGCTTCCGGAAAGAACAAGGACGAGCTATTAGAAGATGGAACTTAAGAAGGGAACTGATGAGGGCTTAGCAAGTTCTCTTCACAAAACAACTGGAATTTATTTTCCCTTGCTAGACTTCCTTGTCCTACACTTTTCATTCACCATGAGCCAAAACAGACCAGAACTCTAACCCTCAAATTATTGGCAATTTGTTCAGTTCTCTAGAAAAATGCCTCCAATAAACACAAGCCCTGCGAGTCAGTGTAGCATTAAATCAAACCTTAAAAGATGAAAAATGCTTCTTGCACTGTTTTATCTGAAGCCAAAAAGGATATTGCTTTACATTTTTTCGAAATGGAAGTGCATAGCTTTACTGCTGCCTTCCAGCATCGAGAGATGTTCCCCCTGGTAAGAGCTCATTAATTTGAGAGTAGGCTTGATTAGACTAGAACTGAACAAGACCGAAACATTTCATTTCATTCTTTCGCGCTAATCTCTTGGCAGAACAAACCCCCTTTTGCCCACTGCCCCCACTCCAAACACAAACAAAAATAAGAGCTGCCCCCCTCCCTCCTTCAAAACCTGTATGGACCACAAAACAGCCTGAAGGGCTCTTTTGTTATTACCATAAAATGCATTGCACAAGTGAATCGAATAGCTGTTGGTAGCTCAGGTCTATGGGATGCTAGTAATCCTATATAATTGCCAACTTGTGGGGTGATTGGTGAAAGAAACCTTAAAGCCTTTTTATTTTATCTTAGTAATGATGAGGGAGTTACCCAAAACATATGAATGCATCTCTCCTCCTTTAGACCATCAAAGGTTCAACAATGAATTCCTTTCTTTGAGAAAGCTGGGCTTTAGTCTGCCATGAAACTCAATCCGTGGCCCTCTAATTAATTTTGCTAAATAGATTAGCCAATTGGAGTTGCTGCTTCAGAGGGAAGCAACCTCCAAAACAAGTTTTTCCCCATTCTCAAGGTGAGATGTTTTGCTCACAGGACATCCTTTCAAGTGCACTGGAGTACTTTTAGACTGGATTAGCTGAGGCAAATGGATTAGTCTTTGTAGGTATTAGAACCAAGGGCCTTTAAGAAAGGAAAACAAGGTGCCTAGTTTCACCAGTGTGCCACTAAAAGCTACTTAGTGCAAACATCCGTAAAACTGTCAAGGATGAGGACTTGTAAAAGCAACTGTAAGCACATCCTCCAGCTAATTTTAAGACACACATTTACACAGAAATATGCAAACTGCAAACACAGGCCGGATCGGGACCGTCACACGCCGTATCTGACCTTAGTGAGCGTAAAGGATTTCCACTGCTGTTCTGAAGGGCGCTGGAAATGCTGCACAATCTGCTAATTTTTTTTCTTCTGAGAAAGTCATTTGATTAAGGCATTAACCCCCCTCACAAAAGTTACCCCAAATGACACTCCTCTTCACTGACTTTCTGAGGGTCCGACCCAGAAAAGTGCTAAGCTCTACAGAAGGGGGGACTCTACGCAGCAGTGGCATTCAGGGTAGGGTCTGAGATATATCTCTTGCCTTCACTTCTTGCTCAAGTGTGAAAGAGTAAAATAGCAGGAGAAGAATGCTTGTGTGAAGCTCAGAAAGTGACTGAAGAAGGCAGGAATTTAAAATACATCTTGCTCCTAAAAGGTTGCCTCCCTTATCTCAACAAGCATTGACTTGACACAGCATTAATGAAGGACATGTTCCTATCCCTATAGAAAAGCTTAAAAACAACCCCCCAAATCCCAAATCCCATAATTTAGATGGATAGGCAATACATACCACAGATAATAAACCACACATAAATAGAGCTAAAATACAGTAGTTATTTGACCTGCTGCTCAAACATCCAGAGGTTATTAATCTCTGTAGAGGGTTCAAACACTGCAGAAAGAAACCTTGACATACTAATAGGTCCTTTGAATCATATCCAGTGCTGCTATCATGCACCTCTCCAAATAACTGCTCCTCACAAGGACTGTCTCATGCTCTTGGTTCTACAGGACTTAGTCACCTGTGTTTGTTATAGGAAAGACACACTTCATATGAGAAACATCTTACTACACTAAGTTCAAAAGGAGGCTTTTTACTCCCCCCACCCTCAGTTATTCAATTCCTCACTAGAAATTATAGGAATTGCTATCCTGCAAGGAACCTGGAGTGCAATTGTTTTCCCTTTCAGTTCTTTCAGGAGGGTCTTTACTTAATTTCTATTCTCATGCAAAGGAAGACAATCATAGAATCAACCAGGTTGGAAAAGACCTCAGAGATCATCAAGTCCAACCTATTACCTAATACCTAACACCTCCTCACAACTAAACCATAGCTTCAGGTGCCACATCCAATCTTTTTTTGAACACCTCCATGGACAGTGACTCCAACACCTCATTCCCATGGCAAATCACTCTCCCTGTGAAGATTTTCTTCCTAACATCCAGCCTGAACCTCCTCTGGCACAACTTGAGACTCTGTCCCCTCGTTCTGTGGCTGGTTGCCTGTGAGAACAGACTGCCCCCCACCTGGCTACAACCTCCCTTCAGGTAGTTGTAGAGAGCAGCGAGGTCTCCCCTGAGCCTCCTCTTCTCCAGGCTAAGCAACCCCAGCTCCCTCAGCCTCTCCTCATAGGGCTTGTGCTCAAGGCCTCTCCCCAGCCTCCTTGCCCTTCTCTGGACATGTTCCAGCATCTCAATATCCTTGTTACTGAGTCTTTTCTTTTTCAGGAACTCTTTTTTCTGCTTTGTCAGTTGAAATATGCTTTATCCTGTGATGCTGGTAAGACTTCTGCTGTTCTTATCAGGCAGAAACCCATGGTGGAAACCAGTCTCATTGCCCAGCACCATGGCTAGTAGCCTTTCTTTTGAAAGGCTATGGTAATGTCTTGCTTAAATGACAATATGAAAGTTAAGAAATGGGAGGAAAGAAATCCTTGTGGGGGATGGCTAATGCTTGGTCTTACTCAATGGGACCAAATAATTCAAAGGAAGGGAGTGAATGTAAATACTAGAAGTTAATTTATTAAGTATAAAAATGCCTGAGAGTTGCTGTGGATCAGTAAATACTCTCCTAACACATTCAGTAAACAAACCTGCATGTTACCTTGGGATACTAACACCTCTTTAAGTGTCCTTTAACCATCTGCCTCTTGTGCCAGCTGGGTGAGAGCACACAGAAGTGACACATACCCTTGAGAATGTGTTCAAATTATAATTTCCCTTATCTCTTTCCTGAGCACTGTAGAGATGCCTATAAAAGCTAGCCAGAGATAGTGATCTACTGTTCAGTAGCACCTTCCATTCAAGGTCTCAAAACTTATTACAATAATGTGCAGAATCTTACAAGTCTCTGAAGAAGGGAGTGAGTTTCTCTGACCTACTTGTGTCCTTTTGGCAGCTGCAATAAGAACAGTGCACTTCTCCTAGGGAGGAGGTTGTCTTTTTGTCTGCTTTTAGTGCTGAGCCTGCAACACCCAGTGGGCACAAGGGAACTCTAAGTACTTAGACCTCTTCCAGAGCTACTGAGATAATCTTCAGTGTTTTCATTCAGGCAGATGTAAAACGTTCATCTATGCTGGAAACATTTTCAGACCCATGCCACTGTGACAAGTAGGAGTCCTGGGTGCTCAGCACATCTGAGTATGCAGACCCTTGGGATGTGATATTCCCTGACATAACCTGCAGACAAACTCTGCTATCCACATACAAGAAGAGAAACAGGGAAATCAGAAAGGTGTCCTGCTGCTTTGTATGTGACCACACAGCAGAGAACAGAGTTGCTATCTCCCTAGAGTGTTTTGCATCACTGTTAGGATGATCAGTTAGCTATAGAGTGAGCACCTTGGCAAACACAAACTTGCTTTTATGCAGACCTCTAAGCCACCACAGCTCCTGGGAATCCAACCAAAGTCTCTTATTGACATGTCTTGTGTAACATGGGTGCTCTTTGCCTGGTGTAAAGAATGGTGTCCCACTAATGGCACAGCAGAGTTTATGTTTATTCTGATTGCTGGCCTCAGTGAAAGAGGAGTGGGTTTTGGTAAGAGCAACAGTCAGGAAGCTGATTGACAGTGTATGAAATCTGTATCTGAAGCGTCCCAGCTACACTGCAGGTCAAGGACAGCAGAAGTGCCACGTGCAAGCTGATGAGGAATATAAATATCCAGCATCAGGACTGCTAATAGATCTGATCACAGATCAGAGCAGCAAGCAGGGACAAGTGATAGTAAAGTAACGTGAACGAAGGTAATGAAAACAGACTGGAAGGAGGTTTAGGATGAAGATAATTAGAGTTAATGTTAGTACTGAAAGCAGAGATTTGGGGGTTGGTGGTGCCTGGGGCTAGTTGACGTTTATCAGCATAGCTTGACTGTCTCTCTAAGTGGGGTTTTGTACCTGGGAAGGGATTCTGACATTTTGTTCACAATTGGACCACCTGCTCATGTCTCATCAGCTAAAAAGAGCTTAAAGGCTTCTTAGCACATGGGAGGTATGGAACAGGCACGCAAAAAATATGTAAGTCTTGACTGCAGCATCTCTTAGCCATAGCCACAGGTATAGGTGACTCTTATTTATGCTTCTAGTCACTGTGATCAAGGCATAAATGTCTAAATAAAGCCCTTTTCTAGCTAGAATTATATGAAGAGTTCCTTCATAGGTCTGTAACTGGAAGCATGCTGAAGTGCTGGGATGTATCAAACTCTCCCAAGCTCACATCCTTCCACCCTTCTCATCTACCCCTAGCCCCAGTGATACTCTGATGACCAGCACAGGTCAAGGGCTCCATCACAGCTCTGGTCTGATGTGTCCAGTTTGGGGGAGCGTGTCACAAGCCTGGTTTGGAGTGCAACCTTGACCATTAAAAGTCTGAATAAACCAGGCTTACATGCATGTTTGCTTTGTTGTGGGGTTTAAATGTCCAGCTCACACCCTTATTACTCCTCACCTGACACAGTGGGCAAATGCTTCTGGGACAAGGCGGCCATGTGCCCCATCACAAACCCAGCAGAACAGGTTCTTCTCTGTGACACCTAAAGGACATTTTGGGGCAGGATGGAGACTAATTGCTTTTGGGACCAGACTGGTTAATTTCACATTTTTTTCTCCCTCCAGGGTACTTCTTCAGCTTGAAGCTGCTGAAGAAATCAATTATTATTTTTTAACCCACTCATTGGAAAGTGGCTCTGAGGTAACAGTTCTAGCCCTGGCACATTTAACAACTGCACAAGAGCCAGAACAGGCAGATTTGGATATTTATTTCTGTCAAGCACTGAACAAAACTTCCAGTTGAACCCCTCGAGTTCCGCCCCTCCTCCTTTCCTCTCCTTTCTTCCCCCTACACCCTTTGCCAAAGTTCAGCTCAAGTTGATGAAGAATGTATATTTTTTGAATGGTAAATTCCTGGCAGGCCTAAGAACTATCTACAAGACAGGTGTGTGGCTCAGGCAGCTTCCAGCTCCCTGCTTGGGATGGGTAGTCCTTTTGTAAGAAAGCAGCTTCAATCCTGTCCTGGAAGAAACATTCTTGCCCCTGGGGGACAAGTGATTCATTCAGTCAGTGAGGTCAGTTCTGCTACAGATCTGCCTAAGAGAAGCTGCCAGATGTACTGAACTTAACTCCTAGTCACAAGCTATTGTGGAATTTATGCTTTCCACTGTTCTTCAAAATGGTAGAAATTGCGACCTTGGTCTAAGCTGGAGTCTAAAATTCAGTGCCACAATGATGAGCTATTAACGCAGCCTGAGTTGGAGAGATTCATTCTTGGGGCAGGGAAGCAAACAAGCCTGCAAGGGAATGAACCTCCCCAAACTGAAAGACAATGAGACAAAGCAGGAGGAGGTGAGGAATAGCTTGAGTCAATCTGCAAAGTTTGTGGTTGCTGTTTCCCAGTGGGGATCTCTTCATCGTGAGGGGCTCCTAGCTGGGCATGGAAAAGGGAAGGAGTGGGGAGAGGGAAGCCTCCAAAACAAGAGCTGCATCTGAAAAGCTTTATGGGATGTGTGATGAGAACACAGACACCAGTGGGGAAGAAGCAGTGTCTCCAAGCACAGGGCATACTTGTCACCACAGCAGATGCACCAGAAGGGAAAGATGTGTAAAAAGAAGTTTATAATTCTCTGGGTCACAGCCCCCAAGGTGTTGGCTGGGGCTGTCTGGAACTGTTATGACTTTTCTCACATCCCTCCTCCAGAGACTTCCCAGGAAGCATTTTTGCCCCATCCACTCAGAATCTGCCAGATGTGTTGCAGGGGACCTGGAGAACCATAACCACAGCAGGTGTCCTCCTTGGCTTGGCCCCACAAGCAGCTCAGCATTCATTGTGGCTCAGTTTCTTCTCACAGGCAGAAAACGCATCAGGTCTAGGCAGTTTCTAAAGAGGTCTTCTGGGAACAGGGGAGAAGAGATTAAGGATTCACTCTGTGATGCTGCCATTATTTTATTTCTCTTTATCTGAATCAAGACAGTAATTTCCTAAAGCTTAGGGTGTGTTTGGACACCTTCAGTCACTGTGGATTCAGCTGACTCGTAAAGAGGAATCAACCCAAAAAGCAGGGAGTGGATTACAACTTTTCTCTGATTACCCTTTAAAGAAGCAACTTTTGATGTGGTTTATGTGTAGGGCATTTTTTCCTCTTACAAATGTTTCACACTCCTGTGCATATCCAACCCCCATTTCTGACCACCCTCCTCCCTTTGCACCCTCGAATAAGAAACAGTTGTCTCTTTCAGTTTCTTACACAAGGCCAAATGTGTCAATGGGAAAACAGCTGGGCAGAAGGTGTACAAAATATCCAGGTTCATGCCAAAACTGTGGGATGTGACAAAATATGGGAGCTTCTTGGTTGAGGAAACTGGCCAGGCTGGTTTAGGGCAGAGGAATCTTCTGCACCCACTTCTTTGGAAAGCCCACAGCTCTTGTGTAAAAGACCATAAGGCTTCCTTGTCCTTTTGACCCTTCTGTTACAGATGAGAGCTTTGCTTGCTCTGTCTTCTTGAGTAACGAGGAGTGTCAATGTCTTTGTGTGCTATGTCCCCTGGCCAGATGTAGGATGACACTTGCTTAGCTTCCTGGGTCATCCTGTTCTCCTCTATTGTCTTCAAAGGTCCAGGATTGATAACTATTGATATTTGGGGATGTAATCAATAGGGCCAAACCCCAGCCAAGTGGCACTGAGAGTAACAGCACTCTGGAAAATTCCTGTCTGAGTTTGCTGCTTCATCAAGATGTGAGTCATTGCAAGTTGCATGTTTGGCAGAACTCTGAAAAGGATGGAAAATGGAAAAGCAAAACAGGAACTGGTTTTAGGGAAGTTTCTTTTGCCCACATTTCCGGGGTAGACAACCACAAGGCACTGTATGACATCAGTTTTGAGTTCAGGGCCTCTACAGGTGTCTAAAAACAAGCAGTTGCCTAATAAAATGCAACCTTTGAGACAAACTTCTCCTGCATATCTTCAGATGTCTTTAAATATCCCTAGACCACTATTCCCTATTCCTTCCACACCCTTTTGGGTCTGGGAATTGGCATGTAATGTCAAGAGAATGGTTTATGAAGACCACTGGGAACAAAGTTCTGTGTTTCCAACGCATCCATGAAGATCAGAATTCACAGCATGAATTTACCTAGAGCAAAAATAATATAACAGGGGTTTACTCTTTTCTTTCTTCTGGCTATGGATGTGCAAACCAATTTCCATATCATTGTGCAGGCCACACTTCCTTCTACCTTCAGGCTTCCTTCAGGCTCTTGCATGATCCCAAGGCTTCAGAGGGGGACTGTAGGGGGTTCAGTACACAACAGGATCACTCTTTGATGGATCTGGATCTTGGTGATGCCAATGTGGCTACCTAAGGGTGGGTAGACTGGAGACCAGCGTCCCTTTCAAGCTTTAGAAGATATTTTAGACTTGTGAATAGACTAGACTAGACTAGACTAGACTAGAATTAACCAGGTTGGAAAAGACCTTTGAGATCATCAAGTCCAACCTACCACCCAACACCATTTAATCAACTAAACCATGGCACCAAGTGCTCCATCCAGTCTCTTAAACACCTCCAGTGATGGTGACTCCACCACCTCCCTGGGCAGCACATTCCAATGGCCAATCACTCTTTCTATGAAGAACTTCTTCCTAATATCCAGCCTAAACCTCCCCCAGTGCAGCTTGTGACTGCTGCTTCCCTATATTGAATTTTGAACAGTTGATGGGGTCAAGCAAGTTTAAAGGCAAAAGTTCCTACAAGTTTACTGTCTTTATCTTCCATGACTCACATCAGTGGTGCCAGGTCTGACACAACTGAACCATGATCAACTTCAACAATGTTTTCTGAGCTGTTTTATCAGCACAGGGCAGGAGGTTTCAGTGAGGGCAGAGAGCAGCACACAACATGCCACATTTCACAGCTACCTCTGGTCCATGTCAGAGTCAGTGTATCTGCGAGGGAGCTTGGCATTCAGCCATGACCCCTAGTCAGCAGCTCTGGTCCACTGGAGTTCTGGCTAAAACCTGCTGCTACTGCCCCACAGGTGTGCTGGGGTCAGCTGATGGCAGAAGCAGGCTCCAAATATGATCTGCCCTTCAGGAGCTTTGGTCATTGACCTGAATGCCAAAGCCTGTAGGGAGCCAGTGAAGATGCAACACCAAGAATTTCCATTCTCCTGTAATTTTCTCGCACACTTGATGACAAATACTTTGAACCTGAAACTTTCACACTCCTCTCTGGTCTCCCACACCCTCCTCTGTCCTCAAAATGCCTGATTTTTTTCCTCCAGTAACTCTGCCAGCCCTGCTCCTGTGGACCTCTAATACATTGGAAATAGTGATTGGTGTCTGAGCTCAAGAACAACCCTTCACAGAAGTCTCACACAGATTTTGTATTACATGTAAGCTGAAAATTCAAGAAGTGAAGTACACAGAGAAGTGAAATTGCTTTGGAAAGCAAGGACCTTTCTGATTCAAGTCAATCAACATGCTAGTTGTCTCTCAACAATCTAGCAGAGGGCAGCCAAAGATTTTTGACTCAAACATAGAGAAGGTATAGATCTTTGGAAGGTCTCCTAAGCTGTTTCACTCAGGTATGAACTGAAGGACAGTTTAATAGGTTCAAGAATAATTCTGGTTAAGTGTGCCTATGAGACAGATGGAAAGGTTGAAATGAAAACCCAATAGTGACCTGAGAGCTAGTCAGGAAAGCAAAGATGGGATAAGGAGTCTACTCAGGCTTAGAGACAGAGTTCAGTGAGGCTGTCTGCCTCTATTTCTTTTTCTTTTATGTCTCAATAGCTTGTATTTTTAAGGAATAAAGTCATGAACATGTGGCCCAGCAAGGAAAGACTTAAACATTCATTAAACGTCCTCAAGATATTTTGCTCCTTCAAAATCCAATAATAAAGGACCCTCTGACAGATTCCTCTGTCCTACAACATTGACCTGAGATGGAGCTCAACCAGTAAGTCAGAAAAATAAATAAATACACTACTCTGATGTGGAAGAAGCTGGAGAGATAAGAGGTGCACACATCTCAAGCAACCAACGGAGCTCTGAGAGACCAGCAAGCAGTTTATGTTGATGTGGACACCTACTTGAGATAAGACAGATGTCTTGAGGCTTCACTGAAGAAGGGAAGACAACCTGCACGCAAAGGGACAGGAGGGAGGCAAACAGCAGTTCCTCATTTGCCTTCCAGACAAAACAGAAATAGGTGTCTGCACTGCTGAAGGAGGCAACAGAGAAGCTGCTATTCTCTGGCTTCGACTATTAGCTTTTTTTTCCAGAGTCATAGGGTAGGGTCAAGGTAGCAGTTGAGCCCTGTGGTCAGTGGAAGAAGACTTGCCTGTGATGACTGTCCTCATTTGTTACTCATTCCTATAGATCAAGCATGGGGCAAAGTTCAGTGCCAAATTCACAAGAGGAGCTTTTACCCTGTGCTGCCTTGGCCTCGGCCTTCAGACCCCATGAAATGTGTCAGTAGGAGCTGTTCATGACAGATGATGATGGCCATTACCTAGTCTCAAACTAAACACTATGTGAATGGGGAAATGGGACCACTCAGGGGTCATGGAACAAACCATAGCCTTGATGCAATCAGGTGAAGTGATGCCATTGACTGCTGCTGGGCCATACTGAGAGGTGAGAAGACTCTGCATCATCAGTCCAGCAAGCCAGGGTGAGAGAGTCCCTGGTCTGATGGATTTCAGATGTAAGGGGACTTGCACTCCAATGTGTACAACAGTGAGGACTGAGGGACCTCATTAATTATGAAGAAAAAGTTTCTTCTTGGCAATAAAGTGCATCTGGTTCCTATCACAGTGAATCTCTAACGCAAATGTCATCCTCAGAATAAACCCGCAGATGAAGATGAGTATAATTTAGGAGCTCTCTGGATGACGACAACTTCCCCAGCCTTGATGTCTCAGCTACAGAAGAGAGAGGCATCAGTGCCCAACAATTTCTCAGAAAAGAGCAGGATCTAACCTCTGGCTTTCCAACCTCCCAGGCCCTCCTCTTCAGCTTTAGGCTCTCTGTTTTACACCAGGGCCCGTGAGGACAGCCCCATTAACCTTTGGGAAACTTATCAATGGCACACATTGCCAAAAACAAAGCCATGTTTTCCCTGAAGCCCAGGAAGGTTATCAACCTCAGAATTCCTCTCCCTTCTTCTCCCCACTGCTGCCTCCTGCCACACACACTCCTGCCCTCTCCAGCCCTGTGTGAGGAAACTGGTGACTTGGAAAAAAAGAAAAAGCAAGAAGACTGAGTCATGAGGTCATACCATTATCACATTTCTATTCCAGTGCTTTCTCTCACTGCCTACAATTATCACTCTTTTATTCTTGTACTTGGCTTCTTTGACTTTGATCTAGTCCTTTGCTTCATATCCTTTGATGCATTTTAGCTTACATTGTCTGTAACCTGACCCCTTGCCATCTAATTCCACCAACTTCTCACAACCCATATCAACCACTCTCTCCCCCTTTCATCTTTCTTTTGTATAAATGTATACAGAGCTGCAACAAAGAAACTACAGTGTAGTTGTAAGCACTTCCAAGATCCTTAGAAGTGCTGGATAAAATCTCCATGCATTTATTTTGCCCCTCCATGGGTCATTTTAAAACATCTTTGTTTATTCCTTTATTCTGTTTTTTTTTAAAGACAAAATAAAAATGCTAAGGAAAGAATTTGTTATGAAATTTGGGGTGAAATCCTCTTCAAATTTGGGGTCTTTGCTGCAAGCCTATCTTCGAGTCCATTCCAATGACATTCAGGCTGCAGAGACAGGGTGCATTTTCATCACAAAACGCTGGCAAGCTTTGATCATGTTTACTTTCATTGACAGAAAGGAAGGCAAGGCCACTGCTTGCACTGCAGATGCCAAGTAGTGCAGAACTCCAGTGTGTGCCTGTGTATTTATAAATATATATTTAGAGGGAAGAAAACAATTTGGTTTCTGCAAAGTAGGAAATGTGGGCAAGAATATCTATGGGTGCAATTTGCAGTGCCTAGGAAATGCAGAAAGAGGCTTGCAGTTCTCAAAGGTGATCCAGGGGGCTGAAGCCTTTTGAAATCAATGGATTGTAGGTACTGACCATCTCTGAATATTTGGGAATATTCTTAACTGCATCTCTCTTCACTGAGAGAGTTGTTAGGCATTGGAATGGGCTGCCCAGGGAGGTGGTGGAGTCACCGTCCCTGGAGGTGTTCAAAAAGGGATTGGACGTGGCACTTGGTGCCATGGTTTAGTAGTCATGAGGTCTTGGGTGACAGGTTGGACTTGATGATCTTTGAGGTCTTTTCCAACCATATTGAGTGTATGATTATATGATTCAGGTACCTAGAAGTCCTACATTTCTAAATGTTGAGTTAAGAGCCAGTGAGGCAATTTTTATGCTTTCATCCTATATTTAGCAGTGAGATGGAACTGAAGGAACACTGAGAGAAGATCTCCCAGGCAATCAGCACCAGAACAAGAGGACACAGCCTCAAGCCGCACCAGGGGAGGTTTGGGCTGGAGGTGAGGAGAAAGTTCTTCACAGAAAGAGTAATTGGCCATTGGAGTGTGCAGCCCAGGGAGGTGGTGGAGTCACCATGCCTGGAGGTGTTCAAAAAAGGATTGGACGTGGCACCTGAAGCCATGGTTTAGTTGTCATGAGGTGTTAGGTATTAGGTGATAGGTTGGACTTGATGATCTCTGAGGTCTTTTCCAGCCTGGTTGATCCTATGATTCTATGAGAGGTTTTAATTTTATTTTTTTTATATATCTCTGCATACTCAGACAGATATTGAAGATAATATTTCTCTCTCTGCTTGTTAATTATAGACCTGTATATGCAGAAAGAGGTAGTTGAGGACAGTTTTGCAGGGTGGCTGTGACTTCTATTCCAGAAGAGCTGCTTGCTTGCTTTATTTTTAGATGACAGGAAGCAATGGGGAGGATGGAGTGCACTGGGCTTGGATAGTTATGGGACCTCTCAGGCAGGTCAGACAGGTCCCATATATTTAGGGAAGAAATGCTGCTTGGCACGTTCATGGTCTTTGGCCACTCAGCTGCAGGTGTGATTCTGCTGAGAGCTGATAATCTGTGGGCTTCTGCTTTGACCCTGCATCCTGTGCAGCATGTAAATATGGTAGAAATCATACCCTGGGCAGATGTTGCTACTCCACCATTTTGATTCACAGGTTTTAGGCAGGACATTGGAAAGGAACAGGATCCCCAGACTCTTTTTCCTTGCCCTTCTTCCCCAGTGATGCCAGGCTGTGGCTGCCTCGGCAAAACTCCATGTATGGAATGTACTGTATTGTGTTATACACGTGGGCTCTCCATTCAGAGAGTCATTCAGAAGCTGATTTTCAGTCCTCTTCCCTCCTTCAAGTTCCTTTCTGTCTGGAATGCTGTGAGTGTGAATAGATTTCCAACAGATCCACTACTGCCAGCAGTTCCCAAGGATGTTAGGCAAGCAACATTGCAGGTGCTGGGGAGAGAAAAATATCAAACACAAACAAATAAAGTCCTAACTTTTACTTTGTCCTGCAGTAGCTAGCTGGTTAAACACCTTCCCTTGCTGATTTCAATCTCTAAAATCATGTTTTCCATTTCAGTGGGCCAAATGGTTCCTGGGCAGTTTGAACACCTGTGAACCTGGCATGCTGAGCCTCTAAATAATGCAGACACTGCAGTTTGCTCTGCACCTCTCTGGTTCATATCCTTTCCTAGCTGGCAAAAATCTCTGATAGTGACAGGATTTTGCAGCTGGAAAATAGGTCACCCTCGAGTCTGTGTATTTATATACATGTGTGTGTGTGTGGATATGGCCTGAAGCTGAACAAATAACTGGAATAGTTACATTCAAAGGAGAATTCCACTTTTGCCCTTCATGAAAATTCCTGAAGGGACTGGTGGGCTTTAGTTGGACATCCAGGGTTGCAAATATGGCAGGAGGCTTCAGAAGGAACCCAGACAAACTGCTTTATGAATTAGAGCCATTCAAGAAGGGAGTCTATCAATAGACTGAGGTATGGTTTGTGTTTGGTTGAGTTTGGGAGGTTTCACCAAGTGTGTGCTCATGGTCATATGTGTTTGTGCATGTACTCAAACAGAAAATGTGCTCTTGAGACCAGCTGCAAGAACCCTGCCTCTGAATGATCAATTATTTCGTTGAGGGCTTTCAGTGTACAGTGGTGAACCAGCAAGTTTATTTATACTGAAGAAGTGTCTTGTCCATAGTTGGTACCTAAATCAGCTCTGGCCTTTCCATGGTCAGCAGCTTCCTCTAATGTGGTTGTGTGTATGAAGCAGCTTTGAGCTTGGCATGAATGATTTGCTTGAAATCAATTATGCAGGTGCTAGACACAAAGGCACTGTTTAGGGGACCAGGAAGCTTCTCCTTCAGCTTCTAAGTTTTCAGGAGGAAACACTTTTTATCACAGGACTCAGTCACCCAGTTCCCACCTCCCCAGGCCTTTTCTCATAGCACTTCACTCTCTGTCTTCTCAAGAGATGCTGCTACTTCAGTGGTCATAAAGTCCAGGAAAAGCCCTTTGACTTACTGCTTTAGAGTTAAAAGAGAAGTATTCCCTTTGGAGCTACCACCCATGATGGGAACAGCGCTTCACTTCACAAATATATTGTTTGCTGTTGTTTATATTTTGCTCTATTTTGGAGCACCGCTGCCATTTCCAAAGGATCATCATTCATGTAATGATTCACTGCCAAAGCTATCTATAGTTATGCAAAACAAAACATAACCTCAGCTTCACTTTTGAAATATGCCTGCAGTTATAAATATGTGGTGCATCTATGCATGAGCAGTGATTTTTTTTTTTCCCTGGGAAACACCAAATGTCCTACATCTAATTTCTAAACAGCAAGACCTTAGCACCGTGTAGCACAGACACCATCAGCACTTGTTCAGTGTTTCAGCATGGCTGCTGAACCAATTTCAAATCAGTTAAGGCAGTAGGAACCCAAAGGAATGGGATCTGCTGCATGAGCAACTCTATCCACAGATGTGCAGTCCCACTCCTGAAACCTGCTCTGAGTTCCCAGTCAAAATCTTTCCTCTGCATAATTGATGAACATATGCAAAACTGCCACATTTGCTTGGTCTATCTTATATCCAGGTTGGTTTGGTTTTGCTGTTGTTGGGAGGTTTTTTGTTTGTTGTTTGTTTGTGCTTCCATGCTTCCTTTTATCTCCATAGGGAATAGTCTTGCAAGGGAAGGAGAATCAAACCAGGCAGAAAACATTCCCTGTTTTCTCAGTCCCATGGTGGGATTTTTAAAGCTCCTTTTCTGTTCTGTCTTGGAAGGGAGCTCTTATTCCACATCTTAGTCCTCACAGACCAGGAGGTCAAGCAGTTTGCTGAGTTCCACAAGACCGCTGACATTAAGTGACTGCTGGACACTTTCTTTTCCTGGTATTAGAGAGGACTGAACTGAGCTATGGCTGCTTCACATAACTGTAGCTGAGAGGACATCTGTAGAGTAATAAAATCTTAACTGCCCCAGCCATTAAATCAAGGAGTATCAGATCCTTTGGTGGAAATATGAGTGTCTCTAAACTGGAGGTAATTGAGGACTGAATTTGACACACATGGTACTGACGTCTCATAAAATGTCATGAACGCTTGACCTGAGATTTTTGAGACACAGCTGGTTCTCCAGGGTGGGATTTGGTTGGTGGTGGGAGGTTGGGGAGGTGATGGTTAATGTGTCTTTAGAACTTGGTGAGCTACTCATTTAGATGAACTGGGGTACCCTGTTACAACATTTGTCCCTGTCTGGGCTATGTCATATGAAATCTACCTTGAGTCTTTACAGGACAGTAGGTAGTGCAAATCTAAAGCAGCATTTGAATTAATCTATTAATAGCCAACAAAGCAGATTTCCAGCGGCATATAGACCTCTAGGCTGAGATTTTTTTCCCCTTTTAACAGATCTAGATGCCAAATTCCAGCTCCAGTTATTGGTAGCTTTTTGTCCAAATCACTTTAACAGCTTTGAACATCTCAGCTGTAATGTGGCAGATTAATATGACCAAGAATTAACTGTGAAGAACGTGGAATAAGAAGAGTACAGCAAACAAAATCCATCTGTCTTTATATGATCCTCACCCTGCCAGATCACCCAGAATGATGATGTTTAGCAGAGAATGCGGCTTTCTAAATGGGTGTGACTTTTCTTTCCTTTTGAATGCATCTCTGGGAGCATTTCTCCCTAATAACACCTATGTTTTCCACTCAGTGCTTGGCCTGAATGGTGTAGGTGGACACTGAGGGATTCTGCAGAAGGAAAAATGGGGCTTGGCAATATATTTATTTATTTTTTTCCCCATAAAAACTAGAAGGAATCCAAGTTTCCATGATGCTCAGAGCAAGGACTGGGGCAGGTTTCATCAGCAGGACAATTATATCATAGAATCAGTCAGGGTTGGAAGGGATCACAAGGAGCATCTAGTTCCAACCCCCCTGCCATGGGCAGGGACACCCCACACTAAATCAGGCTGGACAGAGCCTCATCCAGTCTGGTCTTAGACACCTTCAAGGGATGGGGCCTCAACCACCTCCCTGGACAACCCATTCCAGGGCTTCACCACTCTCACAGTGAAGAACTTCCTCCTCACGTCCAGCCTGAATCTCCCCACCTCCACCTTCATTCCATTCCCCCTAGTCCTATCACTACCTGATACCCTGAGAAGTCCCTCCCTAGCCTTCTTGTAGGCCCCCTTCAGACACTGGAAGGCCACAATAAGGTCACCTTGGAGCCTTCTTTTGTCCAGACTGAACAGCCCCAACTCTTTCAGTCTGTCCTCATAGGAGAGGTGCTCCAGCCCTCTGATCATCCTTGTGGCCCTTCTCTGGACATGTTCCAGCACGTCCACATCCCTCTTGTAATGGATTCAGCAGCAACACAGGATGATCTTGCATCACCCATCCCATTGCACCTCCCCATCTTTGAAGAGCTGTGTGTGTTTATGCTTCATACATCCAAATGTCTCATTCTTTCCCTGGAAGTGTATGTGTATTTCATCCAGTCCATCTTCAGACCAGGGGTACTATAGTCTTCTTGAGCAGCCACCCATGGCATTGTGAAATGCTTCATTTCTTGGTTAGATGACAGACAGCAAATGTTTCCATTTGGAGCACCTCTGCCTTCCTGTAAAAAGCAGCCTATACATGACCATTTCTATACATCTCTATTTTTAACATCTGAAAAAAAAAAAGAAAAGCAAACCCCTTCTATTTTTAGGCACAGTTCAGTTCTGTAGGCTGGCTGGTTCTAATAAGAAAAAATTCCTTACACTCTGAAGAAAACCCTGCATTGAAATCACACATCCAGGGGAACGTCCTGTACTATTAGCAGACCTACTGAGAGGCAAACCTCAGCTTCTCAGCAAATCCTCCAAACAAAAACATTAAGACAGGCTTCAGTGGAAAAAGAGGCAGGGAAGAGGCAGTGAGTTTTCTACCACCCCCCCAAAACCTGCCATGAAAATTCAAATTAAAAACGTCTTCACCAGTTCAGAAAGGAGGACAAGACTTTGGACATCTTCTTGTCTGGACCACTTGTCTTCATTGCTAGCTGGGTGTCCAACAGCTGTTTGTCTTTAGGAGATGAATCCATACTGCTCTCTGCTGCTGGCTTCTCAATCCCTGTGGACCATAGGCTTTGAAATAAATGTCCCTTACAACATTATCTGGGGAATGGACAGCAGGTTTCTGTGCTTGAGGGGTGCTGCATTAAGGAGGTCCTAGATGTTGCTGGTAACCAGGTCACTGAAATTGCATTTGTGCAGAGCTGTGGACTTCCTAGTATTTTTTCCCTCTCCAGGAGGTAAATGCCACCTTACCCGTGCTTGCTTCTTGAAGAGCAAGGATACTTCCCATACACAGTTGCCATGGGCATGAGTGAGAGCTGCATACAAAACACAGCTGTCTTGTTATGACTGTTCCCAAACCAGCTGAGAAAACCTTTCTCAGCCAGATGTTATTTAAGGGACATCCTATGGAAGACCAAATGTACAGCATATGTGAGCTAAGCACTTGAGGTTAACCACTGAAGTCTCTTTGGGAAGGATTTACCTGGGCCTTAGTCCTCTTATTTCTGCATCCTGAAGTGGTCTCTTCTCCCAGGCAACCAGCACCAGAACAAGAGGACACAGTCTCAAGCTGTGCCAGGGAAGGTTTGGGCTGGGGGTTAGGAAGAAATTCTACACAGAGAGAGGGATTGCCCATTGGAATGTGCTGCCCAGGGGAGGTGGTGGAGTCACCATCATTGGAGGTATTTAGGAGGAGACTTGATAGGGTGCTTGGTGCCATGGTTTAGTTGATTAGGTGGTGTTGGATGATAGGTTGGACTCAATGATCTCAAAGGTCTCTTCCAACCTGGTCTGGTCTATCCTATCCTATCCTATCCTATCCTATCCTATCCTATCCTATCCTATCCTATCCTATCCTATCCTATCCTATCCTATCCTATCCTATTCTAATTCTATTCTATTCTATTCTATTCTATGTTCCTCAGCCTATTTGGTTGGACATCTCATGCACATATTATGGAAGGATTGACATTCTTCTCCTTCCATATGTTTTAGAAGCTGCAATTTGGGTCTCTGTTCAATCACTAACTCCTAGTGTGACCCTGTGCAGGCCATTCAGTGTTTTCAGAAGTAGACCAGGCAATGCAGTGTAGAAACCTACAGGTCTTTGAAACTCCATTCATTTGGAGTCTTAGTTGCAAATCTGTAAATCTAAGATGATGTTAACAACTGAGCATGTCCTGCAGGGAGGAACATCTTAAAGAATTTGTGGGCAACTCTGCAATAGGAAGTGGAGGCACTGTGAATACAGAGATGAAGAGATAGTATCTTGATGCACATGCTGTTCCCCAGGGTACAGAGCAAAGTACATTGTGCTTCTCGGTATCAAAACTGCACCTTAGGGATATGAACAGGAATGGAGTGTGATTGACAAGTGTTTGCTCTGCAAAACTTGTACAGTAGAAAGCAAGCAGAAGATCTGCTCTTCCTTTGTGTGAATGTGGCTGTATGCATTCATCTTTCATCTGCAAATCAAATGCCAAGGAAGTGCACCAGGAACAATCAGAGGGAAACCTGCTCCAGCAGCCCTGCACACCTGGTCATGCAGGGTGAGAGGGAGAGCTAAAAAAGAAAGAAGATCAAACTGAGTTATGGCACACAATAGTGTCTGCATATTCTGGTGATTGACAGTACAGAAAGACCTGAGAGAGTTACCAGCTCTGTCAGGGTATCACCTGGATACACTCTAACTTCTGAGGTGTTTTCAGACAGTTAAAGTTTTCAGCAGACAAGATGCTCCATGAATAGCACCTTACAATGAACATGATGTGGCTGGCACAACTATATCCAGTGTCTTGCTATATCTTTGGACTGTCAGCCTAATCAGTGTTTCATTCATGCTGCCCACCAGTTTCTTCCCCTACTGGGAGTACAGATTTGAAGCATTTTATCCCTTCCAAAGCAAAGAAATCAGTGATTTCCCCCCCCCCCCCAGCCTTTACAGCATGAAGCATTGTATCGAAGAGCAGGGAAAATGAAGTGGCCTTTTTTTGGTGCTTTGTTTGGGTGAGAATTGAGGACACCTATCAAAATGTATTCCCTGTCCAAAGTGGCACTCTGCCTGCTCCTATTTACACAGGTTAATGGTGACTCAATGGAGCCTTTTGTTTCCACAGTCCACAGATTATTCCAGTTGTGTGTGGAGCTTGGGTTTGTGTGGTACTGTCCACCGGGGGCTAAGAAAACACCAAGGATTTCATCCAATGCCATAACTAACAGAGTGACATGAAGAAGAATTCAAAACCTGTGAGCAAAAGCAGCTTGTTTTTTTTTCACTCTGACCCTTGGACTGCTCTGGCTTGTGTTTCAAGAGTATACATTTTTACCTAAAGAAGGAAACTGCTTCTGTTACCTACTATTTTCAAGGTGTTACACGCAGAGTTCACAAGCTCTTGATTACAGGGTGGTCTCCACTATAATTTATAACACTAATAAATCAGAGCCAAATAGTACAAAACACTCTTTTTAGTAGCTGCTTCATCAAGGCCCTAAAATGCTAAAAATTGTGCTGATATGAAGCTCTCCACCACTGAAACCTTTCATTTTGCTTTGAAGTGGTCAGGATGTGTCCTGAAACTGGCAGGTTTGTATATTTGTTCTCTGGAAAGAAGGGTATAATTTTGCATTCTTGCTCTGTCCATAATTCAGACTCATCTGTGCAGACTTTCCCTGGCATCCTGAGGCAGAGAGCAGGCTGGGGGCATGTGGGAAGGCTCCAGGCATTAACCTGTTAACTTCTCCCAGGGCTGCAGGGCTAATGCTGAAAATGTGCTTCAGGAATTGGGTACTTCTGGCTAAAGTAGAAGTGGATAGGGAAGACAACCTCTGCTCCCCATCCTGTTTGCCTCACCAAGGACAGAATGGGTGGCCAAGGTTAGCCCAATGATAATTGCTGCTGAAGATGAGCAAGAGGAGAGGAAAATGCTAACATCTCTAATGAGCTGTTTGCACGTGGGAAGATATTAATGAATTCCTTGGTTTTGTGCAAATTATACTGAATTGTAGGCCAGGGTGAGAGCTGAAATGGAAGGGGAGTGTATGACTGAAAACCTTTCTGTGTTGTGCTTGTGCTCTCTGTGTTTGCAATGATAGAATAGAATAGAATAGAATAGAATAGAATAGAATAGAATAGAATAGAATAGAATAGAATAGAATAGAATAGACCAGGTTGGAAGAGACCTTAAAGATCATCATGTCCAAGCCATCATCCAACACCACCTAATCAACTAAACCATGCAACCAAGCACCCCATCCAGTCTCCTCCTAAACACCTCCAGTGATGGTGACTCCACCGCCTCCCCGGGCAGCCCATTCCAATGGGCAATCACTCTCTCTGTGAAGAATTTCTTTCTAACATCCAGTCTGAACCTCCCCTGGTGCAGCTTGAGACTGTGTCCTCTTGTTCTGGTGCTGGTTGCCTGGGAGAAGAGACCAGCCCCCACCTGGCTACAACTCCCCTGTGCCTTTACACAGGTCTGCATGTGACAAAGCCCTCCTTGCCTCGTGCCACCCACATCCACCAAAATGCAACTTTGGGGGATTACAGACAGAGAGTTAACGGTCTAAAGTTTGTTTATAGCACAGAACTGTTGACAACAACAACAACAACAACAAAATTAAATGTATAACTTTATCTGACATCCATGCTGGCTTTGTGGATGAAATAGGAACCCACAGCTTTTACAAACAGCTCCATTAGACAATGCCGTTTGAGATGTCTCCTTACATGCTCTGGTTCCAACCTTTCCTGCCCATTGCCTACCTCCAGTGCAACTCATAAGCCTGCTTCTCCATGAATAAGGAGTGCATTTCCTTTATGGTTTGCCACAACCATCACCACTGCTATGGCAAGAACAGGCATGTGTCCAAATTTTGACCCTGAAACTGAAAGCAGCAAGGCTTCGGTCTCTGGGAGGAGGCATGAGGCACGTTCTTTCTCTGCTCTCATACCTTCCCACAACACAATGCTGCATGGGCTGGCTTGCTGCCAGCACTTTGACAGACTGGAGTGATAGAGGATGCTTGATAAGCCTCTGGAAGTGTGTCTACCTGAAGGTAAGGGTTAGTGGAGGTGTTAACACTGATGCTGTACCTGACATCCTCAGTACAGACAGTCCTCGTTCTTGGCACCTGTGTTTTCCCATCAAGTAACACTCATTTGTTATCATATACACACACCACAGATTTACATAGCTTGTAGGGGTGAATCATGCATAATTGTGGCTTCTTACATGACAGTTCATATATTAACAAGCAACTTATTTGTGCTCTGTGCAGGAGGAGTGTAGCAGGAGCGTGTGGACCTCTGGTGTCAGAACCATATTCATCATTATCTGGAGATAAAAAAGGAGTTTAGTGGTTAAAAGTGAAATGAGAAAATAATTGCTGGTTTGATTTGCCTGTACCATGGGAAACATTGCTTTGATTTATGTATGTATCTCTAGGTACTTAATGAAAATATGATAGCAGCCAGGAATCAACCACCCCTATACAGAATATAATTAAAAGCACAAAGAGGCGGGCTTGTAACCATTTCCCCCATGTCCTGCAGTGCCTTTTTGGAAGCCAAGAGGAACAGAAAGAGAAGGTTTCCTTCATGCAGTGGAGACTACACTCTGGCAGAGCTTGAGAAAGTTCAGTAGATGCTGGTGTTATATCAGACTGGAGCAGTCTCACGTGACGCTGTCCTTCAGAGTAGCAAGGATGAGGTCTTTGCTTGGGTGGGTGTGACAGCGTCTGGCACCTTGTGTGCCAACATGAGCTCATTACAGGTTATCCTACCCCAAAATGTCCCAAAGCTGTGGAAAATTTTGTTTTGCATCAAGTCCTACAACAGTCCCACCAGACAGTGTGGGACTCATTTCACAGGTACTTCTAATGTTCAGCTCTCCTGAGAGGTTGTAGACCGTAGGATTCCTGTAAAAGGGCTGCAAAGTGATGGAGCTTTGCTCTCCTCTGAGCCAAGAGGAGCAGAGCTGGCTGCCAGCACTGCTCCCTGCCAGGTCTGACACCTTGCACTCGAGCTCCCCTCTTGCAAGGTCTGGATGCAGAGGGAGGGGTGGCACAGCCACTCTGATGAGGTGTGCAGAAAAGACACAGCATGCAGGACATTTGGCCAGAGTACAAGGAGGTAAAAACAAAAAGAATTTCATTGTGGAGAAACTCTGTTTCTGCAGAAAGTGCAAGAGGAAACACCTCTGCATGTTACCAGACTCTGAGTATGGCGATTCTGGCCACAGCACATAACATCCTAGGGAGTGAGACCCTTGGGGTGTTGAGAGTTGGTTTTGCTAATGGATCTCCCAGGGGCTGATGGATTTAATGGGTGAAGTAAGTCTGCTTTTATTTATTTTATTTCTTTGGCAGCTGCCACAGGTGGAATTTTGTGCATTTTCTTTTTTTCTGGCTGTTACTACTTGTCTGGGATATTTAGATGAGCTACGCTTGAGCTGCACTTGTTTCCTTCAAGGTGGAACTTTTGTCAGAGTAACTGAGGCACCTTCTGCAGTAACACATTCTAGTCAGCTTCCATTTATAAAATGCTCTGTGCAGTTTTAGAAATGAGCCCTGAAATGGTTATTAGGCACTGTACACGTGAGCAGTAGTTGGTCAGAAGCTCAGCAGTAGGTTGCAGAGGCGTAAGCTGTTGTTATACACAGTTTATTGGCTCCTAACAAACTATCTGCTAAGGCTTGGATGGGGAAAGTATGGATATCTGTGCCTTTGAGTGCTGCAGACCCCATTTACCCTCTCTCTTTGGTACTCTTTTCCTTGGTATTTTGGTGTGGCCTCTGTTGCTTTTGCCACTATTGATGTGTTCAGCTATGTTTCTGCTACTGGATTGACACTTATTCTGTTACACAGATTAGGTCTAAGTGGGATACCTTGCTTAGCCTTTAGCATGATCAGCTCTCACTCAGGTCATTGAATCTTTTGGTAGACAAACAGCATTCCTCCATTTTAGGCCTTAAACAAATCTTAGTGTTTGAGACTGGCACTTTGCATGATGATTTTCCCTCTTAGTTTCTGCAGAAAACTGGCTATAGGCTTTTGCACTTCAAAAACCAAACTCATTGATAGTCTGTTAAAACCCTGTTCTGACGGGAGACAAAGCATTCCCTTTGACTTCCAAGGACCAGAATGTTCTGTGCAAAGTGAATAAAGCCATTAGGAAGCAAAACCTTCACTAATATCAATCAGTGCAACTCGATGTGTAAATTTGCTCTAGGCACAGACCTGGCCCAGAGCACTATCTCATTTTTGTGATAATTCCTCTCTATAATTCAGTTCCTCTCACCTTGCAATATTCTTGCTGCTCTCTGTTGAACACCCTCCAGCCTATCACTATCTTTCTCATCATTAGTTACCCAGAGTACAGACTGGGCTGGATTCTGGAGGTCTGCCAGCCTCTATCGCTCGTGGGTTGATCTCTTGGCCAGGTGAGGCCAGATGAGAGCTACACACAAACTGCCTGGCTTTTCTCTGACTCATGCCTGCAAGGCCTCTGCTGAAGGGAAACAGCTCTGACCAGAATTGCCTTTTCTGCTACCTCATCATCTTGCAAATTCTTACCCAGGGTGAAACACAGCTATCCATAAATCTCTTCTCCCTATCAAGATTTCTCCCTGACCCCCTTTCTGAGACATGAGATGCTTTATAAATGCACGAATCAGTAGATAATTTTTCTGCTCATCTCAGTAAGTATCAGAATAGAGTGCATATTTATATCAGCTAGCATTTGCAGTCTGCAGTATGGAACATGTCTTCTGCTTCTCCAATAAAGCTTTAGAAGGCAGCCACATCTATGGAGAGCTGTATGAAAAGGTAACAGCCTTTTCTGGTATGGATAAAAGCTCTGTTGAAAATTCCTATTTGTTTCAGTCAGGACACTTCAGAAATTGCTGTGAGATTATGCCCTTGTAGTGAAATAATGGTCTAGAAGCCTGTCTTTCCTCTGCTGTTCTGCACCACTGAATGCTACTGATTTTCATAGTTAATCATAAGTGCTTGCCCTAAGTTAATTGATGCCCTCATTATGTCAGAGTTAACTGCAGCCTGGGAGATTTTTTTTCACCATTAACTTCTACACTAGTTAGCCTTATGGCACCAAGCAGCAGAAATAATGAAGAAAAGATCCCCAAACCAAGCTGACCATCAGTGCTAGCATCACATCAGCACTCGAATTCGCAAAGGTCAGAGGAAAATGTTCCCTGCAAGCTGCATATTTCTCACTCTGCACATTTGCACAAATACCACAAGCAAGAGTGATCTTCACAGACACCTCTAGGTTGTAATTAGCAGCTAACCAGGGACTGCCTACCAGTTCCAGTCAAAATTGTATGCTTTGGGGTTTAGTGTCTAGAAATGCCAGAGCTGAGGTTTTCACATAAAACTTGAGTCATGGAGTTCAAGAGACATCGATGTTCTCATGACACGGCTTCAGATTCTCAGCTCCTTTGCAAGGCTCTGTGTGTTGAGCCTCAAGGATGAGAGCATAATTCCCACTGCATGGGCTGTGGGGGTTAAAGGAAAAGTGGCATTTCTTTACCTGGAATGACAGACAGATTTTGAGGTGGGGGATGAGGGAAGTGGGAGAATGGGGTCGTGGCTATGGGAGAAAGTTACCAGTTCTTGTTTTCATAACCAACAAACTCCTGATGCTTGTTTTTAAAACACCTTCTGCCTTCCAAAGCCCCTTTTTTATAGCAGTAATGGAAGTATTGCTGTAAAATTCAGCAAGACCAGACAGGTACCCTCAGTTCTCAGTGTTCCCTGGTCTGCCTTGCTTGGACAGCCACTGAGCAGCTCCCAGCTCCAGAGGCACACTGACTGATCTTCTTGCTGAGTGCTTACTTTTGCTCTTTCCTGTTTTATTCACCTCTTAATCCTAGTTAAAAGCTATTCAAAGGTTTGGTCTTTCTAAGCATTTTACCTAAGGCATGATTCCATCTCAAACCTTAATCCCAATAATCTTGGAAACCAACCTGTCTGGCTGACCTTCTGAAAACCTCCCCCCTGTAACAAGATGACAAGAACACTGCAGATCAATATCCTTATGCACACCTGATCCTCACTCAGGGGAGTCAGCAGAGATCCTGGCCCCCAAGGCTTCCCAGCAGAGCTTCCACATGGTTACCCCTGGGATAGTTAAAATTGCATTTTGAGATGTTGCATCAGGGTGCAGCCTATCACTAATATTATCTTTCAGAATTCCCAGCCTTACACATCATGATGTGTCATGTCTGGTGAAAAGCAATACTTGATTTGACTGATGTGCTGTAACTGGGGTGAACTTATTAGTCATGATGAGCTTATTAGTCACGTTGCATCTGCCTCAGTGCAGGGAGATTCCTCTGCAAGCACAAGAAGTGAACTTCGGTACATGAAGCAGGGGTGAGAAAGATCTTCCTCAGGCAACAGGCATCTTTTGTTCTGAAGCAGCTTATGGCTGATTTAAGAAGTCTCAACAAATGCCCCATTTATTAAGATAGTCCAAATATTATAACAATAACAATAACTAACAATAACAATAACAATAACAAACCAAACAAAACTCAACACAAAACTAAGCTATAAATCTTTTGTCTGAGACAGCTGGTAGGAAATCCAGATGAATCTAGTAGTGTGAAAATGCCAACTGCACTTTGAAATACCCCACTACAGGAGGAAATAGCAGCCACAGGGGTGAGGGCTCTACCCATTTTGCCACAAAGACTGTGTGAAACAGATGAAGATTGAAGCCCAGCCCAGGCTGGAAGACCAGCTTCAGTTCTAAGACCATATTTTTGTGAATCTAGGTCTACCATTAATGAATTTTCCCACCCCCCATGATTTACCCTATGCCCTTCCCAGCTCAGACACTAGAAGTTTGCTGAAGTAATGTATATTACAAATCTACTGATACATATTGAGCCCAGGCTAAGATGTAAACCAGCATCAGTTAAAAGCAGAGTCTTCATTTTCTATTTGATTTCTCTGGATTTCATTTCCTGCTGGAAATTCCTAACTAGCTGGAAGCTAGCCCCTTATCATATACCAGTGGATCATGCATTTAAGCAGGGAAGGGAAGCAAGAAGAGAAGTAAGAGGTGTTATAGAATTGTTAGGGTTGGAAGGGACCTCAAGGATCATCTAGTTCCACCCTCTCTGCCATGGGCAGGGACAGCTCACACTAGATCAGGTTGCTCAAACCCACATCCAGCCTGGCCTTAAAAACCTCCAGGGATGAGGCTTCCACCACCTCCCTGAGCAACCTGTTCCAGTGTCTCACCACCCTCATGGGGAAGAACTTTTTCCTAACATCCAATCTGAATCTCCCCATTCCTATTTTTGCTCCATTCCCCCTAGTCCTATCACTGGAATTATTCCTTTATTTGTTCATTTGTTTATGCATGTCTGTATTTATTTATTGATGGTAAAAGCTTCCTTATTCATGTCACTCACCAGCAAAGTTGTATGGGATTGTGTACCATGAGGGCCTAACACAAGAGCTGATGCAGCAGTGACAGACAGCAGGTTTGTCTGAATGGCAGCTGGCTGGAAAGCAATGCTCCTGTTGTGCATTATTCATCCTTTTCCACTGCCTTCAAAAGGAGACATGTGCCAGTTTCCCATGGTCAGCACTCACTGTGATGGGAACTCAGCTTCTATCTGCCTGGTGTGTGTCAGGTCATTAATATGAGTCCTCCCAGGACACCCTGTGTGGTTTGGTATCAGATTCTGCTGCTGGCAGTTTCTGAGCTGGCTTTGGTACCCATAAAACTTTGCAAAGAGGCATCTCCATGAGACAAATCTTTACCTGATTTATGATTGCTTTCAAAGTCTATGCAGAAGACACCACTGCTCACACACCTAGGAATTCTGTAAACTGAACTAACATAAAACCATCTCCTGCTGTCATTGCTTTTGAGATTTATTCTCTCCAGGCATAGATCCATGCCTTAGTCACTTAGGAACTGATGTAAAGCCCATCCCAGTGACTAGAAAGATTCCTATTAGCTTCCCTGACTTTAGGTGGTGTCCTCAAAGTTTCATGTTGTTGCTGTTCAAGGAATTGGAAAAAACTCTTGTTGATTTGAGTAATGCTGGATTAAGGGCTGTCTGTTGTCCCAGGGAGGGCAGAACTCCTATGGTGCAATGTGACCTTTTCCCTTCAAAACTCGATCTGTAGCTCTGCCGACTTGGCAGACCCAAGTCAGTGAGACAAGCTCATCCTCTCCCTCTTTTATGAGGCCATCTGGGAGGATGTTGCTCTCATAAGCACTACCTCTGTAACAACTCCATCCTTTTGAGCTGAAAATTCTTGTGCCAAATATAAATGTGGGGAAACATCCCCCTCCAGCTTATGATAAGTGGTTGAACCTGGCACAGTCAACGGGAGGGAGAATCTGCCAGAAAAGCTTTAGAATGTCTAAAGAGAAGAGAACTTGGAGCCTTCCAATCTTGGAATGACGTCCTCCTAGAGAGTTGGGATGTGTTTTTCTCCCCCAATTGCTTGCTTATCTATTCCAGATCGGTGCCTGGATGTCAGTTGCTCCTCCTGTGCTAGATGCTCTTTGTGTAAGTGTATTGCACCCACCAGAGGCTCAGAGTTTCTTCCAGACCTCTACAGCCGATGACCCACTCTATCTCCTTGCTCTGCTTAATGAAGAAAAAATCATTCCATCTTTTCATCTGTCCCTAATTGGGACAGGTGATGGAAGTCCTATTCTCCTAAACCCAGCCTTACAGACATTTTCCAGCTGGCACAGCAGTTCCACTGCTGGAGATATGTGTAGTTTAACAGCTTTATTTGTGGAGTGCTGGTGACGCACTAGGTGAACTATTAGCAGGTATTTTTGCATTTCATTTTTTTGTTCCTTATAGTAAAGTTTCCCACCTGGACTCCTGAGGCAGGATGTGTTAAGTCTGGCAGATTACTCAGATGCTGTGCACTGTTTCAGATAACAGCTCCTCTGTCTGGCTTCACAGATCAGAAAGTCTGTGCTTGTCTGTGTCAGTTTGAAGCCTGAAAACTTGGACTAATTTCTGAGCTCTCCCAATGAGATCACTAACCCTCAAACAAAGATGCCTCCTTGGGTGACAGTCAAGATGCAGCTTCTTATGCTCTGTAGAGTGCCAATTCTTGATTTGGGTTCCCATTCCATCATCATCCATGCAGTAACTTGCATTTTCCTTCTACAGCTATGCATGACTGGCACCTAGACCAACCTACCATGAGTTTTTCAGTGCTTCTTATAGTAACATACGTACATGTAATTGGGTTCAATTTAGTTTTCCCTTCTTAAGGTATCAGAAGATAAACTAATTTTTTAGAGCTTTTTTTTTTTTTGGTAATTAAAGCAGCTCTTTATCCCTTCATAACACTAGATCTTGAGACTCTAATGAGCTTTCTGGAATGAATTTTGTTTTGGTAAGAGACCTGGGACTGGAAGAGGTTGGAGATGGATGGCCAAAAATAGGGACCATTTCACAAAAGATCAGGTTATGATTTGCTTTGTATTCCAGCCAGGTTTTTAATTCATGAAGAATTGAAACTGGCATCAGGGATTGCTCTGAATATGTAATGAGTATTGAATTTATGTGTTTCCCCCCCCATTAGTGAAGCAAATAACCAGCTGGGATGTTCAGATGCTGGGCATCAGTGTGGCACTCACAGAAGATCCTGAAATTGCCAAGTGCCATCCTAAAAATGAAAAACTATAGCAAACAATTGGGTTGCTTCTCCAGTCTGGAGAAACACAAATGCAGCACAAAGTAAAATATTCCTCTTCCTTCCTCCCTCCCTTCCAAAAACAAAGCCAAAATTCACCGATTCAGTGAATTTCACATTTGACAGGATTATTGCCTCAGTGACAAACTGACAAGTTCTGTCCCTCTTTACTTCTTCCAGCCTCACATTTGCTTGCTAATTCATGCAAAGTTTTTCTAAGTGCTCCATCCTGGAGGATGTTGGCTCTTCTGTGAAAAGCAGTTTCCCCACCAATCTATTTCCTCCCTCAGACTCAGTGATCCGGCAACAGAGCGAAATGCTGCTTGCTTCAGCTCAGGCCGGAGGCTCTGGCAGACTAAAAGCACAACCTCCCCAGTTGGTGTGTATGCTGGCTTCTTGGTGGCACCCCAGCATCCCCCTTTTCATCTCTCACCTCTTCTTATTTCATATGATTGCACAAGATTTATACCTGACACAAGGCAGAAAGGGGCTAAGTAATTAAGTGTGCCTGATTTAGGAGCTAGTAATAAATATTTGCATGGAGCAGAGGTCTGTAATGCTTCCCGTTGCAGAAGTTTCTCCCTCCACCTCTCCAAGGAACTGTAGGGTCAAGTTACATTCCCTGCAGTGTACTGGAGTTCCTGCAACCTCTCAGCAAGGTTGGCCCTACCTGTACAGCCCATCAGCACATTCCTGGGTCGACTTGAGGAGAACCACTTGAAAATGGCTGTAGATAGTCAGTGCCCTGCAGGAATGTGCTAAACAAGCGCTCTCCCCTGCTCTCTGCAGCTGCCTGTCTGGAGATCCTGGTTTCAAGCCAGGGCAGTGGGGAACTGAAGTTGCCTTGACCTGATTTAGGTCTTACCAACTGCCCAAATTTACAGACATGAACCAAGCAAAACATTGATGTACACTCACCACAAAGGCAGTTTGAGAGTCAAAATCAGGCCATCACAGAGGTGTGAACTGATGCCTAATGGCTCACCCCTGCTGTGGACAATCAGAAACCTTGGTATCTCTTTTTTTAGAGATACCATATCTCTTTCATATCTTAAAAACAACAACCAAAACCAAACCAAAATCAATACACTTCCCCAAAGCCCCCCCACAAACCCCCCAAAACCCAAAAGACCAAATGGGTGTGAGATGTAGTCCTGCTATCTGCCTGCCTAAGAAAGGTGGATTAGCAATTCTATGTTTGGTACACTGGTCAGCTGCTTTCTTCACACATTTGCTGCTTGTTTGTAGACTTTTCTAGCATTCACCAGTGATCCTTCTCTATCTGGAGTGAAGTTGCTTTTTCTCACAAGCCACCCTGAGCTTTGGCCATCCTTCTTGAGGACATTTTCCTACTCATGCTGGAGGCTCCTCCGCTCTAGCACTGGGACTGTATATGCCACTTCAGATCATTCAGCAAAGGGAAAAGGAAGAGAGAGAACAATCCTGTGATGTGCAGATGGAGTTATCATGCCTTCAGTGATAAATGGACTTACACCATACTAGACAAGGATCATAGCCATTTATGTAGGTTAGAACTTCATGTAAGAACTTTCTTGCTGGGTTCTACCAAAATCTTTTCTGCAAGTGTCACTCCTAACCCAGCCTTTTTTTTCCTTATCTTGGATCTCACTGTTTCCTTAAAGCACATCCTCCCTCCCCCATGCTTCTAATGGAGCTCTGCTTGATTGTGTTATACTACTTTGTGGGTTGTTTTTTTTTAATACTCAGGCACTTCAGTTTGGGGCCAGGTTGCCAATATAGAGCTCCTGTTATGCAGTTAATGAGTAATACTTGATTGAGAATAAAACCCAAGCTGAAGTGCTCTTGACAAAAGCCTGGATTAAAGGAGGAGTTTTCCAGGGGCTTGTTAAGCAAAAGGCTTTTACCATGCAGGTTCTCAAGGCAGTTTCTTCACATTCTCTGCCTCCTCCAGATCAAATCCTCTACCATTTCACTACGTGATTTGCTTCTTTGCAAGAGCCAGATGTGTTCTTTCACTCAACAGGTATAATATATTCTACTCATTTAGAGAAGAGAAGGGATTGCACAACCCCCTGTTTGGTAAGATTCTGCTATATTAAAAATCAATATTGCTTTCCCACCTTTCACTTCATACATCTAGTGAAGTGTCCAGCTTTGGCCAATCGAAATTCCAGGTTCCAGAGTGTTTGTTAATGGCAATATTTATTTAGTTATCAGTGTCACTCCTTGGGTTGTTAGGTGTTTAACCTTTTCCCTATCATTAGCATCCCTTAGTTAATGAGGTTGTTCAAAATGGTTTGTGGTATCAGACAAAGCTGGGAACATAACAGCTTGATCAATACCTTTCAGTGATAATTTTACTCTGAACCTCTGTTTTGAACCTGAGCCTTCCAAACATTTCATTGGCCAAGACAAACGGTGTCTGTGCACAGTTCTGTTTTTACAGTATTTTAATTCCAGTGAATCAGTACAGTAAATATTGATGCACTGTTTTGCCTTCAGTATTTTTGGACTTCTGTCAAATTAATTAAATAGTAAATGGCAGAGTGGATATCCCAGCACACTGTCCTATTAAATGCTAAGCAAGATTAGAATGTCTGATAAAAAGGTCTTTATGCAACTGCAAATAAAGGAAGGACACGGTGTTAAACCAGCCTTTGTTGGCATTTCCCAGGTGGCTTTCTGAAGTGAACATTTACTTTGTGTTCCCCAACAGATGAGAAAGCTTCACTGCTGTGAATGTCAGCAACATACTTTTATAATTACCTTTCCATCCTTGCTGTTTATTTCCTCCTTTTGCACTGCAATTCCTCCAGCTTGCAGGTTATGTTTGTTCCCTCCTTCTCGCAGAGCTGCAAGAGATACCTGTAGGTTGCAAACTTCCATCTGTGATGGTGTCTGCAGTTTGCAGCTGCTATTTATCTGCCTGCATGCGGATCACTTTGCCTTTCTCTGGAATAAGTCTTCAACCACATGCAGAGACAATTGTGCTGCCATCCTATATTATAGGTTGGACTTGATGATCTTTGAGGTCTTTTCCAACTTTATCGATTCTATGCTACGATTCTATGATTGTCCTTACCTTATTCAAACCTTTCATGTGAAGATGCAGAGGTGATTTCTCTAGCTATTGGCTATCTCCCTCGTGGTGCTCTTCTGCTGGCCAAGCCACAGGTATGAGTTTACTTGCGGGCCAAGTGAGGAGACGTGTGTGCTTCCTCAGTTGGCATAGGGGCTGGGTGCAAGCAAACACCACAGAGTTCTGACGGGCAGCGAAAGCTGCTGCTGCCACAACTGTTCTGGCCATCAAGACAGCAAAACATGTTGTCTGCAGCATTTTGCTTACTCAGCATTGGTGCTGGCCAGCCAGCAAACCCTGCAGGCTGTTACAGCACAAGTTCACCATTTCTGACCTATTTATTGATCACATTCCTGCCCCTGCAGGCATCTGCTTTAGCAAAGGCATGTGACCAAGGAAGGGATCGAAATCCATTGTATTGTATGGTTTGGTTTTCACAGCCGATGACCTGGGTACCTCCATTTCTCTTTTGCATTTTTCTGTTGATGTCTTCTGTGCTTATCTTTTGTATTGATTGGCTTGAGAGATTACAAAACTCCAGTTCTGGCTTTGCTTCTCTTACTTCACAGAAGCACTTCAGTGCCAGGTTTCTGCAAACTCTCTTTTCTTTTCTTTTCTTTTCTTTTCTTTTCTTTTCTTTTCTTTTATTTTCTTTTCTTTTCTTTTCTTTTCTTTTCTTTTCTTTTCTTTTCTTTTCTTTTCTTTTCTTTTCTTTTCTTTTCTTTTCTTTTCTTTTCTTTTCTTTTCTTTTCTTTTCTTTTCTTTTCTCTTCTTTTCTTTTCTCTTCTCTTCTTTTCTCTTCTCTTCTTTTCTCTTCTCTTCTTTTCTCTTCTCTTCTTTTCTCTTCTCTTCTTTTCTCTTTTCTCCTCCCTTCCCTTCCCTTCCCTTCCCTTCCCTTCCCTTCCCTTCCCTTCCCTTCCCTTCCCTTCCCTTCCCTTCCCTTCCCTTCCCTTCCCTTCCCTTCCCTTCCCTTCCCTTCCCTTCCCTTCCCTTCCCTTCCCTTCCCTTCCCTTCCCTTCCCTTCCCTTCCCTTCCCTTCCCTTCCCTTCCCTTCCCTTCCCTTCCCTTCCCTTCCCTTCCCTTCCCTTCCCTTCCCTTCCCTTCCCTTCCCTTCCCTTCCCTTCCCTTCCCTTCTCTTCCCTTCTCTTCTCTTCTCTTCTCTTCTCCTCTTCTCCTCTCGTCTCCTCTCGTCTCCTCTCGTCTCCTCTCGTCTCCTCTCTTCTTCTTTTCTTTCTGTGTGCATAGCCTGAAGCTTCAGTCTGATTCAGCTTTCTAGTACAACTTGCAAGCAAGATGGAATCCATATTGGCACTGACTTGGCTTTTATTGACAGATACTTAAGCTCACATTCATCACATCACAACATTCCCAAGTAAATTTTGTTCATAAAAACAGATTGAAAACTTGACCCAGATAGACTTCACAAGAAAGTTTGTTGTCATCAGGAACTGAAAACAAATCTCATGGAATAAGAAACAGACTTTAAAATAGATGGGAGTCTGTTGGGAGTCTGAATCAGTAGAGGTTTACATAACTGTGTCCCAGCATCCTGGATTATCCAATTTCTCTGGAGGTTAGGATACCTGGAAAGCAAGCAGCTTTGCAGGAAAGCTAAAATAACTTCCATTGAAGTTATGGGGCATATAGCCAGGTGGATCCAGGTCACATGTAGGGGCTCTCATTAGGATATATAGTTTGCCTACAAGCGTTAGGCAAAATCCTCTACCAAATCCTGCAGGATTTAGACCTCCTAGAATTCCTCTTGATTTAAAAGAGAAGCCTGTGATCCAAACCTGAGTGACATTTCCCCTTGCACGCAGGATCTTCTTCCCCATTGTTCAGAGCAAGGCAAATACTTTTGCAGAGCCTGTTTGAGCATGCATGTTTTTTTTTTCAGAAGGGAACATAAAACAATTTGACATGGTCTTGTTATTTTCTTTTGGAACACTGGATGTATCTGTGCTCCTCTTTCCATTCCCCCCCCCCTTCTTTTTCCACATGAACTAAGGCAGGAAAGAGCAAAAGAAGTCCTTCTGGAGGAGGAAGCACAATGTGTGCTGGAGTGACCTTGGGGACTTTGCTTCTGTCATTGCCCTCACCAGCTCTTGATAAACAGCAAGTGAAATGGATTGACAAGATTGCAGAAATCACATCATTTTCTCTTGATTTATCTGCACAGATGGAAAAAGGGGCAGTATCTAATCTCAGTCTAGAATCAGCTGGAACTGGACTGGCAGTGTATAAAGACAGCAAAAGCAGCAGACTTATAAATGTGCTGAGCTGTAGCTTGCGCTGTGTGAGCAAGCAAGCCATAGCTGTTCACTAGTTTATGCTTAAGGAAGATAGAGATCCAAAGACATTGATGTTGACATTTCAATTCTTTAAAATGCTCCCCAGTCCTGTACCAGATGTTACATTTGCTGACATTTCTGGTTGAACACTTGCTTTAAAATCTTTCCCAGAAATATAGTCTAAGAGGGCCAAATTCTTGGGTCCTTCCTCTGTCAAGGTACATGGGTGAGAACACGTCAACATCTCACTACCAACTCTGTTAAACAGGGTTTGCCCAGATGGTTCAGCAGTTTAGTCCACAGGCATCTTTTAACTTTCTCCCCTTCTTTTTTTTCATTTCTTTCCCTTTTTTTCCCCTCCCCTCCTTGTCTCCTGAGTTTTTTTCTGCAGCATTTGAAAAATCAAAGTCTAGTGATCCTTCCTTAGTGCTTTACAGGCAGCCAACTACACTTCTAAACCACCACCCAGGTATGTGTTTGACCACATTTGGCAGTGCTTGCTGCAAAAAGGAACTATTAAGACTTGTCGAGGACCAGGACTGAATTGCCCTCTTACCTTAGACTGTGGTTCCTGTGATTCGGGGTTAAGTGGAGGGGGATGTCAAGCAAACCCATTAGGAGTAAATTGTTAAGTTATACATTTTGTCTTTGAACAGGGTAAGGAGCTGCTGCAGAGCATTCCAATGAAAATATTAAGGGGACACTTAGTGTAATGTGCAGCTTTTACATGTGCTCATTCATGCACAGAAACTCGATTACTACAATACCTCCACAATGTAGCCAGTGTCTCCGAGCAGCAAGGGCTTGTCTGACACATTTCTGCAGGGGTGAAGAATTGAGAACCGTGTAGATGAAAGAGAAACGTGCATAAAAGTAGCAACAGAGGTCATTACTTGTATGAAAAGAAAAGAAAGGCTCCCTGGATTAACTAGCAAACTGTTGAAGCGCTAGCAAACCACTGCTCCATTTGCACCGGTCAGCTTTGTGTTCATTGCTAAAGGGCTGGGTTGGAAATTAATAAATAACCTCCCCTATGAATTTTATAGCAAGGTTGTTAATGTGTGGGCTCTGGGAAAGCATTCCAGCCTCTACCTTCTAGACACACAGATTTAAATCTAGGTTTCGCATGCCCTGGAAATTGAACACGGTGAACTATCCACTTGCTGCCTGATAACACGAATTAAACCCCACAAATCCGCAGAATCTATGTGGCTGAGGGACTTTACGTGGACTGGATGCTATCAATCCAACTTCTGCTAAGATGCAGTGTACCCAGCTAAGAAAAGCCCACAGACAGTGCTGTGTGGCGTGGAAGTCTGCAGTTTCTCTGCCTCCTACAGTCTCGTGCATTTGTGCTAGATCCAGAGAGTGTTCCATCACCAGGCATAATGTTTCATCTGGTAGCAAGACAAAGGTGATGTGGGAGATGTGGAGTCCTCTACAGCGGTCTTGGATGACTTTGAAACAAAACAGCTGAGATGGAGGCTCTCAGGAGTCTGACATCCTCAGTCTCTTTTAAGTCATTCGACTGTGGGAGCTGTAATGCTCTTGCCATTCAAATAACAGCAGTACATTAACTTGCAAACAAAGCTTTCTGACGCTGAGGTTAAACTAACTTCCTTTCAGAAGCTTTAAAGTTTCGCCTCCTCTTAAAAGAAAAACACATCACACAGGGGCTTGAGAGTCTTTGCTAAAAGCTGCAATGTTTTTCTTCATTTTTTTTCCTTTTTTTAAGTTGAAGAAGAGTTGTTTCTTAAGGAGTGAAAGATAGCTGGTGTCAGAACGTTTCAAGCTAGAAAACTGCAAGTTGAAGAAGTGCATCTGGGCCCTCACATCAGTGAGTTTGTCCTTCCTGTAATGTCTAACGTCCCCTTTGCTGGGTGTATAAATTCACTTTTTGTATATAAATACATTCAGCACCCCTTTTTCTCCAAAGGTCTCCAATGACTAGAATATTTCTTCAAGGCTATAGTGAATATCGACGCTCCTGTGAGGAAGTGTTCTCCTTATATGACTCTGAGTCAGATTTCTCTTGCTTGCTCCAGTTGCTTTCTGGCTTTTGCGCAGCAGGTAGGAGCCAAATATCCAACAGATCTCTCCATCTGATATTCAAGGTGTGATACAGGAGGAGGAAATCTTGAAAATGGGATATGGTGCAGGCAGGGCCAGTGGTATCACAGTATCACAGTATCACCAGGGTTGGAAGAGACCTCGAGGATCATCGAGTCCAACCTGTCACCACAAACCCCACGACTAGACCATGGCACCAAGTGCCACGTCCAATCTCTTCTTGAACACCTTCAGGGATGATGACTCCACCACCTCCCTGGGCAGCACATTCCAATGACAAATGACTCTCTTGGTGAAGAACCTTCTCCTCACCTCAAGCCTAAACTTCCCCTGGTGCAGCTTGAGACTCTGTCCTCTTGTTCTGGTGCTGGTTGCCTGGGAGAAGAGACCAACTCCTTCCTGGCTACAACTACCTTTCAGGTAGTTGTAGAGGGCAATGAGGTCACCCCTGAGACTCCTCTTCTCCAGGCTAAACAGGCTAAATCCTAACTCCCTCAGCTTCTCCTCATAGGGCTTATGCTCAAGGCCTCTCCCCAGCCTTGTTGCCCTTCTCTGGACACGTTCAAGTGTCTCGATGTCCTTCTTAAACTGAGGGGCCCGGAACTGGACAGAACTGGTATGATGCTAGATGCATGCCAGTTGGAGGTTGTTCATTAATTCTGGTTTTACCTGAATTCAGAGTGTTGTAGAATAACATTATTTTATTGCCAAAGAACCAGAGACCCTTCAGGCTCACAGATCGCTCCATCTGATGTTCATGGGGTGATACAGGAGGAGGAAATCTTGAAAATGGGATATGGTGCAGACAGGGCAAGTGGTATGATGGCAGATGCATGCCAGTTGGAGGTTGTTCATTAGTTCTGGTTTTACCTGAATTCAGAGTGTTGTAGAATAACATTATTTTATTGCCAAAGAACCAGAGACCCTTCAGGCTCACAAATAGCAATGGCTCTGGGGCTGCTGTCCGGCTAGGTGCACACTCTGGCTTTCTGGCCTTGCATTGGTACAAGCCACTGTCTTAGTCAGTGGTGGGGAGAAGCTTTTTCATGTTGGTCTGCTGTTGCAGAGCCAGCAAAAAAACAGATCCAGTATGAAAGTAGGGCAGGAACCAGAGAATCAGAGCTGGCACTTTGCCTGTTTTCCTTCTCTTTCTGCCTTCCCCCTATGAGCAATGGATCTATCTTGACATTGAGTTTTATCATGCAGGTAAAGAAAAAGCAGCTGCAGTGAACGGTAAAGCCTAGTGCCGTAGTTTTGCTCCACTTTGTGCCTTCTCATTTCTCTTCTTGCTGCTGGATCCTGCATCAAACTGCCTTCGTCAGACCGATATTAAATGCAAAACCAGAGCAATTCTGGTCCCTAAAGAGCCCGGTGGGAACTTTGCTTCCTTTCTAGCAGCTTCTCACCCCAATGCAAAATTTGGGGAGTGTTAATTTTCATGTTCCCTCTTTCAAGAATCACAACTTTTTTCCTTCCCTCTCCCCCCCACCCCCTCCCCCCTTTTTTTTTCTCATTACCTGTCAGCGAAATCACATCGCACTCAGTTCTGATCTAAATTTCAGCCCTCTCGCCTTAAGACCCGAGGATTACCTCAGCAATTAGAGCTTTGGAGACCTTTTTGTCTTAAGTGATTATTACTGTGGCCCTTTATTCGAAAACTTTATCTAGCTTTACCCAGCCCATACACATCTGGACTGCATTCCAGGAATGCCATTCCTTTTCCATTGTTTCCCTTGTGGTTTGGGGTGGGTTGTTGGTTTTTTTTATGCAACCATTTGAATCCAGAGATGCACTTGTGGGTTGTTGTTTTTTTTTTTTACACTGTAGACATGGTTTTAACTGGCACAGCAAACATTTTCCTACACTTCTGTTTAAAAAAAAAAAAAGTAAAAAAAAAAAAGTAAAATACAATCTTATCTTACATTTAAAGCTTAACACAAATAGAGGGAGAGATGACAGCTTGTGAAGCTATTTCTCTCTAAGACATGCTAACACGGGTGATAGGACAGAGTACACATTATTTCTCAAATGGGGGGTTGAGGGAGGAGGGGAAATATATAAATGAATATTTAAGACCTACTTAGGAAGTTCTGCATTGCTGTTGACAGCAGTATTGTGTCTGAGGATGATCAAATAGAGCCCAGTGAATAATTCATGAAGTGCATTTTGCAAAACTGTTCAAAATGTTTGTTTAAATTATTTATCCAGTCCTGTGTGGTGAAGCTCGGGAGGAATGAGCCCTCCCTGAAATGCTGCAAATCTCTTATTGGGCTTCCAAACCTTCCCTGTAGCAGTTATAATGGCTTGATGCTATTTAACTTACCCGTTGCACGATGCCTGATACTGAAATGAAATGTGATCTCTCGCCACCTTTGATCGTGCACGGCTCTGAAGTGGACACTTGGCCCAATGCAGCGATGTAAATGGGTTGTGGAAAGGTCTGGGTTAGCACATTCAGTCCTCTGAGGGTATAGGTGAATGACAGCTGGCTGAACATGAGCCAGCCGTGTGCCCAGGTGGCCAAGAAGGCAAATGGCATCCTGGCATGCATCAGAAATAGTGTGGCCAGCAGGAGCGGGGAAGTCATTCTGCCCTGGACTCAGCACTGGTTCGGCCACACCTTGAGTCCTGTGTCCAGTTCTGGGCTCCTCAATTTAGGAAAGATATTGAGTTGATGGAAGGTGTCCAGAGAAGAGTAACAAAGCTGGGGAGGGGTTTGGAGCACAGCCCTGTGAGGAGAGGCTGAGGGAGCTGCGGGTATTTAGCCTGGAGAGGAGGAGGCTCATGTTGTTGTCTACAACTACCTGAAGGGAGGTTGTAGCCAGGACGGGGTTGGTCTCTTCTCCCAGGCAACCAGCACCAGAACAAGAGGACACAGTCTCAAACTGCACCAGGGGAAATTTAGGCTGGAGGTGAGGAGAAAGTTCTTCACAGAAAGAGTTGTTAGCTGTTGGAATGGGCTGCCCAGGGAGGTGGTGGAGTCTCCATCCCTGGAGGTGTTCAAGAGGGGATTGGACGTGGCACTTGGTGTCATGGTTTAGTAGTCATGAAGTCTTGGGTGACAGGTTGGAGTTAATGACCATTGAGGTCTCTTCCAACCTTATTGATTCTATGATTCTATGAGTGAGCTTCAGACAGGAGTTGCACAATCTCAGTAGTGCTTTCCATCAGGTAGTGATCAATGAGGACAATGGGCACAGAGGGCTGTTTTTCACCTCCAGCTTTGCCCATGACTTTGGCCAACCATCTAGACCTATGCACTTGAAAACACTGAGTTCTCTGGAGCACACTGAATACAGAAGACTGATTTACCGAAGATGTAAAAAACCAAGTGTGGATTGGCAGGTATTCATCAGCTGTCAGGTCATGATAGGACTAGGGGGGATGGAACAAAACCAGAAATGGGTAGATTCAGATTGGGTGTTAGGAAGAATTTCTTCACAATGAGGGTGGTAAGACACTGGAACAAGCTGCCCAGGGAGGTGGTGGAAGCCTCATCCCTGGAAGTTTTTGCAGCCAGGCTGGATGTGGCTCTGAGCAACCTGATCTAGTGTGAGGTGTCCCTGGCCATGGCAGTGGGGTTGGAACTAGATGATCCTTGAGGTCCCTTCCAAGCCTAACAGTTCTATGATTCTATAGGGGCACAAATAAAAAAGAGATTTGTATTTCAGAGGTCCCCTCTCCTCATCTCTTGGTTGCACTTCTCTAATCTTCTGGTGCAGACTCAGGAATTAACACCCGGAGTGTATAAAAATGGCATGCTTATTTCCTGGATGGAGCCTTCAGTAGCAGAGTAGAGAAGAGCAGCATGAAAACACAGCTCTGGCTCTACAGTTAAGAACTGCAAAATGGGGATTGATATGACTTGAGCTAAAAATTTATTAAAGTACAGACAAATGCATTTGGCTTGTCAACGTGATGCTCTGTTTACCCCCTCCTGACAGATCCTAGCTCAGTCTGGCAGAAGCTTTCATTTGCCATCACTGGGGGGAAAAAAAATCCATACCCACAACCATAACTCCCAGAAAAAGGGAGTCAGGCTGATTGCAAAATGGATATTAACAGGGACACGGTGCTTGTTTAAATCCTTTTAAAATACCACTGAATGTTCCTGCAAGTGAAAGAGAGGGCTATAAATATTTGCTGCAGAAAGAAACCAAAATAAGATTTAAGCGCCTGAAATGCAGCAAGATCTCAAATTACATAATGAGCATCATCTTTGCAGTGGGCAATTCTGAAGGGATGGTCTTTTGACCCCTCTTCTTCTTCTTCCCCTCTTCTCCCCCTCCCTCCCCCTTTCAGAACAACCCTGTAATTGTATTCTATTCTCTTTCCTCCTGTCTTCTGCTATACTTTTCTATATGGCTATCAGAATGCATGTCTCATTAAATCAAGAGTACTCTGTGAACTGCATCACTGGAGGTGTTTAAGAAGAGACTGGATGAGGCACTTGGTGCCATGGTTTAGTTGATTAGATGCTGTTGGGTGATAGGTTGGACTTGATGATCTCAAAGGTCTTCTCCAACCTGGTTTATTCTATCCTATCCTATCCTATCCTATCCTATCTCCTATCCTATCCTATCCTATCCTATCCTATTCCATTCCATTCCATTCCATTCCATTCCATTCCATTCCATTCCATTCCATTCCATTCCATTTTGCCTGATTAAGAGCTTTCCAGAGGTATTTAGTCCAATAGGAATGTTACAAATAATGATTAGTGCTGCCATCAGTAAAGAGCACAGCTTACCTTTCCTTTGAGTTGTTCCTTTAATATTTACCTTCAAGACATGAGGTCCACTCAGAAAGGGTTGCAAGCCTATAGGGTAAGGAGGACATCAAATCACACAGTCAAAGTCATCCATGTTTTATCCTATTTTTATGTAGCTACCTAGCTTACAAAAGAAATGTAGATAAAGCTTACACCTGCAGAACTTGACAACTCATAGCAGCTTGTAAACCTTTTCATTTGCTGTTTGTCTGACCAGTTTTCCTGGTGGCTCTGCCTGCAAATGTCTCCCAGGTTCACTCCTTTTGAATGATTGTCAAAGCACTCAAATGCTCAATATTGGTTCAAATACTAGAGGTATGTCCACCCACAGGTGGTAGAAGACATTCTTCCAAGTGAAGACTGCAATTTATTCTGCGCCCTGCAGAAGACTTTCTGCAGCTCCCTCAACAGGGCTGGAAGCTGGCTCCAGGCAGTGGTTCTTCATGTCTGGAAGCCTTGGCTGGGGGCTCCCTGGTGAGCAGCTCTCATACATGTCATTGTACTGCTTTCCATCACAAAAGGGAAACAAACTACACTGCAGGTGACTTCACCCCTCTGCCAAAATCTGCTGTACTTAGGGCTCATGCAGGGCTATCTGGAAGTGCCCCATCCCCAGGTGTGCCCTCTCTAGATACATAGACCAGTTTTCCTCTGTGGGATTAACCAGAGAAGGATTTGGTTCTTTGCTTTAGACTAAAATTCCCAGTCTATATGCACACCACAGAGTAGCTCTGCATTCCCACTGTCCTCCCACTCTCTTCAACACTATAGTGGAATAATTTATAAGTACTACACTGCTATGAAAAAAAAAAAGAAAGTCTGTCTTTAGGAGGGCAATAGAATAATTATTGCTTAAAATCCCTTAAAGATCAGTTAATTTCTGACTTGGCCTTCAAAGCTCTGTGGACTGGATCTATAGTATTTTGCTACAGGATATTTTCCCATGCCCATTTGATTCTTGGCTTACTCAGAGGCATAGAAAACAGACTGGAAGGGACCTCAAGGGGTCATCCAGTTCATCCCTCTGCCCCAGGGGTGGATTACTCATCATCTGTGCTCTGATAACAACTAAAAAAAAACTCAAATAAATGGGAGTTTCACAGCTTCTGTAGAAAATCTCTTCTGGTGCCAGTTATTCTTACCACTGGAAAGGTGTCCTAATGCCTAAGCAGGATGTCCCTTGTTGTAACTCATGAATATTTCTTCTTGTCACACCTCGAATTGAAAAGGACAAGAATTGTGTCTTCCCTCCCTACAGCTCTCCTATAATTGAAGACTTTCTGTTTCCCTTTCTAGACAAAACAACCTTGAAATTCAGTGGTCATTGTTTTTAAGACATTTGTTCATCCCTGCTGTCCTCTGGATTCTCACCAACTGCCCACATCTTTCTTTATCAGTAGTGCTAAAATAGGATGAAATCTTCCAGCTGAGGCTGGGTACATGCTAGAGACAGGGCTGCTGGCTGGAACATCTCATGAATGTGTTTGTTGTGACAACAGGAACATTCCCAACCCATGCCTAGCTTGTCATATAACATGAACATCCCCCACCCATGCTTAGCTTCTCATTTGCTCTAAAACTCAGGTCCTTGCAAGCAGAACTGCTATGCCAATGGTCAGTCACATCCTGTACTTCTGCAACCAATTATTCATGCCTAATTGCAGAAAATTCTATTTGTTCTTACTGACTTTCATCCTTTCTTGATAACTTCCCCCAATCTGTGAGATCTTTGAGTTTCCAGCATCTTGCAGACCTTCTAGCTCGATGCCATCTCCCAATTTAATATGCACATTATCTAGTCAATTATATGAGTTATTATTTAAAGTACCATATCAACAACAGGCTTTCAGAATATCCTCACCCTTACACTTCTCTTCTAAAAGTAATTTGCAGATAGGTCTTTCTGAGAACAGTTTTTTCACACTTTGTGTTCCCATCTTGCATATTTTCAATCTGTTTCTCAAACTTGCTGATAAGAATATTATGAGACTGTTGAAATTTCACTGAAGTCAAGGTAGAGTTCCAAACAGTCTGGAAGACTGAAAAAATCTCTTCTTTCTAGTGTTTCTGTAGGGCACATGATCATTTTTGGCTCCAGAACTGGTCTTCTGAGCTTAGGCCGAAAGCCTTGTCCCCAGGGTGATGACTCTGCCAAACTGCATAAAAATCCACTTAGCTATAATTCTGCTGCAATATTAACAATTTAAATCCACACATTTAACAGGACTATCATTAATCTGTCCTTCCTGAAGATAAATCATTTTACCTCATTAAGGATACCACTGAAATTCTGCAATAAGCCCTCCCTTCACTCCTTCTTCAGCATAGTGAGTTGTAAGGGATCAATTCTTGGGTGTCTAGGAGCTCTGGAAACTCTCCCTGGAGGGAGGTCCTACATATTGCAGGGTCCAGAGGGACATGGACACGTGAGTTTAAGGGAAAGCTGTGCTGATCCATAGCAACTGAAAAACACAAAGGTGAAAGCCATCTCACAGCCAGCCTCCTAGCTGAAGAGATTAATTGCACTCAGTGAGACTTATTTGATTACTTGGTCCCATGAGTAATAATGGGTTTCCTGAAGACTAAAGAGAGTAATACAGAAAAGTCAGAAAGAAATATGGGGAGATATTAAAAGGTAACTATGAAAGGAAGGAAAAAAAACACATGAAACCACAAGGCATGTAATTAACTTAGCATGGGACTAGATTTGTTTGCTTAATTATTCCATGCAGCTTCATAAAGCTCTGAAGGAAGATCATAAGTGGCTTTATAAAAACCCAACAGAATTCACTTTAACAAAAGGTCATTAAACTTGTGAATGAAAATCCTGCTCTTCTTAAGGTCAATCACTCCTTTTTGGTTCATTCATCCTGGGATCTCTCCTCACACCGAATGTGGAGTTCTGGTACACTTTGGGAAGTATTCACGTGGCTTAATTGAGGACTTTTTTAGCTTAGGTGTCTTGAATTGCTCTCCGGAGGCTGCGTTGACACTATAGGGAGCTTGGCCTTGAGTTAGACCTAAAGTTAGAATGTGTCAATGCTGTCTTCTGTTTGTACAAATCTTAAAAGCAATATTCAGCAACAGAGCAATGCCTCTGCAAGAGTAGGCATTCCACAGAGAGGTGACACTGTAAACAGGAAAGCAGGGAGGCAACTCATTTTTCCATAGATATGGCAAGTGTCAAAGGCCTTGTGAAAGGTGCTACACATAACTTTGTTGTTTCTGGGGCAAATAAAATTCCTGGAAAAGCAGCATAGTTTGACAAGCCAGAGAACCTCAAGAGGCTGCACATTTTGTACGACTCTACCAACTGTGTTTTCCATGTGGGAGCCTTCAACTTACTCTGCAGTCTTTATCGCCGTGAAGTAGTAGAAGGCCTTACACTCAGGTGATGCTGTGAGCACTTGGAAGTGCTACTGCTTGGGGGAGTCTCCCATTGAAATCAGCCTGCCTGGCAAATGTGACACTAAATACCAGATCACATCCCTGGAATCTAGGCAAAATTATTGATGCCACTTAGGATGAGAGCTGAAGGCAGCATAAGCATAGAAATAATCTTACAGAGAAGACCTCAAGCAAAGAGAAATGAGGCTGCGGGAGGGCTGGGTTGACAGGAAAGCCCTGTGCAGGTGGAGACATTGCAAGCACCCTTGAGGATTCTGACCAAGGAATGCTAAGAAGTGATAAAGAAACTCAGGGTTTACAGGTGCAGTGGGGAGTTGGGTTTTTTGTTATACTTGCATATTTCTGTTAGTGTCTGGCTTGCAGCAGAATTGTGTCATGAAGTCCAGGTGCTACATGCTTCAGCTGCTATCTGCATCTGGAGAGGTGAGCTGGGAACCAGAGAGTTTGCAACACCCAGAATCTGTGAAAGGACAGCAACCAGCATATGGGGGGGTGTGGGAAGGTGGGGGCTGTCACTGGGCTTGGTGTGGCACCTCTGCTGTAAGACTCAACTTCTTGCAAAGGGAAATGGAGAGTGTTGCAGAGGTGATGGTAGAGAGATAATGGGGATGTGTTTAAAGCCACGGGGTTGCTGGTCTCAGCGTGGAAACCATCAGTGACCCAGTCAGCCACTAGAAAGAGAGAATGGTCCTGAAATAATGCACGTTCAGAGCAATGGGCAGTGGATCCCATTGCCACTATCTCTGTGCAAATGCAGGGTGCTAAACCCTTCACAAAATCCCTGTTATTCATAGTAAAAAAGAAGAAAAATGTAAAAAGAAAAAGTAATCTTCCCTTTTACACAGAGGACATGAAGTGCTTGTAGGCACACATGCTGGCAATGGGAAGGTCCAATGGATGCAACATCAGTGCTGCCCAAATGAGCATCGGCACAGCAAGAGATCCATCATGCTGCTGGCCGTGCTGAAACCAGCTGTCAGGGACTGTTCATCCAGAAGAATGCCTTGGCAGCAGGCTGACTGTTTTGTCAACACTTCTCCTTGCTGAGGCTGAGATTACTCAAATCTGGTCTTGCCCCATTTTTCATATTCAGTATCAACCTCTCCCTCCCTTCCCCTTTCTCCCTTGCCTCTGCCTGTGGTGAATGTGTTGAGGACCTCTTGCTGGAAAGCACCATCTGGGTCACTAGCAACTGACCAAAGTGGCATCCTGATGATAGCCAGGAATATGACATGGACAGAAAGAAGGCTTAGTTTTTCCTCTCTTGGAAGGAAACTCAGAGTCTCCCTTTAAATTGAAGTCATGGTGAATTTTGCCTGCTGACTAGGAGTGCAGAATCCAATAGACAGAGTTTGTGTGATGTAGTTAAAGGATAAGAAGAAAAAAAAAGAAGAAGAAGGGGAAAAAAAAACCCAAAGAAAAAAGAATGACAGGCTTAATTCATGCCCTTCCAAAATTATTATTATTTTTCAGCTGGGGAAGGAGGAGACAGGATGTGGTAGAAAAACATTTACAGGAGTTTGGCATGTAAAAACTTGAATGATGGATTAACAGCTTATGCCAGATTTTACCTGCCTTTAAGCAGGTAACATTTCTTCCAGCTCAACAAGCTCCTGCTTGCCTACAGCTATACTTTTCTCCTCCAGATGAGTGAAGCCAAAGAACCTTGTGCAGCTTTCATTAGCTCCAACTTTCTCTCAAATGCTTTCTTCTTCAAGTTTAATGTCACTTGGGGAAGCAGTAGCATTTGAGAAGGATATATCTGGATGAGGATCCCATTTTTTTTTCCTATGGGCTTGGTTCAGGGTTTTACTGGTGAGGGGGACTTGAGCTGTCTGGGCCAGGCAGCCACTGGAGTTGCATGCACACAATCCCAAGGCTAAGGGCAGGAGCTGGAATGCAGAGGATAAAGCAGAATGTAAATCCATTCAGTGCAGCAATTTAAGGTGTGGGAGGTCTCCTCTTTACACATAGAAAGGTCCTGTCAGTAAATGAAGCAGGAATCTTTAACCTGCAAAACAGAGCTGTCTTTTGAATCGCTCTGGTTTCCCCTCTGCATTGTGTGTCTGAATAAGAAACGTAAAGGAGCTCTTTCCCCCCCTCTCTGCTTCTGCAAAATGTCTACAAAACAGCTCAGGACTGCAAATGGCTACTGTGTGTGTTGGTAACAGCACAGTCCTTCTCACTGCACTGGAAGTAAATGGTTCCTTTTCTGCCTTTTTTGGCATGTCTTGTGGTATCTCTCATAGGAATGGAAGTTTATCCTCCATGTCTTGCCTAATTTTCCCCTACATGATTTTAGTTTTCCCACGGTAAGATTAAGCTATTCTATATACCATCAGACCCATAATAGTCAGTGAACTTTAAGTGAACTCTAACATCTAGACTCAAGTCATTGCATTACCCTAATAAGTTCACTGGGTAGCTGAGTGTTTTAATATTAATCTCTCTACTAAATGCCTAGATGCACTGCTCAGACTTTCATACAAATGGCTCTCTCCTTGGAGCGCAGGGTGCCTGAAAAGGCCAACTCACTCTGAACGTGGCACAGAGTGATTTAGTAACATAGCCCAGGGGTAAAGTGGAATTTGTCATCTGAAACAAAAATCAAAATGTGAGTACCTCCAGCCTTTGCAAAACTGGACCTGGGTGAGCAAGGAGCAGCGTCTGGGCTCTGCTGGGGTGAGGCAATGCAAGCAGTGTGCTTAGCCCATGCTTTTAAGGACAATTTCCTTTCCCTCCCCTCTGCAAACCATTTCTTTGGCATCCTTTCAGTTCTTAAGCAGATGTCGGTGTCCTCTGTTTCCTGAAAATCATGTTTAAAATCTCTCCCAATTTAGTAAGCATCACAAATAAAGGAGAGTCACAGCTGGGTTTCACAGTTGAGGTCCTTTCTTCTGGGGGTGTGGTAGCTAAGGGCTATTGAGATTTTGCACTAGCACAACTTCTGCAAACAAGCTCTCTTTATGAGAGAAGTGAACAGTTGATCTCAGTGCCTCCTGTTGGTAAACAGCACAGTTTCTCACCTCCATCATCTTCGCTTGTGCTTCACATGTGTGCATCGCTTCTCTTCCCTCCCTCCCAGTTTGGACAGAACAAGAAAATGGAGGGAAATACACAAGACCCAGCCAGCACTGGTTCTCCTCCATCCCCTCTGTGGTCTTACTGCAGAGAGGATGGTCTGAGACATGACCTTTTGTATCATTTTGGCCTAGGGTAAATATTTACGCAAGAGGCAAATGAATGGATCTGGAGAGGTAGCAGCACTGTTTGGCCTTGGCCAAACACTCAAAGTGTGGAGCTCCAGCAGCGAGTGAACCTCCTCTTCCAAGCTGGGTAGGCACATGCCAAACTCTACCTGCTAATGAGCAGGTTTGAAATTAATGTCCTCTCTTCTGCCTTTAGAAACTTCAGTATGGGCTCCAGAACTTTTTCTCCAACTGCATAAAGAAGCCAGTCTCTGCAAATGGGAAAGGTTGACTCTCAGCCAGCCAAGGAGTGGTATTACTTTAGAAATAGTTTGGAAAAGTCCAAAACTCATATAAAGGTCCAGAAAGATATTTGGGCCTGATCCAAGACCCAAAGGGGGTTTTATTTTTTTTTTCTCCCCCTGTTGCTTTCAATGGGCTTTGGATCTGGTTGTGTGTAACAGCTACTACAAACCAGCTCATGAATGAAGGTTGGCTGAAAAACTGCCCCATTTTGGTGAAGCAGTGAAGGAGGAAGGGGAGCATTGCTTTTAAAGAGATAACTATATTAAACCCCATTTGGCTTCAGATGAAAGACAGCACAAGCCTATCAATGTAAGTATGTGCAGGACTTAGCAATTGCACTGTAACATTGGCAGGAGCTGAGCTAACAGAAAATAAGAAGAATATCTTTGCCACTAAAAAGCCATTGAAGAAGATAAGGTGCAAGGAGGTAAAAAAGGTTAGGCACTACAATTCTGGAAAACATGGAGATTCTTCCTGGAATTAAAGGACATGTCTGTGGACAATTTAGTTAAAGAAGGCTGTTTATGTTCATTCTTGGATGAGATAAAGAAGTTTAACTGCTCTGGTTCTCACAGGATATGGGCTTGTAATACTTTGCGATGATAAGCAACAACACCTGGCACTTGGTTTATATGTATTTTTTTGTTCTGTGATTCCTTATGTGGGGTTCTTGGTCTGCCCTCATAGTAATATATTTTATGTAGTCCAGAAAGAAGAAATAAGCCACAGGAGGGCAAATATTTTCCATTGGAGGCAACACTAGAATTGGTCAAGGCAGAGTAGATGTTGTCCATTCTCAACCTGAATCAAGGTCTAATTTCCTTAGTTCTCTGCAATTCCGCTCATACAAAACCATCCTCTCCAAAGTCCTCCCAGGTTTGGATTTCACTATGGCTTGGTGAAAATTCAAATCTTTCAAGTGAATATTGGTCCAGTTTGAAAAAAAACAAAACATCCTACTTGTAGGTGCTCATCAAAACTTCCCTTTGCAGCACAGACTGGACCACATCATACACAAAGCTTAGGCCATATTATTTCAGCAGAAGCTTAATTTTTTTGGCACCTCTGCTTCAGCCCTTGGCTCAGCCCAATTAGAACTGCAGAGTCTGGTTTATGCCCAGGGGAAGTCATAGGATGGGAGTAATTCTCTGGAGAGCATTCTGCACAATGGTGTAAACAAACCTGAGCAGAAGCAGGACAGGTATCAATTTATCACATTCTTGCAGCCCCCAGTTGTGAACATTACAGCAGTGCAACCACAGCTCTTGTTGTACTGGATCAAGAAGATACAAGGATGACTATGAATTCAAGTTAATCTTAGACATCTTAATGATATCCCCCTCTACTCTGCTCTGGTGAGACTCAACCAGTTCTGGAGCCCCTGTTACAGGAAGGATCTGGAGGTGCTGGAGCATGTCCAGAGAAGGGCCATGAGGATGATCAGAGGGCTGGAGCTCCTCTCCAACTGAGAGAGTTGGGGCTGTTCAGCCTGAAGAAGAGAAGGCTCTGAGAAGACCTAATTGTGACCTTCCAGTACCTGAAGGGAGCCTACAAGAAAGCTGGGGAGGGAGTTTTTAGGGTGTCAGAGAGTGATAGGACTAGGGGAAATGGAACAAAACTTGAAATGGGTAAATTCAGATTGGATGTTAAGAAGAAGTTGTTCCCCATGAGGGTGGTGAGAGACTGGCACAGGTTGCCCAGGGAGGTGATAGATGCCTCATTGCTGGAGGATTTTAAGGCCAGGCTGGATGTGGCTCTGAGCAAGCTGATGCAGTGTGAGGTGTCCCTGGCTATGGTAGGGGGGTTGGAACGAAATAATCCTTGAGGTCCCTTGCAACCCTAAAAATTCTGTTATTCTATGATCTTAAAGATCCCCTCAGATTTGGCTTTCCCACCCTTGCTCCTGCTCCATCTCTGGGCAGCCACGCTCAAGTGAGTGTCCCAGTGCCACGTGCCACCACTGCCCCGTGTCACCCACCGGGTGAGGGCTGAATTTCACAAGGGCACATTGTTACTCCTTTCCTGTGACAGGCTCCAGGAGGAAGGGGAGGAAGTGACTAACGTGGATGATGCACTCCAGCTAAAAGCTTAAGATCATAATAAGACAAGAATTGCCATTTTGGGTAGTTGCAGCTCTCGCAGGCCGTATGGAGCCATATCCTGATTTCCTGAGCTGGAGGGTGCTGAGGCTCTTGCTCAGGTCTCTGCGAGCACAGGGCTAGCAAACCCCGTGAGGAAACCTGGATGGGTGCATTGTTCTGTGCAGGCTGCAACAGGAAAGCCAGCAACTTTCCTGGAATTAAAATATAAATGAACACATTGCTTATATAAAAAACACAAACTTAACTTCCGAGATAAGCAATTTGGAAAGCACAGAAAAGTTTATGACATATAAGGCAATCTGTACAGAGGCAGCTGTGAGAAATGCAATTAGCTAATTGGCAATGCTTCTCCTAATTGCTGCTTTAGGAGGAAAGCTCTAGCGGTTAGAAAGGACATGGTGCATGGCTAAGAACAAACTGGATCATCCCCAAGAGAGTTATTTTGGGTAGGAAGTGGGAGTTCCCTCATCACTGGTGTCATTATGCATTTAGAGTGAAGCCTGTTACAAACCACCATAGATCTTCCACTCATGGGGAAGGCACCTGGGGCATGGGTGTAAAGCACGTTATCAGTCTCCAAAGGGAGCAAGTCAGGAGAAGCCAAGGAGAAAACACCCAGAAGTCTGAACGCAAAGGTTGCTTTTAATCCAGATTTAACCCAGAGTTTCTCATGCCTGGGAATCTTTTTGCCTTTAACAAACGTGCCATTCCCACTGTCGGCCTAACCCCCAGACTCTGTAGCTCAGGCTGAATGCCTAAATTGAGAAGTGGTATTAAAGTGTTCCTCGCAATAACTCACCAAGGAGGTTTCTGTGCGGTAGGCATCAAAAGAAAAGATTCAAAGGCACCAACAGGAAGATAGCTGATTTGAGGCCGGGTTTATGGCTTGTAAAACTTTATTGGAGGCAGAAAGTGGAGGAACAGATAATGCTTTCACTGTGAAATCATAGAGCATTATCTTAGTGTCAAAACAAAAATGAGTTCACCTCTCCAAAGATTAACACTTGGTACCAGCTGGAGCAGTATCTCGCACCTCAAGAGGATACTATTACTTTGACTATTATTTCTTTTTTTTTTTTTTTTTAAGTTAAAGAATTCCCTTTTAAATAGTGTCTCCTGGAATCTGCAGACCACCTATGCCTGGAATGCTTGCACAGAAGTTATAAATAAAATGATTTGCTAAAAATGTTTCCCAGTACAAACAGACTGGGCTTCCCAATGTAAACACGCTATATGTATTCCTGCATATTTTAAACTGGTCACTGAGGTTCTTTTAGCATTTGCTGGTGAGATAACATGATGTGAGTGTAGTCTATGTCTCTCCCATTTGCTCAATGAAATAAAGAGTTTTAATCCTCCTTTTGTTTATCCATCCACCTACTTCCCTAAGCACCTCACGTCCATCATCAGATTTCAGCCAGCCAGTGGTACCGTGAGATAGGGAAATGGAGAAAACTCAAATCAGGCAGTCAAGAATCATGCAGGGTGCATACTGCTCAGTCAGGAGATGAATTTGAGTTCCCACAGCCACAGCCCTGTGTGCTTTCACAGGGCATGTTATGTCTGCTGTAGCTCTGGAAGAACTGTTCACATCAGTTACTGCTGCAGCTATCTGAAACAAGGCAAAGATGCTTTATCAGAGTAGTCTACATTTAATTAGCTATGGTTTTTCAAAGTATAGAGCTGAAAATGGAGAGCAAAGGGAAAGAAGAATGGTGGAATATGGCTGATTTCTTCCTTTCCCCCACAAAAGAATGCCACACATGATTTCCTTAATTTGCTGAAACTCCTTACATTGCATACCAAATTAATTCTCCTGGGTTTGTGAGGAACTGTCTGTTCTTTTCTTTTTTCAATGATTAGATGAGCTGCCTCTTGAAGTGTTTTAAGTGAAGTTGTTGAAGAGATAACATTACATATACAAGCTTATGTTTTTTCCTCTCTCATTCATTTTCCTCTTTGCCCTGCCTCACTTAAGCCTCTACCTCTGGCCCTGCTGGGGCTTTAAGAAGCAGCATTGGTTTCACTTAAGGGAAGCTCTGTTGACTAAAGATGAGATCTTGCATAACCATGATCAACTGGAAAAGAAAAGCTTAAAAAGAATCAGTATGCTGTGGTAACTTGCTGTGGTAACAGACTCTGCAGCATCCACAATCACTGCACAATTTCCATCCCGTCCTAGGGAGGTGGTGGAGTCACCATTCCTGGAAAGTTCAAATAAGCTGCAGACATGGTACTGCAGGACATGGTTTAGTGGGCATGGTGGTGTTGGGTTGACAGTTGGACTCAATGATCTTAGAGATCTTTTCCAACCAGAATGATTCTCTGATTCCAGTGACTGGCTTGAAAGCAGCCCTGAAGGAAAGGACTTGGGGGTGCTGGTGGATGAGAAGCTCAACATGAGCCACCAGTGTGCACTTGCAGCCCAGAAAGCCAATCACATCCTGGGCTGCATCAAGAAAAGCAGAGCCAGCAGGTCGAGGGAGGTGATTCTACCCCTCTACTCTGCTTTGGTGAGACCCCACCTGGAGTACTGTGGAAGGAGCCCCTGTGGAAGGATCTGGAGGTGCTGGAACATGTCCAGAGAAGGGCCATGAGGATGATCAGAGGGTGGAGCACCTCTTCTACAAGGACAGACTAAGAGAGTTGGGACTATTCATTCTGGAGAAGAGAAGACCTCATTGTAACCTTCCAGAATCAGTAGGGGCTACAAGAAAGCTGGGGAGGGGCTTTTTAGGGTGTCAGAGAATGACAGGACTAGGGGCAATGGAACAAAACTAGAAATGGGTGGATTCAGATTGGATGTTAGGAAGAAGTTCTTCCCCATGAGGGTGGTGAGACACTGGCACAGGCTGCCCAGGGAGGTGGTGAAAGCCTCATCCCTGGAGGTTTTTAAGGCCAGGCTGGATGTGGCTCTGAGCAAGCTGATGTAGTGTGAGATGTCCCTGCCCATGGCAGGGGAGTTGGCACTAGATGATCCTTGAGGTCCCTTCCAACCCTAACATTTCTATGATTCTGTATCCCCACAGTTCTAACTGAATCACCATCCTATGCTTTGGCTGAATGGATTTGGTGAGTTGCCTGCCCTGGAGTGCCTTACTTCCCTAAATGGCTATATTTTCAGCTGTATCTTTTGCCTTTCCCCCCCCTCACTAAGCAATGATCCTAAAAATTGCCCCTAATTTTATTTGCCTTATGCATCCAATGAAACAGACGAAGATTTATTTCTTTCTGGTTAATGTAGTGGATCCTGGAGGCAATATAACTTTGCTAGTTTTCACTGGCTTAAAGCAATCACATTGTACATCCCAATAAAACTGAGAGGTAACCAACTGTTTTATTCCAACCATTACTGTGTGGGTTGATTGGGGGTTTTGTGTGTTGGGGTTTTTTTTTCCCCTCCTGAAGGAATTTTGCAATATGTGAATTGTAAAAATTACTTTTATATGTAATTAGTGCAGCAATGAATATTTTCTGAAGTGTTTTTCTAGGCTAGCCCAGCCAAGTCATAGCAAAGAGCACAGCATCAGGAGAGAGTTATTGCAAGGAATCTGGAATCAATGTCAATAAAATTATGGCAATAGAATTTGAAAGGGGTAGAAAATACATAGGAATTTCCTCCTAGATCTTGAAGAAAGTGAAAAAAAGAAAAGAAAAAAGTATTTGTTAGAAGCTGGAGGATTCCAAATTAATGTTAAACATTTTATAGAGGACTTTTAGGGTAATACTGAAAAGAATATCAGTTCAAGAAATCTGAGCCAGTTCCTTCTATGAATAAAATTAATTCAGCATACACAGCATGCCTTACTGCAAAGGGAAACGATCCTCAATGCATTGCCTGCTAGTTTCCACTTGGAAAGAGACAAAAGATCTTGATGGCAAAGCATATATATTGTAGTAATGCAAACACACAGCCCCACTGTATGGACTCTAAAGGGCAGCAGTTTCTCTGATTTATGCAGCAAGTTCACTGGTCTGGTCACTGCAGGGACAAGAGCACAGACAAAATGTGCTGTGTTTCAGAAATAACATAGATCTCATAGGCTGTGATAGAAAAGCAGCTGCTAACTTGACATAGCAAAATGTGTGTGAGCTGAATGAGCATTGCCTGGTGGGACAGCCCCATCTGTGGACCCAGGTCCAGCCTTGGCCAGCCGTGAGCCATATGGTAGAAACAGACCCGCAGTGGGTCAGACCAAAAGGGCCATCTTGGCCTTGGTTGTGTTCTGCAAGCGCAGGTGTAGCAAGGGCAGAGCAGAGCTCCATCGCTCCTCAGTTCTCCTTCAGGTTTTGGCTGAGCCGTGGTTTTGGGACTACTGAAGCTGCAGGCAGTGTGTGAACTTTGTGTTTTATAGTCACCAGTGGACAGAACCTCTGTTAGCTCACTGAATTGTTTTCAGGGTCCACAGCCTTCATTACTTTGTGTGGCGCTAGAGACTTGTTTCTGTATTTGATTATTAGCGCAGAGAAACTATGTATAGACCAAACTTTTTTTGCTGATCCAAGTGAAACAGCTCCTGAGCTGTAATTTATTTCTTCATGACTTAAATAGGCACTGGTGGATCTGAAACAAAACACTACAAAGCTTTCTCTAGACAGCACTTTCAAGACGCGTCCAGCTGTGACCATCCAATAACTTATGTCTGAAGATATAGAAATGTGTGTGCCCAGAAGAGATATGCCCAGGCATTGGGGAGGGTGGTCAAATTGCCCAGTTTTATATTCAAAAGCCAAGTGCTACATCTGAAGCTGGAGGTGAAAGGCAGCTCCATGTACTCAAAGCAGGAGTCCATGCATCAGGTAGGATCCCTCTGTAGCCTGAGAGATCACAAACCCTGATGGGATCTATGCCAATTTCTGACAACCAAGCTCCATTTGATGGCAACTTTCACTGACATGAGCCTGACAAACAGAATGGTTCTTTTTCTGGTGGTTTCTGCTCTAATTTTGGAAAGAAAAGAAAAAAAGGCCAGTTTTGAAGGATATCAAAGATAAAGATAGGTACAGAGAAAAGACATCAAGATAAAGTTTATATTCCAGGATGTTATGAAGTCTCAGAGCATGCAGAAAGCTTCATTTTCTCTTCTGACCCATTACAATCCATTAAGTCAAGACCTCAGCATCTAAAAGCTGTAAGCAATTAGGCATTGGCCAAAACAAACCATTTTGCTCTTGTGTCTATTGTGTCAGCAACATTCACATTAACACAGAAAGACCCTCCAGAAAAGCTGATATGGTCAATATGTCATGAACTAAAATACTTCCTTCTCCCATAATTGCTCCTTTATGTTAGGAATCTGCATTTTAATAACTCCCTAATTATTTGTTTACTCAGTATGGCCCATGGTATGCAATTGGAGGTGTTTTAACTGCATGTTTAATTGACTGCATGCAATAGCTGTTGGTGAAATATCTGTCATTAGGAAGAATATAAAAAGTCTGTTGTATGTAGGTAGTAGTTACTGTTCTATTTCAGGGCTCTTTGCAAGGAAGACTGCAAAAGTAATTAAAACCCTAGCTGGATCTAATCACATGAACATCTACACTTTGAAGCATTATCATCTGCAAAACAAGAGGGAAAAACAAGACCTTCAAGACCTACATTATTTGGGTCTCTGTTTATGTCATTGCACCTCCTTTTCCCCCAGCCATTCTAACGGGCATCAGGCAGGACTTTTTTCCTTACCTGACTGTCTTTATTACTGTAGTCTTAATCCAACCTTTTAATACTACCTGAAATGCACTTACTTGTGGTTGAATTAATGGTAATTATGAGCTCCTTGGCATCAGACATATTCTAGCTCAGTGCTACTTTAGTGTCTGGAAATTTGAATTCCTGGCGTCAAGAGGCTCCAGTCACTTCCACAATTTCTAGAAATAGCTGTGACCTGTTTTTTTGCACCATTTCTATCCTTTCAGGCCAACCTGAGCTCCCAGAAACAGAACACTATTGAAGCATGAGCCTTTGGTAACTTCGTTTTGCCTATTTAATTGCAGGTTTCGTGTTTAGAGAAGGGAGAAGGACATCTTGTAAAGGCACCTTTTCATCTGTGCACAGACCATAAAAATGTAGGTAGGGGCTTCTTTGCCACAGTGGGTGCCCTGTGGCATTCAGAAATGCCTCATTGCTCTGTTATCAAGAGGACCTGTTAAAGGAAAGAAAGAAAGGAAAAAAAAGAAAGAAAGGAAAGAAAGAAAAGAAAGAAAGAAGGAAAGAAGGAAAGAAAGAAAGAAAGGAAGAAGGAAAGAAAGAAAGAAAGAGAAAGAAAGAAAGGAAGAAAGAAAGAAAGGAAGAAAGAAAGAAAGAAAGAAAGAAAGGAAGAAAGGAAGAAAGAAAGGAAGAAAGGAAGAAAGAAAGAAGGAAAGGAAAAAAAAGAAAGAAAGAAAGAAAGAAAGAAAGAAAGAAAGAAAGAAAGAAAGAAAAGAAAGAAAGAAAGAAAGGAAGGAAGGAAAGGAAGGAAGGAAGGAAGGAAGGAAGAAAGAAAGAAAGGAAGAAAGGAAGAAAGAAAGGAAGGAAGGAAGAAAGAAAGAAAGGAAGAAAGGAAGAAAGAAAGGAAGAAAGGAAGAAAGAAAGAAGGAAAGAACCCATACAAACCAAAAAACCAACCCTAAAGTGCAACCAACTCCTACTTAATTACCTCAGACCACTATTTGGTCGTGTGGGACCAAATGTCAAGCTAGACAAAGGCAGCAAGTATACAGTGAATTAGGCTATTGTGGAGAGGGAATAAAAACAATGGGCACAATAGTGACATTTCTGTCACTCCAGTGGGTGCAACACACCCACTTGCTTAGTCTGAAGAACTTGTGAGGTGTAAGTTCTCATCGCTAGCATGGCTGTGATTAAAACCCACAACAGCATATACAAGCCATTAGCTTCCTTATTGTTAATATCTGCAACGGTGTGAGGCAATCTAGATGAAAATAGTTTAATGAAAAGTTGCCCTAATTAGTGGGATTGTTGCACCAAAGAAAGAGGCTAACACCTCAATACTCCTCTGAAGCCTACTTCTTTTTCACCTCTCCCCTTCTTTTGAAAGATTTAGCATTTGACTGACTCAGTGAATTACTGATTCATTAATTTATGCTTGGGGGATGAGAAAGTTATTTTCCATAGAATTGAATCCACAACCCACTGGTGTAAGAGCGAGCTTGTGAATTTCCTCATGCTGTAAATCAATCCATTTCTCCCAGATCAGAGCTCTGGAGCACCAGCTAAACTTGAATTTGTTCCATGAGGGCTCAAGAACTGTTTATTTTTCTTCGAGATAGTGTGGATGGTGCCTGCCATATGTCAGCCGAGGTGAGGAGCTGAGGAGGAGGTACAGTGAATGTATAGGGTAGGAAAGCTAATAAACCCCTTTCTTTTCCACAGGACCAGGAATTGCTTACAGTGTCAGATCAAGTGTGCAGATAGCCAGGGAGATTCCTACGCCGATCACAGCGACTCCTTTAAAAACTATCTGTTTATTTATTTTGTGTTATCAGCATCTTCTTATTTAGCTTTACACCATAAAGGTATTTATCATACTAATCCCATTAGGTAGACAATACCCCTGCCAGTGTTCCTGAGGAGAGCTAATTACCACTCCTATTGTTCCACACCTTTTGATTGCTGAGGAGACAAGAAGTAGAAGGCTCTTCCAGCCAGTAGAATCACTCACTGAAATTTAAGACCTAATTAGATCCTCACACCTTTGGTCCAGAGCAACTTGGAAATATTAAACCACCAAGGTACTTAAGCTGATGACTCACTTAAGTCATGCTCTTCCTTTGCAATGAGGGTGCACCCACAACACAAATGCAACAAGCAAAGGATCTACTTAGAACAGTTGTTACTCCATTAGGTAAGAAAATAGTTAAACATGTAGGGTAGAAGGGATCTGTCTAGTTTGGATTCCCTCTCACCCACTCCCTCTCTCACTCCCTCTCTTTCAGGAGAGAACTCCAGAATTGAAATGTACTTGGGGAAAGCTGGATAATTTGGGGGTTTTATTTCCTGCTCCCACAGACCTCTGTCTAATGTGCAGCATTCAGTCCCAATCAGCTTCAAGTAGCAGTGAAAGTGTGCAAGTTCATTAACAAAGCTGGTGAGGGGTTTGGAGCACAAGCCCTATGAGGAGAGGCTGAGGGAGCTGGGGTTGCTTAGCCTGGAGAAGAGGAGGCTCAGGGGAGACCTTATTGCTGTCTACAACTACCTGAAGGGAGGTTGTAGCCAGGTGGGGGGTTGGTCTCTTCTCCCAGGCAACCAGCCACAGAACGAGGGGACAGAGTCTCAAGTTGTGCCAGGGGAGGTTTAGGCTGGATATTAGGAAGAAATTCTTCACAGAAATAGAGATTTTCCATTGGAATGTGCTGCCCAGGGAGGTGGTGGAGTCACCATCACCAGAGGTGTTTAAGAAGAGACTGGATGGGGTGCTTGGTGCCATGGTTTAATTGATTAGATGTTGTTGGATGGTAGTTTGGACTCGATGATCTCAAAGGTCTTTTCCAATCTATTCTATTCTATTCTATTCTATTCTATTCTATTCTATTCTATTCTATTCTATTCTATTCTATTCTATTCTATTCTATTCTATTCTATCCTATCCTATCCTATCCTATTCTATTCTATATTGTATACCTATCACAGTCAAGAAGAGAATGCACCTTTCCCTGCTTTCAAGTATTGCACCACAGGATGATGTGCTCAAAGCTCAGCTGTTTTGAAGCACAATCATATTTTGGTGTAATTTTCCTTTCTGACAATGTGCTGATTTATCTCATACAAGACCCAACTGTGTTTTCTTAGACCCTTCTTAAAAGGCTGTGCCAAGAAGGGATTAGATGAGACTTTATTTTTTTTTGTTGTTTAGCACCACTTCTATTCTGTTAGTAGATTTCATTATCTGGTGGTAAACCCATGCAAGAATAAAGCTGGTCCTACATCTAGATTGCATTTTAAATCAGAAAGCCAATGTGGTCTGCAAGTTGCAAAATAAACAAACTTTATGCACATGAATTGCTGTGCAGCTCAAGCAGTAACTGAAGGGAAACTTATTTCAGCAAAGTCCCAAGGAAGGACCTGAGTAAGGGTAAAAACTACTCTTTAGCTGAGCAGAGGACAGAGCTATTGCAGCTGCTGGATTTGCTGGAGGAACTGCAGTCAACTCCTGTGGATAAATCCCAATCAGGCCCCAGGAAGGGCAGGGGTTGGGAGGTGAGTGGTGGCGAGTCTAGATTTATGGCTTGGATTCAACACATGTCCCCATACCGGACTGAAAATATCCTGGAGACGTGGCTCTGAAGACGTTACAGATTGGCCAGAGAATACCTGTAGTGTGTTGAGGGTTTGGCATAGCTGTAGCCTGAGGTGAAAGGGGATTAAGTGGTTTGTTCAAGCTCATGCATGAAATCCCTGCAGGTTTTGAATGTTTTGGTCCCTATCCACTGGATTTACCTACGAAGCCTAAAGCTTCCTTCAGGTAGCCCAGCAGTCGCTGCACTCGTGGGATGCTTCTCTGTTGGCAAAATGTTTGCAAGCACCGAAAGGAATGGTGGAAGTGTCTCTAAGTGTGCTGGAAAATTAACACCACTTTATTGAAGGAAAGCAAATTTATCAACTAAGTGGACTTCAGAAGGACAAAAAAAAAGATATCTGACTGATTGCACTGTGTCCAGTTCTGGGCCCCTCAACTTCAGAAGGACATTGAGACTCTTGAACGTGTCCAGAGAAGGGCAACGAGGCTGGGGAGAGGCCTCAAGCACAAGCCCTACAAGGAGAGGCTGAGGGAGCTGGGGTTGTTTAGCCTGGAGAAGAGAAGGCTCAGGGGAGACCTTCTGGCTGTCTACAGCTACCTGAAGGATGGTTATAGCCAGGAGGGGGTTGGTCTCTTCTCCCAGGCAAACAGCACCAGAAAAAGAAGACACAGTCTCAAGCTGCACCAGGGGAAGTTTAGGCTCGAGGTGAGGAGAAAGTTCTTCACAGAGAGAGTTATTAGCCACTGCAATGTGCTGCCCAGGGAGGTGGTGGAGTCACCCTCCCTGGAGGTGTTCAAGAGGGGATTGGATGTGGCACTTGGTGCCACGGTCTAGTAGGCATGAGGTCTTGGGTGACAGGTTGGACTTGATGATCTTTGAAGTCTTTTCCAACCTTATTGATTCTACGATTCTATGATTCTTTTCCCCTGACCATTTGTATGAGTCACTTATACTTGTCAAGGGAACATGTAATCAATTAAAGTTTAATGCCTTGTGGTTCACAAAGAAAGACAAAAATGTGACAAAGGACATTTTAAAAATTGCAGATTCCATCTCTCCTTAAAGTTCAGTTTCCCACTAAGGTCATAGCAGAGGTTTAGTCCTGTATTAAGACTTGTAAAGGCTCTTAAAAGTGCTGAGCTGAGGACAAAAATTGGTCAGGTACTGATAGATAGCTTGCATCAGCTGCTTCACAGAGGCTTTGTGAGGGAGGACTGCGGGAGATGGAGTAGGTGGCTTCCACCTCAGCCTTTCTCTGAAGTGGCCTCACAGAGCTGCATTCATGTTGCAGCTCTCACAGCTTTGTTGTCTTAGTGATGAGAGATAAAATTAAAATTTTGTCCACTACCTCAGGAAAGCTCCAATACCCCTCCTCCTCCTTGGAGTCTCATGTCTGATACACCTTGAAAGAGGAATCCCTTTGAAGGTCCATCAGTGAAGAAAGCTGTGGTGCTTCTTATTGTGGCTGGGCTCCATTTTCAAGGCAAGGGAAATTCCAGTGAAACTTCAAGAACCATCAAGGTGGTTTAGCTCTTATTCATCACCCTCCTGGCATCCAGGCTTGAAATTCTTAATGTGATTAGTGCTGGGGAAACAATTCTCATCCTGCTCAGCTTCACTCCCAGCCCCCAGTAGAGCTCAAGACTTGATGATGGAGAAGGGAGGGTTCACTAAAAGCTCCCCTACTTATAGCTGTGGTGAGATGGCAGGATTCTGTCCTCAGCTTCTGATTTCATGGAACATGAAGGTCTGTTTGTTACAGAGTCAAAACAGTTACATACATCCACAAGAAAAGCACTGAGAGAACACAAAACTTGGACTATTGTGTCTCATACACTAGTGATGCATTCTCAGATCAGGAGGGATGCCTGCTAACATTTTAACACTGAAGTTCTAACTAATTCCATTTTTCTGTAAGTTGCTGGCATCTGGTATGTTATTAAGTAACTCAGCAGAGATCTGTTAAATGCATAACCTCCCTGCACAAAGGAAACTTTCTTTTGCAAGATTTCTCCCTTTAACCCATGCCTCCCTTTAATTTTGGCATGATTTCGCAGACTTAGTTGAAACATTTCACTGGGACAAATCATCATCCTCACAAGTGTAGTCAGGACCTCCATTGCTTTCAGTCTGAAATTTCCCTTTGCTTTCCTGTAAATCCTAAAGAGCTTCAGCTTATTTCATATGATACACCTAGAGATTTCACTCCAAGAGAACAAAGTCCTGACAAAAGGTAAGGATTAAGGTCAGTCAGCCATGGCAGGTGACCATAATGGTAGAAAAAGAAAAAGATTAAGCAGATGACAAGACTAAGCTGTGTTTCATTCCCACTGAAGTGTGATTGGGAGGTTGGGGGTTAGAATGTAGAAAAAAAAAAGGCAAGATAAGTGTCATGAGGAAAACTGCAGCAAATAACTAGATATAAACTCAGTTTACTGAGTTTTACTTAACTTTGAAAATACTCTAGCAGACGCCAGAGTTGTCACTTTGACTTGGATTTGCGCTGGTCACAAGGGTTTGCAGAGAGCTGGGTTCAGGAATACTGCAGCAGCCTGCAGCCTATCTGAACACCATAATAGAGTGTACAGCAGAGGATAACCTTAACTCTGAGATCTCAGTTTGGGCTGTGGTGAAAGTAAATGATAGTGTTATGAGCATGATGTTGATGTCTCATGATATTGATTTAGGATTAACTTTGCCACAAAGGTGAAAGGTCTTGCATCCAGGATGGGTCAACTAGTATTGAGGCAAGAATCTTCCAGCTAAAACCATGGTCAGTGTCATAGACAATGTGTCTAAAGCCACATGATGGCTTTGGACCTGAAGTTTGAGCCAGGGCTAATGTAGGGGCATAACATTCTTGTCACTGTGCTAAACACTCAGCAAATCCTTCTGCCTGTCTTCCCATGGTGCCTCCTCTCCACGTTCGCACTTGTTTTACTCAAATAGCCTGAGAGCATCCCCACTTCCTCCCAGGCTGGAGCCTTGGGTGCTGCTGGTTCCACAGCCATGCCCATCTTTCTGATGCTGCAAAACCTGCTTTAAGCCCCACTGTGTACCAGCTGTGTTATCTAAATTAGGGACTCTCACAATTAGATTAGCAACAAACAAAAGCTAACTGCGTTGTAAAGAAACACCTTCTCTGACAAGCAAATAGGCAGCACACTCCTGACATGGGTAAATCATGGGTAAGTCTTCCCCTCTTCCTGCCACCTCCTGATTTGCTTCAGGGTGTGGGAACATTGACAGGGTCCTCAGAACAGAGGAACCAGTTCCTCACACTGTCACAAGGAAAATGCTTCCCAAGCATGGGAAAAGTAAAATGCAAGAGCCTGTCTGATATGAATAACGGAATCAGCCAGTAAGCAGTGGAGGTTTTTTGGCCTCCTCAGCTTTTACCTAGTTTTACTTGCAACAGGTCTTGCAACAGAGAAGGACTTTGGGTTTTTACTATATCCCTAACTCCCAAAGTCTTTTGCATATGGCATCTCCCACCATGGTGAGTGAAACAGAAAAGTTGTAGCTCTCAGTATTGTCTGAAACGGTGCCAGGGGCAGCCGGCGTTGGAGCAAGTGTGTAGCAGAAGTTGCGTGAGTGGACACAGCAGCTCAAGACTTGGCTTTTGCTGAGACAGAAAAGGCAGGACATTAACATTCAGCCCATGTCTCATTCCCTTCCTCACAGGAGGTAAAGCAGATCTTATTGTCACGTGTTCATTATGAAGGGGGAGAATGTTATAACTCTATAGTTTAGTTGGCTGCAACAGTGACTTGGGGAGTGGAACTGATCCTGGATAATGCATTCATTTAAGGTCTGTCTTAGTACCAATGCTGCTGATCTGGCTGCAGAAGAAAGAAAATTAAGATCATTAGCATCAAGTATAAGGCAAAGAAAGTAAAGAAATTGCCTTTTACAGCCCCATACTCCTACTCCTTAACACTTCCTACAGCAACCAATACTTGTATTTATAAGAGTTATCTGCACAAGTATGAAGCGAATCAGAAAAACACCCCATAATATACCTGTTAACAGCGAAGGTCTGAACGTATGCATAGTTGGTGTAGGGAGGTAACTGTGCAATTTAACTGTAGAGTGATTGGAAACAGCTTGCTCAGTGTTTCAAGTGCTTTTCCAGCAGCATGCTATGTTTCCTTAATAAGAAATCTTGTACCATCCCATGTCTGCCAGATCTTCTTCGTTCCACCACACTTCAGAGTTTTAATGCTTCCATCTGCATACCCCAGAAGACCTTGATATAAGGAGATGGAAGTTAAAGTGATCCTTTTTACTCACTTCCCTAAGGTGTAAAGCAGGCCCTAGATAGCTTCATCTCCCTGAATTTGCTTTCACAGCATGTTTGATTTTTTGTTACTCCCTCTTGTGCTGCAGACCCAGCTAATGCAGAAAGCTTAGCTTCCCCAGTCAGGGGAGACTCACCTTCTGGGACTTTATCTTAAATAGAAATGATCATCTGGGTTATTCAGAAACCTTTCTGTAAATAACAATCCTGGCAGATGTCTGCATAATTAGAGTCCCTCATGACTGTGATATCTCGTGGCTTAGGGTAAAGTATTAACTGATCTATTAAAGATTTTAAAATCCAGCTGGACTCTATGCCCAAAGAGTTCCTCCTTGTGTTTTACTTCTTGCATTATATTCAGGTAAATTCATCACAACCCTGCTAATCAATGTCTCCTCCTAATGCTTCAAAATCCACAGCAGTAGCAGTAAAAGCACTCAGGTAGCTTTAACTTGTACCCTCTACTGCAGGGCAACCATAATTTACTCATTTAATAATGATTTTAAAGTGTTTCAAACCTAAACAAAACAACAAGCTCCTGCTCTTGTGTTCAGGTGTGATTTATCTGTGTTTCGCGGCGAGACGGGCGTGATAATTAGAGAAACCCTTGGGCTAGTGTATATGAGCATGAAAGTGAATTATGGCATGATCAGACTGCTAAGGAAAGCCACAGTTGTTTTGTAGAAATGGGGCCAAACTCTGCTCCCCTGTAACAGATTGCAGTGCTGCAGAAGTCAGCAGAGTTACCCTCCCTGCAAAATTCGCTCCACGCAGCCTAATGCGAAGTTGAGATTTTTTAGCACTGTCATACTCACACACTCTGCTGCCAAGATAACAGCACCGAAACGAGATGATAATTGTGCAGTTTCACATTGCAAGTGCACCTCTAACACTCTTCGAAACAATGGGAACAAAACAAGAGATGACTTGAATGCACAGCTTTAAAAGACGTGTGGTTTCTGGTTGCCAAGCATAGAGGGAGAAAGCAAGAGGGTTCTACAGTTACAAGAGTTAAACCAAAGATCAGAGCAGTCAGTGGGAGTCTCTCCATCTTCCTTGCAATGATGTTTAGGTCAAGTCCCTTTGGGGAGTCATAATGAAATTTATTTCCATGATCAGCATGCAGCTGATATGTCAAATTATTCCACCATCATGAGAAAAGGATTGCACACAGAGTCACAGCCCGGCTGAATTTCACACGACAGAAATTTACATTAAGTTACTATTTCTAAACTCTGAAGGGAATGGCATTTGACAAGAAAAACATTCATACTTCTTAGATACAATCACTAAATTCCCCTCTTTCTGGGGTGCTAAGTCTATTGCACTCACTACTGGCAAACCTGTCCCTCTTAAAGATTTATCCTTGCTGCCCTTCCTCCATATCTTCCTCTTGATCTTAGCATATGTCTTAGCAGGAGGTGAAAAAAGGATGTGTTATAACACCTAAATAGCCAACTACTGGAGGAGACTGGGGAGATGCCACTAACTCATTTGGAAGTGAATTGGGTTTTGTTATCTTCACAGAGTTCCTGTTTCAATAACCACCAAACCACCAGACAAAGCATCATTTTTTTTTAGAGTCACAAACTAGACTCTCATTTATGCTTTCCATTCTCTGAATGTTCTGTGGGGAGGGACTTTTTGAGGTGTCAGGCCTATGATAGGACTAGGGGGAATGGAAGAAAACTAGAAATGGGTAGATTCAGATGGGATGTTAGGAAGAAGTTCTTCCCCATGAGGGTGGTGAGACACTGGAACAGGTTGCCCAGGGAGGTGGCGGAAGCTTCATCCATGGAGGTTTTTAAGGCCAGGCTGGATGTGGCTCTGAGCAAGCTGATGTAGTGTGAGGTGTCCCTGGCCATGGCAGGATGGTTGGAACTAGATGATCCTTGAGGTCCCTTCCAACTCTAACAATTCCATGATTCTATGATTCTGTATCCCCACAGTTCTAACCGAATCACCATCCCATGCTTTTGCTGAATGGACTTGCTGAGTTGCCTGCCCTGGAGTGCCCTACTTCCCTAAATAGTTTTATTTTCAGCTGCATTTTCTGCCTTCCCCCGCCCCCCGCCCCACTAAGCAATGATCCTAAAAATTGCCCCTAATTTTATTTGCCTTATGCATCCAATGAAACAGACAAAGATTTATTTCTTTCTGGTTAATGTAGTGGATCCTGGAGGCAATATAACTTTGCTAGTTTTCACTGGCTTAAAGCAATCGCATTGTACATCCCAATAAAACTGAGAGGTAACCAACTGTTTTATTCCAACCAGCAGCAGAACAAGAGGACACAGTCTCAAGCTGTGCCAGGGGAAGTTTAGACTGGATGTTAGGAAGAAATTCTTCATAGTGAGAGTGATTGCCCATTGGAATGTGCTGCCCAGGGAGGTGGTGGAGTCACCATCACTGGAGGTGTTTAGAAGGAGACGGGATGGGGTGCTTGGTGCCGTGGTTTAGTCCATTAGATAGTGTTGGATGATGGGTTGGACGTGATGATCTCGAAGGTCTCTTCCAACCTGGTCTATTCTATTCTATTCTATTCTATTCTATTCTATTCTATTCTATTCTATTCTATTCTATTCTATTCTATTCTATTCTATTCTATTCTATTCTATTCTATTCTATTCAGCTTGTCCCTGCCCATGGCAGGGGGGTTGGAACTAGATGACCCTTGAGGTCCCTTCCAACCCCAACAATTCTATGATTCTATGAGAACCATATCCTACTTCAGGATGAACCACCACTTCTGTGAAAGCCTACTGCACTTAAAGAATGAACAAACCCCATCCCCATGCCGTTAATTGCACAGCAAAATTGAGAAGGGAAAGAGTCTTTGACAAGATTTACATCAGAACCTGTTCTTTCTCTTTTGAAACACGAACTAATCAACACAGTTTCATCCAGCATACAAATTCAGAATTTCCAACCATATATACTCATTACAAAGATAATTTGGTCTGGGTGGGTGGAATTCTCATTAGGCTCTGAGCTGCTTGACATGTTTTGATAACTGAAAAACAAAGTCAAAATCTCAGCAGCGTGAAAACAAGCACATTTGTTTATCTTCCCAAATGACCCTACTGAAATTCTCTCTCCAGATTAAAAGCATGCTAATATAGACCTGAGGTTTCACATGCCCCTGATTTTGAGGGATGTAGTGAATTTTGCTTCCAGTTTGCTCAGCTCTCCCTGTATTTCATATTCTGTACGCACTGACGGGTTGTAAAGGGGACATAACAAAATCAAGCCTCAGAAGAAAATTACAGCAAAAGGGTGAAGGAGTGTTTTTATCAGTCTGTCTCCTGCAGTCTTCAGATGGTGACTAGATGCCTACAGATAAGACATTTTTTAATCAAGGAGTTAGAGAACTCCACAGCTGAAATGACATTGAGTCATACAGCAGATCAGACCAGATCATCTTATGAAATCTTCAGTTTTCAGGATGTGCAGCCTTTTGAATACAGAAGTTAATTTTCCAAGAGCCAAAGACCAAATCTTCCTGAATCAGTTATTTCAGTTGCAAGAGTAACTTCAGGGGCACCTACATGTCATTTTCAAAATACCTAAATCTTAGAGCTGACCCAGGGCAATGTGACAAAAGGCACTGGCTGAAATTCTGGCTCCACTGAGCCCTAGGGGGAGTCTGAATTTGGTGTTGTCATGTTACCACCCAGTGTGTCAATGGGAAAACTGCCAGTTTAAAACAAGAAAATATCATTCATATATATATATATATATATATCAATATATCAAAATAGAAAGGACTTTTCTAGTGCCCTGTTATCCATCTTCCCTCAAAACCTCTCCCTAAAACCAGTTATACAGGCCAAATGGAGAGGGACACCAGATTTACTGGTCTGCCCAGCACAAGATATGTGTGAGGAAAGCTTCCACAGAAGACGTGAGGTTCAGAAAGTTCTTATTTCTTCTAACACATAAAGTGAGTAACTAAGGAAGTAAGAAACTGCATGGATTGGACAAACCACAGTTCTTTAGTGGATTCCCAGCATCATAGAATGGTTGAGGTTAGAAGGGACCTCTGGAGGCCAACATCCTGCTGATACAGGATCACCTAAAGCAGGTTGCCCAAGTGTCTAAATGATTCCATTTGCCAGAAGCAACCAAGGACATACTCCATCCTTCACCATCAAAATTCAGTGATGATGTCATCAGGCCAACCTTTTAGTTACAAACTCTTCTCCAGCTCTCTCAGCACTGTGGTTTCTCATTTATCCCTGGATCTTCCAGCAGGAATTGCTTGATATGCAGGTAGCCAATAAACCCACAGTAGTTACAGAAGTCAGGGCAGAACATAATTCTGATTACAGGAAACAGAAGGAAGAAGCAAGGGCTTTTAGAGTGTTTTATTGCAATTTAAGTAGGCTAAGATATGAGAGGCTAGAAACCATGTCAGAGGTTAAAAGGAGGTTTTGTGCAATTGCAAATCTATATTCCTCTGTTCTAACACACGACCTGGGAGAAGGGCAGACAGAGGTAAGTGGCAGAACCAGGAGGAGGAAAAGAAGCTGTTAGCTATCTCTGGTTTGTCTCTCCCTCTTATCAGATTCTAACTTCACAGTAGCAGCTTCCAAGGTAAACTCCTTGTAGCCCTTCCAGATTAACTTTCAAGCCTGACTCCCTAGAGATGGGCAATTTCAGACACATTAGAGCAGCTGAGGAGGCAAAGGAGCAGTTCTTTCTGGTTGCAACAAGCTGTCCAGGATGCCTTCATGATGCTGTTTGGTTTCCTTTGTGTACAAGCCCTGCAGGTTCCCTGATGAGATGGACTAGGTTGATTTGTCATTGGTTATTAGGGAAATTCTAACAAAGATCAAGACCCTGCTGTGAGTGTTTGATGAGCATCTGTCTGTTTTACTAATTGGCTAACACTTCCTCTGCTAGATACCTACTTCAAACTACTATAAAACCAATTCCTACTCAACTGTTTCATGCCAGGAGACATCCAAAAGAATGTCATTGAATGAACTGAAGCAATTTGGGTTACAACTTGGCATAAGAGAATACAATTGCTCTGCTGAGATTATTCCAGTTTTCCATCCACTTATAAAACTGCAACAGAAATCTGCCCACTGCCCAGATATGATTCTTTTTTTTTCTTTCTGCTTTTGCTTTTCCAATATTTCAGATGATATTTCCTGTTTTAATCCATCCAGGGTACAATTGCTTTTCTTTTTCCCTTGCCTTGCCTTTCCAGGGCAAAAGGAAGAAAATGGGCATCAGTTTAGATTGTCCCTGCCAGGAAATGTATAATAATGCTGTCATTCTTAAGAAAACTCTGCAGCAGCAGGCTCAGACAGCTACAAAGTAGAGCACATGCATGGATTTGTCATCGTGCCTTACTCTTAAACAACATTGGCTTCTTTGTCAATTGTGAGGAAACCAGGGGGAAAGCCCCTTGGAGGTGAGCCACACATTTATTTGTTCCTGGGCTCTGATAGCAATGTTGGCTGCAACACAATCCTTTTTTTAGAAAGGAGAGGTAAGCATCTGTGCAACTTGTGCAGAAAAGTCAATAGATAAGTTTGATAAATGCATCTGCTTGACACATTTTGACTTGCAACATCCAGGGACAGGATGTGTGTGACCGCATAAATCCGACGTTCATGACAGATCGTGAGTGCCGCTACCTGTCCCCTACAGCTCCACTTCTCGTGTGAAGAAGCCATCAAGTGTGGGAGTCATCTATGGTGCAGAGGTGGCTTTACCACAGTAATGATGGAATGAAACAAGCCTTGGTGACTAGGCAGGCAGAAACATCCTTTTTGCTCTTCTGCACCAACACTCACCATCATGTTTCTATCCAAATGAGTGATTTACTATGAGTGAGCCTTTCATCGATTTTAGGTGAGTGAGGCAGGTGAGAGGGGACACATCTGGCTTTATTCCATCACTCTTTTTCACTATGCTTAGACTATGAAGAGATTCAACTCTACCTTTATCCTGAGGCCAAGGGAATACTTGTCCTACTAGTTCCCCCAATATGTTTCCAGTGTGCCAGTGGGAAGAATATGCCTTCAGAAGCTCCATTATCCCCTGCTGCAGATGGTTCAGTATTTTTACCTTCATCAAATATTTGGGAAATATCATAAAACACATTTGTTTCTAACTGCAGAGAGAAATGCCTTTCCCCAAGAGATTCTGCAGTTTCCTCAGACCGTGTGTGAGAAACAAAGCCAGTGCTTATAGATGCATTCTCCATCCTTACCAGTGCCAGAGACTGAGCCATCCCAGAGGCTAAGCAGTGACCATGTAATGCAGGCTGGTGATAAGTCTGTGGGTCTTTATGAAAAGGTACAAGCAGTCTAAATCTTATCACAGGAGCACAGAAACAGTATTTCAGGGACCATGCTTATCCTGAGACACACACAGAGAGTTTATCCAAGTGCTTCACAGCTATTCTTGATGCCTCCCCACAAGCAAGTGCTAAGAGGTTTGCTAACCCAATATGAATTCTAAAATGTAAAACCAGATCTGTATTAACCCCTAATGAGAAAGTGCTTCTGAAGCACTCCAATAAAACACCTACAACTTAGATGGCTCTTTTATGTTGTAGTTAGATAATCACATATTGCCTTGCAATACCTATTTTGCTGCTTAGGTTGATGGAGCTGCAGCTTATGGAGCATGAAAATGAGTCCTGGTAATATTACTGCTGTTAAGTCCTGATGGCAAAGCATATTTCCCTTACAAAATGAATGGCACAAGTGGTGGATGAACTCTAGTTGCTTGATGCACTTCCATACACATTAGCAAATGCTTTGCCCAGAAGAGAACTACTGCATTTTCTTTAGAAGAGAAGGAAATGTCCTCCTTCCTCTTTGGTATACTAAGGAGGCTTGAGATTTACTCACTCTCCCACTTGTTTCTAGAAATTCCTCTCCTGTTAAAGTCATTCAATGTCCATTTCCAGACATCGTGTGTAAAGAGAGATTTTTCTGCAGTGCCCCAGCGGATCCCAACATCAAAAGATGACTTGTAAAACACATGTCCTTAGTAGCAGACATAGCTCAGAGAACATTTGATGAAGCAGGCTGGCTCTTTTGCTGTTGCTTCTTCACCACAGTTGTCTGCTCAGGTCTACCAGAAAACTCTGTAAAGCAGCTGAGGCCCCTTTCTGATATTTAGGTCTAATTCAGATCATCTCACAGTGAAAAAGAGCCCAGAATATACTGCATTAAACACTACCCCTTCCCCTTGCCCAGCTTCCCCTGGACCCCCACAGCACTGCGCCACTGGAATATACTCTGCATCACCTCTCCAGGAGATGCTGTGGTGCTCCAGAGCTACCTTCCATCACTTTCACAGCTAGCCCTAGGCTCCATTTAATACACTAAACTAAATAATCATGATACAGAATTAATAACTACCTAACTGACCAGCAAAATCATCACAGAGATTAAAAAGCTTTCCATAGCTTAGGCTTGGAAAAAAGTCAACACATGAACAATATTTAACTTCTAATCTTCCTCTATTCCTTGCTCAGTCTCAAATAGAGACACTAACATTTCCATCCCTCACCTCTTTCAGATTCTGTAGTTTTCCTCACCAATCTTGTGTTTTGCCTCAGGGGAGTCCAGTTCTGGTCCTCAGAATTGGGCCCTTGGAATGTATCTTTTGAATCTTCAGCATTTGTCTTCCTCATCACAGTTCTTATCCCTCTCTCCCCTTAGGTAAACTAGCTTACTAAAGATCAACAAGAGTTTAATTCAAATACAGATTTTTATTTATAGCATTTTCCCTCCCTTCTCTCCCCACCTCCACTTCATTTGTCTCAGTGTATTTTATTTTTACCTGCTGGACTAAGCTCTCAGAACCAACTTTCTGACTCAGTAGCTCCATTACTGATAACAGAGTTATCTTGCATTCATAGGGAAAGTGAAGATCCCTGGTTCATATGCCTTTATCATTTAACCACTAAAAGCTGCAGTTTACAGGTTCTGCAATCTTTCCAGCTTTCCTTAATGAAGAGTACTTAGGCTTGTCACAAAAAATGCAACCTCAGAATAGGGACTAAAACTTTCTTTTGTCTTTTTTTCCCCCCCTTTCTTCCAGGTGTCCATATGCCTGCATCAGGGAGTCTGGCCAGCTTGCAGAGACTACCCCTCCTCCAAGAACTGCATACTGAGGCAAATTCCCAGCTTATTAAAAAATAGTTCTGTTATTTTGCCCTCTTGTTTATTCTGCAATTCCACCATATTTTTTTCTCCTCTCTCTCTCTTTTTTTTATTAATATAATTTATTTATTTTGCCTGTGGCTTGTGGGGGCTGGGGGGAAGGGAAATGGAAAAGAAAAAAAACAAAAGCAAACTCCAAGATATTCTTAAATATCTCTTTATTTTGGGCATTGTGTCACTTGAAAACCTCTGCAGGAATTGACAGAAACATCCCCAATATTCAGCTCCTATTTGTCCAGTGAAGAGCTATTTCCATGAAGAAACTCAAAGGGGCTTCCAAAAAACCCCTAAAGACCTTGAAGTATGTTATAAGGCTTCGCTTCAGCTTTGAACAGAACTGCTTTAACTTCACTGGTGCTTAACTCTTTTCCAAAGTAAATTAAATCAAAGCTGGGATGGTTAAAGCTTGAGTAACACTGACCCAGGTTTTCATGTGGTCCAAACACTTAATTTCAAAGCTTAGCTTAGTTGTTTTAGTATCCCTGAGATAACTTTTCAGCCTGGGATTCAGTTCAGTAGGGGGAGTATTGTTTGCTTGCTTGCTTGTTTGTTTGTTTGCCTCAGCATATAACTTCCAGTGGGTTTTTTAGAGAGTTTTGAAGTCAAAGTTCTGTTATGTTGAGACCTAGGAAACTGGTCCTACAAAATAAGTGAAAATGTTATGCTCTGTGGCTTAGTTTGTGTAGACACTGAGCTGACCATGGCAGCTTATTACATATTTTTAATTATACTTCATCTGGATCTGGAGGTGCTGGAACATGTCCAGAGAAGGCCCACGAGGATGATTAGAGGGCTGGAACTCCCCTCCTACGAGGACAGACTGAGGGAGTTGGGGCTGTTCAGTCTGGAGAAGAGAATGCTCTGAGGAGACCTAATTGTGGCCTTCCAGTATCTGAAGGGGGCCTACAAGAAAACTGGGGAGGGACTCTTTAGGGTGTTAGGTAATGATAGGACTAGGGGGAATGGAAGAAAACTAGAAATGGGTAGATTCAGATTGGATGTTAGGAAGAAGTTCTTCCCCATGAGGGTGATGAGACACTGGAACAGGTTGCCCAGGGTGGAAGCCTGATCCCTGGAGGCTTTTGCAGCCAGGCTGGATGTGGCTCTGAGCAATCTGATGTAGTGTGAGGTGTCCCTGGCCATGGCAGGGGGTTTGGAACTAAATGATCCTTGAGGTCCCTTCCAACCCTAACAGTTCTATGATTCATTATTATTTCTTTTTAAAGGAAAAGATCAGCATATAGAGAGCAGAATGCCTTATGTGCTGTCTTCTTTCAATGCCATAAATCAGTTCTAGAAAATTAATTTTTTTTCCCCCTAATATACACTTGTGGAAAAAAACCTGAGGAGGCAGTGTAATATCTGATCATGAATCACCAGCATGGCACTCAGACTCCTCACTCCAACACAGCAGACAGTTGTGTAGCCATTTCCAGCTCCGCTCAATTGACTTCTGCAATGCAGTTTCACAATGCCACTTTCTAGGGCTTCATTTTTAAAGGACCCAGTTGCTTCCTATTTAAAAATCCCAGTTAAGCTTCTGAGAGGAGACTTTCAATTCTGTCTGCTCCTGGCTTTTCATAATCTTTCACCGTCCTGCCTCTCCTCCCTGCCCCAGGCTAAGCTATCTGCACAGCTCATCCAGGGATGTTGTTTGAGTAAGGGAGTTACGCCTCCCAACCATAACACATTCTTATCCTTTGACATCATGCAGTGAACCAACAGCCTGATGCAGTCATTGACAGCCTTTGGTGCCTCTGCATTGCACAATGGTTATGGCTTTAATAGGACTTCTGCATTTTTCCTGCTCTGCCATAGCCGAGACACAAAGGCTTCTGTCCTCCAGAGGCAAAATGTGTTGTTTTGGTAAACTTTTCAACCTTCCTGACATGCTGTAGAGCTGAATGGTGGGAAGAGCTCGTTATGCCTTAATGGCCTGAGTGGAATCAGCGTAGGGCTGGGACTATGAGTGTTTATGGAAGGAAGAAAAGTGAAAGAAGGGGTTTACAGAGAGCTATGATGTCACCCAGATCACAGCCTATTTCTGGAACTAAGCTGCGAAACCCATGATACAGTTTGACACATAAATGTTGCCAAGTAAAACTGATAATATAATTGTTAATATGGTCACAGCCAACTGTTTTCCAGATAAGGAGTTAAACTCCTCTATGCCACACAGTATTTGTGGAATGGCAGCACCTAGTCGGTTCCACGCTTTCATTGGCTCTGGGATTACTTACTATCATATTTAAATAACAAGACTAGATTATTGGGTACCATAAGAACAATGGATTGCTTAATGGTCTTGAAGCATTTATCTTAAGTCAATACAAAAGGTTTGAGCTCCCTAAGCCTGTGTCAAGGGCAGTGAAACAAGGGCCACATTGAGTGAGCTAGTAGCTTGTTTAATTTTTCTTTAATGCACATTGAAGTGGCTGATTTTGGGCACTCAGCTAGATGATGCAGTAAAATACAGATATACTCTGAAAAGGGGGGGGGGGGGGAAGCATCTCTCTGAGGAACAAAATCTGATAGAATATATTAAAGGTTATTATGTGTAATTTGTTCTAGATAAGAGTAATGATCAAATAACTTCCTCGTCTCTGCCACAGCATAAATTCCCCCCTCCATTTTGCAGAGCACCCTTTGCAGGAGCTTTGTTCCTAGAAGCTTGACAGAGCTCCACAATATAATTATAGAGTTATTAGGAGTAAGTAATACCAGAAAAGAAGAGATACTCTAAAAGGGTAGATATGGGAGGGAAGGGATAGCTTCAGATAGGAAACAGACAAAGACATATGAAAACTGCTCGGAGGAGATCATGACACAAAGGCAAAGAATGATGGCCAGGACTCAAGGTGTGCAGGGAACAAGTGGAGCACCCTTCAGGTGAAGCCTGGGCTTGAAAAGCAAGTGAAGCGCCTCTGCCACCTGCAAAAATTCCAACAGGCCCAAGTTTAAGGGATACTTGGGTGACCACTTGAGAGTTTCAGACAATGAGATGTCCCCAGCCTGTCTTTTCACCTTGCCCAGCACTATTTGCAGGAGAGTTTGTCTTTCTCCCTTTCCTCTGCTTAATATACAGTATCACACTACTTTGCTAAACCAGCAGATAACCTTGGACTCTGTTGTCCTCTGCTTCTCTGCCTTGAGACAGATCTTTGAGTTACTTTTCTACTGTACACTGACTTATCTTTTGCTTTCTTAAGTAGCAGTTTCCCAACTGCTTCAGTCAGGAATGGAAGCATGGAAGTGGGATGCCAGAAGATAGATTGCTCTTCCTTATTGAAGACAGAACATGAATTCCAGAGGATTCAACATTGCTACCAACTCAGCATCAGCTCAGTCCTATTCTTTGCTATGCATTGAGCAGCCATTTGCTGGAGAGCAGCTCACAACATGAACACAGTCTTGCCTGTTGAAGCTTGGATTTCTGTGTAATTGGTTCCCATGTTACTGCGCTTACAAGGTCAAATTACCTCTTCTTGCCTCAGCAGGCACCTTACCATTGGCAGGGTGCCAAGTCTGACAGCCATGCATTTCCCTTTCGATAAGACTTTCATGACCAAGATCATCCACCCACCTGGAGCCTACTCTGTCTCCTACTACTTGAAGACCTTCAAATCTAGGAAACTAGTTGGCAGGCCTTAATGTACTGAGCCCATAGGAAGGGCTCATTGCAAAGACTTGGGCAGAGTTGGACCAGATGAATGCTGACCTTATTAGAAGAAGAGGGAGATGGGCATTTGGAAAGCTTATTTGTTTGTTGACTGAGGAAGTTTAGTTGGGGACAGCACAGCTAATAGAATAGAATAGAATTAATGAGGTTGGAAAAGACCTTTGAGATCATTGAGTCCAACCTATCACCCAACACCATCTAATCAACTAAACCAAGCACCCCATCCAGTCTCTTCCTAAACACCTCCAGTGATGGTGACTCCACCACCTCCCTGGGCAGCCCATTCCAATGGCCAATCAGTCTTTCTATGAAGAACTTCTTCCCAACATCCAGCCACTGCTACAGGTGTTTCAGATTCCTAATGCCTATAAAGTTTCAATTTCCCAGTTAAGAAGGGGGGGAGAATAAAAGAGTATCATGTGACTGATTCATTTAAGAAATTATATGGCTTCTCAGCACATGGGGATCTGTGTGTAGCTGGCCCTCCTATGCTTGTTTTCCTCTCATTATTAACCTCTTTGTGCAGATGGGGACTTGAGACATGAAAAGATGGAAACTGTGGCCAAGTCTTAGAGACAACTCACGTTTTCCTGAGGAATAAATACTCAAAGCCATTTCTAGCTGACAGAGGGATCAGGCAGGGAAAACCCTAGCAGGCCACAGCAAGTCAGAGATAAGGGAAACATCTTAAGGACTGGTGTAAAGGTAGTGTGAACTGGTCTTGCTGTGTGATTAAATGATTCCCATCAGTGGTGGTGTCACAAACACAAAACATGTGGGCATTTCTGCCATTCCTCAGTCCTCAGCAGCCTGCTCTCTTCAGGACTTCTCGAGAGTCCCACCTCTCTCTGAGGCACTTGCAAAGTTCACAAAAATCAGCAGGAGTTAAGGCCAGTCACATTTGCCTTGCAAGCATAACAAGTCACTGATTTGTTTGGGGGACAAAATAATCAGGAAGGAAATGGCAAAACAGAAAGCAGTTCAGTCCTGCCTCTACCTTTGCTCTTCCATCTTCTTACGTGTCTGGTGACCCCAGTGTGGCAGTCAGCACCATGGATTCATGATTAACCACCACTAAGAAGGGTGCAAACTGCTGCCAGCAGTAGCAGCTTTCCAGGGTGGGATTTGTTTTGGATGGAGAAAGTGTCTGTTCTGGCATTGGTTGATCAGTCAGATATGGCCCTCCAGTGTCCCCACATCCCCACCCGGCTCCTCTGCCAAAAGCTAAGCTCATCATTTGTGTGTCCACAGCCCAAGAAAGTGAGATGAGGCCACAAGCAGGGAGAAGACAGGAGGATAGGTAAGACTGGAGGATGATAGACTAGCATTGGTGACCAGAGCAGTGGATCTAAACACCTTGAAAATAACAAACTAGTTATCCTTGCCCAAACCATCATTAACAAACCAGTTACCACTGGACAGCCCCCAGAGGACCAACTCCTTCAGGACAATGTGGCTAAGCTACGTGTTGGTGGGGGACACTGCTGAACTGAGGCCACTTCCTAGGGCTCCCAGGCAACCTGGGTGGAAATCTCTTCCTCCATGTGTCAAGGCAGGAGGCAATGTTTCGGCTCAAAGGCAAGGTCAGCACAGGCTTCTGTTCCCCAGGAGTGTGATGCTCACGCTGCTTTCTTGTGGCTAGAGATGGTGAAAGAGACAACAACTCCATAAGTCTGCAGACTGTTTTTATTGTCATGTCAACAAAATATTTTCTGCCTCCACAGACTGGGGAAGTACTTAGCATGCAGCATCCATCCAGCTTTGGAAAACACTTGAAAACCACCGACAGAATCTCACTATTCCTTTTTTTAGCTACATAATGAAAAAGCAAACAAGAAATATGCTGATCCCCCAAATGAACTGATTTTTTTTTCCCCCTCTTTCTCTCTCTCTCTCTTTTTTTCTGAAGCAATTTAATTTCTTCTTCTGTTTTTTTTTTTTTTTTTTTAGCTTTGATCTGATACCAGAACCCAAAGGACTTGCCTGCTATTTCTAAATAATGAGCCTAATGTTTATGCTCTGAGCCTGAACTTTTCTGGGTTTGGAAAAAATGTGACTTTGACATAAAAGTCCTTTGATTAAGAGATCTGCAGTCAGAGGAGTTTTCGATACAATAATGAAAAGGCCTTTCAGATTGCTAACTCGAACACTGCTCAGCATGGTATAACTCCAGAAGGGGAGAGAAGCCGACAGAACAATCACACTATTAGTCCATGCTTTGCCAAGTGTTGTGTTAGTCATATTCCTGGTCAAAACTCCCAGAGGTGGCTCAGAGAAGCCTTTACGTTGTGCGGAGTGATGCTCGCCTGATAAAACGCACCCTGACCTGGGTGGTCTCTCACGCTGCCTCTCTCCTCTTATTGTTTTTTAACCCTGTTTCATTGAGGCTTTGGGAGGTGATTGCTGTACAGATGAAAAGTGCCTGGAAGAAGAAACAGAGGCTGTTTCCTGTCACTGTGGTCCAAATAACCCTGCAGCAGGGATGGTACCTACAACAGCCTGCAGCAGGCTTTTCTTCCAAGCAAGATCACAGCACCAAACACAGCACTTTGTTGCTTGCACGGTGAGGCCCCCGCTCCCTGCCCCATTGGAGCATGCAGGAGGTGGGCAAAAGGGCTGCTGTGCACCATCTCTCTCTGGGAGCACCAAAACCTGGTGTCATCCCAGCTCTCACTGCATGGCTGATCTGACCCCACTGTCCTCACCCCTGCTTTCCTGGATGCGAGTTGGAAAGAGTGACTTTTGCCCCTGCTAAGTAGGTTGAAGTTTCAAAGCTGAATGCCTGTATTATTTATGCAGAACTGACACATCTCTTTGTCCTGAGCCATGTGGTCCAGACTCCAGCCCTTGTATCTACAAAACATTACTCATGTGCACGCTCCTCTTTCAAGTCCTTGATTCCAATGGGATTACTCACATGTGCCTGCATACCGCGACTGTGCGCCTGATCACAGCTCCCATCTCTGCAGAGCAGGGCTAAATCCTGCTGCTTCCAGCTGATTTGTGTATCAGTGTGCCAGAGATAAAAATCTGAAACACTACCAGCTCGCTGGCAAAAGAAAGCTCAACCTGATACCTATTATTCCTCCTCACTCTCTTTCGCCACTGTCATCAGGGCAGCCTCTGGGGAGGTCTGCTGCTCTGTACCATCAGGGCACTGCTGCATACTAGGGGTTAAAATGAGAAGGCACTTTGTATTTGGAGATTTATTGCTTTCCTTCTGGTGTATTTGTAAAGCTCATCATCACTACAGTCAGCCATGCTCACCCCTGCAGCTGTTTGCACATTTCCCCCCCCCCCACTCCCCACTCTGTTTCTAGAGCTGTACTTTACCAAGGAAATTATAATTATTAAAATACACAAGGTCATGCTCTAGATGAACTTGGAAATGGTTCAAATATGTTTTGGGTTTGAAACTATTTAGCAGTTATGGCCAAGTGGTGAGTTCATAACAAAAGAATGGTTAATTTCACACTTCAGATAACACTTCCCCCCGGAAAGCAGTAAAGCATGTTGGTACAGAAATTATTGAAGGTCTGAAAGGCTGGAGACACATAATCAGTCATTAGTCCTGATAATTAGATATTAAAGGGAGGCTCAGAGTGGTTCTCCCTGAATGAGCCAGTGTCAGCCTCTTATCTTTAAACCACTCTTTGAAACTTTTTCACATTCAGAAAGGCACCATGACTTTGTAGGCTTCTGACACTGGGCATCTCAAGAACTCAGTTCTGGTTGTATGTCATAGAATCACAGTATCATAGAATGGTCTGGGTTGGAAGGGACCTCTGAAGGTCATCTAGTCCAACCCCCTCTGCAGCAACCAGGGGCATCCTCAACTAGATTAGGTTGTCCAGAGCCCTGTTGAGCCTCACTTTGAATATCTCCAAGGGTGGGGCCCCAACCACCTACCAGGGCAACTTATTCCAGTGGTCATCGTACAGAAGCTGTTTCTAACATTCCATCCAAATCAGCTCTTCTCTAATTTGAAGCCAGTGCCCCTCGTCCTATCACTGCATGCCTTCCTAAACAGTTACTCTCCATCCTTCTTGTAGTCCCCTCCAGGTACTGACAGGCCACGAATAGGATAGGATAGGATAGGATAGGATAGGATAGGATAGGATAGGATAGGATAGGATAGGATAGGATAGGATAGGATAGGATAGACCAGGTTGGAAGAGACCTTTGAGATCATCAAGTCCAACCTATCATCCAACACTATCTAATCAACTAAACCATGGCACCAAGCACCCCATCCAGTCTCTTCCTAAACACCTCCAGTGATGGTGACTCCACCACCTCCCTGGGCAGCCCATTCCAATGGCCAATCACTCTTTCTATGAAGAACTTCTTCCTAACATCCAGCCTAAACCTCCTCGGTGCAGCTTGAGACTGTGTCCTCTTCTTCTGGGGCTGGTTGCCTGGTAGTTGTAGACAGCAATAAGGTCTCCCTAGAGCCTCTTCTCCAGGCTGAACAACTCCAGCTCCCTCAGCCTGTCCCTGGGTAACATCATCAGGCCATCACTTGAATTTAAATTTACAAACCATACACTGAAACAGCAGCAAAGAAAAACACTGATAACTCTCTCCCTGAGTTGTCTTCTCCTGTGCATTGGGAGGAAAGCAGTGGCAGATGTTTGTGGCCTCCCCAGCAATCTGCACCAAAAATAATCACTGCTTTTCCCTTGCAAACTGCAAAAGGGATTTTAACAAAGGAAGTTTTTAAAGATCAAAACACCTTTGTGCAGACAACAGCCTGAAAGGGTTCACTGCATGCCTGCATGAGATTTGTGGCTAAAGCAGGTTGATCTTTGTTGCTGTTCTTCCAAAACTCAGGTTCTGCTGTGGAAACCTCCCCTCCTCCATTAACCTGGGTTTCAGTGTTGAGGTTTATCAGCTGCTCTTCAAAAAAACCCCAATCACCTAAAAGAATATTTCTCTTAAACAAAACAAAGCGATTTCCCAAACTACCTCTGCCTTCCTGGGCATTGATGTCTAAAAATGAGTGCTAGATACTACAAATCTTTCCTCAGCAGCCTTCTCCTAGAAACAGCAACAGCCTAGCCAGGGTCACCCACACAGCCTCAACCACATCCCCAGGTCCCTAGCCTCCTTCTGCAGCAGGGAAAAACACACAGTACATTTTGACTTTTGCAGCTGGAGCTGTGAAAATCTACTTGACAGAAACCAAGGAGGTAACTGGCTATGAGCACATCTCAGAGGCATGTGCTGCTACCACCTGCATGTCCTACTGATATAATTGAGGGGTGACATTGGACTGGTCTGTGGCTTTGGGGAAATCAGTAACATTCCTGGGTGCTGGGGTGGGGGGAAAAGATGATGCTTTATCAGGGTTATTGCCACTAGATGAGGATCTCTTATTTTCTCAGGTGTTCACAGCTATGGACATGCCAACAGACTATCTCTGAATCATGTCCTGGTACTGGCTACTCAGATGTGCAGCAAGGAGATTGTGAGGCTGAGTCTTCACAGTATCACCAAGGTTGGAAGAGACCTCAAAGATCATCAAGTCCAACCTGTCACCACAGACCTCATGACTAAACCATGGCACCAAGTGCCACGTCCAATCCCCTCTTGAACACCTCCAGGGACGGTGACTCCACCACCTCCCTGGGCAGCACATTCCAATGACCAACAACTCTCTCTGTGAAGAACTTTCTCCTCACCTCGAGTCTAATCTTCCCCTGGTGCAGCTTGAGACTGTGTCCTCTTGTTCTGCCACTGGTTGCTAGAGAGAAGAGATTGACCCCTTCCTGGCCACAACCACCTTTCAGGTAGTTGTAGAGGGCCATGAGGTCACCCCTGAGCCTCCTCTTCTCCAGGCTAAACAATCCCAGCTCCCTCAGCCTCTCCTCATAGGGCTTGTGCTCAAGGCCTCTCTCCAGCCTCATTGCCCTTCTCTGGACACATTCAAGTGTTTCAATGTCCTTCCTAATCTGAGGGACCCAGAACTGGACACAGTACTCAAGGTGTGGCCTAACCAGTGCTGAGTACAGGGGCACAATGACTTCCCTGCTCCTGCTGGCCACACCTCTGAATTTTCCTTCTTTCCCAAGCATCATGTTTTGTTTTTAATGTAGAAGGATCTTGGTCCTGTCTTTGTAAAACAAAAAATAATCTTAAAAAAAGAAAAAAGGAAAGGCAGTGAGAATTCAACACTAGCTTCATTCTTCATCACCATTATCCAAGTTTGGATTTTAACTTTGGAATGTCCTTATCTAAAATGAAATCCAGTAAGCACTTTGTGGCAGGGGGGACCTGTACTCGCTCCTCACCTGAGGGAGCTTGTCCAACGCGTAGCATTTGCCTCGCAGCTGCAGGCTTGAATCGGTTCACTGAAGCTGACACACATACACGTCTGCCTACATGCAGTGCCACACTCACATATGGCTGGTGACATACATTATTCATGCCCACTGGTTTACACCAGAGCAGGCTTCTCAGTCTCCAGGTACAGATTAGGGTGGCTGTGGGTGCAGTTAAGCTCGTGGGCAGATACCTAAGCAAAGCAAAATACATTTAAAACCTAAAGCATATTGTTAATTATTCACAGAACCACAGAATTTCAGGGGCTGGAAGGGACCTTGAAAGATCACCCAGTCCAACCCCCCCTGCCAGAGCAGGATCACCTACACCAAATTACACAGGAACACATCCAGGTGAGTTTTGAATATCTCCAGAGAGGGAGACTCCACAACGTCTCTGGGCAGCCTCAGCTGAGTCCCACACTCAGATCTGGGAGTCCTGGCAGCCTTTTGGTTTCTCAGTAGCCTCCAGACTTTCTTTTCATCCTGAACCTAATGGGTGAATGGCAGCAGAGTTCATGAGGATTTTCAAATGAGCTCAGAGGAGCTTGTTCATGAGAATTTGAATCCTTGGCAAATAGCCCACAATAGCTGATATTTCTCCAGTTTATGGAGAATTCAGCTAGGTCTATTTTTTTAACTCCCATAACCAACACATACCTTTAAGACTAATTCCTTTGCATCTCCTTTGGAAGCATGTGCACTCTTTGGAAGGACACATCCTCCTACCTGAAAGATTCATTGGCTTTTCACATGGGTGTACCCTCACTCACTACCATGCATGAGGTTTGGCCCCTGGATAACATAACCAGGCTGTGTGGGAAATGGGGTTGCTACAGGCTGGCAAAATGGAAGGGTAAAACCTTTAAGGCTTAGGTTAATGGCACATTGAAATTAATAGCTGAAGGACCTGATATACCAAATAGACAAAAGTGACAAAATAAGTGAGAAGAGGAAGAGGAAAGGAAAGGCAGATCCATGCCAGGCATGTGTTGACACAGCTCTCCTGACCTGTTGCTTGTAGACTGCAGTGAACCTGCTCATCTGCATCCACGCCTCAGCGTTGCCCTGGCTGCACGCTGCTAAGTAAATCTTGCTGCTTTTGTCTTTGACAAACAGTGGAGCTATTATCTGCACTATTCCACTCTCATGTCACTGAAGAAGAATGTTCTGACAATGAACCACTGAAGACTATAGGCTTTAGAAATACCAAGAGCCAGGAGTCAGCTCTCATTTGTAAACCCATTGCCTTGGATAGAGTTACTGCAAGGGTGATGCCCTCCTCCCCCCACTCCATCTTAATCACTACCATTTCACTCTAATTTCTGTAATAGTTTGGAAGCAGCATTGGGAAAAGATCTAGCTGCCTTATTTTTTTTACTCTTTCTTTTCTTCTTTTCTTTTGTTTTCTCTTTTCTTTTCTTTTCTTTTCTTTTTTTTCTTTTCTTTTCTTTTCTTTTCTTTTCTTTTCTTTTCTTTTCTTTTCTTTTCTTTTCTTTTCTTTTCTTTTCTTTTCTTTTCTTTTCTTTTCTTTTCTTTTCTTTTCTTCTTTTCTTTTCTTCTCTTTTCTTTTCTTTTCTTTTCTTTTCTTTTCTTTTCTTTTCTTCTCTTTTCCCTTTTCTTTTCTTTTCTTTTCTTTTCTTTTCTTTTCTTTTCTTTTCTTTTCTCTTCTCTTCTCTTCTTTTCTCTTCTTTTCTCTTCTCTTTTTTATTTTTCTTTCCTTGCCTTTCTTTTTTTTTTTTTTATCTTCCCCCCCCCCCCTTTTTTTTTTGGCAAAACTGTGGATTCAGCAACACAAAGAAAAGGTTTTGTGAATTTACCTCATTTCTGCTGAATTGTTCCTGCTGGGGCAAACAAACAAACATTGAGAAGCAGCAGCCTTCAGAAAAGAATGTTTTGTTTTCCCAGTCAGAACAAATATCTTAACACTTGCCACCATCCTTACTGGTACTAAAAAGATTTTACAAAACCCCTTAAAATGAATGAAATTTCTCAAATTTGAAGGGAAACACAACATTTTGTCCCAGACAAGTTCTGGTCTCACAGCTAACTGTAGCATTTATTTGCTTTTCTGGCTTGCTAAAATATGCAACCCTTTGTTTCCTCAGTTAATTCATTAATTTAAATACTGCTTTATCACATTGTCAGAGGCACAAAGCAAGAAATAACAATAAGCAAAGGAACAGTGACCTCCTCCAGCTTTACATGGAAGGCTGGAAACAGCACAAATGAGTGAATGGAGTTCAGGTTTTGACTTTCTCCCACTACTGTCTTACTGTGCAGCTGAGATGGGAAGGTGAGACCAACTCATCCAAGGAAGGCATTCAGTGATGCATTGCCACTACACTGCTGCCTCAGCTTTCAGAGTTCTCCAGTTGCAACAGGAGCAGGGCTCAGAATTTCCACATGCTATTTCAATGCCTTGATTTCATGCCTCCTCAGTTTGGGAAGATTGCACCTAAACCTGCTGTGTCATTTCTCTTCGGCACAGGCAGCAGACAGAATGGTGTTGGTCATCTCTTCCAAAATCAGGGCTGAAAATTCAACAGCAACCCCCTGATTTAGGAAAGGTTGCTTTTCCTTGGGTCTCCTTGCATGCCAGGAACCAACTTGAAAGCCAAGCCCTCACCCTGTCTCACACACACAGGTTGCTTTGTTGAACAATATCAAAGTTTCACTTCATTGCTTCTTCTTCCGGAAGCGGTGAACCGACTGCTTGAAGATGAAGATGTGTACAAACTTGTACAAACAACACAATTTATGGCACAATTTACAATGCTTTCATTCAAAACCAAGGACTTCCCCTCTGTCTTGCACCAGGGCTTCTTTAGAGTCTCTTCTATCATATCTTCAGCACTTCCCACCAGTACCCCTCAGTGGTGATGGCTTTGCAAGGTTTTAAACCGGTGGGTCACAAACTTCTTTATTTATTTATTGATATCTGCCTATCTTTTGATATCTCACATTCACAAATGTCAAAATGTGAACTTGTGTTCCATTCTCAGCTTTGGTTGGTTCTTTCAGGAGGCTGCAGGTGCCTAGAAAAAGGAGAAGAATGAATGGGTCTGGAGGAAACCACAGAGCAGATCTGAAAGGGAACCTTGGCTTACTGCCCCAAATCAATACTGTTCTTACTGCATGCCCTTGAATCAGCACTGTCCTCTTCAAAGAATATCTCAGCCCCTTTGCAGCATAAATTAACTGCAAAAATACTGTGGACAAAACCCTATCTGGTTTGTAGTGGTGAGAGGCAAGACCCTCTCATAATTAAAATTAAGCCATTATAAAAAGAGTGTCAATGAAAGCACACTCTAGCTCTGTTTTGGTAAGGGCTGAAAGTACCACTAGTCTGTAAAATGATGGGCTGCTATCTGCTTTTACAAGAACCTCTGGTTTTCCAGCAGGGCAGGTAAAATATTGGCCAAATTGCAAGGACAATGCACTTCCATGGCAGCTTCTTTCATGGTTTCCTAGTCCTGCATTCACCAGAAGAGCCTGCTGGAGAGAAGCATGGAGTCTATAGTCCAGTGTAAGTTGACATGGCTCTACCATTTTTCTGTGGTCAGTTTTACATCATAGAATCACCAAGGTTGGAAAAGACCTCAAAGATCATCAAGTCCAACCTGTCACCCAACCTGTCACCCACATGACTACTAAACCACGGCACCAAGTGCCACGTCCAATCCTTTTCTGAACACCTCCAGGGATGGTGACTCCACCACCTCCCTGGGCAGCACATTCCAATGGCTAACTCTCTCTGTGATGAACTTTCTCCTCACCTTGAGCCTAAACATCAGAACAAAGGGAGACAGTTTAACCCACTTAAGAGGTACTGCTTTACGTGTGGGACTAATTCTGAAACCAAGGGAGAGAGCTACTTGCTTGCTGTGAGAAAATAAAGCTCCATTCAAGTTAATGGAGCTACACTAATTCACTTCCATGGGGATTTGCTCCTGTTCTCAGAAGTATCAGCTCACTGTAGTTAATGGGTGCTTTTGCATGGACTTAGGAAAGCCCTACTATTGTTCTGGTTAGTGGGTGGTGACCAAAATGAAACCAGGGTAACACTGAACAGGTAACCATAAATTTACTCTTAAGTCATGTAATCTTCAGGATAATTAGTTTATTAAAAATGCACTGGAACTGGATGTTGCAGGTAAGGCCTGTGTTGTGTCAGCCTGGAGACATCTAAGTGGATCATGTGCTTCATGGCTTGTCAACCCACAGTCATTCTGTAGTTATGAAGCTCTAAATTGATCCAGTTAACTTTCTCATTATCTGAAGAAAAAAAACCTGAGTAGCTGAACAAAGTGCTCTGAACTCCATGGCTCCATCCATCATCTTGTCCTAAGGACCTTGCTCTCCTGCTTTCTTGAAACTGGCTCCTGTTCAGAAAGAGATTAAGCAGCAAGTTTTCAAAAGGAAGATAAAAAGCAGAACTATGGGTTGTGCTTGCTCGTTCAGCAGCTTCTTTGGAGCAGGGAGAAATGGCTGGAGAATCATAGAATCAATAAGGTTGGAAAATACCTCAGAGGTTATCAAGTCCAACCTGTCACCCAACCTACTACTAAACCATGGCACCAAGTGCCACATCCAATCCCCTCTTGAACACCTCCAGGGATGGGGACTCCACCACCTCCCTGGGCAGCACATTTCAATGGCTAACAACTTGCTCTGTGATGAACTTTCTCCTCACCTCAAGCCTAAACTTCTCTTGGTGCAGTTTGGGACTGTGTCCTCTTGTTCTGGTGCTGATTGCCTGGGAGAAGAGACCACCTCCCTCCTTGCTACAACCACCCTTCAGGTAGTTGTAGATGGCAATAAGGTCTCAAAGGAAATGGAGTGAGAGAAGTTGTCTTCCAAACAGGATCAAGTTTTTCCAGAGGAAATTCAGGTTGGATATTAGGGTCTCCTCTGAGCTTCTTCTTCTCCAGGCTGAACAATCCCAGCTCCCTCAGCCTCTCCTCGTGGGGCTTGTGCGTAAGGCCTCTCCTCAGCTTTGTTGGTCTTCTCTGGACACGTTCAAGAGTCTCAATGGAAGCTGGGCTCTGCAGCTGAACAAGGCATGAGGTGGAGGAAATCACAGCATCAGAGAGAATAGTATGTGCTGGCATGGGCTCCATTACAACTGTGTTAACAAGCAGAAGTAGTTCAGGGGAAACATGGTAATCAGGTTGATCTGCACATTGTCCCTGTTTAGGTTTCACAGCCATGTCCCTTGTCCCTGCAGGAACTGGCTGAGACACCGGCTACCAACAATGGGAACAACCGGGCAACGTGCACTCCTGGTGTCAGCCTGACCCTCCTTTGCTTTTTTATCAGTATGCTAACTAAACATATTTACTGTAAGGAAGTTCTAAAGGAAGTCCTAATACATCTAAACATTTCCTGCTGCCTGAAACACTTTCTGTCAAATGTAGCTGGAACAAGAGCAAAACCAAGAGAAATGTCCAAAGAAAGTAGGAATTTCTAATGCCTTATGTGATGGCCAACCAGATAAGGTGTTCATACTGGGAGGGAGATAACACTGAGGACTGGCTGTTGCTTAACACTGTTTGATGTATGAAAAGGGAAAACCTTTGAAAAGGAGCACTTTTGTCTTACTAGAAGACCAGCAGCAGCATTTGTAAAGCAGTCTAGGGGCACAGCTAATGATAGAGGTATACCAATATATCATATGATGGGCCTGACTTAAATGACACTCAAATAAACAGTGCTACTTAGGACAGCTTCAGGTACAGGTGGTGTGAGGCTCTGTGACCCTCATTATCCTTCTGGCAGGATGTAGAACCTGGGCGCATGCTGCTGACTCACAGCAGTTGTGGGTTCTGGAAGAACTGCAAGGTAAATATTCCAGGTATATAAAGGCACTGTTGTTCCTGTAAGCACCAATTCAAGGCAAAATACACTTCAGTTCACTAAAAGTAAATAAATAAAGAAACAGGGACAGCAGTTGAACCCTCACTTCCTCCTTGCTATCCAAATTTGGAGGCTGAATTTTATCTAGCCCTTCCTGGGGTGCAGGGAGGCAGCTCCTGCTAAGTCTGCCTGGTAAGATACTCTGTATGTGATTTGGGTTACTTGTTTTCTCCTTGATGGATTTATATGGGCTCCTTCAGGAATGATTAAGGTATCTAAGGATGAAAAGAAGATAAGGTCTACATCTTCCTTGAATGTGTTGTTCAGCTAGCTAAATGACAACTAGACCATCAGACACCTGTTAAACTGTGATGCAAGGCTCACTAAATCGCCTTGCTGATTTCTTCTGCTATTTGAACTCCTTGGAGAAAGAAAGGCTTCATTTAAAAGCATGAATAGTGGACCAAGGGCACACAGGGAAAATCTGCCTGGGGGCTTTGTTCTGTCCTGAGCAAGGACAAAAAAAATTCTAAAACTCTGAAGCAAAGGATGTCTCCAGGGATGTCCAAACCCTGTAGGAGCTTGCCTCTTATTCAAAAGCAACCATAAAATCCTGAAAGGCTCTCCCAGAGTTTCAGGTCTTAGATACTATTTCCACATGTGATAATTGCTAACCTTGTTAAATGAGGCAGTTTCAATAAGGGATTCCAGCACTATTTATTTCTGGCCCTTCCTGAGTGATTTACATTAATTGTTCAGGAAAACCAATATAAAAATAGTGGTCCCTGGAGACTGCAGGCTTTGTGGCAGTCTCAGGCAGAGTACAAATAACTGCATGTATAAGGTTTAGCAGTGGGCAGGCACCCTTATGCAATTCAAGTGGCCAGGAGCAGAGTGTTTTACTTTTTCAGTTTAGGGCATCTGTCCAGGAATTACATGTTTAAAGGGTTGAGAAATGAAACCCACTGGAGTAACTGATGTGCTGTTGTTGTTGGACTCACAGGGCAAGATTTCAGCCAAGATTCCTCCTCAGACATAGAGATCAATTTAAGTGATGGCTCCTTTCTTGGAATCATGTTACAACAAACATTTGAACTGCAAACAGCTTTCTTTCTGAAATGGAGCTGCTGGATGGTCCAAGTAGCACACACAAGCACAGCTACTGCAAGGAAGGCTTTGACTTCTGGACACCTTGGACTGAGCACTCAGCTGAGGTAAATTGGCTTGGTCCTACTCACTCCATTGGTGTCCTTGCAGTTTGCAGTGGCTGACTCTTTCAGGGATGCCAAGGGCAAGAAGAGCAGAGCATGAGGCCTGGGGGAGAAGTGGTGGAGGGTCGTGACGGAGTAATTTTACTGGGCACTGCCCCAGGTGGTGCAGTGTGGGCTGGTGGTTGATGGTGTTTGCCTCCAAGCAAAGGCAGCAGTGGGTGTTACTACTCACAGACAGTCTTGTACCATCTGATCACTAGTGCTGTTTTTCAGTCAAGGGCAATTTTTTACAGGTCTGACATTGTTTCACCCAAGCACCTTGGCTGCTCCTGGAAGACAATGGCAGCAAGAGGTGTGACAATCATATTCCACTAGCCAGGATGTATGTGGCTACTACCAAGTGACAAAAGACGCTGGGCAGCTGTCAGGTGGTCAGTCCTCAGTCATGTATTAGAGTGTATGATCCTCCCTGTCAATGTGAACGGCTGACAGCAGGGTTAAAATGCTTTACTGGGAGCTCTCCTCCTAAATCTGCACCTGTCTGCTTGCACATAGCTAGGCAGTAGATTGAGTGCCTGGGACATATAAATAAACTGCTTCCTGGCAGGTCATTCGAGATGGTGTAGGATGGTATGTTTTTATACCATTCCTTCCAGTCCTGGAGATATGAGCTGATATAATCACTGAAGATAAGCAACATCAGGTCTGGTCAGTACGGAGATGAGAGACCTCCAAGAAAAACACAGGTGCTCCAGGAAATACCACTGCTGATCTAGTGCTGCAGACAGTGCTGCATGGGTCTTCTGGAGCAGGGCTGCAACAGCAGCAAATCCTCTAGGAGAGCCATAAATCCCTGGCAGTTCTCATGGGACTGGGATGTTAACTCTTGTGTGTGTGCTGTCATGTTGTAATCTCTGCGCGAGAGTTAGCTCCTGTTCTGTGCTGCTGCTCATGCAACCACTGACATACCAGTGCAACTGCAATGAGCACTCTTGGGCTCCTTCAGCATGGTTGTAGGGTGGTTTTAAGGAGCCACATATGAGCACATGATCCACAGTATGTATAAATATTTGACTACCCAGAATACGACCTGCGTCCTGCTGCTTTGTTTCCTTCCCCTGCAGAAGATGGAGATTGTGCCTGGTGCAAAGCAGGTACCCTGGGTGGATGTCAGCAGTGACTTTGTATTTCTGCAGAGACTTTGCATTTCTGCAGAATTGAAGAGGAGAGGAGTTTATTATCATCTCTAGAAATGATGTTGCAATATTGGGCAGTCACCACTAGCAACTAACTCTGGATTTATTCTCCTTCCTTGTTTTGGGAGGGATGGATGGCAAAGCAGTACTTTGGAGATGAAGTCATATTTCATCTGGGTTGGTGTTTTTCTTCATGCTGTTTGATTATTATTATTTTTGTGTGGGGGGTGTAATTTTTGTTTTGCTTTATTTTGGTTTGGTTTGTTGGGTTTTTGGTGGGGTTTTTTTTTTTGCTGGCAATTAAACTAGTAGACAAATATCTGACCTTACTGGAAGATTTAGGCAACTTTTGTGTTTTGAAGCCTCCCCTCCTTTGCTAAAGAAAAAACTTGAATGTTGCAATTTTCCCAGTTCTGAGAATATAACCTTCTGTGAATTAACATTTCAGAGAAGCTGCAATTATGTGTTTTGGTGGAGGAAAAGGTGGGAAGTGGGGGGGGAACAAAAAGAGAAGTGAAGGAGATGTTCAAAGAAATCTCGGAATTGTCTGTGGTCCTCAGCGGATGCACGAGAATGAGAAGTGTACACAGCTTCTAATGAGGAAGCTCTGACAGAAAAACAGAGCTATATTATCCCACAAGGTAGACAGAAGAGCAGCCCAGTTTATAGTTCTGAGTGGCTTGGGAGCTTCCAGAAAAATCTTCTGCATCAAACCTTTACTGCTATTGCCACCATGTGGTGAAATCCCAGAAAAGGCTCCCCCGGCTGCCACAAAAAGCAGTTGCTCCTTAGGATTTGTCTCTTATCAACTGTACTCAGAAAGATTTAGGGGCTGCTATGATTTTAATGATGACAGCATCTGCGATCTTTATTTTGCCTTCTCAGAGAAAGCTTTGCATTAGGTGCAGCAAGCTCCATCTACAGTAAAGCTGCCCAAAAGGGGTTGAGATGTTTAGCTGGACCTAAGCTCAGGGGGATGAGGGACCGTCTGGCTTTCCCATGATGTCCCCATACTCTGCCTCAGGCTCTCGTTAATCCCCCTCTAGCCAGCAATGTCATGGGTAGCACCACAAACCCCTCATGTTTCTATCCAGGAGAACACCCCTAACCTGCTTTCCCTGAAGATGCAGATGGACACAGCAAGCAGCCATTCCTCTCCTAACCTCCTGGCACCTGTTGTGGGGACTCATAACCAGGCTGGAGAGTTTCACCTTATGCAATAAGCAATGTCATGTTGTGCTGCTTGGATAAAAAGAAAGCTGGGGACAAGAAAGCTGGTGAGGCTGTCAGGTAATGATAGGACTAGGGAGAATGGAACAAAACTAGAAATGGGGAGATTCAGATTGGATGTTAGCAAGAAGTTCTTCCCCATGAGGGTGGTGAGACACTGGAACAGGTTGCCCAGGGAGGTGGTGGAAGCCTGATCCCTACATGTTTTTAAAGCCAGGCTGGATGTGGTTCTGAGCAAGCTGATCTTGAGTGAGTGTGGCAGAGGGATTGGAACTGGATGATCCTTGAGGTCCCTTCCAGCCCTAACAATTCTATGATTCTATGGATGGAAGGTAACCCGATGGGACTAAAACCTCTGGGCAATTCTGGTAGCTGTCTGTGGAACTCTACTTCCCTTTAAAATAAGTCTAACAGAGAGCAGAAGAGCAGCCAGATGCCTTACTACTAATGCAAACTTAGAGGACCTTTTTTTTAAGGCCACAAAGCCTGTGTTTTGGTTATTTCAGCAGTCTGCCTAATATTGTAGCCATTGGGTTAGGGAATGCTCTTACTATGTATGTCTCAGTTGGATTGTCATGTCCTTTCCCCCTCAGACCTGGTTCCTCCACTGCACATTTTAGTAGATAGGACAGTTACCAAGCATTTACTCCACCCATGTCCCCATCATATTTTCCTTCCAGTTAACCCTGGCTTCTCTCCTGCCTTTTCCCCCTCTTTACTCATTTAAACCAGCCTGGTTTCACACATTTAAACTGTGCTACCCATTTTGCCTTTCTCTTTGTGTGGCCAAGGGCCTGTCCTGAAAACAAGAGTAAAAGCATACTAGTATGTGTGGCCAGTGCTTATATTTTCCTGTGCTATGGGTTAGGGCTGAGAATACAACCACCACCAAACAGCTCTGATGCCCTTATCCCTACAGATGATGTAATGCATCTGCTCTTTGCCCCATTCACAAGGTGGATTTACTGAAGCCTGTTTCCAAGTCAGGCTCTGTTCAGTGGTTCCTTAGATTCTTTCTTGGGTGGGAACCAAGTTCATCCTAGTTTAGCTTCTACAGGTAGTCATCCTACATCCACTATCACAGCCCACTTGTAGAAATGAGCATTCATCTGCCTTGATTGAGAAAGCTGCATCAACAGACACAGGTCAGGCTTAGACAACAATGACTGTCTCGACTGCATCTTGCTTGTAGTGAAGAAAATCCAAAGGGAGGGTTTGTATGTGGATAGCATACACATGCATGTATGTCTACATGTCTGCAGTCCACTGCAGTGAGTTTCATCTTTGGTTCACCCTTCTCCTCCCCTCTTTTGTGAGAGCTGTCACTGGAAATCTTGGCTGATGCAGCTTTGACTTAACTCAGACCAGACTCTGTTGAAGCTGCCTTTCCCTCTCCTGAACAAAGAGCTCCTCCAGGCATCAGCCAAGCATGGCTCCTGGGCTGCCATGTTCCTGCCTGCCATGGGAACAGTCTGTCCCTCTCTCTTCCAGACAGCTCCAGTGACTGCCCTCCTCTCTCTTCAGAGGCTCAACATGTGGGAGAGAAGCTCCTGCTTGATAGACCTGGGGCATGAAGGACCTGTGGTGGTTCTGAAGCTAAACTGGGGAAAAAACAAGGAAATCCAGGGGGGAAAATACCAAACAACCCACAAGCAATACAGGGAGAAAAGTTCAAATCAAAGAGACTCTTGCAGAAATCTTTGAATGAAATGAAGCAAAATACCGCCCCCCCCCCAAAAAAAAATTTTCATTGTGGTTCACCAGGTGTGTTTTTATCTGTCTGAAAAGGCAGAGTTGTCTTCAATTTTCAGGCTATTTATCCTTCTCAAGGCTTCTGAAGTGATTTTTTTTTAATGAAAAGAAAGCCACTTTGCAGAACAAGAAGTCAATGAGTTTAACTCTTAGGAAGTGCAAAGGCTTTCAGAGTGAAGTGCTTCATGTAAGAAATGCAAAACCAACCTACTCTGAAAAATCATCAGAATTATTCCCTTGCCTTTATTCCCTCTTCTTTTGACTGAAAAGATTTCAGAGCAGGCTTTTTTCCCCCCCTGTATTTTATTTTTCACTCCAAAAAAACCAACCCAAAACTAACTGACTTGGTTGAAAAACTACCAAATTGACTTTGTCTAAACCTTCCCATCCCTTCTACAGGTGAACATCTGTGTCATAGTCTTAGAGGTGCAAAAGAGCAGCAGGCTGGGCTGTGGGGGAAATAAAACCTCTCCAGTATCTCGTATTTACCTGTCTATTGATGTGTGCTATCATCCAGGCACCACTGCTACTGTAATAACCTTTTTCTGTGCTGGCTCATTCATCTGAGCTGCTGATCATTTCTCAGCCATGGCAGGTGGCTCACCCACATTCCAGCACACAGCCATTTGGCCAGAAAGTTGCTTTCCTGCCCTTACCTTCCCCTTGTCTGATGACTCCAGTGGTGTCTTTCTTTATGATTCATATTGTGTTACTGCTGCTGCCAAGCAGTCCTCGTGCTTCTGCCCAAATCAGCTCCCCACCTCCAAAGCTTGGGGTGAGGGTTGAGTGTTTTTCCTTTTACTTTATCATGTGTATCCATGGAACCCTCTGAGTGCTTATAACCACCACAACCCCCCATCAATTTACTGAGAAAGCCTGCCACAAGCCTCGTCAAAAGATAATAGGGCTTTAATCACAGCAAGACTCACCCTTTTGAACTGGGCTCTTGAGCAAAAAAGTACATGAGGCAAACAGTCTTTGGCACATCTACATGGAAAAACTTCAGAGCGCTCCATAGCTTGGCCTCTAGAGCATGAGTCTGAGCTCTTGCTCTGTCAGTCTGAAGGGATTTTTGCTTCAATTTTTTCTTCTTCTTCTTCTTTTTTTTTGCTTGCTCTGTTGTCGGGAGCGAGGGAATCTCTAGTTGCCAGATACCAAACTGTGTGTGCTCTTATTGAGCAGTCAATGAAAAAGCACAGTTCCCTTTCTATACATGGGAATGAGAGAGCTGTTGCTCTCTTCAGGCTTCAGTCTTTTGTTAGGCTGGATTTTAGGTAGGTTGTGGTGACAGTCACAAGATCACAGGATGTCAGGGGTTGGAAGGGACCCAAAGAGATCATCGAGTCCAACCCCTGATGGAAACTCAGGTCCATCTCCTCAGTTAGAAAGAAGTTCCTTACAATAAATGGTATTTTATCCCAGGATCTCAGAAGCACTGTCCAGGCTAAAGATACTGTTCTCAGCAAGAAAAGCTGCTAGTAGTGGATTTAGCAGCTCTTCCAGCTGAAATAACATTAGGACTTTTCTTTTTTACCTCTTTACAAGCTGAACTTCAGCAGTGTGACTCCAGCATCTTTCCTTCCAGTGTAATTCACCCTGCTTTTTCTGTAAACACTTATTAATATTAGAGACAAAAAAAAGTATGTTAAAGTCACATTAAGAGTTCAATGCCAGTAAAAGCAATAGGGGAAAAAAAAAAAAAGAGAGATTTAAAAAAAAAAAAAAGGCATTGAACCAATTACTCAACTTTAAACTCCCTGTTTGTTTCTGGCAGGGTGCCCAAGCATATGATTACCAAGGTCAGGCACTTTGATGAAGTTCCCTGGCACAGTGGGAGAGTTAAAATAATGTATCATAGTTCCTTTTGCTGTGGGCTAACATTACAAACATTGTTTATTTGGTATCTCTCCTGCCTCCAGCCATCCCTCCCTCATTTCCCCCCACCCCCACTTCAGACTAGGGAGGAATCAGCTCTCCTGAGATAAACAGGGTCAAAGCTGGTGAGGTGTTGGGATGTGAACTGGGGGAATGTTTGTGGCCAAGGATTTTGTTAGCAAAGAAGGAAAAAAGAACATTGTGGATGTGGATCTCTCTGAGAGCCCTGTAAATGAAATGAAGCTTCTCAGGTGCTTCAGCCAAAAGAAGATGATAGCCAAGAGTGATTGGAAGTGTTCATTCAGAATGCTCTAATCTCTGCTTTGCAACATTCTCAAGATGAGAAGAACTGCTTTGATTTCAACACTTTTGTGTTGGAACTTTGGTTTAGAGATGGAACTCTGGTTTAGAGATGGAACTCAACGTGCTCCTGTTTCAAGGAGAAATTAAATATGTCATGGTTTGTGGGGGTCTTTGAGTGAAATTTAAGATGATTTCCACCCCCACCCCCCCCAGTTCTAGATTGCATATGTTTAAAAAGCAGGTAGAAAATCATCTTGCAGGGCTGTTCAGAAATTAAGTCCCTTCCTACAACTATGTCTTGCTGCCCAGAGGGAATAGTCCTGGAGGTCTGTTGTCAACTGTGACATTGCTTTCAGTTAGACAATGTTGATTCACTGCTTTGGGCAAGTCACTCCCTGGTACCTGCTGTTCAAAGGTAAAAATGACATGCTCTTTCCTGGTAGATATTTATCCCATGGTACTCCTTGGGCCAGTGCATGGGGGCTTCATGACACTTCTCCAGTGTCCTGCTCGGTTGCAGCATTCTCAGACCTTTCAGCTCTTTAGGTCTCAATGCCAATCTCACAATAATAAGCTTTAGAAATGCCCCAGGTCATGGTGCTGAGCCATCATGGGAGACAAGGAGACCTTATTGTGGCCTTCCAGTAGCTGAAGGGAGCCTACAGAAAAGGTGGGTAGGGACTTTTTAGGATGTTGGGTAGTGCTAGGACTAGGGGGAATGGGGCAAAACTAGAAGTGTGTAGATACGGATTGGATGTTAGGAAGGAGTTCTTCCCCATGAGGGTGTTGAGACACTGGAGCAGGCTGCCCAGGGAGGTGGAGCCTCATCCCTGGAAGGTTTTAGTGCCAGGCTGGATGTGGTTCTGAGCAAGCAGATCTAGTGTGAGGTGTCCCTGCCTATGGCAGGGGGGGTTGGAACTAGATGAATCTTGAGGTCCCTTCCAACCCTAACAATTCTATGAATTTCAGCTTTTCATTAGGAGAACATCATCCTCAACCCTCTGGATTTATGGGGAGCAAAACTTGCTCAGTATGTCACAAGTCACCCTCATTCTCCAAAGCCAAATGGCAAATGGAAAAAACACAGAATGCAGAGAAATTATTGACCGGGGGGAGGGGAGTGGATTTGAGTGGAATTTCAGGTACTTTAGCCAATTTTTGGGTTTGAAGTGCTGGACACTGCAAGGGAGGCAGCACTCCATCCTTTCCCTGGCTGTTCCCTGAATGTTGCTCACAACCCCTACTGAGAACCCAGTCACTTGCCTGGAAGCATCTGCCTGTCAGCAGCCTTTCCTGGGTTTCTAGTTTAATGGAAGGTGCTGGGATGCACCTTAGCAGTTAATTTAGATTTGTTATTGTTTGTCATGGTAACTTTATTTGTAGCTGACTAAAGCTCTTGGTTAAGGAGGGCGGATTCATACAAGAAGCTCTTGGCTGCTCTGCGTCAGAGTGAGGCCAATATTTATGGAAAACAGAGTATGGTCTAAAACCTGGGGTTTTGTGGTTACTACAGAATGTCCCCATTGTTTTCTTTTCTGGTGTGCTTCTCTCACAGCTTGCCTTCAATGGCCAGGTTTGCTTTTGTTTCTTGACAAAGCGGCTTGCCAAAACCATTGTTTTCTGATGAATATCAGTCTGACAACACTTTGGATGGGTAGATAGAAGAGATCTTCTCTCTACATCTTAAAGAGAAAATGGCCTTGATTTCCCCATGCTGGTGCCTCTCAGGCTGCACACAGCCAGCTCTACATACAGTGACAACCAAGAGCCTAGGAGGAGTCAAAAACTTTCAGCCTCTCCAAGAGAATAAGATAGTACCCTCAAACCTAGATGTTTCCTGTCTGGAGCTTTGTCTTACTTTAAGCTTTGCCTTGCAGAACTATTGAGGAGCTGGAGCTGGAGTCTCAGTTCCATGAGGATCGTGGAGGAGATGGGTACCTGGAAAGCATCCTTTAGTTTGTGGGACCTTGAAGTGGGGGCTGTGGCTTCTGTTGTTTCTCTGTGTATGGATAAAGGGCACAGTAGATGTCCTAAGTGGCCCTATCTGGAGCTATATTGTGCACCTTGGTGGTGTTTGCCTCAGTCACTTCTCTGTGTACAGATAAAGGGCATGGTAGATGTCCTAAGTGGTGCTCTCTGGTGATATATTGTGCACCTTAGTGGGGTTTGCCTCAGTCACTTCTCTGTATATGAATAAACGACCTGGTAGATGCCCAAAGTGGCCCTATCTGGAGATGCACTGTGCACCTTGGTGGGGTTTGCCTCAGTCACTTCTCTGTATATGAATAAAGGGCATGGCAGATGTCCTAAGTGGCCCTCTCTGGTGATACATTGTGCATCTTGGTGGGGTTTGCCTAGTCTCTGTCCGTACCTGGTTGGCGTGTACCACAGGTTGATGAGAGCAGCTGGCTGTGTGCACATCCATCACACACAGGACACTGATAGTGTTGTCCCCTTTCTCCGTGCTGCTCCCACCCTTTGCCCCCTGCTCCGGCACCAAACCCAAATCCTTCTCTTCCCCACAGACCCCACCAGGCTGACTCAAACCCCAATCTCAGCAGCAACACGGAGTGACCCTGAGAGCCCAAACCGGGGCCCCTGCTTTTAATCAGAGGATCCGTCTGAAGGAGGAGGAGGAGGAGACATCCTTGCAGCTCTCCTAATTTTAACCATAGTTAGCGCCTAATTAATGAAACATTTAACTTGTCTGGGACGTGGGCTTGATGGGGGGAGAGATACCCCAGGCCAATCAGCGCTGGTGTATTCTGTTTCTCTTGCACTGAGGCAGAGCATTTCTAAGTGATGTGTGTGTGATTGCTTCCAGATTTATGATTACTTCCATCCTTTTAATGCTGGATTAAAACAAAACAAAACAAAACAAAATAGAAAAGAAGTACTCCAAAGAAGTCGGTTTGGCATGATCTAATTTTCTCATGTGAAACAGTTTGTAGACCAGATGACCCCAAACAATGGGAGAGTTTGTCTCAGCCTGGCTGTTCTTTGCTGCAGGCAACCTTCCTCTCTGCTGCCCTCCTGTAACCAAATGTGACAACTGTCCCTTGTTTATACTTGTCGGCTCTGCTCGGGGACTCCACTGCTGCTGCCTTAACCAGGTTGCAGCGCTGGCAAGTGATGAGCACATCACAGCAGATGAGATCTGGATGTGCCTTCTGCCAAGGAGAGGACCCAAACCAGACTGAGTCTGATATTTTTTTTGCCCCTAAATAGCTAGCCAGGGGTTAAGAGACTTGATCCTGACTTGGTTAAGATACACAAGAACTCAAGAGCTTTTAAAAACCATCTAACTGAAATGTAACTTAAATATCTCAGTTCAGATAGCTCCCCTTAGCTGGAAAACAGTGTTTCACCCAAAGGGTTGCTGAGTGGCTTCTAAGAGGGCTTTTTGGCGGGCAAAGAAAGAAAGATCTTTGGTGCTTTAGCTTTCATGTGGGATAGGGAAGAGCTTAAGGTGTGAGAAGACTTCCGTTAGCTTCTCTTACAGCCATCTCCTCTGCCAAGATGTGATTCCATTAGTATATGGGAATTAGTTTAAAATGGAAAACAGAAGAATTCTAAGACTCCAGAACTACACACCTGCCCTGCCTCCTGCCTTTAATGTGTTCCACACATTTATTGTGTATTCCTGGGGTTTCATGCAGTAGTTCTGACATATAAAGTTAGGTAAGGGTCTCTGCTCCCTGCACCCAATTCAGATGTGGAGATGGGGACTGGACCTTGGTGTTTGGCTCTCTTACACTTGGTCTGGCTTTGGCCTTTGGTGCTGTAGACCAACAGTCCAGAGAAAAGAATTAGCAAATGGAAAGAAAAGAAAAAAATTAAAGTTGTTTTTTAATTCCTACTAAATAATTATGAATAATTAGATCCATTACAGCTCTTCTGTGATCAGAGTATAAAAAAGACCTGGGCAATTATCAGTTCTCCTGCTCCTAGCTTCTGTGTCTGTGTGTTGCTCTTCCTTGTGTGGTGGGGTGTTTTTTTTGTGTTGGTTTTCACTTTACTTTTTGATTTATTTAATACTAAAAAAGTACTAAATAATTCAGCTAGACAGAGGAATGTGTTGTTTGTTCTCAAGGGAAAATGTTCTGGATATTTGCATTCAAGCATCCCAAGATGACAGCAGCAGGATGAAACACAGAGTTACTCTTCATATGCTGCTGAATCTGGTATGGCCACACCGTATGAACCTTCACATTGGATGTTCTGTGCGTAATTAAACAGGGTCACAGCAAAATAGGTTCCTCAGAGTAGTCTATATCATTCCTGGTGTCTAGCATGAGATTCATGGATTGCTGTATAGTTCATGGATGGCTGCATAGTTTATTGCATAGTTCCTTGTTCTTTACAAGTTCTGTCCAGATGTAAGCAGTGCACTGGGTACAGATCCATATGGGAGGAATATAACCATCTGAGGCAAATCCAAGGGTTTGAATTGGTGCTTGAGGAATCATGGAAGCAATACACTACAACTACCTGAAGGGTGGTTGTAGACAGGTGGGGGTTGGTCTCTTCTCCCAGGCAACCATCAACAGAACAAGAAGACACAGTCTCAAGGTGCAGAGGTTTAGGCTGGATGTAAGGAAGAAGTTCTTCCCAGAAAGAGAGACTGGCCATTGGAATAGGCTGCCCAGGGAAGTGGTGGAGTCACCATCACTGGAAGTGTTTAAAAAGAGCCTGGATGAGGCACTTAGTGCCATGGTTTAGTTGATTAGATGGTGTGGGGTTGCTAGGTTGGACTTGATGATCTCCAAGGTCTTTTCCAACCTGGTTAATTCTGTATTCTGTAATTTTCCAAAAATTAAAATAAATAAATAACTAAATAAATAACTAGGCCAGTGACCTTTCACTTGGAAAGATCTCACTGAAGTACTACAGTGATCAAAATGTTTCATAGTGAAGATGAAGCAAAAGGAATTTTTCATCGTCGTGAGCTGACTACTATGGAAGTCTGGTAACAGCCACCTCTAGCTGATCAAACTCATCAGTACTGGGTAGAGATGCAGCTCAGTTCCCAGTGGGGTACTCCTCTCCCCACCTTCAAGGGGACTTCAGTCTCTGTATATTTTCTTGCCTCTTTGTGCTATCCTTGCCGTTTACACTGGCCCACAGGACAAGGATATTACTGTGATAAGTGGTAGGAAGGCTGGCCCCTGTATTTCATTTGTGTGACAGCAGGGTTGTGGGAAGCACTCCCAAAAAAGTTGGTGGTTTCAGAGGTCCCTCTGCATCCAACACTCATGTCCTTGAGATTTACCCTAGCCACATGTCTGTTTGTGTTTGTCTTTGTAGTTCATTTTGCAGTTCTTCCAATTAGCATCCGAGTGAATGACAGTGTGAATATTTATATGATGTTCTTCTGCTCCCAGAGACAATAGCCATGTGAAGCAGCAGGGCTCCACTAATCTACACTGAAGATTTCAGCACTGTTGAAGCTAGTTTGAAAGGCATGGGAAGTAGTGGCCGTGGAGTGGCTCATTACACACTCATCACGATTCCACCCTTGAAGGTGAGGAGGTATTGAACATTTGATTAGAGCACTGTGTATAAATACAGCAAATGTAGCTGAAAAATCTGGGAACTGTAGCCTTATTGCAAGAGAAAAAGGCAATAACAAAAGAAAGCTTCACACAGAGTGTGGACAGACAGATGGACTTAGGCTAGCAGGGAGGTTTGATCTGCCCAGCAAAAAAGCACCATGAGGTTTATCAGGAGGCCTTTCCTGCCTGTGGATCCCTGGTTCATGTTTGACTGCCCTGCTTCAGATTACAAAGAGATTTTTATGTTTCCTTCTGGGAACAAACTGCATAACTGTGGGAGCTGGTTTGAGGTCAGGGTGGTCTTAATCTCCTTCTTCATCTTTCCTTCTCTGCCCTCTTCTGAGGACCTAATTAAGATAGCCATAGCAGACTGTCCCCAGGGCTTGCTGAATGCCAGCATCATGTAGATCTCTCATCCTGCTTGCAGAGCCACAGCACGATGTTGGAGCACATCACCCTCTGTCCCTGTGCTCTCTGCCTTTCCCCCAGATCTTTCAATTTCCACCAGTTGCTTTGAGTTGCCATGGGAAGGCAGAAGCAGAAGATGTGGCCAACTGACCTTGAAGGTATTGCCTTTATTTGCTGCCCTTTTATCTAAACGTTGATCAGGCAGTGGCACAGAGATTAAAGCCATCAGGGTTTAGGTGCTTACCTGGCCCACCTCCCTTGCTGAGATGCTCAGCTGGTGTTGCCAAGTTTCCAAGAGTCCCATTAGAGCAGAATGAAGAACTTTTCTGCATTTTTAAACTGACCAAGTCTCGTGTCCTTAGACATCTGAAGTATTCTGGATACCTGTTTGGATCAATGCCCTTCAGGAATCTGGGGGAAAAGCATTCCCACATTTGGCTTTGCTAAATTAAGCAGACGAAAGTGATTGTGATCTTCCACCTGATTGCCTCTAAAATATGAGTCCCACAGACTTCTTGCAGTGATTACCCTGTTAAACTGTATCACTTGTGAAAGAAAGAAATGTGATGTAAGGATTGAGCCAGGGACTCGGCAGCGTTTGGAATCAGAGCACTCCCAACTTTGGCAGCCTTCAGCACCCTGCCCACCCAAGTAACAGCCAGTGAAAAAAAGCGCTCAGTAGCTTCCATTTTTGGTTAATAGAGACCTGGGAGCGAGGCTCCCGTTCCTGAGGACTTCCTTTTGCAATTTCCTTTGGTAGATAAACCCAGAAAGGTTGATTGCATTTACGTTGTGAGGTCTGGTGACCTGATTCTCATTTGCGTCGAGCGACGCATTCTCCGGCCTCACGTTTCTTTCATGAAGAGCAGTGGAAAAGAAACGTTTCCATGAGTGACCATAATGATCTTCTCCTTGCTGTTTTGGCATCGGCTGCTGGACTCCATTCTGATCTAATTTGTGGCATTTCCTCCTCATATTTGTTGTTTCATATTATATATTTAAATCTGTCCTACCCGTAACACGGAAAATGTGTTCTATACTTCTGAGCACATTTACACAAAGGCTAATTCTTAGGCTGTAATTTGAAAAACATGAATCAACCCCCTCCCCCCCCCAAATAAAAGGAAATTAAAAGAAACAACTGCCTCAGACATATTTAAGGCAATGGCACACTTTCAGGAAAGCCAGCAGTGCATTAATTTTCATCCCAAGTAAATGTACCCTGGAAGAAGAACCTGGATATTAATATTCACTTAGTTGTTTGGGGTTTTTTTTGTTTTCAAATCAATGATACATGGGAACTTCAACAGCATGAGGTAATCCATCTTTATGTGGCCATGTAAACAAAACAAAGTATTTAATTTGTTTTAAGTTCCAAAGACCTGGGCTTCTAACAGGAATCGAGTGCATTTGTGAATTTGTGTAACCAACATATCACTACCACCACCAAATTACGTCTCAATCAATGTTAAAAGGCATCTGACATTTCCCTTTGATTTATGGATTAACCTTTACAGTTAATACAGTCCAGCATTTATTGTTTTGCATCAGTTTGTGGTTTGGTAGCAACCCCAGAGCTCATTGCAGGGAGCTGACTCAATTAATGGCTTTTCCCACCATGATCAAACAGCTAATGAAAAGGGTCTCTTTTGCACAGCTGGTGGATGCTAATATTTAAACAAACAAAACAAACGTTTATGAAGGACAAATGAGTCCTGGGTGCTGATTCTGCTCAATAAAGCTATTTGTTTCAGGAAACCAAGGTGCACTGATTGACTGGGGTTAAACCTGGCTAAAATGTAGTGTATTAAAATCAGTGGCATAGAATAGGAATAGAATAGAATAGAATAGAATAGAATAGAATAGAATAGAAGTAGAGTAGAATAAGAGTAGAGTAGAATAGAGTAGAGTAGAGTAGGAGTAGAATAGAGTAGAATAGGAGTAGAGTAGAGTAGAATAGAATAGGAGTAGAGTAGGATAGGATAGGATAGGATAGGATAGGATAGGATAGGATAGGATAGGATAGGATAGGATAGGATAGGATAGGATAGAATGAACCAGGTTGGAAGAGACCTTTGAGATCATCGAGTCTGGAAGCAGTCCTAAAGAGGCAGCCAGAGGAATACGTTCTATTTCAGGATAATTTTAAGGCAAAAAAAAGATAGAAAGTTTGCATACCTCATTGTCTGAGACATTCTTTCTTTGGCATGGAAAAGACTAGGGGGAAAAAAAATATTACAGGTAGTTTTGCCAAGTTCTGCTCCCATTAATACTGTTCAGATGCTGAGGGATTATGTATTAGAATGACAAAGCATTAAGCAATTATCTGCATCACTTTGTGGAAATCATTCAAACACAAAAGAGCTTGCCTGAATAAAGCATAACACTGCCTTAAAACAACCCAGCTAGCCCTCCAAATTACCCTGATGGAGGGCTAATTATAACAAGAAAAACATTATGCAACTTCAACTGGTTTTAGTGCTTTTCGGCTGTTAAATGGGGACGTTTCCATCATTTTCCACACATTTAACCAAAGTGAAATTCCCATTAACTTTTGTGTTGCAAACAAGACAGGTTCAGCACCTGGTTGGGCATAACACAGTCTGTCTCCACATAAACCATGGAGAGGGGGTCAGGTAATGATAGGACTAGGGAGAACGGAACAAAACTAGAAATGGGGAGATTCAGATTGGATGTTAGGAAGAAGTTCTTCCCCATGAGGGTGGTGAGACACTGGAACAGGTTGCCCAGGGAGGTGGTGGAAGCCTCATCCCTGGAGGTTTTTGCAGCCAGGCTGGATGTGGCTCTGAGCAAGCTGATGTAGTGTGAGGTGTCCCTGGCCGTGGCAAAGGGGTTGGAACTAGATGATCCTCGAGGTCTCTTCCAACCCTAACAATTCTATGATTCTAAGATATGACAGGCTTGCCCAATTGCCAGGCATATTTGCCTTCCTCTTTGTCATGATCAAAGATAGACTTAGACTAAGAGCTTTCAGCAAATTGACTTATTTGGTTGTATTTCTACAACTCTTATGAATTTCCTATGAATTTTGATGATTAAGTGAGTGGAGCATCTTCCTTACAAGGAGAGACTGAGGGAGCTGTCTCTCTTTAGCTTGGAGAAGAGGAGACTGAGAGGTGACCTCATTAATATTTATGAATATGTAAAGAGGATGGAGCCAGGCTCTTCTTGGTGATGCCCAGTGACAGCACAAGGGGCAATGGGTGGAAGCTGAGGCATAGGAATTTCCATGGAAACATGAGGAAAAATTTTTTTCACTGTGAGGGTGACAGAATACTGGAACAGGCTGCCCAGGGGGGTTGTGGAGTCTCCCTCTCTGGAGATATTCAAGACCCACCTGGATGTGTTCCTGTGTGATCTGATGTAGGTGATCCTGCTCTGGCAGGGGGGTTGGACAGGGTGATCTTTTGAGGTCCCTTCCAGCCCCTAACATTCTGTGATTCTATGTTTCTCTTATTTTTATCCTAGACACCTCACGGTAACAGTGAAATTTCCACTCTTCCCCATTTGGAAGAAGGAAAAGTTCACTAAGGAAAGTCACTCTTGCTGTATTTTGGCAAGCCTGCCTCCTTGCTCTCTTAAATATTCATTTTTCTTAAGGTTCACAGAAGGCTTCCAAGCCTTAAAAGTCAGGGTTCATTATAGCCAAGCCTTTGTTTGAATTGCAAACATCTGTCATTGCAAAAGAGACAGAAAGCCTTGTGCTGCATCTTTATTACAGCTTATAGTAGCCCCAACAGATGCTACCTTACACCTTCAGCAGCAGTTGTAGGTGGATCTCTGTACTCACAGCACAATCTTATCTGTTTTATTCTCACTCACAGCTCGTTTCTGCTGGGTCTTAGCCATACATGCAATGCCCCAGGGACTTGTGAAGGACAGAGGAGGGCAGAGCATAATAGTAAAAGCTCTTTTCTCACAAGTCACACAGGCAAGTAAAAAAAAAACCAACAAAAAACCCAACAAAAAAAAACCCCAAACTAAACCCAAACAACTTTCCTGCTTCTGCTGAACTTTTCCTCTGAAAAGGTTGGCCTGTCAAGAAGCCACCATCCATGAAAATTCACTTTTCCTCAGCCTATGCATAACGGAGGGCCATGGATCATTACTTCAGGATGGCACCAGGACTGGGTTTGTAGCAAATGCTAAGTAATGACCTCCTTTCAGCCTGGGAAATTTCTCTGAAGGGAGGAAAAAAAATCAAAGCTCTCTTCTTGTCGAGCCTGTTTAATTGGGATATTGAATACTACCTCCCTTAGGGTGTTGGGAATATCACAAGAAGAGCCAAGCTGGATTCTCCAGGAGATTTTTCATCCAGGGAGTATCCACTGTGGCAAAATCATTTTAAGCTTCTGCACAGATTCCTTGGACTTGAGCAAATATTGTGGCATTGTAGAGATCCTTTGAAGAGATTGGCTCAATAACTCATTGCAGTACCATCATCACTGGTGCTAGAGACTCCTCTTGATCTTACAGAGAGTCTCTGCTTGCTTTTATTGCCAGTAGAAGGGTTTATTTGTTTTGGTCTGGTTTTGTGGAGTTTGGGAGAGGTTTTTTGGTTGTGGGGTGGGGGTTTTTTTTGGTGGGTGTTTTTGGGCAGGTCTGTAAAATACTTGGACTTGCTATTACAGCACAATGTTTGTTAATGTGGGTGACAGTGCCAGTTAATATGTGATGCTTGGTGAGAAGTTTCCTTCATTTAGCTGGAGACACAGGCATGCTGTTAGTTGTTTAGGTGGGTTGGATTGGTTGATGGGTTGGACGCGATGATCTTGAAGGTCTCTTCCAACCTGGTTTATTCTATGTATTCTATGTATTCTATGTATTCTACCTCAGCTGAAAAAATCAGGGACAAGATGATTGTCCAAAAAAACCCAGGAACAGCATTTCCAGTCCTTGTGACTTGATTCCAGCTGTCTTCATTTTTCTTTCCCCTGTTTGTTTTTTGTTTCTTAAAATTCTCACTCCTGGAGTTATGTGAAAGTGGAAGAGGTGGTAATCTTTTTCATACATGACTCAGTCCTCTCCAGAACTGATCTGTGGCAACTGGGCAGCAGCAGGGTGGATGAAGTGTTCAAACACTGGAGACGATCAGAACAGAGGCAGGAAAGGTGACAGAAAATGAAGAGAATGTAGAAGGTCACCAACCTAAGCTTGCTGACAAAGCATGTTTCTAACAAAATGTTTTGCAAAGGTGAACTCTCTGTGCTGACTTGCAAATGAGAATGTGGAGAGACAGAGACAGAAAATGACTTGCCCCAAGGCGTTGCATCTCTGACCTGCATCTCTGGAGCCAGAAGGTTTTCTTCTTAGGCTATTTAAAACAAACAAACTAAAAACCCCAACAAACAAACAAACAAACAGGCTGAAATACAGAAGCAAGCAAATATGTTTTCTTAGCTGCAGTTTAAAAAAGAAACACAGACTTTCCTGCTCTCTCGAAAGAGTGCATTATAATCAGTGTGGTTAAATCTAATAAAGGAGTCCCTGTGCCACCACCAGCACTACTCCTTTTGTAACTGCCTCCAGCTATTGCTACTAGTAGTTCAGATTGCAATTTCCTTGTACTGTGTGTCAATATTACTGGATCACATGAGAGGGAACAGGAAGCCTGATAATCAATGTCAGTAGCTCTCCAGTCATTTAGCTTGGGAGCTTGGCAGTGGGAACAATTTTGAACTTCAGCTCCAGTAATTGCAACCCAGAATTAAGACAGAGATATCAATTTCATATGGGATGCACAGCATACCCACATGAACACATGCCCACACTACACTCACTTCTTAGTAAGAATATTCCTTACAGGAATAAATTGCTGTTGGGTTTGCAGCTCAGGTGTAGTCTTTGCTTTTGTTGTTGTCATGGTATAAATGATTCAGATCCAGCCAGGCCTAGGAGCAAAGAAAAAGATTCCTATGCATTTAGGTCTATTAATATATTCTCTCTGAAATGTATGTCTGGTGTTGTGCATGTCTGGTATTAAGTGTCAAGGTGCAGCTTTATGGTACTACAGCACAGACCTGCCATGGTCATTCAATTTGTCTTAAAAAACATCCACTAAAAGAAGAACTGAGCCTCCTCTCAAATAAACATCTGTCAAGCAAGGAGTGTTTCAAGTGAAACTACTTCATCACGGCTCCCCAGAGAGGATGTGGAGTCTCCTTCTCTGGAGACTTTAAAGGCTTGTCTGGATGCTGGATTTTATGGTCTGGGACCTGAGCTAGATTGTATGGTCCTGCTCTGGCAGGGGGGTTGGACTCAATGATCTCTTTGGGTCCCATCCAACCCCTGACATCCTGTGAGCCTGTGATCACAGAATCTCACTGAAAGAGTGAGTGTCAATGGGCATGCTGGTGGCACCCACACCTAGCTCCACCGTCTGCCCCCATCATGGTCAGGGACAAAGCATGAACTGCACAGTGTGTGGGCAGCAACTGCTTCATGGGGAGAAGATCCTACATGCAAAATGTGCTGCTGAGGAGCTCTGACCTATGCATGGATTAGGTGGTCCTCCTCAGAGATGCGGTGGTCTGCTCCTTGCATGTCTTCTCCAGGAGCCCCGTGTCCCCTGTGCTGACATCTGATGAGAAGAGACACAGGACAGAGTATTCTGAGAGTGGGAATTGCCTAGGTGCAGTTCATGTGGTTTGTCCCCTCTACCCTTTCTGGAAGAAAAATCATGTGAGGGCAGGCCAAGGGATGGTCTTTGAGGTATACATGTCATGAGTGGCAAAGATAAGTGTCTTTATAAAACAGCACAGGAGACCATGACTGTGGAAACCATGCATTTCCCACCCCAGATGATTAGGTTGTCTCAAAGGCAAGGGAGATCTGTTCTAGAAAATAGCCCCACTTCTGCCATGTTGAGGCAAGCGTGTGTTGGCAGAGGACAGAGACACTTGGACATTAGCCCTTGCTTCATGTAGCTGAGGCTGGAAATCGGGCAGTTTTCCTGAGGAGTCTGCTGCTTACCTTCCCATTTCAGTCACCCCTAGTTTCAGCTCTTCCTCAGCTGTTCCCCAGTGGAGGACCAGCAGTGAGCAACACTGGAACAAGGGCGGAACTGGGCTCCCCTCCTCTCTTTGCCTGACCTTTCCATCCCAGTTTGATGTGGGGCCAGGCTGCTACTGCCTTTGAGTCATTTCTTCTGTGGCTGACAAGAAATCTGTCTTCTCTTCTCCCACCTTAGCAAACCTGTTTGGAAGTGCACTCCTGGCTGTGTGCTTTCCATCTGGCCAAGGCTGGTTTCAGTTTCGTGCACTGGAAAGCAGAAAAGCCACGCTTCCTCTTGACTTGAGCATCAGAACCCAAACTGGATTAAAATGTTGCTGCTTGACTTTTAAAATGTTGTTTGCCATGACATGATTATGTGACCTACCTTTGTTTATTATAAATCTAATACCACAAGTTACAGTTCAATGAATTCACATTTTATTTGAATCCCTTTTTGTGTGTGTGTGTGTCTGCAGTAGCCTAAAGCTCTTCAAGAAACAATTGCACAAACCCATATGAGAGCTGCTAATTTACAATCTGCAGCATCACAGAGTAACTAGCTTTTCATTTTGTTAAAAGGAAATGGTTACTTAGAACAACAAAGCAAACCATGTGTCCAGAGTTTATATTAAATGCCCTTGGTCTTTATTAGGGATACACAATGTATCATCTCGAAAATATTTGTTTTCCTGTAATTTCAGCAACAGCAAAACAAAATAGAAAGTAGTACAGTGTCCTCCCTTTGCCAGACTGTAGCAGATCCTGGGACAAGTTTTTTTTCCTATTGAAAGCAAATTTGAGAGCCCAAGCCTGGGTTTTAGCTTAGTGTAACTTGCTTGCTTGAGTGTTGTACACCGGCCCCAGTTTTGCACCAGGAATCTCACCCCAGATGCCAACATCTGTTTCTGCTGCGTTCAGCCCCTGGGCTTCGGGGAGCTTCTTCCCTATTTGGACACATTTGCCATTGTAGTCAGGAAGTATTTTGTCTGGCTGAAAGACAGAGTCAAAGAAACCTGTGGAAACAAGCTGCTATTTTGTCTTGAGAAGACACCGACTGCTAGAAGGTATTTCATTTTTCTCTGCAGTCCACATGGTCTTTAATCTGATTAATCTCCAGTCCTGGCAACAGAAGATAAAGTTTTGGTCCCTTGAACCCAATTGCAAAACTGCCATTCATTTCATGAGAGCTGGGATTCAGTCCATGGAGCCACTTCCAGATACTCCAATGCAGAACAATGTTACGGGCTGATTAGTACTGAAATGCCTCCCAGGGGTTGCTAATTGCTCATATAGCGCTCAGCCTCAGAAAAGCTTGAGACAGATTAATCACAAAACACAGCTCATTGCACCTGTTATTTCCCACACTCACTTTTATGGAAAGTCCTGCTTCTTTTGCCCAGTCTCAGAGAGGTTGTGCTGGAAGGAGAGGATGGCAGCAGAGGGCACTTGTTGCAGTCCATATGAGCACAGCGCAATGCCTCGAGGCGAAGAGGGGAAGACAGGGAGTGATTCTCTTGCAGGAATAAATATCTGTGGCATGAAACCTCAAAAAGGATTTTCAGCTAGAGCAGATCTTGCTTGGGACAGATGGTTAATGGTCAACGGAGCCTTTGGGCTCAAGAGGAAAGTAGATTCCATCCTAATATTTTTTTCCTGGACAAAGGAAAACATGACAGTGTTTTACCATCAGCAGCTGTGGAAACTGCAGCTTCAAGGGGACAGTTAGATTCACATAGATGGGGCTGTAAGGCCAAGTGCTGGACTGAAAAAAGTTTTAATAGCTTATGCTAACAGCAGCATTCTTGTAGCTGTGCAGATTTCAGGAAGGCTAATCTTTTTAGTTAGAATAAAATTAGAGTAGAGTAGAGTAGAGTAGACTAGACTAGACTAGACCAGACTAGACTAGACCAGACTAGACTAGACCAGGTTGGAAGAAACCTTCAAGATCATTGCATCCAACCTATTATCCAACACCACCTAATCAACTAAACCATGGCACCAAGCACCCTATCAAGTCTCCTCCTAAACACCTCCAATGATTGTGACTCCATCACCTCCCTGGGCAGCCCATTCCAATGTCTCCCCCTGGTATCACTACAAAAAAAATGAAACAGACTTCCAAACCTATTAAATCTTCATCATGTCTTCAACAAAGACCTGAGAGGGAGACATTTTGGGCAGAACAGCAGTGAGAAAGCGGCACTGAGCTTCACCATACAGGCTGACAAGTCAGAGAGATTTCAGTAACTTATTTCCAACCTGCTCAGAGCAAGACAAGGTAGTTCTGTGCCTGATGTAAATGCTGACTAGGGAGACTGGCAGCTCAGTTCTGATGTGCAAAGGCTTTTCAGCAATACTCAGCACAACAAAAAAAAACCCAAAAGATGAAAGGTTGTTCCTGTGGCTGCACACTGCTGAGCCCTGCTATGAAGTGACAATGAGCACACAGAGAAGCGCTCAGGACGAGAAGAAAGGCAGTTGGGCTTGCTTGCAACTTTCATCCCTGATGGTCCTCTGCAAGCTTCATAGCCTGGTGAGAAACTTGGTATGTTTTGATTCCTAATTTAGCCTGTTTATCCTGAGAGATTCCAGGATCTTCATTTGAAAGATAAATTCAAACCTTGTTTTTCCTCTGCAGCGTACATTCCATAACAAAAACACTGCATGCCATACTGCGTTACAGGGCTTGGAAGACCTTCACAACCATAAATTTAGGAACTTGTGGAACACAATGGACTTCAGGATGGAAACAAGCCAGTTGGCCTATCTGGTCAGGTCCATCCCTTCTGTTTGAATTAACAGCTGGATCTCACAGTGGGAGAAATCTGGCAGTTCTTTCTCAGGCGAAATTCTCACAGCTGGATTTGCCTCCAACCGTGGTAGCTAGGGTGGGAGGGAGCACAACTCACTTTGTTATTTTATGTTAGCTCTCTGGGTAAAAAAAATTCCAGTGCAAGTTCCATAGGACTTGGACCTACCCTATTCTTTAATTTAATGACCCTAAGTGCAATAAGAAAGACATTCCCAGGAAAACAGAGGGTCTGAACTAGGTTTCTTGTGCATTGCAGTGCATATGGTACCCATGTTCACGAGAAAGCAATTAGAAGCTGGATGCTGAGGCAAAGTAAAAAGGCAGGACCATTTGTTGCTCTGAGAATGCTGTTTAGGAGTTGAGCTGTTGGCCCAGTTTGGCAGACAGTGGGACAGAGAGTTTTGGTATCATGTGAAAAGTTAAGTTTCACATGTGCTATTTAAACTCCAAAGGTAGTTGTACCAAAGTTAGTGGATGTACAAGGACTTACACCCTTACAGCAGGGAGAACATGGCCCAAAAGAGACAGAGTGGGGAGGCCAGATGGAATGAGCAGCACAGGATTTCCATGTGCTGGGTTTGGGGATCTGAATTGCTGATCACAGAGAGGAATTTGTGTTACACATCCAGAGGTGAAGATTAAAGCCCTGTTTACCTAAGAGTGTGTGGGCTAGGTTCTCTCTTTTGCCTGAGCTTGAGTGTGGTGGAGCACTGGGGAGATGCTGCCCTCAATTTACAGGACAGGGGCTTGATACACAATCCCAGGGTCCTTGCTTTGTACCATTTTCAAGATCTCAGTCAGCTCTGTACTACAGGAAGACATATAGCAGAGCTTTTTCCTCAAGGCTTGTCCTTTCAAACCCCTTCCCTTCTGAGTGTGTCTACTCTGTCACTAGACAGGGGAAAGGACACACCAGATTGGGACCTGAACAGGCATTCACTACCCAAAAGAAAACCCTCCATGGCCAGAAGATGGGTGGGAGAATCTCCACTCAGCTTCAGAGGAGCTTGCAGACTGCTCTGCAAGGTAACTGAGGACCAAACTGCTGTGCAGCTGAGAAAGGTTGTGTCACCCCAGCAACAAGATGCAGCACAACAAAGCAATGGCATGAAGAGAGCCAGCTCTTTGGTGTGGTTTGACCTTCAAATGCTCTTTGAACACAGCTTCTATTTATATGGGAAGTTAATGGGTCTCAACTAATAAGATTTATCAGATTTGGCAGAAAAATAGGGGATCTTGGCTTTACTTGCAAAGATTTGTTTCCAGCTATCCTAATTTGCATTAACACTCCCATAATGAGGAGGAGTTTCTGCTGAGGTGAAGGTTCCCATAGGTGAGGTCAACCACTGGCCTCACTTCACTGGTGATGGGAAAGAAAACTGCTGCATCCTTGCCCAAGTACTTTGAATTTCATTCTGAGGCGAGCACATCATCTTGGTGTTCAGTGACCACTTCTGTGACACCAGTGACAAAACCCGAAGAAATTAAATCATTAGAAGTCAAATCACTGCAGAGTAACCTGGATCAGCGCCATCAAAATCTTTGTGTTATCATCTGAAGCCTTCCTTTTGCAAAGAAAAACAAACAAAGCACCCCAGGGTCGCCCAGTGAGGCCAAGCCTAACTTCTCCCCAGAAAGAAACCTTTCATCTTTCCTTTGCCAAGGTATTTATGATCCTGAAAGGAGAGGACAAAAGGCTTGTTCTTCCCCTGCCTTGCCCACCAGTCTGGCAGGGAGGAGCTGCTCTCCTGTGCCTGCCTCCTGACTCATCCTAGTTTTAGGACAGGCAGTGTGAACCATCTCAAAGGAAAATACCTCTTTTGGGGTTAGGAAATCCATGGCTCATTCTGGGTCTCTCTTTGTAGCCAGGAAGTCCTGTTGAGAGGAGGCACTGAGCCAAACACCAATACTTTCCCTGTGGACAGCCTAAGGAGCCTGTTGATAGCCTTGCTGGCATTCAGACCCTACCCTGCACTGCTCAGGCTGTGTATCAAACCAGCTATGTCTGGAGAACATTCACCTGCTTCAACACGGGGCAACGAGGGATGTTCCTGTGAGAGTTGCTTTTTCATTTCATTATGGCTTTATGCAAGTGGCTGACAGAATGGAATGGAATGGAATGGAATGGAATGGAATGGAATGGAATGGAATGGAATGGAATGGAATAGAATAGAATAGAATAGACCAGACCAGACCAGGTTGGAAAAGACCTTAGAGATCATCAAGTCCAACCTAGCACCCAACACCATCTAATCAACTAAACCATGGCACTAAGTGACAGATCCAGTCTCTTCTTAAATTCTTCTAGCGATGGTGACTCCACCACCTCCATGGGCCAGCACATTCCAATGGCAAATCTCTCTTCTGTGAAGAACATCTTCCTAACATCCAGCCTAAACCTCCCCTGGCACAGCTTGAGACTGTGTCCTCTTGTTCTGGTGCTGGTTGCCTGGGAGATGAGACCAACCCCCACCCGGCTACAACCTCCCTTCAGGTAGTTGTAGACGGCAATAAAGTCTCCTCTGAGCCTCCTCTTCTCCAGGCTAAGCAACCCCAGCTCCCTCAGCCTCTCCTCATGGGGCTTGCGCTCCAAACCCCTCCCCAGCTTTGTTGCCCTTCTCTGGACACATTCCAGCGAAGGGACAGGCTGCAGTAGAGCTGGAAAAAAACAAAACAAAAAAAACCCAAGCTCTAGATTCAGAGTGCAGGGGATAAAAAAACCCACCCCACCCCAATCCTTGACTTTTCCTCCCCCCCTTCCCTGAGCCAAGGTAATTTAGGTAAATTTCTCCCCGCCCGGCACACGGCGATAGCTCACAACTTTGTTAATGGAAACCTGGTGATCCATGACACTTGTGTGGGAGACATTTGCTCGGGGGTAATACAATATTAATGTTAATATCAATGATCGATCAGAGGATTTGCAAGAAAGGCATAAAGTCTTTAATTATAATTACATTGGGAATGGCTTTGTAATGGCGCCGACATTTGAATAAGGTCACGTCTAGCCCTCACCCCTGTTATGTTGTTCTATATTAAATGCCATTCACTTTAAGTGCTGGAAACCTTTCTGGAGTCGTCAGAATATAATATACTGAGTCAATTGAAATATGTCCCTTCATTTTTTTTTTTTTCCTTTCTATTTTTTTTTTTGGGGGGGGGGGGGTGGGGGGTGGAATATGATTGATATCCTTTGCAAAACAAATGTTAACAGCCATTTGTACACAAATTTCTGTGATTATATGGTGGGGAAACTCCAGGCTGACAGCCTCTCCTAGCAGGCACTTTACCGTGAGCAAAGGACATGGCTGTTTGTGAGTATTAATTCAGCTTGCTGAAAAAAAAATGGGTTTGGATCTCTGCTGGGTTCTATTTCTGCCTTTCCTAATGCACTTAGGCTGGAGGTGAGGAGAAAGTTCTTCACAGAAAGAGTTATTGGCCAGTGGAATGTGCTGCCCAGGGAGGTGGTGGAGTCACCGTCCCTGGAGGTGTTCAATAAGGGATTGGACGTGGCACTTGAGGCCATGGTTTAGTTAGTCATGAGGTGTTGGGTGAGAGGTTGGACTTGATGATCTTTGAGGTCTTTTCCAACCTTATTGATACTATGATTCTATGGTTCTTTTCCCCTGACCATTTCTATGAGTCTTTCCCAACCTGACTGATTCTATGATTCTTTTCCCCTGACCATTTCTATGAGTCTTTCCCAACCTTATTGATTCTATGGTTCTTTTCCCCTGACCATTTCTATGAGTCTTTCCCAACCTGATTGATTCTATGGTTCTTTTCCCCTGACCATTTCTATGAGTCTTTCCCAACCTTATTGATTCTATGATTCTATGATTCTTTTCCCCTGACCATTTCTATGAGATTTTTCCCAACCTGATTGATTCTCTGATTCTCTATTGCTTAGCAGCCATAACTGGCACTCCACTGGTCTCAGCAGCCCGCTGTGTTCACCTGGGTAAGGTGTAAGCTTAGCAGGAACGCTTTCCCTTATTGAGTTGCCTCTTGCTAACAGAATTAAGGAAGAGCACGTAGTAAGAACCATATTTACACATTTCACAGGAAAAATAATAAATATATATTTCAAATATACTGCAAATGTGCACTGTAGCTATCAGCCTAACAGCAGCATTGACATGTTCAAAGCAAGAAAAAAAATCTGCATATAAAGCATGAGTATATAAATGAAGGCAGGGTCCTAGAGGTGCACACATACCAGCCCACATGTGAGTGCATGCATACATTGAAGTATTAAGTGAGGACATGCTCTCCCCACATCTATTTACTACTGAACATAAATAGTAAAGGAGCAAATTCTCATCCCTCCTCAAATGAGAAGCCATCTGCTCAGGGATCCCAGAGGTTTTGTTTCTCCTTTTTTAACATCAGTGGCAACAGGAGATCAGTTAGGTCTGATGAGTCAGATTTTGCTTTCTGATAATTGCCCCAAATAACCACCAATTCACAGAGAACTTGGAAGCTCCCATCTGATGGCATAACTTAGCCACAAGGAATCATCCCCTCCAGAGTTTGGAAGGCATGCAGTGATGTAACTGAGATGAGTTTCCATTTCATCTTTTCTGAAGAAGAAGGAGCAGCAGCAAAGACTTTTTGCATGCTATGGAAATGCCTAAAGATAGCAAGTTTTATAGTTCCCCCACCCCCACCCCCCAAAAAAGAAGTAACAAAAAATATCAGCATTTATTACCAATCAGTGTGAAATACCACTGATGGTAAATTTTAAGTATATGGCAGGAGTTTCAGCATCATGACAACATACATCATGCATTTTTACAACATGTAAGTGCAGTGATATTCCTCCTTTTTTCCCAATAACAATATATAAGAATATATAGTATAAATGTACAGTATATATTAGACACAATGTAAAATAACTTACTGAAATGTCAAAGCTTCTGCATTAAAAATTCAAGTCATGCCCAAGCATATCTCTAGCACAGTTTTGCCTCTCTCATACACCTTCATTTACCTTTAGTTCACGTTGCAAAGATCATTTTCTCTCTCTCTGTGTAATTGCTTAAACCCCCCAGAGTCCTTGTCTTTTCTTTTACTATCATCTGTGCTAGGTGAAGCTTGTTGTAGCCAAGCCCAAACCAAGATTTTGTGGAGTCTTTACTGATGGTGCCATTAGGCATTGGGAAGCAATTAATCATGAATGAGGTGCATAAAGGCAGGTTCTTAAATGCTTGTTACAGTGCAGCATTGTCCGTCAGGTTCTGTCCTGCAATATCCCACCACATGCAAATGGCGATGAAATGGAGCTCATGATCTAACATTGCCCTCCTTAAATTACAAATCCCACCAGCTTTGCTGAAATTGTATCAAGTACCACTTTGGTAATTGCTTCCAAGAAGGATCAATAAAGTCTATTTAATAGGAATCTGCAATTTGTCTCAAAGCAGGGAGGTGGAATTCCGGCCTTGGTTAGCACTGGATGAAGCTTCTTGCAAAGCTGGGTCTCCATTCACGCTTGCTAAATGAAAGATGTTCAAGGACTGTCCTGCAGCATCTCAGGAAGCTTTCTGATAATACAAGGGGAGAGGGTTATTTTTTATTAGTTTCTTTTTTAAATCAAGGCATTAGGAGGCTCTGTTCCTCTGTCACATCACCCATCAAAGTCAAGCAGAGTTCAACAGCTGTGCAATTAGCTTTCTCGAAATGATTTGGAATACAATTTCACTTCAACAGTTTAAGCAATCCTGCCCTGAATGTCAACAAAAATATACTTTAAATCCCTATAAGTAATTACATTTTGGAAGGAGTGGTGAATTAAAGCTGCACAACAGTGTGAAACATGATGTTACAACAAAAAAACAAGGGAAGACAAAGTGGTTGTCTAGGTTTGCTTTGAAGAAAACAAAGTTGCCCCCCTCCTCCCCACCCCCTTACATTCTCAGCCAGTGTAAGTCGACAGAATTACACTGCTTTAGATCAGCTTAAGTTCTGACCTATATACTTCAGTGGAATTAATCCTAATTTCCACTGGTGAAAGTGGAATCAACTTCACTTTAATACAGCAATGGGTGAGCAGTGAGTCTCTTTTCTGTCAGATTTTGCTTGAGAAAAGGAAATTCTCTGTGGTGTGGAATGATGTCCACAGCAGTTCAGAAAACAAAGTTAGGATTTCATGAATTTGAGCATAGCCAAAGCCAATCTTGGTAGATGTTGTTTGTGCTTTAATCTCAGCAAAGTTCTTAGGGCACAGGCAGAGATCAGCTGGTGAATCAGTAACCCTTTCTGAGAAGTGCTCGGGAAGCAAAGGAGGAGGCAGGCAGCTGACTTTCAGTGACATGAGGGCTGCTGAACATGCTGCAACGACCACAAACAGATAACATCACATTGTCCAGAACTGGAGATTGATTTGCTGGGCCTCCAGTAGGTGATATTTACTTTCTTGCATACGGTATTGAGATCTCAGGACAGGCAGGGGGTCGGGAGCTGAAAGGATGTAATCAATGCTGAATTTGATTTCGGAATCCGATTTTGCTAAGGAGGAACTGCTTAGGCTCTGCCTGTTAGTCATGCTGTTTGGAGCAAGCCCATGAGCCTCCAGTAGTCTTGGGCCTGATTCAATTCTTTCATGTTTACTTTCAGAAGAGGAAATGTTGTTTAAAGCAGAGTCCATAGAAGACATGTTGGAGGATGAAGGACTTTTCCCTCTGCTTGGTCTCTGCTCCTTATGTTCCCTTTTCATGTTCCTCCTCCTTCGTCTTCGCCTGTAATTCCCATTTTCAAAGAGATCCAGCATGGATTCGCATCCCGTTGCAAAGCTCCAATAGTTTCCTTTCCCCTTCTCATTCCCTTCTGTTCTGGGGACCTGTATTTATTTAAAGGCAGTTCAGTATTTGTATGTGTTACAGATGCTGCTGCTTAACATCTGCATTCATTTACATTCAAGAATGGTGTAAACACACATGACAAGCCTAGTCTCCTTTATTGTACGAACAGGATGCAAACTCCGTCCCCTCAATTTGTTATCTATATCTATTTATATCTCTAATTGACAACCCAGAGAGCTTTTAAGTGATTTGCAGCTCAGCTGTTTGTTTCCCTTCTTTCCTAGTGATGAGATTATTCCTACATCTATTCCTTTTCCCAGCCAGTGTGCACATAAATATACAGTTACCGATCTTACCTTTACAAAACAACTGTTAAGTGATAAGTTATGTCGGATGGAGTTCTGCCAGGCTCTTTGATTTGATCTGTAGTAAGGAAATTTCTTCATTATAAAGTCATAAATGCCAGAGAGGGTGACTTTATTTGAAGGACTTTGCTGGATGGCCATTGCAATTAAGGCAATATAGCTGAAAAAAGGAAAACTTGCTGTTACACCATCACCTCACTCACACACTCGGTTTTCAGGACCACATGGGTAGGTGTGTGCCTATATTCTGCTTCCAAAAGTTTTCCTGGTGGATCTGTGCCCTGACCTAAGACATCTGAGGGCTAAGTCTTGAGTGTGGTCGCTGCCTCTCCTCTGAGAGTCCCTGGGGTGATACACTGGTGTTAACTCCAGGCAGTTAACTCCAAACTACGCTGTTTGCCCTGGAACTCAGCACAGGCTGCTTAGGTACAGGATGATTACTGAAAGATCACCTACTTCTCAAGCCCCATCAGAAAAGTTTCTCTGACCTGGAAGGCTGCAGTGAGGCAGACCAGGCTCAGAGACACAGTCACTGGAGACCTTGCCTGCTTGAGGAAAGGACTTTAGGTGCCCCTGTGAACATCCATACTATGTGTCTTCCCACCACATCAGGGATTACCTGCCTTTGTTTCATCCATTGGCATGATGAACATTTAATTCCCCTTCTCCTGGGGAAACCATGAGGTCAGAGGAGACCATCTGAGGTCTGGTGGCTCTACAGCATGCCAGAGTTGCTATGTCCCCACACTGGAGGAAACAAATCATGAACACTTCAAACACAGAGAGGGGGGAAATTTGCCCACTGCTGTGCCTGTGCTGGGACCAGAGCCACTGCACACACCTGGGGAGAGGTCCTGCACTCCCCAAGAGCTGCGATCCCACCATCCCAGAGCTCAGAAACCTCCCCAGAGATGGGGGGGACTTGGAAAAACTTCATCTTACCTGTATGCCGGTCTGGTGAATTTTTTCTCTTCATCAGAACTACAGGTAGGATAATCATCCCCATCGTAATTAAAGCAGTTATAGGGGTACTGCGTGTTGTCAAACATGGTCCTGCTCCTTGCTCAGCTCCTGTGGAGTGAGAGAGATGGAGTGATGTTTCTCAGAGCCTGGACTCCCTCCTCCCTTCTTCCCTCCCCTCTGTCTGTCTCGTTCCCTCTCTCCCCCCTCCTCACACTCGCTCTGCTCCGTGCATACACACTCCCCGTGATGGGGTGGGGATTGGTTTTGCAATTCTCGCGTCCCAGACAGCCCGTCTGTTAGGATATTATATTTGGGGGGGGGATTGGGAGGGGGTGGCTTGTTATTGTTGTTATTGCTGTTGCCTCCAATGGGGTGTTGGAGCCAGGCGGCTGGTGACGGATGGAGCTGGTGAATTGGGGGTGAACCTTTGAACCGGGGAGTGTGCACCGCCGGTAGCCCTGCTCAGCTCGCTGGGTGGTCCGGGCTGGAGCGGGGCCAAGCTCTCTCCCCCCGTACCACCCCCCCTCCCCCGCCCCCCCCCCCCCGCGCCACATCCCCAATGTGACAAAAGCAAACAGCATGATGTTAATAAATCAATGCTTCAAGGTCTCTACTTGGAAATTAAACTTTGAGAAGAGTGCAGCTCGCCCCAGCCCTCCCTCCCCCCGCCACCGAGTCCTCCCCCTTCCTATGCTTCTCTCCCCAGTGAAGCAGGGTGGCTTTCTTATTTATTTATTTTTAGAAACCCCACGTACAACAAACAGACGTTCCAGGCAGTCATGCACGCTTGTCCTGATCTGCAATCTATAATGCAGCATAATGGACATAAATTATGTTTCCATGACTAAAGGAAAATGTGTATGTTCAAAGAAAGTAGAACAGAGGGATGTGAGGGACTACTGTCAAGCAGGAAAGTAAAAGGAAAATAGCTGTAGGCAGGAGAGCTGCCTGTGTGGGCTTTGATCTGAAGGATGAATTAGACTAATAGCCCTGTGTGTTGGCATCCAATACTGTAACAATTTAATAGTTTTTTCAATGCTTTGGAGTGTTTTCCAGCCAGTGATGTAAACCGAAGGCAGCACGCACTGTTGCAGGGGGAACTAAAAAGGTGTAAGCCACACGATAATTAAATTATTTGAAGACAGCTCTGTCCCAGGAACTAGCCCCAGGAGGAAAATGGGTATTGGAAAAGGGAAAGCAAATTGGTGTGCAGAGAGTTACCTGCATGGAAGTCTAAAAGGAGAACCATGAGAAATGCAACTCCTGTTTTCTGTTAACTTCTCCCATACAAAGTACCCCCCCTAACCTTTTGGGGTTAAAGGGTACAACTGGGAGAAAATTCATCCACGTGATAAAGAACCCTCCAAAGTGATCCTGAAGTGGCTCCTATAGTTTTGACAAAGATGGACACGGAGAATGGTTTTTCTTCTGTGGGATGTAACAATGTATTAGAGTGGGGAGTAGGGGGAATCACATGCCACGAAAAAAAAACAGCTACAAGAGGTGTTTTCTTGGGACTAGGAAGCCAGAGCAGATACCCAAACCAAAAAAATTATCTCCACTTAAAAATACATCAATAGGCATAGGCATGAGGCATCCACTGCAGAGAAGATCTTAATTCAAAGGGTCAGCTGCTGCTGCCTTAAGGCGTTACCAAGGCTTTAATATTGAGTAAGGTAGAGCGGATTCTGTGGTGGAGAATGAAACATGCAATGTCTGATCTTCAGTCATACTCTGTCCAGCTGGATGAGAAGCCTTCAAGTAAACAAGCAGCCTGGCCACAGATTGGGGAAGATATTCCCTGACTAATATCTGTGATTTTTGAGACACAAGTAGACGTCTACTTGGACTTTTTTTTTTAAGCAGTGGTTCTTTTCATTAGAGGTGTTCTACCTCCCTGAAATTTTAACAAATCAAAGGGTCTTGCTTCTGATTTCTAACCATTTTGAAAAAGCAGAACTGGGTTAGTTGATGCTGATTGTGCATGACCTATTAGTGTCCTTTTCTCAGGTCTTCATATTCTGCTTTTCAAAATTGACTTGCTAAGAAAGTCAGACCATAAAACTTGGACCAACATCTGCAGATATTTACTGACAGTGTACGCTGGGTGAAGTTTTCTGTGACAGGAATTAGGGAAAATGATGGCAGTGTCACACATTTAGTAAAGTTATCTCAGTTCCTGTGTTTCATTGCTGTGTTGAGTGTAAGCAGCTCTGCCATGCCTAGCCTCCATTACAGCTGCTGGTTGTCTCTACCCTCTGTGCCAGAGCTCATGGCCACTGTATTTCTCACCCATCTCAGTGGAAAACAACACTTAAATTTCCACCTCAGTGGCTGGTTTGGGAGACTAAATTCAGCAAATGGAGGTGGGGCATAACAACCAGTGCTGGTGTCCTTGAGCAGCATCTCAGGAGAGAGTGAGATCGTGGGTGGGTGCAGGGGCAGCTTGGTAAAATCCATAGGGAAGTCCTGTCAGTGCCATTTGTGTAACACATAATCTGTGGATAAATATTATTCTTTCCTGATAGCCAGCAGTGGGCTGGAAGATTTAGTTTCTGGCTCTGTAAATATCACTAAATTCACCTGCTGTGAATTCATGTAGACCACAAGGAGGATGCAGACCACTTTTGAGCCCTGTGAGATCAGAAGCAAATTATATATTCTCTCTCATGAACTTGCTCCTGAAATCCAGATATGCAAAGCCAGCTCAGTAATTCTCAAGGTGGTTTTGGTTTTGCCTCTTTTTTGTTTGGTTTGGTGTGTTTTTAAAGCCTGCATACTGATATGCTCTCCCCAAATGAATCTTTATGGTCCAATTACAACCCTTGAAAATAATGTTCATGAAGAAATGCTAACTCGCTCTCCTGTGTCTCCTGGTGGAGCTAGCAGGTGCCATGCCTGTGATGGCAAGACATGTTGTACAATAGCTTTTTTTCCCCTAGCATTTGTGCAGCCATTACAGCTGAACTAGGCTGACCATAACTCATCCCTGTCATTACCATAAAAGCATAATTTTTGCCAGGCTACTGTTTTCTTACGTTGTATATTTTCAGAACAGAAAGTTGTAAACCATTTGATTTGAGCTTGTAAATAAGCAATAAAAATGCTGTGAATGATTTCCACTCCTTCCCTCCCCCCCCCCCCTTTTTTTTCCCCCCTCTTCTCTCTTTTTTTTTTTTTTTAAACATTGATATTAAAAAGTTATTTGCAATTTTGGTAATTATGACACAGCTTATGAAAGTCATCCATGAAATTCAGACTGGTCATAAATCCACTGATCATTGTAGCTCCTTGGAATAAGAGTACCTCGGTGTGCAGGACTGCTTGCTGACACCCCAGTTCTTCAGTGTTTCCCAGCAGCATGGCTTTTCCTGCTTTCTCACTGACACTTGGGAGTCAGAGCTGTTTGCAGCTTACAATCATAGAATCATAGAATCAATAAGGTTGGAAAAGACCTCAAAAATCATCAAATCCAACCTGTCACCCAACACCTTGTGACTACTAAACCATGGCTTCAAGTGCCACGTCCAATCCCTTCTTGAACACCTCCAGAAACGGTGACTCCACAACCTCCCTGGACATCACATTCCAATGGCTAACAACTCTCTCTGTGAAAAACTTTCCTCTCATCTTGAGCCTAGGACTTGATCCCAAATCTTTTTAATTTGGGTTGGAAGGGACCATTTAAAGATTATCTAGCCCAGCACCTCTCAGGCAGGAATATCTTCCACCAAATCAGGTTTCTTGCAGCCCCATCCACATTAACCTTGCACATTTTCAGTGGTGGGATGTCTGTAACTGCTGGGCAACATGTTCCAGTGTCACACCCTCACAGTAGAGAATTTCTTCCTTATATTCAATCCAAATTCACAGAAAGAGTAATTGGCCAGTGGAATGTGCTGCCCAGGGAGGTGATGGAGTCCCCATCCCTGGAGGTGTTCAAAAAAGGATTGGATGTGGCACTTGAAGCCATGGTTTAGTTGTCGTGAGGTGTTAGGTAGTAGGTAATAGGTTGGACTTGATGATCTCTGAGGTCTTTTCCAACCTGGTTGATTCTATAATAGTGATACATTCCATTCCATTCCATTCCATTCTATTCTATATCAGCCTTCCTTCAGTGTAAATCAGCAGAAACAAGTGGTGGCCTTCAGCATGCTTTGAATCACTCAGTGGTAGTCTATACCAGCAGGACACACATTTTTTTTAGTACAAGATCTGCAGCTCTGGCAAACAAAGGAATGGATGAGGAAATGAAGGTGGTGGTACTTACACATCTGGTTGCTTTGATATGAGAGAAGGAGAAGGAGAATTCCCCAGACTTGGATGGGTATTTGGTTGTGATGGCAGCTCAGACCCTATCATATAAGGGATCTTTTGACATTCAACTCAGTGACTCTGACTTATAGGAAAGCAATGAGTCTTGCCACATTGTCCACCTGCACTTCATCCTAAATTTCTCCCTGCTTCACCCACATCTGTTGGTTGAATAGCTTTCCCTTCTGCTTCTTTTTTGTGTTAATACATAATACTTCATGGAAATACAATTTGCACCACAATTTGTGGTTTTTCTGTTGAAGCTCAGAGGGAATTGTTTGTGTTTCCTAGCTAGGGGACTGTTTGGAGAGGCTTTCCCTCATCTGCATGCCTTCTAGCTGCAGCCATGTAGGACTCATGCATAAAACACAGCACAGGTTTCTACCAAACCTGGGAACTTGGATGAGAAACCTTCAGTAACAATTCATCATGTTAGAGGTGGTAAATAAGAGAGCAACTATATAACTAGCTCAGACATATTGTCCCTGCCTTAGCTAGAGGTGGAGATTCACAAAGCATATGTGAAAATCCATTTTTGGCGATGCTCAGTATGTTTTGGTAGTGAAAAACAGAGAAAGGATGGTTTTCAGGGTGAAAAAACATTTCTTCCACCTACTTCTGGTTTCTGACTAATGGCCAAAACTCTTTTTTCTTTTTCTTTCAGAAGTTCCATCTGGCCAAACTGAGGGCTTTCCACAATCTTGGTAAGCCCTGTGACCACACTGTCATCAGGATGGATTACATTTCCCTCTGGGCCATTGAGAGTTTAGATGGCACTTTCACCAGCTACCCTGCTCCACCACTCTCCAATGCAATGGACTGCTCTTTTTTTTCCCAACATTTCCTACCTTTTCTAGAGAAAAAGAAAGACTTTTCTAATGAGATGTTCTCAAAGAGGTGAAGCCATAGCCACTGTGTGTGTGAGAAGCCAGGAGCTGTGGAGAAAGCCTGCAGGTCTCTGAGAGCAGCTCCTGGTAGCACTGACTGTCCTGGTGGACCTGTGCACACTGAAATTTGAGGCTAGACTGTGTGTCATATCACACAAATTCTCACTCCAGTATATTATTTCTCCTTTGCTCCCATGAGGAGAATGTGGACAGGTCTCAAGCTTTTAGAGATGTAGGAAGCAAAATTATTCAACCTTTTTTAAGAGCCATTTTTCTACTTACAACCAAAAGTGAGGGAAAGAGATTTTAAAAGGCTTGCAAAGAATTAACAGAATGATGTGAGTTCCATAGGAGGATTTTCAACATAGAATCAATAAGGTTGGAAGAGACCTCAAAGATCATCAAGTCCAACCTGTCACCCAAGACCTCATGACTGCTAAACCATGGCACCAAGCGCCACGTCCAATCCCCTCTTGAACACCTCCAGGGATGGTGACTCCACCACCTCCCTGGGCAGCACATTCCAACAGCTAACAACTCTCCTTTCTCCTCACCTCGAGCCTAAACTTCCCCTGGCACAGCTTGAGTCTGTCCTTGATTTACACAGGACCTCTGTGTACACAGGAGGGATGCTGGTGATTAAGAGTTTGGGATTTGGTATCCTTGTCCTCCTCAGTGGCAAAAATTAAACCCTTCCTCTTTAACTTCACAGGCAGATGGGATAAAACACACTAGGGATGTGGAAATTTGCACATGAGGACTATCCTTTGTGTTGGTGGGATTGTTCCATCCCCCCCAGCTTTGAAGGTTTCCAGAATCACTGATCCATGAGGCTTTTGGAGACAAGTAGGAAGAGCCAGAGGGTTTGAAGAGGGGATGAACTGAGAGGTGATGCCTATTCCTTGCCACACAGCGCACCTCCTGGACCAGCACAACAATCGTGCCTTGACTCAGTCTGCACTTGTTTACCGCACACGGACATTATCTTGGCACAGCCGCCATACCTCATCCATCTTTGGTCATTTCTCATTTCAGCTATGTACAAAATCATTTGGCTGTAGGCCTCACTTCATACATTGTTTGAATTCTGCACCAGACACAGCTAATAACTCGGGCCAGGAAACTTGTTCCAGATGTTAATTAACTCCCTCTGCATTAACTGGAATCACACAATTAAGGCCTGATTATTTATAAAACCATTTTGTTGAGAGAATTAGGAGAATGAACACAAACATCCTGGCTCACACTTTCACACAAATGTCCATGTGCTGCTAAATTGTGGAAACTGGCACAAGTTGTCCCACACATTTATTTTCAGCCATCATAATTATTCTAGAGGAAAAAGGACAACAGTCAGCCAGGCGTGGAAGAGCAATGATGAAGCAAAGAAGACAATTCCCAGCCAACATAAGGTCTACTGCTGTGGGACCAACAAGCCTCAGAGATGTCCATCAAGTACTCCCTAAGCAATGTGTCTCTCCCACTGCTGCAAAGCTAAATGGCAGAGCACCCTCTTCTTAGCCCCTCACCAACTGCAATATGTAGGAATTTGGTAGCTGCTACTGGAAGAGGCTGCCCAGGGAGGTGGTGAAGTCATCGTCCTTGGAGGCGTTCAAAAAATGTGTGGACGTGGCAGCTCAGGACATGGCTTAGTGGGCATGGTGGTGTTGGGTTGATGGCTGGATTTGATGATCTTTGGGGTCTTTTCTAACCTTAATGACTCTATGATTCTGCTCAGGGGCTGGAGGGCCTAGCCAGTGTCACATATTTCTTGGTTTAAGAGATTTTTTTGGGGGGTCACACAAGCACTTGATAGATCCATGTTACAGCAAATTTGAGCTACTTCAAACCTGTTGCTCCCATGTGCCTTGCACACAGCAAAGTGGGACTTTCTATTATCTGATATTACAAAATGGACAAATACAAGGCAAGCAAATATGAGATGCCAGCAAACTTTCCCCAGGCTGGCTGAAATCGTGGTCCTGTAAGTGCAAAGGTCCCCTGGCTATGCAGGTCACCATCTTCTGGATGGGTGAGAAGATGGGCTCTGAGCTGCTGGAGCACATGCACAGCTTGTCTATGTTGCCTGTGTTTCCAGCCACCAGATGGTCACTGAGAAAAACCATGACTCTCCAGGGACTGTCTGAATCCAATCTGAATCAAGGGGCCATTTGTATCAAGAATCCCTTGACTCCTGAATCCTCCCTTAGACAGTAGTGCTCACAGAACCAGAACGCAAAGCTGTGGGGCACAGGGAGACTAAGCAGCTGACGGTCGTTCACTGCCTCTCCCTGCACCCTGTTGGCACCTTCAGCATTACAAACCCTGCACCCTGGGGAGCAGAAGGGAGATGTTGTATTTTGCTGATACTATTTTAAATTTGAAAGTAATAATTCATTCCAGTTCACTTACTCATAACTCTCACCCACGCAGATGTTTTCTGGGAGCTGCATGAACACTTCCAGAACAACACAGATCAAACTGTTGGGACAGCACAAAAGTAACTGCAAACTGGACCCTAAGTGAGTGCTGTTACTGAAAAAGGACTTGGTAGGCAGGGACTCCATCTATGTTTGTAATTGAGGGGATTACCTCTGTCCAGGTTCTCCATCTACTCATTTCCCTTGAGGCAGAATCCCTTTTAACTTCTCAGTGAACTGCACTTGTGGCTGCATAAACCTTACGACATTTCAGTTCTCTACTATCTTTAAAAGCAGATCACACTTTGTGAGAGGTTTCCTACCTCTTGGTTACCAAGTGGTAATTACACTTCCCCACTATAATTCCTTTTCCACATAACCCATCCCTCCTATAACAGAGAGATTTGATGCATTATTTCTCCCTGTAAGTTCAATTGTCAAGGTTTTGATTCGTTCTGAATAATTTTGATAACACCAGTTAAAAGCACTCAACTTCATTCCAGGATAAACACTTGATGGTTAATATGTCAGGGGCTTTGATTACATTTCAATGCCAGACATAAGCCTTCTTCTCCTCCTCTGAATTAAAATAATCATTCACAGTTCATCATTTATCATCCTTCAAGTATTTGGGCTGTCTACCACATGAAAGCAGCTCTCAACAGAGAATCACCACCTAATACCATATTTTGAGGTTTACAGCTGATAGCTCCTTAAAGAGGTGTAAGATCCCTTCTTGCTTTTTCCATCCTTTTCATCTTGTGAGAGGTCTAAAGAGAAACCAGCTTTGATGTCTGCCACCTGAAGTGCATTCTCACCATTAGGAGTTTCAGGTGAAAATATTGGTCGCACGATGCTAGTCCTTGGATCTGCTGTCAGTAGGAAGGTTGGGAGCTTTGCTGCATCTCTATTTGTGAAGTCATGTTTTATGTTTGAACTGGGTAAGTGTGAGAAAAAAAATGGATGTGAAAAAATATAAACCAGCTTTGTTTCTGCCTCTTCTCATGAAGTTGTGACCTTAGGTCACCATTCTTTATCAGCGTTTCAGTTTGATCAGTCTGAAATGCCTTTGGGATCTAACAGTGTCTGTAGTGCTAAAAGTTTCTCACTTTCCTTATGCTCAGTGTGTCATTGCCTTCTTTTAGACAGCTGAAGTTAACAAAATCAGACCTTTAGGAAACTATTTAAAGGGGAGCTCAACTTCTTCCCATTCATTTGGTGTGTGGTGCTTCCAGGTATATGGAAGGGAATGGAAGAATGGAATGGAATGGAATGGAATGGAATGGAATGGAATGGAATGGAATGGAATGGAATGGAATGGAATGGAATGGAGTAGAATAGAATAGAATAGAATAGAATAGAATAGAATAGAATAGGTTGGAAAAGGCCTTTGAGATCATTGAGTCCAACCTATCACCCAACCCTATCTAATCAACTAAACTATGGCACCAAGTGCCCTTCCAGGCTCTTCCTAAACATCTCCAGTGATGGTGACTCCACCACCTCCCTGGGCAGCTCATTCCAATGGCCAATCTCTCTTTCTATGAAGAACTTCTTCCTAACAGCCAACCTAAACCTCCCCTGGCACAGCTTGAGACTGTGTCCTCTTGTTCTGGTGCTGGTTGCCTGGGAGAAGAGACCAGTCCCCACCTGGCTACAACCTCCCTTCAGGTAGCTGTAGACAGCAATAATGTCTCCCCTGAGCCTCCTCTTCTCCAGGCTAAGCAACCCCAGCTCCCTCAGCCTCCTCTCATAGGGCTGTGCTCCAAACCCCACCCCAGCTTTGTTGCCCTTCTCTGGACACGTTCCAGCAAGTCAACCTCCTTCCTAAACCGAGGAGCCCAGAACTGGACACAGTCCTCAAGGTGTGACCTAACCAGTGCCGAGTTCTCAATAAACCACACATCTTGATTAAGAGTTAAAGATTTCCTTACCTGAGAGTCAAATTCTGTGTATTTTCTGCCTAACCCATTTTTGCAGTAGCATGTCAGACTAGATGTGTGAGCCAAGGGATGATTATATACAAGCACACCTCTCAGTAAATGGGTATTTGTCAGGGTATTTATTTCTCTTTAGTAGCTTCCTTGTTTTCTAAGTTGTTCATCAATTCCTACAAATAATTCTCAGGACATCAGGTTTTAGAAATATTGGTCCTAATTCTTGAGCTCTGGATAGAGCATTTTGGGGGAGATAATAGATGATGACTTATATGCATTTAACTGCTGGTGTGAGTGTCTAGGCAAACAGCAATTTATGAACCTTCAAGGATTTGGGGACTCTCTATTTAGCTGCACATGCCAAGGCTGACAAATAGGATCTCAGAAATCATGGGGGAGCAAAGTCAGTGCTCTTACCATGCAAAAGCTATTCTTAAATCCAACTGCTTATGCACTCATCTGCTTTAATGCTTGTGAATAGTCTCCAAAGAGAACAAAACACATCTCTCCTTGTAATCCTCAGCCCAGCAGTATGGTGAAAATGGTATTATACGAGGTTGAAGCTTCACAAGCAGCAGGGCTTGGTTTGTGCCCCATTTACTGCAGCCACAACTCCAGGGGCAACCAAATGACCCAACCTTGTACTTGTCAAAGAGGGCCACAAGCACAGGACTTGTATCATTCCACACCACAGCAGCTGCTTGGGGTGAATGGGAGCAGAGAAGGAAGAGTTATGTGGGAGGTGACAAAGGAAGTGACATGACCCAGGAAACAACAAGGAATGTATCTATATTTAACTGCAGATCCTGTTAACGATAGCCTTAAGTAGCAACTTCAGTGTTACCATTTGCAGACTGCCCCATAAAGAGGTGATCAGTGGGTGGGGGTGAGATGTGGGGATGATTTTGACCATCCTTTCTTTATAGCTGCTGCTAGTCTTGACAAATTGCCATTTTCATTTGATTTTTTTTCTTCTCTCCTTTGCCACCAGTGGATTTGGGGGAAAAAAAGATTAGGTGCAACCAGAAAAAGGAATTGTAATGCTCTGAAGCTCATGCTGACCCTCTAAAACATGTTTTGCCACTGCCCAACACACACCACTGATCTGGTGAAGTAATGATGCAAGACAGACCTCATTGCACTCTACAACTACCTGACAGGATGTTTTAGAGAGGCTGGTGCTGGTCTCTTCTCACAGGTAATTAGTGATAGAACAAGAGGGAATGGCCTCAAGCTATGACTGGGTAGGTTTAGATTGGGTAGTAGGAAAAACTCTGTCACAGAAAGAGTGATCAGACTTTGGAATGAGCTGCCCAGGGAGGTGATTGAATCACCAACCCTGGATGTGTGTAAAGGTCATTTGGATGTGGTGCTTGGGGATATGGTTTAGGGGTGAACCCTGCAGTGTAGGGTTCTCAGTTGGACTTGGTGATCCTGAGGGTCTTTTCCAACCTGAATGTTTCTGTGATTCTGTATTTTGCTTCATGTCTTTAGTTTTATCCCAACCAAACAACAGTGTGCCCCTGCTAAAAAGAGAAGCAGTGATCTGCAGCAGAAGTAACCCTGCTAAGCAAGCTGCAATGTCTGACAGCAGGAGAACAAATATGGCTCTTTGCTAACTTAATTTTTTGCTAACTTGATTTTTTGCTAACTTAATGGGAAGGGACCCAGGAGTACTGGTAGACAGTAGGCTGAACATGAGCCAGCAGTGTGCCCAGGTGGCCAAGAAGGCCAGTGGCATCGGGAATAGCGTGGCCAGCAGGAGCAGGGAAATCATTCTGCTCCTGTACTCAGCACTGGTTAGGTCACACCTTGAGTCCTGTGTCCAGTTCTGGGCTCCTCAGTTCAAGAAAGATGTTGAATTGCTCAAATGTGTCCAGAGAAGGGCAACAAAGCTGGGGAGGGGTTTGGAGCACAGCCCTGTGAGGAGAGGCTGAGGGAGCTGGGGTTGCTTAGCCAGGAGAAGAGGAGGCTCAGGGGAGACCTTATTGCTGTCTACAGCTACCTGAAGGGAGGTTGTAGCCAGGTGGGGGCTGGTCTCTTCTCCCATGCAAACAGTAACAGAACAAGAGGACACAGTCTCAAGCTGCACCAGGGGAGGTCTAGGCTGGATGTTAGGAAGAAATACTTCCCAGAAGGAGTGATTTGCCATTGGAATGTGCTGCACGGGGAGGTGGTGGAGTCACCATCCCTGGAAGTATTTAAAATAAGACTGGATGAGGCACTTGGTGCCATGGTTTAGCTGATTACATGGTGTTGGGTGCTAGGTTGGACTTGATGATCTTGAAGGTCTTTTCCAACCTGGTTAATTCTGTATCCTGTATTAGCTGACCTCAGTGGTACCTGGAGTTATTTATTCACCATGCTTGGGAATGACCTGAAGCAGCCTTGTACCTGACATGGAGCTCCGGGCTGCTGAAGGCAATTTATTCTGCAGAAGCAGCCTATAAACATGGGGGGGGGGAAGTCCTGAAAATTGCTCAGATGTGGAGAGATGCATTGGTATTGACAAAGCACATTGGGGTAGGGTTAGGATTTCTAAGAAGCAGGGTGTCTGCACTTAAGCAGGAGATTCTATTCTGGCACTTACTGCGGAGATAGGAGATATCTGCTGGCAGTGCATCACTGTGTCCTGGCAGCTGAGAGAAGTGGAGCATGAGAGTTTTATGGGTCATACAATGCACTTTTGAGCAGTAACTAGGCTTGGAAGAGAACCCTTCTTTTTTGCTCAGTTTATTTAATAAGTAAAAACCAGACAGTAGAATGAGGAGGTTGTGGATCATGAAATCTTATTTACGTTTTGAAATTGAACTCAGTGGAAAGCTTGGATCCCAATGGCTCTAAATTTGGACCATGTAGAATTCATCTCAGTCTTGTGGTTAAGGGCCTACACATCTCTTGCTAGCTTTTGTAGGGGGGAACTACTGAAAAAGGACATTGCAACTATTTATGTATGTTTGTTTGTTTGGTATGGGGCTGAACAGCATCAAGTAGAGAGCCAGAGATGCATTTAGATTCATTCCCCTGGATATATGGGTGGGGATGAACATGGTCTTAATTAAATCTTGGAGTTCAGAAGATTGTTTCCCAAGGTTATTTTTGGTTGCTGGAGTCTGGATCTGAAGTTTGCTGCCTGGCTCCAGCCCCAGTGCATTCATATCTGATTTGGGCAACTTAAAGCTTAATCTTTGTTTGGAAGCAACAGAGAGCAACCGTTCACTTCACAGACTGCAAGGGATGCCCCAAGTTTTCCTCAGGACAGTGCAAAGCTGGGAAAGCTGAGTCTTACAAACTGATCCTTCTTGCAGCCTGTCAGTGCATTTTGTTTCCAGAGGAGAGGTAGACTGGGAAACCTCAGAATTTCTTTGAGAAAGGACACCACCTTTGTGTAACAGTAGCCATCTGAAGAGATTCCCCATCCTGTTGTCCTGCTCTTGCATCTATTCCTCCATGCAACGGTGCTCAATGGCATAGGCTGTGCTATGATGGGAGAAGCATTGGGAGGAGGAATAGTGATATGTTTGAATGGGATGCAGAGATTGCAGGGACAGATCCAGCAGCTTCACATCAAGAAAATCCTGTTCCCCTCCATCTGCAATGGAAAAGGCAATTCATGGATCCCACAGATAATAAAGCATACAGATATAAGTCTGGGCTTATTTGCCAGGATTCAAAGGGGCTGAACTACACAAGTCTTATGAGGAGTGACTGAGGGAACTGGGGTTGTTTGGCTGGAGAAAAGGAGGCTCAGGGGGGACCTCATCACTCTCTGTAAGTAGCTGAAAGGAGGTTGTAGCAAGATGGGGATAAGTCTCTTCTCACAAATATCAAGCAACAGTCCAAAAGGAAACAGTCTCAGACTGTGCCAGGGTAGGCTTAGCCAGGATATTAGGATCCTCTGATAGGGTTGTCAAGCACTGGAACAGGCTGCCCAGGGAGGTAGTTAAAAGATGTGTAGATGTGGTTTTTAGGGATGTGGTTTAGTGGTGTACTTGTCAGACTAAAGTTAACAGCCAGATTTGATGATCTTGAAGTCTCTTCCAACCAAAGTGATTTTATGATTCCAAAATGCTTCATATTCATTCTGAGGGAACTAATCTAATGGAGCTAATGAAATCATCATAAGACCTGCATTATGTGAGGTTGTCAAAGAACAATTAGATTTCAAGATGTCATGTCAAAGTGCATTCAGAAAGTGGCAGAGCTGTGATCCTGGGGCATGTTGCCACTACAAAAATGTCCTCTGAAATGGTTTGGCTGTGTTCTGGACCACAGCACTGGGAGGTTCCCAGTGGAGCAGTGTCAGGATGCAGGAGCCTGGCAAGGGAGCACAGAGCTCAGTGGTCCCTTCTTCTCCATATAGGGCAGGGTTTTCTTCTAGCTTTGCCCACTTCGTGCTTCTCTGGGTGACCCAAGCAGGCTCACACAGGTTTGAGGAACAGGAGAGCACAGAGAACTTCTGAGCATGCAGAGATGATGAGGATATGCATTTTTTAAAAAGCAGAAGGCATGAGAGAGGTCTGTGCACATCTTTGTGCACATCATTGAGGCACAGAATAGAGTCATGCCCTGGTTTGTGTTGGAAAGGACCTTTAAAGGTCATGCAGTGTGACAGCTGCAGCAGGGGAAGTTTAGGCTGGAGGTGAGGAGAAAGTTCTTCACAGAGAGAGTTGTTAGCCATTGGAATGTGCTGCCCAGGGAGGTGGTGGAGTCACCATCCCTGGAGGTGTTCAAGAGGGGATTGGACATGGCACTTGGTGCCATGGTTTAGTAGTCCTGAGATGTTGGGTGATAGGTTGGACTTGATGATCTTTGAGGTCTCTTCCAACCTTATTGATTCTATTATTATATGATCCTTGCAGGTTGCTCAGAGCCCCAGACAACCTGACCTGGAATGTTTCAAGGGGTGGGGGTCTCCACCACCTCTCAGGGATGGGGCATGTACCACCTCTCAGGGATGGGGCATGTACCACCTCTCAGGGCATCCTGTGCCACTGCCTCGCCATGCTCAATGTAAAAAGATGTGTTCCTTATATCTAGTTTAAATCTCCCTCCTTTAGTTTAAAACTATCACCCCTTGTCCTGTCACTACAGGCCATGACAAATGAACTGTAAAGGTTTCTTCCTTGTTAGAAGTTGATCATGGCAACAAAGGATCAAAGGAAGAGCCTGGCACTAATGAGGGCAGGGCAGAGTTACCAGGGACTGGACTGTGTCCCTGAAGTGTTCCATCCTGCTGCAGCACACACAGCCTCCTGCCTTCCTGCACCTGGCCAGCATCCTGCATAGAACCAGGACAGACTTTCCAGTAGCATTCTTTCCTGCAGAGATCTGCCGACTAGAGAGGGGGGAATATTTTCTGGCCAGCTTTGCAGCACTGGTGCCTCTCCAGGAGCTTGCAGAGCTGGGTGCTGCTGCCGCTGCCCTCTAGATGGTGCAGTCTGATAACAAATTTGAGGACAGGTTGGCGTTTGCTTGAACTGGGGTCTGCCTCCCTCTTTCTCTGGGCAGAGATTTGAAGATTGCATTCACGGGAGGGCACGTTGCCAATGACTGAGAACTGGAGCACTGCACTGCTGGTAATTCCCTTAAGTGTTGGGATGAGATCCAGATCCATATGGTGTATGCATATTTCCTATACCCTGGTGCACTGTACTATATTGTAACTTGACATATTTTGCACATCATGTGGAATGCTTTAGGTGGAAATCTTTGCTCTCTGTTTAATTATTAAAGCTTTCTTTTCTTTTTAATCCAGGAGTCCATGTCAGAAAATGCACACCCTCATGGAGGTCAGGCTGGGAAAGAGCACAGAGCAGAGCAAGAGACCTTGTTTAATTGGTTTGAATATTTAGATCTCAGAACCACAGGCTGCAACTGCAAAATGTTAGTGGAGAAAACCAGCAGTGTGTATGCTGTGCTGGAGAGGAGATCAGTCACAAGGCTGATCCCTGTCCATTGGAAACGATTGAAAGAGAAATAAACTGAAATGGGAGAACAAATACAGAATCATAGAATTGTTTGGGTTGGAAGGGACCTCAAGAGTCATCTAGTTCAAACCCCCCTGACATGGGCAGGGACACCTCACACTAGACCATTTTGCTCAGAGCCACATCCAGCCTGGCTGCAAAAACCTCCAGGGATGAGGCTTCCACCACCTCCCTGGGCAACCTGTGCCAGTGTCTCACCACCTTCATGGGGAAAAACTTCTTCCTAACATCCAATCTCAATCTCCCCATTTCTATTTTTGTTCCATTCCCCCTAGTCCTATCACTCCCTGACACCCTAAAAAGCCCCTCCCCAGTTTTCTTGTAGCCCCCTTAAGATATTGGAAGGCCACAATTAGGTCTCCTCAGAGCCTTCTCTGCTCCTGACTGAACAGCCCCAACTCCTCCAGTCTGTCCTCATAGGAGAGATGCTCCAGCCTTCTGCTCATGGCCCTTCTCTGGACATGCTCCAGCACCTCCAGATCCTTCCTGTAATAGGGGCTCCAGAACTGGATGCAATACACCAGGTGGTGTCTCACCAGAGCAGACTAGAGGGGGAGAATCACCTCCCTTGACCTGCTGGCTATGCTTCTCTTGATGCAGCCCAGGATGTGATTTCTTCAAATGCAAAAACTCCACTTCAGACAGAAGGTAGCAATTTAAAGTGAAAGCCCACTCTTGAGCTGCTGATGGAAGAAATGTACCCACTGTAGTGGAAAAAAAAAGGGTGACATACACCTCATGAGATTGAGGATGTGTGCAAATGTGAAGCAGCAACACAAACTGGAGATTGTATGGACCAGAAAGTTAATGTAAGGGGGAGATATATATTAGTAAACCCAAAGCAGTAAGGGTTAAGGGGTGGTGGTGAAATGGTTTTAAGCAAAAACATATCCTAGCAACACCACAGGCCTAGTTATTAGGTAGAGATATGGAAGCTGACAAGGGAATGGAAAAGGGAGATGTGTCCAGTAGATAACTTCTGTGTTTGGAAAAGAAGCTCTTTTGTCACATGAGCCTGGCTGGTACCTCCTGGTCCATCCAGCTAGGAAAATGTTAAGCATTATTTGCTACTGAAAAATGAGACTTTATTGTTCTCACTGCTAAGCATCTTGGAAGAATTTGCCACAGAAGTCTCTGACCCATGAGAATTCATTTTTTGTTATCTTGAGCACAACAAATTGCAGGACTAGAAGGATGCTACTGCTATGTCAGTACTTAAATAGGGTGAGCCATTCCCACCGGTGGGATGTCTTGTCATCCAAGAGGTGGATAGCGAATCCTGTGAAGATAAAATGTATGGGCAGGGCTATAAGTAACATTAAACAAATAGGGAAAAAAATTTATTTTCCAGGTAAGGCCTGAGTTTACAAAGCTGGTAACTGTCTGCATGTGTTGTGATTGCTGGACTGGAGAGTCAGTAAACAGGAGGACAGCATTTTGCCTTTGATCAGTCACCCGTGATGGCAGTGATGGGACTGAGGTTGGGAGTGACTGTCACTGAAGCTGAGGGGGAGGTTGCAAGGGAATGTTAGCTCTAGGATCTATATGTAACATGGGTGAAAAAAGACAGCAAAATAAGTGACACATTCAGACAGGAGAGAAGGCATCCATGTTAAACAGAGGGCATCAGGAGAGGCTGCCAAGGGAAGAAGGTCACTTTACTATTTCCTTGTGTCTTCAAATCTACTGTAGTTGCCTTTCAGGTAACTGCTTTGGTCAGGTAATTACTGGGTTCAGTCCAGGGATACCTGGTGAAATGCTGACATAAAGGAGATCAGGTCTAAAGGTCACCTCCTGGCCTTTACCTCTGAAGCAAGGAAAATTGTCTCTGAAGAAAGATTGATAGAGACAGTGTGGGAGAGGAAAGGATAAGCTGGGGATTTTCTTCTCCCCTCTTGTTCGCATATCTTGAAGTTAGTTGCTTTTTGTCTTAAGCTTTATAGGTCTCTTACTCTGCAGAATAAAATAACAATGGTTGCAAAGGAAAGCCTTGAGAGATTTTTAAGGACTTTCAGCACCTGTCAGTATTTGAGGACATCCAGCACCGCTCTGACCTAGCTGCCACCCAGGTGCAATACAGCTGTGTTGGCACAAAGTTACACCTGAGCTGAGTTGGTTTGGAGGAGACTTCATGGGGTGCTTGGTTGCATGGTTTAGTTGATTAGATTGTGTTGGATGATGGGTTGGACACAATGATCTTGAAGGTCTCTTCCAACCTGGTCTGGTTTGGTCTATTCTATTCTATTCTATTCTATTCTATTCTATTCTATTCTATTCTATTCTATTATATTCTATTCTATTCTATTCTATTCTATTCTATTCCATTCCACTCTATTCTCCACATTGCAAAGGAGACAGCATGTCTGGAGCAGCTGGGACTTCTTCAGATCAGGCAATGTGGTGGCAAAGCATATGTCTGTGGGGGTGTTGTTTTGGTGGGGTTTTTTTGTTTGCTTGTTTGGTTTGGGTTTCTTGTTTGTTTTGAGTTTCAGTTTGTTTGGGAGGTTTTGTTTGGTTGGGTTTGGGGTTTTTGGGTGTTTGTTTGGGTCTTCTTGTTTGCAATAGACTATAAGCTCCAGTCCAGTGGGTTTTTTTCTTAAAGCATCATCAGAAGTGAAAGGCTACATTTAAAAATGTATAAGCAGGGACTTTCAGCACTGCATGCCTTCATTCATAATTCACCAGTGCTCATCTCTAAAGAAGATTTGATATTTTTACAAGGTAGCTGTACTTTCAAAACCTTTCTTTACTTTGCAGTGAATGTGTGATTAAGTGGAACTCACTGACAAGGAGGAGAATGAAGCGAGGTTTAGAATAAGGTCACCCAGATAGCCGTGAATTGCTTGTAATCTGTGTGGAATTCATCTGTGATTGGGAAATGCTGTTGCATTCCTGTTTGTACTACAGCTGTGGGTTTGGTGCTGGCAGAGTGGCTTTTCTGAAAATACCTCTATAATCTTGGCTAATGACTATTATTCAGCTGCCTGGTGGGGAGGATGTCATTCTCATCTCTCTCCCTGACCTACCAGAGCCCCACGTTTCTGCAACCAGTTCAGCAGACTGGCCAGCATGTTCCAATATCTAAACCAACCCCAAGGGCTTTGATTTAGTTCTACTGCAAAGACACGCTAAATCTGTTTATCCAAAGTCAGCTTGTGCCAGAACAGTGAAAGGGACTACATTTCAGCCATAATTTGGGTCTGAAGTGTTATAAGTGTTATGTTTTAAGCAGCAGCAGCTCATAGCACCTCTCAAGGTCCGGAAAGGCTTGTTCTTGGCACAGCAGATTGGTGCTGTTGTACCTTGATAAACAGCTCCAAAAGAGTTGGACTCTGGTCCACAAAAGCAGAAAGACTCTGGCACAGGTCATGAAGTCCCTTGAAGTGAGAGCACTTAGTGCTGAATAGAAGCACATAACTTTATTCAAAAGTCCATCATGCACAGGCTCCTGCTGGCACCAGCAAGCTGGTACCTGCTACTTTGCCACATGCACACGGACTGCTGGCCAGACCTAGTGTTGAGACTTGCATAGCTGTAAGCTGGGAGAAGGACGAGGAGATGTTTACTCTAAAAGGAGATACCCACCGTTTCAGTCTCCACAGTAATTAGGAGCAAAGCACTTTTAAAGCACCTTCCCTGCACCTATTATACAGGCACAGTGTGAGGTGCAGCCATTAATCAGACAAGCTGCTGGAGGTAACTGCTAATTGAGAGCAATCTGACTCCCTGAAGTTTCCCTCCCTCTTTCCACCCATGCTGAAATATATCATTTGCTCTGTATATTGGTGTTTGAGAGCAGGTTGTGGCAGGCTGTGGTTTTACACTTCTGCTGTGCAGGGGATTGGAGGAGGGGATAAGCTGTGTTTGTACAATAACAAAGCATAGAATCATGGAATCAATAAGGTTGGAAAAGACCTCAAAGATCATGAGGTCCAACCTGTCACCCAAGGCCTCATGACTACTAAACCAAGTGCCACGTCCAATCCCCTCTTGAACACCTCCAGGGATGGAGACTCCACCACCTCCCTGGGCAGCACATTCCAATGGCTAACAGCTCTCTCTGTGAAGAACTTTCTCCTCACCTCCAGCCTAAACTTCCCCTGGTGCAGTTTGAGACTGTGTCCTCTTGTTCTGGTGCTGATTGCCTGGGAGAAGAGACCAACCCCCTCCTGGCTGCAACCTCCCTTCAGGTAGTTGTAGACAGCAAGAAGGTCTCCCCTGAGCCTCCTCTTCTCCAGGCTAAGCAACCCCAGCTCCCCCAGCTGCTCCCCAGTACTTGCTGCTTTATTTTGTAGCCAAAATCATCATTTTCATCCTCATTTTTACTTTCTGATGATGGATGTGGTTTTTTGGGTTTGGTTTTATTCTCATTGTGATCATAAGAGAAGGGTGCTACTAAAACCTTTACTAATTATTAACCACAAGAGACTTCTTGGTGTGGCGTTCCCTCTCTTAGGCACTCTTATCTTTCCTCTTTGTGGATGGTTCAGGTGGGTGGCAGTTTGGGCTCTTCTGTACAAAGATGGATGGGACAGTAACAGTCCTCCAGGTTGCATCTGGAAAGGAGTGGGGAATCATTGCTAGTTGGATGCAATGCAGCTCTACATGGGGTGTGCCCCTGCTTGGTTTTCTTCCCAGCACAGTTTTAGAATCCAAAGGGAAGCCTTTCTGGGGAAAATGTAAGGAAAAAGTCTCTCTAACAAGGCAATTTAGGGACAGTTTCTGTCTAAGTTTGTTTTCATGTAATCTTCAACCAGATCTGGCTTCTTTTTTCCTTTCACTGTTCACTTCTTCATTCTTTAGGAGTTGCCTAGGACTTAGTGATGAAAGCCTGCCTTCTTTCCTCAAAGGATTGAATCATGGAATTGTTTGGGTTGCCCTTTTCCCCAGTCTGCTTGATGTTTATATCTATTAATTGTTTTCCCCCCTCTCATTTTCTCATTTCCCACTGATATCACAGGAAGCCCTGAAGAAAACAATCTTTGATGGAGAAAAACCACATTTCAGAAGACAACTTCCCACCTCCAGTGTTTGAGGATAATTAGAAGATTGAGTTTAAATGGCTTGCAAAGCTGCTTATGCTTTTTTCCCCCCCTTCCACTACCTAAACCAGTTCATTTCTCTATGCAACTTAGAGATGCCAGGCACTTTCCCATGCAACAAGCAAGATGTGACCCCCTCTAAACCTGTTGTCCACATCCTGCCAGCTGTGATTTTAAGCAATAATTTGTAGCATCTACTGCCACAATGAGTCCTGGGGTTTACCTACTGCTTTATCTTCCACATGCATTAGCAATTGAGAATTGATTAACTCAGGCATTTTCCAAGGCGGCTAAGTCCTGTGAGTTTCCATAGATGGGCAAATTGAGGTGAAAAAAAAAGGCAGTGATGTCATGAGATCACAGGAGGAGTTGAGACAAATGCTGGAATCATGGAATCATAGACTCATAGAGTCAGTCAGGGTTTGAAGGGACCACAAGGATCATCTAGTTCCAACCCCCCTGCCATGGGCAGGGACACCTCACACTAGATCAGGCTGGCCAGAGCCTCATCCAGCCTGGGCTTAAACACCTCCAGGGATGGGGCCTCAACCACCTCCCTGGACAACCAATTCCAGGGCTTCACCACTCTCACGGTGAAGAACTTCTTCCTCACATCCAGCCTGAATCTCCCCACCTCCAGCTTCATTCCATTCCCCCTAGTCCTATCACTACCTGAGATCCTAAGAAGTCCCTCCTCAGCCTTCTTGTAGCCCCCCTTCAGATACTGGAAGGCCACAATAAGGTCACCTCAGAGCCTTCTTTTCTCCAGACTGAACAGCCCCAACTCTTTCAGTCTGTCCTCAGACAGACTGGGAACTGGAGGTGCTCCTTCCCAGTAACTTCTGGCTCCAGATGAAGGTACACATTAATCACAGGATGTGACCTTAGGTCTGAGTCAGGTTAAGGTTTTTCACTTTTAACAAAGCCCAAGCTGGGAATTCAGTGGGAAAAGGCTTTTGAGTCACAATATATGGCAAACATATTCAGCACAGATGGTATTTTCTAAAAGTAGCTGTTTACTCCTAGAATTACTCTTCTTCCTTCCTGTGGCATTTCTTCCTCATTCTGTGGTTCTTCTGCCCACAAAGTTGTCTTTTTTCAGCATATTTCTGGTGGTAATTTTAACTCTCTTTAAACCAAAAAAAAGGGCTATATATATATAAAAACCCCTTTCTCCCTGCCTTTGTCTTTTTATCTTCATGTTCCTCTGTGGCAATGTCCTGTCCTAATTATGGGAAAATGTAGAATATTTAGTTCTGTTGGAAAATGTCATTTGTCTTCATATAGGAGGTCTAATTAGCAACTGAGTTCATCTTGCTTTTTGCTCAGCCAAATGTCACTCCCTGTTTGTTTTGTTGCCTGTGCTAATGTCTAGGTAAGGGAATCAAGAATAGATTGCAAAATGAAAACCCCACAAGGGAAATGCATTTTGGTTTGTTTTCTTTTAGAAAACTGCTCTCAGTTGCACTCTCCTCCTTTCACCTTTCACCTGTCATAAAGGACAGCAGACTGTTTCAGATGTCTGCAACCAGGCTCTGTGCAAATCAAGAGGGATCAGGATTTGGCCCAGCAGACCCCACAGGAACCATCCGCATGGCTTGACCCAAACCCAAATCTTCAGGCACCTTAGTGAGGGGGAGAACTAGACCAAATTAAATACCCTAAAGGTGCTATTCTGTGTAAGCCTCACAGTCCTGTGTCAAGACTCAGCTTTTGGATTCCTTAGGTTCGATCCTGAGCATTGGATTCTCTGTTATTGAAGCCGTATTTCATTTCATTGTGGACAAAGATGACTTTCCACTGGTGCCATATTCATTAAACTACCTCTGAGTCCATGGCTGTATTGAAAAGTGATGCTCATTAAATCTTGGAAAGCAAAGAACTTTGTCTCTTGTATGTTGGAAAGGATGAGAGCACTTGCAAAATCTTCTTTATAGAAATAAAAATCATCCCAGAAGGTGCAGAATTGGTTTTAATTCCTGTTCTACACCGGTTGCTTTGCTAACAGTTCCAACTAATATTGGCTAATGTTCTTTCTAGATGTATCAGATCCTGGGCTGCATCAAGAGAAGTGTGGCCAGCAGGTCAAGGGAGGTGATTCTCCCCCTCTACTCAGCTCTGGTGAGACCCCACCTGGAGTACTGCCTCCAGTTCTGGAGCCCCTACAAGAGGGATCTGGAGGTGCTGGAAGGTGTCCAGAGAAGGGCCACGAGGATGAGCAGAGGGCTGGAGCACCTCTCCTATAAGGACAGACTAAAAGAGTTGGGACTGTTCAGTCTGGAGAAAAGAAGGTGCCAGGGTGACCTTATTGTGGCCTTCCAGTATCTCAAGGGGGTCTACAAGAGGGCTGGGGAGGGACTTCTCAGGATCTCAGGTAGTGATAGGACTAGGGGGAATGGAATGAAGGTGGAGGTGGGGAGATTCAGGCTGGACGTGAGGAGGAAGTTCTTCACCGTGAGAGTGGTGAAGCCCTGGAATGGGTTGTCCAGGGAGATGGTTGAGGCCCCATCCTTGGAGGTGTTTAAGCCCAGGCTGGATGAGGCTCTGGCCAGCCTGATCTAGTGTGGGGTGTCCCTGCCCATGGCAGGGGGATTGGAACTAGATGATCCTTGTGGTACCTTTGAACCCTGACTGATACTATGAATTATGATAACCCCAGAGATTCTTCCCTTCATATAATTAACTAGGATTCCTGCTGCAGTGTCTCATTGGCACCCATCACCCTGTTCTCAACACTCATTTACCAAATAAAATTAGAGACACAGATGCTGAATTTTGTTTTGTCTGCTTTTATCTTTTAACTCTCCACTTGCTAGACAATTCAAGGCATCCTATCTCTCAAAACTGTGGAGCTGCACTTATGTTAGGGATAATGGGAAAGAAAAATGTAGTTATGAAATGGTTTTCTTGAGGGGGAGAAGAAAAAGTGTTGTTGTTGGTCCTGCTAAAGATATATGAAAAAGCATTGGCTTCAGATTGCGTGGAATATGGGACTGAAAATGTGGAGCCAAGTGGGAACCTGCGGTGCCAAACTGTTTGCAATTAATCCTGGCTCACCAACGCTTGAAAAGCAGATTTTCAGCTGCTATTTATTACATAGCACCCTGGAATGGGCAGGCAGTGCCTCCATTCCTCTGGCAAAATAGTTGTCTGTTAGAGAAGAATTAATCTGTGCAGGACACAGAGCTTTCTCCAAGGTTATGCCCTGTGCTCCTGCAGGGGAAAAAAAACAGGGGCTGTGAGCAATGCTTGTGCTCTCACTTCCATCCTTATGTGGAAGTGCTATTTTTCAGGCTTTGCTTTCTCCAGCGGAATTGGAGTAATGAGATCTGCTAAAAGCAAGGGGGAAAAAATTTCCTAGACAAAATACATACTTCAGTATGTGCATACTGTATTGGCTGAGCAAAACCACCCTTGACAGATGTCAGTCCCTCAGGGCAGCATTGGAAAGTGCCCAAACATTCTAACAGTGGCAGCAGGATCATCGCTGCAGCCTCATGGCTGAGCAGACTGAGCAGGACCAGGGAAGAACAGACGAATGACAGCTTTCAGGTAAAATGTTGTAAGGCCCTTTTTAGGAACTAGCTATGTTTATGAACTTTCCCAGCATTTTAATCTTCTTGATTTATTCCTGTGAAAGATAAAAAAAAAATCTTTTCCTTACCAGTCACTTGACTTTTGGTCTTTGGGGTAGTCCTGTATCAGGAATAGTGTGGCCAGCAGGAGCAGGGAGGTCATTCTGCCCCTGTACTCAGCACTGGTCAGGCCACAGGCCACTGGTCAGTCCTGTGTCCAGTTTTGGGCCCCTCAGTTTAGGGGCTGGAAGGTGTCCAGAGAAGGGCAACAAAGCTGGGGAGGGGTTTGGAGCACAAGCCCTATGAAGAGAGGCTGAGGGAGCTGGGGTTGCTTAGCCTGGAGAAGAGGAGGCTCAGAGGAGACCTTATTGCTGTCTACAACTACCTGAAGGGAGATTGTAGCCAGGTGGAGGTTGGTCTCTTCTCCCAGGCAACTAGCACCAGAACAAGAGGACACAGCCTCAAGCTGTGCCAGGGGAGGTTTAGGCTGGATGTTAGGAAGAAGTTCTTCATAGGAAGAGTTGTTTGCCATTGGAATGGGCTGCCCAGGGAGGTGGTGGAGTCACCATCACTGGGGGTGTTTAGGAAGAGACTTGATGGGGTGATTGGTGCCATGGTTTAGTTGATTAGATGGTGTTGGGTGATAGGTTGGACTTGATGATCTCAAAGGTCTCTTCCAGCCTGGTTAATTCTATTCTATTTTTCATAGCCACTCTGTTTAATTGTTGTTGTTGTTGTGCGTTCCCAGATGGACATTTCAGGAGACTTTTACTGTTAATTGGGAAAAAATGTTGTGTATGTTGTAGGATACTCCTGGTGCTGAATTTCCAGTGGAAGACTATCCACCTTCCTTGCTTGGGTGGGACCATTCTCCAGGTTTCTTCCCAATGTCTCAGTCCTTGTGTGGGTTTGATTTTCTCTCTCTCCCTCTATTTTTATGTTGCTGAAGTGAAAGCATAGAAATCCTCTCCTGTAACAGTTGCCCTTGGCCCATTCAGGTTTTCACCATCACAACCTTTTAATAAACCTGGGCACGTAGAACTTCAACAGCCTTTAATGCCCCTTTAACGATGGGGACGAGCAGCTCCTTCCATTCACAAGCACCAAGCACATTACCGCAGTCAGGCACAGACTGATGGTCTCATGAGCAACACTTATTTCCACTATTGTTCATGCTCATGCCAAAGATTAATTTCTTTGCCCACAGCAGACTGCTTGTCTGATTTATTTCTGTGTATCAAAGGGACCCTACCCAGGGCTCTGGCTCTCTGCAGACGTTGAGAGGACATCCAATTATCAGTTCATCATTTCAGTTTGATTAAATGATAGTTATGATGAGCAGCCCCACTTGTATTGTGTCCTCTGCTCTTTTGTGTTGCTATTAACACACACTTAGGGCTGGCTGGGCAAGAGAGCAGCCCTTGCCTGAATGCAAAACCAGCTGGACTCAAACCAGGCCTTTTTAGTGACTTCAAGGGACCTTGGATCCAGCCTCTGAGCTGAGTAGTCATAATAATTTGCTTTTTCTCAATCACAGGAAACTTAATGTCTCCAGATACAGCCAGCTCAAACAAATACATATTCAAGTGAGAGTGCACCATAGGTGGGAAGATAAATATAATTGCACCCAATTTTGCACTTGCACTTGTCCTCTAGGAGCTAAAATGAGATTTTTAATACTCTTATTATGAATACGTGCATCTGCTCTGCCATTTTTTGCATAATGAGCACATCCCTGATACTTAAAGAATTAGCTTCCTTTCTCTCTTAGAGATAGGCAAAACGAGGCATGCTGTTAGCTGCATATTTATTCATTCATTCATTCATTCTTATGGGTTTTTTTTGCCTGGAGCACACTGGGCAATCCATCTTGTTCCCAGGAAACCCCAGGGGATGTGGAGCAGGCTCAGCGTTCAGCTCAGAACTCAATTATCACAAATCTCATCCTATAAATTGGAACATGTTGCAGAGAAAGAAGGAGAAAATACAGCTCCCCATAGTACATTTCCTGAAAGAGAGAGAGAGAGAGAGAGACAAAAAAATGCTTTTGGACAATTGCCTGGAGAAATTTACATTGGAGGGAAATTATCCAACCTCCCCCAGATCCATGCTGCAGGAAGACAAGGGGCTGCTAGCTGGGCTTCCAAATACGTTTTGCCACATCATGGCTTCATGTGCTGAGCAAAGTCCAAAGCAGCAGTGATAAACCCAGACAGCATACATCAGCCTGGGCTCAACTATCTGGAACTCAGACATGATCCTTCCCTGAAAGGAAAGCATCTTTTATTGCTTGACTGAACCAAATCAGGAGCTTTTATTTCCCTGTTCAATGACTCAGAGGATAGTTCTAAGAATACATTATTTTCCAAAGTGATTCAGATGCTAGAAAGCTCTCAGGAGAGCACCTATAGGGTGCATCCCTGCAGCAGGATTTATGTCTGAGTGACATATATCTCCCTCTGTGCTGTGCTGGGTTAGGTGAGTTGCTACAAAGGGGTTTGAAGGCTGAGAAATGAACAAGAAGGTTGTTGCCTGACTGAAGAGGTGCCTAACCAGTCAATTAACCACAATTCCTGGCAACCTAGGGGGACGTGGAAGGAAAGGGCTCTCAGGCTGCTGTGGGATTCTGTTAGACAGGCAACATACCTGTGAGTCACCAGCACTCAGCATCTGAATTACCCAGTCTGGGGTGCAAAGTGTGGAGACCTGATAAATAAGTGTCTGAACTTGTTAAAATGCTAATCAAGCATGACAGGCTTGAGGTAGGATGCTCTAATAAGAGTGAGGAGGTGTGAGATGCTCTCATAAATATGCAGCAGCCTGCCAGCTGATTTGTATCCTCTTAGACTGCACAAGACTGTAGAGTCCAACTATTTTTCTTCTGAGTTTTTGTTGTTGTTGTTTTTTTTAGCCTCTCTCCTTAGCAGGTAACATTTATTTTTCACCTGTTGCAAAACCAAGCCCCATGAAAATAGTTAAGGGGTTACTCTTTAACCAGGAAGCACTTACACCACCACAAAGTCAAATAAAATACTGGTGCAGCCATCAAGCTCTTCTAATTTGTAACATCCTTATTTGCAGGGTGTTTCTCGGAAGCTCAGGCAAACAAGGCTGTGCCCCTAGCCCTCTGCATGACTTCACTAGATCAGATCCTCTAACAGGAAAATACTCAACACTTCTGGTGAGTGTGGAGGCTTTGTGGATGGCTCTGCCCCTGACTGTTTAAGAAGTAAAAAAAATATCTGCTGTGAGGATCCTGGACAGTTTAAAAACTCTTTTCCACTGCAGCTATCTAGAATAGAATAGAATAGAATAGAATAGAATAGAATAGAATAGAATAGAATAGAATAGAATAGAATAGAATAGAATAGAATAGAATAGAATTAACCAGGCTGGAAAAGACCTTCGAGACCATCAAGTCCAACCTATCACCCAACACCATCTAATCAACTAACCCAAGGCACCAAGTGCCTCATCCAGACTCCTCTTAAGCACCTCCAGTGATGATGACTCCACCACCTCCATGGGCAGCCCATTCCAATGGCCAATCTCTCTTTCTGGGAAGAATTTCTTCCCAACATCCAGCCTAAACTTCCCCTGGTGCAGCTTGAGACTGTGTCCTCTTGTTCTGGTGCTGGTTGCCTGGGAGAAGAGACCACCTCCCACCTGGATACAACCTCCCTTCAGGTAGTTGTAGAGAGCAATAAGGTCTCCTCTGAGCCTCCTCTTCTCCAGGCTAAGCAACCCCAGCTCCTGATGCCTCTCCTCAAAGGGGGAAGCTCATTCCCACATGAGCCATGGCACAGGTTTTCTAACCTTATCTTGGCCTTTTGACAGAGAAGACCTTGCTTGCATCAAACCAGAAGACAGCTAATTGACTCCTCTAGCTTACCCTGCTCTTAGCAGCTGTTAACAGCCTTTATGACAGCCAGGAATGAGGAGGACTTGCACAACTGAACTCCCAGTTAGTTTTTGGTTGTTTTTACTTAATCTGTTACCAACACATGGAGGTAAAGACATCACAGCTACCATGACAAAACCACCCTCTGCAAATGGCTTGGTGTTAGAGAAATGCTGAAGGACCAAACCCCAGATTTCAATGCAGCTTCCAGGATACCAACTGAAGCCTGGAGGCACTGAATCCACAAGGATTTGTTTTTTTTCTCTTACATCAGATAAGTGCATTGCTTGTGCCAACATTACTTACAGTCTCTTCTGGTACAGAAAAGAAAGGGTTTGCTCTGCTGAATCGAGGGAAGGCTTTTGTGAACAAACAGTAGCAGGGGCTTCATGTGTAGGTATGGATAGTGCAGAAGGTGACCTCAAATATAGCCCTCCAATGGTCCCTCATTAGGGTAAAGTGCTTGGTCAGGCTCTGGAGGAATAAGTGATTTCACAAGAATTACCACACAAACTCCCACAGAAGTCTCCCAGATGTGTCACAAAGGGAGGGCTCTGCAGGCATGAGCAACATTAAGAAACTTGCTGCAAAGAGCTGATTCTAAAGACCACTGCCAGCATTTAAATGAAGCTCCAATTACAATGCAAAGGCTTGGCTATTAGATGCCTCCATTTATAAATAATGAATTTTGGAGTCTATTCAGGCTAAAAAAGCATCCATTAAACATGGAAATCCAGTGCAAGTCCATGAAGCAAACCACTAGAAATATGGAGAAAAGATAAACAATGCTAATAAATTATTTAAGCTTATAGCTAAGAAAGCCTTAAGAAAGTCAGAGCGATTATTCATCTGTAAATGGGGCAGTGAGAGGAGATAATGGACCTGAATTCTCCTCTGTAAAACTCTCAGTGACTCCACTGATTAGGAAGGAGTTGCTTACAAACCTGCAGAAGGGGTTGTGATTTGATCTGGAAAATGCTGTGCACTGGATGTGGCTCTGAGCAACCTGACCTAGTGTGAGGGGTCCCTGCCCATGGCAGGGGGTGTGGAGCTAGATGATCCTGGAGGTCCCTTTAAACCCTAACAATTCTATGATTCTAAATTTACTCAATGGTCTAACCAGAAAAGCCTTTTATTGATACCATTTGCAAAGTCCTGCCTGTGGCAAAGATTCCTGGTACTGCTCTGAGAGGTTACACAAACTCTTGTGGTGAAGGACTAAGGAGGATTCACCAGAAGACTGCTGCTTGCAGTTTTGGAGAGCCTGATTTGAATCACAGAATCACAGAATCACCAAGGTTGGAAGAGATCTCAAAGATCATCAAGTCCAACTTGCCACCACAGACCTCATGACTAAACCATGGCACCAAATGCCACCTCCAATCCCCTCTTGAACACCTCCAGGGATGGGGACTCCACCACCTCCCTGGGTGGCCCATTCCAATGGATAACAACTCTCTCTGTCAAGAACTTTCTCCGCACCTTGAGCCTAAACTTCCCCTGGCACAGCTTGAGACTGTGTCCTCTTGTTCTGGTGCTGGTTGCCTGGGAAAAGAGACCAACCCCCTCCTGGCTACAACCACCCTTCAGGTAGTTGTAGACAGCAATAAGGTCTCTCCCGAGCCTCCTCTTCTCCAGGCTAAGCAACCCCAGCTCCCTCAGCCTCTCCCCATAGGGCTTGTGCTCGAGGCCTCTCCCCAGCCTCATTGCCCTTCTCTGGACACATTCAAGAGTCTCAATGTCCTTCTTAAATTGAGGGGCCTCCTCTTCTCCATGCTATTTGCTCAGTTTACAAATCACAAGAGGCTTTGTGCTCCATTTCCAAAGCTCAGCCAGAGATCAGAGCAGTGAGTGCTGCACCTGGCTTATAGATCAGTGTCTCCGAGGAAGAATTTCACCCTCAACTTGCCTCTGTCATTTTTGGGTTTGGATTTCCCCCCCTGCTTGGTCCTCCTCAGCTGCATTGCTTCCATTCTGCTGACAGCTTTAACTTTCATTTGTCGTTCAGCTGTGTGTGAGGGTTTAGGAGATGCACGCAGATTGTAGTCCTCGCTTGATTTATGGCACCTTCTCCAAGCATCCAGGTGCTCCAGTGAGCAATGCCAACATGCAGAGATCACTGTGTGTCAGCAGACTCCAGCAGCCACCCCTGGAGTGACACATGGCTAGTGTTAGCACAGCACCAGCAGGTGGAGGGATGAGATCTTAAATTATCTGTCTTTTGGGTAGGATCTCTCTGAAGTTCCCCTGGGAGGTATTTTGGAGTTGTGTCAGGGTCAGCTAAAGCATGGAGGTGGTTTTGTAGGTATGTCTATCAATCAGTGAGCACCCTTCTAGAAGAAGTGGTAGAGAAATTTATGTAGGGATCTTAATGTCATTCATTACTGTGGCCAAGGCACAATGTGACCCAGATTCCCCCATTCATAAAACCAGAGAGTGCTCTGATCTGACACCTCCAATTTGGACATATTCTGCTTTAGCTCAAGCTGCCAATTCCATCTGCAAACTGCTGGGTTTGGGCCCAGGTTTGAGTGAGATTCAAGACACAGCACGTACTACTTCTGCCAGGGGACAGGAGCTGATTGTGTATGAAGGTCATTTGAAAGAGAGCAGCTGATCTTCCAGCACATACATCTCCATATAGTAGGTTGGGTTGGATAGAGGTGTGGGCATTTGCCCATCCTGCTCAAAATTCACTTTCATCTCCATGTTAACTTCATGAAAGTTGCATAAATGGCAAACCTTGGAAAGCATTTAATACCTCTAAAAGGATGGAGCAGCAGGTAGCAAATATCCCAGTAGCTGCTGAAGACAATCTCTAGGCACAAGCTTTTGCTTTGACATCACATTAGGAGTTAGAGGCACTGGTACTGCCAAATCCATACCCTCCTTTTCACTTATGCCTCATTTTTACCCATGGCCAGAGCTGCTCTGACCTCAGCTCTCAGGTTTTTTGACCCACCAAATTGTCTTGTTTTTATGGTGTGTTTTTTTCCTAGACAGCCCCCAAAAGCATTGGATTGTTACTTTACTGATGCAAATATAGAGGCAAGCAGACAATTCAGTTTGACCTGGTCACAGACTCCGGTCTGGCTGGAGGCTACCTATGACTTAGTTTTAGAATAACAAGAATATTGTCAAGCAACTCAGCAGCTTCTAACTGGTAATATGGGAAAACTTGTTACAGGCAACTCAACATTTCCCTCAAATGTTCAATTTACAGTTTGAAAAGAATCTTCCAGGTGCATGTTCACTTCTGCAATACTGAGCCCCAAGTACTTTAGTGAAAACCCCCTGGCAAGAAAGTCCATAGAAGTGACCCATATGTGCAATCATTCCTGCAGAATTCATTTTGTGGCCTTACATTTCAGTACCAGAAGAAAGTTTGCTCCATCAGGATGCAAATTTTCAAGGCTCTAGTGAATGTTCAGCTCCAAGCTGGGAATTCAGCACTCGTAGGCTGGGGCCACATAAACCTTGACACAGGGACAGTCCTCAGGTGGAGCTTGGATGTGTTAAGGGCACGATGCCACTGCTGCAGTGGAAGAGAGCAGGATGTCCCCCTTGAACCTATAGGTACCAAGTACAGACACACTAGCAGAAACTGGAGTAAGCATTGGACACTCCTCCTTGTAAAGCTCACATAAGACAAGTTCATTTTCAGTTCAGTGCCCAAAGGCAACAGTCAGGCTGAAATCCCAGGTTACCACCTCCTCCATCCTTCTTGCTGTTGCTTACAATGCAAACTCCTTCAGGCTTCCAGCTTGTATGTACATCATGGGCTCTGCCCAGTACTGCTGATCACAACAGTGATACTCAGTTCAGACAATGCGAGTTGGTTTGGGGTTTTTTTTCCTCTTTGTGTGAACTTGCTTTGATGCTTAAATAACAGAAAACCACCAAAACAAAATTATGCTTTTTTATCTGAACTACCCAGGAGAATACAGCAAGCTACTCCATGCTGTCAGATTCAGTTGTAATTAGGTGCTTTTAGAAGCATACTATCTATTTTTATCTGTTATTTCACGTGCATGCTATATTTATTGTGCTGAACACATTATGCCCCCGACAGACTACTGCAGATTTCTTGGTCTGTTTCTGTCTAGGTGCTGCTGTTAGGCACATTTGGGGAGCTGGAGACAAACCAATTGGATTCTGACATTTGTTTATCTTCTTAGAGCGAGTCTTTCTGTCTGGTAGGTATGCAGGACTCTTAAAGAGCTGTTATGCTGCATCATGCTAATCTTCCTTAGTTCCTGGATTACTGACCTAATGCACAGTGACAGCCCTTGCAGAGCCATTGTCTTGCACTGCAGTAATCTGCTGTCACATGTGTGAGCTGAAGTACACGACCTCTGCACACCAAACCCACCGTGCCCTCCCTACAAGGACCCCCCAGAACCAAGCTGCCCCTGTGCAAAGATGCTCTCAAACTGTACCCACTGCTGAGATAGCTAAGAAAGCCCTCATTGCCTACAGAAGGCTGTATTTCACCCCAGAAGAGCAATGCCCTTTGCCAAATAGCTCTCAAAAACCCATGAGGTTTTCAAGAGAAGAAATCTGAGCCAGCTGCTAGCAGATGTACCCCAAAAGCAGAGGTTTGGAATTACTGTCCCTGGAAGTGTTCAAGAGGGGATTGGATGTGGCACTTGGTGAAATGGTCTAGTCATGAGGTCTGTGGTGACAGGTTGGACTTGATGATCTCTGAGGTCTCTTCCAACCTTATTGATTCCATGATTCTATTCTAACCTAAGACTGCAGAGCAGCTCTTTCTCTCATTCATAATTTTAATATGCTGAGATGCCTACATTTTAATGTCTGACTACCAGCTTTTAAAGTATTTGTTTATAAATCCCCGAGAAGAAAGACATAAAACGAAAGAAATGACAGCTTTGAATTATAGATGTGCTGAATATTGTCATAATAAGTTCTCTCCTCAACCAAAAAGGGCGATGAGGGATTCCTTCTGCACCACACCATGTTTTCACAAATCTTGCTCAATTTATATCTTGTTTTGAGGCTGAAAGTCTCTACTCATATTACCAGAACTCAGCTGAACGTGATTCAAAACTATTTGGTTAACCATGCCTTTTTTTACCTAGTTAATTGAGGGTAATCCAGTTAATTTTTCTGGCTTGTACAAGAACTTTTGCTACTCAAGTCAAAGCCACTGATGTATCAAAATCCCCTAGGCAAATTTTAAACCATAAGAGGTTTTGCTCTACATCTTGTTTCGGCAGCTGTTAACTGCAAGAGCAAGGGCTGCTGAAATTCACAGGATCACAGGATGTTAGGGGTTGGAAGAGACCTCTGGAGATCTTCAAGTCCAACCCACCCTGCCAGAGCAGGACCATCAAATGCAGCACAGGTTGGATGGGAATGCATCCAAAGTCTGCAGAGGAGACCACACAACCTTTCTGGGGAGTCTGTTCCAGTGCTCCATGACCTTTACAATAAAGAAGTTCTTCCTCATGTTGAGGTGGAACTTCCTGAGCTGTAGTTTATATCCATTGCCCCGTGCCCTATCGCAGGTGGTTCTTCACAGAGAGTTGTTAGCCATTGGAATGTGCTGCCCAGGGAGGTGGTGGAGGCACCATCCCTGGAGGTGTTCAGAAAAGGATTGGAAGTGGCACTTGAAGCCATGGTTTAGTAGTCATGAGGTGTTGGGTGACAGATTGGACTTGACAATCTTTGAGGTCTTTTCCAACCTTATTGATTCTATAGAATCCAACCTTATGGATTCTATGTTTTCCAGCCCCACAATCCTTATCAGAGGTGCAACGAACATGAATCACCAATTCCCTCCTTCAGCTTGCTGTGCTGCTGCCACAAAAGGGGATGGCTATTTGAACAGCTACCTCTGGAACCCCTGGCTGATGCGCACAGCTCTGCTCTGACAAGACTCCCAGAGAGAAATGAATCCATTTGCACACGAGGGCTACACATTTTGCCATATCTTTATTGCACTTGTACCACGTTGCAAACAATTCCACAAAAATGCTGCAAAAGTAAAGCCTAGAGCTGCTGAAAGCAGCTGGGTGTTTTTTTTTGTTTGCTTTTTTTTTTTTTTTGTTCTGTTTTGTTGGTTTGTTTGGGTTTTTTTTACCCCATATATGTATATATTTACACAAAACTATCAAAAGCAAAGTCGAAAAGGAGCAGCTCAGCTATGATAGTCTAGAAAGAGAAGAGCTGCCACCTCGTTATGGACAAATAGTACAACTTGTCATTTCTTTTTTAACATCACTTTGTAAAACCAACATTCAAGTATTCCTGTCAATGCACAATTAGTGAAATTCCCTTCTGGTAACCACTGTTATTTATTTATTCTTTATTATTATTATTATTATTATTACAATTACTAATTTTTTTGCCTTTAAAAGTTCATAATGCCTTAACCCTTTAAATGCTGAGTAGCTGGGGGGGGGAGGGGGAGGAAGGGGAGGGCTGGGGAGGGGGGAAAAAAAAGCATTCAATTTAAATAAGATACAGTGGATTAGAGCACTTAAAGGGTTAACACACAATCCTAAGTGGACTGTCAGCACAAATAAAGTGTGAGTCACAAAACTATGCCGTCCCTCGTAGTTCGGTTTGGTAGGCAGGTCTGGGGGTTCGTAGATATGCCATGTATAAATACAAAATATTAAGTAAAGGCCTCCTTTCTATACAAAAAAAAAAACAAGGACAGGAGGTGTTTTGCTCTCAGACTGCTGTCTGGTAACGATCTGAGTATTTTCAGAGTCTCTTTCATAACCTCTCTGTAGGAACTAAGGAAAAGCATCACATTAGACTTTATACTTTTCATAATGAACTAATCCTTTTGCAGAGTCTACACTTTACCTACTCCAGGAACAACGATATCTCATTTCTGAATTCACTGAATTCACAAGTGGCATACACAGTCTTTTGCAAGACTTTTTTTCTTTCTTTCTTACTTTTTTTTTTTTTTTCCTTTTTATATATATATTTTTTTTTCCCCCCTCTCCTCTTTGAATCTTCTTCACTTGGCTGGTAAAAACGTAGCCTTGCAATGTCACTACCTCTCGGTGGTGACCGTGTTAACGTCAGCGTTCAAGTCGTTTTCAACCACATTGTCATAGCCATCCTTTTCTATACAGTCACTAACAGCCTTGAGGACGATCCTCAGCCGCCTGTCCATCGCCTCCAAGTGAGGCTGGTAGAGAATGGGAGCTATTTTATCTTTTAGCAAGGATTCCTTCATCAAGAGACTGAGTTTGTATTCCTCCTTGGCTAACAACTGTAAGCGCAGATAGGTAGACTTCCTTATTCTAGGAGAAAGAGGAGAAAGGAAAAAATGCAGATCAGTATTTTCATCACCATTGATCCTGACAGGACTGAAAGGCTTATAGTCAGCATAGTAATAACAGCATAAAAACTGTTGCTTAGCCTGGAGAAGAGGAGGCTCAGAAAAGACCTTATTGCTCTCTACAACTGCCTGAAGGGAGGTTGTAGCCAGGAGGGGGTTGGTTTCTTCTCCCAGGCAAGCAGCACCAGAACAAGAGGACAGTCTCCAGATGTGCAGGGAGAAGTTTGGGCTTGATCTTAGGAAAAAGTTCTTCCCAGAAAGAGTGATTGGCCATTGGAATGTGCTGCCCAGGGAGGTGGTGGAGTCCCTGTCCCTGGAGGTGTTCAAAAAGGGATTGGATGTGGCACTTGAAGTCATGAGGTGTTGGATGACAGGTTGGACTTGATGATCTCTGAGGTCTTTTCCAACCTTACTGATTCTATGATTCTATGATTCTAAAACAGGAAACAGCTCTGGAGGTGAAACATACCTGCAGCACTGGTTTAAAGGCACCAATATGGAAAGTTCATCATGGGAATATTTTCCAAACCTATTTAAAAACAAAAGCAAGAACATGACAAAGACTGCTTTAAAGACTTTCTTCTTTGTCTTCTCTTTTTTTTTTTCTTTTCCTCTTTTCTTTTCTATCAGAAAGATTATTAAAGGTGTTTACCCTCTTCCATTATCCAAGTGGATAATAAACGTTTCATTTCCAAACTTCTCAAAGGTTTCATAGTGATGTCGATCCATGTTACCTACAGAATAAAGAGAAGGGGGAAAAAAAAGTCCAGTTTCACTCTGGCTTTCTGCTGGGAGCAGGTCAGGGCAACACAAAAGCCATGGTTTAGCAATTTCCCACTGTTCCCCAAATGTGACAGCTGTGTAGGGCAGAGAAAGTATTGAGTCTGCTGAGCTCATTTGCTTCTACTGTGAAACCCCTGAAGCCTGCAGTATTTGAAGATGGGCTGTCACCCATACCTGTCACCATCCCATGAGCCCTTCAAAAACCTTGTAGACATGGTTTAGTTGCCATGGTGGTGTTGGGTTGATGGTTGGACTTGATGATCTCAGTGTTTTTTTCCAACCTTAGTGAGCCAGCGGTGTGCCCAGGTGGCAAAGAAGGCCAATGACATCCTGGCCTGCATCAAGAATAGTGTGGCCAGCAGGAGTAGGGAAGTCATTGTGCCCCTGTACTCAGCACTGGTTAGGCCACACCTTGAGTCCTGTGTCCAGTTCTGGGCCCCTCAATTTAAGAAGGCCATTGAGACACTTGAACATGTCCAGAGAAGGTCAACAAGGCTGGGGAGAGGCCTCGAGAATAAGCCCTATGAGGAGAGGCTGAGGGAGCTGGGGCTGTTTAGCCTGGAGAAGAGGAGGCTCAGGGGAGACCTTATTGCTCTCTACAACTACCTGAAGGGAGGTTATAGCCAGGAGGGGGTTGGTCTCTTCTCCCATGCAACCAGCACCAGAATAAGAGGACACAGTCTCAAGCTGCACTAGGGGAAGTTTAGGCTGGAGGTGAGGAGAAAGTTCTTCACAGAGAGAGTTGTTAGCTGTTGGAATGTGCTGCTCAGGGAGGTAGTGGAATCACCATCCCTGGAGGTGTTCAAGAGGGGATTGGACGTGGCGCTTGGTGCCATATTCTAGTAGTCATGAGGTCTTGGGTGACAGGTTGGACTTGATGATCATTGAGGTCTCTTCCAACCTTATTGATTCTATGATTCTATCATTTTATGATTCTGTGCCTCTGGGAGCTATTCAAGCTCTCTGGAGCTTTTATACTTAACCTCTAGAGGACCCATCAGGAGATAAAATGAACCTTCTTGCCCTTCAGCAATCATTCCTGGGGGGTGCCAAGGAAATCCTTCTCAAGCACAATGACATTGAACCAGTTATAGATGCTACATATATCTCTTGAGCTAGTTGCAGCCTATTATAAGCCTATTATATCTCAGCAGTGGCAGTGGCAGAGGATATGTCCATGCTGAGAGAGTTGGGCTTGTTCAGCCTGGAGAAAAGAAGGCTCTGAGGAGACCTTAGAACAGCTTTCAAGCATTTGAAGGGTGCCTGTAGGACAGCTGGAGAAGGACTTTTTGGAAAGGCATGTAGTGACAGGGAGAAGGGTAAGAGCTTCAAACTGGCAGAAGCTAGATTTAGATTAGACATTAGGAAGAAATTCTTCACCATAAGGGTGGTGAGGCACTGGAACACATTGCCTAGAGAAGTGGAGGCTCCACTTGAGGCCTTGAGGAGCCTGGTCTAGTAGGAGGTGTCCCTGCCCATGGTAGGGGATTTGAAATTGGATGATCTTTAAGGCACCTTCCAACTCAAATGATTCTATGATTCTAAGGCAAGTGTCTGAGGATCAAGTTTTAGCCTGGAGAAGAGGAGACTCAAGGGTGACCTTATTACTCTCTACAACTACCTGAAGGGAGGTTGTAGACAGACGGATATTAGTCTCTTCTCCCAGGCGGCCAGTACCAGAACAAGAGGACACAGTCTCAGGCTGCGCCAGGGGAGGTTCAGGCTAGATGTTAGGAAAAAGTTCTATACAGAAAGAGTGATTGCCCTTTGGAATGGGCTGCCTGGGGAGGTGGTGGAGTCGCCATCACTGGAGGTTTTCAGGAGAAGACTTGATGGGGTGCTTGGTGCCATGGGTTAGTTGTTTGGGTGGTGTTGGATTGGTTGATGGGTTGGACATGATGATCTTGAAGGTCTCTTCCACCCTGGTTTATTCTATGTATGGTATTCTAAGTTTGTTTATTGGCACCTTATAGGTATACTTTAGGTGTAGAATATGAGAATGTCCCAGTGTTAACCACTGAGTAGGCTTGGGATAGGTCACCATTACCTGCATGTTAATGATTACTCTATTCTGATCAGGTTACAAATTAAAAACCACTTTCTGATATACACCACAGTTACTTTATGACTAAGCAACACCTCCCTCTTTTTCCTCCTTCTGACAGCTTATAGAACAAGCAGCAGTTAATGCTACTGCAGGTGGAAAACAATGAGCCAAAAATGAACAGTCCTTGAATGTGCATCCAGGAGTGATACATTACAATGGTTAGGCACTCACTAAAGCAGACTGTGAAGCCCTTAACTGTTGTGAAGGAGACTAGCCTGACCTGCATTCATCATCACTCTGCATTTCTGAACATCTTTGTTCCTTTAATCTTCACTGATGGGAATACATAACCATGGAAATCTGCATTTTCTCATAATCATCTAGAACAGCACACAAAGTGAATGCAGCTTCAACCATGCTCTAGCAAACTGCTGAGCTATGCAGAGCAGGGGAGAAAGAAATGGTTCTTATTCCAATTAAATGTTGCATTTAATGTTTGAAAGGGATGAAACATACCCATTAGGAAATCAAAAACTGTCATATCCATTATATCCAGGATTCTGGTCCCACTGTCATATGGGGGTGTTTGTTTAACCTCTTCACAATAATCTGGATCAACTTCCCATCTGGAAAAGCCAAGGGTTAGATATTTTAGGCAACATGCAAAGTTTACTGAGTGGTTTGAATTTTATACATATATAGTTATCTTGCAAAGATCTGGTTCTATCACATCAGGTAGAGGCAGCAAATTCTTCAGGCTACTCCCAGTAATGCAGGCAACCAATAGAGATTATGACTGATGAAAAGGAAGAAGAATCACAAGATTGAAAACTATCCAGCTAATAGCTTCAAGATTTAGGAGACCAACTGCACCATCAGTCATATAATGAGAACATCTGAGACTTATTTAGGGCTTCTAATAGCAGTGCATCTTTCTCCCTCTGATAGGACTTGGACACATCCCGCTGAATCCTGTCAAAGCCACTGGAGGTATCTGCCCCATGAGGGAATTATGTCACTGAAGATCGTCTCAGCTTCAGGATCATGAGCTGGAGCTCCTTGCAACTGTCCCTTCCCAGGAGCTGGACTCAGTGAAGAAATGCAGAAATTGTCCTAAGCCTCAATGGTCTATATCAGGCAAGGGCAGTAAGTGCAGCACGGTTACATTTTCCTGTCACCCTTTGCAGGTGGTGAATTCTTTGCTCACCACTACTCACTCTGCTTTCTTGCGCTTGTGGTAGGAACGTCTCCAAGGGTTTCTCCAGGTTTTCCTCTTAGCTAAGGACAAATCAGGGAGGAAAGCAGCCAGAGACCCTTCAATCTGATCTGGTTTTCCACAGAGGGCGTGTTCTGTTGAGCAGTAGTACGAGCATTCCCCATAGAAACAAATGTTGTTGGCTGGAAATAAAGGAAAACAGTTTCAAAACCTGCCCTTTAATCAGTGTTCCAAGAATTCATAAAAGCACTGATATATGTATGAGCAGAAAAGTCTGAGGCCCAAACCCCTGCTACCACACAGTTTTCTTCCACTGAAACCACCAGAAAGACATTCATCCCAGTGGCTGGGATCACGTCCTGTGCTGAGTAATCTGTGACTGTTTTCAGTCTCTTTACATTCCAACCCCCCCCCACCCCCCAAATGTTAGTATTTTATTTAATCCTCTCCCTTCTCCCCTCATTTTCCCAGAATGATAAATCCTTTGGGATATATTTGCTACCCCAGGCTGGAACCCCGAATCCCACAGCTGAACAGGTGGTCTGTGCCCAAACCCAAGTCACCTTTCCAAGCCTTGGCTCATTTCTTTAAGAACAGACAACAACATTTCATTCATTTACTTGCAAAGTATGAGAAGAACTGGCAGTCTTACTAAGGAGAATTATTTACTGTGAAGAGCCTTGTGGGTGTGTGTGTAGAAGGTGGAAATACCACAGATGTGACTCTTGTCAGCACACATCCCCAACACAAATTTCTTCCTCCACACATCAGGCTATTCCAACAACCCCAGAAACAAAAAAGAACCTGCCCCAGGTTTTGGAGCATGTGTTACCTTAAAACCTCCCCAAACCTGCCACCATGTATTTCTGTACCCACAGAAACATCCACCCCTTTACAAGAACCCCCTTCCCATATAAATTAACTGGAGGTGGGAGAGAGCAGCTCACCCCCAAGCCCCAAGAATGTTGCACTATGAACAAGAGCAGGAGCACAATGTTGATGATCTTATTGGTGTGCAGCAATTCTTTCAATGCTGGTAGAGGAAGACTTTGTCCTTTCCTCATGGTGATGCATGAAGCTGAGAAGTCACATTGCTTCCTCATTCCCCACAAGGCCTCTAAATTCAAATATTGCTTCTGAGCTATTCTTCCTTTGGGTAGGATCAGTATAACTGTGGCAGAAGGGCTGGTGAATAGAGGGAGATGATTTTCTGCCTGCCACAGAAGACCATGTGTCTCAGAAAGGTAAGCTGGTGGACTTTCATCTCAGAGATGCCCTGCAGCGTGCTGCCCTGCACATTGCTGCGATTTTTCCCTGTCCAGACCCAACCTACAGCAGGCAAAGAGATAGCACACTGCTGGTGGGTAATACAGGGAAGACAAGGAGTCAAGAGGAGAGGAAGCAATACCAGTCCTGGTGCTAAGGAGATAACAGGAGGGAGGAAGAAACAAGGCAAGGAGCTGAAGGAAGGAGAAGAACGTGGAAGAGCAATAAGGTCTCATGGTGGCTTTGATTGTATTAATTAACTGTATTATCTGAGACCAACTGCTAACCTTTGAATTGCATCATGTAATTGGACTACAAGGCTGATGTGTTGCTACTTGACAGTTTGTCTCAGCTCCATATTTCCAAGCCTCTAGTGATGGCCATCAGATTTGTCCATGATGTTATGATTACCTTACCCTGGACACAGCCTTTCTGAAACCTTCCACTGGGGCTGACTCAAAAGTGCCTCCCATATACCTGTGCTCAGGAACAACTCCAAGCAGAGCAGTGTATTTATACTGACAAGGTTGGCTCTTACCAGTTAAACACATCCTGACTCAGTCCAGAAATATTTGCCCTGTGGTCAAAAAAAAACTCCTTGAAAATTACTGGAAGAAAAGTACTTCAGGGAAGAGAAAATTAAGAACAAAAATTTAAAAAGGAAGGAAAGGAGTTCTCAGCAGGTCTGTAGTTTGAGCTTTGTAATTAAAAGTGGTTTATGAAGCAGAGTATCCTGTCTCAAAAATGATTGCAAAAGCTTTTTCTTACATGGAAGGCATACTCAGTCCCTTAACATTTTAAAGGAACAATAGTTTGAGACTTCCCATGAGCTAGGACATGACCATTGTCTTGGCTGATAAACCACTCAGCTTGTCTACTGCCTATGAGCTCCAGCGTGAATCTTGATGCTGCTCATCACAGAATCACAGCATCACAGAATCACCAAGGTTGGAAGAGACCTCAAAGATCATCAAGTCCAACCTGTCACCAAGGACCTCATGACTAAACCATGGCACCAAGTGCCACGTCCAAAGCCCTCTTGAACACCTCCAGGAATGGTGACTCCACCACCTCCCTGGGCAGCACATTCCAATGTTGAATGACTCTCCCTGTCAAGAACTTTCTCCTCACCTCCAGTCTAAACTTCCCCTGGTGCAGATTAAGACTGTGTCCTCTTGTTCTGGTGCTGGTTTGCTTGAGAGAAGAGTCCAACCCCCTCCTGGCTACAACCACCCTTCAGGTAGTTGTAGAGAGCAAGAAGGTCTCCCCTGAGCCTCCTCTTCTCCAGGCTAAACAATCCCAGCTCCCTCAGCCTCTCCTCGCAGCACTTGTGCTCAAGGCCTCTCCCCAGCCTCGTTGCCCTCCTCTGGACACGTTCAAGAGTCTCAATGTCCTTCTTAAACTGAGGGGCCCAGAACTGGACACAGGACTCAAGGTGTGGCCTAACCAGTGCAGAGTACAGGCGCACAAAGACTTCCCTGCTCCTGTTGGCCACATGCTACACCTATTAACCTCCACACAGAAACTCCACTCATTTTTCCTTTAAAGCAGCTCATTAATATATTACTGACAGTGATGTTTTTAAAACCCTTTTATAAATTGCAGGAGTAAAAAACCATTGATGGTTAGGGCAGCTCAGGAAACCCTCAGCCTCTCCTTACACACCAGAGGCACCAGCTCCAGGGCCATCTCTGTGGCCCTCCCTCAGACTTACCCAATTTGTTAAGCCTAAAATAAAGTGTAAAGTCAACATCTAGACAAACCCAACCCAGGGCAGGCCCTGGGCACGTCACCCTGCAGTCTATAATCCCTCATGGCTTTCCTTTTCAAAAGGCTTTGCGGCACGCACTTGGCATGGCTTTTGCAGTGCTAACACAGGTGTCTCAACTTCGCCTTTGATCATCCTAGCAAAAACCAGGAGGTCTTCATGCCTCCCTGTGAACCTCCTCCATAATTCAGGATGAAAGGGAAGAGCTGTCCAAGCACCTGTGGGCACCACTGCCAGCTGCAGATGGTCTGCAAATGGGGAGGATCTGACTGGGCCATCCAGACAGTTGGGGTATTCTCAGTCAATAAAAACTGGGGAGAAACATCTGTGATTCATACCCTGAAAAGCCTTAATGCAGACAAAATATGTTGAGGGGTTCCAGGCTGCCACAAGGGCTGATTTACAAGAAATCACACACAGATGCTGCTTGCTGCAGGCTAGGAGAGAAGACTTAGGTGATAAAAAGAGATCCTTTATTTCTTGCATGCCTGCTGCCTTGGTGAGAAGGCCGGGGTCTCCCTCACACTGTGGCCAGAGTCTCCCTCACTCTGCAGCCAGGCTTTGTCTCTCCACTGATTTGAAGCTGCAGTGGGGCTTGTGCTTAAATTCAGCTGTGTCAGCATCCCCTGAGTGTCTGTGGAGGGAAGGAGGAACCCCCCCAGATTTATCTTGATCGCCTGAGACAATTTGTCTTCCAGGGTTGCTATGACCTGACTTCCACCTGGCAGTGGGAAGGCAACGCTTGGTTATCAGCCACTGAAACAGTTCTGCAAAGGGCAAAAAGCCCAGCAATGCCCCTCCTGTGCTAGTGCAGCTTCTGCTGCTCACTATGTAAATCTGACCTTTCAACAAAAGGAATTATATTAAACACAGCATTTTGCACAGTGGGAAGATAAATACTGTGTTGAATAGTCCGCTTCTGAATTTAACTTTGGGAACAATGAAACTCTGCTCCGTACTGTCGACGAAAGCAATTGGGACTAATCATTTGACAGTAATCACACAGTTGTACCCAGATAAATCTTCAGGAAAGCTGAGGGGGGCTGTGCCAGTGGTGGCATTCACTGGTGCAGAGTGACACAGCCAGCACGTGTGCTGCCTGCCCCATGCTGAGCTGATCAGCCCTGCTCTGTCTGGGCTCTTCCAGATATTGGACCACCTCTCCTATGGAGACATACTGAGAGAGCTGAGGTTGTTCAGTCTGGAGAGAAGAAGGCTCTGAGTAGACCTTATTGTGGCCTTCCAGTATCTGAAGGGGGCCTACAAGAAAGCTGGGGAGGGACTTTTTAGGATCTCAGGTAGTGATAGGACTGGGGGAGAATGGAGCAAAACTAGAAGTGGGTAGAATCAGACTGGATGTTAGGAAGAAATTCTTCACCATGAGGATGGTGAGACACTGGAACAGGTTACCCAGGGAGGTGGTGGAAGCCTCATCCCCGGGAGGTATGTAAAGCCAGGTTGGATGGAGCTCTGGGCAACATGATCTTGTGTGAGGTGTTCTGTCCCATGCCAGGGGGGTTGGAATTGGATGATCCTTGAGGTCCCTTCCAACCCTGACAATTCTATGATTCTATTTTCCCTATGGGCACAGACCTGTGGTAATTACTCTCCACGGCTCCATGGTCCAATTTCTGGGGGTAGCGGAGGTGAAAGGATGCTGTACCTCAAGCTGCTATTAAAGAAATTAACTGCTTTGATTGATACAGAATAGACACCCTGATATGTCTAGCCTAGCTCTTATATATGGCAGTGAGATGAAGCAGACTGAATTACCTGGGGAAAAACTAATTTTTAAGGTTTCTTAAAAATGTAGGAGAAAAAAAAGAAAAAGAGGTACCAAATATAGAAGAACACAGTTCTCATTTAAGACTTCAAGGTGCAGTAGCAAGTCTCTTTGAAATCTAAGTAGGTGACCCACATTCTGCACAGCAGGTTGAGGGTGAAATTCCAGCTAAAGAAGCAAACCCAGTGCTTTGCAGACAACTGCATGCTAAGAGCAGGATTCAGTCTTTCAAAGGCAGAAACTGGAGGGAAAGGGGAGATGAGGTCTAATTGTAGCCTGGCTCTTCTCCTCCTATTAAAATTGCCAGGCCCATAGAATAGAATAGAATAGAATAGAATAGAATAGAATAGAATAGAATAGAATAGAATAGAATAGAATAGAATAGAATAGAACAGAACTAAACAGGTTGGAAAAGACCTTTGAGATCATCAAGTCCAACCTATCACCCAAAACGATGTAATCAACTAAACCATGGCATCAAGTCTCTTCTTAAACACCTGCAGTGATGGTGACTTGGGTTCTTCTCTAATCCAATACAGGTGTTTCTGTACAGACCCCATCCATAAGTACACCTGCAAAAGAAGCAACCTCCAGGAATTCGTGCTTCTGCAGAGTGGGTAGAAACAGCAACAGCAGCAGCACTGGCAAACCAGAAAGGAAGGGATGTGTACACATGTTGAAATGGCCAATGACTGGCCATTGGAATGGGCTACCCAGGGAGTTGATGGGAATCACCATCACTGGAGGTGTTTAGGAAGAGACTGGATGAGGCACTCAGTGCCATGGTTTAGTTGATTAGATGGTGTTGGGTGACAGGTTGGACTTGATGGTCTCAAAGGTCTTTTCCAACCTGGTTAATTCTATTCTATTCTGAACAACTTGAAATGTTGGGAACTTGTAATGTGCAAGCTCCTTCTTCATTAAAACCAAGAATTAATCTTCCAAAGCATCAGAGAGGCAAGAGATCCTGAGTGATGTTGCAAGTGTCTGACTTTCATTATCTGAGGATGAAAGGATAAGATTCATAATGAAATCCACCCAAAAATCCTGGTCTGGCGATCGAAACTCCAACTAATTACAACAATTGAGAGCCAGAGTGTTTGTGTACTCATCTGCACATTTCCTGTGTGCCATCCTGACAGCTGAAAAATCATTCTCAGGAAGAAAAGAGTGGAGATACTGCAAAATACTTTTATTGAGATTTGCATGAGCAGGCATTTAGCAAGCCTGAGCAACTGGAGTGCTGGAAAGAGTCCTGAATGTTTACCAGAGCAGTGCATGAAAAGATCTTTCTTTTACCTGCTCAAGATAATAGCTAATTCAGAATTGCTATTGTTTGTTGGGGGGAAAAAAAGTCATAATTCCTTGGAATTGGTTAATATGAACAAAAGCATAGTGTTTACAAGCTGTGTAACATTGATTCCTTTAAGCTGCTGCCTCAATCACTTCCAAAACGAAGGCTGACATCGTTAATATGTCTCTTTTTTTTTTCCCCCTAGCAAATTACCATTCCTTTGTAAGAGCAGCAGGGCTACTGCAGCCTGCCTTAGTGCAAAGGATGTAAAATTAATTTCAGTAATTACTGACCTAATTCCATTTCTCATGTTTAGTCCAAACTGCCTGGAAGTGCACCTTTCTGCAGTCTGCTTTCTCTCTGAGCAGAGCCTAATGCATCGACTGACCTGCCTGCTCGCAGCCATTTCCGCTTCCCAGTGGAAGAAGGGATGCCACTCTGCAGCATGCTCTGAAACCACCACTGCCTGCAGCTCCCTGGCCCTGATTTTCATGCCTCAGGGGACAAATGAGATGGCCCAATGCATGGAAATGCTCTAAGGTTTCTTTCAACACATCCCCACACTGGTTCAGGGAACAACACAGCACATTGAGGAGAATCATCAATATTTACCCTCTCAGTGTTTCTACTGCAAACAGTGGTCTCCCAGCCTGAGGGGAGGAGCTTTGTATAAAATCAATTACATTCAGTGCTCATTGAATTCTGAGATGCAAATGGGTGCATGGAGAGGGATACAGTGCCAGCAGAAACCATGTGTTCCTGTGACCAGCAATTGTCACTGAGCACTCCTGGGGATGAAGATGCACAGACCCCCAAAAGGGAGTCCCTGAGGGGCCTCAATAGCTTAATGCAGGTGCACAGCCTAGATTTTGCAAGACTCTGTACATCACACCTACATTTCTCACCTGTTTAACCATCTCTGCCTCTTTTGCTGCCTCTCACCTGCCAGAGAGGATAAATCAGCCTCTCTAGTCTTCCCCAGTCTCCCTCTTCCCTCCACATCTGCACCCCAGGCCATGGGGCTCATCTCAGCACCCTCCTTTTCTTTTTCCCCCCTCCTTTTCAATCCTCAGCCTGCTGCTCCAAGCTGCCTGCTAGGCTGGTGAATTTCTTTCTAAATGATTAATTTAAGACCTTTATTACTTCTTCATTAAGCGTTAATTAATGCCTGCCTCTTAAGGTCGCTATGAAATACAAGATGGAGGCTGGGCATATGTTAATGAGAATCCAGCTAATTAAACTGGAGACTTGTAGTAGGGAAGGACTCTGACGAGTAGCCAACATGATTTAAGCAAAGTCTATTGATTCAGGAAACATGAAATTGAAATAAAAATGAATCGCTTCAGCATTTTATTCTCCTGAAAAGCATGGGTCAGAGTTCATCAAACATTTTAATTGAATTTATCTGGGGCCTCTAAATAAATTTGAATAAAGGATTAGGCTTGGCTCATCCCTTGGATGTCTGGAATTTCATAATGACAAGCTAAAGATCGTCATCCGAACCAGCAGCCTTAACGCTGCACTGCCCTGCTCTGGCTGCTGTAAGCTGCTCAGTACTTGAGTACAGTTTAGTAATTCTCAGCAATCACTCAAGTTCACCCCTAAGCCTTGATAGAGAACCTGGGAAGCCTAAAAACAAGCAAACCTGTTAATCCACATCTTACCTCCTAAAAGGGGAATAAAATGGCTTATATCTCCAAATGAGCCCAAGTACCTCGTGCACGTGAACAGTCAGAAGATTTTTTTCAGTCACTTTTATGTGTGTTTATCTACAAGCAAAAAAACACCCCAACAAACCAAACCCAGAGAGAGTGACAGAGGGTGAGAGGGAGAGAAAGCAACTGAGGCACAAGTGCCTAGCTGAAGCATGAAGAAATGTCTGCACATCAGGCTTGGTGAACACTGCCACAAGGACTGCACATGTAAAACTGGAGCACTCATAGCAGAGGGCACAACGAAATCTCTTGTAATTATGTAATGGATTTTACAAGAGAAGTTGCTGGAATAAACAACTCTCTGCTCAACTCTGTCCTGCAGAGCTGAACATAAATATGAAGCTAAAAATAGCAGCCACAATAATGACTTTATCGGTGATCACAAAAGTGTGATAAACATTTTAAGAGACAAAGCTCTGTAATGACAGGGCTCTGGTTTCTGCTAGCAGCCAGAAATTACAGTTACATCAGGAGAAACTGTAATTAAGCCTTGGGATGGTGACTTTAGGGATCTGGGATAAACAGCTTCTGGCCAATCACACCAGAGAGCCAGGGACAGATCTCTGGAGATTTCTGCTCCAGATTGCCTGTTACACAAGTCACAGCCCCAGTTCAGCAAAGCACACTTGCACGCAGCTGAAATAATATGAGTGAGGCTCACTGGAAGATAGCTGCCTGCTTTAAATTGAATATTCTTTCTCTGAGAACATACATAAAGAGGTCAGACTGAGGGAGTTGGGGCTGTTCAGTCTGGAGAAGAGAAGGCTCCGAGGAGACCTAATTGTGGCCTTGCAGTATCTGAAGGGAGCTACAAGAAAGCTGGAGGGACTTTTGAGGGTGTCAGGGAGTGATAGGACTGGGGGGAATGGAACAAAAACTAGGAATGGGTAGATTCAGATTGGAGATTAGGAAGAAGTTCTTCCCCATGAGGGTGGTGAGACACTGGCACAGGTTACCCAGGGAGCTGGTAGAAGCCTCATCCCTGGAGTTTTTAATGCCAGGCTGGAAGTGGCTCTGAGCAACCTGCTGTAGCGTGAGGTGTTCCTGCCCATGGCAGCGGGGTTGGAACTAGATGATCCTTGAGGTCCTTTCCAACCCTAACAATTATGATTCTATGATTCTAAGCATGTATTAACTCATAGTAACATAGTATAACTCAGAGCCTTATTTCTCCATCTCAGCAGCCCAGATGCTAAACAGAGATGGTACCACTTTCTCCCACCTTTGCTCATCTTCACCTGCTCCAGTTGTGTATTCTGGTGATCTGGGCATGGTTTCACCCTATGTTTCTAACATTCCCACCCTCTAAAACTCCATCCTTGACTATGGCCACCAGATGTTGTGAAAGAGTGAAGAGTAACAGAGAGTAGAGTGACTCAGCAACCTGATCTAGCGTGAGGTGTCCCTGCCCATGGCAGGGGGGGGTGGAACTAGATGATCCTTGAGGTCCCTTCCAACCCTAACAATTCTACGATTCTGTGATTCCTGGGGTCAACCCTCAAGGCAAGAATGAGAACAATTCAGGTCACTTCTGCTCTGGCCTCAGCCCACTGGAGAATTTGAGCTGGAAGCAGGGTATGTTACACATCTATTTGCTTGAATTTATTATTTTTTTCCAGACTCCTGTTGTAATAAAACCTGAAATAAATGACTCTGAAAGAAGTGGGGTTTGGTCCTCCAGTCAAAAGCAAGAAACAAAAGCATCTGACCAACAGAAGTGATGGATGGCATCGTGGTCCAAAAAAACCCCAAACCTCTAAATAACTAATGAGCTAAGTAATAAGGTTTTGAGTAAACTGAGAGCAACAGAAGAAATTGCTTTAGAAATTGCTCTGCATAAAACATTTGCTGAACACATTGCTTTTGTGAGCACAAAAGCCTGTCTCTGCAGATAATCTGTCAAGGGGCAAAGGCACTCCATTCAAAACAATGAAGTCTTCTCTGTGGGCTGTGTCTCCACATTCACTTTTATTCCAAGGTGTAGAAGACAGCTCTATTAGAAATATCTCAGCAATTAAGCAATCTACCCATCGTTCCCTTAAGTACATGGTTGGTGAGATAGAAAGAACACAGTGTTATTTCCAGGGCTACCTGGTGAGATGAAAAACGTTCTCCACAACTTCTTGTCCCGAGTGACGTCTCGTATTTCTCTCGTCATGTTCACAAGTCTGCCTGCAACCGGCGGCACACGGCGGAAATCCAGGATCCTGGAAGAGGAAGAGACGGAGTTTATGGAAAGGATTAAAATGTGATGAGAGTGATTAGGTTTTAGGAAGGTTCACTCCACTCTGAAGGCCCATTTATCTGTGGTCTTTAAGGAGCAAAAAGAAGCCCATCAACTTTAAAGTGGATAATCCTTCGCATATTATAAAGTATGTCCTGAATATGATGAGCTCCGGCTTGCCTACACAGTATGGAGCAGAGGCAAAATACAGAGGAGTATGGGAACACATTGTTCCATGATGAAAATGAAGATACATAGAATTCCAGAAATAAGAGACAGCAGAAGCTTAGTTTCGACTTTCTGCCACTTCAGGATCCTTGGCAAACGCATTTTGCTCACCAATTTTTAAAGTGACCTGAGGAATGGTAATTCAGGGCCTTTCTTCCATAACCACCATCTAATAGCTGGGGTTTTTTCCCACCCCTGGCAATCTTAGTGTTTGTTTGATATATCTTCTTCTGCTCCTCTCTGTTTTAGCACCTTTATGCCAACTTAAGCTATCTCCGACTTAAACTATCGCCATGAAACTAAGATGTTGCCCACGGGCAAAGGCTGAGCGAAGAGCCTTTCTCCACCCCAAACTCCCTTGCCTTAGCAGATCATTAAAAACTTCCTGTGAAGTTTTATAGTAAAAAAAAACAAAGTCCCCTTTCAAAAACCTCCCCATAGGTTGGGATTTTTGTGTCCACTGCTGATAAGATTTTCTGCATTAGGTAGCAACTGCTTTTTCTGCTTACTGTGGGGATATTTAACGTGTCTCCCTGCAGGAACTCCATTAATGGGTTTTCTTACAACACTACCTGCTTAAAATGGCAACATAAAATATAAATCAGGGCTCAATGTCAAGGTCAACAACAATAAAATAAAGAAGTCCCTTGAATGCTCTGACTAGGATGGTTCTTAATAGCAAATCTACCCTCTGCCACCCATTGACAGGCTCCTTTATCCTAACCATCAACCCAGAATTCAGCAATACTGCCTGTACCTCCAAATAATTTCTGTCCAAAAAGCTTTCAGCTTTTCAAAGGACATTTCTTGGCACTTCAGAGTTTGAAAGAAGCTTCACTTCTAACTCAGCCTGTGAAATGCCATCCTGTCTTGCCATACAGTTAATAATTAATCACTGATTATTAATTACTGCTCCTCATCTGGGCAGCCTGAGAGGGCTTCAGTCCCTTCCCAGTCTTAGGGTATCTACCACAGTCTGCACTAACTCTGCCTGGGGAGACATCTTCAGCTAACAGAAGCATGGCAGCACCACCACCCCTCTCTCCTTCCCACTGACTTGTGCCCTAGATACACTCCTGATATGGGACAGCCCTGGCTTCTTGCTGTGAAACCAGAACTCTTTCCCCATCTCAATTATTCTTCTCTGAATACCCACACCATTCCCTAGGTCCCTCTTGGATTTGCATGCCCTGGAGCTAATTGGGGTGAGCGAGACTCCTGTCACACTTCTGCAACATATTTCCCAGGAGATGGGTCCTCTCCACGTGCAATTCAAGATCCCATTGGGAAATTCATTTCTTGGCTTCTATTCAACATAATTTCTCTTTCTTTCTGAGAATAACTTCTTGCTAGAGCTCTCATTCCCAGAGCAACTCACATTTCCTAATTGCTAATCTACCCTTTCATCATCTGCCATTTCATTTATTCATGGCATTTGCCCACCCCCTGTTCCATCTTCCCCTCCTTTAAAAGCAATTCAGTTACAGAGCTGGCCAAGTGCAGCAACTTATCACAATCTTCCCACTTCCCTTTCAATGCAAATCCATTTTACTTGCCTGTCCAAATGAAATGCTGCTATTTCTGCATTATGCCTCTCATAGTCTGAGAAATAAAAAAAGTCAGGCGGGGTTTCTTGTTCTCTGGTTTGCCTGCAAAGAAAAACAAGGAAAGTGTTTTAATGAGGGGTTAGTGTTTCTGAGGAGCAGTACCCACCCATCAGTATGGTAGTCTGGAGTTAAGTATTGTTTGCTTGATGGAAGGCCCTTTAAATACTTCATGAGTGCATGGTTTTTTTCCATGTAGCCTTCATTTTATCTTCTTTTTTGTTTGTTTTAGAATAGAATAGAATAGAATAGAATAGAATAGAATAGAATAGAATAGAATTAACCAGGTTGGAAAAGACCTTCGAGATCATAGAGTCCAACACTATCTAATCAACTAAACCAGTGAGCCAGGTCCTGGCATTGCGCTGGCACAGCCCAGGGCAGGCCCAGGTCCAGAAGGTCCAGGCTGTGCCTGCTCTCTTCTGGCTGCTGAGGACAGGCCTCGTGTCTGCCCTGGCCCCAGCCATGCTGGTAACGTTTCACCAGTCATGTCCAGGGCCCCACAAGGGTGCCCTGTGAGCCACTGGAACAGGTTGCTGAGGGAAGTTGTGGATCACCCCATCCAGTCTCTTCCTAAACACCTCCAGTGATGGTGACTCCACCACCTCCCTGGGCAGCACATTCCAATGGTCAATCACTCTTTCTGTGAAGAACTTCCTCCTAACATCCAGCCTAAACCTCCCCTGGAGCAGCTTGAGACTCTGTCCTCTTCTTCTGGTGCAGGTTGCCTGAGAGAACAGACCAACCCCCACCTGGCTACAACCTCCCTTCTGGTAGTTGTAGATGGCAATAAGGTCTCCCCTGAGCCTCCTCTTCTCCAGGCTCCCTCAGCCTCTTTATTTTTTTAATTAGTCCAACAGAAAAAAACACCAAACCCCAGGAATTCAATACTTGTGCACACAGGCTGCTGTCACAAAGCTATTCCACTCAAGACCCTTGCTCTATTTAACAGGATCTGGTTTGTCACTCTCAAACATTTCATTAGTGACAGCAGTGAAGACAATGTCACTTCATTAAATTATCATTAACTGCAATTATGAAATTTCCAAAAGCAATAACATATTTCCCCTCCCCCCCCTTTCATCTTTGGCAGCCATGCATCTCCTATCTAAAGGATGACTCTCCCTTTGTGTTACTTGGAGCCCAAAGTGACATGTTTTTCTTGTTTCAGCAGAAATGGGATCGCTGCAGTTTGATGGCCGTGACACATGTCATGTTTCAAAGAACATTAACAAAACTGTGCTCCAGAGAGGATGCAGAGTTTGTTGTTTCCTCAGTTTAAGAAGCAATGGGGGGAAAAAATGTCACTCTGTTGGAAATGGAAAGGCTAAAGCTTCAACACCAAACTCCAGGGAAAAGAGAAAGAGAGGAGCAAATCTTTAGGCAGCTTCCAGCTGTGATGGCTTTTGGAAGGTGCACAGCTCAGGCAGTTGACCAGTACTACATCTGGGTGCCACCTCAAACCTGCATCATGCCCTATTTTGAAGGCTTAAATAATAGATAAGCACTGTAAAGCTGTTCTGCAGAGCATCTGCAAGGGAGGACAGCTCCCTGAAAGAGAAAAACAAAGCTTCTTCTCCTTCCCCGCTATCGCAGGTGGGCAGCTGACAGCTTGTGCATCACCCATGCTATACATTGCTGTTAAAATACAGCTTCTGCACCAGGACCTTGAAAGGCTTTGGAGTGGTGTTGGTGCAGCAGAGCTCAAACCTTCAGAGAATTTGCAGTAAATCCCAATTATGGAGCTTACTGGGAATGCAAGGCTGTGTCCACCCACCACCATGGCTACTGGGACTGGTATCTGCCCATGAGCCCTCCTGCATCCACAGGGCTGGAGAAACCAGTGAATTCTTGGACTTCTTGGTTATATGAAGACTTTGCTATGGAATCAGCAGAGTCTGAAAGGCTGGTATCCTTCCTTTTTATATCAGTATCTTGTTGAGCTACTCCATCTCACCCTAAATGATGAACAATTGCCATTAAAGAGACAACATCAAGATGTTTGTCTTGTGTCCAATATAACTCAAGGACAGAGGAGCCTCCAGCACTCCGGTGATGCTGTGGCCAAAGGAGCACTGACTACTGTCATAGTAATGAGAGCAGAAGTCCTGCTAGGGCAGGGCTGTGGCTGCAAAGGGTTCACAAGGAGACAAGCTAAAAGTGAGCCTGGCATAAAAATGAAGCATTTATTTTGCTTTGCCTCTGTAATAAGTGTAAAAGGGAAAAGTGCCTGGCCATGAAGAGGAATCCTGGAGAACCAGAAACCTACGGCATGCCACGCAGTAGGCTGTGAAATCACGACAAGGCCTGGGAGAGCTGCAATCTTGTGTGTATTACCCTCAGAAATGAACCCTGCATAGCAATTCAAAAGAAGAGATTAACATATTTCTGCTGGGCAGAAAAATGATACATTTCTATACAACATTCCCTCTCCTCCTGATTTTAAAATAGTCAATTCCTTTGGAAAAACCCCAAACACCCAAACCCAAACAACAACAACAAAAACTAACAGAGAGATTCACCCCAAGCAGCTGCAAACTTTACACCAAAAAAATTCAGAGAGAGGCAGAACCATCCAAAGCTTTTGCAAACTCTGCACACCTCAGCACAGCTGATAAGCCACAGAAAATACTTCTAATTAGCTATAATCAATGCCATCTGCATTTGATCTCCTAAAGACCCTAAACAAATCATGGCTGTTCCTTTACAGGGAAATCTTGCTCCAGAAAATCATACTTAAATAAGGACTGGATCTCAATCTTGCAAGCACAGCTAGACCCCGAGCCTCTGTGCTGCCTGCTCGAGATGCCGGCAGTCAGTACACCACCGCCGGGGTGGTTCAGTCTCTCTAATTTCACTTTGCCATTTGCTCCCTGCCACCCCTGGCAATGGCTGGGGATATTATTCATTTGGGAGTTAAGTATAGCTGTCCTGCAGGCTCAGACTTGTTTGTCCATATTTCTCTCCTGTCATAATGTATTATTAAGTGGCAGTGCACCCTCCTAGAAAACCATGAACTCGATTGCCTGAAAACCTGCCAAAAACGGACACCAAAGCCACAGTGCAACCCAGACAATGGCAATAACTTGCATTCTATTACAGGAAGGATCTGGACATGCTCCAGCATGTCCAGAGAAGGGCCATGAGGATGAGTAGAGGGCTGGAGCACCTCTCCTATGAGGACAGACTGCGGGAGTTGGGGCTGTTCAGTCTGGAGAAGGCTCTGAGTAGACCTAATTGTGGCCTTCCAGTATCTGAAAGGGGCCACCAAGAAAGCTGGGGAGGAACTTTTAGGGTGTCACGGAGTGATAGGGCTAGGGGGAATGGAAAAAAAACTAGAAATGGGTAGATTCAGATTGGAGATTAGGAAGAAGTTCTTCCCCATGAGGGTGGTGATGGTTGCCCAGGGAGGTGTTGGAAGCCTCACCCCTGGAGGTTTTTGCAGCCAGGCTGGATGTGGCTCTGAGCAAGCTGATCTAGTGTGAGGTGTTCCTGCCCATGGCAGTGTGGTTGGAACTAGATGATTCTTGAGGTCCCTTCCAACCCTAATAATTCTATGATTCTTGGAACCCAACCATGCATCACAAAAACAAACTCCCAAGTTTCTTTGGTGCTTCAGATGCTTCCCACTACTTATCTACAGGAAAACACTCTCCAGCCACAGTCCCTATGGTCCATGCCCATGAGAAACATGCATGGTACCCACTGTTCTGTATCTTGGGTATATTGGGAAAGACCTGGGGCTGTTTAGTCTTGAGAAGAGAAAACTGAGAGGGGATCTGGTCTCAATGCCTATAAATATCTGAGGGGTGGGTGCCAAGCTCTTTTTGGTGGTGAGCAGTAATAAAACAAGGAACAATGGATACAAACTTGAACACAGAAGGTTTCACCTCAACATGAGGAGAAACTTCATTGCAATGAGGGTGACTGAGCACTGGAACAGGATGCCCAGAGAGGTTGTGGAGTCTCCTTCTCTAGAGACTTTCAAAACCCACCTGGATGCATTCCTGTGTAGACTACCCTGAATGACCATTCATTGGCAGGGGGATTGGACTTGATGGTCTCTGGAGGTCCCTTCCAACCTTTAACATTCTGCTATTCTGAATGTAGACTTCTGACCTACCACAAGACTGGAAGGAGGATTTATCAACCCCCTAAGATACTTTACATTCCTTACGTTTCTTTGCAAAGCTCTGCAGAACTACAATGTGGCAGATCCAAACCTGAAACCCTCTCCTGAAATAACCCTGAACAATCTTTTCTGCTGACTTATCCCAACATCCCATAGATAAACCAGCCACTTTGTTCCTTGGATCTGACCTTAGCTGGCAAGAGATTCAAACATATGTTTATTGTCAATTTGATGTCTGTAGCAGCACCTAAAGAGATTTGTTGGTAATTCCTCAGCCACAGTAAGCTGCTAACCAGCAAACCAGCAAACACTAACCCATGTGATGATCATACCCTAAGGTACACAGCTGAATTTAAAAAGCCACATGAGGCTAACACAGTTTGGAATCAATGGACTGTTAGGAGAAAGGCTTTAACAGTGTTAAAAGGGCACTTAGATAATAAGCTACATTATTTTTCACTCTATCCAAATGTATTCATACAGGATTTGATGTTGTGCACCTTTAAAAAGCTGATCTTTTTCCAGTGTGTACAATCTAATCAATGCATTGCTTAGTTTGGTGCTGGTTCTTCTAATGATCTAGTCTTATGCATATGCATGAAGAGGTGGAAGACCAAGCTGTGCTCTCAGCAATGCTGCTGTACAGTCAGCAAGGCCTATCAGTTACTCTGGCTTCAGATGGCAGGAACTGGCCCTCAGTCTAGGTGACAGGCTGGCAAAGGGGCATGCACTTTGAGCCCCTTTCAGGTCAAGTATCTTAGATAACAACACTGGAAACGATCCATCCCATAGTATGTTTTAAATCAGAACTGCACTTTAAAGTGGGGGGAAAAAAAAAATCCCTCCAACCCTCAAGTTATTTTATTTTTATGACCTGATGGGGACTGAAGGTCATTTTCTAACAAAATCACACACATGAGATATTTGAGCAAACAGAGGCAAGGAGGCTGGGGAGAGGACTCAAGCACAAGCCAAGCAAGGAGAGGCTGGGGGAGCTGGGGTTGTTTAGCCTGGAGAAGAGGAGGCTCAGGGGAGACCTTATTGCTGTCTGCAACTACCTGAATCGAGGTTGTAGCCAGGTGGGGGTTGGTCTCCCAGGCAACCAGCACCAGAACAAGAGGACACAGCCTCAAGCTGCACCAGGGGAGGTTTAGGCTTGAGGTGAGGAGAAAGTTCTTGACAGAGAGTTGTTAGCCACTGGAGTGGGCTGCCCAGGGAGGTGGTGGAGTCCCTGTGTCTGGAGGTGTTCAAGAGGGGATTGGATGTGGCACTTGGTGCCATGGTTTAGTTAGTCATGCGGTCTTGGGTGACAGGTTGGACTTGATGATCTTTGAGGTCTTTTCCAACCTTATTGATTCTATGATTCTATGAAATATGCTGAGCCCTCTGCAGAAGGGGATGCTTCTGAGGGGCAATAAATGAAAGCCCTTGTCAGAGCTCCTCAGTGCCAGCAGTAACATCTGACAAGGTGCAGGATGCAGGCTCTGCACAGGTTGCAGATGGTGGGAGAAGATTTCTGGCAGTGGCTCTTATTTTGCAAACAGTTGGAATCTGGTGATCCTCTCTTTGGAGAAGGATTTGGCAGATATTTATAATGGCAGGCTGGGAAGCTCTGGAGGAGAGACAGATGGAGGTCTGTTGGTACCGCACACAGTTAAAAACTACACAGTGGCACCAGACCAATTACAGTGTAAAGGAGGAGAGAAATCAGCAAGGTAACACTAGTAGAGGAGAAATAAGAACTGAAGGGAAATCGAAGCCCATGAATATTTCCTTGCCACGGCACAACTTGGAGAAAATGCAGTAAGTGAAGTGATTTTAAAGAGGACAGGGACACACTTGCACTGACACAAGACAAGTTCTGGGCCCCTCAATTTCAGAAGGACATTGAGACACTTGAACGTGTCCAGAGAAGGGCAACGAGGCTGGGGAGAAGCCTTGAGCACAGCCCTACAAGGAGAGGCTGAGGGAGCTGGGGTTGCTTAGCCTGGGGAAGAGGAGGCTCAGGGGAGACCTTATTGCTGTCTACAACTACCTGAAGGGGGCTTGTAGCCAGGAGGGGGGTGGTCTCTTCTGCCAGGCAACCACCACCAGAACAAGAGGACACAGTCTCAAGCTGTGCCAGGGGATGTTTAGGCTGGAGGTGAGAAGAAAGTTCTTGACAGAGAGAGTTGTTGGCCATTGGAATTTGCTGCCCAGGGAGGTGGTGGAGTCCCCATCCCTGGAGTTGTTCAAGAGGGAATTGGATGTGGCACTTGGTGCCATGGTTTAGTAGTCATGAGGTCTTGGGTGAGAGGTTGGACTTGATGATCTTTGAGGTCTTTTCCATCCTTATTGATTCTATGATTCTAAGATGCAACTGTGATCTGATCTTACGGCTAGAAAAGTGAGTCATGCTTACAAATGCAAGAAACAAAGCTACTCTGATAAATTAACAGAGTCAGGAGTAAATCTGGTGAGTCAGCTCCTTCCTAGTTAAGGTTGGGACCTGTTTTGGTGTCTAGTAGTATTTGGATAAACCAATGTAGTGATTTGTGTGCAGCAATGATTGCAAAGGCTCAAGTTCTTCTGAAATACTTATGTTAGGTTTGGGGTTTTTTCTTGGCAATTGATGCCCCAAACCCAACATTAATAATTTCTTGGGTTTTCTTTTTCTGCTGTGCTAGTTTTAGTGTATATATTCATTGCATTCCATTGTAGATTGTAGGTTTGCTTGTAAATACAGCTTTCATCTGCTTCCATGCTGGGCTGGTCTGGCAAATTTAATGGGGGAGGGGGAAATTTCAACCCACCACATCTGCCATTCCTGAGCCTCATCACAGCAATGGGACTGCAGGCTCTGCAGACTCCCTGTCTTTGCAGAAAATGCTGTTCCAGAAACAAAAACCTTTAACATGGAAATCTATATTTAGTTTCCAGGATCACTCACATGCACCTGCCTAAATTACCAGGATTAACACCCACCAGGGCCATGTATTACTCGAAAGAATCCTGCCTCGATGCCAGACTTTCTCCGCTCTGGAGGGGTCCTGTTATCTGTACAGCAGCCAAAAAAAGCTAGAAACGAGGGCAAACAGCCCAATCTGAGTCAAGTGTTATCCTGACAGACACATGCTGTCTTCCTGTGCTGCAGTCCAGAGACATAGCAGAGACACCTTTTGTGTCAGCCCCGTGTATCTTACCTAATGAAAGGACGTGCTGCTGGTTTGGAAACAGCTCCCTCTAAATAAATTGCAGTCCTGTTCTGACACGCAATCAGGGGAATCAACTGCAGGGATTAGGGATGATTATGGAGCACAACAATGAGCTTTTCCACAGCAAGGAATGGGTTTGCTTGGGCTAGACCATTTTGTAAATGGGAGAGCCTGACCTTCTCCAGCCAGGGAAATTCAGCAGCAGCAAAATCACTAAGAGATGTCTGATGAGACATGGTAATTGCATTGGCAGGGGCACAGAAGTGTCATTTGACTATCAGAACAGATAGCTAGAAATTATTTGGGCCTACTCACAGCTATAGGTTTCTGTGTTTCTTTGGAAAGCAGCTTTTCTCTCTTCCCATGTAGTAGAAGAGGCTGAGGGAGCTGGGGTTGCTTAGCCTGGAGAGGGGGAGGCACAGGGGAGACCTTATTGCTCTCTACAACTACCTGAAGGGAGGTTGTGGACAGGTGGGGGCTGGTCTCATTTTCCCAGTCAACCAGAACCAGAACAAGAGGACACAGTCTCAAGCTGTGCCAGGGGAGGTTTAGGCTGGATGTTAGGAAGAAGTTCTTCACAGAAGGAGTGATTGCCCATTGGAATGGGCTGCCCGGGGAGGTGGTGGAGTCACCATCACTGGAGGTGTTTAGGAGGAGACTTGATAGGGTGCTTGGTGCCATGGGTTAGTTGATTAGATGTTGTTGGATGACGGGTTGGACATGATGATCTTGAAGGTCTCTTCCAACCTGGTCTATTCTATTCTATTCTATTCTATTCAACTATCTGTCATGGAGCCAAGTTTCAGGCTTAACAGTTAATGTACAGTGTTACCTAGATGACAAAATACACTTAATACAAGACTAAAAGGCTTCCACTCAGCAGTTTGCTGCTGTTTCAATTACTTGCTGGCCTGGGAGGGACTTCTTGTATTTGGAAGCACCACAGTGGGGCTTTGTAGGCTGCCTCTTGCTCCAGCAAGCATCAGATACTCCATCAAGTCCAGAGAGCCTTTTTTTCTGAGCACAGACAGGCATGAAATCTTGCCTACAAACTTCTTTGTAGCAGTGGAAAACTGAGGCTGAAAGTCCAGTGTCTGTTTGCAAGATTTTCTACATTCACACACATCACCCACAACTCTTATGTCAAATTGGATTGTGCTGCAGGGGGATCTAGAGTGTCCTGAGATAATCTAAAGCTTATTATTCCAAGTGAAGGAGGCAGCCCATGAAAAAAACAAACCCTGATGTCTCTCAGGCAGCTGCAGTCCATAGGAAGGTACTTAGATTTTGCAGCCTTGTTTCACCCAGGAGGGCTTTCTATGCATTTGGCACCTGTTAGAACAGGTGGAAAAAATGCCACTTAATTTTATAATACATTTTAGTGACTTAGGAAGTCCTTAGGAAGATAAATGATATTGCTAATGCAGCTGCACCTACAGTAGTGAAGATTTCTGGTGCCTATTTCTGACTCCTTATGGAGTCTTGGCAGCTGATGGCTTTGGCTTTATCAAAGCATTCTGCTACAAAGAGCACTCCCAGGAATGATACGAGCTGTTTACAAGAGCAGAATATGAGTGGCCAAGGCAGGAATGCAGAGACATGCAATTTAAGTGGTACAGAAAAGATGTTTGGCCTGTTTCATTGCTATCATCCCAATGACAATATGGGTCTCTGCAGGATATTCAGGCTTCTCTCATTTAACTAGCAGTTCTGCAGCTAGGAAAAAATGAGAGAGTATTTACTGTGGCAGAAAGACAGAAATTCACACAGGGATGCAAAAGCAATAGGAATAATTAGCAAAGTGCCAAAAGGATAAATACCCAGATCAGGCTATTGCATGCCAGCCCTGGAGTGCTTTTCTCCTGAGCAGAGGAAGAGAGCTTGACAACAGCACATGCTCAAGGACCAGTTAGCTTCATATAAATCATAAACTTCTGTCACAGAGAATGCCAGTAAGCTTCTGAGAGAGCATTTGTATACATAAACATCTTGTTACCTGGCACGGGAGGATACTGGGGAGAAGATGGAGAGAAAATCCATAGGGAGCCAGTATATTAAAATGGGATTTCTTTCCACTTCCAATTGCAGAGTCAAAGCAAAAAAGGGCTCAGGAGGTCACCTAACCCATCTCCTGGCCCCAGGGCAAGACTAGCTAGACCTAAACCATCCCTGACAGACATTGCTATGACATGATCTTCAAAATGCCTTTTCACAATCCCATAGCTACAGCCCCATCCTCCTTGCCCCCATGTGCTGGCCTTATCCTGCTGATTTTCAGCCTCACCTTTGCCCCTCACTTTACAACCAAGACAAAACCATCACAGTAGGCTGCGCTGCAGCTGACCTGGGTTTCTTTCCTAGGAAGGAATACATGCAGTAGATATGCCAGAACAGCCATCTCCCATTCCTGAAAAGAGCATCTCCAATCCAAGACCTGGGAATTAAGCTTTTAAACCTTTAGCCTGCAGATACCTCAGCTCAGAGGCCCTTCACTAAGCACAATTCCTTTATTTTTAATTCATTGAAAAACCCAACCAGCCCAAAGCCTTGAAAGCATACTTCTGACATTCTCCTTAAAACCAGCACTGTTTCTAGAAGACAATGAAGCAACCTCTGATTCCTCTACACAGATCAGGGGGTTTGTTAAAATGATGTGCAAAACTGGTTCCTTGCGCAGTGCAGCACCAGGGAGAAGTTCCTGATATCCCATGCATGAGATGTGTAGGTGGAGAGAGATAGAGATAGAGAGGAAAGAGTGAGAGAGGAGAGAGAGATGATAGAAATGGAGAGAGAGATGGAGAGAGAGATGGAGAGAGAGAAATGATAGAGAGGAGAGAGAGAGAGAGATATGATAGAGATGGAGATGGAGATGGAGAGAGAGATGGAGAGAGAGAGATAAAGAGAGAGATAGAGATGACAGAGATAGAGATATAGAGATAGACAGAGAGATATGAGACAGAGAGATAGAGAAGGAGATTTTTACCTGAGCAAAACCTGAGTTACCACTCCTGTTTGACCACACAAGCACACAAGATGTGAAGGGATAAATAATCAGGGTAACTAATATGATACAAGAATATGAAATATTCACCTTATTCTTCACTAAAATATAGTAGTAATAATAATAATAATAATAATAATAATAAGAAGAAGAAGAAGAAGAAGAAGAAGAAGAAGAAGAAGAAGAAGAAGAAGAAGAAGAAGAAAAAGAAGAAGAAGAAGAAGCAAGACAGACATTTTACTCTTCTTTGGGGCTTTTCTCTTCCTTCTGGATTTTGTATTAATATCTCAAAATACATGCTCTCTATACCACAATGCCCTCACTGACATTGTGCTGACAGTAAAGTCAAGGCATAATCTCTCCAATCATCATTTCATTGTCTACCAGCACAGAAGAATAGCTCTTTTTCTCTTTTTTTTCCCCCCCATTCATTCTTTTGAGCCTTCAGATACATAAGACATGAAGAGAATCTTTGATCAGCAAAGAACAGATAAGAGTATGATCAACTGGGAAAATTTCCTTCAGCAATTCAGAATATTACTTCCAGTTCTGCCTAGTAAGTAGCTGCCTGTCACCACAGGAAAAGCAAATAGGAAAAAATAATCAGCATAAGCATATTTGTCAGGATGTCTTCCCTATCCATGCTTTTCAGCGTGACAGCCAGCAGTCCCCTTCCTGCTCCCAGGGAACACAGCTGAAAAGAGGAGGTGCTGTTGATGAGGCATCCACTCTCAGCCTGGACACATCCCAGATTCACAGATAACAGGTTCTTCACCATGAGGGTAGTGGAACACTGGAACAGGCTGCCCAGGGAGGTGGCTGGGGCCCCATTCCTGGAGAAGTTCAAAGTGAGGCTCAGCAGGGCTCTGGGCAGCCTGATGTAGCTGAGGATGTCCCTGCTTGCTGCAGAGAGGGTTGGACTAGGTGACCTTTGTAGGTCCCTTCCAACCCAGACCATTCTGTGATTCTGTGTAATCCTTGTATTATAGAATCATAGAGTCAACAAGGTTGGAAAAGACCTCAAAGATCATCAAGTCCAACCTGTCACCCAAGACCTCATGACTACTAAACCATTGCACTGAGTGCCACATCCAATCCCCTCTTGAACACCTCCAGGAATGGTGACTCCACCACCTCCCTGGGCAGCACATTCCAATGCCTAACAACTCTCTCTGTGAAGAACTTTCTCCATGCACCATCATAACAACAACAACAGCAGCAACAGTATCAACAGCAACAACAACAACAACAATAATAATAAGGCTGAAAAGGAAGCCAGACAAAACGCTGTTACAAAGATCAGCCATACAAAACCAGAGAGCTGAGCTCCAGTGCTACCAGACTCTAGATGGATGTTTGTAGGTGCACTTAAGATGTCTAATCAAACACATACATCAGTATCTAATACCATCTGCTGTGGTACTGGACAGGATGTAACCAGGCAAGTAGAATCATTCTTTATAATATTTGCCTGCATTTCCTGCACTGCACAATACCTCAAATTTAAGAGGCAGGTACAGAGTTAAAGAGCAAGCAAGTTTAAAATACTTGAGGTGAGATGAGTTATTCCAGCATTATGGGATAGTGGCTTGTCTTCATCATCCCCAAACAGCAGCAGCACTGAATGCTGGGGTAAGTGAAATGAAGATGCTTTTCATAACCACTTTTGTAAGTTGTATACAGGGCTGCTTCTGTTGTAAGTAATGACACACACACAGCTGCTTCTTGGTCAGCAGTGGGGATTGAAGTGTCTATTTCCAAAACCAGAAGCTCAGGTCTTCACACTTTGATTTAAAGAAGTCTTCCCCCTGTGCAGGGTGCTCAGCAGGAGGTATAGAATCCATACTGGAATGCTGATTGAGCAGGAGGCAGCACATGCATGCAGAATTGCAGGTGTGAAAGTGTGAATTGCTGCAAATTTGCCTTCCTCTCCATCTTTTGGAGTGTTAGTGGGAAGATGGGATGTGAGATGGAGAGGAGAACACTGATGTGGCTAGGTGGCAGTGCCAGTTGGCTAGAAATATTTTCTACCATACAGGGCTTGTACAGCAAAGCAAATGGATCACTGTATGAAGTGAAAGGCAAGCTCTAGGAAGCTCCCATCACTAATTCACTTTGCAGATACAAAAATTCTCAACCCAGAAATAGGGTTTGATTCACCTTTGAGACAGAAACCTGACTTGACATACAGGAGTTAAAGGATTAAGAGCTACTTGACAGCACAACAAAAGTGTCCCCAGCGCCAACATTAACAGGGTCAATGCTGTCACCACAGCAGGGAGAAAAAAAGCCTCACAGCAATTAAATAAGCAGGAGACATCACTAATGAGGTGTTACAATGATACTTTTATGCCTTTTTTTAAGGTATCTTCATTAAGAAACCATATCAGTGTCAGTGGTCCTGCCCCTGTACGGCCTGGATTCCTCCGTGCTCTCAAAAAAGCGGCGCGAGCATTTTTGCCGTGCCGAGCCCATGATATCTGTCATCCTTCCCCTTGATTTATCCCTTTGAGGCTCTCTTGTACATTGTCTGCTAGCCCTAAACTGCAAACATGAAAAAATGACACAGCTGCAAAAACTATTTCTGAAAAACAGGCAGTGCAAAGAGAGCTCAGTGTGAGTGAAGGTGCCTTCGGCCTTTCTTCAGCAGAAAGACCACAGAGTGTTCTCTACAGAGGCTTTTTTCCAACATAAAATGTTTGTAGAGCTCTGAGAGCGCAGGAGGGGAAATATGTGTAAAATTAGAAGTCTGAAGCACTTCTTCAGCCCTGAGAATGCTATTTAATATGTCTGGGGTCATTAAGGGTAGAGATTGAACGGAACAATAACATTAAACATATTAGAAGCATAGCACAGCTCAAATTTCTTTCAGCTTGTTGGATTTTTCTTTTCCTTTGCACTGTACGTGATGTATGTGCACCACTGAAAGCCCAGGCTTCAAAACAGGCTGTAAGAAGTAATTACTGTGAATCTGATGTGTTGATAAATAGCTTCTACCTTTTTATTCCTTCCCCTCGTTATGAGAGCCATGAACGCTAGCAAGCTTGTCCTCAAAATCTCCCAGGAAGCAGGAAAATATTAGCACTGTTTTGTTAGCAAAAGCTGCAAAACACGGAGCTGTTAAGGATTCAGCTCTGCCCTAAGCAAAGCACTCTAGCCTCATTAAGCACATGCTTAACTTTAGGCATACATATAGCCAGTGAACTATGTGTGTCCTTGACAGTCAAGCACAGACTTAATACTTCCTTGGAGCTCTTTTGTGTTCGGCACTTTGCAAGCACAAGCCAGCGATAAGCACCAGATCCCCGCAGCAGCCCTGGCTGCTCACCCTGTCCACAGGAGAACAGGATTTTCTTCTTCTTCTTCTTCTGCCACCTATGACAACAACTATGCTGGGGGGTGGAAGTGTCATTCTACCAAAAGTATGAACCACTTTGTCTATGGGCTTTGGCAGATCCCAGATACCACCTTTCAGGTTGACACTGAGGTCTACAGGTCCTAGGTATGCTCAAGAGTCTTTGTATACAAGTAACTGCACCATGAAAAGCAAAAAAAAAAAGCCCCAAAGCTTTTCTCACTTATATTGCCAGACTAACCAGAAACAAGACTCTAATCCTGGCCTTCAGTGTGCCTCCTGCCTCACACAGGGTAACACAAATTGATCTAGAAAAGCTCAGACATCTTTCACGAGCTCTCACATTCCAGAAATGCTGTTTGAGCAGTGCCAGGTTAGAGGAATGGGCTGAAGGACTACAGGCAGTACACTTGAGCAACCCAACATTTTCCTCTCCAGCCCAAGTGGAAAAACTTGTTTGGACTGAATACTGCCACAACTAGAAGCACCACAGTGTTTGCACTCTGTATCCAGCCCATTTGGTACCAGCTTCCTGTTTCAGTGTGCAGTTCAGGCTTTGAGTTTCTCCTTTCCCCTCCTCCTCTCTCAGATGAAATAGAATCATAGAATCAATAAAGTTAGAAAAGACCTCAAAGATCATCAAGTCCAACCTCTCACCCAAGACCTCATGACTAGTAGACCATGGCACCAAGTGCCACGTCCAATCCCCTCTTGAACACCTTCAGGGACGGGGACTCCACCACTTCCCTGGGCAGCACATTCCAATGGCTAACAACTCTCTCTGTCAAGAACTTTCTCCTCAGCTCCAGCCTAAACCTCCCCTGGCACAGTTTGGGACTGTGTCCTCTTGTTCTGGTGCTGATTGCCTGGGAGAAGATACCAATCCCCACCTGACTACAGCCTCCCTTCAGGTAGTTGTAGACAGCAATAAGGTCTCCACTGAGCCTCCTCTTCTCCAGGCTAAACAACCCCAGCTCCCTCAGCCTCTCCTCATAGGGTTTGTGCTCGATGCCTCTCCCCAGCCTTGTTGCCCTTCTCTGGACACATTCAAGAGTCTCAATATCCTTCTTAAATTGAGGGGCCCAGAACTGGACACAGGACTCAAGGTATGGCCTAACCAGTGCTGAGTACAGGGCAGAATGACTTCCTGCTCCTGCTGGCCACACTATTTCTGATGCAGGCCAGGATGCCATTGTCCTTCTTGGCCACCTGGGCACACTGGTGACTCATGTTCAGCCAGCTGTCAATCAGTACCCCCAGGGTGCAGTTCTGAAGACTGTATAATCAGGATAAGAGCTAATACAATCACACCTCTCTATTAGCCGTACAATGTGGCTCTCATTTTATCATGGCTTGGAAAAATCAATAAAAGGATGCTCAGGTTCCAGCTATTACAGTGTAAAACCCTCTGAAATTTCACTGGTTTGTGTCATAGGTGGCCTATGTATATCTGCATTCATATAGGGGAGCTCCACTTTCCCAAGAACCCCAAAGGAGCAACCATGATAGTTTGCAGCATGCTTCCTCCTCCCATCCCAACTACTCATGCAGAAGTCAAACATTTTCAGGATAGTTTTTTTATGGTTTACCATTCAAGAGCTACTGGATAGCATTCTGTGATACTGAATTGCACTGAGTTAAGTGCCCAAGATTTTGCAAGTAAGTAATTACTGTCAAAACAATCAACAGGACAGAGCCTACATGGAGTGTATGTGTAGACTAACACACAAAAAAAGAGCTTGAAATTATCATCTGTGCGTGCAGTGAGCTGCTTTTGCCAGCTATGGATCTCAAAGTCTGGATACTGTCCTCACATCTAGGACAGCATCAGAACAGCAAAGCATCTGGTGCAGTTTCCTCCTGCAGACTCCAGATGTGAGTGCCAGTGCTCAGCTCAAGCCACTACATGCCAGTCTCCACCACGAGTGCCCTCACACTGGGATTCAAAGGATGTGCTGGTGCCCAGTGCTTCCGACGGTCAGAGGGACACGTTCACCAGGAGAACAGCAAGGTTTGCTTCTAAAGCTTGTTTCAATCCCCAATTCTGAGAATCATCCATAATTATGCCACTGAGGACATCAGGCATGTGGTTAGTGTGAGATAATTGCTCCCCAGGGCTGAGTGTTTTTAATTCCTCAGAGGTGTGATTTCCCAATAAAGCACACCCACCCCTGCACTCGCCTTACCCCTGCTATTAACATTCCTTAATGGGTGGCAAAGGGTGATGTTCCTCCCCTGAGCTGGAAAGAAGGTGTAATTGCCTGTTTCAGACTACTTTGTGGTTACAAAAGAAATGGAAATTGCTTTGATATGGTGTGGCATTTCATTGCTCTAATCAAACCAACCAGGTAACCTCTCTCTTTTATTATTTATTTTCACTCCTGTCTTATCACTTCTCCTTCTCTCAGCAAACATGACCCCTGTGAAGGATGTCTAACTTATCTCCTGGCCTAAGCTGGTTCTGCAGTTACCAGGTGAACTTCCTTTTTTTTTTTCAGTGTTTTTTCCTCCCAGTCAGATTTTTGCCTGAACAAGGAATTCAGAACAGCACTTTCCTGCCTGTCACTCCCCAGCTCTGCATGGGCGCTGGCCTCATCCTGCTGTGAGAACCAGAGGCTGATTCTCCCTGACAGACACGTGTCCCACCTGGGTTATTCCCATCCACAAAGTGTTACACCTCTGCTCTGAGGACAGGCTGAGAGAGTCGAGGTCGTTCTGGAGAAGGGAAGGCTCCAGGGAGAACTTATTGAGGCATTTCAGTACTTAAGGGACCTATAAGAAAGCTGGGGACAGACTTTTTAGCAGGGCCTCCTGTGACAAGAGGTGATGGTTTTAAACTAAAAGAGAGGACATTCGGACTAGATAAAAGGAAGACTTTTTCTTTACAAAGAGGGTGATGAGGCACCGTCAGAGGTTACCCAGAGAGGTGGTAGATGTAAACATTCCAGGTCAGGTTGGTTGGTGCTCTGAGCAACCTGATCTAGTCAAAGATGTCCCTGCTCAGTGCAGGGGGGACTTGGACTAGATGACCTTCAAAGGTTTCTTCCAACCAGAACCATTCTATGTTTCTAATTCTGGAATGTGCTGACATCACCACTTTGCCATTTTGAGCATTTCTCAGGTAGTTACTTTATGACTGGCAGCTGCCAAGATGTTTTGTAAGCACAAATACTCCAGGGTCCTCCTAAACCTCTTGAGCATTTGGGAACAGTGTTTCTCAGCTTTGGTCAGAGGATGCCTTATGTTCTAGGAACAAAAAATTCCACAGATCCTCTTATTAACCCAAACATTCCACACTCTGGCTGAAATCTGAACTTTTTAACTTGTAGCTTTCTTAACCTCAGTGGTTCAGTTATAGCATTGAGTAAGAGCGTACTGCGTTGGGAACTGGGAGCCCTTTCTTTTTGTAGCCATTTCACAGAGTAATTGTGCTGTTTTACAAAACTATAAGAAACTTTACTTTCTCTCTAAAATTCTCCTTTTTCAAGCTGGAAGCCCCCACTGCTAATCCATATTTTATATTAAGGGCACCACATGAGTCCGAAATTACACTGGAAATTACACATCAGGGTCCTTTTAGCTTGCAACCCTCGGGATAGAGGGTGGATTAATGCTCTGCAGCCCACAGGGAGTCACTGTGTTACTCCCAGGGGAAAATCAAGCCATATTAGCATCACTTCCCTCTTCTGCATCTCCACTGAGGAAGAGGATTTTAACCTCTTGGCCTCCATGTGGGCTCTGCTGCTGGAGGCTGCAGGTTCACTCCCTGCTCTCCCCAGAGCATTATCTCTTTCCTCCTTTAATCCTAGTCACAGACAGAGCATTTCAGAAAAAAAAACCCAAACCCAACCCAAACCAAAAACCAGAGGCTTTGAGAAGCATCACTTAAAAGGACAACAGAAGCAGGATTTCAAAAGGGCTCAGCATCGGCCTAACCTGCTCCTCTTAAGTGAAAAAAACCCAGATCTACTGAAATCACTAAGAAATGTCCTGCATGAAAAATAAAGATCAGAAGGATGTATGGGGAACTGCTCCACAGCACTACAAAGGAAGAAAGACTCGCTGCCTTTGGCTGCTTGGGGCAACTGCTGTTTTATATAAACATCTCCCATCAAGTGCAATTCATTTACTGAACTCCCATGCTCAAGGTGCAGAGGAATGTTCATGCTTGGTGGATCACAAAAAGCACATCCACTGCGAGCAGGCGAGCAGATGAAGAAGGGCACAGCTGTGTGTATCTGTCTCTCTGTGTGCTTTTCACTAAGCAAGACTCAGCTAGCTGAGTTAGTCCCCAATGTGAAACTGCTGTGTGCACCCCCCCCTTCACCAGGCTTAGAAATACATTTTGGCTAATTGAAACCTGAAAGCCTACCCATGTTGAGGTTGCTTGGTAAGATAAGGGGAGACTACAATAATGTAGGCAAGAGCTGATCGTAAAACCAGAGCTTAGGGGAAAAAACAAAAGCACAAGAAAATAGAGAAAAGAGGAGAGGACAAGAGAAGGGAGGGAAAATCTGTGAAAGATGTGCAGTAAAACCTTTCATGAAATGGTATTGTTGCTTTTTTTGTAGAGAGCTGATTTATGACATGCAGCTGCTTTTCCCTAGCGGTGCAACTCCGGTTACCTCTCCTTGAATTTCTCACCGTGTTTAAATGTCTCCAAAATACAAAGCTTATCAGTGTGATAGCTATGTGTGTGCACAGCCCACAGGAGTTTTGTTGGAATCTGATTTCAAAGGCAGGACTATGTTCTTCCTGAAGCCAAGGGCACTATTATTTCAGTTTTCCTGCCCTTTAATACGAACTGTGAGGCGAAGTGTTTGGTGGAGCAAAGCGATTGCATGATTTGATCACTGGGCTTCATCATCTCATTCCCTCGGCGCTTACTGTTTTTCCCTGGGCCTGATCCAACTTCCCCTTTACTCAGTGAAAGGTCTCCCATTGAGTTCAAGGTGAACTGGATCAGGAAGGACAGATTCAGTTCATTAACCAGGACCCAAATTTAAAGGCCAGCAAAGTCATGGGAAAAGCCTCCTGCTGACTTCAGTGGAGTCTGGAACAGATGCAGATTAAAGTGAATAACTAACGAGCCATCTGTGACAGCAAACACCCAGTTCTTGTTCATGCCTGGATGTGGGGGACAGAAGACATAACCTCTGTGTGTTTAGTTTAAACACATCCATGACATCTTCCACAGCTCCAGCTAATATCACGGCGGATATTGCAGGATTAAGCAAGAGCAGGAGCAGAAGAGTCTTAAATTAATATTGGAACTTCAACTCTGCCCAAAGCACACTGAGCATCTGATGCTTACAGGACTGGGATCTTAGATAAAAAAGGAACACACAAGTGTTTTATTACAGATCCCTCTGGTTTTCCTCCTTAGCAATCTCCAGAAGGGAGCTATTACCAAATGCCTGAGTAATTCCCAATAAAGCTGAGGGAAGATCTTCATTTTACCACCTATATTGGTAAGGATGAAATTCCCATTTGTTTCTTTCCCCCCACCCCCCCTAGCAACTGTTTCCCATGCAGGTCACAGACAATGATTGTATTGACAGAAATGCTCAACAGCAATATGAATGTTAAGAAAGTATTACAGGATTAGTTACACTCAGGCTGCTTTGTGGCTGAGTCAGCTTATTGGTTGAAACAGGTTGAAGAGGAAACCAAACCGAAATGAGACAAAATTAAGTAGCTTCATTGCTCACCAACAGGAATACCTGCAAAATGACCCAAGGGAACAAAGCAGAATTACAGAATCACAGAATGTTAGAGGTGGAAGGAACCTCCAGAGATCAAGTCCAACCCCCTTGCCAAAAGCAGGATCACCTAGGGGAGTCCACACAGGAATGCATCCAGGTGGGAGGAACCTCCAGAGATCACGTCCAACCCCTCTGCCATAAGCAGGATCACCCAGGGTAGTCCACACAGGAATGCATCCAGGTGGGAGGAACCTCCAGAGATCAAGTCCAACCCCCTTGCCATAAGCAGGATCACCTAGGGGAGTCCACACAGGAATGCATCCAGGTGGGAGGAACCTCCAGAGATCAAGTCCAACCCCTTTGCCATAAGCAGGATCACCCAGGGTAGTCCACACAGGAATGCATCCAGGTGGGTTTTGAAAGTCTCCAGAGAATTAAATTTGCCATTCTATTTTCTACACATACCTGAATCTTTTTAGTCACATCTTTAAAGCCACTAGCTTCACCCTTTGATTTCTAGCATCATGTGCACTGGTGTCATGCCATCACATCAATCACATTCCTTACATTAGGGATTTCACCTACATAACTGCTGTGCAGTCAGAGTGTGAGAGGGACTGCCCTGGCAATCTCGAGGCACTGCCACCTCCCACCACCCAGCTAACAGAAAGCAGAGGACAGAGCAGTGTGAACATTGAAAAAAAAACCTCAAACAACCAACAAACTTTTCATAAAGCCCTATATAAATGACCCACTCAATTGTCCTTAGTGCTTTTCACTCAGAGGAGGAAATAAGGCAGATATTAGTCTCTTGGCTTAATGCACTTAGAAAACACTGGAGAAACCTGTGTGGACTAGATCAGGCTAAAGCAGTCTCAGTTGTGTGGTAGTTTTAGGTTATGCCTTTAAAATGTAGCTGCAGATTTCGAGCAGGAAAGTAGAAAAATACAAATAAACCACTACTGGGTGTAAAAAGGAAAACAAAAGATGATTCTAAACATATTCATTGGATAAATGTCTGGGATAAGAGGAGCTGCATCATAACACTTCTTCACATTTCCATTTCACATTCCCATTCCTTTTCTCTTCTCTTCCGATCTTGGCTGTTATTGCTTCACCCAGGAGATAAAAGTGCTTCTGGCTGACCTTGGGATAAGTCTAAGACACTGCTTTCTCTCAACTCCTCTCTCTCTCTTGGGACAGGGGGACTTGGGAGGGGGGCAGAGAACACACTTCTCTGCTCTTTTAACCAGGGGGGGATTTTGTGTTGTTTGCTAGTTGTAAATACCTGTATAATATTGTAAATACTGTACATTTTGTACCTATTCATTGCATTCCAGTGTAGAGGGTAGTTTTTTGCTTGTAAATACAGCTTCATCTGCTTCTGAGTTAGTCTGGCTGAAGTTGATGCTGGGGGGAAACTTCAACCCATCACACAGCTGGTTGCAACACATGCTTGCCAAAAGCTCTGCACTAGCACAAGTTGCTTTACATCTTGCTGGAAAAGGATGGGGGAAGAGTGTTTAGTACAAAGTTAATTCTCACTAAAACCTCATGAAAGACTCTGTCTGGACACTGCTTATGAAGTTAAGTCTTTTTAGGACATATTTCCAGACACACCTTTTACTCCTTCAACATACAGTAAGTCTTTAAACTACATCCTAAGTCCAATTGCCTTTAGAGCAGGGCAGTAAGCACTGTGGCCAAACAGCAGATCTATTTTTAATATGACCTTAATAGTTCCATCCTGCCATTAGGTAGATACACACTGTTCCTGGGGACATTGCAAGACTTCCCTTGCATCTTGCAGTGCTGGTCTTGCTAATGGTCAACATTCAGTTTTGTAAATTTAATGAAGGCATTGTTTCCACTTATGTACAGGTCAGATGGCAATTGCAGAACCATTCACTTGTTAGATGGCTGCAGATTCCCTGCTGATACATCTGATTATTTGTGCACGATGTGCATCTCCAAAGAGATGACCATAGGGAGTGATATGCTTCTGCCTTATTATTTCAGGAGTTTTAATGGATGTGGCTCTGAGCAAGCTGATGTAGTGTGAGGTGTCCCTGCCCATGGCAGGGGGGTTGGAACTAGATGATCCTTGAGGTCCCTTCCAACCCTAACAATTCTAAGATTCTATGACTCTAATGGTTTACACATTCCTTTGTTATTAGAAAGAAGGGATAGTCACTCGTGATAATGATGTGCTGTAGCGATGCTTTACGTCTCTGAAGTTGCTGCAACTTCTTTCTAAAGGCTTATTCAAGGATCAACCACCTGAAATTGTTGACTTTTTTTATCTTGATAATAAAGATGAGAGAGTAGATTAAGGCTTTTTTTAACAGAAAGAAAAAAGACAGTGAGATTTTGGGGCTTTTGGAACTATTCTGAGTGATCCAGCAAAAACTTTTCAGACGAGCCTGATGCTCAGTCAAGTTCCCTCCTGCACAACGTCCCTGTGTACCAGTTGCACTTAACTCCTACTCTGAAAACTAATCTCTTCCAAAACCACTGGGCAAACACATGCCCTCCCCGTGGGTATCACCTTTAAGGAATGGAAAAATCTAACCTGGATTGCAGAGAGCAGACATGGTCCACTTCCAAAGCAGACTGGGTGGCTCCAAGTCGGTAAAACCCCTTTGAGTGCTCTGCACACAGCTGGGAGGGAGGGAGGAAAGGCACAAAGACATGCAAAGCTGCTTTGTGGGACGTTTAAAATCTGTCTCTGGGCTGCAACTCATTGATCTACAATTAGACAGGCAGCCCCGTGGCACTTAGGCATTCAGCTTCTCCTCCAGGAACACTAAGCATGGGGACATTCAGGTTTGAAATGAGATCCAGCAAGGTCTGTGAATTGCAGAAGAATTTTCTTGCTTCTTTATCAATGCAACTACTACTGTAACATTATTTGACTAAAAATAACCAAGTCAGTTACAGCTCAGAATGTGATCAGCCCATAGTTAGATGAGCTCCTTCCAGGCACATCATGTACTTGATTTCCACTTGCAACATGTTCTAAAGCTCGGCTTATGCCTAAGTAACGCCTAGCAATAGTAGATGGTACGTTGTCCTTCCTAAACATGCAAACCAGTCCTACCTTATTGAGCAAAGGGATGTACCCATGGATGATCTTTGCTGTCTGCACACTGCCTGAGCAACCATTACTGCTGCAGAGGAGGTATTTTACCTTCTGAATTGCAGACTTCAAACAGCAACACGTGCTCTCAAACAAAACCAAGTCTGTGAGGAATTGATGAGGACTCTTCCTTTCCACAATTGCTCAAATCAAGTTTCATTTTTGTTGCTCTCATCAGCTGTGCATGTTTGGGGTGGCAGGGGAGCCATCAGAGCTCTTCATTTCACTACACCTTATTCTGCACCTTCAAGTCTTAACCTTGGGTTACAAATTCAGGTCCCACTTTGATGGATCATAGATTGACTGCCACGGTGTTAAGTTAAACAACAGTCTCATTCCACACTGTAATTACTGCAAACAATGTCATCATCTGAGGTGTGCATTGCAGGGTTATGTATTATTAGCTGATGCTGCTTCTGTCACTGTTCATCACATAAATATTCTCTTTACCTGCTGTGTCTGTGTGTGCCTGAAAGAACCGTGGCATTTTTAATGGCATAATTTCCTAGGATGAACTGAAAAGCAGCCCAGCATGGTCTGCATTATTTATATGCTGAGCCCTACAAATGGCAAGGAAAAATACTGTAGATTTCCTGGAAATAAATCTATTCATTATGCTGAAGCCTTCTGCATAGCAGACTGGATGTCACTGAAAGAATTTAATTACTACCTCAGAAGCACTTTCATTTTGCTGGATTTGTAAAAACAACAACAACAAAAAGAGTGTCTAGACACATTTTAATTCAAAGACAAAAGGCTCTCTACCCACCCAAAAATATCCCATGCTGATCAATCTCGAAACATGCCTTACTGTTGCTGCTAATCAGGAGAAAATCCTTAGCATTTTTACAGCATGAAATAAATTGCAGGTTGAGCCAATGGGGAATACTAATGACAGAAGCCATAAAATGTTTTGTAACATCAATTACAGCTAAAGGAAAAGGACTTGCACCAGAGATCAGCAGGATATTTTGCAACCTGTGCTTCATTTAAGGCTATGATTCCTGAACATGATCTGGGGGTTGATTTGCCAAGAAGGGTGCTCAGGAATAGGTAATTGGCAGCTAGGCCACTGTGGTGCTCCCGCAGCTCAGCTGTAGCTGCAGAATTAACTCAGAGGGGAGCATGCAGGTCTGTTGAATCTACCTGACAACTCTCCAGGCTCTAGCTGAGTTTTCCAAATCATACTGGAATCAGGAATAAAGAACCTGATTTTGGTTAAAGAATTCATGGGGTATGGTAGGTTCAGTCCAGACCTAAAAAGTGACCTGAGAACTAATGGAATCCTCTTTTTAAAGCACAGATTTATTATGCATGTTCCTTATTGTTATGCACAGCCTACCCTCCTGACCAGGGAAATGACTATTTCTGACTCCTGACATGCAGGGTTTATCAGAGGAAGCCACTACTTTCTGCTTTACACACTATTACATGCAGCAAAATGAATTTCAAGTCATCATCTTAATTTCCCCAGCTTGTTTTAAAAACTTTTATGGTTCTTAAAGTACCTTACAAGGATCATAGTATCAGTCAGGGTTGGAAGGGACCACAAGGATCATCTAGTTCCAAACCCCCTGCCATGGGCAGGGACACCTCACACTAGATCAGGCTGGCCAGAGCCTCATCCAGCCTGGTCTTAAACACCTCCAGGGATGGGGCCTCAACCACCTCCCTGGACAACCCATTCCAGGGCTTCATCACTCTCACGGTGAAGAACTTCCTCCTTACGTCCAGTCTGAATCTCCCCACCTCCAGCTTCATTCCATTCCCCCTAGTCCTATCACTACCTGAGATCCTGAGAAGTCCCTCCCCAGCCTTCTTGTAGGCCCCCTTCAGATACTGGAAGGCCACAATCCTTCCACCTTGATGGTTTTGCCATCTTAAAAACAGAGGAGAATTAAACTGAAACAAGGTTTGTGACAAGGGGAAAAGTTACAGGGAAGGCAAAAAGTCACACTTTCATTCCCTTCCCTCTTCCCCATCACATGAAAATTATCTCCTCACCCCAAACCAAACAGTTGATTGTGAAGCAACCTATTGGAAAGAGCCTGATGCAGAATACATTTCCAAGAGCTGCACACCACAGGGAAATAATTTCCCCACCCCGATACAGCTCCCATTCCTCGCACTAGACTTGCTGCAGCTCCACACTCGAGACAGGCAATATTTGGTCACAAGGTGGTTAAATTAAATCTCTCCTCAACACAGAGGAGTTATCCACGTTCAGCCTACAGTGTTCCAGCCAAATAATGCTTTGTTAATGATGTCTGCAGTTAGATGACAAATCAGGCTATTTAAATTGCCTCAGCACACACATCCTTTACAGGCAGGGTATCCAAGTAACCATTCTAGCACAGCTTCAAGGTGGGAGGGAGAAAGCAATAGCTAATTTCTTCAGCTAGGTGGAAAATTAGTCCTGCAAAGATTTGTCTGGTTTGTTATGGTCAATTTGAAGGAAAAAAAAAATAATAAAAGAATATAAAAAATTATTATTTAAGGGGGGAAAAAAAAGTCTTTGAAAATGTGTAGCTATGCAAGCTAGGACACAATAATTGTCCTTCCAAAGTACAATAATGGCTGGGTTTGCTTCTGAAAAGAAGGGAAAATATTTCCAAGCCCTCAATAGGAGGGTTTTCTGTACTTTAAGACATGTTAGCACCAACATGCTTCAAATGATAGGGGGGGGGGAAAATCAGTGTGGAATTGCAGATGCTGCAACCAATTGCCTTGTTGTAAGTTTAATGCTAACTAAAATCATAGTATCATAGTATCAGTTAGGGTTGGAAGGGACCACAAGGATCATCTAGTTCCAACCCCCTTGCCATGGGCAGGGACACCTCACACTAGATCAGGCTGGCCAAAGCCTTATCCAGCCTGGTCTTAAACACCTCCAGGGATGGGGCCTCAACCACCTCCCTCGACAACCCATTCCAGGGCTTCACCACTCTCATGGTGAAGAACTTCCTCCTCACATCCAGTCTGTATCTCCCCACTTCCAGCTTCATTCCATTCCCCCTAGTCCTATCACTACCCGATATCCTAAGAAGTCTCTCCCCAGCCTTCTTGTACTGGAAGGCCACAATTAGGTCACCTCAAAGCCTTCTTTTTTCCAGACTGAACAGCCCCAACAGCCCCAACTCTTTCAGCCTGTCCTCATAGGAGAGGTGCTCCAGCCCTCTGATCATCCTCATGGCTCCAAAATACCAGATGCTAGTAGGTCTTTATTATTTTTTTCTCTCCTCCCTAAGAAAAGGTCAATAATAATTTTATTGCCTGGTTAAGGAAATGTTATTGCTGACTGGTATTAGAAGCTATTATGGCTCCACTTGAGAGAAGCCTGAAATGTCCTTGGGAGCCTTTGGAAAGGTTTAGCTACATCATTGATGTTGGTTTGGGTGGAGATGGGGGATACAGCACCTTTCTCATGTCCTGCCCTGGGCTGAGGCTTGTTGAGGGCTTCAGAATGGGCTTCTCCAGTGAGGAGCCCTGTAGACAAGCAGGAGGTAGGACAGGCTTCCCATCTTCACTGTAGTCTCCACTTTGGAGGCCCTGAATACCTTATTTTCTGTGATTCATCCCTTGGGCATCCCCAACATTCTAGGTCAGGGGAAGGAGATTCCTCCAGCTGATTCCTAAAGACAAATTCTGAGATAAGAGAAATGAGATCTGATTCCCTCTGAAACCCAGAAGAGACCTTCCACTGCACCCTGCAGAGACCTGATAGCCCCAGACCCCTGGAGATCAAGGTGACTCCTCTTACAGTTCATCCAGGTGGGGGAAAGAGGGGGAAAAAGCCTTCTGCTTTGCCTGCAAAACTGCCCAGGGTAAGACACATGCTGTTCTCCACCCTTCAACAAAGAGGATGCTTGGCTCTGTCCCCACACCAGTCCAAGGGACAGCCACAATTTTTGACTCTGCACATGAGAGAGGGCTGAGACATGGAAGGGACCATGCATCATCCCTGGGTGAGCTCAGCCATGTGTGTTCCCTTCATACATAGATGGCATTTGACAAGGCAATGGAAACAGCCACACTCTGGTGGTGTTTCTCTTGCAATGCAGTCAATTTTAGGCTGGATGTTAGGAAGAAGTTCTTCACAGAAAGAGAGATTGGCCATTGGAATGTGCTGCCCAGGGAGGTGGTGGAGTTCACCATCACCAGAGGTGTTTAGGAAGAGGCTGGATGGGGTGCTTGGTGCCATGGTTTAGTTGATTAGATAGTGCTGGATGATAGGTTGGACTTGATGGTCTCAAAGGTCTTTACCAACCTGGTTAATTCTATTCTATTCTATTCTATTCTATTCTATTCTATTCTATTCTATTCTATTCCATTCCATTCCATTCCATTCCATTCCATTCCATTCCATTCCATTCTACCCCTTTCCTTGAAAACTATGTTGGAAAACATGACTCATTTACTTCTCACCTAAACAGGAGAAGTAATAGTTTCCAGCACTCCCTGAGGATGCATTTAACCAGAAACTAAGCCAGATGTAGAAAGCTCTACAAAGGTTTTCATTCCTCTCACCAAAAAGACAAAAAAGGAAAAAAAGAAGAAGAGAGTGAGAGAGAAAGAACTGAAAAAAAAAAAAAAAAGGAAAGAAAAGAAAACTGTAAAGCAAGTCTGAAGGTATTACCGGGTTTTAAAGCACTGCTGGCCTTTTGATTCCCCTTAAAATCAGATTCCATCACAAAGAAAACACAGCATATGACCAGCTAGAGAAGGTCACATTGCAAAAGAATGCAGGTGGTCTCTCTTTTTTTTTTTTAACAGCTAAAGTAATAGAAGCACAAATCTTCCAGCCACCAAAGAGCCTCTCCTGGTTTGGCAATTGCCACGTATAATATCTGATGAACTCTGATGGCTCACCGCTCAAGGATAAAATCCCAGCAGGCAGGGGCTGAAGGAACAGCTACACAGTCAGAGGGGAGGGGGGGGGGGAGGGAGAGGGGGGGAGGAAATCTTGTATTATCACAGCAGCCACTTATTTTATTCACCAGAATTAAAACCTCTTCACAGATAAAAAGTGGGGATTTTTTTTTTTTTTCATCCCACAAAGCAATTTCAGATTGCTACAGAATCATTCAAAAGCAATTAAAATCCTGCTCCTGTTGATGGGTTTGTGTATGCCTTGCTCACAGGGATGTCAGGCTTTGAAATGCAGGGATGTTGAATGCAATTCTTTGGGGCTTTGGAGTCGTTGCTGAGTGCCAGAGAGTACTTTCCATAAAGTCCACAGATATTAAATGGCTTTGGTAGCACCAAAATAGTTTCAAGACCCCCAGCTATTAAACTCTAGAAGATACAGCAAGAAAGAACCAGTGCAATACCAGGCAATTCAATACACTGCAATTTCACCTTTTTAGAGAGTGGATTTTTAGGGGAAGTGAGAATACAATCATCTAATAACAGTACAGTTAGAGAAGAGGGAGCAGGGAGCTTTTCCTACTGCATCAAGAGTGAGAGACTTACATTGCCAGGGAATAATAAACAACAACAAAATAACAACAACAACAAAAAAGAAAAAAATCCTCCCCAAACAAGCAAGTAAACAACCCAAACCCCAGTATCTACATAAAAATGATTCACAGCTCTCATCCATTTAAAGGTCTGTGTCATTTAAAGCCAAATGGGAGACTCCAATAGCAGCGTTTGTTTTGGCTTCGCTTTATACAACAAAGGAAATTGTTGTTAAAAATGTAATTCAGATGTCAGCAGCACGAGGCTTGTTCCCAGCTGCAGAGATGCAAAATGGCAGGATTAATGCTGCTAAGCCTGAAATTGCATGGGAGGGATGAACCCTGATATGTGAACCTGAATAATAAGAACAAGCCATGCCAAGCATAATGGGTTTTAGGCAGCTCCTCCTGCATGGTAGGGACCGTTCGGATCCTTGAGAAGCTCTTTCTCCTGCCAAAGGATGCAGCACATAATAGGAAAAGTGTAGGGTCAACAATATTTGGAAACAAATCCTTGCCAAAGCATCAGTGAAATGCTGATCAGTGATTATGACTACTGGCTTATCAGCACCACTGATGTCTTATTGAGACTGGCATCGCCCCAGGAGTCAGATGTTTGTGGATAAACAGGGTGATTTCTTTTCTGAGGCCACACTCAGTCTACAGAATTGCTGCATTGTTGCTCCTTGAAAGGCAAATGCAGACAAAGTAAGCTAAATAAAGCTATAATCATGCTGCTGCCTGACATAGGAGATTGTTAGAGGCCACTAGGCAGAACTGGCAGAAGATATGGGCTGGCTCAAAATGATTAAAGCAAAATAAAGACTTCAAGGGCACCAGCAAAACCCAGCTGAAGTCAGCACAGGAAGAATTTGTCCCTTCTGCTGCCGTTCTGGGTGAAGCTCAGCACTTGAACAGGGCTTGAGCTATGGAGCGCAGCTCGGAGGTCATCGTGCTGGAGCTAAAACAGAGTGGCAAGAACAGTCTTCTGTCCTAACTTTGTGCTTTCATAGCATGGCCTGCCTAAGAGGAAGTATGTGACCATCCACACACAGAGCCAGCATTGTATTACAGATGGATCCCTTATCACTCACAGTATCCTATCCTACACTGCAGAAAGCAAAGGCAGCTTGAAAGGCAATGACTGATTTCATTTTTGTCATGTTTCCCTCCCTCTAAACGTAGCAATAGATACAAATAGTCTTACTTCTGCAAATCACGTTTGAACTGTGGCTGTCAGGAAATGAAGTGGGGGCTGTAAAAGGTCGTTCATTAGTGCTGCCTTCTTTATGAGCTTCTTGGGTCCCAGAGGCAGACGGGCTTGGGAGTGCAGCAGAACAGGGGACTTGTGTGTTCAAAGAAATGACGGGATCCAGACCTGCAAGGAATTCTTCCCCTCATCCCTTAAGATTGTGGGGTTAATTAATAACAGTTAATTAACGGTGTGTCAATCATCACAAAATGCAGCCTGTGTGAAAAAAAGCTGCCCCTCGGGGCGATAAGCATTAAGGCCTTCCCTGGAGCTATGTTTTAAAGAGAGCCCCTGTGACAATTTCTGTGAAGCCTGGAAGAAGTTGTTTTAATCCTTTTATCTCAGGCTTCACTTCTGTCCAGAGCCAGCCTCTCACAGGAAAACACCTAGCAGAGGTAGCTAAAAAAATAAACAAACTGATGTGCTGTTACCCTCAAGGTGAGTTTCTGGAGGACACAGGACAGTGCTGGGCGCTGGCCATCCCCAACAAAATGCGGCTTAAAGCATGTCAGAAACTACCTTGTCCTGAGGGATGGAGTAGCAGGGACCAGGGAAAGAATGTGGAAAGGTACCATCTCTGCTGTGAAGCACCCCATGGCCAAATCAGACACTCCACTGCCAAGCCTGTTCTTCCCATGGTGACTTCAGGACGGAGGGGCATTTGGACACGAGCACTGAAGAGCTCTGCTCTCACTCCTCTCTGCCAGATGAGCATCCCAGGCTCTTGGCTGCTGGTACATTCATGCCCATCTGCTTGCATGGCACGGTGCCCACTCACAAGTTGTCAGACAATTTCACGGGTGCCAAAAGAGCCTGGATATGAATAGGTGGCTTGGATATGCTGCAAAACTCATCCCTTCTGCATGGTCTCGCCGACTGCTAACGGAGCAGGACTCCAGCTGTGCTCACACTGCCCGGAGCTGTGGACTCGCTCCGGACCGGCGCTGCCCCGCGGAACTGCAGCACGAAAGTGGAGGCTTTGCTGCTGCTTCAGGCGAACCATTAGTGCCCGGAGTGCTACAGAAGCACATAAAAGGAAGTATCTGTACCAAAATACCCAGTGCACACCAAGATAACGTGATACAATCAGCAGAACAAAAGCCCAGCTCTTGGAAGCACAGGCATGAAAGGAGCAGAAATCCCTGCGGCTCCCCACGGGCAGTGACAAGTAGGTCATGCACAGCAAAAAAGGGCACATTTGGGGCTAAATTCTCTGTTACCCAACTCTTGTACCTGGGGTCAGGAGGAAGAAAAAAAAAATAAGAAAGGAAAAAACGATGGTTTCAACTTGGAGCTGGCTCTGGGAATAGGACAATTAGACAGGTAATGAGGAAAGCAGACTCTGCCCTCCATGGGCACGGTGTTTGGCTGGTGTCAAAGCCCTGAGATGTCAGGTTGGTTGCTGCTGGAAATGAGGGGAGACATGGAATCTCATGGTGGCACTGAGTCCATGCTGAAGGGGAGAACTGCTGTTCCCACCTTGCCCAGAGCTGGCACAAACCCTCCTTGCTGCAGCCCATCCTTCTGCTGGCAATGATCCCTGGTCCTACATCTCAGTCTTACGGAGGAAAACGAGTTTGCTTTAAATCGTCTCTGTCATCATCAGCCCCAGGAGGCAGAGCTGGCACTGGAATCACAGCATCGCTCCCTCCTCCTGGCTGAGGCTCATTCAGGGCCCTGACACAAAACCCAGGCTTGCAACATGAAAGGCTGAAAAACCTCTGGGTTTTATGCTGCAGGAATCAGATTTTCTGCTTAATAAACCCCTAAAGAATCGGATGCAAAAGAGGTTTGTCTGAAAATTTTGGCTGAGTTATCCTATCACAGCGATTCAAACAGGCACAAAATAAAGGGTAACACAAACAGGCCAGGTTGAAATTCCTTTTGTGCACCATGAGATAGAATCAAACAAAATCCAAGTCATTCATAGAGAAAACTAAAGAAAATACTATCCCTCATTGCTATATTTCCCCTTTTAAATCCACAGATTAATTAAACAGATTCATTTCTTCTGCTGCTTCATGCCAGCTCCTCAAAGCAGTTTAAGATCCATAAGCAGACTTTGTGTGTTTGAAGTCTGTGTGCAGTATTTCTGCTGTTACAGGTCTCTCTGCACAGCCATGGCATTATTTGTCCTCTGCCTGGGTGACCACTGCTGCATGAAGGATTTGAACCATTGATTAGCGACGTTTACAAAAGGGGCTTGAAGTGCTAACAGGATCCAGTCGGGCGCTGCTGCTGAGGACAGTATCTGGCTTATGTGCTGGCTGGGGGTATTTTATTATCCATAGCACATAATCCAGCACTTCAAACCGCTTCTATTTACAACAGTTTTGCTGTCCCCCTACCACCCTCCAGCTCCCACACATTTGTCGATGCTATTTACTCTGGGTTTCTGCTACCTCTTCATATGTAAATGAGTCTTTCAGGCTTTCGCACTTCTATTTACCCACATGCAGAATGTTACAGCAGGGTGGAAAACTGCAAGTGGAGAAGAAAAGTACCGATGCTATTGAAGCAGACACTGAGAATGATAAAGTCAAAAATGGCCAGTGTCCTGGAGCTGTGCTGTTAACAGCTGTTGTCGGTATTTTAACACATCTGGTTGTCTGTTAGTTTTTATTTATTTATTTAGTAGCAGTGAGTCACCAACAGCACTCTGCTGCAATTTGGACATGTGCTGGGCACTCCATCCTATGTCTCTCAGCTTGGCCAAAACCTTCCTATCTCAACTTGCAAGACACTTGTTAATTCAGTTAATTCCCAAATGCCACCCAGCTTTTGCATCATCACTGACCACAGGACTGTGTCACCTGAATTGTAATTTATATAGAATAGAATAAACCAGGTTGGAAAAGACCTTTGAGATAATCATTGAGTCCAACCTATCCCCCAACACCATCTAATCAACTAAACCATGGCACCAAGCACCCCATCCAGTCTCTTCCTAAACACCTCCAGTGGTGGCTCCACCACCTCCCTGGACAGTACATTCCAATGGCCAATTTCTCTTTCTGGGAAGAATGTCTTCCTAACATCCAGTCTAAACCTCCCCTGGCACAGCTTGAGACTGTGTCCTCTTGTTCTGGTGCTGGTATAGACAGGTCTGGGGTTTTCTCCCTTTGGTGACCTCCACCAAAGTTGGACATGGGACCTCAGTCCCTAGACACACTATTTCATCAGCTCCACTTCACTGCTGCTTATGCCTTGCCCTTTCCCATAGCCAGCAGCCCTAACTCAGGAAACCTGTAGAAATGTCAAGGGCTTTTAATGAGCAAACAAACTTCAAACAAATCTTGGAGCTAGTGACCAAATCCCCATCTGCATCCTCCAAAGCAGTGGGGATTCCAGAGCTATCCATCTATGAGATAGGAACCAGGGGCAGAGGGGGAGCAATTAAGCTCCAGAAAACATCCCAAAATAACTCCTGCCAAGGAGGGAAAAGACCACGGTGCAACTCGCCTCCAGGATCCAGCTGTGTGTGCTGCTCCGGAGAGAAAATTGCCACAGCCTCTGGTTTATGCCACAAGTCTTGCACAAATCATTTTTCCCCTCCCTGAATTTCAGTCTCTTGAGCCTAGTTTAAGGATTATAAATTGTAGAGAAACAGAGACAAATTCCCATGAAATATTTCAGGGCAGTGGTATCTGCATGTCCCACTGAGAGCACTCTGGACATATTTTTTTCCTTAGATTTACTAAGGACATCTTACCTCACTGCTACCCCAATGAGTCCCCTGTGTGCCAAGCCCTGTTACCTAGCAGTAAATTACAGGTTATGCATTTCATGCCAGCTCTTCTCTTGACAATGTTTGCTGCTTTCCTGCCCTGCTGATACAGGGCAAAAAAATGTGTGCAATAAGGAACCGAGGAACTGCAAGTGGTTATCTGATGAAAAGGCAAACCCACAGAATTTCTTGGTATGTAGAAAATTAAAATGAAGGAGTAGTTTAATTAAAGTCAGACACTGAAGATGCTTCTTTCCTAATACACTGTGGTAATGTTAAAAAAAAAAAGGCATAAATGTTAGCTGCTGCAATAACTGGCTTTTAATGAAAAATAAACACCACCATGTCTTTGTTCCCCAAGACTAAGTAGCAAGATTCTATAAGCACTCAGATAGAGGGCAGAGACAATTCTCCTCTGCTGGAAAATAATCAAGCAGAGACCATTCTCCTCTACTGTAAAATATGACAGCCCACTAAGCTCTCCATGAAAATGGTAGTAAGGGGCAGGTACAGTCAGTACCTGTGGCCCTTTAGAATAGAATAGAAGTAGAGTAGAATAGAATAGAATAGAATAGAATAGGAGTAGAATAGAATAGAATAGAATAGAATAGAATAGAATAGAATAGAATAGAATAGAATAGAATAGAATAGAATAGAATAGAATAGAATAGAAGTAGAGTAGAGTAGAGTAGAATAGAATAGACCAGACCAGGTTGGAAGAGACCTTCAAGATCATCACATCCAACCCATCATCCAATGCCTCCTACTCAACTAAACCATGGCACCAAGCACCCCATCAAGTCTCCTCCTAAACACCCCCAATGATGGTGACTCCACCACCTCCCTGGGCAGCCCATTCCAATGGGCAATCACTCTCTCTATGAAGAACTTCTTCCTAATATCCAGTCTAAACCTCCCCTGGTGCAGCCTGAGACTGTGTCCTCTCGTTCTTTGTTGTCAGTGTAAGACACAAACAAAACCAGATAGTGTGTTATCACCTGCTGGAGAAGCAAATGAGCTGGAGAAAACATGAAAGCCCTTAATTATTTGTGCAAAAAGCCTCAGTCACAGAGACCATGTGGGTGATGCTTCTGTGAGCTGCAGAATGAAGTCTTCTGCTAGGAGCTGAAGAAGCCATAGGGAAGTCAGGGGAGAGGGATTCTGGGGAGAATTTACCAGCTGTGGTGTATGGAAGCATTGCAGTGCTGAGACATGGTATGGGGCTGAACTCCATGGACATGGGGATAGATAGCAAAACATCTTTGGTTTGCTGGAGAAAGGTCTGCTTTGTCCTCTCACAGGACACACATTGTTCTATCCTGGCTCAGAGTGGCTCCTGCCTTGCTCCAGGAGGGGATAATCCGGGCAGCTTGGCTTGGGACAGCACAACAGAGTTGGTGCCAAAAGAGAGGGAGAGAGATTTGTTTTCCCCTTCCAAGCTGCCAGCATGATGAAATACTGCTGTCACAGATCCCTACAGATCCTAATCTAAATGGACAACCTTTGAGCTACCTGGACTTTGCAGACTTTGACTCCTGGGTCACTTCATAAGCATACTTGCAGAATTTGAGCACAAATTTCTCCTGGGCTGGATGGGATTGGTTAATATTTCAGCCAGTCGTTGCTGAACTGTGGCATGGGGAAATGCAGTGCACAGTGACAGACAGAAGACTGCATTTCATTGCTGTCCAGGGCCATCAGTCAGCCTCAATCCCGATTCAGCTCCCCTTGAAGTCACTGCAGACTTTCCAATCTGCAGAAATGAGATTTGGACCAGAGGCACTGCTGAGTCCTAAAAGACAATTTGCCTTGAAATGCTGAAGAAACCTGATCTGATGAACAGGATCAGTTATAAAAGAGAAACACAGTTCATGCATAATACACCAGAAGTTAAAGAACTAAAACATTACACAGCAACCTCTGCTGTTCTTATTTAGGACCACATTCAGCTCTCATGTACTTTAAATATCAAGTGATGCAATTCATTCAGTTTACTCAAAATTTATTCCTGAAGTAAGTACAATCAAATCTGCCTGTCAGTCTCACTCAGGTAAACATTTCATCAGGGATTTGGTAGGTAGGGATTTGAATGCCCTTAAAGAGGCCCAAATCTCATGGCTGAGGTCCACAGAATATCTCATTACTGATTATTATTTCCAGCAGCAAAGAAAACATTTCTCCTTCAAGAATGCAAGGAGACAGCAATTTTAAGACACACCTGTATAAACTGAATGCTGGCACTGCCAGCTTCAACCTTTCTGACCAGTTTGTTTAACCTTTGGTCTCCAGCAATGCACCTTGCCCAGAACCAGTGTTCTCCAGTGACCAGCAGAATCATAGAATCATAGAATTGCTAGGGTTGGAAGGGACCTCAAGAATCATTGAGTCCTAAACCCCCTGCCATAGGTAGGGACATCTCACACTACATCAGGTTGCTCAGAGCCACATCCAGCCTGGCCTTAAAAATCTCCAGGGATGAGGCTTCCACCACCTCCTTGGGCACCTTGTTCCAGTGTCTCACCACCCTCATGGGGAAGCACTTCTTCCTAACATCCAATCTGAATCTACTCACTTCTAGTTTTGCTCCATTCCCCCTAGTCCTGTCACTACCTGACACCCTAAAAAGTCCCTCCCCAGTTTTCTTGTGGGCTCCTTTCAGATACTGGAAGGCCACAATAAGGTCTCCTCGGAGCCTTCTCTTCTCCAGACTGAACAGCCCCAACTCCCTCAGTCTGTCCTCATAACAGAGCAGATCCAGCCCTCTGATCATCCTCATGGCCCTTCTCTGGACATGCTCCAGCACGTCCAGATCCTTCCTGTAATAGGAGCTCCAGAACTGGACACAGTAGGTGTGTCCACATGCTATTTGGGGGCTCCCCAGAGCAGAGTAGAGGGGCAGTACAGTAACACAGCTTAAGATGAGCCACAAAGCATAGCAGCTGAGTTTATACTTTGCCCAGCACTGCTCAGCCAGGTTTTGTGCAGCACATTCCAGTGTGCAGGAGTGTTAATCCTGGAAAGTTTCTAGCATAGCAGCCACTGTATGCATATCTCACTTCTTTAGCTGCTCAGAGAAAACACTGCAATTTGATTTAATTGCCATGTTGACTTATAACAGTGTGTTTATACTGGATGCCTGCCAGCTAAAATGCAACAGGTTTGCAAAACGTTATTTCCTCAAAACCAGCATGATATGCAATGTAATAAAGCAAGCAATCTTCCAGTGGCCCCGATTCTGAAGTTCCTACCAACCCCTCTGACTTGGAAGCAATGCCACCCATTTGGAAGAACAAGAGCAGCCTAATTGATATGATAATCAGGCCTGGAGGCTGCATCTCGCAGGTACAACAGTCAAACCGGAGCTTCGGAAAAGGGAACGTAAATGTAGGAAATGAAAGCGATTAACCGTTGTTTGTATTGTGGGGATCGTTTGGCCTATTTAACGTCCCCCATCAGAAGGTGCATTATTTGTTGAGCAATCCTAAAAGGCAATCAAAGAGAAACTTAAAGAACGTTGCTAATCCTTTGTTGCTGTGACATTTAAAAGCCAGTAAAAAGCTGTGCTTTGCCAGTGGAAACACAAATATTACCTTCCCCGTGACCTTGGCTGCTAGATTTCAGCCCAGCTAGCAGCACCTTTGAGTCTTTGGGCCAAAAGATATGCCACAGGAACATTACAGAAGCTGAGAGCTGAGTGTGCTTGTTTTATTTCTGTAGAGCACTTGTTTTGCACTACTGTGACTACCAGGCTCGAGGTGAGGAGTAAGTTCTTCACAGAGGTGAGGAGAAAGTCCTTCACAGAGAGAGTTGTTAGCCGTTGGAATGTGCTGCACAGGGAGGTGGTGGAGTCACCATCCCAGGAGGTGTTCAAGGGGGGATTGGACGTGGCACTTGGTGCCATGGTTTAGTAGTCATGAGGTTTTGGGTGACAGGTTGGGCTTGATGATCTTTGAGGTCTTTTCCAACCCTACTGATTCTATGATTCTGTGATTCTACCAGCTTATTTTGTGATTGGCACTGGGATGGGTCACATCTCTAAAGGCTGCAGGAACCAGGAGGTGCTCCTTATGGGTACCATTATTTCCACAGCAGCAAGTGTCATGAGGGATAGTGGGGGCAAAAGTTACAAGGTGGTCAGCAGTGTTTGATCAGTTAATGAAGGGGATTTCATAGGATAGGATAGCATAGGATAGCATAGGATAGCATAGGATAGAATAGAATAGAATAGAATAGAATAGAATAGAATAGAATAGAATAGAATAGAATAGAATAGAATTAACCAGGTTGGAAAAGACCTTTGAGATCATCCAGTCCAACCTATCATCCAAAACTATTTAATCAACTAAACCATGGCACCAAGCACCCCATTCCAGTCTCTTCCTAAACACCTCCAGTGATGGTGACTCCACCACCTCCCTGGGCAGCACATTCCATTGGCCAATCACTCCTTCTGTGAAGAACTTCTTCCTAATATCCAGCCTAAACCTCCCCTGGCACAGCTTGAGACTGTGTCCTCTTGTTCTAGTGCAGGTTGCCTGGGAGAAGAGACCAACCCCCTCCTGGCTACAGCCTCCCTTGAGATGATCACCTGTGATTCAAGGACACTGGATTTTGTGAGCCCCCAGAGACTTTTCTGTCCTGATGTCACAGAATCATAGAATTGTTCGGGTTGGAAGGGACCTTAAGGATCATCTAGTTCCAACCCCCCTGCCATGGGCCCGGACCCCTCGCATGAGATCAGGTTGCTGTGTTCTGGGGGGTTGCTCATCACGTCACCCTGATGCTAATTGGTTCTGTTTTCATAAAGACTAAACCACAAACTTCAGCTACTGAAAGCAACAGCTACAGGGTACTGTGACTTGTAAAAACAGAAGAAAAGGGGAAAAAAAAGGCTAAAATTATCAAGGGAAATGTAAAGTTGGAACAGAACTGGCTATTATCTGTTTCAGTCAAACGTGAGTTCACCAGACACAGCAGCGTTTCTTTGAATGGAACAAATAAACCTCCAAGATTTTATAATGAATACCCTTTCTACACTTCTACAAAGCTGTCTATAAAACTGGGAATGAGAGATGTCATTCTTAAACACATACCACAGGACACTTTTCTCACAACTCTGCTAGCAAGGTGTCATTTTCTATTCGATCCTATTTGGCTTTTCCACAAGGAACCGTAAAAACCTCTCTCAAAACCTTGGCACCAGCAGATGCAACAGGAATTCTAACACTGACTCTGCTGGAGCAAAAATCTCCTCCTTCAAGAGTAAAGTCCTGGGAGGGAAAAACACAGTGTGCTGGTTTTGTGGCTGAGCCAGCTATTTAACTCCACCAGCTAGGAGAAACAAAGGAAAACCAAATAAAAGTATAAAGTGCGTGTTCCTCTTGGACAAATAAGCCAAAACCCTTTGCAATTTATGGCTCTACACCATCCCTACCTGATAAGTCACATAGAAAGCTGTGGCTGCAGATATCAGGGATCATATAAATACATTTTATTATGCTGTGCAATGCTAGCACAGTTAGACACACTAATCATGGGAGATGGGGAGGTTGCTATTTTTTTTCCCCCTGTCCCATATGGTAATAATTTTGTGTGATTGAACTGTTATGAGCTAAATAAAACTACACATTAACTCTAAGATACATTGCAAATACACTAAATCTTCCCTGGAGTTTTAGCAAATACTTGCATTTGGAAATTAGCAAAGGAATCTACACTAGGCCAGAGGATTTATAAATAGATTTGGCTGCCTCTGCAATACTTTATGGGCAATTATTTCAGAAATGAAGATCCAGAGCCACAAATAAATAAAATAATTGCTGCTGATCAGGCTTTATTTACTGCTATCGCATTTCCCTGACTGTTAAGCTTCCCTCCTCTCATTTGCTCCACTAGCCTGAATCAATGACCAGATGAAGAGTTGTCACTTAATGCCAGACACTGAGCACAGAAGGTGCCAAAGGCTGATTCTGTTTCCCCCTTTTCCAAATCCTGCCTGGGCCATTCTGGAGCTGCCTTGCTCCCTGAATAAATTCAACATGGAATCAGGAGGCTGGGAAAGGGCACAGCACGTCAGATGTGTGTATGTTTTGCTGTGGCTCCCTGCAGAAGTCACTGCCAAAGGTCTGCATCTGGAGTATTTCCCCTTCTGCTAGCAGATGCCTGGCTGTGTCAGGGAAGAGTTCACAAGGTCTCCCCTGTGAGCTGCAATCCTGCTCAAACAGGTATCAGGTCAGTGTGGAAGATACTGAGTACAGCTATACACAGCAAAACCAGCTTTCCACATAGTTCAAATGAATCAAATCCAAGGGGAGACTGGTCTCTCTCCTTTAGGTTGGAAAAGACCTTTAAGATCATCAAGTCCAACTGTTAACCTGGCACTGTCAAGTTCACCACTAAACCATGTCCCCAAGCACCACATCTACCTATCTTTTGATGTACTTCACACCATTCAGCTTGCAGTACTTCAGATCCTGGACAGGGTAGGAAATTCTGAATTATCCAATTTTCCTTGGCATCAGGCCTGAAATCCTACTTGACACCAACCTTAGTCTCTGAAATAACAGTAGCTCAGTTCAGTTTAACATAGAGGTTGTGTTGCCCCCTGGGGTTCATGAGAAGGTTGCTTGTATGAAGAGGCTTATCAGCTCAGGAGAAAGAAAACCATCATTTCTCCTGCTGTGAAAAGCCATGGAACTGATAACACAGCAACAACTGGAAGATGTAGGATGCACCCAGGTGGAGATGCGCCTAGCTATCCACCAAGCACTTCCTCCAGTGAGCTGATCTCAGATGTAGCCACCAGGATGACATTTTATGGTTTTCAAATTAAACTATTTATAAACAAAAAACAGTCAAAAATGTCCTTCACACTGCCAGTCTCAATGACCAGAGGTGCCTGGCCCTGATCTGTGAGCCTCCTCTCCTGGAAAGGCCACATTCAACCTTGTGTCCTGTGTGCCTGTGTCCGTGGGAAGCCAGGGTACTGTGCAGAAAATGAGGGAGCAGCAGAAACATCCTGGAAGGTGTCTCAGAACTGAAGAAGATCCTACAAAAATAAGTTTCACAGCTGGAAGGTGTCCATGAACTGAACAAGATCCTACAAAAGTAAGTTTCATAGCTTTGAAACCTGATTAATTTACTCTTTTTGTTTGTTTGGTTTGGGTTAGGGGTTTTTTGTTGTTGTTGTATGGGTTTTGTTTGTTTGTTTGGGTTTTGTTTGGTTGGTTGGTTTTATTCTTGTTTGGTTGGTTTTATTCTTGTTTGGTTTTGGTTTGGTTTGTTTGTTTGTTTTTTTCCTGGCAGCCCTATGAGGAGAGGCTGAAGGAGCTGGGGTTGTTTAGCCTGGAGAAGAGGAGGCTCAGGGGAGACCTTCTTGCTCTCTACAACTACCTGAAGGGAGGTTGTAGCCAGGTGGGGTTTGGTCTCTTCTCCCAGGCAACCAGCACCAGAACAAGAGGACACAGTCTCAAGCTGCACCAGAGGAAGTTTAAGCTGGAGGTGAAGAGAAAGTTCTTCACAGAAAGAGTTATTTACTATTGGAATGTGCTGCCCAGGGAGGTGGTGGAGTCACCGTCCCTGGAGGTGTTCCAAAAAGGATTGGATGTGGCACTTGGAGCCACGGTTTAGTTAGTCATGAGGTGTTGGGTGACAGGTTGGACTTGATGATATCTGAGGTCTTCTCTCAACCTTATTGATTCTATGATTCCATGATTCTAGGCTTCTCAATGCCTGTATCAAGAAACGATGCTGCAAACCTCTCCAAGAACTTCATTAACAGCAACGGAAATAGGAAGATTTACGCTAGCCAAGCGTCTGGCTCCCTGTTCACTGTTACCAGAATGAAGACAAATCCTTGCAGACATCCTTATTCAAAACCATTAATGTGTTCAGCAATGCTCAGCAGCCTTGCCACTGCAAGGTGTGACGCCTGGGAACACAGCTGCTGAATGCTCTTAACGCTGCTTTTTCCAGCGGTGTGTGTAATGCAAAGAGCAGTGAGAAAATTAGGGTGTTGCTGCCCTTCAAATCAAGCAAAGGGAATGATTAAGACATCATCATTTTGTGTTACTGTTCTAGTGGATGATAATAATTGCTTCTGCACAGGAATGTGGCTATAGCTCTGTTGTCATCCATCATCTTGCTGAGGCTGTGTACAGCACAGGAGAACGGGTAAACTTTTGATTTGACCTCATTAGCATTCCCAGAATTACAATGTCATACCAATGATAAAGATTGAGATTATCTGCATCTGAGCAAATGGAGAGGAAAGAAATCACAGCCAGGTAAAAAGCCAACAGCATGACCACGATTCTGCCAAATAGTGGCTGCTCAAACCTGCCTGCTGCTTTCATGTGTAGGAATTGTGCCTATATGCATCATAGAATCATAGAATCAGTCAGGATTGGAAGGCACCACAAGGATCATCTAGTTCCAACCACCCTGCCATGGGCAGGGACACCTCACACTAGATCAGGCTGGCCAGAGCCTCATTCAGCCTGGGCTTAAACACCTCCAGGGATGGGGCCTCAACCACCTCCCTGGACAACCCATTCCGGGATTTCACCACTCTCACGGTGAAGAATTTCTTCCTCACATCCAGCCTGAATCTCCCCACCTCCAGCTTCATTCCATTCCCCCTAGTCCTACCACTACCAGAGATCCTGAGAAGTCCCTCCCCAGCCTTCTTGTAGCCCCCCTTCAGATACTGGAAGGCCACAATAAGGTCACCTCGGAGCCTTCTTTTCTCCAGACTGAACAGCCCCAACTCTTTCAGTCTGTCCTCACAGAAGAGGTGCTCCAGTCCTCTGATCAAACTTATAATACAGGGCATGGACCCATGCAGGGCTGATCTGCGTGAGCATTCAGGGAAAGGGCAGAGAGAGGAAGGGAAGATCCCCTCTGGAGTATATCCCCTCTGAAACTGCCTTCCCTTTGAGTTGGCTGTGTTATGTGTGCTTCCTCCGACCTCTCCCAGCCAATCAGTGATCCTCTAGCAACATGGAGAAATTTGTGTGCAATTTGGGAAGAAAAACACAGAAGCACCTGGCCTTTGCACAAATGCCTTTTGCTGCCTGGAAGTCCACAGGATTTCCTGGTGATTCCCAGGACAAATGAATGTAAGGAGGGTTCCTGCTCAAACTTAGGCTGAAGTAAAGTGAGACCAATGATTTGGCCCCTCTGGCAGCCAAGCAAGATCAAGGCAAATCTGTATTTGTCTGAGGTGAATCTATGGCAAAATGTAGAGTGAAACAGGGAATTTCTCAGTCTGCAGTCAGTAGTGGAGCCCTGTGAGCTGTGCTCCCCACTACAGCTGTAAAGCAATGCCAACACATATTCCAAACTGCTTGTTCTCAGTTACTCTAGTCTTTTATGGACCATCTTAAAGGAAATTAACAGAACTTCCCTACAGTGGGAACAAAAGAAGGAAATGAATTTATTATGCCAGTGGTACCCTTGGCACAGATACTGAGTAGCTTCATTACACATTTTAAAGCCCTGAGTGTCTTTGCTAAACCCTCTACAGTAAGTAGAAAGTCATTTTCCTTATTACAACACAAACATACAGGTCAGGATTCAGAACTCATTTACATCTCCTTTGTATCTGAGTAACTTTCCTCATCTCCATGGGATCTGGGCAGGCACAAATCAAGGCTGCATTATCCTAGTCTTTCCCTTTCCCTCTCGACTATCTTGCAGTATCACTCTCAGATAAACTCAGGTTCACAGAGTCAGCATAGGCACAGCCAAATAACTAACACAACCCTCTAATACAAACAACAATAAATCAACAGATTAAATTATAATTTATCAGACAATTACTGTTTAGCTCTTCCCAAGGCTGTTCTGGACCATCTCTCCTGTCTGGCCACAGTCCAGAGGAGCAGCAACACTAGATAAAGCTCAGCTCTGAGGAGTAAGCTTACATGAGAAAGACATGCTGGAAACATCCTGTATTTATGAAGAGAGATTTCAAAGAGATCAGAGAGAATAAAATTCCTGAGAAGACTGTAATGTGCCTGAGGCCCCCTCAGCATCTCCTCCAATGACCAGTCTAAGCAGGGCAAAGTTTCAACAGACCCCAAAGCTCTACATTTGGCAGCAAGCCTTGGGAACCAGACGCATTAACCTTGAGAGATAGCGCAGCAAACTTTTAATGGCTCAGAAAATAGCAACAGGCTATTGCATCACAATTTCACTTTCCAGCACAGACTTTTTGGTTTGGTTTTTTTTTACTTACTTCATTGGCTTGAACAATGCCTGCCCATAGTTCTGGAACGTCATGATCAGCTTCAGCTGGGTGCCTCCTGATTTCATCGCTGTGGGAGAAAAACAAGAGGGCGTTGAAATGCTGCATGTGGATCTACTTACATCCAGCTTCCTTGAAACAGAATAATCTATCTTTTGCTCTGTGTTAGATGCAGCACTGTGGTATCTGAGCACCAAGCAGGGTAATCCTAACTGGGCAACAGCTTATTCAGCGGGTGCAGAGTGCAGGGGAGGGCTTTCAGCTGCTAACCAGGGCTGAAACCAGACTGTACTCCCTGATACGTCTTTGTCTTCTTGAATTGGCCACAACGGGCTCCAAAACCACCCTAACTGAACAGCATGCATAGGAATAGACCAATGGAGTCCCGTTTTCTCCATCTTCAATTGCTTTCACAGCTCATTTTTATAAGGAACACACATGGGGAGAAGAGATGGGATGCTTTCGAAGATAACTACAGCTGGGACGTACAGTTCAATGCACAGCAGACAGCTCCTTAATTAAAAGTATGAGCAGATAGTACAGCAATCTCTGATCTCAGCTGTGATTTTAATTGTTGCTGAGCAGTGGAGATATGTAAATTCATCTCCTCTATGCACAATGGATATGTATCCAAGCCCATCCATTAATTTCAACGGATCCCAAGGTGGCTCATCCAGGAGAGAAGCAGAGCCGTGCAGTGGGGCTCTGGCTCTGCTGGAAGGGTGGGAGAGGGCATGGGGAAGCAGCAGGATCTGCAGTCTACACTGCACACTGAGGGCCATCTTTGCTCCAGTGTTATATGGGTTCTCTTCCCAGCTCAGGGCTGATGGGAATTTAAGACTGACCTTTATTCATACCAATCTGAATGTTTTGAACAATATCATTTTAATATCCAGATGGCAGTGTTTCTAAAATCAGAGCTATTAATATGTAGAGATATAAGAATTGATAAAAAGGCATTTTACCAGAACAAGAGGACACAGTCTCAAGCTGCGCCAGGGGAAGTTTAGGCTGGAGGTGAGGAGAAAGTTCTTCCCAGAAAGAGTTGTTGGCCCTTGGAATGTGCTGCCCAGGGAAGTGGTGGAGTCACCATCCCTGGAGGTGTTCAAAAAGGGATTGGATGTGGCACTTGGTGCCATGATTTAGTAGTCATGAGGTGTCGGGTGACAGGCTGGACTCGATGATCTCTGAGGTCTTTTCCAACCTTATTGATTCTACAATTCTATGATAAAAGCTACTTAAAAAAGATGCACTTTGGCGACCCATCTCAATCAAAACTGCTCTGAGGAAATGGAATTACCTATACCCTGACTCCTTAATTCTCTGCTGTGCTCAGAGGGGTAGGCCATGGCAGTCGTGTCTGTATGGATGAGTCAGTCCTTTAAAAATGCTTCCTACGAGTGATCAGATAATCAATGCCTTTCTTTACAGTTCTGAAAAAACACTCATGTCAACTGGAGGACTCTATAAATGTCAAGGTACCTTGCTCTGTAAATTTTGGCTTAGAGTTGCCCTTGTTCCACCTATGTAGCTCATACAGCTTTTTTTCTCCAACCAATGCCATTAGCTGCACCTACTTTAATTACTCATCTCAGTGCCTTGCTGCTGATAGGTCAGCAGCTCTTTTTCAGCACTTGTAACCTATATTTTTGCAACAAAATGCTATGCAAATCTGCTCAGTGTAATTATACTTCTCCTAGAATAAAATCCCTCCTGCCTTTCTGTTTTGCTGACCTCAGCCTTCTCTTGCATTTCCACTTTTCTTCCCAAAGGAACAAATAAATAATTAGAAATTAGAGGACATTAAATAATTTGCACTGAACAGGTAAAGCAGAAACATGTGTCTTTTACATATTAAACTCCCTCTCTTGCTCAGAATAGGTCAGTTGATCTGCACTGGAGGGAAGAAGGAGCAGTAAGCTTTTTCATACCTAGTCCACAGCCTGAAGACAATGAGAAACAGCAATTCTCTAGCCAAAACCCTACACATGCTGGCCGAGGACCATCACAGCCTTGTTACATGCTCTGGAAACCCTCCTGGTTAGTCTGGGCAGCAGACAGATGGAGCTGTCCTTACCTCATGCCCATTCTAAATATGGGCCATGGCCAGGACCAGTCCCCACTACTTCCCTGCTCAGCTGCTGCCAAAGGCACAGGATTTGCCCAGCTCTTTATGGCACAACCTATATTTGCATGGCCTATCTCCATACAGGCCAGAAACATCAGCCTCAGAACTGACTTCTGTCTGCCTGACACAACTCTCCCCAGCCCACCAAGCTCAACACAGCTGCATGCAGACTGCTCATACCAACTAAATGCCAGATGGTTGTTTTTTTTTTTTCTCTAAAAATGCTGTAATTTATGCTTTTTCATTCAGCTCTGAGGAGCTCAGGGCTTAGAGGTTGGCTCCCTCTCCTCTGTGAGACATCTATGCCCCAAATACAACAAAGATCCTTTAAGCCCATCAGAGAAAAGGGAAGGATAGAATCTGTTCTGAAGCATCTCTGGGAAGCCAAGCAGTGGGGAGATGGGGGGGATCACAACAATGCAAATAAGAATAAAGAATGTTCCAGCATGCCCTCTTCCAAGCACAAAGTTTCAGATGCACCAAGAAGACTGGTTTCTCAGCAAATTGAAGCCACTCAACAGACAATGAGTTTGTTAGCAGCTGAACTCAACGACGAGTGTGTCATCACCAAGCAGGCAAATGTTCGAAGAAGATTAACAATTCAGAATAATTCTTCTATGAGACACAAAGGCCTGGTTTCCTGTCAGAAGGAATTGAGCTGAACTGAGACAAAAGCATCTCCCTGGTCTTTTCAGATCCATCTTATTGTATTGCTTTAATTGGTTGCAATAGTAGCCTCAACCAAACACAAGTTTTGCTGGCACACCATCCTTCCACCCTGCTAGGAGTAAACTTTGGTTCGCCTCAAAATAGCAGATGATGTTGGTGGGAATGGTGTCCCCTTGTGGCTCACAGTTGGGCATGCTGGAAGCCACATGCATCATGGACAGCAACCCATGCCAGAGCTCCACATTGGCTTCCCCACACATCATCTGGACTTGTGTACAGATATTCCCACTCTGGCTGCTAGCTCAGCACCACAGATGCAATGGCCAAGCTGGAGGTGATTCAAAGCCACCCTCCAAATCCAGACTAGTTAGATTCTAATACTGCAGTGCCTGCACAGAGGGAAACACCTGAGTTTAGACTGTCCTTTCAAACTCAGACTCTTTATGCACCTCTAAACTAAGCAGACTTGGGAGTAGTCTAGGGTGCCCAAATCTTGGGAGTAGCAATGCCAGAAAAGAGCAGATCTCACTCAGAACTCCACATCAGATTATTTCCCATGTCCTAACTTAGCATTACATCTGTGTACTGGCTTCCCTCTCATCTTCTGAGTTGTATTCCTTCAGGAAATCCCTTTCCTGCCCAGACTTCAATTAAACACATTCCTCTGGCCATTATGGCCAAACAGCGGGAGACCCAGCATCTTCCAGAAGCTTATCTCAAACACTGCTTGCTCATCTGGAGATGCCCTTGTGCCTTCATGTACTGCCAACAGGAACATCACTGAAGAATTTATAATACTCAGAAGCAGCACATGCAATTTTCCAACTGGAGGGTGCTACACCATCACAATCTGTCACATCCATGATCAGCAAGCTTAGGTATTGTTATGGCCTTGCAACATAAGACTGTATTGACTCCAGTGGAACCACTAGTCACACTCTGAATCCATTTTTGTGTTGTTTTAGGTTTCTGAATATACTGTAACATCATGGGTCATGAACAGCTCAGTAATAGAATTTATAAACCTCCTAGCTTCCAGCAAGTACCTCAAATTAAGTCTCATACTGGCACAGTGTTAAAAACAAATCCCACTGCCCTCATTACATTCTGTCTTCAGGCAACCCAAAGCCTCTCTTTCCCCTCCCTCCACAGATGGAATGGGAAGCAGCATTAACCTTTCCTGTTAACCCAGTGCAAGGGCTTTTGGGTGTGATCAGAAATCTTCCTAACTTTAGGAGGCTTTGCAAAAAGATTCCCTGAGATATCTTTTTTTTCCTTAGTGTCTGTGGGATTAGAGTCCAAAGACTAGTGAAACAGTGGGATTCCTTCTAGTTTCTCTCATAGATTTTGGATCAAGCCTTCAAGAATCCCCACTCCATTTGTATCTGTGAGGAGCCTGTTGTCACTGTCACACTCCAAGTCTGCTGCTTCCCCTCCCTGTCCCCTCCTCAGTATAAGACCTGAGCTTTCCTCCTGATCCACAGACACAGATGATAGATATCATCTATCATCTCTCAATCATCCTGTTTTAAATGTATGCTACACAGTTTCTATCTACCATCTGGTACTAACTCCTAGTGGAGACACAACATTGCCCAAAGGGATTTGCCCCAGAGGGATCTGGAATTTGAATTGCTCTGGCTTTCTAGATTCTCTGTTTTTCTACATGGTAGTCCTCAGCCTACTGGCCTGTCTAGGCTGCATGGTCTTTGGATACAGAGTGAGAACCCCCCCCAAAAATCTCTGAACCTGGCTTTTGGTCAAAATCCAAACACCACTTAAAAAGATATTTATTTCTGCCAAGCTGATGCCTGAGAAGTGAGATCTACTCAAAGCCTTGGAGGCACTTCACATCTGAAACAGAGGACATCCAGGTCCATTTTGGTTTCTTATTTATACACCAAACTTTAACACAAACATGTTGATTAGCTTTAACAAGTAATACTCTGCCCCAGGCTAGGGACATGGCCCTGTACAAGCTGTGAGGAACATATTTCAAAACAAATTCAAACCCTCTTCATATCATAATTTGGGTTTGCTCAGTCAGTTCCACTGACTTGTTTTTCAAGGCCTTTCTTGGTTTAGTCGAGACTTCTGGAGGGAAAGAGATCTGTGGAATTATTCAGAGGCTTTGCTGCACATTTTAAGTCCCCTCCTTTCATCTGGATTCGTACATTAAATCAACTTGTTGACTCTTGGCAGATTCATTGTTTTCTTATACAGTAAATCAATGGTGCTCCATTTCATTATGCTTTTCACACATTCTCAACAGGACTTTTCCCCTTTTTTTGCATGAGATTTTTATCATTTCCTCTAGCATCTGAATTTACATTCAAGATTTAGCATCTTGCCTTTTTAATTTTTTTCTCCCCTGACTTGAAGCAGAGTCCACCTTAGTTAATTGCAGCATTTATTCACTGCGTGAGTAATCTTGCGTGCTTGCTTTCTAATTACTGCCTGTACAAACTGAAGGCACTGCAGGTTCAGAAATTAACTCAGTCAGGTAATGTTTCCAAACCTTTCCAACCAGAGAATTTACAGAATCAAAGAAATAAAACCCAGCTAATCACAGGAATTACAAAAGCCTTTTCTGCTCCCAGGCAGTCCCTCAGCACAGCTTCTCTGGACAGCAGTACAAGCAAGATCAAGACCATATTGCCTCTACAAAGCGCTGCTCTTAGACTGCTGACAGTGCTGCCACTTGTAAATATGCAAGAAAATAGCTAACTATGGTTATTTATGCATGCAGTAAACAGTTATGAAAGGCAAAGGAATTGTGCAATTGCCTGTGCATGTGCTGCTTCTGAAAACTGGGCTTCAGTGCTCAGTGGAAAACAATTCTCTCTAGGCTCCAGTTTCTGGCAAGAGGAAATTTTCAGTGAATTAAATCAAATTAAGAGCTATGCCTTTGTGCTGAACGAAATGAATAGGAAATACATATATTGATGAAGTGCACAGGATACATCATCCACTTGAAAGCTCTGGGTAACCCCGTCCTTTTCAAGGCCAGCTCTAGGTGTCACTGTGGGAACTGAATGCGATGCTCCTTCCCCAGCCATGGATTTGTTCCATTTAAACTTTAACATCAAGAAAATGTCACCTTGGTGCTCCCTGCTCTTGGGAATTGCTTCTGTCACCGTTTTCATTTTGAAATAACACTGCATGTTACAGAGACGTGTGAGCAGTTCTGCTAGATGGTAGGGGATCAATCTGGGCACCACTCTCCTCCATAAATAATGCAAGCTGAGTAGAGAAATTACAATGTGGCTAAGAAAGCTGTTTAGCTGCAGTTTGGATCTAATTACTGTAGGTATCAAGGACTCACACAGCAAATCACCTAATTCTATTAGAGCCAAAGCAAATCTGAGCACTGGGAAGAAACTGGATAAAGAAATATCCCACTTAATCTAATGCATGTAAGGCTGTGTATTTAATTGTCCTGCTTGCAAAAAAAGAAGCCTGAAGGCTGGGTATTATGAAGGGTTGCATTTATTTTACCTTTCTAACCTGGCTTCTGTGCATCTGCCTAAAAAAACAAATTGCAAAAAGCAAACTAACAAAAATTGGACATATGGGGGAAAAAAAAGCCCCAGACAAATGAGAAGATATGCAGGAATATGCAAAAGAAGGTGGCAGCCCTCTAAATGTCCTTTGGTCAAATATATTGCTCTTTATTAATCAGCTTATATGCTTTTGAATCCTGCTGCTGCTCTGCAGTAAAGCTGAAAACCTGGCAGGTGTGATTTTAAAACCCTCCCAGAATTTACAATGTAAAATAGGAGATGCTTCACTGTGTAACAATAATAATAGTGACAGCAATGATGATGATGATGATGATAATAATAATAGTAATAATAATAATAGTAATAATAATAATAATATTGTGTATTAATTATATGCTTTTTCTGCTTTGCACCCTGACAAAGCTCCTGAATCCCCACAGAGGCAGGCAGTTGATGCTACCAGCAAAATTCAGATCCTGGTATGTCTGCCTTGGCAAAAACCTCCTTCTATTGCTACAGACTTGAGTTTAGACTGGGATTTACGTGTGAGAATAATTTCCTGTCAGTTCCCACAGTGACTGATGCCTATACCAAGCATACCTCATGTTGTAGTTTATGGAAATTACGTTGCCTCATTGACAGAAACCATGGCTCTGTGTTTTTGTTAGGGGCATAAGAGGCCCTACCGTGCCCTGAAGAGCCTTGTTCAAACATTAACACTGAGACAATCCCATAGGAAACTGCTAATAACAACCATAAATCTTCTTCTGTGGTCCTGTGGCCCTTTCCCCCCATTGATGTTAAAGCTCTATCAAGATCATAATTAATGGAAACCTCATGACACATCCATATGACACACTAGGTGAAATCATAGCCCCAGGGAAGTAAATGGCAGAACTTCCACTTACGTCACTGGGCTCAGGATTTCACTCCTATTTTTTTATGATAACCATTTTGCTGCTAGGTTAATTGAAGCATAGAGAGGTTAAGCAACATGCCCAGAAGCAAAGTGAAGATCAAGCCCAGAAGTGCAAGTGAAGAGTACTAAACTATTAACTTCTCATTCCTACCGCCTTTTTTCTCCCACCAGTTTCTACATCCCTACATCAACCTTAACCATCCCACTACGCTGCAGAAGTGACAGACTTCATGACTTGAATGCTGCTGAGTTTGCTGCAAACACCCCTCAGATCCTGCATAGACACAGCTGAGCTCTAAAGTGGGAAAGCAAACAGAGATCGATGCACTTAGCAGCCATGCAGTACAGAACACTGCTTTCAGCCAATGGTTTTTGTGTAAACCTCAGTAGATGAACCAGGAGATGGGTTGGTTAAGCATCACCTCTGCACAGAACTGGAGACAGCCTAGGCACTGCCTGGTGCACAAGAAAGATCACAGCCTGCATCTAATCCTCAATGGTTGTGCTCAAAGAGTAATGACAACACATGTTACAAAGTGCTGTCTCGATCCCTATCTGCATGTGGGGATTTCAGAAATCAGTTAGTATTGAGGGAAGAGGTCAGGAAAGGTGAAGGCTGTCTCAAGGAGAAAATCACTCTGGCCATCTCCATGCAGTGCTCACCTTACCCTCCAGCACAGATCAAAGGAGCAGGGGTAGAGTCTGCTGCTACCTGCAGTGTCACATGTAATCTAGAGAAGGGAAAGCACACGGCTCAGTTGTCAAACCTGATCTCCTTACTTAAAGAATCACTCCAATCCAGAGTTTTGGGGACAGAAAGCCCATCATGGGTTAATAAACAAGCCTGTGCTTGTCATCTTTCATGAGATAAGTCATGACTGGATCCCTGAATCCAGAACATTGGATGGCACCTGGGTACCACAGACTGCTTTATTCAAAACCCAGCCCTGGCACAGCTCAGGGCAGGGCTGTGTGTACAGCCACTGAACAGCTCCATTCACGGTGGAGAAGCCCTCGTGTGGCATCCTGCATTTCACACCTACTCTATCCGGATCAGCAATGTCAGTCCACTCCTGATGACCAAGGATCTCCCTTATTTCTGCTCAGCAGCCTCTGTGATTCACAGGATGGGAAACGCAAACCTTAGGACTGCTCATGCTATTCTTGCCCAGGCCATTTCCTGCTGAGGCCAGGGGAATTTTTGCCTTGCAGGGTTAAAGACCTGCTGACCTCATCCCACAGTGCCAACACACCATCAGCACTTTTACAGAGCTCCTGCTATTTCATCCCTCTGAAATGGACCTAGCAACTTTGTGGTCAGCGCAAATACCTTCATTTTCTGCGTGGCCAATGGAAACCGCTGGCTCTGCTTCAGCTCTCTACCCCTGGAAACCACGAGTTGTACATTTGTTTAGTAACCCAGGGCTTTCATTTGGGGTTGTGTCTTTCCCCCCCCCCCAGGCCCTGTGCAGCTATGCAGCTGTATTCAAGGAGATGCATGTTATTAAAGAGCCCTGGATGAAAGCCCCAAACTGTCTCACCTTCTTTAACCAGAGCCAAAGGTTGACATGGGCACATCCCCGTTTGTGGATTTACAAGCGAAATAGAGATGAACCCTGCTCAGCAGGAGGCTGGCTTGCCTGGAGCTCCCTGCATGATGCCTGGGGAAGCTGCAGCTCCTCCAGCCGCAGAGCCCCGCGGTGCCGGATGCTCCTGCAGCCATGGCTGCAGGGCTGCGGGTCAGCCTCCTCGCCTTGCCTCGCCTCGCCTTCCTCGGGAAAAGGAGTGCTGCCAGTCACAGCTTTTTAAATACCAATCACCCAGTAATACAAATCTAGCTCCTGCAAGAAGCTGCCTGCTTTTTGCCATCCTTTTACAAATTGTCCTATTTATTTTCAACAACAGAATAGTGCACTCTCAGCCTGATGGTGACTAGAGGATCTCTGAGACGAAGGGGATTTGCCTTGCTGGCAGACTTTGCAATTACTCAGGTAACACAGAGCTGGCAATACCTCTTTTCAGGGCAAGCAAGTGCAGATGTTGAGGAGCAATGCTGTAGGCACACCAGGGAGAAGCCATGCAAAAGATTAATATTCAAACAGCAATGAGATCCTGGACAATGAGCAAATAACCATAAAAAAAAGTAATGATAGATGTCCAAACATACCAACACTGGTTATCTTTTGGGAGACCAGGTCTTGTAGTAAAGCCTCAATTGCAGGATTATGTCTGGAATACAACTCGTACCGATTAATGCCAATGTGGAATTTTAACCAGTTTGGGTAGGAGTCTATGGAGGTTTCTCCAGTTGGCAAAAATTCTTCATTATCTTCATTTTGCCTACCACCAAAAAAAAAAATAAAAGAACACAACAAAAACCCAAAAATGAGGAGAAAGAAATAATGTTACAGTTTGTAACAGGCATCAAGAAACAGGGCTTCAAAATGTGACAACTTGAAAAGGCAAAGCACTACCGGGGGTGGGAGAAGTCCCCGAGTTGTCCCTGTACTGGCTGCATGCCCTGAGCTTGATCCCACCTGGGGCCAAGGGGGAGCTGGAGCTGGATTTTCACCTCCATTTAAAATCATCCCTGATTTAAAGCCCATGAAAGTCAGGAGCAAAACTCAGAGTGACATCACTGAGCATTAGCAGAGGCCCTTATATAGCAGAAGCACAGAGCTGTGAATTTTATATTGTGTTGAGGTTGTGTTACATTGCACACAGCTTTTACAAGCGTGACCCAAACAACAGCATCACCCTGAACCTTTATTTGACAGAGACCTGGGCCTGGAAACCAAGAGCGCAGCAGTAACTTGACCTCTTGTACAAAAGGCTCCCACTCTCACTTCTGGTTTTGTTTTCTTCTTTTAAAAAGAGTGAGAAGAAATTGGACCAATCTGAGCTGGCTGCTCAAGGATGGTTTTGTCCCTTCCCCAGCAGTAGGATACTATTACAGAAAAGAAGTGTTAAAATTCATTTGAACTCTGAAATTTCCCATTAGTTGTGTGAACTCTGGATGCAGCCACCGAGGAAATTATGTACAAGAAGCAGCTGCATTGTGGACATCAATGATAATTCCATTTTTCACCTACGGAACACATTGTCACATATCTTCCATCCAAAGTCCTCTGTGGTTTTAGTCATCTCCAGATGTTCAGATGTTTGTGACTTGACCTTTCTTTCTTTCTTCCTTTCTTCCTTTCTTCCTTCCTTCCTTCCTTTCTTCCTTTCTTTCTTCCTTCCCTTCTTCCTTTCTTTCTTCCTTTCTTTCTTCCCTCCTTTCTTCCCTCCTTTCTTCCCTTTCTTTCTTCCTTTCCTTTATTTCACTTTCTTTCTTCCTTTCTTTCTTTCTTTCTTTTCCTTTCTGTCTCTTTCTTTCCTTCTTTCTCCCCCTCTTTCTTTCTTTCTTCTTTTCCAGCACTTTTCCAGGTTTTTTGCACTTCACAGTCAGTTTTGATTATTAGATAGAAGGGCCCTGGACGATTCACATGGTGGTGGGGAGGAGATCAGAACTATTTATCTTCTCTTTCGTAAGGTTTAGATCATACTGGCTGCTCTGTGGCTTGACAGAGCTTTTGCATGGTACAATGCAGCTGTTTAAACATTACAGTGGCAGGGCGTTTGGAAGAGGGTGCTGTTGTATCAGACATGGATTTTGATTTCTCAGTCATTTCTCAGCATTTCTTGCAAGCCAACAGGGCATACAATTCACAGAGGCAACTAACTGCTTTGAAGGCTGGAGAGCAGCACTGGTGCTAGGACCCAGGGAATTAATTGAGGATGAAAAATGTAGCACAGATTCGATCCTGAAGGCAGAAATACCTGCTGGGATGGTTGCCTTTGTGATACTAGACCTTGCTTTTCAGAAAAGTTAATGCATCACTGCCTGGTCTTATTGCTTATCCCCTACACCTCAGAGCAAGGAGGTGCTGGAGAGAGGCTCACTGTGCTCTCTCTTTCTTGGGCTGTTTTCTTGGCAGCATCTGCCTCTGGCTGCGGCTGGGGATGGGATATTGGGGCATACGGACCTTTGACCTCCAGCTTTCTCATGCTCTGTGTTTATTCTGTATTTCATGGCATTTACTGGAAGGAACACAACCGGTCACGCCTGTGTGCCACTTCTCTTTCTCCTGGTGACACCGAATCACTCTGTTTAACCCTCTGCCTACTCCAGACCGGCCATGACATCAATTCTCCCTAGCGCTCGGCTAAAAAACAACGTTATAAAACAGAAGGCAGCCACCCAGGGAAGTGCCGTGCCACGTTTCCACACCGACCGCCCAGCACCCTTCCAGGCCTCCCCACTACACTCCCGAAGCACCCCTGCCCGGGCCAAACCTCACTCTTGGTACCGAGCCCCACCGCCCTGAGCTGAGCCAAACCGTGTCAGTTTCCCCCTCGCCGCGCCCCCGCCCCGGCACTCACCACTCGGTCTGCTCGGCCGCCCGCGGATTGAACCTGATGTCGCTGTTGACATTGAAGAGGAGGTCGCCGTCGGCGAGCGGGGGCAGGGCAACGCGGTAGAGCGGGTGCTCGAAGAGGGCGGCCAGCGGGGCAGCGGCGGCGGCGGCGGGGGGCGGCGGGCGCGGTGCCCCGGGGGGGATCAGCCGCCGCGTCCGCGCTCCCTCCGCCCCCCCGCCGTCCGCACCGGCTCCGCCGCCGCCGCCCCCCGCCGCCCGCTCCGCCGCTTCCCGCGACTGCGAGGAGAGGTTGGAGCCTGGCTCGGCGCTGAAGTCCTGCAGGATCCGCAGCGTGTGTTTGCTGGGCCAGCGCGGGGCGGCGCGGGGCGGCGCGGCGGCGGGCGGCGGGCAGGAGCAGCCGGGGCGGCCCTCGGTCCCCCGCCGCTCCAGCCGCGGTAGCAGGTCGATCATGATGTGCATGGTGCAGGCGACGAGGAACACCATGAGGATCAGCACCCGGAACTTGCGGACCAGGAGCATTTTCATGGCCGGGGCGGCTAATAAATTACCGGGGGAGGGGGAGGGAGGGGAGGCGGCAGGGTCGGCCGGGAGCGCTTTCGTGGAAAAAGCCCGGGCGGGCGTGGGTCTTCCAGCTCCCCCCCCGGGGTTTTGGCTTTCTCCTTTCGGATCGGGATGCGAGCGATCAAGTCAATAAAGTTATCTCCATAGGCGCCGAGAAATAAACAGGCTAAAAACAATAGGTCCTCATTTCTCAGTAGCATCAAGAACTTAGGAGGGGGAGGGAAAAAAAATAAAAGGAAAAACAATTAAAAAAGGAACACCGGACCGAGCCTTTAAAATCAATCGGAAAACAATGCCAGCGGCATTGTTATATAGAAAGCCATCTGTTCACGGTTTCTCTCTCTCTCTTTATTCCAGAGATCACAACAAAAAAGGGAAAACTGTTTCTTGAAAAGAAACCGGCATCAGACACTAGCTGTGATTAAATAAAATCATTAAAAAATCAAAATAAAAAGACACAGAGGAAGGGGGGAGGGGATGGGGGGAAAGGAGGGAAGAATAATATTAAGAAAACCTGGACGTAAAGGCAGCAGCAGAAAAAAAATCATCCATAATATTTGGCTGTGCTGGAAACGCTGACTCCCTTCCTTTGAATCTGCCCAGTGATGCAGCAGAAGCGCTCTCCCGCTCGCTCTCGCTCCCTCTCTTCTCTGAGACTGTTTAAGAACATTGGCTGGAAAATCATTTTCTTAGAGCAGTTCCAGTTTCTTCATCCATCGCGTCCAGTGCTCGGGAGAGATTAGTACGTTCAACTGAGCTCGAGTCTGGGTGGCTGCTGTATCCAAGCTGGGCTTTTGCTTTGGCTTGGGTTGGTTTTTTTTGGCTGCAAAACTGTCTGATGGCACAACTGCAACATAAAGGTTAAATATGGCACAGAAGAAGGGGGGGAAAAAGGGGAGGGGAGGAAGGATTAGAGGAAAGAAACTAATATAAATCAGTAGAGGTTCTTTACAGCAAAGAGGTCCCTGCTTTGATCTCTGCCGGGTTTTACAGATCTGCCTTTTTTTTTTTTTAAGAGAGAGAGAGAGAGAGAGAAAGGAAAAGAGAAGGGGGGAGAGGAGGAAAGATGGGGGGAGAGATCTTTGGCAGGTGCAGAGTGAAAACCTCTTTCAGCTACACTGAATTCTGGAGACTGGTTGGACTAGTAGCTCTGCAGCTCCAGCTTTCAGTGGGTGTGTTAAATATTATGAGCGAGCCATGATTCCTGCCTTCCTCACGTCATAGTTAGGAGATTGGCTAAATAAACGCTACAGTGATAGTAACAGGAAAACCTCAACCAAAAGCTGCCTTTTTTTTTTCCCCTCCCCTCCTCCCTTCTTCCCACCCCTCTCTTCATTCTACTGCAGCTCCAACTGGGGCAAGGAGAGGGCGTCTGTTCCACAAAGGTTTCAAAATAAAATAAAAAAATAAATAAATAAAAAACATTAAAGTGGTAGCGGAGAGAGGAATCTGCGCTAACAGCACAGCAAAGTATGAGCACGGTCAGTGTGCCAAGGCTGGGAGCAACGATTCTGCTCTGTCATTGTCTGGGCTGAGAGCTGACTGCCGCGCTCTCCCCCTCACACCCAGCCCCTCTCCGGAGCAAGGTCAACTCGGAAAGCCGTGTGCTCCGCTTCCTCCGGAGGAACAGCTTTATTTTAATCCGAGATCCTGCGGGCTGTGATAATCCGGGAGCGTGCTGTGGCGTAATCTGCCTGCTCTCCGGCTGCTCTTAGATGCGCAGTCAGCTCCCCGGGTGGGTAGCCCTAATACCTTACGGAGCTGGTTGGTGGTCCCGAGGTCAGCGCAGCCTCCGGAGCCCAGCGAGTGCCGTTGATGGTTGTCTGAGGTTGAGGGGAGTCTGGAGAATGGGACAAGCCACTCCAGTGGTCTCCTGGTGATCAGGCAGAGATGCTCTGGGCTGCTGATTTTGTCTTTTGAGCAAAAGGGTCCACTGGATTTTTTTTGCAGGGTTTAGGGCTCACTTTGATCAGAAGCTTTTTTTTTGCTACTGCAGGTGGAAAATATCTGTCATCAACATTTGCCCCTTGTTCACATGAAACAAGGGATTAGTAGGGTAACTTCTCTGAGGCTGCATTCAGAGGCAACTTCACCTACGTATCTCCTGCTTGCCCCTTTACATCCAGGGCAGGAACACCAAACCTACTTCAGTATGCTAACCACAGGTTGATGGTCTCTTCGGGACTACAGGTCATGTTTTAAACTATAAATCCTTTCAGTGTTCAGTCTAACAGTATCTGGGGCTTCAGAGGCTATCAAGAGTCCTGCAGAGTGATCAACAGTCATAGAGTGGGGCTGCAGTATCAATGAGAAAGGTAAAGTGCTTCTTCTCCCTACCCTCCACCTTTCCACAAGTCATCTCAACGGTGAACATGCTGGCCCATTTTACCCTGGATTAAGCAACATTAAAATACTTCTTCCTTCAAAAGTACTGTCCCTCTGTCCCAGGGTCCCCCCAGCATTTTTCCCGAACTGGATGATGGAGCACATCCAAGCAGTCACTGCTTTTCCAATGGAAAGAAAAGACTGATGAAAACAAACAAACAAACAAACCAACCCCAAACAAAAACCCTGACAGGGTCATGATCTTATGAATTGCTCTGCACCTATATGGAGGAGCAAGACTTTCTTTCTTAGGGTGACCTCTTAATACCAGGGTTCAGTAGATGTAGATGCTGTAGATGCAGCACTTAATTCCCACAGAAGCCATAATGTTACCCCTAGATCCTCATAATGCATGTGTGATTAATCATGGGAAAACCCTTTATTATGGAGCCAGAAGCAAGGCTTTCCATCTTTCCCCACTTTTTTTCACCAAGATCAGTCAGCTCAGTCAAAGAGTGTCTGGTCATCTGACTATGAGGACAGGAACAGTGGTATGTTGTGTGCCATTGCCTCCCACAAATAGCAAGTCTGTAGGGTTCTGCTTGAGAAATTGAGTTCAGTTTGTAAGGTAACTACCTTTCTATATAGTGAGTTTATGCACAGTTTATTATAACCTAGTTCAGCAAGCTGACACTTTAAGTCCATCAAGAGGAGGCTTGCAGTTTTGATTCAGCTATGGAACCCATCACTGCTGGAAGAGGATGTGATATGTGGTGAGGGAGCAGCATGACTGCCATGTGGGAGGATATCAGCTTGGGCTTGGGCTAGGGTTTTTTTTGCTTGCCTATGTCTGCAGGTTTTCTACTGTTGAGTTTCTGGTGGTTTAGGGAAGTCACATGAGCTGGATAATCAAGAAGACAAAAGGAGACAGGTGGAAGCTAGAGCCTGTGCTTCAGGGACTGCAGCGATGGAGGAGAGCAGTCAGAGCCAGGCCTCCAGGAGGGGTGAGTGCAGGATATAGTTCTATTCCCTTTGCTGTGGCTTTTCTAAGGGGTTCTGAGTGAGCTGTCTGTAGTGCTTCATGTGAAGATAGATCATATGGCATGTTATCTGCTTCAGCATGGCACAGTAGGGTTGGTGGGTTACAGGTTGTAGGTACATGGAACCTTTTTCTTGGTGTTTGACCTATTAAAGGTGAAGGCTGTGACACTAGACAGGGTGTGAGCTTTAACAGGTATGATGAAGAGAAAGTTGCAAATTACCTACATGACTTTTTTTAAGCTGAAGTTGTTAGAATGTATTTATTACTTTGCAGTAACAGAACGTGGTGTTAAGCACATTGTTACTTCACGTGCAAGAGTTATATTATGGAAGCAAAATTAGCTTTGAAACAGAACATAAGCAACTAAATGTAATCATTTTCAGGGTGTTCAGAAGGTGAAATAAGAATGTTATGAAATTGTCCCTGTGTTATGAAATTGTTCTGATCAGTATGACCTTTGGTGCATATTGGTTGAGGAGGGTTTCATCTAAACTGTGTCTGCCTGTGAACTGAATCTCCTTAATTCTCTTCCGTGAGCTTTTTGTTCCCTGTGCCTCTCAAATATTTGAGTTTTGTCTGAAGATGAGAGACTGGTGGATATGCTCTTTGCCTTCTGTAACAGACCTTTGTGGACAAGTTCTGCCAAGATCAAAGTTCCCTGGAGATGCAAATAGAGAAGAGCTGGCTTATCTCTATGCATTTTCCCCTCACCTTCCTTTCTTTTTTGGGGGGGTTCAGAATAACTAAGCCTCACTTTTGCAAGATTACACTTGCTACTTTTGGGGGGATCTTTTTAATATTGCAAATAGAACCTATATATATACTAGTCAAGGAGCAATGTGTAATTCTCTGTTTCCAGCCTCTCTTCCTTCATCTTGGAGACTGTTAATGATCACCACCACCAGTATATTACAGTCCTTCTGTGCTGATCAGTAAAGCAGGGGAATGACGTGAAAACACATCTAGCTTTTTCTCTCCTGTGTGGGCTCCATCTCTAGCTCATCTCTGCACAACCAAAATACCAGCTTCCCTGCTTTCCCATCCATTTTTCTCATGAATATGGGTAGGAATACAGTCCTCCTCTGGTTTTGGAGCCACTGGGCCTTGGGTGTGAGTGAAGGGCCTCTCCCACCTCCCTATTCATCTGTTTGGGAACACAAAGTGACAATCTCAAGTTTGCATTCCTGTTGGTGGCCCCTGAGGCTAGCAGGGAGACTTGTGTTTGGGGCGTGCTGGAGATGGGAACCTGAATTATCTGCTGGACTGGGAGGACTCAGGTGGATCGTTGTCAGGAAGCCACCAAGATACGTCAGGAGCTGGTCTGCAGGTCAGGTCAGCCTGGAAATTGGTCAGCAGCAGGAGATTAAGGAGCAGGTAGGGCAGGCAGGCTCAAGGACCAGCTCTATGGCTGGAGCATCTTCCCAGGACACCCTCATTACTGACACTGAGCAAGTGTGAGCTCAGTGCAGAAAAGCTTTTGTGCTTGTGCTGGGCTCTGGGGTGTGTGTAACCCACTTCCTTTTCCTGCTGTAAGGGAAGAACTAGGGATTTGTGTCCAGCCAGCTGAATTTCAGCCCTGCCTCCCTGTCTATATACCTTCATGCCCCAGCCCTTTCACTTTCAGTGCAAGTGCAGTGTTTACATGCAAGTGACTTCCCCTTGTTTTGAACCACTTGCCTTGAAGGCTTGGAGTTGACAGTAAACCCAAAAGAAATTCACAGTTTCAGAAGGGAGTTGTTTATTATTTTACTTTCCAAGGTCTTAGTCTCAGTAAGAGAAGTATAAATATTTCTCCTTATCTAAACTCTATGCCTTCAGGTGGAGTTTGAGTACATGGGAAGCAGCTTTTCATCTTTCCTGTGCTGGTGTGTTGGACCAGCTTTACCCCTATAATTGCCAGCATTATGTAAACAAGGAAGCAATCCAGAACAAGAGGACACAGTCTCAAGCTGTGCAAGGGGAGGTTTAGGCTGGAGGTTAGGAAGAAGTTCTTCACAGAGAGACTGATTGCCCATGGGAATGGGCTGCCCAGGGAGGTGGTGGAGTCACCATCATTGGAGGAGTTCAGGAGGAGACTTGATAGGGTGCTTGGTTGCATGGTTTAGTTGATTAGGTGGTGTTGGATGATGGGTTGAATGCCATGATCTTGAAGGTCTCTTCCAATCTGGTCTGGTCTAGTCTAGTCTATTCTTAATGGAATATTATGACATTAATAAGTTGTTGCATGCAGGTGATTTTGTTGAAATGAATGAAATTAAGTCCCTTATATAAACTCTTCTCTCTTTTTTTGGCCATCCAATCAAACCAGCTTTTCTCTCTTTTTCTTTGAGTGCTATTGGAAAACTCATCACACAACCATGAGCCAAGGTTGCTTTGGACCTAACATCGATATTACAAATTAACCCCTGGTGCTTTGTTTGCATGTTCTACCTTTGCTTTTATTTAATGGCACAATCAAGCCTTTTTGGGGGGGGGGGGGGGCTATTGACATCTCTCCCAGAATTTCTTCATTGTTCTGTGCATGAATTACTAACTTATCTGCTGGTGACATCTACGTAGAAGTTTATTTCCCCCATTTTTTTATTTGCTTGCCTCACTGAGCCGAGACAATGGTCACTGTACGTGCTAATGCATGTGGGTAACTAAATGAAGCCCGGTTTGGGGTGAGTAAACATCCCCAGGTATTATTTTTCTGCTCCCAGTTTACAGCCCTCTGATGTAAAGGCTGAATGCAGCAGGGCAAGCTGCAGGTCAGGCTTGAGTGCACATTTTCAATCAACGTAATATTTTTTTATTGTTGCTTCTAATGGAAAAAAATGGATTTTCCTTTCTGAAAGCATCTATGATGCTGGAAGTCCTGAGGACATCACATGCTGCTGCCTAGGGTGCTCTTCCTGCTCTCCTCTTTCCTCCCTCCCGAGATTCACGTGCTGACCCAATTTATTGGTGCTTTGCCTTTTAAACACAGATCGCCCTGGCAGTCTAATGGGTGCTGCATATTAACATCCCACGCTGTGAAAATCACCTTTATTGCTGAGGAATATGTTTGATACTAAACAGAAGGAATCTCCAGAACTCTTGTTGGGATAGGAAGGACGAGTGATACTTGTTTGAAGTGATGTGTTAGTTCTTTTTTCTTTTAGAATAGACTAGAATTAACCAGGTTGGAAGAGACCTTTGAGATCATCCAGTCCAACCTATCATCCAACACTATCTAATATATTTTTCTTTCTTCTTTTTATTTACTTATATATATATATTTTTAATAAGGCAATCTAATATCTCAGTTGCCTTCCAGCTTAGGATTTTGTTAGCTGTGTGACCTTTTCTTTTTAACCAAGTGGCCTCCCCCAGATGAAACAAGGCAGTGTGGCCTCCCCCAGTGAAACAGGCAGCCTTTCCTTCCTGTAGTGGTTTTGTTAAGGTTGACTGGAGGGGCATTGTGCTGCAAGTTTGAGCTAAATAGTGATGAGAGGAGGGACAGGTGATTGGCTTCCCCTGTTACCAGCAGAGCTGGCTGGTACTGTCACATCGTCAGAACTGGGCAAAGGTGGCTCATCCTAGAAATGCATCCCTAGCTGCCACTAATTTCAATTAGTTTCAGCTTCAACCTTTTTGCTTTCAATGTTCCCATTCTTTAATTTGGGATATGACATTCTGGATTATCCAAAACCCTAGGGATTGCTTGATCAACCTGTTGAAAGCAGAGAACTCATTCTTTAAGGCAATGAAACAGGCGGCTTTCCCTTGCCTGTTTTTTACTCCTCAGCTGTTGCTGCTGCGGATCAAGGGTCAGCTCCTCAGCTGGTATCAGAAAGGCCTTGGTTTCATTGAAATGCCACCTAATTATATCAGCTGAGGAGCTGGTCCACAATGCTTAATTCTTCCATTGGCTGGAACAAAGAGCTGCCTGGCAATGCAAGAACAAAACCTGTTATTGTTGTTGCTAGAGTAATGTGATTGGCCTGTGGAGGGACCACATTTGCTCCAGTCATTCAAGTGAAGCATTAATCTTCCATATAGCTACATTACAGAAGGGGTGAAAAATTACCTTCTTATCTTGTCATGATAAAAATTAACTGTTGGGATGTTGTGTTCTTATCTAAAAAGTCATCATTTAAACTAAGTCAGAACAATTATCTTGATGTGCATGATGTAAAAGCATGCACTACTTGAGTTATCCTAATTTCATCTTCCTGTAACAACTGATTACTTTCAAAAGACTTGTGATCAAGTAACCTGTATTCCTTGTGGACTTTCTGAGTTCAGGCATTTAGTGTATAAAAACATGGCTTGCTAAATTACATACAAAATCATTTTGCAGATGCACTGAAATGGATGGAGCTCTGTGATTTATGCCTGGAGAAAATGTGTCCTGATGATATCACAAGATGTAGTTACAGATGCAGACAGGAAGCTTCTGCATGCTGCAGCATGCAGTTGTGTACAGACCCATCTGAGTGCACACAAAAACATGAATGCATGCACACATGGACAGTTTAATTGTATACTGAAGAAGCTCTTCTGGGAATTTTTTGTTTGGTTTGCTGCTGTCTAATTTGGATTTGTATGGATGTTTTGACTTCTTAACTTGAGCTTTTTGCCTCTTGGCTGGATAAATATTCAATCAGATGATTTACAAAAACCCAACACCTTAGGAAGTAAGAGGGCAAACCACAAAGACATTTTAAGCATGCCACAGCCTGAAATAGGAATTAAAATACTAATAGAAAGCCCTCATGGGAGAGTCTTACAGCTAGGCAGTGTAACCTAACAGGCTGCAGATTACTCTGCCCCCAGGAGACATCAGGATTCTCCCCAGCTTGGATGCTCCCTGACTATATGATGCTGGAAAGTTCCTTCAGTTCTCTTTCCTCATCTGGTAGGAAGGGTACCCAAGAGCATCTTGAGATCTATTAATAAAAGCGACTGCAGGAGAGAGATGATATTTGAGGTCTCATTTCTTTGGAGAGTTATTCTTACACCTGATTCAAACCTCCTAAGAAACTCAAACTCTTAAGAGTGTTCTACATAGGAAGGTTTGAAACACTGGGATTTTGGGTGAGTCCTTGTGTTGTAAAACCCCTTAAACTTAGTAGAGTCTTCTGTTGGCTACCAAGGTAGGTGGTGAGGGTCACTAGAGCTTCCCTCCACCTCCTCCACTTAGCAGGATGGGGTTTCCTGGGACCATTTCATTGTTAGTGATTTCCACTATTTGACCCTAAATCTGCCTGTTTCCCTAAGGATGTTTTTTGCACTGTTTCACTTTCTTGGGTGGTTCTGTTGGTGTTTTTTCACCAGTAAATGCTAGTGAGTAAATAAGATTCTCTTGCATTTGCCACTGAAGGTGGGAGGATGTGGGTAGCCCTCCTAGTAAAGCAGCTGTATTGTTGCGAGGGAGGGATGATCTATGAGCATGTGAGTGTGTCAGGATGCTGGGGACAGGTTTGTTTTCTGGCTCTCTTACTCTGTGTCAAGCCTTGGGCTTCTCCACGAGATGCTTTTCAAACACTTGAGACAGCTTAGCTGCCTGAACTGGAAGCATAATTGCCATGGACTCCTTGTAAGTCAGACCTAATTGCCTTCAGGGTTGTCACTTAGTTGAGAGAGACCAACATAGATTTCCATATATAGGTTGTGATAATAAGACTTGATTTATCTTCTCTGTCTCTTCAGAAGAGGAATGCTTTGAGACAGAGCCTATCCTTTATTCTGTGTTTGTCGAGTGCCTACAGCAAGAGAGCAGTGTCCTCAGGTGGAACGCAGGTTAGAAGGATGTGGATAATGTCTATGAACAGTGTCTGTAATCCAGTGGTGAAAGGAGTTGCTCACTTACCTTCTCTGCTGGAAGATAAAAACTTTGGGCAGCTGCCAAGAAATGTGTCAAGGTTGTAACTCTCTGGTGGGCTGCAAACACGAATGTCAGACGTGCAAAGTGAAAGTGGTTTCAAGTGCAGGCTTTTTCCTTCTCTGGCTCTTTGAAGATTGAGGTAACTTTAAAAAAAAGAAGAAAATAAAACACGTTTCCATGGAAATTTTTTGAATCCAGAGGAGGGAATATTAGTGTGTGTGCTTTGTTCTGTGTTCCTCACAGCTGAGAGAAGTCACGGTGTAAATGGACCTAATGGCTGGGTGACCTTTGACAAAAGCAGACAGGGAGTCTTTGTTGTTGTTGTCAGTGATGGTGAATTTTTTTTTTTTCCTCGTTTTTTGAGTTAAGTCTTTTTCAGTGAAGTGATTCACTAGTTTCAGTTAAAACTTTGAGACAGGGACGCAGCGACAAGACAGATCGCTGTGAGCAACGAGGCTCAGTCAATTATTGACTAGCTCATCTCAGCACCTTTGTTTTCCTTCCTGACAAAGTATCATGACCTTTGTATAGGAAGCTGAGCCTCTGGGAACCAAGCACTGACCGTTCTGGGTGCCGCTGTGAGAAATGAACATTTTCTTGTCACAAAGCGAATTGAATTCTCTCCTTGCAAAGCTTTTCCTGTTATCTTTTAGATTAGTGTCTTGTGTGTGGCTGTCTGCTCTGATTTCTGCCCTTTCTCACAGGAAAACATGCAGAATGGGTACAAGGTAGTGCAGGAGCTGCTGGCTTGTAAAATATTCGAGAAACTCAAGTAAAGCTATCTAGAGCAGGGCTGGTGTGGCCCAGATCTCAGCTGGAACTCTTTAGACATGATTGCCACACATAAAAATGCTAATACAGTGACTCATATAAATATGAATCCTTTTTCAAATGGCTTATCTGCTATTTCTACTGGAACTAATAGTTTCAAGAGCACAAGGGGTTTGTAGTAACTGTGGCTGCAAAGCTCTGTTGTGCTCACTTTCTTGCTGTGTGATGGTATGCTTCTCCCTCTCTCCTCCAGTTGTCTTCAAGTACAGATCATGCCCTTCTGGCAGGTTAGTCAGGGAACAGGGACTGGATTTATCTGTGCCTTTTGCATAGATATTACTCCTGTCAGGACTGATGTAGCCAGAAAACTCTGACAAAGAGCTAATGCTTGAGATCCCTAAAGACATAGTGCCATGGTCCTAGAGTTTCTTGCCTTGACATGATGGGGAAGATGCTGTTGTAGTTGGGTCAGCTCTCCTCAGCTTGAGCTGAGGGAAAAAAAAACAGCTGGCCTCCTTGATTGTTCACTGAAGTCAACAGAAGATCTTCAGCTTGATAATCTGACATTAAAGCACTGAGCAAATGGAATTGAAAGGCCAGTGAAGCCCTTGCACATTATGCCATCACCGAGAGTAGAGGTCCTGTTCAGCTCACTAACAGTCAATGCTTTCCTGGAGTAAGTTCTTCAAGCCCCATATTCATAATATTTGGCACCTTACACTGTATGAAGGTCTCAAAGGCTTTTAACTTGTTAGCCATGAGGTCCACTTCAGAATTCCAGTCTACAAATGAAAATGAGGCAAGTCAGTCAAGGGACAAGGGTAATAAAGTGAAAAATAAACTCAATGTTTGCATTTAGTTAAGATGTGGAGTGATGCAATAAAGTTCCTGATACCTGATTGCTTCTGTGCCACAGAAAACAAATAAGTGAGCCCCCAAAAAACCTAACCCAAACAAAAACATGAAGAGCAGAACAACAGCAAATCCCAAATTGCTTCAAAGAGAGCACATTGAAACTGGAAGGGTTTAAAAAGGAAAAAAAAAGGCTTTTGGAAAGAAACATTGAAAGGATAAACATCAAAGGAAGACTGAAACAAAATAGGGACAAACAAATTAAAGAAGAAAACTATGAAACAAAAGAACAAAATGCCTTATAGAGAAGGGCTGAAAATGAAGGGCATGAAGAAATAATGACACAAGGGACTAGCAGAGTGTGAGATGCAGCTATGAGTATCATTTGCATAGGTGCTCACAGCCCAGTATAAACACTTGCTTTATACTGCCTGCTTTAGAGTCTTTCATTTATTTTGGTGTTCCTTGACCTAGAGAAGATCATTATAGGTTCCTTCTAATGATAATTATGGGTAGGCTGTAGGCCTTCCACCTTTAGTCTCTAGGGGTAACACAGAAATAACACTGTGGGTAGTTAAGAGCTGCCTGGAAGCTTTGCTTTGCACTACCAGAAGCAGCAGAAGTGGGCAGGGGAGTTACAGATGGCAAAGGGCAGAGCACTATTGTGTGTTTAAATCTGAGTAATGCTTGTGGATGTGCATACTGGTAGGGTGAGGGCTGCATGGGTGTGGGGAGGAGGCTGCTTCCCCTTGTGAGTCTGCAATGGATGTCTGACATTGTGTGACTTGTGCTGTCTGTCACACATGGAGAGGTGCAGAAGAACATCTGAACTATTGCTGGTGATAAAGTCCATAGGGTTTCTTTACACACTAAGGAAGATGCCAGTTCTCAGACTCTTGGCATGTAGCTGTTGCTTGTAAACTTGACATGGCGATCAGCATATAAATTAGGTCCAAAAGGTCCTGCTGTGCAGCTGCTCCAAATGTGTTCCCCTCTCTATTGATACAGAGGGCACATTGACAGCAGCACTGGGGTAAGGGACAAGGCTTGCTGTGGCTGTACGGTGTGTAACAGATGCCCAAGAACACTCCAGAGTGAACCTATTACAGAGGCAGCACAAAAGTCACAGAGCTTAATCACTCTGTTTTCCACCTGAGTTTGTTATAAACCTGTGGCAAAATGGGAGTGAAATGGCTGGTGGATGTTTTGAGTCCAGCCAGACCCCAACTGTTTTTCTCATAAAGGACTTCAAAGAAACCAGCTGAACCTCCCTCTTAATACTTAGCCTGGCATTTTGGTCTGTTCTCAGAAGGGAGACACTGGCATTGCTGCAAAACAGTTCAGGACGGGTAAGGATGCTGGAAGGCAATGAAATACAAATAGCCTTACCCCAGAGGGAAACGTTGGCAGTTTGTATGCCTCTGTAGCCTCTTTTCCTCCATTAAAGAAAGAGGCTGTGTTCTGATGCAGCAGCACTTTCTCATCTGCTGCCTCATTGCAGTGGCAGCAAGTAATGGGTGAAGACTGCAAACGTGCTGCTGTCTGTACCCCACCGTAAGTGCCATCTAAAGTAATTTAGCTCTTCACTCACTGGCACCTGACAGAGCCAGAAGGGCTGAGAAACAAACAGCAGAAAAAGAGAGCAAAGAGGAAAAGAGACTGAGGCTTAGTGAGGTGAGAGACACAGCAGTAGAAATAGCTTCTGAAGTCTTTTAATAGAAGGGTCTGTAGAAAATAATTTTCTCCTTTTCTTTACTCTCCAGACCCCAGTGTTCAAAGGGCAGGCAGCAACTCTGCTGCCAGCCACATCCTCCAGAAGTACTATTCTTTTGACTTGGGCAGGCTAATGCCAGTAGTGGGGAAAACTTGCCCTGGGTGCTGAATATGCACATTTGCATTCTTGAAACCCAAGCTGAACTTTTATTTAGTCTTTCTGAGTCATGATTTAAAAAAGAAAAAGAAATGCATGAATAACAGTTGTGGAGAAAAGCTGCAGAAACTGCTTTCTGGCACAAACATATGCAAGCCATATTTTCTCCAACAATAATTTCCCATGGAATTTTAACCTCTGAAGGATAATGAAGTTAAATTGAACTGTAGGCTTTGTAACATAAGATGGCATTGTCAATTTGGCAGGTCTGACAGCCATGGAGCAGTAACACAATATGAAAGAAACGGTACACCCATATTTAGAGCAAAAACCAAGGAGCTCTTCCCAGAGTCCCCATTAATGCTGCCATCCCTTGTGTGACTATGGCCATGTCATTTAATTTCATTGCATCATCTGAAAATGAGTGTGAAATTAGTACCATATGCAGCCTGCATATAAAGGCCAGGGGGATAAATCACAGTGAGAGAAGATCACATTGTCCTTAAACAGGAAAAATATCGAGGTTGTGGACAACTGAAATAGCTATACTCGCTCACTTTGCTGGTGGGCAAGTGGGCGCATGGTGGGAGCTTTCCCTGCTTGGAGTGAAGGAACCCAGTGGCATCTGTGTCATGATGTGGGCTGCTGATGTGTCATTACTGTGTCCAGTTCTGGGCTCCTCAGTTTAAGAAGGACATTGAGATACTTGAATGTGTTCAGAGAAGAGCAATGAGGCTGGGGAGAGGTCTGGAACACAAGCCCTATGAGGAGAGGCTGAGATGGGGTTGTTCAGCCTGGAGAAGAGGAGGCTCAGGGGAGACCTTATTGCTGTCTATCACCACCTGAAGGGAGGTTGTAGCTAGGTGGGGGCTGGTACCTTCTCCCAGGCAACCAGCACCAGAACAAGAGGACACAGTCTCAAGCTGTGCCAGGGGAAGTTTAGGCTGGAGGTGAAGAGAAAGTTCTTCCAAGAAAGAGTAATTGGCCATTGGAATGTGCTGCCCAGGGGGGTGGTGGAGTCCCTGTCCCTCGAGGTGCTCAAAAAAGGATTGAATGTGGCACTTGAAGCCATGGTTTAGTTGTCATGAGGTGTTAGGTCTTAGGTAATAGGTTGGACTTGACAATCTCTGAGGTCTTTTCTAACCTGATTGATTCTATGATCTGCTGCAGAAGGTAGATGAGCCTTGTACCTCACCCTGTTGAGGATTTTCCCCTAATGGCATTCGGCTGGGAGACCTGCATGTGCTAGGGGCTGGCTGTGGCTGGGGTGGCCTGGCCAGCCAGATGTGCCTTTGCTAATAATAACAGGAACTGCCTTATGAGCGCAGCTCCATATGGGTTGCTTGCGTAAGCCGTGGGGTATCGACTTGTCTTCTCCTGGGCAGGTTATGTAATCGCATCAGAAATCAAACACACAATTTGGATTTCACCTTTTATTTTTATTTTTTTGTTTCTTGAACATCTGGCTGTTCACATTTTTTGCCTGCTGATTTTATAAGGGTCCTGCTTAGAAATAGGTCTCTGTGCACGCAGGCATGGAAAACAAATGCTGAAAGGTTGCCGAGACAATGACCTTGGAATTAATTTTCAAATTGAAGTGAATATCATTATATTTTCTCCACTCAGCTCAAAGTTTCAGTAAGAGCGGTGCTGTGGTGTGCTGACTTCTCCAGCCCTAGTGCAGCACTAATTTAAGAGTCCCTCTTTTCTCCAGTTCTGCATTGCTGCCTTCAAAATAAGCCAAGAAGGAGCCCTGAAATGAGCCAGGATGTGACCTGAAGAGACCAGTTGACTTTAGCAGGCTTTGGAGCTAGCTTGCAAATGGTTGCTGGCAAAGAATTCTGCAGTGCCCTCACAGCATTTTAATTTCCTCCCTTTGTTGGTCTGAGATTGTCTAAACCTACTGACCTTTGGTACATGCTGATCATCTTTTGGTTTTCACCAAAGAACAAAACTCGGAGCGAGGTTTTGCTGGAGAATTGTCAGAGAAGTGGTTGCAGCTTTTCATTTATTTGACTTCCTGCCTGAGGTCCATGCTGGCAGATATTTTTGTAGCTCATTATTGTTGGTGGATGTTCTTGATGTGTGTTCTTCAGAGCTGTGTTCAAGGTATGTAGTACACCCTGGTCTGTGTTCCTTTTCCAGCCAGCTTCAGGGACCCCTTCTCAAGTGAGGCGGGATTGTAACCCGTTGCAGCAGCAACATATAAAGAACGGTTTCACAGCCTTGTTCTTAATGTTTTTAAGCCCAGGGACTTTGATGAAATGAGAAGATAAGTAGGATAGTCTGTTCCTTCAAAGCCCCCTCAGCATTTTTAACTGCATTCCTAATTATTGTAGCAGATAATAAGGACAATGCATGCAGCCACGCACAGAAACCAGCATTATTTTGTGCTTAGTCCATGTGTTTCACGTAGAAATCTGGATGACAGCCAGATCAGTAAATGGCTGATTTTTAATGGAAATCAAACCCACAACAGATGTACTGTATACTGAAAAGAGTTAAAAATGACTGTTTGCAGTCTCTGTGCTTGCCTTTAAACAAAATACATGATATACAGAGCAGTGGTTGTTTAGCATATGGTGACTTTAACATTAATAATTGCCTCTGCTGTTTCTGGGACTTTGCCAGGTTTTATGCAAGGGGGAGCCTTGAAGTTAATGACAAGCTTCATAGGCAGAACTTCTCCACTCTCAATAAGCAAACCCTCTGACTGTTACAAGTTGTGAAAAATCTTTGTGACCACTTGCATGTCACACACAATATTGTGTAAAGGTGTGCAAATGCTCACCAGAATCACAGAATCACCAAGGTTGGAAGAGAGAAGTTGGTTCCCATCCCTGACCCGCTGGGTACCTGGCTATTTTTATTTGGTTTGTGCCTGGGTAAATTGAGAAATTAATTCTGGGTCACACAGCCACCTTTACTTACTTCTTTATTTACCTTTTTATGCTGATGCCTCCACTTTTTTATTATGCCTGCTACCAGTTCTTTCTCATTACAAATCAGAATAACTAGTTCAGCATTACGTGGAGGATTGGCTGCATGGAGGATTGCTGCATTGGCTGCAGTAGTGTGCCCAGGTGGCCAAGAAGGCCAATGGCATCCTGGCCTGTATTAGGAACAGTGTGGCCAGCAGGAGCAGGGAAATCATTCTGCCCCTGTATTCAGCACTGGTTAGGCCACACCTTGAGTCCTGTGTCCAGTTCTGGGCTCCTCAGTTTAGTAAAGATGTTGAGTTGCTGGAACATGTCCAGAGAAGGGCAACAAAGCTGGGGAGGGGTTTGGAGCACAGCCCTATGAGGAGAGGCTGAGGGAGTTGGGGTTGTTTAGCCTGGAGAAGAGGAGGCTCAGGGGAGACCTTATTGCTGTCTACAACTACCTGAAGGGAGGTTGTAGCCAGGAGGGTGTTGGTCTCTTCTCTCAAGCAACCAGCACCAGAACAAGAGGACACAGTCTCAAGCTGTGCCAGGGGAGGTTTAGGCTGGATATTAGGAAGAAATTCTTCATAGAGAGAGAGATTGCCCATTGGAATGTGCTGGCTGGGGAGGTGGTGGAGTCACCATCCCTGGTGGTTTTTAGGAGGAAACTTGATGGGGTGCTTGGTGCCACGGTTTAGTTGGCTAGATGGTGTTGGATGATAGGATGGACACAATGATCTTGAAGGTGCCTTCCAATCTGGTTTATTCTATTCCATCTGGCAAAACTGGATTAATTCATGTGCTGCATAACTCCAGACTGACTGCAATCCTTGCGAGAAAGGGATTTGCCTTTAAGAGTTAAGTGCTGTCCCAATGTGTACATCTTCTAGTGTGCTTGGCCTCATTGCAGCTGTCAAATGGCTGGGGAGCCTTTATGTAAATCATTTTGACAATACACATTGGTAAGCTAGCGTAAAGAAAGCATTTTCTTCCCTTGTGGATGTTATATAGTGGAAGGGCTTCATCTCCACATCACAGTTAGGCTTTAACGCACAATAAATAGTCTCCGTGTAAGATACTCTGTGTAGACTCAGAAATAAGTTTTAGGGAACAGCTAACCAAACTACCTGACAGGTTGATTTTTAATTTATTTCTTTTTCTTTTTTTTTAAGAGGAATTTTACCTCTTTCTGCCAACTTCCACACAGTACATTTTTGATTCAATATGTTACTCTTCTTTAAAAAAAGAACTTGTTTTCCTAGCGTGCTAAAAAAAGACCTCCGAAGCACCATGAGGCTACAGCGAAGAGTTGTGCTGGAGAAAACCAATATCATGTCTTTCATCCTTTGTCTGCTGTCCTTGCCAAACTTCTAATTTAGCAACACACAGTAGTGCACCAAAGTGAGTCATGAATTCTTCAGTGTAATTACCACGCAGTGCACAACTGAGGCTGCAGAAGTCTGAACCTTTTCCTGTCTGTCGTTCTTCCCTTCTACTCGCTTTTCAAATACCATATGCTTTGCAGGAAAGCTGTGCAGTGCCCCACAGCTTCCACCCTCTCTTGAGCAGACGTGATTAAAACCTGAATGTTGAGTTAATAACTGAAAGGCCTTGCCTGTGTGATAAGCAAAAGAGACAAAAACATATCTGGATGGGTTTTGTAGCTAGAGTGTGTGTGATTCTTTTTTGGTTGGTTGTTGGTTTAGGGTGTGTTTGTGTTTTTTAGGCAAAACATCTTGGGTAGAGACATCCAATTGCCAGTCGTGGCACTTGGTGCCATGGTTTAGTAGTCATGAGGTCTTGGGTGACAGGTTGGACTTGATGATCTTTGAGGTCTTTTTCAACCTTATTGATTCTATGATCCAGTGGATAGTTGTAGGACTTGATATGAGATGTGAGTAAATGATGTGATGATGTGATTCTGTGATGTGCAATGACAACTTCTTTCCAATCTCAGTCTGAGTTGCCTGACAAAAGGATTTCATTCCTCAAATTCCTGGTTTGCTCTAAACACCAACTTCAGGAGTTAACTAGCTCCCTCTGTCTCACTTTTGCCTTTCTCTGAAGAAGGGAATTAATGTTGCCTGGTGTGTTTTTATTTTTAATCTCTATCAAATCTTCATGGAAAGTCTCAAAACTCAGTACTGGGCCCTGGGCAACCTGATCGAGTTGAGGATGCCCCTGCTTATTGCAGAGGGGGTTGGACTGGGTGACCTTTGGAAGTCCTTTCCAACCCAGACCATTCTGTGATAAATGTTGGGATCTAGTCTTGCTGACATTTTAAAATCAGTTTTGCCTTGAACTGATTTTCACATGAGCATATTTGTCTTGCCAGTACTCTGTAGACAGTGATCCTTAAACGTGAGGTAGTTGCAAAGGGCAATCGGAAAGCTCATGTGTTCATTCAAGATCTGAGCCCATGAATAACTCAATTGCAAGAGAGTCCAAATGGCTCTGTGAATTATCAGAGAGATGTGAAAGAGCAGCTGCAATTTGGAGTTTCACCACTGCTGCTGTATCCAAATTTGTGTGCATTTAAGTGTGTTCATTGAGGATCTTACCTGTTTTAGAAACGTGTACAAGGGCTCAGACTCTAAAAGTCCGTTACAAAACACAACATTCTGTACAAAAGGTGCTATGTCTGTCTTCAGAAAGAGCTGTTTCAAGCTATTCTTGAAATGTCACCACTTTTTGTTGCTGTACATGACTGTTACTTTCAACAGGAGTCTGGTGTGGGTAAGAGCTTCAAAATTCAACACAGCTGCTACAATAAATGGGAGCCTTTTTTCTTCAAACAGTGCAAGAAGATGAATCCTATTTGCAAACATGTTAACTTAAATGGGGTGTTGTGCTAAATATTACCTCTGTATCTGAATTATTCCTGCCTCCTTATCTGTGTTGAATGCTGATTGCAGCACAGGTGCTACAGGAGCACAAAAAGCTGAGATGTTGCAGATCTGGGGGATTTCATTTCCTTCAGCCACTGCCGGGCTGGTTAGCGTTCAGCAGCGTATCCTTTCTAGGTGTTGCAAAAGCCTTCTTCCTGAGCTCCTAACTGCATCAATCTGCTTCCTGCAGAACCAGGATGCACAGGAAAATGTGGTAGCATTTCTAAAGCTATAGTTACATTTCAGAGAGCTACTAGAGAAATACTGCCGTTGCAAAGTCCAGCTACGTGACTGTCCCCACCTCCTCCTTGTCTATATGAAAGGGCAATGTGCCTTTCAGACATAAGTCTCTTTCAGCAGCTATAGATGATAATTTATCTAATTTTTTTTTAAGCTGTGTCCATGGAAAAATACAATGGCAAATGATGTTAGAAACTCCCCTTGCACTTCTGGAGACTTCCTCCCTGCTTTCCCAATTACTGGTTTGTTTGCCACATCTTCTGGCTTGTGGCTCAGCCCTGCTCTCGTTTCACGCTTGGATAAAGGCAATTAAAGCAAAGGGCTTGCTCGTGTGAGTGGGGTCATGGTGATGCAGGAACACTCACACTTCACTGTCACTGTGCTCTGCCCACGCTACTAACAAAGCTCTCAACCTCCCTTTTCCAGTAATTGCATTAACTAAACTCAATAGTCTCACAAATTCCCAGACGTGTCATTTCTTTCCCTCTCATAACTGTGTTTATAGAAATACACTGTGGTGAGAAGTTAATTCTGCATCCAGGCTGAATTAGATGTCTTAGGGTTTGTTTTTTTTTCTGAAATGGATTGTTTCAGAAAGGCAATGCTGCTCTTGTAGGAGCTTATGTGGAAGTGAGACTACCTAACCTAATGAGTTATTAGGTGTTCCTTTGCCTGGAAATGAAATAAGAAGATATATAAGGAGTATTGTTCTTCAGGTTATGGAGAGGTTAGGCTTGTCTATTATTTGATTTGCTCTCTTCAGTTGCTGCAGCATCAATAGTGTTTCTCCCAGTTAATTTCTTTGTAGTTCCACAGGTACCTGAAAAGTTCCAGGGCACAAATGAAAACACTTTCAAAGAGTCCACAGCATAAATGTGAGTGTACAACAAAAGGAGATACCAGCAAATGGTAGAACTTACTTAGAATGAAAGACAACATAGTTATGTGAAAAGCTGGTGTAATCATCTGGGGTGGGTTACAAATGGATTATTTTCAATGACAGCATGTTGGATAGAGAGCTTAGATAGCTGAGAGGAGCTGAGGCATGGTGGATCAAATCCAAGAGGACACTTCAGGCACTGGGACAACACAAACCACCCTTGGCCTACTCACTGTGATTATAATAGCTGTGTTAGAGAAGGGTTCAGTCTGAATGCTGCATTACTTTGATTTTTGTCAATTAAAGCCTGATGCAATTAGATGAAGCCCTTGCTCTGCACACTTGACACTGCAAGATGCTGAGGAGTCTGGCCTTGATCCAACGAAGCACTTAAGTGATTCCATTAGCTTAAATGGCACTACCTGTGCGCTTAAAATTAAGCATGCACTTAAGTGCTTTGCTGGGTTGATGCCAGCATGTGCAAGGAGTAGCAAAGTCAGATTCATAGTGAGCACCAGAGTCTTGCTTTGGGTTTTTTTTCTACGTGCAGGAGGTCTGTGTGGTTTCATTTATTGCCTCTGTGGGCTTGCTCCTCAAGTTGTGATTTTGATAAAAATAAGTGGCGACACTGAATAAATCACCCTTAAAAAAGTGCTTCTCTCACAGAATTTGTACTATTGGAACCTGTTCAGCCAGTTTAATGCCAAACTGAGCCACTTCAGCTAACAACATGAAAGTGTTTGAGGCAGTTAAATACAGAGACTGATGCCTTTAACCTGTGAATGTTTTTCTGGGAGCAGCTGAAGAATATTATTTGAAGTGGCTGATGTTCTTCGCTGAACGAAGGCCACGCAGCCAGATGCCTAATGGTGTTCTTGGATTAAATGGAGCTACAGCCTGTGTATAATTGTGGTAAAACTATATCATAAAATACCGTAATTATTATCACTTGGTTCATATACTGTTCTTAAAAAAACCCCAAAGGCACTGTTAAATCAGAAATAAGCACAAAGTCTGGAAAGTTAGAGGTCATACAGGTGCAAGAGTCTATGGAGAAATTTGAAGTGGTTTACCCTAAATTAAAGAAAATGGGCTTGGAAAAGACCTCAGGAGGTCATTTAGTTCATCTGTCTCTTTAAACCACCAGAATTGTATATTCCCTGGTCTCCCTGAGCTATCTGTTTCAAGTCTTTACCATTAGAAAGTATTTCCTGATGCCCAGACTGAATTTCCCTAGCTGTAATTCAATCTCATTATTTCTTGTCTAACCTACCACACATGTGAAGAATAGATTATTCCCTTCCCATCTGCAGCAGTCTCAGGGCAGTGCTGAGCTGCAGTTCCTCCATGTGCATACATACTTCTTGCACATTTTCGCACTTCTCCTCATTTACATCCTTCTGTGATCTTGCTCTGGACAGCCACCTGTGAGGCACTAAGAAGAAAGGTGCAACTCTGCTCCCAGGGTTTAGGCAATAGAAAGTCTAGGTGAAGAAATTCCATGTCTCTGCCTTGCCACATCTCATCAGAGGGTATCAGGTGGCAAGTCCCAGTATACAAGCTTCTGTGTGTGACTTTGAGATGGATTTTATTTTCTACTAAAGAAACAGTCAATTCTTGAACTTTTAATTTCTTTGTCCACTCTATCACTTACAGCTAAGGAAAAACTGTGGTCAGATGCAGCTCTTGCTGAAAGATCTGTGTTTATCCTGGGAAGCTGAGTGGTGGATTTGCATTCTTGCTCTTTCTATGTGACTGCTGACTCACTCCTCACAAAAGAGTCTCAGTTCTGGTGCTGAGTTTTGGTTCTGTTGGGCTGGAGACAAAAGGCTAACACTGGTGCTGCTCACAAGCCATGCTGCAATTTCAGCAAGCCTTAGCTGTTCAGCCCTTCAGGGGAGACCTAAAAGCTTGAGGAGGAGCACAAGGAAGCTGTTTAATACCTCCTCCAAGCTCAAGGGTGATGTATCTCAAACAACAGAGAGGAAGGTAGGCAAAAATGCCAGGTGGTCTGCATGGATGAAAAAGGCTCTTATGGGCACTCTTTGACACAAAAAAGGAGGCCTATGGGATAACTGGAGAGGTACTTTGTTAAAAGGCATGGGATGACAGGATGGAGGGTAATAGCTTCAAACTGGCTTAGGTTGGACATTAGGAAATAGTTTCTTGTAACACATTGCCCAGAGAAGTTGTGGAGGCTCCAGTTCTGGAATTGTTCAGAGCCACACTAGATGGGGGCCCTGAGGAACTTGGTCTAGTAGGAGGTGCCTATGGCCATGGCAGAGGGGCTATAACTAGATAATCTTTGAGGTTCTTTTGAACCCAAACCATTCTATGATTCTAAAATAGAGGAGAAGGGAAGCAGATCCTGGATGTCCTCTGCAGTGATTTAACTAAAATTCAAGAAAGCTCATTTCAGGCTTGGGATGTTTCAGTTTCATTCTAGCGATCAATTTCTGTTTTTCTATTAACACCTTGGCACACTTTATAGCCTCATCTCAGCATTTGGGCACACTTGAGGTGCAGAGTTTTCCTCACATGGCTCTAGCAGTGTTAAAAAAGAACTACTTTTTTTTCAGGAATACCTCTGAGGACATCCTGGGAACATCAGGAATTCAGAGGGCAGCTCTTGTGTTGGCACTTGTACAGAGCAACCCGTTCCTACATATGCATGTGCGCTGCTCTTATTACTATTCCTGAAGCACCTCAGGAAACTTCTGCAGTGCTTGGCCCTACCTTCCTTGTAGCTTTGATAATGCTCTCATCTTGACAGATGATACCCACGTGGGTGCAAAGCTGGTTATATTTACACTCTCCCAGAAGGCTGAGTGCAGTTGTCACAACTTGTCAGTGGTCAGGACCGAACAGTTCGCGGTCGGCGGGAAGATATTTTTCTGTTACAGAATTTGGCATGTTTAAAAAGGAGTTGGGTGACTGTGATTGTTAAGATGTAATCAAATACATTAAGGCAACTATTTTCTTCACCATTAATAATAAGAAACCTGGCAACATAATCTTCCCTTCATTCTCTTGTTTCACTTTCGTGGTGAGAAATGAAATGAAAGCAATCAGGAGCTCCAGGAGCCTTTCTGCTCTGTGTATTTTTGTTGTCATAAAATAAGTACTCCTGTCATGTAATTTTAGTTAAAAATTTTCCTGGAGGAAATATGTCCTTTATCACCGCTCCTAAGTGTTCCTATAAATGAGAATTAGGTTCTTAATTTATCAAGGTACATAGGAAAACTCGCTTGTAAAACTTCACTTGCAATGGGTACGTGTTTTCGGTCGGGTAGCCTGCTCCGGTTTTAGTCTCCTGTGTGGTGTATTTATTTGTTTACTAAAGCTTGCATCATTTATTTTAAATCCTCTCTAAGAGTTGAGGGATTAGGAAATGATGAGTTGTAGCAATAATTTTAGAACATGGTTAATATCTTAAATACTTTCCCACTACAGCAGGTTAAACAGTCACCAGCCTTTACCTTCTAAAGCCTCATTTAAACCTAATGCCCAAAGATAAATGTTGTAGAAGTTGCCATTTAACACTTTTGTTTGACGTGAGCTTACAATGTTTTCTCAGCTGAGGAAAATGAGGAAAACTGAGTTGAAATGGTTGAATTCCATTATCTTTGATTCTGCTGCTTTTTAAAACCGACACTCCTTTTGCAGTTTGTCTAATGGCTCCCTTGAGTTTGTTAACCTTTGTAATTATGCCGTTTAATTTTTCGTCTACCTCTTAAATGAATTTCTGTAGCAGATTCAAGGCAATTTCTTGATATTCTAGATTAAGCGCTCTGTTCCCACTAGAACCTGGAGTTCTAATTAGACCTCCAAGGTTGAGGACTTCTGATGTGCTCTGCCAGTGCTGGTTTCAGATTGATCTAACTGTAATAACACAGACTAGCAATTTCCACTGGGAGACCTCAAAGGTAAACTGGGAGATCTCAAAGGTAATTCAGTCGAGTAGAGGAATACTTTCATTCTCACTTTCCAAAGTGATAAAGTGAACAAAAGGAAGGTGAAATGACTTGTGGAAGATAACAGAGGTAATCCAAAAGTCCTCATTGTGAATGGCAAGACCCCATTCATTTCAGTGGTTTTGGAGGTAGTCTTCTGTACCAGGGCAAATGAGACTCGGTGGATTTATCTTCAGAGGCAGTAAAGGACGTGTACAAACCTTTTTCTCTAGCTTAATTGGATTGCTCTTCAAACTGCTCAGCCAGGCAAGCTGAGCTTGCTCAAGGGGGAGACCCAGCTTCTGTGTTTTGGGTGACTGAAATCTGTATCTTGCTTTTACTTTTTCCTTACTTTTCTAATTGGTTAGAGAGAGAAAAATTGAAAAGAAACTCGAAGCATTGAGGTGTTTTGGATTTTGACCTCTGAAACAACTGTTTCAGTGAGCAGCTGAAAATGAGGGACTAAGAGTTTTATGATTGAGAAACATGAGAGGAAAATTCAGGTGATCAAGTGAATGGCAGTTTCTTCAAATCCAACTTTTTTCTGACTTTTAGTGACATTCCAGATTGGGGTTGCAGAATGAGGCATTTTCTAAGGCAGATTTAAAAATGGTTTGTCAGGAATGGGACGTGCACATGACTGTAATCTCTCCAATTCATGTCACTGGGCAACTGTGAAATCCAGTTTTACAAACAAGGACTCTAAAAATAAGAGATTTTCCTTGTTGTGTGGAGCTCTGCAATCCATGAAACCAAGATTTACAGATACCTTGTGCTGCACCACAAGGGGTGAGGATGACATTGCTGGCAGGTTAAGGCATTTCCTGGCATTTACTAGTACAGTTGGTTGCATCTATGCTGTTATTAAGAGAGCTTCACTTCCAGCCAGGAAGTGTCTTTTGAAACTTGAATGGGACCCCAAAGACTTCTTGTGGGAATAAAATTTCATTTCACTAAGTGGTAGAGATGTTGAATCTCCCAGCTTTTGTTTTTCTGAGAGTTCAAGTGCCTTGGCAAAGCAACGCGCACCGAGGTGCCCCAAGGGGTTAGCCCTGAATCTTCTTATTGATGTCAGAGTAATTGCCCTCAGCACCTTTTCTGCTTTGTCTCTCACAGCAGAAATCTTTCCTCCTGGCTTTTTGGGTGATGAGGCTTGCAAGCAGAGGGCTAAAAGTTTTATAGTACCTGCTTTTTGACTTGATATTTCTAAATTGCCTTTGAGTACATGTTGTAGAGATAGAGAAAAGAGGCTGGGAAAATATGGGTTATAGAAACCTGTTTTTTTAGAGACTGGCAAAGTGATGTTTGGTTAAGGTTGCTGAACTAGGCTTCAGGGCAAATACATGAAGCAAGTTTGAGCTAGCATTGCTATGAGATGTTTGCCTTAATGCTTCTAGGAACACTGTTGCAAAAGCTGCTTATAGGTGGAATGAGGGAAGTCCTTGAGATACAACCTTGCCTCTCTATTTCTGTGCTGCTTTACCTTGTTCTGTGCCATGCCTGGCATGGATTTCTCATGGCATCTCTGCCAAAGGGAAGACTTATGACCCTTAGGAACATGTTCTGTATTTCAGCGCTTTTGTGGGCCCCCAGTTCATCCTCACTGGCTTCTCTTCTCAGTCTGGGGAGGTGAGAGCTTGGTGTCTAGTTCTCTAACAGAAGCATCCTGCCTGTGTTCACAGCACACAATATGCTAAAGCTCTTTATTCAAGGACAAGGAAGTGTCTTTCCTGCAGCATATTGCTTTGGACCTGCATGCTGAGGGTCCCCAAAGCTGCCAGCATCTCTTTTATGAAATGCTGAGCTACTGTTGGTCTGGGGAAGAGCCCTGACTTCTCACACTAATCCCTCCTGAGGTGATGCCATGCTCAAAGAGAAACATATGGAAATAGCCCTGTTCCCAGCAACTCCCTCACTGCTGTCTTTCCACCGGTGCTAAGTTCAAAGTGGCAGAGAGACCTTACTCATCTCCCTGCATGCCACTCTGATCAACTCTTCCTGTGAAGCTGTCAGGATGGCTTCTTCGAAATAATTACGTATTTCCAGTGATAAATCCTGGAATCCAGCTTCACCTTCCAGCGGCTGATGGGTCCTGGCTGGTCCTTGAGATGACAGAGCTCCTCTCTGCATAATGCCCTGTGCCAGAACCCTGTGCACAGGGTTGGGGATTCATTTCCTTCCAGTTTCCTGCTTCCCCAGCTCACATGGCTCATGTCACGGCAGAGCTGTGACTCCTGATGTAGTTTCCTTTTTCCTCTCCCACCCCAAAAATGAAGCTGCCAGCTCTGCCTCTGATAGAGGGGCAAAAGAAAAGTGCTTTTTATTAATTGTTGCATGGAAAATCAGTGGCAGCACCGTGAGGGTGAATTTATCTTCCAGCTCTTCAGCTTGTACTTTCATCACCGTTTTGTCAACGAGACGAAGCTCATCATTTACACATGAAACCCTTCCAGAGAATATACAAGAGAGTGCAAGTGCAATGAAATAACAAGCATTGGTGTTTCCTACAGAAGGAACCAAACATTCAGCTGTGATCAGTTTTATTAAGAGGAGAAACTGCTAGAAACAACAGTGGCCCAAATAAGTGGTGAGGAAAGAATTTGATCTCTGGCTGATGGCTGTGATAAATTTCTCTTGTCATCTCAGTTCATTTACTGCTGGTAGTGCCCTGTGCAGTGATTAAAGCAGCAAAATATTTTAGGCACAACAGAATGTAACTATTCTCCAAGTGAATTGGACAAAAATAGCTCCACTGGTAGATAAATGGAAGAGAAGGTGCTTTTATGTGAAGTCTGTGTTAAATTAGGGAGCAGTTATTTTTGTTCCTTACTCCTTATAGGTGGCAGTGAAGCAAAATTGTATTTCTGGGACTACTGCTTTGTATAGACTATGTCCAGTCTTTCAGCACCTTGAAAGCTGAGGCAGGGGAAAGAAGACCTATTTCCTTGGTGTGATTGCTAGGCAGGAAGATCTGGGGAGATGCCTGGGCAGAAGGAGAGGGAAGATTGGGCATTGCTGTAGAGGAGGGTAAGGAAAGCTCATGAACACTCACATTCTGTTTTAGCTGAGGGTGGTGTTCATGGTCTGGATCTCCTCTTTCCCAGCATGTAGGACTGCCTAAACACTGAGGGTCAGAAACAAGAAGCAGATAGGGCATGGAAAGAACCCCTGCCCAGAGAGGGACAATGCCTGCTGGGTGCCCACACAACCCTGTACCTTGTGTTCACTCCTGACATGTATGTATGTTCTGGTCTAGGAACATACATTTGTTCTGGGAACAAAATGCCCAGGGAAGTGGTGGAGTCACCATTCCTGGCAGTGTTCAAAAAACACGTAGACATGGCACTTTGGGACATGGTTTATTGGGCATGGTTGCATTGGCTTTGCAGTTGGACTTGATGATCTTAGAGGTCCTTCTCAAACCTTAATGATTCTATGATTCCATAAAAGCCTATCAATACTCTGCTCCAAGTTGCTTTTTGTGAGGACATTCACGTAGCCTGGGTTGCAGTCACACATTTTAAAGAGTGCTGGACCCTGGCAGAGAAAACCCCTTTGCCTTTGTAAGCCCAGAAAGCACCACTGGGGCCCAAGAGTTGCGAGTAACTCATTTAATCAGTGCAAGAAAATGGGTAAACAACATCTTTGTCCTAAGAACCAGCTATTTCATTAATGTTTTGTGAATGTTGATAATCTTTTCTTAAATACCATTCAGCATGCTGGGCTCCTTCATCCCTGGGGTTCTTTCCAGATGGGATAGCAAAGACAAGAGAAAGCAAGCTGTCATGACCAGCAGCATGTCGCTGGAGTTAGCGCGGGAGTTGTCAAATGATGCCTGTTTGCTGCTGCAAAGCCCTGTATTAGCATGAGGCTGCAAAAGTGTAACATTTATCATCAGTGGGTATTATTTGAGAAGATCATTTAGTATCTGTCAAGGCTGCTGTAATGTATTATTTTTTTGGCCAAAGGACTTCAGTGGGAAGCTGCCTGCGTGCGTGCGCGCGCCTGCACTTCTGATTAATTGTAATCTCACATAATGCACTCCTCAGCTTGACATTTTTAAAGTAAGGGTAGGTTGGCTGATTCCTGAAATTAATTATAATTCAGATTTTGGAGTGTGAAAACCGGATAGAGAGCTTTCTATAAACCCTTTAGACACAGCGAGAATTTGGGCTGATTCATTATGCGCTTCGACTATGCTCTGCTGCTCGTGTCAGGAGATCTTTAGGAATTTATTGCAGGAAAATGGCTCCTTTTCACAAATTTGATGTGAGGAGAAGATGGAATTGGTATTTTAATTGCATTTTGATGAGGGGGAAAACAAAGCCAGGCAGGGCTGCGGCCCTCGGTACACCTGATGAATTGATTCTCTGGTGTTCCTAATTCAGGGAGAGTAAGAGAAACTGATCTGCATGAATCAATCCCTGTGTGAAACTTTAAAAAAAGCCCTAAGAGCTAACATATGCTGGGGCAGCTTATTTGCCTTCCCTTGCAGGAATAAATTAGCAAAGTCAAAATGCTTTCTAGCACTTCAGCAGGAATAGCCTTTTGGTGATTCTCCTTTAGGTGTTAAACTTATTAATGCATCTCTTTAGAAAGATTAAATTGTCTTCCAGTTCTCCTGAAACTCTGGCAGCAGAATTATTAACTTCTGAATTCAAGGGATGCCCCAAATAAAGGCCTGCTTCAGAGAGGATGTTTTGGATCACAGGATGGTAGGAGTCCTCACCAACCTCAGTGGTGGGTGGGCAGCAGGTTAGAAACCTACGGCACTCCAGAGGGGGGGAAAAAAAATCAGTTCTACTACAACATGTCAGAACGTTTTCTTCATCTTTTCTCCTACTGTTGAAGTGCCATGATGTCCAGTGATCCTAAGGATGTACTTAGGATGATTACCACAGGGTCACAGGATGTTAGAGGTTGGAAGGGACCTCTGAAGGTCAAGTCCAACACCCCTGCCAGAGTAGCACTATGGAATCTATCACAGGTCACACATGGGTCTTGAAAGTCTCCAGAGAAGGAGACTCCACAACCTCCCTGGGCAGCCTGTTCCAGTGCTCTGTGACCCTCATAGTGAAGAAGTTCCCCCTCCTGTGCTGTAGTTTATATCCATTGGCCCTTGTCCTATCATAGGCTGCAACTGAGCAGAGCCTGTCCCCTCCCACTTGACCCCCATCCCTCAGATATTTAGAAACATTTATTAAACCCCCTCTCAGTGTCCTCTTCTCCAGACTAAAAGCCCCAGGTCTCACAGCCTAGCCTCATAAGACACACACTCCAGTCCATTAATCATCCTCGTAGCCCTCCGTTGGACTTTCTCGAGTAGATCTAGCTGACTGCAGGAGGAATTACAGAGGCACAGCCATGACAGTGTGAAGACTACTTTCTTAACCTGAATCACCTTTCATGTGTAAACATGGTAAATTTTCTCTCACTGGACAATCCTTAATGTTAATGAAGAAACTTTCCAGCTAAGGATTACAATATAGTAAAACTTTCAATGCTCAGAAGCCCAGAAGATGGAGGAAGGCTATAGTGAAATGCTGTCTGGGCTCATGTAGAGTAACTGAGATGTGTGATTTGGATCTACAGAAATGTTTGTAGCTGTGTGATGGTTATCAGTGTATCTCCATTGGGTATCAGGGCCTTGCTGGGAGCTGCAAGAAGGTTGTTATAGAAGAACAACAGGAATTTTTTCATTAAGCTCTTCCCTGTTGCCTGAGATAAGAAAACCTCCTCCCCTCCTTGACTCACGCGGTAGATAAGATAAAGATCTATATATGAGATAAAACTTAAGTGCAGCAGGAACTTGGAAGAGCCACTTTCTAGGAGACAAACCTTAGCATGCATCAGTTTGGAAAAGAAAATAGGCATTGATTTATGCTGTGTTATAGAGGAATTATGATTCAGACAGTAAAAGCAAATCCCAGTTGTTGGCTCCAGATGTACTTTGTGCTGGAGACTGTGGATTGCAACAAAGGCATCACCTGCAGGTTGTAATTCTCCCCTCCAGAGCTTTTGAAGGCTGGGGAAGTTTAGTTGCTTGTCCTGAGATTGCCATGCATGTTAGCATGGCATGGAGGCTATCATTTGCAAATGCTGCTGACCTTAGCAAGCTGCAAAGGCTTCTGTCTTATGTGGATGAGTATTTCTTGGATTTCTGTTTTGTGGTCAGGACAAAAAGACCTTTTGCAGGTTTATTGTTCCTCAGCCTTACCTAATCACTGTAATCACAGCTTCCCCAGTCATTAGGACAACTCCAAACCAAGCAGGAGGTTTGTTTTTTTTTCTTGGAAAACTCCCTCTTCAAAGCAGTGGCAGAACAAGAAAGATTCTATCCCTTGCTGGACTTCTTCCCCATTAATTATCTGCACTGCTGGTCTTTGTGTGTTATCTGCCTCCCTTGTTCCCATGAATCTAGGGAATTCTAGGGATTTTGCTAACACATTTTCCCTTGCATTCAGCACTCCAGTTGGTGCTATATGTGCAGCACTCTAATAGCATATATGGGTCAAATTGTATTCTGAGTTTGCATGATGAGCTCTGACTGAAGTCCCTAGGGACAAATAACCTGAATACAGACCTGTATTCCTATAGTAACTTGGCTGCAATACACTGTTCCTTACATGAATGCCTGAGTACCTACACTTTCATGATTAATGTTAAGCAAAATATAAATTAGGTGTTCCACTCTCTGCTATCTCAGGGAGTATTCTCCTCCTGGGTGAATAAATTCTTTGGCCTCTAACTTGAATAATGCAGTTGCGGTTTTCATGTCATCCAAATTCTTGGGGGCTTCTCCACTACCTGCCCCTTCATGTAGGCACTCTGCAGGATGAGAGTTGCACCCTGAAACCCAGAGTAAATTTCAGAGGAAGACCATCTTGATGCTAACTAGGTTTAAATAGAGTACTGAAAAACACATCAAACTCTCTGTTAAGCAGCTGTGTACTGACACCTCATTAAAACATGCTCAAAGATCCTCTAATGGAAAGGCAGACCTGAACCAAAAGGGATCCTCTGTGTAGTGCAATAGTTGACTGGAGCAGAGATTCAGTAAAGAGATTATTAGCTCGTGATCAAGTTGGACGTGCCATGTTTTAGATGTGTCTGTGTGCTGGAGCAGGAAAGCTGTGCTGGCAGCAGCTGGCTGGCAGCCAATGGGGCCATCTTTTCATGAGAAATAGGACACATGCGCTCCAGGTTTGCTGAAACCAGATAATTAATCAGGGGATGAAAGTGAGAATGAGCTAGAAGGGTGTTCAGGTATGATCATCAGAGATTTTTTCCCCAAATGGATGGTAATAGGAAGTGGCAAAATACGCTGGCAATGAAATGCAAAGATGAAGTGCATTCATTTAATCAATTAAGATCGATTAGTGGAATCAGAGGCACTCTATTGGTGGCAGCTAATGCAGAGTTTAAAGCATTTTATCATGAGTACTTAAAAAATTGCCTTGATTTTTCTGCTTCAAATCTCTGTCCCATGTTTGTGCTAAGCATTATAAATAATACAATAATGTTATGAGTAATTTAATATTAATCAGTCATCTTTCTTAGTTGCTTAAGTAGAATTTTCCTGTACTTAAACATGGGCTTTTCATCTCTAATTCTAAATAGCCACTTTCTACCACCTCTTTTTGTGACCTCTCTTCAAAACTGTTTCATAACAACATCCACCCACAGTTTCTTTCATTGAAGGGAAAAATGATCAGGATTATAGAATCATAGAATCTGTCAGGGTTGGAAGGGACCACAAGGATCATCTAGTTCCAACCCCCCTGCCACGGGCAGGGACATCTCACACTAGATCAGGCTGGCCAGAGCCTCGTCCAGCCTGATCTTAAACACCTCCAGGGATGGGGCCTCAACCACCTCCCTGGACAACCCATTCCAGGGCTTCACCATTCTCACGGTGAAGAACTTCTTCCTCACGTCCAGCCTGAGACTCCCCACCTCCAGCTTCATTCCATTCCCCCTAGTCCTATCCCTACCTGATATCCTGAGAAGTCCCTCCCCAGCCTTCCTGTAGGCCCTCTTCAGATACTGGAAAACCACAATATGGTCACCTCAGAGCCTTCTTTTCTCCAGACTGAACAGCTCCAACTCTCTCAGTCTAAATATTTCCTTCTTAAAACAAAAGCAAGCAAGCATGCAGCCAAAGAAAAAAATCAAAGCACAAAACCCCACAATGAGCTGTTCTGAAATCCTGGCCCTCACTGTACTACTTCATGGAAATATGATTTATCTGTTTTAATTGTGGAGCAAAGCCTTAATGGAGATGCACCTATACAGCAACAGCATCCTTTTGCTCTGAGAGCTTGTTTGTTCAGAGAACCAACTGAAGTCATCCTGACAAATGAATTCTTTTCTGGGTGTGAGCTGTGTTTCCCTTGGGATGAGGTGTGTGGTCAAGTGGTACCAGTGTGACCTTCCTAATGCAAGCTAGTCCTAGGCTGCACTGGGACAGGCTGTTGTAAAGGTACTGACACCAGAAAAAAGGTGTTGTGAGCAGTGCATAGCTGTTGTGTGAATAAAGGCTTAAAGGCTGCTTCACAGTGAGCATCTCTCAAGGGTCCTGTCAGAGCATTTCTCCTCTCCCTGGACAATAAGAAAATTTGGCTCTCAGAGAAAGATGTTTTCACCTGACTCTTGGCATTCAAACCTGGACTCCACCCTGTTCCAAGGATGCTGATTTACATGCAAAACCAAAATTGTACTGGATGCAGCTGAGGAAACAGGGGTGGCTCCCCAGAGCTTTTTTTCACCTGTACTAACAGAAGTTTTCATGCAGACCTATTCCCCTTGCTGCCTCCAAAAGGTGAATGCTTCTGGTCCTGAGTGCAGTTTGTTTCGAGCCCCTGAGGAGTAAAACTTGCAGCTTTGCCTGGGGAGGACTGGCTGATTCTATGTATGTATTCTATGTATGGATCTTGGAAGAATCACTCAGAGATGGGTTGGTGCAACCTGCCACCTGACGTGTCACATGCTGAGGTGGAGCTGCGGTCTCTGCTAAAACAGACTGGACCAGGAAAGTAAATAATCATTGTATAATCCTTATGCAAGAAGAAGGAAACAGTTCTGCACACCACCATATTTCATAAGCTCTTCATGTATAATTTTTAGTTTTCACATTGGTATTCTGTTTCCATTTATTATTATTTTTTTTCCTTGAATTGTTCTGCACTGAGGGTGGAAAACTGCCTCCTGTCTTTGACTTCTGAGTAACACAAGGAGGAGCTTTACACTGATCCAGTAAGTACAGCAAAACCAGTTGTGGAATACAAGCTGTCAGCAGGTGATTATTGGATGGCCAGAGCTGCAGTGATGGTTTGTTTTTTTTTTTATCTGGTATTCAGGCTGTGCAAAATCACACAATCACTAAGGTTGGAAGAGACCTCAAAGATCATCAAGTCCAACCTGTCACCACAGACCTCATGACTAAACCATGGCACCAAGCGCCACGTCCAGTCCCCTCTTGAACACCTCCAGGGATGGGGACTCCACCCCTCCCTGGGCAGCCCATTCCAATGGCTAACAACTCTCTCAGTGAAGAACTTTCTCCTCATCTCAAGCCTAAACTTCCCCTGGTGCAGCTTGAGACTGTGCCCTCTCATTCTGGTGCTGGTTGCCTGGGAGAAGAGACCAACCCCCTCCTAGTACTTGGGGTGGCAGGCTGCTCATAGGAAAGTCTGTTTCAGTTCAGGACCCAAACCAGGGAAACACATATTCCATCTTCCATAGAGTAGGATAGTCCCTGACAAATTACAAATGCTTACTGTGAGAGTTTGGGAGAAGCTGTTCTCTACTTTTCTGAAGAAAAGAAATAAATACAAATCATATAACTGAGCTTCTCCCACCCACTCGAACTGATAAAAAACCCCAAAGCCACAAACAACTTGTAAATAAAACATGAGCTGGAGGAATTTTCAATGGCTTTGGGGAAGGAAGAGACAATAGCAAAATGTGTGTCAGCCTGCATCACAGCCCCACGTGGACAGCAGCTCTGACTTGATGCACAGCAAAAAAAACCCCTCCACCCGACTCCCCCAGGTAGTCCATGAGCCCTGTGAAACCCCACTGCAGAACTGATGTGACAATTTAGTTAGGCCTCTCTTCCTAAAGAACAGCTGAGTTTCCTGCTCATCTCCCAGAAGACTATTTAAAACTATATCTGGTTTATGTTACAGCAGATACCTCTTGTTCAAAAGCCTTGTTCACAATCTGAGAACCCCAGCGCTCCTAGGATCCCGCTGTGAACAGCAGTTTGGCCAACTCAAGCCTTACATCTCATTCTGCTGCAGAAAAATTGTGTTGATGGAGCAAAGGAAGGAGAAAGGGAGGGGGGAAAAAGATGTGGGTGAGTGCTGCAACAGCTCTGTGCTTGGGCAGTGACTGCACATCTGCAAGCAAAATCTGCTTGTTCAGGGGCTGAGATTCAGTTGATTGCTACCTCTTGAGACCAAGATAGAATAGAATAAACCAGGTTGGAAGAGACTTTGAGATCATGGAGTCCAACCCATCATCCAACACCATCTAATCAACTAAACCATGGCACCAAGCACCCCATCCAGTCTCCTCCTAAACACCTCCAGTGATGGCGACTCTGCCACCTCCCCAGGCAGGGATGTTCCTTGAGTATCTTTCTATACAGAACCAAAACTGTTTGTGAAATCATGTTTAGTCATTTTGTTGTTGTTGTGGAGGGAAGGAAATAAGAGAAAAAATTAAAAAAAGGACAAGAAAATTACTGCAGAATCAAGATGGTCTGTGTCTGAAGGAGTAAAACAAGAACCTTCAATTCCCCCCTGGGGAATTTCAAATTGTGTTTTTTTCCTACTGTCATAGAAACTGTCAGGAATAAAAATAAGTAATTCATGCAGAAGCCAAATGTTTTGATAAATCCAAACCAAGTATTTCCCTCAAAATTTCTATTGCAAGGCATTTTGAAATGTTGGTGTTTGGCCTTCTAGTACCTTAAGGGGGATGACAAAGCTGAGGAGGGGCATTATATAGGGTGTCAGGTAGTGATAGGACTAGGGGGAATGGAACAAAACTAGATATGGGGAGATTCAGATTGGATGTTAGGAAGAAGTTCTTCACCATGAGAGTGGTGAGACACTGGAACAGGTTGCCCAGGGAGGTGGTGGAAGCCTCACACCTGGAGGTTTTTAAGGCCAGGCTGGATGTGGCTGTGAGCAACCTGATCTAGTGTGAGGTGTCCCTGCCCATGGCAGGGGAGTTGGAACTGGATGATCCTTGAGGTGCCTTCTGACCCTGACAGTTCTATGGTTGCTCTTTTAGTTATTGGAGAAAGATAAAGCAGGTTGTGGTGTGATGTCCTCCTTGTAATGCCTGCAAACACCATCAGGGTGAGTGTGAATGCCTGTGTAACTTTTACCTTCCAGTGACTGAGTTCTTGGCATTTGTTCTCTAATTTGTAGCTCTGCTTCACTGCACCTTCTTGTAGTTTCCAGGCTTAAAACTAGACATTGAATCTTCTTCCCACCAAAGCTAATGGAAATGAATACAGCTGGAAATTATCCTTTTTCTGGACCTAGTATTTCTGAGCATCTTGATGTTCCTCATGGGCAGCACCTTGGAAGGGGGAAACTGTGTACAGGAGTTGGCTGTGGTTAGGGCATTCACAGGTACATCCCTCCAGCTGTGTATTCCTGGTGGATACTCCAGAGGAGCCCAACAGTGACTCAGTTCCTTTCTTTTTCTTAAATGCCTTCCTGAAAAGGTGCATGTGTCAAATTTAGGATCTCTTAACCTTAAATTGTCCCTTCCAGTGGTGTTTCTCCACAGCAAATAACTGGGCCCAGCAAGATGGCTAAAACATTTAACTGTGTTGTTCCAGATTTCATTATGACATGTTCTATTCTGGGAACAACAACCATAATTTTAGTCTATATTTATGAGGATGGCAAGGGGCCCAACAGGAAGCATGACGAGAACCATCACAGCAGGGCATCCCTCCAAGTTAGGTTATATTAACTCACGTACAGTATGGAGTGGAACAGGGAGGTAGGAGAGCAGCTGGTGGGAGTGAATGTGGGAACGAAGTACTTTTCCACTCCTGCTGCTGAGTCTGTGCTGGCTCGAGGCTAAAGCTCAGCAGCCCTGTTTGTCCAGACATGTCCCAGGCTGGGCATTTGAGGATGAGCAGCAGCGCAGTGAGACCATTAGTGCTGGCAGGGCTGCCTGCCTGGGAACCTTGTGTGTGCCAGCAGCGCAGGCACCGACCCGCAGCTCGGGGGACACGCTGGCTGAGTCACCCTGCGGGGGATCTGTCTGATGCAGATTTGTTGGGCAGACTGTGGGTGTGCTCTGCACCCTGACCTGCTCCTGTGCTGTGCCCAAACAGCTTCAATGTGTGTTTTTTTTTCTTGTTTGTTTGTTTGCTTGTTTGTTTTTCCTCTTAAAAATGCTAGGTAGTAAGAAGCAGTTTTGGTTACAAAGCCTGTTGTGCTCTTGTCTCCTCTGTGATGCCTGTGCTATAGGACAGGATACAGAGGAAGATGTAATTATCTCCCCTTCCCTGGCAGGGCTTGCTGCTGCTACCAGGGCAGAAGAGCATGAAGGCTTCCTGTGGCCCACTGAAATGAAGGAGCCTGAAAGGAACCCCCCCTCAGGATGCTCTTGGCTGGGATGCTCTGGGTTGTTTCCTGCAGAGGGGTTTGGGCAAATGGGGTTCATTTTACATAGCCCGTTGTAGACATTTCCTCTCTTTCTCCAAACTGGGTGAGCCAACCAGGCAATGGGCTCTGTAAGGTTATTCCTCAGGAAACTGAGTGTATAATTAGCTGAGGGTTTCTCACAAAGGTGACACACCTCCAAGCATTATCCAAACCTTGCCAAATTAAATCTATAAAAGTAGGGGGAGGGCAGAGAAGGGATGAGCCCTAAAGGCCACCACAAGGTCCAACCCTTGCTGTAGTCACAGTGCCCTGGGTGCTGCACGCTGTGCTGACTACCCCAAGGTGAAACAGCCAGCTCTTTAGGAGCTGTTGGTGACTCTCTCCTCTCCTGTCATACCCTTCAAATTACCAAGTATTGTGATGGCTACTGTGGGTGCAGGCAGGGACAGGCAAGTGCTCAGGTGCTTCATCTCCCCAGCTGTTGCAAGAGGGGCCATGGTTCCAGAGAACAAACAAAAGCCTGCTGTGAGAGCTCTGATCTGGTAGTGCCTGAAACCAGGTTCTGGACCTTGTTTAGAGAAGCTGCTCTTGGAGGATTGTGCTTTCTAAACAGAAAGTTTAGGAAATCTGTGGCAAATTTGGGAAGAGCATGGAGGTAATTGCCAGTGTGTGTGAAATGTCACAGAGCACATTGGGCAGTTTTATGAATCCTTTCAACGTTTTTATTGTAATATATAATAAAAGTGAGATTGTAGTGTTACCTTATAAAATAAGTAGATGCATCAGCAGACAGTAAACAACAAAACAAGGGACTGCTTTTACTGGTGCAGATAAGTCCTGAATTTCAAATGGGAAACAGCATTTATTTTCAGTGATAATCAAGGAAGCAATGAAATGAGTGCAAAGTTGCACCTATTTTTATCTAGCACCTACCCATTCTTTTAAAGGAAGTCCCAGGCAAACACTACCTGGGAATTGCAGTGTTCTGGAATTAAGAGAGAATGGTGTTAAGTGTAGTGATGATGTGGGAAACAGCCTAAGGCCCCAGTGGGAAGAAGAAACCACACACTATAGTTATCATCTTTCCTGGGATGTTCTGCTCTTTACTACTATATCCAGATTAAAACCTTTGCTTATAACCTGCAGCACTGTGGATCTGATTCTGCTTTTGCTGATGGCTGGAATGGGTGCATTAATAAAACCTGGCTCCTATCCCACTGCTGTGATCCTCCAAGCATTCACTTTTCTGTGAAAGGCAGGGAAAAGCAGAGTAGCCTCATAGGCTCCAAGGACCTTTCTCCAGCAGAAAGCCTAATGCAATTCGTTTTCTCTGGTGTCTATTATAGTAAAGTTTTCATGCCAATGTAGTGCTGTGAATGTGCTATGGGCAGTGGGGGTGCCTGGTTTGCCCTGGTATCTTTGGAGCAGAGAAAGGGTGTTGAGTATAGAGATGTCTGTATGTCTGTTCTGTGAGACGCAGCTTGCTGTGTAGCCAGGGCAAGCAGAAGTGGTATCAAGGCAACAAAATGAGCTACCACCATCACAGGGCTGGCTTAAAGTGGCTTTCAAGGGCCTTTAGCAAAGAGCACATCCAGCTGTTGGATTTACCTATTGGCTGAGTCTAATAGCCTTGCACAACAGCAGGGTGCAAGCCAGCCTAGAGCACTGCATGGTGTTGAGCACCCTCCTTGGGTGTCACCAAAGGTTCTCAGCAAAGCACCCTGGAACCTAGAAGGGGCAGTGGTCTATGTCAGCCATGCACATTTCCCCACAGCTCTCAGATGTTTTTCTGATCCTCCCCAGATCTTTGTTTGGGCTCCCAAATTCCACTGGAGGAAGACAAGTCTAAGGGAAAGGCCTCCAACAGCAGTGCAAATTGTGAGAGGGTTCAGGCAAGTCTGAACTTGACATCTTTCAGAGCGAAATTCTTGCTGCTTGCTTTTGCCCTGTAACAGCAGCTGAAGTGCAAACTTCATTTGCCATGGATGATGACAGTGAGAGAAAGAAGAGAGATGGGGAAGGAGTGAGGGGAAAAAAAAGAAGTATTGAATCAAGTTAGAGAGGAAACCAAGCTTCCTTCACAGACAATTGCGATGAAAATATTAATTTTGTGTGTAGCATTCAGAAATTGTCTTGATATATCCACTGTCCATGCCAGAGCTAGAAAGCTAATTATATCAGATACAAAGGAAGATGTAATTATCTCCTTTTCCTTGGCAGGGCTTGTGGCTGCCACCAGGGCAGAACAGCAGGAAGGCTTCCTGCAGCCCACTGTAATGGAGGAGGTCTGAAAGGAGCCCCCTCCTGGGATGCTCCTGGCTGAGATGCTCTGGGCTGCATCCTGCAGAGGGCTTTGGGCAAACAGGGTTCACTTTATGCAGCCCCTCATGGACATTTCCTCTCTTTCTCCAAACTGGGTGAGCCAGCCAGGCAATGGGCTCTGTAAGGTTATTCCTTAAGAAACTGAGTGTATAATTAGCTGAGGGTTTCTCACAAAGGTGACACACCTCCAAGCATTATCCAAACCTTGCCAAATTAACTTCTGCAGAGAACCTATGAAACTAGGGAGACTGGATCAAAAAAAAAAAGGAAAGAAACATTAAAAAAAAGAGATTGCATTCTAATGGAGCAAAAGACCATGGCCTCTTTAAATGTTATTAAGTCAATAATTAAGTGAATTTGGAGTGTGAACTGTGTATCCACTTTAAATGGATTAATGATATGAGAATTCATACAAAATTGCTGTGTTGATTTTATGTTAATGGCTGTTTGAATATAAGCTGAACTATTAACCAAGGATAAGTGGAACTAATGTGCCAGCATTACTATAGAAATATAATTGAAAGGATGGTCTGCAATTTGCAAAGGGCCTCGTTTCTCTGGAGTGGGCCGGGGGAACAAAGGCTCCCTTGGACAGATTGGAAGCATGTCAGCTAGGGCGGGAGGGTTGTAAATGGAGGGATGCTTAAAAGAAGCCTGAACGACTTCAACAGAAGCTCAAGGGAGGGGTATAATTCAGCTGTCAATGGTGACATTGCAGGCACCCAGCAGGGCGGGGGAATCTAGTTTTAAGATCACCAATTTGTGCTTTAAACCTTTCAGGATATTCCCAAGACTGCTGTGTTTTGTGCCAGCAAATAAGGAACAAATATTCCCAAGATTTTGGAGATAAATTTGTGCCTAAAGCTGCATTCCACAGGATTCCTTTCCCCTCACTCCATCCTGTCAAACAGTGCAGCATATGGCAGGGACAGGGGAAGCTGCTCCAAAAATACAGGAGAGGTTGTGTTGGTTGGTAGAAGGAGGCAAGGCAAGTAGGAATGGCATGAAAATGAGCAGAAGGAAATGTAAGCTGGCTGTCAGTGTGGTTTTTTTCCAAAACCCAAAGTCTGGTTGATCATGGAATCCCCATTACTTGAATCATTTAAATATAAGCTGGAAAAAAGCCCTCCAGAAAAATACTACAAAGCATGTTCCTGCTTTGGCAGGCAGTTGACAAGGATGATCTAATAAGTCTTTCCTGCTCTTGGGGGCTATGGTGAAAATAAAGATAGGATTGAAACAGCTGCTGAATGACCTTCTTTGTTCTTAGCCTTTGATTATTTGTTTCCCCCTCCCAGCTCTTCCTTCTCAGAGACAGCATCCAAGGTGCTGAGTGGTGCAATCCAGAAAGGCAGAAGCAATTTGAGGTACCCAGGGATCTTAAAGCCATGAATCTCCCTTCAAATGTGGCTTTTTGATGTGTTAGTAAGGTTCCTCTTGATTTGTGTGAGTGGGGGTAAAATCGGGCTCAGTGCTGGTAATTTTACACGATGTTGTCAAACTATCCTGGCTTTGGAGGTGCAAAAGTGTGGCTTTGGGGTTACTGCTGCACACTTGCTAACTGGGTGGAAAAAGTAGATGGTTTTCTGATGGATTAGTGGGTTGCACTGGCTCAAGGGGATGTCTCATGAGGTACAGGCTGTGCAAGGGGTGGCAGGAGCTGCACAGGCAGGAGCTGGGGTGAGGGGAGGAAGAAGTGCTGCAAAGGCAGCAGGATTCCCACGTTTACCAATGGTGAACCGATGGATCTGTTCAGGCATGCTGTGTAAATTCATGCTTAGCTTGCCTATATGAAATTTGGGGATAAAAATATTTCCTCACTGCACCGATTTCAGAGCTACCACTAAAAAAAACCACCCAGAGGAGCAGGTCTGCTCTTTGTCAAAGAGAGTGCAATCACCTCTGCCTGTCCAAAGACTGGTTTTATAATTAAAGATTTAACAGGACTTTAGATTGTGAGATGAAGCTGCAAGTTCTCTGTTGCTCTTGTGTAATTGCTAGTGATTGAAAAGATACCAATGGGACCTGGTTGAATGCCCAGATGTCTGTAAGAGACATTGATTCTTGTCTCTAATGAGGGCTAGATCAGGCTCCGTGGGTTTGCACATAAACCCAGCAATACTTTGTGAAGAACATGAGTCAATGCTCAGACTTTATGGGCAGCATTATAAAGACAGGATTGGGTAGGTGATTAAAAGCCTCTTTCACAATATAACACTGCTGATATTTAAAGAAATTGTAAATAAATCCTTAATCATGTTTTTTAATCCTTTGGAGGCTTTGTTTGCCAGAACTCCAAGTAAACAATAGCAGCACACAGATGCTTGAAAATAAGCTGCATGATTAGCTAATCTCATCTAACCAAAGTATCATGATAAACTGGGTTGTACATATTTTGTAGTTTATTACTATTAGCATGACTGTGTTTCAAGGTCAGGATTTTTCTGCCTCTGCCCTCATGAAAATGCATGCTTGGGAGGAATTAAAATCATTGTGCATTATGGGTTGCAGGAAATACCAACACTCATTGCTTAGAGACATGAAAAATACAGCGCATCTTACAGTTTGGGGGGGAAGTTCTTCTGCTATTGGTTGAGGCTGGCTATTAATACATCAAATATGGATTTATATTTTTTTAATATATATATATAGTTTTTAATCAGAGTCAAATCTAAACATTCCCAGAATATTCACTGCCCTTAGAAACCTCATCTTTGTGTGCAAAGTCTCATGTGCAAATTTACAAGTGGAAATCTACTTGTTTACACACTCAGAATAGAATAGAATTTTTAACCAGGCTGGAAAAGACCTTCGAGATTGAGTCTAACCTATCACCCAACACCACCTAAACAACTAAACCATGGCACCAAGTGCCCCATCCAGTCTCTTCTGAAACACTTCCAGTGATGGTGACTCCACCACCTCCCCAGGCAGCCCATTCAACAACCTACCTTGCTATTAAGAATTGAGGCAAAGAAGGGGTGAAGGGTTAAGTACCTCTGCCATTTCCTCATCTTTTGTTATAGTATTGCCCTCCATGTCCACTAAGGAGTGGAGGTTGTCCTTCCCCCTCCTTTTGCCATTAATACATTTATAAAAGCATTTTTTGTTGTCCTTCACAGTAGTGGCCAGCCTAAGCTCTAAATGGGCTTTTGCTTGTCAAAACCCTTCTCCCAGTAATATCAGCTATACCATCAAGCTATAAAGTTGAGCTCTGTGGGTCTTCCTCTTCCTTTTTGGAGGCAAAACTCAGTGTAGTGGAGCATAATTCTCCATCTGTACTGGCATGAATGCCTCCTTAGTTCTGCATTTTAATACATTTACTACTCTCCCTACTCTTCCAGCCTATGAGGCTGGTGAGAGGCCTCGAACACAAACCCTACAAGGAGAGGCTGAGGGAGCTGGGATTGTTTAGCCTGGAGAAGAGAAGGCTCAGGGGAGACTTTATTGCTTTCTACAACTACCTGAAGGGAGGTTGTAGCCAGGTAGGGGTTGATCTCTTCTCCCAGGTAACCAGCACCAGAACAAGAGGACACAGTCTCAAGCTGTGCCAAGGAAGTTTAGGCTGGAGGTGAGGAGGAAGTTCTTCCCTGAGAGAGTTGTTGGCCATTGGAATGGGCTGCCCAGGGAGGTGGTAGAGTCACCATCCCTGGAGGCGTTCAAGCAGGGATTGGACATAGCACTTGGTGCCATGGTTTAGTAGTCATGAGTTCTGTGGTGACAGGTTGGCCTTGATGATCTTTGAGGTCTTTTCCAACTTTATTGATTCTATGACTCCTTCAATGTCACTTTATTTTGCTAATAGTTCAATCTAGTAATGGACATAGCAGTAATCTATTTTGCACTTATCCCCCTTGACAGATGAAGAGATATGCTAGCAGTTATTCATACAGGGGGAGGGGGAATGACTGCAGGTCAACCCAGTAGCTGAAGTGGGAGCCCCTGCTTGCATAAAGATCTTGGCAGGATGGGATTGCCAGTGGAAAAGGTTGGGAACAGCTTACTGTTGCAAGACTTTGATTTTTTTTCTTTCACAGTACCAAAGCTCTGTATTCTTTCACTGCCAGACATATGGGCAGCCCCTAATGAGGCTTACATTATTGCTACTTAATATGCAAGTTGTTTTAAAGCAAGTGAAACTTGCAATGCTAATGAACACTTAAGCAAAGCACATTTTTCTTCACTGGCCCATTACTATCCAGAGATAGCTAATATCTGCTAAGTGATTTTTCTCTCAAAGATAATGCCCAGATAAGCTGTTAATGCCTCTTCCTATGCAAAAATTACATCAGGACCAAGAGAAATAGGAGGCTGACTTTACAACCACAGCATCTGAAAGCAAAATACAAAGTCTGGCAACCATTCCTCTTGCCTTTGGTGCCCACAGGGGATGCCCAGGTTATGTTTTTCAGGTTTTCTCCAATGCCATCAGAGCTGAACAGTTGCTTTTTGTTTTGCTTTGTTTGTTCTGAAGGTTAAAATTATCAGTTAATTAAATGCTTTCAGTAGGTAACACTTTCAGACATTATGCCAAGTGTAACAGCATTCATGTTGTGGCCACCAGCTAGTGACTGTGCTACAGCTCAGTGAGGGAGCATACACCCACAGAATATTCAGCCACAGTTTTTTGGGCAGAGGCACTTCCTTTATGAGCAAAGATCTCCATTGCCTAACTGGTGTCAAAGCAGCTTTTCTTAGAGAGGAAAAGGCAGCTTGTGCATGACCTCCTGCCTACACTTGAAAGAAACAGCAGCTCTGGTGGTTGCATGCCTCTTCAGGGTCAAAACTGCTTGTCCCTTAGAAAACGCTCCATTATGGGCTGCTGTGTTAACAATGTGAAGACTTTGGCCCTATTAGTGCCATGGTCTGGCCACAAAAAGCTTCAGCAAAACCTTTTCTGGTTGTCCAAGAGGAGTATTAGAGCTTCCCATCCATTGGCAAGCTCTTAGTTTTCAAGAGCAGTAACACTGTGGCTGCACCCACTGTGTGCATGGCCCCTGGCACCTGGAAAAGCAAAGCTGAAACCCAGCCTGGAAGCTGGGGAACTGCAAGTATATCTATCATTTGCCCCCCCAGGGTTCAAAACTGGTTAGATACAGACTCCTATTTGCCCCAGGAACAGTATTTCCATGACTCCAACCTGGTTTTAGTTGCAGTCCTGTGGAAAAAAAAGAGGAAAAACAGGCTCAGCCATGTGTGTGGTGACCTACTTTGCAGATGACTTTGGCTACTTCCTCCAGGATGAAACAAGATGGGCTTTCAAGAAGCAAAGAGGCTGTCCAGCCTGCAGGCAAGAGACTGTGAAGGGGCATTTCCCTAAAGGAATGCAAACTTCTCTTTCCTTTCTCTACCTATCCAGTTAGGACCTAGCTCCTTCCCTTCTCATCCCCACCATCCCAATGGCCTCATTCCTCATCCAGTACCAACAAGCCCTTCACAAACACCTGAAGAGAAATGACTCAGGTTGCTGTTCTGCCTTGTAGATAGAGTTTGTATTCTCCATTTCTTTAATAAGCTAGGCAGTTAATTTAAAAGAACATTAAGGGCCAGTGTAGTTAGGATGAAAAGCAAACAGTGCTGCCAACTTCAATGGAGGAAAAAATATCTTAAGCCAGGTTTTCATGACATACAGAGTAATCTTTAAAATCACCATTGCAATGACTAAATTGGCCCCTTTCCCCTTTGTGTTCTGATTTCTAGGTCTTCAGGGTACAATCATAAAGTCTAGCAAATTGCTATTAATATAAAATAAGAGAGGAGCTAGCTAAGTTTTCTCATGTCATTGCACGCTCCTGGCAGCTGAAGAACGTTCAAAAATCACAAGGCTGGAGATAAAAATCATGCGAGATGGCAACACTGTTCCAAGAGAGATTCTGCACCTCCTTCAGAGAGCATAGCCAGGCTTTTAAAATGATACTGTTGCAAAATTAACCAGGGGAGAGGATCAGCTGGAATAAGTGGAAGGGGAGTTTTGCAATGACTTGGGTTTATGGCCGGAGGCTGACTCATGCCTTGCTGAGTGCACGTCCTGTCATGCTGCTTCATTCAGATCTCCAAACACGTCTCAGATGGAGGCACGTTGCATGTCTTGACTTCTTTCAGAGAATCAGCAGAATCAGTGTTCCCTGGGTCAGGGAGATTAAACAGCTTCTTATCAGGAGAGCAGCGTGGCAGCAGGGAGGTGAAATCTCTACATGGCCATAGTGCAGGAAAGCATCATTTTCGTCCCTCAGTAAAGGAAAAGGCCAATTTTCTTCTTCATCCAGTCTGGGTAATATTTCTGAACTTAGTTAAACTCATGTTTGTGACTAGAGAGTTATACTTAGTCTGTCAGACCCTACTGATTTCCAAGTCTCACAATTTTGTTGCAATACTCTTAAGCATACTATATAGCTGTTCAAATAGAGCTTTCCAGAGCTCTGTACTCTGCTTGGTCTGTAAATGATTTACAAACTGCTTCTGGTCTCTGAGCTTGCCATCAGGTGCTGGGCCATGTAGTTATTTGGAAATGCCTGGTTCAGGAAAATCATTGACAGCACATGAAGTGTTTGTGTACAAGGGGAGATGTTCAAAAGCACAAAGGATGCATGAGTGACAAACAAGTGTTGAAAGACTGGAAAATCACAGCTCTCATGTCCTATGTGTGCCATCTTCTAGGTGATTTGGTGATTTATTTGTGGAGTGTAATTTGCCACAATGTTGTTGTTGGTTTACTTTGTGATTTGATGGTTGCAATGCCCCATATGAAAATGATGCAAAGAGAACAGGTGGTAAGTCAGACACAGCCCAGCAAAGCCTGTGGCTTGCTCTTTGGGGTCCCAGACTGACTTTTCCCATATTTCCAACTGATGCTTTGACCAAGAATGTGGAATGAGTTTTGACTGGCATCACCAGAACCAAGGGGCTGTGGGTGGAGGAGTAGATGTTTCCAAGCGTTGCAAGTGCTTCTTCCCGTGTCTGTAGTAAAGGAGTTGAAATACAGACTTGACCCTTTGAGACATTGTCTTCAAGTTGGTAGATGAGGGGAAAAACTAGTGAGGGTGCCCAAGGTTACTCCAAACTGACTTCAGATATAATTTTCCCTCCTGAGTCCTTTGGTTCATTTGAAGGAAGGTTGTGGTGGAGTCACTGTCCCGGGAGGTGTTCAAAAAGGGATTGGATGTGGCACTTGGTGCCATGGTTTAGTAGTCATGAGGTCTAGGGTGACAGGTTGGGCTTGATGATCTTTGAGGTCTTTTCCAACCTTACTGATTCTATGATTCCATGTTTCTATGATAGGAAGTGTGCAGCTCTGGCTGCAACTGCTGTGTACTCATTTCAAATATACCTTAAGGCAATATATGAAGCAGGATATTTTAAAAAATTATTATTATTATATTACTGTGTGAATACAGTGCTAGAAAAACAGAGAGAGTAGCTGTAAATGCCCAGCGTGGGTGGGGGGTGGATGGAGGACAACACTTTGGTACTTGTTAAGGAAGTGTTTTGGGATCGGAGCTCTGCTTTCATTGCTATTGAACAACTTGGGAATCACTCCTTTGCAAGCAGTAGAGCACTGAGAGGAAACTCCAGTGAAAAAACACTCTTACCAAAAAAAAGGACATTTTTTTGGCAGACAGATACCGGCTGTGGCCTGTAGGTCGCAGCAGAGTGTGTGCTTTTGGGTAGCAAATGCTTCTTGAGCCTTTGTTTTCCCGAAGTGGAATTCCCCAGTGAGATAAACCAACTTATACTTGGCCCTGTCACTAAAAAGAAATAACAACCTTGACCTTGCTGAGCAGGGAAGTCATTGTGCCCCTGTACTCAGCACTGGTTAGTCCACACCTTGAGTACTGTGTCCAGTTCTGGGCCCCTCAGATTAAGAAGAACATTGAGACATTTGAACGTATCCAGAGAAGGGCAGCAAGGCTGGGGAGAGGCCTTGAGCACAAGCCCAATGGGAAGAGCCTGTGGGAGTTGGGGTTGCTCAGCGTGGAGAAGAGGAGGCTCAGGGGAGACCTTATTGCTCTCTACAACTACCTGAAAGGAGGTTGTAGACAGAATAGAATAGAATTAACCGGGTTCGAAAAGACCTTTGAGATCATCAAGTCCGACCTATCATCCAACACTATCTAATCAACTAAACCATGGCACCAAGCACCCCATCCAGTCTCTTCCTAAACATCTCCAGTGATGGTGCCTCCACCACCTCCCTGGGCAGCACATTCCAAAGGCCAATCTCTCTTTCTTTGAAGAACTTCTTCCTAACATCCAGCCTAAACCTCCCCTGGTGCAGCTTGAGACTGTGTCCTCTTGCTCTGGTGCTGGCCACCTGGGAGAAGAAACCAGTGCCCCCCTGGCTACAACCTCCCTTCAGGTAGTTGTAGGCAGCAATAAGGTCTCCTCTGAGCCTCCTCCTCTCCAAGCTAAGCAACCCCAGCTCCCTCACCCTCTCCTCATAGGACTTGTGCTCCAAACCCCTCACCAGCTTTGTTGCCCTCCTCTGGATCTTAGGTAACAGGTTGGCCTTGATGATCTCTCAGGTCTTTTCCAACCTTTATGATTCTATGATTTTTTGGATCCACAGTGTGCCCAAATGCATGCAGATGTCTCTGAAGGGAATGCATCCTATAACAGTGAAGGCATGCAAAAAATGTGGCCCCACACACCCTCCTGCAGCGAGAAACTGCTCCACGCTGCCATCATCCCATCACGCGCTACGGAAACGCAAACCTTTAGCTGATGGCATGGCTGTAACTCTTCCTGGTTGCAAAGACAGGAACTAAGAACAACTTTTCAAGTCAAAATCATTCCCTTCATTGATCGCTCACAAAGTATTAAACACAGGTAAAGGGCGGGGGGGGGGGGAATACAACCCCAAATTTTATGGACATTTCCGTGACAAAATGCTTTCACCAGGAAACGCTGAGAGGAATCCAGCACTCCCTAAAGGCAGTCATAAAGATCTAAAACATATGAATGCCAATGGAACTTATTGACTGAACAATCTTCTTTTGGGTGGGAAATATGTTTTATCAATATTTACACTGATCCGCTTGAAAGACTCTGAGGCAGAATGGGAAAATGAGATAAAACTCTAGCAAAAATTGAAAGCCTGTTTTCGGCTGGCTGAAAACCAGAAGCCATCAGGCAATTTTTGTTTTCTTAAAGGAAGAGCAGCCTCTGTTTCTTCAGAGATTTGTTTTGGTTTAAGGCCAGGAAGGACCATTAGATCGTTTACTTTGGCCTTCGTTAAACAACATCAGTTACCCCTAGATTTAGCCTCCAAACTTATATTTGGATGTTATTCATAGTATCAGTCAGGGTTGGAAGGGACCATAAGGATCATCTAGTTCCAACCCCCCTGCCATGGGCAGGGACACCCCCCACTATTGTTCTGTTCTTCCAGAAAAGCAACTAGCATGTAGTTATCATAGAGTCATAGAATTGTTAGGGTTGGAAGGGACCTCAAGGATCATCTAGTTCCAAACCCCCTGCCACAGGCAGGGACACCTCACACTACATCAGGTTGCTCAGAGCCACATCCAGCTTGGCCTTAAAAACCTCCAGGGATGAGGTTTCCACCACTTCCCTGGGCAACCTGTTCCAGTGTCTCACCACCCTCATGGGGAAGAACTTCTTCCTAACATCCAATCCGAACCTCCCCATTTCTGATTTTTCTCCATTCCCCTCAGTGATACTCCCTAACACCCCAAAAGTCCCTCCCCAGCTTTCTTGTAGCCCCCTTCAGATACTGGAAGGCTACAGTAAGGTCTCCTTAGAGCCTTCTCTTCTCCAGTCTGAACAACCCCAACTCTTTCAGTCTGTTTCCATAGCAGAGCAGCTCCAGCCCTCTGCTCATCCTCGTGGCCCTTCACTGGACCCGCGCTAGCACGTTCAGATCCTTGCTGTAACAGGGGCTCCAGAACTGGACACAGTACTCCAGGTGGGGTCTCACTAGAGTGGAATAGTGGGGGAGAAAGGTAGAAATGCAGTAGAGTTATGATTTGTATATGCTGAGAACTGCAGAACCCATCGTTTCCTCCATTTTTTCTACAAGCCATTTATAACTTTCCCTATTCAAATGCACTCTTAATTGTTCACTTAAAATTGTATGGCTTCACATTTCAAACCTTGCTTCTTGTTGTGCTTTGCTCCTTTAGATGAAATGGTTCTTTGATACTCAGTGTTTCCTCCTTTTGCATGTTCAGATGCACTGCAATCAAGTCACCTTTCCATTGTTTTGCCAGTTAATTAAACTGATTGAATTCCATAAATAATATGGAAAGCCTCTTGCTAAATGATTTGAGAGTCTGCCTTGACTCCAGTTTCCAGCAGCTTTCAAAAATGCTGAAGTGCTAAACCAGGACACTTTTGTTGGCACTATGTGCAGAGGTGAAAACCTACCCCCCCAGTTCTCTCCTTTTTGTGTATCCAAAAGTAATCTTGATCTTTTCTTTTCTTTTCCTAGAATGAGGGCTCATACTCACTTGCTTAGCTCTGCCACAACTCACTGCTTTTCATCTAGCCCTTGCTGCAAGTGTGGCTTGTGCTCCTCATTGAGAGCTGTGAAACTTTCCTTTTGGGTGGATTAAAATTCAGCTTAAGTGCCCCAGATTGCTGAATCATGCACAAAGCCCTCCAAGATTACCCTCTTATTTTCTGATGTTGATTCCTGCATGTCAGACTGCTGCAGCTTTGCAACTATTGGCTGTGGTTGGCCCACAACTATATCATGCTGCAAGCAACCTCTCTTCTGCAGATGTTTCATAATGTTTATATAATCAGCCTGTGGTGTTCTGCTGAGTACTGTGACTCACCAGACTCTGTGTGTTGCAGTTACCTTTATCAACCAAACTTGTAACCTCATCAAAGAATGGCACCAGACTTAGATGATGAGTCCCGTTTTCCATAAAGCCACAGTTAGTGGCATCAATTTATACTTGACTGTTTTAATTAATTATCTTTATTAATTAAAGTTTTTATCAGCTTTTCATTGCCTTGCTTGGCATTGATGCTGGACAGCTGGCTCACACTTCAGCTCCACTTTTGAATCTTGGCACCAGTGTTCAGGGATTTCTCTTGTGTTAGCTTTTTAACAAACAACTAATTCCAACAGCCTCAGTCTTTGTGGCCCAGGGACTTAGCATTACTGTCAAGTGGTATTCTCTATGCCCTTTGCTGGGGAGGGGTTTGGAGCACAAGCCCTACGAGGAATGGCTGAAGGAGCTGGGGTTGCTTAGCCTGGAGAAGAGGAGGCTCAGGGTATACCTTATTGCTCTTTACAGCTACCTGAAGGGTGGCTGTAGCCAGGAGGGAGTTGATCTCTTCTCCCAGGCAAGCAGTGACTGAACAAGAGGACAGAGCCACAAGCTGTGCCAGGGCAGGTTTGGGCTGGATGTTAGGAAGAAATTCTTCACAGAAGGAGTGATTGGCCATTGGAATGTGCTGCCCAGGGAGGTGGTGGAGTCACCATCATTGGAGGTGTTTAAAAAGCGATTGGATGAGGCACTTAGTGCCATGGTTTAATTGGTTAGATGGTGTTGGGTGATGGGTTGAGCTTGATGATCTTGAAGGTCTTTTCCAACCTGCTTAATTCTGTATTCTGTATTATCACCTTTGGGCTTTTTTTTTTTTTCATGATTGGGCAATTCGTTGGAGTTCTACTTCTTCTCATATGCATATAATCAGATAGAAGCAGCATTTCACCTAAAACTTTGGAAGAGGTATGTGTGTTATATGTGCATTTGCAACACTGGACTCCGAAAATCATCTCTTGTGTGTAGAATTCTGCGTTCTGCCACAGTCAGACTGTGAATTACTATATGCAACTTGAGGCTAGCATTGCTGCAGAGAGCTAAACCCCCAGGAATCTCGCAATTATCCATGCAGGCTGACATCCATTACTCCCCCAGCACAGACCATGAGACTTGCATTCCTGGGGAGCAGTATCAGTTTTGCGTGGGTTACAACGGAGGCTTGCATGGTGTGACGTTTCCATGCGAGCAGCGCTGGAAACAGCCTCAGGCACATTGTAAGGCTGTTCCAAACAGAGCTCCTATTTAATTTGGTGTGTTACAGAGAACTCTGGGCAACTTCTCCACTCAAATACATTGCATTTCACAAGGGCACTCTGCAAAGCATAGCATTCTGTATGTTTTTATTCAGAATTTATCTTTGGGAGAATGAGTAGAAGTCCTTGTAACAATTAAATACCTTTCTGCTGTTCCCAGGGAGATGGGGTTATGTGGGTTATATGCCACCAAAATAAACCCATTTCTTTATCAACTGTTGGATATTTTGACTCAATGATCAAGCAGCCAGCTCAGTGCAACAAATAGTCTGGTTTATATGACTGAAGGAGAAGGAAAATCATAACGAGGGAACACCATTTGTGTCCTGCTCCTAGATATGATGGAAAAGAAATTGAATGCAAAGTTGTCCAGATTGCACCATGAATCCATCCACCTACAGATTAATCTCTCTCTTTTTTTTTTTTTTTTCCTCTTGCAAATGTAGATGGCATTGTGGTAAACTTGCAAATGTATCCAGCACAGAATGTGTGATCAAAATCTGCTGTATAAGCAGATAGTTTAGTACAGGTCTAAAAATCTCTGCATGCCACCTATCTCAACCTACTCCCTATCCCTGTTACCCGTTGTTCTGTGAAGATCTTAACAGAAGACTCTTATGTATAAGCAATGGGTGCTCTGATTTGGGCTGCCTTCATAGACTAGTTTCAAATCTGTCTAGCAAGAATTCTGGCTGAAAAGTTATGATGCACTTATTAAGGATAGCTGCAAACACACCTCTCATCACCCATATTTGCATACTCAGAGGTTATCTGGAATAATAGAGAGTAATGTCAAGCATATCTTGTTTATGCTGTAATGATTTTGTTAACATATGTCAGTGAACATAATTGGGTTTTTCAGTGGTTTCAGGTTCCTCCTACAGGTATGGAGCCATAGAAATGTCTTTCTAACATGAGCTCAGGAGTAGCTGGAAGAAGCTGCAGCTAAGGAGAGACTGCGATGTACACAGCTGTTCTCCCTTCCAGCTGGTTTGTGTACATTCTCTGGGTGGAGCAGATGTTGATAGCTGTTCCCTTATAAAATATGTAATAGTGTACTTTATGACCTAATATATTTTTCCAGTCCTAGGGCCTGATGCAGAGTCCACTTCCCTCTCTGAATAGGTTTCCAGTGGCACCAGTGGAGTTTACCAAATTCTTGATGAGCCAGGTGATTGAGAACTAGTAGGATTAAAAATGAGCTTTGCTATTAGTGAGCATTGAAATCAGTTTCCAAACTGTTTTAATGTAGGTGCTACAGTTTCTTACTAGCACCTTGGAAAAGAGGAAGCTCAGAGGAGACCTTATTGCTGTCTACAACTACCTGAAGGGAGGTTGTAGCCAGGTGGGGGTTGGTCTCTTCACCCAGGCAAGCAGTGACTGAATAAGAGGTCAAAGTCTCAAGCTGCGCCAGGGGAGGTTTAGGCTGGATGTTAAGAAGAAGTTCTTCACTGAAAGAGTGATTTGCCATTGGAATGTGCTGCCCAGGGAGGTGGTGGAGTCACCATCACTGGAAGTGTTTAGAAAGAGACAGGATGGGGCGCTTGGTACCATGGTTTAGTTGATTAGATGGTGTTGGATGATAGGTTGGACTTGATCTCGAAGGTCTTTTCCAACCTGGTCTGGTCTATTCTATTCTATTCATTTTCTTTTATTAGGGCTGCATATGGTTTGGCAATGCTCAAACATTACCCTCCAGAGTTGTCCTCCTACTGCTTCACTTTCTTACACTACCTGGTTTCCACCAGCCTTCAGAGATCTATTTGCAACATCTCTGGGTTTCTTACGCTGTCTGAAGCTACTTGCTACCGTGGCACAGGCTTTGTGCTCTTGCTTCCTTGGCAGGCTTCCCCAGGAAAGCTGCAGGCCCAGTGGCAGTTGACAATGCCTGATGACATTCCGTGGCACTCCTTCAGTCTTGTCATTCTTCCCTGTGTTATGCATCGTCGACTGCAGCCACCTAATTGCGACTTGATGTTAAAGTTCATTGGCAAAGGTTGTTTGCTTATGGGTTATCATATCCACTTTAACAGCCTCTGAGAACAGAGCGACAGAGAGAGCACACTGCAGCTTTTTGTTATGGCAGAGTGCTGTGAATCCTTTCCCCAGAGCCTAATTTCCACATACAGGGTGTAGGCTGAATTTGGAGCACGGGGAAATGTAAGTGAATGCAGGAGCCAGGCTGCTGAAAATGTACCAAGAGCAAAACCAGGCGAAGAAAAGGGGAAGATTCTGCTCCTGGGCTTAGGACTCGGTGTCCTAGCTGAGAGCCATCTCTGCCTTCTTAGGATTGCATCTTTGGATGCAAAAAATATGGCTTCAAAAATAGGATCCAGGCACTCTGCAAGCAAGTTTTGTATGCAGTGCTCATTTATGTGCATGGACTACTGGAATAAACAAATATTGCTTTGCCTCTTCTGCAGAAGAGGAGATTTTCCTCTTTTTGATACCACAGATGTAATCCAAAAGGGTTAAAGCAATTTCAAAACTAGTACAGATGTGCCAAGAGCATCTCCATCTCAACAGTTTGATGTGGTTCTGTCGGGGACTCCAGACATTTCACACCTACTGTGTGTTTCTGGGAAATGTTGTTTCCACTCCTGGAATTCCTTGGGTCTGCTCTTGTTTCTGCTTGTCCCATTAGATCAAATGAGGCTAATGACTGGGGGATAGCCGTGCTTCCCAGGGATTTGAGGACTTAAATGCTTGAAAGCTATTAGCAGACATGCTCTTGCTGTTGAATACACTGAAGCCTTTAGCTGCAGGGGATCATCCTAAAGGCTGCAAGAAAACAACAGCTCAGTGTTTAGACAACATCAGCTCACGACTTTGTTTTAGCAAGAACGATCTTTTTCTGATCTTAATGTAGGTCATGGCTGCAAGTTAATTTGTTCCATGTGCCATTATGATGTATGATACATTCAGAAAACCAGGGTTCTCCCAGGGCGAGAAAAAAATTATGTTTACTAAGCAGTTATAGCACGTTTAATTTTCTTTCCTCCCAAATTTCCCATGTGCTTTCCCATGCTTCGCTCTGCCCTCAACCCTCCTCCTGGCTTTCCTGCATTAGCAGGCTGATTCCACATCACTGGCGTAACCAGTTTAACTCTCTGTGCTCTCCAGACCTCTGTGTGTGCAGGCAGAGAGCAGATCTATCCCAGTTCCCGTTAGGGCATGCAGCTCCTCTGCAGCTCCCTCTGACTGTGCTTGAATTTGCAAGTTGGGGCAAGGACTGCCCACTCCATCCCCACCAGGCATTTTGAGGCTGGTGGATCCCAGACGATATGGCATTAAGTGTCTGCTTCTCTGGATCCCCTACAAACCTAGTCCAGGACCTTTACAAACTCATTGGGAGCAGGAAGAAGTGAATGTCTCCTGTGGCTTTTCTCTTTGCCTGAGCTTTACCCAAACACTGATAAGAAAAGTGATGTTTACTCTGTGTTGGCTGAATACATATCAGATTATCTCCGGTCTGGTCTGTAACTGGAGGAGTGGCTTCAGTGTGGGCTGGTCTTCCTGGGTATATCTTTACCATAGGTGACTGGTTAAACTGTCCTCCTAAACCCAAAGAGCAAATTGTCCTGAGCAGAGGCCTTGGGCTTTAAACACTGCATAGGCTGAGGCAGTGCCTTACTTCAATAAACCATCTATGTGATGAGTAGCTTTTGAGACTGGTTAGTTGATGGGGGGGCTTTGCACATGGCCTCCCCAGTGCTGTTTGTTTGCTCTCTGGCAAGTGTGCATGCAGAAGAATGAAAAACTTGCTTAATGTCAGCTGAGACGAAAGCTCTGTCATCGCGAGTGCAATCGCAGAACAATTTGTTGTCTACCTCCAATAAGTCACCAGATCAATTTTTCTGTTTTGTGTCTGTGTTCCTGCACAGATTTAAAAGGACTATTGGAGCAAACAAGATGATGTGGGGTTTGGGATCCCAACTCACTATGGCTGACTAGTTAATCGCAGTGGGAGCACAAGCGCATAAAACAGGTGGCTTAAGAGCTTTTGTCCCACGCCCCTGCTGCCATCACTCAAAACCTCACCTACCATTTTATGAGCTCTCTGTATGTTTGAAAAGGCTATTTTGGGCAACTTGAACTAAACTAGTTCAGCCACTTTGAAAGCTGCAGCACCTGGAGAATGAATAACTTTCCCATACATATATATGCATCTATATATCTCTAAATATATGCATGCAGGCTGAACTTCTGTCTATATAGGCTTTCAGTTTTGTTTTAGAGGGGTTGTGCTAAAATGGCATGAGAGAAAAGCTTTATGAGTCCTCACTGTGGCAATAATATACTGAAAATGTAGAGAAAGTAGTTGAGAGATAACCAAGTTGAAAGTTTAAGCCCTATTGCTTGGAGAGTCCTTTTCATTTGCTAAACCAGGCACATAAAGAGTTGCCATAATACTGGGAGCCTTATGATGGAGTGTACAGTAAAAAAGGCAGTGAAGGATTGCATTTTCCCTGTTTAACTTGTAAGCTCATCGTGCTATGCTTGCAGGGAAACTTGATTTTCACAGCACGTTAGAGACCAGGTCTTTGGTTGTTAGAGAGCGATGTAGCTCCATTTAAGTCAATAGATCTCCAATGGTTTGCAGTAATTAAGGGTGGCACTGAGCCTCCAATGCTCTGGTAAAGAAAGCTAAATGGTTTTTTTTTCTCTAGGGCAATGGATTAGCAATGGATTAACTGTTAAAATCTGAAGAAAAAACAACCCCACCAAAAAATAACCAACCACCAAACAAACCAACCAAATTCCCCACCCCCACCCCCAGATTGACATAAATTAATTCAACGTGCTCTTGACACCAGCCATAGAGGAATTTTGTCACTTTCACCCTGTGCGTGAACATGTTGTAGGGTTTTACAAGCAACAAGTGTGACTGACAGTGAGATAGAGACAGTGTGATTTATACAAAAGGAACTGCACTAGGAGACAATGTAAATATTTATAAAAGGGCAAAAATAGAGCCTGTAAGATTATCTTACATTTCAGACATATGGATGCTATCACAAAGGATAATATATAAAGAGAGAAGGAAGGGGGAAAATAAATAAGTAAATTCCACTTTTAGGGATTTTGAAATAGAATACAATAGAATTTACCAGGTTGGAAAAGACCTTTTGAGATCATTGAGTCCAACCTATCATCCAACACCATCTAATCAACTAAACCCTGGCACCAAGCACCCCATCCAGTCTCTTCCTAAACTTCTCCAGTGATGGTGACTCTACCACATCCCTGGGCAGCACATGCAATGGCCAATCTCTCTTTCTATGAAGAACTTCTACCTAACATCCAGCCTAAACCTCCCCTGGTGCAGCTTGAGACTGTGTCCTCTTGTTCTGGTGCTGGTTCCCTGGGAGAAGAGACCAACCCCCATCTGGCTACAACCTCCCTTCAGGTAGTTGTAGACAGCAAAAAGTCATAAAATGTATATGATTATAGCACAATTTGGGTATGCATTTTGGAAGTCAGGAAAATATAGGTCAGGATTATGTTAGCATAACATCTTCTACCTGTGCCCAGCAAGATACTGCTTTCCCCCTTCAATCAGATCTGTTGGATTCAAACTTTCATTGCCTATTAAGGTGAATTCCCATCACACTCAGTGGGTTAAATTCTCTTCCCATTTACATGGAAATGGGAAGACGGAAGGATGTCATCCACAGGTTACAATGTCAGATTTCCAATCAGATCATCAGAATTAAAAAGCAGTTTGATAAACAAATTTTCCTGCCCAACCCAGTGTTTTGGATAGCTGGAGTCTTTGTAAGTGGTTTCTGACCCACTTTTCATATATAAATGTCCTTGCAGTGCCAGCATTTTCCCTTTCTTTCTCTTTTCAGTGCCTCTTTGCAGTGTCCCTACAAGACACAAAACATTATCATGTAAAGGACAGATTTCTTAGAAAGCAGATCCACTAGGGTATTTAATCAGAATATCTTGATGAACATTTTGGAATAGAATAGAATAAACTGGGTTGGAAGAGACCTTCAAGATCATTGTGTCCAACCTATCATCCAACACCACCTACTCAACTAACCATGTCACCAAGCACCCTATCAAGTCTCCTCCTGAACACCTCCAATGATGGTGACTCCCCGGGCAGCCCATTCCTATGGGCAATCACTCTCTCTGTATAGAATTTCTCCCTAACCTCCAGCCTAAACCTCCCCTGGCGCAGCTTGAGACTGTGTCCCCTTGTTCTGGTGCTGGTTGCCTGGGAGAAGAGACCAACCCCGACCTGTCTACAACCTCCCTTCAGGTAGTTGTAGAGAGCAATAAGGCCTCCCCTGAGCTTTCTCTTCTCCAGGCTAAGCAGCCCCAGCTCCCTCAGCCTCTCCTCATAGGGCTCTGCTCCACACCCCTCACCAACTTTATTGCCCTTCTCTGGACACATTCCAGGAAGTCGACCTCCTTCCTAAACTGAGGGGCTCAGAACTGGACACAGTACTCAAGGTGTGGCCTAACTAGTGCAGTGTACAGGGGCAGAATGACTTCCCTGCTCCTGCTGGCCACACTGCAGCAAGCCATGAAGTCTTGAAGTGATGCTGAGCAGTACTGCTCAGATTTTCATTTCATGTTTGCTCTTAGAACTGCTTGGCAAAGATAACATTTCAAAACACACAGCTCAGTCACAGAACAGTTCTTGCAGCTGTGAGAAAGTGAGGGAGCTTACACAAAATCCTTCTTTGGAAGAAGGAGCAGGACAAAACATGCAATGAGGAATCATATTGTTACCAAAAAAATCTTTAATTTATTATGAGGGCAATTTTTAGATTACAGTATCAAGGTCCTTCATGTTTATGGACATTGTCTGCACTCACCTAATAACTGAGAGTCAAGGGGAATCTATCAAATTAATTTTAGTTTTGGCTGGAGAGTTCGACTTTTGAAAGAATGCTAATGATTTTGTCCAGACATTAATAAATCTGCAGCAAAAGCCAGCCTGGCAAAAGACAAATGAAAGGACAGTTTTGTCCTGCATTTCCTTTCTCCTCTTGGAAGACTGGAAATACTGTTTATCTCTGCTGCTTTTTGAGCACATGGGGCAAGATTCAAATGTGCAGTACAGGTTAGGGGGACAAATTAGGATAGGATAGGATAGGATAGGATAGACCAGACCAGGTTGGAAGAGACCTTCAAGGTCATCACATCCAACACCACCTAGTCAACTAAACCATGCAACCAAGCACCCCATCAAGTCTCCTCCTAAACACCCCCAATGATGGCAACTCCTCCACCTCCCTGGGGCAGCCCCTTCCAATGGGCAATCACTATCTCTGTGAAGAATTTCTTCCTAACATCCAGTCTAAACCTCCCCTGGCGCAGCTTGAGACTGTCCCCTCTAAAAATGGAGAGCATTGCCCTTTTTTTCTGCAGGGAGATGTCTCAAGAACATGGGACAGACAGGAGATTGGAGATCACAGCATCACCTTCCCAAAGCAGAAACAAAGCTCTGTCTGGCAGCTGTGAGTCTGTATCTGGATGTAAAGGTTTGGGACAAGGGCTAACCTGCCTGCTCCCCCAACACAAAAGTGAGGGGAAGAGTAACACACAAAACTCAATGTTGGGATAAAGAGATAAGATTTTAATGTAATATAAGATATCATAATCACAATAAGTAATTACCTTAGCCAATAATCTAATTAATCTAATAGTACAATGCATGATTACCTTAGTTTAGCCTATTTGCAGAAGCAGCACAGTGAAATACAGGAGGGAAAACCAAACCAGCATAAAACAGAAAACCATAACTAGCAGCTATCTGACTCCCACCCATTCCACCACCATGCCTGCAGAGGAAAATAAAACCAACACCCAGGAATCCTGAACGTGGAAGCAGCAACTGGAACAGGAAGGCAATCTGAACTTCAAGCCCCAGCATGGTATAAATAACAGCTGCAGATTCAACCCAATCCATGACACTGGGAAAGGTGGGTCTATAAGGATCCTCATTATTAGCCTCTTCTGAGCATCTTCTGATGAGCATTTCTGTCAAAAGGGTAGCCCTGCTAAGTTGTTCTGGTGCATCTTGGCTGTTTGCTGGAGCTTCCCCTTAACTGCAAAGCACCACTGGCACTCCAACAGGAGTGGGCGTTGCAGTCAGTGGCTGTGTCCAGGCAGAAATCCTTTTGGCTGAAGTGAGAACCTGAGCTGCTTCAACTCCCGTTTGCCTCACTGGCAGCTGAAGACATTAATCATCTTGCACAGGAACCTAAACATCTCTCATAATCCTGAATGAGGATAAACAACGAAGCTGGCTTTGGGTTTTGCAGGAAAGTGGATGTTAGTGAATGTGAAGCCCAAAATATGCTTTAGTCTCCTGTTATCACCTCTGCAGGGGAAAATTTAATTATTCTCTGCTCTAAGTAACTTAGCTTGGCACAACTTCTTTAGTTTCACTGAAGTATCAGCCTATTCCCAGAGCATTAACAAATGAATGCTGGTGTCCAGCCTTTTGCCATAGCAGCTTTGAGGAGGTTTATGTGATACATAACACACCAGAGTCTTCTAGTAATTACTCAGTAGGTTAATAATGAAAACAGAGCTATGTCCAGGGCTTGCATCTTAAGGGGGCCTACAAAAAAGCTGGGGAGGGACTTTTTAGGGTGTCAGAACTAGGGGGAATGGGGAAAAAAAATAGAAATGGATAGATTCAGATTGGATGTTAGGAAGAAGTTCTTCCCCATGAGTTTGGTGAGGCACTGGCACAGGTTGCCTAGGGAGGTGGTGGAAGCCTCATCCCTGGAGGTTTTTAAGGGCAGGCTGGATGTGGCTGTGAGCAACCTGACCCAGTGTGAGGTGGAGGAATTGATGCCATTTTGCAGTTTTTCATTGGAACAAACAACACCACCCTGAGTTATAGACACATGCTCTGGCAAATGGAACCATGCTGACATGTCATCTCATTGTCTGGTGAAGATTTAGCAGATCTCTGAGCATCATTGAGAAGAAACAGATGATTCCTTTTTGGCTAGTTCATGCTAGTGAAAATGTTCCTACTTGAGCATCTTTAATAGGCATTTCAATAGGTTGTAGACAGGTGGGGGTTGGTCTCTTCCCCCAGGCAACCAGTGGCAGAACAAGAGGACACAGTCTCAAGCTGCATCAGGGAAAGTTTAGGCTTGAGGTTGGGAGAAAGTTCTTCCCAGAAAAAGTAATTGGCCATTGGAATGTGCTGCCCAGGGAGGTGGTGGAGTCCCCGTCCCTGGAGGTGTTCAAAAAAGGATTGGATGTGGCAGTTGAAGCCATGGTACAGTCATGAGGTGTTAGGTATTAGGTAATAGGTTGGACTTGATGATCTCTGAGGTCTTTTCCAACCTTGTTGATTCTATGAATGCTTTCACATAAATTCTTTAGAGCTTATAGGGTTTCCTCAATGCTTTGGAAAGAACCCAACTTGGTAGTAAGGAACTCTTATCTGGTCCTGGCTCATACTACATGAATTTTGCTCTGCTTGGCAACACAGATCGCACCCAAACTGTCTTGTGGGTCTTCACATGAGAGAGCCAGCATTCAGCCAGTGTGCCAAGCTACACATCTGGCTAGCAGGTTAATGCATTTGTGGGAGAAGACACATTCCATTTCAATTTATAATACACAACAAATGTTTGGTGCCTTTTCAAAAGAACCCCAAACACGAGGATTTGTTATGCCAAAAATACACTGCGTGAGGGAACAAAAGAACAAACAAAGACAGAAAATAAAAGGAGGGGGGAAATATCTTGGTTTATTTTTTCTATAGAAGCCATAATCCTACATAATGGAAACAGTAAAAAAAAATAAATAAATAATCAAGCTCATAAGGATTTCTGATGATGGGATAACCCTAGGTTCTTTGTTCTGAATATAAATTGGTGCATTAAAATACACTCACAAGAACTGCAGCTTTAATGTCAGTTGCCAAGAATAAGAAACTCAGCTTCAGAAAATGACACCTAATGGGAAAGCTGTCCAAAAGACATGGTTCTATATATGCTCCAAAAAAGAGAAAACACCCAAAGCCCATTTGCCTTTGAAGCCAAAGAAATGGTAAAAAATGCAGACTGAACCAGAATCTTGGATTTATTTTTTTCAGTACTGGGCTTGTTATATATGTTTCAAAGTTGGTGCTTCCTTATTACAAGCCTTTGTAAACCCAGTCGAGCCAAATCCAATGAGACTGGCTTCTGCTACTTGTCTTTTCTTGGATGGATTAATATGAGACAGGAAAACACCCTTCTAAGCTGCTGGAATCATTCTTCCTTGCTCCAGAGAAAAGTAATTCTGAAATGATTGCCCTATACATTCCACCACAAGGTTGAAACCAGGATTTGGACCACTTTTCCTAGATGTGGATATATTTGCAGGCTTGCTTTTAGTTACACCAGCACACAGGGAGTTCTACCAGCTGTCGATGGACCTCCTACTTATGCTCTATAGTGAAGCCAAGGTTTGGATAACCAAAATATTAAGTAATATATATTAAGTTTATATTAACTGAGTCTCACTTAACTTATGCTGATTTGATGTCAGCATAGTACCAGGTATATAGAAATGGAATTTGAAATGATGAAAGTCTTTGGGGAGATCAAAACTGAAAGCCAAGTGTAATTTTTTTTCTGATGCAAGTAAAGCTGGCATGAAAATAATTGTGTTAGGCTTTATACCCTTTCTGCTACAGCAGCTGGGGATATGAATGTTTTAAATTAGTGAAGGCAATTTCTTAGTGGAAATGAACCTTGGTGGCCAGTGAGACAGACAGGTAGGGAGAATGAGCTCAACACATTTCATGAATGTAGATGGCTGGGTAAGGAAGAGAAATCCTATTAGTGCCCAGTTAAAAGAATGGCTGCATCATGAATTCAGTGCTTCTTAGAGGATCCAGAGGGACTCCTAGCATCGAGATGCAAATCCATAGGAAATGAGGCCCCTGAATTCTGGTGCTCAATGAATAACTGGTTTTGTGAAGGCGTTCTCATATATAAATGGTGAGAAATTGGTCTCACTTCTATTTCTGTAAATCAAGAATAACCCCAGAGCAAGGAGATGGAGTCATCACTCTTAGATATTTCAACAGCTCCCATGGCCTCAGAATCTTGGCTTTCTACATCTACGTGGATCAATTATTGCCTGTGAGCTGGGGAGATGCTAATAACCCATTTCACAGATCGCCTCAGAGACAGAGAGAGGGCCTTGAGCCTTGCTTCCTAACAAGGTTTAAATCTATAACTTCTATCGGTTTCATTACAAATCAGAAGACTTTAGATGCTTTGTGCTAGGCAGTTTGCTCCAGAAAATATGTGTTGGAGAATGGAATTGAGCTGACATGCTTTGCATCCACAGTTACCTCTTTAATCACAGAACCTACTTCCCCGCCTAGGGAAGCCTCAATATGTAATAGCCTGCAGAGCTAATGCAGGGGGTACATGGGAAGGGGAGGGAGGGGAAGAAAGATGCTTTTATTTTCACTTTATCATTTTGGAAAGTGATCAGATGCTGCAGTATTCTGCAAGAACTGGGTGAATAACAGACTCCATTGCCTGATGGCAGTTACTTATTTGCAGTGCCTCACTTCAGGGCATTGTTTCTTTCCTGTGTTTCCAGAAAATAGTCCTCCTGGGGTAATGATGAAAAACTAGTCACGAATCAACACAACTCAGAATATATGGGAATCATAAAATATTGCAAAAGAAACCAAACAATACAAAAGCCCAGTGCTTTCATCATGCAGGGAAAGACCTCCAGGACACCAAGGAATTTTGGTACTACTTCAGAGACTCAAAAATCATGAAACTTGGACATTTTTCCTCTCAGGCTTTTCCTTCTCTCTTTTCTCTCTCCCCTCCAATGAATCACTCAGTAAAAGAATACATTACCTGGAAACACAGCAGGAGTCTTGGCCTCAGTATAAGACAGCAGATTATGATGAGGATCTTCCTAAAGAAGGAGGAGTAGATAGAGTGCATCAGCAGCCAAAAAAGACACGTAGTTTGTGGGATATGATGCAACTTAGACAAGATGTCAGTGATGGGGTAGAAGCAAAACATTGTCAGTCACTGTGATTTAATTATTCTCCTGTAAAAACAGATCAGGGATGGTACAACGTACCCCAGGTGTATTGAGTCATGAGATTTGGCTGTCACACAGGAAAGTGGGCACTTGGTACTGCCTGAGGGCATGTGTGCTTGTCTGGTAGGGTACTGAATGTCTCATTGCAGGGCAGGCAGGATCTCAGAGTAGAGGCAAAATTGCAGCTTCCATTATAATCCCTTTCTGTTGAAAGGCTTGTAAACCCAGCCAGAAAATTTTGCTTAAGGCTGAAACTGAGCTGACAAGGTCTCAGCACAAGAGCAAGTGTATCCAGCAGGGAATACTCTTCATTGTGCAGAGAACAAGGTTTGATTTAATGAATGAGAGGAGGTAAGACCATAATTATTCTCTTAGAGGAAAGGAAAACAAGCAAAACGTTCAAATGTACACAAAACAAACGCATGTGACTTTTTGGAGGCATTGGTGTGCGGTGCATCAGTGACAGACATCCCTGCAAGACCACAGAGCTGTTGCTCTGCCTCGTGGCACTTCCATGCACTGGATTTTTACTCTGTAGCGTCTGTTAAAAAGTCCTTCTTGTTCCCAGGCCTGAACTTCTATCTCCATCTTCAAAGCTGGATTCACTCACAGAATTGTCAAGGTTGGAAGGAACCTCAAGGATCATCTAGTTCCAAACCCCTGCCACTTTCCCCTTTCCCAGAGCCACATCCAGCCTCAGCCTTCCTGTTGCAGCCTCAACTGCATAGATTTCACAAAGGTGATAATTTCACCTTCCTTAGGTGGTGAAAGGTAGGGATGAAGAATCCCACGGCGCAAAGTTTGTCATCACATCTTGCTGTCCCCATCATCCTTTGGGTAGCTGTAGCAAAACAGCCTATAAATGGTGTTGCAGATTGAATTGCCTAAAGCCCTTGGAGGTTTGTAATGATGCTCCAGCATTTTTTTTTTTTACAGATAATTTGGAAACAACTCTGTGCTCTTAATTATGACCTGCAACTCTGTGCTCTTAATTATGACCTATACTCCATTCTGAAAGTCAACTTTCGTTAAAAAGCAACCATTAATTGGAGAAGAGGTGAAACAGGGACAGGAGCAGATATTCACTTGGGTGGGCAGAATGGGGGTGAAGTTTCTCTCTGCATTTCCTCTAAGCTACCACTTGTTCTTTTATTTCTTTTCTTTGCAAGGATTTATGCTGAGGAGGTAGGTTCAGAGAGTCACACTGTCAGTCCCCTTGCTGAGCGTGTGGCTTGTGCTGCTATTGAGCACTTGGGGTTTCTGGGGGCTTGCCAGATGTCACAACTCTTGGGCTCTGCAGAGGGACCTCGACAGACTGGACAGATGGGCAGAGTCCAACAAGATGACATTCAACAAATCCAAGTGCCGGGTGCTGCACTTTGCCCACAATAACCCCATGCAGAGCTACAGGCTGGGGTTGGAGTGGGTGGAGAGCTGCCAAACAGAAAGGGACTTGGGGGTGCTGATTGACAGCTGGGTGAACATGAGCCAGCAGTGTGCCCAGGTGGCCAAGAAGGCCAATGACATCCTGGCATGCATCAAGAACAATGTGGCCAGCAGGAGCAGGGAAGTCATTGTGCCCCTGTACTCAACACTGGTTAGGCCACATCTTTAGTACTGTGTCCAGTTCTGGGCCCCTCAGTTTAAGAAGGACCTTGAGACACTTTAATGTGTCCAGAGAAGGGCAACAAAGCTGGGGAGAGAGCTCGAGCACAAGCCCTACAAGGAGAGTCTGAGGGAGCTGGGATTGTTTAGCCTGGAGAAGAGGAGGCTCAGGGGAGACCTTATTGCTGCCTACAACTACCTGAAGGGTGGTTGTAGCCAGGGGGATTTGGTCTCTTCTCCCAGGCAACCAGCACCAGAACAAGAGCACACATTCTCAAACTGCACCAGGGGAAGTTTAGGCTCGAGGTGAGGAGAAAGTTCTTCACTGAGAGGGTCGTTAGCCATTTGAATGTGCTGCCCAGGGAGGTGGTGGAGTCACCATCCTTGGAGGTGTTCAAGAGGGGACTGGACGTGGCGCTTGGTGCCATGGTTTAGTCATGAGGTCTTTGGTGACAGGTTGGACTTGATGATCTTTGAGGTCTCTTCCCACCTGGGTGATTCTGTGAACTCTAAAATGAACTGCTCCAGGCACAGATGTAATATTTTACAGAACAAATCCTCCGCGTGTGTGGAGCAACTCTTCTTAGTGGGTCCACCTTCTGGGCTTACATTGCAAAGAAAGGGGATAGTGGACAGCCAAAGGAGATGAGCACTGTGGAGAGGATTTTCAGAAAAGCTCAGGGGAGCACCATTAGCAGCTACCAGTCATGACAAATTGTTGGAACTGTAGCAGTCTTACGGAACAAGGAGCTGAACACTGCAGTGAAAATGAGGCGTTGGAGTGGCACATCTCTGACTACCCCTAAGAGCTGCTCCTTACCAGTAAACAACAATACCTCAGTTAAGAAGTGAACTTTGTTAGATGCAGAAAGTGATGTAGCAGCTAGAAACAGGCAATTACTGTGAAATAATTGAGTGCCCACAGGGCCATGCTGAGGGTAACCCTGCTCATACCTCTGCTCATACCCTTTGAGGATGGCAGCCTGTGACTTGCTGTGCAGATACCATGGACTTGGACATCCACTGAGCTCTCAGAGGCTGCAGTCAGCACACCCTCTCACTCTTTCACCAGAAGCTTCCTTTGAAGCTTGAAGTGGAGGCAGATCATTAGTTACATCAAGGTGTGCTTCACTGCTTTGTAGCACTCATGGGGTTTATTACATTCACAAAGCTGAGACCGTATGACTCACTCACACCTTCCTTGAATGAGTGGTCAAACACAAGTTCAAACTCTAGCAGTGAAACCAGTTTCACTAATCCTCTGTCCTGCTTGGGCTTGAAAGAAGAGCTTTCTATAACTCATAAACATGCAGGCATAAGGGGATCCTCTTTTGTTTGTGCATAGCCTGAGAGTTAATACATGCAACCAGGATTTTGCAGCCTGCTGCTGGCTATTTTGAATGGTACCATACAAACTAATTGTAGCTGAACCCAGCAGAGCATGAATTCCCCTACTATGTGTGCTTTGACACACATTTTGGACTCCTATGTAAAATGGACCTCCATACTTGCCAATTAACAATCTAAAACCACCTTGGAATATTTTCAAAGGATCACCAGCAAAAAAATCCCACCAAACACCTTGGTTTAGCTATGTACATATTTTGGTTTATGATTTGGAAACACCTGCTGTATGGACTTGGCCTATCTATTCTCTAAGGTGTCCTTGAAGGCTGCTACCAGCTTTGCCACACTCACAATGCAATGTTGTAGCCCAGGGTGGGATAGTCTGGTACTAACAGCACTCAAAAGCACATCTACAGTGATAACTTGTGAAGAAAATGCATAAAATCATAGAGTCATGGAATAATTAAGGTTGGAGGTGTTCAGGAGGAGACTTGATAGGGTGCTTGGTGCCATGGTTTAGTTGATTAGGTGGGTTGAATTGGTTGATAGGTTGGACATGATGATCTTGAAGGTCTCTTCCAATCTGGTCTATTCTATTCTATTCTATTCTATTCTATTCTATTCTATTCCATTCCATTCCATTCCATTCCATTCCATTCCATTCCATTCCACTCCAACTATCAATCCAACACTATCTTACATGGGGCAATGGGGCTGCTCACTTGAAGATATCCAGATCTCCTGGGTGGCATTTGGGCCAGGCTACACATTAACATTAGGTTAATGCTAAAACCATGAGGAGAAAATGTCAGGCATCTCCAGTGGTCTGTCCTAAATGAAAATATTGGTTTAAAATGAGCATCAGTTATTCTGGTTTAGGTGAAGATAAAGGGTAAATGTTTTTGTGTACCATGGTTATCAAAGGCAGATGTGCAAAATTTTCCTAGTCACCCCTTGAACAATGATATTTCAAGGTTATAAATGGGGAGGGAATTTCTGGAAAGCAAGAAAGAAAATGTAATCCATAAATGTCTCTCTTTAAAGACACAGCCCAAGCTCTCAATTTTTTCTCCTTGACAAAGCAAAACAACTCAATTTTGAGCTTGCTCACATTGATTTTACATCAGGGAATTCCACCAATTTCTGGGAAATTATTGACCTAAGTGAGATCAAAATCCCTCCTTTTCTTTCTTTGCCTTCAAAATTCTTTTTCATCTGTTGATTACAGTTGTGTGATGTGGCTTATTGATTCTGAACTAATAATGACCGAGTGCTCTGGGACAAACCAAAGCGGCTTAACAGGCCACAAAACCAGAATTGATCTCTATAATGACTCAGAAATTAATTAAACTAATCATTCCTATGTAACCATGTACCAGGAAGCCTCTAGTATTGTGACTTATTTGGTTACAGTATTTAAACCCACAAATTGGGGCCTTCCAGTATCTGAAGGGGGCCTACAAGAAAGCTGGGGAGGGACTCTTTAGGGTGTGAGGGAGTGATAGGACTGGGGGGAATGGAACAGAAATAGAAATGGGTAGATTCAGATTGGGTGTTAGGAAGAAGTTCTTCCCCATCAGGGTGGTGAGACACTGGAACAGGTTGCCCAAGAAGGTGGTGGAAGCCTCATCCCTGGAGGTTTTTAAGGGCAGGCTGGATTTGGCTCTGAGCAAGCTGAGGTGTCCCTGCCCATGGCAGTGTGGCTGGAACTAGATGATCCTTGAGGTCCCTTCCAACCCTAACAATTCTATGATTCTATAAATTCCAGCTGTTGAAAAAAACATGAAGGCTTCATCTACCTCTTATACCTGTAAGTAGAGTCAACATGCAGTGACACTTTATGTAACCCTGATGGCTTCAGGTCTCTGTGCAGTGCAGTTTGGATGAAGCCAACTGTAAGCAACAGCGAATTTTTGCCTTCAGCTGTCTTTTTTTTTTTTAGGGTCAGATGGTTCACATTTCTGAAAGGCCATACTTCTTCTTGATCACTCAGAGACAGTAATCATTTCTTGCAGTGTTTACAGGTCTCTGTGTTTTTTAAATAATCTTTACAGTGCTTGACTTCCTTCATGAGCAGATCCAGATGTAGGATAAAAGCTGCAGCCCGTGAGGCTGTGTGCCGAGTACGGTTGTAGCTTGTTCTTCCCAATTCAGAGAGAGAAGGCTACAGATGACTTGCCTATAATGATGTAAGCCCTTGCCAAATGACATGCAGGAGCTTGCAGGGCAAACCAGAGTCCAAAATCAGACCTGAATAGTACTAATGGCAGATGCAGCTCTGTCTTAAGGGGAGACTGAAGGTGTCTTGAGGCCATGTGACAGTACCATGTGAAGTGAGAGTGTGTGGCAGCTGGTGGCACTAATGGGGGACTAGACCTCCTCCAGTCCAGAAAAGAGCAACAAAGTTGGTGAGGGGTTTGGAACACAAGCCCTACGAGGAGAAGCTGAGGGAGCTGGGGTTGCTTAGCCTGGAGAAGAGGAGACTTAGGGGTGACCTTATTACTCTCTACAACTACCTGAAGGGAGGTTGTAGACAGACAGATATTGGTCTCTTCTCCCAGGCAGCCAGTGCCAGAACAAGAGGACACAGTCTCAGGCTGCGCCAGGGGACGTTCAGGCTGGATGTTAGGAAAAAGTTCTATACAGAAAGAGTGATTGCACATTGGAATGGGCTGCCTGGGGAGGTGGTGGGGTCACCATCACTGGAGGTTTTCAGGAGAAGATTTGATGGGGTGCTTGGTGCCATGGGTTAGTTGTTTGGGTGGTGTTGGATTGGTTGATGGGTTGGACACGATGATCTTGAAGGTCTCTTCCAACCTGGTTTATTCTATGTATGTATTCTATGTATTCTTCATGCTTTTGGATAAATCCATATACACAGTGTTTTCCACAAGGCTAAAAGGTCTGCTTTCTTCTCTGCTCTGACTTCTGTCAGTGTAAGTTCACAAGCTGTCCAAGTTGCTCCTGATTCCCATGGGCTACAGTAAGCTTCAGGATGGGCTCCATGGTTTTGTAAGAACTTTTTTTGCCTTTTTTAAACCAGAATTCTTTTCCTGTAATTCAGCATGGGGCTTTCTGTCCTCCCAGTAAAATCACTGTTAAACAATAAATTTCCTCCAGGTACAGTGGTGTGGTGGAGAATGAGGTACAATCCTTAAAGAACATTCAGGTCAGGAGGCTTAAAAGTGATCTTATGAGTAGGAAACGTTGAGGCTGAGGGAGGAAAATGCCTCCAGAGAAGATGGGTAATGCACACTCATGGACAAATCTCATCTTCATCTTGCTCTGGGCAACCTGGTCTAGTTAAGGATGTCCCTGCTGACTACAAGGGGAGTGGGGATGTTGGAGGGAGCGTTGGAGGTCACTTCCAGCCTGGGCCATTTTATGATTTCACACATTACCCTGAAGGAAAAGCATGGCCCATTCCATATCAATACCTACCCCCTTTTTCCTCTGCCACCTGGCTTTTGCAATTACTGGCAATACCCTTACTGTTAGGGAGCTATTTCCCACTGGCATGTGGAGTAATGCTTCTGAATCTACCCCAGCAGCCCAATTCACATGCCCCTGCACCTCTCTATATGGCGAACCAAATCTGGGCGCCCTCTGGGACGTCGTCTTTAAAGCATCGCTCTGATTTGAACTATCACACTGATGCAAAGGCACCATCTGTTCCCTCCCTTCTGCATGCTGCAGATCTACTGAACTCAGCATCACTCAGGCACCTCTAGAGGCCCTGTTTCATTACAGGTGATGAAATCCCAGAAAAGAAGAAATTTGGCCTGGAAAGGGGATAGCAGAATGGCACGTGGCCCGGTCGCTCTGCAGAGGAAGAGCAAAGGTCTGGCAGTTGTTTCAGATTGGGAGTTGCATCTGTTTCAGCTGTGAAGCTGATAGGAATCACATGCACAATGTGTCATAAAAAGAGTCATGGGTCTCATTCACTTTCTCTTTGCTCTGCTGTCTGCAGCCTTCCTTTGGGATTAGCGAGGAAGGGGTTAAGTGCTTATCTTTAGTAGAAGGGAGACCACAGCTGCATACCCTAAGTACATGAGGTGTCAAAGCAGGGCCAGCTGCCCTGAATTAAGGGATTCCCTTACACATAAAATGGGGCTTGGAGAAGGGCTTTAACTCTTCTGGCCAGATGCTGCCTCTGCCTCGAAAACACCCTGAACAGTATGAATGAAGGGTGAGTAATCTTGGGAGTTTTGCCTCTTGGAAGGAGCAGTTAACTGTGTAAGGCTCATTAATTATTAATGCACACATGTAAGAGGAAAACGGGGAGAATTGTCTCTGTGCAGACCAGGCTACAGAAGGAAACATATGCTGTATGTGTTTGTTTAATCCCACCCTGGGGTGGATGCCCAGGGGCTGGGCTGAACCTTGTGTCTGTCTGTCTGGTGTGCTGTAGGCACAGGCCAGCTGTGGATTAGCCTTGGCAATGAAATAAAAGAATAATTAGGCTTTAGGTGGCCTTTTAAATCCTAGACCACCATTGCCTGCCACTGCCTTAATCACAAGTCTTCATTTTGTTGCCTGCTAAAATGGAAAGATGCTGTAGGGGCTGGAGAGTTTTTAAATGAGCAGCCTGGGGTGCTGCCTGGGATCCTGTAGTGTAAGTGGAGCAGCAGAACCAGGCTTCTGCCTTGTTGGGCTGTGTGGTGTGCTTGGACAAAGAATAGTACACTCAACCAGCCTCAGTTCATGAAGGTCACCAAGGACTGCTCATTAAGGAGCAAAGATAAAAATGCTGTTATGTCCCTTAATTCAAGGGCACTAGATGAGGCTGGAATCGATTGTTCAATAATGCTGAAGGTAATAAAATTGTGAGCTCATAATGTCTGCTTGGGCTAGCCAGGACACACAAACCTTTGCAGAGCTTTGACTGTGCTTGCACGTGAAGAAAACTCTTCCCTTTTACTAAAACCTTTCTTCAGGAAGTCCTGCTGTTTCCTAGGTGCTGCTCTATTCCTAGATGTCTATCTTGATGCAGGCACATCTCATGTCCAAGGGGTATGAATAATGATAGAGGGGAGGACTACCTTTCAAAAAGGTCGGGCAGAGCAAGCTCTCAGGGTGGGGAACCCTGGAGGCATTAAAAGCAAAGGCTTTGCATGTTCCTCTTTTCAAATGTATCTTAACTCTCTCCCGATGAACAAAGACTTGTTTTAATTTCCCTGCCCATAAACATGAGTCACAATTTAAAACAAAAGGCGAGATCTTCTTTCTACTCCTAAATCTTGAACCGCAATTATCAAAGCACATTCAAGTTTGCTCAGTTCTCACTTAGGGCTAATGAGCAGAGGCCAATTAAATCCCTTTTGCTTTGAAAATTCCAGTCAAGATCCTTAAAGGAAAAAAAACTCTTTCTGCTGTCTTTTAACCCTGTTTAAGAACATTTAGAAAGCATCCAGTTTAATTTGACACCAATTCCAAGCCAATTTTATGCAAGCTCTTTTCAACTTTAACATCATCTTTTTTTGGAGGGGGGGGGGGGTGGGTGGGTGGGAAGTGATCTATCACAGCTGTGGTACTTGCACAATCCAAACCCAATTTGTGTGCCATCTTTCTGTGCCTGGCAGAGGCCTGTGTGGTACTGTCCATTGGGGCCATAAATTAATATAGGGAGAAACTTGGTTTGTTGATGTTGCTCTTGGACTTTGGGGGTGTGTGTGTGTAAAATCATAGCAGTATTAACGTTGTAAAAGATGGGTTTGGGTGTAACAGAAAAGTGACCCAAGATTTAAGCCAAAGCCAAGAGCTTGAGGCTTGTGACTTGTAGAAACCTGGCTTTGATTAAAAAGCTGTTTGTGCTGCGTTAGCAGCACACGTTGCCTTCTCTGCCAAGTGGTTTTCTTTGCTGCCAGCTTTGCTGTGCTGCTCTCTGTATTGGTGTCCCTGAACTGTGCTTAATTAGCTGGAACTTGTACATGCAGTCAAACTTCTGATTGTCTGGTGACATTACACAGAAAGCTGGCTTCAGTGATCTGCTCCTGCTTTATACCCACTTTTTGATGATGTTGGCTAGATTCAGATCACTTCTCTGGTAAATGCAAACACTAGTGTATCCAAGCTCTTGAGCTTCTGAATGCCTCCTTCCAATGCATGTGAATGATAAGAGTGGCTCTTGGGTCCTACAAGCAGAGATCAACAGGACAATACTCATCTGTCATGTCTGTGGATAGCATGTAATTAATGTTTATAAAGATGTAAAGGGTGAGTGCCAAGAGGATGGAGCCAGGCTCTGCTTGGTGATGTCCAATTACAGGACAAGGGACAATGGGTGGAAGTTGAGGCATAGGAAATTCCATGGAAACATGAGGAAAAACTTTTTCACTGTGAGTGGAAAACAGTGGAACAGAGTGCCCAGGGGGGTTGTGGAGTCTCCCTCTCTGGAGAGATTCAAAACCTGCCTGGATGCATTCCTTTCTGATCTGGTATGGGATCCTGCTCTGGCAGAAGCATTGGACTGGATGATCTTTTGAGGTCCTTTCCAACCCATAATGTTCTGTGATTAACAGGTCCTAAGCAGAAGTGGCCTCTTATTTGACTTAATGACAAGGATAATTTATTGGGGTTTTTTGTCCTGCTAAAGTGCTGGAAATTCTCCCTGTCTCATCTAAGTGGCTGTCCCAGGTGGTCTGATTTAGTCAGAGATAGGAGATCATGGGACACTCTGTGACATGTGACTAATGTATTTGTCTGGTGTAAGCTAAGGTGATTTCCCTGGAAAAGATTGGAAAGGTCTTCTGGATTGTCAGTAGTTTCACATAACTTTCTCCAGCGCTTTTCTTTCAAGCTGTGTTCAGTCAGAAGGAGGTTAATTTTTATTTTCTTGTTGAGGGGAGGGAGAAGAGCAGAGTGGAGGAACAGCATCACTATAGGATAGAGTTTGTGTGAAAGAGGTGAAGGCTGTCATACAAAAAGAACAAATGGCAGTCCCCTTCAAGTTGTGCTTCCAGTTCTCAGCACTATAGCAGAGCCAGGGACCAGGGGATGCTCCTGTCCCAGGCTGCAAACTGGAGAAGGGCTTGCAGACCACCTCACTTGCAGTGAGTTCCCTGGCTGCTGCTTCTATAGAGCCACTCTCTGAGATCCACCACAAAATATAGTCAGAAAGGAGTTAAAAAGCAGCAGATATTCCTTCCTTTCCACCCCCCCCACCCCTCCCTCCTCCTTCTCTCTCTCTCCTCCTCCCATGTGCTTTTATTTTTGTCCTAAGTAGAAATGTTTTGGGTTTGGTTTCCCCCCTCCTTTGGCTGAGCTTATGTCGTTATTTGATTTTCATACGATCCTCAGGTGCCTAATGAAATTGCCACGTGCTCAAGGGAAAATGAGTTTCATAACAGAATGGCAGTTAAATGTTACTGAAATCTTCCAGGATGGAGGAAGGATTAGAAGAAGAAAATGCAAAATAATGTAGCCATTAGCTTAAAGACAACAAAGGGTTCCTAGTCCATTGGCATGTCACAATCCAACTGAAGTACTCATAATTACTAATCACAAAAAGCTGGTCTATTGTAACAACTCTGTTCAAACTAAAACACATGTAAAGCCTGTGTGTTTTGACAGGTCTGGTTTAAACCTAATCTGCTGAAATACAGACAGGATAGGAACAATGCTTTCTCCGGGGAGCAACAACTTTGTCCCCGAACAGACTGCCTTATATAAACACCCATAATTGAGTTAAAATTCATGCAGACAGCTTGGATTAAAAAGAAACAAATATCAAGCAAATAAACAGAAAGTCATGAGCAACAGGGGCTGGTGAAGCCATCATGGGAAAAGAATACTCTTTGAAGCATATGCCAGTGTATACTAAATCAAGAAAATTAATATTAAACACTACAGGTCACAACAATGAGCATATGTTCCACTTTCTGGCAAAGCAGGAAGGAATTCTCCTTTCAGTGGTGGACATCATCTTTAGTGTGTTTTTTTTTCACCTTTAAAGAAACCCAAAACAGGCCTGAACTGTTAACTTATGTATTTCCCACCACTTTGGTCTCCACTTGCCTTGAACACTGAGCAGAGGAGAATGCTTCTTGCTGGAATCTTGCAATACTTTCAGCTGGTACTAATTTATTCAGCTGAGAATAAAGGTGATTTATCCAGAAGCCTTAGATAGCTGCAGATACGTGGGTATGTCTTAACTTGGTAAAGATAGAACTGAAATCATTCAAGTATTTGTTCCTTTCCAATATCTTAGTTTAACAAAAGAGACAAAATCCTTGTCTCTTGGAGTGGAAAAGATGGCTTGGGAAGTGCCTAGGCTTTACCTGGTGGCGCAGGGATAGAATTCCTTCCCCGTTGGGGAGAATGTGTTCATCCTTGTGGAAGGAATCGCTTCCATCCTCTGCTGCCTTTGTTAGGCTGTCTTGGGTTGTTTGAGGTTCCCCTCCTCCATCCCCCCCTTGCCTTTTCTTTGCCCTCTAGGTATAGACTAGAATAGAATAAACCAGGTTGAAAGAGACCTTCAACATCATCGTGTCCAACCTATCATCCAGCACTATCTAATCAACTAAACCATGGCACCAAGCGCCCCATCCAGTCTCTTCCTAAACACCCCCAGTGATGGGAACTCCACCACCTCCCCAGGTAGCCCATTCCAATGGGCAAATCACTCTCTATGAAGAATTTCTTCCTAATATCCAGCCTAAACCTCCCCTGGTGCAGCTTGAGACTGTGTGCTCTTGTTCTGGTTGCCTGGGAGAAGAGACCAACCCCCACCTGTCTACAACCTCCCTTCAGGTAGTTGCAGAGAGCAATAAGGTCTCCTCTGAGCATCTCCTTCTCCAGGCTAAGCAACCCCAGCTCCCTCAGCCTCTCCTCATAGGGCTTGTGCTCCAAACCCCTCCCCAGCTTTGTTGCTCTTCTCTGGACATGTTCCAGCAAGTCAACATCCTCCCTAAACTGAGGTACCCAGAACTGGACACAGTACTCAAGGTGTGGCCTAACCAGTGCAGTGTACAGGGACAGAATGACCTCCCTGCTCCTGCTGGCCACACTGTTCCTGATAGAATAGTATAGATGATGGGGAGGTTTGGAGAGGCTGGCACTCCCTGTGCTCCCACTGTGTGTGGGGACTGTTCTGGGAAAGGTTGTGTGTGATGAGACATCCCTGAGGCTTGACAGGACTGACATCAGCCTTCTAATTTTAGGATAGGCTTTGAGATCATGGGCACCATACTTGGATAGCCTCTGCTCTGTGACAGGTCAGCTTTAACGTGGGTATTTAAAAAGATATTCCCTACCTTTAGATGTAGGGACAGAGAGGAAACCTGTAGGAAGCTTTCCAAGTTGGCAGAAATACATGGAAAAAGATAATTGTGCCTCTGAAATCCATCATGTGGTCAGGGATGTCAGGCTAAGGAACTTGCTAAGGGCAGATTTTGGGCTTTCTGAGCCAAAAAGCTTTTTGGGCTTTTTCTTTTTTTTTCCCCTCTGTGTTCAAAGAAACCAAACTCTGTAAATAAATGAGATCACACCAAATGTACACCTGACAGGTACTTGCTGTCAGTAGCACAAAAGGAAAATAAAATCTTACAAGGCCTGGCTAATTACAACAGTTCAGATAATACCCTTGAAAGAGACAGATAAATGACTATTTAAATAACACAGAATCACCAAGGTTGGAAGAGACCTCAAAGATCATCAAGTCCAATCTGTCACCACGGACCTCATAACTTCCTACGTAAAGTGCTTTCTCTCTCAAAACTTCTCTTGCAGTGGATTTTCATGAATTTTCCTACTTGGAACTATTGCAGTGAGCAAAATCATGCAGGAAGATGGCTTGAACTAAGAACCTTTCAGTGGAGGCTTGGCCATCCTCTAGTTTGACTTTTTCTCCAGCCCCTGTTAGAATAGAATAGACCAGATTGGAAGAGACCTTCAAGAGCATTGCATCCAACCTATCATCCAACACCCCCCAATCAACTACACCATGGCACCAAGCACCCTATCAAGTCTCCTCCTAAACACCTCCAATGATGGTGACTCCACCACCTCCCTGGGCAGCCCATTCCAATAGGCAATCACTCTCTGTGTGTAGAGTATCTTCCTCACATCCAGTCTGAATCGCCCCTGATGCAGCTTGAGACTGTGTCCTCTTGTTCTGGTGCTTGTTCTGGTTCTTGTTCTGGGAGACCAGCCCCCACCTGTCTACAACCTCCTTTCAGGTAGTTGTAGAGAGCAAGAAAGTCTCCCCTGAGCGTCTCCTTCTCCAGGCTAAGCAACCCCAACTCCCTCAGCCTCTCCTAATAGGGTTGTGCTCCAAACCCCTCACCAACTTTGCTGCCCTTCTCTGGACACATTCCAGGAAGTCAGCCTCCTTCCTAAACTGAGGGGCTCAGAACTGGACACAGCACTCAAGGTGTGGCCTAGCCAGTGCAGTGTACAGGGGCAGAATGACCTCCCTGCTCCTGCTGGCCACACAAGGTGTCAGTGGCCTTTAGACAAGACTCTACTGTGACTGAAGCCCATGGTTTAAATCATATATGAGAGCTCTGAAACTAGGCTGAGAAGAAAATTCAGCTAACCTTGATTTTTCCAAAGCATTCTCTAGTGGCTTGGTATTTAGCTCGCTTTTCAGATTCAGCGCTGCTTACTTGTGTTGGAAAAGTTATTTTTGGTTGCTTTCTGTGCTTCATTATAATTCTGAAAATGACTAATTTGATGTGACATTTACTAATGTAGTATGATCAGACATAATTTGATCTTATTAACTCAGATGGCACCATATTAGCAAACATCGGATTCTATTTGAGAAACCTACACGTGGTGCAAACGTGGCTGCACCTCGAAACCACGCTGCATTAGGATAATTTGGCAGCTCAGTGTTGTCTTTGGTAAAGAATGTCAGAATATAGTGCAGTTTGCAGATTCATAAGTGGGTAGCTCTAAAGAACGTGATCAGCTGTGCTGTTGCCGTGGAGTTTTATCACTGCTAAGCTTCCTCGATGGCACGAGGAAGGAGGACCAAAGGGCTGGGTGTGAAGCTGTGCCAGGGGAGGTTTAGGTTAGATATTATCTCAAGCCGTGACAGGGGAAGTTTAGGCTGGAGGTGAGGAGAAAGTTCTTCCCAGAGAGAGTTGTTAGCCATTGGAATGGGCTGCCCAGGTAGGTGGTGGAGTTGCTGTCCCTGGAGGCGTTCAAGAGGGGATTGGATGTGGCACTTGGTGCCATAGTTTAGTGGTCATGAGGTGTTGGGTGACAGGTTGGACTTGATGATCTTTGAGGTCTTTTCCAACCTTGTTGATTCTATGATTAGGAAGCCCTCACAGAAAGGCTGATTAGGGACTGGAGTGAACTGTCCAGGGAGGAGGTGGAGTTGCCATCACTGGAGGTCTTTAAGATTAGATGTAGGTTTAGCTGATGTCATGGTGTTAGGTGATAGGCTGGACTCGGTGATCTCAGAGGCTTTTTCCAGCCTCAATAATTCTGTGATTCTGTGAACTGAAACTTCAAATATTTGATGTTTTCCTGTTCTTTGGATATGCTTTCTCTGCCTTGAATATTGGTGTCTGAAATCTAAGTTAGCTAAGTGCAGTAAAGAGCTTTATCTCCCCACCCCATCCATGTGTGATGACCAATGTGACCTGAGAAGTTTGCACGAACGAGAAAGCAACTGATAATGAAGTGGTGCAGCTGTATCATCTCTGAATCATCACACTGACCTCTATGATACTGCATTTTGTTTTCCTGCTAGGCACTTCCTAATTTTTTAAAAAGCTGAAATATTTGTTGGTTTTATTTATGAAGGGATGGAAAGGCCAGCTGGCTTTCATGACCTTGTGTAGTTGAGACAATAACTCTCATGTTCATCTCTTCATTCTGATCTAGCACTGCGATTTCTCTTTGCTGACCCAGGCTGTAACCAGAAGCTTATTTTCTGTGTTGCAATGAAAGACTCCATTTCCTTAATACTTTTTTCCTTCTTTTTTCCCTTTTCCTCTTCTGTTTGTTTGGGATTGATTTTTGGTTGGTTGGTTTGGGGTGGGTTTTTTGTGCTTGTGTGTGAGAGAGAGAGAAGGCTTTTATGAACTTCTCTTGAGGAGTACTGGCAGAGCAATACTGCTTTCCCCTCTGAACCATTACTGCTACAGAGACTTTGGGACAATAATGCAGTGGGCTGAAGGGACAAACTGAACATTCCTACAGAAGCTGGGTGCTGGTTTTGAGTCAGCAGTTGTAATAGCCTTCAATTGTGTTCTCTGGGAGCATGTGCCCCTTACTGATTTGGCTTGACCTCTTCATCTGGCACTGCAGATTCTCTGGTGGCAAGTTAGGGCAAAAAGGATTTTGGCAATTCTAGATCCTCCAGCTCAGAAGTGTCCCTTGCCACCAGATTTGGGTAAAATTAGAGTGATGGAAGTGGTGTGGTTACATTCTAAGGCCTGACCCTCATTTTGTGATAACAAGATCAGTGAAGTGTGTGCCTGACAATGAGAAGTGCCTTTATGTACTTGCAGCTGTAGCGTTGCACATCTACTCACTGAGACAGTCAGGGACTAACTTATTTGGCTTCCATGATTAGGTATTTACATTCCAGGTGCCTGCCAAGCTCTCTAATTGAAAAACTTAGAGGGTGTGAGCAATGTTCTTGAGCTCCTGCTTTCCAAGTGATTTTCCTCCTGGTCTAGATGCATTAGAGTGTCATTATGGTGGAAAAGAGGGTTTGTAGGTGGCAAGAATCACAGAATCACCAAGGTTGGAAGAGACCTCAAACATCATCAAGTCCAACCTGTCAACACAGACTGCATGACTAAACCGTGGCACTTGGTGGGCATGAGGGCATGGTCTCAAGCTGTGCCAGAGGAAGTTTAGGCTTGAGGTGAGGAGAAAGTTCTTCACTGCGAGAGTTGTTAGCCGATGGAATGTGCTGCCCAGGGAGGTGGTGGAGTCCCCATCCCTGGAGGTGTTCAAGAGGGGATTTGACGTGGCACTTGGTGCCATGGTTTAGTCATGAGTTCTGTGGTGACAGGTTGGCCTTGATGATCTTTGAGGTCTCTTCCAACCTTAGTGATTCTGTGACCCTGATTTTGAAATAATATATTCAGTTTTAACCAGACAAGGATTTTCATCCAAAACTGATAGTCTTGCCTCTTTCCAAATGAATTCTTCTCTTTTGTGTTAATTTTTTTTCCCATGCTCTAGTTGGAAAATAACAATCAAACAATTCCAGGATCTACATTTCCTTTGTTTCCATGAGATTGTTCCAAATCCCGAAAAACTCTCAGCCAATTGTCAGCCTGAGTTTCTGTTGCTCTGATGCTTTACATCTCTGAAGGCAACGCTGCCTCCTGCTCTTTCAGGTGTTATAGAAACATGATGCTGGAGTTTTATTTCAGTAGATGGAAATATGTGGAGATTTTTTTTTTTCCCCAGGTGATTCCTGTCTTTCCAGGTGTGCCCAAATAAAAGGGACATCTTCAATCTAAACTGACTTCAATTTATGGTTCAGGGATGAAGGCATGTGAAGGAGCTCTTGGTACAGAATCTTTTCCTCACTTTATCATGCATGGAATAACTCAGGTATTTTTGCCTATAGTGAATTCCACTGATGAACAGATAGAGGCAAGAACTTGCCTCTGACTTAAGCTAGTAGCTCAGTGGAGAGAGAACATTCACACAGGATTTTGTTTTGTTCTGGTATTCCATCAACTCTTGTAGCTGTGACCTGCTGTTATTTACATAACAGGTGTTGGAATGATCTTAGGTCTTCAGATTTCACTGACATGTGGACTATTAATTGGACTTTGTGTAACTAAATTTCTGTAGACTCATAGTTAACTGCTGCTAGTGATGATTTAAATAGCATTTCAAATTAAATCCAACCCACACATGGTACATGACAATGAGCAAGCAGGGCTGGGATTTAGTAATGAATTACATGTATTGAATGGGCAGCCATGTGGAACACTTCTGAACTATGAAATCCCCTTTCTGGACTGTGATTCTTTGTCTTGTGCTGCACACAGGAGTGTCTTCAATTAAAAATCCCTCTCTCAAAAAATAAATACAGAATGCTGGGCAGAATATTTCCTTTAAACCCAGCATCTGCCTTTGAGTGATGATGTATTTTTAACTACTTCACATGGTAACATCTTGATTACCATCTATAGAGAATAAAAACCTACTGGCAAAACCTTGTAGAGTAGTTTGGATGGCTCTTCAATCTTTAAGTTAAGAAATAAGATTCCTTTCTACTTTATGCAGAGGAGTGTGAGCAGAGCCCTCTTCCCCTACAACTATGTCTTTAAATCTAACTGGTGAAATGCTTCAGCATTGCACTACTTATTGATGGTAACAGCAGTGATGAAAAGGTTGGGAGGATTTATGTAGCTTTATAGCTATCTGATCCTATTCCTGCCTGTCTGTACCCAGACCTGCACTCAGTTCCAGCTTCTAGTAAGCCAGCAGCAGTTCCCTGTACTGTGTGGAGCAGTGTTCTACCAACCACTCCATCCTTTGGCTGAAGAGTTTCAAACTCTGCTAGCTTTGAAAATACCAAATGTGACCTTGTGTTGGTGAGGGAGAGTGCAATATACCTGTGCCGAGTTTGAGGCAGATCCTCCCTTGCCTCCCACTGGGGCAGAAGCAAATGACTCAGACAAATGGATTGCAGAAGTGATGGAAAACTTAAATGGAAAAGCAGTAAGGTGTTTTACAGAGAACTACAAGCATAGTGACCAAAAGGACCCCAAAGCATACAGAGTCCCTTACAGCTCACTAGGCTGGACACTTGGAGCACCAGAGGTGTAAGTGATGTGGCAGCAGCAGGAGGCGCCCAGCCTAAACGGCCACAATACCTCTTGAGGGAGTTAAACACTGGGGGAGAGGGGCTGGTGATATATACAGATGAAACTACCCTGATATAAATGCTGCTACAAGAGAGTAATACAAAAGCAACATGTGCCAGTCCTGTCATGTGCCCTTTCTGGCGTTACAGGACTCCCTCTACTCCTTTCTGTTCCTTCTGAGAAGCCACTACAGGCAAGGAAAGTGCAGTAGGAACAGCGATTCCTTTTGATGCAATTAAATTAATTCCACCTCTATAGAAAAGTCAAGGGGACTTTATGGATTTATTTCTTCTTTTGAAGCTGCTTTGCTCAGTTGTTAGATTTGGTACTCCTCCTGCAAGGCAAGGCACGGGAAGGCTCCACTGCTTTGTAGGCCTGCAGTCTTTAAAGAGTTTTTCACTGCTCTTAATGCTTTGAAGGTGGACTGCTGTAACTTGCTGTTTGCTGGGTTGAAAGTAATATTCTCTGTCTGAAAACTGCAATTCCCTTACAGTACAGGCACTACTTTACCCCAGTATTCAATACTGGTGTAACAAGAAAGACAGTGGTGTAACAAGAAAGACAATTAAATTGAGAATGATCTAAAGTTTCTGCAGCAAATTATAATCAAAATAATGTTTTTGTTTGATTCATTTTTTTCCCCCCTTAAAGTTGACCTTCTCCCAGATTTTGGCCCTCCAGCCAGACTGAAAGATGAAGTGAAATGAAGACCTCAGTTGCACTTGTAGTACACTTGAATATTGAAAGTGTATCTCATTTATGCAGTGGCTCATTAATTGAAATCCTCCATGTTTGATACTAAATGGTATCACATTTGGCAAAAGAAGGGACAGGTTCGTTTCAGGGCTGTGGCCAACTGAACAACTGGCTGAGAAGTTGGGTCTCAAGAGGTAGCATATGCTGGCTTAAGGGCGTGGGCACGGTATTGCAACAATGATGTGCATCCTCTGTAGCCTGGAGAAGAGATGGTTCAGGGGAGACTTTGTTGCTATCAACAGCTACCTGAAGGGTGGTCGTAGCCAGGAGGGGGTTGGTCTCTTCTCCCAGGCAACCAGCACCTGAACAAGAGGACACAGTCTCAAGCTCTGCTGGGGATGTTTAGGTTTGAGGTGAGGAGAAAGTTCTTCACAGAGAGAGCTGTTAGCTGTTGGAATGTGCTGCCCAGGGAGGTGGTGGAGTCACCGTCCCTGGAGGTGTTCAAGAGGGGATTGGACGTGGCACTTGGTGCCATGGTTTAGTAGTCGTGAGGTCTTGGATGACAGGTTGGACTTGATGATCCTTGAGGTCATTTCCAACCTTATTGATTCTGTGATTCTCTGGAAAGGATCCATGGGGAAGCAATGAGTATGTTGAGGGGTCTGCAAAACATACCTCCAAGAAAAGACAGAGAGAGGTCTTTTTGCCTAGAGGGAAAATGAGGAGAGATTCTAGTTGCATAAATTGGGTGTTAGGAGAGAGGGGACAGGCTCTGCTCACTTGCTCCCTGTGATAGGACAAGGAGCAATGGATGTAAGCTGCAGCACAGGAGGTTCCACCTCAACACAAGGGGGAACTTCTTTTACTGTAAGGATCACAGAGCACTGGAACAGGCTCCCCAGAGGGGCTGTGGAGTTGTCTTCTCTGGAGACTTTCAAGGCCTGTCTGGGTGCATTCCTCTGTGACCTGAGCTAGACTGTGTGGTCCTGCTCTGTCAGGGGGGCTGGATGCAATGATCTCTTTGGGTCCCTTCCAAACCCTGACATCCTGTGATACTATGAAATTTATTGTTAAGGAGAAAATTGGCTACCTGGTTATGTCCACAGTGAATAAATACAGAAAGAATGCAAGTGATTAAAACAAGGAAAACTTCACGTGAAGTAGTAAGAAAAGCATCCTTTGTAGGAAGGGTTACCAAGGGATGTCCTGCCTAAGAGAAGATGTAGAGACTCTTTCCCTGGAAGTAGCTAACATTAGATCACAGATGACATAATTGTGATTCATGCTTCATTGCTGTATCTGTATGACCTCTCCAGGTCCCTTATGGTCCTATAATTCTGCGTTCTGACTGCAAAGCAGAAATACGGATGAAATACAAGTCTTAGAGCAGCACAGATATTGACTTTTCCCTCCAAGGTCATGGGTGATGAAATAGGGATCACTGGACCAAAAGTGGCTAGGCTTGCTGCTGAAATGCTGGGCTATTGAAATATCACTTTTGTGATCTTGATGGAGCTGATCTCTAAATGTGGTTAGCATCTCTGATGGCTATATTTAAGGCAGGTGATTAGTGAGGCAGTAGAAAAGAAATGTGTATAGTGTCAAGTCCCCTATTCACTGGTCACTCTGCTGAGGCTAGCAGAATTACTGGCATTAGTAAGAGCAGCATTCCTCTGCAGAACTTTTCACATGCAAATGTCTAATTCTTGGCTTTATCACGGGAGCTTTAAAATACCGTGAGCCAGCCAATGTATTCTCCTCTCAGAAAAGCACATGATGATAAATGCTATCATTTGAAATTATTTCTTTAAAAAAAAAAAAATCACTACAGTTGAAAAGAATGAAGTTTGATTCCACCTAATCTCAGAGGTTTAATATTCTGCAAGCTGTGGCTTTTTCCTGGGTGCAGCCTCCTTTATTTTTAATGTCTTTAGTGTTTTTTTTTCCTTTAATGGTGTGCTTTCATTAGAATGCATCTGATGTAAATATTGGAAGTGTGGGTTTTTTTTTCAGATGGAGATTTTTTTTTTTATCCTTACATACAGATATAATGAGCTGAAGGAATTCTGGAGTCACTGGAGCAAAGTCAAATGCACCATTACCCACGTCTCCCCGTACAGCTGGAGTGAAGCACGCTTAGGCTTCTTGGCCACTTTGACTTCAGTGAATTCCTTTCAGCTCGAGCATCCTTATTTGTTGGAAGTTGAATCAAGGCAGGATTGTGGGAGGGCCATTCTAGCAAGGACAAGGTAAAGATCATTGTGACACTCTTTGTGGATTAATCCATTAGTCTCTATTCTTTGTGTTTCCAGGACGTGAATGCTACAATCCATTTTAATGAGAATTGTGTTTCGAGTACCAACTATCCAACATGAATTTTGATGATGTTAAGAGTTCACGTGTCTCTTGCAGGCAGCAGGATCTCTCCTATTTTAGGAGTTAACTCCATTTGAAAATTGTGGCCTATAGAACCTTAATTGGAATTCAAAGCTGAGAGGTAGGTCCTGATCAAAATTAAATTGCTTTTCTGAATGAATGGCAGTTGTAATCATTATTTAGTCCTGAAATTGGCTGGTTCATTCAGAGAAATTAAGGTTTAAAAGAGGCAGCTGTAGAATCACTTCAGGAAACTGAACATCCTTCCTTTAAAAAAAAAGAAAGTGGAGGCATTAATGGCAAGGTAATTAAATCAGAAAGATATTTTTGTATTTGAAATTAGATTTGCTTGTTTTGATCTGGAAAGCTGGTTTGCCCTACACCCTCTTGTAAAGGAACAGTGCCTTGAGCTATTTTTCTGCTCACAGAGACCATCACAATAATAGCTGAACGATTCAAACGCCTTTTTTTGTAACCTTAATGAGCTGTTTTGAAAATTAGCCTTTCTCATGGGTGGGAAACTGAGTCCTGGAGAAATAAAGTAGCCTGGTCACAACTGTGTTCAATCTGGGCCTTGAGTGTAGGTCTCTTAGTATCATAGTATCAGTCAGGGTTGGAAGGGACCACAAGGATCATCTAGTTCCAAACCCCCTGCCATGGGCAGGGACACCTCACACTAGATCAGGCTGGCCAGAGCCTCATCCAGCCTGGTCTTAAACATCTCCAGGGATGGGGTCTCAACCATCTCCCTGGACAACCTGTTCCAGGGCTTCATCACTCTCATGGTGAAGAACTTCCTCCTCATGTCCAGTCTGAATCTCCCCACCTCCAGCTTCATTCCATTCCCCCTAGTCCTATCACTACCTGATACCCTGAGAAGTCCCTCCCCAGCCTTCTTGTAGGTCACCTTGGTGCCTTCTTTTGTCCAGACTGAACAGCCCCAACTCTTTCAGTCTGTCCTCATAGGAGAGGTGCTCCAGCCCTCTACTCATCCTTGTGGCCCTTCTCTGGACACGTTCCAGCACGTCCATATCCCTCTTGTAATAGGGGCTCCAGAACTGGACGCAGTACTCCAGCTGGGGTCTCACCAGGTCTGAGGAGAGGGGGAGAATCACCTCCCTTGACCTGCTGGCCACACTTCTCTTGATGCAGCCCAGGATCTGATTTGCTTTCTGGGCTGCAAGTGCACACTGAGAGCTCATGTTGAGCTTCTCATCCACCAGCACACTCAAGTCTCTCTCCTCAAGGCTGCTTTCCAGCCACTCTTGAAGTGAGGTTTGTTACATGAAAAATAATGGGACTCCAGGCCAAGTGGGTGGCTTAAAGAAATAAAAATCAAAGCCTAATCTCTGTCCTGACTCTGCTCCTAACCCTAATTTCCACTCTACTTCTAAACCAAGAGCCAGCATGAACAGAAGAAGCATTTGTAGCATTTTGGTGGAGGTGTTTGGGGTCCTGTAAATAACTCAGAATTTCATTTTGATGTTGCTCACGCACAGCCATCCCTTGGGAGCAAGTGGAAAGAATAGCACGGGTGATGATTGGTTTCTGGGCTGACTGCATGAGTTGTGATGAGGGTTGTCTGTGTTCTAGATGCCTGCAAAGCTTCACAAGTGTAGCCCTAGAACTGTGCTTTCCCCATGTGGTTTTCTGGCATACCTTGAGCTCCTGCTCACACATGGTGGTTGTTTTGCCTTTAAAGGACAGAATTCTGCCTGCTGTGTCATGACTGCAGTGAGACAAGTAAAGGGCTGGCCTTTTCCCTGCTCTTTCTGTCTTGTTGTTGCTATATTGGTTCAGAAGACGTGTGGGTTTTAACAGACAATCCTATGGGGTATGTCTCTGCTAGGATGAAACATCCATTTGAAGGCATTGGTTAAGGACTGAAGAAATGTATGCATTCATGCCTGTCTGCAGCACTGCTTTGAAGTCTGCACTTTTTCAGGAGAAACTAAACACAGATTGAGGTTCCTTGCAGTGGTTGAGAGCAAGGATGAAGCTGTTGCTCTTGTGAGACTTGTAGTGCTGATTTGCTTGGCGCAATGAGCTGGTGTGCCTGTCCAGGGATGGAGTAGGAGGGTCTCTGGGCACTATCCATTCCTTTTTCGTGAAGGAAGTAGTACTTGTGTATCTCAGCCCACAGAATAAGTTCTTGAGAGAGGTTTAGAGCAAGAGAAAAAGCCTTTGGAGGGCCAAAGCAGCTATGTGGGCCTTGTGAAACTTGCATGTGTTCAGTAACTAACCTCGACAGCCAGGCTGATGGAGGCTTGTGGAAGGAAAATCAGAAATGCCTTGCAGGTGGGATGATTCAACCAGGCTGATTCCCTGAAACTCAGCTGTTGCAGAGTGACAGCTTTCAAGGTCATGCCAAAGACATGTGAGACTTCATGGAAATAAACCCAAACTGTAACCTGACAGGTTGGGTGTGGGAAGCTCCAGTTGTATAAGAAACCCAAGGTAATATGATGTCTTCTGTAAAGCTAAAACCCTTGCTGGTGTGAGCAATAAGCTCTTCCTCTCTGCTTTTCTTCCCTTTTCTGCTCACACTTCAATGGCCATTAGATGATATGTTATCCACTGGCTTCAAACCACTGCAGGGGTCCCTGTGACGAAGGACAGACATTGCCACAGCAGTCTTGGAGGGCTTAGCAAAGCTTGTTCTCTCTGAAGCAGTTCTCAAGGCCTGCCTTTCTTTCCCTGTGGCAGTCCTGCTCTTGCAGACACAGTCTGCTCTTAGCATGTTCACTGATTTCCAGTTTTTCCACTGGCAGCACAAATTCAATCAGAATTTCATATTAGTTCAGCAATCCACAGCTGAAGTAAAGGCCAATAATATTGGAATATGATAGCCCTGTGCACAGGCTTGCACAATTTGCTGGAGCAGCTTGCATGCTGTTACCTAAAATCTTAACTTTTTTTTTTTACATAGCCTGACCAAGCAGGGGGGGAAAAAATAACCTCCATCTTCAGAGTATTTTAAAAGCTAGTTTAGGTAAACATCTGCTAGGAATAGATCTGATGCTGGTTTGGGGCTGAGGGTGGATTAGGTGACTTCTCAAATGCTCCTGTTTTAGAATTTCATCTTTCTTCAGAGGGGAGCACAAGGAGGAGAGTTTCCCCTGTCATGTGGTGGTGGTGTAAATCTATTTCTCTCACTGAACTCCATACGGGTGCAGCTCTTTCCAAGCACTGTGCAAGGGAGAGGAGCCATTCCCTCAACTCCTGGATGTGGCCCAAAAGGCTTGCCCATGAGGTTCTACCCTTTTCCCAGCAGGGAGACTGGTTTCCATAAAACATCCTGGAGAAGTGGTAGCTGCACACAGGCCCCATCCTGTGCCAGGACCCTGTCCCTCACCCTTGTGCTCTTGCCCATTTGTGGGAGCTGCTATAAAGGTGATGGAGACAGCCAGTGGTCGCTTCCTCTCTGTGGGAACAGGCAGAAGATCAGAGACTGTGACTTGTACCAAGTGGCACAGTACTTTGCCCAAAAAGCCAACAGGAATCCGGTACCTGATGATGCATCTGAAGGTTGGAGTGTCCAGTGCTCAGGGTCTACAAGACCAGCAGGTACCTCCAGAGCCCCAAACTTTGTGAAGGGAAGGCAGAGAAAGCAGGAGAAAGGCTGTCATTGGACTGCCCAGGCTACTGTCAATAGCTCACAGCTTTTCTCCTATGCCCTGACTGAAAGTGCAGATACAGGCAGGCAAGCTCCAGCCTTCCAGCAAGACACTGCAGATTGCTCCTCCTGTCTGGTGGCACTTCCACAGTCTCCCTGAGCTGTCTGGGAAAACTGGTTGTGTTTGTCCAAACCCATTCTCCTCCTCTGCAGAACAAAGCCTCATACTGCAAAAGAGGGGGTTAGGAAGTTTTCTCCTTCATTCCTCAGGTCTTCTGGGAGAGAGCAGTTGTGGGCTAGGATGGTGATGCATAGTATATGGCATGCAGCAAATATAAATTGTCTTGAGGGGTGTGCTTCAGTATCCCTCCAGATGGGTGGAGATAGGTCTCTTGGACTGGTAGTGTAATAAGATGTCTTTGAGTGTATTACTTCTTGGAAGGAGCAGAGGCTTGGGAGGGCAGAAGTGTGGGAGTAGAGGAATTAAGAGTATTCTTTCATGAGTGGGAGGGAATTAAAGGCAGTGGTGGCCAAGATGAATTTAAAGTGAGACTAGGAGAAGGAAAAACTGTGCAGGATGTCCAGAGATGACAACCAAATGTAGTTACCATCGTGCTGGAAATAGCAGTGGGTACAGCTTCTTCTGGATGTGTGCTGCTGAGTCAGGCTGGTGGTATTTCAAAGACCATGCTGTGGCTACATAGGACAACAGGGAGAGCCGTGAAATCAGTCCCTGATAGTTTTTGTACTTTGATTGCTGTCTGGCCTAGGCAAAGCCAGGATGTCAGACTGAGAATGGGGAAGGGACTTGCAGAAGTATTGGCAGAAAGCTTTCCTGTGCTTGCCCTGGTGCCCTGAATCTTCTTGATGTTAATGTTGCTGTGTTCAGCTGTGGACATGTTTGAGCTTAGGGCTCTGTGAATCCTAAGGGGTATAAAAATGAATTGTTGTTCACCTATTATTATTGATCTTGTTAATTGTAGTAATTGATCTAGTATTAACTTTGCACTGGAGCTGTAACTTGCAGCCGGAGATAATGCTGACTCAAAGATGCAACCACGTGAAACACCAACTGGATGGAGGTTTTCTTTCTCAATAGATCACCAAGGCTTTGAATGATGATGACAAGTAGGTGATTCAACCTGGCTGTGTTTATGCAGCTGCTGAAAAAACCCATAAAGCTTATTTCTGTAAAGCAAAGGGAACTTATGTTCCCTTAATGAATATTTTAGCAATTCAGGTGTAATTATTTGAACTTTCTAAATTGTAAATGATACTGCTACAAATCCATCCTTTCTAGTTGTGCCAGGGCTTTGTGGCATTTGAGAGTGCATTAACTCCCCTGAAAATCCCTCACACGTTCTGTGCAATTTGCTCTCCTGTTTTCTGTAATGAGTTAATCTATTTGGAATGGAGTCGCTTGCTGTATGACTGCACAGTAAAAGCTGCTTCTAGTTCCTGTCTTAGCTGGTTGCCTTGACCCCCACATCCACTTCCCCTGTATCACTGCTGCTTCGTGCTCTGGTCTGAACAGGTCTTGCCTCCTTGGGATTGATAAGAACAAAGAGAAACATAAAAGGTGGCCTTGAAAGCTTTGCCAGCTTGGGAAATACCTACATGTACAAGTGTCTTTAAAAATCCTTGCTGAGGTTATTTAGCATTTACCACTGCTCAGCCACAGACCAGGCTCCTGTCATGCTCTTTGCCTCCCAGACCCAGAAGGAAGTTCTGCTCTATAGATTCTACATGGTTCAGCTCTAAGGAAATCTTTCCTATTGACATTTTAGGGGACAGAAGGGACTTATTCAAAGGTCACTATCTAGAGCAAATCCAGACTCCTAGGCAGGTGATGTATGTGCTGCATCCTTGATGTTCTTGTTATTGGGAAATGATGAGAAACTAAGGTAAATGACACAGACCCCAGTGTCCTACCTGCAAGGCATGTAGGGTGCTTGGAATAGATAAGCATTTCTGCTAATGATAAGCCATCATTCTAAATGCTGCAAACAGCTGCAGGTGCTTTATTATTCAAGACAAATCATCTCTTTCATTTGTTTCCATCAGAAACAGACTTAGAGAGCACATCTCTGAGGATGGGAAATGAAATAAGTGACTCTCTTGACAAGAATTACATATTGCTGTAGCTTTGGCATTATCAAGATCTGGTTTATCAGGGTAACAGAATTATGTGTTTTAATATCAGGCTGAGAGGTATTTCATTTGGAGGGACTATTTTTGAGAAGCCTGAGGTGAGAAGAGAGTGATGGACCAGAATCTGGAAAACTTTCTAGCAGTGCTTTGAGGCTAATCAACACATTTTCTTATCAGGTGCTTAACCTAGCACTTGGGCTGGCACATCTGCTGGGCTTAATAAAGCACCATTTCAAGTCAACAAAGCTCAGGAGGGTTAGGGTTCAGCTCAGCCTTCGTGTGCTGAAGTGTTTTGTTCAGTCCTGGCCTGGAGTCTGATTTCTAGCTTCCATCTTTCCCAGGTACCAAGTGTCTTGAATACCCCAGTGAATAGCAATTAATGACACTCAACTGCTTCAAATGCTGGGATAAATTGCAGCATCTCCCAAAAGTGGCTATTAGAGCTAATCAGAAAATGCTGCACTTCCTGCAGAAAATGTCAACTTCTTGTTTTTGTAACCCAAAAGCCAGCAGAACAAGCTCTTTCTCCAAGGAAGGCTGCTTTAAAATGAAACCACATGCTTTTCATAAATACTATCTCTGGTCAACCCCCTGGATTTCTGTCAAAAGTGTGTGTGTGGGGAGGGTTGGCTGGTTTTAATGATTAGTAGTAATACTGCTCAATAACGTGATCCAGTTGCAAGGACTTTTAATGGAGGCTCGTTTTAAGAGCTGCATCCCCTCAAACGGGCTTCATGGTTAGGAATGTTATGGCTTCTGAGATTTTCTGGGGGGAGGGAGAAGTATTGCAAAGCAGAATCTCAGTGTTTAAAAAGGATGACAACTATAAACCTCTTGAGGCTTAAAATTCCTGACCACCTAGCCCACAAAAGAGTTGAGTCAAAGGCAATATGTCAGGGCAAACGAATCAGATGTGACTATTTCAGTAAACCTGAACTACATTTTGAGGTTTTAAAGACCTGAACTCATGCCAGATCTGATTTTTGATAAAACTGTGAAGTCGAGTGAGTTTAAAGATTTCCTGCGTATGGATTTGGTATACAGAAGTGAAGTCCATAAGGAGGTGACGCTGTTGAGCGCTGGGTCTTTGGAAAGTGCTGCAGCTTTCACTTGCTGTTCAAGGAATTGATATTTATATCAGTTTATAAGAAATCTCTTGTGTTAATAAATGCCAACGGCATCCTGGCCTGCATTAGGAACAGTGTGGCCAGCAGGAGCAGGGAAGTCATTGTGCCCCTGTACTCAGCACTGGTTAGGTCACACCTTGAGTCCTGTGTCCAGTTCTGGGGCCCTCAGTTTAAGAAGGACATTGAGACACTTTAATGTCTCCAGAGAAGGGCAATGAGGCTGGTAAGAGGCCTTGAGCCCAAGCCCTATGAGGAGAGGCTGAGGGAGCTGGGATTGTTTAGCCTAGAGAAGAGGAGGCTCAGGGGAGACCTCATTGCTCTCTACAACTACCTGAAAGGTGGTTGTAGCCAGGAAGGGGATTGGTCTCTTCTCTCTAGCAACCAGCACCAGAATAAGGGGACACAGTCTCAAGCTGTGCCAGGGGAAGTTTAGGCTTGAGGTGAGGAGAAAGTTCTTTACCAAGCGAGTCATTCGCCATTGGAATGTGCTGCCCAGGGAGGTGGTGGAGTCACCATCCCTGGAGGTGTTCAAGAGGGGATTGGATGTGGCACTTGGTGCCATGGTCTAGTCATGAGGTCTGTGGTGACAGGTTGGACTCGATGATCTTTGAGGTCTCTTCCAACCTTAGTGATACTGTGATCTGTTTCTGAAATTCAGCTACTTGCCATGTTCTAATTTCTATGACTTTTTTACTGCCTCAGACTGGACATCTAGAGGTTATAACTGAGATTTTTTTTTGGGGGGGGAGGGGGGATGACACATTTTTACTGCCTCAGACTGGGCATCTAGAGGTCATAACTGCATTCTCCTTTAGTATCATTAATATTTTAAATTGCTTCTGGGACAAAATAGCTAAAGAAGTTTTTTCCACCCATTGATGCTTTTTTAGAGTAAGTTAGGTTAAACTTGCCAAAGGTCCATTTGATAGCAATTCTCCATTGTGGGAATGCTGTTTTACAGCATTAAACAGTATTGTCACAGAAATAAAGTGATACACTCAGAAAAATTAACCTGAATATGCCAAGAATTCCTGCTGCTGTCTGCAAAGTGGAACTGTAAGGGAGATGCCTTTCACCATTTTACCAGACGGGGAGAAAATAAGCATTTAAACTTTTCTTTCAGGCAGCAAACAACTCCAGAAGTCTTCAGCTTCACCTCTGGCTTAAAGTAAAAGAGAAATAGTGCTAATGGAAATGGCAGTAAAACTTCACCTATTCTGTTTGCTCTCTGAGGTTGTTTGAACAATTCACTAGATAATACAAGCTTGAAAGGTTAGTTAGCCATCTATTTATTTATTTTCAAAATAAATATCTCCACCAATGACACCACCTTCACAAGCAGATCTTCTTGGCAGAAAAGCAGGCGCTTTAGTCCAAGTTTTTAAATGAGTATGCTAAAAATGCTCTGAAGCCAGCAGCTCTGAAAGGCAGTTGCCAACAAAGAACACCACCAGAGAAGCGCACAAAGAAAGGAGAGCGTCAATGTGCAGGGCTCCAGCTGATGGGTCCTGGGCAGCCATGCATCCTGTGTCTCCTCAGCATCTTGGGCAACGTTTCTGTGGAATTTTTATGCTTTTATACAAGGCAATTATCAGCACTTTTGGGCATGGCTGGACAAGCCAGCGTGGCAGTTTGCTGCCAGCATTGAGCACTAGTCGCTTGCTGCCTGTCGTCCTTGTGCTGCAGGAGTGAAGCCAGGAGGAATTGTTGTAGAGGACAGTGCAGCAGTTCCCTGGACACAGTGCAGATGGATGCTGTTTTGTATGCAGTGGCTGTTTATTTGGGGTTTATGTTTCTTCCTATTGCCCATCTGCTTTGAGGTGTCAAAGCGGAAGCTCCAAGCGTGTGTCGAGAAAAAGCATTTCTGGGCAGGGGCCGGCAAAAAGAGAGGGATATGGGGTTTTAAAGCTCAAATTTATCTATCCAAACCCCACAGCTTTCCTGCAGTGCTGCAAAATAATCCAAATCACATGAATTCCGTGCCAACTCAACTTCTGTCCAGCTAGTTTCCACCGCGAGCTGGCTGAACCACGCAATGAAAATTAATTCATTCCTGATTTAGTCTTGGGTTTTTCTGTCCCTCTGCTGTGTGATCTGACCGTGGTTTCAGCAAAAAAGGGTTATTTATTCCTAGGTATTCACTGCACAGATCTTGCAAATAAAGCCTGCAAATTGTTTGCTTTGACTATTTGCTGCTTGTGAGATGGGGCTGCATTATTATGTTTAATCAGAGCATGCTTGGGAACAGAATTATTTTTTATGAGTAATGGCTTTATCCAAATATAATGGCTGTGTTTCTCCTGAATTCAGTGGGGTTTTGGATTAGGCCCAGAATGAATGGCATATAGAAACCATCAGTGAGGATTTATTTCACTGTGTGCGTTCCTTTTTCTTCTTTGTTTTGTTTCTTTTTCCCTTTTCTATTCCCTCTGCCTCGAGATACTGTCACATCTTGCACCTTCTTAGACACAGGGACCAGACACGCCTGTAAACTTCACCGCTGGCTTTCAGAAAGAACTGAGAACTTGAATGACTCTCCAAAAAACTTGCAGAGCACAGACTTTAATATGATCCAGCTGAAAAGGCTGCTCCTAAACAGCGCTGCCTCTCTTGGGGCAATTTTTCCCTGAGCCATCAGGTAGGCGAATAGGTGATGAGAAATATTTAGGGAGGGTTTCTTCTTGGAAAATATAAGCTGCTCTATTACACAAGATGAGAGTGGTAATACTGGGAGAGATCAGTCAGCCTCAAGGAGCAATGTGCACCCTGTTTTCAGTTGCTTGTGATTTTTGGCAGACTTTTACCAGCTTGAGAGGAAGTTCAGGAGCTATCTGTTCTGGACCAAAGTTACCTGTGAAAGTCACCTAGAAAGCCCGCTGTGCTTTCTTTAAGGTCAACACTGAATGCTCCTATGAAGGTCCAGCGTAGCCCTTTGAAATTTGGCAGATATTGTGGCCTTGTTCCAGTGATGTACTGTTGTTGTCTCATGGGGAGTAGGTGTGTGTTGGTGAGATAAATACAATAAATATTTGCAGGCTTAGGAAGATAGGGCAGGGCTTTTTGGCCATGCTTTAGGAGTGGTGGTGGAGCAAATGAGCTTCAGCAATATCGTCCAGCCCTAAAGTCCTCCGGCTTGATTGCATTCTAGCTGAGTATGCTTTAGTTGAACAGGATTTTTCTTAGTTCTACTGCTTAAAGAAATATTTGGGTTTGGTGGTTTTCAGACAAAGGTGTAAGGGCATAAATTCTGCCTTTGGCAAGTTCCCATCAAATGTATGTATGTGCAGGCAGTCATTTTTGGTCTCAAAGCTGTGGTCAAGCATGGCTGTAGGGAGGTTAGCAGGATGGAGACCTATGGGAAGAGCAATTGAGGGTAAAAAGCAAACAAGACCAGGAGCTGGGATACAGGGAAATGGGTAGGTCCAGGAGGATTGTTGAATCTGTTGCAAATTCCAAAACTTTGGACCAGCTATTTGCTGCACCAGTGTAACCTCCCCTCTTTATTAAACTACAGTGGAAGTAGAGCCACAGGGAAACAGCAGTGCATGTTGTTTTGCTAACAAAATAGGACTAGGAAACAAGAGAAGACCAACCTGGCTGGAGGTATTCTAACTGACATCTAGGCTGCAGAATGTTTTGAATGCTGGCTGAAAATGCTTTTAGTAGATGGTAGGGGTTTCAGACACAGGGTGGGGAGTGCTCTCTCTGGGTAGCTCCTATATGAAGATGCCTTTCTTCCCACTATAATTTGGACCGTGTTCCTAACTGATTACTTTTAAAATTATTGTTGTTATTTTGAAGTGCTATCTGCCTGTACAGCATCCTTGTTAGCAGCTTCTATTTAAAAGCAAAGTCTCTTCAGCTTCAGAGGAATACAACTGCCTTAAAGTACTTCTGCCTGGCATGCAGGTTATGAAACACTATTCTGTATGATGCACTTGGGTTCATTCCTCTTGGTCACTGAGAAACTAGCTTGGAAATGGCTGCATCTTCCTAGCTAGTGGCTTCCTATTTGAAGTAGTCATGTTTGGAATCTTGGTGTTCATGAGCACTGTTTCCTGTGCTGTTTGAAATGGCAGCTTGTGTCAGATGCTCTGAGTTCATAGGCAGTAGGTATTGCCTGCAGATGTGATAAATCTATCAACTCCCACCACATGGGGTATGAGGACAACTTGCTTCGTATTCCAGTGTGCCAGTTCTCCTCTGCTATGTGCTGGAGAAGTTTTATTCTTTCAATTTCTCACACTCCTGAGTCTTAACAATTTCTATAAACAAACAGATTTGCTCTCAGCATGTACATTACACGAAACTACTGGTTGGGGTTTTTAGCACAGAGTAGGCTGGTATTCTGAATTCAGAAAAATAGAGCAGCTTTTTAATGCAAACAATCTATAGCACCAAAATTTACAGAAGATGTTTTACAGAATTAAGCAGGTTGGAAAAGACCTTCAAGATCATCAAGTCCAACCTAGCACCCAACACCATCTAATCAACTAAACCATGGCACCAAGCGCCCCATCCAGTCTCTTTTGAAACACTTCCAGTGATGGTGACTCCACCACCTTCCTGGGCAGCACATTCCAATGGCAAATCTCTCTTTCTCTGAAGAATTTCTTCCTAACATCCAGCTGAAACCTCCCCTGGCACAGCTTGAGACTGTGTCCTCTTGTTCTGGTGCTGGTTGCCTGGGAGAAGAGACCAACCCCCACCTGGCTACAACCTCCCTTCAGGTAGCTGTGGACCACAATAAGGTCTCCCCTGAGCCTTCTCTTCTCCAGGCTAAGCAACCCCAGCTCCCTCAGCCTCTCCTCATAGGGCTTGTTCTCCAAACCCCTCCCCAGCTTTGTTGCCCTTCTCTCTGGACACATTTGAGCAACTCAACATCTTTCTTAAACTGAGGGGCCCAGAACTGGACACAGTATTCAAGGTGTGGCCTAACCAGTGCTGAGTACAGTCCAGAATGATTCCCCTGCTCCTGCTGGCCACACTATTCCTGGTACTGGCCAGAATGCCACTGGCCTTCATGGCCACCTGGGTACACTGCTGACTCCATGTGCAACTGGAAGGGGTTTCAAGCTCCCTTCCAAAGATAATTTATGCTCTTTCTTCCTCAGGAAACTATCAAAACTGCACTAAATGTGATCCTACTGAAATCAGTGGAAGTTTTGCTATTGGCTTTGCCAGCAATTCCTTCCTTTTTTCTTTATTTTACACCTAGAATACAGCAGATAGAATGCTTTGGGGTCTTAATACTCTGAGCTTTGGGTGTCTGGGGGTGTTTTTCCCCCTTTTGCTAGGGAACTTTTGCAGTTATTTATGCCATGGATTAAAAATGTCATGGTAAAGCAGTGTTTCAATCAACAGTTTTAATGATGTGTGATTATTCATAGCTTTCTGAAAATGTCACAAGTAGTTCCACTTCACATGATAACATATGCTTTCTAAACAAACACCCATGAACTGTCTTGATTTACAACCTCTTTACAGCACAGTTACAAGCTCCTGAGTAAAGGAGGAAAACAGTATTTGAGCTGGGGGGGGTGTGTGTGAATGTACAAGTCCAAAGAGATTCATCATCAAAGAAATGCAGTAATTTAGACTTCAAAGCTGTTGATCCAGGGTTTTACCTGTACTGGTTTAATCTGAAAAATGACTGTTTTTCTTTTCTGTATGAAATGCAGTACAGAGATTAAGTGTAACAGATCTCTCTCCTTTAAATGTTACAACAGACTGAACTCTGGCAAAATTGCTGTATTAATGCACCCAAAAATAACTCTGGGGTCTAAAGGGAAGATGTGGTTATCAATGGCACTGGTGTGAGTACCTCAAGCTCTGTGCCAGTAATACCATGCTAAGGCTTTGTAAAACAAACTGTCATCTCTGAACTAAAGATTCCTCCTGTCATCTGCTAGATATAATAAAGGAGGGTGACAGCAGTCAAGCTGCTGCAGAATGATGAGCTGAGAGGGGGGAAATAGTGCTGAAAATAATCTGTGTGGCAGTGACACTTTAACCCTTTTTGTCTGAAGGACAGTCAGTCAGAGATGGAGACAAGCAGGTGGGAGGAGCAGCAGCATGTGGGGCTGTGCGGTCACTTCTGAAGGGCTCCATAATTCCACCTCCTGAGAGCTGAGGGTGATGAATTAAATTTCACCAACTGCATGCAATATACAGTCAGGAGTGGCAAAAGGAGCTGAAATGATTTAATCACTCCCAGGGGGCCAAAGGAGCCTCGGCATCAAACTACACCCCATGCTGGACCAAGCCAAGATCACCTATTACTATTAAGTAGAGAAAATGGAATCTTTTAGTTGGTTAAATATCTTGTTTGTACATTTTAGGGAGCAGCATTGAAGCTATGATTTAGTAGTCATGAGGTGTTGGGTGACAGGTTGACCTGATGATCTTTGAGGTCTTTTCCAACCTTATTGATTCTATGATTTCTAAACAGCCTAGGCTGAGCCAAGATGGTCCTGCGAGCTCAGCCCTGTGCGTTTCTGCCTAATTAAATGCATGGGTGTCTTATCTTCAGTGCAGGTTCTGCTAAGGACGCTCTGTGACAGCTCCTGTGGAGTCTAGGTTAGATGTCTAGATGATGGGGGAAATAGATATGTAAGCCCTAGTTACATAAGCCTTTAGAAAGGTTACATTTCATAGCCTTTCACATTTCATCCAGCTCTTGTTGTGGAAGTGCTGCGCCACAGAAAAATCATTATGCAGATCAAGAAAGAGGAGCGTGCTGCTCCCGGGGTGGGGGTGGAGGGAAATATATATATATATATATATATATATATAAATAAATAAATAATTAAACCTTGTGATACCTCTTTCACAGCCCTAATCTCATTAATATAAAGCAGCTTTGGAGATGGAGAAGAGCCGCTAACAGCGTTGGGCTCGTGAGGTATTCCTGTTTTCCATCCATCAGGCAGGTAATTGTGGGAGTTATGACTTTGTTAGGCAGGAACGCACAGCTCTAAAGAACCGATAACTGAGCAGCCCTGCTCAGCAGACAATGGAGCAGCATCCAGTAATTGAATACATCAATAAGCTTTCACATCTCGTATAACTTCAGTGCCCTGGACAGGATAGCATTAGACATAATCATATCTTGATCAGGAGAAAATAGAAGTTGGATGAAATGATATCAATTTTATTTACAGGGCAGAGACGAAGCCGTCCAGCCTGTGGCAGAAAAAAAAATGATTTTTGATTTTTAAAAGGGAAAATAAATAAATAAAGCAAGCTGGCTTTGATCTGACTCTGGGCTTTGATTTGGTGGCAAATGGGTCTATAACTCATTTACTCCAGCTGCCAGGCTGCTGCTTCTTTTTCTTCCCAAGCACAGAACATTAAGCAGAATCCTGCTTCAAGGAATAAATACGCAATCAACAAAATAAATGGTGACAAAACGGCCGCAGCTCATTCCTTACAGTCTGAAGCTGCTACGTGGAGCACCAGAGATATTCAGCTCAAAAACTGCATATTGATTTGTGACCCCCTTGGGCCCGGGAGCATCTTTTGTGTTGAGATGTTAGAGGAAGAGTTGCAGTGGGGTTGGGGATGGTTTTGAGTTATTTACAACAGCGCTTGCAGTGTGTGGTAAGAGGAGGAAAGATTATCAGAGGAAAACAGGAGGAAGGGCAGAAGAATGCTTGGTTATGCCTGCATCTCCAATCAGGACTGTCAAAGGAGACAGGCAGCTCAGGATGGCACAGTGAGGAAGCTGATAGTGCCTGTGATCAAATGGGATTAGAGCTGGCATGAAGCAAGAGAAATGCTTTCTGCTTGCATAAAAGCCTAGTGTTTTGCTTCCTTGTGTGAGGAAGGGCAGCAAAGAAGCACAGTCTGATTCCTCCCTGCCAAAGCTTGGAACTGTATGGATTTGCACTTGCTTTGTGCTGGCCTGGGATGTAATGATGTGCTGGCTGCAGGAGGCATTGAACCATCTCCCAGTCCATGTGGAGCTGGGTCTGTGGCGTGTTACATGGAAAACTGGGGTTTGAGCCCAGAACACCCTTTAGGCAGCCTCACCAGTGTGTCTCACTTCCCCCAGTCCTCCTCTTAGATGTGCATGTTCTCTTCAAGACACTTCAAAATTGCTTCTCACATAATGACAGAGTTAACCAAGGGCTTCAGTTCTGTGTGGATAAAATTAATGTCATCATGATGCCACTTTGCAGGGGCAACAAAGCCTGCCTTGCTTGCTGGAGAGGAAATAGCTGGTGTTTAGCTGTTCAGAGCTTTGAAGACTCAAGTGATGATTTTCAGACTGGGGGACAGGTACCAAGGGAGAGCTTCAGAGGTTGTCAGTGCATTTACATTTCCTACACCAGGGTTCCTAAACTGTATTGTTTGGTTGCTTTTGTTAGTGGGGTGGTTTTATTTTGGTGTGCATTTATTCTGTGCTACAGCTAAGCAGTAGAGTCTAGCAGATTGCAGTAGCTGAAAAATTGAGCCAGGCAAACACCAGGAAATAAGATGTACTTGTAATCTGAGGTGGAATATCCCTGGTAACAATCTTTCAGGTGAAACAGGTTTTTGTGGCTTACAGCCAAGGCTACCTCAAGAAGGTTTTATCCTAGCACAGGTTGTGACCTTAAGCCAGAACACTTCATTAGGCTCATGAGTAGGAATTCAAAGTGAAGTTTGATGGCCCATATAACACAGGTCTGACCAGAGGATCCTCTTTAAAATGTGACTGTCTACATTAAAGCATATTCAATGGTGTAAACACAGTATCATGGTTACATGTTCCTCTGCTCTAGAGCTACAATAATTGGACTACATCAATTTTTCTCTCTTTTTGCTCTCATCTCTGTTTCATTCTAGTCTGAGATGTGGATCATTATCTTATGATACAGACTATTTACCTTGGGAGATTCTGGGGAGGAAATAGTTCAATTACTTGTACTGCTTTAGACAGGCAGGATAAGTTCCTTTGAGATCTTTTCCACAGTTCCTAATTTTTATTTTTAGGTGGGTTTTTTTTTCCCCCCACTAAGGAGCTCTGGTTTTGGTGTAGCTGGCAGGGCACAAATCGGGGTTTAAATGAAGGAATAATAATGGAGATGCTTCTGCATCAAAGTGTTATTCAAGGGCTGAAATGTTTCAACACTGTTAGCTAATTCATAGAAATAAAAGGCCTGCTTGTGTGACAAGCTTTGGAAGTGGAGTTTGCTGTCCTCACAACCATCTTGACCACTTCAGGGAAAAGGCTCATTCAGTACATACAAGGCCAGAAAACAGAACATAGAAGACTCCAAGACTCCTGAGTTGCTGAATGGAAGGAAAACTACATTTCAGTGGAGGTTTTTGGTTTGTTTGTTTACTCATGTCCATATTTTTCTTGAATAATGGGAAGCTCATTGTGTAGTTTCGAAGCTGGATCCTTGCTCAAAGGAAACTTTGTGCCTCCTTCTATAATTTAATGAACCCACTTTCTGAAGTGACATCTTATAAGCTGGGTTTAGAATGGCTTGAAATTGAAATTTAAAAGAGGACAATAATGCAGGAAATAAATCTTGCCAATGGTAATACTGTATTGAAACTGGTTAAGAAAGGGCTGTGGGCATAATTAATAGTTTTAATAGGTACATGAATACTGGTTTCATGCTAAACATTGCAGTTTATTTTCTCACCTCTTTGGCAGTGTGTTTCATCAAGGCACCAGTCATTGTTCTTGTTTTTAGACAGTCCAATATATAAATCAACACTCCTCTTTGAATTCCTTTTGGTTGAAAGGATCATCATATGGCAGGTCCATGATCAGCTTTGCTTAGGGATTAGTTTTCTGCCATTGATTGGTCTGTAGCTCGTAGCAATTTTTCACAACGGGGTGAATAACCTTAAACTGGATTTGCTCTTAGTCTGGGGATTTTAATCATGTTTTTGATGGCACCACATGATACTGGTGGGCTGAAAATGCTGGTTCAATTTAGCTTCTCGTTTGTGAGACTGGAGGATAACCTGTAATTAACTGAGTATTTTATTAGCTTTCTCCTTAGCCATTAGCTCAAAAGATTCTTTTTCACAAACCAAAGACTGTAAAGAGCCTTGTCAATAAAAACCCAGTTACAATATTATTCTACCATTACTGTTGTTGCTCATTCCCATAACTGCTTTGTTTGAGGCTTTTTCCTTCTGATCTCAACATCTAGCAAAGTCCTGCTTCTCTTAATCCTTGTTGACTGCAGGAAAAAAGTAAAAATCTCAATCCAGACTTCAAGCAGAAAGTTGACCAAAAGATTGCAGCTTCTAAAATGACCTAAAACTTGAAAATTTTCAAAAGCATTGCATATATCTCTTTATTATTACTTTAATGATATACATCTAGATGTATCTAGCTGGGCCCCTCAGTTTAAGAAGGACATTGAGACACTTGAACGTGTCCAGGGAAAGGCAACGAGGCTGGGGAGAGACCTCGAGCACAAGCCCTATGAGGAGAGGCTGAGGGAGCTGGGATTGTTTAGCCTGGAGAGGAGGAGGCTCAGGGGAGACCTTATTGCTCTCTACAACTACCTGAAGGGAGGTTGTAGTCAGGTGGGGGTTGGTCTGTTCTCCCAGGCAATCAGCGCCAGAACAAGAGGACACAGTCTCAAGCTGCACCAGGGGAAGTTTAGGCTAGAGGTGAGGAGAAAGTTCTTCATGGAGAGAGTTGTTCGCCATTGGAATGGGTTGCCCAGGGAGGTGGTGGAGTCGGCATCCCTGGAGGTATTCAAGAGGGGATTGGACGTGGCACTTGGTGCCAGGGTTTAGTCATGAGGTCTGTGGTGACAGGTTGGACTTGATGATCTTTGAGGTGTCTTCCAACCTTTGTGATTCTGTGATTCTAGCTATACTGGGGTGGGGGGCATCAGATGACAGAGCTAAAGAGTAGATGCTCTGACTGTAAGCAAAGGTCACTAGTCAGTTTGGGACAATCAGGACAAGATTTTCAAAGGAAATGTTGCCTAGGATTTTAGGAGCTACTGGAATATTATACTGGACCTACTGTTTGCTAAATGGACAGACTGAGGGAGTTGGGGCTGTTCAGTCTGGAGAAGAGAAGGCTTTGAGGAGATCTAATTGTGGCCTTCCAGTATCTTAAGGGGGCCTACAGGAAAGCTGGGGAGGGACATTTTAGTGTGTCAGGTAATGATAGGACTAGGGGGAATGGAACAAAGATGGAAATGGGTAGATTGAGATTGGAACTAGATGATCCTTGAGGTCCCTCCCAACCCTAACAATCCCTATGATTCTATGGAATGAAGGGAAAGTATTTTTTTGTTGTTGCTAGTTAGAAGTCAGTTAGAAGACATAACAAGTTATCTGAAGGTGGAAGAACATGGAGAGCATGCTCTTAGTCATATGATTTAATTTTAGGTAGCCCTCTAAGGAGCAGGGAATTGAACTAGATGATCCTTATGGGTCCTTTCCAGCTTGAGATATTATGTGAATTTTGGAGAGTCTTTAGAATGGGGGGGGGGGGGGGGGCAGAAAGTATAGTTCTGTCCTTAGTTGTTAAGTATTTGCTGGGTGAGGAAAAAAAGCCTCCAAGCTTAGGCAGAATTTGGATTTATAATCTTCCTTGTCACTGAGTGGTCAAATATCAGCTGCATAAATGCAGGAGCTACCAGAGGGGAAGCTTTTGCCAGACACCTCTTAAACGAGGTTCATCTGTCTGTAAGTCATTTCAGTCCCTGCCATGCCACTAAACTTTTATATATGTTGTCCTGTGTCACTTCAGAGGGGAAAGTGGTTTTTAGCTCTGGTGAGTGGATTTGCTTTTTTTGAGGTGTGAATGGTGTCATATGCTTCCAGTCTAAGTGCTGTTTATACACACAACCAGGCATACACACAGTTGAAACAAAAAGTAAGCACCTGCTTATAACATGGGTAATTTTTAACTACAGTTATAAAATATCCAACCATTTTGACCCTGGTGTTAATTGCTTCCAATAAAATACCAGTAGCACCTGCCAGCTGCAGCTGACAACATATGCTCAGTAACAATATGATGCAAATCAAGTGCTGCACAGTTTGTCTTCAAAAGATAGCCCTGTGTGATTAATACTTCTCAAATGGACATATGGAAAACATTGTCACAGAGTGTGAGCTTTGTTTTCAGAAGAACACACTTGCTATCTGGTATGAAAATTTGTGTTCTCCATACATAAGCAGTCTACAAGTGATCTCTGTGCATGAGACAGGACATGATCAGAGGGCTGGAGCACCTCTCCTATGAGGACAGACTGAAAGAGTTGGGGCTGTTCAGTCTGGAGAAAAGAAGGCTCTGAGGTGACCTTATTGTGGCCTTTCAGTATCTCAAGGGAGCCTACAAGAAGGCTGGGGAGGGACTTCTTAGGATATCAGGTAGTGATAGGGCTAGGGGGAATGGAATGAAGCTGGAGGTGGGGAGATTCAGAGTGGATGTGAGGAGGAAGTTCTTCACCGTGAGAGTGGTGAAGCCCTGGAATGGGTTGTCCAGGGAGGTGGTTGAGGCCCCATCCCTGGAGGTGTTTAAGACCAAGCTGGATGAGGCTCTGTCCAGCCTGATCTAGTGTGGGGTGTCCCTGCCCATGGCAGGGGGTTTGGAACTAGATGATCCTTGTGGTCCCTTCCAACCCTGACTGATGCTATGATGAGTTGCTGTGGCTTTCTGGTGAAAAGCCTGTTTACTGGGACTTAAATCTTTGTGTCTCTTTATATAAATGGGAATAACTGTCAAGGGTGTCTGTAAAAGCCCAGGTTTCATTCCTCTCCAAAATCCCTCTAAAGTGGTTCTCTTTATGTACCTCTTTACCCAGAGGCTTGGAGTAAAACATCTTTATTACATGTTTATGACTAGATAGTATCTAGAAGTGTGTGTGCTAGGTGGGTCACCTGCCTCTGGAAGGAGACAAAAAGAAATAAATTCAGATCTCACTTGCACAGCAAGAGCATTTTGGCCAGAGGTAAATAACTTCAGACTCCTCTTTCTCCATCACCAGCAAAGGTGAAAATCTATGGAGAAATTGGTCTCTCCCTATGTGCATTAAAATTCAATATCATTGCCTTCAGAGATGGAACTCTGACAGTGTAAAAGCATTTTGTCTTGGTCTTTATTGTCCCAATTTGTGAGGCTGACTTGAGAGAGGGCCAAAAATCCCAGAGAAATAAAAATCTTAGTTTGTCAAGTCTTAAAGATTGTGCTAATTTATGTGCCACTATAGCACCAGGTACACAAGGGTTTAGATGTTGATTTAAGGGTAAGATTCCCGGATGGTCTGATGATAATATGAGATGTGAAGGTTCTTTTGTTCCTGTTACCATTAGCAGTGTTTTTCTTTTGTAGTGATGCTCTGAGAGGGCTTGTGCATTTGCAGAAGTATCCATTCCTATAGATGCAATTGTGGCTGGGAAGAGGGACAACTCAGCTCCAGGAAATGAGGGACTGTGTGTGCTGGTAGCAGTTAATAGAGGTGGGCTGCAAGGGTAGCCTCTGTCTCTTGGGGAATTGTGGCCCAGTTGACATCTGAATGGCCTCCTGCAGCAAAGCAAGAGAAGTTGTGAGCTGCATTCCTGGAGATTGTTTTTGAGCACCACTGAGTGAATTTTCAGTGGATAGTAAACAACTGTTCCACTGCCTGTCAGACTGTGGAAGCTGTCATTTTGATTAGGGAATAAACCCAAGACTTTTTCTGGCAAGTACACTTGCATTCTGAGCACTGTAAAACACATTCTCCAATCCATGTTGTTTGATTAGTGAGAAGCTTTCAAACAGCATTTGTTGATGGGCATCAGCAGCACGGGCAGGAGTAGTACAAAGCTGGAGAGGGACATCTTATTTTGATACTGATCATAGTACATCTTGTGTAGCAAATGCTAAAACAGAAGGTGTTATTTGAGCTTCGAAGCAAACACCAGCCAAATTCATGCTGTAGTTGGTGTCATAAGTTATACTTTTCAGAGTCCTAATTATGGTTCTTATGGTTTGGGTTTTTTCTAATGGTTTTTCTACCACTGAAGCCGTGGAAGGAGCTGACTCTAGGTGTACACAGCTGTCAGCACAGTTCATTTCTTATGCCCTGATCTCGTCCTCATAAAGGCACAATTAAAAAATCTAAGAATCCTTTAAAGCCGACTGTGGAAAAACTTTGTGAACTGTTCTGTGTGAGTTTATGTTCTCCTGCTCTGTAATATTCTTCATGTCCTACATAGTGGTATTTTCTGGTGCCTGGATCGATATTTTTCTCAGTGATCAAGTGCTTTTGCTATGAAAAGGCTTTTAGTACTGTCATGAAGCAGTCAATAACCATGACTGACCTTTCAAAACTCACAGGCCTTTGCTCCAGCCTCTTCGAAAAAGTGAACCTATATAATCTACTTGTTTCTTGATAAGTGGCTTTAAAAAGTGGATGTACACAGCAGCAGAGAGTTGGTGGAGCCTCCAGCATCAAATGGGCAAGTTCCATTTGTGAGTAGCATGGTTGTCCTATGCAGAAGCTGATGTTTATTAGCATAGATGACGGAAGCATGGCAAAGCCTTGCTTCTGTCACTCCTAGACCCATGCTCTCCCTCTTAAATAACAATTCTGGTCTGAAAACTTGATTTGCTAAGCAGCTTGAAAATCTCTGACCATTCCTGAAATATTTTGCTTTGATTACACCTGAAGAATTCTTTAAGGCACTGGGAGGGATTTAAGCATTTTCTGTTATCCAGGCAGTTGTTGGTGCCTCACAGCAGCTGTAGAGAGAATACATGCCTGAGCTCACTATCTACAGGGCATGTGGTCTAGGTGTCAGCCTTGGCTGGATGCTCTCCCTTTCTCCAGAAAGGGATGGGAAGAGGTGTTGGGAAGGCAGAGCAGAGATCAGGACTTATGGGAGGAATGGAGGTGCTTCAGGAAGACTTATGAAAGTGCTGCTTCAGGAAGATCTGCAGGGGCACAGATAAAGAGTGTAGAAAACCAAATTCCTCCAAAAGGAGAGCTTCTCCCAGGCCCTGCAATCTTAATTTGTATTTTTGCTTCAGTCAGTCATACAAGCTTTACAGGACCAAATGTTGTTTCTGCTGGACAAATGGGCAGCAATCACAGAGGACTGCAACTGCCCAGCTGAAAATATTAACAGCTCTTCTGATCGTGCTACCAGATTCCCCCAACAACCCTTTGATAAACTATCTTCCTTCTGCACCAGCATTTCTACTGCCTTTATCTACCTTGCTCCCAGAAAAGGGCTCTCAATCTATGCCTCCTCCTGTCTGCAGCCTTGGCTTTGCCATTGGTTTATGCTCTTATCACCTAGAAATTTTTTTATCTATTAAATAGTTCACATGCACATGTGTGCTAAGGGCTGGGAGAGAGCACTATCCATAGGCTGCTAGGGAAAATAAACCTTTCTGAGCAGCAGCAGGAAAAGCTTGCCAGCCTCCCAAGCAAAGGGAACAGAGTTATAATACAAATATAATGTAAAAGCTTTGTAGGCTTTTCTTTTTTTTCATAGCCTTCATTTTACTGCCCCTGCTTCTGTGTGAATGCTGCTTAGGTTTCTCCTGAAGAGATACTATCCATACCCTTGAAGGGTGTCTTCTCTTGGTGGAGATTGGTTATATGTTGATGGGGTACAGAATTAACCAGGTTAGAAAAGACCTTCAACATCATCAAGTCCACCCCAACACCATCTAATCAACTAAACCATGGCACTAAGTGCCTCATTCAGTCTCTTTTTAAACATTTTCAGTGATGGTGACTCCACCACCTCCCTGGGCAGCACGTTCCAATGGCCAATCTCTCTGGGAAGAATTTCTTCCTAACATCCAGCCTAAACTTGAGACTGTGTCCTCTTGTTCTGTGGCTGGTTGCCTGAGAGAAGAGACCAACCCCCACCTGGCTACAACCTCCCTTCAGGTAGTTATAGATGGCAATGAGGTCTCCTCTGAGCCTTCTCTTCTCCAGGCTAAGCAACCCCAGCTCCCTCAGTCTCTCCTCATAGGGCTGTGCTCCAGACCCCCTCCCCAGCCTTGTTGCCCTTCTCTGGACACTGTCCAGAGTGTCACTTCAAGATCTGGATAATTCTTTATCGTGAACAACTGCTATGTTCTCTGATAAAAACATTGTTATGATGGCTGCCTCTTCCAGAAATAGCACATTTCTCTGAGGGGCCTTGGATAAATAAGGGTGTGTTGCTTTTTTTCCCCTTGCCAGTGTAAATGCTGATTTACTGATGCTGAAAGCATCAGGCTTGAAAACGGCTTATTTCAGTAATATTTCACAGTGGCAGGTACACAAGTAAAAGGGAATCATCACATTAGGTATTAGCAGTAGGTATTTTATTGCTTATGCCTTCTGTAAAATCAAACTCATGTTTTGCTCAGCATAGAGGAGGTATCTCCTTGCAGAGAGCCTATTGATTAATGGTCTGCTAGCCTGCCATTTCCAAGTAGTGACTTTGCTGCAGCTCTACTGGCTGGATTTGCTTTTGGGATGTAATTACAGAGAGAATAAAATATTACTGGAGACATTACTGAAGCAATGGCATTTTCCACACTCTCCTTTCAAAGCTGGGATAATTGATGCCTCGTTATTAGATTATTATGAAAGATGGTCTAGAGCATGAATTGCAACTGAACCTGCAGCACCATCAACCAGCACACTAGTTCAATGGTTCATAAAGCAGCTGTTTAATTGTTTTAACATGACAGATAATAAATATATAGAGAGTGGCTCATTCTTATCAAAGGTGATGATACAAACCAACCTTCTCAGGAGAGAGGAATTTATTGTGTTTTGGCTACTCTCTGTAAAAGAAAAAAAGATGTTCCCTTCAGCTATCGTTTGTGTAACTTGTTGGCTAGGCTGCTGTGTCCTAAAATGTGAGATGTTTTCGTAGTGTATTCAGAAAGAAGTTATTTGCATTCCAACTCAATGCACTTATTCTGCTGCTGCTGTTTTGTAAGTTCAGGTCAAAACTTTCTATCTGATTTCCCTGTATAAATCTCCAAAAAGCAGAACTGCAAGAGTCAGAAAAAGGCATTTTTAAAGGGCTTCCTATGGTGACAGTTGCTAAGGAAACCCTTCTTATTGCACCAGGTTTTGAAATGCTGGTAGCATCTGAAATACACAGCTGAATCTCCTATGTCCAGACCAAAATGAAGGGTGACAGTTAAGGGGGTAGAAGTCAGAGTGTGTCCCAGTTATGGAGTAATAACAGCAGTAGGATGCAAGAAAGCACACAAGGATTCATGATTTGAAGCACTGGATGCTTTATGCTCCTGAGAATTTTAGTTTGAGTGGAGGAAAGCTGCCTAAGTTTACCAGATGATATATCAACCCAGACATGAATGACTAGCTAGGGGTCATATCAGCATCTTGGTGCAGAGGGAGCTTAAGTGCAGATTAGTGCATGTTATTAATTAATGTTATAGTAGAATTATGCAACAGAACTCAGGAAGGCTCCCAAAGTAGGGCAATTTGCACAGATGCTACTAGTGATGTAATGTGTTTTGGCCAAGGGCTGGCTGTTTGATACTTGACTTTGTTCTTTCTTTTCTTCTCCTCCCATCTATCTGCCCACTTCAGATGCATATATTGTACAGGAATAAGAGCTATGTGGTGAGCTGTACATTACCTCATTTGGCTCACAAGTGAAGGATAAAGGGCTTCAGCTTCTAGTGATGGCTTCTCCTTTGCCTCCAAGCAACACCACCTCCTATGGGCTTTTAAGACCTGTCTGATGGGCAGAGACTAGCTTGTTTGGTCCAGGGCTGTGCTGGCACCGTAGTCACTCAAATACAGGACATCCTACCTTGGGCCCTCCAAAGACACAAAACACTCAAAACAATGGGTTGCAATTTAAATGCTGTTCCTGCTGTCCTCCTGTATCTCTTCTCTGCAGAGCCTTGAGCATGAGCAAGTCAAAAGAAGTCCAGGAAGGCAGGTGGCTTTGGCAGCTGCCTAGAAGGAGCAAGAGCATTTAATTGTGTAAAGCAGTTGTGTTTTTCTGAGAGGGCACCTGGACCTGTATTTACAAGAAATCTTTTTAAAACTAAGCTCAGCAGCTTAATGAGGACCAGAATATCTAACTGTGTGTCCTCTCCACTTGCAAACTCTGCACTGAGCTAGGAAATAAAGCTTCTCTTGGTTAGAGATATAGCAGTTACATCTGATTGGAAAGTGTCAGAGAATCTCTCTTCATAAAAAAAACCCACGAGTTTCAGGTGTACTTCTCAGTAAGGCACAATCCATGGAAGCAGGGCAAGTACAGCTACCTGAAGGGAGGGTGTAGCCAGGAGGGGGTTGGTCTCTTCTTCCAGGCAACCAGCACCAGAACAAGAGGACACAATCTCAAGCTGTGCCAGGGGAAGTTTAGGCTGGAGGTGAGGAGAAAGCTCTTCACAGAGAGAGTTGTTAGCCATTGGAATGTGCTGCCCAGGGAGGTGGTGGAGTCACCATCCCTGGAGGTGTGCAAGAGGGGATTGGACATGGCACTTGGTGCCATGGTTTAGTGATCATGAGGTGTTGGGTGCTAGGTTGGACTTGATGATCTTTGAGGTCTCTTCCAACCTTATTGATTCTATGTTTGCCTTCATCCCAGTGTGATCAAACTAATACTTTTTTTTTACTACTTCCAGGAACAGTGCATTTTTTTGTTTGTTGCCAGCATTCCTCTGCAATGGTATTTCTCTCTGAGAAAAGCTAAAAATAAATTGTAAGACTGATCTGCTGACTGTGGGGAAAAAAATTGTTGCCCAGGCAACCTAATCTTTTTCATAACTTTGTGTCTTCAGCCATCTGATGGTTCTAATAGGTAAAACCACAGAATCTTTAACATTTCCATCATACAGGAACTCCCCTCATTGTGAACAAGTTTTCATTCAGAATCATGCTGGGAAGGAGCCTGGTTTTCCTTTGGGGGAAAAGGGTTCAAGTTTTGTTTTGTGGGTGAAAAAAGGGAAACTTTTGGTGTCTGTTTCTAGAACATCTTGACAGGTCTTGAGCACAAGCCCTATGAGGAGAGGCTAAGGGAACCGGGGTTGTTTAGCCTGGAGAAGAGGAGGCTCAGGGGAGACCTTATTGCTGTCTACAACTGAGAGGAAGCTGTAGCCAGGTATGGGTTGGTCTCTTCTCTCAGGCAACCAGCACCAGAACAAAAGGACACAGTCTCAACATGCACCGGGGGAGGTTTAGGCTGGAGGTGAGGAGAAAGTTCTTCACTGGGTGTTAGCCATTGGAATGTGCTGCCCAGGGAGATGGAGTCCCCATTCCTGGAGGTGTTCAAAAAAGGTCTGGATGTGGCACTTGAAGCCATGGTTTAGTAGTCAGGAGGTGTTAGGTATTAGGTAATAGGTTGGACTTGATGTTCTCTGAGGTATTTTCCAACCTGGTTAATTCTATGATTCTGTGAAGGTGGAAGTGACCTCTAAGTGGATGGGTGGGGAGTGTCAGTGTTTTTCTGTGCAGAGTGGAGCCCTGAAAGACTTGGAGCTATGGGGCTGGACTGTGCAAGCTCTTCTTCTATCTTGGAGCAAGCAGCCTAAGCTATTTGCACAGGGATTATGATTTTGGTAGCAAACTGGCAGTGATTTCTCAGGCTGTTTCCTACAGGAGCCTTCCTCCAGTTTCCTTCCTTGCAGTAACACTTCTCAGAAAACTCCACTTAGATCTCTTTCCACTCTCAAAAAACATGGAGGGGGGGGGGAAAGAAAAAAATCCTTAAGAAATGTTGCAGATGAATTTGTGATTTCCAAAGCACTACACCATGAGGGTCCCCCCACAGAAATATCTATTGACTTAATGGATAGGATAGGAGAGGAGAGGAGAGGATAGGAGAGGAGAGGAGAGGATAGGAGAGGAGAGGATAGGAGAGGATAGGATAGGATAGAATAGAATAGACCAGGTTAGAAGAGACCAGTCCAACCTAATATCCAACCCACCTAATCAACTAAACCATGGCACCAAGCACCCTATCAAGTCTCCTCCTAAACACCTCCAATGATGGTGACTCCACCACCTCCCCGGCCAGCCCATTCCAGAACTAGAGGGGTCAAAATCCACCCATTTCAGCTGATACACAGAGCAACACTTTCAGTAAGGGGAAGTACTGGCAGCTGATGCATCAAGAGTCTTGCTCCCTCTTTTTTTTTGCCCTTCTCCTGCAACTAAATTAAAGAAATAAGATTAACACAGGATGTAACATATCCTGAGAACTTACCAGCTAGTTATCCCCCCCCTTATTAAGAGCAAGAATGAAATAAAGCTCAATTTAATTTTGCATAGTTTATTCAAAGTGAATAAATGAGCAGGGAAAGATTGCTGTGTTTATACATATTTCATAGAGGCTTTTGATTTACAAAAAAAAAAAAAGAAAGCAGAACTAACCATTTAAGTTAATTGCATCCAAATAAAGAACTATTTCCCACGGCTACTGAATAATACAACATTGTTTTTTGTTCTGCTGTGTTCAAAAAACAAAGGCATTTCACAGTAGCTTGGGAGGTAAGATGTAAAAAGCCTTTATGTGTACTGGGGAGGAAGGTGGAAGGAAAGTAATTACACTATACCATTTCAGCCAAGGCTTGCTGAACCTCAGAGGTACTGGGAGATAAATGTGGCTTGAAATGAGAACATCAGATAAAAGGAGCATTAAAGAGTTAACATTCCTGCCTGCACAGTAACTGCATTCAGATTTCTGCAACCAGAGGCAGTTATGATTTCTTTTTTTTTCTTTATATATTATTTTATTGTTAGCTTGTACTGTGAAGTATGAAATTCCCCACAGAATCACTCTGTAAAGAGCTAGCATGAGACTCTACACTGCTAAGCCCTCCTGGGAGCTGCAATTGTTGCTAACAAGGCATCAAAAAGGAAAACACTAAAAATTGGGTTACACACACACTTTCCATAATACCAGGCAAACAAACACGGTATTAGATATCTGCATCATGCCTATGAACCTCAGCATATCTCAGGACAGAGTGGCATGCTTGGTTTTGTTGCTGACTTATGCTGCTTGCTACTCAAGGATCTGGATACTGGAGTTGTTTTGGGGGGAGATATTGGACAGCAGATAAATTTGCAAGCAGAAGGGAGAGGGAGAATGTGGGAGAAAACTTTTGCCAATAAGCTTATGCAGACAATGCTCTCTCTTGGCAAGAGAAAGCTTTCATATTTGAAGGTGAATTTGTCAACCACCACAGCCAAGTTTGTCAGCGTGAGCAGCACATGTATTTGTTCTATAGTTGTGTTTGCATGTCCCACTGCAGACACAGAATCAACCAGGTTGGAAAGGACCTCAGAGATCACCAAGTCCAACCTATTACCTAATACCTAACACCTCCTGACAACTAAACCATGGCTTCAAGTGCTACATCCAATCCTTTTATGAACACCTCCAGGGATAGGGACTCCACCACCTCCCTTTGCAGCACATTCCACTGGTCAATTACTCTTTCTCTGAAGAACTTTCTTCTTACCCTGAGCCTAAACTTTCCCTGGTGCAGCTTGAGACTGTGTCCTCTTGTTCTGTTGCTGGTTGCCTGGGGGAAGAGACCAAACCCACCTGGCTATAACCTCCTTTCAGGTAGTTGTAGACAGCAATAAGGTCTCTCCTGAGCCTCCTCTTCTCCAGGCTAAATAAGCCCAGTGCAAAGGGTGAGACAGTTATGGGCCTGTTTTCAGCCTGAAATCTCAATTAGGGGGTGCAAGGGGTAGACTGAGGGCTCTGACTCTCAACGCCTGCATGCTAGGTGTCACAGCTCAGGCTGCAAAGGTAACTGCATGCACCCTGCCAGGCGCTTTTGTGCAAGCCCTCCTGTTGAATTAAAGTATTGCTGCTTTTAGGCTCATGCTGGCAATGAAAGTGCTCAGCCCTCAAAGCAGATGTGGTGCCACGTTTCCTGCTCCTGTCTCCAGAGCTGATGTCCCATTTGACACTGCTGCAGCCTCCAGGAGAGCTGGGAGGCAGCTCTTTAGATGTGAACATTAGCGATGGGACTCAGAGCCCAGCTACTGCAGAAGGGCAAGCAATAATGGTGCTAAAGCCACTGGGATGTGGGATTGCCTGGGTTTGCTGACACAAAACAGGTTTGACCCAGCAGCCACATAATCATGTTGTCTTGGTGCAGTTGTAGCATCTGAGACTTGCTGAAAGCCTGGGATTAGCAGTCTGAGCCCATCAAGGTGCCAAGGGTCTATACAGTGTTCACTTTGGAGCTGGCTTGTGCTTTGTGCTCTGCATAGCAACCATTTTGTACTTTTTTTTTTATGATTAGGTGTTGTCTACAATCCTGTTCATCAGTATCTCAGTGTTGTGTTTATCTCTCTTCCTTTAGTTTTAAAAACCACGCTGGAGAATAGGAAAGTTGTTGAGTTGCTGGAACGTGTCCAGAGAAGGGCAACAAAGCTGGTGAGGGGTTTGGAGCACAGCCCTATGAGGAGAGGCTGAGGCAGCTGGGGTTGTTTAGCCTCGAGAAGAGGAGGCTCAGGGGAGACCTTATTGCTCTCTACAACTACTTGAAGGGAGGTTGTAGCCAGGAGGGGGGTGGTCTCTTCTCCCAGGCAACCAGCACCAGAACAAGAGGACACAGCCTCAAGCTGTGCCAGGGGAGGTTTAGGCTGGATGCTGGGGAGAAGTTCTTCATAGAAAGAGAGATTGGCCATTGGACTGTGCTGCCCAGGGAGGAGGTGGAGTCACCATCACTGGATGTGTTTAGGAAGAGACTGGATGGGGTGCTTGGTGCCATGGTTTAGTTGATTAGATAGTGTTGGATGATAGGTTGGGGTCAATCTCAAAGGTCTTTTCCAACATGGTTAATTCTATTCTATTCTAAGAGAATAAAACTTTGTATGGAGAATTAGAATCCCAGAACTGTAGAGGTTGGAAGACTTTTGAAGTCATCACATCCAACCTCTTGCCTAGAGCTTGCAATCCCACAACTGCTGCTGAATCCCTATGGCCACACCGTGTCCCTAAGCTCCACACCCACACATCTTTTTAATACCTCCAGGGATTTAAGACACCTCCACCTCCCTGGGCAGCCTACAATGCTTTCTGTGAAGACACTTTTCCTAATATCCAATCTGAACCTCTCCTGACAAAACTTGAGGCTCGCTCTTCTTGTCGTGTTGCTTGTTGCATGTGAGAAGAAACCAACCTCCACTTCTCTCCTCAGCCTTCTCTTCTGAAGAGCTAAACAAGCCCAGTTCCTTCACAATACTTGTGTGCCAGGCACTTTAGCAGTTTGGCAATTTGTTGGCATGTCATGAGGTCTGTGGTGAAAGGTTGGACTCAATGATCTTTGAGGTCTCTTCCAACCTTGGTGATACTGTGATAATTTTGTTGTTATTTCCCTGCTTGTGTCTGCCTCATCCCCACAACCCTACAGCATTGCCATTTGTTGTTCTGGAGCAGCGTTTCCCCACATCTTCAGCATTTCTCAGGCAAAGGTCTTTTTTATTTCATATGCTCCTTCAAACCAGCTAATGCCAGTTGCAGCAGCTTTGAAGAGGTATCAGAGGTACACTTCAGAATAGCTGGATTTGAAATGTTTGCCAGGAGTATTCTTCAGGTGCTATGGTCCATATCCTGACAAATTAGTGATGGATTAACTCCATGTACTTGCATAGCAAACAGCTTATCCTGAAACAAAGTATTCTCCATCTATTACCACAGGTACATTTAAGCATTGTGCCTGCTCTTCTGATGAACTGCTTGTGCCTCACCTTTTTAGACTGAACTCTGTTTGGTTTATTCTCCCATCTAATTTTCCCCTGAAAATTAGAGCACTTTGTGCCGTTCTGTTTTGTATGCCAGCTGTAAGCTTTGGCCCAGGGCTCTCTGGCTGACAGGAGCCAGCACTCAGATGGGCTGCCGAACTCCACTGAACTAAAGATACTGTAATATTCCAGCTGAAGCAGGAGGAATTTCAGTAATGTAAGAAATGGCACTGCACATATGAAAGCACAGCCTGGTAGGAGCTACTGAGTCCCTTTGGGACTCTTCAGAATAAAAGTGCTGCTCCTTACAGCTGTATTTGGCTGAAGTAGCCCAAAAGGATGCTGAAGATACAAGTAAGAACTAACAGGAGGTGAAAGTGCTGTAAGCGATTTCCCTGGGTTTATAAACACACCAAGAATGTTTAGTTCTATTTGCAGTTAATGCTTAGGATGTACTTTGACTTCAGAGGAGGAATCCTGTTATATCACAGAATCAACCAGGTTGGGAAGGACCTCAGAGATCATCAACTCCAACCTATTACCTAAGAACTAACACCTCCTGACAACTAAACCATGGCACCAAGTGCCACATCCAATCCTTTTTTGAACATCTCCAGGGACAGGGATTCCACCACCTCCCTGGGCAGCACATTCTAATGGCCAATTACTCTTTCTGGGAAGAACTTTCTTCTCACCTCAAGTCTAAACCTCCCCTGGTGAGCTTGCGATTGTGTCCTTGTGTTCTGTTGCTGGTTGCCTGGGAGAAGAGACCAACCTCCACCTGTCTACAACCTCCTTTCAGGAAGCTGTAGAGATCAATAAGGTTTCCCCAGAGCCTCCTCTTCTCCAGGCTAAATAAGCCCAGCTCCCTCAGACTCTCCTCAGAGGGCTTGTGCTCGAGGCCTCTCACCAGCCTTGTTGTCCTTCTCTGGACAGCTTCAAGTATTTCAATGTCCTTCTTAAATTGAGGAGCCCAGAACTGGACACAGTACTCAAGGTCCTTCCTTGGGAAGGAAATGTGTTCGTTCAGGCAACAGAAAGGTTTCTCAGTTTGTGGTGTTTGTTGTATTCAGGCCTGTTCAGTCCCTGAGCATTGTTGAAGCAGACCTTCTTGAATGTTCATGTGCCCTTTCAGATGCTGGTCCTTGGTATACACTGTGTAGAAACCACACCACCAGCAGCATCGCGGAGTGGTGCTGAGGTTTCGAGCTTTTCACAGAAGGCGTTTGTAGGACAGACTGAAGATTTTGATCTTCAGATGCCACCATTCATGTGTCAGTGCTCTGATTCAGATTTGGATTGCACTCAGTAAGATTTGTGAATCTCATGTGACTACAGAGCACAGTGAAAAGCTCTGTTCCTCCAGCAACAACCAGAGGCCCTACAGGGAAGGGAGAGTTCCTTTGCATGGAGACTTAAAATCTGGAGACAGCTTCTGATGTCAACTTTGGTACTCTGCTGTGCCTGCAAGTGTTACTCTTTCATCTCACAATCTGTTGTAAATCCAGGGCATGCATTTGGAAATGTAAATCATCAAAATGCTGTCCTTCATGCGTTGCTTCTTTCTCAGTGAGGTGTTGAGGGGATGAACAGCTCAGCAGTGGACAAGGAGTTACAGATGTTAAGGGACCTTCCAGCCTTGCAAGAGAACCAGAAAGAGATTTCAGGCTATGGGATGGAAGATCCTTATGGGATTTAGGCTGGTGATTCATTGGATGTAACAAAACCACCTCAAACTTAAGTGGTTTTGATTTCTGCAAGTGTCAAGAGATGATGGCTGCAGGCCAGCAAAGGATCGGTCTTTAATTGACTTCAATGGGACCACTCAATTGTTTGAGTTTAAATATGGGATTTAGCAATTTGCAGACATCAAAGCACGTGGTTTGAGCTTGCTCTGCTGTCAGAGGAGCTCAGAGGGCTTTTGTAGGTCCCTAAATGTCTTGTGCCTAACTGGAAACATCTGCAATTGCAGGTCTGCCTCCCACCATGGCAGCTGCACTGATCTCTGCCAACTTGTGTCTCTCTGCAATTTTGCTCTTCTCTGTGTTTACAACTGCAAACCAAGATGAAACCGGGAAAGTCCTTTTCATCTGTGACCTACTACACTTTCCATAAAGGCACTGCTGCTCTTTCCTCCCTCACACCATATGAGTTCCTAATGAGACATTAATGAGACGTTAATTGCTTATGCAAATATAGAGCAGGAGACAATGAGTTGTTGTACCGAGAGTTTAAGGGCCATAGAACTGCTCTGGATGTTCACACAATTCCCATTAACATTAATTGGAGTTATGTGCAGATCAGAGCCTGGTGTCTTCAAAAGTTACAAAATAAACCATTGAATACTAATAGGCCAACTTGTAGCCATGTATCTTTCTTCTAAGCACTTAATTTGTTTCTGTACTGGTTGCTAGCAAGTCATCTAGTGCTAAAACGCTCCAGATGGCAGTGGAAGTAGTTTGAAATACCAAATTATTTTCACTTAATATGGCACCAACACGAAACTTTATCCTACATCATTACAAAGAAATAGATTTTTAACCCCTTGGAAACTTGGAATCATAGAATCAGTCAGGGTTGGAAGGGACCACAAGGATCATCTAGTACCAACCCCCCTGCCATGGGCAGGGAACACCTTACACTAGATCAGGCTGGACAGAGCCTCATCCAGCCTGGTCTTAAACACATCCAGGGATGGGGCCCCAACCACCTCCCTGGACAACCCATTCCAGGGCTTCACCACTCTCACAGTGAAGAACTTCCTCCTCACGTCCACTCTGAATCTCCCCACCTCCAGCTTCATTCCATTCCCCCTAGCCCTATCACTACCTGATATCCTGAGAAGTCCCTCCCCAGCCTTCCTGTAGGCCCCCTTCAGATACTGGAAGGCCACAATAAGGTCACCTTGGAGCCTTCAAAACCTCCAGGGATGAGGCTTCCACCACCTCCCTGAGCAACCTGTGCCAGTGTCTCACCACCCTCATGGGGAAGAACTTCTTCCTAACATCCAACCTGAATCTACCCATTTCAACTTTTGTTCCATTCCCTCTAGTCCTATCACTCCCTGACACCCTAAAAAATCCCTCCCCATCATTCTTAATATACTGGAAAGCCACAATTAGGTCTCCAGCCTTCTCTTCTCCAGACTGAACAGCCCCAACTCTTTCAGTCTGTCCTCACAGGAGAGGTGCTCCAGCCCTCTGCTCATCCTCATGGCCCTGACTTCTTTGGAGTGTTTTAAACTCTTCTGGCAAATAGGATACAAAATAAAAATAATAATAAAAAGTACCAGAGTTGCATTTCAAAAAGTAACTCATGGAGATGTTGAAATGAATTAATTCAGTGACTGTAGTCATGGTCTGCTGCTGAGGAACTGTGAGAACAGTGAGTAAAAGTCTTTGCCCAACCAGCTATTTGACACATATGCTGGTAGCTCCAAGGCTATCTCGGTTGTCTGCCTTAATAACATCTCTGCTCTCATTTCCATCTTTCCCCTCTCTTGCTGCTCCCATGTCATTTTATTTAGCACTTTTCTTGCAGCCTGCTTCCTGTGCAGGTCAGTGCATCCTTGTCCATAAGAGCAATAATGCCTCTGCTTGGAGCTTGTTTCCGTCGTGACAGATTGATAGACAATCTGCGTTCATTCCCTGCTGAGAAGCCTCATTTGGCCTGTTTAATGCCAGACCTTTTTAGGGTGAGCACTGGGAGTCCTTTGCCCTGCTCCACTGAGTACTGACTCAGTGTGTAAGTCCCTGTCTCGTGGAAATGCCAGGGTCAATGAATTCAGTGAGGCACAAGCACTTGTGTATTTATGAATTCTCATGTGTTGCTATAAGCCTCTGGCCACCTGGGAGGCTTTGCAGTTGTCACAGGATTGTCATAATGGTAAAAATCCAAAGTTAGGGTTGTGACAGCATGCTGCCCCCCCCACCTCTTGTTATCAGCACAAAGTGATTGGCACCTCCTGCTCACTCACCTGCAGAGAGGGCACTTGCAAACCTCTCTAGTTTGTATTGCCTGTTACAGCCAGTCCATTCCACTATTTCATCTGATTTCCAGCTTCTAGTTAGGCCTTTCAGTGCTCTAATTCCAGGAACAGATGTGTCACTGGGAATCTGAGATGTTCAAGAGATCAGTTAAAATGACCTGCAACATCAGGGGAGTTAAACAGAAGGCTTGGTAAATGCACGAAGTAATAAGCTGTAATTGTCTGCAAATAATTAAGGAAAACAACAAAACCAAACTTTCTGCATCACTTAAATTATTTGAGGAGGTTAACTTCTGAGTGAAGGAGAGGGCTTGGCAGCACCAGCAAAACATCTCTCACCTATAGTAGTGCTTTCATTTAGAACAGCAAAAGAGTGGATTTGCCTCATGTTTCAGTGCAGTTGAGTGTTCTTAGAGCAACAAGATATGGCCATTAACTGTTATTTTCTTAATGATAGCATCTCATTGTTAAGCAAAATGCTTTCCCCTGTTGCATTCAAAGCACTAGAAGGCAGCATGAAATGGATTCTCATTGCATTCAGATGGCAGTGTATGGCAGTTCTTCTTTTTGTAGTCCTAGCATGTACTTGGTATGTTAAATGAGGTGAAATAGAAAAGGGGGGGAAAAAAGTACATCTGGGGAAATAACAGTACCCTTCATGGTACAGTTTGGGTAGTAGCAAGCAAAAGAAGGATGAGTTGTGATGTGATGGATTAGCTTTTCTGTGGCCTTAAGGCAGAGACCAGTAATTCATGAACAAATATGCATGTAATATTCAAAATAATGAGATCAATTTCAGGAGTTTTGTCAGTGTAGAACAATTTGTAACCATTGACCAGCTAAACTGTAGTGGTTTGTTCTGCTCTGCAGAGGGGGAAACTTGTTCTGAGACCTTCAGAGAGTCTGCAGTTTTCTTTTTACTTTCTTTTATCTAGCCATAGAAATTAATGAGAAAGTACTAATGATCTCTGGCCTCTATTTGATAGCCCCCAAATATGCTCTATCTCCAAAAGATGGGCCACTTTCTCAGGTTCTGTGTATTCCTAGTTTTAACTGAGGAAAGCTGTCAGAACAAGGAATTGTTTCTTTTCCTAGGCACAAGAAACCAATCCTTTCTCTCTATAAACATCTGAGCCATAATAGCAGGACAGGTTGTCCTCTAGACACCTGGCCTCCTGAGCTGGCAGATGGGGGCAGGGAGCAGTATAGTTCACCTGTGGTCCAGGAGGAAGTAGATAGAGATCTCCTAAGCTGCTTGGATCCCCACAAGTCCATGGGACCAGATGGGATCCATCCTCAGGTGCTGAGAGAGCTGGCAGATGAGCTGCCCAAGCTGCTCTCCATCATTTTTCAACAGTCCTGGCTCACTGGAGAGGTCCCAGATGACTGGAAGCTGGCCAACGTGGTGCCCATTCACAAGAAGGGCTGGTTGGACGAGCTCAACCGAGGGAGCTGGGGTTGCTTAGCCTGGAGATGAGGAGGCTCAGTGGAGACCTTATGGCTCTCTGCAACTACCTGAAGGGAGGTTGTAGCCAGGAGGGGGTTGGTCTCTTCTCCCAGGCAACCAGCACCAGAACAAGAGGACACAGTCTCAAGCTGCACCAGGGGAGGTTTAGGCTGGAGGTGAGGAGAATGTTCTTCACAGAGAGAGCTGTTAGCCATTGGAATGTGCTGCCCGGGGAGGTGGTGGAGTCATCATCCTTGGAGGTATTCAGGAGGAGACTTGATAGGGTGCTTGGTGCCACGGTTTGAGTCTGTGATTAGGTAGTGTTGGATGATGGGTTGGACATGATGATCTTGAAGGTTTCTTCCAACCTGGTCTGGTCTATTCTATTCTATTCTATTCTGAGCCATCCTTCCCATCCAATGCAGTTATCCAGAATCGTGGGACAAGAGTGTATTGGTAGTGGCATAAAAAACCCTTGAAGATGTATTCAAAGAAGACTATTACAGCAACTTAGCTAATGACAAAACAGCCCTTAAAAAGTGCCAGCTCCAGTGGAGCCACACAGTTGAGTTCTATTAAAAGGAAAAGAAAAATGAGGAGTTTGTCTGGGAAAACTCTTTTATCAGGGAGAGGATTAAGCCAAATGGCTCAAGAACAACATGCAAGTCCTTAGAATGTGCTGTAACCCCAAGCCTAAGTCATTTCAAAGACTTCCTCTGTTTAATCCTAGGGTTGCCTTGATGCCACTCAAGCCAAGCATCTCCTTGTTGTTCTTTGATGGCTGAAATTTTACATGAGAAATGACAACTCTAGGCAGAGAGGAGAGAAGAAACAAGATTCATTTTTAAAGAGGAGGATCTCAGCCTTTCAACTTTCTTTTTGCTCCGATGCTGTGGATTGCACAGTTGGCACCCAAACACTGCATCTGTACAGGCAGAGAGGTGTGCTAGAAACAGTCATGAAGGAACTGAGTGCCCATTTTTGCCTTTCTTCTTTCTGCTTCCAGTCTAGAAGAAACCTTCCCATGCTCCCAAGAATTTGTAACACTTCTGTAATGTGGGTTTCTTTGCTTGCTGCAGGCCATTATTTGCCGTCTCCATAGAGACACTTTGATTTTTCTCAGGGAACACTTAAGGTCTCCTTTCCCCTTTCGTAGACTTCAAACTATGGGACATACCCCTTCCCCCTCACCCCCTCCAGGTTTCTCCTAAATTGGGGAGACTTAGAGGATCTCTGCTGGGCTGTACAGTTAGCTCTTCACCAGTGTCGCTGAGAGCCACATGCAAGGGAACTGCAATTTCTTCATCCTGCAGTCTCCTGTCTCAGCTTCTTACCTCTTACAAGGTGCAGGAAATTGATTTAATTTACTTTTTTGGGGAGATAAGTATTCCATTAGTGCTTACTCCAACCTTTGCACGCAGCAAGGTATTCGCTGTGCCTAATTCTGGCATCATTAGCAGCGCCTGAGTCTTGAAACCTTCTTACACCAAAAGCAGTAATGGTTAGCTGCTATCCTTGCTTAATGAGCCATAGAATGAAATGGCAGATGATTTGTTCTGCATACAATTCATCCAATAGTTAAATAAGGGCCAAAAGTGCTGAAAAGGGGCAATAAATCTGGTAACCTAGACAACATCTCAAAGTATTTGCTTTACTAATCACAATCAATTAGACATTTCTTTTTTTTTTCTCCCACTAAGTTAAAAATAAAGAAGGGGAGGGAGGGGAAAGGAAAACTTTTAGCTTTTTTTGTTTCTTTTGTGAAGTTTCAATAGCAATTAGGCTTGTCTCTGGCATGCTGAGGAATGCAGGCCCCATCGATCTTTGTTTATTTCAATCATGTTAAAAGGGTTAAGCCAAGGATTCAAAGAGCACATAGTGGAGGGCTGAAAGCAGCAGTGTGCTTTTATCCCACTAATGAAAAGAAATTGTTGAACAAGATTAGGTGCAAGTAGGCACTCGAGTCTGTTGCCATAATTTGTGTGTCACAGGGATTCATGCAGACAGTAAAGAGAAATCAAAGTGAGAAAAACTAAGCAGCTTGGCAAACTATTACTAGTAATAAGCAGTTGTAGTCCTCATACTATTACTCCCCTACTCTTTATGAGCTTCAGTCCCAGGACAGAATCCACTCATTAAAGGCATTGTACAAATTGAACCTAGCAGGGGAAGTTTAGGCTGGAGGTGAGAAAGTTCTTCACAGAGAGAGTTGTTAGCCATTGGAATGTGCTGCCCAGGGAGGCGGTGAAGTCACCATCCCTGGAGGTGTTCAAGAGGAGATTGAACGTGGCACTTGGTGCCATGGTTTAGTAGTCGTGAGGTATTGGGTGACAGGTTGGACTTGATGATCCTTGAGGTCTTTTCCAACCTTATTGATTCTATGCTTAGGCAGGAAAGAATTTTAACCTCTTGAATGCATACACAAACTTCACAGCAGCTTGTGCAGCAAGGACCTGGATGTTGATGCAAATGGCTGTTGTTGAGCTGGTTTATAGCAGTAAAGTGCTCCTTGAAGTGGGTTTCAAAATACTAACCTGAATGCTGAAGTCCAAAAAGGGTATTTCAGCAGCCATATAATGCTATAATCAAAGCTACAACAGAAGTAAATGAATTTGCTGCAAATGCAAACTGGACATGCTGGAGCACATCTAGAGATGGGCCATGAGGATCAGAGGGCTGGAGCACCTCTCCTGTGAGGACAGACTTGAGGGAGTTGGGGCTGTTCAGTCTGGAGAAGAGAAGGCTGGAGACCTAACTGTGGCTTTCCAGTATCTTAAGAATGCTGGGGAGGGATTTTTTAGGGTGTCAGGGAGTGATAGGACTAGAGGGAATGGAACAAAAATAGAGATGGGTAGATTCAGATTGGATGTTAGGAAGAAGTTCTTCCCCATGAGGGTGGTGAGACACTGGCACAGGTTGCTCAGGGAGGTGGTGGAAGCCTCATCCCTGGAGGTTTTGAAGGCCAGGCTGGATGTGGCTGTGAACACCCTGATGTAGTATAAGGTGTCCCTGCCCATGGCAGTGTGGTTGGAACAAGATGATCCTTGATGTCCCTTCCAACCCTAACCATGCCATGATTCTACAAAGTACACCGTTTGCATGGCTGAGGGGGAAAAAAATCTTGTGTCCCCCCCTGTCCCACTCTTCAAAATTGTCTTTAAGTTGAGCAAGTTTGCAGGGCTGGTGGGAATTCATTAAGCAGATGAATACATCAATAAACAAACAGCTGGATGCAGACAAAAATGGGTTCCTCTCGTCTGCCGATGCTTTATTGCCACTTTAATTTGAGCGGATCGAATGTAACGAATCCGTTGTTGGGCCCCCCAGATAAATGACAATGGGATTCAGCCTTTAATTGGGGGAAGTTTCCCTGGCTGTGTAAATATTTTAGGGCTTAAAAATTACGTTTTTCATAACTGTGTGTCAGAAGAATTAGATTCAAGTGTTGCTCAATATTACGGCGGCGCAGCGTAGCAAGAAGCTAATGGGGCTGCATTTATTCTCTGGAGAAGAGCAGTAGCTGTGTAGGCAGATGGTTGTTCCTGAGATATGATTTTTAATAAATAAACTGTAAAATATATATTGCTGCATGTTTCAGTGCTACCCCTCCCTCATGCTAGATGTGATTTTTACTGTCATAAAACTTGTATGTGTTCCTCTCAGTCTCTAATCTCACATCCTGGCTGCTTCTATTTTTTTTCAAAGGCCTCTATCATATTGAGCTCTTAGTTTGTGCTGCACCACCTACTCCCTCAGCTGCTTTTAAACCTGCTTCTCAAGCCACACTGGGAGTCCGGGTGGATAACAAGTTGTCTGTGGGACAGCAATGTGCCCCGGTGGCCAGGAAGGCCAATGGGGTCCTGGGGTGTGTTAAGAAGAGTGTGTCCAGCAGATCCAGGGAGGTTCTCCTCCCCCTCTAATCTGCCCTAGTGAGACCTCATCTTGAGTACTGCATTCAGTTTTGGGTTCCCCAGTTCAACTGGGACAGGGATCTGCTGGAGAGGGTCCAGTGGAGGGCTTATGAGGGTGATTAGGGGACTGGAGCACTGCCTGATGAGGAGAGGCTGAGGGACCTGGGGCTTTGTAGTCTGGAAAAGAGAAGACTTAGAGGGGATTTAGTAAATGGTTATAACTATCTGAGAGCTGGGGGTCAGAAGAGAGGGGACGGGTTCTGCTCACTTGCTCCCTGGGACAGATCAAGGAGCAATGGATGTAAGCTGCAGCACAGGAGGTTCCACCTCAATACAAGAGGGAATGTCTTTACTGTAAGGGTCACAGAGCAGGCTCCCCAGAGGGGTTGTGGAGTCTCCTTCTCTGGAGACTTTCAAGGCCTGTCTGGATGCATTCCTGTGTGACCTGAGCTAGATTGTATGGTGCTGCTCTGGCAGAGGGGTTGGACTCGATGATCTCTTTGTGTCCCTTCCAATCCCTGACATCCTCCAATCCTATGACCTGTTTCTGCCCAGTTTGTTCACAGTATCACACAGTATCACAGTAACTAAGGTTGGAAGAGACCTCAAGGATCATCAAGTCCAACCTGTTCCAACAGACCTCACAACTAGATCATAGCACCAAGTGCCACGTCCAATCTCCCCTTGAACACCTCCAGGGACGGCGACTCCACCACCTCCCTGGGCAGCCCATTCCAATGACGAATGACTCGCTCAGTGAAGAACTTTTTCCTCACCTCGAGTCTAAACCTCCCCTGACACAACTTGAGACTGTGTCCCCTTGTTCTGGTGCTGGTTGCCTGGGAGAAGAGACCACTTTCCAGCCCACAAGGGAGTTTTGTTCATTCTTTGCCTTGCAGCCAGGGAGGCAACTGCATGTACAAGGCACAAAATACACTGAGTTTTAATTTTTTATTTTATTTTTTTACAACTAAACTCCAGATCTTAAGGACTGGATGAAAAGACATCACCAAATGATGAAGGTGGGGAGCTATGAAGTCATAGTTTGACAACTAGTTGATAGAATTTACTGAAAGGGTCTTTGATTCCTGGAAATGAACATTAGGATAACTTTGCAGTACTTTTCCCCCCCTCCCCCAGTAGCAACTAAGAAGAATAGTTGCCTTCATAGTTTTTGCCAACTCCATTAATCTTTCTTTTCTCTCTCTTTTTGAATTCATCCAATGTTTTTTTCCAAACTGGAAACTTTTACTGCAGCAAATGCTACAGAGGATGGTGGAGTTGCCATCCCAGGAGGTGTTTAAGGAGAGCTTGGATGTGGGTCTTAGTGACATGGTCTGCTCAATGTGATGGTGTTAGGTCATAGGCTGGACTTGATGATCTCAGAGGTCTATTCCAGCCTTAATAATTCTGTTCCCCTCTGATTCTGTATTTCTGAAGTGTGTGTGGGATGTTCAAATCTAATAACAAGGCAACATTTCAAAGCATCCTAATGTGTGACCAAGATGGGAACAAAGAATGGAATGGAATGGAATGGAATGGAATGGAATGGAATGGAATGGAATGGAATGGAATGGAATGGAATGGAATGGAATGGAATTCACCAGGTTGGAAAAGACCTTTGAGATCATTGAGTCCAAGTATGTCCTTGAAGGGATGGTTTGACTGTGGCCTGGTTTTACACATGTACTTAGACTGCATTTCATAGAATCATAGAATCAACCAGGTTGGAAAAGACCTCAGAGATCATCAAGTCCAACCTATTACCTAATATCTCACACCTCCTGACAACTAAACCATGGCTTTGAAACAGAAGATGAGCTCATATAGAATTGAAGTAAGGGGTGTTTCATTTAATCTTTTGTTGTGCTTGTGTATCAGTTTAAAGACCCAGTAAAGTTTTCAGTGTTGTATCAGACATCAAAGAACTTGAGCTATTCTCATCTGCTCTATTGTAAACTGCAAAGGCTTTAAAAGTTAATGCCTACTGAAATCGTTCTGGTTTTACTACCACCTAAATCCAACTCGTTCTGACTTCTACCCCTGTAAACCAGGTCAAGACTGATGAAAGACAAGACCAGTATATTAAGTTCACATAGATCAGTTTGTGGAAGTAAACATTTACAAATGTGCATTCCAGTGCATCTTCTCAGCAGGCAGATGTTTATGTGAAACAAAAAAACAGCCACAAATGTTCACACTAATGAAGCTGGATGTGCTGTGAGTGGAGAGCCAACAACAGAGTCTTGAATGGGGTTTTTTGTTTGGTTGGTTTAGGGGAAGACTTATACACAGCTGTCAATTTTCACGTCTTGTTTACGTCTGGGTTGTAGCAGGGCTCATTCTCTAGATGGCAGCCCCTGAAACTGTTGGGCAGTTGAATGGCTGCATCCCTGAGCCTTCAGTATTTCACACTCCACAGATGCTTTCAAGCTGCCAGCACTTTACATTTTCTTTTGCATATTACCTTGTTAAAATACAAATTCTCCAGGAGTCCCATAAATGTATTTCCATTAGGATTTAGATAACCTGTTCTTAAAAGGTTCTGCTTCTACCTCTGGGCTTTTGAACTTGTTTCTTCCCCTTCTACTTCTCTTCCACTGGTTCAAAGTTAGATTCTAATGTTCAGCAGCAGTTTGTACGATGGTTTTTGAGGCTTCTATTTTACTCAAGGTTTCGTTTGTTTGTTTTTTTTTCATTTAAGCAATTTTGTTTGGATGAAATTTGGTATGGTGACATTTTCAGGGCAGATGCTGGCAGGAGCAGGAAGCTGTTGATTGCTCTTACGAGGATATGGCTCATTGAACTCTGAATAATATTTGGAGGGGGGCTTGGTTTCACATTCAGGATGTGAAGGGCTCAGTTTATATTTCAAAACCAAAAGGCTCACACAGAGCCTGGTAGAAACCTGGGATATGATATCTGCTTATTTTATCTAGTGGTTGGGGCAAGAGGCTGGAAGTGAGGAGGACCTGGTGGGAATAGGAAGATTAAGCAGAGCCCTGGAGCTGTCCCCCTTACTTAGTGAGCTGCTGGACTGTATTCGACCTGAGGTGGTTGATTCCATCAGCTGCATCTGAAATGTTAGGTTGGATCCAATAATGCCTGCATGGGTGAAGGCATGGGAAAACAGCACAGACTTTCTTTGGAAGGTGTTTATTTCTGTAGTGTAGTTAATGTTTTCCCACTCTAATATATGCAAAGGAATTGCCAAAGAGGAAAAGCCACGAGCTACTGGCTCCAGTAGAGATGTGGTTTTTCAGTTGTTCTGTATACCAAACCTCTTCATTTCCCAGCATCACAAGCTGTTGCATGTTCTGCCTTCCTTTCTTCTGAACTGAAATATTTCCTACAGCTTCTCACCCATGCTCTGGTCTTGCTGTCCTGTGCTTTGCAGTCCCCCTTACCTCAAGGAGCAAGAGCCACCCAGTCAATGGTATGCTTGACACATGCAGGTAGCAAAAAGAAAAGGCCATCTGCAGACCTGTGTGCTGTGGTCACTAGAAATAGCCTGTGAGATACAATGAAATAGACCAAAAACTTTGTGTCTCTGCTGATTTATTTATTTATTTTTATTGTTTGGGGGTTTTTTTTGCCCCTCCTTCAGGTCCAACTCAGCATACCCCTCTGTTCAAGAAGTCCATAACATAACTGTATAAATAAGTGTTTAAATCTTCTCCTTGTGTCTTTAATTACACATCTGCCTTGAACTGCAGAGGCAGTCTTACAGATTGAGCTAATCCTGCCCTTATTGACCTGGTCTGTTGGCTTTAAGTGCTTCAGAACTTGTTTTACTGGATTTATTCAGTCAGTTCCTGAAGAAATCATTTTGCCATCTGCATTTGCATAATGGATGCAAAACATTACACATCTCCTGGAGAAGAAAGATCAGGAAGTTTGTCACAAGCCAAGCTATTGCACATTTTAAAAGGTTATAGAGCTGCTAGGTGCGTGATAGATGCTAGAAAAAACATTGGCTTCACTGCAGCATGAGGGAAATTCTTCCCTGGAGGAATTGTACAGGGTTCCCAGAGCTGTGCAGTAACTTTCCAGCAAAGATCATTGTGAAACATTTGTGTTGGGATCAAGCTGTGTTTTTTCAGCTGGGAATCTATCTTGCAATGTTGAACTGCAACCAGTAGTCAACATGAAACTCAGCTACCTTACTTGTTTGCTATGAGACACAAGCAATTTCTATGCTTGTTGTTTCTCTTTAAAGGTCATTTTCTTTGGCTTTGCTCAAGCAGGCTGTCCTACAGCCCACTGAAAAAATTGAGACAGGGAGCTGCAGACTGCTTAGGTAGGAATCTTCCCTCCAGCACTAGAGGTACCCTCTGTGTTCTTCTAGTGAGTAGGGATCTCATTGCAGCCAAAGTGCAGAAGCAAGGATCACTGTGATGTCTTTAAAAACACTCTTGTGGGGCAGCTAAGAGTTAAAGTGCTTTTTGTAGTGGTGAACCCTGGCTAGAATGTCTGGAGCTGGATGTAATCTATAGCTGCAAAAAGGAAACTTCAGCCTGGGAAGTGCAATGGAGCTCTGACTTGAGTATTGGTCTGAGAGCGACTGAACATTGGAGAGGTGGAATGTCAAGTGTCCATTCCATAGAGACGGAGAGAATAATAGAGGAATTGGTGATTCTCTCAGTGAGAAAGCTCAGAAAGACAGCATGTTGGCATCAGCTTTTAAAAAGTAACAAAACCTCTGTGTGAGGAGATGATTTTCTTTGTTGCTCAGATGGCAGTAGGGCATCGGTTTGAGTCAGACCTTCAAAGGGAAGCAAAACTCCCTCAAACCCTAGCTAGGATCTGCAACATAGGTGAACCTCAAGGTGACCCTGTTATAAGATGACCATATGAAGGTTGCCTTTTAACATTTTTAAGCTTTTTTTTAAATGTTACTTTAATTTTTGCTGATGGATGTCCATGTTGGACAACTGTGAGAAACTGCAGGTCTGTGGAAAACACTGTCAGGGTTCTCTGGTTTTGTTAAACTGAGCTTTGCAATCTGCATTTCGCTGTTGTATTGTTTGTGTCCACCTCAGCTCCACCCTCTGAACTGTGCCATTTTCCAATTCCAGCCTGCAAAAAAATAATGTGGAGAGTATGGGACAGAGTTTGTGCTGTACGTTGATGGCAGGAGACACGTAAAATTGTAGCTGTTGCTGTTTGTGCTCCTTGACAGTGTTTGTGAGGTCCCTTGGAGGAGAAGAGAAGCACTGACCTTGCTGCAGATAACTACTCTGTTCTAAAAGAGATGCTGGTAGTGTGTTGAAAATTTCCCTTTGCATTCTACAACTACCTGAAGGGAGGTTGTAGCCAAGCGGGGGTTGGTCTCTTCTCCCAGGCAACCAGCTACAGAACAAGAGAACACAGTCTCAAGCTGCACCAGGGGAAGTTTAGGCTGGAGGTGAGGAGAAAGTTCTTCAGAGAAAGAGTAATTTGCCATTGGAATGTGCTGTCCAGGGAGGTGGTGGAGTCACCATCACTAGAGGTGTTCAAAAAAGGATTGGATGTGGCACTTGAAGCCATGGTTTAGTTGTCAGGAGGTGTTGGGTGATAGGTTGCACTGAGGTCTCTTCCAACCTTATTGCTTCTATGATTCTAATGTCCCCCTGTTTAAGGGTCCAAACCTCATAATTTTCTTTTGCTGCCTGTTCCTTCCAAGAGCTTTCAGCTAAGCAACTTGAATATTCAAAGATTTGGAAGAGCAAAAGCAGCAGCTTGTTTCTTTCCAGGTGAAAACGAAAGGGGAAGCTAAAACATGCTTTCCATGCTGCTAGGACGCATTTCAGTCAAACATCAATGGTATATATGCCTGAATTTGTGCCCACAGAATAATCTCTGTCAAACTGTTGATATTAAAATGCAACATACTTCTTTCCTAAGCAACACTGAGGATAGTGCAAGCTATCATTATTCCCTTTTCAGCACAGTCATAGCTCACAGTGTGGATATGCAGATTTTTAAATGCAGCAATGGAATTGTAAAAGAGAGCAATTTTTCAGCTATTGCAGAATTTAGCAGACCCAGTGAATTATGTCCTGTGCCAGCTCATATCTTTTGTCAAATGTGAGACACTGGGAAGCATTCCTATGAAAAATTGTGTCCACCAGCCCAAAGCTTTGCCTTGCAGATTTCAGCTTTAAAACTGCCTCTGTGATGGGGCAAACACTTGGCATCGTATTCGCTACCTGGCAGTACAGAGGGCGTGAAGGAAGAGGAAGCTGTAGATAAATATGGATTAGCAATGTTTAACCTCCCTGTAACCCCTCCAAATGCTGGCTTGGATCCCTGGGCTGCCCTAAATCATAGCAGGTGATGTGCAGGAGTTACTCCTGCCTGACAGTGTCATTGCTTTCTCCCTTGTAATATTCCTTTAGTGGGCTTGGTAACTGTGGTTTGGGTAGGATCTAAAATGAGATCTGCTCAGCTGTGCTTATCACTAGCTGAAGAGAGGGCTGGAGCAGAGCAAAGTGCTGTTTAATGTGTACCCATGTGTGTATGGTACAGCCCCAGTTAAAGGCATGTGTTTTAGGCCATTTCCAAATACTGAGGGATGCTGACTGTGGTTTGAATGCACAGAACACCAAGAACTGCATTCACCTGGGCTGCTGCTAGTGATTGTGCTCCTTCCCCTGTGTCCAGTGTTAGTCCTTTGCTTTGGGATGCCAGAAACTCCCAGAGACTTTTGCAAGTAAGTATTTTTGTTGCTAAAAGCAAGATATTTTCTTTCTTTGGTGAAGATACAGAAAAATAGAGAGAGATTCCCAGGGTGCTCTGCAGCTTGCTGGCCAGTCAGTGTGGATGTCACAGGCCAGTGTGCAGACTGTCCTAGAAAGCACAGCTGCATGCAGAGAAAATGATGGATCTGGAAGCTGTGAATTTACCCAGTAAATCATCACTAAATATCTTTACCAAATAGCTTTGTGCTCACCATTGTTGGTTAACTGACAGAAGTTTCTGTTTCCTACCTGGAAAATGGTCTCCAACTATTTACTTCAGTCTGCATAGAGATGATTTAAACAGTGCTCTGCAGGAAATTGTGCAGCCTTCAAAACTGCCTTTGCTCATGGAGTGCTGTAGTTTTGTCTGTCTCACAAGGCTCTGTATAGATTTGTCCGTACAAAAGCTGAGCAAGATGAATTTCCTTTTTGTCTTTTCTTTGTGGCTGATGGATTTGGGACCATAATCTTCTGCAGACTGATTCCCAGCACCTTGGAAAGCTTGTCTGGCAGCTGGGAGTTGGAGTTTCAGTTATTGTCTCAGGCTTTCCAATCTGGAAATCGTGGAACATATCTATGCTCAGCTTCTGCTGCATCACTCTTGGAGGGTTCTGGAGCAGGGCTGAAGCATCTCTGCACTTCTGGAAGAGTGCAGCTGAAGGAAAGCAATATGGGGAAGCACCCAACAGCCCTTGCTCTATGTCCTAAGACATAAATTTCTGAAGAAGACAGGTAGCAGAGCTCAATGTCTGCTTTCAAGGATTAGGTCTGTCAGAGCAAGTATCTAGCAATTCCCAAAAATGTGGTTTAGATACTTTTGCCTTCTAGGTCAAGTGTTGCATAACATCACCTCATATTTGAAGTTCCTGCCTTCAAAAGCTTAAGTTTTGATAACAAATAATTAAAAACCACCACAAAACAAACAAGCAACCCCACAGAAGAAACCGGAACCATTTGTCCTGTGTAAATTGCATGGATTATAGAATCATAGAATCGACAAGGTTGGAAAAGACCTCAAAGTTCCAACCTGTTACCCAAGACCTCATGACTACTAGACCATGGCACCAAGTGCCACATCCAGTCCCCTCTTGAACACCTCCAGGGATGGTGACTCCACCACCTCCCCGGGCAGCACATTACAATGGCTAACAACTCAGTGAAGAACTTTCTCCTCACCTCGAGCCTAAACTTCCCCTGGTGCAGCTTGAGACTGTGTCCTCTTGTTCTGGTGCTGGTTGTCTGGGAGAAGAGACCAACCCCCTCCTGGCTACAACCTCCCTTCAGGTAGTTGTAGAGAGCAATAAGGTCTCCCCTCAGCCTCCTCCTCTCCAGGCTAAACAATCCCAGCTCCCTCAGCCTCTTCTCATAGGGCTTGTGCTCGAGGCCTCTCCCCAGCCTCGTTGCCCTTCTCTGGACACGTTCAAGTATCTCAATGTCCTTCTTAAATTGAGGGGCCCAGAACTGGAACTTTTGCAAAGGTTTGGGTAAGTAAAACTCTTGCTTATATAACAAAGGCTGACATTACTGCAGCAGATCTCCTGGATGGTTACTGTGGTTTAGTGACAAGGGTTAACCAATTTCGTAAGCTGGGTCTGACAGAGCTTTGTGGAATAAGTCTCTCGGTTCTTCAGGACTGAATGCTTCACTCGGATTCTGGGAATCCAAAAGATTGATTTTGTTTGCCTTTTGATTAAGAGAACAGGATTTGGACATGAAAATCCAATTAGATGATTGCTGGGGGTGGGAGGAAGAGAAGGAAGGGAAGAGATGAATGGCATAGAAATCTCCTGCCAACAGACCTTATTCTGAAGTCTGGGCTGTATCTCTGCTGGCTTTCAATTAATGGTAAAACAGCTGTTCTTCCCTCTGTGTGTACTGAAAAAAAAAGACACTAACAAAGTTTTAGTATTTCCAGGTGATGATATTGAATACTCAAATTATAAAACCACCAACAAAAAAGAAGGGGGGGGGAGGGTGGAAAGGAGAGGGGAAAGCCACCATACTTGAAACCATTGGCAATAAACACCAGGAGTGCTAAAGAAATGAGTGAAAGCAATATTTTGTTATCTTCAGTATTTCTTGCAGTTAAGTATCTTGAAGAGTCTTATGTCCTCTACTATAAATAAGTCTTGCTCAAACCCCATCTGTCTGTCATTCATAAAATGAGATGTTACCATTTTGCAGAACCATAAAGCACATTGGGAGTTTATCCAGGAAACAGATGATAAAAGTCAAAGTATAATGATGCAAACACTTTGGAAGTGGAAGACTATTTGAAACAGCTGCTTTCCTTTATTATTAGAGATAATTACACTGTCACAACAGCAGAATGTTAACTTTTCATGTGTCTGGCTCACCTGTTTATAGAGTGCTATCCAACTGCAGACATGCCAGATGTACTGTGCCAAGAGTTGATGGGGAACAATAAGATGCTCTATGGATCTGGAGATTGCTCTGTTTGTGCAGAGCAACCAACCATCTAATCCATCCAAGAGATAGCAAAGGCTTGGGGGGAAATGCTTTGAAATAGGAAAAAGCTTGCAATGGACTCTCATGACTCCATCCTTCCTTCTCAATTTCTTTTCAAGTCTCAACCATGCAGTGTTGTCTTGGTGTGAAGTGCACTGACTCCTTTCCTCCAGCAAAGTCTCTCTTTTTTTTGGTATTTATCTCCATAAATTCTTGTTCAGAAAACAAAGCACTAACCTGAATGCTACTTTCTAAGGCCAGCTTGTGGCAGTACATAGCATGGACTCATTGGTGTCTTCATGGGATAACTTCTCACAGCAACACAATAACTGCTTTTTCTGTACCCATTGCCTATATTTAGGAGAAAATGGACAAGACATTTGCATTGAGATCTTTGTGACTTCATGCAAAAAAAAAGAAGATGGCTTGATGTCAGAGATGATTTTACAGTGATAGGTAAAAAGGCAGATGGAACACAGTTTTGGTAGATGAAAGGCAAAATGCATGTGAAGGAACCATTTCAATTTCTCACCTTTCTATTTACAGTATGAATTAAGTAGAACTCTTCATGAACACTGCTGTGCATGGCTTAATTAAAATCCACTGAGATTTACATTACTTTCCCTTTGAATCACATTTGAAGAAAACAGATACCACAGGCTCACAGGATGTCAGGGGTTGGAAGGGACCCAAAGAGATCGAGTCCAACTCCCCTGCCAAAGCAGGATTGTACAATCTAGCTCAGGTCACACAGGAATGCATCCAGACAGGCCTTGAAAGTCTCCAGAGAAGGAGATTCCACAACCCCTCTGGAGAGCCTGTTCCAGTGCTCTGTGACCCTTACAGTAAAGTTCCTCCTTTTGTTGAGGTAGAACCTCCTGTGCTGCAGCTTACATCCATTGCTCCTTGTCCTATCACAGGGAGCAAGTGAGCTATCGTCCCCCTCCTGACACCCAGCCCTTAGACTGGAATGGGCTGGCCAGGGAGGTGGTGGAGTCACCATCACTGGAAGTGTTTAAAAAGAGACTGGATGGGGTGCTTGGTGCCATGGTTTAGTTGATCAGATGGTGTTGGGTGGTAGGTTGGACTTGATCTCAAAGATCTCTTCCAACTTGGTTAATTCTATTCTATCCTATTCTACCATAATCTGAGCCTGGCAGAGGAATGCTGGCAGGCTCCTCTGTGCAACAGCAGAGATGATGATCACTAGTAAACTGCTGAAAAATTAGTTTGCTGAAATCAATAGTTTTGGGTTATCCCTGTTTTGAAAAAGGCCAAAGACATCTGGCCCCGGCTCGAAAGGAGCAGGCCAGGCAAGAACTGCTTTTAGCACCAGGGAGCAATTGTACAGTTCTTGTCTCAAGTACATAATTTGTCTGGTGTGACTTGTAGAAGGCTCTGAAGCTCTTCTCTGTCATCCTTTATAAAATGAGGGTTAAAAGTTGAACTGTGTTAGCAAATGGCTTCTTCTATGATCTGCACAATACTTGGTGGTGATACTTGAATTACTGTTTCTTGTAAACTGGGGCCAGTTATGACTGAGATAAAATATTTCTTCTCTTGGACCTGTGTGGTTTCTTGAATGAGAAATGTGTGAGATGAAATATAAAAAGTGAGTTCTCTCTAAAGGATAATGCCACCATGAACTGAAAACCAAGAAGAATAGAACCCCAAACCTAAGCTGTTTTCAAAACAGTGAACTTGAAGTTGTAAGTGAGGTATTAGCTCACTGAGAGTGCCCAGGTTATGCAGCTTTGGTTTCCTGTATTTCTGAGCAGGGGTAAGAAACAATTTGCCTTAGATATCCCACAAGAACCATGGGAGGAACAGACCATTTGAGTTTTATGCCCTCAGCAGCACCAAGTGAGAAGTTTTTCCCCTTAGTTCTTTTAGAAGTTCTTTACCCATCCAAGCTGGCCGTCTGCCCCGGCAGCTCATCTTCTGGCACATTGATATGGCCCTCAGATAAATATCTGTTATTGATTTTACAGGTAGACAGTGATGATGTTGCAAAAAGATGTCCAAGGGCAATCAAGAGAGAATTCAGGGCCTGGGAATGACTGGCTAAGGAATTAGGAGCACAAGTGGTGTCTTCTATCCTTCCAGTTTCAGGGAATAATGAAGGAAGAAATAGGAAGAGCCAGCAGATCAATATCTGGCTCTGGTCCTGGTATCACTGACAGAACTTTAGGAGAGGTTGTAGATGCCTCCTACCTAGGGGTGTTCAAGGCCAGGTTGGATGAGGTGTCCCTGCCCATGGTGGGGAGGTTGGAGTAGATGATCTCTAAGGTCCCTTCCAACTTGAGCCATTCTGTGGTTACATGTGTGCTGCTTGTGATGGTGGCCTCTTCTAGGCAGCCTTTGGATCCCACAAAAGGCTAATCTCCTTTATTTCACTTACCTGCTAGACTGTGCTCTGAAAGGGGGGTAAAAAAGGCTGCATGTAGGAGAGTTACACAAAAGTAGCAGGGGAATCAGCTTGTTTATTTATTATTGTCATTTGAATGTGATGAGACTCACTTAGCTACAAAACATCAGCATTATTTTAGTAGATCAGCTCTTAATTGACCATGTCTTGCAGCGTTAGGCTCATTTTTCTTTCTCCCTTGTCATCTCTTATGCAAGCCAATAATTTATCCTCTGATTTGTGAAAGACTGCACATCACTACCCTCCTGCTATTTACCAGTCACCTGAAACTCCCACCACTTACTCTCTTCTATGCATCTAACACACAGCTACCCAGTGTATATCTTGAAATGGTTTTCCACATCTTCCTTAAAGAGCAGCAATTAATTGGTGCAATTCTGCACATCCCAAAAAAGCCTAGAAGGTATAAACTGAGACTTGCTCACTTTTGCCATGTGGATATGGCAGATTGCACTGACATCTTAGCAACACAATTAATTTGAATCTATTTCTGAAGTGGGGTTTTTTTTTCCACAGTAGAAGGAATATCTGAATTAGGGGGATGCCTTCTGGTTAATGTGATGCACTTGATGCCTTCTGTCTGCAGTATTGCTATTATTGGCAGAAATAACATCCAAGATAATGTGATACTGATAGAAGTGGAATGAGCACCTTCTTATTGCTGTTTTACCAGCATAATTTAAGCCTGCTGAAGGAAAAAAAAAAGATAAATTAACTAACCTCTTGCAAAATAATAACTCAAATCAATATTCCATTGTGTGGGGTTTTGGGTTTTTTTTTGCCAATCAAGGTTTCTAGGGTATTCAAGTGCAGGAATTTAAGAGATGAAATGATTGTGCAGGTTGAGGAAATCTTTCTAGGGTCTTCCCTAGATTTCTAGGAAATCTTTTAGGATGTCAGGGAGTGATAGGACTAGGGGGAATGGAGCAAAAATAGAAATGGCTAGTTTCAGATTGGATGTTAGGAAGTCTTTCACCGTGAGGGTGGTGAGACACTGGCACAGGTTGCCCAGGGAGGTGGTAGAAACCTCGTCCCTGGAGGTTTTGAAGGCCAGGCTGGATGTGGCTCTAAGCAACCTGATCTAGTGAGGTGCTCATGGCAGGGGGGTTGGAACTATATGATCCTTGAGGTCCCTTCCAACCCTGACAATTCTATGATTCTACACATTTACTCTCATTTAGCCTTACAAATTTCCCATTGCAGTGCATGGCCTGTGTCTGAGCTATATGTGCCAACACATACACCTGAATCCTGGAAGCTGTGTGGCTTCCAGCCTCTGGGAAGGTTTCCTAGCCATTCCCTTTGGTTTTAGGCAGCTGCTGGAGACACTGGCCCTCAGTGTATGAGCTAAATATGCCAACACATACACCTGAATCCTGGAAGCTGTGTGGCATCCAGGCTTTGGAGGGTTTTCTAGCCATTCCCTTTGGTTTTAGGCAGCTGCTGGAGATGCTGACTCTCAGTGTGTGAGCTAAATGTGCCAATCAGCAGCACATACACCTGAATCCTGGAAGCTGTGTGGTTTCCAGACTCTGAGAAAATTTTCTACCCATTCACTTTGATTTCAGGCAGCTGCTGGAGACACTGGCTCTCTGAGAGCATGCACTTTTGTGGGGGAAAGTGCTACACAACTTCAGCTTTTTTTTTTTTAACCTGTAATTGCTGGAACACTGTACATGGGAAAGACATTCAGATGATGAAAGGATTCTGTCTTTTGAACTGGCAGTATATTTAAATAGAAAGAAAGCAGAAAATTAGTTTTCCTCTGGTCTGTTTGTTATGTATTTTCTAAGAGATAGTTACATTAAATGAACATGTGCCTTGAGGGCTCCAATGAGATCAGAGTTCTGTTGTGCTAGTCTCTGCAGGTGCCCACACAAGAGAAACAGCCATTTGGGTTTTTTTCCTTACTGCTGTTACACTCCCCAGGGTAAATAGTCACACCAAAATGGCAGGAGGGAAAAAGTAAATATAGAGAGATGATCAAACCTTCCTGTAGGGATGAGGCAGAATCAGGAGTGGAGATCATGGGACAGCCACTCTTGCCACCAGCACACCAAAGAATTGTCATGACCATAAGAGTTACGGGAGCTTGTGAACGTGGCTGTGCCGGGCTTGACACAGTCTCAAGTTGTGCCAGGGGAAGCTTAGGCTCGAGGTGAGGAGAAAGTTTTTCACTGAGAGAGTTGTTAGCCATTGGAATGTGCTGCCCAGGGAGGTGGTGGAGTCACCATCCCTGGAGGTGTTCAAGAGGGGATTGGACGTGGCACTTGGTGCCATGGTTTAGTCATGAGTTCTGTGGTGACAGGTTGGACTTGATGATCTTTGAGGTCTCTTCCAACCTTGGTGATTCTGTGATTCTGTGGTTAGCTGCTTTGCCAGCTTCCCAGCTCTGCACCAGGGAAGATAATCTGGAGCTGTGCTCTGAGCCAACACTTGTGGCCAATGTAGTCTTTCCCATGTCCTTAACTCCACTTAGGATTCACACGATTGATGTTTCCTTTTTGTGAAAACCAAGAGCTGAGCCCTGTCTTTGTGGGCTCCCAGAAGGAACCTGGTGCCTCCAAGGATTGTAGTTTCAGTGAGGGTGTGTGTTGAGATTTGGTGAGGCTGCAGAAGGAATGCTGCAGAGCCAAGAACTAAATGGGGATGTACCTCTTTAAGCCTGTGACTGAGTGGCACTCAGGTGGTACCACAGGTCTTCAGCCATCAGTCCTGGAAGTCCTTCAGACCCCAAAGCCAAGGAAGCTATAGTTAGGATGGTTATGTGAGAGGACATTTCTTACAAGCATTGATGGTTACCTTACATACATCTGGAAAAAGAGAATTTTCTGGCTCGCTGGCATTTGCTGGCAATAAATTATTCATCAGAAAATTCCTGATGCACTCTGTTTGTGGGATTTAGCCTTCTTAATCAAAATGCCTTGTTCTTCTGTGTGATTCTGCAAAATGCTAAACTACTGTTGAATTTTGTTTTTATAATTCCACTGTAAACCTTTCCAAAACATCCTAAACAAAAAGCCAGCAAAGCTCTTTTCAGTGAAATCTTTCTTAACCGAGCAGATTTCCAGTAAATAGAATCCAGAATTATTTTGTTGTAGAAAGGCAAAACAAATGCATGAACTAAACAGTCTCTAATTTTCTCCTTCATTTATTTATTTATTTTTCTCAAGTGACTGGAAGCCTTAAACCTTCCATTTTTCCTCCAGTGGAAGGGAGTTCAATCAGGTGGAGGAAGTGTGTTAAGCTGATGGCAGTGCTCTGTATTTGCATAGATTAATTTATGCACATGCATTTGTAGGTAAAAGTGGAGCCAAGACATAAAATATTTACAAGCTGCTTATTAGCTGTTTCTAAGGCATAGACATTTTTTAATAGCCAGGCTATTTGTCAGAGAGCTGAGTTTGTGTATTTCATTTGTATTGAGCTGGAGATATATGAGCCAGAGCGAAAGAATTTGTTTTCATCAAGGAATTTGTTTCCTTATGTAAGAGTTCAAATCCTGTTACCCTCCTGACCATCAGACACAGTCCAATTAATGTTATGTTTATTCAGTGTTCAGAATGAGTGGGAAAAAAAACAAACCACCACAAACAAACAAAAAACCCCCCAGTTAAATAAGACAAAAAAAGAAGACAAAAAGAATCTTCTGGCCTTTTTCAACATATGAACTTTATCTTCCACTCTGCTTTTCAAATAAAATAACAGCAGATGTTTAAACAGAGATTTCAATCCTAAACACTCCTTGCCTGTTTAATTACATTTCTGGAAGGTTAGAGCTCTCCAGCAAATCTAGACTCTCTTTTTAATAGGCTTCTCAAATTCTTAGCTTTCTTTGACCCTGCAGTCTTCAATTCAATTCAGTTATTTGATAGGAAGCTGAAGCAAGTGCCAGCTTTGCTCACAAATACACCAGGGACTGAGTGGCACATCGAGATTTTCCTCTTTATTTTCTCACTCTGAACTTTGCATTGGAGCTCACAGCAGCTCCTGAACACAAACTCTGTCTGGAATGTGGTACTCACTGTTGAATGCCCTGCAGGATATAGTGAGCACCTCCATTTGTGACTTCACCTGATCTCAGCTCTGCTCAGTGCCCTGACAGCTCTCAAATTTGGTGGTGGCAGGTCAGCATATACAGACCCTCCCCATATCAATCAGAGCTGTGGTCTCCTTTCTTTTTATTACTGTTTGCTTCTCTTGTCATGGGCAAAATCACAACTGCCACCTGATCAATCCCTCAGTACTGAATAATGTGGAAGACTGACTTGCAGAAATATATAGAAGCAAATAAAATCAAAGTCAGACAGCTGTAGATTAAAATCTTTGATGGGAAGAAACATTATAAGAGTACCTGTGGTATTTTTCAGCAGCAGTTCACTGGACTAATTTCCTTTTAGGAAGGATAAAATCATCATCAAAGGAATCATAAAAGGTTGCTATCACATTATATGCACATACTTCTTGCTCACAGTTGTATCTGTATTTCAGTACAATTAACTTCACTAACACTCCATAGAAATTCCTTCTTTCTTCATTTTCATGTGGCTTATCACATTATCCTGACTCTCTTCTAAAGGTTCTTACAGTTCATAGAAATGTCTGGGTTGGATAGGACCTCCAAAGGTCATCTAGTCCAACCTTCTCTGCAGTCAGCAGGGACATCCTCAACTAGCTCAGGTTGCCCAGAGCCTTGTTGAGCCTCACTTTGAGTATCTCCAGGGATGGGGCCCTAACCACCTCCCTGAGCAACCTGTTCCAGTGTTCTGCTACTCTCATGGTGTGGAACTTGTTCCTAACGTCCAATCTAAATCTACTCTTCTCTACTTCGAAGCCATTGCCCCTCGTCCTATCACCACAGGCCTTTGTAAACAGTCTCTCTCCATCCATCTCATAGCTTCCTTCAGGTACTGGAAGGTTGCTATGAGGTCTCCCTGAAGCCTTCTGTTTTCCAGGCTGAACACCCCCAGCTCCTTCAGCCTGGCTTCACAGCAGAGGTGCTCAAACCCCCTGACCATTTTTGTGGCCCTCCTCTGGACCCGTTCCATCAGGTCCATGTCCTTCCTATATTGAGGGCTCCAGCCCTGAATGCAGGGAAGGGAGCCCCTTTCATGTTAAAACCACAGGCTGGATCTTTGTAAATGGTATATATGAATAAACTTTCTCAAACACAGCCTATTAGCATTTTAATAGTGTGCTCACTCTAGGAAGTCTTTTTGTTTCACTGACCAAATATGAAAATATTCTGTTATCGCGAAACGCTGATTTGGTGCCATGTACCCCTCAGATACAATCTGCATCACATGGAAAGGCAGGCCATCATGAGCATTAACAAGAAATAAATAGCTATCAAATTACATCCAAACCTCTGCTTACAAACCCATACACTGACACCTTTAAACAGCTTCACAGCTTGCCACCCTATGCTTATATTTGAATTGCAAACGTCGGTAAGCGCTGATGTCTCAATACTTACGATGCAATTTAACACCTCACTGTAGGAGCAGGAGCCCATTTTTAAAGCTAGTTGAATTTGGTTTTTAATCTCCTGGGCAAATGTTCTCCCCTAGATTGTCTTACTGTCAAATATTTTATACTCATGAGATCATTTTCATTTCCCTTTGCCCACCCAGGGAAAGATCGTCTTCAGTGAAAGACCACCCGGGGAATTGCATCTGTCTGATTCCTTCTAGAAATGCATATGAAAATCTTTCAGGTCTGCAGATGTGCTTGCCCCATTTATCAGGCTTGGGGCAGGTGTTTCTGTTGCTCAGACTGCTAGAGCATGGCTCTTCAATGCAGGGGGCCAAAGAATAATTAGCCAGTGGAATGTGCTGCCCAGGGAGGTGGTGGAATCTCCATCCCTGGAGGTGTTCAAAAAAAGATGGGATGTGGCACTTGGAGCCATGGTTTAGTTGTCAGGAGGTGTTAAGTGTTAGGTAATGGGTTGGACTTGATGAACTCTGAGGTCTTTTCCAGCCTGGTTGATTCTGTGATTCTGTAAAAGTGTGCCATTTTTGCATCCAAAGACAAAATAGGACACTCAATGGGTTTTGTTGGTACTAGTCCTTGGTAGAAATCCTAAAGGTTGACTTTGTCTTGGAGGTTCTTTGTTTCAGGTTTATCCAATTAATAAACAGCTGTATTTGGAGCCTAGATGAGCAAACGTAGAAGAGCTGGAAATCTCCTTTGCTTGCCTGTGATCTGATGGCACAAAGCCCTATGCGTTGTATATGATTTAGAAGATGAATCAAACCTTTATTTTCCTGTTTCTCTAATTTGTACAAAAAGAGATCCTTTCTATAGAAAAATACAAGTCTTTCTCTTGCCCTCAATTCCCCAGGCTCCGCTCTGCTGTAGGCTACGCTCAACCTTGAGTCAATAGCTAAAATAGCAAGGTCCTAAAACCCATCAAAATAACAAGTTATACTTTTCAGAAAAGACAAACAACTTTGTCCTAGCAGAACATGGCAACAACTTTACAAGCAAAGCAATAAAAAGAAATGCATTGTTATTGCCTGAGTATATTATAACCCTCATTTGAAAAGAATCTGTCTGGTTTGAAATCACTCCGTGCATATGTTACAGAAAGTCGAGAGACATTTTGTTCTTTATTAATGAAGCATGGAGAAAATATAGTACAGCATGCATTTTGTTAGAAGTTTTGGCTTCTTTATGTGTGCTATACATTGTCTTCCCTAATTAGACTTTTGTAGATTAAAAAGCTCAAGGGGGGCAAGCAAGCATGACTATTTCTACACTCACATTGCTCCCCCTCCCCCTCCAAATATCCTCTCTTGCTTGGCACGCTCTATCCTGAGATCATCCTTCTGGCAGCTGGATGGAGACAGGAGAAGGCCTGTGAAACAAATTGATCTGTTTGCTTGCAAATATGGAAAGAATATTTGAAATAGTGCATTTTTCAGGGCTAAAAATAGGTGTTTTCTTGCTTAGTGCCATTTAGAAATGCATGATGTGAGGAGTCGTCTAGAGTCTCTTTAGAGAGGGCAGATTTGGCCAGTGATGCATGTCAGTGAGGGCGCTTGAGAAGGTTTCCTTCACCCTCATGCAGTTCCTGTGTGACAGCAGGCAGATCTCACAATGTTGGAGAGTCTGTCACCTTTCTCTTTCCTTTTTTCCTTTTCCCAAACTATCAGTTCTTTAAGATCATCTCTCTACTCTTTAACAGGGGCTGGCAATGTGCTGCTGAGTTGCTTGAAGCTTGTTCTTTTCCAAAAGGACCTACAAGTCCTGGGGCAAGCCTGGAGAAGAGGAGGCTCAGAGGAGACCTTATTGCTGTCTACAACTACCTGAAGGGAGGTTGTAGACAGGCAGGGGCTGGTCACTTCTCCCAGCACCAGAACAAGAGGACACAGTCTCAAACTGTGCCAGGGGAGGTTTAGACTGGAGGTTAGGAAGAAATTCTTTATAGAGAGAGTGACTGCCCATTGGAATAGGCTGCCCAGGGAGGTGGTGGAGTCACCATCATTGGAGGTGTTTAGGAGAAGACTTGATGGGGTGCTTGGTGCCATGATTTAGTTGATTAGATGATGTTGGATGATGGGTTGGATGTGATGATCTTGAAGGTGTCTTCCAACCTGGTCTGGTCTATTCTATTCTATCCTATTCTAAGTCAGATTTCAGTTTTAAATCCCAACTCAGTATCTAACTCATTAGAAAGCTAGTGGCTTTGCCCCTGAAGGAGCCAGCACATTTCTAGTGTTATTTGTAATGGTGGGGTTTTTTTGTGGTGTATTACAAAAATAATGAGAGTTTGTTATGGTGCAGGTCAGGCTCAGTATTATAGCCAGCAGTTATAATTTGAGAAAAAGAAACTCCATAGCATGGTGGTTCAGGGACTGGTTTCCAGCCTTTAGAAACATTTGGAGGTGAGAAAGTCTGATCTCTTCAAGAACGAGAAACTCTTTTACTGTACAAGCACCATGATGGTGAACTCAGTGCAGCGACAGAAAGCAGAGCGTGGCACGGGCAGGTTTCCAGCTGTCAGGGTTTGAGGCATTGGATAAACATCAGATAGCTCATAGAGGCAGAACTCTGCAAAGGAATGGCAGTGGCAAGGCTCTCTGAAAGGAGGCAAAGTCACTTGTTTTCCACTACAAGAAATTGTAAGTGAAGGATTTGCAGAGCCCAGTGAGCCAAGGGGGAGGAGAGGAAGCAACCAGCCACGTCGAGGCTGCTGGCTGACCTCTGCATCAGCAGTGCTGTCCCCTCTCTGTGCATTAACAGTTGGGAATTGCCACACACAGTCTCTGTGGCTTTCTGTTTCATGTGTAATCCTGAGAAGCATATGCCTGTGTTTAGAATCCAAATCATAACGACAAAAGATATTGAAGTCTTACTAATTTATCAATAGAATTACAGTTGCATTGAGAAAAGGGAGGGAGGGAGAAAGAGTTTTGATTCTTTGGGGAGTTCTCCTGTATGACCTACTTTAGGTGACCCTGCTGTGGCAGTGGGGTTGAACTAGATGATCTTTTGTGGTCCCTTCCAGCCCCTAACATTCTGTGATACTGTGGTTTGAGAAAATTGGTGCCATGGTTTAGTTGATTAGATGGTGTTGGATGACAGGTTGGACTTGATGATCTCAAAGGTCTTTTCCAACCTACTGTGACCGTTTGACGCTGTGCCTTTAAGAAAGGGGCACACTGGCTAAATGTTTATAAAATATTTTGGTATTCTAAACGAATTTCATTGGCCAAGTTAATGTGGGAGGTGAGGTTAGTCCCAGTGCAGCTGGAACTTTCTCTCAGTCTTCCTTCCTTCGCTGTCCCTTTCGGCTGGATCTGCTTCTGGGCTTCTTGCCAAGAGATAAGAACTAACTAATTCCCTGTAACAGGCCTGTCCGCTTCTTTCCCTGTCCTGCTAACCATCCTCGTCTCTTCTTCTACCTCTTTGGGAGAGAAGGGAGGTAGGGGGGTGAAGGGGGCACAGGGGGAAGCCCTCCTCTGTTGGGGGTCTGGTTTCTGGTTGAGTTCATTTGCTGTATATTCCTGTATATATTGTAAAATACCTGTATTTGTTGTGTTACATATAATCTGTTTCCTTGTAAAATATACTCTCATTTCTCCGACTGGGTTTAGCCGTGGTCTCTTTCTCAGTGGGGGAGGGAAAGCAGAGCCTTTCCTTTCAAACCACCACACCTGGTTTGGTCTATTCTATTCTATTCTATTCTATTCTATTCTATTCTATTCTATTCATTAGTCTTGCAGTATTGTTTTCCTGATGAAAAGGAATGTTAGATGCATTAACTTAACCATCCCTGGAGGTGTTCAAGAGGGGATTGGATGTGGCACTTGGTGCCACGGTTCAGTCATGAGGTCTGTGGTGACAAGTTGAACTTGATGATCTTTGAGGTCTCTTCCAACCTTGGTGATCCTGTGAACTCTCTTGTTCTTTAATCTTTAATGTTTTAGATTGTTTGTATTTAGGGGGAAAAAAAGCACTATCCAACTCTTGAACTGATACTCCATTTCTGATTTCATTTTCTGATCTTTTAATGTGCATTTGATTTGTTCTGCAGGATACTTTTCTCAATAAGCAAAGCAAGTTTCTTGTAGATTAAAAATAATTGTTCTATAAAAAGCAGAAGCAACACACAACAGACCTGTGTGAAAAGCCTGCAGGTGTGTGAGAGGCGAGGTGTGCATGTGGGTGTGCTTTCATATGAGGCACATTTTAACATTCTAATCAAGCTAGTACTTAATAGTTGTAGTTGCAAACTTTTCTTTTTCCCAGATATTGTTGGTGGATAAAAATTGAAAACTATTCCCTGACAAGGGTGGTAGGTTCAGCTCCCTGAGTGTTTTGGTGGTTAAATACACAAGGGAATTAGAGGATTGTGGGGTTTAATATTTATTATTCCTCTTCCTTGCATGTTTTCTAGCTCCTTCATTCAGTCAAATTTTATTGTTTATTGTATAGAGAATATGGGAATACAACATTTGGCTGTACAGGAGTGGGCTGCTGGCGCTCCTGAACCAGCAGGGCTGCTGCTGCCGCCTCTGGCTCACACAGCTCTGCATGCAACCATCCCAGGGAGCTTAAATCTGCATGTACAAGGGAGTGTGAAAAGCAATTGTTATCCTTACCCAGCTGTCAGCAACCCAAGACATTGATAAATTAAAGGACTTACCCAAAGGAAATTTGTAGAAAAACTGAAGCTACAAGACAGTTTTCCTGAGGACAGAACTGCTGTCTCTGCCACAGGGAATATCAGCAGCCGTCAGGGACTGGCATGAGGTGTAAATAAGTCTTGGTGGTCACTTTCTCAGAGACCTGGACCTGAGGAAGGAGAGACCTTCCTCATTAAGGACCCTAATCTTCATTATTTTGTGGTTCTGGGACTTCTGAAAGGTGAGGAGGAGTGAGGAAGATTAAAAGTTAACTGGTTGCATCAGATATTGGTAGAGGTGTTAAAGGGGGCAGGAGAATTACTGATCTTAATAAAATAACAGAAAGCCACTTCAGGCAGAACAGGTGACATGTCTGTCTTCCCAGTCCCATATGCAGGCTCTGAGAGCTTTTTGTGGGTGACCTCCACATTATGACTGCTCAAGGACCTTATAGTGACTGCTGGCACCCCAGTGACAGAGGGAATGCTATTGGAGGACTACTGGACCCTAAATGAAAAAGGAATGACCTGCTTGGCTGTTTGATAAGACAAGACAGGGGTGGTCCAAGACAGGATAGGGCCAGAACATTGGGTTGGGTGTTTCTGCTCATCCTGTCACCAGGAAGGTGTCTGGGGCCAGATCAGCATGTCTTGGAGCTAATATCCAAGACTAGATAGGCCTGCTGGTTTTATGAGGCAGTTTTCAGGAAACATAGCCCAAATGATAGGAAAGAGATGAAAACTATCATAGAAATTTAGTGCATATAATCAAAACTTTTATTTCCTCATTTTGGAGCTCTCGATTTATGACCAGATCTGCTGGGAGGAGGACAGTAACTCTGCATGTGAAGTGACCTTTGCATACCTGACTTTGAAAGTTTGCCTTCAGAGGGTATGGAAGAAATTCCCCTTTTCCAGTCTTTGGAAGGAGGAAAAGATGCTCTCTGGTGAGTGGCATTTTGTCAGGAGGCTACTCTCCTTCATGGGGGAGTGGGTACAAACTAGAGCACAGGAGATTTCATCTGAACTTAAGGAAAACCTTGTTCACTTTGAGGATGCCACAGCACAGGAACAGGCTGCCCTGAATCATGAAACCAGCTAGTGACATTGTTCAACCCTTAGTGAAAGGCCTTCCACTGGTTCAAGTCCACTTGTTTGCATGCAAAAAAAATACCTAAAGATATCTATTTCAAACTGACATCCAGGCTTGTTTCCAAGGGTCACAAACTAGGCCCTTTGCAAGAGCCTTCATGAGACTCTGCAAAAATGTTACTTCTTTGCATTTCAAGGGCTGGTGGCAGCCTGTGGTCACTTGCATTCTGCTAACTGCCATTAGCACAAACCCGAGCAGGTCTAAAAGCACAGGGAACAAGGACAAAAGGCAAGGACAGAAGAACATGTAAGGACAGAAGCTGTCCTTATTTCAAGGACAGTGTTACAGGTTAAAGCCAACTGCTACAATGGCATCCTGGCCTGTATCAGGAACAGTGTGGCCAGCAGGAGCAGGGAGGTCATTCTGCCCTGTACTCAGCACTGGTTAAGCCACACCTTGAGGACTGTGTCCAGTTCTGGAACTCTCAGTTTAGAAAGATGTTGAGTTGCTGAACATGTCCAGAGAAGGGCAACAAAGCTGGGGAGGGGTTTGGAGCACAGCCCTGTGAGGAGAGGCTGAGGGAGCTGGGGTTGCTTAGCCTGAAGAAGAGGAGGCTCAAGGCAAACCTTATTGCTCTCTACAACTACCTGAAGGAAGGTTGTAGCCAGGTGAGAGCTGGTCTCTTCTCCCAATCAACCAGCACCAGAACAAGAGGACACAGTCTCAAGCTGCACCAGGGGAGGTTTAGGCTGGATGTTAGGAAGTAGTTCTTCATAGAAAGAGTAACTGGCCATTGGAATGTGCTGCCCAGGGAGGTGGTGGAGTCACCATCACTGGAGGTGTTTAGGAAGAGACAGGATGGGGTGCTTGGTGCCATGGTTTAGTTGATTAGATGGTTTTGGATGATAGGTTGGACTTGATTATCTCGAAGGTCTTTTCCAACCTGGTCTGGTCTATTCTATTCTATTCTATTCTATTCTAATATGCTTGGCTTTGAGAAATCAGAAGGGGCTAGAGCCTTTAATAGATATCTCTGAAAAATAGGCTAGAGGGTCGAAACCTGGGAATGAGTCCTCTTCCATTTGAACCATTTGAGGTTTGGCCCTCATTTCCTCAGGTTTAAACTCTTCCCTTTGTTCTTTGCATTTTTGTTGTGCTCTTTTCCGTGGGCTAATAATTCATCAGGCTTTGAGCAACTTCAAGAACGAGCCTAAATTTGAGCATATTATTTCTCCAGCTGAAATCAGTTCTGGTGGCAGTAACCTGTCTTCTGAGCAAAAGAAAAGAATGAACAGGGAGGAAAGAATAATACTTTTTATGACTTGAAATATTTTAGCAATTTTGCTGCTTTTTAGACTAGCTTCAAAGATGTATGCAGCCACACTGTCTCTCTATCTGTCTATCAGTCTCTTAGTAATCCACTTAAACCAAACAGCTGACTCCAGCTACATTTGGCAAGAGAATTGTGTTAAGTTCCTACACCTTTTGAGACAGCAGACAGCTGGCCTTAGGGAAGAAACTGGTAACTCTGAACAGAGGAAATGGTTAATAAGTTCTCTTTCTCCAGCTATCAGAGCATCCACACATGGAAACTAGATTACTTTAGCTCTCTTGCTGTCAGAACTATTTAAACAATGCCAGCGGAGGGCTGGACTCATCATTCCCGAGTTTTCTCTTCCACAGCTTGTGTAAATCAGCCCATCTCCTTTTCTGCCAGTGAAACTACACTGATGTCCACACAGCTGAGGAGCCAGCCATACCATTCTGCTGCTCAGAAAATATTATAGTTCTACCCCTCTACTTCCATAGTTAATGTTGAGGGAAAACACTGTGAGGATCTCCCCATGTGGGGCCTCACCAGGCTATATAGTGATGCAGCTTGCCCAGCAGCTTTTGCCCCAGCACTTTCTCCTTGTGGCTGGAAGTGTAACCCTTCCCATTTTGGCATTCATGCCCTTGATGTGCTATGCAGGCCTGAAATAGCAGCATCTGCAGATGAAGGGCTTGGGCGGTGTGATCTCCTAAAGACGTCATGAGCCAGAGCAGGCAGCTGAGGTAAGCCTGTGAGACTGTGGCCGTTGCCTGCCCTTGATAGGCTCAGCCTCAATGATAGTGCTCTGCTTTTAAGTGGTGCCATGGTTTAGTTGATTAGATGGTGCTGGGTGATAGGTTGGACTTGATGATCTCAAAGGTTTTTTCCCAACCTGGTTAATCCTATCCTATCCTATCCTATCCTATCCTATCCTATCCTATCCTATCCTATCCTATCCTATCCTATCCTATCCTATCCTATCCTATCCTATCCTATCCTATCCTATCCTATCCTATCCTATCCTATCCTATCCTATCCTATCCTATCCTATCCTATCCTATCCTATCCTATCCTATCCTATCCTATCCTATCCTATCCTATCCTAATTTGCTTGCTGCTTCTATACAGAAGCTCAAAACAAAACAAAAACACAACCAGCACCACCAACAAAAAAAAGCACCAACTTTGGAAGCATTTGCATCTGCAGTTAAAAACCTTTGTCTCAACGTGCCCAGGGAGAAGCCAGGGTGTGTGGCTGAGCTGCAGGATGGTCACTGAATGCTGAGAACAGAGCAGGGCACAGCTGGTGCTACCTGTGTCCTTGTAGGAGGTGCTCATGTGGACCAGTATGTGTGCACTGCATGGAAATGCACCTGCAGGGATAAACACTTCTGAATGAAGCTGTTAACTTACAAATAAGTGGAAACATTGAACTAACCTAAAAGTGACATAATAAAGAAACAGTCGGGGACCGTATCGGCATTCAAGTGGCTACTTTTAGCGTGTATTTGCTAGCTGTATAGGAGTAAGGCAAGTAAGTGTAATTACAAAGACAAATGTTCTTGGTGAGTGGAATAAGCTTTTCCTGCACTGTGTCTCCTTCAGAGGAACCTGTACATTTGTAGCTGGTGGGGTTTTTTTCCCTAAGAACAGAAGACTAAGCTTACTAAATAGGTTGCAATTGGTATGAAACGGGCAGCCAGCTAAAGCTGAGAGCACTTGTACCCATTTCCCTCTTCATTTCTGGTTTTTCTCTATGATGTAGATTGCAGAAGTGCAGTAGCCTGACAATTTGCTTGATTAAAAGTGACACTGTAAATACAGTCAAAGGCAATTTATATTAGAAACTATTTTTGCTAAGGAGGTTGTCATCTGTAATGTTATTAGCCTCTATGAGGTGAAAGACAATGAAACCTTCATTTGCATACAATTCAGCTTGGTGTGTTTTAATAGCCTTTTCAGTTTGTTTTTTAATGTATTATCCAGCCATGGGTTTGGATTTTCACAGATGGAATTAAATGCTAGGTGTGCATTTGGGGCTGGTTTCATTTTTTTCTTTTGTTTCAACAGGGAGAAATAAAGCAGAGGTAAAAGAAATAAATATAGAATAGAATAAACCAGGTTGGAAGAGACCTTCAAGATCATCAAGTCCAACCCATCATCCAACACCATCTAATCAACTAAACCATGCAACCAAGCACCCCATCAAGTTTCCTCCTAAACACCACCAATGATGGTGACTCCACCACCTCCCCAGGCAGCCCATTCCAATGATAAATCACTCTCTCTATGAAGAATTTCTTCCTAATCTCCAGTCTAAACCTCCCCTAGTGCAGCTTGAGACTGTGTCCTCTTGTTCTGATGCTGGTTGATTTGGAGAAGAGACCAACTCCCCCCACCTGTCTACAGCCTCCCTTCAGGTAGTTGTAGAGAGCTATAAGGTCTCCCCTGAGCCTCCTCTTCTCCAAGCTAAGCAACCCCAGCTCCCTCAGCCTCTCCTCACAGGGCTGTGCTCCAAACCCCTCCCCAGCTTTGTTGCCCTCCTCTGGACACGTTCCAGCAACTCAACATCTTTCCTAAACTGAGGGTCCCAGAACTGGACACAGGATTCAAGATGTGGCCTAACCAGTGCAGTGTAGAGGGGCAGAATGTCCTCCCTGCTCCTGCTGGCCACATCATTCCTGATACAGGACAGGATGCCATTGCCCTTCTTGGCCACCTGGGCACACTGCAGGCTCATGTTCAGCCTACCATCGACCAGTACCCCTAGGTCCCTTTCTGCCTGGCTGCTCTCCAGCTACTCTGACCCCAGCCTGTAGCACTGCATGGGGTTGTTGTGGCCATTGTGTAGAACCTGGCACTTGGATGTGTTAAATCTCATGCTGTTGGACTCTGCCCATCTGTCCAGCCTGCCAAGGTCCTTCTACAAAGCCCCTCTACCCTCCAGCAGATCAACTCCTGGAGGGAGCTTGGTTGCATAGTTTAGTTGGATGCGATGATCTTGAAGGTCTCTTCCAACCTGGTCTGGTCTATTCTATTCTATTCTAAAAAAACAAGCAAACAAAATAACCAAATAAAACTAACCAACCAAAAAAAACCCAAGCCATACAAGCCAAAACAAATGAATGTGCATGCTTCAGAGACTGAGCTATTCTAGACAACAGTCCAGGTTCTCAGCATCATCATGAAGGACTGGATATTAATCACATTCCACCTACAATTATGGAGACTAAAACAAAGTATAGAATCATCTCTGAAAGGACTACTTGGGAGGCTGTGCAGCAAGTGTCTTTCTGCTGCTCCCTTAACAAATTTCCTGTTTATTAGTCCAAGGACATTTTTTCCCCAGCTGCCAGCACTTCTAATTGAATTGGGAAATATTAAGATCAAGCTAATGGACCTGACATTGGTACTCATGGCTGAGAAAGGCACAGCAAAATCCCTCTCCTTCTACTAGGTTGACCTGGCAAAGGTGAAAGACATAAAATCTTCCTCCTGCCAGGAATGTCAGATAATTCTGTTCCAGTCTTACACTCTGGAAGCACACAGCATGCATGTGTATACATGCAGTCAAGACTTCAGAATTCCACATCAGTAAAGAAAGAACAAATCCAATTTTCCAGTTACTCTAGGAAAAAAAATGATTGAATTGCCTCACATTGTTTCTCTACTTGCTGCAAAACAAGCCTAGGAAATGATAAATATACTACAAAAATGCAAGAGGAACAACTAAACACAAGAGCTCCGTTCTTTAAGTTTGAATAGATAAGCCAGTGTCAAAAAAAAAAAATCAGCTGCTCAAGGAACAGGTCTACAAAGTAAGAGAGGAGCACTCCTACAGCTTTTTCATGGTCTTAATCACACTTCAGAAGAGGCAGCTGCTATTCTCTTCTCTGTTTCAAGAGGTGCCTGTCTCCCACAAATGGCACTGTGGGATGGATACTCCACACAACCACAGGACAGGTTTGAACCCTCTTGTTATCAGCCATATCAACTCTTCTGGCCTGTGCAGACACTCCAGTCCAGCCCTCTGATTCCTACTGTGCATGGGATTTGCAGGGGCAGCTCTTACAGAACAATAGGACACAGTCTCAAGCTGCACCAGGGGAAGTTTAGGCTCAAGGTGAGGAGAAAGTTCTTCCCAGAGAGTGTTGTTAGCCATTGGAATGTGCTGCCCAGGGAGGTGGTGGAGTCACCATCCCTGGAGGTGTTCAACAGGTTGGACTTGATGATCTTTGAGGTCTTTTCCAACCTTATTGATTCTCTGATTCTCAGTAGAGCTGCAGGCCTGGGAAGCTGTTACAGAGAGGGAGATGGAGAAGAGAGAGCTCCAGCCTTTTAAGGGAGAAATAAACTGATTATTCCTGGAGTAAGTATTTGAAGATCCCTTGGTGAAATATGGCTATAGAAATTGATTTGGAAAGATTTCCCATTACACAGATTTGCCATCAGGCACCATTCCAATTTATTTTTGTTCCTCTCCTCATTCACTCTTTATGCATCCAGCCAATAACTTCAGCAGTGCAACTGAACCTGTGACCCATCACCACCTGCTTGCTTAAAAGCAAAAGATAAATGAGACAGAGAAACTTTCTCCTTATTTTTTCCTTGTCCCTATGCTCTCTCCATGCTTCTCTCACATCAGTGTTTGTCTTCATGCAAGGGTCAGTGGTTGGAGGGGGAATCAGGCACAGGCATGTGTGAATGGAGGTATGAGTTGGGTAGGACATAGAGGAATGGCAAATGCAGCAGTGCAGGATTAAGCAGGTTTTAAAATGAACAAATGCAAAAGGACAGACTGAAAGGGGAGCCATCCCTCATGCTAAATAGGAATTTAAAATGAGTGGGGGAAAAATATAAGTATTACTAAACAGCTGCTCCTGCATTATAAATACAATGTCCTGGGAGAACAGCAATGTGCACCTCTTCAGTATGTGATTCCAACATCACCACCTGTTGTGGTCAGGGAGGTTGAATTAAAACCTGAACAACAGGGAAAATGACTGCTTAGTATGTCCAGATTTCAAGTCGCTGAGGAAGGATAACATCCAAGTCATGTCTGTTGGGCAGAGACCAAGAAAGAGAGTCTGTTGGCAAGACAGCATCAGTTCCTCAATTACCATCCCAGGGGAGATGCCTCCAGCCTTTTGGTTGAGCAGAGCAGCCTCAAAATGTCATTGCCCATGATTGCTAAAAGCTGCACGCTTCACAAGCCATCCCTTACATTTATGTTCTCATTATATCTTGGGTTGGTTACTTCCTACCCCTCATATGAATATTGAAACAGAGTGATAATAGCATGAGCTGCACTGTATGTTGGGAATGTTGAGGGGGGGAAAGGTGGGTTGGGAGCTTGGCTGGGGGTGGGGGGGAAAGCAGTGAGAAGCAAGGTGATGCTGAAGTAGCTGAGTGAAGACAGTGGTGCAAAGGAAGCTGAAGAGGAAATTCAGGCTGCTTGCACCCAGAAAACCTGATTGACATCAAAGAGAATGGCATAGAGCAAAGTGATAATAGAAGGCCATTGAGAAATTGGATTAATGGCTGAGCAAGACAGCTCATTTTGGGGTTGTCACAAACACAAGATGAATAGAGCATGGAAATATTTATCAGTCAATGTATTATTATGGGAAATCATGAGGGAAGATGATAGACTATGGGGAAATAATTGATTAGAGAGGGCTGGAGAAAAGGAGAAATTGGGGTGGAAGATACTGAGTGTCAGAACCTGCCTGAGCAATAGATGCATAAATTGAATTAATAGGGTTAGGAAGGGAGAAAAGATGCAAGGAGGTGGTGTAAGAGGAAGGTATCAGAGGTATGGGATTGGCACAGTTAGACAACCAAGACCAAAAAAAAAAGTATTTGGGGGAAAGAACCACAGCAGTAATGGATGAAATAATTGTAGATAGAAGAATGAAAAATGGTTAGTGTGTGAACTGGTCTGAAAACTGTGTCCAGCTCTGGGCCCCTCAGTTTAGGAAACATGTTGAGTTGCTGGAATGTGTCCAGAGAAGGGCAACAAAGCTGGGGAGGGGTTTGGAGCACAAGCCCTATGAGGAGAGGCTGAGAGAGTTGGGGTTGTTTAGCCTGGAGAAGAGGAGGCTGAGGGGAGGACCTTATTGCTCTCTACAACTACCTGAAGGGAGGTTGTAACCAGGAGGGGGTTGGTCTCTTCTCCCAGGCAACCAGCACCAGAACAAGAGGACACAGTCTCAAGCTGTGCCAGGGGAGGTTTAGGCTGGATGTTAGGAAGAAGTTCTTCACAGAGAGAGTGATTGGCCATTGGAATGTGCTGCCCAGGGAGGTGGTGGAGTTTAGGAAGAGACTGGATGGGGTGCTTGGTTGCATGGTTTAGTTGATTAGATGCTGTTGGATGATGGGTTGGACTCGATCTCAAAGGTCTTTTCCAACCTGGTTTATTCTATTCTAATTCTATTCTATTCTAAAATGTGGATGCTAGAAAATGTAGGCTGAAGCTTGAAGCATCTAACATGAGAAGATTTTTATCAATAGAAGATGCCCTTGGCAAAAGGGGCAAGGAGCTCACAGCAGAACACATTTTTGAGGGGAAAAAAAAAAAAAAGTAAAATGGGGAAAAAAAAAATCCACCAATATTTAAAATCCCATGGCTGCTTAACAGAATGGCTGGGCCATTATGTTAAGAAAATACCATGCCCTTGTAAGGATGCTTGGAGAAATCTCAAAGGGACTTACATTGTAGAGGACAGTAGCTTGACAGGCCTCGTGGAGAGGACAAAAAATGCTCTTCGTTTTAAAAGGTGTTGTTGGAGTTGAAAAATGAGAAGCTGGCCCAGATTGCTAAGGGTCCTTCTACCCTGCAGTGCAGCATCTACTTTGAGAAGAGCCAAAAAAGGTTTATTTGAGGGCTATGAAAATTTTGTTCCCTCTAAAGTTATTTATATTTAAACACTCAAAAATCATTAGTCACTTAAAAAAATCTTGGCTGCTTCGCCTATATTACATTTTCTTTGAGTACTTGTGCGTTATGCAAAACACACAGGGGTTTCTGAGCCAAGGGCTTTTGGTATAAATGGAGTGGATTCGAAGCTAAGGCAGAATTATAAATAAATGTAATTTATTGCACATTGTAGGCTTTCTCTCTTCTCTTCCAACCCTGTACTCACAAAAATCTAAACCACTGAGGACTGTGTGCTCCAGGGTTTGACAGAGGGAGGACTCTTGACTCCTGCGGGAAGAGATTTCTTCCAGTTCTACAATCCCCGGGCTGTATTTGCAGGCACTAGCACTGGGCATCTGGAACTCTGATCTTTATGGAGCTAGAGACTTTGAAGGCAGTGAATGACCTCCTATCTGCTGGAAAATCATGCCCATTCTCACTTCATGAATCTACAACAGACAGTGGGCTCCTTCATGGTGTTTCTGTTTATTCCATATATAATAAGGCTCTGTTGATTTTTTTTTTTTTTGAAGCCCCTGTTTATGAAGCCAGAGCATAACAAGACCTTTCTTGTAGCTTAGATCTTCCCTCTGAACAGAGCATGTCATTTGCACAGGAAACTCTGCAAAAGGAAAAGAAGTGCCTCCCAAATTAGTACCTGTTGAGGGAGAAATGCTAATCCCCTTCATTAGCACTGCAGCCTGCAGCCAAACTCTTTCGGTGCAAGCGATAGGAACAGGAGGGTGCTTTGGGGTGGTGGGGGTGTGTTACAGTTTGGGGTTTTGTTTCTTTTTCTGCCAGCTGAACTATCCCTCTGTTTCACAGGCTTGTAAAGTGGCACAGAGTAAATATTATGCAGCAGTACTAGACAAGAACTAAAACAAGAAGAAAAATCAAGCAGCACACCCATTTATAAAACATATGCCAGCTTGTAGCACTGCTACATGGTGGAGCTGTACCTTTAGACCATCTCAGCCATTAAAAACAGTTCATTCTCCTCATAATGAAGGTTCTGTTTTGAGAGTTAATGTAGCTACATGAAAATGCAATACATTTTCATAACCATATGGTACAACATGAAAGATAGTCAAGGATAAAGAATATAACAGCCCAGAAATTGGTGCTGAGTGTGATGTAGATCCCATTAAAACCCAGAGTAAGCTTTTTCAGTGATGTTTGGCTCAGGTCTTTCTATGCTCTTTGTAAGTGACTTAAGATTATTTTTCAAGGGTCAGCATGGCTGAGCACAAATAATAGACACCTTGAAGCATTTTCTCCCTTTAAATTTGCCTCCAAATAACCTTTGGGGATTTAAAGGTGTCATGGCTGGGTTTTTTTTGCTGGTTTGCTGTCCCTAAAACAATAACCAGGTAATGCTTCACTTGCAATTGTAATTTGTGATGGTAAGTAATGAATGGTGAAGTGTCCCTCTGTGAATGACCAAATGAGACTGAGATAAGTATCTGCTGAAGTGAAAATACAGCATTTAAATACAGGATGAAGCACAGCTGATTACAGTCTGGCTATGATTTCAGGGCAGCCTATATTCTTTACAAGCAGGAGTATGATACTGGTTATCTAGAAAGGAGGTCATTCCCCCCCCCAGCTTTTGGAATATCAGTCATTTTCTGCTAACTTTGGATCCTTTCTTCTTTCTTGTGGTGATTAAAAAAAATACAGGCATCAAAAAACCAAAAGAAAGGAACATTGCACAAGTGAAAGCAATTGCCTATAAAGACACATTAACTGAGTAAATATTACCACCCAGCTCCACTTAATTAAATGCTTTGCCAAACACATGCAAGTACTTTTACAGAGGCTAAATACTCAGGGGAATGGCACCTGACTTAGTGGATTTTTGTTTAGTATTTCCTGTTTTCTGGGTTGAAGTGTCTTAACAGAGCTGCTCTGTTGCACTTCCTTGAGATCTGCTGAATGCTAACGTTCGTGACCCACAGCGCTGCTACCCAGCAGGCGTGTGAAAAACATAGCAAGGGTTGGGGGAAATGCGGTTTTGCACTCCACGAGGCCCTCAGAAACACCTTCTATGGGCTTTTACAGATGGAATCGCACTGTCTGTGCTTCTGCCTCAGTCTGAGGTCAAAGCTATGGATGTCTGCCAATTCCTCTGTTTCTGACACAACAGCTTCTCTTAATAGTCTGTATCTCTACTCACCAGTTTATCCCCTCTGAGTGTTACAAAGCAGGAGCCTTTTCCTAGGGGAGGAATATCCAGATGGTTGAGTTTTGGTCCTGCCATGCTGCGCCTGGGGACCATTGTGCCCATGCTGGTTGCAGTGATGGTGGCGCTGGCTTTTATCCTCAATACCTCTTAGACACAGGTTCCCTCTTTGGTTTTGCATGCAGTCTGCTTTTAGCTTGTCTTGCCTTGTCTGCCCAGCCTCCTCTGACCAGTGCAGCAGGTCAAGCGTTCAAAAACAGTTGCCTTGGACAGTAGCCAACTTTTTGACTAAGAAAGATCAATTTAAATGGATGTTCATCAGTGTTTAATGATCCTTGTTAGCTCTGCGCCAGGGGCAAGATTGTCCCCTGGCACCTCTGAAGGTATTAATGCTATGCAGAGGTAAAAGACAGCAGGAGAGATTCTCATCCAAAATGGAGTTTGCAGCCTGACAGAGAGTCCCTGCTATTAATCACAGTTCACCCATCTGCATGCAGACTGATTGCCACCTTTCACGTATTTCTAACAGGAGGTGTTTAGAAGGTCATCGCTTATTCTTTTCCAGGAAGGGGATTGGAGCTTTATTGCAGGCATTTATTGTTCTTGAGGACCGCTAGCTTTTATTATGGATGCTTGTAATCAACCTGCCTGCTATCTCCTAGCTCAGTAACTAGCAGAGTTTGCTCAGGCTGCCTATTTTCAGCAAGCAGACAGTGTAGCTGCCACCCAAAACACACAAACAACTCATTCCCTCGAGGATCATAACCTGCAGCTCGGGAAGTCATCTTTTTCTCCCCCCTCCTTGCAGTATCTTCAGTGTTCCGTGGAGTCTCATTAATGCACATTTTGAAAACCTGCACAGATGCCTGCACAGGCATTTAGGAACCTGAGGAAATCCAACCTTTAGTTTTGTACTTGGTGTGACTTGACTTTTTGTGGCGCACGATAAGGTGGTGAGACTAATTGCTGTCAGAGCTGACTTCATCAGAGCCCTGCAGAACACAGATTTGTGTGTAGTGCAGCGGTAGCAAATGTTACACTCTGCGTGGAGATGCTTGCAGATTCAAGTCTCAACAAATGTGTCACAGGAATGGTCATCCTCTTGAGCCTGGAAACTTCTCTGAGCTATTCATTTTATTTTTTTTCCACAGGCACACATCTTTACACCAAGGTCATGATCCCTAGTGCTCACCCTGCTGTGTTCAAAAGGGTGTAAGTATAGGAGTGCTCCACAGGATTTATGCACTGAACATGAGCCAGTGGTGTGCCCAGGTGGCCAAGAAGGCCAGTGGCATCCTGGCCTGCATTAGAAATAGTGTGGCCAGCAGGAGCAGGGAAGTCATTGTGCCCCTGTATTCAGCACTGGTTAGGCCACACCTTGAGTCCTGTGTCCAGTTCTGGGCTCCTCAATTTAAGAAGGACATTGAGACTCTTGAACATGTCCAGAGAAGGGCAACGAAGGTGGGGAGAGGCCTCGAACACAGCCCTATGAAGAAAGGCTGAAGGAGCTGGAATTGTTTAGCCTGGAGAAGAGGAGGCTCAGGGATGACCTTATTGCTGTCTACCACTATCTGAAGAGAGGTTGTAGCCAGGTGGGGGTTGGTCTCTTCTCCCAGGCAACCAGCAGCAGAACAAGAGGACACAGTCTCAAGATGCACCAGAGGAAGTTTAGGCTGGATGTTAGGAAGAAGGTCTTCATAGAAAGAGAGATTGGCCATTGGAATGTGCTGCCTAGGGAGGTGGTGGAGTCACCATCCCTGGAGGTGTTCAAAAAAGGATTGGACATGACACTTGGTGCCATGGTTTAGTAGTCATGAGGCGTTGGGTGACAGGTTGGACTTGATGATCTTTGAGGTCTTTTCCAACCTTATTTATTCTACGATTCCATGAAATTACTTTCTTTGATACTTCTACCTCTCACCACTTCTGGGTTTATTTCTCTATGTCTTAGAAGAAGAAAGGAGGTATAACAGGCCCGTTTGCTCTTGTCCATTTTGTTGGGCTTTTTGAAATCAACAGTTGAAAGTCATTTGCTCTGATTAAGCTCTCAAGAGTGCTCTCTTTTACAAGATTGCTGGATTTAAAACAGCACATGGATTTTCTCTGCCATTTAATGCCAGCTGAGCTCACATTTTGCTTTCTAATCCTGAAAGACCCCTTCTGCCTCCAGAATCTCTGGTGGTGTTCCTGTTACTGTGATGGTGATCTAAGCATCAGATGGGAACTACTGGGACTTTGCAGGACTGTGAGTGGTGGGGTTTTTTTGGAAAGATAAGTCTAGTCTTTATTCTGCTGAGCTGGATACATCAAAATGCTCCATAATTAATGGTAGATGGGATTTTCAGTGATAATCTTAAAAGCTGAGAGGATCAGGGAGGGAGGACTTCCCTGGTGCAGGACTCCTCATTGGTTGCATACTGCCTTTCTTGCAAGGGCTGGCATAAAGCATGCCTGTGTGAAGGGAGAGGAGAAAACAGAAGTCCCCAGAGCAAACTGCCTGTCCCAGGGGAAACAGGAAGCAAAGAGAAGCTTCCCCTGGGGTTTGCAGAGTTATGAAGGAAGTTGTACTAGTCTTGAGACAATCTCAAGGTACTCAGTAGCTTTTTTTTTTTACCTTGCCTTCCATCAGGCTCAAATAAAGCCTGTGGGATCTGTGTGGCCTTTAATTCAAAGGGAAAGCAATACCTCAACCTTGCAGCCAGCAAAGTCCTTTAAGATGTGACAAGTGACAGCATACAACTGTGGGCACTGTTGTCCTGAAGGTTGACAGTGCTGTCCTTTGCACCCAGACTGCTCCAGGGAGGTTTAATTTCTTCTGATAAATGAAAGGCATTAGGAAATGTCTCCTGTCCTTTGAAGATGCAACCAAGAAATGTAATTTAGCTTAAGCACAATATAATGGGGTTGTTATTCCCAGAGATTACCTTCAAAATATGCCTTTTTAAATGGTTTGAGAGCCTACTGCAGAGAAGTCACCAGAGTGGCTGGGTAATAAACAGACATTTCTCATTGTACACCCGAGCAGAGACTCCCAATTTCTCAGTGGTTAAATAGTAGCATTAGAGATGAGCTGCTCTGTGATTTTTTTTTTTTGTTTGCAGGGCAAATGAATTTCCAAACATATTCTTACTGAGGAAGAGCTACCTCCCCATTACTGATAAATAAATGCAAATGTTGGAGTCATAATCTTCTTTAACCAAATAATGCACAACAATTAAGTTTTAAATTATTGATGTTATAAAAGGCAAAACAGCTGCTAGGCACAGGAGTTCCCATGACTTCAGCACTGAGTAATGAACACTCCTCTTCTCCCCATTTTTGCCAAGTGCATTATTAAAATGAAATAATTGTTCTTCCCCCCCCACCACCCCTTTTTTCCCCCCCTTTTCTTCTTGGTTTTGTTCTTGGTTTGGGGTTTTTTTTTTTTGTCTTTTGAACTTTCAAGTCTATTTAAGCAAGGCCACTGGGGAAAAGGTAATTAAAGTGGGAAAGCTAGCTGGCATATTTACCATCTCATGGGGCAATCCTGTGTTTTTGCAGTGAGAGGTGACTCGAGTTTGCATTCAGAAGAGTAACCTATGCAACGTCAGCCCTGAGCAGCAGCAAATCACAGAGGCAAAAATTAGTTGCTGAATAATAGATAGAATCATAGAATTGTTAGGGTTGGAAGGGACCTCAAGGATCATCTAGTTCCAATCCCCCTGCTGTGGCCAGAGACCCCTCACACTAGATCAGGTTGCTCAGAACCACATCCAGCCTGGCCTTACAAACCTCCAGGGATGAGGCTTCCACCACCTCCCTGGGCAACCTGTGCCAGTGTCTCACCACCCTCATGGGGAAGAACTTCTTTCTAACATCCAATCTGAATCTATCCATTTCTATTTTTGCTCCATTCCCCCCAGTCCTATCATTACTTGACACCCTAAAAAGATAGATACCTGGCTGGAAAGGTTTAGATTTTACTATTGTCTTTAAGACTACTCAGTCTTTTTGTATACTGATAAATAGCTGTGAGAAGGCCACTTGGGATAGTTTCTGTGGGATAGCATTTTCTGTACAAGGTAACACAGAAAGTTTGGGGTATGGTGACTGAGTGCTTAGTAGAGAAAATCTGTAATGAGTCTGAAGAACTGGAAGCTGAAAGTACACAAACTAACACCGGATAGGATAGGATAGCATAGGATAGGATAGCATAGCATAGGATAGGATAGCATAGCATAGGATAGCATAGAATTAAACACGTTGGAAGAGACCCTTGAGATCATCATGTCCAACCTATCACCCAAGACTATCTAATCAACTCCATGGCACCAAGCACCCCAAATTGAATGCTTTAATTATGCAACCAAGTACTGAGGAAAGGTCTGAACACTCCAAGTATCTTCATGTCTGTAACACAGGAGTCCAGACTGGGTGGTCAGGACTATAGAGAGGTTGACCAGGACATGTGTGGGGTGGGAGGGATGTGGGGCATCCAGAAAGGAAGACTTTTAAGATTCATGGTGCAAAGCTATAGTGACTGGGGCAGCTTGAGAAGCGGGGTTTGAGTATAAAGCATGATGGCAAAACTGCAGCAGCATCCTACCAGCTGGTTTTTCACTAAACCTGGAAATGTGCTGTTGCATATCCCATAAGCACCACCTTGCCCTGGGCAGGATCAGGCCATTGGTATTAACTGCTGGCTTTCAGATGGCAAAAAGGCTCAGTGCCTGAAGGTGCTGGGCCCAGCTATAAATCTCTCAGGAGAAATAAGTAACGTGTTGGGAATCTTTGACAAGTGTAATTTAGTAACTATGCCAAAACCTCACTGGGGGTTTTCTTTGTTGGAGATTTGGGTATTTTTTTCTTTTTTTCCCTTTCTTTTTTTTTTTTTCCTTTCCCCCTCATAAATCTGTTAAATTATTTAGGGGCTGAAATTTAAAATTAGAAGATGCAGCACGGAAAAAAAAAAAAGCGATGAATATTTTATGAGAGGTTCTGGGATTTCGTGGTATCAAAATACATGTTCCAGCCTTGGAGACTCCAGCATGAGCCACTTGCTCCCCTCTGTCTGACCTGCAGTGCCCCTCGTGGTTGCAGTGGAGAGGAGGGAGGTTCCTCATGATGGATTGAGATTTCCCCCACCATTAACTTTGTCAGACCAGCTCACCCAGTGAAGGAGCAAGCACGTTGTTGCCCAAGGAACCCAACCACTGATCCACCTCACATCAGGTTTCAGTAGTTTTTCTTTTTGGTGGTAAATGGGAAAGGAACATTTTGCATCGGTGGAGTTCCTGTGCATTTTGGCAGCAATTTTTAGATGGCAGATGTGGGGCTTGGTTTATATACACAGCAGGAGAGGCAGGGGAGTTGCAAAGCCATTTGAGACAGCTCATTCAGCGACACCAGGGGAGCGGCAAAGCCACCGGAGAGTCCATGGAATGCTGGAAGAGCAGGAGCCTGTAAAGAAACTGCAGAGATGTAAAGCACAGACTGGCAGGGATGGAGTCTTGGGAGATTTCTCTGCAAAGAGAGGAGCAGCAGGAATAAATCACACGAGCATTTCTGAGGGACAACCAGCAGGTATCCTAGAGGGTTGTGTTTGAGCAAGCTGCTGCACACCAAGGTCTAGCTTGATGATCTCAAAGGTCTTTTTCAACCCAGTTTATTCCCATTCCCTTTCCTATTTCCATTCCCTTTCCTATTTCCATTCCCTTTCCTATTTCCATTCCCTTTCCTATTTCCATTCCCTTTCCTATTTCCATTCCCTTTCCTATTCTATTCTAGCTGTACCTTGGATTCCTTAGCAACTTTCCAAGTCAATCAAGATTTGCAGTGAGCACTAATGGCTACAGTCAGACCTTCTGTGGTGTAATTTAGCCATGTCTAAATGCATATAAAATAAGTTCTGATGGCACTTTTTCTTATGAAGCAGCAGGTCTTGGTGACACAAATCAAGAACTCAATACAATATTCAGCAAGCACATTAACTCTCCTTCTATAACACACAGCTTGCTGAGACACTCTTCATTATTACCTTAAAGAACTAGAAGCTGGAGAAATGCCAGCTTCTCTCCTCTGATGGCAACAACAATGACACAGGCAGAAATAATTAGCTCTCTGCTACACAACTGGCGTGGATGATGCTGTTCTTCAAAGCACATTTCTCTGCCTTTAGCTGCTATGCAGAAAAGCTTGATAATTAATCAGGTCTTGGTGACACTGCAACATTAATAAATCCTCAAGAGCTGCCTTGATTGCGTTGTGCAGATATGCAGATTTCTGTGTTGTCGTGACAGTTGTGCTGCAGCCTGAGCCTGAGCCGGGGTAACACCACAACCCAACCCTCCTGAGGTCAAAGGGGCTTGGAGGACTTACCCACACTGATGATCAGCCGTGGTGTGCAATGTCAGAGCAAGTCCTTGTCCTTAAAGCTGAGAAAGCAAGAGCCCTTTGGGTTTCCTGCAGCCTTTGACTGCAGTAGTTAGGAAGACAAAAAATTTCTGGCAAAGATAGCCTGTTCCAGAGCAGTGGATTTTTAAAGGAGCTAAATTATCACCCAGAAAATCCCCCAAACCAAAAACAAAACAACACCCCCCCCCCCCCACCCCCCCCACCCCCCCCACCCCCCCTCCTCAAAACCCAACTCCCAAGATGAGCCTTTTCCCCTTGGAATTCACAAAACTCTGACTATTTTTTATTTCAATAGCTCTTTCATTATTATACACATCTACCTTTGTTTACCATAGCTCCTGGCTCTGTGCAGGGATGACCATGGTGGGATGCTTTGGCAAGAAGTTCTGGCAGTTGCCAGGGGCACTGATCTGTGTGAGTGGTCACTCTGCTGTTGAACAGGCACTTGGAGGCTCACTGCACATCTTTCCTTTCTTTCTTCCTTTTCTTTTTTTTTTCTCCCCCAAGAGTGGGTCCTCAAGAAAAATCTAGTGACAGATCTGCTCTGAAGGTCAGGTCCTGGAAGGAGAGAACAGTGTCTTGCTGAAAGATGACTTCACTGAGGGCTTGTCCTAGGACAAGCAAGCTTGTAAACTCATTAACTTGGGTTGAGGAGCAGCTCAAGCTTACCCAAGCATTCCTTTATGATAGCTAAGGGTGTTCATGGGAGTCCTTCATTGCTTAAGCTACAAATCAAAGCATTGGTCCATAGCTGCACAAAACAATTCCCTTTGCTATCTCAGAAGTAGCAGTAGTCAATTTTTTTTCTCACCAAATTACACTGCCATCATAACCTGCACTGGAGAGCAGTTTGTTCCTCCAGTGCAATGCTAGAGATGCTTTCTTACCTTTACAGCCACAATGTATCCTGCTGTTGGCAAATACTGTACCTGAGAGCAGGAAATGGTTTCAAAGGTGTCCATCCTACCGACGTGGGTTGTAAGGAGAGCAGAAAGGGGGCCAGCATCAGCTCTCACAGTGTCAGTAGCATAAGCCTAAGTGCCAAGCCATTTTAATTAATTATGTGCTAATAGTCTCTGGGCTGATGCAGCATTCAGCATACTCCATGTGTCCGAGTTTTAGTTATCAGTTCTAGTTTTTCCCTTTTTGAATAGAAATTAGCAGTAATCCTTCAGTTCTGAGGGAGCCTTCTGTTGCAATCCAAAAGTCAATGCAGCATTCAGGCTTCATATGTACTTTACCATTCCCTTAGGCCGTTGTTTAGATGGCATTTTAAGGAAAGTTAAACACCATTAGTACCCTGTGCCCTTCTTTGGCACAGCCAAGTCACTCCAGAGCTGCTGTGGGTAGAGTTTTACAACTACCTAGGGGCACCAGGCAGCCAAAACAACAGAAGCACAATGGCAGATAAGATTTTAATAGCCAAAAATTCATAAGAAAGATTTTTGTTGTTTTGTTGTTGGCAGATACCTTTTCAGGTTTGGGTTCTTTGGTTGGGTTGGTTGGTTTGTTGGTTTGTTTTTTAATGTCATCTCTTTCTCTATTGAATGGCTGTCTTGGTCTCAGCCATAGCCTGATGGAAAGTCCTTTGTTGCAGTGAACAGAGGGAATCTTCTCTGTGGACCTTTTTCCTTGTGAAGCCAAATATTTTAGAACTGGTTGGACTGATCTGGATGACTCTTAGTACGACAAATATAGCATTAGAAGGAAAGTAAAATCTGCACACGGTGCTGTGGCAAAGGCCCTGGGATTTATGGTGGATCCTCTGGTAGAAGACACTCCTGGAGGAAGGCAACTCCCAGTTCAAGGCTGGTTTGGGAATTTGCTGCCTGGCTTATGTTTTAATTGTTGTTTAGCTGTGAATGCTCCTTCAGCCCTGAATGGATGGCAGAGACTGAAATCATAATGAAATGATTGCAAGTACTAATGAAGTTCCTAAATGAGTAAAGGCATTCAAATGCAATAGATATGAAAACCTGATGTGGTTTTAAGGCCTATGATATTGTAGCTAAAAATGAGATACTGTTTTGTTTTTCTATCTCACCAAAGCACAGCTACTTTCAGACTAAGATCAGGCAGGCCAGCACTGTGATACTCAGGGCATTTAGTAATATAGTAAATGTGCAGTGGTCATGGTTGTTCTGCCTGTTCTCCTTACCACTTAATGTTTATTTTGAAAAGACAGATAGGAGCTTTCCATGCAGGTGCCATAAGGTAGTGTGTGCTATAACCCCACTGCTGGATTGTACTGATAGCTTTCTCATGCAAAATCACATAGGCACAACTCAAGAATAAATGTGATTTCTTTTCGTTTGGTGGGCTTACTTTTAGCTGGGAAGCACACAGAAAGGGCTCTGGTTAAAAAATTTGACTTCTTGTTCCACATCTTAGTTAGTCTTGTTGTCTAGCAACCATCCCAACCTCATCCCATGGTAACTCTAACATGATGGCATTTAACAAGTCCAAGTGCCAGGTTCTGCATATTGGCCACAACAGCCCCATGCAGGGCTACAGGCTGGGGTCAGAGTGGCTGGAGAGCAGCCAGGCAGAAAGGGACCTGGGGGTACTGGTTGACAGCCAGCTGAACATGAGCCAGTAGTGTGCCCAGGTGGCCAAGAAGGCCAATGGCATCCTGGCCTGCATCAGAAATAGTGTGGCCAGCAAGAGCAGGGAAATCATTCTGCCCCTGTACTCAGCACTGGTCCAGTTCTGTGTCCAGTTCTGGGCTCCTCAGTTTTAAGAAGGATATTGAGACTCTTGAACTTCTCCAGAGAAGGGCAACAAGGCTGGGGAGGGGTCTGGAACACAAGCCCTAAGGGAGCTGGGGTTGCTTAGCCTGGAGAAGAGGCTCAGTGGAGACCTTATTGCTCTCTACAACTACCTGAAGGGAGGTTGTAGCCAGGAGGGGGTTGGTCTCTTCTCTCAGGCAACCAGCACCAGAACAAGAGGACACAGTCTCAAGCTGCACCAGGGGAGGTTTAGGCTGGATGTTAGGAAGAAGTTCTTCACAGAGAGAGTAACTGGCCATTGGAATGTGCTGACCAGGGAGGTGGTGGAGTCACCATCCCTGGAGGTGTTAAAAAAAATACTGGATGTAGCACTTGAAGCCATGGCTTAGTTGTCATGAGGTGTTGGGTGATAGGGAATAGGTAGGGCTTGATGATCTCTGAGGTCTTTTCCAACCTGGTTGCTCCTGTGATTCTGTAACTCACACCTCTGCCTCAAAGACCCCGCTTTGTCCTTGATTATGCAACCCCCCTGATACTGACATTTTTCCCATGAACACATAGACATTTCCATAGAGGCAGGAACATTATGTGCTGATGAGACCAGGAGAAAAGTACTGCCCTGCTCATCAAAGGAGAGCTGTAATTTCAGCTAAGTCTGCTCTCTTCGCTGCTCGAAACAAAGACAAGTAGAGAGGGAGGCTGACTTGGGAAGTTTTGAGTGGTAAATATCCGGAGACTCCTCTCCCTGTCAAAAGGGATGGATGTTTCAACAGCTAGTCAGCCAATTTCACGCTAAAATTAAAGTTGTCAGTCATCAGGTGGCCTGCTTGGTAGATAAGTGATATTACAGCTTCACATACCCAACCTTTTTTCCACTGGTCAGAATTTGATGCAGGAACCTTGCCAGTGTGCCGGCGACACAGGAAACGTAGCAATTATTGCTAGCGGTTTTATTCTCAAGGTTGGGGTGGTAGTGGGGTGGGGTTGTGGGTTTTTTTGCCACATCAAGCTCAGATTCCCATTTGCTTGGTTTAATACATGTAAACAATCCAATTTTTCATCAGTTCTGCTCAAGAGCTCATCAGTGACTGCATATGGGTGTAATCAAGTAAGCATCGTTTACTAAATTCGAAGCTTAGTTCCTTCGTCTCCATCAGCCCCCACTTCTTTTCATGTTTCCTAGAGCAGCTCCACATTTTTAAGTAGTCTTAGTCAGGATTCTTTGTTATTTGTTTATTTTCCTCAGACCAATATAATTTCAATTCTTATTTATTATTTTTTTTAGCTGAGATAAGGTGGAATGGAATGGAATAGAATAGAGGGTACACTAGACTCTTTGAAAACATGCGTTTGTAGCCAGTTATCTGTGGTACATAGCTGATATCCTTGTTCTCAAGTATGGCTCTTCAAAGCAGTCTTTGAAAGGGGAGAAGTCCCTGTGTGGTGCTCAAAGACAGAGGCTTCAAGGCAGAGGGAGCAAAAACCCTGCCACTGCAGCTAGACATCTCAGTAGACATCAGCATTTCCTCCTCCTTCGTGCAGTGCCCATGGCTGCACTGTTGCTCTAATCACACTTGTGAAGACAGACTCTACTTTTCCTTTAGTACAGTGGCAAAAAGCCATTAATACAAAGAAAGATTTAGTGACCCCCTTTGCCACCTTTGTTTTTCAAAGCTTTTTAGCTCAGCCTCCTGTATTCTTATGCCATCACCATTCTCAAAGACCAAGAGAAAGACCATTTGGGCTGTGGCGCACTAAGAAAGCAGCACAGTCTTTCTGCTCACACTTTCATCCCAGCCCTTGTGCCCAGGAGTGAGGTTGTACACCAGAGCCTGAACCCTGGGCAGGAGATGATGTGCTGGAGAATTTCCAAGATTTTTATTCTCTGCTACAGATATTTTCACACATCTGGATCACAACTGGCCTGAAGTTAAATCATCATGTCCTCTGTATACTGACCCTATCCTTTGTAGCAGTTCCTTCCCTTCCCTGTGCTTTCTCTATCCATGCTTGCAGCTGAGTCTCACTGTTAATCTAAGTGGCACACTTCCTTCCAGTTTTTTTTTACCTCCTTGAAATGAAATATTAAACCTTTTCCCCACAGACCTTCCTATTTCTCCATTTTTCTGTATAAGTAGTTCATCAAATGCTGGGATCTCCCTCATCTGGACCCAAGTGCTTTGTGAGAACTATCAAGATGCACATTTCAAGTTCTCTGTTCTACTGCAATGGTAAATACTTGCACAGCTTCACTTTTTCCCCCTTGCCTGGGACAGAATGTCTCCTCATTTTTTCTAAGCTTCATGACTTCAAGGTGCTTGAAATTCTGCTTCCAACAGCAGAAGGTAAAAATGCAGTTAGAAAAAGAACACCTGTCCCTCCTGTCCTGTAGGATCAGACTCTGCAGCTTGCTTTGATCACTGTTTATTTGTTTCACTGTAATTCTTTATTTGATCTTACTATTCACATGTTTTATTTGCTGGGCTATTGTGCAGAACTGCTATTTCAAGGCTCATTTACAGTAGCAGGCAGGAAATTATGTTCTCTCCACAACTTTCAGAGTTTCCATCTCCAAAAGGTCACTTGTAGGGAACATCTGTGTGAGGAAGTACAAAAGGGTGTGGAAAATTATCTTAATCAGTGCCACTGGCTCATAGAGAGCAGAATAGAGTAGAATAAACCAGGTTGGAAGAGACCTTCAAGATCATGTCCAACCTATCATCCAATACCATCTAATCAACTAAACCATGGCACCAAGCACCCCATCCAGTCTTTTCCTAAACACCTCCAATGATGGCGACTCCACCACCTCCCTGGGCAGCACATTCCAATGGCCAATCACTCTCTCTATGAAGAATTCCTTCCTAACATCCAGCCTAAACCTCCCTTGGTGCAGCTTGAGACTGTGTCCTCTTGTTCTGGTGCTGGTTGCCTGGGAGAAGAGACCAGCCCCCTCCTGGCTACAACTTCCCTTCAGGTAGCTGTAGACAGCAATAAGGTCTCCTCTGAGCCTCCTCTTCTCCAGGCTAAGCAACCCCAACTCTCTCAGCCTCTCCTCACAGGGCTGTGCTCCAGATCTCTCCCCAGCTTTGTTGCCCTCCTCTGGACACATTCCGGCAAGGCGACATCTTTCCTAAACAAGAATTGCCATCCCTGTCAGTTTTAAGATAGAGGTGGAAAGACACCCCCAGCTCATGAGTTTCCATATTAATCAGGAAGAGGGTTGTGCCAGTCAGCAGAAATACAAAATGAGCTTTTCAAATTGCTCACTTTCACCAGTCAGTCAGCAAAGCAACAAAGCTGAAATCATTCTCTTCCAGACAGCTTCCCCATCCCCATTACAACACAGGCATCTCGAGAGCACAGCTCTAGCACATGCCTCCATTGCTGTCACAGTTAAACAAAATTGGTTTGGAGCACAAGCCCTATGAGGAGAGGCTGAGGGAGTTGGGGTTGCTTAGCCTGGAGAAGAGGAGGTTCAGGGGAGACCTTCTTGCTCTCTACAACTACGTGAAGGGAGGTTGTAGACAGGTGGGGGCTGGTCTCTTCTCCCAGGCAAGCAGCACCAGAACAAGAGGACACAGTCTCAAGCTGCACCAGGGGAGGTTTAGGCTGGATGTTAGGAAGAAGTTCTTCACAGAAATAGCGATTGGCCATTGGAATGTGCTGCCCAGGGAGGTGGTGAATTCACCATCACTGGAGGTTTTTAAGAGGAGACTTGGTGCCATGTTTTAGTTGATTAAATAGTGTTGGATGATGGGTTGGACTTGATGATCTCGAAGGTCTCTTCCAACCTGGTCTGGTCTATTCTATTCTATTCTAAAATGAAAGGGCTTTTTACCTGGAGAATTTCTGAGGGAGGAGGCACACTCCACCCAAACAGCAACGTGGTTTAAGAGTCTTCTTCTCAGAGACGTGGCTGTGTTACAGCATTTTAACCATGGGAGAGCCTTTAATGTAACGGTGTAGAGTTTAGGTTGAAACCTGTTGTTTGCTTCCTAAATCCTCTGTTTATAACCTGATAATTTGCCATTGCAGTGATCTGTTACTGAAGTGATTGTACAGGTGGTTTACTCAGCTTGAATGCTATATTAAGGGGGGAAAATAATCATGTAGTTTACAGAGCAGTACGGCTGAAAATCCATTTGCAGTAAGACACTGGCATAGCATTTATAACATTGGAGAGGCTGGTCAGGTAGAAATGGTAATGTAAAGATAGAAGAGTACCATTCTTTGATATTATTGCCTTGCCAGTCATTATTTATGCACCTTTTTCTTTAGACTCCAGCTATTTGTTTAGTAACTGTGTGTATTAGTAAAAGTAGTTATAAAGCTTACCTCTACCTTTATGGATTATTAGGCTTGGATCCAGTGCAGAGTAAAAATAGAGCTTTATCTATTTAAGCTATCTTATATCAATAGACTAAGGCAGACTTTACTTTTTGGTTTTTGGCCCCTCTTATCTTTAGCTATGGAAAAATGTTAATCAGTCAGAAGAAGTGTTGAACAGCACAGTGGAAAGTTCTCATGAACAAACTCTGGGGAAAAATGTGACCTTAACAAAACAGAAGTTGAAAGCATTAAGCACTCTGTAATAGTTTGGAAGAATAGATTGCAGCCCTTGATCTGAAGTGCTGCCTTGGCCAAAATTGCTCAGGAATGGAACTAGTGAAAGACCTTCCCTCAAGAACCTTAAATAGCATCTCAGAGAGCATGGGAACAGGGAGGATAGTGCTAGGGTTGCTTTCATATATGTGGAATGAATACCTGTCTGTAATGTCTGGTGAGAGCTGTTACAAGCAAAGGCTATTCAAGTGTTTAGGACCAAAAGATGTTAAACAACATTAGAAGGTGGTTAAACAACATTAAAAAGTGTGAACAGATTAATACAGTGTAGGTTACTCCTCTGAGTTTCAAAGACGATAGTGTAAGGTGGACCTCACACAGCTTTGGTAAATGACACAAGACTCTAGTGGCTGAAGTCTCTCAGCTGAAGGTAGGTAGAAATCTAAAAGCTAATCTGAAAGAGCTGAGGCACATCTGATTTTAACAGGTGCCTGTGAAAATCTCCACCTCTTCCTGTGCAATGCTTTGCATTGTTGGTAGCCAGGCCTGGGAGAAGGAGAGCAGCTATTCATTCAATGGAGTTAAAAGAAAGGAGTCCAGAGAAGGGCAATGAGGTTGCTGAGAGATCTTGAGCACAAGCCCTATGAGAAGAGGCTGAGGAGCTGAGATGGTTTAGCCTGGAGAAGAAGAGGCTCAGGGGACACCTTATTGCTCTCTACAACTACCTGAAAGGCGGATGTAGAAAGGTGGCTGTTGGTCTCTTCTCCCAGGCAATCAGCATGAGAACAAGAGGACACCGTCTCAAACTGCACCAGGGGAAGTTTAGGCTGGAGGTGAGGAGAAAGTTCTTCACTGAACGAGTGATTGGCCATTGGAATGCGCTGCCCAGGGAGATAGTAGAGTCACCATCCCTGGAGGTGTTCAAAAAGGGATTGGATGTGGCACTTGAAGCCATGGTTTAGTTAGCCATGAGGTGCTGGGTGCTAGGTTGGACTTGGTGATCTTTGAGGTCTTTTCCAACCTTATTGATCCTACGGTTCTATGATTCTATAAGAACTATGATTGTTGCTAGTGTTTTGTTTAACAAAAAGAGCAAAGAATTGTTTCCCAAGACTCTGCTGGAGCTGTGGTTTCATCACTCTGGTGGTTGAGGGCTTTAAAATCCCTTTGGTATTAGCAATTGCTTGTAGTTGTGAGGACTTTATTGCCTTGCCCCCTTGGTGTTGAGAAAGTGAGCTGCTCTCTGCTGAACCTCTCCACCTGAGCAGCTCTCCTCTCTTCTGAACTTTTTCTGAGGAGAGTTTTAGATGCATGAGGAAACAAAAGGAAAAGGCAGAAAGGGGCAGTGATTTGTTCATTGGTTTGGGAGTTTTGATTGGGTTTGTTTGGGGTTTTTTCACATTTAATTCAAACTGAGCACCTTCTTATGCTGCAGCATCCTGATAAATATGGACCAAGAGTTTTTTGTTTGGTTTTGCTTTCAGATTTGCTTTCTTATTTGCAAAAGTGAGTTGATATTATACAATTGCATCATGACTTTGGCAGCAAAACTCTCTCCTGCCTGAACCTGGCTATTATCTCAATATGATGATAAGGTTTTCATGTCTTTCCTTTGAGAAACAAGTGTCAGCTCACTTTGACTCACCACTGAGACTAAACACCAGCTCACTGCAGAAGAAATCTGCACAGAGCCACAGCCATGAACACTGTGAGGTAAGCAGTGACCCCACAGTACTCAGCCAGGCTGTGATTTTTACAACAGCAACAACATAGCCATGCTTGTGGGAACTGGATCATTCCCGAGCATGGGATCTGTGTCTCTCTTTCAGATGTCTTGCTATGTAATTTAAGGAATTAATTGTTTTTCATGAGCAAAAACCCCATGAAATAGGGCTTTTGAGTTCTGTGATTCTAAACACTTGGTTAAAAACCAAACCAACACAACCAACTTATGAACAGCCAGACTGACTTTTCTTCCTGATCCCAATTAAGAGCTCAAACAGCTCTCTTAAACAGGATTTTCCTGGGTCAGTGTTTCTGTCTCAAGTGAATTCCCCCATTTATCTCTCGTCACCTTTCCTGACCCTTTGCTGATGTACATGGGGCTGATGTAGCACAGTGGTGCTGCACCTGTAAGTCATCCCAGACCCTCAGGCATACCTGTGCTGCCTGTCATCCAGCCCTCACCAGCACCACTACACCGTGCCTGCCTACTGATGTGATCAGCATTTTGCATGTGGTGATACCAAGGGGAAGTAGCTCCACTGACCCATGACTGTGTTTTACAGATCTCCCTCTCTCACCAGCACTGCCTGGTTGCACTTCCAAGAAATTAGACCAATTGAAAGTTCAATTGTTCTGCAATGAATTGCAGCAAGGCAGCACTGTCAGATTAATTAACTCTTCACTCCTAACTCAAAGTCTCTGATAAAGGTGCTCAGGAGCAGACAGCTACTGGAGATAAAACAAATGATGCTAGAGTTGTTTCTAATGGAACTGAGGTCACAGAATTGTCAGGGTTGGGAGTAACCTCAAAGATCATCTGGTTTCAACCCCCCTGCCATGGGCAGGGACACTTTCCACTACATCAGGTTGCCCAGAGCCACATCCAGCCTGGCCTTAAGAACCTCCAGGGATGGGGCTTCCACCTCCTCCCTGGGCAACCTGTTCCAGTGCCTTACCACTCTTATGGGAGGTGTTCTTAGGAAAGGAAAGATGTATGCAGACTATTTTTGTGACTCACCAAACCCACAACCATCCCTGCAACCCAGAGCACAGAGAAGTGGGGGTGGGGGATTCCCTGGCAAAGACTCTATGCCTTGAGGTGTGCCTTGCACAAGCAGCTTTTGAGGGAAATTTCCTCCCATATGAAAGATCACTTTAGGCTGAGACACCACATGAGCCTTATTGTTCAGTGGTTTTGTTGGACTGTGACAACAGAGGCCCTGTGTTGGCCTGTTAAACTGTGTCAGATAAAATCTTTAAGGATTTTTAAGAGAAGATTCCTAGAGACATGTCCTGGATAATTACAACTCTCTCAAGAGGGTTTGAATCTACAGAAAGGGAGTTGACTAAAACCACTTAATTCATGATTGCTTATTTACTGACCATAGCCCACAGACTGTTTCAGCCCCTCCCGTAGGCTCTGAAGGCAGGAAAGAAGGCAGGAATTTAATTTCTCTGTCACCATTTTCTCATAGCTGGTTCAAACTCTAACTAAAGGCAGTGAGGGTAACTGTGCACAGAGATGGGTGGCTCAGGCAGATTGTGAACCCTTCATCCTTGGAGATATCCAAAAGACATCTGAACACAGCCCTGGGAAACTGGCTTTAGATGGCTCTGCTTCAGAAGAAAGTATGGACTGGGTGACCTCTGAGGTCCCTTCCAACCTCAACCATTCTGTGATTCTGTGGAGTACAGCAGTGTTCAGTGCTGAACAGGTTGAGAAATTCCTGTTCAGTCCTGTAGTAATGAGCAGCTCTGTTCAGTCTCCATTTCCTGAAGTGGATTTGCTTTTAGCTGGGAAAGGTTGTATGTAAGTGGCCTATGCTAACATCCTGCTGGCAGGTGGGTGGTTTGAGGAAGTATGACTAAATGTTACTCTGAAGGAACAGAGAAGCCTTATTCTTCTTTTACCTCTCTTCTTTCTTGCTGTAGGGGATAAGTGAGTTGAATCCAGCCAACTGGTTCACCCCTGTGGATGTCAGAAGGTGTTTGTTAGAATAGAATGGAATAGGTTAGACTAGAACTGGATCGAATTGAATTAACCAGGTTGGAAAAGACCTTTGAGATCATCGAGTCCAACAGATCATCCAACACTAATCAAATCTAATCAACTAAACCATGGCACCAAGCACCCCATCCAGTCTCTTTCTAAACACCTTCAGTGATGGTGACTCCACCACCTCCCTGGGCAGGACATTCCAATGGCAAATCATGCTTTCCATGAAGAATTTCTTCCTAACATCCAGCCTAAACCTGATCTGGTGCAGCTTGAGACTGTGTCCTCTTGTTTTGGTGCTGGCTGCCTGGGAGAAGAGACCAACCCCCACCTGGCTACAACCTCCCTTCAGCTAGTTGTCGACAGCACCTTTTCTCCTTTCTGGCCCCTGAAAGTCTACTGAGCAGATGCTAACTTCCCTGGAAATGAGTCACCTAGCAAACCCTACTGCTAACAGGTTTAGGGCTGTAGCTGGAGTGTGTAGATCAGTTTACAGCATTTGTGGTTCAAGTGTTTTTATTGGGCTCTTCAGGCTTGGGCAATACTGAGATGCCGTCACTCGAGGGACAGTAAACACACCAATCAGATGTTCACCATGATGAATCAGCCACCATGACTTTTCAAGACTGTTTTCTGAAAGTATTTGCTCTCTTTGCTTGAAACATATTGTTCATGCCAACACATTTGCTAAGAAGTTTGCGATAAAACCCCCAAAAACACACACAAAAAAGCCCACAAAAAAAACCCCAAACAACAAAGACAAAACAGATACAAAGGAGGAAACACATATGTTTTAAAGTGGGAGACTCATTCCTCTACAAACATTTCTATGTTTGTGAAAGTCTCCAAACATGAACAATGATCTTTTTTTCTTCATTTTACTGAGACAGACTTGCAGCCCAACCAGACTTGACATGAATTAGTAAAGAAAGCCCCTCCAAAATCTGCTTCTCTACAGGAGAAACATGTTGCTCTGTTCAAAACATCCAGAAGGGAATTATGCAAAGAGATTACTCATTCCCAAAGCAAAGACTTAATTTCAAGTTCCCAACACTGATTTATGTCTGGGCCACAGCAGCAGCTTCTCTCTCTGTGCATGTTCCCTTGTGCAATAGGAAATGGTTTTGGCCTCCCCTGCAAGTGCTGTTGGCTGAGATTTGAATCTGATCCGACTGGTGACAGACATATGTGCATCTGGGAACTGCAACAGCATAGACCTGATCTCAGGGTGGTCCCATAATACTAGCAAGATGTCAAGCCCTGGTTGACAGCCAGCTGAACATGAGCCAGCAGTGTGCCCAAGTGGCCAAGAAAGCCAACAGCGTCCTGGCCTGCATCAGAAATAGTGTGGCCAGCAGCAGCAGGGAAGTCATTGTGCCCCTGGACTCAGCACTGGTTAGGCCACACCTTGAGTTCTGTGTCCAGTTCTGGGCCCCTCAATTTAAGAAGGACATTGAGACACTTGAATGTGTCCAGAGAAGGGCAACGAGGCTGGGGAGAGGTCTGGAGCACAAGCCCTATGAGGAGAGGCTGAGGGAGCTGGGGTTGTTTAGCCTGGAGAAGAGGAGGCTCAGGGGAGACCTTATTGCTCTCTACAACTACTTAAAGGGTGGTTGTAGCCAGGTGGGTGTTGGTCTCTTCTCCCATGCAACCAGCACCAGAACAAGAGGACACAGTCTCAGGCTGTGCCAGGGGAAGTTTAGGCTGGAGGTGAGGAGAAAGTTCTTTCCAGAAAGAGTTGTTGGCCATTGGAATGTGCTGCCCAGGGAGGTGGTGGAGTCACCGTCCCTGGAGGTGTTCAAGAGGGGATTGGATGTGGCATTTGAAGCTATGGTTTAGTAGTCATGAGGTATTAGGTGCGAGGTTGGACTTGATCATCTCTGAGGTCTTTTCCAACCTTATTGATTCTCCGAGTCTATGAAATATTGATCCAGAGGCTCACATGTGTAGCTGTGACTTTGGTTGGTCATAGGCATAACAACATCTGTTTTGCTGGGTGGGAGCAAACTCAACACAGTCTGAATTCCTGCACAAATGGTAAGTGAGGCAGGATTGCTCCATCACAAACCTGTTGTGAGCCTTCAAATATTGACTGACAGCACCCATTTCTTGGAACATGCAATAAAAAGTGTAATTCACCAGCGCTTGTTTCCGAGAGCAAACCCTTGTGGTTTCAGAGAGGAGTCTGAAACTGTGACACTGAGCCACGTGGGTGGCTGAGGAACTGAGAGATACTAATTAAAAAAAAAAATCAAATTAAAGGAGCCACATGCTGTGTTAATCTCAAACATTTCATGACTTTGAAAGAAATCTGGGGATGGTCAAATTCTTGAAGCAGAGGTTGCCGGCTCTGGTAGTTTGCCTTTCTGGCAGCTGGTGCTGGCAATGAGGTCATAAAGTTGTACATATACAAATAAGCAAGATGTAATTTAGTACATTCTGGAGCTTCTATTGATTATTTCTGGGCTTGAAAACAAACTATAAAAGAGTCAGTGCAATTGCTAGAGAGGCACATCCATTGTCTGTGCTTTGTGCTGCTGGAGCTGTTCCATGTTCCTGGGTATAAGCAAGCTGACTCATGCTCTATATGGGAAGAAAGAGTTTCACATCTTGATTGCCTCCCACCTTGGTTTAACTGTTGGTGCACAGCACCATAAGCTGCCTGGGGAATCCCTTTTTGCCTTGTGATCCCAGCAGGTGGCATGTTTTGGGCTTTGTGCTTTCTTTTCTCCCTGCTCTGCCTGACCCAGGGAGCAGCCCAGGGTCCAGAGACATGGCGTGGGGGCACCTGAGGGCAAGAAGGTACCCATGAGGAGATGGCACTCAGCCATCCATGAGGATGGATAAAGGAAAACCCAATGGGGAATGGCGAAGGGGTGTTCAACTGCCTGAACCACTCAAGGGCTGGAAAAGTGAATTCATTAAGGATAGGGTAAAGAAAAAAAATAACTAAATTACCTCTCCTAATCCCCCCAGCAGGCTGGAAGGGATTGTCTAGGGGCATGGACATGCTGCTTCCTTGGGAAAGGGCTGTGCTGTATGGAGCAAAGAGCCTGTGCTGCTGTATGCTGGGGGGGCAAGAGGCCAGGGCACTCTGGGGTAAGAATGGCAGCAAGGTGAAAAGAAGAAGAAACTGAAGTACAGGAAAATAAAACTGAGAAAAGGTAGTGCTTTCAGGAGCTGGCAGCCTAAAGACAACTCTCTTTCTTGTGCACGTTAGATGGGATCTGATGATGCACAGAGTGGTTAAGAGCTTTTTTTTTGTACTCTCTCCTCTAATAGGTATTTGAGAAACCTGCAACTCCCCAGATCTCTTTGGAGGTTGTCAGCCCAAGAAGCTTTCACTTCCCATTCATTACTGTGTAAGTGAGAAGCCGGGAAGCCACAAAGCAATGCCACTCATGCTGCCATCACTCCTATTTTCAGCTCCATGAGCTCCAGAGGAATGAAGGAGAAGACAGGGGAGCCAGGCTTCCAGGACACCTCATCACTGCTGTGATTTACCCTCCTTTAAGGCAGCTGATGGAAGAGGTCATGGCTGAGTTGTTCTGCGTGAGTAGCATTCGGATTCAGAGAATTCAGTGGTTTGGGCTGGTGTGTTTTAGTGAGCAGCTCTAAACCCAGTGATTTTTCTGAAATGAGGTGTGGGGCTGGCAACAGACTGCAGAGCAAGTGAGAGACTTTGCATGTTGTCCATATGGGATCGGGGTGGCACATGCCTTTCTCTCTGGCATTGCTGCAAAGGGCCATTTTGCCTGCTCTTTGGGAAACAGCAGGGGGGGTTCTTTTCCCTGATTATGTGAATCATTAGATCTGTTTCAGTATTTACAAGCGATTGCTAAACACTTCAATTTCAAGCGAGCCAGGAGAGCCAGCTCACTTGCGGTGATGCCATGAGCAGGGCACAGCCATATGAGCAGAAGAGAGGAGCCCAGCTCAGGTGTGTATTTTCTTAGCCATCTTCAGGGGAGTTGATCAGGCTCTGGAATGTGCTCAAGTGGCCTCTGACATGTTCAAAGCTCAAGGACAGCTGCCTGAGGTCCTCTGTTTGCAAAGGTATCTTGTTTCTGAAGCTGCCCTTCAGCCTGCCACTGTACTCTTCCTCTGTCAGCCAGCCTGGGGAAGAGTACTTGTTGGCAGTGCAGGACCAGGATCAGGACCTGGTGCCTTCTAGAAACTGTGGCTTTGTTTTTCACCTGTAAATCAGCATGTTCCATCGCGTTCCTTCTTCAGGGGTGTGCTGCAAATGGAGTGGTGGTGGAAGCTGTGAAGTGTGATGATTCATAATTCAGAGAGACAGTGCCAGTATATTTTGTTACGGATTCTGCTCTTTATGTTGCTGGAAAATAAGCTAAGGAACAAACCAAGCAATGCTAATTACATATAAAAAATTAAATTCTGTGGTAATTACTGTGCATTCCCTAGTTCTGTGTTGCTTTCCCTTGGCCCTCTGTGTCTGAGGTTTTGTGTTGTGGCATTGGGGCCATTGTCCAGCCTTGTGAGACTGAGTGTCATGACTGTGCTTACAGAGTTGATGCAATATGACTTACAGCTCTTAATTTTGAAGAGCCTTTATTGATTACCCCCCATGGAGAGCAGGGATAAGCTTTTGTTCTTACTAGTGAAGATCTTTCTGTCTCTCCCACCTCAGCATGGCTGAGAGTGCTGCAGTCACAACTCCTGCAGAAGGGTGAAAGCTGACCATCTTTTTGGAGAAAAGTTTCAGGGTTTCCAGGTCAATATTCATTAGCTCCTTTCAGCTGGCAGTGAAAGCAAAAGGTGAGCTCCTTAGGAACATGATTTATTTTGTTACTTATCTGTGGCTTAGAGTGGCAACACCTTGGTCTGCACTGGGGGACCCGACGAGTCACCTCAATAACTAAGGGATCACGGGGCTGCAAGACTCATCCCGAGGTCAGTGGAGTCATGCCAAATGCCTGCTCAGCTCTGTCTACTCTACTCTTAACTGTTGTTTCTGCTATCTGTCCTCAGAAACATCCTCCAACAGAAACCCTCATGGTTCCCTCCTTAAAGGGTCATAACACTCTGGTCCCAAGTGCAGGGAGTGCCGAGCTAAACTTGGAAGCTTTTCAGTGTCAGCACCTGCTTCACCAAAAGTGAAGTGTCTGGTGGAAACACAGTCTTTGTGATGTATGTATGGGGTGTTGCCAAGGAAAATCAAAAGTTTGAGGTGAGATGTTGTGATAATAGTTGTCCAAGAAAAAAAAAAAAATCAATAATTACAATTTGAGGCAAATTTGTGAAACAATTTTACAGGAAAGCTGGTCAGAATCTGGAACAACGAAACAACATATGATAGTCCTTTTATTATCTTCTTTTTCCCCCAGTCCCACATACCCAAATGTGTCCATAACATTGTTATTTATTTTCCTGCCAGAGGATCAAACAAAGCAAAAGTGTTTCAGCTTGGGGCTGAGGAAGAAATCTTTTTGTGGCCCCAAACGATGATGTTTTGTTGTTCGGTATTTCGTTTGCCTGAGGCCAGAAACAGAATCATTTGGAATCAATTAAAACAAAAAAGGCAAGCTTCCAATCCTTTCCTCATTTGTGGTCTGATGGATCCTCCCTGCTTTCCTCCCAGTTTGGTCTGTCACACTGTGGGACCTCCACACTTTCAGGGCTTATGCCTTCAAGGCTACAACTGCTTTAAGATTAGAAAAGCCAGCATTTCCAGATGGATAGGATTGGATAGGACAGGATAGGACAGGATAGGATAGGATAGAATAGAATAGACCAGACCATGTTGGAAAAGACCTTGGAGATTATCAAGCCCAACCTATCACCCAACACCATCTAACCAGCTAAGCCATGGCACCAAGTGCCTCATCCAGTCTCATCTTAAACACCTCCAGTGATGGTGACTCCACCACCTCCCTGGGCAGCACATTCCAATGGCCAATCTCTATTTCTGTGAAGAATTTCTTCCTAACATCCAGCCTAAACCTGATCTGGTGCAGCTTGAGACTGTGTCCTCTTGTTCTGTTGTTGGTTGCATGGGAGAAGAGACCAACACCCACCTGGTTACAACCTCCCTTCAGGTAGTTGTAGACAGCAATAAGGTCTCCACTGAGCCTCCTCTTCTCCAGGCTAAGCAACCTCAGCTCCCTCAGCCTCTCCTCATAGGGCTTGTGCTCCAGACCTCTCCCCAGCCTCATTGCACTTCTCTGGACACATTCAAGTGTCTCAATATCCTTCTTAAATTGAGGGCCTAGAACTGGACACAGTATTCAAGGTGCGGTCTAACCAGTGCTGAGTACAGGGCAGAATGACTGCCCTGCTGCTGCTGGCCACACTGTTCCTGATACAGGCCAGGATGCCATTTGCCTTCTTGGCCACCTGGGCACACTGCCTGCTCATGTTCACCCTACTGCCTCAGGCAGTGATTCCCTGTGCTGACTCCAACACCCAATTTGTTCTGACCATAGCTCCTCATACCCACATCACCCAGCATGAAGAAATCTCACCCATTAATATGCTAAGAACATTTCTCTTTTCATCACAGCAGGACGTAGTAGCTGTAGAAAATGAAAATAATAATAAATTAAAAAATCACTTCTGAGAAGGCACTAGTTCCTTTGTTATGTAGAATATTTGTAGTGGTAATAACAAGGCTGAAAACAAATATTAATAACCAGACAGGGCCAGTGCTAGGGGCATGCAAAATGACTGCAACTGCTGGGAGCATCAAAATAGCTGTGACCCAGCTGTTTTCTGCTCTGCTTCACAGATGTCTGCTTTGCCTGTGGAAGAGCCCTGGAAAGCCAATGCTGCTCTGGCTGCTAATTCACAGAGGAAGAACAGAAGCTGAGCCAGAAGTGGCATCTGAGCAGATGCCAGGAGTGTGATCTTCTTTTACCCCCTTGCTTTCGGGAGGTAAGAAATTCTTTTGGCTACTTGGCCATGAAGACTCGAGCCAGTTCCACTTATGCAGTGTTTTTATAGACTGACATGATGATGCCTAGACCTGAGAATGCTACAGAGCACACCTCAGACATGCATTTCAGAGCACTTTGCAAGACTATCTTTCTCCTTTATTTTTTAATCATTGTCTTTAGCACAGGGATTCAAATTAACCTGCCAGGCCTGCTGCCAGTGTGCCAGTGTGTCCAGAGAAGGGCAACAAAGTTGGTGAGGGGCTTGGAACGCAAGCCCTATGAGGAGAGACTGAGGGAGCTGGGGAAGAGGAGACTCAGGGGTGACCTTATTGCTGTCTACAACTACCTGAAGGGAGGTTGTAGACAGGCAGAGGTTGGTCTCTTCTCCCAGGCAACCAGCACCAGAACAAGAGGACACAGTCTCAAGCTGCACCAGGGGAGGTTTGGGCTGGATGTTAGGAAGAAATTCTTCCCATAAAGAGAGATTGGCCATCGGAATGTGCTGCCTAGGGAGGTGGTGGAGTCACCATCACTGGAGGTGTTCAGGAGGAAACTTGATAGGGTGCTTGCTTGCATGGTTTAGTTGATTAGGTGGTGTTGGATGATAGGTTGGACACAATGATCTTGAAGGTCTCTTCCAACCTGGTTTAGTCTTCATTTTGTGATAGCATGTATGAGTCAATAGCAATGTATATATCCCCATCCTCTAGATAAGAAACAGGACAGTCATTCAAAGTTTTTCTTTGTTTATACTGCAAACTAGAGGTATTGCTTATTTGGGGGTGGTATTTTCAGAGTGCAGCAGAGGGAAGAGTTCATCTGTAGTACATCACCCAAATATTAGCATGCTTAGTGCAGAAGTAAATAGCCAGTACTCAAATACTTTAATGTGTAACCTAGAGCAGAAGCAAAGAACATTGTTGTGCTGCATGGTGAGGTGAAAGGGAGTTGTGCAGTTAAGTGCAGTGTGTGACACTTTTAAGTGTATCTTGTGCCCCTGCCCTGGACATAGCAAAACCTCAGTAGATGCCAGGCTTGGGCTGATCTCTGTTTGACTTTTAGGCCTAGCTCTCAGTGGGTGGGTTTTTCAGAACTGGTCTATACTTGCAGAGGAACACAAGTGCAGAAAGCTCTTGGCAGTTCAGCTGGATAGACTTAACGAGATCAAATGCATGTGAACGGGAGGAGAAGTCACAGGGCTGAACCTGCCTCTCAGGAAATGTAGGTTAAGCATTAAGAAAACATTTTCTAAAAGTGAGAACTGTTGAATATTAATAGAAATTGCCATGGGAGGTTGTGCACCTAGTGTCACTGGAGGTTACAAAAACAGATGTCGGGAATGATGTAGGCAGAGTTGGTCCTGACTTGGAAAAGAAGTATGAAATGAATGACCTCCCAAGTTCCCTTTCAGTCCAATTTCCTCTGCTTCTGCAAAGGTGCATGGTTGTGCTTGGCAAGTAAATGATGATAGTTTATTGTTAAAGTAGATGTTTTGAGTTCTCTCACCCATGCAGCATGAATAGAGGTTTCAGTCAGGAAATGTCCATGAGTAAAACCAAAAAGAATCTCATCATTATTAAACAGGAAAGCAAGAGGAGGGTTTGTTGTGGGGTTTAGTTGTGGTTTTTTTTAGGGGAGTGAATTTTCAAGAGGGGAAAACCAAAAAGAGTTAGAAATAAGGCTCCCAAAGAAGATGCTTCAACTTGGGGATGTTCATTGGGGCAAACTCCAGAACACAGAAATAAATGTATTCAAACTTGTTATGGTGGTTCTGTGTTGCTGCATCAAGTAACCCTCATTGTTTATGTCATTCATAGCATGAAAGGACTCAGAAACTATTTGTCACATACTGTTTTGTTGATGGCATGAAAAAAATTGTTAAGTGCTTGTTTTCCAAAGTTATTTCTTTAAAAGCTATCCAATAATCATTTACTATTTAAATGATAGTGTATTTACTATACTGTGGAACTGGATTCAGAAGTCAGGTGTTTATCTTCTGTACTGATATTCATTTCCTGGGGTACTCACCATCACTGGAGGTGTTTAAGAAGAGACTGGATGGGGTGCTTGGTGCCATGGTTTAGTTGATTAGTGTTGGGTGATAGGTTGGACTTGATGATCTTGAAGGTCTTTTCCAACCTGGTTAATTCTATTCTATTCTATTCCATTCCATTCCATTCCATCCTATTCTATCCTATCTTATCCTGTCCTATCCTAGTGTTGGGTGATAGGTTGGACTTGATGATCTTGAAGGTTTTTTCCAACCTGGTTAATTCTATTCTATCCTGTTCTATCCTATCTTATTCTATCCTCTTCCATTCCTTTCCATTCCATTCCATCCTATCCTATCCTATCCTATCCTATCCTATCCTATCCTATCCTATCCTATCCTATCCTAAATTAAGAAGTCTAGAGTGAATCAGAAGTTCATATCTGTGGGGAAAGAAGACAACAAAAAGCACAGATATCATTAGAACAAAACCCTAAAAGAGGAGAAAGTCCTAAACAAATTCAATTATGCATCTAACGAGCACACACAGGCATCTGCTTTCAAAAGAGATTTAACCCAGTTCTTCAAAGAAACAAAACCCAGCAGTAATTAGTAAGTGCTTTTATCTCTTCCAGATTAGAGTATCCAATAAAGCTGAATTCCTAGAGGTGATGTTCCTCCTCCCCAAAAGATAAATCATTAGAAGATGTTGTGCAAGCCTTTTCTCTGCTGCAGCCCAATAGGATGCTCCCAAAGTCAGGCTCCTTGGGCTGTGCTTATTTTTGCTTATCAGAAAGTCAGTTGTGGCCAGCCCCCGAATGTAAAGATGAGAAACAGAATCTTGAGAAACTGGGATTTCTCCTTTGAAGTTCTTATGAGCTATGAATCAGGATTTATAATCCTGCTGATCTCCAGTGTTTTGAGACAATACTAAAGTTCTGTAGCTTCTGCAGGAGAGTGAGATGGGAGTGTAACATGGAAAAGAAATATTGATAAGCAATGAAACTGATTTTCTGGCTCTCTGCTTGGGTGGTCCAGGAGCATTTTGCTCCCTGGATGTAATGATGGCACATGGTGCTGCCTTTTTGCCATGTGGCAATAGTCAGGGAGGGCTGGAATTGCAGCCTAGATGAAGCTCTTGCAGTCTGCTGTCCTTTGAGAGAGAAAAAGCAGCAAAAAAATGAATCATCACCAGAAATATAGGTCAGGGTGGAAAAATACAACTTGGTAAATGGTTCCTAACTACCTGGGAAAAGATTGAGATCAATGCATGTGCTGCTGCCTTTGACTTTTCAGGCAATAGACATGACACTGGTAGCCCAAAGTCTGCATGCTGAGCTGAGTGGTTGTTAAGCACCCAGCTGAAGAGTGGCAAACATTGCCAGAAATTTTCTCCAGCCCAAACAGGCTCATCACTCTTCTGTGGATTTAGACATTTCCCAGTGGGCAGCTTCCTTTTTTTCTTTTTTTCAGTTTCCATGTTTCAAGAGATGAAGTCAATCTGTTCTAGCAAAGGTGCCCAGGCTCTGAGCTGTCAGCAAGGTTCACGTTGGTAGCATTAATCATCGGGTAGTTGCTGTTCCTTCATTTCCTTTTGCTAACTTGTGTTCTCAGCTGTCTTTCTGTGCTTTAGAAGCAGAGATCTCTCTAAATGACCTGTGTGAGCAGGAGAAATGTGAGGCAGCTTCAGACTCAGTGTGGGAAGAGAGACCTGCCACTGATGCAAAGGGCTGTACCAGTCCTAGAGGGTTTTAGCTAGGCTTGAAATTTGGGGCACCTCCAACCGTCAAAAACTTCTCACCAGTAAATTGGTTTCTGCAAGCTTTGGAGACTCTGCAGCACAGTGTGGGATGCTGTTGCTGAACTGAAAACTTGTCTCTTGCCCAAACTCACAGGCACATAACCTTGCAGCTGTTCAGAGTGTTGCAGCCTCCTGTGCAACCAGCCAGCTAGCTCACGGCTGCTGTAAAGTCAAAGAGCACCCTCACCTTCCTAGCTCTGTTACCTGCATTAATGAATCATTTGTGCTTTCCCCCCACCCCTGTTTCTACTTCTAATATATCTTCCCTTATAGGTGAGATAAAGTATTGAGATTAAATGAGCTCAAGTCATCTTGCAAAAGCTTTCTTCTTCTTGGCCACGACACTCCTGTGCAGTGCCACAGGCTGGGGTCAGAGTGCCTGGAGAGTGGCCAGGCAGAAAGGGACCTGGGGGTACTGGTTGATAGTAGGCTGAACATGAGCCAGTAGTGTGCCCAGGTGGCCAAGAAGGCCAAGGGCATCCTGGTTTCTATCAGGAACAGTGTGGCCAACAGGAGCAGGAAGGTCATTGTGGCCCTGTACTCAGCACTGGTTAGGCCACACTTTGAGGACTGTGTCCAGCTCTGGGCCCCTCAGTTTAGGAAAGATGTTGAGATGCTGGAAGGTGTCCAGAGAAGGGCAACAAAGCTGGGGAGGGGTTTGGAGCACAGCCCTGTGAGTAGATGCTGAGGGAGCTGGGGTTGCTTAGCCTGGAGAAGAGGAGGTTCAGGGGAGACCTTATTGCTGTCTACAACTACCTGAAGGGGGGTTGTAGCCAGGTGGGGGTTGGTTTCTTCTTCCAGGCAACCTGCAACAGAACAAGAGGACACAGTCTCAAGCTGTGCCAGGGCAGGTTTAGGCTGGAGGTGAGGAGAAAGTTCTTCCCAGAAAGAGTAATCGGCCATTGGAATGTGCTGCCCAGGGAGGTGGTGGAGTCACCATCACTGGGGGTGTTTAGGAAGAGACTTGATGGGGTGCTTGGTGCCATGGTTTAGTTGATTAGCTAGTGTTGGGTGATAGGTTGGACTCAATGATCTTAAAGGTCTCTTCCAACCTGGTTAATTCCATTCCATTCCATTCCATTCCATTCCATTCCATTCTATAGCATCATGCCACTTCCCAAGCCAAAGGCATGTGTAAGGCGAGTTATGGATCTGGTCTGTCTTTAAAGCACATTTGACCACATAGAATTTGAGAAGTATAAAGGAGGTAGAATGAATAGGTGTGAAAACAGCACAGGAGGAGGTACAAGGAACAGTAGGCTGATGCTCAGTGCTGAGCCCGGACATGCAAGGGGAATGTGTCTGCACATTTTTTGTTTCTAAGTCACAATATGTAACAGAACCATAGTAAATAATTCATTCCTTCCTGTGCTTTCAACTTCATAGCCAAAGCAGTAAAAGGCACTGAATGTCTGTGTGTGATGGCTGTCTTAATGAAGCATAAGGCTGACTTCATCATAAATGCAGTGATGTGTCGCAGCCCAGCTGCACCCAGGCATAATGAGCAGAGCCTGAAGCCCTGGGTCTCCAAACCCACTTCAGTCTGCTAGCACTGCTCCTTTCTTTCCTTCTGTGGTAGTTTTAGGCTATACCTTTAAATTTTTTCACAGATCTTGAGCAAAAAAGTAGTAATATGTAAATAAATCACTATTGGGTGTAAAAAGGGAAAATAAGATGATTCTAAACAATCCCATTGGAGATATGTCTACCGTAAGATTGGTTGTACCGAAACAACTTCTCTTCTCACTTCTTCTCTTTGATGAGATATTGACTTGCTTCTGCTTGACCTTGGCTGCATTGTTTTGGTATTAACTTCTCTGCTTTTCTGTCCTTTCTCCCTTTTGTACAAAGGGTGCTGGGTAGGCAGGGAAGGAGAAGCTAGTAGATTCCCCTGGTCTCTGCCCTCTGCCCAGGGCAGTTCTTGTGCTGTTTGTTAATTGTAAATACCTGCAAATATTGTGAATCCTGTGTATTTTGTACATATTCATTGTATTCCAGTGTAGATTGCATTTTTGCCTGTAAATGCAGCTTTCCTTTGCTTCCAACTGAGCTAGTCTGGCAAAGTTAATCTTGGGGGGGAATTTCATCCTACCACACCTTCTTTTTTTCTTTCCTGGAAGTATGACCACGTGATGCTGTGTCAGAGGTGGCAGCAACCTGAGAAAAGCTGGAGTGAGGGTGTCCTGGCGAAGAGCTGAGTAGCAAAGCAGGAAGCAGAAGTGAAAGGACCGACCAGCTCACCACAGCACACGTAAAACTAACGCTCTGTGTACATCGTAGGTGTGTCTGTAAAGCGAGACAGCTCCCAGCCAGAGGAGCCCATAGCCATAAAAGTTATGTTCTTCACTGTCACAAACTGTTGAGCTTGATACAGCCATCATTATAGCTGTAGCAGGTTCATTCCCTGCCCTGGATTATGCACGGAGGCAGCCAGGACAACCACAGCATTAGGTCCTGCGATTATGCTGTCTGGTATGGAGACATCTCAAGTGCCTGGGATTCTTTAAACATTTATTTCTCTTTCTATTTTTATTTAAGCAGTGTGGTACCTCTCCAATACATTTGTCAGGCTAAAGTGGCACTACTTTTGCAGCAAGAAAACCAAGTCACATTTGCCTGAAAATTAAAATGGATTAATAAGACAGGGTAGCAGTAAAGACCACAAAGGTGAAGGCAGATTCATACAGTCATAGAATTGTTAAGGTTGGAAGGGACCTCAAGGATCATCTAGTTCCAACCTCCCTGCCACAAGCAGGGACACCTCACGCTAGATCAGGCTGCTCAGAGCCACAGATTGTTGAGGTTTAGTGGTCAAATGTGTCTGGAATCATAGAATCATAGAATCAGTAAGGTTGGAAAAGACCTCAAAGATCATCAAGTCCAAGCTGTCACCCAACACCTCATGACTACTAAACCATGGCACCAAGGGCCACATCCAATCCCCTCTTGAAAAACTCCAGGGATGGTGACTCCACCACCTCCCTGGGCAGCACATTCCAATGGCTAACAACTCTCTCAGTGAAGAACTTTCTCTTCACCTCGACCCTAAACTTCCCCTGGTGCAGCTTGTGACTGTGTCCTCTTGTTCTGCTGCTGGTTGCCTGGGAGAGGGGCTACTTCAACTATATTTTAACATTAAAAAGTAGGGAGCCTAAAAATGCATTGCTGAAGGCATTCTCTTACTCCTAGGCTAGCTTCAGAGAGACAGGAACTTAACTCAGACCTGGCAAAAGGGAGTGATACATTTCTGAACTGTACTGGGAGCTGCCAAAGCTGGTCACAGAAACACAGACCAAGCAGGGTTAAGCCTTCCTAGGTCTGAAATGAACTGAAGTCCTGGGAAGTGGTCAGCAGTCCCAAGCAGTGAGATACTGAGAAACCGTAGCAGGTGCTGTCTCTCTGCCACATCCCTGCATTCGTTGTACCATCTGCAAAAGGCAGCATTTCTGCCTCTACTGCAGCATTAGATAATGCTCAGTGGCTGCTGTTGCTGCTCTCCTATAATTACCAGAAACATTGCTTTAAGAAGTTACAACTTCCTGGAATGATGTGAAAAATGAACCGTTTAGAGCATCAGTGAGTAAAGGTAATTGCAGGCTGGAGCATCTTTAATCACTTTCAACCTTAAGTACATTTTTGAAGAGTGTGGCTCATTATTTCCCTGCAGATCTTGATGGAGTTGTATATTTCTGGTAGCCTGGGTTACAAATTAAAAAAGCATATTCTATGTAGGGGCTACTGGTTGGCAATTACAGCACAGCCTGGCCCTCAAGGGTAAGGGCACAAGCCCTACGAGGAGAGGCTAAGGGAGCTGGGGTTGTTTAGCCTGGGGAAGAGGAGGCTCAGGGGAGACCTTATTGCTCTCTACAACTACCTGAAAGGAGGTTGTAGCCAGGTGGGGGTTGGTCTCTTCTCCCAGGCAACCAGCACCAGAACAAGGGGACATAGTCTCAAGCTGCACCAGGGGAAGTTTAGGCTTGAGGTGAGGAGCAAGTTCTTCACAGAGAGAGTTGTTAGCCATTGGAATGTCCTGCCCAGGGAGGTGGTGGAGTCACCATCCCTGGAGGTGTTCAAGAGGGGATTGGACATGGCACTTAGTGCCATGGTTTAGTAGTCATGAGGTGCTGGGTGACAGGTTGGACTTGATGATCTCTGAGGTCTTTTCCAAGCTTATTGATTCTATGATTCTGTGATCTTAACTCCCTGCTCTGCTGGGGATGTTTGTATGGCCGTGGAAAAGTCATGGAGATGTTTGTGTGTGGAGGAACTATAGTTCTGCAGTATCTATCAGTTTAGGTTCCCTAAAATCTAGGCCCTGTAAAAGCTGATCCCTGAGGCATCTAAATGTGTCATGAGAAAAGGAGTGACCCATGAGAGGTTGTGTGTAGGCTAAGACTGACAGATGTTAGTCAGAAGGAAAGCCTACATGTTACCTTTATTGCTGCCCAGAGAAAGGTGCTGAACTTCTGAGACCTCCAGCCAAGAGCACACCAAGTCCTGTGCTGATTTAGCTCTGCACTTTCTGAGGTACAGGTTCTGATCTGGAAAATGAAGGTAAATGTCCTGTCAAACACACAGATAAACACACTGGTAGAAGCTGCTCACATGTAGCTTTCAAGAGGTGTGTATGTAAACATTTGACAGAAAAGAGTGAAATGGGCATTTTCTTCTCAATTGATCTTCACACAGCATGCTTTCCAGAGCTTGGGCATGCTCTGTCCCTGCACAGACAGAATCTAGGAGTAACCAGGACTGAGTGACTGAGTTTCAGACAGTTTCCCAGAGTTTCTCCAAAAGCCAGGATTTTGAGCTGTAGTTAGGTGCTTGAATAACCAGCTTGATTTTTACAACTCTGATGTACAAGAAGGCTGGGGAGGGACTTACATAGAATACATAGAATAAACCAGGTTGGAAGAGACCTTCAAGATCATCGCGTTTCCTTTGCAGAAGGCTCTCAATAATCCAGAGATGACCTTCCTACACCTTTTCTCATTGCCAGCCCTTATTTTCTCCCATCTACTGGCTGTTCTTTCTCACCCAGCAGGACCACTGGCCAGCATGTTCTCAGCGAAGGTGATACTTGTGCCTGAAAATTGGCAAGTGAAGAAACCACACCACTTGGCTGTAGCAGAGAGATGAAGCCATGCTCCAGCCACAGGCAAAGATCACCATCCTTCATTGCATTCACCTGAAAGGTATGTCTTGAGCAGCAGGATGCACACAGTGCTCCAACTCATTGGCCTAAACCCTCTGAAGGTGCTTTGTAATCCCCATTCTTACTGCTCATCTGCAAATCCCCTGCAGTCCTTGTTAGCATGTTGATGAAAACTGCTTGCCTCCCACTTAAAATACTTCCAAGTGCATCTTCCCATTTTCCCATACTCAAGATGTTTTGTGCCAGCAAATGGAATCCTCTTCCCACTCCTCTTGTAGTATCAAAAGCCTGGATGGTAAGGACCAGATCTCATCTGATTCTCCACCCGCTGTGTTTCCAGGTATTATATCCTGCACAGTGATGTTTTGGGGTAGGAAAGGGAAGGACAGCTCCCCAAGGACTGGGAGAATTTCATGGTTTTCAACAGGAGCATTGCCAGTGCAGGGCAGGACAGCGTTTAGAGGACTCCCTGCACCATCAAGAACCTGGCCATGTATATGATTGGCATTTGCACTGCTAATGAGACCATTTCTATTGTAATGAGCTCATTACTATTTTTATTGCTATTGTATTTTGCATGTTTCACAAATCATGCAGGGAGCTGCTTTTTATTTCCACTTTCTCTTTCTGCCTAGGAAACTCTCAGGGCAATTCTAGTCTCTGCATAACACCGACGACTGAATTAATCCCTGCAGAGAGACTGAGGAGGGGTGGCTGCTCTTAACTGGTCATGAGAGGAGAAGGAGGGAAAGGAGAGGAATGAGTGGTGCCTGGAAACTAATTAAGTAAGGAGTTTCCATGCTGTTCTGAAACCCAGTGACAAGGCATTTTTATGAATTTATCTCCTGTTCAGGAATGTCTGCACAAAATTAGTGTGCTCCTAAGAGGATGCTTGGAATATATATTATGCTCTTTGTCAACTCTTTCTTCCAAATACCCATTTGGATCAGGCTTTTCTCTGTTTCTCTGCCATTTTGCAGTGTTTTGCTTTAATAAGCTTTAGATGTGATAAGGCAAAGAAGTTTGGGCTTTGCAGCAATGTTTTTCCAGTGTTGCTCAACTAGTCTGATTCATACCTCTTGAGATTCTGCCTGCCTTTTGTGAGCTCCAAACTTGTGTGCAGCAGGGCAGTCCTCAGAGACTGAATGGCTTCCAGTGATCTTGTTGGCTTGGATTGCTTTGGCTTCAACTCCTTACCATCACCTATTCCAGTTGGCTTATCAGTAGCCATTGCCTCAGCTTCAATGCTCAAGTGAACAGCCAATGCCCTGGAAATAATCTTCTGCTCACTTTCAGGCTACTTGGCTTCAATGGTGTACCACGAGATGCAACTCAGAGAGGGGATCAAAAGGGGTAACTCTACCACAACCCTGTGGAAGCTTCCAGAACTCAGAATCCTCTGATGTGGAGTGCAAGTGAACCATCACTGTGAATTAGCTTCTAGGAAGTCATCTTCCTATATCCTTTTGCTGCCACTAATGGGTGTAACCACACCAGTTTCTGATGGAGCAGAGTTGCCATTAGGATGCATAGCTAAGGAGGTGGCTGAGCCTTGCTCTGAGCCTGTGCTAAAGGCTGTAATTTGATGAAGAGAGGACATACCTATGGGTCTGCATAACCTTGGATGTTATTGTCTGTAGGACCAGCATGCTTTAACCTCACCAGACAGGTGAGAAGTATCCAGTGTGGACATGGCTATCTGCCAGACAGGATTCTTCATCAAAGTAACATCACTTTGCCTTTGGCCCCTAATAAGGAGGAAGCCTGTTCCTGTGTCTGACTTCAGAAGAAGATCTGGCTGTGCATCACACCTGCAGACTCATGGGTTTGGGGTTTTTTTTCTGTGTGTTTAAGACATACTCTGCAAAGTCATGTGCAAAGTCCAAGAATTGCTTCAGAAAATTAATTACCACCAAAGAACACTAACTACAAAATTTATGTGTGTGCATCTGCTTCTTGTTGGAGCTACCAAGCTGCATTTTGAATCTCAGGTTTGTTATTTTGTTAGCTTGAAGTTGTAACTCTCTGACAAGCTCCTTCTGTCTCGCTCGTTTCCTCTGCGTCCTCTGGCTGCTGAGACATCATCACTCTTCCCAGCCCAGGGTTCGAACTGGCCTGGTTTTAATACTCCATAGACTTTGGTGGCATCTGGCAGCAGCGCTGCCAGCTGTTGCAGAGGAGATAAAGAAGAAAGCAAGACATCAAAGTTTAAAAAAAAATAATCAACCCAGGCAACTGGGTGTGTTCAAATGTGTTCAAAGACTGAGCCTCACAAATTTATATGTAAGGGAGATTTGAATGCAAAACTTCTGTGTCAACCTTCTGCTACCTTGCTCGGATCGCTCACCAAGGGCACAGGAGAGAGAAATGATGAAAATATGCAGAAAACCAGAAGTAGCTTCTGCATCTCCTTCAGGAACTGAGCAATTATTTCAGTGAACCTGAAGCCTCTTTCCTTTTTTTCCCCCCAGCACCTTAGAACTGTTTCTGTGTTCCTCTTTTCTGAGCTTTGTGCTGATATTTTGTGTTTGTTAATATGGGATAATTAGCAAGAATTTTGCTTCTGGCAAGACTATCCAGCTGCCTTTGGCTGGATGCAACAAGTGTCTTTTCTTTTTTGCAGGTGGCTGAGGGTGCTTTGGGATTTGTGGTAATCTGCAGTGGAGTGTGCTGCCCAGGGAGGTGGTGGAGTCACCGTCCCTGGAGGTGTTCAAAAAAGGACTGGATGTGGCACTTGGAGCCATGGTTTAGTTGTCATGAGGTGTAAGATATTAGGTAATAGGTTGGACTTGATGATCTCTGAGGTCTTTTCCAACCTGGTTGATTCTATGATTCTGTGACTTGTGTTCCTTCTACACCAGTCAACAGGAGATAGCTAAGGCTGCTTCCTTCCTTAGGAAGTAGCAATAAGGGAAAGGAAAGAAAGGTCAGCAAACTGACACCCTTTAAACTGGCCCCATGCAATAAAAATCCCAAGAGAATTCCCCCCCAAAATAAAGCAAATAGTCATCCATCAATCCTTCCTCCATGGAGCTGCTACAAGCTTCTAAAAAGAGCTTTTTTTTTTACCTTCCAGCTACTCTTCCACCTTTTCTCCCTGTGTCTGACACCTCTTGGGCTGTTCTCATCAACTCAGCAGCTTGCAAACCAGTGTTGGATACCAAGGTCACTGCACAATATTCACACAATTTTCACTACAGGTTGATAATTGCTATAATAGGGAAAAGGTTTAAAAAAAAAAAAGAAGAAAAAGAAGAAGAATAGGAGGGAAAAAAGAAGAAGAAGAAAAAAGAAATTAGAAAAACACAAGAAGGAAAGAAACTTATCCAGGTTGTTATTTTGGTTCAGAAATTGACAAGATTTTATATGTGACTGCTAAACTGAGAACTCAGCTCTGGTAAGGCCACACCTTGAGTCCTGTGTCCAGCTCTGGGCTCCTCAGTTTAGGAAAGGTGTTGAGATGCTGGAAGGTGTCCAGAGAAGGGCAACAAAGCTGGGGAGGGGTTTGGAGCACAGCCCTGTGAGGGGAGGCTGAGGGAGCTGGGGTTGTTTAGCCTGGAGAAGAGGAGGTTCAGGGGAGACCTTACTGCTCTCTACAACTACCTGAAGGGGGGTTGTAGCCAGGTGGAGGTTGGTCTCTTCTCCCAGGCAACCAGCACCAGAACAAGAGGACACAGTCTCAAGCTGCACCAGGGGAGATTTAGGCTGGATGTTAGGAAGTAGTTCTTCATAGAAAGAGAGATTGCCCATTGGAATGTGCTGCCCGGGGAGGTGGTGGAGTCACCATCACTGGAGGTGTTTAGGAAGAGACTGGACGGGGTACTTAGTGCCATGGTTTAGTTGATTAGATGGTGTTGGGTGATAGGTTGGAATTGATGATCTCAAAGGTCCAACCTGGTTTAGTCATTCCATTCCATTCCATTCTTCTCTGTTCTTCTCTATTCTATTCTTCTATTCTATTCTATCTTCAGTGTTTGATTCCAGCTGGCATCTAGAAGGACGGAGTAAAAATGTCGAGCACATCTTTTGCAAACCACAAGGGGGTTTTGGTAAAGGATGTGTCGAGACAGGAAACCAGCATGGAAGACAAACCACATTGTGGGATGCTGGTTAAATCTTCCTTTCCACTCTTTCTTTCTATATTTATTATAGTTATTACCAAAACTCCCTGAGGTTCAGTACGTCTCACATCGTAGCTTACCTGAAATGCTTGTATCCCTCAGGAGTGGTGAAGGGGATTAAAGTGACAGAGTTGCCAGCATATCAAGTAGTCAAGAATTCCTGTAACTTGGAGGCAGCTGAACTTTATTTTTAGCATGTGATTGACAAGTGATGATTGGGCACGCTAGTGCTGTGTCCAGTTAGCTCTGATGGACCCAGTAATATAATGGTGAAGACACGGACACGCTGATGTCATTGCTGACTGAAGGCAATGTTCTGGTGGTGTATGGCACTTCTGACATGCAATGAGCCAACTGTCATCTTTAGCTCATTTTTTTTTTTATGGCTCATTTCTCTTTTTTATGCTTCCTTTGCCTCTCAGCTCATGACAGAAGGAGGATAAAATGTCACCCCAGGATACCTCGGTAATATTCCCTATTGTGCCTTTCTTTTCTCTTTGAAAGAATGAAAGCATTTAGCAGAAGGAAGGTATTATTCAATGGCTGCAATAAGAGAGAGCTCCCAAAAATACCCAGGTTAGGCACTAATATCAGTGACTGCCAGTTAGCACTGATTCTAAACACTCCTTGTGAAGATGAGGGCAAAAGACTAAGTCAAGGGAAGCTAACCACCACCGTGGGTTTGCAAAATCAGCTCCCCAAGGTGAGGGAATGTTTTGTTTCCTCTGTTCCTCCGAATGACAGTTGAAATCCAGCTGCCATATCAGTTTGGATTTGGGGCAGGAGAAAATTGCCTTGTGTTAATGCTTATTGGACTTGACCCATTATTTTGCAGAAGATGGCTTACAGCTTTCATTCATGGCCTGGACTGGCCTAATTATTGCAATTCTGGGAGAAGCTGTAGTGTAGCTAGGGTCCTACTTTGCATTTCTTCATTTCTCTTCTGTAGGTCCTCTGTAATGAAGAGATATTGCAGTGCAGGATTTCTCCAGATTACTCTGCCACCTATGTCAAACCACCACAGGAAAGATATAAATCTTCTCTAAACTTTTGGCCTCCTTTCAGCCAGTTCATGTGTTATCTGAAGAGCATTCAGCAGCAAATTGCACTGGAAGTTTTTGGGTTCAATTTTTCTATTTGCACAAGGCAAAGTGAGGTGAATTTGAATTCTCATCAGGTTGGCCACAGATAATGAAGTGCAGATATATATTGTCTTCCTCTAGAATGTATCTATGGATGGTCTGCCAACAAAATTGAAGTTTATTCCCTACAGGTAGGGGTTTTTTTAAACATGGCTTTACGCATGTGGCATTTGCATTTTGCATGCTTAATGCAGCTATCAAAATCAAACGTGTCTTGAGCTCCCCCAGACAAAGCCACCTCTCCAAATTGACTCGTACTGTGACATTAAGTCACAATGTTGCATTTCCTAGCTAGCCAACTGTGCTGTTCAATTAGGGTGCCTTTCCAAATCACCTTCAATAGCATCGTTGTAACATATGGGTTGAGATTGAGCCATACGGTCCAAGACCAGAAACAAAGCACCCCACTTATTGCCTCAGCACAGACAGGCAGAGAAAGGAAGGCATGTTCTGTGTTGTAGGAACAGCACATTTGTTTGATTTTTCTGTCTTTTACACATTTATAATGAACAGCAGTGTTTTATTCATTGGAATGGGCTGCCCAGGGAGGTGGTGGAGTCACCGTCCCTGGAGGAGTTCAAGAGGGGATTGGATGTGGCACTTGGTGCCATGGTCTAGTCATGAGGTCTGTGGTGACGGGTTGGACTAGATGATCTTTGAGGTCTCTTCCAACCTTAGCGATACTGTGATACTGTGATTGCTGGAGAGAGGTGTTCAGAGGTTAAAATCCACCTGTGTTGTTTGCTGATCAGCTTAGGCTGTCCTGGGCAACGCAGTGCTGTCTTTGCACTAAGCTCCAAAGCACTGAAGGACAGACATGTGGCAAAGGTTTTACTTTTGGTGGGCCTTTCCTAAAAGGTTGGCCAAGAAGGCCAACAGCATCCTGGCCTGCATCAGCAGTAGTGTGACCAGCAGGGCTAGAGAAGAGATTTACTGTACTTGGCAGTGGTGAAGCTGTACCTTGAGTGCTGTGTTCAGCTATGGGAGCCAGGGTATAAGAGAGATATTGAGGTGCTGGAGCAGGTCCAGAGAAGGGCAATGAAGGTGGTGAAGGTTCTTGAAAATATCTTATGAGGAACCTGGAATTGTTTAGTCTGAAGAAAAGAAGGCTGTTTACAAGCTGCCTAGATATGGTGCTTGAGGATATGGGGTAGCAGAGGCCCTGGGAGGGTTAGATAATGGTTGGTCTTTTTCAACCATCATGATTCTGTAAAGGATCCAATTTCCTTCTATTTAAAGCTTCAACTGAGAGAGTCTGTCAAGGTTGCAAATAATCATTGCCTTTTCCTGCATTCATCACAAACCAGATCCTACAACCCTCTGCAAACACAGGCTGCACTTGTAAACACACCTTGGAAGTGGTTGGTTTATTCAACAAGTAAAAAAAACTGCCTCAAGCCCTACATTTCCTTTTGTTCACTATGCATCAACCATTTTTTTCCCTCCAGTATGCAAGACCAAGAGACTGCACTGCAGCCAGCCAGTTTGATAGGATAACACAGCAAACAGGTAGTGATGTCAAAAGAGAAGCAGCTGTTACTTCAGTGGAATTAACAATAGTTTTCTAAACAACATGGAGCTGCATGAAGCACTAAGGTATGGAATGGAATGGAATGGAATGGAATGGAATGGAATGGAATGGAATGGAATGGAATGGAATGGAATTAACCAGGTTGAAAGAGACCTTTGAGAACGACAGATTAATCTAAGTAGGTTTCCAGTCTAGTTTCAGGGATGATTTGTGTGCACTACACAATCAACTTTGAGGTAAAGCATGCCCAGGGAAGTGGTGGAAGCTCCATCCCTGGAATTTTGTAAGGCCAGGCTGTATGGGGCTCTGAGCAACCTGATCTAGTGTGAGGTGTCCCTGCCCATGGCAGGGGGGTTGGAACTAGATGATCTCTGAGGTCCCTTCCAATCCTGACAATTCTATGGTTCTATGATGTATGCATTAGTTGGTTATGTGGGTTATGGATATTACAGAAGTCTGAGGGTGTTTCAGTGAGACTGTGTGCCAGTAAATGCCTATGACAATATTTTCCTGATGTATTAGTTTAAGATAGTGTCCATGCCAAGAACAATTTCTTGTTAAGTATTTCTAGAACTCTTTGGTAATGATGTTAAGAACAAATATCTGTTTAACATTACCTTTCTTTTTTCCCCCCACTATGACAACATAAGCTGGTCTTCCCCAGACAGGAAGAGTTAAATCAGAGTTGTGACATCAAAGAGTTAATCTTACCTTACAGCTGTTCACTAGATTCTTTCACTTGAAACTTGCATAGGAAAGGGACATGAAGTGCTTGCAACACTTCTCAAAATCAGACTCTTGAGTGAGAATCTGGGATTGCACTTGAGACACATGCTTTTAAAATCCCTGGGCATTAATCAATTCTTCCCCCCAGTTTTAACATTGCTCTCTGTATTTGGATTAAGCTTGAAGAGAGTCAAATGTCCCAAATTGAAATTCTCCAACTAATTCCCTCTCTTTCTCCCTGCCCCCACTGCCTTTGCTAGTAAACACAGGCAGGAGAAGTATAGGGGCACGGAAAGCAAGCCAAGCTTGGTCTTCCAAGGAAGTTTAAATTTTGATTACCTGCAAGGTTGCCAACTGTCCCACATTCAAAGGGTTGTGGGAACCACTGAGGCTTTGGGACTGAAAATCTCAAATCCCCTTCTACCAGGAAAACAGACAGCATCACATGCAGACTTTGCTTGCTCTAGCCTTCTGTCACCTGGGACAGGCAAGGAAAGCATTTCTCACGTGGCTTTGAGAAACAAAACTCAGCAGGAGTGGAGACTCCAGGCACCAGGAGTCCCTCTTATCTGGTTAAGAAGAAAAGTTTAGTTCAGTTTTATGGGGAAAACCTCTCTTTTTTATTTTTCCCCTCTCCTCATAGCCCTGGAACAGAGAACCCCAGATTTTCCTACTCCTTTCTAAAGTATTTTTTCAGAAGCACAACTCATCTTTCTCCACCTTGCAATCCCATTGGTGAGCTTCGCTTGGCCAAGCCAGAGTTCCAGGTGTACTATGGGGATCAAAGGGAGGAAGAAGGCAAGAATTCCTTCCAGGAAAAAGCAAGCAAGCAACAGAACTTCATCCAAGGAGTTCCTTGAATCCAGAAAGCATATGGTGACTGAATTCTGTAGCAGCTCATCTAAAAGATATCAAAATGATGACTTTTTTATTTCTGGGAAAATCTCTGTGCCAGCACTCTGGAAACTGAAGGCAGGATACACTGGACATATCTGACAGGTTAATTACTTGTGATTCAGTCCCAGTTTCTCTCAGAAATAACTAGTGTGGAGCAAATACAAAACCAAATTTGTTTCCTGCCATGGCACAAGCTGGGAGTTTTTCCTGCCTCAGTTCCTTGGACACAGGACTTCCAGTCATCAAGAGACACAGGTCTTAACTTCCCATTTCAGGCACTTCATTACCCTTCCCCTACCTTCTCACTTGAGACAGGGCAGGAAAACCTTGCTGAATGTGACTAACACATTTAAAATGTAGCTGGATGCTTCACAAGCTCTGTAACTGTGAGCAGGACTGACTCAAGCAAGTGACTCTGCTCACTTGCTCCCTGTGATAGGACAGGGAGCAATGGATGTAAGCCACAGCACAGGAGGTTCCACCTCAACACAAGGGGGAACTTATTTACTGTAAGAGTCACTGGAACAGGCTCCCCAGAGAGGTTGTGGAGTCTCCTCCTCTGGAGACTTTCAAGACCCATCTGGATGCATTCCTCTGTGACCTGAGCTAGATTGTATGGTGCTGCTCCGGCAGCGGGGTTAGACTCGACGATCTCTTTGGGTCCCTTCCAACCCCTGACATCCTGTGATCCTGTGACTTCACTTAATCAGCCCTTTCCCACTGACTTGTTGCCGCACCTTCATTAAAAATTTGCCTCTACAATGCTGCTGGGGTGGATTTTCTGTCTGATTTTTGGGTTGGTTTTGTGATTAGGGTTTTTTTTTTCTAAGACCAAAGACTTAACCTATAGCTCCAGTCTAGGATTATTGAAAGAGGTCACACATGCCCCCTCAACTCTGCTTATCCTCTCAGTCCCTCATTTCTTTTTGACATCAGCAAAGCCTGCACTTTAATAATATTTGTTATATTTAGGGCAGATGACCTACCCAGTGGCAATCAGGGATTAGGAATTCATTTTGTGAGGCATTATGTAAAACATGCAAATAAATAAAAATCAACCCTTCCTCAACTCTTTGAGTCCTCTTCTATGGAACTGTAGAATCAGGACCAGAATCTGAAGAGGAGAGAATAATTGCTACTAGCAGACACTTCTGGGTTGTCAGGGTTTTGTTGTTGTGTTTCTTTTTTCCCTTATTCCTGCATGAGGTCTCCTGAGCAGAGAAACCTTGAGTTAGGGGATGGCTCCTTTGTCAGTTCTGATGTTTTGTACCAAATAAGATTACTCAGGAGTATTCAGACTGACCCCAGCTGTTGTCTGCTGCTAGCAACCTTTCAACTGGATAGACATGGAGTCATTCAGTAATTACAAGGCAGGAAGACCGCATAGCTTAAAGTGACCAGTTAGCAATCAATTCCTGCTGTGAACATGTTTGTCCCAGCTCTACAGTGTGTGTGGGAAAATGAGAAGCAGGTGTAAAAAATTAATCATTTCTTTGTGGGAAAAATAAAAAAGTTACTAAAAAATGTAGCCAGTATATCATATCATATCATATCATATCATATCATATCATATCATCTATCATATCATATCATATAGCATATCATATAGCATATCATATCATATATCATATCATACCATACCATAATGTATCATATAATGATAGAATCAACTAAGTTGGAAGAAACCTCACAGACCATCAAATCCAACCTATTGCCTAATAGCTAACACCTTGTGACAACTAAACCATGGCTTCAAGTGCCGTATCCAATCCTTTATTGAACACCTCCAGGGACAGGGACTCCACTAGCTCCCTGGGCAGCACATTCCAATTCCTAGCAACTCTGTGAAGAACTTTCTCCTCACCTCCAGCCTAAACTTCCCCTTCCTCTTGTTCTGGTGCTGGTTGCCTGTCTACAACATTTCAGGTAGTTGTAGAGAGCAATAAGGTCTCCCCTGAGCCTCCTCTTCTCCAGGCTAAACAACCCCAGCTCCCTCAGCCTCTCCTCATAGGGCTTGTGCTCGAGACCTCTCCCCAGCTTCATTGCCCTTCTCTGGACACATTCAAGTATCTCAATGTCCTGGACACAGTACTCATGGTGTGAAATCCCACTGCTTTTAAAGTGATACAATTAAAGTAGGTATTAGTACTTTTTTGTTTTGAAATAATTAATTAAGATAATAATAAGCTAATAATAATTAAGATTAATCATTGTTCTTTTCATTGCAGAGCTTGTGTGTGTGTGTGCATTTTGAAAACTCTCTTTTTGTTGCTGTTGTTTGTTTTAATCTGGTTTGCTTCCACAGCTTCAACTTGAAAGGTTCTCCTGTTTTATCAAGATATCACTTTGTGACAGCTTTTTTAGTGTTCTCAGTGGTACTAGCAGCAGGCAGTCATTGATATTTCTTCAGAAACAGCTAAGGAAGGGAGTGTTGTGTACATATAACTTAAAAATAATGGTGAGTCCTTTCACATTTTAATGTAACACTAATTAGCATGATTATTTGTGACACAAGGAGAGACTCTGCTCTTCTGAGCAGATTTTTGTCACTGACAAAAGCTGAAAACTGAAGGCAAGAAATACTGCCACAAAAGGAATTGTGATTTTTAGAATGAGGTGCTATTAGAGAATGACCACAGGACTAAAGCATCTCTGAGGTGTTAAGAGTCCAGATTGCCTGCTGATAGCTGCATACAGGCATAGACAACACAGAAAGCAAATACAAAACTACTGAATGTTCTGGATCAGTGGAAAGAAATCACCCTTTGAGAAGAGGAAGGCTTGTTCTCGTGTTCTCTGCCCACTTACCATGGATGGAACTGGTGGCTGCAGAGCAGCACATAGTTCACAGCATTTCAAAGCAACATTGATGTGAGGTCTTCTGCATAAGGAGTAACAGAGCTCGAGTTTCTCAGCAGTGTTTCCAGCTGTGCAACTTATCTTTTTCCTGCTTTAAATTCCCCTGCAACAACATTGTCCCTGCTTAGGGCCAGCTCTTTCCAACCAATACCAACAGAGTTAGCTGCACTGAAAGTGTTAAAGCTAAAAGAGAATCGAGAGTATGTTGCCATAGCATACTCTGCACAGCCTGTTGTCGTCTTACCTTCAAGGAGTCAGAGTCAGGAGTGAATGCATTACAGTACTGGGAAAGTTAACAAAGCAATAGTATGGAGACTATACCACCATTACAGACCCTCTGTTTGACCTAGCTTTTGAAGACAGCATGACAGTGCTGAATAGAGACTGGGGAAAGTTTAAGTCAGTTCCCAACACCAGCAAGGGTCTTTGATTCATGGAAAAAAACCAAACCCCAACGACCTCTATTTGGTTCCCCATGCATATACCACATAAAAATCTTTGGAATAGCAGTGACCTCCCAAGATTTTGTTTTGTTTTTCTTATATTGGCCCTTGCTTGAGCCCTTATTATGACAGCAATATGAAATAGTTTGCACCAGATCAGTTTATAGACACAGGTGCTTGTGTTTCTGTGTTCTTAAAGCATTTTGAACATTGTACTTCTCTTCAAAGGATGTTTTTTTCCCTTTGAGCTGAAGCAGACTGCTTCATGTTTAAGAGCCTTTTTGTAGCCTCTGTTTTCTCCCCAGAAAAGCTCTCAATGAGCATCATGATATAAATATGGTTTGTAAATGAAACAAGCCTGGCTCAACATCCTTCTCCTTGCTGCAGGGTGGCATGATAACTGAAAGATGCTCTCATAATTGTTATGAGGGCAGGGGATTGGTTCATTTATGCATGTGAAATGTGTTGTTAAGTCGTCTGATGACATGAGTTGGCTGAGAGCTTTCTGTACTTGTGGCAAAATGTCAGCATTCCTGAAGCATCTTACAGTTGGCAGTTTCAGAAGAGAGGCTATTTGCAAAACAGCCTCCACATTATAATCCAGTGACACACAAATCTGCTACTCCCTAACTTCCAGCACTGGCCTTTCCAAATCCAAAGTTAAATGGATTCTATTCCAAGAACTAAATCGCCACCTAAACTGCAGCGCTTGAGAGCTTCGCTGTTACTAAGGAAATTGGTCTCCTACATATTTCTATTGAATAATTTCCCAAGGACCTATCTTCAGTGCATGGTAATGCAGTATATTGCAGTGAAGTAGCCTCTGGATAGTCTAATAAACATGTAATTTTAGCAGAAACCTGGATGCTCATAGGCCTGCTGGTACAGAGCAGCAATTTCCTGCTCAAATAGTTCCCCAGAAATGAGCAGGAAATTTTGTGCAGGTATTGTTTAGTACAGGAAAGTATATTCATACCTCATTAGCTCATACCAATGACTGCAGCAGAGTTACTTTTGACTTGTATTATGGTAAAGCTCAGGCCCTTTTCTGGTGAGCAGTGTATTTTGCTTGAAAGAGTCCAGCACAGAGCCACAAGGATGATAAGGGGGAATGGAACATCTTCTGTATGAGGAGGGAGCTGAAGGCTCTTTAGCTTGGAGAAGAGGAGACTGAGAGGTGAATTCATCAATGTTTATAAAGATGTAAAAGGTGAGTCCCGAGAGGATGGAGCCAGGCTCTGCTCAGTGGTGCCCAGTGACAGCACAGGGGGCAATGGTGGAAGTTGAGGCATAGGAAGTTTCATGTAAATATGAAGAAAAAAAATTCCCTGTGAGGGTGACAGAGCACTGGAGCAGGCTGCCCAGGGAGGTGGTGGAGTCTCCCTCTCTGGAGATATTCAAAACTCACCTGGATGCATTCCTGTGCAATCTGGTGTAGGTGCTCTGGCAGGGGGGTTGGACTGGATGATCTTTTGAGGTCCCTTCCAGCCCCTGAAATTCTCTGAATCTGTGATTTATTTATTTACTTTTTGGTGACAGAAAACCATGAAAATTGCATTTGAGCACAGTGATTTTCCTACACATTTCAGGCCTCTTTAACCCACGTTCATGAAGTCCTGCCTGCTCAAAGGATCTTAGCCACAATTATTAAATTGCCTAGTTGTGCAGGGAGCTTCTTGGTACACACAGCACCACTCCTGCTCCCCCACAGTAAGCTGTTGGCCAGTGTGTGTGTTGGATCATTTTGGATAGGATGGAGAAAACAGTGAACCACCTCTGTTACTTAGTGTAACCATGCGCATTTCTTACACTACTACCAATCTCCCACTTCCCTGAGCAATCAGAAACCCAGCAGCAGATACCATTTCCCCTGCTTGTACTCTTGCCAGCTTCCTTTTGACCTTCCATAATAGCTTTTCTCTCCCTTAAACTTCTGCAGATTTATGGATACAAGGTGCACTTTGCTGCTGAACAAGATGGAAACAGACATCCCTGAAAGACACAGCTGCAACTTGTCACTGGATTTCATGTGTAGTAGAGGATAAAAAACGGGGTAGTGACAAGTGTTTACCTCATCAGGTGGAGCGAAGCTCACCCTTCTCTGTTGTTTCCTTTGCACTCATCACAGGAGCTGCTAACCTGAGTGGCTTTTCTTTAGCATCCCTGTTGTACTCTGCAACAGAGTTGTCATGTTCAAATGTTATCACAAGCACCATTCCTGCCATACCTGGACAATCAGCTCATATCAAAGAGGCTTCTCAACACAGATCTGCAAACAATCTCAGTTGGGCCCTTTCCCTGACCTGTGACAAGCAAGGGCATGTCTTGCCTATTGCATGCTGAGATTTGTAATTGCCTGGTGTGCACTGCTTCAGGATCACCTTGGCCTATCAAGAAGGCCAGTCCCCAGCCGTTTCACTCTGATAAGCAAGGCCAGGGACCTTCTATGGCAGCCTGACTGTTTGTGGATGCACTGCATGGACTCAAACCCAGCTCAGCTCTCACCCAGATAAAATAGCCTGTGATGAATTCCACAGCAAGAGCAGTAAAATGAAGCAGTGTGAATAGGGTTTGGAGGACCAGATCAAATAACACTAAAGAGCACTTGGAGGACCAGATCAAATAACTCTAGAGAGCACTTGAAGCAGCCTGTCAAGAAAATGTGTTCATGCATGAGTTTTCAGCAGGGGTTTCAGAAGGCTCACTGGCCTGTCTGTTGCTCCTTGTAGCAAACTATTCTCTCCCACAATGAGCACACTGCAGGCAAAAGATGCCAGAGCACGTCAGGTGCCAAAATCACCCTCTGCTCCCTTTATTCAGTTTGCCAAACACAGCTAAATAATGAACTGCATTCATTTAGTACAAGGCTCCCATACCTCTTGTTTCATCTGGTGTAGCAGATGTACTATAGATAAAGGAGGTGCAAATAGTACTTCATTGTAATCCAGTGGCACAGAGAACTTAAGCTAATACTCTGGTCATGAAAGCAGCTTTAATTGTGCACAGATACAAACCTGCTTAAGGAAACTAGATAAAAATCTCCTTTTGCTTGCACTGGTATGTCTATTTTACCCTTATTTACTGGGTAAGGCTCACACTTGTCTGAACTGTTTCTTTTCTATTTATTGTGACTTAGATCCTTAGCCACAGAGCCTATCTTTATGGAGAGAACTATTGGATTCTCTCACTCAGGAAAAAGCAGAGTGCATCAGGCTTTTTGCAGCCCCAGTAAGCTGGAAAAAAAAATGGTAATTCTCACCTTCCAGCATGCATTCCAGCTAACATTCACAAACACAGATGGAGTTTCATCACTTACTGTACAGCAAATGGTGCCGTGGTATTTTCTGCCATACACGAGACAGAGAAACAGAAATAGTTCAATAAAGAAGCAGGAAAGCTTAGGACATATCCTGAATAAATGGTGGCATTGTGGTCCTAAAGGCAGAGCTTGGGTAGCTGACTGCTGGCTCAGGGAGGCTTGGTATGAGTTTAGAAGTACTTTCTTGTATTACTTGATAGCTGTGCTAAGAATTAGGATTTTTGTGTTATTTTCAGGTAAATAGAACAACATCAAAGAGACCTCACTCTATCAGCATTTTTTTCTTTCTTAATGAGACAACAAAGTTTTGTCCAGCCTTGAGGGGCAAAAAGAAGTACTGTTATTGGATGCTTCCCCATCTCAATTTCCTGTTTCATTTGATGGGGTGACTATGATTTACAGGAGTTCTTTACAAGACCCAATTAAATACAGAATTTATAATATTCATGCATTTTCTGTGCCAAATATACATAGTGCTGATGCAGCAGGGATCTCAAAATATCAACCACCTGCTTGGAAGGAGCAGGATTATGAATACATCTCCTTAAACAATAATTCATCATACTCAGAAGTGTGAAGTTAGGCTACTCTAGAGCCAGCACAGCTGCTTTATCATCTTATTTGGGGGATACTGATGACTTGCAATGCCAGGTATTGTTTTCACAGCTCGTGAATAAGGATTTTGGGGGACTCGAGGATTTGGAACCTTAGGCAGCAGCATGGGCTTGGGCATGAAGGATAGAATAGAATAAACCAGGTTGGAAGAGACCTTCAAGATCATCGTGTCCAACCTATCATCCACCACCACCTAATCAACTAAACCATGCAAGCAAGCACCCTATCAAGTCTCCTCCTGAACACCTCCAGTGATGGTGACTCCACTACCTCCTCAGGCAGCCCATTCCAATGGGCAATCTCTCTATGAAGAAGCCGTTGATTAGGTGGTGTTGATTAGGTGATGATCTTGAAGGTCTCTTCCAACCTGGTCTATTCTATTCTATTCTATTCCATTCTATCACTCTCTCTGTGTAAAACTTCCTCCTAACCTCCAGCCTAAACCTCCCCTGGTGCAGCCTGAGACTGTGTCCTCTTGTTCTGGTGCTGTTTGCCTGGGAGAAGAGACCAGAGAGGATCTTGGCTTCCAGAAGGGAATCCACACCTACATTTCTCAAACAGTGTCAGGAACCTGAATCAGATCAGGAAATGAAAGGTTAATGCACATACCATGTCTGTGTGAAACCAGGAGAACCTTTGCATGCCTGTGGGTTTGGGCAACCTGATCTAGTGTGAGGGGTCCCTGCCCATGGCAGGGGGGTTGGAACTAGATGATCCTTGAGGTCTCTTCCAACACTAACAACTCTATGATTCTATGCCTCCCCTTTCCTCAAGGATCCTCATCCTAGAACACAACCTCAACAGAGTCAAGATATTTTTATCCCTAGAGAAGGCTACACAGAATACTAAATTAATTTTAACCCACATGACTTTCTCTTGAGAGGACCTTGATCTCACATAATTTAAGTTTGTGATACTCTTTTTTCATGACAGGCTGGTGTTATAGAACTGAAACTGACTGAAAACTCTCACAGCTGAGCTTGGAGGGCTTTGAATACAGTCAAGGGATATATGGCTGTGTAGCCAAAATTAAATCTTGGGACCTGAGTAGGGTTTGGGAGAAGTTATGTGCTGAAAAATAGTACCACAGTATGATAATGGCTTGAAGTCCATTTTCACTGCATGGACATAGAATCCTGCTGTGCCCATTCCTGATAGGTATTAGTTTAATTGGTCCTTTATAAGTCAGATTTTACAGCTTCCCTTAGTAGCCAGCTTCACTGAATAAGTATCCTTCACTGGGAAGCTTTTCAAATCGTTGATTTAAGCCTTTGCTGCACGTGGAGCCAGGCTCCTCTCCTGCCCCTTTAGTGACCAGAGCAGTATTTCAGAAGCATCTTTTTTGCAGACTCTTTCAGAATTAGAAGACTATTATCATGTCTTTTTTTTCTCTCTATTTCAAAGCTCTACAAATTCTCCACTTTCAGTTTTATCCTTATGAAGAGGAATTTTTTTCTTAACTTTTTCATGCCGCTTGTTGCTTTCCTGACACCAAAGTTACTTTAGCCCTTTCTGCCCCTTTCATAGAATCACAGAATTAACCAGGTTGGAAAAGGCCTCAGAGATCATCAAGTCTGACCAATTACCTAATACCCAACACCTCATGACAACTAAACCATGCCTTCAAGTGCCACATCCAATCCTGAACACCTCCAGGGACGGGGACTCCACCACCTCCCTGGGCAGCATATTCTAGTAGTCAATTACTCTCCCTGTGAAGAACTTTCTCTTCACCTCAAGCCTAAACCTCCCCTGGCACAGCTTGAGACTGTGTCTTCTTGTTCTGTTGCTGGTTTCCTGGGAGAAGAGACCAACCCCCACCTGTCTGCAACCTCCTTTCAGGTTCACCAATTCAATTCAGGTTGACTGCTTCTATCAAAATCTTTCTTAGCTAACAAGTAGGGAGTCATGATACCTAACAAGTGCTGCTAAACTGTTTAGACATACTGGGGAAAATAAAATCTCCTGAGGAATTTTAAGTGGTCAGAATATGAGGAAGCCTAACAGTACAAATCCAGTTCTATCAGTAGTGCCTGCACTTTAGTACAGCTGCTTATAGCAAAAAGGGAGAATAAAAAAGGGAAAGGGGAAAAAAAGGAGAAACAAAAAGGAAAAAGATAACCAAACCCATAATCCTGCTTATTTTACCAGCTATTTTCTTGCTTTATCACTCAATCTCTACATATTTCTGTTGGGTACATGCAGGGGAACTTTAGGCTCAAGGTGAGGAGAAAGTTCTTCACAGAGAGAGTTCTTAGCTGTTGGAATGTGCTGCCCAGGGAGGTGGTGGAGTCACCATCCCTGGAGGTGTTCAAGAGGGGATTGGACGTGGCACTTGGTGCCATGGTTTAGTGGTCATGAGGTCTTGGGATGGCAGGTTGGACTTGATGATCTTTGAGGTCTTTTCCAACCTTATTGATTCTATGATTCCTGACCAAGTGCTTTTCCAGCCAAATGAGGGAGTGGTATGTTCAGCTCTCAAAGACACCTGAAAGGCATCTTTGAGGGGATGGTTACTCACGAGTCTTTAAAACCCGCCCCAGACTGAACAGAGCAGGTCTGTTTATATTTAAAGAAAATCTGAGCCACCAAAATCTGGGGCAATGGTCACCCTCTCATCTTCAGGAAATAACCTTTAGGGTTTTAACAAATAAGAGTCTTTTCATCTAGACTGTTATTGCCTGAAGCATCAGAATAGATTGAGGGCTGGTTTTGGAAGCAAAAATGGATGATGGACAACAGATGGGGGTCAGAATGTAGCAGAAAAACTTCAGATTTATTTGAGATTACAAGGAGATTTGCTTATCTCATCCAAACCTCTCTTGTAATTTGTATTTTCATCCCATCTACTGTCTTGTTTTACCTTTTGCTCTCAAATAGTGCTGGAGGCTTGGTTCTAGGATGGCTCTCTGACATCCACAGTGTCTGCCTTCCTCATTTGACTGAAGCTCCATTTCAGTGATGCAGAAAATTAATCAGGGCACTTTATTTCCTTCTTATGTAGACCTAAATACTGTTTCCAAGACTGCAAATATGGTAACTCTGAATGAATAAACACAAAATTAGACTCCTTTTGCATGATTTCAGAAGCTGATAGCAAAAACAACCATGAAGGAATCTTGACACAGAATCTGCTGTTTTAGCCATACTGGGGGAAAAAATTCTGTGTACCAATTAAAGAGATTACATTGCTCCATCTGATGCAGAGAACTGAATAATCAGGCAAATATACCAAGCAGATGTCACTTTATCAGACAAGAGGAAAGAGCATTCCATAGTGAATGGAAGATGGCCTGTAGGATGCCATTGGCTCATGAATATATGTCCTTTTATTCCCATAATCACTTCTGTGTCCTCTCCTCCAGCCTTTGCTCATGAGTAGCATGAACACCTCCACTGCACTTGACAGAAAGACTTCCTGTCTGTGTAGCATTGAATCATTCAGCTGAGCCAGTGGCCATGTGCACTGAGGAGGTGGTGTCTGTTATAGGTTTATCAGTCCCAGGTGCTCTCCTCTGCTCTGCCCATGCACCAGAAAGAAATACTAAAATGTCAATAGGGAAAACGTGGACTCGTGTCTTCATCTTAGAATCACAAAATCAATAAAGTTGGACAAGTCCAACCTATCACCCAAGACCTCATGACTACTAAACCATAGCACCTAGTGCCACATCCAATCCCTTTTTGAATACCTCCAGGGACGGGGACTCCACCACCTCCCTGGGCAGCACATTCCAGTGGCTAACCACTCCCTCTGTGAAGAACTTTCTTCTCACCTCCAGCCTAAACTTCCCCTGGCACAGCTTGAGACTGTGACCTCTTGTTCTGGTGCTGGTTGCCTGGGAGAAGAGTCCAACCCCCTCCTGGCTACAACCTCCCTTCTTCATTTGGTACAAATCTCTACAGGGCATGTCACGGCAAAGCTGGCATGCTGCTAAAGATACAGAAAGAAACAAGGCCCAAAAAAGAGATTAATAATAACAGAGATGAGTGGGTAACATCTCCTGTGCTCAGATGGAAATATTAGCCATGTTCAGGCTACGAGTCATATATCTCACCAGATGAAAATCTCTGTGGTATTTACTCCACAACTGAGTAATAGTTGTTTCCACCCACAACTAATAAATACATGTTTGAAGTACAAGTTGATCCAACGTCAATTCCTGCTCAACAATGCAAGTGCTGTTTGGATATAAACATCCTTCACACATTGTACAGCACCACCCCACTGCTATTGTGTCTTTTCTCAGCCTTAGTTCTGTATCTTTATGGTATTTTCCTCTCTGACTGATTAGATAACTTTAAATGCTTGCTCTAAAATCCAGTGTCTTTAGACTGGGATAAAGCTGTCAAAGCTTATCTGTGTGTAGTCCAGCTAAATGCAAGTTAGATCTAACTTGCTATGAAATGCCACATTTTTCCCCAAAACAGAGCAAAAGATTTTCCACCACACCTTGTTGGCAAGGTTAAAACAACCAAAGAGAAGTCAGCCCCAGCCCCTGCTCACCTGGAAATCCTCTGTGCGATCTTGGCTGGGAATAATTTCAGCCATGCATTGGAACACCAGTTTTGCATTGTTCAAGGTAGAGCACAAAAGGAAAATGCATCCTGCTCTGAAGTAAATCCAACATAAAGGCCTTTTCTGCTCAACTCCAAACAGATGCTAAATACTCCTCAATCATTTCATTACTTTGTCATTGTCTCTGCTTCAAGACAAGTGAACATTTGAATCGTAACAGCTGCAATGACTTCAATGGAGTGATGAGTATTTATTCCAGCAGGAAGTCTTACCCAAAATCTTTCCTAACTGTAAGATCACTCTTACTGCTAAACAGGATATTCCATATGGGATTATGCTAATGTAGCCAACACAGTTCAGTTGTTCATCAACAATACCACGGTGAAAGCAGTGGCCACGATCTTCCAGCTCAGCCTCCCAGCCAGCCTCCTATTCTGTCTAGTAATTGTTACTGCTTTTTGAAATCACAGGTTCACAGAATGTTGGAGGTTGGAAAGGACATTGAAGGATCACCTAGTTCAAACCCCCTGCCAGAGCAGGATCAGCTAGAGTAGGTCACACAGGAATGTATCTACATGGGTTTTGAATGTTTCCACAACCTCTCTGGGTAGCCTACTCCAGGGCTCCACCACCCTCAGTGAAAAAAGCTTTTCCGTATGTTCACATGGAGCCTTCTATGCTCCAGCCTGCACCTGTTGCCCCATTGGATATCACTGAACAGAACCTGGCTCAATCCTCCTGACCCTTGCCCTTCACACATTTATAAACATTAATGAGGTCACCCCTCAGGCTCCTCCAAGCTAAAGAGCCCCAGCTCCCTCTCAACCTTTCCTCACAAGGGAGATGTTCCACTCCCTTGAGTATCTTTGTGGCTCTGTGCTGGACTCTTTCAAGCAGTTCCCTGAGGTTCTTCTTAAACTGAGGGGCCCAGAACTGGACACAATATTCCAGATATGGCCTCACCAGGGCAGAATAGAGGGGCACCTCTCAATCTACCAGCCACATCCCTTTTTATCCACCCCAGGATGACCCTGGCCTTCTTGGCTGCAAGGGCACCTCCATAGGTCCTTTTTCCTCAGTGGCCACAGAATGAGCAGATCTGCTGTGCTCCACAAACTGCAACTCTATTCTCAAAAAGATAAAATATTAACTGTCTAGGGACAGTTTAATCTAGGAAAGGTTTGTTGCAGCATGGGTACTGTCCTGAATCATAGAGTGCTTTGAAATAACGGCAATGGAGGATTAAGCAGAGCAATGGTTTCAAAACTTATGAACTACAGATTTTGTTTAGGAGTAGAACTCCTCTGTTCAACAGGAAGGTTCTTATTGAATGCCCTTGCCCTTCAAAGCATCTTGCATTTCTACAACCCATTTTCATGCTCCTTGCTGGTTCCTGCTACCCAAGCTCTCAGCTCTCCACCATACCCTGCGAAGTAATGAGCCTCCTCCTTGTTTCGTGCAAAGGCAGATTGAGCAAAGGGGTAAGAGTTGAGAGAAAATGCATTTCTGCAGTAAACACAGCCTGGGGACATCACTTTCTCTCAGCGTTGGGTGGCAATTATTTTTGTGTAATAGGCAGTCACCCACTGACCCTCTCCTTCAGCATGCAACGCTTTTACTGTCAAGTGTTAATCCCTTTGTTAGCTACTCAGCTGCGCATTCATTTAGGAGAGCTAATGACTTACACTGTTCCTTCTCGGCAGGATTTCAACGGACATGTAATTAGAGGTGAATGGAGTGTTCAGAGGTATAGCAACCACGAAAGCCGGGGGCAAAGTCAAAGTATTTGTCTGATATTTTTTTTTTCCAATCCTCTGTTTCAGTGAAGGAAACCAGGCGGTCAGCTGCACACAGAGGAAAAGAAAATAGAGAAGGAGAAGGCAAATAAAACAACCCAGCTTTTAGAAACAAATGAAGAAGTGGGTTGCCTCGCACTCAAAAAGTTCTGAGATGAAAAGGAAAGGTGTTTCAGAGTACTTCTGGTTGGGGTGCCAGGGAGCACATTGTACAGTAAATGCCAGCGAGGAACAGGTTCTTCTCACACAGACTGAAAAAGTTTCTATAGGTGAAAAGCTTTGGTTTTAAGTGCTTTGAGATCCTTAACCATTAGCAGAATAAGTATGAAAGCTGGAAAGCAACAGGAAAATATGTGAAGGTGAACAGAAGAACTTTTTGTGTGTCACAGTGCTGGCTTAAAGATCTGAGCTTTTTTTCATGAGCACTGTTCGTGTCTGAAACGCCTCAGGAGATATCCTGCAGCTCTTACCCCGGGTGAGTACAGCCTTCTGAAGTCCAAGTGATATTTGCATCTGTATTAATATTACAGCATTGAGTAGGAAAGTGTAATAATGAAATAATAGGAGGCACAGTCTTGATAAGTTTCAGATGGAAAAAAACCCCAAACCAAACCAAACTACTCAGCTCTGATATCTGTGTGTGTGCTGACTAAAGAGAAGGTCCCACTTTGCTGTGAGCCATCACTCCTTCTTCACCATCCAGGTGTTTGCAGAACAGCCCAGATCCCACCAAGAAGTCTTGGCTGCTGGCTTTTGACACTGTGACACACTGTCACAAGGTCTGACTGCATTGGCTGAAACCACAGCAAAGCAGGGAGGCGCTGGAAGGGGCTCAACGCTCCCTGCCCGGGCACAGAAGCCCACATTCAGGCTAGCAAGTGATAGAATTATAGAATCATTGTTTGGGTTGGAAGGGACATCAAGGATCATCCAGTTCCAACCCCCCTGCCATGGCCAGGGACATCTCACACTAGATCAGCTTGCTCAGAGCTGGGGTTGCTTAGCACAGAAAAGAGGAGGCTCAGGGGAGACCTTATAGCCATCTACAACTACCTGAAGGGGAGTTGTAGACAGGTGGGGGTTGGTTTCTTCTCCCAGGCAACCTGTGACAGAACAAGAGGACATAGTTCATAGGGAGGTTTAGGCTGGATGTTAGTAAGAAATTCTTCCCTGAAAGAGAGATTGGCCATTGGAATGTGCTGCCCAGGGAAGTGGTGGAGTCACCATCACTGGAGGTCTTTAGGAAGAGACTGGATGAGGCACTTGGTGCCATGGTTTAGTTGATTAGATGGTGTTGGGTGATAGGTTGGACTGGATGATCTTGAAGATCTTTTCCAAGCTGGTTAATTCTATTCTATTCTATCTCCCTGCAACATGACCTTCAGACAGGATTTTTTCCCTCTTGTCCATTTCAGAGCATGGAGTCTCCTTTCTCTATGAGGATTATACAAAGCTCATTCTTGGATGATGTGGTACTTGCATTAATAACACCTACACCTATTCCATCACTTACCTGGTAGCCAGAGTGGTATTTTTATGAATTAATACAATACACTTTCTCTAGTGCTTTGAATTTGGTGGCATAATCTTATTAAAACTGAAAACAAAACCCTCATAATAATAATAATTAATTAATAATTGTTTTAACTCAGCCTGTCTTATGAGCTGATATGTTTCATGCAGTTGTCTAATAGAATTATAAACATAATTTCATGCTTAATTAAATATAAATGAAGCAACTGAATGGTAAGCTCCAAAGAAATCTCCCTATCAATCAGTTACCCTCCCAAGCCTGCCATCTTTAGCCTGCAGAAGAGGAAGCTCAGGGAAGACCTTATTGCTGTCTACAACTACCTAAAAGGAGGTTGTAGACAGGTGGGGGTTGGTTCTCCCAGGCAACCAGCACCAGAACAAGAGGACACAGTCTCAAGCTGGACCAGGGGATGTTTAGGCTGGAGGGGAGGAGAAAGTTCTTCACAGGAAGAGTTATTGGCCATTGGAATGTGCTGCCCAGGGAGGTGGTGGAGTCCCTGTCCCTGGAGGTGTTCAAAAAAGGATTGGATGTGGCACTTGAAGCCATGGTTTAGTTGTCATGAGGGGTTAGGTCTTAGGTAATAGGTTAGACTTGATGATCTCTGAGGTCTTTTCCAACCTTATTGATTCTGTGATTCTTTCCTGCCTGCTTTAGTTAGCTGTTTTAACTGAAATCTAGTTTATGGTTCAGAAAGATTTGATCTGGAGAACTGCAAGCAGTGACTAATCCATCACATCCCTAAGGAAGCAGGTCTGATGGTGAGCTGCCTTCACAATTCAAACTGCGTGTCTTGTCACTAATACAAAGCCCTTTTCCCAAGCTTGGCCCTGGTAACACTTGCAATGCTGCAGGACAGCTCTCCAATGACAGAGAGATCTAAACAGCCTCAGATAAGTGGACACACTCCAGGCTTTGTTCTCCCCACGTGAGCAGAGGTGTTCCCTGCTTCACGCCTGACTGCCCGGACACCTGCGTGCCTCAGAATTTCCATTCTTTGTGAGAAGTGCCTGAGTGAGCAGGGGGCAGCCTGTCCTGCACCCCTGCAGCAGCCCAGCCCCAGGGTAGAACACACCCCCATGAACGTCTCTGTTTTCCTTGCAGCCTGTTTCCCATCACACTAGCAGAGACAGAACGTTTTGCTCTTGGCAACCTTGGGTAAGATGTCTGAGGGCAGCTGAGGAGGTTATTTGCAATTTTGAGTGATGTGGGATCTGTTGCCAGTACAATCCTGGCTATTTTTTCCAATCTTTCATCTTTATCAGTAACACTGCTATTCACTTTTTAAATTACAAGAGTAATTTCTCTCCCATTTTGCCTAGCTGCCCAGCAGTGCCCAGAGGTGTCGTGAAAAACCTTGTGTGCAATTGCATGGCTCACAGCTACAAAGAGGAGGAAGAGGAAAATGCTTGCTCACTAATTTCTCATGTATGTATAACAAGAGCCTCAGTGGTGCCCATTCTCAGTGTGTGCCTACAGAGTGGGAGGGAAAAGGAAAAGTAATCCCTTTTGATCAGAGGTGTAATGAACCTGACAGAGGTGTAATGAATCTGAGGGTAATCCACCAAACTACAGAGTGAGTAATGCAGGCTGTGCCTTGGGTCTGTGCTGTAAACATATATTTTATTTTGCTGGGGCTTGGGTATAATGAAATTGAAGTTTGCTGGAAACTTAGCCTCACTGAAGGCTTCACCCAACTTGAAACCAGGCAGTTTTGCTTGGTTCAGGTTTGATTATGAATGGTTCACTCAGCCTCCATAATGACTCATCCACTAACTATCCTGGATATGAGATGTGACAAAAGTGTGGTTCAGATACACAAAGCATAATTATTTAATGATGAAGTAAAGTTGATTAGGAAGCCTTTAAGCTATTACACTCTTAGTAGGGTTTTTACAGTCACTGAATAAATGAACATAATTTAATTCTTAAAGGCTATATAGCTCCTACTGCTCTTGATTATTGTATGCAGCTAGCTAGTTAGGGCTTTCCCTTTATAGAATTCTATATGTTACAAGAAAGAGCATGGAGAGTTCAATGCATTGCCACTAAGAATAGGGAAAACTATCCAGGCTAAAAATGATAGAACTCACACTTCCAGTAACAATCATGAACTTGACAAATCAAAGTTGTAAGCCTGTGGTGTGATCTGAAAACCTAACAAGCTTCCAAGAAGGATCTCTGGTTTAAAAATACATTCCTTCTTTCTGGATCTTTTTTCTTCCTAAGATGTGCAAGACTGAAGAGCATAAGAATGGCTGGGCCATGGAAGGAATATGTTTATATATATTAGGTAGCTGTGTTCCAATTATGAAATGGATCCATGGACAAAAATCCCTTAAGGGTGGCTATTAATGAGATTGCTTGCTCTGAGTGCATCCAGTAATAAGATTATGTATGCATTTATCCTGAGCAGAGATAAACCAATGACAAGTTCATGCCAAGATAAGGCAGTTCTGAAAGACAATTAAACATGGGACATAATGTGCATGCATATGTCTGTGGGAGTTTGCAGGATGGAAGGCTGGGTTTGATCTGCAAAAGTGCTTCTGAGTGTAACAGGTAGGGGGGGAAAGGCTTTTCACAGTGGTGTGAAGAAGCTGAGCTTAATAATCAAAGTATTTGAATTTGTCATTTACCAACCAGAGTCATCAATTGTGCAGCCTGACCTTTTCAGCTTTTTCTACGCTTACAGGAGGTTTGAGGACACCCTAGACAATTACCAGCTGCCCAGCAAGATAAAACTCAGTCACCACACTTGGACTTGTAACCATGGTGGAGTTCAGAGAACACAGCACCTTAACAGGATCCAGGCTCATATGCAGCCTCTCATGCTGCCCATGAGGTAAATCAGACAGTGATGCTCTGAGGGAAAACATCTCAAGCATTTACATCAGGATTTGCAGCAGAAATACCTGTGCCATAGTCATGGCATGGTGAGGTTCACAAAAGCCTGCCCTAGGGATTAAATGCAGACCATTTGGGTAGGGCTGAAGGAGCAGCCAAAGCAGCACGGAGCTCAGCACATGCAGACATGCACAAGAAGCCAATGGCTCTCACCGCATCACAGCAAGGGCATTTCTGTCCCCATCTTACAGCCCTTGTAACTGCTTGGTTACTCATCATTCTCCTGCCAGGCAGTTGAAATATCTCCTAACATCTTTTCTTGCAGCACAGGGAAAAGTATATCCCTCTTACACTCATATTGCTGCTGTTGCTCACGATGTTGTTTGGTTGCAGCATCTCCAAGAGCTGGTGGTACACAGGCTGCAGAGAGACCGCAACGCCTCAAGAAGCAGAATCCTCAAATCACATTTTGAATTACTGGGCTGATTAAATAGACCTTAAAATCCTGCCTCTGCCTGCCACACTTCATATATCTGACCCAGAGCCAATTAGCCAGAGCCCACGCCTGCATGGCTGAAAGCCCTGAGTATTGCTCTGGATATTACCAGGCATCAGGTGAAAATGTGAAGGGGGAGAACAACCATAACCCAGTGTCTGGAGCAGTCTCTGGGGACATAATGGACATTGACTGGAGGATGAAGGGTGGGAACACAGCTGAGTGAATAATCTGTTCTCCCTTCATTTTTTTTCTGCCTGATCAGTTCAAGGTCACTCTGCTAGGACAAATGAAAGTAACATGGGGGCTTCTGTAAAGCATTTCTGTTGGCAAATCCTTCAGACAAAAAGGTATGGAGGCAGAGCACTTCCAACAACCAGTAAAAGCACCTGTCTCAGGACATCTGGAAGTACTCTTACAAACAAGAATGAACAGCAACTTGTAATACCAGAGTATCTTCAAAAGCACTACACTCCAGAAACATTCGTATTTCAATGATGTGTGAAAGTAAAGCATATAGAGATGCATGAGAAATTCCCTCTCATTTTGTAAACTGCAACATGCTCCTATTCACATAGAGAAATCAGAATATGGAATACAGAATTAACCAGGTTGGAAAAGACCTTCAGCGTCATCGACTCCAACCTATCACCTGACACCATCTAATCAACTAAACCATGGCACCAAGTGCCTCATCCAGTCTCTCCCTAAACGCTTCCAGTCATGGTGACTCCACCACCTCCCTGGGCAGCACATTCCAATGGCCAATCTCTCTTTCTGGGAAGAACTTCTTCCTAACCTCCAGCCTAAACCTCCCCTCGCACATCTTGAGACTGTGTCTTCTTGTTCTGTCACAGGTCGCCTGGGAGAAGAGACTAACCCCCACCTGGGTACAACCTCCCTTCAGGTAGTTGTAGAGAGCAATAAGGTCTCCCCTGAGCCTCCTCTTCTCCAGGCTAAACAACTGTTAAAAAATCCAAATTTCCTTAATTACTTAAGAGATTTGGTTGGTGGATGCTTTAATCCAGGTGTGATTCAAAGGAATAAACAGACCACCACTGTGTATTCACAGACCCTGGAGGGATAGCTGTGATTGTTTCAAATACCCACTGAATGAGTATTCTCTCGAGTGGTGAGTGTGTATGTGTGTGACTGGGCAGCTCTTGAGTGTAGGTGTGTACTTATGGTTGCCTTCTGTTGGGAAGCTGCTATAAACATATGGTATGCATTAATAAATATAGTTAGCATTTTATTTCCTGAGTCATTTCTTCACAGGTAATCATTTTGCTGAACTTCTTCAAAGTGGCCCAGAATCCAGTTCTTACCTGCTGTGGAAAGCTGTTGTGTGTGTACCTCAAGAAAAATACCAGAATCCTTCCACCAACCCAGCTCACCTGACACAAGCTGTGTATATGGCCAAGCAAAGCCACCCTTCTCTTCCTCACTCAAACCAAATTCCTAGGCCTTCCTTTCTGTTAAAATGTGTATTACAAAGTCCTAAGAAATTCAGCAATTAAGTAAGAAATATTTGATTTAGCTGCTCCTCTCAGAAAACTGTTCCCTGCCAGGACAGTTGGCTCTTCCAAAGCCTGTCCCTTGGTGTCCACAGGGACACAGAGTGCTGAGCAGTGACATAAATTTCTCCTAACAGCTATTTTGATTCACCAGCTTTGTTTTGCCTCTTGGGGTGCCTCCTTACAAATTGCAAAAAGAGAAAAAAAAAAAAACCAAATCAACTCTCTCTTCTAAATTAGCATCCAAGCTTTACTAGCTGGGTGCAAGATCTCTGGGCTCTTCTTGACAACTCTGGTAATTTTCTTCTTTCTCTCTGCATCCTTCCTTCACTGCCCCTCTCCTGTAATCAGGATCCCATGTATGCTTTCTGATGAGGATTAAGCCATGACCCATGCATGATTGCAGGAAATGAGCCTATAAAATATGCCTAAGTGCTCTGCTTGTTTGAAGTTACTGATCCTTAAAATAGATGTCTGAAAAAAAAAATGTGCAATTTCCAATGTTTCTGCAGATATTATTCCAGTATGTATAACAAGGAGACACATCAAGCCAAGTTACATCTGTTATGCTCCATTATATCATGAGCTGAGCCAAATGATCAAAATACACAGTAATATTTCAAATGAAAATGCAAGCCTTGTACAGTTTCTTTCCCTAGTTACCACTCACAAAGAATTGAAAAGTTCTGCTTGATTTTGGGGGGTTTAATTTAGCTACTCACCAAAAAAAAATCTTTTCAGTAGAAGAGGCAGTCCCTGTGTTGTGAGGAAGGATGAACAACTGTTGCTTGTTTATGCTCTCCATGTCATTCATGACTTGAAATCCAATGGGTTTGATGTGCATTCAGCTCACCTTGCAGGGACCAGTTCTTCCTTCCAGACCTGCTCCTTGTTTCCCTGCTCTCCTTCCCATCTTGTTCTTTTTTCCAGCATGTTTTAAGTGAAGATCATCACAAGTGAGGTTTGCAAGCTGGTACATCACAGACTGATAGAATCAAAATCAAGAAATGCCATCATTTTATTCTCCATCACTTTCCACATTATCCCTAGCATTATCCCAAGCAACCAGCACCAGAACAAGAGGACACAGTCTCAAGCTACACCAGGGGGGGTTTAGGCTGGTGGTGAGGAGAAAGTTCTTCACAGAGAGAGCTGTTAGCCATTGGAATGTGCTGCCCAGGGAGGTGGTGGTCACCATCCCTGGAGGTGTTCAAAAAGGGATTGGATGTGGCACTTGAAGCCATGGTTTATTAGTCATGAGGTGCTGGGTGACAGGTTGGATTCGATGATCTTTGAGGTCTTTTCCAACTTTATTGATTCTATGATTGTTCACCTGACTGATCACCTCCAAACTTGGAATGGCTTTTGCAAGGACAATATGCAATGCCTCAGAGAACTGTTTCCTAATTAAGTTTTTATAATGCAGCCATGTAGATTAAAGAAACAGCTGAACCAGCACAGGGACGTGGGGAAGAATTGTTTCTTCCTCTGTTGTGGCTCAGCAACCAGTGAACAGTGCTGGGAATCTCTAGAAACTGGATCCTTGTTTAGGAAACACAATTTCCCCTCTGTTGTGACCTTTCCGTTTAAAGATGGTGGGGAAAGAAGAGATTCCGGTTTGTGGGTTCTCTTATAGACTTTTCAGGGACTTTTTGTTCCTTTTGAGATGTTAGGTGTTAAGTGCTATCATTAGAAACTCAGTGAAAGAAGCAGCAGCCACCTTAGTAATCCTGCAGTACTGTCTGTGATCTTTAGATCCCTGCATGCTCACTAAGCTTGCTGGCAAAGCTCTTTCACAGTCATTTCATGAATCAAGTATATCAATAGAAGGAGTAGAAAAATATTGCTCCCTCCTCATTAGTCTCTCAAGGTAGTTAGAACAAAATTTTGACCTATTTAATGTTTCTTTAATCCTAACCAAGTCAAGACAAGGTCAGATACTTCACCTTTACTGAAGTTCTCAGCCCTCTTAGGCTTGCATGCTTACAAACCTATGAGAAAAAAAACCATTTCAGTCATTTCCACAGCAATGATCAAAGGAAATCACAAATGCAAGGGACTTCAAAGAAAAAAGGGCAATGGCCCAGGCCTAGCTCTGAGGCAATGTGCACACAATTGGTGAGATCTGAACTAAATTGCTTGAAAACAGCTCCCAGTTTGCAGCACTGGTTATTTAAGGGAGCACAGACCGAAGGTCTGTGGGTACCAGCTGCTTGCCAGAGATGGCAAGGGGCTGGGCTGCAGAGCTGCTCCTGCAGCAACGTTCACCTCTGCCCAAGGAAGCTTCAGGCACTGGGAAATTTTAAACAGTCTGCATGCTGCAAAGCTCTGGCTTCCCAGGTCTGGGAATTGAGAGTCAATGAAAGAAACCCCCAAAAAATACAGCCCCAAGAAGAGAAATGGAGCGAAAAAGAGAGGTCATTCAGTGTAGCAGCCAGTGTGATGGATGGAGAGACGGATGGATGGATGACCAAGGTATTACTCTTATTCTGCGCCCGTAAAATTCTCTCCTCTCATTCAACAAGAAATTTTGTGTTCCCAGCAGTGCTACAGTGGAAGGAATATGGATGCTAACTGCTCTGCAGGGTACTGGGAAGGCAGTCCATGCATTCCCTTCCCCAGGCTCTGCCAGGTAAGGGGTTCATAGCTACAACAGCCCAGAGCAGAGAGGAGCAGAGCAAGGAGTAGAGCTGTGCTGCACACTTGACATGGTCCACCAGAGGCAAATTGTTGCAGCCTTGAAAAGCAGCAGCTACAGTCTGCAACTCCCCCACAGCAGTAGTTCAAATGCTGCAAGCTACTTATTTGCCTGGATGTGCTATTTAACTCCACTTTACCAATGTGCATCATCAGCAGTCAGAGGCACTCTTCTGTAGGTGCTTGGGGAAGAGGGGAGATGGAAGAAAAGGATTCACTGGTCCCACTGAGCTATCGCTGGTGAGCTGGGAGTTGAAAACTTGAAGAGTTTCATTTAGCAGAGTGAAAGCCTCCATTTCTGCACATCGTGGTGCCTGCACAATCATGGAGAAATAAATCTTTGTTAAATATTTTATGAGCTTTCAGCTGCTCTAAATAATTAATTGGGACCTCTCTGATTTGAACACGGGCACAACTTTTCATGTTTCAAATGCTTCCCACCTTAACCACAAGGGAATGGATGAAGCTATTCAGGTCACCTCATATATTTATTTATTTGTAATGTCACTAGTCAAAACAAAATTTGAAACTTCATGCAAAGATGGGAGAAAGCAGTCTCCTTTTGATCTTGCTCCAGGTAAATCCCCAGGAGAAGTCCATGCCTCCTTTCCAGCAGCTGAATAATGAAGATTGATAGGTTAATCAGTTCCAACACAACTTAACAGAATAACTCTGTGCACCCATATCCTAAGTTTTGACATTCCCCAAGTCCAGATGTTTCAAAGATGATAGTGCAGGCTATCATAGGATAGTTTCTGAAAGACAGATGCATTAATTAGGATATTCCTGCATGCCCTCATGCAAAGCATAGGAGTCTGATCCTGCTTTTGACAGGCTGATTGGCTGACAGTGTAACTGCTGAAGTCAGTCCTGCTTCACCACCATGCAACAGCATAGAAAATGAGGTCTTAAAAACCCTCATTCTGTCCCTTCATTAAGTGCCAATCCGAGTCAGCTTGGAAGTTATTTCATGCAGAAATCAGGCTATCTTGTGAGTATATAAAGTGAGCATTAAGTGCATTAAATACTGGATTCAGTCCCCTAATGAGGGACTTTGATCTCCTATCATAAGATGTGAAAATCAGAAAGCAGATTAGTACAACAGCTCCTTCCCAACTGCTCCATTCTGCTGCTGCCCTAGGAGCCACAGGCTGTGCCTGAACTCAGGTACAAAACCTGCAGTGTAAAATTAGCAGTGTCCAGTCTGCAAGACTACTTTTCTGCAAAGGGGAAAGAAAGGACACGCAGATGAGGTGGTAAAAATTGGGCTTCAAGCCACAATTCAGCACAACTACCTCTGAGCTTCAACATCCACATCACTCTCCCTCAAAAACATGGAAAAACCAAACATATCTAAAACATCTCCAGGAATATTATTACAGACACAGCAGCAGACTGCACTCTCAGCTGAATTTCTAATGAAGGTCTACCTAGGGCTTTCAAACTTGTCAATATACCCAGGATTAATGATCTCAGTCTGCACCATTTTGTAACTCATTACTTTAGGCACCACAGCTAGTGAGCTGTTTCGGTCCTACACGGCTTCCTTTTCTCTATGGATGGTCCCTGCAAAAGTCTGAGCCAGACAGTTATTTCCCAGGAACCATGGTTACTGTTGTTTAGCAGTTATCATAACCAAGTTTATATACATGCTGCTTTCACTAATTTGCCCCCTTTTGCAGTGAAAACTGTCATAACTGCTCAATTTAAAATGCAGACTGCCCGAGGAAAAGCCTCCTGAGAAGTGACAGGTTCAGAGCACTCTGTGTGGAGGAGAGCACTTTAAATGGAAAGCAGGTGCTCTCATGTTTCTGCAATGAGACTGGCAGAGCTACATGTTATTAAAACTGGAGTCTCACAAGATCTTCTTCAAGAAGAAGATCTCCTCTCTATCTCTTCAACCAGTTTCTCTGAATTGTGTATATATGGATAGCCATAGGTCAAAATGAAGTATTTTGTTTTATGTTGTGGCCAGTGCTTACATTTCCCTCAGATACTGAAAGGATCAACCATGACAGAGAAGATCAGGAGCAACAGTCAAGTTGCTTTATTCCAGCTGAGCATCAAGCTCTTTAATAGCTGACTCAGAAGAAATATCTCACAATGGAGGCACTGTGGGATTTTCTTTCATGAGAGCATTGCACAAACCAACCATACTTGTGAGCAATTTGAGTGCCACACAATCCATGTGCTGCACTGCCACAGAAGCAGAGGGGTGCCAGCTGCAAAGTAAGCCAAAGAGCTGCTTTCCTTCTCCAGCAGCTACTCCTGGTGTCAGATGTGTCCAGCTCAGTCAGGTGGCCACACATCCACCAGCCTCCCAATGCAGAGGACTTGAATTTGGCCTCAGGTCTCCACATTTTCTTTCCATCATTGTGTGAGACACAGGTGACCTTCACAGGTCACAGAGAACATCTGAGCTTCCTACAGGGTTTCCATCTCCCTCATCAAAATGTTTGGAAGTCTGGCCTTTAATCTGCCTGTGCCACAATTCTTCCTCTTCCTCTCTTTGCCTCTTTTTTTTCAATCCCTATGAGGAGAGACTGAGGGAGCTGGGATTGCTTAGCCTGGAGAAGAGGAGGCTCAGGGGAGACCTTACTGCTGTCTACAACTACCTGAAGGGAGGTTGTAGACAGGCAGATGTTGGTCTCTTCTCCCAGGCAAACAGCACCAGAACAAGAGGACACAGTCTCAAGCTATGCCAGGGGAGGTTTAGGCTGGATGTTAGGAAGAAGTTCTTCCCAGAAAGAGAGATTGGCCACTGGAATGGGCTGCCCAGGGAGGTGGTGGAGTCACCATCATTGGAGGTGTTCAAGAGGAGACTTGATAGGGTGCTTGGTTGCATGGTTTAGTTGATTAGGTGGGTTGGATAATAGGTTGGACACGATGATCTTGAAGGTCTCTTCCAACCCGGTCTGGTCTATTCTATTCTATTCTATTCTATTCTATTCTATTCTATTCTATTCTATTCTATTCTAAATGCAATCTCTCCCCAGCAGCTGCTCTCTCTTGAGCAATGATTCTATGATTTTATGATCTCAGTCTTCTTTCCAGCTAAATTTTTATATGATAGGTCATCTCCTATTTCCGTGGTCTAATGCATTGCCATACTTTCTATTTCAAGACCCCTCGAGTGTGATTTGTTAAAATGGCAGACCACACTCCAGTTTGCAATGCAGGGCTAATTCATTCCCACCCACCCCCCTTTTTTAATACATTCCTCACATCATTCCCAGCATTTGAGAGAAGATGTATTTATTTTAATCACTCTGTGCTGCATATATAATTTTTTTTTTCCTGGGTGAAATTGCCTTTTAGTGGAGGCTGGGTCATGAGAGAGTAATTATATGAGTTCTGTGCACATTACAGCATAATTTTAAATCAGCTTTCAGGTCAATCTCTTTAAATTATCTATTTCATCAACTGTTTTTGACTAGCAATTTAAATAATTGTGTTTGCCTAATACCTGGAAATGTAATTGCTTTTGGAAGGCCTTTATTCTGCTCTCAGCGCCAGCGTCTGTCTCTGCGTACTGCGCATGTTTGCAGCTGCCTGCACGGTGACAGATCCGCGGTGACAGCTTGCATAACTTATTTATAAAATGACAAATTATTTCAGAATTTCTTGAAGTTCACAGGCTGGAAAACTGGAGAAACACCTGCTGTTGCTGCAGAAAGCTGAAGAGGATCTGCTAAGTCAAAGGGAAACTACGTGAACTGGTGAAGAGCGCCATTTCAAGTGAAACAAAACCCCGTGGGCCAACCTTCTGCTGGTCCAGGTTGGAGGGATGGCTCCACAGATGTAAATTTTCAGCTCCAGAGTCCTTGTGGCTGAAGACAGAGACCATAAGGAAGGCTCCAAAAGGCTTTAGGGCACCTAGGTTCTAGTGGGGAGAAACAGCCTCCTCTCAAGACAGGGTCAGAGTGGGAGTTAAGTGGACGTGCTTTGAGTGGCATCTGGCAAATTCCCTCCACTGAGCCTATTGGAGCCAAGCAGCCTCCTGTGCTCAAAGCACACATCTGCTTTCCCATGTCTTGATGTGTCCTGCAAGGAAAATACTTCTCTCTCCCTCACTTTGTACTTGCCTAAGCAAAGACTTCAGCAAATGGCCCTCTCCTGCTTCAATCCCAACGTTAAAGGCTCCAGGTCTGTCACTGTGATTGTGGTAGGAGTGCCACTAGGATGCCACATTGTTGACATGAAAGGACTCATTCCTCAGCAGGTGGTCTTGCTAGGTAACAGAGACTGGGATGTCCAGCTGATGTGCTGTGGAAAGAGTGAAAAAAAATCCTCTGCCAGCAATTAGTTCTCATCCCTAGCAGCACAAGGAGGAATAAACAAGTGAATTACCTTGTAAGAGCCATAAGTGGACAGAGCAAACACTATAGACACAGACTGCATTACACAATCAAGAAACAGGTACAGAAGACACCAATAAATGACCACTAAAGGGGTGGCACACATACACATATGTTCTGACCAGCCGCTACAGCTTCAGTACCCATGAGCAGTTTCTATACATGAAAGAGTCATTACAGTAACTAGCTGTTAGCTTATACATATCTGAATCACAGAATTAACCTCCTCTTCTCCAGCCTAAGCAACCCCAGCTCCCTCGGCATCTCTTCATAGGGCTGTGCTCCAAACCCCTCCCCAGCTTTGTTGCCCTTCTCTGGACACGTTCAAGCAATTCAACATCTTTCTTAAACTGAGGGGTTACCCAGAACAGCAAACACTCTTCTCTTTTCCTGTGGCATTTTTGGAATCTAGATTTTTTTGGGCCGTGCCAGTAGGATGGTTCCCCACTCACTCCAGAGAGTGATTCCTGGAGATGTTATCACAACTTCACTGCATCCTGCATCCTTGCAGCACAGCAACAGCAATGTTCAGTGGATGTGTACTGGGACAGACAATGAAAACAATCCACTCTATCCCAGCTAATGGTGTGGTTCTGCATTTAAAAGTAAATTATCACATGTGCCTGGATGAAGCCTACCTAGACATGTCCTTGTAATAGACAGATAACCCATTATGCATCTTTCTCAGGAAGTTATACCCACAGTCACTTTCATAGATAATAAAGATACTCATCAGCATCACTCAGAAAAATACATTGGCTGAATTTAGCATCCTGAAATGCTACTCACAGAAATACCCATTTATCAGCTACTTCATGGCCTCTTGGTTGAAGGGCAGCTTCTGTTCTGATGTATGGTTTCATAATGTCCCAGCCAGTTCTTGGTTTCATTAAGCAGCCCTGTGTAAGTTAGTATTTCTGAACTGTATTCAGGCCATCAGTGGGAATTGTTTAAGCCCTGTGCCAGCTCTGATTAGTGTTGTGTACTGGTCAGCCTGCTTGGTACGTGGCAAATGACCGCTTTGGTCACAGGCCAAATCTGGCCCAGACCTGAGTGTTTAATGCTTCAATGCTCATAATAAAGCAATATAGCAGCCTATCAATTACTACAAAATCAGTTGCAGAATTGCTGCTGGATGCAAATATACATAGCATTGACATTTCTTTTCCTACAGAGAAGGACTTTATTTCATTTTTGAGAGTGACTAAGATATTGGCATAGTGCTTTGTGCTTTTTGAAGGGCCTTTGTTTGAAAAATTAACTATCCCTGGGGGTAAATTAAATGAACCTTTTTCTTTGTTCTTTCAATCCCTCTGCAAGAAGCTTAGTGCTGTTCAGCTGGAACTGCATATAAGTCAGAGATACATAGGTTGTTCCTTTGAGCATTGATTTCCCAAGAAGCATACAGAAAAGAAGCCTAGCAGGAATAAAAAGAAACAGTTCAGACTACCTGCATTGTCAGAAGAAATTGAGATACTTACTTCTCTGATAAAGGACTATGACTTGGTCAGGCCATGTGATGATGCACTCAGTAGTGCAATTTCAGGAATAAGAAGACAGATTTGCAGAAGGCAAGAAGACCCTCCAGAAGGCAAAATTTTGTCTCAGTTTAGACCCATTCATCTAGCTTGCAGCATCAATTTAATTGAGCATGGCAGCATTTCACAGAATCAGAATCAACCAGGTTGGAAAAGACCTCAGAGATCATCAAGTCTAACCTATTACCTAACACCTCCTGACAACTAAACCATGACCTCAAGTGCCACATCCAATCCTTTTTCGAACACCTCCAGGGACAGGGACTCCACCACCTCCCTGGGCAGCACATTCCAATCGCCAATTACTCTTTCTGGGAAGAACGTTCTCCTCACCTCCAGCCTAAACTTCCCCATGTGCAGCTTGAGACTGTGTCCTCTTGTTCTGGTGCTGGTTGCCCGGGAGAAGAGACCAAGACCCACCTGGCTACAACCTCCTTTCAGGAAGCTCTAGAGAGCAATAAGGTCTCCCCTGAGCCTCCTCTTCTCCAGGCTAAACAGCCCCAGTTCCCTCAGCCTCTCCTCATAGGGCTGTGCTCGAGACCTCATTTAATAATTTAATACATTTTTACCCTAGGTTGGACAGAAATAACACAAAAATGGCTTTTTGTCAGACTTGTACTCTTGCTTCTCCCCTGAGCCCCCTCTTCTCCAGGCTTCTGAGTAGCTTCGTTCCCTGTTCACCTATGAGCGTGACTGCGAATGTCTGTGCACCTATTCGTGCTTTTCCCACGTTATTTGTGTGTGTGGCTGTATGTTTGTATTTCACTTGTAATTGTTTCCTTCCAGCTGCACTGAAAAAGCTGTAAATATTCCAAACTCTTCTGGCACACACAAGCCGTTGTGATTACAACCCTGCCAGTTGAGAGAGAGCAGCTGACGCATCCATTTCTGATCACAACTTCTGTGGGAAGCTTGCCTCTGTCAGTCTGTGTTGGGTAAGGGGGAGAAAAAAAAGAGTTCTCAAAAGATGAAACTGTGTCAGTTTGCACCCACCTAGGGATATGCTGAGCTCTGAGACAGGTGAACTTATCACTGGGATTGAAGTTGCACATGGTTAAGCTGAATGCTGCAGGTATATTTTTAGGCATGTTAGGATCAGGGAGTTGCATGTCTTTTGATATAAATTCCAGAAGCTGTGCCTAAGTAATAGAGTGGTAGAGTTAAAGTGGAAATATATTGAGATAGCATAAAAAGTTAAAAAAGGGGGGGGAAACAGTCTATACTCACATGGAAAAGATTTCTATAGAATAGAATAGAATAGAATAGAATAGAATAGAATAGAATAGAATAGACAAACCAGGTTGGAAGAGACCTTTGAGATCATCAAGTCCAACCTGTCACCCAACACCATCTAATCAACTAACCATGGCACCAAGCACCCCATCCAGTCTCTTCCTAAACACTTCCAGTGATGGTGACTGCACCACCTCCTTGGGCAGCCCATTCCACTCTATCGCCATATCAACAGGTGTTTATAGTGCTTAGTCCTGAAGTGGTACAAATCTGAAGGGCACCAAAGCTCTCAGACTGCTTCATTTTCCTTTGGATTGTAGCTGTATCAATATTTCAGCTAATTCCATATTTTCAGATCAAACCCAGCCCCACGCTTAGAGGCAGGTTGTTTGTACAAGAGAGTTCTCTGCGAGAAAACGTTGCAGTGTGCATGAATCTCACCAGTTTCATTAACAATAAAAGAAATAAAAGGGAAAAGAAAATAAAATAAATAAAAGAAAAGAAAAATAAAAGGAAAAAGAAAAGAAAAGAAAAATAAAAGGAAAAAGAAAAGAAAAGAAAAATAAAAGGAAAAAGAAAAGAAAAGAAATAAAAGGAAAAAAGAAAAGAAAAGGAAAAAGAAAAGAAAAGAAAGAAAAGGAAAAAGAAAAGAAAAGAAAGAAAAGGAAAAAGAAAAGAAAAGAAAGAAAAGGAAAAAGAAAATAAATAAAAGGAAAAAGAAAAGAAAAGAAATAAAAGGAAAATAAAATTTTTTTATTCATTTTATTTTATTTTTAAACTAAAAGAAATAAAATATAAATTAACTGTAACATTTAAAATAACCTTAAAAAACCATTAAAACATAAAAACCTTAAAAAAGTTTTTAAAACCATAAAAATAAGGTAAAAATAACATTAAAAATGAACTAAAAAATAATGTAAACAATATAAAATAATATAAAAATTATACAATTTATAGAATTTATAAAATAGCATAAAAATAACAAAAATTAAAAAATAAAACCATTTAAAAACATTTTAAAAACAAAAAAACATTTTAAAACATTAAAAAACACATGAAAACATTAAGAAACATTTAAAAAAGAAGATAAAAAGTGACATTATAATAACATTTAAAAAAAAACAACATAAAAAGAAGATTAAAAAATTACATAAAAATAACATAAACCCCATAAAAATAACATAGCAAAAATAACAATAAGATAAAAAACATTAAAACCACAACCATGACATAAAAATAAAATAAAAATTACCAAAACCAACATTAAAAATAAAAAGGTCAGCTAAAATTATAAAAAACCCAACAACAACCCAACAAACAGAACTCAGAAGCTGATATTTAAAAGCTGACACCTGAATTAGACTGGGAGCGCATGGTGTGACACTGAAACTCCATTGCTGAATGAGCACACAGATAGGTCAAAAGAGCACATAACACAGATGATGGAGATTTCAAAGCAAACCATTTCTCTGACATTTAAAAGGGTTTCCCCTGCCTGAACATCAGAAGGGAAGATGTTCCCTGCCTAGTCTGCATTTCAACGGTGCTAATCCAGTTTAACTTCAGCCACTGGACCTGAAGAAAGTGTTTTCAGGGAGATTCTGTAAGATGAGATATTGATTTGCTTATCTATTTGCTTTAGTGTCCATTGTGTAAAATCAGGAAAATATGTGATTGAAATCAGCCTTCTCTAGTTGAAAACAAGCTCAGTTCATGAAGTGCTCTTCATTTACTGCCCAGCATGAACTCAAAGTGCATGACACTGGCATGGCTCCTCCTTTAGCAATGAAATGTACATCTCTGCTGCAGGTCTCCAGGATCCGAGATTAGAATAAAGCACTCTGGAGGTACTTAGTCATTACAGGGAGATCCCAGAAAACCAGCTTGTGCCCGTTTCAGCAGGAGTGCTGAGATGCCAGGAGATCTGTCTCACCCTGATGCCTTTGCCTTCTCCATATGACTATTTGTACAATCAGCTGAAATCTCTGTCCCTGTGGGCAGTGATGGGGATCCAGAAGCCAGCAAGGAACAGGCAAGCCAGGACCAGCAAATGAACTGTCAGCAAGGCACCACAAGCTGGTTTTGCCCACAGAGCTCCTGCATGGCTTTTGATCTCTGAGGTCTTTTCCAACCTTGTTGATGCTATGATTCTAAAACCACTCACCCACAAAGGCTTATAGGGAAACAGAGCCACAGTTTCCACTACTGTTAGCTGGGGTCAGACTCCTGGCACACTCCAAGCCTGAAGGACCTCAAATCATGGCAAAAGCTGCACTGTGCAACTGGCATGCACCAAAGCTCTTGGATGAGTAATAACCCATCCAGACCCAGACTGAGCCATTATGATATATTAACTCAATACAGCACAAAGTCTTCTGCATTTTTGTCCTGATCTGCAGACATTAATTGGATTCATAAGTGCCCCAGGGGGCCTGAAGACTAAACACAGTTTCAATGAACTATTAGAGCTCTTTCTTGAAAAGAGCTATTAAGATTGCAGAGCAAAAGCTCAGGGCGAGATGCCATTTGTACAAAAAGTGTCACCAAAAGTGAAAAGGGACCTGCAGTCTTTGTAAGTGAAGACAGGATTTGAAGCAGTATGCAGTGAACAGCTCTCCTGAAATTCTTCCAGACCTCCTTGCTTCTGTGCAGTATTTGAGTTAGGGTTTAAAAGCAGCAGGGTATGTGAACAAGTCCCACCTCAGGACCTTTTAGCAAACTGAGGTGGTTTTAATAGAATGGACCTTAATAATCAGCCCTGATCTACCACTGTGCTATTCATAACCATTTACTCCAGCTCCACAGAATCACAAAAAGAAAGCTGCCACCCTTTAGGGATTCACTACTGCAACAGAAATATCTCATAGACAAACAAGATTTTTTTCCCCCCTGGGGTATTAGAAAGCATTGGCACTATTGGCACTGCTTAACCTTTTGCTGACTGAATTTGGTGTTTGACTTTTAAAATGAGGGCACGATCAAGTCCTTAGATTCCAGCAGCACAAACAGCAGGGAAGTGCTTGCAGGGTGGCTTTGCTTACTGACTGCTCCGGTTGGGGTTTGCTGCTATGAGTGGCTCTTCAGGACAAGAGTGTGTGCAGGAAACAAAAGCACTAGGGGAAATTTTATCTGCATCATCACAGCTTTTCAGACTTTTCATACCTTCATTTCTACAAGAGGAGGTTTATAGTATATTTAGAAACATGTGTGGCTACTTTTCATATGCTCTCACAGGACAGACACTGGACGGTCATAGAATAGAATAGAATAGAATAGAATAGAATAGAATAGAATAGAATAGAATAGAATAGAATAGAATAGAATAGAATAGAATAGAATAGAATAGAATAGAATAGAATAGAATAGAATAGAATAGAATAGAATAGAATAGACCAGACCAGACCAGACCAGACCAGACCAGACCGGAAAAGACCTTCAAGATCATCACATCCACCCTATCATCCAACACCACCTAATCAACTAAACCATGGCACCAAGCACCCCATCAAGTCTCCTCCTAAACACCTCCAGTGATGGTGACTCCACCACCTCCCCGGGCAGCACATTCCAATGGGCAATCACTCTCTCTGTGTAGAATTTCCTCCTAATATCCAGCCTAAACCACCTCTGGTGCAGCTTGAGACTGTGTCCTCTTGTTCTGGTGCTGGTTGCCTGGGAGAAGAGACAAGCCCCCGCCTGTGTACAACCTCCCTTCAGGTAGTTGTAGACAGCAATAAGGTCTCCCCTAAGCCTTCTCTTCTCCAAGCAAGCCCAGCTCCCTCAGCCTCTCCTCACAGGGCTTGTGCTCCAAACCCCTCCCCAACTTTGTTGCCCTTCTCTGGACACATTCCAGCAAGCCAACATCCTCCCTGAACTGAGGGGCCCAGTCATGAAGGATATTAATGTGAAAGGGCTGAATGACACTTGGTGGTTTTATACAAGACACTAAAGCTGATGTTTCTTGCATAACAAATTGCCTGGGAGAAACTCCAGTGAGGCCCTGAGGTTTTAAATGAAACAAGGTTAAAATCATACAGTGTTAGCTTTGTCATGCTAAACATGTTTTGTATTATATCTCTGCACACATAATTCATTCTTTTCATTTTCACAGGCAACACGACCTTGAGCAAGAGACACGCTGTAGGACCACATCAGTGACAACATAAACAATATCAAACCCAATCATGGATACAGAGGAATAAAGACAAGATTATTTTTTACTTCCACCTAAAACTTAACTGGCTTTCCTTTAATTACCCTACAGGACACAAAGAGACATGAAAGTTTTTACCTTGCTGAACTTGGAGAAAGGCAGAACAGAGCACATAAGATGAATCTGGCTTCGGGTAACGGTGTTCCCACCTCTGCTGTAGCTCTGCAATGTAATGAACAGTTCAAAGGTGTCAAAATCTGTAGTGAGATTAAAGGCCAGGAGCAGTACACATAGCTTGCAAAAAAAAAGAGGTGGAAAATCAGATAAAGCTGCTTCTTATCAAGGGATGGATCTGGTAGCTTCGCAGCCCTGTTTTCTGTACATTTTAGATCACACGAACAATTTAATAACTTCTTCTGGATCAAATATGAAAACCTGGAGATTATGTACAAAGCCCCTCAGACTGTGTCAGTAGAATTCCCAGACACTAGGGAGCTACATACTCCTCAGACTGGGCATGCACCACTGCAGAGATTGGCATTTAAAAAAAATCAGAACACAAGAATTTCCAGTCTTGCACAATAGCCAACAGATTGCTTTGCTTGAACAGCAACAGAGCGAGGGGACACAGACTTAAGTTGTGCCAAGGGAGCTTCAGGCTGGATATTAGGAAGAAGTTCTTCCCAGAGTGATTTGCCATTGGAATGGACCACCCAGAGAGGTGGTGGAGTCACCATCCTTGGAGATCTTCAAGACTCAATGAGGCACTTAGTGCCATGGTCTAGTTGATTGGATAGGGCTAGGTGATAGGTTGGACTGGATGATCTTGGAGGTCTCTTCCAACCTGGTTGATTCTATAATTCTAATCCTTAATTCCACTATTAGGCAAAGGTTTGTTAAAATAATGAGGATTTGAAAATTATGCCTTTTTCCTGTTTTAAATCACACTGAGAACAACCTCACTTGCACCAGTCTGGATATACTGTCTGCAACTCTGCAGGGACCACTTGCATAGTCAGTTTACCCTGGGTTAACACAGCCTGCTCTCACCAGCCCCTCTCCCACCAGACAGACAGGAGGAAAAATAACACAAAAAACCAAACCTTTGAGTTGAGATAAAGACTTTACTAGAAGTGATCCAGTGCACAACTACCTTAGCTTATTGGCAGAGAAAGTGCAGCAAAACGTAGAAGGAGCAGCAGAAGCCAGCGATGTCTCCCCACCCCTGACCCACAGCCTGCCCAGCAGAAAGGACAAACACCCCAAAACCTGGAAACCAGAAGCAGCAACAGGAACAGGAAGCCTCTCATGCTACAACCTGAACTTCAGGCCCCGTGATATTTTGATTTTGAAGCTGGCACAATGGGAACATGGTGTTGAATATCATCAGCAGGTTTGATTCAACAGTTACCAATTTCATCGCAGACCTCTCCCTAACAATTTATTTAATACTCAAGTACAGAATACAGAATTAACCAGGTTGGAAAAGGCTTTTGAGATCATCAAGTCCAACCTTTCACCCAACACCATCTAAATCAACTAAACCATGGCACCAGGTGCCTCATCCAGTCTCTTTTTAAACACTTCCAGTGATGGTGATTCCACCACTTCCCTGGGCAGCACATTCCAATGGCCAATCTCTCTTTCTGTGAAGAATTTTTTCCTGAGTAAAGAGCAAGCCTGCCTCACTCCTCTGAGCTCTGTGTCTGAGGTTGCACTGCCTTATTTTGGAAAAGGCAATGATCCTCGGAGGGCAAGAGCATGGATATAGGGTGTGCCCTGGCTGGACAACACCAGGCTGCAGAGGCACGGTGGGGCTGAGGTGTGTTTTGCTACTAAGACATTTTCTTTGCTAGGCAAGGCTGGTGGTGAAAGCCTGACACAGAAACAAATCGAATTGCCAATTTGGGTGCTTACAGTCTAGGTACCAATGTTTTCCCATGTTGTTTAGTCCTAACAAAGCAAATCTAAGGAAAGAAACAAAGGCAGGAATAGTCAGTGGTAGTAGAATGCAGTCTACTCTACTGAGATTATTGCCCCAGCTGTGGCTGTGTTGGGTGATAGGTTGGACATGATCATCTTGAAGGTCTTTTCCAACCTGGTTAATTCTATTCTATTCTATTCTATTCTATTCTATTCTATTCTATTCTATTCTATTCTATTCTATTCTATTCTATTCTATTCTATTCTATTCACAAATTCAGTTGTGCAGCCTCCCACCATGCCAGCTCCCTCCTGCAGGCACCTTTTCATTCTGTCACCCTTAGATATGTGATACCAATTCATGTAAAACACACAACTTAACAAACGGCCAGCACTTAAAGACAAAAGGGGTTAGGAGATGGTGGTTGCACTTGGGCACAGTGGTCTGCCTCTGCATAACAGTAGCTGGTACCAGATAGGTGTCTTGCTTGCAGAGCTTCCCTTCTTTGACTTTTGTTGAACTCACAGTTCAGAAATGAATGACCACTCCAGTTTTCTTCCACCCAACAGCACTTCATGTGCTGCCACCCCTCGCTGCTCTCAGATGCCAGGAAGAAAAAAAATCATTCTTTTTCATAAAAGCTAATCTCTTCACAGCAGCCTTTAGACATAAATTAATGAAAGATCAGAATATAAAGATGTTCAGTTTTGATTATTTGCCCATTTGCAGGAAATGCAGTTAAAACTGTTTAGTTTTATCATCACCAGACAAAATAAGCATGACAGGCTATTCCAGCCTCTGGATTATGGAGATAACACACAGAAATGTCATTTCCATTTCCATTCTTTTCACAGAGCAACAAACCCATGCTTGCAAGCAAATTAAAACTCAGAACTTAATTGGATTTTTATATTCTCTTTAAACAGGTACCATTGTTTTTCTTCTTTTTATTATTATATCTGCACACTGGATTTCAGTTTGAGAGCATGCCACTGCAGGTGAGAGACCCTCTGTGCTAAATGGTTCATTTAACAACATTAAAATCTACCTTTCTTCAGCACGTTTCAGGACTTAGATGGTTGGATGCCAACATTCCTTGATTATTGTTAAACAAGAGAAAGGCTATGGAAAATTAGTCTATGTTACTCTCTCTATATATATATATCTCCACACAAGCATATGCACATACATCTATATATTTGCAAGCATCTGCACAAGTAGACTTGCATGTATAGCTATATGTATACTTATGCATGCAAATACAGAATAGAAAGCTTCAATAATCGCCCTCTGCATGCTCATAGTTTGGCCATAACTTGAGCAACCATTTGATAAAAAACAAACAAACAAACAAAAACTTGCTTTCTTTGGGTCTTTCTGAAAATTTGCCATGCTATGAAAAAAAAAATGAAATCATAGAATCATAGAATTGTTACAGTTGGGAGGGACCTCAAGGATCATCTAGTTCCAACCCCCCTGCCATGGGCAGGGACACCTCACACTAGAGCAGGTTGTTCAGAGCCACATCCACCCTGGCCTTAAAAACCTCCAGGGATGAGGCTTCCACCACCTCCCTGGGCAACCTGTGCCAGTGTCTCACCACTCTCATGGGGAAGAACTTCTTCCTAACATCCAGTTTGAATCTACCCATTTCTAGTTTTGTTCCATTCCTTCTAGTCCTATCATTACCTGACACCCTAAAAAGTCCCTCCCCAGTTTTCTTGTAGCCCCCTTAAGATACTGGAAGGCCACAATTACATCTCCTCTGAGCCTTCTCTTCTCCAGACTGAACAGCCCCAAATCTCTCACAGTCTGTCCTCATAGGAGAGGAGCTCCAGCCCTCTGACCATCCTCGTGGCCCTTCTCTGGATATGCTCCAGCACCTCCAGATACTTCCTGTAACAGGGGCTCCAGAACTGGTTGCAGTACTCCAGGTGGAGTCTCACCAGAGTGCAGTAGAGGGGAAGAATCACCTCCTTTGACCTGCTGGCTGTGCTTCTCTTGATGCAGCCCAGGATGTGATTGTCTTTCTGGGCTGCAACAAATCTTTCACTATTCCCCTTTTTCTTTCTGCTCACCATGAGCTTCACCAAGGTAGCACTACCTGATACTGCATTTAAGACCCTATCTCTGATGGTGGTCAATAAAGTCCAAGCAGCTTCTCTGACAATGAACTATGAAGCACAGGTCTCCTGTTGTACTCCAGTATGCCTTACCCAGGGGAAGGAGTCTTTATTAGGGCAGAATATGAAACATCCTGGAGAAAACTTCACCACATTTCATTGAAGAAGATACTGAGAATGGGACTGTGGCAGCAAACAGTGTTGTAAGGGCAAGCAGAGGGAAAAGTCACCTTGAGCTCCATGTTATATTACCACTACTAACTCTCTGTGTGAGAGAAGAGCACCGCAGCATCAGCCACCCTGTACTTGAGACCTCCTGACACATTTCTGGTTTGTGGCACTGGAAAGCAAGGCTTTGCTCCACACAAGTCAATTGCTATCAGAAAAATAGCTGAAATTATGAAAAAGTTGAATGATGAGAAAAGTCTGTCTTGGCCAGCACTTCTCACTGCTCCCTGTAAATGCTCTCAGTACAGGGGGAGAGCCAAGAGGTCAAGGTCATTCCTGTTGCATCCCAAGGCAACACGATCATGCTTTGTCCAAGGGTGACAAAGGTTGTCTTGCAATGTACATATTCCTATTCACCTAATGAACACTTCATGACCCTGGAGAATGCACTGAAGTAGAAGCTTGATTCAAAAATCCTCAGTGCTAAACAAACACGCTCGGACTAATCCCAGTTCTTTCTTTACTCCAGTCACTTCTGGTCAATGTGTGTCAAACATCACAGCAACAGCTGAAAACCTCCACGCTGCAGATCTGTCTGGGGTGAGGCATGAGCAGAATAGCATCACTGACTGAGGGCCTAATTATAAAACTGCCATTGCCTTTGGGAAATAATTGACCACAAATGTCAGCTAATCAGCAGAAGAAGGAGAATTCTTGCTGAAGTATAAAATCCTCTGCATTAAGTCTCTGCACTTCACATTGTATCATTTTCACGTGCACGACTCAAAACTGATAAGGCATGACATGTTCCCATATCTTTTGTGTTTTACCTGCATCATTTGAAACTGGCATAGTTTCAACACCTGCCACGAGCTACGTAAGTGTGTAAATTACAAGAAGTACTTTGCCTCCTGTGTTGACCTTCCTCTAGTTTACACTTACCTCTGAGACAGAACTTCTGCATGTTCAAACTGGCAAATCCTGTGCATCACGTGAAGTTTTGCCCTTCATCTCATAAACTGTGTTCATGATGGATTGCAATTTGACTAAGGATTTGGAATAGCTCTTCAAAAATTAACCTCTTCCACACAAACCCACACCTAAGCAATAAAGAGGTAAGCAAAGAATAAAACTCACAATTTGGTGTTACTTGGTCTTTAGGATTTTGTCTGGCTAGATCACAGTACTCTCTAGGAATTCAGAAGCAAGAGTACAAGTCCGATAAAAAGCCATTTTTGTGTTATTTTTGTCCAACCTAGGGTAAAAAAATAAATATTAAATTATTAAATGAGGTCTTGAGAACAGCTCTATGAGGGAGCTGGGGTGGTTTAGCCTGGAGAAGAGGAGGCTCAAGGGAGACCTTACTGCTCTCTACAACTACATGAAAGAAGGTTGTAGACAGGTGGGGGTTGGTCTCTTCTCCCAGGCAACCAACACCAGAACAAGAGGACACAGTCTCAAGCTGCACCAAGGGAAGTTTAGGCTGGAGGTGAGGAGAAAGTTCTTCCCAGAAAGAGTAATTGGCCATTGGAATGTGCTGCCCAGGGAGGTGGTGGAGTCACCGTCCCTGGAGGCGTTCAAAAAAGGATTGGATGTGGCACTTGAAGCCATGCTTTAGTTGCCATGAGGGGTTAGGTTTATTCTATGTATTCTATGTATTCTTAGGTAATAGGTTAGACTTGATGATCTCTGAGGTCTTTTCCAACCTGGTTGAGATTCTGTGATCCTATGATGTAATGGGCAAACCTGTTCAAACTGGGTTGTCAAGACCAGCTTTGTAGGCACCAAAGGTCTAGCTCAAATTACTTTGGCATAACTGTCACAATTTTCTCTGCCATGTTTATTTGTCTCAGCCTCCTGGCACTTTTCTTTTCTGATTAGCCCAGCAATGAACCTGGCCAGCCTCATTCTCACGTGATTTCCAGCACAGCACTGTGTGATGCGAGATGCAAGCATAAACTGCTCTTCCCCTGCCTCCATGCCAGCCTCTGCTGAAATGGCCAGAGGACATGGACATGAAAGGGGCCCACAGAAACAGTCACAAAGGAAGTAACTTCTTTCATTTTGAAAGACTTTTCTAAGCATATTTTTTACTCTTCTTTTTTTTTTTTTTGTAATGAAAATATTTTCTGCTTTAGCAGTAGCCAAAGCTCTCTTTTAAAGCACCACCTCCTATGAAGTGGAAAAATACAACACAGTTGGTTAGAAAATGTTTCACTTTTATCTTTTGTGTCTGCTGTAACATGATATCCAAAGATGCATTCCTACCAAAAATATTTCTGATGTTTAGCTGTTGTTTTGAGTAAATAAACAAACTGAAGAAAGTACTGGGGTTTGGCATAAAATCCTAACTTTTCTGTTGAGTGCCACCACTTCCCCCTTTCATAAGGAAATACACATGGAGCAGAAGGCTCTGTTCCTTTGCTTCTGATCCTCATCCTTCAAAAGTAAAAAACCATACCAAGACAACAACCAAACAAACCCACAGCCTTATTCTCTTGGAGAAAACCTTTCCTTTTTCTATCAGTCTAGTGAGACCGTTGCCCCTTTCCAGATTCATAACTAACGTGTACTTACAGGTTACCATATGCTTACTTTCAGCTCGTGCTTTGGAGAGTAGCTGGTTAGCTGCTGCCTATAAATACCACAAACTTGATTCTCAAATACAGTTGGAGTAACTGTATCTTAAAAGCATATGGACTGAGTAGATGAAAGGCTATACAGTCATGATCCCCTAAGGCATTTATAGCAGAGCAGTTCTACCACCTCAGCTGCAGCTCCCACCAGCTACAGCTAGTAGCCCAGCCATGTACCACAGCTTAGGATGATGAAGAGGACGTTGAAATCCCCTTGGGGCAGATGCCAATTGGTAATCCCCAATGTATTCAATGCTGATCCATGTCATGACCAAAACACTGAATACCAGAGATGGGAGTGATTTCCAAGGTCTGCTTAAATCATAGAATCAGGTTGGAAAAGACCTCAGAGATCATCAAGTCCAACCTATCACCCAACACCTCATGACTAACTAAACCATGGCTTTAAGTCCCATGTCCAATCCCCTTTCAAACACCTCCCAGACATACTTCTCTTAAAATTAAGAAAGCTATAAATACATTTTCAACAATAAAGACTTCCTGAGCATATCCAGTATCTATTTTTCTAGCAGGCCCTAAGGAGCTAAACCCAGCTCTTTTTATTCTATGCATGTGTCTGGACCGAGCTGAGAGTGCTCAACATCACCAAAACACATAAATGTGTTTGTGTAAGGAATACTCATTAGCTTTTGTCTATCCACTTCAGCTGGTTGTATTAATAAGACTAAGTAAAGTTCAAATACTTTCTGAAAAGAGGAGACATTTGATAGGAAAATTCTGTAGGGCAGGAGAATGGTATTATTTCTATTTTCCAGCTGAAAGAGGGGGCTGACAAGGTGCTGGCCCACAACCACACCAAAGCCCTGCTAGGGAGCTGTTGCTGATCACTGCATCTGACTCCCATATAAAGATTTATGGAGATGCTGTGTTGTGCAGAAGGCAGCTCATCAACAGCACCAGCAGAACGAGGCATTGACTGTGAGAGAGAGCAGAGCTAAAACACTTTAAAATGTCAAGGCAGGATGACAACCCACAGGCAGAGTTATCTCCACAGAGTTCGGATGCTTCATGGAGAAAGCATCCCACACAAGTCATCCAGGTGGTTAGGCTGTAAACAAGCTTCTCACTGACACAGGCAAGGCATGGCAGTGGGCTCCCAACCGATTTTATGCCAGAGGACTCTGGAGCAATCTGTGTGTTGATGCAGGTGTGGGCGGGTGAGTAACCAGGACCCTAAAACTTCTCAGAGATGTTGTGTTTTGTAATTCTGAGCTCTCTGTGGCTCTGACAGGAGGTATCTCAGCCGCTGGATGCAGCTGCTGTTGAGTAAACTTCAGGGAAGCTCAGATACACACCTTTAAAAGGCACAATGTTTCTGAATTGTCATCCACAGTACTTTAGTTTAGAAAGTAGGTTGCTGAAATAGTGGTGTTTTGGGTTTGTGGTGGGGTTTTTTTAGTCCTTTACTACTGATGTTTAGGGGAAAAGCAACAGAAGGAAAAAGGTGCCAAAACCACCATCCTTCAAATCACGGATGATGACTACCAGTGAAAGGAAGCCTGATGCTATCCTGTGTCCAGTTCTGAGCCCCCCAATTTAAGAAGGACATTGAGACTCTTGAACGTCTCCAGAGAAGGGCAATGAGGCTAGGGAGAGGCCTCAAGCACAAGCCCTACAAGGGGAGGCTGAGGGAGCTGGGATTGCTTAGCCTGGAGAAGAGAAAGGCTCAGGAGAAACCTTATTGTTGTCTACAACTACCTTAAGGAAGGCTGTAGCCAGGAGCGGGTTGGTCTCTTCTCCCAGACAACCATCACCAGAACAAGAGGACACAGTCTCAAGTTGTGCCAGGGGATGTTCAGACTGGGTGTTAGGAGGAAATTCTACACAGAGAGTGATTGGAGGTGTTCAGGAGGAGACTTGGTGGGTTGCTTGGTGCCATGGTTTAGTTGATTAGGTGGGTTGGATTGGTTGATGGGTTGGACGTGATGATCTTGAAGGTCTCTTCCAACCTGGTTTATTCTGTGTATTGCCCATTGGAATGTGCTGCCCGGGGAGGTGGTGGAGTCCCCATCCCTGGAGCTGTTCAAGAGGGGATTGGACGTGGCACTTGGTGCCATGGTTTAGTAGTCATGAGGTCTTGGGTGACAGGTTGGACTTGATGATCTTTGAGGTCTTTTCCAACCTTACTGATTCTGTGATTCTATGATCCTCTTCACTAGCAGGAAAAGAGAGGAAAAATAACTTTTACTTTCTCCTACTGGCTAAAATTAATTTTAGGTCATTAAATTATGCCTTTGTCATTAAAACAGAAGCCAATGGAGTGGTCACAAATCTAACTCCTTGAAAAGAGACAATGGATTAAGGCTGGTTTAAAAACAGAGCTTTTTTGCATAAATATATATTAAAGGACTTCATTCGACTGTCAGGCTTTAGAGTTTTAAGGTTATCATGGCAAGAATTTTATGGCCTTCATAGTCATAGAATTATAGAATTGTTAGGGTTGGAAGGGACCTCAAGGATCATCTAATTCCAACCCCCATGCCATGGCGAGGGACACCTCACGCTAGATCAGGTTGCTCAGAGCCACTTCCACCCTGACCTTAAAAACCTCCAGGGATAAGGCTGCTACCACTTCCCCGGGCAACCTGTTCCAGTGTTTCATCACCCTCACGGGGAAGAACTTCTTCCTAACATCCAATCTGAATCTACCTATTTCTATTTTATTTTCCATCCCCCCTAGTCCTAGACAATCCAGCTTAGGCAAACCCAGCAAAATATTCTTTAGTTTCCCAAGTAGATTTATTTTGCACCTTTTCTCTTTGCTCCCACCTTACATCCCTCACCCCAGAAAAAGCCTGCAACACCTCTATCAGTCTCAACACCTTTGGCACAAAACCCCAGACGCCTCAGCAATATGCTGCAGGAGATGTCAGTGTTCCTGGCATTTATATGAATGTGGCCAGTGATCTTAATAGGTCATTAAAATTTGCCACCTGTCTGTTCCTGTGGCAGGGAGCTGTCAGAGGTGCGCTGGGCTGTATGTGACAGTACAGCCACTGAGACTTTGTTCACGTTTGCAGAGATCAGTGTGATGCCTCGAGCCCAAACTGGCTTTTAAAACTTTCTACCTGGTGAATAGATGAATTTGTAGCAAGATCTAAAAGTCATGGACTCAGCCACACTTTGTCTCCAGTCTAAAATATAAGCTTGATATCTCTAAGACACAGGACAAATCATAGAATCAACAAGGCTGGAAAAGACCTCAGAGATCATCAAGTCCAAAGTATTACCTAATACCTAACACCTCATGGCTAACAAAACCATGGCTCCAATTGCCACATCCAATCCCCTCTTGAACACCTCCAGGGATGGGGACCCCACCACCTCCCTGGGCAGCACATTCCAATGGCAAATTACTCTTTCTTGGAAGAACTTTCTCCTCACCTCCGGCCTAAACTTCCCCTGGTGCAGCTTGAGACTGTGTCCTCGTGTTCTGGTGCTGGTTGCCTGAGAGAAGAGACCAACCCCCACCTGGCTGCAACCTCCCTTCAGGTAGTTGTAGATAGCACTAAGGTTTGCCTTGAGCCTCCTCTTCTCCGGACTAAGCAACCCCAGCTCCCTTAGCCTCCCCTCAGGGGGCTCGTGCTCAAGAACCCTCTCTATCCTTGTTGCTCTTCTCTGGACACATTCAAGTATCAAAATGTCCTTCTCAAATTGAGAAGACCAGAAATGGGCACAGTACTCAAGGTGTGGCTAGCACCAGAACAAGAAGACAGAGCCTCAAGCTGCACTGGGGGTGAGTACAGGGGCAGAAATGTCAAACCTGGCCTCTGAAGAGTTTGATTCTATTCTTCTTGCCTATTGCTATTTGTTTTTTCACAGCCTTGCTGACCCACTAGCATCTTGGCAATATCCCTCACAGCATGCTACAGGGAGATAATTCTAATTAGAGTTATCAAGTCCATCTTGATTTTGACATGATGCTACACGCTGCTGTTCAGACTGTGAATGATACATTATCTCTCCCTCCGCCCCACAGATGTAGCACAGCTACAAATGCTTGGCTCAGATCAAGTTCTAAAGGAAAAGAAAAGGTCACCAGCCATTTGCAGCAGATCTCCTGCTGGTTCTCTGCCAAAGCACTACTGCTTTTCCCCAGGATAAGCTCAGCTCTCTGGTACATTTGCCAGTTTATCCCTCTTTTCTTAAACTGGATCTCGATAAAGTAATCACATATTCACAGCATTTAGAAACTGAGTTCATTTTCTATTGGACCAACTCTAAAAGCCTCTCAAAAGCAGTGAAGGACCTGGAAATTGAAGAACAAAACACACTATATTTGTGTGTTGGAATACAGGAACTGACAGGTAGCAAAAAACACCCTTACCAGAGTTATAACAACAAATACAGCCTAAAGGGAAAGAAATTCTTATTCCCTCCCCCCATGTTCTCTGGACTTCTGAGAAGCAGCCTTGCTTTGAAAATGCTGCGTTAGGCTTCATTAAGAAACAAGAGCAAGCAAGGCAAAAATGTTTTTGCATTCCTTTTGGAAACCCAATCAAAAGTACTGCATGATTTTTAAAGTACAAGGTATTATGGGTTTCCCAATAATTCTGCCACCTAGCTGTGCTCCTCTAATTAGCCATGAGTAGCTCTTCATTTATTTCTCGGGCATTGTTGCCAGCTTCTTGCATATCTCTCCCAACCTGTGAAAAATCACCAAAATAGACCAACAAAAAGTAATCTTCCTGTTCCCTGTGCAGAGATATTAAAATGGTAATTGCACTCTTTATACCTCTGAAACCTGGCTCTCCTTCTAGATACTTATCTGAAAGCCCAATGAAATTGTGTGATAGCTGTTGCTGATGCTACTTAGACATTACTGGAAGCTACTGAGAAGTGATAATAATCACTGCATTGTAAAAGCTTCACACAGTGAGGCCAAAGTTCATGACTTGTATAGTGAAGGGTGATTGCCTGGAGAAACAAAGTCCATTTACTAATTCTTACCATCATACTTACCCTTGTTTAGAATATCACAGAAAGAAATCTTGTTATTTCAAAGGTATTGTGCTTGGCTTGCAGCAGTCTTAACTCAAAACTTTAGTACAGACTGTTTCCCCATGAGCAGGTAGGTTATATGGTCAGATCCCACTTTACTCCTTAATGTAATTAACTGCCCCATAGAAACACCTTCTGCTCTCACCTTCTCTCCCTAAAGTCCAGAGACTGCTATACTCCTTTGTTGCAGCTGATTGCTTCCTCCTTGTAAAGACCAAACTCACTTTGAAACTCTTACCTACAGGTTTAATTGCTGTTTGCACACTCCATGAAGCATCCACTTCAAAAAAAGCATCTCATAATTTGGGAGCATTTGAGTAACGAGGCAAAGGTTACACATTGTTGTCCCTTGCTCGCAGAACTTCTGTAGATGATGGTTTGGGAGGAATTTTCCACTACTCCCCTCTTAGTGGCAGGGCTTGTGCATCCCACAAAGACAGAGCAGGAGGAAGAGGTTTCACTGCCAGTCCCACACATGTTGTACACCTCAGGATGAACTCACTGAAAGGTGAGTGTGGCTGCTTCTATGAAGGAAGTGGGCAGAAACCAGTTGCCTCATGGCTCATGGGAGCCCATCAGCAAAAAGAGCTGTGAGAAGGCAGAGGCTGACCTTTAGTGGGAGGAGGCAGAATTGATTTCAGCATTACAAGGCTTCCCAGAGGTACTGTGTGATGCATGGTCTGAAAAACCAGTCTTCCCTTATCATTTGGAAGTAGCACCTTCACACATCAAAACCTCCTAAAATAGGAAAGATGGTGGGGTGTTATAAGAGTATTTTTAGGCTTTGCTTTTAGATCAAGTTATTTGAAGACTTTATTTTCCATAGACCCAAGCATAGAAAAGCTCAGCAAGAATTATCAACAGCTTAGCTGGAGGCATCTTTTATACTTGAGATCCAGACAGGCTCTTCAGGAGCTACAAGTGGTCTGATTCTTCATTCCAAAACCACAACCTGTGCTGAAATGGTGAAGCAAAGGTGCTGACTAAATAAAGAGAAAGGATAGAGATATTTTGGAAGCAGTGTTGGGTTTTTTTTACTCCAGAAGAAATGATATCAAAGAGAGAAGGAAGTGAACAGGTTACACCATTAAGAATTCCTCGTTTGGATTTATTCCAGTGTTTGTCAAGTTCCTACAATGGGCAGCTTCAAATGCCACAGAGTAATTGCATAAGAAACCCCATTAAGAGACTCTGATGAGGGGGACTATTAGAATTGAATACACAGTTTGCTCTGATGAATTCCCCTACTTGTTTTTGCAGCAAATAGTATAGTTACACATTGGGGTTGGTTTCTTTCCTTTCACAAAAGTGTGAATTACAGTCCTATAAATTCACTGTTACTGTCAATTAAATTAAATAAACATTGTCTGAGTGCATTAGGGAGAGATACAAAACAATTCAATACCAGGGTTAGTTACTGAGGAGGGTTTTTAATGAACATAAATTGATGTAATTAAAATAAATCTGCTTTTCACGTTTCTTGAGTAGATGCCCTGTAGCTATTCCTGTAGAACACTGCAGCAGAATAAACACTGGGCCAAAGCTGCTATCTTTCCTCAGACTAAATGGGAGCTTCCTGCTCTCTGGGATTTCAGGGATAGAATAGAATAGAATAGAATAGAATAGAATAGAATAGACCAGACCAGACCAGACCAGACCAGATTGGAAGAGCCCCTCAAGATCATCACGTCCAACCCATCATGCACCACCACCTAATCAACTAAACCATGGGACCAAGTACCCTATCAAGTCTCCTCCTAAACACTTCCAATGATGGTGACTCCACCACCTCCCCAGGCAGCACATTTCAATGGGCAATTACTCTCTCTCTGAAGAATTTCTTCCTAACATCCAGGCTGAACCTCCCCTGGTGCAGCTTGAGACTGTGTCCTCTTGTTCTGGTGCTGGGAGAAGAGACCAACCCCTGCCTATCTACAACTACAGGTAGTTGTAGTGAGCAATAAGGTCTCCCCTGAGCCTCCTCTACTACAGACTAATCAACCCCAGCTCCCTCAGCCTCTCTTCACAGGGCTTGTGTTCCAAACCCCTCACCAACTTTGTTGCCCTTCTCTGAACACGTTCCAGCAAGTCAACATCTTTCCTAAACTGAGGGGCCCAGAATGTGTAATGCTTGGGCATGCTGCCTGCTTAAATAGTTGTTAGACAAATGTAAAAGAGATCAAACATCAGCTTTTATTAAATTTTGCATTTCCCACTATCACCACCTTTCAATATCACTCTTTATAGGCTCCTGGTAACTGGCTGGTAGCTTCCATGAATTCTGCTTTTGTGTCCCTAAAATACTAACAACAGGATGACCAATATGTTTAATTTCTTAAGAGTAGAAGATATGTGTTATCACTGGACCAGTGGATACCAGGTATGCCTATTAATAAATCATACAGAGCTAAGCAAAGGAGAGAGCTAAAGGAGCTCTCTCCTCTCTTGAGAGAGGAGGATAATCAAGATTAATAAAAAATTATCACAAGCCCCTGACATTTGAGTTCTGCACTCTGATAGTGATGATGTGTCATGTGGAGGTGTGTGTATGCACAGAGATCCCATCTTAAACTGCTCTGCTCCCACCTCTCAAGGATGCAGTCATTAGCATCTGGGTCCTACTGAAAAAAAATGTTATTGGTCACCTCTGACTGCACAGTTCAGTTCTCAAGATGGCTATGCAAAGAGCATTTGGCTTTAGGACATAGATATGAAACAAAATCTCATATTTGACATCAATGCCATTCTTCCTCTCACCTTCACTTCAGCTCGTCGAGGCTCTCAAGCTGAATTCCCACTGCCTCTGTCAGATAAATCCTTCAAATCAACTTCCATTTCAGGAGTTCCTCACATGGAAAAATTATTCTGGCTGGAAAATAGAGAAAGGATATTTTCTGTGTGCAGCAGTGTCATTGAAAATTAGTGCCTTTGGCATCCCCTCTACAGAGAGAGAAATTTCACTCTGCAGATAAATAAAGAGCTTAGGTCCCCAGGGCTGTCAGCCTTTAACAAACAATAAGTACATGCAATAGAGTAGAAGGGAATATAAATTAGAACAGCATCTTGAATGGTCCTTCTTAATAACACAATGTATGTTTATCACCAAGGAAAGAAGGCCCAGCAGCTAACAAACACCACAAAATTCCCACATACCATAGCATTGTCTGTGGCTCTTAGAAAGGTAAAGCATGCTTGAATAGATGTCATTGCTTTTAACACTAGAGACATGCATGCTTAGAGAAAGGAAATCACAGCACACTATTTCTCCCAAGGCAGTACAAAGTACTGTTTTTTATAATTGCAAGCATAAGATTGAAAAACATTTCCATTTCCTTGATGAGTTGTGTTGCAAACTGGCAGCATACCAACTGCTGGCTTAGGCTACGTGGCACAGTGTGTAAAGTCCTTAATCCTCAACGCACAGCTCCCTCTCCCTTAGAAGATGGTGGCTTTGATAAAGGCACATAGCCAAAAATCACAGGAGGTCATTTTCAGAATGCTTTTAAGGTGAGGCAGTTTGTCACTTTTCAGTCTATAAATCTTTCCCTTCCCCCCTCTCCCCCCACTCTTTCTTCTGATTTTTCAAGGTTATTATCACCATGCTTTTTCCTTGGTACCAGTTCCTCTGAACTCGCATTCACAATGACTCACAGCAGGGAAGCACAGAGAGAGCTACCACCAGAAGCCTCCTCCCTAGAGAAGCTTCACAATGCTGCCTATTATTTAACAACTTGAAATGCTGGCTTAATGGCACATGTCTGAAACATCCCTTCCTTTCATTTGTTCACCCCAGGGACACAAACCACGGAGATATATCTCCACTCTCTATCCCACCCTTCCTGATGATGAGGTGCATGAAAGCAGGGAGGCTGCCAATCTCCAGACTGCAGCTGTGACTCCTGACACTGGTGTAGTTGTGCTCCAAATCTCAGTGCAGCCATGTATTACCTTACCAGTGAAAGCCCTCTAAATGGTTAAAAAAATATAGCACATCTTAGGGAAGTATTAAATTTGGGTATGTTTTTCTTGGTCATCATCATCCCTCCACCTGTAAAATTGGAGATGGTATGTAGTGGAGAAGACACTTCAGATGCTTTGACTGTGCTGAGATAGGAGTTAAAAGCTTCTCTGCTGATGCTTAATAGAAGTCATCCTTATTAGAAGCAAACCCTCCTCAGCAAAAGATCTCTCTTACTGCAGTTTAAAAGTTGGTCATCCATCCTTGCACTCCCACGCAGCACTTCTTCAGCAGAAGAGGATAGATACTGGGGATATACAAACAAAGTTCTGAAAGGAAATTGACTCCCCATGTCTCATTAATGGTGAGAAAACTACAGACTATTATGCCTCCGTGTGGGCTGGAGCCCTGCAAGTTTGAAGAGGGAGTCCAGCAGGCTGACAACAGGACGCAGGGCTGCTACATGGTATCGACAAGCTCTCAAACTAACCTAGCAGTCATTCAAATCTGGCTGTGTTATCTATCGCTCCTTCTAAATGCCTCTCTTCCAAACACCACGGCAGGTGAAATCCAATACCATGCACTGGCTCACAAATAGCTATTCATTTGCCTCCACCTGAAACTTTTGTTAGAAGCTTCTGAGGAAAACACTGGCTAATAGAAAAGCGTAGGTGAGGCGACAAGTTGAACTGATTGCACGCATTAAACCGAGCGGCTGGGGCTTCAGTTACGCCACAGCTTTGTTTGGATGAACAGGATAATGCTGTGAGCCTGGCAGTGGTGCAGGATTACAGGCTACAACTCAGTTCCATCTAATTCACCATGTGGTGCTAAGCATGTCTCCGTGCCTCTTAATCCTTTTTTCGTCCTCCCTTGGCACATTTGCTTCTGTGCTATCTGTTTGCAAGAGAAGGTACTCAGAAGGTTTGTCTTTTCCCATAGGCCTTTGTGGCTCTGTACTGGCTCTAGCATCATAATCCCTAGGTGAAATGATCCCATAACTAGTAACTGCCTTAACATGTATACTATTACTATTAATAGGAGTTGCCCTAACTTGCATACTATTACTATTAATAGCAGGTATAAGAATATAAATAGTTGCAGGGTCTACAGCCTCCTAAACCCGGTTTGTTGCAGCTTAGACATCATAGAATCATAGAACCAATAAGGTTGGAAAAGACTGCAGAGATCATCAACTCCAACCTCTCACCCAACACCTCATGACTAACTAAACCATCACTTCAAGTGCCACATCCAATCCCTTTTGGAACATCACCAGGGACAGTGATTCCACCACCTCCCTGGGCAGCACATTCCAATGGCTAATAACTCTTTCTGTGAAGAACTTTCTCCTCAACTCGAGCCTAAACTTCCCCTGGAGAAAGGCTCATCAGGCATTTTTTCCTTCCCTCTCTAAGACTCACCTTGAAACTAGACTACAGCCCTGGGCTAGCCTGACTGTGCACACATCTCTTCTGCCCAGCATAATCTCTCATCTGATTGCTGCGTGGCAGAGGTAGCTCTTCCCCATACATGAGGCACTGCTTGGAACATGAGTATTTCAAAAAGGACCAACAGACTCCTCAGAAATTATTAACACACTTCTGCAATCAGTGTTTGAGGGTTGCTGTAAAATAAGAGAGAGTTGTGCTTTCAGGGTCTTGCTTTCCACGCTCAGACTGACCCTGACAATATTTCAAACATGCAGCTGCAGTCTTACTATGAAGTATTAATGCAACAGATCTTAAGGATATTCATGGACTGCTGCTGTTAACATTCTGAACTGGTTACTTGACTCCCATTAGATCCTACACCAAGGTAACATTTCCCAGGAGTCTATTTGTATTTCAAAGAAGAACACATTGACCATGTTCACACTTTCCAATGTTTCTTCCAGACACAAGGGATTATTTACCCATGCTTGCATGCAAATACCTCATCTAATTCATTTTGTTCTTTTAAAATGCTCTTTAAATAAAGCTTTTGGGAGAAATAAAGGCTGTTTCAATTTATCTTAGTTGAAACCAGGACTATAAATCTCTTCAGTTTCCTTTATTGATCTGAGGCAAAATTACAAATATAAATTACAGCTGCTGCAAATTAAATGTTCTAATGACTGTGTTTGAAAGCAAATGCCATAGTGCCAATAACACATTAGATAAGACACAGCAAGAATAGCATAAAGCTACCATTCACTGGTGAAATCAAAAGGATTTCTGTGGAAACACACAGCCAGGGAGTTCCTTCTCCAATCACCACATTTCTCTCATATCTCTGACTGATATGTAGAGTTAGCTATCCTAGATCCACACATGGGTGATGCAACAGTTGAAGGCTTTCTTGGGCACAGCAAATGCAAAGTGATAGAGTTCTCAGTTGTTGGAGAAGAGGGAGGCCAGCAGAACTACTACCTTGGACTTCTAGGGGGTAGATTTTGTCCTGTTTCAGAAACTGGTCAACAGAGTCCCTTGGGCGGCAGTCCTGAAGGGCCAAGGAGTCCAGGAAGGATGGGCACTGTTCCAGAGGCACAAAAGCAGGCTGTCCCCATGTGTTGAAAGATGAGTTGGCAGGGAAGAAGGCCAGCCTGGCTGAATAGAGAGGATTGGTTGTTGCCTGAGGAGAAAAAGAGAGTCTGTGGTTGTTGGAAGGTTCTAAGGAGGTGGGGGTTGGTCTCTTCTCCCTGGTATCCAGTAACAGAACAAGAGAAAATGGCTTCAAGTTGCACCAGGGGTAGTTTAGATTGGATATTAGGAAAAATTTCTTTACTGCAAGAGTGGTCAGGCATTGGAACAGGCTGCTCAGGGAAGTGGTGGAGTCACCATCCCTGGAGGTGTTCAGAAAAAGTGTACACATGGTACTTTGAGACATGATTTAAATGGCCATGGTGGTGTTCCTGCTTGTTCCCTGGTGTCAACCAAGTTGCCTCCACAGACACCTGGTACAACTAACACCTCAGGTTTTGGAGGAAGATGTTCCTTGGTTCGTTTTTTTTTTTTTTTCTCTCAAAACAAAAACATTGAATAACGTTCCCCAAATCCTTGTGATGATTCAGGCACCATTTGCTGTTCTAGTGGTGGAAACAGTGGGTGTATCAGTTGTTTTCTAAACCTCCTGTCTATGAGGTTGGTAGACTGCATCTTCAAGGTGCAAGCTTGGGCTTCTCTAGGCAGGTGTGGATGGCCTCTGATAGAAGGACAGCATTTATATAAACTACCTTCTGACATTCTGTGTTATCCTTCACTGTATACCACTTGGTGTCATTTCATTCACAATTTGACCTCTAACTGTGTTGGAAATTTTCTGGCATCAAAACTTGACCCTTAATAAAGGAAATGTCAATAAATCATCAGCCAGCAAGATAAAGGAAAAGCAGATTTCATAGTGAACAGCTGAAAAGTATAGTTTTGCTGACAGTCTACAAAGATGCTCTCCTACTTCAACCTCAAGTCCCCCAAACCAGGATCTCCTCCTGCCTCAACATGACCTTTTATACTGCCTCCTTCACAAAACACCCAGGGTGTCTTATTCAGCTCTTTCTGGTAATAGTACTGTACAAATCTGGCTTTGGGAAGATTTTTTTTCTCCTCTCCATTACTGTTAATTAGCCCAGGCTACTGTGGTATGCATTCATGCATGTATACATTTCAGTGAGTGTTTTTCCATGGGAATAATCTGCAAAAATCATCTGCTGGATGCAGGAGTTCAGCTGGGAGAATTATCAACACCCAACAGTAAATGCTGTAATCTCAGTGTTAAATGGCAAAGAGACAATTACAAAGATCAGGTTAAACACCTTTCACAATGCCTACAAAGCTATAAGTCTTGAAATGTTTGCCCTTTGAGTCGTAACTCAGTAACACGAGGTCTGGGAAAGAGTGAGTCAGAGTGGAAAGAACAGATCCTTGGGCCTGGCCCCTCTTCCACAGCAATCTGCAGAAAGAAAAAGCACAGCCTTTGCATCCAAAATTCTCATGGAGCTTTGCAGGCAAAAGAAACATGAAAATCTCTGATTATGTCTGAATATTTCAGAGAGGTGGCCAGGCTTTGGAAGTTTAATTACCTTAAGCCATGAGAGGGCAAAGAATGAGGGTAATGACAAAGGCGGAAAAGGAGGAAAAAATTAACTTCTTTGCCAGGATAGCAGGATGTTACTATTTATGAACCTGCAAGAGAATTAGAGCTGAAATAATTAGACAGAAAAAGAGATTTTCATTAATGACAGTAATTCTTATGAAAGGAACCAGATTGCCAGTCCTGGAATCTGCCAGTTCTTTTTACCCACAATGTACATACAATCTCAATGAGGCTGTCATAAAGATCTGTAGCACAGGACATTATCCTGAGCTGAGAATTCCAGCATCTGGTAATACCTCACAGCTTTTGCTACAGCTGAGCTTTGCAACATGAATAGTTGTTCACTGAATCAATTCCTTGGGTCAGCTGATCTCTGCTGACCTGAATCAGCTTATAGAGGTGAGCAAGGATCACAAAACCTACTGAAATAAATGCAGAGTCCCACAGGTTCAAGCGACCGGTGCATCAGGATCCCAGCCTGAGGAAGTCATGGCAAATGGATTAGCAGTCCCACAGTACCTAAGTAAATGTCAAAGGAAAAAAGGGTTAAAAGTAATCTTTGATTCAGATCGTGTCATTTTGGCTAAATCCCCATCATTCTGTTTAGAAAGAGCAGCCACTTTTTTTTTTAATCCCTGTCATATCTATGGGGGCCACACAGTTTCAAGACTGTGAAGAGCAGCAGCTTCAGAGTTTGCTCCTGAGTTGGAAGGCAGAGGGGAAGGATTGTTTGTTTAAGTTGTTGTTAATAAAAGTCTGGACTAATGAAACATTAGCAGAAACCTTTCACCATCTCCCTTTACATCCTGCTCTCCACATCTTCGCAGCTGGATGGGGAATTTCACCTTCCAGAAGTGCTGAGCAGAACTAGCCTATTTGGGGTTCAAGTCCTCTGGTAGAAGGAAAGGTATCCTGCCTAGTCCCTCAAAATGTAATGCCTAATCCATGTTGGCTAACTAATGCAGCTGGCTTAAACTACCTCTGAAAATTAACACACTGCTACAGTTCTCATAACATCCTATGGCAAGGCAAGCAATGATCTTCACTACTTGAGCCCAATACGAAAGAGATTAAGTCCCACGTATTAACTTCACTTTAACATGAGTATTTCTATTACCTGGGTCAGAGAGTCTATGCAGTCACTCTCCAAAACCTGCTGTTATTAATTCAGCAATTATAGCTTTATGGTGGCAGGGAATCCTTGGTGTTTGAGTTGGCACTGGAAAGCTGTAATTCTGAATGAGACATGACATGAATTACTGGATTGCTGTAATTTTTCAGCTTTTCATGCATTTTCACTGCATATATTTAAAAAAAAAAAAACCTACAAACCACCAGCAAGTAATTCACTTTTAATTATGCAAATTCAAAGACAGCAAGACAAGAGATGGATGATTTTTTAAATGCCTGCTTTGCTTGGACACCTGGGGTTAGCATAGAAAATCCACCAGCTAATCAGGTAACCTGGCCCACCACACTCCTGCTTGCCAGGGTGTGCACAAAATTACCTCTTTTTTAGTATTCAGCACCACTACAAGAGCACAAAGTACAGGAAAGGAATTGTCAAGCAGAGGGAAAGCTGAGAAAAGTCAAACCTCCTCAACCTGCCTTCCCCACTGCTTCAGATGTTCAAAGACAGCAGACACATAGATGTCCTCACATCCGACATCAGCATAAGATCTCAGAGGCTTCCAGGTGTCTATAAGCTTCCCAGTTTGCCAATTAACTTCCTGATGTCAGGGCTCAGTTTTACTAGGACAGCATCCTCAGCCACTGTTTTTCAAGGAAAGGAAACATTTGCCCAGTAAAGATGCTGCAAGTAACTTTCACCTAGAACATTCAAATCAAGACCACAGCATGCATCAACTTCCACATGCTGCAGCTCTACCTTGTCTTTGTTCTTCCTTAGGGAAGCCTACAGCTGCAACCAGCTTTTACATGCACGTGTTCGCACACAAGTCTGCAAGTTCGTTGTAAAGGAGAAATAGAGTTACACTGCTCTCAAATACGTTGTTAAGGTGTAAGACAGCAAGTGCAAGTAATGATGGCTTGTTAACAGCCTAGTGCTGCAGCATTCAGTGCGGTAATTACAGAGGCAAGAGATTGCTGAACATGTGTAAAAAAGGAAATAATTGGAGTAGCAATGATGCAAAAGCTTCTCCATGCCTAGAGCAATTGTTATTTTGCCCTCCTACTGATGTGCTACTTCTCAAGGATACAGTGGTTAGAAACTAGCTGTCTTTAATGAATGTTAAGTTTAGGTGTTTTCTATCCAGGAGCCCCAAGGCTTCGCATCCAATACATCCACTGTTTAGGACACAGAGGTAAAATTACTCAAACACCTTATTGCCTTGCCCTGAAAGAATACATCTGCTTCTTTTCCCTGGAAGCCTGAGAGAACTTTCAAGCAAGTAAATTAGCAATGCAAATCTCCAGCAACCTACTGGGGGGAAAAAAAAAGCCAAGGGTGCTAAAGATGTTGTTCACAAGGCACTGCTGCGCTGAGTTCTTCACATTAATATTTTTCAAATCAGGTGAAAACTTCTAATTTTCTCTAATCTCTTCATCCTCATCTCCCCATCCAGAGACATCGCACTGCTAGCTGAAGTCTCACTTCTCTGAATGTGGTTTCTTACAGCTTTCTCAGCAGCTGTTCCTGAATGCTTGTTGCATAGTTTCAAAGGAAGAAATCCTCCTGAAGGCAAGGGAGTGATTTGAGTGGTTTTTCTGTCATGTCCTTGGCATCACTTTTACAAATCTCACTCAGATATGGTATCTGCCCTGAAAGCCTGGAATTCAGCCTTATTCTCATGCTTTTTGAAGCTCATAGCTCTGCTTTGGCCTACCTGCTGATCACAGCCTTTATAAGTCTAGGCAGAACTGAGCATTACCTTCACCTTAGAGCTTCTGTAGAAAACTCAGTCATATGTTAGTCATCTCCTGTCTCAACTACTACTTCTTTTAAAATTGTGTTAGACTCCTGCTCTTCACATAGTGAAGCATGACATTACCTGACTTACCTGTTTATCTGTGTGAATTTTACAGAGATGAGTCATGCTGGGCAGGGGAAGGTGACCATTTCAGTCGCTTACCAACACGTATCACCAGCTTGTTCCCTAATTCTGCTTGCAAGTCACTGAGTGATTTCTTTCTCAGCCTCATCAGGGAACACTTCTGGCTAGATCTGACAAAACATCTAAACACTATTTCTCTATGAACTGATCACTGAAGTAGTCTAATACTATGGAACTAAAGAACTGAGAATCTGTCTTCCTACTGCAGGGGAAAAAGTAGCTCTCAGTCATTGTGAACAGAAGAGCTTGAACTTCTCTGCTTCAGTTTTGCTAAAGGTAAAGCGGAGTCATATCTGTAATCAGAAGGAAATAGCACAAAATGAGATGTTGACAGTGTGATTAAGGATTTCCTTTAACCCACAGAATAAAACACAATTAATATTTTGGCCTGAGGGAGATTAAAGATTTGTGTGGATTCTTTCATTCTCGCATGCTATCACCATTATGCAGCAACGTTTCTCATAACTCACTCAGCATTAATTCTGCAGTACACATTTGCTGCCCGTTCTACCAGCCAAAGACTATAAAGATTGGCTTGTAAAGAGAACCAGTTGAACCCCATTTGCTTTCTTAATGTCAATGGTATCACAGATAGCAGTTGTAACCCTGCAGGTTAAGTAAAACAGTTAATTGTGCCCTTTTGTCAGGCTTAGACATAAGAGGCAGGGTAAGTTTAAAAGAAAGGCTTAGAATAGGAGTTCTGAATGTAGAAAAGGGGCTAGTATGAGTTAATGTCAGCTTGCAAATAGAAAGCAAGGTTGGTATTTGATCAAAAATTAAGACAAAGAATGTTTTTTTATTGGTCTGAAAGACTTTATACATACAATAGGAGAGAGAAAATAAACATTTTGGTGGAAACAAGCAACAGATACACCAAGGCTGACCCCTTTGTTTAAAGTATGGTTCTCCCTAGCACATGCAGCCGCCAGACTAGAAAAATCCAGTTCTGAGCTTGCCTCAAAGGGATTCTTATCTAGTTAGTAGAGACTAAACAGACATTTCAGGGTGCATTTTGTCTCATATGGTGCAGGTACCTAGGGAGCCTGGCTCTAGCACGGGTATCTGAACTCAAACATCCACTTGATCAGCATGGGGTGGCCTCACACAGCCTGGGCATGAAACCTACTTCACCCAAAGCTCTATTGAAGCATTGGAGAAATTTAGGGCTACAGTAAAGAATATAGCACATTTGCAGAGGGCTGGAGGGGAGCAGGCATGCAGCTCCTCTTGTTTCCCATGAGTGTGAGAGGCCTGCCTTTCCTTTCTGGAAAACAACCACAATCAAACCACCGTGAACCTATTTGCATCATTAGGCACCTGAACACTTCTTTTAATATCTTTATTCTTAATGGTCTTAACACCTGCTTAGAGCAAGTAGGCACGTAGGTTGGCAGGGAAAGATTAGAGACTTTCAACTCATAATTCATTTCCCAGTCTGTTCCTAGGGCACAGCAATTACGCACTCTCCCTTACCCAGGACAGAATGTAAAATTACTGTATTATCCTAAAAGACTAAATCAAAGTAGGCAAAAAGGTAAGTGTTTTCTACATGACTGCTGCCATTTTACAGGGGGAAAAAAAAAAACCACCACACCAAACAACCAAAAAACAACCAACCCCATTGAATGTAAAATGATAGGTACCCAGAGGTACATAAATGACTCTGGCTTCTTAAAAGTTTTAATGATCCAAGGCATTGTTTAAGCAGCAATGCTGTTATAGATTTACTCAGCTGTTTTCTTTCTGAGTGATCCTTCTGACAATGAACGCCACAGAAAGCAGCAGTAGGCAAGTTACTGTGAAACCAAAGTGTATTTGTGCAGCAATAAAAGGGAAAGAATTGGGACAGTAATGAACAACCAAATAGTAACATGGTTAAGGGTGCTGCTTTGCAGGAGACAAGTGACTACTCTGAACTCTGAAGTGCCTGTGTAATGAATTACAAGAGCCCACTAAAATGAGAGCAAACACATAAATTCTTCTCATTTTTTTCCCCACTATGTACAAATACCAAAGCAATTTTGGATGGTTAGCCAGCTTGAGGACAATGTGTTCATCATTATTGTATAGCACTTGCTCTTCAGAAACTCTCTGTATATCGGTTTCGATGCATCAGTGAGGCATAGCGTATGCCTGAAAGGAGGTTCAATATCTGACGGTGCCAGGTAGCTCATAAAAATTGTAAAGGTTTTAAATAAATCAACTAGGAAAGGAAGCAAACTGATCCTCTACATTATTTCTGAGAAAGTAAATTGTGAAGAGATACTCCAAATATTTTCATTTTTGCTCCCTCCTTCCAAAAGAATTTAACAGTTGCAAGCTTATCTCCCCCACCTGCTCTGCTGTTTCACGTAAAAGCTAGCTACTGCACCTATTCCCACCTTCTCTGCACTGTTCAGACTCCCAACAACGACCACAACCAAGTCTCCTGTCAAAGATGCCTTTCTGCCATCAACTGAATTAGGGTAGAAATTCAAAGACCAGCAAGCAGGTGGCAATTGTTTCACAAGGGCTGGCTGGGCACAGATCACTCCTAGTAACCACAGTGAACATTGCACTGTCCTCTCTCTCCTGAGCTAGCCTTTACTCTAGATTTGAGAAATAGCATTTGCATCAGCTAAGGTGTCTTCCTATATGTCACTGAAGATGACAAGACAACACAATACCTGCCTGCTGTAGAGAAGGTCATGGTCATGAAGGAAGGTTGAGTGAGATACTTCAGTTCTATCTCTATAGATGTGCACCATAAGTCATCCTGCATTATAAAAGCATCTTCTAGTTGCAGATCCGACTGCTCTGTACATGCATTGCTGCTGTGTTTTCTCTGTACTTGCAGCTTTACCACTGTGATCCTGAACCTTGCTTGTGCAGAACTCATCCCTTGGCATTCCTCACACAAAGCATGTTGCGTGAGTCAAGGTAAAAGATCAGGCATTGGGCAGAGAGCTGTAAAATGGAAAGAACTTTCCTTCCTCTAAGAAAAGCTTTCCTTTTAAACCTGTTATTTAGCAGTAGAGAAGCAGGAAACAAACAAACAAGAAGTAATGTTAAGAATTCCTCAATAGGCAAAGAAGTCTTTTAAGAAATGCTCCAGAACATAAACAGCCTTCAGACTGGATGTTAGGAAGAAATAGCTCATTGGAATGTGCTGCCTGGGGAGGTGGTGGAGTCACCATCATTGGAGGTGTTTGGGAGGAGACTTGATAGGGTGCTTGGTTGCATGGTTTAGTAGATTAGGTGGTGTTGGATGATGGGTTGGACGCAATGATCTTGAGGGTCTCTTCCAACCTGGTCTATTCTATTCTCTTTATAGTTGGAGGAGGGGAAATACCACAAAGCTCCAGCAGCATTTTGTTCAGGAAATTACATCTTTCCCCATTTTCCCGCTGACACATTGCATTGCAAGTCTGTCACAGCACATTACCTTGGCGATGTGATGCGATGCAACGCTGCTGATGCAACCCAATCTGATGTGTCTAATGTGATACATCAGGCACAATATTTGGGAAGATTTTCCTGAAAACAGCATCCACAGAAGAGATTCTTTCCCTATCTTTGCCAATTAAAAATAAAAAAAAATAAAACAATCCCCCCAAATGGCATCACCTGGAGATAATTGCTTTTTTTCCACATGTAATTAGGAAGTACAATGAGTTGTGGGAAAGGGTTTGCTTTTCAGCAACTCACGCACACACAAAACGGGAGAGCAGATGATCATAGCTGGCATGTAGCTGCTTTCTACAGGACAGCACACCTGAGCAGATGTTATTTACAGGGCAAGATTGTGCCATCATCAGACTGATTTCTTTTTTCCCCATTGACAAGTGAGAATACAGGTTTTGGAGCTCTGTGCTTACAGCTTTTCACTTAGGACCCTGAATTACTGTTGTGTGCTGAAGGAAAGTAACAGTAAAGCCACCCATTTATTGGTCATAAACCAATAAGAATCAACCTTATGAACTCTTCAGCTCATAAACTGATGGGCAGTTAAATTTGCTTATCTCTGCAGCACATAAATATTACCAAAGATGGAAATAAAAATAAAGATGCATCTCTCAACAGACATTGTGGGGAAACCATAGAGAATGCAGAGTGCTTCATTCTGGTGTCAGCATGAGGTACTACAGACAAATTCAGGACTGCCCGAAATGCTGCTCGGCTTGTGTTTCCAAAATCAACATCAGCTATGGAAACCTGCTGGATTTCCACATACAGAAGGGACATGAGCCATGTGATGATGACCAGATGAAGAGTAAGAATCACTGGATGCAGACTTTAAATAGCCCACTAAAGTGGCAGTGGTACTTGTCAGCAGAGGAGACTTCAGCTGAAATCAGTGAAATGGCTCTGGACTGGTACCACACCTCATGCAGAGAAGCTGGCAGCAGGAAGCTGTAAGCAAGCCCACGGATCTTTGCCATATAACTTGACCAAGCCAGGAGAAATGAGAGATAAAATCCTCACAGACTTTTTAAATGAGTTCAAAAGGAGAGCTTCAAAGGAGTTCTCCAAAGGAGGAGGAAGCTTCAGTTCTTAGTGCTTCCTTTCCATTTAGTCACCCGTATCCTCCTCTGCCATAGCCATTCACTGCTCCAAATGCCTTCAAAGTGTAACTTGCTCTGGCCAGGAAGAGAGCAGTGGAGGGCTGGCACAGAGACAAAATGCCAGGCCCTTTCCACTCACTGCTTAGACTGATTTTTCTAGTGTAAAATGTAATTCAAATCTCCATAAAAAGCTATTTGCTCTCTGGTCTCAGGATTCTTACACCAAATTTCAGCTGTGAAATCCAGTTGGGGGGAAAGAGAGAAAAGCCTTATGTTCAAGGTCTGTAAATCCTGCAAGAGCCTTTCAGTCTCAGACTCAGTTGTATCTGAAATGGTTATCTGTCCAGTTTTGCTTCTCTTTTCCAAAGGTATGGAATGGTGCCTTGTCTCTAACCACCAGATTTTCAGAGACAGGCACATGCACACACACACCCCCATCAAAGTGCAAGTGTTTATAGGATAGTTGGACATCTGCACAGTTATTCTAACCACAGGATCAAAGCTGAGCAGTCTGGATTTTACAAATATGGCCCAGGGCAACCGTGCAAATTCACCTCTGAACTTCTGAGCCCAGACACTCCCTCAGGGCTGCTGCCCAGATCTGGACATTTAAGGTACCACAAGTTCCTATTTACAGCTGCCATCCCCAAAGAGATATTATTTCACAGGGGCACAGATATTTCTCACCCTTCCTAATCCACTGCATTTTTTTTCCTTGCTGATTCACTGTAGCAGATAGCAAGACTCTCAAAATATTTTTTTTGTTGTTGTTATTTGGACTCTCTTATTCACTGTTTAATCTTCTTTACTAGTACATGTGAAATGTCTTTTATCAGGGCTCCTTTTTAAAATCATCTGAAGTTACCGAAGGATTAGCAATGGGCTAAGAGATTTTGAAAGATCTGAAATCTGGTCTCCCTTTGGGATAAGAAGCTGGATGTATACCTGAGTTTCCCAAATCTCTTCATTATGGAAATCTAGCAAAAACACCGAGATTTTGGTTACCAGTGTGCTATTCCAGGAACAGCCCTTCTCACATTCTAACAGCTTCTAAACCAGGAGCTATAAGTGGAGTAAAATGGAGTAAAAGTACAATGCATCCTTTGTGAGTCACAACACAATAATGATTTCTATTTACAAGTGTGTGTTATACCAGTGCTATAAACCCCCCAGGTACAGGGTGGGTTATAATGCAAAGCTTGGAAATATGATCTATGTATATTCTGAAGGCTCAGATATCTATTATATCATCAGTTACCTGCATCCAGGTCTGGAGCCCTCAATATAGGAAGGACACAGAGCTGATGGTCCAGAGGAGGGCCATGAAAATGATCCTTCGGCCAGGCTGAAGGAGCTGGGGTTGTTCAGCCTGAAAAAGAGAAGGCTCCAGGGAGACCTAATAGAAACCTCCCAGTACCTGAAGGGGGCTACAAGAAGGATGGAGAGAGACTGTTTCCAAAAGCCTTTGGTGATGGGAGGAGGGGCAATAGCTTCAAACTAGAGAATAGCAAATTGAGATTGGATGTTAGGAACAGGTTCTTTACCATGAGGGTAGTGAAACACTGGAACAGGTTGCCCAGGGAGGTAGTTGTGGGCCTGTCCCTGGAGATATTCAAAGTGAGGCTCAACAGGGCTCTGGGCAACCTGATCTAGTTGAGGATGCCCCTGCTGACAGCAGGGAGGGTTGGACTATGTGACCTTTACATGTGCCTTCCAACCCAGATCTTTTCTTTTCAAAAAAATTGTTAGATATTTTGGGGGGCTTGAAATCATCCTGAAGAGCCAAGAAGTCATTTGTGTGCTACATGCGTGAATTGCTCCACACACCCAGCTGCTGCCATATGTCACCTTGTCAGCTTGAGCACACGGATTGCTTTAGAATAGAATAGAATTAAACAGATTGAAAAAGACCCTTTGAAATCATAGGCCAACCTACCACCCAATACTATCTAATCAACTAAACCATGGCACCAAGCACCCCATCCAGTCTCTTTCTAAACACCTCCAGTGATGGTGACTCCACCACCTCCCTAGGCAGCACGTTCCAATGGCCAATCACTCTTTCTATGAAGAGCGTCTTAGAATCTTATAGAATTAACCAGGTTGGAAAAGACCTTTGAGATCATCAAGTCCAACCTATCACCCAACACTATTTCATCAACAAAACTATGGCACCAAGTGCCTCATCCAGTCTCCTCTTAAACACTTCCAGTGCTGGTGACTCCACCTCCTCCCTGGGCAGCACATTCCAATGGCCAATCTCTCTTTCTGGGAAGAACTTCTTCCTAACATCCAGCCTAAACCTCCCCTGGTGCAGCTTGAGGCTGTGTCCTCTTGTTCTGGTGCTGATTGCCTGGGAGAAGAGAGCAAGCCCCACCTGGCTACAGCCTCCTTTCAGGTAGTTGTAGAGGGCAGTAAGTTCTCCTCTGAGCCTCCCCTTCCCCAGGCTAAGCAACCCCAGCTCCCTCAGCCTCTCCTCGTAGGGCTTGTGCTCCAAACCCCTCACCAGCTTTGTTGCCCTTCTCTTTATCAATGCAAAAGACAAAACATGAAAGAGTTTTGCCCAACCAAAATCTCTCTTTGGATTTTTCCAGATTTTCTTTTGTGACTTCTGACATTATCAGGTGTGGCAGCAGGCTGGTCATGGAAAAAAAAAATAATTGAAAAATAAACCCAGAACACTTTAAAAGCTATCAGCTCTCCTTTTACAACGATCATTTTTTGCTTGCTGCTTTTGTTAAATCCAGCCCACATGCACTTCTCAGTGGAGTCAACTGCTCCATTTAAAGGCACAAGAGAACTGCATTTATTTCTCTAAAGAACGAAGTTCACCTGAAATTCTACTTTGTGTTGAAAGAAATGTTGGCATGGCCATCTGCCTTCTAACTAAGAAGGCTATTATATCCCAGAGACTGGGAAATCTCATCTCTATCTATTTATACACCAAGTGTATGGCTGGGGGAAGAAAAGAGAATCTCTTTTGTACTCAGAAACTCTGTTTAGCAGAAGTTCACTGACATGGGAGTTAGTTATCTGCTTCAATATCAGGTAACAGCACCACCTTCTGCCAACAAGTTACCATCTCTTTAGAAAATGATTAGATCTGTTTTGCCTTCAAACATTTCTGATGAAGACAGCAAATTTCAGACCAACATCCTTAAGGTTATTTTAAAATGCTCCAAGCTGTTCAGAAGAGGCATAGGTGACTTACTGAAATTGGACTAATTTAGTCACAAAAATATTATGAAGCTAGGTGCTCTAAAGCTGAATATGCTCTGATTCAGCAAAACCCTTAAATGCATGCTTAACTGCACAATCCTTGAATAAGCTCCCAAACACCATTTGCTGAAGCTGGGCTTGAAATGTCATTGCAAGATTACCAGTCCAGTTCCCTGAACACTCCCACGGCATTTTCAGCACAATCTAGGAAACCAGGCAGAATCACAGCACCTAGCTCAGGCTGAAAATCACATTTGGACTCCCAAGTCATTTGGGTGCTTTTAGGCATTCATCCTGGGGAAAAAAAAGGAAATGACAGAAACCACAAGGGAGAAAAATAGAGTTCACAATAAGAGAGGCACAAATAGGATCAGTCTCTCATACACAGATGTAAATTCATCTTATCACCCTCCAGCCCTGCAGAAGTGAGAGAAGCTCCCAAGCTGCAGATGAGACACTGAGCACCTCTCTCTGTATTTGTATGGCACACACCATGCATGTGTGCTCAAGTGGTTGCTACCAACATCCTCTAGGTATACATACTTGTGTGCATATATAGACATGGGTACACAGGTGATAATAATACAAGGAACTGTCAGGTCCACAGCTTGTATATCCATCTGATACATTAGTAGGGATCCACTTCAACATTCAGTTTAGAGCATCTGTAAAGCAATGCAGTGACTCAGGGCAGACTGCCAGGTTAACAAACTGTTTCTGATCATTCTTTGACCTCCCAAAATCCCAGGCTAGGGTGACCACCAAGGCAAAGAAAGAGTGAAAGCAGCAGTAGGTAATGCTGAAGAAAGATTGTAGCATGACTTGTCTCAAAATCAGCAGTTGTTTCTTCAACCTCTCTTGTCCAGAGAGCACTAAGAGTAACAATGGATCTTCCTGCCTCTTCATTCTCCCCTCAGACTGGCCAACACCCATCCGACTGCACTGGCAACGGAGAACTTAATTTCCACACACTGGTGGAAGCTTGGACAAACTCAGCTTTTTGATGTGACAGCAGCACCTAATGCTACAGACACCTAGCATTAAATATATCTTCTCAGCTGCTTTCACTGAAGTGTCATTTCTTTCCAGTGCTATTGGTGGAAGCACAGGAAGGAATTCGCAGCAAGGCAGCCACCTGCACCTGCCAGCCGTGCAGGTGAAGAGAATGCAAGATGTGAAGCGCTGTATTAAGCAAAGTAACTAACATCTGCCATGTGCTGCTCTCTTATCCTCTCTCCCAGGGGAAAAATGAGAGTAGAGAGGGTTTGGTTATGGATTATGATTATCTAGGGCTGTTTATCACCTGAGCTGTAAAGTTTATCCCACTAATTCTTGCATCAGATTTTAACTGCTGACTGAAGAGACGTATTATTTCAGAAATGAGAATGGGGCCCATCAGCAGAGAGAGGAGGGGTGGGGGGAAATACAGCACATTTCTAGGCAAACTGCTTTACCTACTCTCTCTTTAAAGCAAATTCTTTGTTTCTGACATTGCTGTGGGTTTCTTAAATTGGATTCTGGAGTCTTCCCTGTCTCTCAGCAGCAGTAACACTTTGCAACGGTAAGCTGGGTGACATAACTGGATAATGAGACTTTACAATGCAAAATGGGGGCATTAGTTCCTGTGAAGGTAATTGAACTGCTTCTGACTGAGTCTTTAAAGAAGGAAGACTCTTTAAAGAAGATTCACCTCTCTTTTCCTCTATGATTTACATATTTTTCTTCTCCCCCCTGCCATGTTTCCTCTTGAACCCCATGCTCCTGTGAATTATAATCTAAGATGCTGAGAAGGTTCCACATCTAAAACTATTACACATCTAAAACTATTGGCACTTCCATGCAGTGAGGATATGTGGAACCGAACAGATTTACATCAGTCCCTAGAGGGGATGCTCCTACATCTCCTGTGCATCTTCAAAATATTCCTATAGACTTCAAAGTGTGTGCAGAAAGTAGGAGCAGGGTCTTTTAATAGCAAAAAGAGAGGAGGAGGAAAATACCTCCTACATAACTTAAGGTGCCTAAAAATTTGTCATATGTCTTAAGGTCTCCATCTATTTTCTCTCTGTACTTTACAGGCAATCAATGTTTGCCCTGCCTTCAGCTTAAGTTTGGTGGCTAATTTTTAGATAGCTAGGTTTTGGAGAGATTCATTTGACACAATGCATAGAGGTAATTTTTAGAGTGAAAAATACCCTTTAATCACAGGAAACATCGTGATGATTTCACAACAAAATTGTCCCTCACTGTGGGAAGCAGACTTGGCTGCCACTGGAGCCAAGAGATTAGGGAGAGCTGGTGTCAGAGAACACAGAAACAGAAAATAAGGCACTGATGAGCCAATCAATAAACCAGTAATTAGGACTGTTTGGCAGGTTGGGGGTGGTTTGGGTTTGGTATTTCACTTGTGGATTATTTTCCCCCACCCCACTCTGTATTTGAAAGAGGTTTGCTTATCTAAGTATTATAACCACTTAAACGAATCCCAGTTCTGTTCAAATCAATGAAAGCCTTGGTGAGACAGCTGTAATTTTATGTGCATGTGTTTCAGTAAATTAGAAGGTTTAGCTTTAAGGATTGACTTTAGTGTAATCTACTAAAAAGGATAAGTAGGGCCAGATGTAGCGTCTTATAAACTGCTGGACAGTTGCAAATGGAGCAAAACAGCATCAAAAATTCAACTTTGGAGCACAGGGAGCAGATTTTCTGATTCAAAGAAAAAAACCCCAACAACCCAAACCACTATTTTACATAAAGAGTTGTGACTATTTTGCATTTACAATGCAAAGAAAGAGGGTGCAAATAGGTTAAGGGGGAAAAAAAAAACACACCACCAAAGCCTAAGTGATTGGTAATGGGTTTATCTTGTTCTGTTTGTGCATCTCCAGTGAGAAATACAATCTGCAGTACAAACCATTTAACTAAATTAAATTCTAGTTAGCATCTGGGATCCCATCAATAAAAGTCTATCTTTCTGAGGAGCCACGGGCTGGTGGCAGTAATAGATACATAAAGATTCTAATAGGTAAATAAATTTGTTGTTGCGCTTCTCCTGCTACCAGAACACAGTTTAACAGAGTAATTAGTGGTTAGCTGTCTGATTATATGGAAGAACATTTTCTAATCAGTAAAAATTCTCAAGGAAGCACCTTCATACCCTCAGTAATGTTTACTTATTCTGAGACACATTCACTCAGCCCCAGAAACAGTAGTCACCTGGTCCCTCACTCCACATAAATCTTTAATAAGAGATTTTCATCACCATTAGAAAGTGATTTTCAGCCCCCCCATCAATTTGTAATCATTTCTAATGTCCTCAGCCACTCAAATGCTTTGGAAAGAGAATAGAAATCAATGCAGTTTAGCTATAAATCCACAAGAGCTGGGCTGTGTCACAGTGTCTTTATGTGTTAGCCCCAACTTCTTCTTTATAAATCTCCTAACTCCTCTGAGCCCTCATGAGAGCTGTGCATAGAAAATGTGGCTGTAATAAATCTTAAGGCATAAACATTTGCCCCAGCCTTACCAGGCTTTTTATGTTCTGGGGTTTTTATGTTCAAGTAACTACAAGTTTGACTCTCCTGTTATTAGCATCATTTCACAGATGCAAACACACACGACTGAGCTTAGCAAGGAGCTGAACATGCAGTCCTAAGGCTTGTACATGTCTGCTCATCTTTAATGGATTAAGTGAAGCTGGGTCCAAAGCTGGCAGCTCACCAGCACGCTAGAAATTGAACCTAGATCTCTTGACATTACATCTAGTGCTTTATTTATGCAAACCCATTTTCTTCTGGTATGTAGTTTGCCACTTCTGAACAGTTTAGGGACCAAATTCCCCTTGAAGTCCGTGGAAGTTAGATGTGAACAAGGACTGATAATAATGCAGTTGTATTTTGGAAACTACCAAGCCAAATAGATCTGACAGTGCACAGCATTTCCATTTCAATGGCTGTACCTCAAGCTCTCTCATCACTATTAGGTCTGTTACTTCCAAAAGGCAAACTCATGAAGCTCAACAAGAAACCTCTAAAAATATTAAGCCAATTTCCTTCTGATTATAAATAATCAGCAGTAACAAACACTTTTTGAAGAAAGGATTGCAAAGGGACTCTAAATATACAAGCAAAGAGCTCATTCCTACCCCACAGCGTAGCCAGTGTTAAAGAGAAGGTGATGGGGGACAGACTGGAAAGGGAAATAAAAGAACAAATTGCAGCCCTGAATCCAGGGGATGGGCAGGCCACAAGAGTTTAATTTCTGTCAGTAAGGCAAGCAGCTGAACTTTGGAACACCCTGGAAAGAAGACATTGAGTATAGAAAAATAAAACCAAAAGGCAGCCAACCTTTTCTACTCATACCCAGATGGTGAGAGCCACAGGATTTCACTGTTTTGGCTGTCAAAGAACAGAGCTAATGGACTGGCACTTGTTACAAACAGTGAAGAACTTCAAGGCTAACTCAAATAGCAGAGACTAAACTCAGAGCCCGGGCTCAACTGCTGCTCTAGATCTACAGCACCATGCATTCTTCCCAAATGGACTGACATCTGGCAAACACCTGAATGGAGAAACTATCAGCAGCTCTAGATTTGCTGAAATGCTTATCTTGTCTTCTTTGTTTCCCCTGAATTGGCAATAAGATTACATCTTCTTTATTGCCCCCTCATTGATTTGTTCCTCAGAAGCAAATGACAGCATTTCTGGGAAATAAATAAATAAGCAAATAAAATAAAGCTGAGAGGCAATCTGCATGTAAATCAGCATTAGTCATTGACATTTCAGACTTGACAATAAGCCATCCCGGTCCCAGCTGTCCCCAACAAAAGCTGATCTCCTTTGTAAGACAGAGAGCACTGCAAGTAAACGGAACCAAGGATGAATATAGATAAGATGTAAACCCTCTTCACTTGAAGTTTTTCCCTAAAATTTCCTTTGTTCCTGAGCACTTAGGAATGCTTTTACCTACTGCTGCTGCCGCAATGAGCTTTGTCTTTGGTGCTTTCCTTCCAAGGATGCAGTTCTCTGCAGTTCTCACCGAGGCTGTTTACAGTGTGTTTTCTCACATGTGCAGTTGCAGCACAGAAGGTGGCTGCTCAGACTGGGAAGTGTGCTCATTATTCCATCCTCTGCACCGTGCTCCACCTGTAGTAAAAGCTGCTGGGTTAAACCAGAGCTTCTTACCGCCTTTCCAAATAACTTATTTCACTTTCAGTACTCCAGCACCATTCAAATGTCATTGCTTCTCACCCCCCCAAAAAAACCCACAACACAACAAAAAAGAAGAGACTTGACCTTACAACACAAATATTACTGGAGCTTGTGCATAGCTCTGAACAGCACCAGGAATACTTTAATTGGCCAAGTCAGTCTGCTTAGCTCTAGCTCTTACCAATACTTCTACCAAAGACTCAGCTGCAGGTATGTTTCTGTGCTGCTTTTACCTTGAGTCTCATCTATACTGCTGCAAGGAAATGTAATGGGTCCTAGAGGTCTGTCTGTCCAGGCAGAGAAGTGCTACAGCATGTTCTGAGACAGAAAGGGACCCGGGGGTACTGATTTACAGCCAACTGAATATGAGCCAGCAGTGTGTCAAGGTGGCTAAGAAGACCAATAGCATCCTGGTCTGCATCAGAAATAGCGTGGCCAGCAGACCTGTGCTCATCACTGGTTAGGCCACACCTTGAGTCCTGTGTCCAGTTCTGGGCCCCTCTGTTCAAGAAGGACATTGAGACACTTGAATGTGTCCGGAGAAAGGCAATGAGGCTGGGGAGAAGCCTCAAGCACAAGCCCTATGAGGAGAGGCTGAGGGAGCTGGGGTTTTTTAGCCTGAAGAAGAGGAGGCTCAGGGGAGACCTTCTTGCTGTCTACAACTACCTGAAGGGAGGGTGTAGCCAGGCAGGGGCTGGTCTCTTCTCCCAGGCAACCAGCACCAGAACAAGAGGACACAGTCTCAAGCTGTGCCAGGGGAGGTTTAGGCTGGAGGTGAGGAGAAAGTTTTTCAGAGAAAGAGTTGTTAGCCATTGGAATGGGCTGCCCAGGGAGGTGGTGGAATCCCTGTCCCTGGAGGTGTTCAAGAGGGGATTGGATGTGGCACTTGGTGCAGTGGTCTAGTAGTCATGAGGTCTGTGGTGACAGGTTGGACTTGATGATCTTTGAGGTCTTTTCCAACCTTATTGATTCTATGATTCCTGTTGCTGCCAGAGCTCTAAAAAACTGCAGTCAGTTACAGTCCCAACAGGCTATGGGAGATGCTGTGCAGTACAAGAACAAAACCTTTCCCAACATTTCCCTTAATGCATTACACGACAGAGAACATCATGTAGCTATTACCCCCACAAGCAGTTCACTCAAGTGTATCAGTAATTAAACATAGCTAAACATCCACAAATGTAGCTTATAATTCCCTTTTAATGCAAGGTATTCCTCTTCTCTTGTAGTTATGGCTCTGATCCCACTACAACTGTTTATGGAGTGAGATATTAACTGGAAGAGCTATCCTAGTTTCATCTGGAATCTTTCCCTTTTGGTGCCTGCTTTTTGTGCACAAAACTAAAGCACTTGTGTGAACTTCCATTCCAAGAAAGGTTGGAAATGCCAACCTGAAAGCCTGACTGACACGAGACGAGGACAGGTCCCAGGGAATTCTTTCTAGATCTGGGTCCAAGTCTTTTTACTTATGTCTTTGGCTTTGTTCTTTTTTTATTAAGAATGTGAAAAGCCTTAAAAAGCAAATCTCTGTTCCTGAAAACCTTCATTCTAATTACAGGGGGAAAAAAAAACCCAACCCACCTCCAAATTCCCAAAGCTCTAATTATATGCATAAGTTTCAGCATAACGTAGGCTTGGTGTTACTAAACAGAGCAATGAAGTTATGGAAGGATGAAAATACTGATTTATTTTTTTTGATAGCTCAGCTTTGGGTGCTTGCAGTGGTGTTCTCAGTTTAACCAAGTCTAATTAGCTTCTTTCCTTGTGGCTGAGCGTAAAGAAAAGTAGAAGAAAAGTCTGACCAACAACCAAGAGCAAAACCATAGGCTTAGAAAAACTCACCCATATTAATTACCCCTGCTTTTCCCTATGCTTGTTTGCACACAGGCAAACAGAGATCAAAGTTTTTTTAGTCCCATAAGGTAACACAATCTGAAAGGCTGGAAAAATCCACCCTCACAAAGAGTTCATGAATCACAGAATCACCAAGGTTGGAAGAGACCTCAAAGATCAATGAGTCCAGCCTGTCACCACAGACCTCATGACTAAACCATGGCACCAAGTGCCACATCCAATCCCCTCTTGAACACCTCCAGGGATGGTGCCTCCACCATCTCCCTGGGCAGCACTTTCCAATAGCCAGTAACTCTTTCTTGGAAGAACTTTCTCCACACCTCAAGCCTAAACTTCCCCTGGTGCAGTTTGAGACTGTGTCCTCTTGTTCTGGTGCTGGTTGTCTGGGAGAAGAGACCAACCCCCTCCTGGCTACAACCTCCCTTCAGGTAGTTGTAGACAGCAATAAGGTCTCCCTTAAGCCTCCTCTTCTCCAGGCTAAACAATCCCAGCTCCCTCAGCCTCTCATCTTAGGGCTTGTGCTCAAGACCTCTCTCCAGCCTCATTGCCCTTCTCTGGACACATTCAAGAGTCTCAAAAGTCTTCAGCATAACACCTCAGGTCTTCCCAAGGAGCAGACAGAATAAGCTTAGGGTCAACCAACCTTCCCTGTCCTCCAGTGCAACTCCTGACCAAAACCACAAAAAGCCCAGCTGCATGAAAATGAACCAGGGTGAAAACACTTGAAGTACCTCAGGTCTTGCATTTTTACAAGGAAAGGAAAATAAGACACAAACATGATCTGTGCACGATCACTGCCTTACCCAAAGCAATCTGTACTCCTTGTCAACAATTTCTTCACCTTTCAGGTTTCGAAAGAACAGTTCTGCCAATATTTCCATGACACCTCCCTCCTCCTTTCTTTTCTAGTTTTATTCATGAGCAGTTCCCATCAGTCACCAATTTAAAGAAGACAATTTTTTTTGCAACACGGCATTTTTCCTTTTAGCACCTGGGTGTCACGCTGCTACGTCTAATATAACCAGTAGAGAAAAATCAGATGAAAAAGTATCTTCTAAGAAAAAGTAAGCAAGTTTCTTCTGGGTTCTTTGGCTACCCTCTCTCTGCCTAGCTGCTGTACTAAACAACCTGAGCAAATAATATCGTGCCTCACCCATCACACAGACTACCAGCAACAATTTTGCCTTCTATCACAAGATAGATAGAAACACTGTGGTAGAAATTGTTTCACCTCTATTCCAGATCACAGAATACCCAGAAGCCTATAATCCTTTCCTTCATTTTGCACTATTCAGAGATGTTCATCATCAGTCTAAATCCATGACATTGTCATAGGGAACCCTAAGGGAATCTTTTAACAAACTCTTGCTGGTGTTAGCAACTGATAAATTGCCATATGTTAGAATAATTCCCTCTCCACTTCATTTCCTCCTGGGGCATTTCTAAAAACAGCCATACCTGGCTTACTGCATCTATATAATTACCTGATAATTATTAGATTAATGGCCCTCCAATTTGTAGCCCCTACTTTTCCTCTGTTGAAACACTTCCCACATGAAGATCCAGGTTAACTCACTGGCTTAGCTCGCTGTCATTCTGCAGGGATAACATCATGATGGCGAGGAGTTGAAATGTATGCGGTGAAATACCCAAGGTTTGGGATAGACACAAAACCTGGGATGCTCCTTAGCACTTCAGCATTTGGCAAGGAAGTCACTGCAAAGGATCACCCCAAGGACAAATGCCCTTTACACCACCTGGCCTGCGCAGAGGTTGTCAAGTGCACTTCACCAGCTCTATCTCAGAGTACAAAAATACCCCCAGAGTCACTCCTTTGAGGTCTAATTCATTCTGCCTTGCTTTGCTTTTGGGTTTGCTTCTGTTTTTAACACAGAACAAGTACAGCAATACTGGCTGCCTGCTTTGATGCGCAGGAATGCAAGAATCAAGCTCAAAACAAACTTCTCTTCTGTTTGTGGTTGTGTGTAGAACTTGTACGCTGCTTGATTCCCTCCCCTCCCCCCTTTAATTTCTTTTTCAAACCCAAGACAAAAGCCTCTCATTTCAGCACCTTGTTCACTCATCTTTTCAGCCATCTGGGTGTTGAATTCTGCAGGGTCCCAATTTAGCTGTGCTTTATACTCTCTAAAGCGAGCAACTCACACAAGAATGACATCAGCACCAATTTCTGATGCTAAAAAGAAAAGCAGCAAGAACAAAACATGACTTGTGCTGAATAATTTCAAAATGCTTCTGGCTCTCTCTACTCAGTCGTGCAGATGAAACCCTGCTCCTCACTTCTGAACTGCTGCAGGACTTTGTACATGAAAAACTCAAAAGGCTGTAGTTGTGCAGCTGTCAAATGCAAACTTCAGTGATAGCCAGCTATAAGCTGTCTGAATCAAACGGAAGCTGCCTGGCTTAGTTTGGATTGCTTATATCCACAACTTTAACTTTCCCTAATGCTGCTGACATAAGTGTGATTGTGACTTTTCAGGCATGATCTGGATGCCTTCAAGTCCAGTCAATGAACCTTGCCACTTCAGAAGAGAACCTCCCTATGAGAAAGCTAACAAAAATGTTAGGATGGGGGAAAAGGAGATAGTTTTGTTGTTTATTCTTTGTCCCAGGTGAGTAGCTAGTACAAAATAAACATCTTCCACCTGCCTAAGGAAGCTTTTTCTCTTTTTTTCTAGTTGAGGCATCAGCAAAGGCAGCAGCACAGTGGCTCCTTTTGCAGTAAGCAAGAAATGAGTGAAAAAAGACACTGGCTTCTAAATGGAAGGTGAGTCAGAAAAAGGACATGCAGAAGGGTGAGCACAACAGCTATCCCATTCCAAAAGCCAGAAAGAGCAAAACAGCTGCAAGCAAAGCCAAGCAATGAAGCAGGTTTTGATGAAGTCTGATGGAGATTTATTATATTTTTTAATTATTGTCATTTCATTTCATTTATTTCATTTCAGAACTTGTCATCTGGGTTATGAAGCTGAAACTGAAGGGAACCTTCTGGGGTTTTTCTTACTAGTAACAGCTGCTTTTGCCAGCAAACATCTGTACTACCTAGAGATTTCAGGTTACCTCTGTGGCTGCTTCTTTCAGAAGTAAGAGTAAATAGTTTGGTAGATCTCCAGCAGGAATGGATTTGTTTTACTTGAAGAAATAAACCCCAGCACTCTGCCTTAGGAGCATTTGAGCCTTTGCTTGGTTTCATTTGGTTTCTTTTGATCTCTGAGGTCTTTCCCAACCTTACTGATTCTATGATTTTTTGCCTGCCTCTGGCTGATCAGGCCAGTCTCATTGCACTCCAAGGATCATTTCTAAGTGTGGGGCAAAGGATCCTCCCCACAACTTTCAGCATTTGCTTCTACGTCCCTTTATGAACCTCCAACTGTGATTTACACCCAATATTATGCTTATCTCATCGTTCTACAAGTGCCAGTTTCATTTCTGCTTCTGCAGCTCTCCAGGGCTAGGTGCTCACCTGCTAGTAGTAAGATACTGTAACAGATGGACAAAATAGCTGGAGACAGACACTCTGAATACGTAACCATCCTGTGCCCTGACGTGTCCCTGTGGCACTCACTGGGGCTACACCTGCACTTTGCTGGCAGCTGAGGTGGCTGCTCCATGGGGAGGCAGGCAGCAGATCTGTGGAGCAGAGGGGCAGAAGGCAAAGGCAGCGCAGCGACTAGAGGTGGAGGTTTAAGAAGGCTCAGCAATGACAGATGGATTTGGGAGATGAACCACCTGCAGTCCTCAGGACTTTGGAACATCAGTTAAGAGTGGGAAATGGGTAATGAGAACAAAAGGTTTTGCATCTCTTTGTTTTAAATTCCAGAATTTTTTTAACAGTGTGAGTAAATGAGAAGACATTGACCTCTGCGATTCAAAGTCTGTTTCTGCAGGAAAACTGAAATGGAAACAGCCACAAAGCAGTTAGAGGTTTTTTTACAGGACAGAAGGGAAAAGTCAGATTACTTCAAATGGGTCATGATCCTGCCCAGACTCTGCAGTCCAGAAGCTGCTGGAACCATGCCAGCCTCAGGACACATCTGCCCAAGTTGTCTTTAGTTCTACAGGGTGGTTGTAGCCAGGAGGGACTTGGTCTCTTCTCCCAGGCAACCAGCACCAGAACAAGAGGGACACAGTCTCAAGATGCACCAGGGGAAGTTTAGGCTCGAGATGAGGAGAAAGTTCTTCACTGAGAGAGTTGTTAGCCTTTGGAATGTGCTGCCCAGGGAGGTGGTGGAGTCACCATCCCTAGAGGTGTTCAAGAGGGGACTGGACGTGGCACTTGGTGCCATGTTTCAGTCATGAGGTCTGTGGTGACAGGTTGGACTTGATGATCTTTGAGGTCTCTTCCAACCTTGGTGATTCTGTGATTACTTGCTTGTAAACACAGTGATATAGGTGCCAGCTGTGCAACACTGTTGCTTTTCTTCTTTAATATTCCCTATTATTTTAACAGTACAATATATATCGTTCTGCACTATTTCAACAGGAGTCCTCTGCAGAATTACTTTCGGTCAGTTTCAAATGGGTGGCTGGCTGCCTACCTTTGAAGGCCACCATGCAAAAGCATCGGCATGGAGGAGAACAACTCACACTCTTGTGTGCAAACTCCTGTCTTGCAAATCAGAAGAGTACAAGGACAGAGTGCTTCTGAAATGCTCACATTCCAAAAATAACAAAGTAATTAAGCAGCCTGAATTTGTCCTCCTTTGCTAAAAGCATCTGTGTTGTTAGTGTCCAGCTCATCCTTGTTGGTGGATGTTTGGTATCAAGTACATACTACTGAGTTTCTTCTGAGACCTTCCAAAATACAGGTTGAAAGATAACGAAAATCCACTGATCAAGCCCCAGTTTGGAATATTTGCCATGTACTGATGGTGAGCTATTCCAGTCTTTTCATTTTGGTTTGCAATGTGTCTGTAAGAGGCTTTGATTCAGACAATACCCATTACTGCTGCCTGCTGAAAAGTGGAGAAGATTATATTGTATGAGCCTGAACATGAATAGCATAGGTTAGTTAGAGCAGTTCTTGGCAACAGTTCAGATACAGGGTGGGAAATGCTGCTAATAACCACTGGACATAAATTACCAGTTTAAAACTAGCACCAGTTTATAGATTTAAATGGATTTTTAATGGACTCCAGCCTCGTGATTAAAGCAATAAGAGGATATGATTCCTCTATTCCCAGTGGCATCATAAGGGCCCCATTGACATGTGCCTTAGTGATTTATGGTTGACTGCCTTAATCAGAGCTCCAAGTACTGTGGGAAAATGCCCAGGCAGCAAAGGACAGATCATGCAAAAATGTGGCTTTTTGAGCACTATCCCCAGGTATCAATCTGCTGTGCCCAGACTGACCCTGCTCCAGAGTCTTCAGCAAGGTCATGGGGCCTTCTGCTGGTTGCAATGGAGTGAAATCATTTCTTTGTGTATCAATGTCACACACCGGTTTTAATGCTGACCTTTCAGTCATCCTGTGAGCTGCCTTTTCTTTGGGAATCTTTTCCTTCTTTTGTAGCCCTGTCCACAAGGTTATGGTATTATGACTTGTGTGGCTTTTATAATGAGCAAATACTTGATGTGCAAAAGCAGAAAGGCAAAGAGGGCAGATCTCAATCACCCTGGCCATCCACACTGTGCAGAAAGTGGACACAAGAGACAGAATGAGCACTCTTGCTATTACACAGAAAGACCAACAGCCTCACACTCTCTTACACATGCATTTCCTTGCCTGCTCTGTGCAATAAGTGTTCTTAGATAGCATTTACTGCAATCAGGTTGAGAGGAGGAGAAAATTATTAACAAGGGCCTCAATTACAGCACTCAGGGTTTCTGAGGGACAGAAAGTCTGAGAAGGAAAAGCTGAAAGCCCCACAAAGCATGTGAAGAACTTGAGCAAAGAGCATGTGTTGGAAGAGAAGTCATGGCTGTGAGTAGTCCCTGTCTTTTATCCACTTGCCTTCCTTTAACTGGTTACATGCATATAATGCAAATAGTGCTTCCTAGGAGTTTATCCTTGCTTTTGATGTTGTAACCACAATCATTTTGAAGGGTAGTGATTCCTTTCAAAAAATCAAAATGCTTCCTACAGTGAATCTTACTTCACTTTCCTCCCCCATCCCCCTCCTCTTTCCAGAGGCAGTATGCCTTATCTTGGCTTTATCCCTTATTGGTAAGTCAAACTGTATCTTAGATGTCACATCCTGTCTCACTTATCTATGATTTCATGCATGTAGCAGTACTGAATGTTTTAGCTCACAAGCTTTGCTACTTCCTCTCCCTTTTTAGATTGTGACTGTGGTAACCATTCTCCAAGTCACTTCTAAATAGCCATAAAACGCAGCAGACAGTAGAGGAAACGTCTCTCACTAACACACCTTAAATTATGCTGTGATCATCCTGCAAATTAGCCTAGAATAATCAGGAGCATGTTACCATTTTCACCTAGGTGCAAATTTCTAAACTAAAGGAGGCTAAGTCAAAATAAAGTATACAGGTGATTAAAAAGGTTTAGTATCATGAGGACAGAACCAATGAGAGCGAAGCTACTTCAGTTTTATTAGAACTGTCTGGTCTGTCTGTTTCACAGCAGACTGTTTTCTTCCCTTCCACACAAATGCAAGCTGGGATTAGGGATTCCCAACTCATGATTCTTGCCTTCCCTCCCACCTTTTTTAAGTAGGCCAGCCTTTGAGATGAGACCAACTACCACTGTGGTCTTAGAATGAACAGAAATTCTAGTTAGGCTGAGGAAAACATGACCAAACCAATTTTGAACAGCATTTTGCTAGCAGATTGTGCAAATTAAACACTCCACTGTATTAACTTGTTCCAAATGTGTAAAATCCTGGATTTGCACAAAGTACAACTACTAGGGAATTGATGCCAAATTAATGAGGAACATTAAAACCAGTTTATGAAGCACCGTTACCACTCCTCAGGTCCCGTCGCAGTAGCACTGCATTTTGGAGGTGACCCAACTCTGCTAGCAGAAGATAAAATAGCACAATGTGGTGACAAAGCAGCACATCTCCATGCTGCTTTATTGTGTGTGCTGCTTACATTTCCTTAGCACACTTCTCATTTTTAACTAAAACATTATACACAGGCACCTGACAGAGACCTGATTTTACAATTATCATAGAATCAATAAGGTTGGAAGAGACCTCAAAGATCATCAAGTCCAACTTGTCACCCAGCACCTCATGACTACTAGACCATGGCACCAAGTTCCACATCCAATCCCCTCTTGAACACCTCCAGGGATGATGACTCCACCACCTCCCTGGGCAGCACATTCCAATGGCTAACAACTCTCTCTGTGAAGAACTTTCGTCTCAACTCAAGTCTAAACTTCCCCTGGTGCAGCTTGAGATTGTGTCCTCTTGTTCTGGTGATGGTTACCTGGGAGAACAGACTAACCCCCTCCTGGCTACAACCTCCCTTCAGGTAGTTGTAGACAGCAAGAAGGTCTTCCCTGAGCTTCCTCTTCTCCAGGCTAAACAACCCCAGCTCCCTCAGCCTCTCCTCTTAGGGCTTGTGCTCAAGGCTTCTCCCCAGCCTCGTTGCCCTTCTCTGGACATGTTCAAGAGTCTCAAAGTCCTTCTTAAACTGAAGGGCCCAGAACTAGACACAGTACTCAAGGTGTGGCCTAACCAGTGCTGAGTCCAGGGGCACAATGACTTCCCTGCTCCTGCTGGCCACACTATTCTTGATGCAGGCCAGGATGCCATTGGCCTTCTTGGCCACCTGGGCAATTCTTCTCAACAGTAACTGCCGAAGTAACTAAGAGATTTCCTTTTGATCCATAACCCTGCTACCCTTATCTTGTCCTGAGAAAATAATTTTACAGTTAGTTTGCTCCCTTTTTCTCTCAGAGAGAAGGAAGTATTCCACAAACAATATCCTGACTGAAATTTGAGGGCTTTGAATATTTTACTGGAGTTGTGAAAAAAAACAAAAAAAATTCTCTTCCTGACTGTAGGTGTCTGTGGCCTGGGATACCTCATTGTCACCTTTCCTCCTGGTGAGAAAAATGTAAATACTGTGACCTTCTAGAGAGAGACTCTGTCATTAGCAATGAGCAGAATCTCTAGGAAATACTGGGAGCTTTGTTAGATGGAGATGTATCCAACTGCAACACTGTGGATGCTATTAAATGTGAATACATGCACAGGTAAAGGGTGAGTGCCATGGCAGAGACAGGTGAGAAGCCATCCATCCAAACCTGAAGAAGGCTTTCTGCAATCCAGTCTGCAGCATCTCTAAGATCAGAGCATGGGTATGTCACCTTGCATTTCTCCCCATTGTGAAAACAGATGTGCAAACCACCTACTTTGTTTTAGCTAATGGTAGTATCATTTATGAGCAAGCTGGAAGCTCAGATTGAGAGGCAGATTGACAAGTAGCTGATTGTCCTCACTTTAGCACTACAAGAGAGCACATGAGTTAATATTTCAGGCATGATGTGAGGTGGCAGTGGGTAGGCGAGGCGCTGCAAATGACACTAATGCTATTCTGACAGGCTGTGACTTTCTAAGTGCATAACTGAAGGGTTAGGCTAAGCTACAATGTTAGATCCGACAGTAATGGCATTGCTATAGATTGGAACAAACAAGAGAACTCTGGTATGAGTTGGCTAAAACTCTCCCCCTTTCCACAGGCACTTACCTTAATGCCACTATAATCATGTCACAGAAGAAGAGGGCTGAGGAATGAAGATTTTGGAGCTTGCCAGCGCAAATGGGCCCCTTGTGAAGAAAAGGTGCTAGAAAGATTGCAACTGCAGCAATAAACCTCTGCATGGAATCATCTGATACACAAAATAAAGACTGAAATCCTCTTCAAAAGTTCCACACTATGCAACCAGCAGACTGGATAAATGGCCTGTGGTCCCCATCATGTTTGTGCTTCTCAGATATTCAGATTACATTTTCTCTGGTCCCAGATCGATTACAATTGAATTCAACTAAGAACTCTTACAGCACCTCTAACCACCTGACTAGGACTTCTTCTTGCTATCAGAGCTAGAGAGAACAGCCTGAAACTTGGAGCTGGAAATTCTTCTTTTGACTTCAGTGGTGAATAATTCATTCTAGCACTGAACTTGAACTCACAACTCATCAGTAAGGACCTACAAAAAGGCAGGGCTGTGTGGCCAAGCAGTTTCTCAGTGCTGCTGAAAACTGCAGGTCTCCTTACTCATATCTGCTTTTTAAACATTCATTTTTTTCAAAACATGAATCACTGCAAAGCATAGCAGCTGGTCCCAACTGGTGCCACACAGCTTCAGCACAAGTAGTATGAAAATACAATGCCCGGCACGTTCCCCATCCAAACACCGTAACAGTCAAAATCAGTTTTAAGTAGAATTGAGAATTTCAGCCAGTCAAATCCTCTCCTCATTACAGCAGCTCAGCAATGTCCACTTACACAATCCTGCCTCCTGTGCTGCTGCCAGGAGCCACGGGGCTCAGACAGACAGACAGCCTGGCAGGCCTGCTTGCAGCACACACTGGGTTTGTGTTGCGTTCACAAGCTGTCAATACCGACTGTGCAAGACTTCTCCTGCAAAAGGACAAATTCAGAAGTGCTTTTCTCCCTTTTCACAGGCTTGTCCAATGTATTAAACAACCTCAGAAGTGAATCTTCAATGCACACACCCTCACATACAATATTAAGTCCTCTTTAGGCACCAGGCAAATTGACAAGGCTATTTAGTCCTGAAAGCAGAACGAGATGCAACCTGCTGACGTATGAAAGTACTTCAAAAGTAGCAATGCCACTAATCAGAGCGTGAATCATTTTGACATCTTTACTCTGACTACTACAACACAAGGATAGTAAAATTAAAGCCACCGGTGTCCCAGCATGGTTTCATTTGTCATACACCAAGACCTGAGACCAAAGCCAGAGCATTACCCAAAGACAGACTCAGAGGAATACAATAGGAACATAATCTTAATATATTTCAGAGTAACATAATAGGGCTCTTCTCCAGAAACAACCAGCACTTATGAATATGAAGCATATTTGCCACCCAGTAACTGCCTAGAGGGGAGAGTTTCTGAAATACACTTGCTCAATGTGCTGAGTACAACTTTCCTGGCTGACCCAGGCTCAGTCCAATCTCCAATTCAGTTGCAAATGGCACAATATTTCATACCTCTTCTGACTCAAATATATTCATGGAGATGAAAAGCAAATTAATAGTCAGAAACATTTTCCCACTGTTATAGCAAAACTGCATTTGTGAGGAGTTTCATTTTACTGACTCTGGGACATAAAATCAGTTCTCCAAGCTGCTGCTGTGGGTCTAATCCCACAAGCTTTCATGAATTTATTAGGCAGGAGCCATATGGGTCACAAAGAATGGAGGTTCCAGATTCTGCCACAGTCTTTTGGGCATCTTGAGTCAAATCAGTTAATCTTTCAGAGGTGAAGTTCACCATCATTAAAATGGAGATGCTATTCTTTTGCCTATTTTTACTGGAGATGTTTTGATTTACTCCCCAAAAAAGACACAAGTGAAGGCATTAATTAGGTATTTAAATCCCAGCATAATAGCAACAATATCAAATCTAAATTTATTATCAAAACCACAAGAAACCTGAATGGTCCCTGAGTATTCCAGCAGTGTATAATAACTAACTGTGAGAGCAGCAAGGACAGTAATTAAAATAAGCAAAATGAAACATGAATTTCAAAAGCCCATTTAAATGCAAACTCTTCAAATGTGGTGCACAGAAGCATCCTACAAGGGTCTGGGAGATTGGCAAAGCGGATTAGTAAATGCATGCAACTGCACTTGCCATGACCAGAGCATTTCAGCTGCTGTGGAAATGCAAAGCCATCTGGAGTGACAAGCTGGGGAGAACAAAGGTCCTTCAGGCCTCTGCCAAGTTTCTATAAAGTGCAATGAAAACGATGAAATGGAATATGAATCATTTAAAAGCGAAACTGTATTAAGAAGGGAGCAAGCATCCCCTCACATCTAAACGGAGGGGACGAGGCTAACATGGTTAATGATTTAGTATGGGTCAGATTAGACTGAGAAGCGGATCTGGGTTTTGCTGCCTTCTAAAGCACAGCCTCTAAAGGGCAGAAAGATACAGTCTCAGGCTACTTTCTAGCTCTATCCTCAGCTGTTCACTAAGACACAAGTTTTCAGTCAAGTCAGTGAGATGCAGAAAACAAAGGGTGGAATTTTGCTGAAGCATTAACACCCAGCAATCATTGAACTTTCTCTGCAAATCAAGCCAGCTCTCATTTGGGACAATTAACTGACATGGTTTTCCCAGAATAAATCCATGGGGAGGGGGAGGGGGTGTTAAAAAATGAAAATATCAAATTTCTTTTATTTTGGATAGATGGCTTTGTTCATGAGGACATTATGAAAATAAAGGTGATGGGCTCTGGAATAGCAAAGCCACAAAGCTGGGGTAAGAGGGAAAGAGCTTATTTCCTAGTACAGGTCTTACAGGTGAGGCTTAAACTCCTCAGGTGCTTTTGTCCATTTTCTGCAAGTGTTCTCAGACTATCACCAGGACTTTAAGATAAGCCTTTATCAGAGCCCTACCTGTAAAGGTGTCATTATGGACTTGTATTGAAACATTCAGTCAGAAGTTGCTGCATTGAAAGACATGTAAACTTTGTTCCTGGAAGCACCTGACACTGCCGGGAGACACATAAGAGTTGTTGATACACAACCTCCCCAAAACCCAGCCTGAGGAAGCAGAGACAGCATTTTGTCTTTGCTCAGAAGGTCATCTCTGGTGTAGTGGGCAGCAGGAATGTCTCATGACCGTGGAAGGGAGAGCTCAGATACAACTTGGTTGCGCTGACAAGTGTTTGTCTTATCTGCATCCAGATGTAACTCCTACACAGCCACTTTGTGGTGATGCTCTTGGGAAGATTTTGCAGCAACAAGACTTTTATCATGTGAAAGCTGCAGATTCTCTTTCTCAGATGAAGGCATAACAGAAAAACTGTACCCAGAAAACAAACTGCAGAGAAAAATCATCACAGCTGCAGAAGCATTTGAAGTGAAACCATCCAGTACACGGAGGAATGGACAAAACCAGTCTGTGGGCTCTAGCTGGGACTGCATCCCCAGGCAAAACTGTCATGGGGAGGGAGAGGATGAGGAGGGAGACATTCTGTATTAAAAACAACTAAATTGCAATAATCAGCAGGTCTGCAGAGCTGGAAGGAAAAGTCTCAGTGTGCAGTATACAGCAGCACAGGGAAGATTGACTGCAAGAGGAAAACAAAACTTCAGGGGAGATTCCCCCTCGTGCAGAATTTAAACAACATTCAGAAAGCCAGTGTCAGGCAGCATCTGCTGCCGAGAGCTGAATCACAGGACGACACAGCCTCTGTAACACCGAGCCGCGGAGGAAACAGGCCAGGGATGAGGATGCAAAGGCAGGAAGGCAGCTGGGCACAGCTGCGAGCCTCAGGCTGCGGCAGCCATGGGACTGAACAGCCCAAGCCTGGGCTGCAGGGCACACAGAGAGCAGGCATGGAGGGCAGCAAATGGAAAGCATGAGGTAAAGGCGGAACCAAAGCACTCCCCCCTCTCTTTATGCCACGTAGCATTCGATTTCTCCTGGTAACCTTCATACAAAAGCTATTACAGAGGAATCCTTGGATTTAGCAGGCTGAATTACTGAGCTGGTTCTTGGTGCACTTAAAATGCATTTGGTGCAAACATGGAAGGAGGCACGTTCAAAATAACTATGTCTGATGCATCCCTCATGCTTCTAAGCCATGCAGCAGCCTAAGGCTGTGTGTGACAGAAGCAGTCTTTTTGTATTCCCAGTATTTATGCTGGATCAGCCAATGTCAGTAAGTTCAATAGAAAAGATTTCTAGACCTTGAAAGCCAGCACCATACATTTACTAGTGGCTAGGGTGATGATGTTAGTAATTCATTTTCTGGGATTTTTTTAATGGTGGGGGTTTTTTTCCATCCTTTAGCTTGAGATCCATCAATATCTTAGGGGATGGTTTTCAGGTTTCTAGGCTCAAAAGAGCACACTTCTGTTTGTACTTCATTGCTAAAAGGTTGATTTGGAGTTTAAAAAATTGCCTCTCCTGCAGAAATTGAAATAGGTTTTTGACACAATCAAAGCACTTAAACCCCTGGGTGTTTGTTTGGGTTTTACAAAAAGGATTGTCATCAAAATTGATTTTCCAAATATTGAGAAAAATGGATTTGTAATTGGGGGGAAATACACACACACACACACACATATATATACACATAATGAAAATATTCTGAGCAGTTCCAAATCTTTCATCTGTCTTCCAGCACACTCCCTCACATGGAATAGAAAAGTGTTACATCAACAACAAAGCATAAACAAATATTCAGGGGACCAGCTCCTTCACAGCTTCTGTTTGAAAACACATTGTCTTCTCTGATGCTGAGCTTCTAACAGGGTCTGTAAAGCCATGGCCTCTCCCAACAGTAGAAAAAACAGACTAAAGAGACTTTTCTGCCCAGTGAATTCAATTTGTGGAGGAAATGGGTAAGCAACATATCAACATTAATCAGAAGAGCTTTCCAAAATGTGCTCCCAGAATAGAAATATTTCAACAACTCCTCAAACTTGAGTTTAATTTGGCCACAACACAGAAGCCATTACTTTCTCTCCTGTTAGATTACCCAGTTCCAACCTCCCCACATATCACTGTCACTCAGAGTGGTGAGGGATTTTAAGTCATCAGGGCAATTCTCATCTCCTTCAGCCTGGCTTGTGTTGCAGAGCCTGTTCAGCAGCTGGAGTCCAAGGAGTCACAAAGATGAGGATCCTTGGCAGAACCACTAGACACAGCATTCCTTGTTTCTTATGTTTCTGAAGGAGATGGCAGGAAAGAATCAGGTGTGAAGCACCGCTGAAGGTGAAAACCAGCTGCCTTATTACTGCTCCCTTGCATTTCTTTCCCCTCACTAGCAGCAATGGTAAAAATAAGCAGGTAAGATGTTTCCAGTTGCAAAATATTTGAAATCATAACATTTCCCTGAAGTTCTTAATCAAATAAACATTGGTAACTTGCCTTTACACAATGGAAAAGTGAGCTGCAGGGAGGAGAAGGGATTCACCTCCTTTCACTGAGGAATCCCAAATCCTAATCAGGTTTTCTAGAAACTTCCCCAGAAACAGAGAAGTAAAAGGGAATATTTTAAGGACCCTTTATGTAGACACTAAGATATATGATAAGCATACTGGGAGGAAGAGAGACTAATCTTTTCAAGGAGGCACTTCTACATAAATTGACCTGGGGAGGTTTAGGAAGAAATTCTTCATAGAGAGAGTGATTGGCCATTGGAATGTGCTGCCCAGGGAGGTGGTGGAGTCACCATCACTGGAGGTGTTTAGGAGGGGACTTGATGGGGATGCTTGGAGCCATGGTTTAGTTGATCAGATTGTGCTGAATGATAGGTTGGTCACTATGATCACAAAGGTCTCTTCCAACCTGGTTTATTCTATTCTATTCTACTCATTTGGGCATCTCACAAGCACAGAAACTATCTCTCAGGAATGAAGTTACATGGATCTGGGTGAAAATGTTCTCAATTCAACTGTGTTGTGAGATTTGTCCCTTTAAAACTCAAGAAAAGGGGGGAAAAAAACCCTAAAATATTTTTTATTGTCTTCTTATTTGCTGGTGCAGAAACATGCAGCTACTCCATGCTGCAAGTTCAGCTTCACTCTTGACTGTCCTGACAAGAAAGCTGCTGCAGACAGAAGCTGACTCATCAGGTGCCACATCTTAGGATGATGGGGAAATACTAAAAATCAGAAATTCAGTTCAGGAGGGACATCAGACTCTTTTTTTTTTTTTGTTCTCTTCCTACAGGGAATCTAAGAAACCTGCACTGAAAAGCACCTTCTGTAGGGTTGTATCAACTCAGCAAAATTACATGAGACCACAGAACTTTTTTGCTGATTACCCTGTAAAAGCATTGCTTCTCCCAGGTTCCCAAAGGTAATCAGTAAACAGAATAGTGATTTTTAAATATATTTTGCTGCTTGGCTGCTGAACCACAGGCACTGATCTCTGCTTTAAAGTCTTTTCCTGAAGTCTTGCAAGAGCACATTTTCAGAGCTCTTCCCCAGGTGGCTGCTGTTCACGCTCAGTGCGCTGGGTAACCTGATGAAAAATATCCACCTGCTCCACAGCAATTCATTGAGAACTTCCTGTCCTTCTCTTTACCAGCTGCTATAAGCAAGCACTAGAATCAATTACAGAGATGTAAAAAAAGTATAAGGTCTGAAGCTCTTGCTCCCACTTTTTCATAGAATAGAATAAACCAGGTTGGAAAAGACCTTTGAGATCATCGAGTCCAACCTACCACCCAACACCATCTAATCAACTGGCACCAAGCACCCCATCCAGTCTCTTCCTAAACACCTCCAGTGATGGTGACTCCACCACTTCCCTGGACAGCACATTCCAATGGGCAATCTCTCTTTCTATTAAGAACTTCTTCCTAACATCCAGCCTAAACCTCCCCTGGCACAGTTGGAGACTGTGTCCTCTTGTTCTGCTGCTGGTTGCCTGGGACAAGAGACCAACCCCCACCTGGCTATAACCACTCTTCAGGTAGTTGTAGACATCAATAAGGTCTCCCCTGAGCCTCCTCTTCTCCAGGCTTTGAGAAAGGTTCAAGAACACCCTATCTTACAGTCCAAATCAGAGCTAATCATCCAGGTAAGCTACAACCTGTGACATCACAAGACATCCTCTTCCCTAAAGTGCTGGTTACCTCTCTGAAAGCATAACATTCCTTTCATGTCACTCAAAACAGACTTGGCGTTTTTCACAGTGATGAAGCCTTACTCCAGGCTGTGATGGACACAACTGATTAAAGTACAGCGCAGCTAGACGATAAGCAAAGTCAGAGTAAGTGTTATGAGAATGGAGCACAGTCTTCAACCCTCCTGCACGGTATCAGCCTATGAAACACATTTGGAACAGTAAGGCCTCAATTTTGCTTGCATTAACCATGATTAAACTCCTCATAAAAAGTGGATTCTGAAAAATCAAAGGATTAACTTCTCCTTTTTATGATATCTATAATTTCTTCTGAATTAGCCATTCAAAATACTCCTGGGGAAAAACAATGCAGTTGTGGGCATCTAAACCTGCCCAACACAGGCAATACAACACAGCTGTGTTGTAACAACAAATCAGGAGAAGTTTCTTTTTGTGCTGCTGTAAGTGGTAGCAAGTAATTAAAATCATATCTGAGAATTATAGGTCACATCAGAACAGCATTTGTCAAAGAGAGGTCATATTTTAGCAGTGGAATGCCTAGCCTCAAGGTCACTGAGCACAAAGTATACTTCTAATTAGCAATTAAAGTTGCCAAACTACTGTTTCTCCTTTACCAGCCGTGTTTCTCTCTGCTGAACCAGTGGCTGGACACACAACATAGAAATTCAGTTTACCATCTCTGCAGGAAGAATACAAATCCCTAAAGGAGGATTTTGAAAGTGCTACCTCCTTTCCACTAATCAGTGCCTTAACAAAAAACCAGACACTCATAAAACTTCTGTGATTTGCCTACAGCATCCCATACACTGCTTTCAACACTCAGGAGATCTCTCACCAGCTTATGTCAGGTTTCTCTGTCATGCAGGATGTGTAAATCATCATGTAAATCTTATAAAACTTAATTACAGCTACACCCAGTACTATCAGAAGTGTGGAAGAACAATTTGATGCCAAGTCAGCTTCTAACTTAGAAAAATAAGTAATTAGGCTATTAAAGAGCACCCTAGGCTTATTTGTTTACAACATTTCAAGGCTAGAATGGTAACTGTATACAGAATTACAGAATGCACCAGGTTGGGAAATACCTTTGAGATCATCAAGACCAACCTATCATTCAACACCATCTAATCAACTAAACCATGGCACCAAGCACCCCATCCAGTCTCTTCCTAAACACTTCTAGTGATGGTGACTCCACCACCTCCCTGGGCAGCCTAATCCAATGGCCAATCACTCTTTCTGTGAAGAATTCCTTCCTAACATCCATCCTTAACTCCCCTGGCACAGCTTGAGACTGTGTCCTCTTATTCTGTCACAGGTTGCCTGTGAGAAGAGACGTTGCTACCCCCACCTGGCTACAACCTCCCTTCAGGTAGTTGTAGACAGCAAGAAGGTCTCCCCTGAGCCTCCTCTTCTCCAGGCTAAACAACCCCAGCTCCCTCAGCCTCTTCTCATAGGGCTTGTGCTCCAAACCCTTCACCAGATTTGTTGCCATTCTCTGGACACTTTCAAGCAACTCAACATCTTTCTTAAACTGAGGGGCCCAAAACTGAGGAGGTGTATACTCTCTTCCACTCCATGTTAAAGCAACAGGTCTGAGCTATTGTACTGTTTTGACCAGGCACGCTATGGTGTGGTGGTAGTTAAAGAACAATCACTTTCAGAACACCTGAAGTGCACTCTGTGGTGCATGTATTTGTACAACATGCATACAAATTGGTTAGTCATTCTCTTAGAAAAGCTTGCCATGAGCTCTACAGAGTCATGGAAATTCACACTGGAAGATGAATATCTGAATACTTAAACCCAGAAACTCTCTGGCAATCCCACATTCTTATGCAACATTTGAATATGAATCATTTTGGTGTTGTATCAATCCCTTAATGTTCTTTTAACACCAAGTATCTCATCTGAATTTCACTGGGACTTGTTAAATGCAGGGTTTTTCTTTCCCTATCTCATATTGACATGATTGCAGTAACTATAATTATGTGCACAGGATAAATATGCTAATTGTATAATTGCAACACTAAAGTAAATCCTGGCAAACAGAGAATGTTCTTAGGGCAGTCAGGACACATACTAATAGGTATAACAGAACTAGAGGAACTCAGAGACTGGATGGGGTCCTTGGTGCCATGGTTTAGTTGAGTAGATAGTGTTGGACGATAGGTTGGACTCAATGATCTCAAAGGTCTCTTCCAACCTGGTTAATTCTATTCTATTCCTCTTATTTCTCATTATCAATATTTAGAGATAAAACAGAACATAATTTATCATTCAGGTGACCCTTCAATTCAATGACTACAGGTCCCCCTATCAAGAGAAAGGATGACAACAAAGTGCTTTGTAAGAGCTGCAGAATATTTTTGTCTGACATCATTTTGTCATCATGTGCTGGAAGCAGGACAACGGAAAGGTTAAATTTGGTCTACTTACTAAACTTCTCAAATCTGCAGAAGGCTGATTGGAAATGTAAAATATTCTCAGTAATTATGTGTCTTAGTGGAGAACATCTATCAGGCAAAATGAATCCCAAAATTGTACTTAACTACTGAGAGGAAGAGAAGGATCACAGGATGTCAGGGGTTGGAAGGGACCCAAAGAGATCATTGAGTCCAACCCCCCTAACAAAGCAGGACAATACAAACTAGCTCAGGTCCCACAGGAACACATCCAGATGGGCCTTGAAAGTCTCCAGATAAGGAGACTCCACAGCCTCTCTGGGGAGCCTGTTCCGGTGACCATTACAGTAAAGAAGTATCACCCTTGTGTTGAGGTAGAACCTCCTGTGCTGATGCTTACAACCATTGCTCCTTGTCCTATCACAGGGAGCGAGAAGAGCCTGTCCCCTCCCTCCTGACCCCCAGTCCTCAGATAGTTATAAACATTTATTAAATCCTCTTTTAACTCTTCTCTTTTCCAGACTCAAAAAAAGCCCCAGGTCCCTCAGCCTCTTCTCATCAGGCAGCGCTCCAGTCCCCTAATCATCCTTGTAGCCCTCCGCTGTACCCTCTCCAGCAGATCCCTGTCCCTCTTGAACTGGGACAGAAAACTTTCCACATTGTGGTGCTTTGTTATTCTGAAGAAAGAAGCAGGGTCAAAGACACCTAAGAAAAAAGTGCAGATTTTATTTCTGCTAATGACTCGCTGTGTGATCTTGGATTAATTACTTTATGTCCTTTATTTCCTTTTCTCCCTCTGCACTTGGACTGACATCTGTCACCATTCATTTGCACATCAGCCAATAAACTGGGATGTGGTGTGCACTTGGGTGTCCCAGTGCTGTCACTGGATTCATTCACATAGCATTAAAAAATAAGAAGCCTGATAAAGGCAGACATGACCTTCAGGGAAGACAAGGGGCTGAAAGAAGAGAGGGGGAAAGGATTTGTGCTTGTGTTCAAAAAATGAGAGGATTCAGCTGGGATGAGTTTCTAGTTGATTTTAAAAAAGAGGAGAGAGAAAACAAACAAACAAACAAAAACCCCTCCACAGCCCTTTAGCAAGTAATGAATGCAAATAATGCTGTCAACAACTGCAGTACTGCTAGGGGCTTTCAGAACACTGTTCAAATCCCCCCAAAAAACATTCAGGTTCCAACCTAGTATTAAAATAGTGATGATGTCCATGTAAGCATTCATTTGCAAGGCAGCAGGAGACAGGCTGAGATAAAGTGCAATTCGGCATCCCATCTGGGAGAGACTAAATCTTGTCTCTTCTGAGGTGACTCAACAAAGATAAAGTCACCTTTGCTGCTGGAAGGAAAAGACCTGGACAGTGCTGCTGAGAAGGAAAACAGGAAAGAAGGCAAAGACCGGGGCAGCAGTGCTCTGAAGAAAAACAGAGAATACCAGGACAGAGACATCACCCTGTAACCAAGAGGAACCCTCTCTCCATGTCCTAAGCTCCACCTGCTGCAACTCATGGACCTGAAGAGGCTGCTCAGAGGACAACATCTCTTCTACATCCAAAGCTGCAGCACCTTTCCTCCACAGACTCAAATTGTCTTATGGGGTGAGGGGTGTGATAATACAATTCCTTTCCTCTTCTCTCACTCTCTATCCTCTCTCCCCTCTTCTGATCCATCCACTTTATTTGTGTAATAAATAGTCTAGCTGGTGATATTTTGGCCTTGTTTGTGCCTCTAACTTCATAACATGGGAATATACAAAAGAACTGAGTCTCTTTCCCTCTCTGGACTGAGACACCATCCTGTTACTGGAACTGTGGGTATGTGTTCATTCTCACACAAGCCAAGATATCATTGGGCTTGACCTCAGTAGGATTACTGTCAATGGTCCCTAAGACAAAAGGTTATGTCATTCACACCTATTTCATGTGCAGAATAGATAACACAAGGCATACTTCATTCCTCTGTGCCTGTGATAAATAGCAGACGCTACAGTGTATATGGACTCTTTACACAGATGAGATGCGCAGGTTCAGTCACATACACAAAAGTCCTGCATAGCAGTTGGCAAACAATATAACATTTCCTCAAGGAACCTGGTTATTGATGATTTTTCATCTGGAGGCACTCAGCTTTGAACATCTTTGATTGAACACTGAAGTCGCAGGTGCTCAGGACCTCTGTGAATCAAATCTAAGTCACTGGCTGTTAACTAGCAGTCTCAAGCTGCACCAGGGGAGGTTTAGGCTAGATGTTAGGAAGAAGTTCTTCATAGAAAGAGTGATTGGACATTGGAAGTGCTGCCCAGGGAGGTGGTGGAGTCACCATCCTGGAGGTGTTTAGGAAGAGACTGGATGGGGTGCTTGGTGCCAAGGTTTAGTTGATTAGATGGTGTTGGATGACAGGTTGGACTCAATCTCAAAGGTCTCTTCCAAACTGGTTAATTCTATTCTAGAGCATTATAGACTGGTCCCACTGCTATGCATTGTGTTGCTAGTTTGTAGATACAGATCCCCTGGTTAATGTAGGTGCAGTACATACCTTCACCACAAAAGATCTGAATGCATTCTTAAATTGTCACTTATACCGAGTTACTCACACACACACAAATATTTACACTCTACTAATTTCCCAGAGCCAGGTCTGAAGTACTACACATCAGAAATAAATCATTACAATCCCTGGGAACCAAATTCTCTTATTGAAAGCACATACTATGTATTAAACCACGTCTCCTTCTGTGTGACTGGCCTATTTTCATAACACTTGGCTTACAAAAGCCCCACAAGCAACCAGAGAGGGAAATTGCCTGATGACCTCTTCTGCTGACAGCTCCTGTTGCTCATCTCAGCTGCATTTGATAGAACACAGCACATTCCTTTAAATATTTTATCCACCCAGTGATCATGGGTGAAAGGACAGACTAACAAGAAATGACAAGTGAAATAACTACGTTTCCGGACCTGACAACACTCTTTATTTTTAATTCTGCCAAGGTTGTGGATAGACATCAAGGTATGACTTTGACAAGGGATGAAAAACAAAGGGAGTTTGGAATCTGAATTGTGTTTTACCCACCCCTGATCTGAGAGTTCATTGGGAAACAGGAGGAAGTAAAAGAAAGCAGGCTAAGAAATCTGGTGTTTCCTTAGATGGCACCAAATGCTTTTCCCAGTGTGAATTTGCTCTTGGGAAAAAATGCATTCATTTCCTCACAGTGACACCTGAAGCAACCAGAAAGAAGCAGACTAAGCTGATGATAGGAAAAAGCTACATGTGGCGAGATGAAGTTTCCCCCCCAACATTAACTTTGCCAGACCAACTCAGTTAGAAGCTGCATTCACAAGCAAAATCTACACTCTACAACAGGATGCAATGAATATGTACAAAATGTACAGGATTTACAATATTACACAGATATTTACAATTAGCAAACAGCACACAACAAAAACCCTGGCCAAGGACCAGGGGAAGCTGCTCACTTCTCCTTCCCCACCTACCCTTACCTTCCTGTACAAAAGGGACAAGAGAAAGGAACAGAGAAGTTAGACATAGCCAAGGCCAGCCAAAGCATGCAGATTATCTCTCCTGAGCAAAGAAAAAACAGCTGAGATCAGAAGAGAAGAGAAAGGAAGAATTGTTATGGTGCAGCTCATCTTATTCCAGATATTCATAGAATCAATAAGGTTGGAAAAAACCCCAAAGATCATCAAGTCCAACCTGTCACCACAGAACTCATGACTACTAAACCATGGCACCAAGTGCCATGTCCAATCCCCTCTTGAGCACCTCCAGGGATGGTGACTCCACTACTTCCCTGGGCAGCACATTCCAATGCCTAACAACTCTCTCTGGGAAGAACTTTCTCCTCACCTCCAGCCTAAACTTCCCCTGGCACAGCTTGAGACTGTGTCCTCTTGTTCTGGTGATGGTTGCCTAGGAAGAGGAGGTTCAGGGGAGACCTTCTTGCTGTCTACAGCTACCTGAAGGGTGGTTGTAGCCAGGAGGGGGTTGGTCTCTTCTCCAGGCTAAACAATCCCAGCTCCCTCAGCCTCTCCTCATAAAGCTTGTGCTCAAGACCTCTCGTCAGCCTCATTGCCCTTCTCTGGACATGTTCAAGAGTCTCAATGTCCTCCTTAAACTGAGGGGCCCAGAACTGGACACAGTACTCAAGGTGTGGCCTAACCAATGCTGAGTCCAGGGGCACAATGACTTCCCTGCTCCTGCTGGCCACCCTGTTCTTGATGCAGGCAATTTGCTTAGAATCATCTTTTGTTTTCCTTTTTACACCCCAGAGTGATATATTTATATTTTTCTACTTTTCACAGTATCACTAAGGTTGGAAGAGACCTCAAAGATCATCGAGTCCAGCCTGTCCTAACTCCTAACAGGTTTCTGCTCGAAACCCATAACTAAATTTTAAAGGCATAGCCTAAAACCACCAGACTGCAACAAGCTGAAGCGAAATTTCCCAGTAAAACATTTCCAAGCACAGCTCTGTGCTAGATCTCTGAAATGTATCAGTGACCAGGCTAATGGATGTTTCTGCTGAAAATAATTACAATAGATAGTAATTACATAGAATTTGCCCTATAAAAGAAAGTAATTATAAAAGATTAGCTGTATCTACCTTAATATTATCATTCACCCACAGTATTTTTCAAATTAATATTATGATTCACACACAGTATGTTTCCAATTGATTATCTCTTCAGTCCCTGAGACAGACTTCAATATCTGAATAACAACTGAAAATGGGGAAGCAAGCCGGAGGAGGGGGGGGGGGGGAGAGAAAACATTTTTTTTTCCTCCCAGTAAAAAGTTGTGAGAGATCTTTCAGGTTCCCACAGCTATAAAAGTGACTTCATCGTTGTCCTGGGTCAGTGTTGATGGAATATTTTGCATTTCTTTTTGAGCAAATCCACTATCACCGGGCAATCCTCCAGGCGGTTTTGAACATCCTCTCACAGAGCCCTCACAGAGAGCCTGCCCAAGGTGGGGCCAGTGTTGAGTGATGAAAGAGTATTCGATTTTAAAGTGTGTCTGGGTAGTTTGGAAATCTGATTTCACTGTGCTGGGGAAGAAACTGCTCTGTAAGGTATTGCAGAGGTACAAATAACAGCAGGTAAAGCATCGCTCCCCAGTGCCTGGATTCTCTCTCAGAATCACCAAGGTTGGAAGAGACCTCAAAGATCATCAAGTCCAACCTGTCACCACAGACCTCATGACTACTAAACCATGGCACCAAGTGCCATGTCCAATCCCATCTTGAACACCTCCAGGGATGGTGACTCCACCACCTCCCCGGGCAGCACATTCCAATGCCTAACGACTCTCTCTGGGAAGAACTTTCTCCTCATCTCAAGCCTAAACTTCCCCTGGCACAGCTTGAGACTGTGTCCTCTTGTTCTGGTGCTGGTTGCCTCTCCTTCCAAGCAACTCTTTTACAAAGGCACAGAAACCTTTGTGTTTTGCAGAGGACCCAAATCTGAGACTCTTACAGCAGAGGATGGTCCTTGCAATCAATTGTCTGACAGACAACTCACTACCAATGTCAGTCTGACAAAGAACTTCACCCTGTGGGAAGCAACCCTGCTGTGAGCAGCACCCTGGCACACACACCAGCTACAGCCTGCTGAGTTACATTTTAAACGGGGGGAGAAAGAAAGAAAGAAAAATAAGGAAGAAAGAAAAAAAGAACAAACAACAACCAAAAGGGCCTTTGGACTACGAAGTCAATCCATTAATGTAACAAGGAAACAGTTTGAGAAGCTGCAGGAAGGTGGTGGGTGCCTGCCCGGGGTACACTTGCACTGCACGCACAGTGACTCTTCCTGGCCCTTGACTCTGGTTTCAGCAATCCAGTCCCTCCACCCCTCTCGCTCTCCCCAACAAAGGGACAAGATTATCACCACAAATTGATGCTCTAAAAATCACTTGTGGTGTGATCCGAAATTAAGACAATGCTTCCTCAGTGGTCCTGCTGAGAACAAACTGCTGCTACCCTCAGTGAAGCCTGAAAGCTACCTAACGACCTGACAAGGCGAATCATTAGCAACATTTCACCTGGGTCTTAAAATATTTTCATTGCAAATGACTCTCCCATTAGATGAATGCCCGATGCAGAAAGTAATTACCCTCTCTTTGAACTCGCATTTCGGAAATTTGAAACAACTGGGGGCAAAAAACATGACAAAGAATAAGCACGTACTTTTTATGACTTCCCTGCCTGCTCTCTGCCTGTGCTGCTACCATATCAGTAATGGAGTGAGGGGCAGGTGAACAGCCAAGCCTCACAGCACTGGAGTTCAAGGAGACTGCAAAAGATGTCATGACCAAGAGGTAGCTCTCACCAGCCATTTCTTTAAAAGTGCTCCTCTGACATATATGAATTGACAGGACAGGAGCAGTGAGCTGCCAGGGCAGATGGGTCCTAGCTTGCAGCTCAGAGCTCTGAGGGCACATGCCAGGACAGAGTGCAGAACTGCTGGCTCTCAGTAAATGCACTCCCTGTGCAAAACAGTGTGCAACAAAGGCAGATTCTCACAGTGATTTTCGAATATGCATCCAAACTGAAGGCTGGATTTTCTAAAGGCTTTGCTTGTTAAAGTGTCCCAGCTAAGCTGAGTGTGAAAGCTGACAGGAGACAAAGCCACGGGATCCAGGCTGACATTTACAAGTTCTTAGGCTCTCAGAAACAAACATCCACGTGTAACTGCATCAGCAAAAGAGTCAATTGCAGTTTTCTTTGCCTTTGCTGAGACATACAGGCTAACATTAGGGTGAGAACTCTTCCTGTGTATGCTACATGTGTGTGTGTATATAAACACCCAGACATGTTTAAGAGGCAAAGGAAAATGATGGAAATTAATAGCCATATCTGAAGTCTTTGTTTTACCTTCTTTTTGGGGTCATTCACCCTGGGTTTGACTCACAGTAAGAAACCCATCTGTCTGAGGAAAATATATCAGAATGCTAACATTGGGATAACAATATAAGACTATGCTATGGAAAAAAAAACCCTAAACCATGAACTATTCACTACAACAGGATGTGAAAGAGGGAAGGAAAGAGGGGAGGGAGGGAAGGAAAGAGGGGAGGGAGGGAAGGAAAGAGGGGAGGGAGGGAAGGAAAGAGGGGAGGGAGGGAAGGAAAGAGGGGAGGGAGGGAAGGAAAGAGGGGAGGGAGGGAAGGAAAGAGGGGAGGGAGGGAAGGAAAGAGGGGAAGAGTGTATGTGTCTCTCTATAGGATTTTTCTGGCCTTGGGAGAAAGCTATTGCAGAGGATGAATCAAAAACAAAGCACCATTTATCAGTGCTTTCTTTAAGGGAACAGAAGACAGAATAAAATTGGCCCTCTCATAAAATATTTACACTTTTTTTTTTTGGTAAATCACAGTAGAGGGAAAATAATAGGACAGAAAAAGGAAGATGATGTTCAAAGCAAGACTTTACAAGTGATTTTCTTCAGTAAGGTTAGATAGGGGGAGGGAGAGAGAGAGAGACTCCATGCCTCATTTGAGGATGTTTTGTTCCATCCATGTCAATGAGCACTCAGCTGCACACTCAGCCCTACAACTTTCCCCTCAGAAATTGTACCTGGCATCACACATCCCCAGAGGTACAGCACAGCACTTTCCCACCCAGCTTCCCACATATCCCCTGGGCCTCTTGGTTATACACCCCTGTGCAGGTACTTTAGCTCTTGACTGATTCCCCACCTAGTCATTATCCCAGAGTGCATGGCGGATCACAGCGGGTGAGTGGAGCCATGGGTGCAGGCCGGCAGAGGCCAGTTCTGTGTCTCTCTGAGCACCTCCAATGACAAATCAGTGCCTCCAGCACATGGAGCACTTAATAAACAGCTTAATGTAGCAACAGCCTGCCTCCTCCTCCTTATGCCACCTAACTCAGCTGGTCTTGTTGCATCCTAACACATCCATCCATGCATGGTGATGTGCCACTGCACATAGAATTCCCTCCTCTCTCATGTGAGCTGCATGGCCTCTCCTTGTGTAGCCTGGAGAAAAGGAGGCTCAGGGGAAACATTATTGCTGTCTGCAACTACCTGAAAGGTGGGGGTTGATCTCTTCTCCCAGGCAACCAGCAACAGAACAAGAGGACACAGAGTCAAGCTGTGTAAGGGGAAGTTTAGGTTTGATCTTAAAAGAAGTTCTTCACAGAGAGTGGTTGTCGATTGGAATGGGCTGCCCAGGGAGGTGGTGGGATCCATGTCCCTGGAGGTGTTTAAGAAAAGACTGGATGAGGCACTTAGTGCCATGGTCTAGTTGATTAGTTAGGGTTAGGTGATTGGTTGGACTTGATGATCATGGAAGTCTCTTCCAACCTGGTTGATTCTGTGATTCTGCTGGGGACAAGTGGCTTCAGCTCAACCCCAAAGGCAAAAGAGGCAGGTCAAGGCAACACCAGGCTGGCAGCCTCTGCAACTCAAGCCTGGAAACATCAGGTCAAGATCCCTGGTGTGACTCCAGCTCACATCTTGAGGCACAGATTGGAGCAAAGCCTGTTAGCACCACCTACACCTTACAAATCCCACCTTTATATCCCTACAATTACAGTTTGGGGTTGTTTTACTTGAGTTTGAATTCAACTCAGCTCCCGTGTGCTCAAAAGGTGTCGGTGGGTATAGGATCATGGCATTAATGCAGAATTAATAAATTAAACCAAAACCCCTTTGGATTTCAAGCAGCTTCAGCTTTCACTCTGAGCATTCTGTGATTCCTACCATCTCTACTAATTGCACCCAGTGGAATCTTCTGAAAGTACAGCTTTATTTTGGAAAGGAGAAAAATATACTGCATAGACTTTTTAAGAGATTGAGGGGGGAAAAAAGTTCCTTAAAACTCCACAAGTTTTTCTGCTTAGCCACTTCCAACAGTTTTTTGTTCACTCACACTCCAAACCCTGCCCAAAGCTGCTATTTTCATGGACAAAAAAAGCTGCCATATATCTGATGTAATTCAGGTATTGTGCTGCAGAAAGTGTCTTTAAAGTGCAGGCTCGGGCAACGAACATCCTGCAGAGATTTGATGAGAAGCTTTTATACTTAAGCGATAGCCTTTGTATTGTATACAAAGAGGAGGAAATAGCTGCTCAGACAGAAAAACAGGTATCTGTTATTCCAGACAAAGGAAACTGAACATGACAAAGGTGATCAGCAGCACAAAAAGCACAGTGGATCACTGACAGCTCTCATCGGCCAGGTAACACACACCTAACACTACCGGCTCACCACCTGATTACAGCTTGCACTCTATACGGCATACTTACTTCCTCTCATCCCTTAAGTCTGCTTTCCAACACTGCCCTGAGAGGATGGGACTTCACAGGGAACAAGCAGGAATGAAAATAAAGGCTCAGAGTACTTTTTGGAGAGATCAAGTGTTTTCCAAGGCTTGTGCTTGGAGTTGGAGAACGTCTCTGAAAAGGTGCCTGTGTTCCCTCCTCCATTAGCTGTCACATCACATTGCTGCTCAACATAATGCAGCAAACCTTGGGAGTGATTTGTGGAATAAATTAACATAGTTTAACACAGTGTGCATAAGATTTACATGCTAGTGCTGTAAGGGAAGGTGATAGGTCAGAATAAAATGGATGATTAAAAAAAGGAGTTGATTGGTTTCTGTAGCACTGTTTCCAAAAAGCTGTAGTGGAACAGAAAGCTTTGACTCACTCCTCCCAAGTATCTTAATTGCACAAAAGGAAAGGAACAATGCCAAAGCTGTGATTCTCCCTGCAAGACCATGCACTGCTTGCACTAAATTAGTGGAACAATCAGTGAATTTTGTAGTGTAAGGCTACTCTCTGGCTCTCCTTCTATCCACCTTTGTTGGGTCCTCCAGCTCAGCTGTGTCATCCTGTGTTCCTTTGTTCAAACTACCTGAAATCAAAGCTCAGCGTGTACTGAGAGGTTTTCCTCCCAAAGGATGGAATTACATGTAAGAACAAATCTTTCATTTTCTCTTGGATTGGCCCCCAAGGATGAGGCACAGTGGCTCTCACTTGGGTGCGTCAAGGCTGAATCATATCCAAATACTTATGCAGGACAAAGCATTCTCATAGTCCCAGTGAGGCTGATGGGATTTTGTTCAGCCGTTGCTTCCAGGAGGGCCAAAACTATTGGGTGTCAAGAAGGAAGGAACAGCCTCTTCTCAATTGCACCCTGTGATAGGACAAGGGGCAAAGGATATAAACTACAGCACAGACAGGTGGGGGTTGGTCTCTTCTCCCAAGCAACCAGTGGCAGAACAAGAGGATACTGTTTCAAACTGTGCCAGGGGAAGTTTAGGCTCAAGGTGAGAGAAAGTTCTTCACAGAAAGAGCAATTGACCACTGGAATGTGCTGCCCAGGGAGGTGGTGGAGTCCCTGTCCCTGGAGGTGTTCAAAAGGGGATGGGATGTGGCACTTGGAGCCATGGTTTAGTTGTCATGAGGTGTTAGGTATTAGGTGGTAGGTTGATGATCTCTGAGGTCTTTTCCAACCTGGCTGATTCTGTGACGTTCCACCTCAACATAAGGAGGAACAACTTCACTCTGAGGGTCAGAGAGCACTGGAACAGGCTCCCCAGAGAACTTGTGGAGTCTCCTTCTCTGGAGACTTTCAAGACCTATTTGGATGTGTTCCTGTGCAACCTGTGCTAGATTCTATGGTCCTGCACTGGCAGGGGAATGGGACTCAAAGATCTCCAAGGGTCCCTTCCAACCCTTAATTAACATCCTGTGATCCAGCACCATCCATCAGCTGTTTGGGGAGGTGACAGCATTGCCATAACCCTGGGACCTGGCTGAGATCTTCAGGCTGTGCTGCAATAAGAAACAGTAACCCATAAAGGTAAGCATCAATTTGGCCTGACTCACAGGCTCCCACAGCTCTGTGCATGGTTTGGAATAAAACCCCAGTCAGTCACTCCCCAAGCATCCATCACAGCATTGCTGCATTTCCCCAGTGGGTTGCTTCTTTCTGGTGGAGCTAATTGACCTCTGACCTGTGTATTGCTTTCCTGCCACCAATTTAGCACCAGTTTATTCATCAACATCTGGTGGTGGGAAAATTGTATTTTACATTATTAGCTCTCAAATGGATAGCTAATGCTGCTTAATGGGGCAGTTATAGGCTATTATAGATTCATTTTTTTTCATTTTGCTAATGAATGGGGGAAATCTTCATCAAATAAATATTTGCCAGTTGGCTTCATATCAAAGTCTCTAATTAAAACCAGAAGGGAAAAAAAAAAGCTCAATATATGGAGAGCTTGATGGGGGCAGCATGTGAGTTTTGAAGAAATACCATTTCTGCCACGCTGTACTTGCACAGAGGCCAAATTGGCAACCAAGTGATCAGTGTGAGGAAGGTTGAGTTGTATTTACATACTGTCTCAGCAAAATGCCACTGATTCGTTTTGCTGGTGCCAGAGACACAATATGGGCATAGCTTAAATTGGCTTCCTTTTCCTGGCTTTTACAAAAGAAACAGGAACAAATAAATAAATAAATGGGGGAAAAAAAAAGCTTGGACTGAGTCATAAAAAGCCCCAAATCTGTTTCTCTCTACAACTGCATTTGACAATGGGAGTGTGTGCTTCGATGGCGTGACCTGGCATGCAGAATTCATGAGACATCTCTGCATCAACGTGTGATTTTGGAGAGAACACATTTCAAACTGACAAAGAGCAGCACTCAACTGAGAGCAGGCTATGCTTCAGCAAAAAACACCCCAGGGCCCAGTGCCTGGCTCAGATTTGAAGCTGTTTGAGTCAAGGCTCTTAAATGAGCTCCCCCATCCTAAGGGTCAAATGGTGTGTATATATATATATATATATATATATATATATATAGTTTAAAAGTTATTTTTTAACTACACTGACCTAGTGTGAGGTCTCCCTGCACATGGCAGGGGGGCTGGAACTAGATGATCTTTGAGGTCCCTTGCAACCCTAGCAATTCTATGATTCTACATCCAAATGTATGTACACACCTATTACTGTGATTATTTTCAGGTATACACTAATGCCTAGTGTTGTCAGCTGACAATGTTCAATGCACTTCAGCATTTCTACTACCAAAAGTCTTTCCTTAGTTCAAGATGCTACAGATGATCCTAGGCAGGAGACCTTATTGTAGCCTTCCCTTATCTTAAGGGGGCCTACAAGAAAGCTGGAGAGGGACTTTTTAGGGTGCCAAGTAATGACAGGACTAGAGGGAATGGAAAAATGGGTAGACACTGGAAGAGGTTGCCCAGGGAGGTGGTAGAAGCCCCATCCCTAGAGGGTTTTAAGGCCAGGCTGGATGTGTCTCTGAGCAACCTGATCTAGTGTGAGGTGTTCCTGCCCATGGCAGGGGGATTGGAACTAGAAGATCCTTGAGGTCCCTTCCAACCTTAACAATTCTATGATCTTTTCAAACAAAGTTACTAACTTTAAGTACATCATGTTTGCAGAACTGGCAATCACTGTCAGTCCTATGTTCCATCTGCTTGCAAATAACTGAGTGCTACCATTGACTCATACAGGATCACTCACAAGTCCAAATCCACACAGGAATTCAAGTGGTTCCCCCCTTGACCCCAAGTGCAAATATGAATGCCAGTGAAATCTGACCTGCATTACTTGCCTACTTCCTCTACGAAAAAGTGCACAGAGAATGCAGAGAACATTTTAGCTCCCTCATGTGATGTCTAAAGTGAAGCAGTGGATCAGATTTAAGAAGACTTCAGCATTCAGCATAGTTCACCCATGCCACATTTTGCAGCCCAACCCACGTGCAGCTTGAGGCAAAGCACTAAAGGCCTAGCAGACACAAAATATTGTAATAGTGCTATTATAAATGTGAAGATCTCTTATTTTTTTTTTCCAAACCAAATAATTCCTGTCATTTCAAAGAGAACATATTCCAATCTGAAGCTACTGAAGCACGCAGAAGCCAGGCTGGACAGATGGGCAGAGTCCAAGGCATGAGATTTAACACATCTAAATTCCAGGTTCTACACATTGGCCATAACAACCCCATACAGTGCTACAGGCTGGGGTCAGGGTGGCTGGAGAGCAGCCAGGCAGAAAGGGACCTGGGGATACTGGTTGATAATAGGCTGAACATGAGCCAGCAGTGTGCCCAGGTGGCCAAGAAGGTCAATGCCATCCTGGCCTGCATCAGGAACAGTGTGGCCAGCAGGAGCAGGAAGGTCATTCTCCCCCGGTACTCAGCACTGGTTAGGCCACACCTTGAGTCCTGTGTCCAGTTCTGGACCCCTCAGTTTAGGAAAGATGTTGACATGCTGGAGCGTGTCCAGAGAAGGGCAACAAAGCAGGGGAGGGGTTTGGAGCACAGCCCTACAAGGAGAGGCTGAGGGAGCTGGGGTTGCTTAGCCTGGGGAAGAGGAAGCTCAGGGGAGACCTTATTGCTGTCTACAACTACCTGAAGGGAGGTTGTAGCCAGGTGGGGGTTGGTCTCCTCTCCCAGGCAACCAGCACCAGAACAAGAGGACACAGTCTCTCTCTGTGAAGAACTTTCTCCTCACCTTGAGCCTAAACTTCCCCTGGCACAATACATTCAGGCCAAATTGCATCTACCTTAAAAGCCTTTCTACCTATCTGACAATATAAAATGACATGAATGTTCTCCCATTGAGAACTTTATGTCTCATCATCTCTCATGGAAACTGCTCCACCACGTTAGCTAAGCCTAATGAACCCTCCCCAAGCCTTTCTGGAAGGCCTGCTATAGTGAGGTACACCACACCATCTTCTCCTAAGTTGTAAGTGAGGAACAGAGATGGCATGAACCTGAACAGAATCTTAATTTGTGCCTCTGTGCATGCACATTAGAGATCCTTTTGTTACACAGAAAATAAAGCCAACTGTAGTATCCACAGCTTGTGGTACAACACTGAATTAGTGGAGGTGAGTGGAAACTAGAGCAGAGAGTGATCCCACCAGAGAAAGGTCCTGGGCTGTATGATTTTAAGGTATGATTTAGTATGTCCTTAAATCAGCTGCAGCTTCAAATGTCCTGCAACAGACTCTCTCAAACAGCCTTTTTAATGTTTGATGCAAAGTACATTTCACCCTAAACCTCCAATTTCCACAAGTCTGATGGAAAACAAGGTGAATCAGCCCAAGCTTGCTGAAGGGCAGTTGCAGACTGACTCACACTTACAGGTCAGCTTGCCTTGAATTTTGTGGCAGTTCAGAAATACCTGACTGCAGTGGTTTTTTTCCCCTCTGAGTTTGGAACCTGCAATGTCTTCTCACAGGAGACTTGTGCTGTAAACTTTCTGAGGAAGGGCTGTCAAACTGTAAAGTGGAGCTCTATACTGCCCCTTTTCCACTGTTAAATAACTTCATGCAAGTAAAGTGCCTAACTTGGCCAGAAATAAATAAATAAAACCAGAAATAATAATAACATAAATAAGCTAATAAATAAATAATAGAAATAAAAATAGAAATAAATAAAATATAGTTAAAATAACTAAATTGTCTAAATAAATAATATCAATAAAGTATGCATTGAAACACACAACACTTCAGCCAGGAAAGATTTTTTTCCTTTAGGGATATATATATATAAAGCACACTCTCTTGCAACAAGCTTGTAGCTTATTTATCATTCCCAGGTGGCTACTGAAAACTCCTTAAATGTTGTTTGATGGAGCAGTGATTCTTTTCTGCCTTCCTGGTGTAAACTGCATATATCTAAGAGCATAGCGTATTGGCAATAAGAAAAAGAAGAGCTGCTTCTTTTTTTGAGATCTATCAAAATAAAATATACTTGGGGAGGCTTTGAAGTTAAATTTAAAGAAAAGGGGGTTGGGGGGAGAGAAAAAAGTCTCTGGGAAATGGCCTTTCATTTCTGAGAGCATAATTTAAATTCCATCTGAGGGTTTGCACGAGACACCTCAGGTGCTCTCTGCTCCAAATTCGGTTGATTAATGCTGCCTTAAAAGATTTGCTGAAGAATCAGGCAGATGTAATTAGAGGAGAGATAGCTAATACTATACATAGATCATCAAAGGATAAGTATGCACAAAGGAGATAAAGAATCTCCATACAATTGTAATACTCTCTGCAGATTAAAAAAAAAAATAAGGAAGAAGAAACCAAAACCACAATCATAATTAGGAGAAAATGATGAGGGTTTGAATTAATATATGATCCAGGTTCCCTTGGTGTCCTATCACTCACAGAGTTTGATGGGAGAGAGCTCTGTTCAAGCCAGTAGAGCCAACCCATGCAAGGCTGCCAAAGGAAACACTGCAGAGAATACATACATACATACATACATACATACATAGAACAAACCAGGTTGGAAGAGACCTTCAAGATCATCGCGTCCAACCCATCAACCAATCCAACACCACCTAAACAACTAACCCAATGGCACCAAGCACCCCATCAAGTCTTCTCCTGAAAACCTCCAATGATGGTGACTCCACCACCTCCCCAGGCAGCCCATTCCAATGGGCAATCACTCTTTCTGTATAGAACTTTTTCCTAACATCTAGCCTGAACCTTCCCTGGTGCAGCCTGAGACTGTGTCCTCTTGTCCTGGTACTGGCTGCCTGGGAGAAGAGACCAGGTGCAAATGGGCCACAAGAACCTTGTGGAAATATTATCCCAACACTTATGGACTAATTCCTCTTGAAGCAGTGATCCTTTTTGGACCTCTGTGAGCTCAGTGAAGACACTCCCAGGGCTGGTGGATAATAGAATAGAATAAACCAGGTTGGAAGAGACCTACAAGATCATCACGTCCTACCCATCAACCAATCCAACCCACCTAAACAACCAACCCGTGGCACCAAGCACCCCATCAAGTCTCCTCCTGAAAACCTTCAATGACTCTACCACCTCCCTGGGCAGCCCATTCTAATGGGCAATCACTCTCTCTGTATAGAACTTCTTCCTCACACCCAACCTAAACAGAAGCCATGCCAGCATCGCCAAAGGGCCCACGGGTCTAGCTGGAGCAGGCTGCCACAATTAGCATAACATTTTCCCGATTACAAGGGTACTGCCTAACCCCTGAATTCTTGTGTGGGTGAAACCCGGCATGAAGTTTCTGCTTTTGGGCACAAGCCCTGAGTTTTGACCATTGAAATTCTAATGGCTGGAGGTGACTCAGCTTAATCATAACTCTTTTATGCAAGAGCTAGAACCCCTGTGCTCTTGGGGCTGGGAATGCATATGTAAACACCAGAATGACTCAGGGCAATAAGACCACTTTTGTATTGAAATGCAAATCTGTAAAAGGGGGTTTATTGTTGTTTTAATCTGCCAAAATTCACATTTTTACTTTAAACATGAAACGGCTTTTAATGCACTTGTAGAAGGGCTGTCATATGCCCTCTGAGGTTTGTGTGCGCTGTTAAATACGTGGTCAGAAAAACAGAGGCTTGTAAGGCAACAGCCACTAAGAGAAGAAACGTCTTTTCAACACAAAGAAAACAGGAGTTTGATGGGACACCAGTGGCCTCATTACTGTATAGGCATGTTTCCAAGTTTTATTATTGTTCCCTCCCACTATGAAGAGTGGAAAAGAGGTAAAGAAAACAAAGTTCACTAAAGCAGCCTCAAAATATTGTAGTAATCACCAATAGGTTGTTACTCAAGTGAGCTGAAAGCTAAAGTGAGCTCGAGGCTGGTCAGCATTACAGTGTTTACTGCACAGGACACCACAATTCCTTCTCTTTTCTCAAAATATCATTAGGAGCTCAGTTGCTACATAAACAGATTGTAGGGTAGATATAGAATCATACACTCATCCACGTTGGAAAAGACCCCAGAGATCATCAAGTCCAACCTGTTACCTAACACCTCATGACAACTCAAACCACGTCTCTAAGTTCCATATCCAATAGTTTTTTCAACACCTCCAGGGATGGGAACTCCGCCACCTCCCTGGGCAGCACATTCCTATGGCAAATCACTCTTTCTGTGAAGAACTTCTTCCTAACATCCAGCCTAAACCTCCCCTGGTGCAGCTTGAGACTGTGTCTTATTCTGGTGCTGGTTGCCTGGGAGAAGAGACCAACCCCCACCTCCCTTCAGGTAGTTTTAGACAGCAATAAGGTCTCCCCTGAGCCTTCTCTTCTCCAAGCTAAACAACCCCAACTCCCTCAGCCTCTTCTCATAGGGCTTGTGCTCGAGACCTCTCACCAGCCTCATTGCCTCTTTCTCTGGACACATTCAGGTATTTCAATGTCCTTCTTAAACTGAGAAGCCCAAAACTGGACACAGTACTCAAGTTGTGGCCTAACCTATCTGTCATAGAAGGAAGACTGCAAAACTGAACACTGAATGAGTCTGCCATTTGTCAGGATCAGGCATGTTCAGCCTTGATAATGTTAGAAAGATTTGCAAGTACCAAAAAGGTGGGAAAAGATTTACATGTCACAGTGACACAGCCACAGCAAGCACCTCTGTCTGGACATGCACCAGAAACAGTACCAGCCCTCCTCTGCCCAGATGCAGATGTCCCTTGTCCTCTATCACTGGGGAATTTAAACTCTTGGAAGGAAATACAATTGGCATTTCTGTCAGGCAAGGATTGCTCTTGCCACGAGAGCCCAGGTGGAGTCTTGTATTGACATCACCTTCAGCTGCAGAGCAGTTAGCAGATTTTCCATAAACGCTTTGCACAGATCCAAGAACTGCTTTGTTCATTTATTTTCACTTCACTGACCTTTGTATTAACAACTTAGAAATCCACAGAGCCAGCCATCCATGCAGTCATGGCTGGAAAAAGGCTAACAGGTATTTCCAGAACAAAAGACCATCAAGCATGAGTGGAAGCACGCTTTCCCCTCTCCACTGGAACCAAAGTTTGGGGAGTCTAATTGAGATGTGTGACAGAATGAAAGCTAGTAAGAGTGAAAGCCAACCCTTTCCCACTGTAGCATAGCTCTTTTAGACTGCAGACTCCAGATTTCTTCAGGATTTAATTCCATAGAAAATAAGAGAGGTAAAACCTTAAGAAAAAGACCTAAGAACATGCAGCATTGCAAGTTACACAGCCCTTGGAGCAGGCTGGGAGTTGGAGTCACCCCATGCCCTAACAACTTTCCTCCCTCTTTCCCAGTCTTGGGTCTTTAATCCCTCCAAGGTAGTGACTTGCTACCCATCTACTTAGGCTTGAGGTGAGGGGAAAGCTCTTCACTGAGAGAGTCATTTCTCATTGGAATGTGCTGCCCAGGGAGGTGGTGGAGTCACCATCCCTGGAGGTGTTCAAGAAGGGATTGGATGTGGCACTTGGTGCCATGGTCTAGTCATGAGGTCTGTGGTGACAGGTTGGACTCGATGATCTTTGAGGTCTCTTCCAACCTTGGTGATACTGTGATACTGCAGCTTGGTGGATTGGCTGCTCCGTAGGGAAAGACAGCCCTCCTTAAGTGGAAGGAGATAAGTTTCAACATCAGCTTTAAGTGTGACAGAGCTTGCTGATTTGGCTTTAAAGAAAATAAGGCCAGGTTAACAGGGAGAGGTAATAACTTTCATTAGCTTGATACACAAGAACAGGCAAGTCTGCAGATCCATTACAGGCTCCAGCTACAGCACTGTGGTCTAATAAAACATATTGCTGCCACCTACAAACCTTAGCTTCACTTTGTCTCTTAGATCATCCCTTCTACCAAAGCCCTATTCCCATTGCAGCACCACAAGAAAACAGCAGTGCTGTGGGTTGGCTCATACATCAGGGAAAACACTTTTTCTCCAGTAGCTTTGACCAGTACAGGCAAGGCAACAGGTAGCCTTCAGTGTAGGGCAAAGCAGGACACGCAGCTGCAGTTTCACTTCAGGACATGACCTGGGTTTGAGTCGCAAAGATACTCAGGTATCCAAAAAAAGTACTCTTGGCTGCCTAATTTCATTTTCAAAAGAAAATAAGTAGATTAGGGGTTGCATTTTTTTTTTAAAGGGATTTAATATCCTAAAGAGACAGAGAGGCACCCAGTGGGAAAGTATTACAACTCAATTAGGATTATAACAAAGAGCTTATATTTGGTTTTCACATTCACATAAGTGGTTGAAGGAGTGTTGCACAAATAAATTATAGTGAACCTAAAAATGCTTGGATTCTTTTGATAAGGATCAACTGTATGGGAATTCAGGCCAGATAATTTCAGAATTGTTATCAGTGCCAAAAAAGAAAAGGCAGAATTGAGGAAGGGGTTCTGCTACCCTAACTGTTGGAGGGTTTCCACTAAAATATCAGCATTTCATTCAAGGCATTTACCTTGAAATTCTAAAATATCCAAATAGTACCAATTCCCCCTCCTCCCCTCCCCCCCCCCCCATTTCTTTCTTCTCATTGTAAATACTACAAAGGAACCTCAGCTTTTGGTCCTATGTTACCCTCCCTACTGATGAATATTTTATAGAATCAGTAAGGTTGGAAAAGACCTCAAAGATCATTAAGGCCAACCTGTCACCCAACACCTCATGACTACTAAACCATGGCACCAAGTGCCATATCCAGTCCCCTCTTGAACACCTCCAGGGATGGTGACTCCACCACCTCCCCGGGCAGCACATTCCAATGGCTAACAACTCTCTCAGTGAAGAACTTTCTCCCCACCTCAAGCCTAAACTTCCCCTGGCACAGCTTGAGACTGTGTCCTCTTGTTCTGCCCCTGGTTGCCTGGGAGAAGGGACCAGTCCCCGCCTGGCTACACCCTCCCTTCAGGTAGTTGTAGAGAGCAATAAGGTCTCCCCTGAGCCTCCTCCTCTCCAGGCTAAACAACCCCAGCTCCCTCAGCCTCTCCTCATAAGGCTTGTGCTCGAGACCTCTCCCCAGCCTCGTTGCCCTTCTCTGGACATGTTCAAGAGTCTCAATGTCCTTCTTAAACTGAGGGGCCCAGAACTGGACACAGGACTCCAGTTGTGACCTTAGCAGCGCTGAGTCCAGGGGCACAAGGACTTCCCTGCTCCTGCTGGCCACACTATTCTTGATGCAGGCCAGGGTGCTGTGTTCTTCCACAGTGAATACAACCAGTCTTTGTTACACTCAAAAAACCAAACCCCAGTAACCCCAGTGACACCTAATGCCCCAAATATGACCTCCCCTAGTTGTGAGGGAAGCATTACATGCATGAATCCTGCCCTTTTTCCTGAAATCCTAGAGTTTCCAGATTTATGAACAACTGCCAAAAGTAAATCCAACACATGAAATGATTTTTTTCTCCAGCTCTTTATGCATTTTCTACCAAAATAAATTAATAATATTAATGAAATCCACCTCTGTAAGACAGCAATGTTACCTAAAGTTAGCTCCACTGCCAAAACCTTTGGTAACAGACACTGAGGCAACCTTCTGCACATGTAGGACAGTGAAACTCAAAATCCAGCTTTAAGATCTCTCATGGCTTCCTGACACTTCTGTCTGAACTGTGACAGTCTAATCCTTTATTTCTTAATGAAATACAGATTAATTGGGAGTTAGCTAGCTGACAGAGGCTTGAGACATGACTTTGCCCCATGGCTATTTAGAAAACCTTCAGCCTAATTAAAACCTTCCATAACATTGGTGATGTAGGTGTGTTTCACAAAAGCTGTGAACAGTAACAGCAGAACTTTTTTCAAGGATGCCATTTCCACTGTTGAATGGTGTAAAATTCCTCCCCTGAGGTAGCTATGTCATCTCATTTAATTTGAAAACAATAAATTGAAAGTTCAAAACAAAAGTAAATGGGGGAAAGGTGGAAGAAATAGGTGGAAAAGGCTCTGAAGCTGTAGGAGTTCTGGCAAATCATCCTGGCATACAGTCCCAGTGGTGATGAGAAATTGTCCTGTGCATTGCAGTTTTCCACATGCCAGAACAAAAAGTGTACTTGATGCAAAACTGTAAAGGATCATTAAATTAGTGGGCTTATTTTCATAGAATCAGCAAGGTTGGAAAAGACCTCAGAGATCATCAAGTCCAACCTATCACCCAAGACCTCATGACTAACGAAACCATGGGCTTCAAGTGCCACTTCCAATCCTTTTTCAAACACCTCCAGGGACAGGGACTCCACCACCACCCTGGACAGCACATTCCAATGGCAAATTAAGTCTTTCTGTGAAGAACTTTCTCCTCACCTCCAGCCTAAACTTCCCCTGATGCAGTTTGAGACTGTGTCCTCTTGTTCTGGTGCTGGTTGCATGGGAGAAGAGACCAACCCCCAACTGGCTACAACCTCCCTTCAGATAGTTATAGACAGCAATAAGGTCTCCCCTGAGCCTCCTCTTCTCCAGGCTAAACAACCCCAGCTCCCTCAGCCTCTCCCATAGAGCTTGCGCTCCAGACCTCACCCCAGCCTCATTGCCCTTCTCTGGACACATTCAAGAGTCTCAATGTCCTTAAATTAAGGTGCCCAGAACTGGACACTGTACTCAAGGTGTGGCCTAACCAGTGCTGAGCACAGGGCACAATGACTTCCCTGCTCCTGCTGGCCACACTATTCCTGATGCAAGCCAGAATGCCATTGGCCTTCTTGACCACCTGGGCACACTGCTGGCTCATGTTCAGCCAGCTGTCGACCACTACCCCCAGGTCCCTTTCTACCTGGCTGCTCTCCAGCCACTTGGACTTGTTAAATGCCATCGTGTTGGACTCTGCCTTTCTGTCCAGCTGGTCAATGTCCCTCTGGAGAGCCCTTCTACCCTCTAACTGATCAACACCTGGTCCCAGCTTGGTGTCATCTGCAAAGTAACTAATGGTGGACTCAATCCCCTCATCTAGATCATCAAGAAAGATATTGAAAAGGATGGGGCCCAGCACTGCTCCTTGTGGGACACCACTAGTGACTGGCTGCCAGCTGGATGTGGCACCATTCACCACCACACTCTGGACTCAGCCCTCCAGCCAGCTCCTAACCCAGTGCAGAGTGCTGCTGTCCAAGCCACAGGCTGACAGCTTGGCCATAAGTGATCAATGATGAAAAAGGATTATTTTAATATACAATCGGTGTAGGGAAGTATGATAGGAAGTGTCCTAGTCCTGCAGTCTGTTACATGTACTTATGCACATGAGTAATCACTCCATGGGTTAACGTAATATCCTATGGTACTACTTCTCTACTTGGAATTACATACTTTGGGTTTTTTCTCCCTTTGGTGGATAAACCTAGTGACCTATATTTACAGTACATCACATCCAGTTCAACTACTCAGAGTATTTTGGTCTTGAAAAGAAGCCTTCAGCTATGTGTGCTTGTCCCCTTATGAACCAAATGAGCACCTCGGTGTCAATTACACAGGCAAAAATACACTTCAGCAAGGCACATTCTTTACCAGAAACCAAACTTCACTGTCATTCATGCCCCAGGCAGTATTTGAAGCCAGCAGAAGAAACTTAATGCACACAATTCTCCTGATAAGAAGAGTGAGAATTAGAAACATGGGAGCTTATTTAAGCAGATTCAAGAATCCTAGGATACAGGTAACTAGAGCCAGACAAATCTTGCATGCTTAAGTTCACAGGGGGTTCATAAACCAAATCCTGTTTTTCTGTTCACAAGTTTTGACTCTTGCCTAAAAAAAGAAATCAAGTTAAATTAAAATCTGAATGTCTGAGTTAAAAATTTACATGTAAGACAAGGAGAGGCTGGTGTGATGCAGGAGAGCAGATGTAAACAACAGCCCAGGTTTAACTGAAAGGTGCAGGCATGCATGGCAACTACAGACTTTCCCCCTGTCTTAAGAGGTTCTACAAGGGATACACATGCACACAGAGAGCTCGAGTTTGCAGTAGCATCCCAAAGTTTGTGTGTGGATGACATGGTCTTGCATTGACTTTCAGAGCTAAATGCAAGCTCAGCTGCAGCTTCTACATGTTAGTTCAACATCATCTGCTTTGTGTTTCCTGGAATTTTGATTCAGGCATAAATCACAGAAACATTCAGGTTGGAAAAGACCATCAGGATCACCAAGTCCAACCCTACTCCACAAGGTTCACCCCTAAACCATATCCAAACAACCTTTAAACACATCCAGGGTTGATGACTCAACCGCCTCGCTGGGCAGCACATTCCAGTGCCTGACCACTCTTTCTGCAAAAAAATATTTCCTAATGTCCAGTCTGAACCTACCCAGTGGCAGCTTGAGGACATTGCCTCTTGTTCTATCACTAATTACCTGTGAGAAGAGACCAGCACCAGCCTCTCTATGTCCTTTTAGGTAGTTGTAGAGAGCGCTAAGGTCTCCCCTCAGCCTCCTCTTTTCCTAACCACCCCCAGCTCCTTCAGTCGCTCTTCATAAGATTTATTCTCCAAATGCAATAAGAAACAACAAAAATGCTTGCATTTATTCTTTTTTTTTTTCCCAGAGGGAGAAGAAATGTCACAGACTGTATCATAGAATTGCTAGGGTTGGAAGGGACCTCAAGGATCGTCTAGTTCCAACCACCCTGACATGGGTAGGGACACCTCACACTAGATCTGGTTGCTCACAGCCACATCCAGCCTGGCTTTCAAAACCTCCAGGGATGAGGCTTCTACCACCTCCCTGGGCAACCTGTTCCAGTGCCTCACCACCCTCATGGGGAAGAACTTCTTGCTAACATCCAATCTGAATCTACCCATTTCTGCTTTGGTTCCATTCCCCCTAGTCCTATCACTACCTGACACCCTAAAAAGTCCCTCCCCAGCTTTCTTGTAGGCCCCCTTAAGATACTGGAAGGTCACAAGTAGGTTTCCTTGGAGCCTTCCCTTCTCCAGACTGAAGAGCTCCAACCCCTTCAGTCTGTCCTCCTAGGAGAGGTGCTCCAGCCCTCTAATCATCCTCATGGCCCTTCTCTGGACACAGTCTGCTTTTATACCAATGCCATTAGTAAAATGTCATTTTGGTTTGAACCAACGACAACCTACTTCAGTATATATCAGCATGCACACTTCTTAAGTATATATATCTCAGAGAACTTTTCATTAACTGGTAGATTGTGCAATGGTGTTTACAAATGAGCATAGCTTAATCAGCTGCATAATGAAAAGTGCAAGGAAAACACAAAAGGATTTGGAAGAGCTGAGCAGAAAGAGGAAACTGGATCTTGATACATCTTGGGAGCATTGAAGCTTGTATAAGAAGGTCAAACTCTCACCTCACATTGATAAATAGACTATTGCATAAATAAAAGATTATATGTGTGTGGTCCTTATTAGACAGGCTTGCAAATTAACTGAAGAAGACAAGAATGATGAATGATGCTTCAAACAGTGCTGGATTAGCTCCACAGAGAGGTAGCTCAGATCTCCAGTTTAGCTTGCAAAGCCACTGCCATCATTTCAAGCCACTGTGTTGGAAGAAGCTTTTCATAGAGACTTTTAGGCATAGGAGAAGATACCCTAAGGCACAAAATATTGTCTGTGACAACCAAGAGGGAGACAACAGCATCTTTTCGTTCAAACTAGCAGCTTGTAAGCATGCGGTGAATATGGAGGGAGTGGTTTTCTTGTGAGCAAAGATCCTGGCTGCCTAAAGCTGCAGTTCCTGGAGGAACTGGATCAGTGAAAGTTGGTTTGTTTGCCTGGAATGCCTTGACAGCAAGTTGAAAACAGTCCCACATTTGTCATTCAAAAAGGTTTAGGTCCATAAACAAAATAGGAGAATAAAAAATGTAAAAGGCAGCATAGGATCAGCCACAGAAGTTAGGGAAAAAAACTGGGATGAAAAGCACAAAAACAAGAGCAAAACAGCATCAACAGTAAAACGTGCCCATAGCTAAGTTAAGAGCACTGCAATGCATGATGGCCTTACTGATGTGATGCTGAACGTTGGGCAGCCATGGATGAAACTTGACCTAAATGTGTTGAGACCTGTGCAAGTCCTCTACTGTTATGTGACAATCCAGTGGCTGCAGAACAATTTTTCTTGCCTGTGCTACTACACCCATCCTGGAGAAATCAATTAGCTGCCTCACAGAGATAAAGAGGGCTTTCTATGTCCTCACTACCTTGTGAAAAGTATCCTAAACTCTTCAGTACATGCCTCTGGGAATGTGGAAAAAAAACCCCAACACCTGAAATTCAACTGGATATTTGTCAACTAATTGAGCAGTACAGGCAGGATGTATTATTTCCTTGGGTGCATTTTCTTTCTGCCTAAAGATATTTCATAGAAATTGAAATGCCCTGGCTAAAATCAACATCTGACTGAGCTTTCTTTCTCTGTCTCCTTAATTGGTCTTTCATCTAGTTCACTATTGTATATACATTTACACAGCACGTTACAGTTGACTTCTAATTAGCTTAAATCAGAATCAGGTTTCAAAAGATTCAGGTACTATTGCACTGGAGTCAGAAGTGTTAGCAAAAGCTAGACAAAAAGCAATGTCTATGCCTCAGCTGCCTCTCCAAGCTGAGTATTCAAATTCTTTTCCACTGCTCCTCAAAAGTCCCTAAACCACCAATGAGCCACTGCTTTATTACGATGCTTCACTGAAATTAAGCTCTTTATGAAATAACTTAGACGTTTGACAATCACCTCATAAATGTCAGTGCCAGCTTTCTGAGCACTTACTGAACAACTTACTAAGCTTTCCTGAGTAACTTTTGGGGAGAAAAGGGAAAAAAAACCCACACAACACAACAAAACCAGAACACCAAATAAATATGCACCAATAATGACATAGCCACTCCATTTAATTCTGTTCCCCCAGTATGCCAGATGCTAATTAGGAGCTGGCCCTCATCCATGTAGCATGGTCCAGGTTTGCACTTTAGTAAAACACAGAAGGCTAAACCCTAACACAGGATTTTGTTCCAGCCAACCCCTACTGGCAGCAAAAATCTGTGCAGTTGAGATCTGGATCAGATTCAAAACTTTCCCAAAGTGTATCTGTGTTCATGCCCCGATTTGTGATTCCAGCTCGTCTCTAATTCTAATTATTACACAGAATGTCAGATCTCAGGTTCTGCCCTTTAAAGTTCTCCCTATAAACAATTAATTAGCTTGCTGCAGCCCTGCTATAAATAGCTTGTACATATAAATTATTCTCATCTGCTCAGACAAACAAAATCCCTGCTCTGCTTTTTTGCCTTCTGGTTTTCCCTGGTGAACTGCAGCTGTTAGGCAGACACACACGTGTGTGTTCTTCATACTCAGAGCTAAAGATATAATTATGGGGCTAAGTGACATGGGGGTTTGTGTTGAATTAATGCTTGGGGGAATAAAAAAAATAATCAGGTTTTCCCCAGAAAATGTCTGAAAGCAGCATTTCTGCCTCAGAACTCTGACAGAAAGCTGCCTCCCACACAACCTAAACCCCTGTTTGGCATTCTGGGGTTTGAGGCATCACACTATTACAGGACAGGATATATATGGCTGCCCAAATGAGTTTTGCTGGTAGGTCTTCCAACCTCATCTTGTAGCTGCTGGTAGGCAAGATCAGGCCACAGCTTTCTCCAGCAAGCAGTGAGCTACCTCACCTCTTCAGAAAAAAATCTTTTCTTTCCTGCCAAAGGTTTGCACCTCCGCAGTAGAGCTGCCTAAGTGAAGTGTGTGGTCACTCCTCTGCCATATTAGGGCATAGTTGTTGGACCTGGCTTCACTTACAAAGATAAGTTGCTAGAGCAATCAGACCAAAAAAATTCCACAGTCATGAATATACAAAGTGAAAATATATGGGAATACACCAGAACCAATTGCTGCAACCATTCCTCTTTGTCTGCATGTACCTACCTCTGAGGTGTGCATGCAAATAATCTTTGTCTCATCCCTGTGTTGAGACTGAGCAAGGAGTATTGGTAAAGCACTTAGGAAGGTTATAAATCAGTGCAACAAAGCGTTATGATCATTTTGAAGCACTAATCTATATGTTTTTCCCCACAATCTACCATACAATCATCACACTGCTCACTCAGAGAGAAGAAAGCAGGATTATTGGACTTTTTAATGTTGAACAACAGAATATTGCTATCATAGCAGGAACAGCAAGACACTAAGGAGGCTGCCCTTGTTTTATGGCCTTCAAACTCAGATAGAAATCCCTCCTCAGTTATCTTCCTCAGACCCAGCAGACAGAGCCCAGGATCCCTGTCTCTCTTGAACTGGGGAGCCCAAAACTGGAAACAGCATTCCAGGTGTGGTCTCACTTGCTCTCTCTGATATCCAAACCATCGTAACCAGCAGTGTAAAATGTTACCCAACTAGGTGCAAACTGAATATAGTATGTTTGCTACATAATAAATATGATGGAAGCCAACAGAGAATTAGATAGGTTTTGATGTAGACTTTGGGACTAGAGTCACATAAAAGACTTCAAAACCTGAATCATAGAATTGTTAGGGTTAGAAGGGACCTCAAGGATCATCTAGTTCCAACCCCCCTGCCATGGGCAGGGACACCTCACACTAGATCAGGTTGCTCAGAGCCACATCCAGCTTGGCCTTAAAAACTTCTAGGGATAAGGCTTCTACCACCTCCCCGGGCAACCTGTTCCAGTGAAGCTCAACTCTATTTTACATTAAAAACTTCAACTGAGTGTCAGCCTCTTGTTCCAAAAATACTGAGTTTTTAAAAAGTGGATAATTCTTATCTCTTTAAAAAATATAATGCTGTAAATGAGTTGTTTCCAGTGTAACAGAAGGGGAAAGGAATAAAGGGAGGTTGTAGTGCATATTAGGAGATTAAATCAGGCAGAATAAATTTTGAGGCACGTTGCCAAAAAAAGAAGTCCAGAATAGAAAGTATTTGTGCCATACTTGTCACAGACCAGGCAGAGAGGTGGCTCTCTGTTTCCACAGCTCATGTGAACAGAAATGACACCTGGATGTCACTGGTAAAGAACTGACAGGAAGACAGGGTTTTCAAAAAGCACTAAAAAACTGCCCTTATTGCAGTCCATTATCACAACCCAAGCTGGATCAGTGCAGCTATAATTAGCTCCATTGAAAATGTAGATTTCATTAAAGTCAATCATTTTAGAAAAATGAATGCATATGAACCCTTTGACCTTATTTCAGTAGAATTTTGCCATCTCTATTCATCCACTTGCCTAGGCTGTTTGTTTTCTTTTTTAAACAAGCAAAAGGGATGAGCTTCATTCAGGATATGTGCATCATAAAGAACAGCCAAGTGTCCTAGATTCCAGCTTTGAAAACGCTAACAAGGGTGGCTTAGCTACTGATAACTCTTTCTTAAGTGTGTGTATTAGCATTGTGTCTCGATTAGCTTTAATGCTCTCAAATATTACTGTGTCTCTCTCACACATTTAAGACACCCCTAACACATAAGGGTTTTTTCCTCCTTTGTCAAACTAGTTATCTTTTGACATTTTACATTTTTGTCTTTCCTTAAGGCCCTTAAAGCAGTAATTTCTGTGAACTAAAAGACTGCTATTACTCTATAGGTGAAATCCTCTTTTGTGTTTCTAGTTCACACCATTCACTAACAGAAACAGTAATTTGTCTCGTTGACTCTTAACCTCTTTTACTTCAATTATTTAAATGGCTTAAAAGACTTATGCAATAAAGTCTCATAAAGTCTCAATTATTCTTCATTTCTCTATACCAAACTGGTTTAGTCAACAGCTGACCTTGATTCATTAGAAGTAATCATTGTAGCTGGTTATATTTGTTCTTGGAATTTATTGCTCTTTCATACACGCTTTTGACCAGTACTAATCTACTCTGTTTTTCATTTTCAAGGCATTTCACATAGTTCAGACTGTTATTGATATTCCAGATTCATATATTCTAATTTATTTTTCCTCCTATCACTGCAGACAAAGGCAGCTTTATGGTAGAACAACACTAATTGGAAATGGAAAAGTGTTGCTTTGTTAGACTGCATTATGAATTCTTCTCCCTCTCTCCCTAAAGAAGAGTTGTTCTATTATGTATTTTGGATTACATCCCCCAGACTAAAACCTACGCCTGTTTGAGCCTCACCAAGCAACAGCACAAATCCCAAGCAGAGACCAGAAAAGCCATAATTAGCAGCTGTTGAATTTGTATCAGCTGGTAACTGAGGTAAACCACATCATTGCCAAGCATGGTTTATCTATCAGTGCAGCCACAGAGATCCGAATTAAACAAGACCAATTGATTTTCCAATTAGGAATGAGGAGAACACCACAGGCAGCCATTTGGGGGACTTTTCATGGAGAGCATGACATGGAAACAAATGTATGACCACACAAAGCAGACCAGCTCAGAGACAGGGCAGAAGTTACAGAATTGTCAGGGTTGGAAGGGACCATCTAGTTCCGACCTCCCCATCATGGGAGGAGACACTGCTTGCTAGATGAGGTTGCCCAGAACCACATCCAACCTGGCCTTAAAAAATTCCAGGGATGGGGCTTCCAACACCTCCCTGGGCAGCCTATTCCAGTGTCTCACCACCCTTATGGTGAAGAACTGCTTTCTAGAGTCTAATCTAAATCTACATTCCTCAGGTACATTCCTACTCAGGATCTGAACTGCATTGCCACCCATTTTCATTTACAAAACTACCTTTAGAAATCAATACATTCAGCCACATTCAAATCCTTCATTAATACACAGGTTATTTCCTTCCTAGTAGGTTTTTTTCCCCCTCCTCCATGATGTTCCTAAAAGTTTTTGTAAGGTTAAAGCATTTTCTATAGAAATTATTTGGCTTTTTCTTTGCCATGTGCTAAATCAAGAGACCTAAACCTCGAAGAATTCCTTAATGACTGTTTATGTCTAAGAGAAACTAGTGTTAAAGTGGAATTTTTCAAGTAAGCAACATGCTGACACTCAGTAAAGTGATACAGATTATTTTAGATAGGAGTAACTGAGCTGGGTAATTCATCTAACCTAGCTGACCTGACAACTTCTTTCATTATTTTAGAGCAGTAATAGAGATGCCAGCATGTGTAATGATGATGACATAAGATGACAAGGCTGGTCCACTTCAACCAGCCTCCATGTCTACATCAATGAGTGATATTACAGGTTCACAGCTCAGCCACAGACAAGGTCTAAAATGCTTATCCTCTTGTCTTTTTTCTCAGAGGATGAAACAGCTCCAGGGATTAATGTACAAATTAACTAAACTTCTTCTCTTGTTGTCATAAGCACTGATGGGCCCCAGGAGCTGCCCTAAAATTGGCTAAGGGCCATATGCTGCCATCCACCCTTTCCTGCCCTTTTTTTCAGTGGTGAGAGGACTGCTGGTTCACTTCACTTCTGTCAGCTCTTTTCCCTTTGCTGACTGAGCCACCTACTCATGTTGACAACCAGAGAAGCGAAGGCAAGGCTCTTCCTAGTCACATTTGAAGTAGAGAAAAGGGTAAACATTTAGGCTGTAGTTTTAATCATCACCCTCTCTTTACTGCCTGTATATCCCAGGCTTACGATTCTGTAGCTTCCTCAAAGCAGCTGAGACACCTCTGCTTTATAGACTTCAAGTCCAACCTTCCTGCTGACCACCTCTAGCAGTCTCCACAAGGCTAAAAATTAGGTTAAGCAAAGAGCATTTTATCCTTTTCCTTTGTCTAACTGAATATTTCCTTCCATATAAGTGAGTGCATAATCCTTTCATTAACAGTTTTCTTTCCTAGGGTCACTTCTTAACAGAAAATCACCTCCTGTGTTTTTAGGCAGAAAACCACAGCAAGGGGTACAATCAAAGTGATGCTCAGAGCATACAATAGGACCTGTAGTTTAACACAGGGATGTATAAATAGTGTATGATACAAACCAGAATTAAAGCAGTAAGAAATGTGTCAGCAATGCAGTCACAGTACTCAAATGAATGGCAGGGAGGAAAAACAGTAGCTGAAGATAAGGCACTGCATAAGCTGGAGGGCCCACAGAGATTTCAAAGATAGATCTAAAGATGCTGAAATGTCTTTTTCTTTTTATTAAACTAAGACTCCCAGAGACATCTTAACCAAGCAGAGCCTAAAATGAAGCAATTCAGTATGAAGAGGAAACTATTTAGTGTTGCTGTCCTGGAGAACTCAAGTATCTCCAGAAGCTCAAGCAACTGTGGAAAATAGGAATAAAATCTAGAGCAAGACTTGCAAATGATATAAAAACATTATGGAGGCAATGGGGATCCACCACAGACATTTACTTTGGAGAATCCAGCTGTTCTGCTCCATCTTACTGTAAATTCTTAGCAGTGCCACGAAGGAAAGGTACAGCCAGAGGTACTCAGAACAAACAATACTCAGTGGTGAAAAGTGGATTTGAAAGAGAAGAAATTGAGAGCTATAAACACCTTTAATTACAAAGCTTATTTCACTTACTGTATAGTCAGAGAATCACACACTGGCTTCAAGCTAGTTTCATTTTCCAATTTCATAAGACAGTAGGAGCTACACATGAAAGAACAAATAATGATATCGGAGTGTTTTGCTAGAAGAAGAACTGCACTTTTCACACACCCCTACAGCGGAGTTTGAGTGTTACAGGGAAGTAAAATGTTACAGCAGGTGCTTCAATGGGCAGTGACTCAAGGTTACTGCACTCAGTTGACTGTTTGGGAGGCAGATTAGCACAAGAGTCTCTTTCTGCTTCTAGAGTTAGTGGGACAGAGCAATTTCTTTCCATACAAGTGGCATCAAGATTCATGAAACCAGCAAGAAAATGTTGTGATTAATATATCTGATCACGAAACCAACCTAATTTCTCCCTGCCTTTTCCCCACTAGAATGTAGGTGAATTTAAATGAGGAAATTCCTACTCTGTTGCTCTAAGGAAATGAGCAAAGAAGAAAATGACATACTAGCTACACTGACTGCCTGCAGATTTCCTTTCACCCCATTATTACAACAAATAAATTCCACTGGGCACAGAACCGCTCCTCGTTTCACAACACCCAACATACCTTACATCACCTGCACTCCAGAAAGGTTTCATTGGTCAGTTTTCTGTTTGTATCCTTTCTGCAGGCAGAAACATGTAGAGAACCCTCATCTTCACTTCCTAAAGGCCTGGATTCCAAAATTACATCATGATCATCACTACTTAGATCTGAGTGAATCATAGAATCAACAAGGTTGGAAAAGACCTCAGAGATCATTGAGCCCAGCCTATCACCCAACACCTCATGACAACTAAACCATGGCTTCAGGTGCCACATCCAATCCTTTTTAGAACATCTCCAAGCATGGTGACTCCACCATCTCCCTGGGCAGCACATTCCAGTGGCCAATTACTCCCTCTGTGAAGAACTTTCTCCTCACCTCCAGCCTAAAATTCCCCTGGTGCAGCTTGAGACTATGTGTGACTCTCACCACCACAACTGTGTCTTATTCTGGTGCTGGTTGCCTGGGAGAAGAGACCAACCCCCACCTGGCTACAACCTCCCTTCAGGCAGTTGTAGACAGCAATAAGGTCTCCCCTGAGCCTCCTCTTCTCCAGGCTAAGCAACCCCAGCTCCCTCAGCCTCTCCTCATAGGGCTTGTGCTCGAAAATGAGATACAGGGGCCTCAAGATCGAGGTCACTGAAATGCACATGCAAATGTTATCAGTCAATAGAAGGAGATTGATTTTCTGAAGTCCCATCAAAGTTATAATGGCATATAAAAAAAATTAAAACAACCAAACTAAACAACCAAACCAAACCCAAAACCAACAGAAAACAAAATCCCACAACCAAAACCCCTCAGAACTTTCACACATCAGTCTACTTTCATAGACCTCTGTCATACATTTGGCTAAATAGTGGAAGATGTCTTGTTCTGGGAGAGAGACAAAAAGAATCCTACACTATTACTTTGTTTGCACCATATGGGTTAAATATTTGAAGAAGGAAACATTGCTGGAATGGCTCTCTGGAAAAGAGCACTAAGTTCTTCAACTTTGACAGGCCCAGTCAGTGATTTCAAAACAAAAAAGGCCGGAAAGAATATAAACCCCAAACAATAACCTTTCACTTAACACACAGTTTCATGTTGACTGTATTGTCATAAAGCATTTTCTTTATCGAGGCAATGTGAGGTATATTCACAGGGGGCCCCAGAAGAATCAGATAAAAAGACAAGGACTTCATCTGTTCCTCACTTACTGCAGTTTTCAGGAGTAACTTCTCACTACCAAGATCCTCTCATTTGACTTCCAGCCTGACATAGCTGATCTGCAATGATTTAAAGCAATTTTTCCCTTCTGTGAAGGTGACATGCTGATATTCCTGACATGAATCAGGCTTTTGGAGTTTTGAATGGAAATCCCTCTTGCCATTCAATCCATTTTTGTCTTGATCAGAGAACAAAACGTGTGCTGTTAGAATAGGCAACGAGACGCCCATAAAACAGGAATGGGGACATGTAATTGTCTGCTATGATTTCTGAATGCCAGCAAATTAGAGTTGACCAGACAATGACAATTCCATTTTGTGAGAATTTTCAATGTAACCACAACAAAAGGCAGAAAATATTTTCCAAATGCTTTCTGGTTTAGCACTGGAACATAAACAAATCCACTTCAAAATCTTGCCATGAAAACAAAACCGGACAAGAAAATCCACCTTCTGTATAAAAATCTGAGCTTTTCCATTCAGAAAGAGGATGCAAGAGTCTTTCAGCTCTTATGAAGCAATATGGCAAATTCAAGCCCCTGTTTCTCACCCCAGATCAGTGTTGCAGTAAATCGTCTTCCCCAAACCCTCTTTTACTCCTTCAGTCCTCACTTTGTCGCCATTGAACCGTATAGTTTCACAGGACTCATGTTTGGCAAAGGGAAACGTTCTGGTTTAGCCAGCACTAGTGAAAAAACCCTGTTCTCCCACTCTTCCAGGAATTTAAAGAAATTGTGCTTACAAAAAATGAATAATGAATGTGAATAAGCAGAGTTACCTGTGTGCAGAAACAGCATTGGCCTATATTCTCCCCTGTAACTGCTGGATACCGCCATAATTCTGTCTTAAGTACAAATGACTGTACTGCATTCAAAGAACTTGCTGCAAATGCTATTTGCTGGAGGAGAAGATAAGTGCTAGCAGCTATAATTCAAGAAGCAACAAAAGCTGCACACACTCCCTAGCAACACAATAAACCTGAGACAGACCTACACTTATAACAACAACAGATAGCTGGAACAGTTCAAATTGTTTATTCCTCCAAGAAGAGAAAGAAGGGGGAAAAATATCTGGTAGCTCTTCAACGAAACAGGTTGGGCAATCATGTTTGGGAATGTTTTTGTTTCTTACTATGTTGCTTAGGCTGTGGACAAGGGATTACACAGAATAACATTTCTGCAGCTCAGTGAACATCGTAACAGGACATTTAAACTGGGACATGTGAGAGACAAAGTCATTTGCTCTACACAGTTTCACTGAGAGTCCTGTGGCCCCTTTGGAGAATCCTAGCTCAGCAAACATGCCAAGCAGTTTGAAAGAATGCTGGCAAAAAGTGGCAAGGATGAACCCAAGTGTGGAAATTTTGCCCCCTGAGGTAAGACAGAAAGAACTGAAATTCTGATAAGTCTATAAAAAAATAATTGGAAAATCCTGGAAAAAGAAGACCTGAGTAAGGGTTTTGTCTTGATTCTGTCAGTGGGCCAAGTCACTTCCTGTCTACACTCAGCAGGCTGGAAGACAAAGTTATTGAAAATGTATGAGAGAGTTTTATCCCTGTAGATCTAAATTTTGCCAGCAAAGTCAGCCTTGACAGCATTGTTTCCCTCTTGACATCTCTCTTGGTGGATCAAAGGATTCACATTTTAAAGGCTTTTGCCTGGATCTGAGGAATATCCAAAGTAAAGCAGGCAACAACAGAATATCCTTCTAAATGTGTGAACCTAAGACTTCCAGAGTTCCACTAAATACACGGTCCCCTTCCTCAAGCTCAGACACATCCCTGCAGAAATACCCTTAATGTTCCAATTCAGCAAGCATTTAACTTTTGTTGAACTAGTCACAAGTTCCATAAGACTGAATGGATTTAAACAAACTCTGCTGAAATGAACAGTAACATGAAACTCCCATCAGTTTGGAAACGTTCCTTTAGACATCCTCTGTGTGGAGCCTAGAGAAGTGATAGGATAAACAGTGATTCTAAAAGCCCGAGAGATTTGAAACTGACATCTTTTACATGAGACTTCCAGAACTATATTGCACTGCAGCTACAAGAAATGGCAGAGTCTTGCATGAAGGATTTTATGGCTGCATTCAACTTATAATCCAAATTATTTTATTGACTTGAATTAGCCACAGTTAAAAAGAGACACCCAGGCCAAATCTCATTTGTAGCAGCCTTTCACCTTCTACAGTTTAGGGATCATTTCCACCTCACTTATGAGCTAGGCTTCTCAGCGCTCTCTGCCACATTCATGCTGCACCTCCTGGACTGCAACCAGAAAGCAGAAGAAGGTTTGCATTTGACTGTCACTGTATATTATTCCAGAAAATATTTTTCCTCAATTCTACTAGCAGTGATCAGGCAAGTCTGAAGAACACCCAGCATCTCAGTTCAGCAGAAATCAGTTACAAAACATTGTGGAAAAGGCTTTGAGTTGGATACATTACTGTGCAGTTGGGTACAAGCACAGGAGGATTGTGCCCCTTACAATTATAGACATGAGTGATGCTAGAGGAACTCTTCTTGACATTAGTCTTCCAATCTCGGGGGCTAAACCAAAAATTGCCTTAAATTGTTTGTTGCTCCACCTCCATATTACTTCACAGACTTCAGGAAAACATGATGATGATTTATACTACCCAGCAGTGGTCCAACACTTGCTGGAAACATCAATAAGGAATCCAAGGTCTGTATTTCCTCCTCTTTGTAATCCACTAAAATTCTTTCTATGCTGATTGCTACCACACGGTGTGGAACCTTTCTGGGCCAATAGATATTGCTGCAGCACAGGAGAGCTGTTCTGGGCTTCCAGTTCACCAAAACCATGCTCCTGACTCCAGGAATTTCCCAAGAGGAAAACACCAAGGCACAGACAGAGGGTGTCACACAGTATGTGCAGATCCAACTAGAGCACAGAAGCACTGGCTGAGCTGGACTGGAGGGAATATCAGAAGCTACCCTCATAGAAGAGCTTGGCAGTCTTCAACTATGATCTTTCCATAATCTGTAGTGTTACTGAAATATCACCAGAGGATATTTTTGCTTTTCTTTCATTGCTGTCCTTTGTAGCACAGCTCAGAAAGTATAAATCATAAAGCAGCATGGAAATCACATTTCCTCTCTGCCTCTGGAATGATTTCATCATATCTTTTTCTACTCAGACTGAAATAGCTAATGCTCTTCTTTTATTTCACTCCCTTTGTGCATTTTAGGTTACCTGTGCTACTAATCCACTTACAACAAAGTGTGGAACTAAAACATAGCAGTGACAGATTTTTAAGCCTTTGTCAGTCTAAAGAGATTAAAGCCAAAACAAACATACTCCCCACACCCCATAAAGGGAAATAATGGGGGGGGGAAGGGAGGTTTGCACCCCAAAGACCAATGTTTCAAATCCAAAATTCAGCCAATGTACCAAAAGATGCACAAACAATGATTTTTGTTAGCTAGTATTGATACTACACAGTTAAGGAGTCACAAGTCAAACACAGTTTAATTCAAGCCAAGATTAAGATTTAAGTTTCCAGCCTGCAAATAAGGGGCATCAAGCACTCCCTGTTTGTCTCAGGTTAAGGAGCAAGACAGACTGTCTTTAACCTTCCTGAAAGTAGCTAAACACTCCACACATGGATTGGATGGAATTGGAAAGTTTAAATGGAAGTGCTATTCATAACTAATACTGTAGTGCAAAGCACATAAAATACAACAAAATCCATAGGCCATGGGACTCCAAAACCTCCTTAGTCCAAAACTTTCACAAAACCTCCCTCCAACCAGGCCAAAATCCCAGGCTCCAAATGCACCCCCCTCCATACCTCCCTGCTACTGCCCACTCCCCCCCCCACACACACACCAGGTCCAAAATGATGCAGCCTAAAATCAGCTTGGCTTAGACCACTAGCAGGCAACTCAAAGGCGAAACCCTCCCCATACCAAATAGGAGATAAGGGAGTGGAGAAAGGGAAAGGGCAGCTTGTGCTGTCCCCTTATAAAGGCTAGGTGCAGGCATTCTGGGAATGAAATAACAAAAATTCTAATTTCCTATCTACCCCTGCATTCTTTGGACCTCCTGGAGGTCCTCAACTTTATAGTTCTTAAAGGCACCCATATCAAATCATGACACTGCTGTTTCTGGTACTTCTGCCCAGTGCAGGTGTGACTGGTGCCCCGCAGCTCCTGAGCCCTGGTAATGTCTGTCTCCATAGTGTCAGGTGAGAGAGTCACATGCATTTAGGAATAACAGTATCACTGATTTTGGCTGTCACACAACACACTGATGTGAGCATTGAAAATCTTGTAGATTTGTTCCTTTGCCTCTTTGACTACAGCTGTTTGTGTATAAGCTGTCCAAGGTGCCTCACATGCATAATTAAGTATAATCTTCACTGATGCTAAGTAATACTCAATATAAACAAGCAAGAGCAAGCACTTGCAGGGAAGTAAGAGAAATTCAATATGGAAGGAAAAAAAATCCTTACAAAATTTGAACTCCAAAAGGGATTGGCAAAATAAAAATTCTTGGAGAGAAGGATTTAGGAGCCACATCAGAAATGCTTGAGCACTATTAGCTTGGTGCCATCCTCGAGGGTGAACAGGTTTTACAAGACCACGTTCGTGGTGCAAATAGCGAAGCAGGAAATGGATAGGCAACAAAAAGTAACATGAATGGCATTCACAGAGATTCCACTTCCTTGCCAATTACGTCTTTTATAACACCTTTATGATGCAGAAGTGTTTTCTTTGTAAATGGAGTGCCATTTTAAATGGAGGCATGTGGGATCTCGTAGTGAAACAGGTTATTGCCAGCAGAAATGAGGAATCTGTTACATCTTGCCACTGCCAAATATCCTCGCTTACTTTTTGCTACAGCCATTTGCAGCTAGACAGTAAAAACTCTCTTGATAATTGCTGTGCTGACCTGTCCTAGATGGAATGACTCCAGTCTTCAAATTTCACCCTGATTTTTCTCTACAGGGATTTAATCAGGAGATGTGATCCAAGACACTCACTCCACATGTCTGCTTCTTCTAAAGAATGACCTTTGGTTTGTTGATTTTCGCTTGCTTAAACACATTTTGCAAGCTGAATTGATTTTCATTTGCACTTTCCCATTTGTGTTAAAGGGGGCTGGGGTTCCAACTTCCTCTGTAAAGACTGGCTTCTACAATAGAGCCTTCTTAAAGTTTAAACCATTCAGTGCAGTGTCTGTGAAACGTGCATAATGATTGTTAACAGGAGCCATCATCGAGGGAGAAATACTAAATACATAAAACCATGAGAATTCACAGTAATTCAAAATATCATTTGCTTCCTGGAGAATCTAATTTTAGCTACTAAAAGACCATCATAGCATTAATAGTAATGTTTTTGTTGTACATGACCTAAGCTGTTGTTCAGGAAAAACCCCAGGCAACTCACTTAAAAGCTCAATTGCTCTCCTTAGATCTATATAGAGGGGGGGGGGGAAAGCAAAATCCGGTAGAAAAGAAAGCAAGGAGGGAGACAGACTTTTGCTGTGTGCTCTACCTGCAAACTGAGCTCATGGGGGTTTATTCACTCTAAAGATGGCTTTCATAACATCCTCCTTCACCAAAGGTGAAGATTTTCCCATCTGCTCAGCAGCCGGTACAGCAGGTTCCTTGCCCCCCTGCAGTGCCTACATATTCCATACATTGTGGTGAACTGCAGTAGTCAGCCGCGAAAAGCAAAGCCATCCACCTATACTCTTCCACTTTCTAGTATGGGTCCTCCTCAGCAATTAATGGAGCTGAAAAGCTGCTAAAGACAAAATGATCTTCAAAAAGCCCACACAGCACTTCAGAGAACTCAAACCTTCAGAAATCTTTCCCTGGCTTTACATTAACACAAGTAGGAGCTTTTCTTCTCCATTCACATGTTCATCAGATATTATGACTTAAGGGAGATTTTAGCAGCTACTTCTTAGTAAGCAAAACATTCACAACGCTTAGCAAGCAGACTATGCCTTATCTAAATGCAAAGTGACCCCTAAAAGCCTCAGCCAGGGAGGCAGAGACAGGGATGTCCAATTTTCAGTAGAGTTTGTAAGGTTTCCTCTGCATATACATGCCTGCACCCCTGTGCCCGCACAAGAAACATGAAATAGGCATTTTCTCAAGGAGGAAAATCAACAATGACTTACCTCCTAGTGCCATTGAGAGGATAAGTGGAAGAGCAAGTCCCCATAATTACACATTCCTGAGCAGTGGGTGCTGGACTGGTTGTAGACAGCAGCATCATGTGTTAGAGATTTTAATGGACACCCAGAGCTCATCATTTATAGAGCAGCACTTGCTCAGTCCCCAGAGGTGCTCTGTGTTTGCAGGAGCAGGCAATTGCACCCACACATTCACACACCTTCAGAGAATTACCAACCTGATTTACAGCTCTCCTCACACAGCTGCACTTCTCCACAGCACAAGTGCAAGCTCATTTAATTGAGCCTAAAACTCGGTAAATTTAGTTGCATCTGCCAAATGTTTTTCTGTCCTCGCAGAATTCCAATAGCTTTTAACACCTTGTTTCTAATCCTACTTGTCTGTCTGGGTCAGGGATGTGATGTGTCAATGGGAGATACACATGTAACCAGGTATTAACTGGGCCTATAGTGCTGTTTGCAGGGTATGGATACCAAAAGTTGAGGGCAACAGGCAATGCCTGATGTGCAGTTAGAGTTTCTGTGCCTTTATCACATAATACCTACAAGGTGATTCAAGATAGTTTGACACCCTCGGTGAATGAGGAAGGAAGAAAGGTTAGCCCGGGTATGTGACATACAGATAGAGAGAGGAATTTATGCCATAAACATGCTGGAACTGGCTGGAGGGCTGAGCCCAGAGTGGTGGTTAATGGTGCCACATGCAGCTGGCAATCAGTCACTAGTGGTGTCCCCCAGGGAGCAGTGCTGGGCCCCATGCTCTTTGATATCTTTATCGATGATCTGGATGAGGGCATTGAGTCCATCATCAATAAGTTGGCAGATGACACCAAGCTGGGGGCAGGTGTTGATCAGTTAGAGGGTAGAAGAGCTCTGCAGAGGGACCTTGACAGGCTGGATATATGGGCAGAGCCCAAGGGCATGAGATTTAACACATCTAAGTGCCAGGTTCTACACATTGGCCACAACAATCCCATGCAGTGCTATAGGCTGGGGTCAGAGTGGCTGGAGAGCAGCCAGGCAGAAAAGGACCTGGGGGTACTGGTTGATAGTAGGCTGAACATGAGCCAGCAGTGTGCCCAAGTGGCCAAGAAGGCAAATGGCATCCTGGCCTGTATCAGGAACAGTGTGGTCAGGAGGAGCAGGGAAGTCATTCTGCCCCTGTACTCAGCACTGATTAGGCTACACCTTGAGTACTGTGCTCCTCAGTTTAGTAGAGATGTTGAGTTGCTGGAAGGTGTCCAGAGAAGGGCAACAAAGCTGGGGAGGGGTTTGGAGCACAAGCCCTATGAGGAGAGGCTGAGGGAGCTGGGGCTGCTTAGCCTGGAGAAGAGGAGGCTCAAGGGAGACCTTATTGCTGTCTACAACTACCTGAAGGGAGGTTGTAGCCAGGTGGGGGTTGGTCTCTTCTCCCAGGCAACCAGCACCAGAACAAGAGGACACAGTCTCAAGCTGCACCAGGGGAGGTTTAGGCTGGATGTTAGGAAGAAGTTCTTCATAGAAAGAGTCATTTGCCATCGGAATGTGCTGCCCAGGGATGTGGTGGAGTCACCATCAGTGGAGGTGTTTAGGAAGAGACTTGATGGGGTGCTTGGTGCCATGGTTTAGTTGATTAGATGGTGTTGGGTGATAGGTTGGACTCAATGATCTCAAAGGTCTCTTCCAACCTGGTTTATTCTACTCTATTCTATTCTGGGAACATTTCATTCCATAACCTTCTCTTCAATATAAGCTTATAGTAGTGGAGGAGCATCATTCTTGCACTTACCTTAGGCGAGCATTATTTCCATTATAAATGTATAAAAGCACACAAGCAGTTTTCTCTTCACCTTGTATCCACCTGAAAAAAAAATATAGAGCTGGCATTTTTGTTATTTTATGGGGTTTTAAGAGCTAGAATGAGCAGTGTTTACATGAACTGAATGTAAAATCAATTCTATCTTGATTACATGTGACTTCAATGAGTACTAAGTGATGCTTCTTCCATTTAATCAGGCAGCAGTGTTGTAGCTACACTATTTGCATTTTAATAAAAATTCTCTCAAGATCCAACTGAAAAAGCAGCAGCACAGCTAAGTGCCTAGACATTAGGGATTCATCTTTCAGGCTGAATAGTAAGATTTAACTTGTTTAGATGTTATTTTGCTCTCAATTTTAAGTCTTAGTTAACAAATAGAACCAAGCTGGGAAAAAAACCCACCCTTACAACCTATATATGCCTTCAAACCCAGTTAAAAACCCTTCCATATGCAGAGGTTTCCTGTCTTTTCTTGCATGTTCATACATGTATGCTTTCAGCTACACAAGCACACTCTTGTATATGCACATCTCCACACGTTTTGCTGCAGGCATCAACAAATGTCCCTGAAGGACTGAATAAACCCCCTTAAAACAGCATAATATTTTAGCTGCTAGCAAAGTAATGCAGGGCCTCATTACCCTCCAACATTAATAAAGGATGAAGTATGAATTCATAGAAGGCAGTGCCAGACTTATTTTACCTCATGACAAGCATAATATGATTATTTTTTTTCTCCCCACTGTCTAAAAATTATAAAGTGGGCCCAGACTAATCCTGATATAATTCCATTAGTTTTAATGGAATTGTGTAAGAAATGAATGTATTGCATGGACTGAAATAATTCTCCTTCTTGTATGGTAGTTGTATTCTAAACAGTCAAGGAGAGAGAGTAGTGAGAGTACAAGCAGTGAGCTTCAAAATGTGTCCTTCCTGAATTACCTTTGAAAACTACAAAGTGATGCTAGAACCTGAAAAGTGGAAAATGTGTATCACACTGCCCATCTTTACACCAATCTACTGGGTCACTAGCAAAGCATCCAAAATTTGTATCGCCATGATCACAGTCAGGACTGTTTAAAAGAAGAGAGTTAAAGGCGCTGATTTCATGGTTAAAGAAAAGTCCACAGAAGCATAAAAAGCAGCCAGGGCCTGAGCAATGGATCTGAGTAAGGGGTGACTGCATACTTCCCCCAGCAATGAAGCTGCGATGTGGAAGGCCATTTCAGGGCTTTGAGTGCCCATTTCCATTACAATTAGCGTTCAGTTTCCCTAGGTAGCTTTGAAAATTTCAGCGTAGGTGTACACATCAGCTACATTATTACTAAATCCTAAAACAGTTCAAGGAACATTAAATTTTATGCATCGTGTTCTCAGCTGATGCTGCTCAACAAAGCCTCACTGAGGTCATTACAGTGTTGGTGATGGCTATCAAAGGATCTAACCTGAAGCCTTCACCTGTTACTGCTTGTTTTGGTGTAGTTTGTATACTTTGGATCAATAGCTTCATTACCAATAACGATCATTTGTAGATTCTTCACAACAACTACACATTAATTAGATGTTGCAAGAGTTCAATTGATTCACTTGCATGTCAAAGGAGCTACAAGTCCACAGTAGCACTGCTAGTAGAAGTCGTTAACACTCTGAATGGTGGACTTTCTCCAGAACAGAGTTGCAAATACTGAACTCTCTTGAACCTTAATGGAATGACACTGAAAAGCTTGCAAGACTCCTTTCTGGTTTGTATTTCTACAGCTTATTACCCGGTAAAGGATAAGATCCCTGTCAGCCTTACACTTCTGGCCCGTGTTTCACACTAGATAGAAACAAGCAGTGGAGCTGATCCTTCAGTATGTAGCACTTCCCCTCTCTTGCCCCCTCCATGTCTCCAAAACTGGGCTGTAAATACATCTGCCTCATGGGAAAAGGGAGTTACAGTGTGCTCCTAATGCTGTCCCCATCCTCAGAGGGCATGGACTTATGGCTTTTTTTGGAAGGCAGCAACCAAAAACACAATCACTGCAGACAGCAGGGTGGAGAGTAACATCTTTGAACTGCACCTTTTTCTTTTTGTATTAGCATTATTCCTTCCACCCTTTGTTTCTTAGTATCCCCCATGTAACCAGAGTTAAAACTTCCTTCTACTTCTTTCATTTGATCCATCAAAGCCCATATAAAGAATCCCAGATACTCTTGCTGGGAAGAATGAAACAGTGATTGACTGTCACCTTCCTAAAACTGTGGGGAATGCTGCAGAGCATTTCTGAGCCATGGTCTTACCCATCACCTCAAAGAGGCATGACACATCCTTTAAGTACCTACAAGAAACTTGTAGACAGAGTCTATCCCTGGATATGCCCAATGCAGGACCTCACAAACTCATCACAGCACTCACAAGGACCAAAGCAGCTGCCACAGATGTCAATCTTGCCACAGGTAGGATACCCACTGCTCATGTATTTTCACCTTTTCCTCTGGTTTTGTGCAGCACTCCCACAGATACTGTTTGAAGAAAACATGAAGCCATTTTATCTACCATAGAGATGTGCTTCACTGAGCCTGCTGATGATGTTAATGACCCCGCTGGCTTCTTACCATTCCACTTCTTTATGCCCTACATGCAGCATTGCTATGGCAACATGTATCTGATGCTCTACAGCCTTCATTTGGATGTAGCACACCTTTTTCAGTTTACTCTTCTTTCTGAAGCACAGGCAAGTTCTTGTAAGTCGTTTTGGACGTCAGTTCTGAAAGGATATACGCCACAAGCAGAAGGTACTGAAAGAAGCACTGCCCTTTGTGCTCCCCATTGGGACCTCTCTCCAATTCACAAGGCCAGTCAGTCTCTCACTGAACAAAGCAGGTCAGCTCTGCACCAAGAACTGCCTACACACCATGGCTTGTAACCTTACACAGAAAGGTTTTTCTTTCTGTGCACACGTGCATCTTCATAGAGCCCATAACCATGCCTGGAATAAATTCCCCCAGCTGAGTTTTAATTGGTGCATTCAGAAGAAATTTACTCAAATTAATAAGAGTAAATTAACTCCAAGTTAAGGTCACTGTGTCTGAGTTTTTTTTCCACTAGTGTTTTTAAAGCACTGTCTGATAATTGGACATTGATTTCAATGCCCTACAAATTGACCCATCCAATGGTCTTGCCTCTTCTTGATTCTCCTCCCTTAAGGCATTGATGGTGGTGGGTTTAATTATTTTGGAACATTCCTGTTTTAGAAGGAAGAATCACAATCTTTACTGAGCCCTTTTTTTCCCCACAGACCATATCAGAATGATATAATTACTTCCATGATGACCAACACCACAATGGATTTTGCTTCCTTCCTTTTAGTCTCTCCCATGGAACACTTCACTGTAATTAGCAGCCCCAAAACCGATGGCATGAAGAATGTGATTCACTGCTGTGCCATCAAATTGGTGGTTTATACATATGTGCCACTTAACTTCATGACAGTACCCATAACCTCAAGGAGAGCCACAGTCTTTTTAATGCAGACCAGCAGTGATGCTGAAGAGCTCCAAAAAGTCAGGTGGAGGGTACTTAATGCTTCAGGTGCTGTTATGCACACCCAGACAGATACTCTAGCAAGACCTGCTGGAGAGAATCCAATGGAGAGCCACGAGGATGATTAGGAGACTTGAACACCTCCCCTATGAAGAGAGACTGAGAGCCCTGGGTCTGTTCAGTTTTGAGAAGGCTGAGAGGGGATCTCATCAATGTGGATAAATATCTGAGGGGTGGGTGTCAAGTGGAGGGGGCCAAGCTCTTTTCGTTGGTGCACACTAATAAGGCAAGAAACAACAGGTACAAGCTTGAACATAGAAGATTTCACCTCAACATGAGGAGAAACTTCTTTACAGTGAGGGTGACTGAGCACTGGAACAGGCTGCCCAGAGAGGTTGTGGAGAGGTTTCCAAACCCACCTGGATGCATTCCTGTGCGAATTACCCTAAGTGATCCTGCTTTGGCAGAGGGGTTGGACACAATGATCTCTTGAGCTCCCTTCCAACCTCTAAGGCGCTGTGACACGGTTTCATATTCTCTTCCTTTGCCAGTGGGGTTGGACACAATGATCTCTTGAGGTCCCTTCCAACCTCTAATGCACTGTGACACGGTTTCATGTTCTCTTCCTTTGCCAGTGTTTTTACCAGGCAGGCACACAGTTGTTACACTGCTACCCCATACTAGCCATGCCAGTTCCTACAGACTTACAGAAACCCAAGATCACCTGTTCAGCTGCAGCCCTGAGAAGCTAAATGTCCTAACAACCCAAGTTTTGTTCTTTACCTCACTCTTCACAAACTCATTATTTTAAATTGTTATCTGCATAAATATATCCAAATTCCCACTTCCATTACAAATCCTATTCTTGCAGGATATTTATAATTTAAATGCTATAAATCCCCCAAATCAGGTTCTCTATAATCCCTCTGCCAGGCCTAATTTGGAGCAGTGGAGAACAGAGTGTTGTAGCAGTGATATGAAGTCATTAGGCAGCAGAAGGACCTTTGCAGTGCAAGGTAATTGCAATGTTTGCTGGAGCCATCCTGCCGCAAAGAGGTGGAGGAGTTCAGGGCAGCTGCCAGGAGCATGCAATTAAACACACACTGTTAATCTTACTTCAATGTGCTGGGGACAGAAGGCTGTATTGCTCACAAACACCCACACCCCCGCCTTTAGCACACCTGTATTCTGCATGGAGCAGGATATGACAGTGATGGCCAATATACCTGCACAACCCTTTTTAATTCTAAACACCGAAGAAGCCCCTTTGTAACTGGTAGGACTCAACTCAGCATGGACAGAAGACAGGGCTGGGAGTCACAACATCTAAATTCTGAGTCTGCCTTTGCCATATTATATCTATCTCCCTAATCTTTAAAACAGAGATAACATGGCTCAGATAGAGAGCACGTAGTTCCTAGCAGACAGCTTTAGGCGTCAACACAGTCACCAGTCTCTGTAGGTTCTGCAGACACTCAGAGGAGAACCAGATCCTCCAGAGGACAGCTCAAAAGAAGAGCCCAACTCGTAATTCCCCCTTCAAGGTCTCTTTCTTGTAGCTACCAAGAACTCATGGGAACAGCATCCCAGTGAGGGTTACCTAGCAGGGTGCAAGTGTAAATAAATATCTTCCAGTGAGGCTAACTTCTCTTCGCACCTGTGGATGCCAGATGTTACTTCTGAAAGAAGCAAACAAAGAAAGTACAAACCTACCAACCACAACAGCAACAAACCTACCAAATAACAGCAAAACTAAACCAAAACCCAAACAAAAAACCAACCAACAGAAAAAGAAACAAACCAACCCCACAGTCATTAACATAATGAAGGTAGTGGAGCACCAGAACAGGTTCCCCAGGGAGATGGTTGGGGGCCCATCCCTGGAGATATTCAAAGTGAGGCTCGATAGGGCTCTGGGCAGCCTGATCTAGTTGAAGATGCTGGCTGCAGAGAGGGATGGAATAGATGACCTTCAAAGGTCCCTTCCAGCCCAGACCATTTATGATTCTGTAATTTCTGCTCTGTCTGGAGCTATGGATGTACTCCAGTAATGCCAAACTCACTGGCAACAGCACCTCTGGGTAACCCATTTTGTTCTTTGCAAAGAGCAAGCTGCATTTTGGCATGCAGTGCATTGGTTAGTACCACCTCACCAGGTTAGTAGCTTGTTACCAGAGAAATGAGCAGGGGCTTTGCTGTAATTACCATCACTGCTGGTTCACTCAAATGCATAAAGCAATTGGTAAGAGTTCAACACAATTTGAATGACTCACTTCCCCTTTTAAATTCTGCTACAATTTTGCACTTGCAGTTGCCACATGTTACAGTCCCATACAGCATGTCTGTGGCAGGTAAACAGAATTTTGATCATTTCAAGACCTGCAGGAACACCTATCAGTACATGAACATGAGGGATGGAACAGTTACCCCTATTTCTTTGCTATTTTCACAGGATCACAGGATGTCAGGGGTTGGAAGGGGCCCAAAGAGATCATTGAGTCCAACCCCCCTGCCAGAGCAGCACCATACAATCTAGCTCAGGTCACACAGGAACACATCCAGACAGGTCTTGAAAGTCTCCAGAGAAAGAGACTCCACAACCTCTCTGGGGAGCCTATTCCAGTGCTCTGTGACCCTTGCAGTAAAGAAGTTCCCCCCTTGTGTGAGGTGGAACCTCCTGTGCTGCAGCTTACATCCATTGCTCCTTGTCCTATCACAGGGAGCAAGTGAGCAGAGCCTGTCCCCTCCCTCCTGACCCCCAGCCCTCAGATATTTATAACCATTTATTAAATCCCCTGTAAGTCTTCTCTTTTCTAAACTAAAAAGCCCCAGATCCCTCAGCCTCTCCTCAGCAGGCAGTGCTCCAGACCCCTTATCATCCTCATAGCCCTCCACTGGACCCTCTCCAGCAGATCCCTGTCCCTCTTGAACTGGGGAGTTCCAAACTGAACCCAGTACTCAATTTTCCTGGAAAGTGTTAAGAAGACTTGGTACAAACTGTCCTGCCCTTGATCTTCTGTCACACTGAGTGAACGTGATAACTGCATTTCTCACATCCACACTTGAACTGGATGTAGGATTAAATAATTTTCCTATCTTTTTTGTCCAGGTTTGTTTAATTGTCCTTTGCCTAAGCTTGTTGTATCAACACGTTGCTAAGTGTTGTGTCTAACCTGCTGACTGGAAGGAAGACACAGGACAACACATGACAAAACCAAAAGAAATCCTTTTCTATATCCAAGAGGCAATCTGGATAAAATCCAGTTTCAGACCAGTTTGCATCTGAAGCAAAGTTTGCTAATTCACATTGGAATTTCAATTTCATCAAACAGACTGAAAAACTTCCTGGCAGCGGGGAAATGTTCCATTGTTGATTCATTTTGGCCTGGGAAAGTGTTATAAACCTGTTAGATGGAAAAGAACAAAAAAGCACATCAGGGCTACTCCCTGGAGGAGCAGATTTGTAGGGACAGGCAAGCTCACAGCAAGCTTCATGACAAATACTGTTACACAGGCACTGTGTTTTGCTCACAAAGAAAAAATGCTGAAGAAAATGCAATTACTAAAAGTGTTCTGATTAAGAGAATGGATGGCCCCAGCCAGGCTTGCATTATAAACATTAACTGCACATTAGCTCAACTAATTAAAAAATAAATACTGTACACAGCAGGAAGCTCCTTCTTAAAGAAACTTCTGTCTTGGGAAATGAGACAGTTGGGCTGTTTGGGTTTTGGTGGTTTTTTTGAAACCAAACAAAACACAAACCCTGAAGTGTCAATGAAATACCTGTTTCAGCAAGAGAGACTCTGAAAACACCATCAAGTAGATATTGCTGCTGTGCCAGCTGTGCAAAGCCAAAGTGGCAGCAAACACTTAATGAAAGGATCTCTTCATTTCCTCTTGCTGCCCAACCCAGGTGCTGTGAGTGAAACAACATGAAAACACAAAATAATTCACTGCTGGAACTTGGCAGAGGGTTGAAGCATAGGTTTTGGGGATCCAGCAGCAGGGGCACTCTTTTGCTCTTTTCCAGGCACTTGCACTGCAGAAGTGCTGGCAAGCTTGAGAACAAAACCCAGCCTTGTGCAAATGCCTCAACCATGCTAGTGCCAAACCTGTAAGGAGCCGCCTCAGACCCATGCTGTAGCCAAACTCTCTCAGTTTTCCCCCAGATACACACTGCTGCCAGCCTCAAGACATCACCCCAACAGGGCCCAGCCCTATTGTTGCACTTTTACCAGCATGTTCAAAACTTGCTTGGGGCCTTCTACAGCACAGTTCCCAGCAGGAAGGTGTTGGCATGCCCTTCTAGCTCCCTTTTGGGTGATTTCCAATGAATGGAGGAAGAATGGGATATTCAAGCTCTTACAGCTCAGTTGAGAGCACAATGGAAGGATTGCAATGACCTAGTCTGACTTTGGGGGATGGTCGTGGTAGTTCTAAACATTTTAAGTCTGAAAGATGGCATAAAAAATTAAAAGCAAACAAAAAAGCCCCCAGACCTTGCAGCATTTCACCAGAGTGAAGCATACCTGGCAGGAACCAGGGTAGAATAGAATAGAATTAACCAGGTGGGAAAAGCCCTTCAAGTCCAACCTATCATCCAACACCATCTAATCAACAAAACCGTGGCACCAAGCACCCCAATCCAGTCTCTTTTGAAACACTTCCAGTGATGGTGACTCCACCACCTCCCTGGACAGCATATTCCAATCACTCTTTCTATGAAGAACTTCTTCCTAACATCCAGCCTAAACTCCCCTTGGCACAGCTTGAGACTGTATCCTCTTGTTCTGGTGCTGGTTGCCTGGGAGAAGAGAGCAACCCGCCTCCTGCCTACAACCTCCCTTCAGGTAGTTGCAGACAGCAATAAGGTCTCCCCTGAGCCTCCTCTTCTCCAGGCTAAGCAACCCCAGCTCCCTCAGCCTCTCTTCATAGGGCTTGTGCTCCAAACCCCTCCACAGCTTTGTTGCCCTTCTCTGGACACCTTCCAGCAAGTCAACATCTTTCCTAAACTGCGGGGCCCAGAATTGGACACAGTACTCAAGGTGTAGCCTAAGCAGTGCTGAGTACAGGGGCAGAATGACTTCCCTGCTCCTGCTGGCTCAGACCACCAGTCCAGTGCTCCAGAGACAGGGTAATCTTGCATCTAACAAGCATTACTAATGGGATTTGTAGCTGCAGAGAGATGTATCTCCTTAGGAAACACACATACGTGAGAATGAGAGATTAATGATATTTGCAGGCATGAACGTTAGCTTTCTATGCTTATGTAAACACAAACTGTTTCATTTCTTAAGCAGAGATGCATGGACACTTGCACTAGTGCAGCATTAAGCACTTAATGTAATACTAGAAAAAAAATCAAGATGTCATAGAATCAACAAGGTTGGAAAAGACCTCAAAGATCATCAAGTCCAACCTGTCACCCAACACCTCATCACTACTAAACCATGGCACCAAGTGCCATGTCCAATCCCCTCTTGAACACCTCCAGGGAGAGGGACTCCATCACCTCCCTGGGCAGCACATTCCAATGGCTAACAACTCTCTCTGGGAAGAACTTTCTCCTCACTTCAAGCCTAAACTTCTCCTGGTGCAGCTTGAGACTGTGTCCTCTTGTTCTGGTGCTGGTTGCCTGGGAGAAGAGACCAAACTCCTCCTGCCTACAACCTCCCTTCAGGTAGTTGTAGAGAGCAATAAGGTCTCCCCTGAGCCTCCTCTTCTCCGGGCTAAACAATCCCAGCTCCCTCAGCTTCTCACAGCACACACTTCTTCACATCAATCTGTGTGAACAGATTCATTCTGATATAACTGGGTTCACATGCAAGCTCTTCCATAGACTTCCCAGGCAAGGAAGCTCCATTCTCTGCTTCTCAGACCCAGGAAAAGTCATTTTGCTTCCGTCTTTTATCTGTTTTCCATTTAGCTCTTTGGGGAAGCCACTTTTGCAATCAGCCTTTGTGCAGCAGTAAACACATAAAAGATTCAGTCTCAGTTTCAACACTACTGTATTACCAATAATAAACAATCATCATTAAGTCATTAATTCACTTAAGAGTCTCTTTTTCTCTCTCGGTGCAAGCACACTTTCTGAGCTGGAAGAGGTTTTTTTCAGCAGGGAGGTACATTTGTACTCCCTTGTAAATTGAAAGATCATGTTCCAGTGCATTCATAGTGCTGAATAATAATAATAAATGACAACTTGATACATTTCCTGACAAGCACCACAAATCTTCCCTGCAAGTCCATGCTACATCTTAACAGCCAGTTCTCTTCAGAGGACGCTGAGCAATTACAGAACTAGCTTAGATACCACTTAGGTCTCACAGATAATCAAACACTGCAACCTATGCACACTAATTGCAGTATTGTTTCTGTTGTGTATGTTATCAAATATGCATGAAACTCCTCTCCTAACTGATAGCTGTTGTGGACAGGGCACCTTGCAACACTGCATCTGTGTCCAGTGGCAGCTGTTAGAGGAATTGCTTCTTAGTGAGGAGAAGTCTGAGCATTCTGACTGAGAAAGGGTTCTTGAGATGATACAGGCTGCTAATGTTTCATTTTATTGCAATTTGAGGGGATTAGGGAAATCACCCCCCCACCAGAGACTAATTCTGGCATATGAGAATGTCATATTTACTTTGTGCTAAGCCTGAGGGAACATTTAAGAGTGCTGGTAGGGAACAAATGCGTCCCCCGAAAGCCCAGGGTTTGTCCACATCGCATGGTTAAGCCACACAAAGCATCTCAATCGTGCTCAGCCTCGGGAACCAGCTCTCAGCTTGACTGGTAGAGCAATACATCCCAGTATGAAACAGGGAATCAAGAGGAAAAAGGCAGCCATGCTTAGCACTACAACTGCTGTGGATTCATAAATCCACCACATAGCATGCTCGTGAGATAGCTGGATACACGTGGGGCTCTGCTGTATGCAGCCAGTGCCAGGCTAACAGCACAGTCCATAAAAACAGAGGCAGAAACTTTTCTTGAGTGCTCTCACAAATTTATAAGTCACAAGGATACAAGCTTTCAGTCTACTCTGCATTAGGGCTGCTGTGACACATCTCCACTACAGCTACAGGTAAGCAACATAAAGACCACCTTGAAGTTCAGCTTCCCTCCCCTTCACAATAACTCTCAAACACAGGCTCAGTGTTGTATTCCTGGCATAATTTCTCCCTTCTTGGGTTTGTCTCCATGGCACTGCACTTAAAGGGATAGCTTTTCATTTCCTGCTATTTCCTTTCTGTTCAAAGCCAAGCTCTGCAAAACCTCTGTTCTTCTCCACATTCACATGGACACACACACAAAATATGTGGTTTAAATCATATAAGTAGAGAAAAGAAACTGGCCTCAACCTGCTTGCCCAGCCCAGATCCCATATACATGAAGAAAGCCAGAAGAATTTATTGCCTCTTACACTACTTCCCCACATCCCTGTTGCAGCAGCTGCTCTGGCACAGGTGACTCTCATAGAATCAACCAGGTTGGAAAAGACCTCAGAGATCATCAAGTCCAACCTATTACCCAATACCTAACACCTCATGACAACTAAACCATGACTTCAAGTGCCACATGCAATTCTTTTTTGAACACCTCCAGGGACAGGGACTCCACCACCTCCCTGGGCAGCACATTCCAATGATTAGTTACTCTTCCTGGGAAGAACTTTCTCCTCACCTTGAGCCTAAACCTCCCCTGGTACAGCCTGAGACTGTGCCCTCTTGTTCTGTTGCTGGTTGCCTGGGAAAAGAGACCAACCCCCACCTGACTACAACCTCCCTTCAGGTAGTTGTAGAGTATGGTATCACCCAGGCTCACAAAGCAGTTCTTCAGGGTCCCAGTGTCATGTCACAGGCTTAAGGTTTTGAGAAATTCTACATGTTCCACATACAATAGAGAGTTCCAAAACAAAAGCTTTTGTGATTTCTGGGTTCTCTAACACAGTAGGAGTTAAAGACCTTCTACTTTTAGCAGATTCCAAAAGCAGGCTCTGTGCAGAGGAAGGGATGAAACCAGAACAACGCAGTAGTTCTAGTATCTGTTTTGAACTTTCAGCTGGTGTAGCTAAACAGATATCTGACATCTAGTGACCCAATGACATTAGCTTGATGCTAGGCATAGGAAAAGTGGCAGAGGGGGGAGCAGAGCAGCTCTCTTCCAAGCAGAAGTTGGTCTTTGTTAGTCGTTCTTTTTCTATTCCAGTTCCACCCTTAACAAATTCCAAGAAACTTGCATCTCAAGTGAATTCCTGTAATTAGATTTCAAGAAGTGGCTGGTACTTAAGCTTCATTTACAAGTATTTTAAAGCACAGAGATGATTATCAGCTTTATCCTAGTTACTGCTTCAGGGGGAGTCTTTTATTAAGTTTTGAAGAAGAAACAAACCCGCACAAAAGGCTAAGTACAGTACAGACTCTGGTAACAGAACACTGTGCCTTAGCTCATTGCGTGAGGGTGCCCGTGAGATGAAAGCAGAGGCACTCTGCTCTGGCTTTTTCCTGCAAATGGAGGTGGATGTTTAGAATGTTGACAAGCTGCAAACTGCAAGTGCTCAAGTTCACAACCAAAGGGAAAAGCCAAGGCTAAACTGTGGAAGAACATGGTAAGCAATCATTTACCAGACTGGACCAGCTATTTGCACCCACACCTTGCCCCTTTCCCTAGGTTCCTCCCAGACTCCTGTTCCATCTTTCTGCTGTCAACTCTTCACTCTGCCACCAGTAGTTTATTTTCCTGAGCTTTACCCACCTGATTTGTTTAGATTCTGAGAAGAGAAGACAAAGCAAACAGCTGCAGCAAGAAAACTAATTTGTCCCACGTCATATCTGCCTGCGCAATTCAGAGGTGAAAACAGAAAAGTGAAGAGACAAGAGAAGAACTGTTCTGCTGTTTCATTCCTGCACACATTTCAGATGACTAACACAATGTTTTCTCTGCTGCCATCCACTCTGTGCTTGAATCTATTCCCCTTGCTCTCATCAGTTCATTCCACACTTGTGTCTAGTTTTGCTCAGGTCCCATCCAATGCTCCCAAGAGGTTTCAGATCCCAAGGTCAGACGGTGCAGATTAAATCATAGAATCAACAAGGTTGGAAAAGACCTCAAAGATCATCAAGTCCAACCTGTCACCCAACACCTCATCACTACTAAACCATGGCACCGAGTGCCACATCCAGTCCCTTCTTGAACTCCTCCAGGGACAGTGACTCCATCACCTCCCTGGGCAGCACATTCCAATGGCTAACAGCTCTCTCTGGGAAGAACTCTCTCCTCACCTCCAGCCTAAACTTCCCCTGGTGCAGCTTGAGACTGTGTCCTCTTGTTCTGGTGCTACTTGCTTGGGAGAAGAGACCAACCCCCTCCTGGTTCCAACCACCCTTCAGGTAATTGTAGACAGCAATAAGGTCTCCCCTGAGCCTCCTCTTCTCCAGGCTAAACAACCCCAGCTCCCTCAGCCTCTCCTCGTAGGGCTGTACTCAATGCCTCTCCCCAGCTTTGTTGCCCTTCTCTGGACACATTCAAGAGTCTCAATATCCTTCTTAAATTGAGTGCCCCAAAACTGGACACAGTACTCAAGGTGTGGCCTAACCAGTGCTGATTTCAGACCCCAAGCTCAGACTGTGCAGATTAAAGATGAATCTTGTGAGACACCGAGGGTTGCCCCCTCATGTTCTTCTGGAGGAAGAAACAAAACAAGTCCTTGATTGAATCCAAATCAAAGCAAAATTGAATTGACCTGGAACAGTGGCCCACTCACAGCTAACTGCAGCAGCCTGGCTAAGGTAGCAATAACCCTCCCAGCCCTTCGTTCATGCCATTCTCTGCCAAGGGAACAGGGCTATTTTGTGCTTCATGTCACCTATTTAAAAATCATTACTATCCATAAATGTGCACTTCCCAAAAGACAAATAATGCTAATACTGCTGAAAGAGCATTGATTCCATAAAATGATCAGAAGGGAGTGCTTAATTATTTCCCCAGGAAAGAAAAGAATATGGTAATGCCACAGATTCTGATGGCATAAGGCTGTTTTTAAGAATAAAAGCCTTCATATCAGTTCCAGGTCTTCTTTCTTTCACAGCCTGATCCATATTCTTTAGTCAGTTTGTTACAGGCTCTCATAAATCCCTTTTGAAATTTAATGCAAACTACCCTTTTTTTTATTAAGCATTTTAATTCCAATGTGTGTTCTGTAGTCTCCAAGGCAAGTAAATGCATGAACTGTATTGTGTGTCTCCTGAGTACTTGCAATAATTACTCTAACACAAACTAAAGTGATAACCACAGCAGTAATTCCAGTCTATGATCTGACCCCAAGTTACTGTTTTCCTATGCAAATCTTTGTCTTACTCTGGATGTTGCTGCTTTTGAAAAGTCACAAAGCATGTTTTAAAGTGCAGAGAAGCCTGATTGTTAGGGAAACAGTGGAATGTGTTAGAGAGTAAGTGTGCCTTAGTGTGCCACCTTGATCCATGCAGTAATCCTGCAGGATTCAGGCTGCATCTAATCACGAAGGGAATTGGGCAGAGGTGCAGAGAGTGGTTAGCTACAGTTTCTTTCAGAGAGGCAGAAGCATGGCTCCACAACGAAAGGTATGCAGCCTGTGTAGAGTTAGATTTCTCTGTTCTCAGAACAGCTTAATTAAAATCTCCAAGTATCTAAAGAACAAGAATCTCATTGTTTCAGGAACAGCACAGGAATTCAGCTGGTATGGGCAACTGATAGCACAAAGGAGGCAAGACACAGTTTGCACTGCAGCTTCATCTGACTTCTGTTAAGTGACAGCAGTCAGGGGGTCAACAATACTTGGTTTGGTGGGGAGAGGTGTGTGTTTTGGGAAAGGTGCAGAGATGGGTGTAGCCAGTTTGTTAGGTTTAGCATGGCATCATGCAAATTTGTCTATGATTTGAGCACAAGGCTAAAGAGAGAGCCTTCAAAACATGTTAGACCAGCCTCTTTCAAAATAATTGAGAAAAAGATGCATCCTCTCCTCCCAAAAAAGGGAACCAAATCACAGTGCAAATCACTATGAGCAGCTCCTTGAACACCAATATATAAAGTAGAATGGAAAAAAAGCAAAGACTCCAATCTGTGATTTATGCAGAGAGAACTCATGCTGCCAGAGTTAAATTGTCCTTGCAATTGCTAAGGAACTATGGATGACAAAATCTCAACTCCAAAAAGATGCATCCAACACAGATAATTCTATATTAGAGCTCATCTGTGTGATAAGGAGTAAATTGATCACACACAGAAAAAAAAGGTATTATCCAAAGAAGGAGTGATCATGCCTTGATTGCATTTTTCAAGTGGCAAACAGAAGACTTTTTCCTTTGCCAAGACCACTGATATACCTCCTTGCTGCTTAGAAAGGATCCATTTCATGAAACAGGGAAGGGAGAATAGGGAGTAGAATAGAATAGAATCATAGAATCAGTAAGATTGGAAAAGACCTCAAAGACCATCAAGTCCAACCTGTCAGCCAACACCTCCTGACAACTAAATCATGACTCCAAGTGTCACATCCAATCCCCTCTTGAACACCTCCAGGGCTGGGGGCTCCACCACCTCCCTGGGCAGCATATTCCAATGGCAAATTACTCTTTCTGGGAAGAAGTTTCTCCTCACCCCCAGCCTAAACTTGCCCTGGCACAGCTTGAAACTGTGTCCTCTTGTTCTGTGTCCTCTTGTTCTGAGTAGAAGTGCCAAACCAGTTACAAGAAAGAATTTTGGAAGCAAAATGTTACAAGAACAAGAGGACACAGTCTCAAGTTGTGCCAGGGGAAGTTTAGGCTGGCGGTGAGGAGAAAGTTCTTCACTGAGAGAGTCATTTGCCATTGGAATGTGCTGCCCAGGGAGGTGGTGGAGTCCCCGTCCCTGGAAGTGTTCAAGAGGGGATTGGATGTGGCACTTGGTGCCATGGTTTAGTCATGGGGTCTGTGGTGACAGGTTGGACTTGATGATCTTTGAGGTCTCTTCCAACCTTGGTGATTCTGTGACAATAATTTGGAACAGCTTAAGAGTAATATTTTTTTGGATGTCCAGAAAACCCACAGTCTGAGTCAAAGCAAGCTGTACCTGCTTAAAAAACAACAACCACCAACCAACAAAACAAACAAGTTAGCCTAAGGGGAAGTGTAAGCAGGTGTAAAATATAAATATAAAAGACATGAGAAAGGCAAAGTTCTTAGTTTTAGCCTAAAAATCAGAACACAGAAATTGCTAAAAATGCAGAGGAAAGTCTTCCTTTGTTCCACCCTTACACTGGGCTTTCTTACATCGTGTGCAGAACACAAAACCCTGAGTACACCTGAACCTGGGAAGCAGTAATTGAGACGCTATTCTCTCCCAGCCATTTTCCTGCCTGTGTCTATAATTTGCAAGCCAGATAGCTGATGCAGCCTGCAGTCTACAACTGCAGTTGCTCTGTACTAGAAGCCTCATTTATGATGCTTTCTTACTTAGAATTGCAAACCTGCACATGCACATTGGGCTTCTTGTTGCTTTCATCACACAGTGCAGTTTGAATAACATCCTAGAGCATGAGATAACTATTAAAGGTACAATTGATTTGCTTTTATAGTCCTCCCATAGCTCCTCAGCATGATAGTTGTACTGGTCAAGGCATGCTTTTCTTACTGTGAGACACCTTTAGGTAAGAAACTTTGGCCCCTTTCACTCTTTCCACGTTTTAGCACCAAAAATTGGGTTCACTGAGTTTTGAGCATTGGTTTATTTCAGACTACATGGAACAGCTTATTCCATCAGCACACATTCAGCTCTTGTCTGGCTTTAATTCATACTGAAAGTTAGGTTGCCTTGTCTTCTGCTGACCCTAGAAGTATCTCTTTTGAGTAGAGGATTAACTGGTATTTAAGCAGACAATTAAACACGAACAAAGATCTTGCAAACATGAACTTCATCTGCAAGGGCCCAAGCAAGGCTGATATCTGAATCTTCAAATACAACAAAGCAACTATTCCCAGCAATCTCTGCTTTAAACAGCAACACCACCAAAAATCCTTCTATACAAATGAAACACCTTTGATCACAGCACAGACTTGACCATGCTAATAGATCCAATTCCTTTCCTTACTGTTTCAATGTTCTGAGGATGTGATCAACACCTGGGATTACATCAACTAAGAATTTGGTGTCCCTGCCCATGGCAGGGGGGTTGGAACTAGGTGATCCTTGAGGTCCCTTCCAGCCCTAACAATTCTATGATTCTAATTCATCTTCTAGAATAAACTCATGCAGTTCTCCAGGTGAAGGTAACTCAATTTTGCAACTAAAACTGTATCCAGAAAAGCTCATGCTCAAGGAAATATTCCACCATTCACAAAAGACCCTCACCTCCCCTCCTCTCCAAGCTACCATTTTTCCATCATTACTAAATACTCCCTGTCAAGAAAGAGTTGCATTTGATTGAGATGCGGAGGCATCAATAAAATAATCACTGATGTCAGGTAGCATTCTTGGCTTAGTGTATGACTTAATTAACAATTCCTTCATATCAGAACAAATCAGCCCTCTTTTAATTTGCCTGATGTCTTCAGACAATGTCATGACTGTGACATGGAGGTTCCTTCATTATTTCTTCCAGAGGATTAGGCAGGTGAGAGGCATGGACTCAGTTTGGGATTGGAGACCCCCAAACCCCTGCCGGTATGACAGGAATGGGTAGGCAGATGGTGTTTGAGCCAGTCTGAATTGATGGAGGCTTCAGGGATATGATTTGTGTGACAAAGGAATTATAAAGCAACTTACTAATAGTGCCATAGCACAGCAAAAGACAATAAAACCTGGCAAATTAGATGACATTAGATAACATTAGGGCCATAGAAAGAGGAGGCAAGGTGCAAATGGATGCAAATCTTTTGACAGGATGGACAATCAAATGTGTGCTTTCAAAACTACACTTGGAAGAAATGGAGAATACACTTCACTCCCAGCAGCTGAGGATGCCTGGGACAGAAAGCAAAGGGTAAAAGAAACCACACTGCTCCTACCAGAATGAGAGGAGCGGGTTTTCCTCTGCAAAGTATTTCAGCAGTCAGACAATCATCTCACTTATATCTGTGCAAACTCAAAATGACTCCTCTGATGCTAACAAAATCGTTTCAGATTTGTACTCCTGTAAGCAAGATCAACTCCTGGGACCGTGCTACCTTCACCAAGCAAAAACACTTCCGTGAAGAGCTGATACTGCAAAGGCAGAGCATTTTCCCAATCTCCTTACACAGTGTAAACACAAGCTAGGGAAAATTACTGTGAAATGCACCACTCAATTTCATTTCAAAAATGCAGCCTAAACCAGTGGTTCTAGACAGCCAAATAGAGAAAAGGCAACTAATTGCTTCAGCAGAGCATTTCACAGGGTATGAGGGAATTAAATCTGTGTGCTGCTAAAAGACACAGGTAGGAGCTGTTACAAGACACAGATGTTACTTCTCAGGACCCAGGTAGATTTTTAGGGTGTCAGGTAATGACAGGACTAGGGGGTATGGAAAATCCAGAAATGGGTAGATTCAGATTGGATGTCAGGAAGAAGTTCTTCACCATGAGGGTGGTGAGACACTGGTAGAAGCCCCATCCCTGGAGGTTAAGGCCAGGCTGGGTGTGACTCTGGGCAACCTGATCTAGTGTGAGTGGTCCCTGCCCATGGCAGGGGGGTTGGAACTGGATGATCCTTGAGGTTCCTTCCAACCCTAACAATTCTATGATTCTATGATTTCAGTAATGAGTCCCAGGAATATTTATTATTATTTATAAGAAGGTGGAAGTGAGGTCATCATTTCTCAATCATAAATAAAGCACATGGAGGCAGAACAAGAAATTTCAAAGTGGATTCAGAATTAGTACTGCATGGACATCATCTGAACATGGATGAGGCCTTGAACAACCTGGTCTAGTGGAAGGTGTCCTTGCTCATGGCAGGGAGGTTGGATCTAGATGGTCTTTAAGGTCTCTTCCAACCCAAACTACTCTCTGAATCTATGAATAGTTGATTAGTAAAAGCTGCATTTGAAAAGCAAATACTATATTTCTAAAGGATTTTCACCCTCACATTGAAAAGGATCAAGGTTTAAAGCCATAAAGAGTGGACAGACATCTTACTAATAAGCCTAAGCTCAAGGATCACTGTGCAGCTTCAAAATACTCTGATAATCTTCCTTACCCAGCCCCTTCATGCCCTTCAGAGATTGCTCAGTACATCTTGCTCCTCCCTGATGAGCTGCTAACTACATAGCTGAGAAGTTGCCCAGGATTTCCCTGGTTTGTGCCATACCTCTCAGGGACTCAAGAACTGACAGCCAGCTTTCTTAGGACCCATTTAATTTCTTCTATTCACCACAGAAATCTCTGAGCTTAGAGCAGACCTTGAGGAGTGATATTTTTCTCATCTACCACATCTTCTTACAATATTGCTCTCTAACTAAACTAGAAAAGAGCCTTCTTCTTTGAGGCTTCAGTTCAAATCCAGGAATGAAATCCTGGGGCTCCATAGAATCACAGAATCATGTGTCAGAAGGGACCTCAAGGATCATCTAGTTCCAACCCCCCTGCCATGAGCAGGGACACTTTCCACTAGATCAGGTTGCCCAGAGCCACATACAGCCTGGCCTTAAAAACTTCCAAGGCATTGTCTTTGGGCAATCTGTTCCAGTGTCTCAGCACCCTTATGTGAAGAAGAATGGCTAATTTAAATCTCCACCCCTCTAGCTTGGATCCATTCCCCCTAGACCTATCACTACCCAATGTTCTAAAATGTCCCTCTCCAGCTTTCTCGTAGGCCCCCTTCAGAAGTGGATAGGGATGATTTTCATTGGAGACATGCTAATATCTAAGCAACTCAGTCCTAAAAAGATCCCATGGGAGAGTCTCATTTGGGTCTGTGACTAACATGCACACGTTACAGCCAATTCTCTCATGCTTCACAGGCTTCTAAGTTTATACATCACATAGGGCAACAATAAAGTCTAAATAACATTCTACAGGTTCATTTATCTTCTTTAGAAAACCTAGACACATGGCTACACCAGGTCAGTGCTCATTTTACTGGGGGGGGGGGGATAAAATAAAAGGGAGTGGGAGGGAAGGTGGAGAAAGTGCCAAGGTTTATTCCTTATGGTAATGTTCAAAGGTTGCAAAATGAACTTAAGTGTTCATAACAGCTCTGTTATGACAGATAAAACTTCAAGTCTCTTCCCTTTGTCTCAAGGGCTGCACTCCAACCACATTTGTCAGGAAAACCTCTGATGCAATGACACCCTCATCCATTTTATCACAGGTAATATTGACCACCGAAGCATTCATGCTGGCTCTTTGTGAAACTCTTAGAGCCTGCTTTTTAATCTTATTGCAGCTGAAGGAATTCAGAAGAAAATTCTCAGGCATCAGTGAAATTTTATCAGTCCAAGAGAAACCAAAGTCAGAAGTGTGGCCTCATCATGCCACTTACAATTTATGCCATCCAACAGGCTCATTAAACATCAGTGAATTTACAGCCAATTAAAGTTAGTGAAAAATGCTTCAGATTTCCAACAGGTTTTTTTGGTCTCCATTTACTGCTTCTCTGCGGAACAATTCCTTTATTCTGGTCAGAGGAGCTATGGCCTTTGACTTGGAAATGCCAGACCTGGTCTCTAATGAGTTAACCTTCTAGGCCAGCCTTGTTGAAGCCCATTATGTTATGGTATCAAAGTACATTTTAAGTACAACTATTTAAGTAGATTGTAAGTTTCTCACTTGTTACATCCAAAAGTTTTACTTTTTAATTCAAGCCCCATACTCTCCCCCTTTTACAGTTTTAAAGGAAGCCTGAGGGTAGTGCCTTTACTCATTACAACAGGCAGAGTTCCAGCATCTGTTTCAACGAAACAGAACAAAAGGGATTATCTGTTGCCATGCAACCAATAAAAATGATACATTTTTAATAGCCAGGACCAGTAAAAGCAGCTGCCAGAGGGGCTCAGAATTTTTCAAAAGGAGAAATGAAAAGGGTTAATGCCTTGAGACAAGTTAAACCACTTTTCAATAGAGGGAGGGGAACAAATCTTTTGTGACCATTGTAGTATAGACTCACCATGGCCGGAAAGAGCTCTGCTCTCCAGCAAATTCTCCCAGTAGGTACAAGAACTGTTGCTCTTACACAGATAGGCTGAAATTTCACTTCCCTAGCCTTACTGTGTTTGTTTTGCCCATTTCTTTCCATATCATCAAAACACCTGACTTTTCAATCTGTGAGATGGAAGCTAAAGCACACCATAGGACAGTCCAGGCCACCTCCTGATCTCAACAACTGGAGGTCTTCAGAGAGTAGCTAGAATTTAATCTATGCTACCTCACTCAGATATACCTAGATAAAGACAGGGAAAAGCAGGAAAAGATCTGGGGCTGGATCAAAACAACCACTTCCTTCCTTTTCAGGAATGAATTTGACTACATAGCTTGGGCACAGTGTCTAGGAAACTCTTGAAGGTACACTTTGAAACAAGATGACTCACCTGATACAGACTCTACAACTTCCCTGCTGGCTGTGGAGCAAGGCCAGTGCACAGTGAGGAGGTTTGGGTTGTCTGAACACAGGAAATGTTACACAGCACAGTTCATGGCTGAGATGTGCAAGACCACAAGATGTAGTCAATGGTTAACATTTAAGCTAACATGCTCTCACCCCCCTAAATGCCTATCTTACATATCTTGGGAACTCAAGAGTGATTAAAAAAAAGTCTTTTGGAATATCAACCCATCTGGAGAGCCAGGGGAAAACCAAACCCTGGAGCAACCCATTTTTATAAGATGAAACTGGTCCCAAGAGAAGGAAAAGTGTGCTAGAGCCCTGGCTGCAAAAAATTATTCTCCAGAGGATTTCAGCAGAGGTTTGAAGTGTCTGGAAAATTGAGCTGTTTAGAGAAGCACAAGACTTCATACTGATATTTTGCTACTATACATTACCTATAAGAGCCAAATTGCTATTCCATCCAAGGCTGCTGCCAGTGACTAGGATCTGACCCTGCCTCACACATTGCTGCATACATTTAAGCCATCTGGGGAATACTGCAAGGGGGGGAAAAAAACCAAATGAATCATTTCTATGATTTCTGAAAGCAGCTTCCTTCAAGGATTTTGCAGATATATTTACACCTTTTAATAAAGAACTTCAGATGGCAGTCTCAGCCATAGCAGTGTAGGGTCACAGAACTAACCAGTAAATGAAGAACACCTCTGTTCTTCCAAGATCATTCCAACCTCTAATCAGCAGATCCAATTTTGCTTTCAGAAGAAATTGAAACTTTCATAATCTCTTCCTGGGACTCAGTCAAAGCTGAACAGAGCAAGCAGGAGCTTTGATTTAAGGCTAGCCTCCTTTGGATCAAATCCACATGGGCTAATTTGGAACATCCTTTCCCCAGACGCTCAGGTAGCACCACTTAGGAAAAGCCTGGACACACAGCAAATCCTCCTTTAGGTTTTCATGACACCAGCAAATGCTGTCTGGAATTGAAGCCAAACAGCTTTAAGGCTAAGTATTCTTGGCATGGTTTTGTCTTCAGTGCCTGGAAGTTTTGTTTACAAGCAGTTAACAACATCACAATAGAGGCTTATGTCTCTGCTGCTCTTTCCCTCTTGTTAACCATGCCCCTCAGTGCCAGACTGAGGGGTCAAGACAATGTGAACTAGAAATAAAGACTGACAAGGCACAAAACATTTAGATGTCAATATGGAATGATATTGATTGCAGCCAAGCAAAGGAGTAAGATCTATTTCTTCTTTTATCCTTTGTGTCATGTTAAAGAAGTGATTTGTTCTGATGAAGATGATTTATTTTTTTTCAGATTGGTAATCACCACCATCAACCAAGTTCTGGAAGCTATGGAAACCATGACACAATTAGGAAATATTGAAGGAACAAATGATTCCTCATTAATACATAATGATGATCATTAATACAAATGCTGTTTAAAGTTAATTTAGAAGGATGGCTACATTAATGCAACTGCGTTGCACCAATCAAAGGGCACAAACATCCCCCACTGAACTTATCCTGAGTTATTAAGTTGTACTCCACCTTGGGTGAAACTTGCTGCAGAGCTGTGGTTCAGTTTTTCCTCTCTTCTCTCGGAGGCTTAATGAATTTAGCAAAACTAAGAGAATGGCAGGGAATAGACAGAAGCATCCTGGTGATGAATTCTGTCACATTTGTAGCTAGAAATGAAGTGTGGGGGGGAAAAGAACAACACACACACCCCACACCCCCCAAAAAAAAGCCCAAAAAATCCCTCCTCAGACAATTTGAATATATTGGAGGTTGGTCCAAGTCCACAAAACAAGACAAGTCTCTGGTGAGACCCCATCTGGAGTACTGTGTCCAGCTCTGGAGCCCCTATTACAGGAAGGATCTGAGGTGCTGAAGCGTGTCCAGAGAAGGGCCATGAGGATGATTAGAGGGCTGGAGCACCTCTCCTATGAGGACAGACTGAGGAAGTTGGGGCTGTTCAGTCTGGAGAAGAGAAGGCTCCAAGGAGACCTAATTGTGGCCTTCCAGTATCTGAAGGGGGCTACAAGAAAGCTGGGGAGGGACTCTTTAGGGTGTCAGGGAGTGATAGGACTAGGGGAAATGGAACAAAAATAGAAATAGGTAGATTCAGATTGGATGTTAGGAAGAAATTCTTCCCCATGAGGGTGGTGAGACACTGGAACAGGCTGCCCAGGGAGGTGGTAGAGGTCCCATCCTTGGAGGATTTTAAGGCCAGGGTGGATGTGGCTCTGATCAACCTGATCTAGTGTGAGGTATCCCTGCCCCTGGCAGGGGGGGTTGAAACTAGATGATCCTTGAGGTCCCTTCCAACCCTAACAACTCTATGATTCTATGATGATTCTATGACCCAACAAAATGCTTTACTAGTTCTAGCAGTTAGCTTCCTTCTGATGTGACAAAATTCACTGACTGCAGGGTGGAGGAAAACATTGTCCATCAACAGAGCAGGAAAAATAGAGTAGGAGCAGGAGGGTCTTGGTGAAACTTTATGTACTTTGATGGGGGAAAAAAAAAAAAAGAGAGAGTTGAAAACTGTTTAAAGCTGACAGACAAGAAAATTGTCACCTTCTAATTGTCAGTGATTGCTGTGAGCTGTGATAAACAATCACTGTGCACAATGGATAGAAATCATAGCTGGGTTAAAATCCATGGGAATCTTGCTATTGGCAAACACAGAACCCAAAGACACCAGCCATGGCTCTGGCCACACAAAACTTCCCAAATCACACAGCCTTTGACCTCCAAGAAAACAATCTAAAGGCATTTAGGGAAACTTTCCCATTTACTTCTGCATCCTTCAGAATAAGCCCCCAAAGGAGCTTGTATTTATCCTATTCTATTTGACAAACAGAGATGCCAAGGGGCTGCTTGGTGCAGATCATTTCACTTATAGTAGATCATTTTGATCGTACTGGCTCTACCAGGATGCCTTCAAGAGCTGCAAAACATAGTTGCCCAGGGAGGTGGTGGAAGCCTCATCCCTGGAGGTTTTTAAGGCCAGGCTGGATGTGGCTCTGAGCAACCTGATCTAGCGTGAGGTGTCCCAGCCCATGGCAGGGGGGTTGGAACTAGGTGATCCTTGAGGTCCCTTCCAACCCTGACAATTCTATGCTTCTATAGTTGTTTTCCATTTATACAGTGGTGCTTGGTTTGTTGGGTTGGTGGGGGGAGGGTCCCTAGCTTGGGGGGGGGGGGGGGGAAATCCTCTTGAACATATTCAGTAAATTTTTCTGTGTGGTTTTGAACTTTCATGACAATTTGTAGAATATAGAATAGAATAGCATAGCATAGCATAGAATAGCATAGAATGGAATAGAATAGAATTAACCAAGTTGGAAAAGACCTTTGAGATCATCAAGTCCAACCTATCACCCAACACCATCTAATCAACTAAACCATGGCACCAAGCATCCCATCCAGTCTCTTCTTAAACACTTCCAGTGATGGCAACTCTACCACCTCCCTGGGCAGCCCATTCCAATGGCCAATCTCTCCTTCTGGGAAGAATTCCTAACATCCAGCCTAAACCTCCCCTGGCACAGCTTGAGACTGTGTCCTCTTGTTCTGGTGCTGGTTGCCTGGGAGAAGAGACCTTCTCCCATGGACAAACAGAGAATTAGTCCCCTCTATAGAAGAGGGGGAAAAAAGGTGTGGGGAGGGTGTGGGGGGGTGTGGGTGTGGAATAATTCTCTCGATTTGATCTTGGCATCTACTCATTGACATCAGAACCATTGTAACAGAGCAGCATTGTTGTACCAGAGCAGAATTTGGCCCCATATCCATCTACTGCTCAGCCTTCAGGTTAAGCAGTCGTTCAGGTGAAAATAGTGCAAATGTTTTAGTTTGAACACCTGCCTCTTTGGAGACTTTTCAAACCTTCCTTCAATTTATTAGTGGATAATTCCTGCCAGAGCTTGAAATGCTTTCTCCTGGCAGCCTCTGAGCTTTCTGGCCTGCACACCGCTGAGGTGCAGCACTGACTGAAGACCAATCAAGTTATGCACTGTGGGTTTCAGAGGCTTGTGAATATAAATGAGCAAACCCTGCTTCAGAGCTGCGCTGTGCGTTTCTGCTCCGCAAACTTGCTGCTCAAGAGGCACAAGGAGCCCCCAGCAAATACACCAGAGAATTTGGTGCTAAAATTAGTTTGCATTGTAACAAATCACTTTAGTCTGTTCTTGTGGAAAATTGCTGTATGCTTAGGATGTTTAGAGAAGGGATTTTCAATCTTTTGATTTATGGACCCTAAAATATGTTCCAGTGAGAGTGTGGAACACTCAGATCTGTAGACTCTGCATTTAAACTTTCTTTTCCTGAACCCCTTTGAAGCAATAGAGAAAACACCTTCTGGTCCACGGACCACAGGCCTTGTGCTTAATGCAAAGTGGTCAATTATCTGCTGTCAGATATTTCTGTCCTCCCTTTCTCCACACACAAGTTTTCACACTCACTCTGTCACCAGAGTCAATGATGCAGAAAACAGGACCCCACAAAGTCTCTGTTGCCATGCAGATCAAATGTTCAGCAATATTTTCAAGTTTGCACAACTCAATAAAAAAAATATTTCTCACTCAAATAGAACTTTTAATATAAGCAAAGGGCTGACAAAGCCCAACCAGCAGTGCCCTTCCCATGTCATCCAGTTCTCAGTAGCCAAATCATTAACCTGGGAAGCAGATGGAGATCCCTGTTTGGCTGAGACCAGCTGGACCTTGGCACCAGAGAAGTGAGGATTCATCACAACAAACTACCTCATCTCCCAGCTAGGCAGTTAAGTGCCTAGTTAGAAAATCACTGCCCTCTGCTTTCTAGCTCAGTGAATACTCAACACCAAAGTCACTGAATGCCTGAAGGAGGCTGCAAACCAGTGGGAAACCTGCACTGGAGCAGGCTTCTGGCAGAAACCTACCACAACCTCCATTCACTGTCCCTTCCCATGAAAGAGGAAGTAGGGAAATTGGGAGTAAAATTAAGCCCAGGAAGCAGAGAGGGGTGGGGAGAAGGTGTTTTTAAGGTTTGGTTTTATCTCTCATTACTCAGATTTGACTGGCAATAAATCAAACTAATTTCTCCAACCCAAGTCTGTTTTGGCAGTGATGGAAATTAGCAAATGATCTCTCCCTGTCTTTATCTCAGCCCATGAGATTCCATACTATTTTCTGTCCTCTGTCCAGCTGAGGAGGGATAGAGCAGCTTTGGTGGGCACCTCGTGTCCTGTCAGGGTCAACCCACCACACATGATGACTTAGATAATAAGCTTAAAGTGCTAGTCATAAAGCACAGACATCAATTATTGTTCTAGTTGGCATAAATCAGGAGTCCATGCTTCTACACTGGACACATTTCCTGAAGTACACTAGAGGAACCTAGGAAAACCAAGGAATTTAGGAAGGGAAAAGATCACACTTAATTGTCCATGAAAATTTTAGCCAACTGCAGGTGTACTCAATTAACATCTCATTAAAAAAACCTCTTGAACTTCAAATAAGCTGTCAGCCTTGTATAGTGTAAATGAAGGGTATAATTGATAGCCACAGCAGTGCTAGGTTAAGTGCTTTAATAACATTCTGGCTCTCCAGAGAAAGTCAGCTCTGTTTCATCAATATAAAGGATCCACGTCAAAGAAGTTTCATAGTTTAAATGAGTTTTCTGTAGCTGCAGCAGAATAAAGGCAATAAAGTCAGAGGGAAGCTCAGCATAATGCAGCATGAAGCTTTGCTGCTGCTGTTGTTGTTTTTTGCTTGTGGAATGTTTTCCTCTCTTTAGACTGCCTTCAGAGAGAAAAATACATCACACACTTTATTTACTTCAATAGGCTAATGGCTACAGATTATCCACAAAGCATGGAATACCAACACATTTCCAAACGTGTGGCCCCAGTCCTGATCTCACTTATGAGTTTGTCTTTGCCAGAGGCAGAGCTGTGAGGCTGATTTAGGGTACAGTAATCCTGCTCACTAGCACTGGCCAGCGCAAGATGCTTATTTTCAGAGCACCTGATGCAGCCGCAGCCTGGTGCTGTAGGCAGATGAATTCCCTTCAACACAATTACTTCAGAAGTCACAGAGATCAACATCTCCTCCTCTCTGCTCCATCCAACCAACCCTGAACTTGGAGAAGGCTTGAGGATGGAGCAGGTCATGAATCTAGACCCCTACTACATTGATTGATGAGACATGGAGGAGAAAAATCTAACAAGCCATTTGATCCCTGGCCTTTCGCTCACTGTTATTGCTCTGGCCTTTGTACAGTAGAGGCTAACCAGGTGCAGCAGCTGGGAAAGAGCATCCATTTTCCATATGATCACATTTTCTGTCCTTGGGAGGAAAGCAGAAGTGCACAGTTCTGCTGTACTGTGATGAGGACAAATACTTCAGTTTCTTGCACTTCACTCAACATTTTCCCTCATTCTGACGGTTCATCTGCCCCAGAGCTCACAGCAGCATCAAGCTTCTGGAGCTGGTGTGCCCCTCAGCCTGCAGGTATCTGCAAATTGCAGGGTATCTGCAAATTACTTCTAACATACTCCAGAAAACACAATTAACAAAAAGCCAATTCTGCAGTCATTTTAAATTTGGTCTGCACCCTCCCCAGTAATATGGGAGGTCCACAAACAGAGAGCTTAAAATGAGAGATTGGTACCTGGGGTGATTTTTCATCCTGCTGCCTGTCTCCTTACAAAGCTTCTAATCCTACCCAGAAAGTTGGGATCATGAGTATATCCTCTGTGCCTCCTTATGCTTTGTCCTGGTACATACAAACATCTCCAGCTTTGAGTTTTTGTCTCCCACATGCCCTGTGTTTTACAAGTCCCCTTGACCTTCTCAGATGACTGCTTATTTGATTAAAGCATTCATGCCACCCTTCCTCCTCTCACTCCCTCTTGGTTACCAAATGGCTGCTTTTGCAGTTCCCTGGAATTAAGATCCATTTAATCCCAGGCAAGGGTCTCCAGCTCTCTTGCAAGCAGTGACTCATGGCTCGTTTTTGCTTTTTGAATGAAGACTCTCAAAGGAATATCCAAACCACCAACTCTCAGTGTGTTCAACTCCTCAAAAGCAGGTGGGTTCATGCCAGTTCTCTGCCCTTTCAATGCTGGGATTGGCTATGGAGGTAATTTCACACTTACCTTATTGCAGTTCATGACTGTGCTGGGCTCAGTACCTGTCTGTCTCCAATACAAGCAACTTCCCATCACTTTGTGGTACAAAAATCACAGGATGTCAGGGGTTGGAAGGGACCCAAAGAGATCATCGAGTCCAAACCCTCTGACAGAGCAGCACCATACACTCTACCTCCAGTGCTATCTGACCTTTACTGTAAAGAAGTTCCCCCTCATGTTGAGGTGGAACCTCCTGTGCTGCAGCTTACATCCATTGCTCCTTGTCCTATCACAGGGAGCAAGTGAGCAGAACCTGTCCCCTCCCTCCTGACCCCCAGCCCTCAGATATTTATAAACATTTATTAAATCCCCTGTAAGTCTTCTCTTTTCCAGACTACAAAGCCCCAGGTCCCTCAGCCTCTCCTTACCAGGCAGCGCTCCAGTCCCCTAATCACCCTCACAGCCCTCTGCTGGACCCTCTCCAGCAGATCCCTGTCCCTCATGAAATGGGGAGCCCAAAACTGAATGCAGTACTCAAGATGAGGTCTCACCAGGGCAGAGCAGAGGGGGAGGAGAACCTCCCTTGATCTGCTGGACACACTTTTCTTAATACCCATTGGCCTTTTGGCCACCAGGGCACATTGCTGTCCCACGGATAACTTGTTATCCACCAGGACACTCTTACTACCTGAAAGTGGAAAATATTTTCTCTCAAAGTCATGTTCTTTTGAGCAAGCAATGCCCAAGTTAAATATAAAAATGTCATCCCTTTGGACTTTGCCTTTTGAAAGGGGCCTGACTCATGGAACAGTTGTGGAAACACTAATTCCTGCATTAACCAAGCACATGAGATTGAGTGATAAAAGGAAACACATTTCAACTGCAGGAGGATGAGCCTGACGTGAAAGACAGAAAATATCAAACCCTCTAAGGTTCAGCTTCTCTCTGATTTTCCTAAAACACAAAGTTGCAAGTGTCAGAAAAGTTCCTCTGTGAAATTGTTAGAACCAGACAATTAAATAATTGAATGAAAAGCCAAGACCATGGTGGGTTTTCCACACCTATGGACTATCATTCTTTTTCTTGCAATCACTGGCTGCAAGCAGTGATCTTGAGTTGACAGAAAAGACTCCCATAATGGGAATAAACTTGGGATCTGTTCCAAACCCTTCTGTGAAAGTCAGCACAATAACACAGGAGCTGCGAGAGATGAGACTCTCTCAGGAGGCAAAAAAAGTCTTTCAGCACTTTAAGGCATAGTGCAGAACATCTCCTGCCTTCTCTCTTTTTCATTTCTACCAGCAAGGATCATCATATGGATGAAAGGCAGTAAGAATTATTGCCTTTGACCATGTACTTTATCACATTTTGATCGCCCTATGGCAGAGTGGAACTGTAACTCAGAGGTGCCTGTCACATCAGGGGAATGAAGCTGTGCTTATTTTAGGTGTCACAACTCTGTCTCCTGGGAGATGGCATTGTTTGGTTCGGGCTGAGTGTAGCCTCTCTGTTGTTTAAGGCTTTAAAGGAGAAAAGAGAAGGGATTTTATATTCGACACAGCTGGGGTTTATTCATTTGCTTATCTTGGGAGCTTTTGTCCTTTCCAACATTCCTTGCATCACACAGACATTTTTCCCCATGTAGCACAGATCTATGCTTTATAGGAAGAACCAGTTAGAGTTAAAATGTTTGGGTTTCTTTTTTTTCCCCCAGCACATCAGTGATAGCTGAAAGGCCAACTCTGAAGCTGCCTAGCTGCACTTGCATGCGATTCTGCTCAGAAATCTTTAACTCCACCAAAAGCAGAAGTTCTGTAGGGAAAAAACCCAAAACCAAACCAAACCAAGAAACAAACAAAACAATGAAACACACAAATAAAAGACAAAAAAACCCCAACCACCAACCCCAAAACCCCCACCACAACAAAACGCAGCATTGTCATTCAAGGTAAAACCCATGCAAGTTCGTCACGTCTGAGGTCTGACAAGTGCCGAGTTGCTTCATGGTTGCCAGCTCATTACCACTGTTAGCATCACCAGCTGCACCACACTCCTCTTCCCAGTCTGAAACTGACTCTGTTGGAGTTAGGATGTTGGGTTTATGCAAAGTTTTCGATGAGAACATGTTTAACTTGGTACAAAATCCATTAATGATCCCAGCCTTGCACGAAAGGGAAGGAAAACAACGAGGCAGAACTTCAAGAGGAATTTTGGAGATGCAAACTGCACAAGAAATCTGGCCTTTAATTTTTAATGGATGAGACTTGTGACTCAATTCTGTTGCTCAGCCAGGAATTCAAGGTGAGATTTAATACCTACAGTTTAGGCATTAAGTCATTCTTGGAAGCCTATCAGTTGAGTCACTTGAAACTGGACTAGAAAAAAACAACACAGAAAAACTGAAGGGGAAAAAAAGTTGCAGCTTAAGACTGTACCTGGTTGGTAATCCCAAGGCAGTGGTTCCTGGAATTGTCACTGCTTCTAATCTTTTGAAAAGAACCTCATATTTTCCATTTCTTACAGCTGTTTTTAGACTCAGTCCTTTTAACTAATGTGTTGGGTACTGATTCACACACACAGAGAATCACCAAGGTTGGAAGAGACCTCAAAGATCATCAAGTCCAACCTGTCACCACAGACCTCATGACTAAACCATGGCACCAAGTGCCACGTCCAACCCTTTCCTGGCTACAACCCCTCTTCAGGTGGTTGTAGAGAGCAATAAGGTCTCCCCTGAGCCTCCTCTTCTCCTCAATCCCAGCTCCCTCAGCCTCACCTCGTAGGGCTGTTCTTGAGACCTCTCCCCAGCCTCATTGCCCTTCTCTGGTCACGTCTCAATGTCCTTCTTAAACTGAGGGGCCCAGAACTAGACACAGTACTCAAGGTGTGCCCTAACCATTCTCTCCCAGAGAGTTTAAAAACTGTGCTTTAATTTCATATCATCTTTTATAACACAACAAAAAATGAGAGATTCTGGACCTGGGAAAAAGTCCACACAGAATTTCTTCCCTAAAATTCTCCTCCATAATTGTACTCTTCAAGTACTTCACAACCTTCCTGTACCCCTGTCAAGTAGCTGCCATGTCTCACCCCTAGAGGAGGCTAATGTTGAATAGCTGAGCCTCCACTGCTGCATTTTATCCATCTATACACTTCCACACCCAGGATTACGTGTCTCATCCCCCCAATTATCTCAGCTGGCTGCTTTCCCCACAAAGCAACTACAGTTTGGGCATCAAAAGGAAAGCTGGGAGATGGGAAAGGGGACAAGGTAGGTTAGAGAATTAAACACCAGTGGCTTTTAAGCTCCCTAATTAAATGCACGGGGCACTGCAACTGCACCACTGAATTGAAAGACTTTGAGTCATATGCTTTATTAAAGCTTAAATGAGATCAGTGATGAGTGGCATGTTTTTGACAGACAAGGTTCCTCAGGGTAATCATTAGGTGTGGCTACTGAGAGCAGAACTGAAAGTATGCCCTTTGTTCCTAGAAAAATACTTTGAGACATTTTCTTCCCTGCTTCTGAATCCCCTTGAAGGAGGACCAGCTGGCTGGCATTAAATGTCACTGCTTGCAATTAAGATCATTTTAACTACAACAGAACTCATTACTCCACTTGAGGCAGTGTCCCAGTCCTGGGAGACCCTCTTACTTAACCAAAGTACACCCACGTGCTTTGCTACCCTTTACAGCTCTGTCAGATAATCAGGAGTACCACGTTAATAAATGGTTTGCTGCTTTGATCTCTGCTGCTGGTAAAGCCTGGCATCACTGCTGAGTGTCCCATGGGACATGAAGCCTCCAAGTCATCCTTTCCAGAAGCCACCTGGAGCTGTCTAATACTGTGTTAAACCAGCTCCAGCACTAGTACAGCACTTCAGTGGCTCTTCATGATAGCAGATCTAGGCAAGCCTGGCAGCAGCAACACACTTGACTCCTCTCTGCTTCACAACCCTGAGCCCAGGCTATTAAATCACATGTAAATAACAAAACAATTCAAAGTTGCTTCTTCTCCCTGGAGCTACAGCAGGTTGAAAGTGAGCACCATGGAATCTGGTTTACTTTAGTTACAGTGTTCATTAAGGTGAACCATCACCTAGAAGTCAAACCAGGTCTCTGCATTGCTTTTGGTGAGTAATCACACAACTGAGCCTCAGCCCAAAGTTCCCCTGATTCCCACTACAGAAAATGGAGAGGAGGAGCAGGGAGGGTTCTTCCAGGTGGTAAAGCAAGCAGGAGTCTGATGGGGTTGTGTAGCTTTTATAATTCAGCCTTTATACATGGTGCTGATACTCCACTTGGAGACCTCCAGTTGCCATCAATCTCAACACAGTGCCAAAATTGCCTGTTTGCCCAGTGCACCACCTGCATTCAGGGTGGCATTCAGGGATGAATTCAGCCTTTCCAATCTATTTCAAAGTAACCAAAAGACTTTAAGCAGAAAAAGGGGGTCTCTTCAGTGCTGAAGGCACCCATATCTCCTATACATGCTCCATAGAATAATACAGGCACAAAACTCAAGCAAGATGATGGTCAATGGTCACCACCCTGCAGTCTGTAAGACACCTTTTGAGAACAAGAAGCAATCCAGCAGAGAGATGTCATTAAAAATAATCTCTCTCACAATGATTACATGCTTCTGAGGAGCACTTTGGTAGGACACATGGGAAAGAGACCAATGCAACTTAAGCAAGCTTTTCATCACCAAAATTGATGCCCACACTACTTACAAGCAATCTCCATTGGAAGGTGATTGCCTTTCACATCATCAGTTCATTTGCTGAGGTTTTCTACCCTGCTGCTGATCAAGGTTAAGCACAGTGCAAAAGCTTTTCCATGCAAACACAAGCAATGAAGAAGGAAAAAAAACCAACAAAACCCAAAAAATTCCACAACCCCAACCACCTCAAACAACACCAACCCCAACCAACCACCTCAAACAACATCATCACCTCAAGCAAAGCTCTACCACTTCAAACACCAACCCCAACCAACCACCTCGAACAACATCACCTCAAGCAAACAAAGCACTACCACCTCAAACAACACCAACCCCAACCAACCACCTCAAACAACATCACCTCAAGCAAACAAAGCACTACCACCTCAAACAACACCAACCCCAACCAACCACCTCAAACAACATCACCTCAAGCAAAGCTCTACCACTTCAAACACCAACCCCAACCAACCACCTCGAACAACATCACCTCAAGCAAACAAAGCACTACCACCTCAACCAACCACCTCAAACACCACCAACAACCTCAAAGATGTACCATAACCTGCATATCCCACAGAAAGGACCATATCTTGCTCGTGGCCTGAACAATATGCTGGCCTACTAATTTTCATGACCTGTTTCCAAAGACACGGTGACTTGAACAGCACAAGGTCACAATGCAGAGAGCTAAATGGGCCCTGCAAATTATTTTGCCCAAATTCAGAATCATTTCCTTAGGCCCTGGACTGCTAATCTCCACAAAATCCTGAGTGGTCAAGTTTGCTCCCCTGTCTGAGGGAGGGAATCCGGGAGGTATACACCATGGGGTACCCTGTGGTTCTACTTACGTCACCATGAGGAGGCCATGAGGCAGTGGGGTGGAAAACCTGCTTCAGTCAAGGCTGCACTGTGAATTACAAGGAAATTCTCCCCAGAATGCTGCCCCAGTTTCCAGGGGAAAATCACTCAGAACAGAAGAACTAAGACTGGTTCTGATCCTTCTGAAGGCATGCCCAAAGTATCTTCACAAGAGGCAAGTGATTCCACTTAGAATTAGAGGGGCCCTGCCTCCAACCAGATGGGCTGATTGGACTGTATGGATCCAATGGCTTGGCAAGCTGACCCCACAGGAGCATCAAGCTGTAGTAAATGCAGGCTCACAGTGTACTCCAATGCCATCAAACTATAAGGGGTGCAACCCATCAGTATTTCTGGTGTGACATGGAGATCCCAACAGCTGGATGTGTTGGAAGCACAGCACCTGAATGCAAGCCACAGTTTGGAAGTGTCAGGACCCAGTATCCCAAGCCAACCCTGGGCAGCAGGTGGGGGTCATAGAATCAATAAGGTTGGAAAAGACCTCAACCTCAAAGATCATCAAGTCCAACCTGTCACCACAGACCTCAAGACTATTAAACCATGGCACCAAGTGCCATGTCCAATCCCCTCTTGAACACCTCCAGGGATGGTGACTCCACCACCTCCCTGGGCAGCACATTCCAATGGCTAACAACTCTCTCTGTGAAGAACTTTCTCCTCACCTCGACCCTAAACTTCCCCTGGTGCAGATTGAGACTGTGTCCTCTTATTCTGGTGCTGATTGCCTGGGAGAACAGACCAACCCCCTCCTGGCTGCAACCACCTTTCAGGTAGTTGTAGACAGCAATATGATCTTTGAGGTCTCTTCCAACCTTGGTGATTCTGTGATTCTCCAGGCTAAACAACCCCAGCTCCCTCAGCCTCTCCTCACAGGGCTTGTGCTCGAGGACTCTCCCCAGCCTCATTGCCCTTCTCTGGACATGTTCAAGAGTCTCAATGTCCTTCTTAAATTGAGGGGCCCAGAACTGGAATTCCCTTGGAGTAAACTGAAGTGAAACAACACCAAACAGCTGATGAGTTAAGTTTATTAGAGCTAATGAAAACTCTTGGTAATGGACCAGAGTACAGAGAAAAGAAAGAAAAAAAAAAAATGGGGGGAGGGGTGAGACAGAGAGAGAAGGAGAGAAGAGACAAGTTCTTGGGGTGCTCCCACCAAGAATTCAACTATTCCTGCAAAATCCTTGCTGGATCCAAGCAGTGCTGGTATCTTCTTCTCTTCTGGGGGTGTGGTGCTTGCTTGTTAGACTCCTAGAGAATGAAAAGATACCTGTTTGTTTTGCAGCTTGTAATATAGTTTTTAAACCACCTCATACACTTTGGTGTCCTTCTTTGTCCAAAGTGTCATCAACATCATTATCATCTTCTTTCAGGCAAGATCAGACTTCAGCAACTGTTCCTGGAGTTTTGACCTTTTAGTCTGAAAACACAAATTATTTGGGTTTAATTTTATTTCAAATCACTATGTGGAAGCTTCTTGAAAATGAAGCCCAGATAAAACACCTCTTTCCAATTGCATTCAGTCAGTATGAAGTAACAATTGCAAGCAGCTTCTTTATTGCCTGTTCTTTACATTTTCTCCCCCACACAGTCTCTCATTTTTTCCAAGTCAGAATGCTCTGCAAAGTCTTCATGAGATTTATAGCTCCCAAGATTCCAAATTCATTTTGCATTACAGCTCTCCACAATGTATCTATTGCTTTAATGCATTATGCCTTGGATGACAACAACAACAAAATCTATCTAAATTCCTCAACAAGAGGCTGAGGTGAACTTTAATATTCAAAGGGGAACATTCAGCTGTCCAGCTCTACACAGGCTCAGCACTAAAACTCACACCAGCCCAGCCAAAACTTACATCCCAAAGATGAAATAACAGAATTCCAGAATGCCAGGCTGGAAGTGACCCCAAAGATCATCTTGTCCAAGCTTTCTAGGTGACAGTGTAGTTGAAATTAGATGGCCCAGCATCCTGTCATGCTGTCTCAGAACTGTCAAATGTAGGGGAATCCACTGCTTCCCCCGGGAGATGATTCCAGTGCCTAACTGTTCTCGTGGGGGAAAAATTTCTTCTGGATTCCAATTGGAAATCTCCCCAGGATTAACTTGTACCCATTGCCCCTTACCTGCTGGAGTCCAGAGGAGGGCCACAAGGGTAACTGAAGGGCAGGAGCACCTCTGCCATGGGGATAGGCTGAGGGAACTGGGGCCGTTCCCCTGGGGGGACCTTAGAGGTGCCTTCCAGAGCCTTAAGGGAGCTACAGGAAAGCTGGAGAGGGACGTTTCGTAAGGCTGTCTAGCGACATGATTAGGGGGAATGGTTTGACGCTGAGGGAGAGCAGGGTTAGACTGGATCTTAGGAAGTTCTTCAGTACTTGGGTGGTGCGACTCGGGAACAGAGGCTGGAGGAGGCCTTGAGCATCCAAGTCTAACCGAGAGGTGTTCCTGCCTCCAAACAGCCGAGCCCAACTGGCAGCCCGGCGCTGCCTCCCCCACGCCCGCACACCGGCGAGAGTCAGCTGGGACCGGGCAGTCCCACTGCTCACCGAGGGGACCGCACCGCGGCTCCGCACCAGCACCGGCACTCTACCGGAGCACCACCGAGGCCGCTCAGCCGCCGCCAGCAGCCCCCCGCAGCCCGGCTGAACGCCGACCTCCCACCCGGCACCCACCCGAGCAGCGCCGCACACCTCCCGCCGGCCGGGCTCGCCGCCGCAAAGAGCCGGCGCTGCACGACACTGCCGGAAAGTAAAGCGGGCAGGGCGGCGGCGCCGGCCGGCAGCGACCGGGGGTGCGGCGCTGCCGTCGTCCTCGCTGCTCCGGTGCCTGCGCCTGGCCGGGCTTCACTGTACCGTGCCCGTGGCAGTGCCTCTGCCTGCCCCCTCGCTCCAAGAAGGGCGTTGAGGGGTTGCAAAGGGGCCAGAGAAGCGTAACACAGCTGGTGAAGTGAGAGAGCAGGGCTGGCGAGGCGCAGCTGAGATTGGAGGAGGGAAGAGGTTTAGGTTGTGGTGCTGAGGGACAGGGTTTAGCACCAGACTCAAGTGGAGAGCAATGGGTACGCGCAAGGCTGATCTCGTTTGTGGTCACTGCTGGTACTGCCAGATGGTGAATTATTATCTGCAAATAAATTGCCATTTATGAGCTGGTGAACTGACTTGTTTGTTTTTCATAACTAAGCCCTGATGCCAATATGTGAGCCACAAATGTTACAGTTACTTGAGGTGTACTTCAGATTCAGCAAAGACATGGGCTAGTAATTAGAAGGACCTTGTTTTTACTTCGACAAGATTCAACAAATTCAGCCTCTGTTCAAGTTACAGCATGAACCTGATACCAGAACTTGCTGTTGATCTCTGCTGTGAGGAGAGTATCAAACATCCAAAGCTAAACTGCTCACTGCAGATGCCACTGTTACCAACACCAGGAGAAGATTTCAAATCAAAGTGATTATGTGAGGATAATGCAGCTTCCTCAGAAAACACTCAAGAACCCTATTGCTTGTGATTACAAAGTAATCACAGAATCACAGAATTAGCCAGGTTGTGATCATCAAGTCCAACCTATCACCCAACATCATCTAATCAACTAAACCATAGCACTAAGTGCCTCATCCAGTTTCTTCTTAAACACTTCCAGGGATGGTGACTCCACCACCTCCCTGGGTAGCCCATTCCAGTGGCAAATCACTCTTACTGTGATTAATTTCTTCCTAACATCCAGCCTAAACCTCCCCTGGCACAGCTCTCATTCTGTCACAGGTTTCCTGGGAGAAAAGACCGACCCCTACCTGGCTACAACCTCCTTTCAGGTAGCTGTAGACAGCAATAAGGTCTCCCCTGAGCCTCCTCTTCTTCAGGCTAAACAGCCCCAGCTCCCTCAGCCTCTCCTCATAGGGCTTGTGCTCCACACCCCTCACCAGCTTTGTTGCCCTTCTCATATTGTGCATGGTCACAACTGCAATACCAGCAGAAGTCATTCACATGTAATTCTGCTGTAATTCCTTACAGCAGTCTTGTTTCCATGGCTTTTGATACTTTATTGTCTCTCATTCATGATGGTCACCTGGTACTTTTAGAGAAATAACATTGGTTGTGAGTACCCAAAGACATAAACCCTCTGTTTCTATATTTCTTTGTTGGTACTCATCCATACTTCAGAGGTGTGACCTGTTCCCTTCTCTGAGTCCAACCAGTCAGGCTGAAAGGCCCTTATGAAAATTCCTGACATAGCACTCTGATTAGGATCTGAAACAGGATTTTTTTTCCTACCCAAGCTGGCATGTATAGGAGAGAAAAAAAGGGACAGTTTAAGAGATAAGTAGTCTGTCAGGAAAACAAGTCAAGAACTTGGTGGTTCACCAAGTGAATGTGAATAATTGATAGCAATGTATGCTGTCAATTCCACTTTTAAATACCAGCACGCTGCTCAGGTGGGAAGCTACCTCCACAATGAGAAATGCTGGAGACAGACAATAAAAAATAACAGAAATCCTTTCATTTTTAGTATGTCAGGATATGAGAAGCAGAATATTTAGTGGCTTAAATCAGGAAAGAGCACAAACAGAAGAAAGCCTTTGGATCTGCTTATACAAGCTTCAAGAAGCATGGTTCAACAGACTTTGAGACAGCCCTGAAGTAAGGGAGCGAAACTTTCAACTTCACTCCAGGAAGTTGCATTCTAAGATCTGCACTGAGGTGACAATGAAGGATTTCCTGTAACCACTTGCTTGTACCAAAGCAACTGGTATCACAGCCGGATCTCCTGCAGCATGCAAGTGTGATGGCAGAGAGGGAAAAGCCTAGATTCTTACAAGGTCTAAATCAGAGCAGTTCCAGTGCAGCCAAGATCTTTTCCAACCTAAACAATTCTGCTTATGTTGGTCCAGTTTACCCTTAACCCAGACCTGGTATAAACAGCTGTGCTATGAAAATAAATAAAAAGGGAAAGATCATTATTTGCAACAGATATGCCTGTGCACATTTCAAGCTTCACAGTAAACAAAGGATAAAGTAGACAGGCAAGAGTCTGCAGGACTTCTAACACAGCTTTTCTTATGAGGAGATATGGATTCCCTCTGCAGCTTTGATTGCTGATGACAGAAAATATGTCTCTGGGATGAAGTCACACAACTCAATGTATGCACAGTTAGTGCTTCAACAGTATTCTTGTGGCTCAGTGTGCCTCCAGAAACACAAAAAAATGGTCAGAAAAAGCAGAACCCTACGCAGGAGGTTGGTCTGGATGGCAAGTCACAGTCAATAGGAAAGTTTTTAAGAAGCAGAAATAGTGGAAGTTGGCATCTCTGTCAATACTACTAATTACTTCTCATTTCCATAACTCTTACCCCCAAATCCATTATGTTATCAGCCACAGAAACTGAAATGGATTCTTAGTGAAGCCATCAGTGTTTCTATCTATAGAAGTAATGAAATTACTGATCAATAAGACTACACAGCTTCTGCCCACCCAAACCCCAGCCCTTCTTTGTACTCTGGTCTTATTCACCCAGAGAACAAAATGAACCTGAGTGCACATGACTCTGCAGAACAGTGCTGCTGAACTTCCATTGCTCATCAAAGTCTGTGGCATTCACCAGTCTACTCAGATGCTGATTTTAAGAGGAAAAACAGAAGGAAAAATGAGCTTACCTGTATCTAAGTCAAGGTTTTGCCTGTGGTTTCAGCAGAAATGGAAATTCACCTATCAGGCTTTGAAAATCAGTATGCTTGTGAATCGTCTCATTCTTCCTGAGAAGAGAACAAAAGGGCTTAAAAAAATCCTTAGCCAAAGCTCTAGAGATTCCCCCAAAACTCACAAGCCTTCTTTATTCACCAGCACACGCAGACAAATGGTCTGCAGAAACCCAAAAGGCTCACCAGCCATAGCAGCTCTCACTTGAGAGGGTCTTGGCCACCACCTGGCTACACACAACCTCTTCCGTTCCCTTCCTCACCCCTACCCTGCAGTATACTATTGAGTTCCTACGCTTATGTGCAGCAGTGTAACAGCAGTCATCCGTGTCAGCCTTTACCATGGCAGGATGACAATGCTGTTTTACAACACATTGTTTACTATGCAGAACCAGATGAAGTTATTTCCAACAAAACCCATTGTGAGAGAAGCGACAGAAACCCCATCAGCTCGCTCCTTTGATGCGCTGTGTGCATCAAAACCCCGGCAGATTGAAAGAAAGTGGAATGAGAATCCAAGTTGGGCATGGCTAATTCTTTCAGCTACAAAAAAAACCCAAAACAACCCAAAGATGGTGAATTAAGTTTGTCTTTAATGATATGGTCATGGTTCAAATATAAAAGCAAAGCCAAAAATCCAACACTGCCTGTGCGTAGCGTTGTACGAGAATTGTTTGGTTCTGCTAGGCAAGCCAGAGATTCCCTAGGACACACAGAAAAATAGAACTTAGGCACTCCATGCTTTTGTAATTTAAGATTCTCACACTGATACCAAATGCAGCACAGTTCACTGGTAACGTTATCAAATCTCTCATCACACTTGCAGGCTGCTTTGAATTTCTTTCCTTAACAATTGACAGCTGAGGCTATGGCATTCGATTGCTCAGATTATAGCAGTTCTGGTCCATAAGTCATGACTTACAAAACAGCCAGGGTGCTGGAAGATATTCTTTCCTTCCCAAAGGGAACTGCTGGAGTACAAGGAGCATTCAGGGTAGCAGCCATTGCTTTTTACAGAGGGTAAACACAGATTCTTAAACATGCCAGCAGGTGTTTTCAACCATAAAAGCCCAAAGCATATTACAGTAACCTTATCATAGCACCATCAGAGATGAGGTTGTAAGATATCTATCAAACAGTGCACAGAAGATCTGGGAGAGCAGATAGCACATCTGATTCCAGACCCAGAGGGTAAGTTGAAGCAAACACAGAAGTTTCATGTCTGAAAGAGAAGCTAGAGCCACCACCAGCACCTGGGCAGGGCATTTCCACCTCAGGGTTGCCCCATCAGCAGTTTGCATGGGCATGCAGTGTCCTGTGCAGCCCTAGGGCAAGTGCATGGCTCTATGGTACGTCATAACTGACAGCACTTGTGAAATCTAAACTGTTTGGACCAGAGCAGGTAAGTTAAAGTGATTTATTCCTTTGGTTTGCTTACTGCAGATGAAACTGAACAACTCTGGTAGTAACAAAGGAACTTTGCCTTTTTGCACACCAGTGGGAAAGCAACATTCAAAGGTGACATTACAGAAAATAAATACATAAATAAATAAATAAAATCATCAAGCTGTACCACCCTTTCTTGATAGACATTTTGGACTATGATCCTGGACTGGACCACATTACATACTGGATAGGCAGCAACAGTCACATTTACCTCTCCTGCTACAGTTCTGGGTTGTTTCCTTTGCACAGCCTTCTGATATCCCGTGACACCTTTCACCACTGATGAGGCTTGGCTCATACTGGATACTGAATTCATATGCACCATATGCCAGACAGCAAGAGCAGTAGTATGCTACTTAACACTTGGCATATTACAAAGCCTATAGTATCAAGCATGTAGTGGTTAGGACCATGGCACTGACCAGAGTGCTGTTAGTGAGTACACACTGCTGACAGTGACAGCTTTAGGAGCGCATACTGAAGAGTGAGACAACACTGGCCACAGCACCCAGAATTTAAGTAACTAAATGACTGCAACATAACCTACTAGGGGATGTGAAGGTAACATCCTGCTGCCTAATTCAGTCATTGCAGCTTGCAGGCAGCAGCTGGAATGCTGTCAAGCGAACTGAGAAAATCATGCTTGTACACAGGCAATAGTCCATGTTCACTCCATACCGTGAGCTTCACCTATTTTCAGACAGAAGTGAGGACATTCATTTGCATCACCTTCACTGTGTTTTAAAAGCACTTTTCAGTGTAAATTTCACTTTGAAGCTCAGTGAAAATTAAAGGGTTTTGATGCAATTGAGTTCTGTCTTTTCCTCTCTCTCATCCTTTACAGCGAAACCCCTACATCAAATTACGAAGCCACTTCAAATTATAACGCCGCTAGATGCCATTTCTCACCTCCTGAGATCAGCTGTGTCCTTTACTAAAAGCTTGGTTTATATTTACTTCCTGCTTGTTGACACTTCATCATGATTCCAGGTAGCAGTGCAGTTAAAAGACAACATTATACAGCAGACTTACCAAGCAAGGCCAATTATGCAAATTCCTCCAAAATTTATTTTTAAAGAAAAGGAAGATTGATTGCAGAGATTTACCAGTTACACAGACAGTGATTTAGGAGGCTATTTCAATTGCTAATGTGCCTAACAAAGATGTGGGATTTGTTTGTAAACTTCAGGCCAGGGAAATTGAATGTCAACACCAGATAATTATCATATCCTATCCAAAATGCTAAATTTAATCAAAATACTCTTTGTAGTATATCAACAGTTAGCATTAGTCTTAATGGAAGTTGATTATGATTCTGCCTGCGTGTAAAAAGTGAGTACCACTCATGTAAGCAACAAACACTTCAGGCAAAACCAAGGGATAATGTCTCACCACTGCTTGGCACGAGAAGTTTGGCAATGGTATCACATTCGGTTGACTTCATAGATGTTGGTGCTTAGGGCACAGGTACCAAACTCATTTGGATGAGGGCTAGATCCCATACTTAATTATGGCCTGTAGGCTCAAGTATTAATTCAGGACACCATACTCCCGTCAGTACTCACTTTCCTCAAGAGGACACCACATTCTTCACAATAAAAGTCTAACTATTTGTCAGCAACACTTTATGACATTCACCTAAATATTTTTCAACACTGCTTCTGAACTTTTTCTCCTTGGCCCTGTCCTTCTCTTTCCCTCCCTCCCCTAGCCATTCTCCATACTTGCACCTCTCCCTTGTGTCCTTCTTCTTTCCCTGTTCTAATCTCTTGACAACACTTCAGACATTAAAAATCTGTGCCTTGAGGCACTCTCCTGCAATTTCAGTCTTAAGTGTACACTGCACTGCTGTAAGCCAATTTCTTGTATATCCTTAGACCACCATAACTTGGAAATCAAATCTATGCTTTGCTTTGCACAGTGCCTTCCCTATTCGTATTTTATACTGTCTCTCAGATGTTAACATCTCAAAGAAGCACAGTTTAAAGTGCCATAACATGGGAGCAATCACATATCCTATTTCCTTGATTTCCACAACAGTCAAGTCCTTTTTTGAATACCAACATGCCTTTCCTGGCATATTCTTACTTCTTCTGATGTTTTGAGTCTCATATTGGGGAAGAATGCTGTTTAAATTGTGAAGAATCACAAACATTTCAGCCATAACTCGAGATGTTTTGCTTCTCAAATGCCTTTACAGTGACTCACAGGAACTGTTATTTCATTGCCTTGCATTCCCACTCCCTTTACAGTGTGGTTAGTGGGAGATGCCTCCTCTACTGGACTATGAAAAACTTTCAAACCATCCAGCAAAATTTACATTGTGCAAGTCCTGGTGTTCAGGTTGTGACTCCCAAGAGTCTTCTGGTTGAGTCAGATGGCAGGATCTAAGAAATCCTGACCTACATAGTTCTTGTCTGATGGGAATAGGAAGAAAGACTCCCATTGCAAGGTAACCAGATTACACATTAAAAATCTTTCCACAGTTGTATCTCTAATCAAAAAACTTCTGTCACATCCATGGTTGGAACATCTAGATTCTAATCTGTGGGAACTTGAAGGGCTAGGCAAGCTCTTGTGATTCTTACACAGTCCTACTATTCATCTGGAAACAAAGAATGAAACTCCAGGAGTAACTAATAGCTTGCAAATTACTTCAAGGACAGAGGTTGCTGAATTAGGAGAATGTTGGGGAGGGTCATTGGAATATTTCTGGCTTGCACTAAGAAGTCTCAACATACTACAATAACAGACTCTATTTCTTAAATCACAGAATCACCAAGGTTGGAAGAGACCTCAAAGATCACCATGTCCAACCTGTCACCACAGACCTCATGACTAAACCATGGCACCAAGTGCCACATCCAATCCCCTCTTGAACATCTCCAGGGAGGGGGACTTCACCACCTCCCTGGGCAGCACATTCCAATGGCTAACAACTCCCTCTGTGAAGAACTTTCTCCTCACCTCCAGCCTGAACTTCCCCTGGTGCAGCTTGACACTGTGTCCTCTTGTTCTGGTGCTGGTTTCCTGGGATAAGAGACCGACCCCCTCCTGGCTACAACCTCCTTTCAGGTAGTTGTAGAGAGCAAGAAGGTCCCCCCTGAGCCTTCTCTTCTCCAGGCTAAACAATCCCAGCTCCCTCAGCCTCTCTTCATAGGGCTTATGCTCGAGGCCTCTCCCCAGCCTTGTTGCCCTTCTCTGGACACATTCAAGTGTCTCAATGGCCTTCTTAAACTGGGGGGCCCAGAACTGGACACAGATCATAACATAAAAACAAGTAGTAGCATTTTAAGGCATGGTACTTGTGTTCGTTCTACCAAAATAAATGCATTTGCCTCTGAAATCAAATCCCAGAAAACTACTGCACTGCAATTGGTTTAATACAGACATTCTGGCAAGAACACTGTGAGTTTGAATAGGACAAGAAAACAAAAGTAGCAAAGCATACAGTTCAATACTCATAATGTTTATGTCAGCATTAAAAGAATTGCAAAGAAAATTTTCCTTTGCCTTCATGTTGTGTTCCTTTCCTGAAAGTATGCAGCTCTAAAGATGGTCTGGTGTTAATCATGTCCCCAGCTAATTTATTCAAATGCCACCATCATTTATTCAAGTAGTTCTATTACCTTTGAAAGGAGAGAGAGATCCAGTTTTCAAACCAACAGGTCAAAAATTACTTAACTCTTGGGATCAGAGGGGACCTGTATTTTCAGCCTGCCTACATGGATAACAAATGCATCTCACGTGGTAAGTCCTGTCTGAGACCAGGTAACTGGGGCTTTCTAACTACTTTGGGTTCCAATTTGTTGTCTGCAGAGTTACATGCTCCTCTCCCTTCCCACTATGCCATGCTCTTTCTACCACTCCTGGACCATGTCCTACAAGTTTTCTGCATGCTCTGTGTCTATCTGTGTTTGATTCATGCTGCTTTTCCTGCTGTGCACCATAAACAAAGAATCTGCTCATACTCAAAAGAGTTTATTCTCCCAGTAGGAACAAGACATAACAGAAAGACAATATGAAAACAGAGAGTGTTAACATATGTCTCTCTTAGTTGGAGATTACTATCTCCTGGGGATAACTTCAACAGCCTTAATTTTCCAAGAGACCACAGGAAGTGTCTGCCATCTATGACAGCTCCCACTAGGACTCACTGCTGTTGGGCAAGAGAGTCCTCTTAAGTATCTCCCTCAAGAGAGGGACCAACTCCTTTCATAGCTTTGATAGCTCAGGGTTTTTTCCTCTTCAACCAAAGTGGGATAAATTCAACAGGAGGTCAGTCTGGCAACTTGAGACCGCTCATTGTATGACAAGAAGCATTTCCCATGTCACTCATGCCTTTCTCCTTCTACCCTTTCTCTTAAGAAACCACCTCTAAGTCAAGTCATGTCTTCATAGAGTAAATGCCCATTACCAAGGCAAATAAATGGCATTTCCAAAATGATTACCTACTAGCAACACCACTGTCCCCTGCTTATGCTGATCCTTACGCTTATGTTGAAAGGCTTGATCCCTAAACTTTCTTACTTTGTGAAATGGCATTACAAAATAGAACAGCATGACAGCTCTATGTTCCAGATGATGTATTTTAAATAAGGACATCAAGCACAAGAAGGGCATGAAAAAGTAAGTCATTTTAGCAGACTAAAACCTTGCTCCAGCTGCTGGTTTTGTCAAAATCACCAAGGAAGCTACAAAACAAATAGATGACAATGCAATGCTGTGGTTGCTTTGCAGCTATACCAGAGCACTGTGCTTTGGCATAGTCTCCATCTTGCTTCTCTTTCTCCCCACAACTTTAGTACCCTGTGATAGCTGACTCCTCCTTTCAGCCTGTGTATCACCTCCCCTAGTTGTATGCACATTCTAGCACATAAGGGATGAATTTAATTTCCCTTCTGTTTGCCTTTAAGCTATTTACAGGTCAATTTTAATGATGGACATGAGAACTAAGATTTTGCCAGAGGGTTTGAGTTTCCAGCTCCATTTGACTTCCAGGCAGTCCCTAACCCCTTTGAAATTCACAGCATAGCTATCATTTCAAATAATGTTTCTAATATTCTTTAAACAAAAGTAATCACACAAAAAACCCCTCAAAACTAAACCAAGCCTGTCAAGCAATTTATGTCATTCTCAAGAAATGGAAACCCAGTGAAAATATGAATAATTTAATAGCACTGTTTCCTAAAGTCTTGTGGAATATTTCCTTTGTGAGACTCCCCAGGGCCTGTGCTACTGAAAACACTGTCAGTTAAAGCACTTCCATTTCCATGAGCTGCCTCAGAAGCAGCTGCATATTTATTGCTCTTGTCATATACCCTATTCTGAAAGCATCAGCTGCTGAGAACTTGTCTTCTCAGCCCTGCTCAGTTTGGGATATCTGAAGGACCATGAGCTAATCCATCACAACAGCAACCAAAGGAGCAACTGATGGCATTAGAACAGGGATGGAAAACAACAAGTGTGAGCATTCTCTTCCAAGGATTTCTCTGTAAGGACCAGACAAGAACCAGGGCGAGCAATTCTGCATTCTGTGGAAAAGCAGAAAGCTCCAGCAGCTGCTTTACTGCTGTAGCTGACAGGGAAGGCTCATTGTAGTCTGGGCTTTAACACAGTGTGCAGAGCTCCACGGCAGACAGGAGCACTGTGTTGCAATTTCAATGCTTCTCTGAAAATAAGCATTAAGAATATGAATTGCTTTGGGATTCCTAGGATACTGGGCTGCTTTTTCCTTCTCACCACAGAGCACAATGCCATATAACATCGCCTGTAACACATCTGAAAACTACAGGACTCCAACTGTGTCAAAGCTTATATTGAAGCTAATTTTCTTTTTTTTTTTTCCCTGCATAAATCTTCAGTATAAAATAGTACCAAAGGAAGAAACATGCATACAACTTCAAGTCTCCACAACCAGACATACCTTCTTGCTTTGACACGCACAAGAGTTCGTATAGCGCTTGGCAAAAGCAACCAACTCTTTAGGCCACCAGGACCAAGGCTGTTCAGTAGGTGACATCTCCACAGACTTAAGAAATGGGAGAGTGTGTGTGTGTGTGTGTGTCTCTGTGTGTGTGTGTGTGTGTGTGTGTGTGATTGAAAGCTCCTGTAGCTCCACTGGTGTGAAGGATACTGAGTGTCAGAAAAGGCTTGCGGGCTTCTTTTTGCCACTCAGTTGTCTCTCCTTGATCAGAGGGAAGGATGTCCACTGTGTGCTTTCTGAAACTCAGCAGTTACACTCAGTCTGATCTGAAAGCATTATACTAGCACAAGTCAAGTGCTTTCTTTCCCTTCATGGTAGCTGGAGCTCTAGTTTCCAGGTTTTACCTTTGTCACTAAAATAAAAAGTCAATTTTCACCGAGCAGTCTCTCCTGCAGTCCTGTTTCCAAGGGGAATTTTCTCTTCCAAATTGATTTTCATTTGGGACTACAGAAGATTTCTTCCCATGGCCTTAGTATCTTCTAGAGGTCTGAATTTTGAAAGGAAAAAAACCAAGTCATCCCAACAGTCTTCAGGGAGAAGCTTTTTCCACATCATCTCATCTTCTTTTGGTAACAGTTACAACAGCTAGAGAGATGTTTTTTTCTAGGTTCAGTTTGCTTGGTTTCTTTTGCTTGCTTGGTTTTGATAACAAAAAAATAGAGAGAAACTGTTAACAATATGTCACTGAGATTTCATTTAACAAAGCCCTCAATGAGTATTGAAAAGGGAGAAGAAGAGATTGGAAGAGTGAAGAATGGGAAAGAATTGTTATTACCGTGGTGTAAGGAGCTATACATCATTACTTAGCTTAACAAATGAACTATAAAGAAAGATACTTACAGCAATAAACACATTTTGTGAAACATAATTCTGTGTACCTTAGACAGAGCCCTCTTGGATGGAGCATGAATTTAGATTATGAAAATATTACTTACTCCTGAGTACTCCCTAAATGTCTCCAGGAAAAGAAAATGTGTGCTCCCCAGCATTATTGACAGAGTTATTATTAAATATTACATGGAAGTAGCTGTAAACAATCGAGTATGACAGTGTGTCCTCTGTGGGAGAGATTATGCACCCATTACTACAGGAGAGAAAAACAAAGCCAAATTAAGGGGTATTCCAATGCTTACTGCTCCTTTTTTCCCCCCTCTCCTTTAATGAAAACTTTTGCTTGTTGATCTTTTAAACTACTTAAGCACACACTTAAGTGAATGGCTAACATGCTGCTAGGATTCATTTGCTTTCAGACACACAGTAATGGAGCAGAGTGCTATCAGACCTAAGGAGGTTATAAAGGCACTTTGACCATTCCCTCTTGCACCGATTGGCACAAGGACTAGCAATGCTCCTGGATGTGCCAGATTACATTTTTATCTTGCAAGGAACAGATTAAGCAGACAGCTAATGGGCATCAGGAATTGCTCCTCTAAAAGGCCAACCATTGCCAGTGGTTTTGTCTAGAGTGTTCTATTCTGAATGAGGCAGCACTTCCCAGGTCCCACTGCCTTCAGAATCCAGTAGGAGCTGGGTGTTAAGAGCTGCCTCTCCCAGCACAGCCCTGGGAGCTGCATTGCTATTCAGATTGTTATGAAAAAGCTGCAGCTTGCTGACCTTCTCCCCTAGATTTACACCAGGAGAACCTGATACATAGGTACACACAGGCTGCTGTGGGTTGCAAGGCAGAAAGAGACCCAGCTATTTACAAGTTAATTGAGAAGCACTCTTTCAGTGGCCCTATTCCCTTCTCACATGCACTGAGAACTTACTCCCTACCCTTCTCCACATCACCAGCAGGCAACAGAAAGGCAGATAGGCAAAGGAGAAGCACAGGGTGCTGCTCACCTGCTGCACCCTGAGAGAAACCTGGAAAGAAAGAAAACAAAGGGGTTCCCCCTTCTGCACAACAAGTTTAATTACTTTTTGCTCTGCCGATCCCTGCTGGCCCTCAGTTAAAAGCATCATCTATATACAGTAAGTTGGCAAAATACCACAGGGAATTAGCTTGGCTTCGCATGAAGAGCCCTGCACCAAGAGTTTCATTTCTCTAATCAGGGAGCAGGAATCTCAGGTGACACTGGTGAGCCAATCCAAATCCCTCCAATTATACAAAATGCATCCAACTTGCCAGTGAGGCCCTGACAAAGAATTATTCAGAGAAGCTTGAAGAGCAAGTTCAAATGCATTCTAGATTATTGCCATCTGTTTGCAACAAATTTATGAATAAAAAGGAAGTGTCATGAATAAATTATTCCCTGCAAGTTACCTCCCCATTGTTCCTCATGAGTGTTGATAAAACATACACTTTCACCTATCTCACTTGCAGATCCTTTTGACAGAACAAACTTTTCATTCAATATATTTTAACTAACCAGGAACAAATTCTGAGTAGCCAAGCAGTCTGTATGCTAAGAAATGAGCACCTCTCATAGCCTGTATCTAAGAATCTAGGTGTAGCTTCTTTGCTGAGCATAGCTCTCCTTACGAGGAGAGACTGAGGGAGCTGGTGCTCTTTAGTTTGGAGAAGAGGAGACTAAGGGGTGATCTCATTAATGTTTATAAAGATGTCAAGGATGACCAGCAAGAGGATGGAGCCAGACTCTTCTTGCTGATGCCCAATGACAGAACAAGGGGCAATGGGTGGAAGTTGAGGGAAGTTCCAGGTAGACATGAGGATAATTTTTTTTCACTGTGAGGGTGACAGAACCCTGGAACAAGCTGCCCAGGGGGGTTGTGAGTCTCCTTTTCTGGAGATATTCAAAACCCACCTGGATGCATTCTGGTGTGATCTGGTATAGATGATCCTGCTCTGGCAGGGGGTGTAGATTTGATCTTTCAAGGTCCCTTCCAACCCCTGACATTCTGTGATAACCAATTCCATGTCCAGAATACCTCATTGGTAATAGACATTTAATAGGCTGGGTTTCTCTGAGAAGTCACACCTTTGAAATAAATCATTCTGACTCTAATGCTTATAGAAACAATAGCTGGGTGTGCTGTAAGACATTTCTAATATCTACATCCCAAAATACCATTTCCAATTTTGTGGCAAAGAAGCCTTCCTGAGCAATATTGAATACAGTAGACCAGATTGTTGCATTAAGAATCTCTATCTGCTGCAGAATAGGCAGCTGGATTTTCTCCAACTCTAAAAGCAGAACTAGCCACAGAGTCCACCTCTATTGCCTGTACTCTTGACTCTCAGGTGTGTAAAAACATGAGTCACTGCAGTTTTGCTGTTAGCAGTAAATATATGACAAGTCTAATTGAGCCAAAACCAATATTCATTTGTCTGTGGGCATAATTGTGTGACAATTAAGGTCCAAACCAAGGTACTAGGCTTCACTGAATGAGCTTTTTCTCACTGTAATGAAGAATAAAAGGTGAAGCTCAGCTTTGCCCAGAAGTGGACCTCTGCCCTGGCTGCATGGACGCCTACTGTGAGTGAACAAACAAATATTCACTCTGCATAGCAGAATCCAAAGCCTCACAAAGTCAGGGGTAGAGGAAGATGGAGCAGCACCTGCTCATGCATCAGGATGCTGTTGCCACCAGAAATGTCTTAAAATGAATCATCTTGTAAGGTATTGGGCATTGTTACAGAACCTAATCGTGCAAACCCAAAGTTTCACAGTTGAATCAAACTCTTATTGTCTACATACAAGCCAGGAGTCTATGTACCCATCCACTATATTTACCTTAAGTAACTCATTAAGATTAATAAAGTCACTCATAAACACTGAAGTATCTGTGCTTCCTTTCTCTTTCAGCACATTTCATGTGGAATGAGCGCTTTGAGGCAGTCAGGCTATAATAAGTAACTGTCTTTCTCCAGCAGCAATGCACATTAGGTAAAATTATTCAATATACATCAATTATTTTGAACAATAGAAACAAAGTTATTACAGAGAACACTGTCAAAGAAACAATCTGCTCCATTATTTAGATGACATTCACCGGGATAGCAACCCACCACTCTCTTCATGATTTTTCTAACCAGCATTACAGCATCATCCCCAAATACAGCCTTAAACCACTTCCTCCTTCTAAAGTACTAGCTCTGATGATTCAGGTTTCTAATGCTATTGTTGTATTTAGTACCCAGGGCTTCAGAGGTGTGCAACAAATTAATTGTCTCTCCTCATGAGCAGCAAATATTAGGAGTGAAGAACCTTTGGCATAACTCATACATCTGCTCTCTTCCAGTATTTATCAGTATTTCATCTGTTCACCCATATGGGCTGCCTCATTTGTAAAAGGTATTACTCAATATTAGAGATTCATGCGCTGGAACATTCCCTCCACTCTTGCTTGTGATGATTCTAATTAGATGTGTGCACCAAATTGATGCTCGTGAAACCCTGAGAAAAAAAAATATAACCTGCACAGCCCTTCAAGAGCTTCAAATTTTAATACACCCTAATTTATGTCTAGAGTGCTAAAACACTAATAACACCAAGGAGTAATTGGCTGACATTTCAAAACCCTATTAAACTAAAATATGTTAACATAAACCTCTGTTAGCAGGGACTAGCCACTTGTCACCTAGAGCATTTTATTCGTTGTTCCTCTTCCACTTCTTGCCATTTTTTTTTTCTCCCCCTCTGCTCTGAAACTTGAGTCAATAAGTAGGCTCAGTGTTTGGGGAAATGCTGCCATATTATTGGCATCTATGGATGGTTTGGGGTTTGTTTGCTTGTTATCATTATTAATTATTTTGCCGACACAGCCATTACCCAGACATCCTTCAAGTACTGAACTTTGACCTTTCACAGGATGTTAGGGGTTGGAAGGAACCTCTGGAGATCATCAAGTCCAACCTCCCCTGCCAGAGAAGGACCAGTGCAGGTCACACAGGAATGCATCCAGATGGGTCTTGATAGTCTCCAGAGAAGGAGACTCCACAACTCTCTGGGGAACCTGTTCCTGTGCTCCATGACCCTTACAGTAAAGTTCTTACTCATGTTGACGTGGAACTTGTGCTGTAGTTTCCATCTATTGCCCCTTGTCCTATTACAGGGTGCAAGTGAGAAGAGGCTGTCCCTCAACTGGGAGGTTTAGGCTGCATGTTAGGAAGAAGTTCTTCCCAGAAAGAGTGATTGGCCATTGGAATGTGCTGCCCAGGGAGGTGGTGGAGTCACCATCACTGGAGGTGTTTAGGAAGAGACTGGATGGGTCATTTGGTGCCATGGTTTATTTGGTTAGATAGTGTTGGATGATAGATTGGACTCAATGATCTCAAAGGTCTTTTCCAACCTGGTTAATTCCATTCCATTCCATTCCATTCCATTCTCCCTCTACTGACAGATTGGAAAAGTCTTTGCCTCAGAATAGCCAGCTAGTCATTGCACTAGTAACAAGGTGGCACTGAAACACTCTACTGCCACATCCCAAGCACATTCTGACCTCTGGTGACTCTCCTCCTTGCTCAGTGCGACTAGAAAAACATGCAAAACAACAGCTTGAGCCAAATTACACAGAGAGCGGTCACAGGAATCACGGAGCACTGACATTCACATGGCTCTGAAAATATTTTTCCATGTGCAGTCTTAAAAGTAAGAGGCTAAGAGGGCTTTCCTGTAACACCCTGCCTGCCAGCTCATACACAGGCCTCTGGCCAGCCCCCGTCCTCATTATTTAACTCTTACCTAGACCAGACACCATACTCAGTGGAGCATTTTCAGGATACCTTCTAGAGAAATCTAACCAAAAACTAGAGAAGCTGTCCCCAAGTGCAATTTAAAGGATAAAGCAGCAGAAGAAAACACACCAAAAAAAGAATAAAACCATTCTCAAAGCTTCCTCCATAATGTCTACTACCCATTTCCATCTGCACCTTGCTAGCTGGCCAGTTTTTTCTGATCACATATACTCTCCATTCGCACAGCAGGATCATGACAGATACACAAATTAATATTTTTCCCCAGGGGAAAACGCCACACACTCACACCCAGCTCGATAGTCCTAATGCCACCTTCTCAGCAGTAGCCTGCTGCTCTTATCTGATGACAACTGACAGGCAATAGAAAAGCCCCATATTGTTAAAAATCAGAGATGACTCCTGGCTTGGTGAAATGGGTTTTTTGTTTCAATTACACAGCACCACTAAAATACGTGAAGAGCAAGAAAAAGTGTTCTGTCTGAGGCATAGTCGACAGCTAATTATTGGATGGGAGATTGATAGCACCTATTAAACATCCTGAGAAATTGCAATTTAAATTAAAGCTATTAGAAATAGAACCCCCTTCTGTGAATTCTAAGGGAACAAGCCTTGTTTGGGTTGTTTTTCAGGTTGCTTTTGCTTTAGGTTTGTGGTGGGTTTTTTTCAGGGGGAGGGGTGGAGAGCAGGGTTGAAATTCTCTTCAGTGCTTAATATGGACAGAAGTCCACCACCTTCTACATTAGTTAGCTCCTGCTTTGGGTAATGAGTATATTGATGGCTTTTGTTGCCTTGACAGTGAGTTATTGTGTTTTAAAGTTGTAAGAGAAGCAGCTGGTAGCCACTCCACAGCAGGGAATTCATCTGTGTGTTATCCACAGCATCACATCCCTCTAGAGAACACGAGTGCCAAACAAACAGTACATCAAAGACTGTGGGGAGGCTGAAGGTTATATGTGCTGCTTCATATTCTTTGTGATAAGTCTCCAGCAATTATTTTTGTCAAGAAAAAAAAAAAAAAAGTAAAAGTTGCATAGTAATTAGGTAGTTAGCTTTAGCAATTTGAGTATAGAAAAGAATGTGGGAGTCAACCAATGGCAACCATAATCTTTTACCTATATTTGCATATATTTCAATATATATTTCACAAGCTAATATGAGTATTCCCTGTGAATGCCTACATGTGAGTGCACATGTGATAGTGTATATATATATATTTTTGTCTACAAGAACCACAGCCTGCAATATCCTGGCAAACCCAAAAGCTTTCAAATTTTAATGCTTAATCTCATCCTGACGTTTCGGCTTCCTGTAAGAGGTTCCGAACGTGACAGGAATTTCAGCAGCGTAAAACTTGCCACAAGGCTTTTACCTGCTTGAGAAAGAAATAACAAAGCTATTCTTGTCTAATAAACAATATGCCTGTAATCCAGATAGCTCCTCTGAATGAAATGAAGGCCCCAAAGGAACCTGATTCAGTATCATTTTTTAGATGACATTTGCAATTCTTCTCGTCAATGAAATAAATATTCTCTCTCTCTCTCTTTTTAAGCAAGAGATATTTAATAGAGAGTAATTAAATCACTCTACAGTTAAGAGAGGTTTCATAACAAAGTGCTCCTAGATGAGGTTCATAAAGTAGTGTTAGCCAAAAGTATCCAATAAAATCAGCAGGTGATGGCCCCAGCTTTTAGGTACACACAGCAATTTCCACATGAGCAGGAATTTGGATAGCATTCAGGAACAATACGTTGGAAGATTTTACTTTGCATTAATTGTCTGACTAATTCAGGTATTAATCCCTCTGATTAGCACTATTCCACACAATTAGGAACCCAGTAAGAACATCCTTGCTCCAAGTTTCATTCTGACCAGCTGCTAACTTGTACTTTGCTCCTTAATAATTGCCACCAAAAGCCTCCTATAATTTTCATCACACCACCTTGACAGCAATCATTTAAAACACAGATCTGTCCCCAAGTTTCTAAAGGGAAGGTGTAAAACCTTAGTGCTGCTATGGGCTCATACATGTTAATACATGCAGGAGAAGTCTTCAAAGCAGCTACAACCAGATGCTCATTGTAGCAAACATGGACCCCATGCTGCATTATGTTTAAAATGATATTTTTAATGCAGCTCATTGGGACAACCACAGAAATGAGTGCTACTGAGTGTGCAGATACCAGACAGCTCCACTTAGTGCCTGATTTGATGTTGTATGGGGTCAGGAGTTACATTTGATGGAATCACTGACATTTAACAGAAAAATCTGAGCATTTCTAGAGAAATAAAGAAGCTAGCCTCCAATGGTAGTAATCTAAGCCTACATCTGATTTCCAGGGCAACACGGCATTGCTGCTGTTCAGTATCATCACTCTCTGGAAGAGGACAACGGCTTTTTGCCTGCTTTGCATATATCTAACCTGCTAACTGCTTGTTTGGAATATATGCATTTATTCCTTTTCAGATGCCCAGGGCAGTCTCCAAATTCTTATCTGTATAGAGAGAGCCCATCACATTAGTTAGAGGAACCAGACTGCCAGGCTGCACAACATGTTAGTCACCTTTGAAGTATCTCGAGGTCAGATGAAGAAAGAACCGAACCAAAATTAGGGTTAGCAGTTCCCAGCTTGGTAAATCACAGATTTCAGAAGCCTTCACAAGTCACAATTTTTTTTTTTAGTCAAATCTGCCTGTTACTTTAAAATATTTTTAGCAAAATAAGCTTTCCTGTTCTGGTTTTGCTTTACCTTATTTTCCTTATAGTGCATATTTACAAGAAGAGAACCTATAGGCGTGAGGACAAATGGTGCAAGCTTGGAGAAAACTGACTGGTGTGAGGACAGTTACTGCCAATAAACACCAGTTCAGTGAGGTTTGAATAGAGAACTAGGTGCAATGCCAGGATATTTGGCTTTATATGACAAACTGCACCACGAGAGCATATTTTCAACTAAACCACAACATGCTCCTTTACCATACATCACCAAAACTCGAGAGAAGGATAACATTTGGGATTCTGTTCAGATCTGCCATCCTGGCTCTGTTTGGAGGTGCAGTATAACAACTTTGAAGCTACTCATCCATTCTCAGCTTAAGGCTATTTTCCTACAATGCTGTTTTTATGGTGGCACTAAAGTCTCCGTGTACTAGCAGCTTCCACTAGTGTTGAAGTTTATTATCGAGAGAAAAAATGCTGATACATGAAATTACTGTAGGCTTAGCACCTGCTAAATTGGCACTGCTGTATCTGAAGCAGTTCTGAGTCTGTAGGCTGGGGAAATTGAGAGAAGTAATATGACAGGTTTGATTGATGTAAGCACTAGGCTGATTTCAGTGGTGATAAACTAATCAGTTTCCCTCTAGCCTACCCAAGAACGCATTTGCTTTCTAAAATGAAGTTCAGCTTTCAGCCCTATGACTTGGCTACTGGTAAAGGACAACTGCAAAGCAATTTTAGTCCTTGTTTCTTTTCAGTGAAGAAGGATCACTCTTAGGGGCCCTTTTCTAAATCTAACATTAAGAAAGTCATTCAGAGAAGTGTTTAACTTCATTTACACGCTCTCTCATTTATAGAACTAAAACTATTAACTGCTGTCATCATTTCCTAATCAGGCATTTCCAAAACTGTTTTTGTTAATACTTCCTGAAAAGGGCTGTGGCATTAATAAGGGGAAGATAGAAAACTGAACTTCCATTAATTGAATAATTGCTGCTGCCACCAGAACGTTAGGGAACCATTATTATCACAAGGACCAAGTAGGAGATACTTCAACGAACTCTATAACCAGTTACTTTTAGACATGTAAGGATTACACATGAAAACTCTATTAACTGCAGTTACAACAACACATGGAAAACAGGATGTAAGTTTTCCAAAGTGTCCTTGGAGTCCAAGAATTGAAAATATTTGTTACATCTAAACTTTAAAAAATTTCCAATAGCTTTACCTCATGAAGGACAGAAGGACACTGAAGTTAAAAATGAAAGCCAAGGAAATAAAAAGTCACAACTAATCATATGATCCCCAAATAAAGTCACATCAAGCTCATTAAGTCAACATAATAAAGCACTAAAATGTTTTCTTTGTAAAGCTGGATTTCCTTTACATGAAGTTAGAAGCATCATAGACAAATGTACAGGATTGACAATAGAATAGAATAGAATAGAATAGAATAGAATAGAATAGAATAGAATAGAATAGAATAGAATAGAATAGAATAGAATAGAATAGAATAGAATAGAATAGAATGGAATGGAATGGAATGGAATGGAATGGAATAGAATGGAATAGAATAGAGCAGGTTGGACGAGACCTTTGAGATCATCGAGTCCAACCTATCATCCAACACTGTCTAATCAACTAAAGCATGGCACCACGCATCCCATCCAGTCTCTTCCTAAACACCTCCAGTGATGGTGACTCCACCACCTCCCTGGGCAGCACATTCCAATGGCCAATCACACTTTCTGTGAAGAACTTCTTCCTAACATCCAGCCTAAACCTCCCCCGGTGCAGCTTGAGACTGTGTCCTCTTGTTCTGGTGCTGGTTGCCTGGGACAAGAGACCAACCCCCACCTGGCTACAACCTCCTTTCAGGTAGCTGTAGACAGCAAAAAAACAAGATAAAGATAAAATATAAGCATCCTGAGAAAGGAGAAAATGCTTTAGGACCTTGCATCCACAGGTACACAAACATTTTAGAGGAAAAGAACTCAAAGTCTAAGCAGCAGGGTTAACAACTTGGTGGCTACCATAGAAATAGTTAGTGTACAAAACCAGCCTACCTTGATGAGGGCAGCTGGCCTACAGCACTCAGGTAGCACTTTGCCTGGAGTACAGCTCAGTCTGTGAAGCAGAGGAAAGTTGGCTCAGCCAGGTATTACAGGAAATCTTTACATTTCTGCTCAAATCTGTTGCCCCACTTCCACCCAAACATTCATAGCTAATTCTTTAGTGGAATATTTTGCATAGGACCTTTGGAGGAAGGGTTAAGAACATTAGGCAATGGGAACTCTGGGGCCTGGTTTTCTGTTGTTGTTTTGGGGGGTTTTCCCTTGTTTTTTTATTGTATGTGTGTATAAACTTACAGCTCCTTGAGAACACACTCAAGTGGTTTGTTCATAGTAAAATAAAAAAAAAATAAAAGGAAAAAGAAAAAAAAAACAAAGAAAAAAAGGGGGGGGGGGGGGGACGAAGAAGAAAAAAAAAGAGAGCAGAACTCAGAGAAAGATAATGACTGCTTATCCAAACCTCAAGCAGTGCCTGCTTTACCTGTGTTCGAAAGAGAGCTCCTGAAAGTTTTTCAATCTGCCTGGAGCAGTAAGAGTAATCAAGTAGGTGTTACTAACACCTTTTCAGAGCAGAACCACATGGAGGGCCAGTGCAGTCCCATTTAGAAGAAGACAGCATTAGAGCAGCTGGGACACCTAGCCCATGGGCACAGAGTACTTAGCTCCCTAAAAATCACAGCATTTCCCTGGTGGTGTAAAAATAGTATCCCTACTATAATGATCAGAAATGGAAGCAACATCATGTGGGAAGTCTACAGCAAGGCAAAACCACAGAAGATGTGAGCACATCTCTGCCAAGCAATAAGGCAGCACCATAATCAAAGAAGCATCTTTTCCTAGCCTGAGGCATCAGCTCCACGGTGCTGGCACTATTGCTCTGACCTGCACCAAAAGGATTCACACAGACAGATCCCAGCGCCATTCTCTTGCCGTAACAAAGGCACTAAAACATCCTCCTGCTCTCCACTGACTTGGGCATTTATCCCTGACAAAGAGGCATAGATCAAATCCTGAAAGCCCCCTAAGACTAGAGATACCAGACACCATACCCATATAATTCTTCATGAGTGGCAGAGCTGCCAAATTATTATCCTGCCCAGCATTGTTCCAGCACTGCACTGAGATTAGCATGAGGCTGAGACACATCTGCATTCCAGCATTTTTTGGATTCCTGGTGGGGTTTTTTTTGTGTGGTGGTGTGTTGTTTTTTTTTAAATCCAAACTGTGCAAAACTCTTCTTCTAGCTTTATTGAATAAAATGTACATGCAGGGGAAATAAAAGTACAGATGCATCATTTGAATACAGAAATACAGTTTTGCACAGAGGACTGTGAATCAGGTTTCTTCTGCTGTTATAATTTACAATTACTTATCACATTAGCTCCTAATTGTCTTTTCAGAGTGCACTCAATTACAAAATTAGAATCCTTATCTTTCTGTAACAGCCACCTTCTAGACAGATCCCCATAAAATGTGCAAATTGACTAGAAGAATATTTTTCCTTGCACTCTTCCTGTTCATCAAAAGGTTTTCCTAAATCAGAGCTTAGGCGTGCTTTTGTTTTACTGGTGAAGAAAGCAAACCAGCTGCTTTCTGCAACTGGCTTATTAGCCACTGCCTATACAGAGACCAGGTGGTGTCATAGTTTAATTCTTTTTCCTATTTCATCAAACCATAATTATTTCTCTTTTTAAGACCAGGCTTTGACAGTAAGGCGCTCTTATATAGGGTCCTTTCTAACAGAGAGCAACCATTTGCTGTGAAAGAAGCAGGAAGAAACAAGCATCTTCTTTCATCCTGTGCTTCTCTCTTTTAAAAGCAGGTGCAAAGCCTGGGGGTATTCAGCCTTCCTGGTTTTGTGGATGTGGCCATCCACTCTGAACTGGCTGAAACGATTAACAAAATAAGTTCCTTCTTTGACTGGAGCATTAACACATGATCTTACAGCTCGAATGCATTAGCTTATGCAGAGCAGGAGGGCAAAACAACAACCACACCAAAAAAACCCTCCAAAAACTTCTGCACGAAGCTAAGTCTGCCCCCAGCTAATCAAACAGGGTAAAAGGCAAAGCCCACTGCCAGGCTGCCAAGGTCCAGGGCTGTTCAGCTTTTCGGCTGTATGTCTGTCAGTATTGTGATCCAGAAAATAAAATCTAAGCAATTTTCAAGTGTGCCAGGATCAAATCTATCTTTCATCCAAATCAGGAAAGCTTTGACGTCCTACAAATTCAAGTGGTAATAGCCTGTGAAAAAGGACAGTTAAATATTAATGACCATAACAAGTAACAAGCCTCATCCATTTGCAGTGCCATATTTCCCCACACACACACACTTCCATGCACTCCAAAACTGTGTTTGAATTCTCTTCTTAGACCACCAACCCATTAAACATCTTGAATACAACCTGTTTTTTTCATGTGGCTCCATTGACATGCAGGTGAATACTCAAACAGGAGGAGCTGAGTGCTAACACTGTGTTGCAAGCACCTAAGAGGAATATGAACTCTTGTGGACACGGGAGCTCCTGTGCCTCACTCAGACTCTATTTCTTTTCTGGACACAGCCCTCAAACAAGTCCTTACTGTCCTCTGAGATGGTTACAAGGCTGGACATGTCGATGCAGAGGCTGGGTTAGCAGTGTTTAATTATGAACCAAAGCTCCAGTCACCTCTGCTCAAAGATCCTCATGGCCTCAGCCAGTCTACAGTAAAGAAGACCGTCTCTGCCTAGGCTCAGTACCCTTGGCAGTATGCAAACAAGGGGGAAGAGCTACTGAAAGGAACCTACACTGAAGCTTCCCAAATTGGCACCACAATGCATGAAGTGTATTGTGTCTAGATTCAAGGTTTAATCTCCAAGCAGTACCAATATCTCAACATTTATTTTTGGTGGCTTATCTCTGAAGCTGCTCCTGGGCAACCTGCATTTTGGGAAAGATTAGAAAGAAGTCAGCCAGGTTCTTTATGAGCCAGCTCAAAGACAATGGGGCTTTCTTAGAGGACTTCATGAAGAGTGGTCTTAACACTGAAGAACTGATGAAAAGGGATTTTTAGGATGGCACAGATGAGTAACTGTGGAATCTGTCAGTCTGGCATTGTGTTGCAAGAAAGGTATGAGGAAGATGAATGGAGCAGACACCACAAATGCAAGATGCAATGACAGAAAGCACATTGGATGCACAGGGAAAGTGCCAGTTTTATGAGTACCAGATTTCCAGTAGCTTTCAGATGCTGAGCTCCCTAAGAAAGCCCAGGGCTGTGTATGGGCAGCCCTTCATAACAGAGACATTTAATTCACTTTCCAGCCTTTACTTGCTGTGACACTTTTGTAATTTTCATAATTTCAAGGTAGCTGCATAATTTTGCATACATTTAAAGTAAGTGGTTAATCATTATTAATTCCATTGGCATTCTCTCTGCTAACAGCAACCATTATTAACCTATTTGACAATATTGTGGATTCCTTTGGCATTAATGTGATTGTAATATGTAAATCCATAGGAATTCAATTGTAAATTACCATTATTCAGTGTACTTAGCTTCAATGCATAATTCTGCAATTTGTGCAGAAGGAAATTACATGCTGACTCATGAGACATAACTTTTCAGGGCTTCATAAGACCAAATGTGAACAATTTGTACCTATAATTACATTAAAGTGTAAGTGAAATATATAATGCAGCTACAGCACATTAAAGGAAATATACTGCATATATATACTGCATATACCCTTAGCCCTGTTGTCTAAAGGAGAATGGTTCACTGTAAATTAGCTATTTGCATTAATTGCTCACATAGCATAGATCTATTTAGAAAATAGCAGTGTGTCAGTAGTGGTAAAAAGTCTCAATCTGTAGTACATTAAAGAGGAAATTTTGACCATTTCAGTTTTAAATGTATCACTTTTAATCTAACATAAAAGCTCTCCAGGGCCAGTGGCAAAGGCAGTTGCTGGCTTCAGGGTGCATTGATGATAACTCTGGGGAAATCCTGACCTTTTCACAGGCAGCACATCTTCTTTAAAGTCCAAGAGGCTTCACAGGACTTAGGCCAGCTCCTAGGAAGAGAACATTGCCAGACTGAGGACTTGGGTCTGTCCTACTCACCAAAGAACCGATCCAATTATTTCCATGGGTTTTGTATGAAGCCCTTGTAAGAAGTCAGACAATACATGGCATCAAAATGGCAAGATTTCATCCTCTGGTCTTAGAAGCATCATTGAGTTCAAAGAGAGCTCTGAGAAATGATCAGAATTTTATCTGCACACTTTAAAGTGACTGATCTTTGAAAGTTATTCACCTGAGTAATGTCATTGATGTTTAAATTTAATAGAATTGCTCACATATACATTGGAGCTTTGCAGGTTATTAGTCAGTAAAAACCTTTGTATCAATGAAGTTCAGATAAGAATTCAAGAAAAGAAAGTTGGGGTGTTGGGGTTTTTTTTTCCCCTCCAGATTGTGTAGCAGCATGAAATGGAGCTGAAAATTTCATGAGACGAGGCTTTTATGATCTTCAGCCAGAAGTACTGCGAGAACAATCTGTGATTATGAAGACCAGGGCTGTGAACTGAGTGTTCTCTGCTAGGCACTAGGTTCATTTGAAATTCTAGAAATGAAGGAAATTTGAAGGAAGATATTCTTGAATTTATAGTCTGAGGACTTCTAGGGCCAACCCATGAACCTATTCCACATCAAAGTTAAATATGCATCTGTCACTAACCAAGTTTCCAGGAGGTGGAGTTGGGTTTCTAAGTCAAACATTTTCATTTTTGAGCCAATAAAGACTGAAGCCTGGTCAGGTTCTTAACTGAAAAACACTGCTTTTCTGATCTAGAAATATCCCTTTGGCCTTTTGGCCTTTTCTTGGCATTCATTCAGTTCCTCATGGTGGATTTTCAGACTCTCAGCAGCAGTATTACTGAATAAGATGGGACACATGAAGAAGTGGTGCAGTCAGGAGCCCCTTACTGTCAGGGTGCGTTTAGCACCTTGCTTTGTTAGGGCAGCAGAGTGTGTTACTCTCAGCAGAAATTACCTATGTATTTCTGACCCCCATCTCCTTCCATACAGCCATACAGCAATTTCAGCTTCTCTTGGAGGTTTCTCAACCTCAGTGGAACAAAAAAGAGACCCACAGAACACAACACTCAACTTTCAATACCCTACCACTGCACTAGATTTGAAGCCTCCCTGACAGGGATCTGAAAGGTTGGGAGAGAGGAGCTCCTCAAACTACTGCTGAAGTTCACAAGTGTTTGAACAGTCATTGCTATAGCACTGCACCCTCCAGCAAGGTTTGGGGAAACCCCAAAAAAAGAGAATCATTGCTGTGCACCACACTGAGGCCAGTCCTGTCGTGCTGGAATAATGTCACCACTCTCACTCCTTCCAGTCTCCTGCTGGCACCTGTGTGCATGTGGATCAATATCTCCTGGTGACAGAAATTCATGTTCTACCTTCCTGCCTGTGCATCCAATCCAGTGATTAAATGAGGACAGGAGCCAAGTGATCTCACTACACAAATAAAACCATGTTCGGTACACTCCTAAATTAATCTGGCATTTCAGGGTAGCATTACTCGTGCTGCAGCAGATACTCAGCACCCTTACATCTATCAATATAATTGCAGTGAAAGTTAAAATGTACTTTGCCTTTTCTTCAGCACTATTCTTTGCTCTCCTCCTTTAATGACTGCAGGGACCTCAGGTGTTCTTCAACCTTTATAGTCAACAAAGCACCACGTCCGCAATTGGCTCAAAACCTTTCAGTTCTGCCTGCAGCTACAGCTGTCCAAGTGAGACTTTTGTCATTTTGGACTCGAGATTTTTTGAATTATTGATGGCAAATACATCCATGCAATATTTAGCAGATTTGGCTACCTTCAGACTGTGTAAAGTTTTGATCCTTCCTCTTCCGTTTCTAGCACACAGATGCACACACACACGCACAAAATGAGCAGCTTAATACTTGTTTAGGTTCAAACTGTGTCTATTAGTCAGCTCTGCTGCAGTTTTACAGTGAGAGGATAAAGCTGTACAGCACATCTCCTTTAGAGAAAAAAAAATGTGCTGAAGTGTGTTACCTACTGAACAAAACATTTGATGTGTCTAAGAAACAGAAGGGTAGGAAACTCCCCAGAGAGAGAGTGGTGAGGCTGCTGCGTGGGCTTCTGTATTTCTGCTGATCACCTTTTGATATCACACTGCTGTAGCTGAGGGACAGCAGAATTGAGAGCAGCATAACCCATGATGGAGTGGGAAAAGGGAAGTGTTAATGATCAGCCCAGTGAATTCTCTGCAAGTATGTTAGAAAACTGTGAACAAAGTAAGGCTGAACTGTAGATCATTCAGTGCACACACATTTTGCCAAAGGGAATAATCTTCCCGTAGAACAGCAGCTCTTTCGGTTTTCACTTCCGTAGCTTCATTGGGAGGCTTTTAACATTGGCTTCCTCTCCCCTGCCTCCAAGAAACAGTGCAGAAGTGAAGCACAGTGACAGCTGTCTGAGCCTGACATTAGGAGTAAGCCCTGCAATGCATTCTCATGTCAACAGTTCTACCAAAAGGAGCAGCCAGCGTCAAAAGCTGATCACTCTGTAAACCTGAAAAAAGTTCACAGAACCACCAAGGTTGGAAGAGACCTCAAAGATCATCAAGTCCAACCTGTCACCACAGACCTCACGACTAAACCATGGCACCAAGTGCCACGTCCAATTCCCTCTTGAACACCTCCTGGGACGGTGACTCCACCACCTCACCTGGGCAGCAGATTCCAATGGCTAACAACTCTCTCTGGGAAGAACTTTCTCCTCACCTCGAGCCTAAACTTCCCCTGATGCAGCTTGAGACTTTGTCCTCTTGTTCTGATGCTGGTTGCCTGGGAGCAGAGACCAACCCCCACCTGGCTACAACCTCCCTTCTACAACTGTTGAGAGCAATAAGGTCTCCCCTGAGCTTCCTCTTCTCCAGGCTAAGCAACCCCAGCTCCCTCAGCCTCTCCTCATAGAGCTGTGCTCCAAACCCATCCCCAGCTTTGTTGCCCTTCTCTGGACATGTTCAAGAGTCTCAATATCCTTCTTCAACTGAGGAGCCCAGAACTGGACACAGTACTCAAGGTGTGGCCTAACCAGTGCTGAGTGCAGGGGCAGAATGACTTCCCTGCTCCTGCTGGCCACACTACTCTTGATGCATGCCAGGATGCCACTTCCATAAGAAGCAGAGAATAGTGGTGGTTTGGGTTTGGGTTTTTTGCTGTTGTTTTGTTTTGTTTTTTTTCCCTACATGATTAGATTGCCTTTTCATCTTTCAGAACTTGCATTCACTGTTTAACTTTCTAGCTTGGCAAAAGCCTTCTCTTTCAGTTGTCTGGGAGGAATATATTTCACAAGTTATCCTTTGCTTTGGGATTTTTTCCATAATCTTTATCCATTCTTATTGTAAGTATTCTTGAAAAGAAAAGAAAAAAAAAAAAAAGAAAAAAGAAAAAAGAAGAAGAAAAAAAGACCAGCACTCTGAGGCTGGTATTTTCAGAGTGATCCTGCAGGGCTTGGCACACAGACTGTAGCTATCAGGCCCACTAATCATGCAGTTCAGCCCAGGACCACTCTACTCAAATTTCCCCCATTGTTAGCCTCGTTTAGTTTTTAAAAGGGTTGGATTTGATCATATGAAATGGGCCAGCAAGCTATTGTCAGAGATGAGAATCCTTCCCTGCTATTGCAAACACGCAAACTTCATTTCTACAGCAGTAATGGTGGCCAGAGAGCTATCCCCTCCCTAACACCTTCCAAAGGAGACTTTACAGGAGGGGTGTTTGAGCCTTAGAGGGCAAAGGAAATGGGGAAGAAAAAACATCAAGGGCCTGCTTCTAGAACACAGGATCTGTTTTTGAACAAGAGGGAGACAGAAATAACCACTTGTACCAGATTCATAGCAAAAGGGCATTCAAGTGTGACTCACTTCTGGTAACACCTATCTAACTAGAGTAAAGGAAGCAGAAGGACTGAATACAATGACCCAAAACCAAAGTGTACTAAAGGAGAAAGCATATTAAGTTGTTTTACAGCTCTGCCAGGCTAAATTCAGCTATGTCTGTGTGCTTTTGCAAATAAAAGACAATGTAAAGGAAAAGGAAAGAAAGAGGTCTAATATAATGCATTCACTCACATGAATTAAGTAGCTTTAGTGGTTCTTCACATCATTGAAGCCAGTCAGATGCATACCCTTGCTGAAGTAAGCAGAGTGCAGCTCAACTCCGTCTACTTTCCCTATGGTTCAAACATGCATAATACATGTGCCTCTGACAGCTTCTCCCAGTCACAGAACTGTGTGTCCTCATTTATTAGGACACAGAGGTTTGAGCTGGGACTGGGAGTCAAAAGCCACAGGGTCTATGGCTAATTACCCTGTTAAAACAGGCCCAAGAGCCCAAAGAAAGATTAACTTCTCCGCTTGAAATGAAGATCTGCTTGTAATTATCTTCAGTGTTGTTTCTTACTCCACTTGTTCGTCTCCCAGTGCATTTTCAATTGTATCCAAGAACTATAATAAAACAGCATTTTATTGCCAAGCCAAGCACTCCAAAATTAAGAACTGCCAGAATTAGAACTGCCCATGTAACTTCACTTTGGCCCCACTGTATGTATGCACGCATGGTTTTAATTACACGATCACACAATGTTTTATCCTCAGGACCCTTGACTGACTTTCATTCTGAGCGCACTGCAGGGGACATTGGGGCTATTAAATACATATATATATAAAATTTAAAAATCAGGGGTTTAAAACCAGCTCATCCACAGCTCAGGAAAACACAACAAAAATAACTCAAGATTGTATTTCACCTCATGTTTCTATAGATTTGGAGGAAGAAGTGCGAGAGCTGTGACTAACACAAGGTGGTCACCCATCATCATGAAAGAGAGCTCAAGAGGGGCAATTGATACTGTTTCTATGGACTGTAAAGCATCATTTGATGAGGAGTCACCATGTGGCAACACATAGGAAGAGAACCCTCTTCTTCACCTCACAGCACATGAAAGGGTTCCCCTGAAGCCATCCATCCACACAGCAAGTCAGAGAACACCATTTCCTAATCCCTACTACTAGAACTGCTCCAACTCCTTATCAGAGGTTCCACAGGTCATCCTCATGTACAGCTTAGTACTAGACAGCTCTTAGCAGAAAACCTGCAGGTTCCTCAAAGACTACTGCTCAGGACCCAGAACCTGGAGTCACTGTACACACTACCTTAAAGTGGTATGAGAGTGGGCCAGTTGGTGATACCATGCCAGAAAGCCCTTTAAGCAACAGGGCTAACACAACTGCACATCATCTGCCATTTAGGGGCATTATCTCTGGCCATTTGCCACACTAAACACATTCCCATGACCTCTCATCAACTCAGAACAGTCAGAGCCACCCACCAGGGATGGACTAGGAAATCACACTCTAAGCTTCACACTAGGCCAGCTAGCTTTTAACCACACCACCAAGAAGGTGTCAGTTTAAGAGTGAAATCCTCACTGCCTCAAAGTCAATAAGCATGAATGCTTCAGATACTTCTTGGCAGCTATTCTGGTGCATTTCTAAATGCAGGGAGTGCAAGATGATATTGGTTTGACTGTGTTCAGAGGGGAGGGAGGAGGACACTGTGGAATACCAGCACCAGAACAAGAGGACACATTCTCAAGCTATGCCAGGGGAGGTTTAGGCTGGATGTTAGGAAGAAGTTCTTCATAGAAAGAGTGATTGGCCATTGGAATGGGCTGCCCAGGGAGGTGGTGGAGTCACCATCACTGGAGGGGTTTAGGAAGAGACTGGATGGGGTGCTTGGTGCCATGGTTTAGTTGATTAGATGGTGTTGAGCAATGGGTTGGACTCGATGATCTCCAAGGTCTCTTCCAACCTACTCAATTCTATACTGTTCTACTCTACATTATAACCCAAGAAGCTGATTTACCAACACAGGCTTTTAATGGATATCTGCAGGTAACAGTGTTTGGGGTTTTTATTATTACACCCATCTCTTACATAAGAGAGTCTGACGTTCTGGATAGGATGCACAAACTGGTAGGCTAAAATCTTTTTTACTTCCCCAAAAGGTGTCAGGTTTTGTCTTAGGGTGCAGCATGCATTAGAATAGAATAGAATAGAATAGAATAGAATAGAATAGAATAGAATAGAATAGAATAGAGTAGAGTAGAGTAGAGTAGAGTAGAGTAGAATAGAATAGAATAGAATAGAATAGAATAGAATAGAATAGAATAGAATAGAACAGAACAGAACAGAACAGAACAGAACAGCACAGCATTATGTCAGCCACAGACAAGTGACACTGCATTATATACAGTGCTTAGGAGCACTGGAAGAGGGAGGCTGCCCAGGGAGGTGGTGCAATCACCATCCCTGGAGGTGTTCAAAAATTGTGTAGAATTGGCACTTCAGGACATGGTTTAAATGCCATGGCGGTGTTAGGTTGGACTCAATGATTGTAGAATCCTTTTCCAACCAAAAGGATTCTATGGTTCTGCCAACAAACAATGAAATTATACAGGAGCTGCAAAAAGGAATATCAAGAGCAGCTCTTGATAGTGATACAGGAATAGAAAGGTTTCCTAATATATTATTTAGACTGCTCTTACAAAATGCAAAAGCTACTTAAAAAAATTCTATGCTTTTCAAAATTCACACTTAAAGTATTCAGATGACTAAAACACAGATTGAAAGGGTTGCAATTGTGCAGGTGCACAAGCCACAAGAGTTGTATACTTACTATTAATGTATACTTACTATTGTTGTATACTTAGTATTACTGTGCTCAGATGACTTTGGCTCTTGTGGTTTAGTTCACACATGTTACAAATGCCATCCCACCACGCTCCAAAACTCTGGAGAAAGTAAAGAAGGACAAAGCTAAGATTTTTCATTTGGATTCAATTCCAGTTCTACTCTTCTGAGTAGTTTCCTCCCTATTATTTGTAAATTAGCTTCTCTGACACCACAAGTCACACATAATAGTTTGGGTTAGGGTTTTTGTTGTTTGGTGGGGTTTTTTTTTTTGCTTGGGTTCCCCCCCTCCCCCCACCCTCCAAAATGTGCTCATTAAAAAACCCACCAAGTATGATGAACACACTCTACTGACAACAAGCAAATATTCCCAGAGCTATGAGCAGTCTTCACTTTAGAAGAACACAGGGGGTCCAAAGGGCACTAGAAATGAAAAAAAGAATTTTAAAGGGGGCAAAATATTGCAGAAGAAAGGGAAGGGATTTCTAAGGACTTGTAGATGCTCACCTGTTACACACCACAGGGCCACATTCCAAATCTCACAAAGAAGGGACTTGAATGGAAATTCCCCTTAATGACAGCTCTCTGAAAGCAAGCTAGTCCCCTCAAGGCTCTTTGCAGTGGTCTCCATGATGCTGCATTTAGAATTAGCCACAGTAAATCTATTGTTGTAGCAAATTTATATGTTAGCTAGTTTGTGGCTAATTAGATTCTGCCATCTCTTCTGCTAGAAGCAATACATCCTACAACACCCACCTCTGACACTCTACACTGTCAAAGGACTAGAAAGAGCCCTTTCTGTTACTGGAGAATAACCCTGCTCTCACAACTCATTGTGCAAATGGAAGGTGGGGGCTTCATACTCCACATACAGAGATTACTGTATGCAGCATTTCTAAAGCAAGTTTCTTTAATGGAGGAAGTGCTACCTAAACAGAGTATGGGGTAGGTTCAGGCAAGCAGTAAAGCCCTTTGCATTAAAAACAAGGGGGTGAAGGAGCAGAGCAACATCATTAGTAAAAGCCTGTATTGACAATCTGCCAATTTCAGCCCTCTGTTCCCATTCAGATTATTGACCACCTTGTCCCATTTCACTACCACCACTGTTCTGTTTCTGGGGTTCAGAGAGATGATTTCAATACTTTGCACTGCACAACAGACTTTGCTTTATTTGCTGATTTAGTAAGATGTGATCCCAAAAGTCACAAGACAATAAAGAATGGGGTTTTAGGCTGGTCAAGCAAATTCTGATAGGTGATTTAAAGAAACCAGCTGTGTTTAAAACAGCAGCTGATTGAGGCAGGGAGGGAGAGGAGGATATACTTTTCAGGAGAAGTAAGGTAACTACTGAACTTTAAAAGGTAGAGGCAAGATGAAAGAAAAATCAGGTCCATTTTCCATATCCTACTATAACCTATATATATCAGAGTGAGCATCTTTGCTATATTACTCTTGTCCTAGGTGATCCTGCTTTGGAGGAGGGCTTGGACTGGATGATCTCTAGAGGTCCCTTCCAACCCCTACCATTCTATGATTCTATGGTTCTTACCAAAACATTGCTTAATTATACTGCTACAAGATTAATAATGTTCAGTTGCACTTCCTTCCCACCTAGCATACAGCAGCTTGAGGAATCACATGAGGCTCTTTGATTGAATCAATACAAAGGTTAATATCAACCTGAGGGACTTTTGATCATGTTATCCGTAGGATAAATGATTCCAAACTGGCACATGACTTTGCCTCATTAGTTTACTGGCTGACTTAATGTAGATGAATAAAAAGAACAGTTAAAAAGAAGGGAGAGAGGGAGCACTTTAGGTGACACTCTGCAGTATTTTAATGCTAACCAAGCAGTGGCTGCTCTGAGGGTGGCTATTTTCCCCTTACACCCCCCAACAGCAAAATGAGAGCTTTGCCCTGTCTTTTGAGTCTTATTCTCACTTATTCTCTGCAGCTTCCAGCAAGTAACGATTTGGGGTACTAAAACAGGAGAAAGAATAGTACTTCTGTAATCTGAAAGTTAAGGAGAGCTTAGCAAAAGGGGAAAAAAATAAGAAATCCACAATAGTAGTGAAAAAATATCTCTGGAGGGAAGAATTAAGAAGGAACATGCTATCCTTCTCCAAAGGCACCAAGACTTTTAATCAGCAGCCCCACATTTTTTTGCTAACTTGAGATGAAGACAGGATTGGTATTACAGCCAGCACTGTACAAAGAATTTTGAGCCTCTAATCAAAGAGCTACAAAAAACAGACTTGTTTCCACTGTTTGAGTTACTGGAACCCTCTATATTTGAGGCACTCATTATTTTCATGTACTGCAACACTGGCAAAGCTGGCAGACCAACTTGCTAGCTGTTTTGTACCTAGAATTAAGTCATCACATTTACATCACAAAGAATAAATGTGTTTTAAACAGCTTAATTCCTTCCCTCACTCTCTTAAGCAGCAGACAGCATGAGAGGCACCCACTGCAGTTGCTTCAATTGTTTGTGAAGACTGGAAAGGGAAAAAACATAAATCCACTAATTAACAGAGAAACAGCAATATGTGTAATCTGGCCTCCACTGCAACCAGCGGGACTTTTGCCAGCCAAGTTCACCCACTGAGCTTAACAATAGTTGATGGAAAAAATGTGAATAGCTCCATTAGGAGTTTGGAGTGAGAAAACAAAGTCACTTGGCAGTTGATTACAGTGGAACAGGATGATAGATCAATGAAAGAGAGGTTATTTACCTGGCATACTAAGTTCTGCAACAATAACACTGCCACAATGACTGTGAAGGTATAGTAAAGATTAATTAATCTGCATAGTCTTATTGGTTCAGAAAACATTTGACAGCAAACCACAGTTTAACTGTGAGAGCACAGCATTTAGAGAAGCAGTTCATCTGCTGGGTTTAGCTTTATATAAAAAGGGGGTGAGAGGGGAAGGGAAGGGAAGGGAAGGGAAGGGAAGGGAAGGGAAGGGAAGGGAAGGGAAGGGAAGGGAAGGGAAGGGAAGGGAAGGGAAGGGAAGGGAAGGGAAGGGAAGGGAAGGGAAGGGAAGGGAAGGGAAGGGAAGGGAAGGGAAGGGAAGGGAAGGGAAGGGAAGGGAAGGGAAGGGAAGGGAAGGGAAGGGAAGGGAAGGGAAGGGAAGGGAAGGGAAGGGAAGGGAAGGGAAGGGAAGGGAAGGGAAGGGAAGGGAAGGGAAGGGAAGGGAAGGGAAGGGGAAAACTCAGCAGTGATAAAGCACCAGGTAGAGTCTGCCTCACCGAGGGAACGTTGCAGCCTCAACTCCTGCTCCAGTCTCCCAGACATCTCCTAACTGGACTAAGCAAGAAACCTAAGGTGTCTCAGATGACAGACAGCTTTATGTGACTTCATTGCAACACTGGAAACATGAACCAAAGCCAGGAAAAAATGATGCCATTTCACAGGCCACCAAAAGGTTTGTAATGAAGTTCCTGCATTTGCTGTGCTCAACAGTGATGAAATACTAACATTAAGAGTGAAAATTAGCTCGTGAGAAGGAAATGGCAAAGACAGAACTCAGACACTTTACCCCCTTGGTTTACAACCTTCATCTTAGCTTGGTCCCAAGACTTTTTTTTCTGAAGACAATAATCTCTCCAGCTGTACCACAGGACACAAGTAGGAAGGCCAAGTGGGGGAATAAGACAATATTGCAGATCCATAGACTGTTAGACACAAAACATTTGCAAGACAGTTCAATAGGAATGAGAAGAACTGTGATTAATAATTGATTCTTTTAATGTTTACTGTTAGACATTTTATTTGTGTTTCTGCAAAAGCACCTGTTTTGTTTGAATACTCTGCCTCTGACAAGCTCCTTCATAAATATTTCTACTTTGCAGTATAAAAAATTTAAGCTCTTAATTAAACTGTCATTGATGCTTTATGGCAATAAATGCATGGAAATAAATGACAGCATTTAATAATCTGTGCACATTTTTACAGAGATGATCACTGCTGGTGTTCATGGGGTAACGTGAAGGATGGCAGTGTCTTCATACTGCTCACAAGAAAGACTTTTTAATCACTGGGCTCTGCAGATTAATAGTTAAAAAACTGATGATGGGAAAGAAAAAAAAGAGAGAAAGATAAAAGAGTAGAGGAGGAAAGGGACTGACTGACAGTCTGCATTGTGAATATTCAAGCAGTTCTGAGTAGCGAAATGCTGCCTTCTATTACTCAGTAGACCCTTCTCCTCTTGTCTTAGACTTTCAAAATCAGAAGCCTGGGGTTTTGCTTAGTGATTTCTGATGTGCTTTAGAATTTGGAATTATTTTAAGATCTAGAATGACTCTAGAGAAGGTCAGTGTAACAGACAAGATTATTACTACTATTGTGCCTGGAGAGCAGCCAGGCAGAACTACCTGAAGGGAGGTTGTAGCTAGGTGGGAGTTGGTCTCTCTCCCAGGCAACTAGCACCAGAACAAGAGGACACAGTCTCAAGCGGCACCAGGGGAGGTTTAGGCTGGATGGTAGGAAGAAATTCTTCACAGAAAGAGTGATTGGCCATTGGAATGTGCTGCCCAGGGAGGTGGTAGAGTCACCATCACTGGAAGTATTTCAAAAGAGACTGGATGAGGCACTTAGTGCCGTGGTTTAGTTGATTAGGTGGTGTTGGGTGCTAGGTTGGACTTGATGATCTCAAAAGTCTTTTCCAACCTGGTTAATTCTGCATTCTGTGTTTCACTACTGAAGTTCTTATCTATAAGTACAGAAATTTCTCTACATGAAGACTCAAGAATATTTAAAAATAAAAGCAAAACAACCTTAAAAGCCACAATATTTTCTTGGCATGTTATTTGTACAATGAAATTACTGAGCTGGAAAGAGTGGCTTTGAAGGGGACAAGCTCTCAAACAGAGGGGTACATTAGAAGGTACAAGGTAGACTTCTTATTGTAATTCAAGACATCTCTGAGGAGCAGAATCATAATTAAAGCAAGATTTCACTTTCATGTCACAGAATCACAGAATCAGACAGGTTGGAAAAGACCTCAGACATCATCAAGTCCAACCTATAAATATGTTCAGGTTTTGAAGTGTACATGAGAGCTCTTTGGTTAAGCATAATGTAACTTTATGGATGACAAAGAATAAAGCAGCTGCAACATGCACTTATCATCAGGAAAACATACAGAGGGACAACATAGGATCTTGCTTCACTATGAAAGCTTACTTCTGCTCTTCCAGCAACAAGAGACTGCTGCAATGTTGTGCAAATATCAGGGAGAGGGACTGCAGCTGCACTGTAGGTGGAGAGTTGCTGGAACTTTGCAGTTAGTTTGTACTCTGAAAGTTTTCTAGCCATATTATAACTGAAAAGAGAAAGAACTTTCCCTACCTCCTGCTCCTTCCACCTCATCTCCCGCAGCACTTCTGGGACTATTCATCATAAAGTAGATTAGAAACCTTTAACCTTATGTTCCAGCTAGTCTAAATATTTCCTAAGGCCATTTTATGTTGCTTTCTTTTATTCAATGGCAAGGTAATTAACAGCAAGGACAGGTACACACATAATCATTTTTCTAATTCACATGCTGCCCTAGAGATTGATGCCATAAACATCTCCTGTAAAGTATTAAGTGCCTATGACTCCTGTGGTGATACGGAGCACTCAGACTCTCTGAGTGGTGCCAGGCACTCCCCAGTATCTATCTCCTAGGGACAGCAGTGTGATGGGAGACCTGCTAAGACTATTTCAAATCTCCTCTGTATACCTGGCAGCTATTTTCATCACTCTGCCTTTGTCTGGGGAAGGGGTACGACAGCCCTTGGAATGCAGAAGTTCCTACATGAAAGCAAATTGAGTTCCTATTACAGTTAGATCAACCTCAATCCATTAGGAATATCATTCAGACTGTGTGTAGATACCTAATGAAGTGGAGTAGCCAGAGGCACTTTGTGTTCAGCTGAGACAAATCTGACTGAATCATCCTGAAATAGTATAACTGGCCAGTGCTGCACAGCCCACTCCTTAATCTTCTTTCAGTTCATAGAATCAGCCAAGCTGGAAAAGACCTCAGAGATCATCAAGTCCAACCTATTACCTAATACCTGACACCTCATGACAACTAAACCATGGCTCCAAGTGCCATATCCAATCCTTTTTAACACCTCCAGGGACTATGACTCCACCACCTCCCTGGGTAGCACATTCCAGTGGCCAGTAACTCTTTCTGGGAAGAACTTTCTCTTCTCCTCGAGCCTAAACTTCCCCTGGCACAGCTTGAGACTGTGTCCTCTTGTTCTGCCACTGGTTGTCTGGGAGAAGAGACCAACCCCCACCTGTCTACAACCTCCTTTCAGGAAGCTGTAGAGAGCAATAATGTCTCCCTTGAGCCTACTCCTCCCCGAGCCTTCTCTTCTCCAGGCTAAACAACTCCAGCTCCCATTACAAACCATCTTATCCTTCCACCACCCTGACTACTTGGCACTGGGTTGTACAAGCCAGCTAGTAACCCAGGCCCTTCAATCTCCTTCTCCTCTACCAGGAAAGTTCCTCCACCTCTGTGAGGGCAGAGAGTGTAATGTGGATGAGGCAGCTGCTCTGTATGACAGCACACTCCAGACTGAAGGGAAACATGCAGGTAAATTAATAATGTGTTTGAACCTAATAAGTATGATCATAAATCAACCATTTCTTCTAGCAGGAATTGAGGTTTAAAGGAAAAAAAACCTACAGCTGCATAAGCTTTAACCACCATCTTCCCACTATACTGGAAAATGGTCTTTTATATCTTCTCTTTCCCATCAGGCAACTTCTATGTTTTAAATGCATCATCAGAAAATACAGGCAAGCCAATACCACCACAAGGTTATACAACCTCATCTTCTTCCAGCCTAAAATCAGGTCATATTTTCAGGACATTCCTGAAGGAGCAAGATTATCTTAAGAGACCACAATTGAATGTGTTCCAGCAGCAGGACTAATTAAGGTTGTTGCTGATCTAGGTGGAATCTCCACAGACTACTGAAAATCTGTTTGCTCCTTCATAAAAGTTTCAGTAAAAATCAAGACCCAAGCAATTCTTTGGGAGCCCACGAAGTCACAGTGACACAGGGAAAGAATTCAGCCCACACCGAGTTAGGAGGTAGCATTTCTTCTTAATATTCAAGGAATAGTCCTCCTCATCTGACCTTCACTCTCTCCCAACATGCACAGTTCACTTTTCTTTGTTAGGAAAAAGGAAGAGGGGGAAGAAGTTGAAAGGGAAATGCTTTCCAGCCTTGTTTTCATGTGAAAATCTCTCTCATCAGCTAGTTCCTAGGGCTGCTTTTACATGGTTCCAGCATCGTGCATATGTCCATCTTTGAAACAAAAGTTACTTAGAACATTTGGGGATGGAAGCAGAGCTCAGCTGTGGCAGGGTAAAGGTTGAAGTAATCTTCCAAAGCCCCTCTTAAAGATTAAATATTCGGTTTCTATTCTCGTTCTGCAGATAACCACAGCACAGAGTGATGGGAAAACCAGTGCATGCTTGGCTGAACTTCTCATTAATAAAGACCTGACTATCTGGATGAGCTTACTCTCTTTCCCTCTCATGCTGGGAGAGAAGGACACCACAACAGACATGAAAAGATAAAATATTCCAACACTTCATAAAGCAAACCGGCTTTTTTGTTAATTAGTAACTGTCACTGGGCTATATAGATATCAGGTTTGTGTACAGGAGTGGCAGGAGCCCTACTGTTAAGATACAGGAATAAGACCGAAGGCAGAAGTATTTCCCAGACCCACCACAGACTGCCTGTGTAATGCTGGATGAAATATTTAATGAGCATGCTTCAGTTCCCCCATTGTTCAAACAAAGCTTTCCCATCTCTTAAACATCTCAGGTGTTTCAAATTGCTGGACAGGGACACCTCACTGTGGGCTCATACAGTAACAGCCATAGCAGGCTTCTGATCACTGTGCAAGTGTTACCCTGGTGAAAATAATCACATTGCACATAATTAGGTCAGAGAACTAGAGAACTACTCAAGGTTTTGTAGTTCAGTATTTAATGTTCATCACAGGACTAGATGCTTGGGCATCTAAAGTGATACCTAGATTTTTCTAAGGTGAGAAACAGGAAACAATATCTCTGGCTTTTAATACTCACAGTGGAGAAGATCATATCCAAAGCCACTCAGCAGTGCAAGTAAGACTGAACTGGCAGCTTGAGCCACGATCTAGGAGCATGGCTCCTTCTTGGGTTTCCTTGCTTCTAGTCCTGCATGACAGCAAACAACTTGCTCAGTTACAAACATTTAGCTCCTACAGATTTTAATCAGTTAAGTTGTTCACATACACCATATTTTTTTCTCCACCTCAGTTATCTATCAAGCTTCCCTGCACAGGGCCTGGGGACAAGGAAAAAAAACGAAGGACTGTGAAGGACTCAGATTCTTTCAGAAGAGGGACTGTGCAGCTGGGGAAAAAAAAGGGCAGAGAAAAAAAAAAAAAGAGTTGGCAATTCATTACAATTGGCAACAAAATGCATTGTCTGAGAGGAATAAACAACAGAATATGAAAGTCATGGAAGTTTGTCATAGAGTGGTTTGGGTTGGAAGGGTCATCTAGTCCTCCCCACCTCCAGTCAGCAGGGACAACGTCCACTAGATCAGGTTGCTCAGAGCCCCATCAAGCCTGACCTTGTCCTCCACTAGGTGTTATAAAACAGAACAAACAGAAGATTCTGTCCTATGTGAGGCATTACCCTCTACTGCTTTGCAAGGGTTACAACTGTGACTCCGAAATGATGCATTAGGTATTGTGAGTACCTGAGAATTCCAGTCAGTAGGAAATATCTTTACTGATTCCTACCACTTTGTGCTTCCTCCTGCTAGGCAGCAGAGGAGGTGGAAAAGTTAGAAATCTCTGAACCAATGTTTGCTTTTAATTAAATCCTTCCTTTGCACCTTGTTCAGGACCTGGAAGGATGAGGCCATCAAAAATGCATGGGCAGGCCATGGAGCGAGGAAGCAGGATTTATGCCACACAGCAGAGGGGATAAATCGAGTTCGTAAAACATGCTATTTCCAGCTGTGATGTTATACATACTGCTTTGGAGAAGCAGCAGGAGCTTTCCTTTCCCCATGCAGCTGCTTTCAATATGCAACAAAATGGTTTAAATGCCTGAGAAGGCACTAAGGATGTTTTAAGAAACTGCCACAGTAATCATTTTATTAATTTTCTTTAAGGAGAGAAGACTGGCAGAGGCATATCAGGCAAGAAAGATGGCTTTTTGCTAGGTAGGAGAACCATAGCTGACAAAATTGTTCTTATTTAGTCTTGTCACTAAGAAATACTCTTCTTGGATTAACCTGTGGCAGTCCAGAGTAAATTCCTCTCATCTTTGCTAAGTGTTTCCTTCTCGGGAACCTGCTGCTACCTGATATAAAAATCACAGCATGGTCTAGTGGATGCTAGTCATAGCAGGTGCACTAACAGAGCTGGGCATCCAAGCCATGCACCTCTTCCAGCAGAGGTGATGGGAACTGCTACACACCTTCAGAGAAGACCACCCTTCTGGTATCTCCTCTTCAGTTTCCACTAGTTGAGCTTGCTGGGGAAAACATCCTGCTCTGAGGCTGCCTTTTTCTGTTGAGGAGGTTCTAGAAACCAGCTGAATCTTATTAGCTGCCTTTTCCCCTGTTACTTGTTCCAGCACCCCTCTCATCCTTTGTGCAGAGGTTTTCTTACAAACAGGATCCAGAAAGCCTGACAGCAAGACAGAAAGAAGCCCTTTACCTGGTGGGTGTATTCCAGTATTTTTCTTATATTTCCCAGTTCTACCACAGAAGGAGACCCAAAAGAACTTCTGCAAACTGGAAAACACAAGCTTGCTCTCAGAGAAACTCAAGAGCTGAGATAGGGCTGAGCAGCCAAACTCATCCCAGCCTGTCCTCACACGGTGACAGCTAAGGATCAGACCCAGACAGCCAAAACAAAAGGAACTTCCTGCACGCTGAGCTGACATGAGGAGCTCAGAGCCCCAGGTCCAGGTGGGAGATGTTCTAAATGGTAAGACCTCTCAAGAGCCTGGTGAGCTTCTGAATCAGATTTATTATATCTTTGCAATCATCTGCTCTTTTCATCTCCACATTATTTGTTTAAACAAACAACCAGCATGGCTTTGAGTGCCATTTCACCCGCTGCATGTGCAGCTACACGGCTGAAGAGGCAGGAAAGAGAATAATAGAAAACTGATGAGGAAAGAGGAAAATAATAAATAAGACCCTAGGAAAGAATGAGCACCCTTAGGGTTGTAGTCAGCATCCAGCTGAGAGGTCTGTGGGTACAGAAAAGATTATTTACATTAAACTGTGAATTTGGAAAGTAATATTCCATAAGCCTTCCAGCTTTAACTATTAAAGGGAAAAGTAATTATAAGAATTACATAAATGTCAAATGGTTTGCAAATAGCTGAAACATTTCTCTCTCCTTAGTAGATTGTTTTGCATGACAAACCCACCAAGTTTCTCCATGATGGGTAGGGAAGGGGGGGAGGGGGAGGGTGTCTATCATTCATTTTAAAATGCAAATATTTTAATAGGTTTCTTTTAATATATATGATAATGAGCTTATAGATGAGACACAAACCACAGGCCAAGTAAGCAGATGTCTTGTCAACAAGGTCTAGAATTTAGACTCATTAGGGCCCTTTTAAGAAACATACTTACTCTGAAATAAAACTGAGGCATATTGTAATATTTCAGATTCACACTGCTCCGTGTGACATTTTTTTCCTCATTAAAATGAAGAATGACACAGGCAGAGAGAGCCCCCATCTTTCCTGCTTTGTATTTGTAGTTCAAAAGATGTCTCCAGCAAATTGTCCCAGAGAGACAAAATATTAAGCACCTTGAGTGCTGTTCTGCATGCAATTAATTTCACAGCCTTTGGAAGTTTTCCTTGCGTCGTGGTGACCGGCGAAATAATAATTAGTTGCTATTCATTGTTCCCATCTTGTTCGCTCTCTCTTTTCTGCAACCTGTCAAATTCTGTTTAACTCTGCTTGTTTTTCTAGGTGTCAATTGTTCACCCTTTGACTTTGGAAAGTTTGAAAAGCAAAGAATCAGACAGACCTGGGCAAGTGAAACTCAGCGAACGGTAACCACCACACTGCGTTTCTGAAACTACAGCGAGTAAACAACATGTGTGATCGTTCAGCAAATACCATAACAATTAGGTCAAGGTTCTGAGTTAATTGCCCATTGGGTTGGGGTTTTGCCAATCTACTGAAATCAATAGAAGGTTTCTTACTCCCCTAAGAGGCTTTCTATCAAACCATTGTGGCCAGCAGGAGGAGGGAAGTCATTGTGCCCCTGAACTCAGCACTGGTTAGGCCACACCTTGAGTACTGTGTCCAGTTCAGGGCCCCTCAGTTTAAGAAGGACATTGAGACTCTTGAATGTGTCCAGAGAAGGGCAACGAGGCTGGGGAGAGGTCTGGAGCACAGCCCTATGAGGAGAGGCTGAGGGAGATGGGGTTGTTTAGCCTGGAGAAGAGGAGGCTCAGGGGAGACCTTATTGCTGTCTACAACTACCTGAAAGGAGGTTGTAGCCAGGTGGTGGTTGGTCTCTTCTCCCAGGCAACCAGCACCACAGCAAGAGGACACAGTCTCAAGCTGCACCAGAGGAAGTTTAGGCTTGAGGTGAGGAGAAATTCTTCACAGAAAGAGTTGCTGGCCATTGGAATGTGCTGCCCAGGGAGGTGGTTGAGTCACTCTTCCTGGAGGTGTTCAAAAAAGGATTGGATGTGGCACTTGAAGCCGTGGTTTAGTTATTGATGAGGTGTTGGGTGACAGGTTGGACTTGATCTCTGAGGTCTTTTCCAACCTTATTGATTCTATGAATTAAGCTATCTTCTAAACTCCTTCCTTTGGTGGACACATATATATATTACTGTGACTAAATACTGTTGAGAAGCCTACAATGTCTTGGGTTGTAAAAAATGATAAAGAAAGAAAATAAGCAAACAACCAGAACATAGTTATTTGTCCTAAAATCCTCATTAGGAAGGCAGAGCGTTATAAACACCACCACTGGTATAAACAGAGGAATCTGCAATATGAAATAAGCTATCAACACAGAGACTTCAACACTGTATTTTACAGCAGCAGGGGACAAACTTTCAGATGATACCTTCCAATTAATGAGTTTTTAAGGATAACCTTGAAAGAAAAATGTATTCAAAGAACTACGTAGGAATCCTCAGTGCAGAGGTTTGATGTTACGCACTGAATGTCTGAAATTGAGCATGCATTCATCATGAGAGACCCAAGGATGTTTCTCTGTGAGACAGAAGATACCACCACCAGTGTATAGACTCAACCAATAGCCTCAGCAAAGCCTAGTGGCAGAGAAGAGCAGAAAAGAACCAAAATTGCACTTGGAATTCTGACATTGAAAGGGAAAATGAAGGGGGCAAGTGTGGTACCTACTATTTTTGTTATATTTTCCCAAATTTAGCATCTAGAAAAATTGCAAAGCCTTTCTGCATTCCTCATACATCTATCTAAAAAGAAACAACCACTTTTTCAAGCTATGAGATTATATTGTTGTTCTTGGCTTTCAGGCTGCTTTTCAGGGCTTACAGATATTTAGATGCCTGTGACCTAAAGTCAGTCGGAGCCTTTCATTTCAAAGGTATCTGTGGCCCAGCCCATAATATCCAAAGACATTTCCCTAAGAAAAGAGTATGGGCAGAACTTGCCTGGCACAGGCAATGTCTGTAGGCAAGCAGAACTTTCCTGGGGACCAAATTTCTGACTGAAATTTCTCAGAAGCTAAGAATCTTCACTGATTTCTCCATGTGCCTAACACACCTTTAGCCTGCTTGTAGGAACACCAAGCAGCATCTATGTACAATGCTGCTCCAAAAACATGACCACCATAACACAGTCATCATTTGCTTCCTAAAGAGAAGATGGAAAGAGAAAAGACATGAGAGGTGATAACTGCATTGCCTAAATGTACTGTTGGAAGATACCTGATTCTGCAGTACAATGTCCGGTACAGAAATGCAGTAGAAAAGTCAATGGAAACCTTTCACTAACCTTGGTGAACTCTGAATTAAGCTTTAAATGCTTTCTTCCAGGAGCAGTAGTGCTATTCCAAGACAAAAGCTGGTTTTGTCTCTGCTCACAGAGGTCTGAACAGTGTTTCAAATTCTCAGTGTCTGTATTTGTGTTCCCTGGCTACATATGGAATGTCTGACTACATCCACTGGAGATCCAAAAAAGCAAGATGCTATCTCCAAAGCAGAAGACACTCAACTTATCTGATTTATACCTTCCCCAAGTCCAGTGCATGAGCTGGTACCTCTGCACAGTTAAGAGATTTAAAGGATTTTGAGTGTCAGAGACTGAAGTTCTCATCTAACAGAGAAGCAGCAATTCAGATAAGCTGAGTTTCACACTTTGCCTCATGTAAGTTCAGTAATTGTCATTTCTTCCTTGCCACCTTCACTATTGCTGCCAGCCAGCACAAGCCATTAGATTGAAAGGAAAGGATTCATTTATTAGGAGCTTGAAAGGATGCCTGACCTGCCATACTGGCAGGTCATAGTATAGCAAGATGGAAGCATTTCTTTGGTCACTACATAATGAGCCTGGCAATCTGAGTACAGAAGACCTTGTATCCCTCTGACAGCACCTCAAGCCTTGCTGATGCATCGATACAACTGCACTGGTGACACGGTGGTGGATTGGTTTGGCACTGAAGGCCTGGATCCTAGACTCATATAATGTCACTTTTAGCAGCTGAAATGCAAACTGCCCCAATTCTACTGGAAAGAGTTATAGTTATTAAAATTATGCAGAATTTTAACAAGTTTGGCCCTCCTTGTTTCACATACAATTTCCCTGGTTCAGTCATGAACAATTCCACTGTACTGATATTCACCAAGTGCCACTGTGATTCATTTGCCACTATCCCAAAGCATGCCTGAGATTCAGCTCTTCTCTTACAACTGGCATCCTGCAGGATTTTCATGAAGACTCTGTAGCAAATAACACTACAGACTGCCTTATCCACACAAAATAAACACAGGAGTGGTGACTTTCTGTGAAAAAGCAATGGGTCTCATGGACTTGAAAAGTTCTTAAGGAATTTAGCATAAATTCCAGCCAACATCACACAGCTCCTACAAAAATATATTAGCATGACCAGCACTAAATTCATGCTCCAATAAAACATATAGACATAGTCTTAGGTTGAAGCACATTAAGTCACAATGATACATACTTGAGCAGCGATTCAAATGCTTTCTTCTGAGTCAGGATCTAATTCTCAGTAAGACAGGCCTAGGGTCCCCTTTGTGCCACTGGAACAGGACAAAGACAAGAGCAAGAATGTCAGTGCTTTTATTTTGAAGCCACAATTTGAACCTTTTGAAGTATAAATAGATTAGTGAAAATCTGCAAATAAAACCATGTTGCAGGTCATAAGAATGAGGGCAAAAGTTATTCAGCTGCAGGACCATGCTGAATGTCAGGAGAGGTTCTTCAGGACAGGAGAAGTTCACAAAATGTCTTGTAATGTTCAAGATGAAAATAAACCACCAACCAACCAAACAAGCCAAATTGGACAAAATGCATTCAATAAATGAACTTGGTTCAAATTTTCAGGAGACAGCAAAACCTACAGATAAACAGCTTTATTCCAAAACTCAGCAGTCATCTCAGCCTCATGTTTCCATGGAAAAGGCAGTATCAAATTCTATGCATCTAGGAAAAGATCAAGCAAAGCAGGAAATATTTCCCAACACCTTTTTGTTGTCCAAAGCCAAGACAAAAGTTTTAACATTTACATTTGGTCAGTCTTAAAGGAAAACATCCTGGTTTTCAAAGGCTTTATTTCTTCTGTAACTGCAACACAGTTCTGTAAAATGTTTAGCAGAGGTTCTAGGGGTTTATAAAAGAAAAGAGGGGGGGGAAGAAAGTGTGATTTCTTGGGAATTACAGTTATTGAGCACAAGAAAAAAATCACTTTCCAATAACAATTCCCATGTGCGACTTCAGCATGAAGTTTTCAATTAAAGGGGCGGAAATGTAATAAGAGAGCATTCTGTGTTTACACAGCACACACAAGGGTAGGAAGCTAAATGAGTTCCTGCACTGAGCTTCCCATGGACTGAAGAAACTAGTTTCGCTTCAGCACTTCACAACATAGCCATTTCCAGAGCCTTGCACACTAAACCTAAGGAGAAAGAGAACTAACATCTCATTATCTCTGGTCTAAAGGGCGAATTTTGCTCTTTCAGAGGAAAACTGAACTGGAACACACAAAGAACCTGAAGAGGGCAAGGCTATGGAAAGCTGGGCATTATGATCTTTGAGGTCTCTTCCAACCTTTGTGATTCTGTGATTATGTTATGATAGTAACACAGACCTTTGTCCTTGTCCAACTGACATATCCAGCCCATCCCTGTACCAGGGATACATTCAACAGTTGCATCTATGTAGTGTTTCACAGCACTGGGAGCTATGAAGACCCAGGTAGCCCATCAGCTTTTTTAATTCTTTTTTTTACTCCTTGCTGCATATTTAATACAGTTTTAAATCATTCATTTACAGAGTTTGCTGTTGCTTCTTCTAGAACAACAACTGAAAATGCTGTCACAGCTGTAGAACCTAATATCCTTGGCCTTTCCATTGGTAGGAAACAAAGGTTAGGTCAGCCCCTTCCATGAAAGACACTGCCATGTGTGCTTATTGGTCCAGCTAATGCAGCACACTCAGTAGACTCATACTCATAGTAGACACATACTATAAAGTCAGTAGGTACACGTGCTGGGGAAGGAACAGAAGATCCCTAGATCATGATCTCAGGTTGAATTCATACACAGTATCATTTTTTATGTGGTAGACAAGTACAGCGTGTGGTGTCACAGAACAGAGGACATACTGTAATGAAACCTGGTTTGATATAGTCTCTTTCTACCAGATGGTGCCTTATTTTCCTGTAGTATTCAATATACTCTCAACAGTAACAGAGCAATAGTAATGAGGTAAACATTTTACAGCTCTTATTATCAGCAAAACAGTGTTTTCAAGGAACTTTATGAACCTTGCATCCCTTTCCCCCTATTCATTTTCTACCTTGACTTGGGAAAAAAACCCTCTTGTTTGTCAGTTTGAAGCACTAAAGCAGTTACTTACCTGGCATTAAGTTTAACTGCTAGATATGGAACCATTTTATTGCTACAGAGCCCAACAAGTGTGAGAGAGTACATGTATAGCAAAAGGATACAGCTGGTTTGAGAAACAGTCCACATTACTTCCCCTTCATATAGGAAAGGCTTTGTCCATCTCCTCCATGAGGTACACTAAAATATTTCATTAAAAAACTCCTGGAAAGCACATAAAAGTAATTAACCATCAAATAGGTTAAAAATATAATGAATTTGCAGCCAAAAATCCTGGACAGAGGACTCAAACACTAGCATTTTATATTCACCTTAGAAAAAGTTCATATTAAAATCACAAGGTTTGACAGCCTTACAATAGTAAAGGTTTTGCATCTGCTACAAGTCCACAGAGGGACAAGACTCAGATTTACAGGCAAAAGCAAAAACCAGGCTGAAATTCAGACTCCAATGAGCCTGGTCCTGTTACCAAAGAAATGAATATTCAAGAGCTTGGGCTGCATTAGAAAATAAAATTTTCTGGCACCTTTTCCTAAATAATTTTCTCAGTTGCTGTGAGGTCCTTGATCTAAGTCCCATTGTTCCACTGTACCATTTATCACAAATCATGATGATAATTATAGCTGGGATTTTCAAAGGAGAATACAATGTTACAGTAAATGCTGAAATCCATTGCAACTGAAGTCTATTTGTCTCATGCCAGATCTTAGGATCTTTATCTAGCTTTGACAGACAAGACTGAAATGATTCTCCACAGAGGCACGGCAGCCCCTGTCCTTAGAGGTACACAAGAGAAGATAAAGGTAGGTCATTATTTAAGTGCAATATAATGTCTTGCCTCAGCTCACATAAGGCTGGGTTATTACAAACAACTTGATAACCAGGTTTCTTTCATCCCAATCTATTGCCTTTACTGTGAACTCTAACTTGCAAAAAACTGGCAACTCTAACCTGTGAAAAACAAAGAAGCTTCTCTTTTGTTGTACCTGTAGGTGGGAGGGGCAGGGAACAACAAACAAAAAGAACCCCCAAGTTATCTATGGATTGTAGTGCTAATGAAAACAGAAAGTGTGTTCTAAACCAGTTTTAGCCTGGTACAGAGCTAAAAAGAATCAAACAAACAAAAAAACCCAACCAACCAACCAAAACCATTTTTAAAAGCAAGCAAACAAGGAGATAATAAAATAATGAATTCATTAAAACAAAACAAAAATAACCACACACAACATGGACAGCAGCAAAGCCCTGAATTTAAGGTTAAGCTGAAACTTCAATGTAAATTGTATTTATGAAACACTGCATGCCACTTTCATTGGAGCAAGTAAGGCAGTACACAAGTCTAGACAGAGATAATATGCAAGTGAGTACTCTGCTGCTCAAAGGATCATGTGGAGAACGCTTTCTCTCAGACCAGGTACAGTATTCTAGGTAGCTGGGGTGGGAAATGGCTCTTTATAATGGTATTTCATAAGGAATTAACTTCACAGGACTTCAGAAGACCAACCAACATTTTTTACTGGATTAGCTATATCAGGGATGACCCTAATGGGCCCTACATAAGCAAGACAAAGGTAACCTCTAGAAAATGTTGGCAAATGTGAAATTGTATTGTCAAGTACTGCAGCTGCTTAGTTCCGTGAGTATTTGTCAACACACCAGAAGCAGTTTGTCAACATCATTTTTTAATAGAATTCAGAACAGTTTCTTGCATCTGAAAATTAATTTTTACTTACAATTCACCTGAAAAACTATGGAAAGAGGTAGACAAGAGGGATCTTCATCTGAAGATGAAACACTTGTGATGCCCTTCCCTCTCCCTTGGCCCTACATGCAGCCTAGATTACTAGTTTAGGTGGCTATGGTTAGATGAAATAATACATTGAATACAATCTCCTAAACACTGACTTCTGTAGCTTATCAGGTAGCTCACTGTGGAGCATTGCCTTACAAGTCTTGTAATCACTTCCCACACACATGTCATGTCTTCGACAGATCTGCACAATGACAAGGTCTTCAACTGCGATCAGTCACTGAGAAAACTGGGTCCCTGTGCAGAGAAAGACTTGGTTCAGGATGGGGTAAAGCAGGGCTCTCTGTTTACCTATAGTCTTCTCGATTTTTTGTGTGGACTCACTGCCCACAGACTCCTGTGTCTCCCTTCTTCAAAGATTCCAGTACAGCACTGACAGCATTCAAAAAGCTTGCGCTTATTTCACACTTCTGTCCTTTTTCTGTTTCTCTGGTCCCGGTAAATCTGTTGGAACAAGCAAGTTTCAAGATTATTCCGAAGTGTGTAGATAATTTGTGAGCTCAGTTCCGTGTATCTTCAAAGTAACACAACCTTAGAACAGACAGAGCAGGCACTCCCTTGAAAAAAAATCAGAGGCCTTATCCAAATTGACATCACAGTCGTGAAAATACTGTCTGCATTAGCAGACAATAAAGCTCTCTGCTCACACAGTGCAGCCGAATCTATCACATCCTTCTCTCAATTATACCCAGTCAATTTATCTCTTATTGCCATAAGAAAAAAAATAAATCTCAAGCCTTCATAAAAGCAGACAGTTCTACTCATTTCATTCATGAGCATAAGTGAGTCATGAAATGCAGAGATAAGGCAGCTCTGTAGAGAAAGCTATAGAATTGATTTTGTGGGTTCTGACTTGAAAAACAACGTCGGTGCTGGGTACAGAGAGGAAAGGAGAGAAGGAGGGAAGGGGAGGGAAAAAAAAAAATCAAGGAAGGTGCAACCCAGTGAGGCAGTGAAAAATGTCAGCCACCTTTTCAGTGATGCTCTACCCTGCAGTCACTCACTAGTTTACCACTCATGCATAACCATTCCTTGAAGGAAGCAGTGGAGGGTAACCTGACATTCAACTGGTAGACAATAATTAAACAATGCATGAATGCAAACAATAAAATGAAAACCACTCTGCTTTTGCAAGTGATGTAGCTTTCATTCTTGAACAGTGTTTCTGGAAGGTGGATAGGAATGCACTACAAGAAATAAATACATTTTGTGGTGATCTGGGCTTCACTTTGCTATAAATCAACCTTAAATTTAGTTGGTAGGAGAGAACCATCATGAATTGTGGTTTTCCTTATCAAACCAGTTCTTGAGGGAATAGCTGAAAATGGTAGTGGGATAGGGAGCAGGCAATAGAGAATCATCACAAACAACAGCTTTAGGGGTGTTTTCTGTGAAGGAACTCCAGTTTGTGAAATCAGTAATAGCAGAAAAATGATGATGAACCTTACCAGAGAAGTAAGTCCAATATTTTAAGGTTACTGGGCATAAGATAAGCCATTGCTTTAAAAAGGAAGTTTTGAACCACTGCATTTGGCATACAATAAAGCAGTAATTGACAAATTGTCCTTCACTGAGGAATTCTAGCAATAAAAATCTGTATGTGATGAATTGGTGTGATATGGCTATGAGTATGACTCTTGAGGTTAAGGGTTGAAGGAGTAAAGTTCTCCTTAAAAATTCGGTTCTTGTTTTTCAGATGAAAAGTGTGGTTAGCTAAGAAAAAACTGAAGGTGACAATGTACAATGGAGATATCCTTCAAGCAAATGCTGACAGCTAGGAATAGCAGAGCCATGAAGAGATATATAAATGGCTGTACTCATTGCTAGTGTCTTAATCCAATCTCAAAGATAAATATAGATAGGCTTTCTAACATACTGGTCCCAAAGCACAATGGTATTTACCATTGATAGGGGAAGAATTCTGTTCTGGGGAACACTTGAGAATGAGAAATGCAACCAAGAAATAATCATTCAAAAGAAAGTCAAATTTCATTTGCAACTAGATCATTATATTTCATTACAAAAATGGATCTCTGATGTCTAGAAGAAAGATTCAGAATAACCAACATCAACAATTGGAGCCAAGAAATCCAATTCAAGACCTGTAGGGAAAAAAAATAAGTCTTAAAGTTTTAATTTCAATAAATATCAGAATTTTTAGCTGTGTTTCAATAAGATGTTTATAGCTTCACAAGAATGGAGTGCTACTTTTAGTGAAAATTCTTAAAGCTTGTGAAACTGCTTTCCCTCAGGCAACTCAGCCAAAACCATTGTGAAATAATTTTTGTTATTTTTTTCCCCCCAAGCTGCAGTTTTTTGATGAATAAATGATAAAATATAAGGAAAAGGGGCAGATATACCTATAAGCCAGACTTGTTGATTTTAATACAGCTGAAAAATCTTTTGTTCTTGGTGAATCCTCAAATAAAATATTACAGAAAGTAGCCTGTCTGGACTTCACTTTTTATCTGCACAAAGAGATAAACATTAAAATAAATGTCTGCTTACAAAACTTCACAGAATCACAGAATCACCAAGGTTGGAAGAGACCTCAAAGATCATCAAGGCCAACCTGTCACCACAGACCTCATCACTAAACCATGGCACCAAGTGCCACGTCCAATCCTCTCTTGAACACCTCCAGGGATGGGGACTCCACCACCAACCTGGGCAGCCCATTCCAATGGCTAACAACTCTCTCTGAAGAACTTTCTCTGCACCTCCAGCCTAAACTTCCCCTGGCACAGCTTGAGACTATGTCCTCTTGTTCTGGTGCTGGTTGCCTGGGAGAAGAGACCAACCCCCACCTGGCTACAGCCACCCTTCAGGTAAACTTAACAGAACAAATTTGCAAGCATTTGTTTAACAGAATCCCAAATACCAGTTGAAAATACACATTTTATCAGCTTTTTGAAGTACCATCTTGTTAAATTATTCTTGTTTTGTGTATCAGTTCTGTCCTTGGTGAGTGAAAATTGTTTCCTGCATCAAATGCTGGCTATTGCCTTCGAGTTTCAGGGTGAATGTGGCTGATTTCAAAAGAGCATTCATCCTGTCCTTTAACACAGTACTGAGTGTGTGTTTTAACAAAAGAAAAGGCCACTGACTGACATACATAGAAGTCCTTATAGGCTCCCAGGATGATTCAAAGCCATCCATCACCCAAGTAAGGCAGGGAAGAGAAGGGATTCCAGTTAATATTTAAATCAAAATCCTCTCTTTCCTTCCTCATGGCCTACATTTGAGGGACAGGAAAGTCATTTCCAAGCAAAGGAAATTACTTTTCTGATATTTTAGTCCTCATTTTATCCAGGATCCCCTTTTCAATTCAGGTAACCAGCACTTCTAACAGACTTTCTTAGACAATATGGTATCTGCCAAGATGACAGCAGGCGGCTGGCAGTGGGACCGGGTCTTAAGCAGACTGTGCTTGGAAAAGACAGAGCAGGCAAATGCTTTAGGAAACCAGCTGCTAAAGGAATGTCTGCAGACCTGCCTCTAAGGATTCTGAAAGTGGCTGCTTGCTGGGGAAGAGCTGTTTCCACTCCTCCCTTAGCATTGGTCTCCAGAGCTTTTTCTCCCCCTTCAGCTAAACTCCTCACTCTCCTGAGCTGGGTTGTCCCATTTCTGAAGCCAGCCCAGTATCCATAGCAGTGGTGGCAAAGTTCTGTTTTCCATTCTGCTAAGAATGCCTGTAAAGGCTATCCACTCCTCTATGAACTTTCCATAACATCAATAACTGGCCAAAGTGCAGTTTCTCTGTAGGATGACTTGTAGGGCACATGCCATCACATTTTAACTTCAAACTGTCAGGGAGTTATCTGCTTTCTACTTATTAGTGTTAATATTTGGTCCTGCAAATGCTTACACTCCTGTGAGAGCAAATTATTCTGTCACAGGGTCAGTGGACAGAGTAAAACACCTAAAGAAACAAAGCTGACCCAGCTGAGCTCATTTTTGTTCTACTGATCTCAGTAGCACATCAGTGACTAGAATATTCTGGGCCACATCGACTAATGCACAAGGAGTATGTTAACAACCTCTCCAATAATGAACAATTCACCTCCCAGTCTTTGCAAATGACCTTCATAATCTATCATCTTAGCTTGAGAGGAGCCAACAGCCCACAGCCAGAACCAAAGTCACAGCCAAGTCCCACAGCAGACAATATGGAATGAGATTGCTCTCGATCATGCGAGATCAGCCCAAACTATTTAATTGACATTAATCACCAGCGTGGCACCACTTCACTCACTACATGAACCTCATCAAACAGTTCTGGCTTCTGGAAATCTTTAATGACCTTTTACAAAAAAATGGCTTTGCTTTAAGGTTTATTGCCAGTTTATTGAATGTGAAGAATATAGAAATATCAGCCAGGCTATGCCAAGTATATGAGGCTGCTAAAATGCGAACAGGTGTGTGTCCCTCAGCATTGAGCACAGGGATACAACTAACAGTTGCAAGGGTGTTCATAGCAGCAGCCTATCTGAAACCCTCCCAAAAATTAAGATTCCTATTCAATAATTCACCTTTGTCATTTTAAAGTACATTTGAGTTAGGTTAATCTCTTGTGGTCAAGCTAAAGAAGTGCAGGAAGGGCAAATTCTCTCTCCAGATCTCCCCTAATGAAAACAACAACAACCACCAAACCCCCCAAAAACCCTAAACACACCAAAAAATCCAAACCACTGTGTTAATCTGGACTGTTTACCAAGATGATAAGAAGCATAGACATGTAAGATACACAAGCAAGTAATTTCTGGGTAGCAGTGTAATTACGTGAGACAGACCTAGCTTTCAGAGGGATTTGATGTGGAGTTGTTTTGTATTCCAACTGCAATAGCTGAGTGCCATCCAAAATGCGACTAAGCTGAAAGAAGCAGAAAAACAAAAGCATCTTCTTTGTCCCAAATGAATTCAACTTTGTTAGTTTTGGCAGCTTTTCAAACATCAGGGGGAAAAAAATTATTTGTTTGATTTTTTCCCTTCTTTCCACGTAAGGTCAATGATTAAAACAGGATCAGCTCAGTGACTACACCTACAGTTCACAGTCTGTTAGATAAACTCACTAAGTACCATTTTGACAGCTGGGGGGGAGGGGGGAAGAAAAAGCAACTAGAAGATAGCATGACTTCTTATAACAGCTTTACAAAATGGAGAAGATTGTTGCTTTCTCAGGTAGCTAAAAGCCTGGGCCATGAGGCAGAACAATTCTGTTCTAATCTCTCTCCCAGAGACCTACTTGTTGTCAGCCAGCAGGTCATTCACACTAAAAGTTTCAGAGACATATGTCACGGTCTTGACACGCAAACCAAATGCAGTTGCCAGTAAATAAAACCATCTGCAGAATAGCTTAGGCTCAGTATGTTTCCCTGGTGGCAGGAATTCATGGAGATATGAAAAAGGAGTTCTTGAAATAAGCAGCCAGTCTTGTCTAAAAAAGTTGCATCTAATGTGTCATTACTTATGGTGTGATTTGCGAAGGGTCTAGACAGAGAGATCAGTCTTTGAAACCCACTGGTTTTTTAATTCCTCACTGTACTACTGCTGCCAAAACAAACCCCCAAACAAACCAACCAAAAACCCCTTCAAACTGCATTTGTATCATTCTCTACTGCACTGTGGACAGGGAAAAAATTCCTTTTATCAGCTTCACAGATTTAAGAACTACACTGAATCCTCTGAGACTATTAAAAAATACCCAAAAAATGAACAAGCAAAAACCCCTCCACCAAAACAAAACCCCCCAAGCCACCAACTTCTCCTCTGCTCTTGTAATGGGCTAATTCCATTTAGAAAATTTTCCTCAAAGGAAACATTCTTTCAGGGGAAAGAAAAGAATTCATAGAAAAGGCAAGACAGCAGTGGGAAATACTGTGCAGGAGGACCTTAGAGCAGCAATGTTTCACTGGATTCCTTACAGAGCCTCTCAGTGTTTGCGGGGAGAAAATATGGTCCCCTGTTCAAACACTAACAATAGCAAGCAATTAATTCAGTCTTATTAGGATGTCAAATACTCCTGCCAGATTATCATCAACACCCTCTGATAATGAACCAATGTCTGTTTTGTTGGCTGATAGAATTAAAAGTGCTGAGTTTTCAGATCCAGTCACAGAGTAGACAGTAGCAGTGTGAATCTGATGAATAAAGGTATTTCTAAGCCATATTTCTGCCTTCTTATTGTTAGGCTGGCTGAAACCAAAACTTTTTTTCCCTAGGATTAGGTTGAAAGAGTTACAAATCTGCCTTAAAACAATTATAGTTCAGCTGAAGGGTCCATGTAGACATCTAACTCGGGTATCTGCAAAGTGGTGAAACCAAAATGCTGCTCCATATTCCTCCTGGTAACCACTACCTGTTGTTATGAAGATTACCCAAACTAAAACCTAAAGACTATGGAACTTTGTCAGCCCCTTATCAATTACCATCCAACTTTCAGATTCTACCATGAACACACTTACACAGTAGCACTTCTCTGGAGTAAGCTAGTTGAAGTTCACCAGGCATGAAGCAAGAGAGAACAGCGTTCACAGTCAGAGGGTTAATGAAAATATAGCACCATTAGTTTTATCTCAAGGAAGCTGGAAGACCAACTTAGGAAATTTCAGTATTGAGAAGTCTCCCAAACTGTTCATCCTGAAAATAAATACATGCATAAATTCTTATCATCTCATGGGCTATGAAGCTAGAAGTTCAGAATAACTTTTACAGATACATGTCCATAATTAAATGAAAAGGGAGCAAATGCAGTCAAGAAGTTTAAGACATTGGTAAAATTGCTGATAACTAAACGAACACTGATTTTAGTCTGTGAAAGCTAATGCCAGAGCATTTTGTTGAATTTTGCTTTAGTCTGGCCATAAAAGTGCTGAATCTGATTTATTTAATCAGGTTTCTTTTTGACTGACATGACAATTGATGCCAGCTTTCAATCTGAGCTGACAAATTACAAGGGGAAAGACTGATCCTTTAAAAGAGTGGGGAGGGAAATCTAGGTGCAGCTAAGGAGAAATGCTCCTTTCTGGCATGTCAGTCTTTCACTCCTCTTTTTGCCAAGTAAACTTTGGTAAAGTGTAAAGAAAAGAGCCAAATCAACTCTAGTTTCCTCTTTTTCAAATCACAGGAAATAAAACACTTTCCACTCCCACAAAGAAGCATGAAACAACAGAAAAGAATCCACCCGATGCGCTGTACAAACAACAGCAAGAAGCAGCAGAAATTACATAAAACTTGGGGAAAGAATTGCATGCTTGAGATTACTTTTTACAGTGACTTAAACCCAAGAGAAATGCCTTGCTACAAAGCTGCAGTTTAAGAATTATGAAGAACAAAGCTCTAACACAAACAAATTCAAAAACAATTAATTATTAATAATGTAATAATCAGGCAAACCAAACACTTGGTATAGCTTGTAGCACTAACAGTTCCTCTGGATTAATTGTATGCAAACTATTGTAAAGAACTATTAGTCCAACCCTACTCCCATTTAAATTAGTGGAAACATGCTAGCAACTTTTTGTTTTAAGCCAAAAAGTCAAACACAAATGAAAATAACACTAAAATTGTTACTGATTTTATTTCTTGGTTGGGAAAACCTGCTGTACTGAATCACAGAATCCTAGAATCACAGTATGTTAGGGGCTGGAAGGGATCTCAAAAGATCATCCAGTCCACGCCCCCCTGCCAGAGCAGGATTACCTATACCAGATCACACTGGAACACATCCAGGTGGGTCTGAATACCTGCTAAAGATTCAATTTAGTTTGGTTTAGGTCTAAGAATTTGCAATAAAGCCTAATTTTCAAAGTCAGTTATATTCATCATGATATACTGGATTCATCCTCATCTCTTACATGCACATGGTTTGCTTAATGACACTGAACAGTAACTTTTGAGCATGTTGAGGTTCTCAAATAGGGAATGGAATGGAATGGAATGGAATGGAATGGAATGGAATGGAATGGAATGGAATGGAATGGAATGGAATGGAATGGAATGGAATGGAATGGAGTGGAATGGAGTGGAGTGGAATGGAGTGGAATGGAATGGAGTGGAATGGAGTGGAATGGACCAGACCAGGTTGGAAGAGAACTTCGAGGTCAACACGTCCAACCTATCATCCAACACCACCTAATCAACTAAACCATGCAACCAAGCACCCTATCAAGTCTACTCCTAAACACCTCCAATGATGGTGACTCCACCACCTCCCCAGGCAGCCCATTCCAATTGGCAATCACTCTCTCTGTGTAGAATTTCTTCCTAATATCCAGCTGAAACCTCCCCTGGCACAACTTGAGACTGTGTCCTCTTGTTCTGGTGCTGGTTGCCTGGGAGAAGAGACCAACCTCTGCCTGTCTACAACCTCCTTTCAGGTAGCTGTAGACAGCAATAAGGTCTCCCCTGAGCCTCCTCCTCTCCAGGCTAAGCAACCCCAGCTCCCTCAGTCTCTCCTCATAGGGCTTGTGTTCCAAGCCCCTCCCCAGCTTTGTTGCCCTTCTCTGGACACATTGCAGCAAGTCAGCATCTTTCCTAAACTGAGGGGCCCAGAACTGGACACAGGACTCAAGGTATGGCCTAACCAGTGCAGTGTACAGGGGCAGAATGACCTCCCTGCTCCTGCTGGCCACACTGTCTTGATATGCCCTCTTGGCTGCCTGGGCACACTGCAGGCTCATGTTCAGCCTACCATCGACCAGCACCCCCAGGTCCCTTTCTGCCTGGCCGCTCTCCAGCCACTCATTCAAGAAACACACCACAGATAGAACTACCTGTTTCTAGCTATTGCAAAGTCACTGGAGCTTCTGAGAAAAATCTTCTTCAGGGCAATAAAATGAGCAAATAGTTCTTCTGAGTCCAGTAGGCATTTCTGTAAATAAAGAAAAATGGGACAAATATATTTTTTTTTTTAAAGAAAATGTTAGAGAGACCAAAATATTGATTACATTGCTCTGAGGAAGCTCTCAGGAACCCAAGATAAAAGAAGTTCTAATAATCAAAAGAAAATCTGTGATTGCAGAAAGTGTTGTGGTATCAATAACTGTTAATGAGCAACTTTGGCAGCTACTTGCAACAAAAATAAATCACCTGTCACTTTCAGGGACTTGCCGAGGAGAGCCACAAAGACAGTCAGAGTGCTGGAGCACCTCTCCTATGAAGACAAGCTGAAAGAGTTGGGGCTGTTCAGCCTGGAGTCAGTGCTAATCTCTCCTCCTTTTTTGAGATCTGTCCCTTCCTTACAACAGCAGCCTTTCAGCAACATTCAAGGCTCACTAATTCCCCAGAGATGATGTTAAAGAGCTCGTGAAGAAGCTGCCTTTTCAGGTCATTGTATTTTTTTTTTTCCACTCTTCAAGACTTTTTATCCAAGAAAAACAGATTATTAGTGACTGGAAAACATCCAAGGACATATCTCATTTTGTGTTGGTCTGTTGGCTTTCAGAAAATTCTCTCTTCACCCAGTGAGCTGATATTAATTTAAATGATCTGGAGTACTGACTGTAGATTTGAGAAAACAATATCATTGCCTCAGAAGAGTTTTGTTTGATACATAGCTAACCACTAACCTTTTTAATAGTTAGAATGCAAGAAGCATCAGTTTCATTTTCACATTAGTGCCTCTAGCAGCATGTAGTGAAGGTAGCTGAGATCTTTGGGGATATCTGGCAGAGCTTCCAGAAATTGTTCTGCTGTTTGCAATGCAGGTGGCATACAACGTAGCAGTTTTCTATTCTTCTCCCATGTTGAATGCACTGCAGGATTTATTAGTGTTACTGTTAGATTGCAAAAGGGTTATACACCAATTACCACTACAGGAGGAATAAACTTTTCTAATATACTGTAACAGGCATCCCTGCCCCCCAACCTGAAAGTTGTCTGAGCGCAGGAAAAATCCGACTCAGCCCACGTCTGAAAACAACTCCCTGGCTCAGAAGAGAAAACAAACAAACAAATAACCTAGGGAGCCTTTAGGGATTTTTTCCCCTCCCTGTTCTTAAGAAAATACAGGTTAACACAGAAGCCCAGCAGAGCTCGAATTTCTCAGTGCTTCTGTTTCCAAAGATATTTTTAAAGCATCGGTCTCAGTGGCAACCCTTACATTGTTTGATTTTAGAAGACTGCATTCTGCAGTATAATAAAGACAAATTACTGAAAATATATCACAGAATTTCAGGGGCTGGAGGGGACCTCGAAAGATCATCCAGTCCAACCCCACTGCCAGAGCAGGATCACCTATACCAGATTACACAGGAAGGCATCCAGGTGAGTTTTGAATATCTCCAGAGAGGGAGACTCCACAAGCTCCCTGGGTAGCCTGTTCCAGTGCTCTGTCATCCTCACAGGGGAAAAATGTTTCCTCATATTTACGTGATACTTCCTAAGCCTCAGCTTCCACCCATTGCCCCTTGTGCTCTTATTGGGCACCACAGGGAAGAGCCTGGCTCCATCCTCATGGGACTCACCCTTTACATATTTATAAATACTGATGAGGTCACCTCTCAGTCTCCTCTTCTCCAAGCCTAAAGGGCCCTCAGCTCCCTCAGTCTCTCTTCGTACGGAAGATGTTCCACTCCCTTAATCATCCTCGTGGCTCTGCGCTGGACTCTTTCAAGCAGCTCACTGTCTTTCTTGAACTGAGGGGCCCAGAACTGGACAGAATATTCCAGATGTGGCCTCAGCAGTGCAGAGCAGAGGGGTAGGAGAACCTCTCTTGACCTACTGGTCACAGCCCTTCTAATCCACCCCAGAATGGCATTGACCTTTCTGGCCACAAGAGAACATTGCTGGCTCACGGTCATCCTTCCATCCACCAGGATGCAAATGATATTAGTGTCCATTAAAGCTGTTTTAAATCTTGGCATTGATAACTTTACATGTGTGTATCATTGTGACTGCTTATATATCATGTCATTTCATTGAAACAAGAGTACTTTCCTCTCCAATTACTTTTTTAATCATAGGAAGTTACTAGCATTTGTATTTTTTAATCTTTATGGCTCACAGACTTTAAATGACCCTTAAAAAATTGCTGATTAGGTGAACACCACAGAACCCTTCATAGCATGTTAAGAAAAACTAATTGTTAAAAAAAATTAGATAAAATAATGACTATTTTTCCTGGGGACTAAGTATCATATTTAGAGCATGAGAAGAATCTTTACTCTTCAGTTTAACTGCTCTTAAAGCACAGCCTGGGAGATGAACCACACATCGGTTATGTCCTTGCCATTGCTGCCGCAACATTGCTGGACTTGCTGAAGATTGTTAATAAGTTAATTGCCAACATTACTGCCCAGACTTAATATTAAGTTTAATAGCAGCTCTACATGTATCAGTGAGGTTCCCAGTAACCACTGTGCTACAAACCACAGGGCCACACTCAGGCTTCATTTCTTGTTTCATTTCCACCACTGGAGTGCAACAAATACAGGCCCTTGGTCGGGCTTATTTAACCTGCACCGCCAGGTTTTATCCCCCTGAACAAAGTATTTGTGGCACTAGAATAAAGGATGGCACAGTTAAGGAGAGACTCCAGTTTCATGTCCCTTCTGTGTCCTTGCTTTATTACACAGTGGGTTGGAGATTGTAGAAGCTTTTATTTTGCTGGATAAATGGAAGCTATTAACAAGGTCCTTGTAGTGGAACATTTAGGAAACATGGTAGGCTCTTCATTAGTGTAAATGCCAATATGTAGCACGGCCAGCAATGTAAAAGAGCCAAAAACTTTTAGTAAGAAGGATGGAGGGAAAGGAGAGAATCAATATCTTTTTTTTATTTCTGCTTCATTTAATTTAAACATTTTACATCTCTCATTTGTGAAGTGAATGCTAAGTGAAAATCCTCAGCAGTAAACTATGGACATAGATCAATCAAGTGAACTACATGCTCATTTGCTCTTTGTTCATAAGTTTTTTCCTGAAGTGAGAACTACACAGAAGTCTCTGAATAAGCCATTTGGGATAAGCCCACTCCCAAGCTACCCTACCTGTGAAGCACACACACAATTATTTCTTTCACCCCCAGGAAAGTAAATGCACAGTAACACCAGCAAGGTCAATGTGAAGAGAGAATTTTAGTCATAGTCTGCATATTCAGGTTCACCTTCCTGATAGTTGGCTCTACAGCAGAAAATATTTAGGACCCAAGCAGTGCTTTTAAGATTGACCAAATTCACTCTTCTTCCCTCAGTGAAAATTATGGATGGCAGAAAGCATTTCATCTCATCTAAAGATACCATCAGAGTCTCAGGCCCTTTGAGGGCAAGGCTAGATAGAGAATATAGATGATGTATTAAGATTTAACATCTTCCCAGGTACTGAACATTCAAGGGGTCTTTTACTCTATGTTGGCCCACTTGTGAGCAATACAGATCACAGTAATAAATACATGGTGTCCATACCACTGAACTCTACTTTCTTTGTCATTTCTTTATCACTCTCCTCTTGGTGAAAAATTGCTTCTCACATTTTTAACCTTGCAGGTTTCTTTGGGCCAACTTGTAGTTGCATCAGTAACATGGCCAGTATCATTCATGTCTTCTATAATCAAATTCTCCTGTTTGCAGACTGCTGGCAGAAGTTTACACAATTACATGGTGCAGAATAACTTTGTGAAGCCCCATACAAGGAAGAAGAAAAAAGTATCTCAGCCTAGTAAATAACTCTACAAGCCCTTGAGTCTAGTAAAAAACCCCATAATTATTTAACAGTTACTCATTTTTCTTTACACTGTATTTTAAACTGGGAGAGAGTGTGATTTGGATTCACCTAGGAACCATGTGGAAAAATTAAAAAGAATAGGGATGTAAAAGAAATACTTTTCCCTAAGAACAGCAATATTCATGTAAAACAGCCCTTATGTTCCTTCTCACTTGTGTTCCAGCACAGAGGTTCAGCAAAGCTGATTCCGTGGCATGAATATGAAACTAATGCCAAAATATTTATATGGACTATAACTCACAGGTCCATTTCATCATCTAATCACAGCAATTATTTTTGGAATGCTTTGACAACAGAGTCAACAACAGCACTGTAGGGCTTAAGAAAGAGAAATATTTTGCACATTCCTTGTTGGCTCAACTTCATTTTCCAAGGATCAAGCAAGTGATAAAAAAAAAACCAGATCAGACTGAGTGCACTCTCAAATCTCTGTCCATGAGGCTCAAGTTTTTCCCCATTTGTTAAGAATGTGATGGGTGCTTTCAATCAGGGACCAGTTTTAGCATCCTATCACACTGAAGAAAGAGATACACTTTGGCCACGACAACCCCACGCAGTGCTACAGGCTGGGGACAGAGTGGCTGGAGAGCAGCCAGGCAGAAAGGGACCTGGAGGTACTGGTTGATAGTAAGATGAACATGAGCCATCAGGGTGCCCAGGCGGCCAAGAAGACCAATGGCATCCTGGCCTGTATCAAGAACAGTGTGGTCAGCAGGAGCAGGGAGGTCATTCTGCTCCTGTACTCAGCACTGGTTAGGCCACACCTTGAGTCCTGTGTCCAGTTCTGGGACATGCCCAAGTGTTAGACATTCTGGACCCCACAGTTTAGGAAAGATGTTGAGATGCTGAAAGGTGTCCAGAGAAGGGCAACAAAGCTGGGGAGAGGCTTCAAGCACAAGCCCTACAAGGAGAGGCTGAGGGAGCTGGAGTTGCTTAGCCTGGAGAAGAGGAGGCTCAGGGGAGACCTTATTGCTATCTACAATTACCTGAAAGGAGGTTGTAGACAGGTGGGGGTTGGTCTCTTCTCCCAGGCAGCCAGCACCAGAACAAGAGGACACAGTCTCAAGCTGTGCCAGGGGTGGTTTAGGCTGGATGTTAGGAAGAAATTCTTCACAGAAAGAGAGACTGGCCATTGGAATGTGCTGCCCAGGGAGGTGGTGGAGTCACCATCACTGGAAGTGTTTCAAAAGAGACTGGATGAAGCACTTAGTGCCATGGCTTAGTTGATTAGATGGTGCTGGGTGATAGGTTGGACTTGATGATCTCAACGGTCTTTTCCAACCTGGTTAATACTGTATTCTGTATTCTATATTAGGAGGGAGTTGTATTTTGAAGCAGTTAGGAAAAGTGCTTCTTGGTTTGGGACAGACAAACTAAGCTAAAGCAAGTATTTTTACATGTAACTCTGATTATTTTCTGGGTTTATTATTACTCTAGCTCATTTTCTAGTTTTACTATTAATCCAGTTAAAATATTGTAGACAATTCTGAGAGATGTAAATACCTCCAGAATTAATTTTGTTGTTATCATGACACTTATTTCAAAGCAATTTAAAGAAAAATCTGCACAACTCTAAGCACAGCTGAACCTCTGAATTTGGACAAATTTAAGTACCCTCTTTTGACATCTCAGATGCTTGGGTTTTTTATTGTTGTTAGCTTGTTTTGGAATAGAACTTGATCCCACATATGGGGTGCTTTTACAAGAGACTCATGAAGCTAAGAAAATATTTTGAGACTTCTCCCCATCCACTGCAAGATGCTGCCTAGAATCAGAAGCTAGTCACTAGAAAACATTTAAAGAGGTGTTAGCCAAGTTACAGGTCCTGGCCTTAAGAAAAAGGAAACAAAATAGGAAACAAAATAAGTGAGAGACATAGCTGAAGAAGTTTTTCTTAACCTTGACATTCCCCTCACCAAGCCATATGCTGCAGTTTCTCAGTGAGTATTGTTGCAGCATAGGGAGAGCAATGAGTATTAGTTGAATAATCAGGATAGATTATCAAAATATATAAAATCAAAGTCTGTAGCCTACAGCAAGTCATAAAGAACAGCAGCCATCTGGAGCTCAGGAAATGTTTCTAGTTTTGTCAGTGAGACTTTATCACAAACACACAATATAGGCTGCTAATTAAAAAAGCTACGACTAAGCATTTTCCTTCTCTCCAGGGATTTTTTTGCATACATGCATTTGCATTCAGAATTGTGATCTTGATGAAAAGATCTTTAAGCTTCTAGGCCTGGATGAAACTCACTACAGGATCATAGATTTCCCTTCTCTACATCCAGTACCCAGAACCAAAAGACCAATACTTGGACCAAAACACAGTCTTCCTAAACTCAAAGGAATTGAAAGAGAATTAACCATAGTAGCAAACTGGACTATATATTCTTTCTAAATCAAAAGAGCCTTTTGAGACTTTGCTTAGACTCCATTTCTACACAGGGACACGTGAGTGCATGACACAGAGCTTGTATTCACACAGCATTAATCTGCAGTGCAGTAAGCACACTGTAAAACATTGCAGAACAGTTAATTGCTCTTCCAAGCCATGGTCTAGCTTCAAATAGAACAAACCATAGCGAGCTGAGCATGATGTGAACCCAGAAATACCTTTGCTCCCTCTTCTAGATAGAATAGAATAGAATAGAATAGAATAGAATAGAATAGAATAGAATAGAATAGAATAGAATAGAATAGAATAGAATAGAATAGACCAGACCAGACCTTCAAGATCATCATGTCCAACCTATCATCCAACACCACCTAATCAACTAAACCATGCAACCAAGCACCCTATCAAGTCTCCAAAAAGAGTTGACAGATATCATTATAAAATAGAGAGTTGCAGTGGAGATGGATCTGGGGCTGCTCAAAACCATCTAAAATATGGCTTGCATAGTTTTCGGACCCTTCTACTGAAAGGTTTCAGCAGCAGTCACCGATTTTGAAGGGCCAGACTCATAGTTCCCAGTGTGCACAAAGAAGAGGAGGCATATAATTGGAAGCTACAGTCCTACATTAATCTAAACATATTTAGATGTTTTTCTAATCTGGAAGTAGCATCATTGTTCCTCCAGTCTAATGTACCAGTCACCCCTACCCGAAGCAGACACAGCACCAAAGCAGCCCCTCTCACAGTTAGAGGTTGTAAGCATTGAGTCTGATAAGAGGGACTCTTTACAGAGCTTTCTGCAGATAAAGGTTCTTCCTGATGTGTTCAAGTTTGCAGTTCAGACTCTAGTTTTAATAAAAAGCTGCCTTCTTTATTTCAGAAGATGAAAGGTGCCCTACTTACTGAGAAGACAAGCTACTTTTTGCTCTTGTGATTTCCTGCTGGCCAGGATGTACAGATGGCTTCTGAAGGGGAAAAATGAAAAAAGACAGATGACACTGAAGTACAGAAGAGATTAGCAGGGTCACTAGTGCACACTCCTGGGGTCTGGCTGAAGGATTCCTGCTTCTTAAAACTGTGAGTAGCAGGAGATGATGGACTCATCACTCAACGAAAAGTGAGTTACCACTTTGCAGCATGAACTTACTTGGCTGCTTTCCATCGCCTTGGCTCTTCAAGAAGTAAAGGCTTGTGGCAAAATGCTACTTGGATGTTTTGCTGAACCTTTCTGTGGAACATATTAGACATGAGGTGCATCAGATACAAGTTCAAAGCACCTGGGCGAAATTCACAGTTGGTATTGATGATTTTCTGCACTGCTTCAGGTGGCATTTTAAGCAGGTTATTTAATGTGCTAATGAGCATATAACTAAGACTGACTAGGAACAATAGAGCTTTTGTAAAAAGATGTAGAAGTGAAATCACATTAAACTTGACAGGTATTAGGCTAAGATATACACAGAGTTATCTAACAAGAGTTGGATGGTGTGCTAGCATCTTCATTATGTCAAGAAGACAACAGAAGGTGTGATGCAGGAGTCAAAGCACTTCTTAGCCAAGAAGCGGCATTTCCATTTATTTAGTGCCAGATAAGGCACCCGTGTGGGATTGCTCCCCAAACCCTGATATGAAGCAGTAATAGATCTCTTTAACAACTATAGTGTAACTTCCACTTGCAAAGCAGATACCTTCCAAGAGACTGGTCGAAGTCAGAACGCAATTTTCAAGCATTTCTCTGTATAACTGAAGCCTTAGACAGGACTGCTAAATCTCTTGAGACTGGGGGGGTGGGGTGGTTATATTTCTTTCTTCATCTGAAAGGTGATTTCATGCTTCAGGAAGTAAAGAAAGTTTGTGCATTGACAATCTAAATGCAGATGCCTCCCATAATGATTGACACCAGAGGTCGTGCAAGTAGAGTTTCATTTCTACTCCCAGTAGATCATGCAGCCAAGCGAATTAACATCTCTTTAGGAATTAGAAAGTCAAAGTTTTGACAGCTCTGGCTTCCTCCTTTGAAATGGGTTCCGTTCTGAAGGCCTCCTTGAGGTCTCATCTGCTCCTCACAATTATCTTTTTTAATAGACAATATGAAAGCCAGTGACACTCAAGGTGTACTGCCATACAGAGGTGAATTTCTTTCCCTGCAAAGGATATGTGGCAATGAAAGAAACTGACTACTACACAGAGCAAGAAGCAAAACTGTCATACAGAAATATTAATTTCATACAGCTGCCAGAACACTGTCTCTGTCCCAATCCTAAATGAGAGACCTTTTCCAGCTTATGTCTGGAAGAATAATGCTGTTTGTGTAAAAGATAGGCAAGATCTATTCCTAACAAGTTCCTTTTGCAGTTTGTACTCTCTTACCAAAGAAGGGATTTTCCAATACAATAAAAACAGCTGTTGAGCTAGAACCCAAATATTGTGACAAATAGGAAAAGCTCAACATTTTGCCCTGCTGTGTGGAATCAGACAGTTGCCTAACTTCTTCATGAATAAAGATACACAAAGTACAACACTGCATTGGAATACCAGTAGGGTAACAATAACCCTTCTATTCTTTTTTTTGCCTGATGGGAGCCTGATTTGGCCCTTGCAGCCAAGCCTGTAAAATTTGAAGTAAAATATCTTTATGCTCACTTGTACTCACACCAAGCCTAGCTGTTTCTCTGCTAGAACAGTGCTCTCTCAAAACCATTACTTGACCAATTAATTTTCTACCATAGCCCACAGAAGGTCCAGTATGAAGTCCCCACATAATTGCACTCCCTTATAGGGCAAAAGGCTTTAAAACTACCTTTTACAAAACCCATTAGAGGCCCATTTGGCAGAATTCTCAGGACTCACTCTCTGGTGCACAGAATGGGACAACTTTTCTCAAGGCACAAGAAAACCTGATGCTTACACTTAGCATTAATTTGTGATTCATCTGCTTTCTTCGGGTCCTAACCTGTACAAAAGCCTTTCCTTTCCAACAAGGGATGCCTTACCAGCTCTGTGTTAAAGGTGACACTTTGATGCAACTGCTGCTGTACAAAACTCGAAACATGTTCATCACAACCATCTAATTCAACACTTTTCTAAACCGATTATCTCTGTATCACACAGGAGCAATTTACCTTTTCTTGTCTAAATTATAGTTCATGTGTAAGTGAGAATGCAGACAAATCCATCCCATTTATAGCCTTTCTCTTAGCCTTTGATTTGCACTTCTGTGCGTTTTCCAACCCATGGAATATCAGTGATAAGTTTATAAAGTTAACATTAGTTCAATGATGGCAGTACATTACTGAAGATAATAGAAACTTCCTCTTTGTTATGCAGCTGCTGATTGGGAAGAAAAAAATCAAAATGTTAATACCCTAAACTGAGAAGGTGTAGAGCCTGGGAGAGAGACAGAGAAAGAAAGCATATCAACAGGAAGTCTAAGAGCAAGCAGAATAAAAATCAGCATTAAGACTACAGCTTTCTGGGTAACAAGAAAATGACAGCAAGTAAGCATTCAAGCTTTATCACTGTTTCTTCCCTGAGCTGATCTGGCATTTTGCTACCTTTTTCATATATTCCTTATTACTCAGCCAGCTTAATCCAAAAATAGTTAACCTCAATCAACATGTGCTGCTGATTACAAAGAGAAACTCAACTCTTCCTTTTTTTCTGTGTAATCTAGAACATTCAAGTGACCAGACACTTAGAGAACACACAGACCTCCATCTTACTTCACAATGTAATTCACTGCTAATTCCTGACTATCACTGTTCTGGAGCTATGCAGTGCAACAGAGAAAGAATAAGATCCTATCCAGTTTTGCCTGTGTCTCTCGCTGAAATTCCCACTATTATATATTACAGCATGGCAAGCAATGCCAACTGCTTGCCAAGATAAGTTTTTGGTGGTGAAGTTTGAGGTAACTCAGACTCTGACAGCAGGGAGCCACCACAGCCAATGTAGAGAATGTGTTCCAGCAGCAATTGTGATTGTTTGCCATTGCTCTCCTAGCCTAAACCTTGTAACATCACCCACTCTGCTGGAGCTGTTTAAGAAGCATCTAGATGTGGCTCTTCAGGAGATAGTTTAGTGGTCATAGTAGTCAGGTTATGGTTAGACTTGATGATCTTGAAGGTCTTTTCCAACCTTAATGATTCTATGAAATAGGATTAGCACTCTTGCTACAGTGATGTAGCAGTAGTCTACCCCAATGTGAGGATCTGATCCTTTTTGACTCGAACCAGTGCCCAAGGCTTCCAGTGGTGATCTGGGAACTACCCAAACATTTGTGTTTCTGGATGAAAAAAGAACATAAAAACATTCTTCCAAAGCCAGGAAGAAACACTTCTCAAGTCAGTCTTGAAGCACTGATCATTGTCCAGCTGACCTAGACAACAGACTTCAAGGTTAACACTTCCCTTGACCTACCATGGTTCTCTCAGAGATAAAAATACCTTCAATTTCACACCAGTCAGGACTCTTGGTTAGAGAGATGACAGATAATGATCTAACATGTCTCTCTTCTTATTGGGTCTTCCCTTCTGGAACTTTTTCTCATGCTCTGTTTCAAACAGGTATTTGGTGAAGTCTGTGTGTGCCATATTAAGTAGGACACTCACCTTTCAGCTGGTAAAAAAAATGCATATGCTGAATGGAGCTGTTCTAGTCTGACCAAGAATGTGACCAAACACACAGAGAGACAGCTCATGGGAGATCAAGCTTCTCCTTCAACTTTTCTAGGCTTTTTAATAAATTTTTTTAGTAGCAGTGATTTTCCACATGAAAGTCAAAACATTTTGCACAGTGTCCCTTGAAACTTACTCAAAGAAAGCAAAATATGAACAAAACCAAAGCAAGAGATACCTGAAGGGAAAGTAAGATTCCATTCTGTTGTAAATAATTTCCTGTAACTTTGAGAGACAGCCTGGACATGAAGTTTAGCCAGAGACTTTGCAGTCTTAGAGGGCACAAAGCATTTCAACACTACAGTTGTAAACATTTTCTTTAGCAAAAAGGTGTTCACAGAGCTTTAGAGGATCAAGACTTTCAAATCAGACTTTCAAACAAAGTAGGTGTAAGCTCTTTGGTACTTTTAGTACTGATCAAAGGAAATTACTTACAAACAGTCCAAGCACAGCACTTACAGCCGCTGCTAAAGGAAGAGTTTTCAGTAACAGCACTCACTGTGCAAGCCACAAATTGCAATCCAAAACCAGAGACAATCAGATCTTTACACAGAGAACAACTGACAAGCTCTGCTCAGGGTCCCAGACTTCCCTAACAGAATCCAAGTAGGGTCTTTCTTTATAATATGAAATGGTTATTTCAGTGCTTCCACTCATATAGATGGACAAACAGGGGTTGCTTGACTGTCCTCTACAGCTTTGTCTTCCAGAAGCCGAGTGAGGGATGAGAGGAGCACAGCACGAATACAAGGAAACGAAATGGCTCTACAGGGGGAAAAGGGGAAAAAAAGAAAAAGAAAAAGAAAAAAAAAAGAAAAGAAAGAAAGAAAAGAAATGTTGACCAGCATTGACACACATGGAGCTGAATACCTGACAAAATCATCAGCCTGTGTTACAGCTGCAAACGGCCTGAGCAATAAAACCGGCAAATATTATTTATGTGTCTTATATTGATCCTTTCATGCTGTAAAATCCTAAAGCATGCCATAAACCCCAGGCACAGAAATCTATGGAATGCAATAGCTGTTGATAAAAAGTGACAATTCCTAATAGCTGAAAGCACTTCTAAAACAAGAAAACACCAAATGACCAGTTCTAGGAAATTGACAAAAGCACCAAGAAAAGGATTCAGTAGAGATTATCTGGAAACTTAATAACAGTGACAGCATTTTTCTTTTCCTTTTTGTGGTGGTTTGAGTCTTAACTGGGACTTAAGAGCTCAGATGGGGGCGAGGCTGAGAATTCCTCCCCCTCTCTCCCCTCCTCTTTCCCAACAGAGAGGAAAAAGAAAGGGAAGGGGCAAATCCACCAAGAAATAATTTAGAGTCAGCTTGGAAGTAGAGAAGTAAAGAATTTTCTTTAAACAATATATATATATATATATATGTGTGTGACAATAACAGGTAGGGTTCACAAGGGTAAGGAACAAAAAAGGGTGGGGGAAAAAATAATACAGAATCTGTCTCTTTGAAGAGGTGTGGAGGTAGCAGGGAGAAGGATCAGGCCTGACCACATGGCAGAGAAGCAGGGAGCCAGCAGCAGTCCTCATCCAAGCAAAGGCAGGGCCCAAGAGATCTAATGGCTGTAGCCTCCTTCTTTTTATAACCTTGCTGGGCAGGGAGGGAGAGTGGAACAGACTAATTTAGTTTCCTAGGGGGAAAACCCTCTGCAGGGAGGGCAATGCTTTCACAAGCCCTACCCCACCCTGCTTCCAGGATGGGCATAACCCATCACACTTTTCCTTCTTATTTCTCTTTTTTGATGCTCATTTAGTCTTCAGTAAGTTTCAAAATCAGACTCTCCTCTTTTGCTCTTCCCAGGGCACAGAAAACAAGATTGATGTCCTGATTGCTTGCTTATGGCAATATACTAACCTTTTGTATTGCTAATTTTGGTCTGAGATGGAAAGCTCCAAAATTATTAACTGTTTTCTTTCCATTTTCTTCTTGCCATATTGAGGATATTTCAGATTACATGTCAGAGGAAGGAAGAAAGGAGATAGGGAAGAGAGTGCTAATATATTTTTAAAAGCACTCTAAGCCATGTTCTACCAATAGTTCAAGAAAGGTGAACTTCTGTCAATCACCACAGGCAACAACAGGAGGTGGAGGGGAAAACAAAACAAACCCCAAACCAACCAGCTATATTTGAAGGAGGGCATCATAGTGTTCCTGTCAGTACTTTCCTTCTATGTTCTCTCTTTTACATTTTCATGACAACTAGGAGCAAGGCAGGTCTTAAGGGGGCTGGGGGAGTAGCTCAGCACACTAAAACAGAAGCTCAGGTCCCTGCTGCCAGCTCCTACCCAAAACTATATTTACCTCTGTGATAAATGTCAGAACAACAGGGAAAGAAAACAAAAATATTAAAAATTAAGTGATGCAGCAAAACAAAAAGAAGAAACAGAGGTGAATCTTGCACTTTAGAACAGAATAAACCAGGTTGGAAGAGACCTTCAAGATCATCACGTCCAACCCAACACCATCTAATCAACTAAACCATGGCACCAAGCACCCCATCAAGTCTCCTCCTAAATACCTCCAATGATGGTGACTCCACCACCTCCCCAGGCAGCACATTCCAATGGCCAATCACACTCTCTATGAAGAATTTCTTCCTAACATCCAGCCTAAACCTCTCCTGGCACATCTTGAGACTGTGTCCTCTTGTTCTGGTGCTAGTTGCCTGGGAGAAGAGACCAACCCCCACCTGGCTACAACCAGGTAGTTGTAGAGAGCAAAAACATCTCCCCTGAGTCTCCTCTTCTCCAGGCTAAGCATCCCCAGCTCCCTCAGCCTCTGCTCACAGGGCTTGTGCTCCAAACCCCTCACCAACTTTGTTGCCCTTCTCTGGACACGTTCCAGCAAATCAATATCGTTCCTAAACTGAGAGTCCCAGAACAGGACCCAGAACTCAAGGTGTGGCCTTACCACGCTGTTGTCACGCTAAAATTGAAATGTGGGCACCCCAGTAAGGTGGCCTTTTGGAACCTTTTAATACCTCAAATTTGCAGGTTAGCTAGTTACTGTTAAAACCTGCACCAAGGTTCCTTTATGTGCCAAGAGACATTACAGCTTCTCTAAAACTGCCCACACCAACGGCAAAGGCTGAGGAGGCCACACCAGGTTCAACTGCTGCACAGCTTTGCACAGAATTGTATTGGCAGGTCTTTCCCCTCACAAACGTGTTCCATTGTACAGATTTCCTGTTGAACTCAGAGAAGCCCCTCAGCTGAAAACGAGGAGGATTTGGAGCTGTAAAATAGTTCAAGTTTTGACAGGTAAAAACAGCGTAGAAAAGAATGCCAGCATCTGTCACTCTTCCAGTGTAATGGTGCCGTGGGCTGAAGCAGGACAGCAAAGATCTAGATTCATTTGGGAGACATTAAGAAAATGGTTAATAATGAGAGCAGGAATCTGTATCTATAATTAGGTTGCTACTCATCAGTCCTGTGTTCAGAGGCATCAAAGCCATTTTGGTTTTCTTCTAAGAGGATACAGTTACATTGTAAGTATGGTTTCTATATTCCAAAGCTTTCACAACCTAGGGTAGATCAGTTTTAAGACACTGAAAACTCATGTTTGTTCAACAAGCCTTTCATACATGAAAGATATAAGCATGCAGAGGTATCCAGACATATATAAGAGATATTAGACCTAGAGGTCCACTCTTGACCCAGACTTACTCTGGGTTCAGGCACAGTTGGAATGGAATGGAATGGAATGGGATGGGATGGAATGGAATGGAATGGAATGGAATGGAATGGAATGGAATGGAATGGAATGGGATGGGATGGGATGGGATGGAATGGAATGGAATGGAATGGAATGGAATGGAATGGAATGGAATGGAATGGGATGGGATGGGATAGGATAGGATAGGATAGGATAGGATAGGATAGGATAGGATAGGATAGGATAGGATAGGATAGGATAGGATAGGATAGGATAGGATAGGATAGGATGGAATGGAATGGAATAGGAATAGAATAGGAATAGAATAGGAATAGAATAGTCCAGGTTGGAAGAGATCTTCAAGATCATCGTGTCCAACCCATCATCCAACACCATCTAATCAACTAAACCATGGCACCAAGCAACCCATCAAGCACCCCATCAAGTCTCCTTCTAAACACCTCCAATGATGGTGACTCCACAACTTCCCCAGGCAGCCCATTCCAATGGCCAATCACTCTCTCTATACTTTCTGTACTCTCTTCTTGCACATACACAGAAATTAATTACAACAGCAAGGAAATAAGTTTGGCAATAGGTACTCTTCCAGTACCTGAACTACACTGAATCAGAGTGAACTCAATTAATCTTTCAACTTTTCCAAATGCTAGGTGGGGAGCTTTATATTCAGGATACCCTGGCCTGTTCCTCTTGCTGGAGATGATCTGAAGTCATACAGACTACAGAAGCATTCACCCAGGCAGAGCACAAAATTATTCTCCAGACTAGGGAGCCTGTAGAGAGCCAGCAGACAGCCTGTGCTCCTAGGAGAGGAGAGAAATATATTCAAGCCTGACAGGTCAAAGCAAGAGGTTAAAATCTAAGGCCTGGATGAGTAAGCTGTATAACCCCTTAGCTGGAAAGGGGCTCCATTTGTTCTCTGACAAATTACCACAAGTTTAGTTACAACACCATATATTAAATTTCTGATTCTAGTGCTGACTGTTGTGTAGCCTTGGGAAGACCAAAATAAAGCCATTCACAAAACTTCAAGCTTTTCTGCTTGTCTCTGTAGTTGTCCACGTTGGGCAGGCATCCATTTTTTCAATATGATGGGAATCCTCTCAAAGACTAAAGCACTAAATGGAAGAAGAAAAGCCCTTCCACCCATTTAAGGCTTTCAGAATCTTTCAGAAATAACCCAGACTGAAGAGGAACTCTTTTTCTCAGAATAGTTTTGCAGTCCATGCTCAGGAAGCTTTTAGCTGAGCTTCAGCCACGTTTTGTGCATTTTCAACCTCACATACCCACCATCTGGAGAGGCAGCTCTGAGGGTAGAGCTGGGGAATGCCATCACAATAAACTAGTCCTTTTGGGTTTTTATATGACTGAACTGCTGCGAATCTGAAACACTTATTGCAGCACAGTGAAACCTAGTGACAGATGGTAATAATCACTTAAAAATAAATCTCCTTTATGCAACCAGCTTTTGCATTCATTGAATAAATCATTAAATCTACAGTACATTTGTGTGTGCTGTGCATTGCAGAAGCTCTGCAGGGCATTTTTCTTAAAAAGATGTTCACTTACCTATCACTACCTTCAGATGCAATAGGTAAACTCTTAACCCTCACAAAGTCACTGACAAAACTCCACTCCTTCTTCAGCAAGGGTCAGGATTTCACCAAAACCACCAAGCCCCCCAGTACAGACAATCTCATATTAAAAGTATACATTCAAATATCTCAAAACTCAGAAGAGGTGCACCTATAGAACAGCTCTGTGGCAAGCAGCTTATAGTCTCAAGTATTACACCGACAGCCTTTTTTTAGCTTGCATAGCCACAAATTGCATTGCTGTCCATAAAAGTATCCTGAATGTGTAATGGAAAATCCTAAAGCAATTCCTAAAATAATGGGGGTTCAGCAGAGGTTCAATGGCATTACAAAAGCATTCCTGTGTAAATAGAGATGGAATGAGAGTACTTTGTATTTAATGAGCTTACTGCATGGCTTGTTGGTTTGTTGGCTTTGTTTGTTTGTTTGTTTGCTTTTTAATTAAAGGTGTAGTCCTACAAAGTGCCTCACAGTGACCTCAGACTAGCAAAACCTGTTCATCACATTCTTAATCCTAACTAGTTAAATTATTATGTAAGTTGAGTGCAGCCAGGTCAGAAAGATCAGCACCACGCAGGACTGAAGTCTAGGAAATTGGTTTGGTCTGTTGTGTTTTTTCTGCACAGCTTAAACCAAAACTTTGCAAGAAAAGGCCTAAATCATAGAAGACAGAACAAATATCTACAGAAATACAAATAAAATGCAAGGGTCATGTCATGTTGTTGGCTTTTAAGTACCTAGCACATCAAAAGGGATGTTATCCTCCAAAAGTTTGTCAGACAAAATGGCTACAGCTGAAAAAAATCTACAAGGGTCTTTGAGACAAAGAATTCAGCAGACTCCACAAAAGCCCAAGGCATTAGTTAGCAGTGACTTAGAGCTACTAAAGATTAGGTGTGTGTATTAATTTTGCTAGGCTATGCTATACCTAAATCTGTAGTATAAAACTCAGCTGAGCTGCACCTTAAACTTTACAGCTGTTCTTTCTTACTTCAGATTTGCCCAAATGGAGGCCAGACTCCATGTAAGAAAACAGAACATCTTAGTGCCTGTTATACAGATCACACCAGACAATCATTAGATGAACAGTTTGGAGTCCAGACCATAGTATTTCTTTTGCTTCCCCTAATACATTTGAACTACGAAGCTGCAGAAGCGCATTCTCCTTTGTGCTTCTTCCTTCCCCACTGTTGTGCATTCGGAGGGTGAACAACACCCTTTCCCACCTCAACAGGAAAAGCATCATTTGAAGGAGCTTCCCTGATATTGAAAGAAGAGGTTTTGAGCTCTGCTAGGCTGTTACAGGCAGTAAGTATGGGTAGCTCTTTGCTTGAGTTTACAGTGTGACAGCAACTGGGATTTAAAAGCCAAGCATAAGTCCTGCTCAGTTTTATGAAAAGTTTGTTCTTCAGATGTACAATGAAGAAAAGATTTCAGGTGGAGGACCTCATTTGTACAGTAATGCCACAGGATCTCACAATGAGGATCTAATGTTTCTTGGTGCTGTGATGGGGACCTCTCACAGGTCCGTAGGACAGGCACCTTCAGAGAGCTCACTCAAAGACAGAATTTACAAACTTCTTGTTTCTTCTTTAAATGCTAATTGTTGGGAACACTTACAGCTGGCTCTAAATAAGCACAGAAGGCAAATGGCATTGCAAGCTGTGTGTTTGTGTTTGCACTGCGGAGGAGCAATGAGCAGATTGGCAAGTTCTTCCTAAGTGATCTTGAAATGGAATAACATTGATGCTACATGCATTATGCAAAAGTGGGTGGATTGATTGGTGGGTCACACAATTCCAAAGACCCATTATACAGCTTCCTTTAAATAATTAAGCACAGGAAAATGTACTACTGCAAAGCTAACTAGGATCATCTTGCCATTTAGAAGATTCATTGCGTACTTCATAGCTAAAGAAAAAGCTAAGCAGGTTCTCCCTCAGTTGGGGCATCACCCTCAGTTTCATGGGCAATGTCCTATTCCTTCAAGCACATTCTATAGTGGCATCAACAAGCATCAGCTTCCCAGTGCCCTGACTTTGTTCATGAGGCCTTGTCGCTTTCTCAAGGATTTGGAAGCAATTAATTTGCTAGTTTGAGCAGAGAGTGCACTGAATTGTTTTTCTCTTTCCCAAGGAGTCAGGGTTAGGGTTGGTACTATTTTTTTCTTGGCAATAGCCTGGCACATCCCAAAAAAGAAAAATAGATAGATAGATAGATAGATAGATAGATAGATAGATAGATGATACATAGATAGATGATAGACAGATGGTAGATAGATGGATAGATAGATGATGGATAGACAGAGAGATAGACAGAGAGATCAATCAGTTTGCAACAGAGAATGTATTTCAATTTGGGTTTTGGGTTTTTTAAGCAGAAGTGACCATCAAGCCTAGAGGATTCATGCTCAAATTCAGCTATTTAGCTAGCAGGGGGTTTATATCAGTGTCACTAAAAGGGTTCAAGGATTGCCAAGGTTTAAGAAGCTGAAGGAATTGAATTATTTCAAGCTAAAAGACAGAGCTATTAACCAGCACCTTACTGACACCAATGGATTTGAGAAAGCCAGTACACATGAGTGAGTGACCCTGCTTGTCTCTTTAGCAACAGTTTTATGAAGGCACAAAAGTGAATGGAGCATTCTGTCTTTCCAGGAGCTGTTTACAGGTTGACTAAATAAATACTGCTATTTTCAAAGATAATTCCTTCAGAAATACACACACAATAGTTAAAAAGACTTCATCTAGTTGTCAAAATACAAGGCCAAAGAATCAGCAGGTCCTTTAACAATCTCAAATTACAACAGGAAAAGAAAAAAACATTGCATGGGCACAATCTTGCATCTGAAGTGACTAATCTGACCCCTCTATGCTAACAAGATTTGAGTGACTTAAAGGATTTTCTGTTCTTTAGAAGACATATGACAGTGTTGAGAAGAGTTGGCTTCTGTGTTTCACTTTCATTTCTCCAGTACCTTTTTTGAGCTTATTGTGTATCAATGTATTTCAGTTTCTCATCACCTCCTAATTAGATCCTTGTCTTATCACCTGATGTAGAAATAAAACACCAGGAGAAATCAATGTTCAGAGCAAAGAGTCAGACAGGGGTCAGCCCTGTGTAAGTGATGTGTCTGTCTTACTCATATCATGAGACCATCTTCAATCAGTGAATATGAAGTTTACAAAAATGGACTCCTGAGGGAAAAAAAGATTTGATTTAATTCAGCTAAGTTGCATTAGTTCCTTAAATAACTACACCTGGCTGAAGTTTCCAACTTCCCATCACTGTTTTCAGTGTCAAGGGAAAAAGGCCAAACAAACTCTTTTGATGGGTTTGGATAACATGCTCTCTATTTTTCATCAAGCTCTACAGAGTAAGACATTTAAATCGCAGCTGTTCTTTTGCTTTCCCTCTAACAAACACAAAGACATATGTGGCTGGAGTCTGTATAGGTCAGCCTTTCCTCTGGAGATTTTTATGCATGTTTAATCACCTGCAAGTAAACCATTTCCTGCGTCTGGGGAGCCTACAAAGCATACTTCTAAGCTTTCTCCCTTCCATCAGTATCTGTATTCATGAAACATGTATGAACTGTAATACATTGAACACATCTACCTCTCCACCAAATGTGGCTGAAATCAATCCCTAGGTTCAAAAGTTATGAGGCAAGGTGTTAGTCTCTCACATGCACACTCAGAATGAGACTGTAATCTAATTTCCTTAAGGATCCACCAAAGACCAAACTTAAAATAACATTGCATGGGTAATACCTGTGTACATCAGCCTCAGGAGACTTTGAGGCTTGATGGAGGTTTTCTGTAGCACTGTTGAAATGGGGATTTTTCCCTACACACAGTTGTACTGAAAGCTTTTTCATTACTAACCTGGAGCAATCTGTTGTTAATACACATTGCTGCAAGCAGACAGCTTCCTAAGAGATTGAATATAACTGTAATGCCAACACACCCATGAGATAGCAAGCTGGACTATCTCACAAGTCACTCCCTGAATCATGTCCAGGATGTTCTTTTAATCTAGTTTTGGGGTGGTTTCTGAAGAAGAAAGTTCTTTTCAACATCAGATAAATATAACCCCCCCTCTCTGCCTTCCTGCTTTGCCTCACCAGTGACAATAAAACAGAGCAGCCACAGCCATCTCTGTGTTGCACTCACTTTTACAGAACACCACTGCCAACTGCAGCTAGACAGCACTCAGTGAGATCTCCTCCTCCTCTCTTTTAAAAGTTGTGTCTCATATGTTTATCACACATAATTACACCATCCACTTCAACAGATGTTTTGTTCCTGTAATCTGTGTGAGTCCTCATTGCTGAGCAGGAGAACAAGGGACAGAGCACCTGCACCGTGTCACAGTGGGATCACGTTCAGAGCAGAATTAAATCTGTCTGTTACCAGCCCCACTCCCTCCTGTGCTGTGAGGCATGTTCTCATTTCCTCAATGCAACAGGCAGTTCTCCCTGCATGGCAATCAAATTGATCGTAGGACTTCACAGACCTGGGTTGGAGGACTTGAACTTTTCACAGTTTTTGACTCAAGAAGCATGAGCTAAGTCAAAATTCCCTTGCTTCTCTTCTACTTAACCCCTTCATGTGTTCTGGTGCTTGCCTGCATACAGATGTGCCAATTTCCAGCTGAAGATATTTCAGCTCAGGACTGTTAATGGTGCCAAGAGACTCAGTATGTGACAGTAGTAACTGACATATTTGAAAGCTTGTGTTTCTGCCTCTCAACATGGAGTAGTATTTAACAATTTTCTAAATATTTTTTTTTTAAAGACAGAAAGAAAGAGAAAAGATAAAAGCTCAAGACCTAACAATAAAATCTTGGAGTGGAAACAAAACATTCTGCTATCCAGAAGCAATTGCTTAATTTCTATTTTCAGTTTAACAGCAGCAAAGCCTCCAGGTTGTTTTTCTTTTGTCCTGCAGACAAAGTTTTTTCTAGGATGCCAACATTTTTCCCAGAACATGAAGATGGGTTTCCCTGCCCTCTGAAAAAAACACCTCTCCTGGCTGTTTAAAGTTAAGTAGGTGCATAAAGCTCATTGATTTCCCCATGACCTGAGCACAAGTAGAATGCTTTGATGAACTGCATCCAAAATGCTTTCATACAAGAGCCCCATGGTTATAGACTACACAGGCTAAATCACAATGAAATGACTGATGAACAAGTTAGCTACCTGCTTCACAAAGAAAATAAAAGGTCTGTGTGAATTCCAGAGTTCTTTCATAAGCTGTAATTAATTATGTCTTATTGGATTCTAGGTACTTCAGGAAACTAAATTCTCTAGTGCCCATAATCATGCATTTCATATGTCATTCACCTTTTAATTAAACTGGCCCTCTTATAAGGTTATGTTTTCTGCCCCATGATCTCAGCTCCTCTACTCCCAGAGTGGAGATCTTGCACATTACATTCTTCAGCCATACACAGGGAAAAGACAATGCCACTGTGTAGAGCGTGACACTGGGTTAAATCCCAGTCTTTCACAAACCCCATCTCAGAGAGAGCGGTGTCCCACATGTGGACAATTTCAACTGCAGCTTTTCATCCACCTCTGAGACTGGACTGGATTCTGTGGCTGGCCTTTTCCTGTGCTATTGGTGGGAAGTGATAATCAATATCTGAGCTGACAGAAACCTGTCAAGCATATTAAAGAGAAAGGTGGGAATTTTATCCCTGTTAACCTCATCGGTTCATGGAAGTGTGCAAAGCCAGGCTGGATGGCACCTGGAGCAATCTGGTCCAGTAGGAGGTGTCACTGCCCATGGCAGATAGGGTGGAACTAGATGAATCTTTAAGATCACTTCCAACTCAAACCATTCTATGATTCTCATTGGATACTGCTAAAGGACATGGTTTCAGGTTTTAAACAGCAGTGATCTTTAATATTACCATGGAGTTTCCAGGCAGATGCCAGAATAAGAATGTGCAGTAGGGTGCTACCTAGAAACTGGGGAGAGTGGGGCACATCCAATAATCACACAAACCCACCTGTTTTTATTTCCTGCTGCAAACTGGCCTCACAGGGGAACAGATCACTTTTCTCTGCAAGACTCCTTGACAGCACTTAAAGGTCATGTGGTGCTGAAGTCTGTACTGCTCAGGCCTAGTTATGATTTTGAGACACTTTATTCAGCTGTTTCAAGTGCTCATACTAGAGGTGGGGGGGAAACCTCCAGCTTGCTGGTGGAGGCCTATTATAGCTAAGGAGAAAAATAACATTATGGGAACATTGCCAGAAGAGGAGATTGGTGCTTATACAGATTTGGTCTGAGAATGTCAAGTAGCTTCCCTCACCTCCCCATCTATAATGCTGAAATGAGTGTTACCAGAATTAAAGGGATGCTGTGAAACTAAATCCACACAGGTTCTAAAAGCACTTAGAGGACTTCAGCTGGAAGGCATGACAGAAATGAAACACTTTTTTATTATTTTTCTCACTCACTCAGAGAAATATCTGAGAGGAAAGCCAATATTTTATAGAACTTACAAAAATATGAGAGCCCTGACTCATTTTCCATTCAGGTCAAAAGGAATGTTTTCCACTGGCTGCCACGTGAGCAAGATTTGGGGTAAAAAGCCTACACCTATTCCTTATAAAGAAAGTCCTTAAGCCAACTTGCAAATAGAAGTTTGCTATCTGCCTTGGCTTTCACCTATCTTTCACCATGGAGGCAGGAAGAGGAAGATAATAATGATTCTGTCCAGAGAGAAATGTCTGCATACCAATTTCTTTTCCTCAGTTAAATTGGCAAGTTTGGGGTCTGAGTTTTGGGGCTCCTCAAGTAGAATCAGAGAGACAGAGCACCAGAGGCCCACTTCTGCCTACAAAGAAGCTCCTCATCGCCAAAGAGATGAGCACTTCAAATCACTTCTCTACAGTATCTTCAAGCACCATACTTCCACCTCATGGTACTTGATTGTTTTAACTCACTTTAGCTGATTTCAGAGGTCTGGTGAACTAGAGGATATATTTACATTTCAGATACAAGTTTGTTTCCCAAACATTGTTCTGCCAGCACTGGAAACAGAAGCCCTGCTTTCTGGAAGTAGGCCAGCCTCTCAATTCTTGAACTCCATTCACAGAGTGCTAAAGGAAGTTCAGCCACTGCATATATTTGCTTTGAATAGCTTTGCTGCTGTTTCAGCTGGAAAGAATCTACATGATGCGAGTATATATCAAATTAGCAAGCTCTGCATTGTCCTGAAAAGATACCACTGCCCTGTCACACACTGTTTTGCTGTATTACCTAGGGAATTTTTCTGCCTGAAGAAATATTTGTGCCTCCTACTTTAGCTAATGCTAAAAATACCACGAGTAGTAATAATGGTATTAATTATTCCCTCCTCACCTCCATCACTCACCTACCCACACAGCAAAGCAGCATTTCAGCGCAGAATGCACATTGCCTACGCAGAATGGGATCCTTGAGGGTCCTGCAAATACCTCCTAACACAAAAATGTCAGAACAGGTACCCTGGATCACACCAAAAGCCCACCCAGCTCAGTGCCTTGAGGCAGTGTGGAGAAAAGTGACAGACAGCACTCAGGGAATGCCCAGCCAGGGACCACCACCTGTCAGGAAACCACTTACAGCAGAGTAGGCAACCAGGTTCAGTCATCACTGGGAGGAGCAGCAGAGTCAAGGTTGATGGTGTTGAAGGAGTTGGGGCATTTACATGCTGCAGGATAAGAACCACTTCCCAACATGCTGTCATTTAGTGGGAATAGTCCTGAAGAGTGCTCCTTGACCCAGAAAACACCACAATCACTGGGATTCTGATCCAGTACCTGCAGGCAACACAAGAGAGGGTAAATGAACCCTTGGAGAGGCACAGCCTTGACCTCCTGGGTGAAGACAGACAAAATAATCCCTCCACAGAAAACGTGGCAGTGATCAGGACTCGCACCAGCTCAAGAAACTCAGAGACTTTCTACCGCTTTTACCTCTCCCTCCTTTCCTCTCCCTTTACCTTGCTGGGTGTAGCTGTATCATTCACTATTGGTCACACAATAATCACTGCACTTTAAACAAAAGTTGCTAACAGCAAGCAGCTTAAAGAGAGGATAAAAACAAGGTAAGCATGTGGTGGTGTTTCCATGGAATATTACCCAGCCTTGAAACACCAGTAGCTCAGCAAAAGAGTATGTGGTCTTAGGAGCTCTCAATGTATATGCTTTGTCATGAATTTACCTAGTGTCTTCTCAGTCCTGTGTGGGTACCTAAATACATTTTAGAACAAGTCTTTGTGACTGGAGGCTAAGCAGCACTTTAAAAACCCCCACCCAAACAAGAAAATGAATTCCTCTCTGTGGGCTGAACCAGACAAAATGTCCCATTCAAGTTTCCCTTCATCAGGATTAACCACATGGAGACTTCTAATATCGCAGTAACCTAATATTTACTTCAGTTTGAGGTAAGACATACAGGAATGTTAATAAAAGCATGCTATGAAACAAACCCAAAATATCTTATTAAAAACATTCTAAGATTTCTGACCTGCATCTTAGTTTTCCTCTACTTAGCTTATAAATTAAGTCTGCCTGTGAATTTTGCTGCTTTAACGCTTCATGACTACAGATTGTGCCTTGAATGTAGGGGATAGAAAAGGATTAGTGATTAAAAGGAAAACACACATAACATTTTTCTGTGTCTCAAGTTTTAATCACTGGGAAACAAAAAATAAATGAGCTATGGGCATTGTATCATTGCAATAAATTTTGAGAAATGAGCAGTGTCCAGAGAAACCCAATTAAGCTTTATGATTGTGTGCATCAGAGATGGGAGGGATGGGAGGAAGGGACTAAATCTAACAAGTTCCTGATAAATATAAAGTTTTCAACTGCAGAAAACAATGTTTAAATTAATACAACACACAGTGATACTTTTGGCTGCCTTTCCAATTGATCACTGAGAGGCTGTCCCAAACCCAGAGATAACAGTTAGCTTTAGCCAGGCACACAGTGTGGCTTAGCCATAAAAGAACACTCTCTTTTTGAATTCAGGGAGGCTTTGATTATGGGTTTTCTAGTTTAAGGCCCTATGTAACAGCAAGAGCAGGGGATCACAGGGCTCTCCAAGACTCATATCCACTAAAATAAATTAGCCATTATTTGGCTCACAGGCATTACTTTTTCCCTCCATTAGCAACCTGGAGCAAATGCTCCTGATGCAACAAAAGGAGAAAGTCAGGTACTTTTCTCTAGTCACTGATTAATTCTTATGCACACCACAGTCAACAAAAAGAGCAACTTACATAAAAGCATGATCCAGGCCAATAAATTCCTGACACACCCATTGCCAAATGTGAAGCATTTGATTACATTAGGTTCCACATCAGAGCCTGCTTTTCTAACCACTTCTGAACTGAAAACCCAGCTAAGAGGGCATGAAAAGAGCCTAGATGAGTAAAACAATATGATTCCCTTACACAGAGACAAAGAACTTCTGACCAACATCCTACAAAGTTTATCTTCAGTATTAAAATGCTCAAGTCAATCAGCTAATTCTTTTAGTCAGTCTCCTAGCTCTCCAGAGTTTTGAGGTTGGGTTGTTTTGGTTGATTGGGGTTTTTTGTTTGTTTGGGGGGTTTTGGTTTATGGTGTGTTTTTGTTTTGTTTTAATGTAAATTTCTAGCTTTTGGAATTCTGAGGATCATAAACAAAAGCAGGGTGTCAGAGGTGTCAAGAACACATCTGGATTATCACTCAGAAATGAACTGCCCTGTCCCATTCAGTGAAGTATCCAATGATGATAAATTACATCACCACTCATGATCATTTAATTCCTTGTGCAGTATAGGGAAGGAAAGTCAGTTATCACAAGACCAGGACTGACAATCAGGAAATCCTGTCAAGTTTTATCATTCCATCTGCCCCATTTACTGTCCCTACTAACACAGACTGACACTGAACACAAAGTAGAAGATCATCGTTCGCCATTGGAATGGGCTGCCCGGGGGGGGGGTTGGTGGAGTCACAGTCCCTGCAGGGGTTCAAGAGGGGATTGGATGTGGCACTTGGTGCCATGGTCTAGTCATGGGGTCTGTGGTGACAGGTTGGACTTGATGATCTTTGAGGTCTTTTCCAACCTTGGTGATACTGTGATCATTATTCAAGAAAGTAACTCTGACATTTAATTTCACCCTAGGCAAGCTTAGGAGCTTGGCAGAGCTCGAGAGTAGGGCACCTCCATAGAACAGAACCATGTTTGGGGATACAGGAAACTACACAAGGATATTTAGAACAGCTGTAGTACCCAGCAGGTGCTACTTCTCATTTCAGCAACTCAGGCAGAAATTCTTTGTGTAGAGAAACAAACATTGAAAAGCATTTATCTCCTCCTCTCGCTTGGCTTGTAAAGAATTTCCCATTAGAGAATGCATTTGGTCCTTTTTGAATACCTCACTTCTTTCTGACATGCTTATTAGAGGATAACATCACAAACTAATGAATTATGATCAAAAATGCACACACAGATTAAATTTGCCTTATTTTCCCCACTTTACAGAAGAAACAGCTGAGGCCATCCTTTCAGATGCTGCTCATCTCATCTTGCAGCTCACAGAGCCTCATAGAGATCACTTTTTAAGCAGAATTTCACCAAAATCATTAAGTTAATTACTCTTCTAAGAGAGATTAATGAGGAAGTTATTAGACCAAACCTGTAATTCAAAGTGGCCTAATTTAAGAATTATCAACAATCTTTCCAAGAGAAAAACCACCTATGGCAAGATAGAGAAATTCAGAGTTAAACTCCAACAATTTATGTCACAGTGAGAAATTGGGAAGCTGTAGGAGACTCACAAGTAGAACACTCTCTCAGTGCTGTTATCTGAGCCATTATCTGTGGGTGTATCAGAGGCCTCCTTGGCCACATTCAGTCCACAACAAGTGTTGTCCCCTGACATTAGATTCTAATGTGCCCTGACATTAGAATTGTGGAAGAAACGAGCCCAGCCCTTCAAAACCTGGAAGGGTTGTTGTCTTAAAGCAAGAGAGGCTCATTCTTGAAACAATAATTGTTTGAAGTCACATCCCTGTTAACCCTGACATAAATTCAGTTCTGTCAGTTCCAGTCCTTGCATACTCCTGCTGCTTCTTGATTCAAAGCCAGTCTAAAGGGTCTAGAAGCAAAACTGATTTTAAAAAACAACTGTTCAAGGGTTTGTAAAACAGTTTGTGAGGAAGTGCATCCGCTCCAAGCACTGGGAAAGAGGTCATGAAGTTTTCCTGACCTCTGTGGGAAATATCTCTAGACCAGAAGGGTGATAGCCGTTAGAACAGGACAGAGAAGGTTAAGAGTTCTCCTCCCTTTTCAGAGAATATGATACTTTCTTTCTAATTCTCTGCTTATTAAATGCTTCAGGCAAAGCAGCTATCTAAAAACCACAAAAGTATTTTGATGGTGGTATCAGAACAAAACATTCATTGACTTAGAAGAAATAAAAGGGGAATCCTTCTTTACAAGAAGGATCAAGTGTTATTTTTACCCTTCCACTGAACACATAAGGTTGGCTATGGAGTCCACATGATTCCTCCATACCCAAGTCATGTCCCTTTTTGCATTTACACACAGAGAAACAAAAACTTAGTATCTTAGTACCTAGTTAATCAAGATCTGTGAGTTGAGACTCTATTTAGGTGATATTTTGAGCAAATATTGTATGTTAAGAGGCTTTATAGCATTTTAGCTTACTAAAAATTAGACTTTTTCAGACTATAGTGCTCTCTGTGTATGTGGGAGGGTCCAGAGCTGAGAAGAGGATGTCTGGTCAGTTTAGGATGCTAACAATGCAAAGAAGAAGAAAGAGAATCCAATTTCTTTATGGTGGAGCATGGACAAAATATGCTGTGTTTTTTCTCAGATAAATTAGAGACGTTACCTTAGCTATTCTTTTCTTTATTTTTATGGACTGCTAATTGTTTAGCACATAGGACAAACTTCATTTTTGCATGCAAGTTCAAGCTCACAACAACAAGAGAGGAAGTTCCTCATTGTTCAGCAAATTTTCTGCCTCCTATTGTTGTTCAGTGCTGGATTTTAATTGTGGAAGTTACAGTATCTTAACTGTTTTTCATTTCACCTTTTATTTTATAGCTTCTGTTATGTGTTAAGGAAAATGTTCCTTTCACTGAAGTAGCAGCATACCAGTAGCTCCTGAAACTGCAAGATAAGAATTCTCACCTGACTACTCGTAACAAATGAGACATGCCTTGCAGAATTCACCCATTTCTTTCCAGGAAGGGAAAATGTGTGCACTGGGAGACAGGAGCAGAAATGAGAAATGCTGGGTGACCTTGGGCAAGTCACTTCACTACTTTGTTTCTCATTGCTGCTTTTTTCTTGCTACCTTTGGTCTGTCTTGTCCAATTAAAGAAATCTGAAGTAGCAATGCTCTTTGCATTGTCAGCTTATCTAGCCAAGAAGGTCCTGGCCTTACTTGTATACAACAGCAATAAGTAATAACCATGGCAACAGTTTATACGTCATGCCCTGCATTTCTAATGCCCCTTCTAAGAAGTGTTTCAATAACTTATTAAAGCATGTGTGTAAGTTCTCCTTTACAATGGGAAGCTCCTCTTAACTCTTGGCAGCTTTAATAGAACTTAAAAGCTTAGATTTTCACCCTGACAATTTCTCCTGGAAGGCTGTTGCAGATGTCTACTGCTCCACTGGTCTGAGGAAAACTCTTCTAATTACAAACCCAAATGCACTCTTGGACAATTCTTACCTTTTGCTTCCATGCCAGCAAGGTCTTCTGTAGTGTTCATGCCTGTCCTATATTTAGAGACAAATCACAACTCTTCCAAGCCTGTGTCTCACTAGGAGAAAGAGGCCAAACTCTGTTCTGGGTTACACGTTAAGCCTCCTTTAGAACCTCTGCTTTCAGCTCTATTCCATCACCCATGCAATCATTATAACCTAATTCTAGATTTAAGCTCCTATTAAACTAGGTCAAAGCCCTTTCCATTCTCTATGGCCAGGCTGGCAGGGTGACTAACCCTGGGTCTCCATATGTTTTACCTCAAAGCAGAAGAAAGTGAACTGTGTCCTCGTTGTTGAAATCCATTGTTCAGTGTTGTCCTTACCTGCCAGCACTCAGCACCCATCCCAGGGTGGAAAGCTCCCCTTTCAGGACATCATCTCTTTCCTTCCACCGTGGCATTATCTGCATATATCTGTGTACCTGTTTAATTGGGTCAAGGGTACAAAATTGCATTTAACAAAACAGCCAGGAAAGAAACTTCAGCTTAGCAGAAAATATTGTAATACATTATATATTTGTAGTAGGAAGGATGACTTTCAAATGCCCATTAAAAGGAAATGTCTAATAAGATCTTTTCTTTCTCTACCCTTTCTACTGACAGCCTATCACTTTCAAACATCCTAATTTTGTTGGGTGAAAATGTATGCCCTTTTAAATACAGATAAGTCATTTGCCATGCATAAGCCTTGTTAATTTAGGATTAATGATGCTGAAGTAATTAAAGTGACCTTCTGCAAAACACATGACTATGGCTTTGTACTGAAGTCCTACTGGTTATCTGTAGGGCTAACATCAGTCCAGTGGTATTAACGGTTGAGTTGGCTTTAGCTTTACAGCTTCAGAGGTGTCCAAAACCACTTTAAAATAAAGGTCTTCCATTAAATCTTCCAAAGACAAATGTCAGTCAGCTGGTCCCAGAAGTACAAACTCTTCAGTAAGACTTGAAGGGTCAGAGATCACAGACAAAACCAAGCATGCAGAGAACTTAGTATGTTCCCCTCTGATTGGAATTGCCACCAAAACAAGGTGAGCAGAAATGAATCAGTGGGTAGAGGTGGCACTCTCAGCTAGGTATTGTCCCATGCATTAACTCTGAATTTGGTATGAACTTCTTTCTCTCTAAACAAAAGCTCAAAATAACTCTCTGCTATACTGCAGAACAGCACTTTTAGTATGAGGGAGAATTGTTTAGCAAGCAACTGCTGCCAGATTAATAATTTATCAAGTATAAACGATGGTTATTTTCATGGGGTTTCTCTAGTTTAGAAGGGGGGTGGGGGGAAGAAGAAGGAAAAAAAAAGAAGAAGAAGAAGAAAGAAGAAGAAAAAAAAAAAGAGAAGAAAAAAAAGAAGAAAAAAGAAGAAAAAAATAAAAAAAAAATAAGAAAAAAATAATAAAAAACAGAAAAAAAAAAGAAGAAAAAAAAGAAAAAAGATAAAAAGAAGAAAAAAAGAAGATTAAAAAAGAAGAAAAAAAAAGAAAAAAGAGAAAAAAGAAGAAAAAGAAGAAGAAAAAAAGAAAAAAAGAAAGAAAAAAGAAAGAAAAAAGAAGAAGAAAAAAAAAGAAGAAATAAAAAAGGAAGAAGAAAAAAAAAGAAAAAAAGAAGAAAAGAAAAGAAGAAGTAAAAAAAAAAAAGAAGTAGTAAAAAAAGAAGTAAAAAAAGAAGTAGAAGAAAAAAAAAAGTCTGCTGGGAACTTTGCCTAAAAAGAAACTCCATGGGAAACCAAATGCCAGTGCGTGGGCAAGGATATAAACCAGAAAAGGTTGTTTTGTTCAGTAGCACTTGGGGTTGGTGGTCATTTATTGCGCTTCTCAGCACACAGCCGAAGAGCAAAGTACTGACAGAGACAATTACAGAGCACAACCTGAGAGTGAAAGAGCAATGAGTTGCTAGGGCTGGCAAGTTTATTGTGAAATAGTATTTACACCACTAAAGCGCTCCTGATTTTCATATTGCAAAATAATTTGACCTCCCAGGCTGCTACCTAGGATTACTCTTATCTTCCCCTAGGAATAGGATGACTATTTGAAAGAACTTCCTCTTGAAGATACAAACATCAGCTCTGTTAGCTTTTGCAGCTGACACAAAGTCCATACAAGAAAACAGTTGCTTTATTTGCATACGGTTGCCAAGGACTTTGTTCAAAGGCAGCTCACAGTGTAAGTGTCATCTGCTTTTCTCCTGGTCATTAAACCCGTATTCGTTCACTGCATACTGCACATTTGTTCACCTTCTTGGTAGCAACACAGCTAAAGAGGGATGGACTGACCTCAAAAGAAGGCTACATTATTAGAAATTTCAAAGCAGGGGGATTTCAAAGACTATTGCCTAGGGTCACTTCTGAATACCAATTCCAGACATTCACATTGAATTTTGTAAGACACCACTATTCAGTCAAAGCCAAGTTCAAAAGAAGCACTGTGCTATGTGATGTGTATGCTATTTCTGATACAGAAGTCATTACTAAAAGAAATGTACCTAGCAATGTCCTACAGAACAAGAAGCAGCATTGTACAGTTTTGCAATTAAAAGGAGAAGGGGTGTAATCTTTTCCAGCAGTCGCCTGTATAGATTGAGGGAAACAGGTACCTGACTTATAGGAGACTGGGTACCTAGCACCAGACCGGCTGCAGAAATGGAGATGAGACCAGCATAAATCCTAGCTGCACTGAGTTCACTGCTTAGGAGAATGACATTTGTGAAGAGCACATTTTTAATACACCTAATGCAGCATCTATCAAATAGCGCTGTTGAATAGATATCCTCTCAAAACATGCACACATACACCCTCTGTACAATTCAGAGCCTCTGTTTATGGCACTTAACTGATAGTTGACCCAAGCCCAGAGCAAGACAAAACAACCTTGCTCCAGTGAGTTGTTTCTGACCTGCACTTGAAATTCTCTGACCAGTTTTTGCAGCCATCCATTGCACTGCACTGCAATCCATGAGTAGCTCCTTAAACTGTAACGATCATTCCTAGTCTCTCCAAATTCTTAACACAGACATAATTCAACTGCCAAAACATGAAGACACAGGATTCTTTGTCACTTATAGATTCCCCTGAAGTGTCTTTCAAAATTTGCTGCCCACAGAGAACACTACACTTGCTTTTCTTTTGTGTTTTTTTCCCTCCTTCATCTGCCTTTGACACACAAGACATGTAACCATGCCTGGGGCATTATGCCTGACTCCAGGAGTCTCCAGGCAATCTGCAATCTCTGTGGTTGTGTTACAGGTGAGAGATGAGCGATAATAAAGGCACATTTCAATGTAGAACCTATGGGGATTTTGTGAAGAGATTAAGTAAATAACTTTTATCAGATGCTTTAGAAGGGGAAAAACAACCCAAAACCTACTAGACTTTCTCTCATCAGACTTCAGGCTTGAATAAAACATTCACAGTGAAAAATCAGAGCCTCCCCAAAGCTCATCTGGCTTTGCAGTCTTGCTACTGTCATTACTCAGCTGAGGTGTTTGAAAACATTTGGACTTGCTTTTAGAGGGCCCTTGGCTGACAGATGACTTTGTGCCTAAATTTTGGTGGAACTTAGTTGTGCAGAGTTTGAACTGCACAGAGATGGTAGTAAAATTATTAGCTATATACTTGCACATCTTCATACCAAGTGTATTTACACAGCTGTAATCCTGGTCTGCATCAGGGATAGTGTGGCCAGCAGGAGCAGGGAAGTCATTCTGACTCTGTACTCAGCACTGGTTAGGCCACACCTTGAGTCCTGTGTCCAGTTCTGGGCCCCTCAGTTTAAGAACGATGTTGAGTTGCTGGAATGTGTCCAGAGAAGGGCAACAAAGCTGGGGAGAGGTCTGGAGCACAAGCCCTGTCAGGAGAAGCTGAGGGAGCTGGGGTTGCTTAGCCTGGAGAAGAAAAGGTTCAGAGAACTTATTGCCATCTACAACTACGTGAAAGGAGGTCATAGCCAGGTGGGGGTTGGTCTCTTCTCCCAGGCAACTAGCACCAGAACAAGAGGACACAGTCTCAAGCTGTGCCAGGGGTGGTTTAGGCTGGATGTTAGGAAGAAATTCTTCACAGAAAGAAAGATTGGCCATTGGAATGTGCTGCCCAGGGAGGCAGTAGAGTCACCATCACTGGAGGTGTTGAGGAAGAGACTGGATGGGGCGCTTGGTGCCATGGTTTAGTTGATTAGATGGTGTTGGATGATAGGTTGGACTCAATGATCTCAAAGGTCTTTTCCAACCTGGTTAATTCTATTCTATCCTATTCTAAATGTGGTATTGCTGGTGCCACGAGGGTGAATTGCCCTCTTCATATTTTCCTTTTCAGTATATTAATTTTTATCATTATAGCAGTGGCACATAAGAGGCTGTAGGTCAGGATTCTGCTTCCTTAGGTGCTGCAAAAGCTCCAATGGGAGCTCCTGTCTCACATGACTTTTGATTTAGGCTGTGGAAGAACAGGATGTCTTTTACAGTAAGTGGTGCTGACTAAGCAGGCATTTCAATAACTCTCCATGAGGTCAGAAACTGCTGTTGCTATTGTGACCTTGTTTGACATGGATCACTGTCTTACAAATGAGTGTTTGAGGTGGTTTAATATACGTTGGAAAGCTCGCAGTGTAAACAGATAACTCAGTACGGTTTGCTCTTTTTCTCCTTAAAAACCTTTGTTAAACACTGTCCTGATTGTCCAATGCAAAAAAAAATAAACCCAGAGTTTTCAAAAATCTATATGGGCAGAATTCCTTTTTAAAAAGAAGTGGTGAGGTTTGGGCCTTTGTTTGCTTCTGTTTCCTCCTCTGTTTTATGATTATTAAGGAGCTTAAAATAAAGCTTTAACATATAACATTCCCTGGCAAATACTGGCTCGTCTTGCACGAGATGAATGTGCTGACAGCAACATAACTTCCCTTGACAGAAACAGGTGTGCAACAAAACCCTAGAAATCACACTGCAAATATATCCCTAAGAATCCTTCAGATTTCCTAAAGTAGAGTGGAAACCAGAGATAGGCTTAAAATCCCCAAAGTAATGTGTATTGTCAGCAAACAGGCTAAACTGCTGCTTCATGGGTAATGCTAGTAAAGTGCCCTTAAAATTGACTGCACCAGCAGCAGAACAGTAGCAATTCTTATGACTTATGTCACATCACATCACAACAGGGCAGATGAGGCATTTTGTGGGGTTGTTTCACATACAGCCCTACAAAATCACATCTCAGGTGATGGGTGAGATGATCTCGGGAAGCAGTATGCTCTAGATAAAGCTGGGATTAAAGTGAAGGGCTGTCTTCAGCAAAGTAAGGAATACATGACAGGATACCTTCTTCACTCCTCGGTCAAGCGTGCCACCACATCAAGGAAAGGTGAAAAAAAGGGTACAAACCAACAAAGGTAATCAGAAGAATCATCAAAACAGAAAACACATCATTTTTTTCCTCAGTTTGGCTTGGAGTGGAAACAAACTCAGACTAAAGAAAATTTTGTCTAAATATTACTGAACCAGATGTTGTTGATCTAGAACAGCCTATGGTTCTACCCTTTACACTGAAGAGAAACTCCAAAATGAGAACAGGGCAAAGTTTGTAGGAAGTTGGTCCATTTTGATTAGGCAAATACAGTTTGTAAAGAATACAGAATTAACCAGGTTGGAAAAGACCTTCGAGATCATCCAGTCCAACCTATCACCCAACACCATCTAATCAACTAAGCCATGGCACTAAGTGCCTCATCCAGTCTCTTTTGAAACACTTCCAGTGATGGTGACTCCACCACCTCCCTGGGCAGCACATTCCAATGGCCAATCTCTCTTTTTGTGAAGAATTTCTTCCTAACATCCAGCCTAAACCTCCCCTGGCACAGCTTGAGACTGTGTCCTCTTGTTCTGGTGCTGCTTGCCTGGGAGAAGAGACCAACCCCCACCTGGATACAACCTCCCTTCAAGTAGTCATAAACGAGTTTCACATCCAACTGTCACTCCCTTTTAGCCCCTAGAGCATCACATCCTTCAAAAGTACAGTTCACATTGAGCCAGTAAAGTTTAGAGGCATACAAAATCCTTCCATTTAAAACACTGATCAAGAAATAGTGACTTTTTCTTCAGGCTGTGACCTGACAACAAACACCTGGCCTGTTTTAACTACCAAAGCCATGCAAATTAAATTAATTCTTGTTCTAAAAATTAACATTTCTCCCCATTTCAGTACACAAGAGCAATATCCTCTTCTATTTCTGTAAACCAACACCTAAAGATCTCTCTGCAAGTGGAAACAACAAGCTCTTTCAGTTGGACAAAACTGTGTTCTCATACAAGCATAAATGAAAGCATAAATCTGACATCTGAGAAAGCAAATTCAACCTAATAAAACACTGCAGGAACAAGGACTGAAGTTTAAAGTACTCCTCACTCAGTCATTGCAATATACTCTGTCATTGTTCACTAAATATGATGATGTTGCCAAGCTAAGCACCACCATATCTCTGTTGTAGGGTCAAACCATTTAGAACTTCTTCCAGTTTCCCATCTTTAAGGTGCCACATTTTAAGACCAGATTTTTAGCACAGATAATCAACCTGTACAGAACTTGAGAGTCTGAAACTCCTCCTTCGCATCCTTTCCATGGGTCAGCAGCTGAGGAGGAGAGTTTGGCAGGGGCAGGGGAAAGGCATGCCTTGGATTATCTACATCCTTGCACTAGACATGAAGGGGCACATTCACATTTGGGGCTGTGACAGGGCATTCATCATCCTGCTCCTCCTCCAGAGAAAGGAGAGACAATAATGGCTAGCAAAAGGGGTGTCTTTGAGCACAAGGTGTTACTGCTCAATGTGCAGAGGCCAGCTGCCCTCTTATTCAAGGTATGATGTAATCCACCACAGTGGGTTGAAATTCCACACCCCCCCCAACATTAACGTCAGCAGACCAGCTTAGTTGGAAGCAAATGTAAGCTGTATTTATAAGCAAAATTACAATCTACAATGGAATGCAATGAACATGTACAAAATGTACAGTGTTTACAATATTTACAGATGTTTACAAGTAACAAACAACATGAGAACCCCCCTGGTCAAGAAGACAAGGAAGCTATCCCTCTGCCCCATCCCCCAGCCCCTGTCCAAAAGGGAGAAAAGAGCAGAGAAAAAAGTTGCTGTTAGACTTAACCAAAACAATGCAGCCGAAATCAAGCAGAAGCAGATTAGTATCCCTTCAGAGCAACAAAGTGAGCAGAGAAGAGATGAGAAGAGGGAAGATTGTTTTGGTACAACTAGTCTTAGAGCAGATCTCTCTCCAATGAAACTGTTTAGCATTACCTCTGTTTTCTTTTCCACACCCAATAGTGATTTATTTACATTTTTCTATTTTTCTGCTTGAAATCTGTAACAAAATTTTCAAGGCATAGCCTAAAACTACCACATCCAATATTCAATTTAATCCTATTTACCTTGCAGAAAGACACAGGTGATTCTTAGTCGAACCTGCAGAAACCTCTACGCCATAGCAGCAAGGCCTTACAACCCTGATGTTGCCAGCAGTATCAGCCTTGGGATGCTTGCAAGTGCAATGCTGATTATCAGCCCAGAGTAAGCAAAAGCAAATAAATCCTATCTAAAACACACACACATGCACACATAGGCCTGTGATTAGTGACACAGGTACTGGACAGATGTGTGTGTTCCCCCAGAGGAGAGAGCAGCCCAAGACAGTTATTAAAAACATAGAAGAGCCAATTATCTTTTCATTACTTTCTATACTAAGGCCTTTTCCATTGTTCTGCCAGGTTGGTTTCATCTGAATGCACATGGAACCTGAAGATACTTACCTGCTCCTCAATGCCAAGGTGCATTTAATCAGAAAACTAATTGTTTTCATTTTTCTCTTATAAACTCTTCAATTTGCTGTGGAGATTACCAGAGTGAAAACTCTCTGCCAGCAATGAAGTCCAAAAGGAAATGGTCTGTGTTGTTTATTGGGAGAAAATTGCCTTTAGAAAAATCTTATCTCTTTGCTAGGGCATCAAGGGGAGATGTGGTTGAGGAAAAAGATGTATAGCTTTTGAGATTAATCATTATGATGAACGAGTGAGAAGCTGAAGAGGATAAATAATCTCCATAGTCTATCACCACTTATTGTCCAATAATTACACCAGTAGCTGCCAGCTTCACTCTGTGTAGATTCTCCTCCTGTCAACCTTGGCCCCCAAAAGAACTGTTGCAAAGCATCTAGCTCACAAGTCTTAAGCAAGCTGCAAGAAACAAGAATTCCAAACAAAATACTGCATGAAGTTATTTCCAAACACCTTAGCTGCCCACCTAATATTCACAACAAAAATGAGTAAGAACTGCTGAAAACAAATCTTTGAAGTGAAACACTGATCTCTTTTAACCTTAGAGTCAGCATTTGATAGAGCCTTAGAAAAATGCACTCAAGTCATGGTCTTTCATTACTTCTTTTGATGTGTTTTCACATCTTTATGGAGTGGTGCTGGTTTCAGTCATGAAATGCAGCTTTGGAACAGAGTTCTGTGCCTGTTTAAACAGAAACTAAGCATGCACAGCACATATCAATAATTCTCGTGCTAGCACCTTGGGAAAGGATTTGAGATGATGTTTGAAGAAAAGCACAGAGATCTACTATGCTGCATTCAAATATATGATTTTCACAACTTGGTAATTTCTTTGAAGTGTTTTAGGTTTTTTTTCCCCTAAAATATTTTGTTACATACCGTGTGGAAGATGGTGATCATTAAACTGGGTGCTAAGGAAACCCACTCACACAGCCCATTGATGCACCTTTCTGAAAGCCCTAGATCTCACTTCAGCAATTCCACTGGACACTGCCTAACAGGAGGATGTTTCACCATGCACCTAGCATAGCAGTGCCTGAGAATACAGAATTAACCAGGTTGGAAATGACCTTTGAGATCGTCAAGTCCAACCTATCACCCAATACTACCTAATAAACTAAACCTTGGCACTAAGTGCTTCATCCAGTCTCTTTTGAAACACTTCCAATGATGGTGACTCCACCACCTCCCTGGGCAGCACATTCCAATGGCCAGTCTCTCTTTTCTGTGAAGAATTTCTTCCTAACATCCAGCCTAAATCTCCCCTGGTGCAGCTTGAGACTGTGTCCTCTTGTTCTGGTGCTGCTTGCCTGGGAAAAGAGACCAACCCCCACCTGGCTAACCTCCCTTCAGGTAGCTGTAGAGAGCAATAAGGTCTCCCCTGAGCTTCCTCTTCTCCAGGCTAAGCAACCCCAGCTCCCTCAGCCTCTCCTCATAGGGCTTGTGCTCCAAACCCCTCCCCAGCTTTGTTGCCCTTCTCTAGACACGTTTGAGCAACTCAACATCTTTCTCAAACGGAGGGGCAATCACACCACTTAGACTGACATTCTGTAAACCAAACACTGGATTTCACTCAAAGAAGCCACTGTTAAACCTCCTGATTCATATTTACTTTCTAGGAGGTGGATTCTCACCACCTTCTACAGCATCACGCTCTAATGATTAATCACTTCAGCTGCTAAACAAAACCTGCATCTTGTTTGTAATAAATCTGGACTTAACATCAGTTCAAAGAAAGAGAAATGGGAGACAGTGCCAAGATACTTGTGAGGAAAACAAACAAGCAAGAGGCAATCTGGCTGCCTTGGCAGATTCTATGTTTTCTTACATTACAAACAGAATTAGAGGTGATTCAGCTGCAGCATTATCTGCTTGCACTGGCATGATGAGGGTGGTTTACAAACATCCATTGTACCAGATCTGTGTGGTCATGGTGTTCAAGGAGAAATTAGAAAAATGAGTTGAGAAGTGTGCAGGAAGTCAAGGCAGAAAGAAGTAGAACTGAGAGCAAATATGATGCAAGCTCCAACCTAGCGAAGAGACAAATAATTGCAGGTCAGGAAGAGCCTACAGCTGGTAGGAACAGAAGGTTACACAGACATCTAAAAGCACTGCTTGTGTACTTCGCTGAATGTGGGTTCCACAGTGCTCAAAAACACTGGCTGTGACAAGGAAAACCACAACCCTGTTGCCCAAGTAGCTCTCAGACCTGTGAGCCATACACACAGACTGTCACAGAGGTCCTAAATGGCTCCTGCTGGTTTGCAGAAAAGGCAACAATTAAACCAGCACATTCTGAACAGACTGAATGAGGACTGGTTTTGGTATCCATAATCCCTACTGACCACCTGCCTTCAGCTGACAATGTTTAGTACCTGCCACAGAAGCAAAGTAACCTGTAGGGAGAAAAAAACAAACAAACATTGAGCATGAATGAATATATAAATAATAAATTTCAAACAAACAGATAGGAAAGCTGATAAAACACAGAAACAACATGTGTGCAACAGACATGGGAAGCAAAACACAAGCAGGGGGAAAGAACTAATGCCTAAATATTTTGCCAGCATGAAGAAAGCACAGTCTGCCAGAATGAAGCAACGTTGCAAAAGATGGAAAATCAGGAGTTATAAAGAATGCCAGAGCAGAGGCACTGTTAAAGCCAGAGTGAAGCACAAAGATAGCCACTGACCAAGCTGTGAGCAGCAAAAGGACCCTTGAAAGAGTTTTGCAAGGATAAAGCCTCCTATAGTCCCTAATTGAGTGCAATTATCCATTTAGTTTGTTGACAGGGAAAAAGGAGTTTTCTAACAGTGAGAGGGGCTTAGGAGGGGACTGTGGAACCTGGAAACTCAAAGGCAGGCTTGTTTTGTTAGCAAAACAGACACCTCACTGCCATCTCATCTGAAGAAATAACTGTGAATGACAGGCTAGAGGCTCCCATATAAAGACATCTTTACTTACAGAGGGCTTATCAGACTATATTTATACCCGAATTTGGAGCATCTCTCATAAAGCTACTGTCAGAAACGGTCTCATTATGCCACAGCCAAACAGGAGCACTACAGGAGAGTTACTGCCCAGAGTCTAAAACTTAAGTAGGTGCAAAAGACAGCAGGTCTTCAGATAACAGATGGGGGGAAATGACAGGAATAGGAGCACAATTTAGCATTTGAGTCCCTCTGTAGCTTAACAGAGACTATTCATTTATTTCAGCAGACTTTGGATCAGGCCCCTCGCTTCTGAAGAGCTTTGAAGCTGAAAAGTGTTAGATGAGCACTCAAAACTCTTATCAATAGAAAAAAAAATGTGGCTAAGAGATGTATGAGTGCCTCTTTAATTTGCTTGAACAGGTCAGAAGATCGAGAAGAATGTTGGCACACAGGAGGGGATTTAATGGGATTTGAGGGGAGCGCTTCAGACACAGAGCGTGGATCACACATGAAAAAGGAGCTGAGCATTTCTTAGAAGAGTTTGTGCACTCCAGACTCATCTGGTCAAAACCCAAAGATAAATGGGTGGTTGTCTGGTGTATGAATATCCTGAATGTTTGCCACCTTATCGTTAATCAGGGTGAAACATTTCGTGCCATTTCTTTGGGGGAAACAAGGGTTTGACAATATTTTACTACCCTATCCGACCCAGTAGTTCCTTGTCATCCCAACATCTGTCACATGTTATGCAAGCAACTTTTTTCCCTTGTGGGGTGGAAGCTGTTGCCTGAGGATTACAGTCAAGAATATCAGGAGGGTCTCCCTTGAGCACCACATCTTATGACCATGTCGTATGACCACTGGAATACTGCACACTCCAGTTAGGTTAGTAACTAACAAAAATATAACAACTGAATCTGCAGCTGAAGAATAGGTAAGCACCTCTCAAACTGCACATGCTGTAGGAAGGAGTGGATATCAATAGATCTCTAAACTGCAAACAGAAGTTAACATCTTACGCTCTGTAAAACACGTTCCTCGTCTCAATGAAAGGATTCTTATGTCTTTACTCTGCAGAAGGGTTTGGTCATATCTCGACTATACCTACGCTACCTACAAAAAAATAAAATGAGTAAAAATCACCAAGTTTCTGGGTTAGGTAAACTGAATTAGATTCCAGAACAGAAGGTCACTCCTACTATCTCACCTACCCCAAACTGGTACCCCGTTGATGTCAACTAATGCGTCTCATTTCTCACTTGCAACCACCCAGGAGTTCAGGCACAGGTCATGACATCTCACAAGGAGTAACTTGTCAAGCTAAGGCAAGGAAACCATTCTGTGCATTCCCTTACTACTATAAATAAACCTTCAAAGACAGAACAATGCTTCACCAAAGCTACCTATCTTCCAGAATTTATTATTTCTTTGAGGAGTGCTGAAGCTTTCAAGAAACCTGGGGTGTTTGCAACAACTGTTGACTTGGCTGTGTCTGAGTTACACCACAAACCATGCTGTAAGCAGACTGAATCACCAAAAGTAAACCAGGTAGGTCTTCAGACATGGTAGCTGCTTGTAACAGACTCCCAACAGGTAAAGGCAGCTCAGTGTGGTGCTCACTTTCCATCCCTGCTCCACAAACCACAAATATTCAGCAGAGCAAACCAAGACAGGTAGAAGGCTGAATACATAGAAAGGTTTTCAGATTAAAGCAGAACTCTAGAGGCAAATGTAAGGATTGCTGCCTGTCAAACCTTGCTCCATGGGTGAACTGATGCAAAAAAAAAAGATGTTTACCTCTACACAAATCCCCGCTGAAGGCTCCCATATGGTACATCCTGAGCGAGAAGTGACACAAGCAATGGGTAACTTGCACAGCACCTCCTTCAAGGGTGTCTCTGCAGTCTGGAGCTAATTGCATATCCTGCAGATATGCTTCATGGGTTTAGAACTTTTTCCTTTTTTGGCCTTTTTTGGTTAATAAAAAGAAAGCAATTAGGGCTGCAGTCACACTATGCTTTCGTTTCAGCTAATTTATCTAAGTTAAATTAGCTATTATGCAGTTGAATAGGAAACAACATTGACACCATAAAAAGTGCAAAATAACCACAGAATGCAGGGGAATGGCAGAAAGCAGTTTCTGTGGGCCTGGAATTTATAGTCACTAAAACCAGAGTGAACTAGCAAGTGACTAACTAAAATCTGTCAGCAAATCACTGACTAGGTAGCTTCCCATTGTTTCATTTACCATCTTTGAGTGCAATTTACTGTGGTGGCACCATTCATTTATAATCAGCATGCCATATTTATTGTATGTAAAGCCTTGCCAGGCACTCTGCCTCATAAAAGCAGAACAGTTGCTCTTTGGAGGGGAAAAAAAGAGAAGGAGGAGGAAAACCAACCTCTTCTTAGAGGCGAGGAGATGTGGTTAGCTGTGGGCCTGCCATTACAGAAGGGGTATTTTTGATACATGGCTTGGGTTTTTTAAATGCACTTATTTTAATACATGTAGGCATAGAGTCCAGAAGGAGAAAGAGATTGAATTCAAACAGAACTCATAGCCTCAAAAAAAAACCACCCCAAAAAATTTGAATACTATTCTCTCTCATTAGGCTGTAAATATAACACAAGGTGCCAAACACACTTGCAAAGATGCTAGAATAACTCTTGGCAAGCCACAGTCCTGGGCATTTTGGATGTTACCTTTCCAAAGATTTCATCTTCCAGTTTCTCCCTACTATTCAGCGCTGCTCCTTCTGGGTTTGTGCTGCAACACACATTTCACAATCACATCCTGGGCTGCATCAAGAGAAGCATAGCCAGCAGGATGGCAGAGATGATTCTCTCCCTCTACTCTGCCCTAGTGAGACCCCACCTGGAGCACTGCATCCAGTTCTTGAGCCCCTATTACAGGAGAGATCTGGAGGTGCTGGAGCGTGTCCAGAGAAGGGCCACAAGGATGATTAGAGGGCTGGAGCTCCTTTCCTATGAGGACAGACTGAGGGAGTTGGGGCTGTTCAGTCTGCAGAGGAGAAGGCTCTGAGGAGATCTAATTGTGGCCTTCCAGTATCAGAAGGGGGCTACAAGAAAGCTGGGGAGGAACTTTTTAGGGTGTCAGGGAGTGATAGGACTGGGGAGAATGGAACAAAAATAGAAAGGGGTAGATTCAGATTGGACGTCAGAAAGAAGCTCTTCTCCATGAGGGTGGCGAGACACTGGCGCAGGTTGCCCAGGAAGGTGGTCGAAGCCTCATCCCTGGAGGTTTTGAAGGCCAGGCTGGATGTGGCTGTGAGCAACCAGATGTAGTGTGAGGTGTCCCTGCCCATGGCAGGGGGATTGGAACTAGAAGATCCTTGAGGTCCCTTCTGACCCTAACAATTCTGTGATTCCATGATTTAGCAGTCCTAGACACATGGGGAGACCGAGACAGCTAAAAGTGCTATAAACCAATATCTCTACCAGAAAAGACAATACAGATGAGCCAGCAGCAAGAGTCTTTCTGTGCCTTTTCATAACGAGAGCCCTTAAAAGATTTTAACTGTAGGCAAAGCTTTACAAGACAGAAGCTAGCACACATCTTTGGAGGTAGATTTCTTGCCACAACAGTACTTCCCTACAGATCTGCAACTCTTTCTTCCTGCAGTGTCTGGTCCCTTCAATTGCTCTCTTACAGCTTTCTCTGCTGGCATCGATGTAGCTGAAAGAGTCAGTAGATGAGCAAATTCTGCAGCTGGCATTATTCAGTCACAAAAGGAGAGAACTTGGCTTCCTTAGATAGGCAGGAACATGTCACAGCAAGAAAACTTTTTTTGCTGTGAAGGCCTACTATAGAGAAGAACACTGTTTGAAGGACAGGAAGCAAGGACTAAATGATTTGCAACACCAAGTCATTTTTATTGCAGAAATAGATTTGTGCTGGGAAGACCAAACCTGCAGATAGCACCACCTTTGCAATAGGTGAGTTCTTGTGAGTGGATATAAGAGTGTCTGTGCTTTCATTAGTATGTGACCAGAATTGGAGGGTATGATGTCACAGCTGAAACAAAGCTATTTTCCTTGGTATTTGGCAGAAATTTAAAATAAATAGTGATTGCAGCCTAGAGGGAAGGAGGTAAATGGAAAACACTGGAAACTATTTACAACAGATATTCCCCACAGAGCCCCATCTCTGGCTGCTGAGGGGGTAAGCAGCCCAGGCTCAATTTCCAGGCTTTTCCAGCCCCCACTGCAGAGGCAGTCAGCAAAGTTTTGTCCCAGTCAGCTCCAGCAAAGTATGTTAGAGAATGTGCTCAGCTGTACTCTGTACTCAGCAGAAATATTTCAATATATTTCCCCTCCCCATATACTCAAAGCCACAACGAAGTTTCTAAGCACACACCAAGGTGGTCATTCCTAATAGTACATGCCTTCTGATCAGCTAAACATCCTAACCACAGCAGTGGGCCTCATCACATCCACAGTGTAGGGAGATGAGCTGGGGACCATACATCCTGTGCAAAATCTCCCCTCCTAAAAGCTGAAAACAAGCCAGAGAAATGCTTTTTTCACCCCTAACCTTACCACAGCAATGGACTCCCACTGTTTATTTCCAAACAGAGTTTGGATGAGTCTCAGTGGGCTTATTGTTTACAGGGAAAATGGCAAAGTTCAGAAGGTTCCTCAGCTTCCACACACCTATAATTACCCTATTTTCTGCAGCTTGGTCAGACGAGGGTGGAATCTTAGCTCTTTCCAGCAGTTCTATTTTCATCCTAGCATCATTTTTTGTCAGTAAAGTACGTCAAAATTGGAAATCATCCTGTGTCAAATGACATCTAATTTGACCTAAACGAAGGTGGAGAAAACTTATTCACCTTTCCCACTTGTTCCTGCTCATCTTGTCCTTACAAAGGGTCAAGAGCACAGGGTTGTGCTCACTTATCTTAGCTGAGAATCCAGCCCCAAAGATAGACCTCGCTACCTCCCTTTTCACCTGAGCACTGAGTCAAACCTGCGCTGTCATAGTATCATAGTATCAGTCAGGGTTGGAAGGGACCACAAGGATCATCTAGTTCCAACCCCTCTGCCATGGGCAGGGACACCTCACACTAGATCAGGTTGGTCAGAGCCTCATCCAGCTTGGTCTTTAACACCTCCAGGGACGACACCCCAACCACCTCCCTGGACAAGCCATTCCAGGGCTTCACCACTCTCACGGTGAAGAACTTCCTCCTCACATGCAGCTTGAAACTCCCCACCTCCAGCTTCATTCCATTCCCCCTAGTCCTATCACTACCTGAGATCCTAAGAAGTCCCTCCCCAGCCTTCTTGTAGGCCCCCTTCAGATACTGGAAGGCCACAATTAGGTCACCTTGGCGCCTTCTCTTCTCCAGACTGAACAGCCCCAAATCTCTCACAGTCTGTCCTCATAGGAGAGGTGCACATCCACCTCTGAAAGAGGCAGAGATGCTGAAAACCCTTTTTTCATGCTACCCTACTTCCTTCCCCTCTTTCCCAACCCCCACTCTTTTTTTTTTTCTCTTGTATTTTATTTTAATAAGGAAGGAATAATCTCATTTTCTTGCAAGAAAATCTTATTTCACTTAGGGGGGTAATTTAATTTACTTCCAAATGATGGTGATGTTTTTCCTGACCATCTTAGCTTTTCTGGTCCTGCTTCCTTCTCTCACAATATGCCCCTTCTCTCCAGCACCTCAGTCCCTCAGTTTGCTCTATTAATTGAAGGAAATGCATCTCCACCACCTCAATCCCTCAGTTTGCTCTATTGATTCAAGGAAATGCTTCAATTCAACCAGATGAACTTATTTGCTTTTGGCAGCAGCCCCTATTGTTTCAGCCCTCACTAAATAAAGATGTTTTTAACTGCTCCCTCATTTAGCTTGAATGGAATTTCAGTTGTTATGCCCACTAGTTTGAAAGAGGCTCGCAGCAATATTCACATTTATTAGCTGGAACCAATAACAAACTGAACACTTGTCATTTTGCACTGCAGCTCTGATCCGATTTCTCCCTTCCTTAAAGAAGCTATTAAAACAAATAATCTGATATTAGAAATGAAAGTTTAGTAATGGCTTATGAGGGGTTTGAGGGTTTTTTCCATCCTACACACACACACACACACCCACCCTTTTCTTATTGTCACTGAAATGGCTGGCTGCTTTTTCTGTTGTATTAATTTGTTTTTCATTCATTTTTCAGATGTCTGTCGGAATGCAGCTGCGACGCTGCTAAATCGCCAAGGAAAAGAGGCCAAGAAAGAGCAACAAGAAAAGAAGCAGCAGCAAGACTTTAAAAGGAATATCCCTAGAAAAGGCCACCAAAGATTGGAGCTCACAAGATCCAAAGCAATTCCCCACTCTACCACAGACCTCACTATTGACTATTGGCAAGTCACATCAATCAATCCAGTTTGTCATTCCGTGGCTATCACTCATTGCTTTTTACCACACAATCTGTCTTCCACAGAAGAGAAATGAAAATCTGGGGGCAAGGAAGAGTAGAGGGCTTAAAGGGCTTACCCATATCCAGAGTTTGCTAGAAAACACCAAGCATCACTTGTGACCTTCCAGTATCTGAAGGGGGCCTACAAGAAAGCTGAGGGGGGACTTTTTAAGGTGTTAGGTAGTGATAGGACCAGGGGGAATAGAACAAAAATATAAATGGGCAGATTCAGATTGGATGTTAGGAAGAAATTCTTCACCATGAGGGTGGTGAGACACTGGCACAGGTTGCCCAGGGAGGTGGTAGAAGCCTCATCCCTGAAGATTTTTAAGACCAGGATGGATGTGGCTCTGAACAACCTGATCTACTGTGAGGTTTCCCTGCCCATGGTAGGGGGGTTGGAACTAGAAGATCCTTGAGGTCCCTTCCAACCCTAACAATTCCATGATTCTATGATTCTATCTTTCATACAAGTTCACCCTACATCACTACATCAAAATGGAAAAGTTTGGCATTGTTACCCTGCTTTTGATCACTGTTTTTCCTTTTATATTGTAGCTGTGCTGCTGGAAAAGCAGAAGCAGAGTGAGAGGGGGAACACATCTTCCTGGAACTCAAATCTATAACTGGAATTCAAAGCGAAGTGAAAAACTTCACTACATAACTAATGTGAAGGTGGATTTTAAAAGTTCTTCATTCACCTCAGACATTGTAACCAAAATAGTTTTTTGTTAATTGAGAGTGTTTCCATTCTTTCTTTCTCTTCCTTTTTTTTTTAACCTACAAAGTTGGCAGAATTGGGAATGCTTCTCCTGGATCACTGTTCAAATGCCTCCCAGAAATATTCACAGCAAGAAATAATATATGTTGGTTTGTTTTGTTTAGCTAGGCATGAGAGGAATATTCCTAGTTTGACATATTAAACTTTTTCTCAGTGGAAAAGAGGCTGCTCCTGGAAATGGTGGGGAGGGCATAAAACCACCAACCAATGTTTGTTTTCTTAGGAACTGAAGCCACATATAACCCAACTCGTCTGTTGGAAGTACATACTGTGCCCCAGCTGTTACTCTGTGGCTCCTGAGGAACCAGGAGGCATACTAGGAAATGAAATAGTAGTCAAAATAAAAAATAACCACTCTTCCTGGGGTATACAGTGTGTTTAGGTAACACATGTAATTATACAAATGGGAAGATGAGGAAAGCCCAGGGATAAAAATAGGCCAACAGCGTGGGATAATTCATAGCCAGTGGCCTGAGGGATGTGTGGGACATAAAAGACAGTTCAGTCAGAAATGTGATTTACAGACCTCATCCTTCAAATGCTAGCATTCCCTTTCCACCACAAAAAGCACTGAAAGGGCCCGTGCTTGCCTGTATTAGCATCTGTGCACAAACTAGCACTTGGTTCCTTAAAATAGGATTAGACCTTGCAACGTCAGAATTTACAGGTCCCAGGACGTTCCCTTGCTTCAAATCCAGCTCACATCACACACGCACAACAGACTACGGAAGGCAACTACCTCATTCCAGCAAAGAAACAACAAAAATACAGGTTATTTCATAGGTATGCTTATGTAGACTCTTGCACTGAGCCTGAAAAGAAGTCTGGGTAAAAGTTCACCAGCAAATATGCAAAATTATAACTTCTTTAAGCATAAACATTTCAGCCTACGCTGAAAAATGACAATGGGAGTGCAATGCTACCCTGCCTGTAGCTAAGGCTCACTCTCTTAGGTTTTTTTTCTAAGGGACAAATTCCAGTGGCATCTAAGTACAGCAATGAAAACACCATTCTCAAATAATCTGAGCAATTTTAAAGCCAATTTTCTTGTCAATTCTGCACAGAACAAATGCTCTTCTATAGAGTCCATAGGAAACAAAAAAGGAAGGAATTTTTGAGAAGCATGGAACTTACATTGTGCAGGAATACTCTTGCCTCCTGCACATAAAAGGAGGCCAGCTCATGTCTCATTTCTCAATGGGCACTGAGTCTACAAGGAGAAAAAAAAATATATTAAAAAAATCCCAATTCCTATCTGCTGCATTTCTGCAAAAGGTGAGGAGTTTGTCCCAAGCTAAAAACAATCCTGTCCACTGATCGTGCCTGGCTGACAAGAATGAGCTTCCAAATAGATGGTGCCACTAGAAGCACTTAGCCCTGTCTAAGTCTCCATCTCACTGCACATCAGGAGAAGACATTCATAGTGTCATCAAAAAGGCAGATCAAACCTGTAGCAAATTTTCTCTTGTTCCCTAAGGAAAATGACACAGTTCTTCAAGCCATGTTATGATCTCACCAGCAGGTTACAGTACATAAACTGCTGCATGTATGAGATTACCACTCAAACGCGCGGCCATTCCAAATCTCAAGGTGGACCAATGGCTACCCATGAAGTGCAAAAAGAGGCAAGAGATCCTCACAGGAAAATAGAGGCTCATGAAACCTTATCAGAGACAGGCCAGGGAGAGCTACCTGTCACACTAAAACTGCCAGTTCTGCAAATTCCAAGCTGTGTTAGGTGTCAAATAAAAGCTGAAATGGACATCTTTACAAGGCAGTATTCGCTTTGGATTCCACTAGGGCATCTCAAGGACCTTTCTGTGATCATTCCAACTGTGGCTCTAACTTGTCATGGTTTTTAATTTAAAGGAATGTATTTTGAAGTCATTGTTGTCTGGCAACATCTGAAATAGAGTAAGCCATAACACAGCCTGTCAGCTGTCCAGAAAAGATCAAACCAACCTGCTGCTTCAGCCACTGCTCTCATGGGTGACACAGTCTTTGCACCTGTTACCATGGGACTCAAGTCAGGGAAAAAAAGGATGAGTGAAATCACTCAACATGTTTCATATCTCTGAACTTGTACTCTGGCAGGAGGCAGCTACACCACATGCTGGGAATTTGATCAGTCACCCTTCAGACCTGGGCAGGGCCCCACAGAAGTCAGCGAGACACTGCACAGGACTTCAATCTCTTCGTTTCAAACTGAACAGGCTCTAGGATGAAGGCAGCCATCCTACTGTTTGTAATAACACCATACAGATGTCAAAAGAACATTGCTCTGATGTTAGCAGGCTCTGGAAACAGGAGCTCATCCATTATCGTGGTCATTAGGCTGAAGACACCTGGCTGAGAGGCAGCCAGGGGAAGGAGGCAAACACAAAAAGAGGTACAAAAGCATAGAGATTATCATTAGTACATGGAGGAACCAATATCATAAGGTGTTTTGTCATGTGGCTGAGGTACAGAACAGCTGCTTAGCTAATAGCATTACAGAGGATCACGACAGAAAAGAGCATTAGCAATATTATAGTGTAGGAAAGAAAAGAATTATGGGCTGGATGTTTTTTTCCCAAAGACTAATATAATGAAAAGGGTTCTGCTGAAGCCACTAAGGCACCCTTCAAATCACATATATTATAAATCAGCAAAGCCCTGAGGCATCATGTTTATATAGACACTTAAATTTAAAATAAAAATACTCAATCTTCATTTCTGAGTAGAGATTCAATTACTTTGAGCTTTAGAGTCTGAATAATATGAAGCATAAAACTAAGTTTTGTCCCCAAGGTATGTCTCACTTGTGAACCATTTAAATCACCTAGTTGCATGAAGCAGACAAAACAAATTAAGCCCAAAAAGAAACAAAATTGGTCTTTTAGCTGTGAAATCTGCTGCACACTGTGAAATAGAGAAACACACAAAAAGCACTTGAAGTATGGAAGCATCATGCAGCCCTCATCAGCTGTACTTCTATTTTTTTTACCCTAATTCCATAAAGCTCTCCATAGAAACACAGGAAATATTTTATTACTGCAACTCTGTGACAAGCTGGTCTTAATACCCTCTCAGTGTCTAGGTGAATCAGTACCAGACTAGAGCATAATGAAATTTCAAACTTAATGCAATAGAGGTTATTACAATGACAGCTAGAATGCTCATTGAGACTGTTCTGTAACTGCAAGTCCTTTTTTTTCTCCCCTTCATCCTCCTCTTTTCCTTTTTTCTGAATCAAATTAGAGACTGACCACTAAAGTCTCAGCTAGAACTGAGGAGCTACCTCAGTTTAGTTCAGCTGAGTTCAGCAGAGTCCAGCACAGAAAAGTGCACCAACAGCGAGTGTAAGGAAAGAAGCCAAAGCATCTGAATGTCTGCAAAAGTCTGGGTTTGCAGATCTCAGTGCTCATTCAGTCCCTATTAACTCCTGCTATATCAGCATGCTATAAATCCAATTGCTGCCTTACCCAGACCTTTCACAACAAATGCTCACCTACTGCATTGTCATCCCAGGTGATTCTGCTGCACTTGCACGAGTAACTTTTGTAGCTGTTTGTGAAGGGAGAGTAAAATGGTAGAACTTTTTTCATAAGTAATACTGAACTACATAAAATCCAGTCCCTGGGCTCCTTAGTTTCAACGTTTCTCAAAGATTAGAGTAAATCCAGATCACCAGGGAAGTGGCCATAGGTACAGGTTTGAAGGAGCTGTCAGAGACAGATTACCTGCCTGTCCAACAACCAAATGTAGATTCACTCAGCTGAGTATGGCAGCATCCAGTGTCACTTCATACATCACATTAGATCCTCCTAGACTGTTGAAGGCTTTTTTGGGTTTTTTTAGCCAGTCAATTCCACCTCATTCTGCACCTAGTTTTTAAAGCTTTCCTACTTCTACATTATCAAAATAACTTCCTTAGTGGAACTTACAGAAATAAAAGTTCCTCAAACTACACAAGACTTAAAATAATCACAAAAGCTCAAAGTTTTCAGCAAGGTTCAACCCACAGAGGCAAGTTTTGCAAGCACAGGGCAAACCTGTGTACAACACCACCCCTGCATGTCTGTGTGAGAAATGTTCCAACATGTTGCGTGCTCTTTCAGCAGATATGACAAAATGGCTGGCTGCTCTGGCAAATCTTTACTCAAATCAAGAGCCCTCAGCACCACCAAAATATGCTGCCCTGGCCCCATCACATGTAAATAAATGTAGTACCCTCTAGGTAAGGTGAGGTCCTGGGGATTTAGGCAAAGCAATATAAAGCAGTGGACAGTTCTGCCAGGATGGACTTGCAGGCACTGCCCTGGACTGCAGGTCTGGTCACGCCAGGAGCCGGCAATCAGGTATGTGACACTTGGAGCAAACAGCATCATGTCCATGTGATGTGGCCAATACCCACTAGACTCAGATAAAGCCAAACAAATATTGATTGCCTATGACCTGAAGCTGGAAATCAGTACAAGACTTTGCTTTTGAGTGCTAGTCAAGAGTTTTCCAAAGAACTTCTTTACATACATAGAATACATAGAATAAACCAGGTTGGAAGAGACCTTCAAGATCATCACGTCCAACCCATCAACCAATCCAACACCACCTAAACAACTAACCCATGGCACCAAGCACCCCATCAAGTCTTCTCCTGAAAACCTCCAATGATGGCGACTCCACCACCTCCCCAGGCAGCCCATTCCAATGGGCAATCACTCTTTCTGTATAGAACTTTTTCCTAACATCTAGCCTGAACCTCCCCTGGCGCAGCCTGAGACTGTGTCCTCTTGTTCTGGTACTGGCCACCTGGGAGAAGAGACCAACATCCGTCTGTCTACAACCTCCCTTCAGGTAGTTGTAGAGAGTAATAAGGTCACCCCTGAGTCTCCTCTTCTCCAGGCTAAGCAACCCCAGCTCCCTCAGCCTCTCCTCATAGGACTTGTGTTCCAAGCCCCTCACCAACTTTGTTGCTCTTCTCTGGACTTGTTCCAGCGGTATACCCTTATGCTGCAATGATTGGAAAGAAACTTTCTTTAAAGCCTCTGTGCAGTGCTCTCAAGCTATAAAGAATTCTGCCAGCAGTCCTTTGAGACTAGCTGAATGTCACTTTATACTTCAGAGGTGCAAAGCAGCCATATCTGGACCAAAAGCATGGCCTTCAGGTCTCTAGAGATAAAAGGCCAGAGCACTAAACCACTCACTATAAAGAGACATTTAATTTAACCAAACTTATTTAAAATAGAGCTTGATAAAGAACAGAACTAGCTTATTTAATAACAGAAATGAAATTGTTCTTCTGGGTTGGATGACACTCCAACATTCTTGCAAGAGAGAGAAATTAGGAAATGTTTAATAACATTTACAGCATTTCATTCAGATAAAAGTTAGAAGATGCTCAATTTATGGATAGAATCATAGAATCAATAAGGTTGGAAGAGACCTCAAAGATCATCAAGTCCAACCTGTCACCCAAGACCTCATGACTACTAAATCATGGCACCCCACGTCCAATCCTCTCTTGAACACCTCCAGGGATGGTGACTCCACCACCAACCTGGGCAGCCCATTCCAACGGCTAACAACTCTCTCTGGGAAGAACTTTCTCCTCACCTCAAGCCTAAACTTCCCCTGGCACAGCTTGAGACTGTGTCCTCTTGTTCTGGTGCTGGTTGCCTGGGAGAAGAGACCAAGCCCTTCCTGGCTACAACCACCCTTCAGGTAGTTGCAGAGAGCAATGAGGTCTCCCCTGAGCCTCCTCCTCTCCAGGCTAAACAATTCCAGGTCCCTCAGCCTGTCCTTGTAGGGCTTGTGCTCGATGCCTCTCACCACCCTTCTCTGGACATGTTCAAGAGTCTCAATGTCCTTCTTAAATTGAGTGGCCCGGAACTGGACACAGTACTCAAGGTGTGGCCTAACCAGTGCAGAGTACAGGGACACAATGACTTCCCTACTCCTGCTGGCCACACTGTTCTTGATGCAGGCCAGGATGCCATTGGCCTTCTTGGCCACCCAGGCACACTGCTTGCTCATGTTCAGCCAACTGTCAATCGGTACTCCCCAGGTCCCTTTCTGTCTGTCTGCTCTCCAGCCATTCTGACCCCAGCCTGTAGCGCTGCATGGGGTTGTTGTGGCCAAAGTGCAGCACCCAGCACTTGGACTTATTGAATGTCATCATTTTGGACTCTGCCCATCTGTCCAGCTGGTCAAGGTCCTAATAATAATCTCTAATAATATCTGGCTCAGAGGAGCATTAAAAATCAGGTCAGTGAGTGACTCTTTCGCCCAACTTGGGAAAAATGTATTTCTGACTAAACAAAGTATCACCATAAACCACATATAGGCAGGGAAAAAAGGAGTCTCCTGCTAGAAAGGCACCCAGCAAAAGTTGGGTTTCTTTCAGATAGCTGGAAAATGTCAAAGCAAAGCAAATTACTTATGCAGTGTCTGTAAGTAAAATATCGTGTTGGAAAATGTGAACATTGAGTTGGAAGTGAGTCAGGAAGCCATTCCCTGGCAAAGAAGCTGGTCTTTTTAATTAAACACACTTAGCGTGGTCCTCAGCAAGCATGCAAGCCTAATTTGATTAAATGGAATGCTTCAAACTGAAGAAAATCCTGGAAGAAGGAAATAATAGCCAAAAAAAAAAAAATTATAGGGGGGAAAAGAAAAAGTCAAGGAGCTTTAGAAAAGTGTTGAGAGCTTGTTGCAGAGTAGCCATGGAGAGCTCTGTCTGTGGAATGGGGGAGAGAGGAGGTGCAGAGGATTTAAATGCAGAACTCATCACCGAAGCGTGCTCGGTTTTTATGCTACTCAAACGCTTTTGACCAAGGCACTGAAAAAGCCTGAGCGAGCTGGGGGTTAATACTTCAGTTGGAAGGGAAGAAAAAAACTTGAGCAAGCTGAAATGGCAGCAAAGTGAGCCCCGAGTCCTTTAAATTCTGCCTAATGGTTTGCTCTTTATCCTGCTAGCCTCAGAATTACACTTAGGTCTCACGCTGCATGAGGGACTGAATGTACCCACAGTAAGAAATAGTTGTCTGGCCTGGAGAGGTGACAAACCAGAGCTAGAGGAGGAGAAAGCTTTGTGAAAGATAGGACTTGCCCTATTTTACACAGACAGCCATGGCACATCAAATGAGCTGGCCAGGGTCACGTGTCCCTGTGGCACAGCCAGAACTGAAATCCCAGTTTCATGCCAGTGCTCCAGCCTCAGACTATTATTTTGCTGTTAAAAAATACAAAAGAATCCAGCCCTGCCATATCCCAGCAGTGAGCTAAAGCATCTCTCCATGTGACAGACAGGCAAACTGAGGGAAAGGAGAATTAAAGATAATGGAATCTGTCAGAGGCTCATTTGTTTTGAAGGCAGATCACTGATTTTGGTGCGTAACTCAGGAACCCACTCCACAACTCTGAATCCCATAGCACGCTCTCAGTGCACTCATTACTGCAGTGTTTTGCACTGCTGCTGTGCTGTACAACCCCACTGTATTTTTTTCAATTACACCATCACTCTCTGCAGACATTCCCCTGGTTCCTAGAGTGGAACTTATGCAGTTAATATCCAGTGCTAAGGAGTAATCCACTCCATTTGAGCTGGAAGCAGAATAGCCAAATAGGAGCGTGACTCAGGGCTCCCCTGACTGAAGAGAAAGAACAAGGAGCAAATCATGAAGGGAAACTTTCTAGTTCAACTGCACCAAACACAAACTTGCTTATGAAACAGGTTCTTGGCAAAGTTTTCATGCCAAGAGCTATCAAGCAAATGCTTTCTATTAGGGTCATGCTGCAAGTACAGTTATAATGAAGATACTAATGATCCAAACCAGCATGCAGATAGTTGGGAAGTTGCTGCTTTCCTTTCTGCCTGAAACACAGCCATAACGGTCCTGAAATGCATGTGTGGAGGCACAGCTCCAAACTCACGTGTTCTTCCTCCCTGAGGTCATAATCACACCAGATGCCTCATCCCTTTAACTACTGCATTCATCACAAACATTCTTCCATAATAAAAAATGTCAGTTAGGTTTCTGGGCTTGGATTTCTTTTTCTAAGCACCACAGAGTAAACAGCAAGAATAACCAAAGACTGAACATATTATAAACAATGGATACACCATTGCCTGGCAGCAGTCACAGTATGGGAGAAGTCTCCATGGCTGTCTGGGAGGTTTGTTTGTATTAGCCTTGAAGTTTTGTCCACAATTCAAGCCCTGTAGTTCTCAAGAAACTGCCACTGATAATTGCTGATTTATGATGGAATCATAAGGATTAGAAGGGACCTCAAGGATCATCTAGTTCCGAACCCCTGGCATGGGCAGGGACACCTCACACTAGATCAGATTGCTCAGAACCACATCCAGCCTGGCCTTAAAAACCTCCAGGGATGAGGCTTCTACCACCTCACTGGGCAACCTGTTCCAGTGCTCTGACCACAGCCTTTGATGAATAAGTTTACTGAGCAAAGATGATCCACTGCATTTCCTGTTTGGGTATTTTTAAGAAATCAGAGTGAAAGGAGGATATGGTTGGATTACAATTGGCTATCATACAGAACACCACCACTGTCTGAACTGTTTTGCCTTATGCTGTTATTCAGAGGACTTTACAAGCATACTGAACCGTCCCTCAAGTCATTAGGGTAGGTTTTAGTAGAAACTGGATCATTAAAGTGTTACACTTCAACCTGAGATGTAGTTTGACAGATGAAATATTGAGTTCCAGCAGAACTGGGTCACTAAATATCAAATGGCATCTGAGGCAATAACAATGTAAAATCTGCCAGTTACAGCTGAGACACAAGTTGCTTTATGAAAAGCCTGAATTCACATTGGTTTGTCTTACGACAATGATGTGTGGGTTTTCATTTTAGTGATGCCATTAAACACGACCTCAAAGCAACAGAGCAGAATAAAGTGAGCAGCCAATTCACAGCTATTAGGTTTGGTTCTCTCTGTCTTAATATATAAGAAATAACAATAATAATAATTAATATATATATATGACTTAATCAGTATCCCAGATGTAACACAATGAAGCTGTTGCTTACAGATGCCTTTTGTGAAGAGAAACAACTAAAAAGCTTTCTATCTAATGACCCCTTCACTGTTAATCCCTGTGTATTCACAACATGAGGCTGAGTCTGCCAAAAACTGGAAGATGCCCTCCCTAGCCTAAATTTGAACCTGAAGCAAGCAGCAGTACAGCTACAACCCCTGAAAGCCTTCCAGCTCACTGATTACATTTGTACTCTGGGAACAACAAAGGGACAAACAACAACAGGCAGCGAGGCTAGAGAAAAATTACCAGTGATAAAATACGACAGGTGATCACTCTAACGGTCCAAGCTGTCTTGGCTACCACTTCTCTCCCATTGTTCAAAACCACAGGAAGATTTATTAAGCAGGAAAGGAAGCTGTAACACCAAGTCCTTGAACAGCCAAGATGAGCCAGTGGAGGAGATTTGGTGAAATCACCAGAAAGAAAATATCTGTGCGAGCAATTTTCACTGCAGGGTCCACTTTTCCATTTCATGCCACCAAAATGTTGAGATGTAAAATTCACTGATTTCTTACATGCTGTCTACACCTGCAGTGTCTGCTATCAAATACCACAGCTGCTTCCTGCACCATCAGTGATGGTGTTATCGTTCTAAGGTGTCAGAGACTGCTGCTTTGTTCCATGCACATGCACCATGCACGATTCAAGCAGGATCCGAACAGTTCAGAGCTGAGTTAGCTAAGAGGCATTTCCCAAAAGTGGAAAAGAAAGAACCACTTCTGTACACTTGATACCTCAATCACCTCAGGGTCAAGCAAACCATTTCATCTGGATTCAAGGACACCACTTTAGAATGAAGCTTTCTGCAGTCCTCATCTTCTATTTATAAAGCAGGGAGCTTGTGAAGTTAGCCTTCCCTGAGCTAGAAGTTAAGAGTAGAAGATAAATTCAAAACTACTCACATATCTTATTTTTTACTTTTGGTGTAAGGCTATCAGAGAATCTAACATGGAACATGTTTCATTTTGGTATATTTCAGTATAGACTCAGAAATTCATATTTAAGCATGAAAGTTAAGCAGCACAACTAAAAATCACAAAATAAAAATGAGTTAAAAATCACTATTTAGATTAAAGCTGTTTCATTTCAATAACTATTCCAATATTGTCCTCAGAAGAAGTGGTAGAATTCTCCTCACACTATTTTTTTAATTTCCTAGCTGATATTCCAGCTTTTTCTTGCTCCTGAAGAGACTGGATTCACTTTTTCTTGGATAAGAACATGATTATTATCTTGTTCTGCTTTTCCAAAGTCCATTTCTGACATCAAGTGTATGCTATCATATAGCCACCCCCCAGGACTTGGCCCTTACACACAGAGAACCCTGAGATAACTCAATTAGTGCAACCTTGTGAGAAAGTAATCATAAAATTTCACAAAGTGAGCAGCAGAACTTTTCACACAGTGCCTACCCATCCATGGAATGGGCTGGAAATACAGAATACAGAATTAACCAGGTTGGAAAAGACATTTGAGATCATCAAGTCCAATCTATCACCCAACACCACCTAATCAACTAAACCATGGCACTAAGTGCTTCATCCAGTCTCTTTTGAAACACTTCCAGTGATGGTGACTCCACCACCTCCCTGGGTAGCACATTCCAGTGGCAAATCACTCTTTCTGTGAAGAATTTCTTCCTAACATCCAGCCTAAACCTCCCCTGCTGCAGCTTGAGACTGTGCCCTCTTGTTCTGGTGCTGGCTGCCTGGGAGAAGAGACCAACCCCCACCTGGCTACAACCTCCCTTCAGTTAGTTGTAGAGAGCAATAAGGTCTCCCCTGAGCCTTTATTCTCCATAATGAAAGACACTGAGAAAAAGGTTGGACTTGTGCATAATTGTGGCATTCTTCATTTAAGAGCTGCTCTGTACACAGAGCTCAAAGCATTGTAGATGGTCAGAGGGTTTTTTTTTTTGGTAAGTTAACTCGCTCTCGTGGCAACATTTCCAGAGAAGACCTCAACTCCAGCTCAACAAACTTCCACTGTGTATGGAGACACCGTGCATCAATGCCACAAAAGGGTGATTTCATTAAAGAACATGCTGAAAGATAAATATGCATAATCAAGTGCTTGCTATCAGTTATAACCCATCAAAAAGAAGTTATCTTTTCTGGAAATTATTGATTTAATTTACTGATTTAATGGCTGGGTTTTGACCACCACCCACTATGTAGTATATTCCTTTGTGACAAGCCTCTAATAGGTTATTAACAGTCAGAAAAGAGCTCCCAGTCCAGAATTTCAGAAAGCTCTCTTGATCCTTCTCCATGTTGTAAAGTAATTTTTTTGACTAGATGGACTCTGACAACACTCTCTATGGATTTTGTTTATTCCTTTATGCTAGGTAAAGCATCACCCAAGCAAAACCTCCCACTTACTCCTCACAACATCTAGGGAAAAGGAGGTTCTGTGATAGCAGAGAATGCAACAAGGGATTTCCACAGAGCCTCATGAAACACACAGCCAATGACTATTCTTACTCTGCTGCTCTCTCACACAACAAATAATACCTTACTCATTGAGCAGCACTATCTATTTCATGGTTCCACGTGTGAAATGCAACACTGTGCAGGCAGGGAGTGGCTCTCCAGCACAGAGCAATCTGACATTTGAGGAGCAGGTTTCTAAAGAGAAGCGTGAAAAACCAACCTCCAGAAGGCAATCCATCTTTAGGGCTGAAAACAAACCCTGGCCAGTATTTGTGTCTATACTGCACCAACTATAAGAACTGGTTAGTTGACTAGGTGGTGCTGGATGATAGGTTGGACGCGATGATCTTGAAGGTCTCTTCCAACCTGGTTTATTCTATTCTATTCTAACTGTGTCTGTGTAGAGAATTGCCTACAAGAGCTGCAGTTTAATCATATAAAAAAACCCAAAACAAAACCAAACCAAAACAAAACAAAAAAACCCCAACCCACACGTCAAAACATGCCTGGTTAAGTGGAACAAAACATCAAATAACCTTCACCCACTTCTGCTGGTCAGTCCAGGAAACAAACCAACTGCAAGAGCTACGACACCAACATGCCACTTCCTCTCAACCAGGGTCAGCTCCCTTGACCACACAAAGAGCCACCACATTATGTACATGCAGCCATTTAAAGTCTATCTTTGGAAATAATCAACTAGAACGCCCTGATTAGCTTGCTCCTTGCAAACACCATAATTAGACTATGACATCTTTCCTGGCTTTGACAAGATGCAGTGTGTGGCATGTCTGAAAGCAACAGCTACAAAACAATTGCGGTTTACAGAAAGTACCTCAGAGAAAAAAAAAGACATTGATGGCTACCAAATGAGAATGGTATGTCTCTCAGTTGGAAACACTGAACAGAAGTAAGCAGGTTTTTTTCATGAGAGTTTCCATTTGTGGCAAACAGGAAGGAGATGTGGAGTGTAACGCTGGGTCATTAAGACAACATGTCAACAAGAAAGATACCCCGTTACAAGAAAGATATGGATGTGCTGGAATGTGCCCAGAGGATGATCAGAGGGCTGAAGCTCCTCTCCTAGGAGGACAGACTGAGGGAGCTGGGGTTGTACAATCTGGAGAAGAGAAAGCTCCAAGGAGACGTAATTATGGCCTTCCGTATCTGAAGGGGGCTGCAAGAAAGCTGGGGAGGGAAATTTTAGGGTGCTGGGTAGTGATAGTACTAGAGGGAATGGATCCAAGCGAGAGGAGGGTAGATTTAGATTAGACATTAGGAAGGAAGAATTTCTTCACCATGAGGGTGGTGAGACACTGGAACTGGTTGCCCAGGGAGGCAGCGGAAGCTCCATCCTTGATAGTTTTTAAGGCTAGGATGGATGTAGCTCTGGGCAACCTGATCTAGTGAAAAGTGTCCCTGCCCATGGCATGGAGGTTGGAACTAGATGATCTTTAAGGTCCCTTCCAACCCTGACAATTCTGTGATTCCATGAGCATGTACCAATGCAAAACAGTGAAAAAGTAACAAGCAGGGAAACAGAAGAGCAATAAACAATCTTTTTCCCTAGATGATACATTAGGAGTGTGGTAGGTTTGAAATGTACAAAAATCTGTCCTTTCAAGAAAGCTTACCCACTGCTTTCCACATTTCCATAAGGGAATAGTCTCTTTGTGCACGTGGCTTTGGAAGGGAGACAGAATTTCTTCATTACATGGAGATTAAGAAAAAAGGATCCATTTCTAGGTTTCATGGAACAGCTAATAGAAACCTGCTAAGTAAGTTTTTCATATTGGAAATGTCACTATTCAGTGATGTTTTTTCTCTAGCTTTGTAAAGAATATCTGAGAGTCAAGTAACAGATTTCCATTGGAAGCCAGTGAGCCTTGGACCTGCATCAAGCACATGGCCCCATGCTCAGGGAGTGGAAGGTACATACACACCTCTGAATCAGGGAAAATGCTGATGACTCTTCAAGGAAATTGCACATACTAATGTGTGTTGAGACAGGAGCTTAAATGGATTATGGACTTCAGGACAACAGACTTGTATTGACTTCTCTCTGACACAAACTCCTGCTTCTCTGCCTGATAGATTTATTCTCTGATGTTCACAGGACTGGTCCCTCTTTACTGACTACACAGTTAGTACATCAATAAGCTGACCTGTTTAAGGAAAATTAAGAGAAGTAGCATGGGCAGGAATAATTTGGATGGAAACAATTCTTTATCATCTAAGCCAATGGCAGTGTTCCAGCTAACCATGTAAGACCTGAATGACACATGGCAAAACCATCCAGAGAGAAGTTGTGCTTGCACAAGACATCATTCTACAGAACACTCACACATATTTTTTTATTTAAGAAACTCAGAGAACCTATGGGTTATAAATGTATCAAGAGCATTTCATTTACATTGGAAAAATCCCCCCCCCCAAAAAATCAGGCCTAAACCACAAAGCCTTCCAGATTGCAGGCTGCCATTCTCACCCTCTTGCTTCCAGAGAAATGTATTCTCAGCTATATATTAAATTATTGGGATTTAAGTGTAAAGCCAATGTAAGTGCTAAAAGCAGAGAGCTGAAAGCCTTTTCTCTGCTCCTGAAGGATTAGAAAATGTTGTTGTGCACCATTTCAAACCATTTCCCAGAACAGCGTGGTGATGTTCTCCACCAGAACCATTCTTTTCCACAACTTTTTTTCCCCCTTTCATACAACTGCTAAAGCCTTTGAGCATACTTTTTGACAGTGACTTTTTTTCATTGTTTTTAAACATACATTTCATTTATCATCCTTAGTGTTATTTCCATGCCTCAGTGGGTAAAAGACTTGTAAAACTTTTATAGGCATCAAAGCGTGTGGCTTTAGCTTGGCTTGGAAGTCCAGCTAAATTGGGCTAGGCTCCAGGGACTTTCAAGGAGTTCAAGGAAATGCCACTCTTAAGTAATCAAAATATAGATTCATAAAGGTATTTAAGTGCATGGTAGAATCATTAAATGCACCTTGTCTCCTATTCAAAATTCAGTGACTGCTTGGACTCTCCTCATTAATCATACAGTGTATCTCAGTAAGGCAATTTCCCTACCCTGCAGGTCCAGAAGCAGAAAATGCCCTGGTGCCAAACACAGCTGTGCCAGAGTAGGTTAAATACCCAGGCAAATGCACCTCTGAAAGATGCCCTTACTCACTTCAAGAAGCAGTTGCTAGTGGATGCAAGCCCAGCACAGCTATGTGAGCAAGGTTCTCATCAGTGTAAAGCACTCACAGCCTCTTGCCTGGTGCTGGCTGCAAAGCCCCAGGGCACTGGCTGAGGCCACCAGCATGTACAGTGTCAGACCTAGGTCAGGATTGCAGGAGACTTGACTCAGCCTTTGGTGAAAGAGCAGCCTGTTAATTCATGTTGAAGGCTGATAAAGGTCACCAACATAGGGCTTCTGCTTTAAACCTCTGACAGACCAAAGAAGTATCTTGTTCCCTCGCTTAGTGCCCAGGAGGTCCAGGGATCACAGCAAGCAAAGCCGACATGCAAACGAGCAGGCAGCTGGTTTCAACTTTACACAAACTGTAGGGACCATCCCTAGGGATTAAATGCAGCCTCATTTTTAAGGATGGCTAACGGCTGGGCAACAAATTTGGAGTTCAGAAACACTGATTGGTACTACAGGAGTCTGCAAATGAAGCATCTGTGACTACAAAAATGAGACAAAACCACAAGCAGCCTACAGCTGGAAAGGCAGAGAGCTTAGAAATCTGACAGAAAAATACAGACATTGCTTCCTTCTCTCACTAGGAAAATTATATTCTTTTAAAATATGTCCCAGAATTGCTGCTTTAAAATCTTCAACCAATGGTCCTTTCCAAAAGGCCTGCAGTGATAGGACGAGGGACAATGGCTTCAAACTAGAGAAGAGCAGATTTAGATTGGATGTTAGGAATGGGTTCTTTACCGTGAGGGTGGTGGAACACTGGAAGAGGTTGCCCAGGGAGGTGGTGGGGGTCCCATCCCTGGAGATACTGAAAGAGAGGCTCAACAGGGCTCTGGGCAACCTGATCTAATTGACCTTCAGAGGTGCCTTCCAACCCAGACCATTCTGTGATTCTATGAGTCTAAATATCTGACATTGAGCAAGGAAAAATTGTTATTCAGACAAGAAAAAAAAAAGGGGGGGGGGGGGGGGGGGGGAAGTTACCAAAAGAGGAATTTTGCTTCTCAAATTGGATACAAATCTACCCCAAATCCCATTTATGTAGGGTGGGAAAGGCAAGCATGGAGTGAACCAGCCCCACAGGAAAACCCTCACTTGCCTTGCAACCTGCAGGTAGTGCAGATAGAAATGCAACCCTGGAAACACTGAAATTCTTGCTCTTGCATTAAGAAAGTCTTATTGACCATTTTCTAGTCAATATGAAGATATGAGAAGAGCTCATGGTACTTCTTATCTTCCTATTACATTAAACTTTATTGTATATAAATCATTTGATCAAAATCAGGAAGAACAATGAGCCAGGCAGGAACTCACAGGAAAAACAGACAGTAACAGCATGTCAGAACTGGCAGAAGCCCAAGCCTAGCCCATCTCACTTGCATCTTAGCAATGCACCTAGGCACTGCCAAACAGGCCTGAGATTTAGGGCGTCTGCAAGTCTAGAAGGAATGTGAGGAACAAGGAAAGCACAAGGAACTCTCCCAAACCACTCATATCCTGCATGAGACTTAACAGCAAATCATAAGCCTTCAGCTGAAGGAAAAAGCAACCCAACCCTCATCACACAGACATTTGTGAAACCCAGTGGTAAACTACACAGGAGCCAGGAACATCCTTCCTATCCTCTTAAGGCTGGGCTCCAGGAGAAAAGTTTGGCTTCAGAGTACCACCAGAAATTGAAGTGCTTGGAACAAAGACCAATCTGACCAGGTGATCCAGTCAAAGGGCTGACACTTCTGCTATGCCTATACTCCTAGTCCTCCCAAATCACATTAAGTCATCTTTAGGTGGAGTGGTTTGCACCTTCAGAGCCTGGAAAACTGTACACACATTCTGAACTCTTAGAAATTCAGACTATCACACTTGTAATCTGAAGACAAAACACACCACACTTATTCACACAAGCAAACTCTTCCCCGGTTTGCTGCAAAGGAGTAAAGGGAACTGTATGACAGAAGACAGGGCTGAGTCTTAGATCATGCACAGCCCCAGCTGAGACAGCTTTTAATTTCTCAAGTGTCAAAAGGGTGAAAAGAAACATCCCTTTTGTACAGACAAGAAGCAGAAGGTTCTAAACTGTTCTGTTACACAACTACAATCAACACACATCAGATGTGTGAAGCAGAGTGGCACTTCTCATAACAATTAGCCCAATGGTGATTGCAAATACTCTGAGTGCCAGGAACAGGAACAATAGTGAGTCAGAGCTTCTACTGCTGTGCACTGGCAGCCACTAGTCCCAATGCAAACAACAGACATAATGATATGCTCTCAGACTTGTAGCTGTGTGAGGCAGTCACTCTTGACTCCTTCAGGGCTTTCACCTACTCAGGGCTGCAGCATTGCTGGCTTGTCAGCTGCACATACCACCCAGCCCTGCTGACAGACAGGCAGCAGATCAAGGTATGTGATGCTTACCTGCATCTCCCCCAGCACAAGTCAGAATCTCAGCAGAGTGAGTATCAGAGTATAAGGAGTGTTGATTAGTGACATGTGACTGCCATAGGACACTATAGATTCAATCCAGCCACTGTTCTTAGTGCTAGCAGTAAATACATATTCCACCAGGGATCAGGTCTTCAATCCCTCTCCCAGATCTCTGCTAAAGAGGAAATCTATCTTCTGCTGGGAGATCCCTGATCCCTCTGATCCCTTCTGATCTCTTTCTTTGCCCCCTGAACACCAGTGGGACAGAGATGAAGGCTGAGGCACACATCAGGAAACGTTTGGTCATTCAAACACTTCTTGCAAAGTTGCTTTACAGTTCTTCAAACAGATGAACAGCCCCATACTAAGGCCTGGATGTGAAGCAGAACTGAGCATTCACCGCTCTGGGCAGATATTTGAAAACAATAGTTTTGATAGCCTTGCCAAAATATTGCAGCCCACTACCAAACTTCATTAATGAGCTGTATCTATATGCCCTTGTGCCTTGCCTTCTGCTTCCAGTTGGCCAATGATTTTTACCTCTCAAATGAAATTCCTCCTCCATGTGGAAGGTTCCTTACTGAAAGAAGTTTTGAAGATCAAGACCTCACAGTAAGTCTTGAATCTGAATCTGCAGGTGAACCTGGAAATATTGGGACCCAGATGCTCTGCAGAATGGTATGGAAGTGGTCACCTAGAAACAGTTGGTGTTACCAAGAGAGCCCTGAGCCATTTGCTACTTTTTGTTCTTTCTCTCCTTCAGCCTCAAGATGAAATTCATTATTTCTTTCCTTTCCATCCACTTGCTCACATTAGCAGAGAACTACACATTTCAAGACCAGATGGGCATTTCATGCCACCACCAATTTCAAAGAAGCTAGTGTGACTTGCTAGCTGGTACAACATGTTTTACACCCTCTTTTTAAATATCGAGCACACCAGGGAATGCTCAGTGCTGGGAATCTGATTCACTAAGACACTGCTTCTGATTTGAGAGAAAGGAACAATGACAACCTTGTGAGAAGATTTTGTTTCTTTGTCTTGCATTTATGTGCTTTCCACAAAGGGAAGAGCCATTCTCAGGCAGTACAAGGCTAATGACAGCCACTGCTTTGCATTATTCAACAGGAAGTATACAATTAGATTCTTCTTATGTTCAATTTGGCTTTCACATTAGCATCAGGTTATAATGAAATATGTGAAATTCTTTTCTTTGCTGAAAACAAAGGACACCACTAGCATCTCAGGAGGAGGGTCACAGCTCCCTAACAAAGCACAGCAAAACTTCTGCTTAAGCACGCTTGCATGTGAGGGGAGCTGGAAAAATCCTGTCACACCTGCTACAAAAGAACTGCCAAAAGCTACCTCTGAGCATTGAGGAGCAGCAGTGTAACACACAATACAACACACGTTGCAGCAACACAGCTATTTCCTAGCAAGTGAGTGTGAAGACAAGACAAGGAAGGAGCTTTTGCCATTTACAGACCACCCTGGGCCAAACACAGGCCTCCAGTGTTTTGTCACCCAGCTTCTCTCCATAATCCTTGTGGGCTCACACCATAGTGTTACAGCTCAGGTTGTCCATCCATGAAATGGGTGACACAATGACACTGCTCATGTTTGAAAACACTGTGAATCTAACTACTGAAAGGTGAAGACATGAGTGAGGGCTCAGCAGCTCATCACAGGTCTGGGATTTAGGGCTCTGGCCAGCCAGCCTCCCTGCCCTCCCTGTATCACTCAGATTGCATCTCCTTGCTGTTATCCTCCTTGATAATTAAGTAGCATCTACCTCCCTCTTGTGGCCCGCTGCAAAGAGCAGCCCAGCAACTCAGGTTAAGAGCTCCAGAGTCTTATTCCCTACCAAAGGCCACCAACTCCTATCAGCTTTGCCTTAAACTGAGTAGGCTCCAAAGAATTGTGTTCACAAGAGTACATTTCCCTTGGTCTCACTGTCTCCTTGCCATACATTGCCCTGACAAAGTGTTATGAAGGGACAGATGAAGCTGTGCCCTGTGATGGCTGACGGCTTTAACACAGCATAGCCCTGGTTAATAGCTTCCTATAGGGCTAATTAATTAAAACAAATTGGCACATGGGGCCTTTATTGTAAGACTCCCACCTCAGAATCAATAAAGAAAACTTCAGGTTGAAGGAGGGGAGCTTCAGGAAGCAAGCCTCTCCACAGGGAAATCACACCCCAAGTCCAACAGAAGCCCCTGCTGATGGTGCACTCAGGCAGGGAGTTGGTGCAGATTGAATTGCTCATCATTCAGCCTTCACAACAGAACACCCTGCAAAGTCTGAGGGAATCATAGAATTGTTAGGGTTGGAAGGGACCTCAAGAATCATCCAGTTCCAACCCCCCTGCCACGGGCAGGGACACCTCACACTAGATAGGTTGCCCAGAGCCACATCCATCCTGGCCTTAAAAACCTCCAGGCATGAGGCTTCCACCACCTCCCTGGGCAACCTGTTCCAGTGTCTCACCACCCTCATGGGGAAGAACTTCTTCCTAACATCCAATCTGAATCTACCCATTTCTATTTTTGTTCCATTCCCCCTAGTCCTATCACTCCCTGACACCCTAAACAGTCCCTAACTATCTTTCTTGCAGCACCCTTCAGATACTGGAAGGACACAATTAGGTCTCCTCAAAGCCTTCTCTTTTCCAAACTGAACAACCCCAACTCCCTCAGCCTGTCCTCATAGGAGGGGAGCTCCAGCCCTCTAATCATCCTTGTGGCCCTTCTCTGGACACACTCCAGCACATCCAGATCCTTCCTGTAATCGGAAGCTGTTGATTGCTATGAAACCATTTGGACACCTATAAATTTGCGTCAAAGCTTTCTACTTACCAAGTGCAGAAACAAAACAGGGACGAGAAGGGAGAGAGTAGAAGACTGGAGATGTGTAATGTCCTTCAACTCCATTGCTGGAAAATAGCCCCGTTCAGGAGTTATTAGAGGGACTCTTACAGAGCTGAGATGGCTTCATTAAGCAAAGGTGAATGGGCCTGGGTCTCCTTCCTCTTCGGACCTCCTTTCCAAGTTATTGGGTTTGTCCACTTGTTGAAAAGCAACACTGATTTCTCTTCATTCCCTGCTGACAGTGGAGTCCATGCTCCTTTTAGAGACTGAAGTCACTGAAAAATTAAAATAACAGGAAAAAAAGATTCAGGATTGCTGCTGTCTGTTTTCTAGTGCTGGCCTTATTGAAATAGAAATGAAGGGTTTCTCCTCATCCTAGTCCCCAAGAGCCTTTTAAAGGTAATTCCACGAAGGCAGATGGATAATGTGGAAGTACTTTTTCCTTTCTGCCCTGTCTGAAGCATTACATTTCCTAAAACAGTAGATATAGGGGGGGTTGGTTTGTTGAAGGATTGTAAAGAATTCTGTGGCTATATTTCAACCTTGTTTTTCAGGTTTAGCCTGTAACTTTAGCCTATAACTACCTCTGTACTGCTGGCACAGTACTACTGGCACTGTACTACCTCAGCCAAACAAGCTGCTTTAAAGCTTAGTCAACATCTATACTACTGTAGCGGTATTATAAGACACAGATGACACTTTTCAATCACCTTCATGCTTTCCCATACCAGGGCAGATGTTTATAAAGAGGCCCTGAAATTAAATCAGTCAAAGGATCTCTCAAATTTAAAGGTTCAGAAAAGTAAGTAGCAATAAATACTTTTTCTCTTTTCAGAGCACATGGCCACTGTTACGGATGCAACATTACCCCACACCCAGGAGAACCATGCTGCACCTGTCCTTGCTTGCTTCCATTTACAGATGCAGACATTCTCATGAAATGAAGGCACAGGTGTTCCTAGACTTATGTGATACTCATGCAGATAATGTCCTTCAAAAAACCAAAGAAGCCTTCTCCAAAAGACACCCAAAATAAAAGCTGTGGCATGTACATTGTATTGGAAATATATTTTGTTTAAGTCACACGACAGCTAAAGGCCTCCCAGAAGAGATCTGCTTGTCATCTAGTCTGTCAGCCAACTTTTTACACGCAAGAACAACATGATTCCATATCTGGGACCAAACCACTTCCATTTTTGCTTTGATAAATTTATTCTGCCTTTAATCAGGGTGAAAATTAAGCACAGAAGTAATTATACCCACACACGATGATTCTCATAATTACTAGCATGTAGCAGAGGAATCCACCCATGGCTTTTTCAAACCAAAGCAAAAAAAGGCTGTGTTCATTCCAGTGGAATTGAAATGACCTTGGGTGTCTTATTTGACAGCAAGTTACAAAATTAGGAGACAAACTGCTCCTTTCTGGCTGTCAGTTCTCAAATCACCTCCAGCATAAGTCCAGCAAATCGAGGTGGACAATACTCAAAGTTCCCATTCTAAGTGCTTTTACAGAGGAGAATGGAATCTTGCCTTTAATACAAGGATTACAGAAAGAACTCCCAGTGTTGTTCTGGGATGCATGGAAACGCATCATCAGCTGCTGAGACCTAGAAAGACTTTGCTCAGGGATCCAACAAATCCTAAGCAGGGTTTTAAGGTTTATAAGCAATTTGTCCTACTTGCTATCTTATGCCGAGAGTAGAAAGGAAGAAAATATGAAATAGAAACACTGCACCATGGGATTCAGAACAAATCTATCCACCTCCATGATTTTGAGATGAGCACAGCTAACAAGGGGATGTAAGCAAGGAAGCTTCCTCTCCATGTACATCATTTAGGCAGCATGTTCCTAGCAGGGTGTCACTCTGCAGCTTCTAGACAGTCAGACCTTGTGAGCACTTTGCCAGAAAAGACTCCGTCTCCTAATAGTGACTAATAAAGGTCCTGAAGGGCATCCTTCCTCAGCAATGAAGCTGGTAAGTCCAGAGGTGGCTGCAGCATTTAAGTGCAGCCCACCTAAATATCAATAGCAGACACCCAATGGGATGCATCTCCTGCTTTTCTTGCTTTAGAGCACAAAAACTTTGTGGGGGGTGAAGTCTTAGCAAAACCTGGTATAAAATGCTGCCCTAGCGAGGCAATGGGAGTTTTGCCATCGGCTTGCACTGGGCAGCTGCCAGGATCTCATTTCCACTGCCTGAATCCAAGCACCAAAATCAGCGAGAGCCCTGCTTCTTGCAGTGTGTACAGCCTGAAGTCCCTAATTTGTTTTGTATTAGTTGCCTGGTAGAGGCATGTTTGAGTTCACCTCTGACCAGCACACAATAACTTGCAGAAGCCCCATTCTTAAAGCAAATTTCTTTGAGGCTATTTAAAGAATGCCCTCTGATTTTCTTTGTTGTTGCAGATTCTAGAGGAGAACTTACTAAATGCTGGATTTAAAAATCCGTATTTGCTATTCACTACAAGAAACAGTGGAAAGCAATAAAAGTCCTTCAACATCTTTGGTTAAGATAAAGAAGTCCAACTTCCTTTTTTTTTTTATCCAGGTCATTAAAGTATATTAAATGAATTTTATTTGTTGGATTCTAGAATATTCCAGAAAGCATTTAGGGTTTGCTTTAAAATGTTCTCTGGAATTGAATATTTAATTGAGTTGAAAATGTTCTTTTTCTGTTGCCTTCAGTTATAAAATGATTGGTAAACTTACACTAAGACATCAGGCGTGTGTAGGTTCTGCAAGCCTCCTGCACCCATGTCTTGAGTCAGAAAAACCTTTAAATAAACAGCTCTGGGCAAACCCTTAAAGTACATAAGAAGTTGTTATAGATAAGAAAATCATTGTCTGTCTTAGTTCTTTCTGAGATGACATCTTGCAGCAGGTATCAATGGCTGTTTTGAGACAGCTGCTGTGAGCATCCCTTTTTCACTCAAAGTGTCGGTTTCTGAGGGAAGATTTTAAACATTGGAGGCAATTGTTAGGCAAAAGCCTATTGACTATCTCTAATGCTGCCTACAGACCCACTGACAGGAAGAAGGCCCAACAGTGTTTTAGTCAGTTAGATGATTAAATATGCAAAGCTGACATTCATATGAATCCAGTAATGAATGGCAAACTGGATGATAAGAGAGCAGAGACACCAGCCTATTTTTTCTATTACTCCAGCTTTTCTTTTTAAAACAGATAGGAAAGACCAACTGATTAAAATCCCTTTCATTTCTTCTTCTTTTAATGTCAATTAAACTTCTCTAACATGAAGGGAACACAGGGAAAGGCATGAAGCCACAATGCAATGCTAATTACCTAGCAAGGGAACAAGATGATAGCGATTAACCATGAAATTTTTTTATCTGGAGTAAAAGGATTTTGAATGAAGGAGAATTTTTATTGGCCTCTGTGTGTGTGGCTTATTGATACAGACTGAAGGAGTCCTGCCCCAGCCACCCTGGGTGTAGAGATGCTGTTGTGGTACTGTTGCACCATTCTAGCTCCTCACAAAGCAGAATTCCTGTTTTCTGGTTGGTTGTGCATTTGAGCTGCAGAGTCACCCCACAGCTACACAAAGCTCCACACCCTGAGCAGCTGACAGCAACATTTAATCCAAGGTCAGTGATTTTCTTTAATTATTGTAATTTTCTTTTCTTTTCTATTTCCTTTTTCTTCCTCCAATCAGCCATACACTCTGCATGGTTCCCTGCTGGGACAGATATATTTCCCCAGCTAACTTGAAACAAAAATCTAAGACCCCTACGATGACCCTGGGCAAATGATCTTCAGCAAATGACCTTGACTGTCTAAAAGGTGCACAGAAGGAAATGCGCACAGAAAGGAGGAAGAGTTCAGCTGAGGAGTTTTCATAGGGTTATCCTTCCTGCCTCATCGCCTGGAGAAGAGGAGGCTCAGGGGAGACCTTATTGCTGTCTACAACTACCTGAAGGGAGGTTGTAGCCAGGAGGGGGTTGGTCTCTTCTCCCAGGCAACCAGCACCAGAACAAGAGGACATAGTCTCAAGCTGCAACAGGGGAAGTTTAAGCTCAAGCTGAGGAGAAAGTTCTTCACAGAGAGAGTTGTTAGCAGTTGGAATGTGCTGCCCAGGGAGGCGGTGGAGTCACCATCCCTGGAGGCGTTCAAGAGGGGATTGGACATGGCACTTGGTGCCATGGTCTAGTAGTCATGAGGTCTTGGGTGACAGGTTGGACTTGATGATCTTTGAGGTCTTTTTCAACCTTGTTGATTCTATGATCTACCAGAAGTCCTTATGAAGTTGAGTCAGAGGACTGAGGGGCAGGCTGCTTGTGTGTGCAGAAGTTACTAAAATGAAAAGGAACCCTCTAAGGTTACCCTCATTCTTTCTTCTAAAACAGTCCTTAGCAGAGAAAAGCACTTGAGTTGTTGCTGCTCTGGATCATCTGCTGCTTCTCTCAGATTACAGAGTTCTCCCTTGAGAGCTTTTCTCTTCCCATGGCAGCCAGGAGCTTTCTCACTAAAAACGGACATCATCTCATCATATCTTCCCCACCGCTGTGCTGTCATGACCACTTTATCACTGCAAGGGCTCCTGCCTGAGAAGTGACAGGAGATGGGACTTCCAGGGAAGTAAATGCATTTCCCAGCTCTATTACCCCCACATTCCTCAGCCTTGCATTTTGATGTTTTGAGATTCCAGCATCACAGTGGAAGGCACTATCCTGGGACAGGCAAGGAGAGAAAGTTTTCTCTCTTGGAGTTTATTCACCCCAGGGATACACTTCTTATTTCCTCCACAAGAAGCTCCTTCCTGTTATCATTAGCATAATGCATGTCCTTGTGGGTTCATAGCTTCCTTTATAATAATTCACCCATGAAAAAAGCAAGAAAAAACACAGAGAGAAAGCCCTGAGCTCTCTGATGTTTGTTTCAGTCTCAGTGAAAAGAAATTCACTGCATGTTTGGGGAGTCATTAGGAGCCTAAAGACTGCAGCAGCTTCTAAAAAATTGGCCACTTGAAGGCAAGTTGCAACAACTGGTGAGACTGAGTCAAGATGGCTCTGCTTAAGAATCAGCAAGGCCCTGCACAGAGTTAGCCATGCAGCAAGCACAAGACAAACCAAAAATGCCCACCTTGCAATCACAGCTCGTGAGGCAATGCACTCAGTCTGTCCAAATATCCCCACATTTCTCCAGCTGGCAGGGATCCCAGCACTAGAAGCAGATGGTATTCCAGTACTCCACAGGGCAGCAAACACATGCTTAGCTAAGACAGGTAGCTGATGTGGCCTCATGTCATCTACCTTCTTTTTCCCAAATGCAAAGTCAAGAGAAGAAACAGCCATGTAGAACATAAAGCAACTCAGACTCTCAAATTTGCACTGGCTGCTACAGAGTCAGAGGGCTGACCAGACAACAAACCTGCTAGGGAAAGAAAGCCAGGAGCCTAGGAGAATCCATGACTCCAGAACCACTCCCCTATTCTGCCCCCGCAATAAGCTCCAGATTCCTTGACCTGAGATAGATGATCCAATCCTTTTCCACACTATAGTTAACTGAGCCCATCTTCTAATAAATAACAAATATTCTCTTACTGCAGCTCTTCTAACCAGACACTGCAGTGCAGGCACTTTGAAGTGAGAATTATGTGAAGAACTAAAGGAGTAGGACATAAAATAACGTTATTTTGTAGTTCCACATACACTCTAAGTAGGCTCAAGCTGGAAGAGGCACCAGAAGAGGCAGTCCTGCCCATGCCCTAGGTTCCAGTTGTTTGTTCCCAGCTCCACTCCTTCATCCCTGATGACAAGTATCTGTGTGGTCGTATGGGGAAGTGGATCAGGGAACTTATCTGAATGAAAACAATATAGTTCACCAAAGAGGAGGATTCTGGAATGGGAAAAACTAGCCAGGGGCATAGGGAGGGTTGAGCTGCTGCTCTTGGCAGCAATGTCTGCTTGTGCTGGCTCAGAGTGCATGCAAAACTACACTTACTATCATTTAGACAATTAATGGCATTGTTACAGAAATCCTAGCTCTTGGGCAAAACCCTTCTGTCCTGACTGTTCCCTCACTGAATTAAGGCAACACAGTTATTCACTGAAAGCTATTCTGAAACATGCAGGTTCTTGAGTAGTTCAAACCCCACGGTGAATTTTGGATCAGAAAGCGATGACAAGGCAGGCACCAGATCACAAGGATAATCCTTTCATTAGGGTCAGTAAAAATCTTTCAGCTGAAGGAGACAGATGAGCTTTGTTACATGTGTATGCAGGGCTGGGTGGGCTGCAAAGTTCCTACTGTGTCACAAGAGTAAGAATTAATGTGGTGGTTACAGCCTCTCTCTGCTCAGCCTGTTTGCAAATTCATGTGATTTAGCTACACACTTCCACAGTGGTGAAGCAGAGATCTGTGCAAGTGAAAGATCAGCCTCCAACAAAAGCCTGAGCAGAGCTAATGAGAGCTTTGATCCTACAATTGGATCCATGCAAACATGCTCCATCCATGCCCAGAGGCCTGTTATGCACAAAAGCAGTTGGACTTTCACCACAGGCAACCACTTGCAAGAGCTTGGGCGCCATCCAAATGGCCATCAGGAATCTCCATGGGTCCATGCTAGGGAAAGAGTGTTTCTCATCTTAATTGATTTATTAAGGTTAGTTTCTCAAACTGGGCAGACCAGGCAGAAATCAAAGCACCACATTTTCCAATCATCTCAGTACAGAGGAAATGTACTGTACTGAAAGCAACCTGCACAGAAGTGGGCCAAGGAGACAGGTCAAGGAGGGAGGCTTGGGATTTTGTTGACTTCTCATAATCTCCTGCCACAGGGGCAGCTACAGTAGCAGTCTCATGATCTGGGGTGCAAAGACCTGGTGCCAGGGCTTCCCTTGGCCATGCAGACACAGCCACTCAGGTAAGAATTAACATCTCAGAGTTAAACTGCGTATCATACTACTTAAAAAAAACCTCTTATGGTTTTAGATAGGAGAAAATAAAAATGTTTACTGGAAAAAGTGACTGACCAAACCCTAGAACATGGAATGGGTACTTGCAGATGTGAAAAATAAACATCCTTAGGAATTTATTCTTACAGGATAACTGATTTCTTCCACATCCCATTGCCACACCAAATCTTGCTCACTACAGAGTAACCTCCTGCTTTGCTTACAGCTTGAAGGGAAAAAAGCCCCAAACCAACAAACACAAAAAGCAGACATCTTCTGGTGCACTGCAAACACAAACCTGTGCATGGGAAACAGCACTTCTCATCCTTCCAATGGTTGCACAGCTAGTTATTTTCACAGAATTGTCAGGGTTGCAAGAGATACTTTCCACTAAATCAAGTTGCCCAGAGCCACATCCACCCTGGCCTTAAGCTTCAAGGGATGAGGCTTCCACCATCTCCCTAGGCAACCTGTTCCTGTATGGTGAAGAACTTCTTCCTAATGTTTAATCTAAATCTTCCCTCCTCTAGCTTGGATCCATTCCCTCTAGTCCTATCACTATCTGACACCCTAAACAGTCCCTAACCATCATTCTTGTAGGCCCCTTTCAGATATTGGAAGGCCACAATTAGGTCTCCTCAAAGCCTTCTTTTTTCCAAACTGAACCCCCCCAACTCCCTCAGCCTGGCCTCATAGGAGAGGAGCTCCAGTCCTCTGCTCATCCTCATGGCTCTTCTCTGGACACATTCCAGCAGGTCCAGATCCTTCCTGTAATAGGGGCTCAAGAACTGGACACAGCACTCCAGGTGGGGTCGCAGCAGAGCGGTGTAGAAGAGGAGAATCACCTCTCTCAACCTGCTGGCCAAGTTCTCCTGATGCAGCCCAGGTTCTGGTTGGCTTTCTGGGATGCGAGAGCACACTGGTGGCTCATATTGAGCTTCTCATCCACCAGCATCTCCAAGCCCTTTTCTTCAGGGCTGCTCTCAAGCCAGTCACTGCCCAGCCTCTATAGGTGCCTGGGATTGCCCCAACCCTCTGTCATACAGAATACTTGCATTCTGTGGGCTTTTTCTTTTTGCAACCTCCAAATATACTAGTCTTACAACCCAAGAATGAACACAACATTTGTTTCCAATGACAACAGGTTTCCAAAGATGGCAGTCTGGGTACTATCTCTGGCATTTAATAATTGCCCAGTGAACAAACTTCTGCTGGACTTAACTGATCTGTTTTCAACCACTCCAATATATCAGGCTAAAAAGCATAATCTCTTATTAGTATGCAGACATGTCCAATGATTTGAGGAGGAAGATCCCTCTCATAAATAGAATTACAGCAAAATGTTTACTCAGAACAAACACATGGGTCTAGTTTAGCTATCAATATCCTTGTACTTACTTAAGGAAAACAATCCTCTACAACATCAGTAAGAAGCTCAACGCCTCACCGTGCAATGATCTCATTTCTTTCTAGTCAATACAATCAAGGTAAAAATCTGTGTGCAAGACTAATGCAAGCTGGGCAAGAATTTGAGCTTCAGAGTTGTATGTTGTGACAGCAGTTCTCCAGTTTGTTGGGGAAAATTCTGTGTGCAGCAGTGTTTCCCTTCTCAGTACTGAAAAACCGTGGTGGAATCCTCTCAGACTCTAAACAGACAGATATATAACACAGGTAGAGTGATTGCCTTAGCCAAAGCACAGGGAAAGCTACAGGAGAGAAACAGAAATGTTGTGATCTGATGAAACTCTGTTCATAGCACCAGTGGCAGACCTGGCTAGTAACCATTATCCACAGACTCTTCTGGAAGAGTGCTTTCTTCCCTTTCTCTCGTAAGATATGCTACATAAGAAATATTTCTTTGATACCAAACTGATGCTACCCTCTGGCTCAGAAGAACAGGCCAGCTTCTAGGGGGGGCTGACACAACATTGCTGAATGCTTTTGGGACACTTTGAAGAGGGACCAGCTGAGGTGAATTCAAATGTATTCAAAAACCAAATCAAAACCTCAATTTTATCCGTTTGCATCCTTCCTTCACAAATGTCTTCATTCTCTGCTTGGCTTGGAAGATCAACAGTGCAGGGCAGGACTGGATGAAGAAGGAATTTCTAAAAGAAAACTTATGAGAAGTGATAAGCCAGGGTTACAACTTCACACTGCAGAAGGCTGTGAAGATTGTATTATAGAGGACCTCTTTAAGAGGTAAGATATAAGTCCAGGCTCTCCCTGGGCTGATGGCATCTGGAGATTACCAAGGATTTTTACATCTCTTTGTTTTGTACACACCACTGTTGGTTTTGTCTTAAACAACCTTTAATATTTCTGAGAGCAAATAAGCTTTTTGCAACAAACTGAATGTCCTGGGGCCTTCCAGAATCTGATAGCATGGTGATGAGCAAAGAGCTAGATGAAAACAGCAGGAGAAAGTAAAGGGTCTCTTCTCTTCTTCACCCTATAAACATGTTCTAGCATACACAGCTCTTCCTAGTCCCCTGCTGCTCTGTGTGCTGTCCTTCACCAAGAAAGACAACCTTACAACCATATGGGCAGCAGACAGATGGCTTGTCCACATAGGTTCTAATTTCCATTCACAAGAACTTCACCAATGCAGACTAAAGGTCATGTCCAACACTCATTCACATCAGTGAACCTCCATTGATTTGGGGTGAGTGGAGAAATTTGTTCATATAACAGCTTTACACCTAAGATCAAGGCAACTAAAAATAGACTGCCTGGGTATCTGATTAATGGTAGACACCATCTGATCTTAATTAAGAGTCAATCTGCTAACTCCATGGATTGAGAGTCTTACCTCCTTCCCTCCATTTGACATATGCACCATATGGTTCATTTTCCAAGTGGGAAGCCTGCTCTATAAACTGCTAGCAGTTCTCCCAGGTGAAATGCTGTGTTTACAGTTCTGTGACATAACACAGCTGAATTACTTACACCATCAAACACTGAATATGGAGAAAGCTTTCCCATCACTTTTCAGGTAGGCACAGACTGCTTGAGCAATTTCACATTATCTTTTTCAGTCTGCATCTGAATCTGTTAACCTGCTCACCAATGTTCATAAACAGAGGCAGAGTAAGAACTTTCCTCATCTCCTTCCTTTCCAAATACTAAAACACAGGTAAACAAGCTCAGGGTTGAATTAAGTCCTGAAAGTAATTGTATTGCAAAGTTCTCACTGCTGATTAGATGAAAATAGGAGGTTTATGAAATATCCCTGCGGTTTGTCTTGATGAATACAAGGCACTGTCTCATTCCAGGCATCCATATTTAGTATCTATCAGCACAGGAGACAGGCTGCTTCCTGTAAAGGACAGCCTGGAACTAATCTCTGTCCATTGACTTTACAGTACTCAAATTGAAGGGCTGAAGTTAGATTGCTGCCTGAGTCACTCCTCCTCTTGCTTACCAAATAAATTACACCTGTGTGAACACTGTTATGTTCCTTTAGTAATTGAACTTATTTAAAAGAACAAATGATCTTTGGAGGGACTCTTTGCAGAACTCTCCAGTGATTTAAATGTCAGTGCTACCCCAAACATGAATCCAGCCGGACTCTTTAGCTAGAGCTGCTCAATACTTGAAATTCGTGAAGTTAACACAATTTCTGAACTTGAAACAGCTCACAGAATGACAAAACTCTCTTAGCACCCCCTAGCCCCTCACTGAACAGCCTACACTTGTGTGTACACACATCTGTGAAAGAACAAACTTCTAATCGTGTTTCAGCACTGTGAATCCAACACCCTGAAAGGCAAAATGGAAACAGTGCCTCCAGAACAGTGCACTTGTCTGTCTTTCTGATCACTGCTACCATGACTCCTGCACTAGAAATACCCGTTCTGGCTAGGACAGAATTAAGTTCCATCTTTATAGTAGTGCTGTTACTGAGGTTGTTAATTAGTGAGTAATTTGCAGTATGGGTGTTTCTCTCCAGAAACCACGCAGAAACAATAAAACATTTCATTCCAGCTAATGAGCATTTGGCAGAGTACAATAATTTTGGCTACTTACAGAAGTTTTACTACCCTCTGTGAGGAAGGAGCAGTGGGATCTCTTCTCTAAAGCACCCACCCCTTCCCAAAGAGAGAAATGCTAAACCTCGAGGTAGATCTGTCAAAAAGGCTAGAAGGGAATTGGCAGCCCTGACTACCACACAGCTATTTAGAGTATTTAAGGACATCCTAGCTCAGGTGACAGTAACAAATTATCAGTACACCCTGGGCTCCTCTGTCTAGCATAGAGGCAAGAGAGACTCCAGGCAGCATTTGCCAGATGAACTGTGCTGCTTTGCATTACTGAGGGGTTTTGTGTTCAATTGATGAACTGTGCTCAGTGACATTTTCTGTCATGGTCTTTTGCACTAAAGTGAGCTCTGAAGAAATCAGCTCAGCAGTTGCATTTGGAAGAGGCTAAGTTGCACAGAGAAGGAAGACACAAATTACAGCTGAAAAGCCTTTATCTGTGAGTACCTGCCTATATCCGCAAGGCTGCAGAAAAGCTGACCAAGAGCAGCAAAAACTCAGTTCACCAGCTGCCTCAAAAGGAAAAGCACTAGGGTGCCTTACCTAGACACCACACCATAATGGCAGAGTGCAAATGGAGTACTGAGAGAGAAGGGGAGGGGGGATGACAACCCACATTTTAAAAGCCCTGCCCTTCATACAAGCTTCCTGCACTATGAGTAGAGTAGAATAGAGCAGACCAGGTTGAAAGAGACCTTTGAGATCATCGCATCCAACCCATCATCCAACACCATCTAATCAACTAAACCATGGCACCAAGCACCCCATCAAGTCTCCTCCTAAACACCTCCAGTGATGGTGACTCCACCACCTCCCCGGGCAGCCTATTCCAATGGCAAATCACTCTCTCTGTGAAGAATTTCTTCCTAACATCCAGCCTAAACCACCTCTGGTGCAGCTTGAGACTGTGTCCTCTTGTTCTGGTGCTGGTTGCCTGGGAGACCAGCCCCCACCTGTCTACAGCCTCCCTTCAGGTAGTTGCAGACAGCAATAAGGTCTCCCCTGAGCCTCCTCTTCTCCAGGCTAAGCAACCCCAGCTCCCCCAGCCTCTCTTCATAGGGCTGTGCTCCAAACCCCTCCCCAGCTTTGTTGCCCTTCTCTGGACACGTTCCAGCAACTCAACATCTTTCCTAAACTGAGGGGCCCAGAACTGGACACAGTACTCAAGGTGTGGCCTAACCAGTGCAGTGTACAGGGGTAGAAGGACCTGTAGTTTCATCATGTGTGTTTTTCTAACCATCTTTTGGTGATATTCCTTAATTACACAGCACAATAATGAAACACACTCAAAATCAGTTGGAAATCTGCAAAGCAAACAGACTGTGCACAGCACATGGGGAGAAGGGAATCCGCTCAGCTCACACTGTTCAAACAACAAAACCCAAACCCAAAATCCATGCACTTCCAGGAGCTCTACCACTGCCAGGCTGCAGCACGGCAAGGTTTTCAAGCTAAATCACTGCATAATATGATGGTAATGAGTTTCTCAGCAATCATTATGTCTCTGTCAGATGGTAATAAAATGGAGTATTTGTCTCTGCTCTTGGTGCGCTGGGAGAATACGCAGCTATGCCAGTCCTCATTATATCTTGATAGAAACAAAACCCATTAGCACAGGTGCTCTACCTTCTAATGAGGGAGACATGTAGAAACTGATCCAGGTCAATTAGAATGAAATGGTTACACCTAGCTGAAACTGATAAAAATCTAATTATGTCCATACCAATGGACTGTTTCATAGATGCATGGTGTTGATCTGCTGGTGGTAGGAGTGTGTAATAGGCTTTCAGCTACATTACTCTAGGTAATTGGTAGGTAAGGAATGTTTGTATGATAGGTGCTGGTTTAGAAGTGTGTATCAATACAGACTGGAAAATTAATGCTTTGGGGGAAAATGCCTTTTCAGCTGGCTTGTTTCTTACAGATGTCAAAAAGGGGAGGCTGCCGAGGAAAAGACAAAGCTTATTGTATTGAGAAACTCTAATGGAAACACTTTGCAGCTTTATAAACATCATTGATCCCTAAAGGTGAGAGTCAAAGCTGAAATTGTCATTTTCAGGACTAGATCAGAGAAACCCAGGTGTTAAAATATTCACTCATTGCAACTTTACTACAAAAACAACCACCTAGCAAGGCAGGGGTTGGTCTCTTCTCCCAGGCAACCAGCACCAGAACAAGAGGACACAGTCTCAAGCTGCATCAGGGGAGGTTTAGGCTGGATGTTAGGAAGAAATTCTTCATGGAGAGATTGCCCATTGGAATGGGCTGCCCAGGGAGGTGGTAAAGTCACCATCACTGGAGGTGTTTAGGAGGAGACTTGATGGGATGCTTGGTGCCATGGTTTAGTTGATTAGATGGTGTTGGATGATGGGTTGGACGCAATGATCTTGAAGGTCTCTTTCAACCTGGTTTATTCTATTCTATTCTAAGTGGCCATATTTGTCCCAGTGTTTCAAACTGTCCTGCCACACCAATCTTACCCAGGGCTTGACTGTCCTAAGCTGCATTTGGGACAGAGTGGAGGGTGTTTAGCTGTTAAATACAAGATAGGCAAAGTGTGCTCACCACAGGCAGACACAGGAGAATAAGTTTCTAAACTAGCATCAACCCATTCAAAGAATCCTAGAATGGTCTGGGTTGGAAAGGACCCCCGAAGGTCACCTAGCCCAACCCCCTCTGAAGTCAGCAGGGCATCCTCAACTAGATCAGGTTGTCCAGAGCCCTGCTGAGCCTCACTTTTCACTTGGACATCTCCAGGGAAGGGGTCCCAGCCACCTCACGACATTCACCATGCGGTCAGGAAATTGAAATTTAAACTTGTAAGAAGAGATTCAGCCTGCCCTTAGTAGACATCAGTGTCATTAGCATGAGGCTTGCTTTGTCTTAGCAAGTCCTGCAATCTACTGAAGCCATCAACTGCTTAAGACTACGAGGCTGGGACGATAAATGTCTCCAGGCTAAGCAATGGTCTGGGCTTGATGTTGGCCTCCATGAACAGCAATCAGAACATGCTTTGTCTTGAACAGGCCATGCAGAGGCGTGGAATGGCTGCCTACTTTTTTCTCTTTATGTCTTATATCCTGAAAGGAAATATAAGCCCTCCTATAAGACTGCTCCAAATGAACTCCAGATGAAACCTCCAACTGACCCAAATTCCCACTGACTTCAGGGGATGCTTTGAACAGACACAAGGAATAAGTCTGGTAGCTCTAAGCTTGAAAACAAGTTCACATATGGCTGCCCCATTTGTTCCTGACACTGAAAGCACTAGAATTGCTTCCATGTTGTACACATGTAAGCATTTTTCCAGATCACAGCCATGAAGCACTAGATAAAAACAGCTGTAGAGTCTCCTGTCTCTGACAGTTGTCTGCACTAGATGATTCACAGAATTACTTTTCTCCAGTTATCCATTTATGTACTTTCCTTACCTGCTTTAATCCTTCTTTGCTCTGTTTTACCTACAGAGAAGCTGCTTTAAAGTTGTGTTTTCAGCTCTTCTACCTGCTAGGCATCAGAGAGAGACAACAGCAACAAAATATTTACTTTTCCAATTAGCCCAGAAACCTATGCCTGATACCAAATGGTACCAGATTTTCTTCCATTTGCATAGAAGCCCTTTCCTTCTGGCCTTCAGGTTTCTACCAGGCACACTGTGTACTATTCCTTGTCATTATCCTGTAAGGAAAAATAATTGCAATCAAGTTTACATATTTCTTTGGAAATGGGTTACTTCACATTCAAATTCACATTAAACTAAAATAACTGTTGAAGTAATAAATATTCTCTTTTGCATAAGGGGATTTCAAAGACATTTTTCAAAGTGGCTACAATTAATAGTTTCAAGGAGGCACATTCATTCTCTCATCTATGAGGATTCTGTGCTTTCTCACACTGAAATCTTGCAGCTTGCTTTTGGAAAACCTGTGTTGACCTCAGAAGACCTGACCTCTTTTCACTCAGCAGGTGTGCTCATAGCTTAGTCTAGGACCAACTTATACATAGCCAAAAGCGGCTCCATGGCAGCTGTGCAGCCAAATGGAGCAGTGTGCCCCAAGCATCATGTCCAGAATAGGAAAGAGCCTGGGCATGCTGCCTTCAGCCCTTTCCATCTTTAGCAGGGCAGGTCTCGCTTCAGGTGGCTATGCTGCTCTGAAGCCTGATTCATTCAGCATTAGCACCTCGTCCTGTTTGTGCTCTACTTCATGGTCAAGAAGACATAAAGTTATTGGGGAGGATAAGGAGACTTTAGCTGCACTCATTTCACAGTCCCCTGACACATTCCCAGCAATTTGCACATTCTCAGCAGCTGAGTTGGTCTCAGTGTATGAAATATGAAAACTGCAGTGAAGCTGAGCTACTGTGGCAGGGAATCTAAGCTGAGCCTTTTCACATGATGCAGCAAGAGAGCAAAAATAGTAGAAAGATTGAGAGGAATCAACACAGAGATGAAGAAGTGTCCAACACTGACAGATTCAGTAGCAGAGCCAGCAACTAAACTGTTGTTGCATTTGCAACCAAAGAGAAAGCTCAGGTGTTCCCCAGGCTGGAGGGAGCTCTAATCACATCCCCATAGAAACCAACTGTTTGACCAAAAACTTGCCATGTAACATCTCTGACCCAAATTATTCTTGCTTTCAAGGGGCCATATCACAGGGGCAAGAGGACAATTAAATCTTCGTTACGCTGAACAACCAACATGTTGCCATTTGCTGTGAACCAACTATTGTATGTCAACAGAAAATTATGAAAGTCACAATGAAATGTTAACCTTCATTTGCTCAGCAATAGCAAAAAGCCTTTCTTGTCTGTCTACTAACCTCCTAAAACTGCCAGCAGAAGACAAAAGCAAGCTTTTTGCACCAGCTGAACAGGTAGCCAAATTCCTGCCATAAGGTGAAAAAAATACTGTACAAGACTTCATCTTGTCTACAGCTGTAGGTGAGACAAAAGTGAAGCCACTTTTGCTGCTTAGATATGCTCTTGCTTAATGCTTATGCATTCTCCCAGATTAACTAGAGAAAAATATGTGCATGGTCTACAGCCTATTACACGGGTTTGCAATTTCAGATCAGATCTGGGGCTCTGCACGTCACTGACTGAGATCAGATCACCATTAGGTGTTACTACATAATACCCAATAGCCTTAATAACCTTTGCAGAGCCAGATCTATGGAGGCAAGCCTAGCATAACACTGGCAAAAAACAATCACTTACAGGTTGCAACAATCAGCAAATAGCCTGGCAAAGAAATCATTTCTAGATCTCAACAATCAGCAAACAGCCTTACAGATCTACCTGCTGCCTCATTTTCTCGGGTCCAGTCAGCCCACACATAAATTACAGAAGGCTTTTTGTCTTTTTCACTATTATTATTTATTTTAAGAGAGCTTATTTAGGAGTTATCAAGAATCCATACACACTTATTCACCAGTGTAATTGCCTGGAAACTCTTCAGCCTTTCTGGGGTGACATTTCTCACCTTGAAAGGGACATTTGCATTGAGAGTTGAAAACAATTTTAAAACTCAAGGCTGAGAACACCTAGGATTGCTATTACTCATCTTTACCAAGCAAGTGACAGATTTAAACCTCCTGAGTACTGAGATAGCTGTGTAATTTCTTAAGGGAGTCAACTCTTGTGTGACACTATTGTTTTCATGTGATAGCACTTTCAAATCATTAGTCCCCAGAATTCTATACATATCTGTAAACAGGTTTGATTTATAGCTCGTAGCATGGAAAAAAATAGGCTTAAAATATTGCATTTTAACAACCATAAAAATGGTACTAAAAAGCCCCTCTGGATTTCAAAGGCAAATGCAACGTCACTTCACTACTGTGGGCTAGCACAGAGCAGGGATGAATAAAAACCCCATTGTGGTGCGCGGTGTATAAATACACAACCCCCCAATTCTTTCACACACACAAAAAAGCTTCAGCTCCTATCTCTATGAGACATCACAAGGGATGATAATGCAAAGTTCCAAGCATGATTCATTAATACATTAAAACCAAAGTTGGATCCAGAATGTGTTGGGGTTTTTGTTTTTTCTTTAAAGAAAAATAAATGGACAGTATCTGCTCAGCCACAATTCTAAACAACAAAAAAAGGCTGCTACAGGCAACTTAGAATTTAAATAAGCTTTCTGTAGCCAGCAAGGCTGGATCCAGGTGTGATTTGGGATAATGTTTTCCAATCTTTGGAAAAGGACAAGAGGTTTGGCGTGGAAAACTAAGAAAGAAAGAAAGAAATCCAGCACAGACATTGGGCAAAAGAATTTAAGGGGTCCAATAACCTTTCTAATAAAACAGGCTAAAGCAGATCAAGAATAAAGATGAGACTTCAGAACTGTAATTAGTAAGTGGTAACTAATAAAGAAAAGTTCTCGAGGATCCACACTGCAAACGTGAAACAGCAATGCCAAGGAGCAGTTCTGAAGGACAAACTAAACTCAACACTCCCTAAACCCTGCCAATATTTACTCAGGAGATATTCAGAGGCCTGCCCCATTTAGATCTCCATTAATTTAACTAGATTATTATAATCCACGCTGCTTAAATTCTCCTCCGCTTTTAAACCATTAGTTCAATCCCTAGAGGTTTCCTGTACGGCACCTAGCAGGAGGTAGCTCTGTCATAGGAGCTCCAGACTGTGTTACCATCAGTAATTGATAGCATATAGTAAGGAGCTTAGAATGAAGCACCACAACTTCTCTCCTCTCTTTCATTTTTCTATCTGTACCACACCAATGCTCCCAGAGAGTGCAGGAACACCACTAAATCAGTTAATGCTACTTTGTCTACTTAATACTGCACTCAGTATGTGTTAGGATTCACTGGTTTATTGATGAATCTTTTCTATCAATGAATTTTATCTATAATCTCAGTGTGGAAAAAAAAATGTAATTCTTATTATTTACATCAAATTCATACCCACAAAATAACTCACTGTCTTTAGTCGCAGTGATCTGCTCCCCCACCACTGTAGCAGAAAAACATAACAACCACCACATGCAGCACTACAGACTGGGGGATGAGTGGCTGGAGAGCAGCCTGGCAGAAAGGGACTTGGGTGACAACAGCTGAGCATGAGGCTGATGAGAGGCCTTGAGCACAAGCCCTACAAGGAGAGGCTGAGGGAGCTGGGGTTGTTTAGCCTGGAGAAGAGGAGGCTCAGGGGAGAGAGGTTGTAGCCAGGAGGGGATTGGTGTCTTCTCCCAGGCAACCAGCACCAGAACAAGAGGACACAGCCTCAAGCTGCACCAGGGGAAATTTAGACTTGAGGTGAGGAGAAAGTTCTTCACAGAAAGAGTAATTGGCCATCAGAATGTGCTGCCCAGGGAGGTGGTGGAGTCACTGTCCCTGGAGGTGTTCAAAAAGGGGTTGGACATGGCATTTTAAGCCATGGTTTAGTTGTCCTGAGGTGCTGGGTGACAGGTGGGACTCTGCCATGGGCAGAGACACCTCACACTAGATCAGGTTGCCCAGAGCCACATCCAGCTTGGCCTTAAAATCTTCCAGGGATGAGGCTTCCACCAACTGCCTGGGCAACCTGTGCCAGTCTCTCACCACCCACATGGGGAAGAACTTCTTCCTAACATGTAATCTAAATCTCCCCTCCTCTAGCTTGGATCCATTCCCCCTAGTCCTATCACTACCTGACACCCTAAACAGTCCTTAACTATCTTTCTTGTAGGCCCCCTTCAGATACTGGAGGCACACAATTGGGTCTCCTCGGAGCCTTCTCTTTTCCAAACTGAACAGCCCCAACTCCCTCAGCCTGGCCTCACAGGAGAGGAGCTCCAGCCCCCTAATCATCCTCATGTCCCTTCTCTGGACACGTTCCAGCATGTCCAGATCTTTCTTGTAATAACAAAATAACAAAACTCTGCTGGAAGAATGCTTCTCATACTCAAGAGATTGTTGATAAGAAACTGAGACGTGGCATATCCTGCTAATAACAGTGCCCTTATCCAAACATTAGTCTAAAGGATAGGAAGTATATTTATATGGCTTAATCCATCAAACTTCCATCAATTCTTTTTTTCCCATTAATCCCACATAAAGCAGCAGCAGAAAAATATTTTCTCTTCTGCCGCTGTAATCAAAGTGACTGTTTCACATCAAAACCATTTATTTACTGTGTGGATTAAAGGATTAAATTGCATGGGAGTACTTTGTCCAACATTTGGAGCCTTGTGCTAGAATTCAGCTGCCCTTAATCTCCCTGCCATTGACACAGTATATTGATAAAAAGGTTTTCCCTTTATGGCTTGTTTGTTTCTGATATATACCGACTTAAAATAACAACAATAAGATTTGTAGGTCATTTCCTCCAATGAGGTTAACTCCTTCTTTATTAACATGCCTTGTATCTTCTGCCCAAGAATTGCTCTTTCCTTGCAGAGAAGATAATGGGAATGCAGTCCTGCTGAACGTCTCTATTTGTAGGCCTCTTAAAGGCGGTCATGTAAAAGGGAGGAGCAAGGGCTCTGGCTGTTCCCAGCTGTGGCACAGTCAAGTGGAACAAAGTTGTTAATATCTTGACAGGCAATCTATGGCTAAATTAACTTTCTGTGTGTTTCTCCTTCCCTCCATTAAGTTTCCAGTTCTCTACAGCTTTTGCTTCAGGAATTGTTGAGTCAGTGTAAGCAAACATGGGAAGATAATTTAGGATTATTGCCTAATGATTGTGAAAGAGGCAAATAAACTAAGAAGTGTCCCAATCACTCTTTTATTAACCTTTTTCTATTTTACAGGACACATGTTGGTATGTGGCTGCTGTTGTTTGAGATTATGATGCCTTTAAGGTTTATCTTGTATCTTCAGGCTTCTGCTCTTTTGTGATTAAATGCATAAAAGCAAGTGGAATAATAATGATGTAATTTATGTTCATACACTTCCTCCCACTGGCCTGCTGCTTCTTGACTGAAATTGTGTTTGATTCATGAACAGCTACCTATTAAAGATGGTGGGGACAGATACTGCAAATCCCTAAGAGCAATCATGAAATAATATTCCAGCTACACCGCTGATGTCAGGTCCATTTGCACATTTTTATCACTGATTCATGCTCTGTAATCTAAGACTTCAGCTGATGGCATTTATCCCTGCTACTTTTGAATAACATTAAATGCATGTGGAGAGGTGAATCATAGAGCTCCAAGTGTGCAGCTCTTGCCATTGATTCAGGCAGAGTAGGAACCAAATCTACAGAGAGAAAACGTTCACAACTAAGGTAATTAACTTCTGTGTTTGTTTCATCTTCAGCTCCAGGAAAACTAACATGTATCAGTCAAATGAGAAGGATTCTGCTAAAAGGGGCAAACTTTTTCTTTTCTATGCTCCTGGGTGATGAAGTAACCATAGCTGAATAACAACATATTATTTACACAGCAGGGACACTTTTAACACATGAGCCTGCCTTGGGCTTCTCGTTGTGCCAAATACTGTTCAAGCTTTTTTCTTTATGGACAAGAAAAAAGAGTGATGAGGAATCCAAAAGTAGACAGGACCAACATATCAAAGCAAGTCAGAATAAGAAACAGAACACAGATCATAGATAGTAGACAGCAGAGCTTCTCTCAGACGTAGGTGTTGTAAACTAAGCTACAACTCATTCAGCTGCATTCCCCTCAGGATGACCTGCAGTCGATGGATATTAATTCTCCCTCCACACTCAATTCCATGTAAATAAAATGGAGATTTTCAAGGCTGTGATCTGACAAAGGCATGACTAATAGTCTGTTCTGAGAGCTGGACACAGAACCACAGCTGTACTGAACCATTCCACAGCTCTACAGCACCACAGCTGTCACAAAAAGAATGAGAGAAGCATTTTTGTTGTGTTCAGTAGTTACCTCATTCACAACATTGTGGCCAAAAGGGAGACAAGCAAATCCTCATTTCATCCCAAACTAATGCTCATTTTCTTGCAAAGCTGTGAAAGGCTCTGGAAGATTGAATTTTTTCTTTTTTCCAAATCACCAGATTAAAAGCAGGCAGCAGATGGGCAGAGGAAGGGTCTCCCCTATTTCGGTCCCCTAGTGCCTCTATTTCATGAGTCCTTGGGTTTAGATCAGCTTCCAGCACACAAAAGATCAAAATACAAAAGACCAGTTAAGATGTTTTGCTGAAAGAACTGAACTGTCAGAGATGTGGAAGACTGCACTAATCTGCATGATAATTCATATGCTACATTGTCTTTAATTCACAGATTAAGGATTCAGTTATTGCCCCAATGCCATCAATTAAGGACCTCTCACGAACAGATTGTAATGTCCTGAAGGTTTTCCACTTAGTATCTATAGCAACACTCAACAATTAAGGCTGCATCCTTGCAGCAGGGTTGGTTTAAGTTATCTATTGTCAGGGTGGTTACTCTAAAACTAGTCCAGGCTGTCTGAATGCCACCTAATTCTGAAGTGGGGCTGTGGGATTCTGAGTGAAGCTCTGTGCCAAGAGGCACCCTAGAAACAGCTAGCTTGAAATGAAGTGCCACCACAAAAGGAAGGTGTGGTTGCTTAGAGGAGAATCTTGATTCTGGCCAACATTGAAATCTGAGTTAAGAGAGCAGGAAAGGTGAGCCATTTGCTTACAGAAACAGGTAAATCTTTACCAAGGCACCATTTGTACATCTCTCCATGCACTTCTGCCTACACAGCAACCCCCCACCCCCACCCAGCGCTTCCACCAAGAGTTTATATGCAATACTAAACAAATACTAGTTTTCCTCTGGACATTTCCAAAGGCTGAAGCAAGAGCAACACATCTCACACAGGATGCATCTAGCTACACATCTGGAAAACAGACACAGCCTGCAAGGCAAATTCATCTGACCACAGAGTTGGGGTTTCTTTTAATCACGGTCTCGCCACCTCCTATGTATCTGCGCACGTCCATACATTTAGTCTCCGCTAATTGTTGCCAAGCATGTGTTGTAAAAGGGAGAAGAGGATAAAGAGGCCACTGGAGGTCACAGAATTTGGGACAGTGTCCCACAGAAGTGCCTCAAAACTCCTTTATTCCCAACAAAATTGAGTTTGGACCACCCAGATTGCACTACTGTAACAAGACAGATAAGAAGATTGCTTTAACTAAGACCAGCATTTTCCATCTCCCCAGCCCAAGACCAAGTCTCAGAAGTATCAAATCCTTTTTCCCTTCAACCGACCTCCAGTCCTGACCCTTAGTCCTCCACGGAATCTCACAGACAATAGTCCCTTTGCACACTCAAGCTAAAAACCAAAAGGATAATATAGAGTTGATTGCATGAGATGTTAAAAAACAGCCTTTACAACACTGCATCTGCTTAATTTCGAGAACTTTAGTATGGCCTCTTTCTCTGCTTGATAATTGCTAGTTTATTATTGTTTTATTATAGAAAGGAATGGAGACAGCTCTTACAGAATGAAACAACATTTCAGTGACACCACCAGACCTCAATTAAAAGTTCTGTGCCACTTGTGTTGCTTCAAGGGATGGTTAAGCAACACTGACCCATTGTAAAGCAGCTTATGAACTGCTACTGATGAGAACTCTTGCTGAATAAGCAGAATAGATTCTTTAATGCCAACTTCTTACAAACAGCAGCAAGGAGTGGAGAGAGAGAATAATTAATGTCTTAGTACCAGAAGAAACAAAGAGCCTGCAAAGGTCTCTGTCCTTTCCCAGATAACAGTCTGAGAAAGCTTCTTTAATATAGCTGGCGCTGTAATAGTTCACAGAGGCTGGGCTTGAGGGTAAGCAGCAGCTGATTGATTAAGGTACAATTCTGACAGCATCTTAGAGCCTGGATAAATATCTTTCCCTGGGGAAAAAAACAGAACTAGGGTGCAGACAACAAGTGAGGCTTTGCATTGGGACACAGACTACATACATCTTAAAAGTCAAAGCCAATATCCCTTCTAAATATAAAAAATGTCTATCTCATGCTCAGGAGCAGAAGAATGAAGTGGACTGGAAAAGGGATTTTATTGGCATTTCATTGTGACAGCTGATTTCTGAGACAGTTAAAAGAGTTTCCTTCTGAGAAATCCAACCAGCACCAACTAGACAGGTAAGTATTCAAAGTGCTAAAGAGATATGCATTGTTAAACACAGCAAGGAATAAAGAGCTTCTGTTTTCATAAGTCCAAAAGACTACAGTGCCAAAATATGGGACAAGGAAGAAAGCACCCACACTAGTTACTGCTTCTCCCTTGGAAATGCAGACACAGCAGGATGTCACAAACCATCTGAAACTTTGCCATGACTGCAGGGTTTGCTTCTCACTTCTTCCGAGATGCATGATACAATCTTTCAGGACTAGAGAAGGTCAGGGCAAGTTTTACAGCTCACTCAAAGACTTGCCACATGTACTGTTCTGGAGGAGTCAGAAAGGAAAAGTATCACCTCATGGAAAAAAAAGGAAAAGGGGGGGCGGGGGGGGAAGGTAACTAACTGGGTTTTGTAGCACCAAAATCACCCTTATCAAGCTTCCATCCATGACAACATCTTCAAAGTCCTGGCTGCACAAGATACAGCCATCAGAGTAAGTTACCACAGCTAAAAACATTTGCCAGGCATCTTACTGTCATCAGCAGAATGGTCAGGACTTGGGGGCATTTCACTCAATTTAATTTATTGCCAATTAACATAAAACTTGAATTACTGAATCAGTTATGGGGGGGGGGGGGAACAAAACAAACCACACCCCAATGAAAGGAATCCTTAGGGAAGCACTTTTCTTCCCATATCACCAGGCTCCGCTTCAGCCTGCCACCTTTTCTCCCTGCTTCTGTGCCTCAAGTTCCCTCACTTCTGCCGTGGATTCCACTTGCTCTCCATGGTTAAGGGTATGGGCAGTGTGTAATGGAGCCTTGCAGAAATTCCTTGCTTATTACTGCTCCTCTGCTCTGCATGGATCACCCATAGCTGCGGTCCCTCACGCTGCTGCTTCCCCTCAAGGACACAGCATGGGGCAGTCCGCAGCTGCCTCTGCTCTGGCTACCGCCACCCAGACAAGGCGTTTACACCCAGCACACTCATCCATGCTGTCTCCTGTGGAGAAATTGAAAGAAATAAAAATTTCTTAAAGCATTAGATTGTCACAGGGCAGGGAGAAGGCTGTAAGTGGAGAGGGGATGCAACACCCCAGCACAGAAATAGCAGTTCCTCTGCCCTTTTCTTGAAACTCTCAGGGAAAGGCAGCGCATATCTAAAGCAAATGAAAAGGCCACAAACAAGAGATGAAATTCTGAGTTAACAATTTCACAGACTTTCTTTTTTTTCACCCTGTATTTCAGCACTTAGAATCCTCCTTTAGAAGACATCTCACATAGCACTGCCATTTGACTAACACCCCAGAGTGAGCCTAAAGTGCCTGCACACGTGGATGCCGAGGACCCCGACTCATCCAACGAACGATGATACATCACACGTAAGACACCAGTTGTTTCACTTGTGCTCTCTTGAACCTCTTAAATGTGAAAGGCACCCACACCAGGCTGATTAAAACCTCCTGTGAGTGTGAATTTTTCTTCCTGAATAGGTTTCTACACCACAAAAGAACATTTTATACATCATATTTGAAACAGATCGGCGCCTTAAAAGCAACTTTATTCTTACTGCCATTACGAAACAGAGCTTTCATTGTCTGCTGGGGAAACGCTTTGAATCATCTTCCGGTAATAACTAATCCCTCTCTCGCTCTCTTTGTACCTGACAATTCATGGACAGCCCAATTGCAGGAGAGGAAAGCAGCAGCTAAAGCATGCGTTTCAAAGGGTGGACTCAAAACACCTAACTCGTGTTAAAATCATTTTGGGGTAGAGTACAATTCACTGACACAAAAGCATTCTGATAACCTACCTTGAGAGCAGACTGTACTAATAAATGGTTAAATTGCAGCAGCAATGTTTAATGAAGGTGAAGCCAAACTGGATTACAAAAATCAGGAGAGTGAAACAATAGAGTACAAGCAGAGCACCTGACAACTCTTCATTCTCTATGTAAAACACACAGCTTGTTTTCCTCATGGTTTTTCATGCCAAATCTGCTTCTCAGTTACTAACATTACTGTCACTTAAGTGACATAAGGCCCAGTTCAGACCAACACAGATATCTGTGCAAAAGCCTACCAACATCTGCACCTCTGCACATTTCAGACAGAAAACATGGCTGACAGAACTTTGGTGTCAAGGACTTAGAATCATAGAATCAATAAGGTTGGAAAAGACCTCAAAGATCATCAAGTCCAACCTGTCACCCAGCACCTCATTACTACTAAACCATGGCACCAAGTGCCACGTCCAACACATTGAACACCTCCAAGGACAGTGACTCCACCACCCCCCAGGGCAGCCCATTCCAATTGCTAACAACTCTCTCTGTGAAGAACTTTCTCCTCACCTCAAGCCTAAACTTCCCCTGGCACAGCTTGAGACTGTGACTTGTCTCTAGTTACCCTCATGAAGATCCATCCACACCTGTCAAAGACTCTACAGGGAAATAAAAAACCAACATAATCACAACAGGAGGAACTTCAAGAAGGCATTACACCCATGTACACAATTTCAGAGACAACTTCTAATTTGATCTCTCTTAATTAGCAGGTGTTTGATTTTACAGAGTAATAACATGGACTTTCTTGTGTAGCATCTAATCTGAGGGAAAAACTCTTTAAAGGAATACTGAAGAGTGAATTAACAATTAATGTATTTCACTTTCAAGTATCTGCTCAGCAAGATTCACATTGTGCATGTGTCTGAACTACTCAGAGAATCCTGATCTACAACCATGTAAGAATTAAGTGCAGCTAAGATACATGCCACACTCATGAAAATAATCAGGAACTTTATATACTGTCCTATGTCAACCCACTTACCTGCTAATGGACAGTTACTGATCACACAAGACACGTCAATGGATTTCCTCCAGACTCTGGAAAATGCTCACCTGTAACTAAAAGCTCTGAGGATTTATCTCCTTGGAGCTAGTGGCAAAGCTCAGGGTTAAGACTGTGTAAGCCTTCCCACAAAATATGGCAAATCCATAGCATATATTCATGAAAGAAGAGAACCAAGTATGAACATTTGCAGAATTAAATCATCAGAGAACCCATTCAAATTATTGTCTTTTCCCCATTAGCTCTGCTGCCTCACCCCAAGGTTTCTTTTAGGAGTATGTTTGAATAAACAAGAAAGATGTCACAGATCTAAAAAAACAACAGAGTTTGCCTCTTAACTTAGATTCTCCTTTTTGCCATTATGATTCAATTCAGCCACTTCTGTGTTCATGACAATCTGATTTCCTTTCAGGGAACGCTGTCATCTCTCACAGTCAGACATATGCAAATGATTAAGATACTGCAAGTCCTCTGATGCAGCACGTGCCATACTTCACAACTACAAATGTTACAGTCTTCAATAAAAAGAAGCCAACAATTCCTTTCAAAGCATGAAAACACTAAGTTTAGCTGTGAATGACTGCATATAGAGTATGTTGTGACACATACAGGAAGCATTGCAAGAAGGAAGTTCAGATTTTTCTTGCCAACACGATTTTGATAATGATGCAACTCTTTGCCAGAAAAAGAGCTATGTTTGCTCTCCAAATCCTTATATAGTCCTTACCACTCATGTAGTTCAGCTTCCACTTGAGTCATGCTGTATGCCAGCATGTACAAGTTTATCAACATCTCTTTGCTACATAAGGAGCCAAAAAAGAAGTGTGGGAATGAAGGGGACATGCATTATTCATCATACAAGGAAACAGTACCATAATCCAGAACAGTAATTATCTGGTGAGAAGTAACAAAATCTTCCTCAGCCAAATCCTGTAGGAACTATGTTAAACAGAAAGACAAAGTCCCTTTGCTCTTGCTAAGGTCTTCAAAGCAATTAAAGGGAAAGGCAGCAGTGATTCAGCTGGGAAAAGGTCTGGTCTATCTCACCTGAAAAGAAACTTGCATAGGACACCCTCTAAGTGACACAGCTGGCTGCTTGAGAGAAGAGGCAGGCAAGGCATGGGGGAGCCACAGCCTCAGCAGGCCTTCATCTACGGGTAACCCATGAGTTGGATGCTGTTCAGCTGTTAACTTGCAGGTGAGCTCACCCACTCCATAAAGTCATCACATTACCTTTTAGAAATCCCCTTGTCACAGACAGTAACACTGCTGAATGGGTGATGAATGTCAGCTGTGCCTCACATTGTTCTGACACCACTGAAGAATGTGCTGAAAAACAAACAACAAAAAACCCAAACAAGAGACACATCCATCCTTTGATCCTTTCCTATTGCAAAGATCATCTCTGCTTCTGTGGCAAGAGCAGAAATCCCACATAAGATTTTGTCTGCAGACAGGATCTTGACCTCTGAACATTTATTTAAAAGCCGGATTTCATGTAGAAATAGAACAGAGTATTCTGTTTAAATTAAATGGCATTTAGCAAAGAGATAGTTAACACATGAACTGAGCAGCTGGGAAGAAAGCCTGCACACTGAACAGAGAAAAGCTTAGCATAAATACACTGCCTACTGGGAGCTCTTCTGTAAACAAATTCAACACCATACATGAGAACATCACATCCACCTCTCATGAAAAGACAGTCACCACCCTTTAACATACAGGTTGATATTATTTATTGCAGAGTACACCTGCTTTTGGGTACTTTCTGTTCAGGCCACAGCGTAACATTAAAAATGCCCTCAACAAAAAATGAATACCACAAAGAGTTTTACAAAATATTTATTTTGGGGAGAAAAAAAAAGAATAATAATAATAAAAAAACCCCCACTCTGTACAAATTTAACATTCTCAACACCAAAGTCTGATAAAAAAAAACCAACCCAATAAAACGCTAACACAACAGAAAGACGAAGTGAAACATGAAACTGATCTTTCCTTAAGTTACAAAGGGATTGATTCCAAAGAAGCTACTGTAATTCCAAACATTAAAACAAAACAATAAAGAAAAAAGACAACTTTATAAGGTTTGGGGCGGGGGGTTTATCTATTACAACCAAAAACATGTATTAAAGGATGACTTTTTCCACCCTTCTTATAAACTTTGCCCCCTCCCCCCCCCCCCCTCCAAACACTGTCCACAACAAAACCCAAATACTCTAAGTGGTTTACACTTTTGCTGTACATTGCTTGTGCTCCAAGAAAAAAAAAAGCTAGCACGATTTGATCATTGTTTCCTCAGTGCCTAAACAAAAGAGTCACCTCTGTATATTTGGTACAAAAGTCTCTGTACAAACCAACGCTGCTCGTGTCAATTGGAAGCGAGCTTCAAGGGAAAGCATTCGCTTGTGCCTTCAGTTTGGTACAATGAAGGGACAGTGATTGAGTAAAATTTCCACCAAGTAAAATTCATCAATTGGGAATACTGCCTCCTTCTCTATTTTTTTTTCCCCCCCCTAGTGTATAAAAAAAAAAAAAATAATTATATCCTGCAGGTTATTAGGAATGGCAGATCCTAAATCTAACAGTGCTAGTTTTATAGTCCTCATCATAAAATAAGAATCTTCTGTACATTATTTAAATTTCCCAACTTCATTTTAAGCTATTTGGGAAAGCTGTTGCTGCATATTAAACAACCTTCTTAAAAAGGAGGAAATGCCTCCTCGTGAAACTAATGTCCCCTCAAGAAACTAAACCCAGTAAAATTGTCATATTACTGTAAACACTATTAAAACGAAGACTGACAAAATGCAGTGTGACAGGGAAGTCATGGTCTAGAAAGCTTCCTTCACATTTTCTTAACACAATATATGGCTCACACCACAAACAGCAGCAAAAATAGCTATTAGAAATTTCAAGTTAGAGCCAGGGGTGCCAGGCAGGATCCATACGACAGAGATTATCCAAGCTATTTGCAGCTGCTACCAGAGTGTTGACTTTGCTTTCTCCTCCTTCAAACTGAGCAAGATTATGAAGTCGAGTCATGATAGCAGTAACAGCTTTTTGAACCAGTGAGACCAGCTGCTGACTGTCCATGTTTTCAGGTTGTCCAGCTGCTGAGAGTGGGGAGGAAGTATCCTCTTGAGTTTTTTTGTGCCATGCAATTATTTCATCCCGTAGCACGGTTTTTAGGATGCCATCCACCTGTGTGAAGGAGAAAAACCAGACTATTATATTTAATCCAAGACCTTTCACTATCTTGGTCACCCTCTTCTGGAAGCACTCTAATAGTCTGATGTCCTTAGCATAGTGAGATGCCCAAAACAGCATTCAACTTCACGGTGGGGCTGCACCAAAGCTCTGTTGCAAGTCTAAAAGGGCACCCAGCACTTAGGTGTTGGATTTACTGGTGATGTCTGTGTGGCAGCTGTAGCCTGATTACAAATACCTGTATAATATTGTAAATACTGTATGTTTTGTAGATATTCATTGCATTCCATTGTAGAGTGTAGTTTTTGCTTTGTAAATCCAGCTTCCATTTGCTTCCAATTGAGCTGGTCGTGCTTAGTTAATGTGAATGGTAAATTTTAACCCACCACAGCCTGCAAATCCACGTGCAGGTACAGACATGGCTTTGTAAGGTAAGAGGAAGAATTATGTAGAAATATATTAACACAGCTTGTTGTAGTCTAGATAAAGAAAGAAAACATCACTTCTGGGTATTTCCCATCTTTTTAAAAGTAACTTGCTCACACCATAGCTGCAGTGTACCATGTACAACGTGTGTCTGGTGCAAATTGCTTGCCTAAGCACAGGGTGCCCCCCTTTTGGAAAGCATTAGGATTTAAAAGGAAGTTAGGCTATCTCTTTAGAAAACTACACCCTGCTAAGAGCTGGAATCCATCAAAGTAACAGTATATCTTTAGCATTCTATTCTGCTAACTAAGGGCCAAGACACATTTCTATTCACAGATTATTATGAAGATTCTAAATGATGTTGAATTTGTCACTTCACTGCTTACCATTGCCAGAAATCTGGAAGGATTTATCACAGACTATTAAGAGGTTGGAAGGGACCTCCAGAGATCAAGTCCAACCCCTCTGCCAAAAGCAGGATCACCTAGGGTAGTCTGCACAGAAATGCATCCAGGTGGGTTTAGAAAGTCTCCAGAGAAGAAGACTCCACAACCTCTCTGGGCAGCCCAAAGGCTAAAGCACAGAAACAACCAGCTTGGATTAACAACACCACAAAAAATAAAGCAAGAGTAAAATTACATTGATATTCCTCCTATCCTTTCCAAAAAGGCACACTGCAGACATTTTAGCTACCCTTTGTGAAGTCCTTGGGGTAACATTCAAAACCAGATAGGGACTGCTTGGTTTACCTTAACCAAGAAAGTGCACTTTAGTTTGTAATTTACCAAAACCAAGACAGAATCATAGAAGTGTTATGGTTAGAAGGGACCTCAAGGATCATCTAGTTCCACACCCCCTGCCATGGGCAGGAACCCCTCACACTAGATCAGGTTGCTCAGAGCCACATCCAGCCTGGCTGCAAAAACCTCCAGGGAGGAGGCTTCCACCAGCTCCCTGGGCAACCTGTGCCAGTCTCTCACCACCCTCATGGGGAAGAACTTCTTCCTAACATCCAATCTGATCTACCCGTTTCTATTTGTTTTCCATTCCCCCTGACACCCTAAAAAGTCCCTCAGCAGCCCTCTTGGAGACCCCCTTCAGATACTGGAAGGCCACAATTAGGTCTCCTCTGAGCCTTCTCCAGTCAGCATAGCCCCAACTTCCTTAGTCTATCCTCATAGGAGAGGGGCTCCAGCCTTCTGCTCATCCTCGTGGCCCTTCTCTGGGCACGGTCCAGCATGTCCAGATCCTTCCTGTAACAGGGGCTCCAGAACTGGATGCAATACTCCAAGTGGGATCTTACCAGAGCGGAGTAGAGGGGGAGAATCACCTCCTTCGACCTGCTGGCTACGCTGCCAGCAAACAACAGAATGACAGAATCCCTTTTCAAAAGGTATACCAACCTTAAAGTTTGGCTGTGCAAAGCAGCGGGCTACTGCAATCATAGATGCAGTCAGTGGCCCAGACACCCCAATGGTGGTGAGGAACTCAGAAATGTTCGGTGTGAGCCGGAAGGGCACCGGACGGTTGGCATCCAAATCTCCAGTAGCATCATTAATGTCAAAGCGGAAGTAAGCTACATTGAGCTTGCCAGTATCCTGGATTTCAAAGCAAGATGCACAGCAGTCATTAAAAGGAACAGGTTTTCATTAATGAAACCAAAAGAAGATGAATTCTTCTTCGCTCTCAGTCCTCAGAGTACAGACAATACTCCAACGGCTTTTCACTCTCAGCCAAACAGGTTTAGAGACAAAAAATGGTCCGCATTAAAGGCATGCACAAAGTCAGGTATGTATTTCTCTCCTGGAAGGAGCCCTGCAGACAGATCTCAATTCTCAGTGCACCCCAGCTCTGAGTAAGCATTCTCTATGCATTGTACACGCCGGGTAAGCATCTGCATGCTTAGCTAAAGGGATTAAAGAATTGTAATTGCTATACAGGGTATAGCCTGCCATGCATTAAAATGGCATTGAGACTCTAATATATACCACCTTTGCCCTACTAAGGTGGCAAGCCTCATTTTAAATGTTGGGTTAAAGCAGGAAAAAAAAAATCACTATTAAAAGGAGTTGTAGCTTAACGTGATGGCAATACTGAAAAGAGTACCTGAAAAAAAAGGGTGGAGTCAAAAAAAAGGTACCTGAAAAAGGATCATTTCCCTTTAAGAAAATGAAGCTCTACATTTTATTTCATTTTATTTTAAAATCTGTCTGATGCAGATACATTCAAAGCAATAGATTTGAAGGACTAAAAAAAGAGAGACTTATCAGTCATTTATATGAACAGCTCCAATACCCAAGAACAATTTTACAGACAAAGTTCTAAATTATCACCACAGAAGGTAGAGCTGATGTCCATGGGGACTGCAGTTTAAATTACTACCTACATGATGTGCATTCACATATAAATGAATAGCCTGCTGAAAGGCACTGTTAATTACATACAGCAAATTACCATTTTGAATCATTTCAAAAGTAGAGTCCAAATTTCCGTTTGCTCAAAGCATACCTGGGCAGTCTGCATGCACCCAGAGCAAGCTCAGGCATACCTGGGCAGTCTGCATGCACCCAGAGCAAGCTCAGGCATACCTGGGCAGTCTGCATGCACCCAGAGCAAGCTCAGGCATACCTGGGCAGTCTGCACGCACCCAGAGCAAGCTCAGGCAATACCTGGGCAGTCTGCATGCACCCAGAGCAAGCTCAGGCAATACCTGGGCAGTCTGCACGCACCCAGAGCAAGCTCAGGCATACCCAGGCAGTCTGCACGCACCCAGAGCAAGCTCAGGCATACCCGGGCAGTCTGCACGCACCCAGAGCAAGCTCAGGCATACCTGGGCAGTCTGCACGCACCCAGAGCAAGCTCAGGCATACCTGGGCAGTCTGCACGCACCCAGAGCAAGCTCAGGCATACCTGGGCAGTCTGCACGCACCCAGAGCAAGCTCAGGCATACCTGGGCAGTCTGCACGCACCCAGAGCAAGCTCAGGCATACCTGGGCAGTCTGCACGCACCCAGAGCAAGCTCAGGCATACCTGGGCAGTCTGCACGCACCCAGAGCAAGCTCAGGCATACCTGGGCAGTCTGCACGCACCCAGAGCAAGCTCAGGCATACCTGGGCAGTCTGCACGCACCCAGAGCAAGCTCAGGCAATACCTGGGCAGTCTGCACGCACCCAGAGCAAGCTCAGGCATACCTGGGCAGTCTGCACGCACCCAGAGCAAGCTCAGGCAATACCTGGGCAGTCTGCATGCACCCAGAGCAAGCTCAGGCATACCTGGGCAGTCTGCACGCACCCAGAGCAAGCTCAGGCATACCTGGGCAATCTGCAGCATTTCAGGGTTGAGTCTATTTAAGTGAAAGATGAATTCTGCAAAGCCAATCAGGGCCAACTGGATGGTGAACATCTTCCTGAAAGTCCAGTAATCGGTCGCATTGGGGAATGTGTGCAAAGCCCACTCCTTCAGCATGCTGCGTGGCACCATGTTGCTCTGTACTTCTTTAAGTATATCTCTGAGAACCTACACAGGAAAAAATATGAGTGGCAAGGGTTTATTTTTAATACACTTCTTAGCAAGAGACAAGCATGCCAAAAGCAACTACCAAATTTCTTCTCTCAACTGCTCTATCCCGTATTAGGAAAACCTCTCTGGACTTGGGATGCTTTCAATCCAACACTGTTTCCCTGACTTCTTTATCAAAACATTTTTATTTTGTTAGCCCATCCTCTGCACAGCTAGAAGACATTCTTTATTTAGAGACTAAATGTTTACTAAAATAATATAAGCATGAGAACTGCAAACAGGCATGTCAGGAAACCAGAAAGTGGAAAGTTACATAACCCGATCAGAAACACCTCCTGGTCAAGGCTTTCAAGGCAATCAGAAGTTCAACTCACAACGCTGCACTTCCTTACAGGCAACTAAAGGAACATATTCCACAGGTCTCTAGCTTCGGTGCAAGATGTACATGCAGCAATGAAATAAAATCCTTTATTTTAAGCATAATGCCAAGATGGGACCTTAAAAGCATGAAACCTAAAGATGGCTCTCTGTAATGTTTCCACATACACCAGGTAAAGGGTTTTCATTACACAAGGCAGAGAAAGACACTGGGTAATTTGTATCACACATCAGTACAGCAAAGCCAACTCAAAAAGACAAAAAGATGAAAGTTTAGACCTGTAGTCAATGGATTCTCTAAGTGAACACTGTGAAGCAGTTTTACCCTCGATGTAAACATTTGTGATCTACCAAGATATGTAAAAGCTGTAGCATACCCTAGCTAAATTAATTAGAAAAACCAGGTGAACTTAGGATATGTTCTATTACACCAGAAATCATGATAGTCATACTGACTGCAATTAAATGGCTCTTAATGTTTGATAACCTGAAGGGAAATTCTCAAAGTAGAAACAGATGTTGCACAACACTTCTTTTTCCCTTTTGTAACAAAGGAAGGCTGAAAAGACAGCTCCACTAAGTGATGTCTGGGATACCCCTGTGCTGTGGATTTTCTAATAGCTCTACTGGAAATGGGATTGGCATTTTATGTAAAGAATTTACATTAACCTTAAGATAAAACCCCATAATATAACCTTATTTATCACAGCTGGATGTTTGATGGAGGTTACAGAGGGAGCTTGGTTGCGAGGACTGTCATTTATCAGGGTGAGATTGCTCAGCCTTTTTCATTCTACTTTGATGAAATTATTTCACTGGTAATTTTAGGAGATATATTAGAACAGCACAGGGAAGCCTGCCTCACACACCATGTTGTAACTGCTTATGTAAATTAGCTTTGCTGTTTCCCATGTTACCTATTAATTATTTTCAAAGCACTACACCAAAGGCCCAAAAAAACCCAATCAACACCTTGTCTGTTTTCAGTTGCAGTTACCAAAACAACCTAGGGCAATACAAATACAGCTTGGTTTTTTTTTTGAAGCTTTCCAAGACAATCTAAACCACCAGACAGACAGAAGAGTTTCCAAGAATACATTGAGCAAAAGCAAAATAAATCCCCCACCCCCAAATCAAAACATCACTTCTGCAAAATCTGTGTCTCACATCCAATGAGAGGTGAAGCATTCGGGCCACGCTACAGTTAGAGTCCTCAAAAAAAGCCCTTGATTGAAGTTCATTCTATGTTCTCTTACCTGATGGCTAGCTTGAGTCCCTCGTGCTTGGACCGTTGCCAGTCTGTCATAGTAACGAGAAATAGGGTTGTCATGCTCAATGCCCTTCTTGGCACAGCGCTGCTTGTAGATCTCCACCAGGGAAAGAGAAGAGGGGTTGTCCTCAACCAGACGCATCTGTGGAGAAACTGCTACAACACGGGGCACTAGGGGTAGTTTGAGAAGGGTGAGAGATGAAGGGAGCAGAGCAGAGAGAGCAAAACAAAACAGTTAATCCACAACCCAAACACTGAGAGAAGAACTAGTATGCAAGCATCAACCCTTACAACAGGATTGTGGTAATCAACTCAAGGGTTGCTTAGCCTGGAGAAGAGGAAGCTCAGGGGAGACTTTTTGCTGTCTATAACTACCTGAAGGGAGGCTGTAGCCAGGTGGGGGTTGGTCTCTCCTCCCAGGCAACCAGCACCAGAACAAGAGGACACAGTCTCAAGCTGCACCAGGGGAGGTTTAGGCTGGAGGTTAGGAAGAAGTTCTTCACAGAAAGAGTGATTGGCCATTGGAATGTGCTGCCCAGGGAGGTGGTGGAGTCACCAGCACTGGAGGCGTTTAAGAAGAGACTGGATGGGGTGCTAGGTGCCATGGTTTAGTTGATTAGATAGTGTTGGGTGATAGGTTGGACTCAATGATCTCAAAGGTCTCTTCCAACCTGGTTAATTCTATTCTGAAGTCTATCAAGAGAAGATTTTTGTTACTAAACTGATAACTAATTCACAAGCTCAGTTAAACAGAAAGCAAGTATGATAGCAGATGTTTGGGGGGGGTTTTAATCTTAAAAGGAACATCTCAACTGTATTAGCAAAACCACTGAGCACTCATTGTTCTTCCTACTTGCCTTTATCTGCAGCAAGGAGGACAGTCTTTTGTTCGGATGCAAACAGGTCTGAAATATCTGATTACATGACCCTGGCATTATGTCAATACTACTAAACTCAACAGCATATTTAAAGCAAATCAGGAAAGCTAGTGGAAAATAATCTGTACATAGTTGAGGAGAAGATGCTTAAATTACACTATTTGAAAATAACACAGGAAGACACCAAGGAAATACTCAATAAGAAAGCATAAGCCACTGAGTGTTCCTTGATGAACATCAAACTTGCAAAAACACCACTTGCACTTTCATGGTACTCAACAGATGTACTCCTACTGAGTCTCATGTGTATCCCCACCTAAGACAGACAAGGCTTAGCTTTCCCAGGAACACTGTCTGTACTGTTTGACAGCAACCTCCAGTTACCATCTAATCTATTCTCTCATCATTTATCTCTCAGAAGCTGTAATAATTAACCTCAAATAGACACAGAAAAGTTGTTTAAATGCACTTAAATTGTTTGATGTAATTTCTCCAGCCTTAAAGAAGAAAATGCATTCTGCAGAAGGAAGGGGTGTTAATGAGCTATTTCTTCTGGTCTGTTTCCATTAACCTCTGGCAGCAGAGAGATGGATGTTCTTTAAGTTCTTTCAAATATCAAACCACAGTACAGAATTATTGCCAAAAAGCACAATAGTTTCAGAACAGCTCTTTGGAGGAAAACATGTTACTTCACTACTCATGTTATACAGAAGATATATTTCTGTATCAAAGGGCTTGTTCATGATCTCTTTCAAGACTTTATCTAATGCATTTCTGTTATTTTGGTCTCAAGAGTGATGCAAAATTGTCTTCACACATGCAGAGGTACTACACTCAGCTTTTGTTATAACAAATCCTTTGGCCTGTACATTTTGGTCTTTTTAAAGTTAGAATTCAAATAAACATTTCCAACTGCAACCTGCATCATCTGGCCACCCAAGCTCATGACAGCAGCCACATTTTTATATTTTAATATGCTGTAACTACAGAGGTGTAAGCTGCAATGTGCCAATAGCTTTTGTATCTGGAAAACACATGAGTTTAACTGTTTTAAAGCACTGGCATCAGTAGTTGAATCACAAGCAGACCAAGTAAGTTGCCAGGTGAGATCCTCATAATCTCAGTTTCTCATTTTATGAATGAATTATTTATAATCAGCACATGAAAAAGCCAAGATACAGAAGGAAAGAGAAAAAAATTAAGACTGTGTGTTCAGCCTTCACTCACTCTGTTTTGAAATGCCTGACGATGTGACCTTTTTATTACACACAAATCATACTGGAACCCTCCTTAACTCTCCTCGTTAAGACCTCCCTACCATTGTGTTAGTTAATTCTGTAATGTTTAAGCATTGCCAGGTGGAGCTATTGGCAAAGGGCACTCTCCAAACCAGGTAACCTTTTACAGGATCAGAGATGGATGATCAACTGAACCCCTGCGCATCTAATACCTAGATTATGAGAGGATTTTATCAGGCAACAACTAAGCAGTCAGTATAGATTCCTAGAAAGTAAACATGACCATGGATCTATTAGGTTACTTCAAAAATTACAAAGATATTTTCTTATATCAGAGAATTAAAATCATAGAATCATAGAACTGTTAGGGTTGGAAAGGACTTCAAGGATCATCTAGTTCTGACCTCCCTGCCATGGGCAGGGACACTTCACACTAGATCAGGCTGCTCAGAGCCACATCCAGCTTGACCTTAAAAACCTCCAGGGATGGGGCTTCCACCACCTCCCTGGGCAGCCTGTTCCAGTGTCTCACTTCAGAAAGTATATTAAAAATTCCAGAAAGTATATATAAAAACTCTTTCTTTTTCTGTGTCATGTGAAAGAGGCAAAAAAATTTCCATATTCTTATACCATGACAGGGGGAGAAAAAGTTTTGTTCTATCCTTCACCAGCCGACTCTAAATGCTCATTCTGCAGTACATCTATCCTGTTTCCATAGCAACAAATCCAATGGGCCTGCCTCTGCTTTGTATTTGTTATTCACAACTGAACTTTACACCAGAACTGATGTGTGTAAACTCTTCTAATAGCATCCCAGATTGCATGCAATCCATTGTACTCCATCTGAGAGGTGCTCTAATGACAGAAAAGAGTAGTTACCTAGCCAGACAGGAATTTGCCTTCTGAATATAAAACCTTCAGTGATTAGCAGCTATCAAAAACTTTAGCCATTACAACCTTTCAGCATAACAGGTATTTTAAAAATCACTCAAAACCTCTTTGTAGTACCTGTGAAAAACAAATGCCTTTTTGTGGTTTCCTTTCTTTTCTCTAAGCAGGGGTTCAACAGGCGAAGAAGCTGTAGCACCCTCTCCTCTCGCCGCGACTCCGTCAGGCAAGCATCGTTCATCACCAGATAGGGGTAAATCTTCCCGTTATGGCCTCGGATATAGAGTCTTCTAGCTGCAGTGTTGTGCTTCTGAACTATCTCTACTCTGGGCATAAACCTATCACGAAGGAAAGGATGTTAAAACCTCAGATCTGATGTCAACGAGGTAAAAAAGCTAAGAAACAAAACCACCAAACGAGCAAAGAAGAAAAACAATTAAATAAGGCAGTTCACCTGTACTCCAAGGTGCAACTTTATTACCCAGCTAGCCTGTGGATTCTATTTTGTAGTCAAAAAGCTCTTATTTGTGTTTGAGTCTGTTTATTCATTTTTACAAAGACACAGTTCTTGAGCAAAAATTATTAGCTCAGTTCTTTGTCATTACTGAGAAGAACAGTACCACTACTGACTACAAAAAGATAACTGGTCTCAACTTGTGTCAAAAGACAACCAAATATACTCTTCATAAAACAGTACAGTTGCTTAGTGAGGTAATGTAAAATTGCGAGAGGACAAAATGAAACAGAAAGGTGCTAAAGCAAAGCATGACTCCACATATGCAATTGAAATATTCACGACATCTGCTTTGAGGAGTGGAGGGACAGAGGAGGTTTCCATTTTTCGCTCTGTTTTCAGAATTACAATTACCAAAGGATATTTTTACATTACCTTGCTATCTTGATGTAGTAATGTGTTGGCTTTGGCATAAGGAATTCTCCAGGTATCTCTACTTCTGCAGTCTGAGCTGAAAAATTACTTAGAAAGCGGCACTTTTCTTCTATGAGGAAGAACTTTGGAAGCTGTTTAGTTTTTGCCTCCAGGATTTTGATCCATTTCTTCAGTTTGGAGATAAGATTGTGGAGTTTCATTGACCCTGGCACACTGAAGTCAAAGTCTGAAAAAAAAAACCAAACCACCAACCATATTCAAATTTCATCAGGGTATTCAACTATCAAGTCTCTAAAGTTTGCATTTTCAAAGAGGTTCTCTCAGCACAGCCCCTATACAGCGCACACCCCTGCCAAGTATGAATGCATCACACTAGTCCCAGATACTGTAGTAAAATGAAAAGCTGCTACAAAAATGGGAAAGCATATTACCAAGCAAGCCCAGCAGAGAAACACATCTACCTACAAACCCTAAACACAAAGGAAAGCTAGCAGGTTCAGACACACTCAGAATAGACATAAGAATCACTACAAAAGAGTCAGCATAATTGGCATAGGATCTTACCACGGCAATAACATCACAACAGCAGATACTGGAGGAGAACAAATCACACAATCCAATAGTGCAAACCAAAGACACACACACAGAGCTGGACTGCCTGTGACAGGCTGTGAAGATTTCATCTCTATAGAAAATCTTTTAGTGAAGTCTTAAAATGATACATAACTTAAACCTGGCAGAAGCTGCTACCTCTTTTCTGTATGCAGCTCTAAAATATTCTCTACTGTTTAATTAATAATGCACTTGCCAAGGTTTTCCTGGTTTTACAGTCATGCTAACATTAGACAAACATACTGAAAACATTTTAAACACTGCTACAGTATTTAGCTGCCTATACACTGCAACCAAACAGACTGCATGGAGAGAGAGCGGTAGTAAAACCAATCGATTAGATTAGATCAAATCATTAGTGAGAGAGGAAAAATAAACTTTATTTTACAGCCTAGTACTATCATTTCCTGTCTGTTTCATTAAAAAGTATTTTATTTACATCAGTGGAGGCTTTTTGCTTTTAAAGGGATGAAAGAGCCTCAGCTGAGGACACAATATAGAATCTGTGAGCAACTGCAGGACAGGTAGTAAAATTGCCATTACCACTACTCTCCTGCTCCAAGCTGCAAGAAAACTCTCTTTATTCTTTCCTGGCTTAGAAAACAATTGCATGCCATCACAGGAAGAACAGATATGACAACCTAAGCAAAAATGACAATATTGTGCAAAAAAGCCTGCTCTTTCCTTTGCAGCATAACACTACTGCAGCATGAAACTATCTCCTCTAGCCCACATGCAAGTGAAGTAAGAATCTTCTCAAGGTCAATACATGGTCTTCAATACACTCTAATTAATCCTGTAACAGAAATGACTACAGTATCGACCATTTTCTGCACCAACACCAACCCCATCTTCAGAACACAGCAAATAAATGAAGAAATTAACAATGATGTGGATTTCCAAAAAGAGGGGAAAGGAATAAAGCATATGCACAAATGAAATGATGGTTCAGTACTTCAGCGCCACAACGAGAGAATAATTACAACTGGATAATAGACTGCTCTCTCTTTGTAAATCTCATTAGTTATGGCATCCCAAATTGTGCAAGTTAACTATCAGACTTCCATTTTTTTAAAAAGCATTTTTGTACCAGAGTCTAAAAGATGCCATTTAACAGGTTACAAGTGAAAAAGTAACATCAAGAAAGAGACTGACAATGTCGATTCAGCATTTGGGATTTACAGCTAAAGCAGAACAGAATCTTCATTACAGTTCAACACAACAGAAAATTATGTCTCAAAAATGAGTTTGAATCTTACTGCAGAAGCTACATTTCAGTATGTTCCATATACACAGAATCAACCAGGTTGGAAAAGGCCTTCGAGATCATCAAGTCCAACCTATCACCTAGCACCATCTAATCAACCAAACCACACAATACATTCCTAAGTTGGCAAAGAAAATCACAGTGCTGCTCAGATAGGAAATTAATTTGATCACCTAAATATGCTACAAGCTGCTACTTGCAAGTATGCTAATAGCAAATTCAGTATATGCACACAGCAGCTACTGCATAGAAAAGTTTTTATCAACCACAATTAAAAGCATTCAAAACTCCTGTTACCTACAAGACTTAATCTTATAAACAAGCTCAGAACATTTGTTCTTTTAATCAGAGAAGTTCATCTAATTCTGTACATAAACTCTTTCTCATAGAATGGCTCAGGTTGGAAGGGACCTTAGAGGTCACCTCCTCCAGCCTCCCCCACCATGGAATGGGATGCCTCTCAACTAGACTCAGTTGCACAAGGCCTTATCCAACCCGGCCTTGAACACCCCCAGGGACAGGATACTATTACCACGTAAAATAATGCAACCTAGGATTCCCTTCATTTTGCTATTCTGTACTTAACTAAAGCATCAGTGAAAGTGTAGTAGCCCACAACAGAGCAAAAAAACTCGGCACATACAAAATCCATTCCACATCTATGGGAAGAAAGTCTATAATGAAAAATGCAACTCCATATTTAGAGATGTTAGAATATTAGCATAACTCTGTAATATTCACTTTTCTTTTCCTACTTGGTATGGGCAGTGCATCTACAGCAATATCACTGTAAAACACTCCTATTATAATCCCAAGCCTACCCTCTAGTGAGCAGTGGGAGTAAATCATTTCATGCTAGTGACAAAATTACTGAATCATTTATCTCCTGAATCCCTGAAGCACAGGAAAGTGTCTCCAAATTGCAACTAGTTTTTTGTGCTAATGGGAATCACCAAAGTAGCAAAAATCTGCATCAATATATATTCCTTACAAAAAGAGCCCTCCAGTTCACCATGAGAATAGCTCTGGTTTGCTGAAATGCCTATTTGAGGATTTTATATTTTTTTTTTGATGTTTTGCCTCCCAGTGGCAGATGGGAAAAACAGAGAGTTCACTTAGCCTTTTTGCTCATGCCACAGAGAGCCCATCTGAGAAGAAAAATCACTTCAGCTGGAGGAAAAGGGGAATACAGGAGCAGACACTATTTGCGTACCAAGTCTCTCTGCTTTGCAGGCATTTTAATCTATATAAATAGTATTCCTATTTCAAAGAAATCCACTTTTTCCAGTGCTTACAACTGCAGAACATATTTGCAAGCTAACACATGCTGGTCTAAAATACCTTCCTGCTTATACCACCTTCTCCTAAACAGAACAGGAAATTTACCTCCTCATCTTTAACGGAGATACTCACAGAAGACCACGGTACTTTCCAGGCTGCATTTCAACTAAGGAAGCTTGCTCTCTATTCTCAATGCTGCTAAAGATTTTACAGTGTGATATATGTATTTCAAACAAATATGTTCATTCAAAGTCCTGAATGCCTCTAAAATTGCTACCTGAATCCATCCAGCCCAGCATAATTGGCAATTTCTTGCCACTCTGAATGAAAGGAGAAACAGGGGGTCCAATCTTCCTGCCAGTGAGACACACTAAAAAATTCTTCTGGTTCTTAACACAACTAGATAAAGTTTCATCACTTCTCATGAAGCAACCCAGAAAAAAAATATTCTATGATTCTAAAATTAGTTTCAAAGTCCCTGGCTCCACAAAGCCCTTGACCTACTGAACATTAACATTAAAGATTAGTCTGACCACAGACAAAGCCACTTAAGAAAGTTCATGACCCAAGGACATTCAACTAAGAGCCAAGACATTCATGAAGCAAGATGCCACTTAGGACTGAAATATAAACTCAGCTTTGCAGAGCAGTTCAAATCCTTTATTATACATACGATACAGAAGATCCAAGCATTCTCCAAGAAAGAAGAGCTGTCATGCTTCTGAAGTTATTATGCAGACATTTACATATTCTCTACTTTGATAAAGGTTCTTTTTAATCTCCTAAGAACTTTTTGGAGAGCACCAACAAACAGGAAAAATCTCAGTCAGAGTTAAGAAGAAATATGAAGCTAGGACTCCAGAAAACCAAGACTGAAAAGACCAGACCAAGGTCAAATACGATGCCAACTCTCTTGATTTGGATTTTCTGGATAATATTCTGTTGTCTAAAAACCAGAAGGTAATTAAAGAGCTACTGAAATGATGCCATGCTCACTTTTAAGAAAGAAAAAAAAAATCCTTAAAGGAGCTGAACATGATTGAGTCCCCTGCCCTCTCTGCACGCTTCAGAGACACTTCAGACTTCCAGAAGCCACTTTCTGATTATGGGGCTTCAGTTTGCAGTAGGTAATTCATTGTCTTGGGTGCCCAAATTCCCAAGAAAATTATCTTACCCTTGAAGTGTACATTTAGGAATTTTCCATTGGTATTCAGCTTAGTGTGGAGAGAGGGTTGCAGTAAGAAGCTGATCCAAACTTTAAACTATCATCTGCCCACAAAAGAACAATTGAGGCAGTTTTTTCTCCTCCTTTTACTGCTGAGAGAGCTCTCAAAGGGAGCATTTCTCAGCATTTGCCTGTTCTTTGATGTCAAAGGTTTAGCAGAAAAAGGAGAGAAGGAACAAAGAACAGATGGTCAAAGAACTATGCATTTGAAGTTCCAGGAAAAAAAATTCAAAGTGAAATTTGGTTTTAAAATATACAATATTAGGATGGAAAAAGATGACCTATCAAAGCTCTAACAGTCCAGACTACTGCAGACAAAGGACTTGGAATATAAGAAATGGTGTGAGTCCCCAGTGGCTCCAAACAGGGATCAAGATGCAACTCAGATGTTAATGGAAATGATTATGCAACCAAACACAGCTGAAAGTGTCTATAAAACATAACTGCCAACATTAATCTGGAAATAACTGAAGAAAATGGTTTACTCCAAGACAGCTCTTCAGCTTGGATACTTCTGACATTGAAGGCAACCACTCTAATTATCCATCATCATCTAAGTGCAGCAGGTACTGGGAATCAGAAAAGCAAACAGATAGGAACATTCCAGCATGACTGAAGGACACAGTAGCCAAGATCTGAAAGTGGTTTCTCATAATGTTAAAACAGCCTTTGCTGTCTCTAGTACAACACTTACAATCCTACTCATTTATGTAGATTTTACTGTTAGTGCACAGCTAATAAAAAACCTGAATTTCCTTTTCTGTGTAATGAATTAAATGTCAAAAATGCCTGAGTTTCTGTTCTCTCACACTTCATTTGTGAATTAAAACACTGAGTTTATTAGATTAAAATCAGATCAGCAAAATAATTAGTTAATCCTGCAGACATTCACATTCAATCATACTTGAAAGACAGGAGCTCCTCAATAGAAAAAAAAACAAGTAATTCCTTATTATCAAACTGAAATTTACCAAGAAACACATTGTATTTAATGACTTCACATGATCTTTTTGGTCCAGGCCTATATATGTTGCTGTTCTTTGTTTTATATGCTGTTCTACGTAATTCCCTATAACTGCTGTGAAGCCTGTTCCAGTGTTTGACCTCCCTGTCCATAAAGAAATGCTTCCTAATGTCTCATTTCATCCTCTCCTGGTGCACCACTGTTCTGTCACTGGTTACCAGAGAGACCACATCAGCACCTCCCTTCCCATGTCCCTTCCTCAGAAAGGTGCAGAGAGCAATAAGGTCACTCCTCAAGTCTCTTTCTCCAAACTAGACAAGCCCAAAGTCCTTAGCCACTCCTCAGAGGACATTCCTTCCAGCCTATTCACCAGCTTTGCTGCCCTTCTCTGGACACATTCAAGGACCTTCACATCCTTCTTAAACTGTAGGGCCCAGGACTGCGTACAGTCCTCCAGGTGAGACCACACCAATGCTGAATACCATGAGATAATCCCCACTCTTGACCTGCTGGTTATACTGTTTGATGCACCCAGGATGTGGGCTGCCCTCTGGGCTGCTAGGACACAGTGCTGACTCCTGTTGAGCTGCTGTCAACCAACACCTTCAGGTCCCTTTCTACAAGGCTGCTCTCCAGCCACACCTGTCCCAGTTTATACTCGTGCCTGGCATTGCTCCATTCTAGGTACAGAATCTGGCATTTGGACTTGATAAATTTCATGCCATTAAGCACTGCCCAATGATTCTTTTTCCCCTCCTGCATGCTTCCATTAAATACACAAAATGTTTCTACTTCCAATTCTCTCTCTAGTACACTTCATCCATTAAAAATTTAATCATATGGTTCAGGACTTTCATTATCTGCTGTCATGCAACTGCAGTGCCTCAAAAAGGACATCATGCAATACACAGCATGCACAAGATATGTAGGTCATATCTACAACTGAGTTACTTTCACAAGATTCCCATCAGTTGGGTTTTTTTCACAACATTATCAGTAAAATGCTTGAAAACACACCACAAGTCTACTTGTCAAACTCTGTAAATGTTCTGTAGCTCCACTGACCTCAAAGAAGTTTAAGTTAAGGCAACTTTATGTAACTTAGAATTCTAAAAAGGAGAACTTTTCAATGCAAAATTCACTTCTGAGGAGGAAAACCAGCTTGATGCGGAATGGGGACTTTTTAAAAATCACCATAAAAGTTAAGATGGTAACATTTTAATTCCTGCCAGAATCATCTAAGTCAGAGTCCCAGGAGAAGATTCAGAAAAAGATGAAAACTCAGGTCTTCACAAAAATTCTATTTCCTCAGGCTTGAACAACTACTGAGTTTGAATTCTTCTGTTAAAACAAATAAACCAACAAACAGGGCTTGTATTTAACTACCCATTTAAATCTAATTCTACAGTTATCTTCAAGAAAAAGCTGATACAGTTTAGATAGATACAAAACACAAAATCCCAGCAATTCAAAAGACTGATGCCAATCAATGCTACCCTCTGTCATATGCAGCTGCATGGCCTTAACACTTCCACCAAATATCTCTGCACTGGTTAGGCCACACCTTGAGTACTGTGTCCAGTTCTGGGCTCCTCAGTTTAAGAAGGACATCAAGACCCTTGAACGTGTCCAGAGAAGGGCAACGAGGCTGGGGAGAGGCTTTGAGCGCAAGCCCTGTGAGAAGAGGCTGAGGGAGCTGGGACTGTTTAGCCTGGAGAAGAGGAGGCTCAGGGGAGACCTTGTTGCTCTCTACAACTACCTGAAAGGCAGTTGTAGCCAGAAGGGAGTTGGTCTCTTCTCCCAAGCAACCAGCGCCAGAACAAGAGGACACAGTCTCAAGCTGCACCAGGGGAAGTGTAGGCTGAAAGTGAGGACAAAGTTCTTCACTGAGAGAGTCATTCGCCATTGGAATGTGCTGCCCAGGGAGGTGGTGGAGTCACCATCCCTGGAGGTGTTCAGGAGGGGATTGGATGTGGCACTTGGTGCCGTGGTCTAGTCATGAGGTCTGTGGTGATAGGTTGGACTTGATGATCTTTGAGGTCTCTTCCAACCTTGGTGATACTGTGAAGCTCTATGCTCTTATCTTAGAATTTTAAATCAAGAGCAGACATTCAAAAGTGTAACTCCACTGATAAAGAGGAAACAAATGATTCAAACAAGCTCCTTCCCTTAAGTACCTGCTTTATTAGATCTGATCAAAGTTATTGATTCAATTTACCTTACAGTGATGTGAATTTGTGTAACAGTATTTTCGTAATCTAGTTATCCAAAACATTAGGGTGTTCCCTCTCCTGAGAAGTAGGCTGTTTTGAATACTCACACAACAGTTTCATTCTGACTTACTGTGATGCCAGAACTTAATAATTTTTTTTACCCCAGAGCTCCAGAGATCTTTCCTGTCCCTCAGCTATTGCAGGCAGTTCTACACAAATTGCAAAAGTATTATAGTGAAGTGATCTAATTTTTCTTTAAACACATGTGTGATTTGACCACAGATTTAGGCAATAGAAATCCAATATACTTATTCTCTACACTGAGGTCTGCTTTTCACTTGAATTATTTTTATTGCTCCACAGAAGACTGGAAAAAAATTACTTCAGGCTTAGTGAACAACAGAAAGGTGGTGTTTTCTCTATTTTCTATCCAGAAAAATATTGGAAGAAGAAGAAAAGAGCAGAATACCTTCACAGCTGAACTTTGGGAGGGAAATTTCTCTGGAGATTACAATTAAGATTAAAAACAATTTATTTTTTTTTAAACCACTTACCTGTTGTAAATTGCCCTTTTAGCTTCTGGAACACAGGATCTTGAGCAGTTGCCTGTGCTCTCCTAGCTAGTGACTCTGAGGCTGCACTAGAAAACATGGTGGATACATTTGAGACGTTCTCCAGACCTACTCCAAAAGTGCTGACTAACTTCTTGACAAAATTTAGTGTGTGAGGAGTGATTTTGGCATCAGAAACAGCTCCACTTTTCTCAAAGGCAACTGAATAGCACTTTGCCAAGCCCTGCTGCAGTTGTCTAAGTACCTAGGGATGAAAAAAAAAGAGACAAGACAAAACAGTCAGAAAAATTAGGCTTTCTGATTTGACACCAAGTATTTATTCCCACACTGCCTCTTATACACTGAAGTTATCCTCTTGGAAACATTTATTTAAAACTGTATTTTTCAACTGCATCAGAGGCTCAGTCAGAATGACAGCACTGATTCTTATTGAACAAACTGAGCAGTGGAAATGCGCACCACAAAGTACACCTTGCTCTTTCAACAGCAGCTAAGCTTCAGACTTTGTATTTTGTGATATATTAGAAAATTATGTGGCATGAGCAATACCTATTCAAACACTGTTCTAGTTAGACAGAACAGAAGGGCCTGACACTTCAAGAGGCAAATAATAGAAGTGGAGTGGCATGTCCCTCAGCTTTAGCTCAAACTTCAGGCAATAATCACCACCTGTCACACACCACCAGCCCAAGAAGGAAACTGCTATCTGTGAAGCAGTGTAGAACCAGACATTTTCAGTTAGCAGAAGCAACAGCTTAAATGCAGGAGGCATTCATCTAATTAATAGTTTAGGGAAACCTCTGTATAGCTTCCAGGAATAATCAAGCTCCTTAAAACCTCAATCAGAACAATGAGTTCTACAAACACATCACTTTAGTAACCGAAACAACCACTCTAGACAAATATTTTGCAGTTAACTTTTCCTTAGATGACATGCATGTGGGAAGATATATTAAAGACAAATACCTCTTCATGCCAATTCTCTCTGAACCAGACCATCTGATCCACAATGCCTTCCAGAGAAGACAAAAGTGTTGGATGCAGTTCTCGCTGCATATGCATAATTCTGCTGCATCGCCACATTGGTGCAGTGGCTCTGATTGGCCCTGGATCTGAGGCAGAGTGGGACTGATTTCCAACTGAACTTGGCTGTTGTTGCCCAGAATCTGCAAAGTGGAAAAATTTTTTTTTAAATTACCTTTTGTAAACTTGATACATGGCTGCATGAAATGAAAGAAATCCTTCCAAGAATTTGCTTTAGATTTGCAGTATTCATCATGTGTTACCTATCACATTTCAGAAAATTTGAGAACATTTGGTTTTCAGAGAGAAAATTCTGCTCCAAATGCTGTTCACCACTAAGAAGAGTCCAGGCCCATCCTTGTGACCTCCACCCTTTAGATATCTATACGTGTTTATAAGATCCCTTCTCAGTCTTCTCTTTTAAAGGCTGAAAAGCCCTAGTCTCCCACTCTCTCCTCCTAAGACAGATGCTCCAGTCCCCTAATCTTCTATTTTCCCAGTAAAATCAGGAGAAACTCAAAATCAGAACTAAGTGACAGAGCCAAAACAATCTGATCATTATCAAGCTCACCGCTCTTGTAGCGTTCTCGTTGTTCTATCTTTAAGGTCAAATAGAGGGTCCTGATCGGGAAGTAGACAGCTTGGGGATAGACTCTTCCCACCTGTTTGGAGATACACATACTTCTCAGTTAAGGATAACAGAATACAGACCAGACCAACACATACTCCTTGTTAATGAGTGCAATTCAGCAATAATCAGCTCCTTGTTTAGAATACCAGCTTATGGAAAAGTAGGACATTAAAAATTCAGTAAAAGAAATCCAAAGGGGATGAAATGGTAACTCCCTATGCATACTGTTAAAGGCATTACCTAATTAGGGCTTCCAGATCATATTGCCTAATAAACCTGAAAACAGCATAATGCCAGAGCACCAGCTGGGGTAGCTCAGACATCTTACTAATGGATGAAAAGCAGACATAATGACAGTGGTTAGTTGTTAAATCGGCCACAATTCCCAGTGAACCCCAGGATACTTGATAAGAAGGCCCATTAGAAAGTAACTCCACCCAATTGTGGCACTTAATGTAAGAGGATACCAATTCCACCCAAAAATAAAAAAAACACACCACACTTAAGAGATATTAACATTCAGCAGCCACTTTACAATCTGTAGATCTCAGTACCTATTAAAGGAAAGAAACAGTATGTCTAAGTACTGCCTACAACAGAGAACATCTTAAGACATAACTAGAGGTTTCTTCAGCCATTATTTTACTAACTCTTCTATGCCTTCTCCACTGAAATGGCTAAGGCAAGTGGCAGAAATTTTGCAATGTCATTTATCTTTTCAGTAATATGGCAGTTATGGCAATTTACTAAGCTGACACACATATGCTTCCTGTTGTAATTCAAGAGTGAATTATTTGAAGACAGTTGTAAGGTTTAGGTTGTAGTACTTCTGTAAACTTCAGAATTTGAATTAGTAACACCAAAAATTTGTGTTGTTTTTTTTTAACAGTTCTTCTATGGGCCTGAAGCTTAAAGGCAAGAACAAAAAAAAGTCCTATATTTATGAGCCTAAGCTCATAAACAATAAACAAAATACAACTACAGTTGTACTTCTGATTAGGCACTCAGTTCTAAACATTTTATCCAGATGTCCACAAATAAGAAGTGTCTACAACTCACTGAAAAAAAGTTTTGTCTGTCTCCTGTCAGAAGCCATCTGAGCACAGTAAGCTTTATGCATCACAAATTTTGCCTTAGCTCCTTCTCTTTCTTAAGCTGTTTTGGTGCATGGTCATTTCCGAGCTTCATTTTAGTTTTGTGAGGAGAGGCAAGGAAACACACACCTATGCACAGGCATAATGAGCTAGACTTATGTACACAAGCAGCAATACACACACACACACACACACACGTTCTCTCCCTTCAAAAATACACCTTTTCAGAGCTTTGAAATTAAGGGACAGAATAAAAGGCACTGGATAGCAGGGAATCATAAAATATCCCAAGCTGGACAGAATCTACACAGGTCATCAAGTCCCTGTCTCAAAAATCAAGAGTGGAGGGGAGGGAAGGAAAGAAGAATACTGTGAGGAATTCAGCACAGCAGTTGTCCTTTGCAAGTTTTCAGGAAACAGTAGAGCACTGCAGAGAGAAGTGGCCTGGGGTACAGGCTATTGTGAGAATTTTATGTGGTCACTTTTATGTTAATAAGACTTCATGATTTTTAGATTAACCTGAACAATCATCAAAATGGTCCCAGGTTGTGAACAGGCTACAACAGAACTGAAGTTGGACCATAAACAGCTAACATCTCTGAAAAAAAACATTTGAACCACGTCTGCACTAAGCAATAGCAAACTAGTATCTAAAAAACACGTGAACAGAAAGATGTCACTTTTTCTCCCTTAGTCTACAGATATGTTTAAACCAACTTCACACTGAGATAGAGGTGTATGTTCTATTCTCGGATTGTGCTTCAAAGCTGACAGCAAGAGGCAGCAAAAATCTTTAAATCCCAAAGCAAGATTAATCAAAACTCCTATCTGTCAGTTCAGAGGTACAAATCCAGGAAGTCAGTTTCTTCGTTTGTCATGCTAAACTTCAAGTGAAATTTTACCAAGCCCCAGTAAAAATACTGATGGTGACAGACAAAGCTTTGTTACGTAAAATCAAGTCTAATAAACCCCAAGGAACTAATGAAATACTTTGCCCTTTAGTCCCTAAAGCTAACAACTCTATCCTTACTCCTGTTACAAGCATTTAAATATCTATTTCTAAATGTGTTTGATAATGTTCATAAAAAAGTAAGTAACAAAATTCCAGAGGGAGAACCCTAATGCCTCATGCACATATGGCATACAATTTCCCTGGATTTCATCTCATTAAGTAGCACTCAGTTTGAAATTTAAAACATTCTACTCACAGAGAGAAATTATAAATCTCTTTAACTCACCAACAGTTGCAAACAATGGCATTTTAAAGCTTGGCACTTCCTTAGCTTGCTTTGAAAAATATTTGTATCTCATCTTGAAAACAAAGATTGCAGACAATAGTGAACTTGCAATTAACTTCTGTACCTGACTGATGAGGTTCAGGAGGAGTTTGCCCTCTGAGCCAACCAGGCATGTCAACAGCTGCGGAATCCAGGCCAACCACTGAATGGGTGGGACCCCAATACAGTACTTGTCTACTGCATCAGCTAAGGTGTTCTTATCATCATCAAAACTCAGCAGCCAAAGCACCTGAAAGAGAATTGCAAGAGGGCATCTCAGCACTAAAATTCAAGACACATCAATCATCATGATGCACAAAACCCCACAGATATTTTATTAATGATATTGGAGTCTTTCTAAGTTGCCTTGAATGCAAGACCTTAAATTCATTATGGCTGGCCAATGTCATTTTTTCCCCTTTAGAGACACTATTTCAAGGATGTTAAAAAAAAAATAATGTAAGCATTCTATATGCTATGAAACAAGATAGAAGCAAAGAAAATGAGGCAAGTTTATAAAACCTAAAATACTCTATTCAGATAACTTAATGACAGAACTTAAGTATTTCTTTGGGTGGTTTTACTTACTGTAACTGTACTCACCTAATGAGGCTTTTCCTACAGTTTAATTTCAATGTAAATACATTAGGCACTGACTAAAAAATCACTAACAGAAAAGGAGAATAATAATCTTCAGAATGCCATTGAGGCTAACTCCTAAGCTAAAAAAATAGTCTCTGTTTGCTTCATGTTGAAAACAGACTCTCTTCCACAGTATGCTATCACATATTAGATTTTCTTCATGAGAGAGATTAAATATCCCCATACTGAGAAACACATACTACAAAGAGTGCTTTTTGGCTGCAATGTTGTTGAATTAAGAGTAAACGTCTCCAGAAAAGGCTCATTTGGAATAAAAGGCAATACTGAGGTAAAAGTTAAGATGAATTATTCTCAGTAATGCTAAACAATAAATTATGCTTCTTTCAAAAGGACCAAAGGATGCCTTTTTACAGACATTACACCACATTACACAGTAGAAATACTGGATGTGATTTGTTCCCTTCCTCCTGAAAAAAGGCTCCATACCTAAAGAAAACCCCAGATATCCCAGTGAAGTGGAAAAACCCAAGATGAGTTATGTGAAGTGACCCCACAGCAACCATGCACACACAGACCTTCCACCTAAATTAAATCTGTGCTCTAATTGCACAGATTTGAGCATTGAACATTACTTCAGCCTTCTCTGAAGGGATGGAGCTCCAATCATTTTTTAAATCATCCAGATCTTACCTTTGCCAAGTATTTTCTTGATTTGCTCTCGTTTTGATGACGACATGCATGCAGGTAGCAAGTAATTGCAGAGACACCCAGGTGAAGCTGCCGTTCTTTCACAAAGATATTCTCCAGGTAATCACCCCACATTGCCCAGGCTTTCACTAGCACATCATGCATTTGTACAGCTGCAGAAAAAGCTTTGTTTGCTTCTTCAGACCTGCATTGTGACAAGTAAGGGAATATTGCTTTTATACTAACAAAAAGTAAGTAGATGATGTTGGAGCCAGACGCCTGATGCAGTACTCAATTACTTTCTTAATACCCAACGGCATCTTTATATTAAAGTTCTCTAGTTAGGTCCCTTATGATTGTTTTGTCTTAAAGTTCAACAGCTGTGAAAGTAAATGCTTCACAATTAAAACATTTATGTAGGTGCCCAGGAAGTCCGGATGCTCCCTGAAAACAACTAAAAACAATTCCAGTGCACTGCAATTGCAACCCAAGGAATGATACTGGGAGAAAGAAGAGTAATGGTAAAACAAGAAGGGCAAAAGCATTAAAAAGTGCTGCTCTGCTGAATAGAAAAAGAAGTCAGAAAAGCAACCCTAGAAAGATGTTATATTAGCTATCTTTTGGAGGACTCTATCTTACTTAACTGATCTTCAACCAAGGTCATCACAATATTTACATTCAACATCACCCAGAAAAAGTCCTCCCCACAGCTTTGAGCAGGAAAAGAGAGGGAATATGAAGGCTATTCACACAGTTTTTGGTAATGGAGAGTTTATTTCTTTGATACTTTGAAATTTCAAGGCTTCCTCAAGTGCTCCTAGTCCAAGATTTGGTATGATTCATCCCATTCTATACAGGCCTTGAATCTATGCAACCTTTCAGGCATAGAAGTAAAGGATGAGAAACTCACAAACACATTACTGAAATGAAGAAACTTCTAAAGCTTTCCAAGACTGCTTATTAAGAAAAAGTGTTTCATTTCTCCTTTAGGAGAATAAGCATTGCAATAAATCATACAACAGTAATGTGATGCTTGTTTGACTGATTTTTTAACTGAAAAGTTGGGAGGGTTAATATAAAAATATTATCTTGGAGGATTATAGTGATAAACTAAAATGGCTAGATGTTCAGTTAAAAGTATATATTCACTTCTGTGTTACATTAATATCTCACTTCTTTCAGAGGTTTCTGCACCCTAGATAGAGGTTTTGAAGTGAAGCACCACAGCAGCAGCCTGATAGATGACTTTGTATCACTGCTTCGCCTTCATAAAAAGGGGACTTTTCAGTAGGTTTTCTTTTCTCCTTCTCTACAATCCATCATTCTTGACACCTGAGATGACTTTTTAAAAATGGTTTCTATCACCTTGCTCAGCAAATGGGCAGTACAGGGAGATGCAAGAGCAGAGGTGACCTTTAGCTTCCCGTTGCATTGACACACAGGTAATCAGCAGTCACGTTCTCAGGTTCAACGCTGCTGTTGCTCCTAACTGCAGCCTTCCTAATTCCCGACCTCAACTGCGGCATTAAAAAAATGCCCCTATATCAGTAAGATTAAGAAACTTAAGTACATCAGAACAATGTTTTAAACAGAAACCTTAATCCAGTCTATTCTGAAACAATGAATAGAGACAGTTTAGCTGCCTTTTACTTTATCTGCATGAGCTTAAAAAACATTTAAAAGCCAGGGGAGGTACAATTTCTTCTCTTTACATCTAAACTAAAGCTAAGCTCACTTAAGGCAATAAAAAAAGCCCACTGCACTTTTCATCAAAGTAATTGCATTCTGCCTGTTTAAAATTCTCTCTTGTATCCACAGAAGAAGATATTCATCATTTCCTGACTTAAATTGCTACGTGAGGTTGCAGTGCACAGCTTCAAACCTGATGGATTTCATTCCATAAGTGTCCACAATGTAGTGGTAAAGGAATTATTCCACCCATATGTAACATGTAAGAATATTGCCTTTAATTACCATGCATAATAAAAGCTGTTGAAATCTGAAGGGGTCTTTTGGCATCATCAAACGGAATTTGGCTGTTGAGATATTTAGTGAATTAAGGAGAGAGCTTCCTCAAAACAGTAATAGGCTTCACAGCTTAAAGCAAAAAACAGTACAAAGAACATTACTTTTCCTTTCTTATGCAGTTGTGAAAAATCTTATGCTGGTATAAACACATGGAACAGCTTTCCTGCTCAAGCACTGTGTTGAAATATTTCAGCCGCATTTCTCTCAGATGTGTGCTAGTGCTTCTTCCAGCCAACACACTTACTTGTTAATCTGTGCCAAGAACATCCCCTTCAAAGCATAAAACTCAGCAGTCATCTCCTTGGTGAAGTACTTCAGATTGGTTGATTCAATAACTTCAAGGCCCTGTTAAATAAGCCTTAGTTAGAAAAGCCTTCTAAAATGGAAGGGTTTTTTTAAGCTGAAACAGCAAAAATATCCTCTTGAAATTGAAACAGCAGGAGTTTCTGGTATCTGAACTGACAACAATTTTAGGTTTCCACTGGCCTATGCAAAACTATTAAGATACTATAAACAATATTCATCAAGTGACAGGTTATCCTTTTCACTTTTCTTTGAAAGTTTCTCAGTTTCATGACCTTATGATCATGTCAGTGGTTTTGCCTATCACCTTTTCCCCTTTCCTTTTAACACATATAATTTCAATTCACTTCACCAGCATCCTTCACTCATGAGTGACACTCAAAACTGACTGGGAGCTTCAGTTAGTCTTGCAATTGAGTTGTTTCTTCCTATTTCAAAGTCTCTTCCACTTGTAAGATTTCAAAAAACCCTACAGCATTTACACTTTATTTTTTCATTCAGCTTATTTTTAATATATTCCCAGTATTCAGTTCAAAGATGACAAACACAGAATCATGGAATCATAGAATGGCTTGGATTGGAAGAGACCTCTAAAGGTCCAACCCTGCTGCAGTGAGCAAGGACAACCCCCATTAGATCAGGTTGCCCTGTCAAACCTGACCTTGAATATCTCTAACGATGTGGCCTCAACTACCACCCTGGGCAACCTGTTCCAGTGTTGCACTACCCTCATGGTAAAGAACTTCCTCCTAACACCCAAACTAAATCCACTCTTCTCAAGTTTCAAACCACTGCCCCTCTTTCCTGTCACTAGAGGTCTTTGAAAACAGACCCTCTTCAGCCTTCTTATAGGCCCCCCTCTCAGGTACTGGAAGGCAGCTATTAGGTCTCCCTGGAGTCTTCTTCAGCCTGAACAACTACACTCAACGCATGGTCAGTGCAATCCAGCCCCTGTTCTGGATACAGCACCAACATCTCTTGTGGCCCTCCAAGCTGCAGCAACAACTTCAGAGGTAAAGCAACAGTACCTGCATGCACTCGTTTTTGCCCATGACTCCAGCCAGCTGGAGGTAGCATTTGACTTGCTGGCGAATCTTCTGAAAGCAGTCCACGATGGGGACGGTTGGAATGGTGTGGATGCGGCTCAGGATGTCCAGAGCTACGTTGACCAGCCCTTGCTTTCGAGCGATCTTTCCATACTGGATAATTGCTGATGCAGAAGCATGAACTCCCAACATGGCATTATTTGAGCTAGGATCATGCTGAGAACTATTTTCATATGCAGTTACAATGGCTAGAAGTAAAAGAGGAACTGTTTGTCATTATAAATGAAATGTTACATACAGTACTCTCTTACACAGCAATACATACACAATGATGACTAAAGACAGTGAAACACTTCAGTGGAAATTGAAACAAAACAAACACTTGGCAAAAATCAACAACATTCCTGGATGTTTAACACAAAAACAATAAAATACAAAACTTATTTCAAACAATGCATTGTCTGGAAAATTACATGATGAATGCATGCTGGACCAGGCAGTTTTACCCTGGTAATGATGCTGTCTCCACATGAAAATGCTGCTCCAGTGGGATAAATCATCTGACACAATCGGTAACCTGTTCCTCCAAGTCTTTACAACAGTCTTCATGTCATGCAAGCTGTTGTTCCTCCCCAGATTAGTTGGTTGCAATCCTGCATTTATTTGGGCTGCTTCTTGAAGTTCAATTATTTGCTGTGCTGCCTAAAAAATATTATACAACACAAATATCAAAGACTGTACAAGAAGCTAACCAGTTTCCCTGTCAAAAGAAAGGTTTCTATGAATGATGCCATCTTCAAGACAAAACTGTTTCAGGGACCTGACTACTAGTCTCATAAATGATCTTTAACTGATCTAATCATTAACAAAATAGCAAGGGAAAAAAAAAATCCATGAGAGGGGAAAAAAAAAAAAAATCCATGAGATTGATTCAACACCTCAGTCACTGACTGAAATGTTGAATTCATCCACTGAATCACCAGCACAAAATTTATACCAATAAGTTGCTAATCTTAATAAACAAGTTATTTGTTTTAAAATAAAGGTGCCACAAAGACTTTCTTAGATGCTTGCAATAGGTCATAGAATCATAGACTCAATAAGGTTGGAAGAGACCTCAAAGATCATCAAGTCCAACCTGTCACCCAAGACCTCATGACTACTACCAAGTGCCATGTCCAACCCCCTCTTGAACACCTCCAGAGATGGTGACTGTACCACCTCCCTGGGCAGCACATTCCAACAGCTAACAACTCTCTCTGTGAAGAACTGTCTCCTTACCTCGAGCCTAAACTTCCCTGCATAACTCCAGGCTCCCTTCTTTTCCAGGGATGCATTACAAGTATCAAGCAGTTTACTCCATGCACACCTCATTCTGACAAAACTTAAATGCCCTAACAGTGTTTGGTGACAAAAAGACATTTACAGATCCATACTTAATGGGTTGTTCCAGTAATATATGGCTCTGCTTGTTAGGTTTAACTTTAGGCAGCTATGACATTTCTCTCCTTGACAGTTTAAAGATAAAAATTCCCTCATCCTTTCTTCTATTTTGAACAACTAATGCTTTCACAAATGATACCTCAAAAGGGTAGAGTCTTGCTTTTAAGAAGTGCATTTCTATTTAAAACAACAAAAAAAATGAAACCACAACACAAAACAAACAAACAAAATAAACAGCAACCCACACCAACTGGAATCTACTCTTCACTCTCATCCTTTTCTCATTCACATCTAAATACAACCACAGGTTGGCATTAGACTTGATGATCTCAAATGTCTTTTCCAGCCTGGTTAATTCTATTCTATTCTAAATTCTAGCATACAGGTTTGAACCTACTACATCAACCCTAATCATAGAAAAGCATAAATAAATAAATATATATATAAATATATATACACAAAGATCATGTAAAAATACTGACCTTAAAGACAACTTTTATGAGAACTTTTAAGAATTAAACCCCAAAACTTTTAACAAAACTGACCAATATGAATTCCCTGGTCACAACCTAACTTCTTGACAGAAGGCCTGATTGTACAGAAATACTATCCACATACTCCTGAAGGTGTTACTCAGAGATACTACAAAGACCTTAGCTTTATGAAGTTATTAAGTTTAGAATGGTTTTTCTCTGATATTTGCTATCCTCAAATTAATGAGATGGACAAACAGAAGATGGCAGCAGTCTCTAGCATCAAACCTACTAAAGGGAGTGGATACCTTCTTAAAACTCCAACCACCTGAAGAGAAGATGCACAAACTTTAATGGAATTTAATTACCTGTACTACAATAAAACCAGTGCAGTATTCTCTAGGCTACCCCTTGGCAGATAATAGTTGTATCCATTGTTAAATCAACCAAATGAGATAACTTAAAGAGAAAAAAGGGGAATTTACAGGGAGAAATCTCTTGAAACAAAATGAATTAAACAGAGTAAGATTTTCTACAATCATCTCAGTATCAGCTCCCACAATAGCTTAACCTTCATCCCACACCCATTCATCATGTAAATTTAATTTTCTCACAGGTATTTAATCACATACTCTCTGATACTACCAAAAAAAAAAAAGTAATTACTGCAGTGCAAATTCATGGCTGCATTTGTACCCCTGTCAGTCACTGGCTAATTTATCATTTCTTCATGAGGGACATATACATATTAGATTATTTTTCAAGCTCGTTTTAATTGATATCTGAAAGCATTTAAATACTGTATTCTGAAATACTAATCCTTTCATGCTGCAGATATTGACATACTTAGGGGAGGGGAAAGTTGAAATATCAGTGAAAACTTAGCAGGAAGGAATTAATCTAAGGCCTTCTACTGGTATTGTGTGAGCTCCAGAAAATGAAACATTGCACCCATCTACTCAACAACTTTGTCTCAATATGGAGAAAACTTCCATATTCATTCACTTGATCTGACACATCAATTTATAACATGAAAATCTGAAGGTATGGACTGCTGTGTGTGCTCCATCCACAAGTGCAGTCATTTTAGTAGACCTAAGGGTCCTCTTAATTTCCACAAGTAAGGTTCATTTACAGATCTCTGAGTTCTATCAGGAAATGCATCCCTGTTACAAAAGTTTAGATTGTGTTGCTCTGAGATGTTCTAGAATTTCATCCCTGGAGATGAAAAGTTCCCTTGAAGCAGAATTTCTTTCAGTAGACATGCCAAAGGAAAGGTAAGGTTCACATTGGCCGAAAGCTACAGCATTTTTCCTAAAGGTAGAATAGAATAGATTAGATTGGACTAGACTAGAATAATCCAGGTTGGAAGAGACCTTCCAGATCATTGAGTCCAACCTATCATCCAACACTATCTAATCACCTAAACCATGGCATCAAGCACCCCATCAAGTCTCTTGCTAAACACCTCCAGTGATGGTGACTCCACTACCTCCCTGGGCAGCCCATTCCAATGGGCAATCACTCTCTCTATGAAGAATTTCTTCCTAACATCCAGTCTAAACCTCCCCTGGCACAGCTTGAGACTGTGTCCTCTTGTTCTGGTGCTGCTTGCCTGGCTACAACCTTCCTTCAGGTAGTTGTAGAGAGCCATAAGGTGTCCCCTGAGCCTCCTCTTCTCCAGGCTAAACAACCCCAGCTCCCTCAGCCTCTCCTCACAGGGCTTGTGCTCCAAACCCCTCCCCAGCTTCGTTGCCCTCCTCTGGACACATTCCAGCAAGTCAACATCCTTCCTAACAGGTACTACAGCTCACCTGAAAAGTTCTTCACTAATAACAGACTATTGACAGATTTTGGTTCTTTGACCCTAATGCTTCAGCCATGGGGATTTTCAGACCTTGGCTCAGCCTGTTGAGATTGTCACTCCTCAAAGTAACATCAGCATTTCTAAATACTGAGCTAACTGTTAACATTCTGATTTAAAAAAATAAATCAAAAACAAGATAAAAAAGATATAGGCACAGAGCTGACAAAATTGCATACCACATTTAACATGTTTAATTGAAAAGAACACTTCAGAGGTTATTTCAACACTTCTGCAAATAACATCATGCAGCAATAAACCCACCCAAAATGGACCCTGCTTCAAAACCCACTCAGTGTTCAAGATCTCCAAGTACTGCAGTGCACTATGCATTAGCCCACAAAGAAAACACAGCCACATGATAAATTTTTAAATAGCTATCTCTCCATGCCACAAACAGAAAAGAAGAGATTCAGGTAAACTATAAAAAAAAACTTTAAAAGGAATCCAAATCAAAATGCACATTCTGCAGCTTCTAACATAAAACCCACCACTCTGACAAATCCACCAGTACCATGAAGTAAAATAGTTTACACTCACAAATACTGGAAGTTCTGAAACCTGCAACTGGAAAACAAGTGGCAATAAAAGACTTCTCATTCTTACCTGGAGGAGTGGGGTATGAACATGGGAGACCACGTGAGGAAGCCTTCGCCACTCCCGAATAGCCAAGCTACTCGCCATCTCCACCAGGCGCTCAATGAAGTTCAGCTGCTGCTCCTCCGGATGGCAGATTGCTAAGTACCCTCTGTACATATTCACTTTCCATGCCATCTCTTTTGGACAACTCAACTCCACCTGAGAGCCAAAGAGGAAAAAAACACCAAACAATCTAAAGATCATTCATGCTCAGATGTAGACTTTCAATTACTCTCTTTAAAGCCTTCTTGAACACCTGGGGGTTTTTTCCACAAAAATTAGCTGATTTTGTACGAATAGCAGAATAAAATACCAAAAATGTTGCCATTAGAAGAGGTTCAGCTCTCTTGGAAGTTACTCAAGGGCAGGCTAGCAAATACATTGCAAATTCAGCACAGGAGTAGAAGCACCTCCATATAACCTGCTGCTAGGGTATTTATACACTGACAACTGTGAGGTAGCTCAGAGACAGCTGAGCAAGCTGAAAGCAGGCCTGCAACAGGAGCATGAAGCTCACTGCAAACCACTTCACCCTGTGTAAAAAGATGTTTCTCAGCAGACAACATAAACCACCTCTGAAATGCTTCAGGGGCTCCAGAGCAACTAATGTCAACTTCTCACCTAAAAGGATCCCATCCCTATGTCAGCACATTATGCCAGCATATTGCTTCCTAACTGCCTGCTCCAGGACATTACTAAGTTAATGTGAATAAACAGTTAATATATTTTTTAAGTAATCTACAACTAACCTTTCTATTTATGTCAAAGTTATTTCTGAGTACAGGTGCAAAATAAATCATGTCATACCTTTTTCTTAATATCCTGGAACATCAGAAATACAGCAACTAGCACCAGCAAAGGCCTGGCAACCGATCTCTGTGAGTATTTTACAGTGAACCTGCACTTAACCAATGCTCCCTAGCTGACTCTGCAGGCCTTAAATCTTCTTCCTTTTTACATCAAACCCTTTATGGTTTGATATGCAGCACAGAAATCCCTCTGCATTATCCTCTTGTTGATATACTGTATCTTAACCATTACAATTGTTATTTCTGTTATCCTCAACTGACTTTTATGCCTGAGCCAGCAAAGAGAAACTGCCAGGTAGCAACCTTACACTTACACAGTGAAAATAATCTCTTTCTTTATTACATTATCTACTGGATCATTAAGCACAATGGCAATGTGAGCAAGTGGAAATGAGTCTTGGGTCCTATCAAAGGCCACTCACTATTTTAATAGCTCAACTTTAATAGGTAGATTATTAAAAATGTTTCACAAAGATTTACAAAAACTGATACATGTTTGCCATCCTTTCTGACCTCTCTTGTGTACCAACCATGGAACTTGATAAACCCCAGCCATATTAAAGAATACCAATAAAGCTGGAGTAGTGAGTACAGCAGCATAGAATCAATTATTCATTCACATTCTAATATTTATGCAAACATGTCCTGACACTTTCATAAGAATCTGAGTAGAGCCACAAATGCTCCATTTATGGCTTCAGCAACATCTTCTCCTCAGATGTTTAGTAAATGTCTCATTACCGAAAATATCTCATTTAATGTAGCTGCAACTACAGCATATCAGCAGTTACTCCTGGCTGTCACTTCTACTCAACTTGCAAATCTCCAAAACTAGAATCTGTCAGACATGATCCATTTCATTCTGTTCAAACTCAAGGTCTATAATATACTGTACACCACAGTTCTTATTTTAGGTTTTTATAAGTCACCCTGATAACACTATTTCTATCATTAGCCCCTGAAGTTGCACTCTTAAATAGGACACAAAATAGCAATTGTTGCAAGAACAAAAGAAGTTAATTAAAATGTAAATATAACCTGTAAGGTAATTTTTGTAGCATATGATGCTTGCTACTTCCAGATTTGGCTTTGCATGGGCTGATAAACAATAAAATGCAGTTTTAGAGACATCTACTTAATTTGAACCATCAGTACTACAGGAATGGAAAATTCCATTTCAGATGTTGCAATGGTTGGACACCTTCAAATTAGGTTCCATCAAAAGACTGTATTGACTTCAATTAAACAACTTCTACTGTTTCTCATAACTTAGCTTTTAAAGTGAAGCATCCACCTGTTTTCCCTTCTGACAAAACAAAGTGTTACAGAAGAATAAACATAGTGCATTGTTTTAAATGTAATATTCAGTCTGATTTTGAAGCAAGTAAGAAAGACACAGCTCAGTGTATTTATCACGTGAGACAAAGTTGTCAAAATGAAGCAGGCTCTCAGAATGTTTTCTGTACTTAATCCTGCAAGATCTTGGAATTAAAGGATGCTCAGCATTTTTCATAACCATGTTTAATCTTTAGCAAATACGGAAGTAGACAGTCAACTATCATTTTGACATGTAACGCTCTTAACTGCTAGGTATTGGTTCAAAATCAAAACGCTGCTGATGAAACAATATACCCCCCATTAAGTCAGGGACTAATTCTTCTCTCCCCCTCACTCTGCAATATGAGAAATCACTGCCTGAGGCTCTCCTCTAAGCTTTGCCAGTAAAATTGTATTTTAAATATGCAATTCACCCCCTTATTCCAAACTCTAGCATCTTCAGCTGAGTAATTCCAGTAATGTCACAGTACACAGCAATGAAGATCAGCGAGCTCCTTTCCGCTGTGATTTAACGCAGCAGTCTCACCTTTCAGATTTTAGTTCTGCATCTGGTTTATGCTTCTACATTAACTAGTGACAGCTGAACAACTCTATTTACCATGGCAAGAGGGTGCATTTTCTTGAAATTAAAAAAAAGTAACTATTTTTTTAAGACAACAGAAGTTTTCAATTTTCTATAGAGCAGACACACCACACCAAGAGTTAAAACAAAATTCCCAGAAACATCTCCTGGTGATTCCAGCAGAGAAGTCTGTCATTTGCCTGGGAAGATGATGTTTAAGAAAGGGTAAGGAAGAAGATACCTCAAATATGGCCAGCTTTTTGCATGTGAACTCATTAAAATGTGCTCTCAAGTAGCTACAGACTTCCTGCTGCACCTTTTTCAGAAAATGGAGTGGGAGAAGGGCTGTGTCTGTGTATTTACAGCCCTTTAAGCTTCATTCACAAAAATATATAAATTCTTGGAAAGAAAAAAGATCTTCCAGATTTAAATCTTTCATAGTGTTATTTTCTGGATGTAGTGTGCCCCCCACCTTCAAACTCTTCTCTAATGGCCAAAACTTTATTGAGCATTCAATCATCAACACATGGATAGCACAGAATACAGACTCCTGAGTGAAACCCAGGAAAGGACAAAAGGAAGGTTAAATGTTTTACAAGTGCATGCTGTTCAGCAAAATGAATTACAAGCAGAACACAATAATGAACACAATAATGAATCAGGAAGGTCAATAGCAGGGAAGTACAAACAATACATATTACCCGTTACGAAATGAAGATGATAACTGACTCCCTTGCCACACACAAGCAACAAAGCCAAGTACAGTGCTGGTTTCTAAAACAACATATGACCTATAGGGCACACCTATGCTACTTCAGATGAAGAGTATGCCCAGAAAGACTGTGACATCTCAAGTCTCACTAAACTCTACTACAAAAAGCAATCTGATCTACTTGGGCCCTGCTGAAGTTCCTTCCAATTTGAACTATTTTATGGTTCTGTAAACTTTAAAAGTATAATTATCAATGGATTAAGCTTCTCAGGGAACCTTGAAACATCAGAGAACTTCATATTCAAATCTTCTTCCACATAGCATCAAATAGACAACTCAATCCAGTGCAATTTACGAGCCTCAGCACGCTCCGTCATAGACATGTATCTAGAATTCTGCATCATCATGATGATACCAACTTCTACCACAAAGATTACCATACATAAATTGCTATGATTTGAGAGGAGATAAAAGCACTTTTTAGCCTTTTTTCAGTAAAGACTGTAGATTTAAACAGTGCCACTTCACAAAAGCCCACTCATTAGTCTCACCCTCTTTACTTGCATGCATTCTAGTATAAACATTACATACATAAAAACTGTCAGGGAAACATATTTGTAAGTAAATAATCTAAAAGCTAAGCATGCCCTTATGCTTATGCATTATGATTCTACTTCCTTGATAAACCTACTTTTGCAGAATAAAAGTATTTCTTCCCCACAAGTAACCTATCCCTTTCTGTAATCCTTGTTCAAGTCTAATCCCCATCTCTCTCTGCCAATCACCTCAAATCCCGTCTCCTGCACAGCCAGTCTCATTGATGCACCCTGAAACATTTAATTCAATGCCTCTCTCCTTCTCTGCTTTATCTGTACAGGATAAAATTCTTTACACTTTATCAAAGGAAATCACTTTCTTCAACTTCTTGCTTCAGTCTATGTACCCAGTTATCCCTGCCACTTCCAGTCAAATTTCAACTCCTCCAACCTCCTCATCTTCACCTTACATTTTTCTCATTGCTTCCCAAGCTCATTGTCGCTCTCCAAAACTGTGTTGAGTTATGGCATATAGTTGCAAGTTTAAGTTTCTCCACATATCCCTGCTGGCACACACTTCTGTAGCAAGCACCTGTTGCTTTTTAATGACTTACTACCTGCCCTGGCTAAGTTTCTTACACAGCACAGCTTTGTAAGAGAAACAAAAGAGAACCAAGTTTGTCTGTTGAAGTGAGAAGCTTCAATTGCCAAAATACCAGCTGTGTGCTGGGACACCAAAGGAAACTTCCAAAGAGCATTTCCCTGTGTCTGAAATGAACTGTAATGCTGACCTGTCAAAATGTTATTTGTAAAATGAAGAAAGAAACTAAACATCAGTATAAAAAGGGCTCACTTACCTGCACCAGAGCCTCCTTCATAGCAGTCCAGTTTGAGACCCTCCATGCACACTCCAGCACTAGGTAAGGATTTATATGACCTTTTGACTGGCCATATTCTGTCAAAGGTTCCCACTGGTTCAATTCCTTTGAGCAGCTAAGAAAATCAAAGGCAGTGTTGATGAAAGTGATTATAACTGTTGTGTATCAAAATATTACCTGCATATTTGTTTGTCTATGAACAGCTTTGCAAGCACTGCAAAAGTTTTATCCAGATGGGAAGACCATTTATCTATTTATTACCAGTTATAATACAGAAGTGAGTGAACAGGGAAGAGCTGCATTTTGTGCCTCCCAGAACAACCATTTTAAACAGGAAAAAACAAATTTTAGCTCCAGTCTGTTTCCACCAATAGCAAATCTCATTTTTACAATACTTCAGGCATATCACATCTGAAAGTCTGTTAAGGGAGCAAAAAAATGATTATTTTTTTTTTAAAATTCCCTTTAAAGTTTCCCCTGTGTCTGAGCTAAGTGCTCAGCTAAGTTTATTCTTGTAACTAATGCTTTAAACCAGCAGGGTATTTTTGCTTTTATTGCAGGGGGTAAATACTTGTTCTACAGCTGCTCTAAGGTCTTACCGAATCCAATGATCTTCCCAGAGCTGATACTCAGGAAAGATTGAAGGGGAAGCATTGCTCCGTTCGTGCTCCTTTTTAGCCTTTTCCATTGCTTTCTCGTAAGTTTCTTGTGCCTACATAAAAGTCAAACCATTTCATTTTGCCATCCTCTATACACACATCAACTCAACATTCTTTTCTTTTAAATAAAGAAGTGATAAAACTTTTCTAAGTTTTAAGAAGACAACAAAAAAAGAAATTGGTGTGTTAACTCATTTCTGAATAGAGGATAGGATAGGGATAGGGATAGGGATAGGGATAGACCAGGTTGGAAGAGACCTTTGAGATCATCGAGTCCAACCTATCATCCAACACTATCTAATCAACTAAACCATGGCACCAAGCACCCCATCAAGTCTCATCCTAAACCCCTCCAGTGATAGTGATTCCACTACCTCCCTGGGCAGCCCATTCCAATGGCCAGTCACTCTTTCTATGAAGAACTTCTTCCTAACATCCAGGCTAATATAGTCATCTTTTGACAGCTTTACAAGCGCCATACATAACTGAGGGATGTGCTCAAAAATCTCACTGTATCTAGGTATTACATGGCCTTAAACTAGCCCTTTAGCCAGGAGAGAAGCTGTGGCTCTTCCTTTTTCTGAAGACCAAAGTTTATTAATATTCAGAAGATGACCAGAATATTTATCCTGACAGTAAAACTATTCAAATCATTTCTCAAATCAAGAGTGTACCTGTTCAAAAAAGCCGTGCTGTTCATAGGCTATAGCTGTTGCTGTCTCGGGGAATTTGCAACGTTTCTGCCACAGCCCAGCCCACATATCCTCCTCTTGTAACAGGGAGTACAGCTCAGCAAGGGAATCCAGTATTTCCTAGAATGGTAAGCACACATTTCTTCAGAGTCAAGCTGGTCCTTACAAAACACAGTAGATAGTGAAAAGATGTTCTACACTGAGGCAAATAGTGCAGTGTTTATACAAACTCTTCAAAAAGCTCTAGAAGGCAAGCAATAGTTACATCCAAGTACTGAGAACAAAAACACTGACATGACAGAAGAAACCCCCATGGTTTGCACATTGATTCTTGCTTGTCTTCCCTAATAAATTAAATTACAGAAAACAAAATTTCATAAGGTATTTCATTTGACATAACACTACCTGCTGAGGAGGAGTTATGCTTTCCTGCTCATAGAACTCTGTTGTCTGTTTAGGCTTAATCTGTAGACTCAGTCCTTTTTCAAAGGCTTGATGTTCCAGCATCAGAGTAGAACGAAACCAGAGATTGTGAGTCTTCCCCAAGTATTTCAGGACACAAGGTCTGATGGGAATGGGAGGAACACACTGTGACATTGCTTCCACAAAGCAATTCAGGGCACTCGGCTGGCAATCTCGCTGGACTTGATGGCTACCACTGCACAAGAAAGGGCTTATTTCACCTGCTAGAGCCTAGAAGAAAATAACATAAGAATAGTTATCTGTTCATTTGGATTCTTCACTTAGACAATTTAGATTAAACATCATACCAATACAGGGGATAATCATTTCTTAAGCATATTTCTCTTAGCAAACTGATGGGCCTTACTTCTTTCAAAAGATGTATTGCTAGAAATGCACAGCATCCACTACCCACAAAGAATGGCAAATTTCTCAAAGGAACTGAGCAAATCACTTATCACACAAACACAATCAGTCATTGACAAAGAGGAACTTGTGAAGAGAGACTCTCACATGTTGCTGTCTGTCCGACAAGATCTTCCAAAGTCGTGAAAAAAGCTGTATCCAAGTCTTCTCTGCTAGAGGTGTAGAAATATGGCATAACTGGACAAAGGCACTCAGCAATGCTCCAGTCTAGAAACAAGAAAAAAGAGATGTCTATAAATGGGAGAAATACCCTTTGTACTACGGAAAAATGGTTCACAGTTATACAGTTGTTTAAGCAGTAATGCAAATGCCTTTGACACCCAACATGCCAAGAATGTGTCCTTTAACAATGCTGACTACTGTGACAAGAATGCAATCCTATTTCATTTTACTGTAGCCCCATAAAAAAAAAAAAAAAGAGAAAGTTGATGACTGATAATAGAAATGATCAAGAAGATTGCAGAGATGGTATTACTGTGAAAACCACTTCAACATAGCTTTCAGTTCAAATTCTTTCCTAAGCAGTTATTTAAACATAAGATGTTGATGTGCTGCTTTGATTCCATACACTTTGTCATCGCTATTTTCTTATCTGAAAAGTTAAAATATACTTAAGGATGGAGAAGGATGAAATTTAGCTTTGTAGGAAAGGGATACAGTAACAACTAGTGATTAAGTGAAGGCTTAAGATTTTTTTTTTACCCTATGCAAGCAAGAAATTATAAGAGACATCCACATGAAAAAATAAAATAAAATCAAAAAATCAGAAGTGTGAGGAGAAAAAAAGGAGAAAAAAGGAGAAAAGAAAAAAAAAAAAAAAGAAAGAAAAAAAGGTATGTCAGGTCAGTTTGAAGATTTCAATATTAAAGTGATTTGCCAGGAAACCAACGACCTGTACCAACCTTCACTTCTCGAAGAGAGTCAAGAAATTTGTCATGCCGGTTGGTCAACATGTGCAGCTGATTGCCAATGTCCTTCTCAGAAAGTTCCTTAGTTTTAGGTGTACTGGTCTGATCTCCCGGAGCCAACTCAATGTCTATTTCAACATCCTACACAGAAGTAAACAACTCAAAGCATGCAGACAGTTTCTAAGCACTTTTGCTCTTTTTTTTTTACCGTACAAGTATAAAATACCCTTCCGATCAACTTATTGCAGATCTCACTAATTCTGCAAGACATATTCTCCAAATTTGCCTGATGAAGAGCTAGAGAGCATCAAAAAGATTTCTTCCTACAGTATCTTCTGTAAGTTACCTCTTCTTTGGATTCGCTGTTCTCCCTTTCACGAGGCTCCTGTTTGACGTGGGTCACCATAGCGAATGCCGCTCTATCGTGGCTGTCGGCAAGGTTGATAACATTGGTGATGGAGGGCAGCATAGCACCCTGACAGCTTGTCCCAATGGTAGTATTTCTCTCACACACTGCCAGCAGGAGCTATGACATTAAAAAGCAAGGAGAGTTTTTAAATAGATATTTCAGGGCAATATTTCAAGGAAAAATTCACTATGGCTTAATAGTTATCCGCTCAGTCTGGAAAAGAGAAGGCTCTGAGCACACGTTATTGTGGCCTTCCAGTATCTGAAGGGGGCCTACAATAAAGCTGGGGAGGGACTTTTTAGGGTGTCAGGTAATGATAGGACTAGGGGGGGATGGAAAAAAAAATAGAAATTGGTAGATTCAGATGGGATGTTAGGAAAAAGTTGTTTCCCATGAGAGTGGTGAGCCACTGGAACAGGTTGCCCAGGGAGGTGGTGGAAGCCTCATCCCTGGAGGTTTTTAAGGCCAGGCTGGAAGTGGCTCTAGGCAACCTAATGTAGTGTGAGGAGTCCTAGCCCATGGCAGGGGGCGTGGAACTAGATGATCCTTGAGGTCCCCTCCAACATTAACAATCCTACGATTCTATGTTCAAGGCCCACTTATCCCCTTTATTCAATAAATGCACTAACACATCTCCATCTTAATCTAATCACATCTTGTGACCATTTTGAAGTTCATAAAGTTTTTCAAGCTTCTCCTGGAAATGCTGAATAGATAGGAATTGTCTATGCCTAAGTTCTGTATTTTGTACTTTTCAGCATGTATATTTAATGTTCTCAATCAATGCACACAGACTCTCACCATTACAGTGAAAGTCCTCCCAAAAAGGATGTGTGTGTGTGGGAACCAACAAACCAGTGGGTTTATTTATCTCTCTGGAAAGAGATTTAATAATTTTAATAGTATAAAGTTATCCTCACAGTATGCTTTAAATTCATGTTTTAATATAAAACTTGTTACCAAAAAGGAAAAAAAAAAAGAGGTTTGGTCTCATCTTGGTTTAAACAAACCAAAAATGCAATTTCATTTCAACATAATCCCACTTAACAACTCTCATACCACAAGAGCCCTCGCTCTAGCCTTAACAGTTTTCTGCTATAACAATTCTTGTACTTTTTATAATCACCATCTTTTTTTAAGAAATGGGTTTTCCTAAGAAGCATTAACCCAGTCATTCAGTCATTAAGCTTTCCACAGAGAAAATAGATTTTAGTGGCTGATAATTAAAGCCACTTACCAAGCACCACCATTTCATGGGTTTAGACACTGTATTTATTTTTAAGCACCACAGAAAGTATCTGAGGCAACAGGCTTAGTATTTTTTAGCTTTAACACAGACTGCACAGTGCATAATGTTTTTACACCTGGTAAAAAAAAATAATTGAGGAAGAAAATCTCTTTTTTGAATTGTAATTGTATTTCAGAGTGACTGAAGGAGCTGAGGCTGTTTAGTTTGAAAAAGAGGAGGCTGAGGGGAGACCTCAGTGCTCTCTACAGCTACTTGAAAGGACGTTGTGGAGAGGCTGGTGCTGGTCTCTTCTCACAGGTAATTGCTAATAGAACAAGAGGGAAGGCCTCAGGCTGCAACTGGGTAGGTTTAGATTGCATGCTAGGAAAAATGTTTTCACGGAGAATGGTCAAGAATTGGAATGGGCTACCCAGGGATGTGGGTGAGTCACCATCCCTGGAGGTGTTCAAGAGGGGATTGGACATGGCACTTGGTGCCATGGTTTAGTAGTCATGAGGTGCTGGGTGACAGGTTGGACTTGATGATCTCTAAGGTCTTTTCCAACCTTACTGATTCTATGATTCTGTGTTTAAAGGTCACTTGCATGTAGTGCTTGGGGATACGGTTTAGGATGGAACCTTGTAGAGTAGGGTTATCAGTTGGACTTGGTGATCCTGAGTGTCTTTTCCAACCTGTTTCTGTGACTCTGATACCAATAATTTCCCTACCTCAATGCACTGTTTGATCCAGAAGTGATTCCCCATTGCTTCCCAGTTTTGAGAGCAGGTCACATAAAGCAGGCGCTCGTAAACACGACGTTTCATTGAATTGTCAAAGACCTCAAAAAATTTTGCTCGGATGAGCGGTTGGGCACAACGCAAACCCGACAGGAATGCTGGCTCCAGTTTAGCAGTGAGTTCACTCCCAGAGAGATTCTCATCCCTAAAATGAATAAAGATGAAAAAACAGGGGCATTAAAATGAGATGTCTTCTAGGTTTTGCATATAAAACACTAAAAACCCAAAGAAGTGATATGCTGTCGCAGCCCACATGTTGTGGCACACAACCAGGTGTGGCATTTCCAAGGAAACAGGAAAGAAAACCTTGCTGCTTGTTAGGAAACTGCCCCAGAACTGGTGTAAAAAACTCTTTCAGGATAAAATCCTATTGTAATAACAAGTTGGACCCATGGGGCAAGGTTAATTGTATGAAGTTTAATAAGGCCAAATGCCAGATCCTGCACTTGGGTCAAAACACCCCCACGGGAAGTTACAGACTTGGGGATGTGGGGTGGGAAAGCTGCAACTTGGAGAGGCACCTGGCGGCACAGTCGACTGAAGGTGAGTCAGCAGCGCCCAGGTGGCCAAGAAAATCAATGGCATTCTGGCTTGTGTTAGAAACAGTGGCCAGCAGGGGCAGGGAGGTAATCTGTGCTTAGCACTGGTGAGGCCACACCTCAAGTATGGTGTTCAGTTCTGGGCCCACTCAATAGAGGAAGGACACTGAGGTGCTGGAAAGTGTGCAGAAAAGGGTAGCGAGGCTCATGAAGGGCCTGGAGTGCATGGCCTACAAGGATTGTCTGAGGGAGCTGGGGTTGTTCAAGTCTAGATAAGAGGAGGCTGAGGGGAGACCTCATTGTTCTCTACAACTAGGAGGTTGCAGCAAGGAGAGGGCAGCCTCTTCTCCTTGATGACAAGTGACATGACTAGAGGAAATGGTTACAAGCTGTGCCAGGGAAGATTTAGGCTGGAAATTTCTTCACTGAAAGGGTTCTCAAACATTGGAATGGTCTGCCCAGGGCAGTGGTGGAGTCATCATCCCTGGGGGTGTTCAAGAAGCAGGTGGACCGGGCACTTGGGGACATGGTTTAGTGGTCACTCAAAGGTTGGGCTGGATGATCTTTGAGGCTTCTTCCAACTAGATATTCTGTGATAATTGTGCAACTAATCCAGCCACATCTGCATTCTGTTTGAAATTATATTCATTGATAACAATTTCTGACCACCACATCTGCACCAGGGCTTTGAACAGTTAACCAGCAAACACTAACTCAAAATACACACCAGCACCAAATGAATCACCTGGCATCTGTTGATAAGGTAACTATTTGTATGTTTTTCATTACTTAGCAAGTAACTCTCCTGAAAGTATATCCTACAATACAATTCCAGGAAAATCAAAATCATCATACTCCATGAATGTGAAGACACATTTCACCTGTAACCACAGTGTTCAGAAGACAAATCAGCTACGAGGAAGCTCTGGTATCTTGGGAAAGGAAGAGCTTGGGGTAGAGGAGATATTTCAGTGGTGCCAAAGAGGAAATTATTTATAAGGCACTTCTATATTCAAACTGTCTTCAGTAATTATATATTGTGGTCTCAGTGAAAAGAATTAATTTTGCATTTCAGGAAAAAAAAGTTAAAATCATTTAATTCAGACCTCCAGAGACCAATGGCATGTTAGAAAGGTCATATATGGTACAAATTATGAACCAATAAGCTGCAACAAATGATTAATTGCTGTAATTACCTATAGACATAGTTAACAAGGTCCAAGAACTGGGCATTTAATTCAAGGTCTTCTGGAAAACGCTTTTCAATGTAAGTCATCATTTTCACTAGTAAAATGGACTTCTCCCGGAGAGTAGGAGTCTGTGTTAAAAGAAGACATGATTAATTTTCTCAATTCATCTTAAAACTTGCATGGAACTGGAGCATTTCGAAGCACACCTCAGCCATCCTTTACACCACTCGTTCACTTCTAAAGTACTGAAGAATAGCTTGGTAGAAGGTCACAGTTCCTGACAAATAACTCAAGCATTTCTCCTTCTGATATATGCCAGAGAAATTTAAACTCGTGACTAAACACTGGCTTACACTCATTTAATATTTGAGACCAGTAACAATCTCATCTTCTCCATTTACCTGATTAGCTGCCATCGGGGAATTGTTTTTCACCCATTCTTCCACTATTTTCACCACTGCACGAAGAATTTTGGCATCAGTAGATTTTTCAATGAGGGATGTTAGAATAGCTTGTATAAAATTTTTCCTCATTTCCATACTCATCACAGCCAAGCGAGTTTTCACAAGATCCAGGCTTAGCATTACCAGTTCACTTGTACCTGCTATGGGTGCAGAAAAGGGATGTCAGTTGCGTACACACCCATGAAATGCTGAGTAAAAATACTTTCCAGAGCAGCTGCTGCAATTTTAAAAATAGCAATGACAATATCTGTTACCTGGAAATACACTCCTAGAAAGAAACCTTTTCACAATTACTACTTTTCCATTCCCAAACAACTGAGACAGAGTCCCTCCAAAGAAATCCTTTCAAAGTCATAAAGGTAAGCACGTGGGGTTTCATTTCAGTAAATCTTTGGTAACAGGTATTACAGAAACCCAGTACTGAAAAGCTGCAATTTAACTTGTGAAAGAAATACTCTATGATGCAGCACACCTATTCTGTCCTCCTCATTTCCTGACTTGCTTATCTGTCACGTTTAATAATTTCCAAGTTGTTTCTCAGTGTTGAGAAAATGTGCAAGGTTCTCGTTTCCCTAATTAAAATATGGGCTGGCAATCTAAAAGCAGCAATTCTTTCCAAGTATTTTCTTCAGTAGCTTGTTCATTAATAAACCACAGTGCTCTTTACCAGCATGGAATTATCTTTTTCAAGAATATCTACTTTTTTTTTTCCCCCCAATGACTCATGACCTAATTCATTTAATGACAGACAGAACTGTACAGATGGAAAACGATGCTGGTTTAAGATAAAAACAAATCAGCAGCTCCAAAAAGTTAATTTCACAAACAGTTGTTCCATCATTATCAAATAAGAGCAAAAAAAACCCCAAACAAAGCACTGATCAAAAGAATTCAGTGCCTCGCCCTTCAATATTAAGAATTTCAGTATTTCTACATGTGCTGTAGCTCAACAAACACTAACCATTCACTGAGACATTGGCTTTAATACTGAAATTCATATATTAAGCAGGTAACAAGAACTCAAAAGTGCATTTTTATCCCACAATACATCACTAACAGTTCTCACTCATGTGGAGGTATTTTTCAACAGGCAATAATGCACACCAAAATCTGCACAATCATTTTAATCCATTCTAATCCATTCAAGATTCTAACACTTTCCAGCACTTCTAATCATAAACATATATAGTCCATACAGTGTAATACCTGTAGTTGCTTCTGCTGTTCCTGCTGTAGCCTGTGGGTTTAGGTGTTCCCTGACCATCTTCTGGAGAGACCTCATAAAGACTGAAATCAGCCTGTCAATGTAGCTGGGATTGTTACTGCACGCAGACTTAAGGATCATTAAGGTACCTACAGGATTAGAACAAGGAAGTAAAGCTTTCATTGAGCATGACCCAAGTAAGATACAGGATTTCAGTCCAGATGTTCTCAGTCTTTTGAGAAATTCTCTGAGCTGTATTTTGTCCTGCCATGAAACAAGCATGGTCCTACCCAAGCTGCAAATAGGAATCTGGATAGATTTGAAGAAAACTTTCAGTTTTAACTTTAGCGTAACTACTACACAGTTTATTTTTGCATTAATCAGAATATTTGGAAGTTCTGTACATAAGCCTGGGATAGAGGGTAAGGGGGAGAAAGGGAGGATTGAGAGCGTGTATTTCACAGAATTGTCAGGGTTGGAAGGGACCTCAACCCCCTTGCCATGGGCAGGGACACTTTCTACTAGATCAAGCTGCACACAGCCACATCCAGCCTGGCCTTAAAAAATTTCAGGGATAGGGCTTCCACCACCTCCCTGGGCAACCTGTTCCAGTGTCTCACCACCCTCATGGTGAAGAACGTCTTCCTAATATCTAATCTCTATTGTCCCTCCTCTAGTTCGGATTCATTTCCCTAGTCCTATCACTACCCAACACCCTAAAAAGTCCCTCACCAGCTTTCTTGCAGGCCCAGTTCAGCTACTGGAAGGCTACAGTAAGGTCTGCTTGGAGCCTTCTCTTCTCCAAACTGAACAACCCCAACTCTCTCAGCCTGGCTCTTAGGACAGGAGCTCCAGCCCTCCAAGATCTTATTAAAAAACAAAGTTAACGGAGGAAAATGAAGCTACTCACAACATCATACACCTGCTTTAGTAACAAAAAAGTAGCAAAACAGTTACATGAATAGGTCTGGAGTGAGTAATTAAAAATAATTTTTTTTTTAAATTAAAGTCTCAGTTTTCTAAGCTAAATATCAAGTTTCATAAATCAGTAATGTAGACTGAAAAGGTTATTAGATGGTGGTGGGCGATAGGTTGCACTCGATGATCTCAAAGGACTTTTCCAGCCTGGTTAATTCTGTATTCTGTAACTATTGAAACAGGTGATTTCTACACAGTTTATAAAAGTACTATGTCTACAAGGACACAGCCCCTTCAAATTACACATAGTTGCTACCAAGGCTTATCCTAACACAAGCTTATGTATAGTATATTCATGTAAACCAATCTGCTTTAGCAATATTTTATACTATGAAACACTCAGTAGTCACATCATAGCCTCTAAAACCACTATAGCTATCCCTGTTCTTCTTGCAACTTCAGAATTCAACAAAATGTTTGTTGAATTCAACACCAATGTTTGCAGAAGCATGATTTGTTCAGCAGCTGCCTGCTTCCAAAGTTTTACTCTCTTTTTGTGCTCAGCTGTGTACAAAATTCGTCACACAAAGTTCAGCTTCTTAAATACAGAATTAATAAGATATGCAGTACCTGATAGTTAGACTGTAGAGCTGCTTTTAAGAGAGCTCTGGACAAAATGTAAGAAACAGCTTTCTTGGTGAGTTTGTTGTAAAGCACATTCTGGCATCTGACAAATAGGCAATTCCCAAAGTGAAATTACAACTATCTACACACATCACAAAGTAGAACAATGAAGGACATTTACCATTTAAATCAGTAAGTTGCTCAAAATTGTGCAATTTCAGGTCTGTATTACCAACACAACCAGTTCTGGGCCAAACTCTATTTTTCCAATGCATCTTAGTCACTGTAATGTGAAGCTGAGTTCTCTATGTTAGATACGTACGGAGAGCAAGAAAAATCATTTCACAGAATCAAAGAATGTTAGAGGTTGGAAGGGACCTCCAGAGATCTTCAGAATGGTATATACCAAAAACTCACATTTGATCACTCAAGAAAAAATTGTATTTTTGTGATTTCTTAATGAGAATTCAAGATCTATAAATATATAAATCTTCACACACTATTTAAATAAGCTGAGAAATGAGGCTTTAAAAATAACTGCAAAATAAAGTATAAAGCAGTAACCTGTAAGAATGTTTAGAGTCCTTGAAGTATTCTATAGTATCTCAGACTACTACAGCAGGATTTTGGGGGTTCCATGTAACAAAGCATCCAGTAACTTCTGACATTGTATTTCAGTTAACCTGAACGCTGCATCTTTTCCCTAAGCACTTTGAATACAGAAAGCTTCCATGTAACACAGCTACAGCTCCTCACTTCCAATAATTGCTCCCAAGTCAGCTACTGGGAGAAAAGAGAATGCAATGAACCTCCAAGGCCTTTTCTTCATAGGTAATAGAGATCTCAAGTTATTTTCTCAAGCTAGCTCAAAAGAGTTCCAACAGCTTCCTCTGCACAGTATCATTTTCCCTGTGGAAAACAAAAGCTGATGACAAGGACCACACTCATTTCCAGGCACTATGTATGTCTAGTAGAGATGTGGGAAACTTACCAAAGAGCTGAGAAGGGTTAGCATTAGTGGCTTTTTCATAATTAGTAAGTCCTTCATAAATAACTTTTCCAACTGCAGCATAAAGGCACTCAAGCTCTTCATACTTGGAAGCTACACTTGAGGTACCTGCCGAGTTAAGAGAGAGTTGTGTTTACTTTTGGTAACAATCAGCCACAGAACAAGCAAGGAAGAGTTACACTATGAATATACAGTCATCAGCACCATCACTGGAACTTTATCTTGCTGAGACACCAACAAGCAGATCCATCATTTATATAAACCTCTTCATTACACAACCAATATGTCTTCTAAATAACTCATTTTGATGAGAAGCCTTTGATTACTGGGGTGTTTTCAAGATATCATCTGAATTAGTTTGCATTTAGACACAGCATATTACCTGTTGTCTGTCTTTGTTACACTTTATCTCCCTTCCTTGTATTAGCAAACCAGAAAACCTTAACACCCACAAAATTGCACTTCTAAAGCTGAAAAACTGTAATTGCAAAAATACATTAAATTTATAACATGCATTGCTTGAACCAAAGTTATGACAGCCACAGGTTATTAAGTTTTTATGTCAATGGCTAATGATGTATTCCACATGATTACTTATTTCAGCTTTTCTTTTTCTGAACAGAGGTTGAAAGTGCAAGTAAAAATGGGCCATTAAATGCAGGAATCATAAAGCAGAGTATTAGCACATTCCAAAGAGCGGCTTCACACCAGCCTTAATGACTTAAGTTATGCAGCAATAAAGGAAAAAAGGAGGAAGAAAATACCACATACTTGGTTCTGTAGGGAAAATACCCATCAGACGAGAAAGCAGACTGTGGACTGCTCTCAAAACCTTGGTGTTTCCACAGGTCATACAAGCTGCTACACCTCGTTGTAGGGGCTTGAAGCTGCTAAGGATAGCAGGGGGCTGCAGTACAGTTAACAGAAAACTTAAGACCTCTAAGCCAGTGCAAATGTTGGCAAAGTTAGCTTGATTGGGCTGTTCCTAAAGAGAACAAATACAAAAAAAAACCCAGAAAGACAGTGAGTAGGGGAAATCACACAGTAACTCCAGCTCAAATCTTTTGAAAGCCTACAAGAAGGTTGAGATTTCTACACAAGCTAAGTTTCACAACAATCTTCTGGATAAGTCATGCAAAATATAACTGTAAAATGCAAGGCACTACAGAAACTTTAGCCATCAAAATGTTACTTATGCATTTACAGGTATGATCCTCCTGATGCTTTTTGTGATCCTGTTTTGAAATTTGCCCACTGGTTAGAAATGCCTTCAACAGATGACTACAATTTTTCTCTTTCTCAGCTCCTTTCAGAGACAGGCCTTTGGCAAAGCGCTAAACCAACATATTCTGTGATAAGTTACAGCTTTGATGTTACAAAAGGGGATACTTGGAACTAAAGAAAAGCAAAATAAATAAAATAGTCCTGAATATATCTTTGTATACCTACAAAATTAGATTGATAGTAAATTAGTCTGTTTGCTACAGAAGCCTTATTCTTTTTTCTGAACCTTTTCTATAACTGATGCCACACAGCACAAAACTCCTGATCCAGAAGACTCATATCCTTGTATTAAGTAACTATCAACAATGTCCAACCATCTCAGGCCTGAGAGGTGGTATGCTGCCTTTGTTTTGAGGTAGGGGAAGGAGCAGTGGAGTGGGCTAGGCTTTGATTTTTGCCTCACTCTTGGAAGCAGTGCACTTTGTCCACCTTCACCAGATTCACAGGTGGTGGTAAACTGGTATAAAAAGGCAGAGGAAAAAGAAAGCCCTTCATGTTCTGAAATCAGATGATCTCTCTAAGTTGCACTTTTGTACAGTTATTTTTACGCCTCCACCATCTTTTCCTCTCTTACAGACAGAGAGGGCAACACTGGTCTGTACAGAGCATGCAGCACTTCTTCAGCAGCCAGAACACAAGACACTCACAACCTCCTCTGCCTTCACTGCAGAAGAAATCACTCAGTCATCACTTTTCCTGAAGTCCTACTGCTGTTACTGCACTTGGCACTTAAAATAGCTGTGCAGTTGTGCGAGAAAGATGAGCAGGAGGTAATCCTTGTGCAACAATGACCAGAACTGTGTCACAGGCTTTCAAAGGCCATCAAAAGGAAAAACAATTATCAATTGTAATGGCAATTTTGACTCTGGTTGCACGCTACTTGAGAAAAGATAGTAAAGCAACAAACACGAGCTCCCTGCAGTGCTATCAGTGCTTAGAAAACCAAAACAAATGGAGCTACACAAAAACTACTTCCAACAGAAGGAGGAAAGGATGAGAGTAGACACTTGCCCTTTCAAGGTCTATCCCCATCAAGACAACAGCATTATAAAACTATAGCACATGTGGATCAACAGATGGAAAAAATAGGCCACAGCAAATTTTCTCATCATCTTAGACATTTTAAGTTTTAAGTCAGCTGTTTTACTCCTCAATTCAAAGAAACACAAGTGACATCATGAGAGCTTCTACAAAGCTAACACAGTATCAGCTGCTAATCTATTAAATAGTATGATACAAAAAAGTAGGGTGTCGAAAAAGTTATTCCATGGCAAAAAGCAGACAAATAGCACACAGATGCTACATGAAATAGGTTGTATCATCAAATGCAGGAAGTTAGCCTTTCAATGAACTTTATATTGCCATAATGTTGTGAGAAACCTAGAAGCAATTAAAAATCAATCTCAACTTGTGAAAATTCCTATTAACGAATAAAACAAAAATAAATGTAAACCAAAAACCCCAAACAAATAAAGCCCACACCCCAGATTCCCATCAACAAGTAGGCCATCCAAACAAGCAAATTACAACCTATTTCAAGATGAAAGTAATACAGGAAGTTACTTCACCTGCTCCTAAGCCTATTTCAATATTTGCAAATATTAAATATTTACAACTGCTGATGCAATCCACGTACTTTACAATTCACATTTTCACTACAAACAAAACAAGATTAAGAAGAAGATTAAGACTGAAAATCAGTATCCAGGTCTCACTAGAATTCAATGACCAAACATGTAAGTGAAACCTAAAGACCTACAGGACTACAATGTTACCTACCACAGTCATTAGCAGCTTATCAAACCACTGCAACTTCAGTTCTGATTTGGGCCACATGTCTGGTCGTAAAGCTGTTTTCAGAAGGTTAACACAGCGTCGAGACAGCAATTCCCCAGGAGATCCAGCAGTGTTTGAGTTGTCATTTACCTAGCAATTAATCAGAGTTAACAAAATGACATCCTATTGTAACCAATTCATTAATTTATTATGCATTCCAAGCAAGCATATCATTTCTTATTTCTGAAATGGATAAGCTTAAATAGGTTTAGCAGTAAAGTCACAGAGTATTTAACTGCATAAAAAGCTGACAACTAGTAGAAAAGATCAGCACTGGTGCCTAAACTGCTAGTTAATCACTCCATTCATCAAAGGTCCATTTTTTAAAAGCTTAATCCTATACTCTACAACTCAGATGGTTAACCTCTTCTGTTTGCAATGTATTCACATAGATAGTTCTTAATTCATCTGTGTACTCCAAGAGCACATCTATTCTGTGCAATGGACTGTAGTGTATTAAATCCCATGTTCCTTAGCAGAGTCTGCTGCAGAAGCCATAACATTTGTCACTTTTAAGCTACACACAGCTAAGTTTTCCCCACACTAGACAACTTTATTTGTAACAAAATTTGGTGAAAAGCTTTAGTTCTACATGCTGCATGGAAGAAGCCATTCCAGGTTTTTATCTTGAAAATACAATTACAGTTGTTATTCTTAGATATGTAATTGATGCAGCCTTTCCCTATTAAACTCTCTAAATATTCTTCAGGCTTTGGGTAAAATATTTTTGCCATTAAATCCAGGCAACAGAACAAGCACACTTTGCAGCATCAGGCAAATAAAGAAAGAAATTAAGAAAAAATGCTCATGGGCATTTTTTTAAATCTTTGCCTGTCTCTAGTCAAATTGCACTAGTCAGATGGATTTCAATCATGTCACTCCTGATACAGTACTTGGTTGAAAGTAAAGAACAAAATGCTAGAAGTGATCAGCATCAGTGAAATGGAGACTCCTCCAATTCCAAGAGCTGGATTGCAACTGTTCCATTTTCAAGTGGGGCTCTCTGCATCAAGCTACAAATACAAGTTGTCAACAAGAAGAAGCTAAAGCATACCTCATGAATAATATTCACCATTTGTGAAATGAAACATATGAGAAACTGGTTATCAAATTCAATTTCTTGAAATAACAACATTTTACTTTTTGCACAATTTTGCATTAAGGTTTCTCACCTTTCAGCAAAACAAGGTATATACAAACACTAGACTAATCCAAGCATAAAAGGACTCTCTCTGTAAGAGGTTTATGGTCTTGGCTACTAATGCCACGTGGGTATTTGCCTATCAGAATAAGCACACTACCTGGCAAGCAATTCTAATCAAGAAGTTCACGACTGTATCTGTATGCTGCTTGTCAATCGGCTTGGCAAGAAGTGCATCAGCTCCTGGCAAGGATTGGCTACGTCCAAATACCTGCATGCACACAAAACCCAAAAGCCATAAGCAACATTGAAGAAACAGAACAAGCACAACTAATCTAAAATAGTTTCTAAACTATAACCTTCAATTCAGGGAGTTTCATGTTATGTGGAAAAAGCAATTACAACAAATTGCTTAGTCAGTGCAGGTTGTAATTTCAGAGTCTCTGAACAAAACTCCATTTTTTCCTTACAGCACTTATTGCTCCTGTAGCTGTCCTGAAGCGTTTTACTTCTTGGCCAGAATCCACAGACAATCCTCTTTTAACAGCAGATGAGGCAGAACTCGCTCCTTCTCCACTTGCACTTGAGTCCATATCTGAATCTGGCTGAAATACCAGCAATGTACATGTTAAAAAGGCATTTTAAACCGTTGTATAACAGTTCAGTCTTTACCAGTTTATTTAGACTTCCTACCTGCTGGTCTTTAATTCTTTGCAATTCCCATTTAATAACTACTTCAGCAAGATCCACAGCTAATTTTCTTTGCTCTATTGTAACACTGGGAGTGAAGCCCAGTCTCTGCATGGCACTAACCATATGCTGAACCAAGTGATGTCTCACTGGATAATAAACCTGAAAAGATAGTTTCACAGTCATGTTAGCCATTAAACAATAAAACCATACATAAAAACTACAGAGTCAACATAAAGAAAAAATGGTAAAATATCTTTAATCCCAAAGTTTGCTAAATCTGTACCATGTTCAAATTTTGCATCATGGAAAAGTAACTGGTGCTTTGAAAATACAATTTTCACTACAGATTTAGTGGCTACTGATTTCATGTACCAAATGAAGATGTTTTGTTGAAGATCCATCATTTTTCTCAAGGATCAACCACTCCAATTTTCTGTCAGTCCTTTTAGAGAGCTACAACTCACATTTGAACACTCTAAGACATTTTTTATAAAAGCACTGAGGCATCAATTCCTGAAAAGTGACTTAAATGCATTAGCTGGCTGTCACTTTGAATCATACTTCTATCAGTTGGAGTTTTCAGAAATCACAGAATCACAGAATGGTCTGGGTTGGAAGGGACCTCCAAAGGTCATCTAGTCCAATCCCCTCTGCAGTCAGCAGGGGCATCCTCAACTACATCAGGTTGCCCAGAGCCCTGACAAGCGTCATTTCAAATATCTCCAGGGATGAGGCCCCAGTTACCTCCCTGGGCAACCTGTTCCAGTGTTTCACTACCCTTATGGTAAAGAACCTGTCCCTAACATTCAATCCAAATCTGCTCTTCTCTAGTTTGAAGCCATTGCTTCTTGTCCTATCACTACAGGCCTTTGTAAACAGTCTCTCTCCATCCTTCTTGCAGGCCCCCTTCAGGTACTGGAAGGCTGCTATTAGGTCTCCTTGGAGCCAAATGCTCTTATATTCACATTCTGCAGCATTTCCTTATTTGTTTAATGTTTCCCAACATACACAGCTGGAGACAAAAGTTATTAAACAAGTAAGGATTACTGGAGGATGGAAAAAAAAAATAGAATTTTACTTTACACAATTCCTAAAGAATCTTCACAGCTAATGCAGGTGCAAGAAATTCATCTTGCTTTCACCTAATGTTTTGAGTTCTAACTTCAGTCCTTAGGCTTAATAAATCATTTGCTATTTAGTTTGAATAGTTGTTTTCAGTTTTAAATAAACATCTTTGTAGGCAGCTAATGCCTTTTGAACCTAAACCATACAAATGAGATCACATTATTTTCAAATCAAACACTAATTTACCTTCTTGCGACCTGAGACACAGTGACCACCAGAATAATTGGTACAAGTACCTTGAAATGTTGTACTATTAAGTGCAAAATATGGACTAGCTGGGGAACAGTATGACCCTCTTCCACAATGATTTTTCGTGTCCAGTGAGTCAGCATCTGATGTCCATCCTCCATTCGAGCAGGCACAGCTGGAGTCAGAATAGCCATTGCCTGCCTGACAATAGCTCGGGCCTCCATCGCATGAGCTTTTAGAAGACTGTGAAAAACCTGAAGAGCAAAGTTCCTGATCGATATTACACATACTACAAAACTAAAGCATTTATAAAGAAAGAGGAAATGCGAGATGTCTTTTCTTAACAACAAGGTTTTTCCCTAAAGTCTCATAATTTAATAATAATTTGACAATACTTCACCATCAGAAGCACACAGCATATACCTCTGTCTCCCTTGAATTCCCTTTTTCTTCCCTCCCTCTCCACTGTCCAATTTCAAGTTTCCTTTGGTACCCACATTGTCTCAATTGAAATGTCTCTTTTAAATGAGGAAACATTACCAACTTCATTAATTCAACCAGACTTTTCATTGTCCTATCTGCCAGCTATGTTTTCACTTGCCTTCCAACTTCTTTCTACACTCTCCCACCCCCAAACTACAGAACTCCTCAACATCCTTTAAACATAAAACTCATCAACATCCCTTAAACATTGAATACAAGCCCACAGTCAGTACCTGCAGAACTATCTTCTTATGTATGGCAAATTTTGCAATGATGTGTGCCAAGAGCAAGTGGCCACTGTATTTGCACGCTGGGTCCACACACGCCTTGGACAGGAGGCAAGGCCAAGCAAATGTCATTAGGCGTCTCAGTTTGCTGTTCCGGTTCTTGTTGTTGTCATGAATGTGATGTGGAGCATGCTCAACTAGAAGTGTGGCAAACTGCAAGAGATATATCCTCAGAGAATCCAGCATATCAGCCTGTTTTTCTGGATCAAGTACCTAGTCCCAGGGATGATCAAAAAGAGGAGAAAAGGAAGGTGAGAACAAAAACCAGCCAACCAAACCAAAACCATAAAACAAAGCAAACAAAAAATTCTCAATCTTTATTATCTTTAAAAACAAAATCCTAGGGGTTTTTCTTGTTGTTTTGAGAGGTTTTTAAGAAGAGTGTACCTACAACCACTTCTTTTATTTAGTTTCATACACAGAAAACAACCTCCTGAGGCCTTTTAAATAGTGAGTATGTCTAGGAACTTCCAAAGTGCTAACCTAAGAAAAAGAATTTATAAAAACCCCCAAACCTCATCTTCAACATCTGTTTTGTAACTGATTAACTGCTACAATGAAATCAAGTTGAAATACAAAAATAGCTTTGCTTATGGGAAAAAATGGGATTACAGCCACATAAGACCTTTTTCTGAAGACAGGCAATCAAGCCCTGAAGATATCATAAACTGAAAACTGCACTCTGGTCCTACTGATGACTGACAGATCTCACAACAGTTCAAAGCTGTGATGTGATTTGATATAACTATCACAGTATTTAGAAAACAGGACAACTAATTTAAATCAGGACTGAAAGGCCAAATGACAGGAATAACTTTTTGGTTTAGTTTTCAAACTCTTCAATGGTAACAAGGATTGATACCTTTGTTATAAAAACGCTAGTGATACTTTCTGGATTATCTCCTTCTGGGTTTGGAGGTCCCAACAGCTGTTCACCTTCTCCCTTTTCAAAACTGTACAAGAAAGCAGGATTCAGGATATGTTGCAGCACCTACAGAATATAAACCAAAAAAATTATATACTCAACTACCAGAGTCTTCTCAGGGTGATAATCAACATTCAAGTAATTTCCCATGCAAACCTGCATGTCAGACACACTGCCTTAAAAGAGGAAGCTATAAATAAAAGCTTAAGAAGCAGACACACACTTTCTTTTTCCCCTTCCAAGGGCAAAGATTCTTAGAAAGTGTAAACTAAAGGAGTCAGCATTGCAAGCAAGATGAATGGCTGTCTCTGTTTATCATCACTCTTCTTCAGGTATGATATTTTCCCCTAAATGGCTCTGCCAATTATCAAACTCGTTGACATTTAAGCAAGCGAGTTTTGTTGCCCTAGTTCCCCAGAAGAAAATTAAAACCTAAATACCAGGCTTCTTTGATTTAATTACTTCAGTTACCTTTGCTTTGAGCTCATCTCCAAAGTTGGGGTCATTGAAGTCTACAAACCGGAAGAACAAAGCCCGCTTTTGGGGAATGCTGTAGTTTTTGGGGATCTCTTCTTCCATGTATTCCTTTAAGAAAGTCATATTGCAGAGAAATCGGCCCGTAAAAGCTCGAAGCAGCTGGAAGAGCAACTCTATATCACCATAATTCCTTCTGTAAAAACACAGACAAAAAGCTTCTGTGAAAAAACACCCAAACTGCTATGCTGATGACTCAAAGACACTAAGCCTGCTTTTAAACGAGCAGAGGCAAGAGCAGGCACTACCAGAGGCATGGGTTTAGCGCTAATGGCAATGTTATGAAACACACGAAACCTTCTCTTCAATAACTGCAAACAATCATAGGACCCTTGTATAGCTTGAGAGTATTTTCAAAATAAAACAACATATGGAGGCTGTAGGAAATCAATGTTTGTACGTACTTGCAGTAATTCAATAAGCAATACGCTAACAGCTTTGGCTCTTTCCAATTCGTCGCAGCCATATTCTCCTTACGGTGTCTCTCCTGGAAAGCTTCACTCACCCATACACGTTTCAGCTGATTCACCAAGGAATGCTGATTTGCTAACCAACATTCATCATTCTTAACAATAATACTTATGATCTGTCAAAAGCAAAACAAGACAAATGCACAGTCGATACGCAACAGATCTGTCAGTAGAAACAATACAACAGCACTTCTTTAGAGTCAATTGAGGGCTCCAAAATACTCCAAAAAGAGTAAAACTAAAACCAGTTTAGATCAATTTTTAAAGGTATTTTAAAAAATTAAATTCTGTTGCCATGTTTTCCTCTTGGATCTTACTTGATTACAAAAAAAATCAGGCATTTAAGTTTCTTTTCCCTTTTAGAGTCACTCTGACTACAAACACTTTATACAACTGGTTTCTACAAGCTATAATATACACATGCACATTTGTAAGCCTGTATGTAACAGGCTTGTAGCTGAAGAGGTTTTAACTACCAAGTGCAAAGACAAACAAGAACAAATGAATACCTTGATAGCCTGAAACTGCAGATCAAGACGCATTGTGGTAGTGCTCGGAGAACCAGGTCTAACAGCTGCTTGGGTACCAACAGGTAACAGCAGAGTGATAAATCTGTTAGGATTAGCTGCCAGTACATCTCGCAGAGGTTTGGCATCTTTATGTTTTAAGAAACTCTGAAAAACGAGGAGAAATAATTTTAATAACAACCTTTAAAAGCAAAAATACCAAAAGACTATATCATCCTGTAGCTTTTATATTCCTCACTAAAACTTGCAGAGGTTATATTTCACAGATATAAAAACAACCTCTGCAGCTTCAGTAATAACCCTGTGTGATCTGGGAAGGTGTAAAATCAACAGCTCAGGACAAACAAATGCAAAATGGAGAGCAGACACCCTACAGTCAGCAGAAGGCCATGATTAAAGACTACAAGGTCACAGAAGGGCAGAAAACATGGAGAAGAGATGAAAACAGTTTTGTTCATCAGATTCATGAAGATGGGGGCTTTTTGCTGCTCCCCTCCCCACACAGCTTACCATAAACATTCTGCTCCACTGTGGATCATTTAAAGTGGCTTCCATCATGAACAGTTCCACGGTCTGGGATGGATGACGTGTCAAAAATTTTATCAATGGTTCCCTGAATGGACTGCCAGCCTGGAAGGTTCATACAGCTTAAATTAAAAATGCAGAGTACAGACTATTCTCTACTAATTTACTAGCACTCAGAAAAATACATTTGACTTGGCATTTATGCAGATACAAAATGTTCACAACCTCTAAGACGAGAATTTATTGACAATTTCAACCTTTCACTTTCAAGAGTCTAAGACAAATGTTAGCACTTCCTAAAAGGCATGCAGAGAATGTTTATTTCCTCAAATGTTTCCACAGCATGTTAAAAAAAATTACAATTATTAGATGCTAAATTTTAAAAAATACTAGAAAGCAAAAATATCAGCAATGTTGACTTCTGCTTTTACCTCAATTAACATTGCTCGTTCTGTTTTCATAACAACTTCCAGCAGAGGTTTAACCAAAGTCTGAGGGGCAGCTGGAATGAGGTGGAATAAATTTATAATTGCTGAACAAATCTTCATTTCCTACAGGTAAAAAGAAACACAATTAAATTAATCTTACCAATTAAAGATATAAAACCAGTGTCACACATCCTACCTTTTTTTTTTCCTCTCTCTATATTCACATAGCTAGCAACCAAAAGTGAAGGGTTAACATATATACTGCATCTACTTACCATGATGCATGGAGATAATTGCTCTTGTGGAAAGCTACCCTTCCTCCCATTTAATATCATGGGTTAGTGTTATTTTCTTTGTCAGTACTGTGGTGTTTTACAGAGAAGAGCTGAATGTTGTGTAATGAAAATGGCGATGTGGGAGCTACGGAGTGCTCACTGCACTACACCAAGTGGCTCGTGCATCCAAAAACAATACCTTCCTTTCTAAACAAATTCCCATATGCACCCCACAATCTCAGACTAGACACAAAGACAGATTTCTTGCAGCACCGTTCATTATATCTTGCTAGCAGCTGATTACTTAAAGTAAACAGAGCTCTGTTCCACTCAATCCTTCTGGAGTCCAAATAATGTTGTGTTCTTCATTGTATAATTTAAGAGGATACTATATCTGAGTTAACTAGGGCATGGATTTCTTTCAGTAAGAAGAGAGAAGGGAAGAAACAAAGCATCCCTCACCATCCTCCAAAACCAGTTTCTAGTATGCAGTATACAAAAGAATATTAACAAGTACATTGTATTTTCTCAACTGAATTTAAACACAGTTTATGCCCCACTCCTTTAACACGATCTGCCTAGACAGACTCTCACAAGACTGCTCTCACGGACTGAAGTGCAGGACTGAGAACACACATAAGCTCTTTGAAAGCACTTATACCTTCACAGAAACTAAAAATCCTGTTCTTCCTGGTACAAACATGCTTAACATCCTTAACAGCAATGTTATCAAAACAAACCCTGCCACAGACAAACAGAAGACAACTCAACAGCACTGCACTCAAAGGCACAATGCACTCTGCCCAGACCACAAAAATAAAATTAACAAACCAAAATTGAAAAGTAGTAAAAAACCCCAATAAAACAAACAAACAAAGAACTTCCTGGCACTTCCACTGAGTTTCTCACCTCTACCCCTTCCGTGGCAGGCTGAACCAAAACAGAAGTCACAGAACGAAAAGAAAAAGCCCACAAAAATATCAAATAAATGAACAAATCAGTATATACTATTCTTCAGGTTGCAGTCAGAAACTGACCTCAGTAGGGTTATTTTCCCCTCTCAAACTGAAAAAATGGAGACACTGAATATCTCTCATGCTTGGAATCTTCTTCTATGAATTAGGATGAAAAGCACCCTTTGTTCTCCTTGTACATTGTTTAGACATAGCTTCTGTACCGAATGGAAAGATATTAAAGATTATCAAGTCAGGGGAAGCTATATTTTAGCATCTTCCAAGGCAAATTTGTCCAGCAACAAATTTGAAACCACTTTCAATACCTGAACTACAAAGCTATAAAGTCCTTGTAATAGGCTGCAATGCAGAATTTCCACTGTGGTGCCACTGTTCATAAGAGGGACAGTCAGAGGCAACCACCCGTTAAAAACTTATTTTTTCAATTACCAGGCATGACTTAAAAATCCATATCTTTCCTTGGGGAGGCAAAGAAGAGAGGAAGAAGGGATTTAAATCACTGATTTCACTCACTGGGCAAATGAATTGGATCTTAATTGCTACTTCACATGTCATGTTTTATCTGAAGAGCCAAGTCACAGTTCAGGAGCACAGGAGGACTATCACAAAATACCTAGGTGAACAAAGGCTTTGTTTTTCTGGTATCAGTGTGGATTTTTACAATGGGAAATTATTATGCAGCATTTTTAAGTGAGATGTCTGAAGTTTTTTGTTTGCCTAGTATTTCCATTCACACATGAAAAATCACTCCACAGACTTCTGTACTGCTTCATTAAGAAGCCTTACTGACAAGCCACTATGTGCATGACACCACCAGCATCAGCAGCAAATGACATCATCCTAAAGTACTTATGGAAAAAGATGAAAACTCTTAGCTCAGAAAAAGTTATTTTAACAGTGCTCTGTACCATTTCAGCTGGCAAGCATTGGGCTTTCCTGACCAATCCCACTTTCTGCTGCAAGTTTACCACCTCCTATATCTCGCCATTCACTCAGTTTGAATGATGCAAGATACTCCAGTAATACTTCTCATCACTGCTTCTAAGCAAGTAGCTCAGATTTTGGAATCTCACTACAGTCAAGAAGAAATCAGAGTAAGGTCAGCTACAGTAATTCTGACAACAGTTTCACCATCCTACTTATTCCACCTACAGAAAATACAATTACAGCAGCAGCTCACTACAAGAACACAAACACGTATGAACACAAACTGCTATAGAGCAACTGTGTAAAGACTGCACTGTCTGTGCCTTCCTTTAGAGCAACAACTGTAGGGAAAAAAAGTGAAGTTCCAATTTGACTTCCATTCACACAATTCTATTTGAAAATGTGTCCCTGGACTTCTATCCTCCCTCAAAATGTGACAGTGTATGGTGTGCACCTTTCCCTCAACGTACAGAGGTTTTAAATCAACATGGGAAAAAAAATTACAGGTTTAGGAGACTAAACATACAACTCCACAGAAAACATCAACAGAAAACATTAAAAGCAGAACTCACAATTAGCTGTGCTTTAGGGACAACTAAAAACTGTTCTAGAGGTGCCACACTGTGGTTTAAAAGACTACTGCTACAAAAAGATCTGCAAGATATCTGTAATCATCACATCTGAGGAAAAGTGAATCCTAAAAGAATATGAAGGCCTCAGAAATACTCTGACCTGAATAAAATTAGTTTAACTGAAAAATGCACAGTTTTTATGTTTAAACACAAGAAATAAATTCTACTCCATTAGACAACATCTAGGTCAAACACAGAGCAATGTCTAAATTCAGATTTGAAAGCTTTCTTTGCAATGACAAAACAAGCAATGAAAATCCTGTAAGCTATTTCCATGTTCTGAGGAAAAGAAAAAGCCAATCCAGTGTCACAGGAAAAAAATATTAACAAAATTCTCCTGACTTTTTCTTAGCTGCAATAGGAAATCTCAACACTTTATACAAGTTATTAATAACATTTTTATAGAATTATAGGACTTCTGGTAGCCTCCTTGAAAGAACACAGAAGCAGGAACTCCATTCAGTGCTGTATTGCTAAGAGCACAAGGTATTGTCACTCTGTTGTGCAGTTTTCCATGGGTATAAACATTGACCAGCTTCCCACAATTCAACACTCAGGCCATCAGATTGGATAGGAGAGAGGTTTTCATGCATTCTCAAATGGTAAATAATTGAACTTGGTTTTCATAAATGATATTTACAATTAACTGAGGTTATATTTGCATTACGTGTAATTTTCAAAAGACTGCAGTACGAACATCAAACATGTTGGTGAAAAACAGAGGAATGGCTGCTGAGCTCATCAGTCATTCCAATGAAAAAGGGATTTCTAAGCAGAAAATACTGAGGGAAAAAACCAACAATCATTGAGCACACCAATCTGTACAGAATAGACTTTAAAGTAACCGTTGGCAGCAGATAAGAAGCTCCTCTACTAAGATTTGCAGCAAATAATCAATACAGATACAAGTTCATTAGCTTGTAACAAAACATCAGTGTGTAAATTGCTAGGTAACAGTTACAAGTGAATGAGTTCTGCAATTCCAAAACATTAACACTATTTATTTCTTGCCTTCCCACATGAAAGCATTCATTAACTTACATTTCCATCACTCCGTTGTCCACCTTTGTGTGTAATAACTACGACTTCCATCCATTTACGCAGGTGTTGCTATGAAGAGAGGATAATTAGTATTAATTTTTTTCATTTATACTATTCCATTTTAGCAAGCCATAATAATATGCCCCAAGAAAAGAACGAGAGGCAAAAATGATTGTTTGAAGGAAACAAAGGGATAAATGATTAGATTCTTTTCATTCCCTCAGACTGTGCTGCTGCTAAAAGTCCCCTCCATATTCAGGAAAGCAGGGGTTATGAGCGCATACGTTAAAAGGCACAAAAATCTGGCCTGTTGATAGGCTTACACTTGTTTCATGATTTGCTTGATATGCCTGCACTGAAATATTTAATATTCATGGCAAAAGGATAAATAATTCACATATACAGTTTAAAAACTGCAAATATGAAGGACAATACCTTCCACCATTTCATAAATCAAGAAAACATCAGAACAGACTTTGCTCACTAGAAAGTTAAACATTTTCAAGGGTTTCCTTAGTACATTACGCTGCTGGCACCTTGCTTGAAGATATATCTGCTGTCCCAGCAGACTTTGGCATAACTAGGTATGTCTTCAGTAGAAAGTTTCTACTACATCTCTTAACTTCCTGGTTTAGTAGTTCTTCAGAAATTAACTCAAAATGTTTAAAGATTATCTTTTTCTATTAATTGTGAAACAAAAGCCTTTTCTTTCCAATACGTACACCGAGTCACTGCTGAATTGCTCTTAGAGTTTTCAACAATGCAAATATTATCAACAAGAAAACTTCTTCTGAAAGAGCTAAAGAAAACCTGAATGGACTTACCATCATCTGATCACAGAATTTATCATTAAAAGAGTTTGGGAAAAGTCTGGTGACAGATGTCAAACGATTCACAACATTCAGTGTCAGGCTTCGATAGTCTCCCAGCATCATAAGCAACGGTCTCATGTGCGTATGGATTTGATCAACTTCTATGGTAGCCCCTTCCAAGAACTGCAAGAGAGGATAGGATTAAGATAGAGACAGAGAGGGAAGTGACTTTTGTGAAAACACCTTTCTTAAAATAAATCCTGACTTGGTTTTTCTTCTTTTCTTTTGTACTTTCAGAATGCAAAATCTTAAGCAATATTTATTGATGGAAAAATATATAGCAACAAGACGGATCTGGCAAGCACATCAGTACTTCTGACACACAGTAGGATAGTCCATAAAACCAGCAAATAAGAGATCTCCATTACAGACAGACTGAGAAACTGCCACAGCTATAAATTACATAGAGAGCTATGGACAAACTACTTAGACATTTCCCTATTAAGAACTGCCTGTGAATCTGGCCAAGGGGAACAGAGCAAATTTCTGTGTTGCAATCTGCATACACCCTGAGTAACAGAAAAGATCAAGAACCTGGCTGCAAGCGGCCAGAGAGTATTTCCTATCATAATCAAACATCCTATGGATATGGATTTACCACAGGGAAAAAATGAAGAGAAAAAGCTTATACCAAATGCATTGGTCAGAACAGCCATTATTTTCTCCCTCTTAGCTCTCAACCTAACTGTACTGTCAGGAAGCCACAAATAATAGCTACACTGCCTCTCATGATCAGAGTGACATGAAAAGACAGCTGACCTCTAACCAGCTATCAGTCTAAACAAATGTAAATCACCAGTATTACAACAGTTATATTCCCTCTTACTTGCCAGCCAATCTACACATCATTACAAAGAGGTTGGTCTCTTCTCCCAGGCAATCACCAACAGAACAAGAGGACACAGTCTCAAGCTGCACCAGGGCAGGTTTAGGCTGGATGGTAGGAAGAAATTCTTCACAGAAAGAGTGACTGGCCATTGGAATGGGCTGCCCAGGGAAGTGGTGGAGTCACCATCACTGGAGGTGTTTAAGAAGAGACCAGAAGAGGTGCTCGGTGCCGTGGTTTAGTTGATTAGATGATGTTGGGTGATAGGTTGGACCTGATGGTCTCGACAGTCTTTTCCAACCTGGTTAATTCTGTTCTGTTCTATTATCATTTTCTATATTTAGAATGGTATTAAAATCCTGCTGAGTCAGAATTAAGCAGATCTACTGGGCAACAAAGCATGAGAGAATAGCCCTTCCATCTTTTTTACGCTCTAACCTAGAATCCACAGAAGAGACAGTGTAGCTCCATCTAAGGATACTAATTCTGACCTTAAAAGCCCCAGTCCTGTTCCCCAAGGTAACTGTGATGCATTGCTTACTTTTCCAAAATCAACTATGGGGTCTCAACACTTCATTTGGGGACAAAGAAGAAACACAAGAACAGCTTTTACACTAAAGCCAGACATGCACATTTGCAAAATTACTGGGAAAGACTGATGTTTTATTTAGAAATAAAGATACATTTACAAAGACCAGACAAACAGAAATACTAGACAGACAGACTGAAAGATCCTTGCCCAAGAGCTTATAATGCTTAATTTCAACCAGAATACATTTCAGTGGCTAAGTTCAAAGATCAAAAACCCCACATCTGGCAGAAACTTAATTATATTGGTGTCACTTACAAAACCTAAGAGAGCAGCCATTATTTCCTGGAGAGATCTTTCCCAAGAAGCTTTATAACAAGGAAGTAAATCAGAGAGAACAATGGCCTCAAAAGCGACATCATTTTAATACACTAACCTTTCTCATGCAAGCTTCTCCTGCCTCCTGCAGTTCATTATTTGTTGAATTAAGTGCCTTGAAAAGTGCAGCAATGATTTTCTCCCTTGACTGAGGCAAATAATTGCAAGCAGCTAGAGCATCTGCAAATATCAAAGCAAATTTGTTCTCTTTATTAACTCAGTTTCAGGAGAGGCAAAAAAAAATAATTCTAATTCTCTATTTCTTCAAGTTTCTTCTATTTCATCTTAAATTACAGACAGCTAAAAGCACAGCACGCTTTGCCAAAAGCAACAGGCATCACAAAACAGCAAAAGAATGGCAATGTTATTAATGGTGTTCTAAAGTGTTCCTAATGCTATGTAACATAAATAGTCTAAAAATATTTGGGGTTAATTTCAGAAACTACATCCCAGTCATTAAGAAAGCAGCAATATTTTCCCATTTTTCCCTCCATTAAACTGTGACCTCTAGAGAGCAGTCATCAGTCTTCAAGCGCTCAAGTTTTCTGCTGATCTTGGGAGGAAGACTGCCCTTTGCTCACAAGGACACTTATCTACCACAAAAGTTGGTTTAGGAAGTTTTACTCACTTAAGGCTGCAATTCGAAGAGGTACAAGAGATGGAAGACTTTTGTAGCAAGGTAGTTTCATTAAGGCAGTATCTTCAGCTTCACATAAATTCAGTAACTAGGGAAATAAATTAATCATTTTAGTATAGCGTTGTGAATCACATTCTATTATCAGCTACCTTTTAAGTCTTGTTTTCTCAAAGACCCAAGTTTGTTCAAACACACTAATTGACCTCCAAATTTTACCTGCAGGCTAAAATTCTACTTCAAATTAGGGTCTAAATTCCCATAAAACTGGTAGGTAGCCAGAGGCAAGGCAGCCCATTAGCACAGCCACCCGAGAAAAGCCAGGCAAAAATCAGCCATTTTCCGTTTTGCTGGCTGATAGCTAGCAAGCTGCTCATATAATAAAAGAGTAGGTCTACTGAAAAGCTTGCCTCCTGAATGGCAAAACCAGGACTGAAAATACTGAGGACAGAGGTAAGAGAATAGAAGGAAATTAATGAGGAAGAAAAGTGCTGAAAATGCATTCTTTACATTTTCGTGGTCATAGATCACTGCCCACAAAGACAACTCTTTCCTATCAGAGCTCTCTTGTTTGCAGGTAAGTATTTCCAATACATGTGGGTGGGGTTTTATTAGAAAACACTGAACAGGTTAAAACAAAGTTCTACAAGTTAAGCTCATATAGGTTGATCGTATTTCCAAGAGTGCTATTTAGATTCTGACCTTCACACCACCAATATATCACTTAGACCTTCACAGATGTTTTTTGATCTACAGCACTTGGGGTTTTTTCTTAAGGAAAATACTGAGTGTTCTCTACATTAGCAACTATATCCCACTGTCCAAGACAGCTAGGAAACCACAGGACTAGATAACCTCTCCAAGTTCAATCCACACACTAGTTTTGCATCTCATTTTACTCAAACTGTTAGAGACTCAAAATCCTTAACATACACTACCTACATTTTGGTACTACAATATTTTATTTAACAGATATATTGTGCATAAAAGAAGACCTAAATATGTAAGTTAGGGCTACTAGAGTAGAAACCAAATTAAATGAACATATTATGAATATATTGAACCAAAGTTAATTTAATATATTTCACACACATCAGAATATCCTGCTTAGCTCAGAACTATTATGTAGGTGGTAAAGGCAGACCTTGATTCACATTTCAAGTGGTAAATTCTTACATTTCAGATAGTTAAAAATGAAGAGAGACTTATATGTATTTTTATAATGGAAGTTCTGACACAATCAGTTATTAAGCATCTACATTCAGACACGAGAACAAGTACCTCTGTGTAGAAAACCTTGTGTTCCACAACATTCAGATCCATTGTAAACAATCGGGGTTGCAGAGTTGTGCAAAATGTATTTCCCTCCATGAGGCCAATCTGGGCATTTGCAGGTTGGTGCCTAAGTAAATGCTTTTTAGGTGGAACCATGTCTTGGAGAACCTACACAACGCAATCCAGGTTACTGAATTAGTAGCCTATTCACAGACCCCACCAACTCAGCCCCTAAAATGACATCATTAGTTGAGGCTGCTTAATTCTATCCATTTGCTACCGTGGCTCCTGATGTATCTTTTCAGAAGCAAGAAGAAAAGTATTTCTCTGAATTAATTTAACCCACAGTGAGCTGTTTCACTAGCTTACTATCAGTAGCTAGTACGTATTCTTTGTGAGGAGATACATGATATTTACTAACCTCACACAGCATTATAACCAACGAAGAGTATGCTTTCTGTTTAGAGAATTACACAAAAATGAGGCTAAAAAACGCAGCATCTGCCTGGCCTAGCTTATGTCTGATGGGTGGCAGGTATCTGTCATTTCAGAAAACATATCAACCTGAGGACACCATATGTACTAGCTAAGTAGTCAGGCACAGCTTATATGAATCTCCAGTCACAGTGTGTTTTAGAGCAATGAAACTTAGCAAATGCTGTCAAAGCTCTAAGAATTTCATTCACTAATGTGGGGAAAAGTACCCAGAAAATCATTTTGCAAATCCAAAGTGGGAAACAATTTTCAGCTGGCTTTCAGTATTTCTGCTTACCTCTTTATGTGGCTCCATAATCACAGTGACACTTTTCCCAGTGACCTGTGCAAGTACCTGCAAGGAATGCATGGCTTGTTTTCTCACAGTAGAGTTGGGAGAGGTTACTTCTCTAACAAGGTCATGTGTCACATGATGGAAAGACTTCTCCTGTGCTGCCAGGATTTCTTCTGTTTTTTCTTCATCTTTTAAAGGAGTTGCACATCTAATCAAAAGCTGTTCCAATGTGGTCTTTGCCATAGCAACTGCTCCATTGGAAACCTAAGGTATCACAGGTACAGAACAGAAGTCACAAGTTTACACACTACTTGTCAAGGAACGCAGCATCTAATTTTGATGAATCCTCTGCAAACACAAGAAGCTTAAACAGAACACATATTTAACTAGTCTTCCCACCAATCATTCCAGAGCTGTGAGTTGCAATGCAACGAACACTATAAATGAACTCAAGCACTGGAACCCTGAGCAATGTTGTCACCACATGATTCACAACTGAGAAAAGGTCAAACAGCCAACTCTCTGGGGATCTAGAGCTGCATACATTTTTTGAGAAGATGAACTAAACTAAACACAGACAGTGGCTTTTTGTGCAGGGGACACTGACTAGTGTTCTTCCACTGATCTGAACGCAAGATATACATTTCTGCTCCGAAAGAAGCAAGAGTAATTCCAGCAACTCAATTGAAGTTATGTGGAAAAAACAGACCTCACTCGTAACTTCAGGTCTTGGTTTAATTTAAAATGACTAACATTCACTCCTAACTATCAGAGACACAACATATTCTGAAGGATAGTAAAATCAAAATTAGCAAGAATCCAATCTGTGTTAAATTAAGAACAAGTAGTTTGTTTCCCCCATACTATTTGATGTGATGCATTCATTAATACCTCTCCAGTTAGATCCATCATAACAAAAAGAAGTGCCTTCAGGAAAGTCTGCTGGTTCTGGAGGACCCAAATGAGTGGGAGTCGTTCCATAAGAAATTTAATTGACACAACACCTCCCAGTTTGGCATACCATGCTTGTTCATAGCAGCAAGCACACAAACGCTCCACAATGTAGGAAAACAAGGGAAGCTGACAAGCCTGGAAACAAAGAAATGTATCAGTTTTCTTTTTCAGCTCACTGGTAGCCTCCAAAATTTTAGAAGCAAAATTGCATTGGCTGAAAGTAGATTATTTAAGTATATATTACCCTTTCCTTGGAACCCAAGATAATGCTTGCAACATCAAATATCACTGCTAGAGCCACCTCTCCTATTTTGCAGAGCTCCTTTTCCTCATATGCCATGCAGATTGCTATGGCATCAATGAGCACCAAAGGATCCATGCCTTTTGACCCATTTTCTTCACTATGAAACATGGCTGTGCTAGGCTGGCTTCCAACCTGATAGCACTGCAGTAAAAAAGGACCTGTAATTGGTATTGGGGAAGAAAAGAGAAGGGGGAAAAAAAAAAGAGGTAAAACAATGGCTATTTTACTATGAATAGTCTTTTAATTAGATTCTACTACTCCTCGGACTAGCTGATGGCAAAACCAGTAAGCACTGTGTCTATTTGCATATAAATGGACTGTAACACATTTTTCACTCTTAGAAGAAAAGATTACATCTACTTGAATATTTTCTTCTATGCACCAGACTGTGCACTGCAAGATTTAATTAAACTGAAGATTCATAAAAATTCAAGTTTCATTACTGTGACAATGAAGAGTAATATGCTTATACTATGTCACTTCCCAAATTACTTGTCATATAGTCCAATTCCAAACAAAAAATCTTCATAGATAGAAGTCACTGCAGTGCTCTAACGTTCCCTTTGCCTCTTCTGATGGTCCTTTGAAACGGCAAGTGGGAACAGCCCAATTAAAGACCATCTGCAAAGACCGCTGTGTGTGTCAAGTAACACAAATGCTCTGGAAGTATAAAATGCTCCAAGCTGCAATGATTTCATTAGCTGTAGCATTTTACATATATTACAAAGGTGATTGACTGCTTTCAAACTTGCTAAATAATTTTTCATGGCTCTAAAGAATTAAAACCTATTTCAGACATCAGTCAAAACAAATGCCTATCTACCCAGGCAGCAACTGCAGCATCTTAAAACAAATCCACCCTTCCACCCCTCTCACGACAGTTCACACCGTCTCTATTCCACTTACCACACTGCTGAGCAACTGCCACCATTGTGTAATGGCGGATTAAGCTGGCTACAAAAGGCAGAGCACTGGGCCTCAGATCCTTGATGACTGCTGACATGAATGCCCCTGTCAATGCCTGTTCAAACGTTTTACGTGCTGGAGTGTCCTGAGCTTTGTATCGATGGGAAATAATCACACTGGGTATGGACTTCTCAGTAAAGCTGAAAGACAAAATGAAGTTCTAAACTGCAGTATTGGAAGCTCAGCCATGAGCACTGTCAAGTAGTTGATTCGAAGTTTGCTCCTTGTTTCTAACTCCACCTCCTGTTTTCCCCTCATTTTGATGGAGCTGGACCACTTCACTTGGTCCATATTAATTTTGTCAACCACTGGTCTCAAAGATGATGGATAGCTCAATTTCATCAGGAACATTTAAAGCCAATGGTTCAGAAGAAGCCATGTATATTACAAATAACAGGTATAGAGGCATCACACTGCAACTCAATTACAGAATGTCATTTTCAGTTTTTGACATTTTCCCCTTTCTTCAAATGCCATTTGATTTTCATCTTGAAAGACTGAAACATTATTTATCAAATCACTGCCCAACAAAACCTATTCACAGCAGAGCTATATTTATGTCAAGTCTAACAAGCCCAAATTATAAATGCCACTATACTCTTTAGCTGCATTTACTACACTGCAAGAGTAGAAGTCTGCACACACTTTGTGAACAACCATGCCAAAGCTGCCTAAAAGCAATAAACTGATTAAGTATCAATGATTAAATTTGCAGATGTAAAAAGAAAAAAATCAATTAAAATATATCAATACAAAGCTCCTGCATGAAGACATAAGTTATCTGTGTGACTGTGCTGTAGTTTGGTCACTAAATGAAACTGAGTTTTTGTATCTCTTTCACTTTATGGAAAAGTTAGATGTCCATGCAAAACCTCATACCCTAAGTTAATCTCTAAAACACAATTAAGCACCAGAATGTTCCAACTATTTAAACATATTAAACTAAAATATGTGACAGATTAAACTGTGATTAGGAGAAGAAATGTGAAATATTAGCACATTACTGACAAAATTCCTCTCACTGGAATGTCCTGTACAGGAGAAACCAGCAGGTAAAAATCCCATGCAGAATACATGGCCTAGCCTAACCATGGCCTCCAAATTAGGCTGTTTGAAAGACACTGTAAATGTTACATACACATTTATGTTTAAAGAATTGTCATACTTGGGATGTGCAAGGAGTTGGTATAATGCATGTTTGTTATCATCCAGGCTCATCATAGCTACTAAAAAACACTTGATGACCTCCCACGCTTGCCGCCGGTAATACGGTTCTGTGTTAGCACTCTTCAAACAGTCCAGAGCAGTCTCAATTGCCTGTAATGAAGAAAAGATAGATAGCAACCAAACACTGCTTGTTCTTACTTATTTGCAATAAGGTGATCAATCAAAGGAATGGTGTCTTTAACACACATTAGAAGTAACTTTAAAAGTAAGTACAGCCTGGACTGCCTAAGCAAAGAAATACAGAGAATGGCAGAGAGCGGACTTGAAGCTACCATGGTATTTGCTGTGCTTCTTAAATGCAGATACATTTATTTCTGTGGTCAGAAAGCATTTGAAGCCATGAGTGAGCTACACCTCCCCCTCCAGAAAATTTTGCCCAGCTTCCCTCCAGCAGTAATTGCTGTTCCTAATCCCCATACAATGTAAGCATACAATGCATTAATACACATACATAAATGGTACCAAAAATGTTCAATGTTACAAATTACTTTGTCATATTTTCCATGCAAATCAAAAGCTACATCATTTATAAAAATGTCCCTGTAAGCAACTTCTAGAACCCATTTCCCTAATGGACATAGTACTCTCTCTCTCCTTTGCAAGAAAATTTATTTAATACATTTGAGAATAATTCAAGCAATCTCTTAAAACATGAAGTAATAAAAACAGGGGGTACATCTTTCTGGAACATTTCTCTTTTGAATATATATAAACACAGCTACTTTCTATACATTAAAAAAAAAAAAAGTAATTAATTATAAACAACCAAGACAGGCATTAACTAAAAATCACATGTAAAAATTGTTTAGGAGTTCAGGAATCTCACTAGCTGATCAACTGTAAATAAAGTCTAACCATCTAAGCTTAAACAGGAAAAAAAGCTCTGCTATAAATTAGTGAACATTTCCCTTCTTGGAAAGGAAAACCATCTTTTCACTTACTGACTTAACTAACTGTCACCCCATCACTGTTGGAATAACTTCCATCAAGATCTCAATGAAAAGAACAAGGAGTTTTACACAGGCCACAGGAGACTACCCAAAGCACTGAACAAAAACATGCATTTCTTGTTTCCAGTTCATTTTTCCTTTGACGTTTCTTTTTTACAGACACAAAGTATTCTGCAGACAACCTTGTGTTTTGGTCAACATCAGGAAGCTGAAGATTGTTCCCTATCATTAACCAACATGTTAGATTCATAACTAATTTGGAAAACTTGGTCTGAATTAAACCTAGAGGGATGGGAAAATGTCAGCAGTTGCAGTACTTCTATCTATACAGCTCATCAGTTTCAGTACAAAGGAGAAATCAGTTATGCTATCTGCATCTTAAGATTTGTGTTTCCAAGCTCTTTTTAAGTCTGTTGGCTGCACACAGCCAAAGAGAGCCAGCTGCCTGTGAAGAAAATTGTTTACTACATTCATATAATACCTACTTATGAGAGTGTAATAGAAAAAGTAAGTATCAGAAAACTCTACAGGGCAAATTAACTCAGAATCTAGCTTCACTCTCAGATCCCAAGACACAGAAACAGATTAGATTGCTGTAATTAGTGAGAACTAAAAACTTGTGATAAATTGAGATTGTCTGATGAAAGCCAGTGCACACACAAAGTGGTTTTGCAGCTGTAAGAAGTACTATACCCAACCTGGAGACTACATTGAACCAAACCATTGAAGTCATTAGAATCATCATGACTGAAGAATTTCTACATTAAGGTTTTGGTACATTTCAAGAAGAAAATAATGAGGTTTTAGAGAGGATTCCCACTCCTAATCTACAGCAGTATATTAAAAGTTATGAAGGGGAAAAAATCCACAGAAAACATTTGCTTCTGCCATTTTAGTTCCCTATCCTATCACTTTGTAAAAGCAGAAGAGAGGTTTAAGTCTATTCTTTTGGGGGTGGCAGTAAGGAAATAAAACATTTAAAGGGAAAATTAGAAAAAGCTTGGCAAGCTTCTGCTACTTTGCATGTCACAGTAACACAAGAAGGCCTACCTGCCTTTAAACTGATAGCTAGATAGTAAGAAAAAACAAATAAGCTATTTGGAGTGATTTCTGAAACAATATTTTGTCTTACACCCACCAAGTCTGGCAACCCAAAAATTACCTCTAGGGGGAAAAAAAAAGAACAACAACAAAAGTAAAACCAAAATACACAAGTGAGTTTCGATTCTGCTCCTTCATTGCAACAAAAATGAATTAGCAATCTTCTTGTCTAACTGAAAGGCTGTAAAAAAAATGTTGAGAAGAAAAAAAAAAAAAAGCAGATACACAAGAGCTCCTAAATCCTACTTTTAATTACGTAAATTCTATAATCTAAGATATTCATTAAGCCCTATCTGGAACTGGCAGACAAACCACATATTTTATCAAGGATTTACAAGTAAACAAACTTCCAAAAACTCTGTGAAAAATGAGTAAGGTGGTTTCCCAGTACAGAACGTCAAGCGCAGACGTTACCTTTTCCATTGGGAGCTGAATGGATGCTTTACAGTCTGAAAATTCAATAGTGATACTTGGTCCTTGGATCTCTGTGACTACATATTGGAGTTTCTGTGATTCTTTTAACATCTTCCTGTTACTTCCACCAAATTTACCAAGCACACGATAAGCCACGTGAGAAATGCTGTCTGCAGGATTGCGCAGTGTACGCCACAAAGCCTGGAAGTATTTCAAGCGTTGCATGTTTACATCACTCTCACTTCAAAGTTTTTCAACTTGTCATGTAGAAAAATGTCAAGGAAAACACTTAATCTTGTCTCTGAGTAATTGCTCCTGCATAGTGTCCAGAAAATACTTACTATGACTGAATTAAAGCAGTCTCTGTTCACAACAGTTTAAGCGCTTTACAACAAGGTTGTTCTAAATGCAGTTCTAGCTCAGACTGCTGTGATCAGCTACAAAATCTCTGCCACACTAAAATCTAATTTCATGTTTATGACTAATATTAGATCAACAACATTATGAAATTTTGGAAGGAAAAAGAGCAGGCCAGCTAAGGCTGAAGTGAGTTAACCTCTCTTTGAAAGAGAAAAAGCAAATAAAGTCAGTATTAAATTTCAAGGATAAAGTACACGTAATCACTGTATTAAGGGAAATAATCACATTCAAAACATTGTTCCAATTCCAATTTCAGCCACATCATCTTCACTGTGTAAGATTTCATACAGCTGTCAATCATAATATGCTAAATCAGCTTTTAGCTTGGCTTTTTACCAAAAAAATTAACCAATTTCAATCATTTTCTGTGCCAACTCATCTTAAAAATAGTAATACTCTTGCTATGGAGTCCCAAGGCTCAAGTTTAACCCCTTCAAGGGGGGGTTAATCCCCCTTTCTAAAGGGGTGTAGAAGAAACTACTAATTCACACTAAAATTTTTCAGAGTTTTCAGTTTAACAGTACAACATCAACTGGCCCTCTACATACAAATCAGGCAGGTATGGTTCTCCTGAGAGTGTTGCAAGTTTTTGTAACCAAAGGGTCGCACAAATGTCTAATACTTAGTGAATCAAGGACCTCTTGTGGACTAACAGGAAACAACATGTTTACCTGCATTAGCTCAGCTCGAACTGGCTGAATGTGATCATACAGGAAGTCTGGCTGCAAGTTATCCACACACAATTCAAGAGTTCTTAAGCCTTGGCTAACCAGGGTCTGAGATCCGTTGAGAGCTGACACCAGGGGATCCATCAGCATTGGCAGGTAAGGCAGCAGTGAGCTCAAACGAACTGGCACAGTGAGGCAGAGCTCCACAAACAAGTCTTTCATGTGTTGCTTATGAAGGCCACTTTGCAACATATTAAGTCCTGAAAATTATTGGTAAGTTATACACTCAAAAGATAGTCCAAAATTTATTGATAAAAAATTGCTATTACCTAAATTCAGGATAACCTGGCATTTTTTAATACTGGACAAAATGCATTGACAAAACCTAACACCATTCACAATTAGAACTTGCATCTAAGGATTTTATAGGTACATGCATACACCCAAAACTTTTTAACAAACCATTAATCTTTCTAATCACAGTCTAAAATTTAATATTACATTCCAAAACACAGCAGTAGAGTACAGCAGATTAAAATCAGAAAAAAAAATTAGTTGATTCAAACCTCTCCCTTGTATCAATTTAAAAAAAAAAAAAAAAAACCACAAAAACAACTCCATGCTGGAAAAAAATGTTTTAAAATTATCTGGAATCCTAAGAAGAAACAGTAAATGAGTTCAAGTACATTTCTGTTCATACAGACTAATCCTATTCCCCAATTTACTTTTTCGCCCCATCAGGATTTCATGTATTCCATAAACCTAGCTAGCACTTCTACACTAGCATGTACTTTTAACATAATGGCTTATGGATAACATATGTATTTGCTAACTCAAATAAAAACTGCTCCTAGAGCTGGGAACCACAGGATTTCATCTTCCTGGAACTGCTCCCATTAGTTTGTTCTTAGGTTTAAGTAGCTCTCCGCATTTTCCTGCTCATCCTGAATACCTCTGGAACACACAGTCCTTGCAAGTACAAATGCTCAATTAATCAAACTGATTGTTATTTCCTTCTTTTTTTTTTTTTCCCCCAGCTGACACTACTGGCATTTATATTTATCATTCACTTGCAGGTGCACACACATGCCCTCAAGTGCAGCACTACCAGAGCTTCTGTGTAATGTTCTTCCCACAAAACCAGTAATGGCCTTGGCAACATTGCTTCTTCTATTACACTTATCCCTCAATTCTTTATGCTAACAAAGCCACCTATAGCAAAAAAAAATATAAAAATTTAGTGAAACAAAGCAAACAACAACATTGAAAAGTAAAAAAAACAAGCAGCAGAAACTGTGAAGCCAAAACTATGAAGCCTGAAGCAGCTGGCAGTAAATAAAAATAAGCCACAATGAAGATATTTAATCAACAGCTAAGCTCAAAATCAGAAGCTATTTATCAGGGTCAAGGCTTCTTTTTTTTCATTATATAACATAAAACTAAACTTCATTAATATTATTCACATAAAGAGACCAGAGACTGGAGTGGGGAAAGAAGGTATTGCTCTACCTTGCAGTAAGTTTGGTAACAGTGGCAAGAATTCCTGGTACAACAGATCGTGACTGCCTCCTCCGATAGATCTGAACAGTGCTCTGAGCAGCAGGAAATAGTTGTAGGGCTCTTTGGCAGTCTGTGCAAGTTCCATAGAGCTGTTCACAATCTTGTGTAAATGTGGCTATAAAAAAAAAATAAAAATGTGAAGGCTGAAGATTAATAAAATACCCATTTTATCATCATCACAATGTGCAAGAGTTCAGCATGAGGCAAGTTTTTCAGATCAAAAACCTTCAACTATTCCAAATGCTCTGATATGTCACTGATTTTAATCTGCTGTTGAAGAATTGTTGTAACTAGATCTATATTTGAACAGTATGAAGAACCCAGAACATTCTTTACATCAATTAAATTCTGCTATCAAAAAGGAAAGGGAAAAAGAACACCACACCTACAAAACACTCTGCCAATCTGAGAAAATGAAAAACATTTGCTCTAGAGAATCTAGAGATATGCAGCAAAAATCAGGTGTCACAAGGGCAGGAGAAGACATTTCACAATATGAATTTAATCCTCCTTGCTGATCTAGCTTGATCACTAATTCTTAATTTTTGTAAGCACTAAAATTTCACAATGAAAGCAAACTTTTACAGGTGGAACAAAAATGGTTATGGAACTGGTGGTCTTTCTAGAGCAGAGGACATCAGCAGTTTGCAAGAATCATTAAAACCAGTTGCAAAATATAAGGAGTCTCACAGATGAGGAACAAAGAGACAATTCCTGATTGTAGTAACAACTAAAAGCTTTCTACATTGCTATGCAAATGCTGCAAATAGCCTTCATCACTCAATTAAATTGTCTACCCAAGGCTCATATCATCAATCCTGAGGAAACAAAAAAACATTACAGAAGCGTGAAACTGTGAAGGTAGTAAATCACACTCATTAAATTGGATCTCCAGCTTACAAAACCCAAATTACCTTCATTCTGATGACAAACTACAAGAATTTAAGCAAGATTATATGAATACTGCTTCATACTACTTTTACCTTTCAAATAATCTGGAAAATTAGTAATCTCACCTCCGTTCTAGTCAGACAAATGAACTAATCCTGCTGTAACAAATCATTAAGCATAGAAATGATAATCACAAAGTTATCTATATCAGAAATTTTGCTTATTCTAAGGTAGAAGAGAGAAGAGCAGCCTCTAATTAATATCTTCATGTTTTCTGGACATAGGCAGCCATTACTTTCATGAGAAAAGCACACTCCTGCTTCAAGATCAGTATTTCTAAACTCACTGAATCATGAGACTATCTCAACGACATAAATGGATTCAATATGTTGTCCATAGAAAACACTGTCACTCCTTAACCCAGACTTTTCAAGAGCACAGAAATATCTAATTCAAGGTTTATGTCATTGAACATGACATGAATGAACAAGATTCACCAAAACACAAAACAGTGATTTCAGTCTAAGTGAGTTTTAAGTTAATAGGGAAACAAATTGTAAAATACATGCAGGAAGACACACATATGCTAACCATGAAGTTACACAGATCGTTATCAGGCCACATCCACCCATCAGGCATTTACACTCACAATTAGTGCACCACACTGCAGTTTCAAATATGAAGAAGACAGTCACAGAAATTCCCTCTTACAAATAAGACAATGTACTTGGCACTTGGAAGAAACGGTGACATATCACTAGTAGTGGTTCAAACACCAAAAGCCCAGCAAATACTAGACAGCATAAAATTACTACTCGGACATTTGAAGAATATATTAGGAGCCAAACCAGATTTTTTTGGTTTTAACACAATTGACCTTTACCTTCAGCATTTGCTCATTTTCAGCTGCAAATAGTGAAACAGAGCCAAAGACTAACTTGAACAGCTTGAGATACAGATTGGAAAGTTCCACATTAGAGCCCATTTCTGGCAGCCGATCCAGAAGATATTCCACCAAAATTGTTGCAAAGAGGGCAGAGGTAGTAGGGTTTGCCAAAAAGGAATTGGCAACAATCTATAAAAGGAAACCACAAAGGAGTTATTGTTGCTGTAGTGAAAAGAAACAAGGGATAAATGTACTGTACGTTTAAAATAAAAACCTAAGCAAACTTCTTTCCCCATCTCCACTGCTACCCAAGTCATTCAGGTTACCTTACATCATTACACAACTTAACATATTCAAGTGCAATTTTACATGTGTATTGTAGGACTTGTGTTCTACAGAAAAGTAGAACATCAACACAATCAGCTGAACAAAACCAAGAACTCCACAAGCATCCAATACTTCTCAAGAATGAAGTCCATTCATATTTTCTAAACTGAAGCACCCGTGTTCGTATTTCATCACTTCCTCGGGAGTTGCTGAAAATCCATCTTTACAAAGTATCTTTATGGACCTAATTTCAACATTATCATTTGCAATTCCACGTCAGCCTTATGTACTTCAAGGCATAAACTCTTGTCTAGGAGCTATTTTAATTGGAAAAAAAAGTAAACAAAAACATAATACCTGAAGAGCATAGTTTTTTGAGATTCTCTCCACCATGTAAGGGACAGTAGTTTGGAAGATTTCTTTAAAAGTTAAAGGATTCATCATCGTGAACACACCAGCAAAATGCTCCAGAACTTCCTTCTCCTCTTTCATCCTGACTGTCTGACAGTTTGCCACTCGCACATATGTCTGTCCATTTCCTGCTATTTGGACCTACAGCAATTGAGAAAGCACATCTACTGGTGATGGAATTTTAATGCTTCCCCCCACACACTATTCTTCAAATACCTTTTGAAAGAAACAGATTTTACAGGTTTCAGGAGCAAGCCCCTTATAAGTGACCAACAGTGACAATATTAAAATCAGAAAATTTTCAGCACAGACTTCAAACCCACAAAGTCAGGACAAGGAAAAAGATGAGAGCAGGAGACACCATAATGTATTTGTAAAGATACTTATTTCCAAATCACATACATCTGCATTTCATCAGTATTTTGTGTAACCACAGAAGATAAACACAGACATGTGAATGTTTCAACTGACAGCTAAACTATCTCTTTGAAGGCAAGATTTCATCCACTGCATCAAAGACAATTGCTTTTAGTCTGAGCTGTCTGCATAAACACAGACAGTAAGGGCTCCTAAGAAATTAATTTGTCCCTTGCAAGTGAAAAGCACTTTGAAATTGATAAAATTTCCCAAAGGCTGAGGTCCTGATATATTAAATGTAAATATACTCCACATGGAATTTGGTATTTAGCTAACACACAAATCCTTATTAGAAGATCTAAGACAAACTAATATAAATTAAAGTGGGCAGTTTACATACCTGATAAATATCTAAAGCTTGCATTGCATATTTTACCAGCTTGATATAGATTTGAGTCTCCTTAGGTTGCAATTGCTTATTGGGAATGAACTGTGCTTCTGAAAGAAGATAAAGAATAAGACAGTAGTTAACCACTAAAATTACTCTTTGCTCTCACATTACAGAGTTTTAATAGTAGAATTACAAAAGATAAATGCATTTAAATATGATGCAGTTTTACCACCAGGAGCTTTGCATGATGTTATGCCCCACGTGATTGTCTTGACACCACAGACCAAGGTTTTCACTAAGCTTCGGCAATCTGTGACCTGAAATGTCTGTTTATCTTCCTTTTCTTTCTCCCCTTGTTTTTCAAACACAGGTACTGGTGCAGGGGCCACTGGAGTGGCTGGGGCAGGAGATGGAACAGGAACAGGTGCTGCATTTGCTGCTGTGGGTACTCCTGGTAAGGCAGCTTCAGCAGCCCCAAGTTCCGACTGTGGCTTGCACTTTTTAAAGATGACAGAAAGCTGGTACCGTGCTATAGTGTGAAACTTCAACACAAAAACCTAAGGCAGAAAAAGGAAAGGCAAATGAAAGAGCAGGGAGAGGGAAGAAAAAGGAAATTAAGTTTCACCTTCAAAAATCATGCTAAATTCAATAATGCTAATACATCAAAAGTTAGCACACTGAGATCAGCAAAATTTCTTTCTAAAGCCATTCAAATGACAGCAAACATTTAAGTGCATCAATAGTTTGCTTTCTTTACCAAGTTAAAATTAAACATATTTGCTGAAAACTAGTAAAATCATCAACTAAAAAAAACCCTGATCTCTCTACAATTCTACTGAATTTCAAATTAAAAGCTATATAAATTAGTTTTCAAAAGAAGACTTAGTAAATATTAAGAGACAAATATTATTGAGCATAAAAAGCTTGGAGTTTTCAGATTTATACGTAAAGTGTGTCAGAAGGGTTAAAAGATCTATATATCATAGGTTAAGTGTTTGTTTTATGCAACATATTAGATTTAGAAAGCAAAAACCAATCCTTCAGAACAGTGGTCCCCAGCATTTCTGCCTCTTGACTGGTAATAAAAAAGGGACATGTTGCACAAGGTTTCAGTACTGTCAAGTCTAGATTTACTTGGCTTGCTCAGGTATTTCCCCACTACCACCACAGTCCTGTACACTCCCTTCCACCCCAGAATTCATAGATCAGAAATTTTAACTTGATAAACAAGTGACCAAACTCCTCATTTACACTTTTTTTTTTCCTAAAGCAGAAAAAAAAGAGAAGATAGAGGTTTATTTGGAAGACAAAGCCTACTAGAAAGATTTGGAATGGATCCTGGAATGAAGGACCCATTACAATGCACAAAAATCAAGATTTTTCACTTGCACCATCACTTGTATTTCAGACTTAGGATGAAAGCCACTCCATAAATTACTGTTACCTTAAAAAATTAAAAGTTCCAGGGTAACACCAAATAATGTGGTGATGCCCAAAATGACTACATGTCTTCCCTGGTGAATTCAGAGCTATGACGGCCTGTCAGTGACAGAGCCAAAAGTAGAGAGGATCCACTACATTCAGACTTCCCAGAGCTCCTTTTTCAAACAAATAGCCACACAGTGAGGGAGGAAAAAAAAAAAGGAATTAAAAAAAAGGAAAACTAGTTAAGCTACCCCCAATATCACAGACATTTACTTTCCTGCTTTGAAACAAATCACTGAATGAGTAAGCTGGATTAGCAAAGCATCTCCCATTACACTTGAGATATTATTCCAGTTACACAGCATTTTAAAGAGCCCTTCTCTGAAGTATTAAATACACTATGCAGACTGCCTCTACAAATGCTCATTTCTGAGGAAAGAAGAAAGCAAAAATAACTGACAACATACTATAAAAATAAGATATTCAGCTTATTTTCAAATGTTTTAAAGAAATCAATACCTCCAGCATTCTCATAAGAATATCTCTACCATTTCCATTTTCCTGTTCACTTTTAGACCGGATACAGTCTACCAAATTGAGCAGAAGTTTGCAAGACATTGTCTGGATACTGCTAGGCAATGACTCATCATCAATGTTCTTGGCAAATAACTGGACAGCAAGGGAGAGATCATTGAGTGGTAAATGCTGACGGACATGATGCACCAGGTCTGCCAATGTGCTGTATGCAAGTGGTCTGTCAGTAAAAACAAGAAATGAAGAAAACACATTGAGGACAATTATAAACATTGTTAACTGGGCTTAACATACAATTACTACCTGGAACTATTTCCAAGATTCTTAATCCACATTTACTACTGTTACGTACAAAGGCAGAGCTCACAAGACTGCTTCAACTGAACAGGAGAACTGCAACCTACACAATCTAACCAAAGATGCATTCACCTGTCCCACACACTACAATCACTTTTCTGATCTTTCTTCCCCCATTGCTGAACATTCCCAGCAGATATTTTCATCTACTTCCAGTTAAGAGCAAATTAGTACGTTTTAAACCACATTTTAAGCAGTGATGGTAAGCTGTTTCACTATTCATTCTTGATGGATCACTCTTTCAAAAGTAGTTACAAAAGCTGATAGATTTAAAAAATCACTTCTTTTCAAATACCAGGTTTAGACATCTAGTAGCATGAATACTTCTAAGTCTGATACTTAAGCAAGAGGAAATATTTCTCCTAATTTAACACATTTTAATTTGGTCAGCAAAAGCACCTAAATTCTAGCACAGCACTGAAGACACAGAAAGTATTCTCCTCATTTATTTTTTAAAGAATAAGCTGCAATATACACATTGACAAAACAGTTTAAATCCCATTCAGAGTTTACACACAACACAAGATTTAGGCTGTTTCATAAAAATATTAAGAAGATATTGAGTTGATCTCACTGTGGTGACTGTTTTGGCTGTGCTCTGCAACTCAAAAAAAACTTACAATTACTTTCATTCACTTGTTTATTTTTGCCCTTCATTCCTGCTACTCTGCTGCATCAAAGTGTTAAACAATAACCACTTTCCAGCAGCAGAAGGCTTCCAATACTAGAATCTAATAAAATTAATTATGTAAAGCAAATATTTAGGAACCTGTGTAAATATTCAGTATTTGTAATGATACCAGGCCTGGCAGGCACTCAGATACCTATTCCAAACTTCCTGTCATACCTCAGTGTCTCTCGTGCTGTGTATCCAGAGCCAATCAGTATAGATTCATCAAACAGCTTGTCCATACATGGAATAAATTCTATAATTAAAAAGAGAAAGGAAAAATGAAAAGCTGTTGTCAAACAGAAAATGATTGTCCAAGAAAATAATGCATTAAACCTCTTAACTTAGGTATTTAAAACTAAATCAGTGGGTTTATTACACAATTCATTCCTGAAGTGTCATTTACACAGGAACTTTCAATCAACCTCTTGTGACCATGAATTGCACTGACACCTGTCCCTTGAGCATTACAGTAAAAGGTCAAAGCCACAGCATCGACACAACTAAAACAGTTACTCCCACAAAGAGAAAAAATGCTTACAGGGCTTTCAACTTTGCAGAAGGTTATTAATGTAATTGAGGAGTTAGTGGAAAGGACAGCTTTGGGGAGCACCATACAACACAATCCTGTTGTAGAGTAGAGTAGACCAGACCAGGTTGGAAGAGACTTTCAAGATCATGGTGTCCAACCCATCATCCAACACCATCTAATCAACTAAACCATGGCACCAAGCACCTCATCAAGTCTCTTCCTAAACACCTCCAGTTTTGTCTGGCATTTTTTCATAGCAGCTTTGTCCCAAAATATAAGGTGGAATACATGCAACTTTAAAGTCCAGGGAAGAAAAGGAAGATTTCAGTAACAAATTCAAGTGACTAAGACTAGAAGTATTTTCTTTTTAAATGCAGAAATCAGCAAGTTTATGGAATTGATTAGGTCACCCCATCCTAAAGGCAGATAATGGAAATAGGAAGGATTAGGTGCTCACACCTAATAATTCAACAAGCCAAAACTTATTATTAACAAGTAGGCAAAGAGGCAAACAAAAAGAGGAAGAGATAAAGATTGTATTTTACAAAGCACACTCCTCTCCAATTTTGCAGTTCTGCCAGAACAAAACATATCCACCAAACCTAGTTTATTCAGACAGGCTAAAAATGGTTTTCCTCTGCTAGAGTCAAATACTACAAGCTGAATCAAACATATGACATTAGGTTTTGACAGAACTACTTCCACTCAGGTTAAGATATCAATATCTTAAAGTATTTATACAATTGTAGGCATAATTACAAACCAACATAAGTCTTTATCATCAAGTGGTAATTACTCAGAGCAAGAGACACTTGGAAAGCTAAAAAAGCTACTTGTGCAGTATGCCATCTTATTCTGATGATTCTAATTATTTTAAGAAAAAAAAGCAAAACAAAAATCACATCCACTCCCAAAACAATCCTAAGTATACAGAATAAACCAGGTTTGAAAAGACCTTTGAGATCAAGTCCAACCTATCACCCAACATCAACTAATCAACTAAACCATGGCATCAAACGCCCCATCAAATCTCTTCCTATACACCTCCAGTGATGGTGACTCCACCACATCCCTGGACAGCACATTCCAATGGCCAATCTCTCTTTCTGTGAAGAATTTCTTCCTAACATCCAGTCTAAACCTTCCCTGGCACAGCTTGAGACTGTGTCCTCTTGTTCTAGTGCTGCTTGCCTGGGAGAAGAGACCAACCCCCACCTGCTACAACCTCCCTTCAGGTAGTTGTAGAGAGCAATAAGGTCTCCCCTGAGTCTCCTCCTCTCCAGGCTAAGCAACCCCAGCTCCCTCAGCCTCTCCTCATAGGGCTTGTGCTCCAAACCCCTCACCAGCTTCGTTGCCCTTCTCTGGACTATGCAAATAACACAGCAAACAACAAGCAATTTGCCTCTTAAATCCACAGAATTTGTTGTACAAATCTCTGTGAACTGTAGAGATTTCAAAGTGCTACATACGGCTCCTCAAGTCTGTGGTCAAGATGTGCTTAGCAGCAATCAGAAGCTCCTTCCGGAGGTGTGCTGTTTCAGCTGGGCAGTTGGACAGCAACTGCAACATTCCTTTTACCATTTGCTGAGAATATTTGGCCACTAATTCCTGCAACAAGCAATAACATGAATACAATTATCATAACACAATTTTAAAGACTGGCTTTTACATTTGTAAAATAACATCCAATTACAATTCAGTTCTTTAAGAAGCCTGCTTGTAAAACTAAAATACAGCAGCCATTCCAAGAATCCCTGGGGCTGGGACACAGCACATTCTTGCTTTGCATCCATGTAATATAGAAAGGACATGGCCTGATGAAGAGGGTCCAGAGGAGTGCCATGAAAACGATCAGGAGGTTGTACTACCTCTGCTACAAGGACAGGCTGAGGGAGCTGGAGGTGTTCAGCCTGGAGAAGAGAAGGCTCCAGCGAGACCTGATAGCAGCCTTCCAGTACCTGAAGGGGGCCTACAGAAAGGATGGGGAGAGACTGCTTACAAGGGCCTGTGGTGACAGGACCACGGGCAATGGCTTCAAACTAGAGAAAAGCAGATTTAGAATGGGTATCAGAAAGAAGTCACTATGAGTGTGGTGGAATACTGGAACAGGTTGTTCAGGGAGGTAGTTGAGGTCCCTTCCCTTGGAGGTATTCACGGTGAAGTTCAACGAGGCCCTGGACAACCTGATCTAGTTGGGGATGTCCTTGCTGACTGTGGGAAGGTCAGACTAGATGACCTTTGGAGATCCCTTCTGGCCTGGACCATTCTATGATTCTGTAAGAATACTTCTGAAAGGACAACCAAGTACAGCCCTATATTCAGCCTTGCTACACACATGATCTTTCCAATCCCTGATGCACACACTGCAGGCTGCTTACTGGCATCCCATAACTAGAGATCTGTTGCACTACCAGCAACAAAGTAACCAAACATCAACCTACCTGGTAAATTCTTATGATGTAAGCCAAAAATGACAAGGTTTTAATTTGAGCAGCGATAAAATCAGCATACAATTCCTTGTTATAGAGTTTATGTTGCCTGAAATTAAATTGAACAGCTATTACTATTTTGTTCCTCCCCTTCAATACCTTTATTCAAAATTAACAGAATTTTCATCATCACATCATCGTGTAGTGAGGTTCTTTCTTTGTAACAGAGTAAAACCACAAGAGAGCCCATTTTAAATTCCCATTATCTGATGCTCTAAGCAGAAATGCACACCCCCAAGGCTGCCATACAATCTTCTACTTTCTCAAAGCCAAGCCAATTCATCAGCATCAAATACTTGGCTCCACTTCCCTAACAGGCCCAATTTTTCTTCTCCAAGCAATATTCTCCCCCAGACTTGCCTGTCTCTCATCAAGCTTCAGCCACTTTTTCAGATCACCCAGGCAGACAGGGAAAGACAAGAGATTTTACTCCTGCTGCCCTGCTCAGCATCACTTTTTACTTTACAGAAACATCTCTTAAGCACCTGTATCTGCAACATCACAAGGCTTCACCTAAGCTATAGCCTGGAAGAGCCTGAAACAGCAGCAAGTGTCCTGGCTAACATAGTCCCTACCACACACTACCTCTGGTTAATGCAGATTTCTGTCAGAAATTTCTATTTAAAAGCTGCATTATCAAATAATAAATTGGGATCTATTGCACAAATATGGATTTTATCAGTGACATAAATGGAAATAATAGTATCTGCCAGTTATTTCACCTACAAAACTGACAATTTTAGGTTAAAAATAGTTGCTACTTTTGAGATTAAAATCAGTAAGTCTAGAAGCAAAAACTCACAAAGGTACAAGACAAAAATATTTTGGGTGATACTGAACAGCAGGTTTAAGTAGTTTATCTCAAATATCTTCAAAATAGTCTCAAAATGCTCTTACCTTGCTTGAGCAGAAACCTGTATTATAATAGTGTTCATAATCAAGGGCACAAACTCAGCTACCACATTATGAATGTTCAGTTTGTAGAGCTAAACAAAAAAAAAAGGCTTATTAAAGAAATTTAGAAGCCACACGTGGAGTCAAACTATGCAAGAGCTCATCAGGAAACAAACAAAAGAAAGAAATCTCAAGGGACTTAGTTTTAGACCATATTTTCATCTCAAAAATGTTATGTTCATTTTTACTAGTATGTCAGCCAGCAGAAATTACACGAAGTCACTCAGCAGTAAGAAGTACTCGCACGTAAAATGCTGGAGGATACTAACCTGATACATGAGAACAACAATAATAGGTAGCTCAGCCAAAACCTTTAAAGATAAAGATCCTCTGGGGATGATAGAATGCTGAAAGAAAGAACACATTACTATTACTAACAGTAACCATTAATTCAAAAAAGCACTGGAAATGCATTTTTAATCCAACCGTTCATTTTAACAGCACAGTACCATTTAAAAAGCACAAAAGCATTTGCTATTATCAACTGAGAAGTTTCAATCAGCTTCTACAAGTAAATCCTGATAAGAATAACAAGCAAAAGCTTGCCCTTATAACTTAGGGTACTGTGGTAACAGCCAAAGAGCAGTTGGAAGAGTACTCACTGTTCTTGTTTCACTGTCTTCTCGCTCAGGGTTTACTTTCACCACAATTGTTGTTATCATGCCAACCATTTCAGGAGTAGGAACAGTGTTCTCTGGAATCACCTGAGGATTCTCAAAATACCGATTCTAGGAGCAAAGAGCAGAAGAAATACATAATCAACAGTCAAAGGCTTTCCATCACATTACAATTGGATAATAAATCTGATGAAAAGCGACTGAAGGAGCTGGGGCTGTTTAGTTTGAAGAGGAGGAGGCTGAGGGGAGACCGCATCACTCTCTACAACTACCTGAAAGGATTTTGTAGAGGGGCTGGTGCTAATCTCACAGGTAATTAGTGACAGAACAAGAGGGAAGGACCTTAAGCTGCACCAAGACAGGTTTACACTGGACATCAGGAAAAAAAAAATTTCATGGAAAGAGTGGTCAGGCATTGGAATAGGCTGCCCAGGGAGGTGGGTGAATCACCAAGCCCGGATGTGGTTAAAGGTCATTTGAATGTAGTGCTTGGGGATATGGTTTAGGCGTGAACCTTGTAGAGCAGGGTTATCAGTTAGACTTGGCGATCCCAAGGGTCTTTTCCAACCTGTTTCTGTGATTCTCTAACTCCTCCATGTAATTTCTCCCTGTAACTTACCACAGAGGTTTTTTCTTCTCTGCATGTGACATTTACACTGCAGTATCTACCAGGACTACACACATATCCTGCAATCATTGACTCCCACCCCAGCAAGTGGCAGAAAAGCATCCACCACTAAGGTGGTTCTTCTGCTATAGTAAAACATCCAAATGTACCCTGAATGAGGAAAAGCAGGCAACTGCCTCCACAGAGATGATGCATGAAGAGCTCTCTGTTCTAAAGCACATCACTTAACCCTTCCCTCTATAAAACTTCAACCATTTGGCTATATGAACACCACTGCAGTCAACTGACTAGTACTGTAAGTTCATATCAGTTTTCTCATACTAGTAACACCGTGCTAGAAACTGAATGTTTGCCAATTCAAAAATCTGAATTTCTCCATTTTTGGACATATTTTTGTCACGTGTTTTTATTAAAACTACATTTGTGTACCACTAGATACAAAAGCAACTCTTTTAACAGCTTCTAGAGATAAAATTATGAAACAAAAACTAGTTTTCTGACTACAGCAAGGACAGTTTAAGAAATAAAAAGCTTACCACTACTTTTGGAAGTTCTTTATAAATCTGTTTCACAAAATCCAAGAAATGATGGATCTAGGAAGGAAGGAGTGAGTTTACCATTAAAAAAACAATACCACATTATTTTACATTTTCTTCATTAAGAGTATAGTTATGTAAAATCTTTAGGCACCACTAGATACTTTAAAAGAATCTAAAAGAGTTCTTCTGTTCTGCCAATATTAATTAGAATTGCACTGGGATGCTTCAAATTACCATAAACCAACAAAGTCTTCTTAGGAGAAAATCAAGGAAAACAACCCAATAAAAATGCAAACTTTCAAATACTCCCTCAAGAGTCAAAGGAGAGGAGAGACAGTTATAATATTAGGCTGGACTTGATGATCTGAGAGGTCTATTCCAGTCTCAGTAACTCCAGGATTTTCCTCTCACAAACTAAACAGGCACCAATTCGCTTCTCTTCTAAGGGAATTTTACTCCTTAGTCTAATCATTTTGGCCATAAACACTTAAAGCAAAGACAACTAGGCTCTGGCAGTTTGCTTTCTTCCAGGGTGCTAGGACTATGCAACCCTCTTAAAATTTAGTGTAAGATTAAAGAAACTAAATATATGGATACCACAACAGGTCAGTCAGCATAAAAGGACAGCAAGAAAACACAAATGAAGCAGCCAATGCATCTGAATAACAATTCTGAAGAGCATGGCAGTAAGTTCTACATCATATAATAAGATTTAGGACCTACTTCTTGAGTGATTGCTGGTCGAAATTGTTTGTGCAATTCAATAATGATTCTTAAGCAAATCAGGACATTTTCTTCATTCTCTGTCTGAAATAAAGAGCATCTTTAGTGAGTCCACTGCTGGATTCTTTAACTACTGCAAATGTACATCAAAACCCTGTAAAATTATACTCATCTCAGCAACCTATGAGTGCCCCATTAACATGAATTTGTAGAAGCAAGATGCCTTTCCTTTCATGCCTATCCTTGCATCCTTAGAGCATGGCTAAAATAAAATTCACCCCTCCTGGAACAAAAATCCAGAATTTTTGACCCATTTTTAATGCCCCACAGACAGACACACACCAGTGGAGCTAGTTACACACTGAGGAACCTCCACACAGGTTATTTTCTGTGAGCTTCAGACAACACTTTCAATTCCAAGCAAGAAACAAAATAAAGTCCCTAGAATAAAATAAAATCCAGGAAACTCCTTATGAATGAAATCTTGACTAGCACAAGAACAACTCCTTGCATTTTTAAAGTTCAGGTTTCTTAAGGGCAGAAAGAACTTGTAGACAGGAAGATACCTCACTGGTGAGCCCTAAACTGAATGCTCTTCACCTCTTGCTCGAGAGGCACAGCTATTTAAAATCCTACCCCCAGCAATTCTTGGAGTGGAAGAAAGAAGAGGAAAATCTTTCTGAAAATTTGAAACAGTTTTAAGAAGAGAAAAATAAATATATACCTCTAGAAATCTGAACATCACAGAGAGGATATTTTTGGTATGAAGACGAAGATGCTCATTTGTTGGTATCCTGTGGATTATTTCAAGCACTAGCTTGCGGAGTTGCTGTTAAAAAAGGGAAGGAAAAAAGACACAACTTTTAAGTAGTCCACAAAAAAACAACTGGTTGCAACATTTCTTCAGCTTAATACTTCTGCATGATTAAAAAAAGAAAAGAAGCCATTTTCCTTTGTGTAGGCATACATCTGTATACAAACACATGATGCTTTCTACCCCCCTTAATGCATGAATAAGGCAAATTTACCAATTTTGCAGTTAAAAAAAGAAGCAATTTATCAGATTAATTTTAAGGACTTAAGGATTATTTTAAGTACTTAATGACAGAGGTTCGACTTTGGCCTTTCATCCCACAATAAAGTCATTAGTTTGTAACAACGTGTCCTATTTCAGCAAGAAATCCAATTCTACTGCGCCTAGTTGTTCCTCGTTTTTTTATAGGAGCCCAGATTTGCACAGTTTCTAGTTAACTTCTTTAGAAACTGGACTTTTTCACTTTGACTCCAAATGACAGGTCTATTTTTAACAACAAATTCTACACATAAATCAGTCCATTAGATTAATTGAGTACATTACTGAACAAATAGTCTGCTGCATGAATTGCAAAAAGAGAAGAGATACTCCACACAGTTTACCTGTGCTGGCTTCTCCTGCAGAAACTGAACTTCTCCATCCTGCAGAAAGGTGAGAAACCTAGGGATGATGTGCTCCAGAAATGTAGAATATTGAGGGGAGGATGTCACATTCTAATGAAGAACAAAACAAAAAAGATGGGGCGATTGGTGAAATAGACTATATACAGTAGATACTAAATTACATTCAAAAAGACTCTTTACCATTTTCAGGCAGGAGAAGGGGAGATTTAGACTGGAAATAGGAAGAAATTCTTTACAGTGAGGGTAGTGAGACACTGGAACAGGCTGCCCACAGAGGTTGTAGATGTACACCTGCAGGTGTTCAAGTCCAGATTGGATGAGATCTTGAGCGACCTGGGCTAGTAGAACTGAAAACAGCCCTACAGAAAAGCCATTTGGGGGTACTGATGGATGAGAAGCTGGACACAAGACAACAATGCACACTTGCAGCCCAGAAGGTCAATTGCATCCTGGACTGGATCAAAAGAAGCATGGCCAGAAGGTCGAGGAAGGTGATTCTATCTCTCTGCTCTGGTATGGTGAGACCTGATCTGGAATACTAGGTCCAGCTATGGGGCCCTTAACACAAGAAGGACATGGACCTGTTGGAGCAGGTCCAGAGGAGGGCTGGAGCACATCTCCAACAAAGACAGGCTAAGAGAGTTGGGGCTGTTTGGCTTGGAGAAGAAAAGGCTCCAGGGACACCTTTTAGCAGCATTTCATTATCTGACGGGGACTTACAGGAAGGCTGCAAAGGGACTGTTTAGAAGGTCCTGTAACAACAGGATGAGGGGCAATGGTTTGAAACTAGAGCAGGGTAGATTTAGATTAGACATAAAGAGGAAGTTCTTCACAATGAAAATAGTGAAATACTGGAACAGGTTGCCCAGAGATGCAGTGCAGGTTCCATCCTTGGAGATACTCAAGGTCAAACCTGATGGGGCCCTGAGCAACCTGATCTAGTTGGAGGTGTCCCTGCTCACTGTTGGACAAGGCGACCTTTGAGGGTCCCAAGCCAATGCACTCTATAATCTTTATTTAAATGTTTACTGATTAGAGAGTGAAAGATCTCACTAAGTCCAAATGTTGCAATTCTTCAATAACCTAATTCTTAAATACAAATTTTATATCAATTACTTACAACAACACAAATTGTGTCACAAGATACCTATATTAATACTTCAACCACAAAACATCAGAAATCAAGCCAATGTGCACTAAGAACAAGAACTACTGCTGTTTCAGAAAGCTGGGAGCTTTTGGTGGGGTTTTGTTGTTTGGGGTGGGGTTTTTATTTACCTCAAAATTCTCACTGACTTCTTGCATCATTTTCAACTTGGTTTCATCAGCTGAAAATGAAAATTCCAGCAACAATAAATAAATGTAAAACTACATCATGAAGGAAGATACCAAGCTCACTGATTAAAGAAGCAATCAGATCTTATCAGTTTAGCCATCACTGCCCAATTACAAGGCACACAATTCTCACACAACCAGTTCTCACACAACTGCACACACACACAGCTCGCTCACATTGGCTCATGAAAGTATTGCTCATCACTTTGCTTCTTTAAAATTGAAAACTCAAACAAAATTCAAGAGAATTCAATACACATTTACCAACTAAACACACTGCAACATTTGTGAAACAAACCACTGAAAAGCTGCAACTGTCAAGAGAAAAATCAAAACCTTACGTGTATTGACATCTGTGAGAGCAGCTACGAACTGAAGGTATTTTTTCATCAAAGTGGTTTGGTCAACCACAGTAGGCCCTTGTGCTGACACAAATGCCATCATGGAGAAGGAAGGATCAGCTTTCAGTATGTAAAATCAAGACTTATATACCTACCCAAAAAAAAAATAAAATTAAGTTAGTCTCTATGGCTGGTTAACAGCAGCTATCACATCACCTACATCCATTCCTTCCACACACTGAACGGGACACATCTCATAGCAGCTATCACATCACCTCATCCATTCCTTCCACACACTAAATGGGACACGTTTTTTCCAAAACCCCCAGCTGTCACATTTATACATAACAGAACATAATGCTCGGCCTATGCAGCACTTGATAAAACAAAACACACTTTTGGATATCTATAGTTGCTCAGCTATTTACAAGGTAGGTAACGATACACACATTTTGTGCAGTTTCATCTCTTCCAGAAGCAGCAGTAGGCTCAGGGATGCTACCAGCACCCCGCACACCTCTTCCGCCAGGGACAGATTCTAAACTTACATCTCCCTTTGAATGCAGCCCCGAGAACTCACTCCCAGAAATACTAGAGGTTGTCCTGCCACACGAGCTGCCTACTTCTCTTGAAAAGGAACCTGGACTCAAACTCTGCGTGAGAGAAGAGCCACCTCCTCACCTTGGCGCTTTCCTGTCACTCCTCTACACAGTCCGCTTCAGCTGCCCACCGCGACCCACAGCCGGGGGTGCCCCGCGAACACCCCATTCCCCACAGCTGCCCCAGGCCCAGGACGTCGCCCTCCGAGCCCCGTGCCCCGCGTACCTTCCCCGCCGCAGGGCTGGTCGCCACCGGGTCGCTCCCCGCTGCCAGAACACCATCACGCCGACCCCATCCCCGCCAAGGCACCGACCCTGTGAACAAGGGAACCCATGAACGGCCGCAGCAACGTTTCCCACCGTCCCTCAGCCCGCCCAGTTCCCGTCCAAGGCCCGAGGCCTCCGAGCGCTGTACTGATGGAACTCCGGCCCCTTCCTCCTCCCTGCAGCACGCCGGTTCCGCCCCGCAGGCTGCGCCGGTCGGGGCCTCGCCTCCCATCACTTCACTCCACTCCTCTCCACCGTGCCCAGGCCCAGGCCTCACCGAGGCGATGCCGCCGCCGCTACCCCAAGGTCTCCTCACCCCACGGCTCCCTGGGCTCGGCCGGCCTTGGTCCCCCAGAACCCTCCTTTGTTGCTCCCCGAGGCCGGCGGCAGCGCATGGGCGCAACGGAAGGACTCGAACCCAGTTCCGGCCGCCTCCTCCCGCGACCCGCCTCCCGTGCATCTGCCCGGGCGGACGCGGGCGCTGAGGCCCACGCCGCCGCCCGGTGCCTTCGCTGATCCCCTGTGCGGAAGCACGCGCAACCCACGGCCGACACCTACCGTGCCTTGCCGGGGCAGTTTCGTCCCAGCTGGGGAAGGCGCCTGCCAGCTCCTGCCGCTTCCAGGCCGCGCTGGCTGAGGCGATGGTGGCCGGCCTCGGCTCTCCCCTCAGCCCGGGGGTCTCCGCTAATGCAACAGCCGCCGGGTAGAATGTTGCTAACACCGGGCGAGGAGTTACCCCGGCAGACGCGGCCGGTGTAGGTCCCCTTGGCAGGCCCGAGCCCGCCCCGCCGAAGACCCGCCCCGCCGCCGGTGGCACCCCGGGGGAGCGGCAGCAGAAGCAGCTCCACAGCGCCGGGAAACCGGGAGGAAAACTGGTGGCCGGAGGACTGCTCCTCTCTACTAAACATAATGAAAATATTGTTGTCCCAAAACCAAAAAGCAGCCAGGAGTGAGAAAGGGCTTCGAAAAAATACTCAAAGCCCCTCCACTGCTTTTGTGAACCCCTCTTAAGCTCACTCCAGAAGGTCCCGTTGCACGCTATGCGTTACAGACCGCCGTACGGGGACCGTCGAGCCTGGACGTGGGGCACTGCAGCCAAACTGCCCGTGACTGAGGTGTCCTCACAGCACTGGAACCCGAAAAACACTTTCTCTTTGCTATGTCAGCCGCCAAACCAAAGCAGGAATTCTCCCAAGTGCCTAGAGCTGTGCCCACCCTCTCTGCAGATGGGCAGCATTTGCGCTTTTTATATATTATTTGTCTAAATCCCGGGCGGTTCCGCAGCAGCCTCGTTACGCTGGCAACACAATCCCGCAGGAACTTCCCCCGGGAGAGGTTGGGTGGGCGCTGCCGCGGGGGAGCGGCCCGGGGGCGCGGACAGAGGTGCCGCAGTACCGCAGGCGGCCTCCAGGGTAGCGCCGGCTCCCACCGCGGGGAGAGCCGAACGCGGTCCCGGTCCTGGTCCCAGTTCCCGTCCCAGTCTGTCGGTGCCTGCCCATGGTCCCCGCCGCCCCGAGCATGCTGCGGCTGACCTGCGTGCTACTGCTGCTTCTCGGCCGCGCCGACCCGGCGGCAGGTAAGGGGCTTCGGTCTGCGCTGTCATCGCCGCCGGGGAGCGACTCCCGAGGAGCAGGCGAGGATGGCATACCTCAGGCGCGAGCTGCTTTACTTGAGGGGTGGTGGTTCGCTGGGCGGGCTTGCTAGCCATGACAGGAGATGGAAGGAGCTCCGGGCACCCTCTCGCCACCCCAGACTATTCTCAGGCGCTGCGACCTTGGTGCGTGCAGTGAGGCGGGGGCGTCCCGTGGGGCCAGGCTTCTGCTCGCACTTCCTAAACCAAAAGCTGCGCTTCTGCTTCCTCTGCTTACCCAGAGCCGTGGGCCACCGGGCACACGGGCAGTCTCTGTCCCTCGCTATGGTAGCCTCACAGTGCTGCATTCTGCAAAGAGAGGTCGGAAAGGTAGAAGAAATCGCTGTTTTGGATAAAACGTCTTGCTCCGCCAGTGACTCACTGAGTGACCTTGGGTTATCTACGGCTGCAGCTCCTGGGCTTCGGTATGGCCCTGGTTTGTAAAGCACCGTGATAACTTCCAAGGCGAAGTGCTAGATAAGCGTGAGGTAGCTGCTTCCCCCCACCCCCAAGTTCTGCTGAAACATTCAGAATTTAGAAGATTCAGGCTACCCTGAATAGCCTGAATCTTCTAAAGACCTGAAACCTCTCTGTGCCAGATTTCACTGAGTCACAAGCATTTCTGTGATTAAGTCAAAAATCTGAACTCAAGGCCATTCCTTGTGCCATGAAACAGGAATTCTTGCTCAGGCAGTAGCGTTACAGTTATTTCTCACAGTCCTTGTGCATCCAGGTCATGGATGAGTGAGAAGTGCAACTTACAAAGCAGTGTCTCGGGACCCTGTTGGCAATCTGGTGGCTCCTGAAAGAGAGAAGAAAAGTCATCAGTATGAAAACCCCCACAGCTCTGCTGCTCTGCCTACTATCACCCGATTGCTCGCTGGTGAGAGGACAGTCAAACAGATGACCAGTGCAGGGAGGGAACATGCTCCACGTGGGAGGCAAACAACCCAATCCTGCTTCCAGCTCTGTCCCCATTCACAGCTTTCAGTGATTGTTTTGTTTGGGGGCTGGTTTTGTTTGTTTTTAACATATGCAGCTATTTTATGGGAAAAAATGCATATGTCCATAAACCCCAATCTCACTCACAGTCTGCCCATTGCAGTAGTTGCAAGAGCTGAGCAAGCTTGTGTAAACATTGCAGAAGAGATAACTATGAGCAATCCACAGCTTCAGAGATGGTTCACTGTTTACAGGTGCTGTGCTTCTCATGCCTTGCTGTTTCACAGAATCACAGAATGATTTGAGTTGGAAGGGTCCTTTAAAAGTCATCTAGTCCACCTCCCTTGCTGTAAGCAGGGATATCTTTTAGGTAGATCAGATTGCTCAGAGCCCCATCCAACCTGACCTTGAATGTTTTCAGAGATGGAGCATCTACCACCTCTCTTGGCATCCTGTGTCAGTGTTTCACCACTCTCACTGTGAAAAAAAATTATCTCCCTCAACCTGATGGCCATGCTTCTTTTGATGCAGCTCAGTATAGGTTTGGCTTTCTGGGCTGCAGGCACACATGGCCAGTTCATCTCCATCTTTGTATCCACCAGTATCCCCAAGCCCTCCACAGGGCTGCTCTCATTCCCTTCATTCCCCAGCCTGTATTGATACCAGGAGTTGCTCTGACCCAAGCATAGGACCTTGCACTAGGTCCTGTTAAACATTATGAGCCCACGTCTTGAGATTGTCCAGGTCTCCCTGGATGGCAACTGATTTGCCACTAGGGCATAGTACAAGTTTAATTCACACTGGGATTTGTGGTTGATTCCTGAAAAAAGGAAGGCAATGATGGACCATAGAGAGTACTAGGAGCATATGGTAGTGATGGGTTTTTGATCTGTCAGGAAGAAGGTGGGAGAGACTTGTGGGTCAACAGCGCTGACAAAGGAATCTATTGGATGAAATCTTACATAAAAGTTCTTTAGTTCATTTTCTTAGGACAGAGATTAGAGCTGAGTCTTAGTGACCATGTTAGATTATTAGTGACACTGAACCTACAGCCAGTGCCCACCTCTGCATATAAAACCTCTTCAAAGTTTCTGTGGTGTTCTAGTCTGAAGCTCCTTTCTACTATTAACATTTCTGGGACAGTCTAACATGTTGTTTAATGCAATTTGTTAAAACTCATATATACATACTACAGCTTATGTTCCAGGTCTGTACATGGCAAAAAAAAACCAAAAAGGTGGTAAAGTCTTTGCTAGGATGAGTGTCATTGTGAGTCACCTACATACAGCAACTAGTTAAAAAGTGTAAATACACAGACAAAATAAAAAATGCAATATAACAAAGTTTGTGCTTTGCTTGTCTTCTGATTTTCACAGTGGACTATGGTCTGGAAATAACTAACAATGGCCCCATCACATCAGGAGCTCAAGCTACCATTCACGCCAGTCTAAGTACGAAGAATGACAGCGACACGTCGCATTTGTTTCACTTCAACTGGATTTATGCTCCTCTGATTCTGATAGAGAAATCTGAGCAGCGTTTTAGCTCTGTAATTAATGTGACCAGTGAATTTCCTGGGATTTATCCTGTATCTGTCTGGGTCACTCATAAAAACTGTTGGTTATGCCGGCCAATTGCTAGAAATGTCACCATGCTTGAGATTACAGGTAAAGTGCCTTCACAGCTTCCACACCTTCAGGAATTCAGTACACATCAGGATGCTTACTGCTTTGCTAGTTTCAGGATGATGAAAGCCAGATATAAATATGGCTTCTGCCAACAGCTTGATTTGTGTAGCCCTTTGATTAAAAGTTGGTTTGGATGGCATTTGTACAACCTGGGCCATGCTGTAGCTACCTACATCCAGGCAGTAATTGTGATTCTGCTCATGTTTCCCTGCCTCTGTCACTTAGGGAAACTGAACTAGCTGCAGTTTACACATCAGTATTGTTCAGTGATGTCCAGACTCCCAAAACCTGTAGCACTTCCCAGCATTTCTATTCTTAAAGTTAGGATGAGCAGTTTTCCCAATGGTGTGCTATGGTTAACCTAATTTCTGACTGACATGAAGTATCACCTGACAGCTTCTTACAGTTCCTTTGTTCAGGAACTAGTAACCATTTCCCTCTACCCCTATGTCCCAGTGCTCTACTACTTGTACACTCCAAGATAGACCCAGGTACCAGCCGAAGATAATGATGTGCACAGGAGGTAACCATAGGGCATAGCTGGCATTTAGAACAGCTGTTGAGATTTTTCAGGAAAGACCAAGTTTACTGGGTAAGTGTTTATGAAAGTATACACAGGATCTTTCCTAAAGCACTACTGCCTCGTTTAATACTTCCTCCTTTCTCGCCTTGCACTGTCATATTCCCATGCTGCAAGCAAAAGGGATGCAAGTTTTCTATACCTGTAAAAAGTAAGATCCCACTGTGCCTTTCTGCCTTCCCCAAGCAAGAGCAACCACAGGGGCTTCACAGAGGCCCAAGGGTAGGTAGTTGCAAGTATCTCATACAAACTACAATGTTGTTTAGTTTAGCATTACAAGCTCTGTTCTAAAGCAGAAATCATGATTCTTATTTGTGCATTATCAAGAGAGCAGTTAACCCACTTCAATGAATCCTTAGAGTCCGTTAGTGATAATTAATCTCATGAATTTTATAGCAAGTGTGTCGTCATAATACCTCTTTCTCCATAGGTTAGAGAGGTTTCTTTCAGATCAGCCTTTGCTAGTCCTGAAAAAGAAACTAGAGCACAGGATCTCTTGCAGACATCGAAATCAAAATGTTACCATTTCTGTTTTCACAATCTGGAGCACATCTGTTATTCACAGAAGGCAAATTGTCATTTCTGTGGAAGCAGCTAAAAAGAAACCCCAAAAATCAGCAACATAAAAATGCACAGAACAAAGACAAAACACAACCTCAATCATGAAGGGCGTCTACACTGTTTTGAATCTGAATTTCTTGATCTAGATGCCTGATGTCAATCCCACTTCCTCCTAAATCAATAGTAAAAATGGGTAAGTTCAGGATTATTTCTCTTTGTTTTATTAGAAGCTTTATCATGACCCATTTTATAACCCTAAATAAGCAATTTAATCTCCTTGCCTCATTAACACGTGCAACAACACCGAGTAATGGATATAAAACACAACCAATCACTAGCACACAGACTTAAGCAATAGATTTTAAGTAATATCTTAATACTCACATGGAACATGCTATGAAAGTGATATATGCTGTCCTCCTTTTCCTCTCTTACTATTCTGCAGAATATATCACAGGGAATCTTACCATTGCCCAGATAGAAGACAGCAGAATTACCACACGTGGTTCTAGTTCCAGCATGGGCTCCATGACTCGAATTTCCTTCTGTCTTCACGACCCAAGTAATTACTTCAAGTCAGCATCATTTGTCTACAGCTGGGACTTTGGAGATGGGTAGGTGTGGGTGCTTTGTTTGCTTTAATGAGATTTCAAGATGGTTTGGATTGAGAGGCTCATCTAGAGAGAAGTCCTGATTAGGTCCGTAGAACAAAGTGCACATCTTGGGGAGTTGGTACACTCATAGCATCTCAGCCAGGTGAATTATGAAAACTCTGACACAGGCCTCACTGCATACTCACAAAATGGTGATTTTAAAGACCATTTTTTTATTCAAATATGCTTAGGTGTGTTACTGTGTGTGCAACGAGCTGAGCCGAATGAATAGGAAAAAAAATCATTTATTGTAAATCACAGAATGTTAGAGGTTTGAAGGGACCTCTAGAGATCATCCAGACCAACCCCACTGCCAAAGCAGGATTGCCTAGGGCAGGCTGCACAGGAGCATATTCAGAAAGGTTTTGAAATCTTCCAGAGAAGGAGACTCCACAGCCTCTATAGGCAGCCCTTTCCTCTGCTCCATCACTCTCACTGTGAAGAACTGCCTGTCAGCTCATGTTGAGGTGGAACCTCCTGTGTTCTAGCTTGTAAACATCATTATGCCAGCAGATCTCTGTTAGCAGGTTGATTTTGTTGAATATGTGCATTTAAGAAAAACAGAAGTACTATACTGTCTTGTGATTGAGGAGTAAGTAGCTGTCACTGTGACTAGCTACTCAAATACACCACAGCCTACTGAGGAGCTTTTGAACATGGATAGGTCTCACATAAGATGAAGGTATACATTAGCATACACTTAAAGCTTACTTAATAACAAAACAGAAGTCTTTGAACACTGGTTATTTAATTAGTTTTTCTCCCACTTTTGTGCTTCAGTTACCTTATGGTCTGCCTGCTATAAAGGTAGTTTTCTTAATTTACTGACTATTCCTATTTCCTTTTGTGAATTCTTTTAGCATTAGCTTTGGTTTCTTTGATTGAAAAGCCATAAATAAACTCTGGGTCTTATAATGATTTTTATTCTATTGATAATACCAAAACCATTAATCCTCACTGATATAGACGAAGTAAGATCAGAGTCACAGCTGACCATAGCATTGTCCATAAGGAAATTATTAGAGCTTGTCCCTTTAGAATAGAATAGAATTAACCAGGTTGGAAAAGACCTTTGAGATCATTGAGTCCAACCTATCACCCAACACCATCTAATCAACTAAACCATGGCACCAAGCACCCCATCTAGTCTCTTCCTAAACACCTCCAGTGCTGGTGACTCCACCACCTCCCTGGGCAGCCCATTCCAATGGCAAGTCACTCTCTCTATGAAGAACTTCTTCCTAACCTCCAGCCTAAACCTCCCCTGGTGTAGCTTGAGACTGTGTCCTCTTGTTCTGGTGCAGGCTGCCTGGGAGAAGAGACCAGCCCCCACCTGGCTACAACTTCCCTTCAGGTAGTTGTAGACAGCAATAAGGTCTCCCCTGAGTCTCCTCCAGGCTAAGCAACCCCAGCTACCTCAGCCTCCCCTCACAGGGCTTGTACTCCAGACCTCTCACCAGCTTTGTTACCCTTCTCTGGACACGTTTCAGCAACTCAACATCTTTCCTAAACTGAGGGGTCCAGAACTGGGCACAGTACTCAAGGTGTGGCCTAACCAGTGCTGAGTACAGGGGCAGAATGACTTCCCTGCTCCTGCTGGCCACACTGCTCCTGATACAGGCCAGGGTGCCACTGGCCTTCTTAGCCACCTGGGCACACTGCTGGCTCATGTTCAGCCTACTATCAACCAGTACCCCCAGGTCCCTTTCTGCCTGGCTGCTCTCCAGCCACTCTGACCCCAGCCTGCAGCACTCCATGGGGTTGCTGTGGCCAATGTGTAGAACCCGGCACATAGATGTGTTAAACCTCATGCCTTTGGGCTCTGCCCATCTGTCCAGCCTGACAGAGTCCCTCTGCAGAGTTTCCTACCCTCTAAATCCTACCTTTTCTAAATCAGAAATTTGCCAGCACTTGATAAAAGGCAATTTTGATTCTAAATCTTTTTGTGTTGCACACAGAGTTTATCAGATTACCAAGGAACCCTTTGTCTACTATAACTGCTCTACCCCGGGGAATGGCACAGTGCACCTGAAAGTCATAGCCGAATGGGAGCAAGTTGGGAGCATCGTACACGAAAGAGAAACAGTGCAGAAAACTGGGGATTTTACCACTGCTCTGGAGCTGTTAGGTAATTATAAAACAATCTGCATACTCAAAACTTGCTGTATACATACAGATACATTCTACCTGTAATGTGACAATACAACTTCAGTACTGTTTCACATGCAAGAACTGGTTAACATTATTCAGTGAGGTGTTTCCATTACAAAATTACTCTGTGCTGTGCTAGTGAAGAAAATAATGGTGGGAAATATGTAAGATCTTCTGGTTTTTAATTTACCAAAGTCTTACTGTCTTTTACAAAAGTCTCACATGCGCTTGAAACTTACAATTTAATGTTTGCTGTAACTTAGGGAGGATTTGTTTAATTTATGCTAGCAAGCCCTGAAAAATAAATTAGTTACAATAAACATCGGGGAAGTCTCATTGAACTGATCAGAAGCAGGAGCTAATAAACACATCAGTGAAAATGTGAAGGATTAATAAAGTAGTTGATTATATATTAAAAAGAAATCACCAAAAAAAAAATCCAGAAAACTTACAACTCTATTGTAGGTTTTCTTTTTTGGGTGCGAGACAGATATTATTTGTGTGAGTGATGGAGCTAAAATCTGTGAAGTCTATGAAACCTGTACTGGAAAAACAATGAATTTCAAGTTTACATGTGGAGTGTGAGACACTTGTTTGTTTTCTTCCTCTCAGATGCTGTTAAAAGTATTGATGTAGTGGGCTCCAGAGAGACTCATGTAATGGAAAATTTGAGTTTATCTCTTCATATCAATGGCACGTAAGTGGCAAACAGAACTTCTTGCTCCAAAGGCATCATCTTTTTAAGTGGTTTTCCTCACTGTTTCCTTAAAATAGTCAATGGCACCTCACAGAACTGTTTCTTAGAACAAAAGAAGAAATTCCCTTTGAACAAAATGCTGTTGAATATTGCTTTTTCCTGACTAGAAATACCACAAACTCTAAGAATCTGAAAGTACAGAAGAGTAGAATCCTCCTGTATAAAAGAAATGTTACCTTTCTGTCTTCATAAAGAGAATATTACAAGAGAACTAACCAAAGAAAAATAGTGAGGAAAAGTGTATTTTAAACTTCCCTTTGAATTTTTTGCCTTCATCAATTCCCCCACCATTAAAGTAAACTGTACTCAGAGTCTTGTCGCATAGCAGTGATCCTTGACTGGCACATGAGAGTAATGCCTTGGATAGTTTGGGCAAAGTTAAGATTACTGTAAGAGAAGACAGACAGAGGGGCTCCATGCAGTGAAGATTATCACAGAATCATAGAATGGTAGGACTTGGAAGTGGCCTCTGGAGATGATCTAGTACAACTCCCCTGCTAGAGCAGGATGACTTAGAGTAAATCACAGAGGAACATGTCCAGGTGAGTTTCGAATGCCTCCAGAAGCAAAGACTCCACAACCTCCATGGGCATCCTGTTCCAGTGTTCTGCCACACTCAGAGTGAAGAACCTTTCCCTTATGGGTACATAGGAGAGTCATGAGCACCTTAGTCCGAGCACAGGCTCTCAAAAGCTGTAGTATTTAGATGCATCAGAGCATTTTTGCATGGTAGAAACATTCTAAATACCATTGAAAAGCTCAGAAAGCTTCATCAACATAAAAATTCCATAACCATAGAAGTTATTCCCCAGAAGTGGAACCATTTCATGTTTTGTTACTGGGAGCTGTTAAGGCTAATGCTGGATTTAAAAAATAATTTTACAAAACAGATCTGTTGGCAGGGATGTGGGATGGAGGGAGCAGCACCCAGCACAGAATCATTTGCCAAAGTCCTAAATAGTCCCCACAGACAGTTTGCATTCTGAAAGCGAATGGCACATTAGCAGGAGTAGCAACTTGAGATGGTATACAAGTTAATATGAACAGCCAAAAACCATTACAAGCAAACCTGACATCCCTAAAAGCAGGCTTCGTGTCAGGATGGACAATATTTGCTAGACTTAATCTCCTAGCCACAGAGCTGATGCAATAGGAGCTTATGATAAAGAAGCAATGACAAAGGCTTGACAGGTGGATTATCTAAAAACAAAGCTAGAAAAATTAGCTAAACATATAAACATGCTGCTTTCTTTAGCAAAGAATGCCCTAAAGAGATAAGGAACAAAATGCTAAGAAGGTGGGGTAACAAAATGCTCTGTTGTCAGAATCAATGTGCATAGTATGTTAAGTCCAACCAGAATCAGCTGGGACTAGGGTCTGAGAATGTAAATAAAAGGCACCAACTAGATGTGGTGAGAAGTGGATTGCACCTAAATTGCCTGTTACCAAATAAAAACCTTTTTATATTTGTCAGGGAGTGCTGTGATCCTTGCAATTTAATTACCTTTGCCAGCTATTAGTGCATTGTATGGAGCTCTCCTTACATTCTTTCCTCTTTTGGTTGTGCAGTTTATTTTGACCAGAAAAGTCCTGTGTGTGCTTCAGTAGCACAGTGAGAACAACAACCAACCTATACTCTACTGGAAGTGAAATTTAAAATTAAATAAATAAAAATTCCTTTTATCTTTATTGGAGGATGACTACAGGATTTTCTATACACAATGACCTGCCAATGACCCCACACAGGTATTTAGCTCTCAGCTGAAAGGCTTGCTTTTACAGAAGCATCACAAGGAACTTCATCTGGCACCCTATAAACCAAACACTGGTGCAGTTAACTGCTCTATTTGTATTTAGATTAACTTTATTCTTTTCAGAATTACTATGCTATTTTGCCCATGGGATTCATCAGCTCTTTGCTAAATGTCTTGCAAAGTTTTCACCTAACTCTTGATTTTGCTTTTTTTTGTCATTGCAGCCCGCCACTGGCATTATGCTGGCTCATAAAGTCTGAGTGCATTCCACTTGAAGGTGAGAAATGCCATCTGGTGGTGATTAACGGCTCCTGCTACAATCTCAGCCATACCTTCAGTGATGCTGGACAGTACTGCCTCAGCGTCCGAGTGGAGAAGGGTGTGATGATGCTGCAGACCTACCATGAAATAGAAGTGCGGCCAACAGGTGAGGAGCAGCTGGTCTGAGAAGCATGGAGATTCCCAGGGAACTGACAGTCTCAAACACATCAGGGTCAGTGATGGATGTACCAGGCTAAAGATGAGGTTTCTGGAAAATGGTATAAATTCCTAAAAGCATAGGAAAGAGGAAGAGAAAGGAGAACCTATAATGTGCCTGCTGTAATTGCTCAGATCTTTTTGAATCCTGCTGAATCCTTAAGTCTCAAGAGCATCTTGAAGCTAATAAGCTTCCTGGGGAGGTTAAGTTACTTAAATTACATATTTTCCAGTTTGAATACTTTGGCTCTTGTAGTTAGAGAGGATAGCTAGGAAAACATATAGGTCTGTAATACTCAATTAAGCAGTCTCAATTCTTCTTTTTGATTAGGTAAGATTTTTTTTTTTTAAGGGTAGATTTTGTCTGGGCCTCCATTTCATTGCTGCCTCCAGTCATCAATCCCTGCTGGCTCCCCCAGGCATGCTCATGCATGCCAGAATCATCTGAGATAGTAGGCAGGTGGCCAAGTGAAGAGGAGTTGACCAGAGGACAGTCAGGCTGTGATGCAGAGTGGTTGCACCATTTCACAGTGGGCCAGCACTTGTATACAGACAGGGCAGCTCACTCCAGAAGGCACTGGTGTTCATTCAGTGCTAAGTGTGCAAATTCTCTTTGCTGGCGGCTTCTAGCCAGTTTCCTTCCTGTCTTCTTGGGGGACCATAGAGGTACAAACACCCTGGGGAATTTGGGCTAGCACAGGTAACTAGGTGGAGGTTTTTAGAGGGTTAAAAAAGGGAAAGAGCTCACAATCCTGCATTCCTACTTCTGAGACTTCAGAAAGACTTAAAGTAATCTGGGCTAAAAATCTATTCCCTGTTACACATCCTTTGTCCTAAAAATACCAAAACTTCTAAAACATCACTTCCTTCTCACTGTTACCTCTTCTCAGTGTATTGTATCGCTCCAGGAATGTGGCCTTCTGCTCTTTTCTAGGAATCCACCCAACTTTCTTTGTCCTGCTCTGCATCACTCTGGCTTCAGGGATGCTAGGACTGGTGCTCTACACAACCTTTCGAAGTAACACACCACAAAAAGATCTTGTGGAGGTATTCAGTTACTCTTACTTTGAGCTGTAATAGCAATTAGATACTTTTCAGCCACATCCTTTCTTTAATTCCCAGCCAAACAGAAAGCTTTTCCCTGGTATGTCTGGTTTGCTCCATGGAAAAATCTGAACCCTGTAGCCAAGCACTTTAAGCAACAGGCGTACTTCTGCCTTGCTGCAGAGAACTGTGACTCCAGTCACCACAGCTATCATGGGCAGTTTGTTAATATCCCTAAACAGGTGCTTACATTGAGGTATCATCCTTTCCAGGAGATCTACTTCAGAGTGGTTACATGAAAGAAAGCAGGGGGATAGATAGTGAGAGAGGTTACAGGGTAGTAACAAAAGGTGGGCATGTTACCTAAAGCTGCACTGACCCTCATATGTGACCTTTATCTCTCCAGCTCCCATCCATCTCTAGTGTAGCTTTTACCTGCTACTCTCACTTACTGTATTTGTAATAAGCATGATCTCCTAAATCAAAAGCAGCTTTTGTGACCCTTTGGAAAGTGCCTAATACATTTTATGTCATGCTATAATATGGATAATACAGCTCTGGAGAGACTGCCTATGAACCATGTGTGCAGCAGGTATAAATCAAGTCTGGTTTCAAGTTGGTAACTGACTGACACCAGTCAAGGACCAAGTGCCATTTCTGGCCCAAAGTATTCGTGCTGAATTCACTTGAGCTAGTAGGATCCCAAATTAAAAATTCTCTCTTTGATGTTTCTTTTGCAGGTAGCTGACTTTGACTTCTCTCCACTGTCTGACAAAGACATGTCTTCTCATTTGGGGTCAGGCTGTGGCCAGATATGTTGCAGATCATGTTTTCTTCACTCATCTCAAGAAGCTGCCAGGGAGAGCCATGAACTTCTATATTCTTTTTACAAGCCACTCAAAACATACACAGTGTGAAGAGCACAACTACACTTTGGTTGCACTAACTGCCAAGTTTTACTTTCTCACTTATGATGAGGTAAAAGCCCAGTGCTGCATGAACGGTTTGGGTTTATAATGCAATGAGGTTAACCACTTGAAGTCTAGCACTTGAGCATTTGCTGAACTAAAAAATAGCAAGGCCTGAAAAGCAGTAAAAGTAGCTTTGTAATTTTAAATTTATATGGGTGGATACACTTACAGCTGTAAATGCAGCATTTTATTCTTATGAAAGCCTGTTTTATGTGCGGGTTTGCTAAACTCACTACCTCCTGTGATTTCTCTGTTCCTTCTGCTGTCTGTTTCAAAGAAGAAAATGCTTAAGACAAATGTACCTCCTTTTCCTATGTTACAACAATATGACTGGAAATGGAAGTCACCCAAAATGCTGTTGCATGTGTGTTTATTCTAAAAAAAGGAACTGACTTGTCCAGGCTGAGAACAGCCTAGGTACTGCCAATGAGCCAAACTATCTAATTATGTTGTCTTTCTCCTGTCTTATAAGACCCCTTTAAGTTAATGCACTTGTGTGCTGGTAACCTGCTCATGAAGAGCTACCTGCTAGCAGTAGTTTGGTGGAATCACAGCACGTGCTGTAAAGATTTGATATCTTCTATACCTGGTGAAGTAGAGGACCACTCTAATCTGTGTAAGCTTCTTTTTTTCCTTTTGTCTTATTTCTTTTCTCCTTTTCTTTCTCATATTACTTATTAGCTAGCTAGTCACCAAAGCTCCTCTTCTGAAAAATGCAACAACCAACAGCTCAAATCTGCTTAGATAAACATATTCAATTCAAATTCATAGTGTTCAAAGCTGTATAAATATTATGCCCGTTTCAGACTATCTTCCACTAACAGCTTCCTGCTCAGCCAGGATCTGCACCCAGCTATGAAGCATTTCAGAGTACCTTGGAGGCTTTCAAACAAACATGCCTTTGTGGCCATTTATTTTTTTAAACATGACACACCTTCCCCACCTCTGATTTAAACTCTCTGGGGATCATGGGCATGGGGTTTTTCCAATTATGACATAATTTCTTCAATGCAGTGATAGGGAGATAAATGTCTGAATGTGAGGGGATTTACCATGATGTTTTCAGGGTGCTCATCTCACACATTGAACTTTTACATTCCCTCAGAAAAGCCTAGCGCTTCAGTTCCTCCCTGACTGAAATGACATGACCTTGAAAGGGCTTTGTAATTTAACTTGATACATTCAAACCAGGACAGGATCATCTAGGATAACAAATGATCCAGTAAACCCAAAGGTTTTTGTCAAGAAGTACTTTCCAAGGCAGAACTACTTTGGGCTTTTTTTTTTTTTCCTAAACAGGGATTGTATTTATAAGCAAGCTTGTTGATTAGGAGTGGTGTCCTTTGTATTCTCAGTGCTTTAGTGTCAAACTCTTATCTTTAGTCATAGTCACTCAGCGTTAAAAATGTCCCTCCCCTTGGCAAAGAGCTCTTGTTCTCAAGAGCTTCAATTTTATTGCTTATTCCTGAGGCACTGCCAAAGGTACGTGACTTGTTCTGGGATATCAGTGTGTTCTGTAAGTGGCTGCATGGTCCTTGGGCACTCATAATAACAGATTCCTGATGTGAAAAATGCAGGTCAGAATGACAGACTGCACAGTTGCTCTCTGCAGCCAGAAAGTTAGTTTGGGCTTCTTTTTTGTTACGTTTGTGACAGGCATGGGACCCAGCTACTATAATACACATAATGGCACCCCCTTGGCCACTAACAAATGTGTGAAAAGCCTTTCTTCTCCATATCACATTCTTAGCAAAGACAGTAACTGTAAGAGAGCTGACTCAGTTTTAAGTACCTGAAATAGGTCATTTGAGTGGGCGGAAGGGCCTATCAAAAGGGTAAGATGTGCTCTGCTTCATTTTCTGTTAGTAGCCAGTTGATACAAGGGGTATCATGGGGTGTTAGGCCACGAAGATCACTTTGGTTTTGTGCCTCTACGCTGACAGTACATCCCCAGTACATCCCAGCTGAGATACAAATAATCAGGCCAAACCTGGGTATCAGGATATCAACCCACAGTCAAGAAAACCAAGGACATGAAGTTAGTGATATGAAAGGCAGGCCTAAGAAAATCCCGTTTCCTGTTGAGGAAAACAGAGCAAATGTCCTTCAGAACAATATCAGCTCTTACTTTCTTGCTAAAATGAATGAAAGGTGCCAAAGGAGTCAAACTATTCAGAAGGGTAGAAAAGATAAGGTTCTGCAAAGTGGAAAGTCAACATTATCAAATAGTGGAAGATATTATTTAAGACCACATAGAGAAGAATAAAGATTAAAATGAAAGACATCTCTTGCAAAAAGTAAGCAGTGGAGAAAGAACACTTAAAAGGGCATGTCAAGAAGCAAATTAACCACAGAAATTTAAACAACCTTAACAAATTGAGGTATAAGTATGAGAAATACTCACATGAACATGTTCCTGAATCCAATATGAAACTGCTTCCTGCACAAGAGACTGATAAGTGGGTTCAATAAATGCCTCTGAAATTGAAGACAAAAGGTAATTGAGTGGTTCAGGGTATAGCAAGGAGATTAGTGGGACGTAGCGAGGATCAGCAGGAGGATTCATTTTGTTAACCTTAGTAACCAATGACCTGGAAAAAGGAATGTTCAGCAAAATGATGAAACTCAGTGATTCAAAACAAGAGTCCAGTGAGTACAAAGCCAAAGAGCGATTAAATTCAAGTGATAAGCAAGAGTGCGAGCAGATAAGAAGTTTATGCAATGAGAATTATTTACAAGGAAATGCATTTGAGGAAAACAGTGTTCTGGAAAGGCATGGTACAAAAACACACAGTAAAGCAAAGAAAAAACAAAAACAACCTCAGGTTATTCTGGAATTCATCACATAAACAATGGTACCAGTTTGTGCAGTAGATAGAGGGACAAATTAGCCCTTAATAGCAGAGCATAAGGCACGGAGGATGCATGGGTCACAGCTAAATTCTGTCTTTCATCTCTGAATGGTAGATTACACAGCCCAAGCTGTGACAACAGTTTGAATTTGCAAGACCTCTGTTGTGTTAGCTGGATGCTATAGGAATGGAAATAGTTTCAGCAAGAGGAAGGTGAAGAACTTCATATTTAAATGCTCTGCATTGTTATTAGATAATCAGACAATGCTTCACCTTGATTTTGGAGAGACAGTGCCGGTTTCCGTGGAAACTGAAGTGCTATCCTGCAGCTGTCACAAAATTGTTTAAATCCTGCAGATCTCAGCTTTGACAGCACACCAAGCACTACAAATGTGGATTTTTAAACTGCAGTCACCAATATGGGGAGTGCAGGAGTTCCAGAAACTTCTTTCAGAGCTGGGTAAGATCATCTCCAGCATATGTAATTCCTACAGCAGTGTGCTTAAGGGGAGAAGTTGCAGCATACAGTGGGTTTTGTACAAAATATCATAGTCACACAACCAACACAACCACAAGGGCAAATTATACTACAGCACTAGTGAAAGACTGCCCCAGCCAAATAGATTTCCAGTGCATTTATTCACAGCAGTTCTGAGAGGCAGTGAACTGATACTATCACCACACACGAGGCAAAAGGCAGTCTAGAGGGATATGGGGCTTGCTCATGCAGAGGCAGCTGTAGATGCCTGCATAAAATTCAAGATTAAAAAGGTTAAGGAACCATGCAGACCATCTACATCATCTTGCTTCTTTCTATAGTCCATAGAATAAGGTAAGCACTACATTCAGGTGGTCTTTTAAACCAACACCTACCGGCTGTAGCGAAAACAAGGAGCACAGCCAGCGCTGAGTTGCAATTTGTGGACTGCACAGCAGGTGTCTCCCACTGCACAAGAATCTTCCCACAACATTCACGTACCCACCGCAGGAGGCATGAGCCTCTGTCACTTCCAAGGAATGTTTTCATGCACGCCTCACTGTGGCACGTAAGCTAAATACACACCACGTCTGATTAAAGGTGCACATAATCCACAATACAAACACGGTGGTTCAGGATGCCACCCCAAGCAGCTATGAGAAATGACTCAGTGTCAATCACTACACACAGGGCAAGCCCTGCATCCCTTCCTGTAAGATGATGGATGGACAGGCTGAATAAGTTGTGCAGAAAGTAATGCTCCTGAGAGAGAACTTTCTGTATGTTATTCGATGCATTTGATGTGACAACACCCTGATCTACAGTCTCTTGTGTCACTTGGAGACATGCAGTATGACCAGAAACCTGTAGGACAAGGCCCATTCCGGTGAATGAAAGCAGTATCGTTTTTCTTAAAGGAAAGTAACTGAAGTTTCAATCTGCAGTGCCTTGACTTCCATTAAGGAAAAATGAAGAAGCAGCAGCCCACAGGATAAAACACAGCCAGGCCTAAGTGTATCTTGAAATCACCTGGAGGTGCCCAGTGCTTCAGTAATAGGTCTCAGAAACAGGGAAGCAGAAAAAGCAAAGAACAGGCACATTCTGGATTAATAGCTCTATAAACTCCATCCTTCCTGGTAATACAAATTAGAACTCTGTCATTTAAAGTATCTTTCCAGCTACAATTTAGATACAAAATGAGAATAGACCACAGCAATAAAAACTCCTTTTTGATCAACAGCAAGTACTTAACAGCTAAAACACCCAAACTGTTATGCCATGAGTTTTTAATGTCTTTTCCCTAATCTGTTCTTCTTTCATTAGATGCAAGGTATTTATAATATCATGAATTAAATCAAAAAGGAGGAAATAATCTAAAAAATCCAAATGCACTTGCTAATTAAATAGCAATGCCCTTACTCTCACTCAGCCAATCTTGATAAATTACAGTCATCCCATACTAATTAACTTCAAGCTTAATGGATTTCTCTCACCACCTCAAGCTATGTAACAAAACACAACATGCTCAATTTGACAAAAACAAGCCAATATTGAAACTGGCCAGTTTGATTCTGCTGCAGCAAAGCACTCACCCATGTGCTTAAGTGCAAACACAGGAGCAGACCTCTGGCTGGTGGAGAGGGTCTGAAAGAAAACTAAGCAGCCTGGCTTCAGTAAGAGCCCAGTTCTAAGGACAGTATCAGAAGGGCTACAGCAAGCACATGCATCTGGAGAGCTGCTATCTAAAGCAACAAAATCATTCCTTAGCCCAATACTGGATTTTTTTCCACATACAATAAATTCACTTGCAACAAATTCAAAACATTTTCATGAATCACAAGAGACAAATAGGACTGGCTTATGACAGGCAGCACAGCATGTTGTCTGCCACCCCAGGCAAATGTCCTGTGCAGAGCATAAAGGCAGATAGATCTGCGTTTCTGAACTGAACCCAAACAACACAAAGCAGTTCCTAGAGGCTTTATATCTGCATGTTGAAGTGTTTTATTGTCTTTAATTAGACCATTAAAGTAAGGCATTTCTGTTACTATATAATGTTTATACTGGGATATTGATCAAGGTTATAAGAAAGTAAACTCAAGTTAAAGCATTGTGAGAAAATAGGGGAGCAGTCAGCCAGGAGAGTATCAGTCAATGAATGGCAGACCCCAATTCTAGGGGAGAGAGATGGAGCAATCTAGTGCCCACAAGCCATCAGGGAAAGATCTGGATTTTTGTTAACAGCTTGAGTTTTGAATCTGAAATTATTCCAGGTAGCTCTATGTGTGATTTTTTTCCTCCCTGTAACAGGAGTAGGATAGTAATGCTCTACCTTGTCAAACAACTGCAAGATATCACTTATGGATAAAATTATTCATACCCAGTAAGATGAGTGTTTCGAGCACAAGTCCACCTCCACAGGAGTGAGGCATCCATTTCCCATAGATATCTCACCACAGAAAGGAGTTGCATTCTGAAGTATCCTTAAGGCTGATCCGGGCCACACAGCTTAGATGGGGAGGGAGAAACTTTTGGAGTCAAACGGATTTGCAAATAGCCATTATTTTATTAGGATTTTTTTTTCCCCCCTCTTTTCTCTGTTCATTTTTCTTTCCTTCCCTTCAGCTCCGTAATAAGTAGTGAGGAAAATCTGCTTGCAGACAGGAGGATGCCATGGAATTAAAGGTAGACTATTCTATTTAGTTCTTTAGGAATTACACCCTTTTTTCATAGTACAGTATGTGAAAAATCAGGTAAGCAGTGCATACATTTTTTATGAACAGGAGGACCCTCAACTATTACTAATGAAGTACAGAAAGAGAAGACAGGACTCTCAGTAGGGAAATACCATCCATTAAATGCTTCCCTGGGGATCAAATGACACTTACAATTGAGAGACACTAAACTGCCTCCTACATTTCAATTGGTACCAGCAGGATGCCTATTTGTAAAGATTTGTGCTGCCTGTACTCTGTTAGTTTAAGATGCCACATAAATATTTTCTGACCTTTGCAGTGGATAGTATCTTCCCCCCCACTCTCCTCAACCAGCAGCCTGATTTTACCTTTTAAAGCTGAAACAGGAGCACAAGAACAACTCTTGAGTGTGAACATGTTCTGAATGTTTTCTGGTTAGGGCTTTATACATGTTACCCTTTACAACAAGAATCCCCTGGTGCTTTTTGTAAAAGCATACCTGCCTTTTATGAAATACCTGCCACCAAAGATCAAAAGGCTTTTGAAATATGTCCCCCAAGAAAAGAAAAGAAAAAAAAGCACTTAGAAATTTATTCATTTCAAAACTAATTAATCAAAAGCAGATCTTTGATCATTAAAGACGGTCCCTAGTTCCAAAACAACGAGCACTTTAGTAGGCAACGATGTCTCTCTGGGTATATCATCTTTGAGGACTATATTGAGCTCTCAGGGGTGTCACCATCAAGGCCAGCCAGGACTCCAAGGCACATCTACTTTTCATTATTGTAGCACTTGAAAACTCTACAGCTCCATCCCACCTCCTAACTGCTGTTTGGCTTTCGGTGATGTTTGCACTGGGGCTCCCTGTGGTTTGTTGTTTGTTTTTCTTTTTTACATACACACATGCGTGTATAAACACCCAGACATATATACACAGGACGTGGCCCTTGGTGCCATGGTTTATTAGTCATGAGGTCTTGGGTGAAAGGTTGGACTTGATGATCCTTGAGGTCATTTCCAACCTTATTGATTTTATGATTCTAGATTTACTCAGTAATTACTGCCATTCAGAGATCTGTCCCATCAGGTCCTGAAAACCTAGAACAGCAGAACTTGCAGCCTGCTTTGCTGCTGAGAGTCCCCATGGGGAAACCCACTGTTCCTCCTAACCATTCTGAGCTTATCTTGTGTCTATTTATACCTTCTATCCAAAAGATCAAATTTGAAAATAGTTCATGATCAGTGCTGAAAACAGTAGGTCAGGCAGTAAGTGTATTTAACCAACTGCTTTAAGAGGAGACACACAAAAGGCTTTAAAAACCCAATAATCTTCCTGTCACCCTAGAAGCTGCTGTTTCTTATACAGCATCCCAATTTTTGCTGTATACTGGTGCATGTTCTTAGTGCTGTACAATTTTTAAAACAGATGGATCTTATTTGGTTCCAAAACTCTTGTGTATGTCATTTTAAAATATGAATCTGGAAAGTTTCCACCTAATTTATGCCTCAGAGTTCTGAGGATTTCACAGCAGCTGGAACTGCTTCCCTAGCTCTCACGCTCGGCGAACGCGGCCTGTCCCCTGCATGCTCACATCTGTTCTTCCAGAAACATACAGACCCATGGAATGCCAATGTTCTGTCCCCATACACGTGGGTCAGCACTACCACTTACAGGAGATTTTACTTGGGGTTTTAAGGTGGGCTATGCCATTATGGATTTCTAGCCAGTTCTTTATCTCTGCTGCACATGCTGTGCTTCTGTGAAACAGTCAGAGAATTTTGAGGATTCACTTTCTCATTCTAAGCAAGCCCATTTTTTATATTCCTTTAGCATTATAACCAAGTGCTTTAGTACCATCTGTTGAATTACTCACATGGAGCCAGAAAAACATTCAAAAAATAATCTAATATGCCTTTTATTTGCTGGTGAGGGCCACATTTTACAGTATTTCTAATGCAGATTTGACATAGCTACTCATCAGGACTCAGTACCTGAGGATAAAGATTTTCTTTTTCTAATGATATGCAGCACTGTAACTTTTCAGCTGCAATGTAGAGCTCAGAAACCCAGCACTGAATCTCACAAGTCATGAAGGTTTGGGCTATGACATTGCATTGTTCAGCCGTGGGAGAGCCTGCAAAGCCATAGCTATGACATTTTAAATGTGATAGATATTTTTTAGACTAGAAATGCTGGAGATATATGTGGCTATATATTTTTTTAATTTGCTTCCTTTCTCCTGAAAGGGAAGAAAGATTGTTAGGTGGTTTTATTGTGGCGCAGAGGGAATCACGTTGTCTCCAAGAGGAAATAAAATGGCAATCAAAAAGCCTTCAAAAGTGCATCAAGACCCAGTAAGCTTCATTGAAACTACTCTTTGGTTTCCCTCTGTGGATTCAAGGAGGATGAGCTTTGTGCTCTGAAGGAGTCAGACACCACAAAGTGGGGAGGAAAAGAATGGTCTTTATATTACCCCACCTTAGAGTCAGTTTGCCTGCAAACATACCAAAGATTTTGAAGGCTAGGGCACTAACTGCAGTTTACATTATTCTCCTCTCTCTGATACCTCAACAGAGTATTTAATGCCAAGTTCATTGTCACAGCCTAAAAGCTGACTGCCAAACACAATCTGATAAGAAAACAAATGAGTGGCTTTAAGTGGCTACAGAGGAGAATGCACATAGGATAGCATTTGTAGCTTTTCTTGCAAACTGTGCCAATAGTGCCTGCACATTTTCAGAAGCTCAGGGAGGAAGCAAGGCCACAGGTGCTACTGAAAACCAGTGAAGCAGGATGGATCTTGCTCAGAACAATCCTATCTCTACTTTAGAAAGTTTTCTTTCTAGGCTCCCACTTATCAAGATGGTTTTTATGGGGTGAACAACGGAGGTCTGCATCACTCCCAGAATTTTTCTTATCTTCAGTGCACTTTTGCAGTTCTTTTTCCTTGGTGGGACTTCTATTACAACTCAGCTATTAAAAAATGTTGCCCGAATACCCTGCTAGCTGTATCTTTTCAGGCATTTGGAAGCCCTGCAGGTCTGCCAGTAACTCAGGAGAAGTAGCACTTAGATCACAAAGCCCTGCAGACTTACAGTAAACACATATACGCATCCGAGCATTTATAGGCATATGATAAAGTATGTGTTACATCTGTCTCTAACTACTCCATACACACTGCAGATGAGCTCTCCCAGTCTCTGTTCTAACATTCCAAAAGGTTTTTCTGCAATACTGTAAATGATGCAGACCTCTAAACAAGAGCATGAATTTCCAGCTTTCTATACACTGTGCAAAGTCTCTGTTAAAAGCAGTTACCTTAGGTCCCTCTCTCTCCTGTCCCTGGGTAATTCAGCTGAGCTACTGCTTCAGAAACCTGTAGGTGGGACACAATGGATCCAGACATTGCAGATGGATAAGGCAGCTAAATAAAGCACTTCCATTCTAAACCTACCTCATTGCACAGGAAACTTTCGTGTAGACACTAATTAGTCATCATTTAAACCAAAGTCAGAGATTTTCACACACTTCCTCCTCTATCCTGCATGTGCACTTTCCTTCAAAGCCCAAAACAGGCAACAGTCACAGATTTGATGCATCATTGTAGTCACAAAATTTCTGAATAGTCTTGTGTGGTTCATACAAAATTAGATTTGTTAGAATGCATGCTAATGTCAAAAGACTCAAAAGACTGGAGACTGGTGGTCATCAAGGTAAACCAGGGGTGGCACAGGATAAGGCCAGCATGCTGAAAAGCAAGCTGCCAAGCTGGTGCTGGGCCACATGACACCACAACACATCGAGAGGCACATATATCAGCAAGAAGTAGTGGGCCTTAACCCCTGGTTCCCTTATTCCTGCTGCCCACAGAGGCAAGGTACTATGATGAGCTGGCTCAGCAGCATGTTAACTTTTGATTGGAAACATCTTCCATTTATACCAGGTTTCAGCTAGCATGTTTCATGTCCAATTTGCTAAAGTATATATATTCTGCAAGACTGTCTGTGACAGGCTGCCAGCTCTAGTGCTGAGGAATGTAACCTAGAAATCTAGAGTTGCTAGGATCTGTGTAGCTTGCTCTCTTTCTCACAAATGAAGAGCATTTATCTTAAGAGAAGTTTTGCTCTGAAACTGTATTTGTTATGGAAACCTACCAAAGCTCTTAAAGGTTCTGCCTTATGGAAAGCCACAGTCTAGATCTGTATGTGTCCAAGTCACATCATGCAGGGATACATGCACCACATCCAAGTGGTGCTGATGGGAGCTGGCTGCAGATACCTGCCTCAGAAGAGGGGCCTGCCTACTTCTCAGACTGTGTAAAAGGACTGTGAAAGTCCATAGAGCCCTGGGGCTGCGTGTGTAGAAGGATCTGCCTGTGCTATTTGAGGCACAACAGGAACCCCAGCAGTTCAAACATGGGAGTGTGATTTGCCTTTGCATTAAGATGATGACAGTAGGCTGGGCAGTTAACCTGTCTTACACTGGACAGGATATTTCATAAGCAAAATGAACATTGAGTAAATAGGGACAGGTTGCAAAGTCCTCCCCTGTTTGCCATCTAGAGGCTTTCCACACTCCATTCATTAAACAAAGATTTTTCTATTATGTGAAGCCAGTCACAAAGATGCTCTCCCACCCTAAACCTCATCCAGTTTCCAGTACACCACCCCCTTCTGTTATCAAGCTTGAAGTGGCATGACTTTTGTGTGCTTTTGCAGTTCAGTTATCCAGTGGGAACTTTAGAAGTTGAAATACTGCTGAGCAGTGTGTCCTCACAGGGGTTTCAGCCCAAGTTTGAAGACTCATGACATTCAAATGGAGAAGAGAAGCTTTAGAGAAGTGTCTGAACTTTAGGCTATTTTGAACTGCAGTCAGACGCCAGCCCCTGAAGAGTTCACCCATCATTTTTAGAGCCTTATTAACTAGAGCTTAAGGGGAATAGCTATAGATTTTATTCAGCAGGGACATTCTGCCATGTGCAGTCTTTCAGTATTGCACATTTTTTAGACATCAGATCTGAACACAAATAATTGTACCATAAAAAACAGTGACTCGACAAGGTTATTGCCACAATAACTCCTCCATCTCCACTGCACACAGAGGTAGCTTGGTTGCTTACCTTGCCTAGGAAGCAGATGTAGGTAGCACCATTCTTAGTCACTGTGTACCATTGATCATCTGCCAGACAGAAGTGCACATCACTCAGTGTGTTATCAAGACCACAGGGCATACTCCAGACTGAAGAAGGGGAGAAGGAAACCAGATCTCTGCTTATAACTATTACCACATCCTTCACACCCCTCTCACTACTGTTACTTCTCTCATTCTTTGGTTTGCAATTAAATGCAGAGCTTATGTAGGGAAGGTAGAAGAGGTGGAAGCACTTCCATCCTGCCTCACTCTTCACTGGTGCATTTTCTCCTTCAATGCCTTCTTCCCTTTGACCTGTATTCCACTGCCAGAGGGAGGGGGGCATCATTTCCCAGTCTTCCTTACTTATTTCTGGAAGATAGATGAAACTCAGCATAAGAAAAGGGAGAAGGAAACCATGGATTCATTGATAAAAACACTCACACCTACATGTTTGCCACAATACACATGAGAGAAGACAAGCCCTGAGCTCCACAAAGAGATTGCACTTTTAAAAGTTTGCATAATTACAGAGCCTGACAGCCCTGCCAAATTCATGCAGCATGATGGAAAATCCCATATCTCTGCATTACAGCTTCAGCTATAGTTACAGCAGACTGGAAAAGACTGCTGCAAGACTAGGAAATAACCTAACAGCTTCTCAGTAGAGTACAATCACCTAACTCCCCTTCTTCTGTTATTGTATTAGCATTTCTATAGCTTACATTTCAAAGACAAAGAAAGAAAAATCAAGCAGTGAGCTAGGGAGGTGGCCAGCATGCATTGCAAACTGACTCCATGTGACAAATCTCCCATTTTCCCTGTCTTCCCAGACTTCTCAGAGGTCCCCTCAAAGCCCCAGGGAGTGACATAGCTGTGAAAAGGAGCAGGACTCAATGCACCATGTGTACAAGCAGCACAGGCACTGCTGAAATCACTCTGCACACAGCCAGTTCTGTTGATTTGGCTTTTTAGTGCTTGTGACACCCCTTTTAAGAACTGATTACAGTGCATTGCAACAGCAGCCGTTTCACCCTGTCACATCTCATCCAGCACCAGAGGAGGCTGCCCTTTCATCTCTGTGGGGTTTTCAAGCTAAGCTTTAGCACATCAGGGGGAAGATCTTTGAAATCCTCACTGATGCCCACTGGAAATGGTGCCAAGCGAAAGAATCATTTCCCATGGACATTTTTTTCCCCCCGGCCACAGACAGGCTCAGCTCAACCCTGCTCACTAAGTCATCTGGAAACAATGCAAGCCCAAACCACAGCCCCCCACTCTCTTCCAGCAATATTTTCTGGGTCTAATTAGAGTCAGAAAAGTCTCCCATCTCAGCCCCAACTGAAGACACAGTCGTAGCAGAGGGTAGAGCATAGCTACCAAAAGCTCTGGCAGATTTTTGAAGCTAATTTCACTTCAGCTTGGACATTTTAAACCAAATTCTGTGCCAGAGCTAAGCAGGAGAGGTTTAAGGTTTGATACTTTGGGCTGGCACATCCCTGGAGTAGGGCAGCAAATGTAGCCCCAGGTGCCAGTCTGCACTGTTTGTCCTTGGGATTTGCCAGGCCCTGGTGATGGAGCAAGTCTTCCTTTCACCTGTCATCTCAGTGCTCTTCATTCTGAAGTAGCATTTGGAAGAAATCTTTAGCTACAAGAAGCAGCCTTGTCTCATTATCTTTGTGGCCTTTTTGATGCTGCTTGCTAAGCATGTTACAGATGCCATGCCACAGGCAAGTTTCTTGTTTGTTGGGGGGGGTTTTTTGGGGGGTGGGGGGGTGGTGTTTGTTGGTTGGTTTGGGTTTTTTGTGTGTGTTTTTATTTTAAGTGAAAGAAATATTTTCCAGAAGTTTGCTGTACCTTAGAGAATGATCTTTGTACAACTTTTCCCCCCCCACAACATTTAATTTCTTCTCAAAATTGTCCCTGCAAGCTAAGACATTATATGATCTCCTTTATCAAAGAGAAACTTTAAGAATTGTATGGATCACAAGGAGATTTAGATACTTAAGTAGAAAGTGGAAGCCTAAATCCCACTGAAATGAACCAGAGATAAGCCCTCAATTGGACTGAAATGCTTTAATACTTCACTAAACTTCTGCCTAAGTGATTTGTCCAAGGTCATGCAGGACATTTGGAAAAGCAGCTTCAAACTCCACAGCTTACTCATCAATTACTCTCCCTGGGAAGGGTGGAAGTTTAGTAATTTTGCAAGGCTATTTGGGAAAACAAGACACACCTGTTGTGTTAGCTAACCCCAATGGGCAGCAGGTATCTTTACCTGGACAGAACATATCAATGCAACCATTCTGCTTCCCAGCTTGTTTGGAGGTTGCCTGGAAACCTCAGCACAGGACTGCATTGTACATGGCCAATGTCATCTAGAGCAGGGCAGAGACTTGAGCCAAAATCCCATGAGTCCCACCCAGTCCCTTAACCACAAGGGCAGTCCTCCCCACGTCATCCCTCTTTCCTCTGGGAGGGTCAGGATGAATGAAGGGTGCCTTTTCAAATACCACTGAGTGTGTTTGATGTGGTGGGACCTGAATTGACTCTTTCAGAGTCTCTGAACCTCTTCCACCCTGGCAGAAAAATAAAAAAGTCTTCAGATTTTTTGTTTTAAATTCAGATCTAGTTACTGCTCAGCTCTAGAAGCAGTGTGTGCACACAAGAAGCTTTATGCCTCCCTGACTGGTGTCAGGCAGAAAGTAAATTATTTATGAAAGCACTCCATGTGATATTTTATTGAGGGAGAGAGGGAGAGAGGGAGAGAGGGAGAGAGGGAGAGAGGGAGAGAGGGAGAGAGGGAGAGAGGGAGAGAGGGAGAGAGGGAGAGAGGGAGAGAGGGAGAGAGGGAGAGAGGGAGAGAGGGAGAGAGGGAGAGAGGGAGAGAGGGAGAGAGGGAGAGAGGGAGAGAGGGAGAGAGGGAGAGAGGGAGAGAGGGAGAGAGGGAGAGAGGGAGAGAGGGAGAGAGGGAGAGAGGGAGAGAGGGAGAGAGGGAGAGAGGGAGAGAGGGAGAGAGGGAGAGAGGGAGAGAGGGAGAGAGGGAGAGAGGGAGAGAGGGAGAGAGGGAGAGAGGGAGAGAGGGAGAGAGGGAGAGAGGGAGAGAGGGAGAGAGGGAGAGAGGGAGAGAGGGAGAGAGGGAGAGAGGGAGAGAGGGAGAGAGGGAGAGAGGGAGAGAGGGAGAGAGGGAGAGAGGGAGAGAGGGAGAGAGGGAGAAAAAGTGCATTCAAACCCAAGCCTTTTAGTTTTACTCAGGATCCACTCCCTGCTGAGACTGGTTGCACAGAAACATAAATGTGATCTCATCTCTATTTCCACGGATAATACCACTCACTTCATACCTAATTGCCACTGATTTATACAGGATAAAAATGAAGATTTGTCAAAAACCATTTCTGATGCCAGTGCTTCAGGGCTGAGCTGAGTGGGTGTTTGCAAACGCAAACCCACTTATTCTCCCACTGTCTGATCCACTTGTAGCTTTTCATTTCCCATGCACCAAACTCCTCAATCCATTTCTCAAATTAGCAGTATCCAGACAGCCACAACCAGCCATTGCTACACAACATAAAATCACCTGAGACACTGTGCTGCTGCAGAAGAACTAAGACCCCAAATAGTGGAATAAAACTGACAGTAGTATCCCAAAGTTTCCTAGGTGTCATTTCAAATCAAATATTTCTAAGTGCTTGTGGCTTAGAACAAAGCCTTAACAATCACCAAAGGCTTAGCCTTCAAAAGCACACTAAAGGTGGGGCTTTGAAAAGGACAGAGAAGAATTCATTCCTTGAGATCAAGCCTTCTTGGTGCTTGCATGTACAGTAAGACTGGTTAGAATTTCACAAAGAGGTGAATGATAAAACAGTTCAGTAGCTTTTTAGCATGTCAGGGTCAGGCCACTGAGCCTCACAGGATACATGATATGATGTTGTGCATTGGCTTGTCCCCAATTTCAGAAGACCACTCCAGGGAGCAGACTGCAGTTTGCCATCCTAGTCGTAGAACTGTGAGGTAAATTCAGTAAGAAATACTGTTTTTAACTTTAAAATAAATCACTAGAATATAAAGTAAGACTCCTCCAGTTGATGTGTATAGATTCCTCATCCTAATTCCTTCATCTCATAGAATTATAGAATCAATAAGGTTGGAAAGGACCTCAAAGATCATCAAGTCCAACCTGTCACCCAAGACCTCATGACTACTAAACCATGGCACCAAGTGCCAACTCCAATCCCAATCTCTTGAACCCCTCTTGATTTGTTTCAGTAGGTTGGTGTTTATTTCCACTGCTGTGCTTGGTTCCTGAATATGAAGATTTTTTACATGCTTGCCCTTTTCTCTCCTTTTTTTTTAGGCTGAATAATAAGCATTACTGACATGTTCATGCCATCATTTCAGTAGTAAGGCCACAAGATTTCATGTCAGCACACACACACCAAAAACCCCACAAAACAATAAAAGAAAAAGCAGAGAAACTTTCCTGCAACATTTCAGCAGCTGTTACCATAGTAATAATTTGTTTCATCAAGCCACCAAACATCATCTCAAGGATTTTTCCAAATGCCCACAGAAGTAGCAGCCATCAATAACCTGTTTCTATAAAGCCTCCCGAAATTGTCACAGACCTTGGTGTTATTTGCTGAAAGCAGAAACAAAACAATGAGGGCTAGAAATAGCATCTCTGTTAAGATGGATGGATGTGAGGAGGGGTAGACAGGAAAAAAATATATTAAAAAAGAAGAAGTGCTGCACCTTTGTGTGCCCAGGGCCTAAGCTTCCCAAACAGTCACTGACGCCGACTGTCAACTTGAGATATGTCAGCACTGAAGCATCCAGGATCCTAAGCAGGAAAAGCTTTACAGATCAAAGCCAGCTCTTTTAATTGTCTCAAGGGTGTCACCTTCGGGGCAGTGTTTTGTCCAACCAAGCAATGCAATAAAATCAGAGCATTTTTCACTGCTGGAAGTTTTCGGGCAGGTTTTGGGGCAGGTTGCTAAGCAGAGCACAGCGTAGGGGTCTGCCACTCACCTTGTTTTCCAGTGCTGCAGAGGCACAGATGTAATTGCAAATAGAAACATAGCCCCGGTGGCAGAAGGGCTGAGATCCAGTTATGCCATTCACCCACAGCCACAGAAGACTGAACCATGTACTTGATGTATTTCTTTCCTAAGTTCACTGGGATTGCAGAGTTAGAGAAACAGTGGGGTGGGCAGCAGGAGGATCTGCAGCACCTAATAATACTTGGGGAATACATAAGAAAAATTCTTTCCCAGCTCTGAAAGTAGCAATTGCTTTACTGTTGTATGTCTGCAAGAACTATAGTTTACCAGTCTGCCTTTCCAGCACACCAAAAGCCATCACTGAAGTCCCAGAACTTAAGTTTGGGTGTCTTGAACCCCGGTAATGCAGTTTCTGTAAGTTTTTTTCTGAGACAAAGAACTAAAAAGGGGAGTTGCACCTCCCCACTTCACAAATGCCATACATGCACGCTCACTCTCAAGCACTGGTTTTGTAATGTTCAGGAAAGTTGTTCTCCCCATAAAAGGTTACTTCGTGCAAGTTCCAGAGCAGAGATACGTGGGGTTAAGTATGCTCCTAATTCATTCCTCAAATACAAAGCACTCTCATTTTCCTCTTATGTTCAAACACCACCAGCACAATTCATCCTGGACTACAACTGGAGTACCTAGCAACTAGCAAGATACAAATAATACAGAGAAATATTTAGCAAAGCTCTGACCTTAGTGAGAACTTAACCATGCTTAACGAAGAACACTGCCAAACCCAAACCATGCTCAGAGCTAATATCCTTCTGACCTGTCATCAGGAAAAAAGAAAAAAAATACTGGTTTTAGGCACTTGTGATACTACTTGGGTTTGTATTCTGGAACTTGCAGCATTAGTCATTTTTCTACATCATTTGAGGCACAGCTTACAGCAAGCCGTCTTGGTACTCCTCATCTGACTATCCAAGCCCCCTTTTTCATCACTTCAGGCTTACCCTTCTGACGGTGTAGGAGCGCAGTGGCTCGCAGACACACCGAGATCAGGCATGAGGAGAAGGTCAGCAGTGCGAGCAAATGGCTAATTCCACCATATGTGCCTGGAGTTACCTGCTGGGAATGAGCAAACCCAGAAGCCCGATGCACAATTAGACCTCCTGCTGCATGTCAGCCTCTGCTGAAAATCTATAATTAAGCTGATACAATGATAATGAATAGGAGATTTAGAAAGCAGATTCAGGAACTACAGTGATGTAGGGACCTGCTTAATTATAGGAGTTTTCCCACTGGGTATTACAAAGCAGTTTCCGCTGTCTTTGTTCAAAATAACAGAGCTGAGAAGGCTTCCAAATCTGCACAGTGGGGGGGGCTTGTCCTGGCTGCAACCCAGCCTCATAGTATGGGACCAGGCTCTGTTGCCTTCCTCCCCTCTGCTCTGATGAGAAAGGAAAAACAGCCTACAGGAGCCAGCACAGCCATAACAAACCCTAGGCTGCAAGTAACTTTCTGTAGGATCAGAGTTCCACTGTTTTCTGTAGCCTCACAGCGGGGGCTGCTTGCATAGTCAAAACCTGAGCATAAAAAGGGTTGTGGAAACAGTCAATGAAACAGAAACATAGATAATTTCCTTTTTGTTAGGCTAAATATTTGTGCCATTCATAGCAAAGTCCTCTTTGCACCTGGGCAGGTTTTCTATTTTTGCAAGAATGCACTGACCTAACTTTCTAACAGGAAGCATGAAACTAAAACACATTAAAATCACTCAGTTCCTAAGCAGCAGGTACAAGGCTGGGTTTGTTTGAAACAAGTCCTCAGTTAAACCAAAAATTCATTTTTCTGTCAAAGAAATGATGACCAAAAATAATCATTGCCCAGAGAATTGAACTCTGTCAAGAGTCTCTAGAACTGCAAGCATGAGAAGCAGTGCAGGTAGCAAACCTAAAATACCATTCAACCAGCGGGTCACACACTTATGCCCAGCACCATATCACAAGCACTTCAGAGTCCATATACAACACAAATACTGTAAGATATCACTGACTTTGTGTTAAAGATATCTTACTGGACAGTATGAAATAGTATTTGTAAACTTCAAGGCAGTTTGTATGCAATTCTACTCTGTCAAAAGCTCTTTTGCCCTGTCAATCATACAGTTTCAGGAAGAGGGATGAGAAAGTTTTTTCACATATACATTAATTAGTGCTTAGCATTACTTGAAAAATGCATCCTTCACAATCTGTCATGTTAATATGCCACAGCATTTTGAACATTATTGTTTTTATGCTTATTAGGCATATCCTGCTAGAAGAAAGCATTTTAAATTAGATTAACTCTTATACATGTTTAATGCGGTGTTCTCACAATTTAAAATGCTAGTCTATTAAAATAGCAGAGAAAGAAATTGACTCACAGAATAAGAATGTGAAAAGAATGGATCATGAGTGGAATGAATAATAGATTAACTGAATAATCATATTGCTACCTATATGAAGAGTATAAATCACTGCAATCTCATGCTGTCACAGCAGAAAAAGGGAGAACAGGATCTCCAGTATGTAACTAAGTTCATTATCTAATATGAAAAGTAAGAGGTAAGTGCCATTAGTGTTAATGAAAGGCCATTTCATTGCAGTTGATGCCAGGTATCAATCCCAAAGCATACTGGACAGGAATGCTCTTCTGGAATCCTCTTTCCAATCTACAGAAAGCCATTCCACCCTCATTCATCCTTAAACAGCACTGACTCTGCCCCTCAGCAAGACTGAAAGACCACCACTAACAGACACTAATTTCAGTACCGTCATTCACAGAACATCCACCACAACCTGACAGCCCTGATATGTTCCTAGGAAGATGTACTCTGTGTAACTTTCAGTAGCGAAGACAAATCACTAATAAGTCAAACAAAAGCAACTGACAGCAGTGGAAAGATTCTCAGTGATTCAAAAGGGATTTGATTTCAACTCTAAGTCTCTGTATTCATCTTCACAACACAATTCTAAATCACCATGTTTATATATATTTTATTCATTCAGTTAGATAATTGCTGTGAGTGCACATCTGAATCCATGCCTGCAGCACTAGGTTAGCAATTACAGTGATAATGAGCTAAGAAGAGCCAACATCCCAGTCACAGTAAAGCAGGGCTCTTACTTTAACCTATTATCCAAAACCAATACACTAGGGCTCATTTTCCTTACTGTGCAGGATGCACAACTTTAACTCAGCTGCAAAGTATCTTAGAGTCCCTAGCAAACTTCAGTGGACCTTAGCCAACCAAGGATTGGTGGAGGATGCTGAAAGCACAGCATAGGAAAAGTGGAATTACAGAATCTGTCACCAGGACTCCTCCACATGGAAGAAGTTTCCCTTTAGCAGCACGGCTCTGTGAACCAGCTGCAACTTGTTCATGATGCTCTTCAGCCAGTCAGCCAGCCCCTGATGTCCCCTGCTCTGCTATCTCATCCCTTCCTCCTCAAAGAGCAGAGAGTGGTCAGGGTCATCTGGGAAATGAGATTCAAATACTAATTGCTTTTTTAAAAAGAAGTATAAAGAGCAGGTGCAGAGACTTGCTGCCTCTTATGCCATTGACCACTCCTGCATTACCAGCTACTCAGATACATAAGAGAGCTGATTACAATGGCAGCTGGCATATACAAAACAGGAGTTGCCACCCAACAGGCTGTCAGTTAATGAGAAAGTAACATTTGTTAGAAGTTTCTAAACTCGACCTTGTCAACATTAGCTTGAAGGAAGAGGATGCAAAACAGGAATAGCTGCTGGCATTAGGAGCTGATTGTCAGCTGAATTCAGCATCAGAAGAGCTCACAGTCAATCTGCTGCATGCTCACTAAGCGCTTTTGGTGGGTTGTGTTTGGATATCTAGGGACATGGGTTTGGGGGGAAGGAAGGAAGCAGGCAGAGACATTGCACAAATGCCAAGCAGAAGACAGATTCTGCTTTTCCAGCTATGGCTGTGCAGTTGGAAAGGAGGAAAGCATCAGTGGTAGCACACCTTAATCAGGAATACTCAAAGTCTGGTGTTCCAAAATTTTCTGTGGAAGGAAAGCTCCCCTAGGCATTGAAAACCACATTATGAATGCTCTGTAAGCCTGAGCTGGCTGTCGTCGGCCTCAAAGATATAGACAGTGCTTCAGGATCCCCTGTGTGTAAGTTTATGCCTCATTCAACACAGCACAATGAGCTTGCTCACATCTCGGGAGCTTCCAGGTGTCTTCTGTTCACATGAAAAATCATGGTTCCCTCTCAAAACCAAAAGAAGATGTTCAAGAGGTGCTTCTGGGGGGGCTGCTGCAGGAAATTGTTATTGTGGTGTTCTCAGGCTTGGACACTAAAGCTTCCTTTTACAGTGAATGGCCAGGTGCAGTATGGAGAAAGTAAGGCTGTCTCTTTGTAGGTTGGTTTGAGTTGAAGAACCTTCCCAGTCACTCACCTGGCCCCTGCACAGGGGATGACATCTGTTACATCAGAAAAAAAAGTTTCCATCAATTAGGTGTCAGTGATTCAGAGCCATGACATGGCAAAGTGACTCAGAAAGGGACTGGTGAGGAATGTAAATTCAAGCTGCCATTTTCTTACAAAACAGTGAATTCTCAGCTTTACAGCGTGCTGCATAGCTCACTGGCACCCATGTAATAAGAACAAGATTGTTCTGGCAGCTCAAGCTGCCAGATACTACCCAGGATTGCTGCCACAGCAGGAGCAAATTATTTTATAGCAGTTGGTGCAGCAGTGGCTTTGGATGCAGATCCAGGAGCATATGCTGGGTTTATGCCAGCTCTCAGAATCTCATAGCAACAGGTCTCATAACTCAGCACCTCAAACAAGAAGTTTTCTCCCTGTGACAGTCTCTTCTGCACATAAAATTACCATTGCAGAAGTACATTCCTGCTCTCAGGAGACCTTGTTTAGTGTAGTCTCCTAAAAAAGCATTGTAGCCCAATCTTCTTTTCCAAGAGTGTAGCTGTAGAAATCTGAAGATGTAAGCAGGGTTTGTAGAAGGAGGAATGTCCTTTATTATGCCAACATACATATGTTTTTAAAAAGCCACAGATACAGCCTGAAGAACATGGACATCTCCTCAAGGCTGAAATGGAAGCAACAAACTGAGAACAGTTGTTCAACTTCATTGTGTTAATTGAGGCAGAATGGCAAACATTCTCTGCAAAGCCTCTGGAACAGAGACATAGAACACGAGTTGCCAAGCGCTGTTCAAAAGCATTGGTAATATTGTTGCTGATCCAGATGCTGCAATTTGACATCACACCATGGAAAGCATAGTTTTAAAAAGTATAATTGTAAAATGAAGATAGAACAGAAAGGAGAACAGTACCTGTGTCATATGCAGTTTTACACCCAAAGCTTCAAAACAACTGTTGCCCCAAAACTCAAGAACATAAAGTGCCCCAAAACTGTCTGAAAAGGAAAAGCAGACAGGATGAGAATCAGGAGTTCTTGCAGAAAAAAAATAATCATGGGATGGCCAAAAGCCACTATACCACAACCAAAAAAGCCCCAACACCAAACCAAAAGAAAGAAGGAAAGGGGAAAAGGGGAAAAGGAAAAGGAGGTCTAAAGGGACATTCTTATTTGGTGCAAAGTGAAAGAGGCAATTAGGAACTAAAAGCCAATGTAACTGAAAAGGAGGAAAATGATAGAAATTCCTCTAAACAAAATTAGAAAAGATGAAATATTTACTAGAAAAAGCTAAAAAGGACAGAGAAAAAGCCACCCCTGGCCTGGCTGAGGACAAGGAGTTTGAAGAGAGCAAAAGAACCTCCACAACAGCACAGCAGCCCTACAGCTGGCAAAGTTTTCAGTAATAATACAGAAGAAAAGTGAAATTGCTCAATACTTATTTCTACTCCATATAGGAAGAGAACAGTAGGAAAACTAAGTCTCCAGTCCTTAAAAAGAGAGAGTAAATAATAAAGAATAAGTAATAATAATAGACTAAGTAATACAGAATAAACATTTTAAGGATAGTTAAGGAGAGCCTGCACAGAGGAGATGGAGCAGAGCTAGATGAGGTCTATTTAATTTTTAATACACCTTGATATCTCAGGGAAATAATTAATTTTCACCAAGTTCATTTAAAGCTAAATTTGTGGTTCTATATCTAGGAACAAGAAGTGTACCTAGGTACAGCTACAGAATAAGGGACTGTAACCTAGAAAATAATTCTTAGGTGTATTAACAAGGAAACAGCAAAGTGGGAGGTAAATTTACTTCCATTTGTAGCACTTGAGACTGCTGATGAAATATTCTATAATTCCCTGGTATCTAATTAAAAATAACCCCAAACTATGTTGAAAACCCAGGAAAGGTGCAAAACCCCAGAATTTCTACAAGATCAGTGAACATGCATGTCCAGAGCAGGGCCACAAGGATGATCAGAGTGCTGGAGCACCTCTGCTATAAGGACAGACTGAAGGAGTTGGGGCTGTTCAGTCTTGAAAAGAGAAGGCTCTGAGGAGACCTAATTGTGGTCTTTCAGTATCTTGGAGCGGGGGGTGGGGGTGGGTGGGCTACAAGAAAGCTGAGGAGAGACTTTTTAGGGTGTCAGGTAATGATAGGACTAGGGGGAATGGAACAAAACTAGAAATGGATAGATCCAGATTGGATGTTAGGAAGAAGTTCTTCCCCATGAGGGTGGTGAGACACTGGAACAGGTTGCCCAGGGAGGTGGTGGAAACATCATCCCTGGAGGCTTTCAAGGCCAGGCTGGATGTGACTCTGAGCAACCTGGTCTAGTGTGACGTGTCCCTACCCATGGCAGGCGGGGTGGAACTAGAAGATCCTTGAGGTCCCTTCCAACCCTAACAATTCTATGGTTCTATGCCTGGTTTCATAAGACAAAGAGTTCAAAAGAGACACAAGAGCTGCCTAGTTTGCAATGTATGGAGACATAGTAAAGGCAGAAGGGAAGCAGTTATTCATAACAGTTTCCTTATCTAGATGAGCCTAGGCAAATTCAAAATGGTGCTCTGCAAGAATGCAACACAGAGAATGATTAAATATTTGAAGAAACACCAGGGAAGCAGTAGATTGTCTCAGAGTGACACATTCACATGAGGGAGAAGTGCTGAAGGCACCAGGTGTCAGTCACAGAGCAGGTCATATCCTACAAATGAGCACAGCTACCTGCAGTCCTGCCTGAGTGGAGGAAGAGGTGACAAGCTTAGCAGGGCTGCTGCCTGCTGCCAACATATGGCAAAGCCTTTGGACAGACCTTTTCTGATTCAACGGGGTCTCATTTTCATTGTTAAGAAGATTTTGTCAAGAGCAGTACCCAAGTACAACAAAGTCCATCAATACTTCTGCACTTAAATCAGCAATGTTTCTCTAAACAAAATAAAGCCTGGTAACTCCCTGAGCTCAAGACTGCCTTTTGGGTTTGTGTTTGCAGAGCAGGAAATCCTGCTCGTTACAGTGGCATTGCTACTGCAAATGCCCAAATCAAAAACTAACACGAGGAGAGCTACAGATGTTCTTTAGAAGATGATGAACCATGAGTCCATTTGTGAATCTCTCTCAAGCTCAGCCCAATGTCTTAGAGCTGGTGGCAGATGATTTGAAGACAAGAAAACAAATCAAAACAGATCTCAGCTACAGAAATACCAAATTTTTATCTCCTGAACAATAATTTAGCAGGGCAGGACAAAATCAACTCTTCCTCAAGTACTAGCACAGCTGTGTGCTGCTCTTTTATTAATTTCCAGGTACTGAGGCTTCAGCCTTCATGCAGGTCTCTGCCTCCTGAAGCACCTCTCTGCTTCTCACCATAATATTGCCATAATATTGCTCTTTCCTACAGCTGTGTCACATCAAAGCAACTGCATTGAGTCTTGAGTTGCATTCTGTGAGGCACAGGCAATAAAACCCCCATCTGAGTTACACAAGCTTAACAGTGTGTGGAATTGGTTACAGGAAGGCACAGGACCCCAGTCATTTGCCTTACAAATGGGAAAACCACTAGGCTTGACTGTGTCTCTCAGGTTAGCACATAAACATTTGATCCAGAGAAGAGGATAAGCAGCCTGATGGCGTAATGACCAAGCCCAGGCAGCACCACCAAGTATGGGGCTGCCTGTGATGAAACAGCAAAAGAAAAAACAAACCACCAACCAACAAGAAGAAAACATCTCCTTCCTGCATTGAAAATTGTATTTCACGTTTCATTATGTAAAACAAAACTTCCTCACATCCTGACAAATCTGCAGGGCATTCCTTCGTGCAATTTTTTTTTGCATGAGCTCACAGGGCTCTGCCATATGAGCATTGACACAATTACCTTTCCATAGACATGTCCCCAGCAAACTCAGGCCAAGAATAAAAGACACATCAGCTTTCAGATGTTCCACCTTGTAACATTAAAGATATTAGAAAATGTAATCACCCTCTCTCTAGTCTGTGTCTGCTGGATATATTTACACTCCCAGGAGAGGTTAAAACAACATTTTTAGCAGCTGCCTCAAAACACAAATCAAATCTTTGTGAGATGCTACTTTGATTTGCATATTATTAAGCATGATCCTTCCCCCTCCGCTGCAGTTTTGCCTCACAGTTTTGTTCTTGCACGAAGGTTGCCACAAGCTGCACGTGTGACACTTTCCCCTGTGGCTTCCTACTGCCGGCAGAGACGACGCTGGCGCCATGCTAATGAGTCCCAGGGAGACAGCGATGGAGCGAGAGCTGCCATTTTAGCTTCAGCAGAAAAGGAAAGCATTAACATGCTTCTGGCAACTTTTGGATCTGCTAAAATTCAGTCAGTTGCAGAGTGTTTGCACAACGTTAGCAGTGAACTGGGCAATTTCTGGCCCCAACGTGCTACGGTTCTATTTAATCAGTTTTGTAGCGCACAGTGTCTGACAAAGCAACCCAGCAGGCCAGGCTTTAGGCATTTGCTAAGTAGGGCACTGGGCACTTTGTCTACCTCCTCCTGCCTCCCACCCTTTAGCACAGGGAACCTGCAGTATTTACTCATAAGACTCAGATGGGTCTAAATGACAGCTGGCATAACCCTTGGATGTCAGACTGCAGCCTGGAGGTGGGCTGTCGGACATACCCCTTAGGAGGATAGGCTCTGGACAAGGACATGTGACAGCAAAGGATTTCAGCTACAAGCCAGGAGCATTTTTTCCTCCTGCTAGGAAAATAAAAGCAGTGAAGGAAGAACAGGAAGGGCTGACAGGCTGCACACAGCCCACTAACGATTCATTAACGTGTGAATGAAATGAAAGCTCACACCAGAGCAGAGGGCACTGTGGCTGTTTGCCGGGAGCATCCCACTCAAAGTGGCACTGCCACAGCTGAGGTACAAGGTCACCCCTCTGGAAGGAGCGAAAGCTTTGTGATAAGTGGGAACAAGGAGATGTTCTACATATCAAAAGCCAGAATCTACTCTCATTTAAGGGGAAATCCAAAATAATTCCCTGGCAGACACACCCTCTGCTACTCCAGTTTATGGAGTATTTCCACTACCACAGTCAGTTTTCCTGCTGTAATGACAGCAGAGGTCCCAGCTGTGATGTAGGTCCCAATTTGCTCTCACAAAAGGTCATGCAGCAATTGAAGACTGGTTCTCACTAAGCACAAATCTGTCCCCATACACTGGGCTACCCCACCCAACAAGCCTCCTTTCACACCCCAATACCCTTCCACAGGAGAGGTAGCTCTGTGCTATGCTGAGATGCCTGTTAATAGTATTTACCTACCTTGCAAAGCTGTTGTAAAGCTCAGTAAACATTCCTACTGCAAAATGCTTCAGGACAGTCAGATGCCAGGCAGTGCAGAAGGCAAAATGCTCCTATGGCAGACAGCATGGCTTAGCCTGGACAAGCTGCTGCAGGCTTGATGTTAGAACGCTTTTGTTGCAAGTAGGAACAAGGAGATATGTAGTTTATATGAATGTAACAGAACTACAACCTCTTCTTTGCTGTTTACAGGCTGGCACCCTGTCCTCTGTACATATGGCTTCCTAAATAATTACTTTCAGCTCTTGCACTACCTGGCACTACCTAGCACAAAGCCTTGAGCCTGTTGAATGGTCTACAGCTGGAGTCTTTTGCTACCCGTAACTCCCAAGACTGTAAGAGCAACAAAAGTTAAAAGCTGCTTATCAGAGACTGGAGAATCACAAAATTGATTCAGAGTTGGAAAAGTACCATAGTTTAGCCCTCCAATACTGCAAAGGATGGTGTCCAATATTGCAAAATACCTCTAGGTGCCATTTAAACACCCAGTATAAACCCCCATGGAAATAATCTCACAGAAATGGAGACTTGACATAGATTTCTCTTTATTTTCCCATCAAACTACCAAAAGGGAGCCCTTTCTGCAAGAGTCCCTTCTGTCACAGCATATAACATTTTAATTGAGAAAAGCAAGTATTAGCATAGGCCTAAACCTGGATTCTCTACAAAGTCTGACGTGTTTACAGTTCAAACAAAAAGCCAGCTTAAAAACACAGAGATGGATTCTGGTGAATCATCCCTCAGTACAGAGCACTGACGTGTAAAGTTGAACTTTTTTTTCCATGTTGGAGCTTTTTATCATTTTTTTCCCTATCAGTCTTTTGAGGGGAAAAATAAGGAGCTGAGAGAGAAGAATGTGATTCATTTTTACTAGAGGAAAGCAATAAAGCTCTTGTAAAATGTGGTCACCCCTGAGTTCCATTTCAATAACAGCAATAACATCTAACCTGCTGTTCCTGCTGCCATGCTCTTACCTTTCACATGCTAAGCTCCTTACTTTTAATCACAGGCTCCTATCACATTTATAAGGCCATGTGAACTGTGGGATTTTTTTTTCCTCTTTTCTTCTTCTTTTCCTTTTTTTTTTTTTTAATCATTTGCTATGACAAAGTGAAAAGCATTGAGTGAGTCACTGATAGATCATCTCCTCCATATGCAATAGGAAGCTGCCTCTGGGAGATGAATCCCTGCAGGAATGGCAGTCTGTCAGTGCTGCTTTGGAAAGCCTAATGCACAATTCTCTTTTTCTTATCAGCTTCTCACTTGCAGTAGTAGAAGGGGAGCATACACTAGTGCAATCATTAGGCAAGTCAGCTACAACATTGTTTCAGTGCTGCAGGTTACATACAGCTATGATAAATAACTGCAGCACACCACTGCACCAGGCTCCGTCCTGCCTTACCTACACCCCAGTCTTTCTCCTGATCCAGTGCCGTACAAAAGGCAAATAAATCAAGGGCCCTGACTGTGTGGTCACTGTAAGGCAGCCCTTTTTAGACGGGTTCCTTGGGGGTATGGCAAGTCTCTCCCCATCCAGTCAGACTCCTGCAGACTGCTTTCACCGTGGGGTTTAGCCATGTCTCATGCCCAAACAGCTGACAGGTTCAAAGTGTAGGCTCAGAGAGTCTTTTAAATCACTGCATCTGCTCCACCTACACACATCACAACTGCAAGCTGGCCATAGCAAATCCAAATAACTTGCAATCACCACCAGCAACTGCCTATATAACCATTATTCTTACTGGAAACCACAGACACACCAAGTTCAGTCTCAGAAGCACTGCTGAAACCAGGAGAAACTTGAAAGACAGAACCCATTGCCAGAAACTGATTTTACCCTTTTCTCTTTGCCTTCCTCTGCTGCACTTCAGGCAGACATGTCACTTCTGTTTCCAGAGCTGTTTATCAAAGGGTCTGAAGTACTTCTGTGGATAGCACTGATGTTCCAAGGTGCTATATTGCTTCTCTGTTAAATCCCTTTCTTAGCATTGCCCAAGCTCATACAGTCTGGCAGCAGACACTTTGTCAAAAGCATTGTGCAAAAGTATTAGACCTCGAGCTGAAAAACTTTGAGCAAGTGCCTGGAGGAAAGGCAGTGATTATGAGAAGGAAAATTGAGTTTCATGTTTAGAAAGCAGCTGATTTTTCAAGCCATGGGGCATCAAACAGCCATTCTCTATTGGTCATTTCTAGGCCAGCGCAGTTCAGTTTCAATTCCTCATATGACTTTACATACTTCTCTTATCTATTTTGGTTTTAAGCTCTCTAGAGACAAATATCTGTAGTATGAAAAAAATCTCAGTGTTGTGAACATTTTCAATTACATCCTGGTTTATGAGCATTAAACACCAATGATAACACCATCTGATTTCTGGTAATAAATATTAGCTGTTAGTTACCATGTCTTTTTATCAGAGTCTACTTTGTTTCTCTTTTATCTGCTCCCTGGCTTACAAGCTTGAGAACTCTGTAGTTCAGTTTCTCCTTCAGCAACACCAGTGAATCCTCCAGGTAAATGGAATCAATCTAGCCTTCTTGCACTTATTTTTGCCCCCACTATTTTCTCACAGCCTATATCTTAATGGGAAAAAGATCTTCACTTCTCCAGCCACAGAATACAGGGTTTACCACAGTGCACCTGCCACAGACTTATCTAAAACTCTCTCTTGTGTTATGTATGCCACAGCAGCTCAGACTTCTTGGCAGGCTTTCAGCTAGCAGAGTGTCCATACTTGAGCTTTCTCCCTTGCTGCCCACAGGGCTCTCAACTCTTGGAAATCTACTGGGAATTTTAGACAATGGTTGCTGACCAAGGTCATTTATTCCAACCTTGAACTCTGAATTAATTCTGTTGCTACCCAAAGATTTGTCTTCTGAGATGGGAAGAGATTCAGTCACTTCCATGTGAACATGAATGCACATACTCTTAACCAACAAGGTGATGAAGCTTCTCCAATGCTTTCCCACCACAGATAATCTCAATTCTTCTTGTGCTGTGTTCAACTTCCTTAATTGGGAGGTGTTTACTAGCAACCATGGGAGACCATTAAGGGTCTAGAGTTACATGTCTAAGACACAGAAGAGAAAGCATCTTACTTGTTCCTGTTAATTTATTATAGCAGTTTCTTCTTTGAGGTTTTTGGGGGGTCGGGTTTTGGTTTGGATTTTTGTTTATGTGATTGTTTTAATGGGATTTTTCAAGTTTGTTTTGTTTTAATCTAAGCTAATCAATTTCTTACATAAGTGATATTTATGCATTTTTCCAACCAGTTCTAGCTCTGTTCATCCTATTACCAATTCTGCACAATTCTGGAGAGATTTCCTCCCCACTGCCACCACCACCTGTCCCCTCCAATTAGTGTCAACTGCAGTGAAAATTTTTGTGATATTGAAACTATATTAAGACATATGTATGTCTGTTTAGAAAGGCAGAAGTGGTTTTTTCCCCAGGAAAAAAAAAAAAACCAAAGCAGCCTTCTCAAAAAAATCTGGGTTTGCTTCAAATTGGAACATAAAGTAAAAATGTTGATTTACCTGCAGAATGAGAATTCTGATAAAGTAATGGGTTATCAACTTGAAATAGTTCAGAAGTGACAAAACTTTGTAAAATAACATTAATATAAATAAAGGCTCAAAGTATGTTTGTTACTCAAAATACAAATTGAGCCAAAGTGCATGAAAGCAAGACAATTTTAAGTTTATTTGTGTCCATTCTGGTTTTTTTTTTCCTTATCAGAATTCTCAGTCAAATATCAGTGCAGTCTCATTAATACTTAATCCCTACTCCTCAAGCTGCATTTTTCAAGAGGAAAAAGTGTTCCACTAAAACATTTACAACTAGCTCCAGTTTGGGTCTGCTGTTATCAATCAGATCCCCACATTCTCCACTCTCCCCATTACAAGCTGTATTTTCATACCTTTTAGTAAAATTAATAGAAATGCAAGTTTAAATGAAAAACAAAGCAATTAATTAGATTCTTGTTATGGCCAGTGTGAGTTAAACCCCAGCTCTTAGGACAACCATGAATAATAATTATCTGAATAGCTCCAAAGTTGGATTTTTTTGCCTGTTGTAAAGAACAGCTGAACCATAGTCAATTGCTTATGAATCTGCCTGATGAGATTTTTTTTTTTTCCCTCATCAGTGGGAAATTCTTCAGTGCTAAAAGGTTCACTAATCATTGGGATAAGTATACTTGGTTTGCATTTCATCTCCTCTGAAATGTTCCTTTTCTCAAAACAGTAATTAGGCTGCTACCTGTACTTGAGAGCAGAAACAATGGAAAACTTTGACAGAACTAGAATGGAAAACGAGGCAGTTAAAATTCTAATTAAAGGGTGTACAAAGCATCTAAGTGTTTGATAGATTTGTAATGAAATAGTCACTACAGAGTGTGACTAGTTTCATTTACTTGTAGTCTCCTATAAGATAGATGCACTCCAAGCACTTGAATACTTACATGACATAGAAATACCTGTAGCATCTTAGTAACTTCTTAACCCCTCTGTAACTTCCATGCAGTCTTAATGAAAACATGACAAAATAGAATAGAACAGAACAAATCAGGTTGGGAGAGACCTTCGAGATCGTCGCATCCAACCTATCACCCAACACCACCTAATCAACTAAACCATGCAACCAAGCACCCTATGAAGTCTCCTCCTAAACACCTTCAATGATGGTGACTCCATCACCTCCCCAGGCAGCCCATTCCAATGGGCAATCACTCACTCTGTGTAGAATTTCTTCCTAACCTCCAGCCTAAACCTCTCCTGGCACAGCTTAAGACTGTGTCCTCTTGTTCTGGTTGCCCGGGAGAAGAGACCAGCCCCCACCTGGCTACCACCTCCCTTCAGGTGGTTGGAGAGAGCAAGAAGGTCTCCCCCCTGAGCCTCCTCTTCTCCAGGCTAAGCAACCCCAGCTCCCTCAGTCTCTCCTCATAGAGCTTGTGTTCCAAAGCCCACCAACTTGGTTGCCCTTCTCAGCAAGTCAACATCCTTCCTGAACTGATCTTCAAGCAAACTTTTTGAGTGCTTATTTAGCTCTTCAGGGTTTGAATTGGCAAGTTTCTTGATGGTGACCTAAGGAACAGATGTTACAGCATTTTCAATTGTAAGAAATGTTTCATATTTCACTCTTAGCTAAAAATTCTGCACATCACTCATTTTCCTAATCACAAATAACTTGCATAAGAAACAAAGTGGCCGTTAATATTTCATCCACTGCCTGCTGTTTTCTGGAGTTTCCACAGATGCTGCTTCTTTAGCACCCAAAAATCCAGGTAAATTAATTCCTGTCTGTTAAGATTTAATGTCACTCAGAAATTAAAGTAATGTAATTAGAGGAAGTGGGAAAGCTCCTTAAAAATGGTTGATTTTAAAGCTAGTTACCACCACAATGAATTGCCTAATTAAACATTATCATGCACAGAACTAAGGAAATCAGTTCATGCCTGCCTACAAAGATACTTTTATCTTTGATAGCTATTCCTGCTGAGAAGGAAGAGACTGCCACTATTATCAGTGTGACATGAGAAGCATAAATTGTTTTTAAAAGCAGCAAGCCTAGGGAAATCTTGTTCTCATACACAAATTCCTGCCCATATATCCCCACTTAATATTTAGGCTGTGTCCGTATTCTGTCAATAGTCTCCTTCATCTGCATAAACAACTAATTTAAGGTATTATTTTCAGTAATACATTTCTTAAGGGCTCTGCAACGAACCAGTTATTCAGTAGTAGGAAATCTAATCAACAGGCTGCTTCAGAAATATTTTCAAACCACACAAATTAATGTAATGTGAAATCTCTTGGCTTGCTTAGTGGTACCAGGGGACACACACATCCTACTGATGTTATTGAGGGAGGTTGTGGGGGTTTTTTTCCCCCTTCTAAGAATCAGAATATTCACAGAAGTAATTTGGAGCTCAGAAACAGAACTGAAATACTTTTCCCTGTCTTCAAGGTTTTCATGCATTGTTCAGATCTTAAAAACTCACATTACCGAAAAGTGTTGTAAATGCTTGCCACTCAATTCAAGCTTCCTTCTAAAGCTGAAAAAACCCCTTCCGTTTAGGAAAGTGGAAGGATGTAAATATTACTTAGTGGTTAATTTGCTCCTTTTATTTCCTGCTTTCATTTAAGCAAGCAATTACCTGTACAGAGAGCAAGAAGTGGTTCAGAACTGGTTACCAAGAAGGTATGTCTGCTCAAAGGAGTGCATCAGAGCAAAAAACATCACTAGAATTTTCTGCCAAACACTGTATAATTCACACAACTAGCTAGTTTCAAGACCCCTGTTCTTCCCTTCCAAGCCAGAGCAAAGCTTACAGCTGTTACTGTAACTTAGGTACCCAGCACACTTCTTTTCCACTGCCAAACCCACTTAGAACTCATGAAGAGTGTTTCAAAGAATACTGGAAAATGAAAAGCATTATCTATATTGCCCACAAGGAATGTTAAGCTAGGGGGGGAATGAATAAGTAAATAAACATGTATAAGAAGTTCAGATGCAGCCAGTTGTTTAAGTCCAAGGAATCTCAAGCAAAGAAATCAGGTCAATAAGTCAGTCTGTAATTAAGCATGTTAAATGCTACAGCAGTCATGACTTGATTTGCTCTAGTCTGGTTTCATTCCTTTTTTATATGCATCAGCCTTAGTCTATAATTTCATGCAGCCTCCTGTGACTTTCTCTGTTGTCAATTAGTGCTTATTCTTACAGACACTCCAACAGGAGAAGAAACATTAGAGTCAGAATTAGCAGGTTAGTTAAACTACCTAAATCATACCACTGATGTCATGGCTTTCAGCAGCTGTGCTTCTCAGCTACAGAGCTTCTGGCTGAACTTGGTCTGGGGCAGTTCCAAGCGCTTCCAGCAAACAACCAAGGTCTCTCCACTTCCACTACTCAAGGAACACTTTGTCTTAGTCATTGAGATTTTCTAAGCTTGGATCCATCATCAAGTTAAACTGCTTGCAAATTGCAAAACATCTCTGTTCTGAACTCTTCCACTGATTATTCAGGATGGTAGAAAATCTAAGAAGAGAAGAACTAGGTAAAAGCCATGCTGGAAGGAGGACACACAGACCATGCAACTACAATTAAATTGCATTTTACAGAGGATAAATAGAAAACCATGGAAATAAAGAGGAAGAGGCTACCTTACTTAAAGAAGACTACTTCTGCAGTTGAATAATGCATATAAAACTCCTAGGACTTCATCTTCTTATAGATCTCAGGAAACAAGATCAGACTGAAAGGACAAAAAAAGCCTTTTTGTGGCAACACAGCAGAGACTTGCATCAGCCAAGGAGCTCATAACAGCCATCAGCTGGGCTTGGCCTTCCACTGCAGACAGATGCATTGCTACTTGGAAAGCTTCACTACACTGTACTTCAAGCACAGGTCACATCTTCACATAAAAGATCAGCAGTCCTTCAGCACTCAGAGATTCCAATTATCACCTCCTGTTCTAGTGCACAGCAATATGACAGAAGGAAATGACTGACCCTTCTCTTCTGAAGGGATAGAAAATACTCCTTCTCAGTGCTGATGACTGCAGACCTGCTGTGCAAACTGGTGTAGCGTCCATATTATTCTTGCACTAGCCAAGAAGTCAACATCTCAGCTGTTGCATGAATCTCTGCCAAGTGCTTCATCCAGTATCCTATAGTAATTCATGAATATGCAGCAGCCAAATATCTTTCCCCTTTGACATTCTGAGATGACAGCAAAGGAAAACAAGGTTTTGCTCATACCATAAGACTCTTGAGAGAAAAATAGAATAAAACTAGAGGTTCACTTGATAGGGTTGAAAATATCATGAGATTTAATTTCTATTACAATTCAGCTACAATTAAATGGAAAAGAAAAAAAAAAAGAAGTTTCACATTTATTAAAATGGCATTAAAAATATTCTAGGGTGATGTGTGCAAAGACAGGCAGAAAAAGAATGCTCTCATGGTGAAGGCACTAGACTGCATCTTCAGAAAGCAGATTTTATTCTCTGCCCTGTAGAATACTACATATATCACACTGGGCCTGATTCAGAAATCTTTGAGTCTAGAAGCCTAAATATAGAATGGAATAGGGGTAAGAATAAGGGTAAGAATAGGAATAGACTAGGTTGGAAAAGACCTCAGAGATCATCAAGTCCAAGCTGTTACCCAATACCTTACACCTCGTAACAACTAAACCATGGCTTCAAGTGCCACATCCAATCCTTTTTTGAACACTTCCAGGGACGGTGACTCCACCACCTCCCTGGGTAGCACATTCCAATGGCCAATTACTCTTTCTGTGAAGAACTTTCTCCTCAACTCAAGAAGGGAAGAACAGAATTTTGGATTCCACCATCCTCCTCCCCCTTCCACCATCTTCCTCCCCCCTCACCTGGTGCAAGTTCCTTCATTAGAAGGAACTGAAATCATTAAGGTGTTTAAAAAATAAAATCATGCTCTGTTTGTGGGTTGTTTTTTTCTGAGTAATTCTAAGCAAGTGATGAGATCATTCTTACTTGCTAATTGCTTGATTTGTTGTTGGTTGGGGTGTTTTTTTAAGATCTAATTACAATGGACCTTCAATAATTCACAAAATGTTCAAGATAACCATTACAAATTACTTGCTAATTTGCAAAATTCAACAAAGAAGACCACAGTAAAACAAAAAGAAAGAACAAAACCCACAAAGAACCCATCAGAAAATGTACTTGCTTCATTTAGATTGTCAGCTGTAGTTTCTGGTTTCTTCAATTATTTACAGTGTGATAATACTTCCTATTATTCAAACTAATGTGTCGCACCGCGTCTTGCAAGAATGATGAAATCTTCATTTTGGAAGACTTTTCTGCTAGAAAGGCACTGTTAATAGGGAAAAGCAAGCATGCCTTATGTGGAAAGGATGAGAGACTTGGGGCTTTTTAGTTTGGAGAAGGGAAGACTGAGAGGCGATCTAATAAAGGTATATAAATATCTGCGGGCTGGGTGTCAAGAAGGAAGGGACAGCCTCTGATAGGACAAAGGGCAATGGATGTAAACTGCAGCACAGAAAGTTCCACCTCAATATGAGAAAGAATTTCTTTACTGTAAGCGTCACAGAATGGGAACAGGCAACCCAGAGAGGTTGTGGAGTCTCCTTCTCTGGAGACTTTCAAGACCTGTCTGGATGTGTTCCTGTGTGACCTGTGCTAGATTCTATGGTCCTGCTCTGGCAGGGGGATTGGACTCAAAGATCTCCAGACATCCCTTCCACCCCTAACATCCTGTGATCTTATGTACTGTGTGCCTATCACAGAGTTCACAAAAGGCTATCATGTAACCTATCTTCAAATGGGAATTGGAAGAGCAAATTCAGACCCCATCCCAGCAGCCAAATATCTGTGTGTTTTTATGCTGAAGAGAGAACCTTGACCTTCTTGTACAGCCTTAATTTGCCTACACGAAAAAGAAGTCCCTAAATGCCAGTAAAAATTATGACATCCAGCAAAGAGGACTTTGAGATCATCATTTGAAGTTTGAAGCTTTCTTATTTATGTTAAGGATTTTCAGTAAGATTTTTAAGTTGAAGAGAATACATTTGCAGATTCTCATCAGCCAAGACACAGCATGAAATCTGACTTGAACTTGAAAAATGTAATTATTGGGAAGTAACAAAAAGCACAAGACTCTGGAGAGAGACATTGACTTATGAACCCACTTCAGCTGATGATTTTGTTTGCTTGCTTTATACACACTCTACTCTTCTTACACAGAACCCCCCTACCAAATACTTCGTGGGAAGATCCAGTGGAGACTGAAGTCATTCATACTGAAGTTGCTTAGGAACTTCATCCTGAGAACTAATAATGCAAGCAGACTTGGGACCACCAAAACAAATTAAACCTCTGAAGAGTAATGGATATATTCCATTTATAACACTCCCACATAAACTAGCCAGAGCAAACCTGAGATAAAGAAACAGATGCTCAGTCCTCAGTCACAAAAAGCTGTATTTCAGATGTCCCACCATTCTCACACACATTTCATTAGAGACATTTCTTGTAGAGCTTATTCCTTGCACCTCTAATCACTTGTTTGACCAAACCCAGCACTTTGGGATACCAAAAGGAGACACTCAGATCCTTTCATTTTTTTTTTACCTGGAAAAAAACAATTTAGAAATCATTTTTGCAACCCAGATCCTGCATTTTGTAGGAAACCCAATACTGGTAGCTGGCATTTTACCAGAAAAGGCTTCTGAGGTTATTTTCTCTTTACCTCATCTACTAATATTGTGAGGGACAATGGGAATGCCATCACACCAGTACAGTGGCTACCACAGCAGGACTGTGGCTGTGCAACAACACAGAGAGAAAATGTGGCCCAACTTGGTGTTCTTGCAAGGGCTAGAACATAAAGATGAAAACTATGCAAAACAGCAGAACTGTGTTTCCTTCCTTTTTCAAGCCTTGATTTGCATTAGGGGATGACAGCTGGAGAAATGCACACAGCAAATGCCTCACTATCTACATTTAAGCAGAGAGCAAAACTGTGATGGCTCAGTAAGAAAAGATTTAACTAAAAGTTATGGCATAACAGAACTGTCATTTGCTTCCCTGGAGTAAGAACAAAGAATTTCAGGTCTATAATACTGGAATAAAAAGAACAGGCCAGACAAACACAATTGCAGTTGATTTACTAACAAAAATGGTGCTATAACAACAGGACTAGTGGGATTCTCCTGTATCTCCAATGCAGTCCAACACACAGGCAGTCATTAGCTTTTAATTTATATCAGTAAAAAATTGCATTAGTTAAATCTGAATATTAAATATTTTCTCTGAAAAATAAATGCCTACAACTTGCACCCAAACAACAACAGGAAACCCTCTGAAACTGCTTTGGTGCAAACCTGTCTGGGCACAAGTGCTGGAGAACCATGCTGAACCAGAAAGACTCAGCAGCCCCCAGGGGAAGCATGGAAATAGAGATTTGTAGTGGGGCATCAAGTCAAATGGATGAGTTTCTGGATGGTCAAGAGCAGATATGTCAAGTTAAATGCAGTTTCAGGACAGCCATGGGCAATTCATAAAGGTTAGCAGCACTGTATTTCCTTCTGTGAGCTTCCTCCCTCACCAAGGACCCTTCTCAAGTCACAGTCCTTACAGAGCCTCAGGACGCAGAATAAACCCATCCATGATGACTCCATTTGCTGGTGAGGGATTTTGTAGGGACAGGGGAATAAAAGTAAATAAATCTAACTGGAGAGGAGTCAGCAAGAACTTATCAGTTTGTGATTCAGCTGTGGTGCCTGGACCATAGAACCAAACCCATTCTAAACTGTGAGAAGAGTGGAGACCATTCTCTTCCATTCACAGCCGGAGCATGTGATTTTGTAGCCTTGGCATTAGAGCTGGGAAGCAACGCAGCACTGCGGCAGCCTGCATGCTGAGGGATGGTGGCACTTCACATGGAAGGCTTGATAGAGAGGAAGAAAAAAAGTTTATCTCCCTCTAGCTGGCTTTTCATTCTACTTCTCCTTCCTGATAAGGCTTATTCATTTCTACCTGTTCCAGACAGCAGCTGAAAAAAAAGCTGATACATTTGACAAGGGCTGGCACACACGGACAGTAGCAGCCTGCTGGATCACTCCAGAGGTGCTACATCCCCACAGGTAAAAGCAAAGGCAGACATCTGGCCACAAGTCACAAAGAATCACCAAGGTTGGAAGAGACCTCAAAGATCAAGTCCAACCTGTCACCACAGACCTCATGACTACAAAACCATGGCATCAAGTGCCACATCCAATCCCCTCTTGAACACCTCCAGGGATGGTTACTCCACCACCTCCCTGGGCAGCACATTCTAATGGCTAACAACTCTCTCTGTGAAGGACTTTCTCCTCACCTCCAGCCTAAACTTCCCCTGGCACAGCTTGAGACTGTGTCCTCTTGTTCTGGTGCTGGTTGTCTGGGAGAAAAGACCAACCCCCTCCTGGCTACAACCACCCTTCAGGTAGCTGTAGACAGCAATAAGGTCTCCCCTGAGCCGCCTCCTCTTCCACCTATGGCTGCTTTCTTTTGGAAAAGTAACTACAGCTGAGAATCTGAAAGGTAAAGGTTAGCAGAGATTGATTAGATACCCATTTAAAGAACAGAGGGCAAAGGATTCATCCCTAAGTACCTCTCATTTGATTTCTGTCCCCATTTCTTTCAATATTTTCATTTTCTTTTGACGTAAATGCTTCATGAAAGTTTAAATAACTTATATAAGGGGCAAATTAAGGGCAGGCTGTGTGCAGAAGTCTGGAGTACTCATATAAAGTAACTATAATTTATAGAGTGCTATTCTACAAGACATTTCTACCTTCAAGTCCTACTGCCCCCTCTGTATTCAACCTATCACGCCAATCTTACTTTGGAAGCACCTACCTACCCCTGTCCCCTTATCACAGCAAACGTTTACCACTTATCCATCAACACAGATACCTATGACAAAGAAAACTGTTCCTACCTTGGAGAGCTCAACCAAACTAATCTGCAGGTCTTCTAGAACTTACAAATCAAAAAGTAGAAAAGGCTCAGAGGTGCCCACAAGCAGATCTCATGTCTGGAGGTACAACTCCCAACTCAGCATTACACAAGACACTCACACAACAATGACTGAACCAGGCACTGCTTCCAGGTAAGGGTGAGAGGCCTCGAGCACAAGCCCTATGAGAAGAGGCTGAGGGAGCTGGGATTGTTTAGCCTGGAGAAGAGGAGGCTCAGGGGAGACCTTATTGCTCTCTACAACTACCTGAAGGGAGGTTGTAGCCAGGTGGGGGTTGGTCTCTTCTCCCAGGCAAGCAGCACCAGAACAAGAGAACACAGTCTCAAGCTGCACCAGGGGAAGTTTAGGCTCAAGGTGAAGAGAAAATTCTTCACAGAGAGAGTTGTTAGCCATTGAAATGGGCTGCCCAGGGAGGTGGTGGAGTCACCATCCCTGGAGGTGTTCATGAGGGGATTGGACATGGCACTTGGTGCCATGGTTTAGTCATGAGGTCTTTGGTGATGGGTTGGACTTGATGATCTTTGAGGTCTTTTCCAACCTTGGTGATTCTGCAAGCACAGCAAGCACATCTACAGCAGTTCCACATGGGGGCTGTGAAGGCTCCTTCATTGCCACTCATCTTTACTTTTTTGTTGGTGGTTGGTTGCTTGGTTTGGGGGTTTTGTTTATTTCCTGTTTGTTTCTTTATTACTTACAGAGTATTTTCAGTTCCACATACCTGTCTGTCCCAGCCTCCTCCAAGCTTTCATAAATCCGAATAAACCAATTCTCACTTTAAACTTTATTTTCAGTCAGTTCACTGTTACAAGCTTGCAGTGTGTTCTTACTCTATTTTTCTCTTCCTCTCACGTAAGTCTTTTAGAAACAGCAGAAGACTGTTGAGAGTGTGACAAATACTACTCTCCAGTCCCTTTGTTCTTTGTGGATTCTTTAAAATTTCCCCCCACCCCACATTTCATTTTGCTACAAACAGCACCTTTGTACCTTGGACAAATTTAATAACCATGACTCAATCTACAACCCATACTGAGCTGTCCTGTGTTTCATCTTGCCTATTAAAATCAGCGCATGGTGTTTGATGAGTGAAGAGCAGTCTGATTCCAGCTGCAGAAGGTCTAAGCAAGAGGATGGGCACCCACGAGCCATGAAAGAGCGACTGTGTCACCTCGGGCTGCTCTCGTCGGGCTGTGTGCCTTTCAGCACAAGCACTTTCTTTGTCACTCCTTCCACCTCTGGGCTCTAAGAGGCCACTTTCTGTGATTATTCATCCCCTTTTAACTTTTCTTTCATCAGCTGGGAAGGATGACTCTTACTGCCTGGTGCTTTCACAGCCAGCTGTCCCCCAGCACTGGTCATGTCGCTTTGCCTAAGTGACAGGAGTGATATTTCACTACAGCACAGGTCTTGTCTGTGCATTAAATGTCAGCAGTGGGGTGGCAACAGGAGAGGGGAAAGAGCACTGTGAGTTTTATTACCTGAAGCCATCAGCCTTTCACCAGCAGTCAAAGGGGTACCCAAGGGCTCTCATTTTCATGGAGATGATTATTTCTGCTGGATTCAGTCCTACAAGCTTTTTTCTTTTTCTCTTTTCTTTTGGCAGGGGTCAAATACCCCAGCCCAAACTGTGCAGCTGCTGGAGAGAACCCTTCCCAGCAGACCTTCACAGGTGCTTGCAAAGAGGCTTGCAATCAATAATGGCACATAGCCACACTCTCAGCAAATCTCAGTGGCTCCTTCCAAAAGCAATGGTTTGCACACACCCCTGTTTTGCAGCTCAGCATTTTTAACCACGTGGACACCAGTAGGTCTTGCCTTGTTTTTTCCAAAACCTTCCCTTTAGTTCCTGTTTCTCACCTTAGTGTCCCAGGAGGTTCTGGGGAGGGTCATCCAGCCACAAGGCTGGCAGAGGCTGATCGACATTTACTACTCAGCCATGTGCTTGAAATCAAACACACACACCCAAAAAAGGAGGTGTGTGGGTCCTACTAAATAGAATAGACCAGACCAGGTTGGAAGAGACCTTCAAGATCATAGTGTCCAACCCATCACCCAACATCATCTAATCAACTAAACCATGCAACCAAGCACCCTATCAAGTCTCCTCCTAAGAGGAGAGGACTAGTTAGTCTATTCTGAGAGATATTCAGATATCTAATAATACAGTAGGTATCTCTTATGAAGGGATTTAGAAATTCAGGAAAGGGTGTTTCTTTAGTAGCCTAGCAAGTTTGTGTTACCATGCCCTAACCATTACAGTAAGTGTTCCACAAAAGAGTAATCAAATGCTGCTCAATCCTCTGCTTCTAAGTTCTTACAAATGTTAATGAATAAGATTTTTACAGCAGACTACAGCTAAGATTGCAGCTGGAGTATTTCTAGAGTGCTGCAAAGACTTTGAGTCCTTTCAAGAGGCATCAGAAAACACACTATTTACCCATCTAATTTCCAAGAGTGTGTCCAAGAACTGCTGCAGTGTGCAAAGGAGAGAGAATGAAGGGGGGGAGGAGAGGAAAAGACAAAGGCACATCTAACAACAGAAAATGAAACAAGAACACAGGATATATTAGTAGGAAGGGGAAGGTCAGAGAAAGTCAGCCTGCTGCTCACAGCAAAGCATGTCTCAATAAATGATGCCCAGCAGACCAAAGCATTTACTCACTCTTCTGCCTCACTCCTCAATAAAAAGGTTAATTGTGATCGGATGGATAACAAATTGATGCTGGCTCAGATAAATTAGTGGATGAACAACAAAAATCACAAAAGCTCAAAGACCACTTGGCTAACTTAGAGGGGTTTATATATATATAATATGTATGTTTGTCAGTCAGGAAGCAAATACTCAAAAGAGTGTTGACAGAACTAGTTGTATGGGGTTTGGAGCAGAAGCTGAGATAGGGGAGAATCCAGATTGCTGGAACATAAGCAAGCAAGAATCCAAGGATTTCTCCATCATTCAGTATGCAGAGAAATATTGAAATAACCTGTAGGAAACCAGAGGATGACATGAAGATGAGTGATAGCCAACAAAGAACAAATGCATGAAGCAAATGCAATTTTCTCTGACAATTCCTAATATTATTTTATGTGACAGTTCACAAGCAACCTTGGGAAATATAGTCTAGATACACTTATTTTAGCCTGGTCAAGAAAGCATACTGTGAACAATATAGAGTTGAACTCTGTATTGAATGTGCTGAGGATGTACTGGGAAGCTCATAAGCAGAAGCCAGCACTGAGGGCTTTTGTTGCAAATTGATGCCTTGGAACGAGAAATACTTGCCAACATAGATTCCTTATCAGCACTCAAAAGCTCAGGAAACCTTCACTAGCTGCTGAATGTGCTTTCAGATTAATTGTCTGTCTTATTTTAGTTGCTTGGCTTCTCTCGAGTCTTCCATTAATGTCTTCATTTGTGTGCTTATTAGATACATGGGGAAGAGTTACAGTATGCCTCCCAGGTACAAAAGGTTCCAGTTCATACAGGGAGATAATGTTCATCATCTTTAAAAAACCATGCAGTGTATCAAGTGACCTGCAGGAACCTCTTCAAACACAGAATCATAGAATGGTCTGGGTTAGAAGGGACCTCTGAAAATCATCCGGTCCAATCCCCTCTGCAATCATCAGGGGCATCCTCAACTAGATCAGGTTGCCCACAGCCCTGTCATGCCTTACTTTGAATATCATCTCCAGGGATGGGGCCCCAACCACCTCCCTGGGCATGTGATGTCAGATGATGTTATCTGTCTGGATGCAAGTTTCCAAACTGCAGGCATTAGGAAGTGCAAAGCTGGCAATGGAAGTCAGAAAGCCATCATGGAAGTTTGCCATGCAGTCACTCCTCTAAAATAAATTCATCTGATACCATTCTGAAATGATGTCTGGGGTTGTTGAGCGCCCTCAAACCCTAACAAATTTAGTATCAGCTTAGGACATTTGGCACTTCCCAGACCTCAGGTTCTGTGACTCATAAGACACAAGGAATAAGTTTTCCTGTTCAGGAACTGCATTAACACTTTGTGCAGCGTTGGTGAGTTACCAGCAAAGTGTTTTGTCCTTTTTGAAACAGCATCTGTAAAACTGAGGCAGAGCCTGCCATGACTTAATCTGGTCACTTGCATTTTAATGAGTATGTCCACCTGAAGACCTATGCTCACAGCCAAATTGCTGTGTGGGCTTGTCCTGCTGGAGGATGTGCAGATCTGCTCCTGGCATCAGCAACGCCTTCCATAAGAGTTCCATAAATGAGGAGGCAGCATTGCAAGTCTTTTAGAGATCTCTTCAGGCTGCCCTCTGGCTTCCTCTGGAAATCTTGCTTAAGAGCCCTTTTAAATATTAAGCTTCATTTATTTTTCTGTTTAGGTATTTAGGATTATCAAGGCTTTACAGGCTTTGGGAAAAAAAATCTCATCCTCCAGCTATATTTTTCGCAGTGGAAACAGTTCATCTCTGAGGGCTGGCTATTTTGGTGGTGTTTTGGGGATTTTTTAAATCCAACTTCTTAGTGAAATAGCCTTTTCTCCATGAAGAAAATTAATTTCATACAATTTAGAAGAAACTTGGAGTATTTATGCCACAGTTTCCCTACAGTATAGCTCAGCACACGTGCCCATAATTTAGCCACCCTCTAGACTCACTTTAAAGTTTTTCTATCCAGCAGCCCTTGATACATTTTCTGTTGTTACACTGGTGCTTGGTATTATTTTTTCACCTCAGAAGGGAAATAACTCTGGCTGCCCTTTCATCAGTTCTCTGTGGCTTCTTCAAGCTAAAGACACTCAGTTCTTTCCACGTGTACTTACAAGTTCTAGCCCTGTTCTTCCAGATGGATGCAATTGCTCTTCCTGAACTTTTGAAGACCAGTTTTATCTGCCTTCAAATTCTCAGGCTCCTTTTCTTTTTCACAGGTTTTCACATAAAATGACTCAGAAACATGGAACGAACAGAACTCCCAGGTTTCATTATAACACCTCATGAACAGGTTGCCTCTAAATATTACTAGGAACAGAGAAACAACTAAAGACTGTCAGGCAAATGAAGCTTTATGGCTGGTGAAAGTAGACTAGGGTGGTTACCAAGCAATTTGAAAGCAAAAAAACCTATTTCCACTACCTATTAAAATAAACTTTAAGCAATGTTTCTGAATATTGATCTCTTTCATTGGTAGCAAGACATGCAGAAAACATTTCTATTTCATGACACAGTGAAGATTTGTACATAATTAGATTAGCCTCTTTTTTTTCCTGTATTCACGCTTCCTACTAATTAGTAGCGCTGGAGATTCTCAAATGGATAGCACCAATTTTCTTTCTATTTATCAGAACAGGATCATATATTTTATGCCAGTAACACATTTCTTTTGCAAAATAAATGAAGTCCCAGGCACAGGTTAATGGAAGCTTCTAACTTCAAAGGAATCAGAATTTTACCCACAGACCTAATGCAAAATGCTCCAAGGTTAATGAGAGTCTTTCCAATGACATCAGTGTGGTTTGAACAAGGGTAAAAGTTGCTCTAATCCACTACTTTAGGCCCTGGTGAAAACCCTTAAGCATTCCTCTAAGTGTGTGCTTCAGAGCTTTCCTAATTTGGTCCATATTTATCAGTGATAGGCAAGGGAACCAGATCTTTTCTTTCAACCATCTTTACTTTGCTGTATGGGCTGAATATGAGAACAGATTCTGGTTGTATTCTAGCTTTGTACAGTTAGTTTAAAAAACATCTGGGAACTTTCACTCACAAGTGCTTTCATCATCTGAGAAATTCCTCTCAACTTCGTTATCTGGCTTCTAAAACCCTAATTCCTGGAATGCATCATAATGTATGCTAAAATAATAACTTGTCCCCTGATTATTTCCTTTAGAAGGCATTCTTGCAAAACTGTCAAGGCCATGTAAGAATTAGCATGAATTACCCTGAGGCATTTCAGACCAACACTTGTTAAGCAGATCTGTTAAAACCAACGATGAATTTTGAGTAAAACCTATGAGAGCCTTATGAGAGACCAATTAAGTATAGAAGTTTTAAATCCTCTTTCTCCTCCTCCCACCCAGCCCCCAAAGAATATGTTTTCAAGACTCAAGTAGGACAGCACTGACTAGCAAACATTACCCTGCTTAATGCCTAACATACACAACAACAAAACAAAACCAAACTAACAAACAAACCCCAAACAAACAACCAAAAAGAGAGAACACCAAAATGTTTTCTTATGATAATTACATTCTGGATCTCATTGTAGCCATGCAAAAGAAATTGCCATTCCACTACTTATTTGAAATAATCAGAAGTTCCAGTCATGACTGAGAAATCTTCATTACCAGATATCTACATGTGTACATCCATGTCCACATCATTTACCATCTATATAAACATGATAAGGGATCACTATCTATCACTATCACTATCACCACAAAGGTGAACGAGGGCAGAGAGAGAGATCAAGTGACCTTCTGTAGTAGACGACTCTGGCTGAATGGGAATGCAAATCTTCATTCCTCATCCAAATTCCACTTAGTAGTGGCCATCTTCAACCATTTAATTCCCAAAAGCTTGCAAGCATAAGACTGTCCAGTAGCTGTAAAAGACCAAATACTTGAAATGCTGCTGAAGAAGCAGAGCCAAGCCATGAAGCCTACAGAGGACAGTGCTGCTGACTCTCCAAGGTGGCAGCAGCAGTGTTTGCTCTGATGGTAAGCTAAATGTCTTCCTTCAAGTTCTATGCCTTTACAAGTCTCCAGTGTTCTAGCTGTTCTTTGCAAGCACATTGCTTGGCCACATCAGATCATTGTTACAGTTTGATTAAACAGCAGGCAGTGGTGAGCTTTACAAAGACAGCATGGCACATACCGTTCATTCTTTCCCAAATTAAAGCGGTGTAAGTGCGCTGGTTGAAACTCAGCAGGGGCTGGAGCTGCAGCAGCTTCAATGAAAGGCAAGCATCCATTCAGCCGGGCAAGTTACTTTGTCACAGAGCAAGGCAACAAGTCCCCACTCTGAGTATAGAAACCTGCAGAGATGGTGCATTGCCCCAGGCAACAAGGCACCATTCCTGCCCTGCTGTTCCAACCCTTCCCACAATCTGCCTGCCACCGGCTGCTGAATCCTGAGACAATATTTTGCTGCCAATGATACAGCAATTGCAAATATTGTTGCAGCAAAAGGATTTAAATGGCAGTAGGGAAAACCTCTAGGCAGAGTATTTCTGAAACATAGTAAACTTCTCAAGATAAGTCTAGGGCAAAGCAATGTCTGCAAGGAGAAAAACAATGCAAAAGTGTTACTGCAAACACCATCCTTGCCATCTCTACGGTTCTGCCACCCAGTGTGGCAGACAAGGCACTGGCAAGCCATCAGAAGGATTTTGCTACTAGAGAAGATAAGAGACTTCCAGCCCAGGCAACTGCAGCATGTACTGAAAACCCAAGGTTTGGATTTCAAGAAGAGTTCTGAGGTTTGGTCTCCATTTAACAGGGTCACATCTGACCTTTGCCTAGAGCTTCTAGACACCCCTGAGCCACAGGGGCCGAAATGGAAGTCAGCAACTGCACAACACAGCAAAGTCAATGAAGCAGCTACTCCACTGGCATACCTCACAAGTCACTTGGGTTACATAGCATTAGTCATGCTCTTGAGTGTAAGTTGGTTTGGGTTTAATTTAGAAAAACTATCACACTTATCCCGTTGAGCAGGAGGGGGAAGCATTTCTGCCCTACTCTAACCTTATATAGTGATAGGCAAAAAAACATAGCCATCTGTCTGGGGGTGGCAGTTGGTAGCATGTGGGCTGTGCTGAGTGTTTTACTTGATTTGTGAAGTCCTCGGGACATTAGTCTCTTTGGGCCCCATCCAGTAAGAAATAATTGGAGAAGAACCCAAGCGCAGCTCAGAAACTACTCTTTGGGAGCTTTGATAGTATGGGAGGGATTTGGGGGGATTTTTATTTCCAGGGATCTGTGCAATATTCCCAAGGACATGAAGATAAACAGTTCAAAATGCTAGAACATGACAACCAAGTTGCTAAACACAATGCCAGTTATGATAAGCGTAGCAACGTCTGGAACATGTATATGGCCACAGAATTATTTTGCAGAAGCTCAAGAAAATGTGAGCTTCACAGCAGTGATACCTGTCTATTTAACCAAAAATAATCTTTTGCAGTTACTGTCCTCCAGTTAGAAACTAGGTACTTTTGAGTACCTGGGCCTCAGCCCTGGCTTAATGAAGCCTAGAGTAAGGTGGCACTGTGAATGTAGCACCATCTGCTTTGAATGAGAGCCCTACACACTGGGCAAGGTGCTGCTTCAAACACCACTGTTGTTGGTTCCCACACACTGGGAAGCCCAGATGTAGGAAATCAAATGCTGAGTCCTCCACACGCTGGTGGAAGAGAGCTACTAAGCATGCCAGTGAATACATTTCCACTCTGAGCCAATGGGATTTTCTTCATAGAATCAATAAGGTTGGAAAAGACCTCAGAGATCATCAAGTCCAACCTTTCACCCAAACCTCATGACTACTAAACCATGGCACCAAGTGCCACGTCCAGTCCCCTCTTGAACACCTCCAGGGATGGCGACTCCACCACCTCCCTGGGCAGCACATTCCAATGGCTAACAACTCTCTCTGTGAAGAACTTTCTCCTCACCTCAAGCCTAAACTTCCCCTGGTGCAGCTTGTGACTGTGTCCTCTTTTTCTGGTGCTGATTGCCTGGGAGAATAGAATAGAATAGACCAGGTTGGAAGAAACCTTCGAGATCATTGCCTCCAACCCACCTAATCAACTAAACCATGGCACCAAGCACCCTATCAAGTCTCCTCCTAAACACCTCCAATGATGGTGACTCCACCAGCTCCCTGGGCAGCCCATTCCAATGGGCAATCACTGTCTGTGTAGAATTTCTTCCTAACCTCCAGCCTAGAGACCAACCCCCTCCTGGTGCACATCTGGGGAGAGCAGTATTCTTCCATGCAAAGTTATCTTTTAATAATTTACAAATAAAGCTAAATTCTGTGTATAATGCAACAGAAATGTCATTCAAGCAGGCAGCTGACTGCTTTGCAGTGCCACCAGACAGCACCCATCACATCCTGATCCCAGGTATGTTTTCTGGGAAGTCCTTTTGTTTGTTTTTCTGGTAATACAGCTCTGCAAAGATTTACATAATAACATGAATGGCTGTGGGTAATGTGAGCCCTGTGTTCCACTGCAATACCTCAAGCAATTTGCTGACAGTATTTTTCTGCAAAATTAGAGATGGAATTTGGAGCAAAAAGCTGCTGCCTTGACAGACACAAATTCCCTCGTTGCTAAACAAAGGGTTCCTCTTATTTTTTGTGACAATAATGAACTAAGAAGCTGTAAGGGAGGGAGATAGCATTGGAAGATAAATGATGGATGAACCGATTTGGAAAAACTCCAGCAGAACTGAAGCTTCCTCCCCCCCCCAGCCCAAACCTCTTCCATTATTATAAATGCAAAATGAAGTCAAAAAATAATTTTAAAAAGGCATCTACAGAAAAAGGGTAAGAACTTCCCCCAGGAAGATCTGAACCAATGAGACAAAAACAAAGGATGTGAGGATGCACTGCTCCAAGCAGGAGGAAAACGCCCGGGCAGATTTCAAGCGATCTTCAGACAGCCAGAGACAAGGCAGAGAAGGCAGAAACCTCCGCCTGGAAGGCCAACCCAAACAAACAAAAATACCAACAACAAACAAAACCCACAATATAACTTTCCTTTGGAAGTTGAAATATGCCAGCAGTTTTGCCTTGAAATTCACTGTAAAGACACAAATGTGACTTTATTTTTCAAGTTGGGCACAAAGGTACCTATATGGGATTAATATTTACTTTTACAGAAACATATACAAGGTACACAGAAATGTAATTGCCACATGCAAGAGAGGAGCTATTGAACCAAAATCCTTGCAGCCAGAGTGGTGAAAATTAACACCTCTCCCTTTTCCCTGTGCACATCCCACAGAAGTTACCACAAAGAGGATCATTACAAGAGCAACCACAGCACAACTTTATTCTCTTCAGGTTTTCTACACAGCATACACTTTCCTGTGATTTACAGTTTTGGCTTTGCTCTTTTTACCCCTCATCTCTCCCACAGCCTGGTGATCCCCGTGTCTCCCTCTCAGCAAAGCCGCCTCCTCTTGACAGGCCCTCCGACTGCACCATGAATCCTCTCTTCTTGTCTGTGTGAACTAATCTGGGACCTGTTTTCCTCCTCAGTGATGTCTTTTCACAGGATTCAGAGCTATCCCAGATCCTCAGGATAGAAAGCAGCTGAACTCTTTGAGCCAGAATTGAATGCTATTTCATAACAAGTATGATCTCTCCTCAGGAAAAATATGTCAAAAGAGTGAAACTTATAAACAAATGCCCACAATTTGGATTTTGATGAAACAATTATTTTCCCAGACAGCTCTGCTGCATAGACTACACTTACTCCAATCATATGCTCCAAATAATAAAGCAGCTGAGCCTTCTACAACAGACATTTTCCACATGAAATCTCAGATCAGAACTTTTAACCACACCCTGCTCTCATCTGCCCTCTAAAACACCTCTCTTTACATCTGCAACATTCTCAGATGACTTTTTCCTCAGGTAATAGGGGAAAATGGAAATCACAAGGTCAGACAGGTCTGGATACAGACAAACTTTTATTCAAGGTGCTTGTCCATCAGTGCCCACTCTCATTTGCACCTTCACATGGGTCTCACCAGAATAAACAAAAGCTGAAGTAATTGTCCTTTTATTTAGCGATACTCCTAGCAAGACCCATACACTGCAAAGAGCTTTCAAAAACATAGATGCTACTCAAAAAACAGCAGCTGTTTGCATCTAGGATGCTTTGGGATGCCTTTAAAGGAAATGGAAGATAGAGGACAGAGGGAAAACAAAAAGAAAGCATAACCATTTGGGAATGTCTCCACAATATCATTCTTCCAATGCCACAGTCATTGCTTTGCTTTTCCGAGTGCTGTTTCTATTACATGGTGGTATCTGAATCATAGAATCACTAGGGTTGGAAGGGACCTCAAGGATCATCTAGTTCCAACCCCCCTGCCATGGGCAGGGACACCTCACATCAGGCTGCTCAGAACCATATCCAGCCTGGCCTTAAAAACCTCTAGGGATGAGGCTTCCACCACCTCCCCAGGCAACCTGTTCCAGTGTCTCACCACCCTCATGGAGAAGAGCTTCTTCCTAACATCCCATCTGAATCTACTCACTTCTAGTTTTGCTCCATTATTCCCCGGTCCTATCACTACCTGACACCCTAAAAAGTCCCTCCCCAGCTTTCTTATAGGCCCCCTTCAGATACTGGAAGGCCACAATAAGGTCTCCTCAGAGCCTTCTCTTCTCCAGACTGAATGAATTATATGCTGATGCTGGAGGGGACTACAGCATCACCTGACCACTCCTATTTTTTATTTCACTGTGGTCATTCATTTATGCTGTGATTTCAACAAATGTACTTTACCTTGCATGGGGATATTAAAACCATCTTAAGCATATGATAATGGCACAGCTCCTATTACCAGAGATTTTCTCCTGAGCATATGTTATGAATTACAGGTATTTATTGCACTTGTTCTTTTTTAGCTAATGCATTTTACAAATAGACCAATTACCACACAAAACATTCACTACAAAACCACTTGCTATGCTATTCATAGTAGAGAAGCCATTTTTTTTTTCTGTGTAATTCCAAGAAGACCCTTCCACCCACAGATGTAATACCCTAATAATCCTATTTAACTGCTTATTACTATTGCTCATGGCCACGGATATTTAAGCAAGATCCTATAATTGCATGGGTACATTTCCCTTTATTGATTGTGAGCAGGCACGTATTACAGATACCAAGATATGTAAGCTAACTGGCCAGAGCCTAATTAAACATTTACTGTCTAATCAGGTAATACTGTGGAGTAAGAAGTTGCATACTGCAGAGCATTTTGATGACCACACAACTGAAAGCAAAAGCTACGTAAGTGTGAAAACCACAGGATAAAGCAGCAAAATAATACTACAGAGGGTCATAGGAATGCATCACATGGAAATATGGCCAAGAAAACAAGCAGAAAGAGGAAAGTGAAGTAAAGAGGATCTGTCCCAAACATGAATAAACTCTGGAAGAGCACCAGAGAAACAGGCAATCGATTTTCTGTGCTTGTCTTTATTTGCCATTCCTTGTTTCAGAACCCTGCTTCTTTCTGCGTTGTTGAGGGCATAAGGGAAAAGAAAAGAAAACATGCAGCAAAGTAGATACCACAAGATGCACCAACTCATCTGTTGTGGTTATCAGGGAAGTCTCAAAACAGTAGCAGAGAAGGATTAGGGCTTGGCATAAACCACAGCTAGTCAGAAACATGGCAGGGAGACCTGGTCATACATAATTGGACAGGCATGATCCTACTAAAGTTCTTCCTGGGGAAGAAGTGTAAAAAGTCAAGCTGGATCAGATCTTGTAAAAGGCTTTAAAACAAGTAAATGGAAGTCTTCTGGCACACAGGTTCAAAATTGAAAAGAAAGAAAGAGCTCCTGTTAAAAGGGCTGATATATTTGAGAGGCATCAACATAGCAAAAAATCTTCCATTGGGACAATTTGGAGCAAAGAGAAGGATGAATGAAAATCACATTCTGAGGTTATACAGGTGTGGCAGCTGAATTTTTGCTCACCCTCCTCAACTTTTCCCCAAACAGTCTAGAAAGTTCAACTTGAGCTTAGCCCAGCTCCTCATGAGTTCTTAGGATTGAGAAAGCAATTCTGAATTTCCTATTGAATAATTGTGTTTAAAAAGAAAAAGCATTTCAGGATCAGCTTAGTGCATACAGTGAATGGGAAAGAGTGAATCAACCAAAGGTAATGATTGATGGGGTGCTTGGTGCCATGGGTTAGTTGTTTAGGTGGTGTTGGATTGGTTGATGGGTTGGACGCGATGATCTTGAAGGTCTGTTCCAACCTGGTGTATTCTATGTCTTACAGAAGGCCAGGAAGCACAGAGATACATAAGAGAGCTGCAAAAAGTCAAACTAAATCAGATCTTACAAGAGACTAAAACAAATATCTAGAAGTCTTCTAAACATGCAGGTTAAAAGTTTAACACACACACAAAAACCACAAACAAAAACCCCAATGCACACATCTCCCACAAAAATACCACAACCCTCCTCTCAGTCAAGAGAGATGTGAGATAATCTACTGATAGCCACTCAGTCTCACCTCCTTCCTGGTTGGGCTGCTGAGCAGGCACATGGACAGCTGCATTGCTTTGCCCAGCCCAAGAGACCATAACACAGCAGCGTGCTCATGAAGGGGGCACACTCCCACTGACCTGTCCCATGCAAGCTGAACCGTAGTCAGTACCACTGTGAGTCCTCTGGAGAGGGAGAAACACCTTGGATGTGAGGGAATCTTAAAATCAGACAAATGCAGCATGAACAGCATGGTTGCTTGCACAAGCTCACCCAGCTCATTTACCCAGGAGTGCTTTCCAGCCTAGAGCTCCCAACTTTGACAAGTGACACCTACAGTAAAGGCAAAAAACCTGACCCTCTGGACAGGTGAAGTTTTGCCTATACACAAAATTACTGGTGTGCTGTATTTATTTAACACAGATATGAGTCTAACACACATTAGGAGACAAACTGAACATGACAGACCCCCCTCCAGACTGCAATTAAAAGCTTTTCATGCCTGCATTGGTAAAACATGGCCATCCACATCTCAGTGCAGTTCACACACAGACTCGCTCTGCCCAGACTACATAATGTCAGAACGAAAACGTCTCGAGTCTCTTATGTAAAAAAGGGCTTCTAAACTACCCCTAGCTAAAGCCAGGGCACCAGCAATCATCTCAAATTCTCTGTTATGTGCTGTCTTTAATTCTAGTCCTCCAGCAAATCTTCCTGACTGGCATCCACTATAAAATGCATGGCATGTTCTTGAGAGTCTTTCAGCTCAGCTGTGCCGGCTCCTACTGCATCAAAAATAGAACCTGAAGTAACAGAACCTAAAAAGATATAAACCTCCTTTATTGTGTCTACTTGACTGTATTAGCAGATGGCCATGCCTGAGACTATAAAATGCATAACAAATATTCTCTTTACAAGGGGGAGGAGTGTCTTTCGAGACACTCTTCAGTGTACCACCAGCACAAATGTCTTTGGTAGGAACACTATCTCAGAAAGCTTTGAAGTTGCCAATTTCCCTGCGCTCCGCTCCTACCCGAGGCATCATCATGCTCAGCTCTATCCTAGAGCATCATTGAGCTTCTCACAGAAGAAGTGAGTTCTCCTGTGCAGGCATGCACATGAGCTGCATGCACGTGTGAGGAAGGGGACACATGGCTCTTTCTGCCTGTGGAAGCTCTGCGTCCCCACGTTGCACCTAGAGAGGTTCGCGCTGCAGACTGACCTGCTATGTCCGTGCTGGCAGCTAAGGCACCAGCAGGAGGGAAGGGGCATGTCTGGGACACAAGCCGGGAGCTGGCTTTCCACTGTTGTTCAGTTTATCAGCCACTCTCTCACTGCTGCTGTGCAGAATATGACCCCAAAGGAAAAAGTGGCAGCTGCTGGTGCGTGCAAGCATCTTCCAAACCGGACACAAAAAAAGGATTTATAAAAACAGTGCAGACTTTGCTTGCTTACACCAGACACAGGCAGGACCCTCTTGTGACAGGCTTTGATTTTGACACCCACAGCACCTCACCTCTGGGCAGTCCTGGTAGCAGGTACAAAGTTTGAAATCATTATAAGAAATGAGAGGTTTTGCTAGCAAAAGCCCCAGCGGAGCTGGGCACTGTTGGCAGCAGCAGAGAGGACAGAGATAACAGGAAGAGCAGCACAGCTCGGAAATGATTCACCTTTCTTAATGATGGCTTAGTGTGAGATAAGTGTAAATTGGGTTCCTTTTTCCACAGCTATGTGCAAAACACCACTGAAAATCCTCTTTTTCATCTACAGCAGCTACACTATTATTTTGGCTAGCAGAAATCATTTAGCAGTCCTGTTACTGCATTTAGTAGCTGTGCTTTGAGCTTAACTCATTAATTCTATCTTGAATGTCACATTCCTTCCTCTGACTGTGTCCCCCACAGTCCATCCCATTTCCACTGGCTGGACAGAGTGCGTGCAAAGAGCATATGTGGAGTGAAACAGAGCAGTAACAAATAAATAACCAAACAAATATGCCCAAGCTCCAAGCCCTTTTGGAGATTTCAGGGGGTTGCTGAAGTACTCCAGGAGTTGAAAACATACATTAACTTGAATTGGAAGAGACCCATAAGGATCACTGTGTCCAGCTGTTTCCTCTTTGCAGGGGTACCTAAAACTAAACCTAAAGAGCACCATCCTGATGCTCCTTGAACTCCTGACAGGCTCTGAGAGATGTCTGTGAGCTTCATTTTTTTCAGATGTCATTTATTTCTTTATAACAACAATTAGATGCATTTCTAAAAACCAAGTAAGCTCATTTCTGAGGAAAACCTTCGATAACCGCATGATCCTTCAGACAGCAGGAAAGACGAGGCCAGACCTCAATCCCTCAAAAACATAAATACCAGCTCTGATGGATTATTTCAAACAGATCTTAATACCTACATACCCCTCTGCACGTTGGCAATTTGCAAGAGCGCAGCTTCTCATCCAGCTGAGTAAGCCCTCAGGGCTGTTATATTATGAATTGACCTTTGAGTGCCATGAAAAATGTTACTGCCAGTCTTTTCAGGGGTGTTTGTTTATTATTTTATTTTTTTCCTGGGAGGGAGAAGAATCCATTCTGAAGCAGTAAGCTGTTTTCACAATATAAATGCATCTTGATGAATGGAATTTTCGTCACAAACGTGTCTGACCTTTCATAAACAGATTCGCTGCTTTAAAAGCCTGCTCTGATGTCTCTTAAAGACAAGGGAAAGACTTGCAGAGATTTCAGCTGTAGATCCATCAGACCACAAAAGAAAAACCAACCCAATAATAGATGGCATTGGCTTTTCAGCTTGCTGTTTAAGACATTTTCATTAAATTTTAATATAGTCTTAAACTTTAATATTATACAATCAGTATGGAGTAATTCAGTGCCTTTGAAAATATTAAGTGTCAATAAAACCTCGAGTGGGCAGATAATTTTCCAGATTCATTTTGTTCTTATCCTTTTCACAAGACTTCATTAAATTTCATTCCTCTCCCTTTGTTTGCTATTCGTATGCTAAGTGGGGCAAAAGAGAGCAGAGATAACAGATCAGTGCTTTCCACTCTCACCATGCTGCAGATCCCAAGTTGGTGGTTGTTTTTTTTAACAGAAACACTTTCTTCTTTAGCTGAGGTGTTGCATGCATACATCCATTTTGGATGCAAAATGCACTCGGCAGCTGTCAGTCAGTAGGAAGGAAATAGCATGTCTTGCAAAGACATTTGTAATTGTAATTGTCAAATGAGGAAAGTTGAGCATCATCAGATCTCCACATTATGTATGATAGTAAGAGAAGCAGTCGCTGTCTGGTTTCTGTGCAGCTTGCAAGCACAAGTTCTGTTCCTTCCGCTGGAATTAAACGCATACACTGAAGAAATGCTGAACCCCTAGATGCTTAATCTCAATAACCAGATATTTTCAACTGATGTGTCAATTTTCCAGACAAATTCTGGTGTCACTGCTGAAGTATCATTAACTAACACATTTTGCTCTCTCCCAAAACACAGATTTGGTGAGTGAGTAATTCTACCGCTTTATAGCAGCCACAGATTTTGTTCAAAACATTGACAGCTTTCACATAATCATTCCAACTGAACTGCAATGTATTGTTCTTTAAACAGCATTTCCTTACCACTAAGAAATATGCACAAAGCTGAGCTACCTACATAAATATTTAAGTTGGTATTTTATATCTCCACCCCTGTATTAACCAAATGAAAAATGCTGGTCATAAACCGGAACTGTAAGTAGCACTAAAAGGTACCTGACATCCTGGATCAACCTGCCTCTGCTGACTACCAACCTCTACTTCAAAAAGGGGCAAGGTGCTGGCATCACTTTTCATTTGAAATCCCAAACCAGCAAAAGTAAGCAAGCAGCTAATATACATTTTTATATAGCAATAACAAACCATAGATGGCTAAAAGCCTCTGGTGAGTTTTTTTACCTCCACTAGACAGTTCAACTTGTTATATTTTTCTTTTTCAGTAGGACTGACTGGAGTTTTTATAAATCTCTGTTAGGAAATGTTTATTTCATCCTGGATGAGTCAGTAATTCCAAGTGGGGTGGTGAAGTCTCAGCAGCCAACAGTGCAATAACGAATAGGCTTGCATGTCAGAGTGGGGCAACGCACAGAGTTGGACCAGGGTGTTCAAGCCTCATACCTGCATTTTGCTGCTTGACAATGTCTTGCCCTTCTTCCACTGCCCTCTAGCGCTTCGCACTGATCCCAGAAAAGCCATTTAAGAAGTCTAATCAATGAAAGATACTGGGAGAGGGAGAAGGATGGAAATCTCAATGAGTTTTGGGGACAGGAAAACCCTTCCCTACTCAGCTCCATATTAAGCTCTTCAAATTCAGCACTGCATTCACTACACAGTACCATAGGTGGTAATAGCAATGCTATTTTAGCCTAAAATATTCTGCCAACTATCCTGGAGCAAATCCAAATTAATTCCACTAAACTCAGCTTGAGTTGCTGCATATCTACAACAGTGCAGGGAGAGTTTTGCAAACCACATGGTGCCAGCAGACCACGTACCAAGCACAACAGACACAAGGCTGAGATTCAGCAGGTGGGAGACCATGGCAGAGCAGATCTCAGAGCAACATGTGCTCTCCTAGCCTTGCCACCTCCATGGGGTAATCAGGATACAACTTCAGTCAAAAAAGAAAAACCACTCCTCACATTTTCCTTGTTGTCAAAGCTGACTCTTCACTTCCACACAGTTCCTTTTTGCCTGCACTCTGGGGATAGGACCCATCTCTAGTTTGAGAGGAGACCTCCTCACCAGACATTCCCATCCTTCAGTTTCCTGAGTCTTGAGATGGGGCGTACTAGGAAAAGGACTACAGGTGAACCTGGTTTCAAAATTGGCTCATCCGAAGAACAGCAGCCTATTGATTATTGACCTCTTACATGGCACCCAAGAGAAGCATTTCGACCTAGAGACTGCAATAGCTCTCCTTGTACAAGTCAATCAGCTCACCTCCTTAATGCCCATGCTGCCAAAAGGAAGAGGAAAAATACCCCAACTCTCCTGCCAAAGCTCAGACTGCATCGGCACAAAAGCCCTTGGGAAATTCTCCAGGCCCTCAAAACTTTATCTTGGTCTTCAACAACATATTTTCCTTCTTCACCAATATATTTTCCTTCCGAGTATTTTCTGACTTGCCTGCTCCAAGCACCCACACAGAATGACAATAAGGGAGCACAAAGAGGAGAGTGCAGAACAGGGGCAAGCCTGTTCCAACCTGGAAAGAGTGAGGAATGAACCCTGTAAGCTGGAGTCAAGTTAGATGTCGCAGGCACAACTTCCCTTATTACTTGTTTCTCTCAGACTGTGGTTCATCACTAGAGATGAGAAACTCTCACACCAAGCCCTCTCCTCGGTCATGAATATCCAGTGAAGACACCAGAGACTCTCTGTGGGAGCAGATGTAATGCGGATATTCCTTGGCGATAGAGGGACTTGTTTCCTGAGCAGACTGAAGTGCAGTGTACCATGGGAAAAGCTCAGGTATTTTTAGATGTGAAAATGCATCAAAACAGTAAACTGGGACAAAGAAAACTAAGACTGTGTCCAGCAGCATTGCATTTTGAATGCTCTGATGAAGGAATTGTACTAACTGAAGTGTCACTAACTCTGCTCTAGCTGACATGGGCAGATGAATTCCTAACAAGACTCATCCTCTTTACAAGGGCTCAGTGGTTTCAGTGTGCATCAGGCAGACACCTCTGGAAAGGCAGCCTCACTTAATTCAAATAAAAGGTAAAGCACTAAAGCAATATTGCCTATAAAAGTTGATTTTACTCCAGAGCAAAATCTAAGTTGCTTGAGTGTCAATCCAGACCAGGGTCACCCTCAAAACGCCATAGCAGAGGACAGCCATCAATCAGCAAAGCACTTTTTAAAGTGTATAGAAGAAAATAAATTCATGGTAAAGTCCATATTTACTGCACCAATTTTAACCATGCTTGTTACTGTACAGGGCAGGGCTGTTACTTACTTTGATGCAATTAAGTCTTGGCAAAAGACAGTTAAACACACTAGAAAATCCATTAAGCACAATGCAGCTGATGTTACCAACTGCGCTTCAGAGTTAGTGACGTGCTGGGAGACTAATCTGGCTTCAGACACAAGGACTTCATTCAGCTCCTACACAACTCAATGTGATAAGCACTGGAGCCCACTGAGACAAGGGTGTTCAAGAAATGAACACAACCTCACAATAGACAGGAAAATACCTGAAACTCAGTTTTCAAAGACACTCAGTAGTCGCTATTCACTTTCTGACATGGCTGGGGTTCAGTGAGAGCTGCCAGCGTGGATAATCAGAGGTTTAAGTGAGGTGCAAGTTCTCGAAGGGCTGGAGATGTCTTGTTTCAAGGGATTTCCACAGCACATCAATTACCACCAATTTAGGGGAAAGCAGAATGCTGATGGCATCAACTGTTGCCAGCATAGCTTTATCCTAGCGAAATGAAATGCTGGGCCACTGATCCCCACAAGGGCCCTGGTTTGATTTTAATGCTGAGAAGATTTTACCTTAGAGCCACTGAGCAAGCACATTTGCCCATAGATAACTAGACACACAGGAGATTCCCAACGTACAAGTAATAGCAAAATAACTACATAGCTCATTTTAATTATGCTGAGTGCAGCACGAACAGAGCATGAAGAAACAGACAGGGTATTGTGCTATTAAAATATACAAAGGGTAGACAAATAGAGAAAATGGAAGAGGAGCAGTAGTGAGACAACCCAGCCTTTTTGAGAAAACATTTTTAGACCTCTCTAAATTAAAAGGTGTAGAAGAAAACAGAGACCTTGCCCCCTCTCAGTGTCACTTGCACTACAGTAACTGTGAAGTCTCAGACAGAACTGGTATTTCTACTAAAATAAAAAGAAAGAAAATACAGACTGTAGGGTGTCACCCAGGAATGAGGCACTCTGTCTTCTGTGCATTTTCCAAACATACACATTTTGCTCCCTAATTCATTCTTTTCAACCATTACAACAAGCAATCTCACCGTACAGTGTGGGGATGACATTTTCCTAATGGCTTTTAAAGCAGTAACACCTTGAAAGAGTCCAGAATCCCTGACAGTAAATGCTTTCCTCTAAATTCCCTCAGCTATCTCCTAGCCTTGAAACACCATTAGGTCACTTGGGGATAGACCAATTTAACAATTCTGTTGAGTATGACAGGGATTGCACCAAGGAATTGCAGCTGTTTAGATATTCTGAACTGAGGAGCAGGAAATACAGCTGGGGAGATAGCCTTGCCTCTTCCTGGTCGGTTTCTGCGCTTCACTGGTGGTGTTGGGAGCAGAACCAGCAGAAACCGCACTGACACAGCCCTGACTGCTGAGCTCCTGCCATCTAAGGGCACCAGTTTGCTCTGGAAAGCATCCTTGCAATGCTACTCAAATTCAGAGCTGTGCAATTTCCTCCACAAACTGTCATTCAGGTCTGTGACTTTCAACCCCATTTCAGACACACATAAAACTGAAATGTGAAATTTCACTGAAATAAAACCCAGAGAGTTGTCCAGCCTTATCTAGGGGTTTTGTGGCCAGTTAGGACGTCCTTGAGGCCCAGCAGCTCATTTTGTCTGGAAGCTTGGGATTAAGCACACCAGATGCTCCAAGCAGCAGCTCTGGGTTTCTTTGGGGCCAACACAAACTCAGATGGCACAGAAGTAACAAGAAATCGCATTACCCAGACTATCAGCAAATCAGGGTTCAGATATTTCTGCACAGTGCCCAAGGCAGGATGTCCCAGGTACAGACATGTCCCCTTCACAGCAGCCCCAGAGCAAGTGCAGTGGTGTACTGGCTGCAGCAGTGGCTTAGGGGGATCTCTGCAGGCAGCACCTGCCACCTTCCCTTCCATTGTTCCCACCCACACCTCTCCTACCTCCCTGGTGGGAGTCACAGACTGGACAATACTCATTTCATACACAAATATCTTCAACATACAGTAAAGGCTACAGAGCCTCCTATCTGTATTTCTGTGAAGCCTATGCCTAGAATTCATTCAAACTGAATTTGACTTTAAACTCTGCTATGTCTATAAATATCTCCTAGAGGCAGGCAAAGACAACCACTTTTATGTTCTTGCAGCCCTTTTTCCCCTCTAGCTTGGTTGGTGTAAGATATCATTTTAGATGTTGCTGTTTCTCTTTTCCCCAACTGTAAATATTTGGTTCCCTTTTCACTGCTTCTTGTCCCTTATATTGATATCATATAAATAGAAACCTGCACAGTTTCTCCATTTACAAACACACCAAGATTAATTTGCATGCTGAAAGCTTAAATCGAATGCTTAAAACCGGACATGGATAAACCAGTAATCCACTGCTGGGCTGCGTTCCAAACAAATAAATAAAATAGATTTCACATCAAAGCAATAAACAATAGCAATGCCAATTACTCAGTTGTATTCCTGCTCTGCAAACAGGAATGGCATACAGAAACATAGAATCACCAAGGCTGGAAGAGACCTCAAAGATCGTCAAGTCCAACCTGTCACCAAAGACCTCATGACTGCTAAACCATGGCACCAAGTGCCACGTCCAATCCCCTCTTGAACACCTCCAGGGATGGTGACTCCACCACCTCCCTGGGCAGCACATTCCAATGGCTAACAACTCTCTCTGTGAAGAACTTTCTCCTCACCTCGAGCCTAAACTTCCCCTGGCTCAGCTTGAGACTGTGTCCTCTTGTTCTGGTGCTGCTTGCCTGGGAGAAGAGACCAACCCCCACCTGGCTACAACCACTTCATAAAAACAATGGAAATAAACTCCAAAATCTCAGGCCCCCAAGCTATCATCACTCTTCAAACTTTACTCCTTGTCTAGGTTATGTTGGAGTGTTTCCCAAGTACATGGTTCTCTGAAGCATTTGGGGGTTAAATACTGACATTAATCTGGGTGATTTTCATCTAGTTTCTAATTCACCTGTAACACAGCAGAATGCCAGAACTCATTCTTTTTCTGGGTCAACAGCTGTACTGCTTTTAAAGTTGACTTTCTGCTGCAAAATATCCATCCTTCTGTGGGGATGGACTGGGAGATTTTTTTCAGCACTGCCCTAAGCAAGCTGTTAGCAACCCAAGAGTCACTGTGACTCACACACATCCCCACGGCTGAGTCACAGCTACTCCTCTGCTCTACTACTCCCTTCCAAGATCCGAGGGAGGCAATTCACTCTCTAACAGTAATTACGCCCGCCCGGAAAACAGAGAGGCTCAGCATTGCCAATCTGTAGTATTCAAATATTATGAGTCAACCTCCACCCACTCCCCCACCCCCCATGTCATGTGGCTGGCTGAAAGAGTCACGGAGAGTTTTAAAAATATGAAGTTTGGGGGATTTTTTTTTTCCCTTTTCTTCTCTTTTCCACTTTCTGATGGATATTTTTAGCAGGTTTAAAAGCGTGCTTTTCTCTCCCACCTCTTCTCTGCTTTCCTGCAAGCCCAAAGGCAAGATTCTCATGCATTGACTCGATTTGGTGCTTCAGAAATGACACTTCATAATACACCAAGCAGGTTCAGACCACGTGAGGTGGCACCACTGGGCGCAGAGGGTCACCTTCCACAGCCCAGCAGATGTGGTTCAAGGTACAACACCAAAAATCCACTACGGTTTAACGTCTTTTGTTCTCCACTCCCTCTCAATGCTATGCTAAAGGAACGATGTTTAGCTGTAATGGCTGGGATCATCACTGCCTATATCAAAGTTTTGAAGAGGATGAGAAAACTTGTTTCAAGGCCCCAGAAGCAGGAACACATGCTGAGCAATGGTTGTTATCACCCAAATTTTAGGGCTTCCACAGGTACAATCTAACAGTTCAGCCACACTTGCTCCTCCTGTACTCTCTGCTTGGGATGGCCACTGCACAGCCAAAACACATTAAAACAGGCTGACCTCAGAAGCCCCATGACCTCCCATACATTCAACTCACATTCAATGGCAGTTACATGAACAGAGATCAGGATCTGCTCTCCTCCCATGTAAAACCCACCTAGCCTGCAGATCCTCACAGATCAGCCTTGCCAACGAGGGCCAAGTGGCCAGATGGGCTTCTTGGCTTACAGCCTCGACTTGTCGCTAATGTTCCAAAGTCAGACCTCAATATTCTACATGGTGGTGCTTATTCAGAATTTATCTGTACAAGGGAAGGAGTACCCAAAAAAGCATCTCTGCAGTAGGTGACTGCCTTTTTGAGCACCGACCTTTAGGGCATGCAGAAAGCTTCTTGTAGCCTAGTAATGAAAAATCTTTTTGCTTGCTGCTCTGTAATATCTCCCTCTGTGGTAGAGCTCAAAACAAACCAGTAGCACCCAGAGCTTCATGAATACAGTAGCCTTGATCTCCTCCTAGGTCAATGACTATGTCAGAGAGGTGAAACCCCCCACTAGGGTGCAAACCCCGCCACTGCACGACTGGGACACAGGTGCTGCCTCTAGGGCTCAGGAAACGGAGCTTTGGTGGGACTTAACGCAGGAAATCAGAGGCAAATAGAAGAACGGATAGGGAGCTGCTTCCATTAAAAAGGAAGGAATCCACTATTCCCTCAGAGTAGTGTTATTTGTTTTGTAAACAAAGCCAGCATTCTGTAGAATGCTCTTTTTTCTTTCTTCTAGCTCCCACCATTATCTTGAATCACAACAGAGTAAACATGAAAACTATTTGGTGGACAGCGATATGCTGCCGTCTCAAAACAAATACTGCTCTCCAGCATTCTTTAACCAAGAGCATGTTAGCAATTTTTAGCCCACATCCCCAAGGCATTAATCTTTCTGTCAGGAGGCTACCATAAATCCCAAGCATCCAACAACTTGCTCTCATCAATGTCAGAAAAAGTCCCTTGAGGCTTTTTACTCCCTGCAGGGAACCCTTTGCATCCTCCTCCGAGAAATCCTTGTACGTATTTTTCAGCAGCATCGGTAAAATGGTAACATTGAAACGCTGTAGCACATGAATCAAGCCTCTGGCTGTACTCTGGCTCCGCCCAGGGTGCATTAGCACTGCTTGTAGTTCTTCTAAATAATCTAAACAAGTAGTTCTGTTTGCAAGACTTTGAAGCCAACCATAAACAACCTCAGCTTTGATGATCCCTCTCAATTTCCCCTATACCCTTCACAGAAGCCTGGGTCTAGGTTGTGACTCGTTGAAATATGAAATGCCTTTTTTTTTTTTTGCTTTGTATTTCAATGTATTGTTGCTTCCACTCCTCCCCAAGGCGTTGCACAAGGAGCAGGGAGGTCTAGCTAGCTCTGATGCCCAATGGGGAAATATGCTGAGACAAAGTTCTTTCTTTGGTGCTGTTCTGCTTATTTAAAAGCAAAACAAACAGGAATCTGTTTTCTTTCCAGAAATCCAAGATTGCCTTCCCAGCAAGTGCTATTCCCACTAGGAACTCTGACTCTTGGCTTTCTCCCTTTTTACAGTGTCTTTCCTTAATTTTCACCTCTCAAAAACGTGGAAGGATATAGCATCAACCAGTCAAACCAGAGCTGGCAATTAATCTGCAGGAAACCCCTTCTCCATTCATCTCAGCTGCTCATTAGTCTTGCACAGCTCATTGCCTTGGGTACCAGCTTGCTGTTGTTTCATCTATCAGCACACAAAGGAGCACTTAATTGGTCTTTCTATTTACTGTAAATGGAAGAGGTTTAGTGTATCCATCAACTTTAACCAGTGTTGCAAATGAGCACAACACACCCCTTACTAACAGTGTCCATTAATACCTTCAAGTAAAGCCATACTAAGCTCTTCCCTTATTTTGAAAGCATTAACACCACAACCAATAACTGATTTTTAGTTATTAATGCTTCAGTCCCCCTACACAGGGACACAAGCTTCTAGAGCAGTTATGAGGGACCTGGACACACCAGAAACAATACCAGAGATTTTTATTCTGCACAGCTTAGTATCCAAATGTCAGTTAGCTGCTTGCCTTTGCACAAGGCACTTTGAAAAGATTAAATAGTCAAGAACATGCAACTGGTTTTTTTCCTGAGGAAATATACCACAAAACCTGCACAGGAGAACTTCAAGGGTTTGGTGGGGGTTGGGTGTTTTTTAAATTGAATAAAGTTTTGCTGCTATTCCAAGAAATGCATTAAAAAGAATAAATCATTGTTGGTGTGCAGTTCAGACTGATAGTAAAATATACACTGCTTAGCACTAGAGGCAATAATATATGACATGAAATGTGTGAAATGAATATAAGCACCATGTAGAAACTTACAGCATATAAATCAGACAGCAATATTGTGGTCTGCAACTTGCAAACAACTACAAACTCAGAACAGTTCCTCATACACCATGGAAGGAGACATGACCCAGGGAAATCTTTTGTCACAGTTGCCAGTTTTGGTTGCCCTTTGAAGCATTTCAGAACTCCTGGATTCTCCAGGCCTACAATCACATATGCATGTTCTGTAATTTCCTTTATTCAGGTGTCTAAAAGGAAAAATGCACCCGAGTGTGCATCTTCTGGGCTCTCCTGGCAAACTCCTAGCTGAAGATAAATTGCCATCAGCCACTTTTCTGGCTGATGCAAACCCCGGGTGTTTGGCCAGTTCATTTGTTCCCAAAATGTTTGCAAAGGAAAAACTTGGTTTTCCAGGAAAGCACTTCCACCGGTTGTAGCCTTACCACAAGCAAATGCTCTGTCTCTTCTTCAAGAAGAAACTCAAAGCAGTAAATCACTTGCCTAGCTTGCAGGCCACTATTTATGACAGCAACAAATGACTTGACTTTCTGTCCTAACTACATACAGCAAGGCAGGTTTGAAGTGCCTTGAAAGGTTGGTGGAAAAACTTAGCTCAAGTTTTGATCCCAGAACATGCATGGAAAGGGGGGAAAACAAGAGAGTAATGCAGATCAGAGCCCTGTCTGATGCCAGCCTCGAGGGTTGTTTCTTCGTTGCCTTTTGCCACATGACCATAATTATCTCAGTAACATATGGATGCAAGATGCCACCAGGCTGGAATTTTACTTTCTCAGTGTAAAATTACCAAGCAAAGAAACAACTCGAGAATTTTCAATATCTCACTTTCCTGAATACAGCTTCTTTTTTTCCCCCCCTCCTTTTCCAGCATTCTAAATGGAGGTATTTAGAATAGAATAGGTTAGAGAAGACCTTTGAGATCAAGTCCAACCTATCATCCAACACCATCTAACCAACTAGACCATGGCACCAAGCACCCCATCCAGACTCTTCCTAAACACCTCCAGTAAGGCGACTCCACCACCACCATGGGCAGCCCGTTCTAATGGCAAATCACTCTCTCTGAAGAACTTTCTCCTCACCTCCAGCCTAAACCTCCCCTGGCACAGCTTGAGACTGTGTCCTCTTGTTCTGGTGCTGGTTGCCTGGGAGCAGAGACCAGCCCTCACCTGGCTACAACCTCCCTTCAGGTAGTTGTAGACAGCAAGAAGGTCTCCCTCGAGCCTCCTCTTCTCCAGGCTAAGCAACCCCAGCTCCCTCAGCCTCTATTTCCTGAATACATCAATTTCTTTTATTTCCCTTTTCTCTTTTCAAGAAGGAAAGATAAAATATACTTTGAAAAAAAAAAAATCAAATCTGTAACATAATCAAAACCCAAAGCAGCTGAAAAAAATAAATCAGAGCATTAATAAGATTTCCTTGGAAGAAAGAAGTTAGTCTCATGGACAGGGTCATTGTTTCAAATACTTAACAGAACTAAGCTTAATCTGCCATCTCTCCACTTCTGATCTCAGTCCCTTGTTACTCTCAGTGACAGCTGCTGCAAGAAATTGTCATGAAGATACAAAACATGAATCTACATTGATTTTTTCCCCCCTCTCAATACCAAGAGTATTCTCTCTGGAAGATGGTACAGAAAGACACATGTTGCACCAATAATAGGTTATCCAAAATTTAAATGAGAGGCTGCAAATCTGAAGGCCAGATCTTCAGCTGTCAAAAATGAAAGCCAATATATCCATGGTGATTTGCAACAGCCCTGTGCAATTAGTCCCAGCAGGGTCTTTATATATATATATTGGATTTTAACTGACTAGATCTATAATTTGCAGTCCAGTTTCATACAGACACACATATACTTAGGAATAATTTTGTTTCTTTATCTGCTCCCACTTTTCCACAATGGAATCCTTATTGTTATTATTAGATACAAAATGCTGGGTTTTTTTTACTGAAGAGAAATTTGAAAGCCAGAGCTCTGCTTGGATTCATTTGTCAATGCAAAACAGAAACAAATCAAAGCTCAGCTGTCATGTCAGTGCTCATTTCAAGAAATCCCAGAATCACCAAGGTTGGAAGAGACCTCAAAGATCATCAAGTCTAACCTGTCACCACAGACCCCATGACTAAACCATGGCACCAAGCGCCGTGTCAAATCCCCTCTTGAACACCTCCAGGGAGGGCGACTCCACCACCTCCCTGGGCAGCACATTCTTTAGCCTCAGGTTTGTATTCCTCCTGCGTGCTTGTGGCACAAGAAAGTTGTCAGTTAAATTGCTGGCCTCCATGCTGCCTTTTCTGAAGTTTGTTTGTATGGCTTCACGGCTGATTTCCTCAGAGACTGAGTCCCTCTCCCAACACAAGGGGAGAGATCTGGTGGTTTGCTTTATTGTGCATATCATTCACAGCTTAGTTTTCTTCATTCAGTAGATTAGGAAATAAAAACCTTAAGAGAATGCTTTCCCAGGGAAGACAATTTCTACTAACGCCTCCTCAGCTTTTCTTTTACAAGAGAGACATTAGTACTATGTCATATTTAACAAAGCACTTTGTAAGCATTCATTAATCATGTAGTGCCCCTGAGAGGCACATTATGTAATGTTTAATCTGCTCAGCTGAGGCTGTAAGTACAAGAAACCTCTCAAAATTTTATCAGCTTTACAATAAGAAGGGATGTATTTTAAGCAGAAGCAAGGACCCAGTTGCTTTTTGTCCTCCACATCCCTTCATCAACAGTAAATTTTCCCTGTGGACTGTAGCAGAGCCATGCCTATGTTCACAGAAAAGATCCATGGGGTTTTTTTGCTTCAAAAAGACACTGCAGGTATTTTTTACACACCAGCTTCTGGTTGCCCAAGGGCTGATTTGCAGATACAGACAGCTTTCCTCACCAGACACTTCCCAACTCCATAATACATAGATGGGTTAGAGAAAAAGCCTCCAAGCAGCACAGTCCTCTGCAGTGCAAGTTCAGCTCAGAGCTCACCAGCTCAGCACTACTGTTGCTCTGTACCCCCCATTAGTGGGTATTTAATGAGAAATAGAACTGCTGTGCAGAAAAGGGACATAGGCCACAGGTACCCAGGAGAGGGTGATCTATGAGCTGCCTTTTTTCCTCCCCCCCCCCACTAAACTCTGCAGCAACTCTCTCAATCCCTCCTTCTCCTTATGCAGGATCATAAAATCATAGAATCATAGATTTGTTAGGGTTGGAAGGGACCTCAAGGACGATCTAGTTCCAATCCCTCTGCCATGGCCAGGGACACCTCACACTAGATCAGGTTGCTCAGAGCCACATCCAGCCTGGCCTTAAAAACCTCAAGGGATGAGGCTTCCAACACCTCCCTGGGCAACCTGTGCCAGTGTCTCACCACCCTCATGGGGAAGAATTTCTTCCTAACATCCAATCTGAATCTACTCACTTCTAGTTTTGCTCCATTCCCCTCAGTCCTATCACTACCTGACACCCTAAAAAGTCTCTCCTCAGCTTTCTTGCAGCCCCCTTAAGATACTGAAAGGCCACAATTAGGTCTCCTCAGAGCCTTGTTTTCTCCAGACTGAACAGCCCCAACTCTCAGTCTGTCCTCATAAGAGAAGTGCTCCAGCCCTCTGCTCATCCTTATGGCCCTTCTCTGGACATGCTGCAGCACCCTCCAGATCCTTTCTGTACTAGGGGCTCCAGAACTGGATGCAGTACTCCAGGTGGGGTCTCACCAGAGCAGAGTAGAGGGGGAGAGTCACCTCCCTAGACCTGCTGGCTATGCTTCTCTTGATGCAGCCCAGGATGTGATTGGCTTTCTGGGCTGCAAGTGCACACTGAGAGCTCATGTTGAGTTTCTCAGCCAGTCCTGATCCTGAGCCAACATCAGGCAAACTGAAGGAAAAAAAAAAAATCCATTCTCAGGAAACATTAAATGACAAAAAGTGGCACCTGTGAAGTCCAGACATAGGCTTTGCATTGTCTGTATCAATTAAAGTCCAAGAAATGTGTTCCATTAATTAATACACTGCTTGAATGAATTGTTACTTAATATTCATGTGTAGTGTTCTGAGGAACAGAATTCACTGAAGAGCTCAGAGGAAAAGTATCCTTTGTACTTTATGGTTTGTATCTGTCTTGTAGATCTACATTGTGAATACAGAAAACATTTTATGCAATGGTATAAAAGCCTCCATAACTATTGATAATTTGAGCATGAAAACCTCTTTCACTCTCATCCTTACAATAAGCAGAAAAAAAAAATCCTATATTCACAGAGCCCTTGCTTCCATCACAGTCAACAGGTTCCCTGACATAACCTTGACAGAGGAATATAAATGATATTTGTGTATGAACTTGAAGGAAGTCAGTCTTTGACAGCCCCTCTGGAGATGAATCATTTGTACTGTCACAGCCACCTGCATCCACTGGTCCAAGACACACAGAGCTGCTATCAGTCTCATTTAGAAATGGCCCTTCTTTTCCTGAGATGAATGCAGTAAAGAAATAAAGACAGATCACCACAGAACTACTGGCACCTAAAAATGTCAGCATCTTCTTGGACATAGGCCAGCTCTAATCAAGCTCACTTGCATATACTACTGAATGAGAGTTCATCTCTAAGCCCACAGTAAATCCAAGCTTGTGACAGGGTGGGAAGCACTAAGGTGAAGTTACAGCCAGTTCCCTCCTTCCATACACTTAGCTAGTGTTTGCTGCCCATCCACCCCCACCCCCCAAAGAATAAATGGGCAGCCTGGCTCAGAGAGATGTTTCCTAATAAATATATGTATGTTTGGGGATCAGAGGGCGCTTAGTTGTTGTACTTTTCCAATCATTAAGGGAGAGACACTGATTTGCCTTTTGATACAAACAGGTCAAATTAAAATCATCCCTAATTTAGAAGTGGACTATTGCCCTCATTCCTTTCTGGGAAAGAGAGCACTATTTCTATGCTTTCTTTTCATTTCTTGTATTCCCCCCTCCCATCTCCCAGTTATCAACATTTCAGTTCTGCTACATGAGAAGTATCTTTGCCGCTTGTGTTTCCTCTATTGCCATGGATCCCTATGCAGGCTTTAAAACTTCCATTTTAACCACCACAGTGTTTCAAAATATCTCGCTTTGCCGAGTACAAAGCTTTCCCAAACATTCATTTTGTGGGTCTGGACTTGCTTCTTGTATTGCTTTTATTATTAGCTGGTACGTTCAGGCAAAAGCTGAACAATAGAATTAAGCTATCAGGACAACAGAGCTGTGTATTTAAAGCATGCTATCTGTCCTACCAGCCTTGAACAAAAAATAAGGGGGGGGAGGAGGAGATCAGCAGGTTCACACTTGCAAGGTAGTTATAAGGGTTTCAGCAGCTCTCCCTCTTGAAAAGATCTATTTAAATGTTGTATGACATCTATTTTCTCTCTGGGAATATCTTTGTAGTGTTTCATCTTTCCCTGCCATTAAAAGAAAAGGAGAGCTGGCTATACTGCAACCCATTGGAAATTGCATATTCTCAGGCTCCCTGGCAGCTGCTGGCTGGTCTCACGTTTTCTGACATCACTGGATCTAGCACCTCATTTTTGGGTTTATTTTTTTTTGCTATTATTCAATAAGAAGTACCAGGAAACAGCTTTGGTTTCGCTAAGCTTCTTGAATTCTTATTGTTCATCCATCAGTGCCCAAATGTGCCCTAGCACGCACACAACATCAGGGAGCTGCTGGCAATTAATGAGTGTGGGAAATGAGACTATCTCAGCTCTAATTCCAGTTAACACTGCCACACAGTAGTGACAGAATCTTTGGGGAAGGCCTGGGAAATGTTTATACAGCACCAAGGAATCAGTTGACCATTTTGTTTTAATGACAAATTGGAGGAGGAAGATAGCTTCAAAAGAGTCATAGGAACACAGGCAAAAGATGAGTCTGGAGTGTCCTCTTTTCAGAGCACATCATGTGAGGTCCTTGGGACCAGACACATCACGGTGCTGACTCACAGTGATGCCACCTTTTCAGAGAAATAATGATAATGTAGCAATGTACCTAAATATCTCTGAGTTGTAGGGGATGTGTGACTAGCATCTATTCTTTTAACATAAACCATATTTCCCACATTACCTTTCAAGCTGTCTTCTTGTTTCAATAATTTATAAGCCTGAAACACAAGATGACCTGGGAAACAAAGGTTAACCTGAGTTTAAAGCAAGAGATGAGTCTTAAATGCTGGACAGTGGAGAAGTGGAATACTATGCCCAAACGCATAGATCAGAGGGGCATGGCTGCAGATGCTCAGTTCAGTATAACTGAGCAAATTCTGCACTGGGCAGAAACACTTGTATACAGGGACCACAGGATGATACTGCAGACAGAGCAGGAGGAAGAGGAGCAGTAGCAGCTTTCTCAGGCAGGCACAGCTGCAGAGAGGAAAACCACATGCCAGAGAAGTATCTCTGAAACTGTATTACCCAGAGCCTGCACCCACCAGGTCAGGAGGACTGGCACTCACCCTGCTTTGAGCCGACCTGTACTCTTCACATGATGGCACTGCTGTGAATCAGCAATCTGCTCGAAACCTAAGGCACCGTGCCAGTAAAAACATGGTGTGGCAGGAGAGCAGGGCAAGCACAGGAGGGCAAGATGAGGTTGTGACTCTGCCCCACAGGCAGCCTTCATAGTGCCTGCAGCCAGGCTGCCCAGCAGAAAGCTCAGGGGCTCCCACTGGCTGGGCAATTCTGAATTCCATTTCTGATACTGGCATCAGAGAGCCCCAACACTGGTATCAAGCATTTGTTTCCATGAGCATTGTTGGGTTTTTTTTGAGAAACACTTTTTCTTCAAAGCACTATACAGCAAGATTTTATAAATTGGGGTTCTGGGACTAGGGGATCTCTTTGGTCATGGTAGCAGTGAGAGAATACAAATGTGTCAGCTTCCTTGAGAACCCTTCAGGTACTAGCAAAGGAAGATTTCAGCTGGTGTGCCTGTTTGTTTATTCCCCTTGCCCTCTCCTTTCTTTTTTATGTTGTTTGCACAGCAGAACAGAGCACAGTGGAACAGAATGATATTATCTGATATAATGTGCTGCAATAAGCAGCCTGCAGAGAAAATCTTATCTTTGCTTTAAAAGAGCATTTCCAAATTGTAGAAGATGTAGTCATGGATGTGCAGCAGCAGATTAGCCACTGGGACAGAAACCAACCCACCTCCCTTATAAACTCCAAATACAAATACACCTTTCACCATTTCATCTGATGTGTGTATAGACACACACAAAAGCCTCACAGCAGACTGGCATACAAGACCTTCTATTAAATACACTGGCACTCAGTAAATAGTATTTCAGACCATGAAACAAAGGAGGAGAAAACTCAGCAACTCGAATGAGGAAAAACAAGCCTAAAGTCCGCCTCCTTTGAGCGTTTCCCAAGAGCACCAGGAAGAGATTGCATCTCCTGCTTATGGAACACACTGAGCTCAGCAAGGCTCTTTGGAGAACACCACTGCCCTGACATAGAATAGAACAGAATAGACCAGGTTGGACGAGACCCTTGACATTGAGTCCAACCTATCATCCAACACTATCTAATCAACTAAACCATGGCACCATCACGCCATCCAGTCTCTTCCTAAACACCTCCAGTGATGGTGACTCCACCACCTCCCCAGGCAGCACATTCCAATTGCCAATCACTATTTCTATGAAGAACTTCTTCCTAACATCCAGCCCAAACCTCCCCTGGCACAGCTTGAGACTGTGTCCTCTTGTTCTGGCGCTGGCTACCTGGGAGAAGAGACCAACCCCCTCCTGGCTACAACCTCCCTCTTTGAGCGATGTCACAGAGAAAGCCAGGTGCTGTCACAGGCACTATATTCAGCAGAGGGAGAATATCTCATTACCAGCTGGCCCCATTAATAAAGGGCTTGCAGAAGTGAGCCAGGTGTACAAGATACCGAAAAAGGAGGCAGCAAAGTCTAATGAAGCTGAGCTGCAAACACAGAGGAGACCCTGACGAATTTGTGGGTCTGTCCATGGGCAGAACTAGAGATTTGGTTTTATTGTTCTCACTCTGATTTCTCACCTTACTCCAAGAGAGCTTGCTCTTACACTGTGAATTAGGAGTATGTCAAATCTCTCCACGTGTGCTGAAGGCAACCAGGCCTCCAAGTACTCAGCTGGGCAGTGGACTGGCACTCCTTGGGATTAAAGCAGCTGAACAAGGGCTTTGTTGAAATGAGAAGGTCTAAGAGAGATTTTCTCAGATCAAGATTTAAGCTCTGTCAGATGTGTTCACCATGGCTCAGAGCTGCCCAGAAAAATTGCAGGTAGCTGTGGTGATTAGAGAGAGGAAAAGGTGGGGCTGGAACCCCAGAGAACAAGTAAACAAACAAGCAAAACAAAAAAACAAACCACCAAACCAAAAACAAACAGGAGCTTGAAAGTGACAGCACAGCCATACCAAGCTGCTGCTTCATGCAGCACAAAACACCTGACCCCAATTTGCCCAAGAGCCCCTTTTGCCAGGCTTCAGTGACAAAGCCACCAAGACAGTGCCAAAGTAAGAGAAGGACATGTGGATTTCACACACAGCCATCTCTGGTTGCAGGTCTCACCTTTCTACCAGCCAGAGAAGGGGTTCAGTGACCCAGCGGTGCAACATTATCTTCATTTCCAGGGTGTATCTTCTGTCTCAAGCAAAGGTGGGTTGCAGGACACAGCCTACATTTTACCTCCACATCAAAAATAGCATTACTTATCCCATAGATAAGCTGAGTTTCAGAGCAAGAACACCTTGAACACAGGAGAACCTCACCATGAAGCCTGTGACTGCCCAAGTACTTCTAAAGAAATTGCTTTCCTTTGGTCCACTCAATAGCACACAATTTGTAACACTCCCGAGTGCGATAGTGAGATACACAGCCCAGCTCCTGCTGAAGCCATTGAAGAGGATTCAGCATAGAGTTTCCACCAGATTTCTCCACTCCTAACTTCATCTCAGCTCCTTCCCAGCCTGCTTCCTTCATTCTCTTGGTCTGAGCAAGCAGCAGAAATTCCTAACATGGCAGGGACACGGCACAGATGTGCAGCAGTTGTTCCTCTACTCATCGGTGGGCTGAGGTACCCCTTGCAGGACAACAAGCAGGACAAGAGGAATGCCTCACTTGCCTCTGCACTATTTCAACCCTCTCATTGGGATCAACCATTCTCCCATCAGCTTTCCAGGCCCAGTTGCATGAGGCACCCTATTTGCCAGCTTCAAGAGGAAGCAATGCTTCCAGTTAGCAATGCTGCACGTGAAGCAGAGTACCTGCAATGGCTTAAACCTCACAAGGCTGCATTTCAATTATGAGTGTGTTAGAACAGAATCAGTTGCCTAATCAAGCTTAAATTAAATGCATATTTAACAATTTTCATGCTAGCAGTCCCAGAAATGTGATACTTGCACCATGAATTATTTATTTTTTATAGATCTTCAGAATTTTTTTCTCTTTTTAAGAACAAAAACCAGCAAACCAACACTCCAGGAAGGCAGGTAAATAAATCCACAACACTTTTCTGAATTACCATCTTCCCTACTGTCTCAGCTGCCATGCACTTACAGCTCTCCCAGCAAAATTAATAAAGAACATTCAAAGCCTGTCGACCAAATTACAGTGTGCATTTCCAGAGTAAACACAGATGGAAGGATTCTTTTATTAACCACAGCCTACAGGTAGCTATTTACTTTGTTTGCTAGGTTGGAGCTCTAGAGGCAGACTTGCTGCAGCAGCTGCAGTAGGTAGTCCAAAAATAGACATTTCCTTGTTAGTAGGCATGTGTAAAGCTCAGGAAAGCTGCTGTCTAAAGCGACAGAGTGACAGCAGTAGTAGCCAGGTATCCTGCCCAGTGCACCGTAAGCTGCTTTCAAGGACATGCCCTCTGTGCACTCAGCAGTGGCCCCCACCTAGCAAAACAGCTAACCTGGAGACAAACCATACACTGGCATGTAAATCCTATCCATTTCCACTGAATTTGCAGAAGGATCATCTGAGAGTTAATCAGGTTGATCAGGAACCTTGGATAGGCGGGTCCAGATTTGCCAAGGTATCTAAGTGACCAAGCAGGGCTCAAATTAAAGATGTTGTTCAGAGGATGAATACAGACAGTGCTTTGCAAGGCTGAGTATTTTACACCTCTGTGCAAAGCTCTGCTTGTCTTTGTTCCGGCTTACCTGTCTAATAAGCCAGCACGACAGCACTTACCAGGCTGTTATGAAGCATGAATAATATTGTTTAACACTTCAGATCTCTCAGTGAAAGGAAAAAATAATATATTAAAAATGATATGGGCACAAAGTATTGCCATAAGAAGCCAGCATTATGCCATAGAAGTAATGAGCAGCATTAGAGCTGCACACAGGAGTTTCACTTTAAGGCTGTATCATTTGCTACTGCGTCCATTAAAGATCAGCCGTTATGGTAACACAGCAAACTGCTTTTCATAGTAAATTTGTCATGTTATAAGCAGTAGTCAAAATTCAGCAGAAGTGACAAGTTGAATTCCCAGTGACACCTGAATTTTGTACATCAGCTTCTCCTGACAAACAGCAGCGCACACACACATAAAGAAATCATTGTAGTAAAGCTTTCACTGGAAATAGAATGATCTTATTTCAGTTATCCATCATAACTCCCACTGTAATCATTAAGAGTGAGGGGAGCAGAGAAATCTGTAACAGGATCTTGGCAAAAGCACAGGAGGATACTTTCTCCAAGCCCTTAAAGCTATACAGCCCTTTCTGAAACTGGGTAAGGGATCTTCTAGTACTTAATGTGGATGCCAGTCAAATTCTGTTGTCTGTGATTGAAAATCTGGGTCCAAACTATATTCTCCTCTAAAGTACCAAATCATTAGTCAAAGTCCACTGCTGACATTTTTTCCACTGTTTCCAGCTGGTTTCAGACAAGAATGATTCAGATCTTTAAGATCTTCCCTTAAACAAGTCCCACACACATACATGACAGATGGTGTTAGACACAGAACACATAGTCTATAGTAGTGCATCTATATATATAAATCTCATAAGGTAATTTTATAGATAAGAATGGATTGCATCACTTGTATAGTTAGTCACAAGTCTGGCAGGGGACCTGAAACCTGGAAAAGACTTGGACATCTCACTAGCATTTGGTGTCAGGAGATTCCCAGGCACCAGAGGGCTGCATCTGGCTTGCTTTTGGAAGCTGATTTCATCCAAGTCACAACAATAATTCATAGTTATCATGCAACTGCCAGCTGACAGTCTCCAAACAAAATGGTGCAATCTGGGTAATGCTAGAGAGGAGCTGGGAATGTGGCCTGGTTTCTGTGCCTCATTTAGACCATCCTGAAGCCTTAAACATGCAATCTTCTATTCAACACTTACCCTTACTTTTTGCTTGAAACCCTCCAGGTCACATTCAGATTAAGCCCAGTACCAAAAACCACAACCCAAAGAGAAATGGTAGACAGATTAAACAGGACATGAGTTTGGTTAATGGAGCAAAAATCCCACGCTCCCTGTAAGTGGAAGCAGCTGAAACCACAACTTGACTCATTATCACTGTCAATGATTAAACAATGCACATTTTTGAAGACTGACATGTATATTTGCCTTTCAGCCTTGTTAACTGTTAAGAAAAAGTCAGTAATACTAAAAGACGCTGTTCCACAGAGGAGAAAGTTCAGCTGGGCCACCTTCCACGTGAATTTGGTTCTTCGTAATTGGATAAGCTTGGCCTGCTTTTAAAAATCTGCTTAAAGGTTTGCAGATTCCTTCAAGGTGGTTCAAAAAGACAAGGATATGCTGTAGCCCAGGTAAGGGCAGCACTGGGGACAAGGACTGCAAAAGGCTTGACTCCTTTATTCACAAACTAAGAGAAGAAGATGATGGCAACTCATAAAAATAGGGTATTCACTAATTTTGACTAGGTGGGTTGGATAAGAGGTTGGACATGACAACCTTGAAGGTCTCTTCCAACCTGGTTTATTCTAATTCAGTGCACCTGATCTTCTGGGCAGTTGCTAAACCCCTAAAGGAAATTTGGAATTTACTATTAAATAAGACTGCTATTCCCAGGGTAAATAATAGATAAGTCTCTTGATGCATTGGAAAACCCATCCCAATCTTTTGCAGCTGCGTCCTTTGATATGAGCAAATCACAAATACATTGGGACAAATATCTCCTAGTGCACCTCTTCTGGCATCACAGCTCAGTGTGACCTACAGTATTTAAGTGGGGGTTATCCTAATAGGGACTCACTCATAAGCCTAATTCCAATCCATTTTTAGGGAACACAGAGGCTGAAGCAGATGTCACTGACATTAGCACCACGCTCAGTAACTGAATCATTACATTTGATACAGGATCTACTTATAGCCCTGCTAAGATTAACCAGAACATGTGGTTACCTGTCAGAAGGATTTTGTTACACAAATAACAGCCTTGCCTTCCAAACCACAGCAGTGAGATATGCCACCTCCCTCATCTGGAGAAGTCAGACTGACAGCTACAGCATTAGAACTAGCACTAAAATCAGCATTAGACAAAGGCAAAGTTCAAAATGCATTCCTCTACTTCTCTAACCAAAGTCTGTTCAGAGAGGTATTTGGGACATATCTGCCATTTCCCTGTCCAAAGTGATTCATTTCACTGCTAGAGCTATACTGTTATATTGCTGGGAGGAGACTTGATAGGGTGCTTGGTTGCATGGTTTAGTTGATTAGGTGGTGTTGGATGATGGGTTGGACACAATGATCTTGAAGGTCTTTTCTAACCTGGTTTGTTCTGTTCTATTCTACAGATGCTTCATACTAGCAGAACAAAGATTTCTCTTGATTTATTCATTTAAACTGGAGTTAATCCCCTAATCAGCATGTTTTCCCCTGCAAATGTCGAGTGCAGGCTACTTGATTTGTTTCTTGAGGTGATTCAGAAAAAGGAAAACCACAACTCCTGTATCTGGTACAGATTGATTCAGCAAGCAAGTTCCAGAATCCCTGACCAGCACAGCTGTACCAGCTAAAGCCAGGGCACCAAAAATCATTTGTGCATTGCCTTTCAATGAATACAGTGTGCAGCTTTGCATGTATAGAGCTATTCCTGGGAACATGGCTGGAATAGTAGAGAATTACTCATTTTTGGTGAAGCACTCCTACCTACACATGGCCTTGAAGTATAAAAATACTTAGAAGGAAAACTGTTGCTAGATACAATGAAGCTTCAGGGGGTTGAATTTAAATATATTTAAAAAACCCATCAGTTTGAATATCAGACTAAAATATCTGGTAAGAAGCAGGGTAGGCTCACTATTGAGACTTTAGTTTTCTTGTGTCAGACGTTATTGAGCAACGCTGCACAGAAGTATTAGAGTATTAGCACTATCTGTCTGCATTAAAGGATCAGATCTTGTCTGTACAACAGTCACATGCCTCAAATTTTGGAAAAAATAGAGAAGTTTAAGTGTCAAAACACAGCTGAACAGCATCTGGGTAAATGCATAGAGCTATTCTACAATCAACTCCACCTAGACCACGGTTTCCATCCCTGTGCAGTACTTCGGGAGACAGATTAGCTGTCAGTGGCCTGAGCTAGAGCTTTGTCTACCCTGTGTTAGCAAATCCAAATGTGTTAGCAAGATCCTTCTGAAAGGCTCTTGCACCTTTACCTACAGAAGGCTGTTCATTACATACCTGTATCCCCATGAAACCACACTCTGCTGGTGTATGGTTTTGTTAGACTGCTAAGACCCAGGCAGTCATATCCCATGAGAGGGTGATGCAAGTCACTTGGCACTGAACCTAATCTCCTTACTGCAGAAGGGATGGAGGGACTAGAGCACTGAAGCTTTTAGAAATGTAATTTAAAATGTGTTGTCTTCCAAATGGCTGCATGATCTTAGAATGGTTCAGGGAGCATTTGAAGACAAAAAGCCATACCCCATAAAAACAAGACCACAAACTGCAACAAACATGAAATGAGGTACTGAATTACAGTTACTTTGTTGGGTTGGTCTCTTCTCCCAGGCAACCAGCACCAGAACAAGAGGACACAGTCTCAAGCTGCACCAGGGGAAGTTCAGGCTTGAGGTGAGGAGGAAGTTCTTCACAGAGAGAGTTGTTGGCTATTAGAATGTGCTGCCCAGGGAGGTGGTAGAGTCACCGTCCCTAAAGGAGTTCAAAAAAGGATTGGACATGGCCCTAGATTGGATTCACCATGGTTTAGTAGTCATGAGGTGCTGGGTGACAGGTTGGACTTGATGATCTCTGAGGTCTTTTCCAACCTTGTTGATTCTATGATTCATTAATGGACTGCTAGATGTAAGCTTTGCAGATGTGAGACACATTCAGTATGGTTCATTCAGGAACTACTGAGACTAATCCCAAAATGCTGAACCAGGACTCAAGCTCAACAGACACATGTGGTTACAGAAAAATCTCCTGTTAAATTTCCTTTAAAGATAAGCGAGTTTCTAGCTTGAATGGGCCTCATAATGGCAAAATGCTGAAAAGTCTAAAGGAAGAAACCCTGTAAAATAGCTATATATGTATGTGTGTGATGTACATATTTACCTTTTAAACCAAGTTTGTGATTTCCTTAGACCACCTAACGCTGAGAACACAAAAAACTGTACATAATCCAAAAGCACTGAACAGTTTTGAATGGCTTTCTCAACACAGAGCAAAAAACATTGCTGAAGCATATGTGTGAGGACCACAGATTTCTTTGTTGTGTATATGGCTTCTCCCATACAGCACACTGGATAAGATATTAGCATAAGGAGCACAGAGAGAGACTGTTATACATTAGACCCTGCACAAGCAGCAATATCATCTCTCTCCATAAATCTAATTAACCAGCTGGGGTGCCCAAAGAGGACTCCAACTTCTATTGCATTAAAATAAAAGGCACGACTGCCACTATAGTGGTGCTGCCACTGAGCGGGCATGACATGGAGATCCCCCCCTCAGTGTTATCATTCTCATTCCCTTAGTCCAGGCTTTTTTAATAGCACCAGAAAATGTTTTATTCATACTCATAATAAAGCTTTAGAAGAATGCACATTTCACTTGTGTTACTGCCTACGTGACAATATTAAGCATCCTAGTTTTCAACCCCTGCCCAGTTGGTAGAGCCTGAATTTGAGGAACCAGACTCAGAAGGGCTGCCAGTCAAAGGACTCAGTTTTACAGGGGAACAGCCTCCATCAATATACTTTTAACTTGGGTTGTTTTATCACTAAGACAGGGGGGCCAAATGTGACCTTGGTGAAGTAACTTCCCAACACAAGAGGCAAAAAAAGCAACTGCAATTCTCTGCCTTGAAACTCCCCTTGTGTAGGACTACCCTCACAGCACAGAGGAAGATGAATATGGTTTAGGTGCTACTGTACTTTAGAAGTGCTAGAGCTGCCTCTCTGGGATGCTTTCCACAGGGAGAACAGATCAGCATTTGATTATTCTTCTGAATTACATGGTCATTTGGTAGTTAACACTTACACCAGAGGTTAATCCACACTGTTATGTTCAGGATGCAAAAGCAGTGACCAAAGGTTTGATTTTCTGATTCAATGATTGAGTGGGAGTGGATTATTTCCCCCTACCCTACAGGCAGTATTTAAGACTCTTCAGATTTTCAGGTGAAACACGTACAACACCTCTTGGAAACTGACATCTAACATAGCCCCCAGGGCATTTGTAAAAGGCATCCTAAGGTAGTCACAATGGCTAGTGATAGGACTAAGGGAAATGGAACAAAACTGGAAGTGGGTAGATTCAGACTGGGTGTTAGGAAGAAGTTCCTCACCATGAGGGTGGTGAGACACTGGAACAGGTTACCCAGGGAGGTGGTGGAAGCCTCATCCCTGGAGGTTTCCAAGGCCAGGCTGGATGGGGCTGTGAGCACCATGATCTAGTGTGAGGTGTCCCTGCCCATGGCAGAGGGGTTGGAACTGGATGATCTTTGAGATCCCTTCCAAACCTGACAGTTCCATGATTCTGTAATAAAAGAGATTGGTCACAAAAACTACTTTTCTTCATTGTAAAGACCCACAGGAGAGTGCTTAATTTTACCTATAAATTAGATGACCCTATAGTAGAAGCCTACCCCAAGAGATATGTCCATTGAGACAAGAGGAATTACATTCAAAAGATCTCTACATAGCTCATCTACAGACCACAATCAGTTTAAGAGGAAAATCCAGATGTAATTCTAGGTTAGGTGCCTCTGATCTGGTTCAACATGCACAATTCAATTACGCATCACAATGTCTCTAGTTCTGAGCAGCAAATTTGGTCTTCCAAGGAAATAAGTGTACCTCCTGCACAGGGCTGTGAACCATGCTGAAAAGTTCACTCCCACATCCCTAGGCACTGAAGGCATAAAATTCAGAACTCTGCTTCCCTGTGATCTGTTGGTTTTCATTCCAAGAAAAGCAAAAGCATAGCACTTCTTCATCTCAGTGTGCTTACAGAGTGGTAGCTTTCCTTTCCATTGCATTTAATGAGAAATGCTTCAAAGGTTTCTAGGAAAAGAAGCTACCAACATCCCATCAAATGTTTAGAACCACACACTCTGTGCCCCAAATATTCATCTTTTGCTCATTCAGGCTTTTTCTTTATCAGTTCCAGACAAGGTCCTTACAAACTTTTAAAAATCCTGCTTCTTTAGCCCAGGAGAGCTTGTTAGAGTCCTGTCCATCCCTTGAGAGATAAAAAGGAGCATCTTAGGCACAAAGGAATGCACACAGTCTAGCTACACTCAGACTCTCCACTAAGCTCCTGAGAATTTCCTGTACACCATCCCCTGCCTCTCAGTCATTTCAACATGCCCTTTCATTTGATTTTCAGAGAGAAGTTGGAGCATGAGCTAATCAATGTTATACTCAAGGTAAAAGTGTTAGAGCTCTAATCTATACAGCCTACTGGAAAGAGCACAGACACTTCCCAACACTGATGGCAGTGAGCTGTCTGGATAAGATATGAGAGCAGTTGAGGACAAAAAAAAACAACCCACAAATGAACAAACCTTAATGTTATGGCTCTCTCCTGTGAGAGAGCAATCACCTCTGAAAACGAAGCCTGGCCATCACCCAAAGTAAAGGTGTGTCACCAGAGCAACAGAGGGTGCTATTGCTGTTCTGCAACAGGCAGCTTTTCCAGGAAAGTTCCAGCACCTTTGAGGTAGAAAACATCTTCTCCACACATTTCCTCCATTAGCTTTAAACCAAGGACAGATGGAAATCCCATGATGATATCTCACAGCGTAAGGCTGATAACCCACGGTAACCTCAATCTTGCCCTTAAAGCAGTGTTGACAGCTTCCCAAAATAGAGCATGTGGGCAGATGTTTGGGAGAAAAGAAAGCAAACATCTGTCCTGCTAGAAATGTAAATCCTCCATACCCACCCTCTGCCACTCTGTAGCTTGGCACCAACTCACTCTCAACTCCTGCAGCACGTGGGCACACACAGGGAACAGCCCAGTCCCATGTCACAGCAACCAGCTTCACGCTGGATTTTGGGTAATGCAGAGCATTAAGCACAGCCTAATATCACTAATGCAAACCCAGGCTGGTATCCATATTATAGGATCTGAGCAAACGGGCTCGGGGTTAGCTGGAAGTCCTAGCTGTGTTAACCAAAGGAGTTTTGCAAGCAAAAGGAAACAAACCACTTGATCACATGATGCCACGAGCACATGTGCACCATGCGTGATGAGGTGACTCTGCTCAGCTGCTTGTGATCTGCAATAAAGCTGAGCAAGTGCAAGAAGTCATGGGAGTGCCAGCAGGAAAATCCTAGCTGTTACTTTAACTGGAAGTGTGCTTGTTTGCTGTGTTCTCTGCTGGCAGTGAGAGCACTGTAAATAAAACATGACCACTCATTTATTTAGCAAGCAAGTCTTTGAAAAGTTCTTTTGCACAGCTCTTACTAATTTATGCCATACAAGATTAACCCTCCCTCTGCTCCACACCTTCACATGCTTGAAGTGACCAGGGAACAAGATCCTTGTTAAATATTGCTCTAAAATATAACATTTTGGCACCTCTCCAGTTCTGTTCCAGCCATTTGACTGCCTTGGAGAGCTTCAGACAAAAAAGATACAATTCAGCCAAGGATTCACCCTCTTGTCACCAAGATTCAGTCTGATTCTTACCCCAGTCAGTGCCTTTTCTCTAGGCATACACATCATTCATTCTACACATTATGGTGCTGATCAAGTGACTGAAGTGCACAGAGAGCCCTGTGCAATCAGTACAGCTCCAGCTGCACATCTGAAATGAGGTGAAAGATTTTATGCTGTACACATGAAGTATTTACATGTGCAGCCGCAGAGCACACGCCAGGATCAGGTAACCCACCACACTAAAGGATGGAGCTCCTGTGGTTACTTGGAAACATGCCTGTGAAGTTCAGCCACAGCTCTGCAGGTGGGTTTGCACTGCCAGAGTGGTTTGAAGTGAATATTCAGTCTAAGTTTCAGTGGCTCCCTCTTTCACACGTGTGGGGAAGCCTGTTCATATTTGTAAGTACACAATTTGCTGTGTATAAAACTCGTTCATGAAGACAAGCACACACATGCAGTGTGTGCTGCTTCATAGAATTATGATGGTTGGAAAGGAGCTCAAGGATCATCTAGTGCATCCACCCTGCCATGGGCAGGGACACTTTGCACTAGATCAGGCTGCCCAGAGCCACATCCAGCCCGGCCTTACAAACCTCCAGGGAGGGAGCTCCCACTAACTCCCTGGGCAACTTGTTCCAGTGTCTCACCACCCATATGGTGAAGAGCTTCTTCCTAACATCTATAATGGATCCATTCCCCCTAGTTCTATCACTACCCAACACCCTAAAAAGTCCCTCCCCAGCTTTCTTGCAGCCCCTTTCAGATACTAGAAGGCCACAAGAAGGTCTCCTCGGAGCCTTCTCCAAACTGAACAACCCCAACTCTCTCAGCCTGTCTTCATAGGAGAGGTGCTCCAGCCCCCTGCTCATCCTCAGGGCCCTTCTCTGGACACATTCAATTACAAACAAACAAGCGCCACCCAAAACACTCCATCCACATTTTAAAGTCCAAAAGAGTCAGTTTATCCTTCTTCAAAATGGCACCAATTTCTGAGATAACAACCACAAGTGGGCAGCAATTTCTTTGGCATTTATAGACAAGTAAAAGCTTGGTGAAACCAAGAGGCAGTTGTGGGACCTAAACCAACTAAAAGGAGTCTTAGTTCTCACTGCAGGGATGTCTGAGTTTCCCACAGCACAAAGGCTGTACAATCACCTAGCTGAGAATGCCTAACACAGGTCAGCTCTTCACAAACAGGAGCTGCTGACCAGCCAGCTCAGGCAGGTGTGTAACTACTGAAGCACAACAGCAGCTCCATCTGAATTAAGCTTGCCCTTAGAAAGCATTCGAAGGTGAACTCCTTCCATATGAGAATGCATTGAAGCCCCTTGCACTCTGCAACACTCACTGGACAGCATCTACATGTGTCCAACAGCTCCTTGGCTATGACCATGCTCCCAGTTCTCACCATTTGAGCCTGTGCTATAGCTATTCCATTTCCAAACAGGGCAGGCAGCACTGAGCCATATGGTGTACTTCATAAAATCAGAGGATTCATTTTCAGCACTTGATTATTAGCCCAAGTGTCAATATGAAACATTATTCCTCCTAAAGCCCTTTATTAGCAAACACAAGCATAAATATTTAAGGCATAGTTACATGATCTAGTGCTTAAAGTGCAAAGAGAAAGCAGTGCACTCTTCTATTGAGAGTATTAGCTTAGTTCAGCGTAAAGGATCATTGAGGAACATCCAAGAAGTGCTGGGTACTGATAATTCCACAGCACAGCAGAGATGATGTTTAACACTAATGAAACAACAAGGAGGCCAGTCATGTTTGTGGCTTCAATTTTAGCGTCTTCAAGAGCTGTTTACAGGGGTAGTGGTCGTGAAGAACAGGGTTCAGGTCTACTTGCAAGAAGCTGTGTGGAGCCTGAGGTTAGAAAAGATTAAATCTCACCATAAATGCCCCCAGCCTAGCCAAATGCAACTCCACTGAAGTCTTTATCACCCTGTAGTGTAGGACTAGCACAGAGATCACCAGCAAGGACCACATTCAGAAATTGTCCTGGAAATGAGGTTAAAAAAACCCAACCAAACCAAACACACACCCAACCCAAACCCATCTCTTCTGAAGAATGTGCTTGTAAAATCAGGTTGGTTTTACACTGTAAAACAAGTGGTTAAGGCAAAATGCTGTATTTAAAATGCAGTGTTATTTTAGACATGTTTGGGAAGTTGGTGGGGATGGAATAAGAGAGGAAAAATTCTTGGATCTGCAACTCCCCCAGACATCTGAGTGCCCAGAATATGCACTACTTTGTGTTATTTGATCCCACAGCAGCAAATGCTCTTCTTCCACAGCTACTGCCCTCACAGGCAGCAAAATCCCTCAGTCCCCTCCAAAGCATCCAGCCCCCCCCCCCCCCCCCCCCCCCCCCCCCCATATTGCTGATACCCAGAAAATAAACCTGCTTCATCGTGCCCATATTGATTTTGTAGAGGTAGAACATCTTTGGGAGATAGAGTCTACAACTCGAATACAGATGATCTGATTAACTCTGCAATTTTACTTATTGCTACTAGGCTACTCTTTTCTTCTTCTTAAGGGGATTATTGATTTGGAGTTTATAGCAACTTCAATGTAACAACGAGGCATGCTGTGCACAGACATAAAGCAAAGAAAGAAACAGTCACTTTTAACAAGGAGGACAACAATAATGCTTATCTGAGCATATAAATGAAGGTAGCACATCTGCTGAAGTAATTGATTTGTCAACTACCTTCTTGCAAAAGCCAGGGGTGCATATGCTTGGTGGTGGTTCACAGGACACCAGCAGCAGCTTTCACCTGATACAGCAGCACTTCCCTCCCTTCTGTCTTCCCCAAGATAGGTAGCTAGCCCTGGTTAGATGCAGCCGTGGAGAGAGGGCATGGCAGGGAGGAAGGATGCAAGAACCTCCCATGGACTAAGGGTGAGTGCCTTAACTTGGAGAGCAGAGTCTCCCCTGGTTTACCCTAGCACAGGGAATCCCAGCCAGCCACCTTCCCTATTCCATAAATGAGATTTGTAGAAAATCCAAGACATAATAAATAAATGCACATGCAGGGGAAAATCTGCTGAAGGGCTTCCCTGAACTAAGCTGGGGCTATTTACTGGAGATGTCAAGTAATCCTTCTATTTCAGCTCCCACAAAAGGCAAAGTTAACATGCACACCACAGGGTTCAAAAAAATGGATAGAAAAGTTCAGAGGCATATTACAGGAATTCAAAACTAAACCTGAGCTTGCTGCAGAATCTCAACAGAATGTTAATATCAGGAACTACCTCTGTGCAGGGAAAGAGTATAAGCTCTGTTGAACAGCCGAAGAGATCCAGCCCCTAATTAAAGGGGGGAAATGGGGGAAGAGAGAAAATAAAAGTGAACAGGTATTGATCACCTCTAGGGGGAAGAGCTGGAAGGAAAGACCACACACAAACTGAGAAGCTGAAGACTACTGGGATTTCTATTTTAAGATATTTATTCTCTCTCTCTGCAGTTTCTATTAAAGCCCATGTTAAATGAATTAAGAGGAAGGGAAGTGACATCTTTCCCAAAGCAGTTGTCTACAGGGAAGAATTGGCAAACCACTGCCTGTTCCACATGGATTCACACCAAGCCTGGCATACTCAGCACTGTCATTTACAATACTGAGATAAATATATGTTCTACTAGCAGTGAACTTAGAGACCACACAAAAGACACCACAGTAGTAAATAAGGATGGAAAGGGGCCAATAAAGTGACCTGGATGGCTTAATAGATTGAGATCTTTCCAACAACAGGCTTTAACAGAGCCAAGACAAAGCTGTATGTCCAGGAACAACGAACATTCAGCATGAGAACCTTCATACTAGAAAGCAGAATGAATAAAGGATTTGGACAACATAAAGAACAGCCAATTTGTCAGGCATTCCCAGTGGCAAAGCTATCTAATAACATCCCTGAATATATGAATCCAAGAACAGCATCTGGGAGCAAAGAATGCATTTGACTTCTTCACAGGGCACTGACAACAACCAGTTCCCGCTTCAAATCTGATATGTTGAAGAAAAACTCGTGATAGCAGAGAAAGAAAAAAGACACAAAGTGTTAAGGGCTGCAATACCCAAATATATACCAAGAAATACCCAAAATTGCTCTTAGTTGTTTATGCAACTGGCAAAAGGTGGCCAGAGTTGACTTGCAAGGAAGGAAGGTGCCAAAGAGATAAGTATGATGAGAACCAACAAACGAAACAAGCCAGACAAAGATGAAATTAGGAAAAACTGGCTTGCTGTCTTAACCCTGAGAGAGCTGGCTGGAACACACAGCAAAGGAAAATGGGGATTCAGTGCCTGCTGACACCCTCAGACCATTTTCTAGGGAATCTTTTTGTAGAGCAAATTACAGGCTCAGTGGAAACATAACTAGGACCTGTGAGGGTCTACAGAGCTCATTACTCAGACCATGCTGCAAGGCAAGAATTACCATTTACTTTTCTCTGGTAACTGTTGGGAATAAGGAGTTCTTCTCTTCCTGTGATGCAGTTTTCAGGAGTGTGCAGTAGGGACCACAGCCCTTCATACACCTTCCTCTGCTTGGAATGTCTTGAATCCAGCTCACCGAATGCTACATGCCTTCCGTATCATCAGAGTCAAGAATGCACTCAGAACTGCCAGTCTCAGGAAAAGAAAGTTGCTTCTAACAGTTTAAATCTTAAACACATCTTTTTTCCACCTCTTCAGGGGAGTTTCTGTGATGACTACATAGAATCATAAAATTGTTAGGGTTGGAAGGGACCTCAAGGATCTCCTAGTTCCAACTGCCCTTGCAGGGACACCTTCACATTAGATAAGGTTGCTCAGAGCCAAATCCAGCCTGGCCTTAAAAACCTCAAGGGACAAGGCTTCTACCACCTCCCTGAGCAACCTGTTCCAGTGTCTCACCATCCTCATGGGGAAGAGCTTCTTCCTAACATCCAATCTCAATCTACCCATTTCTAGTTTTGTTCCATTCCCCCTAGTCCTATCACTCCCTGACACCCTAAAAAGTCCCTCCCCAGCTTTCTTGTAGCCCACTTAAGATACTGGAAGGCCACAATTAAGTCTCCATGGAGCCTTCTGTTCTCCAGACTGAATAGCCCTAACTCCCTCAATCTGTCCTCAGATCCTTTAAGAAGAACTGGTCCTAATGCTAACCACCAGGTGACTAAGAGAATGGTCCACCACGCCACAGGACCATGCTCAGGCCAAGATGGCAACATCACTGAGATTTTTGTAGCTGCAACTTTCTCCTAAACCTTTTTTAATTATTATTATTTTTAGCCTGAAGTCAACCATTTCAGCTTCATTTTTTTAAAACCCTTGTGTAATGACTTTTTTTGCCCCTCCATGGTGCACCCCCTTGTCTTGTGTTGAAGGAAACGATGCAGCATCTGCCATTCACAATTCCATAATAAATATTATTGCCAAGTGCTGATGAGCAGATGTTAATCAGCATTTAAAGCTTACAGGACCAAGGTAGGTCAAGTTATTTTAGTTCTCTCTGGAATCTAGAAAGCTCTTTTAAGCTGATTTTATGACGAGCCCGATTGCCTGCTTTCATTACTAGAAATTCACCATATCTAATCCCCTGGCAGCAGAGTGTGCTGAGTGACACCAGCATTCAGTTTAATCAACCAGCTGCAGTTGCATTCAATCACCTCTACTGGAGAATGAGCCTTCACTCACTATGGCTTCAGCTAGAGAACAAATTGGTATGCACAAGGAGACCAGGACTGCCAACAACTGTACTGCAGTGTTGATTCAGATCTATAATAATAGTCTGTTGGCATCAGGGAGCCAGGATACACATAAACAGTTTGTCTAAGTTCAGAACTTATGGGCAATAATGCAAACTAATTCAGCTTGAAGTTGAAGGGAGCAGTACACTCTCAGAATGCCAGGGTTCTCGGTGGAGCATCTGACCAAAGCTAGCAAGACCTCAGTCTGCCTTTATGAGGCTGTTAGTCCTGTCAATAGTCAGAGGGCAACGTGGGGGCACTCTCTAAAGGACAGCAGAACAAAGCCAGCAAACTCCCAGGGTACAGCAGTCTGCAGGATGCTCAAAACACAATATCCTTTCTGTTAGGAAGTTAACTTTTGTGAGCTGTGCCAAAAATCCGTTCCAGGGCGATCTGCACATCTATGTCGTGAGCACATTCTGCTGAAGGACTCTTGCTGACTTCCTCACTACTGGAAGCATGTGGCTTTCTCCTACTGCTAGTTCTCACTGATTGCTGCTGTTACAGACTATAGCACAGCTAGCTTAAACAAGGGAAGGAAAAAGCAGAAGCAAATAGCACTACCATGACTTTTATACCAGTAGGAAGCTCGGGGGCGGGGCGTTCACAAAGTCTCCTAGAAGGCACAAAACCTTTGGACAGACAAATCTGGTCTTTGAGGAGCTGTTACACTGAGATTCGGAAAACTCATTCACTTGCTCCAATGGAAGCAATCAACAATCACAATGAAGTTTCCTTTCTCTCATCCTTTATTTATTTTCAAATGAAGACAGACATCCAACCTAAATAGTGCCCATTAAAGTACCACCTCTGCAACAATTATGAAGGCAAAATATAGAGCAGACTGCAACTTAATGGCTCTATTCAGGTATTTCTACCTCCTCAGGGATTGTTTCAGACACACAGCTGATCAGAGACATGGGCTTTCTTTCTTTCCCCCACTTTTCCAACTCAGAAAATAAGTTAAATTCCAGGAGTGCCAAACTGACCTTGCATTCTCCTCTGCTTGCCCCCTAATTAGAGTTTAACCAGTGGTACTTCCAGCCCTTCATAGCACATTGAGGACAGAAAATGAAGCAAATGTGGACTGATAGGATCAGAGAGCTTTACCCTAGCATCAATTTCTCCATAAATACAAATGGAACATCAACAGGAATTTTGCAGAAAGAGGGGATGGCCCAAAACCAAGATGAAAGCAGCACTAATAAATCTTAACTCTGGTCATGTTGTTCTGTTAGACTTCCAGCCTTTTTGAAGTTTAACATGTTACAGCAATTCCCAGCTGGGGCAAGGCCCAGAATGTAATTTCATTCTCTTGTAATGCTTTCAGCTGACAAGACTGTCAACAGGTAAGCTTCAGCCAGTAAGGCTAATATAGCTTCAGCAAGCCAGGAACACTCACCTCTTCAGAGATAAACCATGTGTTACTAAATACAACATACCTTAGCAGAGCTCTTCTTAACTAAAATCAAATTGCTGTTGTCACTTAGGCATTGATAAACATAGAATCATAGAATCAATAAGGTTGGAAAAGACCTCAGAGTCATCAAGTCCAACCTATCACCCAACACCTCATGACTACTAAACCATGGCACCAAGTGCCACGTCCAATCCCCTCTTGACCACCTCCAGGGATGGTGACTCCACCACCTCCCTGGGCAGCACATTCCAACGGCTAACAACTCTCTCTGTGAAGAACTTTCTCCTCACCTCAAGCCTAAACTTCCCCTGGCACAGCTTGAGATGGTGTCCTCTTGTTCTGGTGCTGGTTGCCTGGGATTACAGTGATTTTTCTAGTCAGAAGGTGATGCTCCTTAAAAATCCCTCCACCAGTCTTGATTTTCTGCTTCAGCTGGGTTTTCAAAGTCCCATTTGGAAGCCACCCACATTGTTATACCCCATCCACAAAGATTGTTCTTAAGACATACCATTTGATTAAACAAAGATTTATGGGGGTTTTGCTTTGAATTTGTATTTCTCAAAGTGAAAAACCCAAACATATAGAAATGCTTAATAATGCCTGAAGTGCTGCTCAGAGCACAGTCCAACAACAAAGAGCTCAAGTAACCAGATGTGTGCCGAGCACTATTACAGCATTGCCATCCCCAGAAGATGCAGGGGGGGTATCAAAGGGATGCTGAGAAAGCACCATAGCAATGTTTCAGAATCAAGCAGGGTTTGTCAGCCCTTCAAGACACACAGTTTATGTACAGTTGTCACCAACAGCCTTTTCTGCTTAGGAGGGAAAGGAGAAGGAAGTGCTGTAGAAGTTTGCTGGGAGTTTGTCCCCCATACCAACAAGCTCTTGTTGGAAGTTAAAACCAGGTGGGATGTGTTATGTTGCATACTGCATAGACTCCAGAGAACAGGAGCACTCTTACCCAAAGTCCACTACAGCTGACAGGTGATTGCCAAAGCTTTAGCTGCCTTTCTGAACTGTGGCATGCACCTTCTGCCAGCTCCAGCTGGTTTTTAGGAGTGAAGAATTGTTTCTCAGTATCACTAAAAAAACAAAACCAGCTGAAGAGTCTTTATTGCTATCATATCCCCAGAAGTCCACAAGAACCATTTGCAAGTCCCACATAGATTTCTACAGCAACCCATTTTCACCTTGGCATTTAATTCAGACTGCTCTAGAACACTTCTGTCTGCATCTGGAAACAGAAAGTACTTTATTTCAGGTAATGAAAAGGGATTTGATCCACACACCCCCCACAGGACAGTAGGATGCAAATGAACAGATCTGAAGCCAGCTGGTGCAGCCCAGCCTCCCGAAATACAAACCTGTCTCTTAGGCAAAGTCCAAGAGGAAGATGGATTTCTGTATCTACAATGATCACAACAAATACACATTTCCAACTTTTACTGCTGATTTGAACTTTCCCTCTAGCACACATACTGTAATGGTCAGAGTTTCCTTCCACTTCTCCCCTCAGGTGGTTTATGGTGTTTCACCCTCCTCCCTGTTCTCCTTCAAGTCCAAAAAGTCTGCTACAATGAATGGGGGGAAGAAGAAATCCATAAAGAGAACTACTACTTCCTTAGCTCAATGAATGGCACTGAAATTTGCATCCTTCAACTGAAAAAAAAAACCCAAAGTGTATGAATGACCAGCCTTTGAATTCATCACTGAATGGAAAACTAGAACTCAATCCAAGAGATGTTAGTCAGATTGCACTGTTACTTATTACAATGAGCATAGATGATTTTTATTCCCCACCCTCAGCTGCTGGGAGCCTGCCCCTGGGGGCTGGTGCTGGGTGGGAAAGAAGGAGGAGACAAAGAAAACTTTAACACAGCCCATCCACCAAAGAGGTTGCCCCAAGATTTACTTGGGAAACACCGAGCACCATCCAGTTTCCCACAGAAACAATCAAGAAAGGAAGCAAAGTTAAGATTTAAATTAAACCAATAAATCAACCACCTTCTCTTGCTTTCTGAAATGGCTTGAGATAAACTCTCATCTACAATATTTTTGCCATATCAGAAAAGGCATCTGCTCATTTGGCAGGGATATTCATTGTGCTCAGCAATCACTAGCTCATTTTGCCCTTTAACAGATATAACCCATCTCTAAAGACTTGTTACTGTATCCTCAAAACTACTGAGTAGGAAAAAAACCCCACAAATAAGGACATTACAGACTCCAGTGATTCAGAGTAACCCACTCCAGCTTGTGGGTTTAAAAATAGCTTTGAAAATCACACCAGTTTTTGTTTGTTTCATTTTTACCAGCATGCTCAGACTTGTCTCAGTTTCTTCTACTCAAGTCTGTGGAAATTTTGCCTTCAGTGCAATCAGAAAAGGAAATTCAGTCATACCCATTTCTCCAGGATAAAGCAACCAGAAAGATGTCAGCCAGCACAGAGTGGTGCAGATATCACTACACGTCTGTAAAGTCACTTCACAATGCTCCTTTTTCAGGCTCTGCCTATGGTCCAGTACAGAACCTACCTCCCTACATTTCTGGGCCCTAAACACCACCATGTGCCCATTCAGCTCACAGCTTTGCTCAGCATCCAAAGACTGAAATCAGCTAGAGCCCTCAGTAGACCCTCCTGCAGCACTCTGTATCTTCACAACTCTGAAAATCCCAGTCCCAGTCTCCAGGAGCAAACAGCTAACATCTTGCCCCTGAACCACCAGACGGCAACTCAAGAGCTGTAATATTTGGTCCTTGAGTGTTTGCACAGGCATCCTGCTGTGGTGGAAGACTGCAGCCAGCCCCACTCACATCAGCAGAGCTACGTTTGGTCTGCGCTGACGTAGCTGAGGAAGCCTGAACTCTTCCAGGGGTTGCTCTGTTTTGTACTACCTGCTTCCATTTGTGCGCACTAAGCCCTGCCAGCCGTCAGGCAATTCCCAGAACAAATAGGCTGGATTCTATTTTCAGCAGGAGCCACTGTCACTGCTTGGGCTCACGTCAAGGGGAGATTTTTCTTATGTTTTGTGTGGTTTTTTTTCCTCCAGATCCCAAGTGTAGGGGGAAAAGAAAGGCATTATCCTCTGTGCAACTTGTTCAAACTGATGTGCCACATCTGAAATTAACAAGCGAGAGCTGAATTCTGTCCCAGATACTTGTTTAAAGCTCTTCCAAGCTGACCTGTGCAGTCAGTGGTGCCTGAGTAACCATAGCAGCATGTGTGAACAATGCCAAATACTTGTGAACAGACACATAAAAATTCAAGAGGTGGAACACACAAAGCATGGATCTCAGTACAAAGCTGAACAGCCACTATAAAAAGCATCAGAGCTGCTGGTGAGCATGAGAGCAGAGTGAGATCTGCTCTTAACCAAACCCAAAACGAGTCGTGATGTGTGAGCAAGAGTGCTAGCACAACCCCAGAATTAAGAGAAGTCAGATTTATACAGGTAAAACTGGAGACCAAATCAGATCTGAATTGTCTGGATAGCTGTGGCCACCATAGTTACCCAACTAGCAAGGTGCGATCACTGCCTTGCAGAAGAAGAGCCCTCAAGCAGCCCAAAGCACATCTTGATAGTGGTTTTCCAGTTACATTAAATTATACTCGATGCAGAGAGGTATTTACCTACTGCAATTATCCCTGGAGCTGGAAGTAGTTCCAAGACCTTAGAAGCTTTTTAGCTAATTAATGCACTGTCATAAATAATTTGATCTCTGAGGGGGATCAGTACTCGCTACACAGCAAGTAACAACTTTCTTTAATGGGAAAAAAGGTCGATTTGCCAATGCATAGCTGTGTTTTATTACAGGTCTTTATCAGCCATTTATAATTTGCCATAAAGAAAAAAAAAGGAGGGGGGAGGGGAAAGAAACCTTACCCTAAAACACTGCACATTGCTGTGAGCTACACTATCCCTGGAAAGCAACTCTAGGTCTGTCCTGTTTTGTCAGGCACAAATAGCTCCTGCAGGGAAGTCTCACATGAAATTAAGAGTCAGTGCAGATCCTTTCTCACAGACCCTTTCGCAGTTGCAGAGACAAAAGACAACTGCACAGGACAATGTCTTCCCACCTCTGCACCAAAGAGGCAACTGTCTGCTCTGTGCCCTTTAAATAGGAGGAAAGCCCATTGCTTTCTGTCGCAGGGGGTAAGAAAAGCTATGTGTGGGACCAGAGCACAATAGCATGGCAGACTTCCTACTGAACACCATTAAAACAAAGAGGAAAGTCACAGGAAAGTTAGGCAGTGCTGTAACCCAGAAGGTTTGAGCATACTCTTGTCAACACACAAGGTTGCCCTTCAAATAGATTTCCTTTTGACCAGTGATGTAAGGAGAGCATTCTCTTGTGGAGATATGTCTAGGTGACCGACTCTGCTACTGTAGCATGAGAGTTTCAAGTTACTCATAAGGTGGTTGAAGTGTTTTGAAAGTAAAACGATTGTCTAGCACATGAAAAACCACCTAAACTCTCCTAAGAAATAGCCCTTTTGTTACCATTCTGAATACTTACTCTAACAAGCACTCAAGAACCACTAGTGGGAGCAGCTTAATGACCTAAAAACCAGGACAACCTTCTGGCAAACACCTTTTAATACAGGAGAAAAGGACACACCATGCCACAGACACTCAATGCCACACTTTGCAAGGTAAGCTCTGCTCCCTGTGGTTCAGTACAAGCGGCCTGGCTAGCAAAGGAACAGGTGGGTAGGGCAAAGCAGACTGCTCGGCCCCCTTCGTGTGGTGGGAGCGCCTGAGGACAATGCCTCTAGGAGCTACGCTGCTTGGACAAATATGTGCTGGGAGCCAGCTCAGGTGAAATGCTAATACATAAACCAATTTCTCTCAGTGGCATCAAGCCATCAGGGAGCTTCTGTATTTGAAGCTTTGCCAAAGCATCAGCCCAGCCCTTCTGTGGAGAAAGAAAGGCACCTCCGAACTCCTCACGCAAATTTATGCCTTTCCAAGTGCAGCCTTTTAGAAACAACTGTAGCCAGGGGGGCAATTAATTCAATTCTTTCCAGAAGATCTTTAGGTCTGTAAAGCTCATGTATTATTTAAGCTTCACAGCTACACCATGAACATCATCAAGGTCCAGCTTTTACTTTGTGGGAAGAAAGGAAAAAAGAAAGAGGAGTTAAAAAGAAAAGAAAAGGGAAAAAAAAAACAGGAGAAGAAAGAAAGATGTTTTGGTGAGACATCTCTGGAAAAATCCCACAACACTTTCAAAATGCCCCAGATTCCCTGCCTACCAATAGAGACCTTTCCTTTCTGCAGAGCTGGATGGTACCCGACTCTCCTCATCAGCAGACCTCTATTTCAGCAGGACCCTCGATGTGCCTGGCCTCAGATTCCTACAGCAGCATCAATGGAACATCATTTGTGGTAAAAGCCTCAGCCAGGCCATTTTCTCCTGTACCTGCACTCCTAGCAAAATTCAGATCCCCCCCAAGGATGATGCAGTAGAAGGCAGCTGATCTTTCCCAGCCTGCATAACTGAAATCAGCTGGATGAAGAACCCTCACACACAGACAAGTGCCATTAGCAAACAAGAAGTCTACTCAGTAATTATGTAAACATTTTGTTTAGAACAACAGTTATCTGATTGAGAAAGTGCCAGCTTTAATCACCTAAATACAAAGCATCAGCTGGGCTGCATTTCACCTTTAGGAAAAGCCCAAGGGAAACCAGCTTTCTGAAGCAAAACTGAACCTGCTTCTCCCTGGTAGTCTCTCATGCTTGAACACTTGGGAAGCAGGTGTGAAAATGAGAGTAGAGCTTCACCAGCAAGTGTGCTCTTCCTTACAGCATTGAGACCTAAACCAATCGTTTAATGAGCAAGTGCCACACAGCAGAAAGTCACCTGCATCAGAGAGCTGCATCCCACTCACAGTGGGGTCCCAGAGGTGGTGGTCCTCCCCTCCACAACATTCAGCTCTAGACAGACAGCAATCGTGTAGCTAAAGTGCATCCCAAATCCCAAGCACACATATGAGCTACATTTTCTTGGAAGAAATATAACCCTGGATTTGAACAGACCAAGTGCTAGATCCTTTGCTCCTCCACAGCCATTAAATGCATCGAGTACTACAAACAGGACACTCCAACACAGACTGAACAACGTTGACACCAAGAAGTCATCTGCAGACCTAGCCAGGTCACAGCTCTCAGGAGACTGACTTGCTAGGATCATGGATGGCACGTTCCCAAGCCCTAGCTCTCTCTGGTTTGAAACAGGAACAGATTTGCCTGAAATCTGCATTACTCCACGTTCCAAGTGCTGTAGCTGTCAGTCAGCTTTCCAGAAGTTATTACTTCTGTGTATTCAGAGCAGTTTGGGAACTGAAGGTTGTCTTGTCACTTCCACACTCTATAAACAGCATAGAGGCTGGAATATGGTAATATTTACTCCTGTTTTGCCATCTGCTTATATATGCACAGAAAACATGTGACTCCCAGAATGTGGAGCAGCAGAACAACAGCTGCAGCTTTTCATCACAAGACAAAGACAAAAAAAATAATCAATACACAGTTTTTCATGGAAAAGGTACAACTGTGTGAAAGAAAGGCCAACAACATCCTGGGATGGATTAGAAGGGCTGTGGTTAGTAGGTTGAGAGAGGTTCTCCTCCCCCTCTACTCTGCCCTCGTGAGGTCACAGCTGCAATATCGTGTCCAGTTCTGGGTCCCTCAGTTCAAGAAGGGCCTCAGGGAGTTGCTTGAGAGTCCACCACAAAGCCACAAATAATGCTCAAGGAACACCTTCCTGCTAAGGAAAGGCTAAGGGAGATGGGGCTCTTTAGCTTGGAGAAGAGAGGAACCTGGGGGGTGACTTCATTCATGTTTACAAAAATGTGAGAGGTGTGAGTCAGGAGCAAGGCTCTCAGGAGAGGACGAGGGGCAATGGGTGCAAGCTGGAGCAGAGGAGGGTCCATGTGAACACAAGGAAAAAATGTTTCACTGTGAGGGTAACAGAGCCCTGGAGCAGGCTGCCCAGTGAGGTTGTCAAGCCTCCCCTAGAGCCATTCATGCCTTTCAAAATCCACCTGGATGCATTCCTGTGTGACCTGCTCAAGGTTATCCTGCTCTGACACAGGAGTTGAGCTAGATGATTTTTCGAGGTCCCTTCCAACTCCTAACATTCTGTGATAATAAACACGTTTAAAACCCTTGTCAACAGAATACACACTCCTTACCTTCAGCTTTTACTAAAGAGACAGTGCCTGAAAAAAAACCAAACCAAAACCTACTCCCAAATCTCTACCACCTTGGTTATGTAATCAATAAAAAACATCCCTCAAAAACCAGAGGAGTAAAGTCAGCTTGCAACACAACAAGTGTCCCTGAACACCATCTCAACAGAGCATCTTGACATACCTTAGGAAAAAACAATTTTTGATGCTGATTTCCACACTGAAGAGAAGTTCTGTAAAGCTCCTCCTTCACACAGCCTGAGCAGAACTGGAGGAAGAGAGCATCCACTCAGCACCACCAGCCTCAGAACAGTCCCAGAGCAGTCACTCTCTCTGCATCCACCACAGAGCAATTTAAGCCCCCACTCCCAAGAATCCCTCCATGCAGGTGGGGCTTCCTGCTCAGGTGTTTGTTGTCAGTCAGTGCTAAGGGCAGAGCCAAGACTGGGGGAGGGGGGAGTGTGTTCAAACAACTCCCTATACATAGATCAGCATAGCCACTTGAAGTGTAAAGACTCTCTGCTTCCCTCAACCAACCAATGAGTCCAAACACCTAATTAATGGTCAGAATGATAGACCACATTCACACACAGGCTCCTGGCCATCCAGGGAAGTGCCCAAGACGAAGTCACCATTGCATCTTTGGAGAGGAGTGAACCGTGTGGAAGCTGTTTCCTGAAAGAGCAGATACAGGGAACAGCAGACTGCAGCTGATTTGGGAAAAGGCTGATAAAAATGGTGGACTGACTGGAGGGCTGATGCCTCTGCTGACCTGCAGCCCACATCAGATAAGAATTTCACACTCTCCCTGATCTTAGGGGACAGATTCTTTGGATACTGAGAGGTGTTTTGCATTTGGGGCAGGGAAAGTAATGTTGTGAGTCAAGGGGTGTGTGTGTTACAGCCAATCAGAATGAGAACATCTGAAACTGAGGTGTGTAAGGATGCACAGAAACCTCAAACTCTCCAAGGCCTGAGAAGGGCATCAGAGCTGGGTATTTCTGCCCAGCTGGTTATCCTATTACAGAGACTGCTATCAACTTCTTCATTTACCAAGCACAGCACTTGGTTTACTGTCAGGCCTCACGGACACTGCACTTGTGAACCTGCACCAGTGCGATCCCTCTGCTGTCATGTTTCCACAAGTCATCTCATGGGTGAGTTGCTCTCTTCACACCGCTCTGGGACAGAACTAGTACCTTCACCTAGAAAGGGTCATACTTTCAGTACCTAAAATAATAGGAACATATGCTCTCTATCCCATCCCACTCTAATGGAGCTGCTGTATCCCAGGCCATACCATGGGCTAGTGCCTGTAAGATTGCAGTGGTAGGAGGCAGGTCTCAGCCTGAGCTTCAGCCACCCCAACACACCCCAATGTGGAGACCCTTTCCCCACTTAATGTTACACACAGAGCTGAGCCCCTTTTGGTTGAAGATTGTGATTTAGGATATACAGGGAATGAAGACAGCTCCTTACAGGACTGCACGTCTAGCAGTCTAGAGAGACAGCAGCTATGAAAGAGACCATTCAGTGTCTTGTGTGACTATAAAGGAATGAAAAGACTCATTTTACAGTGCATTTTAATTAAAAGTTCATTATAAGAATCTGCTTTTAAGAACAGCATACTACATATTAATGGAAATATGTAACTTCATCCTACAAATGGGACAGTCACCATATTGTTCTTACAATTCAAACATATGAAAAATAAAATATGATATTTAGCTTTATAAATTTCCCCTCTCTCCCCTCCCTCCCCTCCCCCCTCCCCCTTTTAAATAGGTTTTTTTTTTTGTCCTTTTAAATAACAAAAGTATTAACTCTTTCCCAGTACAGTGCATTTGCTATCTGCGAGCCACAAACCGAGTAGCCACATCAATGCCAAGGAAACAGCAACGTTGTCTGCAAAATATTGAGAGAAAATGATCATTGGAAAAAAAAAAACCAACCAAAGTAAGAGAGTAGTCAGCCCAGTGCTTACAGGAGAGACAGTCAACAGGAATTGAAAGAACAGCACATTTCCATATTACACAGGACCACCAGAATAACATAGAAAACAGTGCAGAAGACTTAGGCTGGAAAAATAGAGAGCGATTCTCAGCAAGCTGAAAACTGAACTTTGGCACTTGCTCATCAAAAGGCCTTTCAAAGCAAAACAGAAGTGGAAATTCACTTAATCACAGCTTGGATATTGAAACATAAAAATAACAACAATGATTAAAGTAAGAGAAACGATGGAGAAAAGTTTACAGGCCAGGTCACTATGAATTCAGTACATTCGGCCTACAGAAAATACAAATACAATCTTTAATCCATGTCTGCTGGAATCCTGGCTAGGGAACGACAGGCTTTGGGACAGAACCTCACCTGAAGCATCTGTTTCAATGGAGCTGTGCTGATCACACAGCCCCCTCTTCAAACCGAGCTAGAGAAGCCTGTCTCAAATACATTGCCTTTTAATAATAAAACAAGGATTTCTAGTCTGCAAATTAAAAAGCAAGACCCTTGCACTCCAACAGTGGCTGTTCTGCTCTACCCATAGCTGCACCATCACCACTGCAGTGTAAGGACTAACTGACTTCTTTAAAAAGGGCTAAAAAAAGAATGGCTTCACTTCAAAGGGGAGATGCTAGTCTGGAAGGAAGGAGTCACATTCAGCCTGTTAATCTTGGTGCTGTGTCAGCACTGCACATTGTCACAAGGAGTGCTACAGGTAAGGTGTGCACAGCTGTTCCCCCTCCCTGCCAGAACTGATGGACCAAACTCCAGCCTAACTGAGGCTGCTGCAGACCAAAGCATATTTTTGGTTCTGGCCATAAGAAAGCAAGGGCAGTTCTAGCCAAGAAGTGCTTCTTTCATTGTCAGGCTCAATGACCCAAACTAGCAGCTATCTTTGCACTGAGGCAGTTTACTCTTTTTTTTTTTCCTTTTCTTTTTTAATATTCTTTTGAGGAGTTAAGATTGGGGAAGGGCAGAGAAAAATAAGTGCCTTAAGATTGCACAGAAGATTGTCCTACTAAAGGGGCACTTGGATGGGAAATGATTGCAGCTATAAATCTAGCAGCCGCTCTTCGCACGTCTCCACAGGCCATTTAGTAGCACCTCCAAACACATCAACATTGTTATCAACCCAGGGTATGATGTTGCCAGGCATGTTGGTAGAGCAGTTAGCAATATTCATGATGTCTTCAGCTTTTAAGACCCTGTCCCATATACTGAACTGGCTCATCTCTCCAACGAAGGCTTGAGTTGCATCAAATCTTCCTCCTACAGTGTCCTTTAAGCACACAAGAGTTCAGATTAGATGACAATCAGGTTAGTTCAGTATTTTCTTCTTCAAACTTGCAAGACCCTCCTCCCTAGACATACATTGCTAGTGGCCAGCACTCTAGCTCAAAGGATTTAATTCAAGGCATTATTCAGATCACTGACACACTGCACCATTAAGAGTGGGAGTAGGAATAGCTACAAGGTGAATATTCTGCATATTTAATAAGAGAAATGAAACATTCCAGGGTGTGAGTGCATGAAGTGTTTGGTGCTTTGCTTTAATCTTTCTGATAGTGCATATACAACAGGGCCAAGAGTTCAAGAGTTTTCTCACAGACACTGGGTTTGTGGAGGGGGGGAATTGATTTTATTTCTTTTTAAACCCTGTAACTGTCATTCACTCACCTGTTCCTGACCCAGGATCAAGACACCTCCAGGTTTAATTGGGTGCCAAGGAGCAAGATTCTCCCCAGTGCCAAGTTTCTCTCCATCCTGAAAGGCCTCCCACATCCCATCTCTAGTGGTCCATGTTATACAGATATGATGCCATTTTCCATCACTGATGAAGAGAGGGAGCTGGGCTACCTGCAAAAAAACAAAGGATAATGCATGTTGCAAACCAAGGCTACCAGTTTGAGCACAACATTTTAAAACATATACTCTGTCCCCAGAAGCAATATCTGCAGAGGCAGAGGTTAGTACACATCATTCTACGTTGTCCCAGCTCTCCTGTATTCAGGAACACAGCCAGGCTTTTTCTTCTAGATGCTCACATTGTTTCATTTAGATTCAAGTGACACAAGTACTAGAGTCTAAGCTGCTATCAACCCTCTCTCTTAACCTGTGGCATTTGCTGTTTAATCCTCAGTGTTTAGTCCTAACTTTCCATCTGATGCTTATGTTAAGTTTCTCTTAAAATCTGGAGTTTGCCTGCAGCATTTGCACTAACAGCTCTGAATGAATCTGCCTGGTTCCAGTAGAACTTCTGTGAGCTCCTAGTGGGGCTCCAAATAAGGGGGAATTATGCTCCTTTAGGAGCTCGCTCTGAGAAACTTACGTCAACGTAGACACAAATGCGGTGGGCTACAGAGCAGCTGTGATGTGGGAGAAAGAAAAGCCTCACAGAACATTAATAGTGCTGACAAAATACTGAAGACAGAAAGCTACTGCTAAAGATAAGCAGACTCAAGTTTCCTCTTCTTCCACAAAGCATTAAAAAAAAATAAAGTAAAATTGGATTTTTACTTAATGTATTGATTTGGGAGGATGATAAGACTGTTGCAAGTCCTTAACTAGCCACAAGACTGAACCACCTGAGCTGTGTTGTAGACCTGTAAACACCTGATCCCTCAGAGAGCAGCAAGTTACTAGGAAACAAAACTGAAGGTGGGGAGAAGGGAAGCATTTATAATCAGCCTTAATGACTTGTTTTCCCCAAGCCTCATTCTGAAGCTTGTCAGAAACCATCCATAGAATAGGATAGGATAGGATAGGATAGGATAGGATAGGATAGGATAGGATAGGATAGGATAGGATAAGCCAGGTTGGAAGAGACCTTCAAGATCATTGCGTCCAACCCATCAACCAATCCAACCCACCTAAACAACTAAACCATGGCACCAAGCACCCCATCAATGATGAAATATGAAGCAGTGCAAGACAATTGCTGCCTTATGTATCTAAAGTCTGAAAAAAATGTGTGTTTCAACTGATGTTCAGTCCCTCCACACAACAAAACCAGCCACAATTACAGACTTTGTGCCCTTTGTCTTCTGCAAAATTCATGTTAACGGATCTGATTGGTAGAATTTGAAAGATAGAAGTACTGCAGCTGTCACAGAGTTTGCAATAGTGTGGCTTCAAATGTTGCTTCTGGTTCATTAAAACAAAATAGAAACAAATCAAAACCCAAGAAGCCAAGATGTGCTTGTAAATTCAGGGGACGTGCTTACGTGTGTGCACATGTTAGTGCTGTGCTGCTTTGTCTCACCACACAAACACATGTATAGTCTGACTTTGTTTCAATAACTTCTATGACCTTGCAACAAATGGTGGACAACAGACAGGCAAACACTTCCCCCCCAAAGGCCCAGAGCTTGCTTCTCTCAGAATGGAAGAGTTACTAGACAGATGCCAAGGGTTTGGGCCTTATTCTGATTATGTGGACAATAAAGAAGAGTTAGTCGAATCTCACCTTATCATTAATTAGCAGCTCAATTGGATTATTCCCCCATTCTATGAGGACAATTTCATTAGCCTGCCCAGGAACAGCATATGAGAATGGAGTGCCAATTCCAGGAGAAGCACTTGATCTCAGCCACAAGCATACAGTAAAAGCATACAGCTCAGGCAGAGTCTTCTTGATCTTCCCATACAAGTAGTTGGTGCGAAGAGGAAGGGAGACCTTGAATTCGTCGGGCGCCTTAAATGCACTGCTACCTGGAATTACATCGAGGAAGAAAATGTTAACATTAAACAAAACAATGTGTTTGTAATTCAGGTTAAGAAGCAATATAGATGATATCCAGAATCTTGGCATTCTTGATCACATTAGGGAGGTACACACACAATACAGCGAAGCAGTATGACCAAACAGAGAAATGCTACAAGATTTCATATGTGCAAGTTTATTGCTCCTGCTCACTTAGAGCCAATGAATAGATGGCAGACAGCTCAGGGGAGGCTGTTTAATATTTTCTTCCCTGATTACAGAATCAGAGAATTGTCATGGTTGGAAGGGACCTCAAGGATCACCTAGTTCCAACCACCCTGCCATGGGCAGCGACACTTTCCACTAGATGAGGTTGCCCAGAGCCACATCCAGCCTGGCCTTAAAACCCTCCAGGGATGGGGCTTCCACCACCTTCCTGGGCAACCCGTTCCAGTGTCTCACCACCCTCATGGTGAAGAGCTTCTTCCTAACATCTAACCTGAATCTCCCCTCCTCTAGCTTGTTTCCATTCCTCCTGGTCCTGTCATTAACCAACACCCTCAAAAGTCCCTCCCCAGCTTTCTTGTAGCCCCCCTTCAGATACTGGAAGGCCACAAAAAGGTCTTCTCAGAGACTTCTCTTCTCCAAACTGAACAACCCCAACTCTCTCAGCCTGTCCTCATAGGAGAGGAAGTTTAGGCAGACCTCCAGCTTAGTTCATGGCTGGAGGTCTGCCTATTTCAAGCAATCCAAACTGTTTTAAAAGATATTTACTGTTACTAAACACAGACTCTGTGGCATACTCATTATTAAAGCATCACCATGCTTCAAAACCAGTATTTCTTTTCCTACTCCTGCCACACAGGAAGCAAGCAATGGTTATTTTCACAGATAGGTGGCTGAGAAAGCAGGGTAATGCTCCCATTTAGGGGGTCCAATCTCAAACAGCAAAATGATGACATATTCCATAAAAGAAACAAAGAATGAAATTCAGTAGAATTGATTTCTGTCCCATTGACAAATCAGGAGAGCTGAACACAAACACAAAGCTCAAGTTCCAAGTGACCTGAAGGAAAATGCAGTAAAAAGTTATGAACTATGAAAACATTAAGCATGTCTTAAAATAATAAAAGCAGACATTCTGTAGGTTTTTTTTCCTAGAAGATGTGATAAACACCAGTGAGATATTCCAGAGAGGTTTATGAAGCTGAGAACTCTGAAGGCCAAAACTTTCTAAAGGTGCAACACTGTGTACACCCCTGATGTAGTTACTTACAAGTAATCTTCCAGAATTAAAGAGAAACCCTACAGTGTGCCACAAAATCAACCCCTACAGCTCTGCAGTACAGCATCACCCTCAACCTTTCAGCAACCTGCTCTTCTGAGTCCCTCTCATTTCCTTTAACTCACATTCCAGAAACTAATTCAATCCCTTTGCCCAACTTCAGATTCCAAGCGAAAGGAAGAGCTGCTGCCACAAAAGGTTGCCACAATTCTCTCCTGTGCAATTTTTAAACCCCTGGCATTCCCTCAGTTCCCATTCTCAGAAGCAGCTGAAGTGTTTTGACGGCATTTTTCACAGAGCAAGGGGGTGGAAGAAGAAAAAGCTTGCCTAATGCTTGCATCTGTCTTGAGGAACTTACAGACCCAAACCTGAAATACTCCAAATTCTATGCAAAAAAAAAATCTCAGGGTCTTAGGGCTACTGCTGAGCTCAACCTCCACAAGGCTGGCACAACTAATCTCACATAGGGAAAAAACCCAAAAAGAAGAACACTCTATCAAGAGCATTAGTCACTCTGTGAAAGAAATTAAGGAAGCAATAATGGGTTGAAAAAGAACAAACAGTATTCATCTTTTTTCCTTTCTGTTTTTCAGTTTGTGCTCATGACTTGAAAACACTGAGAACTCCAAATGATGCTAATAAGATCCTCCTGTTCTGGGCAATGGGCACACACACAGAGGGTAAGACAATCCTTCTCCCAAAAGCACCTGAATTATTTTTGGCCGTGATGGATTTGTTATTCCCTTTTAGAGATGGAGAAATTACATTCAGATACAGCAAGTGACCTGTCTGTGTCTCCAGCAAAGCTGGGAATCACATTTAAGTCCAGGCATTACTAGTTGCAGGATCATTCCTCCACCCAGTCCTGGTTTTTAATGCATTATCTACTGTTGATGGAAACAGCCAGTGAAGGAATTACCAGAAGACTCTGGAAATCACAGCAGTTGTACAAATTTGAAACTCTTCTGCCCCACTGTTAGCTAAACACAGCTCTCACAACTACAGATAAGAAGCAGTTTGTAGTGTCACCTTGTAAGGTGAGGTTTTGCCTGTTTATTTAGTCTTGGGACAATGAGGAGCTTATGACATTGGTTTGGTTAGCTGTGGGGAAGAGATGCTCAACAATCTGGCATTTAAAACACAAGCACAACAGAAATCCTATTTTCAAAAGAGGTCAGATCACTTCAAATATTGCCTGCATTTAATCTACACAATCATTACATTCTCAAATCATTATTAGCCTCCCCTCGATTTGACAGAGGAACCAAAGGCATAAAAAATAACACAACTAAAGAAAGCCTGTGTCTTGGTTCCTGGCCCAAATTCTTCACTTCCCTAGAGACTTAGCACAGCCCTCTCTTCTCACACAGCAAAATAAAGGTGGGAACAGGCTATTTATAACCTAACTAAATTACACATTCTTGTTCTTCCATCACTCCTTTTTCTCTTTCTGATGACTTGATGATATGAGTCACATCTTTCAGAGACAAGGACTAGCAATACTTGCCACATAAGACATTAACAGGCCATTAACTCTCCAGAGCCTTGGTTGCAGTAGAGGCTTTATCTTGGCTCTCAGGAAATGCTGAAATGAGAGAGCCAGTAGAGCTCTTCTCTCTATTCTCCTCTCTTTCACACTTTAAAAGAAAAAAAAAAGATATTACAAAAGATCCAATATTACACAGATGGATCCATTAGGCTGCATTTTAAAATTCATGAGCTGTGCATGTTTGCACCATTTTGAAAGCATGTCCATTAAGCTGCTTTTAAGCAGAGAGCCTATTCACCTTGGAAGATCATCTAAAGATTGGGCAGTGACATTTACTGGTATTATAGCCTGACACAATCCACTCTGCAGGTGCATATAGTCAATACAGTTCTGTTGTTTAGTCCATTTCCATGGGCAACTGTAATTCAAACAAACAGGCTCTACTCAAGCATTGAGATCTCAGTAATAATTAATCTAAGTATCTGAATAAACAAGTAGGATTAAGAGAGCGTCCCCCAGTGGCACCAAGAGTAATCTACTGTAAACTCTGAAGGCTAAATGCCTGGAATAGGACATAGTTCAAACATCTGCAGGTACCCAAAGTCACAGCCAGCAACACAAGTAAAGACCACCAGCAGCACTTTCAAAGCAACAGGCAATGGTTCTGGTATAAAATACCATTGATTGCAGCAAAGGCAATTGTGTTAATTAAATTTAGCCTGTGTGACTTTCAGTCCAAATTAAAAAAGACAGCTCTACTTAAATGTGTACTTGATACTTCCTGGGTATTGACCTGACATCAATGTCATACTTCTTCCTATTTCCACTCACATGTTTATAGATCTTTCCATCCCACAAACACGAAGAGTTTCATCCTAACCACCCACATATGCCAAATTAAGAGACAGCCTTGCAGAAGCCTGTGACAAAAGGAAAACCAATCCAAGTATTTGCACTGTCTCCTGCTATTTAGTCCAGAGCCTTAACTGTTTTTCTTTCAAGGCCTTCATTCAGATCACTGCACTGGAAGGAAGGAGTAAAAATTAACAGCAGAGGGAAGTGCTTAGATTCTGTACAAATTACCTTTTTCTAATTCAGACACTCTTTCTAGCAATGCATTCAAGGCTGTCTCTGTCTTCTGACGATGGGCTGATGTCTCATTATGAAGCAAAGACTTTTCATCCTCAAGCTCAGCCACTTTGCTCAGGAGTTGGCGTTCCAGGTCTCCAAGCCTCCGTTGAAGCATCTCTCGAAGGTCATTAGGCAGTGCTGCATAGGACACGTTGGCTCGGAGCTGGTGCTTGGGGGGAAATGAGAAGAATTAAGAAAGTCATTTCTGAACCAGAAACTGTGAAGCACAGATCCACTCCTGATTCAAAGCAAGATCACCAAGCTCTCCAGCAAGTACAAAAGAGGCATGGCTTTTTAGCACTTGTTGTATTCAGTGCTTTTGTCAGCGCTGTAGCCAAACAGGTCCCACAACAAAAGGGCATTGTTGTTAGAGGCTTCCAGCATTTCATATGAAGGAGTCTTCATACATTTAAGCTCAATAAAATCAATGTAGAGAGTCAAGTCTGATGCATTTTCATTAGTATGGATACATGTGGCACACCAATCAGTTTTTGCTTTACTTGCTTGCAAGTGATATTTCCAGTGTAAGTGAAATGGAAAACTGTTTCTTTTTAACTGAAATTTAAGCTACTTGGAAAGCAAAATTTACCCAGTAAAACTTTCCTCAGCTTTGATTTGCAAAGCAAGGAAGTCTGATGTTCTTTAGATCAACTGTAAGTACTAGCCACTGAAAGTATTTTTATTTAAGCTAAAAAAAAAATGCAATAAAATCAAAACAGCTGCCATGCTCTCTCAAACAATGCTGGTATCTTCAAGGATACTAAGAAATCAACAGTCCCACCTATCACATTATTCTGGTCCAGTTTCTCTTCTGCAACCCTAAAAAAATGCCTCATAACAGACAGCAAGAGGGTGTTATACTACTGCACCATTCAAAACTGTACTTGAAATGGGAGTCCAGAGTATTAAGACCTCACAGCATAACCTCGGGAAATCCACCACTGTTTGGAGGACAGCAGGAGGACACAGAGGTAGCTCTCAGGGTGTGGAAAGCAAAACAAGATCTACAGCATGATGCCTGGGGGAATGCTCCATGAAACATTTCTATGAGTTCCACAGCCATGGGAGCTGTCCAAAGGCTCATGGAAATCATTTCTTGGGGGTGGACTTGGAGGAATTTCCCTGTCTATTAAAAAGCATGCAGAATCAGGTTCTTTTTACTCTATATCAGCTCTAAACACATCACCTTATCTTCACAGTCTGCCCAACACAATCTCCCCATCACCACTGCTCTGTTCAGCACCATATGCCGTGGTCCTATTGCCCAAGATGCCAGCTCTATACCTCATACCCCATGAAGTTACATTCCCAGAAAGAGCTATTTAGGCATATTAATACAGAAACTAAGCTGGTTACAAACAGAAAAATCGTGATCTCCCCACACAGAGAAAGAACACATTCACAGATCAGCCCTTCAGGGCTTTTTTGCATTAAAGCAAGATGAGAAATAATGAAAACAAGACAAGCCAACCAAGCAACCCATTGCCAGGGCTCGGCTAGTTTGGATGGATCTCTACACAGACTAAGTGCACCCAGCCGTGCCCACCCCGTGGTCCAAGCCCCCGTCACACCTTCAGCGATCCCAAGTTTCCAGGCGAGTGGCCAGAAGGGGCCACCCCGCGCTTCAGCCCTACCTCCAGGCTCTCCAGCCGGTCCTTCAGGGTCTGCATGGTGCGGCTCAGTTGGTCGATGACCTGCGCCGGGTCCCGCGGCAGGTCGCCCATAGTGTCCTTGCCCTTGCCCAGCTCCTTCTTCCACGTCCCCGTGCCGGACTTGCCGTCGGTGCCCTCGCAACGGCTCAGCTTGCCGGTGAGCTCCCGGATGGCCTCCCGCTGGCTCCCGATGGTTTCCTTCTGCTGCAGGACGGTCTCCCGCAGCTGCAGCACTGTGGCTTTCAGCTCCTCCTCGGGGGGCAGCGCGCCGCCCTGCATGGGCACCGGGGGAAGCGGGCAACCCGCGCCAACTGCGTCCAGCGGCAGCGAGGTGCAGACGAAGCGGCTGCCCGCCGGGCTCTCCGGATCCCCCGCCGCTGACCCCCGTCCGCCCGCCGCTACAGCGAGCAGGAGCCCGGCGACCACGGACAGCATCCTGGCCGCCGAGTGAGGCGACAGCTCGGAGCGGACAGCGGGGCGGGGACCGAGCCGCGCTGAGAGGGGGCCGGTCCCGTTCCGCCGCCCCGTCCCGTCGCACTCCTCCCAGCGCTCCCGCCTTCGCCGCCGGCCCGTGCCGTTTATAGGCAGGGGGGGCGCGGGGGCGGGGCTCCCGGCTGGCGCCGAGAGCGCTGGTTGGCTGCAGCCGGCTCTGACGCCTCGCGGTCCCCGGGGCCGCGGCTCTGGTGGGGGACCCGGGGCTGAGCCGGGGACCAGAGGCTGTACTAGGGGACCTGGGGCTGTGCCGGGGACCAGAGGCTATGCTGGGAGACCCGAGGATGTGCTGGGGACCGGGGCCTGTGCTGGGGGACCTATGGGAGGGATCAGCGGGCACCTTGGGACCGGCACAGCGGGACGGTGGCAGAGGCATCCCGTCCGACGGGGTGATAAAGGCTGGAGGGCAGCCCGAGAGGTCTTTGGTCCAGCAGCGCCAGCCGGAGTCGGACCGGGAGGCTCAGAGCTCTATCCAGTCGGGTCCTGAAAACCGCCAAGGATGTCAGTTGCACCGCCTCCACGGGTAGCTTCTGCCTCTGGTCCGGCGTCCCCACGGGGAAAAAGCTCCTCCCACTGTCGAGTCTGAACTGGCTTCAGTTTACACCCGTTGTCCCTTGTCCTCACACCACGCACCACAATGAAGACCCTGATTCCATCTCAGTGATTTCTGCTCTATTCGTTCCAGCTAGTCCATGCCTTTCTTGTATTGTAAAGGTCAAAGCTGGACGGAGTATCTTGATGTGATCCAACCAGCGCCAAGAAAAGGGGATCTCCGGTTCCCCTCGTCTGGCTGGTTGCGCTCCTTTCTGCCAGTGCAGCTGGGGATACCGCTGGCCTGGGGTAACGACCTCTGTGAGCTGAAAGATAATGCCGTCACAGCAGCAGATACCGTTCAAGCTACAGCGCAGTACACAAACTGCAACTTTATGATGGAGAGGAAGGGCAAGGGCGTTTTCAGAAGGAGCTTCTGGTGTGCAGAGTTCCACAAGACTACTGTTGGACCATAAGACCGTTGCGATTTTAGCTCTGTTCAGTATTTTTAATGCTGATCACAATTACTTCAGATTTATAATCCTGAAGGCTTGTCTGTTTTTCCAAGTGCCACACAAACCTCAGGTTAACAGTTCTTGATAGCTTCTCACAGACACACAAGGAAAACTTACCTCTCCTGGAAAAACAGAGAAACAATTTCCTCATGCATCAGCAGAGGCTGCTCATGGAACTCTAAAACCTTTGAGTAGGACATCAGATTTTTAGAAAGTTTATATATGGAAATTAAAGACATCCTTTCCATAGGGTGAGTAGCTATTATTATGACATAGATGACTTCTAAACTGATCACTAATAAAAATGAGGAATAAAGAATACATGATTGAAAATATTTTTAGGCGTGGTTTTGTTTGGTGGGGTTGTTTGGTTGGGTTGGGTTGGGTTTTTTTGCTAACTGTAAGTTGGTTTGTTACAGAATGAATTAGCAAGTCACAAAGAGCATGCATCACAATGGTAGTTAAATCTGATGGCTTCATGGAGTTCAGTTTATTCGTTCAACTCCTCTAGCACTGCCCATTTGAAAGTCATGTAAGTCATAGCTGACTGCAGACACTGCTATGCTACAGAAGTGAGAGATGCAGCTTGTGTTGCTTATTCAATGGGAAAGAACAGAGGACAGATGGAGCTCAATAAGTGACTAGAAGCTCCAATTTCTGTCTGAACTCCTTTCATCTGAAAACCAGGTCTCAGGAGACTGTACTACCTGGATGAATGGAATGAAAGAAAAGAAGTACCCACTCCAGTATAAAGGCTCTAATTCCTGGTCAGGCATTTAACTCCCCCTGAAATCAACAGGATATCATTGCTTAATCATTTTGCTGATTAAAATTCTGCATGCTGCAATGAGGAGGACCATGTAAGTACACTAGGAACATCTTGTCTGTCAACGGTGTCTTTTCAGTTCATGTAAGTCCAAGAAATAGTAAAGCCTACACGCAATATTGTACCAATACTTCCGCTCAACATGTAAGAATATTCAGTCACATCTGTACTACATTCTAGATCATTTCACCTGAAGGTCATGTGAAGCAGTATGAAAAAAACACTTAATAAAATAATTGCAAAATGCAGGGTTTGGCTGTCCTTAAGCCCCATTATCCTACCTCAGGACAGCAGTAAGCAGTTGTTGTTACATACATAGATTCCACCCTGTATAATATGGTTTGTGATGGTACTCTACGAAAATAACCTCACATCACTTTAAAATAAATATCAAAATTCTGATCCTGATTTTAAAACCCACTTCACAGTTCAGAGTCTGTTTCCAAACAGTCTTGTGACTCAAAGTATGGCAGTGATAAAGGCATTGCTTCTTTTCAAATTCAGGCAACGTATAGCTTGAAGGGTTTCTTTAATTATAGATAGATTTTTGTCACAAGCTCTTATTCAAGCAAGCTGAGAAGTAATACAAGCAGCAGCAAGCAATAAACATCTGACTTCCAAAGTTCTGTGAGGTGTATGATGGTAAATTGCTCATGACAACAGAAGTGTTGTCCTTTATTACTGTCGAGTTTATTTATGACGAAGGAGGTCAATAGGACAGGGAAGAATCCCCATAAACTGACTCAGGAATGTCAGTTACTGCACAACAGGGGCATAAGTGTGGATGGACGTGGAGAAAGGCAGGAATCATCCATCATTCTTCTTACCATCCTTTATATTTTTCTGTGGCACTTCAGTGTTGTCAAACATAAAACCCAAACAACACAAATTACCCCACTTTACCCCACTTCCAGATTCTGAGACCTAAATTTAATGCATGCAATAATTTATTGAAAGAGTTTCTGTCTGTAGCCAGTGGGGTTTTTTTCCATGTTGAAAGCCATATCAGTCTTCATTCTGAGTGACTAGCAGGCAGCAGTACATTATCATAAATAATAAATCATAAATCATGAAAAAATTTATAAAGTTATCAATTTTACACCAATATATCACATGTTAAGCCATAAGCAAGCTGAATACTTGAAAATGGGGGGGAGTGGGGGGGTGTTTCCCTTATGACCAAGACAAACAGTTCATAGGCACAGTGATTAGATTCCACTGTAGCATGAAAGTGGATTGGGGTAGAGGGCGAGGCGCAGCGAGTACAGAAAACTTCCTATTGCACTTGAGAGGGTTTTAAAGCGTCCTGCCTCTGTGGCTGTCAGGCAGCCTAGCATCTCTGCAGCCCACAGAATGGATTTTTAATTTTTAATTTAACTTTGACAGGTTCTGCTGCCTTCAAAAGGCCTTTATTCTCTTTGGAAGCACCATTTGCATGCTAGCTGCTAGCTGCCTTTATCTTTGATGCGCAGCTGTAATATCCAATACCAGAATTTCGAAGTCTGTGTGAAATGCTTTTGGAGTCTCAGTAATAGGAGAGGTTTGTGTTTAGGAGGAAGGTCTGAAATTAAGGAGATCTGACATTCAACTTTGCTAACGTGCTTCTGTCTGGCCACTATCACTAACACAACCTTGCAAAAACTTCTAGGTAAATTAGGAGACTATTCCTAATTTTTGAGGTGTATAAATTTATGATTCTGTGGAAAAAAACAACCAACCCAAGCAAAGGAAAAAATCAAAGAAACAAAACCAACCAACCAACCACAATACATCAAAACACATGAAGAGGGTTGCTTTGTCTCCCCCAGGGAGGTGGTTGAATCCCTGTCCCTGGTGGTGTGGGAAGATGCAGAGATGTGATGCTGAGGGACATGGTTTAGCATGAGAATCAGTGGAGTTGGATGGTGGTTGGACCCAATGATCTTGAAGGTCTTTTCCAACCAAAATGACTCTATTATTATTATTATTAAGCACATGAAATGCAGTTTGCAAGTGACTTTAGATGAAAGACAGGCTGGGGGTTTGGTGGTAGGTTCTTTGGGTTGGTTGGTTAGGTTGGGTTGGCTTGGGGCTTTTTTTTACTGTTTTGGGTTTTTTCTACTCATTCTTGTTCAGATGTTCAGTGAAATATTGGCCTAATTATCTGAAAGGCTCGTCTTCACTTAGATCCAGGTTCAGATCATCTTCATAGCTGACTTGGAAATTCAGGTCTCAGTATAATGGAAGTTAAGCATTTAACTGCCCAGTGACAATTTTAAAAGCACTAAGTGTCCAGTGTTGTCAGTATGTACATTTTACAGCCTGGCCCTAAGGACATTTGAAACAAAACAAACAACAAAGCTTTACATTTCTTCACACCTCATCTCTCTGGAGTCACCCTCATTGGGGGAGTTTAGGAGGAGATTTGATGGGCTGCTTGGTTGCATGGTTTAGTTGATTAGATGGCGTTGGATGATAGGTTGGACGTGATGATCTTGAAGGTCTCTTCCAACCTGGTTTATTCTATTCTATTCTATTCTATTCTATTCTATTCTATTCTATTCTATTCTATTCTATTCTATTCTATTCTGTTCTATTCTATAAAACACATATTATTCCCTTTCCTTCCTAGCTTTACTAGATTATCAACTGGCCAGGCAGGAATCATCCATTCCTGTCTGTCTGTGCATCACCATGGGACACACTCTCACCTGATGCTTATTATTCGCACTAGTGTTCATATTAGCTGGGTTATACTGGTTCATTTAATCCATTTGCTTCTAAGAAAATTCTACTTGGGCTGCCATTACAACTCCCAGAAGTTAATAAATAAATTAAACAGAGTAATTCCTTAAGCATGTAGCACTTTGTCCAAAAAAAAACAAACAACAAGAGACCAATTTCACTTGTACCACAACAACTCTTGCAAAGTCTCTAAAGCTAAGAAGCTTAAGGGACTTCCCTGAAATCCTTTTAGTCCTACAATTCAAAGCAGGTGAAGAGTTTCCTTGCTGCTGGCCAGGAGATTGTGACCTTTGACCAGATGTGGGGGTGGACCAGACAGGTGGGGGTTGGTCTCTTCTCCCAGGCAAGCAGCACCAGAACAAGAGGACACCATCTCAAGCTGTGCCAGGGGAAGTTTAGGCTCGAGGTGAGGAGAAAGTTCTTCACAGAGAGAGTTGTTAGCCATTGGAATGTGCTGCCCAGGGAGGCGGTGGAGTCACCATCCCTGGAGGTGTTCAAGAGGGGATTGGACATGGCACTTGGTGCCATGGTTTAGTAGTCATGAGGTCTTGGGTGACAGGTTGGACTTGATGATCTCTGAGATCTTTGCCAACATTACTGGAAAAGATTTTTTTCATGTTAAAAGCCATATCAGTCTTCATTCTGAGTGACCAGCAGGCAGCAGTACATTATCATCAATAATAAATCATAAATCATGACCAAAGTTATAAAGTTATCAATTTTACACCAATATATCACATGTTAAGACATAAGCAAGCTGAATTGATTCTATGATTTTGTGTTACACTGTCATACTATTGGTCTCTTACAATGATAGAATAGAATAGAATAGAATAGAATAGAATAGAATAGAATAGAATAGAATAGAATAGAATAGAATAGAATAGAATAGAATAGAATAGAATAGACCAGACCAGACCAGACCAGACCAGACCAGACCAGACCAGGTTGGAAGAGATCTTCGAGATCATCACCTCCAACCTATCATCCAACACCATCTAATCAACTAAACCATGCAACCAAGCACCCTATCAAGTCTCCTCCTAAACACCTCCAGTGATGGTGACTCCACCACCTCCCTGGACAGCACATTCCAATGGCCAATCACACTCTCTATGAAGAATTTCTTCCTAACCTCCAGCCTAAACTTCCCCTGGTGCAGCTTGAGACTGATGCAGTTGTATAAATCACAAGTACATATTTGTGTCAGTCATTTATATCATTGCAAGTGTGTGCTGGATGCACACACACATTCACATATATATGTTAAATTAAACCTCTTTTTGAAGTCACCACACCAGAAATAAACACTTGGATTCTGAGCCAGAATTCACAGAATCAACTGTGATGTACCCACTTTGTGCCAAAGAAAGAAAAAAAGAAAAGAATACATGAGAGAGTAGAAATCCAGGACAAAGGCAGCACAACTTTCAGTGCCTTTCCATTAGAGAACTTTACAGTAGAAGCAGCTCAGTCTTTCATGTCAGTGAGTTAGTTTTTCAGTTCTGTCAAAAGTGGAGTGATAACCTTGAGCTCTCCCTACAGGGATTTCCCTCCTCCTTTCACTACATTGTGACTCATTCTGTGGCTGACAATTAGAAATGCCATTATGTCTTGACCCACATGACATGTGAGACACCAAAGCACCTTACATTCTGAGATGATGTTCAGTCACCTCAATAGGCTTCTTCTCAAGTTCTGATGAGTGTGACAAAGTAATGATGCATGGAGAGGCTCCATAGAGTTCTGGTAGCCACCACCACCCTGAAAAGAAAAAAAAGAGAGAGAGAGTTTTTGCAAGAAACTAAAATGTGCACAGATGGAAGAAGACTGGCCAAAGAAAATGACAAAATAAAAGCTTATGTAATTCTATCTAAGGATTCTGCACCAAGTCTATTTCAGACAAAACACCTAGGGCCAGGCTGTAGATTCGATATTGAATCTGGAGATTAGTTTATTTACACCAGCTGTTAGATTGTGAAGGATTTTTGCTTTAAAGTAATCCATAGCAGCTCCACTATTGACCAGTGCAGGGTATTTCATACTCTGGATCTGGAAAGGTTATTTGCACTGAGGTACCTGTGTGTGAGAAGAGTTAATCAGCCCAAATCTTTTCAGATTGTAACTGTCAAAAATGCATTTACTTGTCAACATGCTAACTCTATTTGGCCAGGCTGCAATCAGAGATTTTCAGAGGGATAGATCTGAATAAGCTTACGTGATTTTTATCCTCATAACAGGCTTACCTTACCCTGCCACTTGCCCAGTCACATTTTGATTTAACCTTTTCATCAGTTCAAATAATGAGATCTTTGGGGAAGTCATTGTCCATTTTCTGTGGTTTTACAGTACCCAGCTAACTCCCCACTAACATCAAGTATTCAGTATTGTAATGGTGTTACCCTCATCTATATATTCATTATCTAAGACCTGAAGTCACTTGTTTTACACTGAATCTTCCAGCCTTGGTGATTCTGTGATTCTGTGAATTGCTTTGCTCAGTATCTTTCACACAGTATGCCAACATGAAATGATGTCACAGACTAAATCTCTTTCTTTGCAGACAGATAGATGTTCATTAGAAAACATACTCCAAAATAGCAGTAAAGCAATGTAAACATTTCCAGTACTTTGCATTTAAGTGGCTAGTGGCTTATTAATTTCATTAAGTGTAATGAAATTAGTAACATTCAGGTCATTCATTTGTTAAAGAGATGCTGCTTCAATGTTTCCATTCATTATGGAATTAATGAAATTAAATGCATTGTAGCACCTCACAAACTTGCAATTGCAAATTACATAGATGTCATTTTCCAATAAAAGGGATAACATTTTACCCATAGATCCTTTATCTTCAGCCTGTGAAAAACACCCTGGGCTATGAAAGACCATGTTCTACATCCTTGCTGTGCCTCAGCCAGTCTGAGCTGAGGTCTAATGAGTTTGTGAATAGTGTGAAAGAAAAGGGAAAAAAAATCCCTGGTTGTTTGACTAGCTGACTGTTGGGCAAGGAAAAATCCTATTTCTCTAGGTTTGATTGAAACTTGAGCTAACTGTCAGTGCCCACACAAACCGGAAAAATAGGATTAAAAGCCAAAGAGATATTAACAGCAGACATGCTGTACATCTGTTTTGACAGATGATTTTCACACTTCACAGGTTTAACTAAAGATCACTTTCACAGCACTTCTTATGAAGCTAACCCCTCTCTAAATGAGATCATTAAAAAACAACTGATGATTAGAGCATCAAAATCTACGCTCTCAAAAACTGCCCCAAATGTTAATAGTAATGCTAAACAAAGAGAGAGCACCTACATGCACATTTTCAAAGCAATTAGATGTCTATACATCAAAACCTAACCAATCTGTTTGTACAATCCTGAGAGCCTTAAGTCTATTTATTTCACTAAGTCCGTGAACCGTTAAGCATACACCAAACTAATTCCTCTCCCTGATTATAGGAGCACAATATGATTTTATAGGCTGTTAAAATTGTAAGGAGGAGACGGAGTATCATCTTGGCTTCTTTCTGCAACCAGATACCTTCCAAAAACTAGGGCTTAAAGTTGTCTAGCACGTGCAAGCTTATGTATGATGCTATTAAAGTCGTGATCAATGGCAAATAATTCAATACAGGGCCACTGAGCTACCATAGCCAAATGAGTCAAGGAATTTCTTTTCTCTTGTTTGATGTGATAAAGGGCTTAGTGTCAGAGCTGTTCAAGGAAATGCTACAAATCCAAAAGTGTAAGTTCAAATGCTGAGCTTGGGTTGTGTGCCAAAGAGCACTCTTGGAGCAGTAGTTGAAGAGTACTTAGCTGTCTGAGCAAGGAACTCAGAGGTACCAGGCACAGCAGTGTACCACAAGTTACAGATGTGCCTAGCTTGATGTGCCTTCATCAAGCTGTGAAGAGATGAGTGAAATTCTTATGGTCAAGAGGAGATTTTGGAATCTCTCCCCAGTAAATGAAGAAACAGCAAATATTTGGTTTTCTGCAGTAATATTTTTATCCTTTTTCTAAGTGCCACAAACACTTGGCTGCCATAATATGTACTAATTTGCATCCAGATTTAATTTTTAGTGTTGCTTTGTCATATTTACATAACATATCATTAACAAATGAAAGGCCTTACAGGGAATATTCTAAAAAGAAAGGGGAAAGTCAAGGAAATATTCTTCAAATCTTAGGTCTGATTTATTTGCCACTGTGCTGTAACTCAGAGTTGTGCTTTAGAGTGTACTGCATTGGGCCCAATCAATCACCAAGCCTCTCTGTTTTCCAAGCTAGAAGATAAAGTTAATGCCACAGTGATGAAACTAATTGGTGGGAAAACTTAACTTCTCTTATGATGATTAAGGAATTCTTGTTAGAGGTTGCAATATGTCTGCTTAGACAGAAAGATAGTTCAAGTGTGGAACTATTTACTGGTAACTAGGGGATTTTTGTTTGGTTTTCTCCTAGATACATTTGATAAAAGCTCTTGATGCTTAGGATCTACAAAAATAAAGCAAAAGAGAATGAGAACAAGTTTAGGCATTGCTCTAGAGCAAGACAGAGAGGGGGAGCTCTTGTGAATGAGATCCATTACAAAACCTGATTTGCTCCAGTTTACATGCAACTGCATTAACCACAAGATTTGTATACCACTGCTGCCTGCAGCACTGGACTCTGGAATAAATAGCTTCGTCTTTACATTACATGCAACTTTGATACAAAAAGGATTGCTGAGGAGCAACCAGAAGGCTCCAGATTCTGGTAAATAGATTATTCCAGTAAGAAAGCAACTGCCATCAAGACTTTTTATCTACAGCATGGTTCTTCATGGGGATAAGGAGGTTGGGCAACATTTAGGAGGTATTTATTAACACAGAGGAAATATGACAGCTCAAAATTCAGAGACTTAGCAGGTGTTCACTCTTACTGCAACATTATTCTCCTGAGCCATAGTTTTCATTATTGTAGATGTCTATTTTCAGTTTGATCACAAACCATGAGTACTGTCTAATGGGATACTTACATCCTGAGGAGCTACCTAAAGATGGGAGGTCTGTTAATCTCTGAACTGTACTCATTCAAGCTTGGTGAATACTCAACAATCCCTGAGTCAGCATGCCACTAAGTCACCATGCCTCAGGATAAAGCTGCTTACTCTAAGGCCAACTCAGCAATTCCTGTACCTCAGCTGAAATCATAGCCTAGAGTACATTGTTTTACAATTGGGTTTATTTGCCTAGTGCTATTCATTCAGAAGCACTCCAGCCTTCTAAAAATAGCTCAGTATTTCATATACATTTCTCAACAGACATTGAATGAACTTAAACACACTTCAGAAGAAAAGCAAGGTAGTTCCAAGCTCAGCTGCACAAAAGAAAGAGTCCCTAGTTTGTCTGAACCTAGCCTGGAGTATAGTAGGGAGATTGGACTAGAGGATCTCCAGAGGTCACTCCCAACCCCTACCATTCTATGATTCCATGAATTGAAGCACTATTTAAAAATCACACATGATACATTTATTTTGGACTGATCTGTCTCACAGGATAGAAGCTGATGTACCCTGGGTGTGTTACAGAACTGTCAGAAAGTACTGAACATACTGCAGTGGCAGCCTCTAATTAATCCACTGAGTACCATTAATCCAGCTGCCAATGTGTGAGTATTGCTTGCATAACAAACACTCTGGAAACAGCACCTTGCATTTGAGCATAATGATGTGGCTGCATGAGGGACCTGGTAAATAGGTCTTTTAATAGGGCATGTTTATACTTGAAAGCCAATATATATCATATTAAGGGGGCATATATTTTGCACATCAGCTTTCTGGGGAACAATTTTCCACATTTAATTGAACTGAACCCCCTTTATACTTCTGTAATTTGTTAACCCTTCTCTACCCAAGCCTTATGTGGAATTCATGCTCTAATCATGATTCATTTCTTTCTGACCACTCACTGGTCTCACATAGTATCATTCACTTGTTATCTCTCCTCATTCCCACTGAATTATTTGTGGGTCATTCCAGCATTTTATTCCAAGTTTTTAGTGTTGTAAATAGAATAGAATAGGATAGAATAGAATAGAATAGACCAGACCAGGTTGGAAGAGACCTTCAAGATCATCATGTCCAACCTATCATCCAACACCACCCAATCAACTAAACCCTGCAACCAAGCATCCTGTCAAGCCTCAAATTTGACTCAACTGACTTAGTTCTTCAAAGGTATTCTTTTTTTTCCCTGTTGACAGGATCAAATCATCCATGTGGATTGCTGCATCTCATGGAGATTACTGTTCTGCTTACAAAAGTTATGCTGTGATTTGCTTGGGGAGCATTCCCATTCATGAATCTTGGTGTCTAGCATATTTATTGAAAGCCACCAACATGTCTAAACTCAACATTCAAACAGTCACAAGGCATGTTTGTTTAAAGTCTGCTCTGCTGCACATGAAATTTTTAGAAGCATGTTGAATTCTTCTATAAGTGAAGTCACATCACTTCATTGTTTAAATGGCTTACATGTTATATTTCCCTTATTAAAGCTGTATTTCAATAATCTCAGAAGTCTGAGCATATCCCTGGTTAAAGCTGCATCAGTGGCACCTCTGTGTGCTATGTTTGAATAATCTGTAAGCACAGTAAGACTTTTTTTATGTGCCATTTGTAATGCATTATGCACATAGATGAAAGTGGCAAGGGTTTTAGCCTCATCAATGAAGCCCCAAAGGAACAGTTGTGGTATAAGCACACAATCTCAACCAGATGTAACTCTTTGGGCTAAAAGACAAAAAGGCCCACAATGCATTCCAAGTATTAATTCTCAAGTCTGTTGCTGTAGAGTTTAGAGAGCATACAGGAAATCATTTTCTAAACCAGAAGGGGCACAAATAAGATCTGTCTAGGAGTCCTTCATTTTATCTTTCAATTTCAATTAAAATTATTCCCTTGGGAACCTCAGCTTAAGAGGGAGATTCAGGATATCAGATACTTGTTGCCTCCAAAACCCAGTTTTACAAGTGATGAAAATTAAATGGTTAAAATGTAAGCTAGAAGAAGGAGGAATGTGCATCACTTATTACTTCTATCATTTGCACTTGTGTCAAGATGTCTCAGTTCTGAAGAAGCCCAAACTGAAACTAAATATAACACATTGAATTTCAGTATAAAAATACAGCCCTACTTGCCTAGGGCCTTATTGTGATTCCACATCATTTGCAGGATTTTGTAGTTGGATGATTTCGACTGTACTTAGTAGCTCTTGACATAAGAAAGCATTTTGACTTACTGCTTTGGTCTTCAGAAAGCGTAGCTCCATCGACTTCATTTTCAGCAATCAGTTCACTAGCTTTGCCCTGTAAGATGAATGGATGGTTTTGCCTGAGTTGGTTTGGGGCTGCAGAGATAAACAACAGTTTTTCTTATACCCCTGTGGATAAAATCAAAGTCCTCTCTAGTCAACAAGAAGGTGATTAGGGCTTTAAGCATACAGATAAGCTTATTACAAGAGAAATGGAATCTGTTCCCAATAACAGTTGTGGAGTCTGATCATGTACTTACAACACTTGATAGGTGTTCATCTAATGTGCTGTCAGGGACTGAAGCCAAAGGTAGATTAGACATTTTCCAATCATTCAAAACTTTAAGTACATATTAGTAATTTAATGGCTATCTACTTAAAGACACTGGGACAGCCTATTAGTGCATGCAAAAGGTGTCTATGTAGAGGAAAGGGCAGTTTTCCTTTAAAAATATTTAAAAGAATCAAATTGTCCAACTACCAAACATGGTTGATCTCCAAAGGTCAGTAAGGGCTGGAGCACCTCTCCTGTGAGGACAGACTGAAAGAGTTGGGGCTGTTCAGTCTGGAGAAAAGAAGGCTCTGAGGTGACCTTATTGTGGCCTTCCAGTATCTGAAGGGGGCCTACAAGAAGGCTGGGGAGGGACTTCTCAGGATATCAGGACTAGGGGAAATGGAATAAAGTTGGAGGTGAGGAGATTCAGACTGGACGTGAGGAAGAAGTTCTTCACCGTGAGAGTGGTGAAGCCCTGGAATGGGTTGTCCAGGGAGGTGGTTGAGGCCCCATCCCTGGAGGTGTTTAAGCCCAGGCTGGATGAGGCTCTGGCCAGCCTGATCTACTGTGAGGTGTCCCTGCCCATGGCAGAGAGCTAGATGGATCCTTGTGGTCCCTTCCAACCCCGTCTGTGTCTGAGGACACAGTCTCAGGCTGCGCCAGGGGAGGTTCAGGCTGGATGTTTGGAAAAAGTTCTATACAGAAAGAGTGATTGCACATTGGAATGGGCTGCCTGGGGAGGTGGGAGAGTCGCCATCACTGGAGATTTTCAGGAGAAGACTTGATGGGCTGCTTGGTGCAGTGGGTTAGTTGTTTGGGTGGTGTTGGATTGGTTGATGGGTTGGACGCGATGATCTTGAAGGTCTCTTCCAACCTGGTTTATTCTATGTATTCTATGTATGTATTCTATTCTATGATCCTTGTTCTGGCTCTGTCCTACACTAACAGTATGTTCCTGCAGCTCTCTCCTAGGTCCTAGGAAGGCAGTTTAATAGCTATCCTTCTGCCAACTTGCTTTGGTAGCTTTCAAAAACATCTGTATTTAATAAAAGTATTTTTCAAAATATCTGAGTGAAGACACAGAAAAGAAAATGTGCATGAAAAAGCCTCCTTGAGAGAGAAGAATGTGCTATAATTCTGCATGGAGCTATGGAAAGGTAATGACAGATACACCTGAGACTCTGCTTTACAGAGTGTGAAGAAAATCTGAAACAGGAGAAGGTTTAAAAATTTGGAAATGAAGTAAACACACATCTCAGAAAACAGTTGTCAAGTAACATCTGCCTTTGAAGGGTCCAATGGTAGGAATTCACAGACAGCTAGGAAGTAATTAATTTACCTGGAGAAGCAGTCTTAAGGTATGTGCCCTCCTGGAGGAGAACAGAGAGGTGACTCAGCTACACTTCCCTACCTGCAAGAAATGTGATGAAAACTACCATGTCCAGATTACTAACCTCACAAAAAAGAACATGCACATAGGAGCAGCCAAAAAGCTGCCAAGGACTATTAAACATACAGACTCCCATATTCCCTAATCCCCACCAATTTTCTAGCTGTTTGGGCTGCGCAGGACAGCCTCTTACACATGTCCTGTACAGTCACTGCATGACTAAACACTCTGTCTTAACACCCCCATTTGTAAGCTAAATCCTCACAACTATAAGCACTTGGTCACTTGTATATTGTACTGATATAAATACAGATCTAGAGGGTTTACTTTGCATTTGGCAATATGTCTTGAGATCTCCTTGTACCATATAAAGGGTGTTTTTTTTTTCACTGTACGTGGATTAGCATATTATGAAAGACATAATTAGCATATCAAATGCTGGAGATCAATTAGCTGCCAACACACCAGTCTAGACACAAGCGCCTGACACTTGTAATAAAATCAAAGCCAAGCTGGCCAAATGCTGCTGCTAACTCAGTGTGGCTTCTCCCAACAGAAGCAGTAAATGTTCATTCATTACCCTCTGCACCAACAGTGCAGAAGATGATTATCATCTGCTTTCATTTACTGCTATTGTTGAGCTAAATCCTAAATGAGTTCACAGATTCAGAGACTGTTCTTTCATTGTCTCTGTCTATTGACTGTGTGGTTTTGTTCCAGTATTCCCACTTGGTTCCAGTAACTCCTGCACTTACTCCTTCAGCTCTCTGCAGATATGGCTCAGGAGCTCTCTACTTTTCCAGACCTCCCCATGCTGGAAAATAGAAAGCTCCAGCAGAGAGTGAGGGATCATTCCTGGTGCACAATATAGTTCGGCTGCAAAAGTTCTGCTGTGTCAAGACTCTCAGGTTTTGAAGGAGTCTGAAGAGGATTTAACTCATGATGATGAAACAGGGCCAGAACACCGCTCTGCACAAAGCAGAGATCAAATACATTTGCCCTCAAAAGAAGCATAAGAAATCGTGAGAGCTGCAATGCCTTAGTGAGCTGAGAATGAACAGCCTGAGGCAATACATGTCCAGAGAGCAGCAAATACAGCAAAACAGCAGCAAGAGCACCTCATTCTGCAGTCAAAGTATGACCAATTTCCCATGAGATTTTCCTATACCTAAACAAGAGGGAAGGAAGCCTTTTCTTTTAGAGGAAATTTAATTGAATCAGAGACAGAAATCTCTGCTCTGAATTCACTATACAGTTGTATATCAAATGCATTTTGACAGCTCACATTCTTCACTCATCACTGAAGCGCTGCCTTCTTTGAAAACTTCTTGCACTTCTGCCTTCATCACACTTCCAGTGATATGGAGGGCTCAAATATCTGTTTACTTCCAGGAGACAGTAATCTTTAATGTGCCATTATCCACTTTCTATCTGCAGACACCATTTAACACCGAGTCATGTTATATGATCATGCATTCAGGAAATGAAGGCGACTGTCTCTGAGTGGAATTTCAACCAAGAGTTAAAACAGGGACGATTCAGGAAAGAAGCTACAGACAGTGGTTGCACAACAGATTTATTCCCATTAAAAAGGGGAAATCCTGCAAAAGCTAAAGCCTGATATGATTTGGTTACTTTATGATGCCTAGAAAATATTTGCCAACACACAGCATTTTTCTCTTGCCTCGTTTCACTTCATCCAAAGAACAAACAGCACAGAAACCTATCATCGGTTTTATATGCTTTGTTTTGAACTAGATCTCAACAGGATGCTGACAGATAATAAATACTAGTTTCGAGCTCTCAACTGGAACTTTCCTGAAAAGATTAGTCATACCTGAGGGAAATAATTCTGGCTTCACCCTTCATTAAAATGTGCAAAGCCCATGCTTTTGGTTTTACATTCTGCAGACCCACTATACATTCTTACCTGAATGCCCTACTATATACTCAGTATCATGCACTGATACCACCACTATGAAACAGATCAGTTACTTCTGCTGTTGACCAAATCTCAGATCTGTGCAAAGGAGGATGCTGCAACAGGCACCAAGAAAATCCAAGGTTAACTCAACATTTGCTCCTAAGACTTCACTTTGTGGTTTTCTGACAGGCATTGCCTTTTTCACTGTTAGAAAAGTCAGTGTTTGTCTGCTGAGGGATGGCTGGAACCTGACAAAGATTCATATTGTGATTTTCAAAGGGATTTGTGAAGGATAGCAGATTTATAGAGCTGTCTCGTGTCTAAGATGTACTAATGTGAACCTTACACATTAAGCCAAACTGGAGGGGCTAAAGGAGTCCTAAAGCAACAGATGTCAGTGTCTCAACACATCTTCAATTAGTTGTACAGTTAGAAATTCTGAGGAGGTGGGGGGTGGAGGGCAGAGATGTGTTTTCATACCATTTACTGTTGTCATTAGTGTGGATTTAATGTAATAATTATAACTCAAGTGAGATAAATTCGCAAACATTATCCTAATGAGAAAAAAAAAAGGCATAAATATATTCACAATTTAGGCATTTTAAACAAAATCTTCTATTACTTGTCAAGAACTGAGAGACTCCTAAACATCTGCACTGAGCTCATACAAAATACTACAAATTGCTAAGAATTCCCTGAATATTCATTTCGTTTGCTTGTGTTTAATTTGCAGCATGTGATGGTTTATGCTAGTAATTATATAAAATCAACAGTTATGAACACAGATAAAAGACCTTCTCAGAGCCAAGCAGAAAGCACGGTGCTATGTAACAATGTCACCCATTTAAAAGTGGGGGGGGGTGGGGGGTGGGAGTAAAATAAATACTGGCATGATTTCAACAATGTAAAGTGCTCTGTACAGCTGGAAGAAGCATTTATTATTTATACTCTGGAGGCTTCTCATTCACATCTACCAACACATTCACCATTTGGAATGAAGATGAATTAGTAAGGCAACCGGTCAAAGATATTTGAGGGATTTTTTTTTCCTCCGATAAACTTCAAATCCACTAATATTCAGGCTAGCGATTCACATTCTTCCTCTCTAGTGACTGACAGAGATGTGAGAGGCTTATTAAGGTACGTTTGGATCAAAGTAGAGGATGCTATGTAGCACTACAACTTCTGGATTTGGATCTATATCTCCAAGGTAAAATGCTAGAAATATAGCTAAGCTTGCCTAAGCAGGTTGGGATCATGAATAATGTATTGCAGTCTACTATAGAGAAGCCAACAGAAAGCTTTTTTTCCCCCCTATTCAACGATTAGTCCAACATACAGAGCACAGACTTCACACAAAGCCTTGTCTGGAGTTTTTGGCAGTGGAAACGCAGCAAGTGCCTTCAGAGCACCACTCTAAGTCAACAGTATGAAAAGTTATCAAACCAAACAGTTGGTTTGAAATCTGCCTGCATAATTTGCGTTGCGTTATACTTCTACCAGACACAGCAACAAAATGTATGCACTGCAACTATGACTTTACTCATACACACCGAAAATAATAGCTCAACGAATTGCTGAGAACCATCCAAATATCTCCCAGGGGAGATAATGGCTACTGAAAAGCACGTGCCAGCTTAATGACTTAGTCCTCATCATATTTCACATTGCAAAAAATACAAATTACCCTGAGTCTCTGCTTCTCAGGAACTTTACTTATGACCTTAGATCTCCCTGAACACTCAGAGCTTCTCCTCTGTGCACAGCTCAAATTACCCACTCTGAACTGTGCTAAAATCTAGCTCGCAGAAGAGGTCTAATCTCAAGGTACGTTCAAGACATTCTGCGGCCAAGATAACACAGAGTCGGTCGGTTTCTCTTCTAGGATATAGGTGCTTGTGTTGATATGTGCATTTCAGTAATATCCTGGAGATCAAAAGTCTCTTCCAGTTAGTGGAAGACCTAGATTTAATTTCCTCATTAGCCTGAAAGGCTACAAACTGCCTCTCCCACCATCCTAGGAGAATCTCCCAGGCTATGACTCTTCTGCAGAGCAGGCAGCCTCCTCCTTTCCTGTACAGCAATTGCTGTGCTGCACAGGAAGAATGAAGGATTCACAGATGAAAGTGAAAAAATAGCAGATGCAACGCTATTCTTCACATTAATTATTGAATAGAAATCAAAACCTATTTTACCATTAGCTATTTATCGTGCAGAGCTGAACTATGTGCCAGTTAGTATCAGCTGGAGGAACAAAGCAACTCTCTCACAACACCGCAGAGCCAAACAGAGAGGGACCTGGGGGTGCTGATTGACACCTGCCTAAACATGAGCCAGCAGTGTGCCCAGGTGGCCAAGAGGGCCAATGGCATCCTGGCCTGTATTAGGAATAGTGTGGCCAGCAGGAGCAGGGAGGTCATTGTGCCCCTGTACTCTGCATTGGTTAGGCCGCACCTTGAGTACTGTGTCCAGTTCTGGGCCCCTCAGTTTAAGAAGGACATCGAGACACTTGAACGTGTCCAGAGAAGGGCAACGAGGCTGGGGAGAGGCCTTGAGCACAGCCCTGTGAGGAGAGGCTGAGGGAGCTGGGATTGTTTAGCCTGGAGAAGAGAAGGATCAGAGGTGACCTCATTGCCCTCTACAACTACCTGAAAGGTGGTTGTAGACAGGAGGGGGTTGGTCTCTTCTCCCAGGCAACCAGCACCAGAACAAGGGGACACAGTCTCAAGCTGTGCCAGGGGAGGTTTAGACTCGAGGTGAGGAAAAAGTTCTTCACTGAGTGAGTCATTCATCATTGGAATGGGCTGCCCAGGGAGGTGGTGGAGTCACCGTCCCTGGAGGTGTTCAAGGGGAGATTGGACGTGGCACTTGGTGCCATGGTCTAGTTGTGAGGTCTGTTGGAACAGGTTGGACTTGATGATCCTTGGGGTCTCTTCCAACCTTAGTTACTGTGATACTGTGATACTGTGATACCCAGGCCCAGCTTCAGCTAACTGTATTACCAAATTCCTGTCAATTGATACTAATGAAGAGCTCTTGCTAATGGTGTCGAAGCTTCTAACTTGACAACAGCCTGCCTCCACAAAACCACAATGCACATACAAAACACATTGAGTGGGGTATGAGAAAGTATCTGTTTACTGATGACTGCTGAATATTTATTTCTTTTTAAAGTAATTGCCCTGTCATGTTCTACTTTTGATGTACTTCAGAAAATAATTTTCAACCTTCAGGCAGTGGAAAAAAAAAATACCCACCACTTAATAAGGTATGGTTCCCCCAAATCTGATAAACACAATCCCAAAGCATCTCTTAAAAGTCAGAGCTTGTACTTTACAGATATCTATGCTCCTGGCAAAATACCAAATTACACTTAGCTGGAAAGCAAAATCTCTGCTGGGCATCAGGGACTAACTTAAAGATGTAACTGAAACACTTCTTTAGGGCAGAAAAAAAAATTAAAAAGAAAGAGTGTTTGGCTTCATTAGTGCTCAGAAACAACTACCCCTCCATCACATGAAGAGTGGATGAAAAAGACTGCCTCTAAATATAATCTGCTGTCAGAAGGTGCCTGTAACTCTGTCTAGAAGTGCTCAAGGTGCAGGAAAAGGGAGCTCCTTCCACAGTCATTACTCCCTCTCTGATACAGGCAAAGAGGAAATTGCCCAGGGAAAGAGAGCTGCTGGATCTCGATCCCATCAGCAGCACAGTTGCCAGTGGACAGACTGCCACTGAGTAATGTGTAACATTGCATAGGCTCAGTGCACCTTGGTTTGTTCTGCAGGAACCAGTGAGCTAGCAAAGAACTGCAAACTGTCAGAGACAAGTTTGCATCTTCAGCCAGCTTCCGGCATAGCAGATCTGTGCATAGCACTGCACAATAGAGCTGCCCAGGCCAGCTGGCTCTTGGAATGGTCTCACTTGGGGCATCAGTCATACTCCTGCCCACACACACACAGACTTCCTACCTCACACATGGCATCAATGTGCACACAAATACAGATTCTCATTCCCTAGGACAGAAAAGCCAGCCTAAACAGATGTCATCTGCTTCAGATAAAAATGGTTCAGTCCAGTTAACTGCAAAAGAAGCTCATCATGGTTCTGTTCACAGCTCATACCACACCAAAGTAAGGCAATTCACAATGTTAAGATCAGGGTTTTGTGTACTTCAATCAATTACTAATAGTGAACTGTCACTGAAAAGGCGGTACCTGTTAGCTGGTGTCTTGCCTCACGCATGGTCATCCCCTAGATGCTTTACAGTCACCTTCTGCAAGGGATGCAAGAGCAATGCACAAGTGAGTACAAAGACAAAGCACTGAACATTCTGGACATCCTCAAGCATAAAAGAAAGCTGTATGCTCACATTAGGATGGATGTAAGCATTTTGACAGGTGGCCAAATGACTAACACGCATAAATATGTAGCTGAGTCCCAAGGGTTAAGGTAGGGAGACAGAATCTGGTTGGATAATTGTGAGGCTGTTAGGAGTTAACTTCTGACCCAGGGGATAAGTTATGAGCCAAAGCTTCCTAAAATATAGAGAATGGAGGCAAGTACTCAGGTTAGGTGCCTAAAGACAAGTTAAAGTAAGAATGCTTAAATTGGAAGTAACTATATAAAAACAGGACAAAACCAATTCAGAACATGGAGAGCATCTTCTTTAACTAATGTTAAAAAGAGATCAGAGCATAATAAATCTGAAATAGTAAACAAATACAAATCAATTTAAACTCCTCTGATTTAAGTAATACTGCTGCAAGTTCTTTGTACTGCATTATGCAAACTTCTTTCCATTGATCTGACAAATCAGATTAAATGTTTCTAAGCACTCCCCAAGCTGAAATTGAGGTCATGCACAAGACCTCAATTCTCTACAACTCAAATGACTGCTGCATTACAATAAATCAAAGCAATGCAGTGTGGCTATGAACAACGATATGCATTCACTAATGTTGTACCAAAATGTTCATGTTAGGATGGATGTTGATTATAGGTTTCCAACAATCCAATTTTACACCTTTGTGGAAAGCACTCTGCCTCAAAACTTAGTAAACCTTTCCATGGGTCCAGCCTAGGTGCTGTCCCAAGGAAGACTTTGCAGAAGAAGATTTCTTCAATATTGGATATCTCCTGCATTTCACTGCAGAGAAAGTCAACACACAGTAGACAGCTGGGAAAATGATTCCTAAAATCTGCAATCCCTACGTGGGACTTGTGACACTAGTACAGGTTACAGCAGCTCTCTTGTCAGGGGACAAGAGATTCAGCACTAGAATAGCTTTAGGATCACGGGTTGTGACTGTGATTTGAAGCTTCCTTCTGTAGGAGTGCTGAGTAGAATTCACAGATCAATCCTTCGTGGGTCCGTCTACAGCTATGCTCAAGTTTGGCCTCATAACAAATGCCAAGGGTTTAGGAGCTCTATGTATATTTCTCACCAGTGAGAAAAGGTATTTGATTTCCAGCTCAAGGCTTTTTCACTCATCTAGAGACAAGGCTATGGTATTTAAGGGAACTTTAGTTATTTATTTTTAAAAAACATGTTTTAAAAAGGAGGACATGGAGGGAAGCTGTATATTCTAGGGAAGCCAGCAATGACTGCCATGTGTGGAGGTCTGCATCTCTGCCTGTAGGGAGGTCTGTCTCTCTGTGTCTTTCAAACTGTGGCTTCAACCACAGCTAACAATCCAGAAGCAGAAGTATACAATGACAGGTTTCTTCCACTTCTCCAGATTTTGTTTTCATTGCCTATAAAAGTCACCCTGGCAATCAAGATTATGCAGCATAAACCTCCAGCATTAATACTAAAAATCCATTAATCCATTAACATTCAAATCTCTTCCAAAGGAAAAGCAGCAGCTCACATTGCTCTGAGAACACAGATGAATGCTTTTCTGCATTTCAAAACAGTCACAAGACTGTTATGGTACCTCCAATGAACCAACAAGTTCTGAGTACTGGAGCATCATCAGTGAACTCCCACCAATAATCCTTCCTGAGTCAATTTTACTAATGCCAAATCCAATTCCAGTCTCTCTACTGTTGTGGAATTCCATCAGGAGACAGGTAGCATCTTACACTTGTCTCAAGATATTTATTTCTCAGTTTATTCAATTTCAGAGAACATCCCCTAGAATAAATCTCTCTTGGAAAAATCCAGGAGTAAAAGAATTTCATTGCTTTGTCAATACTTCAAAAGAGTAAATAGCCTGACTGGTACTGCTCTGAGTCATCCACTGCAATATTGATGGCAAGGAAAATCATACAATATCTGATTAAACATTATTACTTACTCCTAGAGGATTAATTATATTGTATAGTACTCACCAGGTTTGGGGGGAAGATAAGCCTTGTCAGATCAAATACTCCCACTGAAAAAAAAAAAGGACAGAAACTGTTAACAACATCTTTCTGAACACGTTTTAGGCTTTGAACTCAATACTACAGAAGTTTTTGATTCTAAGAGGCCGGAATAGAATAGAATAAACCAGGTTGGAAGAGACCTTCAAGATCATCACATCCAACCTATCATCCAACACCATCTAATCAACTAAACCATGCAACCAAGCACCCCATCAAGTCTCCTCCTGAACACCTCCAGTGATGGTGACTCCACCACCTCCCTGGGCAGCACATTCCAATGGGCAATCTCTCTCTCTATGAAGAATTTCTTCCTAACCTCCAGCCTAAACCTCCCCTGGTGCACCTTGAGACTGAGTCCTCTTGTTCTGGTGCTGGTTGCCTGGGAGAAGAGACCAAACTCTGCCTGTCTACAACCTCCCTTAAGGGAGTTGGAGAGAGCAATAAGGTCACCCCTGAGTCTCCTCCTCTGCAGGCTAAGCAACCCCAGCTCCCTCAGCCTCTCCTCATAGGGCTTGTGTTCCAAACCCCTCACCAACTTTGTTGCCCTTCTCTGGACACGTTCCAGCAAGTCAACATCCTTCTTGAACTGAGGGGCCCAGAACTGGACACAGGACTCAAGGTGTGGCCTAACCAGTGCAGTGTACAGGGGCAGAATGACCTCCCTGCTCCTGCTGAATACTCAGAAGTTACATGGCAATATCAAATTGGAAAATACTTTCTTGACACTACCTTTGTTAATAAGCAATTATCAATTATTTAGGGTGAAAAGCTACTTAGAGGATTAGTTTTCAGCCCATGACATAATGTATACTTTTACTACAAATACAGAATTAAAGCTGATGGTGCTTACAAAAGGAATAAGGGTGGACAGAACGGAAAAGAGTGAACAATAGCACAATAATACAGTTTGCTTGGTGAACTGGACTCAAAGGGCTCTTCTGAACAGCCATACACAGGGCTTGCAATGTCAAAATTAAAGACTTCAACTCTTCACAGGACCTCAAGAATTTGAATACGAGCTACCAATTTGCAGGTTGAACCAACAGCAGAGATTTATCATCTGTGGTTTTGTAGTGAAGTGTATTAGATGGTCATTATTCTAAATGTTACTACTTGTAAAATCTATCAGGAGCAAGTGCAACAGAAATCATTTGTGCCAAGTTTCCCTCCTGTAGGCTGATAATGTATTACATCAGTTGTAGTGCTGCTGCTGGCGTTATCGACAGATTTGCAAATTGCAGCTGGTTCTTTAATGGTTCTGCAGCTCTAACTTTGATACCTGGAGCATACCAGGAAAAAAGAAAAAAAAAAAAACCAACAAAATCTATAGTTGACAGCCACGGGCTTGTCAAATTTCTCACATTTGATTTAAAGCAAAGTTGCAGTGGGTTTGATCAATAATGTACTATGCTGATCCTGGACACAACTATTAACAACAGCGCTACCCTTCGTATAAACTTTCCCAAGCAAAATTGCAAACCTGTAATAACAGAAATTTACAGGAGCCAAGCCAATGTCAGCTTGCTTCACTGTATTTTATGGATACCCAGAGCTCATGTATCCCTTCTTTGTAAATACTCTGTTGGCTTTGCTCACAGTACAAAAAGAAAACCCTTTTAAATTATCACAAAGAAAAGCAGAAGTAAGAAAAAGCAAGGCTATGCACTAAACCTTCCCTAATTAATCTTTACACAGTTTATTTCACCCAGTAAAATACAATATAATTGCCAAGTGTAACTACTACTCCTATTCAATTCTCAGCTCAACAAAGAAGAAAATGTTGCAGGATTTGGGTAAGTTTAAAGAAAGGATGTACAGTTCCTTTCCGACACATTTATGGCATAAGTAGAAAGAAGCACAGATTAAAAGGCCAAGCTCTGCAATTTGCAATTGTGAAACAGTGAAGGAGGGAGGAGGGGGGAGAGAGAAAACAAACCACTTTCAGACCCTGAGGACTATAGTTAGGAAACATCTTTTTGGTAATATTTCATATTAGAGCAGCTATTTGGAACAACGACACAAAGCAAGCCTGTTCTTTTCTCCTGGACAAAGGACACAATGTACACCAACAGCATTCAAAAAGCAGATCAGAGGATTCTCATCTTCCACTTTAGCAGAAGGCTAAAGGGATTTGTTTGCCTCCAGTGGCATCTCCACTTTTTCTAATTCTGTTAACTGAGCTCTGTCAGAAACGGTACAGAACATGGGCTCACTTAGGAGGGGTGGACCTTTGTCTGTGTAATAATGCAGCATGCATACTGGGCCAGGTTTTAAAAAGCATTTTCCCAGCTTATACCCAATTCCACCTCTCCCTTTTCTCTGATTCTGTATGTCTCTCAGGATCAAAGGCAAATCACAGTACACAAAAGTGTTCACTGAGGAGCATTGTCAAAGGTTATGAAAGAGTGTCTTCGTTATGTGAAAAAACAGAGTGTTCAGTTCCTTTCTTTTCTCTGTAACTGGGCTGTAATGGCTCATTTTGTTAAGAACTGATACCTAAAATAATGGCATTGTCCTTGTCACACGATCAGTGAAGATGGTGTGAGGCAGGCCAATGGGAGAGGACACGGCCAGTAAGGCTCAGCATACTCTGCAGAGCTTGGAAACACGAGCAATAATTGAGTAATGCTTTCTTGCACAGAGCAAATGTACTTCCCAACAGCTGGAATCAAAGAAGTTTTGCAGCATGCTTCCCACCTCTACTTCTGCTGAAGGGTATTTGAGAAATACTTCTAGTAAACTCTAAAAATAAATAGCTTAAATTCTGAGTTTAGAGCAGAAGATTTTAAGAAAAGAGAACCACTGCACACTCCTCACTGCTATCAATAACAAATGTTTAAATCCCATTGAATTCCAGCAAACACTGCAGTAGTTCTTTCCTTTCAGTAGTTTAAAGTAACACATAAAATGCATGCAAAAAGCACAGAGGAGGAAATTCTTAAACTTGTTTCCTGACATAGGAAATTATCTTCAATACAGAGATAAAAATTAAATTCCAGAACAGCTACAATTACAGATTGAATGCAAAAGCTTAACCTCAAGGAGAAGGCATTCTCCATCAGTTAAAAATAAATAAATAACTGAATATCTGAAGGGAGGTTGTAGCCAGGAGGGGGCTGGTCTCTTCTCCCAGGCAACCAGCACCAGAACAAGAGGACACAGTCTCAAGCTGCGCCAGGGGAAGTTTAGACTCGAGGTGAGGAGAAAGTTCTTCACCTAGAGAGTTGTTAGCCATTGGAATGGGCTGCCCAGGGAGGTGGTGGAGTCACCGTCCCTGGAGGTGTTCAAGAGGGGACTGGATATGGCACTTGATGCCATGGTCTAGCAGTCAGGAGGTGTTGGGTGACAGGTTGGACTTGATGATCTTTGAGGTCTTCTCCAACCTTATCGATTCTCTGATTCTATTCTATGAAAACAGATCCAACCATTTAAAAACTAATTAGATAATAAGCAATCCAAAGCTTAAAAAGAGAAAATGATCACAAGAACCATTTGTCTGAGGATACTCTCATGCAATGAGAAGCAATATTACACAGTAGATAAATAAGAACAGGATGAGGTTTTATTAGAACAAGGATGTCCAACACCAACTCCTAGCAACAGAATCATAGAACAGCGTCCTGTAACACTTCTATTTTTTGCCAGCATCAGCTGGGATCTTCAAGCAGCTTTGTACTGCTACCCTTACTTTCACATAGTAAACTAAAGTACAGAAAATGAGGTGAAATGCCAAAGCACGCAGGAGAGCCAGGACTTGTGACCTCTGCTTTAGTTTAGTAACCAAACCCTTAACTGCACTGCTTTCCAGCATTTCTTACAAAGCAGGAGCAAAGGGCTTTAAGAAGCTTCTGATGTCCAGTTTCTCAGAATAGAGTTCATTAACACAATAGCTTTTATTTTTAGAAGTATAAACATCTGGTAATAGGCTTAACACTACCAAGTATCTCAGAAAAATACTCTCTTTTTATTGCATGTTGGTAACCAGTTTTAACACCACTACTAGAAAACATACCTGCTGTACGTATCACTTTTTCTTCTTGCATTTCCATATCTTCACTACCACAATCTACCATATTTCTAGGAAGTATTGATTCCTAAGCTAAAAACAATATCATAAAATAGACCTAATAAAAAGTCCCAGGCAACTGGATAAAAAAAATTATTGTGGAACAATTTTATTCCTAAAAGGAAAAAAAAAAAAACCAACACATTCTTAAGGTTATTGTTTTTATCATTGTTGAATCCTGTAACTAGATTAGGTTGAGTTGATTATTTTTACTGATAGGGAAACTCACCTCATGTAAATATTAATCTCATAGGCTAAAAAAAAAAACCCCAAACCAACCCTGTATGGCATTAATCTCATCAAGAGATTCTAAATTATAGGGTTTATTATCCTATAGAGATTTATACTCCCATTATCTCTTACACCCACATAAGATAAAGCAAGTGTAAATCTGTCTTTCTCCATGCAGGGAATTTCTTAATGCTGTATTAGAGAGGTGATTATTCTATCCTCACATTTCATGACACTGTTCTCTTAACAACCAGAAGCACTCTCATTTGATAGTAAGACAGATGTTTTGACTGAAGCGACTCTGGGTATGCGCTGAAACTGAAAATGAGAAACCTCTTTGAATAAATATTGAAATGCACATTAATCCTTACTTCTAAGGGTGATCCTTCACCATCACGTGAGAGGCTTGGCTAAGGTTCCCTCAAGATATTTGCAGCACCTGAAGGGATTGTATTTTTATGTGATTTTTATAAATGACATTTACTCAAGTTGCCAACCACCCAATTCTTTCTTCTTCTGCTCATTGCACATAGGGTAGGACCATCACATCTGTGCCAGTTTCCACTCATATAAACACCAGAAGCACAGGCTGGTTGTGTCTAAATTTAGGCACAATTTTTAACAATGCAAATGGTATGAGAAGCAATTTTGGTAAATATGTCAAATTTGTGTTTGATGTATTTTGTTCTCTCATCCCACAACATGACATACTCCATCACCAATTCAGCTGCAAGGGGATCTGACTGAAAAGCTAACTGGCATCTACTGGCATGTGCTAACTACTTGCTCAAATGATTAAAAACATCTCAGCTGTCATGATGTTCCCTGGGTGTCGTGGGTAGACACAGTCAAGACCTTTTGGGTCATTAAAGATTAAATCTGTACTGTGACTTTGTGATTTAATGGGTGTTTAATCAGCAGAAAAGAGGATGAAGAGCTCCTGAAACCTTCTTTATTGATAATGGAAATGGTTGTCAAAATATTGCAATAAAACAGGAGCATTCATCATTTGCAACATCCTAGGTTTCTTTCAGCAGCCCTAGAGGACATCCTTTGTTCTGTAACACTTCTCAAATTTGCAAACTGCCTGGTAAGTGCAGTGGAGCTGTGTTGCATTGGACGTGGTTGTAGTGCCGGTGTAGCAATGTATGTTACAGGGCTAAATATGGAATAACATTTTCATGCAAGAGAGCAGAGTTTAATGAATTGCAAAACCATGTACTAGCAGCAGCAGTAACACACCTCAGAGAATACCCTCATCTTGATGCTTGAGAAGGTTTGCATACCAAACACTGCTCCTCAAAGGCAAATGCAAAACTCCAGCTTCTCAAGTAAAAATTAGAATTCACAGACTGAGTTTTTCGTTGGAGCTGGGATGCACCCCAAATAGCTCAGAGAAGAGGAGGAATATTCCTTCATCTCTGCGCTAATCCTACATCCATCTCAGCCCCAGCACAACAAGGCACAGCTTTAGGGATGCCCTAGTTTATGCTGTAATGCCCAGGTCATTCTAGCAGTTTAAAATCACCTGTGCCCAACAATACTCCAGCCAAATGCTTTTCAGTACCTCCAGCACCTCTCCAATTAAGTAATCCCTGTTCTAGCTTCATGTTTCCCCAGGATAGTCTTCCACAGGGAAATCCCCAACCATCTGGTTAGCTCAATTTTCCACTATCTTAGATCCAACAAAGTGGGGAGAAAAAAAAGAAAGGAAGAATGAAAAAGACAGATTTGGCTCTCAGTATTTTGCATATATCGAACCAGATTCTGAACCTAGTTTGATTCATGGAAATCCACAAGAACTTCACTGAGGACAGGGATACAAGTTAGGGAAGATTATTTTGCTGTTCAGCCCAATATTAAGTACAGCTTTCTTTTTTTTTTTCTTTTGAGTAAACAAAGGAAACACTACCACTGTGCAAAAATTATTCACCTCCTATAAATCAGCATAGCTTCACTGAAGTTAACTGAGTCATGAAAATTTGCATCAGGTACTGATTTTCTCCTCTATGTGATGAATAGTGTTTTGTTTGCTCCCCTGGGTCTCAGCTCAGGCTCTATGTGAGTACAACTGGATTACTTATTACTTTTTTTCCCAAAATGAGTATCAACACTTTATAGAATAGAATAGACCAGACCAGGTTGGAAGAGACCTTCAAGATCGTCACATCCAACCTATCATCCAACCCACCTAATCAACTAAACCATGCAACCAAGCACCCTATCAAGTCTTCTCCTGAACACCTCCAATGATGGTGACTCCACCACCTCCCCAGGCAGCCCATTCCAATGGCAAATCACTCTCTCTGTGTAGAACTTCCTCCTAACCTCCAGCCTAAACCTACCCCTGGCACAGCTTGAGACTGTGTCCTCTTGTTCTGGTGCTGGTTGCCTGGGAGAAGAGACCAACCTCCCTTAAGGTAGTTGGCGAGAGCAATAAGGTCACCCCTGAGTCTCCTCCTCTCCAGGCTAAGCAACCCCAGCTCCCTCAGTCTGTCCTCATAGGGCTTGTGTTCCAAACCCCTCACCAACTTTGTTGCCCTTCTCTGGACACACTCCAGCAAGTCAACTTCCTTCCTAAACTGAGGGGCCCAGAACCAGTCACAGGACTCAAGGTGTGGCCTAACCAGTGCAGTGTACAGGGGCAGAATGATCTCCCTGCTCCTGCTGGAGGCCAGGATGTCATTGGCCCTCCTGGCTGCCTGGGCACACTGCAGGCTCATGTTCAGCCTACCATCGACCAGTACCCCCAGGTCCCTCTCTGCCTGGCCGCTCTCCAGCCACTCTGACCCCAGCCTGCAGCACTGCATGGGGTTGCTGTGGACAATGTGCAGAACCCGGCACTTGGATGTGTTAATTCTCATGCCACTGGATTCTCCTGAGTCACATTCTTAGCTTCTATACACTGCACATTGTCAAGATGACTTTAAAGGGCTTTTAAAAGTAATTAAATGGGTTTCTTTCCTCATACAACTTAGAAAAACTCCCCACGTTTTACTGCCATTTATTGTACCAGAATGCTAAAAAAGCAATTTGCTGTAGAAAATAGATCTCAGGATAATAAACAGTACCCAATAATAAGAGAAAGGAAGCTTTGAGACACAACAAACAGCATCTCTGAAAAGGCCACACAAAATGATGTTGTATGACTGATCTTAGCCAGGAATGATAAGGAACAAGATACCAATAAAGTTATGATAAAAGAGTTGAGTCTGAACATATGTGACTAACCGTGATCTTGGAACAAGGACTGATTATGCTGTGCTCTTTTTTTAACCTGATAGCCCAATTATGGATGCTGCTGTTGATTTGTGAAGTCTAGGCAGAATGTTACAGGCTGCTTTTGGCATAGAACCACCAAATTTGGAGCTCTCTAACCCAAATTTGTTTATTTTCTCTTCCCAGCATGAAGCCCGGCTCCTCCCCACAATTCTCCCTGAAATGATTTTGGACTGGAGGCCAAAGTCGTGATAGCTGATGGCAGTTAAGTCATCTTACTGCACTGGTTAAAAATAGGGCTGAAGGATAGCTGTTCTCACAGCTAACAGCTGTCAATTTGACATAACACTTTTTATGATGTGAAAGTGCTCACAGAATTGGGCAACGCTTCCATTTTAATACGCACAGAATCAAGAAGTAATTTCATTTCTTCTTTCAAAGGATGAAAAGCTTAAAGCATTTCTAAAAAGCACTAAACATTAATTTTATTCTCTTTAAAAGGGCTCTCAAAGAGGGTGTTAACAGCTGATTTATTTTATTCCCCCTACATTCGTCTGTTAGTCTTCATCATTACACTTTAAGGAGAAGCTGTTCCACTGTTTTAACTTGTGGGCTGTTGTTTTGTGGGTTTTTAGACTGACTAGAGTTGTCACATCCAGTTTCTCTGTAAATCACTCCATAAGGCTCTGCACCTTTCATGGGTTTTACTTCTGCCACTGTTACCTGTAAAGTCTGCATCAGAACAATGCTTCTGCTCATCTCATTTAAACTGTTGTACCATATGTCAGTGAAGTGGCTCCAAAATACTTTTTAAGCTTTGTGTGCTAGAGGCAAACTCTCACATGTGTTTACTCACAGCAACAGCTGCCTCAAGAACCGCTGTTGTGTTGGGCACCTAGAAGTATTTGGCCTTAGACAGAAGTGCCAGCAATACACACACATTCCCTACCAATTTGATGTGAAATTTGTAGTCACCTCTCCCACCTGGTACGCTGAGCAGTTGTGCAGCGTCTGTTTCCACATGCTAGATGGGACTGCCTCCATGAGGAAGCATTACCGGCCTTCCGTTAGGCTAGAGAAAGCAATGGAGAACTCAGGGGAGCCACTTTGTGTGGAAATGGAAGCAATCAAGTTGAATGGCAAAGCCCACAGCAGCCATTCATTTATGAGAATGTCTTTTCAGTGATACTCCATCTGATTCAAGTTTAAAAAAAAAATAAAAAACAAATCTGAGTGTAGTAAGTTTTACACTGGCATTGCTGTGCAGAGCATCCTAGTTAAAATACAGGGCTCATGGTCCTAGCTCATTTGCTTCACTTCTGCTTTCAAAATAAGACAATGCGGTCTCCAAAGACCTCTATCACAAATACATCAATGATGTTACCACCTCTAAGCATTCAAAAAAGCTGTTTTCTAAGTGGAAGGGAAGACATTGTCAAGAATTAATGATTTGGATTCACTTCCTCCCTCTAATACAAAAACTATGCCATATTCAAGTCACATGAATTCTCTTTGCCTTAGTTTTCAAGCTGTGAAAGAAGCAAGAAGATTCTGCACTTGCCACGTGATACTTCTGCAGGGCTTTATTAATTCAGACTTTGTTTCTTCATTCCTTACAGTAAGTACCAATTCTACAACTAGACCCATTATATCTAGTGAAAATTCTCAGGTGGATTTCTATTGCCTTTTGTGCAGGACATAGAAGGTTTTTTATTAAGAAACAGCAGCTGCTTTCACCCCTTCAGTGCTTTTTCTGATTAAAAGTACATTAGCTACTTGAGAGCACCAGAAAGAAAATTATGTTCTCCTCAAGTTGTATTTCTTACCTGCCTTTCTTAAAAGGGAAAAAAAAAATGAACCTTATGACTGTTAGTTGAAACCCTGGCAGGAGAAACAGCATTTTTCCTTTCTGCACTGTACTTAACAAACACATCCCAGTTCCCTTTCTTTTTTGCTTTAGCCTGAGGCTTCCAGTATGTAGAAATCTGCTGCCTAAAATGAAACTTATACATTTAATAAGAATTCAAGGCTATCTGAAGAGAATTGGCTCTTTTATGAACTACATAAGTCTGAAACTCAGTTAGACACTGTTCAGAGCTCTGTAAATATAAGCCTATATTTCATCATGGACATGTTCAGTGACTTAACAGCAATATAAAGAGGGTAAGTCCCAAGTGATCCTGGCAACTTTTTCTCAGTGCAGTCATATCCATCCCAGTTACTAGGTACTTTAATATACCTTATTTCTTACAATGTTCTAACAGAGTTTTTTGAGTGTTGTCTTTTGTTTGGGGGTTTCTTTATAGGAAAAGAAGCTTGCAAAGGCTAAGCAACATGCAAACCACAAAGTTATTGCTCCTGTTTTGATACAACTTCCAAAATTACAATTACTCTATAGAAAATGTTGGTACAACACATTGTTTTGTTATGTACAGAGCTACGCTCCTCTGCTAGCTAAAAAACAAACTGAAAGGCACTACAAAGAGAAATTCCTTCTCTGCCTACACTAGTACTATAACAGCTCCATACCAGCATATCATGCACATTCTATACCTTATTATAGAAGCCCTATCTTCATTTCAAACAAATACACAAATACAAAAAGAGAAACTTCCGAAACCTAATGCTTCAGACAGTTCCTGCCACTGGCAAAAACATTTTGGGTACAACTATTGAACAATTCTTAGGTCCAAAACACTCCTCCAAAGGTTTTCCTCAAAAACTCAAAGAAAACCATGTATTTTTTCTAGACACATTGAACTGGCAATACCTCCCTACACAAAACCTCTGAATCTGTCTGAATCTGGAAAAGATGCAATGCCTTGACCCATTGCCAGAGAGAATGTACTCAAGAATTGACTGTATGAAAGCACTGCAACAAAAAGATGGACTTGCAACCACTGGCACAAGCACTCTACCAGGCTCTAGCTACTTGTGCAGCCTCCTTGGAGAACATCTCTTCACTGGCCAGCCTTGCAAATGCATTGGCTATTTCAAACTGTACTGCAGCAGTGAGACACAGCCACATGGCAGACAACTAATGAGCTGAGACTGCTCCCTGATCCAATTTACCACCTGAACCCTACCACCTAGGAGGGAGAGGTGAGAAGGTGGGATAGCCCAGCCAGAACAGGAATTAACAGAGGGTAGTAGCCTTCAGTACTAATGTTGGTTTAATTTGCAGAGATCTAGAACTAGCCACTGGAGTTAGCAAGAAGAACTGAGCATAAGACTGATTTGACCCTCATTATTTGAACAGGAACATAGAGTCTAGAGACCAAAAGGATGCATCATGAGCTCTCTGCAGCAAACAGAAAGGGCATAAACAGGAACCACAAAACTTGGAAAACATTTGTGGGACATAAGATTCACAATGTTGAAGAACAAAGACAGTAGAAACTACACAAAGGTGTTTCCTACTGAATATGTGCAAATAACTGCAAAACACAGACTGCCCTGAATAGGGATATCAAAGGATTTCAATTAAAGATAGACAGGATTTATTCCTTCCACAGTTTTACAACAGAATTATCTAAGACAATGTGTAAGGACTGAAAATGTAAAACATTTTAATGCTTCTGAAAACAGATAGAGAGGAAACCTTTCTCTCCCAGATAGTATTAAAACATGTAACAGTCAGCAGTCTGTATTAATCCCCTGTGTGGCAAAGCAAGCTGGTCATGAATTATTTGGGAGTGACTGACAGATTTAGCTGTACTGCTGAAACAAAGCACAAAAGCAAATAATTCCATTACAAGTATGTGGAAAGGCAACCAATGTCATTTAAGATGGCATCAAAACCTTACTTTAAAAACTGGTCCAAATTTCTTCAAATATCCAGAGACAACCAAAAATAGAGACTGAAGTTGCTCATTGTAGGACTCCAGAACTACAGCCAAAATTAACTGCAGTGACTGAGCATACTTCTCTTGCCAGCAATGAAAAAAGAAAGACATCCTTCACCCATGATGATTTGAGACTAGTTATTATTAACACAGAACTCAAGTGATCAATGTCCTCTCTCTAAAACACAGAATTTTTCACATTAACGAGGTTGATAAGCATTTGACAAGGTGAGCAATCTCACTGGAGCCCAAGTATAAATGGATACTTTAAGGGAATATTTCACACTGAATACAAACTGCAAGGATGGCACCAAGCCTGCTGAAGAGTTGTAGAGAGCAGAAGTCCTCTCACAGACTTTCACAGAGCAGTCAGGGATTGATAAAGCAGCAGAGAAAATGTCAATAATGTCAGAACCATCACTGAACATGAAAAACAGGAATATGATGTTTTCAGCAGGCAGCAAATCATTGTATATATACCAGGGTGCACAATGTAAGGGGCCCATTATCAAAGGTGCTTAAAGGATTAGGAGCTTTGGAATACAGTGTGGCAACAGAATTACATCAAAACATCCCTGTAATTGTTCATAACTGTGTGTTTTGGCTTTCCCTTTTAAAATCATCATCTGACTATGACTGCTTCCCTCTTCAGCTTAATTTCTTATGTAAAGATAAAATACATTATGTTGTGTAAAATGTATGAACTCAGATGTGCTAAATAAAATATAATCAGACAAAATCCATGAGGAGTTTCTATTACAAATTGTGACACATGTTATATTTATCATTGTGGTAGTTTTAGGCTATGCCTTTAAAATTTAGCTGCAGATTTCGAGCAGAAAAGTAGAAAAACATAAATAAACCACTTCTGGGTGTGAAAAGGAAAACAAAACAAATTAATTGGATAAATCTCTGGGATAAGAGGAGCTGTATCATAACAATTCTTCCCAATTACCATTCCTTTCCTCTTCTCTTCTGATCTTGGCTGTTTTGCTCCACTTGGGGGAAAACAACGTGCTTCTGGCTGGCCTTGGGATAAGTCTAAGCCACTGCTTTTCTCTCTCCGTTCCTCTCTCCCTCTTGGGACAGGGGGGCTTGGAGGGGCAGTGGAACAGACTTCTCTGGTCTTTTGACCAGGGGGGTTTTCATGTTGTTTGCTAATTGTAAATATCTGTATAATATTGTAAATACTGTATATTTCATGCATATTCATTGCATTCCATTGTAGAGTGTCGTTTTTGCTTGTAAATACAGCTTCATCTGCTTCTAACTGAGTTGGTCTGGCTAAAAGTTAATGCTGGGGGGAAACTTCAACTCACCACAATCATATATATACCCCTAGAGCATACATATTCCTAACCTGATACTGATTCTGAAAAACCTTTTCCCTGGATTTAAACCCAAACTCTGCAACTTCTGAAGTAAACTACACCAAAATGCTCAGCTTTTTAGGTAAGAGTGCAAAAATCAGATTTAACATGCAGTCCCATCTTAGCACTGCTATTAATCTCGCTTGTTAAATTCAGTTTGGAAAACTAAAATAACCCCAAACAATTTAAAAATGTCTTGCTCCAGAATGCCTTAGACTGACAGGACTATACTTGGGCCTTGCATTAGTATTTTGATGCTAAGCACTAACAGCATAAGCACTATGCATTATCCAACAATATTGCATCAGATAGAAGAACCGAGCTGGCAGTTAAATCCTTTGCTTAACGCCAGGAAAGAGTTATAGCTCCTGTCCTAGATTTTGCAAACATATGACTGCAATTTTTTTTCTCAGCCAAATTTCCATAAATCTTTAGAAATTTCTTTCTGAATGTATGATTCTGCATGAGTATTTCTTTCAAACAGACATTATTTCTTTCACTGGAGAAACATCAAAATCTGCTCCTGTGGACTGCGGAAGAATTTTCATTATGACACATGGGTCTCTGCAACTGGGAGGTGATATCCTGTGCTTACCTGCAGCAGAGGCTCTGGTGCTTTCAGGAAAGCAGCAGAGTTCAACAAGGCTGAAAAATACTGATTTTCATCAGGTGGGCTGAAATTTCCCAGTCCTGGTTTCAGTTCAGAGCTGTTATTTTTAAGCATTCAGAGATATGGATTCAGACATCTTTTCATTATGGAAAGTGGAAAATGATGCTTACAGTATTGCCTTGTGCTTGTAAGGCTAGGTCCTGCTCATGCAGCTTGACATTTTGGAACTTGCAGATCTTGCTCCCCCAAGCTCTGTGAAACCAAATAAAACTCAACAATGTGTTCTCCAGCAGTACTTTACAAAATATAAGCACCTAAATTCAATCAACACCCACGTTTTAAACACCAAAACTCAGATAGGTACAGAAGTATTTCAATGTCTGTTCCTAGCTAATTATGATTCAGAAATGATCTGTAAAAGATGCTGCCACTCTGCCTGCATCTCTGCAGAAGCCAAATACAGATGAGTCCTCTTCATACTGCAACTCAGCTAGGAAAGGAAAGCTATTGGTTGCACTCATGGATACCTGAGTTATTTGTGTTTCCTGACCACTGAATTCTATTAGAATTAGAAATAGAATTAACCAGGTTGGAAAATACCTTTAAGATCATCAAGTCCAACCTATCATCCAGCACTATCTAATCAACTAAACCATGGCACCAAGTGCCCCATCCCGTCTCTTCCTAAACACCTCCAGTGATGGTGACTCCACCACCTCCCTGGGCAGCACATTCCAATGGCCAATCACTCTTTCTGTGAAGAACTTCTTCCCAACATCCAGCCTAAACCTCCCTACATAACTCCCAAATAAACATGCTGCAGAATCAAGAACTGAGTCAGAAAGGAGAGACCTCCCCTAGTTTCCCAAGTCTGGTGTCAGAACAATGAGCATTAGAAAATCCAAGCCCTCAATACAGTTGGGATTTTCAGGTGGGGTTTTATTTTTAGCTTTGGGAGGGAGGGGGGCAAAAGAAAAAGAAAGACAAAAAAGTTACAATAACATCTTAACTTTACTTTTCTATCTACAAGTCTGATACCAACTTGCCAAGCCATCCACTGTGAATGGGATTTCTGTGTTTGTACCAAGCCATTTGAATCTGGCATTCAATACTGCACAGAATCACTGCAATCAACGATCAGTAACCAAGAAGTGCAAGAATACAGCCATACAATGTCAACATTTATGCCTGTATTGCACTTGGGATTTTTTTAACTATTAGCTTTACTTACAGAATCAAAACATAGTTTCTCAAAAAATCCAATATAATACCACACACTTTTCTTGAGGAGCAATTTAGAACTGAGCACACTGAAGTGATTTATATTTTAATTCCCATGCACCCATCTAAATTGAATTTAATCTGACATCTTATTACCAAGTTCTATTACGTTCTCCTGGAGCTCTTAGGAGTCTTTTCTAATACTCCCTAATTTCAATACATTTATGCCATTACCATGCACTGACATTCTGCTTTTCACCATTACTCTGGGCAGATAACTGTAGTAAATCAGGTGGTATATAAAACCCCAAACAACCCTAATGTCTGAATTCTTTTCAGTCCTTCCCTGTTGGAGATTCTCCTCATTATGCATCTTACCTCTTCATGCATTTTGCATGACCAGCAAAACTTTTCCCCTGCCTTAGTTGCTCCAGTTTTCCTTAATAATTTTGCATGAGTTACTTTAGGTAAAACCATTCACATGTTTAAATATATTATAGTTCTCAGGTCTCCTTTATTCTATCTTTCATAAAATCCTTCAAGAAGTCATAGCAGTTGAGGAGACATCTTTTAACTTTATAGAAGCTACATGGATTTGTCCTTTGAATTACTTTCTATAATATCACCCATAAATACACATATAACAGATTTTTGTTATCCTTTATGATCTTCTCAGTCTCTGAACACCAATTCTTTATATACCTTTAAGACAAATTGCTAACTTTTAAAAGGATGACTATGAACCTGAGTACCTGTCAATCTGGCACAGACACAGTTGGCAATAGAAAGTTATAGTCTTGCTACAACTCTGAAAAGTCCTGTAAGATTTCCACCAAAACTTCCACTATAAAGTTGTCATAACATAGATTTGAAGCCTTATTTAGAATAGAATAGAATAGAATAGAATAGAATAGAATAGAATAGAATAGAATAGAATAGAATAGAATAGAATAGAATTTGCTTCTCCCCTCCTTTCTCTTTTCCCAGTTTCACTCCCAGCAGCATAAGCACCATCCTCCTGGGTCAAACCAAATGAATGAAACAACAGCTAACATTTCTGTAATGTCTTGAAGAATATCTTCATTCTCTTTAACACGTTGCTTTCACACTTGTTATGACTTGATGAGCAAAGAGTCTTCATATTGTGACTCAGCTCAGCTTCAACTAACTGCTCTTGGAACAGATGTAGAATTAAGGAAGCCCATTGGGCCCATTTTTGAAACAAAAACCTGTGGAGTTACTCTAAAATTTCACTGTTAAAGTGAGAACAAATTGCCTTCTGCTGCCATTTCAAATTAACATATCTTAAAGTTATCTTACCAATGACAAATATTGTTTAGATAGAATGCAACTTATGTCAATATTATATTACAAAGTCTCTTAAAAGAACATCACTGGTACAGTTACTACTGTGGCTATTGGTCAACACTTTCATAAATAGAGTAATGCTGCTAGAGGGCTTGCAAGAAGAAAAATAACTTCATTTGCAGAATATTGTGGCATAAATATTTTATACCTACCTGGGAAAAAAAAATCTTATCTGAAAATTACCTGCTTGAGGAAGATAAAAACGCTAGAAATCCAGAGACAAACTGCAGGTGACACCATCTGCAAAATGCTGCTTTATTCTGCTGGGCATTAGATGGCTTGATGAAATCCAAAGGTACTGCAGGTTAATAAAGGAAAATATCACATAAGTATAGAAGAACAGCAATCCAAAACACATGCAGCCTCTTCTAATTTGTACATTACAGAATTTTCTTTTGAATACGTAACTGTGGAGGTTTTAACTATTACTAAACAGGAGAGGTGATCCCACATAAACAGAACACGTAAGAAAAGATCACACAAGTTCCTTCTCTTGTTCTTGATTTTACAGTAAACTTTCCACAAATTGTGTAAATTGCTTAAAATAACTCTTGAATTTCCTATCTTCACAAAGGCCTTGAAAGACATGTTTGCTTGAGAACAGCTGCATTGGTAGTTAGGAGATACTGCAGGAGTGTAAAGAATCACTTTATGGTTTCCATTTGTGGTAATGGAGAGTTTCTGAACGTATGCAAATAAATTGATCAGGGACAAAGCTACTCTACAAATGCCAGTGAGAGGGGACAAGTATTCCTTACCTAAAATATAGACTTCTAACGAATTACAGCATACTTTCACCAGCAGTTATAACAATCTGGGGCCAAAGAACAACTGCATCACCTGCCTCAAAAGGTCTCTCTTGACAAAACTACACTCAAATACATCCAACACTGATCCATTACAGAATGGATCATGGGGCAGTTTTGAAGACTTCTACGTAAAACTGCAAATAAACACAGAAAGGCAAAACATGATCTGCCTAGAGAACTGTGTGCCTGCAGTACAGATAGGATTCTTCCATAACACAGGGCAGATGCCTACACTTGCTAGTCAGCACTGAAAAACACATTTACTTGGCTTTAAACACTGTGAAAGCCTGTTAGAGGAATGATTCCCCAGAACAATAAATATGACAGATGCTCTACTCATTCTAAGATTGACTAAGTAGAATATAGCAAAGGCTGCTGTTCTACAAAACAGACCACAGAAAAGGATATAAAGGACTTGGGAACACAAAACCTAAGCACAGCTACCTTTTAGGGGTGACCTATATCCTATATAAAAAATACAGAGGAATGTTAGACCCCTCAAAATAGCACATAGAACAGCAATACACTAAGCACAGAGATGCTTGAAGTCAACACTTGTAGCATTTGCCTAGAACAAAACATCAGGATCTGTAAGGACAGGTGCAATCCCTAGCTACACAAGGGGGCTGCAAAACACTACAGCTGCAGCCATACTAACAATATAGGAACGTGGTATCACATGGCATTATTGAAAAGGGGGTACAGAGGTTATAGATACTGAGGTACCTCTCTTATACTTTCAAAGAACTGCCATCACCTAAACCCTGCTGAAATGTCAGAAAATATCATTTTAAAAGGGCTGTGTGCATTCCTTTAAACAAACAAATCGATGTTGGAAGCACTGTGCTGATTCCACTTCTTTACAGCTCTTACCCAACATACAACAGAGCCAAGCCCAAGTCACACCGACAGGTGAAGCAAGTCAAACCTACAGTTGACATCTGTCATGAAAAAATGATCATGCTCAGTGAGAGTATTGACTGCTTCTGTGGTTCATACTAAATAGTCACTGGATAAGCATTAAGTAACTAGAAAAAAAATACAGAAACAGCTCTAGTAATAAAGTCTAGATTTGAAGGCTTTCCACTCTTACTTCAGGAATCACTAGATTATTATGATCTAATTCATCCCATCCTTATGTTCAGTAATAATGAACCTCAAATATTTTTCAAGACTAGTGGCAAGCTGCTGGCCAGAAGAAGTGCAACTTCAGGTGTCCTAAAGCTGAGGCCTTGGAACATTTAAGATCGTTTTAGACAGAAGAGCCTACATTATAGCTAAATTTAGTCAGCTTGCAATCTTTTTTGGCTCTGACATGTTACTGAATAACTGAAATGCGTTGACTGTCATAACATGTTTAAAAGAAATGTCATCTCTAGACATCACATCATGTGAAGGGTAGAGATCCTTAGAGTTAGCAGAAGTTGTGACATTTGGCACACTAAAATATACCTGGCAAATGAGGGCTGAAATTGCACTTATTTGCCTCTTCTGCTCTCCTCTCTTGAAAATACTCAAGGTCAATGGCAGTGCCAGGAAGACAGATATCTGTAGGCAAATATTCCCCTTGGAATGCTTAAAAATCCATAATAAAGAAAATAACAATGAACATTATTTGAATATACCTTGACAAATGTATTTCACTTCTGTAAGGTAATCAGACTTAAATCTCCATGGGGAAACTTGCAACTCTGCTCCCAGTTTAATCGCTTCCCAACAATTTACAGCTTCATTTTGCAAACTTTTCCCCAAACCAAACCCTCCTAAATTTACACCACCTAGAAGGCTATTCATACAACAGCAGCACAAAGCATGTGAAGAAGAGGTTTAATATGTTGATGAGAAATAGTGCAGGAGAAGGCAGAGCAGCAGTTTCTGTATTATTATTTACATGTATTATTATAGTAAGTTTATTCAGGGGAAAAAAAAAATGATGGAAAAATCTTTTCTTCTCCTCCTCTTCAGATCCCTCTCTCATATGCATTCAGTGTTCCATTTCCAGTACAATATAGCTGTTACATAAATGTCTGTGCTCAGAGGGAAAGTGATGTAGAAGGAATCCTGAAGCTGGATGAATATTAGGAAGTGGTCCTTGACGTGGACTTGTGGTCAGTGATGGCTTATTTGAATATAATGTGAATACACAAACACAGACACATGTAGTTTGCAGTAGAAAGTTGAATTTCAGATGTATTTTCACTTCAGAATTTGGGTGTTCAAATGTCTGTTTCCATAGTGAAATCAGACAAAAAGACAACATTTAAAAAAAAAAAATAAAAAATCACATGAGGAACTGAGAGTTCTCTTCCCAGATGAACAGAACTGTATCCAACAAAAATGTCTGAATGTGACATGTAATGTTTCACACCTGGAGCACTGTGTCCAGTTCTGGGCCCCTCAGTTTAGGAAAGATGTTGACTTGCTGGAAGGTGTCCAGAGAAGGGCAACAAAGCTGGGGAGGGGTTTGGAGCACAGCCCTATGAAGAGAGGCTGAGGGAACTGGGCTTGCTTAGCCTGGAGAAGAGGAGGCTCAGGGGAGACCTTATTGCTGTCTATAACTACCTGAAGGGAGGTTGTAGCCCGGTGGGGGTTGGTCTCTTCCCCCGGGCGGCACCAGAACAAGAGGACACAGTCTCAAGCTGCATCACGGGAGGTTTAGGCTAGATGTTAGGAAGAAATTCTTCATAGAGAGTGACTGGCCATTGGAATGGGCTGCCCGAGGAAGTGGTGGAGTCACCATCACTGGAGGTGTTTAAGAGACCGGATGGGGTGCTTGGTGCCATGGTTTAGTCGATTAGATGGTGCTGGATGATAGGTTGGACTTAATGATTTCGAAAGTCCTTTCCAACCTGGTCTATTCTATACTATTTTATTCTAAAATATTTCTTTCAGCTGTTTATCTTATTTTAAACAATTTTTCAGAAATCCAAGCATAAAGCATCTTCATAATTTAAACCCCAAACCTTTTACTAAACAATCTCTCATGTAAAAGCTTCGTTTCGATCAATCAGCCTTTCCAGCAAAAACAACAAAAGAAAAGGTAGTCAGAAAAATAATTAACTGTTGCATTTACCACTAGCTTCTACACAACTGGAAGCTATTTGATGGCTTTCTTGGCTGGATACTGGGACCTTCATGTATATCCACTAGGTGCTGAACAATACCGGCAGCTCTTCTCTTCTGGAATTGCATTTTTGTGCTAGCTCCTTCAACAAAAGACTGAATTCTGCTACCTGCTTCATCACTGCCTGCATTTGGCTATTATTCTCACTTTCTTTGCAATAACTGTACTTCAGCTGAACTAACTTGCCTTCCACTGGAGAAACTCCTGCTACAACTCAGTCAACAGATTAAGCTCCTGTCTCATTTTAGGAACCCTGTGTGACAGCAGAGTATTTATAACTGCAGTCCAAAAGTCTTCATTTATATACAGTACTAACACTATTGCAGTGACCTCTGATGAGGACTTTTCACTTCCACACTAGTCCTTTTTCACCTTGTTTACAAATATCACAGCACAGTAAGTTTGACAAAACTGGAATCAACTGTTAATTGGTATTCCATTTAATGAAGATGAAAGCCAAAGCGTTCTGACTAAGAGGATGCCACACAAGGCATTCTGACTAAGAGGGTACTGCACTTATTACATTACATTAAGCTATATATAACTGCATCAAATGGAATAGTTAAGCATTTCAACTGGAGCATTTTACGCGTTAGTAATTCACTTAATTATTTCCTCTAGAGAACAAGTGGTATAATATGCTGATGCATGGGGAGCTTTAGGAATAGCTCTTCAGGCATCAGGATAGGATCAGATACCCAAGAGCCTCACTTAAATCAATAAAAGCAGGAGGAAGTAGCAGGAAGGATGTTGCTCCCAGCTTATTTCACATCGCTGTACATACAGCAGGTTCACGAATCATGCTGGAGCTCTAACTGCTGCAATGAAAATATAACTCAAATTTTCACTCTTTCATCAAAAAGACAGAGCTATCTCTCTATGTTACAGGTATCTGCTTAGCCCTCTTGCTCAGTAATAACAATGTTCTAATAAATTTGAGCTACTTACATTATAATTCTACACAGCCACTATGATCTCCGAAAACAGGTGAGAATGTGTGAAAGGGCATGAACAAGAAACATCTCTGACCATTCCCTGCAGACAAATAAATTAATGTGCCATTATTCTCCCACACATAACCTCACCAACTCAGCTAACCCAGCCCCACTCTAAAACACTTCCTGCACTGCAGCCCTATTTTTACAGTTCTGAATTTGATAAGGGAAACATTACACCTGTAATCAACGAGTGCAGAGAGAAACTGAGGTGGAAAAGAGGCACAAAAAAGGCAAGGAGAAAGAGAACATAATGTTAGAGCTCTAAAAAGGGGGAACGAGAGTTCTGTTAGTTTGTGTGTGATTTATTTCATACAGTATTTCCATTTTATTGTATTGGTAAATTGTAGCTATAGGTAGGGGAGGACAAATTGAAAATTAAAGAAATAGAATAACAAACTGACTCAAAATTGGCAAAGAAAAAGGTACCTGATCCCAGCTGCATCTAATACTACAGGCTGGGTGGCTGCCAGGGAGCTCCATCTTCAGACCTCAAACTCCACAGCAGCTGTGGTAAAATCTAGATCCCACTGTGAGTCAGACCAGCATTAACATCAAACAGAACTCAAGCTACAGCCCTAATTCATATGCCGCTACCCACTTTCCTGGTGGACCGTGCTGATAGCTGAGATCAATTCAGAAGCAGAAACAAATTTCCAACACTTCTTTTTTCTCAAGATTTTCAACAGATTGGACACCAGAGAAAAGTCTACATTAAGCTGCTATGGTCGTCATCTGTTATGGAGAGAAGGGGAATTCCTGCCTAAATACTTTGTCTCCCTTTCAGCCACTTTGTGCTGCTGAAGAGGAGACGTGATTCTTGGCCCACATTGTCTAGGAACTACCAAAAATATTCAGCATTCTTACATTAACCCATTACCGTTACCCAAACAGCACAAACTGTTGGCTGCACTTAGCAAGTTGAATATTTCTGAATATTTGGGGGAAAATATCCAGCAGCTAGCTGGTGAGTCACCATAACAAAATGTTCATTTCTCTTAAGAAGTTATCCATCAATGTAAGCGACGCCAGGTTATTAATTCCCGATGACGCAGCCCGTTTGACTTGGCCGTTTTGACGTCATTCTTGATACCATACTAGGGAGCTAGCTTCAACTCTTGGAAACTTCCCCACAACGAAAGAAAATCAAAAGAAATTAACTCTCCTTTTTTTTTCTCCTCCTTGCCTGCATTTATTCCAGTAATTAGTTTCACAGTTGCTATTAATGAAGGTGTTCAAGATCTCTTTGTCTACTTGCTACAATGCTGCCTATCTTTCACTTCTTTGTTTTCTGTGGGTACAGATTCTGGCCCTGACTGCCAAGGATGCCCTATGAGGAGAGGCTGAGGGAGCTGGGATTGTTTAGCCTGGAGAAGAGGAGGCTCAGGGGGAGACTTCATTGCTGTCTACAACTACCTGAAGGGAGGTTGTAGCCAGGAGGGGGTTGGTCTCTCCTCCCAGGCAATCAGCACCAGAACAAGAGGACACAGTCCCAAGCTGTGCCGGGGGAAGTTTAGGCTCAAGATGAGGAGAAAGTTCTTCACAGAGAGAGTTGTTAGCCATTGGAATGTGCTGCCCAGGGTGGTGGTGGAGTCACCGTCCCTGAAGGTGTTCAAGAGGGGATTGGACGTGGCACTTGGTGCCATGGTTTAGTAGTCATGAGGTCTTGGGTGACAGGTTGGACTTGATCTTTGAGGTCTTTTCCAACCTTATTGATTCTGTGATTCTATTCTTTTTAGAAGCATTATTCCATTACCAGTACAGAGCCAGCCATAAGAAACCCAGATTTCAACTCTCCCTTTCGTAGTCCTTGTAGTGTTATCATTGGTGCACTTTCACAGCTCTTACCTTACCTTTACAATCTGCAATATTTCTTTTCTTTTTTCTTTTTGCCCAAGGGGCCATTCACAAGATGCAGACAGGCCTAAACTGGTCACACTCTTCACAGCTCTCACAGTAACACAGTTCTGCTGCTGAAAGGCTACAGGCTTATATAACAGAGTCTGGGGGAAAGAGGTTGCAGATCCTCCCCCCTGTACACGTCTCCTGCAGTGCTGAAGAAGCAGTGTTAATTATACACACGGTCTCATCCTTCAGAAACTTCCAGAAAAATCACCAAAACAGGTTAATATGTCAAGGGTTACCTGAACCATTAGCCATGAAGCTGAGAATTTAAATGGACTTCTTGGGAAGAAAAAAAAAGAAGACCTATCCCCAGTTTCTCACAGCATGGGTTGTGAAGAATTCAGAAATTGTAGGAGATAACCATCTGTTCTGTCAACTGGGGGAGGAAGGGGACTTAGTATACTGATCTGGAATAAGCTGCCAATAAAAGCTTACATCTACTCTGGCTATTCCAGAAAAAGGAACAATCATAATTGTCTTTTTTTAATTCATTACTATGTATGGTAATACTTTTGTTTCATTCTTGTGTCTTGGTCTGTAAGTGCTAGAAACAGAATAGCCAAAAGCAGAACCAAGTCACTGGCAATTTTTCACACCTAAAAGTACAAAACCAACGTCAGATCCTTGAAAAGCCTTCTGTAAATCTCAGATCCAAACTGATACCTGAATGTTACAGTTCAGGCTCTTCTCTCTGCTGTAAAGAGGGGGTCTGAGTGAGGGGTTTTTTTTGTTGCTGCTGCTGTTCTTTTGATATAGTTGCTAAGCAGTATTACAATAGCAACCATGTGGGCAGAGAGATTAAACTTTATATAAAGGTTTTAGCTGCAAAGTATGTATATTCCTTAATACTAATGAAAAATGGCTTTATAAAGGAATTCTATCTCCATACACAGCACAACTGATCGATGACGAGCAGGCAATAAAAATGTGGCATGTTCAACAGCCAGCTCCTGATATTTTAAGAGTCAGAGGAGAAGGGAAGTGTGTTAAATGATGCTTGCAAATACTATCTGAGTAAGAGTTTCTGAGGAAACATTTTCACTCCTAAAAATTCACAGTACTTGAAATTTAACACAAATCAAGGGAATAAAAATGAAAGCTGGACTGCACTGAAGTAAACCGAAAACTCCCGTTGATTCTGGTTCTGCCAAAAGTTTGTCCTACATTTCAGATTCTGGTTCAACCAAAACTTTGTCCTACATCACAAACCTCATAGACAGGACTGGTCAAAGGAAGACCTACTACAAGCCTTCTTTCTGTGCCTGGAGAAGCAATATTGTACAGGCTTTCAAAATTTAACACGTCATCCACTTAGAAAGCCGTGAAGTTGCTGCAGTAGTAAGCAGCATAGAAGCAACTCCATTTATCTTCTGCATCCTGTCACAAGGTTCTCTGGTTTCAGGACAGAGACAGCTCTAAAAGACCCCCAGGAATCCCTGAAACTGAAACTACAGTCCTTGTGTGAAAAGGACAGAAGAAATAGTAAAATGCTTCCTCTTCAGAAGCCAAAACATCTGAGCACCTGCAATATCTATATTGTAGTACCATACGAACAATTCTTACCTAGTAAGTTACCTATAACTCTAATAACTCACAGGCTTAATATTATGGAAGATTTATGCCTTAGAACCCTGCTGAAAGTCAGTGGCCCACTCTGCCATCATCAGAAGTCAACCACTTTGTTTTCCTCATGGGTCAGGTGAGGATGACAATCTCCTTAGTTCACTCTCCAGTCCTCTGACCATCTACCTAATACGTCACTTTACGTACAGGATTTCTTTTGCTGCTAACTTCCCTTTAAAAGGAAATTCAAGCTGCATCTTGGTAAAAACTCATTACAAGGAGCCAACACACACAACCACATTGGATTTACCTGCCTCCACTCAGCACACTGCTGTAATGAAGCTCCACAGAGCTCAATCCACCCTCAAACTCTCACACCCCACGTGCTAAGCTCCAGGGCACAAAGCATGGTGCATTCCATGCAAATGCTACCCAGGCAAGCTACAACACAGCCCCCAGATTAATTCAGTTGCTTTGAACTGAAACACACACGCAAAAAAAGTAATGGTTAAGGGTGTACAACACCATGGGTGGAATCCAGCAGTGACCCAAACCAAGTGCTGGCCAGCATGGATGTGGTCAGTATGCTCCAGAGCAAACCCACCAAAGGCCAGGTGGATTTGAGCCATCCCACACTACTTTGCCTTGAGGCTAGGATTAGCCCACATTTTTTTATTTTCAAATGAGAAAGCTGAACATCAAGCCAAACTCTGTCAGTAAGTATGTAGGAACTGTACTGACTTCAATGAAGATACTTAATCAGGAGCTGAAAAGTCATCCATCACCACCCTAACTTCCTTCAACACGCTATTTTCCCAATCTCAATGTGACTGGAAGTGAGGTAGCTTCAGCCTGGAGCTACTACCTTTCAGATAACCAGATTAATCATCCTCTCCATCAAAACCTCCAGTCTAATCTAATTATCATCTTCTCCCACTACCTCCAAACGTCTCCCTTCTCAGGCAATTTGCAAGCCAGATGCATGACCTCAAGTGGAGACAGTAGCTGTCAGCACCTGCTTTGGAGTCAGCTCTGGAGACACACTCAGTGCACACCATCAGGCTGCACACACACTTGTGTTAGGCTTGATTATAAATATCCATGTCCGTCACAGGCTGCAGATTGCTCCCAAGAGTTGCATTGTTGAGCATCAACCATCACTACTCATACAGTTTCTAGAAAGCATTGCTAGTACTGCCACTACCCAGTGGGTGTCTAGAAAAAAGGAGTGGGCAGGGACAGCAGTGCTATGTTCTACTTCAGCAGCTTCCTGGAACAGCAAGTGAACATAAAAGGAGAAGACAGACTCATAAGGAGTCCATATAAAGAAACTTCAGTATGGTTCAATCCTAAAATATCTATGTATGGGTTTGGAGCCATCATATTTTTATCACCATGAAATTAAAATAGATTGCTGGTTTGGTATCAGTACAGCCTCTAAAAACTGCTCACAGCTAAATGCTAAGTTACAGGCAGAGTGTAAGGGTATATTCTTTGAATTGTCTATTATTAACACAGCCCCACCTGAACATTTTCTAGTAATGCCATTAGAGTAAGGCTGCAGAGCAGAGAGGGAGCAACGAGCACCAAGTTTCTTTTCAATATGGAAATGTAGTTCTAGGATTTGTACCATGATTGAAGTGCAATCAAATCACCAGCATTTTGTGCTTGTTCTGTGTTTTTCTAGCTGGGACAAGGAAAGGATAAGGACAGCATCAGAATTGATGTTTGACCTACTTCCCGCCTGGTGCACGTTTAGTTCACAGCCCACAATAACATCACGTTCCAGATGAGCTCTTAATGTTCTACCCCATAATAAAAACACTGATCATCCTTGCTCTGGTTCTAAGACACAATCTGCTGATGCTGCTAAGAGCAGCAATGTGCAAACGCTGTGTTTAGCTGCAGTATTCTACACTCAGCCTTAGGCAAAACCAGTGTATCCATTTGGAACAGAGTGCACCTGTTGTTAGTTAATCCCTAGTTGACAATTTACAAAAGGGAGAATAACAAATATGCAGTTATTTAAAATACTGTGTTTTTGGCATGAGTCACCTCATAAAACCCTGGAACCTAAACGGATTAGAAGTTTATAACAAGAATTTCACCAGGATGTTGGCATGCTACTAGTACTGACTTTCAAAATAAAGATGGAGCTCCCAAGGCATATTTAGATTTTAATAACATGAACATCCTAAAAGCACTTACACTCTTGAGAAAAAACATTCCAAGGCCGTGTATGAGCAATATAAAGGCTGTTCCAGTTGCTTACTACTAATATCTATCTTGCTGCATTTTAAAGCAGTTTGAGAAAGCCTTGAGCGCCAAGATTTCGCAAGTTTGTTTTTGTTCCACCGTGCGTAGCTTGCTTGCCATCTAGTGGACACAGCGCTGGAAGTTCAGTAAGACTATCTACTTCCAGCAAGAAACGAGCAATCACAACATGGGTGGGTATAACAGCTTTGAATTAAATATTTCATTTAGCAGCAGAAAAATATTAGCATTACTAACAGTACAGCCCGTTGAACGGTCCCCTTGAACACTACATTTTGACTAAAGAGAATAGAATAGAATAGAATAGAATAGAATAGAATAGAATAGAATAGAATAGAATAGAATAGACCAGACCAGGTTGGAAGAGACCTTCAAGATCATCATGTCCAACCTATCAACTAATCCAACCCACCTCATCAACTAAACCATGGCACCAAGCACCCCATCAAGTCTCCTCCTGAACACCTCCAGTGATGGTGACTCCACCACCTCTCTAGGCAGCCCATTCCAATGGGCAATCACTCTTTCTGTGTAGAACTTCTTCCTAACATCCAGCCTAAACCTCCCCTGGTGCAGCCTGAGACTGTGTCCTCTTGTTCTGGTGCTGGCTGCCTGGGAGAAGAGACCAACATCTGCCTGTCTACAACCTCCCTTAAGGTAGTTGTAGAGAGCAATAAGGTCACCCCTCCAAAATACACCCCTCCTAAAATAAGCTCCAAAATACACTCTTTAAAAATGGTTTTTGCTATACAGAATCACCAAGGTTGGAAGAGACCTCAAGTCCATACCATACACTCTTCACAGTCTCAAAAATCAAGCTACAATGAAGAAACCAGATTATAATTCATCTTGTAATACTGCCAACATAATTTGCAACGTGAAAAAAAAAAGGATACACAAAATGCAGGCATCCAAAGCATTCAGCCCCAAGACAAAACCACCATCCCGATTTTAGTCTGGAGAAAGAAAAGTTCGTAAAAAGCATTTTGCACGGCCTTGATTACCTGCCCACCCCCACAGCACAGCGTCTTAACTGTGTGCTTAAATTAGGCATTTGGTTAAGTGTCTTCATTGATCAGAGAGCAGCGCCTCACTGAACTGACCCAGGGGTCTGACTTACAGCTCATTAGTTTTGAAACCAGCTCAGGACAATGAACAGCAGGGAACAAAACGATTTTGTGCTTGTTTACATCAGTTTAAAAACAGAGTAAATCCACTTAACTAACCAGAGCTGACTGAGACCAAAAGGTTCAGCAAGCTCTCAAAAGTTTTATATACTTTGATTGGCACTTGGTGTGCGTTTTAGCATGCTTTCATAGAGTCATCCTAAAGGGGATTAAAATACTTGAAAAATTCCTTGCAAGTGTCAACAGAGGACAATAGAGATATATATATAAATCAGAACAACGAGCTGGTAGAATCACTTTAATTTCTTGCTCAGAAAAATTTGTCCCTGACCCTGAATGTTGTTTGGTATTACTAAATAATACGCTGTGTACATGTTTATTTTTCCTTAATCGAGCTAAACGTCTGCTAATGACCACAGGGAATGAAACAGGCCACAGCTGGCTATATCATGCATATGCAATTGCTGCTCAGCCACAATTTATGTAATTAGTTACAGTCATATTAAGCTACTTAAAACACATGTTAAGGATCTAATGATGAGCTGACATTAATGGGTCATTACAGCATGCTTAAATCGTTTCCGTGTCGTATTTGAATATGCCCCTAACATGCAAATAGGCACTTGCAGAAGCCAACCACACATCAAAATACAACCTGTTTCAAGGAAACACATATATTTACTCAAAGGAGTATTTCTGAGCAGGTACTCTCTCAAAATATCTATCAGCAACACCATTTCCTCCTTGCATTTTCAATTCTATAGAGCAGACAATGCATGGGAAAACTTTTATTGTTGCTCCTCAAGTTCCAAAGCTGCAAAGGACAACTGGCCTTCTCTAAGGAATAAATAGAAGCACTTTTTCCACATTAGCCCATTGACAGCAGGTTTCCTGGCAAATCGATGGAATTCCACCTTTGGCCAACATGGAATCAACTCCTGGATTTGGGCCCAGGGAAGGCACTTCACAGAAACACATGCAGGAAACCAGGTTCAGATTGAGATGGCCTCAGCTCCAGGCCAGTCCCTGTAGCTGGCTGTTCCTGTCAGCTATGTACCTGTCAAAGGCCAAAAGACCTTAACCATTGCAAGGACTAGATGCTGAACCCCAAGCCATCTCTTTTACACTGCCAGTATCAAGGGGCTTTGTTGAAGATTATGCATAATTACAAATATTCTGTTTGCCATCAGGAAAGCATACTGTGAGTCTGAATGACAGGCACTGAAGGAGAGGAGTTTTGTTTCCGCAACAGGCAACAATTACAGTCCAATATAAAAGGTGTACTTGCAACATGCAGAATGTCTGTTAAGGACAGGCAACTCAGTTGGACACGAAACTTGCCTCAGGGGGTAGCCACACATAAAATGTAACAAATATTTTCTCTCTAACAGTGTAGAGGATTTCCTTCCTGAGATACAGGTTATTTCAAACAGAAGGGTTTCAGCTCTGCTCCTCAACTTTTACTGCCTGGAGATTTTTGAAATTCAACTGGACAAAGGCCTGAGCAATCTAACACTGAAATTCGCCCTACTCTGATGAGAAAAGTGGACCAGGTAAGCCACTAACCTGCCAAGTTCCCCCTAACCTGAATTATTTTTGAGATGCAGTTATTGATTGATTGTCTAAAGACACAAACTATACCATAGGATGGGTTCACTACCAAAGTAAACATATTCCCTTCTTCATCCTTTCTGGCCAATGTAAATTAAAAGTAAGCATCAACAAAGTCAATCAGATTAATTTTAGTTTCAGAGTCAATTCAGAGAGCGTATGTGATTAGCAATGACAGGTAAACTGCTCTGAACTCCTTCCCAGAACACAGTTAGCAAGTATTCTTTACAGCCTTTAAGAAACCATTTCAAAATGCACAACCCTGGGTAGTCAAAGACTGCTAAACTCAAAATTCAGTGTTATTGATGAATATAATAAACCAGAACCTGCTAAATAAACATAATGGATCTCATATTAGTATGCTTACTCTAAATGCTTACAGTAGCATGCAGGCAAAAAACCTGTTCATTCAGGTTTCAGTTTTGCAAGCTATTAAATATTCTGTCCTGATCAGACCAAATATTTTGGTGTGTTACTAGAGGACTACAACACACATGGTTAAGTGTAAGAGAATCCTTAAGCAACTTGCAAAAATCTCATTCAACTGCTCTAAATCCATCCTGTTTGAACACATTGGGATTAATTCCAGCCAAGTCAGTAATGCAACATTAATCTTAACACAGCGTAGGATCAACAAACCCCTAGTAAGAGGACAAAATGTTTGCATGTGCATTACCAGCTCAAGCAGAATCTCCCTCTGAGTGAATTTGAACCTTTATGATCCATAGCAAAGGTCTGGGATACTTTGTAAATTAAAAACTGGATTTGCCTGTCAAGTTTCAAGTTTGTTAGTCACTCAGCAGAACACAGCACTAAACCAGAAGAGAGTAATAACACAAATTATGATCATTGATACATAAAATATTTATAACACCACACAACAGAAGGAAAACACAGAAAATGCCTCCAAATGCTGCACACATTTGTGAGATTCCCAAGACCTGCAAAACCCAAACAAAACTACGGTGACAAATGTGAAATAAAGATATCATTTTTCACACTACTTACATCCTAGCATCTGTTTTCAACAATGGAGCAGGCTGCTGCTTTTTTCCCCCTCAATAAATGCACTATCTAATCTCATCTCTGTAAATTACTACTTCTAAAGATTTCAGAAACTTGAACAAAACACTGCTAACTCTTTTAACTTTACAAGACAGCTCAGTCCTGCTGTTTTCCACCCACTAACATTTTTTTCTTGTGTTACTTTTCTCAGCTGTTTATGGCCATTTTAATCTTAATCTGTACATAGATGGAGTAATAAAAGCAATCATCATCCCAAATTACAGATTCTTCCTTGCTAGCTTAATTTCCCACTTAGGTATTCTTTAAAAAAACACTTTTTCTTGATTTTTTTTTTCTTTTTTTTTTCCCCCCTCCTACTTCAAAATTAAACATTAATTGCCTTTTTTTTTAATAGCCTGCAGCACCACACGCTTGGAAAAGATTATGCAGGAGCTAAAAATTGTATATACATGAAGACTGCAGAAACTAATACCAAAGTCAAGAAGAACACAAGAGAATAGTAAGTTCAACAGGCCTTTAAAATATTTACATCTGCTTACAATGTAAAAAGACCTTCAGAAATGCCTGTTTTGAAATGTTGAGCATCCCCACAAGATGTCAAGTATCATAATATTTTTAAATGATTCTGCCTGCATTAATTATCCATGTAGCTTCTTTCTGATATGCATATTTCATTAATACTTACATTGCCATTCACTATGGCTGAATTTAGCCTGCCAACGGGAAACAACACATTGAATCCCAGGTGAGCTCCCAGAGTTTCAGAGCATTCAGAGGAAGTAAGACAAATGCTTTGCCCCTCATGGGAATAATACTCTCTCTGCATATACTCCCAGTTCCTTTAGCAAGAGTCAAGAAAGGACAAGTCCTCTTCTACATCTTCATTTGGGGGGCTGCTCCCTCAAATTTGAATGCCAGCCTGTTGGGGAGGAACACCATTTTCACACACTAGCATAGGGTAACACAAAAGCAGTAGTACCCAGGCACAGGCTGTTTCTGGAGTTGAAAAAAACCCTTCAAAGACTTCAGACAAACAAGCAGCCATATCACATTTGAGAAGCCCGTATGGACAAACACTGCTTAGTGGGAACATAAATTGTAGACTTCAGCACAAAATAGTTCACTATACCTACTGGATAATATTATAAATTGGGTTATTACAGGAAAGCAATTAATGCCATGAATACCAGAAGACTTTACTTGAGAGTATTGAGACTCATAAAATTCCCCCTCTGCCCAACATTTTAACTGTATTCAAGATAACGCCGTGTCTCCTGTTGCAACAGAATGCAAACTGTCGTTCTACTGTTGCAACAGAATGCAAACTGTCGTTCTAAAGGTACAAACACCTCAACGTGTTTGAATTTTTACAGCTCTTGAAACCTGATAACCACCTCCTCCCACACCAGAGTCCAGGATCTAGGATTCTGTTCCAAGTCCAGTTTTTGTTGCACACCTGCATGATCTTATTGCTACAATAAAGTGGGGGGAAAACGAGGGATAATGACCGAGAGGATGTCTGATGTGTAAGGATGTTGATTACGCCTCACGTACACAAGACCTAACACAGCATGAGAGCCTTAAATACTCATGGTTATAAAATTCCCATAAAGTCCTTCAAGATAGGCTTGGTATTACATTATCAGAAAGATATTCCAGCTAACATACTTTAATTAATCTCACCATCTCTGGACAATTTATGGTCCACAAACATTTACAGCTCACGCCGGCCTTCCTCACATGCCACACCCCCCACGGAGGCTTCTTGAATCACTTCACACAGGAAAGACGACTGGGAACACTGTTTTATTGGGGTATGTTTAGAAGAGGCAGAAAACCTAAGCTTGTAGCCCAATGCTCAGTGGCACACTGGACCAGGATTGAGGAAAATCACATTTTCGTTCCTGTCTGGAGAGGCCCTGAGAAAATCCCCACGCCTCTCCCTCTTGTGGGGCTACTGTGAAAGGGTCAAAAGGGACCATCCCAGCACCTCTAGGGCTACAGTAATTAAGTCTGACCCTCGCTTAATTGCTGGGAGGAAGTTTACCTCCGACTTTGTTGGGCACCTACAGCAGTCTCCTGAAAAGACGTCCTTCATGTGGCTCGGGTTATGTTTCGGCACTGGACTCTGGGAAGCCGCAATAACCGGACCCCAAGCTACGGAGGAGAGGCCCAGCAGGGGCTCTCGGAGAGGGAGGAAAGAGGAGGTTCCCCAGGCGAAGCAGGCGGTGGCCACTCAGGTAGAGGAGGTGCTGACCGTCCGACCGCCCTCCCGGCTCAGGCGAGGTGAGACGCTCCCCGCCACCCCGCCCGCCGAGCCAGTCCTGCCGCGTCAGGCAGCCGCGGCCCCGCAGGCCCCGCCCCGGCGGCGCTGCCCGGCTGGTTCCACAAGTTTTTGACAGTTTCTTAGCGGCCGAGGGAGAAGCTGAGTGCTGCGGTGTGGCTTCGCTTGGCTGCGGCCGAGGTGCTCTCCGGAGTACGAATTTCTTCCCACTTGGCCCCCTCCCCGCCGGCACCATGTCTCGGGACCCCGAGGAGGTGAACAAGCTGACGGAGAGCACTTACAAAGTGAGTTTGGGCCGGGGAGGGGGATGCCCGCCGCCGCCGCGCCTGCACAGACTGTGGCCACCTTTGCCCCCGCTGGCCGGCACCGGAGGTGGCTGAAGTGGGGGCTGTGGGCCGCTTCTCTGCAGGATGGACAGGCGGGAGGACTCAGAGCATGCTCGGCTCTTCACGCAGAAAAGGAACAAACTTTTTTACCTTTGTTCTTATTCTTTTTTTTTTTTTTCTTTTCTTTTTTTTTTCATTCCCTTTCCATCTTTTCTTCCCTTGTGAGTGATTTCGTCTGTCGCCGTGTGTCACAGGCTGCTCGGTGCTCGCTTGTAAATAACGTGAAACGGCTGGGGTGGAGCAGCGCGGCGGCTCGGCTCCCCTGCCCGCTCTGCGCGGTACGGCGGAGGCGGTTTGCGGGGGCTCCGGCTGCGCTCTCTCCTTCGCCGCGGCCCCCGGGGCGAGCACGGCCGCGGGCCCGACCGCAGGGGTTGGGCCACTTTACAGTAGGGAGCGACGGCGCCCGGACAGGGGAGGCTTTAAGGCTGGTTTCTCCTTCTCTGGCAGGCTCATCTGGCCAGCGAGCCCTAATTCCCTCCTTGTGTTTTGATGATAAGGTGGTTTGGAGATCTTGCTGCTTGTGGTTCTCTGCTTGAACCGTTTCTTCATACGGGACAGAGCCTAAAAATGTCTTAACGCAGAGCTCAGTTGCTTGCCTGCGTCCTGAGCTGATAATCAGATTTATGGTGGTGCACCCTGGCATTGCCTCAAAATATCGACTGGGAAGGGAAGTTCAGTTTATGTCAGTAGACTTTTAAGTAATGCAAAATGCCTCATTGTTTGTAGAATTAAAAATATATTGAATATAGGCACTAGACACTTTCTAACCTTCTCTCTTTGTAAACTCGGCCCTTTCAAAACACAGCCCTTCTGAGTGGGCCAAACTTACTTAAGAATCATACTTTTGGTTGAGTAGCAGTGGCACTGTTGGAACCACAATCTTCACTCTGTACAGTGTGTTGTACTAGAGAAAGCACTTACGTTTGCAAATGTATTTAATCGTTATGCAGATGAACATAGCTGCAACTCGTTTGCAGGTTTGAACCCAAAGGAAAGCTGGGGGGGGAGTTGTTTGTTCTGTTTTACTATTTGATAAATCTTACTGGTTTACCCTCAAATATTTTCATATTTCTGAAGATGTTGTAGTCACTTAAGTCCCTGAAATCACTTACTGGAGTATTTTCCTGTTAGTTTTTTAGTTCTCCCTCACACTCCAAGTCAACTTTACTTCTTCAAGGAGTCCAGTTATGTTGGTGTCATGTATATATGCTGCTTACTTTCTTCGGACTTCAATATCAAAATCATGCAAAACTACTGGGGAAAAAAAATATGAGATGACGTGGCTATAGGTTTTGTCCTCTACAATCAGTACAGGTCATCTTAAACAGTCTGATGCTTTTTGATATCAGTTACTTTCATGGCAAGGCCATAAGCAAACACAAACTCTTTTTCTCAGAAGAGCAGCCTGTAAATACAGGCTTGCAGAAGAGAAGCCTGGGAAGCTGACTGTTCAGGGCTGTGACGACAAAGGAATGTCCTACCCTGTTTATTGACTTCCAGAATGTAGATGTAACATTTTTACAGGGAACAGGGAAGAAAATAATTTATTTTAATGGATATAATACAAATCAGGCTTTAAAGGAATGATAGACCTCCAAGTAAAGAAAACTTTCCCTGTTTCTCAGTACTTATTTACAAGGGAAGGTTACCTTTTTGTTGTGTTGTTGGGGTGGGTTTTTTTTAAACTAATTCAAAGGGATGTTTATGAGTGAAAAAAACAGCAGGAAGACATTCATGCCAGGTTAATGTTGACAGTGCAATAAAATGTCTTCTCTGTGGGTACTTTGAGCAGACTGGTTTGTTGCATCACATAGCTGGTACTCACAGGCCTGGAAACCCTCCTGCCCTGCCCTCATTAAAAATTGAAACTTTATCCAGATAAGGTATAAAGGCTGCTTCAGGTAGAGAATAGATTCTGGGCCTACTTTAAAGGGCTTATTTCTATATCAAAGTTAAAATCTTGAAAATAGTTCTTTATTTCTTAAGGGCAGAGAGCACTGGCTTGTGTATTCAGTATTTGCTGTGACTGTAATCACAGCTCCCTCATCTAAAACAAATGAACATCTCTGTGCCAGACTTCAGTCTGCACGATGAGCATCCTCTCCTTTGTTTAGCTGTGCTCGTGTAACTTCTACTCTTGCTGTGTGCCGTGCTTAAAAGCACCGTGCTGGTATTGATAAAATAAGAGTAGTGTTTGGTTTTCTTCTTCCAAGAAGAAAGGCTTGATCTGGGGAAAACAGTTTGGTGTAGTGTAGTTATGGCATCTGTGTGCTGCAGGATCAAACACAGGCTTTCAGCTTAGCACAAATGATCAACTTTTAGGTGACCTGGAAAAATAGTAGAAAATTTAATTTAATGCCTTGAAATCTGTTTTGGTTTTGGGGACTGTTTTTGTTTGCTTTGGGGTTCTTTTTTTGTTTGCATTTTGCTTTGGGTTTTGTTGTTGTTTCTTACAATACCAATCCACTGGATTTATTAAATACATAGTAACCTGTGTTACACTAAGCTTCAACATCTACTTACAGAAGTCATCTTGTGGTTGCCCTTGTATTTTTATCTTATTCATCCTTTTTGTTGGCAACAACGGCAGAAAGTGAATACCTCAACTTTTTATAGCTAACCTGACTAAATAAACAACATAATCCTCAAATATGTGCATGTGTGCACACAAAAAAATCAAGGCTGACATTTACTCTTTATGTAACACCTGAAGAATCGCATTAATGCATGATAGGAATGGCACGTGCAAAATGAAGCCCAAGGGTGTGGGGGCCTATGACTAAAGACAGCCACAGCCACCCTTTGCCAAGGAACTGCCGAGAGGTTCACTGGTATGACACAGCCCTGCCCTTGTAAGTCACTGCAGTGATGTGGCATGCTGTGAGGGGACATTGAGTGACCCCCTTGCAGGCAGGCTGTCAGGCAGTAAACCCCAGGAAAGTTGTGCTAGGTGGTGTTGTGTCACCATGGCTCATACAGTTTCCTTCTGTCAGTTGTATGTGGGGGAAAGCTGTTTGGCATCCAGCTATGATACATGCAGTGCAGGGGAAAGGGGACAAAACAGGAAAGTACTGAGTTACAGACCTGTCACTGTTGTATGGTCTAAGGGCTGGGCATGCAGTTTCGTGTATTGCTCCTGTGGTTTGAGGTTTCCGGAGCTCTTGATCATTGCGTGATAGCTGTAATTCATTGGGGTTGGAAACTATGCATTATAAAGGAGTATTCCTCTCTAGTCAAGTAAATACTACCCAGAAATTTTCATTATCAACCTGAGTGTAATTTTAAAAACAAACAAACAAAACACACCCTTTGTGTGTCCAGTGGAGTGTGGTGCTATCCTGAGGGGCATGTGTTCTCTACAGGGGCACCTGGAATTGTTGTGGCAGGCTGTCTTGTTTTGTCATGGAAGTGCATCTGATAAATTCAGTTGAAAGCCCTAAATTCCATGATTATTTTAAAATGGGCTGCCCAGGGAGGTGGTGGAATCACCATCACTTGAAGGGTTTAAAAAGAAGCTGGATGAGGCACTTAGTACCATGGTTTAGTTGATTAGAGGGTGTTGGGTGCTAGGTTGTTCTTGATGATCTCGAAGGTCTTTTCCAACCTGGTTAATTCTGTAAAAGATTGGTAATTAAATTAAACCACCAGACTTATTTTCCAAAATGAAAATTCACCTATTCAGGCCTAGGACATGCAGAAGTCAAGCTGCTGCTTGGCATCACTAAAATATACATCTAAACCAGGGGAAGGGGAGCCTTTGGAAGTTTGAGTATAAAATCCAGTTCTATCTCAGTGCCAATTATGTCTTTAGAGATAATTTGCTTGGAGTTATGCCTGCTTAGAGTCTGCCCTGAGTCATGTGTTCATAACCTGACAAAGTTTGTATTTGAAACACACTGATGGATGACGTATTAATGTTGCCCTTCAACAAGGAACACTCCATCAAGCTGACTAATAATTAGTCATAAAAATTAGTCTTTTTGAATAAACATTGGCATCCTGATTGTTTGGGGTTTTTTTTGTTGAACCTATTGTAAAACAATATTGAACTAAGTTACAGCTGAGATAGCTTAGCATGAGATTCATTGAGGGCTTAATCACACCCTTCTGAAAACTGTCTTGTCGATTTCAAAAGCTAAAGGAGGAGATTACTTGAAGCATTTTGTGCAGTATTGCATTTAAAGTAGGGCACAGTATTATTTACTTCATATATGGCTTTTAGAATCTTCTCCAGGGGGTTCTCAGACGTAGTGTAACAACACTAAAGACTTCTTCCAAAACCTGAATTTTACCGGGTTTTGAATTGAGGAATGGCTTTAAACTGAAGTATTAGTAGCTGTACAACAGTTTGGTCTGAATAGCTTTAGCCATGGTTATACGAGCAATGTTAGGCATCAAGGTCTATTTCTCTGTGCTTCTTCTGTAATTTCTGCCCAAATACATTGTTGCCCACTCTTGCAAAAATGTCTGCAGGATGTAAACCTAAAACTACAGGGAGTCTATGCATTGTTTAGTTGTATTCATACCTGCTGAGCTATTGTTCTGTGAGGTGTGTCTTTAAGTGAAAAGCAAAGCTGAGCATTTACAGGAAGGCCCTTTGACAATGGCTGTCATTTGTTTTGAAGATTAACCTTGTTTATGTGGCTATCGGGAACTGCAGAAGATAAAATACCTCTATGCAACAAGTGGAAGTACAAGGCTTGTTCCTCTCCAGTCAGCTCCTTGCTGCCGGGCTGGTTAGCTTACATCTGTTTCATGTGGTGAAAGGCACAGAGCAACTCTTATGCCCGATTTTATGAGAATTTAATGATTTAAATGACCAGAATACGTTTCTCTTATGCTTTTTCTTGGAAGGTCACTTTTGCCAACTCTAAAATTCTCTGCATAAAAAGATGTTTCCAATTGCCCGTTTGGAAAGTGTGTTTCCCTTTATTTCCATTCATCCTAAATAATAGAAAGCTCTAGGATCTGATCATGTGCTTCCTCTTCTAGTTAACTGTTCTGTTCATGAGAGGTAGCGTGTTACTAGAATGTAGGACACTAGATTGACAATTAGGAGGCTGAGTTGAGTGCCTCACTGTACAGTGATGTGTTGTATCACAGTATAACTAAGGTTGGAAAAGACCCCAAGGATCATCGAGTCCAACCTGTCTCTGTAGACCTCACGACTAGACGATGGCACCAAGCGCCACGTCCAATCTCCCCTTGAACACCTCCAGGGACGGCGACTCCGCCACCTCCCTGGGCAGCACATTCCAATGACTAACGACTCGCTCAGTGAAGAGCTTTCTCCTCACCTCGAGTCTAAACCTCCCCTGGCACAGCTTGAAACTGTGTCCCCTTGTTCTGGTGCTGGTTGCCTGGGAGAAGAGACCAACCCCTTCCTGGCTACAAACACCTTTCAGGTGAAGCACACTGTCTCCTAGTTTGTGGGTTTGGGTTTTTTTTTCCTTAATTTGTGATGTCTGTTTGGATTAAGACAAAAGTTCTACCCCCTTGTCTTTGTGCAGCATGGCAGATAAGAAGCTTGTGACATTTTCTGAGACTTCTGACAATTTTAAATTAGTGTTTCTCTTGATCAGAAAGTCTTTGTTCCTCTCTCTCTGCTTTTTGAGATCTGGCTTTAACATATGGCTTGCCATTCTCAGCCTCACTCATTTTCACAAGTTTGGGTTGGGGTTTGGGTTGGGGTTTTTTGGGGGTTTGTTTTTTGGTGTTTGGGGTTGGGGGTTTTTTTTAGTGCAAATAAGAGAAGCTATAAATAAGACATCATAACAAAAATGAGCTATACAAATTGGTTTCTGGTTTCCCCTATCACTTTTGAAGGGGAACAAAATATTGCAATCATTTGATCTGTAATGTCTTGCCAATATCGCCTTTATAGCTGGCCCTGAAGAGGGAGTTGCCAGTGACAGTTTCCCTTTTTGAAAAAGTGCTCTAGACATTTCTTCCTGGACAGTACTTCAAAGACAGTAACAGTGGTTAACTGTGTAAAAGGAGCACTGGAAGCACAGCCAGGTTTTTGTTTGCTTTGAGAATCTAGTCTTCAGCAGAAAGGCAGAAATACATATTGGAGAGTGGAAAATAATCTAAGAATTATTTCATTTGAGCATCTTGGGGACCCAGTGGAGGGGTGGGGGAGAGGGTTGAAGCTAAGTCTTTGCCAAATGCAAGTGGGAAGGTAGGTGAGCCTTGCAGAGTGCTGTGAGGATCAGCTAACCGTACCCTGTGTTAAACCAAGCAAATTCCAAAGGGGAATTTCCATTGCGAAGGTTTGTGCCGCTTCTGGGGCGTTCACGCCTGGAGACGGGTGCAGACGCTTCTGCTAACAATCAACCACTGTGGCAGTGCAAAGACTGAAAAATGTCCAGAGACTGCTTGGTCTAATGGAGAAAAGATCCATTAGTTGTATGCCTTCCAGCTCCTGAAGGCACTGAGCTATAAATTGTTTCTTCAGCTTTCCCAGCAGTTTTACATACGCATTGAGCAGATGTGATGTACTGGAGCAATGCCTTAGAGTTCTCTGTGTTTTGGGGACCTGTTGTTTCCACAGTGTGGTCAGCATCTGCTCTGCACAGGTACCTTCTATGTATCAAGTCAGCTAGTGAAAATAAAAGGGTCTGACTTCAGAGAGGGAAGCTGTTAAGAGCACTTTTGCTGGGTTTTGGTCACTGCACACATAGGTGAAAACATCTAATGACAGATGCAGTCACTGTTTTCTGTTTGAAATGTGATGTCAAACTGGAATCTTAACCCCCAAATCCTTAAGGCAGTTATTCCAAAGTCAGTATTTTGAGACTGATAATTGCCATGTTACTGTTAGAGTTTTTGGATAGGTGGCATTAAGGGTTTTACTCTGTGTTCTTGTTTGCAAGGAGCAGGGTAAGCAGGAGCTCTTTTTCAGTATAGGGTGGCAATTCAAGGTGGCACTGGCATTCTTACTTGCCACAGATACAGAGTTTCTACATCATGTACACTTTTCTTCTGCCCTATATCCTTAGAGCACAGGTCTCCTAACACAATACCTTAATTCACTACTTTTTCTCTTTCTTTTTTTTTCCCCTTGTGATTCACTGACTCCATTTATGCCAACAGACATCATGTTCACACCACTGCTGGGAAGAAATGGCAAAAAGTTGCAATAGGAACAGACAACGTGCCCCATGGAACAAAAGCCTCACAGTCACTCTGCCTCAGCTACAGGAAGGGCAGCAGAGGCAGAGGAGCAACATTTACAGTAGTAAATTAGAGAGCTGAGGAGGGATGTTCCCAGACACTAGAGCTTGAAAATCCATACGGTTAAGTTGTTAGAATAGCCCCTGGCATCGTTGGCCCAACCTGAAATACTTTCCCAAATGATTTCTGGATGTGGTTTGTGAGTTAACACAAATCAAGGGCCTGGGGACAATGAGTAGTTTACTTGCAGTGATCATGTTTGGGTGGGTAAGAGTTTAATGGTATAGACCGGAAAGCAGTCCCAGCTGCATTTGATTTATACAAATAAAGGTAATGGGGCTAGGTATTGTTCTGTCTGCTTCTGATGTCATATATAGTCTACCAGCAGCAGAGCCTAGTAGTTTTGTGTCTTTCTTTAATATCTATAATTTTACTTAACATGAGTGATAAAGTATTTCTGGTAAAATCTGGAGTTTCTCTTCCCTTGCAGTTGACTGGAGTCCAGGTATGGCATTGTATTTGAAAAAATAAAGTTCTGTCTCAGTGACCTTGCCTGAAAATAAGGCAAATGTGATAGCCTGCCTGTTCTTTCTGGGTCCATGTATGTACTAAATATTTATATTTTCATTCTGTTAGTATTATAACAGGCAAAAGCTTGATACTATTTCACTTGTCTCGTGCCTTGTATTTTTTGTAAATAGAAAGCCTCTGTTATGAATTCCTCAAACTTGAAAGTTCTGCTTTGTGAATAGTATCTAGAAAGATGTGAGATGTGTAATAAAAATAGCAAGAAGAACAGAATGCTGTCCTCGGGTATCTCCTGATCTTCCTTCCGTGACAATAAAATTTCACATTGTAATGCCACAGATAAAGTTGTGCTAGGAAGAGTCTGGGAGAAGAAGGTCTAGAATCTGCAAAAAACTTTTAAGGTCTCCCATGTGGACACAGAGGGCTTGTATTAAATGGATTGTTAAAGGAAAAAGAAAATATGCCTTACCAAATCGTTCCTGAGGCTTAGCAGCTGGTGTTATTTTGTATATAAAAGAAGAAAGGAAGGATTAGAATAATGAGGTTGCTTGGTTATTAAATGACTGGGCACATACAGCAGATTCTAGAACGCTTGTGCAGAGGTGGTTATTTACATACATACAGAGGGGGGCTGTTAAACCTTGCTGTGTCTTTAATTCAGGTAGTGATTCCACCTGAAGAAATCAAGAAGCTCAGAGGGCTCTATCAAACTCAGCTTTTTTTAAAAGCTAATTGCAACATCCCACAGTCTGGAATACTACTAGTTACAGTGCATGTGTTTGAGACATTCTAAAGGGCATGATTCTGTGGAGTGAATAACTATTGCATTTCTATCATCACATCAGCTTATATTTCTTTTTTCAGTGCTCATAATAAGATAAAATTAATTTTGGACTACTGATTTGGGGTGGTTTGGGGAGAGTTACTGTCTTTGACCAGAAAGAGGGAAACAAGCTTTCCTATGAGTAGGGACAACTCAAGCTTTGTGGGTGACGTTCGGTTTTGGAGTGGGCAACAGCTGCTTTTCCTCTCTTCATCCCCCCCCCCCAGCTTTGGGAAAATTCAAATTTGGATTCATACTTTATGGCTTAGCTTGTTTTCTACTTTTTGCAAAGACAGTGGTGTAGCTGTTTTCTTGCACCATGAAACTGCCAGTCACAATTTCAACCACTTCACTGAATTTATAGTGTTTGCTAGGTATGAGAGTACTCATGCTTGGAGCTGCTAGGTTTCAGATTCTGGCTGTTTCAGCCAATAATTGTATTTAATGGCCAAAGCAGCTGCAGTGGATTTTGTGAGGGTTTTTTTCTCCTATTTCAATAAGGTCATTTTCAATTTCTGAAAGCACTACAGCTTTGCACAATGAAATGCAACATTATCAAAAACCAAACCACACATATAAACCCCAACAACAACCCCACAACAGCACCCCAACTAACTTCCCTAAATGTTGCCTTTATCTTAGAAATTATTAATAAAGTGCTTAGTCTTCCCCTAATCAGATACCTGGTGAATTTCTTTGCTATTTTCCTTTTTCCCAGAATTCTTTTGTTTTTTATTTTCCCCTGAGCAGTGATTGGAGGTGGAGGTAGAATTCAAATCTTTGAACTTTTGTTGGAAAGGTCTTGTTATTGTCTGACTATATAAAACAATTAGTGGATAAAGGTTTTTCCCTGATTCTTACTTCACCATCACCTACCTTAAAAGAAGGGTCTGTGCAAGCTTTGATCAATACTTGGCATCTTTTTGTATTATAAACAGCCAGATTTCTTTTTCTTCCTACCTTTTTTTTTCTGTTTGATCTTAAACACTCCATTTCTTCTCCCTTTAATCCTTTGCTCTCCTCTTCCTCCCAAGTCTTCTATTTTTCTTCCATCCACAGGCTCTTCAGATGGATGCTGCACATAGAAAGCATGAAACTAGGCCTCAGAGAAATACTTCCACGTACTGTTGAATTGCCTTGGTTCTAACACAGATTTTGTTTCCTGTTCACTAGAATGTCATGGAACAGTTCAATCCAGGGCTGAGGAATTTAATAAATCTGGGGAAGAATTATGAAAAAGCTGTTAATGGTAAGTCTTCTTAGGTGATAACTTTAGAAACAATACTTAATTTTAATTTAAATGTACATTGAGTGTGAAGGTTAAATAGAAGGGGAAAAAAACCCCAAAACAATAGTTATGACTAGATACTGCCTTTGGCTTTTTCTCTCTGGAAATACCTACAAAAGCTATTTCACATTCTCAGTTCTGTTGCTGCTCACCTGTAGACACCAGTATCTAAGTAACCCTGTGAACTGAACAACCTGAATAAAAGGTGCAGGAGTGGGTAATTTGTTTTGGTTTTGTTTGGTGTTTTTTCTTGTCCATACTCAACCTGATGGTATTTTTTTAATGGAGGCCAAATCAGACTCGAGGTTTGGATCTAAAGCACCCAGTCTCCCAAACTTTTTATAATGTGGTCATTTTCATTATTGACTTTATAGAAGCCATCTATCTAAGAATGGGTTTCCCAAAGCTGACATTGTAGGACCTGTTAGAGCTTGCTCCATTTCACCTATGCAGACCTGTTGAGCTGCTTGATACCATATGAAAGCCATGTAAAATCTCTTAATTTTGCCTTATTCAAGCCTGTGGCATGTCTTTCCCCTAGATGTAATCTAGTACTCTGAGAAATGTGATACTGCAGAAGCAGTGCATAGCCAAATAGACATTGAAATCTCTCTTCATGCAAATTTTAGGCCAGGCTCAAAAAGAAGGTAAAACTAAAGCCTGCTGGAGACGAAAACAGGGAAATGTTGACTTATTTGCAGTAATGCCTAAGCCGATGGATTAAAATGGTGCTTACCTAAGCGTAGGGATTATAGCTAGTACTAGAAGTTTTAATAAGCATTTCCATATTTGGCTTAAAGATTCTTATACCAGTTTCTGAGGGTTCTACTTTTAACTTACTTTGCTATTGATAAATTGCATTGTGCCTCTTCTAGTTCAATTTGTCATCAGTAATTCACACTATAACTGTGCCCAACGCTGGAAAGGCTGATAGGTATTGTGTTCTAGTAAGTTTGTCTGTTTAAGACTGACTGATAAAGCATATCTAGCATGAATGCTTAATTTCAAATAGATAAATATTTACAATGTTGCAACAAATGTTGAGAAACTGCATTAATGTCATCTTTGGACTCTCATAAATTGTTAATCTTTTTCTCCCTTAGTTCCAAGTGTTATAAATAGATCTGTAGCAAGCAGTAAATACTCTGTTGCTAAACAAATACTGTACAGCTTTGCAAACAAGCCAAAGTAGGCTGACAAAGAACATCAAGCTTACAAGAACTTGCTAGATTTATAATCTGGTTTTATACATTTTGAGGATAAAAGGTCAGAACTCCTTCTCTGCTAGACCTAGTGCTGGTGAAGAGACTCTTGATTTAGCTTGATTTGCGTAGGAGAAATCACATTTTCTTCCTTTTTTTAAATGCCTGTATTAGGATAAAAGATTGACTTGGGGCTCTCTTGAAAAAACATTAGATAGGAAGAGGTGGAAGGGCATAAAATCTTCACCCATGAGTGGCAATCATCAATAATACCAGTGTAATTCTTCCAGCATCTATGAGATGCAGCTTAGGAGTGACTCTTCTAAGGTAATGGAGCCTCAAAAAGCATCTTTTATCACTTGGAAAAGTTTCAGGCTTTTCAGTGAATATACTGTTAGGTGACTGATGATGTCACCTTTACTAGTAAAAACTATCACATTCAGACCTAAAATAATTGGCAATTGGCAATTGTATTCCAAATTGTATTCCTTTCAGACAAATGTATTCTTATGACAACAGTGAGTCTGCTTGGCTTCCACTTTCAGTACTGCTACAAAAATTATGAAGGCCTACTTGAAGAAGTATTTTTCACTGCCTTTTCCAATAAAAGCTTGCAGGGTTACCCTTGTCATTTCTTTTCTTTGTAGTGTGGAGATCAGTTCTAGATACTGTGACGATGCAAGGCAACCATTGTAGATGTACTGTACATTGAAAATGTTTCTCACTAGCGGCCTGCTTGCAGTTAGAGTCTTGATGTTTCTGTGTTTGTTCCAGTAAAACTGGCTTTGCTGTTTAAATCACCCATAACCAGGAAATGATTAACAGAGAATAACTGAAACCTCACTGATATATATTAAGATCTTACTGGTTCCTGGAAAACTGAAATTGAACTAAAACAACGAAAGGGGGGGGAATGAAATAAAATAAGATGAGCAACCACTTATTAGTAAGGTCTGTCTTTTTTGGTTGGGCATGTTAAACCCTCGGGTTTCTTCTTAAATTGCATATGAACCTGTTGCCTGAGGGTTGTTTTGAATACAGATTGCTGTGCTTTCCTGAGTTCAGTGACAAAGATGAAAGTAGGCACTTTCCTGGAGTGTTAAAATAACTCTGCAGATCTATCAATGCTGATTTCCCTCACTGTCCAAGGAAACAGAGATTTTTAAGCTGACTAAAATTGCTGAACAGTGTAATTTATAATAATCTCAGGAACACTGGTGGTATGTTGAAAATTGAGAAAGAATGCCAAATGGGTTATCTCCACAACCTGAACATTAGCTTGCAGATAACTAATATTTTAAGCTTTGGCATGTAACACTTAAATTGGAGAAGTTGGTGTTTATGTGTAGGATGCTCAGGTTTCAGTGTCTTGTTGTCAAGAAAACCTATTTGGCATTGCAGTGTATGATTACTGTACAGTGTTACCCATAGTGGAAACTTTAAAGAGTGGCTCTATCAGATGTATCAAACCTTTCACACTTAATTTTTCTTTTCAATATATCACACCTGGCAACCTGCATTTCATCGTAGCTGGTTTTGGAGCAAGTTACTGAAACAGTAAATGATGATTTGACTCGGAGGGCTCCATGTCTCCTTGTTGTACCAGTAGGTCCACTGTCTCAAAGCCCAGTAGCCATCTCTTCTGGTCTGGCTGGCCCATAGATGACAGAGACTTCTGCATTTCTGCTGAGTTTGGGATTGCATTTTGCTTTTCTCCAGCTGTGTGATGTGTACCAAGAAATTTTGCTGCATCCTGACCAATGGCTTACACCTAAATCTACCAACTGGATGCTAACTGGCCCTGGATATGCATCAAAGCTGGAACTAAATAATAGGCTAAAACTTCCTTCATGTGTTCTGTTCTGTCTTTGTCACCTGGTTTCATAAGTTAGCAGGTAGCAAAGGGACTTGTGTCTTTCCCTGATACCAGGGTTTCCTGCTTGCTACATACCCCTGTCTTTGTATGTGCCCTGCTTTACACAATTTCATAGGCTCCTAGATTAATGAAAACAGAAAATACCTTGATTTTAATTTTTTTTATAACACTTTTTTTTTTCCATCCTCAAGCTATGGTAGTGGCTGGAAGAGCATATTATGATAGCCTTGCAAAGATTGGGGATATATCAGCTGATTCTCCAGTTTCTAAAGAATTGGGTAAGTGAAACCTCATTTTTTACATTTTTTTAAATGCTTTTATTGCTTCAAAATACAAACTTTGTTTTTGTTTTCCTGCTGGCTAACATGAATAAGAGGAGGATCCAAAATAAAAGTGTGTTTTACTCTTCAGTAACACAGGTGGAAAGGATTAGATTCTTCTTAGGTATATTATTTCTGAAGACATGTATAATGTTTTTCCACTGTGTGAGTCTATTTCTGCTTCTGTGTTCAGAGGCAAGGGAGGGTGTTTTAAGCTCACAGGGTAATTAAATATGAAAAAATAAGTAGCTTGATTTTTAGTAGAGAGATCAATGTTGAAATACTTATACAACAGAATATTGGTGTAAGGAGTCCTAGGGTATGACAGCACTTCTACACTAAAACAATTTTCTGGATGAGATCCGTTGTGAAGAGTTTAGTTCCACTTCGCTATTCTTGATCAAGTGCAGCACTTGAAGTTCTCAGGTGCTTTATTTATTTTCTAGTTGAGCTTTTGAAAGAGAAACTGTGGAGTCAAGATGTAGTACATTTACATTAGTGTGACATTAACTTCTGTACTTTCTGAAATTACTTTTCTGTAGTTTCCTGACAATGATTTCTGAGTTTTGGAGGGCTGGCCAGCAGCACACGCTCTGCAGTTTCAGTGCTGGCCAGAGGAGTACAGAAGTGAAATTGGCCTCAAAGTGTTTGTGAAAGATTGTCATATCACTACAATACAAAGAAGTTTTGACCATTTGTTGGAAGCCTTGATTTGCTTTTTGACCAAAATACCTTTATAAGGTGTCTTGTCTCTGAAGTTTTGATGGTGGGCAGTGTAAGACCCTTTCAGGGGTGTAACGTGCATCTGCTGCTGTAGCTCAGGATAGGGTGGCAATTCAGCTGACTGGAAAGGATGTTTTTTAGTAAACTGGTTTTTTAATGATTCTGCTAAAGCAGAATTAAGGGGAAAGACTCTCCTTGAGCGGTGGCCCTGGTTTCTGGGTGCCTGCATACATTTTTATGATCTGTTCTGAAGCCACCTTTGTGTGAGTGTTAACATTCTGTGTTGAAAGTTGGGAGTGGCAGAACAGCAAACAGTGCAAAGCAAACAGTCCTAATGCAGGTCCTTTCTGTATTTGCTTTGCAGGTTGTTTACAGAAAGCAGAGCTGCTGCTTTCAAGCTCTAGAACAAAAGCATGAGAAAGTTAAAAGTAATAACTGTGCAGAGTCTTACGAAAATATCAACAAATGCATAATTTTTTGTAATCAAGATGTTGGTCAAATGCATGGAAGTAGTCTACTGAACTTCCTGGGACTGTGGGATGTTGTCTGCTTGTCTGAAAATGTTATCATTGGCTAGTCCTGAGCTGAATTCTCAAAATAACTGGTTTTCCCTGTCGTTTGGGGGCAATACAGCACTGTGACTGAAAATATACTTTTAACTAGTTCTTCCCAGCAGTGCTAAACCTTTTTCTAGATACGCTGCACTGAGAACGCATGGCCTCCTTCAAGGTCAGGTCTCCAGCACTGCTTTCTGTTCACCTTCAACTGCAGGAAAGATCTTTTGTTCTTGAAGAAAACAGCAGCGCTGGATTTCCTCCAGTGTACTCTCCGATAGAATACTTAATTCAGAGATAAGAGAAGTCAATGAACACTGGAAAAGGCAGGATAATGTGGTTAGGAGTCTCTGAGAGATCATTTGCATTTTCCTTAACAGCTCTTACCAGTTCTGAAGCCAGGCTGCAATACTGAGCCGTTTGACAAAGAAATAGGATACGCTCCAGGTGTCTCTAAAAGTCTTTCACTGAAAAACACTTCAGTACACCTTCTAGTATTTTTAAAATACTGAGATGCCTGCTGAGCAGTATCAGATGTGTAACAAGTGGATCAAACTCTCTGCCACTTGCTTATTTGTCGACCCTATTAACCCCAGTGGAGTTGCTGCAGGGCAGCCCCCAGTGGAATTGTCTGTCTGAGAGTTCCTTTAGACTTGCCTAAGGACGTGTTATTGACTGCTGACAGCTCTGTCATGCCTAATACTTCTGTTATCTTTGCCAATAAAGAGGTCAGTAGTCATCAGCTAAGTGTTGTGACATGAATGTGAACTGCTTTTCTGGAATGTATTCTCTTGAGCTGACACACTGGCTTGTTTTAGAAGAGCAGCAGACAAAAGGGAACTGGCAAAGAAGCAGAGCAATTTCCATAGCTCTGTGTGTGTTATCTGGAATATTTCTCTAGCTTTTTACTCTGGTTTAAAAATACATTACAAGACCTCTTTTCTGTGTCCTGCCTTAACATGATACAGAAATCAAGAGCAACATTCCCCAAGATAGTAGTAAGAGATAATTTTACTTTTTTAACACTGAAGACATCACTCTGGCCCTTTCTAATGGGTTAGATAAACCAGCAATGACCAACTTCTAAAGCATTTTGGAATGCTTTAATGTTTGAGCACAAATTGGGGTAGTGTGATCTGGATTTCCAGTGTTTGGATTTATGACAACTAGAACATGCAAATGGTTTTATTTGCATACTGAAAAATGGAAGTAGTCAAGGTAAATATTTAAACTAATGCTTGAAACTGATCTGTTTAAAAACAAACTAGCACCCCACACACCCCATGGCTTATTAATTTAAGCAGAATTAGGACAATTGGCTTGTGGAAAGCAAAGCTTCATAGTAGCCAGAAATCCACAGTGCTGGTTTTTTACCTCTTTGTATTATCTACAGCAAAAATGAAGGGAAAGGATATCTGCCAGTTGGTTGTCTTTGGCTCATCTTAAATGGACATGCCTCTTCTATTAGCTTTGTGTTTCATACATCAGCCACTAGGTACTTTTTGGCTGTAAAAGAAGGTCTCAGAGCAAGACTCTCCCCTTTTCCCCCCTTTCTCTGTTACTTTTGCAGATAGAGTTCCTATTACAACTGGGTTTGTGAATAATGAACAGGAGAATGAGGCAGGAAGCCAGGTTTCCAGTTTTTCCTGTAGCAATCTTATTTTTAGTAGTGACAGATTTAAAAAACAAAAAACAAGGTGGTTATTTTAATTTCAGTTGTGTTGCATTGAACTTCTTGCACTTCAGTACAAAAGGACTGCAAGGCTCAGCTGAAAAAGCAAAGTTCTTCTTAAGAATTTATGGGGAATCTTTACTGGAATACTGCACTGAGTCATTTCACAGTTCAAACCCAAACCTGCTAGGTGACCTAGAGTGTATTTACTGCCAAGTGTGATGTAAAGATTTATATCCAAAACACAGTCAATCCTTCCTTCTCATAAGGAAGCACAGAGTCTTCTGTAACAAGGCAAGTAGAAGGTATACCAACCTCACAGGAGGTGAAATGGAAAAGAAATGGGGAAGAAAAGTTTTCAAGCAAGGGGTAAAAATGCACAAAGGCCAGAGAAGTAGTGGGGGTGTCAAGTAAAAATGCCAGAAAGTTCTTTCTCCTATTGAAAGAGATTGGAGCAGAGGAGGGAAATAAGTGACTGAAATGGGAACCTGGATAATCCAGCTGAATCGGAGCTTTTGTACTAAGTATCTGTATCTTTCAAGTCTGGTTGAAGCTCTTTGAGGTATTTTAATACAGAATATATGAGTAAGTTGAGGAAGTAGAAGAATCTACTGCATTCATAATACAACCCTTAAGAAAAAGGGATGAGTTCAGTTAGGTCAACATTCTTTCAAATTTTTTATTTCCCTAAAATTCTAGGTTTGTAGTCCCTCAAACTTGACTATGAGCATTTAGGAACTTAACCTGAATGGATGTGGTTCAGGTTATTCTGCAGTCTCAAATTTGCATCTCTTTCTTTCCTGGACAGCTTTTGGAAATCCCACTAGGAAGAAAAGATAGGAAACAAGAAACTGCATGTTCAAAAATGCTAAGAGTTCATACTATTCAAATTCCAGCACAATAGAATGCAGGGTTTCAGCAATGTGCCAGGAGTCATTTCAGATGGATATTGTACCACGGCGTTAAAACAGTAACTTCTGTGATGTGTTGCTCATCTCTTTTGTATTGCTCAAAATGTGGCCTGGTGAGGCTGTGTCTTACTGATTTTTAGTCCTTATAATTTTAATACATTCCCTCTCCTAGTAACACAGGCTGTCTTTGTAGCCTTCACTTGAACAAGGAAATAGGAAGTTATTTCCAGCTCATTCACCGAAAACTACTTCTCATATCTTCCCAATACCCTCTCACCCTCTTAGTGCCTCCCAGTTACTGCAGCTACAACTCATTCACCATACTGTGGGTGTAAAGTCTCGGTTTATGTGGCAACTGTATCTATAGTAGTCACCCACATTTATTATGGGCCTGTACCTAGAGTTTATTGCTCAAGAACTGAGTGTAAACTATTCCTGGCTTGTCAAAACACAAAACCACCCCAAACAAACCGTAAAAAAAGTGTTACATTCTGTGATCTTGACCAGTAAACAGTGGAAATTAAATCACAGTAGTCCAGCATGTTAAAATGAAAATCAGAGGAGGCAAAATCTCTTAATCTAACCGAGACTAAAACAATTATTTAACAATTACTCTGTGTTAAGAGTGGCATTTTTTCATAGTCCCATTCTGTTCAAACTTATCTGAAAACAGATATGCAAAAGCCTCTGTTACTCCTTTCATGCACAAAAGGACTCTTCTTCAGGTCTAAAAGACAGTATTTTAACATATTCATGAGAGGCAAATTTGCTCATAAAGTGGTGTCATTTTAATGGTCTCCACAACTCTGTCCTGCTTTGTCAAATACAAAATGTTAATTGTGCAGTGATAAAGTATTAGCCACAGTAATGAACTCATTACTGTCATGCTCTGATAGGGAGAACTGGGTCAGGGTTCTGTATGCACACTTCCTTTTTTCAAGAGTCTTTACACTTCCCTGCAGCTAGCCAAATATCTGCAGTTACTGGGGGAACTGTTTGAGAGTCAAGGATGATAAACTGTCAGTTAAGAGAACAAACCAATGATCAGCGACTGCGTTTATCCCAGAGTGCTTGTTATGGATCTCTGGGAGTCAGCTGCTAAGTTAGAGCTCTTGGGTGGCATCTGACAGGATCACAGAGATCCTTTGGTAATTGCTTTCTGGCTTCCTTTAAAGCTAACGACACTGAAATAACCGTGGTGTTTTAATACTAATGTAAGTGGCAGTGTGAAGTGCAATCTATAGAGTTTTATCTGATTTATTTTTGAGCTTTCTTTTTTAGTGATAACCACTTCATTTTAGATTTGCAACTAAAAGAAACCTTGTGGACTTTTCTCTCTTCATTTCTATTCGCAGAAACGAGAGCTTTTTATGTAGAAGAAACTTGGAAGTCGCCAACTTGTATAGAAAAAAAAAAATTGGAACTGAATTGGCAAATTTTGCTAAAAAGAACGTAGCTCCTTGCTGAAAATTTTCTCATCAGACTGTAACAGAAGGCAGTGGGTCTTTTGAAAAGGCAGTCTTGCAAGTGTTTGTCATTTAAAAGCCATTTCCTTCCTGATTAATGAGCAAAATTGCCGCCGTGAGCGGGTACTTCTCAACGCTACAGCTCTGTCATGCTAATTCTGGGGCAGAGCGCTTAAGTGTCACCCCCCACGACTGAGAAAGCCAAACACGCAAAGAGAAAATCCCCTCGTTTAGGATGAATGTAGCTAGTGGCACTTCAATTTAAAAAATAAAGGGGGAGGGAGGCAGAGTTGTTTGCTGCTTTTAGCATATAAATTGACCCTTTTCCTTGGTATCCTATTTCACGTGTCTTAGAAAGCTGACACCTTAGCACCTTTCCCTACACCGGCTCATTTAAACTGAAGAAAAGAGATCTGTCATCTTCTCACATCTTACTGCATCGCTGTCGTCTCTTCTATAGTATAAACGTTCTGCTTCTGGAGCAGATGCAGTTGGAGAGAAAAGGAAGTGTGCCAACAACTACAGAACCCCTTAGTACCTCACCTGGTGGAAACTTCTAGGACATTGGCTTAGAGGCTGCAATTGAAGGAGCGAGTGTATCAGGCCAACTTTTCTTCTGGAGCATTAATAAAAGACTCTTCTGCTGTATTTATAATGAAATTGCGGCGGGAGAAGCCACCCCATTCTGTCCTTACCGAAGCAAAGTACACAGAGAGCTGTCTTGAAAGGGAAGCACGAAGTCATGAGGTGTTTTTTTCAGGCGTGAGGTTTTGTAACTTGTTGTATGGCAGTATTCTGGGCTTCTGCTCTACAGAGCTCCAGTGTGCTGTGAGAAAGATGGAAGGAGATGACCCAGCCTCTCTAGATACGTTTCAGCTGATGAGAACAGTAACTGGATTACCGGAAACTTCTTGCTGTTTGCATTTCCACTCTTCAAGGTCATTTATAAGATCAAAGCAGGCCTGCATCAAGAATAATGTGGCAGCAGGAGCAGGGAAGTCATTGTGCTCAGCACTGGTTAGGCCGCACCTTGAGTACTGTTTCTAGTTCTGGGCAATTTAAGAAGGATATTGAGACTCTTGAACATGTCCAGGGAAGGGCAATGAGGCTGGCGAGAGGCCTCGAGCACAAGCCCTATGAGGAGAGGTTGAAGGAGCTGGGATTGTTTAGCCTGGAGAAGAGGAGGCTCAGAGGAGACCTTATTGCTGTCTACAACTACCTGAAGGGTGGTTGTAGCCAGGAGGGGGTTGGTCTCTTCTCCCAGGCAACCAGCACCAGAACAAGAGGTCACAGTGTCAAGCTGTGCCAGGGGAAGTTTAGGCTGGAGCTGAGGAGAAAGTTCTTCACAGAGAGAGTTGTCAGCCGTTGGAATGTGCTGCCCAGGGAGGTGGTGGAGTCCCCATCCCTGGAGGTGTTCAAGAGAGGATTGGATGTGGCACTAGGTGCCATGGTCTAGTAGTCATGAGGTCTTGGGTGACAAGTTGGACTTGATGATCTTTGCGGTCTTTTCCAACCTTGGTGATTCTGATTCCTATTCTATTCTAAACATATCAACAATTCTTTTTATTTTTTCCTCTAGAATCAGTAGTGCTGCTTTTGATGTTCAGTATCTGCATGTAAACTGGAAGAAGGAAGAACTTCAGTCTTACATTTTGTTCATGATCATAGGAACAAACAATAATAATTTGCCTGACCACCTATTGCAGAGCTGTTGGAAGCTGCATCTATTCACTGGTTTATAAATCAGTAAGACTATTCAGATATTCACAACTGTGTGTCCTGCCAGCAGCCTGGCCAAAGCTCCTGCAAGTCAGTGTTCTTGGATGGTGTGCTATCAATGAAACAGAAGGAAGGGCAAGAGAAAGCTGGTACCATGTTGATATCTATAATTACCAAAATAATCAGTGAAGAAGGTTGCCATAAAGCATGTCCTCGACAATATGTGGTCAGGTGGCATTGTACAGTGAAGATGTTGTTGGCTTAAGATCTTCTGGTGGTTGTTGGGTTTAAGTTCTGTAATCTTTCCTTGCTAAAATATAAGCCAGGATTGATCTTAGCAAGAAATGGAATGAATGAGAGGTGTGTTTGTTATTAGACCTAAAGAATGTCAGTGCTTAAAAATGGATGCTGCAGCTTGTTCTTGTGGATGGGACGCTAAAACTGCTTCTCTTTGACTTCTGGAAATAAAAAGACTGTGAGCAAAACTTTCAGCTCAATTTGAGGTTTGAAACTGTGTGCTGGGTTGAGGCAGCCCCCTCTCTCCCCACCACGGGCAGGAATAAAACACTCAGACAAACGGACTGCAAAAGTGATGAAAGTTTAAATAGAAAGCGGTGAATGTTACAGAGAACCCAAAGCGCAGTGACAAAGAAAGATCCCAAAGCAAACCCAGAGGCATCCCATTCCCACCTGAGGGTACACCCGAGACCCTCAGGGCTCCTTCTTCCCCCTCCCTCTGCTGGGCTAGTCTCAGCTGGCCAGGCCTGAGACTGCCCATCCCCCCGTGGCCTTGGGCCTAGCCAGGCCCAAAGCCAGGAGACATCTCCCCCAGTTACCGGCTGGCGGAGGAGGAAGAAAAGAGAACGTGCTAGACTCCGCACTGGATCTTATAGTGGTGCAAAGAATTATGGTAGGAAATACACAATTTCCTGTGTCCATCCCTCTGGGCTGGACTTCTGGACACAGGAAGTGAACACAGCAGGGGGGCACCCAGCTCAAACTGCAACAAACTGTGAAGCTTGGTGGCAGTCCAAAGTGCTGTAATAAAAATTGCAGTGATTCCTTGTGTTTTATTAAATCTCATGTAACATACATCATGCTAACTTAAATATTTATCTTCTCTAGTACTGGAAACCTCTAAAGGACTTCAGCTTGTGCTGCTTAGCATGATATGTTTGTTCCAGTCCTGCTGAAAAACAAAGATTAGCTCTGTTGTATGATCTTCCCAAACTAATCTGCCTAAAACCAGCAGGGCTTCCTGCAGGCAAGTTCAAGCTTGTGGTTGGATCCGAACTTGCTGACGTGTGAGGATTACAGGTCACTTCTTTAACACTACTGCAGCTCAAGTTTGAAAGACTATTGTATACAAGGCATTCAAGGGTTTATGAATGATCAGTCTCTGACATACATACCTTACTATATTGTGGCTTTATATGTTTGGGTAAAAGTATAAATGCCTGCAGCAGTCTTCATGTATGTTGGTAATGGAGTAACAGGTGGAAAAACAAGTTTGCCGTTTTTCATGCGTAATTTATGTGGCATATGCTTTTCCTTTTTTAACAGCAAAATTTAGCTACTGTGCTTCCCAATAATCTGAAACAAGGTGAATATTTCATGCTAGTTAACATCTGGCCACGATACAGTCAGTTTAAAAAAAAAATCTAATTTGATTTTTCTTTTTTTTTTACTAAGAGATCAAAACAGCTTGGGAGAGAAAGGGGAGTTGAACTAGCAGACTGAACTTTGCTAAAGCTGCAATAAAGTCACATTCCTCTTCAAAATCTAATGTAACCTGATATTTTCGATTCTGTTTGAAACTGTAAAGGAGGAGCGTGACGCCGTGAACAAACTCAGGCTAGCTGGAAATTGTAATGGTCTTGATCATCTCTTAAGTATTCACTCTTGTAAAGTCTTATGTTAGGAACAGCTAATTTAGGAACAGTTCCTTGCCACTTTAGAGCATGGTATGAATTTTGTAGTACTTTTTAAAACATCACTTGTGTCAAGCTGGAAGAATTTGGCAGTAATTTTAGTCTAAGTAAAGTACATTTAAAAAGCAGGTTGATCCTTGGGATTAACTGAGTATGGCTCTTTTATCAACAGTCATAGACTTGCTGAGGTGTAGAGAGATGAGTTCTTTGTGTCTGTTGATACTTAGATATTACAAGATTTAAAGAAAAATCATAATATTGAAGACATTTTATTTCTGCCTTAGGTACTGGCAAAGTGCTTCATTATGCAGCCTTACTATGATCATCAACAAAGGTTTAGGATGTGGAAAAGATTAATCCTGAGCTACAAAACAAAATGGTATGATAAATAAGAGATGCTAGGCTGCTACAGAAAAAGTAAGCTGTGCTCTCTCTCTCCACTGTTTGTCTAGGTATGGAAGGGGAAAAGGATTTTTGAATAGCAGGGCTCTTTGTATTCCTCATGCAGAGAGCAGTGCGTAATGTGACGGCAGGGGAAGCGTGGAAGAGCACTGCTAAGTACGTGTTCCAGCAGATTTGATTCCAAATAATGTACAGCTGAGCTGCTGAAAATTGATGGTTAGGCTTTTTGGTTTTCAGTTTGGTTAAAATCTCAGCCATCATCTTGTAAGTGGTCCTGAACGCATTTTTCCAGCCAGTTCCACAACATCTCCTTGAGGAGATGGTGGCCATGTGAGATGTCACCACCAGCCCAGTTTCTCCAGTTGGCTGTATGCTCCCACTTGGGTCAAGGAAGCTTGCTCAGAGAGAAGATAACCAAGAAAAGTAGCAGTAGCAGCCTGCTACAAGCCACCTTTCTGTTCTTTTTGTGTATTTCCCCCCACCCACCCACCCCCCCCCCCCCACCCCGATGCTATTTGGCACAGAGGAAACGGGCTGTCAGTGAGATACAGGTATTTGTATGGATGTGCTGTGGATCTGCATACAAATCTGTACAGATGAAAATAAAGCAAATAAAGCATCTCCCAGGGTCTTAGGAATTTGGAAATTTCTTTATCAACAAGACTGTAAGACGTCTTAAGATTTTAAATAGAAGTAATGGAAGCTGTGGGAAAATAGTGATAAAACTGAGCTATGGAGAAATTGCAACTTCTTAGAGCCTTAAATCAGTTTCAGATCATTACTTGAAATATGGTGAGCTAACTTTAGATGAGAAATGATGCTTTGAAAACGACTCCATGTAAAATGTTTACATGAGACTATTTGTATGCTAAAGGAATAATTGCTGCAGTCTGTTTTGTGTGGGAGCCTACTGTAAACAACTGCCAGTGTATGCTGCTAACAGGACTACACTTTTATATCTTTACCTGTATATATAGTACTTTAAATTGGATTTTTGTATGTCCAATAATGTTTAGTTTTATTCCTTGTAGTTCATAATCAGTGTCACTCTGGGATTTTACTTTCTGAGTACATGGACACATAGATTTCAGCCCCTGTGCTGCCAGAGGTTTTCCTGTTTTCTTTAAGCCATATTTAATCAGGTTTACATTAATTCCCTTGTTTGTTATACTGCAGATACGTATCTGTTGCTCACAGCCTTAGTGAGAACTCGGTGTAATTAAAATGGATCTGAAAATGCCATTTAGAATGTGAAGCTCTCTTTACATCTATTTTTGGTTTATGTTCAGAGTTTATTTGCTGTTCTAGCAAAGCAGGACTATCTGTTTGGAGGTGATGCTTCAGAGCAGTACCTCGAGCATGGATGGTGAAACTAAAATACTTTATTATGCTCTGAAATCTCTTCCCCTTTTCTCTGCTGTAGATTTAATTCTATTTTTTTTCCTTTGTTCTTCTCCTTCACCTTCTGCAGTCACCTTCATAAAATGGCATTGAATGGTCATATGTCAGTGCCATTTTATAAAATGAACTACAGAGAGATTTACTCCTTGCTTCCTATTTCGCGTTCGCTCATGCAGTAAGGAAAGGCAGACGTGACCTAGTCCTATTGATTTATGTGCACATTAGTGTTAATTCCACAGATTGTGAGGGGGTTTTCAAGCATTCTGCACAAATTGCATTAGAAGCAAAGTGCAGCTAGAGCTTGGGAAGTTTTACATTCCTTTGTTCTTCTTCATGGTTTTATTCTTTCCTATTAAATTCCATTTAAGGCTTTTTGCTTTCTTTAAAGCACTTGTTGCACAATTAAATCCTTCCTAGGACAGCATGATGAATTTAACACATTTGAGGCTTAACAGATGTTTTGTTCAATCATTTATTTGTCATACTGTATTCCTTTGAAACTTTCTGTTTTACTGCTTTTCAGGCACTACTGGCTTCAAAGGACTTTGGTTTTGACTTCCCCTTGTCATAAGTGCCTTTCACCTGGGCAAAAGGGTAGTTTGGGAGAAATGGCATCTTGACAGAAATGGCATCTAATAATACACTTGAACTGTATTGTCTCCATGTGTAGCTTGACTCAGCCTTTCATTCTCTTGTTTTATGTAAATAATTATGTAGTTTCATCTCTATGAAGTGAAGTTACTAGACCTGCTTTGAATGCGTAATAGGGCAATGGGAGAGAAGAGTGATACAATTGAGCACCTTGTCTGTTTCCAGTCATCTAAGAAACTGTCTCTGTTAGGAGACTTGAAGTTTTTCCAAAGTGATGTCCTCTAAACAAAACATAATTGAAATCCATTTCAAGAAAGGTGATACAATCAATGTTTTTAATTGATTCTAGTATGGGTATTCAGTAGAGTTTCTTTTGTCAGTAGCTGCTAGTGGTGGTTTCTATGACATAATTGAATTTCAATTTTTATTTCTAATGTTAACTAATTCTTCTAGTCTTCCCTAAGTAAGAGCAGTCAACATAAGCTGAAAAGGTCAATAACCAGTACAGCCACCCAGTGCAAACAGTGAGGTTGAAGTGTAACTGCTGCAGAAGTTCTGCATTCTGGCCTTAAAATCAGTATTTCTGTTAGAAGTTGCTTTCCATGTTTCCATCTACTGTGAAGACATTCATTTAAGGATGTCTTCTTGCTCACGGGGTGCTGTGTGGAGAAATAACTGTTCCACATTTTGGGGTAATGAATTTTTTTGGGTTTGGTGTTGGTTAACAAAACCAACAGCATGCATGGAATTCTAGTCTGTCTTATTTACTCAGTAGAAAATATTCATGCAACCAACAGCCTTGGTGAAGCCTACAAATATTCCACAAATCCTGACGTTTCAGCTCAAGAGATCTTCCTATCTATGCAGTGAACCTGTTTGAAACTAAAATAACTTTACCGTGAAACTTGGCATTATTGTCTATAGCCATATGTCAGATTACAGCTGTATTATGCAGCCTGGTTTCAAGAACTGTGCAGGAGAAATGTTTGGTTTAAGTTACTTAAGGTATTTGAGATGTTCCCCCCCGCCCCCAAGAGATAATTTCTTCTCTACCCTGTAGTGCACTGAAAAGGTAGTATCAAAATACCAGAGCATCTATAAACATTTACAATTAGGCTTTTGTTCTATGAAGCAAATGTGCTTTTTAGTCACAAAGAGTTCACATTCAAGGTGTGGGGGAATGGAAAGCAGAAAAAAATCTCTTTGAAAGCCAAGTATTTTGACATCTGTTAAGTCTCTTGATGTTTATCATCAAGACCAGTGGCTTTGGTTTATTAATTGCATAATGTGATGCCTAAAACTGGTTCAAGCTTACAGTATGTCTGCCACAAATGGGCCTTCAGTGGTCTGTTATCATGCACCCTGGTCATGTTGTTATGTTTGATAGATTTGGGATTTGCCAGAAAATGATGACAAGGCTAATATTTGGTTATTGTGTATAGTAATAATAATAATAAACCAGGTTGGAAGAGGTCTTCAAGATCATCGCGTCCAACCCCTCAACCCATCCAACCCACCTAAACAACTAAACCATGGCACCAAGCACCCCATCAAGTCTCCTTCTGAACACCTCCAGTGATGGTGACTCCACCACCTCCCTGGGCAGCCCATTCCAATGGGCAATCCCTCTCTCTGTATAGAACGTCTTCCTAACATCCAACCTAAACCTCCCATGGTGCAGCCTGAGACTGTGTCCTCTTGTTCTGGTACTGACTGCCTGGGAGAAGAGATCAACCTCTGCCTGTCTACAACTTCCCTTCAGGTAGTTGTAGAGAGCAATAAGGTCACCCCTGAGTCTCCTCCTCCCCAGGCTAAGCAACTCCAGCTCCCTCAGTCTCTCCTCATAGGGCTTGTGTTCTAAACCCCTCACCAACTTCATTGCCCTTCTGTGGACTCGTTCCAGCAAGTCAACCTCCTTCCTAAACTGAGGGGCCCAGAACTGGACGCAGTACTCGAGGCGCGGCCTAACCAGTGCAGTGTACAGGGGTAGAATGACCTTCCTGCTCCTGCTGGCCACCCTGTTTTTGATGCAGGCCAGGATGCCATTGGCCCTCTTGGCTGCCTGGGCACACTGCAGGCTCATGTTCAGCCTGAGCTGTCATATACAAAACCTGATCATGAGCGGTTTTAATACACAGCAAAATATTCTAGCCTGTATGAGAAGTACATGTCTGTCTTCACCTGAAGTAGTTCTCTACACCTTTCTACAAGATAATTACTGAACATTAGATTCTATCCTTAGGGTCTGCTGTTATTAATCCAGAGGAACCCACTGTCTTTATTAGGGCTGTAATTAAAATCAACATATTATGTAGAAGTTGTTCAATTTCCATTCCACTTGGTCATTGCTACACAGAGGGCAGTGGTTGGTTTGCCTTTTCTGTACAAAAACTTGTACTCAAAGTGTGACTTAACCCATTATCTTGAACTGGCAATAAAACCCCATGGGGTATGTTCACTGTGAAAACATTCTCTATATAATCAAAGTGCAGAATCTGACCTATAATTTCAATTAGAATTTAAATCTTAGTAAGTCAGAGTGTGCTTGCTATGGGTTCTTTTCAAAATGTTGATTCAACACCTGAAAGAGGAAATTAAATGGGTGAGCCAGTCCCTACAGTGTGTGTGGACTACCAGTGGCAGTAAGGAGGATGCAGCATGAAATAGCTTTTGCCTGGAGCATGGCATACAGGGAACACTGGGTGCAGAGAGAAAGAAAATGCAATTAGGGCTAGTCACCGATACCTAAAAATACTGTTGAAAAGTGTTCTAGAACACTCTGAACTAAACTCAAAATAATCCAGCACAAACCATTTAGAAGGAAGCACAGGTTTTAAAGTTCTCTTCATTTCAGGACATGTTTGGGCAGTATTATTTGTAAGAGGGGAACAACAACCCTGTTTCTACCCAAGCTTTCAAAGCTGAAAGCCTTGAAGGCTGCTGTGTGAGACAGAAATAACAAGCTCCCAGCGTCAGGGTTTCCATTCTTGCCTCACCAGGTGAATGGGCTGTTTCATGGAGCTTTTGCACTGCGGTGGCAGGGCAGGCCAGGGGAAGGGAGTGTGGGAGAGCCCTGCAAGAGCTGAGTCAATACCCGACCTTGTTGGATGGCTGTCAGTACTTGGAGCCCTGGGCTGGCTGCCTCAGTGCTGCCAAGTCTTAGCTAAGTGTGCAGCTTTGGCAGCGGATTCTCACAACGTACTTTATACAAAGAGGCAGAGTAAGTCCATTTTTAAAAGAAAAAAGCCTAGAAGGGCAGTTGTTTTGAGGGACAGTTCAACACTTGCCCTGAAATTCTGTAACTTCCCAAATCACTTCCTAATCTGCATATTTAAAGCCAAAATCTGTGATTTTTTTCTTTTACTTCCTGATTATTTTCCCCCCCTGGTTTATTTTAACGCTGTTGGTTTGGGGTGGGGTTTTTTTGAGCTGCAGACAAGTGTTTATAAAACTCTTCTCACTTTAAAAGCCCACCACAGTCTAAAATGTATCAGTTGAGTTTGGTGAAAGAGAAACAGAGAAACAGTATGGACTGAAGTGCCTTCGCTTCTGCAGCCTTAAAATAACAAGGTGGCTTACTCATGTCCATTACTGTGAGTGTTTATGTAACTGGATTATATTTGGTTTTCTATTGCATACAAGCAACTAATTACTGTAGCACCTTTCACTTCTCCTAGTTGTATTTCTATAATCATCATTGAAAAAGAAAATAAGCATGCCACACTCCAGGCTCGACAGGAGGACTCAGGAAAAAAACCAAAAGAGTTAATGCATCCCAGAAAAGGGAATGGAATGGTGGAAGACGATAAATGGCAGGAGGGGACACTCGGAGCAGTCCAATGCAGTGACTCTGCCAGTGGCTGGTGATCAGCAGCACAGAGCTGGATGTCCCACCTGTACATTGGGACAGCACTACTGCAGCTATACTACTGCAAGCACCTGTGTGGCAAATACTTTATGGTGGGATGACTGCAAGGCTCATTGAAGAGTAGATGACTGGAGAAGGCATGCCATTGAGCCAGCTGTGGAATTGAACCTTCTCTTCCTGCCATGGAGATGGAATGACAGTAAAACATAACCCTAGGCAGGACTTGCAGATGCAACATAGTTTGGGCATCTGATCGTGGCCCCAGCACTTCCACGATTTTGTAAAGACTCCTGGCTGCAACCTGGTAACTGTCTACGGATCTCATTTGGGCACTTCAGGACACTTCCAACTGCTCTTCCCAGCAGTATGTTGCAATCTCCCAGACAAGATTGGCTGACACTCTGTGTGTCAGTGCCAGGGAGGAAAGGGAGCAGGGATGATGTGGCCATCTGTACCCAGAGCAGAGTGGTGTGGCTGCCTGCATACAGGGCAGGACCACAGCTGGCAGTTTACATTGGTTTGCACACAGAACCACACCCTGAGGACTGAAGTGTTATTCCTCCTAAACCAAAATGAAACAGTCCGGCTTTTTAAGTGCTCACGGTTAAGAGTAAGCTGTGTAACTCTGTGCTGGAAGACAGCAGAAGGCTCTGTGGAGAGATGCAGAAATCTGCTGCTTTTTGGCTGTTGGTGAATGCCCTCCAGTGGGGCTGTAGTCGCTGATAAAACAGCCTGGGAAACTCAGCAGCACAGCTATCCGAATTGTTTTAGCAGGTGTGCTGGGAGTGAATGTGAGAGGTTACTTTGTTAACTCTGAATGTGCAGCTAGCTAATAAACATTAGATAGCAGCTATTTGGATAGTGACAGCTACCTTCAGTTCTCTTGTGCTATTCCCTGGCTTGGCAAGAGGCTGTTACTAAATCAGTATGAGTTTTCTGGTGAGAAAAGAGTATTTATTTTGTCTGGCACTCCATGTCCTTCTTGCATATTAATGCATCATTAATTATTCTGCTGTTGCTTAGGATCTTCTTGATTTGTCTATGGCCAGATCTAGCTATTTGTTTAAACTGCTGTGATGAGCAACAGCAAGAAACTTCCTACCCCTCTTAAACACATTCCAGTTAATAAACATATTAAATAAGTATATTTTATCACTGTTCTTTGTTAACTAACTTCAGGACTCTATGAAATATGTTTATCAACAGGCCAAGTTCTCATAGAAATCTCAAGAACACACAAGAAACTTAATGACAGTCTAGAGGAGAGTGTAAGTGAATATTTCCTAATTTCAACATTTACTTTTGAAGGTGGAAATGACTTTTGCCAACTTTTCATAACTTTTCATTCATCTGCTTTCACAGTTCAAAAAATTTCATAAAGAAATTATATCTGAGCTGGAGAAGAAAACAGACCTGGATGTGAAATACATGACTGTAAGTACATTCAGTTCTAAAAGTCACACTTCATTTATCTATTTCTAGTCAGATCACAGGATGTTAGGGCGGGCAAGGGACCTCTGGAGATCAAGTCCAGCCCCCCACTTCCAGAACAGGGCCATAGGAACACATCCAGATGGGTCTTGAAAGTCTCCAGAGAAGGAGATTACACAACCTCTCTGAGAAGCTTGTTCCAGTGCTCCATGACCCTTACAGTTCATCCTCATGTTGAGGCGGAACTTCCTGTGCTGTAGTTTTACATCCATTACTCCTTGTCCTATCACAGGGTGCAAGTGAGAAGAGGTTGTCCTTTCCTTCCTGACACCCAGCCCTCAGATAATTATATAAATTTATTAGATCCCCTCTCAGTCTTCTCCTCTCCAGACTAAACAGCCCCAGGGCTCTCAGCCTTTCCTCATAAGGCAGTGCTTCAGTCCCTTCATAATCCTTGCAGCCCTCTGTTGGACCCTCTCCAGCAGATCCCTGTCCCTCTTGAACTGGAGGGGCCCAGAACTGGATGAAATCATGTTTCAGAAATCATTCCCCTGTTCGATATGTTAGAACTGAGCTGTAGACACAAAAACATGGCAGAAGCTTTTATGCTTATTTTGAGTTAAAAAGAGAGCCAATGCCATTTTTAAACTGAAGTTGAGAAAGGCAACTGCCCAGCTCGTTTGGTGTGTACTAGAGGCTCTCACAGACAGTGGTAATGCTTTTTAGTCACCCAATTACACGGCTGAGTGCACCATGAGATGTTTTAAATGCTTTGATTACAGGCAACTTTGAAGAGGTACCAAACTGAACACAGAAGCAAATTGGATTCTTTGGAGAAGTCACAGGCTGAGCTGAAAAAAATCCGAAGGAAAAGCCAAGGAGCACGCAACGTAATGAAATACGAGCACAAAGAGATGGAGGTCAGGGCATGGTCTGGTTTGTCTCTTCTTTCTCTCTGTAAGAACTGGTCAGCAGAAGATGTTGAGCCATTACAGGTCCTGTTTGAGTCTCTCTTTTTTGAATCTTGCCTTCTGAAGCTTACCACAATTTTTGTGTATGCAGTGTTAGTAGTTAATGCACATAACTCCTCTGGAAGTTGTCTGGCAACAGTTCAACCCCACGGTTTTGAAGGACATGGGGTTTTGATTCCTCACGGTTGGTTTATGTTAATGGAACTCCTATCGAAACTGAGCTCTGGACTGCTCCGCTGCACATATTGAGAGACTTCTGCTTCAGTTGCTAGGTTCATCCTCTGACCACTACCTGGTTGATTATTTTGTTTATCAATACTGCTGTAACTACACCTTTAGGCAGAGGTTTACAGAGGAAGTCAGCTATGCTATGCAAAGTCATTAGTAATTTGTTATAAATTAATTTCCCTAGGTGGGTAAAATGCCAACTCAGTTATTCCCTTTCCTCCTGATCTTAAACCAGCATTGCCATCTTGAGGCGAAGTCAGGAACGGCAAGGCAATGAGGAGGAGCTGTTATAAACAGCGAGTCACATTCTGATTGTTATGTATCTCTCAGAAAATGCTTGCCAGTCCTATCTTTATTTGCACAATGCTTTAATTTCATGCTAGCTTATCGGGACTTTTTCTCCATACTCTTCTATTTTAATTTTCTTTTCAAAGAAAGCTTTGTTTGTAATGAGGAACAATAAATGTAAATAGCACTAGTTCCTTTTTCTTCACACACATACACACACCCAAGTAGATTACAGATTGCTTGTCATGAGAATACACCTTTACCTGGTGAGATATGAGGCAAGTTGGGTGCTTGCACAAAAAGATTGAGACTTGGAAGCAGAGCCACCCTATCTCACCCCACCTTTCCTCAGTAATTGCATGTAGTATCAAATAAAACCCAGAGACTCCATGTGATTTATGTTGGGGTTTTGTGGGGTTTTTTTTCTTCTTAGTATTTGGAAACTGTGACCTCTCGACAGAGTGACATCCAGAGATTTATTGCAGAAGGCTGCAGAGAAGCCCTCCTTGAAGAGAAGAGAAGATTCTGTTTTCTGGTTGACAAGCACTGCAACTTTACTCAGCACATGCACTTCTATCATGTTCAGGTCAGTGACATGAATTCAAACAAATGAAACTCCTGAAATCTAATCCTGGGGGAGATCAGAGTGCTGTTAGTAGCTAAGATAGCACTTAGGAGCACTGTAGTGCCGGACGAGTGCTGTCTTCAGTGCACAGAATATGTTTACAGCACAATGTTCTCTTCAATGTATTGTAGCAACAATAAAGGGTTACTGTGACTTTTTCAAAATCATATATTGAGGGAAAATGTGTATGGAGTGATCAGGTATTTCCCTGACTCTGACAAAGGCCAGTTTCTTTCTGCAACACGTGGTTTGTTTCACAGAGGTGTTGCTTTACAAGCATTTTGAAAGCCTTCCATTTTGCAGTGCTACCATTTTGGTGTGAAAAAGACAAGCAAACAAATCTGTGCAATTGTATGTAAAAGCATGTCTTTGACTGGTGTTTTTTACACTTCGGATGCAGTGTGCAGACTTCCTAAAATCCAAGCTGCCTGGGTGGCAGGAAATCTGTAGCGATGCCACCAAAGTGCCTGAAAAAGTCAGAATGATGATAGACGAGATAAGGACACCTGGTTCCACTCCAGTATCAGGAACTCCACAGCCTTCACCAATGATAGAGAGAAATACCCTGGTATGTTGTTCTTTGATGGGTAAAGGTTCTATCTCATAACTGGGTGTACTGTCTTCACTGGCTTCCATTGTATCTAAGCATGTGCAGTCATGTCTGTGGTGCATCTCAGCTGGGCTGTACTGGGGTTCAGTATGAAAGCAAAATCATCGAGCTGAAGCTCTGCTACTGGGAAGGTACACAGTATAGCAGGCAGAAGCACATACCCCAGGGCTCACTTTTCAGTTGGGTGTCTAGGACTTCTTCTGCAGAGCCCAGCCTCAGGGCTACTTCTGTTCTAACCATTCAATTTCCTACATTCTTATCTCTAAGTGCTAGTAAATTACACACTCAATAGTTCAATATAAACTTAAACAAAATCATAGAATGGTCTGGGTTGGAAGGGACCTGCAAAGGTCATCTAGTCCAACCTCCTCTGCAGTCAGCAGGGACATCCTCAACTAGATCAGGTTGCCCAGAGCCCTGTTGAGCCTCACCTTGAGTATCTCAAGGGATGGGACCCCAACCACCTCCCTGGGCAACTTGTTCCAGTGTTCCATTACCTTCATGGTAAAGAACTTGTTCCTAACATTTCCTAGTGTCTTTCTTTATTTCTTATTAGAGTACAGGTTAGATTCTAAATTCTACCTGTTTGTGTGTTTTGTCACCACTAGGTGGTGAAGATCTAAAAAAAAATAATCATCTGGAGATTATCAAGGTGTCACTGTGCTATTGGGGGGGGGGGGGGAAAGGCAAAGCATTCCCACTAACAAATGTCTGACAAGGGACAGAAGCCTCTTAGAAATATTTTATCAGCAGTTCCAAGGGAACATGGGGACTGACAGCTCTAAATATGTATCATTTGGGAATGTGTCATCGTGGCTTTCTGGAATGTAATACTGCAAATAAGTTGGGACTATCTCCTCAGTATTGTGATACTGTTGTTTCTGTGACTCTAGTTTGGAAGTGATTTTTATCCTCATCATGAAAATGCATCCAAGGTGCCCCCAGCTCCTGCTGGCAGGGCCTACACCAGTCCACTCGTTGATATGTTTAACAATCCCACAACAGCTCCCAAGGCATCTTCTGAAAAACTCAGCAATTCAGCAGGTGAGTGTCACTTTGCTGCAAACTAGCTAAGTGTTTGAAGTTACATTAGGACTTCTTGGCTGCTGGGATGATGTGAATCCCAGGGTGTGCAGAGGAGTAGAAAATGGTCTTCATGATGTATTTATGTAAGTCACCAAACAGGGGAAATGTGTTATAAGACAAGAACTGTTTGCAGTAAAATACAGGTCAGGATGGGTAGATTCTATTTTAATCACACTCTGGCTGATTAACCCAGCTTAACTGCTCTTACCACTTCCAGTCTGACTGGAATACATTCTGTAATTTGAACAAGATGGAGCTGAGTGATTATTTCAGTGCATATAAATAAACAAACTGCTCCTACGGTCTGGCTTTGGTTTGCTTTAAGGACCTGTAGCAGTTAGGGAAGAATGTGCACATGGGACAAAAGGAGCACAGCCTTCTGTGTCTTTCCTGAAATGTAAAATCCTAATAAGATTTGTTTTCTCAGTTTCTAATGTATTGATTTTCTTCACATGATCTGTTACAGGGAAGGAAGAGAAAGAAGTTAAGTCTAGATCACAACCTAAGCGATGCAGAACCTTGCAGTGTGACAATAGCAGTTCCAGCACTTTTTCCTTTAAAATGTGCTTACAATATATTGTGTTGGCCAAACAGCACACAATTCTGAGATGTCCTTTGAGCTGTGCTCTGCTAAACATCTGGGGTCTGCAAAGCACCAAGTATCTGCAACTCCCATTGTCCCACCTGCAGTTGAGGGCTAGGCACGTCTGAAAATGAAATCAGGGACTTCATACACAGTTACTTATTTTTAATGGGCAATTTTCCAAGTGTTCTATGGCTGTGAATGTTTAGCATTTTTCATGACATAAAAGAGGGTGAAGTAGCAGCAAGTAAAAGACTTAGATAATAACATTCTGTCTGGTGGTTCAGCTTTGTCGTCATGGGGTGATGTTCGTATATAGTTGCACGTGCTATTAAGAACTTTGTGGTGGTAAGAAACATTGGCAGACAATTGAGAGTAGAGACCAAAGCAGTACAAACTCTCAGAACTTGATTTGCACTTGAACATTCCTTTTTTTTTTTTTCCTGTCAGACTATTAATCATAATTAATTCTATTAGTGTGTGGCTAATTTTTCCTTCTTTGCTTGATTTTTCCTTTTCTGGCAGAGAATTCGGATGATGCCAGTCTATCACGCTCAACTTCCGTTGCCACAGGACTAAATATAATGAAAAGGCAAAAAGTAAAGACGATCTTCCCACATACTGCTGGAAGTAACAAGACGTTGCTCAGCTTTGCACAGGGGGATATCATCACACTTCTTGTAGCTGAAGAAAAGGACGGCTGGCTTTATGGGGAACACGACTCAACTAAAGTGTAAGATAATCAATAGATTGCCCAATGTGAACATGAAGGAAAAATGTGTCTCATCAGATTTTGTTAGACCTTAGTAAATGAATTTCCCCCTTTGCTGCTGACTGGGGACTTGGAGCCTTTCTGTAAGGTCAATCACCACACTTATTTTAGGGAGGTTTTGTACACTAGTTTGGTATCGTAAGAAACTGGATCTTTAGCAGTTAAGTCCTGTCAGTTCCCTCCATCCACTGTTCTGTCCACTGTTGTCTTTCAAAAGATCTCTCCAATTTTATATGATGCAAAACTGAAAAAACTTTCCCCTTACAGAAAAGGATGGTTCCCATCATCATACACTAGACCACTAGAAGATTCAGCAGAAGAAAAAGCATTTGTTCCAGCACCAAGGTAATGTTGGAGTGGGACTCGGGGCAATGCCCCATCTTCTCTAACGTTCATGACAATGTTATTTCTCTGCTCCTGTGCTTTGTTATTCAATAATGTGTACAGTAAATCTTTCCAGCAATCTGTAGTACAATGCTTTGATTAAATTAGAACATGTGAATGGTTAGACAACGACCCCAGAACTAGCTTCACCTCAACTTAAGATTCCCACTGACACCAATCCAGTGGGACTGTGCACCTGTGCTAGCATCCAGCTCATGCACTTTTGTGCTTTCCTGGAGCTAAAGATAAGTGAGAGCTCTGCTATAGGAACTGAACATGTTATCTGCTGGCTCCTGTCTTGCAGCCCTGCACCAATCCGAAGTATCAGTTCTGTAAACCTTGTGGACAAAGGTGATGTTGTCCTCCCACCACCAGACTATCTGGGGTCTGTGCAAACAGAGAAGAGAATGGAGTCTCCCAAAGGTACTGTCAGAACACCAACCGACAGAGCAGAAAATGCAGGCCCGGTAAGTAATCAATACCAGGAACCCAAATGTTCTGCCCTGCTCTTTTTCCATGACCTACTTAGCTGAGCTCTTCACTGAGGCCCCAGAATATCCTTAGTTACTTGTGCTTCAGCAGCCCTTCAGTGCAACTGTCTTTAGGAGTATTGTGGGGTTGGGCATTTCAACCCATCTGCAGTGATAAGAAGGGAGAAGAATTATTCAGGGGTGCATCTAAGTACTAGGAGAGCTACTCTGCATAACAAACTTCTCAGGAATGGAATCTGTTACACTTGAAAAGGAGTTCTCACAGAAGGTAGAACAAATCTATCACCTTCAGCGAGTTTAGAGCTACAGGGCACAGGGGATTTAAAGCAGCTTAAACTGTGTTTTCAGGAATGCTTTACACAACCCCATGAAAGTTAGTGTTGGCTTTGTGGATGTTGCTTGAGGGATGTGTGTACTAGCAGCTGCATTCAGCAAATCCACAAGAAATACATTTTTATGAACAGATAATCCTATACAGACCCACTATTTCTGCTACCAAGTAGCATTCAGACTGATTCCAAATGAAGGCTAATCAAATTAAGCAATTACTAGCAATTATGTATTTTGCTGATGTGTATTTAATGGTGCTAAATATTTCTGAGACCTTCTTCAAAAAGCCTCTTGAAGCAGAGATCACTCTTTGATAGCAAAAAACTTCCTGTGATTTTTAGATGTGTATAAAAATAAGGTTGTCACCTAGAGTAAGATGCAAAGTTCCATCAGAAGGTACCACAGCAAGCTCCTCAGAAGTCAGGAATCCTACAGTTGGCTGCCAGTAGCTAAAAATTTCATATTTTATTATTTAAGGGTATGACCAAAATATTTTATAGGTAACATATAAGCAAAATTTGAGTTGTCCTTCTGACAGATGTGAGTTGTGCAGCAATGTTGTTTCCCTAGGAGAGTGTTTGAGGAATAAAGCTTTTCCACTGCCTGAAGTGGGTATCAAAAAATAAGGCCCAAATCTTGCTGTCCAGTCACTTTCCAATCCATCATCTGAGAACTTCTGAAATGATGATGAAGACAAGCATTTGTGCTTTGACACTTTTGTAGTTTTCCTGTTTGGATAAAAAAGCAATGATCCAAGCGATTATGTACATTGGTTCATTTATCTGTGGCTTTATGGCTGTTGAGACCTATGGGATCAACCTCTCCTTCAGATGTAATTATGTTCACCATAGTTAAAAGATGGATCAGACTGTAGAAGCTGCCAAGCTAGCAGTAGAGCGAGTGCTTTGCCCTGAGACAACTGCAAGGTGACTTACTGTCGATAAAAATGATTGTCTTGGCATCACTGTACCGTGCTGCTGCCTTTAGTGTGGTGAACTGTCCTCGGTCAGTTCCCAATGATAGTAACCTTAAAGGTTGTTTTGTTTGTTCTGTGGCACTAGTTCAGATGTTTGGGGAGTAAACTTAAGGCTTGAGGGCTAACACTCTTGTGGAACTGAAAAACCAAGAGGAAATGGGGGATGATTCTGTTGACAAACTAGGGCAGAGTTCTAATAAGAACAGTGTGTTCTCTTTGGAGGTCAGAATGGTCTTAAGGGTCTCTTTGGAGTGGAAAACAAAGACATCTTTTCTGAGATTCTAAATTTCCACAGTGAAAGCAAAAATTGAAGACTTCTGGAAAATTACTACACTTGTTTAGGTACCCCATGGTACCAAATAAGTCATAGCCCCATGTGGCCCCATGGTTCTTCTTACCTGTTACCATACAAAATAAGGACGAGAACTGTAGAGAGTTGCTGTACTTGCACCCCAGTGTTTTCTTTCTGAAGTCACTATTTTCTTCCACTCTTTTGGAAAGTTGCAGAGCTTCCTTTTCTTTCCCACTTCCATGCAAGTAACCAACCCCCACACCACCATAAGGGCACATTGTACCAGGCTGGTTTGTATTCCCATACAGAATTTTCATACACATAAGCCAGTGTCCTTACGTGGTCTTTTATGCAGAAGCAGGAACTGATTCATTGAGGCATCTTATTTTTGTTTCAGAATACAGAGTTAAAAATAGCTCAGGGTTTCAGGCAGGAAAGATGAGGAAATGGTTCTTGCAAGTTAATTTGTTCATGCCGTGTTATGCAGAACAATATCACCTAATAAATACTTAGTTGTTGATGGAGCTTTGAGGGTTGGTGTTCAGTAAGTAGCAGTATGTAATTCAGGCATTCTTTTGTTCTAATTAATTATAAGGGCTAATCAGGCCTCCTTCCTGGGTCTAATTCTATTTATGACTGATGTACATGAGCAATTCCATTGGAATCGCAAGTCAAGCACAAGATTAAGAACCCTGCTGAATTAGGTCTCCAACAAATAGAGATTTCTGCACCTACCTCATGGTATTGTGACTGTGGTAGCCAGGCATTACTGGTACCTGAAAAGGAAAGGCTTGCAGGCCTTTGTTCAGCAATGGAGCTTTAAGCCTTGAAGAGAAAATGGCCATACGAGCTGAATCTTTCCTACAGCTCAAGCTGCTACACCAAAGGTGCCTGCAGATTTCTGCCTCCCCATAACACAAAATGCCCAGCCAGACACCTGGTGATCACTGATCTTAAATTTGGAGAGGCGAGGGAGTGGATACTGCCCAAAAAAGCAAAACCACCAGCTAATGCTAACACCATTTTTAAAACCTGATTTTGACGTTCTGAGAATTGTCCACAGCTTCCCACAGTTCAACAGAACTACACAATAATTAATACTAAATAGTTAATTATTGCACAGCCTGGCTGAAGGCCAGGCTCTCTTTTCTGTAGCAGGATACCAATATCCTGTGTTTGTAAATCTGTGTATCTCCTTTTTCTTTTACAGAAGCCTGATATGAATGGCATTATAAAACCACCTTTTCTAAGGTATGTTTTCTCAAGCTTTTACACTGGTTAGATGTGTTGATTTTTATATTGGCTCATATAATTTTATTGATTGTGAGGCCAAAAAAAAGGATGTTTGTCCTGAATTACTCTGTGGCACTTCCTCTAGACATTGGTGAAATGTTACGGTTAAAATTGGTTGTGTTCTTCTCAGGAGTGGCATCAGGCAAAACACACTGCATAGGCCCTCCTCAGAAAACTGTTTCTGCAGTAGTTTGACAGGCAGCAGGACTTAAATTATCTTGGAGGGTTAAAACCAAATCTCTTTGAAGACTGGGAGTTGTTTTAAAAAGTTCTAACTGGGCACACTTCAGATCACTTCAAAGTGAGCCTCTGTATGAAAGCTTGTCTTAAAAACTCAAGTTAAAGCAAGTTGCACAGAATCCTTTAGTCTAAAGCTAGAGCTTTGTTTTCAGACACCCTGGATGAGGAAACTGTGCACATTAAATTTGGGGGTTTATTGCAGGGAACCTTCGAGTGACTTTGTGCATTTCTTTTCAGTGGAGAAAATCCTTTTGCAACTGTGAAGCTCAGACCAACAGTAACAAACGACAGATCAGCACCAATTATTCGATGAACGCACGGGCCATACATATACTTCCTCCTCAAACACCAGTTTCAGCAACAGCAATTACTATCTAAAGTCATTCTGAGAATTTATTTAAATGTAATTACTGTACAATAGAATCATACTGGAATGGATTATTATTTTTTTTTCCCCTAATGTGGTAACTGCTTTGGGCTACTGTTTGAGCACTAGGGCTTGATTTTACAAGATGCCTTTTTCTGTAGTAGGAACTACTAGAGATAGCTTGTACACTCTAGTAAAGCCATGTAACTAATAGCTCACAAATCTGAATCTTTGGCATTCCTTGTGTGGAAGCTGCAGTGGTAAGCTCTGTAAGCCTACATATGCCATGCACCAAATAAGAAAAAGATTACTTTTTTTTTTCCCCTCCAAACAAAACAGTGTAACATCTGCCTTATTCCAGAATAGAGAATTGCCTGTATAAAGTGATTATACATTATTTTGTTCAAGAGAGACAATCTAGGTTATAAATAAATATTTATCCTTTAAGAATAGACAATTTGTAATGCTTTGCTTAATGTTCAGAAACAAATTTCCAAGTGTTAACATAAACCTATCTTAAGTCTGATGTACTGTCAACACATCCTGCAGTAACTTTTTCTTTAAAACATGTTGTCAAAATCCAGTCTGATAAAAAGTCATAATAAAACAGTGCCATGATTTTTTCTCTCAAATCTAATACAAAAAGCTGCCTTTGAAGTTACTCTAGTATTGCAGCCTTCCACAAAAGAGCCTAGCAACAACACATACTGGTATGGTATAGCATCTGAGTTAGGTAAAATACAGCTTCTACCTTCAGCCACAAGTAGGGTTGTGCAGTCTGTTACCTCAGGCCCAGATTTTCTAAATCAAATGGAGCCAGTTTGTCTGACAGACTTTTCCTACAGCAATGAGGAAATTAGCTTGAAATATTAGAAACTGACTTTACACCCTTTATCAGCATTACAGTGATAAAGCACCCACAGTTATAGGGATATTTACCACCTGCTGCATGAAGTTTGTAGAGTGACTGCTGCTCTAAGTCATTCCTCTTTGCAGTTGTACATGCTTCCTACAGCATCCCATGGATATTCATTTTGTTGTGCCTGCTGCTACTACTCTAAACGGTGCGTTCAAGTCATGTGAAATGCCTTTCAGTTACTTAAGATCAAAAAATAGTATAAGAGCATGTGATGGCTGCAGAGGTAGAGTCCACTCATTCCACCTCCTCCTCTCACAGTGCTGTTCAAGTTCAAGGCAGAGGACACTATGTGCTACATAAACTTGCATGAATCTCCACTATCCTATTCTGAAACACCATCTTCTCAGAAGTGTGCCTTACACCTAAACCCATTTTCTAAAGCATATTAGAGGCAAGTCAACCTAGGCTATATTTTCACTCAGGGCAGCTCACCACTGGCGGTGCCACAGGCCTGTTTCTAGCGATAAGTGCCCTGCCAGTAAGAACCTGCTGTCATCTGTTCCCTAGTGTGAGGAAGCTTCTGCTATAGTCCTTGGAGATCATCTGTCCCTGTAACCTCCATGAGTTAAAAATCAACATCTTACTGTTTGTTATTACTAGTGCCTTCAGAAGAACAGAGAGGGTCCCTTAACACAGCAGTAGTGCACTCAGCCCTTGCAACATTTCCCCCAAAAAGCCCAACCAACAAGTACAGCCCTAAACCATGTCTTTTTTTTCCTTTTTTTTTATCATAAGGATTTTGGCAAGTATTTATCCTTTGTAGCTAGGATTACTAACTCCACTTTCAGACTACATGTTCCCAGACACGTTAGTCTTGTACTTAATAATCTAGCCACAAGTTGAGGATTGCAAAAGGAAAAGCAGTTTTATTTAGTTTTCAACAGGTGCCACTAAACATGGAAAACGAGTTGGGTTTTCATGTTTTGCAATGCACATGCTCATAAAAGATTAAGTTTAAATTACATGCAAGAGACTAAATTTCTTCACACTTTACAAAACAGGTCTGAAGCAAATAAAACGATTGTACATGACATTTACATTAGAAAGAGTATGCTAACAGTTGTAGCTTTCGTAAGCACGTCCACCTTCATTTCCTTAGCCAAAAGCTGCCCCACAATTAGGGCATCTTCTCTGCCTCAGTGCAAGACAGAACAGGATCCCAATTGGAAAGAATACAATGGCACACAAAACACCAAGACAGGTGAAGGTGTCCTCCAACACGCCAACCCTGTAAAAATGGAAAACAGACTTAGTCAAGGACACCCAACAAGTCTGCCCCAAAGTTACGGCTTTGCGATCTCGCAGTCACCAAAACACACACCATTTTACATAGCAAGAGAAAGTACAAAGGTTTGGGGTTGGGTTGTTTTCCCCTTTTAAAAGACTTTTATTTTCATAGCTTGCAGCAGAAGGTTTTGAATTATACCACTGAAAGAAAAACAGGAAATTTGCAGGTGATCAGGCTGTAGATAAGAAGACTAAAAAGTCTAATTCAAGCTAGCTGCTTAGTTCCAGACTGCAACTGTTTATCACTGCAATGCAGGACTGGTACTTTGAGCAAAACATAAGCCAACACAACTCTGAGCACTTGGATCAACTCCATATACTGGTTAATACATGGGCACAGAACAACACACAAGTGTAGCACCTGCAATCCACTGGGAACAAGTCACAAGCACTCTCAATTCAGAAAGCTTGAACATGAAAGCCTCTGCAGCAGGTGCATAAAGAATCTGAAAGTCATGTTTCTTCTCCTGGATGCTTGCATCCTAGCTCAGAATAAAAGATCTCACATTAAGGACAGAGACTGTAAGCAGTACCAAAATGTATTCCTTGACAGCCTTTCTCAGGATCAAGTTTTTCTGTCTAGGTGAGGATACAGTTTTCCAGAATTAAACCCCAGTGTCACTGAAGTTTGCTCTCATAACAAAAAAACCCACCCTTCTTTTAAAATAATGTACTGAATTCTAGAATGAGACAGTGCTGAAGACTTAACTACCAGTGTTGTGATACCAGACAACTCCACTTCTCTGCTTTCTAGGTCTCCTACAAGAGGCAGCAGTCGCACTTGTGTCATATGCTTTGCCTACCCAATCTCCACAGTTATCCTGAGGTGAACCCTCTCAGTTCATTCAATCACAAGTTCCCCACAGTGTATGTGCACTAGAGCACTTTCAGACACAAAAAACCCCAAACCCAAAAACAAAACAAAAACAACCACAAATCCAACACCCTTGTTTTCTGAATGTTTTGTATTGATGATCTGGTATTTTTTCTCAGCTTCTTCTGAAGAGAAAGAGTTGAATGGACAGAGAGTTGCGTAATGCTGGTTAAGGGCTTCTGGTGAAACATCCAGCTCCCACTGCAGACAGGGAGAGGCAGATAGGTTTGTTCCTCTTACTTCAAAAGAATGCACAACTTGGCAAAGTCTGGTTCCTGCAGTTGCCTGTACATTCTCCAAGACATGCTGGCATCAAGATGTGCTGGCATCACCTTTCTTCAGAGCTCACAAGTCATTAACATGCAGAGAGAGCTAGGGGCACAGGGCATGTTGGGCTTTGACCAATTTGGCAGGATAAGAACTTTAAAATTCTAACTGTAGATTTACAGTGAAAGAGTAGTTCAGAGGTTAGCACTTTGTTGGGGAAGGTGTGTAGAGGACCATGCTAACTGCTCACATTCAGACTGCCTATGTCACCCGAACAGCTCAGAGGTGCAGCCCTTCTGTCATAAGCCGTTTAACAAGTTTATTTCTGGTAGCTAGAAAAGGCCAAACAGGCATCACTATTAAAATAACCATCAGTAGGTGTTCCTGGTTTCTACTTCCAAAAGCTGATGCCCCTTCAGAAGTGTAGGAGAACCTGCAGCTGAGTCCCCACTGAATGACTGCTCTGCATGAGAAATTCTGTTTCAACGCAGCTCTGTGACAACAGAAATTTACCTGTATTCCGTCCCTGCCTTCATTCTGTGGACATGCTTTATCTAAATACCCCCCAAAATGCAGACAGAGGGTGAAGCCCAAGTACCAGACTTAAAAATTTGAGCAGCTAAAGTCAGAATTTGAAGTTTAGCAAAACACTTGAACAAGATGTGTCATCTCAGATTCCCTGGCACAGTGAAAGCAAACAGAGCACTAAGTGACCTTGAAATACATTCTGCAAGGTTCCAAGGCCAACAAATTGTTGCTTCCCTACAAAGTAGTCACAGACATATGCCTAGAGTGAAGGAAGGAAGATGCAGACTTGGAGAACACTTCCTTACTGCAATTAGCTGAAACATTACAAGTTGATTAAACTTCAGAACCATTCCACTTCCCCTCAATAAGAAGCCGAAGGCTTTTCAAAGTGTTTTTCATATGCTTCTTCAGTAACATTGCTCAGATTAAGCTTTCAACATCAGTTCCCTCCTTTTGACAAACTCTGTTTCTGCCTACAGAGTTCTTGTGGTAGAAGCTGACTTTATATTTGGTATCAAGACATTGTCAGGGTACAGCTGATCCCAGCAGTAGTTTTATAATTTCATATTCTCAAATAACACTCCTGTAAGGCAACAGGTTAGAAGACATAGACTAAAGCTCACATCACTGCATGGATTCTAGCCTCAACACACAAGTGTCCCAAAGCTCAGACCTCTAGCCTTCTAGCCTGTGCTGTTCACTGTGGCTACTCCTACAAACTCAGGGTAACATCACATTCTGTTCCAAGTCAGGCATGCACTCTACCAGTGCTCCATTTATCAGTGCAAGCACCATATTTTGCCACAACAATGTAAGGTTACTCTTGAACACTGACATCCAGAGAGATAAGAACAGTGAGAGATGAGCTCTGCAGACTCCACCATTTTTCCCAGAGCTGAAACACATTTGTAGAGCTAGTTTCTTTTCCCAAAGCACTTCAGGAAAGCCTCCTCAAACATGGAAAAAAAGTTTCACCTCTCTATCTAGTACTTTTTCCATACCTCTTATCACCAGATCACAAACCCTGATACCAACACTAGCCTAAAATAAGACATTAAAAGTATCCAAAGGTATTGCTCAAATTCATAAAACCGCCTTTCTCCAGGTTGGAACTGGCATATTTAGCACACCGATAGAGTCAGCACATGCTGTAGAGCACAATAGTTCTGGCATTACTAAAAAAGACCCTGACATTTACTGAGTACTTCAAACAACAGTTGTGGCATCAGCAGTACCTTATTCTCCAACTGAAGCAAAAAAGCAACATTTAAGGAATCAAGCATAAGGTGACAGTGGAACTTTCTTCTTTATAAATAGATTCCTTTACATCTCCAAAGAGAACCAACAGTCTCCCCCAACAAGACCTAAACAGCCAGGCTGCCTCATCAGACAGCTGGTCTGGTTTATCTTCCAGGGCTCTGCATTTGATACAAATTACTGATTCTCAGCACAGTGAGCTGCTGACTTAAACATACAGACTTGACACACAGAAGCCCACTTCCATTGCTGGTATTTTTACTACAGGTTTTAATACTGACTATTGGCCACAGGCACTCAGCAGCTGATTCTCAGGAACTGCACTACTGGTGGTCTTTCTGATACAGCTTCCCAGAGCTCTCCTCTGTAATCAGGTTTGGTAACACATCTGTCCAGCTGATACTGCAAATGTTTCTTGTGCGAAGGATGAACACATTTTTGTGTGCCATCACACAAAACGCAGAATGGAAGAGCCTCCTATTAAACCCTTGCTCCCAGAGACTTCCATCTAGCTGCCCTACCTGAGTATATTATGGTATATGAGGGAAGGATATGTAGCATGGCTTAAGGCTAATGGGAAGCTTTAGCATAACTTCTTTGCTGTACAGCCTCTTTGCCTAGGGCATATCTGGACACTAAAGCATTGACAAGTGACCCTCAAAATTAGACTGCAGTTAAAGAATGGAGTCAGTAAACTCAGCTTGCATTCCATCCACTTCATTCACCAGGGAACTGATGTGGCTCTGGAAGTGCCATTCTCTGGGAAGAATCTGCTACTAGGACTAAAATGCAAAGCGATTCAAAACTGTTCAGCTAAACCAGACCGGTTAGAGACACAGGGCAAGCCTGGATGCAACAGCTGAGGCAATTTCTACTTGTGGAAAACATCTGAAATGCTGAGTATCCTCAGACCAAATAAAGGTCAGCAGCAGAAGCTCAGGAGGTGATGCCTCTTGCCCCCTCAACAGGTTAACCCGGTACAATACTACATATATCAAGCAGCTCAGACTTAAGCAGTCTTCACTACTACAGATCCATACAAGAAGGCAAAGTTCCTTTTCCCAACATTTCACTAGCAATAAAAAAATAATATTGCACTGGAAAATGCATCTGAAGTGGAGTACACAGCACATTTAGGCTACTTTCTTTCCTGCCTTGTTTTACTATTGCATCTTTTTCGTTCACACACACTGAGCATACCCTCCTGCAAGCATCCAACTCTTACTTTGTCAGTGTTTTCACATCTTCTCTTTCTAATTCCACATTCAATTCCTGTCCTCAGGTCTACCTTTGTGATGAGTAAACCAGTGTGTTGACTAAACAGCCTAATTTTGATCTGATAGTAAAGAATAAACACACTAACATTAGAGAGGGATCAGAGTACTTCTGGTGAGCAAACCCAAGCACAGACAACTGCTGTCTAACCCATTACAATCAACCCTCTTAATCAGCTTGCAAGGCCCAAGTGTATTGGTCAGCAGATGTCCCTGACACTGTAAATAGAATTTATTTGAAGCACTTCAGGAAGTGTTCTGTGGTGACACAAAATGCCAATGTGAAAAAAAAAAAGGGGGGGAGGGGGGGAGAGGGACGGTGGTGGGAAACATGTAACAAAATCTTGCCATCCCTCTTCATCACCAGACCCGGGGAAAAGCCCAGCAAGGACCAAAGCAAGCCACAAGAACTGCTGCTGGGTCAGCAACAGCAGAGTCAAGCAGCAGACCAAGTCAGCTAGCAGTGACACTCATCTGGACAGCTTGCCACTGCTGTGTATGCATGACCTCCACCACAGCATACCTGTTATTCCAGAGCCAGTCCCTATCACATCTACAGCAGTGCGATTACTACTACAGCACTAACTACAAAACCACTTTTTGGCTTCTGTGGGTTGTGTCACCACCTAATTTTAGACAAACACTTATCCAATTGCTGCTTAGCTAGTCATTAAATTTAGACAGAGAAAAACAACAAAACTTCTTATAACTAAGAAATTACTGGTTTAGTTTTCGCTTGTGTATCTTACCTGAGCTACAGAGTGTTTAGAGAATCCATATTCAAACTGAAGCTTCACTAATGTAACCAAACATAAATTTTGCTCTTCAGCATAAACCACATAAAAGCTGATTAAAACTGCACCACTCCCAATCTAAAAATAAACTGGATAGGTTTATTTATACTACAAGCAGCATCTTGGATTAGAGCTATAACTGCAGCTGCCAACTCTAAAAAGTGAGGTCAGTTATTCCCACTGGTAAGTATTTAAAACTGAATTACTTTTCAGACACTCTTGAAAGTAAGTCTTAAAATATTAATACCTTAAGTCAGATGCTCAGGATCCAAGGGTCAGTAGTGAGGCCTGTGAACACAGCATCAGTCCAAGTGACACGTGCACTAACGCTACGTCACAGAATTGCAGTGTGGGCTTCCCAGGATCCTTCATCCCTTACAAATCAAGTCAAAGGGTCACCCCATGTAATCAGACAGTTTGGACGTACAACAAGCTCTGCAAGACCCGAGAAGGAACTGCACTTCATTTAAGGGTGTCTCCAGCTGTCTTCTACACACATAGTCCCTTGCTGATCAAGTGAGTGGAATTTTCAAATCAGTAACCCATCTCTGCTGCCACTACGGTTGGCTGAGTCTTTAACTTTAGATTTCAGTGGAAACATCAGACCAGTGACAAGCACAGACTTTGGAAGCTGCACACCAGATCTTTAATTCTGAACATGAAAATGAACATAGATCACTTTTGTCTGCCCTAGATAATGCAACAACAGCTTAAATTTCACCTGCAGGTAGCAGCACTGACAATTATATATGCACCTATTGAGTAAACATGGAATATTGATGATTTTAATTTCTATGAAGAGAGGTGCCAGCTCTTCTAGCCTCAGCTTGAAGGCATATTGAACAGTTGTTGATCTGTATTCACAGAAAGGAGCTGACATCTATACGTAGCCAGTGGCTTGCCCTCCTCAACACAAGCTGTACATATATGTAAATGCAATTAGCCTTAAAAGTCACCTTCGAGTAAGAGTCACCACAGCATTTGCAGATTACCTCAACTTCCTTATGCTTTAGGCTCCACTTCCTATACAGAGGGCTGGCTGCAGAGACAGAGAAATTCTGGCACTGGGGAACAGCCTGTATCTAGCTGCTGTCTTTACTGAAATGCCTGCAAATCACCAGCCTTCTCTAATGCACTAGCACCACTGCTTTAATTCCCATTCTGAGAACACACTAATTAAGAGACAAGCTTCATGGCTTCACACCAACAGCCTAGCCTCACAAATGAGGCTAAGCCTGCCAACTAAAATTCACTGCAGACAGTGGACATCTATCCAAGGTGAACTAGACTGAGTTTTCCCCGAGTCCTCTGTGTACACAGCCAAATCACTATCACCTCTGGCTACCAACAAACAAGACCAGCTTCCTCCTCTAACCCAGAGCAACTCATTGCTACAAAGAAATCCTAATTATCAGAATACAGACATCAAGACAAACGGTCACACTAAAAGAAACTCAAAAACCTATCAACTCAGCCCCAATGACAACCTGGGGGTCAGGGCCCAGTTTATCATTTTCATATGGTCCCATTAGGGAATACACTCCTGCTGTATCTTATTTATTGCATGAAATCTCATTTATTTAACCAAAAAAAAACCAAAAGGAAAAAAGGTGCTTTGATTATTGTCCACAAATCAGTTCAGAAAAGTAGAAGAAAAAAACCCCAGAAACAGACAGCACTATTCTGCTCTCACTTTAGGCCCTGTTAACAAGCTTACCACCTCCTCTCTTCTGGGCTTAGGTAACAGACCTCCCTGTAAGCAGCTGCATGCCTCTGCTTGGGGGGGAAAAAAGAGTTCCAGCTATCCCAGCCAGTAATTCCAAACAGCAGACTCACAGCATCTGCTCAACTACTGTATCAAGGCTTTCTTTGCAGTCACGTGCAGAAGTCATTCCTGAATTTCATGCCTCAACTGCTCCAGCCACCAAATTACAGCACGGCAGGGATGAATGCCCCAGCCTGCCTCAACAGCACACATCTACAGCAAGCTGCATACTGGAGCGTAAGGGAGCTATGCCGATTCCCAAAGCAGGCTGATCACCTTTGTGACAAAGACCAGTGTCAGGGGCTGCTGCAGTATTACAGCTTTTTATAAGACTCTTGAAAAGGTATTTCAAAGTTGGCTTCATTCACATGATTCAAAAGGATCTCTAGCATGTCAGCCCACTGTGAGAAACTGGAGGTTTAACTCCGAATAAGACAACGCTCTCTAAACAGCTCTACTATCCCTTGCATATTTAACCAGTACATATTATAAACTGATATTAAACACTTTCACATTTTAAATTACATTTTACAATTTGAAATATAGTTGTTTATAGACAATCTATAGCCTGAACAAAACTATCAAACCACAGACACAACTGAAGTAAAACCAGCAAAGTGGAATTTTGAAGGACCTGATCACCTAAGTGCAATTTTCCCAGAAGACATGTACTTAATTGAACAAAATTTCAACCAAAACCTGACAACTTGCTTTGTCAAGTAAAAAAACCCACCCAACACCAAACAAAATTGAAAATACCCAAAACCTCCACCACCTGAAAAAAACCCACACCACAAAACCAAAACACACCACCCTTCTCTTCCCCCCCATCTAGTACAGAGAGAAGGATGCAAGAGATTTGAGAATAAATACACTTTTAATCAAACTTGTCTCATCTCCCACTTCTGGAAAAACCTCCAGTGCCAATATAATACTTCTCAAACAGCTGTTTTGTAACTGTCAGAAGAAAAACCATCACAATGCAGCAGCATTATGTCCTTTCCCTCGTTCTTTCTTCCAAGCAACTGAAGGATTGTTAAACTGGAAAATAAAAACCCAACAGGGCCCATCACAGGCTCTGTCCCAGATCTCCAAAGAGCAAACTTCTGCAAACATCAGATCTAGTGAATGCTTTCACCATTTTTAAAAATATCTTTTTTCTAGTAAGTAATAGGAAAGCAAACATTCCTTTGCAGTTTGTTATACCCAACAGCACAAGATGGAGAAATAGAAAATGAAAGCAACCACAAGAAAAGCAGCCAGACTGTTCTCCAAGCTAAAAAGATAATTACATGGCTGGATCCCTAAAGTTAGTGGCTGTAATGACACAATCTGTACTTGGGAACTTAACATAGTTTAAAAGCAGGACTGGGCCAATTCTCACATGTCAGCTACAAGCAATAAAGCCAACGAGCTCCTGCAACTCAGTATAATTCTCTATACATTAGGGCTGGGAGAACTCACACTAAGAAAACAGTACTACAACCATCCAAGACGTTTTAATAAGGCAAGGAAGGACGGAACATACATTAATACTGAAGTCTGTAATTAGAAAGCAATGCTGACCAATGATCCTGTGAGGATGATCTGAGTAATGAGTAACTCTAAGCAAGAGGTATAGCTTGCAAGACAGGAGAGTCCTCCCTCAATGCAGCAATGCTTCAGAGACAGGATTTAGAAAAAGCAATTACACTGTAACCACAGGCATACTCCCTACTTGTAGAAAGGCTGCTTCCAGAGGTATTTCATGTATTTTATGACTTGTACCAAAAATCAAGTCTAAAGCACAATTGTATTGTAGCTAGCTTATTAATCCCAAGATCATTCATGACTGCAATAAAATAGACTCCATTAACACCACCTATTTAAAGTTGGAAATGGTTTTGATTTTGGTTAGCAAGATTCATACAGGCCATAGTGCAAAAGTTGGTTTGTATTTCTGATGACAGAAATACTCTTCATGGGTTATAGCCTACTCTATCCATTACAAGCAAGATTCTCCTCGTGTTCTAAAGCAGATGGACTTAGCCAACAATCATGCACAGCATCAAATGAGAAGAGTAACAGGACAACCGAATTGGCAGTTTAATACGCAAGTTTTTTACACGCCATTAATAGCTTTTCATGTCTATTAATGCCCTTTCAACACCTTTTCTATTCAGTGTTATATTCAGAGCATAGCTGCATGTTACATTCTTCATAAAATAGGTTTCCAGGCCAAGGAAGTGAACTAGAACTATGTTTAAGGCCTTGAGAAGACAAATAGGATTATGAGCTCTTTCTCCAAGAAAAGCTGCTGGTGTAACCTTCCCGTGCATGAATCCTGACCCTTCAGGTTCCCATAGTTCTAACATGTTTCCCATCCAGCCTCCCTGTCCTTTCTCAGACCATTAACTAGTCAAAAGACAAGCAATCTGAGATTCTTCTCTCCTACCCTGACACTTTGACTTTTCCTCTAAAGACAGTTAGGAAAAATCAGAGTGATACTGCCAAAAAGAACATGACACACCAGTTACTTGTCCTTGGGATTCCCTGACCATAAATATTTCCAAAGTGCTAAGGACATTCCTACAGTCTAACCAGTGCAGTATTGTACCTCCTAGTAACTAACATGGCATAGTTCTCCTCAGGCTTTTCAAACCTGAGAACCTGAAAGTAACAAGGGCTTTGTGAAGGGTATTTTGCTTTAGAAAGAGCCTGTAACATACAGAGCACTGGGTACCTCCAGCAAAGGAAGTCTGATAACTTAAGAATGAGCGAGGTCGTTAAAAAACACAATACAAAAGATAGCTCATTTTCCCAAATTTTGCTAAACATTTACTTGCAAATGATTGTTTCAGAAGGTGTCTCTTGGAGCACCCCAGGATAACATAAAAAAAAAAAAACAAAAATCACTAATAGTAGCAGGAATCTATCTATCTTAAGTTATTGCAAAGACCACTTCCGTAGTAAAATGGTTTAAGATTTATTTGGTTTAGGGCCAGAAGGCCTGTATAAACACACTGTCTGCCCTTCACCATGCAACACAGAACACCTTTCTTATCTTCTGTCTGAGCTAAACCCTAAGCTTTTTAATGTACTTACTGAGGTGGCAGGATCTACCAGATCTCACATCTACTAACTCCTCAGTGGCTACCTTCCCTAAGTGTTTTAAAACTACACCTTCTAGATAATAGCTCTGCCTGGTACAGGGTTTACAGCCTTTACTAGTTGCATTTCAGCAGGCATATGCTCTCACAGAGCACCACAAGATACTTCTTACTCGAATACGTCCTTGAAGGCACTGACACTCAGACAATACCATTTCTAAAGGTACCAAAAGGCACTGAGCCTCTGCCACTATAAGAACATCCATCACACCAAAACCTGGTATCATTTCAGCTGTTTCAGCAAGTCTGTTTCCCACACATCTCCAAAAAGACAAGCAAGGGCTCATACTTGCAAAATGCCACAAGGCTAACTCCCAAACATTTTAACAGAAGGGGAATGATTGCACATTTGAGTCAGAGCTGGCCAGGCACAGCAGAGTCCAAGCTGCACCAGCAGCAATCTGGCTGCCCTCACCCATTAGTTAATACCCCTAAGATGAGAACCCATAAGTGCAGCTGACTTGTGGACACACACAGTGCCTCCTTCCTTTGTTGTCACGTTGATCTCCCAGGGGGAAGTTGTTCTTTTGTTGCAACTCCAACTAATTGCTGACTACTTGTTCTGGTTTTCACCACTTCATCAGATTAACCCTTTTAGCAAATCTATTAATTTCCCTGTTCTTCTGTAAAGTAAAAGGACTTTCAAAGCAAGAGGGTTTTTAAAGCCTTTAAGACATTGATGTTTTTAACTAATAGTGACAATCACTGTGCCTGGTTTTGTTAAGTCTAAATGTTAGGAATGGGGACGCTGGACAGCCAGACAACCAGAAGTGACTACAGTCAAAGATCACAGAGTTTTGCAATAAAATCACATTACTCACTACCATCAGGCATAAACACACCAGAAAACATTTCCTGTCATCCTCTCCCCCAAGAAAAGACTCTTCACATGTTACTGAAGTGCCTTTTCATTAAAAACACCACTTCTAGATCTTCCTCCACCATGAAGAGCAGATTCATGTTTATCTGTCGAGTATTAATTATAGCGGTTGTCATGTGTCCATTAGGGCATCATACAACATAAATTAAAGCACTCCACTGCTGAATTCTTCAGTTAATTCAACTCTAATACACACAAAGAGAAACTACTGAAAACCAAGGAACCATGTGGATACCTGTAATTCAAAAACTAAATCCCCAGACTGAGCTTATCTCTCAGCTATGAGCTGTTTTACCTGCAGGCAGGACAGCCACCAACTACGACGACAGAGGTGGTGGTAGCAGGCTGTTGAATAATGGTGTACGTGCTCGAATAGTTTGGCTGTGATGTTGGTGGAGGAACAGCATAGCCTGAAACAAGACAAAAAGCCTCCTTAGTCACCACACATAAGACACAAAGAACAGTAATAATAAAGTATGGAAACAGAGAACGAAAAAAATACATAGAAACATAGTCTTGATTGAGCACTTTAAGAAGTCCTATCCGATTTGGCATTGGAACACACTACTCAGCTGATCTAGTTGCAAAGCCACTTCATAAACCCAAGTATCCAGCACAATTTCACCACCTAAAAAGGACACTGAGCTAATAATTAACTTGGGAGATTTTCTTTCCACACTGTTTGAGCACCAGGGAAAAAGAGTTTAAACAAACAACAGCCACAGCTTTCACTTCTGGATCTTATATATTTGGTATGTCCCACTCCAGTGGGCAAAGTAATTGAAACAGAATAAATCTTTCTCTGGTGTCCAGCTTAACTTCTGTATATCATAACTAGAGAGTGAGAGAGGTAGGAGTGACAGGATGCAAGTAGAAATGAAGCAGGTTGCATAGCACATGAAAAAAAGACCCCTTCAGAACATTCATGTTGTTAGCTAGTGAATGCATCATTTTAACAGCTGCAGTTAGAAAACAAAAGTCTTTAGCCACTGCATTAACATTAAAAATTTATTTAAAACAAAATAACCAACAAAGAAGGGGAAAAAAAAGGCTTTTTAACAGGCCAGTTAGAGGTGTGCAGCGTGTTCCTACAGTTAGGTACACTTTGCCCAAGTACAATCCACTCCGAGCTTCTCTCCCAGGGCACAGTTCTCAGATTTACTTAATCAAGTTACATACTTATGAAGTCCACCAGGCCCACTACTTCAAACTAAGCAGAAAATACTCAGTAATACTTGTCTTGTAGGAAATTAAACTCTAATTTATTAGCGAGGAATCAAACTATGGACTCAAAATTCAACCCAATGTTTGGTGCCTGGGGACTGGGTCTGCTGTGTATTTTTTGTAACTTCTGAAGAGTTCCCTCAGCTCTACAGAGTCTTTCCTGAGAGGCTAACTCTTTCTTTGATGCCAGTACTAATTCAGTTAACGAAAGCACTGTGTCTACTCACCTGCTTAAGTCTCTCCAAGACCACTGAAGTGTATCATTAAAAACAAACATTAACCAGAGTGCAGTGAAGTGCATGTGAAGAAAACCGCCAAGTTTGGGGTCTGTTTTACTGTTGGCACAGCTGTGCTTCTTTGCCATTGTTTTGCGGCGTAAACCCCACACTTCCGAGGGCCACAAACTCGGTATTTTGGGGAAGGCAAAACACAAACACGACCTTAAACCCCCGAGGCACCTCAAGGGGAAAGGGAGGTGGCGCTTTTAAATACTTCGACCCCCTGCACACCTTCCTCTCTGATCTGGTCTTAAGAGTGAAAACTGAGCCGATCCAACCGCCTCGCTCCTGACAGGGAAGCCCCACGCGAGAGAAGCTCGGAGTTTCACCCGCTCTTCCCGGTTCTGCCGGGCAATCCTTCTGCGGCGCAGGCCACAGCCCCTCTCCTGAGCCCGCCGTCGGCCTGAGGCCCCCAGGGCACGGCCAGCACCGCCTCCCTCCAGTCCCCGGGAGTGTGTGTGGGGGAGAGCGCCTTCAGGTCCGCCCGACGTCCCAGGGAAGGGGGAGCGGGACTCAAGCTCTCCTCCACGCGCGGTGGGCCCCTCGACCCCTCATTGGTGACCAGACCTCCCCAGCCGCCTCAGACCCACCTGCGGCAGCTCCGGCGCCCGGGTAGGGGTAGGGCGGGGGCGGCTGGAAGCCGGGCTGCGGCGGGGGGATGGCGCCGTAGTTGCTCTGCCCGTAGTCGTAGCCCGCGCCCTGGGCAGCGGGGCTGTAGGCGGGGGGCCGCTCCTGCAGCAGGGGCTTGTTGTCCATGCTGGGAGGCGGCAGAGCCGAACGGAGCGGCGCGGCGAGCGCCGGGAGGGCGAAGAGGAAGCGGCGCCCTCGCCTCAACCGCCCAACTTGGCGGGCGCCGCCCCTCCGCCCCGCCCGGGGGCGCCGGAGCTCAGCAGCGGTGCGAGCTCCCCGGCGGCAGCGCCCCGCGCATTCGGGGCCGGGCGCGAGGGACCGGCAGAGGGGGCAGCGGCGGAGCGGCCCCTGGCGCGCGGGCGGCCCCTCCCCGAGCACCCCGCTCCCGCGCGGGCGGCCCCGGCTCCTGCGCTCGCGGCCGGTCACAAGACTGCGCCCCACGTGACGCCGCTCCCCAGCGGTGCGGGGTGACTCGCGGAGAGGCGCAGGGAATCCTCGGCCTTAAAGGGGCCGCTCCCCGCCGAGCCCCCCGCGCCGCGGCCCCCGCCTTCTCGGCCCCCGCCTTCTCGGCCCCCGCCTTCTCGGCCCCCGCCTTCTCGGCCCCCGCCTTCTCGGCCCCCATCTCCCCCGAGGACGAACGGCTGGAGCAGGGCTGCGCCCGCAAGGAAGTGCGGCGCTCCTCGTACTGCCGGTGTGCCGAGAGGAGAGTGGCCGCAGCGGGACCCGCTGCTGCAGGCCACGTCGAGTCACCGAGCTCTCACGCTAGCTTTTAATGAGGCCGGTGGTGGGATTTTAAATGTGCTGGCTGAGACCTTCCCTTCAAGTGCACCTCTCTCGAAACGCAATCATTGCTGGAAACGAGTGGCCTGAACGGGACGAGGATAAGACTCCTTACAGACTCGGTCTCAGCTGCTTCTCAGATGATTGTAGTTGGATTGTAGTTGGCACCAGCCGGGAAGACCCCGAGAACGTCAACAGAAAGAAGGATACGGGAGGTTATCAGTTCTACACCTGTGATAACTCCCAAGAGCTACTTTGAATTATATAATAGCCAACAGACTTCAGCAGAACTCTGGGAAGAGGGAGAGGTTAGGGAATGTCAGCATGTGACTATTTATGTGTGTGTCTACCTACCTACCTATCTAAGTGCCTGTGGGTGCATATATGTGTTTACACAGAACCCCGGGCCTGAGGAAAAGGCAGAAAGAAAGAATGGTGTGTGCAGGAGTGATTTCTGCAAACTCTTACAACCCCACTGGAAAAAAAAGTGCTTGAGTGTAAATGGAATGCACAGAATGCTGTAAAATGAGGGATAGTTTTTGAAAAGAGGAAAAAAAACCTGAAGAAAACTCACATGGTTTGAAGAAACACTAAAGAAATGCTAATGGAAGGAGGAGGAAAGCAAGGGGGGTGCTGCTTTCTCCTGTGCAGCAAACTAAAGGAACAAGTTCAACAGCACTTTCACCAGACTCAGCAGCTTCTGAAATCCAAATTCTCATTGGCTGGACAGCTCAGGCCAGAAGCTGAAAGGATCTTAAATGTCTTTTGTCATAGTTAAAATTCTAGCCTCTTCCCTCCACACCTCATCCCTTGAGCTGTCTGATTCACCAATGTTTTGTTTTTGCAATATGCACAGGTTTGCCCTTCACTACAGGAACCAACAAAGCCCCTACCACCAGGGCAAATGGTGAGCAATGCCCATGATAGCTCCTGTTCAGCAGGGAAGGTTTAGCCCCATTTTTAGGAAGGGGACAGGGGAAACCCCAGCGTTAAAAAGGAAAGAGATTAAACAATTTGCCTCAAAACTGAAGACATTTTTTAAACAAATAGGACCACAGAATACAAGACCCAAAATTCAAGCCTGTGCCAGCATCACGTGATGGTGAGAGGATCCCTGCTCTCCTGCTTTCTTCTCCCTACAGTTTGCAGTGGCTGACTCATCTGGAAGGGACACGCTACTGCTCAAGGTTTGCAGTGACACGTAAAGTCCGCTCCTACTCTGAGGAAAGATTTTGCTTACTGTATTTGCAGAATTAGAAATACTACTTGAGGTTTTGGGAAGAAAAATCTTAAAGCACAAATGGTTCCTCATTAGGGGCAAGATACTTCCCTAAAATGAATGTCAAGTGCTGAGAAAAAAAAAAAAAATCCCTTTTTAAGGAAGTAAGATTGGAAGGGCTGACAGTAGGGAAGCTACTTACACAAACAATCTCTGACTGTGTCAGGACAATAGCCAAAAAGCAGTCAAAGAGGATTTAAAATATCTTAACTATGCTTTGGATCAAGTAAAGTCTTTCATAATAGCAGGACATTTAAAAACTCACAAAGTTAGTTTTGGAGCACTCCAGCCTTGCCTAGGTCAGGGATGTGTCCCTGTCACAGGGGCAGACTTTGCCAACTGCATTTTCAATCCAAATTACAGCTTTGCTGTAATACACTGCAGGTTGTATTTAGGCAGCTATAATTACGGGCAAAACTGAGGGACATGTCCACAACAGCTGGCAACCATAACCAGGTGAGACCCAGATCACTGAAAGTAACTCCACCCTTTTGAGGAACCACAAGACCAAAGGACAGAAGAAGGAAAGGCTATCTAGATACTTCATCTCTCTTTTACAAGACCTTGGACCCCCATTAAGGGAAGATCTGGAGTGCACCTTTCACTGGTGCCACCAACTGGAAGTGAGGTTCACTTTAACCCAGTGCCCTGGGATTATACAGCAAATCCATTGTTCAAATGGCTGGCAAAATTAAAATTAGTTTACAGGTAGCTGTTTGATTTACAAAAAGTTTCACTGATTACCGCCTTATAGAGTGGAAGTCTGTTGCAACAGCCACTGAACAAAGCAAGGGTCAACAACCAAAAGTTTCCATAAGGCATCAGTTAATTCCTAATTTTTATGTCAAATTGCAGGTGTAGTAGAGCCAACATCTTCATAAGCCGGGTACATGCCACAAAAAAGTTATGTGCTGCCAGTGTTGTGGAGAGCATTTATTTGGTTTCACATGTAAGGTCTTCCTTAAAATAATCACAAGAAAACAGTACGGGTTGTAAATGACTTACCGTGCAAGCTTCTCACATAATCAATCGTTCATGCTGCTATCCTGGGGGATGACAGGGCTACGATTCAAAATCCAAAGTGAAGGAGAAGGAGAAGCAGCTCCTTAAATTCTTCTGCAGCCCAGTTCCCATGGAAAACATCAGAAGTCTTGTTTCCACCTGCTCGAAACAGAAACTGGGTTGAATACGTGTCAGATGTATCAGAGACAACTGCTACAAATTTTGCAAAATTCATTTCCAAGGATCTAAGCAAAACTTGGTTTTTATAAAGATGTTTTCCCACAATGATCAGTTTTTTAAAACACTACTAGAGATTAAAAACTGTGTTGAGGGAGGCACCAATCTGCACAAAGGACCAAATCCCAGCAGCACATGCAGTCAGCTGTTCCTGGGGCTCTGAAGGAAATGACCCAGAGGGAATGGTTTGCCTCACACAGGCATAATTCTAGAGAATACAATGTAACATCAACCCTCCAAACACGATCTTCTGCACAACAAAACCATCTAAACATACAGGCCACAGAAGAGCAAGGCATGTGTATTCTCTTTAACCAGCAACTAGAAACTCCTCAGGCTGGATTCACAATGGATCTGCCAGTTCCCTTTGGAAAAGGCCTGAAATGAAAGTCAGATGCTTTCCCAACCTCCTTTAATGCACTTTTGAGATTCACACCTGAGCTACCTGTTGTTTGCAGATCTCTTTCACGTTTGGTTATTTGAATAGACAGGCATGGAAGTGCCTGTCTATCCTGTTAGATATTCTGACTCATTTTGGAATGAACTGGAATGTGATAGCAAAAGATGAGATTATAAACAAGCACCTTCAAAGGGAGATTATAATTTGATGACAGGGCAAGTCACAGTGGTGACCTGCAGTAACTATTAAGCAGCACCTTAGGCGTTCTGGGAAGGCCTGCTACTACAACACTGTTACAAGTTGCAACAGTAAGGCCATCTCCTTCCTTATACTTGTGGCAACACATTTACTGAGCACCAGACTAAACGGGATTTCAGGGAAATGCCGTTTTCCTTGCAGCCCTGGCTCGCTCTGCACAGCAGGCTGACCTGAGCGTTGGGCTCTGCCTGCAACAGCGGTGAACCTGCGAGTTCACCGCAGAGACCAATCCCGGCACTCCCTGGCAAGGCCAGGGACCGAGGCAGCACTTCCCACACGCATCCCCGCGGCGCGCCCCAATGCCCGCCCCGGCCCAGTGCCCCGCCCCCGCGCCGTGACGCGGCCACTGCCGCGTGTCCCCGCCCCATGGCGGCGGCGCTGGGAGCGGCGGTGCTTGCAGCGGCCGCGCGGCGGCGCACTCAGCGGTAGCGCAGCGCTCCGCGCCGGCCGTTGCCTCTGCGCCGCTGCGGGGCCGTGCTGGCCGGGAGCGGCTCTTCTTCCCGCCGGGAGCGGCGCCGGGCGGCAAGGGGAGGCGCGGCCCTCGGTAGACAGGTGAGGGACGATCTCCGTCGGGGGCTGGGCTAGGGCAGAGCGGCTCGTTCTCAGCCGCCCTGCCGCTGGAAGTGGGGCGGGCAGGGCAACACAGCGCGGCTGGAGATCGGGCCGCCGCCGGGTCCGGCGCATCCTGCGCCGTGTCACTGCCGCCCCCAGCCGCGCTTCCTGGCGGCTCGTGTTGGCGGGAGGAGCGAGCGGGGCTATGGGGAGGTGCCAGAGCCTCTGCGCAACCTGTTCGGGGAAGGCATGCGGGGGGGATCCGCGGGGCGATTTCGTGCAGCGGCTTTCGTCGCTGTCACTGGAGAGTCGCTCCCGCTTTCTGCCTGCAGCTCGCTGTCCCCCGTCTGCGGGGGAGTCCCCGGGAGGGGTCCGCGGGAGCTGTGAACGGCTGCCATGTCGGCTTCGGGACTCCCGGGAGCTGGTCCCACCGTCGAGGAGGCCCCGGCCCTGTAGGGCTCTTAAGCCGATCCGTCCTTAATGCCTGCCGGAAAAGCAGCGTGCGGCCGGCGCCCTCTGCCCGCGATCGCTCCAGGTGTTATTTACGCTTTATTAAGTTTGTAAAGCGCGTTGAGATCCCCGAGGACGTAAAGCGGTGCCTGCATGGCTCTGTACAAGTATCGGATAAGCTTGGCAAGCGTGTCGTTTTGAACTGGAGCTAAAGCTTTTGCACGCATTTTATCGTGGTGGTGTAGCCCCCGGGCACCCGCGCGACATTTCTGTCACCGCCACGGTTTGAGGACACGGCACGGCTCCTTTCTCCGGAGGAGCTTCGGCACTTGGACAACATGCAAGGCGGTGGGATATTTTCCTTCAGTTTCCAGTGTTATGCCAGGCAGCCGGAAATGGTAATTAACAATGTATCATCTTCACTGAAGTAGTTTTAGTTCTGTCAGAAATTACCTGGCTGATCTGAGGGATGAGGAAGAATTTAGCAGGTGTGGATCTGATATTTGCCAGCGCCCGGGGAATACAGTGCACCTCTGCATGCACTGAAAAGCACAAGCGCCGAGTACCCTTCACGAATCAAACAGTATCTCCATCTTCAGGAGCACAACCAGTGCAAAGGGGCTTAAACCGAAGTCATAAAGTAGATTATAATCCCAAATGCATTTTGGATTTTCCCTGGATTCTGTAAACACTCTGTCTTGAAAATTCAGAAGAAAGAATACACAGAAACTCTCACCTGTTCGCCTTCAATATCCGGTTGCATCACTGGGATTATTTTAGTTCTGCCCCATCTATATTTTTCATAATCTCATAACCTTTGGAAATTCCACTGCCTTTCTCTGATCTGTTCCAGTTACTTTCATGCCTGCTTGGACTGGCACTGCAGGTACAGGCCTTCACTTTGATATTAACCCACCTTTTAACACAACTAAGCATCACTTTTCTTGCCTAGGTCAGTATCTGATTGCATTACCTATAATGCTTCCTTTTCTCCAGATTCACTGCCATTCTGTTGCTTAAGATTAAATGCTTCCTCTGCTGTAAAGACTGCTTTGCAGAGTTGAAGTGCTAATACTGAAAGGCTGATTTTCATGGCCTTTATTTTCCCAGTGGTACGCACATTAGAATTTTCACCCCGTCTTCACTTTGTTCCATTCCATTTTTTTCTATATGGTGCTCTGCTGTACTATCCTACTTTTACTAATACAGAAAGGCAGGATATAAAGCAGGTAAATGGCTGGCTCAAGCAAAGGCCATGCCCTCATACTCCCAGCCACAACAACAACAACAAAAGTGATAGCCAGAGGACTGGCATAGTTACGCTGCCACAACTCACTGGAGAATTTTGCTCATGACCTTTTCCTCTGGCCTCACTCGTTCCCTGCTGCTATAAATTTTCTTATCACTTACTTGTTACTTGATGAATCCAGGTTTTTAGGTGCTTAGCAGCAGCAGTTCTAGGAATCAAAGCATTTTGAAACATCCCTCTTGGGACCCCTTGTGAATTTACTGTGATGTTCTTTGGCACTGGCCTAGCAGTTTCACCTCTGCCATCCAGATACCCCTTATGAGTTAGTCCCTCTGTAAGCAGGCAAGTCATCTTAGGCTTGTGTTGAAAGCAGAGTTGCCATTTGACAACAAAGAAGCAATGTTCCATGCTGACTCCAAGCAACAATTCCCATTTTCTTTCATTTGGTTGGATCTGTGTCCTCTTTTCTACTGTTCAGCACCTGGACACATAATTAATAGAGCTGGAGGTAATATTCAGAATACTTGTCAGTAGTCCTGACTGTCAGACATACAGAACTGAAATTTGTTCAGTTTAATGGCACCCAGAAGGCCAAGTGACAGAAATACACTGTCTTTTCTTGACTTGTAAAAGGGCTGGTGCAAAACTACCTCACATAAAATGCTGACCCCTCCACAAAGGGCTTGGCTGCAGTGCTCAGAAAACAGCTGGTTGTTAAGCGATAAAACTGGAGTGGAATCTAACCAGGTCTCTGCTGTCAAACCACACTCTGTGTTCACTTATATACATATCCATAGCTATGCATATTAAATAAAGATCAGATCCCAGAGTGGTTGCCAGAATGCTTTGGAAAGAGGTCTCTGGCAGCAGTAGGTAGTATGTCCATGGATTAAAACTAGATGCGTGGATGTTTCACATCTTTTCCTCCGGACTTGTGTAGCTATGTTTGCACACACCAAGAGGAGGCTGAGAAGGAGATACCATGAGATATTACGGCTTTGTGGAACTGAGATGAGCAGTCTGTGTAGCATTACCAATCTATGAGGGCAAAACCTCCTGCTACAAAATGATGGACAACTGAGCTGGCAGCAAGGTGTCTCAGATTGCTTTTTGGAGCCAGCTGAAGTGGTGTAACTGCACAGCTCTGAGTGAAAGAGCTCTGGCTACCAGCTTTGCATGGGCAAAAGATCATTCATTACATCCTTACTTAATTTGACTGATGATGGCCCCAGGAGTAGGTTTGAGATCCATCTTGTGAAACTGTCATTTCCATTAATACCTCCTTTTTGCTTTTCAGATATGGCCATGCCCAGTTCCCTTTTGTGGGCTGTTGACATTTTTGGGAGAGTTTATACTCTTTCCACTGTTGGTCAGTACTGGGAGCTCTGTAAGGATACACAGCTGGAATTCAAACGGATTTCTGCTGTCAAACAGTGCTGCTGGGGAATAGCCTGTGATCATCAAGTATACACCTACGTGTTCCCGGGTGATGTTCCTATTAGATACCAAGAAGAAACCTATGAGAATCAGGTACACCACCTTCCAGGTACCTCTGTTGCACTGCCTCATATGTGTCAGAAAGGAATGATAGTGAATGCATACATCAGCTGTCCCTGCATGTTTGCCTCACAAGAAGATTGTTTCGTTTCAGTTACTTTCTTTTTTAATCTGATGTACAGTTTACTGTTCTAACTCTCAAAGCAATCTCTCACTGAGTGCCACGCCAGTGTGTACTGTGGCCTGTTCTGTGCTGGCCATTTGAGGATGAACATTCACCCTTCTCAATTGATGTTTCCGTCTCCTTAGTGACAAATACACAGCCCCCCTGAGGAAAATGTCCTGTGTAACTTCCAGGCAACAAAGTTACATTATCAGAAATCTATTCTTCTTAAGAAAATGCTATTTTTCAGTTTTCCAAAGACTTCTCTAATAAAAGCACAACTCTCCATTAAAGTACATTTCCAGAAGTATTCTGCAAGAGCTAGCAACAACAAAATTAAACTCAAATAGTGTGCAGATAATATGCAAAGTGGTTTAGCCAGATTCCTAGTAAAAGTAAATGATAGTTTGCATTCAAATTATAGCAGGACTTTGAACCACTCATTTTCTACATGCCTTAAAATGTAAGGCATTATCATGTGACAGATTTTGCCAGTGTTTCTATAGTAGGTAATAGTGTGGGGAAAGAAAGAAACATCACAGCTTAATTGGTGAAAATCATAACAAGTTATTTGTTCTGTAACTGATTAAAGCCAGATTGGGAAAAAACACAACATTCTTGGTATAACAAGATCCAGGAAAGATTTACTGATAGTTACCTTGACAGTCTCTGGCACAGAAGCAATGCTCCTCCTAATGCAGGCAAGATGCTAATGATCTTTCTTAGGGGAAGCAGATGAGATGCCAGGGCCATATCTACAGCATTGTTCTAATGCAAAAGAAGAAAGCACTGTTAGTAGTAAAATATACCATCAGATGTTCCTGTTTATATAGCTAACAATGACTTGGTTGGGACTAGCTCTGCATCAGACCTTCTTTGAGACTTCAAAAAGGGTATGTTAGGTAGGGCGAGTGCTTTCTTGTGCATCCCAGGAACTGCAGAAAATAAGAAAAGTATCTTTTTTGACTCCCTGTAGATGTCCAGTGAGATGATATGCTCTCAAATATTTCATTTATTATTTCTGACAGCGCTGGAATCCAGTTGGTGGCTTTTGTGAGAAACTGCTGCCCAGTGACCGCTGGCAGTGGAGTGATGTGAGCGGGCTAAAACATCAGCAGCTTGATAGTTTCACGCTGCCTTCACCACACTGGGAGTGGGAGTCTGACTGGTATGTGGATGAAAATATTGGAGGGGAACCAACAGAGAAAGGGGTAGGTGAACAATACCAAAAAGAGATCTATTTTCTGGGGATTCATAGTCTGTAAAATAAAAGGCACTTTTATAGAAGTGTAAAAGGTCTGTAAAAATAAAAGGCACTTAACTGCCTGTAGCTGCTTCTAGGAAACAGCTTGACTCTAATACAACAGAAGGAAGGATGTGGTCTGAAGGCTCTTGAAGTCTACTGGAGCTCCTGTAGAAACTTTTGATTAGGCCACAAAATACTGGCATGTGAATGCCACTGTTATTTAAGATCCTTACTGTGAAGAAAGTTAAATGCTTTACTGTGTCTTGTCTGTTCCGTATATATGCAGAGGAATTTGGACATGAGTGATAAATTGTCCGTGGAATTAGCTGATCTGTTAATCAGGGCTGTTGAGACACACAGAGTAACTTGTCCTGCGTTCGTAGGAGTAGAATTGCTCCATGTTATGATTTCAGGCTTTCCCTTGGTCATGATTTTCATACAAGAAAACCTCTGTTTGCAGGGCTGGACTTATGCCATAGACTTCCCCAGCACCTACACAAAGGATAAGAAATGGAATTCTTGTGTCAGACGCAGGAGGTGGATCAGATACAGGAGATACAAATCCCGGGACATTTGGGCAAAGGTTCTGGTTATCTTTTAAATATTAAATAAACTGATTTTCTGAAATAACCAATTACAAGTGCAGGGAAATTAATTTTCTTTTCACTGCTCTGTAAGCTGGACCTACAGAGGATGGATTCTCTGACTTCCAATTTTTCTTGTAAGCATAAAGGGAAGGCTGGGATTTTTCACAGAAACCTGTGGTAATAAGGTGCAGGTCTCATGGTAATGCAGTTGGAGATAAGGTGTTCAGTTCCTTTGCAATTCCAAACCAACTTCTTAACTTCCTTTGGTTGTTTGATAAAGCACTCTCCTTTGGGGTTGGCACCTGTCTAGCATCATTCACCGGCTGTGTCCTTTTTATGTATGAATAATTGTTCTTTAATAATTGATGTTCCATTCCAAGAATGCACAGAAATTGTAGTTTGTGGTGTTCCAGCTTTCCAATTCAACAGTGCATGCACTGTTCTGTGAGTAAAGATTTCCTTTAGTTAGGGGATGAAATACAGACTTGTCTATGCTGTTTCTGCAGTTGTATAGCAGCCTCGAATGAGAGGAAGAATCTCCATGCCCAGCCACTTTAGCAACACATAAACCAATCCTCAAAAAACAAGTTAGGCCAGCAGCCAAATCACCTATTTGCAATGTCTCCTCTTAATCTTCCTTCTCTTTGCTTCAGATCGTATCAGACAATGATCCAGATCAGCTGCCAGACCCTTTCAATGACATCTCTATTGGAGGATGGGAAATCACCGATGAACCTCTTGGTCGTTTATCAGTGTGGGCAGTGTCTTTACAAGGAAGGGTAAGTGCAGGCTCCCTATGTTTTCTAATAAAAATTACTACTGAAAAGGAGTTAAATGCTTTTGAAGCAAGGCAGGTTTGTTAGGTTGATAAGGAAATACACTGCTTGTGCATCTGCAGAAGATGTAAAAGGTGTTATGGAACTACCTTACCTGACAGCTTGCACTGTTAATGAAAGGTTCAGTGCCCAATAGCATTTTATAGAAGCCTTAAACCTCTGTAAAACGTGAATCGTAAAGGCTTGGGCTGAGGAGGGTCCTAGATACACCTTCTGGATGTAAGAAAAAATGCCCAGAATGGAGAATGTGGCACTGGTTAAAGATTCTTGAAAAGCACTGCACCATGTCTCTGAAGTGGAGAGTCAGGAATGATTGATGAAAGACTTTACAAAATAGCTAAGACTTTACTGATCAGGAAGCGATAACCTCCTGACTTGATAATATGCAATCCAGCTCTGGAATGTTTGCAATTTACTTTTCATTGAAAACTATACAACTTTCTTTTTTGGTTGTGAGGTTTTTTTGGTTGGTTCAGTTTGGTTTGGTTTTGTAATGTTTGTTTTGGGGTTTTTGGTTGGTTGGTTGGGGTTTTTTGTTTGTGTTTTGTTTGCTTGGTTAGTTTGGGTTTGGGGTTTTGGGTGGGGGGTTGTGCATTGTTTTTCTGGCTGGTTGGGTGGGTGGGTGGTTTTTTTGTTAGATTTTTGTTTTAAGTCTACCATAAGGTCTCTCCTTTTTGGCTCAGTGCTGTAAAGATTTGATTCTTGCTTTCCTTTCTTCATCCTTACAGCATGTATCTGACATGTCTTTGCAGCAAGCTCTGTTTGGTGAAAGTGAGGTCAAGCTACCATCTAACAGAACATGTTTGTGTTATGTATTTGTCATTCTTGGTTTATATAACGTGCCCTGAAATACACCAAAGTGGTTTTTAAATGTCAAAATACACACAGAACTCGTAGCAATAGGTTGCTGTACCCAGTGCAGATTTGCTTCCATGATAAATGCTGGCCTGTAGCAAAGCCTCCTCCCTTAGTACACATGGAAATAGCATCAGCTGAATAACCAACATGAAAAGAAAAAAAAGGCTTTAAAGGTCAGAGTGCAGGCACTGCATTAAAAAATCCTGTTGTTAAAGGAGGGCTGTTCTTTCCAGTTTGTCTTCATGCTTGTCTCAATGGTTTCATTGTTGTAATGATATTTTGTTAAGGTTTGTTTGTGTTGGTAATTTGTTTTGGTGGTTTTTTTAAACTTGCCTAGGTGTGGTACAGAGAAAACGTCTGCCACCACAATCCAGAAGGTTCCATGTGGTCCTTAATCACCACTCCTGGTGAAGTTGTACAGATCAGCTGTGGACCATATGACCTCCTTTGGGCCACTCTTTGGGAAGGGCAAGCTATTGTGAGAGAAGGAATTGACAGGAATAACCCTCAAGGTAAAGTTTGTTAAATTAGCTGAAAACCCCTTTGATTTATGTAGCATTGAATAAGAAACTAACCTACAATGCCCTCTGGGGTTTGTTTCTTGCAGGAATTTCCTGGAGTATTGTGGAGTCTCCAAGCTCTGAAAATGGGATTATGCACGTCTCTGTGGGTGTTGATGTGGTGTGGTGTGTTACAAAGGATAGAAAAGTAAGAGGTGTCATGCTCTGGTTTGGGTTTTTATCTTCCCTTTTCCTATTTGCTTTTCTCAAACAGGCATGGAACTTTCATAGGAAACATTTGTGATTTGCACTCACTCTCCCCATGGTGTGGGGAATTCTAGTTGGAAGTGACCCATAGGGATCATCAACTCCGATTCCCTGCTCCTCACAGAGAGTCTTAAGAGTTTTGAAGAATGTACTAGAGTGCTCTTGTGCTAGTTGCAATCAAGTCCCTTCATACTGAATTCAAAAAAGGTAGATGAATTCTGTGCATGTATGGCAGTTCTAAGTAATTGAGTTATTCTGGTTTAATGAATTACAACTTGTCAGCTGAGTCATGGTAACAGATTGTGTCCAGCCTGCTCCATCTGCTAAGTAAAACCACTGTAATGGATGTGGTTTTTCTTCAGCTTTGCCACAAGGCAGTCAGGTGCACTATCTGTTATGTGATTCAAACAACAACTTCTAAAGTACCTGCTTGCCACTGTATGACTGTATACTAAATATAGATGCAAAGTTTTCCAGGTACTCAGCCCACAGACACTTTAAGAATTGGTAAAAACTAATCTAAGAGTGGACAATTTAAAGAGCTGTACCACTGAAATGATCCCTCTGACAATTCCCTCTGTCAGCCCTGCTTCTAGGGTGTGAACACAAGAATGCTACTTAGAAGACTGTTCAGAGTGACCAAAAGTAGCCTACAGTTGACACATAATCCAAAGTGTTTTTCTAATGGCAGAGAAACTCTCACAGAAAGTCGTAACAAAAAATCTCCTTGTGGTCTGTTCTGGCTATAGTTGATTAGAAGAACACACAGTCTGGATACTATTAAGAGAATGATTTTATCTTTACCTGATAAAGGACTAAGGAGGTAAGTGACTTCTTAAGGCACTGCAACAAGTCAGTATTAGAGATTAAGACTCATCCACTAAAGAAACTTAATTCTAGCTGTCAGCTTGCTGTCACAGAAGGAGCAAAATTCAGACATTTTGCTGTTGCTGTTGTAGGTGTGGTTTAGAAGAGGAGTGAACTCACATAATCCTTGTGGAACAAGCTGGATTGAAATGGTTGGAGAAATGATGATGGTAACTGTAGGCTTAAATAACCAGGTAAGACAGCTGTATAGTACTGATGAGAGAATTTATATTCCCTTTGTACAAGCAGGATTCACATGTGGCAAGGATTGTTAGCAATGCCAATATGGACAGCTGAGCAAGAGGTCCACATGCTTGAACTGCTAGGGAGGAAGGCATGGCTGAATTCTTCCCCAGAAGATGAACAGTCAGCATGTCTCTTGTATGGCACCAGTTGGGTGCAGTTTTCCCTTGATGGTAGAGAATTTTATACTGCATCTACAGTATTAGCATTAAGGAAGAATGCAAGAAGAAAATCCTCTATCCAGCAGATTTTTGTGCTGTATGTTCCATCAATGCATCTTTTTTGTGGCTGCTATCTACCTGCCTCCCATGGTATTTTTTTCACCAAGCCCTTTCCTTCCCTAGGTCTGGGGAATTGGCTGTGATGACAGAGCAATTTATTTTCGGCAAGGTGTCACACCAAGTGAGCTCAGTGGGAAGACATGGAAGGCAATTGTGTCTGGCAGAGAGAGTGACAGATCTCAAACTGGGAGCTCAACAAGCCTGCTCAGGTACTCAGTGAATGCCTGCTTGCAACTTCATACACCAAGAGTGTCAATGCTAGGAGATAGTTCTTGGCATTCAGGTGGTCCAGATAGGGAGGACTGGCAAAGGCATCTCTAGTGCCACAAAGCATTTGCAGGTTTTGCCATTAAAATTAGCAATAAAAAGCCATTGCTACTGCTGTACTCAGAGTAGGAACTGAAGCTCCCACTTTGGAATTCACTGCATGCTTGCAGTAAAATGCAGAACTAGTCTCTAATAAGAGAAAACATTACCTATGAAATATCATGAAGTGTCAACTCTGCTTAGGAATTGTCCTTCTGAGTGTCACTGTACGTTTCCTTTCCTAGAAAGATTAAATCAGTAACTGACTGCTGGCTTCTTGGTTGTGAAAGACACACCAGCGAAGCTGGGAGTGCAGCAGAAGCTACTGGTTTGAGTCAGTGTGTTCTGAGTAAAAGTCTTCTCTAGCCAAGAGAAAAATCTATGATAATAGGCTTTTAAAAATACTTTTTGTTATTTCATATCCAGAAAATGTGATGTTGCTTCAGTGTTTCCCTTAGGGTTGCAGAAGCCAACACCAGCAGCTGTTAGAAAAGCTCAATTAAATACCTTCCTCTGTTACAGATTTTTGCCAGATTTTTGTTTGACTCTTTTCCTTTGATGATAGAATTTGACCTTCAGAATTCTGCTTTCTCTCTCTTAAAGCTGAAACACTAAGTTGATTTCTGTATGCCTATGGTCCCAGGCCTGTGTTAATTTTACTGCTTTGAATGATAATTAATTATCTATTTGTCCCCCAGTGCTGGCTGTTTCTTTACTGATGATATTCAGAACCAAACAAATGCAATCGTTCAGGGTGATGCAGATACTTCCTCTGATACAGAGCTTCCAAGTGTACCCATGAACCCTGCCAACACCCCCCTGATGGGAGCTGCAGCCAGCAGCAGTGCTAACAGCACAGACAAAGGGACAGCAGAAGAATGTGCACAATTGACTGTGGATCCTCTGGACTCTGATCAAGGAGAAGCCACTGTTGCTTTGACCAATAATGAGAAAGCTAATCTTGAAATGCATAAATCTTCTATAAACCCAAATCCTTCTGCAGAACTGCAGTGGACAAACATTGACTTGAAGGAGGTCCAAAAGCATCCAGTCCTCTCTGTCAGCACTTTTGCAGAAACATCCAGCCTGTCTTCCCTTGGCATGTTCTCAGTGGGAGCTGAAGAGCAGTATGGAACCGATGACCACCCACTGTGGGCCTGGGTGTCTGGGGGAGGCTGCCTTGTAGATCTGCACAGCCCATTGAAGTGGTTCACTGTGTCATCAGGTACTATCCAGTCACCACAACAAACCCCAAATCCCAGTGCTCTTCATGAAAAATGTTGCTTTGGGGTTTTTTTCTATAAAACTATGGCACAAAACTTCTGATAAGCCATTGCCTTTCATTGCAGTTTAATATACTCCATGTCTGAGGATAGTGCTGCACGTATTCAGCTGTGCAGCACTTGAGGACTTTTGTCTGAGTTTCTGTAAGGATTTTGTATTCTGTGCTGGATCTGCATCTCACTTTTAATTGCAGTGAAACTGCATATCTGGGTAAAACCCATGATATCACTGAACATTACCTGGAAGCAGTGAAGAGAGGTCTCTTGGGAGATGCAGATGCCACAAGTAACTGCCTTGGTCCTGCCGAGAGAAGGCTATGATACAGAAATTACTCACAGACATTGTGAATGTGAGCTTAGCTGATAGTGAGGTTGGGATTTAGATTCTTGAAAGGCAGTGGACTATTTTCAAGATAAGCCATGAACTGTGGCATCCCAGTATTTAATAATCTAATTCACTCTTTTATTACCTAACTCTCTGGCAGTTCAGTGTCAAAAGTCCCATTTTTCCAAGGTTATAGCTTTGAAAGATTCTATGTAATTATCTACTGATCCCAGTTCTATGCATCATTTACAAAGTTTGGCTGTAATATACTGATTCCAAAGCATAACAATTAGAAAAAGGATGTTAGACTGGGTTGAGTCAGTTCAGTGTTTGCAGCAGCATTATGTCATACCTTTCACAGAACTGTATTCATAGCTCACTGGAGTTTATTTGGTTTGGTTCTGTTCTAGGTTTGTCATCCTCTGTGCAATCTCTGTCTCTGTCAATCACTCCAGCACAGACAGCAGCATGGCGAAAGCAGATTTTTCAGCAGCTCAGTGAAAGGACAAAGCGGGAACTGGAGAACTTTAGGCACTACGAGCAGGCTATTGAGCAGGTAAGCAGTAGGGACACTTAGCTCTTGTCTGCTAAATCCCTCTGTTGATACTGGGAATCAAAATACATTTCTGCTGTACTGCTCTGAACTTACTGCCAGCTTTATATTCTTGTCCTTTTTTCTATCTGTAACAACTTTGGATTCTCACTGTCTGAGCTCCCTGTGGCCAGCTAGCAGCTTATCAAACATGGAGCAGCAATCTTTATCTATAAACATTAGGGGAAAGGAGCGAACAAAGCCTTGGTCAGCATTATTTGAGTACAGTAAAACCTCAAGTCTACAGAGAAACCTTTGCAGCAGTGGAACATTGTATGAATTATTCCAAGACAATATGAGGCTTCTTAATTGAAACAGTGACTCAACTGGGTGAACTTTCCATTTCTGCAGCCACTAAGAGCTTAATGTAACTTGCATAAATAAAGCAATGACACAAATGTCAATAGCAGCCACTTAGATAGCAGCAGGCTTTGTTATGACTCCTTGGTTCTCTCCAGATTCATTCACATTTGGGTCCCTTCATTGCTAACTGCCAAATGACATCCAGAATTCACTTGATTAAAAACACTCAAGAGTCCAGAGGTTTAATCAAGTTTTGAAAGATTATGTCAAAAGCCTTTAAAGTTCAAATGAAAGTTATAACAGGAGCACCTTAGAGTCAATTTGTCTCTGTGCTACAGCACTTTAGTTGAGGTGAGGTGCTAATACTAGTGCACATATGCCATTTCAGTGCCTTTCTTTCCAGGCTTGTCAGTTTTCATTTTGTCTCCAGCTTCCTGAACACTGTGGTGCACTGTGTCAGAATTAACTGGTATGACACAGCCTGCACCACAGCAGAGATTTCTTGTGGTCACAGAAAATAGTATTTGGGAAAGAGTCATGCAGTTTCTTTAATCCTGTAAATTTGTGGTTTTGTTGCAGTCAGTGTGGGTTAAAACTGGGACCTTGCAATGGTGGAGGAATTGGAAGCCTCACAAATGGATGGATGTTCGAGTTGCACTTGAGCAGTTCATCGGGAGCGATGGAATGCGTGACAGCATCCTCTTCATCTACTACATGTATCATGAGGAGAAAAAGGTGTGTTCAACTGGAGACCCTTGAGACAGTTGCATTTGGCAAAGGGGAAATGGTTTCCTTAAGGGAGGCAAATTATGGTATGATATTGGTCTAAGTTTTGGGAACCAGCTAAAAGGTAGCCCAGGGTGCTAGCAAAATGGAGGCTTTCATAAGCTGTAACTATGCTAATGCTGTCAGAAATACTCTGACATTGATCAAACCATCAGCTTTGCACTAATTCTTCTTTAAGTTCAAAACATTCTTGACTGTGAAGATGGAGCCAAGCTTGGCTGGCCAGGGTCTTCATAAATATAGGCAGTAGGAATTAGAGATAATGCAGAATTGGAAACTGAGCCAAATTCCTTCTACACCAAGAACTGATTCTTTGCTGTCCTTGGCAGGAATGTCTCATTCATTGTCCTTAGCTACAAAAATGCTGGCTCTGAGAAAGGTACAGCTGAGTTTGCTTTAGTTGAAATTTGTTTTCTCTTGTCATAGTATATCCATGTGTTCCTGAATGAAGTCACTATTATAGTTGAAATTCTGAACGAAGCCAAACACTCCTTTGCACTGTATACACCTGAAAGGACGAAGCAACGATGGCCAATCCGGCTGGCAGCCACAACAGAGCAAGAAATGCATGACTGGGTAATTCTGTGCATTCTTCATTTCAAGCTGAAATAAAACACACAAGCTGGCCTTTGAAACAACATTACATTTACAGTATCTAGGCTGTTTATCTATTTTCACAGCTTGAAGTATTTATCAAGTCTGTTTAAACTTATTTAGAGGCACCAGAGACTTCCTGTCTCCTCTGGAGCTTTCTGATGCTGCAGTTCTCAGTAAAACCAATATTGTTTTTCCTTCTCTTCCTATCTCTGGATATAGATTAGGGTACAAATGAGTTGGGAGTTTAATTGACTTAGTCTCTTCTGTATTGGTGGAAGAACTGTTGTGACTGTTCTGGAGAGTCCCACATATGGACAGGCAGGCAGGCATATACACACTGAAGCAATGGAAACCTGCAAGATACTTCATAATGAGCAGATACTGCAAACCACATTGGTTCCAGTGATGGTGTTAATAATGTCCAAAACGCTGAATTCCAGTGCCTTTGAGAAAAAGCTGCTAATTTACTTTGCTGATTTACAAGAACCTGCAAAGGTAAAACTTCATTTTGAAGTATCTATGGAAGTATTTGTCCTTGCTGTGAACAAAAGCATTTGGTTCTCTGCTTCTTGATTTGTAGCTGTCTTTGCTGAACATGTCCTGTTGTGAAAGCAGACGGATCCAAGGCCCTCCTTCTCACCATGCCATTTGGTCAGTTACTTGTAAAGGAGATATCTTTGTTAGTGAGCCAAGTCCTGAACTGGAAGTTGGACCACACCTGACACCATGTGATCAAATGTAAGAGGTTTCAGAAGCTGTTCTTTCTGGCTCTTTCTGGCTTCAGTGGGCTTTTGGGGTGTATAGTATTGCTACAGATGAAGGTTAATGGCTGCCCTCATTCATAAGTACATCTGAAGAAATTCAGCAAACTGCATTTTAATTCTTACATGCTGAAGCTATTAATGCAGTTTCAAAAGCCTTTCTCACTGAGATCCCATTTTTTGTGTGATTGCATCTTTAATGCCATAATTACTTAAATTACGGGATGGCCTAGACTAAAAGTAAACTTAATCACTGCAATTGTAATGTAATTTGAGCTTGCAGTTTTATCTGAGTCAGGAAGTCTGACATTTTCAGTCCTCTATAGTCACTACAGCTCCTTTATGGTTTCCATTACAGCTGTGACAATCCAGTACTGCAAACTCTTCAAGCAGAAAAGTAGCAGCCTTGGAACTGGTGGCTTAAAGGCTAAGTTTCAATTTAAAAAATAGCCCCAGTTTCAAGTTACTTGCACAATGTGTGTTTGAATAGTACCTGACAAATCCTTTAGTCCTTTTCCCACAAGGTAGAGCACCTCTAACATCTGGCACATCACAAAGCTGATGTGCTCTTGAATCTTAGTTCAGGGGCTCTGCAATCTAGATGATTTCCTGGCATTCTGATAACTGAATTACCCCTCTGCAATCTCCTTAGCTTCCCCTTTCTTCCCCAGAAAAGTACCATGAAATTGGCTGTAAAGCCCCAGAAAAGGACTGACCTGCAAAGATTAGGGAAACAGGAACAATTAATGTCCTTGTTTTTGCCAAGCCCTATAGAAAAGAAATAATTTGCTTTATTGTTAGATAAAGGCAACTCCTAGATTTTAGAAAAATGAGGATGAAGTTAAAGCTGAGGTGTCCTTTAAGATGTAGAGATTCTAGCAAGATCATCCTAACTAGTGTTTAAGCATAGATATATATAAAACACAACCCATCAAATAAAATACTTCAAAGCCTGAAAATGCCAAGTGGAGGCAAACAGGTTCCAGCCAGCTTTTTGGTAGTTGCTCAGAGGGAAACATTTTCAAGTGACAACTGTCTACACTTAAGAGACTGCACAGAGGTTGAACAAATGAGCATATGAAGTTGTGTGTCCTTAAGATTGTTGAGTTGTAGGAGGGGAAAGCATATACTACTGATGGATGTGGTGTAGAGTCAATGTAAGACGTCCTTTTCCGGGCAGGTTTTGGCGTCAAATTGGAGGTCATCTTCGACTGATAGAGTCCAATAACCGAGGCGTAGTGTGGGGCATAGGATATGATCACACAGCTTGGGTTTACACTGGTGGATATGGAGGTGGCTTCATTCAAGGTATGGACAGTTTGTCTACTGGGAAGGAATTAGCATTGCAGTTTTATATTTGTATTTTCAGCTTCAGAGTACGAAATAGGATCATCGGCAATATTACTGTGGCTGTTGTAATGTAAAATGCAGTGTCTTTAGGGTCACTTTACTACAATCAAGTTGAGCTTGATGATCTCAGAGGTCTTTTCCAACCTTAATGACTCTATGATTCCAATCATTTCCTTCTCACAGGACTGGCCAGTAGTGCTGATAATATTTACACACAGTCAGATGTGAAATGTGTTTACATCTATGAAAACCAGCGGTGGAACCCAGTCACTGGATACAGCAGCAGGTTGTTTACTCAACTTGTTGTCTTTATTTACTGCAATTTTTTATTAGTGTGAAATGAAACAAGGGGTTTCTTCTAGCTTTTCAGAATAATTATTATGATTCTACCTTCTGTCTCCTCTGACATTTGTTGTTAACCTGAGATGGAAGGAGCACTCTTTTCAATTTTCTAGATTTGCAGTTATCCATTCAAAATGCATTTGTAGTAAAGTATTAGAGATCTCTGCTTTGTGAGCACACAAAGAGTACCTGCTTGCAACATCTTTCATTGTTATGGCCATACAGCGAAGTTCTTCCTAGGAGCTCTATGTTGTATACATTCTGTGCTAAATAGATTTGGTCTGTGAATAGTACGTTTGAACATAAGTGCTGAACAAGCATTCACATACTTGGGTGTCTATGCCGGAGAAACTTGGGATTCACCTTCCAATTTTAAACAGTAGTGAGGAATATCACTCTACAGAGAAAAGTTTACACAGTCCTTAATTTTGGAAGCAGTTGCACAGGTTCCCTCTCACTATCCTCACAACTGACATGGTATTTCCAAATCCCGGGATTAATGACGGAAGAACAATGTGCGTATGCAACAGGGAAGTGCTACAAGCAGGTTTTTCTTCCCTCACCCTTTAAATTCTCTGCTGTAAATGACCTTACATTCCTTGTACACTGTTCACTGTTTCACCGCAGAGGTCTGCCCACGGACAGATATATGTGGAGTGACGCGTCTGGCCTGCAGGAATGCACGAAAGCCAATACCAAGCCTCCTTCTCCACAGTGGTCTTGGGTAAATTTTGTCTTAAAAGTCTTTTTCACTAAGAAGGCAAAGCTTAGCAAGACTTGGGCTCAAGTGACCCAGACTTTCTTCCTGGATCTATTGTAATATTTAACCTCAGTTTCCCCATTTATAGAATAGCAATAATCTTCCATAGTCAAAGGAATGTTAAGCATTGAGTGGGGTTTTTTGTTTAGTGGAATTTAGCCTTCTGTTGCAGTCCTTTTCAACTGAATACAAAAGAATTGGGAACCTCTCTATGAATTGATATTGCAGTTATTAGAAGGTTTTTGCCAAGTCATTGCACCCTCAAAGGTGGAAAGAGGTTATTTTTATTACACAGTAGGTGTTGATTGTGCTTGTTATTGTCTCCTTTGCCAACAGGTATCCGATTGGTACATTGATTTTAATATCTCAGGTGGAACTGATCGGGAAGGCTGGCAGTATGCAGCAGACTTTCCAGCGTAAGGAGATACCTTCTTCTACCTAAAATTCTAGCAGGGAAACCTCCTAGTTCCTTAATTTTTCTTGTTTGCTATTTTGCACGTTAACTGTGCTTTAACAGGGACAAGCATGCCTTGAATTCTCCCTTTGTATGGGGATAATAACACTGACATTTGCCAGGGAGCTGGGGCAGCAATGTGAGCTTAGCAAACTGCATTTCCAACCTGTTAAATTCAGCAGGTAGGTCTGGTGGGCTCTCAGGCTGAGACTGACATGGGAGATGCTCTGACTTCCTCATGAACAGCTCTTTAAATCTGTTTTGGTAGGTCCTACCATGGTCACAAGACAATGAAAGACTTTGTCCGACGGAGGCGCTGGGCAAGGTGAGGAACTAAGATAAAACCAGATGGTTTTTAACTGGAATGCCAGCAGTTCCCTTAAAGTCTCCTTTAGTTGTAAGGGGAAAAGTCTCATCACCCACTCATAAAAAGCAATAGTGAAGAAACCTGCAATAAATAACCCATCTCCAGTAGAGAAGCTGATGATACTAAGGTATTATGGCTTTGATTTTAAGCCTTTACAGGTGGATGCCCTGTTATATTTGGTGGGATCCATAATACAGAGAACAGCTGCTCTCTGTATCTGATTTTCTTCATGGATTAAGGAATAGCAGAGTCTAGGTATGTTAATACATACTAGGTCACTTGTTTCAACTGGTAATGTGTCTTTTATATTAATAGTTTTAACACATGAACTCCACATACTGCATACTAGGCAACAGATAAACTCTACCCCATCCAGGTCACAACACGCTGTATTCATGTGGAAGCAGGGAAATGGCAGACTGCCACTATATTCTGGTCTGTTCTGTTAAGCAGAGTCTGTGCATTTGCTGGTTTTCCAGCTTTTCTATGCTTTCTGTACTTGAGTAGCTAAGAGCTATGCCAAGAAATTGCTGTGAACTTACAGTTACACATTGTTCTGTTTGTTATTGAGACCACAAGGCTAGTATTTTGGCCCTTGTACAAAAATGTTTGAAGTAAGGTCTGGAAGCATCAAACTGTTCCAGGATGTGCAACAAAACAAACATCCAATCACTCAGAATGGTGACTTGAAGAAGCAACTTGAGAAACACCCTCAAGCCTAAACATTTTCTCTGGTTTTAACTATGAACTGAAAATTGAAAACCAAGAGGGAATAGGTGAGGGCTGGATACAGGAGAGAAGTATGTCCTGAGGTTTTTAGGCTATTTTTCATACACAGAAGATGCTGCTAGTAGACAGCACTATTTCCCTACAGCTTCCACAGGAAAAAACGTCAGGAATATTTGCACTGAAGCCAACAACAGAGAGAGAAACAAATTCAGTTACAGCAAGTATGCATTTCTGACGGGTGTGGGGTTTTTTTGCTTCAGAAAATGTAAGATAGTCACCAACGGGCCATGGCTGGAAGTGCCTCCAGTTACCCTGTGGGACATCTCCATAATTCCCAGTTCAGATGCAGATGATGAAGAAGCAGTAGCACTATGGGCAATCAGTGACAAAGGAGACGTGCTCTGCAGGCTTGGAGTGACACAGCAAAATCCAGCTGTAAGGCTCCCTGTTTATTTTTCTGCCTTGTTGATGTATTTAATGTAATTATACAAATTACATTCTAACATAATCACACAATTTGAAGTAACTGTGCAAGTACACACAATTAGGCCCTGTCCTCCCTCAAAGCACCTTATGCTTTTTCCCCGTGTCCCAGATACGAAAGCGCTCGGCCATCGACTGTACCACAGCTTGCTGCCACATTTCCTGCCTTAGCACTTCTCTTGCATAGTCCACCTCAGCTTGTGCCATGTCCCTTGCAGGACCCTCTCTCAGCCCTTGTATATCTTCTTGTGAAGCACTTTGCTTCCACTTTCTGCACTGATATTTTAAGTAGTTGATTATGTGGGTATCCCCACAGTAAATCAACTGCTGAGGGACAGAATTTTTCTGAAGTCCCAATCTAATGCCTGTTGACATCACTAGGAACTTACCCACTGATTTTTCTGGGCCTGGAACTGACTCTGCATATTCAGGACAGGTGGATCTGGACTAACTAACAGCTTTGAGTTCTTTTATGGACTGAGATAGAAATAATTAATGAATGTCCAGTACAGTATGCAGAAAGGAACAAATAGTCCCACTAGCTTCAATAGGAATGCTTATTTCCTACTAAAAGACACCAAATTAGGGTTGGTATGCACTGATTTTAAGCCATATTTACAATGAAAAAAATACTAATGGTATGCTTTAGTGGAATTTGGAGAAAAACTGCAAGAAGTTGAAAAGTTATTGGAATTATTTTGGTTTTTCTCTTCCTGTTCAATCAGTTACAAGAGCACAGACCTGTAAGGCACTGCAAGAACAAGATTGGCATACTGTGGCTGGATTCTGACACCCCGTATCAGTTGAATTTCTGAGATTATTGTTCAGTGTAATCAACACCAAGGCATTAAAAACCCAAAAGGGGTCGAGCCCAGTTACTCAGAGACGTGTAGGCCCTGTTACAGTCCAGCACAGCTATTTGCAAAGGGCTACACAGCAAACTGTCTTTGAGGATCAGGGACCTGTTTCTGTTCATTGACTTTGTAAGAATTATTTTTCAGAATCTTTTTCACTGCCTAGAGTCTCCTATTTGGCAATAATCAACAATACTTGGTTGTAGAGGTTTTTAAGCTATTGTTTCACAACTAATCTTTCATGATTTGTTAGGGAACATCCTGGCTGCATGTGGGAACAGATCAGCCTTTCATTTCCATCTCAATTGGAGCATTTTACCAAGTGTGGGCTATTGCTAGAGATGGTTCTGCCTTCTATCGGGGTTCAGTGTCTCCAAAAAAACCTGCAGGTAAGGACTTGTACTTTAAGTATAGTCTTTGTCTTACACATTGTGTAAACTTAGTACACTGCCATGTCTGAAAAAGACTAATCTATTTAGCAGAGGCCTTTCCAATAGCTGTGTAAACAGTGCATATGAATAATACTTATGTTAATTATAGCAGTTAATTTGCTCTTCACTTGCATGATTTGAAGTTTCTAAAAAGGAAGCTAGTGAAAATATGTTAAGTGTAATGTCATTCATGGCTTTTTTGCACAGCCCTGTATTTCAGCTGCAGGCATTTCCAAGACTGCTCATACATAATTCTCTTTTCTCAATGTTTTACTCAAGTATTTTTGACTTTCAGGTGACTGCTGGTACCATATTCCTTCACCTCAAAAACAAAAGCTAAAACAAGTCTCAGTAGGACGAACGTCTGTGTTTGTGTTGGATAAAAATGGTAAGGACTTGTAAAAGTATTTACCAGTATTACAAAAAATAATTCAGTGTAGATCAGATTGATTGGAAAAGGAGTGCCTAAGCCAGAGCTTCTGCAGACAGATTACTGCTGCTCCCAAGAAGAGAAGTATTTCATTTTCAAAGAGATGGAGTTGGCAGCCTGCTTAATGAGTGGGTTTGAAGACTTGATGTTTGTTCCATACGGTAGTGTCCCGGATAGCAACAGTCCAGCATCTCTGTTAATACTTTGGGGTGGGGGAGAAGAGATGGATGAATCTGAAAGAAGAGAATTGCAAGGAAGGATTTGTCTGAAACCAGAGACCATGCAGAACTGAAGAATGCCTTCCTGTTGCAAATCACTGCATGGTAAATAACAAAACAAGCTTCTAACACCAGTCTGCTTCAGAGATCTTAATCTCACTTGTACTTCCCCAGTTCTTTATATGAACGTTTTTCTTCACAAAATTGTTGTAAAGAATAACTAGAAATACAAATTCCAGAGTAGGAACTTCATTGTCCTTCACTAGGCAAAACCATAAAACACTTCCACAGAACACAGAGAGAGCATTAACTACAAATTTGTTGTGCTGCATACTAGTACTTTATACAACCCTGATGCCCTGAGCTGCAAGAGTCACAAAGATGATTAGGGGACTCAAGCATCTCCCCTATGAAGAGAGACCAAGAACACCTGGGGCTGTTTAGTCTTGAGAAGACTGAAAGAATCTGATCAATGTCTATAAATACCTGAGGACTGGCTGTCAAGTGGAGGAGGCCAATCTCTTTTTGGTGGTGTGCAGTAATAAGACAAGGAACAATGGATACAAGCATAACCATAGAAGGTTCCACCTCAACATGAGGAGAAACTTCTTTACAGGGAGGGTGACAGAGCACTGGAACAGGCTGGGCAGAGGGGCTGTGGAGTCTCCTTTTCTGGAGACTTTCAAAACCCATCTGGATTCATTCCTGTGTGGACTACCTTGGGTGGCAGGGGGTTTGAACTTGATGACCTCTGGTGGTCCCTTCCAATAGCTAACATTCTGTGATTCTGTAACTAGGACTACTTATTTTATAGGCAATCTCTGGTACCGGCAAGGGATCACACCGAGCTACCCTCAAGGATCCACTTGGGATCACGTTTCAAATAACATCCGTAAAATGTCTGTAGGGCCCCTGGACCAGGTGTGTATTAAGCTGCCTTCCAGCTCCTTAGTTCATTAAAAAAAATATGCTTAACATACTTCAGTAATGAAATTAAATGTTTTGTTTAACTTTATTCCACAAGGTGGTGGTCTAAGTGATGGAATCTTGATAAGGCAGAAGTCATGCCAGGGAACAGTGATACAGCCAGCCCTTTCCTGTAGAAAAGCTTTGTTCATTTGTTAATCTATTTTTTTTTCCCTTTAATTGAGGCCATTTTATGTATTTAATCTCCTTCCAGCCACATCTTACTCTCTGTTAATGCTTTCATTATAAATTGGTATCTGGTTGGTTGGGTGTGTCTGACTAAATTAGAGCAGGGGTTTTTTTTGCATTTTCAAGGTCAAGGCCAATTTCTGAAGTGGTCAAACGGAATTACAATTTTGTGTCTGAGAGGAACAGCATGAAAAGCACATTTTATTGCCTCTCTCTGCTTTCTTGAGGTCTGGGTGATAGCTGACAAAGTGCAAGGAAGTCATAGTTTGAGCTGTGGGACCGTCTGCCATCGGATTGGTGTTCAGCCAATGGAGCCTAAAGGCCTCTCATGGGATTATGGTATTGGGGTGAGTGCTGGGGGCATAACACCTACTGAAACTTGGATATCCAAATAGCTGGGGGCATGCTTAAAAAGGAAAGTGCCATCCTGCTCCAGCTAGCTAGCTTTGTAAGGCTTGCATATTCCTGCAGGAAAATTACTTTAATTCTTCAGTTTTAGGTTCCTTTTTTAAGTTAATATAATGGGTTATACAGTTAAAGCTAGAAACTATTTTATTTGCATTTTAAACAGAAACTTTGATTTTTCCATTTTACTTTTTTAAAATAGCTTCCTTGCAAGTCTGCATGGGATTGTTCCTTCTTGTTGTTTGTTCCCTCTATCACACTTAGTGTTGAGAGAGAGGCTATTTCAAGGCTCTGCCCTCTTTTCAGATGGGGGAATTAACACCTCACTTCTATTCTTAATTCCCTGCAATTCTCAAGTTTACTACCAGGGTACCTCCCTGAGAGGGAGACAATACGGTGTGTGTTGTGTTTTGTTTTACAAGGAGCCTTTTTTCCTGATTCAGCTCAGGGCAGGAAAAAAACCCAGTATAAAACAGTAGTATCCATAAAGCATCACATCAGATATCACTGTTGCAAGGTGATTATTTTTAAAATATTTCTCTATCAAACCTTTTACAGGGTGGATGGGAGCACATTACAGTCAGAGGAAATGCAACTGAGGCATCTAGGGCCACTACACATGACACTTCAGAGGAAAACCCTGTAGTATCAAAGGATGGAGAAGATGAGGAGAGTAAAGGGAAAACAGAACACTCTAAAACATCTCTGATGGTCAGTGAAAGTCAAGAAATGGACAGAAACGCTGTTAATTGTTAAGTTGTCATCTACATGTTGCAAACAAGCAGTAGTGGGTGTAAGTATCTATTGCCTGTAGAGAAAAACATGACCTTTTTGTGCTACTACTATATTTTACTGAACTGAATTTTGCAGTGAGGGATTTTAAATATTGGTTTCTTCAACTACATCACATGGAAAAATGTGACTTGGTAGAGCTAAGTTTTGTCAAAGCAGGCAAGCTTGGCCTTTTGCCAGAGCTGCTACACAACCATACTGATGTGAATATTTTTGCAGATGGTCACTTCTATTAGAGTTTCCTTCCCTACATTTCTCTCTTATTCATATACCTTGCACACTCTCCTTTAGATTTGTATTTGAGCAGAGATGCTGATGTCATTGAAATGAATTACAGGCAGTTCAGTGATCTGCACTGCAAACTTAAGTGGTCCTGATTGTACACGCACCTAACTTTACTCATGTGTGTCCTGCTTCAGTAAGCACATTAGTCAACAACAGGAACCCCTATAGAGGTTGGAAGGCACCAGATACTTGGAGTTACACGCTTTCATAGTGTAAAAGACACAAGGAAGTCTTTAAGATCCTGTTTTTGTAGTGGTAGGAATACAAAACAACTTCGCTGGTATCAGTGAAGTCTGCCAATGTACACTACTGTGTTCAGAATGAAGCTCTGTTCTTTTAAGTGATTGATTTGTTCCTTCTTCCAACACTAAACCACTTTTTATTCTCAAAAAAAGCTTCTTTTCCTCTTACTTATCACAATTTGACTCTGATGTGAAATAATTATTTGAAATCCAGTCTTTGGGAAGTGCTGAAAAAACGCTTTCTCCCAATAGCTTCAGGAAGGCACCATGTTTTTCCTCTGGCAGCAGTTTACAATCATTTTTTCTCTCTGTGTGTGTGACTGTTCATGGAGGTATTTTTATATGATGATCAGTGTGGTATGGTCTCAGTACTGTATTTATAGAAGTACCATTTATGTTTGCACGTATTTAAAGAATATATTTGGTATTTTCATGCCAAGGAAAGCACTGTTTCCAAGTCCAAATGTGAATGAAGGTTCAAGATCCTTTACTGTTCAAAAAACCCTGTTGATCCTTCCTGTATGTGATTACAGATTTCTTTATACATAGATTGTGGGAGCACTATAAATAACGTTTGCATTGATTACTGCAATAGGTTTTGCATAACTTGCACAGTATTTTGTCCAAATAAGTAACACTATCACATGCATTTGAGAGAATTATTAGGACTGTATTTTCCCTGCATTGTATCACAAAATATTTTTCTTTTAGTAGTCAGTGTTTACATATCCAACAATCAAACTGATGTCATTTAATAAGCTTTATAACGTACCTTTGTGTTTTTCCCTGCATTGCCAAGTTTCACTCGCTTTACTGTAAAAAGCTGGGTTTTGGTGAACAAAAGATAAATTTTAAGTTGAGTACTAAATATTTGCCTTCTGAAACCATTATTTAGAAAATTATTTAATTTTAAAATATACTACTATTGTTATGGCTAGTTAAAAAAAGGAAAAGTGGCTTTAAATTGAAACCATTTTGAAAAATAAAACTAATTTATCAGAAAAAAACAACAACCCACCCTGCTTCTTCTGCAATCTCTTTTGACACGTTCAAGAAAGCAGCACTTTGTAGCTGTGGAACTTTGCAGCTGTGGAACTTTGCTGTGAAACGAGCAGCTGTCATTTCAGATGGCTGTGGCTGGGGAAAGGGTAACCTTCACCAGTCTCACAGGACCGCACACAGGATGTGAGGGGTTGGAAGGGGCCTCCGGAGATGATAGAGTCCAGCTGCCCTGCCAGCACACAACCACCATGTAATTCAGTCCGAGTCACACAGGAATGCATACAGATGGGTCTTCAAAGTCTCCCAGAGAGACTCCAGTCTCCTCTGGTACTCTACCTATAGCTAGCTATCACACAGCATTTTAAGCTCAATATTTGAAATAATGCCTTTGTTTGTAGGATGCCCTGTCAGAAATACACTGCTACAAGCATTTAAACTCTTGTGTTTCTAGCAGCACTCTGCCTCTTAAAATGATGCAAATTCTTCACCAGTGGCACCGTTACATTTTTCCAACTCGTCGGTATCATTCCTCACAGTACCCTAACAGCAATTTACACACGGCTATCCAACAAAAATTCGCAAGCCCTCTCGTCCGCCCACACCTGGAAAGCTTCGTCTTGCCCCAGAGATCGCTGCCGGGCCCGGCCGCTAGGTCCCCGCTGCCTCAGCCGCGGCCTTCCTGAGCCGCAGCCCTCAAGCGCGGCACCGCCCCGGCTCCTCTCGCGAGAGGCCGGCCCGCCAAGCTGCCGCACGGCCCTCGCCGCGCACAGCCCGGTGCCCAGCGCCGCGCTGGGCTTCTCTGTCCTACGCGTTCGTTTACCCGGTCGCCACAGCTACCGCTGCGTTGAGGGCCAGCCCTTCAATGGAGCCCTCGGCGACTCACCCTGCTCCTGGACTGGGGTCTGAGTCACCTCTAGCCTCTGGGGATTCCCAGCAGAAACAGCAACCCGAACGAGCCCGGCCTCTCCCCTGTGTCAGCTGTAGAACTGCAAATAGCTGTGATGCACTTTGATACCCAAATGGGGTTAGTCCCCACACGGACAGTTAACATGACACTATCTCCAACCAGCCTCAGCACAGAGCTCCCAGTGCCAAGACCATGGCTGCTGTTGTTGCTAGCAGCCCATCAGGTCCTGTTTGCACTGGCCCACATGGAGAGAGATGACCCACTAACACCAAATACTCTTACCTGAAGAGATGTGAAGTAAAACTACTGGAAGAAAACCCTTGGTGTTACTGGTTTGGTTTTTTTTCAGCTGCTGAATGAAGATACATGACTGCTACAGTAAATCAATCCTGTAGGACTAGGGCATACTCTCATTAACACCCAAGTACCAGCAGGGTAAATCAATCACAACTATTTTAGTCTGAAAACAGTTCAAAAACGAAGAAAATCCCAAGCAGAGGCTGGATCCAAATAATTTCTTTCTGCAGTAAGGCAGTCAACATGTATAAAACATTACATTGTTCTAGCATAGGAGAAAAGGTCCAGAGAGTCCTGGTGGACAGGACAACCATGAGCCAGCAATGTGCCCTTATGGCCAAGGTGGCCAATGGCATCCTGGGGTGGATTAGGAGTGTGGCTAGTAGGTTGAGAGGTTCTTCTCCCCCTCTTCTCTGCCCTGGTGAGGCTGCATCTGGAATATTGTGTCCAGTTCTGGCCACCTCAGTTCATAAAGGACCTCAGGCAACTGCTCAGAAGAGTCCAGCACAGAGTCACAAAGATGTTTAAGGGAGTGGAACATCTCCCTTATGAAGAAAGGCTGAGGGAGCTGGGGCTCTTTAGCTTGGAGGAAAGAAGACTGAGGGGTGACCTTATTACTGTTTTAAAGCTGTGAAGGGCAAGTAGCAGGATGATGGAGCCAGGCTCTTCTTCTCTGTGATGTCTAAGGATAGGACAATGAGCAACAGGTGCCAGAGCAGAGGAGGTTCCACAGTAACATAAGGAAAAACCTTTTCACTGTGACAGAATAGTGGAACAGGCTGCCTAGGAGTCTCTTCTAGAGACATTCAAAACCCACCTGGCTGTGTTCTTGTGTGACCTATTCTAGGTGATCCTGCTCTGGTAGGGGGGGTTGGATTAGATGATCTTTCAAAGTCCCTTTCAGTCCCTAACATTTTGTGATTCCTCAGCCACAGTTCCTCCCTGAATAGCCCCACTTTGCAGGCAGAAGGACCACACCACATACTGTTATCAATCCCACCAATGTGCAAGATGCCAAATTCTACCTTTGCTGTCCACATCACTGCGCTCTGCCAGCATAAGAATTGGGGGCCATGTGTACGAAGAGCTGCAACACAAAGGCTCCAGAAGCAGCACAACTCCAGCTGAGAGTACCTCACCTTGTTCTTCAGGTATAAGAATACAAGAGGAAGTGAGAGCTCCTTGGTGATCTAAAACATTTTACAAGAAGGAAAAGGGGAGAAAAGAAGCTTCTTTTCCTTTTGAAGAGTTCCTGCTTCATTTATTGTGTTTTATAACACTAGAATCTAGCACTAACCCATAAAGAATCCTGATCGCATTACAGGCTTCGTTAGCAAATAATTTGTAATTGGATAGACCAATAGATCATTCTCTAACTTACTATTATACCAAAGCATTTTTATCATAGTTTTGGCAAAAATCAGTCATTTGTCCCTTATTTATTATTTGTATTACAATGGCACCTAGAGACCCCCTGAAGGAAAACTCCACAAAGCTGGATACTCTGGAACCGCAGACCAGAAAGTGTCCTTACTCCGAGAGCTTACAATCTGAGAAAGCTTTGTAGATGTTTATGCTAACAAGTACTTTGAAAGCTTTTATGCTTTGCAAGGTTCAAAATCATCAATCACTCAAGACAAATATCCACTTCGGTGGCCAACTTCCCTTATGTGCTGCTTCGCTTACCAAGTTAAGTCACGTCATCAATTTTAATTTCCTCCTTAACAGGAGAAATAAGAACAGAGTCACCGAAAGGTTGATCAACAGTGTGACAGCCAAGATTCTCCACAAGCTCCAGTGAATTCAGGTGACAGCACACCGTAAGAGCTCAACTCACAGTCCTTCCAGGGAGAGCAGTGTTCAGACATTACTGGATTTTAACTTTCAAGCCAACTACAGTGTTACAGATAGGTTTCCCGACCCTGGCACACCAGACAAATATATTCATTAAGCTCCGGAAAAAATTGTAAAGGTAATTTTTAAATGTGCCATGGAAGCTCAAGGCAGGAGTGTTACCTGCTTGTCTTTTGAAGAAAAAAATAGGGGATAGCTGGAGGCAAAAGTAATCTCCTAAAATGCAAGAAGGAAAACAAAGGACAGTAGTAGCTAACTGCAGATGTTTGGCTGAAGCTGTGAATCTGTGTGGAGTATTTTTATAGATGTTCCTCATTTTCATCATCTGCATGCTGCTGTTGGCATTGCTGGTATAATTTGGACCCCCAGGCTCCCCCCATCCCTTCTGCTGCTGGGAAGTGTCCATTGGACATATTGAGTATAATGGAGGTCAAGGATTTGATGTAGTTTTTGGCCAACGTGAGAGTCTCTATTTTGGAAAGTTTATTCTCAGCTCTCACATGAGGGATCACCTCTCGCAAAGCCTGGAAGGCGTTGTTGAGCTTGTGCATCCTCTGCCTCTCCCGCTCGTTGCTCTCCAGCCTCCTCAAATGCCTGTCCTTACTGCTCCAAGAATGCTTGCCTCTGGCTGTAGCGACTTTGCTGCTCTCCTTGTTTCTCCCATTCCTTCTTTCTTTGTGTCGCAAACATTTCCCCAGTTCTTTTTTCCTCATTGGTGACTCCTCAGAAAATGCTTCTTTGTCAACAGCGTGCCTTTGCTTCTTTCCTTTGGTTTTAGTCTTCATGTTTTGGCAGAGGTACTGGTATTAGCATTAATGTGCTGTAAAAACATGACACCAATATCTTTAACTGTTGCACAGTTCCATGCTGAACAAATGACCCGAAGCAGGTTTGATATGTTAGTTTACTTGCTCACTACTGGAAAATCATTGTTGGTTCTCAACTCAGCAATGATCATTTTAGAAACTGTTACTATCACTAGCCAAGATGATCTGTACAAATGAACAGAGGAGAAAATCCTCTTTTAGAGAACAGATCTTCCATCTGGAAGAAAGAAGTTACAGAAAGAGCAGAGGCCAAATGTATGGAACCACTGAAACAAAGATGTGAATCACCTACTGCTGTCCTCACATGTGGGAAGCCAAATGAGAAAGACACCTCTCTACTTTCTTATAAGTAGGCCTCAAACTGGAGAGATTTATTTCCTCAAAATACACAAGAGAAAATGGTCCCCAAGCTGATCCAGGCTTCCCTTGGGAAAAGTGAGTCACAACTCCGAAATATCAGGAGCACAATGGTTTGGTTAAGACAGCCTCTATTTATGGACATACTTATTTTTTTCTGCAAGCTCTTAAACATCACAAGTAATAATGAAACCATACACCATCTTGTGCTACGTATGCAAGCTTACATGTGGGGTATGGGGGCAGAACCCTCAGGCTTTTACTTTCCCCTTGAACAGGAGTTCAGATTCCATTTTTTGTAGGCAGAGATTTCCAGTGTATTTATGAGCAGTCCAGTAGAGGGAAACATGACACACTAACTCATACAGAAGCTCAGAAACTCCTCCCCAGCAACGTGTTTTCATCCACGGCACTTCTGCATGCTAGATTAGTCCCCACCACACATACAAAGAAATGCACCTTCCTCTGCCAACACCATCAAATAATAATGGGGTTTAATTGCAGTGTCTGCCCCAATTTAACAGCAGCAAAGCAGCATTTATACTCCAGGTTTGCCAAAAAACACAGCAGTGCTCCTTCCTCATGTTAGCAAGGCAGAAGACAGCACTGAAATTTTACCCTCCCTCAGCCTAGATTCTGTGCCAACATTGCATCTGAAGACAGCGGCCTCACAGCACCCCTGCCTCTAACACCAACAATCAGCATTACCAGGACTCTATTTACAAAATACTTCCTTCCAGTTTAAGCAGTTACAGAAAGGTTCAGTGTTAAAAATGCAGGTTGTTTTTTTTTTTTTTTTATGCTGATGTTATTATGTAGGAACAGTTACAAAATTGGTGGGCCAATTAAAAAAACCAAAACAAACCCTAGCCACGGGTTGTGGCTTGGGTGGTCCCTTAACTGTCCCAGTATAGGAAAGCAACCTTAGGTGGAGCAGGTGGTGAGCAGTTCCCAGGTGTGCTGCAGTTAAGTATCACTTCCTCTCTCATTTCTCCAAACATGTCCAGCTGCCTGGCATTCAGTCACTTGGCTCTCAGCCTGTGAAAGCACCCTTACCATGCCCAGGTTCCTTACTACAAGGAAAGCAACATTGCCAGAAAGGAATTCACAAAGCAGTTTGGACAGAGAAGCACTCAGGTGATAAGCACTGAGAGGAAGACAGCCCCAGATAGCTTGTGTTGTGAGAGCCCAATAGTGCCAGAGACACTTGGGTACCTTATGCAAGAAAACAGGACTGAAGCCAAGCACTAGGTTTGATCTGGATTCTTAGTCTAACTCTTGACAGAAGTGTAACTGCAAGACAGAAAAGTGAAGGCCGGCACAAAGGAGACCAACTTCCCCCCTTCTGTGCAACACACTGATGATGAAAGCAAAGACATGAGCAGCCGCGGTTTGAAAGAACAGTTCTCAGGAGTTGAAGGTTTGTGGAGGCAGCCAGCAGAGAAAGCTGGAAGAAAATACAAGAGCAAGGAAGCTTCAGCAAACTGAAGGAGTGAAGTAGCCTTTAAAATGGCAAGGCTAAGGCAAAAGCAAATGCGATGACGTGGGAGAAGAGTGCACTGCTGACTGATGTTTACTTTCAAAGCACTGCATGCAGCTGTAAACCTCATGGAGCCACAGGTAGGCTGCCAAAACACCCAAGGAGATGGCATGGGTGTGCAAGGAGGGAATGGAGATGAGATCAAAAGCAACCGATTGCAGTGGTCAAGAGAAATCAAAGAGAGAACGTCCAAATACTGACAAGTTTTCTGCCCTCTGCACCAGTCCATCAGAGCTAGTGTTGCACCTCCGTGACTGACTTACCGCTGCCACCAGCTGCAGAGCTGTCTATGGCTGGAGAGGTGACACAGCTGAGACCCGCGGGAAGCCAGGAGCATGAGAAGGTCTGCAGGGACTCAGCTGGGGCACTGCCCGGCCTCGGGGGACCCAAGACCCACTTCACGCCCCGAGCGCAGCCGAGGAGAGGCGGCCCGGCACTTCGCCCGCAGCGGTGGCCCCGCTGCCCGCCGCGCCCGCAGGTGCCTGCTCTGTCGCCCGCCGCGACACGTCGCTTTAGCGGGGGGCGGGCCCGGAGCGGCGCGGGCGGGCGCTGCACGGCTCAGCAGCGGCATGCGAGGTAACTAACGGTCCGCAGAGGGAACGGCGGCTCCGGCTGCAACGAGGCAAAGCACCAAGGCCATGCAAAGGGCTCATGCAGGAGACCAGGTCCCCCTGCTACTGCCATTACCCTTGTACAACGCGGAGAGGACAGCAGCCAGCAGAAGCCTCCTGCACTTGGAGGGTCACAAGGCTCTCGGTGACAGCAGAATGGCAGTGGGGAGGCAGCACTCAGTGTGAGTACCGAGGTGCTGCCACCAGACTGATGCAACCTACGTGTCACCACGGGAGGGGTCAGTCCAGTGCTTACTTCAGCAGGTGGCAGAGGAAAGGTCTGTCTCAGGATTGGGCCACCGGCTGGATACACCATCATGGCACGGTGTGAAAGGCCCACAAAGCATTTTCAGTACCTGGAAGCAGGCCAATGATGATAAAGATTGCAAGTGCTGAAATCCTTTTGTAATAGGTAATATAGAAGATGACCAATTTAGTGCCATGTGATCTTGTATATCTGTCCTCAATAACAGCCAGTGTCTTGGTCAAGTTTCAGCCCAGTAGTTATATTTTACCTAATGAAGCCATATTGATAACAGTTTCTCATTCCTAGGTCTTAGCAGCTGCCAGGACTCAGGACACAGGACCTCCACAACAGCTTCCTTTGCTGCCCTGTGTCATCACAACCTTGATGGTTAGCAGGCACTCCCCAGTCCCCTGCCTCAGCGTGCCCAGGCTGAATCTCCATCACAAGTGAAAGAAGCTGCCAACACACCCAAGTGCTGAACTCACCTGCCAGTCTTTGATTTTAAAGAAAAAACACCCAACACCCCAAAATAATCAAGTCACCTTCTAGAAATAAATTCAATGAAAACTGAGAAAACACATCATTCCCCTGCTTTCTGAAGGGTACCTGCAAACTCTGAAATCTCCTTTCCTGCTTAATTATAGCATTAAAAACAATATTCAGTTTGTTATAATTCCACTGTATGTATTTTCAGTGTTGCTTCTCTACTGACTGTGTACACACATTACCTGAAGTTCACACAAAGGTGATGTTAGAAGAAAATTTAAGGTGACTACACTACTTCTGTAGACTCATCTGCTGGGACTGCAGCTTTAATTTTTTTGGTACTTTCTCAACCTCTGGACACTAACATATCTTACAGGAGAACTACACTGTTGACTGATCCACTGCTGGCATCTGTTTAAGAATGAACAAACAGACAAAGAGATTATAAATATATAACTGTATTTTATTTTTAATATTAAATATTTTTAAATTACAAGCAGTTTCTTGAATCACACTATGCATGATAATCAATATACAGTAGAAATTACAATTTAAAAATGTACACAATTTAAAGACATTTTGACCTGAAATTTCCTTAACTATGATATATTGCCATAAACCTCATACCTGTATTAAATTACAATAGGAAAACCTCATACCTATGATTTTGTTACATAGTTTCTCATTTACAAATAGAATTAAACAGTATATATACACACACATCAGTACCATTTAAGTTACACCTACATCTGTGCAAGTTCAAACAATCTCATAAACAAAACTAAGTCATATTCAAGTTTCTGAAAAACAGGCTGCTGGTATTACAAATACTTATTTTCAATAAGTTTATATGATGTTTGACTCTCCTCTAGATTTCTTCCAGTCCTGTAACCAAAGCCAGTAACATACCAGGATATTTCTGTATGACTTAAAGCTGAAGTAATTTTGTACACTCCATTCTTATTTAAGGCTATTTCTTATAAGGCTAATATACTTGGATTCCACCTTTCACCAGTTCCAACAAAAATAGCCACGTCACCAACACCTGACAATGCTGACAGTTTAGCATAGTGCTTAATCATAAGGAAAAAAAAAAGAAAGAGTGCCTTTCTACCAACCAGCCTCCTCATGAAAGAGATCGAGTACTACGTAAAAATCTGCTAAAAATACTGATAAAAAGAATGAGGCTTAAATGGCTTTCATTAGTGCATCAACAAGGATATGAAAAACACAAGTAATCTGCTCATTTCCATGAAAATGGCAGTTTCCATAAATGCAGTTAGACACACAAGGTATCTGCAGCTTTGGGGGTTTGGGACTGCAGGTGTTCCCAATAAATCTGGACACTTCTCACTCTGTTGGCCTCTTACTACAGATCCTCATTTTTAAACAAACTCCCCTCGGTGGGAAAAACCACATCTTTTAAGTAACTTGAGCAACCAAATTGAGATGATGCCTTCATTATTCAAGTCATCAAGGTATTCTACTAGAGAAGGAATTAAAATGTAACCAGTCCTCATAATAAACCATTGAAAATAGATACATGTACTTCTGAAACCATGCTTAAGTAGCTAGTGCAAGAAATTACATGTAATTTAATTAATGGTTTGGAACAAATCCCCTTATAATGGTGCAGCGTGTTGGAATTACTGATTCGTCCTCACTGTGCCCCTGACTAGCTGCTAGGCAGGTATTTAAATATTGCTAGTAGAAGATCAGATTTTTAATTTTAGTTGTTTTTTTTTTTTTTTTCCTTTAATGACCTTTTTTCATGATTGCAATCTAGCCTACTACATTACTGGAATTAAAATTCATTTTTAAATGAGATGAGTCAGCTCTAAGTATCTACTTCTCTTCACTGTACACCTAAAAAAGGACATTACTTTGCTTACTATCATACACATCCCAGTTAATTTCAGAGAAAAAAAAATGCTCCTTTGGCAATTCATTAGCAATGAGTCCATTTGAATGGAGTAAACTTTCACTTCCTATGTAAGATTTTCTTTAAACTCAGGTAAAGAGTAATAAAGAAAATAATCTTAGATTTCCATCAAGCAAAGGAAATTCCTGATGTGCAAGATAAATATCTGACTTTTTTTTTGTAATTGTATGAAACAAAGTGCACAACCAAATTGTAACATCCTGGAGCAGGAATTTTTATTTCACCTTGGACTATATTTTAAAAATCAAATGATTCAAAATTAAGGCTGAACTCCAGGTCTGACAGACTTTTCACCACACAAAGGCATATAAGCCCACACATTCTCGGGGGACTGTTATGGAGCTTCATTCTTCTTATGGTGAAAAGGACAGAAGAGATACTTTAAATCTAATTATATCAAGGAGTTTAATGTTAGAATTACAGGTTTTCTAAGCAATAATTTGTGCACAGTCTATCATTTGTGTATTAATATATTGAGTGTAGCACATAGCTTCCTTAAGCTCTGTACAGTATATACTACAAGCCTGTATTAAGAGTTGCTTGGCTCTGCCTCTTAAACCATGTTTTGGGAAAAATCCATGAAAAATTCTGTTCCTTACTTCATACCAAAGACCAGTTCTAACTAACTCTGAACTTGAGTGCCTCAAAGTCATCTCAACAATACAATGTCAGCTTGAAATAACACTGTAACTTAAATCATTCCCTTTTGATTGGTATGGAAACCATTCTGGTTAAGGGCTAAAGGATGCCGAGGGAAAAAACCAAAAGCAGTTAGCATATTCCTGTCGCTTTGAAATATACTTTAAAAAATGAAATTAATCCAAATGTGTATAGAGATATACAAACCCAAACTTCACATATCTGAAAATATCTTGTCCTCCTGTATTTCCCTGTGATAAAAATCCTCTAGTGACAGATCTGAACACAGCGCACTATGCTGAAACCCACTAAAATACAAAGCCAGGTGAACTGTTCCTATCAGTGTTTCCCTGCAGATCCACACCTGCATAAGGCATTCCAAGAGGTCTGGGAATTTTTTTCTCAACTGAACTCACTTTAGAACAATAATTAAGGATTTTTTTTCAATTTTTTTTCTTTTATTATTTCCAAGCAGTTTAAAAGATGAAGCAAGCTTAATGCATGGTCACGTATGAAGGTTAAAAAAACCCACATTGTATTCCCTTCCCTACAGCAGACCGTATCAGAGCAAACTTTACTACATCTTTTGGTCAATGTGCATTTCAAGATGTACCACGGAGCCTTGCAGACATCAAAAAATAAGTCAGGTCTTATCAAGGGTGCAAAATTGGGCATTAACCATTAATCTAATTCTTAATTGTCATAACATCGCTGAGAGGTAGATTTACCACAGGCCTCTGAAAGGCAGCCCCAATCTGCAGTCCGCAGAAGAGTAAGCTTCAAAATTCACAGAATGTAGAACTGAAGGGCCAAGTGTGCCCAAATCCAGTCTTTTGAAATTAGTCTTTTTGTAAGATTCATGAATTCCACAGTTTTCTACAGCCAATTTTTCCTCTTTTCTCTCCAAGGCAGAAATTGTAGTAAAAACTGGAAGGCCTTTGATTATGATATAGACAGAGGCTATTACAGTTCAAGCAGTCAGTAGGATCATATTCAGGAATTAAGAGACACCACCTCTTTCATCTAAAAACATCAGAGTATGTCATGTATTCTTTTCCAGTTTCCTATAAAACATGAACACTAACAACCAATCTGTAATCATTATCATTTAGAAATGGTACTGGAGATAAGATTTCAGCAAGTCTAACAGAACACTCAGAAGTTATGTACGTTTTACAAGTACCGTGCATAGCAAAGGCTACAAAAAGGACAAATTAAACGGTATAACTGGGCCAATTCAACTTGTCCTGTTTTCCTTGAAAGGTTTATGATTTGATTCTGTACATCATCAGGAAATAAAGGAAGAGTAATTCATAGTGCAATTGTAATAAGCAAAGTAATATGTAGTGATATCTTTTGGAATAAATATGGCTCACTACTGATCAACTATCATTCTTACAGTTGTAGCAACACAGCCACCTGTTGCACAGGACAGTTATACACAATTCTACAACAGGTGTATGTTCAAATAGATAATGAACTACATGAAAAAATATAAAAAGAATATATTACAACCCCATACATAAACCAGACTGTAGTGTAATTGCTCTACTTGTTTCTTAAGTTATCTGAAAAATACTTCAAGTACTTGAAAACAGCGGCAGAATCATCTTTCAATGAAAAGCAAAATTGCACTGATTTAAAAATACATTACAAAGTTAAATACACATTCAAATTAATGTCCTGATTTAACATTGCTTTCAGTGTTTACTTTCATTTCTTCTTGATTACCTGTGTTAATCCAGGAGGATCCAGAGTTTAGATAAAGAAGCTTCAGACACAAAGTCTGTATGTTTTATGTATGCAGTCCAAGGAAGTTTTAATGAATTTAATCTTTTTCTCCATCTTCACTGCTTCCTATTAGTAGGGAAAAGGTCATAAGGTACAGTGAGATTCCTCTGTACAACCCTCACTTCTCTAAGACTCTGCCTAAAACTTGGCATTCTGCTGTTCTGCACGTCCAAGTTTTGGTTAATCTTTCCCTACAGCTTTCAAGCACTGTAAACATTTGGTACGTTTATATACAGACATCTGCTTAAGTCGCACAGTTCAATGTCACTGCTTAGGACACGTAAGGGAATATAGGATCTCCAAAATAATCTGCCTTATCTCTAAGTCACTAAGCAGCAATCATTATCTAATCAATAAGCACAATACAAGAACAATGCAAGCCCCATTACATATTTATAGACATTGGCCATTAGCAAGGCTCAGCAATCAGTAATATTTATTTTAATACTGCAACATTTTATCAAGATTTGCTGAACTCATTCAAGCCTGCTTATTTTTTGCTTCTCTCAACCCTCAAAGCTTAACAAACCTTTTTTGTTACAGACAAGCAAGCTTATTAATACTACTAGTCCTCAAAACTATGAACAGATTTTCTCTACTAATACAAACTGTCCTACACAGCTCTAAAAACCAGATTGCAATTCTTGAAATGTTAAGAATGCACTTTTCATACTGCTCTTTAGAATGAAACTAAACTATAAAACAAGCTCACAGACAATGGCAGAAACACTGAAAACGAAATTGTGATTTATGACAGTGCAATAATGAGAATTATTTGACTGCCACAGCGTGGCACCTATACAGAAGTGCTGAAGAACTGTATAGATTTTGTTCATATAAATACAGCACTAGTTCTTTGAACAGAAAGACTGAGCTTGTCCTGTAAATGTTCTGTAGAATATTCAACCACAAGTTTACAGCTACTTGGATGCAAATGATCTCTATTTGAAGGAAGTTAGGGAGTTAGAAATGCATTTCTAAACAAAGTTTGCCACATCTATGACTTCTATCTTTGCATAAGTTTTTTATTTGTAATTTAAAAATAGTTATTATTAACCAAATCACTTACCTCCTTGTTCTATATCTGAATCTGTAAGATGTGTAAGAGAAAAGCTTGCCATGTTTGCAGGAGAGATAGAGAATCTGGAGTAAGGGGACGAATGCGACCAGTTCTGATCAAGAGTCCGGGAAGGTGGAGGTGGAGAGAAGTACTTTGATGACTGAAGAGGTGGTTTAGAACTAATAACACTATTAGCTGCCTTTGATATAAAGGATGGCTCTGGAGAAGAAAAGTCATCATCCCATTCAAAACCCCCACCTTGGAGAAGAAAGAAAAAAAGGCAGCAATTGACAGTGCTGTAAAGCCACATACAATTTGACAGTTTTAAAAGTAAGCCCCTGAAAGATTGCAATAGCTCAAAACAAAACTTGTAACTTTTCTGTTCTGGGCCTGGGGGTCCCAAAGATTTGTCTACCCTTGTTTGGCTGTCTCAAGATACCCAAGATACATCAATATATAACCAACCAGTATTACATCACAAGTGTTGATAATGAGCAACACTAGTAGCTGAGCCCAGCTGCTTATGGTATGTCTGCCTATGTTTAGGGTGCCAAACTGAAGCCAACACAATACAGTGACTTCACAAATCATGTATGACTGAGATGACATTTCATTAGAGACTATGCATGTCTCAGCCACTGCTAAGTATGAACACACTCAAGTACCTTCTTCATCTGTTGAGCTTTCTGAGTTTGCAAATCTGTTTAAGTAGCTTAAATTGGAGGATGGAACAGGAGCGCTGCAAGAGCCTTCCCCATTCAAGTCTGCCGCACGGTTTCCCAGCTCCTTAGTTGGTGTTTCCTAAGGCAAACAAAAGAGCTCATTTAACACATGCTCTATCCATGCTGATGGGCACAAGCATTCCAAAAATACACTCCCCAGCCCTGCCACCAAATCTATTATGGAATGAAATGGTGTGTAAGCTCTCAAGTTACTGCTGTATGATGAAACTTGCGAGTTCTAGATTAAGCAAGTGCAGGTACTTCTGAAGCAAGCTGTATCAAATCTACAGTAAAAGGCAAGCAGGAAATTACTATTTAAATATTATTTATGATATAATAAGGTTTCATATTTCTAGGAACAAAGCTAAAACATCTTCCAGTTGAAAACAGTTCTCTTATCACAGTCTGCCAGAGGTAGATTTTTTCTTCTTTAATAAAGCCTTATCCTATCTCCCAGCACTTTTTTTATCCTTTAATCATGTTTCAGGATAAAGAGACAGACTTTGTATGACCGGCATTTGAAGCAGCCAACATTTCATCACTTATTGTAATTAGGAATAAAGAGTTCAACAACTAAGAGCAGTTTAATCAGCTAGGTTTTTTTTCCTTCCTCTCTGACAAAAGGATTACTATTCTACGGACTGCCTAAATGCAAATATGTCACTTACCTTTTCTATTCCAAAACACAATAAACTCTAATATTTATGTGCGTCATCATAAGCAACATTTCCCAAGCTTGACAATGTGACTGTTCTTTTAAACTCACTGTACTAGTTTAGGTGCCATAATGTTAAAATGCAATCCTCTCTGGATCAAGTTACAGAAGTTAAAAATTGATAAAGCAGACAGGGAAACAAAGGTAACCTTGAATTTTACAAGCAGATCAGTCTTTCACTGAACTTGAAATACACTGAATTAATAAAAAGCAGCATTATCACCTAAGTGCTCTTCTCACCTTTGATTATGGTTTACAATAAATTAATGCTAAGTAACACAAGATAGAGTTAGGTTGCAATTTGGGCTTTTGGGTTGTTTGGGGCTTTTTTTCAGTCTTCCTTTAATTTATAGAGGCATTTGAACTTCAAGTCCAAGTCCTCAAACTCACTAAACAGATAAACTGCTTCTATAAAGTTGTAACAAAAAAAAACTCTGCTAAAAGAATAAATTCAAATTATGGAAGTTTTTTAAACATCAGAAATATATTACTAAGAGCCACATAATCAGGGCATAAAGAGTGCAAAAGCAACGAAGAATGAGGATTTGGTAACCAACTATGCCCAAGGCAAAACCCTCCTTCGAACCCTTGTTACTTCAAATTAGTGCCCCTCTCCTACCAGCAGTGCGCAGCTGCACCCAGCCAAAAGAAACACAAATAAGATCTAACCCTGGCAAAACAAGAAAGGTGATCTTTCAACAAATGTGCCCACAAATATTACACTATTTAACCACATCTTGTTTAGAAAAACCCCAACAAACCCAATCTTAACTTTGTACTTTAAAAAGGGATACCTGATCAAACAAATAGACTGTCACATCATCAAAGAATGTTACAGCCTTCTTCTCACTTTTCCAATGCTCATGTTGCCTTTCAGGAAGAGGTTGTGGAAGTTTCAACAAGCTCCTCAGATGTTTTCCATCATCCCTGTCAGTAAGTATCTCAGGTACTTGATGAACAGTTTCATCTTCACTGTCAGAGCTCAGACTATGCATATGAAAAGTCCTCATGTCATCCTCAGAATCACTGTTTTCATCTTCCTCATCCGCATCATCACCATCTTCTAAATCAAGCATTCCAGAAACATCGAGTTTGCCCAGGTATTTTCCCTCAATATCAGGCTCTTTCAGTTTTTGTCCTTCAGTGTGATAGAAGGACTTCTCACTGCTACTCAGATCTAAAGCACCATGGATGTTATGGACAGACTTCAAGTCTCTGTGTGAAAGAAGTTCTGAAGTATTAGTGCCAACACAAGAGACAGTTTTATGGGAAGTTTCAGACTGTTTCATTTCATCACCTAAGCTACTTTCCATTGATATTTCCAGGGAATTCAGAGTTGCCTCAGCCCACTCCTCAGGACACCCCTGCGTCCTTTCGTTCACCTCTTGAATCTCTAAGTTGTGATTTAGTTCTGGGTTTGCATTTTGATGATTGGTATCCTGGTAATTCTTTTCATCACATTTTTGCTGTCCCTCTTCAAAACTGTAATCCTTTTGGGTATTATTCTCTCCATTTGAAGAAACAGCATGTGCTGCCTCTCTGGACAGGTTTAAAGCCTCTTCGGTTTTCTTATCTGGCTCAGAATCATTATCAGAGAAATAAGCAGAGTCTCTGTATGAGTTTTGATTTCCACCCAGGAAAACCTTTGGGGATATTTCAAAATTGCTGTTCACTGCATCTAAACAAGCTGCTGCCTCAGAAACAATTATGACTGGATTAGAAGGCAAAATGCTGACACTGCTCTCACTGACAGCACAGAGGGCAGTATCTCCATTAGAAGCATCCTCAGCAGTGATGTGGGAAGTCCATTCTGGAGATTCCAGGTTCTCCGTTTCATAGCCACTGTCAGCAGGTTTATCAGGTGGTAAAAGTTTCTGAGGACTCTGAGCCTGTAAAGATTCTAAAACCTCATTTACATCTAAAGAATCCAAAGAATCAGGTGTCTCTAAGGCTTGATCTACAGTTTGAATAGGAGAAGGGCTGTCTTCCAAAAGACTATCCTGACTTGTACAATCTGAAGCTGAAACAGAAATTAAGGTCACCTCGTCTGGAACATCCTTACAGTTCTCAAAATGATTTGCTGTTTCTTGTCTTTCCTCCACTAAACATTCATCTTTTCTTAATATAGGAGACTTATCTTGTAAGTTTCTTGTTACATCTTCCTGATCACCACGTTTTTCACTATTAAAAGCTATTTCAGACTTGAGAAGCATTCCCTCTTTTATTTGTGCATCACACTCCTCTGTTTCAACAGCAACACCGTAACAAGCATTATTATTTTTGGCATTATTGGATAGCTCTTCTTGACAGAGAGTATCAGCAGTACAAGACATGACTTCATTGACTTCCACATTTAAAGGCTTTCCCTCATCCTTCAAAGAAGGAAGATTTGCATGTTTATCACATGACTTATGTCCGGCAGGTGGACTAGAGTATGCCTGCACCTCTACAGTAGTCTGAGACTGAGCATTTGGACCTTTATTCACTGTCACTGGGTTAAAATTCTCATCTTTCACTGTTTTAAGACTTCCATGTATTAAAGAAAAGACCTGTGCATTTTCAGCCAGCACAGGTTCAGGCTCTACAGAGTTTCTATTGGAGGTTTCTAATATACTTTTTAGAACATCATCTGGTTTTTGCTCCAGATCACTGCCAGTTTTGTTAGACAAAAACCCTGTTAATAAGTTTTTCTCTTGAAGAAATAAGAAGTTATCAGAAAGTTCTTCTAAAGTTACCAAGTCAGACTGGTTAGAGATATTTTCACATAAGGAAAGAATTTCATTTCCAGAAGCATGACTAGAATGCTCCTTCTCAGAAAGGCCCACTGCCATTCTAGCATCTCTATTTGAATTTAAAACAACTGGTTTGAAGTCTTTAGAAATATCATTTGTTTCAGCAAACCCAAGTATTTTTCCACTTGTTAACTCTTCTGATCTGTCAATGTCATTAAATATATTCTGGAAAGGACTTTCTGGACTATTAGAAGCAGGTAAAATTTGCTCTTTAGGATCTGTATTGCAGTGGAAGAAGTCCCCATCAGTGCTAGATTCTTCAACATCAAGATCCCTGAGAACCGTGAAATGAGAACTTTTTTCATGTACAGCTTCTTGATGATCAACTTCTGTAGTTAGCACAACTGATTGGTTATCAAAATTCATGCTGCAGCCACTTCCTTTTTCCTCTAACTGGATATAGTAGTCATTGCCAACAGAAAGCTTGTGTGCATCAAACACAGGTAACACCCCAGGGACAGCAAGTGATGCTTCTTGACCACTTCCATCCTGTGCTCCCGACCCTTGCTCTGAAAGCGACCTCTCAAAAACATCCACTGGGAAGAAAATACTTGTGTATGCCAGTGCTTCATCAGGATTCACATGACCACATTCATCAAAGTGATCATGTTTAGCTGCCTCCCAGACATACTCAAAGCTGAGACCTTGGCTTGTTTCAGTTACAGTGAGAACTTCCTCCATCTCATGGCCAAGTCTATCTCCTGTGAAGTGATCCAAGATTGGAAACGCAGAATTATTTGTTTCTCTGTTTGAGGTGTTTGGTTTAAGAGCATTCCACTGCTGTTCAAAATCAATCTCCGAGTCCCTTTGGCTTTGCATGCGAAGGTAAGTTAAAAGTCTATGCACTTCTTCTGCTGTCGGTCTCTTTTCTGGAGGTAGCCAGCAGAACTGCAGAACTTCAAACCTGTACAAATAAGAAACATGTTTCAATAGGTTTCACACTGAAAAAGAATTTATGAAATTCAGCTGTATGACAAGCTAAGGAGTAACAATATCACTGTCAGGAATTTCCATCTACAGCAATTGCTTTTACTCCCTTTATCTAGGGCTTACTTTGCCAGGAGCATGAGTCCATGCACCCATTTCAAGGTATTTAAGAGAACTGAGTCATTTGACAAATGTCTTCAGCAGCTTTAAGAATAAATAAAAGCATTTCAAAAGTTTACCATCTATCAGAGTATGGCTGTTCCAGACGTGGCTTGAAGAGTTTAACCTGCTTCTCCTTTATGACGTGGGTTAGGACTTCCCTGTCAGAAAAGTCTGGGTAAGGCCGAGCAGCATTCTCAAACAGCTCCCACAAAGTGACACCCAGGGACCTGAAAAAGAGCAGCAAATGACTCCACGTGCTAAGAACAATTTTAAAGTTGCTGTTCTAAGAAAGTAAGGATTATGCAAAGCAGAAACAAACATCACTCACCCATTGGCTTTATATTAACCTCAGAACCTGTTAATTCATTTGACAGAATTGTAGAAGCCTCAAGAATAAAGCTGCATAAAGGCAATTACTATAGAGGCAACAGAATGTAAGAGGGCCTCAAACGATTCAAGTGCAGGAGGAAACTCCCACATATTAAAAAACCAAATAATTAGGAAATGCCTATTTAGAGAAGCAAGATGGGAAAAGAAACACCTTACAGCAGTCCAACAGAAGGAAAAGCTTTCAGCAGAAGTTACAGTTATGGATCAAATTGCTAGATAACTAGTCTTTGCTTCAGTTCTCCTAAATTACTCATTTTTAAGCCACAGAAGCTGCCTCTGCTCAGTGCTGTGCATATACTGTAGACGTTTCTAATCACTGACAATGACATCAGAGTTCATGCTGATCTTTGGGCAACGTTTCCTTGCTCAAAAATGCAAAGTTGCTGACTCTGCATGTGTTACAGAGGCATAAATTAGTTTGGAAGGAGTCTCTGGAAGGCATCTAGTCCAAACCCATTCAAAGCAGTATTAGAGGCCCTAAAATTCCAGTTGAAAACGACTCTGGCTACTTGAAGTTTAGATGAACAGTACAATATGAGGAATTCTGCTTAAGGATGCAAAGAAGTCATTATTTAGATAATGTCTACCTATCCCATCTGCTTTCTGCAGGTCTACCTTTCAATTACTGAAGAAAACCTACATTACTATTCAGTATCCTTAGAATATAAAAGATGTTTAACTACAGTGTTTTCAGAAATGTTAGCCTCAGCCCCAATTTCCACTACACAAATTTCTTAGGACTTGAGAATTGGAATAGAACTAGGTGATTTCAAAAGACTTCAAGATTTCCACCAGCCATTTTCTATAAGCAATTTGGTAGCAGAGACAGTTCATTGCAGCCTTCAAATACTGCAGCAAGGAGTTAAGATGCTACAGTTCTACTAGTAGAACTTCATTGGGCTCTAATGGGATCAACTTTTTGTCATCTGCAGCCTTTGTATTACTGGAAGAATCATTTACCATTTCCTTCCTTTATAGACATTTGGCAAACCTGAAGTCATGGTTTTTATTAGCATAAACAACTACTCTTCCACTGGATTTTTGTCTTAATATAACTGTTCTAAGCATCTTACCAAAGCAAGACAGTTCCAGGTTTGTGGACGTTAGCCTACTGTACATCTGATGAAATAAAACCCAAATTGAGTATTTGCCAGATGTACTGTTAACCACAAATATTATTTACTCCTTTGGGTAACATTTGAAAATATTGTCACAAATATCTCATTAAAATTACTTTGAAGCCTGCTACATACCATATGTTACTGTATTTATTTTGCTCTGCTGATAACAGCCTGTCTTGAAAAGTTGTTACTAACTCAGGTGCAGTCCATCGGAGAGGAACAAGTTTCTTCTCATCTGTCTCAATATAATCTTCCTAAATGATTTGGAACAAAGGGGGAAAGAAAAAAAGAAAAACAAACATTCAAACTTTGGATCAACTTCCTTTCCTAGTGTGGTTTTATGTGAATTAGAGCCTAAAAAAATTAATCCCATTTTCCCCAAGTAGCACAGAATAATATTCCATAGGAAAGGCATTCACTGTTCAGTCACTGCACAGTAGAAAAACTCCATGTCAGCTTCTTGTTTAAGCTTTGGTACTCAGAAAAACAGCTTGGATTTTTCACTTTAATGAAATGTATCTATTTCAACAAATCAAGAAATTTCTTTAATTATGAAATTTGATTGCATTTTCCCTTTCTTAAAATATTAAAATGAACTTGTGCATATTTTAGGACTACTGTAAAAAGGGTCCAAAAAAGCAGCTTCCTTCTTCAAGCATATACTCCATTCACCTCTACAGGTAGCCTAGTCAGCTACATGAGCTTGCTACAGTTATACTTCCCAAGTCCATGTTTTAAATAAAGGTATCATTTTATAACTTTAAAGTATGCTTGTTAGAACCTTAGCCCCCTTGAAAAAAGTGGTACATGACAAGATAAACTTACCTTATACCTGCTGAATCCTATACCATAATCTCCTACTTTGACATTTAAATCAGATGTGAGAAAGCAATTCCGTAGGGCCAGGTCACTGAAAAGGCAAACAAATAAGTAATGAGAGCAAACCAAGAAGTCTTCAATGCAAATTAAGAAAAGGAAGGGTGTTTACAGAAGTGACACTTTGTGGAATAGCTGAGCCACAGCTTGAAGTATCAAATGATAAGCCAGTAACATTATAAATAAATTAGTAACAAAAACCCATCAAGGAGTTAGGCACAGTTATAGGGTACAGTAGCAAGTAACGAGCCATAACACAAGCAGACCAGCAATACAAAGCAGTAGCACAATCCCCACAATATACACTTCAATGATTTTATTCTCTGAGCTGTAGTCTGATCCCATAGTCTTAAATCCTACTAAAAGCTGAAGTTCAGATAGATGCAAGAAAGCTGTGCTCCTGGAGCGGCTCTTCTGAGTCTCTTTAGATGAAATTAAACCAATTTGTGCACTCTAAAAGATGAGCCTGCAATGCAAACCCAGACACAGTAACTGGGGAGATTAATCTCAGAAGAACAATTTTGATCCAAACAATGCTAAGATAGTTCTGTTGTTCCTTACATTTTCATTATATTATGGAACCTATCCAAGCCAACCATTAATTCCACACTTCACTGGAATACTGCAGAATCCACAGTTCCATATAAACACTCATCACTTTCAGAGAAAACACACTGATAGGGCCTCTCAAACTTATTGGACAGGGTTTGTTTTGTGGCCATAAAGATGAGACTGCCTCTAGGCTCTCGCACATTTCCCAAACAGGACCAATTTATAGTCACACAATTGAGCAGAATCTGTGTTCTAGAAGCCAAAGAAAGCCAAACCATGACAAGGCAGCTACATTTAAAGATTTTATACATCCTTCCACCTCACCCCACCCCCCCATACTCTTGACTGTTACAGCGTTCTTTATAAAGTAGTTCAAAAAACTGCCCATTGGAATGGGCTGCCCAGGGAGGTGGTGGAGTCACCACCACTGGAAGTGTTTAAAAAGAGACTGGATCAGGCATTTAGTGCCATGGTTTAGTTGATTAGATGGTGTTGGGTGATAGGTTGGACTCAATCTCAAAGGTCTTTTCCAGCCTGGCTAATTCTGTATTCTCTAGAGCAGAGAAGTATACTCAAACATTCAAACCTCTCACAGAATTTAGATGCAATTATTTCATTTTAATAATCCCACAATGTAGATCACTTCTGCTGTTCATATGCTTAGAACCATGTAGGTTCCTCTTTACCCAAATATGTATCATTTTAATGGTCATAAGCAAAATCACCAACTCAGATCAGATTTCAATACTTTATCAATTTGCAGTATGACACTAAGCAACTAGCAGTATCTTACACCTACATTTAAGTTCCCCTAAGTAACAAAACTATTCATTCCACATGAACCAGAACTAGAGGTAGCCTTTGAAAAAGACCATCAGAAAGAATGATTTATTTCACAAGTCCTTTAACAACCAAATTGAAACAGCTCTTGAATACATGCTGAAGTTGTCTCCAGTTTCCACCATAAACCAGAGCACAAGTCCTCACAGCCAGCCAAGAGGCTGGGTTAGAAGAACCTATTGTGCAAACTCAAATTTATGCATGTTTAATGAAGCTGCATGCTTACAGCAGAACTGAAGCTGTGACAGCAAAGAGCTCAGCAGACTAATTGCTCAAATATTTCACTTCTCAGTTTCACAGAAGGGTACCAGGCAATTAAGTGCACTGGAAGAACTCTGCCATTGCTTCTGTGTGGCTTAAAACAAAGTCTCTGAAGCACAAACAAAGCCACACCGTTTCCCTCCTTCAAAGAATGAAGAAAATGTTTTCCTTTCCAGAAACATTCAACTATACAGGTCAAAAAAACCCCCCCATTTGTAACCTTCAAGTATGCCCCAAAGCTTTCCAGCTTGTTTTATTTTCCAACTTGATATTTAAACAAATATCCTGGAAGAGAAAATAAAGTTTTGGTGGCTTGAATTTACCACTAACAACAAAATCACTGATGCTGGAGCTTTACCACTTACTCTGACAGCATCAGGATAGTGTTGATAGAAGTAAACATTTACAATGAGAATCTTGCAGATCCACAGAACAATTAGCAAGTTCAACTGCATTTCACCAAAAACATACTGTTAAATTTAATACCTAGAGCCATGCTGCTGCAATACAAGAAACAGTGATCATTGGGTTTGACAGGTACAACTGGAACTACCTTCAAGCCATCTGACATTGTTAAACAGGTTAGAAGAGCAGCCCTGCCCATCAGCCAGCAGCTGACTCCAGGCTTTAGGGTTTTCTCCAGGGTTTTGTTGTTTTACACCTGCACCTTTTAAGGCTTCAGTTTCCCCCACACACAGTTCAGCTTCCCCCAAACACAAGCTCTCTGCTTTCTCCAAGTGGCAAAGCCATGATGCAAGTGCTGTTTCTACAGCAAGGAGCACACTGACCCAACATAAAGCCAAAATAAACTATACCCAAGGTTTCATCAGGTAAGCCAGTCTAGTACTCTGATATTTTAGTCATTGACCAGTCTAAGGTTGATGTTGTCCAGTTCCTTAGACCTTTTAAAGCCTTTTACAAGTACTACCATTCTCTCAGTATCAACTGCATTAATTTTAACGAAAAAAGACATTCCCTTCCCCAATTAAAACCAAATTGCTCTCCCATTATGATTTCTTGCAAATCTGACTACCTCCATTGCTGAAGATTAAAGAAGTTTACATGAACAATAATTCAATGAGAACACCTGCTTCAGTCAGATTGTTCATGTATAATGATTTTTTTTCCACCTCATTTTTCAAGCCAGCTTCTCTCTTACTGTATTTTTCCCCTCCAATTTTTATTAGCAAAGATGACAGATTACCAAACAGAAGTTCTACATGGCTATAATCTATTAAAAGTACACAGCAGGTAAGATTCATTTTGACATTCCTCCCCCCCAGCAATAAATAAAACAAATTTAGCTTGCCCAAGAACTAATCAAACAACATCTTCTGGACTGGTTTAGCAGTAGGTTCTGTTCTATGGGGTGCACACTTAAAGTAGGTGCTTAGCTTTCAGACAGTGAGCTGCAACACCACAGCACTGCAGCTGAATTAGCATCTTCATGAGCATCACACCATCAGTACTCGGGATATACAAGTTAAATGGAAGTTTGGTTAAACAAAATCTTCAATACACATGGATTTAATGAAAACATCTAGGAATTCAGGTGGTAAACATACCTGTGCACAAAATTGTGTTTATGCATCACAGCAAGCCCAGCAGCAATCTCACATGCCATTCTCTGCAGCAGCATTATTTGTGAATCTCCTTTAATGTGCTCCTGCTCATTGCAGATGTAAGTTTTTAGGTCACCCTGCAAAAGAAGTTGGAAACTCCTATCAGCCTTGTATGTTGCTTGAAAGCATTTAATGAAGAACCAGCTAACCATATTATTTATTAACCACATCTATGCTTAATAAAAAGAAAAATCTCCTCAAGATTCCAGTCTCCATAAAGATTCTTACAGAAGTCATCTAATGCACCATGGTATTGGCTTTTTACAGTGTCTTAAGTTGTTTAGTAATTAACACCCTAGATCAGACCTAACTGTCTTACCTAATCTGTCAACAAACCTTACTGTCATCAAACCCAACTGTCTTACAGTAACACTTTTCACGGGAAAACAAACAAACAGTTTGATGAGCTTCTGCTTTCAAATGAGTTTTCAAGTGCTCCAAATCAGCCAAGCTTGCTGTCTGGAATTTGCAAGGAGATGGAAGGGAAGAAGAAAGTTTCAGACACTGTCAGTTCACCAGAGCTTTTGACATAAGAGGCATGGTAATACATCCCACTCCAGTCAAAGAATGCAGACGATGGCAGCAGTTTTACTGAAGCTAGGCAAAGCTGAGCAGATGATACATAATTAATGAGCCCACAGAAACACTCCACAAATCACTAAAAAAAGAACAGCTTTGAAACAGAGGGAAAATAACTGAAAGCTGTCCAACACTCAGGAAAAAGAAGACTATAGTAAGTAAATCCAAGCAAGGGAAGAGAACAAGTTCTCCTGTCATTATTGGTCCTGCTTTCACAGTTGCATTTTAAACTTAGCACTGCTATATTTTTGTTGTTTTAAAAACAGATTTTCAGCAAGTTTAGAGAAATTATTTCAGGTGGTGTTGAGACTGCACAATGTATTACATCACACCTCATTTCACCAGCATAACATTCTGGGCTTTGCTCATCTCTACTGTCTGCCTTGGGCTTTGAAGGAGACTGAAGGGAAGTCTTGAGATTGCCCAGACAAGAAGACAATCTTTGCACTTGCCAAAAGCACTCAGAAAAGACTGGAAATCATTTCCAGGTCCTCTGATGCTCATGTACATTATGGAGCTGTAACTGAAGCATCTCGCTCCTCTTTCACATGGTTAATGGAGGATGACAATTTACCATTCCACTAGTTCAAAAAGTGGGTATCTGCATGCTGCACTACAATTTAAGAGTGCAGTGGTGACTGGATGCACAGTCACACACCTGTGTTGTATTTAATGAAACAAGCAGCAATGGGACAGATGGCCTGCTTAAAAGCAGACACTACCATGTAAAACAACTTCCTTGTTTTTAACAACTGAATAGATTCTACAGTACACACAAGCAGCTGTTCTATCTTCATCTGCTTTATACATACTACTTATGTTGCAAGTACCATCTTGTGAGAAAGCATGCATAACTTCTAATAGTGTTTAATGTCGTAGAAGCATTCATTGCATTCTCTTTATCCTGTTTTTAGCTACTAATTAGGTAACATCTAGACATTTGCATCCTACAGAACTAAGATTTTAGTATGCTTTCCACAGACTCTTCTAACTTACAATGACAGCTTTAATATCCTACTGGCTTCTATATATATGTATAAACACTCCCTCTTTCTACCTTGCCAGAGCAGATTCACTAGAGCAGGATCCCCAAGAACTGCAAAATGAAGTCCCCACAGCACAGATTCCCACTTGTGCAGCCTAAGGAACACAAGTACAAAACACAGAGCTCAACTGACTCTAGGTGGCAGCAAGAGCCTGAAGAAAGTCACTCTCCAAAACTGTCATTCATTAAAACAGCAACTGGTTACCAAGGACTTGTCCCAGGTGGATTAAGTTCTTAGGATGCCTGAGATGCACTGAGGAATTACTTTTTAATTTTTAAATGCATTAGTAACAGCAGTGTTGGTGTTGTGTGGCATCCCTTATTTAATAAATAATTCAGGGAGGCACACATATCTGTAGGAAATACAGCTTTTATTGAATCCAGTTCTACTTTTCCATTCTATTCTAATTAAGACTACAATATTGAGTGTTGGACTGCAATCCAGAGGGACCCAGACAAGCTGGAAGAAGGGTCATGGAAGGAAAAATGCAAAGTCTTGCACTTGGGAAAAGAAAAACAACCAACCAAACAACAAACTTGCAACAATACAAACTGAAGACTGAGCAGCTGGGCAGCAGCTCTGCAGGAAGGGATCTTAGGCAGCAAGCTGAGTATCAGCCACCTGTGTGTCCTGGCAGCAAAGAATGCAGGCAGCCTCCTGGGCTGCATAAGCAGGACCATAGCCAATAGTCCAAGAGAAGGGATTATCCTCATCTATTCAGCACTTGTTAAACCACACTTAGATCCTGTGGCCAGTATTGGCTGCTGCAAAACAAGACAGATAAACGAGCAAGCTCAGTAGAGGGCTACCACCAACATGACAATCAGGGGGTCAGAGCATATCACCATGACAGGCTGAGAGAACTGGGCTCAGCCTCAAGAAAAGAGGACTTGAAGATCACTTGACAGCATCTGTCCAGTTATTAAAGACTGAGCCAGAGTCTTCAACGTGAAGCATGGAGGGAGGATGAGACAACAGGCCTGAGCTGATACAGGACACATTCAGACCAAGTATAAGGAAAACTGTCTTCCACATGAGGACACTGCAGCAGCACAGGTCACCCAAAAAGGCTGTGAAGTTTCCATCCTTGGATGTTTCCAGGATCCAACTGGAAAAAGCCCTGAGAAACTTGGTCTGATCTTAGGTGGAGGCTAAAGCCACTACCACTGAACCGCCTGAAAAGAGTGTATGGCACAGAGCACCTACGCCACAAAAGTTGTTTAGGCACAGGTAAGCTGAAGAAATATCAAGCAGTTCCAAGGGCACAAAGTCCATGAACCAAACAGATATGACTTCTGAGGCTGGCATGAACTGTCAACTCCTTTAAGCCACACACCACTGATACATCAACTACTTGCCTCATATTGATACTGACAAAGGTTATTAAACAGATTTATTTAACTCATTGGTTAAGAAGTTTAAGGCAAAGAGTCTTTTTTGATTGGATGCTTTTTTAGGTGGTAGTCATTAGAAAAATGCCAAACAAAAGAAAACCAACCACTGCAGACAGGCACCTTTCACTTACAGCAACATCCCTAGAGCCCAGCCACAGGGCATTCTAGACAAATGCTGCATCCTGCTGATCTCATCAGTTCAGGGAACTGCAAGACTTGTAGAATTTCTGTAAAAAACTTGATAGGCAAATCAGCCTCACCATATAGATGCTACTTCCACATTTGTCTAACTTTTCTTTACCCATAAATTATGTCTATCCACTAGAGGATTTGCTGTGCTGACAAAATGCTGGCCACACACAGCTGAGTAGTATATTAAAGTTAATAAGCCAGCTACCGCTATTTTTAACCTGGCATCATTCTACAATATTTAAGAGTGAACAGTTAACTATTCATAGAAGATTGCACCAGCATGCTAAGCAAGCTAATACGAGGTGAAAAGGGTGTTAAGACCTCACTGAGCACTTAGATTTAATTTTTTAAAACCAATTTTAAATGCAGGCAAAGCAAAATTAGGATTTAAAAAGCTTTAATCACTTATGTGCGACTGACCTCTCTTGCTTCTTTGCCCAGGGCTGCAAAGCAAGAGACACAGAGCAGCATGGATTACATTACAAAACAGGCTAAATGTTAGTAAATACAGTTACTATATAGGCAACCAAGTAATCTCGAGTAACAGAAACATATAAGTAGTTTATACAGCCAAGAAAACAAGTAAACCAGCCTGTCTGACATTCAGCACTGCTACCCTAACAGTTAGCTCTGGTAACTCTGCACTCAGTTTCCAGTGCCTCTGACCAAGACCTTGCAGTGCCAAAGAGCCTGGGAACTGATAATCCTACAGGGCTGCCTCAGCAGCCAAGGCAAGGTCAAGTGGCCCTAAAAAGGCTACAAACCCTACGAAGAGAAGTTGCAAGAGGGGTACACGCTGCAATACACTACGAAGGACTGCAAAGAAAAACCACTGTACCCCTCTAGACAGTGTTAGTCAGTAGAATGGCCATGTTTTTCATTGCTTTATATGCCAAACCTGCAAAATGAGGTCTGCATTGCCAAAAGAGCCTCAAAAGAACTTGTCATCTGAAAACGTATTTGCCACCTTATTTCTTAATCATAGTACAAGAGATTAAAACAAGTTTCTCCTTTGTTGTATGTAAAACATCAGTAGCTCAAGGTAAAGAGCTTTAGCATAGCATCATACTACTGCTAGGAAACAGGAATGTGTTTCTCCTCCTTCCCATTTGAACAATAAATACACAGACACTAGGGCCAACTCTGCCTGATGGTCCTTCCTGCTGAAGCAGCAGACCTGTGTGTTTTGGAAGCACCTCCATACCTCCTGATTTACTCAATTTTAGAAAAATAAAAGTACAAGACAAGCTAGCAGCTTTCAAGATCCCTGAAAAACCCAAGTAACTGCTATTCCAGCCACAGTGGTAAAAGGCAGCTTTTAGAATTATGATTGATACTCTACTAAAAACTTGTCTGCTAAAAAAAAAATAATTGTAAAAGCCAGCTCTCCAGCCACTTCTTTACTCCAAAGGATGCAGTCTGGCTTCCTTCACATCTCCTCTCTCCCTTCACTCCAGCGCTGCTACCTCCCACACTAGGCCCTGGGACTACACCAAGAATTCCGGACCATACAGCAACCCAGAGCTAACTTACTGCACTCCTCCCATTCACTATTCAAGTGAATGCTGCTTTGTCTGCAGACTCTCTATAGTTGTGTGCACAGTGAACAAAATACTATTGAGTCTAGGAGATACCCAGCTCTACCAAGTCAGAACTCTTCAAGTGAGCCAGACTTCCATCATGAAAGCCATGTTTAACTCACTGTAACATAGAATTTTCTAAAACCAAGGTTTAGATCACTTGGAACAGAATTCAGCAGAGACATTAATTTTCCATTCCAAAGAAATTACCTAACTTCTTGAATTTATAAAGCTACCACTTTGGCTGTCAAGCTTACTGCCCCCAGTTGAAGTAAAAATTTATCCCCTTAAGCAAAATCCTCTCCAGATTACTCTGCAGGATCATGACAATTTCTGGCATTAATCATTATGCATCAAACAAGGATTTCCCCCCCATGTATGCTTAAAGGAGGGCAAGCTTTAAAAGTGACTCCAGTTTCAAATTCAAAGTTGTATTAAACAGCATAACCATTTAAAAACACAGTAGCAATTAAATCTGATTAAGTAGTTGGATGTGCATCTGTTAGAGTACAAAAGCCAATTTTTTTCAAGGTTCCTTTTAAGGAATCTCCAACTTGAGCAGCAGGTTAGAATCAGCAAGAAGTCTCCCATTTCTACATATTGAAGAACTACAAAATCCATTACCTGCTTAACCTTGGGCACCTACATTTTCATTCCCAGCAAAAACAATTAATTTTGATTAGTTACTTTAGGAGCTCAGCTGTTTCTTCCATTTAGAAAAGAGTTATTTTATCAGCACTTCTGCCTCATTAATTCACCACAGTTAGTTTGAGCAAAAGAGCAGTAACAAAAAAATACAGTCATTTAAGGTCACAGATTAACTGATCATTCTCAAACTGAGATGCTCATGTTAACTCTTATTTGAGCTGCTTCAGGCAGCTGGAATTGTATTTCCAAACCTGAGTTTAAAGGAAAATTCTGTAGTAGTGAATTGATAAGAAGGGATCTTGCTGAATTTTATAAATGCAAACCAAGCCCCTTCCTTCTGAAAGATGCCTTACTGCCATACACATGTTCCTCTGAGTTCATTTCTGCATTGATACTTTTCACAGCAATCTGCTTTACATGATATCTAGACCACAATCTTTGAAAGCAGATATTGAGCCAATGTTTAAGTAGCCACCTGGGGTTCTGGGTTGGTTTGTTTTTTAGTGTGTTATGCTACAATACAGCAACCACAGCCACATTTTGGTCTCTGAGGAGCATTGTGTCTACTGGGCACAGTTCAAAGTTTCTATACACGCACACCATTCCCTTTCTCCCAACATTCACATGAATTCCAACATGTGCCCAGGAATGCAGTGGCTGTGAATGGATTTTGTGCAAGTATCCTTCCTATCTTCAGTGGCTTTTGTGGCACTAAGAGAGAACAGAAAGCAGTGAGAACAACACTGTGCTTTTAGAATTTCTTTTGCTTTTCAGGAAGCATAAGGCAGTTGCTTGAGGGGAAGTGTGAGGGAAGGAAAAGAAGGATAGAGTGGGAAAATAACAATACAGTAGCAGGAAGGATCAGGAATAGAATAGGCTGATACTTTAGAATACACTCATTACTGATTCTGGAAGTGAGCCCACCACTGCATTTGAGCCCAAAGCTGCACAGCATGGGTAAAATATGTGCACTCTGGATGGAGAGAGGCAGAAGGGAGGAAATTTTCAATTTCCTCAATTAACATTTTAATGGAAATGGTAATAAAAGCACATTAAGGCTGTACAGACAGTAAACAGAATTTAGGAAGAGTCTGTGAGCATGTGCATGTGATACTGGACTGCAATAAAAAAACCAGACTTCCTTCTATGACCTCCTTTCCCCTCCAAGCTCCCTGTTAAGTATTGTAGACAGAGGGAAAGAGACCAGTAACTCTGTTATCAAAGAAAGAACAGCTTATTTTCCTCTTCAGGGCATTCCACAAGCACCTAGATAGAATTTACATGATGGACTGGAAAGAAAACAAAAAAATTACACTTGAGGTCTATTTCTAACCTTCAAAAAGCCTGTTTGCTGAGATTCTGGCTATTCAAGAAACTTCCATACACTAAGGGCAGTAAACACTACAAACAATTTACACCAATGGTAAAACAGCTGCAGCAGTTTGTATAAGTGCACTTACCAAGTCACAGAACTCAAAAACTAGGAGATAAGGAATGGATTCCACACATTGCCCAATACACTGGAGAACATTTGGATGCTGAAGAATGCTGAAGTGAAAAAACACAGTTAGAGCCAGAAAGATCACATTACACATCGCTTCAAGTGCAACACAACACACTGAAATCCCTACCAGCAGCTGGAATACACAACACCGGGGGGGGAGGGGGAAAGGGGGGGGGTTACACACAACAGGGAGCATGAGGAGAAGGTGCAAATATCCAAAGCCACAGATTCCATTTACAGCTTTCTATCTCCTTTGTATTGCTGCAGCGTATCAGTGATCACAGCTCAAACTGAGAAGATCTCAAAACCACAGAAGCTAGTAACTGACACAAGAAAGCAACACCCATCCTTCCACCAGCCCTGAAACCAAATAGAAGTGCATGCAGCTGGTTTGTGAACCACACTGAAGAACTCATTTGGCCAACAGCTAAACCTTTTCTTTAGCCAGGTTAGTTTCCAGTCAGATTAGCTGCTTTTTCTAAATTGCTTCAAACACACTTGTGCCAATGCAGCAGAAGGCATGAGATTTCTTCTGACAACTGCCAACAATTTAAGCCTAAATGCAAATATAACTAGGACATTAGAAAGCATTAAGAATAGAAAGCCCTCTGTGACCACTCACTCATGGCATATTCAGGCAAAGTAAACCACACTATGAGGTTTGTCTAGTGAGCTACAATGTGCTGCCCTTCTCCAGTCATCTACAAAAGACATTAGCTTGCAGCAGTTAGTTCTCCAGAGAAGTCTCACTATTCCCACAACACAGGGAAAGAAATTACACACCCTTTAATACACTGGATTCCTTTCCAGTATACAAAGGCTCAACTCCTAGAAGAGAGTAATCTCCAAGCATAACACAACAGGAAACAAATACTAAACAATCAAGTTCTATTGGCATTTCCAGTCAAGACTGAGGATTTCTCAACTGTGGAGTACTATTGGACTAAGGCTCACAGTGCAATTCTGACTTTGAGGAGGTTTGTGCTTAAGCCTCCTTGCAAGCTACTTCAAAGATATTCTTGTATCTGACAACAAAGTGTTGCGAGTTCTTCTGCTTCTAACAGGAAAGCCAAGTACAGGAGCTGAACCTCAGTTCTCAGAGGCAACTAATTAGGTGGAAGGTTAGTTCGCAACACCAGGAGATTGTTCCAAACAGCTGTAGAAAAAACACTCTGATAAACCAAACCAGGTGTGCTTTCCAGTCACGAACAATAACTATCAAACACACTTAAGCAAAGATCTTATGCTTATTTCCAAGCAAATACAACTTCGGCTCACTTTGGATTAACTGTTTCCCTTTTTAAAGGCAATCATTTCAGTCAGAGAGGAAAGCAAGTAGGGACAAGAATCTTAAACAAAAGATATGTCCATAATTCATATGCAGTGTAGGGGGTGTGTAAGTTCATCCAGCTATGAAACATTACTTACTAGTATGGTTCTCCATTTCTTAGAAACTGTTCTTGCTCCTTGGGGCCTGCACTTGCCTTCAGCTCCTTCACTATTACTCTTGCTACACTAGTGCCTGTGTAGATCTCGCCAAGCAGAACCTGAAAAAACATAACCACTGTGTCTTTCATCAGACAGGAAAAGCAAGAAAAGGTGTTGAGAGTGTCCCTGCAAAGGAAAACAAGAACTAAAGCATGCTGTAAGAAAGCTTTTGTGGTTTTTTTTTCTTGTCAGTGCACCCAGACCTTTGATATTTGAACATCCATACTTAATAAATCTTGACAACTGATCTACGTATCAACTCCCAGAAAACATGCAGTTGCTTCATTTTTTTTCTGGAAATAATGGAATATATTAATTCAAATCCACAGAAGTTAAATGTCTAGCTAGTACTAGGTAAGAAACTACATGTAAATTAAAGAAGCACTGGCTTAATACTCTAATTACATCTAAGTGGTGCATGCAAAACCTCTAATTTCCACTCTCCTTTTTCTTATGTTTGTTTGGTTCTGTTTATTTGTTTAGGTTTCGTGTGTTTTGGCTTTGTTTGGTTGGGGTTTAGTGGAGCTTTTTTGTTGGTTGGGGTTTTTTTTTCCCCTTCCCTAGAGTACCCCTTTAAAAAAAAAACCAAAATACAATAGCTCTGTCAGTTAGGAGTAAGACCCAAAGTGCAGTACAAGATTAAAAGGTAGCTTCTCACCTTTCCAAACCAACCATTTCCAATTTCCTGGATGTAGTTTAGACTCTGTCGTGCAACTTGAGACTTTGATCCATCTGTCACACACAACAAAACAAATTACACATATTAAACCACATAGATGGTTAAGGTTATCACTGAATCAACCAGATTGGAAAAGACCTCAGAGATCATCAAGTCCAACCTATTACCTAATATCTAACATCTCCTCACAACTAAACCATGGCTTCAAGTGCCACGTTCAATCCTTTTCTGAAGGAATGGTGACTCCACCACCTCCCTGGGCAGCACATTCCAATGGCCAATTCCTCTTTCTGGGAAGAACTTTCTCCTCACCTTGAGCCTAAACTTCCACTGGCACAGCTTGAGACTGCATCCTCTCGTTCTGCCACTGGTTGCCTGGGAGCACAGACCAACCTTCACCTGGCTACAACCTCCCTTCAGGTAGTTGTAGAGAGCAATAAGGTCTCCCCTGAACCTCCTCTTCTCCAGACTAAACAACCCCAGCTCCCTCAGCCTCTCCTCATAAGGCTTGTACTCAAGACCTCTCCCCAGCCTCGTTGCCCTTCTCTGGACACGTTCAAGAGTCTCAATGTCTTTGTTAAACTGAGGGGCCCAGAACTGGACACAGGACTCAAGGTCTGGCCTAACCAGTGCAGTGTACAGGGGCAGAATGACTTCCCTGCCCCTGCTGGCCACACTATTTCTGATCCAGGCCAGGATGCCATTGGCCTTCTTGGCCACCTGGGCACACTGCTGGCTCATGCTCAGCCAGCTGTCAATCAGTACCCCCAGGTCCCTTTCTGCCTGGCTACTCTCCAACCACTCCAGCCCCAGCCTGTAGCACTGCATGGGGTTGTTGTGGACAAAGAGCAGAACCCAGCACTTGGGACTTTTTAAATGCCATCATGTTGGACTCCACCCATCTGTCCAGCCTGTCAAGGTCCCTCTGCAGAGCCCTGCTACCCTCTAACAGATCAACATCTGCCCCCAGCTTGGTGTCATCTGCAAATTTACTGAGTTTTTAATCAGCTGATTACTAGTTTTTATCAACTATTACTGAGTTACCATCAACTGCTGGGGAAATAATGCAAGCTCCTACAATATTTATTCCAAATTATACATGAACATTTTGCCCAAGCAAGGAAATACAGTCAGAGATACATAGAGTATGAAAGTAACATTGTGACATGAGATCTTCTCTATTCCTGCTTCCAAACCATACTAGAATACATCCCCTACAAAACCACAGTGCCTCTCCTTATGAAACCCGAACTTAAAAATATAGAGTCAGTAAGAACACAAAAATGTGGAGTTCTAGTTTCCATATGAAAGTGTATCATACCCTGTAGCTGCATAGAGCAAATAACCTACAGGCTTCCTATGTAACCAGAAAATCCCAAAACACCACTCATGGCTTGTTCATCTTAACATTTACATTTATAGAGTTACCATTTTAAGAGAAAGGGTTTGACTGCTTTATTCTTCAGCCCAACTGCCCTGCTTATAGCTACCATCTGGAAGGAGGACATTTTCTGACTAAAAATACTTCACATGAACCCAGAGAGGGAAAGGATGGAAAACAAGACCCAGATCTTGGCAGTAACAATTGCAGATTCTACACTTGAGAATCAGCAGTATTTTATTTATCCCTCTACTACTTAAATGGTTAGGAACACTGATAAATGTATACAAAAACTTTCCATCATTGCTATTTGTCTGACTGAGCATCCTAGCCCACATTTTTATTTCCATATGCCACAATTACACCAGTATTACTTTACTAGAATAGCTACAGTTGTGTCATACACTCCCAATGTGCTCCTAAGCACAGAGAAACCTCTATCAGTACCACCACATTTTTACCAGTCTATCTTACTGTAAGAAAATGCCTTACCTCTGGAAAAATAGCTTCTAGTGACAGAAAAAAAGGTTTTAGTACTTATAGTAATGTAGAAGAGCGGACAAATTTTGCACACAGTTTTCCCTTCACTGATTAAAACACTGAGTAACATTTCAGTTGTATTCAAGGCATACTGACAGTGTCCTGAAATTTGTAGGTATAGAAATTTTACTATGAGATTCCCTGAACCTCTCATGATGAAGCAACACAAGCAACAGGTAAAAATTGTATGTGAAGGAGGATAATATGAGAACAACCACTGTATGCTAAGCTCTGCTTGTAATATTTAAGATCCTTTCACAAAAATTGTGCTTAAAAAAAAAAATTCATAAAAACCTTTCACACAGGGAAAAAATGTAATGCTCTGTCTTACCAATGGCACATTTACAGCATGAAAAGGCTATTTTGACAATAAGAAAGTAATGCAGCTGAAACAGCAGAGCTGCTGTTAAGTAAGAGATTCACCCTTGCTTCCATTTAAGGCTAATGGCCTAGTGACTTCTGCTCTTCAAGTGGTTTTCTTCATGGCTAAGTTGCCATTGAATTTAGTCACTAATGTCCTGGAGTACTTCAAACTATGTATGTGGAAGCATAATGAATGTACTTGAGAGCTTTATTTAAACTAGTTTCATTCTCTTGAGCTACTTTAAGTGGCATCCTGCTGTAAGTTAACATTTTTTTAAGTCCTATTTCCCATTTTATCCTAGACCCTACAAAATAAATTTCCTCAGTTTATGTAAGTTTGCAACAATTCAAGTCAAACAATCAACTAGATTCCATTTCTGACACTAAAATTGCCTACTCTTTAAAAATTAAAATCCTGTCCTTTACCTGCACGAGAGGGGAACTGGGAGGGAGTTGGTAAAGCAATAGTGGGAACTGAAAGAGTAAACACTTCTGCTGGAGACTGAACAGATGGAGTATCTTCTGCTGGAGGTGTAAAATCTATTTCATCATCAAAGTTATCCTCAAATTCCTGAAAAAGAAAAGAATTTTAGTAAAAAACCTGTCCTTTTGTCTTAAAACTAGCATTAACATCATACTCTCAGTTGGAAAGAACAATGTGAAGGAGGCTTAACTTTTCCTTCCAAGGACAGTGATAGATTTATAGCTTTCTGTTCATTATTCTCAATTTCTTACCAATTTGAAGAGATTAAAGTATTGCTTGGGGGGTTTTTGTTGTTGGGGGTTGGGGTTAAGCTGTGTTGGGGGGTTGTTTGTCTTGGGGGGGGGGTTTGTTTGCTTGTTGGTTTGTCTATTTTAACTTTACATGCTATCCCTGACTTTGAATGAATTATCATGAACTACCAAGGCCAAATATTCTCCATTTAGAAGTGAGAGCAAAACTCAATTTTAGGAACACTGATAACCAGTGTTCCAAAAGTAACTTTTCTCTGATAAGAATTTATCCTCAAGAGCTTTACTAGAGTGGCTACATATCTTCAGTATTCTTATTCAAGAGGAGTGTTTTAAGACTTGTCTGTGGACTACAAAAGCCAAATTTTAAGAGTACACAGAAAAACAACAAAAAGGCTTTTACAGCAAAACTGACTCAAGGGAATACATTCACTACTAATCCTAACAGCTAGTAATCCCTTTGAAAAGACAATGAATATCCTTACTGCAGCATACACCAAATACTTAAAATAAATGGTTGCAGCAAGCTTTCACAGCATGCAGGAATACAGTTGCTGGCTGCTTGAGAAGTGATAAAGGGAGTGACAACCGCAAAGTATTGGCATAAGTAATCAATTATCCTGGATATCAGAACACAGCTAAGAATGCCACTTGTTAAATACATTTGTAACTTCAGATGCTTACCTTGAAATCTATCTCAGGGTCTTTACAGCAGGAGACACAGTTTGCAAGCAGTATTACCAGTACTACTAGAGTACATATAGACAGAATCACAAACAAGGAGGAAACTTCAGCTGTAGCTCCTTCTCCTAGAAATAAACAGGTATGAAGTATTACACAAAAATGGTCAGAATTCTAAGAAGTTCTTTCGAAACACATTGTCCATCTGCAGTTTGGATATTTAACTCTGTGGATATGACCAAATTAGAAGAAACTGAAAAGGAAGGACATATTGGCAAAATGTATGTGAGCTCTACTGCTTGTCTGCACCACTCTGGACTTATTTTACCCAAGGTAAGAGAATAGAATTGAATTAACCAGGTTGGAAAAGACCTTTGAGATCATGGAGTCCAACCTATCATCCAACACTATCTAATCAACTAAAACATGGCACCAAGTGTCCCATCCAATCTCTTCCTAAACACCTCCAGTGATGGTGACTCCACCACCTCCCTGCAGCATATTCCAATGGCCAATCGCTTTTTCTATGAAGAACGTCTTAACATCCAGCCTAAACCTCTCCTGGCACAGCTTGAGACTGTGTCCTCTTATTCTGTTGCTGGCTGCCTGGGAGAAGAGACCAACCCCCACCTGGCCACAACCTCCCTTCAGGTAGTTGTAGACAGCAGTAAGGTCTCCCCTGAGCCTCCTCCTCTCCAGGCCACAGACAACATGATTTACCAAAGTGAGTGATGAAGGACAGACCTAAGCCTCAGGATTCTGGTTAAGTTAATAAATTTATATAGATCTCTCAACACCGATGCTAGAAACCAGGTATTTCTGAAGACATTTCCCATGAGCTACCACACTTGTCCTAAGAGAAAAGGCAGTTTAAGTGAGGATTTCTTCATCTGTGTAAAATGTTACTATAAAGCAGAACTGTCTCTTCCCATAAAATGCATTTCTAACAGCCTGCCAAATATACAAGTTGCTTTCACAAGTTCAATTGATATAATCAGCTCCACCCTCATTTCCATCTCCTGCGATTCATTAGGTGATTTGTCTCCATTCCAAGACTTTCAGGCACCATTTTGCAGACACACTTCCACAGAACTTTCAAAAATTGTCTATATAAACATTCTACACCACATTTTCTGTAATTCAGTCAGGTTGTTATTACTCATACAGGATCAAAAGCCTCAAATGACATCTTATAAAAAACCCTAAATCTTTGCCGGGGGAATTAAACCTATTTGCATCCCTGTCTTCATCTCAAGTCAAGAACAAAGATATGTAGGTTCCCTAGGAGACCACATCACACATCTTGAGGGTGTGTTTTTGTTGCTCCTTTTTAAAGAGGTACTGCCAGAGGGACTGGAAGAGTAGTTGTACCGCATCTGATTAAAATAGATTTAGATATTACATCAGTGTTAAAGTCTAACAACGTCAGGTGGCTTGGACTGACTGCATTTTATGACATTTCAGTATCAATGGGAGTGCCTGGCAACGAAATACAGCATAAATGAAGCCTAAGAATGAAGTCAGAAGCTGATTGCTGCTTAAGGGACACACAAAACTTGTCCACCTACTTCTTGAGCCTTAGAAAAACCTACCAAAAAAGTAATTAGGAGATGTTCATAAAAAGCTACAGCTTTTCATCACATTCCACAGAACACTCATAATCAATTAAATATTCTCTATGGAAAGAGTAAATTGCCAATCAAAACACTGCTTTAAAGAGCATCAGCACACTTTCAGCAGATCATATTTTCTGTACATTCAGGAATATTATCTGTAGAAGAATAAAATTTAAGCAAAAATAAGTGAAACTATTTCTAGTTTCCACAAGAGTTCTGACATTTTCATTAGAAAACATGAACATTCCGTGTGTAGCTAAGATCACAGAATGGTCTGGGTTGGAAGGGACCTCCAAAGGTCATCTAGTCCAATCCCCTCTACAGTCAGCAGGGGCATCCTCAACTAGATCAGGATGCTCAGAGCCCTGACAAGCCTCACTTCGAATATCTCCAGGGATGGGGTCCCAACCACCCCTCCCCAGGTAACCTGTTCCAGTGTTCCACTACCTTCATGGTAAATAATCTGTTTCTAACATACAATCTAAATCTGCTCTCCTCTAGTTAGAAGCCACTGCCCCTCATTCTATCAGTGATGTCTTGTTCAAACACACACAACCATAATGTGAAGCTACTCAGCACAATTTTGCAAAATTCTGAGGAGGAAGAATCTGTGAAGAGGGCTCTTAATAGAACAATTTGTATTCATTTAAATCTTCTACATAACACCCATAATTTTTTCTATTTGTAAGCATCAACAAGAGAATAAGGGAATGTAACAGCTGATTTATGTTTACTTCCTTCAGATGTTCCACAGCCTTACTATGTAAACTGGAAATTACCTCAACCACCACTACAAATATCTGGTGAAGTCATTAGTTAAATTACTGTAACAAACACACCAGTAATACAGCTTTAGATAAAATGTTAAGAGATTCCTTTGAACTTCTAGCAGAAGCCAAACAACAAGAGGCAGCTTTACAACAAAAGTAAGCATGTTTATGTCACCAGATATCACTAATTAAAATTACAAATTAAAAAGACTTTTTTTCCACACCCACCCACCACATTTCCAAACAACTTCTTCACCTTCACCACTAACTTCACTGAAATGAGAAGTCAACTTACTGCAGCCCATCTACTGAACAGACAGATTCTGCCTGATCCAGGAACACATCAAAACTACAATATATATTCCTCCCAGTAAAAGATCAAGACTCCTGAACCCAGCAGAATGTTTCATGCAGTACATTTGGGAAAGTTAGCCAAGTGAAGTAAATCACTACACCAACTCAGACACTAAGAGCTATTACTCACAAAAATGCATTACTAGCACACCTTGAAGGTTGCTACTCAAAGGCTAACTTCAGATCAGATCCTTAAGGAAGAGTATGTATAAAGCATCTGAGCTGTCAAATGTACACGATAAAAAGGGCTATCAAACTTCTATTTTAGGTTTTCTGGTAATCTGTAAAGTGTCCTTTTCATCCATACCCTTGGACTATCACAACTACAGCATGAGCACAACATGTATTTACATAAACATTATGATCACTCCAACATAGGATCTCCCTTCTGGCCCTTTGAAGTTATAAGTTAACACAGCAAATCCAGCTGGGAAGATTCAAGCTCCTGGTAGTCTAACATAGACCAGAAAGCTAGTGTAATTCAAAATGAGACAGAATGAGCACCAACCATCATAAGCTGCATTTACAACATGTGCTAGATACACTGCCCATGTATTCAGCTATTTGGTATGAAAGACAATATATTCTGGCTGGAAGTCCTTCTGTCATGAAAACTGCCCATTTACAAAGCCTAAGAATCTAAGTGCTTTATGCGATTTCTTATGCTCTTCTCCATAATGTAACCACCTCCTTTAAGTATCCAGAAATGAAGACAGGGAGGAATAAAAATGAAGTATTGCTGCTACTCATTATGCTAGCTCCTAACCTTACAGACCTTTGAGAATTCCCACAAAAAGAAACTGTGCAACCAAACAGTAATTAATTGGAGAAAGTAACTAAGTGTTGGGTTTTTTTCTTTAAAAAAGACAGCCAAGATAGCTTTTGAAAAGACAGCTAACCAGTAACAGTTCATTAAGAAGATGGAAGTCATCTAACTTCCAAAAGCAGAAGCAAATTTCACATACAAAGTTATAAAATGATGCTTTAATACAAGAAAAATGCCAATTATCCTGGGCAAGTTTCTGCAGTGCTTACAGATCCAGCATTTCAGATGACTCATACAAGCAAGAGCTACTTACTGAGCATTACAGAATCTCTACTTAGATAAACTTTGAAGCCCCTCATGTAGTCATTAATAAGTGATATTTCTTAATCTGCACTTCTTAAGAGCAAAAAAGAATGTAAAACTGAGTCTAATACGACAACAACCTGCAATGGGGCTAAAATTTATTGCAAGTGATTTTAATATCTTCATAAATATACATATTCAGTGTCTGAACACAATGATTAAGTATTGGAACTGGTGTTTGTCAAAATGCTGAACAATCTGCTCCAGTATAACTTCTTTTGCTACTTCCATCCAATGATCAATTCACTGGAGCTTAGGAAAATTACTTGGAAGTGAGAAGGAAGATGTTTAATACCTTCTTTTGTCTGTAACTTGTCTAAGTATGAAATAACACCAGATATTTTTAAGGCCCCCGACTGAAGAAACAACCAGAAAGAAATCTGTTCAATTAAGCAGAGGACCCCAATAACTACAGAAAACAGTTTTAATAAGAAAGACCTGTTAAAATACATTGTAAACTTAATTAATTTCAATCTATACCTAAATAATATCCAATAAATACCACTCCATTTCCTAACGAATGCAGAAGTATCTAAAGATGACAGACTGTTAAAGTGGAGAACTTAAGAAACTTTCTCAGCATATCATCTCAGTTAAAAAATATCTACTATATTTAATGTGACCCTAAGCAGTAACACCCTCCATTTCACTATCTATCCAGAAGTCAGAATCTCTTCTCTAGGAAAGAAACTGCAAAACAGCTACTCTCCATAACATGCCAACAACACAAGGCTCCCCATCAGTTAGTACATTCTAGACCACTTTGGTCTAGTATCTCCAAACTACTTAAACAGGAGGAAGAAGCCTGGATAACATCACTGCTATATTAAAAGAGCAGAAGATGCAGCTCACCTGTGTTACTGAGTGTGTACCTGCAAAGTTAACACAACATAATGCTTTACAAATAACTCTGTGCTAGTAAATGTTCTCTCAAAATGGCATCTAGATGGTTCTAAATTACATAGAATACATAGAATATACATAGAATTATCAACATAGAAAACAGGATCTTCTTCTCAAAGCCTCTCAATATTAAATGCTGATTCTATGCTGTCAGTTACCCACTTCAAACAGTACAGGCCATCATAAACAACTGAAATCCCTGGCTGAGGTGCGTATTTAATTTACAGGTATCAAAGTAGATTCTTCAGCACCTCTGAAGACTGACACTTTGTAAGGAAGTCTAAATTTGAGCACAGCACAGCTGAAGTCTAACCCTGTACACAAGCAAGAACATGAACATACTCACTGAAAAAACACTGATGATGAACTGTGCAGGCATTCTCAGGATCAAGTGTAGGCATGAGAACATACACTGCAGTATGTATTAGCATGTTTCAAGGGGTGGAAAAATGTTATTTTCATACAAAGTATTTTTCAAAGCAATTTATATAGGTCAGGATTCTCCATACCTTCCTCAGCTTCTTTAAAGTCTACTTTCTTTATAAGATAGTTCACTGACTACCAAATGCAACAACTAAGCAAATAAAAGTTTGTTTCTCAGCAGAACTGGTTTCTTCCTCTACCCAATTTCCCAGTCTGCCCACAATTCTTTGAAATACCCACGTATGTCATCCATCTGTGTCATCCTTTGCTACCATTAATTAAGAGCACCAGGCACACCAGCTAGCCAAATGGTCTATCCATGTTCACTTGCCAACCAACAGCCACCACTTGGAACAATGCTGGACCAGACCGTCTGTATGTGGGACAGCAGCCTTGCCTTTGTCTACTACTGGATTATGAAAGGCCATGATACTTGAACTCAGATTTGGTTCAGTGATTAATCAGGTTATTAAGGTCTCAATCATCAGGAAATTGGGATTAAAAAAATACACATCACCACACAGTTCCAAGCTTGGGGGAAAAAAGCAAATTAAATGTACATGACAAACACAACTGAGTAGACTGATCACAGTCACTCCTGTGATAAAGGCAGTGCCAAGGCCCAGATAAATCACACATTAGTAGGGCACAGTGAACTTCAAGGGAGCATCTGATTTTAAGCTTTCAGCACAGTAGTTGCTATGCAACAACAGTCCCCCTGCATAAGCAAGAGCCTCTTTTCTTTCAAGAGCAGCTATATAAATGGCAGTTCTGCACTAATAGCTGTAACTATTTCCAGCACAAATCTAGCATGACAGCAGTCACTTAAACTGTCTCTTGGACACCCTCAAACCATACCACCATGAACTGAGATGCTGCTTCCTGACACCAAGCTGGAACAGAGCAGGTTTTTAACGCACTAATGAGTGATCAAATCTAACTCTCCTCCCTCGCTGCTTCCAGGGTATCTTTCATAAACTTGATCAGTTTACTTATTCTGCGTGGAACATATTAATGTAAGCAGAATTAAAAGTGTAACATCCTAATTTATAGTGGGTTTGATAAATACGATCTTAAAAGCTAGCTTGACTTTCCTAAATAATGCTGTCATTCTCTTCTGTGTTAACAATTAAGTGCAAAAAAATGTTGTCAACTCCTACCCAGCTCTTCACAAGCCAGATTCAGATAATTATCTTTTCCTTACAAAAGGTTTCTCCTGTGTTTATTTACTCCCTGAAATCTTCAGAGGTTTGCTACTAATAGGCACAAACCCAACAGATAAATCCAGGCCTACAAATTCTGAATGCCTACAGGTAACAGGCAGGATTAAAAAGGCAAAGAAACTACTCAAAACCATTTTAGAGACATCCATTTTGAGTGACAAAGTAAGGCACAAAACACATTACAACGCCAGCCTTTCACACAAAAACCCCTCAAGAGCATATTCCATTAGTTACTGCATTCCTGTAATCTCATTTTTCCCCCTGCTATCTCCATTTAGAAACTGAGCCAAAAGCCATAATCATTTTGGAGAATGAGTTTCAGCAGAAACACGTGCAGTACCAGCATCTAGTTGTGAAATGCTATACTACTGCTTTCAAATACTACAGCACAGCTGCATTCAAATCACCCTCAGCTTTCAACTGAGATACAGCACAGCAAACAAAACCTTAACACAGGTGTTACTGGCACTTCAGACATTCTTCTGGAAGAAAAACAAAAAAAATTAATAGAGAGAATTTAAGGATGACAAAGTGACTCCAAATTCCAGCCAGCCCTTTGATTCATATGGCCATCACCAATGCAACAGCCCAAAGATGCGAGATGACTTTCGTTGACTCGATGCCCTCCACACAACGCCAACACCTTTATGGAATCTAAACCTGGTTTCAAATGCCCAAAGTATTTCAAGCAGAGCGTGGAAATGATCCTTCCTTGAGCAAATCCCTAAGAAGAGACATATACAATGCTGCTTAAGGGACCTTAATGAGATTCTCAGTTATGAACTGAACATTTCAGCTTTTCAGTACTTACTGCCATACAACGGAAAACATGTTTTCAACATTTTAGAACAATCTGGAACAAACTATTGAAAAATGTTAATTGAAGAGAGTGGTTTCAAAAGCCTATCCTCTCGTGCCATTTTTATTACCCTTAAGCTGAATAATGCAAATTTTACATAACTAAACAGAAGTAATTCTTGGTAGAGATATTACAAATGTATCTTGATCCAAAAAGCACTTGATCACCCAATTTTATTTTCCCTTCTTCGTTACAACTATGGAAAACCCTAATTCCTAGGATTTTTTTTTCCAAGATAAAAAAGAACTGACAACTACAGCCAAATTACTTGAGACCACATGCACTTAACCTTTCTGCATGCATGAAACAATAATTAATAGCTTCTAAACAAAACTGAAGCTGAATTGTGTTATGTGGCGTAAATCAACGTCTCACACTTAGAAGTAAGATGGCAAGACTTCTATTGGGGGGAAACTAGTAATAATTAAAAAGTCACAAGTTAGTTCGTTATCACATTCTTCTAGATAGAAATTGAAACATTTCACCTCTCTACTTCTCCTTTATAATCCCTGTCTTACTCCAGAAGTCTGTTATTTTAGTCCTTCATGGGGAAGGTGGATGATGAAAGGCCAGTCCATGTGCACTGTCAATTCTTTTGATAAGCCACCAGCTTCTCTTCTTTACAACAGTTAATCATCAGAAGGAAGGGTAACGAAGACAGCAAGTGGCAATTTCCTACAGTTTTTTTCCCCATGAAGCAATTAGAAACAGCCTCTGACACACTCTTCCAACCCACCTTGTGTTCTGGATATAGTTCCACAGTAACAAAACACCAGTTTCATAGTTAAATGCGTTTTGTGGACGTGGGACCCTGAAATCATTACTGCCTTCTGCAACAAGTTTCAAAGAGAAATCTCAGCTACTTCGTATCCCAAGTGGATGCGTACCTCTATGCCAACAACTCTTGGCAAACTCTCTCAGTCCTCCCGTTTGTCCCTAATAAGATCAGAAGGCTATCCCATAATCTCAGTCAACACTTACAAGCTATTTTCTCCTGCGCTCCCCCTAAATACTTTTGCAGCGTATTTCAGAACTTCTCATGAGCACCTGTCCTAGCCTGAGAGCCAGCTGGACAGCACCTTGCAAAATGAGCTGAGGTTAGTTTTACATTTCTGTCTTTATTCTATTCCCCTACAAGTTTTCCCAGTAATGTCAAAGAATTACTCACACAACAGCATACTGCTCAATTTTAATAAGCACTAAATATAGGCTGGTGCTTCAAGTGTTTACAGAGCGAGATCTGTTTGAAGTTGCAGTGTTAGAATCTCACGTTTGCACAAAGGCATCTTAAGACAATGTATAAAAAACCCACTTGTTAAATCATTTTGCATCCTATGGCTGCATAGCAGCACTGATGAAAAATCTGGGAAATGTAATGGCCAGGGACTTGTGCAAAGCATTTGACACAGTCCCACATGACATCCTCGTCTCTAAACTGCAGACATACAGATTTGACAGATGGACCCTTCAGTGGATAAAGAATTGGCTGGATGGTAGCACTCAAAGTTGGTGTGAAAGGCTCAATGTCCAGGTGGAGAACCAGTGATAAGTGACAATCCTCAGGGGTTGCTACTGGAACCAGCACTGTTTAACATCTTTGTAGATGACATGGACAGTGGGATTGAGGGCACCCTCAGCAACTCTGTCAGCAACACCAGGCTGTATAGTCTGCTCCACACACCAGAGGGAAGGGATGCCACCCAGAGGGATGTGTACAAATTTCATTAACTACAACATGGCCAAGTGCAAGGCCCTGCACTTGGGTCAGGGCAATCCACAGACAAATACAGGCTTGGCAGGGAATGGATTGAGAACAGCCCTGCAGAGAAGGACTTCGGGGTGTTGGTGGATGGAAAGCCGGGCAGGAGCCAGCAGTGTGCACTTACAGCCCAGAAAGCCAGCTGTATCCTCAGCTGCATCAAGAGATGTGGTTGAGGAAGGGAGTTCTACCCCTCTTCTCCACTCTGGCCATCTGGAGTACTGTGTTCAGATGTGGGGCCCCCAGCATATGACAGATATAGACCTTGAGCAGGGCCTCAAAGAGATCTGGAGCACCTCTCTTATTAGGAGAGATGAAGACAGTTGGGGTTGTTCAGCCTGGAGAAGAAAAGGCTCTGAGAAGACCTTACAGTGGCCTTCCAGTACTTAAAGGGGGTCTACAGGTAAGATTAAGAGCAACTCTTCATCAGGAAGTATAGTGACAAGACAGGGGATAGCAATTCAAACTGAAAGAGGGCAGATGGGGAGCAAAAGAGCATTTTTCCAAAAGAGCCTATTCAGCTCTATTTGTCATCCCTATTCACAGCTCAAAAATCCCTAGGAAGAACAGGCCTTAGGATGCATGAGCAGTTTTGGAGAACTAGCTCTGGTCTACAGGCTGAAAGCTTAAAAGCCACACTCAAAGGTCTCCTGATAAAATCTTCTACACCTCTTTCATACCAAAGAACTCTCAGGGTGCAATAGTAGTCCCTAAGAGAGTCATGCCACTGTTAGGTCCCTACAGTGATGTTTCTTTACCATTAAGCGTACTAGTATTGGACAAGGTGTAACTCTATACCAGTATTTCATTCTGAAAATCTTAGAAAACAATTCACTGCCATAACCTGCTTTATACCATCACTGACTAAGCTATAGGTGGCAAAACACTTTACTACAAGCTGTGCTTAAACCACTCATGTAGACTGCAACGGCTGTCCTTGGCACACACTTTGTACATTTCTGATTACAGAAGCATGTACAAAATGTTTCCAGTATCACTGATGTTGCTCAAGACCTTTCCTAACAGCAGTACAATCAAAACAGAGTTCAGTTTGCAATAATAGTATTGAAGCTATTGCAAATAATATCCACAACCATATCAAGCTCTAGATGCTAGATGCACATACCAAATAGACAGTCAGACCTAAAATGAAACCCAGGGAAGACTCCAGTACTCCAACATGCTGTCCTTCCACTGCAAAAATGGCACATCAGGACAGAAAGAGCAAACTATGATTTTTTGCAGCATCTGACATCACACTACCCAAGGGTCCCTTCACTCTGCACAGGTAAACCACACGTGGATAGATTGCAGCAAACACCTAGAAAGTTATTTCTATTCAAATTTGCCTGACAGTTGTTCGGTATCTCCCAAAAATATAAACTTCTGTGCCTTTCAAATGGAATGTTTGATCTCACTATGTAACAAAACATCCTTTTTTATATACAGAATCCGAGGCAAAACCTGCTCTAACTAATGGATCCTTTCAAACCAACAAGCTGCACCTGATGCTACACCACCACACCTTGAGACTGTCTGAGCAGTGCTATGCTGCAATGATACCTGAGGAATTACTAAACTCAAGTATTCAAGATGTGAGAAACAACCTCAGAAAGTGACCTCCTCCTACTGAGTGCTTTAGTTGTAGCAAAGTCCAGACACTTTACAGCCACAAGCAGAAAAAACAGACCAAGCCTGTGAATGCCTTGCATGGAACACCCCCACAGGCCAAGGAGTCAGGGCTGGTGTCTCACCTCAGTGTCACAAACTGAGATAGAAACAGAAGATAAAAGACATCTTTGCAGCTAGCTCTACAATTATTAGGCGTCTAGGATTGAAGCTAGAAAAACAGGGAGAAGTAAACAGCTTTAGTGTTCAAAAGGGGGAGGAAAGATAGACCACTCCCAGGAAAAGTATATACTACAAATTAAAATCTCCACTTTACAAGCAAGATTTGTCTTAGCTTCAAGTGATCCGAGCCACTAACTTGCATATGATTAGAAAATTGCTTTTCTTATATGCAAGTGTCACAAACGTTTCACATTGTACCAAACCACAGCCCACAGACATGACTGGGCCCCAGCCTGACAGAACAAGCGAAACGCCAAGCCAAAGCCACCCAAAAGCAGTAATTTTCACAAGAGGGTATACATGTATATATGCTACACAACTCATACTTTTATAAAGTTACTTCATCTCAAACTTTCAAGTCATCATCTATGGCTAGATGTAACTGCATGAACATGTAACTACTCTGGTGTATAGTAACCAGAAGCATCCATCTAATTTCTGAGTGTCTTTTCCGGGATTGCACGTGACCAAGCTCATCAGCAAGGACACAGTGCCATGACATTCAACTGGTCCATTCAGTCCCACGACCAAGGTTCTCAGCGCAGACCAAGAAAGCACCAGCCCAGCTGCATCAATTCAACTGAACAAAGTACAAATGTAAAATTAAATATACTTGTCAGAAATGCTACCATCTATTCCAGTTTTACAGGAAAATAATGATATTTTGGAGTCCCTGTTACTTTGTATTTGCAAAGACTTCATAGAGCACAGACCTGATAGAAATGCTTTGTCTTGACATTAGACACATTTGAATTTAATGCTCAGCTTTCTGGAGAGGCAGCTGAATTAAGGTCAAGTACAGAAATCCAAGTCAGAACAGAAAGAGGGCCTGAATGTAAATGTAAAGCTTTAGCACAGTAAAGCAGATGTGTCAGATTATACCACACTATGTTTGGCTGCGAAATACTGCTGCTGAAGCGTAGTTTCCAAATGCCCTTCAGCCACCCAGTACTAAAAGTGGAAGAGGCATCTTAGTGGAAATGCATCTTGCCTGATGCATTCAGGTAAAATCACCACCACTCCACAGTCTAAAATCAACTACAGTATTTAATTCTATGAACTATTTTCCAGTAGACTTGCCATCAGCTCTCACCTCCAGTATAAAGTGAAACCTTAAATGCAGAACTATCACAGTACATCTCAGTACCCTCCTTTTCCATTCTCAGAATAAATTAAATCCAAGCCAGTCAAAGTATTTTTAGCTAGCAGCTTATTGTTTTTCCCATATTCCACAATAATTGCTATGATTTCTACCAGGAAAACAGTTAAAAGCCTTATTTCCTCCTCTACTTATTGTATAAAAGCAAAACAATTTACATGTATTTAGAAATGTAACCTGAAAAACACAAGACAAATGTAGAACACCTCATCAATGCACGCCTTCATCTGCAAACACTCTGAAGCCATACTTAAAAAGAGCGGCATCATTCATCTCGATCAAGGCCCTGGGAACTTGACAGGTCCCCAGCCATACTGTCTGGCATACTTCTACAGCACTTCCACTAAATGGAGCATTTTTGAACAAGCAATTCAGTCCTGTCTTGCTACAACCTGCCCATCACCACTTCCTGCGTTCCAGATCCCTTCCCGAAAGAGAAGTTTATGATGGGTATATTCCATGAAGTACTCTACAAGCTTACTACAGTAACACTTTCCTTCTTATTCCATGCTCAGGGCAACACACATCAAAATATTTCTCCACTGTCAAAGAAATCCTTCATGCCAGGTAAAGAACTGTGGGATCCTAAGATAATTCTGAAACCACTTAGTAATTATTTAATGAAAACTCCTTTACATTCTTCACAAGTTGACAACTCATAGGTACCAGACTGAGCATCATAGCAAACTGCAAAAACCACTGAGGCCCAGAATGGAGACTACCAGCTCCTGCCAGCCACAATACAGGGAATCAGTGCAACCCATCGTGGGACATATGAAAGAGATTCACAATACAGATGAAGATGCTTCTGAACACAACTCATGATTCTTAACCCAGCAAATCAAGTCCCAGTATTGTCTTCTAGGCAGGTTATGAAATGTGTCTAGTATGACAGAGAAGGTTGAAGATGTAACAGTCTGTCATCCACTGGTAACATACTGAAAAGGAGAGAAAAAAAAAGTCCCTGTAGCTTTCTGAGTGGATGCTGCTGTAGTGGTGACATGTTGCAGACTAAGAATCTGTTGCACACAAATCCACCTGCACTCATTATTTCATGCAGCAGGAAGTCCTCCCAGCAAAAGTGATGCTAGTGAGAAAGGAAAAGGTTCCTCTTGAGACCTTAAAGGTTTAAATACTAAATATATTGTCAATAATCCAAACACATTACTTCTGACTGCATGAGCAGTAGGAAGCAATAGTTTCATTTCCCAGAGTTCACAAGGTTTTCTATGACAGGATTCAGCAGTTTGCTGAACTTCAGCTAACATCACACAGATACACACTGTAACCTAAACTATAACCAAAATCAACATATAAAATTATTCTCTCATCAACTTCATATGAGTTCAGTATTACACCATAAATACTTCTCATAGCAGTGCTGCATTTAGTACACCTGATTTTGCCTTTAAAAACAAACAAAAAAAAAATCATTAAAGTGGGGTTTTTTTGCCATTGTATTCTGCACTTTGTCCAATTGGGTTTTTATGCTGAGAATTAAGCCTTCTACCAGAGTGATGGAAGCTATGTTTTGATCTCCCAGATTTACAAGGTGCAAAGCATAGTCTGGAAAGTGGTACTTTTATTTATATTTAAAAAAATAAAACACTGGATGCAGACACTGTGCCATCTACCTCTAAATAGAAAAGTTAACCACATTTCAGAAAAATAAGACACAGAAAAGGCAGAAAAGGCCTCCATGCAGAACTGATTATGCTGCCTTACTTTAGGGCTTGACAAAAAGTTACTGTTATTGGGACAAACTTTAAGTATTTCATAGATGAGAAAAAAAAAAAAACAACACAACATTTAATCCCCAAATTTGACTGACAGTTTTCTCTTTCCCTGAAGTTTAGTTCCTAGACAGTAAGAAAAACGTCAACATAGCCTGGTGGAAAGAGTAATTTATGAACAATTCAGAAATGTTCTTGGGAACACAAAAAAAACATGGGAAAGAGCCATCAGTTCAAAATAAAGGAAGTATGGGTTCCACTCCCTGTTCTGATACTTTCTGTAGAACAGCAGCCAAATTACTTAATATCTGTGCTTCAGATCTCCCCCTCCCCACTGCTCCTCCTCCTCCTCTCTGAACATATTGTCTATTTCATCTGTTCAACTCTTCATGGCTAGAAATGAATCTCAGTGCACATTCAAACCACATGCAATAAAATTCAGTCTCCATACCTTATGTTTGCAAGTCACAATGAAACACCAAACAAATAAAACCCTTACCAAAGAGACGGTTGCTACCTGTCAGTACTAATACAGCTCTGAAGCTCTGAACAGTAACTCAGACGATTGAGAAAGCTTTTTTTTTTTTTTTTAGTTTGGGCTTTTAAGATAAACAGGAAAATAATAACGAAAATCGAAGGAAGTTACCTAACATAAGAAGCAAGCAAGTGTGAACTACATGACTATTTAGAGAGACTAGGCCGGTTGGGGGCGGGCGGGGGGGATCCGACTAATCTGACCGGAAAGGAGGGAAGCACCGTCTGCCCTGAAGAGCCTCCACCCAGCAACGGGAGCCCCGGTGATTCACAGCCAAAATGAGAAAAAGACAAATCACGTTGAGCTCCGTATAAACTACTATAGAGAGAACGTATGTAGGTAAACCCACAGACGGAATAAGCACGTAGTTCAATTTAAAGCGACTGAGAGATCTACAGCGGGATATCCCTCAATGCCACCAGCACAAGACGTGACCTCCACGATGGAGCCGCAGCCCACCGTGTCGGGGAGCTCCATCCCCTCGCCGTGCCCTTCCTTCTCCGAAAGGAGAGCGCCGAGCGCGGAGCCCTGCCCGCAGCACTGAAGAGGGAGGGACGGGGGCTTGAAAGCCCGCAGTCCCCGGCTGCACCAGCACCGCGTCTCCAAGCCTCAGGCTCCCACCGGAGACATCCCGCGCTGAGGCCCCGCCGCTGCCCTACTCCCAGACTCCCCCCTCGCAGGCCCCACCGCGGAGCCGCCCCCCCTTACCCCGCTCCACTCCGCCGCCTCCCGCGCCTCACCTGCACCTGCTCGCGGAAGCGGAGTCGCCCCGCCGCTCCCCAAGAGAAGCGACAACAGGAAAACGATTCCGAACGGGCGCCGGGACCCGAAGGGTAGCGGGCCGCCTCTCCGCCGCCCGGCACCCCCACCGAGACCCCCGCACTGCTGCATGCCTTCCGCTCCCGGACCGAGCCGGCACCGAATACGGGGCCCGAGGTTCTCAGCGTCTCCAGCGAGCCCCCGCGGCAGCCACTGCCCCCCGCCTCCGCGGCGCGGCTGCCCGCGGCATCGGACCCCGCTGCCCCACTCCCCTCACAGAACCCCACCAGACCCTGCGGACGCTACCACCGCCGCCGCCATCTTCCGGGCTACCTGACCGGGAGAGGGTGGAGCGCGTTGCTGATTGACAGTCCCATTTACCAATCAATCCGCGCCTCAAGCTTAGGAGGCGGTATTACTGGCTGGGATGGAGCTAATCCGTGATTGACAGTCAGATCAGCCAGTCGCTCAGCGCAGGACCAGCTAGGGCGAGCGCAGGCTGCGGCGCGAGAACGGCGGCGCGCGTTTGCCAACCAAGCTGCGCTCGAGACGACGGGAGGGGGCGGAGCTTCCCTGGGATTGAAGGCGCGCTCCGCCAACGGTCTGGCGGGGTCATTTCCGCGCGGGGCAGCAGGAGGCGGGGCCTGGTTGAGCCCGTGCGCAGGACACGCGGTAGCAGCGGGAAGGGCGCCGCCTGGAGGCGCAGTGGCCGCCTGGAGTCGGTGAGGGGGAGTTTTCGCAGCGGCCGCGCTGGGCGCGCCCTGGGCACCCTTTCGGGCAACTTATAGCGGCACCTTCCGTAGCCACGGGTCCAACAGCAGGGATCACGGAGGAACACAGACCCAAACCTGTGCCTTCGTGTCTCCGAGAGCACGATAGTGCCCTACTCTTCAAAGCCAGGCTGAACCTAGGGACTTCTCGAGGGCTAAGCTGATGCAGGGTGGCGGCCGAGCTCTGCTCCCGAGCAGTACGTGTTTACCTGCCGCCCTCTGCACACCCGCAGCAAAGCCCTGCCAGAGGCCGAGCGACGAAGCTCGAGAGAACAGTAAAAGGCAGCGCCAGGTTCCATCAGGAGCCCCGGGGCCCGCCGGCAGAGCCTCCCCCGAGGGCTCGGAGCACCGGCTCTGCGCTGCCCACCGCTCGTGCGGAGCGGCTGCCAGGCACACAGCCTTTCCGGGCCGCTTCTTGCACGCTTCAGCCTGTGTGTCTGGGGTATTCCGGCTCCTCTGCAGAGGAGGAGTTAGACACAGAGACGGGCAGAAAGTACCTTCTGCAGCCTGTGCATTTCCAAGGCTTGAAATGACCTTGTTAAATTAATGATAGAAGCGGGGCTCAGAAATAATGGCTATTCGTGTATTAAGTTGGGTTTGTAATTCGGCTCAATTTAGAGTATGTGAAAATGAGGTGTCACCTTTAAGCAGCATAAATGGAAACATTACCTAAGGAAGCAGGGGCTCTGTGTAGTGAAGAAATAAGGAAATACCCTACAACCAACAAACTAGATTGACATTTTCCAAATAATTTAGCAGAAATTCTAATTATGTCAAGATTATATAATAACTTTGTGAGCACAGACCATCCAAAGAAATGTACAATGAGTGCACCCCTGGGACATTCGTGAGAGAAAAGTTCTGCGCTCAAAGTAGCACTAGGAACATGATGTCCGTGAAGATACAGCATCAACCTAAATCCTTCTTTAGCTAAGAATTTTTTCTAGGGTAATTTTCTCCTACCATGGGATGTACTTAAACTGCTTATACCAATCCTGCATCTACCCCCAGATATCCTCTCTCTGGCTTGTAGACAGTAACTCTATTAATAAATGACCCTTTTTTTAGAAAAAAGTTCAAATTAGTTTGGTTTTGGTTTTGTTTTCCAAGGGAAATATTTTGCTTAAATAATGATATGGAAGACCATGTCCTCTTTTGTTGTTTTATTAAACTATTATTAATGCATTATGCTGCTTATTATGAATTATTCTTTAACATTTATCTAATCCAGCAGATTATCCCAAAGTCTTCCTTGTCTGGCTGTCTGTAGATTTTATGGACTGGGAAGGTAATAAGTGGTCCTTTCCCTTTAAAATCAGTGATCTGTAATAAGCAATAGGTAACACATTAATTTTTTTTCTTATGCAAACAGCCACCATCTCAATTTAAATCGCTCTGCACTGATGTAAAACTGATGCTGGTGACAAGTATGCAGCCAGGTCTTCCTCTGTGTACACTGTAAACATCTGAGTGCTGTCTTTTATTCTTCGGCCTATCAGATATTCCTCCACTGAGTATGGATGTCAGAGCTGGGGCCGCTGGATGTGACTGTGTCTCTTTCAAATTGACATTATGATCACATTTTTAAATGATGGCTATTCAAATTACTGTGCTTCTGTGGTATAACTACCTCAGCAAGTCTAGGGTATCTATCACTACAGCGTCCAGGACCTAAGGTACATCTGAGATCTGTCAAACGTCATGCAGATTCCCTACACAAAGAATTTTGAGGTTCATAGCAGCTACAGACAAAGTTTAAAATTTCATTTGTAGCTCATCAGAAAGTTTACAATGCAAGGGTGTTCTTACTTCAACAATCAAAACAACTCACTGCATTTTATACGCAGCACACTGCAGTATTTCCCAACCCAGCCTATCATAATTGAATGTTAGGCCTTTGATGCAATGTGCTGATAAAACATGATGTTGTAATATCATCTGGGAAGTTATGGCAGCATATCATTAAAGGGACTTGTCAGAGCACTATTCTGTAATGATGATACACTTGAGGTTAGCTGTGAATTACTCACTGGTAGAAGCTAAATAACCAAACTTGGCAATCCTTTGTTCTAGATGTTAGTCATAGCTACCCCCTATCCCCTATCTTCAAATACACCACAAACAGCACAAAACCCCAAAGACACAAAGCCTCATCTCCTATCTCCTATGTTATGATTCACCCACTTACAGTTTCTGTAGTTAAACATTGTAGTAACTCTATGAGACTAATGGGATGAGCAACCTAACAGCAACTAATCCAAAAGGTGCTTGAAAAGAAAATATATTTACTTAAACAAAACTCTTCCTGACACAAAATGGGATGTATTACCATTTATCACAGCCTCATGTTTCTTGATTATGCGCTGTTATCATTGCCAAATTACTGAAGCTGCTGTTCCGTGTGGGAGGTGTTAAAGCCTTTTTTTAGAGACAGATAATTGGATCAACTAAAGGATGTTGATGGTTTTATTTTCAGTTGGTTTTCTTTAACATTTTTGATAACATTATTGGTGCAGAAGGAATATTTGTCTAGCAGACTGAGCAACTTGCCAGGGGGGTGTTAAAGGTCTTCGGTGTAATTGTGGATAAAGCCCCAAAAGAGTCACGATTTGCTTACTACAAAGCAGTATCACTGAGCACCAGGACAGAGCTGATTACAGAACCAAGGTGTTTGTTCCAGGTCCCTGTTTTAAAGCATAAAGGCTAGTTTCTGTATATATGAATGCTGAGGCACACACCCTGCTCTCCCTCCCCATGAAAGAGGCTTATCCTTTCATATATAGCCTTTTCTTTCTCTGTCAGCATTGTCTTTTTATGTTTAACAAAGTGAATTGCTTCTCCACATGACAGAGACAAAATATCTATCATTGATTTTAACCTCCAGTTTCAGTGGCTTCACATAACTGGAGGTATCTTTCTTGGTTCTAATACTACAGCATTCAAAATTATTTAACATACCTCCCAAGCAAAATTGGCTAAAGAAAAGCAGGTTTAAAACAAAGCAATAAGGGAAATTTGCTTATTTCAGTCAAATTTTCTTCCCCTTAGTATTTATCTGTCACTCTAAAATGGCCTTAGAACAGAACTCTCTTATTTTTTCCCACAAATGCTTAAGCTTGCACATGGAGAAATGAACCTCTTAAAACACATGTCAGGGCATATTTTGAATCACTGTCAGAAAGCTCATTTTGTGTTCATGTTAAAATGTGTAAATAAAGATCCAGCAGCTCTTGTTAATCCATTAAGGAATTACATCTTTATTGGGAAATGTTTCATATTTGGATTTCCATCTGCCACCAATGTCCTGGAAAAATTGGTACAAATCTAATTTCTGTTGACTCAGAAATATCTACTGTAATGTGGATAAGCCTGATCTGGAAATGTGCTGCCTGCTTTGGCTTCCCACAGGTGTTCTTTGAAGAGGTTTTAACATCAAGAGATGAACATGGATCATAATTGAAACTGTATCCTTTTTTTACATTAATTTAAATTTACATTAATTACTTTATTAAATCAAATTCATTTCACTTTAGTCCACTGAACCATCTTACACCATCAGTGGAGTTAATCAAATGAATGAATTTTTGTGAAAGACCATTTAAGAACTCCCTCAAAAAGGCATAACAAGTGCCAACATCAATATAAATTCCTTCTCAACAGGACTGCAAGAAATACAGTCATGAGTGGGCAAATTTCTTTCCCCACCTACTATTCTCTGATGGTATTGCCAGCCAAAATGCCAATTCATGCCAGCTTTGGCACTGGTTTTTATGCCACTGTCAATTGTCTAACGCCTGACTCAAAGACACACCTGTGGTGACACAGCTGTATCTTAAAGCTTCTATAGAACCTTTCACCAAAGTTTTAAGAGAAATTTTGTGTGTCTGTTCTCTCCCAAGGGTATAGGAGATTTAGCTAAGAAATATTCCAGCAACACAAAAGAAAATGCAAAATGCTGACTGCTGTGTAAAGAAGCTGTTGTAAAACTTGCATAGCTACATTAGAAATTCCTTGCTACCTTCTCCTAGTTATTTTTAGCACATGCTAACTGTGTGCTCTATTAAATTTTGCTCCAGATGCAGCAAAGCAGTACTGAATATAGTGAGAAACCATTTAACCAAATGAATGTCTAATGCAGTGTTGGTCTAAATATACACTGTATGTGTGTCAAGGTAAAAAAAGAAATACAATTACAAAAGGCAAACCAGAAAAAAATATCCTCACTAACAGACCAAGTAAGACACAACAGATCAGACAAGGAGGTTTCAATTCAGCCTTTCATGCAGTGTTTTCATTAAGGCAATAGTTGTGGAAGCTGCTCAGCAACTTTCAAAAACTCGTCCTGAGACTACTCAAATAAGCAAGTGCTGCTGCTTAAGGCTTCACGTGTTTTGACACCGTAGGTGTAATATGGCAAGAACAGCACTGCTGCAAGGGAGCAGCTCAGCAACATTTCAGCCTAAGTGCAAGACTTTAGTAAAACTGCCTGCAAGTTATAGAACCAGTGCCTCTTGGAAAACAAACAATCCATCTACAGGCTACAGGGAATGGCCCTGTAATTAGCTGTGTTGAAGTATGTATCTTGCTGGCCTAAACTCTGTCCAAGCATGCTTGCCAAAAAAGGACTGTCTGCTTCTAGATCAGCAGGAGTCTGTTCATCATAAACCCTTTCAGTAAAGCAAGGCAAACCTTTGAGCAGAAGACAAAATATGATTTGCATGTTTCTCTAAAATAAAATTGTAATGCTAAATTTTGATAAATATTCTACATTGCCACTTGAATGTGTCACCTGTTGAAAGAGGAAAATTGTTTTGAGCCCTATCAAACAGCGTATTCTTGAGCAACCTGCTATTCGTGTAGCATTTTTCATTTCCATACCACTCTACACACTTAGAGAAATAATGAAGGAAACCCCCCATACTAATTCCCATTAGCACTGAGCAAGGTGAAATTCAGGGAAGATTAAAGGACAATTTTTACCTGTGTAGGTACTTGCCTCTCATTTTAAGTATCTTTAATAACCTTATGTAACTACTCCACACTTGAGTGAAAATAAACCAGGAACTTCATGCTAAGGGCCACTCTGTCTATGGGGGGAAAGCTCATGCCAGTTTGGAAATAATTCACAATACTGACAAAAGGAATTTTTAAAAGAAGCACTTGGGTCTAGAGGCCATATCCAGCAAGGGATAAATAAAACAGAGCAAATAAGCTACTAACATCCAGGTAACTGGTGCTCTTGATGCTTACAGCTGCGGTGCACATTTGGAAGAAAAACAGAAGAACCCGAGATTCAGAGGAAGGTGCAGTTCACTGAAGCACTGTAAGGGAAGGAAGGATCCACCCTGTACTGAAATGCTGATGCTTTGCAATATTTCTTATTCTTCTTACATTAATGAGTGTTGTGTTCAAGAGCATTGAAATTTCAACACGACCAATTAAGCAGAGAAGAATCAAGGTGAATCAAGCTAAACTGAGCAGGATCAGGAAGAGTCGTGCTGCTTGAGCAAGGAGCATAAACCCAGCACATGTACACTGGAAAACATAAATTTTGCTACTCTCATTTATTTTTAACAGGTGAGTTTGAAAGACCAAATTCAGAACAAGAACCATTTGTCAAAGGTAATAATTTGGCAGACATTTCTGTGCTGTTTGGTAATCAGAATGGAAAGAGTTATAAAATACCTCTGTGAAAATTTGTTACAGAGAAAGCAACGAAAACCAACGGGCAAAGCTTATGCCACAGGCAGGGAACAACTCACTGGAAACAAACTGCAGCTGCAGTTTAAAGAACCTTTGGCACTATTGAGGACAGCATCTTATTTGAAAAGTTTACTTATTAATTTTAACTGGTTACTTAGAAGAAAACAAACAGACCTGAAATACGTAGCTTTGTTTTCCTTATCCTTGGCAGTCTGAAAGTCTAAAGATCATCCAAGAATCAAAGACCTGTTGTCCTCCACAATCCTTCCCACATACTTTTAATAAAATCCAACAGAAACATGCTCACAATACTATTTAAAATTTTAGAGTCCCACAGGTGAAGTTGCATTGCTAGTAGGATCATACTTAATGCAGCTGGGTTTTTTCATCTCCAGTACCAACAACTTAATGAGCTCAACTCTCCGTGTGGAATGCTCTTCCCCTCTCCCTCATTAGAGCAAAATAGGAGTATTGCATGTCCTTTGACTCTGTATCCTACAGGGCAGCAGGGCTGCTCACCCAATTGATAGTGCTCATGCATGGCAGGTATGCAGAAATATGGCTTCTGGTTTTACTGATAACTCCAGGAAAGTCCAGGGGATGATCTCATCTTGTGTAAGCAGCAGATACTCAAGCATAAAAGATGATGATTTCAAAATGCTCACCTCTTTGCTACTTTTTAAAGCTTTGGCTGAATTGAAAAGGTCTGTTCTCATTGAATAAATGTCAGCAGTTACAATTTCCCTCTCCAGTCCAGGAAAGGAAAAAAATTGTCCAAATAAAAAAAATGCCTTTATCTTTATGGAGAAATGGGTTTTCTTTTGCTGTCAAAGCCAATAAATATATCTTAGTTGGATGTTTATGTTATATCAGACAACACAGAATCTAAACAACCGCTGAAAAGTGGAAAGAAGCTTGATGATAAATTGCTGACTGTTTATGAATCTCCATATACACTCGGTAATTAGGAAGAAGTGGTGGCTGACAAGATGCAATTTTTTCTTCATAATTTCCAAATGGAAATTATTTGAGCAGGAAGGAAATTCAGTCTAAAGATTCAAAGCTAATCAAAATCCGAGGGCCGTAGGATGTTCAGCAAAAGCATCTCCTACCCAGAGCTGTACACAGTACCAAAAGGATGTGCTGTTTCAGTCCTGTACACTCCATGGGGTACAGTGACTATCACTGTAAATTGAGAAAAAGCATCCTAAGGGATTAAACTAGATGAGAAAATGTTAATAGCCCTTTGCCAAAATTTTAATTCCTCTGCAAGTGCAATCCACCACTAAGTAATTTTGACTATCCATCTGGTGTTGGAACATGGCAGATGACATAGCTACTCCAAGACATTAGCAAATACTGTAATCACATCTACTTGAAACTTCCTTTTAATGCAGAAGCAAACTAGGAATTTTAAAGATAAGGAAAAAAGAAATCCACTTTCTGTCATAAGATACCATATACACATAAAGCATGATTTGCTCCTGTGTTACGAGCATGTGTCATCAGCGCATGACTGGAATGCGGCCTAACAAGTTGACAACTTCTGAATTAACCTTGTGTGAGCACAGCTCAAATTATCTATTTATAAAGTCATACCACAGGTATTGCTTACAGTGGAATATTACAATAAGCAGCAGTGAACAGGGCCATTCTCATTTTGATGCAACCCAGGTGCTCAGTTGTGCCTTATCAGACTTTCTAGCTAGTGTTCTCTATTAGAAATTCAGCAGGCCTGGCATCTGGCACAGGAAGACAACAGAAATTACCATTACTGGTTCCCAGGGGTCATGGATTAAACATGGCTTGCACCTGCTCAGTTTACTGCTGATAGAAGCAAGATTATCACTTCTGCCTTTTCATTGGTTAAATTTTACAGTATGGACCACTTTTTAATTTGACCCAAATATAACCTTTATCCCATGTAAACCTCTAGACATTTATTTTCAGCAAGTACATCTCAAAACTGCCAAATCACTGAACATATGTAGCAGAAAATGTTCTTTTTATCAAGCAAATTGACACAACTTGTGTTACATTCCTCTACATGTTAAATACTCATATCTTATATGAAAATCTAACACTGCTCTTTGTGCATAAGCAGAAAACATCTTGTCTATCTTGTCTGATTTTCCCTCTGCCTAATATTAGATTACAGTTGTTGGAGATCAGGATAGTTACAGGAGCTTTCCCCTTCACTGGCAGGGTTGAACAATTATAGGTGGTTTCACCACTGGGGATGGGCTTGTATGCATGTCCTTGCTGCAGTGTGCTTTGCACCAGCTGGCAAACACAAGCCTGGCAATAATCTGTTAGCGTTCTCCATGTTGATCAAGATTTCCTGCCTGGGCAGACCCACTGGCAAACAAATATCTACACCGAGGATCCCATGTCTTATCCTCTGGGAGCCTCATCCTGTAGAGGAGATGCTCATAGGAGAAAAAGAAAAGAAGGAAGATCTCTTAGGATATCAAGATCACTGAAAGGCAGGAGATCTTGTCTATGCCCCACCATAACCTGCCAATGACTCCCACAGGTATCTGAGCAGCACCATTGTGGTGGGTTAACACCCATCCTGGAAGCAGCAGGGGAGGCCTTGTGAGTGCTTTGCCCTCCCTGCAGGGCATTTTCCGCCTGGGAAACTGAGTCTGTTCCACTCCCCCTCTCTGCCCAGCTAGGGTATAAAAGGGAGGACATTGCAGCCATTAGCTCTACTTTTGGCTCCTGCCTTCCTGGACAAGAGCTACTGCAGCTGCCTTCCTGCTTCTCTGCCACGTGGTCGGGCCTGATCCTTCTCCCTGCTGCCTCCACGCCTCTTCAGAGAGACTGGTTCTGTATTCTTCTGTTTTGGTTTTTTTCCCCTCCCATCCATCCTTGTTCCTTGCCCTTGTCAACCTTACCTGTTATTGCCATATATATATATATATATATATATATTTGCTCCCTCCTTTTCTTTTTTTTCCTCTCTGTTGGGAGGAAAGAGCAGGGAGCAGGGGAGGGATTCTCAGCCTTGCCCCCATCTGAGCTCTTAAGTCCCAGTTAAGGCTCAAACCACCACAACCAGTAAAAGCCTAAACCAGGCTAACCTTCTCAGAACAAGAGGACACAGTCTCAAGCTGCACCAGGGGAGGTTCACACTGGATGTAAGGAAGAAATTCTACACAGAGAGAGTGATTGCCTATTGGAATGGGCTGCCTGGGGAGGTGGTGGAGTCACCATCATTAGAGGTGTTTAGGAGGAGACTTGATAGGGTGCTTGGTTGCAAGGTTTAGTTGATTAGGTGATGTTGGATGATGGGTTGGACTTGATGATCTTGAAAGTCTCTTCCAACCTGGTCTATTCTATTCTATTCTATTCTATTCTATTCTATTCTATTCCATTCCATTCCATTCCATTCCATTCCATTCCATTCCATTCCATTCCATTCCATTCCATTCCATTCCATTCCATTCCACTCTCTGTACACTCTGGTACTATGACACTTATGCAGGTAGCTCAATTAATGTACACAGTTCTCCTAAGAGTAAAGTCTGAGGAAGAAAAGAGTTCTGCCATAGATTGGTTTAGAGTCCAAAGAGCTCACCAGTGGATATTGCTTTCCATATGTGCTCTATCTGCTTTTCTGCTCTGTCATTCCTGTCCTTGTCTGAAATACAGTTTTGTCCACCACTGAGAAATTACGTATGTCTCCAGATGGCTCTGGATATTTGCTTGCTTTAAGCAGAATTTTGTACTGCAATGTAGAACTGCCAGACTGCAGAATATCAGAGAAAACTATGCTTAGTGCAATAAAAAGGCTCAAACTAAATCAGACATAGCTATGAAGGTTGTCATTTGGAACACAGCAGGTCCACAATGACTTACTGGATTTGCTGACCTCATGTTGAAGGAATCTTGCATTTAAATGGTTTATATAGAGATAGGCAATTCACATAAAGAATATTCATTATGTCCAGAGGAGTAATAAATTAATTGTTGTACACTGAAAGTGTAATGATGACAAAAAAATATTATTTTAAAATGTTGCTGCTAGTGCACAGCAAGCAATTAGCACAATTAGCACAGAACTTGTGATCCTTACAAATTAAAATATTCAACTGGTCCTGCATTTGGTGTATGTAATTTTGAGGCCAGTTGATCATCTGGCCCAGGACATACTGGGAGCAGCTGTTATTTGTAGTCATCTTTATTTACACTCCTCTGCAAATGAAACTCTTCCACGGGGTGTGATTGTGTTCTGTGTGATCGGTGTACAGCAGCCTTAGCATAAATGATACATAGCCAAATGGGTTTGAAGTAGAACAGGCACTCATGCTCTCTGCCTGCTGCATTATCATGGATATGCTTTTGCCTCATGTTACTACACTCAGCAAAAGAACTCAGGCTCCTGCTCAATCTTAAAAATATAATTCCTGAGGAAGGGTGGAAGAGGAATTCCACAGACAGATTTGCACGTGATAGACATACAGAAGAATGCCTATAAAATCCCCAAGAAGCAAAGTCTCTATTAGTGCTATACATTCTGTAAGCCTTTAAGCTGCCAACAGAATACCTCTTTGATTCTGCACTTTTTAAAACTGCTCCAGACTTTAACAGCAGTTCCAGCCATTCACAGAGTGAAGGGTCAGCCCCCAAGAGACTGGCAAGATATCGTGGAGATAACTAGAAAGGAAAATATATACAACCTCTTAGGGCTTATTCTCCTGAAAAAAGAGGACATGCTTGGAAGAAAACAGTGGTGGTTCAAAATGGAACTACAAAACACAGGAATTAGGGATCTGCCTTGTATTGTGTCTATGTTTAGAAGCACAATATTGACCCTATTTATGCAAGGGCCTCAAATTATTTGAGGAAACACCCATTACCAAAACTAGGAAAAAAAAAGACTCCTTTCAGAGTTGCTTATCATTCATTATACAGCTCTGTAGATGATGAAAAAATGTGTTCCTAACTGGAAAATTAAAGAGGAAGCACACTAAGAGTGAAATAAACACAGTGTGAGAATGAGATGAGAACCTAAGGAAAATTTCATATTGCATTTCCCAGTAGTGTGCTTCTGTCAGAAAGATGCTCATGACTGCAGTAACAAGCCCCCTAGTTATTCCCAGCAACAGGACTTTCAACAGCTTTTCATACACATAATGACAACTTTGCAGTATCAAACCTTAATTTGTTGTGAGTAGAATTCTTCCTTGATTTTTCTCTCCACTGACTCTGATACAATTAATTCCCCTGGAAATGCTGCTTAGAAAACCAGGCAAATCAAGTTAAAGCAGTTAATAATAAATATGTATGGACCACATGCCTTTTTTTCCTCTGCCTGCAATATCATGTGCATATCATTATGTGGAAGAAATTACTCTTCCTGAAAATATGATATAGTTTGTGTGGCAAGAGGGTGGAATTCTTGATTTTTACATGCATATATATTAATGACCTTAAGATGAAAATTGCTGCAAGTCAGAACTTCATGTAGCTTTCAGAAATTAGAATTGGATCTAGGTCAAAACTAAAGCTTTAAATAAATACCACAGACTTCAGGGAAATTGAGGTCTAGACTGTGAGGCTTTGGTTCTGTAGCCAGGAAAGGCTATTCTGTGTTTTCAGTGGAATGTAATTCACATTACAATACATTTTTGAGCAAACAAATGTGTGATCACTTAAAAAACCAATTTTCCCAACTGCTAATGAATCTATGGAGAAACAAAATAACAGGCTAGGATGTTGAGACCCTCACAAAGCAAACCCACATTACGTATCTTCAAATTAGAGAGCAAGATGTGAGATACTGAATAAGGCTTCTCTATCCCACAAGTCAGTTGAGTCTCTGCACTGTGATCCAGCAGTCAGAAGAACTTCAACTATCTAAGTTTCAATGTTGAATTGTGTGCACCTTAGAGGATCACAGTCCTGATTTGGTAATACTGCCTGTAGAAGTTAAATTCAGGAAGAAAATTCCCACTGCAAAGTGTTTTTTTGTTTAAAAGTCAGTGTGAGTGCAGTGCTTTGGAAAGACCTGGATAGATACTGTAGACTAAAAATAGCTGATCTGGTAACTGCCTTGAACATGAAGGCACAAAAACTACTTGTTTCTCCAAACTATGTGCTTCTGCAAACCATTTTGTCATGCCTAACCTGAAACATACAATGGGAGTTAGGTACTATTAAAATACAAATAGTATTAATTATAGTACCATTACTACTATCATGTTCTTGCATTGGTGTCTCTAAGAGGCATGATACATACCATGTGGGTGTGCTTATAGAATTAGCAATCTTTCAGGTTTGGTTTGTCATCAGTATTAAGCTATTGCACATACATGGACAAAACTCCACCTGCGGTGGAGCTGAATGATGATGTTCAGAAACACAGCACACATTTGCCCAGTTTTCTTCATCAATATTTAATGATGGTATCTAACCAATGGAACTCACAACCCAAGCAGCACTACATGGACTGCAAGGCATCACTCTCACGAATCACACAAGCTGAATGTGCTCACCAGCCTTAGCCTTAGGTAAGACTCATGTTCGCTCTCCATCTTAAAACTGTAGGTACAAGATCAAGTGTTCGTTTCTGCTGTAACTGCCTACCGATAACTCTTCCCTCATGTGAAACAATCCTCCTGTCTTAGCCACCCATCAGCAGGGGGATGCAAAAAGAACAGTCAACAGACAGCACACCAACCTCTGCTCCAAATTCTTGTTTGCAGATCTGTTAACTCCAAAGGAATTGCAACAGGCAAAAGATATTTCAGTTCCTAATGAAGTTAGGCAGAAGGCAAAACAAGGACTTTGTGCTGCAAATCTGCTAGCAGCCAAGAACACTCCTGAGGATAAGGAAGGGTGTTGCCTTTGTCCTATTCTAGATGGATTCCATTATTTTCTCAAGTTAATGTTTTCATATCTACATCACCTCCAATTTCATTCAATGGAAGTATAAACACCCTTTTGGCTGTCCCTTCCTGCCAAGAAGCAAGCTTAGGATAGCACTGTGCACTGCAGCAAATATTACTACTACCAAGTTAGCTCCACAATCAGCTCTCCTCAACTCACTGAGCCCTTGTGCCTGTTTTTCCTGTTATCTTCATTTGAGATGTTTCACTCCTAGAGCCTCATGCATACTATCTGATGCCTTGTCCAGAAGACAATAAACTTCAGGCAGGTCCTGTTATTCAGCCAGTGGGAAGAAGGCATACAAAAGTTCTTTGCAAACCATTCTACCGTTTTAGAAACACAATTGCACTGCCGGTATGTCTTTAAACCACACTGACATTTTGTGGCAGTCAATCCCCAAACTGCTTAAAAGATGTAACTCTGACCCAGACTCCTCCAAATACATGACTCTGACCAAAACTCCTCAGAAGACATGACTCTGACCAAACATCTGTTTAAAAAATATTCTGAGCACCAAATAGAGTCCACACAACTACCAGTGGGACATTCCAATACTAAACTTGCTGTTTCTATCCTTTCTATTGAGAAATTACCTCCTCTGGGAGAGGAGACAGAACTACTACTTAAGACCTACTAAAACCTTTTGCAGATCCAATATGCCAGGAAAGTGCCAATGATTTCTGTAAGTAACATACTTCAGTGGAAAGGTATGAGAACAGCAGTAGTGAAACATGGCCAAAAAGTGTCATCAGATAACAGGTAGGAGAGTTATTTTGTCTGAATCACTAACACTACAGTTAAAGAAGGCTGTTCTTGATCCATGGAGAAATTCAGAAGTCCTAACCAGAGCTGCTAAACTGTAAACATGGTGAAACTGCTGAGATGTTGTTGCTGGGCATTTATCTTTGATAAAGAGATGAGCTATTTTTGATCTGATGGAATGGTTTGAAGATGAGTCAGATACAACGTTATTACTCTTTCTCCAATTCACTGAACCTTCTTGCTTCTATCCTCCTTTCCAATTTAATTTTACATCTCTGAAAAATTAAGCATGAGGCATTGCAGCCAGTACTAAGGGGTGAAAAGGAAAGCATTGCTTGCACTGCACAGCAGAAGTCTCACCCTGAGTTAGGAGACAAGAGTATCGCTTTCGACTCACTGCCTTGCTTCCCCTTCAGGCTCCAGCTTCAATGCACGCTTGCCCTTAGATATTATCTAACATAGAAATACACAATATTTACTTTCTGAAAACAGTTGCTTCTGACCCCATGATGGCAATTCTTCATTGTGCAAGCATCTGAAAAATGCCTTGCATCATCCAGTTCTGTCTGGAGGCACTCCCAACAACAGCAGCTGGGTGCGCGCAGCCATGAGCGACTGGGGTGAGAAGAACTTCAGCAATGTCGTTTCTCGACAAGTCCATTATTTTTTGTTTGATGTTGCACTTATTGCCCAGAAGCTAATCTCTGGTGGATTTAGGAGATCAAGTTCGTGGGTGCACATTTCTCCCCTGGCCCCTGGCCCTGATGAAAAGTATAATCTCAGTGAATGCCTTTGGGCTGCGGATAAAATAATTTCTCTGAAGAAGTAAAGAACAAGTAGGGCATGGGGCTGACTTGTTAGCTCAACTAGACCACTCCATCGGCAGTGCTCTGACTGTTCTCATTGGCCCTGGGTGCCAGAAGAAGACTCAAAAAACGACATCCACAGGGGAACAAATCAATAAGCATGAAAAATAGCATTTCTGTACTCTGACTTCATATTAATACTTCTCTCTGATAATTCTGAGTGGGTAATCAGGGCTTGAGGACCTGTGGAGTCAGAGTACTCAGACAGGCAGCTAAATTATCAAATGTCTATTTCAGACCATCTTTCACTGTGAAAAGTATTCAGTTACCAGCTGACCACTGGCAGCACACAGATTCTTTTCTGCATGCTTCAGACAGGACGTGCCCTGTCTTTTTAGAAAACTCTCTTACATAGACAGAATGGCAATGCCAAAGGCAACATTAGAAACCAGAAGCTCCAAGGCCTTTATACAAGTTTGCTGCAGCATGGAGATGCCTCCTGTACTTCATGCAGGGATAGAACATTCCCATTAATGCACTGTGTAGGGAGCTTTATAAGGAAGACAGAAATGAGAGCAGGGGAGGAAGGTTATCACTGAATGTTAAGGAAGCCGCTGAGTGTAAAAAATCTGTGATTGCCTTGATGAAGTAGATTCTGTTTGGCTGGAAATTACTGGGACAAGAGGTGTCACAAACTGCCCCACAAGGATGGTGCTGAGGACCTTTTTACAGCCTCCTTCCTCTATTCAAATTTCTATATAAATTATAAGGGAAATAAAATGACAGGAAAACAATACATGCAATTCTTTGTCTATGGAAGACTTCAACTTCCCAGGCATAAACCAGAACATAAATGATGGCAGAGGTCCATCCAAAACACAAGGATGGTAAAAATTTTAATAATCCCTTACTAACAAGAGATGGTGCTACTGCAGAGTGAGAAAACAGGACCTCTGCTTTGATTTACATGAGGCTAATGACAGAAGGGAATGATACACGAAAGAAACAGTAGGATAACAGAACCTGCAATATCTTAGGAGAAACAAACTGTATTTCTTAATGCAAAAAAGCATTGAGGGTTACATACAATCTCTCCCCTGCTATATGAAATTGAAAGTAGAAGCAGCCACTGCTTACTGAGGGTGAATGAGATTTTGCCTAGGACTCCAGTACAGTAAACACTATGTTTACATTCTAAAAAGTATATGTATTCTGAAATGTATTTTTAAAATTCAGAATAATGCTAAGTCTTACAACAAACTTCAAAAGAAAGAGCAATTAATTATAGGGAGGCAAAGAGAATGTAAGAGAGTAAGAGAATTGTCTTTTTGGAGCTGAATAATTCAGTGAACTCAGTCTGCTGCAGCTGAAACAGCTGATTTGATACAGTGCTCCAAAGGAAACCATTACTGAAGGTGGAGATGACAGGGATTAATACAAACACAATGTGAATGAGGAGCAACGGGCCACCATAAAAAAGGAGTTGTATGAATGGAGCAAATTGCCCAGCAGTGTTCCTCAGGGCTCAGTCTTTGGAGCAGTACCATTTAATGTATACTTCCATGAACTAGGGATAATGATCAGCTTTACAAAGTTTGTACGCAATAGAAAGCTGGAAGGTATTGCCAGTACTAAGGAGGACCAGATCATCACACTGGAATTAGATGACCTTCTTGCCTGCAGTGATAGAAATTTAATAATGTGAACTGCAAAGTCATGTTCTTGGGATTCATCAGCTGGAAGAAACAGAGAAGGAAAAAGATCTGAGTGTTCTGATGGACTGTCAGTGTGCCAGAGCTGCCAGTACGACACAGCTGTGGAAACAGATAATGTAATGTTCAGATGGCTTGGGTGAGACTTTCAGCAGAGAAGGAAATATTGGGACTTTCAGGCAAGATGCTGGCAAGATTTTCTGTGAAATATTTATACAATTCCAGTCAACAGTGTTGAAAAAGATTAGCTTAAACTGGAATCAGTGCAGACTGGCCATTAGAACAATTACAGAAATACCAGTCTTAGGGAGAGAAAAAAAGACCATGGTCTATTCAGTGTAACAGTGGAGAAACAATAGGAAGGTCCTTTGTAAACAGACCGAGATAAAGAGCATGGAAGAGAACTAAGTGAAAGGTTAAGATGACTGTGCCATCAAACGTTGGCAATCTGATCAGCAGTTTAGACTGAAAGCTAAAGACAGTGTTTCTAACTGTTTAAGGAGATCACACATTGGCATGATCCTCCAAAGGCAGCAGTAAGGGCAAGGAGCAGAAACAGTCTGCAAGTGGAACCTATATACCCATGGAAGAGTTGTATAGCTGAGTAAGAAAATGAGTCTGTGGTCAAGAAATGTCTTGGGTATACCTAAAGAGGTTTGAAATAAAACTAGATCTTTCTTGCTCTGTATTTTCTTGTGTATGGATGCCACACTTCAGAGAGCTTTCTGACTGCCAAAAGGTTCCACCAACAGGAAACCAGTGGGTTCCTCCCAACACATTTCTATTCCTGCACAAGTCAGCTTCTGAGTTTTTTTTGCATTTCTCTGAAATATTGGAGCTTTGCCAATTTTTATGCCTGAAGGAAGACATCTGTCTGTGAAATACATGTTGTATTGGAAGAGATATGGTTAAATGATCTAGTTTGCATCCTAGACAGTTGTGAGTTGTACCTGGGCATACTGATGTGTGGAAGGACACACACAATGGGGCCTCACTGGATCAGCTCCTCCTCTCCAGTGCCCTTCTGCTGCACTGAAGCCACCCTATAGTGCAGTCTGTCTCTCCCTTTTCAAACATAATGCACTCTCTTCTATTGCCTAAACTAATTATTACTTGACATTTTTTCCTCTACAATTTTACAGTTGAATTTTCATTCCTTAAGTGCTTGCTTTTTCTTTTCTTACTTATCTTGGTAGAGATTAAAAGTAACCCTTCTCTAGGACCCCTCCTTGGAATTCAAATTTGGCACAGGTTTCTTATAGGAAACTTGAGAAACTCTAATTGCTTATTATATTCTTTTCAAATACCCTTGGCCTCCTAACATTTCTATTTGGCACCAGATGTTCAGGCTACATTCTCTGCTTTACTCATTCTTCTCTCTTCTACCACAGTATGGGATGTGATAAAAGAGCTTTTGCAGTGATGCAGTGCAAGTTCAAGGACACCACTTCTGTACCTGCCAGCAGTGACTCTCTGAACTACTGCAGGATGGCTGAATGTCTTTATTCTCCTCTCTACAGCTGTCATCTTCCCCACCCTATTTTACTGGGAAAGAAAGCCAGAATAGTTACATAACATGTTCTCAACAGGAAGCAAAGTCATTGCCAATATTGTGTTTGGTTTATTTGTTTCCATGTCAAACCAGAAAAGGGGGGAAAAAAAAGCTCTCTGTGAACTACCTGGCCCAATATAATCCTTTCTTGTGTTTCTGGGAAGTACCTACAACACCTCAAACATCTATAGAAATAGTTTTAATAAGAGGAAAAACAACACCACATTTTGAGTGGTTTGAACTCGCTCTGCTATGTTCCTTTTAAGCTCTTGCCCAATGGTATCATAATATATCTCACGCAGCCCACTCAGGTTGTCCATCACATGAAATCTGATTGCATTTTTCTGGATATTTGAACATGTGAAACTGGTATGAATAATTCTGATTCAATCACAAAATCCTCTGTAACTTGTAGCCTGTCAGGATAAACTACTTTATTCTCTTAGAATAAACATAATTCTTACAGGCTCTAACTCCTGTGTCCCAGTGGATCCAGCACTGCAGGATACTTCAAAACTCAAAGGACTGCTTTGCTTGAATTTGGGTCCTCTGTTCATTGAGGATCCACTTTCTGAGATTTCTACCTAATAGAAGGCATCTACATAAAGTTTAGCATGGGTAGGTATGCTTCAGGTAGTGATGCCAATGGGAGCTATTCATAGCTTGATGAGCGAATCAAGACTAGAGGGGAAAATCTTTCTGAGCTGAACCTCCACTGTTAAGAAATGCACTAGGAAAGATAGCAGCTGGGTGAAGGCTCATGAGCAAGATACCCTGACAGAATGAAAGGGATTTGGGTTGTCTCAGAGCAGCTCTATGCTAACCTATGGCAACCAGAGAAGTCACAAACATTGAAGACACAAAACAACAGAGCAGTTGGAAGGGGCAAGTGGAGGAAACATCCTTGACTTTGTTGATGACTTTTGTCACTTGATTTTGGCATTGCAGGGCAGGATTTAGTGACCTATCAATGAATCTTCATATCTATCCTCCAAGCTAACTCAGCAGTGTTTCATAAAATAAGATTACAAGTGATTTCATGGGCTTTATTTTTCACATACTTTCAGCCTCTGCCTGTATGTGTAGATTGCGCACACACTGTAGAACCCAGCAGCATGTCAATAGGGCAGTATGTTCTATGGGACCACGGGTAACTCACAACCTGGCTCTGCTGCCTCCTAGGGCTGAGGAACCACTGTCCACCCCTTCCCCGGCAACCCCAGGGACCTTGTCCGCGGCCAAGTAGCCACAAGGTGGTGCTCATCAGCCTCGCTGCATGCACCGAGCCTTGGCATTCCAAAGGGCAGGATGCGGAGCGAGCGGCTGAGAGCTAAGCTGCCCGAATTCTTCACACACTTGGTTCTTGAACGAGTGTTTTCTGCATTAGTGCTTGCAAATTCTCCAAGTCTAAAGGCTTTACATTTTAAGAAGTCTTATGAAGTGTACCAAACATACTAAGATATGAAGGGAGAGAAAATTGGGGGAGCCAAGAGACATCCTAACATATTGATGTCAATCCTAGCAGAGCTTCTAACTGTATTTGCAGGCTTAGCACACTTGTCCTATTCTTCCTGCCATGCCCAGCCAATGGAAGCAAAAAGGAGACAGGAAAATTAGCCTAAGATGTGTAGTACATGACAAGACCTTGTTCACATTTTCACTCATGTTATTTTCCTGTCTCTTGGTCATCTCCTTCTCCCTGCCTATTTATTTCTCTTCAGTCCCCATTCTCTGTCTTGGCTGCATAGTCTCTCAGAAAACATAAAGAGGACTCAGCAAGCCATCCCCTGTCTCACATGTACAAAGCTTTGATCTCTCCATCTCTGCCACCATGGCTGCAGCAGAGCCATACTGCAAAGTGCCATTCAAGAGGCAGATCACCTGCCTTTCACTGTAGTCTGAAAATCAGCTTCTGTTTGAAGAACTCATATAAATACCACCATGAAGGAAAGACAACTAGACCTCAGGGATCACAAGGAAAAGCTCTCCCTGAACGATTTTGGTAGCTTTCTTTTATTTCTCCTATAAAAGCAGGTGAGGCAATGTATGCTTTATTCACATAATCATGTCAATGTGCATCACATGCAACATGTGCTACCTGTGTTGATGATGGCTGGGCAAGATTAGGTATCTGTATTTATTTATATTGTGCTTCATCTTGGAACAGGTGGTCTCCCTGATTTCTTGGCATCACCAGCATGTGAGAGGCCCATTCTTGCATGCTTTGACGTCTGTGGCAGCTATAGTTGTGTGACTTATCCCTGGGTAATGCCAACTAAATCAAAATTATGTTTATGCATAAGAACTGCTTTATTTTTCAAGCATCCAGCTTTTGTACAGGCAGCTCAAAAATGCTCTCCCTTCTTTTCTCCTTAATACCTTGTCAGAATTTGATTAGTACATTATCCCTTCTATTCTTCCACAACCAGCCTTTAGGCAACAGAATTCATTCTTCTTTCCCATCCTATTCTTATGACATTTCCTCTTAGACAAGTTGTGCCCTATCCACACAAAGACTGATGGTCAAGTGGGTACAGGATTTAATGAGTCCACACACAGTAGCCACACCCTTTGCAAAGACTAGATCCATGGTTGTTGACTGTTAGAAAGTGTAATGGATAAATAACAATCTGCTGCCATTGCTCTGTATCACCCTCCAGGAGCATCACAACATCAGAGCCATTAAAAAGCCTCTGGTGGCACGGTGCACACTGGCCCTCATGAGACAGCTCTGAGTCACTGCTGAATGCTCTAACTCTCCTAGAAGAGACAGTATTTATCCTTCTGCTTCAGTTTTAGTTAGACCAGTCAATTTGCCCTACTTGGTCCCTCTACTGCTCCAACCAATGCTTATCCAACATACAGCATTCCTTTGACCAGTGTAAGAGAATACACCACAGCTGATGGCTACAACAGCATAGCTCCTGTATATACCTCATACAAAAGCAAAGCGCTGTGCATCTGCTACAAAAAGCTAGAAGACCTCAATTCCCACTCTGCTGCTTCAGTCACTTGGGAATAAGGCATGAAACTTCAAATGCCATTCAGAGATTGTGTAGACACATTATCTTATCCATGATGGTCTGCCATTTGTTCAGTTACCCCTTTGCCAATCAAAATAATTGCAGTGATTAATAAATTCCAGCAGTTTTTATAAGGCCTGCTGCACATTCAAGGCACAGTAGAGAAAGAGATGCTCACTTTCTAATTCTTGTTGCAGGTTTGTGAGGTCTAAAAGCCAGCCATTAATAGCTAGTTTTAATTACAGTTAGCCTCCAGATCTTCACCTCCCAAAGATAAATCTGCAATGTGCTTGTATGTTTCTGCCTTATTTAAAAGGCACATGGAGAAAAAATGTAAGTGCAGATCTGCTGATGGATTGATTCAGCAACAGTCAAAATCTGCATGAGCTTTACTCAGTTTCACACTGGTGTAGTTTGTACCACTACTTAAAACATCCCCTACTCCCAAGACTACCTGGCTTGCTTACATATTTACTCTTGCACTGCTCCAAATCCCACCACACCACCTACCTCCCAGAGTATGGGTTTTGAAAAAACAAACCTGCAAACCCAGCCTCACTCTAGAATGGAACCCTTCCCTTTTTCTTTCACACAAATACTGTTATTCTGGTTTATGAAAGTTGCAGTGGGGCAGCTATCTAATAATAGAAAGCTTTACAATTTTACTTAAAAAAAAAAAATAAGGTAAACCAAATTATTCTCTGATTATTCTCCTGCTGCTGGAGGGTTGTTTTAAAAGTAAGAGATATTTTTGAATGTAATTTCCTTGTAACATGAAAGACTTTCTTATTACATGAGGCTTTTCTAGTACATAGTTGGTAGAAAGTCACATTAGGTTTTCAGGCTGAAAGATGCCTGAAGAACAAAATCATTACCATAAGCATTTACTTTTATGATCATTGTTGAGCTGTAATGACAAATACATCAGAGTGCCAGTAGAAGAGCAATGACTGGCCCTTTCTTTAAAAAAGGATGCACCTTGCCCCATCTTCTGGACAAAAAGTGCCTGAACGGGATGGAGATTCGCAGCCAGGTCACTCCAAGCAGTCATATGCTAAAGTACCAGTGATGACGAGCTTGGCATATACAGTTTGTGACAAGATGTTAACAGATTTTACATCTAATCCTAGCTCCAGCATGGATTTGGAAAACAGTACTCTGCTGCAGCACCACACAACAATCACTTTTGCCACAGTCTTGACCACAGCTTCTTGTTGGTCACCACTTACAAGGGTCACATTAGTACAGAGAAGTTAGTGAAGATGGAGGGTTAATGTAGCCCAGTGTCAGCATGTCACTTCTTAGCTTCAGTAAGCTAGGGATCTTGTGTCTGCACTGAAGAATGATTCATTTTAAAAGAATGTAGGTATCAAAATGCAGGCACTTCTCCAGCTACATACAAGTTAGACTATCTGTTTCTTGCTGATACAAATTTTCACACGCTAGGGGGGAAAAGTGCTGGTTTCATGCATCACTTTGCACTGGAGTGTGTCCAGTTGCTTTACTTATCATTATGCAACTTAACCCTGGGCAATTCAACACCCAAAGACAAAATTAGAAATACATAAATATATTTGCACTGTTTCTTTGCTCTCCATAACAATATTTGTTTCACTCCCCAACCCAAGATGAACTGTACAGCACGAAACGAAGCACAGGGAAAACACCAACCACATTATTTTTCTGAATTTTGTATTTTGCCATTGATTATTGTCTGGCAGAGAAGATCAGGTGGGACTATTTCAGTTTAAAATAAAATGACCATCTTGATAACTGGAAAAATTCATACATGGACAAAATCTCTCATCAAGCAGCCCTAAATCAGGAAACACTTCAACTGACTTACAATATAAGCTTTGTCAGTCTAGTGATAAGCAAGGACTCAGGACTAATGTAAGCCAAATTCTGTTTTACCAAAGTGAAGAACTTACAGAAAAGCTGAGGGGGGGTGGGGAAAGCTGGTCTTACTTAAGTACTTTTTTTTTCCATCTCCAAAATTACTTAATAGTAACTGGAAAGTTCAAACAACACCCTTTTAAGTTACAAAAGAGATTAGCCATGTTTTACATACAGAGAAACAACATCTGAAATGACATATAGGAACATGTATGTAACACAAGAATCTATTCAACATATACTAAGGCAGTATCACAGTTTGCCCTTTTGGCTTTGACTGTCCATTAGGGACAAAGTCTGTCACTTAAGTGCACACATGGCAGACTGCACGGGGAGATGCCGACACAAAGCACACCATAAATAATAACTGTCCAGGGGCACATGGAGGCTTAACATAAGAACTAGAATTCAGATATCCCATTCTGGGACTTGTGTATATCTCTCTGATTAGCACAAATTATTTAAATGCAGAGACAAAAGTTACCTGGTGGCAGAAGAGTAAACAGGAGTGGAGTCCAGTCCAGTCCCTGCTATTGATCCCTAACAGAGTCATCCCTACTTAAATGTTCTTCTTTTGACTGGAAAGTAAATTTAAGAATAAAGCTCTCATTCTGAAGAATATGACTGATGATAATCACATCACTTCAACAAAACCTCCATCTGCTTGTTGACAGAGTCCACAAAGTAGGTTTTACTAGCAATACCACAATGGCTTTAACCACAATGAGGTACAAGGTGAAAAATTGATAGAGCCTTCTAAAAACAAGGACATTTAATTTGAAATTAAAAGTAGTAGAGAAATATAGAAAGATTCAATTCATACTAATGATAGCTTCTGTAGCGATCAGATCCACCTCATTAAGGAGCTTCCCAATGCTAATTATATCATCATTTTAATGGGAAACATTTGTCTTATTGCAGTCCAGATTCTGTTGGCACTGAAGTCAATGGGAATTCTGCCACTGACTTCACTGGAAAGGGGAAGTCTCTGTATAGTAAGCATTTATAAATATCATATGTTTGTCTCTATAATTTATAAGTGATTGCTCTACTTGGAAAACTGAATCTTACTTTAGTCCCTGTAAAAAGCCATGGGACTTCCTTCTTTTGGACCACTGTAGACTGTGGTCCAAACGTTCATTTCATTCTGCAATGTCATCTGTTCCCTAGCCAATCCAGAAATGACAGTAGTGCTCTAGTAGTGCATAGAGAGCTATGTCCAGCTCTCATCAGCCAGAGCCACTCTCACTGTATTATCAGTTGCTAAAAAGTGCAATTCTATGAGCATCCCCTTCTTACAAAGCTTTAAATACAAAAAAAAAATCATAAAGAAAAGTCTGACAGAGTTACTGCATATATAGAACCTACCTTCCCATGCACAGGGGAAAGCCTTTTCTGACTGCTACTGACTTCAAAAGATCATTTCTTTCCAAGTTGTTCAGCAGGGAGGATTTAAACACAATACTAAGTTAAGAGGCCACAATCCCAGTGTTGAGAAAATCAAAAGTTTTGTAAGAATAAAAAGCAAAGGAAAATAATATCAATAGATGCCATCCTTATTAATGGCCTATTAGGCACTTTACCCTTAATCAGAACAAATGAAGAGATTGGTTCCACAGTCTGTATTCATTAGTTTGGGGCCTTGTTAAATTCCCACTCACTCCTTACCAGAGCTCTATTTACAAATTTGCCAAGACTCCTGTTTCCTGTAACTTCACAGCTGCAGAATTTACCATCCAATTCACCACTGAGCAAATGTTGCCTGCAGAAATGTCAGATGATGCAAACCATCTCAGAAAGATCTGGAAAGTGCTCAGCATTCCTCAGAACAGAAATAGCTGTTACCACCAGGGAAAGATTCCTGTCACATATGATTCAAAGAAATGGACCCAAGGACATTAATTGCCTATATTTAAGAGTCGACACAATGCAGACGGTGCTTACGTTTGTTTGGGTAGCAGGTCTGTGTTTCAGTGTTAAGGAGTCATTGTGCCCAAGTTTTTCACCATACCAGCAGCTTCTACTATGATATTTACAGAAGGGTTTTGAAAACTCAGCAGGCAGTATGTGGCTGTTCCAAAAACCTAACTCTAGTAGTCTAATGTTATCAGCTATGAGAAAAAGGCAAAACCACGTTGGTTTTGCCCACATCATGCAGGAGACACACCGTTAGCTCTGTTGCAGGGGTGTGCTCTAGGCATCATCAGAAAATATGCTCCTTCTCCCTAGCTCATCCAGATTGCATTTTTTTCACCTGCACAAAAGGAAAGGAAACGTCATGCTGCATTTTCATCATCACTACAGGGAAAAGAGACAAAGTCCTTGAGAGTTCAAAAACTTAGGCAATTAGAGAAAATATCTTCCATCTACCTACCTCAAACCCATTCCTCTTTCCCCAAACAAGCACAACTTGATAAAATTTGAAACCCATATGTGGGATGTAATCATCAGGAGAAGCTAGAGAATTTGGATTCCAGTGACTCTTTTGGGTATTGAGGCAGAGTGTATCACCCAAACCCAGAACTCAGTGTTTTTGTTAAATATAGCCCTAAACTCTCACTATGCTTCAAAGTATGTGTCAGCTTTATCTGCATTGACCAGTCTGTAATTCTACACTCTGTCAGGGATCCCTAAAAACAGCCTTCACACAAACTAAGTCTGTTTAGCTTGCAGAGAAAACCCTGAGGCTGGAGTGAAATTCATGTTCTTTTTCAATTCTGTACTGTTGCTTCTGCAACAAGACCACACCATCGGCACTGTGAGCAGCAACAGCAGCCAGATAGTTCTCACTACAGTGTGATCCAGCTTTGCTCAGTGTAAGCACAGTGGGAGTAAGAGAAATGATCCTTAGAAACTAGGAAAAAACAAACAAGCAAGCAAACAAACTAACAAAAAACATGTAAGGATCCTGGAAAGATTTCTGCTTTTCACTTCCAATTTCAGTGGAGAGAATTTCCCACCAACAAGAGAGATTCATTAAGCTTCTTTTATTTTTTACTTAAGTAATTGGTATTAATAGATTGAACTAAATACCAGGGGGGGGGGGGGGGGGGAGGGGAAGGAAAAAAGAGGGGGGTAAAAGGAAAAAAAAGAATCTTCAAGACACCATTCTTTAATTCTAAGGTTTCTAATATTGATGCCATTATCTTTTAAGTTGAAGTCCTCTGCCGTAATCAGGTAAACAAGTCTGTTAGTCATTAAGGCTGCATGGTTCTCTTAAGAATGGTGCTAAAGCCATCAAGGGGATTTTGGGTCAGCTGAGACACAGGATATCTGATCCAGCAGATCCTGACGGGAATTTCCTTAGTAGCTGAAACAGTAGAGGACAAGATGAATTATGAAATTCATCAGACAACTTAAAATGGTCCTAAATTGAATGGTGGAGTTAAGCACAATCATTTGCTTTTGCTAGGCTGGAGTGCAAGGAAACAAAGATCATTTTGAAAACTATTGAGTCAGATTAATTTGATTCTAAATGGAGTCAGCAATAATTGTTTTATGTTAAGCCATTTCCACCCTAACACTTCAAAATAATCAGGAAAGAGACAGAGAAATAGTATTTTCATCACTTTAATTGCCAACATTTCTCATCTCTAATTCTATGCTTTTTTAATCTCCTCCATCTGCTCTACATGTTTCAGCATTCCCTGGACACAGACAGACAGTTTAGTAACTATATTAACTCGGTTCTGAGTTTCTTACATCAAGCCCATGTCATTACAAGCAAGTAGGTTAGGATATTTAGTCTGCTTGTAGCAGGGCTGTAAAACTGTTGAAGCAGCTGTCCTCCAGTCTCCTGCTTGCACTCTGAAGTGCACACTCTAGGCTGAGTTTAAGCACACAAACTGCTGCTCTAATTCAACGAGGTTTACAAACAAGAAGAAGCTCAAGCTCTCCTCAGCTAGATGTAATGAGACAGTATCTCCAAACACATTTTGCTCTTCTGAGAAAGCTGAATTTCAGGCTGTTTTTCTCCCTAGAGGCACACTGCACAGCTGAGCTAGGCTGTGTAATGATGGCTTCTGTGCTGCCCAGAGCCAGCTGCAATCTCCACAAGCTGCTGTTGCCTCTAACTGGGCTTACTGGAGAAGCTGACATAACAAGGGCCAAAGCACCATGGCCTCATCCCAGAGTCAGCACTCAAAATCACAACTCTCAAGCAATATCCCTACAAAGGAGTGCAGTCTCTGGGAGGTTTATGGATGCCTCCCTCCATAGAATAGCATAGAAGCAGCTGTGGAAAGGCAATTACAGCATTTTAACCTGTGAAGAACATGCTTCTGTTTTCCATTTTACTGGCTGGGTTTGTTTCTCTAATAGCTGTCATGCTATTTTTGCCATTGTTGTTGTTTACACCATTTTCCTTGGAAAACTCTAGGGGATTGCAGACCTACTGGCAGAACTAGGGCACCATGATACAGTGAAAGTGATGCCTGATTATCAGATTATGTTTTTCATACTTCAGGGTTTAAAATTGGGTGAAATCCGATTCCACACATCCAAAGGAAATCCTCCTTTTGGAAGGCAACGTGCTGGCCTTATCAGCAGAAGCTGAGTTCCAATGTTTGTTTCGGTAGCTAAAGGCTCTACATACACCTAGCATCTAAACAGAGGTGTATTCTGCAAACAAAGGTGAGTGTAGAAGATACTCAGGCAAATACACCAGGTCACCCCTGAGTAGGAAGTCACACTCCCTCAGATCCATCACTCCTCAGAAAGCTCCTTAGACTACCTCTGTCAAAATGGAACAGACTGACAAAGATTAAGCTGATCATTTCAGCTGCCTGCATTCATAAAGGCACTGACACAGGTGCTTATAGAAATTTTAATGTAAGAGTGGTGGCCTTATATTCCAACTTCATCAAGGCTTAGAACAAGCTTCAAACATTATTCAGTGCATGCTTCTAGGAGTTTTGCAATACCAACATATTTAATAGAAAAATATGCTTGATTATCCAAATATCCAGGACCATTAAACCATGTCTAACTTGGTACTTTTCTCCAATGCATGACTCCAATTCTCCTACTAGTTCTAATAATGCATACACTTTAATTCCTCTGCCAAAAAAATCCCCATCATTCATAACCAGAAGCATTCATAATTCAAATTACTGTCTCTGCTGTTGATGGCACCATCAATTACAAGGTGATGTGATGGGGAAGGGCTTCTGCACTGATTAGCATGCATTTTTCAACACGGCTGTTAAGTAAAGTTTTATATAGCTGTAACTTTCAGGAAATAGCTGGGATTTGGTACTCTGAAATCACCTTCCTGTGGTATTCTGAGATAAGAGCTCTGGAGCTGCACATTTCATATGATAATCAAATTTCAGTAACATCACATTGTGCACAGAAGTAATTCCAGCAAAAATTTTATGTGCCAAATTTTTCCCAGAACCACTGCTTGTACAGCTCAGCTCAGCACTCTGTAGGGCATAGAATACATTTGTAAAATGGTCATACTTTTTGAATTCAGCAAAGCACTAAACCACACACTGCACAACACCTGCTTCCATCCACCTCTACTCAGAAAAGGACAAGCCAATATGGAGAATTCAGGAATCAGCAAGATACTTTCTGTTCTCACCTTCAGGGTTTGCAAATCCAGAGGTTGCTGTACTTGTAATCATTTAAATGAAATTAGTCAAATCCTTCAAAGATTGTAAAATTGGTTCAAGAATCTCAAGAATTTTGCTCAGATATTTGCTGCCTATGCATTACAATGCAGTTCTGCAAGTTGTCTCGGAGAGTAAGAGATGCAGTCAAGCATCTCCCCATTTACCAAAGGCAGGCCTCCTCTTGTGCAAGAGAGAGCTCATGCTTGATTTCTGAACACTTCACAGACACCTTCTGCTACAGCAGCTAACCTGTCACAGCCAGGCTTGGAGTTCTATTAAGGAGACAAGCCTGCTGCCCTAGCCTTTTTTATTCATGAAGTTTCTAGTTTAGTAAAATTCCTTTTTAAATGTGCCCTTCTAGCAACGTGCAATCGGTGCTATAATTCAGTTCAGATGAAGGCCCTCATGGCTGAAGGGAAGTTGTTACATGAATTTATCACTAGAATACTTTTTTTTTTTTTTTTTTCATTTAGAGCAACAGATTTGAAGTGATTTACTTGACTGCAGCAATTTGCTAATAGGACCCATAGTGAATACAATGTAGCTTGCCCATAAATTAATAAGAACCCACATTCTATGATGTCCTGCCTGTGTTGTTCGATACTACACAATACAACTTGAAATCACCGGGCTATCTGGACACTGGTATTGCTCAGGAGCTACAGCACAAATGCAGCACTCTATGGGAAGAACAATGCCTGCTTCTGTCTTTTCATCCCACTGATCCTTTAAATATTTGACCAGCGGAATCACTTTATTGATGTACAATTTGATTAAACCAGGCTTAGCTCTCAAATGCTGAATGAATTCTTGTTTGTAAAGACTTTAATGCTTTCATATCTGATGCTATTATGCCTCTAGTAGCAATGTCCATATTAATTCAGTTTACTTTTCTACAGTCTTCATTCTAATTGTCGTCAGTGTTGTTGGCAATGTCTGATGGCAAATGAAGGAATGCTTTTGAGTTCCTGAGTCCAAGTGTGTGCCCAGGAGATATGAACTCCATATTTGGACAACACCCAAACACCCCTTATCATGCACTGGTTTCTACAGAAAAGAAGCCCAAGCACACAGGTTGGACTGGAGCAGTGACAGGTTTTGACCTTTTCCTGATCTCAGCAAATGGAGGAGCAGGGACTTATGTCACACCTCATGGAGCAGCTATAAATCAGATTGGTATGGGCTTTGTGCACAGGAAAAACATCTCTAAGCGTCAGTTTTATACCTGTTAGCATTTGGGAGATTTGAAACACATATATGCTTGAAATATACAGAGATCCCTGACAAGAGACTCTGACAGCAAAATGGAAGGCGCTGCTTTATGCAGCAATTTCAGTACCAGATTGGTACACTCACTAATAATGGCCCAACTCTTATTCCATGCTCTGCAAATTCATAACTGCAAGGATTGTTTCTGTTTACAGTGGGATCCAGTGCTTAAAAGGTGTGATAAGGACTATACAGGAATCTACAGATAGGCTCAAAACCATCTGAGTTCATGTCAAACATACCTGTACCTGACAATCTGAAAGGGGTATCTTCTTACTTTTAAATACTTCTCCAGTTCCTCTCCTTGCCAAGCTGGATGGCATCTGGAAAGTTACTAACAGTATTTAAGAAAGTAAAACTGACCAGACAGATGTTTTTGCAATCTCTAATGTAGAGCTTGAAAATAAAATGGTTGTTGGAGGCTGGTTGTAAATAGAGTTACATGATCCTTGCACATTTCATCCAGTGCATGTGTTCTGGATCTCTGCTGCCTCCAATCTCACTGCAAAAGTGATTCCAAAACTTGCTGGAGTCTGAAAGCAGCTCAACAGACCAGAGCCATAAATCATTTGGCATCTGTGCTTTATCCTTAAAATTTCAGAGAACAAAAGGAATCAGCTTATGAAAGCCTCTTAGAAAACAAATCACATTTTTAAAGACTGCATCCTTATGTTATTCACACACAAAAGTTCAAACTATGGCAACAGTCCACAGGCATTAAGGGAAATAACAGCAATCAATGCTATTTTTAAAGGGAAGAGTGGGGGCGAGGGGTTAACATATGTGGAATTAGCTCTGGGCAAAATGAGAAGCCATTGCATCTAAAATCAAATGCATTCTCTGAAACAGACACCAGAGACCAAATTCCCATGCAGACTCCTGCAGTCCAAGAGTTTCAGCAGAATTTGGCCTTCCTCTTAACTTAGCTTCATTAGGTCATATCATGCCATCAGTTTTTATGTTGGACGCCCTACTTACTTCACATCAGTTGTTGGCACTATGTAGGCAATTTTCCGAATTGGAGGGGGAGAAGGGGGTGGTGTGTGCACAGGAGAGAGGCTTGCTTTTTTTTCCCCTCATGTAAAATAAAAGTAGTTTCTTAGCAGAGTTTGAGGGGGTAAAGTGATATTTGTATCCCTTCTACCAGATGTCACCAGTGGCAACAAGAGCTAGTATTAAATATCTATCCATCACATTCTTCGTGACATTTTTCAGCGTCAGCTGGTCAACAACCCATTCAGAAAACTGGGAAAGCTGAAATCTTCCACAGCCATTCTTAACCAGTGCTTCTCCTCCTCACAAAAATTATCTGGGTCTGAAACTTTTTTAGGGAGGGGAGAAATGCAGAATTTGTAAAAAAAAAAACCAGAAAGAAACACCTTGTAGAATTATTTTTCTTACATTTACACACAGCAAGTGGAATAAAGCCCCCCTCCACACCCAGTGTCTCTTGCAATCGTCTTTTGCTTCTTTTTCATCAGCTGTTATCAATGTTGGATGCACTAAGGTCTCATAGGTACCCCATTTGCCACTTTTTGCGCCTCACACTATGATTCGTTAGTGGTTGGCCTCAGTGCTCGGCTAGGTTTGTCCTCCATCTTAGAGGAAAATGCTTTGGGAAAAAGGTGCCCTGATACTCTCTCTGAAATTAAGGCAGTCTCTGCACTGCCACTTCTTACTGTGCCACCACCTCAAGCTGTGATGCCAATTGCACTGTCATCCCTTGATCCCTGGCCATAATATTATCTTGTGTGAAATCCGTATCACTTGTCTTTCGCTGTTTGGCTGCCTCTATCCCTCAGTGAGATCCAAGCTGGCAGGCTCCTCACCCAGTGAAGCTGCATTGTTCATGAAAGAAAGTTGGAAAGATCAAATTGTTTCTACACTAAAAAAAAATTATTTTTTTTTAAAGAGAGAGAGAGAGCAAGTAACTAGGCAAAGGAAGGCTTGGAGAAAGTGCTGGCCAAAAAATGTTAACAAATAATCACTTATCAGGGATCATAAGTGATCATAAGATCACTGACAAGTGCAAAGACACTCTTCACATGTTGTTCTGTGCAGTGATGCTGCTATCAAAATGTTTCTCTCTATTCTGAAAGCAAAGATCTTTCATGTAGGGCTCAGGGGCTTTTGTCTCCGAGACAGCTGGGTAGATCACAACCTCTTTGCTTCGTAAATACGAGACTAAAGAGGATGTCAGAACCTTGCAGAATTGCATGATTTTCTCTGGAAACATACCAGATGAAATACCCTCCCCCAGCCAACTGTTCCCATGGACTGACATAATATTATTTTACCTTCTGTGGCAACAAATTCACTGGGAAGGTTTTTTTTTCAAAACAAGAGAGCAGATATTCTAGGAGACAACACCACTATTATTTTCCCTAAAGGGTTTGCTATGCAAACAGTGTCTGAACAGGATAATGTTTTTGGGTGTTGTTTTGTGCTCTGATGATTAAACTCTCTCTCATGTAGCATCTACAGATAAGGTAACAAGCTATCACATTTAAACACTCATTTAAGGCACCTCTTCAGAAGTTAGTAGCGCTTCATTTCATCTGACTCCTCGGATCAAGCATATCAGATAGTGGGTTGGTTTTTTTTCCTCCTCTACATCAAATTGGGAAGTTGGTCTTTTCTGCTTAAATCAGAAGAAATTTGACTCTGTCCTTTTCACCTATCTGGACACTTATCTTGTTTCGTTTGCAAATATCATATGTATTCTCTTGAGATAAAAATAGTGCAAGATGATTAGTTAGGCAAGTTCATTTGACACCATTCCCTCTTCGTGACGCTGAAATCTAAAATCTGTATATGGTATACAACTTAAAGTATATATATGCAAGCTCAGCTCTGCTGGAGACACACAGCAAGTACGTTCCTCCTAACCAGATTGCTTCCACGTCCAGGCAAGAAGACCACAAAGGTAAGCTGATTAGATCCTCTGCTTTCAGGAAGAAGAAACACAAAAGCAGAAGGCTCCATAAATGGAAAGTGCCTATGCAATTAAAATACCTATTCTTATATCAGCTTCCAATATGTCATATCTTTACAAGCTAACAGAGTAGAATCAGCATCCAGCTCACAGGATGGAGTAAGATGGGAAGGATGCCCCTTGTAAAAAATGCTGTAATGTTTTGGTTTTTCCTTTAACACTTCTCCAGTTTCAATCCTGTTAGCAGTGACAATTAGGTGAATGGCAGAGCTCCAAATTATCTTGCCTAATGCTAAGAGGGGGAAGTGTTTTGCACAAGAATACACCGGGACAAAATAATTGCTAGCAAAACAGAAGTACCTTACCTGCCTTAGCTGAAGAAATACCCATTGCCATCAGCGTGATTTAGTCCCATTGTCTTCTTACACCTTCTGAGATACTCAGAAAGAGACTGAAATGACTGACAATTTCTTGTGCTGCAACCCAACAGGCACAAGTGGCAGCCACTTCATATTGTAGGCAAAGGTTAAAGCTGTGTGTAGATGTCAAACTAGTGCACAAACTGTAAATGGTTACCAGCATAGGTTTCCTTCTCATGAATGTTCCTTTCCATGCTTAGATAGGAAGAATGATGCTGTTGGAAGATCTGTTAGGGATTTATGAAAAGATATTTCTGTTCTATTGTGTTAAAAAACCAAACTTTTCAATGCCTTAGTTGCCCTTCCTTCATTAAGATCAAGTTACTTCACAGTAATATTGCAAGTTTTAAGTTGTAACCAGCCTGCACTGGTGTATGCAGTTTACCAACCTATAAATGCATTGATGCTGTGTCCACACTAAGAAATTGACTAGAAACTCAGGCCTTGTTGTATTTTCTTAAGCTATAGATATATATTACATTGGCAAACCATTGCAGCTGTTTGTGACTGAATGGGACAATGTGTATTTTGTCAAATGCTGCTGTTAGAAAGAAAATGTCTCCTCCACCCTCCTAGGAATTAAAATTAAGTCTCAATATCTCTGTTTTCAGCAGATGAATATACTGAGATGCCAACATCTAGAACACAGCCTGGTTTATTATAACCTGCATGGAATCTTAAAAAAAACACCCAAAACCCACAACATAAATAAAAAATTATTTTTGTTGTAAAGCTATCATGAACTGCAGTATGTAATGATGCAGCAGCCCAGCAAGCCAAATGTGTAGTGTCGTTAACATTTACAGTTCTATGACCATTCAAGACTTACTTTCCAAATCTAGATTTGCTTGAAAAGAGCAAAATCATTACTTATTCTGCACTATTATTTTCATTATTTTAAGATTTCTGCATTTATTGATAATACTGGGGTGGTGGTGGTGTATTTCACTTACACTTATTCCAAATCTAGTTCCAGGGGCCGTAGGGGACCTTATCTTTTCTGTATGCTGGGAACACATGCCAATTTGAACTGCGTAATAATCTACCTCCAGGGAAACCCACACAGAAGCCATGAAGTTTTGTGGTGCTAGACAACTTTGACTGGATCTCCCAGTTGCAGTACAAGCATCATATCTTCCTGAAGCCCCACACTCCCCACATGCAGAATTCCTCCCTCATTACCCAGCTTTAAGTGGAAGCACCTGCTGCAGACATCTGTTACAGAGTGCGCCGCTTACAATTAGATGAATAATGTCTCCCCTGTCATATACTGTCACAGCAGTGACTTCAAATAGAGCCATGAAAGAGGTAGAGAAGTCATTTTAATGACTAAGTAGCTCACATTTAATTTATTTTACAGTTCAACAATGGCCATCACTGACATCCTTTCTGCTAAAGATATCGAATCTGCTCTCTCCAGCTGCCAGGGTAAGGAATGGTCTCTCTGCAGCCAGAAGATGCATATCATTTTTATGTCTTAAGATGACATGCCTATCATTTTCCCTTTAGATTCCTTCCCTCTGAGATCTCTACTACATTACAGTATAGCCCCTTGAATTCAGAAAGCCTCACAAGTGCTTATTTGGTGGATAACATTCCCCAAAAGACAGAGTACCAATTAAAGGGCCCCAAGTTTCGGTTAGGGCTGGCTTAACTCTGAGAGTTTTAAAACCTATTCAAGACTTGCATGCAAATAGTTAGCCTTTTCCTTCGAAATGGCAAAAAAGCTTCAAGTTGCACAGTGTCACTTGTGAAGCAATTACCAGTCTCAGTCATCTTAAGAGTTCCTCAGCAAGATCAAGCCAACTTTCCAAATGCTCAAAGAGCTAGTTTGGCTGCTTTCTACCAAATTCTTCAGCAAAGTAAGGAGTAAGTGAAAAAGAAGTATGAATTATAGGAGTTGGTCTGTAAGCCACCCTCTAAATAATTATTAATTGCATGTGACAGGTTGCATAAATCCTGATTTAACAGGATGTGCATTGTAGCAGAAAACTTCAAACTGGCTGGTAGGATAAATGTCCACAGGCAGAGAGTGATTCAAAAGGGAAAAGATCCACTGTGTCTTCTTTTTTTCACTACACCAGGGAAGAAGAGAAAAAGGAGCAGGCTGATGCTTAAGACAAGACATACATAATCGTAAGGAATATAAAAAGTAGTAGCAGCTTCAAGGGAAAATATTTAAACAAGTTCTGTTTCTTCCAGCTGATGATTCCTTCAACTGCAAGTCTTTCTTCTCCATGGTTGGTTTATCCAGCAAAACTCCTGATCAGATAAAGAAAGTTTTTGGAATTCTTGATCGGGACAAGAGTGGTTTCATTGAAGAAGAAGAGCTCCAGTAAGTACTGCTCAGCTGCTGGATTTCTTTAAACAATGTAAACCTTTCAACTGTTTAGTGTGCTAGAAGAAACTTGCTGCTACTTTAAAAATAAAACACAGTTACTTGGCTTTCCTTGAATCTGCGTGGATTTCCTCAGATAATAACAATATTCAAGAGGGGATTGGACGTGGCACTTGGTGCCATGGTCTAGTCATGAGGTCTGTGGTGACAGGTTGGACTCAGTGATCTTTGCGGTCTCTTCCAACCTTAGTGGTACTGTGATACAGTGATACTGTAACAGACATTACCTTATGGGGGTTTGGCATGGATTTAAGAAAAACAGAAGTACCAATATGCCAAGGTAACTTCAGAGCATAAAACTCAAGCACAGTACCCTATACCCTGTTCTATTTCAGGCTGTTTCTGAAGAATTTCTCTTCAAATGCCAGAGTTCTCACCTCCACAGAGACCAAGGCTTTTATGGCTGCAGGTGATTCTGATGGTGATGGCAAAATTGGAGTGGAAGGTAAGACTTGTGGAAACATCATAAGATTTGCATTTACAAACGCATGCATTTAGGGCTACATTTAAACTGTGGCATGAAGAATACATCCAAGTACTTTAGCCTGGTACTTCCTGCTACAATTTTTCTTCTAGTGAGTACTTTTCTTTTCATAGCTTTATTCCCATTTGAACTTTGTTGCAGCAATTAGATATTTGTGCCCAATACAGATCCTGTTCTTCCAATCAATATTAGCAGCTTTGGGTTTGGGTTTTGTCTTATGTCTGATCCATAGACTCAGTGAGCCAGAACTTTGGAACATCACAGGATCACAGGATCACAGGATGTTAGGGGTTGGAAGGGACTTTTGGAGATCTTCAGGTCCAAACTCCCTGCCAGAGCAGGACCAAATAGAATAGAATAGAATAGAATAGAATAGAATAGAATAGAATAGAAGTAGAATACCTTCAAGATCATAGCGTCCAACCTATCACCCAAGACCATCTAATCAACTAAACCATGGTACTAAGTGCACCATCCAGTCTCCTCCTAAACACCTCCAGTAATGGTGACTCCACCTCCCTGGGCAGTCCATTCCAGTGGCCAGTCACTCCTTCTGTGAAGAATTTCTTTCTAACATCCAGCCTAAACCTCCTCTGGCACAGCTTGAGACTGCATCCTCTTGTTCTGGTGCTGGTTGCCTGGGAGAAGAGACCAACTCCCACCTGGCTACAACCTCCCTTCAGGTAGTTGATCAGGTAGCATAGATCACACCAGAATGCATCCAGATGGGTCTTAAAAGTCTCCAGAGGAGACTCAACAACCTCTCTGGGGAGCTTGTTCCAGTGCTCGGTGACCTCTACAGCAAACAAGTTCTTCCTTATGTTGAGGTGGAACTTCCTGAGCCCCTATGCATTCCCTGAATTTGCATTTTGATGGTGGATGCTCTGTGCTTCTGGCCACACCACACTTTCATTTGTTTCTTCATCTACCACTATCAAACACTGGCCAATACAAGTGAGTAGTTAACTCAGTGAGGTAAATTAAGACTGGTATTGTTTTTCGAAGCTAGAACTGCTGAAGTGCAGCACAGAATTTTGTGCTGGAGAATTATCTGCTAAATGCAAATTTCACTGAGCTGCCCTTCTGTGAGAACCTAAGTCAAATTTCTCAAGAAAATCTCACAGGGATGATGTGAACTGGGTAGAATTGTGCTTTTAGAAATTGCAGTAAAGAAAAATAGGACATTATGCATCATGTATTAGAGATGAAGTCACTGAAAACAAGGCTGTCTCAGCTGAACTAGGACAGGTGGCAATAACTCTAACCGACACACGTGCTAATCTTAGCCAGAGTTTGGGAGGAGAGAGAGATACACTGTTGGAGGAATTTGCTTTAGCAGCAGCTTTTGCAGCTTCTGTTTAGGAGCCCCAAATAGGGCATTATATTATGCAGATCTTAGCCCTTAACTATTGAATCTCCCATTCTAAAATTACATCACAGCTGATATTCTCTTCTTTTCCCTACCAAACCTTAAAATGCCTCATATTGAAAGCTACAGGCTCAACCTAGATTCACATTCTCTGCTTCCTTGGCTACTCTCACAGTTTGTGATGGGTTAAAGATAGTTTAACTTTTATCTTAGGATTCCCCACAGATACGAATTTACAGACACACTCCTCCTCTCTGCACTCACTCTTTTTAAGGAGCGAAAAATCTGCTAACGCCCCCAGAATCTCAGTTTAGCAGTAGCTTGTGCAGTGTTATAATAACTTTGGGAGCCCTCCATGGCTAAGAATTTAAGTAATTTTTATCTTTGCTAAAGATATTAAAACTCACTTTCATCTAGCTTCATTCCCTGCCTTTCTCCTTTTCTTCCCTGACAGAATTCCAGTCTCTGGTGAAGGCATAAACGGCACTAGACCAAAGGCAACCTTGGACTGACTCTTCCAATTACCTCGTCCAGCAAGCACTCCGCACTCAGCATGTGTTTGTACCTTTTGATATTGTTTCAGGCATTAACAGTTCCCCAGACATCAAGTTCACACAGCAGATTGCTGAGAAATCTTGCAATGCACAGACATTTTGGTCACTTGGTATTGTTACATTTCCATTGTAAAGAAGGCACTTTGTGATTTTCAACCACTCATAATGGTGAAATTGTGGCTGGAAGAGGGGAGAAAAAAAGATTAAAGAAACAAAAATATCCAACCAACCAACCAACCAACAACAAACAACCTGGGGGGAAAAAAGCTCCTTTTTAATTTTTTCTTAGGTTTCCACCCTCATACTTGACCATGCTGACTCACCAGACACAACTCTGATGATCATAAACAATGATGTCTTTTAAGGTTCAATTGTACCGATTTCACTGAATTTTATTTCTGCTTAATGGTCTGATCCTTGAGGAAAAGTAATGCTAACAAGATAGCTAAACATGATTTATATTGCATCCCAGCCCTGAGACTATGAGAAAAAAAATGTCAGAGGATTTGACACATAGCTCAGAGCCTGGCATACGTTTGTGGGTAATTTTACAAAATGAAGTACCAGGCTACAGCATGTATCATCAGAAAGTGTTTATGGCCTAAGATGTAACTCTCCCTCAAGAAGATTTATCTTCCATGAAATCTAAGGCAGCTGTGAGATAAAGGAGAAGGGTCTAATCACAAGTCACAATTCACAGTCCTGTGACAGTATGTGCCACAGACCTGGAGGTTTTTCTGTGCATCCATGAGTGCCCTGCTTGTTATTTCTCGATGCGTACAAACGAGTAACGCTTGGCTGTGTTTGTCATTTTCTGTGTTTCCCACAGATCAAACAACAGCCAGTCCGGCTATTCAATTGCCTTAAAACTCTGTTACACTGCTAACTAATGGCCATTACTCAATTCTTTCATTTATTATATAAACAATCATCTATATAACCCATAATATGAGAATTTTTTCTTTAGTCTGAAAATTACTGAGTCTTTCCTTTGGTAAGTGACTTACAGGATTTAGAGCTAATTATAGCACTGACTTCATTAATGGACAAAGTAAACAATGTTCATAGTTCAGAGCTCACCAGACTGAGTAGATGTTGTGAATTTCTGGCTGAGTGGGTTGGAACTTTCCCCACCAACATTTAGTTGCCTCCTTTCCCGTCTACTATGACGTGGTTCCAGCTCACAAGTAGACTGTCATTTTAATACTCTTTGCTGAGACTGGATGTTAATTATAACATTATTTGGCAGCTGTTTCAAAGAAGAGCAGAAGCAAAGCCTTCTGGAACTTTTATGTAATGTTCAACATTGCTATTTCCATGAATTGCAAGATGATTATGTGAGGCAAGTACGGCTCGCTCATAGCCAGGCATGCAGGAGAGCTGTTCAGCAGATTTCAGGCAGCTAATGTAAAAGAGGAATTCTAGCAGTTAAGAGTCACTGAACTGTGGCAACATTCTAATGAATATAAACCCTAATGCTATCCCCACCACCTTTGATGTCAAATCTGGACTTAAATTCTAGCTGCTGTTAATTGTGCCACTGAAATATTTTGCATGCTGATGAGACTCTGTTGGTTCCTTTTACCTTATTCATTCTTTTATCTGCTGAAGAAAGAACCCCAGAGGGCAACAATATAAAGGTGTAATACACACATTAACTCTTCACACTGCTCATCACTACAATATGTCACTAGTTCAAAAGCAAATGGCACACACTATACCATGGCAGACCTGATATTGCATTCTCACACATCTGAAAGTCTCATGTGGAATGCAAGAAATGCAGGGCTACATAGTGGCCTAGATAGTATTTCAGAGATGCTAAGCAGCTACGCATCACTGTTCACAACTGCACTTCTGCTGCCAAAGGGAGAATTAAGCACTTCTGAGCACCAGGCAGTTCTTATGCATGTTACAAGCTTCTGTAAAACTTCAGAGAATGTGGTTTATGAGAAAGTGTGTTCTCGAACAGTAACTCCTTGCAAGAAGATGTTTTAAATATCATTAAAGCCATACAGACATTTAATTAGAAACAATTACAATAAAACTTAAAAAAAGTCCCCGGTTTCAGGGAAAGCCCATAGGCTGTTCTGTCTTCTGCTGCCACTAAAATCCACCTCAAATACTGCATCCAGTGCTGGTGTTCCCATCATAAGAAGGACAGAGAGCAAGTCCAGAGGAGGGCCGCAAAGATGATCCAAGGACTGGAACACCTCCACTATGAGGACAGGCTGAGGGAGCTGGGGTTGTTCAGCCTAGAGAAGAGAAGACTCCAGAGACACCTGATAGCTGTCTTCCAATATCTGTAGGGGTTCTACAGGAAGGCTGGAGAGGGGCTTTTCATAAGGGTATCTAGCAACAGGACAAGAAGGAATGGTTTTAAGCTGAGGGAGAGTAGTGTTAGACTGGATCTTAGGAAGAAGTTCTTCAGTATGAGGGGGGTGAGACTCTGGAGTAGGTTGCCCAGGGAGGTTGTGGATGTCTCCTCCCAAAATGTGTGTGGCAGATCTGAATCCTGCTGAGCCCAAAGACTGTGAGTTCTCAGACATACCTCAGTCCCCTCATTAACCTGTATGAGCAGTTAAATCTCTAATCCTCCCAGTACTTTTTGTGAAATAAAGACATTCTACAACGATTTCTTTAAGTGGGAACTAATCACAAAGAAATTGATTGTCCTACGTAAGCTCTTACATAAGGGATATAAAGGTCCAGGGTATTGAACCCAATATCCATATCCACCCTACTGCTTTAGCCTCCGAATCCATTATCTCTCTTAACCTGAAATTTTGGGCTCTCCTAATAAAGAAGCAGAATTGTGCATAAGAGAAAATCTCCTGATATTTAGTGCAACCTGGATGCCTCCTAACTTCATGTTCCTTTGGAGTCACACAGAATCACAGAATCACCAAGGTTGGAAGAGACCTCAGAGATCATCAAGTCCAACACGTCACCACAGACCTTGTGACTAAACCACGGCACCAAGTGCAATGTCCAATCCCCTCTTAAATCACAACCTAGAGCCATTCAGATTCAATTTCAGCTCCCCAACTGTTTGAAATCTCAGAGTCATCTTCTAACAAGTGAGAGAGGACAGAAAGGGCAAGGGGATGTCAGAACATTCATTGCACACACAGACTGGTAAAGTTTCTTCTCGGAGTTAACAGCCAGCCCATGTGGAAAATCTTTGATGCAGCATCATCAGAGGTGCCTGGATCTCTTCACATAAACAGTGTGGGCAGAGGGGGCCAAGGCTGGATTCATTTCCTGGAATGTGTTACTGAAATAGATACATCTTGATTAAATCCCTGAGTAGACATATTCCTAACATTTTCATGCTTGATTGTTCATACATTTAAACACATTTCAATAAGTGGATGTTGTGGAATATGAACTAATTTAAAGTGTTCACATTTTATGATACAATTTCCACATTACTTTTGTTTGCAAGTACAGAAAGCTGCCATGACATCAGCCTATAGAGTACACCATCTAGCACCTGGGATATGGCTGATCCTTAACTTTTGACTTGCTTATCAGCATGTCCTACACTCATGATAACAGGAATATCAGAAGGTTTTTATATCAGGCTCCAGAACAGAAAATCAGTTCACAACATCAGTTACCCCTATCCATCAGGTATTCCTAGACAATGCCTTTCCTTGCAGGTATAAAGCTATTCTAGACCCTAAGTTCAGAGGGGTACTTATGTCAGAGCAGAATATGCAAATGCTTGACTCAAATGGAATCACATCAGTTTCATCACTAGATATTAATAAACTGCTATTTCCCAGATAACTAACTTTCTGCTCTAACTCCCAGGCTTCCAGAACAAACTGATCTCATGTTTGCAATGATCTCCCTGCAGCAGGTACAGCTGCCTGAACAGAAACAAAATACTGTCACAGGCACCTGACAAAGGGATGAGGCTTGCTATAGACTGATAAAGACCAGCTTGCTGTCTCTTGGACTTTAACCAGTGCCTCTGGGCCCAGGATCTTACCCTGGTTTTGGGTGGATCTGTGGGCTCAACCCTCCAACTAACTAGAACTGGCCCCTCTGCACCTTTGGCCTTGGATATAACTGGAGTCCTGCTACACAGACATTTTGAGTTCATACCCATACAGCATGTGGCCTGGCAGTCAGATCCTCTACTCTTAGACTGAGATGCCACCTAAGAACACTTCCACGGGTTGAGTCTTCAATCCCAATTTGGTGAATGTATACTTCAGGTACCCTGGAGTGAGAGGTTTCCCCTTTGTAAGTGAGTGCATGTACACTTTGGGTCATATTAGTGGAAAGAATATTGCATAACACTCAATGCTAAAGCTGAATTGCTGGTGTAGGAGTATATCCCCATGTGCCCTCTGAAACTGTAATTTGATTGTGTTGGAAGGAGTGCTGAGTAGTCTTGCTTACAATAAATCCCCATTTTTGGGTGGCAGTTGTTCTCTGTTTTGGGGATGCTTCCACGACACTCCCCAATAGGTTGAACATTTTAGCCAGCATAAATATAAACACAGTAAAGCCTGATGGGTTTTGGACAGACAACATAAGCTGTTCTTTCAAATCACTACTAAAGGAAAGTCCTCTGGAATTATGCAAGACTTTTCAGTTTAGTGTGCATATACTCCAGTCTTTTGAGTGATTTGATAGACCTGACATTTTTTCTCATAAATATCTGTTCCTTCCTCTTTCTTTACCTTAGCACCCACCTGTCAACCTGTTCTTGTCCTCATTTCCTTGTTTTTGTGGTATTCTCATCCCCAGTAGTCCCAGAGAGATTTCATGGCTGGACTTGACTAACTTTGGTGCCATCTAGAGGCAAGCTCTCGTTTGCCTTAAAAACTCAAAACACTTTAATCGATAAATGCCTGTAAGCAAAATGTGGTCTTCTAACAAGGATTGTTTCTTGAATGTTCAGTAATTCTGACACAGTTATCAGAGTCTTTCTGACACGAGGCCATACTCTCAATTATTTTCTAGGGATCTGAAACAAAGGCAAGATTCCCAAGAGCAAAGTGTAGCTCATTTAGTTCATATATTCACCAGTTCAGGACAAAATGCCTTCAAAAATAACTTGATCTTCTATAGCCCAGAAAGCTCTGCTTTCACAGTGTTCAATTTACTGCACAGCATGGGTTTAGAATAATGTAGTTAATGCTTCTCCTAAGCGTTCTTCACTTGAAGAAATAAACAAGAGAAGCTAAGATGTACAAGACAAGGTTTGTCTGTGGCTTCCTGGCTATCATTTCTGAAGGAAAAGACAGCAGCTTTATGTTACACTGAGCAAGTGTTAGGCTTTCTTTTAAATGTAATGCTGTTTCTCAAGTATTATTTAAATCTACACTGACAGTCCCTGCATGTTTCTGTATGTATGGCTGTCAAATGCTCTCCCAATGGCATTTTACACCATTGGCTAATTTCACCCATTCTTGAGGCTGCTAATATTCAATGGATTTCACAAGACAGCCAAGTGGAGGAGTGCAGCTTGAGCTTGGTTACTGTTTGAATTCATACAGGAGTTTATTTTGTCAGTACAGAAATAAAGAACCAAGTATCACAGATGTCACTGCTCAGCTTCACTCCTTACTACCATTAATTAATGCATACTCGTCTGTGCTGCTGAACCACTGACAACCTTCAATCTATAAGTGGATACACTTATTATGATAATTTAAAATGTTCACCATGCAATTAATACAGAACAAATGTCTTCAATATTAGACTAAAATAGATATTTCAGTAACTGGGTAACCCAAGTTTATATACCAGTTTATCAAAAAGACTTTGAGCTGATTTCAAAGGAGGAGTTTTATCTGTGAGGTCAGACACATCTATTATAAACATATATCAGTATTAGCATTATTTGAAGACTGTTAGCCTAACTGCAGGATTAATATTTCAGGGGTAATTCCTATCAGGACTGGGCCCTTAAAAGTCAAAGTCTGCCATGAAAAATGTCCATTTGTTGCTATGATTAAGCAATAAAAGGTAATGTGTTATTTTTTTCGTTCACAGATCAAAAACCATTCACTAGACTAAAAACTGAGAGAAAGTTGAGAGGATCTGCTTTGCATGGCACTAGAGCTCATATATTGACTAAACTACCATGCATATTCCTTTGGGATATAAATATCAATCTGATTAGCTAGCAGGTCTTGTCAGCCACAGTAACTTATCCCCTAGGGTATTTGAGTCATCACATGGCTCTAGGACTTCTGTAAAAGGTTGAGAGGACTTTACTAAGGTCTATATAAGTCATTATCTCTGCCATGTGAAGAAGAATTCAGTCAAGAGGACTCTGCAGACCTTTCACCTTACATTTCTTGGCTTGGGGAAAACTAAGTGGCAAGGTGAGTTCAATCTTTCCTCTGGAGCTTTTGAAGACATCCTGATAATCGACACAAACACAGCATGGAAATAACCACAGAACCCAAATGCTGTGCAGTTCTACAAATATGTTTGGGTTTGTCCTCAACTTGTGCACCTGAAGACTTAACTAGGCATAACAGCAAGCCAGATGCACTACATGTGTGTGAACTAATGGACAGAACAGTTAGTTCATTGGAGGTGTTCAGGAGGAGACTTGATGGGGTGCTTGGTGCCATGGGTTAGTTGTTTAGGTGGGCTAGATTGGTTGATGAGTTGGATGCGATGATCTTGAAGGTCTCTTCCAACCTGGTCTATTCTATTCTATTCTATTCTATTCTATTCTATTCCTGCAGGGCCACTACCCTGGTTTGCCCTAATACCTAGATTGCAACTGCCCCACTTATCAAACTTGGTTGTCCTCTTGGGGCAGCAGCAAAGGCTGACAGAGCAAGATCATTATGAACCATCCTCAGTATTATTTTCTATTTCACAGTAGCTTTGACATGGCTCTTTCTGGCATCCTGACGGAGGCTGAAGTTGCTGCCGGCCTACAGAGCTGCCAAGGTAACATTCATGTTTTAAATGTAGCTTTTTGTTTATCTATCAAATTCTTTTGTCCTGACTACCCCAACATTCCAATTCCAACGGAAACAAAAAAAGGCTGAATGGATGAACTAGGCAGCACAATGTTGATTCCCTCTCCAGGATACATGGTAAGATGTTCTTGTTACGTTTGTTTTACAATTCCAGCTTTAATTGCTTTACCAAAAAGAAAGGGGAAAAAAAGAATGCAAAGTAAAGGAACAAATGCAAGATCTCTGCCAGACAAGGCACAAACACCCATTATCACTTCCACATTGTACCAAATTTAAGTATGATAAATTCCAGAGGCTGAAATCCTGGGTCTTATCCTCAAACTCCATTAATTTGTTTCAGTGAAGCATCTATTTACAAGTATCTGTTCTTGCATGATGAACACCACAGTCAATATTTATCTTCCTAGATCTGAGAGATCACTGATGAAAAAATCCCATTAAGCTGAAATAAGTTCCCAAAAATACAAGCTTCTTGATTAGGGTTTGCATTAACCTTCACCATACTACAGAATAGTTTGCAGCTTTTTGACCAAATAGCTTTTTTGGGGGGTTTTTTTTGGGGGGGTGGGGTGGTCCAGATCTTGACCTACTTTTCTTCATCTCTTCTGCATATTTCAGCTGCTGACTCATTCGATTACAAAACCTTTTTCATCAAAGTGGGTCTCAACTCCAAGTCCAAAGACCAGCTCGCTAAAGTGTTTGAAATTCTTGACCAAGACAAGAGTGGCTTTATTGAGGAAGAAGAACTGAAGTAAGTAAATAAAAAAGTGAGTTACCCACAGGCTTGTGTTTTACTGTTTGAACATGCAGGATAAGATCAGAATTCCTCCATTTCCAGCTCTCTCTTTGGATGAGAGACAATTGTGTGTGTGTGTGTGCACATGTGCATGCCTATGCTTGTGCTGAAGGAGCTGCAAGACATATAATGAAGGGAATATTGGATCACAACAAGAGAACACTCTGATAGCACTTGTTTCATCTAGGGGTAACTGACAGACTGTGAAGACAGAAATAGAACTTCTGCTAGAGTTTGCTTTTTATTATTGCAAGATTTTTTTACTAGACTGAATTCAAAGGGCTGCTTTGCTCTCATCTTTCCTTCTGTCACACGAATTTTATCTTCCAGATCATATTCATCTGACTTTGAAGTAAAAAAGTAAGGTTAGAAAAATTCTTGCCATGCTTAAGTCTACATGTTGGGAGAAAAGAAAGATGATAAAAGAGGAGGGAAGACAAATCCTGCCACTATGGAGTCAGTTTTAATTTTGCCTTTTTAATCCAATGAGACCAAAATAGCATCAAGGAATTTTTAATGTTGTGATGTAACATCCTCTTACTTTCTTACTCTTATTCTTACACAAAGAGCTTTTGAAATAGTCTCAAGAATCGCATCAAGCTCAGAATTTTGCAGCTATTACCAGTAACAAACTCTGAATGCTTTCAGTACTGAGTGTCTCACTCCTTTGTCTTCTCACCTTTAACAGATATTTCCTGCAGAATTTCTCAGCCAGTGCCAGAGTTTTGACTGACACTGAGACCAAGGCATTCCTGGAAGCAGGTGATAGTGATGGAGATGGTAAAATTGGAGTGGAAGGTAAGACTGCTTTTATTAAACAGAGGAATAGCTGCCTTTGAGACTCCAGGCAGGTGCCCTGCTTCATACACTGCATATTACGGATCTGATTCTGAGGTGCTCAGATCTGCTTTGTATTATAGAGAGGCTCTAACAAAGGAGACAGACTATATTCTGCCCTCAGCTATAGGTGGTCAGTCCTTTTATTTCTCTACAGAGATTTTTTTTCAGGACTGGAATCTAAATTGACATATTTATAAAACCTCAGTATATCATTTCACTGCTTTTTACTATTGAACCGTGGTACAATGTGGCAAATGCAACAATTCCTTTGCATCCATACAGTGTGCTAGATTTAAGGAACGATAATCAGAGGAAGTATCATTAGTTTCCCATTTTAACTCTAAAAATGAATTACTTTTTTTGACTGTGCACTTACAAAATGTGGTCCCATTTTATTATCCTCTTATTTCTTTTTCAGAGTTTCAGGCTCTGGTCAAATCTTAACAAGCTGTCAAGATAAAGACGAAGATATCTGTGCCATAGACAGCTTACTATTCACTTACTCATTTTGTACCCTGCAAGGTCAATTGCTGTCAATTCATTTCCTATTGCTGGAAAACATTTGAAGTAGTGCAGTAATACTTCACTCATGTTCCCCAGTGTTTTAAGCAGAAGGTCTATATCACTGGGAGACTGAATTGGAACCCACTCTGCTCATCTGAATTTTGGGCATTTAAGTCACTAATAAAAATATTAAGGGAAAATTCAAAGCATGTCTCTGGGCCATTTATTTTCAATATTTGCATAAACAGAGAGCACCTGTGTAAAAAACCAGGATTAATAAAATGTGCAGGGGTAAAACCTGTTTATGGTAACTGGTAGCAGTGGTATTTAATCAAAAGTTGTATTTAATGTTCCATACGTTTTGATGCAGCTGATTATGTTTCAGACACTAATGAATTGGCTGGACCTAGCACTAATAAGATCCAGTGTATCCAAGATGAATCTGGATTACTACTAACACATTCAAAACTCTCCAAGGGCTCACGCAGCTTCCTGCCCACCTGATGGCACTAGCGTTCCACTTACACGAAGTTAAACTCTTCTAGCTGCTGGAGCTAATTCAAGTCAGAACACTTCTAGTAACCCACCCATCTGTCCACTTCTGCTGACGACTCAGTTTTGCCACATTAAATAATCTCTGCACACAGAATGCTAACATTTTGTTTTCCAAAGGAGGGGACCCTATGCCTCAAATCTTGGGAACAGGATGGAGGTCTCAGAAAATGTCTGTGATGCTTGTTTGCAGCAGGGGAATAAATACTTTTGTTGGATTCACCTCACACACTGGATGCCCTTTAGTGCCATCCATCAGGCATTAAATATCCAGCACACCAGCTGTTGCATACCATGGCACAGAGACAGAAAGGAGCAAGACATGGGTCTACCTGCACAAGGGTAGGAGTCAGGAGCCAAGATTTCCCCTGTCAGTGTGAGACTTGAGAGTCAGAACAGAGATTTGGTACCCTTTAATCAACATCATTTATGCTAAAATGAGTTCTTGCAAGGTAAATGTCTGGAGCATTAATTGTTAGCACAACTGCAGGTTGTTTTGCATGGATGTCCTATTTGCCAAAAATATCTTTCCATTGACTCTGTTGAATAAATGAGGCCCTAATATTGAAGAATTTTTCTCAACAATGATAAACTAATTATTCATCAAACAATTTCACCTTTACGAATTTGATGTCATTTCAGGAGAGCAACAACCACAATTCTGAGGCATTTGTACCTGCAGTCTGACTGCAGGGCTGAAAGCTCTCATGACTGCCATAAAATGCAGTATATCTTGGCTGATACTATGTTTTGTATCACCATGTAATATGGGTCACGTGAAGATCCTCAAGCATCATACCAATATTAATGGATAATGAGAGAGAAAGGCACAGACAGCTCAGATAACTTTTGAGTTAGCAGGCAGCTCCTTTATTTAACCACACTTACTTCCACACCGATTAGCCTGCTAGGTCTACAAATCTAAGACAATTTCACCACTTACCATTCCATTAAGAATGGTAAAAAATTAATGACAAGGTAAGTCTGGTATCAGCTTCAGTGATCACTCCAGAAAGTTAAGAGCCTGTGACTACAGACGCTTTTAGACCTTTCCTTCATTCAGTATTGCCATTAAACATATTGGTGCAGAAAATGCTGTTTTCTGTTGTAAGAACACACTCTCCTCCTTTTCCTCTCTCTCACTCACACAGGCTGTCAGGTATTGTGAAAATTCTGTGATTGCTTGTAATGTGCATTAAGAAAGCTCTTAAAATTGTGCCTCTAAGGGCCACAGCTGGAAAGGCTGCTGCATGACCATAATCATATGTTCCCACACAGCTCCCTTAAAGTGAAAAATAACTCTTCTGGAATCATAAATCTAGAGGTCTGAAATCATGGCATTATTCTGCAAATTATTCTATCCAACCCTCTCCACCAGAGTCCCTAATTTTGTGGCTGCCTTTCATTAACAGAATTTTGTCACATGCTTTATGTATGTTTTAAGCACTTCTCTGAATCTAGACATCTGCTCCTCCTTCACTTAGAAGGCCATTTCTGTTTAAATAAGTGAGTTTTGATGTTTACTTATAAGGTTAAGTCTAAATATAGGGTATTTATACTTTGCTGAGGTTTATACATCCTCCTACTGCTGAAATGAATGGCAGAAATCCCACTGACATCAATGAGACAGGCAGCAAATACAGAAATAGTTGGAACCACTTCAGTGCTAAGTGCTTTATTTTACCATGGCTTCTTACCCAGTGAAATACAGCCATGTGCAAAAAGCCTTTGGTAACTGTGTAGCATCACTGTACATATCTTTTACATCCCACAAAAGGCAGTGCCCATTTCACAGCCTCCAATCTTGGGGTGCAGTTATTCCTCAAACACACAGAAAACCTGAACGATTTGACTTTCAAAGAACACTCCATCTGACACTGCCTCTAATGCTGAGACCCGACAGAAACACCTTAAGACAATTGCATTTAGGGTCAGAGAGAGAAAATCGTGTTACTGAGCACTTTCAGGTGCATTTAAAGACAAACACACAGCATACCAACTGCTAGTAGACGTCTTCCAGGACAGCTTTTTAAGTGGACAACAATGTTCTGATCAGACCAATCTCTATAAATTACTTACACTATGTATCAGTTATGTTAGTCTATTCTGCTATCATTTTCAAATAGAGATCAATCTCATTAACACAGAATGGTAAGGACATCATTTAAATGGGGGGAAGCACAAAAGATGTTTCTCCTAATGTGAGAGACATACCTGTCTTCCTTTAGTTCCAGACCCACAGTGCTGCAGGATGTATCTTGAACTTTTGATTCTGCAGCTCAGTGCTCTAGGTAGCATCCTCCACTTTCTGCATGGAAAGAAAGCTTTGTCACAGAGGCTTTCAAGGCCTGGATTTCATCCTTCATTGCAATAATGCAAAATGTCTAAAAGTAAACCATGTTCTTAAACTTCTCGGTTAACTATGGTAAAAGACTGTGGTCCCAGCAGCCATTCAGCTTGGATTCTGTAATTATTTCTATATGGTTGAAGAATGTTCCTTAAGAGGCAACTTGCAGTGGCAGGATATAATTCATTTTGTTGTAAAGACCCTTTTCAGTGGTATAGCTATATTCACACTAAGATTCCCTGCTATCACCACTGAGACATCAACATTAACGATCAACCACAGAGTTAGTAAGTATCTATTTCGATAGTTGGACTGGATGACCTTTAGAGATCCCTTCCAAGCCAAACCATTCTATGATTCTATATTTTAGTTACTTCCAAACTCATTACAAAGACAGAATCTGTTATCCAGGATCATGACACAATTGTTCTGGCCCTCATGCAACCGAGGGCTGAATGAGGCAGTTGTGTGGGTTTCCAAACAGCTGCTACAGCATCTCTTTATTGTAGCTGGTCTCAGGTTAACACCTCTCCTCTGATCGCACCTGAGACAGCTGCTGATGTTTCTTCTGCATCTGCTTAAAGACATGTCTTTAGCTGATTGCCACTGCTAATTAACTCTGTACTGCAGAACAAACAGACCACAAAGAATGAAAGGCTAGTCCACAACCTGTCGATGATTTAGCAGAACACAACCTTCCTCTGCTTATTAGAGAAGTGAACAGTACTTATTTGGAAACAGTTGCTTCATATGGTTAGATTCCTAGAAAGAATCAATTATCAATGTGAATGTTCTGCATTTCTCAGAACTACACCTGGAGGTCTAAAACAGAACAAAACAAAACAAAAAAACCCCAACCAACCAATGAAAAAAAGTATTTAACATTCCTGTATATACTGCACATAAAGACATCTTGGAGAAAAACCTGAGAAGTTATACAAGTACTTATATCTTTAGATGAACAACCCAATAACAATTCCAGGCATCCCCAGTAGAGCCAAAAAAAACCCCAAACCAAATAAACAAACAAACAAAAATGGGTTTTTTTATTGGTATTTCATAGGAATAAGAGCTAAACATTCCTGGAAGCTGTGCAATAATACTCAGATTCTGTACCAGATTTTGCACTGTTATTAGCTGCCCATTATCTAGCAGCTGTTGTTTTGGTTGAATTATTAGGTATTTTCTTTATAGCATTACATTTCTTGTGTAACATCTTTTAGAAGATTTATTTTATAGATCTCAGTTTTTGAACCCCTACAGTGATTACAATCACCCAAGCTAAAGCATACCCTAGAAGTAATGAAAACAGGCAGATAATTTAGCTGTAAAAATAGATTCTTTAATTTAAGCATTCCTTTATATCATATACACATCCCTGATTATGTCATTCTAATTGTAGTGGAGAGAAACCTGTACTTCAGATGAAGTGTCATTAATAAATAAATAAAAACCCAGTAACCCTAGATTCCCACCTGTATCAATATACAGTGACATCAACTAGATTCTGAAATTCAGCTCTTTTAGGCTTTTGTCAACCATCCTTCTGCCAAGATTAGCATCACTTTTGTTGTCAGGGTTGAATTTCAAACATTTAAAGATCCCTTTGTAAGCAGTAATAGTGAACTTATTGCAGCAGTTATCTCACTTTTATTTGAGATGATATTTTGATACAATATTAATTCTGGCTCTTTTACTACTGTTGAATACATTTAAAAACAGTTCAGCATCCTGTGCACCGTGGCAGAGTGCATGAGGTAACCAGATGCCATTCTTTGAGCATTGATTGCTAATATTTTAACATAATCCCTGAATTAGTTGCAGACATATTTTGAGCTTGATTATTATAGGTTCATCTTTTTCTCGTTGTGTTCCTCTATTTCCATTTCCTCATTCTCATTAGTTTTAATAATTACTGTTGTATGACAAGTCAAAAATCTGAACAAAACAAGCAGCTCAATGAGCAGTGTGCAGTGCAAGCAGAAATAAAGGAAGCCTACTGTAAACATCTTATGGCATGATCAGAGAGGTTAAAAAAAAAAAACCAAACTAGAAACACCTTGGCAGTAAAAACATCAAGTTCAACTTGAGATGATCATAAAGGACAAAAATTCACAACAGAGTGCAAGAAGGATGAACATTATTTCAAAATGATCCTGCAGAAAGCACAGCATGCTCTTCACTCCCACAGCCACTGTCTGGTGGATCAAAATATCACACAAATCTCAGACAGAAATCAACATGTACATACAGTACTGAACTAAGAAGAAAAAACAACCCTGAAACACCGAAAGACCTGAGATCACACCTTCACTTCTACACATCAGCATAGCTCAAGTTGTTTTAGTCAGACAACACTAATTTACAACAGCCCATGGTGCTTAGGCATAATAGAAAATGTTTTTTTCCAGATGACTAAACAGTTTTCCTACTGAAAGAAACAGAAGGGAGCATACTTTCACTACTAGACATCTGATACTGGGGATTAAAAGCAAGTCTGATTATTTGTGATTTATGTCACTTTCTTTTGCATACAAACGAAACAGCATAATAGGCTGAAGTGTCACTAAATGATGTCTGTGTTTTTGTGCTACTTAAACCTTGCTTTCTCTACCCCAGTTCAGACAAAGGTGCTATGGAACAACTGCTATGCTTGATACTTTTCTCACTGTCATTAAACCAATCAGCAGTAAACCCACTGTAGTCCATTAACTTACACCAAGGCTTAGACACATTACTACTGTACTCCACTCCACAGCATCATTTGTAACTTTTGCTACTATAAAACATGGTACTTGTTCAGCATGCCATGCTATTGCCACCCATTAAAAACTCAAACAATGAGGAGAACATTACTTTTAATACCATAATAGACTGTTCCACAATAAACTCCAAAATACATGCATGCTTTACTTGTTTCCATGCTGCAATTTCATCTACACAGATCCTTAAAGGGAAAAAAAAATGTGTCTGAGAAGGAAAACTTTGTTATCTGTTGTTCCCAATTTCCTTAAGTTTTTTTCTTCCCAAAATCAATGCTCTTGAAATATATAATAAAGTCCCACCTTTTATAGCTTATTTTAAGTTCTTATTAAGGAAACTGACTGTAAGAGTGTGTTGTAGAGTGTGTTGTAAATCTGTCTCTACACTAACAAACTCTGATTCGTACAATTTCAAGTCTATTACAGATTTAATGTGATTTAGAGTTTTCAGAGCAGATTATTAAGTAGGCCATCTGATTGTCCATAATCTTCCAAGAAATGCAGACAAAATTAGTTTACTCAGATTCACCCACTGTCAGAGTTTTGCTGTCACTCAAGGCATTGGCTTCTGTTCTACTCCTGATAAGGGATAGAACAGTAATTTAGAAAATGGTCAGGAAATATGAAATGAAGCTTACTGTAGAAAGATCACCCCAAATTATAGCATGCCTGCCTCGATCCTAGTGACAAGCTGTCTTTGTCAGAATGACACATTGTCACCTCTGATCTTTCATCTCCACCTTCCGTTATACATTCCAAAGGATCAACAGACTCGGGGAAACCAACTAGTTTCTTTTGACCAGGATTTGTCTGCTGGAGTCATCTTCCAGTGAGCAACTTAAAAGATGCAACTGAAAACCTTTAACATACTTGGGGATTGAAAAGCTGCATTTTGATGGCAGAGTTGTACTTAAATTAAGCACAAGTGGATTTATTAAAAAACCCTGTTCTTCTTGTCTATATTATCTTAGGATATAAATAGAAAGAAAAGTTTAATTAGTTAAGGAAGAAATTTGAGCTAGGTCTCAAATCAAACATCTGATCCATGAAACAGTAACCTAAGTAGTGGTTATTGTCACCTTTTGAATCCTTTATAAGCCAGAGTGGCAAGCCAGAGCCAACATTACTATTTTGCCTGCTGTCTCCTCAGCTATTTTTCCTTTATCTAGCTCAGAAAACTATAAAGGTGAGCAGCTGACTTGAGATTAATTAAATGAATTTACTGTGCAGAGCTGCACCCATAGTAAGTACAATAACCATTGTTCTAAGGTTTTTTTAATTGCTGGAATTACATGTGGATGGACCTTCTATAGATAAGTATCAGCTTTCTTTTTATTCTTCAGAACTGTCGGGGGAGAAAACAGCAGCAAACCTTCTTGACCTTTTTTCCACTGCATATACTGTTATTTGTATTGCCAGAGGCCATGCATTCCAGTAAGACTAATTATTAGATTAACAGTAACATAGAGTTATTAGATTAAGATTTTACATAGAGTTATTAGATTAACAGTTTACATAGAGTTATTAGATTAAGAGTTACATAAAGTTTTAAAATGTGCTGTACTTAAATACTATGCAGGTAAATGATTTAAAAAAATGATCATGAACTCACAATATGATTTATGTAATCTGTCTCACTAAGAACTATTATTTCAGCACTGCTGATTTTAAGGAAGTGATGTACTAAATCTTCTAATTAGTTCAGGAATAGCAGTGATGTTGGTTTGATCAATTAGGTTCATCTACCCTCAGAAGTCTTTGTTACCATATAGCGTGCTTCAGAACACTGCAAAATCAATCTGTTGTAAGATGCATTTGCATTTCACAAATCTCTTTGCAATATGCTATTTTGCACAGGTATAAAATGAGCCTTACAGACATTCTAAGCCCTTCTGATATTGCTGCTGCTCTGAGGGACTGCCAAGGTGAGAAAACAATTAAAACTCTCAAAATTGTTTTGTGTAACACGTGGCAACTTTAACTCCCTTCCAAAGGAATACTGAACAAGCACATACTGTGAACAGATTTCTGTAATCTCTTTACTTAGCTGTCACAGTACATTTGTTCATGACTGGTTTATACTGTCAGTTTGTAACTTATCCCCATATGATTATCTTTTTGTATGTTTAGGAGGGTACACACGGTGCAGTATCTCTGACAGGCTTTATCTATCATTCATGTTTAGAACAATTAAAATGTAACAAAGCAACGTCCTCAGACCATTTAGCAACAGTGAAAGCAGTGGTCTGGGGTTAATTTATTTATTAATTTATTTTCAGCTCCAGATTCCTTTAGTCCCAAAAAATTCTTTCAGATCAGTGGGATGTCTAAAAAGAGTAGCAGCCAGATCAAGGAGATCTTCCGGATTCTCGACAATGATCAGAGTGGCTTTATTGAGGAAGATGAGCTCAAGTAAGGACTTTGTTAACTATTTAGAGGCTGTCCAAACACCAGCATTTTTTTTCCTTTCCAGTACTGTTCTGTAAATGTGAGCACAAGTTATGCTAAACACTAATAAAAGCTTTCAGCAGACAGTGAAAGGTGCATTTAAGCAGATAATCCCTACAGAGAAAAACACATTTAGTAAATGCCTGCCTTTAATGCTTAGTATGGAACAAATAACTCCCTGGGGCTGGATTTCAGTAGTGGACAGAACCAGTTGGATCGGGGCTGAACTTAAAAAGCAGAAATGTGTGTGACTAAGATTTAGCATGTCAAATGAAGCAGTGTTTCGAGGACTTGGCCATTGTGGTAATTATTTGTTTGTGGATAGCTATCAGCATAAAAGAAAAATGATCTGTGAAAATCATAATCACAGTTGTTTTCTTCCTAGGTATTTCCTTCAGAGGTTTGAGTGTGGAGCCAGAGTGTTAACCACCTCAGAAACCAAGACCTTCCTGGCAGCTGCAGATCATGATGGGGATGGTAAAATTGGGGCTGAAGGTATAAACTTATTTATATTTATATAAAGAATAAGACTCCTCATCACTCCTTGTGATGATGTGTGATTCTCTTTTATGTTGATGGTACATTAATGCCTACTCAGCAATTTTACTGACACCCTTGCAGTGACAATCTACTTATGGGCAGGAACAGTCCCTGATCTTACAGGTTCCTTCCTGCAATTCCTTCTGCACATGAAAGTCAATAACCCCACCTAGGCTGCCCTAAGGGACTTTCTCAATGCCATTCACTCACAGATTTCCAGTTATTTTGAAAGGAACTGCCCCTTATTTCTCCTTCCACAGATGTAAGCACTAGCATCACTTGTAACAAACAACTGTAAAATCAAGGACAAAAGAATCGGCTCTCCACAGGAGAATGAATAGCACATACAGTGGCTCTCAACAGCAGTCATGTCTCAACAGAAATTCTGCCAGTCAGTGAAATCATTCATCCTGTGCAAGAGCTAACATTATAGTTCAATATTTGCTTTGCACAATAAACAGAACAGAATGATCAAGTGCCACTACCCCCACAGGAGATCCCACAACAGGCTCTGCGCTATTTGTCTTCAGTGGCAGGTTAGGGACCAGACAGGAAGAAGCAGCTGCTTTAGGAAGCAGCATATTGCACTCACCCCGTGGAAATGTCGTTGTGATTTAATAGCTGCTCAGCGCAGAAACCTCCCGATCTCATCATTCCATACTTCTGTGTCCCATTTTGAACGGGCAGCACACACACAAAAGGCTGCAGCCAATGGCAACTTGTCCCATGAGAGAAGCAAGCTGCCTAGATGAGCATGAAAGGGGCTTAGGGAATAGCACGCAGGGAATGTGCTGGTGTGCAGATTCCCCAGCTCACTGTGCTAGGAGGACAGAACTCTTCTGGCTTTTTTTTCTTTGGAAGGAATTAAAGCCAGTTCCTTAGGAAATGTGCCAGAATAAACACACATGATTTATGAAGCAATCTCTATACTAATATAGTTGTTCAGAGACAGGATGGATCAGATACTCTGAACTCACAGGAGCCAAACATTTACCAGATCTTCCAAATGACAGTATCTTGTTGTACAACACAGTGCTTCACTAACACACCACGTGGAACTGCATAATGGTTTTGGCTTTTGTGCAATCCACACTACTACAAACAGCTAATAGGACATATGGAGTCAATTTTAATTCTGTAAGTTCTTAACTGCTCACTTGAATTTCATCTTAGCCATTCCATTATTTTTATCTAAGATGAGTATTACCCAGAGAGAAGGATCCAAACGCCCTGAACATTCTCCTATTCCTTCTAAATGTCAGTGAATCATTGTCTTTCTGCCTGTAGTTTAAAGGGGGGAAGTTTAGACAACATTTCTAATAAACCACACATCTTTTGCTTCTAATCCTTCAATGTTTCTGCCATAAATATTTTCTTCTCTTGCACAGAATTCCAAGAACTGGTGCAGTCTTAGAGGTTCAAAAGGACCAAGCAAGACAGAAGTGGGATGAATCTGCATGAGACACTCCAAAACCTTGAAATTATCTTGACAGTGTCTGCTATTTGTTCATTGCCTTAGCAACATAATGAAACAGTGATTGGTGATTTTTTTTTCCATTGTGTGGACCATTTACTATGTTCTATTTTAGCAGACACTTCCCTTAAAAATATCCAATAAAAATGATTCAGATACTGTAGCTTGTGTCTGGTTTTCTGACTCCTAAACTGCAACTGTTAATCCCTTCAAGATCTTGATCTTATCAGGCCTTCATATATGAACAGCTTTTGAAAGCAGTGTGAGTTTCATTTACAAAAGGCTGTCTGGCTTAAGCTTGAAGTTCTTAAAACACTCAGGTCTTAGTCAAAGCTCAGATGTGGTTGTGAAGTAGGTGAGGATAAAATCCCTCAGTGACCACCAAGTGAAAAGCAGTCATGTAATTTTGCTGAAGTGGTTTCTGCACGAGATTGCTCCAGTTTCCAACTGCTCTTTTTAAATTAGCCAGTTACAAGAAGAAGAACATAAACCCCACGTGCTTTGGTGCAGAAAGAATTAAAAGGAAAGCCTATGTGGACTTGAGGTTTCCAATAGCTGTGAGGCCTTAAAAAGCAGAGGGGAAACAACAACGAAAGTATCTTCTTGGTAGTATTTCTACTTTTCTCAATAGGGAGGACTAAGTGGTGGAAGAATTTGTAGAAATGCATGTTGAGAACGATCTAATGTACTCTACCTGGTACTTCTAGGCTGTATCTGTCGTATTAGAAATGTCCTTCACAAAAGCACCCACATCTGGGGGTGCTGAAGAAATGTCTTTTTGTGAACAAACAATTCAGTCATTAGAAAAGAGAGTCTGGTGGTCTGCTGGAGTATTTCTATATCTACTTGTTTTCTCAACATTAACAAGTGCTGTATCCTGCAGTTCACACACAGGCAGCTTGTAGGAAGTCACTCAAACGCAAGAGAAGCCTTTTCAGCAAAGGTTCAGTCACTGCAGTTTCAATGTATTTATTCCTGGGCTGCAAATGACTACACTCCAGATTAACTGGTATTTTGTTTTTCTTTTCAAAAGTCTCCATGTACACTGGTAACTGCAGAAACCCACCAAAATGGGAGCTGAATTGTTTATGAGATAATCACTTACTGCTAGGGAAGAAGCCTAAAGAATCTGAATGCACTTGTGAGAAGGGCTATCTGCCTTCCAGAGCAACAAAGTCATAGAACCCAGACAGCTAATGCTTTGATAACCTTGGTGCTTTTCTCTCTCCCAGCCTGTATTTTTCAAATCTAATAAAACAGCAATTGAAAATTTCCTGTTGGCCTCAAACATATTTATTATCAAATCAAAAGCAGTTAAATACATAAAAATCCTCCATTACTCAGTGTGAAGAAGAGTTAACGGAGTGCCATTCACCCTAATGTCTGCTGCACCAAAGCAAATTCTAGAGCGATTCACTCCTGAATACTCATCTCTGTGTCTTCTCTGCAACTATCTGCTCTTCTGGGAGCCAAGTGCTGGAGAGCCAGACAAGAAATATCTACTGCCTTTTACATTAATCCACAATGCCTCACACTTGGTGATTGAAAACAGAATTTTTGTCCCATTTCAAAATGTTTTCAAGCAGCTTAATCTGGCATCCAAGTTGCTCATAAACTGGTACACTCAGCACATGTGAGAATTTAATATTGTCATCATTTTTCCCCCTACTATTGTGCAGAAATAATACAAACTGACTAGGAAAACAAAACACACACACACACACACACACACACACACACCATTGTCTTATTGTAATATTTCTTAACATTTTAAAATATGCTCACCTGGAGCAAATCCCTAGAGTATCTGTGACTTAAACAGAACTACTCAGATTTACACATGCTGAGCATCTGCCCCATGGAGATTCTGATTGTGTAAGATGGATGTCATAGGATATTCACAAGAAAGAAAGTGTGTTCTTGGCAATGAAAATAGTCTGATGACAGAAGAGTCGTGCAGTAGTTCATATGTAAATAACAAACAAATAGCTCTCCATTTCACTGACAATTAAGTGTCCTGACCTTGACACCAGGCAGGCAAATGCATGTAAAATACAGAGCTTTCCAGCTGCTCTTGCACACTGAACTCTAGCTCCCATCAAAGCTTCAGCCTTTGCAGTACGGACCCAGGCAAAGTACAAATTCTGCTGTTCTCCACTAAGATGCAACACATTGCTGGAGCAGGTCACTGGAGAGAGGTGGACAGAAGATTTGTGCAGTGCCCTGTCCCACAACAAATCTGAATGGCTGAAAGTAGAACTTTGTTCATTTCCCAGGAAGCATATACCACAGCTGTCTGCTCTGTGTAAAAAGCTCCTCTAAAACACCTGACCTACAAAAGGTACTAAGGCCCAGTCAAGAGTCAAGGGACAAAAAGACTAGGGCAGCACTTCTTGGCCTGACACAGATGCTTTTAATTAGTTTGTATGTAAAGGCTTCAGAAAACTCTTGTTCAAAACGTGTCTCAATTGTTTGTTTATAGAATATTACTATGTACAAGTTGTGCACTAAAGCACCAAGCAGAAAAAAATACAACCCATTTACTCTACTTGACATATTCTGAGCTCTCTCCAACAGCCAAAGTATTGCAGTTAAAGGAATCTTTCCATCTTTTTCCTTCAGGATAAAAGTACCTTTAAAAACCCTAACAGTTAGGGTTACTCCAGCAGACTGTTGTTCTCTATGGGAGAAGTCTGAAATGAAGGAAAACCTGTTGGCTTTCAGGATTTCTGAAGTGAAAGAAACCAAATTTTAAAGTTCAAACAACTTATCCATTCCCTGGAATCCTTGAAATGCCAGCTCAAAGTTTTGAACGGACTCATAAAGCATGTGACAGTGATAATCAAACTGGATTTATTGACTGGCAAAGATACCTGTCTGCTCCATGGCCTAAACCAAAATGCCATTGACAGGCTTCCTTCTGGAAACACATTACACAGAATTCCAGTGTCAAGTAAGCACTTGTATTCGAGAAAACTCCTGGGTAGGGCTTTATTGACCTACAAGGAAGGTAAAATAACTAAGGACATTTACCTTATTTAACTGCCATTTAACACATGGATATGGAGGCTTACTGAAGGGAATGAGCAGCCACTTTCTAGAACTACATTTAATGAAAAGATTTGATGTGAGAGGCAGCATTCAAAAATCAGCTACTATTGTCACTCACCAACTGCAATGTAAGTTCTCACTAGTTACCAGAATTACCACTTGTACATTATGTACTCAAATTATTCACTAGGCACAACAACAATAAAAACACATTATTAGGAAATAGTGTTTCTGATTCCAGTAAAAGACATGGCTCCAGAGTTCCATTTCAGTTACCCCATAATATCTTGTGCCATGTTACCCTGTCTCTGAATAGTTAAAATATAAAACAAACAGTGGCTTCATTCAACCTCTAAGCACAAGAAATACCATGCCTTAACTATGTCAGACAATGGCATAATTCTTCATGTAATTCTCTGTCTCATTTCTTGCTGTGATCAGCAGGGAAATTATTAATATATTACTACAAATCATCTTCAAAGCTAACATCTTTTAAACTGTCTAGCCCATTCCTCAAGCTCTTTTCCCAGTTTTTCTTTTACATGTACTACAGATCTGGGCTACTAACTACAGCCTAGATATTCCTGTTAAATACACTAAATGAATCAAAGCGTTTAAATACCTGAAGTTTTGCATTCGTTTTGACTGCTATTCAGTGACTTTTTATGCTTACTCATAATCCAAGCCAGTGTAAAGTTACTACCCCTTCCTTTATGAAATCTCTGATTCTGCAAAGCAAATACATCTATTATTAAACCATCTCTACTCACCATGACACTCAGATAGTTGCTCACGTTTCTTGACATCACACCGAGAAGAAATCAGGGAGATGACCGATAGCCTTAGCAGGACCCCTGAATTTAGCTGCAGCGCTGTGTGCTCACACAGAGCTCCCAAGGCCTGTTCCAGCACTAACAAAGTGTGTAGACCAGGGATACAGAGGCATTGTGCTTTTTGCTGGATCACAGCACTATTTTGTCATTTATTTGCTAAACGACTTCCAAACTGCTGAGTCTACACATTTGTTAACACATTTAGACCACATACTGTCAATGGAACAGCTATTTGAGCTGTCAGCTGTATTTATTTACAGCTGTCAGCTCTAACACCCAGAGTGATTTATAGTATATCTTTTTGTTAAGTCTGTTACCATGCAGCTGACGGAGATACTCAAAACAGTACCTAGAAATAGGCTCCACAAACCAAAATGTATGACTACACAATAATCCTTCTTACTCCTACGTATTTTTAATAAACTAGAAAGCACTCATCAGGTTGTTAATTATTTGTCTCCTAATGCAGGGGTTGTCCTGTCAAATTCCCAATGTACTTATGCAGCAGTTTAATTTTACATAATCATGGGCTAGGAATCACATTTCAAACTCAGGGCGATCTGATGCCACTTTGCAAATGTCAAGGTGTGGTGTTACTGCACATACAATTAAGAAGATGGGATGAAATTGGAACCACAATCGAAGTTTCTTCCTGCCCTGTTAATCTGTACACCAGAAATGTAATAATTTAATTGAATCTGTTATCACTCTCTGTAGATTCTCACAAATACTTCCACCAACAGCAGTGGCAATTTACAGATGAGGCTGCACCGAGCAGAATTATATTTTAGCAATCTCTACATATGCATCACATCAATCTCCTTCCTAGGGAACGTTTGGCACAGAAATACCCTCCCTAGCAATCACCAGTAAGTATCCACTGCCCAACCACACTTGCCTCCCCAATACATTCCCTGCAACAGTATTTCTGTTACAGCAGTAAACAGACCTTGTCACAGACCAGAATGTCCATTGTGTTAAGTGACAGACTCACAGAGTGGTTTGGATTGGAAGGAACCACCAAAGATCATCTAGTCCAACCCCCCCTGCAGTCAGCATGGACAGTCTCCATCAGATCAGATCTCCCAGAACCTTGTCCATCCTGACCTGGAGTATCTTCAAGCATCAGGCCTCAGCTATCTCCCTGAGCAACTTGTTCCAGTGTTCCACACCTCTCACGGTAAAGAACTCCATCCTAATGCACAACCTACTCTTCTCTAATGTAAAACTATTGTGTCTCATCCTATCACTACAGGACTTTGTAGTCAGTCCTCCTGCAGCCTTCTCATTGGCCCCTTCAGGTACTGGCAGGCCACTATTAGGGCTCCCTGGAGTCCTCTCCAGGCTGAACAAACCCAGCTCCCTCAGCCTGGCTTCCGAGGACAGCTGTTCCAGGCCTCTGATCATTTTCTTGGCCATCCTCTGGTTTAACTCAAGAAATTAATTAACGTGACTATCAACACCAGCAATGCTTCCATGTTTCAGAGAACAGTGCAGAGATATTAACTTTCCTCTGGCCTGCAGTGCAGGGCTCACGGCTCGCTGACCAGCCACAACGTCTCAGTGAGGGCGTTCTGGATCCCCGGGGCGCCACAAGTGCCCTGCGAGTCCCCACAGCTGCGGGCCGTGAACAGCGCGCGCGGGACCCCGCGCTCCTGCCCGCCAACTGCCATTCCTCTCTCCGCCGGCGGGGGCGCGGCGGAGCACCGGCCCTGGCCGGGCCCCGGGAGCACTTCCCGGCCCGCGCCGTGCTCTTCCGGGGTGGGGAGGGAGAAGACGGAAGTGTTGCGGGGCCGGCGCCGGGCTCTGGGTTGCTCCCTGATGGTGTGTGGCGGCTGCCGGCCCCAGGCGCTCTCACTTCAGGCTCAGCATGGCGACGGCGGCGGCAGGGGGAGCCGGCCAGGAGAAACAGATCGCTCCGACCCTGCTCAGTTTCTTCATCTATAACCCCAAGCTGGGGCCCAAAGAGGGAGAGGTACCGGCGCGGGGCGTCGCGTCCCGGGGCTGTGGGAAGAGGAGGGCACCCTCTCGGCCCAGCTCTGTCCCGGGTTCGGTTGCCGCAGCGGGCCCCGGGGCGGCTGTCTTAGCCGTGCTGTCATTCCTTCCTAATGCCTGGGCCGTAGCATGTGCCCGCGGGATTAACTCTTCCCCCAGCGGAGCATCGCCAGACAAAGGCGGCTCGGCAAGCAGCGATGCTTGGCTGGGGGTGTGGGACCCGCAGCTTTGCCTGCCCGTGGCCACCTGGTGAACACCTGGGGCTTGTGTATTAGCTGTCTTCAGCGAGGCCAGGGACAAGTGCCACCGACATTTAGATCTGCCTCTGATTCAGACTAAAAAGGAACAGTAACCGAGGGTGTTATGAGCAGTAGCACGTAAAATACTGTAGATGGAGAGCTGGTCTGTTAGTAACTATGTTTCACTAATGCATTAACTTACACAAATAGTTTATCCAGGTAGCTACAGCATGGTAGAAAGCCTAGTGTTGAACTTGGTTACGTTCAGGTTATTGCTAGTATTTTCTTGCCATTGTGATCTTTAATAAGTAAATTCAAGAAGCTATAGACTATTTTTAGATAGCAGCTTATTGTACGCTTCACATGATAACCTTTAGTTTTAACAGGTTTTGAGCAGGGCAGTGTACTTACAGCCTTATTAATGACCAGGCAGTGAGGCTGAGTGCACTCTCAACAAGTCCGTGGGTGACTCCAGGTCAAGGAAGGCTGCTGATACACTAGAGGGCAGGGCTGCTGTTCAGAGGGACCCACAGTGAGCTGGGGAAATGGGCAAGCCAAAACCTCCTGAGGTTCAGTGAAGGCAAATGCAACGTCCTGGCTGTGGGATAAAGTAACGTCATGCACCATGACAGACCAGGGGCTGACTGGTTAGAAAGCGATTTTGCAGAACAGGACCAGGAGGTCCTAGTGACTAACAGGTTGTATGTGAATCAGCAGGGTGCCCTTGTGGCAGTGAAATCTGCCAGCATGCCAGGCTGTGTGAGTGAGTGAGCAGGTCAAGTGAAGTGATTGCTTCCCCTCTCTTCAACACTTGTGAGACTGCTGGTGGACACTGTGTTCCTCTGGGGCTTCCCAGAGCAAGACAAATACTGACAGACTGGAGCAAGCCCAGTGGAGGGCCCCATAGTTGGTCAGGGGGCTGAATTTTGTGACGTACCAAGAGAGCCTTAGATAACTGGATTTGTGTGGCCTTAAGAGGTGATGTGGAAGGGGGTGCAATGGCTTTCTTCCTCTGTCTAAGGAGTACCTGTAGAGGATGGAGTCAGGCTCTTGAAGTGAGAAGATGAGAGGTAATGGAAGAAGTCTGAGCAAGGCAAGTTCTGATGAGAGAGAAGAAAAATTTTGTCACAGTGAAGTAGCCAACCAGCAGAGAAGGACCCCAAAAGGCTGTGGAATCTCCATCTTCACAGAGCTTCGAAACTTAACTGGACAATGCCTTGAGCAATCTAAGCTGGCTTTGAAGCTAGCCATGCTTTGATCTGGCTTTGAAGCTAATCTTGCTTTGAATGAGCTGTGAAGTGACTAGGCCCTATGATTTCAATGGTCTTCAATTTATAAAGCATTTTGAGATATCTTGGGATGACTGACTGCTTAAGTGCGCTTAACAATGCTCTTTATGCATTATTACAGAAGCCCACTTAGGTACAAGATAAAATTCTGCCTAGGAAATGAAGGGATTACAATTTCAAACAAACAAACCATGAACCCAGTGAACTCCTGATTCTATTAAAATGGATTTGCTTTGACTCTTATCACATTTTAGGAAGAAAAGAAGATTCTCTTCTATCACCCAAATGAAGTAGAAAAGAATGAAAAAATCAGAAACGTGGGACTATGTGAAGCTATAATACAATTCACAAGGTATGAAGTCTGACTGCATGGCTCAGTGTATTAGCACAAGCACTGTATTTCCCATTCATATGTGTTCATTTTGTGTCTATACATGCCTGTTATCTACATACATGCCTTCTTTCCAGGACCTTCAGTCCAACAAAACCTGCAAAATCCCTACACACGCAAAAGAACAGACAATTTTTCCATGAACCTGAAGAAAACTTCTGGATGGTCATGGTATTTATGCATGTGATATCCATATTTCTAAACCATCATATTGCACTGTTCTCAATGCATTCTGCATTGTCTAATGCCAGCCTGTTCCACTTTCTAGGTTGTACGGAATCCCATCATAGAAAAACACAAAGATGGAAAGCCGGTCTATGAATATCAGGAAGAAGAATTACTGGTAGGGCTTAATGTTTGGGGAGGTTGGGCTATATTGTATTTTAAGAGTACCTCCAGAAATACCTTAGTTTGAGTCTTCTTGAACTGCTGCCAAAATTATTTTTGTGTGTATATATATATATCTCCATAAACTGAAAAAGGTGGGAGGGGGAAGTACTTTTCAATCACATGTAGAGAAAAGAGCAAGAGAATTATCTAGATAGCATTTCAAGCTCACCCAGTAAACATCAGTGAAATACACAGCTGTGAGATCTTTAGCTTGGAGTAAGTGAGCATTTCTTAGGCTCTAATAAAGTTCTTCCAAGATTTTAAATGACTTAAACCTAATAAAAATAAACAGCCATTATTACTTTAAGATTACAAGCAATCTTCACTAATAATCTGGAAACACAGACAGCTCATAACTTTCATGGATTTCTTGTCCAAACTGCAGTACCATTATGTCAGTTTAACTGTGTACAGGAAGGGTATTTGGAAGGGTGGGATAATAAAATGCTGGTTGCTTATGCTGCCTCTGCTCCTCACTATGTTCTACGAAAAGGACTGGTGTTGCAGGCACTCTATTTTGCCAGACAAACAATAAAATAGTCTTCTTTTCATCTGGGTTAAGATCCTAGCCCAATAAAAGCCTGTTAAGGTGTCCCATCTCCTTTAGCCTTTGATAAAAAGAAAACTAGTGAGAAGTTCATTTTCACTCACCAGTGGCCTTAGGGAAGGGCACTATCTGTTACTGTTATCTTAAGTACAAAGAAATGTCCTGATGCTGACTGAAAATGCTACTTAATGTTTCAGAGATCAATTTCTCTTGATTTGTGTTTTTGCTGGCTCTTTGGAAGCGTGTGACTTGGCCAAAATGCTTGAAATTCTGCTTCTGTATATATTAATATCCTGCCCTTTTTTCTGCAGGACAAGGTTTATAGTTCGGTCCTACAGCAGTGCTACAGCATGTACAAGGTAGAGTTAATATTAGAGGGTCCTCCTCTGGGCAGAGGTACCTCATTATACCATTTGGATGTGTAAGCTCATCACAGCTTTGACATTCTGGTCTCATTACTATTGTCTGTTCTCTTCCTGAAGCTGTAATGGTGTTGATGGAAGAGACAAATAAAGCTTGTGCAGTTAGCTGTGCTGGTAACAATAAGAGCTTTCTAGTTTCTGTGAAATCCAGATTTCTTTTTTTCCTGGGTAGTTACATTACTAAAGGTTTGATTTTCATGGTGTTAGCTATTATCTGTTGGAGAAACAATACTGGATAAAGGCCATCAATCTGTCATTTCAAAACAAGAGCGTAAGATACGTTTCCTTCTCTAATTCTGCCTCTGTTCCTCATATGCCTGGACTCTGCAAGTCTGAGGGACAAGGAGGGGTACATCTGGATTTGTGTGGAGACCAAGTACTGAGAAACAGGAGCTGGCTTGGAATTTAGCTGTATTGATGGCTGAGTTGTAGGAAATTACTGTAAATCAGAGAATCATTTTGGTTGGAAAAGACCTTTAAGATCGTAGAGTCCAACCCTTATCTGACTTTACCAAATGATTACCTGACTGATTTTATTTTTTCCTTTTAACTATTAGCTTTTCAATGGCACATTCCTGAAAGCCATGGAAGATGGAGGTGTAAAAGTTCTAAAGGAGAGACTAGAGAAATTCTTCCACCGGGTAAGACCTTCTTGTTCAGGCACATACAGTGTGATTCTGTGTTGGAAGTCAAAAGCAAAGATCTTCTCAAAGTGGCTGCAGTGTGACTCTAAATAATAGGTAGTGGGAAAGGTGTACTGGCAACACAAGGTCTGGTTCCTTGTTTTTCTGAATTATTTCCTGCTTCTTACCAACTTGTAGATTCTTTAAGTGGAGCTGAACCACAAGAGGGACAGCTTAGCTGCTGGATATCTTTTCCCCAGAGGAATCATGTTCTTTCTTTGGAAATTCTGTTTTAATGTTTGAATTGGTTAGCATGATAACAGTCTGTGCAGTCCTGTTTGAATAACTGTTGCAGAATCATTCAGGTTGGGAGCAATCTGAGAAGCCATCCAGTTCAACCCCCTGCTTAAAGTAGGATAACACTGAAATCAAATTGGGCTGCAAAGGGCTTATGACTTGTTGGAGTCTTGAAAACATCCAGGGATGGAGATTCCACAACCTGTGTGCACAGACTCAAAAGTCCCATAGTACTGTGAAGTAATGTCATTTTTTGTCCTCCACCACCCACATGGAATTAGTAATAGTGCCTGATAAGGTTTCAGGAAATACTTCCTTGTTATCACTGCCCTTCAGAATTTAACTTCAGTCTTTATAATCAATCAAATATTTTTCAGGTATTTTTCATCTAAGTGAGTAGTTTATGTCTGGCAGAATTTCAGGCTCCTACATGCAAAGTTTCATCAAGCTAGCTTTAAAATATGGCAACCCCATTTCTGTTGTTTGCATGAAAGGAAACAGGGGACTGCTGTCAGCAGTTAATTCTCTTGTGGTAAAGATTTTAATATTGATATCTTTGCTCATGGTGGAGTGCAGATACTGGTGTTTACAGTTTTGTTCTCTTGAGTTTTTAGAAGAACACAATGTCGTGACAGTGGAAACAGAAGTACAATACAGCTTGATTTTTAGGACAGCCTTTGCTTGTGGACTTGGGGAGGACTTTTGCTTGTGTTTTTTAAGACTCTGGTAGACTAGAATGAACACTGCTGGCATAAACAGTATTTGTTTCATTAGCTGACTGTATATTTTTGACTAAATGAAAAAAGCAGAGCGTGGCAAAAAGGGAAGCAATAGATTTTTATCTTTAAAACTGCTGTTTTCTTTTGAAGTTCCTACTGAAGTTAAAATAATAATAGATTTGTATACCAGAAAGGAATCCAAGGAAAAGTTGTTCAGTTATAGCCCTGTTGAATAAATTGGCTACGTGTTACTGGCAGGCTTAAATCACATTGAAACTCTGCAAGGAAATGAGTGTTGGATTGTAAACTGTGACAGAGATCTGTCATACTATTTGTATTTACTTGGGTTTTTTGGTAGTGTGAAATGACTGTAGAGGGAGCCACTGGATAACTCATCTTTCACAGAGCAGAGCATCTGATAGTGCATATGAAATCTTTTGGTAAGGAGAAAAGAGAATCATAGACACTATCTTTGCACAATGAAGGCTAATGGATTTATCTGGTAAGATTTAATTTCAGAACTCCATAGAAATGTTAGTAAGATAGGCTGTGTTTGCTCTTAAATACTTAATAGGCTTCAATACTGTTGTTGCTATGACACTTGGAATCACATTAACACACTCTCACACATAGACTCATAAACTGGTTTGGGTTTGAAGGGACCTTTAAAGCTCATTCAGTGCACCCCTCCCTGCAGTGAGCAGGGAAATCTACTATTTCAGGTTGCTCAGAGCCCCATCCAACTTGACTTTGAATGTTTCCAGGGATGGAGCATCTCTCCCCTCTCTGGGCAACTTGTGTCAGTGTATCACCACCCTCAGCATAAAAGACTTCTTCCTTATATCTAGTCTGAATCTACTCTTAGTAGACCATCACCTCTTGTGTTGCTACAGGCTCTACTGGAAAGTGTATCCCCATATGAAGGAGAACTGGAAGGGTTGGTGGTTTATTTGGTTTGGGTTTTTTTGGGGGGGGTTTGGTACTGTTAGTGTAGATTACCAGGGAACAGACTCAAATTTGTAATTTAAATCTAGACACTGGAAGTTTTCTGCATTCTAAAAATCGACTGTCATTATTCTCTAGTACTTGCAGACACTGCATTTACAGTCTTGTGATCTGCTGGATGTGTTTTGTGGAATCAGCTTCTTTCCACTGGATAAAATGACTTACTTGAAAATTCAGTCATTTATTAATAGGATGGAAGAGAGCCTGAACATAGTCAAGTATACTGCATTTCTCTACAACGACCAGCTTATCTGGTAGGTACTGAAATAATCCTTTTGTGTGTCTTCAATTCTCATCCTATAAATAAGTGTCATAATAGCAAAGCTTCTGACTCAGTGAGAGAGTTGCATGAACATGAGGAATGGTAGGATGAGTGATACATAAGAAAGGTATTGGTCTTCAGCTTTAAAAATCTCTAACCTGTACCAAATGATTACTTTGAAGCTGGTTTGAGGAGTAGCTAGAGAAGTGTCTTTGTCATTTCCATCACAAGAGACTCTGCATGTACACAAGTTCCTCTAGTAGGACTTCTAGTATAGGTTAATTAAAGGATTATCCTTTATATAATTCTGAACCAGCAAGTTGCACTGCTTGTGAAGAGTTCTGCTTAAAAATGGACTTAGGTACGGCAGACTTCATCTTTATTTAAATGTTGTTTGTGTTTTTCTGATGGTTTATAGGTATTCTGCATGTTTTGTATTTAGCAAATAAACTAACATCTTATTAAAAATTCATGTTCTGGGATTTAATCTGCTGAGACACTGAAATGTACCCTGCTTTGCCATGTGCTTTGCCTGAATTTTAGTTAGCAGAAAATGTGTGATCTGGACTGCAGCACAGATATCACTTGTGTTTCTCCCTGATCTAGGAGTGGACTGGAACAAGATGACATGAGAATTTTGTACAAGTATCTCACAACATCTCTGTTTCCAAGGCACATGGAGCCTGAGGTGTGGCAATTAGGATTTGTTTTGGGGAGGCAGGGGTGGAGGTGGTTGTTAGTTCCTAGCTTTGGTTTGGGTTATTTTTCCTCCTTTCATTTCTGTTTATCTGGTACCACTAAGGGCTAAAATACCAAAGAGGATTATCTCTCTCCTCCCTCTTTAAGTTTTAGTTTAGGAATTCAGAGGTGTGTTGTTTTCACTGCAGTCAGTAGTATTTGCACCTAACACAGTATGAATAGTGCTGGTAACTTGAATATGGGGAAGTGATAGGGAGTTTACTTAATGTTGATACCTGCTGACTGCTCAGTACTGCAAATGAATCCCTTCAGCTTGATGGCTAAATGCAGCATGGAAGGCCATAAGACCACATGGAGTTATTATCTTTCCCTCCAGCCAAAAGCTCCATAAGCTAAACTTCACAATCAGTAAATGCAAAATTAAATTCCCTGTTTTATCAAGCATCTTTTACACTTTAGCTTTACTTACTTCTTTTTACAGAGAGCATATACCTTCATGAGTGGCAATTCCTGCAAATGGTTTGCTTTGAATTTGATTTAAAGACAGTGCACAAAATGTAGCAAAGTACCTCTAAGCTGTGTTTTCTTATCTGTTCTTTTTCACTTCAGTTAGCAGGTAGAGATTCTCCAATACGTGCTGAAATGCCAGGAAATCTACAACACTATGGAAGGTAGCTCTTGTTTACTGTCACCAGCTGCTGCTACTTCCCTCAAGGGCAAAAGTTTGTATTTTGAGTACATATTCCACGCACAGCTCATTCCAGAGGGTTGCACAGCAGTTGGTGCAATGTGAAACTTGACCTTTGGGGAGAAAAGGGAAAAGGCTTCATTAATATTACTGCAGATTTCTTTTGATTCCCCATTGCTCTTAATGCACTACATCAAAAGGTTTGGAACTCCTTTGGTCACTTCTTTTCAGTGATGCACTTCAGACAAAGGTGTAGATTGTATCTATTTTTAATTCCCCCCCCCCCACGCTTAGCATGTCAGAGTGGGGAATTCTGTACCTAAGCAGCTGTGCAACACTATTTTGGATAATTGTGGGTTTGGACATCTTTCTTCAATCACGAAAATTCCTCCTACCTGATTTATTGTTTTCTTTTGGGATCAAGGCACTGGCACATACTCCCTGTTCCACCCTCCCCACTGCCCTAAGTTTAAGGTGCTCCTGACACCAATTAGAACGTATTGTTTGAAAGAAAAATAAGTACCTTCCCAGCAAAAAGAGTCTTGTTTTAACTTTGATCTGTGCAGTTTATTTTCTTTAGTATTATTCTGGCTTTCTGATCCTGTTTCTCTAACTCTCTAGGGCATAAATTCAAGTACTACTTTGAAAATATAAGTGCTGATATAATATATTAAGGGCTCTGTGCCTGTCTGCATAGCTGAGATCTCATCATTGTATTCAAACAGATTCATACATGCAAGTAATTGCTGGTTTCAAGAACATCTGTTAAATAGGAAGAACTGAAAAGCATGAATTCATTGCATCTGACCTGTTAAATTATATTCTAGGTTTCTGACTGGACCTTTAAATCTTAATGATCCAGAAGCAAAATGCCGTTTCCCTAAAATATTTGTTAACACTGATGACAGTTACGAAGAGCTTCATTTAATCGTTTATAAGGTATTACAGTTTTCTCTGCAATCATTCCACAGAGTTAGGTGAAGACAGTGATGTGAAGTACTTAGGAATTGTACAGAAAGATGCATTGATATGCCTAGGTTAAAGCAAAGAGACAGAAAGCTCCCTGGTGTTTCTAGCAACAAGCTTTAAAGCTTGAATCCTCTTTTCCCCTCTCCTGCCACCTCCTCAAAATAAACAGTTGCTTTATTTAAACAGAAGGCCAGTCTTAGTTACTTTAAGTAGTCTCATACCTGGCTTTGTGCAGCATTACTCAGTAAATGCAAGTTTCTTGCAGACATACATCCTTGCATAAAATGCATTTTCAGAAAATGTTCCCCTTCCCCTACAACTTAAAAATGGTTAACTGGGCTGAATTTTAGAATCACAACTATCCTGTGTTGCGCAAGATTACAAAGGGATTATCCTACAGAAGCATTACCTCTAAAGTAAAGGTTTTTTTGGTTGTAATTTAAGTGGTTTACTTGTTTGTAAACTCAGTGAAATATTGTCATTTATTTGAGGTAGTTGAGGTAACCTACTGTAAATGGTTTTCTGCTTTTTTTGTTCCAGGCCATGAGTGCAGCTGTCTGCTTTATGATTGATGGTAAGTACCAATTAGCATCACTTACTTGGCAAGACATGGTACAAAATGCTATTTCACATGCAACTTGCTTTACTTATGAAGAATATGCTGTTACTTGAGTCTCTTCTTCCTGGTTGCTTTTATCAGTCTTTTGAATTTGGCTCCAGTGGTATAAGTAACTCCATTTACACAATAAAATGACTACATACTGGTTTAGTTAGCCAGGCACCCTCAAAATCATCCCTAAGGTTATAATGAAATGGTTATGTCCCAGGACTGTCACTGATGTTTAGAGGAAGTGGGCACCTTCAGCTGTGAGAAGAGAATCTCACCTCTCCCTTTTTTGTTACCCACCACCTAGCTTCAATTCCACCTACGCTGGAGTTTTGCCGTAAACTGGACAGCATTGTTGGGCCTCAACTCACCGTGTTAGCATCAGATATATGTGAACAATACAACATCAACAAGAGAATATCAGGGTTTGTACCACTTTTCCTGTTGCAGTCCCTCCTTAGTTGGCTATAAATTAGGTTTAATGAACTGCTTAAATAATGGTAACACGAGGCCAAATAACGTATTAAGTTATCTGTGTACTTAAATGATGTTTATCAACCTTTCTGCATCTTAAGCATTTGTAAAGTACCTGTTCTTGCTTAATTAGGTCTTCCTGAAGTAACAACACTCATGTTATTAATTTAGGGATGAACGCTCATTGTGTAACTGAAACCTTTTTCCCGTACGGGCATTAACTGTTGTAGAAAACATGCTGGCAGAAATGCATACAGGATGGCCAAAATGACAGCTGGAGTGGTGGTCTGCTGTCACTGTCCCTCATGTTGAAGTAGAGAAGTATCAGCTCCTGCAAAATCTTCAGTTTATGCTTTCTATCTTTTCTTGAGGGAAACAGAATCTTGGTTGGTTTTATGGAGGGCTTTTTTGGGGGGCGTTGTTTGGTGGCTGGTTTGCTTTGTTGTTGTTTTAAATTAAGAACTGTCACTATCTTGGTGCCCACAACCATCTTTATGCTTATTTCCTGTGGCTTCTGCCTTCCCAGTTTGCTGCTTTTTATGATGTTGAAAGACCTGCATTTTCCACCTCAAGTGGATGCTGACACCACTCTGAGTGTTGCCTTAGACACAAGTACTTTAGAGCTTGGGCTGAGTATATGTAACTCTTAACTCTGTTTCAAGTCTAAAAAGGAAAATGGAACTGGAGATACTGGAACAATTTTTACCAGTTTGAAATGGAGGTTTTAGTGAGTGGATTATTTGATTACAATGCAGGCTTTAGAGCTGAGTACTTTTTTTTCCCAGAATTACTGCTTCTTGAAGCATTGGAATGTGTAGTAGGTGAGGAAAAAAGCTGTCTTCTTTTCTTCTGCTTTGCAGGACTAAGATAAATACTTGAGGGGCAAAGAAAGGAAAGTCAAGTGAAAAAGGATGTTAATGCTTTAAATGTACTTCCCTTAGAACCATAGCTGACTATCCATAAAATTCTATTTACTTTTAGATAGATGTGTTAGTTGGGGAAGCAAGAAGAGCACTGGATCTGACAGAAGCGGAATTAAACTAAAGATAGGTGTGCGACTGAACTCATTCAGTGGTAGTGTGCCAGATCAGCAAAATTGCAGGGTATAGAATAGGATGTGCTTGAAATTGTGCCAATCTACTAAATCATTAAACTTGGGGTTTTTAAATGTCACCTGGGACTGGCTTTGGCAGCTTTAACTCTTTTGAAAGTTTAATGCCATGGTGTCTCAAAAACATGATACAGTTTCTTGACACTAATGCATCTGGGTGACAGAGAGGAAGGGGGTATCTGGTTGTTTGCTAAGGTGAGTGGTGTCATCACAGTATCTCCCCGATTCTAAATAATAGATAGACTCAAGTACCAATTGCCATAGCCAGTTTTTGCCAGTCTGAATTTGTTGTGACATCTACCAAAACTACAGCTCTAAGTGATAGATTTGGTATTAATAAAAGAGAAAAAGGCGGAAGACTTCCAAGGCAGGAGTTTGAAGTTAATATCTTGCTTGACTCACACAAAAGATGGGAGGAAGTCTTAACTGCCTGAATCAAGAAATTCTTTCTTTTGAGTGTTACTAAAAACAAAGACATGAGTGGAAGACTGCTTACTAATCAAACTAAAGACCTAGCATCAGATTGGACTGACATAGGGGACAGCAGCAAGGAAACAAAATCAGCACAGATTAAAAACAGCTCATTAGAAAAATGCAAGCAAACTACTACAGGGATGTGGGACAAAGCCTTTAGATTCCAAGTGTCTATTTACTAGCAGCCCAAACAACAGAGGGGGAAAAAGTGGTTGGGTTTGCAGGCTTGCCTTTTCTTAAAAAGAAACCAAAAAACCCACAAACCAAAATGGAAAAAAAAAGTGCATTGAAATCAAGTTTGACCACGTTACAAGTCTTAACATACTTGAGCCTCTGCAATGTGAGGATAGCTTCAGGATGTCTGAGCAAGCTTTGCACTGGCTCGTTACTGTTCTCTGTGAAGCCTGTGCCTATAGAATGTGTCAGTGTTCACAGGCTGTTTGTGTGTTTGTGCTTTTAACGATCTTCTTAGGGCTGAGAAGGAGCCTCAGTTTAAGTTTATCTATTTCAATCACATGAACCTGGCAGAGAAAAGTACCATTCACATGAGGAAAACACCCAGTGTATCACTTGCATCTGTTCACCCTGACCTCATGAAGATTCTCGGTGACATCAACAGTGACTTCTCCAGGTAATGCTTAACTATTAAATAGTCTGTAACTCTTCCTGTCTAAAAGTAGATTTTTAAGTTTTTAATTATTTTTTTTCAAATGAGTGAATCTTTCATGTCATTTTGTTGATGCTGGGCTATTCAGAGCTCTGTGAGGTAAGTGGTGTTACATGGATCATATTTGGTATTTTGTGTAGGTTTAGCAGTCTTGAACAAAACTTCTATTGTCCTTTTAAAAATAATTTTAGGAAGGGCCAGGGCCTATATCCAAAGAAGTTTCAGAATAGCTATTACAAAGTAAAAGGGGAATCAAGCCTTGTGCTTTTGGACTGTCTACTCGCTGTGTAAGTGATATAAAGGACAGGGAATCCTGCTTCTGGCTGTTTACAGCCTCCTCTGAAACAGCTGTCTACTTGTGGGGACCAGACAACAGATGAAATGCAAACCTTGCAGTTATTGCAGTACTGCTGATAGAGAAGATAACTGGCTTCTTGTTAGTGGGTATTGTGCTCCAAGGTGGGAGAGCCCATCTTCACTATAAAAATTAATAATGACAGGAAAAGGCTGAATGACTGTGGTGTCTTATATCTCTTTATTAATGACTGGCAATTTCCCTATTCTGCTTAAGCACAAGGTTTTAATTTTTGTATAAAAGAAGTAAGACTGTTTCATCAGCAACAGCTTTATATAATTGTTGTTGAGCATGGTTCAGTTCGAGGTTAACTACTGCTTGTGTGAACGCTGTATCACCATGCCATCTCCAGCTTGCTTTAGTTAGTCACTGTGTAGCAAATCATAACTCAAAGTGTGTCCTTTGTGTGGAGGATAGCTGCTTTCTTCAGAGCACTGGAGGGGTGGGTTGCTGGACACTTTAATGATTTACTGCTCTGGGGATGTAATTGTCCTAAGCAGCCATTTATGAAGCTTTCATCTTGGATTGCTGAACTACACCTGAGTTAGTACTAGCAATTGCTCTTTGATGCTGCACAATTTATGCCATTAAGGTGATTAGAAATCAAGTTGTTGAAGATGAACTTGCTGCCACCTTCTTTACTTTCTACAACTTCTTTCAGAGTTGATGAAGATGAGGAAATTATTGTGAAGGCAATGAGTGATTACTGGGTAGTTGGGAAAAAGTCTGACCAGCGAGAACTGTATGTTATTTTGAATCAAAAAAATGCAAATCTGATTGAAGTTAATGGTAAGGATTGGTTTTTTTATTACCTTTAAATACAGTTACTACTAAAATGTATGTCCCTGGAGAAGTAATAAAATCCATCTCACAAGAAATCTAGAGAGGGATTGAGCTATGATACACCAGGTAAGTCTGCATAAGGTTTTAGTCTGCCTTGTACCAGCTGTGAAAGAACAGCATAAATATTCAGTAGGTGTTCTCAATTATTAATCAGCCATTATTCCCCCTCCAAATAATAGAGGAGAGCTCAGTTTAGGAGTAATTAATGAAGTGTGTTATGGATGAGAGATGAACATATTTACATCTGAATTAGGTTTTATTTGTCAGTGAGTCATGGGTATGTTACTTACACATAATGTCTACCCTGTCAGTGATCCTCATTCCATTGTTGTCTCGTTTCTAATGTTGTTTTGAACACAATTCACTATGCCTAAGAGTGCAAGTTAACAAAGTCTATTTAAAAGCTTACTGCGTCTTTACAAGAAATGGCACTTGGAGTCTCAAGTGCAGCAATTTGGGCTCTGTGTTAAGAGGAGGCAATGTGATTACTTGAATGGTGGGAAAGAACTGATACTTCTCCAAGAGCAAAGCCTAGCAAACCTACATTTTAGAAAGGATATGACTTAACAGTGATTTCTAAGTGAATTCTAATTGTATTTCAGAGTCAAACCTGCCCTACAGTGAGTGTTTCTGTGCCTGATAAACTTAGGAAGCGGTGTCTGCTAAACAGCACAAAGTAAAAGTTGTGCAGACTAGAGTTACTGTAACAGACTACTGTAACCTTTCCTTCTCCTGAAAAGGGGTTACAATTTACTTCCCTTTCTGAAGCGAAGTATTTGACAAGGTGAATGGCCCAGCAGCAAACTCAACCCGTCACCGACACTTCAGCCACTTAGAACACAAAAGCATTTTTCAGTGTGAAATGTCAGCAAAAGATTGAGTCAAGTCTGAAGAGAGAATAACATGAAGTGTATTTTTACATTAGAAACTCCTAGGGTTTTTTTCTGTTTGAATTAAGTTGTATTCTCCTCCATGAGCCCCCAGGGTTTCTCTTGTGGAGGAGCCTGTAACATAATCATGCTGAAATATGTTGTTTTGGTTTTTTTACAGAAGAAGTGAAGAAACTTTGTGCAACACAGTTTAACAATATTTTCTTCTTGGATTGATCTGCAAAGGGCTGATTTATTGAAGATGTCAATGTCAGACAGTTGTTCAACATGAAAAGTTATTAGTCATATTATTGACTGGAATAATGACAATAGTAAAGCAATACTTGCTTTGTAAGAATCAAAATTTCTACTAAAATCTGTAAACTCTGATCATAAAAATTTTTAGATTTTAAAAATGTTTATGTGCAAGCTAATTAAACCAGTCTGAACTCATCTGTACCATTCCATTCTGATACTGTTATGTGAATATTTTACTGGAAAAATAAAACTAATAATTGTTACACTTTTAAGGGCATCCTTTTGTTTTCTTGTGTTCATTTGCGTCGTTGTGTGACTTTCTGCTGCTTTCTACAGTGGGCAATGATTGGTTACAAAAGACTCCTGAACAGAGACCCTTCTCAGTTAACCTGTTCTTTGTAGCTCCTGCTTTACACTCTTTGCCAAACTCCTAAATACTTGCTCATATGCAGTACTTCAGTCAAATAACCTGTGTTTTCAGCAAAACCTGTTTCATGGAGACACAGGATCATGACAAGGTAGCACTTCTTGTGTCAACACAGAGGTTTTACCTACAAGTCAAATACTGGAATAGTTCTGTTCAAAGGGTTATGCTTGTGTAAATGGCTTTATTCTCTTGTCCTAGACCCTTGCAAGAGCAGCTTCCCTCTGAAGCTGGTAAGTCTTGTGCATACAGTTTAATCATAACTTATATTTTAGACCTTTCTGCAAGCATAGTTCTCCTGCTGGTTTTTTTTCTCATTCAAAGAGTACTTACTCAATGGAATCTTCAGCAGTTCTCAGAAGATCTATTTCTTCTTTTTCTTTTTGCCAGCAGGCACCTTGGTAGCAACTGGGGCTGCTACAATGGGTGCCTCTGCCTTTGGAGGGAGTGTGACAGGCTTCTCTGCCTCCTGAAAACCTGTACTCTTGGAGTCAGATATTTTTGCTGCAGCTTCTTCTTGCCTTTTTGCCTCTTCTGCTTCTTTTTCAGCAATAAGTCTGAGTGGAAAAAAAGTTTACATTTCTGTACTTCAAGAGGGAGTTAAGCCATTATTGGTAGAGTCACAGTAGCAGCAGTATAAACCAGCAGAGAAATGGAAAATCTGTCTAGTTGCCACTTCCAAGTCTGAATTCTAGCATGTGAAAAAAACAGAACATAAAAAAACCCCAAACCCTATGAGCTAACATCTTCACTACCTTTACACAGAGCAGGGCTCAAAGGCCAGGAAATAAGCATTGTATAACTTGAAAGCAGTCTGTACGTGCAGTAACAGAAGTCACAAGTTACATTGTGCATGTTGCTTATACCTGGCAGAGCTGATTTTCCCAGTTATAGTATGAAGTAGTTATTAAAGCATGCTTTTCTATCATTTTGTTAGTAGAAGAGACAACAGTACTTCAAGACAAGATACAACACTCACTTTGCCAGCTCCTCATCCTTGATCTTTCTCAGCTCAGCAAATTCAGCATCCCGTATTCGATTCTCTTTTATTTTTTCCCTCAGCACTTTTTCATGCTGGTAGGCAGGAAATAACTTAGTTGTAAAAAAGATCTGCACCTGACACATCCACAGACCAACCTCATCTGGCTCAGTTCTGGCTTCTTTTTGTTCATCTGCAACATGCAAATTAAACAGACTATTTAGCAGGGCATTTCTATTTCCAGTGTTTTGGACTGTGCTGTTTCAAATCTGATCCTCTGCCACAGGGACGCTGGGCTTCTGCATGGTACAGAAGATGACAACTGAGCAATGTTGAACTGATGGCCCTTTTGTGGCTTGTCAGAGGGATTCATCCCTTGAAATGGAATCAAAAACAAGCATTCAATTGTGACTGTCAAAAAATAGGCTAGGGCCTATCTGCTGGTTCTTGAAGAAACAATGTTCCTCAGGTCAGTAACTTTTCAGTCACTAGCATGCAGTGAAAGAGCTGGTCACTGTGCAAAGATCCTTGTCTATTTATTAGGATTCTTTATCTGTTGAAAGCACTTAACCACAAAGCCCAAGCCAGATGAGATCTCATCAGCCATTAAGGGTTACTGACCTCAACATACAAAAATGCTCATATTGATTTTTCTTCTGCATTAATGTTGGCCTGTCATAAGACATCTTATTCCAGCTAATGGTGACACACAATTACTAATAATTCTTCTATGAAGTAAAACCCCAAGACACAGTAGTAATATCTTTAAAAAATAAAAAAGAGGAAACCCTTCTCATAAACACAAACTACAGCTTATAGATGGCGCACCTGAAGGATGGCCAAGGGCTCAGGTCCAGCCAACATGGATTTAGGAAGGGCAGGTCCTGCCTCTCCAACCTGATCTCCTTCTATGATCAGGTGACCCGTCTGGTGGATGTGGGGAGGCCTGTGGATGTAGTCTATCTGGACTTCAGCAAGGCCTTTGACACCGTCCCCCACAGTAAACTGCTGGCTAAGCTGTCAGCTCGTGGTTTGGACCACAACACTCTGTGCTGGGTTAGGAACTGGCTGGAGGGCCGAGCCCAGAGAGTGGTGGTGAATGGTGCCACATCCGGCTGGCGGCCAGTCACCAGTGGCGTCCCCCAGGGATCAGTGCTGGGCCCCATCCTCTTTAACATCTTCATTGATGATCTGGATGAGGGGGTTGAGTCAGTCATCAGCAAGTTTGCAGATGACACCAAGTTGGGAACAGATGTTAGTCAGTTAGAGGGCAGAAAGGCTCTGCAGAGGGACCTTGACCGACTGGACAGATGGGCAGAGTCCAATGGGATGGCATTTAATAAGTCTAAGTGCCGGGTGCTGCACTTTGGCCACGGCAACCCCATGCAGAGCTACAGGCTGGGGTCAGAGTGGCTGGAGAGCTGCCAAACGGAGAGGGACCTGGGGGTGCTGATTGACACCCGCCTAAACATGAGCCAGCAGTGTGCCCAGGTGGCCAAGAAGGCCAATGGCATCCTGGCCTGTATTAGGAATAGTGTGGCCAGCAGGAGCAGGGAGGTCATTGTGCCCCTGTACTCTGCATTGGTTAGGCCACACCTTGAGTACTGTGTCCAGTTCTGGGCCCCTCAGTTTAGGAAGGACATCGAGACACTTGAACGTGTCCAGAGAAGGGCAACAAGGCTGGTGAGAGGCCTTGAGCACAAGCCCTATGAGGAGAGGCTGAGGGAGCTGGGATTGTTTAGCCTGGAGAAGAGAAGGATCAGAGGCGACCTCATTGCCCTCTACAACTACCTGAAGGGTGGTTGTAGCCAGGTGGGGGTTGGTCTCTTCTCCCAGGCAACCAGCACCAGAACAAGGGGACACAGTCTCAAGTTGTGTCAGGGGAGGTTTAGACTCGAGGTGAGGAAAAAGTTCTTCACTGAGCGAGTCATTCGTCATTGGAATGGGCTGCCCAGGGAGGTGGTGGAGTCGCCGTCCCTGGAGGTGTTCAAGGGGAGATTGGACGTGGCGCTTGGTGCTATGATCTAGTTGTGAGGTCTGTTGGAACAGGTTGGACTTGATGATCCTTGGGGTCTCTTCCAACCTTAGTTACTGTGATACTGTGATACTGTGATACTGTGAAGTGTGGCCAGCAGGGCAAGGGAGGTGATTCTCCCCCTCTACTCAGCTCTGGTGAGACCCCACCTGGAGAACTGCATCCAGTTCTGGAGCCCCTATTACAAGAGGGATATGGGCGTGCTGGAACGTGTCCAGAGAAGGGCCATGAGCATGATCAGAGGGCTGGAGCACCTCTCCTATGAGGACAGACAGAGAGTTGGGGCTGTTCAGTCTGGAGAAGAGAAGGCTCCGAGGTGACCTAATTGTGGCCTTCCAGTATCTGAAGGGGGCCAACAAGAAGGCTGGGGAGGGACTTCTCAGGATCTCAGGTAGTGATAGGACGAGGGGGAATGGAATGAAGCTGGAGGTCAGGAGGAGGTTCTTCACCATGAGAGTGGTGAAGCCCTGGAATGGGTTGTCCAGGGAGGTGGTTGGGGCACCGTCCCTGGAGGTGTTTAAGACCAGGCTGGATGAGGCTCTGGCCAGCCTGATCTAGTGTGGGGTGTCCCTGCCCATGGCAGGGGGGTTGGAACTAGATGATCCTTGTGGTCCCTTCCAACCCTGACTGATACTATGATATAAAATGTAGCATTTTAAAATAGGGGAAACTATGTAAGCATGTACTTAAACGTCTCTAATTACTAAGTTCTTCAAAAAAGTCTCCCTCAGAATTAACGTTCATTTACTGCCCTCTTGTGACAAGCTGAAATCTGCGTAGGTAATTAACATTTCATAAGTCAAGAGCTACAAGGGATTTTGTTTGTGTTAGTCAAAGATACAGCAAGAGTGAATCTCCTCTAGCACCACTGCTTATAGGTGCTTATGGTACCTACAGTACTCACCCAGTAGAAATTCTTCAAGAGAATGCTCTCTGTCTTCATAAGATCTCAGTGGCTGCCAAGAAGTTTTAAATTCAGTTACTCACTGCCTGGACTTGTGTTCAAATAAAAAAGTGCAATCACACATCCACTTGAGTCATGCAAATTCCTGTCTCCAAAACATTCTGCAATTATGCCTGGTTAATGACATTTACATTTCAATAGTGTTTTCTAGGAAAACAGGCAAATGCCTTAAACCTGTTTATACTGATCTTGCAATCTAAGTTAGCAACAAACAGAAAAAGCAGAGGGACCCAATCTAATAACTGTTTAAGCCAGAAAAGGAAATGGTTCTATGTTCAGGAAACATAGGACATTTGCAAGGCCTGACTTCACCCTCTAAGTGGGCATCCAGTAATATTTAACAGCCTTGCATCAACTTTACCTGGGACAGAAAATACTTTGTGGTTCCCTCGGAGACACTCTTGGCTCTAAAGCTTCTTTTCTGATTATCATGAGCTACTTGCTCCTTAAGTACATCACTGGTAACATACACCAATGCACAACCAAGGAGAGCTTCAACAAACTCGAGAAAAACCAACTAGAGTTAAAACAACAACAAAAAACACTCAGTGATTAATTCATGTTTGCAAAATCCCTTCATTAATGGATGTATGTGCCTATGCAAAAGAACTGAAAAGCAATTGTGAAGCCTCGCTGGCCTCATTTATCTCGTTAAACATCTCTTCTGAAGAAAAACTGAACACAGCCAAAGCTCAAAACATTCAGGAGGTGATATACTGTGTTATGCCTTATACAAGTCATACTGAACTAAAATACTGCACAGATTTTTGCTGGAGCTATGAGGAATTTCTCTAACAAGTAACACACAACTATTGCTATTACCCAAAACACTTAATTGCATACAATACTTCCAGAAACCTCAAGAATGGAAGTATAATGAATCCCTTAGTAAGGCTTACACAGTGTGCTCAGTTTACTAGATACTGTTAAAAACAATACATTCAGTTATGTAATTTACAATAGATGGTCGCTGAGTAAGAGCCAATTCTTTAAGGCAGAAGGCTCTCCATAGCAGGTCAGCTGTCAGGTAGCATAAGAGTCTAGTTCTACAGTCACTGCTCAGCCTCACTAAGTGAAAGCAGCACTTTACACATCACTAACCAGGTCTCTTGGATCATCAGATTTTCATGGTCAGTGGGTTCACATCTTAAATACTGACCCACCTTAACATTTCTAGTACATGCCTTGGCAGCTGGAAGTGCTGCGATTCATTTCTGTGTAATCACTGTATGCACATATTGGCAGGCAACTGCCCTGCAGACAGAACCACTACCAGCAGCAATCTCCTGGTGTGGCAGCTTCAGGCATTTCACCCTCTGGGTTACAGCACTCTTAAGGAGTTACCTCATGGTCAGGCTTAATGAGACTGTATTAAGGATAAGATAATAAGAGAAAGAGGGAAGTACCTGAGCTAAACTAGAGGACGTAGGCAGAACAAAGATAACACAAACAGAAGCTCAAATTTGTGCCTTAATTTTTGAAAATAAATCAATATTCTTCCTGTTCTAGCAGATAAGGCATCATTTACAGCATTTTTTAAAAGTAGTTTAATTTGATCCTCCAACACTGAACTGTGGTATGTCTTCCTCTATACACACCTCTGGCTCCAGGTTGGGGTTGCTGCTATCATGCACAGAGGGGCCATCTTTGACAAGTATTTCCACAACTCTTGAGGCAGTTAATTGTTTGCTGAGAAGTTTAAAATCCTGGGTGAGAGTAAATGTTACCTGTTAAAGTCACTCATGGCACTCCCACAAGGCCCTAACCCAACTCCCTTTTCAAGCCTGTGTCAAGCTTTCTAGTGGTTTCAAACGATATGTCCATGTACATAAATTATGTAACAGCACGAAATTCTGGCCCTACTGAAGTGAATGGGAATTCTCCCTGAACTGTACAAACAGGGAAAGACCACACATTAAAATATAGAAAAATTACTAGTTTATCAGCCAATATTTATATTAGGTCTTTTTAATGATTTTTTAAAATATTAGTTGGTTTTTTTGGCTTTCTTTTTTTTTTTTTTTTAAGTCCTGGATTTAAACAGTGACTCAGGCACATCAATGGGAATTGTTCCTTAGTTTCAGTGTGATCTTCATCTATTTCTGAATCACTGAATTTTAATGTAAAAATCTCATGTTCATCTTGAAGCATATTAAATTAATACATGGTTAAAATGGTTTACTGAGTTATTTCAAAACCTGCCAGCTATTGAGTTCTACCAATAAGATGGTTTTATGTAATCATTTTACAAAGAGGAAAGCAACCAGCAGAAATACTTATATTCCCTTAAAGCACATTTGTCTAAGATTTGATTATTTGGAATAGAATGGAATGGAATAGAATGGAATAGAATAGGTTGGAAGAGACCTTCATGACCATCACATCCAACCCATCATCCAACACCACCTAATCAACTAAACCATGCAACCAAGCACCCTATCAAGTCTCCTCCTGAACACCTCCAATGATCAAGTATGAAACCAGATTTCAATCCTGCAGAAGTACATGAATAATTTCTGTGGAACAAGTGTCCCTTGAATGTTTGTTGGACAGTTTGTACACATAACATCACTCCTACCTTTGAAACCATGCAGAAGCCACACGAAATATATTTAAATGCTCAAATAAACTGAACAAATAAGGTGCCTCTAATCACAAGAGATTAAAAAAACCTAAGTATTATTACCTTCAACATCCAAAGGAAGTGCCTCATTTTCATGGTGGGTTCAAATGGAGGTCTGGTACTTGTTCTACAAAAATCTCTGTATATTTCCCAGCACTTGTCAAGGTAGCCCATGACAAAAACTGCACGCAGCTCTTCAGAAAATAAGATACCTTTAAAAATTAGTTGGGAAAAAACAACCATCACAATAAACCTGTGGCAGATGTGGTACTAATTGATGAATTCTGCACAGCACAGAAGAGATACCGCTACTTACTTTGGGTATGACAGGCAGTGGGAATAACATTCCTGGACATCATATCTAAGAAACATTTATTCAGGCATGGGCCTTTTTCTCTGCAGTTGAAAACCAAAACATAACCACTCTTGTCTGGGAAGATTCAAACTGATTACACTGAAATAAATTTCACTAAAAGATTAACTTACTTGTGCTCTTCATGATAGATATGAAATGCTAGATGAACAAGGTAAGATAAAAATGTTCTGAACAGTAAAGTCTCATGTGGACAATGCACCTTCTCAGCTGGAGTTTTATCACCTAAAACATTTGGAAAAATAAATCTCTATTGCTATCATGTACATGAAAATGCTTATAGCTATACTGACTCATCAGCCTTTCTTATCCACACCATCTCTATCTAACACAGTCCTGGAAGAACCAGACCAGACACACCACCAACTCCAAACAAGCAGGTCAAGGGAGAACCACCACCTACATCTGAATTGTATAAAAATTCTCCTTCTAGAAATGCATTCATTCAGTATATAGAAATGACAAGTGAAGTGAAGCTGGAGTTAAATCATTCACATACTAGGGACACTGCAGTGCATCCCTCTGCAGGTCTAAATGGAACTGATTGATTGACTCTATAGCATTAAACCCCCAAAACATACTACATGTGAACCAAAGCGAGCACTGGGAAAATTCTAGAGCCCAGTCAACAGAAATACGAACCGCTCAATATCCGATCCATCTCAGCAAGAGTAAAGCTGGAGTGATGAAAATGACAATCCTTCAGAAATCTCCAAAACTGGAGCTTAGTCATGAGGAACACGTTGTCAAGAGATTGATCACAGCCTAAGCTGCTGTAGAAGGTGTAAACTCTTCTCAGTTCTGTGATATGCCTCAACACAGCAAATTCTACCTAAATAAGGCAGGACATGTTTTCAGCATGGTCTCACAACAAGTAAGGATCAGCTTGTATTGATCCTGTAACTGGACAGAGCATATCCCTGGTTAAGCATCCATGAAAGCATTACTCAAATGTAGTAATACTACTTATTTTTTTTGGAGCCTGATAAACTAATCTCTGAGAGCACACAAACCTCACAGTAGTTACAGACAAGTGCTGAATGCCCTTTGAGAGATGTCAGTGTGTCTTTTATTGTCTTTTGGTGGAAGCTCAGAGGAGGCAACACTGTCTATTCATTCTTTTTGCTTTTCTGTTTCATGGCCTTCAGATTTCCAAATAATTCTTTAATAGAAAGAGTGATTTAAATACAAATAAAGAAGAAATACAATAATACAAAATACACTGTGAGATGAAACTGAAAATATCAAACAGCAGACTTACTTGTTCCAGTTCTTCATGTCTCTCTTCCCTTGGCAACAAACCAAGCAGTGAGGTTATATCCAACTCAGCAATCAATCCCAGAACAGAAGTATTTTCTGAGCCATTAATGACTGCAATATTTTCTATCATGCAAATAAAACAAAATGAAGTTTAAATATACATATCCATGCACACAGGGAAAATAAAACATACATTATTCCTCCTTATCTTGCTGACTTCAAACTGAGAATAGACTACTTCTGAATATAAAGGAGAGATTTCATCATCAAGAACATAACAACTGAAGAGTAATTTTGTCAAATCCATGCTTCAGCCAAGAGGAAATGCAGATATTACATAAGTTATGAAACTTTCAAACAACAGTGTTCCAAAAGCATTGCAAGATGCAGTATGGATGTGTCACTCAACTCAAAGTGTCACATGCAGGAAACGAGCATGGGAGCAAAGGTCATTCATGACTAAGATACCTCCTCCCATCTTTATCAAAGTTCTTTGCAGAAATGTGTCTGGCTCTCGACTAAGTACAAACAGCTCCACATTATAGTAAAAAGGAACAACAAAATGTGATCTCAGTACAATTTGTTTTGTCAAGCAGCTTACCACTGGCAAAATGACTTCCTGTGCAGACGGCATTCAGCTCTTTTGCTTTCATTGCATCCAGATAAGAAGGATACTCTGCTATATGATCATCTCTGAACTCTCCCTCATAAACATGACCATTCTGGAAGACAAACCTGCCCTGTAGACAGATCAATTAAATTAATTTATTTCAATACAAATCAGTGAAAAAAACAAACAAACAACAAAACCCCAAAAAAACTATTAATGCTCTCCATCAAATTTCCTTTTAAGAATCTTTGCTAAAATGCAATATATGAGATAAAATAAAGCAAAATATTTTTTGCTCTCTCTTTTATAAACTACTTTGTTATCTGTTAATTAAAGTACACTGCTATGAAGAATCTTCTGTTTATTTCTGAAAAGAATTTTAAGGAAAGCACATTTCTTCTTCTCCATCTAGAAAGGCTTGTTTGCAATCCTTAGCTTGCATATGTTGCACTCCACTCAGGTTTTTTTAAGTGTGTTAATGTGAGAACAGCTGTGTGAGAGCAGCTTGAAATCCCTTAGCTCACAGTGTGAGAGTGGAATGCTGACCAACCACCAAAAAAAGCACACTTTCAGTGCACCTACTGCACTGAACATTCCCATTGTAAAATGTACTACTTTATATAAACACAACACACATACACCACAGAATCCAGCCTGTGGCCCAACAAAGGCCTGGTTAGGACTCCTACTGCTTTCAGTGGACTCTGCCCTTTATGTTGGGATTTCTACAGAAATCTAGAGATGCACTATAGAGAGCAAAGCAGACTCCTCTGCTGTTGTCTGCAGTTTTGTCTTAGTGCTTGTCAGTACTCACCTTGCCATGCTTCTTATTGCCAACCCATTCACCATCATACACTGCTCCACTGGCATATATGAACTTTCCATGTCCATGTCGTTCACCATTTACAAAATCACCCATGTATTCATTCCTCAAAGGATACTGAGACACAGGCATTCTCTTCACAAACCATATGTGGGTGCCATAACCATGCTAAAAAAAGCAAGAGTGTTAAAAAAACTGTATCCAGGCCAGATACCATTGCTACAGGTCCCAGCTTCTGAGAAGGAATATCACCATAAGCATCTTTAAGAGTTATTGGCAAACTTCTCAGATAAAAGCACCCAACTGGCAGCTGCAACACTTCAAACCATCCAGACAACTATATTCTACAAAGGTGCATGGGAGAAGCACTCAGAGGATACACCAAATCAACGCACACTTGAGCAATCTCTACCAACAGGACTACTAAAGGCATCCTTCCTGCCTGAATCTTTTTGACAAGTGAGGAAAATCATGTCAGACAAAGTGACACTGAGAGGCACTATGTTCCAAAAGCTGACCCTGGACAATTTTGCACAATGCAAAAAGACAGAGGAAGTAGCTCATGAAGGAATAGAAAATGTCAGAAATCTCTGTCCATCATAAAACTTTTACAAGAGGCAACAAAATGGTCTAATATTTTACAGGTTACATGGAAGTACACTGACACACATATTCACTGCTGAAGTCACATCTTGAGCTAAGTGTTGTCAAACCCATGTAACTTTTTTAACTCCTTTTTTTTTTAATGAAAAAGGTTTATATTTTTCATTGGAGAATTAAATGATTACTTTGTAAGACTAAGTCAAATAAGCCTTTCAATAGTTTGAATATTGCTAGCATGAAAATCAACATAAACGAACAGCACATTTCTGCTGTCAACTGGCAAAAAGCATCAAAGCTCCTTTAACACTGCACAAAACTCCCTATCTAGCTTTACTAGAGTATTAGGCAGATGCTGAATTGAAGAGGCTGCTGAGGAACAAATTAATACCTGTATGCCATACACCCACTGTCCCATGTACTCTTGATTAGCTGTCAACCATCTCATTTTTCCTTTTCCATGACGAACATTTTTCTCCCACTGGCCTTCATAGATATTTCCAGACCTGTAGCTGCAAAAACAACAATAAAAGTTCATGACTCATTCATACTAAATTCAGAGTGGATCTTATGAAAGCAAGCTTTATTTATGCAAAACTTCATTGCTAATAAATGTAGCATTTATTAATGTTAAATATTAGCACTGCACTGAAAGTTGAGTCACTATGACATGGCTGAAGAGGTTTGATTGTATCCACTGTTTATCTCCAATTTTGCAATCACAAATCACTGTAAAAATATTGATGAGTTTTCATCCAAAGAGCCTTTGCCATAGGTAATCAAAATATTCTTCTACATATAGTTCCACAAATAATTCATCTATTCATGAAAGCAGCTCCATCTGTTCAAGTCAATCGAGATTACCCATTTTTAAATGAAGATTTGTGGTTTACCAAAGCTGAGTTTGGATTCTGTCTTTAGACACTGTTTTTGGGGAATGATTACTAGAAATATAAAACCATAAATGATAGAGAAGGTCTATTTTATTATTATAAAGCACTTTGGACACTTATTTATTCCACTGCAGAAAGTGCATACTACTATGAAATGGCAGCATTTATGTCCATTTTAAACAACAGGAGAAACTGTGTGATATATAAATAAAAGAAAAAATATGAAGGCAAGAACAAGTGCTATTGTGTTTACCATCTCATTCCCCATCCTTCTTTGACATTATTTACCCAGTCACCCGAATACCAAGAGGTATGCTCCTGATCATAATAAATGGTACCCTAAAACAAACAAGATAGTCAATTTAATTACCTAAACATTAATTCACATTAATAAAACATTGTATACAATTTATGTAAGATAGATGTAATTATGCTTACTTACAGCCACGTTGAGACACTCTACTGAAAGCAACCAAAGTGATAAAATTAAAAGCAACTTTTTTTTTGATGAATGTTAAGACCTTGAAAAAGGCCAAGTGTCAACGACAAAATAAAACTGTATCACATGACATCAATGTCTAAATGTTTTTCAGACTGCTTGGAAATACTTTCTGAGAGCTCAGTTTAGCAACTTCATCACAGTAGTCACTCTGAGATCAGTTTTCTGAGTCATTCAGAAATCAACTTCCAACAGTGGGGGCTACAGCATTAGTTATTCTGTCTTTCTCTATCTGATAGCTTCAACTCAGAATAAACTGTTCAGATCACTGCACTGGTGGCCATCCATAGCAGCCCATGGGTTTTTAATGTATCAATAGTGACACAGAACAAAAAAATCCATGTGATTACAGTGGATGTTCCTCATATGCTGAACACTGATCTTCAAAATGTCATACTCAGGGAAGTGTCTTAATCTGGATGCACAAAACTAAGACAAAAGCTCTTGCCTTTAAAAGCTGGAACTACATGTTACTTACACTAAATAAGGCAATCTTAATTTTAACTATCATACTTAGTCTGCTTAATACATTTGGGAGGTGGGATTACTTTGTCATTAGTGGGAAGCTAATTGTTTTGTCATTGTTATGTGGCTACTGATGCAGTCATCAGTTTTCACTTTGTCGGCATCTGCTTGGAGCAGCATATGGGACAAACCAGGTTAACAGGTCAGTAACTCTTTTTAGGATACTGTTAATCCCTTTTAGTACAAGCAAGATCCCATTCTAATTGTTTTAATTAGCATCTATGGCTTAGAGAAGATCCCTGGGATAAACTAATTTGTACATAGTGTGAGATCGTGCAATGGCACAAAACAGGTCTGCAAAACCTTTGCGTAAGAGTGCTCACTCTTCTAGAAGGGACCCAAGACCATGCTCTCACACGGTGCTCTTACTTACCTTGCCATGTCTTTTGCCTTTACACCAATAGCCAATGTAAGAAACAGGACGAGTACCACTTCTGAAAAGTCCAAATCCATGCCTAACTCCATTCTTGATGGATCCTTCATAAACACTGCCATCATTCCATGTATAACGGCCATTAAGCATCTGCACATTCTTAACAAATGTTCCCTAAAAGATTAAATTAGAGCATCTAAAAAACTGACTCACTGTTCCCCAACTGTCTGGGATAAGTCAGGCTTGTGATTGAAATCACTGTCACAGTTCCATGGTTGCCACCTACACTATACCAATTACTGCAACTTTCTTTCCTTGAATTTGCACATCTAATTGGCTGCAATTGTGTTTAGTTGCAAATTCAATTGGACTTTACCTCATAGGTCACTCCATCAGCCCACGTGTAAGTCCCTTGTCCATGCATAAGCCCTTCAGAAAACATGCCCTTTGAAATGAAGAGAACAGCATCAGTTGCAAATTTATTCTTACAACTGAAGCTTTAATGTTTCAAAATAATGACATATTCATTCCACCCCAGCTATTAGTTTCAAATGAAGTTTTAATGTCAGATACCAACAGAGCTTTCAATGCTTACACATTGACTGCTCAAGCTCCATCTACTTTAAAATAGCTTGTCTGTTCTAAAGAACCACTAATTCTTAATTTATTCACTCACCTTATATGTATTTCCCCCATCAAAATACGCAAATCCTTCACCCTCATACAATCCACAGACTTTTTCACCTTCATATCTACAAAGGGAACAAACTAAAGATGAAGGTTTCAAGTCACTGCCAGTAGACCTGAATCACAAATGATATATAATAAATCATAAAGGTTGGAAATTACCTTTAAGATCATCAAGCCCAATTGTAACCCAACTACCACGACCTCTGAACTATGACCTTTGATTTACCATGGTCTAAACACAGGTTAGTTGTTGCACCTTGTGCGGAAAAATGATATGGTTAAACACTTCCAGTCAACTGTTTGTTGAGTGTAGGAGCAGCCCTAAGCTTCAAAAGGCTGCAACAACTTAATATTAAATGATAGTTACCTTTTCTTCACTAAATGTCTGTATACTAAGACAAAACTTCACCACTGGTAAATAAGCTAAAGGAATGCATCTTCTGGCAGGCAGAGAGCACCAGCAACACACTGGGATGCAACAAGACAGCAGGACTCCATATGCATCAGTGTTGTAAATTGTCACAGCTACTAGATCTGAATAACCTGATTCATTGCCTCAAATTGAGAATAAAATCCATGTTTATATGGCACTAGGTACACCAGAGATAATTAAATGAGAATTCTGGACTTCACTGCTGTAAAAATCATACCTTTTTACAATAAGAAGAGAAAGAGTAGGCTCCTCGTATTGAGGAACACCTTCGTCTGGAGGTTCCTGTACCTCCTCTGGTTCTTCATCCACTGGATTTGCCTGTGTTTCTTCCACTTCATTGACTAGAGTTTGCAGATCTGTCAGCTTTGTTGAACTGCTCTCATCTTTGATATCTTGTGCAGGAACTGGAGAACGTACAGGTTTGTCGACCTTCTTTCCCTCTTTCTTTTTATCCTTTGCCATAACTACTGAATTGTCTCAACATGTATTTTCTTTCCTTCTTCACAGCTACTGTCACACATAAAAGATTTTTCCCTTACAATCCATTTGGTTAAACAGAAAACAAAAACAAAGCAGAGCCAAACAGCTTTCTCTCTATATATATATATAAATTAGTCTTTACTTATTACACATGCATGTGTTTTAATCTAAGTGTGTTATAATAATTCCTTAATGCAATGGTTTCAGCTTGTGGTCGGCAGATCTCAGGGCTAACAAGAAGCAATGCCTCTGAACTATGACATCCAAGAGGCCCATCCAAACCACTACAACCAAGTGCCCTCAATAAACTTAATTTTGCTAGACAGAGATCTCTATCTTTACTAGGAGATTTTTAGGACTCCAGATTTAGTGATATGGAAAAGTTAAAACCATTTCCCAAAGATACGGGTTTGGTGAGTTTCTGGGAAGTCACAGTGGCACTTGTATCAGGGGTTCAGATCGCTGCCCAAGTACCAAGATGCGGATTGAAACACACCTAGAGTAACCGCTACGGTTTAGAAAGTTATTTTTCCAGTTAAGAGTTACAGGACTGCTTGAACAGCTGCAGCCGCAATTCCCGCTCGTTTTACCACCACTGGTTTGTGATACAACAACGATCAAACCTGCGTGCCGCAGGGGCGAGCGTTGACAGGGACAGCCTCAAGCAACCGCCATGCTCTCACCCCTGCCTGGCTCCACCCAGCGCTTCCTTCCACTCGGGCAGTTACAGTATCGGATCAGTTGTGCCGAGGGCCCGAGTGGGAGATGAACGGGCGAGGGCGAGGGCCACCTGGCGCTGGCAGCCCTTCCTGTCCGCAGGCCAATGCTCCCAGGCTCCGGGCCCCCCCGAGGCCCGCCGCCGCCCCGGGCCGTCGCCCCTCGCCTCACAACCGCCGCCGCGGTGCCCGCGCCGCGCAGCCGCAGTGCGACGGCGGCTGCCGTAACCTTACCAACGGGGCCGCACCCGGCCGGTCCCCGCAGGCGGGGGAGGCACGGCTCTACCGAGGGTAAATCCCACCACAGGCCCCTCTACCCTGCCTGGGTCGCCCCACGCTGCGAAGCGACCTTCCTGTTGCCCGCGGATGGCTTCAAGTCAGGAGGGGAACTGCTGCATCAGAGTACAATGTATTCACGGGACCCGTCCCCTTGACAGCCGCGGCCGTGCGGGCACAGCCAAGGAGCAGGCGGCTTCTGCCCCATCCCGCCACAGCAGCCGGACAGCCGAGGGGAGTGGCGAGTGCTGCTTTGCGCCTGAAGAGCAGCTCCCCAGCCACACTACACATGCTGAAAATGGAGCTGCTAGGGAACAGGCATCAAAAAGCACACACCTTGGTCCTAGAGAAGTGGAAAGGCATAGCTACTTATTTTAATAGATTTCTGATTATTTTTTTAAAATATAAATATTTGTAATTACTTTGCTTCTGCTCAGAATTTGGACTGACCTGAGTGAGCAGCATCTGGTGAGACAGCTTTTTCCCATTCCCCATCAGCTGAACAAAAACGTTTGGAGTACGGATGGGAACAATGCTAATTAAAAGTAAATACAGCAGATGAATTATTCTATTTCAGCTTTAAACACAGAGAGCAGTTAGTTAAACATAACATTAATGCTTCAAGTAATTATCTAATGAAAAGCAGCTTTAGCATAAGAAGAAAAACATTCCCTTGTGTATCATTTACATTTTCTTTATACATCCTGTGTAGGGTAGTTTTAAACATAAAAGTTAATGTTTGTTTTATGACATTACTTAAATTCACATTCCACTTCATCAGTGTAGTGTCATGGGTTGAGTTGAGGGGCATGCAAGAGCTAGCTGTGTTAACCCAGCACAATGTATTTGATATGAATTATGTTCAACTACTCTTTATATGTAAACATTTATATTTATTTCTTTTAAAGTGTTGGTTCAAAAGTGAGTAATAGAGTAAATGGCAATAAAAGAAATGTTATTTACATGTCAGTTGCAGTACATCAATATTGTTGAAGTGATAGGAATAACAATGAAACCCTGCTGAGCTGCCTTTATTGTCTTCAAAGCTGAAGACAAGCTAAAACATCTTTTACTCAAAATAAGAGTCATGATAAAAGCTCAGAATATTACCAGGAATTAAAATTAAAAATGTTAATAAACTGACTTATTCTGGTGAAATCAAGTCTAAACTGACTATGTGTCTCATAGTAGGCCTTCCATGGGGACAGTTCCAGGGATGTTCAATCTCACCCATATGGGTGATCAGTTTTCTCATTTCCTGCATATTCAGTGCAGTTCCAATCATCACCTGCAAGAAAAGGCAAAAATCCCCCAGTGATTATTTTTCTTTCTACATCTTGACAAGTGACACAGATCAGAGCAATACTTCCACTACCCAAGCAAATATATAAATGCTGTGCCAGGCACTAAAAGCAGAAAGATCTACAAGATGAACAGAAGACAAAATGCAGCTAAGTGTGTTTATAAGTGCACTAGTATGAAACAAAATTAAAAACCACCAGAATTTTTTCCCAAGTTACATCAGACAAAACCACAACAAGCAAAATTAAAGATACTAGCTGCTGACACTCAGTAGTAAACTTCCCCTGCAATATATATAGACACAGTCACCTGTAACACAATAGAAAATATGGGATCTGTTTGAAATCAAGCACTGAATGATGTACTTACAGATTTTCTGCAAGCTCGAGAAGCAAACATCTGTCTGACCCGGGAGGGCCTACACATGACTCCAGGGCAGTCACTTAACATGAAGATCAGCTCATCTATGTCTTGTGGACCAAAAGTCCAGTTTTTGCTTGTTGGCAATGATATTAATTTAACTCTCTGAGTTACAGGAGCTGAAAGATTTGCAAGAAACAATAAAAAACTTGTGCGTTACAGGAAACTACCTCTTCTTGAGAGAAACTGCTCCGATACATTAATATGACACGACTTGCATTTATGCAAAGGTTTCTGTCCAGTAGTTCTGGCCCAAACTTACCATTTTCGTTTATGACAAAATCAAACCCATTTTTTCTGAATATTTCCAGGTTCTCAATCAATACAGTTTCATTTACAGCTGTTAAATTGAGATTTTGAGGCCTGGAAGAGACAGAAAAATACGGTATTGCATATGTATGCAGTGCAGCCCACTTAAGTTTCATAAGCAATCCAGAGATACCAATACTGAGTTCTACTAAAACCTCTGCTTTGCTAGGAAAACCTCACTCCTGAACAGATCCCTTCCAAGTGTTACTCTGCAGAGTTAAGTTGGTTGGGCAGCACTCATTGTTGCAGCAGCAGTTGCCAATATCCTGCTTGCATGACCACTCTTCCCAAACTCTGAAATCTGGTCACTGACTTGCTGCATAGCTATGGCTGCAGCAGTGGAATTTTTTTCACATGAACATTTCCTTCCTGAAACACATAAACCCAGCTTTTGTCCTAACTGTTTTCAAAGTGTGAATTTTTTTGTAAGCATAACCATAGGTATCCTTCTGAAACATTGAATAGAAGACAACAAATAAATCATTAATGTCAAAACAGTGAAAATACTTACGCTATCAGCTTCTGACCTTGAAGAACGGTGTGTTGTTGTAACATCTCGAAGTTGTACTTCTCATCTGTAGCATGCTGGTCAATTATGAAAAGATCAGAATTCAACTTTGCTATTATAAACCCTAAATTGAATTGGCCAATGATTTCCATTTTTGCAAACATTTCTTTACTGTATATAGAAAACAAACACAGATTATGAATTACACCTCATCATTTATCGTGTCAGACTAAAACTTTTATTCCCCCCTGAACACACTTCACATGAGAAAAAAGGGCAAAAAAAGAAAGGGGAAAAAAAGGCAAAGAACACACACAAACTCAAACCAAACCAAAAAACCCCAAACCCAATTTCATTTAAGCAGGATATCAATGAAAAAGTACAGTTATCTGGAATCTGCCACTAACTGATGAGGCTGTTGTGTCCCAGCACACAATCCATCATTAAGACAGGATTGGTTCAGAATTCCCCCAAATACAGCCACTGGTGATAAAATTAGAAATGGGCAGAATGTGACTTATTTTCACAGCCATCTCTCACTGAATTTCAGCTTCACATAGAAGACTCTATGACTCATATTTCCCCTTTATCTGTGATGAAATTTACTGTTACTCTGACTACACTGCAAATTACAATTCTGAATCAAGCCAAATCTATGATGTTTGTGCCCCTTTTAGTGTCATTTTCCACTTTCCTTTTGCCCTTAGTTCAAGCACTGCTCGTAAGTGAAACAAAAGGTATATCCCAAACTGACAGGTAGATGTGAGCCTCCTGCCCACTCCATAAGAAAAGTATGATGTTTTTACTTAACTATTTTTATTAATTGATGAATCCAACATATTAAGAAGGTGAAAATACCTGATCTCTTTTCTTAATTCATCTTCTGCTACTTTGTTTTCTCCAGGACTAATTTTTGCTTTGAATCTTCTGTAATTTTGTGTTTCTGTACTTTTCCGTTGTTGCTGTATTACTTTTTTTACTTTTTCTGCTAAAACCTTCATGGAGAATTCAAGTGGCACAGTTTTCTTTTTAACTTCCACTAGTACATCAACATTGGGCACACAGTTCCTAGTATTCTTCACTTCGGGACATTTACCTGCTTCACTTTTCAAGATCTTGCTTTTAAAACATTTTACTCTTGGGGGAGAACTCTTGGCTTTACTCTTGGCTTCTCGAGATAACGTATTTGGATTAGTCCAGTCATTCACTTGATTTAACTTAGGGTCAGCACCCAAGACTGGAACATCACATTCCAGTGATTTCTCACCACATCCAGTTTTCAGACACTCATTTTGAGGTGGTGGTTCTGAACTCCAGAATTCTTCTTCAGGATTAATTACACTTTCACTGTTGACACAGCTCCCAGTTTCTGGTGTACTGCATCCGGCATCTGACTCACTTGTGCTACAGAATCCAGAATCTCCACTGTCTTCTAATTTTCTCAAGCACCTGCTTGGAACTGACATCTTTGAGTCCATCTTATGACAATTCTCAGACTCCTCTGTCGAGATAGCCTTTTGAGTCCTTACAGGACTCAAAATGGTATCAAGTGATGCTTGTCTAGAGGAGCTGTGCTGCCGTTTTACCTTTTTAGGGCTTTGGAAATGACTCTCTGGTGTTTGATGCAGAGAGAACGACTCTCTTAATCTGGCAAGAGTCATTATTTTTTTTCCTTCACAACTTGGCTTTTCAGTCTCAGAGTCAGGCAGCATTTGTACCTGAGGCTTTTCTGTCTCTTCAGCAAGCGTCTTCTTCAAATTTCCTAATAAGACCAGAATAAAGAGTATTTCAATATTCTGAGGTACCTGGAAACATGAATGAAATGTAAAGGGAATGAAAAGAGGTTAAAAAAATAACAACAACCTACTCAAAGGATCCCTTAATCCTCAGACAATGACTAAGTATGGGGCTGAACTGCATTAATTTCCAACAGACAAGCTGCTACATCTTTAAGAAACTTAATGGTACTTGTGTGAATTTGTCATTTCTTTTTAAGCTGGAACAGCAATCAGTCCAACTGGCACATTCATGCATATTATCAAAAGAGTTTAATGAGTGAGTGACAATGAAAAGTGAATTGCTTTTACACTTCAATGGTCACTATAAAAATCCATTGGCAAAATAGATACTTTTAGTATAGGTGATTTGCAGATAATTAGAGGGCTTCAATCTTAAAATCTGTCAGTCCAACATGTATTTTACTCAGTTATTTTAAATTAATATTTAGACTCAATCCATAACTGATTCTGTGTCAGCTAAAAGGAAATTAGAGTTCTGTTGACAGAAATAAGGAGAACGAGGTGGTGCTAACAGAGAAAAACAATTCTGAATGATTATATGCTCACAAGAGAATCAGAAATTTCTGCAGCTACTGTAAAAGAATCAAAGTTCAAAACTATACTCAAAGTTCAAATTTTAATTACAAGATTTTAAGTGTCCTTGAGAAAGAATGGTTAAATAGACACAGATTGCTTCCAGTATTTTAAGAGAAACCTTTTCCAAGCATTATCAGTTATTTCTGTGTTAGTTTTTCCACCACTGCCTGTAAATCACGTCGTGCTGGAGTGTGCCATTTCTGTAACAATCACTTCACTTAAGGTCCTCCTTTATTATTTGATGTAAGCAACACCTGAAGAATCTACCCTGAAACATTTACCAATTAACAGTCATTGTTGGGTTTGTAAAAAACATATATTTTCCCATTTTCATTCTCTTCCATATGTCATACCAAAAAAATTCACATATTGTGTCCTACCTGCAACATCCAGAAGCTGCTGATTGACATTGAGTTTGTTAACATCACTACCAAACATCTCCATCAAAGAAGTTTTTAAAATAGCTAATAATAGCTTTTCCTCTTGAAGTAAGATTTGCCTTTTGTCTGGAGTTACATTGATGTCAATACACTCTGAAGAAAAAAATAAAATCAGCTGCACTATAAATGAAAAAAAAAAAAACCCAACCCAACATAAAATCCACCCTTGGATCTATGTTTTCTGCCTTTTCACCCTCTATTGTTATTTCACATGATTAAAACCAAAGCCACAGTTACCATTCACAGTTATGTCTGCAAATTGAAGTTTTTAACTTCCTCAACATTTCAGCAAACAAAACACAAGCTAATTTGGTCCAGTAACACGGTAAACGTTTTCTTGTCTGTAAGCTAACCACAAGATTGCCTTTTTCTCATTACTTAAGTTAAAGTGGAAGGGGGAAAAGTGGAACCACAGCTAGACTCTATGTAGATTAAAAAAATAAATAAAAATATCACCCACTGCAGGAAGTCACAGATAGAAGTTACAGTATTCTCTAAATAAACAGAATTTATTCTTCAGTGAAGTTACAGCCTTTACTGAAGTTCCTGACAATTATTCAGGACTTACCGGAATCTACACAAATGTTAAGGGCAACAAATGGATACTGGTGTTTATTGTATGAATGATAAACTTCATTCACAAGCTTGACAACCTTCAGAGAGAATGAAGAAACAATAAATGTCAGTACTATTATCTTCTACTTCCCATCAGTATATGCTATTTGACTCCCTTCAAAACAATTGAAGTACTAAATCGTATCTTGTATGATTGAGCTTTTGCTCACACACAGATACAATGAAGGCAAACTTGAGACACAAGAACTTGCAGCATAAATCCAAAAACTTACCTATCAGCTACTTATACAGTGGCTTTCAGAGAATAGCAAACAAGTTAGCACTAGTGATGTCAGAAAAATAAACCCCTCACCTTTGCTGGATCACATGGACGTTGGTTGATAAAGAAGAACTGTCTGTCTGTTGCGCTCCTTCCAACACCATGATCACAACGAGAAATGAAGCCTGCAATTCTGTTGTGTGATGACAATGCAACAATAAGGAAAAATGAAGGAGCAAAGCAAACTCATTTTCCTGACTAAACATGGAAGAGTATAAGGGGCTAAAAGAAGCACTACTATACAGAATCAGTAAATGGGCATATGTATTTCCTCTCCCAGTTGCTGAACTGACAAAAGGCTGGATGTTCAGCTCCAAAAAGGAATCAGGCAATTGCACAAGTAGGTGGCTCCAATTTCAAAAGAAGTAGCATTTGTAATTTCCCTGCTCTGAAAGCAGGAGAAGGGTCAGTTATGAACTGTCACTGGTCAGATATTAATGCATTTATTTGGCAATCTCGTGTGTAGAGATTTTAAAAGGTACACGTTTTAAGAAAGTAAAGGATAATTTGGGTAAACTGATTCACATTCATCTCCTACCATTTCTCAGTAATACTACTGAAAAAAATAGAGGTATAAACAATTGATACAGCAAATCCACACAATTACTCAAGAGCACCAAAGGTGACATTCAGCAGAATACTACACTAATATATAACTAACTAGGACACAAGGAATAGTAGTTTTGCTCTTCCCGTTCATCTGACTAGCAACATCTTAGGCCCAAATGAACTTTTTCAAGCAAGTAATGGGCTTTCCCAAACCATATACTTATATCTACTATGCAGTTCTCAGCTACTTTTGATACTATTCACCACCATCAAACTCCTTGTTTTCTTTTTTATTTTCATTTTGGTAGCAGTGGTCTGTACTTCTCTAGCTACCTATAAAGAGTCTGGGGCATGCCAGTAGCGTTGAGTCCATACTCTTCACAAACAGCTTCGCTAGGAGGTAGTTGAACAAAGGGAATGAGACTTTGCAACTGGGGGGGGGAAAGAAAAAAAAAGAACCATTAAACTTAAGAATTTTTTTTTCTTCCATTGTTATTTATTAGCCTTAAAATCTATTTGATAAAATGGTGGGTTTTTTTCAAGTTGGCTGACCAAGTCAAACATTTAAATTACTCAAAGCACTGCCTACCAAGAAACAGGAACAATGCCTTAATGAATGACTGTTCCTGTTTCACAGGAAGAGGCTGAAAAAGCTAGAAACACCTCCTGTTTTCTGTTCCCCAATTAAGACTCACATCATTTTTAGGATTTTTAAAATTGCTTGTTCTTGTGACATGCAAGAATGTACTTTCCCATACTATTTTCCAAAAGCACAAACCTTCAGAGGCTTGCTGGCACAACACATACAAGTGGCTTCAGAGAGATATTAAGCAGTAGCCCTATTTCTTAAGCCTTTTTCATCAGAACATCTCTAAGCAGACTCAGAAACTCCAAGGGAATATGGGGAGGTTGCACTATTTTTCCTTTTTCCACCTGTAGGGTGTGCTAGAAGTCAACACTTGCTCTGTCCTCTTAGAATTTTTAAAGGTTTCCTACATCTCCTCTATTTAATAGATACTAAAAACCTGTCGACCTAACTATAGTATCTCTCAATAATAAAAGTAATACCTGTTTTTGCCCAAATACTGCTCCAATGTTTTCCTTTAAACTAGAACTTCCAGTAGTTGATACCACAGCGCTTTTTTTCCCTTGGCCAACTTGATTAGTGCAGTTAATCCGCACTCCTTTTGAAACAATACAGTATGCCTGCAGTACCTGGACCATTTTTGCGTATTCCTATCAAAGAAAAAAGAAAGAGTTCACATCTATACAAACTTTCTCTTTTTAAAACAAAAATGAATGAACAAAACAGTCAATATTTGCAAGTAACACCAAAAGGGAGTGGCTAAATTTAGTATCTCTTTTGTAAATGTTTAGAAATGAAATATATATATACATACATGAAAAATAATGCCATTAGAAATAAACAGCACATTTAGAAGATGGGTATTTAGCTCTAACACAGCAGCCCTCGATTTCAAAGCACACAAAAGTGAACATGACACTTTCCAATACCTGAACATTTGAGAATGCCCCTTTAAAAACAATCACTGGGAAACAGAGTAGGAAAGAACACAGGAAGCTTGCTCTCTTATGTGATGAAGCTATAAGACAAGCATGAAACAGTCTGACATAATCAATGGATTCTACAGAGAACTGAGCATCATTCAGCAGGGAATGCATTTCCTCTGAATTAAAAATTGATGATCTAACCCTACCTTTTTAATGTTTCTTTGAAATTCCTTATGCCGCACTGGCAAAGTGTAAAATAACTGCTGTATGTTAACAGTTGTTCCTTGCGGTCGTGGAACAGGAGTTTGCTGAGTAATTTTACCATTGTGATCAAACACCAAACGAGTCCCAACCTTTGCAGACTTGTGACAGGTAGAAATGGTAACATCACTAAAGGACAGTAAGAGGCAACAGCATTACTCACTGAGCACTGTGTTTTCTTACCCATTCCTCATGACCTGATCGGGCACAGAATCTGCATCAATTCATTCATTCATTTAAACCAAGTCTTCACCACAAACAAGTAAAAACACACCCAAAGAGCAAAGTAACATTTGCCTAGCTACAACACAAACATTTTTAGTTTCATCACTTTCATTCTTCTCCAGACTATAAAGTCTGCTTTTGTTGGATACCACATGCCTCATACTAATACATAACTAACAGCAGAATATTCTTGATGCACAGAACTGTGTACACAAAAGCTGTTTCCAATGTATAGATTGTCTAGGAGAAGTTTAAACACAGTTTTAACAAGTTACAGCCTAGAAAACACAGCACTACTTTACATCAGAGAATCAAACACTTTCACAAGTAGAGAGTCCCATCCTGCAAAGATTTTAGTACATAAAAGAATTATCAAGTGCTCAGAATCATATAATCATTTCAGAAGCTTAGAATCATAGAATAATTTTAGCTGGAAAGGACTCAGGATAACATGCACCTTACTGCTCAGAACTGACCTAACATTAAGCAACTGGAAGTTTCCAAAGCTTCATTTATCAATAATGATAAACTGAAAAGCTGGCTTCAGTTATTTTTGTGCATACAGTAATGTTCTGCTAATAAGAAGATTAATACCTCAATGCACACAGTGAACTCAGAGCTTCACCTCGAAATCCAAATGTTTCAACATGTATTAGATCAGAAAAATCTTGTATCTTTGATGTATAATGTTTCAGAGCTGGAAAAAAAAAATATTTAAAATACATATTTCACTTCAAATTGACACTGGTATGTGCCTATCAGGATGCAAAATACCTTCTATATTCATTTTATTTTAGATAATATTAGAAGGACAATAACTAAATGCTTAATGGTTCCTTTTTCTTCTTTCTATAAACAGGATCTTTTAAAATCCTCAGATACATGTGTTAGTCCACACTACATCCCCAAATTCATATAGCATTACTGATGTATGCATTACAAGATGCCTCAGAGCAGTGCACAGTGCCCATCTCTGCTGCTGATGTACCGGTCACAGATTTCCCACCCCCCATCCCTCATCCCCCACAAGAAAACAACTGCAGTGCTGTTTGTGGTATACAGTGGACAGGAATAAACTTAATCCACCGTGAACACAGCTGAGGAGAACTCAATCTACACAATCAGGACACCATTAGTCACTAGATTACAAATTGAATTAGTAGCAGCACCCCAGAAATTGCAGTGTCTTGGATAGTTCTCACATATTGTGAACACATGAAGTTCCTATGATAAAAATCATTCTATGAAAAAAAGAAATGCAAATATTTCTGTTGCAATGGTTTGTTACAGTTATCATACAGTATTGCTTCTGCTCCCATTTTGTGCCATTTAGAACTATCAAAGGGAAGATTTGACAGTCAGACAAGCAGTGTCAGTTCCCTTTCAGCAAAAAGCAGTCACTTTCACAAAGTTTGACTCTTTCACAACGACTGATGACTCGACGTGAATGAACCTAAAGGAACATTTACAGGACCTTCTCATCTATAATTATTTCTGTTCTCTATTACACTTAAATAAGCAATCAAACCAAAGACTAAGCTACAAGAACTTTAACCACAATAACACTACAGAAGTTCAGTCTAGTTTTTCTCAAGTCTTGCAGGCTGTGCATATGTTATATAAAAGATGAGTATTTGCTAGAAATCTTATTAAATGTAGGAAATGTCTTTTAAAAAAAGACAACAAAAACAAAAAAAAAAAAAAACCCTAAAGCTGTTTTCTCACTGAATAGAGACATCCAAATATAAATGAAGAAAAATGTTCAACTTACTCAAGCCTTCGAAGTTTTCCTCTTCCACTCCAATTCCATTATCTGAAACCTCTATGACCTCTGCTCCATAATCTTTAAGTTTTACATCTACAAAATTGAGTGAAGTCTTTTCATTCTGTATGTTCATATAAAGTATTCACTATCAATTTTGTACTTGATGTAACTTTACCACATAACAGTAGCTCAAGTTTGAACAACACAAGGCCCACAGCAGTCAAAAGTCAGGGCACGAATACAAACGAGTCTGCACTTGCAGACAGTTCAGCCTCATTACACTTCTGCCTGAGCAGAAGTTTTTCCAATTATAACAGCTATTATCCTGGCAGCTCTGGAAGCTGCAACCCTGCCTTAACTATCTGCTAGCTTGAGGCCACTGGCTAGCGGAGCCTTAGCACCACTGCTGTACAGGCTGAATACCTTATTTGGTGGCCAAAAGGCTTACAACAGAGCAAAAAAAATCACATCCTTTAGGAGCCGAGATGGAGCCTGAAAACCAAAATGTTTTATTTTTTCAAGGCTTAAAATCACTGCAAAGAGAAATTATCTTGACAGCCCTGTTAATAGGCATTGTGCCTTGAAGAAAAGTCTACTTTAGAACTCTAGGTAATGTTAAGAAAGCGCAATGAAGAGAAGGTTACCAATGTTGGTAGCTCCAGCATCCAGACTGTTCTCCACCAACTCTTTCACCGCAGTGCCAAGATTCAGCACAACCTGTCCCGAACAGATCCGATGAACGGACTTACGGTCTATGGGCTTGATGGCTTTCGCAGGCTGCAGGCTTGACAGAGAAGAGGGAGGAGGAAAAAAACACGGTGTAGCAGGCGGTAAAGGCGCGCCGTGCCCGCCCATCCCTCCTAAACAAGGGCAACTGGCATCCGAGAGCGAGGCAGGAGGTAAAACACCGCGTAGCCACATTCAAATACGGAGCGCCCAAGAAGGCGGACACACTTCCCCGATCAAGTCGGGAGGGGAGGCGGGACCTAAGAACCCAGTGACTGACGAGGAGGCCGCACCCACACCACCGACTAGGGCACTGCCCGCTGCGGAGCAGCGAGGCCCCGAGCCTCCCGTGAGAGGCAGCCAGAGCAGGGAGCAGCAGGAGAGTGCGAGCGAGCGCAAACCCCACTGCTGCAGGCTGAGACCCACTCTAGAGAAAGCGCTCACCAAGGTGCAGCCGCTTCCATCGGGACCCAGCGCGACGCGCTGTATGCGCCTCAGAACCCCCTTCCCGCAGGCTCCGCCCTAGCTCAGTCATTGGCCACTGGAGAACACAATTCGCCAGTCCTAAACAAAGTCTCAATTCCCTTGATGCCAATTGGTCAATGAGGATACCAAATCAAACTGGCAGTTGCACCTTTTGCCCTATGGGGATTCGCTTAACGAAATCACCGTCTCACGCTAGCCAATAGAAAGAAGGCAAGGAGGCTGTGCGGCGGCCGCCAGCGCACACTGGCTCGCGGGTGAGTCAGTAAAGCGCCGTGGTCCTATTTGGCCCAATGGATGCAGAGCGGGGCGGGCCTGCCGGCGGGCCGGAACCAGGCGTGCTGCGTGGGTGGGTGCCGCCATGCCCATGTACAAAGTGAGGTCTTTCCACAAGGCCGGCGGGGAGGTGTTGGCGGAGCACTTGCCCTCCTGCATGTACCGCCTGCCCAACCTCCATCGCTCCCCCTCGTCCGCCGAGTCGCCTCCACCGCAGGTAGGAACGAGGGAACAGCGGGTGGGCCCGCGGCCTACACTGGCGAGCCCCGTGGCCTCGGCTGTGGGCCGGCGTCTAGGGCCACGCTGTCGGGGAGCCCAGCGGGCGAGTCACCAGCCGCGCAGGGGCGGCACTTCTCCAGGTGGGGTCTGCCTTCGGGGGCTACGAGAAGTTCTGGCGCCGAAGACATGAAGCGGGGGTGATGTCCCCACGATCCACCACGTATGTCCAGAGGAGGAGCGCGGTAGCGCTGGCACCTGGCTCCTCCTCGTCTGTCAATGACTCGTTCGAGGGTCGAATAAGCTCACCTTTTTCGGAGGGTTTTTAGCAGCAATTTCAGAGCCGTCGGTAATTCTCCACATGGATTTCCTGGGATTTCGAGTGTGTTTCTTTCTCCGTTTCTATGTTTAAGCGGCCGAGCAGAGGCCTTGGAGGCCTTGTGTCACTGTTGGCTCCAGTGTGATTCGTTTTGCTGCACAGACCCTGTTTCCAGTCTCAGTTACTTATTTCTTAAATAAGGCAAAAATGCAAAATACTACCATACTTCAGCCTCTCTCCAGCGTCAGGAAACGCTTTGAATTGCTCCAGGCTGCTTGTGGCCATTTTCAGATTGATACCATCGTATCCTTTCACTGAGTATTTGCTGTGCCCTCACCCAGGTTGCTTATGGGAGGAACTGAGTAGTAGAATTGGGGCAGAACTTCACAGGAATGTTTACTAAGATGCCCTCCTGTTGCGACAATGAAGTATTAACTACCACTAACCTCTGAGAGGAATGTTTATTCTATGAAATCATGCATTAGCTGAATAATGATCATTTAGGAGATGTTTCTGGATCTTGTCTTTTGAGAACATTGTGTAAAGTGGCTGCTAGGATTTCACTCTGGTACCTTGCTTGGCATCTTTTTATCCATTGGACCAAAAGAAGGAACTTGGGTCGATAAGACCATGACGTACCATGATGTTAGTTTCTTGAATGTGTTTAAAGTCTTTCAAAACTTACTGCCAAGTGAACTGTGGAGTATTTTCATACAGCTAAGTGAACACTTATGTGACTTTCTGTTCTTTCCTCTAGGAAGAGGCTGATCCATCGCTTCAAGCACTTGAATCCCGCCAGGAAGAGATTCTGAAGCGCTTGTATGAACTGAAGAGTGCTGTCGATGGTCTCTCAAAGATGATACAAACTCCAGATGCTGACTTTGATGTAACTAATGTAATTCAAACTGATGAATCTTCCTGTTTGACAACAAATGGTGCAGACTTAGATTTGATGCTTGGAAAGGTAAGTTTAGTTGAGCATGTAGGTGGATTTTCAAGGTTGGAAGGGTGGCATTAAAACCTGGGACAGTCAGAACTTGATATTCAAGTCCTCTCATTACAAATAACCTACAGCTATCCTCTCATGTTGGGCAGCTGGATTACAGATACGTTTGTAAATACTAAATCCTTTCTCTTCTCATTTGGATCTAATTCCAAACTAGAATGGCTAATGCTGAGATGAGGACAGTTGGTTTCCTGTCTGTTACTAACTGAAAATTTTAACTTTGGCTTTGGATTGAACTAGAATTTACCTCAGTTGTGTTATCAAGTTAAATGCTTTCAATGCTTAAACAAGTTCTAAATGTCCAAACTTGAATTACTTGAATATCCTGAGCATTGCCGGTATACAGGTGTGGCTATGAACATTTTGGTGTCAGATGAAAACTCCACTACTTCAAAGTTTCACCTGGAATGTGTCTTACCTGCTGAATGTTTTATTTTCCATTCAGGATTATGGTGCCCTGAAAGATATTGTCATCAATGCAAATCCCTCTCTGCCTCCACTGTCATTATTAGTACTACACAGTCTGCTTTGTGAACGCTACAAAATACTATCAGCTGTTCACACACATTCATCAGTGAAAAGTGTGCCAGAAAACCTCTTGAAATGCTTTGGAGAGCAGACTAAAAAGCAGCCACGTCATGAATATCAGTTGGGCTTCACTCTTATTTGGAAGGACGGTAAGAATGAAGTTGCACATAAAACACCTCATAGAACTACTACATTTAACTTCTCTACCACATGGTACTCACTTTTTTTTCCCCTTTCTTTTCTTAATTCCAGTTCCAAAACCACAGATGAAGTTTAGCATTCAAACAATGTGCCCTATTGAAGGAGAGGGGAACATTGCTAGATTTCTCTTTTCCCTCTTTGGCCAGAAGTACAACGCAGTTACTTCAACTCTGATTGACAGCTGGGTCGATACAGCCATCTTCCAGCTAAAAGAAGGTAGCAGTAAGGAAAAAGGAGCAGTCCTGCGCTCCATGAATGCTGCCCTGGGCAAGACATCGTGGTTGGTGGGGAATGAACTCACCGTAGCAGACATTGTTGCATGGTGTGCGCTTCAGCAGACAGGGAGTGCAAATGCTGCCCCAGCCAATGTGCAGAAATGGATGAAGTCATGTGAGAACTTGGCACCTTTTAGCTCTGTTATGAAGCTACTAAAGTAAGCCTGTGCTCTTCATCGTGGTGCCCTCTTCATCCTACTCCACCTTCTGCCTACCTGCTGTAGTGGTTTGAGTCCTTTCTGTGTTCAAGTACTACAGTTGGACAGAGTTTTAAAATTAATAAAACATGAGAGCTGCCTTTTGGGTGTCACCTTTTTGTGTTTTGTAACTGATGCATAACATACGTGTTTGTTCAATGGTTATGAAGTCTCTAAAGTAGTCCTACATAAATACAAGCTACACTTTTACTTCCTATTTTTCCATATAACCCAAAAACTTACTTACCCAAGTCAAACTGTACTGCAGCTAAGCACAACATGACTCCTATGGGGGCTGGTGCCTTGTGACCTAAAATAAGATGAATACCTCTGAAGAACTGACAGGAGAAATCAAAATGCATTTAAATATTTTTATGTAAAAAAGAAGGAATCATTTTATACAACTTGGTATACAACAGGGGTTAGATCTTCCAGTACTTAAACAGAAGAACCTAGTCTCACATGTTCATCTCGTTCTTCAGAAAGCAATCTTATCCTCTCTCGCAGTTTCTCTATTTCTTCTTCCTGCTCCCTCACCTTTTGTTGGAGGCTGGAAATAACCTGAAAATGAGAGTCAGTTTACTTCATAGGCAAGGATAACACCTCATTAACCTATCTGAAGTGTTTGCAATCCACTACAGACAAACTGCAGCACCATAGCTATTCTCCATGTGATGGAACTTAATCCACAAGTAAGTGGGGCAAGGAAAAAGAGTCTGGGGAGCTGATGAAAAGCTTCAAAAGCTTTTCTGACCTATAATAATGCCTCAAGCTGTATGCAAGTCAACTGTACTGTCTTCATAAAGGTACTTATACTTGATGAACATACAAAGACACTGGAAACATTAATACAGTGGCTCTAACACTGAAGTCAGTCTCAATTGCAGAGATTCAGAACAAAGATTACAGGCAGAGAAACAAAGCCTTTTCTTTAAGCTGTAACAGTTGTGGCTGCTAGTGTAACTTACGTGTTCTGTGGTATGAAATAGTTCACTGTCCCGAAGCTGAGCAGCAGTTGGTCTCTCTGTGGAGCTGGGGCTGGTGAGAAGTTTAACATACTTGGCCTGAACAGGCCATTTTTTGTAGAAAGTGTGAGGAATTTGGCCATTCCTTAAATGTGTAAGAACTTCTGTCCTTTCCATCTCTGTCCCAAATGGCTGGAAGAGTTCTAGCAGGATAACACCCATGCTGTACATGTCTGACTGGTAAGAGAGTGAAGGGAAAAAGTTCTAGAGTGACTCCTGGTTTTTAACTATTTACTGGATTTCTTTTTCTCATTAAAAACTTCACTATGTGAAAAAGTTTAATGACAAGTTTCATACTGATATGGAAAGTATGACACTACTGCAGAAACACACTCAAATTCCTCACATTCCTCAAGGTGATCTTAGAAATGTTTGTAGTAGTAGCAAGCCACAAAAAAAAGTTGAAATCCACATTTCAACAAAACCATTAGGAGTAACAGTAGAAGGATTATTTATTTGTCTACCAAATGTTCTGCATTTATTTTCTGAAAGGCTTGTTTTATTCCTGTTATCCAGCATGTGTTAATAGGAAAAAAAAAAGTACCCCTTACCTTGAAATCATAGTGAGATCCCTGCAATTGTTCTGGTGAGGCATAGAGGCAAGTCCCCACTCCTGAAGTATGTGTCAGTCCTTCAAAAAGGCAATTCATACCTGCTCAGCTATTGTTGCATTGTTACCATTTCACTTATTTAAACCATGACGTTCTTATCATAGAGACTTAAACACTGAACCCATTCAGCTTTTTTCTCTTACCATTTACCCTTTCTGTCTTAAACCACTGGTCTGCATCATGCCAAAGGAGGTCTTTGCAGGCTAATCCAAAGTCTCCTATTTTCACATGATGATCTGATCCATATAGAAAGATGTTTCTGGGCTACAAAATAAGCATAAAATCTAAAATGTATCTATATAAAGAAATACAAAATTTCAGCCATTTCCAAGTATATAATATCTATGGATAATTCTGAACATGACTTTTGTCTTATTCAACATCAACAAAAAAACCCCACGTTATCTCTTGCCTCAGACACACACCACTAACCTTTGCTCAGTAAGCATCTTATGCTGTGAAGAGCCCTGCAAGAGGAGGACTTAGGAATGCTAGTGGATGAAAAAGTGGGTATGAGCACTCACAGCCCAGAAAGCCAGTGGCATTCCTAGCTGCACGAAAAGTGTGGCCAGAAGGTTGAGGGAGGGGATTCTCCCCCCTGTAATCCACTCTCACAAACCCCCCCCTTGGAGTACTGCATCCAGCCCTGGGGTTCCCTATGTAAGACAGACAGGGATCTGTTGCAGCAGGTCCAGAGGAGGGCCACAAAAATGATCAGAGGGCTGGCACACCTCTCATATGAAGAAAGGCTGTAAGAACTGGAGAGGGGGTGTGTGTGTGTTTCAGCCTAGAAAACATAATTTAGGGTCCCACCCTGGTAACAGAAAGACCAAGACAAAACAAAACCAATATGACCATCCCTGTTCAGAGCAAGAAAATCACTTCAGAAAGGAGAAAACACTTCCAATTTAAGTGTAATTTACTTTAAAGTCAATGTAACTGAGTACTATGCTTATCATGAAGAAAGTATGAAGTATGATACTGGTATAGAGGAGACAATGGTTTTTTTCATATATAACATAGCTAAATTCTTAAGAGCCCAAGTCATCTCAAATTTAACTATGAAGCTGCTTTTATTCTCCCATAATGTCAGTTATCATTGTTTTCTTCAACCTCAAGTACTAACTCGATGAACTTACTTTAATGTCTCGATGCATCACTCCCATGCTGTGGATATAGCAGACTCCTTCTACCAGCTCTTGAAAAATGTTCATTGTCCAGTGGACATCCACAAGGTGATATGGACCTGAAACCAAATTTAAAATCTCAACTATTTCAACTCATTTTATTGAGCTATTTGAATTTATAATAATACATCTTGTTGAGTTCTGTTTATCTATGATGTGGAATACATTTTCAGCAGAATGAGCACAGTTTAAATACGGAATTTTCCATGCTTCTCTTAAGATACTGGTTTTGAAATAGCAAAAGCCCCTAACCTTGACAGTTCAGGGGACATGAATATGTGTCTGCCTCCAAAGGTGGTACTGGGCCATTCTTATCTAGGTTGTGTTTTTCCCAAAAAAAAAAAAAAAGAGGTGGGCCACATGATCCCTGAGGTGCCTTCCAACCTGGGATTCTAAGATTCTATGAAGTATGTTGTAACTTGTCTGGAACCAAAGGCATATGTATGATTTTTACAGCAGACAAGTCAGCCTGTGAAAAACTCTACTTTGTTAGCAGCAAGACTACTACTAAAGCAAAATGTCAATTATTTAAACAGCTTACTGAGGAAAAAGCAGATTCTGTCAATAAAAAACTATATTCCAACTAAGTACAGTTGCCTGGGCAGAGATCTCTCCAGGTAACAACTATGCCTCAGGCATACACTCATTCTTTTCTGAAGAGCTGTCTAAAACTCATGAACTTAAGTAAGTTTTTAAGACAGTGATGTTATCTTACTGGAAGCTTCCTCTGTTGTCTCACTGCATCTTTTATTGCGGTCAGCGATCCAATCCCACAAGGATATTTCACACAGCTGCATTTGTATGTAAAGCATCAAACGATATTCCACCTGGCAGAGAAGTAACAGTCTGTGATTTTGCCACTGCAATATCGACACTCATTCCTTGATATCAGATATAGCATCACTAATCTACTGCATTCAAGCATCTAGTCTGGGTGGTTTTCTTTTTGTTTGTTCCTCATATTTTAACAATTGTTATGATAAAAGCTAACAGCCAACCATCTACCTTAATATTCCAATTAAGAGTTTAAAAGCTTCTAGACATACTAAACAGGTTCATTCTGGCTTAAGAAAACAATGTATATTAATATAAAAGAGAAAAAAACCCAACTATTCATATGGAATGTTATGCTTTATTAGCATGAGTATGTAACTTCACACCCAATTTCTGATAATGTTCAGTTGATAACCTGGACAACTCAAACACTTTAAAATCTCAGATTTCTTGCAAGAGGGAACTCCAGATGATACCAAAAGCTTGTAACCTTTCAGATCTGCTTGTGTTATACAAAACATTTCAGTGGTATGAACACCAGCAAAGGTTAAGAAGCATTGGCAGAGTGGCAATTCCCTGCCCAGATCTGTTTCTCTCTATTTCATATGTAGTCCTACACTGTACAGGCACCACATGACACACCCAGGCACTTTTCATCAGTAATATCTGAATCAGCCTTTGTTACCGAATGCTGAGGACTGTCAAGTTTTTACTGCAGGGGCAGTGCTTTTTGTTCAGGTAAATACTTAGAAAGGATCCAAGACAACTAAGACATGGAAATTTTCTTGTGTGCTAAGTGTTGCCAGTTCCCATGGTCAACTCCACTTTACAAATATATTTAATTAGACAGAGAGAACTACATTTACCTCAAACTCCTCACAGAGAGCTACATCATTCTTGGAGCATTCTTCAGTGCAGGAACTACTTTCAGTGATGTCATCTTGATCCAGATTAGAATGAGGTCCATGTGCTGAATGACTTTTCACATCAGCTGATCTACTGCTAACACTACTTGGAGAGTCTTCTTTTAATACTATGGATAGTTCACATTTATTTGGTTTAATACATTCTTTACTGCTGCTGTTTGTAAAATCATTCCTTATATCCATATTCTTCACTGATTCACTACCATTTCTAAGACTGGTAGTGTCATAGGACTTCTTTTCCTGTGAAGTAACGTCAGCAAAGATAATTGAACTACCACTTTCTGCACTCTGAATGTGACAGTGATCGCTGAAAATAATAAAGAGAGAGAAATCAAGACATGTACAGAGTTTTATATCATCTGTGAGACAGCATTCTGAACACTTTTTTTTTCCCCAGTTGCAAACTGCGTTATGGAGTAAGACTTCAGCTGCTTCCCAATGCAGAAAGTAGGTAGTATGGGCTTCAGCCTTTTTAGTACCTCCACCCAGGAGGGATTTCTGATAGCTGACCCAGCCAGCTCATGCAGTACAGCCCTAGGTCGCAGCACTCACTGCATAGAAGTACATCTCCAGTCCCTTAAAGTGAGAAAGGATTTCTCATAGGACTCCATCTCCTAACTGAAAGGACTAATCAACACTTCAGACAGAGGGAGGGCCTCACCAGTATGGTTGAGTCTTACTAGACTGGTGAGACCCTCCCTCTGTCTGAAGCAAGACTTGCTGGCTGGCACAAAACTTCTGAAGTAAACTTGAAGCCCAGTCCTTCATTAAGGCACTCAGAAACTGAGAGATCTAAAGAAGGCAGAACTATTCAGTTGCTTATGGAACAACAGAAACAATGACAAGGATAATTTACAACCTTTTTTTGCTATAATATGGAAGCAGAAAGCACTTGTGCAACTGCACCCTTAAAGTTACTTTCTAAAAGATCCATGTTAAAGCCAAATAAATACTATCATTGAGGTTTACAATACTCACTCGTTGCTCACTTGCTCCAGATGTAATGGCTGCAACTCCATTATTGTTTTACCTATTGGAAGAAAAGGTAAAGATGGTATTTTACAAAACAAAGCATGCACATATTTACTATAAATCAGCATGTAAGCTACAGCATCTTATGGAGTTTAACTTCGTTGCCTGTAGATATCTTTTCTCTATTTTTGCTGCTGCAAAAGGTGCTTGTTAGTCTAAGAGGCAACCCTAATATGGTTTTACTTTTAAATGAAAAGAAAATACATGTTGTGTCATTTCACTGAAAGGGCCATACTGGGCTCTCGTAGCTATTTACCTGGATTTCACCTTTAAGAATTCAGCCTGTTCAAAATTAGGACCCCTAATGAATATAATACAGTTAAAGAAGCAACTCCACACGGCACCATCCTTTGCATCACATTTGCTATTTTGGAAACAATTAATTAAATTTGTATATTTATGTGAAAAAAACACCCAAAAAACGTTTTAGCACATAGAGGCAAATACAAAATACCAATTTTGTAAGCCAAGGAAAACCATTAAGTATGATCTATACATCTACTTGTGCACTCATATTATGGCTATTAAATACCTGTAAAGTACTCAAGGTACTAAAAAGTTGCATCCTCTGAGATTCGCAGTATCATCACTTAAAAAGTTTTGTCTGTCTTGCTATACTACCAGCTTCCCATGCACTTCTGTCCTTATAGCTGACTGGGTGTCAAGTCACCAATTTGGAAAGCAATAAAGTCATATAGATCATAAGAAAACCTCCCACTGAGACAGGATCAAAGGATTTAACTGTTAAAGGCATTCCAAAAAGGACAAGAAAGAAAGGGTCCAAAGAATTAGGGTTGCAAATGGACCAAAAGGAAAAGTGTGGGAAGCACTGCGAAAAGAGAAACAGAAGAGAGAGGAAAAAGGGCAGAAAAGGTGTGAAATCAACATAAAAATAGATAAATTCTCAGTGATTGCAGACAGGAAGCCAGATTGCCGTGTCGATGAAGAACTATTAAAAACAACTTCTCAAATTTAAGAACTCTTGTGGAAAGCAAAATAAGAAGGAATATTTATTTATTTTTGCCACTGAAGTATTTAGTTCCAGGCTCTTTTGGTTTCTCTAAACTCTTTTCCCACTAGGAAGAGAAGCATTGTGGAAGATTTATTCTGACAACTCTCAGACTGCAAAATGTGGTAGCAGATTAGTAGAATTTTTCCTTTTTTTTTTCATCACTTTCCCCCCAAAATCTGAAGTGGTTCATTCCCCAGTATTTATTCTTCTCCTAGTCCACTCGTTACTTTTTGTGCTAAAAGGCTGTCATTGCATTCTACTCAGCTTCACACAACTTTAGAATCTTCCTCAAGTATTACCAGAAGTGAAGCTAATACTGCCCAAGTTCCAAATTCATCAAGCAACAGATAAATTATCAGGCAGCAGACTGAAGCGCACAGTGGGACATGCAAGACCTGGTGGTTTCCTGGAGTTTACTTTTTTAAATGTTTGGGGTTTTTTAATTTATACTGTCAGGAAATACTGCCCTGCAAAGGATAGTACAGAGGTTATAAGCAAGAATTACACAATCTGCTGTACTTTCCTTTTGGACGTAGTGTTTGAACTTGTTCCATCCAAGCAGTGTGATAGCCTACAATGTTAGGATGCTGCAGCCCAGCCAACACTTTAACTTCTCGTAGCACCTAAGAAGACCAAAAAGAAAACAGTATGACTGCTCTTTGTTCTGAGTGCTTAGTGAACCCAAAAGATTAAAAAACAACAAAACAAAACCCAGTTTCTCACAAAGAACAGACAAAATTATTGCAGGAGAGGGAAAATTTGGAAAGCTTTAAAACAAATGATGATTTTCACAGTTTGCAGAGATGATCAAATTCAAGCTAATAATATGCTTCATTTAACTCTCTTCTTTTTTCTGCTAGGTATTGAGAAGGTCAAATCTTTAGAAACTCAGAAAGCATCAAAAGTGTTACTAACATTTTTGATGTTTTGGGAAATATTAACTGCATCATTAAATGTAATCAGATTCAGCTACAGCAGACAGGGATTTAAAATGGATGAAACACAGGAAAGATTACCTTCATGCAATCTCTTCTTGTAGCCTTCTTAATGTTAATTTTTTTTATAGCATAGAACTGACCATCTAACTTGTTTCTGACCTGAAAACCGTTGTAATAAGACAAAAAGAGGTTATTAATGAGTTTGTATTAAAGAGTAAGTCCTTTAGAACCCACTACTTTCTAAAAATTAATTTCTGCACTCCATTCACCACCTTTCACCTCTATCAGAGAATGGAAATGGGATTAGGCCCCACCTGTCTAAGATAAGGGTACTCTACTCGTGCCAACTTTCAGGGTTGTGGTCCAGTCTTTGTGAAATACACAGCTTTACAACTATCTTTCCATCAATAAACAAATGCTGATAGGTCCTGTAAGATCAGGTCCTAGTAATTGCTTAAACAAGTTCTGAGTAAATTTGTGAGACCACAACTGTAATTTACATGTGGACAATACCATGTGGGGAACCCTAGGCTGGCCATATGCTACAAGCATTTAATACAATTCAGCACTAGGTTGGACAGTTTACTTCCACATGAAAGCTGCCTTTTTTTTCAAGCAGACACAACTGGAACATTGGGGTGTGCAGACTGATAGTTCCTGCGGCTATTTTAAGCCAATCACAACACTTTACACAAGAAATAAGGAGTTTCCATTCACATTAAAAAGGTCAAAATGTACAAAGTAAAAGACATCCTGCTTCTGACAAACAGAAAAACCTACAGCTCAGCATTTTTTGAAATGCCAACATCTTCCAATGTGTGGGTTTGCACCTGTTCTATTGAAAAAACAAAGTAGAAAAATAAAAAACAAAACAGCAATTGTAAGTATCAAAGGATAATTAGATATAAAGTGATCAGTTATAAATGGAAGGTAAAGAATACCTTGTATACTTTACCATATCCTCCTTTTCCTAGTCTGGCTATTTCATCAAATTCATTCAAGTATCGTGAAGTCTGTCCTTCAAAGAGTACTTCTCTCTCCCTGATCAAAAAAGTCAGGCTGCATTAACCTGAATCACAACTTCTAAGTAAGGTATCATATAAGATATGGGTATACACAATCTAGAAATACTATTGACATAATGAAAAGAAGAAAATACATGCACAATTCCTTTGAAGGGTTTAGAGAAATTTTCACTTTTATTTCTACAAGAAATAAAAGGGCCTACAAGAAGGCTGGGGAGGGACTTCTCAGGATCTCAGGTAGTGATAGGACTAGGGGGAATGGAATGAAGCTGGAGGTGGGGAGATTCAGGCTGGACGTGAGGAGGAAGTTCTTCACTGTGAGAGTGGTGAAGCCCTGGAATGGGTTGTCCAGGGAGGTGGTTGAGGCCCCATCCCTGGAGGTGTTGAAGACCAGGCTGGATGAGGCTCTGGCCAGCCTGATCTAGTGTGGGGTGTCCCTGCCCATGGCAGGGGGGTTGGAACTAGATGATCCTTGTGGTCCCTTCCAACCCTGACTGATACTATGATACTATGTTTCAGAGCCAAAATATGAAGTGTTAGTTAGAATAGAATAGAATAGAATAGACCAAGTTGGAAAAGACCTTCGAGATCAAGTCCAACCTATCATCCAACACTATCTAATCAACTAAACCATGGCACCAAGCACCCCATCCAGTCATTCAGAGCAGCACACAGAACTTTAGGGAGGGAGTTAAATTTACTATTTCTTAATGCTTTGAATACATACCCAATTGCATGATAATCTCCATTATCAAGTTCCTGTGAAACAACAAAAACCAACATAAAAACACGCCCCACAGAGTAACAGGTCTACCATGCCATCAGCACAGACAGCTTGATCAAATTAGAAACTACAACTATGTTCTTAGAAGAAAAAATGTTTACTGAGAGCCATTTCTATTCATTCTGCAGCTGCTTCACCAAATTGAAGTATTACCCCACTAGTAATCTGCTAACAGCTCTCAGCGGGAGAGATTACTGCCCTTTTGGAATTCTGCTAGCAAACAGGATAAAATAAGGGCTCTAAAATGTGCTTAAGACAAAATTAACTAGCTTAGTTCAAGCAGCAAGATAAGCTAACCACTCTGACTCAGCCTGAAGCACATTATGCAGCATACAAATTATGCCCTCTACTAATATAAATATGAGGGTGTTAACATAATCAACTGTAACAGTTACAAGTTGAAAATGCATGTCTGTCCACTGCCAAAAAAGCTGTAACACTACTTAAAACACCTTGCCTGTATTTTATTACAATTTAAAACTTACTGTTATTTAGTAAGTAACAATACATTCCTGGTTTGCACCTATAGAACCAGAACCATCCCAAATGGCTAAGCTAGAAGGGGAGTACCATTTAATATCATTATTAAAAACACCCAATCCAATCTTAAAAGAAGCCCTGAACAAAAGCTTCTTTGGATGCAGCAGTATGTTCATTCCTTAATGCAGAGGTTGCTAAAGAAATTTAACAAAGCTTACCCCGTTCAGTATTTGTCGATCAGCTGCTTTCATTAGTTCAGTAATGGCTCTATTATGCTGCAGTCTTACAGTACTAAATTCATCACAGAAGGCAAAAGGGGAGAGCAACCCTGTTCTCGTGAAAGCCTCACGGAGTACTGTGCAATGGAACAGAGAAAGGTCACATTAAATAAAGCCTGGCAGTGAGATCATCTAAATGGTTGTTTTTAAAATGAGAAACTTTATTTAAATAAAGATAGCACATCAGAGAAACTAAACAGTCGCTCCTACTCTAATGTTGTTTCCCATACTCTTAGCAATAAAACCCAATTAAATCCAACCAGAGTTACTCTGTGGGAATCCCTTTGTGCAATACAGTTATTCACCACGCCCTTCATGGTCACAACTACATCTCTTCTTCCTTATCTTAGCAGATGAATCATACAAGCATCCACCCATTCACTTGCTTTATATCCTTGGACTAATTTTCATCAGTGAAAAAGGAAATTCTAGGCATGTTCACCATTAGGAGCACACGCTCATAGCAAGTGCTACACAAACTTCAACATTTGTGCACATGTTCACTGCAAAGAATGAAGCCACTTCCTTTCACCTCCTGAGCTGCACAGCTTTTTCAGCTGGAGCAGAACAATGGTGTGGCAGACAAAACCCTAACAAACACTAGAGATGGGTGCAACTGTGAAGATGCTACGAAAATGTACTTCAGTTTAAAGAGTTCTCAGACTTAAAACAAACCTGCTCATAAGGTTTTGAAAATGCCTCTTTGGTATCAGTATTTTAAAAAACAAACCAGCCTATTGCTTTATCTTTTAAAGGAAATAAAGTTTATTGAAAGTAAACCTTTAAGAACTCAGGAATTTTGCTACAGAAACCTCAGGGGGACAGTCACACACACTAGAAAAGCAGGCAAAACCTGCCTTTGCCAACATCAATACACCAGACAAAACCAAAAACCAGATGCAATTACTGCAATGCTTATTTCTTTTATTCACCAAGCCTATTCCAATTCTGAGACTGGTTTAAGCTACACCAATAGAGGGCCAGCATTTTCCATAGAAGTGCACCAGGAAGCCAAGCAGCTACATCTTTGGAAGATGCCCAGATTGGGTTTTGGGGTTCTTTCGTTTCTTTCCTAAAAGGAGGAAATTTGTTTGGATTTCTTTTCCACCTCTATTTCTGGGTTCAACAGGGATAAGAGGAAGACCTGGGGCCAAATTTCTACATCAGACTATGAATGACAAAATGAGTTGTCTGCACTGTTGTTACTGGATGCTATAAATGTCTTTGGTATGAAGTATGAGCAATATACTGGATTTTATTTTCAACAATCAAGTGTAGTAAGAAGTAAAACCTTGATGACGGTTTCTCAACTCCATTATGGATGTGCTTACAAAATACTTAAGCTAAGTATCATATCAAAACAATAGATTTCAAACTAAACACTTTGCAGCTAAAAATGCAAGCTCCCTGACATGTATAAAAAGATTTTCCAAGGAAATAAAGGATTTTAAAAGGTATTTACTCTGATTTTCAGACCATAATTTAAAAATATTTAGTGAAGGCTAAGCTACAGCTGTTTCTTAATAAATATTTCATAAATGTGTATCTGTGGTTTAGATGAGATTTAACAGCTAGGTAATTAACCCTGCTACCTTTCCCATGATGCAACTCAGATGACTGAGCTGGAACAGAACTGTCTGATCTTTGCATTTACAACAATGCAACAATATTGTGTTACTGTTCCCAAAAGTAAGATGGGCCCTCCTTTCCAATTCAGCTGATGAGGATACTCACCCTCTTCTCAGAACTACTTGTTCTGTTGTAAGTTGTAAGACCTACAGCTTTGTATTGATATTACACTGCAATAGTGCACAGAAGAACCTGGAATGTATTGGGGTAAGGCAGTTTAAGGGGCAGGAAAGAACTACTCTTACTAACTTCGGAACAAACACCGTGAACGAACGGGGTTGCGTGTGTACATATGGCATAGATGCTCCAAAAGTGACACGAGCAGCAGCTGGTTTTGGATGGTCGAAGTGAAATTGACAAACTTTTGGGATCCATTTGCAATTCGCAGCTCCGCCGGCACATCCGATTCTGGAAAAGTCAGAAGAATGAATTTAGGTCTCAGTAGATGCCCATTTACCAAAACATCAATACCACCTCCCAACCCATATAGCTTCAACACGGTCCTGGCTCACAAAAAAGCACCACACGAGCTGCCACCGCGCGAGCTCAAGACACTAATTAACAGATCGGGTTGCTTTTTATTAGCGCACACAATTAAGAAGCTAACCGGAAAGAACGAGGCTCTCCCCGACGGAGGGGGAGCTCCCGCCGCGGCCGCAGGGCAGGGTGCGCTGCCAAGAGCCTGCCCGCTCTTGCATCACCCTCCGCTGCTGCCGCTTCCTCAAGGCGATGGGGGAGGGAGAAGAAAGCGGCGGTTCTACCTCCTTCCTACCCCGCCAACGGGGGCGCCCCGCCGTCACTCGCGGGGTCGGGGATACCTCCTTGCTCCCCACACCTCCCGCAGAGGACCGGGTTGTTCTGCAGGCCCCGCTTACCATCAAAGCGCGGCTCCGGGCTCTCCTCAGGAAACTCGATGGCGGGCAGCACCGGGCGAGGGGCCGCCGGCCACACGCCCCGCCACATGCCGGGTGCTGGGGTGCCGGCCTTCGCTCCGGCCGGTGGGGCCTGCCAGCCTTCCTGTGGGCGGCCCTGGGAGCCGGGCCAGCGCTTAAAGGCGCTCTTTGAGCGTAGAGTAATAAAACATTAACTGGAGGAATAAATCGCAGCAAGGTAAATAGGGCCCGGAAGGCAGAGACAGACAGGAAGGCTACGGCCGAGAAAGGAGCTCGGACTGAAGCTTAGCGGTGGGGAGCTAAAGCGTCCCCTCAGGCAGCAGGGCTGGCGAAGACCCCTTACATCCCGCGCGGGGCTGCGGCTCCACGCACCGCCCACAGAGGGCCCTGGGGGACTCCCAAGCCCGCGCAGCCCCGCGGGAACCTACTTGCCGCGGCGCCCTCGACCACTCGCCTTGGCAGGGGGTCGCCGAGCCCCCTCTAGCGGCTCCCGGCAGCGGCACAGGGGCGGTGCTGGTCCCCGTGTGACCCGGAGGAGCTCGCTTCTCCCCCCCGCCGCCGCCACCGCCTCCTTTCCTCCCCCCGCCCGCTTGCCGGGCCGGCGCCGGGCCCCGGATGCAAGAGGCCGGCGGAGGGACGTCATTGTTCCCCGACGGGCTGTAACAGTAGGCGGAGCGGGCCGGGCTGAGGCGGGGGCTGCGGCGAGGGAGACCCGGCAGCGCCGAGTCAAGCGGGGCCGAGCCAGGTAATGGGGCTGGGGAGGAGAGCTGGGCCCGGCAGCGGCCTGGCACATCCCAGCAGCGCCGCGTGCGTCTCCCTGCCTGGAAATCAATGGGCTGGGGGGGAGGGGCTGGCCCGGGAAAAGGAAGGGAAAGAGACCGGTGGGAGCCGCCGGCTCAGCCCAACCCAACCCTGCACGGCCCGGCCCACCCCGCCGGGGCGCCAGCCGGGCACTCGGCCGCTGCCCTCCCGGCTGGCGGGCAGCCGGAGGGGGAGGGACCCCCGGGCGGGGCGGGGCGCCGTCCCCAGCACGCGGCTAAAGGACCCAGCCCAGCCGCCGCCGCCACCCCCTGGGCCGGCAGGACGGCCCCCTCCCGGCGTGGGGTGGCGGTACTCGGCGCGATGCCTCCGCTCCGCGCCCAACTCCTTTAGGCGCCGGGGTCCCGCCGGCGTTTGTTTGCTTGCTTGCTTGCCCGCCCGCCGCCTTCTTCTTTCTCTTCCTCCTGCCAGAGCGGGCTCTGGGCGCTGTTTCCCCGCGTCTCGCTGCGGGCGGGCGGGAGGGAGGGAAGGCGGCCGGCATCCCCTTGCGCCGAGTCCTGGGGCGAGGCGGCGGCACCCTGCGGGGCCTGCCGCCTGCTGCTCGGAGGGTCCGGGTTCGATTTGTCTCCCCTTCCCGCTTCCCCCCGCCTCGGCGCTGGTTGCCCCCGCCCCCCCGCCGCGTTGCCATGGGCACGGAGTCGCCGTTGGGCGAGCCTCTGCCGCGGTCCTGCCTCCGGACGATCGGTAAAGGCGCTGGCTCGGGCCTGGAAAGGTGAAGGCGGTGCGGAGAGGGCGGGCGCTGAGGCGGTGCGGCACGGCGCTGGGCCTGCCCCCAGCTGGGCGGGGAGCCGCGGGGATGAGGGGCACGGGGCCCGGGGCCCGTTGGGGTGATGGGGGAGCTGGAGGGAGAAGGGTGGAGCGAGAAGGAAGCTCCTTCAGAGCCGTTCCCCGGTCCCCCTCGGCTGCTTGTTGAGGGGGCTTTTCTTGGGCTCTGTTGGAGCTCTCGCCGCTCCCGAGGGCGTTCGTGGAGCGGGCGGGCGGGCTATGCCCGGCCCTGGGAGCAGCCTTTGCTCTTGTGTCCGAGCGCTTCCAGAAGTCACCGCCCCTCCGAAAAGCAGAACAGCGGGTAGCGAGTCGGGACTTCGGGCTCAGTACGGGCAGTGCGCGGGCGTTGGAGGCGAACGGCTTGATTTGAGCCGGAGCTCTATGGCGGTCACCGACGCAGCGGTGCCTCGGAGCCCGCCTGAACAAGCCATGGCCCTGGATGAGAAGCTGAGGTGGGCTCCGGGGTTGCCCTGGATACTCCGGCTCTCGGGCGCCCGCGGTCTCCGTACTCTCTGTCGCCCCGAGAAGCGTCGGCGCCGAGAAACCGTCTGCTGGCCCTGGCACACCGGGGCAAGGAGCATCCCAAGCTGCTCTGTATTTCCAGTACTTCACTGGCTTCTGAGTGAGGAAGTGAGGAGGAGTTTCGCGTTTCCCGGCTTGTTGGCTGGGCTCTTTCCGAACGACAGTTTCTTTATGAAGTCTGCGTGTGGTGGGTTGCTTGTAGTGTTTCTTCATCTCCGGGATTTGTTTTGCTTATAGTAGCATGGGGTTGTGGAAGTGTCGCTTGTCATTTGGAGACCTAAATGTGCCTGCTCTTCATCTCGTCTCTGCTATAATAGTTTTCTGTTGCGCCTCATTGCTACCCAGGTATTTGTGGGAGTGGTGGTAGTGTGCTTTTCATTACAATCTCTGCTCCCTGGTGAAAGGCAGCTTTGTCAGTGGGATCTTGTACAAAATCTTGCTGAGTTGTGATTTAGTGTGTGGAGACTGGAGACCAGATGCAAAGGTTTAGATCTGAATTGTAACTGATGTGCATTGTGCAGAGGGTGCTGAAAAAAATCCCACTATCTGCAAAACGTCCTTTAGGACTTCCCCCCCAGGGAAATAAGACACCACACACACGGCAGTGTAGGTATCTGTTCAGTGGTGCTGTAGGAATTCAATCTGTATGTATAGTGAACAACGGGAGAGGGAAAGCTCTCAGCGTTTCTGATTTCTCTGCTGCTTTGTCACAGGGGTGTTATGTCCAGCTTAAGAATTCTGTTGCTATAATTTGGATAAGTGGTGGATCTGATTGATTCCTACAGGTCTTGACATTTGCTCTGGTACAGTGCTTGCTCTTTGGTCAGCTATTGCTACAAGGTTGTCCAAGACAAATAACTTTGAAACTGCTTAAGGTTTCCTTTGTTGGTCAATGAAACACTCATGCTTTTTGGCAATAGTCTTCTTCTGTTTGCCTTTCCCTGAGTTCTGTCCTGCAAATCTGGTTTAAATCTGTTGTTGAAACACTTCCCCTTTCAACTGGCAAGAGGACATGCCCCAGGTATCTGCAGCTTGCAGCCTGGATCTTCCTTGTGAATCAATGAGCCTGAGAATTGTCCTCTTAGTCTCCAAAATAACCAAGGATGACTTCTTCATCTCTGAGTGAAACAAGTGGGAATTTTCCACTCCAAAATGGCAACTGTGTAGAGAGTAGCTTTTAAATGGGAAATGTAAAGGGGAAGAGATATGAGGAAAGGCTTTGCACACCATTTATCTTTTGTAGGACCAGAAGTTCTCTCATTTACTGTGTTTTCTTCAATCTGCCTTTATTATTAATAGCAATCCAGTTGTGCCATAAATCTGAAACTACTTCATGCTTTGTTCTCTCAGTTATTTCAGTGTAATGAAAGTGGCTTATGCTTGAAACTCTCAGTTAAATTTCTAGTTTCCCTAAACTTACCACAGTCCCCAACATAGTAGCAAACACTGACATCTAAAACTTGATGATTGCTTGTGTGCAGCTTTCTATGCTCACACAATTCGATATCTCAATAGAGGTGTCATCTTGAAACCCAATCATCATTTTTAAGAGGACTTAATATCAGTTATTGCCTTTGCCCTTGAGGGCCAGGGCTTGTTTTGCTTTCTTTTTTGTGCTTCCTTTTTATATCTTACATCCCCCTGTTGTTTTGCCTAAGAAAGTTTTGCTTTGCCTATGCAGAAGCGGGAAAGATGCTTTTGGGGTCATTTTTGATTGTCAGTAAGAGTTGGAAATGCGATAGGTGCAAAACACCGCAAGTACTTCTGCCAAAACTGCATCCAAATGAATCTTTCTGGGAGGGGCAGAAGAAAGCCAGGTAGACATCAATTTGCAAGTGTTTTAGTGGTTTCTTGCTCTCTTTTCCAAAGATTTCTCAGAGCTGTAATCCCATCTTCTTTGTCTCAGAGGCGTGTGGTTCCCAGGAACAGAAAGATGGGCCACAGAGCTCCTCCTCTATCTCACCAGGCCACCACTTGAACACACCGATGCTCCCAGCTTTCCAGAAAGCTCTTCATAACTGTAGTGCATTAAAATCCTATGAAAGTGTTTTGAATCCCAGAAAAGCCATCAGTCACCATCTGTAGAGGTGTTGTAAGCAATATTGATCCAGGTTTGCTGGAAAATGCTGCTTTGAGTGTTTAGCTTTTGGTTTGGTTGGGTTTTATTTATTGTTTGTTAATCATTCTTATCAGCTATTTAGTTCCTTCAGTTATTTCTTTGAGACCAAGTGACAAGATTTCTCCTTTTATTTCTGGAACGCTTCTCGGTCTTCTTATGTCAACCAGGGCTTTTGCCTCTGTTACAGATATGAACAATGACCATAGTTAACAAGCCAAAATCTTCAAACTCTAAAAAATCATCATCGAGGCGGTCTGACAAATCCCAGAAACCCCGTACGAAGAAAATGACATCACGCACTGCAAATCTGGGACGGGTACCACCTGCGGAAGACCCAAATGGCTCAGTGGACAAAGGACCTGCAGGTCATATTTATTGTAGGTCATCTCAAAAATCTAAGCCTTTTGCCCAAAGAGATCTAGGTAAGTGTCTCCTCTCCACTTTCTGCTTCAAAATGAAACGGCAGTAGAAAATGCAGTTGTTATTCTTCGTTGCGCTGCTATAAAACCGGGCTGCAACACATAAAGACTTTGGTGGCATACTTCTGTTTTGTGACTCTCCTAAGGCAGATGAAGGGACTGGTGTTGCAAAACTTACAATCTTCGTAACAGTTTTTATCTACTGACTGGCAGCTGTGGAGAGGGTTTATATTACACTTGCCTAGGTCTTTTCTATTGTGCAGAAAAAAGTACATTATGCCACTGCTAGTCGTGCCTTCCATTATTCACAAATCTTTGAATGATAAGAGTGCTCAGGAAGAGATCTGATGTCTCTAAGGCTACTTTTTGTGCTAGTTATTTGCTGATTTTCTTGTGCTGGTTGCTATATTTACTGCCATCTAATTACAAGCGTGTGGTGTCAGTTACAGTAAGGAGGAAAAAACCCAAGCAACAAAATTAAATAACGATCAGACTATAGATGGAAAGAAGCTTGGCAAAAGTGGGAGTGGTAGCTTGTCTTGTATCAGGAGGAGTAGACCAGATGATTAAACTGTTGTCCAAAGCATTGTGTTGACCAGCATTAAAGCTGTGCATCATCTGGTTTTGTGTTTTGGAGCATCCCTGGTTCTGCATACTAGTGTTTAACTATCCCTGTTCAAACAAAACCAATACATCTCTTTAAAAATACCATTGTCTTGCAGTTGTCAATGATGGAATTGCCCCACCACAAAGGATTCTGTTTCCACCTGAGAAAATTTGTATGGACTGGCAGCAAACACAAAGTGTGGGAGTTGGACTGCAAAACCTGGGCAACACCTGCTTCCTTAATTCTACTCTTCAGTGTTTGACCTATACACCTCCGCTTGCCAATTACATGCTTTCTCTTGAACACACCCAGTCATGTGAGTACTTTCCAACATCCTTATCAATCTGTTGGACAGCTGTGAAGGTGGAGGAATAACAGCAAAACTGTTAGGAAAACTTAGTTGTCCTGGTTTATCTGTAGAAACTGGCTTCAAATATGACCTTAAAGGTCTTTTCTGACCTCGATGATTTTATGATTATATTAACAGGAGGGTCAGAATAGCATATGGAGTGTATTTGTTCACTTAATGCACCATGGTGAAAGTTCAGAACAAGATCATTCCTTCCAATGCATTCATGACATGCATTGTAAAGTAAGGCATTTGATGAACATTTTGCATTTGGGTCTACTGCTGGTAGAAGAGTGGCAAAATGGAGGATGATGGTGCTGTGAAATATCAATCTTTACTGCTTGGGTACTATAATGCACTAACACTGCAAGAAACAGTATGTTCACTGTTGACCCATTTAAAAAAAGGCAATCACCCTAGAAAGCACTGCAGGGTACTCCAATGGAAAAGTGAGAAAAAAATAGGGGGGGGGGGAAAGGCAGTTGGATAACAGTTTGTATTTTTTTTAAACCCTTGGATTTACGTTCTTTGAATTTAATTGTCACACTTTGGGTTTTTGACGCCTGAGAGCCTCTCTTCATAGCCATAGATGTCTGTTTTCACAAGAGCACCTGCATGCTTTCTAGTCTAGAAATGCAGCTGTATTTTCCTACCATATATAGAAAGGATTTCAGTTAAGAATCCTGTTGAAAAAAGGAGGGCAGACATAATGATAAGTACATTACTTGACTCTTCCACTCCTCCCAGAGGAGTTTTAGCTCTGTCGTGTAGCTCACCTAACAGCAGTGTGCTGAAGATAATACACATTTGCTCTTCGTGCTGAATCATCGGTGTCAATATTGTTTCTTCTTATGTTCTGCAGCCTGGGGAGCTCACATCCCTGTGAGCCTGCAGAAAAAAAAGTGATATTGCAATAGTTACTTACAGTTGTATAAGTATGTAGTTCTTTCTCGTCAGAAAATGCACTCGAAGGTAGACTTGAATTGACATTTGTATTCTTTACTGTCCTGTGAAATAAAATGTCACCAGACTGTTGGGATGTGGACACTTGGAGAGAATGTAGGCTGCAGGGTGGACATTGTATCTGGAATGTAAAGATTTGGAGGGGTTTATAGGGCATATTTGACTAGACTGAGCTGCTTTCTTCTTTTACTCTTCAGGTCACGAAGAAGGATTCTGTATGATGTGCACTATGGAAACTCACATAAACCAAGTCCTGTGTTGCTCCAATAATGCCATCAAACCCACATCTGTTATCAATGGCCTTAAAAGTATGTCAGCTCAGGGGGCAGGGGAGGGGTGGGAGTTTTTTAATGTTTCAAAGAAAAATGCATAGACATTATTTTGATACTTTTAATAAGAGGTATTTTAGAAATGCAGGGTTTCTTTTGCTTCATGGGAGATAAACATCATAACCTTCTTCTTTCTTAGGAATAGGAAAACATTTCCATTTTGGCAGTCAGGAAGATGCCCATGAATTCTTATGCTTCACCGTCGATGCTTTGCAGAAAGCTTGCTTGAATGGAAGCACCAAGTAAGCATAAAGAAATGAACTTTGCAATGTTCCCAACCCCTTCTTACTCATTTCTTTACTGTGGTTTTCATAAAAAGAAAACCTGTTTAAAGAGTTAACTCTGTGCCTTAAGTTTCCTGAGGCCTAATTATCATTTCTTTGCAGATTGGACAGATCTTCCCAAGCCACCACCCTTATCTATCAAATATTTGGAGGCTATCTAAGATCTCGAGGTACTGTTTTAAGAATCTTACCATCCTTGCATCTGGTCTGTGTTTTTTTTTTTGTCTGCCTGTGGTTTGACTCCAGTAATATGTATTCACAATTAAAATATGCACAGTTTGTCTCCTTCACATATTGATAAGCATTTTTGTTTTGATTCCAGTGAAGTGCTTAAACTGCAAAGCAGTTTCAGATACCTATGAGCCATTCCTCGATATTACTTTGGATATAAAGGTAAGATGTTTTGTGAATCTTTGTTGAGATGCAGGAAGAAATTTCTTCACTGAAATGGTTATTCAATACTGAAATGGGCTCCCCAGGGAGGTGGTTGAATCCTCATCCCTGGAGGTGTTTAAAAGATTAACAGATGTGGTGCTGAGAGACCAGACTTGGCAGTTAGATGATGGTTAGACTTGATGATCTGCAAGGCAAGGATCTAAGACTTGTAGAGCTTTCTCAAATCAAGTCATTTCACTTTTAAACACACACTGTTAACCCCAAAGAGCTTGGTGGTGGATGGGAGTCAAGTGGCCTTTGTTCTTCTGTGGAAGCCATTGAAATGGTCTCCATGTTTGCAATGGATTTAATCTGGAAAAATAACAATTGCACCGACCCAATCAAGGATATTGTCATGTTTTGCAATTACCCTGCTTCAATACACATCTATTATTGTTACTGCATTGCAACATTTAGTTATTTCCAAGTAGGATCTTTCTAAATGCTTGGTGTACTCCTTGCCTCCTCCCTCATGGTGTTTGCTGGTTCACAGTGGGTCACTTAAGCAGGATCTAGAGAGGTTCTCTCAAACTGCTAGTAAGTGTTGGAAATTTTGGATTTCTGTGACTTAGTGCTCTCCTTTCTTACTTCTCCAGGCAGTTACATCTGTCACCAGGGCTCTAGAACAGTTTGTGAAACCAGAACAACTGGATGGTGAAAACAGCTACAAGTGCAGCAAGTAAGCTTTCTTACTAATGACATCTTAGTACAAGATGCACATGTAATGTGTGGTGTGAGTTAAAGCAAAGCTCTCTATTGTTCTTTCACTTACTTTTGTGTCTAGAACTTGTACACTGAAATAGTTCCAACCATGGAAAACAACACATTGGTTCCTAAGGGAGCAATTGTTGTGTTTCTGGCATGAGATGAAACCTTGTCTGGCTTTTGGGAAGAGAATATGCAGCTCATCATTTGTCTGTGCTTGTCTTTAAGGTGTAAAAAGATGGTTCCTGCCTCAAAGAGATACACGATACACCGTGCTTCCAACGTTCTCACAATATCACTGAAGAGGTTTGCAAATTTTACTGGTGGAAAGATCAATAAGGTATATTTGCAGCTGTCATGCAACTTTTATTTTCTTGGAATAGGAGATTTCTGAAGGATTCAATACTGATGAAGAAGCTGTTAATATCTGCAGGCAGCAACTAGCTATAGTCCAAAAAGTGTTAATGGAACAACTGCAGCTTCTTTCTTTTGTGATCAAGCTCCTGCATGACCATAAGAACATACCTTGCTCTGCAAGGTATGCTCGTGTTGTAGCCAACAGTCCACTGCAACTTTAGTTATGAGGTGTTGTCTCTGAGAATAGGTGGCTTTTAAGGAATCAAAAATCTGTTGGTGTAATCCTTGCCTGTATTTTTAGAAGTATTTTTGTTGGGCTATTACAGGAAGTATTTCAGGATAACTTCTGAATCTTCTTCTGTGTTTAGGATGTAAAATACCCTGAATATTTGGATCTCCGAGCATATATGTCCCAATCAATAGGAGAACCTCTCATCTACGCTTTATATGCAGTTCTTGTACATAGTGGTTTCAACTGTAATGCAGGACACTATCTCTGCTTCATCAAGGTAGGTGCCAGCTTGATTTTGAACAGGGCAAAATCTGTGCTGACAAAGAAATAAAACAGTTCCTGGTAACCCCTTTTTAGGGGAAAAGGTTACGTTGCTGTCTTGTTTGACTTGTTCTGGTATGTTTTGTTCCGTAGTGTTCTGTCTGTGGTGTCATTTGGAAAACTTGCAATTCATGCACAGATCTCATTGCCTTCCTTTGCAGGCTGGGAATGGACTCTGGTATCGAATGAATGATGCTTCAGTAGAGCTCTCTGATATCAAGACAGTGCTCAACCAGCAAGCTTATGTGCTTTTCTATATCAGGTAATAACAAATACTGACTGTCTCCAGAATAGATTTCTTCTCCTGTTACTGGTATTTTTCTGGCTTTCAGTTGTTTTTCTTCCTGTCTTATGAAAAGATTACTCTTTATCTAATTCAGTTCTGTCATTTATTACCTCTCATTTCCTGGCCTTACACTGCTGTGCTGTGTACATTGCTCCAGCTCTGTGCTCTGTAGAAAAGGGAAGAAATTAAGGCCATGGATGGTGCAAGGATGAGTTCTTGCTCTGCAAAGGACAGTCCCTGCAGGAAGACCATTATCCAATTGTCAGTTTGTTATCTTGGTTAAGTCTTCTGTGTACACCTTCTGTGTCACAGAAACTGTTCCTACAAAATTACAGGATGGGATTTAACCCAGGAAGAGGCTGAAAGAAAAACTCTTAAGCTAAGCTCTCTGCTCTTTTCCCAAGGCGCTATGATTTGACGCTCGGAGAACGTGCTTTTTACCTGCCGGCACCGTCTTATCCCCGCTCCTTCCTCGGTCAGCGGGGGGCTAATAGTAAGCAGGCTGGCTTTATGGGACCACGACTTCCTCCTCACATGATTAAGGTAATTTGGGGGGGCAGGAGGAGCAGATAATGGCACTAAATTTATGGTGGTTTTTTTTTCTGGTGTGTCTGGGGTTTGTTACTGTTTGTTAGCATCTGAGTTGTATTTTCCTTCTCTCTGTTTTTCTTCACATGTCTCATGCTGCAGCCAGAATTAATCAAACTGTGGCTGATCCTAAACTATGCAGCCGTGTTACTTCACTGCTTTGTATTTCCAGCTCTGCTTTCTAAAGCACTGAGACTGGCACTCTTGACACAATTTAAGTCATCTATTAAGGCTTAGATAGTCAAAAGTAAAGATTTCCCCCCCCACACCCCTCACTGTCACTTCAGTTGATATATTGAAAATGTAGTGTCTTGTTTTCTAGTACCAGAATGATTACTCTAGTGTTTTTTAGGGAATGTTTAAAGGGGAAAATAAATATATTTTGGAAGAGCTTTAGTCAGGGTTAAGTTGTTTGGGTGTGTTTCACAAGTAATGTGCATGTGATACTATTACGTAGTAATTCAAAAGTAATTATGCATTTGATACCTTTATTTAGTAAACCATAGGCAGGAATTAAACAGAATTTTGGACTTACACATTTATATTTGGAGGGGGGTGTTTTGTTGTCCTAGGTGTTGAGACAATTTGTAGAACTAGTTAATAGAAGAATTCATATTTAAAACCTTTAAATACTGTGTGATTGCACATATCCATCTTGCAATCTCTTCTTAAATACAGAATTCGAGCCGTTTAAATGGAAACGGACCCCTAAAAGAGGATCCCAGTACCATTGGTGTTACCCTAAAAAGGCCATCTTCAGCTCCACCAACAGCTTGTGTTCAAAACTGGGCAATTGCCAGGCCTTCAATTCCAGATCCATCAAAACCCCAGAAGATCACTATCAGTATTCATAACAAATTGCCTGCACGTCAAACTGTGTCACAACCTGACTGTCCTAGCGGTGCTGCAGAGGATGAGGACCTAAGCAAGCCTGTTGCTTCATCTACCATTACAAATTCTTCTGCAGCAGAGTCTACCTCAAATGCATCTACAGTGTCAGTTGCTACTAACATTTCCAAACAGGAAGTTCCCGATGAGATTTTTGTTGAGCCAGCAGTGAATGGAAATGGAAACTCTAAACTCAGCTCTGATAATGTAGTCCCTTACAGTTCAGAATCTTCAGGAAAATCTGAGGAGTCCAAGGGCTTGTTTAAAAGGAATTGCAACATAGTATCTTCCAATGGAATTTTGATTGGAAAGGTGGTCCGTACCTTGCAGAATTCCCATTCTTCCTGTCAGAACGCTGAAGAGGAGAGATCCCAGCACGAGCTGCCAAAAAATGATTCACTAAATGGTGCTATTAGTTTAGATAATGAATCTAAAGAAAATGGACTGAAACTTGATGATTCCACTTGCCAAGTCCAACCTGTTAAACCTTCTGAGATTTTCTTTTCTAAAACAAATGGATTGCTTGAAACGGTGAGTTGCGATTGTTCCCCCTAGAATCTCTCACCTGGGATGTATTTGGGAGCATTCTCATGTTCCTAAGTAATCTGATACACAGAGCACGAATTTCATCATAACTCTTAGTGCTCTTAGCCCCTTTCAATTTGCAGAGCTGAGCTCACATATCAGAACACATCAACTTAAGATAAGCTCAGCTGAGAGAGTACTTCATAACTTTGTAAATTATGAAGGGGGAGAGGGGAGTGGGGTGACAGTGAACATAAATCCAAGTGATCTTCTCTAGCATCTGATGTATTTCTGTCTGTTAATGGCTACATTTTAATCGCAGATGCCTATAACTTTGTCGCCGGTTCCTCAAGAAATCCTCTTAGAGTCTCTCACGTACAGCCAGCTGAACAGCTTGTCAGAGGAAATAAGGTAAAATGAGTCCCCTGTCATTAAACCAAGATTTCATACAAGTTTATCAGTGGTTTACCTACTAGTTCTGCCTAAGAAAAAGCTTTAAATTAGTACAGAGAATTCCACACTATTTAGTGCTGCGAACATCAGCACTGAGCATAAGTTATTCTCTATTAAATACAGTTGGATACCTTTTGGAAAATTTTTGTTTCTTCTTAGAATGTTGGGTGTGGGTTTTTTTGTTTTGTTTTGGTAGTTTGTTTTGGGGTTTCCCCCCCCCCATTTTCTGGAATATTTTTTTCTATGCCTCTTTCCCTTTTTTCCATCCTCAGATGTGTGAATGTAAATTCCTGCCATCTGGTCTCCCATTTGTGGAGAGGAAAATCCATGTGTTTTCTTCTGGTTGGAGGCAGAGCAAGTATAGTGGTTTTGGCTATTGCTGGGATTCAGGGCAGCAGGTGGAGGGAGACAGGCCTGTTGGGAGAGGATTTGTAATGCAGTACTTGCAGAATCAAGAGAAGGAAAACATTCTTTTCTGGGAGTTGAGAGAGGTGCAGAAATGCGTTTCTAAGGAGAAAGTCTTCTAGAAGAGTTTTTCAGTAGCCACCAATCTTTTGAATTGAGGGGATTTTACTCCTATCATTAATTTTTTTAGATGGACTTTTTCAAGTAAAAAACACGTTCTCATTTTGTGCAGTGTCCCTGGACCACAGAAGTCTTCTGAGAATGAAGCTCTTATGGAAACTGTAGTGATGGAAGCACTCTTTGCCTATGAGGAATCGAAGAAGGTTCCTTCCAACTTTAGCTGTGAGGTTGAGAATCTTTTTTCTCAATCAGATTCTGAAACCATTTCTACCAAAGAAGTAGCTGAAAGTATAAAACAAGCTGATAATGTACATCCTAATATCAACAGTCAGCACAAGGTTAGGAAAAAATCCTTGGATAATGAAGATGAATTCCTTGGGCAATGTGAGTCTGAAGATGGCAGAGACAAAGACAAACCAAGAAGGTCAAAAGAACCTGAACTCATTTCAAAAGAAAATCCTTTGTACATCAAAGGGTCTCCTGAGAGTGAAGAGAAATTAGGACCAACTTCCTCTTTGAAGTCTGACATTGAATGTAGTTCTAAAAAACTTGCATCGTTAGATACTGCAGACAAATGCCAGGATACAAAGGACATCTCTAATAACTACGTAGAAGTACCACCTGTTAATGACTCTTCCATTACAAAGCTGGATAAGGTTTTGGAGAGTCAATTTTCTAGAGAAAATGAGGGACTGAGTAATAAAAAATGTGAAGAGGACAAACATAGGAAAAAATACAAGAAAACTCTGTATGACTCCAAAAGAACTGACAAAGAGCACTACCGAAAGAAGAGAGAAAGCTCAGACACCGAAGAGAAGGAGAAGCAAACCAGGAGCAAAGCAGATGACCATTCCCACAGGAGGAGGTGCTCTCGCAGCGTGGAAACAAATAAGCAAAATCGTCCTAAGCAGGAGTACTGCAGTGAAAGCAAGTACAGAGCTTCCCATGGTGACAGAAAGAGCCCAGACAAGGGCAAAAGCTCAGGAAAATATTCTCGGTATAGATCCCGAAGCAGAGAAAGAACAGAACAAGACAGGAATAGGTATTATCATTCCAAAGGGGAGAGAACTTGGAGCAGAGAAAGATACTATCAAGATGAGCCACGGAGATGGGATAAATGCAGGTACTACAATGATTATTATTCCTCTTATGGAGCAAGAGATGGTAGAGAGAGAAAGTCTTCTTACTGCGATAAAGACTTTGACAAAGTGAGTCAAGCTTACAACAGGTCACAGAAGGATTATCATTGCAGAAGCAGGTGGCCTCACAACACCTTCACTGATGGACATCACTTTAGCAGCCACAGAGCAAACATCTATCATTGTTCGGTACCTCAGCAGCAATCTGAAAAATATCCTCGTGAAAGGCATGCATTTCCACCTCTGTCAGCTCACTCCAACTTTGAGGACTCTTCCTGGGAAAACGAAAAACTAAGAAATGGCAAAAGAAAATCCAGCCCCTCAGAAAGCAGCGGAAGCGAAATAGAAAGGAAATGCCGGAAAATAGATGACCAAAGAATGAAAAAATATAAGAAGAAGAAAAAGAAGTCCAAAGATAAACATCGAGAGAAGGATTACAAGTAAGCAAGGATTCTGGCATGATAAGCAGTTTTTTCCTAATTCTGTTCCAGGTGTTTCTCATGTCTGCCTTTCTTCCATTGTTCCTAAGTTATTTGTGTAGCATCAGCTGGCTGGGGCTCATGGCATTAGGCCGGTCAAGGGAAGACGGGAAGGCTATTGCTGAATGGTGGTGGAACACTAGATCTGACCACGTAGTTAGTCACCTCTGCCTTCTTGAGTCGGTTATGACAATTTCATTATTCTTAATTCCACCTATTCCACAAGTAGCCCCTGTGAATGATTTGTGTACAAACCGGGACCTACTGTCCTTCACTCTTGAGGGCTTAAGTTTGCTGCATCTAAGGTAACTTAGACGTGCAGCAGTTACCACCAAAGAGCTGACACGCTGCAAGTCATCGGCTGGGGTGAAAGAAATAACCTTTCATGTATGCATCAAGTGCCACATCTGTTTTTCTATTTTTAACTTGCCTGTTTTCTTCAGACATTATGATTTGGATGACTCTGTGCTCCGCTTTGACAATGACAGTCGCAAACATAAGAAAAAGAAGAAAAAGAAGAAACACATCAGGAAACCAAAAGACTTCTTGGAACACTTAGATCCTCATTTTCAGAAGAAAAGGTGGGAGAGGGAAGAATCCTGTCCTCCGGGTGGCTATTTTTGTGAGCAATACAGAAACCAGGGCAGTAACCAGCCCTCCAAGGAAGGGAAGTCTTCTGCTGCAGGTGAAAGCAAGAAACACAGCTTCATCCCATCCAATGAGTATGGTAAAGGTAAGCAGAGGCCAGAGGAGGTTTGCAGGGCTCCTTTTCATTCACACTGACACTGTTCTTTCAAACAACCTTCAAATGTGTGTGGTGACATCTCAGCTCTATCCCATGGCTTCTGAACTGCCTGCATTCATGCCAAAAAGAGTTGGTAGGCTTTTTCTCCCCTCCATTTCTAAATGACTGTTAGGAAGGGAAGTCTGAACTAAAAGTGCAAAGGGGTTGAAGGGCAAGTAATCTTAATTTGATGTAATGGTTAAGACAAGTTGAGAGGCCTCCCTGACCATGGTGGGAAGGTTGGAGTAGATGATCTCTGAGTTCTCTTCTAACTTAAGACATTCTATGATTCTATAAGCAGCAAACAAGTGGGAGAGGTGCAAGATGCCTCATTAAATTCAGTTTAACTAACTAGGAAAACCAGCCTTGGGCGGCTCTGTTGGAAAAGAATCTATCAGGTGGAGAGGGGGTTCAGTAGTCAAGATGAAAGAGAGGACAGGAGGCTTCCAGGCTAGTAATACTGGAATGAAAGACCATCTTCCTAACAAAGGCTGCCAGAGTCAGTGATTTAAAGAAAGGACTGTATTCAGCTATTTCTTTGCTTAAGGCAAAGAGGAAGAGCACGTGTGGAAAAACAAGGACTGTCTTTCTGGGCACAGACAACCAAAAGTTTTATTCTGAAAACAAAAGTATGGAGAGAAAGCTGATTGTTCACTGCATTCTTCTTGTACAATTGAAGATGATATTTATCCCTTCAACCAAGAAAATTTAAGAAGGACTGAATTGAGGTCTTTCAAATACTATTGCTGTAAAAAAAAAATAATCAACTTTTAAATGACACTAATGTCAAAATAGTTATTCTTGCACTGAAGGCGTCTCTGTTCCAGCTGATCAATCAGGCACAAAAGAGAAACCAAATGCATCTGCTGCACTACTTGTTAGGCTGTAGTGAATTCTCTGGCCAGCAGGTGGCAGACTCACGTTTCCCTACAGCAGCCCAAAGACCAGCCAGAAAGAAGCGGCTTCCATCTCATGACACAAGTCAGGGGCTCCAGTTCAAAGAGACGTTCACTGATACATACAATGAATGGGTCTCCAGAGGGTGGATGAGAAGCTCAACGTGACTCACCAGTGTACACTTGCAGACCAGAAAGCAAATCATACCCTGGGTAGGTTAAGAGAAGTGTGGCCAGCACATTGAGAGGTGATTCTCCCCCTCTATACTACTCTGGTGAGACCCCACCTGGACACCGTGTCCAGTTCTGAAGCCCCCACTACAAGAAAGATAGTGACTTGCTGGAACATGTCCAGAAAAGGGCCACAAGAATGATCACAGGGCTGGAGCAACCTCTCCTATCAGGATGGCCTGAGAGAGTTGGGGCTGTTCAGTTTGGAAAAGAGAAGGCTCTGAGAAGACCCAATTGTGGCCTTCCAGTATCTGAAGGGGGCCTACAAGAAAGCTGGGGAGGGACTTTTCAGCGTGTCAGGAAGTGAGAGGACTGGGGGAATGGATCCATGCTAAAGGAGGTTAGATTTAGGTTAGACATTAGGAAGTTCTTCACCGTGAGGGTGGTGAGACACTGGAAGAGGTTGCCCAAGGAGGTGGTGGAAGCCTCATCCCTGGAGATTTTTAAGGCCAGGCTTGATGTGGCTCTGGGCAACCTGATCTAGTGGAAAGTGTCCCTTCCCATGGCAAGGGGGGGTTGGCACTAGATGATCCTTGAGGTCCCTTCCAACCCTGACAATTCTGTGACTTCTCTTTCAGAGATCAAACCACCGAGACACAGCTTTTATGTTGAATTGTCAGGACAGGGAGTGACCTCGCTTCCTTTTATCTTTCAGATGCAGAGCTTACTGATGGAAGCCTTCACTACTCCAGCTAAACCTACCATCAAACTCAAAACTACTTTTAACCATCAAACCCAACAACTTTTTACTATCAAACCCAACCTGACCAATATTGGCCATCAAAACTTAACATTTATTATCAAAGGAATTACCATCCATACAAAATCCAGTCATAAGTGGTGCTTAACATTTCTGTACAGAATTTTACCATGAGAGAACTTTTTTTTAAGTTTTGAACTCGAGACTTTCTTTTTTAAAATAGACTTTTAATCCAAAAGGGTGGAAACTTTTTACAACTGCTGAACATTGTAAATGACCACATCAGTCTCTCACAGATGTGAGATAATGCCCTGGAATAGACCATCTCAAATGCTGCTTAATTACAGACTCAGGTTGACTTTGTGTTATTCATGTAATGTTACTCCAAGTTAGACATCTGGTGCAAGAGCGACCAGGAATTACAGAAATTGCAACTGACAGTCTGTATATTTAATTTAAAGACTTATTTAAAATTTCACAGGCTCTCAACTAACTATGATAGAGTTTTGCAAGAGCTTCATTTTATTGTTTTGTTGGTTTGTTTTTTTTTTCCTGTGATGTCTGACACTAGAAACTTCACAGTTGAACTGTATTCAAGATCTGAAGAAAATCTTCCGATTTTCAGCATTGTGAAACAAGGAATATGCAGTTCTGAATGTATCTCAAGACTATTTGTATACTCTTCCATATGTTTTTATTACATTTTCTTAATATACTGTCACTTGTCTTAAGTCTCAGTTGTCTGTTTTGTCTCTTTAAAGTGTCTAGTTACAGACAAATTCATACTGTGATTTTTATTTTTATTATTAAATGCTATCAAACTGTGATGCACTTATTATTCACTGGTCCTGCATCAGGAGATGAGTGGGGAACCTGTATTAAATACAGTTCATCTGAATAATCTGTCTGGTTTATACAAGCTGTGTTGTTCAGAGATGTCTAAAGTTTGATCTTTGTTTTTTTAAAGATAAAAAAGCACTTGCCCCACTGTAAATATATAGCATGTACAATTTATATAGTATATAAATACAGCAAAGTTAAAATGGATTTTTACTGGAGTTTTACTTGAGTTCTTTACCATGCAATATGTCATGTGAATGGACAGCTTGCCGTGCGTTTGTTACTCCTGGAAGCAGCTCTTCCTTTCAGTGGTAGGTGAGAAGATGCTGTCGCTGTGACCCAGAGAAGTAACTTGGGACTTCAGCTGCCTGCCTAGACAAGAATGCAGAAGGCCTTCTCCTTTCAAGTTAAAAGCTTCCAAAACCAGGCAGCAGGTTGGAAGCTCAACAGTAGTTTTTAATCATGTGTGACACTAAGGGGAAAAAAAAAAAATGAAAAGGAGCAAGGTCATTGTTCTACTAAATAATATTTTGGTACATGGAGAACACCATAAAGCCAAACCAGAAGTGTACCCTGCATATGTTCCTATGGCAACAGTTATGTGAAGTTACATAAAGTAACATGACAAAGAAAACACATACCTGTCCTGTATCTGCCTGTTTTTTTCCTCTTTTGTCCTGCAGCTCCAAGATTTTGCTGTTGTCTGGTAAATAATTCTGGTGTAAGTGGATAAAGAGAGTGTCAATGTTGAGCTCTGGAAGCAACAAGTACCTGAATTAGCTAATAAACAGTTAAAGGGAGGGAGGGCAGCTCATGGAGAAGCAGGCTGGCCACCAGCAGCAGCATGAGCTGTTGCTGACTGGGGGAGGTCTAATTGATATACTTGAGCAGAGATCTGATTTCCCCACCCCTCGCATGTCCCTTACATTTGATTAAAGCTGATGGAAGGAAACAGACTAACTACTTCCTTAATTTAGGTTGGATCTCAAAGGAGACCAGCTCTTTGTGGAAGAGCCTATCTGCTGAAACCATCTATTTTGCAGTTGAAGGTTTCTCTCTGAAAATTTAAACCTGGTAATTTAAATCAGTGGGCCCAAAGGCAAGGAAAAGAGGCCTTTTACTTACAAGAGCAGCTGCAACACAGGCTGCGAAACTGAACTGTGATCTCATTGAAAACAAGCCAGAAGAATCAGCAATTACCCCTGTCTTGGGTTTGGCTGAGCTGGAGTTAATGCTCCCCAGAGCATCTTTCTAGTGCTGCGTTTTGTAGGGCTGTAGCTGGGTGTTGATACCACACTGGTGTTTTGGCTACTGCTGAGCCAAGCACCAAGGCTGTGCTTTTCCAACATTTCCCCCCCCAACAGCAGGCCGAGGGATGGGCAAGATCTTGGGAGGGGACACGGCCAGGCCAGTTGACCTGAACTGACCAAAGGGGTATTCCATGGCATCTGCTGGCAGCTCAGACACAAAAGCTAAGTTAAAGAAGGCAGTGTAGGGACCTTCATTGATGATGTCTGTCCTCCATAGCAGCTGCTGCGCAGATCGGAGCCCTGCTTCCCAGGAGTCTGCTTGATGGGAAGCAGAGAATAACATCTTTCTTTGCTCTTGCTTCCATGCACGGCCTTGGCTTTTGCTCTTCATCCCATGAAATCACTTCTGTCTTGACTCACAGGCCTTTGGTTATAGTTTCCCTCTCCCCTGTCCATCTAAGAAGGGGAGTGAGAGAGGGGCTTCGGTGGAACCCCCGTGAGTACTGAGGAGCTGTACAGTGGTAATAGTTCCACACTTTATTTTTGGAAAAAAAAAAAAATTCTCCAACTTTAAGCAACAGATCTTAACAGTAAATGAAAACATTAATATTGCAGTGGATTTACACAGAACATCACATTTTTAACAATGATTGATACAGAGTATTTGTCATGCAAATCACTTGTGTACATCAGGGAATACTTCTATCGATACAGAGCTGTACAGTATTTACACTTTATATTTAAACTCTAGCTAGAAACATTTTCCAAGAAAATAGAGAAATGAAACTGGTCAGCCACAAGTCCTACTTTGTAGCAGGTGGCTACAACAGACCCAGCTTTTCCAGCAAGCATATCTACATAGATATGTAATAAATCTTAAAAATACGCATTGTTTTTATATATGAAGCATTATAAATGCTGCTCAGTTTAAAAAGGATCAGGTTTGTACCAGTTTAAAACAGTTCAAAATGTTAAGTGATGCAGAGCTTATTTTGTTAGAGTATTGTAAAATTTAAGTCAGTCCAGCTGAGCTTAAGCTTTACGTGCAGTTCTCTGCCCAGCTGGCACTGGTAACGTGGGCTGCTGTTAGGGACCAAACGATTTAGATGCCGAGTGAAGCCATGCGCACGGCGGCAGCAGCAGCTCCTGCTGGCCCCTGCAGTTGTGAAGGACGAAGAACTGAGCGAGTTTCAGTGCAACAGGAAGGGAAAAGCCTGTTGTCCCCAGAGGACTTTTCCTCAGCATGGCCAAACCTTAACAGATACTGCTTTAGGCCACCGAGCAGCTGGTGTTAGTAGCTGCCGCGGGACTCAAAGTCCAATAAAAAAGGGAAAGGCTGAGAGATTTTTCTTCACCCTCATGGATAGTACCTGATTTGGCCAAAATTTTCACAAGCCACTTTGTTGTACTGGCCTTGTGGCCAGTGGAAATTTTGGGCCGGTTTCACTCCCTGCTAATACTGTTACAAAGCACGTCTGAAACCAATTATTATCACACACAAGAATGCTATTCCATTAGCTTTGGTAAATTAAATAGATTGAGCACCACAAAGAGCTGTTTTAAGATGTTGCATTTTAATGCTAAGAAATAATATATTTCCTGCTATCATATCCTTAGTTACATGTTACTCTAAATAGTTACTCCTGCTGGATACAAGAACTTCAAACTAAATACAGCAAATGAATTCTCAAGGCATTTCCTTCATGCTTATAGGCTGACAGCCTCACCTGGTTAAATAAATAGGTTTTCTTGAAGGTGATCTTTCAGAACATTTGATACAAAAGTGCTTTATGGCTTATTAATGCTTCAGTAACCTCACATTTCTCCAGACACATTTGATTTGCTGCTCTTCCCCTTTACCCTCTTTAGTACCACTGGTTCTGGCTTAGCGCTATTTCCATTACAGCTCATCCAAAGCTAAACCTGATGTAGGCATCGTTTGAAAACACTTAAAGCTGCGGAACAGAAGCCTCAAAGCAAGTGATGTTAGCAGCTCTGTAATCCTGCTGCTTTGCCAACATAGGACATACAATTTAATTTGTTTCTATAAAGAGTTTAAATGTGTTCCATTAAGTTCCCACACTGATACTTAGTCAAGGATTCTACTTCCTTTGGTTGAGATTTACTCCCTTGAAAGTACTTGGATTTGAACATTCATCCAAGCAGACTGCAATTTAATGCACTCTGGTGAAAATCTAAGGTGTAAAAAAGTTTCCTTCTTTTCTCTTCCTCTCATCTTTTTTTGCAAACATGCAATAAATCAAAACATCGGCAGTCTGACACTCCATGCAAAACAAGGCAAGTGAGCAAGACAGCAACAATGAAACAGACTCTCCCTTACAGTTACAAGATTTGAAACAGATCAACTCACTAAGTTTGTAGTTTTGCCAGTGCAGCACGCTTCCAGAGATGCTTCTGTAACTCCAGCAAGCAAAACTGCTTTGACAAAGTATTGGGTCTCCAACTGGGTCTTCACTGGCACAGCCAGCACGGCTCAGATTCAACAAGTTTGTGGAAAAAAATGAGTACTAACAGAAACAGCAGGGTCCAGACAAACCACTTCTTGTCCCCATTGTGGAATTAGGGGCTTTGCCTTAAGAATGGTCTGTGCATTGTCAATAGAAAAGCCTTGTAAGAAAAACCTGCAATAACGGTTTGCTCGTTGCAAAAGACCTCAGAAAGACCTGCCATGAATTATAGGAAACCCAAACCAAAGAGACATGTTCTTGTAGGTGAGTTTAGTTGCACTAAGTAACTGACGTGCAAGATCTGAGCTTTTAAGTAAAAATTCATTTTTGTAACTGCTGAAGCAGAGATCTAAAAAATTGCCTTTGAAGAATGCAATAAAATATTGGATACAAATACTGTATGTCCAAAGTTTGTTACCAAGCAAAACAACAAACCCTGCTTGCTTAATTACCTAGGGCTGCATCTTACAGAAAGATTCCACCTTGCTGGGGTTTTTTCCCCCCCCAGAAAGGTCAAATGCATCTGTAACTATTGAGGGACGTTTTCACATGCAAAGCCTCAACTCATGCAAGCCCCATCTTCTTAACCCTTTATTAGTAACTTAGTGTTAATTAAACTACAACATATCTGAAACTTAAGAAAGATGTTACTATGTAAGAAGCAGCAGATTAACCATTCATTCAGTCTTACTGCTTATTCTGAGAGTATGAGTAGGCAGCAATGAGTTTTAGCTTACTGGCAAACATCAAACCACATCTGTACTTAGAGCGTCATATCAGACTCAAACCTTTGCTCTTGGCACCTGCAAATACATTTCAACACTTACCAACCAAACTCTTTGGCACTACTATTTAACTATGCAGGTGCCAGTCTGCTACAACTGAGTTGCTTTTCTGAAGAAGAATAAAAGCTATTTCCCATAAAGGTGGGGGAACAAATCCAAACTAAAAGCTGCACTCAGCTGTTTGTGTACTGTGAAACACACTTGACTTGAAAGCTGACATTGAGATGGTGGCTTTTCTTTCTATGGAAAAGTTAAGTGCTAGATCACGCTGTGCTCCACTTCTGGTGCTGCATTTCAGTGAGAGATGAAGGTTTTATAATCAATCCTCCTTTTGGGGCAAATGCACTCAAATAACAGGTATAGGACATTTTACTATTAGCCTTGAATTCCTTCCCTCCCAACCCAAGTAAACTGGAATTGTAACTAATGAAGTAAAAACAAGGCTTCCATGTTTTCAGTGTAATTAAGTTCCAATAGAATAATCTCTGGGATTTGATGCTTCAAATTATATGCCAATACCTACTTACCCTGAAAGGTCTTGCCTGTTTTTTTTTATCAAAGTGTGTGTGTGTGTATATATATATATATATATAAAAATTTACAGTTATTGTCTCCATTCAGTTTGTCCAATTTTTACATTATCACTCAACTCTATGCTCATTTATAGGCTGATGCAGGTATGCAAGTTGCTGATCAGGTTCTATTTCTTATTTGCAATTCTTCGTTTCCTCGTTGCCAGCATGTCATAAAAGGGATCCCTGCTGATGCTTGCTCTAGAAAAGACAAAAGGAATCATCAGTTTGGTTAACAAACAGCTGATTTGGAAACTCTAACTATTCTGTTCTCTCTTCTTTGTGGAAGACCTCACACTGTTAAAATAATGGAGGGTTGACTTCTAGGCATCACTGATGCTTCTTTAGAGAAAGATGTTATTCAGCTGAGATTTGCTAAGAAGAGTTCATACCTTTACCTTGATCATTCTTCATTTCTTTAAGTATGGCTCTGCTTTATAAAACTTCCAAGATTAAGTAAAACTGTGAAACCTTAAGGCTGCACTGTAAATATTCTTAAAATACATGTCACTGAAGTTAATCACTGGGTGAAGTAAGAATCTAATTAAACGAGTTACAGACAACTCAGACACAGCTTTACATTTGCTCTGAAAAAAGACAATACAAAAAAAAAAAAGTCCACATTTTCCTCATCTGAGGTAGAAGCACTATTTCCTCAGCACCAGGCAGTAACAGGAGATTTGATCTTGATCTCTTAGCATCATGTAGCTTGTCATTAATCCTAGAGGACTTTGCCGTATCAGAATTCTTCGAACAAGTTACAATAAAATTTTTCCGAGTACCTTACTTCAAGAAAATCTTACATTTCATTTCTGAAAGACATTGAAGACTTCAAACTCACTTGATAGATTTAATCCACTCTTCCTTTTCCTCTGGGGTGGGAGCAGATATTCTGTACACTACATGGTTGCCTTCCACCACTCTACCATCAGCCTCAGTTTTACACGCTTTAATTACTTGACCTTTATGACTGGGATTATAGAGTTCAAAGCAGTTCTGAAGGGTAGAAACAAAGAAAGAAATGTGAAAATACAAACCCAAACTGACAAGCATCTTCATTTAACACTACATCTAAGTTCTAGATGGTTTATTTATCTTCACGTGAAAAAACAAAGTATTCTGAAAACATCTTACCGGTTTCCTGGGATCTTCAACTTCTCTTATGCTAAGATTTTCTAATGGAATAATTCCTCTAGGTTCTTTGTCCTAAAAGGTTAGGAAAATGCCACATTGTTAGCCACTTAAATAGCTTGATTACAAACAAAGCTCACTGTAAAATATACTCACTGTTGTGTATTCAAAGTAATACAGGCAATTATCAGTCAGGATAAACCATCTCCGCTTCCACGTTTTTACTCTTCCCCCTACAATCAAAAGGCATGGCTGAATTAAATGTGTGCTGCTGTCAAGGCTTCAACAGTAGGTAAGACAGTGACTTGGTTTTGCTTGTTTTTCAAAATGTGACTTGTTTGATTGTAAATGGATCAGGCACAGATGAGCTGAGGGTAAAGGAACACGTTACTGTCACTCTTGTACTAAGATCAGACTCCTGAGACAGCATTAACTATGGTGTCGCTGACCAGCCACAAAACCCCTGAAGCCGCAAATGGGTCCTCTCTTACAGAGGATGAACGCAGTGTCTTAGCAATCAGACCTGCTTCCTCTGTCCAGTCCATCACACCTATTTATTGCATCAAAATTACAAATACAATACAGCCCTCAGAAATGCAGTCTTGCTAAAGCAAAGGGAGGCCAACCACCAGCAAAACTTGTAAATGGGTTACAGCGACAGGGCCAACCTTCCCCACAGCCTGTCTTGTACAAGAAAATGGTCTTGTCAATAAAATCAAGGGCATTTTATCACCTTGCTTTCACTCCACTTGTGAGCATACATGCGATCAAGAATCCCTCTCTACTTTCAGATTTAACGTCAAGTGCGTATGATGCTTATAAACATTATTAGCAGATCAAGTAGGATGTGTCATCAGCAAGGAGTAAGTCATATGCTAAAATGGACCAGGTTGCTTCCTGATATTTAGTATTTTTAAGTGTGTTCCCTTCATGGGTTAATACATCAAGTACACCTGCCAGAAGAAATAGCTACTGCTCCCAAAATGCCAATTTTCCCTGCATTAATAGTTTAGACAACAGCAACCACAGAGCTTGCTTACACCTGCTCATGTCACACTGTAGGGAGCAGTTCCTCTTAGGAACATACATTATTGTCTCAGCCCTTTCAGCTGGTTTTCTCCTCCTGGCTATTTCAGAACCCATCTATCATTCCACAGTTGCATGATTTAAAAAACTAATTTCCAGGAAAGGGAAACTGTAGATAAAGCATTCACTTGGTATTAATATACAGGCTTAGTTCCACCATAGTTATCTGATTTCAGGATTCTGTCACCACCTGTGCATCATCCATTCAGCAGTGATTTAATCTCATTAGCCCAACATTTCCAAGCAGTCGATCTTCCTCTCGAACCCCCACGCATAAATAGCAGCACTGATAACACACAAGATGCCAAATTTCATCCAGTAATACACCTAAATGCAAGACACAAGCCTACTTTTTGTAATCTTTTAGTTCTGCTTGAGATAGCTGGGGTTTTGTTTAATAAAGAAATCCCAATCACACTCATGAACAATTCCAGCAATATCATGGAATTTCTCCATAGCAGCCTACTATGTGTTTGCACTGCAGACCAAGTACGTTGCTTCTTCCTTTTGCTTGGTTCCACGACCTATACAGTAACCCAGTGCTAACACACTCTGATGTTCAGTAAACTTTGTTTCTGCTACACACACAAACACACGTATCTTAAGAACAATTTAATTTGCAAGCAGGTGTGGTGAAATAAGAGAAGGCAAAACAGTGCAAGATGCAGAAGCCATGACACAATGAATGGTTGAGTGGAGACAGTGAGGGTAGAACTGGTGGCATTTTAGTGTAACCACTGCGACAGATCCTTAAATAAAGCATTGCAGAAACATTCAAACTGGCACGTAAGTCACTAGAAAAATTCCCATCACCTTGACTGAGAGCTGGTTCAAGTATCAGGAAGTGTTTGGGCTAGGAATGTAAAGCTGACTAACTTCAGCATGACTCACTTCCAGATCAATGAATAAGCATCAGCAAGTCAGGATGACTGCCAGGGCAGTCCTTGCTATCCCCATAACGTGGCGTTTTTTCCTAAAACCTCATGTTGATTGGTGTGACTTTAGGGTCACATTCTGCTTGCTAAGGTTAACATCATTTGACATTTTAACAGCACAAAAACATCACCATGTTTTTCAGGCTAACAGGTAACATCAGCTAGCGTCAAATGTCACTGCTTGCTGAATTGAGTAGAAAAACTATTCGGCCGGAGAGAGGATGAAATAAATGGGCAAAGAGGTTACTGTCAGAGAGGCAGCTTAAAGTGACTAAAGGTGCTTCTTGAACTGTGATATCGTGTCAAAACGCAATTTAAAATCATCAGGCAATAACTATATACAGTTAAAAGAAGGCCTGCTCATGAGTTCGGGCAGAAATAGACTTAAAACGCACACCACCTACAATTAACACGAAGTGCCAATTAATAAAGGCAGTCGAGTTTGCTGAAGATTTTTCTGACATCCCCTCCCTCTTCAGAAAGCCAGATTTCTTAAACCAGAGACCTGGCATCAAGCTGCAGGTTTGATGAAGCTTTTGTCAGGAAACATTTCCCAGCCCCAGGACAAAACTGATGCTGAAGCCAGGAAGAAAATGAAGTTTTTCTAATAACATTCCTATTACTGCTCCCATCTCCCTAACACAGCCAGTAGCAGACCACATTATACCACTCATAGGAGCCACAGAAATAGACCCTAAGCTCCTGCTCCACCAAGGCATGAGTTACTGTCCTCTTCCAGAAAAAAAAACAAAGGCAACAAGGCTGAATTTTTTTTTTGAAGATGAGCAACTATTCTAGCATTTAAGTCTCTGTCTCCCCACCCCATTACTTAATCACAGCTGACAACAGCACAAACTCTAATAAGGCTTTGAAAGGCATTCTTATCTGTACTCATCAAGTTTGCAGGGGTCACTGTCTAACATGCATTTGGTTTGCCTTTACCGTGGGCTAAGACCCAAGAAGCTGGTTGATAAGGCTTTGTGGCTGGTAAACACGGCATGCAAGATTAATGGGTAAAAACTCATGAGAACAAAACCTTCTTTTCCTCCACCAAAACTGCTGTAGGCTCACAAAACAACAACAAAGGGGTTAGTACCATACTTTGTATCATTCCAGCTCCCAGCCTTTCAAAGACTAAAACTGGAAGAAATTCAGTTAACAGAAGAAAATTAAAGTCTGAATCCATAACCATTTACAGTAATGATGTACTTCTGAAAGATCTAGCTGATTACGATGCAAAGACTTCACAAACAAGAAAATAAAGCAGCACAATATCTTGTAGGTGGAAATCTAAGGGAACTACAAGAAAAGGCCACAACAAGGCAAAATGTAAAGGAAGAGCAACAGAAACCCTCTTCACCTACGTCACCAAACATAAGATTGTTTCTTTCAGCTCTGGGCAAAGCACAAAGAAGTAGCCAACAAGGTAAAACAAACCACCTTGTACTAAAGGGAAAACCAACAGGGAATGACTTGGGAAACACCAATTTAAACATTAAAAAAAAAAAAGCCTTAAGACTAAAGGCAGGAATGTAACTAAAGTTAGAAAATTCTACCCACATCTTCAGCACATTTCTGTATCGTTTTAGAGCAGAGAGATGCAGACATCAAGAATGTGGTGGCTTTTTCTCAGTTCATTCAGACACCACCCAACAGAGCGGACTCAGGAATTTTACAGTTATACAGATGATTGGATTGAAGTTTCAGTTGCTTGGAACAGGCTTCCCTCGACCACAACATTAACTGCTACAGCCTAGAAGATCTTCAGATACCACGAAAGACAGACAGGTACAGGAAGCCACCAGCTTCCTGATCAACCACTGCTACTCTCTCATCCCAGGTTAAGGAGGAGAAACATCATCCTCTCAAGGACAGATGTGCTGTAGAAAGTGCCACTGGTGGGATAGGCCTGGCTACAAAGCTGTTGGACAATCTCCAAGCTCTCAGTAACAGCCTGACTGGCAAGGAAAACACTAATCCAATCATGTCTGTGGTTTGAATCATAATTTCACCATAGTGGAGAGGAAACATCAGAGTTTCCCTCTAACTCCAAGAAAACATTACTCAAACCAAGCTATTTGCCAAGAGAAGCTCCTTTAGGCCAAGAAATGCCTCCCTGGGCAAAGCAACTGTAACATGGACATTAGGGCAGAGAGCACAGGCAGCAATGTCAAAATACCTTCAAGTGGATGGCAGAAAATGTCATGGTACCAACATCATTAACAATTATGAAGCAGAAAAATCTAAAAGCTTGTAATGTCTCAAGCTGCTCTAGGTGAGGATTCATTAACACTCAGCAGCTTTCAGTTTTTCACTTGTATCATTTTCATTATGGGGCAATGATGGCTTTTCATTATGGCTTCAAATGACCTAGAACTGAGTGATAATTTAAGCCTACCAAAGATAAAGATGCCTACATAAAGGCACCACCTGAGACTAGATAGATAAAACCAGAATTGCTATCTGGCTGCCAAGTTTGGCACTCAGAATTAACACAAAGTCACCTCTGAACAATTCAGAGCAGCAAACTAGCCAAAAGCACGTTGCACCATCCCAGCTTCTAAAACCCAACACCAGGCTAAGGAGGTAGAGTGGTCTTTAGGACAGATGAATTTTTACAATATATCAAAGTTTCAGGATACCCATCTCCTGCCCAGACAATAAACAACAGGCTGAGCTGAAATACTAAAAAGAGGGGCAGAAGCAGCTAACTGAGAAGAAATGACTTTAAGAAATATCAGATGACAAATGACTGTCCTGATGCACTCAGGGTTTGCAAGTTGTTTTAGTCATATTTGCAGTTTTATATACAATTTTCTATTTCAACTGTCAGAACTGAGCCCTTAACTCTCACGCAGGAAAAGTCTTCTTGGCATTTCAACAACATCCAAGCTTTTAAAGCCAGTATCTTCCAGAACTGGAGGAAGCCCTACCCATTTCACAAGAACTGTTTCCCAACACAGAGGACTGTAAAAATGCAAACCATGTTGACTGAGACAGCACTCTCAAAAGACTGTTGAAGTCTCCTAGCGAATAGGAAACTCAAGGGAGAGAAGAGACAGAAAGGCACAAAAAAGACGTCCAGGTTTATTTCTGGTCAAGGCATCTAAACTGCCACAATGCATTTGTCTGTACCAGCCCATGCCTGTTGAAAGCCCTGCAGTCCCTCACAGAAGCCCAGCTTCAGGCATTTCCAGGCTGATTCACCAGAGGCTTCTGGACACGTTTCATTTCTTCATCCAAGTGACATCAGGCTGTGGGAGTGCTCCGTGGAACACCCTTCCGCTGCACACGGGGCTTTTCTGCTGGGATTGCTCTGCACTCTCATCTGCATCATACACAATGAAAAGTTGGTTTTACTGACTTCTTGCCAGGGCCAGAGATGGGTTGTGCAGAAGTACCTGGCAGCTCTCACTGACTTTCAGTCACTTCTTCAGTATCTTTTTTCCTCTATTTTTTATTAGTTCTCTTGTATGTTTTTCACTGACAGTTTCTTCACAAGGGTGCTTCAATGGGTGGATAAGGAATTGGCTGGATGGTTTCATCCAGAGGATAGTGTCCAGAAGGCAAATCGCATCCTGGGCTTCAGCAAAGGAAGCGTGGCCAGCAGGTTCAGAGAAGTGGTTCTGCTGTTTTGTTTTGGTTTGCTCTGGTGTTATCTCACCTGGAGTACTGTGTCCAGTTCTGGGGACTTAAACATGGGAAGGACATGGACCTGATGGAGAGGGTTCAAAGGAGACCCACAAAAATGATCCGAGGGCTGGAGCACCTCTCCTACGAAGACAGGCTGGGAGAGTTGGGGTTGTTCAGCTTGGAGAAGAGATGGCAGCCTCCTAGTACCTGAAGGGGACCCACAAGAAAGCTAAGGAAGGACTATTTACAAGGGCTTGTAGGAGCAGGACGAGAGGCAATGGTTTTAAACTAAAAAAGGGAAGATATAGCTTGTACATTAGGAAGAGGTTCTTTACTGTGAGGGTGGAGGAACACTGGAAGAGGTTGCCCAGGGAGGTGGTGGAGGCCACATTGCTGGAGACACTCAAGGTCAGGCTTGATGGAATGCTGGGTAACTTGATCTCTTTAAAGATGTCCCTGCTTACTGGACTAGGTGACCTCTAGAGGTCCCTTGCAACCCAGTGCATTCTGTGACTCCATACTGTCACTCCTCTACACACACACACACTCTTGCGTGCACTCTCAGTATGTGTGTTAGTACACAGGAGCACACTGGCAACAGAGGAATATGCAGAGCATCAACTTATACCCAACCCCTTCTCCAGAAAGCACATTTTATCTACATCACCTTAAAAGCCTGTTCTATTGAGATAGCTATCACCTCATGCTACAAAATGGAGAAAAGCTGCAAAGTCATCTTTGAAATTATGCCATCCAAGCCAACACACATCAAAAAGCAAGAGCTTTCGTTTTCTGTATTCAGAAAGACAAAGAGCTCTATAGCATCTGTAGCTTAGAGGTCAAAATAAGAATTTGGAGAGCATGTGAATGAATTCCAAACGCTTCCTTTTCACATCTATTTCCTTCCAGCACTTGCATGACCACTAATTTCCAGGTGCAATCAGTAGAGTGGGACCAAACCAGCCTCTTGGTTCACACTCACCCCTATGTGCACCCTCCAGCACATATTCCTTTTCAGCCTTCAGTCACCATTCCCCAATGGCAAAGTTCCTTCTACTTTCACAAGCAGTTATACAGTAAAGTGGCTACCACCTGGACCTAATGGAGTGTGTACTGTTTTTCAGAGAAGTAGGCCTCCTGTATTTAAAACAAATGCTAAAATAAAATTCCAGTCTTCTGCATACAGTGGGGGGGGGGGAAATCCCTAAACCCAAGTCAAAAACTGAATCCTATTAACTTTCAAAAGATCCATAAAACAAGGACATCACCTTGCAGTGCCAGGAGATAACCAGATGTTTCCACAACCCTAAATTTGGTGCTCATTTAAGATTCTGTTAAGTAAGCTAAATATATTATTTACAAAGAAAACAAAGCAGGAAAAAGAACAGTTCCTAGAAATGCATAGTTCACATGTAATTGATCTTCCAATAATTAATGTAATTGATACACAAGTAACAAAAATCACTCTGGAACTTCACTGTAAGACATGTTGTTTTCTCTCATTAGCAACATGCCTTCTTTCTCTGGTTATGTTGTTCAATGAACAAGAAAAGTATCTTGAATAGTCATCTTTATTTTTCTGCTTTACATGTAACCACTCTTCTTTTGCAGGACACACTTGCATGTGAGCTAGACACTGACATGCCAGTCTTTCAGAGTACCACTGATGATACTGTTAGTGACACTGAGTGAAAAAGAAAAATGCTACAATAAATTTTGAGTCTAAAAACAAAAAACAAAACCAAAAGAAAACAGAAACCAAAACAAAACAGGAAGAAGGAGGAAGAAAATAAAAGAATGAGCAACTGAAGAAGAGGGGACTGGAAAGCAATCAGATACGTACCTCCTAATGCAGAATAAGCAGAGACAGCCAGTCACAGAACAGAAAGGTGATAGGTCATAGGCCATAAGGAAAACAAGAAGGCACATTTAAACCACTCATTAAAAAATCATAGCCAAAACCAAACCAAGAGAAACTCACAAATAATATGGAAAAATAAAGACATACAAAAATAACTCTTTGACGAGAAAAATCCTTTTTTTTTTTTTGGGGGGGGAAGGGGGGCTTTTTTTTGTACACAGAAAACTGAGTTGAAATCTCACAGAGTTTTCTGAAATGACCTTATGGAGGCTTAGTTGTTATTTATCAGTCACAGCACGTGGTAAATAACATACGACACTTCCTTTTTGTCGCTGAGGTTTTATTTCTCAGATAGGCAGAAATAAAACTCCCAAGCCTGAAACAAGATTGGTAATTTGGATATGAAAAAAAAGAAAGAAAAGGGGAAAAAAAAAAAAACAACAAACCACAAAAGAGAGAGAGAGAAGCAACAACCTTCTGATCTAAAGGAGTTACTTGCTTTGGCTCAAACATTTTTAAACACCAATTACAAAATCAATTCTATTACCCTTCACAAGAAAGCAGAGACACGGAAGGCGCAAACATGCCAACAATGAACAAACACAGGCCAGCAAAACTGCCTTTAGAACTAACCTAATTTCAGCAGCCAACCTTCTCTATCTGGGTTAAAAAATGTATGTGTTAGATCATTTCCATCATCCTCTGGAATCTTAAACGGCTCATTCTTAATACTTTCATATAAATTCTAGAAGAATAAAGAAAAAAAAAGAAGAGGAAAAAGACATTATTAATAAAATGACCAACAGAAAATGCAACCAGGACATCTTACTGCTGCTCAGACTATTTGTATAAAAAGCATAGGCAACATGGTCTATAATATACTGAACTACCCCTCCTCAATCTTTGCTTCCTGCTTTGACCGAGTTTGAAGTTTAGGCTGGAGGTGAGGAGAAAGTTCTTCACTGGGAGTCGTTCGTCATTGGAATGTGCTGCCCAGGGAGGTGGTGGAGTCACCGTCCCTGGAGGTGCTCGAGAGGGGATTGGACGTGGCACTTGGTGCCATGGTCTAATCACGAGGTCTGCGGTGACAGGTTGGACTCGATGATCTTTGAGGTCTCTTCCAACCTTGGTGATACTGTGAGACTGTGTGACTTTACAGATTTTATAAACAACCCTAGCAAAGACTTTTTTCTTTTTTTATTCCAAAGGTTTCTTCAGGTCAAATTTAGTACAAGGTCTGCCAATGAATCTGGGTTTGCAGAAAATGGTTTAAGACTATCACTCTGTCTCAGATGAGTAAGTATTTTTACTGGTATCTCAAGGGACAAGAGGGAGCTCCACAAGACAAATGGGGAGAAATAAGGGGCAGTAACAAAGCAGTGATTTTTACTTTTTACTTTTTCTTTCTTTCTCTGACTGAGAGATACAGGAAGTGTTTTCTCTGGAACTTCCTCTCCTCAAAGGGATGAATACAGGGAGAGCTAGCTTGAAAAAAGCTGTGTCATAAAATGCTTCTTTCAGCAACTCAGTTATTATGCATGCTAGAAAATGTTTTTCTTACTTCCCCTCAACAAATTTGCCTGAGAAATGTGGCACATGCTTCTAAGTCTCCTATTACAAACAGAAGGCAGTGTCTTGGCTCATCCAATCTAACTTACCCGCAATAATTCTTCTGGAAGGTCTCCACCTTCATTAATTCCACGATTCATGGAAATAAATCTCTCTACTGTTGGTTTATCTCTTACGTTGTGGTTGTGCAGGCTGGTGTTTAACATGATGATCGCAAAGGAAAGCACGTAGCACGTATCTGAAAGAAAGCATTGAAAAAGTATTTGTGTTGTGCCACAAACCTCTACAATTAGTATACAGGTTTCTCATTTCACTTATTATTTTACCCTGAACTTCCAAACTGGCAATTGTCTCTTGTAGACAAACCATATATGATCCAAAAAACGAGTAGGTGTAAGTAAGAGCTCCTACTGTTTCCTGTGACTAACCTGTAGACTGGAAGACTCCTGGGTTACAAAGGCAATAGCGTGAAGCAAAAGCTTCCATCATACGATCGATTTTTTGAGCTTCTCCTGGGAGTCTGAAGCTCCACAGAAACTGCCTACAGAAGGGAAGAATAGTTGTTAGACTGATTCTAATATTCATATATTAAGCATGTATTACTAATAATCAGAAACAAAGTCAGCAACATCTATATAAAATGTCCTGGAAATATGTTCTCAATCTCTCAACACACAAGTCAGGAGCTATTATAAAGCAACATGCACAGATGGCTAGCCCAGTAATTCAGCCAGCAACACTGCATGCTATCAGGCAAGATAATACAGCAGGTCATATTCTGAGATGCTCTCTTTCTTCCAGACTAGTAAACAAATTCCTGTATGCATCCCATTTTTGCCATGAGAATGCTACAGGGAAACTATTAACTCAATCCTCCCTCTGTTTCCTGGCTACTAAAAACAATAAACACTCAGCTAGACTTCTTACAATGTGAAAACACACAGTAAGATAAAATATGTCTGGTAGGGGAGAGAAGCAAAGAATACAAAACACTTAAACACCTTTACCTGAACTCATCAAAACATTTTACAGATAGCAACAACAACAAGAAAACCCCCAGTGCTCAGAGAGGTGCTGCCTGCCTAGTTTAAGTTCATCCTACAAGAATCATACCTAGATCTCAAAAGGAAAGGCTCATGGTACCATCTAGGTAATTTTCAATGCATGCAAGAGATCTGTGCTCCTGTTTAGCAGCATGAACTGGACTATAGTTTTTACTTTCATAATCGACTGTTTCTCTACATACAGGTACACTGGAATGCATACAGGACAGAAGTCTTCACAAATTTACTTGTGGCACACTGATGCTTAAAAGCTCCAATGAATTTAATTGCTTATTCTTTTCTTTCTTAGCACAAGAATTCTCTCAATTATAAGAGGACCTAAACCAGCAAACTTACATGCTCTGCCATGCAAAACAAGTTCTCAGTATTCCCTGTACACTGGGTGCCAATATTCCTCTCTTTATCAGTTTTCATTTTAGGACCTTCTATTAAGGTGTCACAGGCCATCTTTAATTTGCCAGCTCTACATACTATCTTATACTCACCTCGTGCAAGGTTCCAACCCAGATCACCAATTTTGTAAGCTACCAAAATACAAACATTTAATAGTAGCAGCTGCTAAGGAAGATAAAGTCAAACCTAATGTTAAATCAGGTTAAAGAGATAGGAATATGAAGCCTCCCAGACAAGCTTCAGCAGCCAGAAAAAAAAATTTTCCTTAGCTCAAGCCTCAGGCAGCTCAAGTTATCACTCCCACATCACTCAACCATAGCAAAGCTGTTCTGATTTCACATCACAAGGCACTGCACGAGAGACAAAGATCACACAGACATTTCCATTTATCTGGTGTCAGGAGGGAGTCACCTGTGGCAATAAAACTGGCAGAACTATCTGAATCAACTTAATTTGCTAGATTTATTATGGATTTCCACCAAGACTGGAAGGGACTTCATGAGGTCACTGTATGCTGGTATCCCAGAGAAATCTCATAAACTGTTCACTCAGCAAGAGAAAAAAGCATACTAAGATATCACACTTTCGTTCACATGACAAGTGGGAAACTCTGAGGAAAGGAGAAAAAAAAATAAACACTTGATTCAAAGTTTACCTCTTTGTAACTGAACATTATCACTGATTATGGTCAGTTGGATTCCTCCCCTCCCTGCTCAGATGAACAAGTTGAGGCAGAAAGAAAGGAGAAAGAAGATGGCACCAAAGAAAATCACTTATTTGCGTAGGTTAGGGGTTGTTTGGGTTTTTTACCGGTCTCTGTGCTAAGATATAAAACAGATCTTCAAATGTCCACATATGGCAGGCACACTAAAGAGTTACAGCTATGTGCTAGTTGTATTTCTCTGAAATGATTAAGTTTTCACCTTCAAAAGGCAGCACACGCAGAAGCAATTGGAAGGGTTAAACAGAGCTGTCTCTGCTAACTTGCACAGTAACGCAGATAATGGTGCTGAGCTGTAGATCAGCTTTCCAACAAATACATCAACACAGTCACTCATGAGAATGTGCAATTTGACAAAGGAACCTCAGGTCAAGAAAGAAAGAATTTACTCACCTTAAAGCTTGTACAAGATTGAGATCAGCGAACTCATGGAGTTCAACAAAAGCCTGAAGAACTTTAATATTAAATTCATCTCTATGAAAGACAAAAATGGAAACAGGCAATTACCACTGAACTATAAAGACCTGCTGGCGTTGCTTTTGAGAATAAGCAAGGCAACAAAGGATTACACCAATCAAATCAAGTCATCAGGACTAGTTTACACATTCATTTGAGGGGTATTTTAATATTTAATACTAGCATTTGGCCCATTTTTGTTGGGAGGTTAGCAAGAGCTAGTACACTTGAACTGATTTGAGCAAGATTTTTTTTTTTGGCTAAGAAAAACAGCAGCTTTTTTTTTTTTTAAGAGCTATTTACTATGTACTATGTTTGTACTTCACTGCCAAAAAGCATTACAATGAAAGTTTACTGAATCAGAATAGGTTTTGAACAGGATTCCTCTCACCTTTTGTATCGCTATGTAACCCATGAGCCAAACTATGCTTTGTTTCATACAAAGGGGTTTAAATGCAAACCCAATATTTAAACATTAATGAACACAAAACTTTTTGGATGCAGGCAGAATTTGGTCTACACTGAGTTCATATGCCAGAAGTGTCACGGCTTACAGTCCTCAGGGTGTGCTTGAAATACATCACCAAGACAGAATGTTGCATATCAGCCTCCACCCAAAAATAGAAAGGTGTGCATCCACCAGGAATTACCTGTTGCATTACTAACTGCATGGTCAGACTAACCTGTAACACTCACCAGCAAACACCTTAAAACAAACCATTCATCAAGATGTCCCTACATTGTTTACAGAAAAACCACATCAGCTCTGTCAAGCAAACAAAGCAGTTCTCATGAAATTCAGCAATGCACAATTCAACTGCATGACTGCCCTTCAGCGCAGTAAAATAAAAGTGGTGTAACAGTGTAACAAAAGAGAGGACTCAATAGGGGTACTTTGTTACTCTAAGCCAAATAATTGCTTTTGCTTGTATGTATGTAAAGCTGCAGTAAGTCAGAACAAATATTACTCTTATACCCTAATTTTTTTGCCTTCTGGATTTTAATGTATTTTATATTTCTGCTGAGTACAGCTCCAAAGACACAAGCCATATACCATGAAAGGTCTAGGAAGCCACTTACCTACATAGAAAGAAACCTTAAATCCTTTGTAGAATATAATTTATCCTGCATTTTATGTACATTTTTAGGTATTATCTTGCTCCATTTTACCATTCACTTCATTATATTTTTTTTTAGTTTATTAACTAACACTACAGAAGTCAATAATTCAAAATACAACTCTTTATGGCAGGATACTGTACAAATATTTCCCTTCTGTGGACTATCCTGGTCTCGTCCCCCGCTATATTTAGCTAGAATAATGGGCCCCCAAGAGGGAGTAGCAAAGTAAAAGAGAGTGTCCTCAGACTCCAAATGCCTTGATACAAGATAGTAGACAACTCAGCAAAAGCTCATTTATAATATGCACTGTCATTTGCATGCCACAAATCAGTTAATAGCTTGCTTCTGAGGTAGTCAAAAAAGCAAAACTAGCAGCTTAAGAAGACTATTTAGCACAGGAGAATAGAGCTCTCAAAATGGGCACACACTGCTTTATACTTGCTTTGTTACAGCTTTGAAAGGATGGGCATTAACATAAGAGATTTTTTAATACAGAAATACTCAACAGAAACAACTTCATCCTGTTGTATAACAGCCGTTGAAATTTCTGCATATATTGTACAGAAACTTCACAGTGAAGATTTTCAACACAGACATATTACAGTAAAAACTTTCATTAAACCTATTAAAGTCAGGGGGAAATTGCTGAGCACAAACTAAGCTGTTGATGATGTAAACAGATTATGAGTGCCTGAAAGGGATCTGCCAGAACATATCACTACAGGAGTATATCCTAAATGAGTCAGCTTTTAAACCTCTGTAACTAGCACCTGAACTGGAACATGTGCAAGCATGTGGATACATGCACTCCAACCCACTCTTCACTTGTCTCCTTCTGCCTTTTTCAAAATCAACTCCTGGGTTGCACAGCACTGGAAGTAACCTGTGTTTTGGTTGTGTTTTGCAGTAGTATGTATCAATACACTTTGCATGTTTATTGTCCTAGGACTGATAAAGATGTGGTGCAGCTGGCCCCTGAAACTTCTGTTTCTTAATGGGAAAGCCAGGTGAAGGGAAGATGACAACAGTAAAAGCTGCTTATAATTGTTGTCCCATAACTATCTATTTTAGTAAGTAATTTCTCTACTATCCAATTATTGGTGATTGTAAATCAGTCCTTGACTGGGCACAGTATCAAGGGTTGCTGGAACTGTTGCAATACAACTCTCACACATTCCAAAAGCTTATGGTATTAAATTTAGCACTGCAGTTAAATTTAAAGGTAAAACAACTTAACAGGAAAAAGCCCTATACAATACTGCAGTAGTTATACTTCCTCCTGGAGCATTTACACATCTCAGACTAGCTCTCTCAAGCAGCCTTTGAAAGGTAAGGTAACCACCCAAACCCATCAGTATGCTTTGTAAACTCAAGGACAAAACCCAAAATTTCAGTAGTTCCATCTTACCTTTCACCGAGGTAATCTCCAATTACTGTTTTATTTAATCCTTCTCCTTTATAAAGGAACTGTGCAATGTCTTCTGCTGTGTTCTGCAGGAGGTCATTTTCTATCAGAAACTGTATTCCCTAGGCAGAACAATTGCAGGTGAAAAGGAAGGTTATAGATTTCCTCCCACAGGTATTCATGTAAATATTGCTCACACATTTGGCATTAATGTCCTGACACAGACACATTACATTAGCCTACAGTTGTGGAGGTTTTAATGAAATGGTAAACAAATGTTTTTCAGTTAGATAAGCAATATTTAGTATTGGTTTAAAGATAAAATGAGAACACATTTCTAAGGCTAGAAGTACTAGGTGGCAGTTTGAATCTCTCAACAATAGAAATATCAAATACTGAGTATTGATTCCACACTGCTCTTTAATGTATGAGTTGGCCAGTTCATAATATTGCATAAATGTCTGAAGAGACATAATCTGTAAAATCATATAATGAAGAGGAATAACTTAATCACCATCACAAGGTAAAATAAAGCATCTGTTATAATCTACAAACTGCAACCCAATACATCAAGCCACTACTTGCAGTAGAAGTAGCAGCTGAAGAAGATACCGAAACCAGCTTAAAAGAGTTTATGCTGACACTGGGATTATCAGTGACTTCTGATCGTGCTGGAACTAAACTATTCACAAAGGACTTGATCTAGACTATTCACAAAGAACTGTTCATGAACCGGTGAAGCTTCTACCATGGAGCTTCTATCAAAGCCAGGTGGAAAATCTTACCCTGTCCCTCAGCAGGTACTTGACCAAGCCCCTGGATTCCTAATGCCTCCATAAATTACTGGCCCTATAACTGGCACACTCTAGGGATGCTCAGAGAGCTTTCTGTAAAGTGGTAAAGAAAGGAGACTAAGAGTTATATAAAAATGACACATAAGATGGAAGGGATGTCATTCCTGCACTCAGCAGTCATGAAGACATAGAGCTCTTTCCCCTCCCCCCATCACACACCCCAATAAAGATGTTGCTACTCCTGCTGATTTCATAAACTGTTAACAGCACACTAGTGAAAAGTAGGAATGGCAGCTGTGACCCTAAAGTCTTGAATTACCAATACATACAGATATGGAATAATAAATTTTGCCCAATCTTTCCTCCTGGAGTATTTCACGAGTTCAGAAATACTGCTTTTCAACTTCTGCAAACGTGGTACCTTTATTGCATTACAACTGGGAAATCTCCCATTATAATTTTGATATAGCATAGGAATGACATTCAAAAAAGTAATTATCCTTCTGGCTGGTTGGTTCTGGGGTTTTATGATAAAGTTATTACCTGCCTGACCAAAAAACAAAAATCAATCTATTTCCTAACCTGCAAAGAGATAATGTAGAAAGACTGCAAAAAAAAATAAACACCTGAAAAGGGATAATGTAGAGCGACTAAGATAATGCAGAGAGACTGTAAGCATGGAAAACAAAATTTCTGTGCACAGAAGCAGCTACTTTAAGATACTAAAGAACTGAATTTAATTTTCCTTTTTCTGGATCCCCCCTGCCTTTTTTTTTTTTTTTTACTATTCATAAGATGTTAAACAGCACAAAGTCAAATAGACAGGAAAAGGAATTTGTCTGGGACAACAACTCCAGTGTCTGGAATGAACAGTAAAATAGGTCAGCCAAATCCCCATCAACTCCTACACTATCTTTTGTCTTGATGCAAATTTTCTTTCTGTAGACTGATAGAAGATGGAAGACAGCTGTACTAGTTTAACCTCCACACACAAAATCCATAGCTCCAGGAATACTCCACATTCACTACAAATATTTCATCAATTTTCTGTCTTTTTTTTTTTTTTTTAAAATCAGTGCAATGAAATCTCCTTTGAATGTCACAGCTTCCACAGTACCTTAATTACAAATCTTGCAGTTATTTAAACCCCAGGCTCTATCACAGAGAATGAATTTTCTGGCCCCAACACAGGCAGCACTGACTTCTGTGCTGAGACTCTGAAACACAACTTTATGCCTGCTGCACAGGGACTCTTTTAAGTGTTTTACAAACTTTACTACTGTAGCCCTTCCCACACTAGCTAACCAAATCCAAACAGCGTGGTATGTGACATTACATCACATTAACTGCCTTAAACACAGCTATTTTGAATGAGAATTTTCTAGATGGGGGTTGGAGAATCGCTCCACACGTAGGTTACACGCTGGAAAACATAAAGGTTTTCATATAAAAAGGAGCAAGTTACTCAACTGTGCTCCTAATAGGAAAATATTAAAATTCTCTTACCTGGTTTTAAAGATGAAAACTTGGGGGATTTGGTGCATCTATTATCACCCCAGTTCTTTCCTATTTCTCACTCCAAAGACCACCTTCCCTCCCATTCATGAGTGAAAAAACATCCTTTTTGCAATGACCCCAAGTTAATTCTCTCAACATCAGAAGGATATATATTTTAGCTGCCTGTAATTCAAAGCAGCAGCTGCAAACAAGATGATCTAGATCTAGAGCAGCCAGCTACTGCAGACTAACACTGATTCACAGGCATTATTAAGAAATTACTACTTAAGTCTGTTTACCACATTTAAATTATGTTACGGTAGCAATGTGTCCACAGCACCTATTTTTAGAAGTAGTTTCACCCAACAAGAACAGTAACAAAAAATGGTTAACACTGGAATGAAAGCATCTGACATCATCCTGTGTCTCTGCCAGAAACTTCCAGGACATGAAAGAGCTGGAGGACAACGGCAAACTCTCAGGATATTTGGGGAGTATTCTGTCCTCAATGGAACTCATTAGACAGTCACCAAAGTGGAAAATAAAACTTAAAAAACCCCATAACTGCTGGTCAGCAGCTTAAGAAGGATTCCATACCCCCAACTGAAAACAGCCTGAAGAATAGCAGCCATCACTGTACTTAGAACATTACAGAAACTCCACCAAACCATAACTGAATTCAATGCAACTGGAAAGAAACACACCAAGAAGTAACACTAAACAACAACAAAAGGGCTAAGCACCTTCCAAAAAGAGCTTAAAGAAGACTCTTTAGAAATTCAAAATGGAGTCTCTAGTACAAACGACAGAAGACTAAAAAAAGGCAAGGAAGACATAAAATGTAACATAAAGGTTAAAGGTGAACTATGTCAAAGGAGGTCTTTAAATACATTTGGGAAGGTCTGTAAGAGCATGTGCAGGTCCCTGAATTTTCCAGAAAATCAACAATTATGTACAAAAAGTAGAGGCACTTCCAGGATATTAACTACTTTACTCTTGGCTAAATGCATGGTAGACATCTCAACATTGGTGGCCAGGTTTCTACCTGCAGGTGTTTGTACAAGTCATGTAAGTACACATATAGATGTATACAAACCTATGAATGCTCATAAAAGCCTTTTATGCAAACAGAAAAGTCCATATGAGAACAAATTAAAACATGTTAAAGGCATTTTAGAAGAAACCAAAACAGGAAGGCATTTTTTGAAAGTATGGCCTCACCAATAACCAAATACAAGAACAATTTTCGAATTGTATTTGATATACCAACAAAGATTACCTCCAGCAAAAGCAAATAATCTTTCTGTAGGCCAGATCAATCAGTAGTTGGCATATTTGATTGTTGATAAATAACCTCCATTATCAAAAAAAGGTTTGCTTAAGTGAAAAAAGCACACCTGACCAGCAAATGACTAGGTGACTGCTTCTAGCTCAGCTTGTTACAGGATATACAAGACCTGGGGACTTGCTATTATCAGACTATATTTGTTGATCTATGGATCATATTACAAGCAGGAACTCCATTCCTGACAAATGGAACAACAACAACAAAACAACTTGTACCTTCTTAGGGTCCATGTTGAATTTCTTCCTTCCCATGGCTATTTGCTTATTTCTCTGTGTAGTTTTGCTACACATGTAGGAAAAGACAAAACAACAAGCAGTTATCAGTTGCTCTCTTACAAAAACAACTTCTGGATGAGCTTATTTATATTTTGGCTACTTTGTGTTTTCTATTACAAAAACAAGCCATTCACTTTTTACAAAGAAGAACAATTACATTACCATTTTCAGTTCTTCCAAGTGATTGAAGCTTCAGAGACTTCTATCAACTGGACAGCCTAAAATATTACATTCTGTCCAACATATCCTTTGTCCCAGTGAATGACACATCTGAACAGGATAAAGTCACACTTTAGTGACTTTATAACAGACTGAATAAAGGCGATGCAAAGTTTATTTAACATGATGAAGCTATTTTTGTTTCTTACTCCTGGGAGACCCATTCCAAGCTCTTACTGAATCATGTCCATATGTTAGCAATGCTTACCTGTCTTCTACACTTGTCAGATTATTAATTTCTGTCATAACTTCAGCAATTTCAAATTTTAATCTCTGCCAAAAGAAGGAAGGACAATATGTTAACCTGCATTAGAACAATTTTTGACATCATCTATCATATATTAGCAATTAGATTTTATTTTCTAGTGTTTCCTAGTCACCTGTATTATATTGGCTTTCTTAGATAAAGACTTTACCGTAACTGAATGACTGCTAAACATACTGAACTCCCAGTTTGTGTATCAACCCCTAACTGCCACTTCAGAAGGTTTCCTTACCTAGATTTCTCACTCACTCCTATTCTATATGCAAATCTGCTTTTTAATGAGTTCTTGATTACACAAATGAAATGTGTACACACGCACTTACTGCATTACATAAATAGAGAAGTTAGTCGTTTTTGAGGGACATGAATGAAACATAAATCCTACTTATTATTAGCCAAACCTCACTTTAATTTATATGCTTTCAAAACAATTACCTGGAATTCATAGTTAGACATGCAGTTTACTGTAACTTAATCCATTGAAGTAGTCTTCTAAGGATTTCTACAGCTAAATCAATTACCTCGATATCATCAATCAGCTCTTTTTTTCTGCGACGAATATTTAAAAGCTCTTCTCTTTCTTCTATGGAGAGGTCATCAGGCACTAGAATAGAGCAAAGTAGTCTTTTAGCATTTGTAAAAATATCTCACAGAGAACATAAAACTGATTTTTAAAAGTAAGTTTACAGGAAACATCAGGGTTTGGGTTATTTTTTTTTAGCTAGGAACATTTCCAGGGGGAAAAAAAACTGAAACCAAACTGAAGTCCCAACCTTATCTATTGGAATTCTATTTTGTAATATCTTAAGTAAGGTAATCAAATAAATGGCTATCAAAAGACAGCTAGACATTCAAAGGGAACTTGTTAGCATGTATGTGGTAAGATTTGGCTCTGCAGCTTAATTGCTGACTTGAAGTCTGATATCATTCAAATTACTTCAGCTACAGACTAAAATCCTCCATGTAAATGAATTATGGTTCAGAAGACATGACTATCTTCCAGGGAACAAAGCCAAAGCTATATACAAGTCATTAACAAAATGTGTATCCCAGTGTTGATTTCAGACAATACATCACAATCTTCGTACCACTCCTTCATCTGGTTTGTAGAGCAGAGAAGCAGGTAACCACAATACCCTTAACAGCATCACCCTTAACAGCACATCATTTCCCTCAGTAAGATATACAAATAAACACCCAGTCAAAATCAGTTCTTTTAACACTGTATTACAAACTTAAGGTTTTGTGTAGTATTATTTAATTTAGTCTGGAGTATTTAAGTCAGCTTTAGGTCTCCCCTTAACAATTACTCTGTTGATAAAAATCAGCTGCTACTGAAGATAGAAATGTGTTCCTGAACACATTTCTGTGTACAGAAATGTACACAGAAATGGCTATGGCTGTCACACCTTCTAGCAGCAGCCCCTCACCCTGTAGTCTCTGCCTGACAAGCAAGCCAGCAAACGTGAGAACTTGTTCACACAAACTTCTGCTTTTCTTGAGCAACTACATTTTTTTCTAGCAAGAAACTTCTTTGGACAGAGATTACTCTCACTTGTACATCACTAGACATCAACCACAAATATTCACTTCCTCTGCAAAGTTCCTGTAATAACAGTTTTAATGCTACCCACTTTCTTGGAAATAGTTCCTTAATTGTAGAACAGCTTTTCCTTCTAGCTTAGCAAAATGAACAATAAAAACCATTATCAAGAGATTTAAATGGTTCTGTCCCAAAAGCAACACACGACACCAACACAGGCATTTGAGATGGCCAAAGCTGTTGCTTTATGTAACATGCACATGCAATATGCTGTAAGCAACAGGATCATCAGCAAAGCTTCAGCTCAAGAGATTTTTAAAGACACATTTGAAGCACCCTGTTCAAATCTTAATAAAGCAATATATTATTTTGAACATCCCCTGGTTAAGCTCCTCTCTTTGCAGATTCTAATCATAACATAAAATTGAACATAAAACCCAAATGGCAGCAGACCTTGTTAGACATGAAGTAATTATGGCAAATGATCTCATTTAACTACTCCAGATACAAACATGATTAAATTACTTCCAGTTTAGGAAATGACAGTCTTCTCTTGAACAAATACCAGGCTTCCCTACATTGAACCTGCTTTTTCCCTTCATCTCATCAGAAACCCACACACTCCTAAAAATTCCTTGCATGCAAATACCAGTAAGATACTTTCCACATCACATCTTATAAATACACGTGCCTACATCTTATCTTTGTCTCACATCTGCACTCTAAGATCTTAAACCACCAAAACTCTGGGGATTTGATGGTTATACAAACACTCTGTACATACACATACCACAAACATTCCAATTAGTTAACTAAGGACTGACAATTAAACAAAAGAAGACTGTTACTCAATGCTGGTAAACTGTGTATAATCAATCACTTTTTTAGCTAGGGTGTTCAAGGATCCTTAAAGGATTTTTGCAGTTATTACATTGGTAGATGAAATTACATTAAAATTTTGCAGTACCAGTATTTGTAAGAGTTCTTCATTTTTCACCTTTTTGCCACAGCAAGCATTTTGGTAACTCCCACCTTTGCTGACCACTGGAAATACTAAATCAGAACCCCAACAGAAAATACTCTTTAAGCATTAAATATATGGACTCCATAGATGGTGCCTAGTTTGTTTTTCAAGGTGAGTTACAAAATCTCCGGACTGCATGCTAACACAAACTCTTCCATGAAAGTTTGATGAGTGCAGTTTCTTCCTCCTTACATTACCATGCAGTAAAAGTTCCTTGGGACATTTCTGGAATGCCTAGAACCAGTGAAATTGCTATTTGGAATCAACAGAAATTGTGACAGTTTTCTCTGTGCAAGCAATCCAGCAAAGAAAAGACATTAAACACCTCAATCCTCTTCCTACAACACCCAAAGACTGATGGCTGTGTTTTTTCCTTTCCTCTGATCACAGCTACAGCAGAGAGACAACCCTCACAATATAATTAATGAGGCTGTTAGACAGAAAGGAAATAAACAAAATGGAGTCAGACTGCCTTCTCCATTAGGAAATAATATCCAGTATCTATCTGCCAGATGCAAGACAAGAAAAAAGCCTGCCAGAAAAGAAGATTCTGCATTTGGAGAGCACTTAGAAGACACCACTTAAGTGAACACAGCACATTAATGCAACATCTTTAAAAAATGGTACTAATATCAGAGCCAAAAGATTCCAGTATCTTTTGATAAGAAAGAGTTACAGTACTGCTCAGATTCTAGAAAGTATTGGTATAGTCAATATTTTACTTCCAAACTACCAGCACATATATTGATTTGTCTGCATGACTCCTAAGTCCTATTGTCCCCATACACTGGCATGTGTGCAAGGTGTTGCAGATGTTTGCCTTATTCTCATCCTTCTATTAGATGTATATAATCACTATCTCACTTCTCCAGTGTTGCTGTTCTATCATTGTGAAAACTCACCAAAATAAAGGTTCTTAAGTGACCTTACTGCCTGCAACTTCGGAGGCTGAAGGTGTCCGCTCTAGGAGGCTATCTGACTTTGTATCTACTGTCTCTGTTGTTTCCATTTTGTCTGAAAACAAAACACTGTTTCTGTATTTCAGTGAAAGCTTTTGGAATATTAATACTGGAGGCTGTACCTGAAAGGAAAGAAAGAGTAGAAGAAACTCACCTGCAACTAAAAACAAACAAACAAAATCCCCACTTACACAAAAGGGCACCCACTATTAGACAGACTTGTTCCTCACAAATAAGTAATGATCTACTCAGTTTTTGTATCAATTATCCTCTGCTTGCTATTGATCCCTAATGATTCAAAAACATCTAGAAAATATTAAAAACCCTACATCCTACTTCTAAATAGATAAAATGTCTCCTCAGTGGCAGGCTTAAATGGCAATTAGTCCTTCTAGCTCAAGCACAATGTGCCTTATGCAACCTGCAATGCAGGGACCACAGTGAGAGCCTGAAAATAATTCTCTTCAGAAAGCAAACCTGTAAAGCTGTTGTGCCCAGGTGTTCCTAGAAAGTAATTTGACTATTTCCACTTTGGAAATATTTTTATTAAAAACCCATGAAAACCACAGTTGCAATGTTTGGTGTCAAGGATGGCATTAGACTCCTGGCAAGCAAGCAGGGGATCAAAACTGGCCGATTAACAGGAGGGCATTAAAACATCTTCACAGTCCTAAGCAAATACTGCAGATAAATGACAAGTGATGATTTGCCCTGGCAAGACCCCTTCCATAATCCATCTTTTTTACTTCAGCAGCTAGAACACTTCTGGTTTTTCTAACCTTGTGTTCACATAAGCCTCCCTCAGTGCTCAAGAGCTCATCGAGCACGTATTACATATTTGTTCTGAAGACAAATTTTCTAGCCGACCTCTCTGAGTCATTTCCAAGATTTTTGTCTTTCACCAATCTAAACACAAAGCAGACAGGATGGGAGGAGTTAGCATGAACACTTAAATACCGAAACAGAACAAAAGCATTTCAGTGTAGTGAACAAACCACAGCTGCAGCATGCTTTCATGCTGGCTTCTAATCTAGTGTAAGTAATGTGTGAAAACCTTAAAGCTTACACAGAGAGCTTCCTCCTTCTAAAACTTCAGACTTTCAGCTATTACAGAATGAAAAGTCAATACACCTACTGATGTTTAAGAGCAACAAAACCGTTGAAAGTACAAATTCTACTCTTGGCCAAGTAGCCAGATGAAAACAAAGCACCAACAGGAAACAAACAACTAAGAATAACGAAAGAAAATTCATATATTCCAACTTTGCCTTCCTACTGTAACTGGTTTAAATGCACTGACCTGAATTTCCTGGAAACACACACTTACTGGAATACACACTTTTAATACAGGTTTGCCTACTCTACTTTAGAGGAAGAACCAAACACAAAACCCAAACAAAAACCAAACAGTGTTTAACTTCTGTGGCAAACTCTGTAGGTTTGCTACAGAAACCAGTGTCCTGTCTTGTCCATCCAGTTGTGATGGCACTTTGTTAAATAATTCTCTACTACTGAAAACCCAAGTTCAGTACACAAACAAAAGCATTAGTCCAGAACTCTTTTATGAAATATAAGTACTTTTGAGCAAGAAGGCACCGAAGAAAGGTCTTTTCCACATTAAGAAAGAATCGCATCAGATTGGCTTGCAAAGAAAGTGCCACAAGCTAGTGACAGCTAGGAGCAAATCCCATAATAAAGACAGAAATCTAATCTTTGTAAATCCACACCTCTGATGCCTTTTGGAAACATTCCAGGTCAGGTTGGACTTTGAACAACCTCATCTAAAGACATCTCTGCTCACTGTCAAAGGGTTGGCCTAGCTAACCTTTAAAGGTTCCTTCCAGCCCAGAAGTATTTTGTAATCCTGGTTTTCAGTAGCAAAAATTAAATTATTTCCAGCTCTCAAATGGTATTATATGAACCAAAACCCCTGAGTTTTACCTTTTTTTGAACAGTTTACCAGCCTTTTGATCAGCAGTCACCAGTTAAGGTGTCAAACGATCTCAGCCCACCACTTCCATCTCATTTCAGAGTTCTGTCTCAAGGGGACACAGTAAAATAATGAACAGACAGCAGAAAGCAAACATCTAACAACAGATGAAATGCTAATCCTGAAACCTCACTTAGGAAGCAACACAACTCCCTCACTTAGTGTTCAACTAACTTTTTGGTTTCACACAGACAAATATTTTTCTTCTTCCATGTCAGCCCCATTTGGTGGTCTTAAGTATTTCCATTCCAAGCAAAGCACAATTGGATGGAATTCAATTCTGCAACTACAGAAACATCTTGCAAGTGTAAAGATATTTACACAATGCAAGGCTATAAACAAACCTATCCTCACTGGTGCACAGAACGGGTAGACATGTTTCTTCTGTCCTTTAAAATAATACACATTCATCTCTGAGAACAAATCTGATTGTCTCAGGACATTTGCCTCAACGGATATTCTCAGGCTATTTTCTCTTCCCTTTCCCCCTACATGCTCCCTTTTTCTAAACTTAATTATAGGAACATATTCCAGCTTTCAAACAAGATGTATAAACAAAGCTGTGACCACTTGTGGCTATTAAAAATTCCACAGAAGCTTTTCTAGGAGGACATCTTCCTGAACACACTTACTTCACAGTGCAAAACCAAACTATATCTGCATTAAAGTCAATCAGTAAAACTAGATGGATTTGGTTGCTTCCTTCTTTTAACTATCTTAATGTATTAATCTTTCCTATTTAGTCAGTTCTGAGTATGTTCTAGCACAGAAGCCACCACTAAGAGGGGAAACAACCCTGTACACACTATCTTTTCACATACAAAAAACCAATTACCAGCCAGTGGTATGAAGAATTTAGGATCGAGTCCATGGCTTACAGAGTTATTTTGAGAGTTTTCAGTCATGAGGGACACTGTGGCCAGAAAGCACATTAGTGTCCAAACCCAGAGAAGAACCTCAAACTCACATCCATCATCCTCATTGTTTAGCTGCTGGAAATCACACCATTACAAGATGTTCCTGAAAAAAATGTTTCCCTGTAGAATAAAGAAATACTTTACAGGCAAGTTGTAATTGGGCTCATAATATGGCCGGGGTGGGGGGTAGTGTAGAGATATTAATCTTACTCCTACATAAAAATATACTTTCAGGAATGTAGAGAGTTTCCTTCCAATATGACCCACTAAATCTCTAACATCTTTTTTTGTTTTTTTACTTCCACTGCAAGGTAGGTTTAATTACACCAGTGAGTCACAATTACTTTTTTTTAAGAACAAACAAAAGCATGACAAATCAGAAGTATGAAATACATTTTTATTCTATACAGAAAGATCCAGCTGAGTAACTGCACTGCCAAGTGTGAGGTGATTTCTTGCACAGAATAAACATTGTTTATTATAATCTGTAAGAATTACTTCCAAAAAGACAAGATCATGTTTTTGTCCTGGTCAGAAATATCCATGTAGATTTTAAGTAGCATCAACGTCCCCAGTCAAGCAGAAAGTAGACAGTTCCAAAGTGCTGCAGAATGGGGTCCAGACAACACGGATTTGGAAAGGGAGAAAAAAAGGTGTGTTATGTTTTAATCCAACCCATACATTTTACCTGCCACCCCAAAAACATCTGCTTTCAGCTGTCACACACAGAAAGAACATTGCCTCACCACAGTATCGGCAAATATGCTTCTGCCTATACTGTGTAAACCACAGTAAATGTGTTTCTTGAACTTGATGGAACAGGAGTTTGCAGGAAACACTGCAGTATGTGTATCTTTACAAACTGTGTGTGTGTAGATAACAACAGCTGCCAAGTGGAAGAAAAGACTATGAAGGCTTTTCATAGCTCACATGATCTGCTATCAGTTGCCCTTCTTAATGGCACTAAGCACAAACAGGTACTTTACAACAGCTCTCAGATCTTCACCTTGCTGTATAAAAATACCCATTGAAAGAACTGGAGAGACACCTACCTTGCTTTTGAGTTCCTAATTATACCACTGACACAGGTATTTGCCATCTGAAAGCAGTATGTGTTTAAGTTAATGAGTATTTCCTTTTTCAGTCCACGATGTTATTTTTATGAACATGAACAGGCAGCAGTGAAGGCCACAATTATTTTCTGTTTACCTCCTTTACAGCTTATACTCAATAATGTATATTATGTCAGCATTTTGATCTATTGCCATTAGGAAGCCAAGTGCTTTGCAACAACATAGAAGAACCACTTCTATGCACCAAGGAGCATCACTTGGGGAGAAAGAAGAAAAACCACACAGGCACCAGCTCGAGTGAAATTTCACACGTAGCAAGTTGGTACTGGCTCCCCTATGTTCCTGCATTACTCTGCCAGCTGCTGCTCCCAGATATATGATCCTGCTTCTTCTGCGTTTGTCTTTTGCCAGTTCAGCAGGCCAAATGGTTCCACTGAGAGACCACAGATTTGCACATGGCAACACAACAGGCACAGCAGAAAGCCCTGGCAGCAAGAGAGGTGCAGGGGACAGCAACCCCCTTGACATCAGCCAGCCCAAAAATCAGCTAATCTCAGCCCCAAACCCCTATCCTTACAGGCTGTATTCTCAAAATCCTAAAAGTAGTTCAACCTGATATTAAAAATGGATAAGTGTGGATTTCCTTTTAGGAGCACTTTTTCTTTTGAAGTCGCTCTACTCTTGCTTCAAGATCAGAAGATGCTTCTAGGTCAACTCTTCTTTCTAAAATATGTAAATACAAATAACTGAATATGAAAAGAAAGCTGGATTTCACACAAACACATTAATACTTGCATTAATAATATAAAGTGTTAAAATATGCATGGCCAGCATATTTAAGGAGCACAGAAAAAAACTGATGCTCACTAATGTGGAAATTCTAAGGGGAGAGGGTGCCCACACCATAATGGTTTGTGTTTTGGGGAGGGCTATGAACAGATTAGCACAGATACAGGAAATGCCACCCAAGATAACACATGCCTTCATTAGCATCAGTTACCCATTACTGTTCAAGGAATCTGGTGAATTGCCACTCTGCTTACAGTGGCACAGCTATACACTGTCACACCATCATCTTAACACTACAGTCCTCCTTCCACAGGGAAAACAGTGACATCAAAATAATGTGGGACAAATGCAATACGGTGCCGAGCACCGTGAGTAAGAAATGCTCAGTCCTGCACTGTCTTGCTGTTTTAGGAACAGTGGTGCATTTATGTTACCTTAAGATTTTCTTACTCAGCTTTCAGCTTTTGAACAAAATGACTGCATCCAATTTCTTTTCCCTCCAGTAAATAATGGGGTGATCAGAATCAGCTTTGTGCAGTAGCACTACCAGTATAATAAAGATATTGCCTTTCCAAAAATAAGAAGTCTCAAGCCTTTTCTTTGCACTGAGTTAGAGATCAACAAAACACTGTCAAACAAATCAAATTATTTTGCCCCTGGACTACAAAATGTATCCTGCAAGGCAGAGTCTCACAGCTAAATAATTTTGGGAGAACTCAGTACTAATTTTCTCCTTATGGAGCACTCATATATACAGAGCTGGAGAAACAAACAGGTAGGTTACTTAATACATCTGATGCTTGCATTTTAGAGCCTGTGCTTACACAAAATTTACTCTATAAAGAGTAAAGGCCTTTAAATTCTGGATTTCCTTTGTTCACTTTCATAGCAAGACCCAAGTCACAGGTAACTTTAGTACCTCAGAGTGAGAATGATCCAGCAATAATGCTGAGGGAAACCATGGGTAACAGCTGACAGCAAAGGTATCTTTTAAGTGGGAGGCTTGGGAAGGAAATCAGGGTTCCCTCTAAGCATTATCTTGGAGGTGAAAGGAACAGATCACCATGCCAAGTATGCACAGCATAGCTGAGTGACACATTATAGATATCATGCATTTAATTGAAATCCTTCCTTCAGTACTGTGCAAAGAAAGGGCAGTAGAAGAGCAGTGGATTTTGCATGCCTGCCAGAGAAAGGAAAGAATTCTGAAATTAAGAAGCATAGATGTATTGGCCACACCTTTTAATCCATAGAATAGAAGCAGCATGTATCTCTTAACTTGGGGCATTTATGATTTTGCCCAACAGAAAAATAGTGCATTACTATACAGAATTATACACAGAATGAGACGGAAAGGGAGTGGACAGTCCAAGACTTCACAGCCCAGTGCAGTTCATGTCAGACTGAGCCCAGCATACAGGCCATGTTGCCAGTAATTAAAAAAATTTCAGTTTCAAACAATTCTAAGATGACAAGTTTTCAGGTAAGGAAGCTACAAGAAATTTCCACAAAGCCTGCAGCACGTTGACATCATGATGTACAATCTGAAGAGACGATCTAGTTTAAATCCAGATCAGAAAGCTGGCAAAGATAATCTACCTCATCATGTGAAATGGAACATGCTTAGCACTGGACTACCTCCAGCACATCAACCATCACTAAAGTTGCTCTCCTCTAAGGGAGTGAAGGTGGCCATGGACACACTCTTCAGCTGGCCAGCAGGGCAGAGTGATCAGCACTGACTGTTAATGGAAAACAGTTTGAAGATGTGGAAGCCCATATAGGCTGGAAAGTGGCATAGCCTGAACTGCTGCCATTGACCAAGATTTGGTTCTGTCTTTGCTTGTGAGGGTTTGGGGTGATTCCTAGAAACTCTGGGGAGTTTTAGGCAAAGTTTAAGCTACTGACAGGAGAGCAAATCCTCCCCTCCTTTTCCTTGTCAGTCAGGACAAGACACTTTTTTTCTCTCCCAGCAGTCCCAAGATGTATGTATGGATGAAAAGGAAAGCAGGGCTATTTCACCTCCCACTGGCACACAGTTCCCAGTAGTCACTGTGAAAACCTGGACTAACCACAAATGTCCTGCTGCCAATCTAGATTGCTTTCGGCTCCAGGATCCAAGAGTGGGACAACTCCTTCTGAAAGCAGAGATTACTTCATCATCTCTTGGGTGAAGAAGAGGCAAACAAGAACACACTGAACCTTTCAGCTTTTGAAATGTTATGAGAAGGAAAGAGAAAAGAAAAAAAAACAAAATACATAATCGTAGCAATGTGTTTCAGCTGTGCCCTTACACAACCAGTGCTACCCACAGCACCTTCAGTGCCTGGGAAGAGGAAATGGTTGGCTGCCATGTACCTACATTTTTTCCTAGGATAGACCCTGGAAAAAAAAAAAAAGGCAAAAAGCAAACACATCAGAGTAGGAGCAGACATTCCTGTCAGATCCATTTCGAGTAGCAGCATGGAAAATTGACAGGAATGTCGCTGAGCAGCTGCAGGGGGGTCCTGGAGCCCAGGCCCTGCGTCTGCCCGCCCGCAATATCCTTGAATCCTGCTCAAGATCCAGGCACAGCTCATCAGACCTACCATGTTTCCAACAAGACATTTGGGGCTCAGACAGTCTTTGTCACAAATTTCCAGTAACATCTACTCTTGGCAATAAGAAAGGTGCTCACTGTACTTCACTCATTAGGCAGACTGCATTAGCCAGTTACTTAGATGTCTCTAAGGCACAGAAATCCAATTTTCAGAAAGCAAGGCAAAGTTCATCTTTCCCCTTCCCCCATCCCTACTTGATACAGCTCTGGAATTAGATTTCAGACGCAGTATTTATTGCAGAAGCTTTCTATGTATTCATTTTCCAAGATCAGTTGCACACTGGAGGAGGTGAACCAACTGCCAGATTTAAAAACAATCTCCATTCACTGAAGAAAGCCTCCAAAAGGCAGCTCCATAGTGACACGCAGGACTGCTCCCCTATCAAATAACTGCTCAAGCAGCATTTACCCTTCTCCCAAATAAGACAAATGCCTGATGCTGTGTAAGCCTTAGAAATTCCTGCAGTCTCCTCCAAAAAAATTAAGCCAGATACCTGCTATAGAAAACACTGAGCTGTAGTACTTGCAAAGAAACACCCTACAGGTAATAGGGTTTTGTTTCTTGGCCATCTTAACTTGAATTGCTCCACGTTTTTGCTACTGCATCAACAGACCCATTGGTCACATGCTCTGCAGCCCAAGAGGACACAAAGAGAGGTCAGGAATTTATTCATAGATTTATTAGTGAAGGAATAGTAAGGCTTAGTTTAAGACTATAAAGCATTTTCAGATTCCACAGAAAAGAGTATATTTAGCCATTGTGAATTGTTGGTTGCCATCACACCATGAAACAATTAGTTTGACAGGTCACTAATCCAGATATAAAAGAGTTTTTCATACAGTCCACTGATAAGTTTGCTGGATGGATCCTCTTACCATAAGGTCAAACCCCTGGTCTCCCATTCTTTGCTTGGCTGAAAATCTCAGCAGTTCATACCACATCTGGCTCACTGTGCTTCCAAAACAGAGCACATTCAGCATATGTCTGAATCCTTGTAAGTGCAAGTATGAGTCCTATGTTACAAAAAGAAAGACTTTTTTCATACTCCAAGCAGACCTTCTAGCATTCTGATCAAAAACTCATTTGAAAAAAAACCACATTTCTCCTATTTAAACTCTTCCTCAGTTTCAGCCAGATCTGCTAAAATACTACATTGCCCTTTCTAATCTGTTTTCTCTGCCTGATACTGGCAAAATCATGACATTCCTTCCAGAGATCAGTGAAAAATAATCTGAACATAAAATCTTTTGTACTTTGTTTTCAAATAATAACTTTTTCTCAGCTAAGTACTTAAAAAAAAAAAATCCTTTCAACTTCAAAGCTCTAAGCAATTTAGCTTTATTACTCTCAATGTCTCTGATTTACAGCATACAAAATTCAGCTTTTTCCCTGAAAATTAATAAAGATTTAAAAACTTGAAGCAAGTAACAGGCATTACAACACTCAACCGCTTTTTAAAGCCACCAGCTCCTGCTGCTCCTATTAATAAACATTCTTTCTCAGATTTCCACTTCATTCTGCCATGCTCAAATAGGAAACAGTTTTGTTCACTGGGAAACAATTGAGTGGGACCAAATGCTTTAGTTTGCTAGCCCTTAACATGATAGAAAAGGTAAAAAGAAGAGATACCACTTCCTACATGAGTAAAACCTACAGCAAATTACGAATCTTTTACCTGGAGACACCAGCTTCATAGACTGTGTGATTATATGGAGCTTCAGCTAAGCACATTTCCAGAGAGGAGGTCTACTCTTTGGAGCAGTGCTCTTCCCTGGCATAAGCTTTCACTATACAAAGGCAAACTTTGTATAAAGCTGAAAAAGATCTGACTCACATTAGTACACTTGCAATCCTTCTAAATTTGCCTTAGGGCAACCAGAAATACCAAGCTGTAACTTCTGGTACATGCAGTGAGAAAACTTGTTAATGCAGTTCCTATTCCACCAACACAGATGATACAGCAGTGAATACAAAACATCTGGAGAATACCACTCACAGATAAGCTCTTTACTGCTGTATTTTTTGATCACTGGTTGGTAATAAAAGTGCTTAAGCATAGATTTTTTTTGTCAATCATCTAATCCTGACAGCATACATCTAGACAGGCAGCAGTCTACAGCCCATGTCAAAATTATACAAAAACCAGCTCTAAAAGATTACTCAATTACAAGATTTGTCCTATCATCTTTTCAATGTGTTAATAAATTAGACCTTAAAACATTGTTGAAGTATTTGAAACACAATGAGAACACCTGCACTGAAGCTGCAGATGTTCAGCCAGTGCCTCTAAATGTCCAGAAGCTAGTTGTGAAAGATAATGTTTTGATCCTTTAAATAAAAAAGGTCACCAAAAATCGAGTTATACAAATTGGGTTTTTAATCAGGCTGTTAGATTTCATTAGACCTGACAGCAAGGATATTATCATGAAAGCTTACAACTGCTAAGACAAATGGAAGCATCTATTCTTTCTCTTTCCTGAATTCTTCCACAGATGTACCATTAAAAAAATAGTCTTATCGTATGCCAAAGAACCTCAAAGCATCATTAATTACAAACTACGAATGGAAGTCAAATCATCTTACATCATCCTAGCTAACAACCTTATGAAAATAAAAGTTTTCCATCTTAAATGTCAGGTTGGTCACTGGAAATATTTTCTACTGATTTAATGATGATGTACATGCTTTCACTAAATACTGCAGCACGCAACGCTGCGTGGCATACATGATATGCTTGTACTAAATGGATGACATAGCTTCTATAAGAAATAGTAGCAATGGAAAATGACAACATATACTGACACACAGAATATAATCATGATATTGTTCATCAATGCCTGCCACCAGTGTTAACTCTATCCCAGAAAGTCTCAAGAGGAAGCTAGATATAGTAGCAGAAGCTGATGAACTTCCAGCTGCAAGGGAGTGGGAGGGAAAGGAAGCAGACTGATTAGTTGAATAGATTTATTGTATGCACATATTCCATGTTGAAACCCTGTATCTACTATAACATAAATTTTTTTGAGTCATTTGACTGTTCACAATTCAAACACAGGAAATGCTATCAGGCTAACATGTGTTTGTTCAGCAGGAAACCTTTTCTTCAAAATGTAAAATGAGGTAGTGAAAAGCTAAGACTTTGCTAAATTGTCATACTACTGTTTCTCAACCCCGAAAAGGACCTTTTGATGTTCTCTTGTCACATCAGAAAATAATCTCCTAAATCCATCTGAGCTCTAAATACAATGCAGTTACAGTCTCCAGGATGAAAGACATGATCATGCTACTTTCTTCAATTTAGCTGGCAGACTTTACTCTTCAGCCACAAACTTTTTCTGAATTGTCCTTGAAATATATGATGGATACAGAGAGCATGTTGGAAACAAACTTTCTTATTCTAGTTGCTGTATTTTAATGGTCTGTGACATGGGCAGAGTCTACACACAACCCATTTTCAAGATGTACTGTAAGCTGACCTGCACTTCAAGAAAATCATTGAAGTGAGAGATTCTTTCAGGCTTATCACGATTCAAATAAAGATCATAGCTTTAAAAAAACTTGGAGAAAATAATTTTGACTACCATTTTCTCAACACTTTATAAAACAAAATTAGCACTGCTTATTTAGCCACTACTGGGGGGAGGGAGAGTGAGAGCAAATTATTTGTCTTGTATTAATTTATATAATTCTATTAAAAAGGAAATAAAAGATAAAATACAAAAGTGTTTGGGAGAGGAAACAATGTGACCAAAGCCCAAACAGAAGTACACAGGATACATCACTCAATGCAGTAGTAGAGCAACAGAAGCATCACTATGTGCTTAATTAAACAGAAGAAGAAATGCTCATCAATTAAAAAAACAACCAAACTAAACAGATTTGGTTGCAGGTTTACAGAACACATTGACAGTGAATTAATTCAGTCACCAGACAAATAGCATTGACTGGTTTTGTCACTCGTGCATAGACTGCAGCAGTCCCGCCACCGAAACAAAACCTCTGAATTTTTACAGCTGGTACTGGTGAGCACATTCAAGAATTCCCAAAATTATTACATTTGACCTTGCTGTATGGACACCATAGGTATTTCTGCATTGCAGCTGATTTGTGTAAGAAGAGTTCTGCCTGCAAAGCAGTTTGTTGTCCACATTTCTCTTCCACTTTGAAGTCACAGATGAGCTCCTACTAGCTCAGGAAGGAAAATAAAATTGTTGTTGCTGTTATGTTCTAGTACTGTGGGGCAAAACGCCAGGCTGTCCAGTAGGCAACAGACCAACCACCAATCTTTCTCAGCTTGTCCTTTTCCCCCCCTCCCCCCACCTCCTCCCTCCCCTACACAAAAATTAGTATCACCAACCAATTAAGGCACATGGAAAGGCATGCATGAATACTGTCCACAATTATGCTTGAGATAGGAGTTGTTTTCCAATTCCTTTCACTGTCACTGGTAATGGAAACAACTTGCAGTATTTCAAGCTAGCTCTTCCAGGCATTTAGGACTTACAATTGTATACTATTGTTACTAAACTTATTAAATTAGACTAGCATAATTACAAACTGACCGAGTAACAACACTTGGAACAGAAGAATTCTGAAATCCAGGTAGCCATTTGATGGACTCCATAGGCAAGTTAAGTTTGGAAGGAAGATTTGGGAAAGAAGCAGAAACCTGAAAGACAGTGCATTTCAATACTGGCATCAACAGCCTCAAACAACTAACAAACAGGATAACTGGCTACAATTATAAAGAAACTTGCAAAATATGATCTTTTTAAACAAGAAGAGACCAAAAAAAAACCCTACACACCCCAAAGAAAACCAAATCAAACAAACAAATCCCAAAAGCAAATATAGCAAAAGTTTTGAAAGAAAAAATGATGTATTATGTTGATCATCATCAAGCATTCTCACTGTTCCATATACCTGTTTGGTTCACCCTTTTTGTTTAATCCAAACTCTGATGATGCCTTGGAATGAAAGCACCAAATGTAACCAGGGTGAACCAAACTGCAGGAAGATACTAGGCTTCTCCTCTCCCTACATACTTAAGGTCTCTAAACCAAAGACTAGCAATACACAGTACAAAATCAGAACTGTTTGATATACTTCATGTTGTAGCATTACGTATTGTACCAACACTTTAAAGAGAGTGAAGAATTTTAACCGAAACCTTGTATTATGAACGAGAAACTGCTATCTTCTTCCACAAGTGATCTAGAGGAACAGCCACCTTCACACTCCAACCAGCTAACTTCATTTCTGTTTAAAAAATAAACCAAGAACTCTTAGATGACTTCAAGTCTACAGCAAAATCTGAAGGCGTTTAAGTATTTCAGGATGGGATTTATGGCAGAATTCTGAAATGGATACTCCTAGTTCCTGTTGCTTTTACTGGAATATTTTTATAGAGAGTCACTTTTTTCCCACCCTACCCTTTTCCTTTGCTGAATTTCCACACAATAACTTAGATTTGACCATCACCGGACATCTGAACAACAATAAAAAAGTTACAGCTGGATCCTGTATTAGTCCCAGCTGCACAGGATCTTGGGCTGCCTTCAGAAAACAAGAGAGCCAATAGGAAAACAGTAGGAAAACTTCTTTTAGCAGTTTACCTTTGAATATATTGGTTTCCCATATGCTACTACAACAAACTACTTTACTGCGCAATGCAAACTGAAGTTATCCTTTTTTTTTTTTTCCATCCCTTTCATAAAAAAAAAAAAATAAAATTCCTTGTTGAAAAACCTTTACTACAAAATGCCAGAAAATAATCATCTCCATATGGTCTTTCAAGTCTAACATACCACAATGGGTCTATCTGCCAAGTCCACCCACCCACAGGCTCCATAAACCGTAGAGTATTATTTGTATTTCATTTGGATTACCAATTTCACCCAACCTTTCCCCTTCATAACACATTGCTTTTGCAGGCTTACAATACAGGTAGAATATACAAAAGGAAAGCAAGTTCTCAGCCAAATAAAAACAATAACATACTGTGTAATCTTTTTTACTTTGGATACCAGTAAATTCATAGCAGGAGGACTTAAACTGGTCTTCTTTTTTATGAAATAGCTGGTCTTCTCTTAGAAAATATCACCTAATCTTTTAAAACATTCATGTGATACTACATCATTTATTGGTACAAGACCAAGACTAAATATTGCAGTCTTTCCCACTTCTATTGCACAAAATGAGAGTGAGGAGTGTTACATGTATTTTGACTTAAAAAAAAAAGAATCACAGGAGGGGAAGCTTCCTCTCAGATATTTAAAACGTTACTATATTTAATGCACAAAAATCCACATCCTATAGCCAAAAAAAATAATCAGCTCCATATGCTTCATTTATCTGTCCCTGCTAAAATATCTACAGCAAACTGAAATGTCACAAGCTGCCTACAAAGGTTGACCTCATGTAATACATAGAAACTTGGTTTAAGACCCAGTCTGAGATGCCCAAGCAACAGAAGTAACCAGCAACACCTACATGAAGAACAAACTAGTCACAAACGTGAAACCTTTTATTCTCTCCATTCTGTCACTCCAAATGTTTTCACAGGCAACAGCCATTTCTCTAAACTTTGCCCCTGACAGACCTTGGCTATCAGTTTCTGCTTAGGACACAGTTTCTATACAAACTGCAATTCAGGAATAGCAGCACCAATGATAAGGGATGGTGGGAAAACAAGCACAGATATTCTTGTCCCTAGACGAATATTAGATGCTGCTTTAAAATGTTGCAAGTATGTGATATGGCAATTTTCATAACAAAAAGAGTAGTACATGAGATCAAAAGTGACTTGTAGAAGAGCAAGTTAAATAATAATAAAGTTCTATAAAATAAAAAAGTTACTTTCAAGACCATAAAGATATATTTCCATAATACAGACTACCACTTAGGCAGCTACGTGACAGATGCCACACACAGAATTAGTTTTCTCCAATTACTACATACTAGGGTTACAAAATGCAAGATAAATCAATGACTTCTTCACTCTGATAGAGACTCTTGGAGACATACTCCTGAAATAGTGTTTGTTGTGGGTGAGTCCCAAGCAGAACCTTTTTCATTTACAAGGGGGTCGGGGAGAAACAAACACCAAAGAACCAAAAAATGAGAGAAAAAAAGCACAACAACAACAAAAGAACCACAAAATACAGACCCACACTCACCTACCCCGTGCAACAAAGTCCATAGATCTATCATAATGGATCATCAGCCTGCACAGTTTGTACACAGTAGCTCCCGTGTGAGCAATCAGAAACAGCTGAGCACTTTACATGTACAATGAAGGGGACAGGTCCATTTGCTCTTCTCAAGAAGGACTCAAAACAGTCCTATGGAGAACCAAGTCCCTGTCCAGTGTACATTAAGAGATTCAAGATCAAAGAATGCATGCAACTTGCAAGGTCCTTCCCAAGGAATGGAGTTTCTCCATAACAGAACCACCATCACTTCTCACAACCACTTCATTTAACCTCCACTTCCTGGGAAAATACTGAAACAAAAACATGCAGCAGCTTTACAAATTCAAAAATTGCATTTGCAAGTGGTCAAAGCTGTACTCAGACAGAGAACACAGACTGGTGGGAAAATTCCTCCTCAGTGTATTAGAATGACTAGGCAGGAAGTTCATTAGTCCAAACTTAGATGAGCAAGAAAGAAAAAAAACTTACTTGGAATCTGACTACTGAATATAATTCCCTATTTTATAATATCAATGCAATTAGAAATGTCCCTTTTCACAATCCCCTCTCTCTTGTAGTAAAGCAATAGGGTCTGTTTATGTGACCTTACAGGCAACACTGCTTCTGAGTTAAACAAGGATCTTATTAAGGAACATGGTTATCTACAGCACATGAAAGCAAAAATGTAACAGCAAATAAAGACTCTTGAATGCTTGGAATTAAGCAAGAAAACAACCTGAATGACATTTTGCAACATGAATTGGATTGGAAAAATAAAAAAAATACACCTCTCCATGCTAGGAGTAACTCCAAGTATTACAGTGAGGCAGCTGTATAAAAATGTAGAGGTGACTCATTAAATTATAACATCTCACAGTGCCTCTTAGATAAAACTGCAAGAGGCAATCCCCTTACTTGCACATGCCAATTTTCTCAGCCTTTTCTCATGTGTGCACACATGTGAGAACAAGTGAGCACAACAGACTAGACACATTTCTTACCCACCAACTCCTTCTGCCAAAGAAGAACTAGCATAGCACTCAATTTCAATCTGATTTGACTGAGGAGTAGATATTCCTTCAAGCTGCGTGAGAACTGGTAGCTGAGTAGAAGAGACACTAAAATTAATTCCCACAGTTACTGTTCAGTCTCTTCCATACCCTGAGAATCAGCAGACTTGTGTTTCATTGTTTTCACACAGCTTCTCTGTTAAGAAACTCAGAGCATTTTATCCTAAAAACAGTTTCTCCTTTTGTATTAAGGACCCACATCTGCAAAGCACAGCAGCAGCTCCTCAAAATCAAACTGAGTCCTTGGACATGATAGTGAAAGCCAGATCTGAATTCAAATTCAGCTTTCACAAATGAATTGATCTTCAGTTCTCGTTGAAGAATTTTCTTATGGAATTCAGAAGAATTATTAGCTAATATTCTTGCAGTAAGATCTGTCCTTGTTGGTACCATTTCCATGGGATGGCTAAATCACATTTCTTCCACATACCTGGCATAAGGTAACTATTTCTTTTTATAATAAACACAACATCTGGAAAATGAAGGGTAATTAGTAAAACCACACCAAGAAGTCCAACCTGTTGAAAAATTAGATCAAAGTTCTTCAGTACTCCGTATCCTAGATGAGATTCTGATTTCGATTTCACAAGCTTCCAGCATGCAACATTCCCTGTTAACTCCGTGAAATCCTACTGAATTTTTCACTTTTTTTGCTAGGAAACACTACATAATACTTGTGTTTGCCTTTTAACCTGTCAACTTTTATGGGAAAACCTACTCAATTATATACTAAATACGTAGAAGAAAATATCCTAACTTCAATGAAATCGTGGAGGCATTTACGCATCAGTTTATTTTTTGAGTAAAACTTAATATTGCCAAATAATGGGTTTAAAGAACCTCAGAAAGTCATGAAATAAATGTGACACAGATGTTCACAAAACCAAAAAAAAAACCCTTAAAAAAAATGTTTTTAGTTCATAGCAACCAAATAGGTCAAGCCATTTCCTTCTTCAGGCAAGTCTCAGAGGACCACAAAACACATGGTTTTCTAGTGGATTTTGTGTGTCTATCCCACCAAGAGGAAATGCTGCTGTCCAAAAAAATCTGCAATACTAAGTTTTCCCATGAAATTGTTGGAATTAGAAGAAGGAAGTCGTATGCAATTAAAACCAATTTGCTAGATGTCAAAATTACACAAATGGCATCATTAAGTGCACTTTTACTACCCAAGTCAAATACCTTCACCATACTGCTCTAAAAGAACGCACAGTGAAGTCAGAAAGGCCAGCATTAGGTCTGTTCACACAGCCTTTCCTTTGCTTCTGTAAATCTGAAAGTAAAACTCACATGTTCTTCATCTCCATGGGATTCCTGCCTTACACTTCTGTAAGTTGTCAGGTTTTACTAACAAAACAGCTGTTAAGTACTCTTGTCTTTTTATTCTCTGTGAATGAAGAATATGGTCCATGTGTCCAAACTCTTCACTAAAACAAGTGCAATCCTTCCATATGTGCTTAAGTACTCATGAACTACAGGACACAAAGTAAAGCAGACATCATTAACTAACACTTTACTTCAAAGAGATGGGGGAGGGGGGAAAATAATCATGTAAGTTCATTAAATCATTACAAAACACTATCCCACATGCTGGCTAGTTCCATGCAGAAGCTTATGATCCCATACCCAGATTAAATCTACTTGTGCAGGAAAATTAATATTGCACAGGAGAACATAACTTGTTTCATAACTTTGAGATTGCAAAAGTGTTCCAATACTTTTGCATTGCCCTTTTTATTACAACTTTTCTACAGACCATTTTAAAAACAAATTATAACATCTCACTATTTACTTATCAATAACCAATTGGGAGGTCAGTGTGCCTCCACCACTATATAGAAAAACAAAAACAACAACAAAAAAAGAGGTGGGTGGAAATAAGAGCTCTTGTTTAGACTCATTAAGCTTAAGATGACAATTACACAACCTTAAGATGTCAAACAAGCCGACATTAGTGGGGACAGATGGTACTAGATCCAGAGCACACAATACATGCTGTGAGTCATCAGTTTAAATACGATAGTTCCATTATATTTGCAAATCTGATTCTCCTGAAACAAGATGTAGAGAGGAAGAGAGCATTAAACCAAGTGCAGGGTCCTGCAAATCTTCACAAAAACGCTGGAAGCAGAACGATCATCTTCCACATGAAAATGCAATTAACAAGATAGAAGAACAAGAATAGTCAAAAAAGAGCAAGATTTCAAAAAGTATAGTAAACAGTACTAGAGGCAGCTGGCAGGACAAAGAGAAGGAAGGGAATGTACTGAGTACAAGGGGTCAGGACAAGTGTGGATAGGACCTAGGACGAACCTGGAGGAGATACGCTTCAGGCAGTGACAGCCAACAGCTCATCCAATGACTTTCAACATTAAAAGGAAATGGAGCAGTAGTTCAAAATGTAAATGGGGCCAAAGATGGATTGTAAAAAGAAATAGAATAAAACCTGTTCACATTGGGAGGGAAAGGAAGGGAGCAGAAGATAGCAGGAAAACAATTTAAAGCTTTTAAAACCTTTCTGTTGTACTAGGAAAGACTTGCAGGATAGAAAGACAGCAAGCAAAATAAACCCCAAAAAAACCCCAAACCCACAGTGCGTTTCATTTGTTTCCCTGTTAAAAAAGCATTCAAAACTCTACAAAGAAAGAAGGGGAGGGAATAAATATGATGAGATTGAGAAATTCAATGTGAATTGCAGAATGTATCTTGGAAAACTGTTCTGCCTTAAGATCCACATTCCCTCAGCTACTTAGAGCTAAAAAAATAAAAGATATGCAATATCCACTCAGCAACAGTACATGAGGAGCCCACTGTCAGGTAGCTATTCCTGGGATTCCCAGACATCCTTTTGCAGTGTACACTCTGTTCCACTAAGTAAATCCTACAGCTTTCATTTCTAGCTGTTAACAGCACACAGAGATGCTACGCTATAGGCATAATGTTCTCCTAAATCCATGGCCTGCTTACATTGCTGAGCACAAGTCACTAAATGTCATTATATAATAGAGTAAGTTTGGCAACCTCTAGGAATCGTATAAAAAAAAACCCCAAATGTGTGTTCTTCCAAGTCACAGCTAAAAATATTGAACATTAGGCTAAGAAAAAGCTTAATGTTACTGCAATTAACAAGCCCATCCTCTGACATCACAAGCAACTAATATTTACAACCTAATTATTAATATTTTATTACAGCAGCTTTTATTAGAGTGGTAACAGATTAAATGGGTTTGGGGCTAAGAATTAAAACATTACTGATCTGACAGGTAATCTGCACAAATATGAGATTAGTTTAGCTTGCAGAAATATTTATCTAGCATAAAGAGAGTGCATGAAGCTCCACTGGCTGACAAAAGTCCTATTTACGTCATTGAGATTTTTTGTGCTCTGTCTCTATCTGCTTTTTTTCTCTCCCTAGAATCGAATTGTGTGGTCAGTCTACCACTCAGGTACAGTTTTATATTGGCATTTCCCTACAGTGCCATTTAAAACTACAAACACCCCCTTTGAAGGACTTTTGGGACAATGTTTTAAAACTATTGGCACAAGTTACCCACCTTGACAAGTAGGGAGTGAAACACGATTAATGTTCTTCTGCATTAAAATATACATACCATTTTACAAGCCTCTTTTATTATAAACAAAACACACAGATTTAGTCTTAAATGCAGAGCAAACGTCTATAACCATAAGGAGGCCACATGGACTCTTCTATCTTTAATGTCTAACTTTGAAAGGCACCACAATGTGAAAAGAACGGAAGCAATTAGGCTGCTCGTGTCTCAAAGTGAGAGGAGGATACGCACTCAGGAAAATTTGAAACATTTTTTTCCCTAAGAAAAATCTGAGGGTTTCGTTATGTTTAACAGCTTTTACCTATAAATGGGTAACTGCTTTGCCCTCTAGATGAACAGAAGTCATCTTGCTAAATCTGGTTTGGCAGCAAATCCATTCTTTTGAGTCCTCTCTGAGATGACCTTGTCTCTTGGTCTAGTTCCTTGTCAACGGCTGTCTACATAACACAATCAGCTTGCTACCTGGCACCATCACTGGCAGCTACAGCCAACAACTAACAGAGCTTGGCAACTGAACTGCTCTCTCCCCAAAAAAAGCTTCAAAATTCGGAAATAAAACAGTATGGAAACCTAAATGCTGTAATTAGTGCTATTAATCTGATCTACTTGTCAAGCAGAAGCAGGATTTTAACCTCTTGGCACGTCTGTTTAGAGTCCTTCAAAAGGCAGCTTAAAACAAACATAAATACATAGTTAGCAAGTACCCAGTCTTGCAGTCTTTTCCAAGAGCACTGAGTTGAATTTTGGGGATAACAAAGCTGCTGCATAACTGGACTCAAATTCAGAAAAATAAAGCACTATTCTGAGCCTCCAGCACTGACTGTTTTACTTTCAACATTACACAGAAGATCACTTACTGTTTAGCAGTACTCAACCATACCACCTGCTGCCAACAATGTGAGGAGCTCAGTTCACTGCTACCACCACCACCACATAACAGTAAGCACTTAAGAAAAGCCTCAGTCATATCGCAAAAGATGTGGTTTTAAACCAAGTGAGGAGAAGGAGGAGGAGAGATTTCCTGGATTAAGTGAACCACAGAGATATTTTAATCAGAACACAAAAGAAGGTTGAGACAAACACCAACTGACTCGGATCATATCACATCAATAATCCATGCACAGAGCCTCTGCTGAAATCAATGAGAGGCTTGTGTGTAAGTGGATTGTATAATATAAACGCATGCCCCTATTTAGAGCTCCACATACAAAAGAGAAAGCAGTGCTAAGAACAATTCCCTTAATTAACATTTCTCTACCATCAAATGCTTCTAAAAAAATTAATCCTAACTTTAAACAGTTCTGATTTCATTCACAGTTTTGTTTTGTTTTTTTTTTCAAAGACAGTAAAACAACTGACCCCATTTGACAAAGAAAGGAACTGAAGCATAGGATGCAAATTAAACTGAAGAGCAGGGCAGCAGGCAGAAGTGAACTGGGAATAGCAGCTTACCTTCTGAATCACAGTTTAATGTCCTAGATATTTAGATGATTATCTAGTTCAAGTCTCTAATTAGGGTGATTGTGTGCAGTCCTCAAATAATTTTGCATACTTCCTAAAGTACTTGTGCACAGTGATATGCTTATCTCTATGAGTTTCCCACTCAATAAGGTAAACTTTTTCAGGATTGCACATGTTCTGCAGAGGTTCAAAATACTGGACTGCCCTGGTCAATCTCCCCTGGTACCTTAAGAGCCTTACTACTCAACAGCAAGAAAGGATTTTAAAATTGGCTATCAAATCCACACTTTCTAGATGTTTTCTACTATAAAAAAGGAAAGAAAATCCCTTTCAGTTCAAAATAATGATTCACCAGCTGAACAGGACATAACTAATCCTACTGTTCCAAATTGAAAGTGGTGCCTAAGAAAAAGCCATAATAGATCTCTCTTTAAGGAAGAAGTGCAATACTCACAGAAAGCCTGTGTAAAATGTCAAAGACATTAATGGGGGGGGGGGAATCCAGTCTTGTTAGTCTACAATTTTTATTTTTTTTTTTACAGTGAACATAGGAACATAAATTATATTCTCATTCGACCCAAAGAAAGCCACATGGTTATTAATGTGATATGAAGCTATAAATAACAGTTCCACTTGCATGCTAGGTAAAAGTCTGACTTTACCCATAGAACCAGTCTTTAGCTAAACACAGACTGTCTCCCTCAGTGGTCTTGAGTATTTTTCCTCCCATGAAAATCCAGCTTTGAAATGTTTAACACCTTATGAAAGACTGATTCAGAAATACATCCACTTTCTAGTTGACAACTTGAATGTTATTAAGTACTATATTACACGGGGTCAGTGCCAATAACAAGCCTGCTAATCTCCCTTAACTACAGATGCAAGTCCATAATACTGTGAAAATAACATATTTTGAGTTGAATGAGCTTTCTGTTCTTTACAATTACAGCGTTCAGCTGTTTTGAATAATAACTTTTCAGAACTGGCTTTTGTGTCCCTTCTTCAGAATTTTTTTTAAGAGTTAAGTCTATCACTGACAAAATGAGCAGAAATGCCTGCTGAGAAGTGGCCACATTTTCAGACAACTGCTTGAAGAATTATTTTTCTGATTCATCATAGTATTTTTTTCCCCAAGTTGTCAAAACAAACACCACACCCACTTGATTTCCGAGTTCTGGGTAATTATATCTAGAATTAGCAAGCACCGTGCAACTATTAATCATACAAGGCTTAGCCCTTACTTTACCTATTTAGAAATCAGCCAGTGCATTTAAACGCAGTCTGCTTAGCCTTTTCTTTAAGATCTGTCATCATCACTTCAATCTGTACCAGCACCATCGACACAGTCACAGGCACTGCGAATATAGGGCAGCCCATTCAGTCGATCCCTCTGCCCCAAGGCAGAATCAGCAGCTACTCCGCAGCCACCATTATCGCTGATGATACACAAGAACTGGTTATTTCAGGCAGCAGCTTTACACACGCACTCACAAAACACATTATAAATTAAAGGAGGGGAACGTGTTGCAAGTCTGCAGCGCCTTAAACTGGGACAGTGAGCAAACCGGCCTCCAACAGATAAAAATTAAAACTCAAAGCTTCCGAAGACGCAAGTCCGGATTCTCCAAAAGTAGAAACTGGCAACATCAACGCTGCTGCCTTGAGAAACAATTCGCCTTGTTTAAACTGGATCAACCACCCCGTGTGATTATCACCGAGCCTCCATTAAGATCACACACAGAGAGCCCTCGCAAAGCGTAATTATTCTCTTCACTGCAAGACATACTTTTTCTCCCCTTCCCCTCTCCCATCAGAAGCGCAGCTGCACGCAGGGAGCGCAGCAATGTAGCGGGGCTGTCACCGCGGAGAAGGGACGGAGACTCGCCTGCCCTGCCAGGCCCTGCCATCCCCTTTTGTGCCTGAACTCGCCATGCCGGCTCAAACCCGTGTCCCCCCGCCCCACGCCTGACCCTTCCCGGGAGCGGGGGCGGCCGCCGCGGGGCACAGAGCCCCATTGTGGCCGCCGGCTAAGGGGCCAGCCCGCGCCGCTTCCCCGCTCCCAGGAGCTGGTCTGCACTCGCTGCTACAGTCGGTCTGCTCGGGTTGGCCTCTCGGCTCTCGGGGGAACGCCAAGCAGGACGAGGGCACAGTACCGGCGGGCAGCTCCGCGACGAGAGGAAGGGCGCAGCGGGGCCGCGGCGGCAGCACCAGCAAATGTCACGGCCTCAGAGGCCGGGGAGCAGGGCGCCCCGACGGCAGGCGCGCCCTCCTCACGCCCTCGGCGGCCAGGTAAGGGCCGCGTCCCCTCCCGCGCAAGTCCCGGCACTCACCGCCGCCACCTCCACCGCCTTCTTCGTCCATGTTGGGGCCGCAGGCAGGACGCTCCCGCGACGGCCGCGGCTGAGAGAGGCCCCGGACTCACTCCACTCGTTCGGCGCCTCCTTCGCGGCGCCCCGCGCCTCGAGGCCCCTTCTCCTCCACCTCCGCCGCGCTGTGCCGCTGAGCTCCTCTGCCCAGTCCCTCTCCGCCCACCCCTGCCTCAGCCCCGGCAGCAGCCGCCGCCTCGGCCCAGCCGCCCGCCCCTCTCATGTGACCCGTGTAGGGGCGGAGGGGGAAGGCAGGCCCGGCCGGCCCTGTGCCACCACCCCCGCCGCCACAGGGTCGTCGGCCACCGCCGCACTGCCTCCGCCCCTCAGGGGGCGGCAGCCCTGCGGCGAAGAGAGGCCGAAGCGAGGAGCCTCCCGCCTCTCCTTTTCCGTGTTCCCGCCCCAGCAGGTTCCGCGCGGCGCGGCCTGGCAGCGTTGAGGGCCGTAAACTGACTTTCCCGTGGGTTGTCAGAGGACATGGCGGGACGGGGTCGAGGGCAGCGATCGGGAGCGGGAAGAGCCTGGCTTGCAGGGCACCCGATGGGGAGCAGCTTGAGGGCTGTGGTAAGAGGGGTCGAGGGGAGCCATCGAATCACTTGGGTTTATGTCATTTGGGGTTGACCCTTGGGGTAGCCAGAAAGTGCAGCACCAGTGACTCTTTTCGAGGAGTCTAAAGAGGGGAGGAAGAATAGGGGGGGGAGGTGACAGGAAGGCGAGGGCCGAGCTGTTCTGAAGCAGCTTCCTGAAGAAGGGCATGAGGTGGGTTGAAGTTTCCAAAAAGGAGCCTGAGGCATGTGATGTTTCAGTGTGTTTTCTGTTGATTCTTGCTTGCTCCTTGCCCTTGGGTCCGGTCCAGGGCAGGAGTGCTGGGTGCTTCCGCTGACACGGGGGTCATAAAGAACCTTGCATGTAAATGGGACTGTACCCTCTATGCAGCAGTGGCTTTTGCTTTGGTGTATTTTCTCTGCATTGGTAACGGAAAGGATCCACCTGCTTACTGCCCTGGGAGTCAATGTATCTGTGGGATTTCTTAACTCCTCAGTAAAGGTCTTCAGTGAGATACCTCAGGAGTCGAGATACAGCATCCCCCAAAGTCTGTAAAGGTAAGCAGAAGTGTGCTGGCACAGACCACTTTTCCTTCCTTCCTTCCTTCCTTTCTTGGCACCACCCCTCTTTATTTTTCAAAAGCCTTTGGTGTCAAAATTTTATTTATAAAGGAAGCTGCGGGAGGAAAGGGTCAGCCAACAGGAAAATATCGTTTTTTTCATTTTCCTCTTGTCAGCTGTCATGGGACAGCACACAGTCCAGGATGCTGTGTCGAGAGCGCTCACCTCTAGACACCGCGGCTAATCGGTGGTTATTACAGCATATTTTGCAGAGAGCTGAGGTTTGCCTCTGACAGCTGCTCTGACAATAAAGCATTTTACCTCATCTACAAAGCATAAATATCACAAACCTTTAAAATACTTCCCTGTATTTCATATTTTAAATCAAACATTGTTATAATTTAGTAAGTTAGTGTATAAGAAGGATATAATATAACATAAACCAGAAGCTTTACCTTGGTAAGAGATTTATTTTGAAATGTGTGTCAATGCAGTGCAATATTAGGATGGTTTTAAGATAGGTTTGAAAGCAGATGAAGTGGCAGTGGGCTCTGAATATTTTTGCACTCTGAGCAAACAATTTACATAAGAGGGCTTATGAGAAAAATTATAATTTTCTAATTGATCACAGATTGTTTGCTTTCCTTTTATTTGTGTTGTTTTAAACCTTACTTTTGTTCTTCTTGTCACCTTCATTCCTCCCTCCCTTTTGTTATGAGGAAAATTCCAGTGCAAAACAAAAGCACGCTGAGTCGCTAATTCTAATACCAGAGAAGAGTGAGCTGTGGAGAGCAGTTTACCAGTTCAGTGCAAAATTCCTGTTGACTTTATGGAAGCACTACTAGGTTTTAAAATTCTCCAAATGAAGAGCAAAGATAAATATTTCCTGATGCAAACAGAATATGAAAAGAAAGTCCATCGGTCCTAGCTAAAAGTGCTCCATTGGGATACTTACATAAACTTTATGGTAACATCTGACAATTGCAAACTTGGGAGAGAAGCAAAATGTTCTTTATTCTAACTTCATTACTAACTCGAGCAAACAGCTAAATTTTTAGTATTTTGCATTATTTTACCTTACTCTGTGGAAACTTTGACATATATGTCATTCAGCACCCTCTCAAGGAAACTCTTCTTTCCAGTCCCTTTTTAGTCGATTGACTTATTAATGATACATAGTACAAAAGACTATTGAAATTATAGTGGCTTCTTGAAGGCTGTATGTCTCTGAAACAATGACAGCTATTCCTTAAAACATGTCATTTTCATACATCCTGTGTATATTTTTAAAAGACTTTCTCGTGGGCCCATTCCTACAGGTATTCTAAAACCGTTCTGTGTACAAGGCACTTACTGGACAAAGCTGTTTGATCTTTAGGTGAGATGTGTGATAGAAACTTTTAAGATTAAGCCTTTTATTTTGTCTCATTTTCCTGTGTATAAAATAAGTCTCATGTCTGGCTATAAACCTAACTAAGTCAGGAATAGATATTTTGAAAGCACACAAAATCAACTAAAGGTTTACAGTCATAGTTCTGCATTGTAGCCATGGTAGTTCTACTGTAGCAGAACTACTCTATATAGTTTTTGGTAATTCAACAGTAACAATAGCACTGTCATTGAATATTGGGTGCTTCCTTACCAACATAGATGTCAGGCAGCAAGGCAGGTTACAATCTCAGCAAATTTTAGGACACATTCCAGTAAACTATTTCCTAGTCATCTGAATGATTTCCTTGCATCTACTTTATTTTCTGGATCTTATCTGGTGCTTAGCATTCTTACATTTTTAAATACATATGAATTTTATTTTTTTCTCCCCATATGTCCTGGTTTGAGGCCAGGCAGATCCTCTCTTGCCCTTGAAAGGGGCAAAAGAATGACACTCATACAAATGGATTGCAAAGTAATGGAAAGTTTAAATGGAAAGCAGTAAGTGTTGTACAGAAGCTAGAAGCATAGTGACAAAAGAAACCCAAGACATACAGAGTCCCTTATGGCACACCCACAAGCCTCCCGACATTTCTGTTCTCCTCATCAGAGGGTATACCCAAGACCCCCAGGGCTCTTTCTTCCCCAGCCTCTTGCTAGGCTAGTCTCAGGCTGGCCAAGGTCTGGGACTGCCCCTCCCTCTTCTCCTGGCATTAGGCCTAGCCAGGTCTAAGAGGCCCTGAGATAACCCCCCACTGTTACCCAATAGGGAGCATCTCTCACGGGAGCAGAGAGGGAAGAAAGAGGAAGTGAAAGACTTTGCAGATAGAATTATAGGGCACAGGACATTATAGGTATGAAATACACCATTTCCTGTGTCCCACCTACTGGGCTGGACACTCAGGATACTGGAGGTGTAGCTTATGTAGCAGCAACAGGAGGCACCCAGCCTAAACTGCCACACCATATTAATAAGGGTTTCAATCAACATTTTTCTGAAGATTACTAGATCTTTTTTTGCCTTTCTTGCAGTCCCTTCTGTAGTCAGAACTCTATTTTTACCACAAGTATGTTTTGCCAGTTGTATGTCCACAAGTCTAACCTTCTGTGTTGAAAGAACTACGTAGTCTGTCAGTCATGTAAATAATAGTCTAATAGCTGATCTGTTGGAATTATTTTTAGGAGAAAATTGGGCTTTCTCCAGAAACTGCTTTTGGCAGGGTTGATTCCTTAATGATAAATATGGTTATTTGCTGAATTTTCAGGTAATACATTTTATCTTTTTTTCCCCTCTTTGGACAGTTTAGTATCTGTTTTGATTCAGTTTCCACTAGGTAGTAATTCATCATGTAGTTTTCCATTTTGATGGGTCAGGAGCACCTCTGTTATGACCTTTGTCCCTACACAGAGAGTCAGTGAAGACAACTGAATCCCTTGCATCACATTTTTGTGGTCTACAAGGCTGATTAAATATTAAGCCATTTCTGTGCACTTCAATTTGAACCAGATTCCAAGCAGCAGCGAATTAAAGTTACTCTTTACCCCCACTCCCTCCCCCCACCTTTTTTTTTTTTTTTAATGAAAAATTCAAGTGTAGGAAAACCCTGCTGGTTATCAGAACCCTTCCTCAGCAAGAGTGGGTTCCCTTTTTTCTAGATTGCTTTTTATTGATTAGTGGACATTCTGAAACAATGTCTTCAGTATTCGTCTTCATTTTACTTCTACAAAGAAATAAGCTTAATCTTACTTTGCTAAGTTCTCTTTTTCACAAAAGTAAATGCTTCCATGATGTAAAATTCCACTTTATGATGATAGATTTGTAAACTTTGTATTTCTAATCAAAAACACAAGCTGTGGTGATATTATATTCAAAGACAAAGGCAATTCTGAATTTTCTCAGTGCAGAAATAAAGTAAGTGCTGTTGTGCCATCAGACTAGCCATCAGTGTCACACACAGGGAGATCACAGAATCATAGAATGGTCTAGGTTGGAAGGGACCTCAGAAGGTCGTCTTGCTGTTAGAAGGGAGAAAGACTCTTTGGAATTGTATTTAAGGGAGTAGTCATCCTGCATGCAGGCTTTCCCATTTCATGTGTTCAGGCCACTAATTTGCAAGTCTGGCTTGTGACTTTTGTTAGATTTGCTAAGAAGTATTCTGTAGCTACCCTTAAAGAGAAGAGTTAATCTTAGAGACAAGAACATCTGTAGTTTTAAGAACACATTCTTAAAGAAGGCATACGTCTCAAAAGAGTGTAGATACATCTTAAAGAATATAGACTTTGTGCAACAGTTTGTAAACTACCATTATTTGATTGCTTTTGCCACTTGCTCACTTAGATGCTTACATTTTTAGAAAAATGGTGCAAGCTTTGCACTTCCTAAGACAATACTTTCTTGATAGAATCACTGTCATCAATACTCAGCCTTTGTAAAGAGGATTTTTTGTTTCTAATCTAAACGATCAAGCAAATTTTGTTTTTCAAGAAGCACTGCCTAACAGCTTCCAGGCAGGAAGGTCTTAGTCCATCATCATATCTTCCTTTTCCCTATTTTTTTTTTTTTCAATTATTTATCAGTTCTTGAATAATCTTAAACCCTTAAGGCAAACTCTTTGACTTCCTCTGTCTGGCAGACAGTTTGTAGTCATGTATTGTTTCTTAAAATGTTTATACTGTCATACATATCATATTTGGCTCAGCTGGAAAAACACATTCACAGAAAATCCTGTTTGCTGGTTGTCCTAACGGTTTCAAAAGTGCTTGCACCTTTCATTTAGTGCAAAAAGAAAACGACGTGGAAGCATTTTATATTGCTTTGGGAAACATCAAAGCTGAAGCTTAACAAGTCAAATATCTTTTATCAATGCTTTTCTGTGTGGATAGGAAGGTCACTCTGTTAAAATAGCCAAAACTCCTAAAGTTAAAAGATGCCTCTCTTTAAGAACTTTGCATGAGTCTTTTAAATCATAGCCTGAACTTTATTTGCAGCTTCTTGGTGTATTTTTGAGGTTGTTTTTAAAGCCTTCTACTGAATTTAATCTACTCTTAGCATCAAATGTTACTGGTTTGGGAAGTCAGTGCTTATTTCCATTGTGTAACACTGATAGGACTACTGGTGAGTCATTGAGTAAAGAACACCAGAATGTCCCAGTCAGGAAAACTAAATGCATTGAAAGTGGTGGAGGTCCACCAAGTCTGTGATGGTTATGATCTGAAATGTACTTTGCATTAGAACTTGTTCTACCTGTATTAATTATGCATATACACAAATGGGATGCTTTCTAGCATGAAAGCTGGGCCTAAAATAACAGAAAAAGAGGAGCTGGATTCAAAGGATGTGGGCTGAAACAGATCATGAGTGGAATTTTGCATGAAGCTTGAGAGGGTTTTTCTATCTCAGGAAAATTACATAGAGCTTGATATAAAGTAATTGTCAAAGGATTAAGGCCAGACTGTTTGCCCCCTGGGAAGTAGCCATATCTGTGAATTCACCTCCCCTGGCTATCTCCAGTTTAGAATGGTTAAGTGTGTCATCACATACCACTCTTCAGTCTCACCAGCACCTGGGAATTCAAAATTCCTGTGTTGTCCTACACTGGGTGCAGACCACAAGAGTTCTGCTTTGGCTGCATGCACATGGCAACAGTTGAGGGATTTACTGTAGTAGTGCTGGAAACAGTGGAGGCCCCCACAGCTCCTTCCTCCTCCTCAGCCACAGAAGCCGTCTTAAACAGCTCCACAGTGTAACAGGGCTGGCATCTCGTGGTACATATGGCAGCCAAGTTACAAGTTGGACTCACACACGACATTCAGTGTTAGAGCATTAGACCAGGTGCTCTCGTTGGTTCATCAGTGAGCATCTGAAATGCAATTGCATATCTCCACGTGAGCTGGCTCGAAGTTTGCTGCTGGCTAGTCCACAGCGCGCAAATCTGGGTTTAATAAACATGGAACCATAAATTTTGACAGGAGCAGGAACTGGCAACTACTGATTGTGACTTTTAGTGCTCTCTCAGCTATTAATGCAAATGTTTTTAAAGCCACACTGTAAATCAGATCACTCAATCCAGATTTTAAGAGTGCTGTCTAAACTAATAATTTTTAACCAGAATTATTCCATTGGTAAGTTCACACTCTGGTCCCAGAACAGTTGCATTGGCACAATTGCAGCATTCACACAGGTGAAAAGAAGGCAAGCTGCTGGATAATTATTTTGTGGACAATAACCCTGCAGAATTCTTACCTTATTCTCAACCACAGAATATCTCCATCAGTTTCACTTTCCAATCCTTTATGCTTAGCCCTTCTCAGACTGCGCCTCAGACTTGTTAATGTCTGTTCTGTGCAGTACTAGATCATCTAATGGTAATAAATTGATCAAGGTTAAATATGAGCACATAATTGCATTCTTGTTAAGATTATCCAGATGTGAGTTACATTACAGTGTTTAGACCAAGCTTTATCCTGGCTCAGCAGCAGGAAGATAGAGAATACCAACTCTAATGTAAAATCACCAGGAGTAAAACCACTCTCCATATCTTGTTCTGCAAGGGTTGTGGTTTTTAAATAACCTTGTACTGGTGGGTTGAACTTGCACAAAGAGTTTTGTGCCCTGTCACCATCCAAAACCTGAATTTATTGTATTGTGAAATTAGTTATATACTGGCAGGAGTATGGAGTATGCCTTTAGCTTCTCTTGTAAGTTATTTTTTGATAGATAGCTCCTGTTGAGTCCAGATGAACAAGGGACATGACTCTTTCTAAAAGGTAGCATGTAGTATTTTAAATTCTTATTGTCTCTGGCCAAGAAGGGTCCCTGTTTATTCCAGCTGCTGCAGTTAGAAGCAAACACATGGGGACTGAGGCAAAAAACATCACCTCAATCCTTTCCCTGTCATGGCTATTCATACTACTATTTTATTCCTTTCATATTCTCATGGGTGTGAGAATAATCCCATACACTTCCATACCAGAACAAAAAGGGTTTAGTATTTTCTTACCACAATGGAAGTGTACTTCCAACTTGAAAAAATTAATATCTTTCCCCTGCTGTATTTCTTTTTATAGTCTTAAAGAAAGAAAAACTGTCTCTAAGTACAAGAAGATGTTAAGTAAGGGAGAGACAAAGTTAAAACTTGGCAAGCACTAAAACAAAGAATTTTTCCAAGGAAATGGAGGAGACAGGTCAAATTAATTCCTTATGTAACTCCATTTACCTTAGTGCAGTTAAATGAAGGATGAATTTATACCTCTGTGGTCAGAAAAGGATTGCTGTGATCTCAACCAGCACAGTATAAAATAATCATTCTTAAGAAACAAAATTGTTTCTTAACTGATGGAACTGCCTTTGTTATTTTCAGTCTGTTAATATAATTGTAAAAGAACAATAAGTCTACAGCGCAACAACAAAACCAGCTTCATTAAAAGATTAGTACATGATGATTTGCAGCTTACATCCTTAGTAACAAGTTTTGTGTGGGAAAGAGGAATTCATGACAGAGTGCTAAAATGGGCAGTGACATCAGGGGCAGCTTCTCATGGGTTCCAAAAGCTTTTCTCCAGTTTGCTTCGTTGCAACTTTTTTTTCCTTCAGTCTCATTCTTCTGCCCTGACCACCCCTAATTCAGTTCTCCTTTCCCCTCGAGTTTCTTTGGGTTTCACTATGGGTGCAGGGATCTCTGTGGCTTCTCTCTAATGCTGAATTTTCTAGATTTTTCTCCTCAGGTCAAAATATTCAACTTCTTAGGATAGATAAAGCAGAAATGTTTGGCCTCCCTCATAATTTTTTTTAGATTTTAAATTAAAACATGCTTAAATTTGAGATGCTTTAAAATAACACATTTTCACAGCGAGAACCCAGCCTCCGTGTGTCAATCTGTATAGTACTCAAATATAGCTGTACCCAGAGATGATTTCCATTTTAAAACCTTGTTATGAAACAGAAAAATCAGGAAATAATATCAGTATGTTAAGATTTTTTTTATATACTGTAATATAAAAGCAACCATATAGTATATTAGTTCAATGAAATTGAAGTCAACAGTCTGTCTTTTTCATCCTTACCAACTTGCAGCTATTAGTTTTAATATGGAGGAAAGGATCTATGTATACATGCATATAAAAGATGTGAAAATACAAAGGCTTTTATTGAAAACAGACAAAACCAGGAAGATGATAAAATAGCAGAAGGAAGTGGCCTCAGATATAAAAATTTTTGCTTTGTATAGCAGAATTTATCACTAAAAGCTAAGGTTGGCAAATTGCCTGCTTCAGATAAAACAAGCGATGTAATGTGAAAAGAAGAAATCACTTAGTGTACAAAATACAATAGACACATTTGAAAAATTAATGTCCCACAAAGTAATTCAATTGCCCATTTTCTTATGTGTTATCTTTAAAAGCTTCATTCTGTTTTCAGATAGGAGAAATCTCAGTTGTCCAGATGCAGGCTCTCAGCTCTGAGGATGTGTGCATCAGATGTGCCATTCAGCAGGGTGTAGAAAATGCACAAAATAGCCAACATGAAACAAAGCATGTTTTACAGAAAAAATCATTTACATGTTTAAAATAGCTGATGCACAATTTTAATCCACAGAGCTACTCAGGTAAACATGCACTGCTCAACATTTTTACACTGGATAAAGAATTATTTTTTGAAAGCAGGTATCTCCTCCATTTGCTTATATATTTGTGGGAGACAAATGAAAGCATTAGGAATTAAAAGCAGATTTATACCTTAAAGACTTCTTACACAGAAGTGTCTGAAACCTGATGTTGACTGAGAACACCTCAAAAACTAGGATGTTTATTTCTGTTGTACCAGCTGAAAACAGATACACTCTACTGCAAGGATGTTTTCTCCTCTCTGGCCTGTAAAGGCCTATCGCATTCTGGTATTCAAGCTGGAAGAAAAAACATTTCAGAAGAAGAGGGATACACAAGAGCAGACTAACAAAATTATGCCCTTGCTCTTTATGCCCGTCTGGAAAGCTTTTCCAGAACTCTGCATGCATGGAAGGCTCCAAACCTGAAAAACAAGATGGTAGATAACTCCAACTACAACAAACATCATTCTTTCCAACATCTTCATCACATTTGCAAGATAAATAGACTGTTATCTCAGCACTGTTCTTAAATAATGTCTTGTTCTCTCACAGTGAAGACTTTTTTTGATCTGTTGATGAGAATGGTTATCTCCTTCATAGATTAAATCATTCCAGCAGGTATTTTGTAGACCTTTTTTTATAGTGGCATCTTCAGTGTCCTGATTACTTGTATGGAACTTCCAGTTGCACTTTTTGTGAAGAAGAGTAGCCTGGCAGTGTTTTTCTAACTGTTCCTTCCTGAAATGCTCTGAACCATCTGCATCATTTGTAGAGAGCTCTCCTTTCTATGCATGTTATATTTCATTCTGTTTTAGTAAAGGTGAGTTATACAGAAAAGAGTTCATATTCTTCAGCTAAAATAATTAAAAGCTGTCTTGAAACTATTAGAAAGGAGATACTACTGTTCTTACTAGATTATGAAAGTGGAGGCAATGACAGATAAATGCAGATAAAGCAATCTTCTCAGAAATCTAAATTGCTATTCAATTAAGTATGTTATTCCAGAATGCCAGCCATAGGCAATAGGAATGAGTAAAGCAGTATCTTTATCACACTGGGATTCTGGAAGATCTATATTAATTCTAGACTAATAGAAAAGAAAGGTATGTTTTGACTATGCTTAATGTAGCACTTAGGGATGTGTTTCTATTCTTTGCTGCTGGACTTTTTATAATTTAGGAATGCACTTGACCAGAAATATATTCTTGAGCTAAACAAGCAAAGGTGTAACTTTGGACAGTGTGTGTTTTATATTTGTAGTTTTCAGTTGATCAATAATATACCTATAGTTTAGCTTGTTTTTCCATGAGGAGTATGATACTTGGGAAGTATGCAATGAATTTCAAAGCACTTCAGGAACATGGTATTGTCTCATTTTGAGCTGCTGGGAAGATTCACATTGGCTTTCAGCATACCTGGATTTTTAACCTGGCTTAAATTGATATTCCCATAAAATACACAAGTCCAGACCTTGTCGTTTGGCTCACATAGGGAGATCCTCATGCATACAGAGCTCTCATTAAGTCAGCAAGGCAAGACATGAATACTGATCCTGTGTGATTGGATTACAGGATTGAAGCAGTGATTTGTCCTACTAAAACCACTTTAAGTTGCTTAGACAGATAAATCCTACTATCAGATTTCTTATTGATTACACTTTCTGAAATGCAAAAAACCCTCCATCAATCTCCAAACTTTGCTTGCTTTCTCCAGTCTTTTTCATGGACTACTTCATCTTCTAGCTCTGCATTATCATAAGGTGTATGTAGGTCAGGAAGGACAATAGAACTAACTCTTGGGGAAAAACAGTAAAAATGTAATTTTCAGTAAAGGAGATGTAAAATACTTGTGTGTTTTTTTATTTCTTCTGAGCCCATTTCCAGTCTTTACTTAACTCCACCCCCTCTATGGAATCTGAACTATTTGACAGAGTTCCTGTTATAAAGGAAAATCAGATCATATCTGTGTTGCTCTTTGTCTCAAGTTGTAATTCACATCTTTTCATCCTGTATTTCTGGCAAAAGGACTTACCACAATTAAACAAATAATATGTTCAAAGCACTATTTTTTTCATGGTTGGTTTCTCCCCCTACACTCCTGCTGAGTTTCTTCGTTATCCCTCTGGTTTTGTGTGTTAGGTTGACAAGAGCCATCCTGTGTATGTCATTATCTATCACAGCTAGAATATCTGCTAGTATGGTTCCCTCCCAGGCACATCAGTTGCTGGATTTAACAAGCACATGCGAGTAACAAAGATTTACCAGAGGCATTTTCACTGATAAAAGCATTCTTTTATACCAACTATAGTAACACTAGCAGCATCCAAAATGGAACCAAACCTTTGGACAATGTTGTTTCAATAGAGGCCTTCAGATGAAACACTTCCTATGTGAGGGAAGAGAAACAGCTAAATAATGCATTCAGGAACAGCTACAATGCTTTATGGATACTTAATATATTAGAATTAACTGTAAACTGAGCAAGTAGCAAAGAAGCTTGAGGAACCATAACAAAACATCCAGTGATGAAAATCTGCAGACTCCTAGTTTGTTGGCATTGGTGAGTAAGTAGTTTAGCTAAACAGAAGGGAAACAGAAGATAGTTATCATCTGCAAATTAATTATTATAAACCATTAAGAAAATGTGAGGAAGAGATCTGAAAACTATATTTGCCAGTGACAACAGAGACTAGATACACTGCCTTTTCTTTTTTTGTTTCTAAACCAACAGCTTGTTGGAACATACCATCTATCAAAGTGAAGGACTTGAAACCTGCTTTAGTCTGTACAGAGGTTCTCATTCAGAAAGCAGCTAGAGGGAACAGAAGATAAAAGGCTGCCCAGCTTTGAGAAAGGTTTGCATTTTCATTCTGTCTTGACAAGTAAATCTCATTTGTGTGTTAGTCTCTGATTTTCAGCCTGATAGAAGAGTCACCTACAGTTGTGGCTTTAAATGACAGACACCTGAAGGTGTACAAGCAAGCCCTTAGAAAGGTGCTACAGAGTATCACAAAAATACTTTTGTTTTTTAATTTTAAGTCCTTTTATATTGAAGAGGGACAAAGACCAGAAATTGGAAAAGCAGTAACTATTCTAACTCTGGAGCAGGTTATCCATGCATGCAGTCAGTGTGCAACACTTGGAATGCAAGGCCAAGTCCCAAAGGGCAATTTAGCACTCCCTGCTGTAGAAAATATTTTATTAGATAAAACAAGACAGGATTACTGAGTTCAGAAGGGTTATTTGTGAAAAATGTCCAGCTAAATGATGAAAGGCTTGAGTCACTAGAGAAGGGGGGGAAAAAAAAGGCATTGAAAACTCTGCTTGTCATTGCTGCTGGCTTTTTGTGTATGTGTGTGTGTTTTCAAGGAGCAAGAGGTAAGCATGTGACTTCTGTACTGGTTCCGGTCCTTTGTCCTTGGGGATATTTTAACACTTGAAAGAGTATCAAAATGTGTGTGACTTTAAAGGGTTGCTGAGGGTTGGGTGTTTTTTTTTTTTAAATTATGAGAATAAAGATAAATAGTATGCCTAGGGTTGTCAACACCCATTCTTTTCAGAAAAAATACAGCACATAGTAACATCCTCTCTCAAAATGTATCACTTGTGGCATTGAGGGACCCTGAAGTCAAACAAAAACTCTCAGTTAAGCCTTTTGAGTCTGGAGTCAAAAAAATCAGCTGATAGCAGCCCTCAAAAGTGATATCTGAAAACTGAGGGGTTTCTGTTGTTTTGGGTTTTTCTCATTTTTTTAAACCACCACCATTAAGCAGAAGGTACATGTTTATTTCACTCCTTTAATGTGAATATTGTATTCAACAAAACCAGGAAGACTAACATAGGTCTTTAACACTACAGTGATTTTAACCCTAAATGCATTTTGGTGGCTAACATGCTTATGCTAGCCTAGAGCTCATATAGCAAGCTTCCAAGGAAACGTGTAAGGCATTTAAGCCCTTTTATTCTCACAAAGATTTTGAAATGTGTTTGGTATTCAGTCCACACACCTCAAACTTTGTCTCTGAAAACGCCATTCACTATCTGACTGCATTGTCAGAAACATGACCCCTTCTAAGTACATCTGTACAATTTCTGCAGTGAAAAATTGGTATGAGACTAAGACCAGCTCTTCAGTTGAACACAGACAAAAGACTGTTTTTAAAAAGGTTTTTATTTGTTTTTAAATAGCTTGATAAAACCCATCAACTGATACTGAAGAGTTCAATTGTAAACAGTTACAATACATCACCACCATGTATTGATTTTGTACAACTCAAAGTCAGCATATTTATAAACTGAAATGTACTGTGCTAAGGGGAAAAAAAAAAAAAAGATGCCTTAACTAGAAATTTTTAAAAGACTGATGTTTAACTCCCTCCTGTGGTGTAAGCGAGCAGCATCATGGTCAACAGCTTCTGGAAGCTTAAATGCTCTCATTCAAAAGTGTATTCACCTCATAAAAACAACAGATTTCAAGTTTACTACAGAAACTCCTCTCAAGTTAAAAAGTGTTACAATGAATTTCTGAAATATATACAAAGTTGTAAACATCTTTCTCTGGGACAAACAGCAATGGTTTGTGCCAGCCTTCTCCGTCTCCCACATTGCAATTAGAAAACCCAAAAAAACATAAACCAACCAAAACATTAGGGCCAAAGACTAAGATTGTTCTGTGTGGATAACATCACAGTTTACAGGAAGTACTGTCAGCATTTAAAGTTAGTCACCAGCATGTAGCAGAGTCCATTTTCAAGAAAGTTCATGGAACACTAGACTTCCAAGTGATTAATCAGGCACTAAGCATTAGATTTACCTACTTTTAAGAACAAAAGCTGAAATTACATCTAGGTATTTTTGTGTTTGCTTATAGGTAACATTAACTGCAAACAGAAAAAGAACACAAATACTTTACAAGTTTGCATTTTAGCCATTTTTGCTACCAGGTTTCTACAGACCTTCCACAAAGAAGAGATTTGCAAAAACACTATAAATATATTGAGATCACAGAAATAAACCGAATCTTTTCAAGGCATGTTTTCTTTCTAGAAGTCTCCTAGGCCATCTTTTATCACCAACTGCAAGAAGACTAAGATAACTGAGATTTTGGAGTGTCATACAGGATTAATCTCAAAGCACACACCAACAGGACTTCCTTAGTGCAGGGTGGTAAAGGATAGCATTATTCCAGCACTTCCATATTATTCACATCTTCACACCATTGGCAGACTGATACCTAAATGTCCTTGTATTTAAGTATGCAAGCTGATCCTAAATTAGTATTTCAATTAGCAGCAAGTTATTTGAAAGTTCTATGGAATCCAGCTCTTCCTTGAGGATTAGAGGGTTTGTTGTCTGAGATACCCAAGAGATTCATTATTTTTTTAATCCTTCAGGTCCATCCCCCCACCCCAGTTATTGACTGTGTATCACAGAAACAAGTGTCAGAACACATTTTAGTCTATGCACTCTGAGGGGAAAAAAAAAGGTTTTCAAAAATACTAGGAGTACATTCACTTGAATTGTTCAGAAAGTTATACTAATAACTTAAAAACCTAAAGAGTATTTAAGCTAGCCTGTTTCTTATGTTTTGACATCAGTGTATTTGATACCCCCCAAATTCCAGCTGCAGTTCTTAGCTGACAGAGGTACTACAAATTCAAATTAAATACCAGATTTTAATCAAAGCAGCTGTTTTTAGGGGGAAAAGCAGAAATGTGTTACATTGAAAACCTATTCTGTCAGGTACACCCTAATGACAGAGTATGGATGCTGACATCTCTACATGGTTTCTGTCAGTTTGTTACATATAACTACAGAGGAGTGTTTCTGAAATGGAATGGAATATCAGCATATGCTTATGATGACACGTGATGGTGAAGGAAGAGAAGGAAACCGATAAGAACAACTTGACAATAATGTGATATATTAGCAGAGTATGTACAGGCTTGCTTCTTCCAAAAATTGAGTGTGTACACTTAAAAAGAAGGGCAAGTGAGGAGAAAAGGAGAAAGAAAGCAAACTTTGGTAAAGTTTAAGAAAGTGCAGTCTTCACAGTCCTAGAAAACACAAGAAAAATGCAAAACAACCCAAAACCAAACCAACAAACAAAAAAACACACACAAAAAAAACCACAACAAAAAAACCACAAACAAAACCCAACACTGAAAAGGCAAAAGGCTAAAAACTGTCTAGAGATAAAACTGCCTCATGGTGCATGATGATGCACACACGATTTCCAAGATTGCACTAGCTACTACCACACTGAGAAGTACAACACCATCTCTACTGCATTTTGCATTGTCATGTCAGAAAGTAAATAAGCATTTGCACAAGCATTCCAACATCACACCATGATAAAACACTTATCATCTACATGCAGAGCTCTGTGTGCACACATTTAAAAGTCCAGTTTCTTTTTTAAAGCAGTACACCATATAGTAAATTTCCACTCCAGTGTACATTTATGGGAAACTACTAGGCAATTTTCTAAATACTGAGTATTTTCTTAATTTGTTTTCTAATGGCAGAAATAGAACTCTGCTATGTAGTGCAGGAAGGATCAGGACACTGGTGAATGAAATTCTAGAAAACATGAGTTCTTTAGTAGAACCCTGACATTTTGCTTCGAAATACCTTTTTCCCTCAGCAACAGAAGAGAAAGATGAGAGGAACTGGAAATAAGAAGGCAACTCCTGGTTCAGTATAAAGGTCCCTTGTCCCTACTAAAAATGTTACTCTTCTGTACTATAATAATCATCCAAGACACAGTCTCAGCCCTCACAACACATTTACTCAGAAAAAGCATTCCAAATCAGACTTACTGAAGCCAGACAACTCCATACAAGCTGGTTCTTAGCTGACACACCTTCCATCTTTTGAGATGAATTAATCTAAAAACATTTGGAGGAAGAGAACAGTGGCCTAAATCACATAGTGTTTGGTTCCTCTGTAGTTCCAAAGGACTGCAGTCCTTCTGGTTCACTATTCTCCCCCAGACAGTAAAAGCCATTTGAGTGTTGTCGCCACCAGTCAAACAATTCTATTAGTGCAAGAACAGCGCTTTCCATTTATGGCCTCCTAGCTTAAAGTGCAGTACATAACATGAGATTTTAACATACCAAACTGTCCTTTATTTGAATTTCAGAAGGAATGTTCAAGTTAGAAAGTTACCTTTTAGGTTTTAAACAGTAAAATCCAAGGCAAAGTACATAAACTATCTTAAAATGGATTAAATCCACTCCATTAAGACATATTCTGTATATCTTATGTTCTATATACATATAATACACTCCAAAAAAAAATCAGTAATTTTGCTTAACTGTATGGTATCTGTATTTAAAGTGATTCTGTAGTAAGGTGATTAAAGGCCACTCAGTCAAAAGCAAATTTTGCTTAAAACAGGACTGTATTAGCTAGACTGTGATACACAATATGATTCAACATTCCAAGATCCCCTCCTGCAGAGGCTTGTCATCAAGAAACAACCAACCCATGGGCACCCTGCTGAACACCTATTTAAATTCTCATTTACAGGCAATTTCTCATGTTTTTGTGTCCCCTTCTACCTCTCCACATGAAAATGACCATGAAGAACAGGTGTGTTAAAAAAAATAGATCAATGCTTTTTATGCCTTTAGCTACTCCTCTTGCTATTACCCTAACAATATCACCTCCAAATTGTTGCTGTATATGACTGTGGTTCCTAAATTATGTTGTAGAGAATCTTCCAGGCCAAACCCTTCAAGCTGTACACAAAAGGTCTCAAGCAGCAAGTACAGATACAACTATATGCCAATCAATTCTTGATACAGGAAGTTCAAGCACTCAATTGTGGATGCAACTTAGAAGGAAAAAAAAAAAAAAAGAAGGAATAAAAAGCCAAAAAAAAACCCAACCCCAAAGCCCACCCCAAACCACCACCAACCAACTCAGCCTACAGGAAAAGGGCATTTCTTCACCTATAGAGCTAGTTCTGCACCTTAATATCTAGTTGCACAATATTTTCTTCAGCACCCAAGCCAGCTTAAACAGGCTCCACTCCCTCCCCACCTTCATTCCTCTACCCTCAGCTCTGCCAAGTGTTTTTTGGGTCAAGATGTACGCAGACAACAGCTTAACACCGTAATTCAAATAAGCCACAGACTTCTGGAGAAGTGTCTTCACTTCTGGCATTTTGGGGTTTCAGGTCCACATTGCTGTAGCCATCTTGATCCACAAACACTTGTGTTAATACCACTGCAAGGGTGATAAATTGCAGCAGTGCAGCTGGGAAGGAGTAGTGTGACTGGCTGGACTAAGAGGAAATTTGCTGTCAATTACTTACAATACAAAATCCATTAATAATTTGAGGGGCTTTGGTAATTTTGTGACATGTTATCCGTGTTGTCAAAAGTCTAGAAGTTTAATAAAACTACACATCAGGGGAAAAATATTTTCTAAATTAAAGTAACATCCTGAAGAAATAGCCAACCAATGGAGAAAATAAAAACATATTGTAACATTCAACATAAAAAGTAGTATATCTTACTTTCAGCACTCAAAGATTAATACAACAATTCTCCCTGTAACACTGATAACCAGTATCTCATCTTCACAATCAAGGACTTCACACAGGTGTGCTAACACCCCAACAAACACATTAGAAACTCCACTGGCTTTCCAGAGTAATTTAGTTCAGACTAAATGCAACACCACTCAGTCTCTTTCCAAACTGAAGTGAGATAGCTAGCAAAAAGGATACTGCGTGTGCAAATCACTGGCATGACATAACTCTGCTTTAAGTCCTCACTTTTAACTGAGAGTAAAGGGTGAGCTGAGAATGCAACCTGACTGTATCAATACCTCACTCTTTAGGCAAGTCCCTAGAGCACATTTATCCCACCTACACCAACTCCCTGCTGAGAATTTTGGACGCAGAGTTCAAACTTTGACCTACTGCACAATGAGTTTCTCCATGTAGGTGCCCATGAGAGCCTATTCCTGCAAATTCTTATTCACAAACAGCTCTATTGCTTCCAACATTCTTGCTCCATTCTTTGCCAAACCTCGCTGTCAAAAGTCTGTCACAAAGCCAAAGTCAACAGGCCCAGAAGTGATTACCAGGTTTCAGTGATAACAATCACTTTTCCTCAAGGAAAGGCAACATTCTTTTAGAAAACTGTTTGTGGTGTCTATTGTAGCACAATAAAGTTCATGAGATACTGTAGAGATTAGAGCAGTACCACCCCTGAAAAGGAACACTGCTGAGAATTATGCTGTATTGAAGACCATTCTCCCAACAGCTTTCCAGTTCAAAGTGTTCTGAGGACTGATACTTTCCTTACTGTTGGATTCAGAGAAGGAATTCAATTCTGCAAGAAACAATTTCATTTGCAATGGTTGTAAATAGTAGCCAGAACTCTCTGCTAATAGAAACCCTAAAGAAAACAGAGGACCTGTGCGAAACAATCAAATTGGGTTCCAGTCTAGTGTTAATGGCAGACCTGCAAAAGTCACAAAGAGTTTTGAGATTAAGAAGTTCTTTCAGATGTAGATACTCCTTGACAAAAAAAAAAAAGTTGCTATTCTTCCAACAGCCAGTTTTACTAGCAATTACACAAATACGTTTACTTAGCTGTCTCCTTCTCCCTAAAACCTGAACTGTAACCTTGTCTGTTATTCAGGTACATTCCTATTAATGTTAAAAATAGCAATTATTAAAATCTTAGTATTCTTTTTACCTTCACTACTGCATACCAGAGACCTGCTAGTGCAAGAGCTAGCACAGAAATTACTAGCTGTATGATGTGAAAATTATTAGTTACATATTGTAGATGTGAATGCATTTGCTTGCATCCAAGTGTTTGCTCTGAAGATACAAGGATTAAGTAACAAAGAAAAAAACATGGTGTCTGGTTGTTCAAGGGTCCCAGAGCGTATTCTTTCAGTGAGGCAATCAGAATAGAATCAAGATCAGGAAGTCCACCGAGCTCCAGCTCTTTAAGAAATGTAATATGTGATCTGGTCTCTCTGCTACCACTCGTTTCTAATTCCAGAAACTGCAGGATTTTATTATCCTGCAAATTTCCCAGCCAGAAGTGTGCAAAACATACAAAGGTACCTCCTGGACAGCATGAGCTAAAGTCTCCAGCAAAACTACAAGCTTTCTCCAGCCAGCCCATTACTGAAATGCTACTAATGATAGGGTTTATCGCTGCAAGACTGTCTTTACCAAAAGAAAAGTGCAGATGAAATGAATCCTTCCACAGAGCAGCTGCACTTGAGTTCCTCCCTGCTGATTCACTGAAACTCAGAGGCATTTCCTTGCCAGTAGAAGGCAGAGGTATAGTATTAAAGAGCGAACAGTTCCTGATGTTAAAATAAAATAGTTCTTGTAAACTGCTACTAGGATTTTGAGAATTGTTCAACACGGAATGCATGTGTGTCAGGTGAGCTGCTGCCTTGTGATGATCTGGGCCACAGTCACATCCTGGTTTCTTTGTAGTCCTAGAGAAGACAAGCATAGTTTTGCTGTTTCACAGCAGGCTGAATTTGAAGACTGTGATCGACTCTAGTTGCAGCACACCAAGTCACAAGTCAGTGGATCTCAATATGGACCTAAAAGGAAGGAATGCAGAAAGTTATTGCATTAAAATGCCAGTATTTTGGTGCCCTGTATACAGAAAAAAAAAATCTAAAATCCAAAGAATAGCCCAACTGCAAAGTGTAACATTAGCCCCAGCAGACAAGTCTCCCTACAGGTTGCTTAACACATCCAAAGGGGAAGGAAATATACCCAAACATAAATTTTCTTCTGTAGTTTCAGTTTAATCTGCTACAAATTCTTTTGATAACAAGCATCAAAGTCTATCAGCAAATGAGCAGCTAGAGATTCCCTGCATAATTACCACTTTCCTTAACCATTAGAAATAGAAATTGTAACTGATTAGTAGCTTAATACCAAAAGCAAATATTACTCTTCATATAAACAGAAGCACATGTTGAAATGAGACACGCAACACTGGAAATGAAAAATCTACTACACACAGCTTCCCAAAAGGAACCGGTCAGACTGGCTAAACCAGTGTGGTTAAGAGGGTATTAGCTACAATGTTGTCAAACGACAAGCTGATGTTGTTACAAGAGCACTATCATGTACCAACAGAGATAACAGGCAAAGGCAAGGCATTTTTAGCCACCAAGGTTAGTCAGCTATGTGTACAACTCCTGGCAGCATGGCTCAATTTCAAGCTTTGGAACTGTAGTCCCAAAAATAAAAATACGAGATCCCACTTCAATTTACCTTGCACAGGACACAAGCTACAACCAGACTTGTCTGTCAGCACCTGGCTATTAGCCAGGTGTCAAATCTCTCATTACAGCTATGTTTATGAGGTAATAAAAAAGCATCTAAAAGTATCTGAAGGACAGATGTTTGTTGCGATAGTCCACAGCTTGATTCTGTTGCCAGTTAAAAGCACAGTTTTCATTTCATCAGAAAACCAATGAAACTTGAACTCTACAAAGAGTGGGAGCGCCTCTTTGGGTCAAACCTCTTTTAGGGACTTTTGGACAATAATTCGAACGTGAACTCTCGTTTTCATGCAATGACATTATCATTTAAAATTCTCTCTCCTCCTTCCCCGCTGCGATCGTTCTTGAATAAACAACAAACAAAAAACCACAATCACCAACCACAAGCAAAACAAAAAATAAACCACGACACCTGAAAGAAATTATTTTATCTCTTTACAGATTATCAGCAACGTACTACCGAAGTGCACATATTCGCCATCTATCGTCTGTCTTTAAGGGAACTATGACTTAGTAACATGGACAAACTTGAGAGGAGAAGGCAGCACGTTTGCTGCCAACATCCAGAACAAGCAGCATGATGGGGTACTTGCACCTGAACACCGGCAAAAGCAGGTCTCTGCAGCTGACTACATCCGTGCAAAATCCAAGCGACATTTCCGTTGCTGACACAAGGGAGTGCAATGCCCCCCGCGGCCCTGCTAAGGGCAAGGAACAGGGCCAACGGCACTTTATGGCTAGTCGGGGTGAAACGACAAGGACTACGAAGCCGCTGCCTCTAGGAACGAACGGCCCCCTCTGCCCAGCACCGGGCTAAAACATAGGACATGAACCCCACCTCGAGCCCAGATAGCACCCCCCACTGTCCGCGCCGCCGCCGCCCACCTGCAGCCGCACGTTAAGCATCATGGAGGCGACAATGTAGAGGTAGGGGAAGTTAATGCGAAGCTTCCAGGCCAGGTCGAAGAAGATGAGCAGGGTCCTAGTCAGCCCCTTGCAGAACACCCCGTAGGACCTGGCCGCGGCTGACTGGGAGAGCCTGGCAGCGAGGGCGGACAGAACCGTCGCCATATACCCGCTGCAGCGGCCGTGCCGCGCCGCCCGGGCCCCGCAACCGCCCCCTCCCCGCGCCCGGCGGTGGGTGTCGCCAGCGGGGAGGAGCCGTCCGCCGGCGACGCGCGGACGTGCGTAATGGTGACGTCGCGCGTCGGGACGGTGCCCGCGGTCGTGCTGCGGCGCGCCGATGCGCGAGGCCACTGGCTCTTCCTACTGCGCGTGCTCACGGAGAAGCGGAGCGCGGGGCAAGGTTGGCCTGAGGGCGGCGCGCGGGCCGCGGCGAGGGCTGCGGCGGCAGGGGCGGGAAGCGGGGCCGCCAGGCGGGGCCGCCTGCCCTCACCGCCTCTGCTCTGCTGCTCGGTAGGTCCCGCGGGTGTGGAAAGCATACAGGGAGTCCACGGGGGGTTGTTGAGATTTCTAAGATCTGTCTCCAGCTTGCCTAGCCCCTCTGGCTGGGAAGGAGAGGCTTGAAGGCTTCACCCAGGCGTGCACATTAACCTTCTCAATTCATCGATATTGATTATCATTTCTGGGTGCGGGTGGGGTTTTTGTGCAATCAGAGGATCAGTTCTGCGAGCCAGCTGTTTTCACACGGCAAGAGTTGCTACCGGTTTAGAATCTATACTTGCGTTCTTACATTGAATGTGAAATACAGCACTCAAGTATGAGTTACATCTAAGACTGACAAACATTTTGCACACATTTCTTAGGAGGGTTTTTTGAGATAAGCGATCATCATGACATTTGCTTTGTGGGAAGGGAAAAATGCCCCAAAAGATTAACAGGTAACCAATACACTTTATGAAGGTGGCCCCTTTTTTGCCCCACCAGAACTGCTCCGTGCAGTTTCCATTCAATCAACTTCCAATAACTCTAAAGTGAAACAGGAAAATCAATATATTGATCTAAACTCCTTCTAAAGCACTATTTTATTGCCACAGAATCATTGCAGGGTACAGAGAAAGACTAATTCCACGTCAAAAATTGACATCTTCCCGGGTTTATCTGCAATCCCTTTGTCTGTAATCCATTAATTGCATAATAGAGCAGAAACTCCCATGTTTCTAAACAGCTCAATTAAGGGAACCGCAGGCGCTGGCTTGTGCTCTCAGGAATGGGACTGTGCAGGCCCCTCCAGCCTGGCCTGTGGCTGCTGTGGTAGGGCATGATTTTAAATGGCAGAACCAGGGAGTGAAGCTGCCCTTAGCGCAATTTTAACACCAGCCAGCTTCTGAACAGACCTGAAGGAACCCCTGTGGATTCTCAGGCTTTTAGATAGCTCCTTCTTAGCACGAAAATCCCTGACCTATACCCCATTCTCCAACTTCATACAGCCATAGATCACTGCTGTCTTCTAAGTAGATTTGACTGAATTCCGGGCTGTGGAATGGAATGTTGTCTCAGAGTTAAGATTATCCTTTTCCAGGAGCTTGTCCATCTTGCACAAGGCATCCTAGCAGATTCAAAGATCTTTAGATCCTTCTTTAGCCATATATTTCTGTCAGTGCTTTAATAAAAAATGAATGATCCCCTCTGAGGCCAGAATTGATCTGTCTATGATCTTATATTTCCCATGTGCTTGGTGGTCCTGAGCCTGTCTATACAATTCCAGAGAGTTAAAATTTCAAAAGACTTAATCTGCACTGTTTTCATTTTGAAGAACCTGAAATAATAGCTCTCACTCTCCCCATGAGTTCATTCAAAAAGTATCCCTCAGGTTATTATTATTACATCTAGCTATGCAAGAAAAAGAAGGCAGGAGCCAGAAGATATGCACATTGTCCATAAAGTTAATGCAACAGCTTCCAGTTCCACAGTGTCTTAACCTCTGCCAGTTTTCCAAAGCCCCAGGTATTGTGCTTCTGAAAGCAGGAAAGTGATGTACACAGCAGTGCTTTTACCTTGGTGTGGTGTGTGGTGTCCCCATCCTCCTCCCTTCTATGTCTGGTTTGTGAATACAGTGGTGTATCTTGTTTCCTCCTCATCTGAAGTTTTTAATAACCCTTTAAGAGGCACTGGAGGCACAGGAACTGAAATGTGTCCAGGCCCTACACTGGAATTCCAAGGTCATTCAAATTCCCTATTGTCTCCATTCCTTTCTCCATTATGTATCCTGAGACCATGATTTAGCTGCCACAGGACATTTAGGAGCTTTCCGTGATTAAACTGGAATGCAGTGTGATACGCAAAGGTTAAATCAGGAAGCTGATTAACTTTTATATTTATCCATAAATATCTGCCAGATTCTCATTAGTTCTGGCTCATGTTGCACATCAAAACAGATGTGATGCAGTATCAATTTTAAAATCTTGATTAACTGTAAATTACTTTTCACACTAAAACAGGCAATGTAACTAGTAAGTTAGGTCACAATAACAAGCTAGTATCAGTATCGATTTGGATCTAATTCTTTAATTAAACAGTGAGATTGATAAAACACTCTTTAGCTCTCCAACAAAGAAATTAGTGCATAATGCAGCTGAAAACCAATTGAAGAGATTCAGCAGATTTTGTCACATAGAGATTTGGAAATTAGCTAATCATTTTGGCAGTGAAAACAAACCTCAAAACTATCCCACACTTCCTCCTCTGTTTTCAGCTCTGTCATGGTGGTAAAAGAATTTTCAACTCATCTGGAACTCTGATTACTTTAATATGCAGAAGGGCAATTTGTGGCTGATGGCTGCAGAGATCATTTTCCATCACTTTCATGCCATTTTTTGCTTCCTAACCCCAACTTGGTTTCTCTGTTGCATCACACAAGCACATTCCTGTATTTTCAGGTATTTGAATGTTTTATTTGATTTTGCCTAAAATTTCTTCTCGGGTATTCAAATATTCCTTTGTTCAAATTAAAAAAAAATGTTGTTAGTCAACATTACTGACTTTTCACATTTTCAAAATGTTTTCTTATGCTTTTCTCAACATATTATATTTAGAAGTAGCTCCTTGTAGATTTATGCAGGGATTATTCTCCCCCAAAGCTCTTAAGTTACTGTATTTCCAAAAAATTAAAGAATTAGGCTCTTGATGTGCACACTACAGAGACCAATATTATCTAACTGCATTCTCCTGTTTAACTCACTTCCCTGTCCTTAGGAGAGACCACCTTTGCATTAAATGATTGGTAAAATGATTGCAAAAGACCAAGATCGTAACAGAAACTTGGAAAAGGTTAATGTGAAGTATTTTAAACAAAAAAGCATTTTGTTCTGTGTAGTTCCTGTCATCTTCCATCCTTCTTTTGACTGAAATTTCAGTTTTAAAAAAGCCAGATGGTTCTTAACAAACCCCTTCTTGTGAGTGGGTTTTTTGACTGCAAGGAAACTTGTCACCATCTCTGGTAGCCTGTCTGCTGATGCCTTGTTTCCTTCCCCAGAATCTATCTACTATCTGCCACTTTGGAATCCCAGGTGCCCCTCGGAGAGTTTATTTTTCCTGCTGACAAAAACGTTCAGTCCAGTCTTTTAGTTTGTGATGATGTTGAGTTCAGAGCCCACTCCCTCCAAAACCTTTCAGAAACTTAAGTGTACAACACACTGTGGATTCTGCCAGCACTATGTTGGCAAGTTACAGTTTGACACACAGAAGGCTACTGGCAGTATAAACAGCTCCCGCGGAAGCTGTTGTGTTATAACACAGTGTTGTACACAACTTGCACTGAGAAGCATTGGTACTCCAAAACAGGCAGTATTAAAAAGGACAAGACCTTACTGGAGCAGGTATGTTCCATCAGTCTAATAAAGGCACAATCTAACATTAAATCAAAATACCTAACTGCCAGAAATAAGCAGAAGTATCAGTCACTCAACTGCATTTATTGGTAAACCAGAAAGACTTTGATTGACCTGCAAACAGGACACTTTTGTAATTTTTATGTTTATGAAATTAAACATCTTATTCTGGGAAGTCTTCCTCTTCACTGAAAATGTTACTCAGCAGCTTGTCAGTATGCAGTCACTGGCAGTGGAAAATAATTAATTAATTTTTAATCCTGAATGATCCCACAAAAAAAGGCCAGGCTGATGAGGCCTTGAGCAACCTGGTCTGGTGGAAGGTGTCCCTGCCCGTGGCAGGGAGGTTGGAACTAGATGATCTTTGAGGTCCTTTCCAACCTAAACCATTCTGTGATTCTGTGTAATACAATGTCCAATTCTATTTGTGGTACGATAAGTTATTTTACTTATTTATGATATTTATTCCTCTTATAAATTCATCAGGATGTCTAGAAATGGTTGCATTGAGGAATAGATTGCAGAATATGCCATCAATTTTTGACAGTTGTCTTATTTCTGTATAAATGTACTTGTTTTGTTTTGTTTTGTGTTCCCAAATGCTGACCATGCTATATGAGGAACCACTGATTTGAGTTGCTGGCTTTGATCTAATGTGGTTTTTGAAGCTGTCTGGTTATTGCCTGGCTTTCCACTTCAGGAGAAGTTATCTGACATATGAGTTACAGCTGTACACCATGACAGGGAAATAAGCTTATCACCTCATCTGTCCTCAGGTAAACTGGCCACAGAACACTTGGTCCTTTTAGGACTAAGCTCTGCTGAAGTCCATAAGCATGTCTGCAAGCCTGGAGCAAAATGAATACTAAAGCTCTCAAAGTAAAACAAGTGGCCAGGACAAAACTTGCAGCCTTTGGGATTTATTCATGTGAAAAATGATTGGACAGTGGAAGGCAGAAAAACTGAAAGGGCTTATGCTAAAGTTGAGCCTTTATACTTTTTCTTAATATTTTGAGGCTCATATCTGTGAAATGTTTGACATCCGGATAGGTAGCAGTTGAGGGGAACTTGCAGCTTGCACATCTGCGTACTTCAGCAGTGCCTCACCTCACTGATGTGATGCTTACAGTTGTAAAAAGGCTTACTCCTGTATTTCTGCTGAGGGAGGCACAGAGAAATCTCAAGTCCTTATTTATAAATGTATAATGATGTCTTTATTCCATAAAACTTACAGCCATATACAGGGATTACTGTATAGAGACCCACTGCCTTCAACAGCAGTTCTCACTGTAGTAAGCGCTGTCCGTTACTGCTTGCTAAACCTGAGGGCAGACATAAGTGAATGCAAAGCCTCATGTGTTTTTTATAACTGAAACTCTTGACAGAAGAGATATTTATCATAAGCTACCTAAAGAAAATACAGGACTCGTTTCTCTTGTACATATACCAGCTAAATCATCTGTGCTGGTATCACATGAATGTGATGCATTTATTTTAAATGCTTTATTATCAATGTGGAGATTTATATACTAACTTTTTTTTTTAATGCTGCCTTAATCTGTTCTCTCTGGTGCAGCAAATGCTGACATATGAAAGTTGTGATTCCTTTTTTATTGCTGGCTTGAGTTCCTCCAGAGCAGACTGAGTACTATATTTGACAAGTGTACATATCACATGCTAGTACAGGGTTTTTTCAACATTCAAGTCACTAATCATGCCAAAAAATGTCTGTCTGAAGTAGCTAGCAATTGTAGACTGTTACTTGTGGATTATATTCATTCTAAGATTAATTTTATGTCACAGTATCTCCCTAGCTTCCATAAAGATACTCTGAATTTCCTTCACAGCCACAGTGGCACTTGCCTAATTAAAACTGTGTGCTCTATTAGCTTGATAAAGGCACATAACTAAGGAATTCAAAGATCATTAAGCAAAACCCTTCAGAATCTCAGGCACCGCTAGGTGTTACTCTTTAAGACTTTTGCCGCTATCCAAACAGCTTAAATAGTGCTGCTGTCTTGATTTGTCAGTGGAAGAGCCACTAAGGCAGATACCACAGGTAAAATGACTCCAGGAAAGCATTTCTTTCTACAAGTTACTATATCCCTAATACTACATCATTAATTACCTGACTTGTACCACCAACTCTTTTTCCTTCTGGTTTTAATACAAATATCTAAAGAGAGTAGAGTGCAATATGCTGAAAACCTTATTCTGCCCTCTAACACTTGGTGATAACACATTTTCTTCATGTCAGATTGGCTCTTGCATTTCAGTCCAACCCCCAGTTTGAAGTGGGTGTGAATTACAATGGCAGCTTTTCAGCCCTAAAACACATTTTACACCGTTGGACAGGCTTTTACTTTTCACCCATATATTGCAGAATGCTGTTTCCTTTCAAATGAACAGAACTGGTGTCAGCAGGAAGTGTCATCTAGGAGTAAAAGAATACACCTATGAGTCACTCTTAGGTGTTCTGTTGGCTGCACTGAAATGTTTCAGTGGATGTGTAGTGTGTATACTGATAGTTCTTAATTTCTCTGTGCATTTGTTCGCGACTCTATTAATGAACTAATATGTGAAAGAACACAGTTATAGTTTGGGATGAAAGATACTATAAAGATGCAAATAATTATTGTCTCTGTAATGCTGCTGGTCTGTGTCAGGGTGAGCAGAACTTTCCAGTATTGCATCAGCATGATTACCCTGCCACTCCCCATCCACAAAGAATAATTCTCCATCACTGCCAGCACACACACAATGTGCATATTCAGACAGTATCCAAACTAATTTTAAATAATGATCTCCTCTTCACTTCTAAGAAAAAGACTTTCAACAACAATTGCACCGGATGAGAGAAGATAAGGTGATAGTGTGTGGAATAGGACTGACCTAAACCTCAACTTTATGATTTATGACCTGATCGGAATTATGGGAAGAGTTATAACTGGTTACTGTTACTGCCATTCATTATTTTCTTTTTACATACTCTGTGTAACTCATTTGGAACTATTTTATATACAGCTCAGCACTGCAGCTGTATCTGTCAAACTGATAATTTTTCTGTGATGGCTGTTGTTAACTTCTCACTTCATTGCCCCGTCTTTCATACTGTTCTCTTAAGTTTCCTGTGCTCATCTCTCACTCTCAGGGAAAAAAAACCACATGCCAGCAAAGAGTGGTAACCATTTGTAGCACCATGTTACTTGTTTCTCTTTAAAAGCTAATACACTACATACTAATTAAACAAAGAAAGATGCAAGAATAGAGTAAAATGCAGCTAAAAGATTGTGAAGTTTAATAATAGAATAATTAACACATAATGGATTCTAAGGAATGTACACACAATTTACAATTTATCTTCCAAGACAAAAAAAGTAAGTTACCTTGAGAGAAATAGCAACTATGATTTACAACACACAATTGTGAACAATTCCAAAAGGATTCTTTGTAATGCACTTCAGGAAATCAGAAAATGGGGGGGGGGGGGGGGGGGGGAGGAAATTATAGTTCTGTTATTGTCACAGCCTATTCAAACTGTATGGTATTTTCTAGTGCTGGCAATTATATCCCCAATTGGATATAAAATTGTCAGTTTGTAGACATATGCAAAGCATAGCCTGTGTTTTACCTTGAGTATTATTTTGACAATGAAAAACAATTGATCCCTAAATAATAGGATGGAGAAGCACTGAAAAGGTTGTATTTTAAAAGATATTGCTTGTCTTATGGCAGGATCATAAAAGCAATTCCTTCTTTGTATGCTATTTTATAAATATACTGTAAATTCTGTTGTACCTTTTTTTTTTATGTGAAAAACTCGAATCATCCATTTTAACACTAGATAATAAGTACCAGTGGAGGAATAGGTAGGGAGTGGGAAAATCAGAAGCAGTTTTACATGTTCCTTGCATCTTCCTCTGTTCTGGGTCTCTCCAGTCTTCATGTCTGCTCTATTTCTGTGCCTTATCTCAGAGTCCCCAAAGTCTGTTGCAGCAGCCAAGAACAGCAGGAGCGCTGCATTACTGCCCACACCTCTCTTCCGCAGCTCCTGGCTGCTGAGTAGGGAACAGTTGCCAGGTCATTGGCAGCAGCAGAGTCTTGGCTTTAAGGATATTCAGCTTAAATGACAAGTCATTTCAGATTCCATTTGTATGAGGGAACATGGACATACAAGTATTGCAAAAATAGCCTTCCAGTTCACAGTGATATTTATGATATTTTCCTCACTGATGTGAAATATCTGAAAAGTATCTTTGCTCAGCAGAAGAGAAATAGGAGACAGACTTGCCAGCAGAGTTAACTAATGCCATAGCACATCAGGAGAACTCAGAGTGGTGAGACGATCCATTGATGAAGGGAAATGTTCTGGCTCTGCACTGTGCCGGCATGCTGAGGAAGACTGTCAGGGGGTCTGTCAGGAGAAAACAGGCATCTATCCACATCTGCATCAGGAAGTCTGAAGTTGTCTGGTAACTGAAGTTACATTCACACGGTACATCTGTAGGGTAAACATGACGTCACGTTAGCATGCTTCATGAGATGCGAATTAGATTGGTACGTGAAGTCCTGATAGCGAACAGGTGCTGGATCGTGTTAGTCTGTGTCAGGAATGAAAGACAGGATCCAAAGTGGTGTCAGAAGGCAGCTTTTGCTTTGACGGGTTTGTTATGGCGTGGCTGCCAGGTCGGTACATCACCAGTGATGTGGTGGGCAGAGAGAGTGTGGGATGATACCCCCACTCGTGTCCATGATAGGATGCTGGCTGGAGACGGCGAGGCAGCCTCCCCACAGTCTGCGTATAGCTGCCAGCCTTGCTTGCACCACCAGGCTGTCTGCTTGCCTCAGCAGTGCCAGTGAATGATATCACATTTCAGTAAGGCTCTGAATGATTAAAGGGCAAAAACGAGATCACCCTGGGGGCCTCCCCGGTCCAGCGGCCGTCTCGCTCCCTGACTGGGTTAGTAGCACAAGCATGGCGGCCGCTCCCGCTCGGCGGTGCCGACAGATGCCGATCGCACCCGAAGCCCTCCCGGCAATACGGAGAAACCCGAACTCTGACGAAGTGGTTCGCAGCCCGCTCGGCGCTGTGCGCCGCCTGGGCGAAGGGGCCCGAAGCGGCGGCGCCGACTCGGCTCCCCGTGAGGGCGGGGTGTCGCCGAAGCGGGCCCGAAGGCGGGGCCGCGGGGACCGAGCGCAGCCCGGCCGGATGTGAGTGGAGCGGCCGCTTCCTGTTTCCCCGCAGTCCTCCCTCTCCCCGCCTTGGGTGGTGGCCGCTGCCTCGTCCCGGCTTCCAGGCACAGGGCGGAGGCGGCTGCGACCTGGTGCGGAGACTGTCGCCGACTCCCTTCTCGCGCGGCCTTCCACGCACCGCTCAGCAGCAGGACCCGCCGCCGAGGCGCAGCCCCAATGCAGGCCATCAAGTGTGTGGTGGTGGGTGACGGGTAAGTCTGAGGGGAGCCCTCCGTCGGGCCCTGGCCTTGGAGAGCGCTGCCGGCCTCGGGTGGGGGTGAGGGAGGAGGGTGTCCGCCCTTTGGGCGGGGAGGGGCGCGGGCCGCTCGGGCCCCGCCGCAAGTTATGGGCGCTCTGGCCGCGGAGCCCGGGCGCGGCCTTGCCGCCTCTGGGGGGTGCGGGGGCTGCCCGTGGCCGGGGGTGGCCGTGGCCGAGGGTGGCCGTGGCGAGGCGGCGGGTGGGTAGGGGGTGGGTGGTGGCCGCGGCTTCCTGCTGGTGGCGGGGGAGGGGAGGGAAGCGTGGGGCAAAGCTGTGAATGCTGCGAGCAAATGGTGGCTGCGTCGGGAGCGGGAGAGCGAGATTTCTGCAGGGGTGTTAGTAAGCGGTGGGTGTCTCCAGCGCTGGCCTCCTCCCCGAGCCCTGGATCGCTCTTGGGGAAGGTGCTACTGGGATAGGTGCTGTAGTGGTTTCTGAATAATTCATACGGGTGCTGACAGAAGTGGCTTTTGCCTGCCTTGGTACAGGAGGGCGTGCGCTTCGGGTTTGTTGTGGCAGGGGTGGGCCGCTTCTGTCAGCTCACCCGGGGAGCTGCCTCTTAGTTTTTGGTGTTTCATGTATCACTAGGCACACCGAAGTATTCAAAATGCATTTAAAAAAACCAAAAAACAAACCCACAAACAATGCTTTTAATGATATGAGGAATTCAGTGTTGATTTGAAATACCTGTTGTGGCAGTAACAAACTTATTACAGTTTATAGCTTGATTTTTGAGGTCTGATTCTTGCTGTAAAACTAAGTGAAATACACAAAACTCTAAACAGATCCTGAATGCTTGTGAACACAGTTTTTCTGCATGTGTGCATCTAGTCTTGTAAAAGTACTTATCTAAAGGAGACTGATAAAGCACGAAATGAAAATCATTAATGATACAGTTGTTGGTAAAGAGCTGCTACGCCTACAGCATTCTAATATGGTATTAGTCATAAGTGAAACAACTTGAGAATGCTTTTTAGAATTAGGTTAACTCTTTAAGGTTAGCTGTTGGATTTCAGTGTGAGAAATGCTGAAATTGTGATGAGGGAAGTTTGTGTTTGCTGCTTTAGAATATCCTCAATGATGCTATTCCCATCAATACTGAGGCATTCTTTCTTTGGCTAAATGTTAGAGCTCAGGGGAGCATCACAGGCTGGCTGGAGAACAAGACTTACCTTATGCAGTTTGAAAGGTTTGGTTTTCCATAGGAGAAAGAAAAATCACAGTGTAGGCTGATGATAATTGGTTTCACAGCAAACTTGTGTAGATGACAGGAGTGAAGTGTAGCTAAGTAGTTACACTACTGTCTGTAGTTTCATAGGGGGTGGTTTAATCTTCAAGTTATTTGTGTGGTTTTGTTGGTTTTTGGGTTTTGTAAAGATGTTGGATCTTTAAAAATGCAGCTGAGTATGGTTGAAAGATAAATTTACTTTGTGTAACAAATAGATTTTTGACTTGCTGTGCAAGATTTTGAGCAATATGAACTTCAATGAAAGTGGTATTCTGACAAATTAAGACTTGTCATAGCAATGTGATTCTTTGTTAGGATAACTGTGGACTTTCAGTTGAATTGATTTTAAACCCAACAGATTTGTTTTTCTATTATAATTTCTTAAATCACCTAAATTGTTATCTGTGACAGTGCTGTAAATGTGATGCATCACGTTTGGGTGGGGAAAAAAGATCAGTCTGCTTCCTCCATTAGATCTGAGAACTCAGCACAAACTATCATGTTGAGTAATTGATTCAACAAAGCAGTTCTTTATTGTCAGTTGCTCTGTAAACTGTTCTGCTTCCTAGCATGTTTGTTGTGCCTTGTCTTGGAAAGTGGTGTAATTCTACCTGAATGTTGTACGTAACGTGTGAACAAAATGCAGGAGGTGAATTTGGTTTCCAAGAAGAGCAAATCGGAAACAAGTCTCTCTTAAGGTTCTGTTGAGGTAGAATTGCTCATTTTTGGTAGGTTTGTATCATTCTCCATTTAATGGTTTTTAAAAAACATTTAACTAAAGGTGTTCCTCTGTGCTGTTGCTGCTTCAAAAGTTCAGGCTTTAGATGTATTCTAGGAAATGTGTGATGTTTGCTTTAGGTAAGGCTAAAGCTTTTTTGTTTCTATGAAACAACGCAAGCCAAAGATTTGCTTTTGTATTATAAAACTTAGGTATCATGTGCCCTCCACAAAGATCTGCTAGGAACCAAATAAGCAAAGGTGTAGAAGTATCTCTGTGGTGATTATTTTTTTAAGCTGTAAATGAGTAGACTTTCTCATATGTAACCCATGTTCTTAGTGCTTCGACTAGTGTCTGTTCATGTAAGTAAATTTGACTTGGAAAATACGGCATTTGTGCTTGCTGTGCTGCCGTATTTTGTCCTGTTGTTCATTCACTGTGGGGAGAAATGGCAACTGTTGCTTTGACTTCTTGATGATACAGAGCGGTAGGAATGTGCAGGACAGATGAGGAGCACTCCCCTTGAGTAACTGCAGGAACTGCTGTTGATTGACACTTGAGAAAAAGCATTGGTCTGAGTTATTTTTAGCAGCTTTTGTTTGCACTCTAAGAAGGCAGCTGTTAAGTGGTATGAAATCTCCAGTGAGGTTGTGTAATGTTAGGGGAAGTTCTGCATATTGGAAAAATGATTACTTACATGCAGCAGAAATGGTCACACTTCATGCTCTTTTGTAGGCATTTTTTAATTGTAGAAATACTGTAAGAACAAGAGCAGTGAATTAAGAGTCTCTGTCTGGAATTCTGCTTAATTTGTACATCTGCTAAAGCTATGCTAAATTTCATTTGATTGCTTATTGAGAGAGGGTTTGTAGGGTAATTGGCATCTTACTGTGTAGTGCAGTGTTGGTGTAGGATACTGAACACCTTGGGTGCCTCCAATGCAATCTGTAGAGAATGTGGTGAGTTGTGTCACCAAACTCTTAAAGTTTACAAAATGCAGCAGTATTGTAGGTACCGTGCAGTGTGTCGGGGAGAGGGTGTGTGACAGCGAGTAAAAGCAGCTTATCTGTCAGAGCCATAGCAAAAGTACTGAACTTTTGATTTGAGGATGATGCTAGAGAAATCTCAGCTGCTCTTTAATGCTTGAGGGAAAACCTGGGCTCTTGTGCATCATGTCTACTAGGGAAGTAGTTCATGTGGATAAGAGAAAGAAAGGAGGTAGTCGAAGCTTTTCATGAAGGCTGCCACCTGTTTGCAGATACGGGTGTTTCGGGCCTTAACCCAGCAAGTACTTCAGCTGGCCTCTATCTCCATAGCTGTAAATGGGAATGGAATTCTCAGCCATGGTTTTTAGTTGCAGCAAAACAGAAAACTCTCAGCCATCTACACAACTCCGGCACTTTTAAAATGGAAGAGATGGTGCAGGTCTTCCAACAGCATTTCCAGTGCATGTCACATAAGATGGCTCCAAGCAGCTCTAACACAATGGGGAAGCTTCATAAAACATGTAACTAAGTCCAGGACAGAGATGGCGTGTTTTGTTGTCAGGAATTAATACCTGTGTGGTTATATAAATACATCAATTCCTGGATGGTACCTGGAAGCAATAGGGGATCCAGTGCTGTCTTTTCCAAGTCTTTCACTTGCTGGTTAAAACACCATCTTTCTGTAGGCCATATTTTAAATGACAGTCAAATGTTACTAGTTTCATTTATGTAATAGTGGGTGGACAGAGCTATGATTAAGTCGTTGCTAGAAATCTTGCTCTGACTAATCTTGGTTCAGCTTTAGTTTCCTAGTCTCAGCCTTTATGTACAAGGATTTATGTGTTGCCAAACAGAATTCTCTTTAGGAGAGTTCTTTAATACAGAAGTCTAAAAAAGCTGGTAATGTAAGTTGATAAAGGTTGTGCCTTATCTATAAAGGTAGGCTTTAGTGTTTGTTTTTAAGACTTGTGACCATAATGATCTGATTCTTAGGGCAGTGAGCCAAAAGGCAAGGAGAGCAGGAAACCTAGATGGAGCAAGTCTGAAACAGGGTTGTTGAACGTGTTTTTTCTTGTTAAAATGACTCTGGCGGATTGGTGCTGCAGAAACACTCTACAGGCACTTCTAGGCCTGGAATGAATCTCTCACTACCTCCTTCCTATGCTGTTTTGATTAGCCAGAGCAGACTCACCAGTTTCAGTACAAGGCAAGTGAAGGAGCCTGGCTGCAGAAAAAAATTCTTTATCCACTGCTGAAAATGTTAAGTTTAACCTTAATTTGTTAGAAGCTTAAATTCTGTGTAATTAGACCAAACAGGTTCTAGAAGCATGAGAACACGTAGCCCATGCACTTCAGGAAGTTTTCCAAAGAAAGTGGCTTAGTATTTTAAAGGTTTTAACATTTGTCCTTTTTAAACTGGACCGGTGTAGCCTGCTTTGTAGTGCTGTGAGTGCAGTTCAGCAGTATATTGAAGCTGATCTAACTGATAGCTCAGGGAGCTGAAATTGTTGTCCTAGTGGGGGAAGCAGCGTAATAGCTTCCCTTAACTCCTTGTTCTGGCTTGTTACAGAGGCAGTGCATGCTAGTGCAGGAGATAAGATGGGATCTGCTCTTCTGACAGCTGTTAACATTAGCTAGCTGTGTTGTCATACTGCTCCCTGATTCTGTCCCACAGAAGTTTCTGAAGGCTAAATCCCCCTCCTGTTTTTCAGCACAAGTATATCTCAAGCTTGTTACTACAGGAAAATGTTCAGCACTTATACTTCTAAAGAACAGAATAAGTGCCCTGTTTATTGTTGTTATAGCTTGGTAAAAGAGTGCATGCTGAAAGGAAAAAAATTAACCTGACTGTGCAAGGAGCTGGCATCTTGTTTCCTTAGAAGCAGGTGTGAAAAGTAGTGTGGAAAACTGCTGGTATGGTCAGAGTGAGTTACAGCAGGTGGGATGTTATACTGGGTGTCAGGTCAGAAACATAACATTACAATTAAAAAATGGGTGTGTAGGATAAAATCCTAGGTGCATTTGTACACTGAAGCAACTCTTTCACAGCTCAAGTGTTTGAGGTAATGTCATGCTGCTATCAAATAATGGGCTAATGCAGTGTGGAACTGCCTAAAGTTTAATTGAGAGACTTGTTGCAGATTGAGCTACAGCATAAAACGGTCACTTATGATTGTGAATAAGCTCCAGATTTACTTAGCCTGCCTTAATTGTGAGTCAGTAGGTAAGGCTGGCTGGTAAATGTTGAGCATTAAGTAATTTTAAATGATGTTTGGAAGATGGCCTTTGATAAGTTAGGGAACAGTACACATGCTGCCAGAGAGATGAAATGCAGTCAGTTAAGTGAAAGATAAAGTGAAATTCATAGGTGAATTTCATAGGTTAAGTGAAATTCATATATGAATGCCTCACAATATTTGCAGCTTGAGAGCTAAATAAGCCCTTCACTAAAGCTTGTTTCTGTGAGGTTGGTTGGTGGTTTTTTTCTGCAGGAGCTAACAGACAATAGCATATTTTTAGTCATAGCATTTGATTCTTGGGTTGGGTTTGTTTGTGGGTTTGGTTTTCTTTTTTTAATATTAACTGCAGTTCTAGACTCAAACTTTAGTAATTCCCTTCAGCTGGAGAGAGCTTCAGTTCAGAAGGCTCATTAAGTCAAACCTAATAGTAATGGCAAGGAAGATTGTACCTTTCAGTGCAGTAAGGTTTCAAAGTTACTGCGGACGTGCTTTGTGCAGATGGTTGTAGTGATAAAGCATCTGCAAGGCAATGCAGTTTTCCTTGCATGGGAGTTTATCTGTCTGAGAAGAGTGATGGGGAAGAATTGCAAGCCTGTCTGGGCATTATTGCTTTTGATCAACTAGTTGCACACTCACCTCTGGAATCTCTCACACTGTTAAAGGATTATGCACTTAAAGTGAGAAACCAGCATGGGAACCAATCCTGCAGTGCCAGAAACACTCTTTGCAGTGTCTTCTGTTTAAAAAGAAATATGCTCCAATTTCAGGTTTTCCAACCCTTTAATTGAAACAGTAACAAAAGTTCAGTGGTGCTGTTCATCTAGTGTTTGACTCTAGATAAGGTATGAGGAGGAGGGTGGAGAGGGAAGGAGCTTACTGCCAGAGTTTTGAAAGAAACCTGAAATAGAACCTTGCCCTGCTCCCATTTGAAGCTGTTCAGAATGAGATTGGTGGGAAATGGTTCAGTGTTTCAGGTTCTCCAATATTGGAATGTAGTCTATCTATAAATCAGCTTATGAAATGTTTGAATAGTTGACAAAGGCATGTGGGGAGTAATTTTGCAATGGCAACAGATGTTGTGAGGATTATAATTTGTACTTGTTCCTCAAATATTCCAAAGTAACAATGTTCTGAGAATACACTTTTCAGTCTTGTGTGGGAGTTTACCATTTTGTGGAAGAGAGAACAGTTTTGGAGTTGGGTAGAGGGTATCTGGAAATGCTTTTCAGGTTTTTTAACTTCAGGGATTTGGAGTAAGGCTGTCACGATCAGTATCCAGTCGTGAGCATAGCAGATGTTAGTAGTCTTATTAATATTGGTGGATTTGGGGGGGGAGGGGACGGACTGGGGGTCTAAAGATTAACAAAATATGTTAATTTAACACTTCACATAATGGGTGGTTGTATTAGGTGTGTTTTAATTACCAGTAATCGTAAAGCTATAGTGTGTTAGCTGTTTTCTCACACAACAGTGACTACTGACACTCAATTGTTCTTTAGATGACTGGAGGTAATCAATCTTCTTCCCTAGAACAAATATTCTTTCCCAGTTTTCAAGATGAATGTGTTTCACATGTGAACTTTTTCTTTTTACAGTGCTGTAGGTAAAACATGCCTACTCATCAGTTACACAACCAATGCATTTCCTGGAGAATATATACCCACTGTGTAAGTACTTCTGAAATGCTCAAAACTCATTTGTGCTTGTTGCCATTCCAGATTCCGTGTTGGAGTTGTTTGAATTAGCTGCAAGCAGCTCTTGGTTTCCTCTTAAATGTTTAACTGAGTATCTAGGTGTGTGCAAGGAGAAGCATTTTGGGCTTTTACTTCATGGCACAGTCGTACCTGTGCTTGTTCATGCTCTGTCAGCTTAGCCTCTGCCTGCCCTCTAGGCCTAGTTTATTAGGGACTACCATTTACTAACATTTTATCAGTGCTGTTCTCTTCTAAAATAATGTATTATTTCTATCTTTAATGTCATTCATAAGCAGGCTGAAGAGCTTGTAAAATGTCATATCTGAATCAGAAATAGTCAGTTTATGCAACTAGAGGGTTTTGTTTTTCATTTGTTCCTTCCACATTTTGTGCTGCAGCCTGTCCTCTGAGCCAGCCACAGCTCTCTACCTCCTCAGACAAGGCTGTGGGGACTCATTTATTTTGGTGCTTCCTGTTTTCTTGCATGTAAGAATTTGTCAGTATCGGTGTTAGTGTAGTTCCCTTTTGAGGGCCTGTTGGAGGGAGGTGTCTTAGACACAAGCAGCTTTTTGCCCTTTTCAGATATTTCTCTTTTTATGTCTTCTCTGTAAGTATTAGTGAGTTTCTCAGATAACAGTGTTTATGGATGGCTTCAGTAAACTTTCAAGGCCTTGTTGTCTTAATTGTTCCTATTTCTTTCTCTGGTCTAAAATTCAGGTTTTTGCATTCCAGTGTGCTTGTGTTTCCAGTGAATGTGGTTTACTCTTAACAAGTCATCACAACCTTTGTGCATACTGTAGTGATAAGATAAAAATTATGCCTCTACTGTCCCCTGGTTATTAACTTCTGATATTTCATTGGAGGATTTTTTAAAGTTTGTGTTTCATTAGCAGGGCTAATAGGTTGTGGTGGGGTATTTTTCTAACCTGCTGCTGCCATTAAGGATTCCTGGGTTGTTGCTTATGTATCTTCTATTCTAAATCTTACAAAACAAGACAGATTAGCTTGCTGAGTATCCCACTAAGACTGGAAAGTGCTTGCTAAGCACGTCACCTGCTTTCCTGTGCTTACTGAGATTAATACTTCCTTTGGAGGAGCCATGAAAAAGATTACTAATGCTCAGACTGGACCAAGTCTGTTGTGCTTGTTGCTTTTCTCCTTCCATTACCCGAGGCTGAGCTCAGTAGTTAAAGGAGAATGTTACCGTTTCTGGGGGACAGAAGGATGCAATAAAAATGTTTCCTTTCATAGTGTTCCCAATGAGGACTCTAGCCAAGTCCTTGGGCTCTCTGTTTTAGTGCAAGCTTACAAAGCTCATTCATCCTTTGTTTTTTTTAGTTTTGACAACTACTCTGCTAATGTAATGGTTGATGGAAAACCAGTCAACCTGGGCTTGTGGGACACAGCTGGTCAAGAGGACTATGACAGACTACGTCCACTCTCCTATCCACAAACAGTAAGAACTACAGTGTAAAACTAAAAAGAATCTGTGCAGCTTTGTCAAAGGTTTTTAGTTTTTGAACAGAAGGTTGATGTCGTACTTGGAGCTGTGTCTCTTAGGAACAGTGATTCATGCAAGCCACCTTCCTTCATCCTACATGCTGTAGCTGTAATAGTATGGTCTTTGATGTGCGTGCTGTTGTACAAACGTTAACATTTTCATGCTGGTGTATTTGCCTGCACCCATACTTGTTGCCTTTTCTTTAACTGCAGCCTCGGAATCAACTAGAATGCTTGATTTAAAACAAGATAAAAAACACAAACAAAACCCACCCCAAAACAAAACCAAAAACCCCTTCGTGAATAGTCCCCTCAGCTGGTCCATTGATTTTCAGGTTAGCTGCTTGCCAAAAGCAGGGCTTGTTTTTGTTTCCAGGCGTGCTGTTTGGCTGCAACCTGAAACTGTCACTGCTAAGCACTTGATAATTGTTTAGTCTCTGTGAAGATGTTCTAAATGCAAGAGGCAGTTCTGAATGAAGATATTATTGGTATTGACAGAGGCTGCCTTGGAGCTTTCTAATGTACTTAAGGCTGTGGCTATTTTATTACTTGCTGTAGTTTGTACTGTAACGTCAATACAAATGTGCTTCTGTCTTCCGTGCTTGCAACCGCCTAAGTCCTGTTTGCAGGCTGCATCTTTCCTTGTGCAAGGAAAATGCTGAAGTAATCTGCTGTGCTTTTTCCAGTGCAACTTCAGCTGCAGTTACCTCTGTAGAGGCTGGTTTTCTAGTCTCTTTAGAGCAGTTACTTTTGTCGGGTGGAACTCTGCTGTAAGTAAAGGATGGAGGTCATTTGCAGGGCTTTTTGGTGTCGATTGCTATTGTTGTTAACTGCCAAATTCAGTGCTAACAATGTAAAAGGCAAAGTGGTGCCATTCATAGCAGAATAATGTAAATCTTATTTCCATTCATAGCAGAATAATGTAAATCTTATTTAATGAATTCTGGTGCTCCTTTTAGTAAACTGTTTTTAATTCACAATTTTCTTTAATTCACTACTCACTGACTTATACAATTAGGCTTTCCCATTGATTCCCATACCCAAGATGGATGTGAACTTGCCAGTTGCAGGCAACTGCAAGTAGAAATGCAGCAGCAATGCCAGCACTATCTGCCTTTCTAGGGAGAGAGATAATGGAAAGCTGGTTTTATCTAATATTTATGGGATACTAAGAACTTAAGATTTCATGAAGTAACCCAGGGTAGAAAAAGGTATGTTGAAAGATCACTTAATAGTGTGAGAAAGCAGAGTTGTAAGGGAGTGTATCATTCCTCTTCTATGGCAGAGGGACAGAATGCATGTGCATGTCTTCAGCCTGCTAAAATAACTTTGGCTTTCAGACTGCAAAAGAATTCCATCTAAGCATACTTTGGGGGAAAATAATCTCTTCTGTTGTACATCTCTTACATAAAGGTTTTATGTACAGCAGAAAATCAAACAGGGTGGTCAGTCTTGAACTTCTTCTGGAAGTGGTCTTCAGATTTTAGCCTTGTGCAATATGTAAGAAGCATCACTTAAGGGTACCCACAAAACTAACAAAAAAGCACAGAGAAGGAGAAAATGGAGCTGATGAAGCCTGACTTTTTAAGTATCGGCATTCAGCATCCTGCTTCCTTCCCTGTGCTCTTTAAAACTCACCCCTGGCAAGTTCTTGTGGCCCTGTTTCCCAGTGTGTGCACCTGAGCTTTTGGGCAAGGTGACAGCAGGTACTGCTGATTGCTTGGCCACTGAGTGTATCTCCATTCGCCACCCAGCAGTTCAGCAGCTCTTCAGAGTAAGGACTTTGCTGTAGCTGAGGCATTAATTTGTATCTTTGCCCCTTATGTTTTTTTCATTGAAATGTACAGGAATTTGGTAGGGTCTGTTGAATGTCTTTGAAATCTACCCTTATTTTGAAATGTCTGGGGAAGGAAGAAGTTGGCCCAGAGCAGGTGGTTAAATTGTTTCCTCAGGCAACCAATCCAAAAATAAAATTGTGTGAGGAGGATGCCTGTCACGAGAAGTTTGCTCTTGCCACTCTCTTCTGACAATGCAGCCAGACATTTACAGGCTTTGGGGAAGTCTGGGGGTCTGTTCTGGGTGCAGGCAGTTGGTTGTGTGGAATTACAGGGCGGCGTCTCTCTCTTAAGAAGGAAAGTCGCGTTGTGTATATTTGTGAGCACAAATCTGACCGAGAGGACATTTTCCCTTAAAGCCATTTTAGGAGTAACTTTATCTCCTACTGTTACTAGGTTGGAGGAACCAATGGTAAGAGTAAATCTTCCAGTCTGACAGATCAACCTATTGCCGTATGTAACACGTTAACTCCAGTTCCAAGTTCTGCCATCTTGTCTTGCTTACCATAGTGATAAATTGGCCCCTATTTTATAAACAACTGCTTTCTTGGAACTAGCCAATTGAGAACTCTGGTACCAAATCTCTATACAAGTTGCAAAGACTGAAAGTTCTCTTGCAAATCAGTAGCTTTTCCTCCTAATTGTTAAGATTGGTAGTGTGCAAGACACCTGAAATCTCCATGCAATTCCTTATGGTTACACTGAATTTTTCTGCTCTCTGGAGCTAGCAAAGGAAAGAGTCTGCCTAATGTGCAGCACTTCAGTCACCACAAAGCTGCAGAATTGGAGAACAGAAGTAGTGGCCATAGTATCACACTATTTGATGTTGTTTCTTTCTTCTTCTGGGACGCTGCTACGGAAACTTGTTGGGGTGATGCATGAACAACTGGGTTGCAAGTGCTTAGCAGTGCAGATGTCAGCTGCTGACCTAACAAAATGCCGTGAAATGCAGCACAATCAACTAACAATCTGAAATGCCTGATTCTGTAACACAGTTGACACTGAGTAAGTGCGGATGCAGAGGTAGGTTGGGGAAAGTTGGGCTTGTTTCAGTAGTAGGTCACACAGCAGGATTACAGTCTGCACCGGTTTAGGTCAAGAAACATCAATTGTGGTTATTCTGAACACTTACAGACTATGGTGTGAAGCTCCTTGCTCTTTAAGGTCTGCAGTGTACTGTGCTCTAAAATGATTTTACTTGCTCTTGCAACCTTTCTTTTGCCTTCAATTGACAAGTGAGATATGTATCATTTAGAAAGGGAAGAAGGAAGCAGTTCTGAAATGTTTTATACTGGCATTCAATAGCAGTGGCAGTTCTACAATTATTGCCTCTATGCCCCAATCAGGAGAATCTTGCAGAAGTTCAGATTTGATTTTTTACTTTTTTTTTTGGTTGCACACTGTGTGCTTTGCCTTTGCAATGTAAGACTCATTGAGGGGACTATATTAACAGTATGTTAATATATCTTAACATTTGGTGCCAACAGCTAACACTTTGCAGCATCCTGTGCTGATACGTGTCTTTCAAGGCTTGAATCACTTAGAGGCCTGCAGGGAGCATCCAGCCTGGGTTTAGAAGCCAGTCTGATGATTCATCTTTGCTGCTGTTTGTCCAGGATCTGAAGTGTTGGTTTGCTTTGGTGTGGTTTTTTTTCTTCTTTTTTTTTTTCCCCTGTTGGTGAGGGAGAAGGAATGACATTATGAAGTAAAAGCTTGCAGTGTAGTGGTGGTTTTAGTTGCTGGCTTTAGTGGTTTTAGTTGCTGGCTACTGCAATAGCTGACGATATCAATTTGACTACAATCTAGTTGTTGGTTGCCCCTGCCCTTTGTAGCTGCTTGTAGCTGCCTAGGAATGGATTTCCCATTGGGAAGAGTACCTTTAATTGTTATGTGCAGCTGTATTATCCCCCTTACTTTTTGCAAGTGTGATACAGGTGCTGTGACACTGGCCTGTTCAGAGTTGAGAGATTCTGCAGTGGTTGCTCTGCTGGGCTAACATCTGTCAACTTGTTTTGTAGGATGTCTTCTTAATCTGCTTTTCCCTTGTCAGTCCTGCTTCCTTTGAAAATGTCCGTGCTAAGGTAAGTACAAGCTGGTAGCACTTTGTCTAAGGGTTCAGCATAGGCCTCCCCTTGCATCAGTGGCTGGAAATGCATTAGGTGGGGTTTATTTTCTTTTTTGCAAGCAGTGTGAAATGTGGTTTGAAAAGGCAGAAACCCATTTGCCTAACTTCAGTCACCGAAAGTTAGTGTTCATAGAACACTTAAGTATGAATTGTTCCTTTCAATTGATAGGGTAACAGAAATGTAAGAGTTTTCAACCAGTGAGGTACTAAGATCACAAATAGGAGTTTTCCTTTCAGTGCAAGGCAAAGGAAAAATTAAACCTCAAGTGTATGTAAAAATTAGGTTCATAGCACTTGTTTCTTGCATCAGCCAGCATTCTAGTACATGGTTTGCTACTGCTGCACTCTTTCATCTCCTTGGACATCTCAGCTGTATGATGGCTTTGTGGAGACTTCACAAATAAGAGGTGGTCTCCATGGGTGGGGGAAGTGTAGGTCAGGGTTTTTTTCTCACTTGTGGGAAAAATACATCCCTTATTGGGGTGAACTTTTAAGTTCTACAGAAATACCAGCTGGCTTCAATGGAAATGTCTTGCAGTTGTATGTTCTTTTCTAATACAGCCTTAATGGGGTCTTATGAGCTCCCCTTACTCTTTGACTCTTGAAAGTGTCATGGACTCTGAGCCTTTCAGTCTTAATGTTAGAGAGCCTCTGTGGAAATCTGCCCCCACACAACCTATGCTGGTTTCTTGCAGTGGTATCCTGAGGTGCGGCACCATTGCCCCAACACCCCCATCATTTTAGTGGGTACCAAACTCGATCTCCGGGATGATAAGGACACTATTGAGAAGCTGAAGGAGAAGAAACTGACTCCTATCACCTACCCACAGGGCCTTGCCATGGCAAAAGAGATTGGTATGATGGCAGTGGGGTTATTGTTCTAAATTTGTGAAGATGTTGTATCTTAATTAAAATAAATGCCTGGCTTCTGTTGCGGAGTTGCTCGGAGCAGTGCTGCTGGAACTGAGGAGAACTGCTTTGTGATTGCCTCTTTGCCTTCCACAGGTGCAGTGAAATACCTCGAGTGCTCCGCGCTTACGCAGCGAGGCCTCAAGACAGTGTTTGATGAAGCTATCCGAGCAGTTCTGTGCCCCCCTCCCGTAAAGAAGAGGAAGAGAAAATGTCTGCTGCTGTAAATGTTACCCTCCCCCAGCCCAGTCCCAACCTTGTGCTTTGCTCAGAACAATGGAGCATTCACACTTAATGCCAAGTTTCTCTGTTTTAAATTAGTTCTCTTCCATAAATTCTTGAACCAGTCAACAATTTCATGGTTTCATTTGTTCAGAGTTACCTTGCATTCTTCTCAAACTCCTGAAAAGACAAACCTATGTAAAGCCTTATTTTTAAAATCCTGTTCTTGCTCAATTAAGTGTTGCCAAACTATCTGCTGAACTAAGTTGCATTGTTGTGCTACCAACACTAAGCACTAAACCGTTTTTTAAAGATTTTTCTTGAAGACGACTCTAATTTCTGGTAGGAAATGCAAAACCTTTCTAGTTTTTCACAGTAACTACCGTGTAATTAGCAAGACACTGCACTCCAGCGTGTTTGATTACAACCCACAGTCCTTGCATAGTGTTGTGTAATGACCCTAAATCTTTGACGATGACTGACACCCTTGAGTCACAGTGTAAAATGCTTTATCCTTGGTGAGGGCTTGGTTGCAATCTAGTTCTTGCTGCTGTGATTTAAACACAATAAATACCTGTTCTTACTGAAGTGTATCTAGTCCTTTTGACAGCATTCTCTCGTGATGGGTAACTGAAACTCGCATCAATGATAGTGCCAGACAGTATTTTTACACTGTACAGCTGACTTACACTACACTGCCAGAGTAGCTGAAACTGAATTGACTCTTGTTGCAGGTTAAAATCAGGGACCATTTTCCTCGAGGTGCAGTAGTGGAGGAGAGGCTGGCGTTCATCCGCGAATTCCTTTGACTTTCGAGCAGGGCATTCATTTAGGTACAGTTCCGAAGCAGTCATTCCCACAGCTGTTGTGTAGTAAATGCTTTTTGTGTAGGATCTCTTCTTCCTGAGCAATATAACTTGTATTTTTGAAACCTTTCTGATGATAGAGACTTGCTTTTTTCTTTTGTAGAGTAGCGTGTTCAAGCATATTCTCCTAATTTTCCTGTTACTTCTGACCCAGTAAGTTATATGCTTTCTGAGGAGCTTTTAGTCTATTAACTAGGTGTAAAAATCATGTGAAGCAGCTTTACACATTTTAGGGTTGGGTTTTTTTTTCCTATTTTAAACCTCTATAAACTCTGAACCCTCTCAACTGTCACTCTTTGCCAGATGTCCCCACCACTGTAACATTACTAATGCAGACAAGTGTTCTCGATGTCACTACATGTACATGTGCAGCATAGATTGAGTAATGGTAACTTGGGTCTGTGAGGTTCTGTAAATTAGTGCTAATGTTCTGTACACCTAAACTGGCAGGAATACAATGTTGGACTACACCCTTCCAACCACTACAGCAGAATTGAAAAAGAAAAGTTGCAAAATTGTGAAGTTTTTACATTGATCTTTTGCTAATGCAATTAGCAGTATGTTTTGCATGTATGACTTAATAAATCCTTGAATCACACGGGTGGTGGTCATCTTTGAGTTTCTGAGCAAGCGTTCTCTTTCTGGTACCACTCTGGATGAAGTGTTCTGCTGCTGCTGCCAACAGCAGCATGGGGCACTTGTCTGCTGCAGGGGGGTGTGTGTGTGCTGACCACAGCCTTTCAGTGGTGCCCTGATGTTAAGAACCACCACACAATAGGGAACTTGGCAACATTTCTTCAGAGCCCTCACATTATCATTTGAGTCATTACTAGCTCCTGCTACTGCCAACCAGGGAGGAAAAGAACAATACCTGTTTCATTCTGTGCAAACAAAATTGTTACTGCTTTAATGGTTGGTAAATGATGGCTCTGGTGCAGTATTATTTGAGCTAAAATGTCTCAGATTTTAACCTTTTAATGTTGCAGCTGTGCTGTATGCTTGTCAGCGCTCCTGTCTCACCCTTGCTGCCTCCTTGAAGAGGAAGCACCTGTTATGCCTTTGGTGTTGACTTTCCTCACTGCACAGCATCTAGCTCTGAACAGCCAGCAGCCAGTAACTGTTGTCTTGCACCCAGCACACCTGAACAGAAGACAGCAGGTTTTGAGAGTGCATTTTATTTTGTCTCCATATTATCACAGCAACAACATCCAAACAGTTACTCTCAAACACATCAGAGAACTTTGTCTGCTAATTTTGTTTCTTAACAAATGCTGCTGAGCCTTGAAAAGCCAGAAGTTAAAATCAGCTGCACACTGGAAAGAAGGAACCCACTTTTTAAAATCATCACAACTGGTTGTACGCTTCTGATAGAACTGGATTGGTGCTCTCAGAGCTAGAGCTGGTGATTCAGATGATGGGAGGGCATGAATGCATTTCTTTTTTTCCTCTCATGAAGTAGTTAACAATATTAGTTCAGCTTAAAATCAATAAAAGTAGTCATGTGGATCGGCAACTAGAAAAGACAGGTCCAGGAAAGAATATTGCACATGTGTACCCAAGCAGCATTTAACCACAACACCCCCAGGATACTACCAGTCTGTAATAGTGCAGTGGCTCAGAACCACCCCATGACAGCCCCGTGCAGTGCTGCCAGTGCACTGCTGCAGCCCTGCTCACTTACCCCGCTTCAGCCACTCACCCCTGCAAGGTGTTGCTTTCGGAGCCTTCCATTCCTATGATGCTCCCCAGGCTCTGCAAGGGTTGGTCGAAGGGCATTAAGACAACTGCGTGAAGTGACTCTGAAGCAGAACTGGACTTCATGTTCCATTGGTAAGGTCTGACAGAGCTCTGCTGTAAGGTGTAGGCCACACTGTCCTCACACGCACCCCCACTCTGGTCAAGTACTCAGCTGACACCTCGGCTCCTGTGTGCCAGTGTCCACAGGCTTAGCTAGAAGGTGTCACACTGTTCATTGTGCAAAAGCTCAGCCTTCAGCAGCAACGCAGGATCTGTGCTTTGACCAGCAGAATGTGACTTGGGTCGCTGCAGAGCAAGGGCACTGAGGCCCCCCTTTATTTTACACAATGCATGAAGTACTGAAACCCACTTCGGCATGAAAGCAGAGTGGGTGCTGAATGCTTGAGACCTGCAGTAAAACCCCCACAGCTCCTCTCCCAGCACTGCTTACACCACGTTGGTGTTACATTCTCGTGTTTGACAAGAAATACATGATTCATGTTCCTGAGACAAACTGTTCAGAGCTTTGAGCACAACATCTGGCATGTGGTCTGTTATCATCTTGGGACTTATTAAAATGCTGCTGAAGGTTGTTTCGTTTGACCAGCGGGCCGAATATTTAATATCTGAAGAGCACAACCTAGGAAAGAAAACACCACAAATACAATGGCTTAGGCTGTCAACACTGGTGCTTGACACCGAGCCTGGAACAGCCTTCAACCCTTGCTTGGGGAGAAACTGGAACTTTCTCAACCTGTCAAATAATGCACAGAACAGTCTGAGCAAAGCAGGGGGGGGCAGGGTTTAGCATTGCCCATTCCCATCAAACTTGGGGAATAAGTCACTGCTACCAGTAGAAAAATCAGCAACTGTGATGTATTTAAGATCATTTTTTTATAGAACCTGAAGGGGACTCGTGCTAGTTCAGCTAATTAAAAAACTCGATTAATTGCTGTGCTGGGGAGTAAATCAAGGAAAAGAAGTAACAAAAGTAAAGTAAGAGTAGCCATGGAGAGAGCTTGCCAGGTCACAGGTGTTTAAAGCAGCTCACTTGTAAAGCCAGGATTAAAATTGTTAAAAATGTGAAGCTTAAATGAAATAGGAATCTACTGCATGGGAGGGAAAAAAAGTCCATTCCTTCTCCATCCCTTTTCTTTCCTCTTCTGTAAGGTATAGATTTTACTTTTGTAAGAGGGTCTTGTGCACCTTACAGGTACTCCTATTTATATTACAGAATGGAAGAGGGTATCAAGGACTACCCTGCTTGTGGCTTGTTTCAGGTGTTTTTGTCCCCAAAACAAATAATCCAACACCAACAAAATACAAACAAAACAAAAAATGCCCTAAACACAACAACTCTGCCCCCCCAAAGCTATAATCCTCACCCCTCCTCCAGTTTCAGTGTTTCTCTTGTCTTTGTGTCTCACTTCCCTGGGCCCACAAAACGAGCAAAGGACAGGACACTAGAGGCTGCAGGGGCACTCTGGCTACTGGGCCTCCAGCCTGGCTGGGCTGGTATTCCAGGCAGTATTTTGCCTCCTTCTCATCACCATTATTCGTGTGACCACTCAGTAACTGGGTATTTGGTTATCACTTCTTTGCTACCAGGACACAAGACTGCAAGACTGCAGTCTCAGGAACCACAGCTTGCCAAACCTCAGCTTTAAAATTGAAATCATCCCCTGAGCACACATGGGTGGAATGGGGGACGCAGGCAGCAAGAGAGTGCATCTCTAGGGCTCACAGAAAGAAGCAGGGAGGCTCGGAATAAAAACTGAAGGGCTGGCTGATGGTGTAATAACCCAAGAGGGGTACTGGAGATGCAGAGCTGGAAACATGCTTTGAAAGTGGGAAGCAGCTTGAAGCAGATTGTAAGAAAACAGGGCAGTGGCATTTGCCATTCTACTCACCTCCTAGAGCTGGATTCTTCTACAATGTGGATGATCTTTCCAGGAAGATACAGACGAGGATACTGAGGTGGTGAATTTAAGTGAGATTCATCCTCAAGGGCATGGTATGAAGGTGACCGATGCACCATTAAACTCTCCTCAGCTAGGAGTGGCTGGCTGAGGGCATCTTGGTTTCTACCATCCAGCTCAGTTGGGAAGTTATCTGGATCTCCTCCAAATACTTCATACCAACACCCACGCAGCAAAATCTGGTACTGAATTCAGAAAGAAAAAGTCAAACTGAGGCCCGGCATCTCCAAGGAACTTATTCTAGTTGTATGCTTGCATGCACATCCTTGGAAACTACAAGCAGGAAATGTTGTAAGGATCAGAAATACAGGCACCAGCTGTCACTCATCAAAGCTGGGGCTTAACCCATGTACCGATTCCACTGATTTTTAACCAAGAACTGCAGTTAGTTACCTTGGGTCGGTTGCAGTTTGCTACAATTCTCACTATTCTCCTCTTCAAATCCTCCATGTTGGGCATACTCAACCTGTTGAAACACACAGGACAAAGTGCAGTCTCCTATCTCTGAAGTCTAATGCATCCCAGAAGGAACAATTCAAAACCATTTCATCTCACCTTGCAACAAGGTCCTTCCCAACAATGACTGAAACGATGAAGTGCTTTGTGTAATCTGCAAGTGATTTGCTTAACAGAAAAAGAGAAGAGACGCCCTTTAGATACACTAAAGAGATGCCCAGCTTCAGTTTTATGATTGTTCTCCTTCAATAAAAGCACAAATAGGTGGCACCAGCAGCAGTATTTGCAGTCAGCTCTTCAGCAGACTTTCAGATCTGCTCCAGGTGAGGGAGCAACTTCAATGCTGACCGTAGTGGTGTGTGCAGATATTGAAGAGGCCAAGCTGCACCAGGAGAGGTGAGCATTTTATTCCCCAAAACATTTTAATCCCTAATAATAGTACCTGATAGAACTGACTAGATGTATTCATTCTGTAACATTCCTCCAAGAACTTGAGTGCAACTTGAGATGGAGCAAATTAATTATAGTGGAAAATACATAAAGCATCTCTCAACACAGCCCAGAGTTACCATCTAACATTAATTGAAGATTTTTGTATCTCAGACAAAGGCAGAAGGCTCTCACCTTAGCAGTCCTCCTGGAGGAGAAAAGGCATAACACCTTAATGTTGGGAAAGAGTTCCTGAGCATGATTGCCAGTATCGATGCTGTTCCACCACCCAAACTGTGACCAACTATCACAAGTTTATATTCCTACAGACAGGAAGAGAAGACTGAAACAGTGACACAGAAACAGCTTTGTGTAATCTTCCTGGCAAAATGAGTGATGTGGAAGGCAACTTACTGGAGCAATTGTGAAAGCCTGGTTTAAAATGCCATCGTTTATCAGCTTTCGATAGATGTAATTTGCAGCTTGAGTAATTCCCTGGAAGACAGCATTTCAAGTTAGAAGAGAAGGGTGCATCTAAATCTGAAGTGTGACACCTGCACACCTTAAATACAACACCACCACAGAACAATTTTCTCTCTGCAAAGCTGCTATTCTCATCCTGGTCTAGTTGTAACCAAGTGGTCTTGTATGTAATGGTGAAAAAGGGTGTTTTGGTATTTAATAAGGACATAAATTCTGACAAGAGGGCTACAAATTTTACCTTGCAGGTCCAGAGACAGTATTTGATGCAATAACCCAGTCACTGAAATAACTGTACTACCCATCTCACAAGCACAGCACTGTTCTGTTTAGCTAAAGGATCCCAGGTACCTGTAACTCTCTGACTGCCGAGATGACTGACAAACAGCTACAGACTGCACACACCTTATGCACAAAGCCATTCTCTAGAACATCCTCCAGTGTCAAGTCTTCACAATCTGCTGACAGGTCAGTGAGAATGTCCTGTAAACAAGACAGCTTTTGTCAGGCCTCTCTGCAGGGCCATCACCAAGATCACCAAGCTGACTTCCAAGCAAACACTACCCACCATAAACCACCACCCAAGCAAATATACAGAGCAATCGACTCTGCTTTCAGCAACTATTTCCAAGTGCAATCACAAACACCACAGCATGTACCTGCACTCAGATTGAAAAGGAATTACCACTGCCCACCCTCTGCTCTCTTTCAGAGGCCATCCAAGGACAGGAGGCCTTAGGCCTGGTAAGACCCATACCTGTCAGCCATTGTTTGCGATGTGTGCCAACCTAACACAATTTCCTCTAAATACAAGGACTTCACCCATTTCTGTAGAGCTAATGATACCTCAAAAGACAAGGTTCCTCTCACTGCCACCACAATAGCTTCTTTTTTGTGATCCAAAGCAACATAAAATGGAATCTCATAAATCTGCAAGAAAAACAAGTAATCAGTGAAGCCACCATCTTTTCTCACCTCCTGAAAGCCCTTACTCAGGCTCTCTTTATTATGTTATGGGGAAAAAATGAATTATTTTCTTATCAAGTTATTTTAAGTGCCTTTACTGCAATACTGGGACAAAAGTGAATGTTTCGGGGCCTGTTTGCTTATTGCACATGATAAATGCTGAAGGCAAAGTGGAAACTTCACCCCTTGCCTTCAGTGAATTCATCACTATGTTTTTTTGCTGATTGCTTACCTTGTTATGGAAACTGATATGAATGAAGTCTCTGTACTGCAGTCCCGTTATTCTTAGGATGGAGCCGAAGTGAAAGTTATGACGGTCACTGCCAGTTATATCAGAATCTGTTGGCCTACTTCTGCAACTGACAAACAAGAGGAGAAAAATGTTCACATTTTTTCAGGTTTCCTTTCAACAAATCAAACTCAGTTACATTTGCAGAGGAACCAAATCCTCTTTTTCTGGTTTATTGTTTTCAACCATTAGTAGCAGCAGTTTGACGTGAGATGTTGTTACCTCAGTTATATTTGCAAAGGAACCAAATGCTCTTTTTCTGGTTTATTGTTTTTAACCATTAGTAGCAGCAGTTTGACATGAGATGTTGTTACCTCAGTTATATTTGCAAAGGAACCAAATCCTCTTTTTCTGGTTTATTGTTTTCAACCAATAGTAGCAGCAGTTTGACATGAGATGTTGTTACCTCAGTTACATTTGCAGAGGAACCAAATCCTCTTTTTCTGGTTTATTGTTTTTAACCAATAGTAGCAGCAGTATGACATGAGATGTTGTTACCCTCTGCCCAGTGTGCCATACACTTTCAGTTCAGGGACTGCCTGCTACACCACTGCCACAGGAGTATCAGCAGAGCAAACAAGGCAGGAAGGAAAGAACTTTTAAGACTACAGGCCAATGACAGAAAATACACACAAGTGAAAAAGGCAATTCAACTTCTGTACAGCAGGCTGATCTCATGTTTATCCATTGTATTACATGTCTGGGCTGTTTTCCAAGTCATGCATATTGCAGTAGGTTAAATAATTTCCTGTTCTACATGTGCCCAAAAGAGCCTCATTTTAAAACACGTTTGCCTTAATTCCAATTCCTCCTTTGCCATTTTGCTAAATGAGCTTTCTTTCTATCAATAACTTCTCTTAAGAAAGAAAAGCTAACCTGAGGGTGGAAGAAATGTTGGAATTCTGCTGCTGGTTTTGATATTTGAATTTGTGAAAGACAGTTCTACCAGTCAAGCTCATGTACACTCTAAAGCAAAATCATTTAATGCAGCAAAAATACTGCTACTGAAAGGATTTTATTTCTGCTAACATTAGTTAAATAAAAAGAAGCTATGTGGTTTTAAGCTCTTGATTCAACCTACCAGTCACCATTGAGCTTACAGAGTGCAGTAAAGGGGTTGGTGTATATGTAGTAGGGCCAGCCATACGCAGCTGCAGCAAACAGCATATAGTGAGCAGCATTCTCCAGTTCGATATCCAAATCATCTGTCTGAAGGCACACAGGGAGAGAAAAGAATGAAGAGTGAGAGGAAGGAAGGTGTGTAAGGCAGTGGCAAAATAAAACCTGAACACAGACTAGTGAAAACCAAGGCACAATGAAACAGGCTCTGTTCAAAACCAAAACCTGAAGGTTTAAGAGCTCAGCTTACACAGCTCAAGAATCTTGAAAAGCTCTCATTAGTTTCTTCCAATATGTATGCACTGATAAGCTCAATGCTGAAAACAACATTCAGTCCAAATATGTTACTTAAGGCTGCCAAAGGAATAGCTAGAGTCTCTCCCCATCATGTTGGCTGGATTCAAAGGAATTTGAAGAAATTGGTTGAAACAGAACTAAATACTTACATAAAACACAGATCAAAAGAAGGTAAAATCATTTACAAAGACATTTTACCAGAGGACTGCTAAAAACCAACCAGCAAACTATCACCTGGGTATCTGCTGTAGACAATTTAAACAGCCCACAATACCAAAGACTAACTTTTCAGTTCTATGCAAATAGTACTAAATACTCATTTTCTCTCTGTTCTTTCTCTCCCAAGTCTTCAATAATGATCAAATGTCCTATATGGGTCCTTTTTGTACTTAATTTCCCATTCATAGTTTTACTTAAGCAGAAGCAGACAGAGGTTTTAACTCACCAAGACATTTTTCACTGCATGCATTAATAATTTCAGCTGTTGTGAATCTTTAAGTAAGTATTTAAATCTTGTTAAAAAAAAACCCCAAACAACAAACCCCAAAACCTTTGTGCACTTCAGTTGGATCTGGCACTACCTAGACTAACTGCAACAGAGACTGCAACAACCCTATCTTACCACAACAGATGATGGAGAATGACACAAGACTTCTTCAGGGTCTTTTGGGCAACTTTCCATTTTATCTTGCTCTTGATGGAGCAGAGTCAAGCCAGCTGCTATGTCACTTGGCACCAGATCAGTGTCCTGTACAAAGAAATGAAACAAAAACCACTTAAAACCATCCCACACCTCACCATAGCAAGACTATCTTATCACTGTTCTGCACAACTATGTGAAAAGCTCTGTGCAAAGAGTCCTCTGTATTGAGAGCAACAAAAAGGGATTTTACACAGCAGAGGCATGAAAAGATTTTACTGAATTATCTGGGGCAGTCAGCTCTCTGCATGACTGACATCCTCTACTCTACACACCACTGAGGAGGCTGTAGCTGGAAGTCAGCATACCTAGGTAACACTTGATAAATGAGAACTAGTCTTGAACAGATTTCAAAGTCAGCATTGAACTAGGATTGCCCAAGCAGCAAGTGACACAGACTCTGACGTGGCAGACACTGACTGTTTCCAAACAGCAGCTTCCTGCCTGTGCAGGCTCCAGGCTGGCACGTGCTCAGGAGTGGCTCAGAACAGGCAGGCTGCCTTCATGTACTGCAGGGACTGGTTCTTTAATTGTCAGAAAGAAGCCCGAGTCTTTGCTATGGGTGTGACTCCTTACTCATCTTCAGGAGGAAACATGCCTCTGTCTTCACATAGTGAGGATAAGAAACCCATCCTTGTACTCCTGAACAGACACTCACCTAAGAATACTGCTTTCTCACAGCCCTTCACACTTGTGAAGGGAGAGAAATCTCTGTTAAAGGGAATAGAACATCAGTGTTGCACACCTTGCATGAGAATCACCTTTAATTTTGAAATTGGCATATTTAAAACCTGATTTCAAGGGATGGGCTGGCAGGGCCCTCTGGCTGTGCATGTGTGCTGCAATATCTGCAAGTTCAGAGCTAGACAAAATAAAAGATAAGGAAATCTTTCCATCTTACTGAAAAGTAGGCGCGGAAAAGCTCCGCGATACTTGTGAACGCCACTCGATGGTCATCGTCTTGCACAATACAGCAACAAAGTAACCTGATCCTTTTCTCCCAGACTCTGGTGGCAGTGCTCTTCACATTATACAGCAACTGCCCTGACTGACTGCTTTCCAGGTTCCGATTTACACCATCGGTGAAGTAAAAGGTCTTTTTCCCCCCAAGTGGATCAAAGACGATCACAACTCCAATGATGGTAAAGATGATGATAACCCAGCTGCAAAACAGGTGGAAGGGGGATAAACAGGCCATGAGACTAGATACTTCTGACAAGCATGCAAGAAAACACAACTATAGAACTTGACAGACAGAAAACAAAGTCAGACATGAACACCATCTGTCACTGTCTTAAGGGTGCATGTTTTCTTACGGGGCTTTCAACCCACTAGGCAGATGAACAAGGCTGTCAGCTCATTTCACACAGGGCCAACTCAAAACCACCAACCCTTGTGCTTTGAAACAGCAACCCAGAGGTGTGAAGGATCCCTTTTGCACTAGCACTGAAGTAATCTAGTTACTACCCTCTTCACATTTATCAAATTGACTACATTCCCATCTATCCCTCCTGGCACATCCGATGTTCATTTCCCATCCCTCATTCCAGCATGAGCTGTCTCAAGGCAACAGCTAAGGCTTGTTTAGGAAAGGTTATCAACTCATTCTAGCTAGCTAGATTAAAAACTCCTATCCTTTCACAATGCAAACCCTTCTGTGAGGAGTCACAGTCGTTTCTAAGAAGCATCAAAGTCTCTAACTGCTGGAAAAGCTTTCAATAATCAAACCAAAGCCAGTCAGCAGTACTTTCCATGTCGTGTACACTAGCAAGTGCAGATGTGAGGGAAAGCTTCTTTACCTTGCAATGACAGTCACAGTAATGGCATTTACCACAGCCTTCTCGCAGTGCACACTGCTGTCTGACACCCACACAGCTCCTACCACAGCCCAGATGAATTCAGGCAAACAGAGAAGTAGGCGAGTATAAAGGAGCTTGGGAAGTGATTTTCTTGGGCCTGGATTAGAAATTGTTCCTGAAATTACAGGGAAAATTTAAACCAAGAACTGTTTATGAATGCATCTTAAGTACACAAAATCCTACCTGGATACACAAACTTCTGAGCTTTACAGAAAATAGAGAACTACATTGAAACTATAAAGCATTTTCATAGAAAGCTATCACTGAAACCACAATAGGTTTATAGCTGTCAGTCTTAGACTCTACGCTCCTAATACCCAAAATCATCCTTTAGTCAGAGGCAGTGAACTGGAGGCAGAAGCGCTGTGCCCAGCACAAGCCAAACTGGCATACCTGAGCACTGGCTCTCCTACAGTTCCCTATGACTCTTGGTGCCTGCTTTTATTACCATTCTCTTTAGCTTTTAGGTGGCTGTGTATTTCATTTTTAGATGCTACTTTGCTGGGCTACAATGAAGGATGGACTCACTAAATAATAAATTAATTCACATTTTTATATAGGATAAAGAAAGAACAACCATCACCAGGACAAATACTTCCCAGACTATTTCCTGTATTGTAGCTCACTAATAATCCCTTCCATTTAGCACTCTGAGGCAATAAAGAGGAGTAATGTTTGGCCAGCTCGGCTCCTTAAGCCAGTTTGTTGACGGCAGTGCAATGAGGTAGTGAGGTGTGTGTGCTCATGCGTAGCAAGGATGATTTGTAAAGACACTGAAGAAGGAAAAACAACTTTGGAAGCTTTGCCCCAGCTACAAAGCTATGGTTTGCACCCAGTGACAGAGCTCCTTAGAAAGCCCTTGATCTGCTGGTCCCTTACTCCCATTCCCAAGATCCAGCATACACTGCAGCAGCATGGCTGCTAGCACAGACACAACCAGGTGGAACTGTGGTTCCTGAGAACAACTCCTTTCCTCTTCCAGCACCACAAGCCAGTGTATGAGTTCTTCAGTGAGATTCACCACTGGCAACTGGGATGGTGACTCCACCACCTCCCTGGGCAGCCCATTCCAATGGCTAATGACTCTCTCTGTGAAGAACTTTCTCCTCATCTCGAGCCTAAACTTCCCCTGGTGCAGCTTGAGACTGTGTCCTCTTGTTCTGTTGCTGGTTGCCTGGGAGAAGAGACCAACCCCCTCCTGGCGACAACCACCCTTCAGGTAGTAGAGATGCCTCACCAGAAATAAAGCTTTCCTAGCATTTTTAATCCAAAGTGAACCCTTTCAACAAGTGATTAGGAGTTGGTGTCCTTATTTCTCTTTAGCCATTCACTACAAGCTGCAAGTCCTGCCCTGTGTAACAGTACTTACTGCATTAGTTTTGCTATGACATTTATATGGATCCTATGTGTGTTTCTTCCCAAACAACCCACTGCAGCTGAAGAACTTCCAAAAAGACAGGACAAAATTTGCCTATGCAAAACAAAGCTAACATGGCTCAAAGGAGACTTTATTGTGGCCTTCCAGTCTCTGATGGGGGCCTACAAGAAAGCTGTGGAGGGACTTTTTAGGGTGTCGGGTAGTGATAGGACTAGGGGGAATGGAGCAAAACTAGATATGGGTAGATTCAGAATGGATGTTAGAAAAAAGTTCTTCACCATGAGGGTGGTGGAACAGGTTGCCCAGGGAGGTGATGGAAGCCTCATGCCTGGAAGTTTTCAAGGCCAGGCTGTATGGGGCTCTGAGCAATCTGATCGAGTGTGAGGTGTCCCTGCCCATGGCAGAGGGGTTGGAACTGGATGATCTTTGAGGTCCCTTCCAATCCTGACAATTCTGTGATTTTTTAGATGGGAAATTGATTTTGGATGAATTCCCCTAAATTCCTGTCAGAGTGGCTGAGTGGAGTTCCACGAGGTCAGGTATGAATGTTGAACACAGGAGGAAGTTTTCAAGATGCTCTGATGGCAATTGGCATGTCACCATCAGCTGCATTAAGCTACAGTGCCCATTTATCATCTTAGATTCCTGGCTAACTGAAGTAATTCTCTTAAAGCAAATGTGTTAATGCTGACAGTTTCTTGGATTTGACGACCAGTAAAGCACTTGAATTTTTCTGCATTCTTTTTACTGTCAACTCCAGATTAAATGAACACACACATTAAAATATTACTAGACAGATATAAAATATTAACATATTCAGCATTTACCTTGCATACTGACATATACAAGAGCAGATAACGCACATATTATAGAAGCCAGGAGAATGAGGAGGACAAGCAAGTAGCTGTGCAGTAATCCTCCCCCAGGACAGTTAAACTGCCCCTTGTGAACTGTGTAAAGGGCAAGAATTCCAATCCACCTACAGGAAAGCGAGATAAGAAAAGTTATAGTTGGAAGGGAAAAGTGCATAATGCAAAGTCATCACCTAAATTCCTGTCAGAGTGGCTGAGTTTTCATCTTAATGAAAGTATCCCACAAAGATTACTACAAAGGGAGTTGTCACATAAAGAATCCGTCAGAATGAAGTGACACAGCAGTAATCAGCGTAAACTCGTTCGCAGACCGAGCCACGGACTCCCTCTGTGATGCTACTCAATTCACAGATCCCAAAGAACCTTGGCTGATCTAAACAAAGGAGCCATCAGCCAGCGATTAAACACAAGCAGGTGATTATGGTTCCGTGCGTAAAGGAGACAGCGCAGGAACATTCCGCCGTGTGATTATGTAACTCAAGGGGTTCTAATTACAAACCTGCCGCTTTTCTCCCCAGCCATGCAACGCCTCAGACGAAAGCGGCAACGCCGCGCTGCCAGCCAAGGGAATGCCGCCGCCAGGCATGCCAGCCGGCCGCCGGCGGACCGTACATTTCACCTGCCAGCCGCAGAAGCCGGCGGCCAGCCGTAGCCGTGTCAGGAAACGACCCCCAAGTCAAGCGGCAGCATCGGGCTGCCCCGTCCCCACAGACGCGGAGGTTTCGGCCCCCCGGGACGCCTTACCACACCAGCCTGACGAAGAGCTCAAAAGCCCCCGGGAGGACGAAGTCGTCGCTGCCGATAGCCCAGCGCCTGCCGAACACCACCAGCCCCGGCATCCTGCGGGCCGCGCCGCTGCGGCCGCTCCGTCACGGGCGCCCGAGCACCTGCGCGCCACTCTTCCGCTGCCGCAGGCCACAGCGCCCGCCTGCGGCCACGCACCGCGCCACGTCACGGCGCCGGCGCGTCATGACGTAAACGCGGCGCCCCACGGAGCCCCGCGGACATTTCCTCCGCGACTCCTCTGAGCCGCACCCGCGCAGAGTGGCCCCGCCCCTCCCCGCCCGCCCGCAGACGGCGGGACAGGGCTAATCACCCCGGCACGAGAAGCCCGCCCCGCCCGGGGCGCATGCGCAGAGCGGACGTCACACCTCCCCTGACCCCGTGGCGCTCCCAGTGCGGAGCGGTGAGCAGAAGGCGGTTCAGGCGTAAAGAACAAACCCAGTTCAAAGCGCCTGCATGTCCCAACGCCCCATCCGGCCTGCTCTTGGTATGCTGAGGGATACCAACCATTTCAGCCCTCAGAGGTCACCAGCGGGTACCAGAAAGCTGCTAATAGGTGCGGCAACACATGGGCAGTTAGCACGCTGGAACTGGGCGGCGCTACGGCAGCCCTCCTGCCTTCTCCCACAGGCCCCTGCGCTCCTACGCAGCAGGACAGCGCAGCCTATAGGGACACCTTGCAGCTGTACTGAAGAAAAAGCTGACAACAGGAAAGCAAACAACCTACCCAGATCCCCAAGAGCTATAACCACTAACAAAGCACCAAACCTGCACCAGCACTAGGCTGGAGGCTGAGCTCTTGGAAAACAAGCAGAACTAAGTCACCATTGCTTCACTCGGTGATAAATGCCCCTTACAGCCTTAAAAACTTCATATTTCAATACAGCAAACAACGACACTAAGCAATTCATCCTTACTACAACTTTGCAGCTGGTCTCAGGCTACCAGAAAGCTTTAATTCGTGAAAAAAAGGAAAGCCCAACATTTTCACCATTTCATAAAGTGTTTATTGAGGATGGTAACACAGGATAAATCATGCAACAGCTCAGTAAAAAAAGGGAATCATTTAAAGGATAAAGAATGGTAACTGGTGCTGTTGATTGAGAAGTTTATAAAAAAAAAAAAAATTAATTGTCCAAAAGTGACATCAAAAACCACTTGAAGCTGAACATGGATGTTGCTTATAAAGCAGTCATTAAAAAGGAAAAGTAAATATTGTTTAAAACGATCACCTACAGATTACTGTAATCAACAACTCGCAAGCTTCCCATTTCTGCAATGGGCAGCAGGGCTGTACATCCAAGATATTTAACCTTCTTTTCCCGAAGGAAAAAAAAAATAATACAGCCACAAACATTCACCATGGAGCACCACAAACGCGTCCCCATTCCCCTTCACGACCTGCACTGCCAAGTGCTTTCGTTATTGGGATAACCTTCCCAAACACCATGCCAAAATAGGAAAGGGCCCATCCTTGCAGCCTCAAGAGATTTCCTTACTGTGTGCTTGCTGTCAGCCTGTTTGAGAAGGGGAACAACCACAGAACGCGACCGTTCCCCTCCTGGCACCAACGTACATGTTGTAAATAAGGAACTCCATGTCAGCAGATGGCACAAAGACTGGGTACCAGCACAACACATCAAACAACGGTGGTTTCAGATTTAGAGTTGACATATATTCACCTTTTGGAAAAAAAACAATAAAATAAATATAGTGGAATGAAAACTGAATAAAAAAAAAAAAAGGGAAAGAACAGATGACTACCATCCATCAAGGATGCACATATCTGTGCACTTGGAAAAAAAAAAAATATCAGTCATTTCAAAGAAATTCTTGAAAATAAAATAAAAAAACCAAAAAGTTTGCACTTGTTCCTGGTCATAAACAATCTCACAAAAATCTCACTTTTGGAACTATTCCAATTGAAACCATACACTGAATTTATTAATACAGTATAAGTTTCTTTCATGTAAAAAATCTTTATACATAGTAATAAAAAAGATAAAGGCAAGATGCATCAAACAGAAATCTGCTGGTTGTTTTTCCTCCGTTCTTACAGAGCCGCTGATGACTACCTGCGCTATAAAGAGCTGTGTTTCTGACTTTCTGTCTCAAGCATCTTCGCCTTTGCTTGTGATAAGGATTGTTCTGTCCAAGCATCCCAAAGGACAGATGCTGGTGATGGTTTTTTTTGGCACTTACGCTGGCAAACTGAGCTTCTTTCCCTTGAGTACTGTAAGGAAAAGGAGGAAAGAAAACAGTTAGCAAAACAAAGATGTGAGCTAAAAGCACAGACTTCATACTTCAAAGGGACCAAAATCTGTCATGCAGTCACTTTGTTACAAAACGGGTGCCCTGCAGACAACCCTTTCAAGCTTGCCCCTCTCCCTCTCTTCCACACATCCTGGGTAAAACAGACATGATTTGACAACCATTCCAATCCCGCCCTCTTGTGGCACCCTGAATTCTCACTTTTCATCCCCACAGATCATTCCAGCCTATGACTACAGTTTCTTACAGAGCAATGACCCTTGTAGTTACATGATGGAAGCTGCAATGTGAGTAAGGGCAGAACTGCTAATGCACTCATCAGCAATGAGCTATGTAAACACCTATGGTCTGGCAAAGTTAATGTTGAGAGGGGGAATTTCAACCCACCACAGCGCCCAAAGTCCTTTGGACTTTTAAGCTATTTAAAACACTGAGTAAGGTGTCTGTAAGCATGGAATCCACACAAAACCATGTGTGCTGTCAGGAGACGCACTAGGATCATACTCATCAATGGAAGTCGACAGCAACACCTATTTACCATATTTATTTTAAACGTCAATTAAGTTAATCAGGTAACTTATGCACTTATAGGCTATCCACGCTCAAAACCAGCCCTCAGAAATGCCCTGCACTAGCAGGAAGTGTACTCCATGGATTTATCAAGCAGATTCCAGTGACAATCTGCACACCGAATTAACCACCTGGTAACATCAATGTAACAGGCATTAGCTGCTACATTCCCCAACATGAAGCTGGAAGTTACGATGTTACTTACCTTTTGTAACATACAAATAGAAGAAGTCACAGTAAAGAACAGTCTGGACCACACCAGCAACGACAGCTATGAGGTCAAAAAATCCCTCAAAATAGTAGCGCCAAATCCAGTTGACTAAGTACAAGGCACGGTACAGACCCAAAAAGAAAAGATAGTGAGTAGTGATGGTCTCTGCTTCCCCAGTTTTGCTGATCATAAAAAGTTGAGGGAGAATAGCAACCGATTCAAGATAGATGGAGAAGGTCCACAGTATCTGAAAGGAAAGAACAGACAAAAAAACCCACAGGTATATTCAGCTGTCTTACTGGTAACAGAAGCACATAAGGCATTTGCCTTGACTTTTCACTCTAAAACATTACGAATCACAGAATGGCTTAGGTTGGAAGGGACCTTAGAGATCATCTCCTCCAACCTCCCTGCCAAGGGCAGGGATGCCTCACAACTAGACTCTGCTGCTCCAGGCCTCATCCGACAGGAAAAACTAAGTGTAAGCTTCATAATCAACCACAAGATGGTAGGAGGGAACTCTTGGCAGAGAACAGGCTCTCCAAACCAGCTATCTGCTGAGCTGGCATGTTTACTCCTGAGTAATCTCATGTGCCTCCATCAGTTCAGGATGAATACACCTTCAGCATGAAATACACCTAGCAGAAATGGTGCTGTGAAAAGGTGCAGGTAAGATGAAATCCTTCCTTTCCATGTTACTCCAACTTTTTGGCTTAAAGCAGAACAAAATTTAGAATAATGCCTCAAAGTGCTGCAATTAAAATTCTTTCCCACTCTAATTAAAAAAAAACTTTAAAACCCAAATATAAAACTGAACTATAAAACCGTATAAAAAGTTCAGTACACTTCAAGTAAGCATCTAAAGTTATTCTTTATTTTGTGGGAAAATTACCTGGCTGAACTCTCTACAATTAAATGTTATTATTTTTCCTTCTGATAGGAAAACACAAAGCTGCATTTCAACTACCATGCCATTCTTTCTAACACACTACAGGTCCTCTGCCATTCTGTAAACTTAAGAAGTATTTTCATTCCCTTTTGTTTTCACCAGGTGGCACCAGCTATTCACAAATTGCATTCTGGGACATTTTAACAAGCACAAAAGGAAGGACACTTCTGAATTAATACAACCATCAGGGTATGCTGGGAAAGAGACAGCCTTCTGCTTGATAAAACAATCAATGCTGATAATAATGCTAGTCTCCTGAAATGCCTTAAATTTGCATAGAAGTCTACCCTGTAAAGATGCACAAACAGGATTAGCTTGAACCTACTAAACACAGACATCTTAAGCATCCTTCAATCAGCCTTAAATGCTTATCTTCATGTTCTAAATATTTCAGAGAAAGAAGTATATAACCTTCTGTCCACAATCAACTCACCTCCAGGGGAGAGAAGTCATGATTGACAAGAAATGAGAGTCCACCAACAGGAACTATCAGAAACTCCACTCTGAATGTGTCATGGTTTCCATCATAGGTGGCCTTAAATTTCATGTAGATCAGGTACACAGTGGCATACGAGCAAGCAATGTAGATAAGCTAAAGAGCAAAGAATGAAAACACAAAACAAAGGACAGAGGTTACAGGATTAGCTCAAACTCACCAAACAAACACTCCCACACAGTGCTAAGGGGAACAAGCACTGTCTTTTTTTAGTTGTTTGCACTGTTTGCTCACATGCTTGTGCAATTCCAGGCTACATGGTGGTATTTAACTTCTCAGAAGAGTAGTAATTCAAAAACAGTGACTCTGGGCTCTACTGGTTTTGTTACTTTAAAAGCATCACCTTGCCTCAGGTTGAAGTGACTGTCCAAAGTCTGGAGAAGGACTAAGCCCTTCTGCTACTGCAGGGGAAGCACTGGCCTAAATCATTTACCTGAAAAATGTGCAAGTGCATACATGCAATAGTGATGGAAGGAGTCTGCTAACATTCAAAAAGCCTGGGAGTGTTATGGCTCATGTAGCAATTAAACCCCTATTCAATAAGCCCCATCCTGACTCAGTCATTTAACATACCACAAATAAGCCAATCTGATTTCGACCTTTAAACATCTCTAAAATATGAGAAGTGGCAAGTGGCCAATGTTCCCCTCCAACCATAGAAACTGCAGAACTAGCAGACTGCTAGAAGCACTCAGCCAGAACTCAGTTTCTATTTCACCTTATTTCTAACATTATCACTTCCATGGGGAACAGGTATGGAATCTACTGTGCCCTAACAATTAGAATAGGCAAATAGCCTTATTTTGCAGATGAGAAAACAGAATCGGAGAGAAAACGTGACTTTGTAAAGGTCAGTCCACCATCATCAGGACAGAGCTCACATTGTCCTGGAGACAACACAGTACAGTAGAGACTAGACAAATAGTTCAGCTTCTGCCTCAGTTTCATCATAAGGATTAAATACTGCAAACCACTTACAGCACTAAACGTAGCTTCGTTACAACTGAAAAGTAACAGACTAAAACCCCACTGTTTGCAGATGGTACTCATCATTAGAAGTACTGCTCACAGATAAAATAATGCTGCAAATACTATATTCAGGAGCTCAGAAACCAAAGACTCTCCACTACACTAGCAGGAGAAAGCACCACAGGATGGTATATCCCATAGAGGGAAATCCTACTACAAGTCTAAATTCCAACTGGTATGGTCATAGAAGATGCTAAGAAAGTGTGACTAAGCTCCATCTCCTTAGTAAAGAATTACAGTGTGGTTCTGGACACTCAAAAACTTTTAACTTTTAAAGATACCAAAATAAAACAATGGCAGAAAAATGACTGCAGAGCAGAAATGCATCCAATACTTACATACAGGTACCATGAAAAAGAAACCAAGATACAGAATGCTACAAATCACAAAAATTGCTGTCTGCAGCTCTTTAAGAAAGGTGGACAGTGTCTGTGTGTGTCCTTCTGTATATATTCCTGGAACACAGGAGAAACTCATTTTTCCCAATAATTGATGATCACCACCAAACACAGTGTTGGCAACTGCAATTTAGTATTTCTTTAAAAATATAGAAGAAAATATTAACTCTAAAGAAATTAACAGGGTTTTGCTACCAATTACAGCATTTTTCTCAGATTAGGAAGTTTATGCAGCTATGCTCTCAGTAAGATCATTTGTGTTATTATACAGGACTGATAAGACAACTATATCTAACAGTCTCTCTATGCAGTAACCTTTAAACCTTATAACAGGCTTCCATTTTGCAAGCAAATACTGGATTTGAACAGAGGACCACTCCTTCAACACGGGACAGTTTAGTATGTAACTGAGGATCACAAGTGTCATTTCCCATATTCATTCCTTCTTTGGGTAGGAGGGCTGCAGAGCAGACCTTGAACCACAACCAATGAATAAACTGCAAAAATCTCTAGCTGCTCCTTCAGTGCATCCAACCAAGAATGCCAATATTCTCAGAACTAAAAGAAGCTTGTGATTCAAGAATATGCTACTTAATGCACAGATTATCTAGACTGTTAATATATTAAACATGCATGTTTGACTTGGTAAAAGACAATAGCGCGAGTGGGTTGAAGAGCTGCAATTCCATTTTGACAGTATTCTTCTTCAGTAAGTTTTGCAGTGTTGATTATCTGGTCTTTCCTCTTGGCAAAGATATACCACTACCCTTCAAAATAAAATTGAAGAGCATCAAGAAAATCCAAGAAAAAAAGAGCTGGATTAAACAGGTGTCTGCTCCAGTGCCACAAGTGCATTAATTCGTACTGGTGCCACAAACATACTGCACTCTTCCAGTCTACTGCTTTATCTTCTTGTACTCAGCACCAGAAATTGCAGGATTAAGAAACAAGGAAACCAAGTTTGGGCTTGCTGACATTGGGTGGGCAGTGAATGGGGTATAATCTGATGGAATCTACATTCCTGAAAGTGTTCTCCTGTCAACTTTCGATCAGCCTCTGACCAGACGCTAGCTGCCATTCTGGCAAAGCATTCTGAATACTAATTTACCTTGTAGTGGATAAAAAGAGATTTACTTAAGCTCTAATGTCTCAGTTGAGAAACAAAATGTATTTCAACCATTTTCCCCCAAAGCTTTTATTTTCAGTAACCAAAATGGCATTTGTTCTAAATGTCAGTGTCACCATGCAAGCAGTTTTTCAACCCTGCATGTAAAATGTAAGGAAAAAAAGGTAAGGCTTTAAGTCCATTTTCCACACTCTTTATCCAAAACCTGTCTAGAATTTATTCTGCAATAACTGTGCAGTGAGCCATTTAAAGAGGCTTTTATTAATTAGATTACCCACTCTGCATGCAACATTACTGGCTTTTCTAACTCAGCAGCATACTCTACCTTCATAGATGTGTTATACAATGAAATGAATGAAGTGAAGAGGTCCAGATAACGGGTAGTGAAGACCACTGCAAACAGAAGCTGGCTTTTCCCAGAAATACCTAAAGTGATAAAGGAAATAATTAATTATTCAAAAAGTGATGATGTGCTTCAAAACACTTGATGCTAAGGATGAGAAAGGCCATATCCTTAATTTCTAAGCAAGCTGATGACAAAATCAGAACAAAAATCCAAGCTGTACAAGGAGTCCATGTAAGTCCATGTATCTCAGTAGTAGTGAAGTACCCCTGCATTGCCAAGTGTTAGCACTACACAAGATTCAGGAATTACTCATAGAACATAGCTAGTGGTGGTATTTTTGCAGATTACACTGTATGTTCTACATTATCATTAGGCACTCTGCAGCAAGGCTGCATTAGCTTTCAATTCTGAAGAGTGCTGTCACATGCCTCACTACATTCTTTAGGTGCTGAACAGCTGGAAAGGTACAAGGGCAATAGATACTACAGATCCAGTGACAACCACAAAGTATGCAGCACCTACAACATGATTTTAGAGGAATAAATGGATTTCAAAATGTAAGGCAATTCAATTCAGAAACTTAACTGACATCATGGTGGGGGAAAGAAAAAAATGTTGAACAGACAAAACCAGATACTACTATGTACTGTAACAAAATTCAAAAGGAGAGAAGCGAGCTAAAATGACAGACAGCTACATTGCATTTTCAAAGTAACTTCTGATTTTAGGCTGAAGTCCCAACATCAAAACATTTGTATTTAACTTCAGCCACTACAGTAGAGTTAGAAGCATAAAAGCTTTGCACAATCAGTGACTAAAAGCTTCTGAAAACTGAGGTGAAACATTGCTCTGTAATACTGATGTGGTGGTGTGTCACAGTGGGGGGACAAAACAACCTAGCCTGTGCCTCTCTCTTGTTATTCCAATTATTTTTGTTTTCAGTCATCCAGGGTGAAAATATTTGAATCTGTTCAGCTAAGCATGGAAATAAGGTTCAAAAATCAGGGCGGGGGGAGGAGGGGGATTCATCTATGACAGGGTTAAGATGGAAGGCTGAAAATCCTTGTCCCTTTACACAGAGATATTGCCGAGAAAGGCTTTTATTAACAGTGCCATAAAGCAATTAGAGGGAAGGCTATCTGCTATGGCTACCAGCTGCCTTGTCACTCTGGCTTAAGAAACACACTGAGTATGTATAAAGTCCCTTCATCTGGGGCAGTATAGGAATGGCTGAAACAATAAAAAAGGGTTTTTGTTTGCAGCTTTCATGAGTGAAATGTCTACAAGGTGAGTCTAAAGCACCACCTGCAGAACAACCCACCTGCAGTACAGGAAATAGCAAATGCCTCAAACCCTACAGTAATACAGACTGTAAAACTGCATGTATTAAAAACCTGCATGTATTAAAAAAAAAGCCATGCCACCACCAACACCTCACACTCCCCCCAAAACAAAAGCAAAACACTTCCCAAAGATTAGGGGAAAAAACCAAACAACATTATTTGACACTTCTTGGAGTACATTGCAAGTGCAGCAGCAGCAGCTCTCAGCTGCATCCCTGGTGTGCTTGCTGACATTACACCTCTCTCAGGCCAATAAAAGCTCCCAGCAAGAAACACTGTCCTAAGGTCAGAACCCACAGGACAAAGAAATCTACCTGCACAGATTACAGTCCAGCATCACACCACAGGATATAACTGCATTAAATTATTTAGCATTATCTTATGTTTTAGGAAGTAACTGTGAACACTAATTATTGGTAATGGCTATGAATTTGGATCTGAGAGTATCATCACATAAATACAAGTAATATACTTGACAAATTCCTCTGAGCCATTGCCAGGTTCACCTTCCCTCCACAACTCAAAAGCTGTAGTTTTTACTACAACTTTCAGCATTTACACCCAATTATTGATTTTCAGAACAGTCAAATGCTCTTGAAATGCACCCTAAAGCCATGTTTAAACTAATGCTCACATTAAGGAGGCTAAGATTAGCAAAATTTAATCCAAAGACCTACAGAGAAACAGGAAAACTAGGAGAAAGCAAGATCCATACCACACCAAAACCAGGGGCAGGAACCAGGTAAACACTGCTGTGTAAATGTGACACATTTCAGTACTTTAGGAAAGGCATAAATACTGCCACAGCACTCGCCTTGCGGTTAGGAACTGCAGTAAACCGAGACTGCTCTCATTCTCATCCTTCTCCCTCTCCTTTTACTCCCACAAACATTACTTAGCTCTTGATCTGCATAAACACATTTTCTATTTCTTTTTCCCAGGCTCTGGGTTCAAGTTTCAAGGAGTCAAATATCTCATTTTTGTTTCATTCCTATTCATGGAAAGACTCCTTCAACTTCTGCACTTAGCTTGGTTAAAAGCAAGAGCATGAAACGTTAATTCAAAAGCTCAGCTGATTTTCAGAGCCAAGGAGGTCAGCAGAGCTGAAATCATAATACTTTCTCATCTAACTTACTTGTGCTATTCAGAGCTAGGGGAAGAGCAATAGGCAGCAGCAGCTAGCCTGACTGTGAAGCATGTGCACTACTTACTGTGAACTGCATGTCCTAACCATAACATCTACAAACAGAAGTTTTCCAAAGGAAAAAAAACATCAGTCCATACTTTGTCATGGAAACTTCATAGACTTCAAAAAAAGTAGTTTTGTACAGTATGAAGTCCACATCAGCCAGAGACCCACAACTTCTTTAGTTCTGCCACTGAAGTACTAGCAATACAAATTCTGTACTTACAACCAAAAATAAATAAGTTTGTGTTTAGAGCTGGGCTGATTTTATTTATCAACTGAGAAAGGCAAAATTCTCCTCCAAAGAGTGAGAGAAGAAATTCCAAGGCTACCTAAAGCAGCATTTTTTGAGGAAATACAAATTGGCAACAATCTCTGCCAAAGTATGGCCTAAAGTCTTCAACACAGCATATGATCAGGTCCATAGCAGATACATAAACAAAACTGTAAGAGACAAACTACGTTCCTGAGCAAAAGTATTACATATTTACTATCCATGCTACTTTTTTTTTTAGAGTATTAAGCGTATAATTTGACAGCCCTGCAACTGCAGGTCACCTTTATCCCTTGACAAATGACATTACGAAAAGCAAATCAATTTTCAGGCAGTAATTCACAGTGTGAACAATCTAATTTGACTTGGAATGCATTAGAAAATGCAGTCTGAACATGACAGCGTTGGAAAGCACGAGATTCTTCAGGTCTCATGAATTTCCTAATTATGACACAAAGTCAATAATGGACTTACCTGCTATATTCTCCACAGCTCCTAGTAATTATTTTTGAGCTGTTATTTGGAGTGACAAACATTTTGCCAAACTCTGGAAACTCAAACTAGTCATGCAAAAAATTGCTTCCCTGCCAGCTCTGAAGTCATGCCTTGATTTGCTTTCCCCTTGTTCTCTTTTTAACATATTGACTAAATTAAAGGGGGGGGAAGTTTGTCAAACACTGAAAACACAGAGTGCTTCATAATGCAGATTATCCTAGCCTCACCTATTTTCCTCAGTTACAGGAGTGACTTCCTAAGGAAAAAAAAATAGCAGGGACTGATGTGTCTTCAGAAAACAGCAGGTTGCAGCAGAGGTACACAAGCTGTCTCCCTCTCCTTTCAGCTGTTTTTACAGGCCTCTGAGCTCCTCTTGGAACAAAGGCCTCAGACACACACAGATGCAACCAGAAGAGAGGAGTCGGCACCATGTGGTTTGCCAGCTCGTCATGGATCACAGCCTACAGCTCAGCAATCGGTTAGAAGCCTTTATTTATTTTCTAAGCTACTGCTTCAGAAGTGCAGTTAAGAGCAGCAGCTGTCTGGCTTGCCCGCATTTCTTTAGTCACCAATAAGCATGAGGTACATGTGTTTGTTTAACATATTAACTGCTCTAACATCCAATATAGAGGAATCACAGAAGGCCCAACAACGGCAGGCATTTAGCAGCTGCTCAACTGGTAACTCTTATGGGGTGGTTATTACTGTGTATGGCATTACAAACATACTTTGTGCCACTACGTATTTATGAAGTTTTATTAGGAGAAACCACAGCCAATGACAACAAACCACTACAAGGAAGAGGATCGAGCCCCAGAAATAAAATTTCATGCTCTGAGATGCTCTTCTCATTCTAGACAAACTTGTCAGGTCTCAGACACCCATCTCACAGAGGTAAAATGGATCTGTATTTACTCCTAAGGACTCAGGCAGCACTGGAAGACACTGAAGAACAATCTTAGAGAAACACATTCCTATTTCAGGGGGTTTTTTCCCCTCTGGCAAATTAAAGAGAGATTTTCTACTGACAGAGTCCATGAATGTGTATATTTGTGCTCAGGGACACTGGCCAATTAGGTGAAGAGAAGAGCTCAGTGCCTTAGATAATAGTGGCCCATTTACCCTTCTGTGTTGGAGAAGGCAGTACCAAAGACAACTATTGGTATAATTTCTTATTAATAAATCCCTATTCTGATATACTTTCTTATGAATAAATCCCTAATAACAGGGATCCTCACTTGAGGAAAATAACATCAGATCACTTTTTAAGCAGAAAGATGGGACTGGATTACATTGTACATGTCCAAAGGTCACTTAAGAATCTCTTGTCTAAAATCCTACTTGAATTTTAGCCTTGTACTAGAATTCCTCATTTTCTCTTCAGACAGCATGAGATACTTGGTTTTTAGATCATAAACTCTGTTTTGTTGGTAATCTTGACTGCACTTCTCAAGTAAGACAAGAGGACAGAACTCTACAGAATAGCTCTCCTCCCAGATCCAGACAGAATTCTTGATGCACTAGACTTTGAGCCAGGAAGGTTCATGAGGAAGGAGTTCTTATGCTTCATGACCTCAGAAACAATAGTTCTGTGCTACCACTGCATTCAGACCATGGAGTCATTTGCTTGAACTCTTTTGTGAAGAACAGTTTTTAGTTTATGTGTGCTTAAACCCAAAACTATTAATTTACTTTATTTTGTGATTAGCAAAAAGCAACCAGACGTGAAACATGCAAAACCTGTGCTTCCTCTTACCTGTAGTGCAAATCTCTTTTGTTTCCCCTTTCTCAGTTCTTTCAGATCACAGCTTAAAACTAATTCTTCACACTCTTAACTGAGTAATTTACAGATACACCTAATCAACAGCATTAACACAGTATTTGAATGATGAAGTTCATGTCAACACGTGGCAAGCTGATTTCAGCTAACGAAGCAGATTTCTACTAATGAAGAAGATCACTAGAGAGAAGGCAAAGCCAAACTCAGAGTCAAACCCCAGTCCACAGAAAAAAATTTATATTTCCAGTGTAGATGCCCTGGATCGAGGTCATACCCAGAGCACTGACACACCGGTTTTGAATTACAGCAGCTCCTAGTTTTATGAAAGAAACCAGCCATGCTGCAGTTATAAGAACTGCTTGCAATTCCCTCCAACCACCACACCGTATATTAGGAGAGAAAAGGCAAACCACACCACACGGAATTCGAGCAAGCGCGCACAGAACATGGGAGGAAGCAGCAGCGTTTCCCACCCGAGCTGGCAGAGGAGCCGCAGGAGGGGGGTTTCTCCCGGCGCTCAGCCTGGAGGGCGGCCGGGACCCAGCTCCCACCCCGCCACACCTCTCCCGCTGCCACGTCAGACCAGGCCAGGATCTCGACTGAAAGCCTATTCACCCCGGCTTGGAATCGCTCTGCTACAGCTTCCTACTGCAGCTGGTCATGCCAAGAGGAAAACAGCACTGAAACCTCAAAACCGGCATGAACCACAGTTTAATTCTTACCTCAGCGAAAGCAGAAAACAAAAGGCAAGAAGCAGGCCACTTAGTCGGCCGCAAATGCAAACCAGTGCGCGGAGGGAAAAGGGAGGGAACGAGGGAAACTTCAGGATCTGCAAACTGCAAGTCAGTACTCCCAACGCTGCACCAAAACGGCGCTTAAAGCTGCCATGCAAACAGGCAGACGGAAGGCTGTGCGCTGTCAGGGAAGGCGAGAAAACAAGCTCCATCTCCTTTCCCGATAGCGGCCCGGCGCGGGGAAGGGAGGGAGGCTGCCCGCCCCGCGGGGGATGCATTCCTTCCTCCTCCCCTTCTCCAAACCTGCCTCCCCATTCATTCGCTCGCCACCGGGCAGTTACATAAGGAAGGGGCGACCCTCCCGGGGACAGCCGAGGTGGCGGTGCTCGGGGATCGAAGTACAAATAATGCAACCTTTAATGGAATCGCGGCTCCCACGACTACACCCCCAGCCTCGGTGAGAGGGATGCGGCTCCCCTTTCCTCCTCCCGGCTGCCCGCCCGTTTCCCCACACCCTGGCTCTGGGGGAGGCCGACTTAAGAGGGAGGTCGGTCAGGACAAGAGCTGACTCCCCTCTTCTCTACAGCGAGCGATCGTGCCTTTTCACCTGCCCGGGACGAGCTCTGCTTTCTCGCCCCGGGGCTCTTCAGAGGGTGCTTCAGAGGGCACAATCCCCCTTTCCCCATCTCTCTCCACCACGGCCGCCCCTTGGGCCAAGCGGGGCAGGCGAGACCCCGCCGCACTACCCCGTGCCCCCCCACTGACGCAGTCGAGCTCTCCTCACGGAGCAGTCCCTAAAGGGCGGCAGACGAGACCGCAGCACCCCCTCGTCGCGGCGAGAATGCGGCGATCTCGCCCAGCCCCCAGCGAGGCTCCCTTCTAGCACCGCGGCCCAAAGCTGCCCGGCTGGTCCCGCCACCCTCCCCTCTCCCGCCCAGCGGCCTTCCGCACGCACCCGCGCAGGAGCGGCTCTTCCAGATTTTGAGCAGCAAGATGATGATAGCCGCCAGGTGGGACAAGTCCCCGGTGAGACGGAAGATGTTCATGGCGGCGGCAGAGGCAGCAGCGCAGCCCGGAGCCGGGGAGCGAAGATGGCGCAAGCTCAGCGGGCACCGAGCGACGTGGCCCGGGGACGTGGCCAGACAGCCACCGCGCCCGGTGCACCCTGGGAAACCGGAGGGAGCGGCCCCGCCCCTCTGCCCGCGCCCCCGCCCGACGGGGCGACGGAGCCGTTAACGCCGGGGCGCGCTGCGTCCCGTCCGCCTGGGTAGGGAACTCGCACCGATGATCCTCCGGTCGCCCTCAGCCCTCCTACCCGAGGCGCTGAGGGGAGCGGCCCGGCCCGGGCCCTGCAGGGGTGGGCCCAGTATCGGTGGGGCCTCAGTCCCACCCCTCCCTGAGCAGCGAGGTCGGAGGATGGGGTCCCGCCAGGGTGGTGGCCGTTACTGAGAGCGGAGCAGGCCACGCTCCCTTTTTTTTGACCCGAACTCTTCAGAAGCCCTTTCATGTGAATAAAATGGAGATTCTTTGTTATCTGGCAGAAAGCAGCGGAGCTGTGCAGCCACGAGCGGCTCCGGCAGCACCTCCCGGCCCCAGGCGCCCAGTGGCTGCCTGTCAGCAGAACGAGTACCCGGAATGAACGGGAGCGAGAAGCTGCCGTGTAATTCAGCCATCAGGCGTTTGGCAAGTGCAGCGGTTGATATTTAATAGCTATTGTCATGTTTTGTGAAAGCGAACAATTGACTTGATTCGTGTTTAGTAGTGCAAGAGTGTATGCGGATCTTCCAAGGAATAAAACAGTAATTATTCCTTCCAACAAACAAGGCTTCACGAGTTAGCATGTTGCCTCTGCAGCCCTGAATCCCTAAACCTGAAGGAGGACATCACCATCAGTCCCTCAGTTCAAAGAGATACTTCCTCTTAGGTAACTCTCTAATAACTCTCCAAGGTTCACTGTAAAAAAACCCCAACAATCAATGACACACAAAACCAGGCATAGCCACACAGCAATGACATTAAAATCTTGTAAAGGGCTTACATCTTCCCTGAAAGAAAAGATAGCAAGCTTATTTTTTTAGTATGTACCCACAGTGGGACAGAAAGAAGTTCACTTATTTTCAGAGATTAGAAATCAAAGCCCGTCCTCTTAAGTCACTGTTTACAAGTACAGCAACACAAGTCCTTGACAAGCTCCATGCTATCTCTTTCCCTACACTTGTAATGCCCTATGAAAAGAGGTTAAATGTTTAAGTGTGTAACAGATTTTAACTCTAAGAGACTAATTATTCTAAACATATTCATAAATTTCAGCATCAAATGATATTTGATGCTATTATCAGTAAGTTGCCTCCTTGAGGGCACATGTTAGGAACACACGTCCAGTATGTGGGGAACTTGTCTGGAAGAGTGTTTGACAGAACTCCCCAGGTCTATGATGTAGACCACAGCAGTGCAGGAGAAAGTGCTGCTACAGAAATACAGCCTCTGCTGTGCTGTGGCACTTCTGTCACTGTGTACAGGTGTAACAACTGCAGTGTCTGTCTCAGCACCAGCTGAACTAGCCAGATTAGCTGACACAAGCTTGACTTAGATTTGTACATTTACTATGTTACACGTAAACACTCCTAAAAGGATGAATGCTGAAACAGAAGTAGCTAATAAAAACACTGACAGATGCCTATCTGGAATCTATTTTAATTGATGTATTAAAGGCAGAGAACAGACATCCCCTCTCTCAATCCCCTCCTCAGTCCATACTGGATGTATTCAGAACTTGTTTGTGATCTGAATTGTTTTCTGACATCAGACTAAATATAGACATTTGTCAGCCCCCAGTTAAGGATGACTGAGGGCAACTTTAGCTTATGCATCAAACCAACACATGATTTTAACTAAAGCAACGGCTATTCTTTGATAAATCAATACAATTCTTTTCTATACAATGGTTACAAATTGCTGGGGAAAGGCATACCAGAAAATACTACCCTGCTGTGTTTGTGACAGATTGGTATTTTTTCCACTATTTTCATACTTCTCCTCTAGGCATTTAATCCTTGTCCCCCAAAGAGAAGATCACAGATAAGTGAGCTGTTAAATATTTTAAAGGCTAATTAATAATCTTCTAAAATGTTAGAAGATAAATGTTACCCTGTTGTCAGTGAAGCAAGAAATCCAGCAATCACAGTTCCTCCATTTAATATTCCAATGTATAGTCACTTGGATTGTAAGCTCTGACCATGCCTTGTGTTCCTGCATCATGAGGGCAAGAAAATCCTCTCATTAATCCGGATTGGAAAAGCAGACTGATGCTGAAGAGGCGGGAAGAGACAGATGGACGTTGGATGCTTGCTACTCACTGCAGAAAAAATGTAATGCATTGCTAGATTATCTATTTCTGGGTACAATTAAAGAACCTTACGTGATTTTTGATAAAAATATCCTATGGCATAAAATTGCTACAGGTCCTGATACCAGACAAGGTCAGGTGGGGTGTATGAGCTAGTCCCACAATTTCTCTGTTTAGGAAATGAGTAGATAGATATGGAAAGAAGAGTCTGATAATGCATCAGACACTACTAAAATAGGAAGTTCTGGATACCTGGATGATACACAAATTTATTTTGTCCCTTGAAAAGTTTGACATTTATCTGCCCTTTGAAAAGTATGCTGTATAATTGCACAAAGTACTGTTTCTGAGGATCAATTTCAGATGTTCTGGGTACCAATATTTGACTTACATTGGAGTTTGGGTTTACTCTTTGCAGATCTGTCTTTTCTATCCAGTTTCCTCCTGCCTTACTGGAAAGGAAAGTCTGATCCCTCACCTCAACAGCAGTGGAGTAAGCAGTCCATAAGGCCGTCCCACGTCATATGACACAGAAGAGAGTATTTTAAATCAGTACTGTAAGGAACTAAAATAAGGTTCTTAACCCTCCTTAGGTGCATGCATCTATAGATTTTCCTTTCAAAAAACTCACACACATAATTTTCACTGAGACAAAGAGACCACATTGCTTAAAGTTGTGTAGCAACACAGAGTATCAGCCTTTTTTTAATGGGAAAATGAAAAAGAGATTATTTGAAATCTGATTTCTGCTTCTAAGTAAGATGGCCTATGACAAGGGACTGAGGTACCTCCATGTAGTGAGTTACCATTCCTCAACTGATAGGAATGCCGGCTTTAACTGGCTGTGTGCACACTTGGGAGCAGCATGAGGTATCTATAACCACAACACAGTAAGAGCTAGAACAGCAGCAAGTGCACTATGGCAAATGATACAGGATTACCAGCTCAAGTGACACATTCCAGGTGACTATTTGATCCCTTGCTTATTTGTGAGTGTCATTTGAGTTAGACCTCTCCTACAACCTCAGGTTCATGGTGCTTGGCTGGCTCACCTGGGAGGCATATCTTACATCTGCTTCTACATGGACAGACAATAGGACTCTAATAAGGTGTTAATGTAATATGAATGGGGCTGCAATCTGTGTTATGGGAAAATAAATCAGGTGGTGATCATTGTAAGGTAGGTGCAGCACTCAAGTGATAAGGTAAATCTACCATAATGCAGTACATAATTGCCTCTGGAATATTTGAGCAGATTATACAGAGGCATAAAGGGCTTCTTGGAATTAAAGAGGTATGACTTTAGAGCCTCACACTGACAGGCGCTGGTTAGCCGTGATGTGACAGATTGAGATCGCTGGGAGTCAAACATTCCATGCACTGTACAAAACCTGACAACAACCATAATGCCAGCTTTAACAGTTTTCAGACACTGGGGGTGGGTAGTGGTTTTCTTCAGAGATTTAAAGAACCACAAATATAGCATTTTCTCGGTACCAGGTGTAGGTTTATCTTCTCTATTGGTGATCCAGAACCAGTAGTGCCTTTCTCTTTTCTAAACACAATTCTGAATATAAAGGTGTCTCAGGCACTGAAATAAGAATCCAACAACAAAGTCTTTCTTCCCATCTGTTAGCCCCTTAAGAGTCCTACATCCAATCAAATGAATTAAATGAAATACCTGCTCATGCACACAGCTGGACAAGGTCACCTGCCACAAGGTTCACAACACTCAGAAGAGCAAGGCCTACACCAAATTACACCAGGCTGTCAACAGTCCAACATGTATCCTGCTGTATGTACACCAGTGCCTAGCAACCATCAGAGTATTCACAAGTGGAGAGGAAAGCTGCAATTCTCACAATATGCAGATAAGAAAATGATTGTCATGATATATATTCAATAGCAGATTTATGCATTAATCTGATTTTTTTTTTCATTCTCACATGTAAGTGTTAGAATTGAAAGGATACAGGAAAAAATAAGCTTGTTTTAAACAAATGTTACCCACATCTACATCAACAGTTTGTTAAGTATCAAAGAACTCTTTTCTCTGTGGTTTATTCTTCCCCAAAATCCTGATGGTATGAAAAGAGAGGGACAGCGAGACATTTGTCCCATGAGTGCATTCCAGTGAAAGCGATCATGTGAATTTTGGATGTAATATGCATATGCACAGAGGAGAGATCCCTATGACCGTCTGTATCCTATGGCATGGATGCCTGTGTTAAGGGGTTTGTTTCACAGGACTGAAAAAGGAGGAGTAATTTCCTCTTAGCAGCGGAAATATGTGAGATTGTGAATGGCCAGCAGATTACATACATGAATTATATACCATGCAGACTAATGCTCACCATCTCTTCCTCTACTTCCCATCTATTCTTCCCACATGAATCACAGTTTTTGTAGAATGGGTTTATCCATTGGTGAACTTTACAAAAGGTACACTGGCAGGAGTAAAATTGCTTTCCTACAACACTCACCACCCAAGATGCTCACACCATCTTACAAACCAAACAGGATTTGTAATCTCACTGTGGAGTAAGCACAACACTAAGTGGGTGCTCCACATTTACCCTTCCTGCACTATTTGTGTAAGAAATACAGCTGTCTTTGACCAAATGTAAATGCAATGCCAAAGTTATTAACATAATTATTAATTTAATAAAATAAATAAATAATCAAGGAGTTTAGCTATTTAAAAGCACTTGTGCTTGAAAGAAATTACAGCACAGATGGCATAAAACAAAGAGCTTGCTCCTGCTCCAATTAAAAGCTACACTCTGACTCACATAATTGCAGACAGAATCCTTCCCAGGTACCTTGACAGAAGATAATTTTCAGCTCATACAGATTTTTGAAGTGCTCAGTATAGCTAAGTCACGTATCTGACTTGAAGAGATGAACTGGAAATGCTAACAGTCTTCTTGACTATGAAAATACTCTCCTGCATCTTCATCTTCACTGAAGTGCACATAATATTCAAGTCAGGCAATTTCTAGAAGTCAAATAAGCTTTTAGTACTTTCACATCTAAATGAAAGACAAACTTTACTGTGAAAAACCAGGTGATGTATTTGACTCATTGGAGCTTTTTTTTCTTGCTTTAGTGGGCTTTTGCATCTATTTGCTGGGATTCATAAACCACATCTATTTCTATTTAAATAAATGTTGCAATCTACTGTTTGCATGCAGAGAAGGAAATAGAGGCAAGACCAGGTATCTTATTGTTAGCACGAGAGAGAAAGGTGCAAGGCAGTTTGCAGCAGTAGTTCTTTGCTCATAAAATGCAAAAGTAAAGCATGTAGGATTATCCGTAACATCACGTCACACTTGCCAAGGTTAGTTATAGGCAAAGGCAGTTCCTTGAGCAGCAGATTGCTAAAGGGGTAAAGGGAACAGCAGGGTGTGAAGAATAGCTATGCTCTCATTGCTCACTTTACCAATAACAAAGCCCTGAAAATCAGGTTGGCTCCTGCTGTTGCAGGAATCACAGTTTATATGAGACTGTGATGGGAGCTGTTATTCCCAGCAGAAGCAACAGCTAACATTCACCCTTCCCCAGCAGCAAGCCTCTTCCCTTCAGCTCTCCCTCTCAGTCCCACTCCTATTGCTTCCCCACACGCAACAAATTTTCAGTGCTTCCAGTGCTGAGAAGCCAGATGCAATGTTTACCAGGAAGAAGTAGAAATAAAAGTTTGAAAGGCACTTGCCACAGACCTGAATACAGACCTGAATGAAAAAGCTAAACTTTTAAACCAAGGCATTGCCTTTTTAAAGACTTCTGCAGTGGCAACATGGAAAACTGTATCATGTGTTCACAGCATAAAATCATGTTGAATTACATCAAAATGTAAGTTCACATGCAGCAGATTTTTAATATCTGGGGTTTTTTTGTGTTGTTTAAAATCCTGAGGTATGGCATGAAAACCATGAGACACATAAGCCATGCACTGATAGAACACATGACAGTATTTGTGGTTTATAATTCATATGGAGCTTGTGGGAAGTACTGGATTGACAGTCCTAGTAGTAGGTAGACCCAGTAACCAGTTTTCCCTTGCTATTCCCAGATGTACACTTAAACCCTGTCCAAAGTGAAGTGATCTCTTGATGAACATAAGCAGGTTTCCAGTGCCAACAGTTCTGTGTTGAATACATACAGCCACGGGGAACTGCACTGTGTACAGCTGCTTAAATTATAAAAACACGTCACTACTTATCTGAGCAGGATTTAAACTAGAAGTCCAGAGGTGAAGTTATTTTATTGCAACAGCAGTAGCTTTTAGCCTGGTTTCTACTACCTCCTACAGAAGGAAAGCCCCTGTCCAGAAGAATGTACACTCAAAGTTTAAGAAGAAAAGCCACCAGATGGATACAACAGTGTGACCCAATCAGCCAGTGTAAAAAGCACTAGGGACAATGCAGCAACCTCTGAATACCTGCCACCTGTCCCCTAGGTCTCTTAACATATAAGCATATCTTCCAGTGATTTTTCTCTTGAGACAGATAAGCCATTTCCACTTTTAACATTTGTTTGAAGGATTTGGAGGGATCCTGTGCTAGTTGTTAATGGTAAAAGTAGGGAAGGGGAATACTTCACATCATGATGGCAGATGGAGGTGTTCCTTTAAAGAAATTAACCATTTTGTGCTCAGGCAGCTCAGAGCCTTGATTCAAGCAGAGTTATATGCCTTTAGCATCTCCTTTGCAAGCTCCAGGACTCTGAAAATCAAAAAGCAAAGAAGGAGATGAAGTCTTTTGACATACCTTGATTTGCAATCCTAAACTTAAACATTTAGTTTGCTTAATTAGAATTTATACCTTAAGCCCACCAGCACTCTCATTAAATTTTAGCCTGTCAAGATGGTAACATCCAATAACAGTCAGTGGAATTCTTTGAAGTGGAGATTATCAAAGTGGTTGTGGAATAAAATCTTATCAATAGACTGGAATAGGCAAAATACAGATTAACACCAATGTGTTCCAAATAACAATGCAGCAATGGACTGGTGTTACATGGAATTTTAAACACACTTTAGATAAGGTTGGCTTTACAGTAAAGATAAAGTGCTTTCCCTTTGGTTAGATTCTGAGATAGTCTAACAGAGCCACAATATACCTTGGTAATGCAGAAAAATTGTTCAGAAATTATTATCTCTATATTCAAAACAGGCAGAAGGTGTCACAGTTCTTCACCTTGTGTTGCTCCTGCTAAGGTACCACTGTTACAGGTGAACTATGCTTCTGTTATAATGCATACTGAAATTATAACTTACTCAATCTTAACAATCATGGATTCAGAAAAGCAGGTGCAGCATAAAGGCAGTACACAAACAGATGCCAAAGCCACTCAAGCAAGGAACACCTGAAAAACAGAAACCATTATGTCTTTGTGTCACAATACAGTTCAGGTTCAGTACGGTCTTACCTGCACCACCTCAAAGCAGCACAGCAAATTCCAACATTTGAATCATCACATTCATCTGCTCAAAAGATGCCACCCATCAGAATAGTAATTTCCAGTTTAACAGATGCAGCTCTTAAAAGAAGCATTTCATAGGGGTGGTGCTCAGAGACAGAAACAACGAAAAAGAAGAACACAGGTGATCCTTACCCAGGAAACTCCTCCTCTGGCATATCTGCAGAGGGAACAGGTGACACCCACGAGGGAGCTAGGCTGAGAGCACCACTCAGGTGGCTTCTGGGAAGTTCTGCTCTAATTCCAGAAAGGGCATCATAGCAATTTAGCTCCCCTTGCTCCTGATTTAGCATCTCAATATCCCTCTCACTTCTTCAATATCTTATGTCTCTCTGGTCTCAATGGAAGCAAAAATATTTGCTCTCTGATAGAAATAAGTTCTTAATGCTGGCTGGACCATGTGCAAAATGTCCATTGATATATTTGCCAGTGTAACATGCATAGTACAAACTGCAATATGGGGAAGTAAAATGGTAAACCACTGAAGCATAGATATCAATAGGCTTTGATTCCAAATAGGATGAGAACAGAAGGAAAAAATATTCAATGGTTCCTACAGTCTGAATAAAGATCCACCCCAGTGCTACTTCCTTTCCCAAGTGCTGCTCTGCAAACAAGGTTCTGCTGCAGAAAAAGGTTGTGATTTGAAGGTCTAGAGATGGACTGCCCTGTCTTAAATACAGGCTAAGAGCATGGGAAAGAGAGAGAGAAAAGCTCATTGTTTCAGACTACATTTTACACAAGCATAGTGTAATGCTACTAGCAGCATATAGCTGCTAATGCTGTCTCACAATCTTCCATTATCCTTGCTGTTTGTCTTGGTCAGGCCTGTCATCTGAGGCATGAGCTAAAAAGCTGATTCACTGTAATCCACCTTCAAAATACAGGTCTGATCCTGGTGGATGTTGTGAGACTGCATGCCCTGCTGGTGGCTGTGTTCTTCCCCTCTCAGCAGGAGAAGGGAGTGACTCGACTCACTGCTTGGAGCTGGGGTTTGCACCTCCTGGGTAGTGCTTGCTCCATTTGGTATTTCTGGGGTGCTTGTCCTGGCTCCATCCAGTGCCATCTGAAGGCTTTGGAGCTGTGATGCATTCAGAAGCTCACACTGCAATCTGGTAACCATGGCGGCATTTTCAGGGCCCAGGTTTGCTATTTGTTCTGGAGACAATGCCTAGGAGGAATAAAAGCCAGAGAAATTGGTTTAGACTGTCAATTATATAAGGCAGGTGAGGTATCCAAAGGCAGCACTGTCTTGCATTTAGAATGAAGAGAAGTAGCCTTCAACAGAGTTGCTATAAAAGAGCTCAATAGAGCTTAAAATCCTCTGTATTCATTTTCTTCTCTGACCATTCACCTATCTTTCACTCTTTGCTGCTGGAATCTGACATCTTGAGAAGCTTTCTATCGGACACTTCTTCAATACATCACTGGACTTTAATTTTCCAGCCATTTCTTTTCTGATTCGTTCAAAGGCTGATGACATTGTACACCCTGTTGTGTTTTCATGTATTTCCTCTTTTATCTGCTCCTGAGCAACCTCACTTGAACTCATGTTTGACCTTTGATTATAGTTAGCAGTAGAACAATGAGATGACAAACCCCTGTGCTTTAATATTATTACTCAGTTTCTCTTTTAGAGTGAAAATCTTCCAAGTGTGATCATATTAAAACTTATGCTTAAAAATAAAACTTGACAGTCATAATCTTACATTGTTTATCTTGTATCACATAACAACCAGCTTGCACTGTTGGGCATGCTGGATGACTTTGGTTCTAGCTAACATTCTGCAGTCACAAGAATTTTAGCCTCCTACACAACAAATCTTTTTGCTGCAACAATTCTGCATCCAGGTTCTGCTTTAGAAAGACTCAAATCCTCTTCCAAGTAGGTCAGACAATGGAGCAAAGCCTTCCAAATCTTTCACTGTCTATCAGATGCTGTGCTCTTTTAAAACGAGTACTCATGTTAATGCCTACAGGTCTAGAAATTTTCAAATGAGCCTCTTCTTAACTCAATGACAAGGTAATTTTTTCACAAATCAGAATTGGAACAATGTATTACAACTGTAAAGTGAAGCTATACAAACCCCATGTAAACCCCAAATCTGCTTTGAATCTTTCAAATGCAGAAAACTCTTCCAAGAAGGTGTCCTGTTATTTGTTAAGCATATTTTGTAGTATCATTGCTATTCTTACTAACAAAACCATTTGCTATTTGAAAGAAATTCTACAAGATGCTATATAGATCTTCAGTTTTGCCTGTTTTGCAAATAAATAGTTTCACTAAGGCCATTTCAGGCTTATCTAAACTGTCAGTGGTACCGTGAAGAGCAGTTAGTGTTCAAGGAGTGTTTCTCTTTTATGGGAGCTGACACAGTTAACTATCTGTTTAGCTTATCTGTCTGTAAGTACATTTCTTGCCTGAGCATTTGAAAGAGACCAGCCTAGGCAGAATATTAATCATGTCACTAAGTCAAATAAAGTCTGTGGCAACGATCTCAAGATTCACATTTCACCTCCTGGTCCACATTCAGAACTGCTGTAATTAGATGTAATTCCTTTCCGATCTGTATCTGCCTGAACAATCTGTTTCCAGAGCTCACTCGGGAGAATGTTGCCAGATTTTAGGGTAATAAAAAAACCCAACAAACCCCCACATAGTCAGCAAAGAAATTCATAGCTATGATAGCATCCTTGCAAATGATAATAAACAGAGAAGAAAACTCAGATCTGAACATAGTGTTGGAAGAAGAGAGTCCATTCCCTGCTTCCTTCTTTGTTTTTCCCTTGGGATGCATTCTGAAGAATATATAAAGGTTCTCTAGCATATTTTATGGACATCACAAATAAACACCAAAGCTGGAATTTAATGTTTCTGATCCTTGACTGCTTCTCACTTAACAAAACACAGAAAAATTCTTGTTGAAAATCAAAATATGGATCAATGAACTGTTTATTTGTAGTATAGTTACTTCTTCAGCAATCGAGCTCTTACTTGGAAAATTTCAGGAGGTATAAGTCTTATTGCTCTTGGCTGGAAATATGGCATCAAGTTTTTATCAAAAGCTTTTAATTCCTCCTCAGTCAAACCACCTAAAAAAACAAACAAGCAAACAAAACATCAGGAACAAAACTCTGTTACTGTTATTTTTTAAAATAAATTACACTTTTAAAGCATTTACTCCTGTGAATAATGGAGACAGATACTGCTTCTTTTTCTGGTTTGTTTCTTAAATGATATTCCAGCATTACAAATCATCTGACCTGAGCCATTGCTACAGAATGTACTCTACCTAAGTCACTTTATCTTGGAAAAGAGACAATGATAAAAATCAATAAAATCATAAGCAGTGTTATTAGGGAATGATTTTTCACAGTCTGCTCTAATGAAAGATTAGGGAGCACAAGCATGCAGTGGGAGCTACTTCTTCACCCATTAGGTACTTACAGAATCATTGCTCCAGGCATCAGGGATGCAATAATTTATGAGAGTTCAATGTGAAGTGAAATGTTCACAGGGAAAAAAAAATCATGAACAAAACTGTGTGTGGCCTCTGGCTCAGGAAGTCTCTGAGGATATGAAAGCACTCTGGAGAAGTATCACTCCAGGCTAATCCTGCTCTTTCACTCTTCCTTGACCAGCCCATTCTTTACACTGTTAGGCAGGATGCTTTGGTCAGTGAGAGCACTGCTCCAACCAAATACAGCTACCCTTGTAGAAGCATGGGTCACAAATACTGAGTAGGTCTGAAATCCTGGTTGGTTTTGCCCTTCTTGATTTATCCTTTCAAACTTGCAGGACCCAAATAACTTAGGTGGGCTCCCCTATGCTGGTTTGAGCAGATTCAAAGAACCTGATGGAGCATACCACAGCTTTTCCTTAGTGGTAATGAAATATCTGGATGTTCATCCCTGCACGTGATTCTTCTTTAAACTAATTGTCTTTTGCCAGTCTAGCAAAAGGTACTGCAATGCAAACCTGGCTCTTAATGCTTAATAGCAATGCTTTAGAGCCATCATCATCCGGAGTCTGAATTTTGTTACCTGCTATAGTACCAATTTCCTGTAAGATAGAGCCATTCCAACCGGTAGTAGTACCAAACACAGACTCTGTCATCTTCTTAAACTGCCTGAGAACAGGGCTGCTACAAAACAACAGTCCAATTCTTGCAACAGCAGCACTGCAAAAGGCAACAAGGTTAACAACACATGCTGCAATCACATGCAATGCTAAATATGCCTGGAATATATTTAGTCTGCTGTGAGAAGACTGTAAATCTATTTTACATTTTAAATGCATACAAGTGTATAATGGTTTGAGCAAAACCCTGGGTTTCTCAATACAATACTTAAATGGTGGGCTATAAATGGCAGAGGAAACCTAAAATAGAATAGATTTTAAGCAACTAGTGTACACCTTCCATAACAGTTACTGCCTTTCTAAAAGCATTTAGGACGTTAAAATGTATCCTCTAGGCTCCAGAAATATTGAAAGCAAACAATACATTTTATCAATAGAGATACTGATAAATATTTCATTGAGTATTAAACACAGTACCTGAATTCAGCAGTCCTTATGGACATGATTTCTGTAGAGTTCAAAGCACAGAGAATAGCTCCTAGGCCAACTAAATCAAAGCTTTTCAGTGTACTGATCGTCTGGCCAGAGTCTTCTAGAAAACCTTGCAAAATAGATCTTGCCTACAAAAGCAGTGAGATGTTATGCATGAACAGAGTAAACATTATTGAAGGTTTTGTTACTAGATCAAAATCTTACCAGAAGCTATGGGCAATGTATTATCCTGAGCCTCCCCAGTGTAATGAATGGAAGTTTTGCCATGGCCTTTGAGAGGAGCACTGTCACCACCTATACGTGACACTTAAACAGGGCACTGTTACACAACCACTTTGCAAGTGCAATGATTTGAAAGCACTCTGTACCTCTTCTGCTGGGTCACAAGGAAACACTTTGCCAGAAGACATAGGTGTTGAATCACCCAGCGGAACTGCCCAATTCAATGACATTGCCAGAAGAAACAGAAACTACTCAAGGGGATCAATATGAATTTTTTAGGTTGTCCTGTCTTATTTAAATGTCTTACATAGGTGCTGACCTGTGTTTAAGATTAATTTTCACATATGAATGGGATATAGATACCAAAATGTTTTTGCAAGCCTAAGCCATTTAGGATGGTACTCAGCCTAAACTAACCATTTAAAAACTCTTTGTCCAGCTTAAGCTTGCCATGAAGGCATCCTCCAAACTCAGTAACAGAAACAAGCATCTTCCAAGACTTCCTAATCTATCCACAAAGTTGAGCCTACCTAGTTGAGCTAGTTTAAACTAGCTATCTGAATTTCAGACAACTGCAATCAGGCAGGATGAATCACTTTTAACTAGCTATTACTGACAGCAGGAAACCACACAAGCCAAGTAGTATTGTATAAAATCCTCCCAAGTGCTTCCTTCTGACAGTGATCTTCATAACAAGAATCTGTTGAACAGATTTGGGATATTCTGCCAAAGCTGGCTGCCACCATGATGGCATCTGTGCAAGCAGAAGCTCTAATACTATAGGTCATGGAGTCAGAAATATATATACATTTGTACTGCCACTGCACATACAAATAGAAGTTCCATTGACACAACTAGAAGTTATTCAAGGCAAGGAAGTGAAGATGAATGGAGTATTTTGCTAGTAAGTTAGGCCTCTAGGGCAATGGGTGCTGACATTGGGAGGCACATTCCCCCTTCAGTGATTGCTCTTAGTCAGAGAGGGCTAGTATTTCCTAGCAGTAGTGTCTACTCTGAGGCCAGTGTGAGAGGAGCGTCGAAATACTTTCTACAACTTTGTGGGTGAGTTCTAAAGAACACAGAACACACTCACCACCACCACAGTTAACAGTGATTGATGTCATCTTGGCCATCTCACCAGGGAAGCCAGCAGCAGGGCAGACATCAGTGCTGACCTACCTACCTACCTACTTCCCCTGGGCTCAGAGCCACTGAAAAGCTTGAGGAAGTAGTGTGGATTGCTGCATCTGTTTCCTAGGCAATTCCAGGACTTCAGTCCCAAAGGGTGTGAATCCTGTGTCTTTTACCAGGAGTACATTCCAGAACATACTCACCTGGGTAAGAGTCCATTCTGTTTGCTGACTAAGTACAGAAATGGTGTCAATAGAATGCAAATCCAGCTCTTCGATTTCACGTTCCGTGAGTGCCAGGGCAATGCGGCCCAGGGAAACAATATGATAACTTTTCCATTGTGGCAGTGATCCCCAGACCTTTAGAAGAGGTTCATTAATGTCTGTTAGACCATTATGAATGTTTCTCTGTACACAGTATTCCCAAACTCCTTGGTTTTAAAAGCCCCAATACCCAAAATATGCCTCTTTGCACACAAAAGGATTTCTACAATTTAACTTTTGTCTAGAAAATTAGAAAGGTCAAAGCTGAAGGAGCATCTCTGCAGTTGCCTACTAAAAGTGTTTTAGCTTCAGATACACATGAAGCTGTGCAACCAGCATAAAACAAGAAAAAAAAGGCCAGACCTCTGGAATGAGACACTCCTTACACAGAGCTGCAGTCTGTCCAACACCAAGCAGCCTCAGGACTGCTGGGCTGTCCTCTCAACTATGACCCTCAGGCTAAGGATTTGTTTAAAAGATGCTTTGCTGGTCTTGTGCCTCCACACTGAGTTTCCACTGGATCTTTTATGTTGGTTTTACAATGTCATAAAGACACAGAAAAAGCACCTAAGCCTGGGAAATTTCCGTCCTTTCCAAAGAAAAATGATAGTAAAAAGCATTAGCCCGGTTTTAAAGCATTTAATTCTCTAGCTTAAGAGACATGGGAAACACAGGCAGTTAAAAATGTTGTGTGTCTATTTCCTGATCTAGGTCATAAACTACAGAATGTGAAGTACTTCATAAATAGTATTATCTGCCAGTGCTGGATGAAATCTCAGACGTTACGATATAAATAACACAACACATGATGCTGGAACACTCCTTTGTCCTCATTCACCTAGAGACTACAGATCCATACATCTGTTACCATTGCAGAGCTTGGAGACCTTCCACTTACAAGTGAGCTAAGCTTCTTACTTTCATTAAGACACAATCTGATAACTAGACTTTTTGAATTAGTTTGGGCCCATGATAGTACATGGTTTCTTTTAGGGGAAATCAATCAATTTAGGAGAAATTAAAGCTGGCTTAATCAGACCTTTAATTAAAGATGCCCTTTAGTTAATAACATAACAGCATGTTATGCACATCATTTCAAAGGGCTTTGCCTGCACTGGCTGATTCCTCAGGCTTCTTGTTCAGTGTAACACCATGTTGCATTTTCCAAATTAATATACAGAAAGCCTGTCTTTGTCTAGCAGCAATCTGTCTTACAAACACTCAGACACACAGAGAATACACTTTCATTCACTGCACCACAGATCTGTGTATCTTTGCAGTGAATATAGCTGGGACATGAGTGTATTTACTTTGTAAGTGTGTCATTATGTCGCACTGCTGCAAAATGCCTCAGTTCTCACCACCTCAGATGAGCACTGGTTGTATTTTCTTCTAGGATTGGGGTTTTTTTTTCCCTTTTCCTAACCACAGGTCTTTGAGCTGGCAGAGGGAAGCTGTTGATGCAGTGGACTGTTGTCCTACTGCAATAAGACTGTAGAGACAGGATTGCAGAGAGTCACCATCTGCTTTCAGAATTGTGGTTAGTGCCACTTGACTTTGAGCACCTGCAGTTCAGGAGTTTTAAAAGCTGAGCCTCACTGCTAAAAACTGCACTGTTTGCCTTATCTACCCAAAAGTCATGGTCAGATCAACTCCTTTGGCTGCAGCTGCTGCTCTGAGGAGATGCTGTCCAGGCCCACCTTTTCCACTGCTCCTGCTTTCCTCCAGGGGTCACAGTCCTCATCTCCAAGCATCTGTGCTTGTACTACTTGCAGCCAACTGCAATTATAGATGCTTCCTAACCCCATTCTGTCAGAATGATCTGATAGAGCCTAAAAAGGACTTTTAAAACATTGGATCACTTTGACAGAACGAGATTACAGAGTAGCTAGCCATGCAGAGATGGAAGCAGAGAGCAGATAACCTCCAGCAGATGCTGGTGACATGAAGCCCAAAGATAAGGTTGGAGATGGAAACCTCTTTACCTCTGGGTTTTCTGCAACCAAAACAACTTGCCTTACTGTACCCTAAGGCTTTTCCTTGCTGAAACAACAGTATATTTAGGACACTACCTGTCCCCTGGCAGTGCAGGCAACCATCAAGCAGCAAGAGGTCATTCCCAGGGAAGAGTAGCAACACAACAACAGGGATGGAGCAAGGTCTGACTTCTCTCCTAGCCCACAGGTGGCCAAGGTAGCACCACTCAGAGACCAGACACCTTGCTGATGCTCCACCCCAGAAAGAGAATGCTGAACTGGACCCAGCACAACACTCTGCCCTGAGTACTTTGTCACAGATCCTGTACTGCAGTGCAGGATGGGGAGAAGTTTTACTTCTGGCTTCCTGCACTGCTGCTGCAGAAGCATAAGCATCACATATGGGCTGAGTGTAGGGCAGAGACCCCTCTGAGGATCTCAAGTGGAGCTGCATTTCTCCACTCTAAAAGAAAGAGATGCTGCAGGAGTGGTGAAGAGAGCTGAGGCTGCAGCTCTGTTCCTCTCCATGAATCCACAGCCTGGAAAAGATAGAGGCCTTCTGTCTGCTGTGTTTCTGTAACGTGTATTCACCAGTGCCATCCTGGTAAAAGCAGACTAAATGCACGTGTTTATTTTCCTTCTCTAAAACTTCCTACTGATGGGTTTGTCTCTGCCTGTGACAAGAAGGTGGGAGAAGAAGCTTTATTCAACTAATAACAGTCTTTTTCAGTCAGTCTGGTTTTACACCACTGTAATCTATAAGCTATATTTAATGTTGGTGTAGACAGTTTAACACTCTGAGTTTAATTCTCAGCAGGCCAATCAACAGCCTACAGTAGTGCTTGATGATTTTTCTTTTATGAAAGAAAAGTAAGAAGCCAGCAACAGAAAAGCAATCCAAAAATAAAAGCACTTAAGTTTTTCATCTGCCAATAGCTTAGAGCAACTTTCCTGTTGATTCTAAAGCAAGGGCAATAGTCTTCTATCACTATCCCACATTATTTTTCCAATACATAAATAGATGTTCTTGCAGCAGTAGTGACACTGCTGTAGCACAGTTATTTTAGAACTGCATAGTTCAATAAAAGAAAATCAAGTTACAGATTTAATTTTCCTTCACAGAGAGGATAGTTACCTGCTTGGCTCTTTCCTTCAAGGCAATAAGCTGGGAGCTATTAAAACCTGAGACAGTCCCAAGAAGATCCACATTTTTGTCAAAAGTGCCTGTGTCCATGCACTTCAGTTCCTGAACTGACCAAAACATGTTTGCTGCTTCTAATTTAATAATTTCTTCTGATGAAGGCACTCTGGTTCCCAGGCAATCTGGAAAAAAAAAAAACCTCAAATAGCAAGAGTTTTCTTCAAGGAGACTGAGAAAAATAAATCAAAGCAATACAGAGATTTGAGTGACAGATGGTGATTAACTGCAGCTGAAGTGATATTGATAAATTACATTACCTTGCAATCAAATAATTTATTTAAATATTTTCAATAATACCCTGGATATAAAACTAGAATCTGTCTAACTTGCAAGAAATGTTACATTCTTTGTCCTCCAAAGACAGTGCATGCTGGAAAAGAAAATAGGAGCAGACATACAGGATGCCACAGTAAAACTAAAATCTGGATGTGTACAATAAAAGTAACCAATATCCTGCAAGTTTCCCTCAAGTCTTTTTCCCTAGAGGCATCAAAATTCAGGCAAGGGCTTATTTTGAGGTAAAGCCATCATTTACTGGAAGCCTTGCTCAAGTAAGAATCTTTGGGATGACCTTGGTGGAAGTCTCCATATAGCTATGTCATTGTTCCCCCCCAAAAAAGGTTACAGCTGAATAAACTTCACTTTCAAGCAGCACATGTGAACCCAACTCAACTGGAAAGTAACAAACATGAGAGGTTCTTTTACTCTGAAACAGCCTGACAAAGATGTATGTCTTCTAAGACTTGCCTGACATTTAAACAAGGTGAAGACAGAAGCTGGATGTGTCAGAGAAGCAGAGTGCTTGTTCTTCATGTCAAGCGTGTTGTTAAAATGTCAGGATCTAGAGTGAGCTGTTCACTTACAACAGAACTGTTTGGACAGACTAACTCCATTTAAAAACCTTATTTATGCTCACATTCTGGCCCTGTGCATAATCAAATGAGACAGTTTTCACTGTTTTAACAAATGCTGGTCTTTGTTGGCATAATGTACCTCTAATATTGATGCAACACTGAAATTAGAATGCTAACATGGCTGCTTACTGCTCTCTCCCTCGTCACCAATTTAGGGAAACCTTATTAAATAATTATCTACACCAAATAATCCCTGCATCTCTTCAGATACAGTCATTAGAGGAAAAAGCAAGAATTGCACAGATGCCATGCCTGAGCTCCCCCCGATAAATAAAGGGAGAAGGTACAAAGTAGATTTGTACTTTGAAAGGAGCAGAGGAGGGATTTATTTGCATCAAAGGAAGCTGCAGTAGTGGGTAGAACACTGAAAAGATTGAATCTGTTGAGCAAACGAAAATGTTGTTCAGCTTCCACTGTACCAGCTGATGTTCTGCGCTCCCTTTTCACCGCCCTCTTGTGAAGCTGCATTGTTTCACTTTCCCCTGTCGTAAAAGGTCAGCTTTTATCATGTAAATACTACCCGTCCAGACACAGTGCAGTGCCCTTCCCCAAGTCGTGAAAATCCAACATCTTGTCTCCTTGGAAAAAACATTGGTATTTGTAACACACCAGATACACTGGCACCATTACAGAGAGGGAAATACTAACTAGATTTATGACTTTGCTTCCTGTATCTGAGGCTATTTCACTCTTCATTTTGTTGAATCACCACATGTAGTTTGAAGAAGCACATATTTTATGTGTAATATACTGTAACATCTCAGTGCTTTAAGTCAGCAGCTTGAATTCTTTTTCGAGCGCTGCTGCTACATTCTGGTAGCACTTCAGACACATGACTCCTGAGTTTTGCCTTCTGTATTCCACCTTGCCTTAATCACCACCTTTGTTCAACATAGACACAAATGTAAGAACTCTGTAACTGGTAACTGCTTCTGTTATTAATATTAGCTCACAACTGGACTGTAGGAAATGTAAAATCGGAGGTTGGTAGCAGGAAGAGCACTAGTGTATTCTAGAGTCATTTTCATAACATCCAGCCTTCTAATGACCACCAAGTCAGCCATAAAACTTCATTCCTTATTGAAACCTCCTTATTGTGGAGTTGGAAAGATTTTGTTTAGTAACAGAACCTCAATACCACACCTGGACAAGCACAAACAATTCTTCAATTTTTCACCTCACGGACTCCCCCAGGCTGAGTTTGTGCACCTGAAGTGAAGAATGAAGTCTCCATAGCCTGGGAGCCAAGTTACCCTTTGACAAAGATCATTAGCTTCACTGGCAGATTGATACTGGTCTTGCAATGCAGATGAGACAGCTCTGCAACTGCATCGAATGTGAGTTAGTCTGATTAAAGAGGTCTTTGTGATTTATGTTGTTGTGATCCAGGCCTAAAAAAGCACACGTGAAACACAAGCATACTGAAATACCTTGTGCTGAACATTTGGTCCTGTAGCCCATGTCTAAGGAAATATGATTTATGATCTGACAGTCTCTTTGATCAAGGAATGCATACAGATGGACTAACGGTCTGCTATTCCACCAGTTCGATTCTGCTCTTTTAGAGCATGATAATGTGTAATGACTGCTCTGATCAACAGAGGTCATGGGTTTTTTCAGGCTATGCAAAAATACAACTCTGCAGAACACCCTCTGCATCTCTCTGTGTATGAATGAGCAAATTAATTCCCAGATACATACAGTCATCATTTAGAGCTGCAGATGGATTTCCATGGTGGCTCAGGGCTTGTTGAGAGCTTGGACCTGTATTTTGTTGGAGAGATTTTCAAAGACATAAAAGCAGACTATCAAACTCCTTAAAATTGTTGGGGTATCAGTTCCCATCAGCACTTTTCAAAGGCCTCTCCCATAGCAAGGTTTTTTTTTTCCCATGGCACAGGATGGTATAGCTTAAAAAGTCTGCTTGGGTGAATTTCAAGTAAGAGAAAGTCATTACAATAATAGAATATACTCAACATACCTTACACAAAGAAAACGATCCATTTTTCATCAGAAATTCTAATAATTAATTTGGTTGCTAATTAAAATATCTTTTAGATTATAAAACTTTGGTCCATTTAGACAGACAGAACACAGTGCCACCAATGTCAGATTTGAAAAGCAGTTGAGTCAACATATGCTCCTGTCTGGCAAAGGATTTACTATGTGCAATCTTTTGGCACAGCAGTAACTTGTCACCTTCACAGACTTTTAATGCAAGGATTTTCACTTAGATTGCAAAGGAAAACAAAAATAAACAACAAAAAAAAGTAAAAATAAACAAAACTCTCCAATTCAAATCATTAATAAATTTGTTTCCCTTTGTGCATTCAGGAACATTCCAGGAGGTGCTTAACCATGCAATCCTGTAATGAAATTGTTTCAGCGGTTGTTCAATGCATCAGACAACTATGGGCGACAGAATGAAGACTCTCGCTGTTTTGTGCCAAAGTCTGCACCTCTAAGGTACTTGGTGTTTTGCTTTTTTGTTATCTGTGTTTGATGGCCAAGGAGGAAAAAAAAGCCTTTTTGAACTGCAAGTTCCCAGCCTCAAATGGCACCACAGTAAATCTGGAGCTCTGCACAGATACCAGGTGAAATACTGACCAGGTCTGGTGAGAGATGAGCCAGTGCTGGCAGTGGCATTGGAGATGGATTCAAATACGGTTGATAGAAGCTCTTCAGCTGGAGAAATTGGTCCAGGTGTCTTTGCTATTTGCAAAATGGTATCTGGGAACTTCCAAAGGAAAGAAAGAATAAATAAGATTTCTTTCTCCCTTTTAAAATAAATCAATTTGCAGAGAAAGACTTGTGCAGACCTCAGCAAAGTAGGGGCTAGTAACAACTCAGCTCCCTTTCTATTTTTGCAGATGTTTCAGAGGAGGAGAGTAAACTGGCTGCTACTGAAAGGTCAACTGCATATATTTGAGAAGGGGAAAAAATCAGAAACAAAGCAAATTCTGAGTGATACTCCCTCTTGTATACCCTCTCAGCTTCTGGTGACACCCTAGCACTGCCTGTAGGAGTCTGTGGTTAGACCATCCTGTAGCAATGAGTTCCACCATTTTAGTGTGTGCAGTAGGGAAAGTACTTTATTGTGTCTTAAATTTGCCAGATTAATATAAGAATTGAGCATAGGGACCCAATTAGAATTATGTGACATAACTTCAATTTGTTCATTATTTTAGGCTTCTTTTGACCTCTCTTCTCCACCCTGCTAAACACCTTCCTTTCAGTTAAAGAGTCCTGGTCTATTTGGTCAATTATAAAGATTATCTCCTGAGGAAAAGTTGTTGATTGTGCTTGCATATTTCTGCTGAGCAATGAACTCCTCATGCCAGCATAGTTTACTTCCACATGCAAAAATTTTAAGACTGTAAGAACAAAAGAGAATAAAGAAGCTACAAAGTGCAATGCTGAGGCTATCAGTTATTATGGATGTGAGCAATACTGGCCCTAGGGCAAAGGGCTATATGAGTAAATGCTAATTTGATTAGCATGACCCCATTATTAACAGGAAAAGAAACATAATTTTCATGGTTGTAAGGCAGGGTAACAGAGGAAACAACACTGCAAGGTGTAAAGTACTGAAAATTGTCTGAGCCTGTGCCACTCTAGATGAACCTTTTAATATATTTTCTACATGACAATGTACAATTTTCACTGTGTATGTGCAAATAATTGTCTATACTACCATTACTTTCAGAAATGCTGATGGAGTCAGGAGTGTGTGAAACATTAACACATGGTTTCTTGCCAAGAGAATTATCTACCTAGTTTAGCATTCAAGTCACATAATTTGCACTGCCTCACAACAGCCACAAAGCCAAATGCCAACATTACATGCTTAACATATAAAAATCATAACAAAAACATACCTTTTCAGCAAGGACATTTAGCTCCCCTTTTGACAGCAGAGATATGAATGGTCCAACATCTAATGTTGTTTCAGCTGTCCAGTTGCTTGGAGAGCTAAAGACATATTTTTGAAAATTAGTTTGCAAGCAAAATTCTACTGTGGATGTAAAGAAAGAAGATGGAGACCCCCTTACTGTGAACAGTCACCTAGAAAAGGTATAATGGGCACAAGTTTCTCCTGGGGAGATTCTGATTAGACACAAGAGGACAAATTTTCACAAGGACAGTCAGCTATTGGAGCATCTGCTACAGGGAAGTGGAGGAGTCCCTAGCATTGGAACTTCTCAGACTCAGCTGGAATAAATAGAATAGAATAGAATAGAATAGAATAGAATAGAATAGAATAGAATAGAATAGAATAGAATAGAATAGACCAGGTTGGAAGAGACCTTCAAGAAAGGGTGCTGGGCCATCTTACCTAGACTGTGCTTTTCCCTCTAGCTCTCTCTCACTGCCACAGGTGCTTGCAGTCTTTATTTCTCTGCTCATACCAGCACACTAACCACCCCACTACCATTTTCCCATTCTTTGCATTCCTGCACCATTCTCAGCCTGTAACATCCTCTCTCTTGCCACGTCAGAGTCTGTTGGCCTGCCGTTCCTTAAACATTAGACATTTTCTCCTTTTCCTCTGGCACTTAAGTCATGCAGGCATTTAGTTCCAGTCATCACGTTACACACAAGAACAGAAATGTCATTCCAGTGGACAAAGATTCCAAGCTCAGCCAGTGACAGAAGTTGCTTTTTGTTTTCTCATTGCAGTTGTATCTGGGCAAAGCAAACAGTTGGTATTTGCATGGCTTAACCATCACCATAAACAAGGAGGTATATCTAATGCCTTACCCATATAACTCGAGGAGTTTGTATTTAATTTCAGCGTTCTGCTCATGGCTGAGGTGTTGGCAGAGTTTGAATTGATGAAGGGCTGTTGCCATTGCCCTCAGGGACATTCTGCCATGTAGAAAGGCTGGAGGTAAGTGGCAGATTAGATTTCCAAGTAGGTCAATGTCGTATTCGTCAGCGATGGAGCCATTCTGAAACAAGAAGCATTTACCTTGTTGGCAGAGCTAATGCTGGCTCTTGCCCTGTTATCACTCAACTGCATCACAACCCTTTTAAGCTCTGTGACCCTTTAAGGAACAAAGACACAACAGTTTTCACTAGCAACTTAATCTCTAATTTTTGCAGAGACTGCTTTACACTTTTGGCTTTTACCAGTGCAACTGGTGGTATTTAATGAGCCCTCCTCAGGGCTTTCAGTGTATTCCTCATTCCACAGTAAAGCACACGTAACAAATACTTAAAACTCCATCTCCTGCCTCAATCTCTATATCCAGTGACCACCCAACACCTGCAGAGGTGGTGCAGTTCTGCCTGGCTGCAGAACCCTCACAAGGACCTTGTGGCAAAGGGATCACATAGTCTTGTTCTCAGAAGGTTCCACTCTCAGGCTTTCTCATTTCTAAATGAGAAACGGACCTGGGACCTTGGCACTAAGAATTTGTCTGAGCTAGATGAGTCTAAGCCACTCTTGCTTGTGATGAGGAAGAAATTAGCATGCTGAGTTATTGGCTTTGGGGCTTCCAGAACCCACCAGCTGTGGCTTCACCGCACACACAGAGCAGGACAGACTATCTCTCAGGTTGCTGTCTGTATAGAAGAGACCATGAGCATGTGCATGCAGAATGAGAGCACAAGGAGGCAAGGTAACTTTGTGATCCACCACAAGGCAATAAAGAGAAAAGTAATCGACCACTATCACTTAGTTCAGATTGTCAGTAGCTAATTACAGATTACTTTTTAGCAGCTCCCCTTCCACTGCTGACCCCTCCTAGCCATACCTACCAAGCACTCCTGCACTTTTTGCAGGACAGTGTTCTTTTTGTGAAGGCCTGGATTCAAAAGGTCCATCTCAGTCTTCCCCAGACTTTCAATGAAAGGGACACACAAAGGGTCCGAAACGTACTCTAGGTACTCAGCCCTGCAGAAAGAATTTAAATGGTGTCAGAACATAAACCTGACCTTTGTACACCCACAATCACACCCATAACATCTGTGGTGACAGAAAAATGCAGAGACAAGCCTTGAAAAATTATAAACCAGCCAAGCCAGAGAAGTGCAATTAATCCACACCTTACTTTAATTTACACCTTCTAGTTTTTCAATGGCTAAGGGTTATGGTTAAGCTGCAAGTAGACAAAAGTGCTTGGAGATGCTTTAATACCACATGAAACAAGACTGCATGAAACTTTTCCCCTTTCTCCTTTTCAATAGGAAAAAATTTCTGGTGAAAGAAGTTGTGGTGGGCAGGTTAAGGACAAGAAATAATTTTAGAGTAGGCTTCCTTTTCATCAAAGTCAAGAAAGCCTGCCAAATTAAACAAAGTGACATTCCTCTCCACCCAGAGTGGCAAACAAAACCACAAGCCCAGCCTTATCAGGGTTTGTTGGCATGAGCACCAGCAACTCCTGATGGCCACGAACAATCAACATGCAGTTGTTGACCAAATAACATGATGATGCATTCTGGAGAAAACTCTATATTAAAGTCTATTATTTCTTGTTGATTTTAAGCAGAGCAATGCTTTTTCCAGACAGAATCCTTTTATCTTTTTAGTTGTTGGTGGTTTTTTTCAACTACAAATATTCCATAAAAAGAACAATTTTTATTCCCTTTTATCCCTTTAAGCATGCTGGAAGAAAGAAATAAAGTAAAAAGGGGAATTAGCAAGTTGTACAATTCAGAGTTCCAATCATTATTTTCTCTCTGAGGAAAGAAGCTATCACAGAATATTACTTGGCTATAGACACAATGCAAAGTTTTGCTGTCTTACAAAAACATCTTCAAATACACTGAAATGTTTTTAACAACACAGAGCAATGTACTGGGACAGTACCCAATGGCTTTGTCTTACATGTCCACTCTCCAAAAAAACCCCAAAGAGACAGTCAAACCAAGTCTCACAGCCTAGAGTGGGCAGGGTGGGAAGCAAATTAAAAACATCCAGCATAAATTGCATTTAAGTTAGGTTTGTGATTCCAAATGCTCAAGAAAGCCCAATGAACTCCTCTCTTTTAGCTGACATCAGCACTACTACAAAGCAGCAACATCACAATCTTTGTCATTGCTGGCACACCACTGCATCATCATGCAGTTTGCACCCAGAGCACTTCAAGAGGGACTGATTTCAAGGATCAAAGGAATCCACAACTGTGATAAAAATGAGCTGATGCTGAAAGGCATCAGGTGTTACCAGCTTTCACTCAACACAGATTTTGGCTGCAATCTATAAATTACCATTTGTAGGGATCATCAGACTTCTTAGGACTTAGGCTATTAAAAAGTGCTCAGAGGGATTACTCTGAGTGTACTGCTACAAATGCAGTAACCTAAGGTGTAGTGAGATGTAACTTACGGGAGCACCAATAAGAGGAAGGGAGGAATAGATGCATTGAAGACTTTCCAACATTTCCAAGCCAAACAATTAACCTAAAAGCAACAAAAATTTAAGATCTTAGACATTTTGAAGAAGAATGAAACCATGGTTATAAATCAGAATATACAAAACTCTGCAGAAATTTCATGCCATTGTTAAGTGACAAATGGTTAGATTGAATTATAACAGACAAATTCACACACAAAAGATCTGCATGAGATATGTCAACAGAGAAGTTCAGGCATCCAAGATTTTGAAAAAATGAAAACAGAGTTCACCAATTATTAATTTGTGTACAGTTTGGGTACGGAGTGGTATGTTTATGCACACAAGATCTTATTTTGATTGTACCTGATGTGGAGAAAGCAGATGAAGATTGTTCTCAAAGAATTTAAAACTGCTTAAAAACATGTCTGTGCCCATACTTTCAATGAGCTGACAAGTTACTCCTTTCACAAGCTGTCCTGTGCTGGTAAGAAAAGCAAAGTTCAATCTTTTGAATACTTAAGCAGGATCTAGTCCTTACTCCCCACAACCATGTCCTAAGATACAGTTTCTTAACTACCTCTCTTTCCTGTTTCTTGTAGTTGAGAAGCTAATGGAAGTAAAAATGTAATCGAATTAAAAGCTACTGACTATGCCTTAAAATTTGTAGATTTTAAAGACACCTATTAATGAGGAAGGAGAATTACCCTCTGGTATCAAGGACTGAATAAACATAAGCACTATGTGGCTATTTTGTGCTATCTTAAGTTTACGTCAGTCACTCACAAAACTAGACCCAAACCCCATTTACAGAGAGACTGGAGACTGTTATCCATACCTGAGAAGCTCAACAGGATAGTTTTCCTTGGACAGTAACTCATACAGATACAAAGCCTGGAATAAAACCCACCATATTTAAGGTTAAGCTTAGGTAATTCAATTACAAGGTGCAATAATTACTGTAAGGTTTTTGTATGCTTAACTTCTCTTATGTACTCTAAAGTCCAGCCTGGCCAAACAAGAAGTTTGATATCCAATGCTGAATTTCTTTTTCATAGGACATCACTGACTGGCACTATGGGATGACGTTGAGCATGTCCATACAGAATCATTTAGGTTTGAAATGATCTCTGGAGATCATCTGGTCCAGCCTTGCATCTCTCTGGACAGAGCCAAAGGGCTGATTGTACATGCAAATGTCTCCTATAAAGTACTGGAAGGAGAACATCTATGTGCAGAATCTTGAAGGCTTCTAAATGCTGCATATTAATGCTTTTTTTTCCGTAACATTGTCTCACAATACTGCCTAGGCTCTAAGTGACCTCTAGTTGTTTATATCAAGATATCTGTAGCAGTTAATTCTTTCACCTATGCTCCTTGAACACGGGTATTACAATGCTCTTCCTATTCTCCAATCATACTAAATTGTAGGAGAGTGGGAACTGTATAATTTATTTTACCTGGCTACTTCTTAGTTCTTTTACTTTCATCATTGAAGAATTATATCCAGTCTGCTTCCATAAATCAGAAAGAGATATTTCTTTAAAGAAAGCTCCTTGTATATCTTTGACTGAGGAAGAAAAATCTCTAGATGCAGTTATCTAAAAAGAGGAAAAGATAAATACATGGCATTTCAGAACTGATGCTTAGATTTACAGGATTTGCCCTTCTTTCTATTCTGTGTAATATTTCTCTTAAGAGGATAAAGTAAAAACCTGACAGTATTAAAAAATGTCACAGGACTAAGCAGTAGAGAACCTTCAAAATATACTTGGTGTTCACAAAACCCACTGGAAACATTAACCATGGAGCTAGAATAGACATCTCTGTGACAACATTTTAAATCATGCTCTGGCTATTGTGCTCTTGCACAGAGAGAACCTGCTACATGCTCAAGTTCATAATCACCTTCCTGAGGATCCCTTGCTGCTGTGCAGGTGATAAATCAGATAAGTACTGGGATGTTGTGCCCCGAATAATCTGAGAAAGCTCCTTTGGGTTCATGCTGTAGAATGACTGGGTGCTAATACCGGTTACCAATGTGCCCATTTGACTAATGTTGTAGGATGATAAAACCTGCAGAGACAACAGCACAAACAAACAAAGTTTTCTGGCAGCAGGTCTATTTAGAAGCAAAAGGTAATAAATAAATCAAAACTATTATTGTTGCATACTTAGTAACATTTCTTGCCTGGGGATGCACTTCCCTCAGACATCGTTCAACTCTGACAAGATTGTCCAGGGAATAAATCCACAATTTTCTCTGAAGGTTGTTATTTTTGTTGGTTTTGGGTTTCTTTTAATTTGAGAGAGGATCCTGATTCCTTCCATTGCAGTATGTTTGAATCTATAACCTGGGATTTCTGATCATGCAAATTCTGCTTAGGGCAATGATACAGACAAAACAATATATACAAGCACCAAATTCAAAGAGTTGTTCTCTCCATTACTAGAGACTTAATTTGGGAGGTGCAGTATTGGATGTTTTTAGTTGATTAAAGCAACATTTTCAGAAGTCTTCTACTAAACTTTCCAAAATCTGGAGCTGTTGTTTAGAGAAAGCCATTTCACTTTTAAAAACAGAAGGTAAGAAAGCTATTAGCAGAGGTACCTTTTCATAAGAGAGATATTTACTGGATAAAATCATAACTTGGCTTTTTGCCCACCCAGAGACTTGGTTTAATGTTGCAATAGCATTATGTACTGCTTCAGGTGACAAAGATTCCAGCTGACTTGAAGTTATTCCAACCACAGCATCTGACAGAGATCCAAGGATATCATTCAACGTCTGGTTTTGCATGGCAATGTTCAGGAGTTGAGATTTGAGCTAAAGTAAATAATAAAATCAGATGGGAAACAGAAGTCTGACAAGAACCAGGTTTCATTATCACTCAAAACTTTGACTAGAGTTTCTGCAATAGGCAATGACAACCATTTAGTGACCATACACTTCTTAAAAAATCAAAAATACTGTTATCAAAAGAATATGGAACAGGAGGAAACAGAGAGAAAAGAACAACCACAGTAAAAACACCCAAAATGTCTTTCATTCTTTGCATTAAATGATCAAAAATTATTTCCACTTCTTTCTTAGATCCCAGTAACTTTTCATTCTTTTCTTTCCAAATGCAAAAAGAATGTTCTTCCTCCTCTGTTTTCAGGACTAGGATAGCCAAGAAGAATGTGTATTGTACTCACCTTCTGAACCTCAGCCTGGAAGCTTCTCAATTGATTGCATTTAATCATTTGATGAAGTAAAGCCCGGGACACAGCAGCATCCATCTGTTCCGTGTCACCATAAAAGCAAACCAATAAACCTAGCCTGTATAGATGAAAATACATTAACTAACTTTTGACATAGAAGATATCATTCTCAGGAAACTGAAATAGTGTGTGGCATATCCTACCTGTGCACCAAAACTGAATAATTTCTGTGGCTACTGCCTTAAACTGTAGGCTTTAAAACTCCACATGGCCTGAAACTGGGCTATAAGACACACACATTGTTCTCTGTATTCAGCTGAACTCTACCAGATTGCTTGTACTGTCAAAAAGTTCACTTTCCTTATTCCATTTCTCCATGGCTGGATTTTTCCAGATAACAACTCTATTCCCCTCAGCAGAATTTTCAGTGTAATCTCTCCTTGGAAAAAGAAGGCTAAATCAGTCTCTAGAAGTGGCTTGCTGAGTTCTTATCTGGATTGGTGTTTTGAGCTCTAACCCCTGCTTGGATTTCACATGCAACAGATCTCATTCACATGTGAGAGCAGCAGTCAGTTTCTGTATTGTTACAGGTTTAAATAACAACTGCTGTATTTCACATCAAACACTGATGGCTGATGGATGGAGATGTGTCCAGTTCAACACTGGCTAGGAGAAAACACCTTGAGGCTCCCGGTCTCAGTTGTGCCAGCACAGCAGTTTGCAAGGCAGTGTTGTGAACCAGATGCAGAGCTCATTTTTCTTCACAGTACCCATGCTGTAATATTGAAGTCAGCATTTCCATTAACCTCTGTAAAGTGCAACCACACCACAGCAGGTGGAGAGAAGCAGTCACTCTGTTACAGGTAAGCACCTGCTGTATGCAGCCTTCAGCTTTAGGCCCTTTGCCTATTTGCTGCCATTACCTGCAGCCTGGCACAGAAGGTCTGATTGCACATCCCTCTCTCTGGACTTCAAACTTCATCATGATGGTGGTGAATCTGTTTGCAGAAAGCCTGTAACAATCCCCTGTCCCTATAAACAACTAGTCTTGGCTTTTATCATTTACACAGGACAAGAACCTAAAAAGCCCAGCTTTCCTCTCTGGTTTTTATCAAGTCGGTGATGGAGGTATGGACAGAGTCTGGGCAATAAAGTCCAGATGTGGACTAAATCAACATCAGGCAGTGCTGCAGCACTACCACAAACTCAGTGAAATTCTGCAGTGCAGAAAGGCTTAGCATTTAGTTCCTCTAGTCCCTCAATAACAACTTGCTTAGCAATACAAGAAGATACTGCTTCAGCAGCCCATCTGAATTCATGGGACATCATCCAGCCGACACACAAATCAGAGAAACATCTGTAACTGCATTTTTATAACAAATAATTACCCTCTGATGCATTATTGCACAGCCACCAAGAGCTCTTCATCTCCTTCGGGATCAGCAGCAATGAATACTGCTAGTTCTTAAAAGTGTATTTAAATCATCAGTATGTTTAAAGTGAGTCGTATAAAGTAAGTGTGTTGTAAAAATGGAATATATTAAGGATTATGGAGCATGACATTTTGCTCATCTGTGAGAATGTGGCACCTCTCATGAGTGGTAGAATAATTTTTGAGATTTCTGACACTGAAATGTAGAGTGTGGGCACAATTCCTCTCTCGCTTGCATCTCTGACAATCAGCAGTACTGCCTGGGAGTCAGGGAGTTACACTGCAACAATGACAGGAGCTCTGAAGCCATAAAACATACCCTCCATTAGTTTAAAACTCCAAGGTATCCCCCAAGGAGACTACAAATAAGTTCAGCCAGTGGTGTCTTGGGACTAAATACATCCATTTACATGAGTGTGTACATGTGAATGTGCAGTACAGCACTCTCGCAGGTAGCTCACTGCGTATTTATGAGTAAGAGCAGTTTCTTCTGGTTGTGTTTTTATCATTATGAAAGTAAGTCCAGTGTCAGTGTGACAGCCCTGAAAAGGCAGTTCCCTGCGTACACACAGAACAGTCACATGCATTTAAACCTTGCAGAACCTAAAGAGCATGATGGGCTTTATACCTCTTTACTTTGTGGCCTCTTTGTTGATACTCATGCCAATTAAAATACTCTTGTAGTCCTGCCTGGCATGAGCTAAGATTTCTTCCTTCAGTCCTAACTGTAACATGATTTCCACAAAACACCTCCATCTTCTGTGATTCAAACAGCCAAGGCAGCTCATGTCCAGCTATCTCAATTTATTTTATTGCTGTACTGCACAATGTGATGGAGCCTTGACTGGGTCCCCCAGATACTGCTGTAGTCCTCCTACTAATACTACAGACAACTCTTTGCTGTGGAGCAGGAGACAAAGCATTAGCTTATTAGGCACACCTCCAAAAATTCATGAAATAGCAATTCTTTGTTGTTGCTAAACAGGGTTGGATTTCAGCCTACATTTTTCTGCTGGAAGGAAAAAGATATGCCACATCAACAATATCAGCAGCTACTTAGTGCTCCTCTCTTTCCTCCTTACTTATTCATTCTCTCCATATACTACCATAAAAGAAAAAGAAAAGCAGTCTTGCCTGTAGATAGTGGAAGTGTTTCTCATATCAAATCCTGATGAGTTTATTCTTTCCAGGAAAGCTTGTGCAAGCTCTGGGGTGATATCATACACTGTGTCCAACTGCTTTGTCGCATTGTCATAGCTAATGAATAGTCTTATCTGACCAGCACAAACAAAATCATGCATTAAATACAGTCAGTAAAATGTGTTTTACACTAGATTAATTGACTTACAGAGAGAGGAAGTAGATTGAAATAATACAGCATTTTTGAAGGAAAAGGTGAGTGAGCAATTCTCTGTCAAAAAAATTGAAGGTCTTCTATCATTGGTCCCTGTCTTTCAGCAAAAGTCACAGAAGACACAAATAATTGCAGATTAACGATAGGCACTTTCAGACTCCAAAACCAGAGGAATATTTGGTTGGCAATGGATTTGGAGTCATTTTATATTTAAGTAACTAAAATGTGAAAACTTCTTTTTCATGCTTAAGTTTGCATTTGTGTTCATACTCTTTGTAGTTGACACCACTTAACAATGATCTATCCAACCACATTTTGTTACTTACTTCATTGAGATTAATTTTCAGAATTTCTTCTAAAGGGAGGTGGACCATGAATCTTCCCAAAATCCATAAACTTTCTGCACTCACCCAGGAAGTGGATTCATTGAACTCTGTTTTGTACATAACAAATACTACAGTATTAAAGAAAGCAATGATTGTTTTCAAATCTATTGTACCCAGTATATGGTTATTGGCAACTAATAAAAGAAAATGGGTCTGCAAATCAGAAAAAAATCTTTAGCAGAGAGAGTCAGGTCCCCTCCATTTGCTAGATTTCAGCACTACATTTTTGTGAGCCCATACATTTTTTTAATGAAGATGAAATAGTGTTTCAAATGTCTCAAATGGTTGCAAATGCAAATGGTTAATGCTTTCTGTTGGCAAAACAGAAAACACATGAAGTATGGGACAGGAAAAATTAAACCAACAGAGCAGCATTTTTTTATATTCAGTTTTCCTAATCAACTATATTATTTAAGAACACCAGGAAGACATGATAGTTTGTAGCCCTTTATACACCTCATATATCATTGTTGATGATACCACTTATTTCAGCAATATGCAAAAGCAATAATGGAGAAAAATGAAAAATCCTTCATGTACCTTCATGGAAACTGATTGGCTAAAAAAATACAAAACACTGTCTGACAGTTTAAAAATGGCATTCACTGAGTAACATTCTGCCAAGGACTGAAAATGAAATCAAGATCCAAATACCCCTGAGGAAAAAACACTACTTCTGGACTAGGTGCATACTCTGAGCCACGAAGACAGTGGTTTTGCCCAGGTGTGACAATTTGGATGGCTCAACCTGTGATACCTCTGAACATACATCTTAGCAGTGCTGATATTCACAACTCTGTTAAAATTGCCAGTGCACTTTGAAGTTTTCAGCATCTGAAAAGAAACAGCCTCTAAGTATCAGAAGCTGAAGAACTCCATTCACTAAGTGATTTCTTTTGAAAGCACAGATCTAAGCTCCTTAGCTGAGACACAACGATGCTCCCAGCAGACCTGTCAGGCCTCCATTTTTGACAGTGATATTCCATTACCAGGAGTATTAACAGAGTTCAAAGCTATGATAGAAGAGTTAAACAAAAACTAGCACAATTTAAGGATGTTGACTGTGGGATTAAGAAGAAAAAAGCCTTGCAGTTACTAACCATGGTAACCATGATCCCCAAAACCTCTTCTGTTCTTTTAAAGTAAGGTAAAGAAATTCAAGTTACAGCCTCCTCTTTTTGCAAGGGCTACCAAGATGCTTAATTTGTGAATAATTCAACATTTATAATATAAGAAACGTGATTGGGTGAGTGATAAAGACATTTCTTAAAAGGCTTGACTCTAAGACATAGAAGCCATGTGTCATCTCCTGCTCACCAAGTGATTCAGCTGCAGGGGCTTCCTGACATAGCAGGGAAATGCAGGATGATGGAGAAGACCCCTGCATTTCTGCAGGCACAACAGAGACACAGTGACAAGCTGTCACCAGTATTAGCAAAAATTCTTCAAGGTGACCCCATAAGCACCATGAATTTGAGGCTTCTTTCAAGCTGGTTTTTGTTCTGCTGAGTTTCAGTGAGCTGTGGTGGGCTGATCCCCATCTCAGGTGAGCCCAGTGCCAGGCACATACAAAGTTAAAGTGATTAAATCAGACCACTGCAGGACTCTTCTGTTGTCCCATGCTCTGTGCTGTGGCACGTGGTGTGCAGCTCACTTGAGTGAGCTTTAGACTTGCCAACCTGGATATTGGTAGCAGTCCAACTGTTCCCGCTCAGGGCTGATGGGTTCTGCAGCTCATGTAACCAGGAGCAGCTGGTAATCAGTCCACACCCAATGCTTTCTGGGGTGGATTCACTGTATCTGCAATGCTTTGCACCTGAAGCAGCAACCAGGAGGTAAGACATGGTAATTCTCAGTTTCTCCTGAGCTGAGTGACCTTTTAGAAACTGTGGGTTCACTGATGTTTCAGACACAGCCCACGATGTCTGATGCTCTGAGATTTTCCAAGGACTACCAAGTATCATTAGGCAAGTTTTGCATCTTTGCTTCCCCAGTAAGGCACTGGCAGTAGTACCACCTCACAGCACTATCATCAGCTTCCTCTCTGCCACTTAATGGGTTATTCTATTTTGAACCAGCAGCAGTCCCAGAAACCAAATTTAGCTCGACTGGGGCAAGGGGACATTTTGGTTTTGATTTCCTGTGAAGGGGAAGAACAGATACATCTACAAGTAAAATGCTCCCCTGACAGCGCTGCCAGGATGCTCAGTGAAACCCAAGCATTGGCTCTGATGCTGTTGCCGCTTTACAGCCCCCTCGTGGAGCCCGTCCTGCACTGTCCCAGCTGTGGCACATCTGTTTAAGAATCATTAACAAAGCAAACAGATGTGGGCAAAATGCATAAAACCCAGAATTAATTCACTTTTTATTTTGTCCCTTTTCTGAGCGAGTCAGTGCCATGGGCAGTAAAACTTTCACAACATCCTGCATTTGTTTTGCATTTTTAAACAGTGCATTGGCTAGTATCTTCTGAGACACAAGTTCTGAGAGCTCTCTTTCTAGTCTGGATAGGAGTGCAGAAGTGAACAACATGCCTGTGCAGAGTACCTCACAACTGTATCCTATTTAAGTCTTAGAAAAAAGGATTTGAGCACAGCTCTGTGCAGAAGAGATGAAAAGCAAGTGTCCTTGGAGAACTACTTGCTGTGAAACCAAACCTATTATGTTTTCTGTATTCTGAAGCAAAGGTATTCAAGACATCTACTCTTACATGGCCCTGTGTTAAATTTGGGAAACCATTCAATACAATGCATAGGCCTTTAGCTGATCTTTTTTTTAATCTTAAAATAAGCAAGAAAGAAATCCTTTGTACCTAATGTACCACTCATGTTATGGGATTTTTGTAGAATCTGCTTCATCCAGCCATACAGAGCCCTCTGTGTGTTTGCTGAGGTTTGGTCATAGAGGTCCTTGAACACCGCTGATCTGAGTGAAACAAGGGCACGTTAATGTACGTTCACTAACGAATTCACTGTTTGCTTTAAATCCTGCACATGGATAAATGTCTTTAGAAACAGCAATGCAAGCAGAAAGCTGTATCTGGAAAACAGACTCAGACCATGCAGTAACCTCTTTTTAAAAATCTATACAGTCAGCAAATATTACATAGTATTCCTTATGTCTGGCAAAGAAATGGCTTACAAGTTTTTGAAAGCATCCTCCAGAAGAAAGCTGGGGAGGCTCCCAATGATATCAGGTTGGAGATAGCTTGCTGCTGACACATGCAAAACCTGGCTGAGGATATCCACACAGTCCAGAGCATTCATAGCCACAAAGCATTTGTCCAGTGTCACAAGGAACAAGGTCCTGTTTACTCCTGGGCTTTGAAAAATTTTCTCTCTAGTCTTGTCCCAGTCAAGAATAATATTTCCAATTTCCTGCAAGCAACAAAAGGTTAAAAGAATATCTCGTTAATTCAATATATTGCTCCTTTCCAAGTCTAACAGAAAGCACTCTACAAAAAAATATGATTTTGTTCTCAGGAAAAATAGCTGCAAAATAGTGCTTGGTTGCATTATTTCAGATAATTCCTTTCTGGCATTGGCCAAAGACCAGCCTGAATCTTTTGACAAGTATCAAAGCAAAAACCAGAAAAGTAATCCAAATAGCTGAAGTTATAGCGTGTGCTCTCACAAAAGAATTAATTACTTGGAAAATTAAATTATCTCAGAACTGAAGGGGTATTATTTCATATCTATTTTAATAAGTAGATATCTCTAGAATAGACATTTCCCCATGCAGTATTTCTTGCAGTCATTACTACAAAATCCCCTTCAGAGGATGGGTCAAAATGAAAGAGCCAACCCCAGGGAATAAAGTCGCCCTAGTTGGGGAAGGATTATTAGGTTGCTCTGTCTCACAAGCCAACATGTCTAGGGCAGGCTGTTCTGAGCTGGTAGTCCCAGGTTTGGTAATTTGTTCATGCAGCCCTACAAGAACTGGGTATGCTGTTGGAGAAGATGGAATCTAGAGTTTATTGAAAGGCCTTATGCTCTCCTGCTCTGGCTCCCCCTGCATGCTGCACACCTATCCTGTGTGCTTTGGCAGCAGGAGCTGCACCTCCATTGTTTGAACAGTGGATTATACACTGTTTGTTCTGGGCAGTCACCTCATGTCTCTGGGGAAACACTCTCTCTTTCTCCCAGATTAATCTCCACCCACTCAGCAATACCCATGCTGGAGGCCCTCTCAACAGGAAAGATGGCAAGTGGGCTCATACATCAGACTATGATCCCACCCCTGCAGTGGAGATCCTCTCTGCAGGATCAGGTAGTCCTCTCCAAGTGAGACTCATTGACTTTGAGCAAGACTTTTATGATGGGTCACATAGGGAACATACCACAGGCCGACTAATTTCACCTTGTTTAGCCATCTTGGCTCTCTTCTAGCCACTGAAGAGAAGCAGATACTCCCTGAGAACAACCGGTCCTACCTACCTTAGATGCTTGCATAGGAAGTTGAATCATTCTCTGGAGATGCATTTCTCTCACTGATTACAGAGAGACCTTTCCCATTTATCTAAACCATTGATAGCAACTTTTTCACAACTGTAAAGTTACTTACAAGATGATCCTTTCTGTTGTTGAAGAGATACTTCATTGCAGACTACAGAGAGACCTTTCCCATTCATCTAAATCATTGACAGCAACTTTTCTTTTTCACAAGTGCAAAGTTACTTACAAGATGATCCTTTCTGCTGTTGAAGAGATACTTCATTGCAGTTTGGAACTGCTGCTGATCAAGCTGTTGAAATTCAGTTAACAGCTGCCTAGGCTGGTACAAAAGGTTCTTCAGGTAACTTTTTATGGACATCTAAGTACAGAAAAATATGTATAATGTACAAAAAACTTGTACTGTTGTACCAGAGGCATCTTTCACTCCCTGAAAATCTCTGCTGATGGAGAGAGAAGAGCCTAGCTCCTGTACTGTCTGTTTTGATGACTAGAATAACTACACTCAGCACAAACTGTAAACAAAAGTAATCTTAATGTAATTCTGAAAGACAGAAATTTTTAGATCCTGTTCTTGGCTTCATGAGTAGGTCCTCTTCGGTGAATCATCCAGTGCCTCAGTTTCTCAATTCATAAAACAAGAGCAATAACATTTTTCTGCTTCACACAGCACAGCTGTGAAAATTGAACTTTGAAAGAGCGCAAAAAACAGGTATCATGTGCATATCATTACTTTTAAAAGGGAAGGAAATGTGCAATTAGATGGGAGGAAAATTTTGTATCAGGTTGTATGGCAAAAATATTCTCTCTCCCACCAGACTGCATTACCAGTTAACAATCTCATCGTGCCTGCTTTGAAAACCAAAAGGGAATTACACCAGCGGAACAGAAAGCACTACAAAGCTCATTAGCACCAGACTGGAGTAAAATCCTGTTTAATTCCTGACAGAATTGTTTCAGAATTGGTTTGGAGTCTAAATTGAAACTGTTCTTTGTTGCCTTTGCTTTGCTTGAATTGACATCAACAAATGTTAACATGGGTCCTTGTCTGCAGCCCAGGCCTAGGCCTGTTAATGAATCTAACCAAATGGCATGAGGCAGAGTCAGTGTCCTATGGGCTGGGATGTGCTGTGACAGTGAAATGGAGATTGGGAAATGTTCAAGTGCTGTGGAGGTACATGACCATGGGCTTTTGGGAATGCCTGGGGCTGAGATTGACACTTTCCTTTTTCAATGTGTGTGTGTGTGTGTGGGTAGGGAGGAGGGAGAGGGGCCAGGTTTTCATTAGCAGGCTACATCTCCACTTAAACCAACCCATAACTAATCACAATGACCAGGCATAAAGAACAACAACTTCTTTGAGTATCACTTTCACATTGATAATTTACTAAAACAGAGTATAGAGACTGGATATATTGGATATGTTTTGTAGGATGCTCAGGAGCAGTGCAAACTACAACCACAATCAAAATATGGGAGAATCCTGCCATTTTCTGGAGACATGGCATGACAGCACATGTATACACTCAGTTCAAAAACTATCACTGAAAACTCTAATTCCTGCTTTCTATAAGAGGAAAAGCAGAAAGGTCTTCTTTATTATTATTTCTGCCTTGTATACTCCTGCAATCTTAGAGGAAAAAGACAACCACAGACCTATTCCTACTTCCCTGCTACACTGTAGATCTATTAGTCATCTCTATTATTGACAATGTAGTTTGGCTGCAGAGTTAGGTTGCTTTTTAATGCCTTCAAAAATAAACATTTTCATGCATTTTAAATGGCACAAACCTGCAGGCTGCTAAGAGTAACTGTACCTTCCTGAGCATGAAAATAGGCCATGACTTTTGTAAGCATATCTGCTGTCCAGACATTAGAACTGTAAGAGAAAACAGGACCAAAACTGCCAGTAAAATAATATAACAGGTAAAATAACAAGCATAAGAGAAACAAATACTGCTGTTAACACCATGACACAAGTATTCAGCTTTCTGGCCTAGGCAGATGAATAGCTGACCTATTTAATGCACTGAAAATACACGCTTCAGTGAGGAATGGATTGAATTGGTCATGTGTGGGGTGCTTTTTTCATCAAACTCCACAACTACCCAAAATAATCTCACTTTTCCAATGTATTGCCATTAGTACCATCTGCAGGCAAGAGACAAGCTGTGCTGTGGATAGTCCAGAGCCATAGGTGTGCCTCCTGGCATCCCATTATGCCTGTTCTGATCTGCTTGTAGAAAGAAAGCACAGTGACTAATGTCTGCTGCCTTTCCCTCAGCAGAGCCATTAACCTCAGTGTGTCTTCTTTACACAGTCATTGATTTTCTCAAAATATGTAGGAGTGGAATTATCTTTGAGGCTTATAACTGCTCTGTCAAATTTAAACAAAATTAGTAAATGGTTTAAAAGTTGCCAGAAGCTGGAGCAACCAGTACAGAGGTAGGATAGAGCATGACTGAAAGAGGGAGATGGACAGAAAGCTGGAACTGCACCTAGTTTCCTTAAAAAAACCATTCTGAAACATAGGAACAAAGCTAATTATAAACAAAAAAATAAAATTAAACTGCATCAGGTTATTTATTCTGAGCCTCATTCTGTGCATGCTTTTGCTTTTTCCCTGTTAAGAGGAAATAGTCCTCACAGGAGATCTAAATCAAAGTAATCATGTGTGCCAATTTCATTCTATCCATAATGAACCCATTTCTGTGGAAGTGAAGCAGATAATACCTGAAGTGCAAGATACTGCTGAAAAATCAAGATGGTGAGAGTAACACATTACCTTTGAAAATGAAGTATATCAAGCAGTGCTGCACATGAAAAATGGAACATAAAAAGTTATGGTGTGGTAGTGAGTTTAAGTTCCTTTTAGAAGCACAAGTGAGAACAATTTTGTACATTACCATTGAGATATTTCCCAGTTATTACTTCCTCCTAAAGAAAAAAGTACACATGTATGTAATCAATTATTATTATTAGATCATAATATAAAATGTTAGTAGAGAGATCAAATAAAAATACTGACCACAGCTTTGTGCAATAACGGAGGCAAATCTGTAAGAGATTATCCCATTACTAAAAGTGATTTAACTTTCACCATTCAACTGTGTTATGCACAAATATGTACTGTATGCAGTGACCAAAACTATATACACATTTGATGCAGTTTTGATTAAATGTATTTATGGAAAAACAATGAAAATAAAAGGTTATTAAATAACAAGCAATCCTGGCTAAATTATTGGCTGGCATAGCTCCATAATATTAAGAGAGCAGCGAGTATGGTCCTAGTTACTAAACAGTACCACACCTATTTTACTAAGTGCAGCTTTTTCCATTCACACAAAAGACATCCCACAGACAGAAGCTCTGGTCTTACCTTCAGAGTTCTGACTGTGTGTAATCTGAGCATGATTCACTGATACCAATAAGAAACAGATCTTCAAAAGTCTGGACATTTCTTCTAGTGTCCACTAGGACCAGCAGATATTAGATTGAAAAGGAGAATAAAAAGAACAGAATCAAAAGGCAATATTCTCCCAAAACTTTGTAGCTATAAATCTGAAACAACCTAAGCTGTAGAGTACAGATAGAGATCAGAATGATCTAGAAGCACTTTCTCCCAAGTTTTCAGATATTTTTCCAGGAGATACATATACAATACAAATACAAGTCTGCCAAGTGTGCATATGCAGCCAGATTTATTTCCATTTTACCAAGTAGCTCTTTTGGTTTTCTTCCTATGAACACTGGTTATTTACTAAGCCACATTCCACCTCAATATGACTTAAGTGTAGTTCTGTAAAAGCAAGCACACAGACAAATCCTTTTAAACTCAGCTAAACCAGAAAAGTCAAAAAGGAAACAGTAAAGATACTCAAATAAACTCTAAGCTTTTTCTAGCTCATTAAACTGCCTGCAGGATTAACACAGAATAGGTTTGGGACCTTCCATTTGCACATCTCTGAACTCAAAATGTCAGAGGGCCTGGGCCTTTTGCTTGCTCTCTGGCAGTGCAGGGTAAAGTTGTGCTCCCCTCCCTTGCTGCTGTCACTCTGCAAAAAAGGGGAAAGTGCCTTTGTGTCCTTTGGAAGCAGAAGGAAAGTTACACATTTGTGATACAGAGTGCAAGATCATGCCACTTCATTTAGACAGATCAAAGCTTTAGCCTTTGTACTCATGGGAAATGTATCACCAGCAAGGACATAGTTTCTATAGAAATATGTGTTAGCAGCTCTTGCTGCCTGGGCTGCCATGCGCTATGTGGCATAAAGATCTCGGAAAGACAAATGAGCAGGAAGGGCAGCAACAGGGTATTTGGAGCTTGTCACCAGGGTGTCACTGCGTCTCATCAGAAAAGACTGACACTCTCACAGTTGTCCTACATGAAATCAATGTGGCGCTTTCAGTCTAGTTCCTGAAGGACAAGGATACACATTGCAATAGTGCAATGGGATGGAAAGGAAGCAGAGACTGAGCAGGTCTTACTCAGGGAGGTGTTTCTGCAGCCATGTCCCCACGGTGCTGACAACCATAAGCTACCTCCACTGACATTGCATCAAGTTTACTGCAGAGAAGATTTCCTTCCTCTGCTATCAGTCTGGCCCTCAGTCCAGCTGTGACAGTCACCATTCCCACAGGTGAAACAATTCATTACTCTGAGATACTAGATGATGCCCTGCTCTACAGATTACAGCTTCTTACACTAGCATTAGTCCTGATTTTAAGAAATGACACCGAGGGCCCTGTTGGCCAACCTCACTCTGACACTGAGCTGACCTAGTTAGTTTTTTTCCTCTCTTGTTGAATTAGGACCCACATTCTCTTTTTTGGTTTGGCCTTTTTTTTTTAAAGTCCCCTGCCATGGCTTGAGTTCCAGATCTGAACATTTGATAAATGCAAATGCCTTTTTCAGATTGTTTAATCTCATGGATCAGCAAGGTACTCTTTTATGAAAACATCTTTCAACAGCCCCTAGCAGTACTTGAGTCTATTGCAAACACTTAACTTCAGTCTTGTACTACAAGTAACTCAAACTGACAGATGATGAAAAATTTAAACATTAGACTTTAAGAATCTATCTCCTCTGTCCTGTTCTTGCACACACTGAAACCTTTTTCAGCTACTCTTTTGGGAGTCTCTCATTCAAATGTATCTGATTTCCTAGACAATGAGCTTTCTTGTGTTTGTTTCTGCCTTTTGAAGCCTTAATTTTGCAGCAAGATTTGATTACTCTGCATAGTTTAAATCATGCTACCAATGTCAATCCTAATTTATTTATTCCAACTCATTCACTTTGATCAGGAGTGTATTTTAATTACAGCACTCTAAATTAATATATAAGGAGATTAAATGCTTCACCCTGACCATCTCCAGTAGACAATTAGCAGGTGCAGAAAAAGTCTTGCATGAAACAGCCCTGCTTGATAAAGCAATCTGCAGGATGAACTAGCTAGTTTTGCAAGTGGAGCTAGACTGCTTGACAATCCCAAATCGCCCTGCAGAGATTTCTTGCAGATCCCATCCAGCATATCCCTGGTCCTTTGCACCAGAATAGTTGTGATCAGATCTCTGATATGCCACCTTTGCAGAACTTGCTGGATATGAGGAACTCCTAGATTGCCTTCTCCTCTTGCTCCCTAAAGAGCCACTCTTCCATGTACAGAAATCCTAGACAATTATCATTCACCCTGACACAGCAGCTGCCTTATCTGAAGCTTGATAACCAGAAAGCTAACCCCATAATCAGAAGTCTTGCTGATAAGCCCTTGCACTGCTAGTGCCTATCCTCCCCCTTGCAGCTGGGCTTTCAGCACCTCTCAACAAAAGCCCTACATGCAGTGAGGGAACCCTCAGGCTGAGTGTTCAGGCTGAAAAAAAAAGAGAGGGAAGTAAGGGGTGGGCAGAAGAGAAGAGATGGTGGGTTCCTGGGAACAGCCAGGATCCCACAGCATTTTACCTGCCTCTGCTGTGTGTGCCTCCGTCCCCGTGCTTGCAGTGCAATACACTGGGCGGCTCCAGCCACGGACCCCAGAGCAGGGGCAGGGACTGAGGCCAGCACCGCCTCACAGCCTCAGGTGTCTGCCCAGCAAAACCCAGCCTTCAGCCAGAGGGGAGGGAAGGCTCCTCTGCTGAGGGGCCCAGAAGGTGAAGGACGCCCACAGCAGGCAGAATCGAATGCTTCTCCTCCAGAGGTGAAGACAGCTCAACAAGTTGCTTGGGGAAACACAGAGGACCAGGCTGGTGCTGCACAGCACCCTGCTTCCCCCATCTCCCCACCCAAGCACAGTCAGGTGGCCCTGGACTCCTCGGAGCAGAATAGGAACTGACTGTACCTGCAATACCCAGCAAATGGAGCTGTGGTTTCTGTGAGATGTTGCTCCAACTTTGAGTTGAAAAGTTTCCAACTAAATCATCCCCTTGTAACAGCATCTCTCTTTCCTGTGATGCAATACATCCAGTGCCACCTTGACAGAACAGATAGTTTAATTACTCTCCATGGCAAAGTACTGCACATCAATAACACCAAGGTGCAACTTGCACAGTGTCATCCACAGAACAGGGACAGCAGAGGGACAAGGCAGGTTCCCCAAGCCCTACACTAATGAACTTAGACATTGAACTTGCACTTGTCTCCTGGGATGACATCTTAATAGTATTTCAAGCCATTTAATCAACTACTGGACTCAAGTTTCTTTGCATGGTCTGTGCGAGTAGACACTAACTACATACAAATGCACTCGTATGGGTTAGGGCTAGGGGTTAGGGTTTAGGTAACGGTTAGGTTTAAGTTTAAGGATTAGGGTTAGGCTTATGGTTAGGGTTAGGTTTTGGGGTTAAGGCTTAGAGTCAGAGGGTATGGTTAGGCTTAGGGTTTCATTTAGGGTGGTTAGGGTTAGCATTTGGGTTAGGGCCATTAGGATAGGGCTGTTATGGGTACATTAATGTTAGGTTTAGGGCAAGTGTTAATTTGGGATTGGAGAGGGAGCTCCAATAACGACCTATAGTCAAAGACTGTTTAGTGGAACACCTTGGAGGTGATTGGTACCAAAACACAGGTCCTCCTTGCACCCCCAGTGCTGGGCTGGATGTTCAAAGTAAGAGGCTCCTTCACCCATCATGCAGCTGCTGCCAGGTGGAGGAAATGAATCACAAAGATAATGCAATGGGCTCAAAAAGGGAGCCCCAACCACCCAGGAATCTTGCAAGTCATCACAAACTGGCCAGAAGACAGAGATTTGGGGATGGCACCAGAGGAAGCAGAGGTGACATGTGTTGAGGAGGCTCCCCCATACAACAAACTGCCAGATACTGAAAAGTACATCTGCCGTGTTCACTGAGGGGTCCTGCTGCATTGTGGCAAAGAGCAGGAGGAAGGCCACTGTGTGAAGTCCCACATGACAGGTTGAAGATGCTGCTGAGGAAGAAGGTAAATTGAGTCAGCTTGCAGAGGTGAAAACATCCAACTCTCTTTAGATATTGCTGAGCTAGAAAAATGGCCAATACTCTGTCTCTGTACAGACTCCTGGATGGTTCAAATGCTTTCTGTGTGTGGCTATAGTAATGGAAGGAAAACAACTGGCAGCACAGAGGTAAACCCATCTGGGCAGCTGAACTGGGGCAAGCTTTTGGTTCTTGGGCAGAGAACTTGGTGGCCAGAGTATGCCATGTGGATGCCCGTGTATGTAAGAGTTGAGTCACTGAAGAACATCATAACAACCAGCAGGTAGACCAAGCTAAAAAGATTAAAGTGGCTCAGGTAGGTCTGGACTGGCAATATAAAGGTGAATTATTTCTAGCTTGGTGGGTCCATGCTACCTCAGGCCATCAAGCAAGAGATATGACATGGGGGCTGATACACCAGCTGACCAGCAAGACGTACACCTGCCAGGTCTGTACTTGAGATGCCATTTGTTGTTTTAAAGGGAGGCTACATCCCAACTGCCAATCGATACTACACAGTTTTTGAAACAAAGCATCTTAAAAGAAACAACATTTATTTAGTGTTCCTGCAGAAAATAAAATATCCCAAGCTATCCCAAAATATCCCTTCAAAATCAGATCCCTACAGCCTGATGCTCAGGTGCAGTTTGACTCACCAACATTTGCAAGAAACTGCCTCCAAGTGTTTTAAGTAGAAAACTTCTGGGAACAGCATGCTTAAGAAAGTTTGTTATCAAACCCATGAGTTAAAGTGCAGTTTTGGCAAGCTCTGCTGCAACTCCTTTAGCTGCAAAATGGCATATGCAAAAGCAGTAAGGATTTATGAGGCTTTGAGAGAAACGTGAAGGAAACCCAACCAAAAGCAATACATTTTTGTGGACTTTAAGCAATACTTAAATGCTGCTTAAATAAATACAAGGTTGGCTGCTACCAAGAGTTTGATTTACAATACAAAGAGCGCTGCTGCTGCAGACAAGCATGGCTATGGTTACAAAAATGAACACAAAAGTTAATGCAAAAAGTCATCTCAAAAAAAGTTTATTAGCATGATTAAAAACATGTGAAGAATGACAGTAAGAAAGTAATTTAGCACGGAAGAATATCCATTTCAACAGCTTATATTCAACAGGCTTGAACTGAATGGATAACTTTATTGCCAGATTTCATTTGATTTCTTTAACAGTTCACACTGTATCAGTTTCATCATTATTAGGACTATTGCTTTTGTTTGCATCTGATCCCTGTTGCAGGTAAGCATAAAAAACCATCCCCCATTACTGCTGGACTGGAGAATCTGTTGTTGGTTTAAGAGCTGGTAAAAAAGAAATTCTCAACTGAAGAATCCATTTAAAAAACAACCTTTTTTCCCTAATCACACTACAAAGAAATACATTAGTGTTTTGGCCTTTAAACTTCTTACTTGGTATTTACGTAAGCACGGCAACTCCCAAATTCCCTCCCTTTAAGTAACCATAAATCAAACTCCTCTTTCAGAGGCTGCTTCTTGGGTTAGATTCTGGAGATGTACTTCATACACACTTACACTGGCTTGAGGACGAAGACAGCATCATCTAGTACATAGTAGTCATTATACATATCACCTTCACATAGGTATGGCAGTCTGGTGAAAGCCTCTATGGCAAAACCAGCTTTACTGAAAACTTCTGGCAGGCTATTCACCTGTTCTTCCCAAGTGTGCCCTTTGATTTCCAAAACTTCTGAGGGCTTTTCCCACTTGCCACCTACTGAGAAAACAAAACAGTTTTGTTTAGACTATACAGAAAATGTATATTGAGGTGCATTTTCTTGCAGAAAGCATGTTACACAGATCATGTTCCACTCCTGTTCAGAAGCAGCTCCATCTTAAGGTTACCTTCTGTTAAATTTTTAACTAGCAGTCCCAAGACTAGTTGAAAAGTAACTTCTACTAGTGAGGCTGGTGTTCAACAGACATGAAGCTCTTTTCTAGCTTTATAAAATGCTTTTCTAGCGTTGTAAAACTCTCTGACAAAAGCTGGCTTCAAGTAGTAAAGTAAATAGAATCAGAAAGTTAGCAATGTGAAGCTTCCATCAGCAGAGCGCCACCCGGGTGGCTACAGAATGTTTGTTCCTCCAGGAGTCACCCACTGGCTGATATGGTAAAAAGACAGCTTAAGGTCATACAAAATTAAGAAGCTGAACATTTGTAGAGTGGGAAATGTGTTGTGGTTTGTTATATCCAATGAAAGAATCTAAATGCAACATTAAACACCACTCTAAACAGGAAGTTCTAAATCTTGTGACTCAGAGCATTCTGCAATTTCAGAGATTTCCTAAGTTCCTCTTCCTTTGAGCAGAATCATTTCCAGAGAGAGACAAGAAATGGCAGCTTTCAACAACTTAAAAAACGTTCTAATGCTGGCATTTGACTGGATTCTGTACAGTGCTGGTAAGACTTTTTTTTAAAGCTCCTTACATTTTCTCATGTAATAGCAGCTAAGACAAAATGTTGTGGTTATGATTTGTGACAGTTACAAAGTAAGAGCAGTAAAATGTTTTGCTGAGCTAATTTCTGCTGTCTTCATACAACTTCCAAATTAAACAAATGTTAGCAAATGCTTTTTCTTCCAAAAGTCTGAAATACTCCTGTAATCAATGATTTCTGGGTCAAATCCTACTGCAAAGAATGTTCTGACAGCAGCAACACGGTTTCAGCACAGCTGTGCTTGTTTGAGAGGAATTTCAGCAGACAGTATCTACATGAATTGAAGCCATGGAGCTCTTGCTCAGCTCTACAGGGCCACCCAGAGCCCTGGAGTAAGATGGAAAAGGATGGAGATCAGCTGCAGAAAAAAAAGCTACTGTCTTCCACCACATAGGGTGCATGTACAGCAGTATTACTACAGCCTTCAGACTGCTGTAGCTGCTATGGAACAGTTCTGGTGTCAATCTGACACAGAAGCAGAAGTGCCTTTTATTTCTGTAGAAGGAGCAGGTAGGGTATCTATCTGCTTGGATTTACTCCATAGAACAGAGAAAAATGATGAAGGGACAACACCAACTGCCCTCCATGGACAGGCATATAAACTGTGTATCAGCAGTAGGTGAAGAGATCTCAGTTTATTTTTCATCTGTTATTTTGTAGAAAGTAGAAAAGGATACTGTTAAGCTACCACCTTTGTTTAAACTACCATAGTCTCAATTCCATTGTTTAAATCATTGAGCAATTTATTTGAATAAAATTAAATGTTTGGACTCAGTCTTGGAGGCCTTTTCCTACCTTAATTATTCTATAATTCTAAATACACTAAAACAGTATTTAAATGATGTATCTCAATAAGGACTTAAGACCCTCTCAGTACAGTCATACTGAATCTTACATTTCAGTTCCTTAATTAGAATTCTCTTCTCTGATTAACCTTCCTGTTTTCTCTGCACACATTTCTAAATGTCAGAACTAACAAGGAATATTATTACCCTTAGAAATCCAGATTCGATATGTGTAATGACAGAAGAATGTCTAGGAACTATTATGCATTCTAATCAATGTTATGAAATTGCTAACTTAGAAATGTCTCAATTTATGACATTTCCACTGCCTGCCATCAGACACTTCTCCAGTGTCTAGGAGACACTCACATTATTTTAGATATGTGAACCTTTATAATTTTTGAAAAACAGACATCTAAGCACATTACCACATAGGTAAAACATGAACTCCTGTGCAAGCTGTAGAAATTATCTAAAAGAAAAGTTTGCTGGAAACAAAAATTTCAGGCCTGAAAGAATTGTTTTCCTTCTTTCCGCCCACCTTTTCTCAAACAAACCAGAAGTAGCTTATTTTCTTTTTAGATAGTGCCTTGCTTTTTAACTGTCCCTCACATCACCAATTCTTTATTCTCAACAGGTGTTGCAGATACCTGCCAAGTCACTGTAACACAGCCCAGGTCTCAGGAAGCTGACTCCTCCACGCACACAGTGTTCCTAACATGTGCTTTCTCCTCCTCTGGGTGCCCCTCATCCTCACCCCAAATTCTATGGTTTCGCTTTCTGACTAATAAACATGAGGATTTGTGTACTCCTGGGTGCACAGATCATCAGAAGTACAAAGTACATGTTTCATCACAAAACAACATTTCACTTCAGATCAATGATCTGACTGCAGATGACAACGGTGTTTATATCTGCGGAGTAGCATATTCAGATTCAAGTTCACCCCATTCTAAACAAACAGGAAGTGGAACAGTACTAACAAAAACAGGTCAGTTCATCATTCCTTCTTAATAAGGCATCTTAAAAGAAATTACATTTCCTAATTATTGCCTTTATTTACAGTTTCAAGAATGACATTTAAGATGGAAAGACCAACAAAACCATTAGAGTAATATGACTATACTAAAATGTTAATAGTGAAAACAGAAGGATTCTACAAATAAGCTTCTTAATCTTGTTTGCTAATTAGAGTGGTCTGTCTTATGATGCAAATGACTCTAGAATTCTACAAAAGAAGTAGTTTTTGTACTCATGTTAGCTAACCATATTCTACATCCTCTAACATAAAGACTTCAGTGGCTATCAGAAAGGAAGTATCAACAGAAAAATGAGTAGAGAGACTGACATTTAGTGGAAATACATGCAACAGAGTACAGGCCTCAGAGCTGGGGATTCAGTGTGCCAACTTGTGACTAAAGTTTTTGTTCTGACATTTGCTTTCTAGTTAAGAAAGCAATGCTACTTCATTAGCTACATTTTGGATTTACATGCCTAAACCAGCAAAAAAACCCATAACCTAGCTGGATTATTACTTTCCCCATATTCCTTCCTTCCTTGTAAGCTTTGTTCAGATATTCCTTTCCAAGAGCAGAAAACTGGACCCTATTTTGTGTCTACCCCTAAGGGAAGGGTTCACAGTCACAAATAACAAATCTTCATTGCCCTTGAAAATGTTCAGAGAAACAAGAAAACTGGAATTTAGGCTGAAAGTGAACCAGAAAATATTGATGGGTGCCAAGTCTTAATTCCCCAGAGGAAGGGAGCTGAAATTCAGAATCTTAAGGCAATGATATGAATTGGAAGAACTGTCCTATATTCTAATGAACACTCACTTTCAATAAAGGAGCAGAGAAGCAGCAGAGCAATGGAAAACTCGTCTTCATCTTCATGATCATCATCTCCTCCTTACTGTTTCTATACAGCACTACTGTATTCACATTCTTTGTAGTCTACAAGGTAGGCTCAAAGTGATTTTTCTGATTTTGTTCATGTTGTACATCTAAGCAGTTTTTACTATCTCCATAAGGAGAACAAACCCACATTCTTCAATTCCATAACTTTTATGATTAAGGTTTTAAGAGGTGGCTGACACACACCTGCAACCTCACACGTGGCACATACCTGTACTCTCAATAGCAAGCAGTTTCCTTTTTTCAGTGAAGTGTCTAACAGAAAAGATGTTCTGAACTTAAAATTATCCTAATGACATTAATCAGTAAGTTGGAGATTATCTATGAAGGCACACTCAAAAAGCAAAACCAGAAGTTACCATTGTAAGACATCAACTTTTTGGATTAGTTCCCAGTGGAAGTAATTTAAATTTAGTGTCAAAGTATTTGTGAGCTGCAGTAAAGTTACTGCAGGCTGGCTTGACTTGTGTAATGAAATTCTGTTCATATATGGTACATGTACAGAAGAATGCTTCAGAAGTTTTAGGCTTATAGGAAACACACACATCAGAATGCACCTGGATGAAAATTACCTAACTACTAGGGTTTTAAAAATATAGATTAAAAAATCATGGTTAGTCAAAACCAAACACCCAATGCTGGAAGTGGAATCCTTACATAGTAATGAGACTGACATGAGAACGAGGACTTCACTGTCCTAAGTGGTATGGTAAAACAGTTCTCCTCTGTAGTGATCACTGTCTAAGCATAAACACAGGACATTTTTTTTCCTTTTTTTAAACTGGGTGAACAAGTATAGTGGGAAAAACTAATCAAGCCTTCTTCAGGTGAAAACCTTCTCTCTGTGATGCCATTGGGTAGCGCTTCAGGCAGGCCCCACTGTACTCAAAGCAAAAAAATACTTGCAACATAAATTACAAGAAGCTGTAAAAGGCTTTACATGCTTACAAATCTGTTTTGCCTAATGGTATAAGCTGATTCAATGGAAGACTTCTGTCTACAAACTATTGTACATAGCAGAATAGTTGAAAATGTTTTCCTTTTGCAATCTCAGCAGTTAGCTGCTAATCCTGTTTTAATAATGTTTTTATTTCATTATTCTTCCCTCCAGTTAAAACCAAAGCTGCTAAAGAAAAGCAGGAATGAAGATTCAAGAACAGAGGACTGTGTATGTTATCACTTTGCTTGCCTTTTTCCCCCCATCATTAAGTATTTTGGGCATTGATTTTATGACTAATTGATGATTCAGTTAAAGAGACATTCAGAGCTGTTAAGGAAGGCTTCATTTGTACAAAACTCATTAATTATTGAAGTTACTTTATTTTTAACAAGTTTGATACAGAATAAACACCCTGTCTATGGTACAGCTTGCTTTAAAGTAAATTTCACTGGAACTTCTGAAAAGAACAACTTTTACTATTATTTTTTGTTTGTTTAAATGGTGCATTCAGGTAAGATCTGATGTGTTTAAGATAAGTCTGTTAAGAACCTCTGTCATCTTGTATCCTTGAATAAAAATCAGAAGCAATACATTTAAATATACATTAAGTAAGGTATTTATGTTAAGAGATGTAAAATTAATGTAATTTAAAAGAACATATGTTTTGGCAGGCAGAAGGGGTTAAGTGTTGTTGTGCAGCATTCCCAAACACATATAACAAGGGGAAAAAAAGCAAAATAATCTATAGAATTGTAAGAGGTAGAAAAGATGCTTTCCCCAACTTTGTATGTAGCACTGACTTCAAACATTGTAAATAATTGACAGAAAATCAGGAGTGGACGACAAATTTTTCAAGCAATTGCCCAAGAACTTCAAAAGCAGAGGTATGCTGAGCATTGGCAACAGCCTGTAAGTATCTGTCTACTAGTACTGAAATTTATGGGTAAAAGAGGATCTGACAGTTTCTAAGAATATTTAATCTGGAAATACTTTTTAAAAGTTGCTAAAGGTCTAAAGAAAGCATTCTAACACTACGAAGTGTTCTAAATGATCATACATACACAATTTTTAATATATATATATGGGAGTTCATACCTTATAGAATGTATGTGTGTACATTTAAAAATAAGGCACAAATGTGTATTTTGCCAAGAAGAGGTCTAGGTCTCAACAAGTGGTTCTGAACTGGTTAGTAAATGCATAGAGCCATTAGCAGTTCATTTTAAAAGAACATTTCTATTATAGTTCCTCATGCTCCCTTAGCCCAGGATAGCTTTGTGACAGGAGCACAACAAAACTGCTGCAAGAGCTCTATGACATTCTTTCTGATTCTTCTCCCTCCTTCAACTTAGAATCGAAGCAAAATATTCAACATGACTGAAATTGATGTCACCATTCCAGATTCATGCCAATATCTTGTATGACCACAGCACACTAATTTTGCATATGCTGTATAAGTTACAACAAAAACAACAAACTGAAACAAAAGAAACTCCACCCCCCCAAAAAACCCATCCCACTTTTAAAAGTCACTTCTATTTGCAAGCAAAGCAAAGGGCTTCAATATTCTGCTTCCAAAATGCTGATTTTCTTAAGGAGCAGTAAAAATTCTTTCCTATTCTGAGCACGGACAGCACCACTTCAGAGATGAAAGGAGAAACCCAAAGAAACATAGAACAAAGTCAAACACTTCTCCTCTATACATTTTTATTTCTTTTATTTCCATACAGCCCCTATAGTTTTCCTCTGTAATTATCCCTTTGAAGACTTAAAGTCCCTGCTGACATGACCTGGTCCATGGTTTGAGCATCAGATATGAACACAATGAAAATGAGGGGTATGTTTTACTGCCTCTGTGCTCCCTGGAGATTAGGAAAAGCCAAGAGGAAAAGAAATAGGTTTCGAATTCTGTAAATGTCCACATGGACAAAGGCAACTGGGTAACTACTGAGAAAGGAGTTTACCGAAACAGTAAAGAGATGGAGTTTGCCTCAGAAGAGAAATTCTGCCTCAAAAAAAAAGGAAAATGAAAACTCACAGTAATGAGATACTTCTACACTTTTCTCCTAGGATGAAGTGGAAGATGACACTGTTTACCAGAACAGATGAGCGTGTGCATAGTTCAGATTTGTTCAACATTTCTCATGCAAGCAAAGGGCACACGAAGAAGTCAAGCTTCTTCACAGACTTTCTTGACTTAAAAAGTGAGGGAAAAACCTTGCAAGACAGTGTTCATCAAGAATATTTTCTGAACAAATCACCAAACCCAAGCACAATGTACATTACATCTATGTTATATATTATTGCAGAATGGAAAATGGAGTAAGAACTGTGGTGAAAGACTCCATCTTTCGTAAGATAACTGCTAATGCTTCACAGAGTTTTTCTTTTTTCCAGTCAACTTTAGATAATTCTATGCCTTTTTTTAACATAAATTTGCAGGTATTGCTTTTACATGAACTGAGCATTTGTGAAAGATGTATGATAATTAACAGCAACTAAAAATAAACCTGTTTCATAGGTGCAGTTCTGGCTTTGCTCATGTTAACATGATAGGTACCAATGTAAGAGATACACTGATCAACAGTTAGTGAGCCTTAACAACAGCTTAAAGAAAGGAAACCCCATGTATTCTGTAGACAGGCACACAGGAAAAGCAGACAACGTAATTCAACAACTATCATGTCAAAGCCTATTTGGGCTGGGAGCGTCTTCCTAGCCTATTCAGGAGAGGACAGTGGTCATACTGCAGGAGTGACTTTGTCACTATGACAAACAACCCACATCTTCCAGTTCTACCACCCAAAGTTAGGACAACCTGGAACATCAAGTTTTGTCTTCAAGTGCCTGGCCAACACAGATACAAGCATGAATACATAAGTATACTATGTAGTTGAGCTAATAGACATGTTTGAGGGGTTTTTGAAAGGTACAATTGATACTGAGAGATATTGAAAGAACAGTTGCATCTTTCATTATAATTTAAATAAAGCAGGGCTTTGTTTAAAGAATGAAACTGCATTTCTCACTTCAGCAAGATGAGAATTGACAACTGAGACAAAGCAAGGGCTCATCTAGCACATTACTGTTTCCAGCTAAACATAGTACCAAGTACTCCAGGAAGATGGAAACACCTTTGCCTTCTTATCTCTGTCAATCAATCACAGGAACGTTAATGAGTGCAACAAGAAAATGCCACCATCCCAGGCTGCTAGTGTTTACTACTTCTGTGTCTGACATTTTTATTTTAGAGACACTTCAGTTAGTCTATTCATGTATTATCCAATGATGTCTTTACATAAATATGATGTCTGCATTAGGAAATACAAAAGATCTTTATATGACCCTATGGGATATCTAGTAAACACAAAGTTGTAACAATACATGTCCTTATGTGACTAGTCTAATACCTATGATTCATCTGGCTTACCTGCCAAATCTAGACATGTACAGTAAGTGCATTACTTGTTCTGTGTGTTGATAAAACTGAGAAGTCCTAGAATGATTTTCTGATTAACCTTTTTTGGACTCTGGGTGTCACTGTAGCACCAGAAACAGCAAGCACATAAATGGATTTTACCTTCTCCTCCACCTAGCTTTGTTTGCTCTCTTTACAGCCAGTTTAATGTTGTTGACATAGTTTCCACAATTACCCTCCTGTTACATTAGTGTAATCATCAGAGTATCTCATTTTGATTAAAATTTCTCCATTTCTGGGAGCTGATCTGTACACTGATCAAATACCCTACCTGCCCTTATCCTCTTTTCCATTTGTTCTTCCCTCTAAAACTTGAAAATTTCTCTAGGCAGGTCAAAACTATTTTTAATCAGCTACTGCAAGGAGTTAACCGAGTCATGAAATGTTTTCCTCTTTGAATGTTCCAAGTATGTATTTTTTGTTAAACATAAAGCATATGTACATATCTAACACTTCAGAAAGTGCATCAGCTTGTAAGCGGCTGAATGAAAACACTGAAATTCTAACATCACTTGTACATTACAGGGACAGCCTGGCAGTTCACAGTCTATTTCTTTAGACTACAGTTAAACAGATCCTAAGTGGCAAAGTTTCAGTGGCATGATGGATAGCTTTCTTCTTTTGGGCCCATATCCATGATAGTAGTAAACAGACAAACTGAGTATGTATTAAGTTTCAGAACATATTAAGAAAACAAAACTGCCCTAAGCAAAGTGACTTATCTGCATCTCACCACCATAATCAAAATGTTTGGTTTACAAGTCATCTTGCAACAGATACCAAATTTCAACAAGTAGGAATGACTGAGCTCAACAATCACAGAACAGGTTGAGTCCCTCCAGATTCATAAACGTAACAATCTCTTCTCCCCCCAGCATACTGTAGATTAATGACAAAGGATACAAGTGGAGCAGTTTCTTCCTTAATTTATCTACCTCCTGTTGAGCCAGAAAGGTGCATGTGATCTGTGATGTGGTTACCCAACAACATGGAGAAAAGTAGATGGTGGGTGCTATCCTATTGCAAAACTCAGTGACATAGGTACACAAACAAAAAAGCCACACAAAGGATTTCTCAATTTCTGCTTCTAATATGCCAATGAAAGACTCAGAAAGACACTGCTGTTACTTGGAATGTTACAGAAGTCAGAGGAAGTCAGAGTGTTCCATGTTATTGGAACAGTAAGTTGTAACCAAACAGGTTTGAAATATTCTACAGATATGTAAGTCCCATTTACATCACACTACTCTTCAGGAAAGTTCTAAAAGTTACACTGTATTTTAAAGCAATTCTTCTGATGGCACTATTTTTTATACTTAAAACTTCCCCTCCCCAGCCTCTTCTCCCACCAAAACACCATTGGCATACAGAGGAAAATCGATCCTATTTGATGGATTTGTGATTGCCTGAACAGTGAGGTTATTAGTGCATTTTCTGGGAACGCGTGCCTTTCCACAGAGAAGTCCTGATACTGAAGGAAAGCTAGTGTCCCAACGACGACTGATGAACACCAGCTTACATCACATAGCCTCTTTACCCAGGATTTTATACTTCTGAACACACACTGTGCAAGTTATTTGTAAAAATCAAACACAAGCATGCCAATAATTTATTAAGCATTTAATTTGGGATACTATAACCCACAAATGATTTTTTACCTGCCTAAATAGCTATTAATCTGTGTACTTACCATTTTCCACATATGGATGAAATGGCAGAACTAGTGCTAGAATGACTCTGCCTCTAGTTGGTTCCAGTACACTTCTAATATCTTTTAATACAGTCAGTGGTTGATCACAGCGATCCAGCAAATTCAAACAGCTGATAACATCATACTGAAATCCTATGTTTTGCCATTCATTTATTCCAAGCACTCTACAAAGGGAAAGAGATGCAGTTTGTTAAACATAAGCTGAGTTGAGAGAGAACCACTGAAGACAAAAACTCTCTGGATGTGTTGATAGTACGGGTAAGGTCAGCCACCTATGCAAGGAGAAGAGACAAACATGGTCCTTCTGGTCTTTCAGAAAAGCAAAATAAATCAGCAATGGCTGTGCCTGTATTTCCAGCCATACAAACCCTTACACTGCCTTATAATCCCCATATGAAGGAGACAAAAAACAAACCCCCAGGTATTATAAGAAACATGTCATCCTAGAACAAAAGTGAAGATACTTCTTAAGGAAGAACAAAGCTGAAATATGATTAATGGCTTGCTGCACTCTATCCACTCTGATTTATCAGCATACATGCCTAGATTGCAAAGTACCTGTTACGTTTCCACTCAAGGACAGGTGAAGAAAATAAATCCACAGTTACTTCATCCTTTGGGTTGAACTCTAGTGCCTAAAACACTATTACTTAACAAGACTGGATCTGCTGCCTTTAAGAATATGCAGGAGCTATTGTGACAGCAAGAACAAAGTTCTGAAAGTGCTGAGGATTTTGTTATTGAATATTATTCGATCTTAACAGCAGGAGCAAAGCCTAGCAAGAGCAGAAGAATCCTTACAGAGTCATCTATACTGTGGAATTAGATAGACACAGACTGTTGTGGTATCCCTGCTACCAGGATTCAGTTTGCTTTCTCTGCAGTACTTGTGTCTTCCTCATGCAATTTTGGAATGTTCAGTTAGACCGCTCATCTGAATTTCATCTTCCTGACTCCCTTCATCAAAGCAATTTCTGCAAACTATGAAGAAAAACACTTCTTTTGTTGAGACTTCTTGGACAAATAGGCTGTTGCCTATCTTGTCTTAACTGGTAACAACAGGGCATAGCACTGGTAAGAGACATCATCAGAGGTGTTTGTTTTCCTGCTTTTTTCCATAATGACCAAAAAACAGAGGAATTGACTGAATACACTGCAGTTTCATTACATATTACACACAGATTACTTTGCTATAATGTCTGATATAAAGGATGTAGGAAGTATTCAGTACAATACCTGTATTTCTTCTTCTGAAGCTGCCATATCATAGTTTCAGACAATTCAGTGGCATAGATTTCTTCAAAGTGAGGACTCATGACTTTAGTGACTTCTCCATCCCCAGCCCCTAAATCAAGAAGTCTGTGGGATTTCCATTCTGGATTAATTTTAAGCAGTCTTTGAAATTGTTCTGGGGAAAACACAAACATTGAGCCCCTTCCCAGCAGTCTGAAATGTAAAAAGGAGACATTATCAGTTTTATACAAACTTTAACAGGAAGGCAAATGAAGTCATTTAGAATGTGCTTTGGCAGCAACCAGTCACACACAATAGCAAACAAGGTCACTGCTCAGATAAATTTTAAATCCAGTTCAACTTGCCCTGCACTTGTCAGAGATCAAAAACACATAGCCACATGCAGTTACAGTGGTTAGGACTTCAGGAGGAATTTGATTAGGTAAGGAAGAGCTCATGGGGTGCAGCTCAAGAAAATGACTGCATTAAAGAAAAAAAAAGGGAGCAGGGGAGGAGAGAAAGAGGGGAAGATAAAGGCCAAATCTTTTTTGTCATATTTGCAGATTTTTACCTCTGATACCTACCTTAATAAAAAAAAAAAGATGAATTATCAAAGGAAATAAAATGGCTGCAAACACAGAAATCTGCACAATGAATGAGGAATAGGATGTGGAAGTAGGAGGGAAGCCAGGGAACAGATTGAAAAAAAAAAAAAAAAGGAAGGATGAGGGTAACACTGCTGGAGTGGCAAACAAGACTTCTTTTTTTTTTTTTTTAAATTGTATGTTACAATGGCTTTTGTTGCTATCCTGCATTCAACATGAAGAGCTGTGGAATAGAAAATAGGCAACTCATTAAGGAATTGGGTAGAGGTGACAGTTGGATTCCTCATGGCTCAAGTCAGTGACATACCCGCCCATAACTGTTTGAAGACTACATAGTGACAGATTTCAGCTGTCATTGCAGAATTCCAAAGATGAAAGAATTAGGAGAAAAAGCAGAGGAAGAAGAACTGGTCAGTAATAGACTGAAGACAGATAAATACCGTTCTTTAAAATGATGCTGGATAGTAAGTTAAATTGAAAGACAATGAACAGAAATCTTTTATGTTCAAGGGCAAAAAAAGGGTAAACAAAGATAAAAAGAAGGAAAGAATAAAATAACGTGAGAAGAAAGCAGTCTAGGAAGGACTGACTGTACTAAAAACCACCCAAACAAACAAGGAGGATAGAGTATAAGTGATGAAAAAAAAATCCCACTAAAGCAGGATATTAAATGTATAAAAGCAAACAGAATACAGTCAATTTAAGTAAAGCCCCCTTGCAGCACACTTGTGTCAGCCCACACTGTATAATTGGCTCATATCCATTATTCCTAACAGCACTGTGAGGTGTTATTCAAAGCACTGGAGAGCCTTTGAAAAAAAATGGAAGAGAAAGGAAGAAGAGGAGACCAAAGGGACCTTTATATAAAGCTAAAAGTAACTAAGAACACCACAGGGAAGCACATAAAGTCATCTGGTTAGAAACTAAGGGGGAAAAAAATTATTTTTCTAGCTTTACTAGGCAGCTATTATCCTCACATCAGAATCTGCAGAAGTATACAGTATGTGTGGAGGTGAGGGTGGTGAACAAATCAGGGAAGATGTAACAAGATGCAAGGGCAGGGGAAGAAAGCAGAGGGTAGAGGGATACATTGTCTAACACAAAGAGAACACTCTCTTATTTAGAGGGAATTTAATTCAAGTAATGGTTATAAAATACAATTAGAGTCCACCAACTGTCTCTTATTAAGTGCAATTACCTGTCCCCCCCCACACTGGAAATGGTGTTCTTCAATTAAGAAGGCTGACTATGAGGAGCACAGTAGGGCATTTCAGATCTGTTAAGACTGCCAAAGGGAAAGCTACAAATTTACGAAAAGCTCACAATGAAAAGGTAGGGCTGAACATTTGAAAACTTTAAATCCAAACTGTATTTAGGTTGACTTTTCACTTACCCATTGATAGATGTTCTAGACATAAAAAGGCTGAAAATAGAGGACACAAAAGAGTGATAGAGCTGGATAAACAGCCAGCCTGATTTCTCAATACTGTTGTTTAAGAAGATCTGTGTTCCTTGGTCAAGGTAACTCTGGACAAAAATAGGCTGAAGGGATTCAGACAGCTGTTCTGTGTTGCAGAAATACCACTAGAGAAAGAGATAAAGAATGATTAAAAAGTTCAGGAAAATAAAATCAGCAGTAGTTAAACTGAGTACATGGAGAGCTATTATCAGTTTCTGTAAATACAAACACTCAGTTTTTCCTCAGACTTTTCCACAAACTTCAGGATTAATTTAACTTAGAGTTGAATTGTAACCAAGTGAGGACAAATTACTTGCCAAGAAATAGTGCTTTTAATTTTTTTTCTTCATCACTACCCTGTACTTTGCAGAATTCCACAAAGTAAATTCCCTGGACAGCAAACACAGGTCCTTTATGGAACAGCATCACACTGATAAAATAGTATGACGTGAGATAGCACTGTTTTCTACTTTCCAACTCACTCTCAATGTTTCCCAAGGCATACTCAAAATCAGCAAGTGCATTTGCAGTATTTTTCCAGGAAAGGAAACAAAAAATTCCAGTTGATACGTTAGACCACAGTGTCTGTTTCACAGCAATGCTGGACTATATTTCTCCACTTAACAATACCAACAAGCAGGTCCACAAGTCTGCTGCAACAGTTATGCCTATGAAGCTGCCTCCCAGCATCTCTTAGTAAACAATGGAGCAGGTTCTCACATCTAAAAGTCATCAGTATCAGCAGAAAGGCAGTTCTGCACTTTTATATTTGTAAAATCCAACACCTGAGCTAAAATAGGTGAATGACTCCTTCCACCTTGTGTTCCCTGGTAACAAGCACTCTTATACAAACTAAACTAACTCTGATATGAAAGCTACTCTTCAACTGATCATGAAGAAAATGAAAGCTACTTTCTGATATCAAATCTAGCCAGGAAAAGTAACAAACCATACAATATCCTAATACTTTATTATCCATATGTAAGACATATCTAAGCTCCTTTTTAAACACACTAATGCTGCAGCATTCTGGAATGTCAACACTGACATTAAAATTCAAAAGGCTGCTCATTGCTGGGTTGTAGAGCCAAGCTAAAACTGCCACTCAATATACAGAACTTAAAAAAAACCTTTCAGATGTCATTTTAATTAAGATCATTGTTATTATTTTTTACTCTTACACTTATGTCAGCCCTTTAAATCTCCTAATGCCATTGTATCTGTTTTCTAATATCAAGAATTATTTCCTACAGCTAACATTCCCTATCTCCCCCTTAAATCTTGCAATAATGTTCCTTAATCTGGCTCCATGGGGAGTTGTAAGTATCTTAAAAGAAAAAACTGAGAGTTTTTAACAGAATCTTGTAAAAATGCACATAGAAGGACAATAAATGGTCAGCTGAGGTAACTCCCCAGCAGTTTAACACCTAAGATTTAGTCTATAGCCATACTAAGCAAAATGTGTACTCATACCCTGATCCTTTCCCATTCATCACAGTCACTGGATGGATGTTTACACACTATTCAGCACAATGGGACTTCCAGTCACTGCTGTAACACAAATAGTAACAGGACAGGACAGGCTGGGATAAGTGACAAATTCATTCATGAGGCTGCTGCCTCACTACACTGGACAGGTTTGGAATAGCTTAGATTATCTGACAGAAGAAAATATATACATCATCAAAGCTTTGGGAAGCACAGGTTTTGTTCCACAAGCAATATGACTACACACATATGCTGTACCTGGGTGTATATATCTTTGTTCTGCACTGAACTGTCACCTATCGTTTCAGGATTTGACCATGGAAACCAACAGTCCTACAAGTCTTGCCTTTAAGACTTTCAAATATTGGCATAAACACTAGCAGAATGATGGTGACAACTGTGAGAAGCTTGCTTCCAGGAAGACTACTGGCAACAACCTATACAACACTAGTGAATAACAGACACACTAGCAAACTACATAAAAAACCAAACCAAAACAAAAAACACCACACACCCACCACCACCTAAACACCCCAACAAAAAAAAAAAAACACCAAACAAGAATCACCCACACAAGCAAAACAAACCACACAAACCAAACCAAACAAAAACCCCATCAAAACAACAAACAAGCAACAGAGGGAAAAAACCCCAATCTGTATTTAAAATGATAAAACTGGTAAAAATCAGCTTAATTCTAGAACTACTTGCTCACAACAGAGCAAGTAGTTTTCCTCCATATACAATATGTGAAGTGCCCTTTTCACTTTCATGACAGAGTATATCAATCTCTTACAGCACAACAGCAGAAAATAACTATAGCACAAAAATCTGAAAATACCTTTGTTTTAGTAAAAAAAATAATTACTGATAACTCTTGTTTAATACTAGTGAAAGGAAGAAAATGTTCTTTTAATTTGTGTAAAACTAATGAAGACAATAAAACTGCAGAGTGAAAGTGCCAGGGGCCTCAATATACAATCCTTATTTAAGAGTAACTCCACAAACTCAGTAAACATAAATCTTAATAAATCATCCATTCTTTAAGGTTAAAAATCTAGATCAAAGGAACTAGAAATGGAGAGCATTCACTGCAGACCATCTACCTGTGAATGGCATAATCATCTCCATAACACACTTCCTTGGTCAGCTTGTTTTTCTAGTACAGTTTTTAACAACACAGGAGACTTTCAGATTTCCTTTGTTCCCCAGAACTTCTTTTTGTAAACGTAAAGTCTGCTTCTCTTTGTACTTATGTACTGAATGATCCAAAGAGCCCACGATATTCATTACACTCCAGTAACATATTCATTCAGTAGCAAGATTCTCAGTGTCACTGTCCACCCCGAGGACTAAAACAGCTCCAGTAATGGATCAGGGGAAAAAATTATGATGGATAATTACGTTCTTTGGTACAGCAGTACTCAAGTATTTATGTTACATCTTCATTAACTTGGATCTCTGTATTTTATGTAGAGTATCTTCCTCCAGCAGTAAGAGTTGTTATTAACCCTTCTGAAACCCTGTCAGATTTTGGTAAAAAGCAGACTTAAACGAATTCCAAATGCAAACACATCACACAACTATTGCATCGCATGGGTATAATCCCTAACTTCTCCACAAAGTGGCATCCACGTGCCTATACTGCCCAAATACAGTACTAACCTTTTATTGCAGTCATATCACATTGCAAACTCATTTCCAGTTTTCCGTCTACTGCTGCTCCAAGGCCTGTGAGCTTCAGTTTCCCAGTTGCTCACTTTTTCTTATTTTCCGCTACACATACCAACCTTACTTTAAAACGCCTCTGTGATTACAGACCTGCCCCATTCAACACCACCTGCAAACTTAAGTGTATTCACAGAGCTCACCAGGCAAAACGCAATCCGAAGGTCTCCATCTCTCAGAAGCTCCGACACCTAATCGGATGCCTCACCCATCTCGGGACACCGCGCTGGCTCCCCAACTCGCCCTTACCGCGGGACTCGCTCCAATGACCCTCCCGCGGCGAGCACCCAAGCCCACAGCACGCTTCGCCGGCATCCAGTCCTGACTACATTTCCCCTGCAGCTCTTCAGCTCCTGTACCTCACCTTACGTCCCCAGCAGGCTCCCGGGCGTATTTCACACGGAGGGCACACGTCAACTTTCTCACCGGGAGGACCAAGCTGCTCCCTCTCTTTGTCTGGCGCTGCCCGGCCCGGTGCCCCCCTCAGCCCGAACCACGGATCTCCGCTCCCCTCTCCTCCGCGGCGCCCGGTAACCTCAGTGCGTCTCGGCGGACGAGGACAGCACACCACACACACCCACCCACCCACTGTTCCCGGGGAGGAGGGGGCCCCTGTGCCTGCCGGCGCCGGGGAGCCCCCCGCCCGGCCCCGCCGGGCACAGGGAAGGAAGGCGGGGTGGGGGAGGGGCGGGAAGGGCGGCTGGTTCTGGGGCTGTACCTGGTGGTTCTCTCTGGCGCCCGGGGCTGGCTGGCTGTGGCTGCCCATCATATTCGCGTAGAGGGACCTGGATAAAGGGCTCCTCAGGTACCTGGCAGGGCCAGACCACATCCTCCTCCTTAGCACCCACAGGAACAGGGTGTAGCAGCCCAGCCAGCACAGCCACAGTCTCATCGGGGGAAGGGGCGCGGAGTTACCCCCTCCCGCTGCCTCTTCTCTCCATGGCAGCAGCGGCGCCGGCAGCACGCAACTCGCCCAGCTCGGCTCCGCTCCCCTCCGGGGCCCGCACACACGCTCAGGGCGGAACGCGCGGCGCCGCGGCAGTAGGGGCCGGACGGACGGCTTCGCTGAGACACGCTGGGGCCTAGAGCGCACCCGCTCCCTCCCTTTCTCTCGCCAATCACAGGGCAGGCGGGGCCATGGCGCGGCACGGGCCTCCCCGCCGGGCGCTGCTTTCAAATCTGAGCGGAAAAGGCTGGCCGCGTCGGGTCTTCCGTACCCCTCCGTTCTTCCAGCTCCAGTCACCGGCGGCCGCAGCGGGCGGGCAGGCAGCGACCCCCTCACAGGGGCTCGCGCCGGCTCCCTCAGGCGCGCACGTGCTTGGCGCCGCCCTGTCACCCCGGCTGCGCGTGCGCAGGCTGCTTTGGGCGGGAGACACTCGGGGCCGCGGGGCTGAAAGGCTACCGCACCTCTGTGCGCCAGTAGTCCTTCGTGCCATGCCTCGTACGCTGCCTTGGCGGTTCAGATGAATATCAGTTCAGAGAACCTCCCAGGAATTTGTACCTGTCGTTATGGTTCAAAACGTTGTGAGGAGTTCGCCAGTTCACTATTTTCTTGGCTGCTAGCACTGTGAATGAATAGATTAGAATTAACCAGGCTGGAAAAGATCTTCAAGATCATCAAGTCCAACCCATCATCCAACACCACCTAATCAACTAAACCATGGCATCAAGTGCCTCATCCAGTCTCAAACACAGTGATGGTGACTCCACCACCTCCCTGGGCAGCCCATTCCAATGGTGAATCACTCCTTCTGAGAGTAACTTCTTCCTAACATCCAGCCTAAACCTCCCCTGGCACAGCTTGAGACTGTGTCCTCTTGTTCTGATGCTGGTTGCCTGGGAGAAGAGACCAACCCCCACCTGGCTACAACTTCCCTTCAGGTAGTTGTAGACAGCAATAAGGTCTCTTCTGAGCCTCCTCTTGAATGCTGTAAGGTGGAAGTAGCGCTTAGCTGCTGTGTGCTGTTCCAGTTAGCTATGTTTTTCAAGTACACAGACATCTGGGGTCAGTAAGCATGGAGGTGGTGCTATTACCTAACCCAACCCCACCCCCCACCCCCCCAATAACTAAAACCTTTCCTTTTGATCAGATTTGAAAGGCTGGAGTCTAACCCCTTAATTTCTCAGTAATGATGACACTAGAAGTCAGACCACCACAGGATCCTGGCTTCTACCTGGAAGATCTTCTGATCATACATTTATCACATCCAACCTTGCTTATCTTAGGAAATCAGCAAAACCAGAGGAACAACAGAATATTGCCAGAGGAATTTTCTGTTCAGTTAATACTCACTGATGTTTAACCTCCTTGAGGAAAGTTTTTGACATAAGAGCTTTAGACAGTTTTCCACATGAAGATTTTTTCAGATGGGCTAAGATGCCTTTTTAGTCTATTTTTATTTGGTTTGGGATTAGGACTCTTCTTTCTATGCATGTTCTGGTTTGCAAAGATACATTACCCTTTCCCCCTACCCTCCTCCCTCCAGGACTAAACCAACATTATAATCAAAATCCAAAATGACAAAAGGTGAATTTGCTGCTTTTAAAACAGACACCTGCTCACAACGTGTAAGCCAATTGCTTCAGGTTAGTTACACATTGTTCACAGGGAAACAGGTCTTGCTTTCCTCACATGTAAGACACAGCTAATGAATTGCATGCCAAATAAAATAATGAATAGGCCAGCTTTTGTCTTTGCATTGTTAGTATACAACCTGGAGACATTTTAATGAGGTTTTTCAGAGTTCCTGCCCAGTATTGCATTTGTCATTAATATTCTGCTGTAGTCGTCGTATACTAAGCAGATTTTTCTCTTGACAGGCTGTAAAGAACACACTATCCATGCAGATGTAGGTAGTCATTTTGATGTATTGTAATTTGCATATAGGCTGGTGGGATTGTAACCAATTTCTGGACAATCTCAGAAAACTATTTGTTGTGTAAGTGTATGCATACGTTGTTCTCAGGAATTTGTGTGCTGGAAGAGGATATAACTCTTTTCCCCCTGCTTTCTCCTCAACTATTTAGATAGTATTTCTTCTTTCTCTTTATGGAAAATTTCTATAATCAATTGAAAATCTAGAGGCCAAAAGGTCCAAAACATACCTGAGGATTTTAACAGCCTATATTTGCTTTGTGGTGATCACAAGCAGCCTGGGGTTCTGGAGCAGGGCTCACATATTCTGACTTTCCCCAGTCGAGTACAGCAATAAAACAACTTTCATTTTTATTATTTAAACAGTAGTAAAAAGGTGATTACCAGAAAGAAGTCTTTAAGATTAATATAGATACCTAGCTAAAATCCTTTCCCCTAAAGGTAACCCAGGAAGCCCAGCTGTGGGCTGGTCCAGCTCTCTAAGACAACTCCTCCAGTATCCGCTGTATGTTCCTTTACAAACCCAGCTAGAATTCTCTTTTGACTGTACGTACTACTGTACTACCAAGCCTTTTCCTCAGCTGGTTTAATTCGGTAAGAAAGAGCTCAGAAGTATTTGTGACTTATCTTAACTGTTTCTTCCCGTTCCCGATTGCCTTTCCTGACAGCACCCATTAAGCTGTACAACTGTATTCAAATGTAAACATCCTACTAGCCACGTCAACATAGTACCTTCATAAATTACTAAGCAGTTCCAAAGTCAGCACAGCAGGAGACTGGGGAGGTAATTTTGTACAAGATGAGAACAGAGGCAGGCCTGTAAGCTCTGCAAGATGTAAATCGGTTTTTCTACTTAAAATGCTTTGCTGTCATTTATTCAATGCTTTCTCTCTATTACTAACCCTGTATTATATTACTGCTATATTAGACTAACATTCTTCAGTGTCTATTGGATAGCATCCTTTCAAATCTAGCAGACACTTTTTACCTATTGATTTTCTATAAATACAATTCATTCAGTGTATTAAGATCTAAATTCACAGAATGTATAGAGACCAAGAATGGGATTCAAGCATCAGGTTTCTTGTACTCTGAAGTTATCACATAATTTCATATTTTATATTATATACACTTAAACCCTCTTTATCAGTCAGGAGACCATTTTAGCCACTCTTAAATTATCAAGATTAAATGAGGGCATTTTTCCAGCAGCAGGACTCCAGGCTCAGATACTGTTAGCTAACAAGGAGAGAAAGCAGCCAAACCAGCTGTTGCAAGACACTGAACTTTTGCCTTTGATCATCCTTTACTCGATTCATGGCCAAAACCAATCATGTAGGTTTAGCAGAGGATAACAAAGTTTAGTAGGTGACAGAGAAACGGAGAATAAGCAATGTCAATCATCACAGACTGCCAACAATATTCTTGTACTAAGATTACCACCTGAATTTACAGCAGTTTTCCAGCTCTCTTTTTGCTTTGACTATTGGTGTGATGAGAGACTCTTTTCCCCCCACCCTTATGCACGAGAAATGGAACAGACAAATGGGAAAATAATAAATAATAAATGTGCAGCACTATTAATATTTTACATATTAAATGCTTTGTATTTTATGTCACAGATTTGTTTTCCAAACTAATTTATTCTCCACAGTTAACCTCTCATATCTTGAGGCTGTCTTGCTTAGACATCTTTTGACTGTTTACTTTTCCTTTCTGAATTCTAAAGATGCAGCATTTCTAGAGGCTGTTCAAACTGTGCCTGCAGTCATATCACTCCTTACTGCCTTCTCATTTTGCAAATAAAATGGTATTTTTACTGAACATTTTCCAGAAGAAAAAAAAAATTCTGATAATTTCAAAGAATTTTAACTCTTAAAACTACCTACTAGGTTTCCTGTTGTCCAGCACAGTAATCTTCCAGCTGTTCTAATATTAGATTATTAAGTAACAAACTCAGTCATATAAGAAACCCGATTTGTGAAGTACTAACATTTTCATTTAATCTATGAGGACAGGATGAACACATGAAATTTAGGAAATACAGCCACAGTAAAGAAAAAAATAAAACTATTTTAAGCTATTTGTAACCATTTAAAAGAAACTGTCAGGGAGAAAACTTTCATGCAATGAATTAAAGATTATGTTAACTTAAATTCCTTTAGATTTTTTGCCCTTTAGCTTTTGCTCTTCTGCTTTTCAGGCACACAATTCATACACACAATGCAGTAAATCTTTTAAAATTCAGAATCTAAACACACTGCTATTTGTGTAAATACTCTTTAGAAATGTGTAAATACAAGTGACACTATTATGTGTACTTAATGCTATTAGCATGTACAATGCAAATGAATAATGATCTCTCTGACAAAACAGAGATAAAAAAGCAGATAACACAACTTAAAACTTCATCACACTTCTGGCTTCTTACCTTTTGACATAAGTCTTCATATTCCTCTCAAAGGGTTCATTTGGATTTCTAGACGTTTAACAACTCTATCCAACACTTTCACTCATCACTTTTGAGAGCGTTTTGTCCTTCAAAAAAGGCAAAGGAACAATGTTATTTTTTCTCTGCTAACTTAAAAGACAGAGGCAAAAAGACTATTTTTTTCAACATTGGTATTTCAAATCTCAGACCTCTTCATTAAATTATGCTAGGGCCCACCGAAATGCAGGGCAACTTCTTACACTCCTTTCTTTCCCAGGTTACCCATACATGTAGAGCCTTAGAAATGAGCTTGCTCACCACGTTAAAATGGAGATACTTATGATCCATCTTCTTGTACTATCAAGTGACTGGCACTCTGAAAGAAAGGTGCTTCTAAGATTATAAGAACAAAAATGCAGTGATTATATTACACATCAGCGATCTATCATTACATAATGACATGCTGGATATACTGGAGGAAAAGAGTATTTGTTAAAGGGGAGTACTGTAAACATGCTAACATAGCTTATCACTGCAACTTGTTGCATGTAAATAAAAGATTTAATATTTCTGCTATTTTGTCAGGAAAAAAAATAATATAGGATCCATTTAAAAGCTTGAGTGAAAAGATTTTGCTAAGAATTAATCAGGAACTAACTTCAGCTCTCAGCACACCAAATGACTTCACCAATGCAACCCTACTAAGCAAGGTAGAGTTTGATTCAATAGTGTGTGCTTAGATTTGTCCAACTAACTAAACACTTGTCTTACCACAATGAAGTACTAACTAATTTTTCCTTTTAATGCCAGAAAACTGTATCTACCTACCACCAACTAGAGACATTGGAAAGCCAGTGAGGACACATGCAGCTTTTGTCCATATCCAGCAACACTTTATTTTGAACAGCTTTGAAACATTTTTCTTCTTTAGCCTTACAGAGACTTTTAGAGGGTAGTTAATTACTCCTGGCTCTTCCTGTGGTAGCTGTCAGATATGTCTTGATATTGTTCAGCTAAACACCAACTAAATTTTTCACTTCATCTCCCTGCCATCCATGAGGGATGTCCAGCAGGCTCTTCCAGATGAACTTCAGAGATCTGCCGTTTTATCAGAATGGCAAAAGTAATCCACCATCTTTCAGTAAGCTGAAGAAAACACCGTTCCTTTGAATGCCAGGTGCTGGGTTGGAATTCCCCCATATCCATTCTTCAAAGAAGATAGCAGTAATCAGTATATACCAGAAATTATTTTATTTAGTAATGAAGAATAAAGCCTGTTCAAGGCAAACAACTGAAGTCTGTGTAGGCTCAGCATTAAGGCTGAGTGTGATCTGTGTCATAGTCTACAGAGACTGAAGAACGCAGCTTCGTTGAAATGGCTCAGACTGTGCTTGGTCTAACAGTCCAGTTCTGCTTTTTCACTTTAAAACATAGGAACTGTTCTGTGGTACAGTTCAGCAGGTTTGCTCACCAGCTGTTACATATTTAGTGCACAGCTGTCAGATGACTGTTCTGGATTGAAAAGGGAGTCCATGCCAGGATCTGTATGACTGCAATGCAAAGTGGAACCAGGCAGATCAAATAGAACATGGCATCATGAAGACCTACAAACAAACTGGTGAAGAAGATAAAAACACAGCTTTCATGATGAAGGTGGTTAACTTTCATGGTCAACTCACAACCAATCTTTTAAAAGCACTCATATACACATGTACATGTTACTGTGCACAAGCAATTCTAAAGAAAAATATAAATATCTCATCTAGCAAATGTACTTCATTTTTGTTGTCCAATTCCACATACAAATATGTATTTTCCTTTTGTAATAGCTGGGAGGAAATTAGCCAATTACAAAGTTAATACACTGTAGTCAATCTAAGAAATCCTGTTCACTACTTTAGTACACATCTGCATTATGTAATGCAGAAATCAATTTAAGCAATACAATTCAATTATAGAACAGAGCATCTGAAAAGGTTTAGTAGGCCTGAAAAATCTGGAAGAGGAACAAAAGCAGAAACTACAAGCAAACATTCTCATGAGAAATTATTTTGATCAATCTAAAAATCTGCTACTAGCTATCCACTAGTGTGCTGTTGGGAGTTGCTGGGTGCTAGATGGAAGTCATCATTATTGCACAAAATTCAGATATGGTGCAAAGGGCTGTGTGATATATCAAGCCCTCATTTCATATTGGTTGAAAAGAAATTATTACAAGATAATATAAACCATAAAAAGAATGCATGTGAAATTAATGCTCATTCTCATCGATCACAATGGTGCGTGGTATTTCCTCATCTAAATCTTCCCCGAGGAGTAAGAGAGAAAAGCATCAACAAGTATGACTCAAAAAAGAAAACAGAGGAGTTAAATGAGTTCCATTTTATGAACAGTATGGTTTCTGACAGCTCAAAGCATACGTTTATGCATTCCTCTAGTAGCTGGAATCATTATCTACTGGCATTCTGTTAATTATTGGATTCTAATTACCTAAATATCAGGAAAGTCAACTCAAGCTGAACTTTCTCTCCATGAGGCAGTTTATGTTATTTTCTGTATTTTTTCCTTTAGCACTCAAGGATGAGATAGGAGAGTCACAAAACAGCTATGGATATGATTCAAACCCCCTGAATCTGTGGGAAAAAAACCCTCTCATTAACTTGAGCAGGCTTTAGAATAAAACCTAAGATTTTATCTGAATCAAAAGAGAATCAACTCATGTCTCACTGCATTTAACAGAAAAAATACCTGCAACCTCCAATATAGCCCAGATGTATTCCTTATTAGGTACACAGACTCACACAATGACCACAGTTTATCTCAAGTCATGTACATGCTAATGCTGCACCAGAAAATAAAAAAGCACAGGTTTCCAAGTGAATTACTTCATCACTTGGGCAATTGCACTTAAGAGGGGAAGTGTTCACTAGCAGGTCACTGGACCACAGCTGATGTTTATTGACAGCAACAATGTTTTACCATTGGTATGTTGTTTACTGGCCTGTATTCAATTCCACTTCACCTACAAGTAAACAAGGGTCTACATCATGCACACCATCAGAACTGCCAAGAGTTAACTGTATGAACAGTGTCAGCAGGGAAGCCACGGACAAATTGCTTACTTATCAAAGGATGAAAACAAGACTAAGATACAGTTAACAGGATGTTGGGGCTTGTACTTGGCCTGTCCTGCACACTGAAGAGTATCACAGTTTTCAGGGCTGAAATTATTTTGTCTGTACATAGGCTTCAGGAAGGACAACAAAAGAAAGAATGTATGACAAATCACTCATGCTGGTACAATCCTCATTTGGCTTCACTGGAACAATATTGGTTTAAGACAACAGTATTACCTGGTGTGCTGTAAAACTTTGAGCTACTGCAGGAATTATGAAAAATACCTACAGTACACAGAACAAGGAATGGCAAAAGGTTTCATTAAGGGACTGGGATAAATCAAGAGCAGAGCTCAGATGTCATCATTATAACAGCTGAACTTCAGAAATTTCCATGCCTGCATTTTTTGCACACACAGGAATAAAACATGCAGTCTTTCACTGAACAGCCCCAACAGAGTCCTGAATAGAATTTGATGTAGTGCAGTAATTCAGTATGAAAGCGAAAGCATTAACTGATTAAAGTGCCTTCAATAAATAATGAAGGGTTGCTGTCAAATAACTTCATTCTGAAGAACGAACTTGAAAAGCCGTTCCAAAGTCAGTCAGCTGTAGTTGCGGTGGCTCTCCAGAAGAGGGAGGCTTTGAGCTGGGTATCTTTATCATGGCAAAAAAAAAACCCAACCCGCCACCAACAAACTAAAACCAACAAAAACCAAACCAGCCCAAAACACAGACTCACACACACACACAAAACCCCAAGCCGAGCTATATGAGACAGGTAATGCTTTGCTGAGATGATGGACTAAAAGAGGGGGGGAAAAAAAAACCAACCAACAACAAAACAGGACCAAGCCTTTCTGCTAGCTATTGCTCAAATTTTAAGGGTATTTAAAAATACTTAAGCTAACTTCCACTATGAAATGCCTAACTGATCTGTAGTGACCACATTCCCAAACAATGTGGTATAATGTGTTTACTAATGTATACATAGTCATGTGTAACACATATGGAATTGTGTACAGTGCATAGGCTAACCTCATACGGGAAATAGGTCACCCCAAAAAGCAAGACAACTCCAGGAAGAGAGATACCCTGTTCATAGCAGAAGTCAAGCTTCAGAGTTATGATGCCACAGGCAAAAGCAAGAGACAGTGGATTGCTCCTAAGGAACCAATCACTGTGACTAAAGAAATCACAGTGAGACAGAAGTAAGTATTTGAAGGGATAGGCAAGAGAAATATATAGTATATTGCAAATGTTCTTTGATGAACTGATCTCAGCTTTGTACCTTTGTGCTGTTCCTTGCCCTAGCAAAACAAATCAAATTTCCTCATGACTCAAGTGGAAATAGAGGGTTTAGAGATTGAGCATTCAAAGTATTTCAGTTCAGTATACAATACATTTTTTATTGATATAGACCAGAGGCTACTTACTACGGGGGGTGTGGAATTTTAAAACTACTGTGATTTAAAGTCCATCCCCAAAGGGATCATTTCTCTGATTGAAAGGGATCAGAACTGCAGTTTTTGTTTCAAATATGAATTTCTCTGAATCATCAAGATAAATCTATTCAGCCCTCTCATATCCACATCCAATTCAACCTACCACTCTTTTGCTAAAACACACTCATCTTATTTGACAGAATGATGATGTTTATGTCCTCTTCACATCATTCTCAGTGGCTGGCTATCTACAGAATGCATTACAGTAAAATTAACTGTCAACACACACAGCTTCAAAACTAAGCCTTCTTTCTTTGTGCTAGGATGGTCTTCTGAAGAGCACCTACTGTCCTTTTATGTCATTCTTTTCCTCATGCATTTATTTTAGGAAATTCCTCAAACACAAAACATTCTCCTAGCCTTAGGTGACACATCAACAGACCTCAAAAGTTCACACACTATTGTCTTCTATGCATTTTGTAAGGTTTCTACTCAAAACTTAGGTGATCTGTGTAATTCTCAGGATATTGATGTTCTCTCAAATCCTAATCAGGATTTAGTCTTTTAGTCTTGACTTCAGTTATTCCTTATGTTGCCACTTCCTCCTGTTGGTTATAAATAAGTGGCCTATCAGTGCACTGACTCCCTGTTAATTGGGTTTTATGTAAGTCCACATGTTTCCCATGTGCTAACTAGCAACCACAACTTCACATTGTGTACTAAGGTCTCCAGGGCCTGCAATGAAATCATCGGCATCAGAATGGTAAGCAGTTTTGAAGGCAAAATGACACCTACCTGATGCAAATTTCCTCCCTCCAGTGATTATACTGCTTTGTCTCAAACAAAACTGTATCTTAAATCCAACCATGTTAGAATTATATATTTAAGGAAGTACATTTATGAGATAAAACAGATGCCAGGATAAAATTTCTCTTAATATGTGGCATTAGGCAGCTTCAAACTTACTTTTTCCCCAGTAGAACAGGAGATGGTCAGCTACTGAAATGCATCCTTAGTTTTCAGTAAGTGGGTAGATATCCTTATGTGTTTTGTTTAATAAGCAACTTGTTATTCTAAAATATTTCTACACAGATAAAAAAACAACTGGAAAACAGTCTTAAAGCCCTCATTTTGGAAATGCAGTTGATGCAAAGTAATTGTAGATTATTTTGCCTTTTATGTGTCAGGATTTATTTCATGTTTATTTCTATGATTTGAAGTACCCCTTTTGAACTCACCTCAGATCAGGTTGAGCAACTTTATTCTTCAAGTTCTCATATCCAAATTGATTTAGTATTGTAACCACAAGCATTGGAGCCAAAGACTGGGCAGGCTTGGTAAATAAGGCATTGGTACCAAAAACCATAGAGGAAAGGGGTGATCTAAAACATTTAGGGGGGGATATAAAAATGAATGCAAACCAGAAACTAGTAAGTAAATTATTGCAATAGTGATGTTAAAGATTCTGTTAGTATGCAATAGCTTTCTATAGTTCACACATTGTAACAGTTATCATAATGACATTCAAATATCTTGGGGGGCAAAAAAAAGGTAATAAATCTTTGGGGTAGACACACAGCTTGGCTCCAACTCTGAAATAACTTGTATTCAAGTTCAACTTTGTGCACGTTGAGTAACTACTGAAGGGAATTTACACTGAACAGTGCAAGGAGAATTAATTACAACTTAAGACTTTACATGCATATGGCCAGAAAGGGAGGTAATTTTTTTTTCTTCATGAAAGCAATGGCTCAATCTGTACTTCATAAACACCAACAGAACTGAAAGGAATTTATCTGCACCTTGATAAAACCCCAATATGTTGTGTCACAGCAGGTTTTATCAATTTTTATTTCAGAGAGATAAAAGCAACTGGTTAGACTTTGAAATTTGCACTCTGAGTAGCATAGGCAAAACTTTCTACCCTTTCTTTGCCTTTTCTGTGTTACAAAGACCACATTCAGAAAATGCTCTAAATAACGATGGATGTATATGGCTACAAAATAAACTCATTTCAAGCTAACAAAAATAAAACTACAGAAAACTGAAGGCCTTGGTTTCCACTATAGCATAATTAAAACTACTTAATAATCTGTTTTAATTACTGTAGTGACATAAGAGGGGAAAACTTCATTCAAGTTCTTATTTTATGCTGAATTGCTCTTACAAAAAAGCACTGTGTGTCAAGGATCCAAGATCATTTATTGTCTTTCCTTTGGCATAATCTAACTCACAAAAGAGTAGCATGGCAAACAGCATCTTTAAAGAAAAAGTTACTGACGTACCTCCGCTTGTGCTTTGTCAAATCTGCATCAACAATATCTGCCAAAGGCAAATTGAACAAACTAAATGAAGCTTGGACAATTACCCTAAAGAAAGACAATATATTTTAGATGCTCATAGTTCCTATATACACTTTCATAATGAAATGGTAACTGACATTCTAATAAATACATCCCAACAGTGATATGTCTGCAAACACACAAAGCTAAGATGTTCTTTAAAGATGGTGATGTATCTGTTTGAACAGCATTTTCAGATCTGTTCGTATTTGATAATTACAAATTGATATGCAAACCTAAAAGATGGGTGTGGGTTTTTTTCCTGGACACTGGTGCAAAAGGTCATAAATATTTGCTTGAGATTGTCAGAAAATATCATTTACAATGACATGGAGAAAAGAAACACCTCAGAAGAAAAAGAAACTGAACATTTCCTCTTGGAATCTGAAAAGGACATGAGCAGTACTGGTAAGACTACACAGAAGACTGTCTTCAAAATGGGAGAATTAGAATACTAAAAGACTTTATATGCATTCCTATATATGTATTTACTTTATATATATACATATATATGCATTTAAATAGACACACATAAAGCTGACTCTTCACGAACTGCTAAGTGAAATGGTAAGTATTATGATTTCTATGTTCTATTAAGTTTTGGGAATGATTAGCTTTTACTTACAAGAGGCTATCACATTAAACACACAGTCTTTAGGTACCTTAGAATTTTTTCCTGGGGAAATCAAAATGTAGCTTCATCATTTAATATATGCAGGTAATGAAATTCAATTTATTGTTCACACAATTCAGTGTTACAGTAGCCCATGACTGAAATACTGAAAATAAGAATGAAAATAGGGAAGAAAGAAGAAGATGAAGAAAAGAACAGTAGTAAAGAACATGTAGAAAGGAAACAATGAAACAGAGAATGAAGAAATAAAAATGAACTGCTGTATGAATATTCTGATACAAACAGGTCTTTATTTTAAATTGAGGTTTTTCATGTATCTTAATATACTACTTCTGTAAAAACACTACTTCTTGGCATCCTATTTACCCAGGACCCCTGAGAATGTGATTCAGTATTGGTTATCCTGACTTAGGGATATTTTGTTTTGCAGTCCAGCACACAAGTGTTCATGCAACGCAAAATGAGGCCTGAGCTTTCCCAGCAAACAGTCTCTGAAGAGCTGCTCTACTGAGATCTCGTGTGGATGAGAAGAGATTCTGCTTCTTTTGAAACTCATGTTAAAGCAGGGGGCAAGTGGCTGCAAACCTTAATTACTGGTTTGGGGCTTTTGGCATGTTTGGGTTGTTTTGTTTGGTTTTTTAAACAAATTAAAAACTGAAGAGAATAAAACCAAATCTGAAAGAAGCTGTTAACTTGAGTTTCAACTTCTCTAACAAATCAATCAGAAGAAAAAAAAACTACAAAAGTAGTAGCAAAATCTTTATGCTATTAAAAACAAGTGTCCATTCTGTTAGAATTATGAATAGGGAAGTGTATTTACTTACATGTTTGTTGTGAGATAAAATGCCAACAGATAATAGTGTTCTGGCCCTAGAACAAACATGACAGCAGCAGCTACTCCTTCCAAGTAAAATGAAAACAAGATGATTCTGTAATAACCAAACTTCTTCAACGAAGAGTGACTGAGAAGAACAAGGCACTGGGAAGGTAACAAACACACATATATATTGAAAAGATGTAGTACCTTAGGAAAGCTATAAAGCACAGAGCAGACAAACTAGCCATTAAAGAAAAAAACAACAACTAATGCTTTCTAAAAAGTTCAACCCAAATAAAATCACAGACTTTGCACAGAGAGAGCTATCTATTGTCTCATTCCATACAACCCCTATCAGGTAAGAACTATATCCTTTCACTCAAACCCAGCCAGCTCAGAACTACTACATCCTGAGGAGAACACTTTCCCACATTGCCTGACTACTATTTCATGTTCACAATCTTAGGTTTGACATCCCTTAGAGAATTAACTATGCAGTATTTTAACTGTCTTGCCATTAGAATTTTAACTGCTGATCAAAGATATTTTCAATAATTGGTTTTTCATTAATATTACTCTTTTCACTGACATTTACAGAAATTAAGCATGACTATTAAGCTGATAAAGCAAGCTCACCAAGGCTGCTGATCTAAGCAAATGAAGAGACATTACCAGCAAGTAGAGAAAGGCAGATGCCAGTGGGCAATGTGTATGGCTGCACTTTAATTCCACCAATCTCAACAAGCAGCAGTCCATGCAAGAAGCAAACTCATGAAAATGGTATTAAGTGCTGATTCTAGTGTAAGCAAGGTGTAAACTCTTCTATATAGTTCCTCACTTCACTTTCAACAGGACATTTTGTAATGCATTATGTTCTTTTTGTTACATGATCCTGAGTCACCATTTACATGTATGTGGGCTTCAAAAAATACTCACAAACTCTGCGTACACATTTGCTCCTTTCTTGTGCGTTACAGAGATGAGCAGTGTAATATTCAGATGAAGAAGTCTCTTTGTACATTTGTTCCCACATTTAAATGTTTTAACATAACAAGTAAAACTGGGATGCTACCATCAAAGACTTGCTCCTTTAAACAAACTCAAGTTTTCTACTTAAACCAATGATCAGGGAAGTAAAACAAATGTGGAAAGTTGATAGAGGAAAAAATCTGATTGTAAGTATTCTCCTCCCTTGGCTATTTTCAGGTCTTTTGGAGCTAAGTGCTTCCACTAGGAATGGCAAGGCATTATGTAATGTCTGCCATTGTAAAAAAAACATGACCTTGTCTCCCTATAATTGAGAAATAACTCTGTCTCAGGAGTAGTTATGACTTCAAAAATTCCTTATTACCTGCATGTTTCTCAAACTGATTTCTAATTTAAATAAATAAATAAATAAATGAAGTGAATGTAAGCTTGTTTGCTTATGTATCAGCAACAAGATTTTCCTTGTAAGCAGCTTTTATTCCTCATACCCACTACTAAAAGGAATGTAAGGCAGCAGCTGAATCTAGTTTAGCACAGGCTACTCAAGCACAGCTCGTAAGAAGGGGCTTTATTTTACACGAGTAGGGTGCCTTCCCAGTTAGTGAAGTTCAGGACATTGCCACCAGAGAATTCTCTTATTATATCTTGAGCTCAGAGGGACAAAACCTGAGAAAAATAAGGTCACAGCAAACTCTCTACGGTTCAGTGACCTTCCAGACAAAGAGTCTCTGGGGAGCAGAGCAAGATGCGTCTCTGAAAGACTGTTCATCTCACACTGTCACGCTGATTTGAATCAACACAAGTGATTGCTATATGTTGAGTGTAAAATTATTTAAGCTTTCCTAACTTTTCTAGTGTCTGGATTTATTTCCCAAGTTCACCAGCTAACTGAGTTACAGGGAAAAAATATAGCCTGTGGTAAGGATAAAAGTTGAAATAAGAGCTATTTAGGAGTTATGGGACATAGAAGGTATGTTTGGGATTTGTGTATTATATATGCAAAGGCCAAAACGGAACTGAAATTGAGCTGTGAATTCCAGTTGCACTTTCATTTATCTTGTTTTACATATTACTTATTGAAAACCATTACAACTTGATGAGTGTAACAGCCTGATTTTCAGAAATTCTGAACACTATCAGCACCTGTGATGCAAGTCAGAATACTAAGAATATCCTGAATTTTATCATCCAACAAGTAAATGCAGAGAAAGTCTTAAAAGGGAATGAACAGGATACATTTTTATTCCATGTAAATAATTGTACTGATATTCTGTGGGACACTTCCCCACCCCCCAGCCCCCATTACTCATTTGGGATCTCTTCTTTTTCAGTTCATTACTTCTCCCCCATTCCTGACTGGGATCTTGAAAGTGTCTATCTCTCTACCCAGTATCACAGTATCACTAAGGCTGGAAGAGACCTCAAGGATCATTGAGTCCAACCTGTCACCACAGACCTCATGACTAGACCATGGCACCAAGTGCCACATCCAATCTCCTCTTGCACACCTCCAGGGATGGTGACTCCACCACCTCCCTGGGCAGCCCATTCCAATGACGAACGACTCGCTCGGTGAAGAACTTTCTCCTCACCTCGAGTCTAAACCTCCCCTGGTGCAGCTTGAGACTGTGTCCTCTTGTTCTGGTGCTGGTTGCTAGAGAGAAGAGACCAACCACTTCCAGGCTACAACCACCTTTCAGGTAGTTGTAGAGGGCAATGAGGTCACCCCTGAGCCTCCTCTTCTCCAGGCTAAACAGTCCCAGCTCCCTCAGCCTCTCCTCATAGGGCTGTGCTCAAGGCCTCTCACCAGCCTCGCTGCCCTTGTCTGTACACGTTCAAGTGTCTCGATGTCCTTCTTAAACTGAGGGGCCCAGAACTGGACACAGTACTCAAGGTGTGGCCTAACCAATGCAGAGTACAGGGGCACAATGACTTCCCTGCTCCAGTAAATGTGGTTGACCAAGACAGCAAACAACAAAATAAATGGGAATGTATTATTCTCTAAAAGCAGATACTGAGAGTTTTGTTTGGTTCCCATGACTGAAATACCACATATTTTGACAACACTTTTAATAGCTACTGATTTTTCTGGGTTTTTTTGTGCAGTTTATCTCAGAAACTTCCTGAAGAAGAGATTATTCTTTAATCACATATTACAAAACAAAAGCATAGAGAAAGTAATTCAGAATTCTGTAGATTTCACATTTAAAACCTTTTTATCTTGACCATGTTTTTCATTCCTTTATAGTTAGGTATTATAAACCCTGTAGGATACAACCCATTCACTCCTTGCAGACTCACATCTCACCTTTTTTGTGAACAGATACTCTGACAGCCTGCCTACTTGTCTGTTCTCTCTACCCTTTCATTTTGTTAGCCAGGTACTTTCTTCTTTCAGGGCAACGGTGAGCCACATTTCTTCCTCAGGATGGCCAATGGCTTATGCTGGATTCAGCAGTCTTTCACCAAATGATGTAAATAGACACCTTCGACTAATGAAAACTAGTGAAACCCATGCTGTCATGCTTTGAAATAAAAAAGTGTAACTGCCTACCTGAGGACAAATAAAGCTTGCTCCATACATGATACTTCTTATTGAGGAAGAAAGGACATCCTTAGGAATAAGATTATCCGCAAAGATCATCATGAAATTGTTGCAGAAGGCTAGGTGGAAGACTTGGAAGAAGTTCATCGTTACAAAAAACAAGAAGTTTTTCTCTGTCATAATCTGTTTGGTTAATGAAATTACTGAGGACCAGGAAAGAGCTCCAGCACCGTTTTCCAGCTGACTCTTCTCTGTACAAATTTCTCTCTGCTCATATTGACTTGTACTGTATTTGCCCGTGTAACACATACAGGCTGTTGCTAGTGCTGCGACCAACAGAGCAAAAGCCTGAAAGCGGGCAAAGTTTTCCATGTTATCTGATATCAGACCACAAAAGAGAATGCTTGTGGATCCAATTAACGTTGCTACTTGGTTATATCTAATAAGCTGAAGTCTACTGTCATGCCTTGTTGAGATTTCTGCGAAGAGCGCGCACTGAGCCAGGAGCACAAACGTAAGCAAACCATCAAAAGCACATAAGGCAACAATGAGGTGAAGGCCACTTAGCCACTCACCTTCTTCGTAATGTTTCCAAGGAAACCAAGGCAGCAAAAAGGCTAAAGCATACAATGGAGCTCCATATAAAATTGAAACTTGGCGTCTTGAGCAGCATGTGAAGTTGGAGTTATCTTGAATATACCCAAAAAGGGGATCATTAATGGCATTCCAGATCATAAACACAACCTGTGACAAGCAAGTAAGAAACACAACAGAATTCATCATCACTGTGATTTTCCTGCAGAGAATAGAGACAAACAGCTTCTCAAGTCAAAACAGACTCCAGACCAAGATTTTTAAAGGTATTCAGAGGTTTATAGTAATTTTGAAAAGCAAGATGACTAAGTAGGCACATGCCCAGCTACACATGAAATAACTCCCTGTCACTAAGACTTTACTCTTTCAAGAAGCTTATATTATCTGGGGTTTCATCTTGCAAAGCCCAGATACTATTTTCACAGCAAGTAATTCAAGACATGAGCTGACCCATTATTTTCCAGAGACCATTTACAACAGGAGTTGCTCACGTGGATAATGACTTGCAGAATAAAGGCAGTATTTAAGTACTTAAACAGTCCATAATAAAGCACTAATGTCAAGCGTATCTGTGGAGCTGAGGCTAGTTCAGAACATTATTTCAAGCCATCAAAGGTAAAAAAATCTCTCCAGCAATTAAATTTTTGGAGATTTTGTCTAAAGACTGTAAATGATGTGCTTTACATGCACCATCAACTGCTTATGGATTCACTACATTTTAAATTATCTTACTGTATAACTATGTGCAATGCATGCAAAATTTAATTTGTAAGTAAAACAAATGACATTGTGATGGTGACAGAGACACAGAGTCCAACAGGATAATCGAACCAGTCCATTGTACAGTACCTGTGCTTGATGAAATGCTGCTTCTGAAATTTTGTATCGGTTTAAGAAAAGCTTAACGTAGTAGAAATTAAAGATACTGTTCATCATTCCAGCACCTAATGTAGTCATGGAATATGCCAGAGCATTAGGATGAACTCCCAAACCAAACTTCATCTTCCCCAAGTACAACTCTCTTCTTCCTCAAGTTACAAAAGAGAAGTACGACAGTTGGTAGAATGATTTTCCAAATTAAACGGAGATTTGCTTTGTCTTAAAAGTGTAGAAATGGATTCTTGGAGGAAGATGTCCCCATTCTTACTTCTTTTTGTATTGAGTCATAAGATACTGAGCCTAAAATAGATAGAATAGATGCAAAACATTAAGTCAGTGACATTTATAATCAGTTCTTAAAAATCTATGGAATAGATAAACAAAAAAAAATAGAAGAAACCCTTCTTAACTGGTGCACAGATTCAATATAAAAATCTGCTACTGCAAATGTTAATTTTGGTGCAGAGTTCAAAGTAATTGCATGCATTTTACATTTTTCTTAGTAGCTACATAGTTTTAAAATTATGGACTGTGTAGGAATGAAATGACTCAATTCATATCCTCACATATTCCATTGCTATGAATGTCAAATGCAGCATGCATTTAGATGAGTCTTTCTTTCAAACAAGTACCAAGTTTCTTCCTCGTATTGTAAATGTTAATTGTTACCAAGCCATGGAACTAATACTTTCACCTAATAAATAAATATGAATAGAGAGCACAAAACAATCAAAATGCCTTTTAGTAGTTTACACATTTTAATTGCATAGAAGACTGCGTGCAAGTAAAATCTAGCAAGTAACACACATACATTTTAAGTATGTCCAAATAAAGAGAGACGTAGCCCAAGAACATAAGAGACATTTAATATACCAAACAGATCTCCAGCCAGTAATTTTTTAAGATGCTGACTTTTTCTATGTATCTAGCAATTAAATTAGGAGTGTTTGGTATAAACTAGTCCATGAAAATAGCTAGTACCAGGGAACTACCTAGTGACTACCTAGAGCCGGTACTGTCAGCTTGAGTTTGCAAGCCCAATATAAAACTGTTTCTCCAAAGGATCTGCTTTTAACTGAGGCTTTATTAATCTTTACATCTATTTGAAGGAAGTTGTCTCTCATAAATTTAGAGATCCTTCTGGTTCAAATTTCAGCTTTGCTATGCACACTAACTCCAGAGCTTTACAACCTGCTTTTTGTCAACAGCCCACACTTTTTTCCTCCGCGTATTAACAATTTTATCCCAAATACAATTTACAAATATCCATCAAGATACTGTTTGAATATCTGCTTGTTCAGCTTGCTAAGCAGATCTATAAGCAGCTCCCTGAACTCCTCATAAAAATGACCATGAAGGAAACAGGAAATGAAAACCAAGGCTGTTTGCAACCTTCCTGTGGTTTACCAAGTGGCTGAAGACAGGCTGTTGTGAGGGAAGATGGTAAGGCAGATGATGGAAGAGCAGTTTTCCACACACCTCTTCCTCCCCCAACACAGAAAATGAACTCCTGCAGAGTAAATAAAATACAGATGCATTTTGTGTACATATTTAAGATGCTTCAATACAAAGCAACATGCAGAATAGATAACCTCACTTTACAGGTAAGAAAAAAAAGCCAAAACTGACACCCAACTTGAATAATTTTTTTTTTTCTGAAACACATTTATTTGTCAGAATCTGAGTTTTCAGAGACTGGAGGATGATTGTGATATATGTTTTCAAGTTTGTGTTTCAGAGAGCTACAGACAATTGCATTGTCAGGTAACGCAATTTTGCTTGTCTGTTTCAAGATTGGTTTCACAAACTTGTAGTGAGAAACCCAACATGTAAAGCAAGGTTACTGAAGAGATGGCCATTTGAAATGGTTATTTTAAAAAATAAGTTGAGATTACTAACTGCACGAGTCATTGAATTAAGTACGTTATCGACAAGCGTCACCATTTTTGTTAAATAAATGCAAGTTCAAGCCTTCACAAATACACTTAATGAAGTGCTTTATTAAGGCTTTGGAAAGGCAGACATTTAATCTGCTTCTTCCTGGAGCCCACTGCATGGGTCTCTCAAGTGGAGAATTGAGAGACTCTCAGATTCCGTGACCACCAAGAATAAATGCGCTTCACACTAACACTACCAGCAAAGTAACAGTTGTTTCTGAAATCCTATTTCCCTCAATTCCTTCCTGCAAAGTCTTTCAGTTTCAGAAGATTTGATGAAACTGAAATTTCTTCAACAAAAACCATGTGTAAACAGGCTTCTAGTGCCATGACTAATTATAATAGGCAGGAGCTGACACAACTTTTAACCCTAATTGTTACATCCAGCTCCGTACCTTGTGTATGAAACAGGTTCAATTAGAAGTTGAGGTACCACACTTCCTTTCCCAGATGTGCTCTTTAATTGTACTACAATGAAATCATGCATGAGTATCCCTTCCCTCTTCTTAATACTCTGCCTTTATGTTGAATAGGTTAAAGCACAGGTGTTGACATTTTGTGACTCACAGAAGGCAAATCAGTTTCAGAAATGTCTAGTGGCTACCATCGTGTTAACACAGATGAGCAAAAAGAGCAGACTGTTTGACCCAGTGAGACACAGAATGGCATTGCTGCCATTTCTCCCAGAGCTCGAAGAAACTAGAGCGTGAGTCTAAGAGAGAAAAGTGGATTCTGGAGCGATTCAACTGAAGCACAGTAGCTGACATCACGCTGTGCTGGGTCCCAGACTGCAGTGCAATGCTCACAGTCCGGACAAACTGGTTGGCGATAGGTGCTGTCCTCATCTTTCTACCATGACTTGAACCACATTAAGACACAAGTAATAATAAATGTTTTCCTGGTTCTGAGAGATAATACTAAGGGGAAACACTGCAGAAACAGAGGGGAGACCCAAATAGAAAGCACTTGAAATTGGAGGACCCGGCGGACAAACTGACACTGGTTGAGTGCCGCGGCCCCGCCAAGCTCGCACTGTTGCGGCTGCCCAAGCGCTGTGAAACTGAGTCACTCGAGGCAAGGGGGCTCTGGAAACTTCAGGGGTGGAAGTCTGGAGGTGGAAGACCATTAAAGTTGGGAAAATTAAGCTGCTTTTTCCTCACCAGCCCCCCAGATACGGGACACAGCTCCCTCTCCATGCAAGGAAAAGGAAACAGCAAGCTGTGCCCGCCCGGGCGACACGCGGGGACGGACACAGCCCTTTTCAGACGTGACGGCAGCTGCCACGCTGTATGCGCTAGTGGGGCTACATTTTCCCTCCCCTTCCGCGCTCCAGCGCCAAAGCTCCCACGGGAGACGGCGGGAACGCGGCCCACACCTGTACGTGACGCCGGTGAAGAGCCGCAACTCGGGGGCCGAATCCTCCACAGAGACTCTTCCTTCAGCGTTCTCTGGGAGCTCCCGGCACAGGACACAACTAAGAGGCACAACGCTCTCTACGCTTACTACCCACTCTGCTCCGCCGCAGACCCACCGGAATACCCCACAGAAACCACTCCCGCCATTAACCCCTCACAGCCGAAGCAACAATCGCCGCCGTCAAGAGGCACTAACCCACCTCCTCTGACTGGAGGCTGCGCAGCTGCCTGTTGGGCGGGGTGCAATTAGTCCGGACCAACCTTCTCTTCGCTCTCATTGGCACATTGTTATGAATTAACTTTGCTATTGGCACAGACTCCTCTCGATCTGTCTGGCGGGCAGATTCCCATTGGCTCTCCGCTGGGGAGGTGAGGGTGTTGTGTTTGAATCGCGGGGAGACGGTGGGCGGGTGGTTCTAGCTTGCCACGTTGCCGCCGGCAGCTTCGCGCAGCCCGACCAGAAGGGGGAGAGGTTCGGCAAAGTCCGGAAACGCTCGGCAATGGCCGGAGGCGGCTTTTAAGGAGCGGAGCGGCTGCCGGCTTGCCCTGCCCCGCCGTCGCTCGGCGCGAAGGGACTTGGCGCGGTCGTTGCCGCTTCGTCCTGCCGTCGCGCCGTCAGTGGAAGGGGCGCGATGCTGGCCGACAGCCTGGTGGAGGAGTTCGAGATCCGCGAGGATGAGCCCTGGTACGACCAGCAGGACCTGCAGCAAGGTGAGGCGGGTGGGGGAGAGGGAGCGGCCGCAGACAGTGGGGAGCCGCCGCTACGGGGGGCGTGTGAGGGTTGGGGCTGCGGCGAGGGGGGCGTGTGAGGGAAGGGGCCGTTGTGAGAAGAGCGTGTGAGGGAAGGGGCCGTAGTGAGGAGGGCATGTGAGAGAAGGAGCCATGAGGAGATGCCGCGGGGGGCGTGTGAGAAAAGGGGTTGTATCGAGGAGGGCGTATGAGGGAAGGGACAGCGGGGAGCTTCCAGGAAGGCGTGTGAGAGAAGGGGCCGTAGTGAGGACGGCGTGTGAGGGAAGAGGGCGGTGGGAGCAGGGAAGCCACCACAACAGCCGTGGGGAGCCCAGAGGGACGCCGGGCGCTCGGGTGGGGCGGCGGGAAGGGCACTCGGGGGCCGAAGCGCTAGTGAGGATCGCGTGGTGACGAGAGTGGGGCTTGTGCCGCCCCGCGACTGTCGAGGGGAGCCCAGCCTCCCGGCTGCAAGGCCACGCTTCCCGCCGCCTTGGGCGCGTAGGCTGAGAAATCGCTGTTCCTGATAAAGATTGAGGATTGCGGCCGGCTTTGTTTGACGGAAGGGGTTGCTGCAGCCGAGTTGAATTGTGCCTGGGCTCCTCTCCGCCCAGGAGGGAGGGAGGGAGGGAAACGGCTGCGAAAAGTTACACCTTGACAGTAGGTCAGGCAGATGTTCAGGGTATGCGCTGGAAATAGCGGGCGGTGGAAGTATCGGCGTGGGTTGCTGTATTGTGCCTTTTTGAGCCCTTTTCTTTTAGGGGCTTCCAGTCGCTGAACTTGTAGCTGTGTTCAATAAATTGCTGGTCCGTTGTTACAATCTTTACAGGCTTTCTTCTTAAAATATACTAATAACTCCACTATGCATCAGAATTGTATGTATCTAGCTCTTGCATGTCATTCTGTCAATAGGTCTTGAACACTACGTGCAGGAGCTTCATGTTTTTCTCATTCAGCAGATGAGGAAGGAGTCACAGGAATACACAAAGTATAATTGGACTAAAAATCTTTTAGAGACATGATACGGAAAGAATGTGCAATTTCCTTAAGAGCTTAGTGGCATTTACGACTGGTATTTACTTAGTTCTATTTTTTGTTATTAATCATGCCAGCTCAAAGCCATGAAGTGGCTTACTGCAAACCTGCCCCAGCCTTGTGCTTTCGAGTTTTACATTGAAGTATACTAAATCTTGGGATCGATAGGTGCTACTGTACTATAAACCATAAAGAGAGATGCTGCCGCTCTTCCCAGCCAAGCAGCTTTCACACCGAGATCAGGCATCTGATGGCAGAAACTTTGAGACGGGGACAATTCTAATTGCATGCTTTAACTATAAAGTAAGTGCTTGAAAGCTGTATTTAGTTGCTTCTCACTCAAAATAGATGTTTTCATGGCTCTAGGATATAAAGCAATCAATTTAAGTAGGATCCTGAAATTGTAGTTTTGCTGTCAAAAGGAAGAGAGTTAAAAATTTGAAGACTGTGGTTTAGCAATGCTTTTAACTATGTCAGTGTTTATGCAGAAGACCTACCAAGAGACTTCAAAATGTATAGCAACTGACTTCTTACCTTACTGATGATTCTTTGATTTTACTTTTTAACTGAAATGAGTGAAATATTCACCATTTGGCTCTCTGCTGTCAGCTTTTAAAAAACAATATTCCCCTCTAGAGGTTCCTGCACTTTGAGGGTTGGTTAATGTTCTCAACAGTTGAACGCTGTTTTTCTGGGGATTATCTCTTTGCAAGCCTAAACAAAAGTGACTGATAGCCTTGCCAAAAGGCAAAGGAGGAAAACAAACTGATAGGCAAGTTGAAAATGCAAAGAAAAAATTCTTTACTGGAATGGATTTTAAAATATTCTGTTTAACACTTTATTCCTGGAGTCTGAAAGATACTTCTTCCTTCTCCTAAGACTAAGCAATACGAACGTATGTAAACAAAGTAGTAAGATTGCTTATCAAGGTCTCCTGAAACTTTTCACAATCCAAACAATCAGTGCATATTTAAAAGTTGTGGAGTAGTTTATGAGAAAACCTAGGCTGTAAAACATCAGGCAGCACCGTGAAACAAGCTTGTAGTCCTTATCAGCCAGTCTTTGAAATGTAAAATTAGGGTAGGATTTTTGGAAAAAAACTTTTGACAGTCTTTGTATGCCCCAAAAGCTTTTGCTTTGACAATGGAGGTGGGCTTTTCTGGCATGCAGTTCATGAAAACAGAATGCTTATGGAATGCTTTTAAGGATGGGAACAGCTCTCCTTCCTTCTGTAACGTCTATGTTGTGCTGCAGTATGCTGACCTTTGAAAAAATTCTTTTATATGACTGCTCTTTTTGCACTTTCTGTTAGGCACTTCAACAGAACAGAGGGGAATCTGAACATGGAGTAAGAAATATGAAGCAAGTAAAAAACCATTAAAAATAACAGTTTAATTTTACAGTTAAGTAAACTTCAACCAGGCTCCCTTATATATATATCTTCCACTACTAATGCCTTTTGCTGTTGAAAAGAACAGCCTTACTTTTTAAATTTAAAATTCTCTGAATCATTTTAAGTGGGCTAAATACTGTCAAAAGAGATTGTGGAGAAGGGCTGGTAAGTGAAGGCTGTTTAACATCACAGAAGACCTATCACTGATGTTTTGATTTAGAAATTTCTGATGGAACTTTTAAACACTGGCACAGCAGATCAGACTTACTAAAAGGAAGATCTGAGGATCTGCACGTATGCAGTTTGCATTATTAAAAACCTCTCTGCTTACATCTTGATGGTAGAAAGGAAAAATGTCTGTGGCAGAATGTAGCTGTTACTTTACATATATATACAACAGAATATGCAGCATGCTTCTAGTATTGTACAGTAACTCTCTGACAGAAATGTAAATCAACTCTTTTCCTTCTGTATCTGGAGAAGGTGTTGCACGTCTCACTCTTACAACTTCCTCTTTCATCTAGAAAAAGGGATTCACAGCAAACTCTTTACTTTGGAAAAGGAGAAATTGCTTCAGTTCTTAACGTTTTCTAGGGGCAGGAGTTAGGTTTTACTGCATGCTTCTGAGCTCTTCCACTTCTCCCCCTCACAAGCAGACTGCCTTAATGATGGAATAGCATGCTTCTCCCATAGTAACTCATTTGTACATCTGCCATTCTAATGAACAGAATGAGTGTGTAAATATAATGACATGAATTCTATTACTCACATGGTATTCAACGTAATGTGTGTGGTGTGTGTGCTACTTGATTTAGTGTAGGAGGGGGCATTTAAGAATTAAACTATGAACTCTTAAATGTACTTAAACATCAAAACAAACTTTCACTTTGGGAAGGGAAATGGCAACAAGTAATTCCATTATGCATTATGCGTCTTTGCCATAATCCTAAATCCGCCCTAAAGCTCTTATTCTACTCTATTAAAATAAAAGAATGGACTGTTTAGTCTTTGCCTTGAATGATGCCAGTATTGATGACTAGCTTTAAAGATTGTGGCTCCTACTAAAGATTTGTGTCCTATGAGACTTGTGGATCAGGACTCAGTTTTCTATAGGATGACAGATTCAGTGGATTTGAAGATCAAGAGTGTTCTGTAATGTGGTATAACAAACAGCTTGGTGTTTGGCTGGGAGTTTTCCTGTCCATGGGTAAACAACATACAATCTCTGTTTAAAAATAGGAAAAACTTAAGCAGGATGCCTTAAGGTTTCCTTATCCAAAGACTTTAAACCCTAGCTCTAGAACAGGCTGTCTTTACTAACAACTGGTGTTACAGTGAAAAAGCTGTGTCAGTCTGGACTCACATCTTTTGAAACTGAAGAACTTCCATGCAGTGTGATTTTTTTTTAAAAAAAAAAAATAATTTTTGTAGCATTTCTTCTAAGAAACTGACTGTAAGGTAGGAATCCTTGACACATTCTTTACAGCTGCGGTGCACTAACACCACAGTTGCTGTTTGTCAGAACTGGGCATCTGCAACTTAATAAACAAAACACTCCCACTCACTTGTCCTTGTAAGTCTGCATTCGGTCTTTGGCTTATGCAGGTAGATGGAATAATCACTTTGGACAGGCTGCCAAACTGAAGGTTAGCACAAAACAATCTTGGAAGAGTGCTATCTATTACAGTGACCAGCTGATAAGGTAACTGGGAAAGGGCAGGAAAGAGGTAAGATAACATGTTAAAACGAGGGCATCTGCATCAAGTGAAAATTGAAGGTGTTTCATACCTGCAACTACTGATGATGTAATACATGTCTGTTGTATTTTATTTCATCTAAGTCGTCTTGGAGCAAGTCAAGATTGTCTTGATTTCTCTCTTTCTTTCCCATTAGTGATACTAATTCTGTGTGAAAACTAGCAGGATTCTATTGCATGCATGCAGGAGAGACAACCTGGTCATGGTCCAGGGGATGGGAAGGAGGTGGAAAATAGAGGTTTTTAGAAATCTGTTGGATTCTTACAATACAAGACTTGGTGCAGTGTAGTTACAATTTTAGCGACACCACTGATGCTGATTTCTTTGTGGTAGCATTGTTAGCTTTTAAATTCCATGCGTCTTTAAACATAATACAGAGTATCTAGCACTACTGATGTTGAACAAATATCCAGCTTCACTGTAGAAAGGAACTGAATGTTCAGATGACTTACTACTTAATTTGAAACAAATACAGTCACGGGACCCTGAAGGTGATTGAAGATGACTGAAGTGAAATTAAGATTAAGTACCTCAGAAGAAATGAGATAAATAAATTCTGGTTTGGAGCACATAAACCAATTCTTGTCTCCTGGGTTTATAAGCTTGAAAAGAGCAGCTGCATTTAAAAAATATTATTGTTCCACCATAAAAAGCATCTGAAACTTTCATTTGGATCCTATATGAGTTGAGCCCCTTGGTGAAGGGGTAATGAAGAACAACAGCAAAGTAAGAATGCAGTCAGCTTTGATCTGGGTACAGCCTGCTGAACATTTACAGGATCTTTTATGCTTATTCTGAGAGATGAGCGCTGTAAACATGAAGTGTAGCTGACAAACACTTTGGCACGGGTGCTGGTGCAGTGGTGGGTATGTAGTGGGAAGTACAGAGAACATGGCTGGATGGGTCTCACCTGTGGCTGAAGACCCAAAGGAGGAACTAAGGAAAATTCATGAAATAAGAGCCTCTTGTGGGTTTCAGGACTGATTTGCATTGTGGTGTATGAATGTTCTACTTAGGTGTAAGCTATTTTTCTTTTTGGGTGATGGAGATAACTTAAGAGTAGTTACAACAATAAAAAAACACCAAGTATTTACTGACAAGCTTTTCAATTAGATTATATTACCCTCTTCCTAATTTTAAGTGCAAACATGATTTCTTTGTTTAGATCTTCACCTTGCTGCTGAGCTTGGGAAGACACTGCTGGACCGTAACACTGAGCTAGAAGAATCTTTACAGCAAATGTATGCAACAAATCAAGAGCAACTGCAGGAGATAGAGGTAAATATTTAAGGGATGTAAATATTAAAGCACCTAAACCAGAAACAACAGCACATCAACTGAGATTTGAATTTGTTGGCATCTGATGGACACCTTAAAGAAAAATACTGAGAACCTATATAGTCTTGGTTATAGTTAGAACTGTTTCTGTGATTAGTGGAAGCTTTGTGCCATTGAACTTCACGTTGAATATGGCTTGTTTAATGCCAAATGAATGGCATTTTTTGTTTCACACAGGAAAGTTCAGTTGCCTCATTGATAAGCTTTGCTGACCTTGCCCAGGTAAAATGACATTAAATTATATGAAGAGTAAATTAATCATTTGAGTTATTATATGATAATGTGAGTGGTTACCACACTGAAATTTAAATGCTAATAAATGCAGGAGAGAGATTTAAGTACAATCTGAGCTGTGGTAAAGAGAGCAAAAGCCTATTTCAGTTTAAAGAAGGGGGAGAAAAAAGGGGGAAGAAAAAATTGAAACCCAAATACCTAAATAGTACCTAAATATGGGATGTAGTAGATATAGTGCTCTGTATTTTTGAGAGGTGTGTGAAGCACAAGCACCATTTCAAAACCAGCCATCTTTGTGTCACTTGGTGGAAAAAACTGGCTATTTTTGCCTGTGTCTGTCATCTTTTTTCTTTTCTTTTAATATCTCTTGAGCTCTTGCAGACCTACCATTTGTCAGCATAATGAATTTTTTCAGCTATTAGAGGGTGATGCACGGTCTCTAATTAAATTATTAAATATTCAGTACTTTGACTGACAACCTATTGGAAACACAGTCAGCATTTCAGTTTGGTTCTAGTACGAGTCACAGGGAACAGGCTGTGACTGGCATGCACCAGATTTTTACACAATCTGAGTTCCTTTGTACAAGCAGTAATAAGGCAGTTATGGGTGGTGTGTGGATTTTGTACAGCTGCAGTCTAGAACTTAAAATATTTATCACTTGCAGAGTGGTAGCAGGTAATGTAAAGGATCCTAAACTTAATATTTAAAAATCTATAGCTAGTATATGTGTCTTTAAACATCTGATGTCAACACAAATGCAGCAGTTTCTTATTGTGATGCACAATTTCTGGGCTTGTTTTGGGTGTTCTTGTTTTGCTCTTTTACAAGGTACTTCAGTTTTATACTTAATGCATTGGTTGTTTTCCTCTATTTTGTGCTGAATGTCACCTTTGTTATCCTGTTTAGTCATACAGTTGGAAAGGCTGGTAATTCTGCTAGTGCCACAGCATTACAAAAAATGTGTTTACTTATGCAGAGGCTCACAGTAACTGATTGCCATGCATGCTTTTTATAAAAAGATTAATTCTTAAGATCTAGAGAGGACAAACACTTCAAGGTGCTATACAATACTCTGTTTAAGGTTCAGCACCTGTCTGAGCTACCATGTTTAAGGAAGTGTTTAACACAGGTACACTACCTTTGGAAATAACACAGCATAAGTTTTGTGTTAGCTAACCTGGCTCACTCTGTGTAGCTACTTAAAGGCAGCTGTGTTTTAATGCTATCTTGAAATATGGAAGATATATTATTGCTAAGCTACATTAATCTTAGAAATAGCCATCCATTAAGGATGCAGTATGCCGTTGGTTTAAGCCAGTTTATTTGCTAAGCTTTTTGTGGGTTAGTGTTCATTGACCTTATAAGGGAGCTTTAGCACCAAAAGTGGTGAGAAGTATCCTTCCAACAGTGATACACATAGTTGGTGTGTTGCAGGGTCAAGTATGTTCAGACAGTGAAAGACTAATACCTTGCTTTGCTTAGCCAATCAAAAAAAACCCAAACCACCAAAACAAGGCTTGTATAATACTACTTTTTGAATGCTTTATCTGACACTTTCTCCTCTTTCCTCCTCTCCCCAGCAAGGGCATGAGTGTATATTGGGTTGTCCTAGTAGCATATGGAAGGTACAGTACTCTTTAGTTGGTCAAAGCAGTTGAGTCAGTTACTTTCATCCCCGTATTTCTTTCTACTGTGGGAGTGCAGATGCCCTTCTGCACAGGACATGTGTCCAAGTGGCACAGCCAGTCTCTATACTTGATCAGTCCTCAATTTCAAATGCTGAAGGTGATCTTTCAGCTGTTCCTGTAGCTACTCTGCTGTTTTTTTTGACTGGCTTTTTCAGTGCAATAGAAGTGTAAATATTTAGGTTTTTTTCCTTTTAATTCACATCTTATGGGTAGCAAAGTCTAAAAATGGCTAGGAAATCATTCTGAAATATGATACTACTTTGCACTGAAAAGGAAGGGTCAAAGGCTTTGGGATGCTTAAGATTGCATCTACTATATTAAATGCTAACATATTGAGCATTTTACAGCCTTGGATCATTATATCTGACCTCTGTGCTGCCACGTGTGCTACGAACTAATCACTAGAGGTAATAAATGCTGGATTGAAAGGGCAGCTTTATTTCTGTCTGCATCTGTTCTTGGTTCTGCAACCTCAGAAATGCTGACATTGCCTTCCTGTGGTAGAATACAAGAAATCTCAACTGTTGCTTCACGTTAGGTGCTCGGTTGCAGGGGAGGTGGAATAAATGTGAACTTCCAAAGTCTCTACTGCCATGTCTATAGCTTGTTTTGGTGGCTTGGTTACACCCAAGTATAACTTGACCCTGGACTGAAGATACTGGAGACACAAGGTAGAGAAAATGGTGCTTCACCTCTTCCAGTCATCTAAAACTTCTGCAAAAGCCCATTGTAATAAATGGAAACACCTAATAATGGCACAAAAGGCTTGTATTGCTGAAGAAAATCCAAAGAGCTCCAGCCCCTTCTGAGAATAACCAATAGGGAAGGTTAATCTGAAATGGGTCACATTGTGATTCTGCTGCTAATCCATGTACTATTTCTGTGTAAATCCTGTCATGTGTGCACAGGCTACAAAAGGATCCAGCCAACTGCTATCATGCTGATCTTCTAGAAGTCTGTATGGAGCAGTTACTAGTCCTAGATTAGCTTATTATCTGTTCTTAAATTGCCTAAAATGTAAACCCATCAATCTTCTAATGAGGTAAAAGGTTAAGTAGAATATTAGAAGTTTTGAGTATGTAACAGGCCTATCTAAAAGTGAATAATGCCTAGAAGGCTGCTGGATGTTCCTACTTGAAGTGTCCTCTTCAGTGAGTAGCATGTTGCAGGAAATACATCTGGTGTCAGTGTAAGATGGAGGTATTTCAGATGTAAAAGGTTAGGGCTTTTGTTCAACTCTTTCTTGATTCTGTGATACAAACTCTGGTGTGGATTTTTAGAATTGGAAGGATCCTGTCATGGGTGGGACAATGTAAGACACTTGTATTAAGAGCCTTAGGTGACTGTTAACTGCTCTGAGACTGAGAATTCCAAGCTTTGTAACTTTTTTATTTTCATGAAACAAAATACTCTGTTGTTAATTGTAAAACCAATTATCATAGTAATACTTAATATTGAGTTGTGGGGGGTTTTTAAAAAAGGCAAGAGACCTTTATTTGAGATTTTGCTAACTGGAATAGCTCCCTGTAGGTAACTAAAGAGTGAATTCAATAATTAGATTATACTTCCTTACACACAGTAGCCCACATACTGTCTTAAGCATCACCACAACCTGAATGCTGTTCTGCTGACTCTCATGCTGCTTCAGACTGGAAGAACTTGGGTCAGCTGAAAAGATGCACAGATGGTGCTATCCAATATTTCAGTTTTAATGCTAAGAAAATTGTTGGATCAACACGGTTAGATTTCCGTTGGGGCCCACTAGAAGATCTCTGTGGATAGCTAAGGGCTATGTTGAAGTCAGGATTGAAGGCTTTATCAGTGACAAGTGCAGTACAGACTAACCCAACCAGGGGTTGGGTACTGGCACAACCCAGGCTGCAGCAAGGAGAGATAAGTGTTGCTTGCACAACCAAGCCGTGGCTAAAAAGCTGGCTGATCAGCCTGGGTTGACCTTCATGACAAAGGCAAGCTCATTATTTGAGCTACTGATAACACCTTTTCAGCTAAACACTCACAAAGCAACCACTGGAATCTGTATTTCTAAAACTCAGTAGCTTATAAATGTGCATAAAGCTGCAGGGGAGTAGTCCTCTTTGTTTCAAGTGTCAGCTAGTAACAGCAATCCTGTTTTGCAGTACCTCACAAAGCAAGTGGAGCTCTTGCGTCAGATGAATGATCAGCATGCAAAAGTCTATGAACAGCTGGATGTGACGGCAAGAGAACTAGAAGACACTAATCAAAAACTAGTTGCAGAAAGTAGAGCCTCACAACAAAAGATACTAAGGTAAAAAGCTTATACTAGATCCTCCCTCCCTAGTTGGTAATGTGAAAAAGAACAGTCCAGGTGTATTTGTGTGGCAGTGTCTAGTGTTTTACAACACTGTTAAACTGAAAGGGTAGCTTTTAAACAGAGGTCTTTTGGGGCCAAGGAGCAGCCTTCAGAGAAGAAGCTATGCTCTGAGGGGATGGGAAACTCCCATATCCTTGGCTAAACACTCAAATGTTTTTAACAGCAGTCTTTTACCTTTTAGTTTGACAGAGACTATTGAAAATCTGCAAACACATATAGATGACCTGCAACACCAAGTAGAAGAACTAAAAAAGACTGGACGAGGCCGGATGAACCACGAGAGATCTGACCAGCCAAGATCAATGCACAGCTTCTCATGTTTGAAGGAGCTGTATGACCTTCGCCAGTAAGACGTTTTACCTTGCATAGTTAAGAGAGTACTGAAACGATTTTAAGCAAAGCTTTAAAAACTGAGACAGAAACAAGCTAGCAGAAGGTTCTCACCAAGCAAAATACCTGCACAGTCCTGCACTGTGGTGTTGCCACTGCTGGCAGTTTCCCTCTAGACCACACTAGTCTTTATGCGAGAGTGCAGGTTCCACTTCTTTTTTCAGTCACATTAAAAGCACTCATACAGATAGTCTCAAACACAAACATCTTAAATGCCAAACGTTTTCTGTGACGTCTGAGGAAGGGTCACTTTCTTTTTGAGGGAGGCAGCATTCTGGCAAAAGCTTTCCTGAACTGGTTAAAATAATGCTTAACATGGGAAAATGGTGCCTGGAGGTCTGGGCTGCTTCTTTTCATTTAGAGCAGTTTTATCCAGCTGAACTGCCTTAGTGCTCAGACTAGCTTCAATCCTGGAAGGTAATTCCATAAATGAAGCACCTCCAGAGACAGCAGAACAGGCATTTGTGCTTGTGCTTCAGCACTACAGGGAGGTAGGAGCGTAGAATGAATCTCTACATCCCAAACCAAGTTATTGACAATTTGAGAGATCAGTGGATTTCTTCAAACTGCCAAAGGCTTGTGGAAATACTTGCCTTGTCAATTTGGAAACTGGCACCATCAATACTGGCAAAAGTTAAGGGTGGACCACTGCAGGAAAAAAAAGGAGTGTTGAAGTATTGTGTGATACAGGGAGGCAGTGTTTATCTAAAGTTGTAGGTCTGCAACTTGAAACTCTTAATGAGCTGCCATTCTGCTTAAGCTGGGGGACTTGATTTGCTGTTCTGATTATTACGTGGACTGCTAGGTTAGTAAAGTGACTGCTACATATGCTTTGAGCTGTGTTAGCACACAGTTTGACTCTGTCATTAATTACTCAGGACAGGAAAACTTTAGGTAGGAGGTGTGGCCAGCTGTAGCTCTGCATTTGATAATACTGATTTTATTTCTGCAGGTATTTTGTTTATGATCATGTGTTTGCAGAAAAGATTACTTCGATGGATAGTCAGCTAAGTCCTATAGAAGAAGAAAATGAGAACTTAAAAAAAGCAGTTACCGTTCTGCAAGCTCAACTTAACCTAGAAAGAGCAAAGAGGGTAACAATGGAAGAAGAATATAGTCTCATGGTGAAAGAAAACTGCGACCTTGAACAGAGGCTTGTTGATAGTGACTTGTATCGGGCTCGTGCAGAGGAGCTGGAAGCGGAAGTAGCTGAAATGCGACAGATACTTCAGTCTGAAAACACGTTCCATAATGCAGAAAAATTGGTGCCAGAATCCTTTTTCATTTCGTTCAAGGAATCTTTAGAAAGGGAGCTTGGTCAGAGCCCAGCAGATGATGGACTTCTGACCTTATCCGAGCTTGAGAAGAAGGCACTGAAACGGAGCAGCAGTGAGAACTTCCTAAGCAGTGCTGCAGGGGGAGACATTCTAAGAGGCCACGAGGAAACATGTATTAGGAGAGCTGAAGCTGTGAAGCAGCGAGGCATCTCTGTACTTAATGAAGTTGATTCTCAGTACAATGCTCTGAAAGTGAAGTATGAGGAACTTCTGAAGAAGTGTCAAATGGATGAAGATTCCTTGAAACACAAGGCTGTACAAACACAGAAGCAGTATTCCAAAGACCTAAATGTGGGGAATACCCAGTATGATCTTTCAGCTAGCAATCCAGAATTCACTAATGTGGAGCTAAATGACTCTCCCACAAATGCTCTTCCTGAATATAAAGCGCTCTTCAAGGAAATTTTTAGCTGTATCAGGAAGACAAAGGAAGAAATAGATGAACATAGAGCTAAGTACAAGTCTCTCTCCTCCCAGCCATAGCACTGAACTTGCTGACAGCCCATTTTCTGTTGATGACAAATCTGTTATTCAAGAAGGGGGAAAACTTGATTCAAATGTCAGAAGACCCCTTATACAGATGTATTTCTTGAGCACTCAAAATTGAATGTTTTGAATTGGCTTGTAGACCTGTAGTTAACAAGCTAGGTAGTCAACAACTAGTCTCCTGTACCTATGTAGCAATAGATTTAATGTTCTTTAGCCCTGTCACACAAACAAGCAAGCATCATAGCTTAATATTACACTACAACTTCATACTAAACCTCTGGCCAGAGCAGGAACTGACAGTAGTTTCCTCAGTCCACTTCAAAAATAAGAGCACTAAGAAATCAGTACTGTGGTTGTCACAGGAACCAGGCTGAAGCTTCTTTTCACTCACAGTGATGCTTTAGCCCTGTAACTACATCTGTGTAGAAAATCAACAAGCCAAAGCCCCAAGCAGTATCATGGGCAGTCTCTCCTGGTTTCTCAAGAATTAAGTTAGCAATCTAGCTGAATGTGCTGTGGCAGGGAGGTAGAGAGCTGGCACTGTGGGCTGTGCTGGGTTTGGTTTAAGCCAATACCACATTGTCTCATGCACTAAGCTCTCCCTCAGATTAGTGTAAATATCTTCCTAAGAGAAGATTTGATGTAAAGTTTGTGTGGCTTTTTAGGTATGGTTTCTTAAATAGGGCACTTTGTCTTAAGGCAAGATACTGTGAATTGATAATGTATGTTCTTTGGGATCTACTGTTCTTTGGTGGAATGTCTGCAGAGTACATTTTTATGTGTATTTGGTAAGATAGAAAGTTGCAGTTTAGCTATTTAAGCTTAGTAGTAGCACTGATGTAGTGGAATAGCTTTTAATTTTACATACCACAAACTCCAAGTGCTTGAAGGAAATGGGCCAGGTAAAACCTTATCCTATTGTTTTGTCTATTGCCTCCCATGTTGGCTTATTTCAGGCTGCCTGCAGCTTGGGAGGATAGACGCAACTCTGCCAGAACACACCCTACTGCAAACAGGGGACCATGCTGTTTGTCCTCTCTTCCTTCATTCCTTAATAACTCTCAACATGTATTCCAAGTCTGAAGAAGAAAGAACATGAGAAGTGTGTTCTTTGAAACTGCTTCAGAGTGAAGAAAACAAAAGCTAAGAGATTCAGGGGGGAGGGGAAGGCACAATGAAGGTGATACACCTTTCCTTGTAAGGGGGTCTTACAGCTGAATTTGTTCTTGGGAATGAACATGTTGGCCGAGTTGCTGCAATAGACCAAACAGTTGACACAGAATGTTGTCAATTTCTTCTCAGCTTTAGTTCAATTGCTGCTGTTGCAGTTCTATCTGCCTTATGTTGTACCCTGTTCAGCCTGTGTATAGTTGTCCTTCAGTTGCAGTATTAAGAGTTCATGTTGTGGGAGTTCCTCCAAAACATGTATTGCATTCTGAAAACTATTTAAAATGGGAATCTGACTCTTGTGTGAGTATTTTTCTAAGCAAATAAATAAGCCAGTCAAGCTACCTGTGTAACTAGTAATTATCTGTGCCACTTGGGAAATAGTGACCTTGGCGCAGATGGCACCCACATTATCTAATCTTGCTCTCTTTTCTACATGGCTCAGGTGGAGTTCCCATTAAAGTTGTACTTTCACAAGGTTATGGTACATGGAAAAGGATAAGCCTTTCTAGGATAGAAATCACCACTGCTGTGGTGTTTGTTAGTGCTTTATAAAAAAGGAGGGGGGAATAAAAAGGCAGAAAAGCTTCCGTTCTGCCGTCAGGTTAACTGTGTTGTAACTCATTGTTTCCCTAACATTGGGATCCTTATCTCCTGGAATTCTGCCCCAGTTCAGACACTGGAAAGCAGTAACCTTAAACAAGAGCAGCACAACACTGTTGGTCACAAGTGATTTGCCATTATTCCTCACCACTGTAGGGGGAAGTTGCAGCAGAACACTTGTAAAAGCAATTAAAATTGTTGTTAAATAAATGATCTTCACTTTCATATATACAATTTTTATGCTTTAAAAGTAACAAATGTCCACAGAACTGCTTGATTCTTCTGTAATATCGCTTCCCCTTGGCTACCTGTGCCATGCTAAAATCAGCCTGTACTGTACTTGAACACTTCACTGTACATACTGTGCAATAAAAGACTCCAAGGCTGCGTTCTGCTTTTGTAGCTTCTCTCAGACTGGCTCTCCCAGAGAGCAGCTGCATAGAGGAAGCCACAGGTATCTGGCAATAGGGCTGTGCTTGGCAAGTGCCACAGAGCAGGACAAAGGCTGCAAAAGCTGCCTGAACTTGAAACACCTCCCACTTATATACTTAATAAACCACACTAACCTACTATTTAAGGTAGAGAGTTTTAGGAGTTTAAAAATAGGTATTTTCCACAGAAATGTGAAATGCTGTAAGTATGGTAACAATATTCTTAGCCAATCTTATCTGGATTAACTACCTTAATCTGCTTATTTTAGTCAACAACTCAACTCAGCCTTTTCTGAGCATAAGTAGATGAAATTAGTAGAATCTCCTCAAGCATCTCATGTGATGGAAATTACAGCAAAGAACATGACCAGTAAAGTAACCATGTTCTACAATGCTTACAGTAGGACACTGCTTTACTTCCTGGACCTAGGCTGTAGTGGCAAGGAGCTCAGTTACTGTACCTTGTGTAGCAGGCCCAGGGCATGACAGCTCGCTCTGGCTACTCCCCGAAGAACACGATGTGAGCAGAATGATGTGAAGCAGTAGTTCACTATCTACCTCTAATATCCACTGAAATGCTCCTGACCATTCCTTCCTCCATAAACCTTCAGGCTACAAAAGGAGTTGGGTGCAGTTTCCATTTCTCCTTGGACAAATACAAGGCGGGGTAGAATTGACCTTCAAGATAAAATTTTATTACAAAAATTACACAAAATAGAGGGTTTTACATTGTTGCTGTGTGGCGACTACAGCTGGATGCCTTCCAGAAGGTGCACTTGGTTACTTACCTCACTCTATTTGCATACAGTACCACAAAAAAAAATCCCTCAAAACCCACACCAGTAAAAGAAATCCGGTAGCTGTTCCACATCTGTTTTGAATGTAGGTTCTTTCTCAACTTTTAACTCATTTCAGACAAGAGGTGAGAAGAGTTGCTATGGAGTACAGAGTTCAAAGTGAGTTTGTTCCCCCCCTCCCCAGCTTGACATTTCCATGAACATGACTGTCTTGTCTTTGTAGAGAGGGCTGCAAGGGCAGTGCTCAGAGTAAAGTATGAGCATCTAGGTAGTTAACAAAACCTGGGATGTTTGTAAACATTTAACTTATTGGCATTACTTACAAAATAAAGTATTAGACCATGATTTTCCATCATGTCTGTGTCAGTATATGGTTTTATTGTTTCATAACAAAACAGAATTGGAATACATCAGAGATCCCAGATTAATCAAGCTGCAGACAGGGTCCCATCTTGTCTTCCTAGTTGCTCTTGCACCTAGGCAGCCATGCAAACACGTGTGAGTGTGCTGGGATGGCAGAGAGTGTCTGCAATGCCCACGTGCCCCAAAGTAGGTCAGATCCTGCCCCACACTCCCGAGGCCACGGCATTACTTGGTCTGTGCCGCCTGCTGCAGGTTTCCTCTTTCATCCTGGAGATCGCTTGAAACCGCTACCACTGCTGTCATGACTGCACTGTCCCCTTAAGATACCACATTCCCCCATAGCTCACACAGCAGTCCTGGAGAGAAAGGGAAAGCCCATGAGGTCTTGGAAACCATTGCACCATTGTCTGTCTTGGAGACAGTAACTGTGATCTAAAAAGTGACCTCTCCAGAGCATGAGACCAGAGAGGTTATCTCCGCCCTGAAGACTGCGTAGCTTAAATGAAGATGACAAACACAAGAGGGGCAAGGGTTGAGAGTCCACAAGGAGGACAAACAATGCAATAGTAGCAAGAAACTGTTTTTAGCGGGGGAGAAATGGGGATCATGAAGAAGCCAACTTAGGAAAGGCTGGGGGCAGGGTGAGGAGACAAGGGGAACTGAGAGGTAGACAGGCTGAAGCTCAGTTGGCAGTGGGAATGGGCTGGATGGAGTGTGAAGGCAATGGCCAGATCTGAAGCCTTTCAAGACACAATGTTCTATGATAATGAACTGTCAAATCTCAGAGCCGTGCTTTGGTATTCTGACCACACGTCTGCTAAGCTTACAGCAGCTAAGCACTGCAGCAAAGGAGTTCACTGAGTGGGTTTTCTTGTGGTTCATTTTCTTGTTAAGATGAGCATCACATCTCTGGAGTTCCAAGCTAATGGCTTCTCTTTTGCTCCCACCCTCCCATTTAGGTAATTCAACACACGCTTAAATACTGCTACAGAACTAGTGCTGTGCAGCTCCAAGGAAAAAAAAGTATCTTTTCTTCTGAAGTCTTGGGACTTGCACATTGCAATAACAAGAAATAAAGTGTGGAGACTAGACTTGATCTGCAGATGCAGAACTATGTTAAAGAACAGAAACATGACATGATAACACGAGGCTGGCTGCACAATGACTTAGAGCCTTAGATAAAAGCAGTACTCGGTTCCTTAGGGGAAGGTATGTTTTCCTAGAAACAGGTTATCTGTTAAAGAGCAACAGCATCATGAAAAACTAATGCCAGTGCATTGTCTCAGTGTTCCAGGAGAGCTGATACTTGAGCTCATCTAGTTGCTTGACGAATCTCCCAGCATAGCCAAGCCACATGAAAAACTGCCTAGCAGGCAGAAATGTCTGAGTTTATTTTAATGCTAAGCAGACCAGGTTCTTTCAAGCAAGACCAGTTTGCTTATTATCACAGCAACAGATCTCTGTAATTTTTCACAGCCACTATTATTCTGTTTCCAGATCCCAGTGTAATAAAGTACTTAAGCACTTGTCTTATTGAAGTGGGTGACAGTAAGCAAAGGCCCAGCAACAATGATTGAAGTACTACAGCAGTTGGCAACTTTCTACTTAGCCATCCTGCATGGCTTTTAAAGCTTGTGTCAGTCATGGCCTCTGTGGTCCCCAATTTATACTGTAAACTGCTTTAACAAGTAAATGGTGCACCTTCAAAGACAGAGATGAAAGGACTCAAATAAACATTCACAAGGAAGTGTCTTAACTACTACTTTGCCTGCTTGTTTTGGCCAGGGTTTTGCTCCATACACTGCTGCATGTCCTTCTCAGTGTGCGACACACTGTGCTCTCCAGCATTAACCAACAGCAGTCTGCTGGGAAGACTGCAGAACTTCCCACTCCTTTGAGTAGAACTCCACATTATTTTTAAATAACTCTGAAGTATCACCTTTACTATGCTCTGTTCACTGCTGGTTGCAGATGACACAAGATTTGATGCACTAATACAAAATAACACACAAGTTTGATTCACCACTCCTTGGAGGGAAAGGAGGCAGAATGAGACAAGAACATTTTGACAAAAGCAAGCTGAAGAAGAGGCTTTGATCTACATTACAGCAACTGTTCTTTCACCTTCAGTTCAAGGTAAAGTAAAATCCTTTGCTCAAACCAAGCATTAAAAACTCCTGGATCAAACCCACAGCAGAACGGGAACTTACCTTTAGCACTCTATCCACCTCCTGCTTGTTGAGATCCTCTCCACACTCCTGGCTCAGCTGGCTCTGGATGACGTTCCTACGCACTCGGTAGTTCTTTGAGAAGATTTCCAGCAAAACTTGGCGATGCTTTGAAAGAAAATGTGTCAGAAATACCCTGTAAGGAACAACCACTCCTGTCCCCTTCTGTACATCAGTCCTGCATGTGCCTTAGCCTGTACAAAACATTCACTGAACTGCATCAGAGGATTCTTGCTTTGTAATCCTGGACCTGTCCCATACAACTCTGCTCTCTAGCATAGTGCTCTTGCCTCTGGTGGGATCTCTCCATAACCCATGACCAGACCTGCACCTGTCCTGTGACCTGAGGCACTTCCAATGGTACAAGATCATGCTGAAGAAGAGGCTGCAACATACTCCTCTCAAATGCTTCCACAGTAATTCATGTGGTCCAGTCCAGCCAGGAGGTTGGATACTGCTTGATTCTCTCCTATGAACATTTATTTAGATTGTGGACACAGGAGTTACTTTGTCCATCCTCACTTTTTTAGGCACCTTCCCTTTCACTTCATTTACTCTGATAGCAATTAAAACTCAGGAGATGCTCACATATGCTGTAATAATTTCCTGGTTTAAGTATAAACAGACACATCTGGTAACGTCTTTTCATCTCTGGTTAGTGTTGCATTACCACCAAAAGTTAAAAAAAGAAAGATTGGACTGGATCCTGGTGTAAGGCCTGCATCAGAGAACCCTACCTCCTCACAGGTTCAAAATTACCTGTGTTCCACTGAGCTAGGTACTGACACGTTACCGACAGCCTGTTTCTGCCCACACTGCTTTGTCTCGACACAGCCACAATCAACCAGTAAGCTAAGAGCTTCCTCTCAACTGGACACAGGCTGGTATTGAAAACTGGGCACTTCAATAGAGAAAGAGGAAAACTATCTGTGGTGCCAGTTCCAGAAACACAGACTCAAACAGCGCCCAATGCTGAATAACACATATTTAACACTTATTTTTCTCTTTACCTGATCATAAGTGTCACCAGCTTCCCAAAGTGCATAGACCTTTAGTTCATCTGGTGAAGCAGCAGTCTGTGGAGGAAACTGAGAACAAGAGGCTGTTAAAAATAACCATCTATTTAATGAGTTCTGCTTAATGATTCTACGAGGCAGTATCCCTGGACACCGATTAGTGAATAAAAAATGTTGTTGCCATGTAATGAGAACTGCTGAGACAATGAGAGCTCCTCTCACTCCATGCTCAAACTTTGCTTTGGCAGCCCCCGGGCCCGCTTCGGTGTGGCCTGTCCTGCAGCCATGGGGCAGCCACCTTCTTGCAGGCCTGACCACTTCAAGCTGATCCGTATCAAACCTGTCTTGATGGCTCAGTCCTGCAGCACACAGACCCTGAATTAACAAGGGACTAACTATGGCCTAGGGAATGGGAGGAGCACCATGGCACCATGATGCGCGTCTTGATGTGCCCAGGCCACATCTGACTGATATTTCTGGTCACAGTGGGGCACAATGGGCCCTGGTGCCAACCATTTCAGAGCTTTAAAAGAGAACTGCTGGGCATACTGGAATCCCATAAATTTTGCATGAGGGCAGTTTCCCACTGGTGGATGGTCAACCACCACATACCAGAACAACCCCAGGGCTTGGACCTCAGCTGGTATTTCATGACAGAGGTCTAGATTTTTCATGTCAGCAACATTTCCTTCCAGACCATCCAAAGCAGCATTCAACTAAGAGCACCAAGTGCATTGCAGGGTCCTTCTGGAGGATTTTTACATTGTCAGTGGCAAGTTTTAGAGATTCATCCTGTGTTTATCTGCTTCACTAAGCCCAAGTCAGCATTACTGACAAGTACTATGCTTCTGATGTATTTGTCATCACTGTTTTGAGGCAGACTACAGGACTCCAAAGTCTGAACACTGATGGACAGCAAACCAGCCACATACTCATTTTAGCCTCCCAAAATGAAGTGGGTTTGACTTTCCCCTCATTCCCTTCCCACCATGTTCCAAGCTAGAGAAGTACATCTGCTTTTCTCTGAGGCAGAGGCCTCCTATCCCTGCCCACAGGAAGGGACACAACTGCCTCCTCTCCATGCCCCAAACTCCTAAAAAAATTAAATATCATCCATTTGCCTTAACATTTCCCCTCAGAGCAGTAAATAATGAGCAATGCTGGAATATGCCTTCACTCTTGACATGTCTCTTCCTGTCTGCCACTAACAATTTATTCCTTGCTAACTGCCCAGACAATCAAAGTCAATCATCTCTGAAAAGCTAACAATCCAGTTCTGATTGTTCCAGTACCTCAATCCTGGCTGCTGGTACAAACCAAGCCCTTTCTTCCCAGCCTCCCTCGTAACACCGAAAGACTTATGCACTGCAGAGGGAAAAATCAGCTTTTCTTCTCATATTTTGCTTATGATCTTACTGCAAAGGGCAAGAGTTTTGTCCAGAAAGAACTGCCTGGTGGGACTGGCAGCTTTGGCCCCCATGTTGGTCTAAATGGCTAGAATACAACAAGGTTTAACACTTGATTTAGAGCCAGCAGTCAGGTTTATTAGGGTTGCAACATCTGACACAATTCTCTTCTTGTAAGGACGCTCACTTCTGAGGAATAATATTTGCTGCATGCCTTCAGCACAGACAAAATCAAATACTTCCAGCTTCCCTCCAGAAAACAGCTGCAGCAGGAAAGGCAAAACACAGGGCACTGGGAGCAGCTGGCACAGGCTACCTTGCCCTGAGGAAGTCACTGGACACACACCTGGAGAGCAAACTGCTCCCACCTCAGCCGCATCTGAAATGCAGCTGTGTTTATCTGGCCACTCTGTGAAGAAACAGCTTGCAAACCAACACAATACTTACTTAGGAAGAAAAATCCAGAGAATCTCCTCCTTACTCTACATACTGCTGCCAACACTGCTGCCAACAGCACCCTACTTGCTCTCTGCTGTCACACAGCCTGTCCCCAGGAGCAGGAAATGCCATCAGTGACTCTTCAGAGACATGCTGCTCTGTCCAAACATCTTTACTATCTTGCCATCCACCATCCCTTTGCCATTTTACATTCATTATCTTAGTCTCTACTACCCCACCTTCAAACAGCTCTCTGCTCTCTTAAAAGCCGCCTTCTATACATTTGTCCTGTGTCACTCCCCCCTCCAAGCTCCCAGAGCTACTAGTGCAGGACTTTTAGGGGATGAACTACTGCCCTGGGAGCTGAGGGCTGCCACGTTAAAACAGAAACTCCAAGGGAGGAGCTCTTGGCTTTGGGATGTGTCTCACTAAAACATTGAGCACGCCCTAAAAACAGCCACTGCCAGGAAGCCTTGCATTGTGGCTAAACCAGACTGAAAAGGTCTGAGTCTGCCAGAAAATACTTATCAGCTGTAACAGTCAATGAAGTAAACTTTTGAGCTTTCCTCTCCAGGAGCCTGGCATCAGCAGTACCAAGAAGGCTCAACGTAAGCACAGGGCTGGATTCCCTCCTGCTACCCGAGCCAGGCAGGATGTCAGCAATGGTTACATCATTTCCTCATGCCTCAAAAATATCCTCAGGATTTGGGCAGAACCTTGCCACTGCATGGACCACGGGAAAGAAGATGGCAGGAGCCAACCACCCCCAAGCACCCCTACCAGTGTGCAGGAAATGGGTGCAGATACTCAAGAGCCAGATTCCTGAGCAGACGTTTCCCCTGGGGCCGGACACAGGCTCAGCCTGCGCAAGCCCCAGGCACACAGAGCCAGCGTCCGCTGAGGGTCCCTCTCCTTTCTCTCTCTGATGGCAGCAGCAGCCACTGCATTTGGGTGCACCTGCCCAGGATTCAGTTTCTTTACTTGACAACACCACAAAACCCAGCAAGCACAGCACCCTACAGGCATCTCCACAGCCTCGTTGGCAGTGGAGTGGCACCTCCTCTGCCTCCCCACGGGGTATGCCCTGGGTGCAGTCAGACAGCTTTATAATAAATCCTGCACTCCCCTGGTTAAGGTTTCAATTGCTGTTTTCAGCAATGTGCTCTCTATGATAGGGCAGCATGCTGGCCAAGACTGCCTTCATCCCCCACAGATCATTTCAATTACCTCAGACCATTGATTTTTATCACCAAAGCACTTTCAATTACAGAAAACTAACGAGCAACTATGAAATCCCATGCTAAACAACCCTTCAGGCTTTCCCTGAGCTCAGGAGCCTTCATCAGGTCCTGACAAAATTGTCCAGGGGAACAATCAAGAAACACCAAAGTGTATGAGCCCATGCAAAGAGAAGAAACAGCCAAAGCACCCTTGCCATCTGCACAGAGCATTAGTGGCAGGCACAGGGCTAACTATTTACAATGTTGGTGCAGAATCCTGTGCAAGATTCTGAGTTTTGCAGAAAGCGCTGTGTCAGCAGAACTAGAGCTTACAGCAGACCTCCAGCAAGAGGCATTCCAGTGACCACTACTTCTGCGCCTCTGTAGGTCTCCTGTAACAGGGTTTTCCAGACAGAAGGAAGTTCCCAACCACTTCTCTTCAGGAAAATTTTATTTTGGTTGTTGCTTGGAAAAATAACCTATCTCACTTTCACTCCTCACAGCCTTTGAGCAAAGTATAGATGGGATTGTTTCCCAAATCCTGACATTTCCAAAGCAAACAAGTCCCAGACCCAAGTAATAGAGCAGCAACGACCTCGGCTATTTACCACTTGCACAACAAATGCACACATTACACCACATACACAGGAGAGCTCAGCCAGCACCAAAAAGCAGGTCCAGGCAAACACTACCCCAGGACTTGGAAGCTGTCAGGAGAGAAAGCAGAAAGCACTGAAACTGGTGGTCTCCCTAGTGGCATTTCAAGTCTGTTCCTTCGTTCTCAGGTGCCACAACACGTACTGTGCACAAGACTGAACACGTTGGTTTTGCCCCCTTATAGCAACCCTACTCCTTAGATGAGTTTCAACTCCCATGCTCCAGGCTCTCTCTCTCACCAGCCTGCTTGCTCCCTGCTCTTTCAAGCAGTTCACACGTCTCTTTTCTTCTCTCCCCAAAGGCAGCTCCCAAGCTCTTTCTGGTTGCAACCCAATCAACGCTGCCAGATGTCTTGTAAAATTAATTTCCTTTCAGGCTCTTTCCCATGATGCCAAATTCCTTCTCCTTTCCTCAGCAATCTACTGTCATACAAACCTGCTCTGTCTCACGCAATCACAGATGTCATTTCCATAAAGACAAAGAAACAGAGACACCTCTGCACAGTCTAAGAGGAAAAGATCTGACCAACAAAACCTGCTGCAGATATGGTTTGTCGCTTCCCAGGAAGGTCTGCTGGGTGTGCCTTGCTGCTCCCAAGCAGTCAATACCACCTTTCCTACTCCAACTGTGTCCCTGTCCCTGAGAAAAGGAACTTGTGCAACCCCTGGAGAGATAACAAGAATCTGGAATTATCCTAGATCATGTTAGCAGGAGCAAGTTGGGATGGAGAGTTACTGCTGCCCAACAGCCTGGAAACGTAAACAGAGCCCCAAAGACAACCAAGCTATGCAGCATACCACAGAGCAAAGAAAGCAGAGCACAGGGCCTGCCAGAAGCAGGACACCAGACAAACCTCTAGCAACTTCAACATATCCAATACAGGACAGTCAGAGCACATCTGTTCTTCCAGTCCACCACCGCAGGACACGAACATCTCTAGCTCAGACACTTAACTGCACCCCAGTCCCTCCCCCACAAAGCACACAAAAGTGGAAAAACCATACTTACAGGCACCAAAATCTGTTTGCAGCCAGTATCCAGCACCATGTCCTGTAACATTTTGTCTGAAATGCCACTGAACAGAGTATGTCCTGGAGGCAGACTGGCTAGGTGAAGGTTAAATAACCGTTTAAGCTCACTCAGGGTGAGAACAAATTGTTTCTTAAAGGTTGAGGACACAAAGGCCTTCAGTTCCTGGGCAACCCTGTCAATGCAGCCTCCAGGCAAGTGGCCATTCAGAGAGTCCGTGGAGTCCTCCTCCGTGTGGAGGCCGTTGACAACGCCGTTGTTCATGCCCTCATAGGCCGAGGCATCCATCGGCTCCTCGTCGCTCACGGGCTCCTCTTTAATGCGGATATTGGACACATCCATCTTGGCTGAGGAGTCACTCGATTTCATCTCTGCCTTTTGCTTCTGGATCTCCTTTTCCAGCTGCCCATAGTTCTGCTTGACTTTTGCTTTAGCCATGTTGACCCTTTGCTCCCCAGAAACCACCAAGGGATGAGCTAGTAAGAAACAAAAGATACCATCAATCTCACCACAGCCAGCGTTGCAGCCTTGCAGAATGTTTCTTGAAGGGCTCATAATGAAATAGAAGCAGGAAACATCATCTGCTTGTGAAATATCTGAGGCATGAATCCAGTTTGTTGATCAGATTTTACTTAATTTCAGGGGTTTTTGTGGTTGGTTGGGGTATTTTGGGGGGGTTCTTTGTGTGTGATTTAAAGATAAACATGTTGACAATTGTAAGCCTGATACTTGGGGAAGGGTCTTCCAGTCAAGGAATTTGAAGCAACGACAAGTGTACTTGGCTCAATCACTAAGGCCTTTCCTGCACAGCAAGAAACCAGGATGCAGACTGTTCAGACATCTTTACTTGTCACAAACACTTCATTGCCCAAGAACTTTTTTTGTTTTGTTTGTCTGTTTAAGAGTATCTAGTGGCTGGTAGGGCCTGATGCAGCAATTGCCAGAGCCAGCACAAGGATGTCTTATAGGTACAGTGAGGAGAGTAAAGGGGCTAACACAACCTGAACACTCCTTTAGCATGAGGTGCAAAATACAAAGTCCAAGACACTCTTATTATTATTATTACCCAGTGACAGGGAGAAAGGGACAGGAGGGAATCCTTTCCCATGCAACTCTGCACCTCTTCCCCTGTTCTCTCCATACCCAAAGTTGAAAGGAAGGGGCGTGCTGGCAGCAGAGGAATCCAGTTTCAATGCCAAAGGAAGGAGTGCTATGTTTAAGGCAAAAGCACACCCAGCACACATTATCTTCTCTGCTGCTAGGCTTGCTAATCCCCTCCTAATAATCCAACACCAAATCCTTCCAAGCAGATCAGACACAGGATATTCAAATGGACTCATACGCTCATTTGTCAGCTCTGCTTAGACTCTTCATTGGCTGCAGAGTCTGGCAAGGAGCCAAATGCCTGGTTAAAATTCTCTGGAATCTGAAGTTTTCACAATCTTTTAGGATTATGGAGCAGCTACTTTAATATTCTCACTGGCAGTCATGGTGGAGAAGGATGTCAATAAGAGAGAGCTTCACACCTACTTACAGCCCCCTGGCAAACACATTCTCCACTAATTGCTCAGCCCTCAACCACACCACAGAGAGCCCAGTGCAAATGGTGGGGGGGGAGGGGGGAGGGGAACCACATCAGCTTGCAAAGTGAGAGTTGAGTTACTTGTGCACTGGCCTAGTCCTCTCTTTGGGAGCTGCTTACACCCTTACACCAAAGAAACTGCCTTCAATGAAAGTGGATAACAGAACCAGCTGATTTTACACTATCAAATAGCAAGCTCCCTGTGCTTACTCTGCTACAAGGACACTAGAGTGAGCTTGTGTCACCCCAGCACCAGTGATGTTAGTATCAACCAATATCTGTTACAAATAATCCAGGGGAAATTGCAAGAAAGGAAAAGATATTAAACAAAACAGGACGGGTCCCCACCACCTTCAAAACCAGAGAGGAACTTCAAAACTTCACCCAGGAACGTGGAAGGAAGTACATGCTTCAAGATGATCCAAGCACAATTTCATTTACCTGATTGTGCCTCCTGTTTCTTTGGTGTCAAGTGATCCTTTAAGAGACTATAGACCTTTTCTAATCTGAAAGACAAAATATCCCAGGACACTTTCAGTTGTTATGCCCACATGCAGCCATGCCAGCTTTAGCCATCAGCTAGAACAGTCAATTTCTCCAGGGAGCCAAGGAACAGGATTGACTTGAATGATGCAATATCACCCTATCACCAGCCCACAGCCTGGTGACTGTGAGGGCAAAAACTTCATAGAATCACAAAATCTTTTTGGTTGGAAAAGATCTTCAAGATCAAGTCCAACACTACCCAACTCTACCATGTCCCTTAGCACTCTATCTCTGCTTCTTTTAAACACCTCCAGGGATGGGGATTCAGCTGCTTCCCTGGGGGGCCTACCCCAGTATTTGATAACCCTTTCAGTGAAGAAGTTTCTTCTAATATCCAACCTAAACCCCTACTGGTGCAAGCTAAGACTATTTCTTCTTGTCCCATCACTCATTACTAGGGACAAGAGACAAACACCCACCTTGCTACAACCACCTATAAGGTAGCTGTAAAGAATAAGAAGGTCTCCCCTCACCCCACAGTCTCCAGACTAAACACTAGCAGTTCCCTCAGCCAATCCTCATACGACCTGTTCTCCAGATCCTTCACCAGCTTTGTTGCCCTACTCAGGACCTGCTCCAGGACCTTGTAACTGTGAGGCAGTACAGATCAAATTAGCAATCAATGTCTGCAGAAACTTAGTACTAGACAGTTGTCTGGTTTTACCTTATTCCCCAAAATAAAACAAGTCATTTACTTGGCCTGAATGCCCATCCACAGCATATGTTGCCTCTGAACTATATCTGGATGCTTCTTAACGAAGTCTTCATCATAAGGGAGCATGAACTCCCAACCTTTGTTTATTCTTGCCACAGACATATGCTCTAGGAAGTCTTTCACATCTTCTGGACAAAGCTAAAAGAAAAAGCATAAATAGTATGGAAGTGAGTTTACATGGGGCACATGCAGCCATGCAGCAATGGGCACTGTTCTGTAAGACAGGAAGAGCTGGGCTGATTTGGTATGTATGGGGCACCCCCATGGATACACACCCAGCTCAGTCACGGATACTCATCCTCCTCTGCAGCACCAACACTTTCACACAATATTAAAAACACAGGACTTCAGAGAACAGTGATGTTTAGTCACCTGACAGTCAAATAGCTCCTGGCGTGCTTTGTGAAGAAAAGGGAGTTTCCAAACTGAGATGAAAAGACTCTATTGTGAAGAGAAGCACATTCTACAATGTTAACTTCATTTTAGAGCTGCAGGTCAGACGTGCTGCACCTACACACACACAGCTTTTAAGCTGCACTGGATCTTAGATTCCAAACCAGACAATTTGTGCATAACCTGACTAGTGTTTTACAGAAATTATTTGTGGTCCCCTTCACTTAGTGTATTTCATTCATATGCCAGTTTTAACAGAATATTCTAGTGTCTGCCTTTCTTTCAAGCCTTTTTGTAACACACTCAAAAGCAGAGCAGCTAGTGTGGATTGCACAAGCACCCATCTGCTTTGGTGCACCACAGTCACCTTAATTCAAACTGCGTCTGGCTAGCCACTGAAACACACGAGAGGACAAGACACATTCCAGTGGCTCAGCTACGCAGCCAGCTGTATTCTCTGAAGTAGTGATACCTGTGGGAGCTGAAAGCAGGTATCTATACCTGTTCCAAAGTGAGGGCATGCCTGGTAAGCAACACTGCACGTCAACAGGAAGGCAAATGCTGTGAACCTGAGAAAAAGCAGCACCCACCACTGACATACAGACAATGCCCAACACATCACCAACTTCTGATACACAGAGAAACCCCCAAAATCACTCACTTTTGTGACCGCTGCCACTTCCTTTCTCACAACCCAACGGTCCTGTGTAAACTTCCACATCTAGGAAGGCAAAAAAGAAAGGAAAAAAAAATTAGTAACTGTATTTAGCAGTTGCTTTACTGTAGTAATGGCCCAGTTAAACGATGTCACCAGAAAAATGCAAACCCCATTCCTTTCAAGAAGGGGATGTTCAGCCAGCTAGGGAAAAAACCACTTTCTGGCCCTTTGTCTTCAAATGGCCCTGAACACAGTATCAAAAGTTTCCTGAGTCCACAGTTTGCCTTGATGAATCTGTGACTACAAAAGCTGTGAATAATCTCTTGAACTCAAAATCCATTTAGCTTCCAAAAAGAAAGAAAACCAAGAGATCTGCTACACCAATGCTGGGACTCCAGAAATCACACCTGAGGCTCAGCTTCTCACATACCTAATCATCAACCTAGAGAAAGTCTTCTGCGATTCACCCACTTCTATTAATGTAGGGGCCTGTAAAGGCTGATGACTGTTCCCTTTGTGTAGCACATGGCCCCTAAAAACTGCCTGCTCCCTTCTCCAATGTACATCACAGCCACAGTTATGCCAAGACAGCCGATCACTCATGTACTTGTCCTCAGTTAATGGAAAAGCTGTGAACCCTGCAGAGCAACTCCTGAAGCCTAACAATCAGAGAAGAAGCTGCTGAGAGCAAGCTAACAGGATATGCGAGGTCAGAACACTGCCTGAATATGACCTTTGATTTCTTCCCGTCTCCATTTAAATAGACTACATTCTCTTTTAGTCTGTGTACAGTAATAATGTTGTGGAGAATCCAAAATCTCATTACTACCAACTTCTTTCTGCCCTACGATGTCATCTTTGCATCCTTCTCTCTGATTCAGCTTCTCTCAGCCCACAAACACACAAAACCACCACACTCACTTCAGGGCACAGGGCATTTCTGGTGTTCAAAGGAAGCTGATCTACCAGCTCTCCTTGCATGTAACTGAGGCAGCCATTTCCCACTAGGCCCTTCACCCTCAGCTAGAGACAATGCTACCCATGTTCTCTGAACTTATTATCTGAGAGTCTGAGCAATAAACAGAAAACCCCCCAAAACAACAACAAAACAAATTACTTTTCACCCTCCCTGAAGTACAGCATGGCACAGGTAGACACTAAAAGTCACTATCAGCTATAAATAATGTTTAATCTTATTTCTGACATAACTCAAATGAAAACAATTTACATTTTAACTGCTAAAACACTACTGCTTACTTAACTGAGCATAATAATTCCTGGTCCCTAGAACTTTAGGTATGGTGTGTCACCTAATCTGCCAAGTCCTAAAGACTTAATGTCACTGGGTCACACCTGAATCCAGGTCTCCATATGGCAGTGTCCTGGGCAGACATCAAGGCACAGACAGTCTGTTTCAATCACCATCAGTTTTATTTTACACTAGTACTGCAACATTCTTAAGTCTCTCACACAGCATGCCCCAATTCAGAGCTAAATCTCACAAACAAACTTTACAAACAAGGGGAACAGTCAGATCTAACTGAAAAAATGAGAGCAATGCACTTGTCAGCTTCTCTTTGATGGTGCAGAAGCAATAAAATTAATATGAACTTAGGAACCACTCAGGAACTTAATTCTTTCAATGGTAAGCAAAAATAAACACAATGCAGAGGCTGTTCCTTTTTGCTGTGGCTACGTGTGTGTTTACAAGACCTGTATTCATTTCAACTTCCATGTGCAACTACTGCTTACAAAAGGTGCCTGGAACAAAGTCCTTTCACTGATTAACAGCTCTGGGGAATAAAGTCCTTTTTAAAGATCAGCAGTGCATGTTCAGGGAGCACAAGGCTTACCCACGCTGCCTTTCTGAGACCTCACAGTCCTGAGCCCATGGAAATACATCTGAAGAAACAAGAACTTTATTATCCAGTCCTGGCTTTTCTGAAGCCCTGCATTGTGAGGGTTATGTGATAGTGGCTCTACAGCACGTATTAGAAAGGGATGAGTACTGTTAATGACAGATGATCTGAACCTGCCAGCCAGCCACAATGTCGATCTGCACCGACATTCCCATGACAGACTCGTAACAACACTTTAGGATTAAAGTACAAACAATGTTTGGAGGAAACACCTTATGGCAGTAGAGCAATAGAGTTTTGCAATGCCATGACCTTGCAGGCAAACTTCACCTGTGTTTTCCTTCAAAAACAACACAACTTTTATACTTACAACAAAGTCTCTTCCTCTACAGAGCACTTCTGCGGGGACTCCACTATGCGGACTAGAACTATCTTTTGGGTACAGTACATCACTGTTGATTAAAAAGGAAGATGGATTAGTTACTAGGTGCTCCAGAAAACCAGCACTGGTGAAGATTAACCCAACAAACATGTCCTCCCTGTGCTGCAGTTAAATTATACCTTTATCCAAAGCATGGTTTTCATTAAAGGAATTAATATTGGTGTAATTATACCACTGCAATTAGTCTGGTGCAGAAAGGCTTACACCGGCAAAGCATAGCCTTGTGGCTAGCAGGTGTGTGCAACACAGGTACAAGCTCTGCTTTGTTCTTGCAAAGCCTGTCCTCCCCTGGCTCAGTGTAAGCAAGACCAGAATGATCCTAGGAAATGCTTAGGGTAATCTGGCAGGCCACCTCCAAGGCAGCGTGGGAGGTGGGGGGTTATCTCCTTCCCAGCGATCAAGGGTTTAAGAGAGCAACTACAAAATGCCCTGCATGAAGAAAACCAGCCCTGAGATCAACACTACCCTAGTGTCCTTGTCTGCTTGCCAGACCAACTGGATGACATTTGTTAGCATGCTCTCCAAAGCCTCAAGGTAAACCCAGGTTCATGATCTTGAGCCTACCCAGACTAAAGAAATGGGTCCCCTCTCTTTTTAAAGCTCCAACATTTGACTGTGTTGCTCTGTGCCCAGCCGTTCCAAATACACCACATCTAGCAGCACATCCTCCTGGACTAGCAGCAAAGAATCAGTTATAACAAAAGCAACCTGAATGCTAATATGCTGCCTTCTAACCTGCTTCCAGCTTCCTTCTGGACTGGCTAGAAGGATGGCATGGAATGGCTGGAGGGACAGCAAGGGCTGCTGCAAAAACTGATCACACTGCTAATATAGAGCTGTACCACTATAGCTGCAATACATCCTGATAACAGGCTTGGACTGGTAACTGGTGCCACCCATCTTAACACAGATCTGTTCCAGAGACTGTAATTCTCTGCATGCAGTGCTCCACCCAGGTAGAAACATCATACTGCACTTTAGAGCTCAATTCCCAGTGGGATGCTTTATCCTAATAAACAGTAGGATGATAAAGAATCCATTTCACCTGCTACACTCAATACCCCAGGCTTGACTTATTAAGCAGGTAATACATTCTAGAGGGTAGCTATCAGCTGACAAGCAGCATCCACTGATGAACAGCAAGGTGACTGCACAAAGACCTTTGTTTGACTGAACTGAGGTAAGAAATACTATAGCTGGCACTGGTTTAATTTTCTTGGTTTATATTTTATGCTAATATCTAAAATAATTCAGGACAATTCTCTCACCAAAACCAAAATCAAATCAAACCAAAACAAAAAACAAGTGAAGATGATATAAAAAACATCGACATAACTCCAATAAATTCAGATTACATCACTACTCAGCCACATTTTTAACTGGGGTATGTACTAAGGTACTATCCTTTAACATCAAGCCTTTAAATTCTGAGTATCTGACTGCACTAAAAAGCAGCAAACATTAAATCAAGATGGCTACTTTGGGACACAAAGACGACAAGCACATAAATCCCATTGTTCTGATCCTCTCCTTAAAGCAGAAAACCATGTCCCAGTAACAAAGACGAGCCGTACCTCTTCACCACCCAGTTTCCCTGGACCAGCATTGCCACCTGCTGTATACAGCGGAGAACTGCTGTGGAGTCTGTCCCAGAGCCTAGCAAACTCATCAGATTTGCAAACGGCATCACCTTCACTGAAAGGCAACACACACAACAGATTAAGGCTTCCTTCAATGCATACCATGCACGGAGTTATAAATCTCTTTATGCAGAAGTTCACAGTCAAAACTTTATTGCAGGAAAAAAAAAGAGAAAACCTAAGTTCCACTAAGTTCCCCTTTGCCCTACAGTCAGCTGCTCTGAAAAGTATCTGCTAGCGTTGCACCAAAGCCGATTAGCTTAACTGGCCCCAAATTAATGCAATACAATTAAAAAAATAGAAATTGGCTTTGGCAACACTTGGAAACAGAAATAGCTGACAAGATAGGAAGCTCCCAAGGCAAAAGTCCTCAGAATTTACTCTGGTCAGACAGTAATTCTCAAGAGAGAACAAAATTCCTGGATGACACTCATGAAGTGTGTATTACTGAAAGCTTCCCAGAAAATGTCAAACTGCAGCTTTCTGCATTAACCTTCAGCTTATGATTCATGCTCAGACCCCACATTAAAGCACCAACCTACTGAAATAGATGCATCCAGAAAGCTATCAGCAATTAGGAATTATGCTAGGATTAAGCTGACTGCAAACACACAGATGAGCAGTCAGATCTGTTGTTGATGTTCTTCTCTGCACAACAGATCTTCTTAAGGAAAAGCCTGGGATTTGGATTCTTCACAGTATCAAGACAGTCTGGTGGGGTGACAGAACTGTACTACTAGGAAACATACCTTATCTGAGGCAATTGTAAGTCACAAAGTAGAATGTTAGAAAAGCTACAAACCATTCTTCATCAAGATCTTAATCTGATCAGCAAGGGGCAAAGTTCTCAGCTGGGCCATAGAAAGCACGTTGCTTGGAGCCACTGGTTTGTCACTGCAGATAAACAAGCAGATTTGCAGCCCATGAAAAAAAGCATCTAACCAATATGGACTTTGAACATTCTGTACAAACACTTACTTCTCTTCCTCTATGCTTGGAGGCATCAGCATCATTAAATATTCACTAGAAGAAAAGAAAACACATCCTTAAAATGTTTATCTTGGGACCTTCCAGGTTTAAGTAGTTATTTCTTGCTTACAGCAATCCTACTTGTCTGAATCTACAAAACAAACAGTAGCCTGAAGAAAGCTCTTCTCTTTCCTCTCCCATCTTCCCCCACAAATTCAGTACTAGTAAAAGTCGTTGACATTCATGTGCCCAAACAGAAGGTATGAATAGAGGTCAGAATCCCAGCTGTCCTGTGCTGAAGAAGTGTCCAAACAGAAGAACTACTAAAGTAAACACATTAAACATAGGTGCTCTGACACAGCTAGGAGGGGTCATATGAAGTCCTGTAGACAATCAGGCCAGCAACAAGCAAAAACCTTTTCTAGCCATGTAATCATCAGTGCCTGTGGAGGATAGAATCCAATCCAAAAGGCTTGTCAGAATACCTAGCTAGCACTGTTCCACTCAGATGTTAGGAAACACACACCCACACCACTAAACAGTCTGCCATAGTACTCGGGCCATGTATCAGATTACAGCAAAGGATTACTCCTGATTGCAGCACAGCAAGACTCCTGCATAGAGGCAGTCACCAAGAAACAAAACCCAACAAGTATTTCCAGGTCTCTCACAGATCATTGAAAAATAGCTTTATAAGCCTTTTTTTAAGCTCAGATTTGCTAACAATGTAAGTTACTAGCTTCACAGTCTTAATTTATTTTAACCAGAAGGACCTTTTGTTTTACTTTTCCTTTACAGTGCCTGCAGTCCCAATAATGTGGGGCTGTGATAATGCACAAGAGGTTACAATCCCAAGTGAAAAAAAAGTAGGTCTCATCTCAGAGTACAGGGAAACAAAGGAAGCAACCTTGGTAAGTTAAGTCCAGTTTGTTCCTGGACTTTTAAAATACACTTTTTATCAAGAATTGAATTACCAAAGAGCAAGCTTTTAAGGCATATACCTGCTTATTACTCTGAAAAGAATCCCAACAAATTATTGCAGTTTCTGCAGAAAATCATCAAATCCTTACCTGGGAGATTTAATTAATTCTGTGTTTTCAGCAAGGCCATGACCTTGACTAAATAAATACTGGCGCTCGTGTTCAGAACGGCTGTCCTGCAGACATGGAAACAAGAGAGTCACAACCACATACTGAAGACATACAAAACGCCAGACAGATGGATTCCTCACTCCCAGCTGTGACCACCCTGTCATTACTGCACCTTCAAGTGTTCCACCTCACTAACTGGTGTTCTGCTTTCACTTTCCTGAATGATGCTCCTATGATGTGGGAACACTTCTGTCACTCTGACTTCAAAATCTCCTGACAGACACACATGTGGGTCAAACAGGATTTCTGACGCTCAGCTGACTGGGTTCCCCAAGCTTTTCATAAAGTCCAGATCATAAGCCAAAATATGAGTGATTCTTGCTCTCAGATGCCTCCTTTATGTTTGTCTGTGAAGCATTATCCAGCAGGGGAGGTACAGAGCACTGCAGGGCCTGTTCAAGCCCACAGGCCTACTTCTCATTATCTTTTGAGGATTCCCTGACTCCTGTGGGCTTGGATTTAAAAACAGTCCTAGTCTTGGCTGAGCCTCCAGGCCCAAGCAGGCTCCTCAGCAGCAGCCAGCATATACCTACCTTCAAGCCATAATAATGAAGATGAACCCAGTGCTCCTCTGCTTGTCTCTTCTGTAGAAACTCATAGGATTGAACGCGTCGTTGACGAGCTTGTTCGGTCTCAGGGCGGGAGAATCGGACCTGGAAGATTTGGGCACTGTTAAATACAGTCCTGAAACCCTCATAACATAACACCTATATTATTCCTTTGGTACACAAGTAACAGCAGCAAGGGGCCCTAGCTCAAATAAATCACTCCTTGCTTTCAGTGCCATCTTTATGCTTGTGCAACAAGGGAAAGTCCATTGTGCTTCCCCGCTCCCAAGCCCAGAATCACTAGGACTGAGTTTTCCTGTCCTTTAATTTAGGTGTGAATTGCCATGCTTTCTTGTGAACTGTTCCCTGAACTATCTCAAAAGGGAAAGTTGGACATACAGTAATCTGCTTAACATCATCTTCAGCTTCATCCTGGGATGAATCACCACCTGTAAAAAAAATACAACAGCATAAATACAGCACTGAAGTAAAGCAGCCAAATTCAGACTGCAACTGTTTGGAGGCCCATGCAGGAAGAGAGCAGCACTAGTAACTACATAACCAGAGACTCAGTCCCAGCTTGCCAAACCGTGCCAACATGTGGCAGCACAACGCTACCCCTAAGATAGGTGTCACTGCTTCCATGGGCAACTTTTCAGTGGCAGTAGTGACACACTCCCTACTGCTGGCCTTCAACACAACCCACAAGCTCCCATTTCTCTCTGAGTCCCCCACACTGTGCCCACTAAAGCATCTAAGCAGCTCCACTGAAATAAGATCCATGAAGCAATCTGAGAAGCGGCCTGGTAATTGGTACATTGTTATAATAAACACTTTCAGAATATAATGACTCTGATCAGTAAAATTATTAAAGAACTTTTATCTCACCTCCCAAAAGAAAACACAGCTCATGAAGCATTTACCTTCATTAGCAGCTTCTCTTTCTCGGTGTTTTGCATCAGCCTTGTCCAAGTAGGTGAAGCTTGGTCTCAGCTGAAGAATTCCATGTAGTGGAGTCAGGTGAAGTTCACCTGAAAATATTAGCTCAAGTAAGTTTTTTTCCACTGCACAAAGCCAGCATATTTCATTATCTCCCTATCTCTGCAAAGGCACAGCTTCAATTGAACATAAATATTTAATACAGTAAAATGTAAAAAAGGATTAAAGTGAAAAATTTATCCAGTGCTCAAGATATCAAAGAACTATGAAAGACCAAGGCCTATTTCTGTTACTTTCCTTTTTGTGTTGAAACCAGATCTTGAAGCAAGCCACAGTCTGGCTCAGAACTGACCTACAGTTCAGGAGACTCATAGTAGAATAGTCATCACTGAAGACAATTTATGTATTCTCACCTCATCATAACAAAACTTCGTGACGGCATTAGGAAATGAGAGAGGGACAAAAAATGTTGAACATGAAAAGGAGATGGAGATAGTAACATACATAACAATGACAAATTTATCTTACAAATGTGTATTCAGGCTACCATGCACTGATAAGTTCCTGGAGGCATCTACAAACCCAGAGTGTTCTCATATGATATTTACAACTTTGCTGAACCTTCTCAAGGGTTCTGGGGACACTGCTAAGGAAAAACCTTCTTTCTTTGAAGGCACATCAGCCAACTAAAACCTAGGCTAAAAACCAGGACAAACAGGCCTTATTTTAACCCTCAAATTAGCATCTTTCACTCATGTGAGCAGTAAGCAAAATAAAGGTACCTTTTTTATATACAGCAGCTGCATAGCGGGAGACGTTACTCGCGGCTTGTGAAGAGCAGAAAGTTTGCTTGTCCATCAGCTTCCTGCAGAGAGATGAATGCTGTGACATTGTACTCTATGGGTAGTATGGTATATAGTTGTTGAAGGCCTGAAATCATCAGTTCCCAAAATGCAGTATCAACCACTGCAGCAAATACACACTCTCATCTTTTTGTTTGCAACTCAAGATTCATAAAGCACACCAACGAAGAGGTTACTTCCAAGAAAAAAACTCACCATGTAACTGTCCAGAGCACACCCCAACGCTGTAGAGACCCTTGTTCTCACCTTTCCCTAATCCCTCCTGGACATACATGTATCTAGGCTCACCACAAAAAGGAAAGGAAGGCAGAGAGGACACCTACGAGGAATAGGTACTTGTTTCGTCTGTACACGTGCCATCGACGTTGAGAGCAATCTGCTCTCCCTTGCTGCGACAGTAGTTGGGGTTCAGAGTGTCAATGGCCATTTCAAGTTCAACCTAAACAATATGACAAGACATTTCATTACCATGGTAGAACCACAAAGACATCAATGACAGCTCAGTCCCACACTTGCTAACATTTCCATAGGTTTACAGCAGATTTAAATACATAAGGGGCATCAATCACATCCACAGGGCAAATCTCACACAAAGCTGAGCCTTATTGATATATATTTTTTAGGACAAGCTAGAGACACAAACTCCCACATAAACAAATGGCAGCAGAGAAACAAGTGCTCTTCAGGCAGTCTTGATATACACCTTCATGTTGTTGGGTACCTTCCACTATATTATCAGTCCAGTTTACCTACCAAGACGTACCAAGTGTACAAGCAATATCCTTCAAGCCTCCCCCACCACTGAGCATTCATTCCCAGTCTCTCACACTTAATGTACATTTCCTTTTAGTCTGAGTACCAAGCAGTATAAAGCAACTGTCCTCTTCAGAGGCAAAGGCCTCACTCAATTCTGCTGAGCTTCTGACTGCAGCACTTAACACTGACTTCAGTTATTCCTGATTTACACTGGCTGAAACAGAAACGAGCTCTAAGCTTTTAGTCACAAAGAGATCCATTTCCTGCCTCCAACTTTAAACCTCTGACAAATGTTGAAATACAAGCATTTCCATGCTTGGCACCGCTCTTAACATACTACATACAATATAAGTTTTTTCTTAGGGCGTGCCAAAGCCCTTACAAATTCATGTATCACAGCTATCACCTAGTTTTTACTTCCCCTTTGCACTACTTGTAAGCTGAAGCAGGTTCAAGTCCCTGAACGAGTCTGTACAGGTCTCACCATGCAAACGTTTGCTACATTTCAAAGAAGACTTCTGGACACAGCATGCATCCTAACTCCAAAGTTCAAACAAACACTCTCCTGAACAGTTTTCCAGAACAAAATGCTAGCATCACAGACAGCTTTTGCTGCATTTTAAAATACAACATTTAAAAATCACAGCCGCAGTTTGGGGATACAAACAAGGGCAATCATTCTGCCTTTGGCTGTACTTTCACTACCTGCACGCCCCCCACCAACTTCAAAAGGACAGCTGAGGATTCACAGCCAGGTAAGAGAGAAATCAAGACCTGCACTGACACTAAGAGACAGAGCATGCCTCCAAAGCTCAACCCTTTTCTGATTATTGTAAAAGCCTTTCAAATCAAGCTGCATCAGCACAAGCACCTGCAGACTTAATTACAATTAGTAACTATGCTTCCCTGAGTGACTATTTTATATTAAAAGAGTAAATTTTCCATCATGACTTTTCATTTCTCCATTTCTAAACTACTTTTATTCTAAACCCTACTTTACAGACACAACAAAAGCCTCTCCCACACCTCCAAGCACAGAAATCTGGTCCTGCAAGTAGCTAGACAGTTCTAACAGTTTAATAGCACGATGTGATTTTCTCAAGTGCATTCTGCACAACATAAAACAGCTTTTACAGACTGGGCTCAAATGATGACCAACCTTTTGCTGCTTTGGTTTTATCTTCGCTGATAAATGTGTAACATCATCATACGTCATGGAAGCTGGACGGATGGGATACTGGAAGACAAAGCAACTTCATAAAACCCTCTTCATGTAAAGATCAAAGAACTTCACAAAAGTTAACTCAATCTTTTCTGTCCCCTCACGTGTAGACCCACTTGCCAGATGGATACAAGACATCAAGAAAAGAAATTACTTGACAGATTTGCGAGTCATCAGGGGATCTGAGGGTACCACCTGGAAAACTTGTTGCTTTCCCCTTAGCCCTCTGCTTTTGTCACTGCACAACCCCCTTCCTGCCCCTCACATGCCACAGTACACAGAAAAATGGTAGCACCACTAGTCCAGTGAAAAAAGTGAGTGCTAGAAGCAATTAAAACTTCACCTCTCAGCACTATCTCCCTGGACAGTTATTACCTAAAACCAAAATATTTATGGGTTTACACAGGTAGAGTTAGCTTACAGGACATCAAGACCCAGGTTTAGCCATGGGACAGTGTGGTATTCAAATGAAACCTTCCAGCCACAGCAGCATCCTGCTCAGAGCTGCCATTTCTCCAGAACACTCACAGGCACCACGACTAGCCAATGCTCACTCCTGACATGGGGCAGCTCTAAGTATCTGAGAGGAAAGGCTGCACGGCGTGATCCAGCGTGGCTGACTGTTTCCAGCCATGCTCTGCTGGCACATGTCATGCAGAGGTTCTGTACAGGAGGCAGTGGGATCACTGGTTTATAATGAGCATTTCATCTAGCAGCTTCAAAAGACTTCCCATTGTGTAGATGGGAAAAGTGAATCACAAGGAACAACAGACTTCCACCTTCCTACCATATCTCCACCTTCAGTCACTAACCCCAAACCTTTATCTCCATAACCTAAGTGGGGAGGGCTTCTGATGACTCACAGTAATTATGAATAATGATGATGATTTAAATAATGCCACTCCTGAAGAAATGCTTTAGTAAATATGGCAATAATCAGTACTGACAGAAGATGGCCAGGAGACTGCAAATTTTCCACACCATGATAAAAAGACATTACCTATCCCAAAGAACTCCTTTGGGGTTGTGAAAGGAAGTGATTTCAAGACAAGCCTCTGCCATAAATGACCACTTCTCAACTGACTGAAACCCAGACAGGCTTGCCTATATTCAAGATCTTGGCAGCCTGAAGCAGCAGTGTGTTTTAAATTGATTTCAAACATAAAATACCTGAAACAGATACAGCTTCTCCAGTAGACTTCTGGCCAGGAACACATCAATCTAAAATGCAAACCAAACAACTTTCATCAGATGTCAGCTGTAACTGATGGAGCCTCAGATAGAAGTGAAATCCCTAGAGCTCAAACACTGGCAATTTTAGCTTCCCATTACAAACTCCAAGATAAAACACATTCATGGCTCTTGTCAAACGTCTCCTTTCTGCCAGTTTTGACACAAAATTGCAACTGCCCTTTTTAAACAAACAAACAAAAAAACCACTAAGATGAGGCAGCAGACAGTGGCTCTGGCTGTGGTTTTGCTCTCTAAGGAAACTTGGCAACTCAGTCTGAAATGCAAGAGGAATTTTCTTTTTCCAAGGGGCTGAAGTGAATTTGTTATTACAATTATAGAAAGAGGAGGAAGCTCTCTCTTCAGCAGCATGACTGAGAGGTAACTTCCTTACTAGTATTTTGTCCTAGAATCTTTCTAAATCAGACAAGAGACACCCACACCCCAAATCTGAATCATTATTAGCATTTGGCCACCAGTAGTGAAAACTCACAGCTCTTTCATGAATATCACATATGGAAGCCACCATTTCAGATACACTCCTGACAATTCCCATCCCTTTTCTCATGGCTTTTCTCCTTCTTATGAGCGTGTCCTTGCCTGTACTACTGGTGTGTAAATTCAGACATAGAGTGAACTGTGGCTACTCTTTGTGATGTAATAGCTCTTTAAAGTCCAGAATCAGAACAGAACCACTTATTTTAGCAAGAAGGTATGAAACAGTTTTGTTTCATGTTTAACAGCTATTAACTCATTGATGTCATTCCAATTTTTCACAGCTCTCAAGAGACATGCAATAAAGTCACCGTACACACACAGTAGTAGAACCAAGCTCCTCACTTGTATTCCTCTTCTGACATGGGAAGACTTAAAAGGGTGAAAAACCCGAGCTGAATCTGCCAACATGAACACCATTGTTTTGGCAAAACATGTATTTGGCCCACACAACTTATTTACTTGCACAGAGCAAGCCACTGGTTATCAGACAACCACTGATGTTGGTGATGATTGTTTCAGCAATGTAAGAACACTGGGAACTATCATAATCCAAAAAAAAAAGAAAAGTCTCATGTACAGTCAGTGCTGCCACAATGCACTTCTACCTCTTGTAAAATTGGATCATCTTCTTCATTTGCCATGCTAGGCTACAGAAACCTTTTTCTTGGCTTATTCCTTGGCACAACCTGAAAGAAAACAGAAATGCTGTATGAGTCACTACATCTGTGCCACGTAGCCTAGAGTATTTGTTCAAGTTAACTTGGTCCCTTTCCGTGTCAATCTGTTCAGAGGAATGTACATGTTTGCACAACCAGGTCCCTAATACTCCACAATCTTGATTGCCTGCCACCAAATTCAAAAGGCAAGAAAATGCCTCCAAAATAGATCAGTTCTTGTAAATTTTCTGAAGGCCAAAGTTAGGTAAGAGAGCACCAAACAGTGCTTTGTGAAGGCCAGGCCTCTTGCACCTGCATTATCTTTTATATACTGTGCAGCTGTAACACGCAGGTAACAGCTGGTTTTCCAGCCAGCACATCTACAGGGCACTGGCTGGTCAGCTGGCATGTGTGACCTCTGAAACTGCCACTGCAGTAGTTCTTGCAGTCACTAAGGACAGCGCCACACACTTCACTAGCTTCCCTGCTCAGAAGGAACCATAGAAAACAGGTAACAGAGAAAACTGCCAGCTAAAAAGCTGGGAGAATAAAAAGCCTGTGGAAACCATGTGCTTGGGACCAGACAATACTATCATCTAGGAATGTGCTGACCTTAATTTCATCTACCTAACACTTTGCACACTTATCTTCTGACCTACCACTCTTCAGACTGTACTGCTAAATTAGAGTTTCAAAATACACTCCTTGGCCTCTCACAGAACACTTTGAAATCATCAGAACAGATTTGACTTCATAACTACACCAGCTTGAAAGAAAATAACTCTGATATTAGCTGATGACTGGGTGCTCCAGAACAATGAGTCATCATTCTGAATCCAGTGCTGAAGTCAGTGTCATGCCTGGTTTTGACCTCTCAATGAAAAATGACCCCTCAGTTAAAATGACTGTAGCTTTTCCCTGCTGAAATTAAGTAAAAGGATGCACTAATTATTTGGGATGTCATTGAAGCAATGACAATTAGCCCAGATCATTTAAGACACCGTGAAAACAGTGCTGGTAAAGACAGGCATAAAAAAAACTCTCACAAAGTGACCGAAGAAAGTTTTAACAGCCAAGGTGACCAGGCAAAGGAATGTGCTGTGAACATCACTTCATGGCCAAATCTCCATTCAGGCACCATTTCTGGTTTATTTACACACTTCCTGTCATTCAGCCTAGAAATATGAATCTACTGAATATTTTGGATTTCTATCTGGAAAAAAAATATGCAGAAATGCAAAACCTTCACAGCAAGAAGCCAGTGTCTCTCCTCTAGGCTGGGGCTCTTACTGCACAACCACTGGTATCTGATTAAGATCAGAGTTTTTCTACCATCAGGCAATGGGTTCTCTCCAGAAACACATGCATGAATATGCTCTTTGAAAGAAATGAGATTTGTCACTTCCAGTTTTGTTTTTCCTGCTCAGGTCCTCTGGATGGTCTAATACAGCAAGCGCACATAAAGCTGGCCTGACAGCTCTGCACAAAATGGAACAACTGCAGTTTTCATGCAGAACGGAGCTGATGATGGGAGAATGCCCAGAGTGAGAGAACATGGGATAACACACAGAAGGCTTGAGTCTAAACCCTCCTTCTTTGCCCTGCTAAGACTCAGAACCACCCTCTTGACAGCCTGAGTGCCAGGTATGGGCTGACTTGTTCTCCCTCTCCATTTTCCAGAAGAGAAATTATGATTTCCTGAACTAATGGAGAGAAGGAGAAATTTAGCCTAAAGGACCTGATCTCCAGTCAACTCATTTAATGCTGCTTACATAATTACACATGAAATCTCTTTGTGAACCCAGCTGTCAGTACTCAAGGAAAATCATAGAGATTATGTTTTCTTTTATTCATTTAAGGACAAAACATAAATACCCTTTTACTGGAGTATCAGAATGACAGGTCTATAAATAGGAAGCAGTGTGTCCCAGTGCCATGTTTAACGCTCATGCAACTTGAAGGAATCTTCTGAACTGGAATGATGCTTTCATTGAAGGCATACAGATGCAATAATAAATCTACAGCATATAAGTATGGTAGTGTTAATCTGTCATATATATATATACACATATATACACACATGTGACAGCAGAAGAGTTATAGAATTGAATTAAACACCAGGAGACCACAAACATGGTCAGCACTTTCAAATTTCATTTTGGCAGAACTGTTTTGGTTTTTTAAAAGGGACTTTCCTTTAAGGTGCAAATTAAAATACAATGCAGGTTGTTTGGATGAATCATTAACTTTAGAACAGATTGCAGAAGGGCAAGAGATGTAAATCGTCTCATTTCTTTTGCAGTGTGCCCAAAGCCAGAAACAGCAAAACCATTTATTAGCTGCCCATAACATCATCAATTTAGAACCAACAAAGAAAAATATTGTGGTTAAAGAACTACAAAAATCAGTGATGAAGGAACAGAGTCCTACTTCTAAGTGTGAGCCTAGAAGAGTACTTTGGTACTAAAGCTCTCTTTTTCATTACCAAAGACTTTAATGTAAGCATAAACAAAAACGGCAAGCCTGAGTGTCATCTCATACACACAGACTTTTAGCCAGGCCTGCAAGAAATGCTCCTAAGCATTTTGCTGATACCTAAATTTGTCAGTAGTTGTGGACCCCTGAAGTGCCAACACTGAAACCTGAAATATTCTTCGTATCTAATTATGCAGTGCAGTAAAGGTCAGGAACTCCTGCTGCATCAGTGCCTTAAAATATAGGTAACAAGCCAGTGAAGTGGGAAAAATACCATCTACTGAATCACTCCCATAATTTCCTCTGGCACCCAGACTTTCTTCTGTAGGGCGTCTCTCAGCCCAGCACTAGGACCAATCCTCAAGCTCAAGGTGGCCCTTGGCATACAGTAAAATGGAAGCTGTGAAGAACAGCTGAAGCACCTTCCAAACATTGATGATAACTACAAATCTGACCCGATTATTTGCTTAATTCTCTCCCTGCTTTGCTCATCTGCAAGCAGCTTTGCACAGTCATCTTCTGCTACTAAGCCCAAGCAGGGCTCCTCTGCACCAGGACCTCTTTTTGGTGGTGATGTCACTGAAGCACATCTTCAGGATTTAAAAGATCATGCATTAAGCATGAACCTTTCTTTAACACCTGAACATTTAAGTAGCCAAGCGCTAGGCCTGTTCTGCCAGGCGCAGTGACGGAGCTGCTTGCTGCTGTGTGGTAACTCTCACAGAGGCAGCCCCGGCCGGTCGCCGTGCCAAGCCCCCATCTTCCACGCTGGCACTGCTCCACCTCGCTCACCCTGCGCACCCTAACGCACCCCGCTGACACAGGCTTCTTCATTCTGGCAACTTTCTCCTGACACAGCAGCCTGGCTACAGAGGGGGAGCGCAGGGAATGGGGCACCCGGGGAAGGAGGCCACGGCCAATTGCCCAAACCCGAACGTAACGCGAGGCTGAAGAGAACCCACCCCAGAGCAGGAGGGACTGGGCGCCTCGTCCTCGGCGCGCAGGGCTCTGCTACAGCCCTAGCAGAGCCGATGCTCGGGCAGGGACTGCTGACTGCATTTTTCGCGTGAGAGCTGCGCCCTTTCAGGGCGGGAGGTGCAGAGCTGCCACCCCGGGGGGACTCGTCGGTGACGCCGTTTTACAGCCCCGGGACGATCAGCCATCACCCCGTGGCTCGCCGGTGATGGCAGACGAGGGGCCACGGCCTGTGACCAGACCCCCGCCCGCTCCCTTCAGGGGCCGAGCACGGCGAACCCGACCCATGCCAACAGTACCTGTCAGAGCCCAGCTCGGCCAGACGGCTGCGGCACCGTGCTCCCGGTACTCGCCACCGTGTCAAGTCCTCAGAGAGCCTAGCCTCCACCGCCCTCCCCGGACAGCCAAAGCCCACCTCAGCCCAGGCCGCGCTCTTCCCCGTCCAGTGCCCACCGGGTTCCCGCCGTACGCGCGGTCCCGGAAGGCGCAAAAGCAAGGCCACAAAGGGTCTACCTAGCGGAGTGCCAGCGCGGGCAGCGCGGCCGCCGGCTCCCCGGTGGCGGTGCGCGGCGGGCGGGCGGCGCTCAGGCAGCGGCCATGTTGGTGTCACTCTGGCCGGCACGTGGGGACGCGGCCCTCCTCCTACCCACAATGCTCTGCTGAGCGGCATGGCCACGAGAGGGCACTATAACGGCAGAACACAAGAGAATAAAAACTTCCTGGCAGCGGTGGGATTCGAACCCACGCCCCCGAAGAGACTGGAGCCTTAATCCAGCGCCTTAGACCGCTCGGCCACGCTACCACCGTGCCGGCGCTTCTCTCACTGCTCTAGTTAGTCCACTTCCTTTTCTCTTACTTTCCACTTTTCCAACGCCTCCCGCCCTCCCCACCCCTTCGCTCCACGTCCCGATCCCAGCAACCGTTCTCACTGCACACGTATTCCACCTTACAAATAACATACCGTGGAGTGTTTCTACTCCCGTTTCAAGCAGCTGCACTCACAGCAATGCAGTGCGCTCAGAGCCAGGCTAGGGGGAGCGGCGCCCTGCGTGTCCCCACGCCACGGGGACCCGAGCAGAGTGCGGCAGCGGGCAGGGCTAGACGGGGGCTGCGGCCGAACTCGCCCATCCGCTGCCACGTGGGTGCCACGGCGCAACCCCTGCAGCTCTATGGGACTCGGGGCCTTACCCTCTGCCCCTCCTCCAAAAGTCTAAACACAGTATCTAAAAAGTGCATTTAATTTTCTGCTACGAGGCCACAACTCACTGCATCAGCAAAGTGAAAAGTCTACGCACTTTGGCGGGGAGGTTTGCTCATGGCAGGCTGTAGTAGCAGCCAGCAGTAGTCAGTACAACTCTTGAGGAAAGGGGTAGTAGCACACCTTCGCTGCCTGGTGCCCCTGAAATGGACCCTTGGGAGTCTCTGTTCACACTCTGCCCAGAGCCTCTGGTACGTTTTCTTGGAGACCTAATGTTATTCTACCCCTTTAACTAGAGCAGATGGTTGGAGAAAAAAATCCAGTTTCTCTAGCATGCGGCCACAAAGTCTCAACACAGTCTATGGTTGGATTATGGTGGTTCATTTAAATGGGATAAACAAACATGCCGGAGTCCTGCTGATCGATGTGCACCCATCTCCCCAGGCATCTCCTGCAGCCTGCCTGCAGGGTCCTGTGGTGTCAGCTCCCTTCCTAGGGAGCTGCTGGACATAATGCTGCCAGGAGGGTGCAGCTCTGCACAGTCTTGCTAAAAATTTCATTCACTGCCTACAAGAACTGAGGAATAGCAGACACACGTCTAAGTGTGAATGGGATCGTCTTCAGCACTGGTGCAATTTCACGCTCTGGGTTCAGTGTCTTTCCAGCAAGATGCTGTTTTTTTGAGAAGAGGGAGCTTATGGTCCTCCCACAGTCCTGACTTGGCAGGAAAACCAGAGAGGTTCAGTGAAGAGAGAAACTAGGCAGACCCGATTTGGCTTCACACCACAACTCACTTGTAACCTGCTCAGGCAGAAAAGTTTAGTGGAAGTGTCTGGTTTAGCAGTCTCCAAGCACTTGTCCACACAGCAGTGCACAAGAAGTACCATCCACAGCACTGCACAGTCAGCGTTGGGGTGTGTGAGAGGCTTCATGAAGCACATCTTACTGGTGGTTTTCTCACTGCAAGGGCTGCTTGGCCCCACAGGTGCTTTTGCCTAGGCAGTGAGAGTACCAACACCCTCTCAGAGAAGTACTTTTCTACCCTCCTGTGGGTGTGCTCAGCCTCTGTCCCAGACATGTTTATGCACTTGGCAACAGGCACTGCTGTATGCTGAGGGAAGCCTGTGTACCAAAAATTGTTCACATGAGCCACGTGTGACAGTTCCAGGGTGAGAGCAAAAGCTGCCCCTCAGGGCTGGCAGTTGGGTCACCATGTTTCTCGTTTTACCACTGCAAGGGACTTTTTTCATATTAAAAGAATGCTCTTACAGGAGAACTCAAAATATAACACAAGATATCAGCTTTCCTGGGACAGCAGTTAGCCAGAGAAGAGCAAGGACCCAACACCTGGATCAGTTATGTCCAGACTAGACCACCCCTCACAAACCTCTAAGCTGTCCCCATGAAGTGTTCAAGTCCCCAGCAGTGCAAGGAACACGAGATGCCCCTAAAATTAAGCCTGAAAATACCCTGACTCACCACCAGAAGCACTGGCCCTCAATCCAACCTGAGGTTCAACAATCCTCCTTTTTAAAATTCAGATGAGATGTTCTGATTTGGCCCACCTACACTACAGCTGTGTCAGTCAGCAGTCACTCTACTCAGAAGTGAAATTGTACCTGTGGGGAAGAGTGAGATTCAAATCAGTCCCACAGATCAGTAATTTAAGGAACAGTCAATATTCATATTTTACCCTTTATGAGTTCTAAGTGTTGACTGCCTCTGTGCTTTCTGATGGATGCCATCCCCACTTTATTGCACCTGCCAAACACTCCTGCTCTGACAGCAACTACATCCAGATAAGACTTGCAGTGCCAAGTTTCACCATTTTTCATCTTAGTGACACTATAGTGAAGTAAAGAAGCTCTGCCAGGTTTTTGTTTGTTTGTTTTAGGAGATTCTGCTATTTCAAAGTGCCTTTGCTAGAGAACAATTTCATCTTGTTTAAACTATGCAGGTCTGGTTTCACATTGTTTCAACTATACAGGTGCAACACGTGATACCTGCCTAAATAAAGCAATAAACATGTAAAGGTAAGAGCTCCATTTTTAAAGGGCTAGCATCAATTTATTCTTTAATAGAAAGGGGAATATATCATCTTCAATAGAAAGGGGAATATATCATCCTGATGACAGCTATTACAAAAAACTCTCACACCTCAAATCACAGAGGCCAAGTATTTCCATTCATTTCTCAGAACTAAGCAAAGACTGAAAGCATAAAGATGCCTCTTTGGCAGTCCTGCAAATGAGCACTTCAGTCCTTACATGTTCTCCCCTGTTAGTTACAAATGCCACAGATGTAACTGAATGCAAATAAACCAGCACATCAACCATTTAGTTTTCTTGAGGAGAACAGGTTTTGTTGGTACGAATCCACTTACTCCCTTCTCGTCACTTCTGACTGTTGAATGTGAATGCAATTAGGTACAGAATAATGAAATCATCACAGGGGATTTCTGTAACCTTGCAATAACAGGATTGAACTTTGGGAAATTCATAAAAAACAAACCAACCAACCACAAACAACCCCCAAAACAACCCCCCACATGCAATGACTACTGAGAAAAGTGACGTGAAGAACAACTTTATTGACAGCCAGAATGAAACCAAAGTGAATGAAAGGACCACGTGATGGAGTATTCCCACTGACATCTGGAAACACTGAACCCAGGTTAAGTTCTGGCAGGTTGAGCCTCAGGTTTATTTGCACATTTTTTAAAAATAGATTTTTATTTATTCATTGTGAATAGATAAAAAAAAAAAATACAGCATGTAGCAGTATCATTCAAAGAGTCTTGACAAAAAGCCTCCTCAAAAGAATGTCATGGAATAAGTTGTGCATGTTTCTGTAAACCATTTCTGTTTTGAAATTATTGACAGTTCTAGTTATTGTAGAGCTCAATAACAGGGTATCACCTTAAGGACAGAAAGTAGTCTCTATCACTAAAACAAACGAAAAAAATCACTATTTGCAGACAGAGAATTAATCAGCATTTTCCCCACTGGGCTGCATACACACTTGCATACCACATCTACAGAGAACTGTCAGCAACTTTAGCAACTACTGAATTTAGCAGATAAAATGTACCAATGTCAATACATCCCTTACATACACATTTTGGATGGGCACACCCAATCTCCTCACCTCCCTGAATGGCTGGTGGTGGTGTTACACATGCTTCCTTCAAGGAAAATCTCAAAAGACTTGGCATCAACACCTTATGAGGAAACCAAATCCTTTTCACTGAGTTTGTTACAATGCCTACACTGCACAAAACGCTCTTCAGCTGTCCTGAGTGCTGAATGCCATATTCACCTTCCATTGAGATATTTTAATGCTATGAACTGAAAAAAGCAAAAAGGCCATATCCAGAAGAGACTTTAGGCACCTAAAGCAGAAGCGTGGATAGGCACTTAAAACATCCGACTTGCAATCCTACAAACGTGTTCTGTCTCAGCATACTAGGTCCAAAACCTTGGTTATTTTAGTACTTAGCTTAACATCTACCTAAACCAACACAGATCCAGAAATCAGACATTCCTTCATTAATGGGAGAAGAGCTTCACCTTCACTCTCAAAACAAAAAACAAAGCAAAGCGGCTATGGGCACTAATTTCCCACTGCATTATACAGCATGGAGATGCAGCCATGTGTTTCAAGGCCACAACTGCCTGGTGGTTATAGCAACCACCCATAAGTAGGACATCCAAAGATAGCTTTTCCTTCTCTTTTAGGAGGGACTCAAATCTTCCATCTGACTTCCTTAATCACCAGGAAATCTTTTCTTTCAGACAGTGGCAGTTGTTACTCACATCATGCTAGGATATTGTTTAAACAACAATTCAAGATCCACTTGCCAGAATGAGTAAGTAGGGAGCACAACTTTCGAGCCCAGTGACAGGCACTTGCACTGGTAAAGCAGAACTGATTGTTGTTTGTCAAACAACATTTTACAGACATTAATATACTTGGCTGTACATGCAAGAAGTCTCAATGAAATCAACAGCATCATCTAGCAGCCTGCTTAGTTTTAAGCATGCTTTTAAAAGCTTAGCTGAAGTGAGGCTGGTGAGTATTATAGTCATTCAGCACTTCACAGGGGCTGCTCCTTGTTCATATTGATTTACATCCTCAGGAGACTGCAAAGCCAAGAAGGCAAAAACTTCTACCTTCGCCTCCTGCAAATGACCATTAACCACAACCACAGTACAGCTTCTGTAGTATCCAAATAGTTGGCACTGCAGCTTTGGAATAAATACTGGCTTTAGAAGACACTTATCTCTATGCAATGATAATTCAACAACCACCATGGTATTTGTCCTCCCATTACTGGTTAGGATTATGCAAACAGGACACAGAAATTCAAGTGTTTGGGGACAACACCCTGTTTTCTCTTTTTAACCATCAATTTTCTCTAACTGGTGTTTGAAACCATTTGCAGATAAAACACTATTTTAAAAGCTATTTAAACTAGATCAATTATTTGCTATAATAGGAATAGGTGAAGCAGCACCCTCTAACCTTTTCCAACATCCCTCTGGAAATGGTGGAAAGTATATTCTCATTTGTAAGTGAGATGAACTAGTTTCACTGAGAATTGAGATGCCCTGTAAAAAATAAATTCAAATTATCCATATATCACAGGTCTTGCTACTGCACATTTTCACACAAATATCAGGTAAGATCAGTAGAATTTCATATAATAAAGTTCTTATATGGTGCAAAACGTGAAAATGAGAGAGGTAGCTGGATGCCTCAACTCATCAGGTACATCAGTGAGTTTCTGATGGTAAATTATGCAATGCTGGTAATGAATGAAACATATTTCACCCTGAATATCCTCACTGCCAATCTGAAGCATCTTCTCTGATCTTCCTCAGATAATAAGGATTCTATCTGGAATCTGTTTTGAGAAGAGTGAGAGAAGGCCCCAACAAACAGCACTACCAGAACACAATGGGATTACTTAACAAGTAAATGCGTGCTTAAACTGAAAATTTACACTCACATGCAAATTTGGTGAGATACACCAAAAATGATGAAGAAATGCTGAGAATTTACAAAAATATTTTTCTGTATGTGGGGAGAAGAGAATTGTAAACACAGATCATTTGCTGCATTAAAAAAACCCAGAACATATGAAACCTAAACAAACCTCAGCTTCACTTTTCATCAAAAATCTATGCCCCTCAGTTCCAACAGTTAAAAAAATCCCACAAAAGGTCAAGTGTGTCTGTATGACAGCATTAAAACACCAGAAGTACTATGTAGTACCCTGCACAGGGTAGATGCAATTTGGATTTCTCCCCTCAAAACATATTAGAAAATGGAAATACAAAAAGACCTTGATAACACCACATAAAAATATAACTTTTTAGCTGCAAATGCAACAAGTCTATTAAAAAAATATATATATACAAGAACTGCTTATTGCAGTGTCATTCTTCCATCATTGCCCAAGCCTCTTCTGCTTTTTGGTAGTACTGATTTGCCAGTCTGCCTTTCATGGCTTCCATTGCTGCTTCTGCTGCTTCTGTGTAGAGCTCACCTAGAGAAGGAAATACCATCAGTTATGGTGACAGGCTAAACCACATCTCTGTATCCTGAAGCAATTAAAGTATGAAAAAGAGAAACTGAGGTCAAACTACAGGGTATATTCTAATAGTGTCAACAGAGAGTTACATCAGATAGGAATTTGGCTTTTCCTCTTTGAGTGGGAAGTCACAAAAGTGGCTGCTAATAGCTCTTCAATATATTTGGAAGGACTGGAGATATGCCCAGCCAGTAGGATCCTACAAGAGGACTCTAAGATGCCTGACATGTAGATTACCTAACTAAGACAGTGTTGCATAGAGCCCAGGAATCACGAGTGTAACTCAAAAAGCCAGCAGAAACCTGCAGTTCAGTGGCCTCACAGGGAGTGAAGGTTGCTAGTGACTCAGTGTGACACAGGATTGGATCTGCTAGCACTGACTACGCCTGTCATTGGCAAGATCTCATTTGGCTGTTTACAGCCTTCTTTCACCCTGCATCATTACAGCTTCATCCACAAATCTGAGGGTGCTAACCCTCTGTATGTTTTGTAACAGCTGAAGCACAGAATGTATTTTGGGGTACATGGGGGAAGGGGAAGGAAAAGCAAGATTACTGATTACAGAAACAAAATGAGGCCTCACCTGATCTCTGTGGATCCTTGTTCAGCTGGAATCCTCCTGTCATTAACATCTCTGCTTCCCTGGCCAGGAGCAGATACCGGGGCTCATCCTGAGTGCCATCATATTCACCTCCCTCATCACAGTCAGTCATGTTCAGTGCAGCATTGTACCAGTGCAGCGCCTCCTTCCAGTCCTGTACTCTGAAGTCAAAAGCCATTTTTGAGAATGGTTACCTTAGGAAACAAGTGTACTCAGCATTGGAAAGTCAGAATTCAACTTTGCACTAGCTTCTCAGAGCCTTGATGCTCTCCAAGAAAGCAAGTGTTCCCATGGAGGCTCACTGTACACAGCAGCATCAGCTCACTGTATGAAAATGAGGTGGGGCTCTCTTTATGCAGTAATTACAGAAGAGAAAGCATCAGACTGAAGTGTCTTGCTTAATTCCAGAGCCTGAGCTTCCTTACTACTTGTGTGGTTTCAGTCTGGCATTTATATATTTGTGAAGATAAGACTCAGATTACTTCTAAATCTGTTGTTTCATAAATACTTTAAAATGAACACATTGAGCATGTTCAGTCCATTTCAACAAGAAGTTTAACATTATTTTCAATTTCACCACTGCTCAAAGTTTCACTGTTGTGCAAACCAGAAAACTCATTTAAGTAACAATTACATGCTACAATACAAAAGCAGAAAATAATCAATACCATCACCCATTATATTTGGTACTTAGGGGAAAGACTATTTGTCCACTCATCCATACTGGCAAATCACAACTTAGTTACCGTCACAGTACTGCTCCTATCCCTCCCACTGAAATACCAAGTTACTCAGTCATGCACAGTACCTGTCTGAACCAAGATTTACACCTGTATCATATGCTCTTGCTACCAGAATCATGGAAGATCGGTCTCCAGCTTCTGCTGCTCTCAGTAAGTAGTCAAACCCTTTATTTCTGTTCTCCTTTATGTCCTAGTAAAACAAACAAGACCTTTACAATGTTTTTTTTTCTAATTAAAAACATCCCTTACTCTAAACCAAAATGCAGTTTCTTCAAGTCAATAATGGCTCCAAGTATTTAGTAGCCTGTGGAGCAGGCCCAGTCACAATAAATTAAGACACTGAAAGTAAAGATCACTTAAAAAGCTTCCCAAAGGTATGCAACAATTTGCTGGCAAACCAGAAATAAGCAGCAATTTTTTGCTGCTTTGTCTAAGTTCTTAATTACAAAGTTATATGTTTTCTCTGAAGACAGAGGAACAGAACACCTCACTATGGTTATTGTTTTGTCTCCATTTCCTGCTCTCATGTTATTTTTCAATGGATCACAATGACACATTTTGACACTTTCTCTGAGCTTTCCGCTTACCTCCAGAGTGACCTCAGAAAGAATGTGATGTGGCAGCTGAGAGTACATGAGTCCTAACCCAACGATGGCTTCCAGCTCCCCACAGTCTGCAGCATGCTCCAGGTGAAACAGGGCTGACTCCTGATCCCATTCCTTGTCTTTCTCACAGAAACGCCCAGCTTCGTGATAGCGAACCAAGGCCAAATGAACCTAGAACAGAATTGTACAGGAAAGAGACAAGTGCTAAATATAGATCTGCTTCTTCAAAAGCCCTGTGCCCATACTTAGGCACAAAAATACCTCTCTGAGGTGACTACTTAAAAAATTAGTTGTATACCTCTGATTGAGCAAAAGACTAGTTTGATAACTCACAGACTTGGAGCTTGATTTGTGCCTGAACATATTAAACAGGCAAAAATTGATAGCTACACACAACGAGGCTGCCTTTGTAAAGTTGACTGCTAGAGATGAAAGACCTAATTCAGCCAGACAGTAGCTGCCACAAAGTCTTCCCACATCAGTATGCCCTAAGCAGTATCCCCCATCAGCCTGCCACATCAGAGACCAAGTCTTAGGGATACGTCCTGGCATATCTGGAGCCTTGCAGACCTTTAGGACAGAAAATCAAAGACACTCAGCCTGAAGCTGCCTAACACTCCAGCCAGCAGGGCAAAAGACAGTAACCACGGGGCACAGACTTCAACATACAGCAAGAACCCTCACAGGAAAGGAGCTAACCTGAAGCACAGTAAATAAAAAAAGTTATCCAGGGCAAAATCCTCATACCACTGAAGTCTTTTTTCCAAACACATAATGGGATTATTTTTCTTCTCCTCTCCCCAAGGGAAAGGCAAGTTTCTTCTCCAAGTGAAGGGTGTGAGAACATCTGAGGCTCTCAGGATATTCAGGAACTGTATGTTCTGAATGCAGACTTAAGGCCATACCAAAAGCCCAAACTTAATCCATAACTGCATTATATGGGATAGTCTGGATTAAAAGGAGTTGGTCCATGCTACCATTTTTCAGGAGTCCAACCTTTTCTATTTGCAAGGTATGTGGGTCAAGCATACCATATCTACCTCACTTCTCTGTGTGATACCTCTGGAAAGGCAGATGAGCCAAGAGCAAAGTCCTTCCTTAAAGAGGCCAGATGTCCAAAAGCATGGAAGTCGTAAATACCTGAGCTTAGAAGTCCCTTGCAAATTACAATTATGCAACAGAAAGCTATAAACATGTTATTTATTTTCACCTGCACAAATAACTCATGCAGGGCAACACCTCTAAGTGATAAATGTAAGAGGTTTCTTTCTTGTTGGAAAGAATAGGATTGTTAGACCCATCCTACCTTCCCAAGGACTGACTTTCCAATTTTCTTTTCAAGCTCTAGAGCGTTGAGCCTCTGAATTTCTTGGGCAACACAGGATGGCCTGTGGATGTGGACTCTGGAAGAGTTGTAGAGATTCCATTTCTCCACACTGATCTGAAATAGAGAATATACTATGATTTGTATCCAAAATTAGAATTTCCCTACTATTCATATGGATTGCCACCCAGAAATCAAAGCTTCTATTATTACTTATTAGTAAATACTGCAGATTACTAAATACTACACAGATTTCAGAAGTCATGTTAGCAGCTAAAAAGTAGCTATTATTCTTCATTCAAGAAACAGATAATTTCTAGTCTCAACAAAAAATGTTTTCCATAAATGATAGCAGCAAAGCAAAGCATTAAGTTCTGAATCAGAAAAAAGGTACCTGAAGTCACACTGCAAGCACTGACATTATCCATGCACAAAGGAAAAATTAAAATCCTATTTTTATAGTCAGAATTTTAAGTTCAAAACATTTTAAATGCTGCTTGCATTCCACAACTCTAGAAAAATGAAGAGTACCAATGCAGATGATAGGCAGATACATCCATTGGTGCTTCTCAGGATATTCAGCACAAATGTTAAAAAAACCCAACTCTTCAACATAAAGGGTGGACAGGGAATAGTAGCTGAAATAGATTCTATTACAATGAAAGCTTCTGGATGTATACAGGGGAAACACAAGTGGGAAGGTTACTGGCACAGAACTTTAGCCTGTTAAAGCTGTTTCAATTTCTGACACCGCTATATACAATGACTACAAGGCAAGTCCAAAAAGTGTAGCTAATGGAATTATTCATTATGGTCAAAGCTCTGTTTTTCCTTCTCTGAAGAACAGAGTTATTTGTTCAGCTAATTATCACAGACCTTTTACAGAAACATCCAAGAAGGTCTGGTCTTCACTAGCTCAGTTAGATACATGGATTCCTACTGCCACGTATTTCAAATGCTACATTTAACAAACCCCCACAATTCCAAAAAATAGAGTGCATAAAGGAGATATAGTCCAGCTAGGCAGAAAAAAAGAAATCCATAGAACTAGAATTATTTTTTTGAAGTGAGAAATACACAGATCATTGCTAATTTCTGTCAGGAATCGGTTTCAGAGGTGACAATTTGTAACTACTTCCTTAACTGGAAAAAAGACAAAACAAAAAAGGAAACAGCATGGAAAGGTAAGTTGGTATTAATAAATATACTCTGAAGCTGAAAAGGATGCAAAGGTGATTCAGTGGTGTGAAGTTAGATGAGTGGAAAAATGGACAAGCAGAGTTGCAAACTTATTGTCCATGAACATTTCTGCTTTATTTACCCTTGCAGAGCTTCCCAAACTGTCTTCATCAGATTCATGTCTTCGGTTGTTGTTTGAATGGTCCTGCATTAGCGTAAAGATTTGCATCATTTAATAACTGATTTGTGCCAGTTATCCCTCTGGACTATTTCTATCCATCAAAATTAATAGTGACAATGACCAAATAAGTTCCCACTGGATCCTTTTCTCTCAGTGATATCGCAACATAAAAACCAAACATACTGAAATGGCAAAGAATATGGCACATCCAGGCTTTGATCCTGTAAACTGGATATCCTGTGGCAAATATTTTGCCACTTCAAAGGTGATAAAAGTAATGGTATCTTCTGAAGCATCATTCTCCTTCCTTTCTTCTCATTAGGCATCTAGTTAAGATCATCAGGTCAAAAAGCATTTACTTCAAAGTTTGTATTTTATTCGACTAACCCAAAGGAATTCTGAAGTTGCATACTATTAACAGTCAACACACCAAGTTCTGTGATATCTCAAGCCATGTAAAGTCATAGAAAGCAGGGAAGGTAAGAGAAGTAGAGAAGGGAAGAGTCTTGAAGTAGATTGTACTTAAGGATTATGTACGACAAGAAACTGGCTCCATTTCTCAAATGCATCACTTAAAAAGCAATCAAATGCAGTGTTTGAAAATAAGCTCTGCATCACAAAGTCATTTCCCCATAACAGTGTCATTAACATTCCCAAGGTGAAGAAGCAATTCTGCAACATGCAGGAATTTCCTTCCAACTGTTTCCTCTGTTTACAAAGCCTAGATTAAGGATGATAAAAAATTAAGACTATTCCATGGAAACAATTTGAGTATAAACAGGCCCAACTCCTCTCTTCAACCCAGAGTGAGATTCTTACCTTCTCTCTATGACCCCCATCTTCTAGCTCACTTCTCTTTTCACTGGGATATCCACTGTCTCCACCATTTTCAAAATCCTGCAGAAGAAAACAGTGTTAGCACTACCCTCTGCAAGGATCTCAGCCTGACATTTCCCACAGAGAAAAACCTTCTGCTGCATCCATGAGGTATGTTGGATAGATATACTGGATGAAAATGATTTTATGTTGTGCTGCCTCTGAGAGACAGAGCAGGACATAATGACCCAGAAGGTCCTGTCCATGTTTATGGTCTCTTAGATACATTAAAAAAAAAAAGGGCAAATAATATCAAGGACTCACACATGTTATCAAACCAGGAGTCAAAACATTGATACAGGTTTTAAGTCTTCAGTAGCAGATGGAAAATTCCCATTGCAAACCTATTGCAGACTCCCCAGGTAAGGTTGTCTAACATCTCACAGTACTGGCATTTGCAGGAACCTAATCAATGGGGGTTCTGTTTAGCTTTCGTACCACCACAGTTGGCATGAGAGCCAAAGACGCAAGCAGAGGAAAAGATACAGACTTAGATTCATCTGTTAAAATACACCAGATGCAAATAAGTTTCTGGAGGACAAAAAACCCAACACAAACCTAAAAACTCCACTGTTTTAAAATAGGCTATTTTTCCTTTATTAGAAACGGCAAATGCCTGCAGGTAATGTGACCTGCAACAATGAAAGTAGGCAGAGCACCTTTATGTGCTTTTGCTGAACAAAGCCTTCAGGCAGTCCTTCAAAGACATTCATTAAGGAATTACAATCTCATTTCCTGCTGGAAAGACACTTACCCTTTGGTTATCAAGCTGATCGTAGTCTTTGTGAACCAAATTATCTATTTCATTGAACACAGGCCAATCTAGGAAGAAAAAGATTTGCTTCTTATTGTAAGGATAACGTGCTTCAGCAGAAAGCTCTAGATAGCATCACTTCACCTCCATTTCTTCATAGAAGCACCTCTGCATTAATTATCTACATAAAAGGACTTTTAGTTTTATTTCTGCTCAAAGAGGAATGCTGGAGACCAGTATCCTGGACTAAACACAACATGCTGCTGTGTTTAAAACTAACACAACAAAACAAGTCACTGTCAAATGTTCAGGAACCCCCACAGAAGTTATGTACAAGGCTCACTTACTAAGCATGTCCATCTTCTGGCTGTGAGGGGTTGCTGAGGAAGGAGAGCAGGGTAAAGAGTCAAATGCTACATCACTCATGCTTTCATCTCCAGAGTTTTCAGACAAACGGAAGAGCAGAGGAGGTCGACTACCAGACACTGTTCTCACCCGGCTGCTGCCACATTTTTCCTCTGTGCCACGGAGAATTGTTTGAGCAGAATCCTTGACAAATTAACAAGAAAGTCCCATGAATAATGGCTTTCTCTATTCTAAGCATGATACATAAGCCAACATGAATATTTACAGTTCTGTACAATAGAGGAAGTATAAATGTGCATGTGTGTATGAGCATTTGCTGTGAACATTTTACACTCCAACAAACTGTCAAGTCCTGCCATTGCTGTAGTCAGAGAGTTCTCTTTAAAACTGAATTTCATTCAAAACATTTCATCAAGTCACATTCCCACCAGTATCAGTTGAAGACAAGCAGTTTTACTCTTCTCCCCAAATTAGGTTTGAGATACAAAACTCACTAATGATTTCAGCATTTAAAGCTATACTTGGTCCTAAATATACATTACAAAGTTCCCTATTAATTAAAGCTACAGCATTAATTCAGAGACAAGGCTGGGTAAGTCAGCTTTAAATTGCTGTATTTTAAACTGCTGCAACATCAGTGATAAAGGTTTGACATAAAAATAGGTATTTCAGTTTTATTTACAGGGCTTTTAATGTTAGAATAAATCAGGTGTACCACTTAGTTAAACTTACTTAATCAAGCACTTACAAGCAATTTTTTATTATAATCCAAGGCTTCTCTCTCTTTGGATGAAAGATCAAATGGTGCAAGCCCCATGCTTTTGCAAATCTTGTTGCAGAAATGAGAATGAAAGAACAAGGCCATACCTCGAACACCTATGGCATTTAAAAAAAAGAGTGAAGAAAGGGTTTAGTAGAAGTTTCTAACACAGTTTATTTGATGAAAGGGGGAAGTCCTGAAGCATTTTCTAAAGTGTCAGAAGAAAAAAAGGAGAAAGTGCTTCGTAGCACACATAGCTCAACTTCCTTCCACTTTAACACTTCTAAGTGCTTATTACATATGCACAGCATATAACAACATATTACTCTGTCTGTGTCATTGAGAAACGTACCTAAATTTGATCCTGCTTAAAAAACTTGCTGTGTCTTACGAACAATTTCATGTCTGAACACTTGGGGCTTAAGAAATATTCAAGGCTCATCTCCCACAGTCAGCTGTATCCACTCCTGCAATGCAGCAAAGAAACTAATGGCCAGGATTATTGCTATCACATTGTAGGAAGCTACCTAATTTCATTACTTGTTTGGTTTAAGAGTAGGCCAGAAGATCAGCTCTTATTTTAAATCTGCCCTTATGTCACAGATGTCCTGTTCAGCCCCTTCAATACGACTTCCCCAGCTGTTGGCACAGCCCTCAGAAACGTGCCTGCTCATACAGACCTCTAGTGGCAGCTACTCAGCAGGCAGCTGGAAAGAGAAAAACATACATTACTGCATGAAAGAGAATCACTGATTTTACCTAGGTTGCCATCTCCAAAATCTGTACCATTCTCTGTATGGATCTGAGGGTCCGTGTAGAGGTCTCCAACTCCTTGGATATCAACAATAATGAGTTGGTGTCCTGAGCGCTCAAAGGTAAAGTGACTAAAGGCCTGGAAAGAACCATAGAAAATGTCTGAGAAAACTCTCCCTTGATCTACTCAAACCAGCATTTCTTGTAGAAATCTCATGAGCCTAGTGTCAAATATAACTGGTATAAACATGACTATGTAAGCAGTGTGAGACTAAAAGCATGTAGTAGATTGTTTCTCAAATCTGTCCCCATTCAGAGAAGAGCAAGGGTAAAAAGCAGCAGTGGGAACATGCAGGGGAGAGGTTATTGTTTTATTCCTCCTTCCTGTACCAGAGATTCTGATCTCCATCACAGTTCTTCACCTTAAGAAGTGGGGAGCTGCCTGGCAAGCAACATAAATGGCAAGGGAACAAGGGGCTCTGACTCTAAGTGCAGAATAACTCCTGCATGAGCACCCTGGCTATGCCTGTGGATCTCCAAGCTCTGCAGCACCAGGACATTGCTTCCTTCTGCCAAGAGGCAAAATTTTGCCATACTTGAGAAAAATACAAAAAAAAGTAAAGAAGTGAGTATCCCCTCAAAATTCCCCTTCCCCCTGGGAGGCCCCTCAAATGGCTGATCTGGCTCTACAGTCATTTATCTGGTAACAAAATGCACACTTTGCACTAAATGCAGCATTTCAAACCCCAAGTATAAACCCCATTTCTTTTTGGCATAAAGCTGAGACATACGAATCTTCTGGGAAGTCCTCCAAAAAGCACTGCCAGGCCTAGAGGAGGTGACTGGTGGTGATAGACAAACATTTTAACTGCAACAAACCTCACAGAACATTTTGTTTCCAACATGTGAAAGCACAGCACAAAAGACAGCCCAGAACATAAACCCCCTGGTTATACTAAGCATCATGACAAATGCCATAAAAGAGTGGGGGGGAGAAGTAACAATGAAGAGAACAAAACCCTCAAGCCCCAGTAAAACATTCCATTGCTATGCTGATCACTTGGCACTTTTCACCAGTAAAGTTCTTTTACCAGATCCAAGAATCACTTGAAACCTCTACTTGTCTTTCTATACACAACCTCAGATTCACTTACTCAGAGGTTGTAGCTGGAAAAAAAAAGTAATAGCTTTTTATGTGCAAATAGACTATGTTTAATAATGAGTTGGGTAGACTATTTAGTACATAGCATGTGAGAGGTCTTCCTTCCTGCCTTAATTTGAAGCAAGTTTGAAATATGTTGTTGCCTGCAAGTACAATCAGAGTCAAAGAGCATTAACCATGCTCAACTCAACTAAAAGCAACAGACACTGAAATGCGATAAAGAAGCTCTCAGCACTTGAACAAGCAGGTTCCAAATAAGATACAGACACACTGCAAAAAGCTAAATTAATTTGGTATTATATTGGGAAGCCTGCAGTCTCCCTTTCTGGCAGCAATGCAAGACCTCTGGATAGAGCCAAGAAATTCCCTGCAGCTGACTCTAGGGAAAGCATTAAATAAAAGCTCACTTGCGGAGTGAGACGAATGTTGTCATCTCGCACAAATCCAGAATTGGAGTTGTATTTGATGTATTTGCCCTCGATGTAGTGCTCCAGATGGAACAGAGGCTTTCCAGGTCTGTCCTTCATTTCAATAATACAGGTCTGTACTATATCCACCTGGGGAGGGGAAGAAAATAAACAATGACTAACAGAACATGGTCCTCAGATCAAAGTGTGTGAATCCTCCAGCTGTGAAAACTTGCCCAATGAAAGAAGCTGAACAATTGCAAAGATCTCTCTGTTTAACAAGGGGGTGGGGAAGAGTCATGTGCTGCTTAGGTTACTGGAGGAACTCCATAAATTAAAAGCAGTCACTTCAAAACTGCTTCCTTCTGCAACAAATCCCTGCATTTAAGATTTCCAGATTTCCATCTGTGCACTACCTTGCTATTATGAGGCAGGTAGTTATTAACCAAGCCTCACAGGGGAGGCAAGGCACACAGCCCACATATATAAAAGCTCATTCTGGTTATTAAATTGTTAAGGCCTCCACACCAAGTCATACTTTTAAACTCAAGCATTTTGTCACGTCACACAGTCTGTAGTAGAGCCAAGAGCAGGACTAAGATACCACAGATACCACAGTGCATGTACAGTATCCTTCCTACTACAAGCTGCCCCTTCCGCCCATTTCAGTTCATGTATGCATGATACATATCATAGACATAAAGAAGAAGAGCTCCTGGCTGTGAGTGCATAACAGTTGTAGTCTTTCATCCCTTCACTTTAGTTTCCTATCTTTTAACAAGCTGATTGCTGCTGGAAGTGCTTTTGTCCAGAACACGATGGCCAATATTGGCCAGCAGCTATCCAACTTAACAGCATGGAAAAGCACAAAGCTATGTTGGCTGTACAGAATGTTTAGAATGACCCCAGACCCAGAAATACGACCAGCAAAGTAGGAGAAGCACCTCTTCCTGAATCCAATGTAGTACAGATGATGGGAATGTCTTTGATACTTTGAGTCTAGTCTCATGTTCCCTCCACCCAGAAGTTTCACACACCTTAACACTCTGCACTTAATGCAATGTGCCAGTATTGCCACTGAGACACCCAAAGAAAATAAAGCCACAGTATCTTCATTTTTAAGAAAATTCTTGCCTGCTCCTCACAAGTCTGTATTTGAATAGCTTTGTAAAGTTGTTCAGTTATCTAGCTCTTAAAACCCAGTGCTAGTTAGGTGGTTAGATAGGCTTACAAGACCTAAGATCTACCTTCCTGAAGCACTAAGCAGTTAAGTGCTTGTTGAGATGGTTGCTGGCAATAAATTCTGTGACATCTCCAATTATCTCAAAGGCAGCTGGGCAAATATCAAACAGAGCAATACAAACATCATTGTATTTTGGCTGCAGTGAACAGCTGAGAACAGCCAGACATTCACAAACACAGGGCACCTAATTTGGGAAAGAGAAAGTAATTTGTGCATTTACTTAATTTAAAACCAGCTATAATTTAATGGAAAACACAGTAGGGCAGAAGAACCTATCCAAGCAATTAAATTTAACAGAATGTGAACAAGTGATTGCCTCTAAATTAACTTGAAAACTAATCTAATAGAAGAACACAACTGCCTATTTTCTTAGCAAGAACTCTGAATGTACCTGCTTGGGTGGCTTGTGCCGGTTGTACTCTTCTCCCCAGAGTTTTGCTTCCATCTGAAGTCGGACATCCTCAAAATAGACATCTCTGCCCACAGTTTCTATGTATTGCTTGGCAACATAGTTATAGGCACCCTTCCAGTTCTGTGTGTGCAAGAAGTTGGACAGCTTTTTCCTGAAAGACAAATCATTAATTGGTGGAATGAAAACCAGGAATTTGATTTAATCTTTCCCATTTGTTTGCCTGCATGGACAGACCCAGACCCTGAGCATCACCCTCACTCATTTATGAGATACACTGGCTGAAGAGTGAAGCACAGGCAGGTGGCAAAGGGCAAGCAACATCCCTTATGAATGAATGGCTGGGACACACTAAGGTACCTGTTTGGTTTGACTGCAGCTACTTCTGCTCTGAACTTCCTCCTTGTCTCTTTTCTTTTCCCTCCTGCTCCCTTAAGGCCCAGAGCAAGGTGCCACCTGAACACCCTGTTCTAATGTCAACAGTGTTTTTCTGCAGAAATTCACAGGGAGTGGCCTTTCAAACATGAACTGAGAGGACAAAACCCTCTCCTGTAAGAGCAGACTGCTGTCTTCTCAACACACAGGAATGAATACTCAATACCTGCTATGTTCCCAGAAGGAAAACTGCACCTGATGGTTCTTTCAATTTTAGTTGATGTACAGATCTTTAATCCACAGATGCCTCAAGACGGAGGGGAGGCAGGGGTCTGACAACAGAGTATCTGCTGGCTGCCAACAAAAGGATTAGGAAGGTGTGCAGTGGTTGCAAAGCATGCCACCATTCAAGTCAAATGGGAAAATCTCAGAGTTATCAAGAATTCCAAAGCAGACATAAGCTCCTTTCCTAGAGCAGCCTCATGCACTTACATGGAATATGGGTGAAAACACTTATCCTTCCCTTTAAGAACTTCATTCAACTAAGTCAGCAGAAAGGTGTAAGACCCCTCTGCTGTGGCAGCAGTAGACCCCAGAAATGCCAAGCCAGCCTGAAGAAATATGAAGAGGAGTATTCAGAGTAAGACAGGGTTGGGCACTGAGCAGTTCCCATACTCAGTAACAAGCAACGGCTCTGAGCCTTTCTTGGTGCTGTGCCAAACTGAACATTTTGAGAAGCTAGTAGCAGCACTCAAATTCTCAACCCTCCCCATCCTTCCTTTCCTTTCTCTTTCCTACAGCCTTGTTGCAGAGGTCTTAGTACAGGGGATGCTCTAAAGGCAAAGCAACTTCATATTATCTGCTGTCCTGCAGGAATGGGCAGACAGGTCACTATAACAGAGACCTTGGAAAGAAGGAACAAGTAACACAAGCCAGCTCATGTGCTCTTCTAAGGCAAATACTCTCTGAACTTCACTGAATCAGCTCCAGCCAATGTTGTCACTATCATGATTAAAGACTTTCAGAGTTGCAAAAATCTAGAAGAGAGTGATCCAGATGGGAAATATCAGAGCACCACAGAGTTATGGAAAATCCGGCATCAGGAAGCTGACATACAAGTTTTATTTTCTTAGCACAAGAGGTTAAGGCAAAGCTACAAAAGTCAATTTCTGTTTATGGCACATAAGATACTGTGTAAGGTACAAGATATTGTGTAAAGAGGAACGTGGTAAACAACAAGAGCTAAAAGCAATGTCAACAGGCTAAGATTTGTTGCTTGCAAGGCTCCATTCACTGCTCTATCTGGCTTTGCAACAACAGATCCACCAGCTTGGACTGATACTGAAAAAACACCAGCTGGGAGGACTGAGGGATAACTCATCCTCCCTTCTGCTGAAGTACAAAACACCATGTTTCTATCATTTACAACTTTCTTTCCAGAAATGAATCCAGACATGAAATCCAATTTCTCTGGATTGGGCAGCTGGAAAGATAGGGAAAACAACCTTAAAAACATACACATATACATTTTTCAGGAAATATTAATTTCCAGAACCTGAAAAGGGTAGAGCACTGTTCTAGCATGAACTGATTCATAGCTAGATGCCGATTCCCACACCCATATTTACTAACAGTCTCCAAGGAGAGGAAAATTCCTCCTCCGTCTTCTCCCCCACTTTACCCTTCTGGAAAGAGTAACTGCTATGAGTTCAAGCTCTGCCTTACTCAGAATAGGATTTCTCTGGTACAAGTGATCCAAAGTAACCTCTGGGATGATAACCTTCTTCACCAAGGGAGCTTTCTGGGTTGAGATAGCACCATCCATCTATTCTTTCCCCTTTTCTCTGCCTAACCAGAGACCTCAAGCTGGCCTCCAGGCTGCACACACCTACAGCTCCATATCAAATTCAAACATATTTTAGCACACTAGGAACACAGAAACAAAGTAGCTGCTTCTGTACATTCGTATTTTGCCTCCTTGAGATGGTGGAAATAGCATAAATTTATGAATTGCTGATTGCAGGTTTCCAGAACTGGGCATGACTGGATGTTATGCATCGCACTGCAGTTCCAGTACAGACAGTGGTTTGACTTTCCAAAGCAAGCTCACTAGACACCTGTGCAATGCTTGCTTGTGCTTTCCTTAAGAGAATGTCCTGCTTTCTGAATCCAGACCTGTGCTGCAGCTGAAGTGACACAAACAAGAACAAACTCCTCTGCTATACCTTCGAAAAAGGCACAGCAGGGAGCTAATGGTGGGGGAGCTTCACTTTATATGATTTCCATCACACTTAAGTGAAATTCCAGTCATCACAGAGGACATACTGCATGGAGGTCAATAAAGACAGACGGCAGATACTTACGTTCTGAAACACTCTCGCATTGCTCCACGGCCAAAAGGCTAGGGGAAAGAAAAAAAAACCACAAATCCTAAGAGCAGAAATTATTTTGAAGCACAAAACACAGAAGGACTACTGCCAGCCAAGAAGATGCATGGGAAAGGAACAAATGTCTCATGTTGCTAATGGGAAAACACTGACTCCATGTTCTACTCTACTCTGAGGAGAAAAAGCTGTAAGGACATCAGGCATAAGGGATGAACAGAATCAAAAGAGAGATAGAAAATAATGACACTGAACTGTTAAAATTACATAAGTAAAACATCTTGCTGCCACTATTCAGTAACAGGAAGTGAGATAAACTCGGCTGCTAATAAACATGACAGACAGCGTGATCTTACTTGTGATGCCATCTTGATGAGGACTTCATCTTCAACCCAGTCTCCAGTGACTGCATTGTACCTGCAAAATCAGATGTGCCTCTTAGAAAAATGCAAAGGGAATCCAATACGTCCCAACCCCAGTGCCTACCCTTATCTCCAGTGGACTGCTAAAAAGTGCTATCCCAGGCCAACACAAACTTCTTGTCTCCCCATCACACTCCACTTCTCTTTACCTTGTGTGAAAAAATATGTATAGCTCTCTGAAGACAATCATACCGAGAGTGAACAGATTCCACTAAAGAAGCTGCACTTCTGCAGCACTATAAATTAGGCTTTGTTTGCTTTGATGTTTAATCTCCTCTGTGATGCCTAGACAGTAGGCAGGAAGAGCTTTACCAAGCCCTACATTCTGGACAGGTTCTCTCCCCCAAACCTGAGCTTGCATAAAACTGGTTCTGACTGGGGATCTGTCACAGAGCTGTGGAGGATGCAAGCACAGCACAGCACCAGCTGTGGCAGTGAAAAGCAGTGAGGCCATGAACTGCCCAACATTGCACCAAGCCTCTGCACAACCCTACAATAAAAACAAAGAGTACAACAAAGTCGTTTCTCCCCACCCCCTTAACTCTCAACACAGTAAAAGCCAAATTGAGAGCCACAGTGGTTGAGTCACCAACACATGACTGTTTCCAGCCTGATTTTCCCAATCTGCACAAAGTAATTCATGCATGCATATGCCCCATATATCCCCTTATATAGTCTTTATCACCCCAGTTTGCAGCAGACAAAAGAGATGGAAATGGGAATATCAGAACCATTTCTTTTCCACAGGATATTCTAGAAGCCATAAACCAGTTACCACCTATTCATATTTTTAAACATGCAAACTATTTCAGGACTGCATGGCTGACCAGGGAACAAGAGCACTGCATGACAGCACTACACTATTGGAAGGGAGGCCTCCCCAGCCGCTGATGTTACATGGCGATTAACTGGCCTCTAAACTCCTACTCCTTCCACCCTGAAACCTGTGTCAGTAGGGTAAAAGTTTTGGCAAAGCCTGTTCTGAAGCACTGAGGGTAGTTCAAGGGACAAACTCAGTTTCAGCACGTACACCATGCGGAGTTATTCTGGGCTTTATAAGGACCTAAATTCCAGCCACATGCAGCAATACTGCACAGACAGGCAACAGTGAAACTGCTATTTTGGGAAAGGCATAGTGTTACTTTTTTTCTAAACTATTTAAACTAAGTGTGCTGCCTCTTTATTTGGATTAGTTTCCTTATTAGATTAACTTTACAGCATTAATAAATCAACCAGAAAATACTTTTCAGCCATGTTTCCTGTCTACATGGTGAAACTCAGATCCTCTTAAGATGGGAGAGAGAAAGAATGTGACACTGGCTTGCAGAAATGTTTATTTTTTGATAATGTGCAGAATTTAGGTATTCCTGAGTTAAGACACACACACTTTGGAAACTCCAGCTACGCAATTACATACATTCTGCGTGACAAACACAGCCCTCGCATAGACCGGCACATTCTGTTTAACACTAGCATTAAAAGCAGAAACAGACCTGTAACGAGTGGCGTGTTCCGTCTCAATGTCCTCAAGATGAAATTCTGCCCATGGATCAGGCATGTGTTTAGCTTTCTCAATTGCATGTTTCCAGGTTTCCTGAAGAAGTTACAAACTAGCAGGTTATTTACAATCAGTAGCAACTCCTAACAATGGCATTTTCTAGAGCACATCAGGATCCCTAGTCTACAAAGATGCGCAACTTGCAACCATCCCCAACAAAGCACTATTAAGACCAGGGACCAAAGGGTGGAAAAGACCATTCTGGCATTTCATAGCTTGAAATACAGTTCAGAAATATGAAGTGTCAGGTTTCAGTTCAATGTGCACTACTATAAAGTTACCAAGAACGTCATCTGGTCTAGAACGTACCAAATACAAAACCTGTTGTCATTTGCAAATATCTTTAACGTACATTGCAAACAGTGGTAAGCCACACCTAAATGATGTTAACTCATTTTTTATTGGTTTGGTTTTCAACATCACATAGCTAACAGCTTATGCTGGCAGATAAAGCATTAAGAAGTCCATTAGCAGGAGAGCAATTTGAAGGAAGACAAAAGTTCTGTAAACCCCAGAGTTCCCAAGGAAGAAGAAATTAGCATGTTGCAAAAATTGATTATTACAGCAATTCCAGACAAGTAGCTATTTCAATCTCCACCAAGTCAAGAGTAAAAAAACTACAGGAATTTTTCTGGAATATAAACAGTCTTTCTATGCCAGCCAGCGTGGATGCTTTTCTCCTAACATTTAAATAACCCTTCTTTTCACATTGTCCTGTTCCAAGAAACTAAAGATACGATCCTGTTATGTGCCAAAGGCCTTCTGCAAGAAGAGCAGGAAAAAAGGCCTCTCTATCCCCCTGCCAGTGAAGAAACACTGAGCTCTGAGACTTTGGTACTGCTTCTCTTACTCAACTGCAAGTATGCATGAATCATAACTTTTAAAATACTGGGGTTTTTTTCTGTAGAATTTAAATATATCAAAGCTTTTTAAAAAATACAGTGTGAGTTGGTGTCAGCAATGACATTAAGGAGTTGTTGAAGCAACTGAGCTTTTAAGTGGTTCATGTTTATTTTTATTTCAGCTGTAAACCTGCATACCTTGCAAACAATCTTAATGCTTCCCTTTCTGACAGTAAAGCCACAAAAGAAACATAGTACTACAATAAGTAAGTTTAAAAGACATGCTGAGAAAAATTTCCTATGTTTCATAACAAGATGACATTGCCTCAGATCACACAAAATTTTTCATATTGAATATATATGAAATAGAAACAGAACGGAGTAGAATTGCTCTATTATTAAACAGGTTCCTCTTCAACAAGTGATCTCTGTCCATGCTATGTAATGATTTAAGTAATTACTTCTGCTTGATCTTGTGAGGCGCTTTGTAAAAATCTGTATTCTAATCTTCAAACAGAAGATGGACTTCATAGAGAACTAAAGATGGGTATTATTTCATTTAACAGATATCTTCCTTAGTTTTGACTTGATGGCGTCTATGGGCAGAGGCAACTGAAGCAGTTCTCCCAAACAACAATATAGGAATAAAAAAGGGCCATAAAAGGGGGAAAAAACCCACCACACAAATAAACACAAAAATCTCAATGCATCTGTTCGATAGGGTGTTCACATTTTCTTTTTAACCTACCCGACTATGGTCAACCACAGAGCCATGCTTAGAACGATGCTGTGTGTCATTCTAAAGGATGCATGAGAAACAAAAGTAGGAAAATACAGGTGGTAAGACAAGTGATTGATAAAGTGTCTCTGTTCTCTGTGTTAATCAGAAAAAAAATATCCAGTTAAGACACTCAAATTCTTAGAATGAAGCTACTGATGTAAGTTGGCAACATTTTAATTGGAAAGTATTAGTTAAAAGGGTCTTGCCTATTAACTGTGTAATTAAACATTGCTGAGTCCCGTTGAAAGGGAAGGGACTTAATAGCTACTCTTCTGCCTCTGCATTTCATGATCGGCCATTAGCTTTGGAATCTGAGAAGTGGATTCTGATCAGACCAGGATATTGTGGTTTCAGATATTATTTGCCTTGGTTGTCTGCTTCAGTCTGTGCTGGACATGGCTATTTCTGCAGCTGAAGCAGCAGACAGATTTACTTGCTCCACATCTCAACCCAATACATTTTGTTTGTTATAAGAGTTAAAATGCCAAACCAGACTTTGTAGAGCCCCAAACATGGAGATATATATACTGCAGAAGCAAGAGGATAGCTTAGGAAGGAGGAAATAATTGCAATTTCTTAAGACTTCATCAGTTTTATCTCAGGCCACTACTCAGACCTCACACTGTAAACCCAGAGGCAAGTATTTAGCATGTGCTAACATGTCCACACAAATGAAGACTAAGCTCCCTGTCAGCTCTTCCTTAGCATAGTATACACTGAAATCTGTCTCCTTATCTATACTAAGCTTTTACTCTTAACCTTCCTTAGCAATATGTACCTTTTAATGTGGTAAAAATCTTACTGCAGACAAGACAGTTTCACTTTTAATGTGTTACTTGTCAGCTGACTGAAATATACCCTCTACTATGTCTCCAGGAATAAAGCATGCATTAGGCATAACCAAGATTTTAGAAGATCTATTAAGTAAGTAATATGTTAATATTTATAACAGGAAATGTGTTACTGAAACACATTAAACCCTAGTCTAAACAAAATCTACGAGACATGCCAGTTTACCACAAAGGGTGCTAATGTGGAGTATCTAGCCGATAGAGTGAATGTCGCTTGCGTCCCTATGGCTCCACTGACTGTGGGTTCATCTCCCTGTGCAAAGGGAGCCAAGTGGTACAGGACACACTGCCAAGGAAGCACCAACTATGGCCCCTTCGACCTCTCTGCAATGCTGTGATTGGTGTTGAGTTTTCAAAGGTCAGATATTCCTTGAGGACACTGTCAGGAACTACTGCCAGTGTGAAACTTCATGCCCAAACATAAGAATCAACAAGTTGAAAACTCCCTAGGAAGGAATTATAACCCCCATCATTACAATTTTGTTTGTCCAAACAAAAATATGACGGATTGTTAACTCCACTTGCCAAAATGCTTAATAAAATATTTTCTTCCAGGCCCCAGTTTAGCTTCCTTTTCAATCTCCCAATCAATGCATTGCATTTTTAATGGTTTGATCATAATGGCAGCAAACTGTTTGCCTGGAATCTGCTGCCTCTGTATATGAAGATCTCCCACTAAACTCAAAGGCACAGCAAGCAATTCCATGGCAGTGTCAGACTACAGGTTTAATGGAATTAACTGCAGGTCTGGAAAATGAGATGCATTTTTTCATAGAAAAGCATTAGTACAGCAGAAGCAGTTAAAGAACTTCTCATGCCAACTACGCAAAGCCAAACCCTCACTGAAGGCTGGAGCCAATACTCACCTTAAAGCTAAATGAGTTTCTAGGAGAAGAGCTTGAACTGTACTGATCAGTTTTTGCTAAGCTGCTGTAATAATTGTCAACTTTGATACTGGCAGACTTGTTAGAAACCGGATCATCAGTTATTGGACAGATAAAATAATTGTCTTCATCATCACTATCAGCATCAAGATAATCTGCAGCGTTCACTGTAGTCGATCTAGCATTATCAATCCCTTCCATACGAAAAATAAGGTCCTCGTCTGCCATGTCTGTGGGCTGCTTTATCTCCTGCAATGATTCAACCAGCTACTATTCCAATGAAGGGATGAAGCTGGGTGGGAGAGGAAACAAAACCAGGGTGTTATTAAAATAATGGGGAAAAAATATTTGCCCATGTTAACAGTTCTTTGCCAAAGACAGCAGAAAGCTTGATTTTGTCACTGGGTATTTCGATTTGTTAGTAGTTTATTAGATCCTAGGAGAAGAGTATATAGAGTTTGGATTCTCCTGGGTCCTACCTCCAAACTAAACTAAGGAAACTAAGTAAATTGAAAGTCAAAACAGCATGAGGTAGACAGATTATGGGGTTTTATTAAAATCTGCTGAACTGCTTGAAAGCTCAGAAGGTGACATTCTCAGTAAATATTTCAGTGAGGCCTTCTGACACATTAAACAATGTCAGAGTAAACAATATGGGGATTTCCATCTAGGTATCAAAACTGCAGCTCTGCCAAGTCTCCTGTTTTACCACAGCTTTTCCAAATCAGTAAGCCCAGCTGCAGGCAGAGCAGACACTGTACAACTGCTGCAACAGACGTGTCATACAAAAAACCGTAAGTGAATTGTGGAATTATTCTTCCTGGTGCTCAAGTTCCACCCCTGGGCATATTACAATGGGAACATGCCCAGCAGCCTCCACTCAGAAAGAATTTGTCATGATTCAGCAGAATGCAAACAGAAATCACCTCCCAAAGGCCCAGGCTACAGAAAGTGAGTGTTGTGGCTTTCACACATTAGCAGCCACACAGATGCAAACAGTTCTGCTCTTCTGCATTTCACAGTCCAGAGCCACTGGCAGCAGGACAACCAGCACTGACTTTCACAGAGCTGTCTGCCAGCTGGCAGCTTTCACCGTCAACATTATGCTGTTTGTTACTGCCTTTCTGATGGAGATAGCATTCCCACCACTTGAGCAGCCAGCAACACAGGTAACACCAGAACTCTATCTGCATCAGGCAGTATCAGCTACAGTAAATCACTGCTGAAGAAGGTCTGAGCCAACTCATCTGACTTTCCACTGAAGCACCTTTGGAGCATTCACGCAATCTGCTCTTCTAAGAAAAGGCCATGTGAAAGCTGTCACTTCTGCAAAGAGGCAGTAGCTCCTAACTGGAAGAGGAAGCTATCCTCAACTGCCACTACCATTTTTACTGCAACCATCTTACTGAAGTCTAACAAGTATTAGAGAACATTAACCTCTACTGCTTGTCAGCAGAAACAGCAGATGCAAAATGATGCAAGACCAACTCCGAGATAAACTGCAGTCACAGCTACTGCCCGGCACTCCTCTCTACTACTTTAGTCAGATACACATCAGCAGATCCATGAAGTCTGTGTTCACCCAAGAAATAGCAGCAACAGCAATGCAGGTTTATGGAGCAGTGATTGCAAGCTTTCGTGGTTTCTGTGACCTGTTCTATAAATAGAACACTGTCACACAAATCAGTTTGTATTTAAAGCTAATAGTGTTTGTAAGACTCTGCCAGTTTTTGTTGGAACTGTTATTTCTTGTGAAAGACTTGTGGTGTTTCCCTTGGAAGTGTACGTACTAAAATTCACCCTAACATAACATGCTCTTCAAAACAATTCACTAACCGAACTTTAAACTACACAAACACTGCTCTAAGCCTCATACTTTGACCAAAGGCCCTACAAAAAAGCCTGAGCTTCATCCAAAGGCCTACATTTTGTACTTCTGCATCATGGCATAAACCTGTACTACCTAGAAATTCTGCTTCTGTTGATGCTATGTTTTCACCATTTAGTCTTTAATACCCACTGCAGAAGTTTTCCCCTAGGGCTAAGCAGCAAATAGAGCAAGACTGCATTGAACCTAGCCTGCAAGCCCACGTTATCACCCACAACCTGTAATTTAACTACCAAATACAATCTACTTTGAAAATGTAGTCTTTTTTTTAATCAACCTGGTACTATAGGATTCAGAATGAAGCCAGTCAAGCTATTAAATCTGCTCAAGTCTCTACTATTTGGGGGGCTTTTCCAATGGCTGAACTGTTTATCTTTCTCTTGCTTTTATATCCGAGAGTCACACCAGCAGGAGGAGCAGGTGAGTTGCAAGGCCAACCCACTATTTTTCCGAGCGAACAAGTAAACACAGGTGAAAACGCACACCTCACAGTGCTGGTAAAACATGTTTCTTGTAGGCTGTCCGTTGCTACAAAACACTTCTGATTTGGCATGAACCTTGAGAGCATCTGCCTTCAGCACTGAAACCTGTCCTAATTTGTCCTGAATAATAATAATATAGTAATAGCATAGTAATGTTCTACTCTAGTCAGTAAAATAACAGACAACTCGAGCATCTGCAACTTCTTAGTGGCTGTTTCAGCTCAGAAACAACCCTCTGCACCCCTTCATCAGAGATCAAGGAGAACAGGAACTGTCCCAGAACAGAGGAAGTCCCTCCATTAAACTAAGAATGTTCCCACTCTTCCTGGTACAATACTGAACTCCTTTTGGTTTAATACCACAGTGGCTAAAGCCATCTAGCAGGATACCTGCAACAGTAACAAGCAGTTTTCTATGAAAGAAATTTTTCAGATTAACATTCCTTGAAAATAAAGATTTAAAATTTAACCTAAGCAACTATACAGGCTGTGCCCCTTACAATATATTATCTTTATGAACCACATACACGAAGATATGCAACGTGTTCCCAAACAACCCCAGTGCCACATTAATGTTCTGTAGCACATTACAGAACTGCTGTACTTTCCAAGCACACAACCAACCCTTGTGAAGCAAACATCTATTTCTCATCTGTACTATGTGCTGGCATGAAAACAGGCTTAGTAAGTCAAGGTAGTAGCTCTGATAAAAACAAAACAAAACACACACGAAGCACACCAGAAAAGCTTTAACACACTGGCTACCTTTGACAAACCTGGTCTTACCAAGTAGAGATCTTCTCCTGAGAAGCCTTTACTTCAGGTCCCTTCCAGTGTGTCACTACTGCAAACACCGTGGCACAAACCAAATCCAGTTTGCCTGCAAGCACAGCTGGAATAATGCATTGCATTAGCCAGAGAGTGTTAGCATTGATGCAAATTCATGAAGTGACTGTGAGAGGTCTCTTGAGCCAGCAAAGAATTTTACAAAGCATCAGAGACTCAAAACCCGCTGCAAGGAAACATATTGCTGCTTCAAACACAGTAATGGCTTTTAGAGTCCAAGCAGTAAAGCACAGAAACCATCCTTCTGAGTCAAGTCTACGCTTATGCCAAATATGCAAACAAACATTATGTTAGCAGCATAAAAGTGTACAGTCAGGGTGTAAAAGGACAGAAAAGGAACTTCCGAGATAGTTTTAAATGTCCTTGCACTGCCATTAATAGTTATTTCAGCTGGCTTTAAACACACAACACTTAATTATCAGTGACTTTTTGTAAGCATTTGCTCAGTACTTCACGTTGTTAATCAACCTCATGCTTTCTGTATGCTGAGACATTTGAGAAATTACCCAAAGACAAACAGTCCTAAAGACCACTGCAGGCTGCCACCGAGTACTCAGCCAGCCTTTCACTGCCCGAGCTCCACGGGGGCTTGCAACCCGCCGTCCGCTCCGCACACACCAGCGCTTGGAAACAGGATTTCGGGGCTTTTAAACTGGGCGTGCCCTGCAGTTAATTGCACTCTCCTGGAAACATACATGTGTGAAACTATTATCTCCAGGCGTAAGTGCAGGAGTGTTGTCCAATATAAAAATATCAGGTTATTTTTAGGTCCCCACAGCAGCTCACGGCTTGGCCGAGGGCCTTTTGCAGGCTTTAACCGCCGAAGCCGATCACCATTTTCTGTAACTAAAAGCGCCCATTCCGTTCTTCGCCCCGCGAGCAGCCTGGCGACAGCTTTCACAAGCCCATCCCCCCAACCGGTGTCGGCCCCCAGCACCGCGAAACCACCTACCGGGGTAGCGCAGCCGGCCCCGCCGCCCCGATCGAGCAGAGCGCTATCGCTGCCACGGCGCAGCCGCCCTGCCGGGGGTAGGCGGGCGGCGGGGCCGCCCCTCACCGCCCGCGCTGCGCCGGGCGCCGCCTTCCCGCCCACCTCTCGCCTCAGGGGTAGCGCGCGCCCTCCGCAGCCCGCCAATGCCCGCACACAGCGGTGACGGGGGCGGCATTCCGATCGCTTCATGTGAGGAAGGGACCAGCGATTAGCACTGTTGGGAGTTGGAGACCGGGCAATCCCGGGAGAGAGGGAGCAGCAGGTGGTGTGCTGGAACCCGCGTGGGGCCAGATCTGCTGAGCCTCGTTCAGAGGAGCCGCACCCGAGTTTCCTTCCTCGCTGCTTCCTTTGGGTTTGGACTGGGCTTCCCGGGGCAGGTGCTCCCGCCCCCAGAAAGGCAGGAAGCGGACACAGAGTGACCCAGGGACCTACGGGGGTCTAGGCCCCGAACATTGGCCTTTTCAGCGACATTAGATTGCACATCTCTCCTTTTCTCCATGAGAAATGGCAAAAGAATGCGCTGGCTTTCAGTTTCCAAGGGCTGCAGATTTCCTCAAGTCATCCACATCTGCTTTCCTCCTACACCACTGCCTTTTTGGGTTGGAGACACCCATGGTTAAACTTTTCCTCAAGCTAGAATTTTTGGAAATTTCAAAGAAAACTCATCCTTTCATGGGTTACATATAAATTAAATAGGTTCTGGCTTAATTTACTTGACAGCCTGCAAAGAGCCTGCTCTTCTTGCTGTCACTGAATCTTGTATTCATGATAAATAATCCCCATTAGTCCTTTTTACTGTAAGTGGGGGTTATGGAACCAAGATGTGTGTTCTCCATGCCAGATGCATGATCTCCTGCAGTGCCACAGATGAATGCACAACCCCTGGTCTCTCCAAAAGGAGAGCACACTGGAGAAACATTGCTGCAACGCTAGCACTGACATAATCTTTAGGAGGAAGATTACTAACGCTTACTTAAAAACACACAGAGCAGATGCTCTGACTGTGTGCCTGGGATACCCACCTACCACCACATAGATTAAACGAGCATTAGTTCGGGGACTGGAGGGACTGCATGCAGGAATGCTGCCTGCTGCTGGGGACTTCCTTGGCAGCGATTCCCAGCTGAGGGTGCAGCTCTCGTTTGAGAATGTGGAGACTTGACTGAGCCCCTGTTCAATGTTGCTTCCTACAGGCACATTTCTGGGTAGCCTCAAGGTTCCTGCACTGTTTAAGTTCAAATTAAGCACATTTAGAACATTTGTGGAAAGTCTCTGAGGTCCTATTAATCTTGCAGCTGCGAATCACTGTTGTAAATAGTAACAACGACTGAAAACAGAGCACTGTTGCCCCGTCAGCACCAGAATGTTATCTCCCCGTTTCTCATCCTGTTGGCAGCCCACCTAAGCACCCTCGGAGCAGCACCGGGCAGGGCTGCCATCAGGATGCCTCATAGCAGGGCCTGAGAAGAGAGCAGACATGTCAAATTAATTCTGAAGGCCTGGTAGAAGACAGATGTCTGGTTCCCACTGCATGAAAATATATTGATAATGGTTAAAAAAAATAATACCATCTGCTATTGTAGGGTACTGATAGTGGCAGAATACTGTTACTGGTGTGATGCAGGAGCATAACTGAACAAGGCAACTTTAAACTCCTGCAAATACCCAGCATTGGTTTAAGCTAAAAGGGTCCCATGGCATATAGCTGTATTATGCTCTATTTCCTTACACAGAGAGTTCTGCTACCTCAGGAACATAGTTAAGTTATACCATCTTGAGCAGCACATTTCTCATGCTTTTAAATAATCCAGCTCTGGTATCCTGATGCAAGGGCACACTTTCAGGTTAACCCTGGGGGCTTCTCTTTGTAACATTTTCTTTAAAACACAATCAGTAATGATGAAAATGTGTTTGATTAAATACTAAGAGAAACTGTTGTTCCAGGAAACTGCAGTTTTTGAAAGGAAAAAGGCATTTACACCTCAGGTGATACTAACTTTCAGAGCTATTCTGTGTTAGTTTGAAAATCCAGATTAAAATTTGCCTGTAAATCCTATGAACAACTTGTCCCAACTTGCTCTTACGACAGTCCCTTCTTACATGGTAAATCAAGCTGGTCATAAATTAAGCATAAGGTAGGTGTATGTAATACACAGATAAAAGCTTCCTGGAGCATCAGTGCATAACTTCACACAGAAAGAGAAATGGTAGATGTAATTTCTCTGTATTGTTTTAACTGGACTTAGTCTTGGCGTTTTTAGTTCTGTCTACAAAGTAATTCTACAAATTCTTGCTGCAGGCCTGCCAGAATTAAGAGAATTTTTCTACTCACCACTGGCAGCTTGAATCTCAATCTGGTTGCCAAACCCAGCTCCCTCGTGGACTGCAAAAGCACTTGCTTACACCATGCCCAGACTCAGCACCAGCAGGAAATCGAGGCACCAATGCAGCATGACCAGGAGATGTTTGAACTGCCCTGGCCACCAGCTGCACTTTGTCCCAGTCTCTGCTGCTCCATGTTGAGTAGCACCGAGATAAAAGCAGCCAGAGGCCACTCATTCGGGTGGGAATGGTTCAGCTGAAGACACACTGTGCTGTCAAGCAAGCAGCTGGCTAGGAAGGTCACTAGGCCCGCAGCGTACTGGCAGCTCTGGGCTGTGCAGCTCTGTGGGCAGCACGCACGGTGCGGTAGGCCAGGCCGCTGTCCCACCGAGAGCAGCTGGGAGAAGGCAAGGGGGTTTCTGCTTGTGGATAACGAGGCAGGCCAGACCCTTGTCCTAATAGAGACGCATAAGCAGGCACCAGCCGAGTGCTGCCCTCGCCCCTGCGTGGCTACAGCAACGTTGCCGGGACAGCAGATTTGCGCCGTCGGGCAAAACCCCTCTAAGGGCAAGTGGGTGCTCTGTCCCTGCTGCTGTAGGGAACAGGCACTTTGCCGAGGAGCCAGCCCGTGCCTGCCGAGGACAAAGTGCAGTGAGGCGCAATCCGACTGCGGGAGTTCTGGGGGAGAAACGGGCTGAGGCTTGGGGGCCGGCCCGGTCCCGGAGAAGGATAACGATCGCCGGGAAGGAAGAACAAGGAGGCCATCCTCCATCTTCCGACGGCGGCCACGGCTCAAAGGCTAGCGCGGGTGGTACCGAGGCCACGTGGGCAGCCGGCGCCGAGCGCGCGACAGTGACGCCACCTGTCGGGCGCTTGCCGCCCGCCCCAGACGCGGAAAGCCCGCGGGGCCTGGGTGGGGGTCATGGAGGCCGGCAACAGCCAGGCCACAAAGGTCGGAGCCGGGGAGGAAGGCTGCGCTCGCCGTAGTAATGCATTTTGGGGGAGCGAGTACGCCGGACAGCCATGCGGGAGGGGGCGTTGCAGTAGCGCGGATACAGGTGGGCGACATGCGGGGGTGGGTGGGGAGAGCGGCGGCACCGCCCCCTGAAAGAGGCCTGGCGGGCGGCTGAGCACCCAGGCGGTAGCGTGGCCGAGTGGTCTAAGGCGCTGGATTTAGGCTCCAGTCATTTCGATGGCGTGGGTTCGAATCCCACCGCTGCCAAGCTGTTTTGTCCCCGCGGGCATGGTAGTGGCTCCTTTTCGCCGGGCGACCGCGGGGGCAGCCTGGAGATGTGACCGGCTTTCAGCGGCCGATCCCTGCACCGCGTCCCGCGGCTGCCGTGAGCGCGGCAGGGTGTGACCTGGGGGTTGCTGGTGCCACTTATTAAAATCAAGAAAGCCGTGGCATGGGCTTCTCTTGGGGTGTCTTTTGCCTTAAAATCAGAAATGCTGTTTTCTGCAGTTCTGCTCTCCTGTGCTGCACCCTCAACCCACAGGGCTGCATCTGGCCATTGCTGCCTGCCTGGAGGTCTAAGCACTCTCCTGTTCTCCAGAATTCTCCGATTTATCTACGTTTATATCTTCCCCAGAGTTCTTTTAGATGTCCTGTCTCATCCCTAGTTCTGTCTGTTAAATTCTCCCTGCTCACACCGTGTTCTTGGGTTGTTCCCTCCCCATATCACAGGCTGGAAAAGGTGCAGACAGCAGCGTGAGTGGTGGACGGGAGGGAGCTTTCGGCCCATTTTCGCTGAGCTCACTTGAGCTACTGCACGGATTTTTCTCAGTACAGCCGCTATACCTTGAAAATCAGATACAAACCCAGTTGTACCTAAAGTTTACCTGATAAAGCAACTAAACTTCGTTAGTTGACCTTAACTGCAAGAAGCAGCAGATTAGTGCAACCCATTACTGGCAGATTCTCCTACTGTGCCATAAATGCACTTAACCAATGTAACTTAGGAACTTCCAATATAACTAAAACACGTAGTTTGAGCTGGTGAAAAAACATACCTGCGTGTCCCTTTTTACGCTTCCGAACCCCGAGTTGGAGCTACCGGAGATGGCTCTGCACCCCAGGGGGTGGGAGTGGCTCTGGAATAGTCTGCAGAGGCACAGGAGAGGCTGCAGCCAAGTTCAAGTACACTTTTATTTTACCTCATAGGCAATGTGATACAGTTAATTCACAGTGTGAATTCACTCTGTAGGGCTAGTATGTCTTATTTATAGCAATCCTTTGATATTTACAGTCCCTTCATTTGTTCCTCCGTTCCCCAAGGCAGTGAGCTGTGGCAGCAAGTATGGTCAATCTCTCTCATGCCAGCAATGTTTCTTCACTGGTGAAGGACTACAGGTGGGCTGTAGCTCTTCTTTCTGCAGGTTCTCATTTACTTCAGCAATCAATATGGAAAGTTTGGGGTTTTTTTTTTGGTGTGAAATAAAGAGAGACAACAACCTCTACTCCAGTGTGTTTCAGTGATCTGTCTGCAATTGTTTCCTGTATTTTAATTTCTCAAGTACAGCTACTGATGGGTTACAATTTTGGTGTTAAATAACTGTTTTCTGTGCTGGGGCCAGTACTTGTCATGGAGATGAGGACAATCCAGGTAGCAGCACTGCAACTGAGTTTATTCCAGTCAGTGTTGTCTTTCTTTAAAAAAATGCAAAACTGAAAGGCCATCAAATCTTAAAGAAAGGAAGATCAAACTTAAACTAATAATTAAAGGAAGCAGAACTTTGAGGAAGATGTGATGATTCTGGGTTTCTGGTCTGTTTTTTATGTAATGGTCCACAGAATCAGCAAATGCAAACTTCTCTGGGCTGTAGCCCAGCTGAGTCCGTGCCTTGTCGATTCGAAATGTGTGAGTTGTAGAAATGTTCTGTACCTGTAGGGCAAAAGAGTCAACAGTCTGTAAATGGCAGCAAAGACACAGTTAAAGGAAATGTAAAATAAACATCCCCCCAACCCCTTAGCATTATATCAGTGTCCTGTTGACATACATCACATGATTTTTAAAATCCTTCACTCAAAAGGAGAATTTTGAAAGCCCAAAGAGGCATCAAAAGCTGCAAAGCATAATATTCTGTGCTCCTATGAGAATTAAGGGGAGTTTACAAACAAGGACTTTACCTCATTTCTGGTCAGCAGTGGGGACAGCTCAACAAATGGCTTCAGCATCAGATGAAGGTATTCCATTATCATGGCTGAATAACAAAAGAGTTCTACTTGAGGTAAGCACAGTAAATTGCTACATCGTTATGACTTTGGCATCTCTCACAGTGTCTTTGATAGGAAAGGATCATCACATACCTAAGAGCTCAGGGCACCATTACTAACAGTAAAAGGACTACTTGCTCACAAGGGATTGGGTTCGATCTTAATACTTCAGTCAGCCTGAATTAGGTGCTTGTGTGAAAAGGGTTCAGAAGGCTGGTGACAGAGCTAGTGAAAATGTGGTAAAAACTTAACACCCAAAGCTGGATTCTGTTGTAGCTGCTCATGGGGAGAGAGCACGGGGTACAGGAGAAGAAGAAATTCACCCATGCAGCAAAGCAGATGCTCTTCAATATATGTCATGAAGTTGTCTATTTTTGTTATACCTTATCTCCCCAAAGTTATGCATCTGTTAAGTCCTACAGAAAGCCTGGGGTGTTTTTTTGTGGGACTTAAATAACAGACCGGTCTGTTTCCACCACACTTCATGGAGCTGAACTTCACCCCTAACTGCTACACACTAGATGAGCCTACAACATAAAACTTTTTATAAACATAGAAATTAAAATTGTGGACAAATTATATTAAAAAACCCCTCAATGTTCTATTACAATTAGGAATAAGGGTAGTGGGGATAGGAAAGAGAAATGTTGATAAAATACTTGTACCTGTTGCATAAACTAAGGAAGTAGGAATACGTATCCATGGCTTACTGCAACCTAATCTTTCAAACTGAAAGAAATATGAAAAACAGTGAGAGAAAAAAAAAAAGCCAACAGAAACCTCAAGTTTTAAAGTTTCAATACAAAATATATTTGTGGAAGTATTAACTAATAAGCCAGCAATTTCATAATGGCAGTTACTAGTTGAGTTTGTTTGTTGGTTTTGTTTGTTGTTGTTGTTTTTTTTCCAGGGGATTCCAGTTAAGTAGCACATGCAGACACTGTCATTTTCAAATGGAAGTCTTAAAGGGGAAAACAAAGGTTTAGAATCATTAGTCAAAATGTCAGAGTGTGCTGATACCTAATTTATGTTAAGTATAGTTAACTATGTCACAGTGTTAAATCGGGTACATAGAACTCTGTTAACATATAGTTAACGGTTATGTTAACCATATATGGGTTTGAATTCATCATTAACAACAGAATGGTCTTTTAAAAAGAATCTGTATTACAGGCTGGTTGAGGCTGGACAGGGTTCTGGGCAACCTCATCTAGTTGAGGTTGGGAGTTGGACAGATGTCCTTTGGAACTCCCTTCCAACCCAGACCATTCTGTGATTCTATGATACAGATTAATAGATAGGATTTGTATTTTTTTGTCCACCCAAAATAGCCACAGATGCATGCCCAAGAAATGGAGACAGTGGCAGCTCCAAAGAAGATTCTGGTTTAGATGGTCCTTTGGGCTCAGTGAAGAGAGTTGTTTTAATGCAGTATTTTAGGTAGGCTTTGTTACAGTGCTAATCACACTGAACTTTAAGCAGGAATTAAAGACATATTCAGAAGGGAACTCCTATACCCAAATCAAACACAGCAGCTGTAACATGCACACAAAAGCTGTAGACAGTCAAAGAAATCAGTGTAGTTGGAGATGAAATATACGTTGCACGTACAAGTGGTGTTAACCATTCAAAAAGGTTGAATTTTTCACCGTCGTTAATGAAATACACCTGGCCACTCTGTTAAAGGGGTAGAGAAGATACAAGTTAGTAAAAGTAATACTGCACATATATTGACTTCTTTATCTCACTCCTTATGAACAGCTTGAAATAATGCAGCAACATAAAATATGCCTGGGTATACATACAAGTCAACAAACTAGCTACCTGTGCTTCAACCACTAACCTGCACAGTGAAACTGGAGTACCTGATGTGATTAACAGGCCTTGGGATCAATTCTCTATTACAGATATGCCTACACAGAAAGGCTGTACTGACTGTGCAGAGATTACCCAGCCTGCTGGGTAACTTGTGCTGTTAACATACACCCCCCAAATGGAGACACATCTTCTGCTCTCAGGCTGCTGAAGGTTCACTGACATCTGTAACACCCCATCTGGTGTAACCAAGGCCTAAGTTCCCTCTTTTGCTTTTAGGGGTTTAGAAAAATCAGTTTAATCTCCTTTGAAAAGATTTCTAATATACTTTAAGTGCAGTGTTTCTAGGTCAAATACAAAACTGTTTACAAGGAGGAAAGCGACTGCAACTATTTTTGAAATCAATGAGCTCAAATGAAATAGGCTTTTATTTGCATATGGTATGGGAAGAACTGATTATCACATTTCAGAGCATTACATCTGGAACTATATACAGGAGAACAGGAGATTCATCTGCCCAACTTCCAGTTTCCCTTCTGACATCACAAACAGTCTTTGTTCCCCTGCCAGGTATGGCAAATATTATATTACCAAAAAGTAAAGTTAAGATAGTCTTACAGAACTGAATATTCCAGCTCTTAACACACTGCACAGCCAGTGCTGCTGTCCCCTACACAGTTCATTTGTCCACTGAAAACACAGACAACTACCTAAGCTAAAGGACCGTAACACAAACATTAAATTACTGCTACTACAGGAGTTACTAAAGTACAAAACACAGTGCCAAGATCCCCTGTCACATGAGGACTGTGCTGCTTTTACTGCTTACTTACAGCTATGTAGTTCTTCTCAGGGGTGAGAGCTTCAGCAGCTAGAATCTGAGCTTGTACAAGATTCTCTGCATGCACCCAATTCATTTTAGCAGAAGGATCCCCAAACTTGAAGCTAAGTAGCCCTCTCTCAATATTCTTCTGTAAACATAAACAAACATGAAACCAAAGCAAAATGGGTTTTAAAATGAGGCACAGTGGACTTTCTTGTCCAGCTAAAGGTAGGTTTGTCTCTACTTCTAAAAAGCACATGAATCAATTAAAAAGAAGCAAGAGAAGTGCAAAGAGCTCTAAAAATAACCCCTGCTGAGGAAGGACTGAAGAACATATTAAACACAGTGTTTTCTGAATTTACAAACCCCACTAGTCTGTTGTAAAGATAAGTGAAGTGTTGCATGGAAAGGTAAGGTACAGTTCTGAGTGGATCAGAAGTATTGACAAAATTGGATCAAATGTAACAAATAGCTTTGGCCAAGAAAAAACAGAAGGTGTCAGAGTCTTTATTTAACACATTTTAGAAACTGCAAAATATGACAGTTGCATAATGCCATAAAATGGGCTCATATATCAAATGAACTCTTAAATGGATTTAGAAGTGTAAAGCAAACATCTTGGATTTAACTAAAATGACATTTTACCATTCTTTAGAATTATTTGACAATGAAGTATATTGTGGTTGGCTTCAATTTAATTCTGCACAATAAAGTATACTGTAGCTGACTTCAGTTTAATTCTGCACCTCAGCCACAAAACAATCAATTATGGGGTAAGCTTGAATCCATTAGTTCCTCAAAGCTGTGCCCAAGATTAGAATTGTGCTGGTGCTTTTAAAATTTCTGACCCATCTTACTCTTTGGAGATGATGTTCTAAACACTGCTAGTCCTGCAATTTGAAAGACATCAAGTGAAAAAGAATAAATGAATAAATGTGAGCACCTCAGCTGCTTGTCCTTTAGTAACCCATTGTGCTGAAGGTGCTTCTGACTCCAGAAACTGTTTCACCAGCTAAGGAAAGCTGTTAATAGTTGAGACTGGAAATAAGATATTTTGCTGTATCTCTCTTCATTAATATTTTAAACCATTTGGTGTAAGTTGCATGCAAACAGACATTTGAAATATCATATATTGGCCTGAATGTTATAATTATATAGTAAGCATTACAGTTGGACTTCATAAAATGTTTGTGTATCAAGAAAAGGCTTAATGCGCTGTACCTTCTTTACAGAGGTAATCTAGTGCCTGCTAACAAAAGTTCTGATATACTCAGCAGACAACTGAGTTGTTGAACTACTGCCCAATAAGAAGGTCAGTCACTTTCTAACACATGTAAGTGATGCTGTTGTATATCATGGAAAATTCTGCTGATCCAAAAATTCAAACACATACTGCTAGCCTTGGCAAGTGTCTTTGCTCTTCTGGTCCATAGATTCCTGGTGGTCGAAGAACACATGTATGGAGTATTCCACCTCCTAGAATTGATAAGATCATTCCTCAGTGATTTTAACATGACTAGGTTCTATCTTTCTTTGTATGAACAAAAGAGTGTGGTAGCAGAACTTACTCTGAAATAGATTAACTTCACCGTGTCACAAGATATTGTATATTAAGATCTTACGTGTCACAAGATATTGTATATTAAGTTGGCAGAAGAAGAACATGCAAAATAGCAAGGTAAGATTCAGAGAGGCCCTGCCAGCAGTTGGATTCCTAGAAATTACCAGATACTTCCAAACCTCTTTCTAACCAGTCCTTTGTGCCAAAGCAGTGAATGAATGTGCCAACTGTGTGATGAGTATGCTGAAGTGAGCAAGTTATTGGTAGGAAAGTGGAAAGAAGGCAACTGACTTCACACAAAATTGTTGTGGGAAACAATGACTTGCAAGCAGCACAAGACAGAGCTGAAAGCTTCTCTCAACAGCAGGCGCAGCCAGCTCCCACTAGAACTGCTGTAGAAGCTTTTTGATCATTTCTGTGGGAAAATGTCTGTGATGGTCTGCAAAAACCATCATAAAAATCCAATCACTTCCCAAGTATATCAGTTGGCTGGTTCATCATCTGCTAGCAACTGTTCTTAGTAATACTTGAAAGCATGCAAAATCCTAATTCCTGCAATGGCATTGGATAAAACGGGTTGTTTGAACACTGACTAGTTCTAATTTCATTAACAAATGCAGAACTGTGTCTTGCTCCTAAAATTCAGAGGGGCTTTGATGTGAAGAGATGCTGAGGATATAAGGGAAAAAAAATCTTTTTTTTTTAAACAAAATAATTCTAATGGAATGCCCATCAATGACTTCACATCTCTTTACAGCCCTCTGCAAGTATCAAGTGAAGAGAGCCTTTCCTGTAAGTTGTCTACAGCTAAATTTAGCTCAGTATCACTTGGTCACATAGAATCATGTTGCACTTTACATTAGTTTGTTTTGCAGTGGCAGTTATAGTATCTCACAGGTGAGCTCAAGTATTCGAGTGTATAACTGGCTTCCTCAACATGGAAAACTTTGGGAAGCACTAATAAATAATTCCAGGCTGTAGTATCAGGTGGCTTCTTCAGATTTTAATGTATAATTTGTGGGGTGTGTGTAACAATTTATTCAACATTCATGTTTTACTTATGTTGCATAATACTGTGACACGAAACGCTCCTTTTTGTTTAATTTATAGCTGTCTTCATCTGTTTGATTAACAGGCTGAGCTCCTTGCTACTATGCTAAAACCTCTTACAGAACTTACATTAGAAGTGATTTTTAAGTGAAAAGCTTTTAGCTTGTGAGAGGGGGATAGGTAACTTGATTTCAGAGTTGCTGGACAATCTTGTTCACTAAGGACTGATGCAGCATACAGGATGTTAGTGAGGAACAAGCAGTAAATTCTACGATGAATTAATGCTAAGACAAAAGTACCTGCTAGTGGAGTTCCATTAGCTGCTAGTACCATTTGTTCTGCAATTGATTTGGTTCTGGAATAATGGTCAACATGCTACAAAGGAAAAGAAATATGGTTTTATCTGATCTTGAAATGACACCGAAGGAACATCTCTCTGCTAGTTTTACTTAGCAGATGGCTACAAATACTTCAAAGTACAGAAGCTGAGGGGTATTAGTTCAGGATAAAAGACATGCATATTGCTAAGGTAAGCAAGCATTTTTGTTTATGCAAATCCAGTTAATTAATTTCAGCACATCTGAGAAGCAATAAATATATGTATGCCTTGAATGCTGCCAAGAATGTAACTGATCACTGCTTTGTAATCTGGATTTCTTTTCCAGGTAACGGAAAAGTCAAAAGCCAAATTTGAAGACATCACAACTGGCCTGAATTACCTTGGTCACTTTCTTGTGCCACTGTCTGAGAGGAAATGTTATTTGATGTGTTATTTAAAATGTTATTCAGTATTTCCTCTCTCCATCTATACTCTTTGAAAGACTATCAAGTACTTGATGGAGAGACACAAAAATAACTTTATATACAAAGCCCCCAAAAGTACTTTCCTCCTTTTAATTAAATGTAATAAGAGTACATAAAATGAGGCTGCTTATATGGGTCATTTTCAATGAGGGAGAAACAGAAAAGTCACATAAATAATAAAAGGCATTAAACCAAATCAAATTAATAATCAACAGGTTATAATAAAACATAAAATCTTATTCTATATTAAAGCAAGTCAAATTAATCATAACTGATTATAATAAAGCCTAAAAAATATCTTACTCCAGTTATATATGTCAGTTCCCAGGGTCTGATCCCTTGTTTCATCATTCATGCTCCTGCTTTTGCTTTAATCAAAATCATCTAATTGACACGAATTATCATTCCATTCATCACAGAAACAAAGAAATATATACAGCAATGTACATAAAACTGATGTCTCAAGGCTGCAAACATCATCTGCAAAGGGTGTAAAGAGTTTTCTTTCTTGTACTTGGATTCTGGCAAGAAACAAGGAAGTAAGCAAAGAGGAAACCTGAAAACATAACACAGCCAAAATACCTTTTCGATTGGAAAATATGGCACAGTTTCCTCATCGCCGTCCTCAATGGGAAGCCCTCCAAACACCACGTTTACTGTACTGGTGTAGATCAGTCTAGCAATGTTCCTTTGTTTGCAGGCTGTGGCAATGTATAAAGTAAATTAGCTTAGTGGAAAATGAAAAATATATGGAAAAAAGTTTGTATGATCTTTTTCTGGGAAACTGTCAAATCTTGGAAGAGCAAATCCTTCAATTTTAGAGCTGAGCAGTTTAAAATGCAAAGTGGATTTTAAAGGAAGTAAACAGCATAGAACTAACTGCTTTATAACTCAGCACATCCTGGTTTGGATGCTGAAGATCACATTATTCCTTGGAGAGAGCTTCTACCAGCCTGTTGAGATGGCCTTTAGCTCCAGCCAGGCAGGTGGCTGCAGTCCATCTGCTTCAAGGGCTGCCCACTGCCTGTACCCAAGCTATGAGATAGCAGCGAGGCTAACGGCTATGAAATACACCTAGAAGTGGTTAACTCCTTATGGGGATGGGAATTCTGGCACCAGATCAAACATGGTGAGGAAAAGCTGAAGCAGCTGAGCTACAGTGCTGACTCTCATGTCACACATAGAGGAAAAAATGATGACACATTTCCTCCCCTTCTGCCAAATCTGTAAAGTTATTTGGTAAAAAACAGTGCGTGCCAAAAAAAGAGCCAACTGGCCTTTTCCAAGTGGTATAATGCTGTGATCTGCTATACTAACACCCAGTGGCAAGGTTAGATACATACCATCAATGATGAATCTTGTTCCATGAATGTTTACAGTTTCAATCTCTTCTCTGTGCAACTAGGAGTATAAAGAAACGGTGCAATTTTTAATAACAATCCATTTGAAATTCAACACTGGGATGCTAGAAATGTCCCCAGATAAAGGTACTGGAGCCTACTGCTTTGATTATAAAAAAGAGCATCCAGACTGCTGTTCCAGCCTTCAAGAAGTCAAATCATTATTTTTAAACTATGCCTGTGTTTTTCTTGCAGTTGCACAGACTAGCCTGCATGAAGCAAGGCATCACGGTGCTTCTAAACACACATTTCCAGTTGTTAAAGGCCTTGCAGCAGTATGTTAAATATCCATGTTTCACTAGCACTTCAGTGACTAGCTGCCTCTACCCAGAGCAATTCCAAGTATGCACTGCTCAGCTGCAAGCATCTTTGATTGAGCTGTTCTACCCCCAGCTAAGGTAATTTCTGAAGTTCCTTTTACTAAATATGGTAAGGAGGGGGGTGTTTGTGACTCTGATCATGAAAATTGTGGCTTAAGAGTCCTACATCAAGTACACCCTTTCAGCTTTTTACCCACTAATGGCAAGCAAGTAAGACTTGGAACACAACTGTTGTTATAATTTAGTTGCATAAAGTAATTTATAATTTAGTTCGGGTTTTATTCCCATGGAACTCTGAGGTGTAAGGGTTTTGGAGGGACCCAGCCTCCCTCGTCTTTCTTTTTGTCCTCAGAGTTATTTCAGAACTCTTCAATGCCATTTCAACTTCAGAAACCCTTCTAGGGTGCTGGTGGAGCTTTTAATGAAGAGGAAATAATTTCACAGCTAGGAAAGCAGTGCTGTAAGCAGACAGCTTGCAGCTAGCACAGCAGTTTGCACAGAGCAATCTACCAAAACAGCATGCCAAAACGATCTGGACTCACTTGCTCTCTTCCTGACATTCCATATGAAGCTACATGAAACACACAATCAGCCCCTTCACAAGCTGCAAATATGGCATCATAATCCCTGACATCTGCCTGTAATACATAAGAAAACATATTTGAACTTGAAATCAAAGCTGCAGGTTAGCATTTGTCATCCAGTGGGTTAGCACAGAGGCACGTGTACATATACTTGTACTCACTGTACATCTCAGGACTGAAAACTAAGCTTGTTTTAGTAGTTACTGATGATCCTGCTTTTCTTCCATAGAACTCAAAAGACTTTAAAAACATTCATTAAGCTTCATAAAACTTGTGTTTATTCTACAGTGGATTAAGCTAAGGCACAGATGAGGGTGGTGGCTGGGTCCTGAGAAGTACTTCATGGCCTAGAGATGAAATGTCTGCTCTGTGCCACACATTACAGGTTTCATTGTTTTACTTATTTCAGATACACTAAAATCAGTTGACCACAAATCCTGTGGGGTGTTTGGATTCAGTGAAAACTAGTAAGACATTTTGGAAAAGGGCAAATGAACAAACATTTACTGTTGTGAGAACAGAGTTTCTCATACCTGGATACACACTATTCCATTAGGAATTTCCCAGATGGGCTTGTGTATGTCATACAGAACAACTGAAGCTCCTGCGCTGGCAAGAGCACATCCCAGTTTGTATCCAAAGTAGCCTCCACCTCCTGTCACCACTGCTTTCATACTTTTTGCACCATTTTCCTTCTCTTGGGAGTCAGAGGTTTGGTGCCAGAGTGTCGCTATTCCACTCACGATGAGTTTTCTGTCAGTGAAATACTGTCTTCCGTTACCAGACACATGCAACAATTTTTCCTCCATGTTGAAAATTGCCCCATAGCACTCCTGGACACAGACAATTCCAGTGACTTTCATGTTAACGAGCTCTATTCACAGCGGCAAAGCTTTACTTTAATGCAACCTGTTTAAGAGAGAGAAAGATGAAAGCAAAACACTTAACTACAAACTTTCCAGATTCGAAGGATTTCTTTTAAAAGACTCATTTTTCTGCTTAATTCTTTGTTGAATTGTAATTCTCACATTTTACAAACGTTTAAGCTGTCTGTATAGTTCACCAAAGGCAGCAGCCTGGAAACAAATATCAAAGGTGGCATGTTTTAGATTAAACAGAATAAACTTTAAAAAAACCCCACCACACCACCATGCCACTAGAGATCTAATAAAGAAGGTCCCTAATGCAGAGAACATAAATATTTTCTATATATGAGGCAAAATCAGAATAATGATAACGGGAATGGTTTTTTATTAGGAGAAGAGAGGTTGCTGCCTATGTGAAATGCTGGTCTTCATTTAATTCCTTCTGATCTGTGTCACAAGGTCAGAAATGGCCTTTTAGGGGTCAGAGAGGTCACACCTGAATATGAAATCTTCAACTGTCAGGAAAACTCTAAAGATGAACAAACTGCATTTAACTTTCTAGGAAACAAGCAAGGGCCAAGCAGAACAGCAGCAGCACAAAATGTCCCCTGGAGCAAAAGACATTTCTGATGCTTCTTCCACTTGTCCCTGGCTTAACACAGGCATCAGGTAAAGCTGGTATTTTCGACCCCTTTCTAAGTAGCAGCAGCTGGGTGTAAATGAAGACTATGCTGTGGGTTTGGTGGTGGTGGTGGATGGAGCTGAGCCTTACGAGGATTTCAGAAGGGAAGAGGAACGCCCAATACTTATAACTTTAGAAGGTGTATCAGAGAACAGGGCAGGTATCAAATCCCTCACCTTCCAAGGGAACAGGAATAAAATAATTGGTATGTGAGAGAAAAGGTCGGTAAATCCGTTAAGGAAAAAGCAACAGTGAATCATTTATTTCGTAACCGTGGAGGTCCTCTCTCATCTATGCAAGGGGCAAAGGTTGATCACTGCCAGACAAGGCCTTCCAGAGGCTGTGGCTGCCGCTTTTCTCCCTTACCCATTTCGCTGCCCTGTGCCGCAATAAAAGATTAAGAGTCACCCGAGCTCCTGCATCTCCCATGCAAATCTGCTGGGGCAACGCGGGGCCGGGAGCCAAGGGAACTTGTGCTCCGGTCGGCGGCCCCTGCCCTCCTCACCGCCGGGGCGGGCCGGCTCCGGGCGCGGGGAAGGACCGTTTGGGCTGTTCCCCACACAGCCTTCCCGCTGCGCCAGGGCCGTTGGGCGGCTGCGGGTCCGGCCAGGCCGAGGGGGAGGAAGCGGCACCCAAAGTTTGCGCCGCACCGCGGGACGCTCACCATCGCCGCGGGTGCCGTTCCCCAGCCCCGGCCGGCCCCGCACATGTGTCGGACCGGGCTCCTTGGGGTCTTGCAACACCGCTGGCCTCCCACTGCACTCCCGAGGTCCCACAGACCCCTTGGGACCCTGGCTCCTCCCACAGCCCTGCTTGGCGTCCCACAGCTGCCTTAAGCCCCACTCATCTTGCAGCGTCCTTGGGAGCCAACAGCATCCCTGAGATCCCATAGCATTTCCTGAAATCCCATACCATCCTATAGCATTCCTGGGTTCCCAGAACCTCCATCCGTAGGTTCCCTGAGCATCCCTTGGGTCCCAAAGCATTCCTGAGTTCACATAGTATCCCTGGAATCTCATCCCTGGAATCTCATAGCATCCTATAGCATTCCTGGGTTTGCAGAGCATCCCTGAGATCCCATAGCATCCCACAGCATTCCTTGGATCCCAGAGCACCCCACAGCATTCCTGGTTTCCCAGAGCATCCTGTGGTGTCTCTTACCTCCTTGTGTCTTCATACAGCTGTGACCACTGCACGAAAGCATCCTGTCAGTGGCTAGGGCTCTGTCCACACTGAGGTACCTGTTGAACAGGTTGTTCAGGAAAAACACACCATCTCTTGATCACCGGTTGGACAGCTGGTGGCAGGACATGGCTCGGAGAGATGCCAAGCATCAGAAACACTTGCAAAACAGCCAGATCCCCAGAGTGGAAATATAAACGAATAGGCACTAAGGTCCCTGCCCTCCTGAGCCGGCAGTGGGTCTCTGTTTGGCTCTGTGGTCTCTCGTGCCTGGGAGGATGTGAAAAACATCAGGAGCTGCAGAATTCCAGAACTAGCCATCCCAGGCAAAAAAATTAAACTCTGAACACCTTTATCTCCTCCTTTATAGGTGTGCCATATCTGAATGTTCATATTAAATTTTAATCATTTAAAGACACACTTGTAGTTATGGTAGAGCATAACTCCAACAACACCCAGTGAAGGCTGGGGACAGCTAGCTATTCCAGACTGAGCCTCAAAGTTCTCTTAAAGCTTTAAATACTGAATTTGGAATAAAGATAAATCAGCTTAACAAAGCCACTTAGTACTATCACTACTGTTAGAACATAGATCACATCTTACCTGAAATAACAGAGGTTTGGTGTTACAGGATGAGAATGGTGGGGCTCTGTGGGGACTCACACCTGCAAAGCCAGAGAATTCCTTGGTTAGTCCTCACTGAGGAGCATCCAGAAAAGGCCACAGCCTGTGCTTCTGCTGAGCTGCACTCAGCTGCCTGATGTCTCTTCTGAAAAGCGTTGCTGTAATCTGGGATGCAGTCCTGAGCTATTAGTCTAATAAAAGCAATATATGAAAGGTTCATAAATAACTAATTTAAAAGCAAATGGAATGTTTGCATAGAGTTAAAATGCTCACGCTGGGAAGTAACTTTACACTCGTGGTTTTCTGTTCTGCATTTCTACAGAAAGGAGGCTTGGGCAGCACCTCCTACAGTGCCTGCTTGTCTGTCAGTCAGCTCCACCTCTGGGTTGGTGAAGTGTGAACTTAACTAGTTTTAATAGAACTTGGATAAAGGTGTCATGTATACTGAGTATCTCTAACTTCAACAACAGGTAGTCAGGAATAGGAGAGAGGGCTGAGCAGTGCCCCAGTGAAGATACACAGCATGAGCTCAGTTGGTATGGACAAAGGACAATTTCCAAATGCAAATCCAGACCCACTGCACCCAGAACTGTTTGCTAAAAGGAAAGAAAAAAAAGAGTGAAACAAATCTTTGCTCACGTAAGCTGCAGTAGCAGTGGTTGCTCACACATTCCTGTCACTGTATGCTGTCCATTACCTATACTGTTTTAGCTTGTAGGGGTGCTGTTAGCTCTCCTGTGTACCCTGTAAATTTAATGCAGTGAGAGTCTCTTCTCAAAGATCCTGTAAAATGTAACAGAGAGATAAGAAAAACACAGACTAGAGACAATCAGATGGCAGAGCTTTTCCATCACTCTTTTCTGTGACCCACCCTGTCCAGTCCAGTTCTCCTGAGCCACATGCAGTGCAAGAGAGGGAGCAGCTGCTCCCTGAGAAAATCCTTATGACAAGTAGTCTCATGAAAAGCCATCTGGGCTACACATGGTACATGTATGTGTAGTACATGTGCAGCATGTGTGGCTTAGGCTGTCCAGCTGAGGTATGTAAATCTTAAGAAAGGGAGATGAGAAATGTTGGGTCCTCACCTGGGTCTTAGTGGTCAGCTTGGCTGCTCCCCCTGACATGGCAGTTCTCTGAATGCACAGTGTGCCTGCTATGGGGTTATGGATTTGCCTTCATTTACAAGACAAGGTAGCAGAAACAGTTTGCTGAACTCCCCAGGTCTTATGTGCCCTCCCTCCCCTATCCCCCTGGCTGCTTAATTACAGAGTTTGGTTCAGTTATTGTTTATTATGGCATTGAAAGAACATTTGCTTTACAAGAATATTTGCTTTACAAACACACCTAAGGTTATTAATTACATTTTTACATAAAATTATTTTACATAAGTATAATTTTCAGTCCTCTCACCACCTGTTACTCCTATTTATGTGTTGTATCTTTGGGGCTATTTCCCAGGTCTTCATAATTCCTCATACTGACACACAGTAGCTGGAGCAGTGGCTTCATCAGAGGAAGTGTTTAGTCAGCTTTTACTTCATTGGAGCTACTGGACCTGTTACAACACAGCAGTCCTACAATGGGTCCTCTTCTTCTAATTTCTTACCCTCCTGAATGATCATTTTAAGAAAATCATTCCCAACAGGAAGCAATCCATTAAAGAAGAGCCATTAAAACTACTCCTGCATCTGTTAGGAGTGAACTCCTTTGATCTTGTGATACTGCATTGTCCTTTGCAAATAGTTCCTGATGTGTCCTGTATTTTCAGTCTCCAGAAAGATGCCATCATTAGCATCATCATCATGAAGAAAACATCCATACTTTTGAGGAATGTACTATGACCAGATCATTAATACTCCAAAACAAAAGCCAGTTTTCTGAAACAGGTGGGTAGTTGTTTTAGAAGAAAGAAAGAATGATCAAACTCAACAAAATGCCAAAAGCAAAGATCCCTTTAAGGAGTGTGTGATCTTCTTGGCAAGCAGGTCTTGTTTTCAGGTAATGATCCACAGAATCAGCAAATGAGAATTTCTTTGGATTGTAACCAAGCTGTTTTCTTGCCTTGTCTATTCGGAAAGTGTGAGTTACAGTAACATTCCACACCTAAAATCCAAAAGGACAGTTACAGAAGTGACCTTAATAACTTGTTTTCTAGAACTTGGATGAAAATACCCATATATATATAGAGAGAGAAATATGTATTTACCTCATTCCTTGTCAAGAAAGGGGTAAAGCTAAAAAATGGCTTTAGTATCAGGTGCAGATACTCCATCACAGCAGCTGTGAAACAGGAAAGTTACTTAATGAGACAGATGGATAACAATAAACTGAGATAATGCTGACATTGCACATCCTGTAATTCCTACTGATACCAGAGGATGTTATTTAGGTGGTAGAAGGCATTGTTTAATTTATGAAGTACCTGAGGGACTGAATGTATTAATAGCTTTTGTCTAGTGTCATTAATGCCAAATGGCATAAGAGATTATTATTGCACACAGAATCACAGAATGTTAGGGGCTGGAAGGGACCTCAAAAGATCATCCAGTTCAATGCCCCTGCCAGAGCAGGATCACACAGGAATGCATTCAGGTGGGTCTGAATGTCTCCAGAGGAGACTCCACAACCCCTCTGTGCAGCCTGCTCTGGGGCTCTGACATCCTCACATTGAAAAAGTTCTTCCTTATGTTCATGTGGAACCTCCTCTGCTTCAGCTAGCACCTACTGCCCCTTGTCCTGTCACTGGACATCACTGAGCAGAGCCTGGCTCTGTCCTTCTTCCACTTGCCCTTCACATTAATATTAATTAGAATAATTTGAAGTTAGGCAGTTCCTACAGTTTGAGTCCCTGCATTATATAAAACAATAATACAGTTTTACAGGCATAAGAAAACAAAGTAAAACATTAATAGCACAATGGTTAAGTCTGTATTTTTATTACTTTTACCTGCTATATGAACCAGGAGAACAGGAATATGGATCCAGGGTTTCCTGTAGCCTAATTTTTCAAACTAGAAGGGGTATACAAGGGAGAAAATAACAGAATATTTGGTGTCAGCAAAGCATAAAAATGGAAAAAAAAGTTGCCTCTTTTTAAGCTTTTAAGATATGATTCTAAAAGGGCTTCCTTTAAATGCTGCACTTGATGGCAGAACAAAGAAATAAACAATGGTTACAAAAGGATGCCAGATGCTAATAGTACAACTTTTCATGCACTGCAAGCTCATGGTACAGAAATGCTGCTGTTCCATACCTCTCAGCTAAGTTCTCTCACAACAGTAAAGGCCAAATTCCAGTTACGCATATCCAGATCTTCATTTAAAGCCAGTGGAATGTTAGGATACGCAGGGAGAACAGGACTGACTTCAATGTTAAATAATTCAGTAATTAACATGCACTGAATTGCATTTAGTTAAGGCTGTGACTAGGGCCCTTAGAGTGCATTACAGCTAGATGCATGAGCACTACACACCAGAGGGACTATCCACTCCGAGAAGATGACGTTCTCACCATCGTGTATGTAGTACGCCTGACCACTCTGTTCAAGGAGCAGAGAAAAACAATTAGGAAAACATTCTACATGGGATGGCATTTTCTTTCTCATACCTACATATCTGTCTGGATTTTATGGGTAAGACACCAGCATGCTTCTGGTGAATGCATTCAAATCAGCTCAGCAAACTGCCTTCATGGGACTCCACTGTGATCTCAATTATTCCTCATACTTTTGGATGGTAGTAGAGATGATCATGATTGACTATGGTGTAATGTAGATCAGACTTTGATTTCACTCTGTAGTAATCCAACAGTTAGGGCACTAAGTGCATGGGCATAATGTGCAGGGGACAGAGCTATCTTCATGAGTTCAACATAAATGACAGCATCAATGGCATTTAACAAACACAGGTTTTGAGGTGAAGTTCTAACTCTAGCTAATTTCCTGATTAAAACAAACTCAAAATATACATTCCATGGGACATGTCAGAGTGCCTAATCCACTTTTGACTTCCCAATCTGTCTTCCTCCAGCCTTATAAATGTGCAGACAATACTTCCTTGACAACTATGCTCTGGATGAGGAGTCTGTCCAACTGTGGAGCACTATGAACACCTGAGCAACCACTCAGACCCTGGGAGTCTGGGCATTACATCATTCTACAACAGCCTTGTAGCTTCCAAGCACTTAACTAGTTGACATCACAGAGAGGGATGTTCAGATGTACCTGCTGTCTGTATGTTCCTACCAATATAAATGAAGCTGGAGCCTTCATGAACTGTGAAAGTAGCAGCTGCTGCAAGACTGTCAGTTCTGTAATGCTTCACAGTCCCCAGGCTGTTGTTGCAGTTAGGACCAGTAGAAGAAAAGGGAAAACCTGTTTAAACTGTACATGAATTTTGTAGATCTCTTTTTGGAATTTTCAACCCTGAAAGTTAAACTGGAGTGCCTCAGAATATGGCATCTAGAATCAGAATCTATTTTCAAAATAGTAACAGACTATATAGATTTGTGTGATGGTGAATAGATCAACTTGGTTAGAAATACTGAAATAGGATTTGCCTTAATCAAACAGGAAATACTGTATTTTCAAAACAGAAAACCCCCCAGCATCAAGATAGTAGCAGAATGTATTTGCATTTGCACTGCTTGTGGAGCCACATGCCATTTTGGAGAATTTAGCACACAACCTTTTGGAGAATCTTTGGTCTGAAACCAGCCAAAAATCAAACCTATTTGAGAGCTAAATCTACTGGCACACAATGTTCATATTGTTTACTTACAGCTACATAATGCTTCTCAGAGGTGAGAGCCTCAGCAGCTAGTAAGTGAGCTTGCACTAGATTTCCTATGTGGACCCAGTTCATCTGAACTTTGTGATTCCCAAACTTGAAGTTATACAGTCTCCGCTGGATGTTTACCTGTAGAAACAGAAAATGTGAAATAGCTATGTGTTCCCTTTATGAGGCAGTATGATGCACTCATTTTTGCTAAGATGCACATTTGGAATTTGCTGTATTTGTGTGCAATTACAGCACAAGGCCAAACTACTACTTGGTGGTTTTATAAACCCAGGGCTGTTGCACTGATACACAGCGTTGAAATACGGTGACATTACAGTGTCTGGATGAAACTCAAGTGTCTATTTAAAAGATAACATTTCCATTACCATGGCATTTCTCACTGCAGGGAGCTTGGACAAGATGACCTTTAAGGGTCCCTTCCAACCTGATGCAGTCTGTAAATCTGTAAAAGTGCAGCTTGATCCTTGCCATTTCTGCAATGCTCACATCATGCTATTTGTTGTGCCCTGTCACCAAGCTTTCACAACAGTCTTCCCAGAGGAATTGTTAACAACTGTAATAGTGATACTTCCACTTGTGCTATGCCCTTACAACTACTTGTAGTGTCCTCCAGAGCTGACTACATAACACATACGGCTACTCGTGGCAGGTGCCGCTGCTCTTCTGGTCCATATATGCCTGGTGGACGAAGCACACAAGTGTGGAGCTTATCCCCTCCTTGGAGAGAGAACAAAATGTGATTCTCAGATAGCTTTGGTATCAACATATGCTGACATGTATTGTTAACTAAATTCAGTTAATTTAAAAGGTACTATTTATTGATAAATGAGTAACCTGAGAACAGGCTACCCATTAGCACTACTACTAAGAGGAAAACCCCAGAAGTTTTATATGTACCTTTGAGCAAAGTTCCATTAGCAGCAAGAATCATTTGGTCTGCAATTGCCTTTGTTCTAGAATAATGATTAAATTGCTGCAAAGAAAGGCAGAATATGATAATTTTAATCTCATCATTGCATCTGTAAGGGCAAAGCTACTGTTTATGTCTGATTACATTTAAATCTAGCCAGCTTGTAGACATCAATTGAGTAAAACTAAACATGACAAGATATATAATAGAATAATGACATGGTATAGTATGTATATACTTCCTTTATGACAAAGACTTACATATACAGATCTATATATCAGACTTACATTTTAATTGACAAAGACTTACATATTATACATAACTACATATCAGACTTACATTTTAATTGCACAAGCTTAGCTTCAGAGTGAATTTAACTCCACCAGTATCTACTTAACTCCCTTTATATGTTGGATGTACTGAAAAAATTAATATCAACCCAAATGTTCTGGTGGGTCAGATAATTTTGTTTTGAAAAAAAACACCACCATCCATTTTGAATTGGAAAATTACTTTTAAAGCAATAGGTTAAATAAGAAATTCAAAATTTCAACTTTCCTCAAATTGTTTCACTCTCTTGCTGAAGCTATTTGAGAAGTCATAAATAATGCCCTCCCAGCTGTACCTTGAATAATTGCACTCAAGTGTTTAAACACTGTAATTCTGAATACAGTTCTCACAGGCTGGTTTAGTGATTACTCATCCACACAAGGCTATTTATGTATCTGTTGAACTTTGTGTTGCCAGCCTTTATGTTTCAAAAGGCACCTAAAAATCTCACCACGGAAAGTTTTTCTGCTCTCAGGTAGTTTCATTCACCTCTCCACATCCCTTTGTGCCCTATCTACCTCTGCTGCTCACACTACTGCATGATAACCATTAGCTAAAACACATGGTTAGAGCTCATCCATATACAACTAATTGTAAATTCCTGAAATGCTTTCTCAGAAGTCTGAGGTGCTGTGCAGGCTGTGCAGAAACTGACATCTCCAGCTCAGTATCTCAGGAGGCACCGACAGAGTCGCAGCCAGTCTTGTCTAGGGTTCATCACATGAATAAAGTACCTTTTCCAGTGGAAAATATGGTACAGTTTCTTCATCTCCTTCTTCAATAGGATTCCCTCCAAATACAACATTCACTGTACTGGTATAGATTAGTCTAGGGATATTCCTTTGTTTGCAGACTAAAAGGGTATACAAAATAAATCATTTTAATACAAAGAGTGAGAAACAACACATGAATAGCTTCTCCTTTTGAAAACAAAAATTACTTTTATAGCAGAGTTAATACTTTAAATGTAACATTACCTTAGCATTTAATATAATATTATCTTTCATTCAGCTGGAGTTTGTAATCCCAAATGCCTACTATGTAAACGCTACACGTTGTGGTCACCACACATTTCATGATCAGGTACCTGCAACTATCATATCACCACTGGATGGTAGTCATCAGCTGTATAGAGGAATTATCTTGGTGTGGAGGTGTGTGAAATTCCTGCTTTATCTCAGAAATGTTTCTTAAAAGATGTTCATTTTACAAACTGAATAAAAAGGAGATGAGCACAAACATTTCTTGTGATCAAACTGAGAACTCCCTGCTTCATTCTGTAGGGGTAGTACTGTAGAGAGCAGCCTGTCTGTGGACCACTATTCATAGAATCATTGAATCATAGAATGGCTCAGGCTGGAAGGCACCTTAGAGAGGACTGCTCCAACCTCCCTGCCATAGGCAGAGATACCTCTCAACTAGACTCAGCTGCTCAAGGCCTCATCCAACCTGGCCTTGAACACCTCCAGCAAGAAGGCATCCACAGCCTCCCCGGGCAGCCTATTCCAGAGTCTCACCACTCTCCTACAGAAGAACTTCTTCCTAAGCTCCAGTCTAACCCTGTTCTCCCCTCAGCTTCAAACCATTCTCCCTTGTCCTGTCTCTAGACACCCTTATGAAAAGTCCCTCAGCAGCCTTCCTGTGGGATCCCTTCATGTATTGGAAGGCAGCTCAAATGTTTTGCCTTCTTTTAGCAGTGAGCAGTAGGCAGTCTTATGGATGCTTTTGCAAGTAACCAAAGCCATCTAAGATGTGCCAGCTCTCTCCTGTGTGTGACCCAACTGCGCTTGTCTCAATCTGTTCATAGGTGACAAATGACATGTTAGCAGGAAACACAGGCTGTTAGTGTATAATCAGTACCTTAAAAACAACTGAAATTAATATTATTTACCAAACAAAGTCTAATTATGGATTCCAGTTGGGTGTTAAGATATTATGTCTAAATTCTGCTGCATATAAGTCACTGCAAACTTGAATAACAGAAACTTCCTTTTGATTTAACAATGCTCCTAAAGTTTCAGTGAATTAATATTCAAAGTCAGGAATCTGTACAATCTACAGAGCACTCATTCCAGTTGGCTCATTGGCTTATTTTGAAAATAATGAATGTAATGAGTGTGTTGTAAATACTTGGAACAAAATAGAATAATAAAATCTATTTATTAAAAAGTAGATTAACAGGTTCACGCTCCTCCCAGATTCCTTCTTTGTTGGGAGCTTATGGAAATTTGACATGGGATGTTCCTGTGGGTTCAGGGGTTGGAGTAAGAAGGAGGGAATATGTGGCAACTTCTTCTCTAACTCATTTAACTTGCCTACCATTTCACTCTAATTATTTCTGCCTTTTTTTCCTGCCCGTTTGTTTTTTGAGCAACAAGCAAAGATGAAGTAGCTTTGGTATTTACACTTTTGAAATGATCCTTCTGGAACTACATATACAGAAAGAAATCAACTGATGTTTTCCAGACACAGAAGTTAAAAATTAGTATATTATAAATCGGGATCACAGTTAAGATGATCAGAAAGCACAGAAAATTGCCTATATTAATGTCCTAATAGCACACCTATGACTCCTGTTACAAAATATTTACACCACAACAAACAATACCATCTCTCTCATGTAATTCCTGTGATGAAATCACATGGAGTAACAGGGGAAAAGTAACCAGTACATGGAGAAGAGTTCAAGTTGGTCTGCCAACAGATAATGTCCAGCTTGAAAACCTATCCCAAATTGAATCCAGTGGCAAATCTATTAGGGGACTTTACTGCTAGCTTTATATCATACTCTGAAAGGGGAGAAAGAAGAGCCTAATTTTACTATCAACACAGGAATCATCCAATTAGAAGGGGGTTTCATTCATGTCTGTCTCAGATGCAAAGAAAGAAAAATCCAGGTACATACCATCAATTATTATTTTTGTGCCTCCAACGTTTATGGATTCAATCTGATCTTTCTTTTGAAGCTAGAAACAGAGTTTGCACAACATCTAATTAATTGAACAAGTCACATTCACAATACAATTGTTAAAATTGCCAGATCTAAACCAGCTGTGACTGTTTTGGGTGGTATGTGTTACAGTTCTCTGTTCTTCTGACATACAGTGATTTCCAGCAGTTCTCATTTGTATGGTGGTGCTCAGTGTGTGAGCAAGTAAAGTGGAAAAATTAACAATAAAATGCATCTGAAAAGAAATGACAATGCTTCATTTTCGTTTGGTCACAGCATAGACAATCCATGATCAAAAAGGTGGGAATTATTGGTTGGGTTTATGCTCCCTTAGGTTTTCACAAGTTCGTGTTCCAGTGGCAATCTGTCCCGTTCCTGGAAATAAATCAGTAGCTGCATGACTTCTTTTGATAACGCCCTCTCTGAATATCATTCTTACTTAGCATAACGATATTGAGCTGCTGGTCTGTTTCTTCATGATTTATGTGTTCACAGGAAAATCCACAGATATTGTTTCTACAGCAATACTGTCACAATTCTTCAGATCAAGGAAGAAGGATTTGCATTCTTATCCAAGCTTTTACATCTATGATCTCATTTCTCCAGAGTATTTTGTGTAGCACATTAGTTTCACGCTTTATTATTTAAGGGATACCTCCCTTGTTGCCTGTGTAGATGACCTGACTTTTATAACTAATTTCTGTCTTACATAACTGTCATATAATTACATTCTTTGCTACATGCAGGCAAAGCTCTGCTTTCACAAAAATAACAAAGGAAAAAGTTAGGAAAAATTGTACTTGCTTGTTCTAATCCTGACATGCCACATGCAGCCACATGGAAAACACAGTCAACCCCTTCACATGCTTTGAACACTGCTTTGTAATCCCTCACATCACCCTGTAAAAGGAGAAAAGAATGGATTTTTGGCTGCTGGAGTTCTAAAGAATTAGTATTAACTATGACTATTAAGGAAAATCTATAGTAATGTCGATCTGTTTTTCACACCACTTATCTGTCATTAAATAAAACATTCTAGACATGAAGAAAAACCCGTGAGTAAGAATTTTGTCAGTATTTTATTGCAAAACAAATACGACTCTTCTTGTCTTCAATTATAATGCGTATTTTCACACTTAGTCCTGCAGCCTGCAGGCTGGCAAAACTTGTTTGACTTGAATGGGAGCAGCTTCTGCTTCAGGGCTGGAGAATCAAGCCCCAAGGACAATAAATCAGAGCAGGAAGGGTTGAGCTGTTTACCATGGAATCACCAAACAAGAGAACCCCTTTTCTTAGAACGTAAACATCCACCTTGTGCAAAGTGGACAAAGGTCTCCTTGCCCATCTAAGCTTTATTTTATGCACACTAGATGATAAATTTAGTTACAGTTTTGTACAACATTAAACCCAAAGAGCATACACCCTATGCATTTAAAAGGATATCAGCATACATCAGTGTACTGTAATTGCATGACATGAACTGCACTATACTGCTGAAGCCTACACTGTATTAAACACAACCACAATCTATCTAGTATCAAATGCTGTGTGTTTAGAATATTAAATTGCATTTTTGTATCCCAGGTAATACTACATAAATGATAGCCTATATACATATAGATACCAAGACAAATATAACACCTTTCTTTTCAGCATTATATATCAAAATAGTAGGCATTGTTTAATTTACTGTAATGGAATCAATAGAATAATCACATAAGAAACATCTGGAAGTAATATTAAGAGGTAATCTAAGCAGTCTTTAATTTTCTTTTTTTTTTTTTCTTCTGAGGTTGCCAAAGTGTTTCACAGATACATTTGAATTCCACTTCCTACCTTCAATCAAGTATAAACAGTATTAGCAATCAGCAGATCAGGGCTCAGAGCTCTGAAGTGATTTATGACTTCATTTAATAGGACTCCGTAGTTTCATTTTCTAGGCAATTCACCAATACTTTGTAATACTTAGTCTTTTAAAATTGAATTATAAACCCCCCTTGTTCTCAGAAGATTGTTTATTAGATCTCAGGTCTCCCTTAGAAAATGTAAATTGCCATCATCCATCAGCTTAAATCAAATTATATGGATTTATACCATTAACAAATCAAGCTTATGGTTTTTTAATGGTTCCTCAGTAATACTTGCTCTCTCTTCCATATTCTCTGAAAGCTGTTTATGAATTTAAGAACAGCCATCCCAGGTCAAACAAAAGATCTGCTCAGCCTGGTATTCTGCTCACTGCACAGCCATGCCAAGCAGTGCTATATTCCACTTTGCCTCCCTTGCCCCTTCTCCCACCCGGTGATGTAGCCAGGAGAAAAACTTGCATCACCTTGATAACCCCTGGGACAAAGATCCCATCAACACTTTTAGCTTTGTCATCAACTTCATAGTTCTTGTGATGGTGTCTAGGAGTTCTTATGCCAAGTGCTCAGACAAGATCAGCTGAATGATACCCTGTGTCTAGCTAGAACTTGTGCCAGATGACTGGAGTGTGCAGAAGGTGCTGGCATGCCCTTGCGCACACAGATCCCCAAACATGAGTGGGTGGAAGCAGATGTGAGGAGCTGGTGCTCCCCACATCAGGGATTAGAGGGGATGCTGTCCTGCACAGAACGCTGTGAGCTATCGAGTATTTGAGGTCTCTTTTATTCCCCCTCATTGGCAGACATAATAAATTCAAAAGGAATTAATGCACACAAATGGGTGCCCTATGAAAAGCAGGCACAGGACAAGCATATATGACACTTCCCCCCAGAATACTCTTCCAGTCTCCAAGTATTTTCATTCAGATGATTTCTTTAGCCTTTTTGTTTTTACCCATTTAGTTACCTCCAATGGAACTAAATCTTTTGGCAAGGCTTTGTACATGCCTTATACCCATTGCATAAAAAAATAACTTGTTTTTGTACTGAACTGATTCCTCCTCATTTCACCTGATGGCCCTTCCTTCTTGTACTGGAAAGGATACTGGACAGCCAATGCTTGCCTGTCTCGACACACTCCCAGCTTGTATTTCACAGGTGTTAAATATGCAATTTCAACATACCTCAAAAAACTCTGCTCCACTTGGAATTTCCCATTTAGGTTTCCGTATGTCAAACAAAACAACAGCAATTCCTGACCTAACAAGAGCACATCCCAGATTGTATCCCAGGTAGCCTCCACCTCCTGTCACCAATGTCTTCCTGTTTCTGTTCACCAGTGGTCCAGCGTGCTCTTTTAGTTTGCCTTCACATGGTGGGCTGCTGTGGAGCTCTTCTGTGGATCCTTCTTGCATCACGACTGCAAGATAGAAGATCTCTTGAAAATTCCTGCATAATCCTGTGAGATCTGGGTCATTCCAGTAACTTCCAGCTTACAGGGCTCCTTTTGTGACTATACTATTTCTATTCATACATCTTTTAATTACCTTAACATGTTTAAAATGTATAAACTCCTAATTTTTGTTGGTGAGGTTTTCATATACAGTGAGTAATGAGTCTGAATATTTTTATATTCTAAGATTTACTCCTTTCCTCACACCCACAAGTCTCATATTATACAGTAGTGAAATCACAGGATCTTAGAGACATTTTACTTACCTACCTTTAACAGATCTGATTAAAGTTTTGAATGCTTGGTGTATCAAATGTTTTATCCTTGAGAACTCACTGACTTCTGATACATTAATGCCAAACAGATGTTATCCCACCACTCAGGGAAAAAAATTATAAGGAATGTAAGAAAGGATTGATCCTACTTTTAAAATCCACTGTATTTCACATTTGGGTCCCAGTTCTTCACTTTTGTCACCAAACTTTTCTGATTACACACTAAAGATATTCAGTTTTCAGTCTAGCTCTTACTAACTTGTGTCCATACTGTTCTCATATGCAGCTGAACTGACAGGGAACAGAAGAGAGAAGCCATTCTTCCCTTTGAATTCATGTACTGATTAAACTATGATTCTGTGATGGTTACCCACCTGTACACTTTGTTCTGTCTTTAAAATGAGTTTATTCCACAATAATCACTTTTCTTTAGAAATTCCCTTGTATTTTCCAGTTAAAATGTCTGTCATTCCAGGTCACAATATATCCTGATACATTAGTCCAGTTCGTTTTCCCCCAGAGACAGCCCCTCTTGTCATGATTCCTTGCATGGCCTTTGCACATTAGGATGTAGGCTCTTAAATCCCCAAATAGAAATCCAGGATAAACACGTCTGGAATCTGTCCAATTAAGCCAAACTGGGTGCCTGTGGATCTAATGTAGGAATACAGACCCATTTCCTGCAGATTGTTATGGTTTTCTCATAGCTCAAGTGGGTCCCCATAGCAATGTGCCCTCACATGAGAGTACATCATCTTCCACCAGCTGGGCACAGGTAATCAACCATGGTTTGCTCAGTCATTTACACCAGGGTTCAGCAGAGACTATGCATGACTGGTAACTGTCAGCTGCATCACTTTCGGGGTGGCAACACCAAAAAATAACTTGAAAAGTAGCAAAAAATGCAGTCCCTGGTACACAAAGTTAAAGAATATTTTGGCCATTGCCTAATTTTTTGTAATTTTGTGACATTTTTTCTCTTTTGTTATGTTGCTTTTTGGATTTCAGACCCAGGGAAAATCAGCACCAGACTCTTCCTGCTGTCATTCGTTTCTTTCAGCTCAGTAAATTCCACGAGCTGAGTGACATGACAGTGGAAAACACAAGCTCCTTATGCCAAAAAATATCCAGGCATTTCCAAAGTGAAAAATATTCCACATTTCCAAACAACAATTACATTAGAACTAACATCATAAAACTAACCCAAGTATGTTTGCCTGTTCAATCAAGGAAATTCAGATCTGCATCTCTAGAGCATGCTATGTAGCAGCTTAAGCCATGTGAAATTACTTTGCCCTTGTCTTCTGTAAGAAGACATCTTTTTATATACTGCATTAAGAACTAAGGTCAAGCTTATCACAAAGAAATACTCAAAATCCCTATTTAAATGAATTTTGTGTATCTGGATAGTTTTCTTAACAGCTGCTTAAAATTTGAGTAAGCCAAAGATCCTATTTAGAAAATCTTGAAACTTTGGCTAGAAAACTCTTCCTTAAAAAGCACTACTAGATGATTGTATTCATCTGCTTCATGGAATTGGAGAAGCATTCTCAAATTATCAGCAAATTTTGAATTGAATCAAATTCCTGTAAGAAAATGCTGATTTCCAGAATGAGTATCTGCCTTGTTTCTCTCAATTTCTAGGAGCTATTCTGATTTATTAATGCATCCTGCATCTCACGCAGTGCACGCGGTGAGGTGCTCTCAGGTCTCTCCTTTCAAATATTAGAAACACAGAAATTTCTTCCCAGAAAAAGTTAGGAGTCAAACATTTCAGGTTTTTTTTAATAGCTAAAGAAATAATAAATACCCTTGGTAGAATCCTGGATGTTGGTGTTCTCCCAGTCCTTCCTGTCCAATAAGCTGGTGAGACTTCTCTTTGCTGGACAATCAGTATCACAAGGGCATCAGGTATGCTCAGGCCAAGATGTTCATGTGTGCTCAAGTCCTTTTGCTGTTCCTGCTCCTTTGTAGCTAAGTGTCTGGGCTAGGAGCCAGAAAAGGGCAGGGCTTAATTTGTACGTAATTTACGTTCCTTTTCAGGAAAGCATTAAATCTTTTCTGCACACCAGACCCTTCTAAACAGGATGGTATCTCTTAATGCTGCCTGGTAAAAGTACTGCTAAGACACTAGACAACACCAATATACTATTGGTACCATCATCCTGTGGATAAATGTAATTAGATTACTGAAGTATCTCACATTGCTTTTAAAAAATAGAGAGAAAAGGGCTTTTTAGTAAAGAAAAACAGGAAAGAAATTCTTAGCAGTAACATTTAAAAGGAAACCTCTCCAAGCTGTGTGAAACTTTGGTAGGTCTCATCTAGCAGCAGAGCGAAAGGAAATGAATGGAAATGTACTTTCTCCTCCTACCTTTGGTTTTTGATCTAAATTTGGACCAAGAAACAAAAATCCTGTCTGGCAGTGGTACTTAGCACTTTCGACCTGACTTTTCTGTCTTCATCTCCAACTCAATCAGGTGTTTGCAAAGAGGCTTAACCGTTGGCACGAGAGCTGTTCACCAGCTCCCAATGCAAATGAAGTACAGGCAGCAGACTAACTGGCATGCAACAGAACAGGAAACGGTGATTTGCTATTAAATAATGCATTTAAAATTAGTGATTAATTATTAATAATCAGAGAGGCCTTTGAATCCTAAGATTTTAAAGGACACACATCCTTCTGCAAATTCAACAATGAGAAATCGAAGCCAACGTTTTTAACTGGGTGTGTCTAACATTAGGTCTCAAAGCAGTGGTTAAGATGCTCAAGAAACACTCCCAAATCTAAATATAAATGACTACAATTTTAAATGTTGGTATGTTAGAAACACCTCAAGTTCATAGGCGACTTTGCAATTTAAATGTAATGTAATTTAATGTTCATGTGCTGACAAGAACTCAAACTGACACCTAAGCCAATGTATTTTAGCATAACATACATGTACCTAAGTCCCTGTAGCCTGCATTAGAACTTTTGAATCTGTTGAAGCCAATCTGCACTCCTCAGGCTGTCATATGAATGACAAACTCAATTTGGAGCAGAAACCCCAGGAATAACAAATTCTCTGTTTTGAGCTGTCCACAGCACTGATGGCTTTTACCATTTAATCCAAGAAAGAAAGTGGCTTTTCTGGCCCTGGACTACCACAGAACTCCTCCACAAGCTGCAGCAGCTGCCCATCTCATTTGTAGTTTTTCATTTTCAGAGCTTTTCATTGCTCAGTGAAAATCAACAAAGAGTATTTCAACTTGGCTTTGGGTTCCACCTTAGCCAGAAGGAGACACCTCAGATGAGTTTTCAGAACTGGTATTTTGAACCTCTCCTGTTGTGCTTAGTATCCTATCTTTAATGAAGAGGGCTGGCCATATTTTGTTCATATTTAGCCTCCTGCTAAATCTTTCTGAAACAGCAGCTAGAGTTAAGCTTTCTTGTGGTCTTGAATCACAAGTCTACATTGCTCTTATCTACTTTTATATCCACTCAGTTCACGAAGGCACACAGAAACAAACAGAACCAGTACTTCTAGGAGATAACTGCATAAAAAACACCTAGAAGGTGCCAGGAGTTTGCCCATTTATTCACACAGAGAATGTTCACATTTCTGAACTGTTGTCTTATCAAACTGTTACATCCAGACTGTAAAGCAATGCTGAAGGTAATTGTGCTGTTTCATAGAGGAATACAGTAAACTTACACAAGCCAACTTCAAATCACATGCTGGCAGATCCGTGGATAAATCAGGATTGAGTAAGAGTGAGCAGGACTTGGGCCATAAGAAAGACAAGACACTACATGCCTTCAGTACACAAAGGAACACTTGTCCCCATGCTAGTTCTGTGGGCACAAGTGCCGAGTACTGGACCACAGAGAGATGTTAGATCATGGCCTAGGAGACAGATGTGTGGAGATTTGGGCTTTGTCTCTTTCATCCAGCAGGTCTCATTAACTTCACAGGTCTGCATTTTCAGGCCACAGACCAGAAGCAATGCTCCAGCTGTGAGGTAAACAGGAACCTGAATGAGGGGTTTTAACTGTGTGGGAGATGCTATGCAGGAAGGAACCTTTAACAAGAGACGTAACCAAAGCATACACGGGTAGAGAGCGGTCTGAGTCGAAATGACAGCCGGATGTTTGGCCTGAGTCACAGGCAGGATGGGATGTTCTACAGTGCCCAAGGGCACAACTGCAGAAAAGCTTAAGGGACAATGCTCTCTCTTTAAGTTAAGATTTTGCTGAAAAACTGCAGCATAAAAATACTTTTCATTTCACTTCTTAAAAATGTTGTATCTGAGCCCTAAATGAGTGAAGTTGTTTAGACTCATTGTGTGTCTGAACACCTCCTTGTGTCCCTGCTCACATCCAGATGCCCAGTCATAGGTACTGACACAATCACATGAACTCAAGAGTGGCCAGACTCGTTTGTACAGCATACCAAATTGCTGATCCCCTCTGCAACCCCAAAGAAAACTAGACAGATCTGTAGTAAGATGCAAATAGCTCTGACTGAAGGTACTTCAGCTCTTTGTGACTACAAACCAAATCATCCTCAAAACAAGGTGTTACAGGTTGTGGACTAGTGTCTATAGTAAATAAAAGTCCTCCACAGTACTAGAGAGTACCAGGGGCCTGGATGGTCCCCAGGGGGTTGGACATAATATATTACAAATATTTTTATCCATCCCATCCTCCTGCAAATATCTATATAATCAGACAATACAGCTTGTTCTCTCTTGCTCTTCTTCTCTTGCTCTTGCCCCTCTCCTGTTTAACTTTGGGTTTGCTGCAGCCTCACAATTACAGGCCCTGGTTCTCCTAGGGGATTTTAACTACACAGATATTTGCTGGAAGGCCTCCTCAGCAAGCCCTTCACAGCCCAGAAGGTCCCTCCAGTGCATTGATGATAGGTTCTTGATGTAAATGGCAGATGAGCCAACTAGGAGAGGAGCACTGCTAGATCTTATACTCACTATTAAGGAGGGTCTGGTTGAAGCAGTGAAGGTTGAGGGCAGCCTCAGCTGTTCTTCTTTCCTTTTATCCCCCTTCTAGTTTGAAAAATTATGCTACAGGAAACTCTGGATCCATATTCCTGTTCTCCTGGTTCATACAGCAGGTAAAAACAATAAAAATACATACTTTATCATTGTGCTATTCATTTTTAATTTGTTTTCTTATTCCTATAAAACTACATGATTGTTTTATGTTTAGTCTTTGGAGAGTTCAAGGGCTTGATTTACACTGACTCCTACAAAGCCTGAAGTGATGTAAGTCAGCAGCACTTGTGTAACTTCTCATGCCAGAAGCTGAAAGGCAGCAAAGATTACATCTTCCCTCTTTTTGCTTGAAGCTTTAAGCACACTTTGAAAAGATGTGGGCTAATGGTACCGCTCCAAACCTCTTCAGCATCTTTTCTTCATCCAAAATATAATCCTAAAAGTCAAGCACATAAACAGCTTTTAAAATACAGTCAAAGTATATAACCTGCACAGGCTCACAAAAGTGTCATGGAAAACCAACATACATTAACTTGAACTTACAATTTTCCCTACTTCTCTGTTTAGTTGTGCTATAATGCTATGTTCTTTCTGAAGTACATTGGCAGGAATGTCTTCCAATACACTGTGCAAGCAACACCTTCTATGTTTATCCTGGAAGACTGGAAGAGAGATGGCTGTGGAACACTACCCTCTGTCTTCACATCTCTGTAACAACCTTCTGGCTAGTACAGGACAGTTATAAATCTGTTGGCTCTCCTTAGTGATCAGCCCTTCTATGCCAAATTCTGCACATACTTCACCAGGCTCCAGGTGCCATTCCCCACTGAATCAAGCAATCTTAACCAGTGGGCCTGACTGGACTTTTTCCCCCCTTCTCTTTGAAAGACTGGGCAATGTTTGTAAACCAAAATACAAAGTACAGCTACAGAAACAAGGATTTAAAACCCAGCCTCACTATGAATCTGCCTTACACCTGCTCCTTGATGAATATCTTGGCAGGTCTAACTTTTGCAGTTGTCTGCATGCCCACGTCCCACCTCGCTCCCCCAAACAACTCTTGTGACAAATGATTCTCCCATTCAATCCTGAGAAACTACTTTTGCCCAGCAATTTCTCTTCTGTAAGTTTTACTTTGCCAATTTGAAGCTCCATGAGAGGTTTTATTTGTCCAGATGCCTCTCCCACAACTTTTTAACAGTAGTCCAGTGTTTGCTGAGGCTGTCTTTACTGTTTGTGGGGATCTTTTTTCAGTCAGCCTTGTTTATTTAACTGATAAATCATGCAATTGTTATTACAGCCATTACATCTGCTTCTAATCCTCTAATGTGCTGAGATGTTTGCTCTTAGAAAGAGCTAAACCATTAATATCTAGAAACACACATCTGCCTTGCTCCTTTCCCCCCCAACACAGTTAGCTCTCTTTGAACTGTTCTTTGTGGATATGAAGTTATACTTATCCTTTCACTGAAATACATGAACTAGATATAAACTGGGATCTATTGTGGTGATTGTTTACCTGAGCACTTTCTTAAAAGCCAGAATTCTCCTTTTGGTTTCTATTCCATTTCTGAAGCAATAACCTGTTTGAAAGAAAAACAACATCTCCAGAATTACAGCAGCTTTCCACACAGACATTTAGTACCTCTGTGCCTTTGTTTAGCCATGGCCCTGTGTGACAAAAATTCTTTTCATTCAGGAGGTACAGTGAATTTTGAAGTTCTCTGCAAGTACTTTTGGCTGCTATTACTACAGAAATGGTGCTTTCTGGTTCTGGGTTGGTAGTCAGGAAGTGTAACAACTAAGTTAAGGATCAGTACAATTGATCTGTCCTTCACTTCAGTTCTAGGGTGGTATCAAAATGAGCTCTGAATGATACCAGAAGCAGCAGGGAATGCTATGCTACCCAAGCCAGTTCTGTCTACTGAGCTATAGATGGCATTCAGTGCCAACAGGGCTATGCTGCCTCTGGGAAATAACTTTGCTGGTTTGGAGTCTGCTTGGATACCACTTCCTGGTGTCACATCATCCTGTTACCTGTTACACAACTGTGAAAACCCTGAGGTTTAAATGATTGTTAGAATTGCTTAAAACCTTTACTACAATGGTAGCTAATTTTGTAAAACTAAGTCTCTCTGAGGCAGACAGCTGGCAGACAGCTTGCTTGCATGTCATTTTCCAAGCCTCAAAAAGAGAAGGAAAATTGACAGGACAAGGAAAGAAACACCAATTCTATTTTAAATAGCAGACACCAGAAGTTAGATACTGTCTTCCTTCCATGAAATAGTAATTAGAAAAAAGGCAAATATTGAAAGATTCTTGAGAAATACTCACCTATAAGATTTTGCCTGCTTTAAGAAACTTCTAGCTTTTGCTACTTCTTGTGTAAGTTTCTTTAAATCATCTCCTTCAAAGTAAGGGAAAACAGGATCCTGAAAACAGAATTAGAATATTCTACATCAACTTGCGCCTATTTATTATTTTCCAATTCAATCAACCTAATTAATTGAGCCTAAACTCTAAATCTCTTCTCCTATCCACTTGCAGAGAAGGTCTTGATCTTCCAAGAGGAGAGCAGAGCAAGCTTGAGTACAGCTCTGTTTACTTTTTGCTAAGATACATTTTGCTGTGGCAATCCCTGAGGTCTCCAGCTGGACCTTCTGTGTAAAATGACATCTTGAAGGACAGGATGGTGGGGAGCAGAAGGCACAGTAAAAGCTGAAGTTTGTTTAAAAAACACAGTGCCTAGATAAAAAGTCTCTTTTTTTCCCCCCTGCTTCTTTTTCAGACACTGTATACTTCCTTTATGGCTTCTGTCACCTGACCAAGACAGCTAGCAGAGAGGGAAAGCCAGGTACTCAGGTACCTCCTTTAGGTTTCAACACGAACTATTTTAGGAGTCCTTATTAATGTTTCTCATGATCTTCCTTTTTAAATGCCGTTTGACTGCTGCTGAAGTACTAAGCTGATAGGAGGCAAAACCAAAGCCAAAAAATCCAATCCAAATAACATACATCTTCATCATCAAACCCCTCTGTCAACAGTCTTTGTGCTGCCAATTGTCCATCCACATCTCCAAAACTGCAGTGGTAGCGCCCTCCTGTTTGGGAAGCAAGCTTCTTCAGAAATTCATTAGCTCCTCTGTTAACAACAAATTAATAAGTTACTCAGAGAAATAATTTCCTGAAAGAAAGAGAAAAACAATTTCTAAGAATTCCTTGGAAATACTGCATTTAAAAAAGGAGTTTGGAGAACTTTACTATGAACTTCTGTCTAACTACTAATTGTCAGTTGCTAATGAAGAATATAAACTGCTTCACTGGCATAAAGCTCCAAGACAGTCTGGTTTTGGACATGCTGTATTCAATTCAAGAATAGAAAGGCTGAGTTCTTGAAGACCTGGGACAACTGCTGTGTTTTGAGGTGGCAGAACTGACATGCACCTAGTCTAAAAAGCTTGAAGAGCTGAAGGTCTGCTTGGACATCTGCTCCCTGCCATCACACAGGCACAGCCCTCAGTAAGAATTTAGAGGAGCACACACTTTCTGTTACCATCTCAGAGTCCCAAATTCTCAACCATGCAAAGATCCTTGAGAAGGAACATCAGGGATATACATTCAGCCCATGGCTGGTATTGCCATCTTTCTAGTGGTCCTGATTCCAGTCCAGGTCAGCGTGTCAGGGTGTTTTTAAGCCTCTATAGGGACGTGAATGTGACAAACTAATGATAACAGTACAGGATTCACCTCAGTGCAGTAGAGCAGTGATGCCTATCGCTTCTCTGTGCATGTGAAAACAAGGACACAAGCTACGGCAGGTGAAGGACATGTGGCAGTTACCTGAGTGAGCCAGTTACCACATGTATGAACACTGAGCTCAAACTTCATGTCCAGTGAACTGAGCATGTGGCCCATCTTAGTAACACAGCCTTCTAACAACAAACAAATCAGTCATTTAAAAGATTTTGTTGCTCTGGCAAAGTATCATGTACCTGTCTGTGCAGCTAAAAGAAATGGTGTGGATTTTAATGTCTTGTTTCTTTCTCAGTCTTTCAATTTCTTTCAAAATCAGACTGCAACTGGTGTCTGGTTTTCCATCAGTCAATACATACAGTGCCTCTACACCTTGGAAACTGAGAGCTTTCTGAAAAGCAGGAAAGAAACATAAATAATGAGTACATTTATAGAAAAGTTACACATGAAACTGAAAACACTATTCAGGGATTTAATATAGTTTTATATTTACCACATCATGTTAATATTGTCCTTTCCTTTTCACTACATATGAAAGATCAATTATAGCAATGTGAAAATAAACACTGAAAATAATCACTGAAACCTGGCTCATTTTAAAAAAAAAAGCAAATTAAGTGGTTTTGGAGAACTGCTGGGAGAAGATTTTGTGGGAGTTAAAGATGCTTAAAGTCTGAAAATCAAGCTCATTAGGAGTTGGCTTTTTACATTATGAAAACCTGCCATGGTAATTGACCCAGTGGACATTTCTGTAACACACACACACACACACACATGCCTTAGAGTTTCACCAGACCTGATTCATGATGAATTCCATAAAATCTATAAGGAGATTCAGCAAGAGTGTCTGCAAATAGAGTCATTCATTTCAGGCAGTATTTCTTTTTTGATTCAAATTTTACAGCTCATGAAATTGCAAGTTCTTGCAGTCTATGTTTTAGATTATTTTTAATAGTTGATTTCTACACTGAGATTTTTGTAGAAGAAAAGTTTCTTCATCTGTTACTAATGTCCAGGAATTGTACTCAATGTCCAGGTGATTCCAACACTGCTTCTTTGAAACCCCAGGCTGGCTCAGAGCAAACCTATTACATCCACAGCTGTACAGAAACATCATTTTGAGCAACTGGCTATTTTCTCTCTCCAGTATTCTTTGAACATGAATGTTAATGCAACCATTAATACTTTACATTTTTCTTAAACTCAGTATAAGCAACACTAGTATCTACAAGCCCTGGGGACAGAAACAGTGGCTTGTCTGCTGTCCTGTTAATGCTTTGGCATATAAAAACGTTGTATGCTTTGACCAAATTTATTTTCCTAAAGAACTATCACTCAGATGGAAGTGTTTTATCACCACAAGACATGGTGCCTTCTCCAAAATGTAGTACATTATTTACTAACCTGTAAAGCCATAAGGATGCAGGTATTACCATGAGCCTGAAAACTGGACACCCACTGCACAGCATCATGACATGTTTCATCAGTTGCCTCTACAAGATGCTCCTTCCAACTTTCTGTGTTTTCTGCAAACCTCAGCAGGTTAAACCTGAGGAGAAAGATATTCCACAACATTTAACCCTAATCAATACTATCAGTTTTCTACTGATTTAGAAAACCCAAACTCCACCAAACACAAAGAGAAATCTGATTGAAAAAAACCCAACTAAACAAACCAACAACTACCCTCACCCCAAACCAAAAAACAACCCACCCAAACAAAAATTCCAACCAAGAGCCTAGTAGTGGGTTGAGGTCTTAAAAGTTAGAAGAGTCAGAAACAAGAAAATCTATGGGAATGCTGATCTCAGGAGCATGAAAAACATTAGGTATGGGAAATGAGGCTCAAATTTTAAGAGCTCAGAATTGGTAGTTGTTTAATCAGAAGAACAGCTCAAGCAGCTCATGTCATATGCATATTACACTCTACCATAAAAATTACTTGGATTGCATTTCAGTATTATTTGTAATTATTAACCTTGTTACATAAGAAGTGCCAATTTCAGTCTTTCATTTGTCATTCATCATACCTGACATCATTTTTCCTCAGCTGCTCCCAGATAAGAGAGGTGAGTTCTTTCGTTACACATGGCAAATACGGGTCCATGGAACCAGAGGTGTCAATCATAAGACAGACATTTGCTTCTAAAATGGTACCAAACAACCTTCTGCTTCCTGGGCCACAACATTAAAACCAACTGTCATTACACAGGCTTATTTTATTGAACATACTCTTTTATTGAACATACTGTAAACCCAGCAGCCTTTAGGGATTATTTTGGGCAATTTTATACATAATAAATTCTAAATCTGTGTGGAAACAAGGTAGTTCAAAGGTTACTAATAGAAAAATCTTCTGCCATTTCCAATCTAGCACTGTCAGACATTAATTACTAGCCAACTGCAGCAACCTGCATCAAAAAGTTGGTAGCTCCTACTTTAAAACCCAATTAAAAAAAAAAGAAAACTGTTTCCCAACAAAGATCTTCATGAGCAACAGAGGGCTGAAAATACTTTTCACCAGCAGTGATGCTGAACTTCTAAATAGGGCACATCCTTACCAAAAGAAACAGAAAAGCTGATTTTGCCTGTACATGTTATTGCATGATGGAAAGCTGCTGACACCAGAAACCTTATATTCATGGACATGCAAAAAGGGAAAACTTACATCACAACCCTAATTATTTCACAGCAGTCTAGATGTTTGTCAACCACACAGCTGCTGTATTCTCTTGTATTTTGATTTTGTTGTCATAAAAGTACTCAAAAAAATTTCCATGAAGTGCAAAATGGATGACCCTGCATCACAGGTGAGGTCCAGATTCATGTCCAGATTTATTCTATTGGAAATAGTAGATAAGAGCACTTCTTTATAGAAAACCAGCTGCACACCAGTACCTGACAGAAGCCACTGTATTCTTTGTACATAGCGCTGCAGCACTTTCTCCAGTTGCTGAGTGTAGATTTCCAGTTCTTTAGATTGGATCTGCAGATGCTTCACAACCCCCTGTTGAAATTCAGTTTGTACAAGAGCATTTTACTTCAGGAGATTTTTGCTCAGCTGCTATACATGCAATGTCTGCATCAGAAATGAGGGAGATCAGGTTTTTTCATCTTTCTCTCTATGAAACAGTGCAAGAAAAATGTGGTGACTGTTCCAAATCACCAAGTAAGTGCTTTACCCAAATTAGGAAAGCCCTGTTCTCATGCCAGCCAGTTGTGCTGAACAACAAAATGAGATCATTTGGACAGGTGCATCTGTTGCATTATTTCTGACAGTTGTATAGATGTGATAGAGCAGTAATATCCTCAATTTAAATTGTTATGCTTCTCTCCAGTCATTACACAAATCAAAACAATCAAGATCCAACACTTTCCCAGCTTCAACTCACAGGTGATTTTTACAAATTTTACTCCAAATTTCACAATTCTTTTTCACCCTGTATGAGCAGAGGGAAATGCCAGGCATTCCAAAGATTCCATGCAGACTGCACTTCAAACATATTAAATGTATGTTCTGGTGAATAAAGGATCTCCTCTAGCTTTCTAACAGAGGAATGATTTAGAAAGAGCAGGGAATAGAGGAGGAAACATCACACTACCAAGGCACAAATCTTGACCAAATGAATTGTCTTAAAGAAACAGAAAGCCTTTCAGTGTTGTAGGTATGACATCTGCAAATGCTTACATTGATTTCAACACTAGGGAAGATAGCACAGTATTTTGCTGCCACTTTCTTGTGCAGAGCCTCCACAGTTCTGTTTTGGTGAGTGCAGCTGGGACCAAACACCAGTCTGGGCAATTCCAGTTGAAGCTTTTTAATACTGTACTTGGTCAGCCACTTGTAAGACAAACAAATGGAGCAACTGGTTGTTAGTAAATATTAGAACAGTTTAAGTAATAATACATTGTAAAGAATCACAATTAACCTGTTCACATTAATTCACATGGATGATTCTAAAATGGCCATTTATTAGTAATGAGCAAAATACCTCTTTGCTTGAACATATTTCCTCTCTTTTTGGCAGTGTAACAGAGGGAACAGAATTTCTTGTGCACATGGTCTGTGGGTACTTATGGTACACTGTACCTAGTTTAGAAAATGAACAAAGTCATATTGGGAGGGAGCCCCAGGTTCAAATCAGCTCTTTTGAATCACACAGGACTGTTAATATTAAAAACAAAACTAAAAACCCCCCAAACCTCACAGGGCAGCATTACACAATCCCACATCTGGAAAAAAGGCAAAGTTTCTTTATATCAAAGTATTAAAAAAAAGGGGCACTTATTTTAAAAGATTGTCTCCTTCAAGAAATTCCATACCAAATCTTCTCTAATCATCTCAACCACGACAGCAGCATTTTTCCTTAGAGCATCATTGAGCAAAAAATCCCAAAGCCCAAAGAAAATAAACCCCAAAAACCTGAGAGCCCAACAAAATTAAAAGCGGTCCAAAAAAACCCCAAACCAAACCATCAAACCCAAACATCAAACCAAAAAACCCCACCACTGTTCGTTAACTAAAACTCACTACCACCCACTAGTTAAAGCACGCTGATTTACCATGAGGGTAGTGGAACACTGGAACAGGTTGCCCAGGGAGGTGGTTGGGGCTCCATCCCTGAAGATACTCAAAGTAAGGCTCAACAGGGCTCTAGGCTGCCTGATGTATCTGAAGATGTCCCTGCTGACCGCAGAGAGTGTTGGGACTAGATGACCTTCAGAGGTCACTTCCAACCCAGACCATTCTATGATTATCAGCAACTTAACATCCTAACAGTTTTGTCAGAAGAACACTGGTAATAAAAAGGCTTTGCTCATCATACACTAACACATACCCACATTTCTTCCTCTGCCAGTATAAAACACTGACACAGAAAACTCTGGCTGCTTCCTTGGTTTATGCCTTCGTATACTCTCAGTATGAGGCCATTCTTTCATTGCTGGTGCTACAATTAAAAACACCAAACAAAACACAATGTAGACTTACTTCAACTTGATTACACTCTTACTTGCAGCACTGCTCTTCAGTTCATCCTTTCCTATGAGCACAATTTTAAATGCTTTTCTTAGGTTAAGAAAAATCCATCTTACAGAACTATTTATGCTGCTTCCATAGAAATGGAACCAAAACCTTTACAAATATACAAACTGCCATCAGGAAGCATGCCAGAGGGCATCATTTGAAGATATTAGGGGTTTACAACAAGCAGGATTTGTTGGAAAAGCTGATTAATACTGTACAAAGCACCTTAAGTGCAGCAAATCTGAATCCAGATTTGTAACTACTGCTTACAGACCTACAATCTCATTTCAATAAAACAGTAGATTTCAAGACTCAATGCAAGAAAATGTACATCATGATTTGCAGATGTTAGAGAAGATACAAAGAACAAACAGGGAAATTACAAAAATGGATCAGAAAGGAAAGGGACTCCAAGGGACTGACAGTGACTGGAATAAATTTAAGAGCTGTTTCATATACCAGGAGCAGTTGCCAGCAGTCAGCATTTCAAATGGTCTGACATTTGTGGGTTTTTCCCCCTGCTTTATTACTGGATCATAAATAAATCAAGTGGAACAGCATGTTAAATGCAATGGAATCTAATAGTATTAGCACAACTATATATATGGAACTGATAACAAAATAAATCTCTGAGTTGCTGAGCCTTTGGAGGGAAAAATAAAAGGGGAGTATGAATTGAAATCCAAGAGAAGTGAGGTTCTAATGATGGCTTGGAACAAAGCAGGGCTCTACTTTCCACCACACACATTGATGTTTCTTGATATGGGTTGGGTATTCAATCATGAGAGCTGGAAATAGTTACACAGCTGTGCAGTGTTCGTTCTGCTCACAACCTGAAAGCAAGCTAGATACACCTCAGCTAAAACTCACACTGAAGAAATTTCCAAATAACTACAATGCTTCCTATTAGCCTGATTAAAAATTAAAATAGCAAATGTTTCTAAAACTGAAAGTCTAGTATTTTCTTTTAATCCAAAGAAACTGAAGCCAAGAAGCCCCTAAGCCATACAGACCTGGTGGAATTTCTGCTTTAGCACTAGGAGGACGCCACGCCAGTACTCTTAAGGAAGCATTTCTCTCTGCACCATGGTTGCCTTTAATATACTATGTAATAAAAAAACATTAAGATGCATTTCAGTTGGGTCATAATTGCATTATTCAGAACTGAAACTACCCTTCACTATTTTCCAGTTCCTGTTTTATTCTGCCTTTTGTAACAAGTCAAGAGGTTGCCATTATTAATTTGCAATTTCTTGCTAGGTTAAGTAACTTTAATTGCTCCATTTTAATTATCTTGCCAATTTAATCTGATGCCCTAAACCTAAACACTAACATCTATGGGCAGGTAAGTCTGGACTGTTATTGCCACTTGAAGGAGGAGTCCAGTAGGACAATGGCACTGTTTTATAGAAGCAGCACTGTTTTCTCCCCTCAGAATTTAATTGAATATTGGGAACTTAGTGTTGGCAACAGTGCTTTTCCCTTTATATAATAGTTGGGTATGATCTCTAATGAAAAGACAGCATCTTAAAAATGGGGCCATTTCAAACCATTCTGGCCAGACTCAGAGCTGTGGGTTTAGGAGATGGCAACTTCTGTGGCCTTCTTTTCTCTTTCTTGGCAAGCACATTTGAGTCTCCTTCTGCTACAGATGGATCATCAGACCGACTTAGTGAACGTTGCTTTAAGGATTCCACCAGGAACACACACTGAAATGGAAGTGCACATTGTTTGGCAATTCATGTATGTGAAGTAGATAAGGTTTCAAAAGACAGGCATTCTGTATTTATAAATGTAAGAATAAAATTAATATGAAATTTATTCATCTGGTAGTACTTAACACCTCTAATTAAATAGGAACGCCTTCATGCTATGCTTGCTCAAACACACAGGAGAGAAATTCTCCCTGCTCTGAGCAAACATGCTAGAAGAAAAGGCAAACAATTCTACTTGAGAAGAATTTATGACAGGATTGGCCACAAGAAAGAATAATTTTAGTTGTAAACTCCTTGTACTTGATAAGGAATCACGGACACTCCAACACCAGTCACTGCAGGGCTACTGTACAAGTGTTTTCTAGTCCACATTTACTCTGTGGTGATTATTTTCACACTCCAGAGCATCCCTGCCCATCTTACAAGGATTTTCATTGTGTCCAGTCTTCTGCACTGTCAGCTGAACAAACACTGCTTGAATTTTTTTTCTGAATAAAAAACTTTTAAAAGATATAAACAATTCCTACCTTTTGGGAGTAGCTGTTTGCTTTTTCCATTTCAGATACAAGAACACTAATATCATCACTTTCAAAAATACCTGTTAATCCAATACATGCTAGTAAGTGTGGGGTATAAGCATACACAGTGTAGATTTTTGCAAGTGTAGAACAAATTGTAGAGCATGTACTATCAATTAAAGGAATGAAAATGTCCTTGTTTCCTCTAAACCAGGCAGTCTGGATCGACCACATTAGTAACTAGATTTTACATGTGCATCTTTAAAATATCTAGCAGAAAATAGTGAATTCAGAATGAAAAATAGTAACAAAAATATCTCCTGCACTAAGACTGCATTGTAGTATTCTGCAGTAGAACTGAAAATCTCAAACTTGTGTGCTAATAGAGCATTAGTGCATCCTCAAAAAAATTAACTACTTGATTGGGAGGGAAATAGCATTAATAAATATCATTTAAGGAATGAAAAAGAAGTACATGCTGACTTTCCTTCCCACATACCTGCCTCTCCAAACCAATGAAATCTCCCATTGGCTGCCTGTACTATCTCTTTAAAAGCTGTGGCAGTTTCAGTTGGGTCAGCAGAGCGGGCTGGCAGCATTCTGTTGGAGTCAGTGTCTTCCATTACACTGAAGAGGCAGACGTGAAGTTGCAAATCAAAACCTCTGCAAACCTCAGCTACATAAGCACTCAGTGTGTGCTGGAAGAAGAAAAGAAAAATAAAATGGCATTTGGATTCTGAAATGTTCAGACAACTCCAGCCTGTGCACATGGATTAACAGCCACAAAGCACATGCACTATGAACATGTATCTGAGCAATGGATTATGGTTATTAAAAACAGGAGCCCTGTCTACATAGCAAACTGTGGATTTCCACCATAACACTATTTTGTGCCTCTGTTCTCATAAGGAAATAACAGCATATAAAAAACTCAAGAGCTGGTTTATTCAAACTCAGGAATTTGCAGTGAAATGATGTCCAGAGCTGGAGTGGGAAAGGATTCCAGAAAACATCTCTTAAACTTTCTATGATTCACACATTATGAATTGCTACCTCCACCACATGAATAGTGATTGCAGAAGTGGAAGTTTAAGATCCTGACAGTTATGCTGGCTTAAATATGTAAAGGAGAAAAGCATTCTGCCAACAAGGTATAGTGACTAACCAAAAGGAAAAAAAACAAGAGAAAAACAAAGTTGAGATTAATACTGATAGGAACTTAGAGAATGCAAAACCTATGCTCATACTTACTGTTTCCTGATCAGGTATTCCAGTGGTTAGTAGGTAAAGTCCTTGTGATTTGTGTTTATCTTTGTCTTTGAAGTCTACTTCCACAGCTCTCCTGAGAGCACTCATGAAATTTCTACTCCCTTTGCACTGCAAGTTCAACACCCACCTAAAAGATGACATGAGAGACAGAACAAACAGCCTATGTAATGACCCAAATTATTTTAGTTTCTGTACTGCAACCATGGGAAACTAGTTTTAAAGATAAGATTCAGAGGATAGAGATAAACCAAATCTCTCTTATAAGCAAATCTGTAATGTAGCAGACCTTACAGAAAATAAAAATGAAGCCAGAGGTACAATGAAACCACTGAGGATGCAACTCCACAAACAGAACTGGGAAATGTTTCCAATGTGTGGGTAATAAACATAAGGTTAACTTTAACACTCCAGTTGCATTTGAAATAAGTTTTCAGTTATTCCTGTCAGCTGAGGATTTCTTACACAGAGATCATCCCATTGGTGTACATACATAGTCTCCATACATATGAAATACAAAGTCTCTAGGACATACTAAATTTTATAATGCTGTTTTCACAATGAACCATCATGGATGAGTGTAGAACACTTCATGGCAAACTGTTTTCATAATATGATAAAAGTACCAATTTTCCAAATTGCTCACAATGCTGCTTCAATATGCTTCTATGTTTTATTTGTTTCATGGTACCTATAATCACTTCATTCAGCTGTATGGGAAAGTTATTTGATCCTACCTCCAAGCACTTTGTAAGTTTTCTGGTTTAGAAGGAACTAGCTCCAACTGCCAAGGCACAACATCACTCCCAAATCTTTTGTAGAAAGACAACAGCAATTAATTGACAGATTATGTTTTAGAACAAACACAAAGAATAGATTCACTGAAAAATAAAAGTATCATTTGGGGTATTACAGACATAAAATGGGCTGATGCTTTATCATGTTTTATTTCAAACCATTTATCCATCACTCAGCAGCTGTTAGATTCTCAAGGTAATGAGCCAGATTACATCTTTCTTCCCTGAATAGGATACAAATTGAGCTGGTAAAAAGCTCAGAAGGATTGCAACAAAAAAACCCCAACTATCGGATGCTGCCTGTATCTCTCCTGGGAGGTAAGGGTTCTGCCCTGACTCCAGGTTTGGAGCTCTGTGAGTTGCTGTCTCCTGCTTTTAGCTGTCAGTCAGGAGCCTGCCTGGCTGTCAGCCGCTGTGCCACACATTTCTGACTGCTGGTTTGAGTATAGAATTTCAGTACTATTATATATTTACATAATACTGAAGTTACTGTAAAATTCGAAAGGGAGTTCTCAGATAGGGTATCCAAGACACCACAACTCTCTTTCTACAGGTTTTGTTACAGGAATGATACAATCAGTTCCAGTAAGCCTCAACCAAAAGAGTGATTTTTAATTCCTAATCTGGTCTCCATACATCTAATCCTTTCATGCATCCAATACTGACAAATTAGTGCTGCTCTCGCAATTATTTCAGCCTAGAACATTAAACAGAATTAAAAAACCCTAAAATACTTCATTGAAATGTGTGACAACTACTTTAAAAGCATCTTAAACAGTTGCTTACGCTAGAATATTGAAGTAATCCTTATCTGACAGCTGCTCCTCAAGTAACAGTCGCAAAGAATGTTGGATGTGGATGATGTACCTCGAGTTTGTCGCTGATATATCAACAAGTATAACCACCCTACAGAAGAAATAGGTTAGTCATCAAAAAGGAAGAAGAAAGAAACTGATTTAATTACATACTCCTGCTTTCACTATACTCAAAACTTGCCAGGGGAGTATCTTCCAGCTATGCAGCAAAACAGTTTAAATACTTGATGTATATTTTAGAAGATTAACAAAATTTTAAAAAAAATTTAAAATCTGCAAAAATAAGGTGAGATTAAAAAAATAAATATATAATTAACACCTGAAAATTCTCTTTCTTAAATGATGTGATAATCAGGGTACTGGCTGTTGAACCTTAAACACATCATCCCTTGTCTCTGTACTTGAGTATCCAAACCACGCCTGAAACACGTGGATGTTATCCAACAAGAAAAGTTGTTGGACAGTTGCCTGTCCTTTCCCCAGCCACCATGCCAGGAGCAAGTGCAGTATTACTCCAAAGAGTAAGGCTCCTCCCAGCAAGTCAGTGACAGACTGGTTGCTGAGATAGGGACCAGATGGTCTTTTTGAGGTCCCTTCCAACCCCTAACATTCAGTGATTCTGTGATCTGCAGCTGCTGTCTCTACAAATGAATATTTTCTGCCCTGAATCCTTGGAGCTGACTTGCATACAAAGAAAAAGCTAGCAAACTAGTACCATCACTAATAATGAAAAAGAAGCCATCCAAGTACAATACCTCCTTTCACAAACACATCCCCATATTCTTCTGCTAGCACCAGACAGCCAGTCAATTCGTTTCTCATAGATTCTTACCATTTTAGCAAGGAGTTTCTATGGATAAAGTGCAGAAAAAGCAAGTTTAAAAAACAAATCAAGTAATATATTAAGCATTTGGCCATAAAATACTTAAGTAAATTCACAGAATAATGATGAAAAAACCCACTGATTTTCATTCATTTTGACAGCAGCATTTCATTCTTAGTGAAGATAAAAGAATACAGTCCACAAGAAAAATGTACAATGGTAAAAAACCCAAACAAAACAATGAAGGGTCTAAAGGTCTAAACTCTTCTCTCCACATTTCTTCTTCCTCCTTCTTACCTTCACAAAACATCTTTCAAGTCATGCAGCAACCATCCCAGCGTGCTCCTATGCTACTTCACAGAAAAGTTCTTGCTAGGCCCTGAGCCTTTACTGGTCTGGCCAGTAATAATGAGACATTCCTCTTCATAAAACTTGTTTGATTTGCAAATAAGTAAAATGGAATACAAAACTTTCTCCCAAAATTATTAAACCAAGATGAAATGAGACAGTTCTGATTAAGTGAGCAGAGTACTCTGTGGTTTCATATCCTGTCAACGTACAGGCTAACAGATTCATGTATACACAGGTAAAATAACCTAAATACATTCTTACACATAGATCACAAAACCAGCAACAGTGATGGACTCTTTCCCTCCCTCCTCACTACCGTATCGCTTGGACATGGTGATCTCAAGGGTCTTCTCCAACCTGAATGTTTCTGTGATTCTGTGATATGAATCTGAGTCCTAAGTCTGACCATATCATGGACAGATGTCTGCACATGAATCTCCGCAGTCCTTGTGCAACAGCACAACTCATGTGGAACAGTACGATGGCAACCTAGTCCTGACAAGGCCATATCACTAAAGACAACTCACCTGATAGTTGTACAGTATTGGCAGGTCAACATGAATATTTTTCACAGTTCCATCATACCATTCAAACTGCACCATCACTTTCTAGAGGGATAAATAAAACAGTCAGGTGCTTACAGAAGCCTACAGAAGTTTCACTAATATGGAATTCCTTCCTGAATCGTTTTTGAGAATGGCATAAACATCAAGGACACAAATTCTAGTTAAAGCCTGCAGAATTTCACTAAGTACTGATTTTAATTAGACATAGCAACAGAAAGACAAAGAAAGTGTCCTTATCACTTACCTCATGTAGAGTTGATGATACTGTTTTTTTAAGAATAGGTACAAATTCTTCCACAGGAGAGAAGGCATTGGGAGCCAACACTTGATAAAGGTTCAACTTTTTAGCTATGGCAAGGAACAAAGAAATTAAGTAAAACACATGCTGTGCCTTGAATTCATGTTTCCTACCTGTCAAACTTTTGTTTCCATGCTACCTTTCAATCCATTTGTCTTTAACCAGTCTGTCGAGGTTTTGGCCAGGCCACATGGTGTTTGAAGAACTAGTGGTCCTTCGTGCTTTGGGGGCTTTGGTACAAAGTTGGAAGGTACTGCACTTGCAAATTCTGTGGAAACCTAAAAAGGATTTTAAGAAAGAAAAACTCTTGCAAGTTTTGGCATAACTTTTTTTAACCCTCAATCCAAAACACCCAGCATAGAATCTTAGCTTTACTTACATTCACCAAACTTAAGTTGAGATTCCAACAATAAAGTACTTGGAAAATTACTATAATTAGTCGTCCTAAAAATTGAGTTTGGGGGACAGTGTTCCATTAATTTCACTGTGTTTACCACAATGCCAAAACCACAGGGAAATTAAAACATTATGATTATAAACACTGGCATAAAACCAGCCAATCATTTCTCTATAGCAAGCAGGCAGGGAAAGGAACTTTGCCACACACAGATTAAATCTTGACCGTTCCATCATCTACCTGTATCAAGTCAAATGAATCACATTCTACTTTCATTCACAGCAACAGAAACAAGTGAACAAGAACTCCTTTGGAGCACTAGAATTCCTTTATTTCAAAAAGGGGTTAGAGACCTCTGTTTTTTCAATGGACAGAAGTTTGTGGAGATATTCTTTCATACACAAAGTTTGCCTACTAAGTTTCTGAGATGACATGCTTTTATCTAAAGGACCATCTTTGTCATTTCAGGGTAAATTCTGCCCCATATGTACTCTATATGATCTTTAGTAATTGTGAGGTTAGAAGACAGATGAGAGAATTCTATATATATAGAACAGGGAGGATGAGGGGAAACACAAATATTGTTCACAAATGACCAGTTTGCCTCCTGTGTGGGATGTCTCAGGTCAGATGACCAGATATGCAAGGATACCAAATTGAAGCTTTCAGTCCCTCTTTCAGATGAGATCTGTCCACCTCACACAACTGCCTCCAGTGGTTGTGACAAAGAAGACACTATTCTGCTAACAAAAAAACCTGCTCACGTTTGTAAAACAGTTCTACTGAACTTTTAGCAGTGAAGTTTAGCAGCCATAGGTGAATTCAGACACTAAGTACAGGGACAAGCTAGGAACTCCACTTACATGACTGCACACAGTTAGGCTGGTCAGCTTCTTAGATTGCCATTATGATCACGGTACAGTGCTCTTTTCAGTGCATTGCTTGGTCTACAAAACTTGCTGCATTTTGGAGCTGTATATCAAGCAAAATGTCTCCTTTACTGGTTTTGGCCTTAGCTAGTTTTTACAATGGATGGCCAACACATAATATTCAAAGTTTACATCAAAGTATCTAACTAATCATATAATTTTGTTTTCATACTGTGAACACAAAAACCACCTACCCCTGCTACTTCAAAGTACATCTGAAAACAAAAAGATACGTACCTCTGCTACTCTACCAATATGTGAGCCACAAGTTCTGCTTTGAAAAGTCTGTTTGATGCTCTTGAGCAGGTTCTTAGCCTTCTGGGATTCCTCAATAAGCAGATGAAAATCACTGCTATCAAAATTCTGTGCATTTAAACAGAGCAGAGGGAAAATAATTTAACCACTATTAAAATACCAACCAACAAAACTTTCTTACTGTGGTGTGCAAACACCTATATAAGGCTGCCTGGCATAGCAGAACTGAGTGTAAATATATCTAATGCATCACATAAGTTATTAATCATTTAATAAGCAAAATACTATTCTATTCTTTTGAGTCAGTCTACAATAAGCCACCACTTTCATCCCATTCATCAGCTTTAAGCCAGTGAACAGTACCTGCAAAATTTACTCTTTTTAGGAAGGGGTTTTCATTTGCAGAGAGAATTAAGCACAGGTTAACTGACCACAGGAGAAACTTCTACTCAGATGATCACAGAATAACAGAACATTAGGGGCTGGAAGGGACCTTGAAAGATCATCTAGAACAAGCAGGATCACCTAGAGTAGGTCACACATGAATGCATCCAAGTGGATTTTTAATGTCTACAGAGAAGATGACACCAAGGCAGAGTAGAGGGCGAGCAGAACCTCTCTCGACCTACTCACTACACCCCTTCTAATACACCCCAGGATGCCACTGGCCCTCTTGGCCACAAGGGCACATTGCTGGCTCATGGTCATCTTGGCCATCTGTCAGAGAGCAGATCAGCCCCCAACCTATACTAGTACATGGAGTTGTTGTTCCTCAGATACAAGCCTCTACACTTGTCCTTCTTGATAATTAGTTTACCTTCTAATTGCAAAGAATCATCAGAAAGAGAGCAAAATGTGTTCCCTCTCTAGCTGCCACATACCTCTCCCTTTGAAGAGTAGCAATGGTAACGGCCTTGTACAGCTTCTGCAAGGTTTTTCAGAACTGCCTACATACATAAATAGGAAGGAAAACAGTTACTTTGATTTGGCAGTCTCTTTTGATAATGTGGGATGTTGATATTCAATTAGAGAAAGAATCTTTGAGGTAGTTGTAGTAAGAAAAGCAAAGTAATTATGTTTCCATTGCTTGCTTTCCTGTCTCATTTTATACAGCTGAAAAGCAACAAAATTTACAGAACAGGCAATAAGGGTCATGTTCATTCACCTTGTGTTGAAATGCCAGTCACTCTTCCTTTGAAGGCAGGCTTGTACCAGTCAGAAAAAGGCATTATCACTGCAGAATGCACATAAAATATAAGACTGCCCTTCCTCTGCCCACAACCACCTCTTAAATCCTTGCTGCTTTTTTCACCTCTCCACTTCCTTCTCTACTACCTACTACTGCAATCTTTTACCCACAACTGCAATACTCTTACTGCATCCAATCTTCTCTTCAAACCAGGATTTCAACCCTTGCCACTTAAGTCATTACATGCCTTAGGGATAACCTCAAACAAGCCATCAACACCTAAACCCAAGTTTCTGAACAAAAGAATCTGATTGTCCTTCTGTCTCCCTCTTCCTTCAGCCAGTCACTACTAACACCCAAACAACTGCTCATGATCAAAGCTAATCTGAGCAAGGCTGCTAGAGTTTGCACTGATGCAATTCCATATAAACATTTTTATCCCAGAGAATGCCATACTCACATGTTCTCACACCTTAGTGCCTGCTTTTCTCCTATGATCCATCTCCCTACCCACTCATCCTCACTGCAATACTGCCCAGCTGAAGTCCTTATTTCATTCTGTATTTTTCATCACAGAATGACTACTTGGAAATAGTCAATCCTGTCCACACCACTTTTGGCTTTGGTATTAACCCAGATGAATGCTCCCAATGTATTTCAGGTGTGCAATCTGCTCTGGAGAACACACAGCTCTGCATCAAGATCTGTAACGACTAAGTCAGCTTCTCCACAAATTTATGAAAGACGACACTGCAGTTGAACAGGAAACAAATTCCAGGACTGCTTACCAGAGCAGAAGCATTGCTACAATCATAAGTAACAGCATGAACCTGCAGTTTTCTCCCCAGCGTACACTGCTGAGCATAGTCAGACAGCAACTCCAAAGACTGATCAGGGCTGATAAATGGAAAAAAAATATTAAATATTAACAATGGCAGTAATCAAATAGGGGGAAAAGGTCATACTAAAGGAGACTGGGAAGAAAACTGAGGAGGAAAGAAATAACAAATCATGGGAATGCAACCCAGTCATTTGGCATTTGACCTCCTCTTCTCCTTTCAACAGTTACTGAGGTACCACTACTGGGGTTTTGTTCTGTCCTAAAAACCTGAATGATAATAAAAGCACTGGAATTCTATTCCGGTTCCTAACAGCTTGTAGGTGAAATGTACTAAATCACTCCTTGATAGCCCTGAAAGCTAAAAAACAAGAATTGTGGTCTTGCCTTTCAAGTCAGATCTTCAGCTATGTAACGATGTCCATTGTCTTCCAAAGGCACCAAAAAAGATTTCCTTTGTGTTTAGAACTCAGCAACCCACACGGCTTTGATTTTCTGAATTCTGAAGGGTTTTGGTGCTAGTAAAAACCTCTCTTGGGAGCTACACTTCTGGCAGAGACAGATATTAAGGAGGTCTTCATTCACTACATAATAAAAACTTTTGCTTTCTGCTCAAAGCAAAACTTGGAACCTTTTAACTGAACCCTGTGTTCAGCAAGTTAGCTGTAATGCAATCTCAATCACCCTAAACACCAAGCTTCCCAAACTTATGCCATCCCTTTGCACATTTGAAATCAAAACAATTAATTAAGAGTATGGGAACACTCCCTGAATCCTTACTGCAGTCTTTTCCTGGCAATTCTGACTCCAGTACTGCAAGTTTGCAAATGCTAACAGTGGAATTGCTGAACTGAAGCCACTAATTTATCTAATCCAAGACCAGGTTAGTTTATTTAATCAAACATTGTAAGTTTCCCAAGTTTGCTTTTTGCTTTTTTACAACAAAATCTAGCTCGTCACTTTCCCAGAGGTGTGGACCCTTTTTACTAACGTCCTTAATAATGCTGCAGGATTTTTATTATTGTAAAGCAAGAGCTGGTAGACTTTCAATTATTCCTTGAATGACTGATCTGCAAAGGAAAAACGTAGCTTTGCATCAGAAAAGAGATTTATAAATAGTAAAAAACTGTAGGAAATAAAGAAACTCAGTGGTATGAACTGAAAATACATAAACCCTATTTATTTTTATATCAAGTTCAGATTTTTGTATCTAGGCTAAAGCTTGCTCTTAGGACAGGTAAGAAATGTACCAGTTTCCTACAATAAGGACCACAGAATTCAGTTCCTTCACCATGAAGATATGTCTTAAAGCTTTCAGTAAATTGCAGCCTTGGCCGGGCTCCAGCTGTTGTATCCATTCTCTTGCTTCATGTAGCCTAAGGGAAAGAAAAGGAAGATGTACACTTAACATGCAGGTGCTAAATAAGATGGATCATGAAGATTACTACAAATCACAGGAGCTAAGATATTCTATGCATGAACAACCAGCTTGAAATCACTGACTGCACTCAAAATTGACTGCTTAATAACTGCAGGCACAAGATGAAAAATGCTATTTATTACCCACAAGAGACTGCTCTAATGAAAATGGAGACTTGGTTGGAAACACCTTTATTTTTTGGAAAAATGAACTTACTTACACATGAATATTGATGTTTTTTGGACTCTCCCACAGTGGTGAAATTTCTGTACTGAACGAGAGGCAGTACAGTTGCTTCTTGTAAGACAGCTGTTCATCAATTAAGCCCTGATAAATAAAAGTCAATGTATGACTATCCATGCTGCTTCTCGTAGAGGTATTATGTAAAAGAATTAAAAGAGTAATTTCCTGAAAATGGTTGACAGCAGTATTTTTAGCTATCACAATGAAAACCTTTCAAGAAAAAAAGTGCTAGGGATTCAAGTATTTGGTAAGGAGTACAGAAACACAACCTGCAGACATATGGTAATCCAGCCCATTTGTTAAAAGGGCAGGAAGCAGGGGCTATTTGTTGTACTGCTATCAGTTGACAAGCACATGAAACAACACACAGAACAGGTTGCCCAGGGAGGTGGTGGAAGCCTCATCCCTGGAAGTTTTTAAGGCCAGGCTGGATGGGGCTCTGAGCAGCCCGGTCTAGTGTGAGGTGTCCGTGCCCATGGCAGGCTGTTGGAACTAGATAATCCTTGACAACCCTTACAACCCTGACAATTCTGTGATTCTGTGATCTACTGGAATAGGCATATTCACCCATCAAACAACTGCTAAAAAATGCTTAACACATATTCATGGACAGGGCTAAACAGTAGTTCAGGTATTAAAGCTATGTCAGCCACACCATGTGGAACTTGAGTTTTCTTGGTTAGTTTGATTTAAATGAAGACATGAAATGCATAAATATCAGACAATATCAATAAAATTTAAATAATTTTTGAAGGAAGGAAATGAGTTGTATGAATTTGCTAAGTTAGACAGTAAACCACACTCACTGTATCTGCCTCCATTATCATAAAAATTGTATAAAAATTAAAAGCAAAATAAAGGTCAAGTTTCTTGTGGGACTTCAGGAAGTAATTAACTTACTAAGGTTCCAACCAAAAATGTGAAGTGTGCCTTGTTGTGACAAAACACGAAGGCATAAGGAAGCTTTATCTGCTTTAGATAGCTCTATGCTGAACTTGATTCTAGCTCCTAGAGCTGTTTCTGTTAGGCAAGTTTCTTTCACGGAATATCCTTGTACAAGAATTGAGAAACTTCTAAATATTATATATGAAAAATATTATTATGGTACATACCAGAGTTTGTGTGAATCTAGACATTAACAAACTACACATTCAAAGACACTTAAAACACACTTTTCTACAAGAGAAACCTTCTATTTCATTGCATATCATGAATTTAAGCAGATTTTTTCTCTACCTAGTTCCTGGCTTGTAGTTGTACAAAAGATTGATTAGTAAGTTGTAACTGCCAAAGTCTGGTTTAGTATTAGGTGTTCAAGGGGGGACTGGACGTGGCACTTGGTGCCATGGTCTAGTTGTGAGGTCTGTTGGAGCAGGTTGGACTTGATGATCCTTGGGGTCTCTTCCAACCTTAGTTACTGTGATACTGTGATACTGTGATACTGTGATTACTCACCAAAAGTTCCTTCTGAAAATCCAGTAGTCTAGGTCTGTAACTCAGATCAGATGTATCAATCACAAGTCCAATTTTGGTTCCTTTTATAACGCCAAATACCTTAAAAACATCACTGTAAATACTAAGCTTATCTAGAGTGTTTAAATCTTATTGTTCCTTCTGTAAAAGGCCACTCTAAAAGAAAATATTAGGTACTTATTTTCACCCTAAGCTTTTCAGCATAATGACACAGAGACAAAGCCAAGGGAAAAAAAGCAAACCCCACAAACAAAAACAAAAACAAAATCAAACCAATAAAAAACCCCTCCTGACTAATGGTTTATCCTTAACACTGACTCCTATTTGCCCCTTCCCAAGACAATTATTGATTATTTGAAAGGATAAAAAGTAACTGTCTGCAGCATCTCCTTCAGGTTAAACCAAGCAACTTAGTAAAAGCCAGATACTGGAATGCTGCTTCTTGCTCTGTCCCCTTCAAGGGGGAGTTGTGTCCCTTTCCCATTCCTAAGCATTAGCACTGCTAGGCACAATAAATGGTCAACCAGCAATGCAAGGGAGGGCACAATGGACTTCAAGGCAGAGGAAAAGTCAGATGTTATGCTCAGCATTCTCTGCTCCCATTTGAATCTCACCGAGAGGTCCTGACAATTAAAATTGCTAAGACTACATTTAAAGAGCAGAAAATTGCATAGCAATGAAAGATCAATAAAAGCAGTCACCAACATAGGGGACCACTGTCCATGATGTGCAACTCACAGTAAGCAATGATAATACTTCAGCTGTTTGGAAGCCATTTTTCACTAGCATTCAAATGGTAATGTGTTCTTCAATGCCATATACATTTCCATTCTAAAAATACACTGCAAAGTTGAAGTTACCTTTCTGCTGTCCTGCAACAGCCACTGAATTCGCTGCTGATAAAGGTCAACCACTCTGATAAAAGGCATAGCACACATTTAGCTAGAAGCATTCTCTTGCACAGTCTATCATTGTAACACTCAACCTTCACATCTTTTTCTCACAAATACAAAACCACCTTTTATTACACTGGCTTCAGTGTTCTTATATGGCTGCAAGGTTAACCATTTAAATACTTCTTTCCCTGAAGCTGTTTATCCCAGTAGTTATGTGGCTGACTGACAAACTGCATCACTGAAATGGTTTCTATCAGTTGATGGCTTTTCTGTTCAGAGATAGGAGTATTCATAGTCCATGTGTGAACAACAGAAGCTCAGTCAAAAGTGAGTTTAGCTCATTACACACGGGTTACTGCCAGGAGATGTACTTCATACAAACTGCACTACTGCTTAAGATCTTCATGACTGATAGAGTGAAGTATCCAGTAGTGGGACTCCTAGGAACAGTCTATCATATATAGTGAAGCCCAGCAAAAGCATCATGATTCCTGTACAGTTTGTTCAACCTATTCATTAAATATTTTCTTCAGTTTAAGTTTCCCTGGTTTTACAGATTTACAATTCAGTTAGAAAACTTGTAGCTTTCACATATCACAACTAGACCCATGGCTTTAAACTAATTCAAGTCACAGTAAACACAAAACCACACAATACTACCTATGAAAACCCAACTATTAGCTGCCCTCCTAAATGAGCTAACTACTTCAGTTCAAAACCTGGCTGATAGGCATCTTCATTAAAAAAGACCCAAAACCTCAGCAGTATTGACATATAATCATCATCTACCCCAAATCTCAGCAAAAAGGATTTAATACTGAGATACTCTGAATTTCCCAGAGATAACAAGTGAAGACTTAAGTCAGAATCTGTCATCATGGAGGATGGAGAAATCAATTACAGTTCAAAACCATAAACAACATGGATACTTACTCAGAAAGTCTGGACTCAAAATCAGTAAGTGTCTCTTCTCTAAACTCTATCTCTTCCACACCACTCTCTGAATTCCTGGAACACTACACATAGTTAGCACCAGAGAATCACACAAACTAAGACTGACTAAAGAAAGGCCAATGTTGCACTTACAAACTAATATTGCCTTTGTCCATCAGATGCTGTAATGTTAATTGCAAGGATTCTAAACTGTAGTTTCTGAGCCATTCCTCTGTTGTTTGCAGCTTTTTAAACTGTATTTTTTTTATCTGTTCTCTCTGCAGATCAAGTAAAAAAATAAATGCAGTATTAGAAAGGAAATATACTGTTCAAACATGTCAGGATAGCTGCTGGTAGGCAGTACACAGCCACAAAAACCATGATTGTAGGTCCTGGCTCTTTTGGATGTGGAATGCAAAGGAAAAGGTTTCAGAACACCCTGAGATTGTGAGCTAAAGGGAGGGGAAGGAGAGTTTACTCTGGGAGAGACAGGAAGGGAAGACAAGAAATAGGAGAGTTTAGTAAAAGAAATACTCTGTGATTTACCAGAGAGGAAGTAAAATCAAGCATTTTCAAACCCCACCTCACAGAGTTTGAAGGGGTACACATTGTCATGTGGTTTTAGAACACAGAAAAATGCAGTATCAAAACTCAGCCTGCCTTTATTGTTTCACCTGATTTGTTCACAGATTCTCTGCACAGAAACTATAAAAGGTGTAATGACTTCATCTATGAAATTCTGTGTATATACAAACACATGTAAGGAAACACATCACTCGTCTATCAGCTTATTTCCCACACTGTATTTGTAGTGGGTATGTGTTTTCTAGTTGTTCCATATAGCAGGTAACTTGCCTACCAGCAGATCTTGTGTCTTGTTGGTATCTGATACCAGAAATCCTCTATCTGGTCCTAGATGAGGCACAGTAAAATCTTGCTGGGGTGAATGATTACCCTCTAGTCTGGATTTTGTGGTCACCCTACAAGACAATGAAATTTATAGGATTACTTCATTGCCCATAATATTCCTATATTGTCGTCATGTCTTTTTTTCTGTAGGAACTGGTTTATACTTCGACATTTCTTTACACGCTCCAGTTGATACACGACCAATGTTTTGAAGGGACATAGCACATGGTTTAGATGAGCTACAGTAATGCAATCTGTATCTACATACAAGGTCCTGACAAGACTGTGTAAGTGTCCTCACCCAGCGTTTTCCAAAAACAGATCACTGTCCAACAACTGTGCCATTTTCCTGGTGTGTGTAGCCATGACATGAACAGACTTAGCCTTGTGGGAAAAAAGCAAAAGGACAAAGTGTTAGAAAAAAAAGCTTAAATGCTCAGGAATATGCACTGTTAAGAGTTTGTATTAATGCTGTCACCAACTGTTATGATAATTACATTGCATGTGGGACAACAGCAAATTAAAAAACAGCTACAAAGAGAAATTACAATTTTGTATCTACAGAAAACACAATTAGTAACTATTCTGCGGGAGCTATTTGCTAAGGGATTTAATTCAGTTCATTATACAGCTGCTGGGAGACAAGCTACATAGCTCAAATTGACAAAAAGATTAACTAAAGCAAAACCCAGAGCGCTGCGGGCCAGTGTGAGCGGCGGTGGGAGCAAAGGGCCGGCAGCCCGAGTCAGCCGGGGAGGGGATGGAGGTGTAGAGGAGCTCAAACTCGCGTCCGGCCGCGGTAGCACAATAGCAAAACCGACCTGAAAGCCCTGTCTCCCGCCTGGTTGGGCTCTCCCGCCTCACTCCGTCCTCAGCCGTCCGCGTTCTTCTGCTCAGCAGCGGGTGCCAAAGGCGCCTTCTCTCAGCGCTGTCCTGTCCCCCGAGACTCTCCTCGCCTCACGGGGAAAGGCCCCTCAGCTCCACCGACCCCGCGCCGTCCCGTCTCCCGAGCCTCACGAAGGAAAACCCTCCTCGTCCCCCATCCCCTCTAGCCTAGGCACATCCCGAAAGACCGGACGGCCACCTGCGCAAGCGACAGGGAACCCCCAAACACCCTCAGGCCAAGGCACCTCCCGGGACTCACCCGACCCCTTCCCCCGCGCGGGCCGGGTACCGGCGGCTCGCACGGTCCAAGGCGCAGCCCAGCCTCACACCTCACTCAGCGCGGGACGTCCCGAGGGCGGCCCAGCCCCACCGCCGCGTTACGGCGTTGCCGGTGGAGACGGAGAGAAGGCGGTGGCGCCGCTTCCCGCCACCTGAGGGCGGTGGTGCGCGCGGCCCCGGCGGGATGAGGCGACGGCTGGGCCGGTTCCCTCAGCGCAGGCGGGGGCAGCGGCTTTAGTAGACAATTTATTTTGATAAACTTGCTCAATAACAAAAATACAAGTGAAGAAAATTATGTTCATTTTATACAGTTTGTATTAACATTTGTTCGGAAATCATTCACTGAAAAATGTTCGAACCAATTAGAAAACAATCCTCAGTAAAAGCCGGGGCGGGGGGACGCAGGCGGCCAGGCCTCGGGCGGGGAGCGACGCGACACCCAGGCAGGACAACCCGCTTGCGGACAGCGTTTCCTTCATTGTTTTCATCCTTCACAAAGGTTTCAAAGGACAGCTTTCATTATTTGTGTGTGTGCTGGGGCAAACAATAACCTACAGTTGCGTTCTGAAGTGGTTAAACAACGGCTCAAACACAGGTACGACACGAGAGCCCCGATCCGGCGGCTTGGCTTCAGCCCACGGCCCGGGCTCAGGTGGTGGTGCAAAACTACCAGCGTCTGCAGGAGCCTGGTAGCACTCGCCAGCAAGAGTAACGACGGAAAGCGATCTTGGATGGTCAGACTGGGGTGTTCACGGAAGCACATCCTCCCCAGGTCTGAGACAGACGGCTTGCAGGTGATTATTTCAGCTGAGCTCAACAGTAAAGATTTGTACAGACAAATTACGTAGTTTGCCTTCCAAAGGTATGTGAAGTTTCCAATCTTACATTTTGTTAGCCAAATAAACAACAAAGTGTGCACAGATTACATTACGATGGGACATCAAACCTTTGGGGGGAATTGTTAAGCAGAAGACTGAGTAAGAATCCCTAATGACACATGAAATGAGCTGTCCTTCAAAAAGGTCAATGTAATGGCTGGCAGAGTCAGAAAAGTTTATGTAAACACTCAACACAAATAGAGGATTACCTTTGGAGAAGATTCATATGGAAACATTTGCTTTTCATGAACCAAAAAAAGTCTACAGATGTTTAGGCATGTTCAGTACGAACGTCTTGTAGTTAAACAACCTTGTGCAAATAAAACCTATAAATAGTCTTCAGCAGATTTTACAGTGATGCTCTTAGGTATGAAAAGAATGCACACAAGTTTAAAACAAAAGTAACAGACAGAAGTTTGACAAATGATTGCACCATAAAACAGTGTTTTATATACAGTTTACAAGATATGATTTTCTGCTATAAATTAATGCTGTACTGTATAGAACTCCGTGACCATATTAAAAGCAACTGTTGATAGCTGTCTCTTCAATTACAGGGTAGGGATTTGTAAAATGCAGATGGCCATATCTGTTTCTGGACTTAAAATGCTCAAATATTTAGTCATCAATCTGCTAGTTACATCTCTGCTATCATTTAGTAAGTCAGAGCAATAGCACTGGCAGATCAGATACATTTCCAGCCAGCCAGCCACAGTCTAGGTATGCTCCAAGGTAAGCCTAAATCTGTTGCATACATGATGATACTATAACTGAAATAAGTAAGATGGGAGGGGAGAAATTTTAGCAGCTAAGAAATTTCCCTCCACTTACGTTCCAGTTACAAAAATCTCTTAGGACTATTTACAAGGGTGACATTTCTGGGGGGAAAAAAAGAGTTGGTTGGTTGTTGTTTTTTTCTTCCCCCCCCAACATAATTTATGATCTAAGTTTTAGTGAATACTTTATCTTAGGATACAGCAGTGATAATACCAAAAATCTAGACACGCATCCAGCACCAGAACACTGCATTTTATCGCCACCAACATCACTGGGGACCTTAGACTACCCATGCAGATAAAGGCTTAAAGTAGGAACCAAATCATATTTAAACCATTATTTCCAAACAGGTGCCTGGCTGTATTTACAGATTAGTATACTTTAGAAAAATCTAGTGATCCATAAACACTCCCTTCTACCTGTGAGTGAGCTGACTGGAAAAAAACATCACTTATAGACACTGCAGTGACAGGTCTGTTCAAAAATGTCAAAAGAAAACATATGTAATTCAGCAAACAACTTTTTTGTATTAAAACAACTTGGAAGGGGAAGAGGGACCCACCAGGGTCTGAATGGCACTCAGTTTAAAAGAACTGGGCAAACTGTCTTATTTTCAAACACTTAAGCTTGTGTGATAGGTGACTATTTTGGAAACTGCTGAATATATTTTAACAACCACCTCATTCTAAAATCCTTTCAGTAACACTGTAGTATGTCTGGCAATGCAATTTTTCTAGTAAGCTCAATGAAACAGCACTTGAGACGCAATTATTTTGTTTTCATCATGAATCTCAGGCAAACCATGTATTAACTGGAAAATAAATACTGATAGTGCAGGCAGCTTTTCTGGGACACTAAATTATACTTTCTGTGAGGTTACATTGAGTAGGGAATTAGGATGTCTGTGGATTCAAAGGTTTATCCTTGTGTTGAAAAATAAAACCACATAGTCTTTAATGAAGACTATGTACTCCAAATTTGGGTGGCCCTTAAATCCACATTTAAAATAACAACTTTAGTAAACAAGGCATATATGATTTAAACAATTATATTGCTTTTTGCTTTGTAAAGATGCATTAATACTCAAAGGAAAGTAAGTTCACCCATTTTTGCAGTGGAATGGTGTTTGCATTACTTTAAACATTGCATTTTACATGTGCTAGAGAAATGCTTACCTATGGTAAAACGCTGTGCTTGAACATGTATGAATGCTAACGTAACGATGCAGTAGAAAAAGAGACTTTCTGTACAACAGTTGCTAATAATTTAAATAGTGTCAGTTTCCAAAAATTAGGATTTTAACTTTAAGGTATGACATGATCTCACCTTCTACCCTCATATACAAATAAATTACCATAAAAAGAATCTTAGCTTAACTTAAAATTGCACCTAGAAAGGCATGGGATTGTTTGTACCTATTACAAAAACTGTTAAAATCAAGGGCTGCTACAAAGAATGAGGTAAACTGAAGACTCTCAGCTATGTGGCCTTCAGAGAAATGGCTTTTTTCTATTGAGTTCTAGTTTTGCACACCACAGTGTTTTGCTAGCAAAGCGTTCTGAGTTCTTTTCCAGGAACCATTTGTGTGTATATACATATATATACATATATGTGTATACACACACACGCGCACACACACACACACATACACACACTGTATACTGCATCAGCAAAATATATATATATTTATATATATATATATATATTTATATAAATATAAGGAAGAAATCCCCCTCTAAAATGTTCCTCAGAGTTTCTCTAGAGCTTCTTGGGGAGGAGGGGGATGTATGTCTTCTTGCTTCTACATACATTTAGAGAATGTTCTGATCTATTGGCTTCTTGGTGCAGTAATGCAAGATTGATCCACATTGGTGCCAAAGGCTTTCCTCATCAGAAGGAAGATGTAAAATACTAATCTCTTAAACAGTGAGGCCAGCCTCACTTATTTCCTCTGCAACCCTCTGGTCTACCACAAAGTTCATAATGACTTTATGACTTCCAAATCATTAGACGTTAAAAACAGGAACAGTACAGTAACACGGGGCGTTACGCTTCTCAGTGTAAAGCATTCTTCACTAGTTCCTATCACAGTGCAGACCTGACTGCATTAAATATGCTCAGGAGATCAGTCAGCGTTGTCTGTATTTGGTTATAGGAAAGGCTCTCCTTTTTTTCATCCAAAGTGCATAGTGAGAACAAGTCAAAGCATTCCTCTTTTCAGTTTGTGTTTCATAGTCTGATCTATACATCCTCCTGAGAATGCAATTCTGATGTCTTTCCAAAAATCAAGTCCTGCAGTTCAGACATTCATCAGCCAGGTAAACAAACTTTGCCAGCAAATAGAAGTCCCACTATTGTAAAGAAAATGGATAAGACAAACAGTACATACGAAGACCCAACCACTGTGTTATTGGGTAATTTATATGGTTGACCTCCAACTTCATTGATGTAAAATCCTATTGGAAATATTAGGGCTGCCATACAGAATAGAATCACTGCAAAGAAACGAGAAAAGAAAGGAAAAGAAAAAAAAAAAAGGTCACTGTTGTGTTAAAAGTCAAAATATTTACCAATTCATAGAGCAGTTCAAAACAGCATGCAAAGTGCTGGAACTGCCTCAATATTATTTAATGCAAATTTACTACTGCTCTTCCTGAGTGAATACACATGCTCCAGTTTATCCAACTGCAGTATTACATGCTCATATTAAAAATTACTTTTTAATGGACTCCATGTTTACCCAAGACAAATAGTTTGTCACATATCTTAATGCTCAAAGCTTCTAATTTGCATAGCACAGGTCTTGGCATGAGGGAAAAAACACTCCTGTCCTACAGGAGGTCAGTTAAGAGCATGATGAATCTGAATTCAGAAAGTGGTCATTTGGGCATAAACAAAGATGAGCAATTTCATAAACCACGATCCACATCAGACCATCCCCTGCTTCTTGCTTTCCAAAACACAGTAAGCAGCTTTCACAACACCTTGAGTCCAGCGCAGCCGATCAGCCTTTCCTTCGCCTAACACTTGAGTAAGAAAACCCAACAGTTCCACTAGAGGGAGCTCTTGTCTCGCTGGTAATGGAAGGGGAAAGGAAGCACAAACAAAAACCGCCCGGCGACTGCATAAATTAATCCATTCTTGCTCTGTGCTACCTCATTAGGCTATCTATTAAAATAAACCCGAAGAGCCAGCAAATTTAAACACTTAATAATCTAGAAAGTTTTAATCTACATGATTATTTGGTGCTGCAATTCTGCACTACACAATCTAATCTTTAAAGAATAGTAGCTGCCTTTTTAAAATTGTATCTTAACCAACAGCTGGTCCATCAGAGGAGAGAAAGTTTGGGTACATGTTTCTTGAGCAGTTCGGTGTAAGCATAGAAGAGCTCTATATTTGAGTGATCCAGAAAACAACGTTTGATGTGTGATTGGTAACGCAATATACAATTAGTAACAGTTTGAACAATACTCTGAGGATGAGTCACATTATCATAACTCAGCAGGCTTCCTATTAACATCCACTTTGTCCTTGACAAGCATTCCAGTTATTTACAAAACTTCTGTTACATTTTAACAATAACACACTTAAAGGAAGTAGCTTTAGGATTCTGAAAACAACCTGTACTTTCAAGATTAAATCTCCGTTATTACATTCAGAACTACACAGCTGGAGAGTTCTGATGGCCTGATGGATATGGCTGAAGAATAGGTCTTTATCCCTCTCTACTAAACCACTGTTCTTTGAGGCATGCTGTGCACACATGCGCCAGTGCTCCTGGGCCTGAGACCTGCTTGCGGCACTGTACTGGATTCATTGAAGTCTGCCAAATTAAGAAGCCTGGCAGAGGAATTACATCAAAGTTTTGAGAAGTCATTAAGAAGAAACTGCAGGACAAATTTATTTTTAAAACAGAAAAAAATAAGGAGAAAATCCAACATATGAATTGCTCAGTTAGCTTAGTTTATATTCTGTTGGGATGAGGTTTGTAAGGTAGAGGATGGGGATTCTTGACACAAGCTATAGCCTAAATGTAACTCTGTCTGGTAGTTCCAACTCAGTGAATTTCTCTCCCTCAAGAGTACTTGCTTACTTGCTTTTGATTTCAAAATTTTGCTTGGGTATGAAAATTTGCTGAAAAGACACTTAATGACTACAATTTCTATTATCCAAAATATCTAGGTAACAAAACAATCATTTCTAGTCTGCTTCTGAAAAAGGATTTAGTTCCTGTAATTCTTTAGCTTGAAATAGCTTTGAGCATCCAACGACAACCTTTAAGAAGCCAGGATACAGCGTATAAAAAGGAGAAAGCTATGCTCTGGTCTTTACAGGGCTCACTGTAATGCTTGCTGCCTCTTTAGAGATGTGTAACATAGAAATCTACGCCTGGTACAAACCTTTACTAACACTAACTTCAGCAGCACTTAAGTCAGGGAACAACTGAGACATTTGCAGGATAACTACTGTTAGTTAAGAATGTGATTATCCTGCCCCATTTTTACCTGCATTCCAAAAAACCCGTAGAAATATGATTTTTCTCTGCAGCACCTCCTCCCTTGATACATCTCAGAGAAGCACCGAGTCAGAGGAAGCAGACACATAATAATTAATTCCCTTTCCAGTTGTAACAGATGGTAAGAGACTTGTATTAGTGCAAGATGTAAACAGATCCTGTGGGAACTCTCTGAATTCCTGCAGTAGCCAAGACTGCTATACATAAGACCACCTAGGTGGCCACTGCAGAGACAAAGCTCTGGACATTGTTTCTAATTATGAAACCTAGCAGTACCTGTCCCAAGAATCATGGAAATTACCATCTTTGAGATTTACCAGGTAAACCAGAGGACGGCATAATGAGCACCCTGAAAAGGCAGGGTGAAGCAGGACTAGGAAAAAAGGAGCAGTTTCAGACATCCATGGAACAGAACCAAAGCTAGGTTATTTCTTTGCTACCAACTTATGCCACTATGTCACGGGGCATAATTAGTGATGAGGTGGTAGAGAAGCTGGGATTGTAACAGGCATTTAGCTCACAGTTGAGCAACGGGTAAATAACACCATGCAGAAGAATAGCTGATCAGATCTTTGGCTGCTATCAACACACAAGGACAGCTGTGAGTCTACAATGCCTTTTTCATGGAAGAAACAAAGACCTGGACAGTGCACAAACAAACACCAAGAAGGAATCCACTCTCCATTTCCCATCAGCATTGCTAACAGGAAGGCAACAGTCAGGGAGTCATCTGTATTGGAGATGAATACCAAAGATGTTGGATTACAGAGTTTTGGCAATGCAGCAATCCTGTCTTAATTGAGCTATTAATAATTCTGATTTGCACAAGAACAAACCTGTATTTTTCATTATTAAACATCTCATAACAAAAAGGCAAGTGCTGAAATAAAAGAATGTCCTTCTATATTTAGATTTCTAATAATCAATGTGTTGCAAGTCTAGAGAAACCTACAGAAAAACCCTGCTTTAGTAGACCAGGGTTTTTTTGACTAACCATCACAGTTGTAGAAAACTACAGATGCAGAGATATGTCGATTGGAAACCCAAAATACAAGCTCTGAATTAAGAAAAAAACCCTCAGTAAATAAATTGTGGCATCAACTATTAATCTATAGTACTCCAAAACCCCTCTTTACCCTAGAGCTCTGACTTCAGCTTACTGTAAGCATTTATATGGCATTTTCAGTTTAAACCCTCCCTGCATACATTTGATACAGATGAAATATGTATGGATAAACAAGGGCACTGGAAAAGCTGGGATGGAATATTCAGCAGTACTCAGGTGTGCTATTTCAATCATTCACCAGAAAATAAAAGTCAATCCCAATGGATATAGCATTGCAACAGCTCCATTGTCTGACAGAGCTGCACCATTTAGTATGCTATGTGGTAACATTGTCAGGATGGCTTTGATTGTACAAGTGCCTCAGTGAAGTACCTTGGTTGAAGCTAAGTGCTTTTTTTATATCATTCCCTTCCCCAAAACAAGGTTAAATCTCATTCATATTAGATATCATTAGATGTCACACAGTTCCATTAAGCCTTACTTACGCCTGTGTAAACCACAAACTTGCATTTTCTAGTTAGTGTTCACACTCCCTTCAGTGATTACGACATAATTCAAGTCAATTTAAAAGCCCTCAGGTTTTGATTGTTTTTCCATGCTATCATCCCCACCACTAAGGCACTGTCTCACAGTCAGGCTAAGTCTGCAACACACACCGAGAAATGGAAGTTTTACAGTGATTCCCTTTACGTATTATAAGTGCTTTTCTTTTGCACTGAAGTAGCCATAGGATACATTTCCCTGTGCAGAAACACAGAGATGCTGGAGAATGCTCAGCTGCAGGGAGTTTTACTGGTGTGCTCAGGATCAAGGGAGGCAGAAAACACTGGTACTCCTCCCTCTGGCTAAAGCACTGCTGCGGGTCACTTGTAGAAGCAAAAGTCTTAGTGCTGGGAAGCACAGCAGATGCTCTGCAGTGGGCAATCTTCCTGCATTGCCAATTAGGATGCAGCTATTCTGAATACAACACCTGCTGGGAGTGTGCAGCAGGACTGAACCAGCATCAACCCTGAACAAGGTATTCATGAGACATCTGAAGTAAGGATGGATTTCAGACTGCAGCAAGTCTCAGATATATCAACTGCCTACACTTCCACAAAAGAGGGAATTTTCAGAATTCCATTCTGTTAGGAAATAAGTCCTGGATAAATGGAAGTGGGGCAGTACAAAATAGTACCAGACACACAATTCAGGACTGACCTCTTCTGTCCCTGCACATTTTATGGGATTAATTCATGGCACTGGCCAAGGAAGGTAAAGGAGTAAGTCTTTCCTTTCTCTCACCTTGGGCCCACAGACTACTATTACATTTCAATTGTAAGTCACTTAAGATACCAACACCTTGCTTTTTGAAGACTTTTATTTTTCCCTCAGATATGGCATTTTAAAAGAATGACTGTTTTGTACAGTAAGAGCCCTAAACACTATTTCTTGCCAACACTGCCTTGTTATGTTAGACTCCACCAGTTTATCCTGCATACAGGTCAACTGTGTAGTTGAGGTCACTTACTTCCAGTGAAAGCTATCCAGCGGGCATATTTAGTAGCTTCTCTTCGCCAGTGGGAAGCCACCAGCAAACCACATGTGACAGTTAGTGAAATGATTCCCATAATGATGAAAAATAACGTAGTGACCCACTCAGGAGGCAGCCGTGGAGGAATACAGGTCCTGTCACGTCCATGGATGGTTTGACACTGTCGCACAAGGCCAACTGTGAGAGCACCTGAAAACACACAGCAGAGAGGCAAATAAACTTTCAAAATCCTCTCTGGGGGGCGCTCAGTTCCAAACCAAAGCTCAGAATGGTCCAATAAGGAGGGATTCTTTCTTTGATGAATCCTAATAAGCTTTTAAAACACAGAGGACTGGGGAGGGTGGGGCATGCTTTAAACATCTATCTTCATGTTTTTTCATCAGAGGCTTGCACAAGTTGAAGTGAGACGGCTGCAAGCTGTATGTGGTTGTTGAGTGGCAATCAAGGTCTAATCAAAGGGATAAAGCAGTCCTATAAAGCCTGCCAATATCTGCTAAAGTGGTAGCTGGGTTGTACAGAGAATTGGTCCCTCACATGTGCAAGATGAAATATTTAGTTCACTCCAAGATTGTGAGAATATTTTTAACTCCAAAAAACTTTTTGACAGTAACTCCTAAAGAGTCCCACACTGCAAGAGACTGGTCAACCCTTTTGACAGCTAACAAGAGATACTACACATACAAACTCAGATATCTAAACAGAAGATGTATCAAAAAGATCCTAGAAAAAGGACAAGACTGGTACAGGAACCAGAAAGTTTCACACAAAATGAGGTATTTTCTGTTACACGATTAAAAAACCCAATCTGATCTGAAATCCACTGCAGTCCTTTTGAGACTCATAAAGAAGATTTAGTAAGAGCCAATAGTGAAGTTCTCTTTGTTTGCAAAAATCTAACCCAAAATTAACATGCAAGATTAAAATGAATTTCTTTCAGTGTCTCTTACACATCAAGTCCTGTATCTCTCGGTTTTGTCCATTCTGAACTGTTTTCCTAAATAATCACAATTATCCTTTATCTAAACTGGGAAGAAACACCAACAATGGATAATATTAGAGTCAACATCTTCTTCCACAAATTACTGTAAGCAAATATTGTTATAGTTGACTTGTTTAAAATAAAAAGAGGGCAACTTAGCAAAAAACAGAAACTTAGGTTTAGGATGTCTTTTAGAGGGAGAAACAACTGTAATACTTTTGAACTTCTATTTGAAAAAAGCACTGGAGAAAGAAGCCAATAGTCAAAAGGGTAACCAGTCTTAGCATGCACCTTCTAGCACCCTAGAGCTGATTTCTACAAGTGTTCAGATCCTGTCTGCTTCCACCTCTGCAGTAAGTACCAGCAGAATTGGCTTATGAGCTTAGCACTGCTGGGTGAGGAGGCAGAATGCCATGCTTTGTTAGATGTAGCTCTTCTGATACACTCTTAGAGGATGAGAAGAACCAAGAGCAAAGCCATTACTCAATCAGTTCTGTTGAAGAATTCCTGTAACCATTGTTTAGAGTATGAATTTTTAGCCCTACTGAAATACATCCTTTTAATTACATAGTCATTGACTGAACGATTCAGAGATTAATTTTCAGCTAAATGTGGAAATAAGATCATTTCCAAAAGCATCAGTTACAAACCCAACAGAACTGGCATTTCCTACTGCAGATATGCAGCAATTACCCCAGGATCACAGAAAACTGACCCAGAATGACACAGGCATCGTGCACAGCTCACACACCCGTCCAGTACAGTTTTACATCAACTGCTTCTCAGTTGCTTCTTCATGCAATGTGTTCATTTTACATCAGTGGCTGGGGCAGAGGGGAGAAGTGTGTGCCTCCTCAAAAAATCTCCCTGAAACATACACATTGGAGAGCCTCATTCAAAACACTAAGTATTTTCCTGTAGTTTGGGGATAAAGAGGGTATTCACTGCAGTATCACAGAACAGGAAATCAATCCCCATCACTCTACAAGACTAGGATTTAACAACAAGTTTACTACACTTACAGTAGAAGTCACTTTTTTATAAACTGCACTTCTAACCTCAAGAATGACTTCATAAAAATGACATCACACACTCACTAATGTTTTCTGAATTCAAAAACTTCTCCTGAATTTGATGGCAATAAATTAGTGCACTTCTAACGCTGGAAAAAGCAACAGTGGTAAGAACCACTGTGCTGGACTCCATTCCATTTTGTGTGCTTTCTGTTGCTGTAGATGTGCATGTGTTAGGATGCCATTTGCACTTTAGATTGAAGACATTTTTCATTAACAAGAGCACCTTTAACAAGTCAGATTCAGAGAAGACCAAAACTAAGCCCAGTGGTGCCATATCTAGAGGACACCGAAGAGAACTCCCATCTTGAACTACAGTTTTTCAGTGTAGATTTTCTGCTTCCAACATCTACTGCTCCAATGGCTGCTTTTCTAAAAAACCCCAAACAACTAAAGTCCCAATCCCTCCCTCAACAACAACCCCAACAAACCTACCACTGAAAACCAAAAAGAACAAAAATCTTTTCAAGAACCTTTTTTGAGGACAGAAGGGACAGTTGCAAGAAACTACTCAGAGCAGGGTTTCCTAAACATCACTTCTGGTGTCTAAGTGTGTTGTTCCACACTTTGTTTTGTGTTTTATTACATCAGTTTTAAAGTGTCAGCAGTTACATTTCAGGATCTGACATTTTGAAGGAAAAGTATTGAACTTGATGGTTATGCTTTTGCTAAAACTTAGTACTTTCTCTTACCTCTGCTTCATGGATTACAAATTTGAAGTAGACATACTCCATATTCAAGGTTTTGAACCTTGAGTCTGCAGGCTCTGGGGAGGCAAATAAAGGGCAAAAGAAAGCCTGTGAACTATTTCTAGAGGTTTCACAAAGGTAACTGGCAGGAACAACCTCATTACATGCTCACAGATGTAGTTAATGTTTAAGTTCATTATACAGAAATACCTCACTTGTGTATGTAAACTGGGCAGAAGGAAATTTAATGCCACAGCTTGCTCCCATAGTGACAAATCTGTCGAGCGCAGACTTCAAAAGAAGCCTCTGGTGGGGAGGGGGTGGGGAAAGTGGTTCTTTTTTCCATGACATTCAAAAGAAGAATGGGTTTACATGGTATTTTATTGTTTTGGTCTCATTCTACAGCAATCATGCAGCTGACAGGCATCTGCCAACCAACTAACTTGTTACAGAAAATCTTGTTTAAACTTACCTAATCTACCATTTGAAGGAGAGGCAGAGATACTGAATCAAACAGTCTCTGTAGTTACAGCACAACAGATAATTTCAAGCCAGTCACCAAATTCCACTCTGATCTCTAGGTAAAAGAGGTTTCTAGTTGTTCCTTCAGAACAATTCTGGCATAATGGCTGAAAATCTAAGCACCTAACATAGGTGTAAGACAAACAGCACAGCTAATGCTAGTAGATTAGGGATCTTAAAGATGGATACAGCCCTGAAACTTGTACGGCAGAGTAACCCTGCCTGCCCATCCTCCACCTCCCAGTACCCAAACTGCACAACCATCAGGAGCTATAATGACAACCTGCAGATGCAGGTGGCTGCTCCCTTTCTCTTGTATGCCTCTCCTTCAGTAGCTTCAGAGATTGACATTATGCAGGTCAGCACAGCTCATGCAAGAGGCGATTAGGATATACATGTTCTAATTACTACAAAGAAGATTCAGCCTTCATCAAAACCGAGTGCTGCACTGAGCAAATGTCAGTGAAGTGGTCCTTAAGTCTTTACCAGTAAATCTATTCCCTAAAGTGCCAATGCATTTCAAACAGACTAAACAACCTTCCAATAGTGCCAGTCTGACTATAACCAGGACTTCAGTTTACAGCAGTGAAAGATTTCATTACCATATTCCTACATTTCCTCACCCAACAAAATCTTCCAGACCACCAGTAATGCTCATTTTCTGACACTGCATATTTTTATTAGAATCAGTAATAAAAAGACTCAAATACAAACACACCAATACTTTGTATTGCCTGCTTGCTCAAAAATTAAGTTTCATGAAAGCCATTGAGGGAAAGGGGAAAAGGCACCAAACCAAAGAGAGTCAAGCCCTTCTTTTTCCCCTTTGTGTGGCTGCCACAGAGCCGACCCACAAGTCCCAGTCCAGCCCCGCCAGTGCTGTGCCATCCCTCTCCTGTTTCCGTGGTAACTACAGAGCCACCAAGGAGAAATCACACGCTATGGAGAGAAACAAAGATTGCTGCAGCCCTTTCACTCCCCCACCTCTCCATCACTTCTGAATTATTAAAAGTGGCACAGCAATATCACGGCTGGAAATCAGTAGCATGGTAACAGCTATTTAGATGTTTGTTGTTCATCTGTTATTGGATTACCAAAACTCATGGAATCAATGGATGGACACAGGAGAGGTGCCACTGCCATGAAGAGCTTACCATAGCAAAAGAAGCAACTAATATGGTAAAAGCATGATGCATTGAGGTGGGGCTCAGTTGTTAGAAGGTTACACAGTTCAGCAGCTATGCTGTCTCAAACATGAACCCCACAAATCCTCAGAACTGCTCTTACTCATACAACTTGGGGTACCTGCTCCTCCTCTTCCTCTCCTACTGTCCACACTTGAAAACATCTTTACTCTTTAATCTCATTTTAGAGAAAATGCTATTCCTTGGGTTTAAAGGCATCTGCAGCTTCCCCCCTTTAATCTTCCATATATCAACCACATCCTTTAGCAAAATTCTTGGTACTAACATTTAATAAATACTATGGACCAATATGCCTAGCAAGGAGGTTAAAAGAGCCAGCTGCTTCCAGACAGCCCACTTGCCCTCCCTCCCTCAGCTGTCCTGATGAGATGTTGTGGTTCTGCTGGAAACCCCAGTTGTGACTGCCAGACAATTCATGCTCAAACAAGATACTTTTCTGTGGTAAACTGTGGACTTGTTAAACCATCTTTGTTAAGTAAAGAGCACAGCTTAAAGGGTTCCTAATGAAGTGTTGGTGACGTAAATCTGAGAGCACCATCAATGTGGCAGAGCCACTGATGAGTTTGATGTTTTAGTAATGAGTGCAGTACGTGGAGTTGTGTTACTTGAGCACACTAAAACATTCATTGCTGCTGGTTAGGTAACAGTCACATGCCAGAGAATGACATATGTAAAATAAGGGCACCTCAGTTAAACCATTCCCTGTAACTTTTATTGGGCCACAGACAAGGCCAGGAGGAAATGAAGTTGTTCTTGGAAAGTTTCTAAGTTCTGTACAAGTAATAAACTTGAATGAACAAAGATCTAGGCCCATCTCAGAGGAAGAACAGGCTGCAGCAGTCTAGTGCACAGCTGAAGTGTGCTACCCAATCCAAGTGGAAACTATTTAAAGGTTTAAAGAGAATGCAGTGATTTTGTCATGGCAGACTAATTCCCTGTACCAGTGTTAAGGATAACCATCAAGTTGACTTTGGCCACCTTGCCTTTAACATGTCTGCTGCTCCTTGCCTGCAACCAAGCCTCTCTGACAGAAGACCTCTTTCAAAGTGAGCGAAGCATAGCCGAGGAATTCCTGAGAGGAACAAACAACAAAGCAGGGTAAGAATAGTTCCAGTGCCAACTGCCCACAACAGCAAACAAGGAAGAGGCATTTCCACCAAAAAAAGAAATTATTCAAAGTCATCCAAGGAATTTGGCAGTTTAAGTGGGACCTTTCCCAACCTTACATACGGATTTGTTTTCCTGCAGTGGGCACTCTCAATCATGTTACTATACAAAAGGGGAAGAAAGAAAGGCTTATTTAGGTTTATTTGTATCTATTTTGTTATGGGGAAAATTTCCATGAATTGTATATTCCAGGGATTAGTTCCTTGGAAAGAAAGTACTCTCCATTCTGCCTTTCCCAAAGTACAGGGAACTGACACTGCTAATCCTTCTCTAACATAGCCTGGGAGGTACTCTAGAGTGTATGTGGTTAGTTTTATTTATTCCAGTGTAAAACTCCCTCAGGAATCAGGCCCTGTACCCTTTGTCACGAGCAGGTAATTCATGTTTAGAGTAAGCAATGCAGGAGGTTAGTGAAAAAGCTATCCTTTTGCAGGACATGCACCACCTCTGGTGGTGAAGAGGGAAAAAATAAAGTACCGTGATGGTTTACAAAGCACTTGAAAACCAGGGAGGAAAGATTAACAACTCTGCAGAAGACCTCTTGATTCTTAAAGGCATGGTCCATGTTGTAATAGTTAAACAGAACTGCAGGGTCTCTCTACATGAGGTCCTACTGAATGATGTTCACTGGCAGACAGCTCATAGACACAACTGCTCAGAATTGTAAAAGGAAATGTAGTCTTCATCACCATTTTTATCCATTGACCCATTAAAGCAATTTTAAAATGCCTGTAGCATCAATTAATGTCATATCAGAGCATTCTGTAAAATAGCAAAGACCCATAAGCAAGTTGAATACCCTTTCCTCCACTTTTTTGCTCAGGTCTTTTCCCACAGAGCTCCTTTCCAGCCCCTAGAGACATGGGGTAATTCCTCCCCATTAACTATAAAAGGTATATAAAGGAGCAAAATGTAAGCCAAGTATGTGAATATCTGTCAATTACTGTTCTTACCTAAATTATTACTTCTTTTGTGAGGGATGGGGATAGTTTGGATAGATGCTCTTTAGCACTGATCCTGCTCAAGTAACTTCAAGGTTACCATGCAAGCATGGTAGTCAGGATGTGGCATGACAGATTGATCCTTTTACTGCAGATGTTTCATTATGTTGTTCAGTTAGTAGATTAAGAGGAAATCAAGTTCAGACTTACTAAAATAAGATTTATGAGTGTTAAATGATGATCTAGAGAAAGGCTTAAAAGAATAACAGAGGATTAACTGCAAAGGCACAGAAGAGTTCAAACAAAGGGATTATGAATTATCTTCCCTGTTCTTTGTATGCCAGATCTTATGTTTTTGGCATTCGCTCCAATTTGTCTGTCAAATCATCTAATAGGTATTGCAGCCCTGGAAGAAAAGCTTTGGAGCTTCTCACTTTGAAGCAGACAAGATGCAAGATCAAGTCATATACCTACTGGATTGGTATGAAGCAAACACCTCAAAAGTATTTATGCATTGTTAGAAGATCAGTTTTAGTAAAGGCCTAGATTTATTTGCAAACTCCTTTATATATCTTGAGTGCATCTTTTATGAGCAATTCGAGTCAGTATTGTAAGATGGAGCATATTATTGTATAAGCTGCTCTTTCTCTTCTACTCTGTTTAACACCTTCTCTGAAACCAGAATGCTTTCTCCCTTTCCAACTAACTTTGAAATGCATCAGCCTTCTTTTTCTAGAGATGCAAAGGGTGTTTCCTTGTTTTGGAATGAAGTGACTTTCTCAAGAATATTCATACTGACAGTAATAGGTGAGGTAACATTCCTAGCTCCAAACCCACCTTATGCTAGCTATGCTTGTACTACCAACTGGACTCTAACAATCTAATGCCCACAGAATTTTATTTATTATGTAGTATTTTTGGCACTCTTTAGAACTCCAAAGCTTACTGGCTTTTAAACAGAAGAATTCTCATTAAAAGTCTAAACCTGGTGTTAAGAGAGTTGTGGTGTATTAGCAGAAAAGCTTGCCATGCTGCTGAAGACCATCTGGAGCCTGAGTTGCCTCAAAAGTTTTCAATTCAGTGTTTGTATCATGCCTAATTCAAACCAAATCCTCCCTCCACAGTCTTCTCTCTCCCTGCTCCCACCCCCAAAGGAAATGAAAAAAAAAGATAAAAACATCAGGGGCCATCTACTGGGAAAGATTCTTCTGACTCACACACATCAGAAAAGTTTATTACAGTCATTGTGATACATGAGTTGTAAATGATGTTTAAATTGCAGACATTTGGACCAATAAAAAGCAAATTCATTTCTGAATTCCAACGTACAAACATCAATGCCATGCTGCTCATAGGTTGTGGGGGGAGGTTTCATGTTTAGGTTTTGGTTTCCTGGGATTTTTTTTTTTAAATGCTGGACCACCACAAGCTGAAAGAGCTATCCTCAGGCAACAAAGCAGGAACAGCTCTCCTGAGGACATAACAAAGGCTCTGTGTGTTCTCGGGTATGAGAGCCAAAAAATCTGCCCACGCTGAAAGCCGCCTTTCCTACTTCAGAAGACAACATTTAATTAATGTTGGTAAACAGGACCTCTAATAAGTTGCATCCTTGTGATTGTGTATTTTATGACACTATAGGCATTTTCACAATAGGATAGTGTTGTCAGTGACCAGAATCTTTACAGTTTCTGAAGTGGTGAGGGCCTGGGGGAAAAAAAAACCCAAGAGCAACCTTTTCTTTAAAAAAACCCACCAAAACCCAAGCCTAACAAACAACAAAGCAAGCTTGGTGGTTTACTTAGCTTAAAAAGACAAAGGAAAAAAAGCATAGTTAATTGTGTTTTTCCCACACCAAAATCCAGCTACTCAAAGCTGCCTATTCTTTGCCTAAAAGAAAAGATCAAGGCCAGTGTCAATATTTAAAAGTGATTTTTTTTTTAGTCATCGACACCAGTTTTATGCCATATGTTCAGTGGAAAGCCAGAGCTATGACACCTACAGCTGTTCTGCCATTTAACATCTGATCAGCTTGTGTTCTTTTTAACAGAGTTATATTTGGCTTCAGATGGAGCTGTAAAATGATACCTCTCCAGCCAATAAACCACACAACCCTACCCCAGCCTTCTCAGAAACAGTCTGTTCATGGCTTTACTATCATAAGGTTGATGTGCAGGCTCTTCGATGCTGGCCATCATCTACAGGAGTTAGTGGTACGTGGTGGCCAGGCTAGGTCAATAATGACAGCAGCAAAGTTTGCTATGTGGTACAAACAACCAGCAAGAACACAGAAATTCTGGATCTTTACAGTGTAGTGGATCACCTTCCATAGAGGTGTCTTAAAAGGTGACAATAAGTGAACTTCAGACCTTTCCATTTTTAACCCCTGCATATATAGACCAAACCATTTTACAAGTCAGTTGAATTTCAAACTTAATAGATATCCAAGCAAATCAGGACACAAAACCTCCCAATCATACCAAGTGAAGTACTCTATTGCTCTCTCTCTCTCATATTCATGAAGAAGAAATATCTGCCAATCTTCCTGGTTACAGTCTAAAACAAATTCTTTGGCCTAGTGGCAAAGGCATTTGCAAGTAGGCAGAAAATTCAGGTTCTGGCCCTGTCATGAAGACTGCCTGTGCATTTTAACTAATGAAATTAATGAGGAGTAAGGATCTGAACTGTTGTGTTTTGCACTAATCCCAGCTTGTGTCAAACATGCTCCAAGGCCACTCAATGATCTGGCTCCTCCATGGCTTATGAATAACCCAGTGGTATAAGGTGAAAAGAGAAGTGCTGAAATGCATTTTTATATAGTTAGAAATACATCTGCAAATTTTAGGGGTCTGCTCCACAAACACTCAGCCTAAATAGACCCCATGGGCTTGAATGCTTTCTTACAGCTGAGCCTAACCTTCTCCTGGTCCACTGCTGAGCGCAAATTTTATGCCCAGATCACCAGAAGGTACAGCAGGCCTCACTAAATAAACCCCAAAATATACAGAAAAGCAAACAGTACAAATTTGGTGGCAATTTCTTTAAATCACATAACTGATGACAGGATTGTATTTATAGCAATGAGGACATGAGAAAGGAAGTTTGCAGGTAGAAGTAATACCTTTGATGAGAACAACTAAAATAATGAAAAAGATTAAGCACATATCTGGTCTTGCAAGCCATTCCTTGTACACACAAGTTGCCCCCACTCTACTAAGTGAGGATGTAAAAGATCCTACCTCTGTCTACTAGACTTGCTTCAATCCATAGGGCATGGAAAATGGCACCTAAATGTCCCAAGATGCATTTCAATGCAACTAGAGTAATCATTAAAGTAGAATAAAGCCTAACCTGAGTTTTTATTCCTAAAGGTACTTTTTAACTGTTGCCAGATCTGTGTATAACATGCATGTAACAGCCAGCAATACAGGTTCAGCTGCACTTTAAGTAGGAATTAGGTACAGGGCCAACGAGAAATTTATTCTCAACAACTAACACTTCGTGTGCTGAAAGACAGACTGACACAGAGCTGAACAACATCCAATCTGTCCTCAAAAACACCATGCAGAGTTTCCTGGCTGCTTAACATTTTAAGACACACACACCACCACCCCCTGCCCCAAGTATAAAAAGTAGCTTTAATTTTTCAGGCACAGTGGAAAAAAAAAATCCCAACCTCCTTCTGCAGTAATAATTCTCAATTTTAGGCATTGAGTTGCTGTTTCCACCACAACAAAAACATTGAAACCCAAAAAAGAGTAGGAAGGCAGGATGCATATTCAGGATTTATCCCAAAGTTGTAGTTTTTTATCCCTTTTGCTAAGGCAAGTCCTTGGTTTAGAAGCCTGCATAATTTAAGCCTGAATTATTTAGGCAATTAACAGGTGCTGTCTGTGTGGAGATAACACCTTCTTCCTTATCACAAATCAGCATCTACAAAAATAGACTGAAAGAGACTGGAGACTGTTGGTTTTTTTTCTGGAATAAGAGAAGACAGACCATTCCTGAACAGCTCTATTTTATTTCAGTGAAGTGCAAATGTGACTTTATCTTAATAGAAGGGCTCAGTCCTTTCTGAACAAGTAGCACTTCTTAAAAAGCAATCAGAGGTCGTACAGTGCTCCAAACAGCACATCTATTAACATCTGTTTATACAGTTGCTATAATGACAGTCTGAAACAGAATTCTGACTTTAAATTCGACATAAACAGACAAGAAATACTCCATCTTTATCACCAACTTCATCTTACTGAACATGTAGAGAGCATTTACTTCAGATTATGTTGGGCATAAATCAGTGGACTTCTGTTTGTAAACCAGCAACTACAACTTGGAGCTTTTACTCTATTTCACCATTTTTCACGCATTAAGCTTCAGGGTGCTTCCTGTAATTGGTGAGTAACCAAATAATATTCCACTGAAAGAAATTTATGAGACCACATTAGAAATTCTTGGCCATTCAATCTTTCCAGGTTTCCTGTACAATCTTGTTGCGTAGTTTATAAATTGAATTAAGAGCTGGTTTAAAAAACAAAGTGAAATGGGCTTCTTCCCACCCGAGTTTCTACAATGGAGAAGTACATCATTAATACATGAATTTAGGTGCATGATTAGCTTCAGATTGGAACTCAACCTAAGGGGGACAAAAATAAATTCTTTTTTCACCCTGTGACTTCTCTTCCCCCACAGCATGGGGGACTGCCTACAACACTCTTCACGTCAACAGGCACAAGAAAGGAGATCAGAATCTTCCACTGTGGCAGTTCTGGAGCTGATACTTCCAGTGATGGTGGGAATTCTGTTGGTCACTGCCAATGCTTAATAAAAGATACCTCTTAATGCTGCTATTTATAATAGCTTTACTTTGTACAGAGAAGACTGAACATTAAAGCAAAATTTCAAGTCCAACAAGTTGCCTTCTCTACAAGAAGTCAAACATCATGATGTCCATGATGACTTTGTACCAGTTTTCTTCACTTTGCTTTGGTATAGAAGCACTACAGATAGAGGCTGTGTATGTTTGATGCATTAAGCTCATACTGTTGAAGTGTTAGATAAAACCATTCTCTGTTACTTATCCATTTGCCCTGCCTATCACAGAAGTCAGGATCTACCTCATTCCAGATGTATACAAAGATTTTATTGCAGAAAGCGAGCAGCTTTGCTGAGACATCTTAATAACATCAGCATACATGCCATCAATTTGAGAAGTGTAGAAAGAGTCTAGATTTAAAGCATTTTTTTTAAAGTATTCACAGCAAAGCAGTTGTGAGGCACAATGAAAAATCAGTTGTCCTAATCTGTTATTCTGACCCCCATACGATTGCCTTAACATACAACTGAATTACATTGCTGCCAAGAGCTGGAAGCAGTCACAACAGAAGTGGAACCAAGGCTAGAATGACCTGGGCAATGACTGGAGAGCAAGCCAACAGGAAACCCAGGAGTAAGAACTGCAACACTAATGTGGGAAAATTGGTTCAATGATGAGCACTACAGAAGCACTTGACTTTACTGCCTATCAACACTGCCATTTGATTATTAAATTCTCAGATTACCAAGAATTTAATAATAAATTTACCAGTTACCAAGATCAGAGACAGCTCAGCCATACTAGTGCAGTGTCCAAACAACTGCACAAAGAATTGCTCATAGTCAAGTTCAAGGCCTAACTGTCTCCAACTAGACAAATATTTAAACATCTAAGTGGGTCATTAATCATCATACCTTGAGAGACTGTCATCCTTAGCAAGCTCAAAGCACTTTGTAATTTATGGCACAGAACTGCAGCTACCATGAGGCTCTTGAGCAGCAGCCAACTGTTGCTTATCGTACTATATTGTAAGAATAGGAAATGCTGGCTTCTGATACCTTCACTAGAGAGCATTTTAGTTCATCCCAAGGACCCAGACATAATAGACTGCATATGTTTTACTCAAAGAGAGGAACTAGACTCTATATACTCTGCAGAACTTTGAACCTCTAACTCTCAGCAGCTAGTGCTTCAGACTTGATTAGCTCATCCCACAGAGAGACCATCGCAGTCAGACTAGGTTTCCTAAGGTACCTGAGACCAAACTCTTGTTATCAACTCTGTTAACAGAATTTAAAAAGATACAAGATAACATGTCACATAGAAAATCAAACACGATATCATAGGAAGAAACCACCCTGAGAAAGAATACAACCTGTGATTGTTAATTCCATATAGATTCCTGTGGAATCTGGCCAGTGTAAGTGCTCTGCCAGTCAAATGCTCTAAGCTTGTTTCCCCTCTCCTTAAAATAGACACGTACCCTGCACAGATCCTCTTCTTGGCCATATCTCCAGTTTTTCAGATCTGTGTGTATCTCCATCAATCAGAGGCTTGGGGAAGAAAAGTGAGATTGAGCAAAGCAGCTGGAGCACACAAGGGGATTGCTGCAAATTTACCATAGAACTTTTTTCTTCCATTAAAAGAGGACTCTGTCCAACACTAGATTTGCAGGGGCTGTGAACTGCAATAACAACTTAATTAGGTAACAAGAAATGTACTTTTAAACTTAAAATGGTATAAACCCAAATTACTTGGTACAAGAAACAAAACCAGCCGCCATGTTGTATTCATTCCACTAAACATCACTTTGTATCTGATTTTAAGATAGATATCAGCATTTAACCTCTTCAAAGGACAATATTCCTCCTCATCCATAAGTCACTCTATTTACCTTCTTTTGAAACCCACAAGTATCAACCCTATCTAGAAAAGGATTCAAGAACAAGGTGGATAACTCCTGCATAAGATGAAAATCCCACATACTGCAGCTGTACTATAGCAGACAAGAAAAGTTGGTGCTTTCTACTTTGTTTCAAGACTAGCAAGAAAATAAATGGGAAACAGCTCTTGTGAGGTAAAAAAATGTAGGTCAAGCTTTCAAGTTTGACCTACTGATCTTCTTTGCTTTGGCAAGAGTACAAATAGAGTTTACATAATGCTGCTCACATGTAAGTGCTGGCTGGAAACTCAACGATACAAATGTTTTTAATAAGCCTCGGTCATTAACAGGATTTCAGTTTTAAATCTTTGTTTGTGGTACATACTAACCAATCCTTATGGTTAAGATTCATATATTCAAGTCACTCTTGTGTTAATCTTGGTGTCATATTAAGGTAACAACTGTTATACACACACTTAAAGTCACCTCTACGTCAACTGCAAAAAAAAAGAATCACTATTAGTGAAACAGATAGTTCCTGAAACCACAAAGCTGAAGTCTTAAGAAGTTGCCTTTCCCACAGTTTGTACTGTCTGTAAAGCAGATTTACAATTGCACTCTTCTTCAGCACGAGAGACAGATAACAAATCTGTATCTGCACATACTGAATATAATTTAGTTCTACAGTAACTGTACACAGTGCTGTGAATGATTCCAAATATCTGAAACTGAAGTACCTTAACAAAAAATACCTACTATCAGAAGAGACAAAGGAGCTTTGTTGCTAATGCTAACAGAGGTTACTGTGATAAAGATACCACTGCTGTTTTACAGAGGAAGAAACTGAGGTACTACCACAACAGAATTCCAACATCCAGAGCCAGTCATGCCATGTGCTAGATTCAAAAAGGTAAGTAATGGGTTACTGATTCCCAGATCTGTACTCTACAATCAGGTACTTCTTATCTAACTCTGTAACACTAATTAGAAAATGCAACAAGAGCTGGTGGGAGGCAAACTGGTAGTTTTGTACCTTCACAGCCTAAAGAGAAAACAAAACATTCACCTAACGGAAGCAGTATTCATTTGTCTTTGTGAAAAGGCAGATGTAAAGCATCAGTTCCTCTTACGGACAAAAACTTGGCCCTCTCGTCTCTGCTCTAGCAAGCTCAAATAACCAGGCTGACACAGCTCTCTTTCATGAGATTCTTCCTACACATAAAATAGTTCCATATGTTTAAATGGCGAGTGGTTGAGCAAGCATGAAATTAATTCATTACAACAATGCCTTCCTATTAATTTTTTTGTGTGCCTTAAGGCCTGGTCACAAGCACAATTCAAACACTCTATTTTGGCAGATTTTTACATGCACATAGACATCTACAGTCAAAGAGGAATGGCAATGTTAATTTTAAAGATGGCACAGACACTCCCAGTCCATGCACACCTATTAACAGACTACTCTTGTCAGAGTACTCAGATTATATGAGGCTCAGATACTTTGCTAGTCCTTAGTAGTTCTTACTTGTGTTTTGTGTTGCTTTTAAGGCACTGGCAACATCTCTAAAATACAGGTACTGGTAACAGTGCCTTCATGTTACAGCAGGTCCTAATTCCTCACTGTCCTGATCAGCAAAGTATCACAGAACAACACCTTTCCCTCCTTGCTCACACACTTGAGGGGGATCTGCAAAAAGGAAAGTGTTTCCCACAAATTATGTTCCAGAACCTAATTTTAACACTCTGACATTCAGATGGTTTTGCAGATTGCTTATCAGCTGGCACTTCTTTCTAAGGCACAATGGTACATACTTCTTCATTCTCTGTATCATCACCCCATGTATTTTTTTGGTATTCTCAGCATGCAGCCCAAACAAGTTCATGAAAGGGCAAATAACTTCTCCTGTCACAATCAAAACAACAACCAACCAGGAAAAACCAATTTGGTAGAATTGCTTCCTATCATGTCCCATCATTCTCTACTGAGAAGAACTGGGAGAAGCATGCTGTGTTTGGAGGATATTGCAAGGTGCTTAACAAATGATCCCTGGAACCTTTTCACAAGCAGTTTTTGAAAAGCCAACTATCCACATATCAAATCAAAATGCTATCTACTTCAGTGGACAGCACAATGATTGCTTTCCCCAGAGGAGCACTGTACGTAAACAGTTTTCTCAGCACAGGCCCTGAAGGGCAGAAGTAAGTGGTAATATGTCATACTATTACATATCACTACTTTTTGAGTAGACAGTTGCATTTAGAACAGCAGTGCTAGCTTGGCATTCAGGTTTACAGCTTCTTTTGAGTTGTTGATTGTTTATTTATTCTACCTATTCTATTCTGTTTAGAAATACTGCTTCATTTGAGCACCTTCACATGGTCTTGTGTTTATTATTCAGTGCTTTGAGTACAGAAAAATACTTCTCTGGCAATACAGTCTCAAGTTCATCTTGGTCCTATCCACTTCATTAAGTGGATCCCAGCAAAGCTCTTGAAACTGTGGAGCAAAATTCTCCTGGAAGAGCGATGACTTGCAGAGGAATAAAACTGAACAGTCATTTGCCACTTAGTACTAGACAAGTTATTTCACAAGAGCAGGGAGTTAACTACCTCAGAAGGAAAAGCCTGATGGGTACAGCTTGCTCTTCTGTAAGACCACAGATTCTACTGAATCTAGAATCATACTTCATGAATAAAAAAAAAAAAAAGGCAACTGATTATACAAACCCAAGAATTATATATAATACTTTGGAAGATACATGGAAAGGCAGCATCTGTAAACAAAGCAGGCAATTTAAATTAAGTGGCATGCTGTAGGTTCATAATTTACTGTCACACTGTTACTGCACAGCATGGTATGCAAGGCAGTTTGAATAAAAAGTATAGTTCATAACTTAAGTGACCTTGATGCTTATGTCACAGATGCAAGATGAAATTGGAAGCTCTGCTGAACACTAATGTCAGCATTGCGGTGCATATGTGGAGTGGCCTGGCCATAGCATTATACTGTATGTCCCATTGTGATTGCTGTATCAACATAAGGGGATGTGATAAATATTAGTTTTAGAAGTTACCCATCAGAGTTTAGCAGCCTTAAATTCTGACATCCATAATACCTAATGACTGCTATAAAAGAGGTACACGTTGTTCTGTAAATTGGAATCAAATGAACAATCATGCTACATAGGAAAGGATGACTAAGTCACATAAACAAACTGATAGCTTAGCTTGCTGAAGGGGGATTGTATTTGATTAAATTATCCTCTAGAATTATTTGACCTATCCTAAAAGCATTTTAAACTGTCAACCCCCTCCACACATGCAGCTTTTAACATGTCTAACTTCAACTCTGCGTACTATTCATATCCTTCTCCCTGCAAAAGGTTGAAAGCTGAAGCTAGAGCAACTTCTAACCCTTCTCCTCCCCTAGAGAAAGCAAAATAACAAAATCATTAAAGACTCTCCCACACACCAAAAAGAACATATGGAGACAAAGCTATCAACTTTTAAAGTTAATTGCAAAAGTGTAGACACAGGAGCAAAATTCATTACTACTGAAATCAATGGGAGCTTAGGCATTGCTTAAATTAAAGCCAGCCCTTTCCTTATTTCTCACATCGAGAGTCAGTTTGATAAGACAAGGATGTCAGTGCAGGAATACTGAAAAGCCACTGGCTTCTAGGCTGGAGTTATCAGTGTTCTGCACTTGCACACCATGAATAACAAAACCTCACTGCAAACTCTCTGGAAGAAAAATCCATGTAATTTTCATCTTTCCTTTGTAATCTTAAGGATGTATGAAATACCTGAAACCAAGTTAATGAACAATTAGTACATATCTACAGGAAGGGCTCAATGGAGCCTTATACCCATGTCCACAAAGGTGCAGTTCTTCTTCTGGCCTAAAGACAGATAAGCATTCAAAACTGTCAATGACCTCATTTGCAATCCTTTCCTTATGATTACAATGCTGAGGAGGAGTTTCTATAGCTGACATTCTTCAGCTGTAAAACTTACTTTTAGGAGTAAGATTTAGGGGACTAATCAGCCCTTCCTATATATCAATTTTCCCAGAACACAAGCTCCTTTGAAACAAAGATAAATGGTAAACAACCTAGATTTTCAGAGAAGCATTAAAGCTACTGATTAATTTTGGTATCCATTTTTTTCCAGCAGAAAATCATCATTATCTCTGAAGTAAGATGTAGATATTGTTTGCCATTCAAATCAGAACAGATTTATTACTTTTCCCTGAAATGTAAGCCCAGCTTCTCAACTTTAATGGTTATAAACAGCTCTGAATAAGCCAATGCAGTGCCGCCTTCCTGTGTTTGCCAAGACCTCTGTACTATGCAATTCTCAAACAGCTCCAGTACTGAGACCAGGCTGTTCCATGCTGCCTTTCAGAACCTCAAGGACAGCAGCCAAGCACAGAAACAGCATTACTCCCCTTTCTCCTTGGTAGTGGGCTGACCTGCAGGAGCAGAATCTAGAAGAATTCCCACAGGAGATAAACCCTAAGAACACAGAGATAAAGCAAAGAAACTAACAGCTGACAGCAGGATGCTTCAAAAAAAACTTCCTTCTTCATGGCACATATGGATGTTGGAAGGCTTGAACGTGGTCCAAGTATGATAGTCTGCTGAGACTGCCTGAATCTCTCTAGCAGCTGGGACAGGTTCTACCATCAGGGCTCTGTCCTCTTATGCCATACTTCTGCACAGCAGTCTCTGGGTAATGAATGGCAGTTGTAAAAGCATCTATCTCATAATAGATAGGAATTGATTCAATGGGCATCCTCACACTTCCTTTATTTACAGTTTGGGCAAAAGGCTCATTTTAGAAGGCCCAAGTACTGGAAGTATAGTTAAAAGCAATATAAATGTGTAAGTCTTAGAGGAGTGCATCAAATCCCATATCAATAAAAGAGAAAGGAAGGATAACAGATAAGCCTCCTTTACAATTTTATCAAGCCAGCAATTTGTCTTCAAAATACAGCAAAAAAAACCCAACAAAACCAAGGCTTCAGTCTATCAAAACATCCTTGACTAGTGAAGTTCTTTAGAAAAATGCATACAGATTTCATGTCTGCTAGCCTAATTAAAAATAAAGCTGTTATCTGCATCTCTAAAAAGAGTGCAGGAGAGCAGTGGCAGATGATTCTGAAGTAATCATACATCAAGTCACTAAGAATTAATAATTCCTAGGTACAATATTTCAGGAAACAATTTTTGTATTAAGAGATAGTAAACATTTTTCTTTAATGAAGAAGGTAGTGGACTGTGATGAACTCCCCAAAGACCTTCCTTTCCACCAGTAATTTCTTCAGTTTTTGTTGTTTCTGTAGAGGCAGAGAGAATCCAGCATCTTACACATTGCATAGAACCTGTCAACATGAGGCAGATCTTAAGAACGACATACCTATGTATTTAAAATGAAGATTGCTTTATTTGACTTTAAGCCCCTGAAGAAGGGCTCACTACTGCAGCACTGCTGCTAGGTGGAATTTTAAGAGGAAAGAACCAACACTTTTATGTAGCCACAGCAGAAAGATCACCACCATTAGCTACAGGAGGAACCGTGAAGTCATCTAGAGAGTTTCTGAATGCCACTCTTTGGGAAGGGGGACTCACTCCTTTCCTCTGGACAATGTAGGAAAACCCAGGTTCTAGACAAGGTAGCTAAAAGCAATTCAAACAAACCATGAGTATCGTCTGGTCATAGCCAATGGCCAGTCATCAATCCTTAACAGTCAACATCTAAAATCCTCTACTTCAACAGAGTAATAGAAATATGACTTCATTTGAACAACTTCAGTCCCCTTAAATGCCCCAAGTAATAGGCATGGAATATCCAAGACAGACAAAGAAAACTTTTAAAACCCTCTCCAAGAATTTATGACAGAAGCCTTTACCCCAAGACCTGGTTGGGTTTTTTTCTGTTCTATACCTCTGTTTTGCTCGGAAATGATAAGTTTAGGAAAAGGTCATTATTTGTATCTATTTGTAGTAAGGATGGCTTCCTTGTTTAGCCTGGACAAAAGAATGCTCAGGGGAGACCTTACTGCACTCTACATCTATCTGAAAGGAGGCTGTAGACAGGTGGGGGTTGGTCTCTTCTCCCAGGCAACCAGCACCAGAACAAGAGGACACAGTCTCAACCTGCACCAGGGGACGTTTATGCTCTATGTGAGGAGAAAGTTCTTTTTCACAGGAAGAGTAATTGGCCATTGGAATGCACTGCCCAGGGAGGTGGTGGAGTCACTGTCCCTGGAGGTGTTAAAAAAAAGATTGGATGTGGCACTTGGAGCCATGGTTTAGTTGTCAGGTGGTGTTAGGTGATAGGCTGGACTTGATGATCTCTGAGGTCTTTTCCAACCTGGTTGATTCAGTGATTTTTTTTCCTGACCAAGGAGATCTTGGTTGCTCTGGGGCACGATTTCAAAGAACAGCCCTCCTCCCATTTTTGTCTCCCTGCTCTGCTCTCAAAACATGTGGGTCCTTCTCAACAAACTGAAATTAATTGCTCATACAATTACATCATTAGTAAGACAGATGAACAAATCCTTGTGATTTTAGAGGAAACAATGACAGCTTCTCAAATAAAATCCACATGGGATCTAGGTGTAAAAGCTGACAAAAATCAGCATGCAGGGAATATTCTGGGGGGAAAAAAGGAAAAATAAAAGGGAAAGTAAGATCTTCCCTGTAACAAAGGAAACGTCAGTATAGTATGAAAGATTCAAAACCTAGAACAAACTGTGCAGAGACTGATCTGAATTCCCTGTCCAAGGTGACTGAAACTCGGGAGACCCAGGCGGGGAAGCTGCCCTCGCTCTCAGCGTTCAAAGAGGGTGCAAAGGCTTCTGCCGGACCGACCCCTCGGGAGACAGAGCTCCGCAGAGCCGTTTTTCCCCCGAGCCCGGGGACAGCAGCCGGGACGCATCGTGGAACATCTTCGTCTCTGTCCGAGGAGAAGGGTCCCGCCAGCTACAAGCGAGACGTCTCCTGTCGCCACACAGACGGGCAGATCCCGGGAACTCCCTGCAGCCCTTCGGGGGTCAGGCCCAGCTGCCCTTGCCGCCCGGCGGGCAGACAGCCTCCCGAGCTGTCCTCCCGCCGGCCCCACCGCGACAGCGCCTGGCCCCGCGGCCCCCGCCTGAAGAGCAGCTCCTCAGGGGGAGCATCCCCGGCCCCTGCCTGGAGTCCCCTACTCCGCCCGCTCCCGGACCCTCCCAGTCCCCGAGCCACCTGCCGCCCCGCTGGAGGGTCCCTGCCGCCGGCCCCCCCTCACCCGCAGACTCGCCGGTGTTGATCCAGTCCGGGTTCGCCAGGCTGGCGATGGCGAAGATGTCGGCAGCCAGAAAGAGGCATCCTGAGATGATGGTCAGTTTGTCCATCTCCTCCGGCTCCGGCGGCTCCCGGCTCCGGCCTCCGCCCGGCTCCCGCAGCGGGCCCGGGCCGGGGGCGCCTCACAGCCGCGGCTCCATTGGCCCCGCTCTCCCCTCGGCAGCGGCACCAGGAACGGGCCCCCCGGACGGAGCCGGAAGCGAACCCGGCGGGCGGGGGGGCAACGGATACTCCGGAAGGGAAACCCACTCTCGCCGGCGGGCTCCCCCGGGCGGGGCGGGGCTTCCCGCGGGAGGCGGTGCCGCCGCCGCAACGGGGCGGGTGAACCCCCGAGGCCAACACAGGCTTCCTCCGGGGAGTGCAGCGCGGCGGGGCGGGGCGTGCCGCGGGGGGGCGGGACTAGGGCGGGGCAGGGCCTGAGGGGGCGGGCAGGAGGCCGCGCGCGGGGGCGGGATGTCTGCGCTAAGCGCGAGCAGGAGCGAGGGGCGGGGCAGCAACTGTCTGTGGGAGGGGCCACGAGAAGGGGCGGGGCCTGATGCGGGTCCTGTAGGGGGCACTAGCGCCGCCCGCTGCGCGCGGGGCGGGGCGGGGCGGTTGCTGTTCCAGGGCGTGTCTCGTGTGGGGCGGGCGGCAGCTGGGGCCGCGGCTCAGTCGCAGAGTCGCTGGGTGGTAGGTGTTGGAAGGGACTTCTGGAGGTCAGCTTCCAGTCGGGCTTTGAATGCCTGCGGAACACCATCACCTCTCTGGGCAGCCTGTTCAAGTGTTCTACCACTCTCTAAGAAGTTTCTCCTCGTGTTTAGATGGAATTTCCTTGTGTTCAAGTTTGTGTCTGTGACCTCTTGTCCTGTCACTGGGGACCACCGAGAAAAGACTGGCCCCATCCTCCTGATACCCACCCTGTAAGTATTTATAAGCATTGATAAGATTCACCCCCAGTCTTCCTTTCTCTAGACTAAAATCTCCAAGTCCCTCAACCTTTCTTCAGAAGAGGTTCTAGTCCCCCAACCATCTTTGTAGCCCTTTGCTGTAGCCTCTCATAAACAGTTTTCTGTCTCTCTGCAGAACCCAGAATTGGACACAGAGTTAGGGTTAGGGCTAGCCCACATCCTGTCCAGGTCATGCAGGATGGCAGGACAGCCTTCTGGTGTGTCAGCCACCCCTCTCTTATATTGAAGAGTGGTATCACACTTTCAATTAGTAAAATTTTCCTCTCACTTTTCAAAGGGCACTTGCCAGCACTGAAAAACATCTCTCGGCACACACTGATGGCAGCACTGAGGGCAAGTGTAAGGACAAGTGAGCAAGGATTAGGCCTCATAATCATACAGAACAGGCCGTATCTCCAGGTAAGTACTGCTGAGAAAAGCTCTGCAGCTAAGAGTGGAAAGCTAAAACCAGGTACAAAGAACCAAGAGTGATATTTGATATTCAAATTTAATAGCGTTGAAAATATTCTTGTTCCACATTTATGCTTTGAGCCTGTCTCTGATTTATTTACACCTCGCACGGATCAAAAGAAACTCAATTTGAAATTACAGAGAAAAGAAACTAGCACAAACTGTGTAAGGCTCAGTGCCAGCATTCCATAGTAATGAAATATCAGTGATCTTAAAATAGCTGATATGGGTGTGTGTTTCATAGCTAGATCAAGATTTAAGCCTATATGTTGTTCTCGAGCAAAAACAGATTTCCTACTCATCAGCAGGTTGGTCCAAAAATAGTTTGCCTATTACCTTTATATAGCAGCTCAACTTGAATGACATCTTTCTTTGTTCAGTGCGTTGCAGTTAAAGAAATTTCACTCTACAAGTAACAAATAACTTTCTGAAGGCTTGGAATTAATCTTATTATTTCCTTTCTATTTCTCTTTATTATATAGAACGGTTACAAATGGACTAATATCTGTGCTCCAACAATTCATGCAGGCCTTCATCTGTTAAATGCTTTAAACCTGAAATGTAGCCTAGCAGTGCAAACAGAGTATTAATAGTTATTAAGGTTTCTTATGGAACATCAGACACCTGTATTAAGCTTGTAATTGGAAGCTCTTTAAATTTGACTGCCTCACGTGGGTCTCTAGACCAATTACATTAGACTCATGAACTACAGTTTGGGGATGACAGTGTGCTGTGTTATTACTGAATATTAAATTATCTTTAACATAAAAATATGTGAAGCTAAGAGTTGAGTGTAATGAAGTCACTTAGAAATCTACTGGCTGTACAGTGAAAACACGTATGTTTAAATGAGAACAATCTTTCCAGCACTGCCTTTATAGTTTGGTCAGTCCTTTCCTGTCAGAGAGAATTAGAATTCCAAGCACAAGTAAGAAAGATGGACTTGTTTGATGAAATAAAAACCACCAAGTGGAGTTCTTAACCTCTTTGTAGAAAAGGCTTTGCACTTCTGATCCAAGTTTAAAACTCAGTGGGAAAATCCTGAGTGGAATATAGAAATTGATTTGAACTAATCATCTTAGGAGCTGAAAGGTTTCACCTATTCCCTAAAAAACCTGTGTGGTATACAAAAGCATGTGTTGGTTTGTTTGGAGTTTTTTACATTTATAAGGTAAAAAATAGAGAATCTTGATCACTAAAATTAAGTAGTTCTATTTGCAACCATCTGGAAAAGGCAAGCTCCAAAAGCACTTTCAATGAAAGTTATAAGAAGAAGTCAAATAATCTATGGCATGTGATCTGCTTGATTTACTGCAGCAAGTAGTGAATAGTTTAAAAGAGACTGAGGACCTGTGACAAATACTGGCCTTTTGTAGCTGATCTGAGTTTTTGGAGCTGTTTCTGCCAGGCTCCTGATAGAGCTGCAGCCTGCTGCAGAATGATTCTGCTTGCCTTTTTGCAGTCTCCAAAATAATAGGTTTACATAGTAATTGCAGCTCCCCACAGCCCCTCAAAGCCTATTTTGTTATATCCCATGGTATATATAGGTGCTGGGCCTTCTGTACACTGTTGTTCTTGGATGCAGTACTACTTTATGCAAAACTGCAGCTCAGTGCTCCCCACTGGCAGCAGATAAGTAGAACACAATTTACAGCCTTATCCCTTAAAACAAATAAAAACCATCACCACCACTTTCTGCTGGAGCTCCTCAGATTCTGCACCAGCTCTTGTAGCTACCTTCTACTTCTCCCCTGGCCTCGTTTGACATCGTCTTGCAATGTGCCCACGTTATACTGGTTGTGTTCAGAGTGGAGGAGCAGGTACCAGTCACTGCAGAGGCTCAGATGTGGAAACCTCCAAAGGCCCAGACAAACGTAAGGTTATAAACCTGTGACATTCTCCAGCATCCACCTAGGTAAACTTAGCCATTGTGGAAGAAGGTGTATGCTTGGCTCCATATCTACACATAAACAGCAAGGTGACATACAATGATGCATGCATAACCATAGCTCAACCTTGCTGGAGTCTATCTGGTCCCAGGTGGTTAATGCTCTGATCAGTACCACTGTTTTATCTTGCCTAAACAAACTCACAGAAATGGAAGGTAGCACTGAACAGGCACAAGGTAAAAAAGTGAACTGCAGCAGCCCTCATTCTTAACAGAGCTAAAAAAGCTGAAGAGCTGCTGAACACCTAATATTAGATAAAAATGTGGAAGCATAGTGGTTAAGACTACAGATTTTGTAAACATTAAAAAATTATGCAAAAGTCTTCTAAACTGATTGCTGTCAATTTTCTTCCCTGGCAAGTAATGTCCTAAGAAAAAAATGGGACGTGCTAAGATTTTAGAATGGACTCTGCAAGAACCTAAGTAACTCCTGCACTGCATTCCCACTGGAACTACTCTACAAATCAGAGTGTACGGAGATTTTGTTGAAGTACCTCAACACTGGCAAAGTGCAGCTGAATTCCTGAAGTTCCTCATTCCTGTGATGACAGCAGAGTAAGAACTAATATTGTACATAACTAGAATTTCACACCTTGCTTATTATTCCAGCAAGAAACAGGGTAAAAGGTTTTACATTTTAGGATAAAATGTCAGTCTGAAGATTTATTTTTCTGAACCAGGAAACTGTGATTCGAAATGAACACCAAGAGAAAAGTTTACTTTTCTAGCTACAGCTGAAGACAGAGTGAGGACAAACATTAGTCTTAGATGTGCTGCTTCTTTCCTCCCCAGTGAGCTGAAGAAGCCTGGCTGGCAATAATGCCACTGAAGTCAGAGATTGTATTGATTTGTAATAGCTGAGGACCCAGAAAATTGGAAGTAGCTGATGATACCACGATGGAGGTCTAGCTACAGCCATGCAAAAAGCTTATCTGTTTCTTCATCAGTCTAACTTCTGACAGTGGTTAATGCCTTTTAAAATAAAACTTCAGGAAAATAAACTCCTTTTGAGAGCCACTGCATACAGAAGTTTTAAAAAATAAACTGCTCTCAGTTCTGAAGGTGGCTCATACAGTAAGCATAATTAATCTAGATGGGATAGCAGTTACAAGTTTTCCTGAGGCACAAAGTTTTAATAGATAAGAAACCTCAGAGGCAGGGAAAGAAACAAAGTACTAAAAGGAGCTAATTAGGCTAGAACAGCAAAAAGTAAGACCACACAGTAAGGGGCTTTCCAAGAGATCAAACCTCTAAGCTTACATTTAAATAAATCAATGTGTTTGCTGTTCTGAAGGAGCAAAGGATAGCTTGATTTTCTGTTGGCCAAATTACAACTTAAGAGCCCAAAGGAAGTAGTGTGCAAAGGACTATGGACAATAGCATTGGTTTTGTTATTAAAGGAGCTTCAGAACTGATGAACTTGCCTTTAGAACAAGTCATTTGAAGTGGCTATGGGCATTCTTGCATGTTCACGTAATACCATGCTATAAGTGAAGATGTCAAGGACCAAGTCAACAGCAGGTCCAGTAGTGATGAAGATGTAGACTTGGAAACTTTTCAGTATAAACCTTCTCAGTCATCCTGTTGTGAGTTCACTCACCATTGTGCAATCACTAGTTTAGTGCTAGTGGCATTAGATATCCTTTATACTGGGCTATGGAAACAGTGACCACAGTTCCTCTTCCTCCTGCCCTTCTGTGTCAGATACATCCTCGCTGAAAGAGTTTGCCTTTATTTCAGAATAGCTTGAAACCTGACTAGATGTCTGAAGTTGCATTTTATCTGTTATCTTCTAATAGAGGCCTAGACTTCCAAATAATCTAAATGGCCAAAGATATTTGAAATATTACTTATGTTGAGGGGAGGGAGGACATTGCTAAAAGGTGTCCATGAAAGCTGCTTGTGGAGAAGACATTCAGGAACAGCACCTCTGTTAGTCCCAGACATTTAGCAGCTGCAAGCTCCAAGAAGGTTGCATGTATTCATCTTTGTTTGAAACCAAATTTCTTCATTTACTTAATATAAGGATGTTGGAGAAAGAACTTTTCCTAAACACAGAAGAATACATGGCCATCCAGTGGCAATTTCAGCATTTTTCTGTAGTCCTAAGTGACCATTTTGATATCTGCTTTTTAATTGACTAGAAGTCCCTTCATTTTCTCACTATACTTTTACCTTCAGGGTACAGAGGCAGAGTTTTCAGCATTTTAGATACCACTTTCAGTGAAAAAAAACCCTCAACACAAAATCTATGAACTCAGCACTTTATTTGATGAGTTCAAGCCCACAATTACTCCAGATTAATTTTCTGAAAGAACTGAATTCATAAATAACAAGTTAGTAGTAATTTATTTAGAACATAGGTCCATCTTGAATCCACATTACCCTTTTGTTTTTACAACTCATCAAGAAAAGGAGTATTTCCCAAGTCCCCACTAGCTGCCATTGATTTCTTCCCACTGACAAACTTCTTTGCAGCCTGAAAATAAATCAGAAAGATGGATATAAGGAAATCTTTTCTACAACAGCTGCTCCTGCTGCTCATAGCCTCAGCCTCAAGTTACTAGAACAATCCAACAAATCTCAACACTACCATAGTACATCAAGTAAAAACTTTCCTTTTACTGTCTCCACTTACTGCTTCTAATCCAGCTCCTCCTTACCTTGTAAAATAAATGGAAATAGCAGAATGACAGTTGGATATAAAAGGCCTTAATACTTTGAAAACAGTTATTCCTGGAATAATTATTGTACTGCAAGATACACTGGGTTTCATCTTGCTACTAAAGCTCATAGCTACTGCGACACAACTTAGTGATGACTGAAAAAATGTGGTTTCTTCCTCAGAATTTCTCTTCTGATGCATTGCTGTCTGAAGTTTGCTTCAAGTATAAGCAAAAAGTTAGTTTGGAGTAGAAATATAGTTCTCTCTATTTATCACTGATATATCATTTAAGCAGCACACTAAATATTCTAGACTTAGGAATCCAAAAAGACTTGACACAGAAGTGCCTGCATGGGAACTTATACCAAGTTCTCCATGAGTTCTAGTTGGCAGTTTTGGTAAGTCTAAGGGAAGTAGATGAGAATTGCATATACTGCCAGCTAGCCTACAGTGTTACTGGATTTCAAAGGGTCTTCTGTTAATAAAGTAAATGAGGACATCAAAAGCTGGGGTTTGTAAATGAGTTGCTTTTTAAAGTAACATAGTATATGTTTGTTTATAAACACCCACAAGTGAGCACCAGCTTTGTACAAAAGCCCTTACACAGTGATTGAGGAGCACCTGTAGTTGCCGACACATACTTACATTCACAACATCAGCAGTGGCTACTGAGTCGATTTTTTGAGCAACAACAGATGGTGATGTGTGTGTGCCAGAAATCAATGACTCAGAGCCAATTTCCTTCAGTAACCCTTCTGCAGTCTCCACTGACATCAAATAGGTGGCTTTCAGCTGGTTCCTGCCATCAAACATAGCATTAAGGTTGAGTGAGCAGCTAAGTCCTGTTATTACCTTTCCCACTCTCCCCCACAAGTGAAATGAGTTTTTGGTGCTTTTTTAGTTTTCAAGATTCCTCTCCATTTTGAAAGGTTTTCAAGTATGGAGGGTTCTGTAGTTTGGAAAGAGGCATTACAAACAGTCCAGGCATTAAACTGACAGTGTACTCAAACACCTATTGTCTTGGATTGATCAGCCTCTCCACACAGTCAGATGATTCCTCAGGTTTCTGGTTTAAGTACAGTTTTAAGTACCTCAGGAATCAGACAAATTAATCTATGTGACAGTGTTTTAGTGTTGCTACCTGAGTGAATCTGTACTACATTGTTGTTGCAGAACTACAGTTTTAGAGGCTCAGTGCAGTTTAAGGCTACCTGGAGATCAAGCACCAACTAAAGTGCACAACCCCCTATAAATCAGAAACTGACATGTTGTTGGTGTTACTGCATCTCTAACAGTGATTTCCCCCATCTCAAATATTCCTAGAGCATGTATTTCTAGCAGTGGGATGTAACATCACTAATTCAGTGCTTTACATTTGCATACCCTCATTAACGCTGTTCTCTGAAGAGGCAGAAGATTGGTTACTGCAACTGTTTGGGGAATTGCTGCAGTGCAATTGTAAAGGGAATTACCTAAATAATGCAATTTAGGATTCTAACTACATCTTAATACTACAGAGTATGATTAATGCAACAACATCTGCTGCCTGCTACTTGCTAATTTTTAACATTGAAAGAGTTTTCAGGAAACATCAACAGTTACCTAACAAGTTTTCATTAGGAACCAGCACTAGCAGAGAATCAGTACAGCTTTGAAAAAAAGGAGTATTGACAGAGTTTCAGTTTTAACCCAGGGAAGTGAGCAGTTCCCCACTGACATAATGAGAGGACAACATTAAGCACTGCTGTACAGAATAGTCTCAGACTTCTCTCTAAACACAAAAGACACTTCCTTATGCACTTACTTTGCCTTTTTGACATCGTCATCGGTGACACTGCCTTGAGCAACTGCCTTGATCTGGTTCAAAGCAGCTTTAATGACCTAAGGGAAATTAAATCATTGAAAACTTCCTGCATTAAATTTCAACGTGTTATTCCCATTATCTGACATCTTAGAAATTTCAAGGCAGAACAGCTGACAGTGTTAGGATTGTCTGCCTGAACTCAGTTTTGAACAGCTTTATAACAAAGCTGAAAACACAGTAATAAATGCCCAGCCCAAGAGAGGCACCAAATCCAGATTTATATTGCAACACCACATTCATTTGTATGTCTCACCATTTTTCATGAGTGTATCCAATTCTGCCAGCTTCAAGAGCCAGCATGTCCCCATGGTATCACTAGTCTTAACACATGTCAGCAATTCAAGGTATTTCACTAGCTCTAGTTGGTCTTAGGCATTTGTACTTCCCAGAAAGCAAGTCTCATTCCCAGCTTACACAGCTGAGTCGTAACTCAACACGCAGCATTCTGACACAAGAAACCAGGTGAACTGACTTCTGTTAGATAAATCAGTCACTGTCTCAATTCAAAACACTAGCTTGAGGATTATGTTGTTAATACTTAAATTCTAATCAGCAACTCACCTCCCCAGCATTTGAAGCCTGGGATATGGTATAAACCCCAAAGAGCCCAGAATCAGAGTAATTAACGTTAAATGCGGAAGCCTGCAAAACAAACATTATCATCCAAGGTTTCACGTATCGGAACAAGTCAAGCATAGGAAAGTAATTGCTATCAGAATCGAAAATGCTGTATTTCAGGAAGCTAAACTCCACCTGTGCAAAGGAAATACCAGACTGGCAGGCCTTCTCTGAAATATTTTAACTTGTCCAAGAATAAAGCTAAGATTCTAGCAGGAGGTAGTAACCTCTCAGAGGACAATGAAAGCATTCAAGTACAGCAACCCTTTGAACTTACATCAAATGGCTGTGTCGTTGTTTTCGCGATACCCTGCGACAACTTGCTGGTGACGTTGCTTCCCCTCTTGATAAGGGGTCCAGCACCTAAAACATGCTGAAGAACACTGAATGCATTTGCTTCTGCACTCCCGACAACAGCTCCTTCTGCTACAATAGCAGCATGGACAAGGCTATCACCATTCTGTTCCCTGATTTCACCTAGAAATACAACAACAGAATAAAAGGCAACGCAGCATGTGGTCAGAAACTACTGTAGGTTCAGAGGTATGGAAATAAGTATTTGGAGACAGGTGTTTGTTTCAGAAGAGAAACCAAATGTGAAGTTATTACATGTCCACTCAGGAAGACAGCAAGAAGCTGCTACTAGACAATAGGTCATTTGAAAGAGTCCCTTACATATAAAAATTACCTTGGAAGCACAAAAGTAAGTACCTTATCATGCCTTATTTGAACCTGTTCCTTGACCATACATAGTATGAGATGGTAACACTCAGTGAATCTCCAAGTAACAAATATCCAGAAAAGCAGCATACTTTCTGTTCATAACAGTATTTACTCTGTCTTACAGAGACTGCAGTTACTCCACTCAAATATTCAATGTTCCTAGTTTTATTTCTGACCCTACCTGTTTACAGAGTGATCCAATACTCCAACTAAAGAACAACCATTGGTATCATTACTAGATACTGCTCTGAAAGAGCCAAGCTTTGCTTTGCTTTTATGAGACTTATGACATTCTAAGAGATCTTCCCTAAGAAGAAAGCCTGTCACCATTTCTACACAGTCCTTAATCTACTCTTCAGTGAATCCTCCAAAAAATGCCTTGAGAAACCATATGCCAGACTGCTTTTCACTTCATGGAATAAATGATCTTGCAGGTAAAGCTCTGTTGGAGATTCAGGTTCAGTTTTATCCTAGAACCTTCCACGGTGGGGAATAATTCTCTGCTTATTTAGATGGGAGCTGCCTGTGAACTGTCACTTCCCACACAGAGCATTTGGTGCAGTTATATAGTTTCCAGCTACAACCTTGAATTTCTGTATTTATTATAAAGAGAAAATCAGTACTTGGGGACAGAGAGCAGAGACATACGTACCCCCTCGGTAGACAGCCTTTGCACTAGCGATACCAGCTCCACTTCGGATATTTAGGAAGTGCTCTGCCACTTGCTTTAACACGGAGTGCTTTATGCCTGCAACACAAGAGTTACTCCATGTAGTGGCACTGAGAAGTTACAACAGTTACCACACACTGCAAACATTTCTGTGTAACATTTTACTTCTACAGAGAAGTCCAGTCTCTACAGTAGCTTCCCTTGGGGAGCCGCGGTCTCCACCAAAGAGCATACATACCTACTCCTACAAGAGCCATTCTTGCACTTGTGAAATTGTTCTGTACAAAATGGTGAAGCTGCAACAGTAAATTCACAGTTTAGGGTATTTTGAATAAAGAACAAAAATGGCATCTGTGTTTCTGACATCCACTGTTCAGCCTTACACTTCTTAATGCAGCCAACTCCAATGCTTTCAAAAGGAACTGTCTACAGCACAGCATTTTACACATACCCCAGTGACCCTACAAAATCCTTTATACAACACCACCTGCATTCCATTGACAGCCCCTGAAATTTAACATCAGGGAGAACCTGAGTTCTCTCCCCAGCACTAAAAGCTGCATGGAAATAAATTATTTTAACACCAGACTAATATGACAGTAAACACTGACTGCATAGTTACTAAATTAATTTTCTCTCATCTATCCTTGATAAAGAAACTGAAACAGATTTATAACACAACACAATCCCACCTGCTCAGGAGTAATTTTTCCAATTCTGTACTTTGGACAGTACAAGGAGTTTGCCAGAGCATTCTTATAGGCTGCAGCATGCAGGTTTTCCAGCACTCCTGGGAAGAACAAAGTTGCAGTGATAATGATTAATGTAAGAGCTATTTTCAATGAAGGTTATGAAACTGAATGTTATCCCAGTGAAACAGAGCTGCCATCCACGTGAAGAATCCCAAGATCTGCAAGAGCAGATCTGCAATAATCCAAGACAAAAGGAAGATTTGCCAAATCCCAACACTGTGATGTCACCCTTCCTGGATTATGAAGGTGTGCACACTTCACAGAGTAGTACAAATGATGTTTAGTACATAAAACTACCTGGATGAACATGGATAACTTGAGTTAAGTAACACAGGACACAGTGGAATAGGCTTGATTTGACTGAGGATTTGTGCTTGGTTTGGGGCTTTGTTTGTTTGTTTTTTAAAACCCAAGCACCTAAATTTATAAACCTAATCCTGGAGTCTACTTTTAGTATCATAAAAATACATGCTGCTTTTATACTGACATAACCACACACTCTCAAGTAGTCTTTCAGATTTATATGAAAAAAAGTTCTGTAACAGTAGAAAGACCATACCCATCAACAAGGAAAAGCTGAAAACGAAGTGGTCATGTCACAGAGCAACAGGGAAACTGTATTTTAATAAAAGGTTTGTGTTTTAAAGCAACTCCCATGCAGTGGACCAGAAAACACCCTTACCAACTTGAGGGTTCTGAAATGCAATTGCTTTGTCAACTTTTAATTGTGGCTGAAGTTCAGTTACTTCCCATGGTCTGAACTCTGGTGCTGTGGTGACATTAAGGAGGTACTCCATTACTGTATCACTAGATGAAAAAAAAAGGCATCAAACACAACAGAAGCAGCATGCCTTTCTTTTGAAACTGAAAGAAATTTGATCTGTAAGCAACACACTAACAACAACATGTGTCACTCGAGCCAGAGCAGTTACTAGCACTGCTGCACAGAATTGTTGAGAATTTAACTTCAGTTTTCTGGCATTTGTGTGCTCAATGGTACAGGAGATTAATATTAATACAGTAATTTATTGATTTATTAAAAAAAAATAAAATCTAAAAACAGGTGTTACTTCCCATCACTCTCTACAACTACCTGAAAGGAGGTTGTAGTGAGATGGGTGTTGGTCTCTTCTCCCAAGTACCTAGTGACAGGACAAGAGGAAATGGCCTCAAGTTGTGCTGAGGGAAGTTTAGGTTGGATATTAGGAAAAATTTCTTTACTGAAAGAATGGTGAGGCATTGGAACAGGCTGCCCAGGGAGGTGGGATCACCATCCCTGGAGGTGTTCAAAAAACATGTAGACATGGCACTCAGTATTGGGCAGACAGTTGGACTTGATTTTAGTGGACTTTTCCAACCTTAATGATTCTATTACTGCTACCCTGTAAAATGATGGGTCTCTACTACAGAGCAGTCTGTCAAGAATGCAGTAATGCAATTTACAGCATCTCTAGATACCTACACATCGTCACGCAGGCATTCAACAGAGTATGTCATTTTCTCTCTTGTTGAGTACACACTAAAGGTGAAAAAAGACAAAATCCATTTCAGCAGAGAATACAGAATTGTATTTTTCAAACATATTCTCCATTCATTGAATTTGTCAGCAAGATACCATAATATCTAGTTAACCTTCAATCTGCTTGAGATGGCTGTTTAAATGAGCCATAATACAGAGCAGAAGGAGACATAACTTAACCTGCTATCTCAAGCATTCAAGTAATAACAAGTGTCTTTTGACCACACTAATTTAAGATACTGTGATAATTCAAGATAAAACAAGTAAGGCTGAATAGCAAATGTGTGTAAGCATTAAACAAGGCCATTTAGATTATTCTCTTTGGGTAGAAAACAGTTGGTCTTTTCCATTTCTTTCAACATATTTGCAATTAACAGTAACAAAAAAGCATAAAGTCTCAAGTTATCTAAAACATTGCTTTTAACCAAATTCTTTAGAAAATATCTTTTTGGGTCATTTCAAGATACACTGCAAGAAAGCAGGCACAATGAGATCCCTTTTCTGTTTCTCTTAGGCTTCTTTTCTAGGCTTTACATTCTCAAATCACAGAAGCCAACTACTGTTTTGAACTGTTCCCAAAACTCCAGTTTGACAAGTGGTCTCTCTTCACAACAGCTGGAGGAAAAAAACCAAACCACCTACTGACTCAGGAAGTTTCATCTCAAAGCCTGAAAAGGCAGACAGAACATTAAGCTTTCTGGACAAATTACATTTCTTCGAGGTACAGAGGAGGTAAGGAGGTAATAATTTGTATTTTGCCAACTGAAAAGCACTTCAAAAATCCCAATCACAGGTGCACTCTTAAACCTTGTAAGAATGAGAACTACAGAAGAAGTTCATTGGCAACATTCACCACCCAACTAGCATTACCACACAGAACTTATCCTACTCTTGTGCTTATCATTTTAAGTTTCCTTTGGTCACTCAGCTTGTCTGCATCTTACCAAGACAGATTACATTTATATGTAGTTACAAACCTTAGGCTGGCCCCAACAGCTTCAATGCCACGAGTAATCCGGAAAGAAGATGCTCCCTTAGTAGTCTATTTAAAAGAATAACAAAAGAAATAAAACACCTTAAATTTAACCTTCCAGCTGTTTTAAGAGCAGATTTGCCTGAGGTTTTTCAGTGCCCAGGCAAAATTGAAACAGTATCTGTTTATGCATTTACACAGGAGCTAATTTGGAAAGGTGAGCAAACTTGCTGCATTCCCACTGTCACATATTTGCTCCCCAGCCCCATTACAGAATGATCCAGGTTTCCTTGAACATTTAATAGGCTTCCTAGAATCAGATAAGCTTGGCAAAACCAGGACAAGCAACACCTACACATACTATTAGGCTGACTACTGTCTGGGGAAAGTAACTTTGGACAGCAGTTGGGAAGGAGGTAATAAGGAGCTGGGATGTTTGATCATTTTCCTGCCTGACACTGATGTGGACAGAACCCATAAAACATGAAAGACATGTAAATTGTGCTCTGTAGCTGTAATTCTCACAGCCTGGCTGGTGAGAGCTTGGAATTGTATCTGCAGCTAGAGCCAGGACAGCAACTGAGATAAACAGGAACGTGGGGAATGGTCACAGTGGGTCATGCCCATGGGACATCTCGCCCAGCATTCTGTACCCAACAGTGGCAACAGAAGAGGCTGTTCAGATAGAACATCCACATGGCACTCCTGCAGTACCTACACAAGCTATTCCTTATAGCAACTGTTTAAGGACCTGCTACCAATGAATTTGCTTAATTTTTGAACCTGCTGAGAGGTATTTGCCCCCACAGCATCTTGTGTAACTGAAGCTATGCATAAAAATGGGGAAAGGAAACAAGGAGCTTAAAAATACTTTGATGGCAGTAGTAAGAAAAACTGTTCAGAAGTATTCCAGGCAAACACAAAATTTGTATTAGTCACCCAAACTAACCTTTACTGCAGCTTAAATGAGTTATGTGCATAGCTTGATACAGAGATATCTTTTATATATCTAGTTTGAAGCACCATAGAGAGGATAATTCTAAATAAATGATCACTGCCTGTCTTCCAGAAAGTTATGATTTTTCACCTTAGAGTTCCTTTTTGCAATCATAAACCCTCCACCACTTCACCTACTGCAAACATATTAACAAAGAGCTTAACCACCTACCAAATTAGCTGCAAGACGAAGCAAGTGAGCAGTTCCCAAGTTACTTGCAGTTTCATATCTGCTGCCTGCTTTGATAAACACACCAATTCTTGAAGATGGAGAAAAGTTTTCCAGAGATGCAATAACTAAGCCATTTGGTAATTTTGTGATCTGTATGGAAAAGAATAGAATTGGTTTAGTCATCCACTGGAAGTACTGCCACAGTTCTGCTCTGGTTGAGTTTTTAAAAAATAGATAAAAAGGAGAGAGAGAAAGATACCAGTATTGATACCAACCTCAAGATCCTCAGATTCTGGGGATAATTTCACTCGGTCTGCAGCTGCCGAGGCTTTAACTTTAGGAGCTACTTTAAGTGAATAAAGTCTCTTCTACAGGAGAAAGCATAAGAGAATGGATTTCCTGAATTAGTTCATCACATCTTTCATTGCATGCTGAGAAAGCAACTACATTTAGAGTAGGAAATACAACAAATGACTTCAAGCATCACAGTAAAAAATATTATTCCCTTGTACTTCCTCTGATTGTTCTTTGTATTGCCATTGGAACCCATGCAATGACTTACATGAGGTCTCTGGACCTTCAAGAAATATCACCTTAAGAAAGCTGGAATCTCTACGGGTACTATATAGTCTGAGGGACCCCTGCATAGCAATTAACTGGATAAACCACTGGAGCAATCCACATAAGCAGAACACAGCTTTGGAGAGAATTTTCTAATTTATTAGGTGTAGGCAGTTCAACTCCTTAAGAGCCATCTCTTAGAACACCTATCTACACTGACTGCTGCACGTGAAGATGTCACCCATGCAAATAACCAAACTGCAGAAGCAGGCCTCCAAGTGAAAAGGTGAACACTGCATGAGCCTTCCCTTCAGTAGCTGACAAGAGTACTGATTTTGAATCCAAAATGCTATTCCCATCCACTCTTTTTTGGATATTTCTTTTACTTTTAAAATAAGTATGTTTATTACTTTGCACGGTTTTTAGTGACTTCATTCCCATAAGTATTAAAAGTAAAATACTGAGTGACAGAAGCACTGCTACACTCAGCTCTAGGGATACCAGCGATGTCATTTCCCCTTGCTTTGCCCTGGACTCTGTTCCATATTGTTGTTTTTATTGCTCAAACCACTACACACATATTTTGAGTCTATGGAAGACTCTCTCTCTCCACCACTAATTTGACACCATTATAACCACTAGATCTACTTATTTATGAATTAGTAGTGCATATCTAAAACTGGCTCATGAGCATACTGTCACTCAAAAATAATTTGCCATCCTACTCAAGACAGCATTTGCAGTAGATAACATAAAATCTTTTGCAGCAACATAAGATCTTTTGCAGCAGAACAAGCCCTCTGCCCGCTCCACGTCCCCGAGACAACCCGACCCTAACTTGCCAAGGGCACCTCTTTCCCACAAGCAGCTGAAGCTTCCCCAGCGAGAAAGGTTTCCCTCAGAGACCGCTCTTCCTCTCTCTCCTGCTCTGCCTCGTCGGCTGCTCCCAGGAGACCGCGGGTGAAGCCCCCGGGGTGCTCCACACTTCGGCAGAAACTCCCAGCCACGGAGCTCCGCGCAGGCCGCCCCGGGCCCGACTCGCGGCCCGTCTGACCTTCAGCCCCGCTACACCACCCGCCCAGCCGGCTCGACCCCCAGCCTTGGCCCCCACTCACGCCCCTCACTGACAGCCCTATAGGCTCGAAAGCAGCCCGATCGATCGCCCACCCAGTGCCCACCAGGCAGGCTCGGAACCCCAGCCCTGGTTGGGGTCAGGCCCGCCCACAACTCCCAAGACTCGGACAATCCTTGTCACCGCCTTCTATGCCTCTCCCCCCCCGCGCACAAAGCCTTCAAGTCGCCCTCACCGAGAGGGAACGCGCGACCACCGGGAACCCCTTCATCCTTCCGCGCCCCTCAGCTCGGCCCTGGCGAGGAGAACAAGATGGCTACGCCGCAGGAAGACTCTGCGTTCCCGGCACGCCCTGCGCCGCCGGACTGTCTAGCGAGCGCACGGCCAAGCTCTACTGCTCCTGCTTAGGCTGACGCCTGGAGAGCAGAGCGACACCCCGCGGGCTTCCAGGCTGCTGTGCGCACGCGCAGACCGCCGCCGCCGCCCGGTCACGGGGCTGTGGCGCCCCTCCGGGTGCGGGATTCCTGGTGATGCCTTCGCGCTGTGGCGACCCGTCAATAAATCACAACAGATCAATTTCCTGGCCTTCGCAGCCACCTTCCCCCGCGACGGTGCCTGACGGGGCGCGGTGGTTTCCGGAGCCTGGGAGCTCGCCTGGAGCCGCTATGCAGATTCTGGCGGGGGTGGGGGTGTCGGCTGTGCCCGTGAGGCGGAGCTGGGACCCCGGCGGCTCGCAGCGCGGGTGAGAGGCGGGCCACGGGGCGGTGCCGGGACGGGAGGCGGGGGCTGCCCCCGACTACTTAGCGGCATCGCAAGAAAACCGGCTCGTAGGTGGTGTGCAGCACTGTCTCGTTTCTGCGGTGATCGCCATGGGCTCCACTCCGCCTGTGTTTATCGGCGCTGAGGAGGTGGAGAAGCACCTGCACCGTGCCAGCCTCCTGGTCCCGGCGTTGGAGGCTGCCCTGGCCAACTTCTCAGCCGGCCCGGCGGGAGGTGTCGTGCAGCCTGTGCGCACCGTGGTGCCGGTGTCTCGGCACGGCGGGTGAGGCGGGCGGGCAGCGGGACTGTCTTCCCGGGGGGCGGGGTGGGCGCTGCGAGGAGGCGGCCGGAACGAGCCGTTGGGCAGCAGGGGAATGCCGTCGGTGTGTGAAGGTGCGGCCCCTCCGCAGCCCGGAACGCGGCTAGCGGTAACGAGGGGCCGGGCCTGCGGCGGAGGAATTAGAGCATCAAAGCGTCACTGGTACCGTGTTTCTGGTTTAACTGGTCGGTAGCCGTTTGATGTCAACCACTCCAGTGAATGTAGGCTGCCGTGCGCAAGGTACTTAAGTAATGTAAGCGATTCTCTTACAAGGTACCTAGGAGTCATGCCTGCCTACAGCGCTGTAGATGATGCTCTGACAACCAAGTTGGTGACCTTTTATGAACACAAGAAGGATTCCTCTGTCCCTTCTCACCAGGCGACCGTCCTCTTGTTTGACCCCAGAAATGGTTCTTTAAAAGCTGTGAGTTTCATGCACGTTTCTGCTACATTCTTCTCTGTCAACGCTCTGGCAGTTCTGTCTTTTGACTCTCAGCTGGTGCTCGTGTAAATCGGCCTGTTTACCTGCGTCATGACTGAAAATGTGCCAAATGAGGATTTGGCCTAAAGCCTCCTAACTTTCATATGTGTTGACTGCCACTTGTGATGTGGAGGGAGTCTGTTGGCTGACAGGGTGACTGGAAGAGATCAGGAAACTTTACCTTATATTTGAAAGGGGAAAACCCCTCACCTTTACTAAATAAATAATTTATCCTGAGCCATCTTGAGTTGAATCTAAAGAGATTTGCAATTGATCTAACAGGGAATAGCATTCCGTCTAATTTGTTTGTTTAAAGAATTTAAGGATTTAAAAATAATATTGACTCTTCATTGCACCTTTGTAATATTAAAGGGCCAAAACTGACCAAGAAAACTATATTGAACTTCTATTGTTAAACTGTATCAGAAAACATGTCAGCTTTTTAACCTCCTTAAATCATTTGTACACAGTTGCTAATACAGATGGAGGCTGGAGTGCTCCACAGTCTGTGATACACATTAAAGAAGTTTCTGGTGCACACAAAGGGATGCCAGGGAACCATGAGAGTGCAGGACTCTGCCAGGGCTGACTTGCAATGCTCCCTGGTGTCTCCTGAAGCAGAGTATTGCAGTTAGACACATCTGTTTCCTGCCAGGGAAGTGCAGTGCATGAAGAACTGTGTGAGTTAGGGGTGGCTCACCAGTTTTCACTCCCACAGTCCTGGTGGAATGGCTTGGAAGAACTGGAACAGACGATCTGCTCAGTTTAGACATGTGATTTTGCGTGATTGCTTTAACAGTAATTACCAGCGTTTGTGTTCCTGTCTGTGCCCGATAATGCTGCATAATTCACAGATTGAAAGAAAGTGTTTGGTACTTACTGATATTTTTCACTGTTCATTTCAGAGTGTTTGAACTGTTTTTTTTTTGTTTTTACAGCTCCTAGATGGCAGTGTCATTACAGCAAAGCGAACTGCTGCAGTTTCTGCCATTGCCACCAAGGTATGCCTTCTGCTTCCTGCATGGGGACCAATCGGTGGTGTCATCTATAAAATGGCTAGAGGGAATGATGTAAATGGCTTTCAATTCGTGTGAACTTCCATCAAATAGAACTTGCAGTTGGATTTTTGATAACACGTGCACCTTCAGGGAACACTTAAAATCACATCTTCCTGGTCTGAGTGTGTGTGTGGCTTTAACATACTCTGTGTGCTTGGAGAAGGAATGAGCTGGTTTTGTGGCTTGTTCTGCACACTGTTATAAGAATTTGAGGTATCTTCAGTCAGTTCTTTTCTATTGTGCTTTTATTAACATGCTCCTTTACAGCTGTGGTGATGAAGTCAGTTTGTTTAGATGCTCGTTTTCTACTTTTGTGCCAGAGCAGGTAGGTTGCTTGGGACCTGGAGAAAGGGTTGGGGGGAAAAGGCACATTTCCAGGGAGCACTGTGGGCCTTCTTAAGATAGGTGATGCTCAGGATAGAATGTCTGTCAGTTTCTCTGTTGTAACCAGAAGATATATGGATGACTATCCCCAACTATAGCCATAAACATCAGTGTCTGAAAGACAGGTGAGCCATATCTTCTTGTATGTTGCTTTACATTATTTCAGTTCAGTAGAAAACTGTTGGATTTTAATTCTTTTTTTTTAGAACTATATTTGGTTGAGCTCCTAAGAGTGGGAAAAGAGGAAGTCATTGTCTGTTGCACACCCAGGTTTTAGTCTTCACCTCAAAGAATGAAGAAGCAAGAGGTCCAGAACTGAAAAATACTTCTGTTTTACATCATAATGGGGGCTGATCTCACCACTTCATTAGTGGCAGCCTTCGTGCCAGCATGACTCTGCCCATGGCAATGGAACTAAATTGACACAAAATTGGAGTGAAGAACCTGTCCCCGAGGGTTTCCCCTGAAGCAAGGGACAGAACAATTTACAATGGATTCCTTGGACATGAGTTTATAGAACCCCATTCATCTCAACCATTCTATACTTGGGCAGTTCTGACAGTTTTGCACAGTCAAGGCTGTGCTGGCCTAGAGGAGCTTGGCTGCTGAAGGGACTTCAAGATTAGATCCTTTGCTGTTGTTTGTTGTTTTGGGAAAATTTCAGAAGTGTTTGGGTTTAGCTCATAGTTGTCATCTTGTCCTGTTAATGGCATTTGCTTTTCAAAGACCTATGCTTTTATGCAAAGAACCTTTGAAATGAGTGCTTCAGGGACTTTGAAAGGAGCAAAGAGTTCTTGCTGCTGAAAAATGGGATCAATGAGGGTTTTTTTTTTCCAATTTATTTGCAGTAGAATAAGTGTGGAGTGCCTAGACTATTATAAAGCTTTTTATACAGAAGTGAGCAGCCACAGCAAATGCATAAACAAGCCAGAAGGGTAGCTTAGGGCTGGACTCCAGCAGCCCTCTTCTTCTCTGCCAAGTAGTGGTGAATCACAGACTCTCGTTTAGTTCTTAGTAAACCAGAAAACCAAAACCAACTTTAGAACCGAAAATTTGCTCTTCAGAACCATCTCTATATTTACAGTGCTGCATGCATACATATTATGGCTCTTACAATGCAAGCATATGCTTGGGCTATCAGTTGAAAATACAACCAGCCAAAAAAACTCCAGCCAACCAAGACACAAACAAAACAACAACAGAACCCCCCCCATTTATCATGGGGCTACCAGAACCAGCGTACCCATGCAGCTACCACTTTCAGTGCTGGTAGCTCTCAGTATCATGAGCCCAGTTTTCAGCCTGTGCAAGATGTCAACACTTACTCACATAGGGGTAAAGAAATATACTAAGAGTGGAATGTGCTGTGGTCCAAGAAGTTGCATTGGTTCATGCTATTGCATGATAAGTCTGAATTCCAGAATCAGATAATACAAAGCTGCAATTAATCCAAGACCTACTTTGGTCCTGTAGCCAGATTATTTTTAAGACAAGTCTATCTCTATAATGGCAATTTAATGCTGGTTTGTGTGAATCAATACTAACTTTTGCATAATAGCATCTTTTGTTTAAAAGGACTATGGTTACTGCCTTGTCTTGTGGTGTTTTTTTTAATCTATTTGTTATATCTGTTAATATATTATCCTTACATGTTGTTCTTTCCCATTTGCTACTGTTTAGTTGTTAATGCCAGCTTCTGCTGAAGTGCTGTGCATTTTGGGAGCTGGTGTTCAAGCATACAGCCACTATGAGATCTTCACAGAGCTGTTCACATTCAAAGAGGTAATGGACACGTCTTAACAGGATACATTTATTTGTTTCAGGAGCTCTTGTAAGTAAAGTACAGCTCATGAAACTATATTGTTCTGCCTAAGATGGGGTTAATTTTCTCTCTAGCCCTCATAGTGCATGCTTAGTACTGGTAGCTAGAAAGTGTTGATAACACACCAATGTTTTGGCTTCTGCTGAGCAGTGCTTGTGCAGCATCAAGGTTGGAGGTGGATGAGGTCTTGGGAGGGAACATAGGCAGGATAGCTGACACAAACTGGCCAAAGGGACGTTCCATAGTTCATGAGTCTGCCCAGCAATAGAAGATAAGAGAAGGGAGAGGAAGCTGTCATTATTATGATGTTTGCCTTCTGGAACAACCACTAGGTACTGACATTCTACTTCCTGGGAAGTGGCTTCTGTTTTCATTTGCTTCTGCTTTATTAAACTGCTTTTATCCTGGCCCATGAGTCTTTTCCATCTTCTCTCCCCATCCTGCTGAGGAGGGGAGTGATATAGTGGCTTGGTGTGCACCTGGGGTCCAGCCATCGTCAGCTCACCAAAGAAGTTAATCATATTTTGATTCTGCTTCTACAGAACCCAAGAATACTCTGAACAGCTGTAGAATTTCTTGCTTAAATGTTTATCTCACTAAAAAAAGGGGAGGTGGGAAGGGGGAAGGAGGGCCTGGAAAAAAGCTGGTGATTTGTTTTGTCTCTGCCTGAGAAAATCCCACTGGTTATGCCATAGTTGGGTAAGCTTCCCCCTAAATATATTTCTTGTCAGATTTGTATTTTATAAACACAGCTCTACAAGGAGCTGTTGTTCCAGCCTCACAAAACAGTTGCTCAAATGTAGGCGCACATACAAGTTATTCAGTCTTAAATGATGAGAATGTTAAAGGGGGAAAAAAAACCCCACCTTTAGGATATGTTTTATCTACTGAAAACCTGAAATTGTTCTGTTTCAGCAAGGAGAAATTCTCCAAGCTAATCTATTTTGGCTTCTTGTTGTTTGGTTTTTGTTTATTTCTCTGTGAAGGTCAGGATATGGAATCGCACCAAGGAGAAAGCAGAGAAGTTTGCTAATTCAGTGACCGGTCCGGTGCAGGTCTGCTCCTCTGCTCAGGAGGCAGTTACTGGGGCTGATGTGATTCTAACAGTCACTATGGCAACAACCCCAATTTTATTTGGAGCCTGGGTAAAACCAGGTGCCCATATCAATGGTACGCTTTGTTCTTGTTGTTTAAAGGGTACTTTTATGATCATATTGTTAGCATCAAAACTGTTGGAAACTGTGCTTCTCAGAATTAGTGTTCCTTCCATTTTGACTTTCCCCTTCTAGTGAGGACCACTTTTCCCAGCCCTTTCTTTCTGTCTGCCTGGAGTCAGAACTCCTGCATATTCCATCACCAGATGTTTGCTAGAGCATAGAACATGCTTGCCTTTTTTTCCCCTTCTTTTTTTATGTAGTGGTGCATCATCTTTGCCTCTGTCACTTGATGCTCACCTTCCTCTCCTCTTTAATCCATACAAGCATGTTACTTCTAAAGGGATTCCTGCTCATGCCAACTACCATGGAATCATTCCAATCTTTTCTTCACCCAATTTTGTAAGAGCCTCTATTTGCTCCTATTTGGGCTAATCACTTTTTAATTTATTTCTAATTTTTTTTTTAAACTGGAGTTAAGAATACTCGATAGCTGAGATAGGAACTTCATAACTTGACCTCTAATTATGTTAAGAGTTAGGAGGCTGCCTTTTTTGTTTTGTTTTCCCTGCCTTGTAATGATGTTGCCACACTATTGTTTGGAGTCTCTGGACATACCCAGCTTGGTTCGTTTTATTCCTGGTGGGTTTGGTTCAGATGACCTTGTGCACTTTCCAGATGGCATGGCAGTAAGACAAAAGAGACTTTTGAGTCTAGGGGAACCATTTAAAGATTGGTCCCACATAGGCAGCATCCTACCAATTTTTCAAACTCAATTTAGCCCTTTGTCATTGAAGGTTGTTGTCTGTGTTGTGTCACGGCATGGAAGCCAGAAGTACAACCAAAATCAATTAAGGTCTACAGGCACTGAGGTGACACAAAGACCCTTCTCCTTTCTTTCTCTTTTTATCCTCCATTGAGGCATTTGTGCTGTTTGAAGAGGCATTCAGGCTCCATGGAATTTATTCCATAATAGTTGGACACTTACAAAAAATGAGTATAATATAACTGGGTTGGATTTTTGGGTTTTGTTAGCTGATAGCTGTCTTGTTATGTTTAAAACCAAGCTCCTTGATTTGATTCCAGTTTCTCCAGATAAGTGAAAAATCCAGAATCTGCTCAATCTGTAGTACATATAAGGTTAAAAAGAAATAATAGAGGACTATATGTTTTAAAATCCTCATTAGTAACATTGAACTCTCTGCATGAGCAAGTCTTTGTTGTGCAATACTCTGGTTCTCATCACTTCTGGTTTTCCATAGGCATGTAACAAACACAATCTGACTCAAATAAAAGGACAATAAAATTCAGGGTATTTGGTAATGATCTGATGAAGGACAAGTGTACAAGAGATAACTGATGAGGGAAAGTGAATTTCTTATGCCTTAGCTATCCAGAGTCTGCTGAGAAGGATTTTCTGCTGACTAGTCAAATATTGAATGGTTTAGAGGAGCTGTGTGAGATGTTACTTAACTCTGTGTATTACATTTCCCCAATAATGTCCATTTTTACTTCACATATGTCTTTTAGACAAAATGTGGTTTGAGTTTCTTTTAAACATTCCTCCCAAGTTCAGTCAGTTTTGTTATCTTAGCTGTTGGAGCAAGCAGACCAGACTGGAGGGAACTGGATGATGAACTGATGAAGAACTCTGTTCTGATTGTGGATTCCAGAGAAGCTGCCCTTACAGAATCAGGAGATGTGATATTATCAGAGGTAAGACCTTAATTATGGACTTCACTTTTGTGGCAGTTGGTCTGTTTGAAATGAGTTGGTGCTGAACACATGCTGCACTGCAACTTCCTGGAGCATCAAATGCAACTACATTCCCAGGCACAGACTGAAAAATAAACTGATTTCAGACTGAGACTACATGTCTGTATCAAAACCATGCACCCTCTGTATCAACCATTGCATGTCACTGTATTGCAGTGGCATGTTTTCACCATTGGCCTTTGTGTGCAATGACAGTGTGTGTTTTTTGAAAGACTCACATTTCCTGCAACACTAGACAGTTACATTAAATGTTTGCAAATCAACTTATTAAAGCCTGTATCTTTCTTCTCATAAATTTTTGGTGTGATTGGCACACATCAAGACTCTTGAAAATGGACAACAGAAGCCAAGCACACGGTGATCTGGAGAAATTTGGTGGCAGGGACTCTTAAAGCTTTGTTTTTTCCCTCTTTTAATGTTCCTGCAGAACAAATACAGTTTCCACTTTTCAGGTTTTAATGTGGGAGCTCTACATATGGTAAGGTGTGTGGAATGCCCTGTGTTTTGTTGGATAACTCACAAGCTATCCACTGTAAAAAATTACTTGCTGACTGAGGCAAATCTGCCATCTGTCTTTCTCTGAAAACCATTCTACTTCTCTGTGGTTGGTGTCCAGTTTTTGTATTTATCTGAATATTGATCTGCTTCACCATGCAAAGGAATCAGTTCTGGGATAGCAGAACTGGAGGAGTTGTTTCTTTTGAAATCACTCAGGGGGAAAAAAAGGTTTTCTCTTTCTATCCATACATATGCTGTTTCTGTATAAATATGTATTTGTTTCACAGGCTGAGATTTTTGCTGAGCTGGGAGAAATAGTGAAGGGTACGAAACCAGCCCTGCCTGAGAAAACAACAGTGTTTAAATCACTGGGTAAGAACAACCCCTCCTGTGTACAAGTCTGACAGAAAACAATGCCTTGTTATTTATTAGGTCCCCCATGCGTGGGAAAGCTGCTGATCATCTTCAACTGCTGTGGCAGTGCACTGTCCACAGGAAACTAGGATGTGATTTGCATTTTCCTTTTTTTATTTCCCATTTTATTTATCTGGTAGGACTGATGTAATGAAAAGTGATAGGAAAGCAAACAAACAATAGGGTGGAATACATTTTCCATTTCAGTTGTTCAGTACGTGACTGCAGTGGTTATTAACACAGCTCCAACCCAAATGCCCTGCTGGGTTCTGCCCCTGGAGTCTGTCTGACCCAAGGTAATGTGACAGGGTTGGAGCTGTTTGGGGAAAGAGTGGGAGGGATAATGGATTACCATGCTCTGAGCTGCATGACATGTCCAAAAGGGTTAAGATGTGATGCAAACATTGAAAATTAGATTCGTGCTATTACATGAACTTCATGTAGCACACCTAACAGTTACATGACAGCTGTAAACTTTGAATGTGACACTGTAGGTGTTGGGGATGGGGCATGATTTCTCTTCCTGTCAAGTTAGATAATTTCTGAATCCTCTTGTTCCCTTCTGGAGCTGAATTATTTTGTATGGATGAAGAATTGTTTGAAGGTGACTTTGATTCCTTTTCAGGGATGGCAATTGAAGATACGGTAGCAGCAAAATTTGTTTATGAGTCCTGGTCAGCTGGTAACTGAAGAGAGAAGTCTACAGTGCCAACGAGGCCAAGAAAATTGTTTGCACTTAGTTCCCTTGGATATTTCATTGACCAGAAAGGCATCAATCCTGTCTGAATGTAGCCCTCCTAATACACTCAAAAACAAAAATCAAAATACCAGCTAATTAGACTAATTTCTGTAGCTTTCTTATGGCAAGTGTTAAATACCTGCAGTATTACTAATGAATGTTATCTCATGTGATGGCAACTACTAGATGTTTGCAGTGATACTGAAAGGGCATTTTCACATATTTTGATATAATTCTGGAATGAATGCCTTTGCTAATTATTGATGTAGCAGAAGTCTGTGGGTAGATGTCATGGTTATAGAGAGGTGGATCATACTGGAGTAAAATACATCAGTTTGGAGAATAGTCTCTGGCATCATATTTAGCTGTGATGGTATTTTAAATGCATCTGTGGGTTTCAGAGGTACACTGATAGTCTCTCCTGGAAACACAGCCCACCTCTGATGCTTGGGCACCTCTTTACTTCCAACTCAGACTGGAATCTGGATGTCAGCATCCTTATATTCACCCTTCACAATTGCCCTGCCCTCAGACTCAGTGTTTTCATTTAAGAGCACACCCCAGAGTGGGAGTTGCTATAAATAATGATGTCTCCGCATAGTCACATTTCTGTCTGGTTCTGTAAAATGCCTGGCTCGGGAAGAACTGGAGTGCAGAAACTCTGAGCTAATACTATGTACATTTTAACTGGGAGGAAACTATACTCAATACCTCTCAGTATGTTCCTGGGTAGGATATTGCCACTTTCATATTGCAAGGAGTCACTCAAAATATAAGCACTGAAAATGTGTTTTGACTTCACTTTTATCTCTATTTCGTGGGGAGATTTTTTTGTTTGTAACCTGTGGTGTTTGTAGGGTTTTTTCCCTAAGCTTCTTGAAGGTAGGAACTGTGGGAATTGCTTATAGTAGGATAAACTTAAAACTATGCAGGCAAATAGTTTCAGCTTGGCTGTACCATGGATCAATTGTTAATTGTTCTTTTATCCCAGTGCATGTTTGCTGGGGCAGGAATTTCCATGGTCATTTCCTGGTGGAGGAGCCCAGTGATGTTCCACGTAAGGAAAAAATCCAGTTTGTGCTGTTATAAATGATTGAGCATCTGCTGAAACATGGCTATTGCCCCAGAAACAAATTCCTCTCTCAAGCTAGAGTTGTGCCTCATGAAATTGTATTTCTATTGATGTATTATTTCATGCAGGCTCTTAAGTGTTCCTTTGCTCTGTGGAAGGATTAGATGATGTGGTTATTCTGTGTTGCTATCAGTAGAACACAGTGGAGCACCAGGAAGGAGGTTCAGAAGCAGTTAGTGTTGAAGCCCTTGATGGTGTGCAAGTAAGTATAGAAGAGATTAATGAGTACAGGGCAGTTGTGACATAAAGAATACTCAAATTCTGAGCCTGGTATAAAATGTTTGGGGGGAAAAAAGTAGTCAGTGGCAGAGTTTGTAATTTGCAGAGTTGTAGCATGGAAGTGTTATCAGACCAGTAAGTGAATAGGGATAAAGGATGTGTTTGTGTGAATAGAAGTCTTGTTTATATCAGCAGAAACAAGAACAGATGTTTCTCTATAGGCTTTAGTATGTTTTTAATGGTAACAAATTACCCTTCTATTATTACATGTTTTTTTTCCTTCTTTTTGATTTCTGAAGTGTTCAGATATGTAAGTGTTGGCTTAGCCTGATAGTTTAGCCATGGAGAATTCCATTAACTTAATACAAATGTGACAGCCCTTGATGTTCTGTAATTCAAGAACTATAGAAACTTGCACTTAGGGCAATATTATCCTAGTTCTGTGCCTGTACAAAACAGGGTTTGTAATTTGAAGTGAGTCAGTGTCTGGGAAGAAGACAACAGCTACACACATGGACTCTTCTACAGTGGATGTGCTTCAAAAGTAGATGGAGCTGGTCCAAAAGCCTGGTTCTGAAAACCCAGTGTTCTTGGCTTTCATTTGCAAAAGGAGATTCTGGCAGCCTGGCTTCAATGTTGTGCCTCTCAATTCATGAAGAGGATTTGATTCAATTAAAATGGGAGTTGCTTGGATACTGTCTTTAGACTTTTTCTGAGAGAAAATAATTGCATTCACTTCCATGTTTCCTTATCTTGCAAATCAGTATCAAGAAATTGTGTAACTTGCACTTATGTTAAAATTAAATAGATACCACTGGTTTTCTGTCTTTTGTTGTGCATTACTGGTGTTGGGTGGTGGTTTGGGTTTTTTTTGTTCAATTATTGCAGTGACTACTCTCAGTAAATATGAGCACTGAATAGAGAGAGGAAAATAAATTGACTTTGCTTTGCTCCACTGTGGTAGTCAGTTTTGCTGTCATCCCTTACTGCCTGTTCCCTCCTTTTGGATGTCTGTCCAGTGCAGAGTATGAAATTCTTAAGAGAGGAGGGCCGTGATCATGTCTGATCCCATGGGTTTATAATTTAGGTTTGAATTGGGCTCTAAGATGGCACATGGGATGCATAAAGTGTCTCCAACAGAACTATGCCACGCTCACTAATTTACTTCAAGTTTATAAATTAAACAAAAGTTGGTGGGGAAAAAAAATTGGAAAACAGCAAAGCACAGAAGTGGAAAAAGCTGAGCTGTGAGTGGCCTTTTTTTCCCTCTGCAATTGTTCTACTTGGCTCCTTTACATCAGAGGCCAATTTCTAGGACCACCCTGCAAGACAAGGGCTAACACTACTGGCACTTAAAGAATATGTGTCTATTGGAGTTGATGCAGTTGCTTAAGAAGTGTCATGGAGTGTGGGGGTGTTCTGGGGCTTCTTATTCAGTCTCTAGATGCAGTTCCTTCCCATAGGTCTTGTGTTGTATCTGCTAGCTCCATAGAGTTGCTGTAGAGACCAAAGGCCACAACAAAACACACTGGGTACTTGTGACAACCAAGTAATCAATTTATGTGCAGAGTCTCTGCCACTGTCTCTGGATGGCTCTGGTTGCAGCAGCCAGGCACGTTTACAAGTGGATATGCAAAGAGGCAGATTTTTGGTGCAATTTAGAGGTGCTTGGGACCTACTGCAGAACTGCTGAAGCTGTTCTGTGGTAATAGCACTTAATGGAGGGGTTCTCAAGGAGTTGCCACCACTCACTGATGTTCTGAGGGTGTGTTAGGGACAGGTCACAAGCAGGTAAAGAAACAACAAATATATCAGTTATGTGACTGATAGGTTTGACCCTTCAAAATCCACCCAGCACATGCCTTCAAATACATGAGATTCATCATCTCCTCCTTGCTTTGTTAAATGTTTGTGAGTTTCTGATGAACACAACCCTGCAGAGTGTGGGGGAGGCTGTCTGGTTTAATTAGTGTGCAAAGCACAGCGGTTATATGAGGTTGTACAGAACAGGAGTCTGATGAAACTGCTTAACAGAAGAAAATATCAATCTGCTGAAGTACAGGAGTCCAAGGAGGAAAGAATGCAGTATAAAGTCCAGCCAAGAAAAGGAATTACACAAATGAAAGTAAGAAGAAGGAAGCAAGACAAAATAGATTATGAACTAGGATTAGTGTCCACAAAGGCAGTATACCCCTAAGGAAAAAATCATAGCGGGCTGGTGGAAAGCTATAAAAAGAGAGCTGAAGATAAAAGTCCTGCTAATAATTGTGCCTCTGGGATCTGAGCAAGACTGCTACAAACACCTTGTTAGATTCACAAAACTCCCCAGAAGTGCTGAACACTCACTGGGTAGCAGTCTTCTCAAGGGAATAGCCCTGAGAGAGATGAGAGGGGCCCTGCTGTGAATGCCTCCAGCTAGACTGCAAAGCAGTGGAGCTTCCACAGAAGCTGTCTCATTTTCCTTCTCTTATCATGAGCCCTGTGTGTGTTACATGCAGTTTTCAGGATGAGGCTGACAACAACCAGCAGAAAATGCTGGGTGAAAGAGTCCCAGTTTCTGAGACTTCATAAATGCACCCTGTAAGGAACTGAGCTGAGGATATACCAAAACAGAACTTTGCAGCTCTTAATAACTACAAAAAGCTGTCTTGATGCCATTTAAGACATGATGGGGTCTGGCAACCGGGTCCAGTCTAGTGGGAAAAGAAAACACAACTCACACCAAGCATCTCCTGGAAAGGTAATTCATATATTTTTAAATTCACATCAATAGAGCAGCAAAACACTTTGCTGACATGAACATGCAACTGGCTGTAAATTAGTCTTATTTACATGAATTGAGAGGTTGTTCAAGTCAATAAATCATAGCAGAAATCAAGATTCAGGTGCTATTTCTAACATACTAGTACCAGGGAGGGTGGTTTGTAACCATCTAATAGAAATGAATGGAGAAATCTCAAAGCTCTGAAGCTTTGGGAGTGCTCTTTGCATTGTGGTTTTGGAGAAGTGAAGGGCTTTGATAAGGAATGTATCATGGCTGGCCTTCACTAGTGTTTTAAGTTGCTCCAACAAGAAGAAATCCAATCCCCAAAAACACTTTAGGGAGAAAAAGGTTGAAATCTATAGATTTTGGGGGTTTACCTTCACATTTGTTGTGTTTGTCAGAACATGCTTGAATTAATATCCTACACACAACAGCCATCTATCCAGAGAGAAAAGGCTTTGTCCTTGCTGTACTTTCTCAAGCAATTGGTAACCTCTCTGTCTTTTGCTTTAGCAGAGATACAGAAAAAACTGCATGCTCTTTGCAAAGAGGAAAAGAATGAATCAGTGTGCAGGTTACAGCAACAAGCATGTTAATTTATAAGGAAGTATCTACAGTCTTTCCAGGATTCTCAAGTGCTTGTTTTCTTTTATTCACAGCGTTCAGGACTTTCTTTCTCGGCCCAAGCTCTATCTGAATACTCTGTAGATCTTCATCAGAACATAGCATTAGGGCATCTAAATCAATTTTTTCCCTCATAAAGACTGGAAGAAACTCATCCAGCATTTGTGATGCCAGAAACACCTCAAGGGGCGTGTTCTCTACTTCCTCTTCCTCCCAAATGACTTCTTCCTCATGCCAAGGGATATCGGCACCGTTTTCAGCATCATCTTCCTTGCCGTTCTCATCATTTTCAAACTGAAAGAGCTCACCGGACATCTTAAAGCTTGTACCTTCTTTCTCAGAAGGCAGAGTTTCAGGGTTTACATCTGCAGCCAAATTCCTTCCAAATACAATTTTCCCGAGACCTGGCCGCTTAAAAATGGAGAGCTGACTGTCATTGTCGGAGAAGTTTTTCTCTCCGAGCTCATTCAGTAATTCATCCTCCTCTTTCTCATCGAACAGATGCATCACAGTTCTTCTACTTGCATTATCCTTTAGGTCATTGCTTTGTGTTCCCTGGCTTCTTGTGCTGTCAGCTGCCTTTTTACCCTTCAGTTTGAAGGTGTCTTTCAGGTTTTTGGAGAAAGTGTTTGTTGTAGTTGAAGCAAAGAGACTAGGCAGCTTGACTCTGGAGTGCGTCCCTTTGGAAGAGTTTACTGTGCCAACCTTTTCTTTTATATAATTCCGGTTCATTTCATGCTGGTGTTTCTCTTGTCGCTTCTCACATTCCTTGATCTGTTTCTCTGCATTCCTCTGAGCCTGAGCTTTGAGTTTGGAGACCCTCTTTGGGTTCATCATGTTCTGCTCGGTGGCAGCTTGGTCCAGGATTCTGACACACTCATGGCGATCTCTGCTGGCAGCTGCCTCCAGGGGAGTGCGGAGGTCATTGTCCAGAGCAAATATATTGGCACCAAAGTGGATCAAAAAAGAAACACAGTGGATGTGACCATTGCAAGCAGCATGGTGGAGAGGTGTGTTCCCCCAGATGTCACATTTGTCTGGATCACCTCTGGGAAGGAAAATAGCATACAGTGAACTGGGTGTACCTAAGCATAGCACTGCAGGTTGAACAGATACTAAACTTTCAGGCCAGCTTTGCTATGAGGAGCACAGCTGGACGAAAATGAGCCAGCTGAGCTCCATCCTCTAGACCGGTGCTGCACCTACACCAGCACTGAGTCTGGCTCTATGTGTGGCATAACCTCTAACTCCTGCCTGTGTGAATGAAGCAAGCCCATTGAGGCTGACTGTGACTGCAGTGCAGCTAGAGTTAATGGCAGAACTGTTCAACACCTTTCACATGGAATATTTTAAAGGCTTTTTGGGTCTCTTCCTTTTTTGCATGTCAAATGCAAGGGTAATATTAGGAATTTTCTTCACAGGAATAGATATTCACTGAGCCCATGCAGTAACTTTTTGGTAAGTAATAGGTAAAAGATTAGGAGTACAGCCCTGATTACACATTTGCCTCCATTGCTATTGGAGTAAGCTCAGATAGACTCTGCTGTTTTCTTCAGCTCTTTTGTTCTCCTTAAGCTGCTTTTGCTCATGGGATTTGAAAAGCAGAATCAAAATAAAACACCACATCTTTTCAACTGAATTTACAGCCAGTGAAAAGTATTGCTTTCTTTTTAACTCTTGCACTGTCTTCACATTGAACTGCTGCCTGCAGACAAGAATTGGCTTGAATCTTTTGCTATGTATATATTGGGTAGAATCAGCATTAGCAATGTCCAGAACAGAGCTTGAAATTGTCTTGTGACCAATAACCAAGGCAGCCACAGCAGCCCAAACCCTTCAGAGCCAAGGACCAAATTTACAAGAATTTCTGCTCTTGGAAGTTTAAACATTTCAGTGTCTTGGAGATTTGTTCCATGACAGCTGTACCATGAACAAAATGGTTCTATCACAAAATCTCCTTCAGGCCTTCATCTCTGGTTTTGAGTATCTCTGAAGAAAAGTACTAACAAATTTCTTGAAGCCCAAATCTGAAAATATCCTTCAGCCTGAAATGTCACAAGCAAGAGAGAGTTTGGGGGTCCCTGTGGAGCTGAGACACAGAGCTGCTTACACTGAGAAACAATAGAAGCCTGAGCATGCCAGGCTGAGAAAGCGCAGGCATTTCTATGAGGAGGTAGCAGCTGAGGATCAAAGTTTCTCCACTTACTCATAAGGAAACCATGTGCACATATTTCTGCTTTTGTGGCTTTGCCCTGGGGAGCTGCCTGACTGTGGCTGACTGCACCAGATACTTTAATTCTGACATTAGCAAACGGGCTGCATTATCCTGAGCCTTGGAAGGGCTGGGTCATGCCTCCTCCTGCAGGTCCCTTTACAGCTGTTTGTAGTCTCTTTCCCCCCCTGGAGCCTGCCAGCCTTTGAGTCTCAAACAATTGACAAACTAGAGTTTCTGTTCCCAGCTCAGTGGGACTTTGTATAAGGTTTGACATCTACTTTGGGTTCTCCTATTCCTCTTTTCCCTGCTTTCCCAAGAAAGATGCTCACACACAGAGAAAAGATCTACTACTGGGTGTCACCTTTATTCATGTACCTGCAAAGCAGGCAGAGAAAACATCTCTTAATGCCTAGGAAGATAATCTCTTTCAAGCTGAAAGGGACTTATTGTTAGTACTGCTTTATTTTCCAAGGACTGAATGTGTTGCAAGCTTCCTAAAGTCCTAAAATCTGCAACCACTCTAAAGAAAACCATCCAGTCTTTCAGTGCCTTTGTCAGGAAGTCTCTTCAAGGAAAGGATGAATTTGTTAAAATGCTTTCTCACAGGAAAACATTAACTAACTGCAGAAGAGATTGAATGTCTTCCAAAACTCAGCTTCTCCCAAGGAAAGCAGTGAGGCTGGAGCCATATCTCTGACAGCCACAGCTTGCTGATCATGTTAAGAAATCTCAGACTAAAAGAGAGGTGAATGCATCTGTTTGAAGACTTGAGGGCAATCCTGTCCCAAAGCTATCCTCTACCAAGAAAAAGAGTTAGAAATACATTAAATAACAAATACATAGTAATTCTGATTTTGGTGTCATTTGCTGTGACTTCTAGCAGCTTCCACGGCAGAATACCTAGTTTTCAATCAAATTTTGGAACAAGAAGAATTTGGTTATTTGTTCCTTAGCTAGTTGTTCTGTCTTCTAGGTGTTCAGGGGCAAACCTGTATTGGCTCCAGATATTTCCTTGAATCTGTCTTAATTACACAAGTTGAAAAACTGCCAATCTATTTTTGCTTCTCCTGAGGACACAGCAATAACTGTGCAGTCCAAAGGTCTTTTTTATTGTTTTATTAAAGCCACACCTAAGCTCAATGAGCAAAGCTAAGAAAAACCTATTTTCATTCCATATTTTCAATTCTCTTTTCTTTTCTTTTTCTTTCTTTTTGCTTTTTCCCTTTTCTTTTCTTTTTTCTTTCTTTCTTTCTTTCTTTCTTTCTTCTTTCTCTCTTTCTTTCTTTTTCTTTCTTTCCTTCTTTCTTTCTCTTTCTCTCTCTTTCTCTTTCTTTCTTTCTTTCTTTTTCTTTCTTTCCTTCTTTCCTTCTTTCTTTCTCTCTCTCTTTCTCTCTTTCCATCTTTCTTTCTCTCTTTCCCTCTTTCTCTCTTTCTTTCTTTCCTTATTTTTTTAATGAAAGAACACTCAGATACATGCAAAGAGTTATTCAGCTTCCCCCTCCACTCTTCTTTAAGCTATTATGTCTGAAAATACAGGTCAACTTAATCTTCATCTCCACTCGGAATTTCTTTTATTATATCTCATTACAGAATCACTGATTAAAAGGTGGCTCCAAGCAAGAAAGTGTGGAGGGTGGGGAGGTAATTATCATTTCAATAATGCATTTTAAGCATGTAGTACATTTAAATGACACCAAACAAAAACATCCTTAACAGAAAATACACCTGTAGAAACCTTTTTCTGGGGCATCATTTTTCCCTCCCTGATTTACAAGCATCTTACCACAGCTTCTGAAACACTATTGTCATTTTTAGCATGATGGTAGCTGCTAATACTGTAAAAACCAGAGAAATACCATTGCTGGAGGTTGCTGTTTCAAACCTATTAGTGGTGACTTACCTCTGGAAAGCATTAAATCTTCACAAGTGTCTACTGACTGCACTTTGGAAGCAAATGGGAGAGATTTTTCACTGAAAATGTTTCAAACTATGTGTTTCTTTATAGAGATAGAGCCTGTTTCAAAGACAAATTATCATCAAGGTTCATTGGTCAAATTGTCCACTACAGCAAGGCAAGATCCCAGGGCCCTGCTCCTACTAACTGCTCCCCTCAGGCTCGATACACAGGATGGTTCTGCTGATGTGGCTTCACTGACCTCACACACAGACCTGCTTGTAGCTTCTGATTCTAAACCACTGCAGATTAAGAGAAATTGTTCTTGGCAATGCATTGAAAGAAATGGCTGGGATTTTCAGCCTCCTGGGTCTGAGGTTGTTGGGGCATTACAAACACGAAGCACTGGTTAGTTTTGAGTCACAACCTTTAAGCAATGGAGGCTGATTGACTTACCCTCTTCCGCATATGACTTCCAGAGCTTCTAGATACCCGTGGTATGCTGCCAGAAGGGTGGGTGTCATTCCATCTTCATCTGAAGTATTGAGATCTTTCCTAGTGGCTTCATTCAGTAGGTCCAAATTGCCATCAGCTGCTGCTTTGTGGTATCTGCTTGACATTTTCAGTAACTTCTGGTTTCCCCAGGCAGCTCTGAATGATAACCAGACTGTACAGTCACACTTCCATTACAGGGATAGTTCATTAATGATTACAGCTTAAGGCATCCCTGTGAGGATGGAAATGAGGAGGCAAAGTTCATCCTGGCAAGCAACTTGTCTGGGGCTCTGCATAGGTAATAAGGCAGTGGTGTGGGGAATGCTTTCATTTTCTGGAAGCTGGCTCTTCTGTTTCACATTTGTTGCTTATTTAACTACTTAAAGGCAGAGGGTATTCATTCATCCTCTCTGTGTCTTTGTTTAACTGTTATGGGGAAAATTCAAAAGTACCTCAATCTTCCAAAAAAACCCCCATCCAAACCACCAAAAAGCCTTCAAAGGCCATGAATGTCAGTACATGCATGTTTCACACTAAGTACTGAAGTATCTCTGAACTTTGGCAGGAATGTGGCATAAGCACTTACCTTTACTGGTGAAGTCACAAAGGTTCACAGATTATATTGGGTTGTAGGGACCCTCAAAGGTCACCTTGTCCTACAGCCTGCAGTCAGCAGGGACACCTCCAACTAGATCAGGCTGCCCAAGGCCACATCAAGTCTGGTCTTGAATGTCTCCAGGGACAGAACCTCAACCACATCCCTGGGCAGCCTGCTTCAGTATTTTAGCACTCTCCTTGTGAAGAACTTCCTCCTTATGTCCAGCCTAAACCTTAGTCCTTTGTAACCTGTTCTTTACTGGGTTGCTGCTCTTGATAACAAGCCTCTCCCACACCAGACCAGACACTTATGAAGCCATTTCATGTACACAGATTGGTTTGTGGATGGAAACAGACTTGTCAGGACTAGCATTTTGTAAAACTGACAGACAATATACAAGTCACAGCATGCAAGAGCACAGCCTAGTGTCTGATGCTTTTAACTGAAATTGACAATTCTTCAGGGGATCTTAGGCACTTGGCAAACACACCTTCATCTAACAAGCATTGTAATCTCTGGTTTAGAGGCAGAAGAAAAGGTGCAGGATTTCCTCAGGATGGCACAGGGCATTCAAGAAATGGAAATGTGATGGGCTTGCACCCTCTCCCCCACTGGCACTGTGGTCTTTGCCTGGGAGCAGTCTGCTCCAGTGCCCATCTCACATAACCACTTGTTGCTTTAGAAACTGTTTCCCCTGTTTTCAGTGACATTAAGAGCTACCTTTACAAGTAGAAGCCTTTAGAACTAGACTGTAATTCTAATATTTATGTTCAAAAGGATTACTAAGAGAAAACCATGGAATAGGGCAGTTTTAAAACAGTAATTGAGAAGAAATCAGGAAGAGACTACCTGCTGTTCAAGAACATGCTCCAGGCTCTCAGTTATTCTGGTCATGTTCACAGCAGCTGACAGGTAAATATTGCTTTTTTGTCAAGCTGTTTTCTATGACTAACTGAATTAACCTGTATCTTAGAGAATCTACCCTCAGCAATTAGCAGGGTGGTTTGGTTTTGTATTGTGCTGCTGTTACAGAAGCAGCAGCAATTGAAAACCAGCTCATGGCTCAGAGCTGGTGCAATTACTGACTGGAGTGGCACCTCATTTACTTCCCATAATGCCACCTATGTAATACACCAGAGACCTCTCCAAATGGGCTTTCTCTCTTAATTATTTTCTCAGACAGGGATTGAAGAGCTCTTCAGGAAGAAACTTGTACCAACATTTTTGTTCCATGAGGGCATGGAGAGTCAGTCAGGTCCTGTGACAGGTTTGAATCTTTGAATAAGCCAAACCAAAGCCCTGGGTTTGCTTCATGCCATCCAAAGACACAGCCATCCCCAGTGGTATCCTGCCATCTCAGGGCAGTGAGGAAAGCTGTGCCTCACCCAGGCCAACCTCCATCCCTGCTTTAGAAAGCAGTTTTACCCTCAGCCCTTCTGTAAGTTCCCTGCACCACCATTAATACTTTTCTAATAAAAAAATGCTGTTATTTATTCCAGTTTCTATGTAAACAGGCTCAGCACCAGGTTAAATTCACAGCTATTAGAGCAAACTAGCTGTTGCAGAACAAAATCAGGTTTTATATATATCACAGAGTCATAGAACCATTCAGGTTGGAAAAGACCCCTGGGACCATCCAACCATTGACCCTGTTCTGCAAAGTTCACCCCTAAACCATATCCCCAAACACCACATCTAAACGACCTTTAAACCCATCCAAGGATGGTGACTCAACCACCTTCCTTGGCAGCCCATTCCAATGTCTGACCACTCTTTCTGTGATTTTTTTTTTCCCCCCAAATGCCCAGATTTTGAATTAGTTATGTCTTAATGCCATTAAATTTCATTTCCTTTACTGGGTAATGGAAACTTTTTTATTCTCAGGAGTGAAAAATGCTCACCAGGACGTGTAATACACATACTACCAATTCCTGGAACAAGAGAGGCGAGGGCATTTTCTTGTACTTTGACATTTCATGTTGTTGGCTACACCTGTGAAAGTGAGTTGGTGGCAAAAGAGACCCTTTTTATTTTCAAGATTGTTGATTTCTACTGCAGAAGTACATTCATTTGCTTTCCTGTTAATTCAGTACACAAAGTGTGGCTCTCAGAGTGATTTTTACCATCTAACATAGAAAATACTGATTTAAAAAGAGAGTTACTTTGTATGATGCTAAATGGGAAGCTATTGTTCCATGTTTTAATGAGCAGGCAAAACCCACAGCAGTTGGAGAGAAGCTCCAGCAATCTGCAAGCTTTTGTTGTTGTTGTTGTTGTTGTTTTTATGCCACAAAAGTAGGCATCACAAAAAAGGAAATTGAAAAGACCAAACAAAATCTCCATCTGTTTCGAAACTCCTGGTGTTTGTTCATCTTTGTCTCATCCAAACCCCTCAACTTAAAATGTGACAGTTGAACACCAGATTAGCTAAATTTCTCATACTGAATGGAGAATTTTTTTTTTTCTTTTGAGAATAAAGCTCAAAATTTAGAACTTTCTGCACTCCCCGAGGAGATAAAATGAACCTTTTCTTTTTTGGGCATGAAAAGAACTCCCAAACCACTCCGCTTCCAATTGAAATGTTTTACCAGGCTCAGGAGAAACCCTGTTGTAGTGGTACATGGTGTTGTAAGCTAATGAATTACTTAACAAGCAGCTTTGATTTGTTATTGGGTTTTGCTGTGTCTATGATTATTACTTTTTCCCCCTTCTTTTTGAAGACTATCTTAAATAAAATATTACCAGATAAACACACTAATTAGGTTAAAAAAACATTCATTACATTGCTCTAGATAACTCAAAGCCCAGTGTGAACAGTGATAATGCTGTGCCATCTCTTTTGGGTGAGGTATTATTCAGCACAACATTTCCTCATTGCAGCTTTTCTAAGCACCAAAGGTGGTATGGTAAAGGCCATACTAGGGGAGACAAATAAGCCTCTGCTTGCCTAATGAGATCCTTGGAACTAATGGGCTTAGAGAATGGAATTAGTCACACTAATTGTGCGGCTTCACAATTCAGAGATGACGACAACATTTAAACAAAAATAAAACCTTATTTCTTCACCTCTTGGGGAAGCAAAACTGCAGTGCCTGGGGACATTGCTGCTGGATGGCCCCTTAGGCAGTTCTGTTCCCACAGAGGTTGAGTGTGACCCAGGTCAGTGCTGCCTGAGACACTTCCTGATGTGATCATTGCTCATGTGGATCCTCGCTGGAGTCTGGAATTGGGGATGCAAGGGCAGCCCTGGCAGTCTGCCTGCACACAACGTTTCAGGAGCCAGGTCCTCATCAGTAGGGAAAGATACTGAACGCTGGAAGGCAATAAAGCCAGCTCTACCAAAGCCCTGTCTCCTCACCTGCTTGATACTCAGCCATACTAGGTACACCAAAGCAGACTGGAGGGTTTCTGGAGGGCTAGAAGAAGTGATATTACCTTTTTTAACCATAGCAGCATTTGCAGTAAGTGTTTTTGCTGAAAGTGCTCAAAAGTAGTCCTGAGCTGGCACTCAGGCTCCTCGCACTGCTAAAGCCTTTCCTTGGCTTCGTTTTTCTTTTTTTTCTCTTTTTTTTTTTTTTTTCAATTTTTCCCATGATATCATCATCAGTACTACAAACAGTCCCAAGGAAACCCATGTTGACCTCATTGGTCTCTCAAATGCCGTTCTGCTGCCATTGTGTGAGGGACCAAGTCAGAGCCAAAGCCCACAGGAAATCTATGTTGAGGTGGTCTGCGCTCTCTGGAGGTGGTATGCAGCACCACGATGCTCATGGCTGTTCAGCACTGGTCCAGGGCAACACCTTTTCTCCAAAAGATACAAAATCAAACAGGAAAAGAAGGGGAGGGGGGGAAAAAACAACAACAACAAAAGAAACCAAAATGAAAACAGAACAAAACAAAATGAAACAAAGTAACTGGAAAAGGAGACTTTGCAGGGTTTTGCATCAGAGGAAAAAAATGCAAGCCATTGAGACAGTTTTGTGTTTGGGGGCATGAATTTTCTGTTTACCTCTAGCTTAGGCCATAGTTATTGTTACAGGTTCAACAGCTCACACAGGGGGATGGCCACACTTTCTCTGCAGCGTTAGCTGTACCTTGAGATACGGTGAGTGAAGCAGCAATTAATTATTTTAGCACATCCTGACGAATTACATCCTACAAACCTACATCCTCGAGAACTGATACAAGGGAGCTGCTAACACATGGTTGCAGCTACCTGCCTCCCTCTCATGCATTGTGCCATGCACATTTCCAACACTTTGGTACCCACCAGGACTTGACAGACAAACTCTTCCTTAAAATTCTAAGTCTTTAAGAGAATTGAAGCTACTGTTAGTTGGACTGGGAAACTCTAAAATCTGCTCCAGGCACAGATCTATACATGTGAAATGAAATCTAAATTATGTATTTTTCATGACTACATGGCACATGAATAAAAAATTTGCTATTCCCTGAAGCCAAATTTAACATCCTGTTCCCAAACTACTATTAATTTCCTTTATTCCTATGATCTATCTTTTTCTCCCCTCACATCTTAAGAATTCACTTTTGAAAACTAGAGTCTTTGTGGTTTTTTACAAGTCTGAAATCAAAAGCATTGGGGAAGCTGACAGATAATATAAATCTGAGATAGTTTTTTTTTCTTTCCAGCCCTTTTCCTCAGGCCTTTGAACAATGATAGCCCAACTGAAGCCTCCAGAGACCTTCCAGTCTAGAAGTCTGAGCTAGGACTTCTTTTCCTTAACATGTCACTTATGTTTTATGTTTTTCTCTTAATGAGGTCTATAACAGCATTGCAGATTTACCATACAGGGGAACAACACCAAACTCTTTAACACCCACTTAGGATCTCCTGTGAGCCCTCCTCTCCACAGCAAGGAGAGGACATCACAACAAGAGGCAGGTGCAAGCTTTCTGTTCCCAGGGCAGCAGAGAGGCTGCACCTGTGTGGAGCCTGGAGCAGGTCCTATATAATCCTCCTTGGGCAGCCAGGGAGTAAGCTTGTGGTAGCAGTGAGAGATGGGTCTGTTTGTAGAGCAGCAGTGCCTGAGCACCTCAAGGATGTGGTGAGTGGAGTTTGGGGTGGGCTGGGGGGGGGTTGTGTCTTTTCTTTACTGCTTTCTCATTTTGTCCTCTTTTGCTTGCAGGTTGCTGCTCTTATTTGTCTTTTTGCTGCCCTTAGTCTCTTGTGCTGAAGGCCTGGAGGATCAGGATCTCTTGGGTAATGAGGCTTCTTTGGGCTGGTAGTTGTGTGGATATTGATTTTGGGTTTGCTTGGAGTTGCTTCCCCCCTACCATAGTGTGGAAGGGGGCTCTAAGGTGGGGCTGGCTAGCTGGAGGGCTTGCAGGGTATGTTTCCAGGAGGGTGATGGTGGAGCTGATGGTGGTCTTCCCTCTGCAGAGAGTGTGACCTGTCATAGGGATGGCATAGAAGTTGAGTTTTCCAGGGAGCTTGGCAACTACTCCTGGCATGTGTGTGTTGTTGGTATGTATTGCTACTGCCTTGCCTTGGCCCTTTGCTATAATCCAAGAGCAGGTGCCTGCCTGAAGGACTCACCTTCCCTGTTCTCCCTAGATGGCAGTGGTGAGGAGATCATGTCCTGTGACTACACTGTGGATTATGAGAGGCTCTCGCTCAGTGTCCTGTCTGCCAACTGTACTAACCTGGAGGTAAAGAGGTCTTCATTCTGGGAAGCTGCTGTGATGGAGTGTAGGATATTTTTCCTGACAGGGACTGGATTTAAGTGTTTCTAGTCCCTATCCTGCCATAGGGATAACTTACAAAACTTCTAAAAGACCAGCTCATGCCAGAAGTTGAGAATTACCCAAACACTTGGTCTTTCAAATGGCAACTAAAGCCTCAGAGGGAACTGCAAATGTTTTTCTGTGAAGGGATTGAGCTGCCATAAAAGATATCTTGCAGAGAGATGAACCAGGTTCAGCAGTTTGAGCATTTTTCTCTTTACACATCTCTGTAGATAACTTCAACACCTATTCATAGCATGTGTTGTTAGCTGCTCTACAGTAAGTGGGAGGCCAACCCAAATTAATCAAGCAGAGGCTCTACTGATATCTGTTGCTCTTAGGCATTTGAAACACCACAAATCTCTTGGTGTTGATTAACTTGTTTCTTGAACAGCTGATTCTGGTGCTACTAGTTGTAGTCCTTAGTTGTCTTTAACTCCTGTGCTTCTCAGTATCTTCTGTTCCTCACCTGAACCTCGTGACTCCATGCTGTACTACAGAACTCATCTTTTTCTATGGGACACTTAAAGCAATAATTCATGGTGTCCTTGCATGGGTACAAATACCTAAAATGCTGAAGTTTGAGTTTAGTCTCAATGGCTTTTAGTTGCCTTTATGCTATGGTGGGTACTGCTGCTTCCAATTGATATCTCCTGTCTATAGGATGGTCAGTCCCGGCTCAGATTGAGGCTGATGGTGAATGACACAATGGGAGAGGAGAAGAATATAACCTACAGCACTCACTGCAGTAGCAATCATGCAGATGAAATCTCTGCTCCTTTCTTTGCTGGCACAACAAACTGTACAAAAGACTTCATGGCAGTAAGTACAGGAAAGGGGGTCCTGAAGATCCTGCTTACCGACTGCAAGATAGGATGGCTGTCCCCTGGAACTGTTTAGCTGTGATCTGCAGCAAGCTGGGGAAAGCTCCAGCCAGCTTCAGGGAGGTCTGTTGGCTGCATGTCCACCTTGGCATGGCCATTAGCTCCTTGGAGAGCTAGTTTTGCAAATGGTCATTAATGATGCACATAATGATGCTCCAGCCCTATTGCAAGGGGAAACTGGGATGCTGGTGTCTGCTGCCTGCTTTGGACAATTGTAGGAGAAATCATTCTTAGAATGTTGTAGGGCTGTTTGCTCCTGTAGGCTAACCCTTGTGCTGTGTTTCAGGTTACTTTCCCAAGACTCCTTCTGAGCTTCAGTGATGAGGATACGGTATGTGCCTCCTGTCTTGCAGATGGAGGGTTGGGGAATGTCTGCATTTTGGGTCTAAGCTGAGCTTGGTGTTTCCAGGCTGGGGGAGCTCCCTCTCTGGAGTACTTGTGTGCTTTTGAATGTAAAACCTGTGAGTTTATAGCCCTGCAGAGTGAAGAACTATGTAATGCCTTGCTGCTTCTGTGTGGTTGTGCTTTCCTTTCCTGAGGATCTCTTGCTTTGCAGCTTCCAGCAGTTTTGATGACCTGGACTCTGTCAGTTGATGATGGAACAAGAATACACCAGCTGAGCCTTGGGCAAGCCATGCAGCAAGGCTATAACCTTCTATCTGATGATCAGAATCTGATCTTTCAGGTGGCCTTCACTGCCACTGGAGTTGTCTCCTACAAGGTAGGTAAGCAGAGAGCTGGCACTGAGGAAACAGTGCTGTGTTAACAGAGGTTGGGTATCACTTTCCTGTAAGCTTGTGGAAAGCACTTGCATGTCATTGCCAGAGCTGACGCAGTGCTGTGCCTAGCTGGTGGTTACAGAGCTCTCTGGCTTTTTGTATGGCACATGTTGAACTACTCAGCCCTATAAAATGAGGAAGTATTGTGCTCCTCATGGCACAGCTGATGGGCATCTACTATAGCTTGCCCTGTGAACATCTGACTGTGGCAGCCTTGTGAGCAGATCCTTTTTTGAGAAGGTGTTCAGGTGAACAACAGCAGTCCTGAACCAGATGTAGTATATGGCCCTGTGGGGTAGGTGTAATGATAAATTGGGCTGAACACTCTAACAGAGCTTTATCTTCTTTGCCAGCACAATGATAAGGTCCTCTACACTGTGGCACTTAAGCTAATGTATGGCCCTCCTGAACGCGGACTGACTGTGGAGTCAAGAATGCTTTGTGCACCAGGTAATGCATGGAGAAAGTCAGAATTTGGTTTGTTTCTGCCCTGAGGGAACTGGTGTTATATTTAACAAAGTTGTTGTTGCAGGTCCAGCAGTCTGTAATGCAACACACATGACTGTTGTCATCCCAGCCTTCCCAGGCACTCTTATGGCTGTGGGTGTAGAGAATAGGACCATCCCCATGGACAAGCTCCAGGAAAATGGGATTACTCTGGATGGAAAGAAAGAGGTCAAGCTGCATTTTAGCAGGGGACTCCTGAAGTCCAGGGTGAGTTGCAATCCTCAAGCTACAGCTGTCAGTATGATCACAACTCCTTGTTGCTTACTTGCCTAGAGCACAGTAACTTTGACCTTGACTAAGCACCTGCCAAGTCAGCCGTGTGCCCTGTGGCCAAATGAGGACAGTTGTGTTTTGAATGCAAACTGAGTCCATAATAGACAGGCATCACTCAAAGATGAGTTTCAGGAAGTCTCTTGCTCAGAACAGCTACAGATGAAAACATTCCTCCTGGAGTGTATTGGTGTTAGGATGCCTGGAGCAATGCAAACTAAAACTAGTGAAGGGTGAGGAGCACCATAGCCTCAGGGCTAGTGGGGTGGGGGGGGAAGCTTTAACATGCTGGTGGTAAAATGAGCTCTTGTAGCTGCATCTCAGGAGAGGAAATCTTGTATTTCAGGTGCATGGGGGGAGCTGCTCAGGACTTCAGCCCTACATGTCCTCTCTGAAGCTGACTTTTCAATTCCATGGGGAGACTGTGGCAATGGTGATGCACCCAGAGTGCCCCTGTGACCAGCATGCACCAGTAGGTGAGTGACTGCCTTCTGCAATGGACTTGGTCTGTGTGCTGCTCAGAGGGTAATCTTTCAGCTCGGCTTGCTCCTGAATTACTTTTTCCCAGGAAAGGGCATTACTAGCTAAAACACAGCAGCTCTTGTCAGTCTGGGCTGCCACTGACTGGTGTAACTTATGTGAATCTCTATTGCAGCTGCTGTATGCACCCAGGATGGGTACATGGATTTTGAAATCCTTGCTGATAGTACTACACCACTGCTAGACTTGGATACACTTAAGCTCAGAGATCCTACATGCCGCCCAGCCTTCAAATCTGCTTTGAATGACAGGGTTTGGTTTCATGTCCCACTGAATGGATGTGGGACCAGGTACTGGGTAAGTGTGTAGCCAGGATTGTTGTATTCCTCATGCATTGGGAATGCCCTTACTAATAGAGTTTGTTCTCTGCAGTTTGATGGGGAGAAGATTGTTTATGAGAATGAGGTGACAGCATTAGGGGCAGACCTTCCACTGCGTGTGATCTCCAGGAACAGTGAACTCAGGTGTGTCTGGGAGCCTGTTTGAGTAATACTAAGTCCTTGATATCCTAAAAACTAACTTCAGAATTACCTGCTCCTTCCTTCCAGGCTAACAGTCCTGTGCTCCTTCAGCGGTGGTGATGCCTCCCTCACTATAAGGGTAGATAACTCTCCTTCTCTGGCTTCTTCAGTGAACCAAGGTCCCCTCTCCTTAATTCTTCTAAGCTACCCAGGTAAAGCTGACTCTGAGCTCTAGGGAAGCAACTAGAACTTGATGGGGAGTGTGTGTGTGAACTGTTCTGATGCATGGGTTTCTAATGGCCTCATGTGCTTCCTTCCTCATGTGTGCTGCTTGAGGCAAGTGCCTTAATCTGTTACTCTAGAACAAACTGCAGCTGGTGGACCAGCTGCTGTTGACTTCCAGAATAGAGTTTTTTCAGGAGTGCTTGTGAACAGTCTTCTAACAAGCCTTGGTTCTTGCAGAGAGCTCATACAGGCAGCCGTACCGTGATGACCAGTACCCAATTATAAGGTACCTTCGGCAGCCAATCTTCCTGGAAGTGCAGGTCCTGAACCGCAATGATCCCAACCTCCATCTGGTGTTAGATGATTGCTGGGCAACAGCTTCACAAGACCCGAACTCACTTCCCCAGTGGAATATTGTTGTTGATGGGTGAGTACCCTGGAAGCACTTCTGGCAGTGGCTGGGGGAGGATTCACTAATTCTTCCCTGACACTACTTAAGAACAGCCCCAAGTGTGAGGGCTTCATTTTGACACAGCCTACCAAGCACTGCCCTGGTCTGCTGGGACTTGTGGGAAGATGGCAGCACCTCTACCTTCTAATTGTAGCCTGCTGCTTATAAAATCCCCAAACCTTCTCTACCTTGTTCTGACTTGTCTTACCTATTGGCAGGTGTGAGTATGACCTGGACAGCTATAAGACTGTGTTTCATCCTGTGGGGCATGGTGTCAGCTATGCTAACTATCGCCAAAGGCTGGAAGTGAAGACTTTTGCCTTTGTCTCTGGTGGCAAAACCCTACCTGGCCTAGTAGGTGATGTTCTCCTTCTTAGAGAAGTAGATAGGAGTTATTGTCCCCAGATAAACAGACTTCTCATTCTCTGTCCTAGGTATACTTCCACTGCAGTGTTCTGATCTGTGATCGCTTTCACCCAGACTCCCCTTTGTGTATGACAAGATGCCCAAGACCATCTAGAAGCAAACGAGGTAATGTCTAAGCAGATGTCGGGTGGTACTGATCAAGATAACCAACTGTACTATGGGCTTCACTGTTGCTATATTGTTGTTGTAGAGAGTGGGATGCCAGGTGTGAACTCTGCAGTGGTGAGCTTACAGGGTCCTGTTCTCCTTGTGCCAGAAGCATGGTCTAGAACCCAAGGTACTAAGCCAGTGCAATGATACTGCATGCTGCTTGGATCCAACAAAGAGCTGTCTCTACAAATTATTTCTCTACTTGCTTTGCAGGAAGCACTCCCTCGAGTAAGGGGGCATGGGCTGGCATTATGATGACTGCTGTTGGCATTCTCTCTCTGGTGGCCACAATGCTACTATTTTTGGCTTTTCTTACATGTCTAAAGAGAAGAGCATCCATGCTGAACATAGTATGTTAGTGTTTTATATGAATAAACTTGGAGGAAGTGTGACTGCAAAAGTCTTCTGGATGAGTTGTGTAGTGTGGAGTTGCACTATAGCACTCAAGCAAGCAGACCAGGCAAAGATGGGTGTCAACCTTGCTGAGCAGTGGCCCTGCTCTCGGTGTCTTTAGTCAGGGCTCTACCTGAGATGAGAACTGAGGCTTATGGAAGCTCAAACTTCTTTAGGTAAGACTCAAGTGACCCTGATTTCCTCCTATACAGGGTGGTTTCTTCACCTCCTTAGTTGAAACATGGGGTTCTCGAATCTTTAATGCTTTTTACTCTGCCAGGTTACACTGTGTTGCACTGGTGGTCAGCTTGGAATAATGGGGTGCTTTGAAAAAGAATGATTTGAAACAAGGGGTCTAATAGGCTCATAAGTAGGCTTGATGCTCTCTACTAACATGACTTCAGTGATTTCTAGCCTGTCTTGTATGGTAAATACTTCAAGCCATTTATGGACTGTACAAAACTAATCTGTTTACTGGATCTATTTCTCGTTAGTTTGTTTACTTGTGGCTTTCCAGTACCTGTCAGGGTAGAGAGCAGTCAGTGCAGCACTCCTGTTCCATTAATTTTCACACACTCCCTCACCTGCATCTAGTTATGAAACTGCTGCTAGTCCTCTTAATCTTCTCATCGAAGATTTGGCTTTAATGATAATACTGAATATTCTGAGTATATTTGTTCTGAACTCTCCTGTTGCTGTTACATTCCTGCTCTACATGCAGCTCTGATCTGTGAGCTCTGTGGTACAGATGAGGGATAAAACCTGGCTTTGTTTAAATGGGTTAGTAACACCCAGCACTTTGTAAAACATCTACCACACCATTGCAGCACAATCCACTACACACCACCCAAACTATTTCCCTTCTTTCCTCTTGTGAAACCCAGAGGCTGGTGTTTTATGTTGCTTTTCCTCTCTGGAATGCTTTCCAAATTCAGGTAGGTTTGAAGATTGTGACCATGTAGTCAAACTAAATACCACCAGGTTGCAGGCAGCTGAACAGTTTAAGTGTGCTTAGCTTGCAGGCAAAGAAGGGGAGAGTTCTAATGCTGCCTCTTCATTAATACCACCTCATTTGGAGGCTGGTTGTGCTATGATGAATTCATTAGATTGCATTAGAGCTGTGGCTGCTTTATGTTCTAAGTCAACTGATCTCCCTTTTTCCTAGATCTGTTAAACTGGATGTTAACTTCCCACACCATCTCCTGCCCCTGCTGTTATGAGTATCACTTTGTTTACTGCATTCACTAGCAGATATAAAGCAAAAGGAAATTATACCCCAAATACTAATTTTCAGGGGAAGCTCTGCTTCTGTAGTCATGTACAAAGAATGTAACTTGTGCTCTGTCACTATTTGGTTTAGTATAGAAGAGTCTAACAGTGCTGGATAAATGAGTTTCAGCTGTACTTCCCTTTCAAGCACAATGGTTTGGAATTGCATCCGATGCAAATACAGTAGAAAAAAACCACAGTAGAAGCTGTCTGTCCTAGAGGTGATGGAGCAAAAGCACTGAGTCACTAAAGATTTGCTGTGTACTTGAGGTATGCAAACATCTTGGATCTTTACTTCTACTGTACTTGACATGGAGCCTTTGGCTTTTCTATTGAAGCAGCCAGGAAAGGTGGCTGCACTCAGAACCCCAGCAGGGTGAGGAATGTAGTGTTGAGTGTTGTTAAAAGGTCAGGGTATGGTGGCTTGTTTTTGTGTTTAAGGTTTGGGGGTTTTTTAATGTCACTGTAGCTATTCATTGCAGCCTTCAGCATAGGTGAGGACAGCAGTTTTTGTAGATGGAAGAGACCACTTGCCACAGGTTCAGTCATGCAGTTATGATTTTTATTTTGTACTCTGTGTTGCCTTACATGCTCAAGGAGCTGAGGAATGACAGTATAACTGCATGTGACGGAATGAGGATGCATGAAAGGGCTCTGTTGCACTGTGTAACAGCCTTAAGTTAACCACTGTCTGGGCATTTTATGCAAACAAGGACAGAGATATCACAATTCCAGCTCTGACCTCTGTGCATGCAAGACTTCAGATCAAGCCAGTGGACAGACTCTACTACTGCTGACTGTCAACATGCTGTGCATAAATAGCACAGGGCTGGCACTCATCTGCCACAGCCCAAACTTCAATTAACAAGCATTATTAATGAGCTATTTTTAATACAACAGATTTCAGGGTACATTGTCTAACTACTGATAGACATAACATATAAGAGCATGTAGTACTGAGGACATGGTCATTGGGAAGGCTTTATGCTGTTGATCATAGTGTCAACAGAAGTGAAATTCCTAATTTCAGTGTACATTGGAGGTGTTCATTTGGAAGTAACTTATTGGCCTGATGGAGGTTTGGGTTGAAATGATTGCTTAGGCTATTATCCAGCAAACCATCTACTCTACTTCAGTCTTGTTGACTTAGTACTTGAATGGAATATGAAGTATTCCTATAAAAGCGGGAGAAGTGGTGCTTGATGAAGAGGGTTAATGTACTTGACAGCACATTGTACCTAGAAGTATGGGCTTTTAGCTCTTCTGAGGCAAATAAAGCTTTCAATCTTACTCATTTTTGTGTGGGAAAAGATTGGGGTGTGTTCAGGCAGTCCTTATTTCCCATTGCTGGATAGACCCCTGCCACAGGACTGGGAGAACTTACTAAGTATTGCTATCTGGACTGGGGTGTGAATGCGTTGAAGAAATGCGAGCTAGCATCTTCATGAACTGATATGGACAAGCTCTAAGAAGTTTTAATCTGGAGGTTTGCAGTAGTGGAGGTGTCCAAAATCTCTCACTTGTCTGTAGTAAGGGCATGGGTAATACTTTTGCTCTTTGACTTCTTTGTACTACACTTACTGGCTGAGGAGGAGAGACAAAGGGGCTGCACACAGTGGCCACCATCCGGATCAAAGGGATGTCTCCTCTTGCCTGCTTCTCTCTAATATTGTGTGCTTAGGGGAAGTCTGTCAGACATATCACCTGAGAGGAGATCTTTCCCTACTTGGAGAATTAACTCTGTAGTTCTCTCAAGGTGGTTCAGAGGAAAAGCTAGAATGAATAATATCTAAATCAAAGAAAACACAGGATGGTTGGTGGTTGGGTTGTTTTGTTACTTTCATCTCCAACTTTGTCTATGTACAGAAAGAAAAGAATGCATGTGGCCAGTAAAGGTGATGCTGTTTCTCAGCTCCCTGTTAGTGTTAATGGGAATCTTAAAGTTCACTTTACAAATAGAGGGATTCCTGTACTGCATTCAGCCCTGATGTGCCTCTTGATGTGTGTGGAAAGGGGAAGTGTGAATGATGTTCCAGCAAGAGGTAGCATAGGCAAAGAGACAAAGAACTTGCTGCATATGGAGTTAGTCTTGAGCTTGAGCTCAAGCAGCTGCTTCAGGAACTGCATGAAAGCTGATTGCGCCAATCATCCCTTGAAGAACTTAGGATGTAAAGATGAGAGCCCATTGATGCCAGTGAACTGGCATCCTCAGGACTGAGGACCTAGTTGGATCAGAAAGGCTGCTGCCATTTCTCTGCTGGGCTGGTGCTGTGCTGCAGCAAGCCAAGAAAGCAGCTGAAAGTGAGGCCTCTGTACTGTTTCCCTGGCCTTCCTCCTTAAGGACTTTTTAGCTCTACTTCAATTTTTCATTAAAAACAAACCCCTCAGCAAACCAGACAACCCACACACCTTATTGTCTCCAGTAAAACCACCTGGTCTGTACTGATCTAGTTTTATTTCTTCAGCGTAAGTAACGATGGCAGCACTGAAATCTGCTCTTGCTGAGAAGCTTTGAAATAGCAGTGACTGATAAATACACACATCAGGACAGCAGCACTGAAACTGCTCCATGTTTACCTGCTGGTAACTGAGAATTCACAGCTTTGGCTCCTGATAAGTGCTGACAATTCACTGCATGGAGAAAAATCACTTTAAAACATAAAAACCAGTTAATGTGAGGCCAAATTCTGAACTGGAATAAATGCATTTGCTTCATTGTCTGCTGAATTTAAGCTTTGCCTGCTCCCTTCAGCAAAAGTTGAGGGTGTAAAGGAAACTTGGGAAAGGAGAGATCCTTTCAGCTGTGTATCCACATACAAGCTGTGGTCTAAAGCTTTCAAGTGGTGTTGAGATGGTAGTAAGGGTTTTATTGCTCTGTCTTTAGACTGACCTTCTGGAAAGCTATTAGAGACAATCTTGCCTCGGGGATTTTTGGCTATGTGGCTCTCTAGTGGCTGGTTGTTGAATTAATATGCTATTAAAATAAATGGCTCCTGGAAATCTAAAGAGTTGGAGCTGACTGCCCAGGTTAGAGTGCACCTAAATAATTGTAGGTAGGTTTGTGGGGTTGATGTTTAGTTACTTTATAGGAGCAGGAAGAAATCAAGCTTGTAAGGTTTTAATTTAGTAAAACTGAAGTAGGCTATGTGTTTTAGCAACTAAGTATTATTGGTTAAAGAATTTGGTCTGGACTTCTATATTTCCAGATATCAGAATACTTTTTTTTAAGGAGTTATCTGAGGTACCATAAAGAGGTGCTTATTCCCTTAAAAGAATTGTGTAGGACCTTTGCTTTTTGTCCATTTTTCTGGAAGTGTTTGCTGTTAGTGTTTTAAAACAACTACAGCTCCATGATGTTGGTTGCCTTGTGCAATAGGCTTGATTGTCAGTGAAGATGCACAGTGGCTTCTCTCCAAACTGCTCAAGATGGGCCTGTACAAACAGTAATGTGCTTTAAGATGTGGATTTGCTGAAGTGTTGCAGCCAGCTGAGGAAATACAACAGGATATCCATCTGCACCAGATATCCTGCCAGGAGTGAGAGACTATTCTGATTCTTCTCTTTAAAAATGTAGATAGCATCTAATCATTGCACTACAAAGCAAATTGGTGACTTGAGTGTCAGCTCTCCTTTAACCTGGCTTTCTGCTGTTCCCTGGGAAGGTAATCACTCTGCAAGGTAGTTATTTATTGTCAAATAAGTCAGTCTGATCACTTTTCAATTAAATGTTTTTAGTAAGCCCAGTAAATAGATCCAGTTTCTGATTCTTGTTAAAAAAGAGCAACTGTATTGGGTTTAAAATGACAAAATGATTCTCACCTGCTGTTAAACCCCTCAGAGCTGGTGTGTTAGGAAGGAGGTGAAAGTATGGTTGTCCTGTTCTTTAAAACTTGTTGTGAAGTGCTTATGCTTCCAAACCACCCTTCAGAGGGGGGAAAACATCCCTTCCAATTCTTAATTTCTTCCTTGGTATGCTTTACATGTGAAAGTTCTTGAGTTTCAAAGAGTGGTAGTGTTTCAGCCCTGGGCTGAGGATTGCTGCTTGTTTTGCACCACAACAGTTTTAGTATGTAGGGTAACCTTAAAAAAAGGCTTGAAAGCTTTTGATCTTCTGTTGAGAATATTTCATAGCTGTTAGGGAAGATGTAAATAACAAAATGCTAAACAGTTTCTGCTCAAACAATGCCATGAGTCTGTCTCCAGACCATGTAAAGGTCCACATGGTAGTGGACCTTGTTTCACCAGGAGAGGAGTGGCTGGTTTCTGGGCCCATACCTGGAGTACTGCATGTCTTGCTACTTACCAGAGATAGCCACCAAATGCAGCAGTGGCTGCTCTGACTCAGCTGTATTTTCCTGAATGCTTTTGCAGGGCCCACAGCATACACATGACAAGGATTGCCATAGGAGGCTTCTTGAATTGAGTGGAGGTGAAGGAGTAGACAGCAGCCAGGTAGCAGCTAATGGATACAGCTGTGAGGATGTAGGTGCTGGAATGGGCAGCCAGGACAGTGATGATTGTGCACCTTGTCTCCCCAAAGTGCCAGGCTCTATTCCCCAGCAGCTGGTGGATGAAGAAGGGCATACCCACGAGGAAGAGCAGGTCCACCAGGGAAAGTCTGATGGTGAAGATACCTGGGACACTATTGCTAGGGCTAGATTTCATTAAGACTGTACAATGATGCCCAACATGCAGATAATGCTAAACAGGGCAGGCATAGCTCATCCTGCTCAAGTCACCTGCAGAGATAAGTGTAAGCAGTAAAAAAGTATCAGCTGTTCCAGGATCACTAGTAAGGGTATGCCTTGTGTATATCCTGGTTTCTAACAGTGCAAACAAGAACAGACATTAGGCACCTGTAAGTTGAGGAAGTGTTTTGTGTGGCTGTGTTTAATGTTTAATTAAATGCACATACACCTGCTCTTTTTTTCTGTGCTTCATCTAGTGTTAGGATACTTAAAGGTGTCTGTTCCATGGGTGTGCATTTATACCCTTTCAAATGCATGCATATCAATGAGTATGTTTCAATACGTGTCTGTACCTATAGTGGTATCTCTCACATAGCTCTGGTCCACTATGTGGACAATAACACTAATAGGTTGGACTTAATGATCCTTGGGGTCTCTTCCAACCTTGGTTACTGTGATACTGTAATAGGCAGGCTTTTTTTAAAGCCATATCTCACAACAGATTCCCCCACTTCCCTTCTGCCTACACCTACTGTAATTGATATACTGACATTATTTTCACTTACCTGTTTCTTGCACTTACTAAGCAGAGAGAAGTTTTGAGCAGCTCTGGAACTGTTGAGGATGCAGCTGTTCAAGCTCTGTCTATTTCAAAATCCATCCTTCAGGGACAAACTGGTCCCCAGCTGCAGCTCAAAGATGCTAGTGTTTCATGTTCAAAGAACAGCACTTGCAGAGTCCTTGGAGATCTGTGGGGCTGCCCAGAAAGCATTGCTCTGAGCATCAGCAGAGGCAGCTCCTTTGCTCCCTGCACCACCACCAGGCAAAACTAACGTCAAAATGTAATGAGGCAGTACCTGTCACCAAGCTGACAGCAGAGTGCTGGAAATACATGTACAGAGAGAACAGAATTTCATTTTAATGGTAGAGGCAGCAACTGGGGATCTGCAGATAGACTAAGCAATGAGGTTGTGTTCCTGAGAGGCAAATGCAGCCTGGAAGTAAAGAAAATCCTCTAAATAAAATGCTGGGTACCCAGCACTGAAAGCAGACTCCTCTGTTAACCTAAAATCAAGTTTACAGCAAGATGTGCAAGCATAGATTGAGGTTAATCCCTTTAGGCTGTGGAGCAAGATCATCTTCAAAGTGCAAAGGAACAAGCTGAGCAAGTATGCAGGAAGCCAGTATTTCCCAGCTGTGCTGGTTAAGTTGCAGCACAGAGGATAAACAGCATCATTATTTCTAGCCTGTGATGCGCCTATCTACTTCATAAGTCTTAAGCATGGTGATAAATGTATTTTTCATCTTAGGCATACTGACATGACAATATGAGATAAAATAGGCCTGTAGTTTCACACTGACATCACAGCAGCTTGGCCTGTAGAAAAGGTAAAACACCAGAAACTGAGTTAAGGCAGAAATTATTATGACAGTCCCCACCCCATTATTTTCTATGTATCTCTCGCTCTGCCCTTAGCAGCTGGTAAGCTCCTAGATTGAGAGTATTACTGTCTAGAAAGAGAGAGGGAGAGAACGATCAAACTCCCTTCTGATGCTAGGGGACAGTAGTCTGGGGGAAGGCAGGAAGGATTCTGCAAGGGCTAGGATGCTAGTTCAAGACTCAGGTCTGGCTAGTCCTAAGACCTATTTCTATTTCAGTACTTCTCCTTAGTAAATTAGAAATCCCTTCTTCTAATCTTTATTCTGTCAATCCTTCACATTCAACTGGGCTTTAATAAATACTGGAGCCCTTTATTAACTACCATCAGGTATCATGTGTCTCCTGCAGACTAACACAGAGCAAGGCTAAGGATGATTTCATTCTGGTGTTGAAGTGTGGGGTTAGTTTATTCTAAGAGCTGGAACCACTTCTACCAATACTATGTGGAACATGTTGCAGCTCAGCTAAAGTCAAATAACATGCTGGTTTAAGCAAAATGAGAGCATGAGACTAATTTAGTCCTTTAAAATTCTGCTCTTGCCTTTAGAGGCAGGTGGAGCTGAGTGCCTTACAGTTTGTGTCTGACAGTTTTGTGCCAGACAAAATACTTTAACAATGACTGAGGAGAAAAACTCAGCTCCCAATATAGCCTTCCTCGAGGTAGATCTGGAAGAGAGCTTCATACTGCAGAATAAATAGAACATGACCACCTGGTTAAACAAAGAGCATTTTATTAAATTAAGACAGTTAGCTACTTTCTAATGCTTAGAAATATTACAGCACTTGCCCCAATGAGAAAAGATCAATTCACACAAGAACTTACAACCAACAAGCAAAACAGGCACTTCAAATAACTAAAATATGACAAAAGGCAAGGTCCAGCTGCATGGCAATGAGGCAAATACAAGGAAGATACCCCTTCAGAATAAAGCTACACCAAAAGGCACAGGAAAGCTTGTGCTACAACTTAACATGTAATAAACCCCCCTTTTCCTCATGAAATGAATACAAAGCCTGTGCATGATGTGCTCATGTCATTTTAGCAAAGGCTGCTAAGGCTTACAAATGTTTTAACATTCAAAACACGTTTCTGGTTTTCTGAGCTTTGAAACTTGTGTAGCAAAACAACCAACTGCTGTGTACAAACTTCAGGAGATAATGCAGCCAGAACTCCAGTAACAGACAAGCAGTCAAATACCTACATACTCCTCCTTTCCACTGACTTAGCAGTAGCAGTTTTTATTACATTCCTTCACCCGTTCCTGTGGAACACTCCACCCTGTACATGAATCTAACATTGCAATGCACTGCTCTTTAATGGTTATTCTTAACAGCTTTACACTGACCATGTAAGATGCATATTGGGTTTTTTATTTCAGTTCCCTTAAAGAGTGCAAAAAAGTTGAATGCTCAACAAGTAAACAATCAAATTACAAAGGTCAGAGCAGCACAGCCAAGTGCCTCTAAAAGAAGGGGGAAGAACCCCCCCTTATTCATTCTTTCCATTACTGGCAGATGGATTCAAGACAGAAGAACTCCTCTGTGGCAAACTTCCATTAACTTCTTGTTTCTTTATGTGATCCCTGTATACAGGAAAAAAGGAAAAAGTTTTTTACCATCTGTTCTTCTAGAAGATTGTCTTTCAACTTTTTGCTTCAAAAACTGACCAAAGCATGATGTAAACCTGTCTGAGACTCCTGGAACATCTACTGCTGCTCTGCCAGGCTTCTCTCAAGCAGGAAAACAAAAAAAGAACTATTCCCTGGGTTTTGATATGCTATGGGGGGGAAAAAAAAGGACATTGTTTTTTGGAATTGACAGACAATATTACAGACTTAACACGCTCTGGGGGAGTGGTATGCAGCCCGGGAGCCACAGCATACTCGACCTTGTCCTGTAGTTTTGTTGTCCTGACAATACCACAGGCTCCAACAGGCAGATTGTGTGTGCCCTTGAGAGCTGTGCAAGGAGCACAGCTGTGATGAAGCAAAAAGTCTACAAGCAGCTCTGATTTTTCCTCTTCCCTCTGCTTAAGAAGTGATTACCGTTAACTCCCTGGCTGATATTTCCGTGGGCAACAGATGGCACTCCAGCACAACCTGCTGGTGCTTCTTATTCCTAGCCAGATTCTGGGTAAAAGCACAGCTAGGGCAATACTGACTCAAACAGGCCTCCAAGACTTAAAGTACAGGAGACATGCCTGGCAAGCAGCACGTGTACACCCACCAACACCTGTAATTTCTATTTTGGCCACACTGTCCCCTTTAAGTACCCCTCTGCCTATTCCAAATCTACAAATGATTTTGCTCAACTGTAATCACAGTAATCACAATGTTAGGGGTTGGAAGAGACCTCAAAAGATTATCTAGTCCAATCCCCCTGCCAGAGCAGGATCACCTAGGGTAGGTCACACAGGAATGCATCCAGGTGGGTCTTGAATGTCTCCAGAGAAGGAGACTCCACAACCTCTCTGGGCAGCCTGTACTCTACAAATGCAGGTAAGCAGAGACAGCTGGGTCACTGTGCAGACAGAACTCCAAAAGGCTCATCTTCTATGCAAAGTCCAGTTTGGAAGTATTTAATGACATTTAAGAACAAATGCTCTGAGTGAGATGAAGTTGTATCTTACTACCTGATGCTGGTTTGTGTTAGTACATGCACATTTAAGGCACTTTACATTTCCCCTTTCCTAACAGGAAAGAGGGCATGCATTCACACTCGCATTAAAATACTTCTTTACGACTAGGTATTTATATACTGCACATTAAGCCACCAGGGTCACCAAAGATGCTCGAGAATTCAAGAGGTGTTTGTTACAGTAAGCAGCGGTAGCCCACTTACAATAAATTTAGTCATCAGTGCAATAGTACAGTTGCAGAGCTTGAAATCCAACCATGGCTCGAGCCATCAGTACTGACCTTGAAGCATACCAGTAGTTGACCAGAGTTGAAAGAAAAACATAGCAAACACTCAGTACTCCAGTAACTCCCAGTGAAAGTGCACCCAGGCCACACAGCACACAAAGAAGGGCTACACCACCTATGGCTATTGCAACACCTAATAAGAGAAAATCAGTTTGTTACTTAAACTAGCTTATACACAAGTGACTTAGAAGAGCTGACATTGTACCACACCCCCAACGTCAAACCGTTTGGGCAAAGAGCCTCCTGCAATCAACTAGCTAGCCTCTGTAAAAGCTATGCATGCTCAAGATAACTGTTTTAGGCATATCCTGGTTGAGATTAGAAAGGAAATAGGATTTTCCTGGTATAGACTACACTTAATCAGATTACTACTCTTGTATTAAGAGTTTCACCACTGCTGAGACCTGTGGGCTCAACTGCTGAAGTGGCAACTCCAGAAGGAAGAGGAGGCAAAAACATTATGCCCTAAAAGGAATTAAGTACACACATGCATGCATACATACCTTCCATGACTATCACACCAATACAGGCCATTATGGCTGTTGTAACAACAAAAATGAAGAAAAATGCAATGGGAACAGCAGACACTGCAATAAACATCAGGAGTGATAAGGCAACGAAAGGATGGTCATCTAGATATTGGCCAACACGAGAATTCATAAATGCAACAACCTGTGGATAGAAGAGAAACAGTTTGCATTTTGGTTTTATTTCTTGTCATAGATAGCTTTAAAAAAAATCCCTGCTCTTTTAGTCAGCCAGAGGTACTAGCTTTTTCTAAGTCTGCAACTTGAATAGAGGACAGCTCTTGCCTCTGTATTTCAAAAGCATGAGCACTTACTGCAAATGCAGACAACTTTATAGCGAATATAATCCTACCAACAACAGACATGTTTCTCTTGGACTTCCTACTTCCATTTCTGCACAAGCAAAGAAAGAGTAACCCCCCAAAAAAAGCCCTGAAAACAAACAAACAAGTAACTGAATCACAGTTTAGCTGCACAGATTCAGTGGGGTCTCAGCTATAACTTCGATCTATTTATTAAGACAAAAAATACTGTAGAATGATTATTTGTCTGTTTTCCATGTGCCTGAGCAATATATGCAACCTGCTCATTTATTGAGCAGTAAGTAAGTACAGTGCTGACATACCTCTACCACAAACCTGTTAGGAATTTAATTGTTACTGGTAGGAAAAAACCTATTCTTTTTACAGAGGCAGTATACCTATATACTGGAATTTTACTGTAGTAGACATTTCCCTTCCCTTAAGGAAATATGTATTGTAGTTTTCATTCTTTTTATAGCTGCACAACCATTTCACTGTCACTCTACCACCTCAGATGGTTGTATCAGTAAAACAGAGAAATGCCTCCCTTTTTCCTTGGTTGCTGAAGGTGTGGGAGGACAGCCCTTCTCAAAGGCTCCACAGTGTTCACTTCAAAACAAGGGAGTGAATTGTATTTAAATAAATTGGGGCAGAGTATTCAAAAAGTTAGGAGTATCTTTACAAAATACATAAAGCTGTAATCCAGACCCACATTGGAGTTGCTGTGGATGGACTGCATGATGAAGTGCCATTGCTTCTGTAGTTCTTGCATTTCTTTAGACATGTCGTAATCCTCCACCCCGATCTTCTGAACCATCAGCTCTCACTCAAGCCATCCAATTCTCCTTAAATTGAAGATAGAATTAGTAGCAGATGTCAGATGTTAAGGTGAATCAGAGAGTCTAAAATAACTTTAGCACAAACGTGTCAGGTAGGGGGCTCGCCCCTGAAAGCCCTCCCGAAAGCCCCAAAGCAAAGTATCCAGACACACGGTGACTCACGCTGTGTTCCTTTATAACATTAACTCCGTATTTAACTGTTAGGGTACTGAGCGGCCAGTAAAAGAGGATATTTTAACTATCCTCATGGACAGCTTACTGCTGTGAGTGCTGGAAACTTGGAAACAACTACCGAGACTTGTTTGTACAAGCGGCCTCACGTTCAGAACTGAAACTACACCCTGCACAGCTTCAAAACCCTGCATGCAAGGCAAAACACTTATCAATGCCATGAACATAAGCTCAAAAATCTCGCTTTCCCCCCACAAAAATTTAACCTGTTGTTGCTAGGGGTTCCCTTACTAACGAAAGGTTAGACCCATCTTCCTGCCTGCAAATCTAAGCAGCCAGCGTGTCAGTATCGCTGTTTATACTCTGCTTACACACGCAGTCCCTCCCTTTTGTCTCCACAGTTATGTTCATACAGCAGCGTTTGGGTCCTTGTTCCCAGCAGCGCTGTCAGCTCTGCCGGAGGCTGCCACTCCTCCGAGATCGCTCGCTCTGAGCGCGGCAGTGCCCGAGCCCTGAGCGTTACCCTTACCGCACCACCGCGGCCTCCACCGGACACTTACAACCGAGGTTAGAAGCCGGTTAATCACACCCCGCCACACCACTGCTGCCGCATCTCCAGAGCGCGGTACCGCTACTCGCGGCCGTTGCTCTTCAAGCGTATTCCCGGGCACCAGCCGCTCAACGGCGGCGGCCGAGCCCTGGGCCGCGTCCCGGCCTCCCCCGACCTGTAGCGTTAGGGCACGGCGCAGGTCTCCCCACCGAGAGCGGCGGTGCAGGCCCCGCAGGGTCGCCGCGGAGCTCCGTGCAGACGACCTGGGGCCCTGTGGCGGTGGGCTGCGAAGCGCTGCCCTCCCGAGCCGAGGGAGGTAAGTGGGACACAGGTTCCGCTCCCACAGGACTGCGCCACGCTGCCCACACCGATCCCCGCGCTGAGACCGAGCGGCAGCCAGGGCTGCCAGGCCGCCCGCAGTCCCCAGTCAGGCGGAGCGGGGCGGCGCCGCTACTCGCCCGCTCAACGCCGAGCCACGGCCGGCTCTCTCACCTGCGGCTGCTGCCCGCCGGGCTGCAACCCCTCTTGGCGGCTTGCTCTCCCGCCCTCCGGATGCAAGGCGCGGCCCGGGCTGGGCCTCGCCAGGGTTGAGGGAGCGCCACCGCCCTCCCACCGCTGTCTCCTCCCCGCGGGGCCCGGCGGTGCGGCGGGCAGGGCCGGGTCGGGCGCCCGGGGAGGTTGAGAGAAGGGAGAGGTCTGGGACGGGGTTATAGGTGGTGTGTCAGTGGCATGGCCAGCTGGGTGTTTAGCTGGGAAGGGACTGAGAAGGTTTCCAGAGGTCACCCGGGAGTGTAGGAGCCTTTTCGTGTTTCCCTGTTCTGCCTTTTAATGTCCCCCTTTCCTGTGCTGCCTCTAGCCCCACCGAGCTCTGCCTCAAGCGCTCAGGTCTGGGTACCCTTTGGCAGTGTGCAGGGTCTGTGCAGCTTTAAAGACGCACATCCTTGAGGTTTTCAGAATTCGGGACAGAGGGTGAGGCTGTAGCTGCTGTAGCCGTGCAGTGCGCCCTGAGGGACGGATGGCCGTGCGGAGGCAAGCTCACCCCCGAGCCCCGCGGTGCGGGAGAGCCGTGGGGCTTTTCGGTACCGCGGCGCTTCTGAGCTGTGCCTCACGACGCCGTGTGCCAGGATCTGCTGAGATACGTGTCTGCAATCGCACCATTCCCAGATGCAGGGGTTGCTGCCGTTGGAGTGGGAGGCTACGAAGGCGGCTTTCAGTGAATGACTGTTAGGCAGTCACGCAGTGTGGTGGTGTGAAACGGCAGCCGTGAAACACTTCATCTGACAGAAGCACCTTCCCCTGCCTCTGCTTACTTGTTCCCACACGTTTCCACTTTGTCCTGCTGCTTCCATGGGTGTTTGGGTGGCCACGTGGGAAACCTGTTGAGGGAGATGTTCCACAAGGGGAATGATTACTTAATTCAGTTGGGTTTCCAGCAAGTTCAGTGCATCCTACAGTGTCCCAGCATTTGGATGGGACTGCTCATCTCAGAAGTGATGCTTGGTGAGGTATGTTGCATGATGGTTAGGCCTAGCTGCTTTCCAGAACCACCATCATGGTGTTAAAGACAAGTGTGAGGCTTCAGTGCATTACCAGCTGTTGCTACATAGAATCTTTTGTGCTGTAAATTACAGCCAGACATTAGTAAAATATTTGTGTTTCTCATGACTACTTGTCCTGGGTTCACACAGCCTACTGTCACAAGCCCCAGTCTCTCCCCAAACAGGAGGGAATGTAACACAGAAAAAAAAATACCCAGCCAACTCTGGGTAGAAATAAAGAGTTTTACTGGAAATGATCCAGCACACAATTACATTAGCTTGTTTGCAGACAAGTGCAGCAAAATGCAGAAGCAGCAGCAAAAGCCTGTGACCAATCCCAGCCCACAGCCCACCCAGCAGAAGAGACCTGGAAACTGAAAGCAGCAACTGGAACAGGAATCCTCTTCTTACAATCTGAACTTCAAGCCCCATGATACTTTGCTCCATCCACCACTTTTATTTTGAAGCTGACAAGATGGCAGCATGCTGTTGAGTATAGATCAGCAGATTCAACTCAACCCATGACACTACTTTAAGCACTGTTTTTGATTGGTGCTGCCCATGAGAGTGTTACAAAATGAATGCTTACAGTTTCAGAATTATGTTTGAAAGGCAACAAATTAAACAGCATGTTTGATTTGTAGTGTGCTGTCTATAATGCTATGAAAGGCTTTATAATGTATGGTGGTTTTCACCTGTCGGACTCTCAGGGCTTTGAGGTGCTGATGTCAGAGAGCTCTACAGATGCAAGGAGCTGTGAAGACAGAGGTTTGCATATGATTGCAGATTTGGACCATAGGCTTTAAAAGCCCAACACAAGATACCCACAAGAAGAGGATGGTTTATTTTACTTGATCTATTAAAGTGTTTATATCTCAGGTTATTAAGGTGCACAGTGTGTTGATATTCCTAGTACACGAGCCTGTGTAAAACTGAAGTTTAATTTGTTGATTTTTGTATAGATTTTTTAAAGTGAGTGTAGGGAAAAAACTAACTGGTACAATTATAGTGTAAGATAATCTGTTGGTAATGGCAAGTTTAATGGCTCCATGGAGTTCAGAAGTATAGTGGAGATTTTACACTTCTGGATGTTTCTGAAACATGCTGTAGCTGTGGTTTTGGAGATAGTCTTGTATGTCTTAGTAAATTATTTCCCTGCTATGCATAATTATTTCTGCTGCTAAAAATTCACACATAATCTCTTTCTATATAAAATTACTGGGTTTAATGTTTCCAAAGCTGCACACGTAATTTATTTCACTTCAAAGGGCATGTATATTTAAGCAACAGAGTTGTTGTGCACAGAGGAACAGTAGTTACTATAACTGTTGCTTAATTGAGCTTGTCTTCATGCCAGCATCGGCTCGAATTAGCTGGGAAATACTCATGTTGCAAACTAGCACTAAAGTGTCTGGGCTGTTACTGCACGCTAGCTGAGCAATTGCCATTCCCAGTGCTGATCCCAGTGCTGATCCTGAACCCCACGCTGCTGGGATACTGTAAGACCTCTCTCGAGGGTCAGTATAATGAGAGTGCACTAGATCTCATGTCAGATGGTAATGGTTCCTATTTGTGAAGAGATTTGATAGAGGACTCTTTCATCACATAGTGATGACTGTTGAGTGGGAGGCAAATGCATATAAGCAGACTTAATTGGAACCCAGAGTACAAGTATCCCACTTGCTGTCTTTGGATCTCCAGGGAACTCTGTGTGGTAGAAAAGTGGTGGAGATGTTTGGGTTTGAGACTTTGAATCTTTAATACTAGGGTTTTTTTCCTAGTTCTTCCTAAGAAAATTTGGGGTTGTATAGCTTTTAGTGCTCTTGGAGCTCCTTTGCTGTGTGTAGTACTTTCAAACAAATGCCAGTTATGTTAGGACTGCACTTTTCGTAGCTTTCAAAGGTAAAATGAACCTGCACAGTTGCTCACTGGTTCTGCAACTGGATCTCCCTAACCACAGCTTGGTGCAGCACTGCACTGTAAAGGGTTGTTTTCTCTCTGCTGGAGGGAGAGAGGGAGGAGGGAATTCCTGTCTCCAAGCACCAGCTATGCTGTAACTGTGACAACAAATCTGAGGACTGAAAAGCTGAGTGTCAGAAAAGTTCACCAAGCTGGAACAGGCAGAGGGACGGGTAACAAAGGGGTCTTCAAGGGAGCACCTGCTCTTACCTTGATCACTCAGGCACTCTGGGGGTGTGTAAAGCATGCTGGGCATCTCTGTCTTTCTCTTTTTCCATTCCTGTTGATATGTGCATATTTCTTGTGGTATTTAATGTGTGACTGTTTGCTGTAAACCACAACTAGGGGCCTGTTTTTGGAGAAAGTGGAAAAGGGCAAGGTGGAAAAAAAACTACTTGCTTGAAAGACAGCTGGGGAGACTTAGAAATAACAAGGTGAAGAGTGAGCTTAAGGAGAACTAGAAAAAAGGAGAGCGTGTGATTCAGAGGGGAAGAAAGCTCAGTGTTGTAAACAAGGAAGGGGAGAGCTCTTATTATTCTTCTTCCTGGCAGTTAAGAAGCTGATTGTTTCAACACCTTGTATAGTACCTGAAATGAGTCTCTAATTCTTTTCCAGCACGTGTGACAAGGTGCTTCTCTCGAGGGAGAGGACCAAAAACTTCTAAGCAGAAAACCTGAACAAACCCAAAAGCAAAACTGAGCCAACAGAGCCCAAGGCTCCTGAGGGTAAGTTCTTTATGCAATGACTGTGAGAGCTTCAGATGCAATGAGCCATTACTGGTGCCTAGTGGTTTGACATTGATAGAACTTTTATTTTAAAACACTCATTGAATATTCTTTGGACCTAAGACTTTACCATATAAGTCTTATTAAGAATTCCTTTGCTCAAGTGGTTAAGTTTTTTAAAGGTTGGTTATGAGGCACATAAATCAAGAGTTGCTTTAGAATGAGCAATGGTTTTCTTAATAACTCTTGCAGCTTTAAGAATGAGCAAATCTCCTAATAAACCACATGGTTTATTCATTTTTAAAGTACCCTAAGGCCCAATCTTTTAGCCATTAATCAAGATCAATTCCTTCTGTCTTTACTGAATTATTCCTGGCAGTGATGATGTCTTGATTCCCGTGTGTCTGTGTGAAGGCACACTGGGGAATACCAAGGAGGTAAATCAGATCAGTCCTTTCTCAAGTTTTATTTCTAAATGAGCTCTACTTTCATACTGAGGAGGGCATGTTTGTTTTTTTTTCCCATTGGAAAATTAGATTTGAGCAGCCTTGTTTTCTAGTCATATATAAAAAAGCAATAACCACATGCTAAAAATTACATTAAAAATATTAAAACATGATTGTATTGGGTAATAATTTCCTCTTTTGTGGTGATTTAATTCTCTGGTCTTCAGCTACCACATACATCCACTTTCTTTCTCTGATAGTGTCACTGTGTAGTTGGGAATTTGTTCCTCATGAATCTCCTAAACAAATTTAGGAAACTCAGAGCAGACTAGAGATGAGATTTTTGCCTATGCTAAGGAAAGTTGTCATTCTGAAGCTTCTTAAAGCACTGTAAAGCTGAATATTGTTAGAGAGCTTTGTGTGGAGTCCTGAAAGGTCCCCTCAAAGTATTGTCACCTTGAGGAGGTGGAACATAGTCCCAAGACATATTAGGTGTTCTAACATTTGTATTTAAGCACTTTGCAGAGTCCTCATGAGTAGTGTGCTTTTCCAGTGGCAATATAGCTTCTTTTGGAACCTGGGTCATTGTAAACATTAAGAAAATCTAGTGGTTTGTTTTTCTCCTTAGGAATGCAGTTTGTACAACTTGGACAGTTTCACTGTCAGGTTGGTAGTCTGATAGGCTTTAATGTTTTAATATCCAGTGTTTATATCATTGCAGACTCCACATGTGGAGTTTTTAATATAACTAAAGATATTTAAACCAGTTTGAATTGTTTTCAGTGATATAAAAGCATTAGTTGTTTGTTGTGATTTTAATCTGACATTTATTGGTGATAAGATTTCTCACATGACTGTGAAGAACGATGCAGGCTGAAAACCCAATTTGCTGAGGAACCTACTCCACAGAATGTCCATTTCCTTAAAACTAGAAAAGCTGCAATATGTAATTCTCAATGAAAACTGAAAGTCTGTGCTGTTTCAGAATGATATCTTTCACAGTATCAGAGTGTATTAGAGGTTGGAAGGGACCTCAAGAGATCATTGGGTCCACCCCCCACTGCCAAAGCAGGATCACTTAGGGTAGTCTGCACAGGAATGCATCCAGGTGGGTTTTGAAAGTCTCCAGGGAAAGAGACTCCACAACCTCCCCAGGCAGCCTGTTCAGTGCTCTGTCACCCTCACTGTAAAGAAGTTTCTCCTCATGTTGAAGGAGATTGAACCTGTTGTTCCTTGTCTTATTACTGTGCACCACCAAAAAGAGCTTGACCCCCTCCACTTGACACTCACCCCTCAGATATTAATACACATTCATGAGATCCCCTCTCAGTCTTCTCTTCAAGACTAAACAGCCCTAGGGATCTCAGTCTCTCTTCATAGGAGACAGTGTATTTCATAAATGCCTTTGAAGTTGTTTTTAATTTCTCTCTAGTCACAGAGGGATTCTGTATGCAACATGAGTCATGAAAAACGCTTACCGGAGTTACCATCCCTACCTGCTGCAGCTGCACCTTCAGAGTCGTACCAGGTGTGTGCTCTCTCCCCTTGTGCATGGTTATACATTAAATTACATGTACTAGAGTGATGTAGGCATCATATATTACCAGGCCTTAGGCAACTGAAGTAAAGACAGCAAAAAAACCTATTGAAATTACTAAGTTAGAGTCCTAAGTAGGTTATCAAGGTACTTCATTAGAGATGCTCTTACTTAGAAAAATGTTGTTATGGTTTCTGTTATGATTTGGATATTAAGCTTTGGCAGTTTAAATCTGTTCTTTATTGACAATGATTTGCCATTACATTTTTGAGTAAATATTTTGAGGTTAAGTTTCTGGGGTAGGAAGCATATGGTAAAAATATTTTTTTCTACCAAACAAATTGTGATTTTCCCCCTTCCTGAGTACTCTTAAGGCAGAGCACAAAAGCCCCTGAGTTAGAGTGGTGTTCCAAAACCAGCTGAGATCTTGACAGGTGAAGCACTGATCAGAATGGATAGCTTGTACAGCTGCACAACTACAGCCTCTGCTGTGTGACACAAAAGAAAATTACATATGACATATGACAATGCTTAAAGGGAGGAAGAAGGGTGAGCTGGCTTTTTCCACCATGAGCTGCTCCTTTGTGTCAGCTCTTAGTTCATCTAAGATGTCTTTCTTTGGAAAGATATTGTTTGTGAAAAGATTGAAGTAGTTTCTGATGGAAAAGGTGATATCTTGGACTTTGTTAGAAACTTTTAAGTGAAACATACTCTAAAATAATGGTAGAAATGTTGGGGGGTTATTTTTTTCTCTCTTTTCATCTACAGATCAGACTTCTGGGCATGTGTTAAGGGTTTATATATGACATGGGAGCTGATATAGTCAGTTCTGATTTTTTTTTTTCTGTCACATAAGCAGTAGATTTTTGTGAAGTGACCTTCTTCCTCTCCAGAAACAGCTGTTCATGTCTGACCAACTTTTTGCCCATAGCAAAGCACCTGCAGTGCACTCAGGAGGTTATTCTACCTAGCGGGGAGGCAAGAATATAATTTACAAAGTGGGCCTAATTAAGACTGCAGATGAGAATTCAGCTTAATGACTTCAGCAATTCCTAAAGATATTCAGTGGCTGTCTGGAGAAAATCCCCAAATCTCTGAGTTATTTTTAATTCTTGTATCAGTTAATTCCCCCAAAACTGTAATCTAGGGATCTGCCTCTCTGGTGTGTGCAGTGGAAGAAATCAAACTCAAAAGATTCTGTGAACTTTCTGAAGCTAATTTAAGGAGCGAGACTGCAGCAGTAGTGTGAATGCTTTTTCTTTTCCTGATAAGATTCATCCTGTCAGTCAGAAGAAAAATGCAAGGCAGATGTAATAATCTTGCCTTTGTCTCTATTTCATTTTGGCAAACTGTATTGTTGTTCTCACTGAAGCTCATGATAGACTGAAAAAACGTAATTCATAGCTGCATCAGTTGATTAAATTAAAAGAAGCTGGTTTATGCTTCAGTGTGCTGTCCTCTCAGAGGTCATTAAATGCTGAGAAGATGAGCTCAACTGCAGCCCCTAAGGGGAAAGTAAGAGAAATGAGGGAACCAAAGATGTGATGTCATAAACGTATTTAGAAGCTTTTATCAAGAATGATCTAAAACTGATGATGGAAATGCTGCATTGTGAAGTGGGAGGGATGGGTAACAGGGGTATGGTTGTGTTACTCCAATGGAATAGAAAAAGAAAAGATGTAATACAGAAACAATCTAAATATGAATTTAGACTAAGAGCTTTATGACCAAAGGTATGAAGTACATTCATGATTCTGTCTTATGTACATTTTCTCTCTGAGGGTGTCTCGATAAGAAACATGCACCTTGATCCCATGTCCTTTATACCTGTGAGCCATCAGGACTGGTGACAAGCCAGTCAATAGATACCAAGGCACCTGAGAAGACATGGAATGAACAGACAATAAATCTGTTACAAGTCCTGTATTGATGTGGGAGAGAGGAAAAGATGAGAACTGAATTTGTAGAATTTACATTGTTCAGCTGTTAGAAGGATTGAGTGTTAAAAGCAGACAGATCATTAATGAAGATTTGAGGAATAAGAACTTTCTAAATTTAGGCAAATGTAGGGAGAAGAATAAAAGCAAGATGGAGATGTGGGGTAGTAGAGAGTACTAGATAATGCATTAATGCTTATTTATAAAAAAGACCTTGATTATGCAAAAAAAATGCATGGATACTCCTCCTGAAGCCTTGTGTAAAGTTATTCTTATACATGTGTGGAACATCATGACCCCGAAATAGATTGATGGTCAAATTACTGACAAGTCAAACTCAGGAATTTGCTCTTTATACTAATTGATCTTTAACCCTGTTTGAACTCCAAGAAGACTCTTTAAATTACTGTGCTGTGTAAAGCTACTGCTTCATTTTTTTTCCCCTCCAAATTTCAGCTTGTTCCTAAGAGCAGCTGTTATCCTCCTTTGATGCAACCAGCATCACTGACTTTGGCAGCTCCATTCAAGGAACAGCGATACCACCGAAGCCCAAGTGACTCCATAGCTAATAACTATTCTCTTACTGCACGGGATTTAACACTGGAAAATGTGCACAGATTCAAGTTCTCCTCAACAGGGACATCACTGGGTTCAGCAGAGCAGAGGACAGCCTCGTCACGTATCCATATTTGAATGTGTTGTTTGTAGTTTGCTGTTACTTCATTATCTGGTGAATGGATTTAGCTCTGCTTTTCGCCAGTCTGAATCAATATCTTAGGTGAAAAATACTCCTGTATGTGATTTTTCTTAACTGGTGCTTAAAGCTTCAAAAGAATTTGGCCCTTCTAGGAAAAAGCTCAAACGTTCTGCAAGAAATCAACAGAATTCTTATAGGTAATGAACGGTAATGTTGTAAATGTGCACATGATTACAAGCAGCCTCAATATCTGAGTTGTAATTTTGTATTTCCTTTTATCTGGATGCTATGTCAAGCATCCAAGCATGAAACATTAACTCTGAAAACAAAATAAAAAGAGTCTGTGCCTTAAGCCTGGAATTCCATGGTGCTAAGTGAACACCTTTAAACTGCTGCTTTGTGGCAGGACTTTTGTCAGTCTTGGGCATGCTAAAGGAAGGGGCGTTCTCTCATAATTACTGACTAGAGAAGATTGTAGAATTGAAGTCTCTCAGTTTTGCTGAGGGTTTAAATGCTCTGTAATGTTCCTAGAGTTGTGTCAGACTGAGTAATCTGCTGTAGCAAATATTTCTTTTTGTCTTCTTTCTGCTCATCTGTAAGACAAGGAAATAGTCCTCTCTGGAGGTGCTATGACAGTACCTTTTTTACTCTTGTCTAAGATAATGTGGTGATGAGTACCATAAAAAAGAGGAAAAGGATGTTTAAGTTATCTTGAAATAAGGACTTAATAAGGAGAAGTAAATCAGATATGGAATACAGTATTGTTCATCCTGAACATTGGATAAGTAAATAAAGTATAGAATCAAGTATTGTTCATCCTGAGTGATTACAGAAACCAGCATATAATCATGAAAAATGCCTGTAGTGTAACATTTACACAAAGGAGCCAATATGGATTTTAAGCTCATATTGTTAAGATTTTCATAGAATAGTCTGAAAATAGATGGAGATCTTGGGCAACCTGAATAGTAGTGCTCATAGGTCTGACTGATGGAATTGTTTATAAGATGCTGCCTGTCTGAGTGATAGGGTGCAGCTGCAAGGTTTACATGATTGTATTCTTTCTGTTAAAGTAGTATGCTATGGTGTGCAATTGTATAGAGGACTTTTTATGCCTAATTGAAATACACTGAAGTGTGGACAAGTATGACCTATGAACTAAATTAATATAATGCTTGTTACTTGTCCATAGTGATTTAAGACTCCATTCCTGCTTCTTTATGAATTTGTTTTATTCATTTGTTACTGCTGCTTTAGTGAACTAAGCTTGTTTTCTTTTTGCATAAACCTTGTCAAACAGTTTGGATCCCATTTCATTGTGTTCACTTGCTCACATGCCAGAATTGCGTGGCATACACTATACAGACAACCACCCCCTCACCCCAGAGGAACAATTTGATGTCATGCACTTATGTGAAAAGGAGAGAAGTAAGCAAGAAAAAACACCTTCAAGAAGTGATATAGAGGTATTTATGTATTTTGGTTTTAAGATAAGAGTAGGAGCAGTAATAATCTGCAATACATCTCTGTAAACTTCAAAGTAGTTGAGGAAAGAAGGTGGTACATGGGGTCTAGAAGATGTAAATATTCAATGTAGCAAACTGCTGCTATAAATGGGAAAGGAGTTGACAATATTTGTATCTTTCTAGCTACTCAGTCTGATTTTTGTTTTAAAGGGGTTACAAATTGAAGTTATCTTCCCATATACTTAACCTCTCATATTGTTGGCTAGTGCTTCAGAGATCAGTAATTTCATATGCTGGTATATATGCTTACATCCAACCAGACAGAAGTACTGTAAAAGTGTCAGACATTTACAGTGCTTTAAAACCAACCGAGTGGCAGACAGCTTTTTCCATTGCAGATAAGGTTAAAATTATGAAAAAGTTGCAAATATTTTGTTGTAATTAATTCTCTGTCAGAAAATTCTCTAACAAATATCATATTGTAAACATTTTTTAGCGGTACTGTTACTACATCTATAATGGAGTGCAGGAAGACATGCTGGCACCTTATGATAAGGAAGTGATGAATGGCATTTTAAAGCATATTCCAGCTCACGTGCTTGCTAACCCAAAGCCAGAGAAGTTACTTGAAAGTTTGAAGGAGGAGATTAAGGCAGATTATCATATCAACCTCAAGAAAGCAATTGGTAAGACTCAAATATTATTGATTCAGAATCCATAGGTATTTATTGCACTTTCAAAGCAAGTCTGTGTTGTTTGTGGGCCCTTTTAGTAGTCACACTAATGTCAAGAAGAGGTAGTGGGTCTGCTTCCTGAGTTCTGTTGATCTCCCATGTGATGGGCCATTGGTAGGAACTTAATTTTGGTACCATGAATTTTGGTATTTAGAAGACTTTTGACTGTCATGTCCTTACTAGATGCAACAGATGGTTCCTTAGATTTTTGTGTTTCACAAACATCTAAGAAACCTAAAAAATCATCCTTGAAAGGGAGATCCACCCTGGGATTATAAGCAAGGAATTGAAGCATGAAATAAATGTGCTTCAGCTGGAAAGACAGAATGAAAAGTTGTTTTCTCCTGCCTCTTAATTTGAGAACCAAGACCAACTCTTTCCTTTTTCTAAAATAATTTTATTGTTAAATTGCTAATTTGGTTATTGCTCTGTATTTCATCCTAAAAACATGCAAGTAACCATATGACAGTGTATAGGCTTTAAATGTGCGGAATTCTTCGGCTTCCTGGGCTGTGATGACACCATGCTTTCATGTTCTGTATGTCATGCAGTCCTACCATGTGATTTGTTCTAGTTGATTACATCTTGATGGATCCAGCTGAGAGAGAGAGACTGTTTATTGGAGGTACCCCCCGCCCTTTTCCCCAGAGAGTTGTCCGTGCACCAGTCCCATGGCACAGCTCTTATGAAGAAGTGAAAAGCTGGATTGAAAAGAATCTATTCGTCGTGAATCCGTTGATGCCCACTTTGCAACAGCTCTGGCTTTCTCAGTAAGATATCTTGTTCATAGGATCTTTATTAAACTGAGAATGTTTTTATTTTATGGCTTGGTAAAAGAGTGGATCTGCTGACTTCTCTCTGCATGCTACAGAGATCCTCAGCGAGCCTCTGGACAGAAAGTGGCAACATCTGTTTTGTAAAGGATTCTTTGTCTGAGCCTGTGAGAATTGCAACATAAAATGATTGTTTCCTGCAGACTCTCAATGCAAGCATGAACAAGTTTTCTGTTTCCACAGTGAAGCACAGGTTGTGCTAGGAAGAGATCACCTCCCTCTGTGAGAAGATATCTCTAAATAATGATACAGTGCTCCATTAAATAATGCTTTGGAATTCTCATCTTGTTTTCTGAAATTAACAAAAGTAATTCTTAAAATTGAGGCCCTTTCAAATGTCTGTATTTGAAAGTTGGTCTGGGGACTTTTGAAAATTGAAATATGTTTTCTTATGGAGTTAAATGTGGTAGTTAGTAATCCTGATAACTGTTCTTGCATTTATATACTGTTTGCAGGAATTTAAGCTCTTGCGTGTTATAGGCTGTGATCTGTGCCATGCTAGATACTTAAAATTATTAATATGGAATAGAAGCAGTAGATGTCATTCTGTATGTTCTTTAATGCCTACACTAATGAATCTAGGAAAAGGACAAGAAAGTGTTCTAGCCATGGTAACAAAAAAAGTAATACAATTTAACATATAATAAATGCAAAATGAAATTTGTGAAGTCTTTTATGTTGCCAGAAGCAAAAAAAACCATTAGAAGTCCACTGGTTGGGCAGTTTAGCAGTGAAGTGGTATGCATCAATGAAATTAGTGTTTATAAATATGTATGATAACCTTCCTGTCTGTATTCCATTGTTTGTTTGTTTTTTTAAGAGAATTCCATACAATCTCCTGTTTGTTTTACTTTCATAGGTATAGTCAGCTAAGGTTTGTTCGCACTGAAGAGCTGCTTTGTGGAGACCTGCCACTGCTGCCTACTGCATTTGAGGAGGTCATTCAAAGACACTGTGTGGAAGCTCACAATATTCTTCAGAATGAGTCAGTGCTAACTGTAGTGACAGTAGATAAATAGAATGTCTGATTTACATGAAGCCCCCTTTTAAAAACAAATCTTAAGCTGAGATGACACTGTTCCCAACCACAAGGCTGCCAAAGCAAGGGAAAGTAGCAGTAAGGCATACATTTCTGGGTGCCGAAAGAGCTATTGACACTGCAAGAGTGCTTGTGCAAGAGCCAGTGGGAATAAACTGACTGTGAATAAATGTAGACTGGAAGTTAGAAGGTTTTTAATCATGAGAGGAGTGGAGTCTAAATCAATAAAAACAGAGACAGAAAAACCTGACTTTAATTGTTGAAATGGATCCATTTAAGAAACAGTTTATGTGAGGTGGTAGCCCATGATATAAGGTGACTGTTCTGCCACCTGAGATCTCTTCCAAACTCAAGTTTCTTATTTAATGTTAATAATTCATTGTTACTACTAGTATTTTGTCTGTTAATATGAATTTAAACTAATGCTAGTGGGCTGTTACAACAAAAATCTTTAGTTTAAAACCTCAGGTTTCCTCTTTAGTCCTGGTAGTTCCAATTTCATTTAACATCTAGTTCATTTTCTGCCAGACCGTGGAATTTTGCTCATTCTTTGAGTACTTTTAAAAACTTTGTCTGCATGTTATTTCATTGTAGATGGATCCCAGCTTGTGCATCAATTTTCCTTGATGAGAAAAGGAAATGGCTTCATCTTGCCCCTGAAAATGACAGTGATTCCCCTCAGCAAGTTGAGAGCTATTTTCATTCGGTGGCAGCACTAATGTCATTACAGTTACGGGAGATGGTTGTGAACTCCTTAGAAGATCTTCTCACATTTTTTATGATCCACAAGGTACATTCTGCATATCTAAGCAGTGAAGATAATTCATATATCCCCAATTCAAGAGACAGGGATCTGCTGGAGTCCAGCAGATAGCCACAAGGATGATTAGGAGACTTGAGCATCTCCCCTATGAAGAGAGACAGAGAGACCTGGGTCTGTTTGGTCTTGAGAAGACTGAGAGGGGATCTGATCAGTGTCTATAAATATCTGAGGTGTGGGTGTCAAATTGAGGGGGACAATCTCTTTTTGGTGGTGTGCAGGAAGAAGACAGGGACCAGTGGATACAAAATTGAACATAGAAGGTTTCACCTCAACATGAGGAGAAACTTCTTTACAGTGAGGGTGACGGAGCGCTGCAACAGGCTGCACAAAGAGGTTGTGGGTTCTCCTTCTCTAGAGACTTTCAAAACCTGCCTTGGATTCATTCCTGTGTGAACTGCATTGGGTGATCCTGCTTTTGGCAGGGGGGTTGGACTCAATGATCTCTAGAGGTCCCTTCCAACCTCTGACATTCTGTGATTCTGTGAAATGTATTGCTCTCTGAAGGCTAAAATAGCCCAGATAGCGGTTTGCCTTCATAAAAACTGGCTGGATCATTCAAACAGTTGTGTGTAATCAATGGATTTTTTCTTGTGTGGTCAAGATATGCTTATTTAAATAATCATTTTGCAGGCCTAGGGTTTCAACTAGAGTTTTCAGCTTTTGAAGTGAGTATGCATTTATTAGTTTTTTAAAAATGATTTTAATGAGTCACAACACTTAAATGTGTTTTTCTGGAAGCACATGAATGAAGTCAAAAGGGTGCATAGTCATGCATGTGATCTTTGGCAGACATCATTTATGCATGCAGTGTCCTTGTCCATACTAAATGAGTGTTCTGCATTATTTCAAGTAATGCACATAATTTGAACAGTAAGCATTAGACTGTGAGACTTTTTAGCACTGTTTTGGGTGAGCGTGAATCTTAAACCTATCCTGCTTTATCTGATTTCTTTGTCATGTACAATTTGCTTTCTTTTCCATAAGGATGGAAGTGATTTTACAGAACCATACAAAGAAATGCAGTTCTTTGTACCTCAGACACTAATAGTCAAACTCAATGTGGAAGAGTCCAAGATTGTCTTTGAGCCACCTTTGAAAGAGTGTTGGAATTTAATCAGTCATTGCTTCAAGGAGATCCTGGACAGTGCTGAGGAACTTCCAAAGGTACTGGACAAGTTAGAGCTGCTTACAAAATACGATATGAATAAAACCTATCTGTGATACAGAAAGTTATGAATGAGGCAGAAAACTGACAAATGGAACATAAAGATTTGGGTTGTGATCACAAACTATGTGAGCAATTGTGATTGTAAAAGATGGCATAAAAATTGTTCTTTTTCACATTCAGTTTACATGAAAGCCCTGTTTTGATTTTCATACCATTTTTGCAAACAAACTATGTGTATAACCAAGTGTTAACTATGAATCAGAGCCCTTTCACATTGCTTTTGTTATTTTTTTTCTTTTAATGTTTTTTTTTCTTTTTAAATGGTAGGTGAATATGCAATAGAATCCTTTATTTCCTCTATTCTATATATATTATACTATTTGCAATGGTTCCTTTTAGGTGGAAAGATTACTATTTCCTGAATTGAAAAGAGATGATCTCACTCTGAGAACAGTCAAACCACATGAATCATTGTTTTTAGAGTATGTGAAGAAACTTGAAAAGATCTTTGAGAGCAACATACTTGGTCCACAGAAGTAAGTTTTGTCTGTTAACTTTGTAGCTCATCCAAGCCCTCAGATTCATAACATTATTCATTTGACTCAAATAGATTGAGCTGATTAGTTTCTTATTAGAGAGAATCTTCACATTGGAATCTTATGTTTGTTTTTGTGATCTTCTGTGTTTAAGATATTTAGGTGTGTACAAGAAATACAGCAATCTTTTGAACAATGATGCACAGCAAGATGTCACAGATTTCTTGAAAGAAAGTCATTCTTTAGAGGCTTCAGTAGAGGTAATATGTAACTCACAACTGGTACATGTTCATACAGTAGCTGACACATTATGCTTGACTTGCTAAGGTATTACTAAAGAACCCCCATTCAAATAATTTGTTTTACCCTTGGCAGCACTAGAGAAGCCATCTCAATTCAGGTAGCCCTTTAGGGTTGCTGTGAAAATGAGCAAAGGTTTCTTTATGGCCTTTTTCTATAGGTTTTGGATTTTAGTGGACATCCAGTGGAAACCTACCCACAGTAATTGGTGAATCTGCAGCTTGCTGATCTTTTGCCTGTCTTGTCCTTAGTCAGCTCTGGCTCTTTTTCTCTGCATTAGTCTGTGGATAAATACTCCTTTGGGCAACTTGTAGTGTTCCTTAATATGGCATATTATTGTGCAAACTTTTAATCCCTGGAACCCATGAACTGAGCTCTGGAAAGATAAAAAGTAGTTGTTCCCTCTTCTGTTTGGAATGTGCTATCCATTTGCTGGATGGGAACAAATTAATTGTTGCTTAGCATTTTTCATCCATAGACTTTAAGAAAAAGCAACAGATGTATTATTTTCCATTTGTAGAAGATTGACAACTTGACAAAACTGAAGAGAGAGATAGCTTCCATGCGTGTCACTGTCCCTCTGGCCATGTTCTGTCTGGATGCTTCACGACTAAATGAGGAACTCTGCAATCGGACTCAAAATCTTAAAGATAGATTGATTGAATTTGAAGTGATGGAAAGCAGAACCTTAAATGAAGGGTATGTGTCATTAGCGTGCATGGTTTGTGCTGTCTGCATGGTCTGAGGCTCTATATCTGTGAATGAGGTAACTTTATTCACCTGCTGGATTTTCTAGTGCAGACAAGATGTGTTCAAGGACACCAAACTGTGTATTTAAAATTAACAGGAACAAAGATATTTCTAAATAAATACCTACATTAGTCTGTATAGAGTGTACATGGAGATTGGAAATGTGCTATTGTTCTTTCCTACACTACTGACCTTCTAGGATTTGGATTGAGGTTCTCCTGCTGCTGTTCAGATAAAGCAACCCGAACCCCCCGGTAATTAAAGTGAAGGGAGAGAGACAATCACTATAAAGAAATATTCAAACCACTTATCTAAAATGCATCTCCATATGGAGATGAATTAGACTCTAGAGAGGCCTCTCTGCCTCCACTTACTGTGGAGGGCATCTAGACAATGCCCATCCAACATTTACAAGGCTTGAGCTGATTTGAGTGAACCTATCCTTTGTGTGTGGTTGTTGTTTGCATGCCTACTGTCTATTTACAGTACTGAACTGGAATCTGTAACAAGAAAATGTATTACTGGGAAGAAGGAAAGTAAAATGATTTCTTTCTGTATTTTCTATTCCCATATACAATGTAAAATAAACTTAGAATGTTTAATAGTTCTTATTTTTATGACTTTGTTTATTTGCTTATATTGATGTGAGGTGATTAAGTGAGTTCTTGTTTACTGCATTCAGACATTTCTTTGTGCAAGAGATTGGGTCTCTAAAAGGAAAATCTAAACCTATAAGGAGGAGATTGTGTGCTGAGAATTGTGTTTTGGAACTAATTTAGCAATCATCCTATTATATATCAATTCTTACAAACATAGTGGGATAATATAATTGATTTTACAGAGTAAAATACCATCCTTTATCTATCTTCAGTATGTATTCAATCCGAGTACTTATTATAAAGCAATTGAATACTCTTGTATAAAAGACAAACTTAATTAACAAGATCTTGCATCTGTCTTCATTTGTGATCCCAGTGATATGTCTGTTTTCTTTTTGTTGTAGCATTTGCAGTGAATACAGCTTAATTGCAAAGAAATTGAGTGAGGTGCCTCAGAACACAGAAAAGCTAGTGGAATTATTTCAATATTTAAAGAAATCCAGTGAAGTGACCATTTACAAATTGAGACAGGAGATTGCTAAAACAGCACACAGACTGGAATTCCTCATGAACTATGCTGATCTTTCTTGTAAGTCTCAATTAGATACCTGGTCATCGTAGTCATGATGCTTTAGCTTTTGTGAATAATTCAGCACTTACACACTATGGACTAAATATGGTTTAAACATCACTTTTATCCACCTTATGTAGGTGTATTAAATGTATTTAGTTAGGAGTGGTCTGTGTTTGTAGTTAAATGGAACTGATATTCTGGAATAGTTTATTCTTACTAATTTTCTGTGCCTAGCTAAGGTCTTATTCAGAGAATTGCATGTTCTTAACTTGATTTCAGAGTTTTGTTGTCAATCTAACTTGTTTTAGGGAACAGTTCTCTTTGCAGTGAAGATAATTCAGCCAGCAGCTTGCAATACGTAGTCTCTCTGTTCCTCATTAAATGTAATTTTAACTATTTTTCCTATTCTTCACAACAGCCATTCTATACAATTATTGGTTAAAATGTATTTTCCTTAAAATGTCTGTATTTTGTTTTCCTTTTAGATGCTGACATGAACTTGCATAGCAAAGTTTTCCATTGGCCTGAAAAGATTGAGACAGTCTTTGAAAGCAGTAGAGATCAGTTGAATGAGAGGAGGAGTCAGGCAGAGATGGCGTTGCTTGAAAGGTATGGTGTTAAGACATTTTCTTTCACTGTGTGTTTTTAAGTAAAAGAAAATGCTCATTATCAGTAAAAGGGAGATAATGTCAAAGAAGGAAAACTTGGAAGGGAGATGAAAAAGTGAAAAAGAAAGCTGATGAGATGTCATGAAAATACTGTTGATGAGCATGGATAGAATATTCCTGTGCTTTAAATAGGTCTGAACGGAGCAACAGTGATTGTTGTTTTATTGTAAAGTACAGCATTACATAGAATTTTCTTACATTATCTTCACTCTGTTATTTCTTCCAGGTAGTAAAGAGAGCAAATGTAAATTAACTAAATCAATTAGGAGGTTTGAAAATGAACCTTGATTTCTAATCTTGTGAACTGCACAGTGCTGATTTAGCTGATTAATGGGTTTCCACTGGCATCCGTATTTACCTTTATGCTGGTATCAAGATCAGATTTCACCTGGCAGTACCCACTACAATTAATAAAGTAACTGAAACCTGGAAAGGAATTAACTGGAACATCCTATTGACCTAGCTATCTTTACCTCAGGTGTTCTCAGTTTGAGGAAACTCTTGAAGGTTATAATAGAGAGCTCGAAAGCTACAAAAAGCGGGATGTCACGACCATGCAAGAAATTAAGAACAACACTGAGAAACTTAAAGAGTTAAACAAGAATATAGATAATGCACTAGCAGAATATGAGGTTAGTAATTATTAGTCAAGCATGGAGCTTGTTGCAAGGTGCTGGATGAGCAAAAGTTTGGTTCCTGTTCCTGTGGTGTTCTGGCCATACATTGTCAAGATGGCTTTAAAATTTCTCAGTTTAGAAATCTGTAGCAAATATCATCCTGTCCCTGTATTCTGAGTTCTCTGCTTCTCCTCTAATTAAAACTTCATGATTTTTGACTGCTTTTATCATTTCCAGAAATTGTCTATAGGTGTTAAATCTGTGTTGTATCACAGAAAGGGAAGTTTCAGATGCTAGAGGGAAGCTGAAGGCAGAGATGCCTATATTCTATTCAGGGCTCTCTATGCAATGTAGCATGTAGCTGAATCGTTTGTCTCAGCTATGCCTCTGCTGGGAAATGAGAATGGCTACCTTTGAGAGATCTCACAGGCATTGTGAAGCTTAATTAATCATCTAACTCACAGTGAGACAATGAAATTTCTACATATATAGAGCCTTAAGGACCAAGATTTTAATTAAGTCCTGCTCAAAAGAGAAAATTGAACCCATTAAATGATTTTAGGATTTAGATCAATTGCTAGTCCTACATACATATCAGCACTTAATCTCATATAACACATGTATATTTAATTAGTTGGAGTTAACAGCCCTCATACTTTGTTTTAAATAAATCAGAATAAGCAATTAAATTTGAAGCTTCTTAATACATGACCACCATGAGGGGTGTGTCCACACAATGACATGACAATCAGCTTAATGAACACATGAAGTTAAACATTGTCATGGAATGAGTGATCAAGTTTTATGAAAGGTCTGTCAGCATTGTAAAAGCACAGACTTGAGACTCAATCTGAATTCAGTGCCTGCTCAGTACCTGTAAAATGGAGCAAGCAATACTTCTTAAAAATAAATCTGCAATCTTTGCACATTGATTTCTGCTGTAAGGTTTTTTTTGGACTGAGTCAATATCTTGCCATGAATAAGCACAGCAGCAATATCCTTTTTGGTTAGAGCTCCCAGATGTTTCTGTAAGAGAAAAAAATAATCACTAATAATAAAAAAAAAATCCTATAAGCCTGTGACTGAGGAACTTATATCCAGGTTTCAAAGTGGATTGGTAACTTCTGAGCCATGGCTTCACCTATTTCTAAAATAGATTTTAAAAAATGGAGTAGTGAAAGAGGCCAACAAATAAATAGAATAGAATAAACCAGGTTGGAAGAGACCTTCAAGGTCATCGTGTCCAACCTATCATCCAACACCATCTAATCAACTAAACCATGGCACCAAGCACCCCATCAAGTCTCCTCCCAAACACCCCCAGCGACGGCGACTCCACCACCTCCCCAGGCAGCCCATTCCAATGGACAATCACTGACTCTATGAAGAATTTCTTCCTAACATCCAGTCTGAACTTCCCCTGCTGCAGCCTGAGACTGTGTCCTCTTGTTCTGGTGCTGGTTTTCTGGGAGAAGAGACCAACCCCCGCCTGTCTACAACCTCCCTTCATGTAGTTGTAGAGAGCAATAAGGTCTCCCCTGAGCCTCCTCTTCTCCAGGCTAAGCAACCCCAGCTCCCTCAGTCTCTCCTCAGAGGGATGGTGCTTGAAACCCCTCACCTTCATTGCCCTTCTCTGGACACGTTCCAGCAAGTCAGCATCTTTGCTAAACTGAGGGGCCCAGAACTGGACACAGTACTCAAGGTGTAGCCTAACCAGTTCAGTGTACAGGGGCAGAATGACCTCCCTGCTCCTGCTGGCCACACTGTTCCCGATGCAGGCCAGGATGCCATTGGCCTTCTTGGCCGCTTTTCAAGAACATAGTTACTTTACCTAAAATCCACAGACCTAAATCTGCAAATCCATCTGGCCTTATGCTGTGTAAAAATCAATTGTATTCACTGTTTCCTATTTAACAGTTTAAACAAGTAGGAATTTTTGAGGGTAATAAAGTTTTAATTTAATTTCATTTTTTTTCCTTCAAGGCTATTAATAAAGAAGAAGAGTTGCTTGAGCGGGACAAGAGTCAGTTTCCTCTGTTGCAAATTATAATTATAAACAAAGAACCTTTTGAGCAACTTTGGATGACAGCATATGATTTCAATACCAAATCTAAGGAGTGGATGAATGGTGAGGCTTTGGTGTGCATTTGTTGAAACCTGTCATTTTCAGTTAGTTAAGTAGAAGCTGAAAGGGTTGGCTAGTTGTGAAGACATGGAAGAAATAAATACTGTCAGGCTGTATGAAATACAGTTGTTGGCCTGGATTTGGCATTAAGATATTTTTTTTGTATCAACACTGATTTCCAGTTAAAGGAGAATGATTGTAAATATCTGTAAATAAACAGCCTTGGAAATCTGCTTGTGGTGATGTGCTTGCTGTGGGCTCTTTTTGTACTGTTGTATTTAGCATCTCTCCAGGAGCTGAACGCTGATGAAATTACAGAAGAAGTTGGAAATATGTGGAGAACTATGTACAAGCTTACTAAGAGTTTTCAAGATTTGCCTGAGCCTAGACATGTAGCAGAAACTATGAAATACAAGCTTGATATATTTAAACAGCATCTTCCTGTGATGTCAATTGCCTGCAATCATGGAATGAAGGAAAGACACTGGGAGCAGGTACTTTCAACTCTTTAACAGTGGGAGTATTCTACCACAGAAACTGACACAGGAATGGTTCTTCATTTCACAGGAGGAAGATCTGTCACATGACAGATCCAGTTTTGACATTTGTAAGGGCACAGGCAGGACCTTCTTTGTAGCAATTGTTTATGGCAGAAAAGCAAATTAGGGGGTGGCATTAATGCTTCTTTGGTATTTATTTCTTGCTGTTTAAGAAATCTGTTGCAAATACACATCTTGATAATGCATTTTATTTCTTACTTTATTTTCAGATTAGTGAAATTGTAGGATGTGAGATCAAACCTGATGAAACTACCACTCTTAAAAACATACTGGATTTGGGACTCTCAAAATATATTGATCAGTAAGAAACTTTACTCCATTGTGTTTCATATGTCCCATCACAAATACTAGTTCTATCCGTTGCTTGATAAAATACAGCTACTTTTACAGCATGTTCTAACAACACACAAAGCCCTCCAAACAAACTATCACTTGTGCTTGTAGCAAAAAGGCAGTCATAGAAACCAGTCATATTCCTAACCTACTAAATTTTTACAGTCAGAATTTTCTGTCTGTATTTATTTTCAGATTAATATTAGTATCTCTAAATTGATGAGTCTGAGAATGCAAGAATACTCTGAAATAAGAGATTATGGTGTTATTAACAAATGCATATGAAAGGTAGTCTGATGTGCAACTCTGCCTACAACTCTTTTGTTTGTTTTTCACTATGTTGCAAAAGTATTTTCAGATGCATTTCCTTTCAATTTAGGCTGGAACCTATTGGAGCAGCTGCAAGTAAGGAGTATTCCTTAGAGAAATCAATAGAGAAAATGAAATCTGAGTGGATCAACATGCAGTTCAATCTAGTGAAGTACAGGGATACTGTGAGTAAACACCAAACTAATATATATATTGTTGAAAAGAATTTGATTCTGAATGCCATTTGAGAAATAGAAGAGGGAAATTAGTGTTGATGGATTGTGGTGTGATGGAAAGTGGTATCCTACCCCAGGGCCTGGGCAAATGCCTTCATTACTATATATCCTTATATTTGGACCTTAGTATCTAGTTAACTTGTGATCTCAACATGTTCATCCTAATAAATCTGTAAGCCTAAGAGCTGCTCCAGTGTTGTATGGAAAGCTGGACAGTGGTGAGATTTTAATCTGCCCAGAATTCCAGTGCATGAGATTTGAGTCAGAAGTCACTAGCATCCCTGGCTAGCCTCCCACACAGAACAGTCCATCATTTGGCCTTTGAAACAGAGACATGCAGTGGAGATAGTATTTGATATCTTCAAATATGCTACAGACTTTCTCGTTGCCCTCTGCTTTTTTTCAACTGTGATACTGAAGGGAGAAACAGGAAGCTGAATGAGTGAGAGGTTGAAGAGTGGTAAAATAAAGCATCTGCTATTTGCCTTATCAAAGTGTAATGTATTTACAGGACACCAGCATCCTGTCAGCAATTGATGACATCCAGCTTTTGCTGGATGATCACATTGTTAAGACACAGACAATGTGTGGCTCCCCCTTCATCAAAGCAATAGAAGCCGAATGCTTGGTAAGGAAAAGCTGGTTTGATTGAACATGTATGATTTATAGTATGCTTTCCCTAAGTGCTTTTAAGGTATTTTGTCATGCTAAGAAATTATATAGTTTTTAACTCTTTGTAAGATCACATGTTCATATTTTCCTTAAAGAGCTTTGAACTAATTGTTTGGAAACAAAGGTGCTCAAATCTTGCTTGCTGGCTAAAGAAATTGTATTGCTAGTTATTATAAGCAGTGTTTTTTAGTTGGATGTCTTGGGAATGGGTCAGTTAATTTAAACAAATCCTGCTGCATTGTGTAAAAGGACATAGGCCTGTCAGTTGTGTGAGAGAATTTGTTTGTAATCCTCTGGTACTGTTATGATCCATAAGAGTTCCAGGGTGTTTTTTGTTAGCTGCCCTTCTACGTTGTAAAGATGTAATCTTTGTGAAAGATGATGAATTTCTGCTAGGAAGATTATGCAGAAAGCAGAGACTTCTTTCCCATCACTATTTAATATAACTTTTTCTGGCCTAATAATAGGCAATGGTAAGACCTAAGTTCTATCCTTTCCTGTGGACTTTGGCCAAATCACAGGTAAAGCTGAGTTCTGCTTTCTAGTAGTGCTGGTGAAATGGAAGGGAATGGTTAATACAGAGCTATTATAACAATCTTCATCCACTTCTTGCAGAGTAATGAACAATACAGAATGTCTCTTTTCTCCTTGCAATACATTCCCTTGCATATTCCTTACACTGTAGACTGTCAAAGTCATAAAAGCAATGCTATCTGAAATTCTTTATTCAAAAATAATCTCTCCCTGGTGTTAAAACTCTTTCGTACTGCTAAAGCTGCCCCAGTATGGGGGGGGAGGGCAAAAATGAAACCCACCCATACAGGGCCTGACATTTACTGTCTGCTGAATTCCTTGTGAGATTTTTGTTCTTTAATTAATCACAGGATTGCTCAGTGTAGATTAATTCTGGGTATAATTTTGTTTGAATGAAATGTTTGCCTTGCAGGCTTGGGAACGTAAGCTGCGTTTAATGCAAGATATTGTAGATAACTGGTTAAAATGTCAGGCAACATGGTTGTATTTGGAACCCATTTTTAGTTCAGAAGACATTATAGCCCAAATGCCTGAAGAGGGCAGAAAGTTTAAGGTTGTGGATTCATATTGGAAGAACATTATGGCAGAAGTGGTAAGTGATTGCATTTAATTAACCATGTATTTCAATATACACATCTCATAACAAGATTATTGCTATCTGGAGGTAGATTTGGCACAAGAAGATATCATATGGAGTGGAAGATCCTTTACTGAAGCCCACTAAAATCTAGTCTTGCCCTAGAAGTGGTAGATTAAAATGTTATTACTTTGAGATTCCTCTAAGGGCTGAATATTGTGGTATGAATTAGATTGTGAGGAATCATTTAATTCTGAAGTGCCTGCCTTTTAAATGATCAGATTTAGGTAGAAAGATGAATGACTTGTGCTTTCAGGGTCTGCTTCAGAGTTCACTGGCAAGCTGTACCAAGTCTTCTCTGGATAGAATTAGATTTTGCATTAGACTTTTAAGGTGTGCACATTAGTATTAGAGAATTAAATGGATTTTTTTTCCTTTTGCATGTGATTTTTCAATAATCATGCCACCAAATATTAAAGAACACTTTGGTGAATACAAGCTGAGATGGTGATGTGTCAGGATAATGGTGGTAGTAGGTGCAATTTGGTATCCTGCTCAGTTCCCTGTAAGTAAGAAGCTGGGTAAGAGGCCAGATATGTAGTGGTAGTGTGAGCTGAAATATTTGTCCAAAACACTGGGAGTGTGTGATTGTGTGATAAAGATGTTGAGACAATCAGTATAACTACATAGAAGTTGAGACCTGTCTCATAGCTCAGACTGTGGATGATGAAGCCTGTGCTGAAACAGGTTTGTATCCTTTCAAGTTGAGTGTTAGCAGGAAGAAAAAATGCAACCTAGATGACAAGAGCAGGGAATAATTGTGATGCTCTGTGGCTCTCTTTGCAGGTCTTGTTTATGAATGGAAATAAATGTAGCAAGCCCAAAGCACAGGAGCAAGTGCCAAAGAGTTTAATTGGTGTGGATATTTCCTTGTTGTGTTATTATCTGTAAGGTTCAAGCTGCTAAAACTGACAGTTTGAAAAGCAAAGCTGTTAACCAGTGCATACATATTTAATAACATGCAGACACACTACAGAGAAGAATCTGTAGCTTTGTAGCCTCCTGCAACAGATGTGATTACTTAGAACAATTTTCCTGTAGAAACCTATTGCAGCTTTTAGCCATTTCTCCTGTGGTTTTGTTTTTACAAAGGTGAAAGACACAAAAGTACTTGTAGCAACTGAACAACCTATGATGTTAGAGAGACTTCAGGAAGCAAATGCTCTTTTAGAAGACATTCAGAAGGGGTTGAATACTTACTTGGAGAAGAAAAGATTATTTTTCCCAAGGTAAATTAATTAAACAGGCTGAAGCCATAGGGTCTTTCAGACCATTTTTACTGAATTGAAGCTTCATTTGCTAAATAAGAAGAACACAGTCCCATGAAACAAAAAATGAAAACCTTTGCTTTTCTCCAGAAATTATTGATTTTTCCTCAGCTTCAGTCAAATTTTCAATGCTAGGGACAGGCAGAGATGGGGAACCAAAATCAGCATAAAACAATGTAAACTTATGATTAGAAAGACATCACTTGCAGAATATTTTTGGTATCTTTCCATGGGTGATTTGCAATTATGTCTTTGCCCTACCCTCTTTGGTTGTGCAAAGGTGTGTGTGATCCATAGGAATGATATGATTAAGAGGAACAGAATTTTGTGTTTTCCCAAGGTACTTATTGACTGCATAAGTATGTCTGGTCTTTCCTGCCTGAGATTGAGAACACTTCTTTCTTCCTCTGCATGAAAGGATGCTCATTGAAATTCTGAACAAACAGGTGTGATGAGTTTTATAATGTTAAAAACTGCTTAAGAAAAGGGACTTGAGATAGTAATTCTTGCTCTGTTATACTAGTGTCTTAGCAATAAAATCAATTCTGGAGTATCTATCTTGCTTTAATAGATTGAGTGACAGTTTTATTGATTGAAAAGGGCATGTTCATTAATTGTGTTTTTCTGCCAGATTCTTTTTCCTCTCTAATGATGAACTGCTTGAAATACTGTCTGAAACAAAGGATCCCCTTCGAGTACAACCACATTTAAAGAAGTGTTTTGAAGGAATTGCTAAACTGGAGTTCACAGAAGATCTGGAAATTGTAGGCATGATCAGTTCAGAGAAGGAAATGGTTCCTTTCACAGAGAAAATCTATCCAGTGAATGCAAAAGTAATATTTTTATTTTCTTTTACTATATACTATTAAATTAATACTTTGCTTAAAGTGTATGGGGAGAATGAGGTTTAAAACATTTAGGATCAGATCATGAAGGGCATTTAGGAAGTGAGAATGCAGATGGATATTCTAGAAGGAAAAAAAAATGCCTGCAAAAATCATAGAATCAACAAGGTTGGAAAAGACCTCAAAGATCATCAAGTCCAATGAGTCAGCCATACCAGTTTGGGGGTAAATTCTTCCAGGCACTTGTCTGCAACTTTATGCATCTACTACTTTTAAGATGTAGGTTGATAAGATATGCACACACATGTACATAAACCAAGCTCTCATATACACATGCATGTAACTTAGCATGGCTGAAAGAGGGCAATGAAGGAAGTGTTCTGAATGGCTGGCAGTGAGGAATCAGAGCCTCAGTTTAAAAGGATTCTGAGTAGAAGCAGTACCTTATGAAGTTTCTAAAATGTCTCAATTCCAGCTTCTTCTGCTGTTCTCGGTGTGAAGGTATGGAGCTGAATTGCCCCTTAGTGAAAAGATGACAAGTGAGGTGTGTTGTGAGCTGCAGATCCCCTTTCTCCTTAGTCCTCCAGGAATAAAACATGCCCTGGGTTAAAATGACCAGGCTTAACTGTTCAGTCTGTGATCTGCATGTTTTATTTATGTGAAATATATCTAGCTGTTCCTTCAGCTGAGTTGCCTTTAGAGTTAGGTTGATATACCTGCTTTCAGGCAGTATTAAACTGCAGTATTGCTTGTCAGAATTTGGAAGAGGTCAGCCTTTCTTTCTCCTGTATACAACACCCAGATGGGAAGAAAGCAGACTTAAGCCTAACCCATTTCAAAGAATTTGTCCTTTAAGAGGAATTTAATCAAGAAATGTGTATTGACTCTTAAATGCTTTTATTTTTCGAAGGGCATGGTGGAAAAATGGCTTTTGCAAGTAGAAGAAATGATGCTGGCCAGTGTAAGACATGTTATTCAAGATGGCATAACAGCATATGCTGAGGTAATTGTTCCTGAATTATAATATAAAATAGATTTCACAAGCACGTGTCCATGAACATGTTTAAAGCTAAGTAGAATCCAGCTTTCCTTGTTCAGTAGTACCAGTCTGAAACTCTGAATTTCTTAAAGAGAAAGTATTAAAGCATTCCATGCTGATTCTCATTTGTTTACAGAAGGAAACAAGAGAAATTTGGGGAAGTATTGCTTATGAGTGCCATAATCGAATGTGTTTATATCGCTTCCTGTGTCTGGAATGGGTCTTTTTGTTTAAGGTTCCTCGGAAAACATGGGTACTTGAGTGGCCTGGACAGGTGGTTATTTGTGTTTCATCCATTTACTGGACAGAAGAAGTTTCTGTGGCTATAAGTAAAGGAACTTTACAAGTAAGATTTTCTTCTACCTTTCTATTTCTAAGCACTAAACTCTGATTAAATAGTAAGGAAGATCTTTAGTCAAATAGGTATTACAGTTTACTCATGCAGTGTGCTTTATTTTCTATTTCTTTTTCTCTTGTGCCTTAGCAGGGACTTATTCTCACTTATTTTGATGTATATCTGAAGAAATCCCACTGAAGAAAATTGTATTACTCTGTTTACAGGTGATACTGATGTAAATAAAAGTACTGAACAGGAAGTGGTAGACTGTGGTTAAACACCATGTATTTTTATTTTTAACCCCTGTCTTTACACATGAAGCCCCAGGGAAATGTGCAGGCAGAAAAGTCTCCTCACAGGATGGCACAGTTATTTCTCTGCTTATTGCTAGATTCCCATAGTGATAAAGGTGTAGCAGCCAAGCTTATTTCACTCAAAAGACTTTGCCTATCTATGTAGTGCCACTGTCATCACAACAGTTGTAAGGATCCCTTCATGGAGGCTAATCAAATGCATGTTCAAGTAATGGGAATAATTCCTCATTAGTTCAGTGGACTTTTTCCCAAGTCCTAACTGGACTAGGATTTAGTTGGGGATTAATTCTGTCAATTTTAAAATGTGGAAACAGAAAAGTTTTCATAAACTTTACACCAGATCCTACATTTTAATATTAGCTCTTTCTTGCTGTCTTTCAGTATCATTACTAAATATCTTGGGTTTAACTTGCCTGTCTTGTTTAATACCAAATGAAGATCTTGTTCCACATATCCAGTCAGAAATGAAAGTATTTATTACTTTCAAGTAAAATATCTTGAACAATACGTGGGTTAAGACAGCTAAGAACAAATCACAGAACAGAGAATTGCAGACCTCTGAACATCATGTTATCCAACTGCTGTTTAAAAGCAGGGCCAACTAAACTAGATTGCCAATGGACTAGCTCCAGTCTGTCCATGTCTGTCTTCTCTGGGGGAGCTGAAAGCTGACACAGCCCTCCAGATGTAGTGTCAGGGGAAGGGTCACTTCCCCTGACATAGTAGTAATGTTTTTCCTAATGCAGACAAAGATGCTCTTTGCCTCAAGGACACATTGCTGTATTAGGTCTGGCTTGGTGTTCGCCAGCATCCATATCTTGCTCTGCAGAGCTGCTTTCCAGTTGGTTGGCCACCAGCATGTGCTGGCACATGGAGGCTATTTCCTCTCAGATACAGGGCTTTCCCCTTTGTTGAACTTCACAAGGTTCCTGTCTGTCTATTTCTCCAGTTCTGCTGGGTGTGCTACCACTCAGACCTCATCTGGTCTGTCAACCATTCCTTCCAGTTTTGTGTCATCTGCAGACTTGCTGAGGGTGCACTCTGTCCTGTTGCCTAGGTCATGAATGAAAATGTCATTATTATTTCATTAGACTTTCTCAATAATGAGAAAATAATTTTAAATGTTAGGAGAATCTTAGATTTTGATTAATTTTATTGACTTATGGAAGACATCTAATCCAAATTTACCCAGCAGAGAGAATCTACTCATCTCCTATCATCTAATTTAATAGTTTCTATTAGGAAGAAAAAAAAAAGGCTTCTGTTTACACTGTTTTCAGGCTGTAATGATTTTTGAAGTGTTCATAGTAAAATAAAATGCCAGTATATGAAAGAGACTTTTAAATGTTTGTGTAATGCCCAGACTTCCATTATGATGTTTTGTTGGAAAGACTGTCTCTAGTGACTGCACCCATGGGAGCCTGGGAACTTGTAGCTACAGCATTATATTAGTGCTTGTTTTCTGTTTCTGTGACAGGATTTCCTGGAGAAGAGCAATCTTCAAATTGGGGAGATTGTTGAGTTAGTGAGAGGCAAACTGTCCAGTGGAGCCAGGCTGACACTTGGAGCTCTTACTGTCATTGATGTGCATGGTAAATGTGCAGTTGCTGGTACTCTTGGTCCATCTGGGGCAGTGCTGCTATTGTTAGCTGGAGGAACTATCTGGAAGAGGCAGCTAAAATGCTATTCCAACTTAAAACAACCTTTACAGAATTCTTGCATGGTCTCTTTGGGAAATGGAGATTGCTAGGCTCTGCACAACTGTCTCCCATCTACATAGAAGAGCCAGTGGAATCTGGATCAAATTAAGCTGATTCCTTTGCAAAACAAATGCAGGTTCATTTCTAATGTGAAAGCCAGCCTCCTACTCTAGCTGTTGATTTACTTTTCCATAGTTCTAAGTTAATGTTTGTGCATCAGTAAGTGTTAGTTACAAGTGTGTTAGTTGTGAGTAAATGCTAGTTTATTTATATCTGAAGCAAACTCATATAGCAGAAGCGTTTTGATTTTTCAAATAGTCTGTCACTCACTCTGCAGCTCGTGATGTGGTTGCAAAATTGGTTGAAGACAAAATCACAGATCTGAATGACTTCCAGTGGATTTCTCAGCTGAGATACTACTGGGAGGAGAAGGATGTAATCGTGAGAATGATTACAACAGAAGCCAAATATGGTTATGAATATCTGGGCAATTCTCTACGTCTGGTTATAACCCCACTGACAGATCGATGCTATAGGTAAAGCCATGTTGTCTATGAATTGTGTGTTCATTTCTTGGATTGGTCTATATGTACTTACACTTTTTATAGCTAGTAGTAGCCAGAACCTCAGCAGCAAAGATTTTCCTGCAGGTTTTGGAGGCAATTTTTATGTATCCTCTTTGCCCAAATATGATAAAATATTTGCAATATTTAGGTTTCTACACCAGCAGAGTAATAGTCTCTTGTTGCCTCCAAGAATGCTTCTGGAAGAGCTGGCAGTTGATGGTACTTGAACTGTAAAGAACTCTACAATAGCACTGGGCAATTGATTTGTTTGAAATGAGACATACAGGGACCTCTTGCCTGCCTGTAAAAAAAAAAGAGGTAATTACAGAGGTTTTAACCAATACTTGAATGCAGTTAGCTTCCTGTTCCACCACTTGCTTGCAAGAAGTTGAAATAGAAGCACTTCATCCCCTAAAGTGCTGAAGGGCATTTGATATTTCACTTCTGGTAAGCCCTGGAGACATAGATCATCTCAGCATGTAATTTTAAATCTAAGGTTTGAAAATCTTTCTTTTATAGTATCTCTAGGCAGATAGATGGTACATATATAAATCTTTTACTTCAGCACTGAGCTGTGAACTCACCATCTTGTGGAAGGGTCTTGTAGTGGAGTGTCTGTGTTAGTGCCTGAGTTGGCAAAGACTGAAACTTTTGGCATTCACAGTGGTGTTGAAAAAACCTCATAGCTGCTGTATTAGCTGTAAACTGGGCTTGTTGTCATTAGGATTAGCTCAGTCTAAGCTAAGACTATGTAGTCCGCTCCAGATGTAGTTTCAGTGCAAGCAGACTGTTCACCATATCTGCATTTGGTGGCAAAGCCTTTGAGTGAGGCTCTTGTAAAACAATCAGATGACTCCATTGTTAACAGGGATCTCATATTCAGTGTGAAAATCACTCAGAGAGCAATGTGGTTCCCAGGTTTGTGATACAATCTTTATGCTTTCTCCCATTTCTAAAGACTGACTTCATTCATAAAGCCAGCTTCAAGTTTTTGTCATGAGGAGTGCCACTTGATGAAAATGCATCTTCTTGCAAACTCTGCTCTTTTGCTTCTGGCATTGTGCATTTGCTTGTGTAATTGCAGATATACAGGATGGGTATGTGTAATAAAAAGCCTTGACATCATTTGTAGGCCAAGAGGGTGAATGTGGGCTTCCACAATTGGGAATCAGTTATGAGACAATGCTGGTTATTTTAGGGCAAGCTGTAAAGTGAGTAGGAAGCAAGTAAATTGTTCCTAGGGGAAACTGTATAGAAAAATACTTATTCATCCCTTCAAAAGCAATCTGCTGTTAAAGATTACTGTTTCTAATGCTTGTGTTCTTGTTTATGTAGGACATTAATGGGTGCTTTGAAATTAAATCTTGGTGGTGCTCCAGAAGGACCTGCTGGGACTGGCAAAACAGAAACAACCAAAGATCTAGCAAAAGCACTGGCTAAGCAGGTGCCAAAGTACAACCTTTTCTCCTTTGTGTTATGTTTGGATATGTAGCTATTTCCTGAAGTGCTGTTCTTAAACAAGTACTTGTGACATGCTGCTTTTTTATTCATAGAAATAGTAAGCACACGTTTAGAACTGTGTCAGTATGGCATCTTGGTGGTGTAATCCAAAATTAGCAATAATTCCTATTGTTGATGCTATGAATTTTATAGTGGCCCTTGTGTTAACACTGAGAGATGTTCTCTGTGTGGTTTTGTTGTAGTGTGTGGTCTTCAATTGCTCCGATGGTCTGGATTACAAGGCAATGGGCAAGTTCTTTAAGGGCCTGGCACAGTCTGGTGCATGGGCTTGCTTTGATGAGTTCAACAGAATTGAGGTAATGGTTTAACTCAGACAAGTAAAATGGTGAAGCTTTAATTCAAGACACAGAAGCTTTACATTTAGACATGCCAGCATTATTGTAAATTTTCTACTTTTACTTATGGTATAACTTCTTTGTTTCAATAACTGCTGACACAAATGGGTACTCAGCTGCCTGCTGTAGGAGCACCTGCCTACCTGCACTGTGTTGCAGAAGTCTTGTGTCCTGGTTTATTTCAGCTGGAAAAAAATTTTCCTGTGCAATTTCCTCTCTTCTATGTGACACTCCTTTGTTGAGAAAGAACTGTCCTCCTCTTGAGAAATCAAGCTACAGCTATGGGGCTGCATTTATCTGTGCCCAGCACAGTTCAGACAAATCCCAGTGGAGGGGTTGCTGTGGTGACTAGGTGATTGCCACTGAGTGACCTGGTTAACTAGTTGTGTAACCAGACACATCAAATTCCCTCATTGGTTTTTCTCTGGGTTTTGGTTCCTTGGGTGTTATTTTTAGGTTTGGTTTGGTTTTGCCCTGATAACCCTGAATAAGTTTTAGTATTATTTACATACATCTAACTGCATCAAAATAAAACTAAATGTAGAAATTCCATGAAGTTCTCTTTTGTGTGGTTTAGTATTCTTAGTACCTTAATTTCTCCCTTTGTCTGCTCTAATTTATTTTTAAATGAATTTGAGTGTTAGCATTCTAATTTTCCAGTATTCCATTACCTTGGTACTCTAAAGCACTTAGGATTGATGCTACCCTGCCTTACTCATTCTTTATACATTTACCCTCAGTTTGTGGCATTGACCAAATCATTCTTTTTTAAGAGCCTAAATTGTTTTTGTTGTCTGAGGTGAAAGGAAAGTGCTTTTGGAGGCCTCCAGAGGGAGTTCCTGTCCACTTCACTTTCATGTCTACGTTTAGGCAGTGTCTGCATTCAGCCCCCAGTGGAGGCTTTTAGAAGCCTCCGTTTGGTATATAGGAATGGTGGCACCAACTTCCAGAGGATTGCTTCAATGCAGAGCTAATATTTAGGCTCAGTTAATCTGGCACAGGGTGATGTTTCACCTGGAGGAATGAAAATACAGCCACTAAAAAAATACTACACCCCCCCCCCCCCGAGTTTATATTGTTTACAAGTGTCTCATGTTTTCTACTTTGTTCTGTCTGTATTAGGTTGAAGTGTTATCTGTAGTTGCCCAACAAATACTTAGCATACAGCAAGCTGTTATGAATAAACTCAAAACATTCATCTTTGAAGGGACAGAGATCTCTCTTAATCCTACCTGTGCTGTGTTTATCACAATGAATCCTGGGTATGCTGGACGGGCTGAGCTGCCTGATAATCTGAAGGTAAATCTGGAATCCTGATTTCCTGTAGAAATTACAAAAGATTTACAGCTTCTGGGCTAATCTAATAAGGAAGGCAGCAGTCAAATGGTACACCTCAGGCCACTCAAGTCCATTCTGTTGTGCTTTTTGCCAAGCTTTATTAAAAGTTTGAGATTGTACAAAATCCACAGAAGGGTCTCAAACTAACCGTACTGATCCCAGGTTGCAGCTTTAACTGTGCTATCTTTTAAGTGGAAAATAACCTGTTTTGCAGTGAGTTGTCAATACAAATCCCAGTTTATTATAATTTTGCAAGTTGCTGAAGGACTGCAGAGAGACTGATATGGTCCTAATTATTTTCCTACCTTTGCCACAATTTTTTTGCACGATTTTTTACAAGACATTAGTGGGAGCATGTGCTACTTTGGCTGTTATGAAAGTGAGATGAACAACAGCTCCTTTTTCCTTTGTTAATAGTTCTTTAGTATTGTGACTGTCTGTAAAATTTTGTGCTTAGCACAGACCTATTGAACCTTTTGATAAGATCTCAGTTCCAGTAACAATTCTAATGTAATCTCATGGAGTTAAAGTGATTCCTCAAGTCATGAGAATAGAATAGAGAATATAGAAGTCCATGAATTTATGGGGAGTTGGTATTCTTGTAAAACAAGTGCAGATTATTACCATATTCCATAGTCTAAGCTTGCACCTTCCTTTTTTCTTACAGGCACTGTTCCGAACAGTTGCCATGATGGTTCCAGATTATGCTTTGATTGGAGAGATTTCACTTTATTCAATGGGGTTTTTGGACTCTCGGAGGTAAGCCATGCTGAATTTTCCCTCAGTTGAGTCTGATAGACCTCATTCTTCTGTAAGTCATATATGTGTCTTTGAGGCTTGCAATTCTGGAGGCTGTTCCTGTTCTGTTTGTCCAGAAAGTACTTTTAAATCTTCTGCTTTATCCTCAATTCTCATTTACCACCTCATGTTGGCAGACCTCTACACAGGATCATTTGGAAAATGTTTGTCAAACAGAATTTCAAAATGGCACAGCATAATCAACAGTTCTGCTTCTTAGATGTTTTGGGCCATAGAATCATAGAATCAATAAGGTTGGAAAAGACCTCAAAGATCATCAAGTCCAACCTGTCACCCAAGACCTCATGACTACTAAACCCTGGCACCAAGTGCCACGTCCAATCCCATCTTGAACACCTCTAGGGATGGTGACTCCACCACCTCCCTGGGCAGCACATTCCAATGGCTAACAACTCTCTCTGTGAAGAACTTTCTCCTCACCTCAAGCCTAAACTTCCCCTGGCGCAGTTTGAGACTGTGTCCTCTTGTTCTGGTGCTGGTTGCCTGGGAGAAGAGACCAACCCCCTCCTGGCTACAACCTCCCTTCAGGTAGTTGTAGACAGCAATCTTAGCAGCTGGTATCTTATTAATCACTGCAGTTACTTTCTATATGTAGGTACTTAAAATTATTTTCCTTTTATGGTGAGAGATTTTCATTCCACATGTGATATTTTGACATCCACAGTCTTGCCCAGAAAATCGTTGCCACTTACCGTTTGTGCTCTGAGCAGCTGTCATCTCAGCATCACTATGATTATGGAATGCGCGCTGTTAAATCTGTCCTGACAGCAGCAGGGAACTTAAAACTGAAGTACCCAACGGAAAATGAGAGTGTATTGTTACTGCGGGCTTTGCTGGATATTAACTTGGCCAAATTCTTGGCACAGGATGTGCCATTGTTTCAGGTAAGCTCTCAGGTTGGTGTAAGTTTTGCGCTGGTGAAGTTATAAGAACCTCCAGAAAGGGGTCGCGATCTTTATTTAGAACAGTTTGATCTAGATGCTGCCATATCAGTGTGGAGTTATTTCAGTACACTGATCTGGATACACTCTTTGGTTCTGTCAGTTTTCAAACTTTTATAAGATCACAGTTATGGAGTGATAGGGGTTGGAAGGGACCTCTGGAGATCACCTAGTCTAACCCTCCTGCCAGAGCAGGTTACCCTAGAGCAGCTTGCACAGGATGGTGTCCAGGTGGATTTTGAATGACTCCTCAGAAGGAGTCAGGCAGCCTCTTCCAGTGCTCTCCCACCCTCAGTATAAAAAAGTTCCTCCTGATGTTTATATATTTTGCTACAAGTCCCCTTGTGCAGTTTCCTTCATGGAAACCATCATTTGAATTTTGTATTCTGGCTTTGTGCTGCAGAAGAGATGTGGACAACTAAATTGTGGCTGATCAGAAATGTGAAGTCCCAATGACAATGATGGAAGTGTCTGTTTGCATGCTGCTTTAATAGAAAACAAAGCTGACACGAGCTACAGAGCAATCGACATTAAAGACCTAAAAGCTAGGGCACAAGTGCACACAGAATCATGTCTCTGAAATTTCAGATACCCTTCTATTTAATTACTGATATTCTTTCAACTACTTTCACATCCTTTCCTGTAATAGTTTTTGGGGCAAACTTGCAGAAGTTTAAGCTTCCTTTTACAATATCAGTGTATGTATTGACAAGTACAGACACTCATTTCTGTCTCACAGTTTCATGGCTACAGTTTGCCTATAAGTTAGCTTTGTCCAGCTGAAGACATTCAGCTTTACTTGGAGATGTTTATGCTTGGAGAATTTTCCTTGTTTGTAATCTGTGTTCTATTCTGTCTTTCCTTAACAGGGCATCATATCTGACCTTTTTCCTGGAGTAGTCCTTCCTACCCCTGACTATGGCCTGTTTGTCCAGGCACTAAATGAAAATATTAAAAAAATGAATCTTCAACCAGTTCCATGGTTCATTGGGAAGATTATTCAGGTTTGGCTTTCCATATTTACTTTTGGAGAAGAAAAGCATAAGAGCAGAAACATTCCTCATTCACTGTCTGTGTCATGAATGAATAGCTGAGAGTTTCTATTAATAGAATATTACAAAGAGCATGTTTTTACTGAGTGAAAATCACGCTCATGATGTTGGTGGGTTTTTTTGTCTCAATTTAGCCAGCCTGTGAAGGAGTTGATGTGTGCAGCCACATCTTAAGTCTCACAGCTCAGGATAGGAAATGAACCCAAAATCTCTTACTAGCTGAGGCAGTGTAGCCCAGTGAAGAGAGCTCTGGACTGGGAATCGGGCTCTGTTCTCAATTCTTTCAGTCTCCTTGAGACACTTCTCACCCTTGCTTATACTTCAGCTCCAGCTCTGTGTTCTCCTTGTCCCCCATTTACTAGTATTAATGACCTTTTAAAGAATGACTAAATTCTTTTTTCTCTTGTGAGTAATGAGGCCTAGTGACAGTGTAATGGCAAAGACAAAAACGTGTGGCCTGGGGCAGGATCATGAGGGACACCTCCAACGGCAGTTCAGACCTTATGGCTAATGTTCAGACTGGGCTTATGCTGCTTTATCTGTCATTTAAATGGAAGTAGTATTAACTGGTTAGGGGTTTAAAACAGACTGGAAAATACCAGCCTTGTGGCATGACTGAGGAAGTTACCATCCTTGCAGTTCAAACTCAGCTCATGTGAGCAGTCATATGGCAGATCCTCAGAAATGGGGTTTCAATCCCTTTGTGTCAGCTTCACTGGAAAGCATTTGTTTCAGTTTAGGCTTTACTCCAGGCTGCGATCCGCAGTGCCTGGTTAGTGCACTTATGTTATACACAGTGATGTACATGATATGACATTTAGCAAGGAGAAAGGGAGGATGTCCAAGGGCAGTGACTTAAATTTTCTCAGTGAGAACTGCCTTAATGATATGACTGCCTTCTGATTTGGGTTAACTCTTCAACCAGCCTTAGTGATGTACATGACATGACATTTAGCAAGGAGAATGGGAGGATGTCCAAGGGCAGTGACTTAAATTTTCTCAGTGAGAACTGCCTTAATGATATGACTGCCTTCTGATTTGGGTTAACTCTTCAACCATCCTGAACGGAGTGCAGATATTTAGCTGGTATTTTTGTCGTGTTGCAGGACCGGAGTGCAGGAGAGAGAACTCTATTTTCATACATGCAATGTTTGCTTTTGTGCTGTGTTAAAGAGTCAGTCTCTTGTCACCAATACAGATATATGAGATGATGCTGGTGCGCCATGGTTTCATGATTGTTGGAGATCCTTTGGGTGGCAAGACCTGTGCCTACAAAGTGCTAGCTGGAGCCCTCAGTGATTTGTGTGCAGGTAACCTTGTTCAGCCACGGACTCCTCATGAAATGAAGTTAATTCCAAGATTGATATTTTTGATCTTTGCAGAGATATGTCCAGGTTGTTAAATGTGCTATATTCTGTTTTGTTTTTTTTTCACTGAAAGGTTTCTATTAATGACCTCTTTTTTTTGTCTGGTATATTTATCTAGAAGTATTTTTATCTGAATTTACTGCAGTAGTAAAACACACCAATGTCTTTATGCTTTGATGAATGCTCTTAGGCGTTGTGCATAATGCTCTTGCAAAAACTAGCTCCCATGAACAAATCAAATCTATTCTACTCTGCTTTTCTTATTTTCTTATTTACTGCTACCCAGCTACCAAACATCTGGAGGTTTTTCCTTGGGCAGCAAAAGTAGGATCCTCAGGGATCTTGTTCTGTGCTGAAGTCGCTGGATCAAACTAACCTATGAGATTCTCAAGCTCATTTATTTGTCTTTTTATGCAGCAAAATCCATGGATGAATTTGCTGTGGAATACAAAGTTATTAATCCCAAAGCAATTACCATGGGACAGTTGTATGGCAGTTTTGATCCTGTAAGCCATGAGTGGGCAGATGGAGTTCTTGCAAACATCTTCAGAGAACAAGCATCTTCTACCACAGATGATCGGAAGTGGATTATTTTCGATGGCCCAGTGGATGCAGTTTGGATAGAGAACATGAACACTGTGCTGGATGATAACAAAAAGGTAGCCTGATTTTTGCAAGTGACCTTGAATGTATATTGTTTTAATAGTAACAATATTGTTACTACGCTGAGACTCAGGAAAAGCTCATGTGCTTAAAAGCATTGCTTTCCCCCCAGTTATATGCATTGCTTTGACAGAGGACATGAAGCTATTACTTCTCTCTAGGAGCCTTGTCTTGCTCCTACTTCACTGAAATAAGGTTTCTCACTGAGATTTTTATATTGTCCCATTTAGGAGACTGTAATACACAAGCTCAGTTCTGTAACTGAAAACTGAACTAGTTGAAGTTATTTAGTGAACACATTAACTAAAAAACCCTGCAGGTCAGAGCTGCTTTTCCTTGCAGAGTTATTTAAAGACAGACCATTGTTCCTGGTGTCTCTGCAGGCCTTTAGTAACACATGGAAAAGTTAAGACAGGGTCAGAAAAGATGTGTTATGAGAACACAAATGAGTGAATGAGGAGTGACACTAAGCAGAATATTCAGTGATTTTTATGGGAGACATTGCTTTGACTAGATCAGCACTAGATCATGTTTATATGGTGCTTTTCTTCTAGCTGTGCTTAATGAGTGGTGAAATAATTCAGATGAATTCAAAAATGAGTTTAATCTTTGAGCCAGCGGACTTAGAGGAGGCATCTCCAGCAACTGTCAGCAGGTAATGTGAAAGCATTGAAACTTAACTGTTCCACCTTGCTCATCTATTCCTGTACCATAGCTATTTGTTCTTCCCAGGTGTGGTATGATCTATATGGACCCGCAAGAGTTAGGCTGGAAGCCACTGAAGGATTCCTACATGAATACACTGCCTTCAAACCTGCAGGAAGAACACCGACAGCTGGTGCGAGACTTCATGTTTTTCATAAGTCTAATTTAGATGATTAACTTTTAAGGTGATGTTCACAGCTTTCCAATGTGAAGGCAGGCCTGCAGAAACAAACTTTTGGAAGTACTTTCATGATTAAGAGTGTCCTAGGTTTCCTACAGGGTGTTGTAAATTAATCCATAGTGATGAGTATCAAATGTTGCTGCAAGTGCGTGAGAGCTGGACATGCCATGAATATTAGCAACGGAATGTTGGAAATACAGGAGGAGTCCAAAAGGTTTGAAACCCATCCCTCTGTGTAAGACCTCTAGAGTTCAGCTTGAGAAATGCTCTGTGGCAGAAGTAACTTGTGTTCACTGTCAGGTAATGATGGTGTGATTTTTGTGATCACTTAAGAACTGCCCCACACAAGTCCATTCCTGACCTTCCCTTTGCTGACATGGGGAACTTCTGATGCCTTATGTTTTACTGAGAGAATTCAGGGGCAATGGGAAGTATGGCAACTCCTGTATTGTTTAAAGCCATTTCCTTTTCTCCTGGCAGGTCAATGACATGTTTATGTGGCTTGTCCAGCCCTGTTTAGAGTTTATTCACCTTCATTGCAAAGCTGTTGTACAAACATCCTCTATTCATCTGAGTTATAGCTTGATGAAACTCTTTACTTGTCTGCTTGGTAAGTGACTTAAGCCTTGTTTTTCCTACTTCAGTTTTACTTCTTTTCCCCTGCTGTGTCCCATAACAAGATGCTCATTCTCAGATGCTGAGAAATACCTAAGGAATTCCTTTACTGTTGAGGCCACATGACAGAAGTCCTTTCTCAGTGGCCAGCATTAACAGCAGTGCTTTGACTAGCATGCAGAGCATTTGGGCACTGGTGGCATTACAAAGCTGAATGCGACCTTGTGAGTGTATGCCATTTATTTGCTTGCTGTTTGCTAGCATCTGAAGAAAAGAATTAGGACCCTTTGTAAATATCTTCTCATTTGTTTTAATTTGTAAACAGTATTTCACAGACAAGACCTTGGCTCTGCAGATTGGTTTTGTTCCACCAAAAAAAAAGCTCCCAGCTTGTCTCAGAAGACTCTTGCACAAATGTATTTTGAATTGGGGTTTGTGGTTATTGCTGACATTTAACTGTCATTCAAAATATGTGTTTTAGATGAAATAAAGCAATCTGGGGAAGAGGAGAAGGAAAGCATGACTAGTCAGCAAATCACCTTGTGGCTTCAGGGGCTTTTCCTTTTTGCTTTGGTGTGGACAGTCGGTGGGATCATCGATGCAGACAGCAGAAAGAAATTTGATTTGTTTTACCGCAACTTGCTCACAGGAATGAATGATGAAAACCCACGCCCTAAAAGTGTGAAGCTTGGCAAAAGCCACATCTTCCCAGAAAAAGGTGCTTCTTCATGACTCTACTTGGTGGCCTTCTATAAAGCAACAAGAAAACCCAGCACTGTAGGGGAGAATAGAGTGCCTGGCGGATACTAAGTCTGCAGCAGAGCCACCATCTGCCAGGCCTTGGGCTGCACAGTGGGTGCTCTTTCCTTGCTCTTTTAACCAGGAGTAGCATATGCCTCATATTACACTCAAATGTTGTAGCTCAATCTGACCTAAAAGAATTCGATGATGATAATGGCAGTGGGGGGGGAAGGGAATCTCATGTACTGGAAAGCCTTCATTATCTCACACTAAGATGACTGAAGTTTATTTTCATTCTTTAATCAGTGGTTTTTCCTTTGCTGTGCTTTTCAATTAACAGGGACTGTTTATGACTTCTATTTTCACAAGCATGGCGGTGGGCAGTGGAACATGTGGATGGAGTACATCACAAAAGAAGAGCAAGTTCTCTCTCCTGGGGCTAAGGTTCACACTGATCTCTTTCACTCTAGAAAATAATTGACTAAATTATCTCGAAGTGTAAATCAACTATCTTAGCTAGCTCTCATTCTACTATTTAATGTTTGAGCTGCAACATTTCATTAATCTCTGCAGGCTCCTTTTCATGCTTTGCCTTAATTCTAGTATAATCAACATTGGAAGTTTAGCACTGCAGGTGACAAGGAGCCTTAAGGTTGGCTGGTGATTGAAATATTTTGTTCTTCTTTGTCTTTGTAATAGCATCTAATGTTGGGGAAATCACAGTAGGAAAAAGACAAAGCCCAAATTTCTGTTCCTTCATTTTCTGTGGTTGATATCAGAATGTTATAGTATAAGCTACAGAAACCAAGTGAAAAGGCTTACTACGTCTTCAGGATAGGGAAAGTGGTATTCAGAGTCCCAAATCCACTCAGTTTCTAAACAGTCACTCACATTTTGATGGCAGGGAAGTGAAGCACTGCAGAGATCTACAGAAAGTACCTATTCTGCAGATAAAATAGCAAGATAAGTGATATTTATTCAGCTTTTCATTCCATTACAATTGCAGCTGTCTTGTCTATTTAAGTATGTGGGAGAGGTAGATTACATTTTGTTCTGCTGTCCAAAATGTTTTCTTGATATCTAGTGCACAGCTGCTAATGATAAGCAGAAGAGGAAGAAGAGGGAAAAAAAAAATCCATGGCACTGTTCCTGTCCATAGAACAGCAGGGGAACAGAATGAAGCTATACTTAACCCTGAACTTCTTCTGGGCTTTATATAGTGTCCCTGAAGCATATTATAGATAATACTGATTGTGCTATTTACTGTATAAATGCTGAACAACAAGTGGAGCCATACTGTCTGCCAGAGCCTAGTTACAGCCAAAGATTTCAGAGAAAATAATTTTTTTTAAATGCAGTTTTGCTCCAGGCTTCCTGTAGGTGCCTGTAAATATTTGTGTTGCTTAAGATAGTAGATGTTTGATTTTCGTGTGCTGTTGTATTTTCTTGTGTAACAGGTATCTGAGCTGATCATTCCAACAATGGAGACTGCCAGGCAAATGTTTTTTCTTCAAACATATGTGGAGCATAATGTCCCTTTGCTTTTTGTGGGTCCCACTGGCACTGGAAAAACAGCTATAACAAACACTTTCCTACTACAGCTTCCAAAGCAAAAATACATCCCCAGCCTGATCAACTTCTCTGCAAGGACCTCTGCTAATCAAACCCAGGACATTATTATGTCCAAGCTAGACAGAAGAAGAAAAGGATTATTTGGACCTCCTTTGGGAAAAAAAGCTATAATGTTTGTGGGTAAGACTGTTTTTCAGGGGGTTTTATATTCTCTTAATTCTGGCTTTAGGCAAAGGCAATTACTTACTGTACCTAGTAATTTTGGATTGCCTAAGTGCTCTTGGGCTTTTTTCAGGCATCCAAGGAAGGGTTAACACTGCCCCCTGCTGAAGGGCTTCTAGCTCTTTGTGGTGGTTTACTGAATAGGTCATAGGGCTGCAGCATGACACAAAATAAAATAAAATAGCATTAGCAACCACACCAAGTTAAACCATCACTTCTAGGTATGTCTGCAAAGTCTAGAGTCATTTGATTCTGGTTACTTTCATGGGAAGCAATCTTTTTCAACCTCTATAGTTCTTAGCTTTGAAAGAAAACTGTGCTTCCTAAATGATGAGGTGCTATGTTCTCCATAGATGACCTAAACATGCCTGCAAAGGAAGTGTATGGAGCCCAGCCACCTATTGAGCTTCTCAGACAATGGATTGATCATGGTCACTGGTATGACACGAAAGATACATCCAAGATTAGCATCACAGATGTGCTGCTTGTTTCAGCAATGGGTCCACCTGGAGGAGGCAGGAATGATATTACAGGTAGGACATGTGTGACTTTGGCAAGTGGTTATCTAACTGACTGATGCTAAGAGGCAGGTTCATTTTTGGTGATGACAAATTCTACATTCATCCATTGGTTGTAACCCTCTAGGTATACTCACTGGCTGTGTCATTCCAAAGAGAAGTCTGTATGCTCCAGGTTCAGTCTGTGCCTTTTCCAAGTGGAGTTTAATTGGCTTTACAAACCATATTGTAAATATTGATTGAACTATGAATTATGAAAATAATTCTAAAATTAGAGATTTGGACACTTTTCCCATTTTCTGCTCTTTGGAAAACAAAGGAAATACATCTTCTTGCCATGTCTGACAGTCCTCTTCTGACAATGGATTTCCTGCTGCTAAGATCGGCTGCCTGCATTTACTTACAATCATGCAGCCTGCAAGTCCGTGATTCCTGTGGTATCATCAGAAAGGAGGTTCTATTTCTCTGATAGTCTTGTAATGGAGATTCATGTTTCTCATATTAAACCCAGTTATTCTAAGTGAAATGCTGATATAAAATAAAACCCAGTTTATATTTCTTTTGTATTGCTGCTGGGGCAGAAATTCGCCAGAAACAAAATCAAGCAGTGTTGCTGAGTGACAGTCAGGCCTAGAATATGCTAGCTGAAAAGTGGAAAACTGTTTGGGCATCCCTAAATCTTTCTGCATCTTTTTGTGTGTATTACAGGGCGCTTCACACGGCACTTGAATGTTGTATCTATGCATTCTTTCGATGACGATGTACTAACCAAGATTTTTACTGCCATTGCTGACTGGCACTTCAGCCAAGGCTTTGAGGCTGTGTTTCTAAGGTAATGTGGTATCTTCCTTCTAACACTTTTGTGTTGCCTTTTCTCCTGTTGGTTTATCGGCAGAAGTTAAAATTCTCTCTCTTTTCCTTCTTAAGGCTGGGGAAGATAATGGTCCAAGCCACAATGGTGATTTATAAAATGGCAGTTGCTAATTTTCTCCCAACTCCTACAAAATCCCACTATGTCTTCAATCTACGGGATTTTTCCAGGGTTATTAAAGGAGTGCTGCTGTGTCCACACACTCATTTGCAAGTAAGTTGTAGTTTATGTTGCTGTAAGATGCTATGATCTTGAAGGTCTCTTCCAACCTGGTTTATTCTGTTTTAGTCTATTCTACTCTAAGTAAATTATTTTTATAGCATCAGTGAGTAAACATCTCAAAATACATGAGCTGTGATTTCAATAGATTTACAAGGTTTAAAATCAGGATAGTCCCTTGAATACCTTGCAATATATTTCCTGTCTGTCTCTGAAAGAGACAACTCTCATTTGGTATTATTCTTTACTTGTTACAGTTGGGCTCAGAGGTCCAAGGCCCATCTCTTGAGGCCTGTACATCAAGTCAGATAGTTCCTTCTGAACCTGCAAACTAAATACACAAAAGAAACAAAGATGGGTAAAGTCTCAGTCTCTCTCTTTCACAAATGGCAGGTTCATCACTGAACAAGAGTGAGTAATTTAGCCCTGAGTTTGCCTGTTGTCACAAGCTACAAATGAATACTGATAGATACGTATGCTTTTAATATTCCTACTTTTTTATTCATTTCAGTAAAATGTTAAGAGAATGTGAAAAGGTTTATTTCTGCTGGGAGAATGGTTTTGGTGCAGAAACAGAACAAAACAGCTACAAGCTATTCAGCAGAAATCTTACCCAGCAACAGTATTGGGCTGAGCTTGTGTCAGAGCCCATGAGTTGTATCATTGAAAGGTTTATTCTTTATGTTGGAAATTGAGGAGATTTGATATAGCAGAGAAAAATGATTTGGCATAGGAGTCCCAGTTTGTATTGGCAGGAAGGACAAGATGGTAAATAGGTGAGGAAGCCAATTAAGTTAGCAGATGCTGAGCCATGTGCTGGATGGCTTGGAAATGAAAGATTCACACTGAGTTTAGTACAAGATACAGCAGGCTCCAGATGGACATTTCTTCTTCTTCTTTTTTTTTTTTTTTTTTTGTAAACCAGCCAGCCAAACCCCAAAAAACCTACCTGGGCTGTACTTACCTGTTTTCTTTTACTTATACTTTCAGGATGGAGATAAACTGATCAGACTTTGGATTCATGAGGTTTATCGAGTTTTCTATGATCGCTTAGTTGATGAGGAAGACAGAAGGGCATTCTTCCAGATGGTAGAAGAGACAACATCAAATAGCTTCAAGCAGAGCTTCAATAAGGTATTTCTGGGTAATGTGCTGGAACCAAGACTGAGACTAATGCCTTTTCAGAAATACTTAAGACACTGAATTATCGTTGGGCACATTTGGAATGATTTTGATCAATGCATTTAAGAAGTGTGGATGGTCTTCTGTTCAGGATGGGGTACTATGCATATTCATGGTCAATCCAAATTACTTCATGTTTGAATGATTCCTAACTTCAAAAGGATCCTGTGTTAGTACAGAGGACTATCTGGGATAAATGTCTTAACACAGTATTTATCTGGGCTTTTGCTGGAGTTAATATTTGGATGAGTCAATGGGAGTAGTGGGTATTTTTCTGAGTAGCATTTTGGGCACTCTTCTTCTATTTGACAGCAAAATCTCTCTGTGAGCTGTGCCTGTGTGGAAGCTGGTATGCCAGCCTACAGCATATCCCCCAGTTAGGTGTTTTTTGTGTGATTTTCCAAACTAAGGTAATAACTGAAATAGCTGGAAAACACTGCTTCCCACAATATTGTTACTATGCACATAAGAATGATGATGACTGTAAGGAAAACAGTTCTCTAATAGTTTGAATCATCTGTTGATTCTTGTCTTTTCTTTAGGTACTGAGTCATCTCTCCCCTACTGGAGAAATCTCTGATGATAATATTCGCAGCCTGTTCTTTGGAGACTATCTGGATCCAGACAGCAATGTGAAAGTGTATGATGAAATCACAGACTTACAGCAACTAACAGCTGTGATGGAATACTACCTTGAGGAATACAATACCGCCAGCAAAGCACCCATGTCTTTAGTTATGTTCAAGTTTGCTATCGAGCATATCTCGAGGATATGCAGGGTGTTGAAACAGGATAATGGACACTTGTTGCTGGTGGGGATTGGTGGGAGCGGTCGCCAAAGTGCTACCAAGCTGGCCACCTTCATGAATTCCTTTGACCTCTTTCAAATTGAAATGACAAAGTCCTACGGAATCAGTGAGTGGAAAGATGACGTTAAACGAGTCATGCGGAAAGCGGGTGCTGAGAACAAGAACGTGGCCTTTTTGTTTTGTGACAATCAAATAAAGGATGAAGCATTAATAGAAGATATCAACATGCTTCTAAACACCGGTGATGTGCCCAATATCTTCGCAACAGATGAGAAAGCTGAAATTGTGGAGAAAATGCAAGGTGCAGCAAGGATGGAGAACAAGAGAATTGAAGCCACTCCCCTGGCTATGTACAATTTCTTTATTGAAAGGGTGAAGAAAAACTTGCACATTGTCCTAGGTCTGTATACACTGTGTTATTTCTCAGAATGTTTTTTTCTTAGGCTTATTCTGTTCTGCTCTCTAACTGCATACAAACGTAGGTAACAATTGTGACTTTTCTTCTAGCCATGAGTCCTATTGGAGATGCATTTCGGAATCGATTACGGATGTTCCCGTCGCTGATAAACTGCTGCACCATTGATTGGTTCCAAACCTGGCCTACAGATGCTTTGGAAATGGTTGCTAACAAGTTTTTAGAGGATGTTGAACTCGAAGCTGACATTAGAAAAGAGTATGTGCTTAGCTATCGAGAAACATAAGAAGGAAATTTTTGGTCCCCTCTCCCCTGTGCCCCCAATGTGCTTGATCAGGAAGCTGTCCTCATAAATTGACAAAGCTAAACCAACTCTGAGATTTCAGAGCAAATCAAAGCTTTCTAGGTTTATGTAACTGATGTTGCTGAAAATCAGACCCCTCTTTGAAAGGAGTTAAAAATATTTCTTGCAATGGGGGAAAAAAGAATTCTGCCTTCACTAACATCAAAACATTTTCATAAGCTTAGAGCAGTTTCTTTGTGTTTAACATGAAGACAGACTGTGTTTTCCTAGTAATGTGGAAAAATTGTCTCTAGGGTTGTGTCAATGTGCCAGTATTTCCAAGAAAGTGTGAGAGAGCTCTCCACCAGCTACTACAGCGCGCTGCGAAGACACAACTATGTGACACCAACTTCCTACCTGGAACTGGTTCTTACCTTTAAGACTCTGCTGAATAGCAAGAGGCAGGAAGTCGACACGATGAGAACTCGTTATCTTACGGGACTTCAGAAACTGGACTTTGCATCTTTACAAGTAAGTTTTGGGTAAAGACGTTGATTGTGTGCCATATGCATACTGTAGGATGGGATCTGTGTAAGCTGATTAAAGCTTATACACATGAAACTTACTAAATTCCCTCTTCACTATATTCGCAGTCCTAAAGAAAGAAAGCATGAAAAGTTATATTATTGCTTAGTCCTTCTAAGAAATGGTAGTAGACAAGTTTGGATTGTGGCATTCATAGCACTTAATAGAAAGCTCAATGAAAGTGGTAGTACTTAAAATTTTGAAGGAAGAAATCTCACAAATGTCATCTTTCAGAACCTTGTATGGAGAATCCATGCCTCAGCATTGTAATACCTCTTACCCTTTACCAAACAGGGGAGAACTTGCAGAATGTTGTAAGACAATAATACATATTAATTCCTGAGTAGATTCCCAGTAGGTTCCAGGTAAATTTGTGTGTGATCCAGGTATTGAACTTTCCAAGATGCAAAAGAAAAGGGCTTCCAGGTATTTGTTGGCTGAAGAGGTACATCCAGTTTGCAGCTGTTGCTGTCACTAGTTCTGTGTTTCTTTCCAGGTTTATTTTGGATTTTATTTTCTACCTGTGCAATAAAGGATTACTTGGAGTTCCATAAACTGAAACTGACTGTGAGAAAGAAAACTAAACATCATTTATTTCTCATTATTGAAATGAAATGGCTCATAAAAAAGCAAGCATATTGCATGGATGAGAAAAAAAATCCTTAAAAAAATATTTTCAGTTAAATAAAACAGCTCTTAGTAAAAACAGGCAAGAGAACTAATTATAGTTATGTAGATCAAGTGTCCCTTTTTAGATTGTGTTAATATATCATCTTCTGATCTTCCTTCCTAAGACATCAAGTTATGAAATCCACTCAATGCTTACACAGGTATTTTCTACATTTCCTGTTTTGTTCCTTAGGTTGCAGAGATGCAGAAAGAACTGACTGCCCTTCAGCCTGAATTGATTCAGACTTCTGCAGAAACGGACAAAATGATGATCCAGATTGAAAAGGAGACTACTAAAGTAGATGCAAAGAAGGAACTAGTGGCAGCCGATGAAAGAGAGGCAAATGAAGCAGCAGCTGCTGCTCAAGCTATTAAGGTAGTGTTCCAAGTCTTTCCAAGTAAATGGCAGTTGTGATGATGTTTTAATGGGATAATCTAAGCTCTTAAAGTAAGAAAGCTGTGAGAAATGACAACACTCCTAATATAGGGTGAATTTTGGCTGTTTGGGGTATGACTGTATCTCATGGTACTGCATAGCTTCCCTTTCTAGTTCACATCCCAAAAGCTGCATAGCTGTTATTTCTGTACTAACATATTCTTCTCTGGAGAGTCAGTAAGGAGGTTATACTGTATCCAGACCCAAAGACTATTTGTTTAGAGGTAGCTGAGCTAATTTGGCATAGTGCTGCATGGAGCCCTGTTAGGCAGAACTAAAGAGATACTGCCAGAGCCAGATGTCTGTAAGCACAGAATTTCCTATAAGAACTTGCAGAATTCCCCAGGCTATTTTTTTTTCCAAGCTAGTCAGTGATAGATAAGGTAGATAATTACTGAGATCAGAGTACCTGATAAGGAATTTAAGCTACACTTTTTTTTTACCTTCTCATCACTCTAAGATTTAAGTAAGAAAAACTGCATCTAACTTGTATTTTAATTTTTCTTGTCAGATCAGAGGAACTTTGATCTTGAAAGCTTGTCTGGCTTTTTCAGTTACCCATTCAACTTACAGAAGTTACTAATTTCTCTGCAAATCTTCCTTCTTTAAACTGTACAGACAAATTCTGAAAGTAGCTTTCTCTCCAAGAAACATGATGTTGTAAAGTCTTTCTATTAGATACTTTGAAGCAGAGGAGGTTCTGAGGCTGTGCTGTAGCAGGATAATGAGGTTCTGGACCTGCTATTATATGAAGGTTTACAGATTTCTGCCCCATGTCTTAACAGGACGAATGTGAAGGAGACCTTGCTGAGGCCATGCCAGCTTTGGAGGCAGCACTTGCAGCTCTTGATACCCTGAATCCTTCAGACATCTCTCTTGTGAAATCCATGCAGAATCCACCTGGTCCTGTTAAGCTTGTCATGGAGAGTATCTGTGTCATGAAGGGAGTTAAAGCAGAAAGGAAACCTGATCCAAGTGGCAGTGGTAATGATGCAGTTATTTGTTATCCCTGCCCTAGGAATGCTTGGGGCACTGCTGTCCTGTACTAGTGAAGTGCTTCTGGTGTGAGTGCACCCATGTGCACTATCAATGCATTTTGCTGGCAGTGCCTTCTAAGTACACTGAATAGCTAGGAGTAGTTTTTGCCATTGTAGCACACTGCCCTTGCTTAATGCTGTTGTACAAGCTTTGTGAGGTCACCACCACAAAGTCATCCCCTCAACTTGCTTTGACCCAGTTTTGAGATTTGCATTGCTTTTCGGAACTCCAGGAGCTGGAGGTGTGCTGTGCACCATTCACTGTATTTTCCTCTCTAAACCCTGCTACCAAACTTTATCAGTTGTGCTGGGAGACAGAATTGTAGCTATACTCTCACCATAGGAAAAGACACTAACAAGCTCTTCCTGCATGGATTATGTTGTTATTGTGGGATTGCACCAGATTTGAGAGGAAAGAAACCTTTTTCCTTGTCTTCTTCTGTCTCATGCCCCCCACAGCTCAACCCTTCATAACTGAAAATAAGACTTCTCTACATGCCTTTCCAAATAGTTACTGATTTTTCTAATAAGCTATATTGGGAAAGGCTGTAATTTCTTTCCCCCCTTATTCTTCTTGGTTGATTTAGAACAAATGTGTAATCCATAAATAGGATATAGGTTAGTGACACTGAAGTTCCTGGCTGAATTTCTTTAACTAACGATTTTCCCAAACTAGCTAACAGTGGAATTCAATTGCAAAATAATTTGTGTTAATTTTTCATACTAAGTTTCAAGTGTGGTGGTTTTTTTTTCCAGTCTGAATATGCATGTTTTAAATCTAATGTTAGTACTGTTTGCAACATAGGTAAAATGATAGAAGACTACTGGGGATCATCTAGAAAACTTCTGGGAGATCTGAAATTCCTTGAGAGCTTGAAGACTTATGACAAGGATAATATTCCTCCTGCTATAATGAAGAGAATTAGAGAGAGGTTTATTGATCATCCAGATTTTCAGCCAGCTGTGATAAAAAATGTCTCATCAGCCTGTGAAGGGCTGTGCAAGTGGGTGCGAGCCATGGAGGTGTACGATCGCGTTGCCAAAGTGGTTGGCCCGAAGCGCGAACGTTTGAAAGCCGCAGAGGAGTTGCTGGATGTTCAAATGCAGAAGCTAAGAACAAAACAAGCAGAACTTAAGGAGATAGTTGATCACCTCCAAGCTTTGAACGATGAGTTGGACAAGATGAACAAGCGGAAGAGAGAACTGGAAAGCAATATTAAGCTGTGCTCAGAGAAGCTTGTGAGAGCTGAACAGCTGATTAGTGGTCTTGGTGGAGAGAAAGACAGGTGGACAGAAGCCGCACGGGTATTAGGCATTCGGTACATAGACCTTATAGGAGATGTGTTGTTGTCATCGGGAACCGTGGCTTATTTGGGAGCCTTCACTGTTGATTACCGCCTGAAATGTCAAGAGAAATGGCAAGCCCTGTGCAGTGAGAAGAAGATCCCATGCTCCAGTGATTTTAGCTTAAGTAATACCTTAGGGGACCCAGTCAAAATCCGTGCGTGGCAGATTGCTGGATTGCCAGTTGATTCTTTCTCCATTGACAATGGCGTGATTGTTTCTAACTCCAGAAGATGGGCTTTAATGATAGATCCTCAAAGGCAAGCTAACAAGTGGGTGAAAAACATGGAGAAAACTAACAGGCTGTCAGTTATCAAATTGTCTGACGCACATTATGTGAGGACGTTGGAAAATGCTGTTCAGCTTGGAACACCAGTCTTGCTGGAAAATATTGGTGAAGAGCTAGATGCCTTCATAGAACCCATTTTATTAAAGCAAACATTCAAACAACAAGGAGTAGAATACATGAAATTAGGGGAAAATATAATTGAATATTCAAGAGATTTCAGGTTTTACATAACAACCTGCTTAAGAAATCCTCATTATCTTCCTGAGGTGGCTGTGAAAGTTTGTCTACTCAACTTCATGATTACACCTTTAGGTCTTCAGGACCAGCTTCTTGGAATCGTAGCTGCAGAGGAAAAGCCTGAGCTAGAAGAAAAGAAAAATAAACTGATTATAGAAAGTGCAGCCAACAAGAAACAACTAAAGGAAATAGAAGATAAAATCCTAGAGGTCCTTTCCAGTTCAGAAGGAAACATCTTAGAAGATGAAACAGCCATTAATATTTTGTCTTCCTCCAAAGAGTTATCTGAAGAAATCTCTGAAAAGCAAAAGGTTTCCTCTGTAACTGAAATGCAAATAGATTCTACTCGAATGGGGTATAAGCCAGTTGCTGTTCATTCAGCTGTTATCTTCTTCTGCATCTCTGATCTGGCAAACATTGAACCTATGTACCAGTATTCACTGATTTGGTTCTTTAACTTGTATGTTCAGTCTATTGCTAAAAGCAAAAAGAGTGACCATCTAGAAGAGAGAATTAAGAATATAACTGAGCATTTCACAATAAGCATCTATAACAACGTGTGTCGGTCACTCTTTGAAAAGGACAAGCTGCTGTTCTCTTTACTGCTGACAGTAGGCATCATGAAGGGAAAAGGCCAAATAGATGATGTGGTTTGGCATTTCCTGCTGACAGGAGGGGTTGCTCTTGATAATCCTCACCCCAATCCAGCTCCAGACTGGCTGTCTGACAAGTCATGGGCTGAGCTTGTACGTGCATCTAGTTTGACAAACCTCCAGGGATTAATGGAACATGTAAGAGAGAATTCTTCAAAGTGGAAACTAATCTATGACTCTGTAAGACCCCATGAAGAAGCCTTCCCAGATGCCTGGAGCACGCTGGTGGGATTAGACCACATGGTTATTCTCAGGTGTTTGAGACCTGACAAAATTATTCCAGCAGTGCAGGAGTTCATTGTAGAAAATATGGGAAGGACATTTATTGATCCACCTACTTTTGATCTTGGAAGAAGTTACAGTGATTCAAATTGCTGTGCCCCTTTGATTTTTGTATTGTCACCAGGTGCTGATCCTATGGCAGGTGAGATTGGTATTAAATCTTTTTTGATTTGGTTACAGGTCACTGAGTGTAACTGAACTGATAATACTGTAGGTCCTTCCATTTGGTCTTTAAAGTGTCTTTAAGCACAATGCAGAAATGATGGAATATCAAACCTTGCATCTGCTCATATATAAACAACGATGCTAAAATGGGTAGGGGGTGGAATGGGCGTGATGGTGATGAAATGTCTAGTTGAGAGATCCAACAGCTTGTAACATCCAGACCAATTTATAATTTATGCTTGCATTACAGTTCTTTCAGTGGGTGTTTGGGACTTGCCCCAGTATTTGTTACAACCCCTCCTCCAGAAAGTTTCCTCCCTCTGAGTTACTAATTAAATGGTGTCGATGACCACACTTAAAACACATCTGTTAAATGTCCTTTTAAAAAAAAAAAATAACCACCCAGATTATTTTTAACCCTGGTTTTCTGCCAAAAGATTTGTAATGTGGAGCCTTATCTAGAAGGTGTTGGTTTTGATAGCAAAGCAAGAGGGTTATTTTTAACCAGATCTTAAGATCTGATTTCCAGCGCAGCTCCCATAAATAATTGTACCCATGGAAGAGTGAGAGTAGAGAGCTGGTAGTGCAGGCTGGAAGTGAGCAAAAGGAGAAGACAGGCTAGTTAACCTGGCTAGTATTTGGTGGGTTTCCTTTCTTTTTTGTGTTGCTTTATACACCTAAATGTTAGCATGTGCCTCAGAAACACAGTGACTGATCCAGCATTTGATACTGCTTCCGGGTTGCGGTGGTGGTGGTATTTCCAACTGAATAAAATGTTGAACTTTTGCATATTTAGTTGCTTTTTAGATCATCAAAATGATGGATATAGCATAGATTCACTTTCTAATAGACTTTGTTTGCATGTGTGAAACGTGCCATTGCAGGTCTGCTAAAATTTGCTGATGATGTTGGCATGGGAGGTGCAAGCACTCAAACTATTTCACTTGGACAGGGCCAGGGCCCAATAGCAGCCAAAATGATTCATCAGGCTATCAGTGATGGAACCTGGGTAGTACTGCAAAACTGCCATCTTGCAACTAGCTGGATGCCTGCTTTGGAAAAAATCTGTGAGGAAGTTATAGTACCTGAGAATACCAATGAGAAGTTCAGGTAGGAGTTTGAATGTTTTGCTCTTTCTAACTGGAATATTTCATTGAAGGCACTAGTAAAAAGAAATGCAACTTCTTTTGTGTCGACAGCCAGGTATAGCATTTGTATTGTCTGTGTGCAGTGGTAAAATAAAGATACCTAATTAGGGTGTCATCTTTCCTACCTGTCCAATGTAAGCTACTTTATGCCTGCATTTCAGAACAGATTTGGATGTTATCATTGCAGCTAAGCAAGTAGCAAAACCTTAGTCTTCTGCAGATCAGTACTGAGGATTTGTCAGCATTGAGGATTTTTTTGATAATGTGCTTTTAAAAATTCTTTTCAGGTTGTGGTTAACTAGTTATCCATCGGAAAAGTTTCCTGTTAGTATCCTCCAGAATGGCATCAAAATGACAAATGAGCCTCCAAAAGGAGTTAGAGTGAACCTTCTTCGATCGTACCTTAACGACCCCATCTCCGACCCTGTCTTCTTCAGTGGTTGCCAAAAGCCAGAAATGTGGCAAAAGCTGCTGTTTGGCCTTTGCTTTTTTCATGCTATTGTGCAGGAAAGAAGAAACTTTGGTCCACTGGGTAAGGTTTAGGGTTATTTTGCAGGTTGTTTCAAAAAGATTAGTAGTTTTGAAATGCGTTCTTAAGAGTTTCTCTGTAAAAAGGCAGCATTGTTGTTAGCAACATTACATGAGAGCAACCTGTAGTGCACAGAACATAAAGCTTTAAAGCTGTTATTTGCAGGGATTCTCATTGAGGAAAAGCTACTCTTGAAGCTACAAAATGTATTAACCTGGAAGAGGACTAGAAAATACCAATTTTTCCAACTAAATGTATTATAGAGTGGTTACATGAAATTATAGCTTACTTAGTTATAAATTTTTGACTGTTGTTCTTACTAACCATCAAATCCAGTTGTGGTTTAAATTTTCACATGTAAAGATGTGTCTTCTTGATTCTGCTTTTGTTTATTTATTTGTATACTTGTTTTATCAAAGCTTGTGCATATGTTTACTTGGTGTGAAACAAATTTCTTTAGAATCATAGAATTGTTAGGGTTGGAAGGGACCTCAAGTATCATGTAGTTCCAACCCCCCTGCCATGGACAGGGACACCTCACACTAGATCAGGTTGCCCAGAGCCACATCCAGCCTGGCCTTAAAAACCTTGAGGGATGAGGCTTCAGGTTGATTTAAAAAATTCAAATCAGTCAATGAATTAAAACTCCTGTTCTCATAATCTCCAAATAGCAACAGATTAGCTGAAAGTCCTGAGCAGGTCTGTGTTCTGCTTAAGGTAAAATATAATTTTTCATGAGCATGTGCTGCCAAATGCCTGTACTTAACACTTGAAATATACAGGATGATGGTAAGAGTGCCTTAGGATACATCATGGTTACCGTTGTACTGTGCCTTGTGCAATAAACAGCCTGGTAAATTCCAGGGCTGCTCCTAGGCACTGTTGACAGCTGCTATCTTCAGCTCTATAGTAGCAGTACAGTAGCAATACCATAATTTCCTGAGCTTGTCTATCAGCACAGTGCACCACTGCCCTTTGCATCCTCTGCATCAAACAGGTTGGAATATTCCATATGAGTTCAACGAATCCGACCTCAGAATCAGCATGCGGCAGATCCAGATGTTCCTGAACGAGTATGAAGAGCCTCCCTTTGAAGCTCTGACATACCTCACAGGTACAGGCACTTGCTAGGCTCTTTCATTGGTTTATCACTGTACCAGCTGAGTACTTGGCAAATTGAGTGGGTTCCGTCCAGGTTTACTTTCTTTACTCTCTGCATGCTGACAAGTGGTATCCCAAACCCTCAGGCACCATTGCTATCATGGCTCACATATAGCTAGGAGAATTGCTAACAGTCCAGGAAACCTCCTGGGCTTTCTTTCATATATGTTAAATAAAACCACCAACAGCCTGTTTCACTTAAGCCAGTCAATACAATTCCAACACAGTAAGCACTGGCAGTTCAGCAGAGGATGTGATAATACTCATCACTTTAAAGCAGGAGGTGTTGACCTGTGTGAATAACTGGCTGTTGTGGCTATTCACTTCTTTAGTCCAGAAAGATAGCTGCTTCCTGGCACCTCCTTTGTCAGATAATTCCTGGGTTTTGCTAATATTACTATTAGTTTTATAAAAAAGAATTTTGGAAGTCAGGATTAAAGTAACAGCTGTGAATATTTAGCAGTTTTCTGTGCTTCCTATCAGTGTAAAGATTCCCTCATTGCTTAGATCTCACCAACCCCTGCTGCACAGGGTTACTGCATATTTGTGATTGCTTGTTTTCTACTGCATGCCTGCACAATCAGGGTAAGTTTGCATGAAAGGAACAAGACAAGTATCAGCTATATAGCACTGTTCAGATTTTGATAGTTCTTAGCAGAACTTCAAACAAAAGAGCTTTCATTTAAAACATGAGATTATTTGCTGCAGCCTGAGTAGCAGTTTCTGAGACCAACTCATAGCATTTGTTAAACCTTTCATCATCAAGGCACACAGATTTAGCCCATAGTTCCTAAGGTGTTGAAGTGCCTAATTTCCATTGAAGTCATTAAAATGTAGGGCCTAAAAACTTTGGAAGATCTGGACCTTCATAACTTAAATTTACTGGAGCTATTTTTATTTGTTCATTAACTTCCAATTTTCCATCCTGCTTTTCTTTGCCCTTTCCCAGGGGAATGTAACTATGGAGGCAGAGTAACAGATGATAAAGACAGGCGCCTTCTGCTGTCTCTGCTTTCCATAGTCTATAACAAGGATATAGAGCAGGACAAGTACATGCTTGCAGCTGTAGATGACTACTACATACCACCACATGGTCCATATGAGGTGAGAAGATAACAATGTAAATTCACTCTGAGCTATTGGGGAAAACATTATCTGCACTGTACTTTGATATGCTGAATACAACAAACAGAAAATAAACCTCATGCCATGCCACGGTATCTCTTATGTATGAAACAGGAATCTGGTACACGGCCCAATGAGATGAAATGGTCATCCAATACTCTGGTATTTGCTGGTGCAAAGAGTCACCCCTGTGTAGGTTTCCAGTACACTCTAGAAAGCTAGTAAGTGTCAGGCTTCAGGAATTTACAGGGTACTTCTGCACCCTCTTGCAATTGTTTTTGCCTCGAGAGCAGTGACCATGCTGAGGAGGTGTAATGGCCCAGGTGTATGCTCACTTTTCATCCTTTCTTCCCTTCTAATAACTGGATAAAGAGCATCCTGTTTGTGTAGCCTGCAGTTGTCATCCTGCTCTCTTCTGTGACTCCTACCAGTGCTCCTTATATATTTCTAATGTACATTTCTTTCTCTTGCTGCTTTTGTGAAGGTGGCAAGAACAATTCTTCACTGAGTCTTTGAATCATACAAAACTTAACTTATATTAACTCTGTTTCTGGATGTGATTAACTCAGAACTAATGTGTTTGATAGTACATGGGAAGGTTCTACCCAAGTTTGGTTTACTGATTTTCATTTAATGCAGTATTGTATGATTTCTGGTATCTAAATGTTTCTTTTACAGTCTTACATTGAATACATACGAAGTTTACCAATTACAACACACCCTGAAGTGTTTGGACTTCATGAAAATGCAGACATCACCAAGGATAACCAGGAGACTAATCAACTTTTCCAGAGTGTGCTCCTGACTTTGCCTAGAGAAGCAGGGGGAGGTGGCAAGTCCCCTCAGGTAACTGGGGAAGAAAGATCAACGTGCACTCTGGAAAGGTGCCCTTTCCTGTTGTGCCTTGGGTCTCAAAGTAATCCAGCACCTTTCATCACATGACTGTGGCTTGGGAGTAGATGTGAATGTCTCTGTAGAGAACCAGACAGATTTGGCATAGAAGAACCTCTAAAGATGGAAGATACTGTAATAATTTTGAATGCAAATAGATTGATACCACAGAACCCCACCTGGCTGAATGCAACTTTGAACGCACTTTGAATGTTCCTCTCGTATTTTGTGTTTTAAAATCAAAGTGAAGTGCTTCACTTCAGTCATGAATCGCAGTTAGAGGACAGCTAACAACTAGAGCTGGCAAAGCACTTCAGATCACACCCATTCCTAAGCAATTTTAAATAGCTTTGTGTTTTGCAGAATTTACTGAAGAAAGATAGGTGAAAGGGGGAAATTCCTCATTCACTGCAAACTTATGATTTCAGGAAACTGTTGAAGATTTGGCACAAGACATCCTATCCAAATTACCAAGTGACTTTGATGTTGAAGAGGTTATGAAGATATACCCAGTACTCTATGAAGAGTCCATGAATACAGTTCTCAGGCAAGAACTAATTCGATTTAACAGGTATGGCTCAGCATTTTGGGTAGCACTACCAATACTGGAAGATGCTTGTGTTCATCAGTGCTAACAACTCACAAGCCTTGAAAACACTTACAAGCCTTCTGCAATGAATTGTTAGCATGATAGATTCTGCTTTGCATGAACCTTTGAAAAAGGCTTGAAAGCTGCAGCTGACTATCTGAATATGGAAATAGTAGTGGTATTCTTGGAATGTGAACTTAAACCAGATTTGTTTTGTTGAGGTAGGAGAGCCTGCTTTATTCTTTTTTCAGTCACACCCAGGTCCCAGTGTTCACAGCACACTGTGTTACTTAGTGTTAGAGGCTCAATTTCCCTTGTCTAGAAGGGGACTTTTCACTGTCTTTCATTTCTCTGTGTGTGATTTCTGTTTGTTTGCTTTTCTTAAGTTTTGAGAACGACATGTGAGATAAGGCATTTCTGACAGGACATTTACCAACTTTGACTGGCTTTTTATTCAAGTTGCTCTCAGAGGTCTTTAACCAGACAGTAAGAAGTAAATAATGAGATGACAATTTCTTTTGTGTTATCCGAAGGCTTACTGAAGTTGTTCGGAGCAGCCTCATAAATTTAGGCAAAGCCATTAAAGGCCAAGTGTTGATGTCATCTGAACTTGAAGATGTTTTCAACAGCATGCTAATAGGCAAAGTACCAGCAATGTGGGCTGCCAAATCCTATCCATCACTGAAGCCACTGGGAAGTTATGTCTCTGATCTCCTCTGTCGTTTGGTCTTCTTCCAGGTATGCTAAACTGAGACTGACGGATGTAAGGACTCTGTAGCTGAAAGCTGAATGGATAAATTGTGTATCAGTGCTGTAGTATCTGGACTTGCTACTTTCTGAAATGTCTTTCTCAGTAGCACTGACTTCTGGTAGTTTCAGAATGAGTGATTCTTTTTGTTGTCATTGTAAATGACTTGACTTATGTAATTGGTTGGCTCTGAAAAGTACAGAACTAACAGTAGTATCCAGAGGCTCCAAGGTTTAGATCTCTTTGTGCTGTTTGAGTGTATCTGAAGAGCCATCTCTGGTCTGGTGAACCGGCACAGTGAAGCCACAGATGGATTGTTTTTATGGTTTTCCTCTCTATTCAGGACTGGGTAATCAATGGACCACCCACAGTCTTTTGGCTCTCAGGATTCTTCTTCACTCAGTCTTTTCTGACTGGTGTTCTACAAAACTATGCCAGAAAATACACCATCCCTATTGACCATATTGGATTTGAATTTGAGGTAAGGAAATGCAGAGGAATGTTGTGTTTCTTGAATAACTTGAACCATGTTCTGGGGCAGCAAGGAAGAGCTTTCAAAAAAGAAATTTTATTTAAAGGAGCAACTTCAGACTGTTACTTACAGAACTGAATATACTCCAGCTAAAACTGAGCAATGGTTTAATCATTCTAGGTGATGAAACAGGAGCACACAATGGAGAAAATACCAGCAGATGGGGCTTATGTGAGAGGCCTTTATTTGGAAGGTGCACGATGGGATCGAGAATCTCTGGTAGTTGGAGAATCACTTCCCAAAGTCCTTTATGATCCTCTGCCCATCATTTGGCTGAAACCTGGAGAAAGTTCGAGCTTTCTTCATATGAACATCTATTCATGCCCTGTATACAAAACAAGTGCAAGAAGAGGTGTCTTATCCACCACTGGCCACTCAACCAACTATGTTCTCTCAATTGAGCTCCCTTCAGACAAGCCCCAGAAACACTGGATAAATCGAGGTGTGGCAGCACTGTGCCAGTTAGATGACTGAAAGGATGCAAGCCAGAGCAGTTGAACTTTGTTATTAAAAGATATACTTCACTCCACAATGGCTGCTATTTAGATTTTTTTTTATAGATATCAGTATTTCTTGGTGCCTTCAAAGCAGCTCCCAAATTCTTTTTGCTTTTTAGCCATTATCAGCCACTGAGCAAAAGTGAGTGAAAATAGAACACTGCAAACAGAAACTTATTCAGAGACCTGGGTTTTATTCTGCAATTTAACAGAAACAAACTGTGTGCCAGCCACCTCATTGGAAATCCAGGTATTACCACCTAGCTGCTAGGATAGGGCTTGGCTGGTTTGGTTTTGGGTGTGTTGTTTTGTTGTTAGTTGGGGGGGGTGGGGTGGGGGGTATTTTAATAAAATTAGGCCCAAAAAGTTTTGCTGCTGATTTTAATGAGAATGTGATCCACAACTCTTGCAAATAGGACTCTGTGGATTTGCCTACCACTTGTCTGTCCCTGGAACATGTAGGGCAAGGTGGGAGATGAGAATGGCTTGTTGTCAACATGCAAACCCAACCCTCAGCTACAATGAACTGCCAGAGCTATATCATGAAACTAGAGTAACTGACACTCCTTGAAGATGTGCCTCAGAATTTCCATATCAAACTTCTAGCCCCCATGTGCACTGGGAGTCTGCCCCTTCTCAGATCACTATGCTTCTCATAACTTTTAGCTTTTCTTTTTTTTAATTGCAGTAGAATTTACTTCTATATTCATGTGACCTGATAAATGGGCTGTTCCCTTTCTCCTATAATGATGGTGGAGTCACCATCACTGGAGGTGTTTAAGAAGAGACTGGATGGGGTGCTTGGTGCCATGGTTTAATTGATTAGATGGTGTTGGATGATAGGTTGGACTCGATGATCTTGAAGGTCTTTTCCAACCTGGTTAATTCCATTCTATTCTTATTCTTATTCTTATTCTTATTCTCCTATTCTATTCTATTCTATTCTATTCTATTCTATTCTATTCTATTCTATAATCTCACTTTACTTCCTCATTTTGCCCTCTTCCACGTTGGACTAAAACCACCTGCAATTTTGTACTAGTTTAAGCCCTTTCATCAGAGAAGCTGCAAGTAGCTTGCAAATATTAATTAAAAATAGAATAGCCTGAACATCTTCAAAGAGCTTTGCAGTCATTAGCTAATCCCCACAACGTGCCAAGAAGGTACTAAAGATACATCATTAGACTTGTTGTGTACATAGTACAAGAGAAGCACAAAGATCAAGGCAAGCATTTAAAGAAAACCCCACTGCATAAACATCCACTAATTTGAGGTATATTTTTTTTTCATTGCCCAAATTGCAGCATTTTAATGACTTGCTTGAGGCCTCACAAAGTCAGAGATGCAGCTATAATTCAGCACTTGCCAGTATCCTGCTGCAGTCATTAAGTGATGCTGCTACAAGTCATTAAGGCATAGTTCATACCAATTTATCACTTGTGTTGTGCTTAGCTGCTGTAGGTGAAAGCAGTGTTCATTATTGTTTTAGTAACCACTCATACTGAGTACAAAGGTTCATAAGATAGTGACCTTTAGGAACAGTAACATACAGGTAAGCAAGAAGCATTACATGTGTGCTGTACAGTGCTAGGTAATTGGTACGGTATCTTCATGTACCATACATATACATGCACCACATTCCATGCCTCACTAGCAGTGCAGCGTGCAGGCATTTGGAGCATCTTCATTTTTACCTGGTGACAGGGCAAAGATGTCAGGCCCAGGTCTCATGAGGAGTGGCTGAGGGAAGTAGGATTGTTTAGGCTGGAGAAGTGGGGAAGAGAAAGCTAAGGGGAGACCTCATTGCTCTCCACAACTACCTAAAAGGAAGTTGCAGTGAGGTGGGGGTTGGTCCTTCTCCTCAGTATCAAGTGAGAGGAAATGGCCTCAAATTGCACCAGGGTGGGGTTAAATTGGATATTAGGAAAAATTTCTTTACAGAAAGAGTGGTCAGGCATTGGAACAGGCTGCCGTGGGAGGTGGTGGAGTCATCGTGCCTGGAGGTGTTAAAAAAATGTGTAGTCATGGCTCCTCAGGAGATGGTTTAGTGGGGGATGGTGGTGTTAGGTCAGTGGTTGGACTTGATGATCTTAGAAGTATTTTCCAACCTAAACAGCTATCCCAAAATGGCAGCTTTCTAGTCTGACCTTCAAAGCCAAAGGACTCTAAGGCAGATTCTCTTTTCCATGGAGTTTGACATAGGCTGTGGAAAAAAAGCTCTGCTCTCCAGTCTTGACAGAAGAGCTGATCTAGTCCTTCCTTCAGCTGAACAGCCTGAGATTTTAACAAATTTCAGTCTTTGCCTTCTGGTGCTGGAAAGAGATGAGGATCAGGCACTAGTTAACAATTTCTCACACACTTGTTTTGAAAAATTAATGGGCTGCCTGGCTTTTTAGAGCATCTCAATGGATTGCAGTTACTGCAGTTCAACTTACTGGCTTTTTAGTTAAGCAAGTGGATACTCATTTGAGTTGAGTTACTTAAGGCTACTTGAGCCTTTTTAGAGTTGCTTATTTATGTTTCCCTTCAGACATAAGCTTCTATTACTATTTCAGTTTGGTGTAAATCTGTAACTTTAGGATGTTCTTTTGAAGCAATCTGTATCTTATGCTATGTGCTCAGGAAAGCGTTCTCACTGTAAGGCAGATGTTAATTTAAGACTCTTATTTACACAGCTGTTTATTCACCTGAGGAGTCACAGCATCAGTGCCTTCATCAGCCACATGAATTTTAACAATGGCAAAGATTCAAATTCCAGTTTACTCACAATAATGAGCCTAAGCTTCCATTCAAAATTCTTGTCTCTGCACTTTTTGGTTTGGTTCAGTGGACAGATCTCTAGGCTGGTATATCAGACTGAGGACAGGAAGAGGCTGTATTTGTGCTTCTTTCAAGGCAGGATTAAGCAGTGTATATAATCATGTTATTTTTTTACCATCTTTTTTACATCCCCCTTGTCTTAGGCTGAAATTGTACATCTTCCTGGCAGCAGTTAATTTGCTAAGCTCCCACTGACAGGCAGAACAATGGCATTTTACATGTTACTTCCCACATGAGGCATTCCCAGGAAAAAAAAATTATGTGGGAATAGATAACTTTGTGGACCAGAGCCATAAAGGGTAGGGAGAAATTAGGCTAGCCAGTACCTGTCATGCTGACTTGCTCTTCTCATTGTCTCCTTGTGCTTTCTCATCCACTTGTATTTTTTTCCACTTTTAAAAGTGCACTCCTGGGGGAGGAACTATCATTCTGTTTATCACATGGCCAGTTTTAACTTATTCTTAAGGTAGACAAGAATATGTCTCTGCCATTGCCTTTTAGGGCTTGGAGAGTTCAGGATGAACTGGGGAGATCAGAAAATGAGATGTTGGTTTTGTCCATTTTAACAGGCAAGAATATCAACTGCATTTTTCACATCTGCTTTTTTGCCATCATTATCTTCTAGCTGGAATGGGTTGCTGCTTATACCCTCTGTCCTTAAAGCAGCTGTGGGCTGTGTTTATGTAGTCTCTCAGCACAGTGAGGCTTCTGCCCTGAAGGACAGTAGGCCACCCCTAAGTTTCCTGAAGAAACAGTCTGGTAAAGCCAAAAAACAAAACGAGCCAAAACGACTGGTGGCCAGTGAGAGACTAATGAATATAGTTTCACTTCCTTTCATGAGGCACCTGCAGAATAGAAATAGCTCTTGAACTTGAGACTAAAAAGATTGTTGTAGGTAATATTTCAAAATAAAACTGGGGTTCTATACATAATGTAAGGCCTCAAACCTGACAGTGAAATAATCATTGAGAAAGCCAATGTGCTGATTACTTTGAAAAGCCAGCCCTGCAAAAAATGCACAGTGAAGATGAGCAAAGCTCCTATGGTGATTCCCTGAAGGGTGAGTTTTCAGTCAGTCCATACATGGGAACCTGAGGAAGGCAGCAGTGGACTGTTTTACTGAGTTGTGTAATAGCATTCCAAACTTTGCATTTCACATCCACACCCTCTCCAAAGGAACAGGAGAAAACGCTGACACAAAGGCTTTAGGCCACTCCTCTGCAGTTTCCAAGAAGGAGAAAGGAGTGGTGGCATTTCTGCTGTCTCCTTGCTACTGTCTGTTCAGAAACAATATTTCACCCTAACGATGCTATGAAACTGCAATGTTTCTGCTGGGCCAAGAGAGGAAGGAGTACAGCTTCAGAATTCAGTCACTATTCCCATTTGGATTTGGAAGCTCTAGAGTACTCTGTCTGCTTGATTCTCCTGGCCTTAGTCCTGAGTTTTGCTGACCTTTACACAAGGCCCTGTCTTCAATCATAACTGAGCATGTATCATCCTCAAACCACTCGAGAACTCTTCAACAGTATGAAAATCTCCTGTAGTTTCTCCTGATGTCAAAGTAATCTTTGTATCACACCTCACTTCTGGAAAAGTGTTACTTTTATTGATGAGTCAGTGGTTGAAATGTAATAAATATTAGACCAACCTTATCCATCATATGCAATGCATCAGTTAGCTTTTTGGCCTCTGGAAAAGTGTAGAGTGACCAAAACTGCTTCATTCACAGTTGTGCACACGAATCACATGGATTGCAGTCCACAGCTTAAGATGATGTGATTACACATCCCAGCTTAAATGATGAGTTATGAAATGTCATCATGGGATTTCAGGTATATTGGCTTAGAAATCTTCCTTAACTTTTCCTGGTGTCGCAACATGCGGCCTTGTTGGTGGGCAAGACCCATGGGAGGAAGATGGATCTGGAAAAGAAAATCCCACCAGTTAGGTGCATACTGAGAAGGTGCAAGAAGAAGAAGGCATGAAATAGAGAGTAGGTTTCACTGAGGTTTAAATCATTTTTTCACAGTTTGGAGAAGGCAACTGCACTGTCTCAAACCAGGCTATTAGATTTCAAGCAGCACTTTCTGAGGAGTGACTACTGCTGTAAATTTCAGGCCCTACATGTTCTGTTTATTAAAATTCTATATACCTGAGCCTTCAGTAACCTTGTTGTGTAGCTCAATAGCAGGCTGCAATGATAATATACTTGAAAAAGGATGCTTACAATGTTCCAGAACAGTGAGACCTAAATATTCCTAAGTAGATGTCTTAAAAACACTGTGTGTTTTATTCATACCTATCTAATAAGTCATAAAATAACCCCAAATTGTATGTATTGAAAGTCTGCCTGCTTAGTGTCATGATTATATATACCATATTAAAATTCACAGTCAGTGTCATTGACTCCACAAGCAGGAGCAATAGGTGACAGGCTCTTCCTTTGAATGACAAAGTCTTTATATTTTGTAAGACTATTTGTGGGAGTCATGCAGCTATAACCCCTTAAGTGATTGAAAAATGTAGGTGTCAGCAGTCAGGTGTTACTGTTGCTGAGGCTGTCATGCTGTAAGATAGCTGTTTAGGTGCAAATAGTAGTAAAAGCACTGACTAAAGCAGCAACAGAGATTCCTAGGCTCTGAAAAATAATCTTCAAGTTTGCCTGAGAGAGCTCAACATGAGGAGAAACTTCTTTACAGGTGAGGGAGCACTGGAACAGGCTACCCAGAGAGGCTGTGAAGTCTCCTTCTCTGGAGACTTTCAAAACCCACCTGGATTTATTCCTGTGCAGACTACCCTAGGTGATCCTGCTTTTGGCAGAGGCGTTGGACTTGGATCTCTGGAGATCCCTTCCAACAGCTAACATTCTGTGATTCTGATCCCTATAGGAGTGAGCCTTTGGGATTTTGCAGCCACTGCAGAGCTCACATTTTGAGCCCATTTCTAGGAGCATTGTTTGCCAGATGTTCATTGTTATTCTCTATACTGGAGAAAAAGAAAAAGCTATAGGCTAAACAGATGCTAACACTGACTACAGTCCTGGCAAGCATCTGAGGAAGATACAATTTAATTCTGACCATGACCACCTTGATAAGGAAACTGCAGATGTGAAAATACAAACTAATCAACAGGAGAAAAGAGGAAGTCTCTATGGGAGACAGCATAAAATACTACAGACAGAAGTGAGTAGGCAGTGAGGAATCCATACAGAATGGTGCAACAGAAGGCACTACTGCAACTTCCAGCATTTCATGAATCTTGGACATGTTTTTCTCTAGGAACAGGGGGAAAGGAGCAGCAATATAGGCAGGTGGTTTGTAAGATCTGATTTATGGCCAGAAGGATTAGATATCAGTAACATAGACTTTGAAAATAATTGTATCTATGGCAGATGTAGTTAAGTATTTTAGTCTTACTCTCTCTCTTATCTGGAAAGATTAACAGATTTGATTCCATCACCATCTTTCTCTACATTCATTAGCTGGTTAAGACTGCCTAAATATGCACAGGCTCCAGGAGTTTAGCTCATGGAACTCCACTTAGGCTTTGACTCCTTACTGTGAGAAGAAATTACCTAACTTACAGTGAGAGAGAACATTTCAATATACATTTGGCTTATTTGGCTCTAATTTAGCATAGCATTTAAATACTGGTTTATCTAAAAATGCAGTGCAGTGACAGTGATGTCAACTTATGGCTTTAGAGCTGAATGGGTATGGCTGAAGCCTTTGTGACTGGATTTATACTCACAGGTCTCGGGTAGGGGATGTTATAGTGAAGTCCAATTTCTATTCTTGCCTCACATTCTTCTATACATTGCTTAATCAACTTTGGATCTGTTACCTAAGGTCATACAAACAAATGTTTTGTAGAAGTACAGCAATTAGCAGTTGGAAGCTCAAGTGTAAATGATGCACAGCCACGTGACTTTCTTTAGCCTTTTTTTTGTAATCCCAGGATACAATGATTGTATTTTTCCCATCCTTAAAAGGTAACATTAGTGTTTGCCTTGACTCAACAGTTCTGGGCTTGATGGTGCTGGATATTAAGGCTCAGAGGCTGTCACAACTGACGCTATGGCAGGAGGGTTTTACCCAAATATGGTGTTTTCTCTATAAAAAGACAATACACACGTAAACTAGTAATACATCCATGACAATAACATCACTCACCCATTTAGCATTCTGCAAGGTAGCTAGAGAAGAAAGGGAGGAGACTCCTTGGTCTACATTCTGTTATCATCCTATCCAGAAACTCCCTTTGAAGTCAGAAATGTGTCAAATGTGACTTAAAAATTCACTTTTTGATTTGGCAGTATTTCAGTTTAGTCCCAGGCCAAAATAAGCACTGTGATTCTCAGTTACAAGAAAGACCTTTGATTACCATGGAATCTGTCTGTATCACCCCTTTCAAAAGAGGTTTGACATTTCTTCCTTGAGGAAAAAAAATAGAAAATTAAGTGCTTCTTTTAAAAGAAGAGCCAATAATTGCTGATTTGAAAGGAGAAGAAAGAAAAAGCAGCATAAGAGGCTGCTGAGCTCTCTTTGCCATTGCATGGCTAATGATCCACTCAGCTTGCTTACTAAAAGATCAAAAGCTGCTTCAATTACACAGGCAGTATCTTTGGAACTTCAGGGTGTTTTCTTGGCATTTTTTCAGGGAAAACTTTAAACCTTTTAGATTTCTGCAGAAGTTAATGAAGAGCTGAAATGGTTTGAGTTTTCTTATTGCTATTTCAGGAGAGAAATTTAAACCATAACCCAAAGGCACCAGCATTTAAGGAGAATTAAATGCCAGGATCAGCTCTTAGGTTATTTCAGCATCCAGTCACTGAGACAGCACAAAGATCATTCAGAAAGTCCAAACTGGAAGGACACTCACATTTTTGTTTTTGTGGAAGAGCGTTCTGGCCTCTTTTTTAATGTACTCTTTCTCTTGAAGGGTTTCTTCTGCCTGTCCTGATGCCGACTGCCATTTTCTGGCTATTCGGAATATCTTGCGGTAAAGGCCAAGAACTTGTTGCCGAGTGACTGCTGTCATCTGAAAAAGGCAACACAAACCCCAGAGGTGTGCTGAACATACCAGCTGCTAAAAGGCCAGCAAGCAGTACACTTTTCACACAACTGAATGAGTTTAAAAATAGCTCCACGCTAAGCTAGATGAAAAAATAAACAGAACTAGCTACACACAGTAAGTGGCTGTTGAAAGTGGCAGACCTGGTCCAGTGAAGTACTTGTACTGCTTCTCAGACCTGTCTCCATTCAAACAGCTTGAGTGTGCATCAAGAAGAGTGTGTCCAGCAGGTCTAGGGAGGTTCTTCTCCCCCTAGGGAGGTTCTGTTCTGCCCTGGTGAGATACGGCACTGGGAATGTTGTGTCCAGTTCTGGGCTCCACAATTCAAGAGAGACAGCAGGGATCTGCTGGAGAAAATCCAGTGGAGCGCCATGAGGATGATTAGGGGACTTGATCATCTGCCCTATGAAGAGAGACTGAGAGACCTGGGGCTGTTTAGTCTTGAGAAGACTGAGAGGGGATCTGATCAGTGGCTATAATATCTGAGGACTGGGTGTCAAGTGGAGGAGGCCAATCTCTTTTTGGTGGTGCACAGTAATAAGGAACAATGGATACAAACTTGAACACAGAAGGTTTCACCTTAACATGAGGTGAAACTTCTTTACAGTGAGGGTGACGGAGCACTGGAGCAGGCTGCTCAGAAAGGTGGTGGAGTCTCCTTCTCTGGAGACTTTCAAAACCTGCCTGGATGCATTCCTGTGTGGACTACCCTGGGTGATCCTGCTTTTGGCAGGGGGGTGGACTCGAAGATCTCTGGAGGTCCCTTCCAACCCTGATAATTCTGTGATTTGCTTTGGTGCTTCGCTGGATCCGAAGCCTGGTACAAGAATGCTCAGGTTCTGTTTCAAGGTCTGTTTTGCAACAGACATTGGGCAAGCCACCGAAACTCTGAGTGTCCTGCCTGCTGTGAAATCCTTGTACCAGTGCTGACCTTGTCTCTGCCAAGCATTTTGAAACCACCACAAAAGCACTGAAAACCAGTATGGGTTTCAGAGGCTGAGAAGCTTATTTGTGATATCGCTACAGTGTGTAATAATGATTCAGCTGGAGTTTGATCTGATGAAAAAGTGATGAAAGCTATTTTATCTAAGCACTGCAGGTGAGGCAGACTAACTGTGCATTTAGGAAAGTCCTGAATGTCTTGATTTTCAGAGAGCTGTATACTTGCTGAATCAGCCTCCAGGTGCAGTAAGAATCTTTACCAGAAATCAAGAATGAAAGTCCATTGTTACTCTATTATTGCATGCACTTTATCATGTAAGTGGTGACATGATTTCATGCCAGACCAGAAATATCCCTGAGACAAATGCACTGGGGGAATAACAACATTTCTGACATGGATTAGATTCACAGAAACAGTGACTTCTGCTTTAGGGACACAGCCACTGTTGAAGGTACCTCACTGCCCAAAAGGAAGATGCAGCAGCACTGCAAAGTAGGTATATGGATGAAATGAAGAACAAGAGTCAGGGACAGGACACTATCTGACTGTCTCAGGATCCATTTGCCAACCTGGAGCTCTAGTTACTGTGTCTGAATCTATGTTGAAATCAGATCTGTGTGCTGGGAATAGCTCACGGGTTGAAGCAGGGTAACTCAGGCTGCACTCCCCCCTGGAGGGAGCACTCTTCCTTGGCGACAGAGGAAAAGCTGCTTCCTAAAACACCCAGACACTGCGGGAAGTTTGGCAGTGTGGCCACTGCTCATGTCCTTGCAGCCTGTGGCAATTCCTCCTACTATGGAGTGCAGAAGAGGGCTTTGAACCAAACTGTTCTGAGGCCATAGAGTTCTCTGATGGCTGTCTCCACCACAGCAGCTGACCTCCACTAATACTTCAGTACAGCCCTCCAGTGGCTTCAGTCACCCTATCTTTTCCTCACCAAAGTCAGAATTACAGATGCTAACCTGAAGACAGGATTTAGCCCATAGTTCCTTCTGCTAAAAACCCCCAAGGTAGTAAATTCTAGTTTTTTCCTTTGTTTGTTTGTTGGTTTGAACTGTTACTGTGATCCAAAGACATTTTATTATTTCATGAGCTCAGTTAGGGATCTGATTTTTAAGAGAGAACACTTTCATTTTGCTATTGGCATTTTAAAAGGGTTAAGCAATCATATTCCCCCCTCCCCCCCCATATGTAAAAATGATTTTTTCCCCCTACCCAGCAGAGAGTATTTCTAGCAAATACTTATGGTATCTCTAGGAAACAAATACCACAATAAAATAGCTAAGTAGTCCCAGCTCATCAAACACTTTGGAATAAATGCCTCACTTCATCCATTCTACAGCTTCATTTCAGGCAGTAAAATTAGTCATACATGAAGCTCCACATGTGCATGGCTCTGTGAAAAAATCACTGCTTCCCTCTGTTAGGCACATATTTTGTACACAAACAGTTCAGTTACACAGGCTGACCTAGCACAAGCTGAGTTCCAAATCCTGTTCTTGCCTAGAGCCCCTCCTGGCCTCACCCCTCTGCTTTGATTTGAAGGTGTCATCTCTGGTGGAGCTGGTAATACTCTTTGTTCCCTGGTGGCAGCTAGTAAAAGGTAGTACTGCACAAAAAAACTTCCAGCTTAGGTTTTCATGTAATCCATAAAGACAGTAAGAAGAAGAATGTCAAGGGGGAAGATGTTTCAAATACACTTTAAGTCTGATTTCCAGTGCCACAACCTGGGACAGGGCATACCCTTTGCTCAGAGCTGTCACTGCACTTGTCACTTAGGGATTTTAAACAGACCAAGAATCTGTTCATAAAGATTTTGTTTAAAACTTTACAACAAAGACATTTTTATTCCCCCACCTAGAATTTATTTCTTCTTTAATTTCTTGGTGATGTAAATGATACAGAAAAAAAAAGAATAAATATGTGCAGCCCCTCATCTAGGCAGGGGCTGCACTTTGGTATTACTGCTCTCCTTCCCACAGGTGCTAGATGATGTGAAAGATATTCAGCAGCTTTGCAGATATACTCAGCAATGAGCTGCTGCTCTGGCTCATTTAATTAACAATCTCTAACGTTAGGGACCTCCTCATTAAACATTTCAGCAAGGACACATAAATGACGGTGTGAGGAACTCTTTGCAGGCAGAGGACCCTTGTCTATCACAAGAGGATGAGAGCAAATAGGACAGAATTCAAAGCCTGGGTCAGATCCTGATCTGAGTGGGAGTGTAAACAGGGAATAATTCCACTGAGAGCAGAATTGCTTCCAACTTAAAAGTGTTGCAAATGAGAGTAGAATCTTTTTCTTCAGTATATCAGATCCCACACCGACAGAAATGTGATGGTACAAGTCATGTATCAGGTGTAATTTCATCAAGTGACACTACTTGTATTAGTTTTGTGGGTGTGCAAAATGATTCTGAGTGGTACAGAAAGGAAGATAAGGGAGGCTTTCATGTCCTCATGGTTACTCATCTTGCAACTTACATCTTTGGCATTTAAATCATAATTACATTTCACATCTCTGGAATGCTAAGTGGATGTTACACCACTTTCCCACTAACACTCATCTTGTGGTAGTCACACCCATTGTTTAACTTCTGCCACCCTTTATTTTGTTGCAGAATGCAGCCCGCAGAGGTTAACCACAGGCGTTTTTGTCCAAAAGTACAGGGCTGTTGTATTAGCTGAGCAAATTTCAGGTGTTTGCTGCAACAAAATAATGTGGGAGAGGTCAGTGGTGGGTCTGTATGCACAAAGGTATCAATGGGCAAAATGGTAGGTTGCAGGCTGGTTTTAGAATGAAGCCTTTGGAGGGCAGCCAAGCGTTGCCCTGCAAATAAGCATTTGCTGGGCGCTACGACAGGGTTCTGACAATGCAGGGTTGTATCAGCCTTTTGATCGAGGTGCAAACCCGTTATCAACGTGCACATCAAGCACATGAAATATCCTATTGTAGCCAGACTTGCAAAGGAGGCTTAAGCAGTTAATGAGTTACTGCATCAGGAATACACAAACTTTTCCCCATTGTTAATGAAAACAAATAATCCTTTAGAGTCTAAAACGTAGCAACCAGGTTGGTTTTTTCTTTCAAGAAACAAATCCACGTTCCTTTGGATTCTAGGTGGTCAGCCCAAAAGTTCAATGAGCTGAATAACCAGTGAAACACCAGGCTTCTTTTGCTATTTGCTGGTTTGTTTGGAATGCAGTTTATATAGAAAGAAGGAACCTGTCAGCTGCCTGGTAAAGTGACCCAACAGCGCACTGCCAAAGCAAAGTTAGGACAGAAGGCAAGCTGCATGAAGGCTGAGACTTACACACAATAAGTTACAGCTGCTTCCCAGCGAGGGATGCTTGGCTAAGAATGCATGTCCAGCACTCTCCTCCTGTCTGTGTAACTCTTTTGCTGAAGCTCTAAGTCTATTTTACTTCATCCTTTCTTTTCAAGTCAAGCATTAGCTACTGGCTTTAAAATTAATCCGCCGGCAGTGAGTACACAGAGGGTTTTTGGAAACCAAGGGTGAAAGTAAGAGCCCACGGGGGGAAAAAAGGATATTTTGAAACAATAGGTCTCTTCTTTTACATCCCAGCCAACTAGGGCATGCATTAGTAACAGACACTCAGTGTTGATGCTAGAACCCTATTTGCACAGAGGAGGAGATCATGGGGAACTGAACTCTTCATGAAATAAGGAAAGGGAGCTTTGAATTTCTCACATGTAAAGTGTTTTAGTTAGGAGCAATACAACTTCTGGTAGCTGGTTTGCTACTGGCAAGGAGTCCTAAAGACACAATGACAAACTGCTGGGCCACTTGCCTCCTGAATCGAACTATGATCACCTTTCTGTTATGGAAATAACTGACATCATTCAAAAGCAGAGTGCAGCAGCATTACAGTGTGGAACATCAGCAGCTGCAGCCCATGTGACAATCTGTAGCTTACATTTTCAAATGCACACTCTGGCTGAGGTTTACTTAAAGAGATGCCAAACTTGGTGCATATCTGCTCTTTTACAAAAAAAGCTAAATAGTGACCTGCAGTCTCTCTGCTGCTGCTAATGCAACAGATAATCAATCATTCCTCTGGCAGCTACCCACAGCAACTAGAGGTCAGCAATCCATATTCATCTTTCTTGCAAGTCTGCCAAAATGAGTCTGCGGTCCTTAAGGCAGCAACGAATTTGGCCTGTCCTTGCCTTGAGGGACAACAACTGGAACAAGGAGTTCCTGTGGCACAGGGAGAAGAGAAGGACTCACAGATGCCTGCGATAGCTGGGCAGGTCACAGGCCTTCCGCTGATATTATGTTTCAAAATCCAGTCTCCACAAAAGTACTTTTATCTTCTTCCACTCAAATCAACTACTTAGTGGCTTGTGACAGATAGTACCCTGCAAACATCAGCCACATGTGGCTGCAGTAGCTAGCAAAGCCAAAACTTTAGTTGGTTTTCATTTCCAGTTGAACAGACTTCCTCCCCCCCACAATTCAGTCAAAACCAAATCACAGCTCAACTTCATTCACAGCTAAAATATTCCATTTCCACATGGTGAAAAACAAACTAAAATGAAAGATGATATTCTTCCATGATGGCCTTACAGCCTCGCTTCTACCAGTGATGCAAAGCTGAACATTTCAAGATACTTACATCAAGGATTAATTTGACTCCACAAGTATTTCTCACTACAAGCTGCAATCACAAACTGATGCAGATGTGGTGAAAAAGAACCAAGTTACTCAAGTTATTCGGCAGTGAAGTCTGAAAACACAGTGATTTGCACATGGGCTTGACTTTTGTCATGCCAGTATCTTTCTAGAGGCAAGTGATCTGAAACCCTGAACCAGCCTCAGTCTTTGTACTTACACTGGTCATCAGCTGGGATGAGAACTCTGCCATTCTATTCATGCCTTGGATTTCTGACTGAATGTGGATTTCTTTTAAGCTTTCTCTTGGATATGGAGCAGTCTTTTGATCAAAAAAAAGAAGGGGGGAAAAAAGGGAAACTGCATGCAAACAGAATGTAATTAAATAGGGGAAGCAGGGGCTTGGATTTTATCACTGGTTTGCCTATGTAACTGCAATCAAGTGAAATTGCAGAAAATTAGGATTCTACAACATTTTCTTTGTTTGAATACATGGAAGTGGAACCCCTTAACTAGTCCCTTTCGATCACAGAGTTTTCTTTTTCTTAGTTTGAGGCGGTCAAGGCGTTGTCTAGTTTTAGTAGGACATCCAGACTCCTGCTCTGGGAATGCCTCCTGTGCCATAGTAGGCTCAGGAAGAAGAGAAATGCTGACTTAGACTGTGGAGAGGGGGAGGGGAGACAGAAGACTCTGCTTTATGTATTTCTTAGCTTTCTCCAGAAAAGCATGCAGCAGCCAGATAAACTCTAATGCAGTGGGAACCTGTCTCCAGCTTTATGCAACCCTGTCACTCATGCTTTTATACATTTGGAACGATTTTTACCTCCTTTGTGTTTAGTTCTTCATTAGCTACAAGCAGGGAAAGAGGTTTTAATGCAGTGCAACAAATGTAGCAGAGAAAATGAAGTCTCGGCTATCCTTGGATGGCCTTCCTTATATAATATGGAAGCATACAGAAATGTAGCAACATGGACACAAACCCCAGTATAGATTTATGCACCTTATTCATACTCTGGCTTCAAGTCAAATGCAACTGAATGCATGAGCAGAAATATTTCCCAGCACTGGAGATGCTCCCAAACTCGGGAACAGGTATAAATATTAATGCCTAGTAGAGAAACAATTCTCTCTACCCCCTTTCTTCATCCTGTGGGTCGTTTAATGAAACACATTTCATGAACCCTCTGCTTCAGTTTCCATACACTTCAGTCCTAGGACATTGATAGATAGGATTTTTAGTCACTATTTGAGAACTATTGCTGGGCATATATGGAAAAAAGATTTGGTTTTAGGAAATGAAGTGTGTGAATCTCATTCAAATGTTGGAGTTTTGCCAACAAAGCCTCACACTTTGGATTTGCACTAGAACCTCCTGAATGGTGAATGGATCAGCCTTTGGGGTCTCCTGCCTCCCAGACAACACAAGGGCTGAGGAACACAGGGTCTGAGGAAGTGCTGCTCTGCTTGTCTGTCTTCTCCCAGTTGCTGTGAGGGCTCTCAGCCCTGGTGGTAACAGGATGGAAGACACTTCCCTGACATGAGATCTAGTCTGCAAAAACTGCAGGCCCGGGTGAGAGGTTCAGAACTCGTTATGCACGGAACCTCCTTGACACCATCTGGGAACTGGGCCATCTCACTACCATTCCTGCAGCCGCTATCATCAGGCAGGCACAGGAGCTGGCTGGGCAGCAAGGCTGCCATGTGCCTCACTCTGGGGGTCGGGCCTACTCCAGCAAAGGCCACAGCCGTGCAGCACAGGGCAGGCAGTGGCACTGTGGCTGAGTGCACGGTAGCTGCGATGCTTGGCAGCCCTCCGCATCCCGTGAACCGCACTGGTCTCAGTGCTAAAATGCCACTGGCCACCCCCCTGCCATTGTCCGGAGCCGCCCGGCCGCCGGGGGGCGCTGCGAGCGTCCTTCTGCCTCCTGGCCAAGCCCCCAAACCTCCAGCCTCTCCCCTCCACCTTCCCCGCTTATTGGCTTATTGGCTTGGCCGTCCTCCTCCCTCCCGCTTTACCTTCGGGAAGAAGCAGGCCGAAGACACTCTCCCCGCCTTCGTGCAGTGGTTCCGCCTCGCTAGGCCCCTTCCCCTGCTTCGGTGGGCGAGGGAGGTGTCGACCCGTTGCCCTCCCCTGCCCTCACCGTGCGTGCGGCGTCGGGCACGCCACGTTACGTCACGGCGCGGCACGGGCCGCCGCCGCCAGCTGACTGCTCACCCCCGGAAGTGATGCAGGGAGGGGGAGGCAGTCTCGCAGGGAGCCGCGGAGGTGAGTGAATTGGACCATGTCTCTTCCCGTCCGCGCCGGGCTGCGGGCGCCACGGGCGGGGGCCCGCCGGCGGCGGCGGGAGCGGCGCGGGGCTCGGTTCAGTTCGACTCGACTCGGCTCGGCTTGGCTCGGCCCGGCAGGCGGCCAGGGCTGCGGGGCTCGGCCGGCAGCTTCGGAGGTTGCGGGGGCCGTCGCTCTGCCCCTCAGCCCCGGCAAGGGCCGGTTGGACGCTGGGGGCCCCGCGCCGCCGCTCTTGCCCCCTCACGGTGGGCCCCCCCGGAGCCGCAGCCCACCTGGTCCCTGTGGCTGGCAGCCGTCGAGGCGGCTCGCCGGTACCGGCGTGCCTGGCCGGGAGCCGGAGCCTCCCCCGGTGCCGTGGCGCAGGGCGGTCCCGTCCGGGGTGCTTCTCCGGTTGGTGTTCGTTCGGTCTCGCTCCGTGCAGGCCGGTGGAGCGCTAGGCGTGTAGCGCCGGGTGCTGCCGAACCGAGCCTGCCCGTCACTAACGCATGTGCCCCAAGTCATGGTGCTGGCTTACATCGGGCTGTGTTTTGTTGTTCCATATTTTTCTCTTTCGGGGCGTGCCAGCTGCAGAATCCTAAAACGTTTCCTGATAAACCTTCTCTGAGCGGGCAGCCCCGCGTCCTCCCCAGCACTCGAGATCAGCTGCTTTGTTCAAACACTTCGTGCCCAGCCTTTACACGTGTAACGCTGGAAGGTGTATGTGCTTTGTGTTTTTGGGGAAAAGGCAGACAGATAAAATGTGGAGCGATTTATTTCCCAGATAGTTGTAATCTGAACATACCATCTTTGCCCAGCCACTTCTCTTCCTTTAGCTTTCACTCCCTCTCCTGAGCATGTTTACCCTTCCTGTGGAAGCTGCAATCTGTGTTAATCACTCTTGCTCTCTGGGGCTGTGGTGGTACCAGTAAGCCACTCATAACAAACTGTAACTTGCATAATCAGTGTTTCAAGCAAATGTTGATTGAAAGAATATGCCTTTCCTATTAGTGCTGTGGTTGCTGGAAAGAATCATTGATTATCTTTTAAACAGTTAACACTGCTGACATGCTGTCCTTCAAAATGTTACACTGGTAACTGGGTAGTGTGATGCCAGGTATCAGAACACATCATTGATCCGCAGCTGGTCACTTTTTTTATGTGGTAATGTCTGCCACATAATTTAAAGGGGTAATAGGTTAAGTGCCCTGTAAGAATAGGAGTATATTTGCACAAAGAAAAATTACAGAACTGCCTTACCTTTTAGAAAATCACAGAGAAAGCTCTCTGGGAGTTGGATTTGTGCTGCATGGTCTGTCATTTTTTTTTTGGAGAAAGTTGATCAATAGACTTCTCTTCTACGCACGTTCTTAGCTGTTTAAGAGCCTCTTTGTTAATGTGTGACTGTGGTATTGGTGTTGTATTTGGGCTCGTGATGGGAAGAGTGAGTGTCTCGGGTGCTGGTGCTTCTGGTGCCCATCTGAACAGTGCTGCATGCTTCCATGGTAAGAGATAATCCTCACAAAAGGAAGCATCATCCTATGTTTTCTGTGTGTGAAAGTAAGGAAGTCTGACTTTGTGTTCCTGTCAGTTCTGTAGTTTGTCTTTAAAGTCTTCCACACACAGGTGTGTGTCAGTGGTCTGTGCAAAACCTTTGCAGCCCTTTGCATGAAAGGCAGCATGCAGCCCAAAGCAAAGATCTTGTGTGCATCAGCAGAAAAAGGAGAGCTTGTGATCTGTGCTGAATTAGTTCAGATTTACAAAGTACAACTGGCTTTACAAATGTGCTGCAAATCTCAGCTCTTGTAATGATGTCTAAAATTCTGATTATTTCCTAACAGGAGGTTCTGTGCAGGTATGAATGGTTATAATCCTTCATAATCCTTTAAAAAAAGACTCACAAAACTATTAATGAGGGAGCTTACATCTTAGCTACTACTTGGCTGCTCAATGTGATGCTTGTGAAATTGCTTTCATCTTAGAACTGACAGCCAGCAATACGATCTGAAGTCTGCTCCTGTGTCTTTAAGGCTGGGCTAGGTGCTGTATCTGCACAGTTCCTTGCTTTATTTTGGAGTTGGAAACAGTCCTGTTTATTGCAGATTCTAAGCTGTTTGCATCAGTAGTTCTTTTAATTTGTTGATCTTGGAAATTCATAATTACATCCTGCTGCCATTCAGAGTCAATTGTATTAAAAAAAACCCAAAGTGATCAGATGAACTGGAGGAGTGGATTGGTGAGAAAATGAAGAACAGCTCTTTTGGAAGACTGTCACTGAAATTAGTTACAGAAGTATATGGGGAGCCAGACAGTTTGACAAACATCTGAGATGAAGGGACTTGTTCTGACAAATTTGTGTGGGGATGAGGAAGAGGCTTGGTTCTGCTGCTTTCTTTGTTTCAATTTCAGGAATAGGAAGAACTCCCCGTGTGTGGTGTGTGTATTGGAGCAGGGGAATATAACGTGGATGGAAAGGAGGTGGAAGAATGAGGAGTAGACATGACTTTGTAAACTTGCGTTTTCTCTTGGCAGAAAACGTCTAAAGGTGGTCTGGAGATGGGGAAATGCACAGCTGCAAGTCAGCAGCAACACAGCTTTCCCAGTACTGCTCAGGACTGTTCCACGCTGTAGTGCTCTGTTTTCCTTACTGGTGCCGAGGAAGTGTTGATAAATGTAATTTAGAGCCTCAGAGCGCTATCAAGTCCATGGTGGTGGGGCTTTGGCATTTTGTTAAGAACTTGCAAAGTGCAGAAACAATGTTATTGTTCCATTAGGCACATGGGTCTGTAGTAGTGAGTGTAACAGGAAAACTCTGCTCTGAGTAAGAAGAGACTAAAAATAAAGGCATAGGACGTTAGAAAAACATTCCTTCCTTTCATCTTCATCCTTGTAAATAAAGGAGGAGCTGAAGATTGGTAGCCAGAGTTCTTGGAGACTGAAAGAATAATTTGTGAACGCTTTAGGGACTTGCTGGTCACAAGAATGTAAGAGGGAAAACCCCTTAACAGCCTTCATCAGAATTCCCCGACTGGGCTCCTTCTCTCTGGCGGCTTCTCCCTAGGGGTCTGCATCTTATCTCGCTGGTTTCCTTTCCTCTATTTGCTTCTGAGTAATAGGCTTTGTCTTCTGGTTACTGGAAGTCTAATAATTTCTTTTGTCTCTTCCCCCTTCCTCCTTTTAAAAATACTAGATTAAATGGCTGCAGTGTTTTCCAGATTATCTGCGTTGGTGACATAGATTAATTGTGTACTTTACTAAGTTATTCAGCAGTAATGACATAGCAACTTGACTCGAAACAATGGTAATTTAATGGCAAACGTTCAAGGCAAATGTTGCCTTCTGTCACCTGCAATTTACCCCCTGTAAACATGTGACACAAGTAAACTGTCTGTGCTGGCTTTCTCAGTGTCTTCTGTACAGTGAGTTGTCTCAAGTGTGTCTTTTGAACCAGTCAGCTATCTCTCTCCTTCCCCCCCCCCCCCCCCCCCCCCCTCTTTTTTTCTGGCTCTTGCTTGAGTCAGGTAATTACAGATCTGGGTTGAAGACTTCCCCAGGAGTGATAGGAAAAGCGGAGACTCGCAGATGCGTTCCCATCGTTCTTGACTTCACCCTTTCGTGAGGTGATTCTGTGGAACTGCTCAGCTATCGGTGACTGGCTGTCGGTGAGCAAGTCTGAGAGCCCTAGGGGCAGTGGTGGATGCCAAACTGAGGGGGAGCTCTGCTTCCCCTTGCACAAATGGCAGTATTCATTCTGGTGATGTAAGGAGGTTCTTCTTGTCACATGTGTGACAATTTGGCCTTGGTGTGACCGTTTTGTGATGGTTTTGCGTTGTGATCTTGGTATTAACCAGAACAGATTAAATAAGGGAAGGCTTCTTGCCTAACAGATGATCTAACAACGAACCTATTTAGACTCGTTATGTCTCTGTTTTAGCTCTGTTGGGCAGCTCTCCGGTACAGTGATCTGCATCTTGAAGGAAACAGAAAATCTGAATTTTAGGTAAAGGCTACTTAGTTTGCTACTAGAAGAGTGATGGTGAGGGAACTGAGCTGCAGGTATTGAAGAACTCTTTCACAGATGTAGGAATACTGTAGAGAAACCAACAAAAGCAGAGGTGGTGAGGCAGGATTCCAGTAAAGAGAACGAGCTGGTATAATCTCGTGTCTCAGAGTAGTTATAAATGCTGTTCTGTCTGTGGCATCTGGTTTGTGAAAGACAAAACTTACTTAGCAAAATGTGAGAATGCTGCTACTGACCTCCTGTCTCAGTTTGTTGTTCCCAGAAAGTCAGACTGCCAAAGACAGTGTGACAGATATAGTTCTTGGTTGTCTCACTTTTCCTGTTCAGTGAACAGAAGTGGGTTTTTAAGGAACCAAAAGGATTATGTGCTCCTGAAAAATAACCAGTCTTATTTTTTGCATCCACACAGTAGCAGAAAGTAACAGTTTTTAGTTCTTACTCTGAATTTACTTTTTTTTTTTTGGTTGTTGTTACTGTGATACAACTTTTTCGTCTGTAACTTTGAAACAGCTGATGCAGGCAGCCTTATCCTCGAAAAGGCTGGAGAGAAGTCACCTCAATGCTTATGATTATGGGAGCCGTGCGTAGCTTGGTAATAGACTCACAAACACAAACGTCCTAGAACTTGGGTTTGGCCATTTGCTGACTGTTCAGTATTTTCATTGCAAATGAGTCTGTGCAGAGAGCCTCAAGTACTCTGGATCAGCACATCAATGGGCGGTCTGGAAATGCCAAAGGTCTGATGTACACCAGCTTCAAGCACAGTTACCTGTGCTGGGAGGCAGTGATCATGTCTCACGAAGCACAGGATAGATACCTATACAACTTATGTCTCTTGTGAGACACAAGACATCAAGTGAAATCAAGGATATGTGGCAACTTGTTAACTAAACCTGTGTATTGGTTGAAGCTGCCACCAGGTTTAGAATAGAGTGGAATAAACCAAGTTGGAAGAGACCTTTGAGATCATTGTGTCCAACCTATCATCCAACACCATCTAACCAACTGAACCACGGCACCAAGCACCCCATCCAGTCTCTTCTTAAACACCTCCAGTGATGGCAACTCCACCACCTCTCCAGGCAGCCCATTCCAATGGGCAATCAATCTCTCTATGAAGAATTTCTTCCTAACATCCAGCCTAAACCTCCCCTGGTGCAGCTTGAGACTGTGTCCTCTTGTTCTGGTGCTGGTTGCCTGAAGGAGAGCTAGAAATCCTTGCAATAACCAATCACCTATGTTCCAGTAGTACTCAAAGGAACTCCATTGAAGCTACTGATACAATTAGCATCTGAAAACTGCAGTGTGAAGGGTTAGGGTCATTCACTGCAGCAGGGAAGTCAGGACTAGGGTCTCTTCAGGTAACTTGGTGTGTTTTCTGCTTTAAAAATGGTAGTCAGTTTAAAAATCCAAGCTTATGCTCTTAAAGCACTTTCAGATGTCATTTCTTTCACTTAGAACAATTTTTTGTACGTTGCTTAAATACTGGAATCATATTTATGTGGTGAGCTGGTGCTGAAGTTCCTACACAACTGCATAAAACAAGGGATTCTTTTGGTTGGCAGCCTGTAAATTATGTTACTGAGATGGCTAGTGGGCCTTCTGTAAACTCCTTATGAGCATCTGCTGCCAGAAGTGATCTTAAGAGGTGGTCTGGCTCTTGTCTTTAGACTTGTCCCTTCCCTGCCCTGTTATGCAGCTGTATGGGTCACGGATCTCTCAGCTGCTTTGTGCTAGAGATGGGACACATCACCAGAGCTGCTGGAAGGACTTTTGTGTGTGTGTGAGAAATTGGTGTGTTTTTCTCATTGTTGAGAACAGTAAGAAGTGTAAAGTTCTTCACTTATTACAAGTAGTTCATAGCATATTTTACAATTGCAGGAATCCCTTGATATCTGCCTGAATTGTACTCAGCTGAATACAATGGATGGAGGTGCCTCAGCCACCGCAAGGTGAAGTCTGCTGGCTGAACTTGGTGCAAAAGAAAATCTGTGCACACTTGGCTCAGTTTAAAAGTAAAAGTGTCTTTAACATGGCAGAGCAGATTGCAGGCTGAGGTGGTTTTTCAAAGTTTCTGTGGTTTGGCCACAGGGTAGTTGCTGTTTTCTGTAGATTCATCTACGGAATAGAGACCCAGACGGCATAAGGTAAATATTTGTAGCACACCTACTTTCAGATGCTTACAGTGGGATGCATCTGTGTCAGATACCTGAGGGTCACGGCTTCTGTTGGTCCCATAATTAGCAGTTTTGCTGTAAAGATGTGAACTGATTGTGTCTGAGCAGAGAGTAGCTGCTTTAATTATTCATAACATTTACCGAGGTGCTAAAGGTCTATCATGCTGTGCAAAAGTTACAGGCACCCTGGAAAAACACTGAAGGGTGATTCTTTTACAACCCTTTGCACATTAAAAGGGGGGGGGGGGGGGGGGGAAATCCCCACAAACTCTCATTACATGATGATTTGGGTTTTTTTGTAAATGCCAGACCTTGAGAGTTGTGTGGCCTTTGCCAAGGATCCTCAGGGAGAAGGGGAAGATTTGTAGTTTCCAAATGGATGGAGATGAATTGCTCAGTGACCACATTTTGGGGATTTGAAGGTGGTAGATTGAAACTCATCCAGGATTTGAGCTATATGCAGTGCAAAAAAAAGTGTGTCCATGTCTTAAGTATGTGTGAGGTAGGGAATCCAATGGAATCTGGTTGGGGTTTCAGCTTTTCTGAAAACTGATGGTGTGATGTTGAACAGCCACATTGTTTGGCTGTCCTGATTTCCCCTTTGTCTTGCCCATAGCCTAAATAGATCTCTCAAAACAAGTGCATGAATGAGTTTAATTTCTTTACATTAGAGAAGCACCTAGAGGCACCCTTCTCAGATTATGTGCTATTTAGCTAAGGGGACTTGGGTTTGCTCTCTGAAAATACAGTAGTCCTCACAAATAATTTCACCCACCTAATAAAATATGATGAGGCACATAATGGGGAAGGATTTAAAACTTCTTAAATGGGGCCAGGTGCAAAAACAATGAGAAGAAATTGGGAAGAAGGTATTGTGTGGTTAGAGACTGTAAAAGAAAGGGGAGAATTCAAGTATGATGGATGTGTCTGCTGAAAAAGCTGCTAAAGTGATACATCTTCCACAAGAAGAGGTAGTAAAGTGCCTTTGCTCTCTCTTTCCCTGTTATTTTAAACATTATTAATGTTGTTTTTTTAAGCTAACCTTGTATAATTAGCTACACACAGTGACCTACAGATCCAAAATGTCTCATCCAGTTCTTCTTATGACTGCATGTTGAACTTTGAACATGAAAGGTGATGCTGTGCCCTGCATCTTCGTGGGGTGCTCCTCAAGACTGCAGAGAACAGGTTTCTTCTGCTCAGAGACTTGAATGGAAAAATCCCCCCTGATGTCCCAGCCCTGGACTTGAAGTGGCAGCACACCATGCTGAGATGCTGGTGTTTGAGATTTCTGCCTGCTCCTCGGCAACCGTGGGGCTGCTTCTGGGAGCAGGTTTGGTGACAGCTCTGGTTCTTGGCACTGAGGGCTGGCCTAGCATTATGGGCTGTAGACATGGTGAAGCAGTTTCTGAATCTATTGTTACTTGAATTTTTAGATATATTTGTAGCTGCCTCTCTTTTCTTCCAGACTAGTGAAGCCTTTTCAGTATGGTCTTTCTTGGAGTCCATGTCTTGGTTGAGAAAGTATTCATGCTTCCAACATATGCATGGTCTGGCTTGGTTTTCCCATTGACTGCCAGCTAGCTGCCTGCCAAGTGGCAGCCAAAACTCTGCATGGTCCCTTTTCATGTTTCTGTATAACTAGCTGGTACTCTGATACAGGTGTGTTCTATGGAGACAGACTTGACCAGTCTGATCAGTTTGTTTCCAAAGCTTGAAGCAAGGTTAATCAGAAATAGTTTGTTATCCTGATTTGGAACAGATTGACCAAGCTGTCATCTGTTTGCCCCCCAGAATCATAACCTGGCTGTAGTTCATTGAAAGATGCTTGCACTGGAGGAAGTCTGACAATCTAATAATTCATTTTAATTAATTGCAGCAGGACTTTCCTGTTTTTAGACTTCCTATTAAATAACTTTGCATAAGTGTGTTTGTGCAGCAGAGGTGCAGAGCAGATGTGCGTGACTGACTGGTGCTAGCACAGCGTTTGGTTGGGGATGTGGTGAGGTGTCTTGTGGGCTGATGAAAGGCCATAATGTGCCCTTTGTGCTGGAGACAGAGTGCTTTTGCTGAGAGAGATTCATTGCATGTTAGCCCTTGAAATAAACAGTTTCCATAATGTGATGGCTTTGCTGACCGAAGCTTTGTTCGTACTTTAACACTTCTACCCAAGTGTTTGGTGCTGTGGTATAGAGCTTTTAGCTGCAGAGTGAAATATCCCACATGCAGAGTTGATCCCCTCAATTTCTGACTGCTAAAGAGGGAAATAGTATCACTAATTCTTCATTGATTCCCCACAGAAAAGCAAAGAAAGTTGCCTTTCGTGAGAACACTCAACTCCTACCTTTGGAAACACTGCTCATGACAAGCATTGAGGGCAATAGCTGCTTTGGCTCTGCAGTGCCACCAGTGCTCTGGAGACCCAAAGTCACAGAGGGAGTTGGACACAGGTGCAAAAAGAGGCAGGTGAACAAAACAAAGGTCTCCATAATCCTGAGGGTGCATAGCATTTACCTTTTTTTTCCCCTCAGTGGACTGCTGAGCAGGATTGCTAACAAACGATACAGGAGAGTGCTTTGTGAGTTAATGCAGTGTGACAGTCCACCTGTGCCGGCAAGGGGAGATGTTTGGTGATTGCACCTTGCAGCCCTGACCCAAGCACTGAATGAAAACCTGTGCCACAAAAGTATTGATGCCGCTTTCTACCCCGTCACAGTCACCTTGTGGGATTTAGGATGAAGCCAGCCACAATGCATTGCTGTGCTATGACAGCCTTTAAATACAGGCTTGAAGAGCTTGGGGTTTTAACTGCTAACTCCTCCTAACCTTTTATTTCACATCCCATAATTGTGTTGCCACAGAAGTTTACACTTGCTACTACAAGGTGAAATGGGCAACTTGGTAGAATAAAAGCAGTGAGAATAGAGGAAGAATTGTAGCTGGCAGTTATGACAGATACTAAAATTTCTGGCTCCTGGCTCCAGACAGTGTGTGTGTAAATATCAGCCAACATGGAAACTACTTCAAACAACCTGAAAAAGTTTGGCTTTTGCTGGGTAGGGCTGAACTCCGTCGGATTCCACTGCTTTTGAACTTGAAATAAGTGTTTGCTTCCAATGTGTGCTGTGGGCAGCTGGAAATGTAGATCTGGTGGATCATAGGTTTCTTCCAAAGAAATACAAATCCAATTGCAAAGCAGTTAGTTTGTTGCATGAAGTTGCCATGACAATGGTTTTTAAAATGTGAAGTGTAAGATGTTGCCTCTCTTCTATTTAAGCAGGCTCCTGGGGGAATGAGGCTACACAGTGCCCTGTGTCCCTCCCAGCTCTTCTCTTCCTCCCTCCCTCAAAGATTTATGAAAGGAATTATTTACTTGCAGGGGGCCAAAAGAAATTAACATAAGTGCCAGATGTTACATTTCCCTAAGTACTTGAAATTCATGGGATGCTATGGTCAAAATAGAAGGAAATCCAAGCTGTGGGAGAGGCTGAACACCTCCGTTCCTGTGCACATTTAACCTGGTTGGTGGCTGTGCCAGTCTAGGCAAAAAAGCTGTGAGGCCATCAGAGCAGGAGGCAAAAGGGGTTGTTGTTTGTGTGGAAGATGAGGTCTGGAAGTGGAGGATATAAATCCAGAGTGGAGCAGGCTTTTTGGACTGTCCATTGCAAAGGTAAATGCCTGCAAGTGGTTCAGCAGAGATACGGTTTTGCTCTGTGTGGGGTACAGGTGAAAGTACCACTCCACAATTCCAGGGGGTTTTAAAGCATTTTGGATGTTTGTTTCCCTGGGTTTTTAAAAGCTTTTTAAAAAGGCTTTGATCTGAACTAGATTTCATTTGTCTGTCAAATCTGTTCCAATCCATGTGCAGTACTCAAGTTTGGGGAAAACTCCAGTTCTGTGGATTGGCATGTGTGATAAGAACTTGCTTCATGGTTGTCTTTCTACATCTGTTCCTTTCTTTCTACTGAAGAAAGCACTGAAGAAGCTAATGTTCCCACTTGTTTGCTACGAAGTAGGTCTCATGTAAAAAGTAAGTATGCAGAAAGGCAGCTTTTGATCACCTGTCTGCTCCCTGGGTGTGCTAGGAGCTGTAAGAACAAGACATCTTAATGTTTCTGTTAGTATGGTAGAGCAGAACTGCTTTGCCAAAGCTTCCTTGCTTGTTTCTGTTGTGTTGCTCATTCTTTTTTTTTCCCTAGATCAGATACAAACAGAAGTGTTGAGTAGGTGCTGTGGTTGTAGCTCTTGCTATACAAACCAGACATACCTTTGTCTGTCATCTTCTCTTCACAGCTTCCTAGTTGCATAGCAGTGCTAGGAATTTAAGAGCAGTGAAGTTGAGCCAGCTCAACTGAACATGGGAAAACAAACATGGAAATGAATGTGCTAGGGAATGAAAAAAAGAGAATTAGTTTCTAGACCCAAATCATGCTTTGCTAGGTAGCAGCTGTCTGGCACTCACAGATTAAACAGCCACTTAGCTAACATGCATTGACAGTGATAGCATGTCCTCTGTTTTGCTTTGAGTGCATGATAGGAGGAATTAACTCTTCCCTGCTGACAGCCCTACAAGTGTCCGGAAGTCTGTGTTTGCTCCTGGCAAACATTTGAGCTTGTCTGCTGTATCCAGTACCAGATCTATGGTGTATGTGCCAATGCAGAGTGAATGGTGTTAATGCTACTTCCTAAGTCAAAAAGTGTAGTTTTATAAAAAGAGTCTCCTGGCTCTGAAGGGTTTTATGAAATGCATAGTGGCTTCTGAGTGATTTGGTGCGTTTTATGGCTTTCATAGCCACTTCTAAATGTCAAGATTTGTGTGATCTTTTGTCTTGCAGTATTCCATGTGGAACCAAGGGAGCCTGAAAACTGTGGGAGCCTGAACGAGGCTGTAAAGCTAGTGGAATGATTCCCTGTGTAGCTGAAACTATGTAAGTATTAGATGCTTGCTTGCCCTGTATCAACTGTTAGAGCAGCAATTGCTTCTGGTTCAGCAGCTATACAATGATCCTCTCGTGCGTCCCCAGTGAAGAGTTTGTGTGTATCTTGCTCAGATCTAGAAAAAGGAGGGACACCCATGGTACTGTTTCCTACTCTCAGCTATTTCAGAAGTGATGAATCCCTCTTCACTGAAAGGTAGATAATGCACAGTGAAATTCTGTAGAGTTTTCGCGGTCGGTACTCAAGTGTTGGCGAGAAGTTGAGGTTTGGTTAAGCTGTAGCAATGTTATCTTTGCCTTAGCTAGCGAACTGCTACTTGAGAAGGGATTTAATGGTTGGCTGAACTGTGTCCCCTTTTGTTATGAGATTCCCTAAATATGCTCTTGAATATATGGAGGGTTCTTTCCTCTTCTCTCTTGATACTTTCTGTATTGAAACTCATAGGGAATACCTTCTGATGCAACGCTTCATTAAAGGGCATAATGTTTGGCTGTGTTTTGTTATTCTCTGGATGTATCCAATCATTTCTGTTACTACAATAATGTTGGTCATTAAGGAAAAACACAGGGTTACTTAAATATCTCCTTTGCATCTTCTTTCCTCCTGCCAGCTCTCCCCCATTTCAGCATGTATGACAGAATTACTGAGTCACTTGGTTGTTTTGCTCCTTTCAAATCTTGGGTTTCATATGATCTGTGTCGCTTGAAAATGGAGAGAAAAGGATTTCCTGACAGTACTTTTAAAAGGCACCAAAAAATTCCTAACCAGAACCAAACCCACCTCCCACCCCCCCAAGCATTAGCAAGGTTTTCCAATCTTCTCTAGGTTTTCCATTCAGTGTATTGAGTAATAGGGTTCCACACATCCTTTGTTCTTGGAGGGTGGTTTTGCTTTAGCTGGCTGTATTTGCCAGCTCCAGTCTTCCTGTGTTTCAGTTGCTTACACGCCTCTAGAAAGGAGTAAGGAACATCATTGTTGGTCTCTGCTTTGCAGTTCCTGTTGTGTGGAAGATGGCCTCATGGGCATCTTGGTGATTCATATTTACTGTAGGTTATTGCTCAATTCTTGTCTGAGTAATCAAATGTCTTTGGGAGTACTGCATCCTGTAGTGCCGAGTACGTTTCAACCTTAGCCCTGAATTTTGATCCCATTTAGTAAAAGGGCAAAACTAGTGGTCACTGCTGCCTTTTATGCCTCAATGTTATGTTACAAGCCTGTTACAGCAATTTGGCTCTTCCAAACTGATCCTTCTGGGAACTGGTGCTTTGCCATCAATCCAGTGTAGCCTTTGTGTGCACGACAACTTTATACTTGTAGTTCCCCATCCAGCTGGGAGAAATACCCCTGCATGTCCTTGTGCTCACTTAACTGTAATGGGCATGACCTGGACGTGACATTTGCTTTGCTCTGCAGCTCAATGAGTAGCTCTGTTCACTTTCCTGAGAGTGCATTTTCATACTCCTTGAACACTGAGTTCAGTGCAGCTCCTGATGCTGCAATTGGATCCTCTCTCTCCATCCTTCCTTAACAAAAGGGCCAATTTCTCCCACTTGTTTCTATCTCCTTCCGAGGCTCTTGTTCCTTTCATGCCTTGAAACCTGAGTCATGTAGGAAGCGGAGGTGACTAGTAAGTGAATTGGATGCAGCTCAGGAGGTAACTGATGGAGTGCCCAAAGACTTTTCTCTTGCAAAACCAGATACATGTGCAAACTGCCAGAGGATGCAGGCTGACTTTGTTGTGTTTTTTTAAAGCTGTTTTTACTATTTTGGGGGTAGAGTGCTTCAAAGTGTCTGGCACATGGCATCCAGTTTCATGTGGTAGAAAAGCAAGAAACTGCAGCAACTGTACTTCAGTGTTTTCTAGTGTTTGCTCCTAATGAGTAGGGCTGTACTCTGTAAACCTCAGAGGAAGGAAGATCTCTGTTACTTCAGGGAGGAGCACTGCTAGCAGAGCCCAGGCAGTGGCTGCTCAGGAGCAGCAGTCATCTGTTTGCAAGGCAAGTAGGTTGGAGTGCAGCAAGCGTGTTTGTTAGAGGGGCATGCTGGAGGGCACGCTGCAGGGAACATGGCTAACCTGCACTCTATGGGTTAATGTTACTGTGCTGACAGGGGCGTTCTGAAACACCTGTTGGGACACTTCCTCACTCAGGTGTTTAATCATGCTGGCTGACCTTCCTTTGGTGTGTTGTGGTGCTGTCTTGACAGTAAACTGTTTCATCAGACTGGTGATGTCACTTTGTAATCTTGCATGTTGGATTGTTGTCCTCATTCATGCAAGCGGTTGCTTAGAAAGCTTGGCAGCATGAATTGCTGCTGTTAGGAAGAGTTATGGACAGAGTATGGGAGTTAGTCCTTCAAACTGTCTCTTTTCAACTTTACATTGGGGATTCCTGAAGTGAGTTGGATTAATCTCTGTCCATTATGCTGCTTGTGATTTGACTGCTACCAGCTCCTTTAGAGGGAAGGACTAATAGGCAGCTGTTCCTATGCTGTCCATAGGGAAGAGCTGTTCTGAATCCCCAGCAGCTAATTGCTGTTATGTGTTTGAGCAGAAAGTGCTGTAAGTTAGCAAAATTTGACTTGAGTGCTAGTTTCTACTCAGGATATTTTTTATTCTGTTCCTTTACTTGTGTGCTTCACTCTGAAGAAAAACTTAGTTGAAGTAGTCCTAGCTGCTTTCGAGAAACTGATGGAAGAACAAGGATTAGTGCAGACTGAGCATTTGATTTCTCATGGGTTTAAAGAAATGGTGGTGGGGGGGGAAGAGCAAAGAAAGGCTGATATCTGGAAGTTAATCACGAAGCAGTAATTTACACTGACTACTAATATGCTGTTTGTTTTGGTATAATGAAAAAATGACTGGTGTAGACTGGAGAAGATGATGTTGCTCAGATGCACGACAACACAGGAACCAGTGCCAGGCTGTACTCCAGAGTTCAAAAGCTGTGAAGTACTAAGGATCAGTGAAATTGTCTTTTGGGTTGTTTCTGTGGAGATGCTTTTCCTAGTGAATCATTTAAAATGCAAATGCATAAGAGACTATTCTTGACTCCATTAAATGGAACTTTATTTGCCTATAAAAAGGATGCTGTAAAGTTCATCTTTAAAGCTATTTGATGAAAGGATGTCCCAGATGTTTGTTCCTTCTGCTGCTTAAAAAGAGGTCTTTTAGTTTTGTTTGTGGATTATGGGCTTAGGGAAAGGGACTGAGATGGGGAAGGGAAGCCAGGTAGTTGAAACCAGCATCTTGCCTGTTGTAGTGTACTGGCCAAAAGATTGATTGATTTAGTCTTTCCTCATGAAACCACATGGGTACTGTTTTGCCAAAACAGGCTGAGCAAAGATCTGTGTTTGTAACCCTAATATCTGGAGAATTCATCTGCACTTGCTGCTGCTGTTCCAAGCTGGTTTACAGCTTCGAACAGTGGTTTGGTCTCAGAAGAACTTTACCCAAGGAGAAAATACAGCAAAAGCTGACATGACATCTATTTTATGCCTTCATTTTTCATTTTTGTCTCTTTTCTCTTCTTGCTCTAATTCTGTAACCCGAAAGCAGTAAACAAAAGACAAGGCAAACCCAGTTTTTACGTTTGAGGCCTTTGCATAATTGACAGCAGAGATGAAATGCAAGTAGGTGGGTAAAGGAGGAATATGATAAGCAATTGCTTTCTTGGAGTTGATGTTTCTGGGAAATGGCCTCAGTGTGGCTGCATGCTGATAGGATAAGTGTCAATATCGGTGTTAGTTTGCTTTTAATAGGGGAAATTTTAAGAAACCTGTTCTGTGGGTAAAATACCTTTCCCAAACATGCAGGGTTTTACCATTGTGATTCCTAAACCCAGAGGATGATGTTATCATCTTGGCATTTTAATTTTGATCTTAAAAAAAAAACAACCCCAACAACAAAGCCCTAACTGGAATTGCCACTTCTTATCTGCACGTGTGTCTCCCTGAAAAAGGCTCCATTAAAAGGGTCCCCTCCCCCTGTCTGTCTGATTACCTGAAGGGAGGAAACCACTTGAAACAATGAATAATTCCCAAACACCATCTTGCTTGAAAGCTGTCTCTCTTCCTTTCTGCAAACACACTTTGTGTGTGTTCTAAGAACAACATTTAGATTCTAAGTTCTGTTCAAAAAAACCCTAGAACTTTCTTCTTCCTTTCCCTGCTACATCAAGAAACACCAAACCAGCCCCAAAACTCAAGACCCCTCTTTCCCCAGTTGCTGAAGGTAGTTGAAATCTAATGCTCAAGTCTCTGCCAGGTTGTCCCATCAGTGTCCCTATCCCCTCCACTACTTTGTTTGAGTGTTTTATACTCTACATTTAAAGTGTAGCCACACTCTATAAAAGCACTTCCTTTCAAACATTTCTGGGTTAGAGTAGTCTGTCTTGATGAAGCCTGTGTATGAATCAACCTCTTTGTAACCTATGTTGCAGTAAGAATTTTAGGAATTTCCTTTATTAGGACCCGTTGGTGTACTGCAGCCCTGAGCGAGCCAGCATTGATTTCTAGGTCAAACAGCTTGGAATTGCCTGAAATTTATGGCATATGCCAACCTCCTGTACACTGCTCCTTTTCAGGACACGAGGCTTGAATATCCTGAAGTTGGTCTACTGCTGGTGAATGTTATCCCACATTTAATACTTAAAATATTCCAGAGAAACAGCAGTGTGACTCTGAAACTGTTTTTCAGGTCAGTTGACTGCCGCTAATGGCATGGTGAGATGTGTTGAAGAGCAGCTGCGAGGGTGTCCGTCGGCAAGGGGACTGACTGCTCTAGAAGCTGGGCTCACAACATCATGGGCCAGTGTGTCACCAAGTGCAAGAATCCTTCTTCTACCCTTGGCAGCAAGAATGGGGAAAGGGAATCTGGAGGCAAGTCGCATAGTAAGAGAAGCGCGGTCCACAAAGATGACCACGGTTCAGCTTGCGGGAAGTCTTCAGGTGATATCCTTGTGAATGGGACAAAGAAAACAGATGCTGCTGTAGAGTCCTGTCAGCCTCCAATGTTTTCTGGAGACACAAAGAAAGACTCTGTTTCCAGCACGGAGGAGTCCTCGCTTCAAAGGATCGGGGAGTTGTTTAGGAGGTATAAGGACGAACGGGAAGATGCCATCCTGGAAGAAGGAATGGAACGATTTTGCAATGACCTCTGTGTTGATCCCACTGAATTTAAAGTGCTAGTTTTGGCTTGGAAATTCCAGGCTGCTACCATGTGCAAATTTACAAGGTTAGTTCTTGTAGAACTTGTAATTATTTTCATATGTTTAAAGTCTATCCTGTCAGCTGTGTGTTGGAGAGACAGCCTCATTAGCTTCACGTTCTTATTTCTTCTAACACTTGCATTTTGATCACATTAATTCCTACCACTATAGAAGGTAAGCTTTGTCTTGTCCTCTTTTTCCCTTCCCCTCACAGTGGGTCTCAGAACAAAGAAATACTGGTTTGGACATTATGCTGTTAATATTGAGCAGTGTAGTGTGATTCTGTAGACATTCATTCTCAAAAAAGCAGTTTTAGGGTATCCAGCATTAGCTCAGTGATGAGATTAGATTAGTTAAATTAATTTTTGCTCTAAAGCAATGTAAGATTCCTTAGTAATTGCTACCAGCTCTGTGAAAGAATGACAAGCTGCTTCCAAAGTGCAACACCAGTTGGGCAGGAACAATTCTTAATGTCTTTTTTCCAAGAGTAATCCTGTTAAAGCACAGAGAGGGAAGGAACTGTAAGATTTTGGGCACTGGTAGCTGTTTCATACTGTCTGACAAATGATTGATGTTTGAAGTGCTGTCTCCTTCTGGACAAGGGGAACAGTCAGCAAGCTTATAGCATAGATGATGTTTCAGGAAATGACAGAACAGCTAAAATTTACCAGAAAACAAAACCAACCAACCAAAAAAATCCCCCACAAACAAACCAACTAAACCCAAACCTGAAACAGCCCCCTACACCTTGATTAAGAATAAGCAGAGGCTTCTTTCAGAGACTTGCTGAGAGAGAATGAATTTGTGATTTTGGGTTTATCTAGATTGAGTAACACTAACTATTTTTATTCAGCTTAACTTTTCCAAATTACTTTGGTGTTCTGAGCCTTGAACCAAGCCTCTGCTGTGCACTGAACACAGAGCTTTTCCAGTGTCTTCAGAGTCTTTGTGGATGTGTCAAATGGATGAGTTACTCTGGAATGCAAATGTGGATTCACTAGAGGCTGACAGGTATTTGCAGGCATTCGCCAACATGTTAGAGGAATTGCAAGTAGTGTCTCTCATTCTGCACAACCACCATGAGTTTTAGTAATGTTTGGTTTGTTTTCCTGGAGATGACAAATCTTGTGGTGAGAGGCTACTTTTAAGGACACAACTCATGGCACAGGTGCTGATCAGCTTCTTCCATCAAAGAAAGCAATGTGGTCTTCTGTTCTCCTGAGCAGTGCCCCATCTCCTGCCTTCCCTCCAGCCTGACTCGTGTCAGAGCCTGCTAGCTGTGGTTAACATTGGCTGGTTGTAATGGTTGCTCATGAGCGTTAGAGAAATCAGAGCTAACCATCTACCCACTTGGTTAGGTTATTAGTAAGTCAATTAGTCCAGTACTGGTGCTTTGAGCAGTGTTTATAGATTGCCTGTGTTGTGTGGTGCCCTGCTCTCTTCTGTTCTCTTGGCAGGTGCCTTGCTGACCGCTGCTGTTGGCACCTTTTTTATTTCGCAGGCTGGAAGAGCAACCAAAAAACCACAGGAAAGCCACCAGTGAACTGCTCTGCCCTTTGAGAACAGCTCAGCCAGGGCCATGGGTGCTTAGACATGTGCAGTATTGAATCAAGTTGGTTTATATGTGGTGCTTTCAAACATTTAGTATTTCTTCTATGGTAAATTTCCTTTTTGATGTGGAGGCACTGGATGTGGTAGTATCAAGCAGTCAGACAGCAGAATCTTTCAAATGCTAATAGTACCCCAAGAGATCTGAGGGTTTGTGGTTCCTCAGGCCATGAGGAGCTTCTTGGAAATACCCCTCTTTCCCGTAGCTCCTGTTGCCCAAGTCATTGTGTCACCTGGACTGACAGTGCGCCTCGTCTTGTGCAGATAACCCTCTTCTGATTGAATGCAGCTGAATGGCAGGGGAAAGCATGCAGCGTATGAGGTATGGGGGGGATGTGCTCACACTGATTTGTCTTCTCTTGCTTGATAGGAAGGAGTTTTTTGAAGGCTGCAAAGCAATAAACGCAGACAGCATCGATGGCATTTGTGCAAGGTTCCCCAGCCTCTTAAAGGAAGCCAAGCAGGAAGATAAATTCAAGGATCTCTATCGTTTCACCTTCCAGTTTGGCCTGGACTCTGAAGAAGGACAAAGGTCACTACATCGGGAAATAGCCATTGCCCTTTGGAAATTAGTCTTCACCCAAAACAAGCCCCCCATATTGGACCAGTGGTTACACTTCCTAATTGAGAACCCCTCAGGAATCAAGGGAATCTCCCGGGACACGTGGAACATGTTTCTAAATTTTACTCAGGTGATTGGACCGGACCTTAGCAACTACAGCGAGGACGAGGCCTGGCCGAGTCTCTTCGACACCTTTGTGGAGTGGGAAATGGAGCGAAGGAAAAAGGAAGAGGAAACCAAATGTAGTCCATCTTTGGACACAGAGGGCCTACATGTGGAGGAACAGACTTAGTGGCACGGAAGCAGCAGTGACAAAAGCAACCTATTGCCCTTCATGAAATGTAAACTCTGGGTGTTTCTGGAAATTGCCGAGGCTCCAGATTTTTCTACTTTACACCTATTTCTGCCTTGTCTTTGAAAGGGCTCTAAAATGCTGTATCATGTTTTAGGCACTTTCTTCATTTTGGTTATTCCTTTTCCTCTTGCCCTGAAATATTTGACCCTGGCTACAAGTTAAGTGTTTTGGGGTTGGTTTGGTTTTTGGTTTGGTTTTGGTTTTGGTTTTCTCTAAGACTTCAGATTAGCATAAATGAGTCTGAATATTTCTTGCACAACGTAGATCTCTTTAGTTAGGTTAAATTAACATTGCTAAATTATACAGTGCCAGATTAAGTTGGTTGTTTTTTTTTTTCATACTACATCTGTCAGGGCAGGTCTGTACTGTGTGTAGTGCTGTTTACATTGTTGCAATTTTAGGCTGTAATAATTTTAAGGTTTTTATACCAAGATGAACAGCAGTGTTAACTGTTAACTATAAATGCATTAATCCCCCCCCCCCCCAGTAATAAGACTCTAAAAACAACCGACAAACCAACACAAGCAACAGCGTTTTGTAGTATGGCTCATTCCCATTTTAAGCTAACTCTTAGTGAATTTGAGTCCAGGTCATTCCTTTTTTCTTCCTTTCTTTTTTTTTTGGTGAGTTTCAAAGGAAATGTTGGGATTGTTTTATAAAATTACTGTACCTGTCAGTCAACTGAGTGGTAGATAATGATCTGTATCTAAATCTCTTACACATCACATAATAAAAGAGCAGTACTACCTCAGTTTTACTGAAAGTGGACTTCTTGATGGACTTCCATTTTTCTCTGGAAGTTGTATTTTATTTTATTTTTTTTTTCTGTGTGTGGTTACATGAGAATATTTTTACTTGACTTAAAAAGAACCAAAGGTTCTGCTTCTTAAGTTTGCTAAACGTTGACAGAAGCAACACCCAAACCCTAAGTCTTCAAGGAAAACTGTGGTATAATTCTGCTTTAATTTGTTCGATTTATACCTAAAGTATTCTCTTACTTGTCTGGCAAGCACAGTACTTCTATGTAAGGAGCTATCTTTTGCATTAATACTGACAAACCAAGTTTTTTTTTTTAAACCCTCTGCTTAATTGCTGAATTGCAGTTAATGCTCCACACTTTCCGAAGCAACGATATCGGCATCTGATGACAAAAGTGGATTCTTACTGTGTTCTTAACGACAACAGTGTAGATGAGTCATTTTTAGACTGATTTGATAATATTTGGATAGGAGTCAATTCATTATTTTACAATGCCTGTATTGGGACTCTTTGCTTGTTGAAACTGTTGTGACTTAAAGGGAGTTTTATTAACACTGGTTGAAACTTTTTTTGGTTATTTGATGCTACCTTTTTTAATTTTAGTATGTCAACTTTTTTACACCTTTTGGTACAAGGGATGATTGCCAAGGCTTTCTACAGAGCTAAGTACTGGCTTGAAGAATTTGATACACCTCTGTTACACAGCTTTTGTTTTCAGAGCTGCATATTTCAGGATCATAAGTGAGCTTCAATGAAAAGCGGAAAACAAAAAACCCAAATCAAACAAAAAAGCTGAACAAAAACCTGGACAGTCATCCCATGGTATCTAATGGCTTTTGTGATGTAAGGGTTTTAAAGCTAAAGGGAATCAGATTTCAAGTGGTGAGCTTGTCACTGGATCCAGGATGTCATGCTTTGCCCATGTGCTGTGCCCCAGAGGGGTTAGCAGAGAGGAGGAGGGTCTGCCTGAGTTCTGTCACTGGCTTTACTGGTGTGCAGCCTATGCAATAGCTTGGGTCTGAGATCATAAATCACTAACGAAATGTGGGTACTGAGAACGTTTTAAAACAAACCCCCAAGCCACAGATAACATCTCTCTCATCTAATAAAAAGAGAGTTTGGTCCATGCTGCTTCTGCAGACTCTTGGTGGGAGATAACGTTAAGCTGTCGAAAACAAATGCAGTTGTTCTGGATGCAGCTGAGTCTGTCCCTTTGCAGGAGGGGAGCCCTGAACTTGCTCTTTTATAGGTAAATATACTCAAAGCTTTGTCCTTACCACTGTAACCTTCCAAGCTGTCATGGCACGAGCAGGGTTTGGCAGTAAAACCTGATTCAGTGAGGAAAGCAAGCCAAAGCACTTGTGCTGGTATAACTGAATTTATGGCAAGACTTTTGCTGGTGCTGTTATTAAAAAGAGGGGAAAAAAAATAATCCCCAACAGAGGCTGCTTTGTTAGCAAAGGTTCCAAATAGAGACTGATTTGATAGGAAGTGAAGACTGTATTTATTAAAGTTTGAGACTACTCATTCATTCAGCTATTAAATACTTTGTTCATAATTCTATATTTTTTTTTCTTTTCCCAAAGGGAACTTAAAATGTGCAGAGTGTGAAAACTCCATGTTGCAATGGATAGCCAGTGCCATGCACATGCACACACAATCATGGCAGTGGCTGTTACTGGTTTGTGTGCTGAGCTTGCAGCAGCTCTGTGGATCAGGGATGGAGCTCTTCAGCGAAGGTGTTCATCCTGTGCTCTGAACCTGGATGGCCATGAGGAAATCAGTTTGTAGCACATCGAGGCTTAGCCAGGTTAGTGTCTCAGACACCATACAGCTGCTTCTTCAGGACAGTGGTGGTGAATACAGAGGAAGGGAAAAATCTTACTGTTTGGGGAAAGGACATACTATTCTCAGTGGCTGATGTCCCATGCTTTCGGTGGGAGAGGACAGCCTTGCTCCTGTTAGGCTGCTCTCAGCCTAGCAGCAGCAACACCATGCCAAATGATCTCTCCAGCAAAGCATGTTTGGTTTAGCCTGACTTGAGTTGTTTTAATCGCCCTTTGCAGAATACAAACCAGACCGGTTTCACTTCTGAACTCCTGAAGCCTGCAGGAGCTGAAGGTGCAAGTCTCTGGCAGTGCTGAAAGTGAGAGAGGGTATCAGGGCTTCCCCTGGATTGCCTGGTGAAGTTATGATCCTAAAGGAGAATAAAGTGTGCTCTGTAATGCTGGTGTACCTGTGTGGGACTGGGGCTTTGTGCGTGGCTCAGAGAAGTCTTTGGAGCCTCTGCCAATCTGCTTGTTTAATGGTTAGACTGTGAATGTCTGTGGAACAGGCCAATTACATTGACTTTTCATTTTGATATTATTTACATTTTGATTGTGTAGGGCAGAGGACTGTAGTGAACAGTGATGCTGGTGAAGTCTTTGAAACCATTGCAGCTATTTAAGTTTGGGTTTGTTTATTGTTTGGGGTGTTGTTTTTTTTAATCAGAGTATGCATTAAAAAACTTTATGCATGTAGTGAATCTGCTGCAACTTAGGATAACTAACTATAGATAAATACATAGGTACAGTAATATACTGGAAAACTGGTCTGCCATCTACACTGTGGCATTTTGTTGCCTTCCCTTATGCTCAAAGAAATACAACTCCTGTAAACTTCAGTAATAAAAACTGACCACCTGCACCTGCAACACCCTTAAAAATTCAGCTTCCAGGTTGACTAGAGGCTCACTTGTGCTAATTTTTACTTGTGTGGGTACATTTACGAGGTCAAAGACTATTTATTGATTCAAGTAAAGATTTAAAAGGTTCTGCCCATAAAATATGAACAAGGAAATTGAAGCTGAATGCTGAATTGTGAGTTGACTTGCTTCTGGTGCTATTCTGGGTGGAGAATTACAGCTTTCTAATACTGTGCAATCACAGCGAAAGAACCACAGGGAAAATAAATGCCAGGGTGGCAGGTGGCATAAAACCAGATGATTGAATTCTGTGGCAGTTTGGTCCCCCCAAGTGCTGCCTTCCCCCAGCTGGCAGGGTAAATCTGCTCCTGAAGCAGCCTCTGAACCACTGCAGCCTTTCAGCCGAGCACTTAAGAGTGTGAAACAAGCTCACCCTGCTCTGAGTGACTTAGGTTCAAACTGATGCAGCCCCTCATCCTGAGGGCAGGGTGGCTGTCACATGAGGGTTTCAGGGTGCTAGGGACAGCAGCAGCTTTGCCTGTGTGACTTTATTTCCTTATTTGCATGTCCTTCAGAGCCTGAAGAACCCACAGATCCCAGGGCTAGGCTGCAGTTCCCAGACACAGCTATGCACTGACCAGTGCCCTGGGTGTTTTTATGGCACTGGCACCATCAAGTATCTTCCTTACAGTTCTGAGCCTGGTTTCCAAAAAAAGCCCAGCAAAGTCAAAGAAGCACCACATAGTTAACAGCCATCTCAGTCATGATGTAATTTGTTGGCTGAGGTTCCATCATTCCCATTCACTGGAAAATAATAGTCATTGTGAGTTTCTGGGTCTTGCAGACTTGTGTACTGCAGTGTGAGCCTTTTTTAGAAGATCCTTGGTAAATTGGGCACCCAGTTCTTCCCTTGAGATCACTCTCCTCCAAATGTGTGCATGTGAATTTAGCCTTTCATATTAAAAAGGCAAATGCTTAATCTGAAACTAAAACTTCTTCAGGGCAGGGTTTCAGTAGGCAGCAAAACATACATATTTTTCTTCAACTAAGTATGGAAAGGAAAGTGGCTGCTTAAACTTTGTTATCTGCAAAACAAAACCACCAGTGTTAACATTTTCTCTCTGGTCTATTGAAGACTGAATTTTTGGGTTTATATTGTCAACTGAAGGTAAAATCCATGAGATTGTAAGACAGAAGGCTGTAACTCCTTCACCATGAAGTACATAGGTGTCTCTACCTCTTGTTCTTAGACTTGAATAGTTTAAGGTTACTATTCTTGACTGATCCAGGCATAAAATCCTGGGAGAAATCTTTTTTTGGTGTTTTGTTTGTTTGTTTGTTTTGGGGTTGTTTTGTTGTTGGTTGGGCTGTGGGTTTGGGTTTTTTTTAGTTGACCCAAGTATTATCTATTTGCCATACTTCTTTTGGAATACTGCTTTTAATCTGCATGCAATTGACCCTTTGAAAGGGAGCCAAGTCAAGCTGCAAATAAGTGGTGGTCCTCCCAAGTGCTAGTTACGGAGTGCAATAGTGACTGACTAGAGCTGCACTGCATGTGGATCAGGAGCTTTTCTCGTTGCACATCCTTTTCCCTGACAATAAGTTGAATATGGAGCAGCTGCTCCCCAGGAGGGATGCATCAGCCTTTTCATTTGCTCTTGAAGAACTTGAGGAACCCACCTGGTGCAGTGCCATAAGTGTGTTTTCCTTTGGAATAAAAATAGTGTGTTTAGGTCCATGCTGGACTGGACACCCAGCAAAGATCAGAACACCCATTCTGTTTCTCCCTGAGGTCAGAATCTTGCTTTGGATAAATCCCTTACCTGTGAGCAAAGCTGGAGCATTCTCACAGTGTGTTGGAGAAGCCAGAGTGACTTCAGTGCTCAGTTGTACTCTTGAATGCATTTAGGTGGTGTCTCTTTCATGTGACACATCTGTCTCCCTTGCTTCCTTCCCCAAAACAACCACATGGTTAATGCCATTTGCAGATCCCCAGTAGTTGCTATGCTGTAGCAACCTGCTACAAGGTTCCTTTTCCAGTTAGAGAGCTGCTTTTGAGGTGTGACCTCTTGCACTATCTGTATGGGCACAGATTTAGAGAGAAAGGGAGGACGTGTGAGGCAATAAATAAAAGGAGTATGAACGTATGAGTCCTGCTAACAGCTTGCCTTAAATCACTGACCTTGCAGCAGTTCCTTGCTGCTATTGCAATCCTCAGCCTTTCTGTAGTTAGGGTTTAGAATCCCACAGCTTCTGGAAGTTATACAACTTTTTCACTATTTAAAACCCCCCCAAACTTCTATCTTTGCCTAATTGCACTTTTCAGAGAAGCCCTTTCTGGATAATCTGCAATCCTATACACTGACAGGAACCCCCCACCCATCTCCCATGCCCTTGCTGTGAAATGGTTTGTTTTTAGTCTCTGTCAGTTACATTTGGACTGAACGGTTGCCTGCTGTTGAAGCAGTGAGTTTACTTGAATGTTGCCATTTTATGCAGTTACAACTGCTGACTTCTGCTCTATCTCTGGGCCCTGTGAGAGGGGAGATCCCGTGACCAGAGGTTGCAAACTCAGTGGAGCTGAAGGCTGGCTGCTGTTTTTACACTCCCATACACGTCAGAGGACTTCACATCATAGTACTTCATGTTTTGAAGGTGTGACTTTTTGAGTCACCTTAAACATAGTTATCCTAAGAATGTTTGCTTTCTTATAAGTTTAAAATAGTCTTTTAAAAAGGAGATGGGCTGGCAGGAGTGGTTGGTGGGCTTTGTGCTTAGTTATTGAGTAACTTGAGTTCCAAGAGCCACAGATACAACTGCCAGAGTTGGCTCCTGACCCGATGCTGCTGAGGTTTGTAGTGACTGGCCTTGACAGCATGAAGCAACTGCAAGTCCTTAACAGGCTGTATGGAGGGAAAGGGTCAGCCTGGGAAAGCTGGTTGATGTAGCTGCATTTCTTGGAGTCCTTGAGGATTTTGGGGCCCCAATTTAGCCTTGAGTCACCCTTTATGGAAGAAATGCATTTTGATAGTGTTTGCTTCCAGGGAGGTAACTAATTCTTAGGAACTAATGAGAGCAGCTCTTCGTGCAGCGTTCATTGACTCCTGTGTGCATACAGCCAGCTGGTAAGGCCCTCAGCTCCTCAGGGAACCAGCAAGGGTGGACAGGGTGGAATCTGCCATCCTTGTTGCTTTCCTGGAGTCACCTGAGAGGTAACCATGTATGAGGTGATGTTGTGGCTCTGGGAAACAAATGTACTGGTTGGCATGGAGCAGAGCTGTGCTGCCTCCTTCACACAGCAGTACCAGGAGTGCCGTGCAAATGGAATGCTTGACAATGGCTGGAGTAAATTCTGTCTTGTGTAGGATCTTGTATCAAAGGATGTGGCCAAATTTGAAACCATGACATAGAGGGGAAGTGGGAGAAGGTCAGGAGGATACATCTACTACTCAGTCCCATTCGGTTTGTAGTTCTTACAATGACTTGTATCAAATTTTGCTCACCGTTGTTGTCTGGAACAGAACGGAAGCAGCAGCTCACAGAATGTGCAATCTGAGGCACAATGCAAGTAGGTTGTGATAAGAAGGTTTTGTCTTTACTTGATAGCAATCCTGAGTGCAATGTTTTTTGTCGTGTCCCTTTTGGAAGAAGAGCATTAAGTGCAGTCTGAAGTTTTTCTTTTCTTCTAAGCAAAGCATTGGTTTGTCCATTACTGACTTCTTGTGGAATTTGTGCCAGATGTATATTAAATATTTTGGTGCTTTTTCTAAGCCAAGCTGCCATTCATTTACCTGTGAGATTATTGTACTGGTGTATATTTAAATGACCAATCCCTTCAAGGAAAAAAAAAAAAGAGACTCCTGTAGTCACAATGTATCCTGACTGCTGTAGCTTTGTGAATGTTCCAAAGCCTCTGGGTTTCCTGTGTTCCAGTAAGGTCTGAGGGGAGGGAGGGAACAGCTCCAGCAGCCTAACCCACTGCAAAGGGAACGTGCATGCTGGTGTATGCATTGCTGACCAGAGGAGTACCTTTTGTGGTGTTTACACAATGACACGTTGCTCTTCACCTTTTTTCATGCTCAAGCTTTGTACAAAATGTCTTATTTAAAGCTGAAGTCCTTATTTTTTTTTTTTTACACTTTCAATTAAAAGGGGACAAATGAATTCTTTTTTTCATGCCTATAAATAGGAGTCTTGCTAATTTTGTTCATCATCTCCAGAGTTGCTCAAGCAGGAATCCTGGACCTTGCCCCAGTCCTTGCAGGGAGGTGACCACATCAGTTTTAAGTGTGGTGGGAAAAAACCCTTGGTGCTGCAAAGTTGAAAAAAAAAACAACACACAACCAACTAAGTGTCTACAACAAAGAGCTGCTGGCTGTAAACAGGAGTCTTACAGCAGATTATGGGTGCTGAGGTCAGGCTGCCTTTTACCCCTTCCACTGAGCTGCCTGATGCTGGGGTTAAAGGAGGACTGGCAGTGTTGGGCAAAGGAACTGGCTCCCTTTTACAAGCTGCAGTAGCACTGACATTGATGCTTTCCCCAGTCTGTGGTATCTATAGCTGAAAGATGCCAGACTCAGAGTGGATAAAATACCTTTCTAAAAGAATGAAAAAAGAAAAGGCTGCATTCATCTTGTTTAATAGATTTCATTTCAGGAGTGTTGGAGGCTTTCAATTTAGGTATAAATGGCACTGAGCATCTACTACCTGCTTGCTAGTGCTGCATTTGCCTTTCTCTCCCTTGTCTTTTGCCTGCTCCTCCACACAGCAGCTCCCAACTTCTACTCTGTAAGCTGCTCTTTGCTTGCAGTGAACTTGGGCTTGGAGACTAGGAGGGTGTAAATACTCTGTAAGCTGTATTTAATAATTGCTGGACTAAAATCTATTTCAGCTTGATCTCAACCTATTCTAATTCCTATAAGGAAATCCTTTGTCTCACATTCAAGCCTTGTAACAAATATTTCCTTCAATTTTTCTTCTTGTTCTGAGTGCCCAAAGTCTCCTAGGCATCCTCCTGCTTGGCACCTCTGTCTGTTAACAAGAGATGCTCCAATTCTATGATTTTAGGTGGCAGTGGCTGCAAAGTATGTGTCTGATGCTGTCAGGTTGCAAATCAGCTCACCCCACTGCTGGCAGGGACTTCCTGTAGCTCTGCTCCCAGCAGTGGTGTGGTGTTCACAGAGACCTGTGCTTGCCTGAAACTGGCCCTTGCCCCTCCCACAGCCACACTGAAACATGTCTTTTTTCATCTTTTTGCTGCATGAAGGGTGTGTGGGATGGTCAGGGATGGAGAAGAAAGTGGAGGGTGTCCAAGAAGTATGAATCACCAATTCCTCCTTTCCATGGGCTAAGTACAGTACTTTCTGGAAAGGAGGCAGTGACTGCTTCAGGAGCCGGCACAGCACGGTTCCAGAAATCCACAGAGTTCCCTAGGACAGGACAACTGTTAACTGCTGAGCAGCTGCTGCAGGTACCACATTAACTCACTGCTTTATGGCCTGCACCCAGCTGGCACCTCAGCCCCTGGCAGTGAAGGACTTGCTGAGTTACATCTCGCAGGCCAACGCTGATGGGCTTCTATGCACTGCTCCAGTAGTTTGCCCCCAGCCCTTCCCAAGCACTTGCCTGGCTCAGCCACTGCCAAGGAAAACTGCCACGGCGAGAAGGGTTAATGGAAAAGGTTTTGTGCTTTAAGATGTTTTGAATAGCCTTTATTTTTAGACTTTGTTAGAGATACAGAGTGAAAGGCTATTGTTCTTATGGTAAGAGATCTTTACAAAGCCATCAATTGTTGAGTAATAAAAAATATCTTAACAAAAGACTTTGCTTAAAAACTTGGCAGTTCAGTGAGCACTCCTTCCTCTGCCATCTTTTATTCCCATTAGACCAAGGCCAGACTGTGATCCATGCATACTGTAACAGAAACAAGAGGTGTGTCATTGCTGTTCTGAGTAACCTTGATGTACACAAGCTTGCTGGTCCAGTAGCAAGAAGCCTGCAACCTCCAGTAGACTGAAAAACTGTGCTTTGTTTTTCCACCCAACAATTATTTGGCATTCTTTTTAATGAAGAAGCTGCCTCTGGACTGTCAGCCCTCTGAGAAACAAATACAGGAACCTTGCTTGGCAAGAAACCACTTCCAAGCCTGGGATCAAGTTCCTTTCCAACCCATTCAGCAGCCAGGCTCTGTGGGCTTCCACAGGCTCCTTGTGACTGCAAACTCCTGCATCCTCCTGTTGTGCCAGCAGGATTCATACCCTTCAGTGATGAGAGGTAAGCTTGTGCCCTTGGAAAGTAAATCTGGCCCCTGTGAGGCCAGGATCTATCCTGCAGAAGACACAGGGTGAGGACTGTACCTCCACAGTCATCCTCTCCTCAAACCTTCCCAGGGGAGCTGACAGGTTAGCAGTTGAAGTAACTGAGGACAGCCATGCAGAGAAGAGGCAACATCAGGAATGTAAAAATAGTCAGTTCAGTCCAGAAGAAAACGGCAGCTGCTCAGAGGGCTGCATGCACCAAAGTGCCCACAGCAGTTAGCTCTCAGCTCAGGCCTCTGCCATGGCTGATCTGACTGAAGGCAGCATTTGATAGCCCACAGCTGCCATGCACATGGTCTATCTGAATAAGGCAGGAGTTGCTGCTGTCCCATTTTGTGTGCTGTTCTTTTGCACTGGGCTAACAGGTTAATGGTCTTTAGTTAAGACAATTATGAAAAGGAAAAAAAAAAAGTTGCTTTTGAAAGTTATTGGAAACTGAACAATTAGAGCAGCTCATGCCAAGAGCAGCCCTTGGCATGCAACCCTGGTGAAATGGTTTGTCATTGGCATTCAGCCTAAATATCCCCTTGGCTTGGGATGCAGCTCCCTTCTAGGGACACTGTTTGATGCAGAGGATACTGCAGCATCCTGAGTCGTCTTAGGAAGCTCTGCAAGCATGAGAAAGGAACCTGGCCTGGCTGCCTAGCCAGGCAGAAGAGATGCTGCTGAGCAGCTCTGACTCCCTGCTTCTATTTCAGGGCATGCCTTCTGTCTCCACCAGAAATGGTACCCCTTCTGCTGATGGGGAACTGAAAAGCAAGGATAGAGGTGACCTTAACTGCCTGACCAGTGACACAGTGAGAGAAAGAAGACTGCTGAAATAAATATGGACCTAGGGCCCTTGTCTGGGAAAGATTCAGCCTTTCTTATTAATAACATTAAGCAGTGAAGGACTGTGGCAGTTCAGGCCCCAGGTTCTGAGATGCAGGAAGCCCACTGCATATGGAAGCATCCCTGATACCAGTGCTGAAGCCCAACTCTAGGACTTGGCCCTCGCTCTGCAAGCTTAAGGACTCACAAAGTGTTTTCTCCCAGTTGTCCCATGTGAGAGTAAGGGCATGAACCACCTCCTAGATCAGCTATGGGTACTACATCAGGGTACTGCAAGACAGCAACCAGATGATGCCTTGGCTATGCCATTAGGTGGTTTTAAAAACCACATAAAACCCCACCAAAACCCCTCAAAAAGCCTTGATTGCTGTGGAACCTCTCCTTGGCTGTCTCATGAGCACATAAAACTTTGCTTGTCGTCAAGAGGGATGAAACATCCAACAGGGGTTGGTGGGGTGAACTGAGGAGACCTGTAGTAGACCACCACTCCAGCCTTGCTAGGCTGGATCTTCAGGCTTGTGCTTGCTCTGGATCAGGTATAACTTATGCAGACTTTACTGCTGAAGTTTTATTGGCCTAACATGAAAGTCTGACTGAATAACTACAACAGCTTCTTGAGGCTTTCTCTCAGCTTTTCACTTCCTTGTGCAGGGTTTTAATTTTTAATAGAGTAAGATAAAAATATCTGGCTATGCATTTTCCTTGCCTCTTCACAAAAAAAAAAGAGGTGGCAACTTACCTGTTCGCTCCAGGAAAGAGAACAATGCACAAGGTGTTATTCTGCAGACTTCCATAAAGCTTTTTGATGTATTGGTCTAACCTCTTCACTTTCTTCCTTAGATCCTGCTCCTACATAACAGAATAGAAGCATTAAAATCCCTAATTCCTCTGCAGATCTGTACCAATCACACTTAAAAAGTGTGTGTGGTGAGGCTGACCCTTGGCCATGTCAGGGATGGACCAGGTGAGGACAGCAGTGACTCTTACTGGCTGGTGTTTGGCAGTGCAGTGGCTCTACAAGCAGGGAGAACCACATGCCCTATTCTGCACTGTAGCTTCCACCAGTAAATATGAGCTTTAACTACAGCTGCTCTTTGCTGTATGACTACACAACCAGTCACCTCTCCCCTCCAATTCCCATCGCCCTTGCCACACCTGTATGTTGATCTGTCTGCTGGCAAGAGGCAGGCTTTACTTCCTGTACAGTATTACACACTGCCCTAAGCAGCTATGCTGGTTTTAAGGTTATACCTTAAAAAGTTCTACCTATACCCTGCAAACATCACATTATCTTGTGTGATATTACCTCTGCAAACTGCCTTGTGAGGACTGACCCGTGGCAGCCTCTGCTCCAGCACAAGGAGGTCCTGTTATACACAGCTGTGCACCTAGGTCTGCTCCAAAAATTACTGCTCCCAAGTCCCAGGGCAGTACAGGAGCTCCTCACCAAGTGCAACAAACATCAGCACAGCCTTAAACTCACAGAGTCAGAGAGCTGCTCCCTTTTCTCATGTACAATGCTCCCTCCTTGCTTCCCATTGCTGTGATTCATTTGCCGAATCCATCTCCAGAGGTGACCTGAAGCAAGAGCGTTTCTCGTTCTCAGTTTGCTGCCCTTCACAGTCCAGCCATTTAGAACTTCAAGGGCAGCCAGAGCACTCTGTGGTTTCCAGAATTCTGAAACACAAAGAGAAGGGGAACATGCCTTGGCAATGCTGTTGTTGCCCTATTCATTGTCACCTCTAGGGCAGGGCTAGAGGAGCAGGAAGGAGACTGAAAACTGTAATCACTGCAACAAACAGATCCTCATTTTGCTACAGGTAAACACCACACTATAGAAAAGTCAGCTAACTGCAGCAGCACTCATCCAGTTGGGTCTCCTCACCTTTTAGAGGTGATTACTCATTTGTGTGAAGCTGCATAGTAGCCAACCCTCACCTTGAGGTATTACAGCCAATGAAGTATCTTGGAATTTTTCTGAGTAGAGATTTTGTGCCTGTTTGTAAGCATTTTTTCCCTTTAAAATATCGAGCTGTAAACTGCTCCTCCAAAAACTAGCTGCTTTTACTAGAGTAGTTTAAATACCATCCCTTTGAGCAGACAGGAGTTGCAGTAGCTCTTGCTCTGTCTGTGCAAAGGCTCAAGTGCTGCTGAGGGAGCTTATGTGAAGGAAATAAGCGGGCGGTATGTGAAGCTACTTACTAAGGAAACAGCAGTTCCTGTGCTTTCCACTCTGGAGATCCTTTGGCAGGAACAGTGTCTCCAGGTCTTTCAACTGGCTGAATTCTTCTTGCAAGTCTGCCTCTGTTAATGACTTCTTCAGCCCCGCCACATAAATCACACCTTCATTTTCTACATCCAGTTCCAGTTCCTTTATCCAAACCTCACAGTCCAGCATTGCTGCAGTGACAGGTCTCTGGACCTGGGGTGGGATCAGCAAGAACAAACACAACATGTCAGCCCAAGCAGTTCTGTGTTTTGAGCTTCTATTTTCAATTACTTTCTTCCCTTGCCCTTTTCCCTCTCTTGAAACATACATGCCTGATGAAGGCCATCTTAGTCAGGGAGAAAGAATGCAGAAACACTAAAATTAAGAGTCTCATGGTCTGTGTATGGCATTTCAACACCCTGTTACTTGCCTCATCCTTTTAAAGCTGCAGTTGGAGGTCACAATGCTTTCTAACCCCCTTCTGCTGACAAGCAGAAAGGGAAAAAAGCAAGAGCTATGAGCATTTCCTTTCTGACAGTGGCTCTACACTGTCCATGCACAGGGAGATGGTAACAGCATGACCAGCCCAGATGCTGTGCTGCAAGAAGGTGTTTGAAGAGCCATGCTGGATGTAGTTCCTGTGCTCAACATGACTTGGATTTTGCTATTTGTGTTGTTTACCTTAATGCAGGATCCTGCTACCTCCGTTTCATTTAGGCTTTCCACAGCAAGCTGGGCAGCTTCCAATACTTCATACTGGATACAGACATAGGGCTTGAAAAAGAACAAGATGATACTGGAGGCTTATCAGTAAGAGACATTATCCCTCCCTCTTTAAAAGTGAGGTTTCAGTGAAGTTGTGTTTAAAAGAGGAATGTTTTCACCCTCAAACCTTTTTATATGTAACATTCCATGTACCTTTGCTGTTAAAAACAACCTTCAATTATCTTGTCAATTAATATCCTCTTCCCCCACCCCACCACATATTAAAGGCCCTAGCAAATCCGTTCTCTTGAGAGGGACAAAAAGCACCTCAGCTTCCCCAGTGCTGACAGTCCTCTAGCTCAAACAGTTAAGCATGGGAGCTGTGTTTATTCTTGTCATTTGTGTGGAGCAGCTTTTAGACACCCTGAGTTGTTGTAGCTGATGACTAAACCCTCCAGAAACCCCCCCCCCCACCCAGAGTGGTTCTAATGCTTATCTTTCCAAGAGATTACTCAGGCCTTCAATGCCTGCCAGCACACTGAATGCTTTGAGTGTTCCTCACCTGGTATGTTTCAGCTACCACTGTAAGAGACTGGATTGGTCCACACATCTCAAATTCTTTTTTCACAGACTTCAGGCAAAAGCTTTCTTCAAAAGGACCTGCATAAATTGTCAGCATGTCAGTCAGCTTGCTTCTCACCTGTAGGAACACAGATTAGAGAAGGAACTTCGCAAAGCCAATGAACTAACTGCTTCGTGCCGCCAGATAAAGGACATCTCTTTCCGAGCTCAGCAATGAAAACTGCTCTCAGAAAACCCAGTACCTTGGCACAAAGCCCAGCAAGAGGGTGAGAGGCAATGTCCTCTGGTCCCAAACTGAACTGAATGATACTGAATGTGGACTGGGGAACATCTTCTAAGGCTCTCTGAAGAATCTGGAAGAAAAAGAGCGTGCGAGGTTCAAAGAGGCACAAGGCAATCGTACAGCAAAGGCTCAGAAACAAAGCTATTGAACTTCATTCCCAACTTTAATTTTCATTATTGTCTGAGGAAGCCCTCGGGCAGAAAGTCTCTGGTGAGTCATGGCAGGATGTAGAGGATCAAAGCTCATTTCCGAAAGGCTCACATGGATTTGACTAGCCTGGTATTAACACTATTGCTAACAGCTCTCTCAGGCAGCTTTTTAAAACTGGCCTCATCTACCCACCCCCTCAACAACAACTCTCAATTACTTTGATGCTTGCTTAGCCCAACCCACTCTCCCTCCATTCACCTGTTTGTTTGAAGAGCTCGGGTTACTCTGACACAGGCCAGAAGGGTCTGGTTCCTCTCTGCCCAAAAGGAGGGGTTTTTGGCCAGTCACCTGCAAGCAGTCTAAAAAACTAACAGAGAGAAGCAAGCTGTGAGTCACACTACTGATCAGGGTGGCGATGTAAAAGCTTTCAAGCAGTGCTTGTCAGAGAAAACCAACAGGGTTCAGCAAAGACAGCTCAAAAGAATATTCTTGTCCTCAGCATCAAAAGCAGCCTAGGAAATGCTCTGTGAAATTTAAGCTGCAACCTCTGAAAGTTTCTCAGTGCAATTATCTGCGTCTCTCTGAAGATGCTGATGGCTTCTGACAAACAGAACACACTTAGATTTCACTGGGGATACTGAAGGGAAACCATGCATCTCTGAGAATCACATTACCATGCTTTGGGGACGCGTGGAGGCTCATTCAGCTGCTTCTGGACCCTGCATCCTCGTGCCTGTAACGCAGCTTTGTTCTGGGAGGCCTCAGCCAGTTTTTCATCTGTCAGAAGCTTCTCCAAGTTGAGTTCTGCTACCTTGGGAAGGAAGATAAGCAGTTGGCTTCCATCTCAGCTAATTGTAGCCAACCAGAAAGCATGTGCTTTCTCTGTGAGTCATCCAGGCACACGCCCCAGCAGTGAAAAAACACAGGCCTTCATTTCTTGCCTTGTTATTGTCTGCTGTCATTTTCAAGCATGCAGCACTCACAGCACCAACCAGCAATCATCTCCAACAGAATTCTCTTAGACATCAATGACATAAGCAAGAGACTCATAAAACCACCTGACTCACTACCACAACATACAAGGTCTCTCTCACTTCTTTCATCTGGAAAAATGACAGGCATTCCTGTAGGCTGGAAGTGTTTCAATCTTTCTTTACCCAGTGCCCCTCTTCAAGATGAGCAGCAATGCTGATTCATGTCAGTGTGAGAGTAGTGGAACACTGGAAACGCTCAGGTTAGTAGGATACCTGGATATATGCTGAAAGCAAGAAGCTGGCAAACTGGAGGCCTCTATCACAGCTCCATTTTCTCTTTTAAATCACAAGAGGATAAGCAGGAAGGGCTTGGGTATTTTTCCTTCACAAGCATGGCAACTTGTACATTCTGTGATTAGGGATGGAAATCTTAATTAGATAAGCTACCTTTGCTGGTCCTTGCTCTATAAAGAATTGAGCCAATTCCAAGGCAGCTCTAGCATCTTCTGCAGGATCATGGCCAAGCCTCTCTTCACACTGAATCTCCTTCCTAGGGCATCAAAATCAGGGGAACAGGCACATTATCTGGGTTTTTTTCCACAATGACCAACATATTGCCTTTCTAAACTGGGTCCTTTACAGGCAAGACAGCTTTCCCCTCTACAAAAAGGATTTCAGCTCTGTACAACATAATTCTTGTAAATATTCCCAAATGTCACTGCAAGAAATGCTTTTGCAATGTTGAGCAAAACACTGTGGGACTGGGCTTGACCAAAGCAGTGCTAATACTGCCTGCTCTGATGCATGCCTCTCTGCAATTTTTGCTTCTTCCCTGACCAATGAGCCAGCTCACAGTTTGTACACAGACAGGGGGCAGCGTGCACCTCAGTGCCTCTGGTGCTGCAGAGTATTCACTCTGGTGAGAGCTGGATTGCTAACAAGTGCAGTCCTGTGGCAGCTCGTACACTGAGGAAGAGGATTTCAGTCAACAGAAGATGCTTTCCCTCATTAGCCTCTACTTCTTGCTAACGGCTCATGTGTGAGCCAGAGTGTCTTTGTTACTGTACTGTTCACCACACAGGTACACCTGCAGAAAGGCTTGTTTTGCTAGGGCTCAGATCTGTTTGGGTTCCAGGGTCCCAGTTCATCACACTGCCTGGTATTTCTAGCGAGCAGTAAATTCTTCTTTACCATGTCTCTCTGTACAGCCTGCCCCTCTCTTCTGAACTTCAGAGAAAACAAAATAAAATCATCCTGATGCTACTAGTGGAAAAGCAAGAGCCTGTGGCCCACCCAACCGTCTAAGGTTTCCCATAGCAGTACAGTAATAATCTTACCCTAAAACAGCTTTGGCTAGAAATTTGAGCTTAAATCTGCGACCTGCATTTCTGGCAAAAAGCAAGGAGGTGTCAATAACACTGGGGTGGATCATCTGGAAGAGAGAAAACATCAGCAGTTTGATTTATGAACAGCAGTCACATAAAGATTAGGCAGTAGCTCCATGTTATCTGTGCCTCTTGTCTTTTCACTTCAGCTGCCAATTTCCACCTGATTGGTAACTGGTCCACAATGAGAAAGCAGATGGGACTAATGAAACAAACCCAACTGTCCTTGCTAACACTCCACTGTGCTACACATCCAGCCTTGGCTAGAAAGCTTAGTTATGCTTCAAGCATTTTAGGTTGGTTACATTAAATATAGGAAGGACTTAAGTTCTTCCTGTGAGAGAGAGATCAAAAGCACATGGAGCAGAGAGGTAAAACCTCAGTTGCGACTGTGTCTATGTCTGAACAGATTCCTCCCTTCCTTCTGGCTTCTGAATAGAATAGAATAGACCAGACCAGGTTGGAAGAGATCTTCAAGATCATCTTGTCCAACCTATCATCCAACACCACCCAATCAACTAAACCATGCAACCAAGCATCCAATAGCCCCTTGCAAGCTTTATAGAGGTTAGGAGAGTCTGTTTCCTTTAAACCCTTATAGACATAAGGCCATTTATAATTAAAAAAAACCAAACAATTAATACATGTTCACCAGTTAAAAAGAAAAAAAATCTTCATAGTTTTCAGGTCTGAAATCACAGGGCTAGGAAAAATACTCATAGAAAAACCATACTCACTTCCAAAGCCTGAAGATCAGAATTTAGAGAATGCCCCACCAAGACTGCATCATGGGGAAGCAGTTTTTTCAGTCTGGTTTGGATGTCTGACAGCTTTGTTTTCACTGGAAGAAGCATTTTCTTTGTGATTCCTGAGAATCTGCAACACAAAAGTTGGATGAGGAAAAGCCAACACATCAGCAACAGCACCTATGGGAGAGAATTACAAGCAGGGCACATAAAATACAAAGTCAGTGTAACTAAGAGGAGAATTGCTAGCTACTGGGTTTTGTTCCTACAAAAGAGGATGCACTGCAGGTACAATAAACTGCTATGAGTTTCTCTCACTCAAATATAATCTATTCTAAAGTGATGCATTTCTTAGCATCACACAGCATATGTAAGGATGCTTCCAAGTAACCTGAAGGGGCTGGTACATCAACTCCTGCATAAAGACTCGGGTTTTGCCTGATTTTGCTATGATCCTGAGCCCAGCCCCAGAGGTGTGTGAAAGCTGATAAGCTAGTGATGGAGCAGAGATGCAGACTGCAATCCTGTGCTCTTACCCTGTATCCTATTTTATAGCCAGCAGTAAAAATCAACTACTGCTTTCTACCATTAATCTGTAACAGAACTCTCCTAGAGCACTGAAGTGATAATGCCTCTGCCTTGCAGCCACAGGGGCACTGTGTGGCACAGAGTGTATTAATGATGGTGGTTATTCTGCTCAGACATAACTGTATTCTTAACACTGAGGAAAATGCAGCAGACACCTGTGCAAACCAAAGCTTTCTGCAAGGCCCTGTGTAATAGGTTTGATTTGAAACCTGCTGCAGCACTGGAAGGCAAAGAGATAAGAAACTTATGTGCAAGTCACTTGGTGCGGTAGTTCATGACGGTGGTTTCAGGTTTCACCAGTTCATTCAGGAGGCATTGACCCTGTGCATCCACCAGAGAGACACGAGTGACCTCATTCCCTTTTGCAGTCAGGCACTGTCAGGAGGAAGCAGAGGCAGTTGTTGAATCAGCATGGCACTGCCACTCAAAACCCACAGCCAGCAGCACCACTAAAGAGTTCCTGAAGAGATCAACCACCCACAGCTAGTTGGCTTCTACTGCAGCATGCTTCATTTTAATTGCTCAGTGCCCACCACAAGCACAACACAATGAAACCCATGATGGAAAAAGTGCTGATTTCACTGAATCTGTTGTGCTCTGCACTGCAGAGCTGTCACTGAGAGCATCTTCACCAGAGATGCCCAACTGAAGAGCAGAGCTGAGGCTGTATTGCTGCTTCTCAGTGCTGATGACAAATAGGCATCTCTACAAGGTCAAAACTGCACTAAAGCAGGAATCCACAGCCGCATACTGCCACAGCTGTGACAGCTAAAGGAAAGATGTGGGAAGTATCTCTCCTTTCCAAACCCTGGGGAAGGCTGGGAGAAGGAACCCGGACCTGAGCTCTCTGCTGCACTATCTTGCTGCCAGAACCACTTCCTGCCTCCTTCCCATGACTGCATTAGCACTGACACCATGAATGAAGGGACTGGCAGTAGATATTAATGTATCAGAAGTGGTTTAGCAAGCACAGGGTGCTTGGCTCACTCTGGAACAGCTGGCAGGAGTTTGGCTGCTCGACTGTGTTTTGTCAAAGGCACACACACTTGATTTTTACCATTTCACAATCCAGACCAAAGAGAGGGCTGCTGTCTGTCCTTTGCTGATCACACTCTGTATATATATAGCCCTTACATTCAGGGGAGCCTAGAATGAAAAGATACCCATGAATAAGAAACTTCCCTCTTCTGAAATCCATCATTATCTTCTATGACCGCACATCACTAACTGTCAGAAAGATTAAAAAACCCCCAAACCAAACACCACCCCCCAAACATCCACAGCAAAACAACCAAACAGAAGCCCTTAAGAACTAACCTTTTATGGGATAGTCATTCTTTTTCTGCTCTTCTAGAGTTAGAGTATAGCTGGTGAGGCCTTGCTTTTTCTCTCCGTACTTCCGAATGATGGGATTACGCTGCAAGCCTGAGCTTTTAGGGGGACAGTCACCACTAGTGGAATTCAAACCTGCACACACAGAAGCATTTGTCAAGCTCAGACAGAACTCCCTGCCTGCAGTCACTTTTCTGCATTAGTGTGCAAGAGGCTACACCATTTCACAGGGAAACGCTACCTGGAACAGTGAACTGGCTAGATTAGATAGATAGACAGGCAGGTAGGTAGGTGAGACAGACAGACAGTCTACCTCTCTCTCTCTCTAATCTTTCTCACTTATACCTCCTTTACTGAATGAATAACCACACTATATACATCACACACATACAATTCTATACACACAGTACTGTATACATACTGTATCTAGTGGATCTACTCTCTCTCTCTCTCTCTAATTCACTTGCTAGGTAGACTGCTTGAGTCTTTCCCTAGTCCAGCTACTGACACTGCTGCTGACTCAGAAGCAGGTCAGGTCACAAGTCCCTGGCATTCCATTTCACAAACCTGCCTTGCAAACATGACAATTTAATCATCTATTACTTCAGGTAAGCTGGGTTGTTTTGTAGTGGGGTTTTTTTTCCCCTACCTTCTCTGTGAAATTCTTTCCTTGAAGTATCACCAAGAGAAAATGTTCTCTAAGCGTGGCTTACATAGAAGCAAACACTGAACTGACACCAGAATCCACAGCTATATAAATTACCTCATAGATGATTCTCTGCAGACTGCACTTGAAAGAAAAATACAGCTGACAGCTCAGCTCTGTGACTGTGCAGCAGGTTGACAGTCAGGATGCTAGAGGACTCTGCCAGTACACTGAAAGTAACAGCTGCTCATTCTCCCATCTAGGATTTGAATTCAAGATCCTTTGTTACACTTCTAACCACTTCCCTGAAGTTCTTTCTGTGGTCTCTGGCAGGTTTTACAAGCTTGCTGGCTTACAATCCCCTCTACAAAGAGTGTAACAATAGGAAATCAGTTGTCAACACCCCCCTTCTTTACTTTGATTTACTGCTCAAAGAAAAGTAGGAAGAAATGAGTAATTGCTTAGCTTTGACCTAATTTATCGCTCTGTATCTTTTATTAGATACATCTTAAAATAAAATAAGTAATGAAGAATAGAATAAATTAGGTAATGAAGCATCAGAATTTTGGTTAAAACATGCTAAAAACTTTCTCTCTGCTTTTTGCATTTGTGACAACATGGCCAACTGGTGCCCCTGCCCATGGCAGGAGGGTTGGAAGTAGATGATCTTTAAGATCCCTGCCAATCCAAAGCATTTTATGAATCTATGAAACTAGTCTCATAGTTTAAAGTGTTTTCCTTTCTAAACCACTTTACTATAGCAGCAGGCTCAAAGAGATGATGCAAACCTAAACAAGATACCTTGTGCAGTGTTCTGAGGTTTCAGGTTTGTCCCTTCTCCATACAGGCTGGTTGGGAAGTTGGCAGAAGGTGTTAATGTGAATCTCTGAAAAGAGATGTATTGGAGACTTTTGAAACAGAAACAGAAGTATCAAGCAAGAAAGATGCTTCTTGATCCCCCAACTAACTAAATTTAGAGGAGGAAGGATAAAAACGTAGCAGAAATATGTCTGGTGTTTTCCCAAGGGAAAAAAACCCCTCCCAACACAAACTAAACCCATTTTAATGACAAAAGATAGAGGATTCTTTGTACTGAGGGACAGATTTGCCTTGCCTGATACCATCAAGGCAAAAGCAAGTTCCTGAGTTCCCAGTTAAGCTGTGATTTGCATTTGCTGCCATTCAGGGAGAACTCTCTGGAAGCCTGAAGTGCTTCTTTCTTTCTTTTCTTCCTTCCCTCCTTCCTTCCCTCCCTCCCTCCTTCCAAAATATCGTTTCTAACTCAGAAAATTAAAGCAATTATTTGTAATAATCTTTTGGGGAAATGGGAGAAGTAACACAAAGTGCAAATAGTACAGGGGAGACCTCTCAACCAGTAGGAACAGCCTAACTCTGTTGAGAGCCTTCTCATTTGAAGTGAATTCTAAATTAACCAAGATATTTTTAATCTCATTGGCATCCTGAAGATGTGGGAAGCGTAATAGTTGGAGGATTGAAACATCAATGGCTCCACCTGGTAAGGCTTCAGAGAAGCAAGTCTTGAAAACGTTTCTAATATCAAAGCCTTGGCCTTTGTTCTGAGCTGACAAAGGCTACAAATAGATCCTCTCACTAGCTTGCTTTGAGAGTCACAGACAGCCACTTCCTTTTGGAGAAGGCAGCAATTCCACAGCAGGGCTTAAGCCCTGGGACATGGTTTCAGGACTGGAAGACGTTTAGGAGACAGCAACGCAGTCTGGGGACTTACATGTCGGAAGACTCTTCTGAGGTGCTTGAACTGCAGATAGAATTTGTAGAAATGGAGTTGGCTCATTTCATTGAGAATAACAACCACGACCCCAGCCAGGTGGCTCTGGTGAGATATATGGCACCAGCTGCAGTTTTAAAACAAGCAAACAAAAAAAGTAGTAATAAATAAAAAGGGAAAAAAAAAACAAAAATCAAAGCAAAATTGTCAAGCACTCTTAAAAAACAAACTTGGAATCAGCCCAGCTTTTAAGTCAGTAAATGGCAAAGTGCCAAATGCCTTCAATGAGAAGAGGCTTTCATAGCTTATCTCAAACAGCCACATATTCCTGGAAGCAACATAATACAGGAGACAGAGCAAGAATGAGTTACAGAAAACTCTGGTGCAGCACCATTTAAAGACATTTATAGGTGCATCAGAGTATGAATACCCAAGTAACCTCTGCAGTGATGCAGTCCAGTGACTTAATGCATACAAAAAAGTTTTACAAAATCTTCTTTTTTTTCCCCCTACTACTAAATTCTGAAGTGGGATCACTTTTGCCTTTCAGTTTCATCTCAAGACTCATTCTGTGTCACTGTACCTTTGCCATCCGAGGTTATATACCCTCCTCAGCCTTTCCTTTCCATCGCTCAGAGGCTGCACTGGAAATGTTTTTTCCCCAAAGACCCCAGGAAACTCTTTCAACTAGATCTGATGTGCAAAGCATTCCTACTTGTTGTGTTCATATTTTTCAATGTGGTTATTTTGTTTCTCAGTGTGTGAAGCTTCTTCAGTTCCACAGAATTGGTTATTTTTGGTAACTGCATAAAACAAAACTACGAAGTGGCAGAAGTTTTGTCAGAAGAGGAATTCTGGCCTCTGGCCAAGTCTAACAACTGTATCTACATCATAGAGGCTGTCTTTGTGGTGACTGCCTTGCAAGGATTCTAAACCCAGCATGGCCAGCATGCCTCTAGGAATGTTTTCACATGTTGGGACACAAGGGAAGACTGATTCTTGAGTACAAATGTGTGATACCTGGGTTGTGTTGCATTGTGGCTTCTTCCCAAAGCTGCATACTTTAACAACTCATAGAGTTGATCATGGCTGATTTCACAGTCCTCACCAAACAAAGCTGCTGACAGGCATGATGACTTCTCCTGTAGAATAGAGTAGAATAGAATTAACCAGGTTGGAAAAGACCTTCAAGATCATCAAGTCCAACCCAACACCATCTAATCAACCAAACCACGGCACCAAGTGCCTCACCCAATCCCCTCTTAAACACCTCCAGTGATGGTGACTCCACCACCTCCCTGGGCAGCACATTCCAATAGCCAATCACTCTTTCTGTGAAGACCTTCTTCCTAACATCCAGCCTAAACCTCCTCTGGCACAGCTTGAGACTGTGTCCTCTTGTTCTGTTGGTGGTTGCCTGGGAGAAGAGACCAACCCCCACCTGGCTACACCCTCCCTTCAGGTAGTTGTAGAGAGCAATAAGGTCTCCACTGAGCCTCCTCTTCTCCAGGCTAAGCAACCCCAGCTCCCTCAGCCTCTCCTCATAGGGCTTGTGCTCCAAACCCCTCACCAGCTTTGCTGCCCTTCTCTGGACACATTCCAGCAACTCAACATCTTTCCTAAAGCACCAGTCAAGAAAGGTTTCATGTAATCACACAAGTTAATGGAAAAGTAAGTGAACTATACAGCAAAAGGGAAGTATTTACTATTTGGATACAATCAATTACACTTAAAATAACTCTTCCACTCATTATGGGTAAAATTTTCATTTCAGATCACACTTTAATATTAATATTATTATATTTCAGCAATGCAGGTACCCTACCTTCAAACATTTATTTAATACAAAGTATTACATACAGAGGTATGTAGTGAGAAGACTTAAAAGTTATTTGGTTTGCCAGCACAGTGTTCTGCTCTCACAACCCATTCCCCACACTTGCTGCTGTGAGTTCTGGGCATTTTCAGAAGTGCTCTATGCAGCCACTCCGTGGAAGGTTTTGCTGAAAGCCATTCACTTTGTTTACATCCTGTGATCTGCTTTGGCAGATGGGTTTGCTGACCCCTGCAGGAATCAAACGTTTCAGTCGAAACGGCAGGAAGAAATCATGGCTCAGATGAGAGATGGAGTGGAGACTATACCACACAGTTCCACACAATTCTTTAAGCCTGAATGCAGGCTTCTATTCTACTAAAGAGCCAACCAGCAAGGAAATGGTGATTTTGGAGATCTGCACCAAACACTGGGGCTGTGTCAGTGAGCAACTCTGATCTGCAAACATTTTAAAGAGACTTTTTTTTTTTAATGTGCTGAAAAGGCTTCATGGCACACAGGGGAAAGGAAAAGAGACCACACAATGCTAATGAGCCTTGTGCTCATTAATTTTGACAGGGCCTGTCCACGTGGGGTTGAGCCAGTGCACTTTGAAAGCCATCTGTCCTTGCTAAACAGAGGTGACAACCTTTGGGGTTAAGAATCATCTGGTAAGAATAACACTGGGTGGTGTAATTTCTAGTCGTGCATCTCTCACACCAAGTTAGACAAATAAGTAACGACACCGTTGTTTTCAGTAATGATCTAATTAGAACTTTGCAACAAAACGCCCAACCAAACAGCTGTTTCATTTCACCAAACAAAGGCTACCTGCCGGCCGCAGGAAGGCCAGTCTCTGCTCAAGTGTAATTAGGACTGATCTCACATGCTTGCTCTTATCCTATACTGGCAACTACCTAAGACGTAACCTGAGGAAGGTGTTACCACGAGGTTAAAAGTTTGGGCTGATTTGCATCTTCATGCGGGAACGGGCTGCACACATGTGGCAAATTAAGGGCACGGACCCCCGAAAATCAAAAGTGATTAACTCTTTTCCTTAAATCCCCACAAGCAGACACGATCTTCCTTTCAAAATCCACTTGTTTATGAAAAATGTTATCAGACAGTATTCGTTAACAACATTCCTTAAACATGAATGCCTAACACTCCAAATGAGCTCATTTCCATATTTCTTGGCGCAGAAACGAAGCTATTATCTGTAGGAGTGATGCAATAAATGCACCAAACGGGGCTGCGAGAGCGATACCGCCCAGCCCCAGCCCTGCAGCGTTCGCCCAACACCCGTACGGCCAGCACGCTGCTCACCTCGGGGCCCTGGCCGCCGCCATCCACCTTCCTTCTCTTTCGAGCCGTCCTCTGTCGCCCCGCATCCTCCCCGGCTGCGGCGGGCCTTTTGTGCCCGTTAACGCAGAAAGACTTTGCCATGCCCTAGACGAAAGCACAGTGGGATCAGGGAGGCGCCGCCGCTCAGAGGGGCAACAGCCAGGACAGCGTCCGCCCCGGCCTACCCGAGCCAAGCCCCAGCGCCTTCCCACCGCCGGGGCAGCATGGGTAGCGGGGAGCGCCCGCTGCCGTGGGGCCGATCCCCTGCCACCCTCTCCTCCCCCAGTCCTCCAAGGCAGGGCATCGGCCGCGGATCCCACCTCAGCCACGCCGGACCCCGCAGCTGGAAGCACGCCGCATCGGCACGCGGCTGCCTGCGCCTGCGCGGGCAAGGCCGGAGCAGTCGATCCGCCGACAGCACCGATTGGGGCGGGTCCACTGCCTCCGGCGGGAGGTTTCAAATGGCCGCTGCGGCGCCGAGCCCCTTCCGGGATGGCTGCTATCCGCCCATGCGGGGCTGAGAGCGGAGATGGCTACCAAGCGCCTTGCCAGGTGCGGGCCGCTGGGCTGGGAGATCTCGCCCGCCGAGACCGCTGCAGGGAGCGCAGACGGGGTGGTGGCGTCCGGGGGGGCGAGGCGCTGCGGCGGGCCGGGGTGCTGAGGGAGACTCGGGTGTCCGCTCATCCCAGGCGCGGAGCGGCAGGGGAGGATGGGCCGCTCAGCACCGGGGTGCTGAGGGAGACTCGGGTGTCCGCTCATCCCAGGCGCGGAGCGGCAGGGGAGGATGGGCCGCTCAGCACCGGGGTGCTGAGGCGATGCCGGCCCCTCTGCGGTCCGCAGGCAGCTGGGACTGGCTCGGAGCAGTGCGCGGGGGCGGAGCAGCGCGCAGGCGGCGGCAGAGCAACGCTTCGGCTTCCTGATCGTGCTGGACTTCGAGGCAACGTGCTGGCGGGACCCGGGGCGGCGCAGCCCCGAGATCAGTGAGTGTGGGGTGCGGGGTGCCCGGACACACAACTCCGAACGGGAGAAGCCCGGCTGCGGGGTGTAGCGGGCAGGAGGGTGTTGGCCAGGGTGCTGGCGTGTGTAGGAGACGGTTCTGAACGTCCTGTCTTCGTTCCGTCATTTTCAGTCTAATTCCTTATATTTCAACCTCTATTTAAAGCAGGGGACATAATTTTTGGGACCAGCTCTAACCCTTCTGGCTTCATGGTTTGTTTTTCGTTTGTTTGTTTGCCCCGTTCCCTTTGGGGTTTTCTTGCACAGTTGAATTCCCAGCAGTCCTGTTAAACACTTCTACAGGAGACATTGAATCTGAGTTCCACACCTACGTCCAGCCCCAGGAGCATCCCCTTCTGTCTGATTTTTGTACAGAACTAACAGGCATTACCCAGGTAATAACTGCTATTTAGCATTATTTTACACTGCTGTAATTGCTGTTTGCTGTTTTAAGTTGGAGGCTTTTAAAGCTCTAAAAGTAATTAAATGAATGTCGGTGCACGCTAACACAGGCACACTTCTGTTTTATAAAGGATCAGGTTGATGAAGGGGTCCCCCTAAACATTTGCTTATCACAGTTTTTGAAATGGATTGAAAAGATACAAAAGGAGAAGAAAATCATATTCAGCAGAGACACTCTAAGCAACTCTAACTCTGAAGCAAAAGCATGCACCTTTGTTACTTGGACGGGTAAATACAATTTTCATTCGCTTTTTCTGCCCTTTCCTACATGTAACAAAAACCAACATTTGGTGGTGCTAGTGAGATTGTCTATGCTTCTAGGATTGTTTGTGGCTTTTTCTTTCTGTGCAGACTGGGACCTGGGTGTGTGTTTGCAGTATGAATGTAAAAGGAAGCAGCTGCGAAAACCTGCCATTTTCAATTCCTGGATTGATCTCAAAGCAACGTACAGGGTGAGAAGATGGAGAAACTGTGAATCATTTATACCCATATCTCAAAGGCTAATTCTATCTGAACCAATATTCTATGTTCCAGTGACTAGAGGAACCCATTTGTTTTCCTCCCCTGCTGTTATCACTCCCTAACAAACTGCCTGCCCTAGAACTGTGTGAATTTTAATAGAAATCTTAATGCCAGAAAAACAACTTGGCATTATCCTTAGACAACTGACTGACAGTCCTAGGTGAATTTTTTGAGCTGTTCTTCCTTTCCTGACATCTTTTGCTCTGCTTGCTTCCTTATTTCCTTCCTTTTTTTGTGCTCTTATTGCTGCATAGAAAGTAGTCATCATCTCTTTAAAGGCAGAGGTCTGGCCTGTAAACTGCTCTTGGGCCAGAAAGTCTATTCTGAATAGCATGCATAATACTGAGAAAATGAATGTGTATTTACTACAGTCTGCACTGCCACAGAGTTCCAACTTGTGGGCTGACAGCACCCCAAGTGTACCCCTGTGTAGTCAAGGAAGCTTTCAAGGGTGATTCAGGGCTCTACCTGTTCTGACACTCATAGCCTAGTCTCTTAACCTAGGTAGCAGAGTGAGATCTCTAAAGATCAATATTATGAATATTCCTCCTTTCTTGTGATCAAATGAGATCCTGGGAGCGAGTAGCAATACTCACTTAGAAAGAATTTATCCCGATGCCAAATATGTTAATGCCCATGCCTTTGCACTATGCAGCAATTTAAACATCTCAGGATATTATCTATAGTTGTATAGTGCTGTGCTGTTAAGGCCTTTATCAATGTAAGCCATAAAGTGCAAATGCCTGACTCCAGAGCTAAGACAAAGTGGATTAGTTTAAGACTGAGGAGGGATTGAGGATTCTCTCCAGCCCAGCTTGTTACAGGGTAAGTCGCCTGCCTGTACAATGAAGATGCCTGACCTGCACAAGTGCCTCGGGAGATTCACTATTCATGAGGTGGTATTTCTGAAACGGTTCTCACTTCACTAAGAAGATGTTTTAAAATGCTTTATGTGAAGCACCTGCATTTTTTTTTCCTTAGGCCTTCTATAACAGACAGCCCAAAGGGCTAAATGGTGCTCTGCAGGATTTGGGGCTAGCTTTTGCAGGACGGGAGCATTCTGGTAAGCACGACATGATGATCCTCATTTTAATATGTATGGGTTTTCTAAAGCTAAATAGCTACTACTTAGCTTAAGTTAGCTAAACCAAAGCAGCTACTAACAGCTAATCATTCCCCTGAACAGTAACTGCTTCAGGTTATGAAGTGCTCAGTCCAACAGACACATGGAAACAAGAAAGGCTACATGCTTCAAAGATCAGAGACTTCTTACTGACCTCATGCTTTACTTCTGAAATCTCTCCTAGTGCTACTGAGGGCACAATTTCTGGGTGCAAAAGAAAAGAGGCAAAGGCTATGGAAGCTTGATCTTACCTGATAGCTTTGAACACAAACAACTTGTGTGTATATACATTCAGTCCTTCAGATGTTTCATCACTGGGAACTTTTGGGATTCTTTTTTTTTACTTCCACTTGCCTTTTTGGAGCTAGATAATTATGTGCCAGATTTCTGTGAATCCTTGCCCTTTTTTGTAAGGCTTTCCTAGATTATATTTTTCCTCTAATAGGAACTGTCCCCATTGGTAGTTTAAAGCTAAGACACTAATGTAACCATACTTCTGAAGGGTTGGATGATTCCCGGAATACTGCCCGGCTTGCTTGGAGGCTGATTTGTGATGGATGCGTGCTGAAGGTTACTAAATCTTTGGATAAGGTTAGTAACTACTTTGTATCTTCCTTCCCACTTGCTTTGGAGCCAGGAATACAGATGAAAGGTGAGCAATTCAAACAACAAACGCAGCATCTCGGCTGTGAGTCGAACAGAACATCCCTAGACTGATACACTTATTAATTCTGTGCATTGATTCCTGAAACTTCTGGGTATTCACTTTGCAAAATCTCTTTTTGTTTACGGGGTCCCTGGGCACATCTGAAGAATAATACAATTTCCAGAACACTGACTACAAACTTCTCTGACAAGACTCCACTGGGAAGAAACAGCAGACCTGAAACAGCTAGAGATGGAGCTTGTGAAACAAGCTCCCTGGCTGAGAAAAAGCAGAACGGTGTTGCCGGAATTAAGCTAAATTCTAATGTACAAACTGAAGAACATCATCAGACCGCTTGCCCTGATTCATCTGCAGATGTCTGTGTTGTACCTAGCAGCAGCTCAAGGACTGAGTTGCATGCTCAATCCCAAAGCTCTTCAACAGCATCTACTGACAGATTTCCTGTTCCTCTTGAGCAGGCACAGCAATCTCCCCATACTGTATCAGCAGGCATTTGGCAAGGATTGAGCAATCACCAGCCTCTGAGTACAGCTGGATATAACCCTCTGGTACCCGGGTCAGGACTAGTGCTCGTCTCCACAACCATCTCTTCAGTTAATATCTCTAATGAAGATATCAGCACTAGTTCTGATTGCTTATCTCTGTTGAGTGACTGGGAAGATGTTGCTTTGATACCAGAATCTCAATGTGAACAAAATTCAGACTGTATTCCATCCAAAGATGACTCAAGTAGAGATATTTCAACAGCATTTGAAGAGAAAAAAATCTCAAAACAATTGGCTTTGCTCAGTTCAGAAAATCAGAGTTTGGAGAACCCCATAGTACCTGTGGAACCCCTGAAATCTATTGTTTACAAAAGTCCTGATACTACTATCTACAATGTAGGAGCAGTACAAAGGCAGACCTCAACGTTTTCAGCTTTTAAGTTACCACCTGCAAAGGTAAATGGTACTTCAGCAGCATCAGCTGGAAATGATTCCACTCCAGCAGAGGTCCCTAAAAGAAAGCCAACTAGTCCAAAAACCTTCCCACCAGCAAAGAAACAGTCTTTTGCTATCTATGAAGAGAAAAGTACATCTTTTCACCATTCCTTACCTTTAAGGAGTTCAAATTTGCCCCAAGTATCTCCTGCCATTCTGAACTCCACAGTCAATTCAGTTCACTCTGCAAGAGCTGTGAAAAACAGCAAACCAACTCCCCCTCTGTGTAACTGTGGTCGAAGAGCTAAAAGGCTGAATGTGTCAAATGCTGGTCCAAACCATGGCAAAGCCTTTTTTTGTTGTCCTGTTGGCAAGCACAAAGGTAAGAAGAAAGGTTGTGGATACTTCAAGTGGGAACATGCACTTCTGAAAGAGAAATCTGATGGTCTCAGCCTGAATGCAGATGCTGTGACCTCTCTAGGAACTTGCACTAACAATTCAGGAAACTCTTGCAACAGAAAATACTTGCCTCTTCGACCCTCTATGAGAACTTGAAAACTGGTAATAACTGACCATGCATAATACATCCAGGACAGCCAAATGATGTCAGAGAGCTCTTCTGAGAATGGGAGACAGCTTGGTTAACATAGAAATGGGAATGGCTCAAGCATCCCGAAATACCAACATATCATAAAGTAGCTCATCAATGAAGCCTGAGAGAACAGACAATGGTGTAAGTGCTACAATTAAAGTTGCTACAAATCTGCTTTACCAGAGATTTTAAATTCTGTGGTACTGGTCCAGACCTTAAAAGAACATTTTAATAGTACAGATTTTATCTGCAGTTTTTTTTCCCCTAAATATACTTGCAATGATTATACCTTTTAAAATTGTGAGGCAGAAGTTGTTGCCCTTCTCAAAAGTCATTCTTGGAGCAACAGCATTCTTATAAACTTGCTGGGTTTTGTATCCTTTTAAAATTAAATAATAAAGACAAAATGCTGGTGACAGTTCATGAAATACTTTATTTAACACACATCACCTGTTGCTCTCTTGACGACATGAGCTCCTCATCTGATGTGTAGGGTTTGCCTGCTGTACTGATACAGCTGTTAGTACAGCACCTGGGACAGCCAGATCTGGGAATTGGGTAAGAATTTATTCAAACCTAAACTAAGAAAGGTGTGGTATCTCTCTGCCACCATGTAAATCTGCAATACCTTGCTTGGAAAGATTCCTGTTAAAATGCAAGAAGCGCTGCTAATCTTTCCTCCACTCCTTCTGGCGCAGTTCATTTCTTCTGATCTTCCCACTAACAGTTTTTGGCAACTGCTGAACAAACTCCATCTATTGGGAACAGGAAAAGGCAACACAAAATCAGAGTTTACCTACATTTTCACTTTCTCTTAACCTGCACACAGCAGTTAACATCCCCTGTCTTATGACAGTGCAAATTATCTGGGTATTTGAGCACTCACCTTCCTAGGATACTTGTATGGAGCAGTAACTTTCTTAACGTGGTCTTGCAGCTCTTTCATCATTTTTTCTGGATCTTGTGAAGCATAGTCAGATGTCAGAACAACAAAGGCTTTCACCACCTAAAGGAGTTGTGGCAGCAATGGTTTAAATGCCAATGAAACTGTATTACACAAGAATAAGATCTGAAACTTTAACCAAATACTTGCTGAAAACCTACAGAGTAATGTACAGAGCAGGTACAAAAAGCTTTGCTGAAGCCTGTGTGTGCTCACTGAGTCTGGACTGTGCAGGCAGTTTGTTACATGTATTAAAGACTGAAAACTAAGTACTTGAATGACAGGGAAAGCCTCAAATGGTGCTTTTGTTACACTGGATTTGGGGCAATTGCCTTGGTCAGTTTTGTCCTGGGTGGATTTCTCAGTCAGTGTCTGACAGAGTAGAAATGCCAGCTTGGATGGTTTTTTTTAGTAGTAACTTAAAACAAACAAACCAACCCAATGACAACAACCACCCAGACCAAACAAAACACGCCTGAAACAAAAACAAAACCACAAACAAAAACCCAGAAACCAAACCACAAACGAAAACCAACCCTGGACAGATAAATCCCTTGGAAGTTGTTTTATATTAGCTCTGGTATGCACAAAGCTACTAAGAAATACATAGTTTACCTCTCCTCTGATGGGGTCTGGACTGCTGACAACAGCTGACTCCACCACTGCAGGGTGCTCCACTAGGGCACTTTCTACTTCAAAAGGTCCAATACGGTATCTTTAGAAGGGAGGAAAGGGCTTTTAGTTGTATTTGGTAACACATAAATAGAACTTTCCCCCTGAATCATCTGTGCTATTCAAGTTTAATGATTTACTGCCAATCACTCTTAAGTTTTACCCAGCAGAATTAATGACATCATCAGCTCTTCCAACAAACCAGAAGTATCCATCCTCATCCATAATCCCCCTGTCTCCAGTCACATAAAAATCCCCACGAATTGTTGCCTCTGTTTTCTCCGGATCATCCTAGGAAACATTAAACTCCCTTAAAAATGCACAACATTGCACTCTGACATGCAGCACAGAAGCGAGGGCAGTCCAAATATCACTAAATTACAGCTTCTTCAGCTGTGGTTATATGCATGAGATTCAAGTGGGATGTTAATAACAGAGAATTATGAATTCCCCATTACTAAGATACAAACTTAAGCAACTGCAGCAAGAAAGTGGAAATCCCTCTTTCCTCCTGCCCTGGGTTTTCAGATTGGTAAGCAAAGCAGAAGTAAATGAAATAGGGCTTCAGGTTCCTTGTGAGAGAGATTTAACAGGATATCTACTTTAAATGTAGAAATATTCTTACAGCATAGCAAGTGAAAAGAAAAAGTGGTCTGGTAGGCTTTACTCTGATGGCAATATCTCCTTCTCTTCCAGGAGGCAGAATGTTACTGTTTTCATCTATAATCTAAAAATAAAACACAGTTTAATTATCTTGGAGCCAAAGATGATAAAATCTTGGTGTGCATTTAAAATGTATAAAGCTGGCTTCCCCCCCACCTCCACAGGGAGATGATCTGTAGCAGTAGAGGGTCTTTCTCTGACAACTGAAGTGCCATTGTTACTAATGCACTGTACTTTGCACTATGTCATTTATCTGAGGAATGCCAAGCACTATGCAAACATGATAAAGTTAGTAAGACCCCACGGAGGATCATGTGATGGAGTTAGTAAGACCCCAGGGAGGAACCTAAGTGATGGGGTAGGAGAACTGAAAGATACTAAAAATCTTAATCCACATTGCAAATTGATGTGGTGCTAGAACCTGCTTCTGTAGCTTTGTTATCACCAGGAAACAATATTCACCCCCACTCATCTTTGACTCAGCAGTTTAATTCTATCACTGCCTGCAAGTGTCATATCTGACAGTTAGCACTGGGATGTCGTCACCGATGGTGAGGATGGTGCAGCAGGGAAGTCCAGCTGTTTATTCGGTATGCTCAGAGTAGGGCAGTACCCTGCCTTTCTTCACTCTTGCATCCACTGCTGAGTGTGCATGCTACATCTCTGCACTGGAGCTTTCAGACCTCTTCAATGGAAAGTGGTTAGGCAAGAGAGAGAGACTGAGTCACCAGAGGTACCATACCTTCACATCATACCCTGGAGATGGCTTTCCCATAGAGCCAGGTTTGATTTTCATTCCCTTAAAATTTCCACAGACCAGCACCTGTAACAAGTGGTGTTGGATTTTAATTATTTGTTGTTAGTTAAACTGTGGCTTGTATATTCAGTCTTTAGGTTTAAAAATAACTCAGCTAATATTCTGTATTGATGTAAGGAATACTAATTGTCTTTGTTACGATCTTACAGCCAATGATGAAACTTCTAGAGAGAAACTATGCCCTCAGACTCATGCCCACTCACTGTTAGTGAGTGCTCTAAAGACAGAAGCAGAATTTGGAATGCAGTAATGAGAAATATACCTCTCCTGTGTTAGTTCCCAATCCAAAGCCCACAGGAGTGAAAAACAGTCCTTGGATTTTGGGTGAAGCTGTTAAGAGTATCCAGTAACTTACAAAACCTATTTTTCCCCGCCACCGTTGCTTACTGCAACTGACTTTTCCCCTGAAGTCTCAACTGTGTGCAATCATTTTAATAACTTTTTCTGGGCAACCTGAAAGGAATACATGGCTGTATCCATAAAGCATACATGCTTACAGCTGCAAAGCTGCACATACTGTTTCTGTCTGTCCATAGCCTTCGTGAATATCCAGCCCAGTCTGCGCTTTCCACTCTTCCATCACCTCAGGGTTGATTGGCTCCCCTGCACTCACGCAGTGCCGCAGGCCTTTGAATTGATAGCTTAGTGAGAAAGAGAAAACAGAACATTGGCATCATCTGTAGGCTGCATCCCACTCCTGTATTCCCCTGTCGTGGGATCCTTGCTGTAAAAACCCAGCATTTTTACTGAGTTCATTCTATCTGAACTGTGGAGTGCTAAACAAACCCAAATCTGAAAAAACAAAACCCAAAGCCAACAAACAAAGCAAAGAGGAAAAAAATCTGCTGGTTTACTTCTGCATTGAGAGGACACAGTCTCAAGCTGTGCCAGGGGAGGTTTAGACTGGATGTTGGGAAGAAATTCTTCATAGAGAGAGTGATTGCCCATTGGAATGGACTGCCCAGGGAGGTGGTGGAGTTGCCATTACTGGAGGTGTTTAGAAGGAGACTTGATGGTGCCATGGTTTAGTTGATTAGATGGAGTTGGATGATGGGCTGGACATGATGATCTCAAAGGTCTCTTCCAACCTGGTCTATTCTATTCTATTTGAAAAATCTAATCATCAATATGCTGTTTCCACTCCTAGAATCTGTCTGAGGTCTAAACTGAAAAGGAGTAACAAAGTTCACCCCTAATGACAAGAAAAACTCACAGAAGAGTTAAATGAGGCCAAGGAATGTTTCATACATTTCACCAAGCTATCCTGACACACATCTTGTAGCTACAGTGCTGCAGGAGCAAGTGCAAAAACAGGGATTCTGTGATTATAACATCACTTCTGAAGAAAATGTCAGTTGTGATATCATGTCTGTCCTCTTACACCCTCAGCTAAACTGCTTTAAACTCTTTTGCTAGTTGAATGTAAAATATGAAATCTGAGATAGTTAAACTGAGCCTAAGCCTTTATTCTGACTTTGCTCCTAATACTTCAGATTCAAAATGTTGGGAAATACATAAGCTGTGTTACTGTTCTGCCATAGTAAATTTGGAACAAAAGCAAGGTGAGATGAGCAGTTGGTCTGATTAAATGCACCAGTGAAGTTACTCTGCTTTTGCTTACCTGGACACTTTATGTTGCACAAGCATTCGATAGGCAGTTGGAGGAGAACAGAAAACAGTGATGGGAAATCTTGACAGACTCTAGAGAATTCAAAATTTAAACAGGATGAATAAATAAAAAGAAACCATACAGACTAGGTACTGAAACCTGTGGGGTGTCATCTTCATTGTAAGCAACAATATAATGATCTCTGCATGCAGCTTGTGAAACACACAGAGGAAGCGTTGTGTCCCAAAAGCAGTTAGCACCATACTTGCCAACACCAACACACTGCAGTTACATTTAATTAGTTTCAGCTTCAAAGCAGAACCTAATTTTACAATTAGTTCCACACACTGAAGTTTTTTTTCCTCTGGAAAGCTTTACAGTTTCTCTTGCAGAATTTCCTCATAATTACAGTTAAGTAGAAAACAAGTGAAACCATAAGGCTGCTATTTGAGATGCTCTGTAGGTGTTCCAACTGACAGTGGTTTTCAACATGCCCTAATACTAACTAGCAATTTCCAGCCACTTAATTAACATGCAGAAGGTGATAATGTCATTCCCTGCAAAGAGAAACTCAGTTGTCTTTTTCAGCTGTTGAGAAATTGTGTGTGGATGTAAGAGAATATAAAGTTGGTGCCTGTTGTTAAAGAAATCCAACCTCACTGCCACTTCACTCCTTAACTCTGAATTACATGGGGCAGAACTGAAATTCTCATCCATCTGTTATTGTCACTTGTTTGAAAAACAACACCAAAGGGCTCCACAAGTTCCAGAACAACAACTTGTGTACTTCCATTTTAGGCCTAATAATGGATGCCTGCAGGTTTGTGCAGTCAAATCCACAACATAAAGTGTCCAGAGCACTTCATATGATGAAACTCTGGATATCAAGTATGCCCTTGTTTGGGATAAACATTTGCAGCACTCACTACTTAACTAGTTGTTTACTTACTGGTTGGTGAGTTGTAACTGTTTTGTCCCTGTGCAGCACCAGAGGAAATGAAAACCTAGGCAAAAGCAGACATAGAGAATAGTTCTGCTTGGGCTCCCACCACTTACCTCAAAGACAATGTGTGGGTCAAAGTGTGGCATCTTGTGTACAAACACACACGTCCCTTGAATCCATGATGAAAAAATGCTGCTCCAAGCTGCCTTTGCCCAGCCTGTGTCTGATGTATTCCAAAGTATATCTGAAGAAGTCAAGTCCAGCCAGTACCTGGTAAAATAAGGAAACCATTCACAGTCTCTGTTTGGCATGAATAAGGCAAATATTAAAATACCAACCAGAGATGTGCCAGTGAAGCAAATCCATCACTGGTTGTCTTGGGTAAAAGGCAGTTAAAAGAAATTGAATTTCTGAGCAGGGATAAGTCACAGCACAGGCAGGATGTCAGCAAAAGAGACTGGTGTTGCATTTTCCTAGGGGAAAACTTACACTGACAGACAAGCAAACACCACCTCAGCATATGGTGTTGTATGAATATGAATGGCATTGCTGAGGTTTCGTTGAACTAATTTTTAGGGACGAGGAATTTTCCTTCTCTTGTTCACCTGCTTCTAATTTGGTATTTTCTCATTTGTTATTCTTTGCCTGTTAGAGCAAAATGCATTGCAAAAATCAACTTAAAAATGACACTGCTTTATAAAGCTAAAGATTCTCAGCTATCAGCATTTTCTTCCTGCAGGACTTGTGTCTAATCCAGACACAGATTAATTCAGAAGATTTAACTGGCCCATGGGTTTTTTTCTCTTTTATGATACAGACTTCATAAACATGTGCTGATGTGCAGTTCATGGACATTCTATTAGCTATACACAATGACAAATGTACCAACAGCTAAAATAAATGTTCAGTGGTGTTTAGTCTGGAGAGGAGGAGGTTGAGGGGAGACCTTATTGCTCTCTAGAACTCCCTGAGAGGAGGCTGTAGTAAGGTGGGGATTGGTCTCTTCTCTCTACTGTCAGGTGACAAAACGAGAAGAAATGGCCTCAAGTTGTGCCAGGGAAGGTTTAGGTTGGAGATGAGGAAAAATGTCTCTGCTGCAAGAGTGATCAGGGATTGCAGCAGGCTTCCTAGGAAGGTGATGGAGTCCCCATGCCTGGAGGTATTAAAGAAACATCTGGACACTGTACTTGGGGACATAGATTAGTGGTGATGGTAGCGTTGGGTTGATGGTTGGACTGGATGATCTTGGAGGTCTTTTCCAACCCAAACAGTTCTATGAATCTACGATTCTAAAAGAAGTTAGTGACTGTATGATCACTCCATTCTCTATAAACCAAGGCAGCTGGACTCAAACTGCCCTGTTTTATGGAAAAAGCCCCTCATTTTCATTTTTTTTTTTAATGTGAAACACCTGCTGGTTTTGAACTATCGAAATGAAAGTTTCTGGTAAAAATCCTTCTGTCTCTTCCTTCTGCTATGTGACTAGCTAGGTAAATATGTCTGGTTTAAAGTGGTATCTGTACCTTCCACTTACTGTAAGGCCAACACCATAGCTGCTGTGGGAATGTTCAACCATTTTTGGAGATCCTGTAGTTCCACTGGTGAAGAAGATAGCCATTGGATCATGGCACTTCGTGGTCACACACCGGTGACCAGAAGGAGCATTTCTTAAAATAAGCACAGTGATGAATAGAGTGATTAGCAAGTGTGACTTACACATTTTGGAAAACATTTAACCAGAACAACTGCAGCAATAAAGGTGTCACAAACATTGGTATTTTTCCACACTGCAGTCCTAAAAGGGTGAAAATATATTGGTGGTTGGCAACATTTCCTATTCAAAACCCAATGGCTGTGCTTAGCTTTCATTACTGCTGTGCTGCTTTCACAATGGTATTTACTCACTTCAAGAGATCCTTAAAGTTCAGCCATCCTTCTCTGTGGCCTTCTGACACAAGCAACCTGAATTTCAGAGACTGGCATTCAGCCCCAACAGAATCTACAGCTGGTGCCACAGAATCATCAGTGATGATACACTTCGCCTTGGATTTCTGTAGCCGGTGAAGAATATCCTTTGCTGTCAGCTGCTGTGTGCCAGGAATCAAGACAGTTCCTAAATGGAAGGAAGCAGAATGGAAAAACCATCTCAACACTTTGGAATATCACCTGTATCTACAAGTAGGCTTCAGCTTACTTTGTTCCTTTGTGGGGGGAAGCAGGACTTGGCCCTCCACGTGTAAATATACTGCTTTCTTGGGTGGATTAAATGCTATGTGAGAATTAGCACAAGTTAGCAAATGCTACATTGAGCATGGGACAGTAAAAGAAATCAGAGTAATTTCCCTTGTTCTGAAAACACTGCCTCTGGAACATGCCATCTCTCTCAACCTTTCTCCTGGGTGTTGCCTCACAGGTTTGCTGCTAGTGTTTGTGAGGCCCCAAGACAACAGGAAGCTGAGTAACAGATCCCACAGGGGGAAAAGTGAAACATTTAAAGTGGGCTAATTTCACTGCAAGTTAGCAAGAGGGTGCATTTGCAATGTGCCACAGGTGCTGTGAAGAGAAGAATGGCAGAGGCACACAGACTCACAAGGTTTCCTTAACACCTGGAGCATGTGCAGAAGTCCTGAAAGCTCCATGAAGGAAAAACTTGGCATGAAGAGTGGTTTCAACCAGCATGAATGTTGGTTCATCCTCAGTAGCACGTTGGTAGTTCTGGGTGCATCAAGGTGCAGCAAGGATTTAAGTCACAGTTTCTGTACCTACAGACCATTACTCTGCTTTTACTAACCTGTTCTCATGCAAGCCACGTTCACCAGCCACCACTCCGGGATCCGGGGCAGAATCAGAATAACTCTGTCTCCCTGTTGCAGACCACAGGCATCAGAGAGCACATTTGCAACCTTCCTGGACAGCACTCCCAGCTCCTCAAAGCTCCACCTCACCTCTTCTCCAGCACCATCTACCCACCATAATGCAGGGTTTTTAGACTTTTTCCCCTCCTATGGAACAACAGGGTAGAGGGAAAAGGCTTCACTTTAGAAACACATTGACTTTACCTTAAGTCTAAGGGGAAAAGGCATTCATCACTTATTCAGTGCTGGAGAAACCTGGGGATGCAACAGAAATTAGCCAGAGATTCCAGGTAAGGCAGAGAACCCCCCCATAAAAAGAACAGCCTATACGTGCCATTTAGGACATGAAATTTGTATTCCTTTCCCAAGTTCTTCATCTTACTCTCTGGAGAGAGAAATAAAGAATGTTTTTGGTTCAGGTCATGCCAACAAAGCCAGCTGATGAATGCAAGCACCTCTGAGTTGTGCCTCAGAGCCTCCTGAGCCCTCAAAGCTCATTTTCAACTTCATCTGGAACTGAGCCCTTCTGATACTTCTGAAAATTAAATCAAAGTTTCAAAAGCAAAGGCCCACACAGTGTGACCTTTAATCAATGTCTCAACTGTTGTGTGAAGTGATGTGATATGCATGCATACCATGTGCAGTAGCAGTGTAGTAAATCATCTCCTCAGCAAAACGTTCACTGAAGCAGCAAGAATGTGACACCTTATTGTGCATCTGAAGGTACAATAACACTGAGGTTAATTTTCAGGGGAAAAGATTTTATTTGTGCACTTCAGAGGGCAAAGTTTCAGAGGTTGTTCCCTGCTGTGTTTGCAGCCTGCCAAAAACTGGTTTTCCTGCAAGAGGAGTTATTGTGTCAAGTCCTACCTCTGCTCTGTTCTTGCTGACAGGCTGGCCAGAACTGCATTTAGCCCCTCAGCATGAACAGCCTGAGCCTGCAAAATCAGTCCTACAGCCACAGAAACCAGACCTAGGTAGCCTAGCTAGTATGAAGGTTATAGACCCATTCTTCATGTTGTTTGCTGGGGTTTTTTTTGGTATTCCCTTTCCTTGCCAGTTTTTTAGAGTCCAAGGTCTTGATGCAAAAGATTTCACATTTGGGATAGGTGGGTGAGGTTTGATGCTACACTGTACTTACTCGTTTTACAGGCAAGCAATGAAGCACACAAAGGTCAAGTGATTTGCCTGGCACATCCAGGTAGGGATGCATGCCACAGCTGGTGGGGGAATTGATGTAGAGTGCCACAGTTCACTGTCTCATTTACAAGGCACCTGTTTATGCACATGCAAGCTGATTAAAGGAAAGCACTATTTGGACTCAGGGACAAGATAGCATGGTTCAAAATGCATGAGATGATCACCAGATTATTATATGAACATAACTCCAGTGTCTTGGTTATTAGATTTGTCAGATATCCAGCATTAATGACCATCATTAGATATTTCAGCATCAGAAAAGCCAAGTAACTGTTACCTTTTCCATTTCAGCCCATCTGTCCAGCACATCTCTTGCAAAGTTGAAGTACTCTGGTATCTCTGGTCTGTACTGCTGTTTCATGGCTTCATAACTGAAAGAGGTGTGAACTGGGTAGCACCGGCTGCAAAGCTGGAGAGATCTCAGAGGAGCCCGCAGGGACACAGCACCTGGGATCTTCAGTGAGAGATGCACAGCAGCAAGAGCCATAACAGTCTTCTCAAGGTTATTTGTTGCTGATTAGCTCTCCAAGCAATGCTACAGGGATACAGTTACAAAACTGGTATTAACCATGCAGTTTCAGAGCAGCTTTTACTACTGCTCAGTGGCACAGAATGGAGCAACAATTCCATCTGTTAACCGAGTAACTGCTGGGGACAGCTCCCATTCAGCCATTGGCCCCCTGCTTTCCACTGCCCACCGTGCAACTAACTTCCCCACTGCATTCAGTCAGAAAAACTCAGCCTTGTCACTGTGGCAGCTTTCCTGTAGTTCACATTCTTTCCCTTCCTGTAAGCTCTGCTAATCTTGCAGACCACAGTTTAGTTGTCACATGCAGCAAAGAGGCACTGAATGCTGCTCAAGCTCTTCAGCTCTGATTTCTCCAGCTGCAATGTCTGCTACTGACTCACAACACAGAAGCAACAGATTCTGAACCAATGTGTTGCACAGATAATCCAGCAACTGTCCACAAATTACTGGCTGACCACAGTGTCACTAGGTGTTCACAGCTTTCCTGGTCTATCAGCACTGGAGATATTGGCAGCATTGGTTGCCAGCAATGAAAAAAAGGTAGCAAAGCCCTGGAAAGATTCCAAGTATCAGCACTTTAAACCTCATTTTGATGCCTGGTCAGCAAAAAGGATTGCTTTATGAGATGAGGAAACATTCAAAGCCTCCCTGAAAAAGGACCCAAAATGCAAAGCCTTACTTCTCAAAAAGAGCAAACTTACCAGGAGATCTGAAAACTCTGAAGTAATTATTTTCATGCATTGTCAACCATATTTTATTTACTAAATAATGTAAACACTACTGCTTCCTTGTGGCATTAATAACCACCCAGCTGCAGAATCAAATTATTTGAGTGACTTAGTGAAGCAAAGGGACAGTTTTTGGATCTCTGCCATTCAGTCCAAGTATGAGAAATACAGGAGAGAAACCCAGCCAAATGAAAGAGACAGAGGGACAGGGAGAAGAGGGAATGTGGACAGACAGCAGGCAAATCAGCACTCCAAAAGGGGTGGGTGGAGGGTAAAGGCTGTTAATTCCAACTTACTGCCTCCGCCTTGCACCGAAGTGAAGCCCTTTCAGTGCTGAGGTGTGTCACAGCTTTGACTCCTTCCACAGATCTCAGACTCCTGGCCACGTGTCCACTCTTGCACTGCTGCTATCTCTAGTGACCGACTGCTGTCTTCCTTATATGTACTTTGGACTCACACAGGGGCCAGCTGCGTCCAGCACAGAGAGAGCAGCTGATAGGTTTCTGCAGAGCTCAGAGTGGAGGTAGAAAGTGAGTCGCAAATCTCTTCTGTTTCCTTTTCCTCCTCTCTTTCCATTCACCAGCCCATGGAGTAATACAGTCATAACACCTTGCTACAGCCAAGCCACATCTGTTACGCTCTGGCTGTGGCAACACAGGCCTGTCACAGCCTTGTGACAGGCTCTGTGACTGCACTGCTCAGCGTGTAGCTTGGGGGTTCTTAGGTAACCACAGAAGTTCAGCCCTGACGATGAGTGTTGATTCCTGAGATGCTGCAGCTGGTGCCTGGATCAGCTTTGTTAACACCTGGTGACTGTGAGGTTTTGTAAGAGCTTTGCCCCATGGTCACAGAGCAGTTATGTGGTGCAGCATTACTGCCTGTTCTGTTCCCATGGCAGAAGCAGGAGGGAATGTGTGCCATCCTTTTTTCCCCCCAGGCCACAGACCAGCATCACTGTGGTCATGGCTGTGGCACTGGAGCATACCTCTACCTTCAGCCTCTCCTGTAAAAGCTGGGGAGATAGTGACAGCTGTAACTTAAATTGGGACATCAAGATGCATTAGAGTCTGTCTGCCAGTGCCCTAAACAGCTCCTGCTGTATCTCCATTCTCAAACCATGTCTCTAAGGTCAGCAGAAAGATTGCTAATGTCCATCTACATCTTTGGACCAGAACAGTCTTCTGGGTGCTGATCAGTGACCATAACACTACAGTCCTTACTGGCACATAGGTCCTGTACTTCTGCCAGAGCTCCCTCCTGGGGTTCTACCCATGTCTGTTTGTAAACAGCACACTCAGAGGAAATGTTAACCAGCTCCCTGAAAAGTTAGTGCAGTAGATTCAAGACATTCTCCCAAACCACAAAGCTGTTCTCTGCCTAGCAGTACAGGGAGACCCACAGCCAGACTGCAGTAGCGAAATTTTAAAGAGCTCTTTGAAATGCATGAGATGAAATCCTCCCAGAGGAAAGCCTTGAAGGGATTCCCTAAGCAGATTACATTGCCCCAGAGAAGGCACTAATGTAAAGAGAAAATTACAGCAATGGCTTGTGATAAAAGTCACTGAGTATGCCAGGAACATATAGGCAAAAAGGTTTCAAGTTTAGGAGAAAAGCTGTAACTCCCACAGAAGCCCTCTAACCTTTTTGTAGGGCACAGAACTGATTTCCAGAGCATGGAAGGGTATTTCCAAAGCCCCCAGCTCTTCTTCACCACAGCAATAATCTAGTTCTGAGTGGTGAATTGCATTTCCTCTGCACCACTCAGCTGCTTCTAGACATTCTTCCTCCTTTTTCAAACACGACCTGACATACCCAGCTCCAGAAACTATCACTGTAATTCACCAGAACTTTGAGCCTTTCACACAGCCCCAGCCCTGCAAAGATTTAGTGACTTTTAATTCCATGTGGTGAATGATCCCACCAATGCCTAACAATTGGTGTGGAACTGCGACTCCCAAAGGCTTTGCAGGAACAAAGCTTCAGAGAAGATGTCAATGCCACATCCATTTTTAGTTGTAACTGATAAATACTTCTTGAAATTTCCTTTTTCTCCCCCCCCCCCCCCTTCCCTGGAATCATTAACCCAAACCCAGACATAAATCCTGGAACTTTAGTTTGGGGAAGAGAAACCATCGAGGGCTATGCATGACTGAGTTTGGCCACAGCTAAGCACAGAGTTCAGAGCCCTGTGCCTAGGGGATGGAAGGATGATCTAGTCCAACCTCCCCTGCTGGAGCAGGATCACCTAGAGGAAATCACACAGGAACATGTGCAGGCAGGTTTTGAAAGCCTTCACAGACTCCACAGCCTCTCTGGGCAGCCTCAATGCAAAGAATTTTGTCCTTGTATTCGCATGGCACATCCATGCGAACCTCCCAGCTTGTGCCTACTGCCCTTTGGCCGCTGCTCGAGAAGAGTCTGGTTCCACCTTCCTGACATTTGTCCTTTAGATATTGATAACTACCAATGAGATCTTCCTTCGGTCTCCTCCAGGCCACCCAGACCCAGTTCTGTCGGCCTCTCCTCCGGGGGCTGGGGCTCCACCCGCCCGCAGCCGGTGTGGTCTGAGGTGAATCGGCATTTCCAAGGCGGGGGTTCCGGGTATTTTTTACCTCCAAAGGCACTACGCTGCCTGCAGCTACACTGTCCGCTCGGCTTCCCCGGAGCAGCCGGCAGCGCACGGCCGCTGCGGCAGGTGTCGGTGCCCGGTGCCTGCCCACTCCCCCGGCGGTTTGCGGCAGTGCCGGGCCGGGACAGCCGGGCCGCAGGGGGGCGCTGTCCCCCGGTGTGCGCGGTGGCCGGGCGGCGCGGAGCTGACGGCATCGCCGTGCGCGGCGGCGGCAGCGGGTGGCGTCAATGGCCGCGGCGGAGCCGGCGGCGCGAAAGCGGCGGCCGAAGGGCCACTTCGCGGCGGGGCGGGCCAAGCGGCCCCGCGGCAGCGGGCGGCAGCTGGAGGCCGGCATGCGCGGCATCCTCATCACCTGCAACATGAACGAGCGCAAGTGCGTGGGGGAGGCCTACAGCCTCCTCGGCGAGTACGGGGACCTGCTCTACGGGCCCGAGCAGGTGAGTGCGCGCGGGTCCGGCCGGTCGCTCGGTATTGGGCGGGAGGCACCCCTGCGCGGTATGGGCCTCCCCCGCTCCGGGTCCTGTTATTCGCTTCCCGCAGCCCGGCAGCGCTACCGCTGGCGGGGAGAGCGGCGCCGTGAGGCCTCCTCTCCCAGTCTGTGTTTAAAAAGCCCTGTTGGTGTTCACGACGCACATGAAAATGCAGGTTTATGTAAGCAGACCCCAGCGCAGCCCCTCGAGTTGGCTGGAGGAAAGGCCTTGTGCCCCTTACCTCCAAGGCCCAGCACGTGGTGGTGCCCTGCTGGCGGTTTTAAACGTGGGCTCTGCTGCTCGGTACTCCCCAGACAAGAGATGTGCCTTGTGTGAAGTTTTCAGATCAGGAGGAGCGACTGTCTGGAAGCGAGAGGGAGGAGGACGAGGACGATGTTGAAGCTGCCCTGAAGAAGGAGGTGGGCCAGATCCGCGCCTCCACCGAGCAGAAGCTGCGGCGCTTCCAGTCGGTGGAGAGTGGTGCCAACAACGTGGTCTTCATCAGAACCCGGGGCATAGGTGGGACAGCAACTGGTGCTGCTTTATGCTGTGGGGATAAACGGCTCTGAACAGTATTAGTAACAAGCCACAGAAGGGGACTTCCAAGAGACTTGTATATATCAAACAAATACAGGATTTCCCCTACCTTTGCCATTGCCACTGAATTTTGTCATTAGCAGAGTTGCTAAAGGTAGAGGAATCTGCCTTAACCATATAGAATAGAATAGAATTAACCAGTTTGGAGAAGACCAAGATCATCGAGTCCAATCTATCACCTAGCACCATCTAATCAACTAAACCATGGCACCAAGTGCCTCATCCAGTCCCCTCTTAAACACCTGCAGTGATGGTGACTCCATCACCTCCCTGGGCAGCTCATTCCAATGCCAAATCTCTCTTTCTGTGAAGAACATCTTAACATCCAGCCTAAACCTCCCCTGGCACAGCTTGAGACTGTGCCCTCTTGTTCTGGTACTGGTTGCCTGGGAGAAGAGACCACCCCCCATCTGGCTACAACCCCCCTTCAGGTAGTTGTAGACAGCAATAAGGTCTCCCCTGAGCTTCCTCTTCTCCAGGCTAAGCAACCCCAGCTCACTCAGCCTCTCCTCACAGGGCCTGTGCTCCAAACTCCTCCCCAGCTTTGTTGCCCTTCTCTGGACACGTTCCAGCAAGTCAACATCTTTCCTAAACTGAGGGGCCCAGAACTGGACACAGTACTCAAGGTGGAGCCTAACCAGTGCTGAGTACAGGGGCAGAATGACCTCCCTGCTCCAGCATAATTTCTGATGATCCAGTTTTAGTGTAGTAACAACTCTATGCAAAAGTATTTGAGGCTGATGGCTTAGAGAGGGGAAGAGGAAAGAAAATGCCTTCCAAGTTGGTTCTTATACCTAGGTGTTTTTCTTGTAGAGCCTGAGGACCTGGTGCATCACATATTAAAGGACATGCATGCCACCAAGAAGAAGAAAACACGAGTCATCCTGCGCATGCTGCCCATCTCTGGCACTTGCAAGGCTTTTATGGAGGATATGAAAAAATACACAGAAACGTTTTTTGAGCCTTGGTTTAAGGCCCCTAATAAGGGTACTTTCCAGATTGTTTACAAAGCTCGTAATAACAGTCATATGAGTAGGGAAGAAGTGATCAAGGAACTGGCAGGTACGTATGGCTTTCACGCCAAACAGACGAGTATAGAAGCAGCCCACAACTGGATGCAGAACGTAGGTCAGGTTATTAAAAGTGGATTTAATAGGCATGCAGAGTAGTTGCTTGAAATCTGTTGAATCAAAAAAGCTGCTCTTAAGACTTAAAAAAGGTGGTGTTGGCAGTGGTGCTGACAAGGAGAAGAGCGTACAGTGTTGAATATGGAGTGCCAGTTACATGTGCTGTGAAGTGATTGCTGTCAGACTCTCTCTCTGGATGCTGTAGTGAAAAAAATGTGTTACTATTTCCACTGAATGTATGACTCAGAAAACAGCTCCACCATCCTGGAGTATTTGGTTTCTTGGTAATTGCAGTGGAAGGGTTTTCCAGTTACTTCAGTCTGGTGGTAAATTGTGGTGGTGTATTCCAAGAGTCCTGCTCTCTTCCACTATTTTAAGCAGCTACAAAACCAAGTAATTGGTTACAGCTAAGGATGATGTTGCCTTCTCTCTCTTAACTTTAAGCCTTTCAACAGGGCATGCTTAAGTTCTGAAACAGTCTTTCTAGCACTTTCTAAACTACATCTTTGTTTTACAGGAATTGTGGGCAGCCTCAACCCAGAAAACAAAGTTGATCTTAATAACCCACAGTATACAATTGTGGTGGAAATAATAAAGAATGTCTGTTGCTTAAGTGTGGTGAAAGACTATGTCCTGTTCAGAAAGTACAACCTGCAGGAGGTGGTGAAGAGCAACAAAGAAGACACACAGCAAAACCCATCAACTGTGACAGGAGAACAGAACTCAAAGGTAGAAAAAACAGAAACTGGGGAGGAGGAGGAAAAAGAAGCAAAAGAAGAGAGCAAGAATCAAGGTGAATTAGGAGCTGAGCCCAAGGGGAATGATGCACTGACTGCCTAGAAAATGTGGTAGAAGGGAAAGGTAAACATGGTCACAACCTATTAAAACCAGTTTCCCTAGAGTTCTGAAAGGGTGTTTTAAAGAGGAGAGTGGGGTTTATTTTGAAACCTTGTTTTTAAAATCCACATGTGTAAGAATCCTGATGTTCTGTGCAGGTGGACCTGACATTACAGCAGATGCAAGAGTGCTCAAGAGTGCATCCTAACCTTTCCGGTGAAGCTTGCTGTCATTCTTCTGTGGCTTTGTTCTGCACTGCCTTTACCTAGCACAAAAAGCATGCAGATGGAGCTGCTGCCATTCTGACTTGGATTGACTCTTTTTTTATATCTGATGGCAATAGAAACCAAAAGGCAGTGCAGAATCAGCTCTATCAGGAAGTACTGACAGAAGTGAGAGATCTGAAGAAGACAGTTGATTGCAGAGGGTTTTCAAGGAAGAGAACTGGTGTAACTCGAGGTGTATTTTTCTGTGAACAATGAATAAGCTAAAACAGGTAACTTCCTGTATGATGGAGGGTTCTGTATATATATACACACAAACATCAATCTGCAAAGAGGTGCTAGTTCTTAAAAGTGAATGGGAAGAACTGCTATGATCAAATACTTGAATACTAGGAGACAGTTTGGACGAAGAGATTTGACTTCTGGATCAGTAGAAGAACACTGCAGGCAGTTTTAGCTGAAACTACAGGTGTGTTTACATCAGCTGTGCATACAGCAGTTACTGGTTTATAGGAAATGCTATAGTGACAAACCAGAATCTTCTTGTGTAATTACCTGCAAATAGCCTTTTGCTGCTCTTTCCAAAGACTTCATCCTTGGTGAGGTTTGTAAAGTTTATTGGGTTTGTTTTTTTCCTTGGGTCTCAAAATTTGAATTAAGTACTGCTTGGAAACTTCTTGTGAAAGAAGCTCTCCATTATACTATAATGGACAAGGGGATTTAAGTTTGTTTTTTGGTACAGTTTTAGCTTTACAGTATTAATTTTGTTCCAGGTCTGTCAGTTCGCTTTTGTTACAGCAGCTTTTTTGATATCACAGTGACTTCTAAAGGGCAGCCCAAACCAGTTCAGTTATAACCTGCTTTCCAATAGGGTTTTCAGTGTGCTTTCTGTACAACTGTCTAGCTTTAGTATTTCATTTCTAGCATGAAAGCCTGTGGGTTATTAATGAGAAAAGACTCATCTTGAAGAACACCTCTTGTTACTTGTCTTGCAAAGGATTTGTTCAAGTCTCAACAGTTCAATTTTCCTCTTTACTCAAAATCTTTTCAGAAGTTGGAAAGTTAAGACTACTTTTTTCCCCCCAATCCTGTCTCCCCTACTACCCCTTTATTAAAACTCTGCTTTCTAACCTCCATCAGTGTTTTTCTTTAAATTTTGAAGCTTTGTGTGTGGATTAAACCCAACAATGTCTAGGTCACACATAGGAAAGAACCATTTGAGACCAGACATGAAGGACAGCTGTGACTGGTGGCGGTATGCAGAATTCTAGACAGGCAACTTATCCTACCAAGGACAAAGAAAGACTCTTGGATAGTTTGTGGTTCTTTGTTTAATTGTTTTCCTTCTCTCTCACTCATCTGTGTGCCTACTGGACATACAGCTCTTCAGAGGGAACTGCTGAATAGCTGCCATCTGTTTGTCAAGCTTCTATCTGACGTGCAGGTGCTGTCTGTGCTGCAGTCTTGAAGATGTTTGTAGTCTTTTACTTCTGGTTGTTCATAGTTTGCACTTACTGAACAGTAATTCCTGTATCTTGAGGCTTTCAAGATTCAGACAAAAAGGGTGCTTCATTTGGGTGCATGGAAGATCTACAGCCATTTCTGTGAACTTCACTGCACACTGTTAGGATTTCCTCAACAATGAGCCTCTTGTGAGTTAAGACACCTGGTCTCAAGGAATGGACACAGTGCTCCTTCACCTAGTAATCACTTCTGCTTGTACTCTAATTCTGAAAAGCATTAGGTGGCTGGAAGGATGTGTGTGCATACACCCTGGTAAGGAGGCTGGACAGTTGTAAGTAAGAAAAAGCAATTAAAACCAAGTTGGGAGTTCTTAAACTTTGTGCATTACTACACAGTCACTGCCTAAGAGGTGAAATAAAATCCTGTGTTGATGCATAGTGCTACTAGAACAGCTCCATTATGATTGAAACTGATGGGGATAGGACTTTCAGGTTGCTTGTCAAAACTAAACGTGTCCCCACTCCTTGTTTCTCAGTTCATTCCATTTGATTTTCCCCACAATATTCTTTGGCAGCTGCTGGACAAATTCCATCTGATTAAAAAGAGGAGGAAAAAACCCAAACAAGTAAAATGAGCAGATTTATAGTGTTGTTTTGCCCTTACCCCCCCCAAATTTCAGAACAAGATAGGTCTGTGGCCTGTTTATTTTAAATGAGAATTTGATGACTGGGGAAGTAGCTGCTTTTAGATTCTGTTGTGTCTTCTATTTTCCACAATCCTCTCTAAAATACCACTTGTCATTTTTCTTGCACAGCACCTAGCTGGGCTTTTTTTGTTTGTTTGTGACTGTATTAGAGCTTTTGACTTGCCTTTCTGGGGTATGGAGCAGTGACCTTCTTGACATGATGTTGTAATTCACAGGCCAGTTTCTTTGGCTCTTGTGACTTAAAGGGAGGAGACAAGACCACAAAAGCTTTTACCACCTACAAAGAGGAAATAAATAAAGATTACATTATTTAAAGTAGAGCAACCTAACAAATGAGGCAATTTATTGAGAATAAGGGAGTATTGCCTGCAATACAGACTTGCTGTAGCACACCTGTGCAGCAGAACAAAACTCACTTTTGTATAAGCAAATTTACTACCAAGACAAAAGACTCTTCCTGCCTTGCATCAGTAAAGGTCTTGAACTAATGAATGATAGAAGTTGCAAACTCTGCTTCCAAACTTGTAAGAGTTCTGTAAAGGAATGGTTTAAAGTTCTTGGACCCTAGAGTCTTTTCTGTAAACGTGTTGTTAAAGGTGATTCTGCTAAGAATTGATGTGTGCTTTGATCCACTGCCTGGAGACTTTTGTTCTGTATGTTCTTGAGGAAAAGTGTCACGTTCATAGTTTCTTAGTGAGTGCTCCCCTCACTTTGGGTAAAATGATGGAGAAGTTTGTACAGCTGTATTAAAAGCTGTACAGAAAAAGCTCTTTCACAGAAGGCCCTTGATGAGTAGCAGAGTAACACTACTTACCTCCCCTGTGATGGGATCTGGGCTGCTGACAGCAGCTAACTGGAGGACAGCTCTATTTCGAATGGCCCAATGCGGTAGCTGGGAGGGAGAAATAAACACTGAGCAGGTGAGAGGTACCTGGCTCTGGTTGGAGGTGCCTGTGGGATGGATTTTGTCATCCCTCTCTGCAGTGCCATGGAAAAGGCTCTGCCTCCTTGCAGACCTTGCCTCCAACACAGAATTTCCATTACTTGAGTGTTTGGCTATGAGGGCCTGTGGCAATCACTGTTGAGGAGCTAGGCGAGAGCTCTAATGCCCGCTGATGTGCAGTACCTGGGGAGGTCCTGCTGTACCAGCATGTGGTAGTCAATTGAGGAACTGCACAGAGTGGTCACTGGATACCTGCACAAGGTCTGAAAAATAAAACAAAAACCAGGGTTAAACAGTATAATTTTGGGAAAAAAAATGCTGCTAACTGCTCCTTTCTGTACCATCTGAGGATGTGAATGTCAAGATGTGATTGTAACCTCACCTGCATGAAAAGCAAAGTAATTGCTGCCATTATCAGTGTTGAAGAAAGATGTCACAGTGCCCCAGCCAGCAGCTGCAGAGTTGGTAAACTGACTGTGGTAAATCACTGCTGTATCTTATTGGTCCTGATGCTCACTTTACACACAAGGACCATCCACTGGTGTTAAACCCTGGCTCTGGAGGTGCAATGTTAGTTTTAAGTAAAACCCACATTTACCCGTGGACAAAGTCAGGCACCTCAAAGTGGAGGCACCTAGAATTATAGGTTTCTTTTGAGCAGTTTGCCTCTTACAGTCTTTGATTTAGCCTCCCACTTTCTGAAATGGACTGCTGCAAATCTTTAGACGTATTGCAGTTCCCTCAGCTGTCCTGCCAAAGGGCCTGAGCCAAGTCTCCATGAGCTCCGAGTTGTGAGTAATGCTGTATTAAAAGGTTGGTTCAGGCTGGCAAATTTATATACCCTCTTTTACCTGGAACAAAGGATATGGTTGCCTTGCTAGAAAAAGAAAGACCTCTGTTTTCAGACACATCTTCATTTCTCACCCATTAACACCAGCAGATGATTCACAGTTACTCAGGTAGAGTTCAGCCTTACCCCCTTTTTTTTTTTTGTTTTAAGCTCAGTTCTGCCTGCAATGAAAAATTACACAGAGAGGGGAGAAAAGTAGTGATAAATAACAGCAAGTGATGTGCCCTCATTAACCAGCTTTCACTCCAGCCATACCACGCATAATAAAAGCAGTCTCTGCTACTGAACTTCATTTTGTGTAGAGATGTGAAACCCCATGCACGTTGCAAGCATGGTTCTGCAAGGCCAAGGAATTAATACAAAGAAGAAAACCAAGCTAGCAGCTACCATTTAAGAAAGAAAATGAAACAGGATGAAATTCCTCAAATAACCCCCACATGTCAGGAACATACATTTCTCTACAGAGGTGCTTTGAGCCATTTGGGAACAGCACTTCTCCCTTTGTATTAGAGTAAAACTCAGATTGGCTTGAGAAGCTTGCAAATAATTGAACAAACCAGTCTCCCAGCTCCAGTGTTTGCCAGTACTGACTTGCCTTTCTAAAGGGTCACAGCAGTGTAATGACTATTAATTTACATGTAATTCAGCTCATTTCTCATTGCAATAGTGAAATACAGTAGGGGGAAGCTTTAAGTAATACCAGTAACTCCTCCTGATTGGAAGCAGCTGGTAATATCCTGTGCCCAAAAGAATCGTGCTGCAAAATCCTTCCTGTATTCTGTTCTTACTCAAAGAGCAATCACCTTGTGCTTGTGCCATCTTAAACCAGCTAATCCCATAAACCTAAGAGGCTTAGTTTTGTGGCCTCCCTGGAAAACAACATGAAATATGAGCAACTGTTGATTGTGAGCATGGTGTTCTTACCTCTAACGTTGCTCTTGAATCAAAGTGTGGCATGGCATGTACAAAAACACATGTGCCCTGAAACCATGGCCCAAAAACACTCCCAAAGGCTGCCTTTACCCAGGCAGTGTCTGACATATTCCAAATGATGTCTGAGGGAGTCAAATTCATCCAGTATCTGTTGAAGACAAAGCTGGGAAATGAAAGGGAGTCTGCAAGTGGAAATGAAGAATGTGAGGGGGTTGAGTGGGTTAATTTTGCTTAGAAAGGCATGGTGAATTTGATCTGAAACACGAGAGCTCCAATAAATGCCTTTTGCCTACCTTTTATACTGATGGCAAGGGTAAAGGAAATGAAATGGTATCCTAAATCACTATTTAGCTTGGATTAACAAGCAAGTAGTTTCTAAAATGAAGCCATGTCCCATATCAAACAAGATTCCTGCTTCCTGGGTACAAATTCATTCAGCTGAAGAGACCAAAAGAAGTTACATGTGCAGTATGGAGGGAGCCCCATCATCTATCAGAATTCCATCACATACAAAAACTTTCCTGTGTGCTTCATGTTTCAGAGCTATAAAGGCATAATGAGCGGAATACTTTACTTTCCACAGAGAAAAGCACCCAGACCAAGGCTTCCATAGGAATGTTCAACCATTTTGTTCAGCCTGTGGCACCACTGGTGAAATAGATTGCCATTGCCTGGGTTTTTGTCTTCACACAGTTATGGACAGAAGGGGCAGCCCTTAAGTGCAAGATTTTAAGAAACAGTGGCTGGTATCACTCAGCACACTTAGCTTGTGCCCTAGATGTGTAGAACTGTTCATACAGTGAAACACAGGGGTTAAGACACCACTGAGATCCCCTCACCAATTCTGTATTAAAATGTTGGTCTCCACATCCACCCTCTCCAGAGTAAACACACAAACTGGCTCTTTTTTATTTGCCTCCCTTAACAACCAGCAAAAGGCCCAGAGCCCTCTCTGATACATTCCAGCCTGAGTGTGATCAGCTGCAGGAAGACCCACCATTTCTTTCAGGAGCTTCCACTAGTCAGCTGTAAGTGTGGGGAAGCCCAAACCCTTGGTTGTCTGGCACGTGACAGGGAAGTATTTCTCCTCTCTTACCAGGATGACAAAGAATTGTTTATTTTTCTTTGTCAGGACGGACGTTCAAAAAGGTTTTTCTTGGCACGCAAAGATTGCCAAGGTTGTGTGTGGGAATGCCCTCCCCAGTCCAGCTGTCTCCCTGTGCTGCCTGGCAGGCAGACAGGCTGCCCAGGAGCACTCTGGAGCCCCTTGGCCAGCTCAGTAATAAGGTAAGGCAGCTGGGGACATGGAGAGCTGGGAAGTCTGGGCAATTAGTCTGCTAGGTAGGCAGGCTTCCAGTGATCGGGTGAGACAGTGTACCAGGCAGGACAGCAGCTCAAGCACTCTGGGAGGACTGGGAACCTGACAGCTGAACAACCCTGGAGCCAGAGAGCCAGCACTTTACAAGGCAGCCATCTGGGGAAACCAGCCAGCCTACCTGCCTGCCCACCAGTGACAGCCTCGGCACGACTGATGCAGTTCCAGACAGTATTTAGGGTTTATTAAATCAATGTTGCCCTCTGCCATGGAACTGAGCCATGGAATATTAGCCCAGCATGAAAGAGTATTCATCAAATCGATTTGACAATGTTTTAGTAGCTCTAAGAGGTTTGAGAATGCAGTTTTACTGCTTCCTCTGTCTTCCAGTTTCATGATACTGAAGTGGGCAGCTGTTTGAAGTGGCAGATGGAAGTACAGCGGGACTGTACTGGGCTGCGCAGGTAACGCTAGTTCAGACACCTCGGCTTGTGACAACACATGGTACATCTTTTACAAAGCCCTTTAAGTGTCCAAGGAACTGGAATCCCACCTTGGAACAATGGTTTCAGTGGCACAGATGCTTTTAACAAACTATCAGCTGGTGAAATCACACCTAGGGCCTTGAGCAGATCACAGGAGGGTATTTGCTTCCCTTCCCCACTCTGCCTCTCCACTCCTAGTCACAGGCATGGCAGTGAGGAACTGTCTGCTGGGTGTCATTTTATTAGCTGCTTTTCAGCAGTGAAACAGGTGGATTCCTGTACATATTAGGTTCACTTCGCAGTAATCTTTTGTAGTCCTTCATTAGCCTTATTCTCACCAAATTTTAGGAATATGGCTTGGAATCATTTGTATAGGATATTTTCTTTAGAGCTTTAGAGGGTAAAGGGGCCACAGCTGTCAACAGAAGAGGCTTTCCTGTCCTTTTCTCCATATTACTTCATAGATACATGTGACAAACTTAAGACATCACAAGACTGCACTTATTTTTTAATTAGCAGTTTGGTTATCTCCACATATTCCCTTTCTTCATAGACAAGAGACTAAATCACTTCTCCCACCCCCTCAAAAGGTACCGAGTTCATAATGAGATGTAAGTGCACAAATATGTTTAAACCATGTGAACAAATTTCCATTAGGGATAACTGTGATGGAGTTAAAGCAGAAGGCACTTACTTGAGCAAGTCACTGAAGTTCAGCCATTCAGCCCTGTTGCTTTCAGACACAATTAGCTTTGTTTTCAGAAACTGACACTCGGACACAACTGAGTCCACTGCAGGAGCAAGCACATCGGTTGTAATAATGCACTTTGCTTTGGAAGCCAGCAATCTATAGCCAATGTCTTGTGCTGTCAGTTGCGTTGTCCCTGGGATGATGGTAACACCTGAAAGGGCAATAAAATTAGAAATTCATCAAGTATTTTTCTCTTTCAGTCTCCATCACTTTGTAACTTCTCCTGATTTGTTGAAAGGCAGCACTGTTCAAGCCAGAAATGAGAAGGTAAAACCAGTCCCCACACCTGAGCTTGGAATACAGATGTGCAGATCTGAAGTACAAAATAACTTCTGTTTCTACAAGATCCTTTGCTCCAGGCACAATGTAAGCAGGAAGTACAACTTTGGTCCAGTAAATACTAGCAGCTTGAACTTTAAGTCTGTCAAAGTTAAATCAAATTGATTTAGCACAACCAAGTTGATTTAATGTGATTGACACAAGCCACAGGAAGGTAATTTTATCAGTCATAAGAGACTACCCCTGCCAGCCCCTTTTGTTGCCAAATGATCAAGCTACAGAGTCAAATGAAGTTAAATGAATGTAGAAGAGATGTGATAAATATCTTTACTGTTGGGTTGAAAAGAAGCATGTCCACATTCTTTGCACCATTGCTCAGCCTTCCTTTTGTCCACAATGCCCCTTCCTCCCCCTGGCATTTGCTTTGTGTAAGTTGGATAGCAAAGTATCATGTGGCTTTCCGCATTCTCTCATTGATTTCCTTACCAGACTAATGCTTTTGTTACAGCTGCATTTGTTCTGAAACATCCAGAGGTGAATTTGGCTTCAGAAAATACCATTTGAGGTTGTGTATTACCCTGAAAACACATTGTGAAAACCAGTGAACTAGAGCTGTGTGTCTGGCAACATGGTGCTCAGGATAGATCCACTTTCAGAGACTGAGTTGGAGGCCTTTTATTTTTTTCCCATATAGTCTGCTTACAACATATTGTTTCTTATCTCTATCCCTAAAAGGGTCAATAAAAAAGGCCTGATTCCAGAACTCACAGTTAATCAGAGATGTCTTTGTAGAATTGGCTACTCTTTCATTTTCCCCTTAGATCTGAACCAGCAATTGCAGGTTCAGACCTAGAAGATGTTCTTGCATTAAAGAAACTTCTTCAGTCTACTTGATACAAACCAGGAAAGAGTAACTGCTCTCTGGCAGTCCACCTTGCTTCATAAAAGTGAAAATCATGTGAAGAAAAATGAATAAAGCATAACTTCTTTTTCCTTCCTTTTCTTTTTTTTTCCCCACATGAGCAGATAGCATCTTTGTGAAGATTTGAATCTATGGACAACTGCTCAAGAAAAACTCATTTCTCAGAGTGTTTAAATAAGCTCTGCTTACCTGGAGATGTTATTTGTGATCAGGTGAGACTTTTTTTTCAACTCCACCTCATGGATCTTGCCTAATACTTCATGGGCAAATGCTGCCCCTTCCTGCATCCCTCTAGCTGTCTGAGCAGCTGTAACCCTTCATTGGTGTCACACAGCATATTCTGTGGTGTGGGTTGACTTCCCCCCAAGAGTGCAGATTTCATTTCTCCAAGTACATTCTGAAGAAAGGCAGAAGCACTGAAAAAGCTGAAAAAAGGATGAAAATAGTGCTGAGTATGAATGATTGCGTTTCTGGTTCACTGCCTTTGGAGAATGGATAATCGACCATACATAATACATTAATACATAACACTGTGGCACCAAGGACTTTGGAAATAGCCACAGTGGGGCTTGCTTTTCAGATTCCAGAGTTAAACATTTCATGAAGACTGGTATGATAAAAATAGGAGGATCTTCATAAGCCTGGGGCCAGTAAATATCACCTCTAATAGCTGATGGAAACTTCTGTGGAGAAAACACATGTGGGCCATCAGCTCTGAGCAGGACAATCCAAGCTTAAACTACAGGGTGACAAAGGGAAGAGACACAAAATCCATGGTCTGGAAGGCAGCAAGGCGATGCAGTTACTCCAGCTATTCCATTACGAGACACCTGGCTTAGGTGAATCTACTGCAGTCACAGTACAGTCTGCTGGCATTGCTGCCACAGGCAATATGCCCTGCAAGGGGAAGTGCTGTTAAACTAACACCTTGAAAAAGGCTACACACAAGCATTCTGACCTCAAGCTGTTATGTGTTTTGTAGCTGGAAAGTAAAGCAACATCCATTTCAGAGCTCAAGAGTGTGAAAGACGCAAGATCCCCCTGCAGAAGCCTCTTGGCACAAGTCCTCTCCTGGGACTTGTGTTTGTTTGCCAGTTAATAACTCAGTTTTCCACACCTTTAGTAAAGGGGACTCTTCTTTTTTTCCCAGGCTCTTGGCAGAACAGCAGATGTGACTGTGGGTACTGTGCAGTGGGTTTACAGCAGAGCCAGGAATTGTTGAGATAAATAACCCTGGGCTTTTAATAATAACAACAACAACAACAACAATCATCATCATCAAGTATAATATAATGTAATGTAATAATAAAATTATAATATAATATGAACATATACAATTAAATATAATAAATAATATAATATGTAATAGTAATAATAACAATATGGTATATTTTAGAGTATAATATATAATAATACAATAGGTTATAATATAATATTGCTATAGATAATGAACTATACAAAATAAGATTATTATTATTGTTATTATTATTATTACTACTACTACTATTATTATTATTACTATTACTATTATTACTATTATTACTACTATTATTATTATTATTCACTGGTGGGTTTTGTACTCCCAGTAAATACAGCCTCGGTCACAGGGTTCAACTACTACTTCTATCATCTGAAGCAAGAATAAAGAGTACACAAGCTGTGCTGTAACAGCACTGTGTGAGGTGCCAGTGCTACAGAGGGATAACAAGAAATGTGAGATGTGATCTCACAGGGATGGTCTAAACCTCTGCTGCACCCACGTAACTGTGCTTGACTGTTATGGAAATATCTCACTGTTTGAACTGACTACCTGGAGCAGGAAATCCTTGATTATATTTAATCCTGACACTCTGTGTGACCCAGCACTGGCTGAAGCTGGTAGTCTGACCACCAACAATTATTAAAAAGCATTCTCACAAAAAGTATTTGACACCTGGAGTCCCACAGTTTGTGGCTTGCAGTGATAAAAAAGAAAAGGCAAAAGCTAAAGGCAAGTCTGATTTCCCCTTATTTGCAAATGTTCCCTATTATTTTCAAATCAGTTTCTCTCACTTAAAATGGTAGGACACATATTCCTTTAGAAACACCCCAAAGCACCAGAACAAAAATTGGTACATTCTACACTTTTGAAAAAGGTTGTCCAGCACCTCTCAAGACTGGTAAGGAGCATGAAGCCAGAAGGCAGAAAAGCAGTCCAGGATGAGCACACGGTCCCCACTCTTTGTTCCCTAGTTTCTTGCTTTGGATTTTCCCAGACATCATCTTTGGTAGCTGTTGAGCAAACTCTGGCTTGCCTGTAAAGAGAAAGAACAACAACACTTTATTTGGCACAGCTCCACTCCAAGCTGTATTCCTTTCCTGTGGCAAGCCTGCAATTTTAAAAGCCACAGGCTCTTTTGAGGATGCAGCAGGCAGTGCATCAGTCCCAGTGCCCAACAGAAAGAGTGAGCTGCATTGTAGAGAAAAAAGCTCATCAGTAGGGTGACTTAGTAATTCTTCACATCAGCAGTGACTTAGTGGACACCAGCAGTGCAGGATAATCACACACCACTGAACCGGAGTACAGCTTGGACCTCCAAGTGAGCACGTAAGGGGCTTTATTTGGTTGCCCGAAACCCTAGGCAGTGAGGCAGAGCTAGGATTCCTGCTGAACAGAGATGTTTTGGTTCACCTGTTTCTTTCTTTTTCCCCTCCCTCCTGTTCAGGTTTAGTTATCTTTACAAAGCTGCACCAGCACCTTGGCCTGACTGAGCCAATGTACAGACTGAGAGGTCTGTGACTGCGGTAAAGAGGAAACCCCCTGAGACCTTCCCTGCCGTAATGAGCAATTTGCACCACTCAAACAGGGCTCAGGGGATAATCCAGACAGATCTTCATGGACCAGTACCAAGCCCCAACCACCTCTTCCAGGATTCTATTTTTAAGATTGCTTTGAACACAAACACTTCCCAAGACTGCATTAAAAATTTTGTTGCACACGGAAATGGAACCCATGAACACCCTGATCACTTCAGACACAGTGGATTACCCTCACAAGAAGTACTTGCATATGACATCTGAATGTGCTTAAAAATCCTCAGATTCTGAAACTGTGGACAGATGACATTTTTCAACATGTTGTTATTTTTGCACTAAAAAAAATAAATCAAATCTTATTTCTGTTTGCTCCACTTGAAAAAAAGGGATTGGCTTTGAAATACCCAATGTTTTGTTCTGATCGAATCAAAGAAAGAACAACTGATCTCCAAGAGCAAAGCTGCTACTCAGGGAAAGGGAAGGGAAATTTCAAACCTTGCATCAGGGTTGTTGGAACCCTGTGTAGAAACTGAGGGAGAGTAAAGACAGATACTGAGGCTTTTTGTGGGAGCTGGGGCATCACTGCTTAGCCAGGTAGGGATCATCCTGCTACCCCTGATGAACTATTCCTGGTTAATTTGGAATGTGAGTACTCTGGAGTTCTCTTCAACCAGTCCAGACACTCTGCTACTGGAGTTTGATTCCTGCCTCACCTGGAAATGCTGCAGTTACTGTTTACCTCTGCACGGCCCACTGCCACCCGTAATGAGATGTGAAAAGCATGCTGAGATTCCCCCAGACCTGCTGAACCCTTTGACCCTGATAATCTGCAAGCAGTGCAAATGATAACAACTCTGCTGAGGAACTTGACAGGCTATCGATTGTGGCCAGCTGAGGCTTCTGCCCACACTCCAGTATTCAATTCCCTTCTGACTGTAACAGCCAACCACTACCTTTCTCTTTTCAGTTGGTAATTCAGAATGTCTAGAAATACATTTAATATTTTATCACTGTATTCAATTTGTAAGGTCTGATTCTTTTGCTTAAAATAATTAGAATGAATTGATGCTCATAGACACAATTTGATTAGGTGAAGGAACATTTCATTCCCCTGTATACAATCACAGTGAAATCTAATAGAGGTTCAGCTGCAGCTTCAACATAAGAAGACAACATCAGATCCTATCAGGACAGGCCTGTGTTGTTCAGCTAAGCAGTGTTTACTTCTGTAGTTAGGATGGGGTAAGATTTTTAATGTTACATTTCAAAACCTGAATAAAAGAAGTTCCAGAGGGGGGGAAAAAAAAGTACATTTCCAGTGTTCCAAAATATAATCTGATTGTATTTTTGACCTGATTATTTGGCTTCATTGGAAGAGCTTTTATTACAGGGTGTGCTGCCAGGAACTATTTGTATATTCAGAACTCAGCCACACTTTTCTTTCTTGGTACTTGTAAGGTGCAGTAACTTTTTTCACCTGCTGAAGAATTACTTTTTCAGGATCATGAGACATAAACTCAGGAGATAGAACAATAAAAGCTTTTAACACCCAAAAGATAGAGCTGGAGTAAGGCAACACTCAGCAATCACTAACTGGATGAACAATGTTCAATAGAAAGACTAAGATGAATAATGCAATTTTTTGCAAAGTGCCTTCAATCCAGCAAAAATACAGGTTTCTGAGTCAGATGCTAGGCAGCTTTCTGAGTTTTGTTGTTTCTTGAGCTCCATAAATAGTCCTTAAAACTACTTCTGGGGAGCATGGCAGCATTCCTAGCAATCAGGAGTTCTTCACTGGCGTCTAGGCAGCCACGTCATGCCCTCAAGATTGTTCAAGAAGAGAGGTGACTGCAAACATCCTGATTCAGTCTGGCCATGACATTCATATACACCTGATTCAGTCTGGCCATGACATTCATATACACCTAACCCTACTCTGCCATCGCAGCAGGGTGGTTTGATGCCCCTGCACTTACCCGTATATATGCTGGGCAAATCCCCAGGAAATCAGTGCATTAGGTTCACTGAAGGAAAATGTGAATGTAGGATCCTGCTACAAACAACCAGAAATGGCAGTTTTGCACGTCAGAGTCACAGACTGCATTGGGCCGGAAGGAACCTTCAAAAGTCATCTTGTCCAAACCCCGCTGCAGTAAGCAGAGACACCTCTGACTAGATCAGGCTGCCCAGGGCCACATGAGGATCTCAGTGTGTGGAATTATTACACTCTTGACAGTGCATGACACACTCTGTGTGGGATGGGACTAAAGCAGAAAGCTCCAGCCTGCAACGTGGCTCTGGTGCAGTGGATACCTGCTAGGATCATGCTGTAACATCATACAGTCAGTAGCAGCTTTAGCACCTGGGTGAGGTTGTTTTGCAGCCTCGTCATAACGTTGCACTTCCGTAATCCCTGCAGAGAGCATGTGTCTCACCTTACCATGTCTGTGGATGAGAGGACTGTGAACTCTCAGGAGGTCATACATCAGAAGATATTTGCTACAGAATACTTTTTCTGATGCAGTTATTGCCTTTTCTATAGTTTCTGAGGAAAACATCAAATTGCAGCTGGGCTGCATGAGGGATGGGGAAGACATCTCAAAGGGAAAGGCTAGTCTAGTGACAGTTGTAATTTTTTTAGGCAGAACAATAAAATTCTGTTAGGTTTAGAACTTCGTGGCTCCAAAAGAAAGCCTTGTACTAGAAAGACACATTTTGCTTTCAACTGCTTGCAGCTGCAAGCCTGTGGCTCTAAAACAAATGTGCATGGATCAGAGGAAATGCATTGATGATTTCTCTGATCTTGGGCAGAGGAGGAGTATTGAATAAACTGCCTTGAACCAAAGACAGAAAAGTGTATTGAGTATCAATGATAAAGGGCTGCTGCAGCATGGAGCAGAGCACCTCACACACTACAGCCACAGCACGTGGCAGGAATAACCTGACAGTCTGCTTGACTTTGATCCCAGCTCATTCATGCAAATAACCAGATACTGACTACAACAGGAATCCGTTTTCTGAGGTCAGCTAAGCAAGGCTGTGAGTGCAGGCGACAACTCTAGCACTGAAGCCTAGAATTTAAAGAGTCAAGAGTCATGACCACACTAAAATCAGTTGTAAAACTCCTGTCTTCAGTGTGGTAGTTTCATTCAGACCTTTTTTTTTTAAAAAAACCCCAAACTTCTGAATTTCCCCAGCTCTGAGTTTATTTGCTTGGTTTTAGGTCCTTAAATTTGGTGAGGGAAATCAACAAATAAATAAATCACCCTCCCAGCCCTCAGACATTACCGGAGTTGAACTTCCCAAACAGCTAACTGCAGAGACAAGGACAGCTCCCAGGGGTTCTGAAGCCCAGTCTGCACACCTGGTTATTTCACTTGCTTGAAACCAAGCAGAAAGACCTAGAAGATGTGAGGTCCCTGAAGGCCCAGGAGTGTATAGCTTTGAGAGGAAACTCAGCTAGGTACAGAAAAGAGCCTAAGGCAGCCGCAAGTGATGTGCCCAAATGAGTGCATTCAAGGAACTAAGGATTAGTTTTATGATAATGTAATCTAATGCTCCTAGAAGCCTTAGGAGTGAAATGGTGAAAAGTGATCTGAAATCCCTGTCAAATATTGTGGAGCATTAAAATAAAAGAAGAAGCTACTGCCCAAGAAGAATGAAGTAAGCATTTATTTTTGAGAAGTGCTTTCATTTCAGCAGTTGCTAGTACAGAAGTTGTGTCACTGATATAAGCAAAGTGCTCACTCTCAAGAAATAAAATAGTTTACTTTCTCAAAATTAGAATTCTCCAATTTCACTTTACTGCTGCAGTAGCTTCAGAACTTGAGGCAGTGAGACACAGCTCTAAAAGACATCCTTTCCTGCCTAAAGATACTGTTGTTCTCCAGCGGTTTCTTCTTATTTAATGAACAGAGGAGGACTCCAAGGCTGGAGATGTTATTGTCAAGTAATGAAATTTTGTATCAGAAAACAAAATCTATCTTGAATACACAAAATTAAAAAACCTGAGGATAATCACCTAAGAACTGATACAGCCTTAAAGTCTGGCCAACTAGTGCAAGTGTAGGAAGTAAGGATGTGTACACCACAATACATGCTTCCTTATAAAGCTAAGAGCTACCTGTTCAACAGAAATGTGATCATTCAAGCCAGATCAAGAGAGTTTTTTTTCACTGGTTTCACCTCTAAGTGGCAGCAGAAGCAGACTGGTCTCATAGTTAAGTGCCTACTATGGCAAAGAACCACGGTCAGTTCTACAGATTGGGTCACCTGCCCAACAGCAAACTTAATTTTAAAGACCTCAGAAGAGGTACATGAGTTCTGTCTAAGAACAGAGGGTGAGCAATGAAGCTACTCCTGTATGAGGGAGCATTTGTGGAAGAAGTAGTGGAGAAGCTGGCACTGCTTGGCATCAACATGTGTTATACAAGAATGATTATACTGGCATCAACAAAAAGGTGTCTTTCCATCTTCGGTAAATGACAGGAGGGCTGCATTCAGTCTAAACATGCTGCATTTAAGGACAGAGCATTTGAACCACTCAAATCCATGTGTGCCTTTTCTGCACCTTGGAGCAGGCAATCAACATCAGTGTTAACTCTTCACTGATCTTTGACACTACCCAAAAGACATGGGTCATGAGCCAGACTCTGGTGGGCCTGTGGATATTCAGGACTAGAATGGAGTTGTATGGTTTGCTCCCTTTTTCTGTAGTGCTTCAGGAACTGAAACTGTGGTACTGACATTAGAAGCTTTGGAAGCAGGCACAGACATCACATCTTGATGTTATCTGAGGTTTTTGATGCGCAGGTGTTTAGCAAAAAACAGAGCAGTAGAGAGGCAGCTGTAGCAGAGAAATTTAGATGGTGTCAATGGAATGAAAGAAGCTCTGTTTAATTCCAGACAATGCTACATCCGTCCCCACTCTTTGTTTCTCAGTTCATTCCTCTTTATCTTCCCAGTGACTGTCTTGGGCAGCTCTTGGACAAATTCCACCTAAATGAAAAAAGACAGACAGCAATGCAGCATATTCTACAGAGCTGGTTTCCCAGGACTGGTTCTCTGCATATGTGGAATACTAAAAGGAAAAGGACCCCCATCAGTAAGAGCTGCTTGCCTAAAGGGTCAGGTCCAAGCCAAATCAAGGCAGCACACTGTGCCAATTGTGAAACAGCTTCTTTGGCTGCCTAGATGGTCAAACATCTGCATCACTGCCTCCCAACTGTAACATGAGTCCTGTAACAGAAGGATGAATACCTCAATGGTGTCAGAGATCAGAGATGAATGACATGAAGAAGCAAAAAAGGATGCTATTGGCTCACAGTCTTAATGGACCTTAGATCATTCAAGGCACTGTTAGTAACTCTTGTCCTTGTGGCGCTGGGATTACTGAGAAACATCAGGTACATCCTCCTGGGCTTTCCTCTTATTTATCAAATGTGAGGATCAGTAGAGAAAAACTTACTTAGATTCAGTCAGGTATAACCCTAAATTCACCAGAGTGCTTGGCTGAAGATTAAATACAAAATGGAGACTTGTGGGCCTGGCTTAGAGCATGCAGATCTAGCTAGGATGTTATACAAAGCCAGGAGATTTTGGAGAGGTTTAAACAAACGCTTTTGTCAATATGAACAAATGCTTTTTAGGAAAGATTTTCTGGAGCCAGTGATCCAGCTGAATCTTTACCACTCTCTCTTTCAGGTAAACCATGGAAATCCAAGCAGTAATTGTCCTGACATTGATGGAAGGCTGCCCTGGTTTCAAGTTCCTCCTCAACAGCATTTACCTTTCTAGGGTACTTGTACGGAGCGGTAGTTTTCTTGACATGCTCCTGCAAGTCACGGGCTAAGCTTTCCAGGTCATTGGATGAAAAGGTTGGGGACAGGACCACAAATGCTTTCACAACCTGTAAAGTAAGGTCAACAAAAGTGGTCTGACACCATCCATTTTTAAGAGCTGAGATACAGATTAACAGGGAGTAGTACGGTTCAGAGTCATGACATGTGAAAGGAGGAACAGAGAAACCAGCACAGTGTAAGAATTGGCTGTGCAGCAGGGAAAGCTGAAGGTGGTCTTCCTGCCCCCCTCAGAATGCAAAAGCATTTGCTCTGTCCTCTCAATGGGGGTAAAGGAGGAGGATTAATAAGACGTGTCTCTGCAGAGTTCTTTCTGAAGCTGAGCACAGAAGGCCCATACCGTCCCAGCACAGGACTGTGCTTACTCCATACACCTAGCCCAAGTTTAATGCTAGGGCAGTTATAGTAGAACTCTGGCTACACCAAGACACCCAGAAAAGACAGACAATTTCAGAGAAGTGCTTAAAAAGAAGGGGAATGTAAGCATTACTGTAATGTTCTCCACAGGTAAGATCTTGGGATGAAAAGAAACTAAGAGCAAAGGCATATAAACTGGAAGGGATTTTGCCTGTCCCCCCAGGTGGAATTATCCAGGATGTCATGACTGCCTCAGGGCTGTACATTACTCAGTGAAGTAGGAACTGCTTTATATAGCTATATATTTAAACATATTGCTTCCCCCACCAATGTTCAGCATCATTACCTCTCCTCTGAGAGGATCTGGGCTGCTGACAACAGCTGTTTCTGCTACTGCAGGGTGCTCTATCAGGGCACTCTCTACTTCAAAAGGCCCAATGCGATACCTAGGTAAGGAAAGAAAACAGCAGGATTTGATGGCACGAACTGCAACACCAGTACCAAATGTATTTCAGTCCTCATATTGCAGAGAAAACCCCAAAACAAAACAAACCAGCAACCAGCTACAAAAACTTTAGGCAGAATGGGAAAGTTGGCTGTATGAGAAGTTTCCAGGGTGCTCATGTGGTAGAGGAATGCTCTCCATCTCTCCACTTTGTGGCTCCAAAGCTAGAGCTCAACCCCACCCTACAGCTGGGGTCTTCTGTGTCAGCTGATGCCATGTTATGCCATCACATCATACATACAATTAATTTCTTCATGTTAAAAAGAAAATCTTTCATAGAATAGTGTAGCTGGAAAAGACCTTTACCATCATTGAGTCCAACTAGTCACCCAGCACAGCCAAGTCCACAATGCTCTTTGAATAAGAAAGAGATGCCCTTCAATTTTAGTCAAAACCCAAACTAGATTAAAATCCCTCCTCTGCCAATGGAAGCCTTCACTGTTTGTTGAAACAAATGAAATGTTCTAGGGGAAACAGACAGAGAGGCCACTGACATCAGCAAGATGAGAAAGCAGGTCCATGAAAAGCTAATAATAAAGCAAGTCAAGAGGTCAACACACTCATCACAGAACTGTCCCATCAGAAGCTCCCCAGGAACACAACATGTAAGATCATACAATGGCAGATTCAGAAGCTTGCAAACTGACCCTGAAGAAATGATGATGTCATCATCTCTTCCAATAAACTGAAAATAACCATCTTCATCCACAGTTCCTCTGTCTCCAGTGACATAAAAATCCCCACGCTCACTTTCTGCAGTTTTCTTAGGGTTGTCCTAGTGGTTTGCAAACAGTCATTTAGATGTTGAGCATGAATTAGCCATACATTCTGCTATGACACAGATATGTTAAATGCACTGGAACTTCATTTTTCACTCCAGAATTTTCAAGAACTGTCCTGACATTGCTATAAAACACAATAAAATGCAAACCATCAAACAAACAAGCAAACCATCCCCACATTTTGGTTCTTAAAACAAACAAAACTCAGCCTTGAACAAATTCTTCTCTTGCCCTTTCTAGCATCGACAAATCCAAACAAACAAACCACATTGATAATGAACAATGAAAAATATCCAGTCTTTTGAACCACTCTGCAATAGAATAGAATAGAATAGACCAGGTTGGAAGAGACCGTCAAGATCATCATGTCCAACCTATCATCCAACACCACCCAATCATCTAAACCATGGAACCAAGCATCCTGTCAAGCCTCGCCCTGAACACCCCCAGAGACGGCCACCCCACCACCTCCTCAGGCAGCCCATTCCAGTGGGCAATCACTCTCTCTGTGTAAAACTTCCTCCTAACCTCCAGCCTAAACCTCCCCTGACGCAGCCTGAGACTGTGTCCTCTTGTTCTGGTACTGGTTGCCTGGGAGAAGAGACCAATTGGAGAGATCTTGGGGAGATTGGTGGTGATGAGGAATAAAATAAAGTCCTTACTACGTATTTAGAAAATAAACCAAGTGGTCTCATAGGTTTGCTTCTGACAGCAATTTCCCCCTGCTGTCCTGGAGGCAGGATGTTAGCATTTTTGTCTACAATCTAGAATGAAAAACAATTAGATTTTAGTCCACTGAGAAAACAAACAAACAAATAGAAACTTTCAAGCCAAAGAAGAAAAAGCCTATGAGAGAGCCTAAAGAGCAGCCAACAAACCTGAACATCAAAAAGGGGAGCTGCCTTCCCCATTGATCCAGGTTTAATCTTCATTCCTTTAAAACCACAGCAGATTATTCCCTGTAAATATACAGAACAAACCAAAGTTTTGCAATGGAAAAGTGCTACATTCACATTCGACTCATTAAAGGTATTTTCTGGGATAATTTCAAGGCAAGGAATTAAAATTTAAAGGATCCTCTATGTCAGTGCTATGGGGCACAGATAAGCGAAAAATCAAGAAAGCCCCTGGAAGAAGCCTGTTCCATTAGCTGAAGAGCTCATATGCTCTGCTAAGCAGTCTTCTTCCTCAGATTCAGACTCTATCCTCTTGCCTGTCACTTGGAATTTGCTTAAGGACATCTATGGAGTTACTAAAGAGCATCTTCTCCCAACAATCCATGCTTCTGGCAGGTTCTGTAAGGACAGCCATGAAATGGTGTTCTTTCTTAGTTTATCAGGAGAAAGTATTAGTGAAACCTTCACACTAACAGGCTGTGTTCTTGCAAAACAAGCCTCAGAACATTGTGAAGCAAAAAGGAGCTACCCAGATTTAACAGAATCTTGACCCTACAGGAGTACCGTTTCAGTCTGCCCGTATATTTCATGGATGTCCAGCCCAGTCTGGCTTTTCCACTGCTCAATGACTTCTGGGTTGAGTGGCTCCCCTCCACTCAGGCAGTGCTTCAGCTTCAGGAACTTGTAGCTTCACAGGGAGTTAAAAAACAAGAGAGCCAGTACTTAAATCTATTAGGCAAGACAAGGAGCACAAAACCATAAACAGATGATGCCACAAAGGGGGAAAATCAGAGGACTTCCACCAGAGCAAAGATAGCAGTCTGGGCCCAGCACTATTCACATAAGTAAGTAGCAGTCAAGAGTTAACCAGAGAAGAAAAATAAAGTTTTTGCTGAAGTCAGCTGAGATTTAAGGACATGCCTATAACTAACCACAGAGCAATTTGCTGAGCCAGGGCTCTGATTGCTGGACCTTTGCAACAGCCCAAGTGAGAAAGTGCAAGAGGAGAAGAAAGAACGGTGGCAGGCAGTGAGAACTGGAGCAACTGCCACAAGTCACTCCTTCACACTCACGTTGAGGCTGCCTTTCTAGGATGACAGTCCTTCCCAAAGCATGGACAATTAATGTGATCACTGAAAATCATGATAAAAAATTCCACAGGCACTCAAGGTTCACACCCTCAGGGATCTGCTCACAAGCTCAGCAGTGAACGTCACATCAAGTTCCTGTTTGATCTTAAAGCTCAGCACACTCAAGAATGATCCTCTCATGAAGGATATTTTAAACCAAATGACTACCTGTTTTGGGGCAAACAGCCAGATGTGGAAGTTTAGTGAGGGTAGGTTAAACATTAGTAAACCATTTCTTGACGTACTTGGAGAGATCATTTTGCACCAGCATGCGGAACAGTGTGGGAGCACCGATCAGCACGTCAATAGGGAACCTGCAGAGAGTCTGCAAGTGAAACAAGACAGACAGGTGAAGCTCAGACAGAACACTGCCTTCTGCATGGACAGCAAGTAGGTGACAGAAGGGGCAAATGCAGCTCTGCTTCCTATGTAAAAGCACCACGTGTTCAATTTTGGGCAAGAAGCTCTCCTAGTGGTGTAATATGCAGAGGCTCACAGTACATTTGATGGGACACAATCCCATGCTGCACACAGACTGCACAGCTTAGAGCATGGCCATAGCAAGGCTGTCCACATCTACATCACAGGGAGGTTTTCACTTTCATCTTGGCCAGTGTGGGCAGAGAAACACTTCCATTTGCTTGCATTAATACCACCTGCTATTACTTCCACCATCACCGGAACACAAGGCCAGCAATTAGTGCTGCTTTTGGATGATTTTTATTCATGTACTCACGAACTATGACAGGGTCTCTAAGCAATGGAAACAGCACCTTGAACACAACTATGGACAGAACTCTCATGAAATCTATGGATGCTGTTGAGAATTATTTTGGGGGCCCTTTGTGCAGACTAACACATCTCCCTGAGTTTTTCCTTACATTTAGGATGGTTGATGCTTCAATCTGTGGTAGATTATGTATAAAGATGCATGCTCCAAAAGTCCAGGGATCAAAAACACTTCCCAGTGAAGCTACTACCCATCCTGTGTCTGATGTGTTCCATATTATGTCTGAGGGAGTCAAATCCAACCAGTATCTGACAGAGTAGAGAAAAAACCAGAATGAAAAGGTAATGAATTTTTTTTGCTTTGAAAAAAGCCCAAACCAAATCATGACACAAAGAAAACAAAAGAAACCAACTAACCCAGGATTTCTGACATGGACACTGGACACCCTGAGGAAGTTTATTTTATGGACTGCTAGCCCTAGCATAAACTGTATGCTTGCATAAATATACACACACCACACATACATGGTGTCAGTCAAAACACAGGGTAGAGTAAGGGTCTGAATGTCAGTGAAGTGACTTTCCACTACACAGGGAGATAGGGTTGAAGCAGCATCACTCAGGAAAGCTATGTTGGACACCAGGTATTTCTGCTGAGAGACCAGGATGATTTGTGTAACCTCTGCTCATCTATGTGTCACAAAGCTTTTTGCAGCCCAAGCAGCATAGGATCTCTTAGTTCTCTGCACTAAAGTATTCCCAGCTGATGGCTGCCCTTTCACCCACTCTTATCCTTTCCTTAGAGATATTAAAATATGAAAATGCTTGAGGTGATCCTACCCTGGAAATCTACTGAGTTTCTAGTTCAGTTTCAGAGGCAGAAGGACTGGGGTCATACACTGGTAAGTCTTACTCAGTTATTTTTCCATCAGTTCTACTGTGCAGCTTCAACTATCTCATATTCATCCAGGCTCAAACTTTTCATACCTTTCACTTAAAAGGGGTCTGAAACCAAGACTACCCTGAGAATGCTCAGTCATCTTTGGAGAGCCTGTGGTTCCACTGGTGAAGAAGATAGTCACTGAATCCTGAAGGCTTGTTTTCACACAGGAATGGTCAGCAGATTGGTTCCTTTAAAACAAAGAATGCAATCATGACTTCACTGCTTGCTTCCCACAGGCTTTAGAGTGTAAGGAAGTACTGCATATTGCAAGGCTCCTACCACAAAGAAGCATCACACAAGCTTTTCAACTAATTAGACTTCACAATGTGAAGTTCTACTTCCTAAAAGACAGGTTTAAGAAGAACAGGATAGAAACTTCCCAGAACAAGATTACTGTTAGTAAACAACTCAGATGTGGATCAGCAATCAAGCAATCAGGACTAAAACCTTAATGCTGGCATTTGATGAGTACTTCTAGATGGGCACTTTTGGAGAAGAGATCTGCTTTCTGCACTGTGACTGCAGTCTTACTAACTCATACTCACTTGTACAGGTCAGTGAAGTTCAGCCATCCCTCCCTACTGTCTTTGGACACGATTAGCTTTGTTTTCAGGAACTGACACTCAGATGCCACTGAGTCCACAGCAGGAGCCAACGTGTCATCAGTAACAATGCATTTGGCCTTTGATGCCTGCAGTCGATACAGTAAGTCTTTGGCTGTTAACTGGGATATTCCAGGAATTAAGACAATTCCTGCAAGAGCAATAAAGTTAGTTTGGGATGGCATTATTTTACATCTGATTCTTGTCTAAGAACCTAAACCATTAAACTATTCCCAAACTGACCTCTGAGATTAATTTGTCCTGTCATTGCCAAGCCAAAGAGTTACAGTGGTCTAACGCAGCTGCTTGTGCTCTCCTGTGAGGAGTGAAATGTCTGGTGACTTCCAAGGCTTTTCTCTGCCTTCTGCCATCTTCAGGTCTGCTGCAGAAGCCACCTGAGCTATGGCACTTAGTGCAAATCCTTCAGGAGTACCTGAGTAACTGGTAGCTAGGCCACTCACTAAGTTCTTACATTACTTTTCCTTTATAAACCACATAAATTCCTGATCCCCCCAAGCAGTCTGCATTAACCACTTCTACCAGTCTCAGACATGCTCACTGACCTGCTCTCATGCAAGCCACATACACCAGCCACCATTCTGGGACTCGTGGCAGGACCACAACAATTCTGTCCCCCTTCTGCAGTCCGCATACTTCAGTCAGCGCATTGGCCACTTTGCGAGACAGGAAGCCCAGCTCCTCAAAGCTCCATTTAACTTCTTCTCCTTTTCCATTTACCCACCAAAAGGCAGGGTTTGGTGGTCTCCTTCCAGCCTACAAAACACAGTGATTCAAAGCCAAAACATCTTCTTCTTCAAGACCATGAAATTACAAATCACAAACATCTGCAAATTATGTAGGACCTGAGTATTTCCCAATTAGCACAAAAGTTAATTTCTTGCTCTTTGTCCTTCATGGTTCAAGATTTGCTACAGATCAAGCTCAGATATTCTGAACCTGAAATGTTTACTAGCCCTACTAGCTCCAGGCTCAATTTCTAGTCTGGGTCCTATTTTGATTGAGCATTAATGCTTCTACAAAATAACAGATAATGTTAAATACTTCACATAACAGTCCTGGTGTTCTGAATGGAGTTGTAGAATACTATTAAACAGCAGCAGCATAGGCATAGAACATAAGACAACACAGTATCCCAGGACTCTTTCTAGTCTGCTTGCTCAGGAAGAGGGGAGTTAACCAATCTCTAACTATAGAGCATCTGGGCAAACACAGAATCCAATCCACTTTGGAGCGAGGCAATTAAACATTTGTGGGACAACTTTCCCTAGCAAGCAAAGTTATTGTCAGTTTACCTGTGTTTGTGTGAGGTGAACAGCTAATGCTGTAGTAGGCAAAAGGAATAAGCATGGCAATTCTGAGGTTAAATCAAAGTCAGAAGGGACTTCCTGTTGTTTTTCCTACCCACAGAGGGAGCAACAAGGGTCAGAGACATCTTTTAAATAAAGCAAGAAAGAAGGAAGTTTTATAGAACTCTGTGGTTTTGGCAACTGATATTTTACATTTTTTGTTAAGCACCCCCAACTTGTTTAAAATTCAATTTTAAACTAAAGTATCTCATCTGCACAACAAAGATCCTCTACCTTTTCAATCTCAGACCACTTGTCCAGCACATCACTTGCAAAGTTAAAGTATTTTGGTATTTCCTGTTCGCCCCGCCTGACGGACTGGTATTGTGAATATACGTCAGAGACAAGCAGCCTGGGGTGTCCATGGAAAGTCCTACTAGGAGGCTTTAGAGTCCACAAGGATTTTAAAGTCTGTAATTTAAACAGCTTCATGGCAGAAGATGAAGTATGTAGGTGCTGTAGACTATACAAAAAAATAAACGAGTTAGCAGAACTGCTGCTACGAACCCTGCAACAACAACAGCAAAAGGGAAACAAGCAAGAAGAAAACAGTTATGAATTCAAGAGTTATTAATTGAAGTCACTCAGGCTAGTCACAGCCAAACACATGTTTTGAACAGTTAATTAGATGTGACATTGCCCATTCTGCCTCCTTTTATTTTCTTACCACCAGCCTTTTAAGGACTTAATGAACTGTACTCATCTGGTGTTTTCTCTGTAGCTCAGATGATCCTTACAGATTCTTGGATGTTTTCTTTGGGGCTGCTAATTGCCCACAGCTCTCCTCAGTCAAATAACACCAGATGTTATTGTCTGCATTATAAGAAAGTTACTGGTTCTAATATCAAAGCACTCAGTACCTGATTCTCTATTCCTTTTCTTTCACATGGAGCTCAAGAACATTACCAGACTACTTCCATCAAGATTCTCATCATTTTAGCTTAAACAGTTCTGGCCTGATACAACCATTCACAACATACATCCTTGAGGTCAGTAATCCCTGACATAGGTCTCCAGTTTGATTTAGACACTTCTCTATATTTTCCTCACTGTAAATGCCCTCTTCCATCTGTACTCACCATGATGATCCTAAAAGCTCTAAAGTCAAATTACTTTCTTCCTTTCCATTGCTACTCTTCTTTTTTTTTCCTTTCTATATTATTATTATTTTCAGCAGTCTACAAGATTGCTTCAGACCTGTGCTCAACTGTAAAGAATTTTAATGCTATATAGAGGCTTTTCTTAAGGTTAGCTAAGACAGAAAAAGAACAACAACTGGAATTGCTCAGAATGTGGAGCCAGTGTTCACTGGAAGAGCTCACTGTCAGGAGACAGTGGAGTCCCAGAGGCATACGATGATTCTAAAGCCTGAGTCCACCTATTGATTTTCCCTTTGCAACCACTAAACACAAGCTACTGAACTCAATACAAGGGTTAGGTGGGTGACTGTTGAACTGTACAGGTTAACTTCCTTTTCTGTTCTTGCAAAGGCTCTACTGGTAAAAAGCAGTGTTCTAAATAGTCCCTAGATACATTCATAGAAAATGGATATTGCTAAAGAGTTTTTATGGCATATTCTGGGATATACATTCATTTTTACTGGGTTTGTTTGGGGTTTTGCCTTACTTAAGGAAACAACTGTCAGTAAAACCATCAAGATTTTCATCAAATGTAACCTGTCTTTCAGGTTGTGACCTCCACAACCTGAAACTCAATGGATCCAATTTTGCTCAACAGGTAAGGCTAATAATTTTGATAACTCTTCTTAATAACACAGTAAGATACCTCTCATTTCTTATACTCCTCTAATCCTATGATTTAGCTATGATCTATAGATTTCAGAGCACTGCCATGACAAAATCTACATAAAAACCTGTAGAGAAAAGAGGCAAGAAAGAACAATTCAGGAGCAGTATTCAAGACTGGAAATAGTACTCAAGACTGGCTGGAAAAAACCAATGTTTTAAATCCAAGAATCCCTACAAAAACATCTGCAGAGTTCTGCTGTGAGAGCCTTCAACAGTTTTTAGCATTTTTTCACCTGCAAACCTAGAAGTGAAAATTAACCAGGAAAATTGAGGAAAAGCCCCAATAATGGCAATGTCTACTGACCTGCTCTAAGAATCTGCAATTATTTTTCTTGAGTCAGTACCATCTGCTTCTTCTCGAGGATCAGCAACACTAGGAAGTCAGACAAACAACATTTTCCTGACCTGTTTGCTGCGGACAAATATAGACTTAGAGCTGGCTGGGGTAGATCCTCTTCATTCAGTTCACTTGGCTTTCAGGGTTTGTGTTTCCCCAAGGAGCCACTGTAAAAATTAGTCTTTATCTGAAGACGTGAAGCCTGGATGTTCTGTTGAAAAGGATCTGGGGTGAAACCCTTTCTGCTTAATTATTTGCTTCGTCTGAAGTAATGAGGACAGAGCATAGCACAAAACAGACCAGGCAGCACAATTCTTTCTGTGGAGTAACGTTTTTCTTTTAATCATTTACATTGTTATAATTGTGCATCATTTCAACCTGAACCTACAGCACTTTGTAACCTCTCTTTTCCTGCACTTTAACCATGTAAGCAGATCACAAATTCATCCAGATGAAGCTGTGTTTCTCCTTTCACTCAGAAAGAATGGCAGCACGTTTTTGAAGGCAGAGCATCACTTCACTGCTGATAATCACCATAGAAAAAAGGTTGGTTTTATTAATTTCTCATGCTGATCTAATTATCAACACACTGTAGTTACCCTGTTTGTACTCATTCCAATAAAAATAGTAAACCTTTGTAAACTCTAGGATCTCTTCCTTTTTCTCTTGTATTCCTCATTCTTAATTACTTGCACTTTCTCCCTTCTGAAAATCTGTAGGTCAACAGCAGAGTAGTCTTAATACCACACATCTTCAAGCTGTATTAGTGTCTTTTACTTCCTGGATGCTCTCCTAGTGCTCTGGGTCATGACCACATGCCAAGAGTGCTTTGCTGTGGCTGGTACAAAGGATGGAAGCTTTCTCTCCTCAGTTTCCAGATGATGTTATACCCTTCCCCACTCTTTGCTCCTTAGAACTTTTCTCTGGATTTTCCCAGTAGCTGTCTTTGGCAGCTCCTGAACAAACTCCACCTGGAAGGCGAAAATGCTCACTTTTAGCCCAATACATTCTGTTTCATCTCCTAGGTGCAAGGAAAGACACACTTTTGTCATGGATGGGGTAAAAAGAAGGAAAGCTGCTCAGCTTGGGGCTGGAATGCTGAAATTCATAGAATGGTTTGGGTTGGAAAGGACCTCTAAGGGTCATCCTGTCCAACCCCCCTGCAGTCAGCAGGGACATCCTCCACTAGATCAAGTTGCTCAGAGCCTTGGGGACCCTGCCCTTGAGTATCTCCAATTCCTTGCTACACATTTTAGCTGACTGCACAGGCAGTACTTGCAGGGCCAGGTACCACAAACCTGAAGAAATAAGTCCTTCAGTGGTTAGTACAGGGGATTACTGATGTCTTTCCTGGTTGTAAGGGGTGGATGCTAATACCTCTGATGCCAGCAGAAAATTCCCCTTTGCTTTGGCTGAGAGTCTGGACAGAGTTCAAGGGAGAAACTGATAAAATTTGAATGCCTTGTCCATCTGAGCTGCTGTGAAAACCCCAGGACTTCACGAAAGACAGACTGAACCATGACAAAGATTAGTCACATTAGCATTTCCCCCTTGGGTCCTTCCTAGCACATACATTGAAGCCAAGGCTATAGCTCCAGCAGACTGCGTAATTTACTTTTCATGTCTTTCGTTTCATTTTATCGTGGCTGGAGTATTTGTCAGAATGAAGTTGAAAAGAAGCCAAGGTAGGACAAAACTTGTTCAGCTGTTGATACAAGACCTGTCTTTTTGTGGTGTGCTTACCTTCCTTGGATACTTGTAAGGTGCAGTCACCTTCTTAACGTGTTGCTGCAGCTCAAGAGTTAATTTTTCTGGATCGTGCGACGCATAAGCAGGAGCTAAAACAATGAAGGCTTTGACTACCTGTGCCATAAAAGTTAAGAGACTCCATTAACTTCCAGAGATGGGATTAAACAGATACACTTGTACCAAAGTTCAGAAGGCAAAAATGTGAGTTCTCTCTTTAATTTCCCCTTTCACTGTCTGTTTATCTCCAAATGCAACGTTCTGAAGGACATATTCTGCATCGCAATACTTTTTGCTACTTCTCCCTTTTTAGTTGTTTCTTCTTAGCCTTATAGACTGTTAAACTTTCCAAAAGCTGGAGAGCAGAAGACAAAAGTGCAGCTGAAAATCTCACCCTGGGGCTCAAAGAAACACTGTAAAAGTTAAAAAAAAAAATAAAAATACAGAAACAAACCCTAAACTCTCTAGATTTCACTGCCACCACGTGCTTAGTGACAAAGAGAGAATTCATCTGAATTCTATTTCTTAGACAAAAAGATGCCAAAGTAAGTCTGAAGAGCCAATTTTTTCCCTGCATCAAAGCCTGCAAACGGACCCCCTTGCTCTGGCAGTGGGGTTGGGATCAAAGATCTCCAGAGGTCCCTTCCAGCCCCTAACACCCTGTGATCGTTTGAATAAAGATGATTTCATTCTGTATCTTATTTTTCTCTTTATACCTCCCCTCGAAGTGGATCAGGACTGCTGACCACAGCTGACTCTGCGACCGCAGGGTGTTGTATTAATGCACTTTCCACTTCAAATGGGCCAATGCGATACCTGTGGAGGAAACGCAGACAGGAGAGCTGCAGCAAGCTGGCCATCCAATTGCTCTACCCAGACTGAATTTGAACAGGCAAATGACCAAATCTAAATGCAACTGACTTACCCAGCAGAATTAATGATATCATCATCTCTTGCTACAAACCAGATATATCCTTCTTTATCCATAATCGCTCTGTCCCCGGTGACATAAAAATCTCCTCGTATACAGGCAGCAGTTTTCTCTGGATTATCCTGGAAATGATCAAACATCTCAAAAACTGTACCCAATCATTAGTGCAATGCACTGTATTTACTTTGAAGTGGTGCTGATAATGATCAAGACAACTTTACAAGTTTTCCTCAAAATGAGTGTGTTCAACACTGTTTCTAATTGAAGATGCAAAACAAACAAACAAAAACCCCACCAAAAAAAAAAAAAAAGGCAAAACACCAAAGCAAAAAGCACAAAAGATACAAACAAAACAAAAAGAATACAGACAAACCAACCCCACAACCAAAACCAGAGCCACATTAATTAGCAGGTTTGTGGTGGAAATCTGTGGGAGGTGGAAAAGAACATTTATGTATGCATGGATTGGTATTCTAGGGAAGAAAAGCTGTGCTCCAGCAAATTGCAGCAAATTACTACAATGTACAACCCAGGACTCATTTGCAGGGTGTTGCCACAATAATCTCCTGTCACTGGAAACTTTTTTACCCCTGACCTTCAAGACCAAAACATGAATGAGGAGACCAGCCAGAAAAACTTCATTGTCTATATTGATCTATTTAGTCTGGATTGTACAGGAAAAAACACCTTGACAAGAGAAGCCACATTGAAAAACTGAAGTAGAATTGAAGTAGAGAACCAAAAGAATGATGCACAGTGAGCAACTGCTGTCCAAACATTATGAGGGTTCAGAAGAGACTTAAACACACAAAGGTTCCCCAAAGTTCATTCAATGTGAGAGCTCAAATGCAGTGGAAAGTATCTTTACATTGTCTAATTCCAGTGTTTTCTTAACTGAGCACCACCACAGATACAACACTAGCACAAACAGACTTTTCATCTGAATCAAAATGGCAATTCTCTAAAATGTTTGTTTTTTTCATACCTCTTCTGCTCTCAGTGGGTGGAGCATTCCCATTTTAATAGCACTGTTATGCCACTACCACAATGATGACCTACACTTGATGTTTTTGAGCTGTAGCTTGTGTTGGAGGTACCTGATCGTCTGTGTGCCAGGTAACTGCACAAAGAGTTTCTCAGCCACCAGAGATTCATGCATGCTAGAATGTGTAACTTGTAAAGATTTAAAAGATGAGCCCGTGGGTACCCCTGACAGTGCTAAAAGATACCCTTTGGAAAGCCTTCCTGAGCTTATGACATATTAGAGTAGACTTTAAGGGCTTCCTTCATTAATTCTTAACCAAGAATAGGAACAGGATGGGAACGAAGAGTAAGGCATTGAATACAAAGCTCCTGCCAACTTCCAGCTACATGCCTGGAACAAGGTACCCCTCTGGTTTGTGTTGACTCTCGAAGTTAGACTCTGCCAGTCAGTCTGTTCCTCAAATAGAAGAGCAATGTGCTGATCAGGCTCAAAGACCTCAAACAACCTAGTGAGACCTTGTGAGCATCCTAGATGAAAGCCTGCTCCTTGAATAAGCCAACAGAACTTTGCCATGGGTCTCTCCTGAGCAGGCACAGGCAGGCCAACTTGTACTTACAAAGTACTCTGAGAACAGACAGAATGGTCGCGTTGGTTGAATTCGGATAGCAATGGTGCCTTCTTCTCCCACAGGCAGAACAGCCCCATGCTCATCTATGATCTGCAGAAAGGACACATCATCATTGCTTTGATTAACTCAGTGCAATATCTTGTTACAGTACAGTCCAGGACACAGAAGGGACACAGCCAGCATTCCCTTACTCTTGTACCCACAACTGCAGCTGAGCTCAGATGTGCCCCATCAACATACCTGCACATCATAAGGAGGAACAGGTTTTCCAAAAGAGCCAGGTTTAATTTCCATTCCTTTCCTAGTGGCACATATTGTCACCTGCAGAACAGATCATTACTTTTTAACTGTGTTCAACACCTTCTGTAGAATTGATTCTTGTTTGCATTAGGCACAACACCTCTTCATGACTGTTGTGACGAGGACTAAAGCACTGTGGTTCTTCAGCTCATTAGAGATGAGCAGAGAGTGATTTCAGGTGAGCCCTGCGGAATGAGGTTGCTTGTGCTCAGTCTGAGCCAGTGGGTTCTTCTGCAAACACTTCAACTTGCAGGACAGCAGATGCGAACATATTACAGATTTTATTTCAGTGATGGGACAACTAATTTGTGACCATATGAAGGGTAAGGGGAGAGAATGCCTGGAACATGACTCTTAATGCCTTTGTTAGCATTCAGTTATGGAGAAGCCTGGGATGTGAACTGATTTAGTATTTTCCATTAAAACCTCAGAGGGACTGAAGTGACACCCTGAGCAAACTCTTTGTTAAATATGTTGCCTTGTAAGTAAAGATGATGAAGGCATCTACTGTAAATGATTTGATTTGAGGGAATCTCTGGCATGGTTTCTGCAGGAGACAAACTCTGTAGTTCTAGTACTTCCTAGAAATATAAAAATATGCAGCTAGTTGGTTTTGGAACTACAGAATCATAATTTTATAGAGCCACTTTTCACCAAAGTTCATCAAAATGATTCCCACCTTTGCCCCTGATTTATTAATCACACTGTGCCTCTGCAATTGTTACCTTTGAAAGGCTGTACTGCACGAATGAATGCAAACTTACTGTTTCAGTCTGGCCATAACCTTCATGGATATCCAGCCCTGTCTGGATTTTCCACTTCGCCATCACTTCAGGATTGAGTGGTTCCCCTCCAGATAAACAGTGCTTCAGACTTGGAAACTTGTAGCTTGAGAGGAATAGCAAAAGAAGTCATTCTCTTAACTCCCCAAAAGAGCAGTGAATGGTCTTAACTGAATAGCCTCTCCCAATTTTCAATGTAAGTATGCCTTAAACTTCACAAGCTACTTTGGAAATTACTATAGCATCCTGTTACACAGTCCAGGATTTGTCTCCTAGATTGCTCCTGCTACCACTGAGGACAAGGTAGTTTATCTCTGTGTCACTGGAAGTAGGGGATTTTTGCTGGAATAAGAGTGACAAAGGTGTATTCTTGGAAGAGGTGGCAATAAAGGAGAAATCTGAATAAGCATATCTCATGCTGGTGGAAAGCTGACTTGTGTACTGACATCCAAGACCAAATAAGGCACTGGGAATTTTTCAGAGCAAAAGGAACACAGAGCCTGAACTCTCTGCTAAATCAGGGCTGGCTGTGGTCAGGATGAAAGACCTCTGTGAGAAGAGCAAGTACCTTACTGAAGATGTGAAAGCTCTTTACAAGTCACACTGACTACTCCTCATAAGCTTCATGGTGTAACAAACTGGTGAGGACAGCTGTCAAATTTTCTCAGCATGTAGAAGACCTCTATCTGGTCACTTTGTTCTCAAGTATATGGGAACAATGCTACTATACTCCACTAACTCCCTGATTCAGGGCTACCTGAAAGGTAAACTTAACTGTGAACCATAAGTTCAGTGAAGGTGACAACTTAAAAATATTCTCACTTGTCTCCTCTGCACTGTCTTTTCAGAGACACATTCCTGAAGCCTGAATGGTCCAAGGGGTACCCAGTTATTCTCCTAGTTCAGAACACATCTTTCTCTTCTGAGAGCTAATTTTTCTAATCAGATTTCCTTTAACTGAAAAAAATAGTATTAAGCAACACAAAGAACTAAACAGCTAGAGTTGTCACAGCATTATATCCCAGCTTTTCTCTGCAACCCCTCCAGGCAGATAGATGGGCAGTACCTGCTCAGATCATGTTGGACCATCATGCGGTAGGCAGTGGGCGCAGTGCAAAAGACAGTGATGGGATATTTTGAGAGAGTCTAGGAAAACAGAAAGTTATCTTGTTGCAGAGAAAAATCTAATGGGGTGTCTGACCTTGTAAATGTGTAGGTGGCTAAGACAACTTTATGTGCTCAAATGTCTGCAAAAGGGAAATCATAAAAATGCAACATGCATTCAACACAGAGACTGACTGCATTAGTGACTATGAGCCCTGGCTCTGCAGCAGCTCTACCAGTCAGGCTCACTGCTGTAGAAAGTGTACATTCTGTCCTACAAAAGTCACTCACCTCAATGAATGACTACTGAGAGTACTAGTTCCAAGGTGACTGGGTCCCAGGCTCAAGACTAAGTGAAAATAGTGAACTCGACTAAAGCTTTTCCAGTTTTACTCTTGGGAGAGTCTGGGTCTCCTCTCCACACAATAGGTGAGTGTCAAGGAAAATCAGCCAACTGACTGGTTTTGCAAAATGGCAGGAGAGGAGGAACAGGCATTCTGGCAGCTCATTGAAAACTCAGGATAACAGGGCCCTGCCATACTCTGACCACCAGCTCATGCTCAAGCTGACCCTGAAGTGAGCTCTAGGCTAAGTAAGGGACAAACCAGCAGTGATCCTGAGTTTTTTTTATCTTGCATCTTTCACTGCATCTCCTTCACATTCCAGCCACATCACATGGCCTAACCAGGAGGCAGGACACTTACTGCTCTAGTTTAGTGGACCCCAAAGGGAGCAATAATTGCTTGGGATGATCCCTGCTGTTACAGAGAGGTGGATACCCACACACTGGAGCCCAGCTTGCTTGGTTCATTTATGTAAACTGGAACTAAAAGTCACAGTATAAAATGTTCCACTTACCTCTGCAATAACTGCTGGTTTAAACTGTGGCATGTTGTGTACAAAGACACATGACCCACAGATCCATGGTGCAAAAACACTGGACCAAGCTGCTTTCACCCAGCCAGTATCAGAGGTATTCCACATTATATCTGAAGGAGTCAAGGCCATCCAGTGCCTGATGAGAAAGCAAAGAAAAAGAAATGCTTCATGGAGTGAGAGAGACTCAGGTACAGGTCACAGCACAATTAAGGGAAGGGCAGGAGACTTGCAGTAGAGGATGCAGCATCAGCAAGTGGGGCTATTTAGAAAATTTCTAAGAGTTCAAGGCTCTGAAACACTCTCTTATTTCCCTCCTATTCATTCATTAGTCATATTTCATTCCCTCCTATTTAATGTTTCCAGCATTTGCTTTTCTCCTGAACAGTGTAAAAAATCCATGGCTCGAGATGCAGAATCTGGATCTAGATCATAAACCAAACAGACCATCTGGAATAGGCTTCCCCCACCTTGTGGATTAGACATATCATTAGCCATCTTATTTCTCTAAGCATCTAACCAGATTAATTCTATGGACTCTATAATGCCAACATCCAACTTAGAATGCCTTGGGAAATAATCATGTTTGATGAAAACAAATCAGTACCACGCCACAGATCCAAACTGCACTGTAACTTTTAAGGTATAACACTATGGTCCAAAGTTGCTTTAGTACTAAAGGAAACACTACACTAAAGGTGGCTTTGGTGCTAAAGGAAACTACAAAACACTAAAGCAGTTGACCTTCTCTAATTTCAATAGAAGGATGCTGCTCTGCAGTCAACCCTCTGAGCAACAGAGGGTGTGTGGTGATCCCAACCCAGTCTTCAGGAACCTCTTAATAATGAAGTTTTCACTGTGGAAGGGGACAAGTGAGGAAGAAGCAAGATCCTACACTCACAAAACACCTAACTTATTGGAGTTTTTACAGCAACATTCTCAATTTAACTGTGACCATGTCACTTAACCAGGACACTGGGAGCAAGTACAACGCATACCTGCCAGAGGTTGCAAATCCGATGCCGTAACTGCAGTGGGAATGCATCACCATTTTTGGAGAGCCTGTACTTCCACTGGTGAAATACATCATCATTGGGTCTTGACTCCTTGTCTTGACACATTCATGGTCAGCAGATGCCGCCCTTCAGAACAGTAAATGACAGCTACTACGGGCAGCTTTTCACAAAGGAGACTGTACTTGTTAAGTTTAGGAGATAACTATATGGTCTCATTAAATAAAGAGTTGCATCAGATACCACAGCTATGGGTCAGAGAGTCTGTTTTGCTAGTCACATGTGTGCTCTGTATGCCTTAATGTTCAAGATGTGAGCATCTACAGCATATTCCTGAGACATTGTTTATGACTGTTTTGCAAGGACACTAAAAAAGGCTTGTTACAGAGCAGCAGACAGACGCATAAACAACTTTTGCCCCAACACATCCTGTCTCCCAGGCTGAAGTCAGTGACGGTCAGATTCAGGCTATTATGCCAGGTAAGGCAGACTGAGACATATCATCTGTGTTCAAGAGAGTTATGCACATTTCAGATTGTCTGGGCTACCAAGACAGTCAAAGGAAAAAAACATAACGGATGGCATGATAGCTGAGCACAGAAAGCTGGCAGTGGGTATCTTCTCATTCAGTTCAAGAGGCATAAAGTGAGGCTCCAGAGGACAAGCACAAAACAACTGCAAGATCAATGCTCCATGTGCTTGGATTGTGGTCGCAGTAGAAGCAGAGAGCAGTCTGCTCAGTAAGGAGAAGCTGAAAGACCTGAGTATAACTCCCAAAAAATGTGTGGGAGAGATTTGTGCTTAATGCAGTGGTTACAGAGGGATGGCAAAGGGAGGGAAAAACAGAACTCATTCATCTTTTGGACAACAATTCCAACAATTAGCAATGTCAACTGACTGATACAGCTTCCTTCACCACACAGGGATGATGGTAAAACAGCTGGATACTCACGCAAGGAGTTCTTTGAGGTTCAGCCACCCATTTCTGCTCCTTTTGGCTACAATTAGTTTGCTTTTCAGAAACTCGCAGTCAGGCATGATAGATTCTACTGCAGGTGCCAGTGTATCATTGGTAATGATGCACTTGGCCTTTGAAGCCTGGAGTCTGTATAAAATATCTTTGGCTGTTAATTGGGATGTTCCTGGAATAAAAATAATTCCTGGAAAAAAGGCAAGAAGCAATTTAGAAAATGGACCATTTATCTTTGTTACATTCCCATGACACGAGCCCAGCCACAGAAAAGCTGACCTCCTTGCCAAAATCTTATCCCCTGAGAAACCAAGAACCGAGTAGAACTCAGGTTTGAAGGCAGAGCTTGGGTGAATTTGTGACCTAGGAATGATCTGGGATCGTATGGCTCTGAAAGACCTCTAAACCCTGCAACACTGATGCTGAGTTTTGTGTCATTCACATGAAAGGTATCTAGATAACGAACAGCATCTAGATTTAGAAGGATTTTGAGCACTACTTTCATGACTTGCAACTCAAGAAGGAAGTGTTGAGATTATTCATATACATAATTAAGGGGATGACAAAGCCAGCATTTGGATTATATTCACATCTGGAGTAATGGCATTATTCATTTCAATAAGGAATTAATATCTCTGACACCAGATTAACGGAGATGGGGGTCAGATAGCTTACATACACCATTCAGCCAACATACTCCTCGGGCTTGGATTTTGTAATTTGAGCAAATATGTTTGGATACCAAGTACAATGTGACTAAAATCACGTTTTCAGAGGGAGGAAACATTTTTTTAGTGCATTTGGACTTGATTTAGACTTGATGGGGTGCTTGGTGCCATGGTTTAGTTGATTAGATGGTGTTGGGTGATGGGTTGGACACGATGATCTTGAAGGTCTCTTCCAACCTGGTCCATTCCATTCCATTCCATTCCATTCCATTCCATTCCATTCCATTCCATTCCATTCCATTCCAATACCTCTTTTCCCAAGGATTTCAACAGACCTGACCTACAGATTGATCTCAGTCTTCTTGCACCTTCAGAACTGTCTACCAAATTTTACACTTGGGCAGCTGAGGCACTGAGATATTGAATGATTCCCCACATCACAGTCCACAAAATCTTGGATACAATAGAATAGAATCCATTTGACTGGACCATGGCTGTTCAGCACAAAGTGCAATGTCACTTCAGCTCCCGTGTGGAGGGTGCCCTTTCTCCTTCTGTGCAAAAGCTGAATTGTACATGGAACAGCAACATATTCCTACTTGCATGTCTATCAAATTAATGTAGCAGATTTTTCACATCCTCTATTAATTTTCTTTCTGCATCCAAAAGATCAGTAAGGTCACTCACCTGTTCGGATACAGGCTATACACATTAACCACCATTCAGGAACACGAGGCAGAACTGCCATAACTTTGTCTCCTCTCTGTAGACCACATGCCTCAGAAAGTATATTAGCTGCTTTCCTAGACAGAAATCCCAGCTCTTCAAAGCTCCACTTTACCTCCTCTCCCTCATCATTTACCCACCAAAAGGCTGGATTGGCTGGTCGTATTCCATCCTAGAGCACAACAGAAGATATTGAAAGAAGAAGATAAACCTTAAAATGATTCACTTCAATCCAAAATAACTCCAGACTAAGGAAATCACCTGTGGCATTGAGTATCTTCAAGTGATAGCTGTATTTCTGAGAACAAAAATAAAACAGTGCATTCTCCTCTGCAGCCAATTCTGCCCAGCATTCACCAGGAAAATTGATTTGTATCATCTGAGATTTGTTCCAATTTCGGTGAAGGAAAAGGAAAATCCTACCTTGTCTAGTCGTGTCCACTCATCTAGGACACTGCTTGCAAAGTTGAAGTATTCTGGCAGTTCCTTTTTACACTGGTTTATAGAGTCAAAATGAGAAATAATCTGAGATGTTAGAAGCCGGTTCTGTCCATGGAATGACCTGCAGGGTGATGTGATAATCTTCAGACACTGAGGAATCCACGATTTCATTAATGTTCTCATGATAAGTGATGTTGTATCAGATGGTGGGGGAAAAAATCAGGTGCACACCTCCAGGTATCAGTCATCTGAAAAAATAAAATACATGTGAAACCAGCCAGGTGTTGGATGCTGTTTGGGATGTTGGATAAATTAATGCAAAGCAACTTGAACAAATAGGTTAGCTGTGCAGCTGCTTGGTTTCCCCCCATTATTTCATGCAATCTCAAACTAAGTGTTCCTCCTTTTTTGGCAAAGAGACTGTGCACTGCTTTTGTGTTAACCATCTTAAACCTCTCCTTTGTCAGCTGATGGATGAATGTCATCTCTCATCTCTAAACTTTCCACCCCTTTTATAAATACCTGTATTTTTATTGTTCAGATAAAATAGTCCTGTTGTAACCTCCAATTCCGAAAGATGCATTTTCAACCTTTCTAGGATGTTACTTGAAAGATACATTTGGAAAAGAGCCTGTTATGAAGAGAATACCACCACAAAGTCAAACAGGTGACTTTAATCTTTCTGCTTTTTCTCTTTTTCCTTTGCACCTGACTGTTGCATCTGTATTTATGTGTGATCTTGCCTTGCAAGCACCATGACTACACAGCTCCCTCTGGTTTCATTAGGTGCTCAGCAGGAGTGCTAACAGAACACATCTGAAGGTGCATTACAATCCAAAGCCTTTGAGGTTAATAGGAAAGAGCTGACCTGAAACTCAGACCCAGTCACAAAAGGCATGAAAGCAACCTAAAGCTGAAGCCATCCAAGATCCTTCAACCCCATGAAAACGGAGGCCACCACACCAAGGACCACTACAAACAGTTCTTCCTTTTAGCAGTGCCCTCCTGACCCCAGATTTGTCATCCTTTAGTCTAAGGAAGAGTGAAGCAGCACTTGCCACTCTTCAGGAGGAAGGAGTGTAGGCAATTTCTTCACCTCTCAGTTTGTTTCTACTAATCCAGATCCACCTGTCCTCAAGTCAGCTCAGTCCTTGTATGTGCTAACAAAACAACCATCAGAGTACCTGCTTCCCTCTAGACAGGCTACAGCTTTGGGTGTTCCCTTCACAAATTTCACTACAGCTTAAGGATCAAAGATTTTTCTGCTGCAATTAGAGACTGGCAGATGTTTCCAGAAGCAGGAATTTCTTAGCAAGTGGAGCCCTGGTAATCTTCTGGTAAGATGTTTCTTAAAACGTTCTGCAAAGCATAGCTAAGGAGGCCTCACAGCTCACAGACACAGCTGATAACTATCCTAAGGATGAAACAGTACATTTGGCCCCTTCAGCTTACTGCACATATATTAGCTGCCTTGAATGGTGCTACCACTGAAAACTAATGGCAAAATCTTCCAGTTTAACCCACGAAGAAGGGTCTTACTTTGGCTACCACTCGGCACTTAAGCAGAGATGACAGGAGCCTCACAGACAACAGACATTAAAATCACATATGCAAAGCACTGAGGGTTTTTCTCCAACTTCAGCACACTCTGATTCAGCTCCATAATAAGTATCTTCCAAAGTGCAACAGACAACTAAATATTGAGGACAGAAGCAGCCCTCAAATACTGCTGCAGAAACCTTGCTTTTTTTGTCTGCAGCTCTGCACTGGTAACAGCGACAAGAACAGGCTGTCTAGATAAGGGCACTACGCATTGCCCAGTGCTTCTGCAGGCACATATTTCTCCCTGTGCTCTCTCACCCTCTCCACAGGCTTCTGATTGTTTACAGAAACAGTAAATCCATCTTCCCCACAGATGTTTTATTTCCCCCCCTCCAAACACTGCTAAAGATGAAGAGGTAATTAACTATATTAACCTTCCCATGGAAAGGTGCAGTCGGCTCCACTGGTGGCAAACTCCTTTTATCAACCTTATCAGCCCCTTAGTTTGGCTGGTACAACAGCAGCCATTTGAGCAGCCAACCCTGCTGCTCAGTGCTCCTTTGCTTTTTTTCCCTTAGTTACTGGACAAGATGAAGACACATCAGTTTTTCCTTCTGCCATTATTGTTTCTCACAGGCTTCCTGGCAGCAGACAGCATAGGACCAGATGAAAAAAAGCTAAAGAAAGCCAAACTTGCCAAAATAAAAAAGGAGAACAATGTCCTCTTGCTGAAAAAGAGCAACCTTGACAGAGCATTGAAGGAAACAAAGTACCTGCTGGTGGAATTCTGTGAGTATCAATTTCCACTGTCTCTCACCCTGATGTCTCTGCAGAGCATGACTGATGTTGGGGCACTTAGGTATGTTGTATTATTGTTGCTTTGTCCTCAAGTAGTCCTTGTTTGTTTTGTTTTGCTCCATGTACCTATTTCTAACCATAACTACAGTAATTTATGCCTTTTTGGGGTGCTTAAATACCAGCTTACTACTTAACACAGATGCTGCGAGTAAGATGAGTCCTCACACAGGGTGCTGAGCTGACATTCTCTGCACCCACTGCCTTATTTTGCACAGATTATCCCAGCACTGCTGGGTGAAAACATAGGTATTGAAAAAAACCAAACAACTACAAACCAGAGAGGGATTTTCTACCTCTTTCATTTTTATCAGTGCTCTGCATGAGGTTTTTGCCAGATGTCATCTCTCCTGTGTGCGTTTGGGCTTCAGGAAATGTCTTTTTGCAACAACAATTTGGTGTCTGTAATTGCATTACATTGGACTCTTCCCCTGAAATTAGCACTTGATTAGGTGAAGGCTGGTTTGTGGCTTTTCTGTTAGGTTCAGGGGAGTGAACTAGTGGGGGCTTTTGAGTAACTGACACTGTTAGAAGGTCTGGCCATCTGAACCTTACAGAAAGCAAATCACAAAAGCAAAAGCCAAATGGTACATTCTCACAGTGTTACAGGTCTACAAGTTCATAAGCTGCCTTATTTCCCACGGCACAAACATGGAGCTGTTATTTCCTAGCAGCGTGCTGGTAGCAGAAATTCTTCAACCTATGTAAGGCAGCAAAAAGCTTTGTCTCTGTTGATTTGGCTTGGCAATCACATCATAAATGTCTTTAGAACTTAATGTTTAAGATTCTTGAAAAGCTTTTTAAAGTGTTGAAATTTAGCGAGATTTAACTTTTTAATTGTAGAGGGTCAAAAAGGTATTTGCCAAATTCAGTCTGCAGTTGTGAACTCTCTGAAGATGCATTACTTTGGTAATGAACATATTTATTGGAAAAACCTTAGTCAAGCTCTGTTCTCAGCTTTGTAAGAGCTGGTTCAAAGCACAAAACATAAACGCCCAAGTCAAAAAAGAGTTAGTAGCCAAACTTCTTTAGCACTGGTAAAGCTGATCGGCAGTGAGCTATTGCCACAGACTTCAGGATTTCAACCTAATCCTGAATGGAAAGAAGATGTGTGAGAAACATCATAAAAAGACAAGAGATGAAGAAAGAATTGTTCAGAATACAGCAACCTAGGGACTTGGGCACGCAAAGGATGTGGGAGATACACATCAGCATTTCTTACTCCTAATTCAGAGCGCAGTCTTGGACCTCACCACCCTCACAACTGCTTTTCTTCAGCAGGGATGTACAAACACACACTTCCACTGCAGACTGCACCTTCCAGAAAAGGCAGCAATTAAACACTGCTCCTCCACCACACCTTGCTCCACAGATCCTCCTTGCTTCGTGGGTTGGATTCAAGTCACCATTTCTGTCTGAAGGGCTTACTGAAAACTCAGATTGCCTTTCCCTCACAAACCATAAATTCATTTACAGTCCTTGCAGAGAATCACTCATGAGAGTGATGAGCTCCACAGTCCAGACACATTCCCTAGAAGGCACCCTTCTCAGTCTCAACAGCTCCTTTTGGAGACCTGCCACTAAGCAGCCTCTGGGGCAGTGAGGCACTACCCCGGGGGGTGTAGGAAACATGACTCCACAAAGCTGCACCAGCTGCTTCGTTTGCTATAACCACTTGCATTGCTGCAGCACAGAGAGACTAAACACGGGGCACACAGGCACCTGCAGAGAGAAGCCGCAAAGCCCTGATATTTTGTGTCCTGCTTCATAAAACAGGCTATTTAAAGAAACAATCTGTGTGAACGTGGAGCTACTAAGGGAACTCAGATAATGAGAGCCAAAGCTGTATCCCCCAGATCACAGGAAATCTGTGGGGCTGCCATAAACTGGCTTCAGAAATCTAGAACAAATGAAAGACCTGAGACCTTTCTCTTCTTGAAGAGAAGACTCAATTGTCTCTCAATCACTGAGAGACAGTCAGAGAACGGAAAGAAATCCCACGCTCAACAGTGCTATTTTCGTCTGGTGCTGCACCAACACGGAAAAAAGTTTGAGCGCCAAACTTCAACACAAGACTTGAAGGTCTGCCTTATGTCTGTCTATTACAAGAAAACCCCAACACTTTCCCTACTGCCTATCATGACTCACTTACCAGTCCCACAACATTTATCAGGAGGTGTCTTCTACCCAGCAGCTCCCAAATTCTCTTAATGCCCTTCAGTTCCACCTTCAGAGTGTCCCAGGTCTGCCTTCTTTCAGGCAAGGTTTAGTATAAAAACACAGGCTGACTTTCTGCCAAGCAGTATCAGGCCACCTTTACCAGCAGAGCGAAGTACACTGGGCAAGTACCCAGCACGGAAACAATGACTCAGCATATCTGTCACTATTCTGCACAGTGCTATGCAAGGACAAAGTAGCCGAAGGGGCAGCACACAGAGTGAGACACAGGAGCAATAGGTTCCAGCTTCTCTTGGTTTTCAGGAAGACAGAGAACACTGAAAAAAAATAATAATAAAATGCAAGCACCACAGAGTGATGTGCCTTACTCTCCCATGGAAGCAAATCCTTCCGCCTGCCCTGCTGAGTTACGTGCTCTGCATGTACTAGGAGCACCTCGTCTCAATGTGCAACTGAATGCGCTTCTCTGCTGCAGTCTATGGGGTCTCTCCATCCACATTGAACCGGTCTAAATATCACACAAATGCTTGTTAGCACAAGGAACGCAGAGCACCTGACACCAGCAGAAAATAGGTGTTGTATCAGTGCTGCCTGCATGGGAGTTTGACTGTTTACAGTACACTTTAACTGAATAGAAGCCCCTGTGTTGACTTTCACTGCAGAAACGTTGCTTTTTGGAAAACAAACATACAGACACAACAACCAAAAAAACCCAAACAACCTCCCCTCAAAAAACCACAACCAACAAAACCAAGGAAAACCACTCACACACACAAACTCCCAAAACAAACAGAAAACCAAAACCAATAAGCCCACAACAAATCCACTTTGTACACTGAAACTCACAAATGCTCAAAGCAAACTGTAAGCAGTTGAAGTCAGGTGTTAGGTTACTCTGGATTTCTCAGGGACAGCAACCATCTGAGCACAGTAAAGCTCATCTCCTATTTAATTTCATAAAGCTTTCCAATTTTCTGTTGGCAGAATGGTATTCACAGGGTTTTCCAACTGTCCTGTATTCCATCAGGCAAGAATAGCCCTCAGATCCCCCAAAGAGCATAGTGAACACCATTCTTCGTTAAGGCGTTCCCACGAACAGAGAGGCAGAAATAGCTCACAACATGCTTCAGCCCAGGGGTAGAATATCAGCCTACATCAGCACCTGACCACACTGTGACTGAGAGGAGAAGTGTTAAATGCATCCAAGTAGACTGTTTCTGCAAAGCAGCAGGTATTAAACTGCATTTTCACTGACAATAGAATGGGTTTAAACACAGCAGACAGCATAGGCAGGGATAAATATGGCCATTTAGCTGGAAGGTTAATGCCTAGGGTGGCTGTGGTATCTCCATTCATGGCAATATTTGAAGCCAGATTAGTCAAACAGGTCTCAAGACTGGGTTAGATGTAGTTTAACTTTGCCTTAGGCCAGACCAATGACCTCTCCAAGTCCCTTACAGCTCTGTTTCTGTAAGCCTTTAATTTGGGTAGTGGCATATTTTAGGAAACAAAATGGGTGCAGAGCACACGCTAACACCACTTTCTCCTACCTGTCAGAAGAATTCAAGAAAGGGTCAGAGCCTGGTGGATGTCTAACTCCCCAGATCTCTGGGAATGCTTGCTTCTGTCCTTCCCAGTGAAAAGTTTTCAGCTCCTACTGCTGTGCTCAAGAGAAAGTCTCTCCAAGTACAAGATTTCTGGTTCTCTTCCCACCTTTGCCATATCTATTTGGTGTGGCTTCAAGCAAAATATACTCAGAGCAAGCACCCTTCCTTTGGGGAATGTGTGCCTGAGATTTGCTCTACATGACCTTTAGAGGGAGGCTTTCTTGCAGCAGTTCCTAAAATAAGGGGAAAGTTAGTCACAAGGGAAGCTGCTTAAAAATACGATGTTGTTCTTCAGTGTGGGACCCTCTCCTCACAGAGACAAGGTGGTAATACTGTCTGAGCAAAGTGGCTGCAGAAGTGGTGCTAGTGCCTCCCTCCTGCAAGCAGTGGTAAAAGATGACTGGGTGCAGTTCAGTGGTTATCAAAGAGAAAATAAAGGTGTAGAAATTCAAGAGGACACCACACAGGTGCTTTCAACTCTCCTACTTCTGGGGCCCTCTTTAATTCTTTCTATATCTGAGCCAAAGAGCTGAGTTGTTCTCAGACACTGGATAATTTGTCTTCAGGAGCTTCTGTACCCACGATCAAATGGTGGCAAATCTGTTAAGATGCTCATTTGGAGGCTCTCATCTGTTTTGAAAAGGACACTTCACAAAACAGCAACTACACTATGTCAGAGGGAATTCAGAGACATTGCTAAAAGAGAGGTCAAAATCACTGTACAGGAAAAAAAATAAAATCTCAACAGACTTTTTTTCTCCTTATTTTTATTTACAACTGAAAACTGATACTGAAGCCATTCCCCTCTTGTTAATACAAAGCTATTCCTCAGCTGACAGTCTTTGAAGGGCCTCTCATTTCTGTGGCACAGCACTCTGATTTCTACAGACATCCCACCACTCACACATTTTCTCTGGTGTCCTGGCCACCAGCTCTGTTACCTCCCATCTTTGTCTGCCCTTGCATACTGCTGCCTCTCATCTCTCCTTGAGTCTGCGATGCTGTTCCCCTCGGCAGCTGCTCCCTCGCTTCGATGCCTGAAGCGATTGGTGTCAATAAAAAAAATCAGAGGAAGCAAAATGAAATTCATCCAAATAAAAGGAGTGATGATTTCCCTGCAACACTCAAGCAACTTGAAAAATAAAGCACCTGGGAGGCAAATCGAGAATGAGTGGAATGAAAAGGAATTGATGGAAAGCTGAAGAGGAGTCTAATCACTCAGGAAAGCAGGGGCAAAGTGCATGAAGGATGTTTCCACATGCTTTCTGGGTAGTCAAGGAAACAGATTTTACCTGTCTGATGAAGGCTTTTCACTCACTGAACTCTGGTCTCACAGTTAGTGGGCTAATGGTACTTGGATTTCTCCTGGTCTCTGGGTGCAGTGATCACTTTTCCCAGCTCCATTCAGGAGCTACTAACTCGTACCAACTCCCACCATATAAGCATGCTAATTGCATTTCTGGTTACCTGCCACTCTGCCTATTCAGGTCATTCAGTCCTAAGAGGTCTTTCTTAAAATATGTTTGGAATTGAAATACTTCAGAGAAAAATGGGTTCTAAAAACCCCCAGACAACTTCTATACATGTCTAATGTTCATAGAGCTCATTATTCCCTGTATGTTTGGGAAGCCTCTACATGGCTTCAGCTTCTGTGTCTAGACTGCACCAACAATTTCTTCTGCCCCTTCGCAAGGGAGTCCTGTTCCACTGTGCAGTGTGCCTTTGGTCCAAACTCTCAGTTGTGGTAAAACAGCTGTGCAGCCTGAGCTTATCAGGGGAAAGGCACAACATTGAAATGGCCTCTGGTGTAAACCACTACCTTGGAATCACCTAGAAGGGGCTGGACCCTCTAACTGCTGGAAGGCCTTGTGCTCTGTATTCACTCTGCCCACACCCATACACCCTTCCTCTTGGAAAGCCCCATAACTCTAACTGTTCTGAGCTAACCCTGCTACAATGCAGTCATTGTGCAGCAGCATTCTTCAACTGCCTTGCAAATACTCCATGTTTTATTTAGAAGTCCATGCATCTTGGCAATCACTTTAAGCAAAGATATTTCACCAAGGCTCAACACAGTGTCCCTAGAAGCAGCAGTATTTTTATAGGCCAGAGATGCTATTTCTTATCTTGACAGGTCAGAATTTCTAATAGATATCACATTTTTCTGCAGTCATCTCTAGAACATATTGAGATACTACTCCATTTTTTGGTGGTGGTTGTTCTAGGAGACAACACATTACAGACTTGTTGGGGAAAAGTCTTGCAAGGTATTTTTTATAATTTGGGATAAGGAACTTGGAGTTAGTACAAAATCTCCTTGAAAATATCTCTATAAAATTAAAATGAATTTATTTGATGAAACCAGTTTTACAAGCAATTAGGACACTATTTGCTTTGGACTGATGCCTTAAGGCTCATTTACTTAATTTCAAGAAGCGCCTTCTATTCATCACCATGGTATCTGAGTGCCCCCAGAACAGACACTGACTTTCCTTCTACTAACAAGGACCCCCTTTGACACGTTAGCAGCTGAGGCAGCTGTTCCAGAGTGGGGGCTTCAGTGAGCCTAAGCCAAGATGGGTTTGTAGGTACAGAACTTGGAGGGCTCTATAACATTAATGTTTTTGAGGAAGGAACTGGTTAGGACACACCATGAGTACTGTGTCCAGCTCTGGGCCCCTCAATTTAAGAAGGACATTGAGATTCTTGAACGTGTCCAGAGAAGGGCAACGAGGCTGGGGAGAGGCCTCGAGCATAAGCCCTACGAGGAGAGGCTGAGGGAGCTGGGATTGTTTAGCCTAGAGAAGAAGGGGCTCAGGGGAGACTTTATTGCTCTCTACAAGTACATGAAGGGAGGTTGTAGCCAGGTGGGGGTTGGTCTCTTCTCCCAGGCAACGAGCCCCAGAACAAGAGGACACAGTCTCAAGCTGCACCAGGGGAAGTTTAGGCTTGAGGTGAGAAGGCAGTTCTTCACAGAGAGTGACTGGCCATTGGAATGTGCTGCCCAGGGAGGTGGTGGAGTCACCATCCCTGGAGGTGTTCAAGAGGGGATTGGACATGGCACTGGGTGCCATGGTTTAGTAGTCATGAGGTCTTGGGTGACAGGTTGGACTTGATGATCTTTGAGGTCTCTTCCAACCTTATTGATTCTATGATCCTACTTAATGCTGCTCTCTACATTCCTTGCTGTAGAAGCTAGGTGGAAGAAAATGTCTGATACCACATATTCCGAGCAAGGTTAATGACTAATAATGCAAGAACTGTAACTCAGCACCGAGTCCGACTGGTGGGTTTACTTTTCATTTATCAGAACGCACACAGAAAGGTTCACTCACTTTTTCATTATGATTATGTCTTCCCCAGGTAGGCTGTAGAGAAGTGGATTTGGCATTCTGTGAAGGAACAAAAGACAGTTTGTAAGGTTCACGTTCTGGCACATGTGTATATGTCTTTGTGCAAGTATATACCTGAATGTAGAGACATATACACACAAGAACACACATAAACATATGAAATTAAGACTAAACTGATGTCTTTCACCTCTTCCTACTTGAAAAGTGTATTGGTGAAAACTTCTCTATGCAGACTCTAAAGAAAAAGGCTTTGCTCTTTACTGTAAAACAAATTTAACAAGATAGGGTATCTCAAATTTATCTCCAAAAAGTTAATTCAACCCCAGTTGCAAAGCTGTAAAGCTCCAGGACTTTGCCTCTTTTTTGACTTTGAATATAGAGCAGCTAATGTGTGATTAGTTCCTTTCTCTTGTCCTTTTTTCCATGTTACAGCTTATATGTTTCATGTTTTTCCTGTTATCACAGAGCACCAGGGCCCAGACCAGGGAAGCCTTTCTTCCTCCAAACACACAAGTGCCATTTGAGCTAGAGAAGGGCTGGGACATACCCTGGCATGCAAAATTGCTCTGCCAGTCTCTGCTGCTCTCCTTCCCTTGTCCATATCTTATCTGGAAAAGTAGTTTCTGCATTACATAGGCTTGCCTCAATAAACTGCTTACAAAAATAATACCTTATCAAAGAGTCCTAACATATCTAAATCTACCCTTGACCTCCCTTTAACTCGCAGTCAAACTACTTTTTAATTCCACGCCATTTCTTCCCAACAGAAGACTGTTGCAATCTTGCTAGTTGTTCACAGTGAGTGGCACAAGGACATGTGGTGTGGTGAACAATCAGCACCAATACAAAGAACTAAACATATTTTCTCATTTCTTTCAGTCATCAACCAGCTTATTCAATCCCCCAAGCTACCAAAGACAACCACCTCCCCTGAAGAGCTCCAATGCAGCAGCCTGTGTAACTCACTTGCTTTTGGTTGACCTTTTCCAGATGTTTCCTTATCTCAGGCATCTCAGAATTTGTCTGAAGAATTTGCTAAGGCTGCAGGCCAGCTTAAGAAAGAAGCTCCAAGGATCCAGTTTGGCAAAATTGATGTCACTCACCAGCATGATCTGAGAAAAGAATTTCATATTCGAGAGTTTCCTACTGTGAAATTCTTTGTGGATGGCAGGAGGGAGGATCCCATAGACTGCAAAGGTAAACTGTCTTGCAAAGTGATAAGATAATGATCCATAATGACAGGGTGTACCTATCTATTATGCTGCTGAGGAGAAAAATAGGGATGGATGCTCAGCTAAAGAATATGCAAAACAGCCAACTGGTTCTGCCTGTGGTTTGAAATAGACAATTCCTGTACTAATACCAGAACTTAGATTTCAATGAATCTTCCAAGTGTGTAACTGAACACACTTCTCAATGCTTTGTTCACAGCCAAATTAGTTGCTTGTGTAATTTCATCAAGCCCATCAACCCACCAAGAAGACTGACTCCCACTTACTACACTAAACACACATAGTAACTGAGTTACTTCAAACAAGAATTTCATCCCAAACCTACCCTGTTTGCACTTCTATAACTCACACTGCAATCCCCACAAGGTAGCATTCCTGCTGAAGCAGGCTGGAGCAATACTCAGTGCATTTAACAACACATTTTGAATTCACTAACTTCCTTAACACAGAGGTCTGTTTTCTCAGCCAAGGAAAAGAATTTTATGCTTTAGCCATCAGAGGGAGCTCATATATGGCACAGAAAAGCATGAAATAATTTGTAGTCTTTTACAGAAAGTTATTAAGCAAAGTCAAGAACATTGGAACAGGACTGGCTTGAGCATTCCTGGAAAATCCAGGCTTCATTAGAGATTTTCTTTTACTGAAAAGGGGTTCACTGAAAGGGTTGGTTGTGTTTTTTTGGGGGGGGAGTGGGTGGGTTGGTTTTTTTGTTTTGTTTTGGGGCAGGGCTACAATAATGAACTTTTACAGAGCTGGCAAAAATTGCATGACTTGAGCAAGCATCTTTGAGTGTGCTCTAAGCAGATAGGGTTGAGTCACAAGCACAATACAACCAACAAAACAAAGGAACCTAAAGTTTGCCTCCTGAACTTGCACACAGCCAAGTACTCTGATTTCTTCCACTGCTGAGCCTCCTGTGACTGCCGCTGAGAGCTGATCTTCAGTATTTTTAGCAACTTGCTCCTCCTTGCTATTGAATTTCTTACCAAGTTCCCTTCAGCTAGACTTGTGCAAACAGCAGCTGCTGCACAAATACCACTGGAAGCGTGATTTGCTGCACTGAACTTTTGTTAGAGGTGCTGACACAGGAAAGCAAAAGCGCCTGCCTTCAGCCTCTGATTAAATCTACAGCACTGAGAAAATCTCTTTTAAACTGGAAAACCTAGCTGACAGGTATGCTTGTGAGAACCAGTGAATACAGAGCATCATAACAACACACAGAGGCACCCTTCAGCAGACAGATGCTATTTAAGACACTTACTGGCAAGACACAAGTTAGGAACCTGGCTTCTGCTCTGCTATTTGTACAAGGAAGCATTAACCCTTCTGAGCACAGCTAGCACCAAAACCAACTTCAGTTACATTTTGTTGACTGGTAAATGCTGATGTACAAGAAGTAAAATCTCACCTACTGCACAAGGCTTTTAAACCATGGAGAACTGGCAACTGAAAATGCACAGCAGCCACCCAGTAACTTCTCATACAGAACCTGGGGCATACTTTGTACCACAAAATACTTGGAGCACTTTGCTTACACCAGGAAATTAACTCCATTATTTTATGGAAGAGGGGAAGTTTTGAATAGTTGTCCTGGCAAAGGACACAGCATGAAAGCTGAATCCTAGGCTTTGAAGTATCATCACTTAACTCCAAGGCCAGAATTTGGCCTTAAGCTACACAGGCTGTTTAAAGCAATCCAACAGAAAGATTAAGCACATGGAAAATATGCTGAGAGGTTACATTGATGAACATGGACAGCAAGACCTCAATTCTGCTTTTAGACAGGGGAAGTCAAGCACTATGTGGCCACTAGATACTGCTCTGTGCTTTGCTCTGCAGGCTTCAGAGCTGATGCCTGACTGTTTCACCTTAAAAGAATACTATTTTAAATGAGTTAGTAGCCTGTTGCAAAATGACTTGATAGCAGTAAAATGATCTGACTGAATCTTGTCATACTGCTAAAATGCACAGCACCAGGACTTGCACCTTTGATAGTTCACTTGGCACTGCACCTCTTGACTCTCCCACTTCACAGCATACAGATTTTTTCATATATAATTTTCATCAACCCTTTGCTGGACTCTTGCTCTGGTCCAACAAATATGTCATGCTCACAGAGATGAAAAGGCTTCTTTACAGCTGAGATTTCCAACTCCTGAGCCTCAATCTGCAGCCCCTCTGTTCCTCTGAAAATGTAGTAACTAGAAAATGTCATTTTTTTTTAAAAAGAGACTCAAGATTTCTAAAACTCCTGAAAGTCTGAAGAGAATTTACAGCAACCAGTAAAACTGGCAGCAGTAACTTGTAATGCAAAAGACAGGACAATCCTGAATTAAAAGACTACTTTGTTTCTTAAGTCTAAATTAAGGAATGACGCTGCAGCACCACAGAAGAGTTTTAACATTTCTCTGTACCTACCAGATCCCTTCTGCAGCACTGAAGGAACAATTTTGACACCTAATTGAACAGATAGTTCAATAAAATCTGCAATTGGTTTGAAGTCATTTTGGATTGAACCTCAGGTCAATAGCCCTTTATAGCTTACTGTGATTTTGGGATACATGAAATCTTACAGAACAGGTTCTCCACTTGTCTGAATTTCCTCATCTCTGTTCTCCATATGTGATTAAGCAGTTCATTAGACATACAGCCACTTGCAGGGGTCCCAGAAAACACAGTACTCATCCACCACTGACCTTCTAGAGTCAGCAACAGTTTAAATGGTGACCAGAACCTGAAGCTGAATTTGGATGCCCCAAGCTTGCTTTGAATTAGCTTTGACATCAGTCCCAAGGAGCCCAAGTCCATTTGTATTCAGCATACTTGTGGAACTACACTGCTTCTCTCCTGATTGCACAGAAATTTCTGTCATTCACTTTGATGGTCATATTATCTCTTTTCCTTCCACAGGAGTCAGACAGGCTTCAGCCTTTATTACGTGGGTGAAAAGAAGAACAGGACCTAGCACTGTTTTAATCAATTCTACTGCTCAGGCTGAAGCCATCATAAATGCTGATGATTTGGCAGTGATTGGCTTTTTTAAGGTAAATCACTGGAAAACTCTAAAAGCTGTTTTCTCTTCCAAATTTGGGATACACTGCTTGCTATTGCCAACAAAAGCCAGGCATCCAAACCATCTAGAACTCACCTGAAACACCCAGGCCCTTGGTTTTCTCTGCATTTCTACATTTCAATTATTTCTATCTGCTTTTTCACACTTCTAGATAAAGCAGCTGAGGCAGAGATAAGAACACCTCACACCACAGCACTTTTCCTAAATGGCTACCCAGGCACAGAGGCTAACCCGAGAGCGTGATGCTGCAGCAGTGTCTGCACAGCCCTGGTCACAGGAGACTTTCCTACATCCTTAGAGAAAGGGATTCTGACAAACCACCCCAAATTTGGTGGCTGGTGGGAAGCAGGCATAACTAGTGATCTACCTATCCTTACTGAACTCCATCCTTTTCTTTGGAGAGATTTAACTCATTCCTGGTGTGGTGACTGGAATCTCCAAATGAGAAAAAAATAGTTGTAACCCCTGCCCAGAGTTGTAACTGCTGTAGAAATCTAGGGTTACCTGATCATTTCTAGTCAAACATGGCATGAAATCATAGCCATGAACAGCTGCAGGTTGCTCCAGTGAAGGAATGTTCCCTTCCTCCTTCAATCCATTAAAAAACCAAAACATAAACATTGCCTAATATATATTGGGAGTGCCTTCACCTTTCTGTTTGGTGATTGAAACAGCTTCAGTGCAACTCAGTGGGGCAAGCCACAGCCCCATGAGTAGCATGGTAACTGTTTGCCAGCTAGGAAATCTGCACAGACAGGAAAAGTATTACATGGTATATGATCCAACTGCTGCAGGCCTTTCTTAAGCAGATTCCTCCTAGTTTCCATAGCAGAGCAAGGTTCTTAAATTTGGGGCTGAATGATCCAGGGCAATAGTCAAACTGTACAAAACCAATTTTAGCTCTCAAGGCAAGCAGTCAGAAGTCAGTAAAATAGGAATAGTTTTTCCTGCTTTTTTCAATGCATCCTTGAAATCTTTAATATCTGAAACATTCAATCAAGGATTTTCTCTACCTAAAGAGACTTTTATTCTGCTATCTCTCTGCTCAGCTAAAAGCACAGTGTCTGAACTCATATCTGAACTGATAAGGTCCCAAATGTGCTGGCTGCAGTTCGTAGTCCAAGTTTTATGGATGTGGAAAACAGGATTCATTACTTAAATACCTCATAGTTACAGAGCTGGTGAACACATACAGCACAATAAAGCAAACTGAAAATGCTCAGAGTGCCCAGAATTTGGCTTTGCAGCCCTTGATGAAGGAAGGCAGTTTTCCAGTGCTAGGCCAGGCTATCCCAGTGATGATGCTGGAGAGTTCCCTGAACCGTGCTGATAACAGATTATTGCCTGCAGATGTGTTTGACTGGACTCCATGATTTTACTCAGGGGCTGAAATGACACTAGATGAGCATGAGCTAGGGCATGTCAGAAATTTAATGGGTGGAAGCCAACACAACAGTGTCCAAATAAATAGAGAGAGCTGTATTTGGCTTTCCATTAGTCACAGATTGCTCACAAATCTGAGCGCCAGGATGTGTTGGGAGGTCTCAGCATATAAATTACTATTCATCCAGCATGAAATAATTGTCTGATTAAATCAAATCTGGAAGTGCTGGTGCTGTTCATCATGGTTATTTACTATTAGTTTGAGGGTGGACAGCAGAGTGATTATTTGACAGATGCAGGAGTCAAGGTCTCTGCCATGAAGAGCACTCAAAGCACCAAGCACATCAGTCAGGTCCTCTTGCAAGCAGAGAGCCCTCCTCTCTAATCCATCACATCCCACCAGCTGTGCAGATGAGCTGCTGGCAGTGGAGCAGCTGTTGGCATGATCCACCCCATCTGCAGAAGTCTTTGCAAAGTGTGGAAACGCCAGGGGAGCACAAGGCAGATGAGAACAGTGCAGGAAGGCCACATAGGATCATACACCATTCATACTGACCCAGACCAGCAGACACTACCTGGAGAAGTAAATGCACCAGTGGTGTCACAGCACCCCAAGGATTTCCCCTGCTCTGAAGACCTCTTGGCAAGCTGTACACAGTTTACTATTACACTCCTCCCTAACTCACAAGCCTTTAGGGACCTGCCTCACCTGTAATTCTCACTCCCATACATCTCAGCAGGATGAACGACAGTCTTAATAAATGCTTACTAAATACTCAGTCCTTTCTGTGACTAGGAACTTCACAATGACAGTGTGGAAGTTTTCTGTGAGACAGCAAGAGATGTGCCAGAGATGCCTTTTGGAATGACTGCCAGCAAGGACGTCCGTGCTAACTATGGCATCCAGAAGAACACTCTTGTTGTGTTTAAGAAGGTAGGAGTACAAAAGCCTAGCAGGCAAGGTGCAGTGAGCTGCCCTGGCAGATTGGGGCTGTGGAAAGGCAGTTTGGGAATTGTTCAGGTTAAGCAATTTCCTAGCTGAAATTCAAACAGCTTAACAGAACAGCTATTGCATTTACAGGCAAGAGAGACAAGCAGGAGGCAAAGAGCAACTTTTGGACAACTCATTATTTTCAATCTGGCTGCCTACATTCAGGCTCCTAATTATATTTAAGGATCTGGATCAGATAGCTTGATCTAACAACCCATGTTTTAATCCACACACACTGCCAGGTTCAGTGACTTTCACAGATACTCACCTCTTTTCCTCTGCACTGCTTTTGACCAGGAATCTTATTTCCTTCCAATCCACAAAAGAAGTGGGCAACAATAAGAACAAAATTACAAAGGAAAGGAACCAACATTCAGGGTATGAAGTAGTCAGACCAAGGACAGTGTGTACAGCTACAACAAAAGATATTTCAGTGTGTTAAGATTACTAAGCAAATGAAGGTGTACCTTGAATTTTAGCTATAATCTTGTTCTGTAATCTAGCTGTGACATTTATTTTATAAGTCATCCTCAGTAACTGAAATTCCATAATAAAACAGCAAAGCTGAGAACAACATTTAGAGTAAAGACAGTCACTTTGGTCTTATAGTTGCTAAGGCAATCAACCTCACAATCCTCACTATTTGCCCAAGGGAAAACCTGTACATAATGAAGTGCTTGAAGATGGCAGACAGAACAAACTGGATCTAACAAGGATAATCAAAACCTTTACCTTGGATTTGGTTACTGAATATAATCTTCAGGTATGTGTATTTCACTGTATTAACAAAAGCTATAGGAAAAAGAGAGGAAAGACAGGAACCCATGCAGAATGCCAACTAGAGAGCTATTCTGGTGCTCAGTGTTTGAGAATTTTGTTTGCTTGTTTGACTAGGCCAGCCTTTAACACATCTAGAAATACCAGCAGAACCCAACAGGCATCTCTTGGTCTAATCCAGGCCCAAGGACGCTTTCCTCTTAGAGGAGAAAGGGAATAGCTGGCCAGATAGTGAACCTGCAAACACACCTCGCCCTTGTGGGGTTCACTCCATGGCCTGAGCTGCTTCTGCAGCAATTAGATGGGGTCAGATGTTGGACTGTCAGTCCTTCATCCCCTTTAAATACCTTCTACTCCCAAGCAGAAATTGGGTCTTCTGGGCCACAAAAAGGGAAAAAGAAGGCAGCACTAAATGGCTAAGGCAAGTAGAAAGGTGAAGACACTTTCCTGGGGGACATCACAATGCCTTTGAACATGGGGTGGCATGAGAAGGGCATTGCTGTGCAGGGAAGGAGATGTAAGCTGCTGATGCCATCCAGAAGTAAAGGAAGTACCTCAACCAGACCCTGCTCCTGCAGCTGCTGCAGTTGGGCCTCCCTGGGAACACCTCCTTTTACTTTCACCGCATCTTCAGCATTAATTCTTCAGTATGTGTTATACAGGAGGTCAGACTAGAAGTTCACAACAGGCTCTTCTGACTGTAAAAATCTATGAATAATGATGAGGCTTTCCCTGAAACGGAGAACATTCAGCAGCTGCTGATTTTTCTCACTTTATCTTCTTTAAGACAATGGGAAAAAAAAATCCAACAGTTATGGAAATGATTGGGAACTGGGGACTTGACTTTAAAAGTAAAATTTGCAGTAGCAGAACGGAATGAAACTGATGTGCTGAGCCTCTGATTCACTGTTCTGCTTACAAAGACTGGAGCAGATGTTGAGTCTTTTGTTTCCCAGACATCTGTGAAGATTTTTGATGTCCCTGTTGAAAATCACATCCTGCTGTTCACCCCAACGAACTTGGAGGCGTTCAGTGCGATTTATGAGAACTACACGGCCGCTGCTGCGGAGTTCAGAGGAAAGGTTTGTAGTGCTGAATCCTGCTCTGCCAATAGGAATGCCAACAGATCAAGGGGAAAACACTCCCTGTTTCTGGTAAAAGCATACTGCTGTCAGTCCTTCTGACAAGTCTATCAAACCCTCTAGAAACAGTTTCAGTAACTATTATTTGAATTTAAAGGACACAAGCTGAAAAATTAACTGCACTTGAAAACGACACTTTGAAAGGCAAAGATAACACAAACCAACACTAATTCCAACTGCTCCAAATAAACCTGGCCCTGATTTTACAAATGTGACTGGCTAGGAGCAAGGTTCTAGCAGTTTCTGCCACCAGCAGCAAATGCTATGAGGGTCTCAGAGTATTACCTGAACCGAGAGACGGAAGGAGCTATAAAAGCCAAGCAATACGGATCTGCATAGCCTTGCTTGCAGCACACATTTGCATGCATATAAACAGGTACAGGCCTGTTTATATGCATGTACTTCTGACACAGAAGTATTTCAGTTTCCCATTGTTAGTCACTATGATGCTGCCCCTGCTCCAAGTACATGAGACACTGGAGAATGGTAGGTCAGCTTGTAACAAAAGATCACATTTAGTATTGGTAAAGACACGTGGAGCACAGGCTTTTTTAGCTCTTTTGTCCTCTTAAGATTTATGAGGAAGAGCAGTAAGTGCTTTGAGGGGTAATGTAGAAATGTTACTAAAATAAGAGCTAGCAAACCACTATGAAAGGACAGGATGGAAAGCTCCATTACTTTTGGCTGCTTCAGCACTTGTTTCTAACTAGGATCATGGCATGATAAAGTCTACTGAGCCGCTGGTTGTTGGACTGAGACCAAAAGGTGGTTCTACACAATTCCCAGCGTTTAAAAATAGATCCTAACCCACTGCCAACCTGCAGGGTCCATGCCTCTAAAATCGCTAAAGCAAAGCTGGAAAACTCAAGCAGCTGCATGCCTCTCTCTCTTATCAGATAATGTTTGTCTTGGTGGATACCAACGAGTCGCGGAACGGGCGAGTCTTTGAGTATTTTCGCGTCAGGGAGGTTGATGTTCCTGCTGTGAGAATCCTAAACCTGACAAGCGATGCAAAGTACAAAATGCCTGCAGACGAGGTGACTGTGGAGAACCTGAAAGAATTTTGCCAGAGCTACCTAAATGGCAAAGCTAAGGTATATCCACCCCTCTAACAAATGTGCAAAAGGTGTGGTTTTTAATTAGCACGTTGCTGATTGTTCCAACCAACAGTTTATTCATTTACTCTGGGTCTAATGGCTGACAGAACATTCCTTGGTATTTAACAACTCAAGTGGGCTACAAAGCTCTCAAGTCACAGAATCATAGAATCTATAAGGTTGGAAAGGACGTCAAAGATCATCAAGTCCAACCTGTCACCCAAGACCTCATGACTACTAAACCACGGCACCCAGTGCCATGTCCAATCCCCTCTTGAACACCTCCAGGGATGGTGACTCCACCACCTCCCTGGGCAGCACATTCCAGTGGCTAACAACTCCCACTGTGAAGAACTTTCTCCTCACCTCGAGCCTAAACTTCCCCTGGTGCAGCTTGAGTCTGTGTCCTCTTGTTCTGGTGCTGGTTGCCTGGGAGAAGAGACCAACCCCCACCTGGCTACAACCTCCCTTCAGGTAGTTGTAGAGGGCAATAAGGTCTCCCTTGAGCCACCTCTTCTCCAGTCCTATGTGAAAGTCAGATACATCATTTATGGTCCAATATTTTAATGGATTTCAGCTGATGCACTTTAGTAGTTTAAAAACTTTTTGTGTCTCAATCTTTCCAATGCTATAATGAAGGTGTTTCACTCCTCTAGTTGGAAGGGATGCAAACAGTGACTGCAACAGATTTTGTGGTTACAGAGAAGCCCAGTGAATAAAATATTGTCAGTTTCAGAGTAGAGTATGATTTGATACTTGTAGTAAGCAAGCTTAGCAGAGACAATTTTCACAATGGGGACCATTCCCAGTGGTAAATGCAGTATTTGTTGTCATGATGAGGCACCATTCTTCAAACTCATGTGAAAAACACACCAAAATGTCTTACTTATTCAGTGCTTCTGAGGGTGATTTACTTCTGCTCCCATCATAAGGAGAAAAGATGAAGTAGTCAGGCTGACAGAAGGCAGAATTTAAGAGATTCAAGTAGTAGAACCTGCTTTCAGTGTTGGATGGGGACAGGATACTGCTTCTTCACCAAGATCTGCCAAAGGTGGTGAAGGCAGAGATTTAACCATCAATGCACACTGGCTTTGCAGCACTTTTGAGAGCCCCCAGCAGGTAACCTTTTCAGTAGTCTATCATCTGAACACTGAGCAAAAAGAAATCAGAACAGTGAATGTAAACAGTTCCAAAGGCTCATTTTTTAGGCAATCTACTATGGATTCTGTATTAAGACAAGTACAAGTAATTCCAACTCCCAGCTACACAGGGGCACAAGACTCCATCTCCCTGCTAAAAGGAGAGAAGGTGGTAACACATGAAGGCTGCCTAGGATGTAGAGAGATTAAAAAAAACAGACACAGACTAAGAGTGCACATTAGGTAATGCCCCACAAGCCTGGGATTAACAGGGATTTCTCAGGGGTCCCTGCACTTTCACAGCAGTGTTTCTGTTTCTGCTTAGCTACATCTCCCTAGTGAAGAAATTCCAGAGGACTGGGACAAGATGCCTGTCAAAGTGCTTGTTGGGAAGAATTTCAACAAGATTGTCTTCAATAAGACCATGACTGTGTTTGTTATGTTTTGTAAGTGTTACTGTTGCACTTGAAGTTGCTTTAAAATGGAAATGAAAAACAACAGCTCATGCTTACTACCAATCTAATCTTTCTGCTTTACAGAAGCCAAGCTTAATGAATTTTTGTTGTCCAACGAAAGCACTGAAGAAAAACTTGTGTCATTTCTATGGAAACACTGGGATACCTTTGCTGATTTATGGGATCCAGTGTCATTCAATGCAACCCAAAGTAAATATTTGTCAAGACCATAGCAAATCTTAGTGTTGAAAGACAAAAATTGACACTAGAACGTTATGTTGTACCACAGAACACTACTGGAAGTATGGGTCAGGCTCTCTTCCAAGGACAGAGGGAGAGTTAAGTGAGGTTGTCTGGTTAAAATGCTCTAGGATTAAATCCCAGAGAGGAGCTGTGGCTTTGCAAATTGTAACTCCTTTTTAAACTCCTCTCTCTGCAAGGAAAATGGCTTTCATGCTTGACTCTTCCCAGCAAGAAACCACTGCCCTATCTCAGTACCAGCCAACAGGGATTAGTTTGTGCCTTAATTACTTCAGTAGTGCAAACATGCAGCATTAACATAAATATAGACAACTAGCTGTACTCTCCTGGATGTCAGAAATTCATAAAGGAAGTACATTCCTGCAGTCCTCCTTGTGGGCTGCAGCCACTGCATTCACACAAGTCATTTTTATGTAGCAGTATCATGAACAAACTGATCTGAGAAGGAACTCAACTACATCCTCTGGAAATGAAAGGCTAGTAAAATTACGGATGTAGGGTACCCTGGAGAGTTCCCCAGAACTTTCAATTTCATCTAAACTGAGCATTGTTCTCATGACTGAAGCACTGCAACCACATTGTATGCTCTTTGAGGGGATGCTGGGCTCTTATCAGTTTGCCTTTTTGAGTGCAGTGCTCAGAGTCAAAACACCACCATACTTCGAACTCCTCCTTTTAGTATAAATACAGTTTATGAACACAGTTAATTTTACTATGCAGAAAGCATTTAGTGCTTCTGGCAAGTAATTCCCTATAGGAATGATGTGAGACTTACTTGGGTTGCATTTGTTATCTAGCACACCTCTCCAGCAAAGCCATACAACAATCACTGTTTGTTACAGCCATAGAAGGCTAGACAGAGCTAAGGCAGCACTGCTGTCAGAAGTAGCTTAGCAAAGAGCTAGTCATTACTACGTCAAAACTCATGACATTCACAAAAGGGGAATGGTTTCTAGTAGAGACTGACCATAACCGAATTCCAAACCCCTGTTAACTCTAAGGGTTAATCAGGTCCCAGTGATAGCACCAGTACATGCTCTTCTGCCAGAATGGATGCTGCTACTTCTCTTTTACAATTTGCAGATGCCCCTTGGTCCTCTGACTGCAGAAAACTCCTGCCAGTCTGGGACAAGCTAGGAGAGAAATATGAAGGTCACAAAGACATCATGATTGCAAAGATAGATGTCACAGCAAATGATATCCTGACCGTCGGATTAGATCGCTATCCCTTCTTCAGACTCTTCCCTGCTGGACAAGATTACCAGGTGAGAAGCTGTGAGGGGAGAATGTGGGGAGACAGCTACACACTGAGGTGTAATATATACCCGTGTATGTCTGTGTGCATGTGTGCTCCTTGGTGAGAAAGGAGACCTTTAAGCAAGAATGCTTAGTCCTTATCTACTCAACATTGGATCCATTGCTGTCATGAACCTGAATTAGATAGAGGAGAAACCCTTCTGTGGTCTTCCTCTATGTGTGAGGCCATGACCAAAGCCTGTGCATCACCCTCATTTGGACCTGCAAGTCATCACAGCCTTACATTCTGATATTTAACCTCAAATCTTCCTGCTGGCTTCCAGCAAGTCTCAAATCAGAGTGAACTTACAGATACCTCCTAATTACTGCAGTGCCTTTTTACTTCAAAGCAAGATGTACTGTCACTGAACTACCCTCTGCCACTTGTTTCTGGAGGAGCTATGAATTCAGCCTCTAAAATGCTGATACATCCTCTACATTTTCATAAAAGCCAAATCCCCACACTTTCCTCTACGCTGGCTTGTGCCAGTAATTTCACTTCATTCCAGTATTACAGCCTTAACTGGGAATAAATATTTGTTGTCAGGACCAATAATCTTTACAATATGCTATCTAAAGGATCCAACCCACCACAGTTACACAATAAGAAGAAAATTCTGCTGAAAGAGGCAAAGAAAAATATTAAAGTCAAATTCCTCCATCTGCCTAGATAATCTAATTAAAAAGAAAGTATCTCTGGAGCACACAAGACAAATAAATTTAATTCTAAGATACTGTTATAATTTAGACATTACTAAGCTTTTCATTTTCCTTCTAGGTCCTAAACTTAAATTAAATTCTAAGACATTTCCCCATGTCCTCATTTAATCTTTGAGGGAGATATTTTCCTCTCGGATGTGCATGCACAGCTTCTAATGAGTGGAACTGCAGTCCTGCACCCTCACACCCTGTTTGGTCTTCATGTAGAAAAGCAGGAACCCATTAAATGCTCATAATAGAAGTCTAGAATTTGGTCAGTGTAAAGACCTGAAATCACCCAACTGGTTATGCTGCTGCTTCCAGCATTTTGTGTACATGGTGGAGTACTTAACCTTCAAACTCTTTTCAGGAGGTGGCCTATGCTGGGGACTATACCTTGGAGGCATTTTCTGAATTCTTAGAAGAAAAAGGAAAGAGGAAAGCACAAGCAGGAGAGAAGGTAGGTAGGCAGTGGATCCAGACACTGACTGATCTTTGTGTCGTCTAAGGCATGTTCACACCTTGTACAGGCACACTCAGCTGGCTATTGCGTAGTCACACATGAGCTTCAGCCACTGCTCATGTTGATGCTCCAGCAGTTCTTACCAGCTCTTAGCTGACTAGCTTGGCATGATGACCACACTAGCTGCAGTCACTTACCACTGCCTGGCAGGCACATGCCCATTCACATCCTTGTTTTCATCACACAAAAAATTTTTCTTGTACAGCTCATGTTATCAATGACCACCAGTGTTAAGGTAGTGACTACTGCATGGCAGAAATGAACCTGCATCTTAACAGGTGCTGGCAAAACTCAGCCAGGATTTTAGCTAAAAAAAAGGCCCAGCCAATTTAGTTTCAGTTATAGCTGGAGCAGTTCAAATATCCATCACCCACTTCACCCTGTTTCATTCAGTGGAGCTTCTCTTCTTCATAAAGTGAGGGCACAACTGAGAGCAAGTTTTGTCCTGTCTCTTGGCAGCGTGGTATATGATTACAGTCTGGTTCCTCAACCCTTTCTCCTCAGCTGTAAATCAGCAGATAAGCATGAGCTGTCCCAGATGTTATTTAACCTGGACACTTCACTGGAAGTGAATAATGTGATCAAGCTTCATACAGACAGCCCCAAGCAACAGGGGAAAACACTTGACATATGAATGGAGACACTGTCTGCCCAGTGTAAGAATCTGGGGTCCATTCTTCCCAGAACTGAAGTAGATCCACAGTGTGGCAATAGTTAACACCAATGCTCTTTCCAACTAGTAGGGAAACTCTCCGTGGGTGGAAATGGTTTTGGATTTCAGACTTATTTCCACCAGAGGCTTTGATTTGCTCCTGAATTCACTACTCAATTAGGTGGTTACAGATGGAGAGAGATGACTAAACCAATAGTGAGACACACAAGTCTGTAATGAAGGATCAGACATCAAATCTGCCCAGTCATAGCACAATTCTGTTTCTCAGGTGTCTGCCTCTGCTACATGTTCTCTAGTGATGTGTTTGAAGCAAATCTGTTGAGTCCTACAGTGTTTTACATACCATGCTAGAGCTGTGTACATGCTGTCACCTCTTCTTCATGCTTCATTTCACATTAAAGATTAAGTAAAAAAGCCAGTTTAGGAAACATCAGTCAAAACCATGCTCTGTGCAGCAAAAGGGGTAAGTAATTGGAATTTTCTCATCTGTTCACATTCTCTGTCCTTACCTGACACCCATCAAATTTTCCCAGAAGACCGCAGTATTAGGACCACCTGCAATATAGTGCCTGATGTGAAGTCTCCTGCTGGATTAACTCCTCATCCTCTGCTCAGGGCAGTCAGAAATACACAAACAAGATACCTAAGAAGGTAGTTTCTTTTAAGATTGCCTAGGAAAGGCTGTTTGATGCTCATCACCTTACCAAACAGGGTTTGCTAAGTTCTCCTTGAACTTTCACACGATGCCTCATCTAAGTTTCGCCACAAACCAGCAAAAAGGTTTAAAAAAAAAAATACATTTTTAACAGCAGCTTCATTCCTTCTGACCTCATTACAACCCCTCAAAGCTCCTTGGCTGAAATGATGAAAATCTGAAATTCCTATCATCTAAAGACCTTTCTTTGGAAGTAAAAGAATTACTAGAGCAATTCTTGGGAATATCAGTAGCTTTGCTCTTGTATTTCCTTTTTTTTCTTCTTCTTTTCTTTTAAGGATCATTCAGGAGGAATCAGAGAGGATCTCAGCCAAAAAGAGACTGCAATAACAGAGAAAGAAGAACTGTAATAGTATGAAGAAAGAGCACAATTCTGAGGATTGTGGGGAATCCTTCCTGGAAGGAACTCATTGGAAGCCATGAATCATCACCAGTGAACACAGAGCTGGATCAAAAATTAAAAGAACTCTGTGTCAATGTTTCATTATGTGTGAACTCTCTTCTGAATTCAAGTTTGACTCATAGTTTGCCCAAGACCAGTTGTCATGCTTTTAGGACAAGTCAATTTTTGATAGAACTGCAAACAGTGCAAACCAAAGCCTCACTCAGTGGCAAGATGGGATCCCAGATACCAGGTTGCTAGTTTTAAAGAGACCAACTTAAGTTTGCTGTGGGTGAAAACTCCCATTCCAGCTGGAAGGCACAGGATTGCAGTTAACAGTGTTACAGAATCATAGAATCACCAAGGTTGGAAGAGACCTCAAAGATCATCAAGTCCAACCTGTCACCATACACCCCATGACTAAACCGTGGCACCCAGTGCCACGTCCAATCCCCTCTTGAACACCTCCAGGGATGGTGACTTCACCACCTCCTTGGGCAGCACATTCCAATGGCAAATGACTCTCTCAGTGAAGAACTTTCTCCTCACCTTGAGCCTAAACTTCCCCTGGCACACCTTGAGACTGTGTCCTCTTGTTGGGGGGACTTTAGTTACAAATATCACACAGAAATAATCACTTGTCAATCCAAACACTGAAATATGCCAACACTGTTTATCTTACATACAATTGAAGAAGTCACCTCTCCCTTGGACATCAAACATGAGCTCTCTGGGACACTGCCAGAAGGGTCTTGCACAAAGCAAGCCTGATCACTGCTGGATATTGAGTTTCATTTATCTTTCATTTTACACTGGGCTAGCAAACAGAAGCCCTCATTTGATATCCTGGGAGATGAGATTAGAAGGTGAATGGGATGAACTAAATCCCAAGGAGAGGGAAGTGCCAGCATGCTTCCTCTTTGCTGTTTGCAACACGATATAATTTGAACAGCAACTAGAGCCACCAATACATTCTGAATGACTATTAAGCACAGAGGCTATAATCTTTTAATTAGTTTCCTCACAGAAAAACGGAGCAAGCAATGTTCATCAACACTCTGTATCTGGCAGATGGGTTTACCCACATTCAAGCTAATGAAAAAAAATTAATTTTCACTGTGCCTACAGCCTGTGGACAAGGCTCAATCCTGAAACTGCTATCTATCCTATTAGAAGGTGCAAGATTACATATTAATGAAAACATGTGCCATCTCAGCAACTCACATTCTCAGTTCTGTGCCAGCCACTCTCAGATGCTGCGTCAAGACTAGGGGCCAAATGCAGACTCACATGCCATGTCCTGACGCATGAGAGGAGCGGCAGTAGAAAGCACCTGGCAAAAGCCTATCTGAAAGGCAAGGCTTCCTAGGGACAAAAATCTGCCTCGTCACTGGCTGGGTTGACCCTTGACCATGGCAGGACATGCCCTCTGTGCAAGTCATGTTGTTCCAGAACACATTCCTGGAACGAGAATTTAAAATCATTGATCAGATTCAGATAACTCATCACCTACTCACTTCCCCTGTCATGCCAGCTTCTGTCAGTTTAATAAACAAAACTACTGACACTCTCTGCAGTGGCTCTTCAACTGTCACAAGCACCACCATGAGAGTGGTGAGACAATGGAACAGGTTGCACAAACAAGTGCTAAAAAACTCCCTGGAGGTTTTTAAGGCCAGACTGGATTGGGCTCTGGGCAACCTGAGATAGTGTGAGGTGTCCCTGCCCATAGCAGGGGGGCTGGAACTAGATGATCCTTGAGGTCCCTTCCAACCCTGACAGTTCTGTGATTCAAGCCCTAAATGTCTGAAACAGAATCACATAGCCTGGAGAAGAGGAGGTGTTGGGGAGACCTTATTGATCTCTACAACTACCTGAAAGGAGGTTGTAGCCAGGTGGGGGTTGGTGTCTTCTCCCAGGCAACCAGCACCAGAACAAGAGGACACAGTCTCAAGCTGCACCAGGGGTGGTTTAGGCTGGATGTTAGGAAGAAATTCTTCATAGAGAGAGTGATTGGCCATTGGAATGTGCTGCCCAAGGAGGTGATGGAGTCACCATCACTGGAGGTGTTTAGGAGGAGACTTGATGGGGTGATAGTGCCATGGTTTAGTTGATTAGGTGGTGTTGGATGATGGGTTGGTCTCTTCTCCCAGGAAACCAGCACCAGAACAAGAGGACATAGTCTCAAGCTGCACCAGGGGAAGTTTAGGCTCGAGGTGAGGAGAAAGTTCTTCACTGAGAGAGTCATTTGCCATTGGAATGTGCTGCCCAGGGAGGTGGTGGAGTCACCAGCCCTGGAGGTGTTCAAGAGGGGATTGGATGTGGCACTTGGTGCCACTGTTTAGTCATGGGGTCTGTGGTGACAGGTTGAACTTGATGATCTTTGAGGTCTCTTCCAACCTTGGTGATTCTGTGTGAATCTTACTTACAAAAGAACTCTCAAGTAAAATGTGAAGCATAGCAAAAAAAAAAAGGCAGCAAACCTTCCCCAAGAAACGCTGACTTGTTTTTTACTAACTAGCAGCCTATTCTGCCTTAAAATATAAGCTTTGAGCACCTTGCAGACAGCAATTCATCTCATTAAGTTATTTTCTTAAATCCTGGAGATGAAAAGCATGTTTCAAAATTGACAATCATTCATAAACACTCAAGTGCACCGCAAAAATAATCAGTCCTACAGAGAAATGCAGTAATTCTCTTCATCTTTGCAACAGCTTCATCCTAGTGCTAACTCCCCTGGAATTACTCTCAGCTGGTATCAGGACAGCATCAGAAAGAGAGCCACAGCACACTGAAAGAGATTAATACAAATGCACAACAAATGCATTGACTGCTCAAAAAAAACCTGGATGCACGGAAATGGCATAATTGGTATAAACCAATACAAATCAAAGCAGATTTGCAGATCAGAAGTTTGGCAGATATAGATGTGCTGTATGCTTGAAGGCTGATGGGATGGCCAGAGAGAGGTATCTAAACCCAGCATTTCAGGCATTGAATTCAAACATCATGTTAGAAAGCCTTTAACTCTGGCTTGCCTTGCTCTCTCACTCCTGAGGGCAAAGAGAGGGGAATCTGCTCCAGGGCCACAACGACTTCAGACAGACATTGATGAAAAGGAACAATTCACACTTGAATAAAAGCAAACCATTGTGTTAACAAGCGCAGTTTGGCTGATGGAAATGACTCAGCTCAGATGTTTGAAAACCATGCTTGGTGTAATCAGCTGTGATAGGGAGAAGAAGATTGTGTTCGTTTAAAACTTTGATTTGGGAAATGCTTTAAACCCATCTGTCCCCTCGGCTTGCGGCCACGCTGTCGCATCTGTGCATCCGCAGTGCCACAGAACTGACAGGCAGTCGCTCAACTTCGTGCCCAATTCAGTGAGCTTCCAGGTGCATTTCACAGCTTATGTTTCATACTTGGTTCACTACATTTGGGGACTGTGACTGGAAGAGCTGAAGCCAAGTTCAGCTCTCTCATTAGTCTCAGAGGAAGCTACAGTTTCTCATGGCACAGTTCTGGACCAAGGCGAAGACATGTTGCCCAATGCACCCTCAGTTGCCTGTTCCTGAGAGTCACCTTTGGAAACGTTTGCTTTATGTAAAACATTGACAGAATTAAAGCTGTGCCAGCCCTTGCTGTCTGCTCCTCTCACTGCTGAGCAAACATGCAGTAGCTGCCTTTTCACCAGAGTCTGCCAGCTATGCTACACCAGGTCCGGGGTGGGGAGAACTTACTGAACAGGGACCCTCTCCATTCAAAAGCTGGACCTGTATCAGTACTCACACACCACACACTGAACAACTAAAGAATCTTTTTCTGCCCCTCCTCAGCAAGTACACCTTGCTGCATTTCATTTGAGCTCTCCTGGGCAAACACAAGCTACCAACAACTGCAACCAGTGAATAATAAATATTAATAAAGCATTTAATTGGAACCTCACTGAGAAGCACTTTTACCAGCACAGCTGGCAAGAGCCCCCTTGAACAAATGCTGTCTGCTTGCCAAGTACAACACAGGTAGAATCGTAATTAGTCAGCAGAGGCTAAGGACTGCACATGTGTAAACATCACTGACTAAAGTCTGAGCTTTTCAAAGCATATATTTAAAAGACTGAAATAACTTGGGAATTCTGCCTAAATCCCCTTCTCTGATCTTGTCATTTTTGAGCAGGTGCTTGTTGTTTCATAGCATGCACACTACAAGCTAACAGCCTTCAGACAACGCTCCTGAGCTAAACCAGCATCCTGGGAAAGCACTCCCCTACAGCTTCCATATCCCAGGTCACATCATCATTGCAGACATGGCATTCTGGCACATGGTTTAATGGCTGCAGTGGTGTTAGGTCAGTGGCTGGACTCAATGATCTTAGAGGTCTTTTCCAACCATAACAATTCTATGAATCTCCAGTCTAAGACTGTCAGAAAAACAGTTCTCTAAGACCAGTAATGGATGATAGCATTCAAAAATATTGGTTAACCACCATTTCCCTTTACTTAGTTTGACACTGATGGGCCTCTGCCTGCCTCACTCTTGTCTCCCAAAGCACTGCTATTTGCTGAGTCTGGAAAAATCCCACCCTCTCCCACCATGCCCTGATTCTTTGCTTAATGGCAATTTGCCAAAGCCTAGAAACTTGAACTGACCAAGGCATTTCCCTGGAAATCATGTTTGCTTGGAAGACCGAGCACACTGCCAAACCTGTGTCACCGTTTTACAGTGGCTGCACAGCATCAGGTGCCTCCAGAAATACTTGGTTTATGGGTGGCAATTAAAGAGTCAGTGTGGGATTTAACAGCCTTTCCACTGGCTTTAAATACGTATCTCTAGTTTAAACTATTTTTGTTCCAGTCCTCAGCAATTCCCCCACGCAAATTATTGAAAGAAGAGACTGGACACCTTTTAATGTTTGCTTAATCATAATCTTTGTTGTAAATTCATCCATATTCCCACTTGAAACCCTTGCAATAAGGTGTTAGTGGGCACAAGTGTTCTTTGAGCACACTGATGTGGAAATATGAAGCATATGCTCTCTCAGCAACTAGCAGGCTTCATACAGGGTGAGGAAGATGGTCTTCTATTGAACAGTCATTGGTGAAAGTGGACTACAATTTGAGATACACAAGAAGAATACCCATGTGCACAAATGAATACCTTCACTTTGAAATCAATAGAATTGTGCAACCCAAAAAACTTCTTTTCCAACTGACAGCCACTGTGGCTTTGAAGTAAACAAATTCTCATTTATACTGGGGGTACACAAAATATCTTTCCAACTATGTTTCTTCTGTTCTAAGATTGATCCTAGTAGTTTCCCTAAGCCTAGAATGACAGCATATTTCAATCACAGGGGCAGCGATGAGAAAGAAGGCCATTTGACTTACAAAAATCCCAGAGAGTAGTACTCAACAGAATGACTTTCTGCACAAGATTTGAACGGGTCGAGAAAGCTACCCAGGCACAGCCAAAGGAGCAGAGCTGGCAAGTCAAAAGGTAGGAGGAAGAAGCCAAGCCCCCCAGGAGGCCAGCCCCGCTGATCGTCATTAGCAATGCCCTCAGCACGCTTCTGTCCGCTCCGCTACCGCCACCTGCTGGTAACCTGAAATCTTACTCCCTGTGCTGGCTTCTTGGGGGACTTGCTGACCTCACGCACAGCACACGGAGCACCACCAGGGCCGAAGAACATCGTATTCTGGATAGAAAAGACCTCATGGGCAATGCCGAAGGGGACCCTGGGGCCTCATTCATGGATCTTCATGAAAGAGAAAGGTTGAGTGAAGATCTTCTTGATCCTTCATACCTGTAACACTCACAAAGCCCTAGGGGCTGCTAGAAAGATCAGCTAAGTGCCAGTGCATTTTTGAATAAATGCAATTAACCAGAGACTTCCAGTTAATTAACACTGACATTAAACTATTCAGAACAGGAGTACCTGTTCAAAACAGGAGTAACTTTGACCTCTTGGAATTGGTCTGACAGGTCAGGCTGTTCTTTGCAAAACAAAATGGGGGGGGGGGGGGAGGGGAGGGGGGAAGGGACACCAAACAAACAAACCAACCCCAACAAAATACCAAGAAAGTACAAAATTTCTGAAACCAAGGAAAACCTCTCAACCTAGAAGGTTAAAATTAAAATATCTTGACACCTATCCACAGCCTTGCTATGGCCAGGTTAGCACTACATGTTGGTGCATAATATCACAGCAGTTTTTCTCAGGAGTGTTAAAGTATCTTGAACAATTCTGGCAAACCTGAACCAAGTGATGAGACTGAACGCTGCAAAACAGGTAACATGGGACATGCCAACTGATTCTAACACTGGCTGAACTGATCTCCCCATGTAAGCACACATCACTGCAACAGCACTGCCATGTGAATACGCATTGAGAAGCTGCAAACACGCAGTTGCTCTGTCTGTCATGAGACCAGACTGCAATTTAGAGTGCCTCCCTGGAAATACAGCAGTGGTTTAGGGATGTTTACAGAGAAGATAGAGTTCAGGCATCCACACAGAACCAGAGTCCTGCCAAAAATTCACAGCAAGGCTGACATCCCAAGATAGCTTCCTGATCCTACTAACCCAGCCATTATGGTCTTGATTTCTTCTCTTTTTAATATCCCACTGGCTTATTCCTCCAAGATGTTCCTATTTCAAACTTCTTCTAAGACCTGCCCAATTATTCTCTACTGTATCCTCATTACCATGATTTCCTTTGATACTTCTTTAGCATCCTAGCTCTAGTTTCTTCAATTCTCTCTATTCATACAGATTATCCAAGACTTTAACCTCTCCTCTCTTTCTGGGACTAAAACTTGTCTCTGAACACCTATGCAGTAGTGCTTCCAGAAGGATGATCTTCAAAACCAGTGATGTACCAACAGAAGTGTAGAGTATGTTACAGGTGACCAAAGATCACTGCTGTAAAAAAAGAACTCCTTCTAGGTGGAGAAAAATCAAGCCCAGGCAGCAAAGTAACAGCTGATTTCAGGCTCTCTGCATTCCTCAAAGCTAGAAGAAAATAAGAATAAGAATTTGTAAGAATAAGAATTTGTTCCCAACTGATTAAGTGATTGACTGCCAGTGTTGAAACACCATCTACATTCAGTATCAGGTTGGGGACTTCCCAGTGCCACCAGTACTGTCATTTTCATGTCACACTCAAATGCACTTACACATTTGTCAAGGAGGCTGGCACACAGCCATTCTACCATCAGCCTAACTCAACAAGCTTTGGAATTAACACTTGCTCGAACTGATGGAAAATAAAACCTGCACAAGTTCACAGGAACATTCTTATGCCTGCTGTATGTTCATTGCTTGTATTTTCCTTAGCTAGCACTATGACTGTTTCTCATCTACTTCACTTTGTGCCACCACAGCTGTACATTTGCAGGGAATTCCCTGCAATTAAAAGCATGACATTTAAAGCATGAAAAAGCATCTTGGCTGTCCTGCGTTTTGTAAGATCTACATCTCACAGCTAAAAGGAATGGAGACAGTTTTTAAAGCACTAATTTCAAAATCCCCTAAAAACACACTCTCATGAAAAGTGAGATGAGACAGCAAAATCCAAACCACAATGAATAATGAGTGCAAGTGAAAGGGAGATGCCATGCATTCGGTGACCTTCTGAGCAGAGGCAGCACCTTTCTATAAAGCTCAGATGAGCTCCTTACTCAGAGGGTATGCATCAGCACTCTGGAGGCTGGCAACATTAGCTTTGTTATTTATGAGCAACTTCCAGCAAACATTGCCAGGGGAACTCCAAGAATTAAGAAGAGTTTCTCTAAAAGACAAGATTTACAAAGCCTCCGCTTTGGGGGAACAGTTTTAGTGCGGCTTTATTGAACCCCAGAAGAATGTCAGACAGTGGAGAGCTTTCCAGCTAAACCTCAAGTTACAAACTGTCAATAGGATATAAAAACAGTTCTCTGGAATTGTTTTTGATCATGAAGTTTCCATTGAATTGTGCAGTATGCAGAGTGGTGATGTTAAGCCAGGCTGTGCTGTTGTTTTTTTGTCAAGTACATCGGTGACCGTGTTGTCAGAGCTGAGAGATTAGGACATCCAGTGACAGCCCTTACCTTGTCTCAAGCCATGACAGGTAAAATGTATATTTCAGGCATGGGAGAACAACCCTCATTCACATTCCAGATGATGTCAATGAGTGAGTTTTAGTTAGAAGTACTGTAATTATCCACTTTGCAATAGATAATTATCAGTGTTTCTAATTAACGATAGGCAATCGTACAGGACTTTGCAATTACATGAGATAACCTTTGCATCAAAATAAGTCATGGTCCACACTTCCTAGTTTGTGTTGCAGAGCCATGCAGGTGCAGAGCTACCAAAACCCTTTCACCTCTAGCCAGCTGTACCGAAAGCAGAAATACAGACCCATATGAGGAGGATCATGTACTCAGGGAGCTAACACACGTATGTTAATTTGGGTGGCATAAGCAGCATCTACAAGGAGAGGTTTGCCAGGCTGCTTGCCATCAAGCATTTTCTAGTGGAAAGATCTATAGGCTTTGCAAAGATCACCACATAGAATCATAGAATCACAGAGCTGTTAGGGTTGGAAGGGACCTCAAGGATCATGTAGTTCCAACCCCCCTGCCACATGCTTGTGGGTCAAGCCTATTTCAGCAAATTTATTTGGCATCACTTTGAGGAAGGCAGCCTCTGGGAACTGGTAGCACAGACATTTCATATTAACCTCCTTCACAACAGTTTCTACAGTCTTGAGCCAGCCTGCTCTCTGTGACACACCCCTCACCAGATGCCTTTTAGCTTGGCCAAGTGGTCAACTGTAATCCAGGCAGAGAAATTCCAGACAATCACTTTCCTGAACAATCCCAAATTTCAGGGCCATGGAATGATCTGATCATCAACATAAAAGTTATGCAGTGAATTACTTGATAAGAACCAGAGCTGTACTTCCCAGTCAACAGTTGCTCTTCATTCTCCCACTAGTCTGTCCTCAGGGCTAATCATCTTGGTGGTTTTATACCAAGAACGAACCTGCCTTTGTGTGCTCATGGCTTGAGTCTTTATGTAATTTCCCTCACTGCTTCAGCACAGAGATAGGAAAAGACAATCACTGCTTCAAGACAGCAGTAGAGCAAAGTAATAGCAGTGCTGAAGGAATGTGGATGGGAGATGTTGCCATGGCAACAGGGGGACAGGGAGCTTTCTAGGTTTGGGAAAGTAAGCAAATTTTTCATCACACTCCAAACACTCAGCTCTGCTTCTACTCTGAGCAGCCCTTGTGACACTGGGGTCAGGGACGAGAGTTAAAACAGCATTTGGACCCAGGGAGCTGTTACATGATGGCAAAGGGTGAAGGGCAAAGAGCAGCTGAGCAAATAACAAAGAAATTCAAACTGGTGTTCAGGTCAATGTCTTCAGTATAAATTCATGCTACTGAATTTTGCAGTGGATCCATAAACCCATTGTGTAACAGAAGAATTATACAAATCTCATTCTTGTCCTTTCCTGAAACAAAATGTTTAGCCTCACATTCCCAAGCACTGGCCACACATCTGTCAGGCAGCTGACAGTCAGTATTTCCTTGCCAAAACTGCCTCCAAGAAGCAAGAGCAATACAGGACAATAGCTGTGGAAGAACCATGTGAAAAGCAAGGAATACAACAGGTATGTGACAAGTTAAAAGCATATCTTGATGGCCCTCTAGCAGGAGTAGCCTTGTCCCTTTTGGTCAGTATAGGTTTTCCAGATGAACAGCATCACACATGGGATGTGTGGACAAGCTACACAGGTGATTATGGCACAGCACAGTCCGAGTGCAGCCTATTCTCTAGCAGACACAACAGTATTATATCTACTACCCACATCAGCTAGCATTTATGTTAGCTGTTACTCCTAAAGAGCTAAAACCAGAATCCCACTTAAGTTACCAAAAGATCAACCAGCTGATGTGGCTGTTGTAGAAAAGGAAGCACCAATTTTCATTTGAATGTCTAATGAAACAGTGAGAAGGCTGCAATGCCTTGCTGAGATAAGATGAAAAGCTGGCTGCAATGGCATGGCTATTTGTGTGCTCTTAGCCTAAAGGATGAGCCACATGAACTCTGCAAGTTGGCAGAAGATTTAGAGAGAGCAAAGCTGCCAATTTACAGAGATCACCTCCTGGGGCATGCAGTCTACAGCAGTTATAATTTCTGCAAGTGAGCACAGGAGTGCTGGTAGGGGAAGTGTCATTTGGAGTCAAGGAACAAATGTAAGAAATTGTATTTGAACACATAGGTCTGCTGATAGGAGATGTCTCTGCTGCTCAACACAAATAGATTTTGGAGAAAATAATAGCAGTTCTAATGTCAAAGGCCAATAATAACAGGAAGAAAATGCAAATCTTTCCCCTTCTGAGGGGCATGATACCACTGACAGTTGTATATGATACTACTCTCCCTGCTTCTTCAAGAAGCTGAACATGACAGATAACCTTGCACTGGTTTGCAGGAGGAGTAGGGAAATTCACCTGGTGAGCCATGAGGACCTCTGCTGAAGTCACAGCAGTTTTTGCACAATATCATGTCACAGCTTCAGTCATTCCAATCTGTTTCTGACTCCTTCTGCAACCAGACCTGAGCAGCACACTTTTAGATCACTTTCAAAATATGAAACAAGGGCCTAGGAGCAGGAGGCTCAGGGTATCAACCCACCATCGGTGATGCCCAGCAAGGCATGAAGGCTGCTGGGTACAAACAGAAGCCTACAGATACAGCTGTAGTATTCCAATCCAAACATGGCTTGCCTCTGGCCCACAGCTCACCTAGGGCAGGGAAAACCAAATACCTCCAGATTTGTGACCATATACTACTTTGCAGTTGTGGGATGGGGAGCTTACTCCAAGCCATCCCTCAAACAAGCACAGCAAATGCATCCCATGTCCTGGCGGTTTCTCTGCCTTCTCAGCCGTTCTCAACCAGGCAAAGCTTATGGTGGAGACTGCAGGTGTTTGGAACAAACTCTGCAGATACAAGAGTACACAATACACTTCCAGGCACCTTATATATCTAATTTTCCATCACTGCCCTTGGATATATCCCAGTTCGTGGTGAATGTATAATAAAGGCAGGGTGATGTCCACTGACCGCCTCAGTCAGATATGCAAGAAAGGGTCTGATTCCTGAGAGGACACAACATCATCCACAGCTCTGGGGTAGGGGAATATCTGGAACAACAGATGATATGGAGACACTTCTTTTGTATGAGCCCAGATGCACCTCTGGGAAAATGAGAGGGCACAAATGGAGTAGCTGTAGGGAAACAGATATGGCCAGTGGCTTTGTAGCTCACACTTAAACGAGAGACCTGTTTTCCATCTGTGTATTAACTCCCAGGAAGAGTGAAATTGGATGGTTTGAACTGTTGCAAGCAGCCTTATCAGAAATAACTCCCAATCATACCTGCAATGATGACTTTCTTGGACAACCAGAGGACTTCTCTCCTTTTACTGCATCACCTGAAGTGGTAATCTCACAATTTAACAGAGGATAGCCCCTGCTGAAGCAGCTGTTTTCACTTATAAAATGGTCCCTTACAGTATCTGCACTCTCATTAAGAGCAGGTTTGTATTCACAGTGGGGTGAGTACCTCCTAAACTGTCAGGTTAATACACTATTGACTTTTTCTAAATCAAGATTTCACTTTTCCTCATTCAAATCTCAGTCCCAAAGGGGATTTTCTGTTACCAGGCTGTTAACAGTGGTCTGGATCAAAATACTGTGGTTACTGCAGCCAGACTGGTCCAGCAGGAGGATTTCAATCAGCATACCCAGCATCTTCTGTGGAGCAAGGACTTACTCAGGCATTGTAATCACAGGAGGGAATGTTACTGTGCTGTCCAAATGTATACATTCTGGGGAGGGTACAGGTGAGGCAACATTGACTGAGATCAAGAAAAACCAAAACACTATAGATTAGTATTGACCACCAGCAGCATTAGCATCACTTTATCTCCAGCTCTGTTACACTTAGGGCACATCTGCACCTCAAACCAAACACACTCAGTGATGCCTGAACAAGTATCTACCATCTGAGGGCCAAAACCAGAATCCCAGTACTGGCATTAGCATGGTGCTGGGCATGAAATCACTAAGCCCTGCTGACTGCTGAGGATTGTAACCAAAGCAGTGCAAGGGCACATGGGTCACAATCTACCCTGACTCCCCCACATTTTGAGCCAACGTTACTATTCTAGTTTCTAGTGCCCTTCCTGCTTCATTCCCAAGGCATGCACAAGACAGGCTGGAACTTTTTCCCCCTTCCACCATTAAATAAGCCCCCAGGTAAGAAGGCATAACAGTGCAACAGAGCAGCACACTGTCAGAATTGATTGCTCCCAGCCTTCAAGCTGACTTCTTGTCTTTGCTTTATTCAGCGCCTATGTGACTATTACAGCGCAGTTACTGTGTGTGATCTAAACTTCTCTACATAATGGTGAATTTAGGCTACTTGATGGGGGAAGGAAAAAAGAAGAGCAAATAATTTATTTATTTTTTTTTTTCCTCACAGAAGAATCTATTTGCAGGAGAAAAGAGCTGGTAAATTGCTGTCATTTTACTGTTTTTGTTTGAATAATTTTCTGTAGGAGAATTTTAAACGCCTCGTGTATCAGGAAGGGGCAGCTGCTCCTTTTTCCAGATGGGTATTATGGTAAGAGGCACTGATACAATTTGGAAGATGGACTATTGACTGTTGTGAAATGATGCTGAAAATGATGCAATCAATTTAATTCTCTAATGGCCTAAGGAAAGGAAGGGAAACTTACTGGGCATTGTTTGACCTGCCTTATGAGAGGCTGAAAATTCTGTTCCGAGTAATCAGAAGATGGATCTCATTTTATACAAGAAGATGGATCTCATTTTATACAACTTTCCTTTTTTTTTACTTTTTCTTTTTTTTTTTTTCTTTTTATTCAGTAGCTGAAGGAAGAAGAACTGAATTTCAATTTATAATTCTAGCTCCTTCTACTATTACTCAAAATGAATAAAGACGACAGCTTTCGTTCCAAAACTCCAAGTGCTTCAAGTCTTTAGATGACCTTCAAGAGAACTGCAAGGCAGCCTGACTATAATCACAACTTTTCTGCTTCAGTTGCACCCTGCAGAAGTGTGCTATTTTATCAAATATTCTGTGGCAATGAATTAGCTTGAACTTGTCTTTTTTTTCTTCCTAAAGAAAAGAAGTAAATACAGAGTGAGCTGACTTATCATAGGATGAATGAAGACATCAGTTCAATTTCCTGTGTTAAGTCAGGCATATCGGGGATGAAAAATGACCTATCACATGAACCTCTGTGTGAAGTTTAAGAGAGCATGAGTAGCTTGGTGTCCCACACAAAACTGGGCTTTCATCTTGAAAATATTAGTTATGGAAACTCCAAATTCACATTACAAGAAAGATATGGAGGTGCTGGAAAGTGTCCAAAGAAGGGCCACGAGGATGATTAGAGGGCTGGAGCACCTCTCCTGTGGAGACAGACTGTGAGAGTTGGGGCTATTCAATCTGGAGAAGAGAAGGCTCTGAGAAGTCCTTATTGTGACCTTCCAGTATCTTAAGGGGGTCTACAGGAAAGCTGGGGAGGGAGTTTTCTGGATGTCAGGTAGTGATAGAACTAGGGGGAATGGAGTAGAACTACAAATGGGTAGATTCAGATTGGATGTCAGGAAGTTCACCAGGAGGGTGGTGAGACACTGGAACAGGTTGCCCAGGGAAGTGGTGGAAGGCTCATCCCTGGAAGTTTTCAAGACCAGGCTGGATGGGGCTCTGAGCAGCCTGATCTAGTGTGAGGTGTCCCTGCCCATGGCAGGGGGGTTGGAACCAGATGATCCTTGAGGTCCCTTCCAAACCTTACAATTCTATGATTCTACATTAAAAAAAGTTCATTTTGTTCCACAGAAGAATTAACTTGCATTTGAAAGCCTGAAAAGCTGCTGAAACTGGAATAATTTCATCAATAAAATACATCCAAACAAGACAAAAATTGCCACATCCTCTTGATCAATACAGGTTGCTTCAGAGAGTGCATGTACTACAGCAACAATAATTTCTGTTGCATTATTCTGTAGAGCAAAAGCCAAAGATCATGTTCCACTTTTTAAAAGAAAAATATACAGATTTTTTTAACAGGCAGGAAAATTCCAAGAGGGAGTTTTACCTCACAGCTGGTGAAGCGAGGTTCTATAGATGCATTCAAAGTAGGTATCACTTAAATAGACCAGCACTAAGTTCAGAGCCTTGCTTGATGCTGTGCATCTGCAAAGCTTCTGTGCAGCTGCAAGGTCTCTTCTGAACCATATCCAGGGCGTACTTGATGGCCATTCTCTCCCTCTATTGTATTATGAATTACCATTTTGTAAGTCTTCCAATTCCAGACACATTAACCTGAGCTGCTCTCAATCACAGCAAGGTTGAGGGAGCAATTCTAATCCAAAGTTTGCATGCCTGCATTAACTTGGTGCCTGTCTATAAAGGGCAGCATGGCTATAAAGGTATGGGGCTAGAATTCATGAGATTTGTTTTCAGCTCTCAGTTCTACTACAAGTTTTCTAAGCAGTTCATTTAATTTCATTGCAGCTTTCATCTGCTCTTAAGCATATGCTAACTACTGAAATTACCCAAGAACAGGCCCACCTAACACTGAGCACCTCTAACAGCTGGCAGAGTGGGGAATGGGTCACAGATGGACTCTAGTGCAATATCACCTTAGAAACACAAGCAAGTTCCTCCTGGCCACTGCACCTTGACTGGGCACTTCTCCCACCATTTCACTGGCAGTCACAGGCTGAACACGCAGTGAAGATGCTCTGAACAAAAAGTCAGACTTGTAGCTTTAGGAAATTGCTTTTTGCATGTGGACATGCAAAGAAAGCATCCAGAACCTGATACAAACTTGCTGGTTCAGCCTGCCTCTCCTGTACCCACCACACACTCCCTTTCTAAGGAGCCTTTAGGATACACAATGCCTCAACATTTTTGATTAAATGCTCTTCAAGTTCTTGAAGTCCCCAGCAAGGGAGTTAGTTTGGTCTGTGCTACTGCATTATACAACAAGAATGACTGATTGAAACAAACCTTCCCCCCTTCACTCCACAGCTATTACCACAAGTATTTTGATTCTGGCAAGAAGTATGACACTATTGATCTGCTCTGCACTTCTTGGTCTGGAGCCTCATCTGCAAAAGCATTATTCTTTATTGCTTCAATAATTTCACTGAATACAGACAACTCCCTTGTATTATTTTATTTTTTTTTTCCTTAGCATTTAGTGATTCTTTGAATTTTTTATGTGCTCTGAAGCTGAGTATCAGCTATTTACAGAAATGCACTGGAAGGTAACCAGAAATTCAGATGTCTTCATAGACATAGGACTACTACTCTTGCTGATACAAAGTTCCCTACAGACACTTAGCTTGATCTGGGACACTGACAGCATTTATGCAAGATGTAAAGTGAGGAGGAGGACTGGGCAGGGAAGGGAAATTAGTTCTGAACCCAGGACAGCACCAATTTCTGTACTCAAATTGCTCCTGGTCAGCAGAAGTAAAAGCAGTGTTTGATGCCTAAGACAGGCTAACAGCAGATCCCAGCAATAAGGCTCAATACACCTTTGTTTTAGTCTTCTTCCTTCCAAAGCCCTCTGTTCGTGGTGCTGGATGCACTTCAGACCTCTGAAAGATCCAAGGGCACCTTGAGTGAGCACTGTTGTCCGATTTCCAGCTGTAGATCTGCCCATGCAGCCTGTGAGCATGTGGGGACTCTCTGAATATGGAATTTTCTCTTTGACACAACGTGGATTTTGGCTGTTTGCTGTTCCCTGTGGCTGCCACATTGAGATAAAAGTCTCATGAGAAGACAAGACTGTAGCTGATGCTGATGCACTGACAGCAAAGGGTGCCAAAAGGGTGTCACTTGTTTGCTCAGAGGAGTTAAGGATAATGCCTTAAAACATGCATGACTTGAGCATCATCTGCTCTTTGAGAAGTGAACTGTAAACTCAATGGGACTGGAAAATGGGTGCTGGGAGAAGGAGCATCTATGAAGTCAGGCTAAGAAGCGTTCATCCTAACACTGACTTACACATGGAGGAGAGATTACAGACTGATTCTGAGCTCAGAAACAGGCTGGGGCCTCCAAGGAAAGGCAGTGCTATACCCCTGCTGTATCCCACCCAAACTAAAGGAGGCTCAAGAACACACAAATACAGTATGACATCACTTGACGGAGCTTTGGTCGAGTGGTTTCATAACAGGCCAAGATCTGCCAGGAGAACCACTGATGACTGCTTATTTTCTCAGGCTGTTTCCTTGTGTTTCAGATGTGACCCAGCTTGTGCAGGCTGAGGACCAAAACTATTACAGCAAGACAGAAAATCTTCTACTCTCATTAGAGATGTGATCTTTACATTAAGGAGCATTTTAATGTTTCCAGGTACTGCAACATACAGAGTTATTTAGCAACCTGAAAAGGTCATATCTACTCTGCCTCCCACCACTATTTACAGAGCACAGTAGGCATAAAATACAATAGATGATGTATTTCCATGCCATAGGTTTTGGGGAACAGGAACTGGAATAAAGAATGTGTTGGCAAAACAACAAAACTGTGGACAGCAAATGTGTTCTCTGTCACCTGAAAGCTCTCTTTCACTGCTCTTAAGAGGAACACACTGAACATTTTCCACATCTGAGGAATCAGACTCAGGCCTTGAATACCAAGCAGAGAATAAATCCCTAAACTAAGATTTCATCATACACAACATCTGCCCAGAAGTCATTCTGCATTTCAGTCTTTGGTTTATGACCAAAGAAATGAACAGCTTCATGCGAGGTGTCAGGGAGGGAGTTGGTAAAACTGAAACCCCAAAGCTTCTCTTTGTCAAGCAGCTACCTTGTCTAGATTGGATAGCAAAGGGTGTTCCAAAGAAAAAAGACAATCTCATACCCCAAGGCACTATGACACTTTAAAGATGTATAGTCTTATAACAGACTGTGTGGTAATTTTCTCATGGAGAAGATTAATATCTTTCAAGGATATGTTTAGAGGAAGAAGGCTATAAAACGTGCAGTGCTGCAAGCATAGACCAAAACTTACTATATAGAAACATTTTCACATGTTTTCCCTCTCTCCAAGCAGCTGGATGATCTCCATCATTCCCATCACCACCACCCCTCAACTGCACGTCCACACAGGGATGAGGCTGAACACCGTTCTAATAATCAACTTTACTCACTTCTGGGAGTGCTTCACTAACCACCCCATGATGAACTCAGTGCAGCTCCACTGCATCACTCACTGCAAACACATACACACACCTGACACCAAAAGGTACTGAGCAAAGCCACATGAGAGGACAAAGCTCTGCTTTTGTACAAGTGAAAACTGGGCCAGCTTCATTGAACTCAGTAGAATGCTGCCTCTCTACACCAGTGAAGAACTGGGCTCAAAACTAACTTGTCACGTTTTTAAGGATGGTCCTAGTGGTTTCAAACCATCATTTTTGCTTGTGCATTTATTGACCTTATTTAAGAGACTTTTCAGCAGTTGTAACATGCACATCTGCTCAGGGCAACAACAGGGCAATTACAAAACCAATTTCAAAATATACTTCCAGTATTTGTAGGACTGACAGATCCTTGCAGGTGACAGCTGTTTTGCCACACTGCCAAGTCCACAGCAAGCTTTGTATCACACCCTTAAGAGCTCCAGGAAAGCAAGGCATGAGCCACAAGTCACTGTAGTGAAGCAGAGACTTTGTCAATGTATTAAACATCACACCATCCTGCTTCCAGCACTGCAAGCTCCATGGCACTGTCTTCCTCATGTGCCAGCACCATGCCCCTTCTCCAGGCACCAAGTAGAGAAACTGAGAGCAGAGGGGATAAGGGCAGAGGGTATTATTTTTTGTCTTGTTTGTATCTTTATGCCTAAAGCCTCTAGTTTAAGGAGTACACTTCTGCTGATTTCCTGTGTGATCTGCTCTAGGTAATCCTGCTCTGGATTAGATGATCTTTCGAGGTCCCTCCCAACTCCTAACATTCTGTGATTTCAGGGAAACTGGGGCCAGTTAAAGCACCATTTGTTTGGTTGGTGGTTGTTTTGTTTTGGTGTTTGGTTGGTTTTGTTTGTTTGTTTTTTTCCTTTAACACCGACATTTCTTTTTCAATATTTAACAAACATTGCTGAGAACAGCTGGATCCTCTCTGCCATCCTGCAGGTCAGCAAGCAACACTGAAGTAAGGTGAAGACATTGCCTGCACTGCTGTAGTACCTGGTACTGATCAGACTACACCAACAAACTAGAATGTGCTCTGGATCACAGCTGCTCTTCAACAGTCCGTTCGTGTCTGCACTGCTTTAAGTCCTTTCTTCTGATTTTAGTCCTTAGGACAGTCAATGTCATCATGGTAAGTGGCTTCCCTGTCCCCAGTCCTGCTTATACTCTATTGAATTATGAACTTTAAGAACATCTTTCCAAATGACTGACCAAATCCTTCCTTCAGGCTTTTCATTTTGTCTCAGAAACAGGTTAGGCCCTTAGCCTGCTGTGAATAAACTAAACTTACTGAAATACTTTGAGAGGCTCTTCTCCAAGTCATCAGAGGAAATTGCTTTCTCTGTAAGTAAACAGGTATACTTCCTATGGAATACTAAACCTCTGCTGTTTTCATTATTTCAGTACAAAATGTGTGCCCGTAAGTAAGCTTTCTAAGCTAACAGGTCAGTTTGAAGGTCTACATGAAGCTCAGATGTTGTAATGATCCCTTGTCTAATTTAATATTTACTTTATTTAATATCCACTGCAAAGGTTGCTCACAGGTTATTTTGACTTTGGATTTGGGAGTCAAAGGAACTTAGCCACTCATTGTTTGCAAAGCCTAACTCCTCTGCTAGCACAGGACTAGTATTTAATGCATTTAGCAAAGACTGGAATACACAGAACAAAGTCAGGTGACAATTTTGCTCCTTCTTTGTCCCCATTTTCCTAATGGCATTCTCTCCACCCCAACCACCATCCTAAACACCACCAGCATTAGGTAGCTACCTGTCAGACTCAGACTCATTTCTTGAGGCCTCATTAGTGCCAGCTATAGAAAGTTAACTTCATTTTTTTGACTGCTAAGTCTTATAAAAAAGAACAGCTCCACAGCTAACAGCAGCATCTCTCCAAGATATGACTGCCAATACAGTGGCTTGAAAAGCTCTTGCCTGACTTACTTTAAAACCACATATGGTCCAGAATACACGCTTTTTTGTTACTTCAAACTGATTTTAAAATGAGGAAAGAAGGCAAATTCATTACTATTGGGGGAATTATACAGGAGACCTGTTTTACAAGGACACAGAAAATCACAGCATGGCACTGGAAAATAATAACAGCCACTCTCCTCTCTCACACCAGCAAGTCAGTTAACTGAAACCACCCTTTATTATTCCATTTGCATCACCTGACATGAAGCAGTGTATTAATGTGCTTTGTCAAATAAGAAATGCTGGAGATCTGTTCAGCATGTCAATAAAAAGATGAGGCACACATTGACTGAATTCAGCATGCAGGCAGCATTCAGTATTCCCCCTTGCTGTGCAGCAGGGGGGCAGGCTGGAGGCTTCCCTCTATTCCCTGACAAAAATCTTCTCTGACAGGTGCTCACTTCTCACAGAAGCTTATTACCTTTAATAAGACAGGAACAACGTTGTTAGTCCGCAGTGAGCAGATTTGTCACCCTCTTTGCCAGCCTTTTTCCCCCCCAGCATGTCCTTCTTTGGGTGTTTTTCGCCCAGTAAGCGATAGCAAACCAAGTCTGTCAGGGAACAGCAGCCTTTGGATTTGTTTGGGGTTTTGTGCTTCTTGACACCTACTAGTTTGAAGAGGGTCTGCTATCACAACTTCAGTTTATTCCTACTACACTTGTGCATATATTCACAATTATAGAACAACCCCCTTCTGACTCTGCATTTTATCTGCCTTTATTGGCCATTCAGTCAGGAAGAGGTGCCAAGGGGCCAAGTGGTACTTCTTCCATGGCTAAATACTTTATAAAGTCTGTACTTCACCTGGCCAGGTCACACTGATCAATCCCAAACAGAACCTCACTGGTTTGAATGGTTTCTGTTAAGAAAACAGGAATAGAAGACCTCAAAACTACATCAATGTTGCACTGCAGAGTGCTCTGGGGGCTTGGATAGCCTTTTTGTTCTGTTGGGACTTCAAATGAAGTGGGGGCATTTGGGCCCTCAATAAAAAACACTTTAGAATAGAATAGAATAGAATAGAATAGAATAGAATAGAATAGACCAGACCAGGTTGGAAGAGACCTTCAAGATCATTGCGTCCAACCCATCAACCAATCCAACCCACCTAAACAACTAAACCATGGCACCAAGCACCCCATCAAGTCTCCTCCTAAACTCCTCCAATGATGGTAACTCCACCACCTCCCCAGGCAGCCCATTCCAATGGGCAATCTCTCTGTATAGAACTTCTTCCTAACATCATTTCCTAACATCATTTACAGGCATTTACATTACGCTGATCTCCACAGGAGTAACAGTTGGGACCGAGCTATGCTGGATGATAGAATTTGGAGCCAAGAATACAGTGAGATATTCCAGGATGTTTCCTGTGTTAGTTTTCACCAATAAATTTGCCTTATGTTTGGAAGCAACTGAGCCACTTTTCTAATCTGAGCTTCAAATCAAAGATTAACATGCTTCCTGTCAACAGTTTGTTTATGTGTGTTTACTGCATCTCTGACTCCTTGCTAGATGTGGGCTGTGCTATACCCAATCCACAAATGTCTGCCTTTCTGTCTGGATTTCTGAGAGAACATAAATCTGGCAAATGATCACAGATTTCTTTTTCTTGAAAAAATCTAATTTTACATTCACACAGTAACTGAATTTTCAAAAGCACATTTTCAGATGTTTTGATCTTACAAAGTGTTTTTTAAATTCAAGAGCTTCAGCCACGCTGGAAAAACATTCAGAGAGTACACACACACAAAAGGGAATATGAATTAATTAGGGTTCAGTTCCTGACAGAAGCTGAGCATCTGCTGAGTACACAGATCCAGTTTCCACTGAGAAATAAATAACTGAAAGTTCATCTTAAAGGCAGTATTAAAGATAATACTAAAGATGCTCAAAGTTAACTGCTGTAAACAGCTTTTCACACCACTCAGTACCAGTACAGCATCAGCACTGAGTTTGGGACTACTTCAGAGAAAGCAGGAGCTGCCTGTTAGCAGTTACCTGTATCATGCCCAGTTCTGATGAAGCACTCAGGGCATTTTACAGCATCCCATACCATAAAGAGATCCAAGCATAGTAACTACTATTAGATGCAGCTGGTTTGATAAAAGAATTTACTTCCTTGTCAACAAATAAAGTTCTTGGGATACGTTTTTTAGTACAGTTCTCAGTGATTTATCTCTGCTTCATTGGCAGGCACTTTCCTTAAAGGCTTTTATGTCCATTATGGAATTTTCGCTATTGCTTGAGACTTTCCTGTCATCTCTCCTCTCCGCAGCTGGTATCAACAAATCCCTTGCAAAATCATCTTTGTGCTTTATGCTGTCTATGAAGGACATCCTCCCACCCAGGCCACTGTCATCACTGGGCCAGCGCTGGGTAGTGAGGGGGGTTTGTGATTGGAGTCCAAAATTCCCTGGGAGGAATCCTAAATGACTGATGAGTTGAGCTCATTTAAGCCAGTGAAAACACTCAGTAATAGATCAGAACAGAGGAAAAACAGGATGAAAAAGGAGAGAGGAGAAGAAACAGAGCAGGATCGTTGGATCCAGCAACGATGTCACAGGAATAGGCTGAGCTTTTTGTGGCAGGTCTACGTTCCAACAAGGTCTTCTGCGGTAAATGCAACACACAGACCCCTGAAGCTGTGGCACTTCTATACTCTTTTGGCAGGGGGATGTGCAGTGTCTTCAAATCACAGAGGTGTGCACCAAGCCCCTGCTGAGCAATGGTGCTGTTAACCATGATTTTAAAGAGGGAAATCCTCTAACTGTTAAGCCAGCAGCTCTCCTCCAGAGCTATTAAGGCCATCAACTTGCCTATTTAACACCAGGTTATGTCACACCTTGTTTGAGACAAGTCATTAAGGATTATAAGCCCTGCCCTGAGGGCTGGGCTATCACATTCTACCCATCTCAAAACACTGGGTGCACTGTTTCCTCCATCTTCCTTATTCAGGGTGGTGATATGAACATAGTGTAAAGGGAGAGAGAAAGAAAGTGAGAGACAAAGCTAGAGAAGAATGCAATTGGAATCCAGTTCCAACAGCAAGCTGTAACATTATGAGAGAGCTAATGCAGTGCAATCATATGGGAATACTGAAATCCCTGGAACATGAGAAGAATTTAAAAGCCAGCTGGTATGACTGGAAAGCATCACTCAGGGAGTGCCACTGCAGGTATGAATCGTGCTGAAATACTGGAGAGTGGCAAAACTCCATCATTCACTTCTTTCTCCTTCCATCTCTCTCTCTCCCCAGTTTGGTTTTCCATCAAATTTCTGACAAAATTCATGTTCTTTTCCATCTAAATGGACTATTGTCTTCTAGCTAGCATTAACTCTTTGATGTGAGAATTGCCTTCTTGTTTTTCACTGCCTCTAATAATATACAAGACTAATTCTTTTGCAATAGTTTAATGTGCAACTAGAATACAAGATCTTTTCCAACCTTATTTACTCTATGATTCTAAGATAAAGTGCATGCCACGCTGCCAAAACAAGAAGTTAACTGTAAAGTTGATGACCAGTTGACACAGCAAGGGACAGGCCCACAATTAAGAGTGACTTTTATTATTCTTCTTTTCTTGAGCAACCATGACTACCAATTAAGTGTAAAATGGATCTGAGAGCTCTGCAGAGGAACATTATTTTAATCTAGCTTTGGTCACAAGAAAGAAGTTGAAGCAAGCCACTGTTTTGTGAAGGTTAGAAAAGTCTCACCTGAGCCACAAAAGGAAGATAAAGTACTGAAATGTCAGCTGGGCTGGGAGGTTCTGTTCTTTGCAAAATCAAGTGACTGTAGACTTCAATGAATTTTTAAGTGACTAAGATGGGCCTGCTTCAGTACAGTTCTGCCTTTCAAGTCTGCACTCCTGTTTTTAGCTGTTCATCCTCCTACTTTGGAAGTGTTTTATGGCCTTCTGGAAATAGCTATCTGGGAAGTTAGTGCTTGCAAAAATACCTGGAATTCTGGAAGGTCTTCTCTGAACAAGTGAGTATGTAAAAAAAATGTCCCATGCAACAAATCCATTCCTACTCTACACCAGATGGTACCTCCACACCTTCTTCTATCCTTTCATTTCAGAGGGTCATTAGCTCTCAAGAACGGGAAGGATGCTCTTGAACTTACATAATCAGAGTTGCAGAGTAACAAGCTGGTGATGGTATGCTAGACCTGGTGTCCATAGTCATTTGAGTCTAAGGAATCTGCAGCTGGCAGCCAACAGCATGATCATGATTCGAGGCCCTGTAGCCAGGTTTTTTCCATTGCTACCTGACATCTCCCTACTTATCAAGATCAGCTTCTTATAGATAAAAATCCTTCATTCCACCAACTGACAAGCTCTGTGCCAGTCTTTTAGTCTTTGTACAGGCTGTTCCTTACCCATCACAGCTAAAACTGTTTTCTCCTTTCACTTTCAGGAGCATAACACAGAGCAGGGATCAAATCATCATATACACAAGAAAAATGAGAGGAAGCATTTTCTCAGCATGAGGCCATAGCTGTATTATTTATCAAGACATAATGAAGACCCCAAGAGGTTACTAACTATAAGCCAACATAAAACATCACTCTTCAGAAGGCAGGAGAAATGCCATCTATAGCGAGGTTTTACCCAGGAACTTGCAATCAGTGACTACTGTTCTGCACACATACAGGCTTTTGTGATACAAGGATCAAAATAACCTCAGAAATACAGACTAAAATATCCACTGGACTATGGATGTATCATACAGTGCTGACTGTATTTTAAGATGCTCTCCTTTTCTGCCAGCATTGTATGAAAATACACATGCTATTCATACAAGGAGAGCAGAGCAGAACCATGGGGTTATTTGGAAGTTCAGTGGCATTGCAGTGTATTAGCAAACCTGTGTGCCTACCAGATCAAACATACCACACATTTAATACTGGTATTTGCAGCCTGCAGGAATAATAAATGAAACTAATTAAGTTTAATAATTCAAGAGAACCTCACATGCTTGGTTGCTACATAAAGCCTAATTATCTTTTCCCTTCACTTTACAAATCTCCCTCTTCCCAAATTATTACAGAAATGTCATGAAAATGTAAACACTTAAAGACAAAAATCACAATGCTGACCCCCTTTCCACACACAGAGAAAATACCCTGGGACAGATTTACAGCTGAGACCAACTTGACTAAAATCCTGCAGACTTTAAATGAGTAATGCCTGTTTTCACAAGGAGTTGGCTTGGTCATAAAGGAGATTTATTTTCTTGTATGTCCTCTCATCACAGAAAGAAAGACCCAGAAAGCTATCTTAGACAGATCTTAATAAATCCAAGTCATCATCTACACTGCAGCAGAGGCTCCAAATATTGCAATGTCTGTCCCATTTGGTCTGTGTATGTTGGCACACAGTAACTTTCAGTGAAGATCTACTTCATTCAGCAGTGGAATGTTTAAAAGCATGAATATTCCTAGAAAATTACTGATCTCTCTGTTCCCCCCACACTTCCCAGCCAGGGCTATTATCAAACCCCAAGAATAAATTCACTGTTTATAACCTGTAGTAGTTCTCTTAGACTGACAGTAAAACAATTTATCAGTAAAGAGAAGTTAAAATTGAGAGAAGGTTTTATCAGAAGCACTGGACACAAAAGGAGAAGGATCCAGGAGAAGAGTTTGCCCTGGATGCAGGTTACTTAGTGTGAAGCACCCCAGACTAGTAGGTAGCCACACAGGAAGCAATATGAAGGGAGTTTCTTTCCAATACATACCAACACATTAATAAAAGAAACAATCCCAGATGCACCTATTCAGCTTCTTCCAAAATCTACTTCAAGCCAATACTCTTTTGCCAGGGTGAAGAGTTAAAGAAAATACTTTAACAGATGATTAATTTCCCTTGCAGCACAGTGGAAATCTTTAGAGCCAGAGGTTGACTTAGATTACCTTGCTAACTCATAAAGAGAGCAGGTTTTTAATTAGGTCGCCTACAGCTCATTCTTCCTTCATTATTTATGATTCTTCTTTAAACCAGTGTAATTACTACCACTAACATACATATATATAAAACTAAAAAAGCTATACACAGAGAGAGATTTCTGCCTCCTGCACAGACAGACATGCCTAGCAGTAGCTGTGCAAGAAAGGAGACTTGGCAAGCGCAAATATCAGAGCTGCTCTTCTTTGGATCTCTCTTTTCCTGGGACAACCACCAGGCACATTCAACAGACAGTTCAACTATTACCAAAACATTTCCCTTCACTTCCTATACCCATTTGGAATCCCCAGTTTGACTGGAAGCTCTTCTAGGCAAGGCTGTTTTCTCTTGTACAGTGTTTAGCACACCGGGATCTGACCAGCAGCAATGGGTTCTCAGCAGCATCATTAAACCCATGGTTGGTTGGTTGTAAAACATGTACAGTGTTTGCCTGATAGAATAACTGAACAAGGTTGGCTTCCATATTCATGTCTGAAATGACGAGAGGTGGTAGGTTTCACATGTGTGTAAGTGTGGGATGCGCAGAGAGCTGAATAAAGGCTGTGAATTATCTACACATTTACCATTATTCATTTCAGAGGAGTTGCCTTTGCTCACCAAGTCCCATGTCAGCTCCTTAACTGGGGACTGGGGAGACTTAAGCCACCAAACATTCAACCCAAAGTTTGTGTTAGACCTCCATGCACCTCAGGGGACTGGATGATGTACAGCAGCATGGAGGAGCAGTGCTGAGACATGCAAGAGAGGTACCAAAGCCAAGCAGTTCATCTTGGATGTCAAGCTGTCGTCATTTTCAGGTAAAGATGGCTACTGACTAGAGGCAAGAAGAACATAAGCCTACACACCACTAAACCAAATTTACTTCCCAGGCTGAAAGGTTTATTTTCCAAGTCTGTAATTGTTCCAACCACAACTTAACCCAAAACCTGTAAAGGCTCCACACTTGCCACAGTATTTGGTTTTGTGGGAGTCTTTAGGACAGGCTCTGTTGTTTTACATATTTCACCTCACTGGACTTCTGTTATTCTGGTTTCTTCCTTTTCCTCAGCTGTGCCCACAGAGAGCATTTAAGGCCAATGATTACCTATGCACAGTCCATCCTCCTTCTATTGTATACCATGTGATTTCAAAGTTTAATAAGCCTCTGAAAAATAAAAAGTGAGCATTTCTTTTCAGTTGGCTCTGGCTGCAATGAAATTGGGGGCTGGGGGGGTTTTGTTGGTTAGACTTTTTTTTTCCCTAGGGGTTGAATTAATTTGCTCTAGCACCCAGTCTGTGCATATATACTGCTACCTCTATTTGAGCACAGTTTGTGCCATCATTCATTTGCATTGTAGCACTCCTAAAAGCACCATTATTGACCAAGCAATGTCTTTGTATCCAAACAGGTCAAGAGCAGCATGTCCAGCCAGTAAACTCATAATCTAATCTCACAAGGATAACCTTAATACTTATTTATAAGAAGTCAATTTAGTTTACTTGAGGGGAGGTTGTAGCCAGGAGGGGGGTTGGTCTTTTCTCCCAGGCAACCAGCACCAGAACAAGAGGACACAGTCTTAAGCTGTGCCAGGGGAAGTTTAGGCTGGAGGTGAGGAGAAAGTTCTTCACAGAGAGAGTTGTTAGCCATTGGAATGGGCTGCCCAGGGAGGTGGTAGAGTCACCATCCCTGGAGGTGTTCAAGAGGGGATTGGCCATGGCACTTGGTGCCATGGTGTAGTAGGCATGAGGTCTTGGGTGACAGGTTGGACTTGATGATCTTTGAGGTCTTTTCCAACCTTATTGGTTCTATGATTCTAAGAAGAAACTTTCTGGGGTGTTTTTGTTTGTTTGCTTGCTTGGGTTGGGTGTTTGGTTGTTGTTGGTTTCTTTTAATTTATTCTCTCCTCCTCTCTTTGGTTTGGGAGGGAAAAAAGGTGTATTAGGTCCAGTAATGACTTTCCTCCATGTATTTCACATGCACAAATCAAAAAAACCTCATGCTAGTCCAGGGAGGGGAAAAAAAAAAGGAAAGAAGAAAAATATAAATCACTTTTGCTTTAAAGCACATAAAAGGAGGAGTACAAGGCTGGTGGACAGACTACTTGAGTCACTTATAAACATATGGTACTGCAGTTTCACAGTAGGAACACAGAGGTTCAGTTTTCTGCTCAGATATACTGGCATGAAAAGTCCTTGCTGCAGGAGGAAGGACACCACTAAGTGCTGATTCTATGCAGCATGGATACAGAGAAGTACCTTAGGATAATTAACCCCACCAAACCAAGCAGCCATATTGCTACATTAAAAACATGTATTTAGGGGCTTTTCTGCTAGATACCCAACAAAAAACCACACTCAGGGACTGACAGAACATTCTCATGGCTCTGGTTACCTGCAATTGAAGTAAAGAGCTTTGGGGCCACAGGTAAAGGAGTAAATTAGTACAGATCAGTGCCTGCTTTGATGCATGGCCCTCTCTTCAGTTCAGATTACCGAATTTGGGTTAACTGTGGGTAAAACTGGAAAACAGAGGTCAGGCTGTGAGCTGGCCAGCAACAGGGCAGGCATACTGTTCCCAGAAATGCAGGGAATTGCTAAAGATCCCCATGGCTCACTCAAGAGAGCTTTCTCCCCACCGGGTTTATAAAATCTACATTACCTAATTCCCAAATTATTCTTGTTAGCAATCTGGTTACTTGCCTCCTGTGAAACTCTGATATAAGGTTTCACTGCTCAAAGTGGGTTAGGTGTTCACACAGAAGGTTTTAGGTTTCCATGTGTAATTACTCAGCAGAAGTCTGGATTCTCAACAAAATGATGACACACTCAGATTTCCCCTTGCTGATTCGAATAACAAGAGCCCTTGTCCTTCTTTTGGCAGCTTGCCTCATCTGGCTAGTGGCTCCTCAAACATCTGCATTTTGTATTCCTAGAAATCTAGTAGCCAAGTTTCCCAAATACACCACCTCCTCTGAACATGGAATGCATTTGTGAGACAGCAACAGCCTTCTCTGCTGAAGTCTGATAAGCCAGAGCAGGGATTCTTGTCATAGATGCTTATAACCACATGTTGCAGGCACACTTCAAAAGAGCAGACATGAAAACAGCCAACACAGAATCGTATGACCCACTGAGATAGTTTCTATTTTATGTTGCTCATGAGGGGCACTGATTCAGAGCTTTCTTCCTCACTGATCAGAGATAACTAACACAGAATTTTGCAGATGTGCACACACAGGGCTTTAAAGCAGGAAAGATGCACTACTGAACTCCATGGACATTCAATGCACAGTATGCTCTTGCCTACAAGCATTCAGTCATGCGCTTGCAGCGCTCCTGGCAATGCTTCTAATTGCCCTTGCTTGATTTACATGTCACATTTTAAGCACTAGAGATGAGCGCAGAAGTCGCCTGCAGGTTTGAATCCTTTTGAAAACACTGTATATCATGGCAGGGGAGGTAGATGAAACAGTTCTATGACAATATAACAGCAGGAAGAAAGTTCCCTCCAGTAGCTCTACAGCTTCTATTCCATACATCAATGACTAATTTGGACTACTATAACTTCACTTACGCCACTATGGTTGGCCTTGGAGGAAGAATGATGCAATTGTGTCTATACAAAGGCCTATTCTCTGCTTGCTGCAAAAATAAATGCCTTTTAAATATACATAGAGGGAGAGAAATTCAGATTAGGCATGAAGAAAACTGATATTCTCAACCAGCCAATAATAATGGCAGACATTCCAGTAACACTGTTGGTATGTTTTGACAGTCTGTTGCTTCTGCAGGACTGTTGTATGAAGTGTGTCCTACTCACTCCACACAAGCCTACCCAGAATTCTATCAGTTATTTACCCATTAAATTTTGTGAAGGGCCATCCTTTAGACTGCCAAAGGTATATTCCAAAGTAAATACACATGCAGTTATGGATATGATCTTGCCAAATACTGGCATACGGGTTTCACTTCCTAACCAGGATATATAGTTTGCTGTATCAGCTTAAGTTTAAACACATGCTTAAGCCTCAATGAAATTAGTGAGACCTGAAAGCCACCCTTGGAAGAGATGTTTCTGTCCAGCATGTCTGCTGGATCAAAGCTCTAGTATTTACCAAAATGCATGTTATTACTTATTGACTCACCAAAACACAAAAACCCCACATCCATTCAGTGCATTTCCTCTACATGCAAATGTTAATCACTTTTTTCAATGTCAAACCTTCAACTAGGTCGTTCCTAGGAAGCAGGGTGAACAGCCCATTAGTAATGCAGTCATAGACCAGAACTCTATTAGGAAAATGACACTTTCACTTCACTAGACTCAGACATAGAGCAGCATCGCTAATCTCTTACATTTTAAGTAAAAACAAGAAGATACTGCAACAGCACTGAGTTCTGAATGCCCTTGATTGTTCACCAGAGCTGTAATTAGTATATGTATGCTACAGTAAAATGGTACAGGAATGCTGAGGAGAAAGTCCAAGTTTACTGTAAAGAAGCTGTGACACTATTTCATGTTTTGCTACAGTTATGAGATCTGTCAGAAGCAGCTCTTCCTTGATTTGCATCCACTGCAGGGAAATAGACATTTCTTCATTTTATTTAGGCAACTTGTGGAACTTGTGCAGTGCTGAAACACTGAACAGGCAGATGAACCATAACAAATGCTCACATTAATTACAAAGTTGACAGGCAAGCAACTGGATCCACTCAATGCATACAATAGTTTGTAGTACCTAGCAGCAAATCTAACCACTACTATGAATAATGCTGTCCTCTTGGGTATTGGGAACTGCCATCCTCTCAACATCTTTCTTCAAACATAATTATGCAGTCTCTAGGGTTCAAGTGGGACTGCAGAGAATTCAAGCAATATACTCCACCATAAAGAGTATGGCAAAGCAAGAACAACAATAAAAAGAGGGAAAACACCATTACATCCAAGTTGTAATAGAGTGAGCAGAACAGAGCTTTTAAAAAGTGGAAAACCCAAGAAAGTTATAGCTAGAAATGAGAGTTCAGTAGCTAGGATCCTGATGACTTGAAGAGCTTGAATTGAAACAAAAGCTCTTCCATTTGTATTAGTAATGGAACAATAATCAAGCCTTTGGGCAAAATATGAGAGCCAGGCACATCTGAGCTGAAGTGCAAGATGTGAAAACATGCTCAATCTTAAAAGTGAAGTGTTTTCATCTGAGGAGGTTATTGTAAACAGTTTTATTTTAGGAGTTGTCCTTTGAGAAGCTACTATGAAAAACGCACACAGAAGGAAACAAGATGCTTTTCTCTATCTGAACTCGGCCTTAACAGAATGCTGTGTGCTATTCACAAAAAAAGTCACAGCCAACAGCTCTTAAAGCATGCCCACACATTTCAATGCTTTTTACACTGTGAAAAGATCCAAAGTAATCAACTGACGCCCCTATGAACCTTTGGAAAAGCTGCCGAGTCCCACTGTAAAGCTTTAAGTACAACCCAGGAGAACTCATCTTTGCTTTATGCTTTCAGAAATAGGGATGAGCCCAATTCCAATTTTAATGCCCACTGTCAAAGGAGTCTGTGAATCTCTCATGTGCAAAAAGAAAGTCTCCATGAATCTTCCATCTCTCTAATAAGCAATAAAATGCACCTTAATTGTTTCGGAGATTGATAATACTTATTATTTAAAATGCCAATGCAGCAATTGCTAAGTGGCAGAAGAGCAGAGACATCAGACAACAGAGTGCAGAGAGCTTTATGTGCAGTGGCAGTTGTCATTTTAAGGAATTTTAAATGTTGCAAGCATCAGTGCTCTGCTGTGACTTTGAGGCTGGCTGGAACAACGAACCAGCTCTTGCTAAAGATGACAATACAGAAGGTTAACCCAAGTTCATTTAAGGTGTTTATGTGACCGGTACAGAAGTTGCTTATACTCAGCTCTGCTATTTGGGAACCATCCCAAACCTAAAGCAGTAGTAGAATATAAACTCTCCTTATTTAATAAACATTTTATATTCATAAAACAGACTTCTGGAGTTTTGCTCCCTTCTGCTTCCCATCTCTGGCAGTAACTCACCTAATGTGGATACTAAGGTCTGGAACATGAGCTAAGGCACAGGCCCGGGGACACACTTTGTATAAAGTATTATCTGGCATGCTTTTCCCTTTTTCTTCCCCTTTTCCTTCAGCAGGTTATCTGACCAAGCTGAATTGCATCACAGCAGAAATACTGTTCATGCATTATTGTTTTTTCCTCTCTGCACTATTTAATAATTAATTCCTTTTTCTCTGCCACACAGACCTGCAAAAACGCTCCACCAGCACCTTGCCCCTTCCTCACAAGCTGCTCCAGCTTCACAGTTTAATCCAGCTAAATCTAGAAAGAAACTGAGCTAAACAGCATTGCCTACAAACACTAACACACTGCGAATGCAGATGAGAACAAGGAAATGTTTCAGACGCTTTCCTTCCACCTGGATAACAGAATAGCACATGGCTGTGCAGCAGAGAGCCACGATGCCAGGGCCAGCCTCAGCAAACATCCCCTGGACATCATGATTAGGATCTGACCACTGACAGAAATCCTCTCGGGAGCAGGCGCCGGTGGAACTTGTTAATTTATTGTGCAAATTGTACTTGGCCTTTCCTCTCATGCGAGATCAACAGCCAAAGGGCAAACCGACCTGCACAGAATGCCAGCTGCAGAGGGTTGCTGCTCACGTACAGTGCAGCTGCCTTCTGTAAGGCAGTGCCGGCACACGAGGGCACCGCCAAAGCCCACAGCTGCAAGTGAAGCCACCTTACCTCCACCACACAGGCAAGCCCTTCAGTGGCCGGGGCATGCTGCCACCTCCAAACGAGGCCTCGGACCTGTTCCTCACCTGGCAGAAGCTAAGCTCCCCTCAGGCACCAGCTCTGGAACTATCACAACTCCTCAATGACACAGCCTGGGCAAGGTCTTCACGACCTGGCCCTTTCCAACCAAGATGCAGCGCCGGCGGCGTGGCTTTCAGTCCGCCCCGCCCTGCCCTGCCCTACCCTACCCGTTGGCAGCTGCAGCTGTGGCAGCCGAGGCGATGGTTGTAGGGTCCACGGCACCGGCTGCCCTGCCGCTGCCCTACCCGCTGACAGCTGCAGCTGTGGCAGCCGAGGCGATGGTTGTAGGGTCCACGGCACCGGCTGCCCTGCCGCCTCCCTGCCAACCGTGTCCCCGCACCGGAGGCTGCGACCCCCGCGTCTGTCCCTCCGGGCCGAGCCACGCTCCTGCGGTGTCCCGAGGAGGCAGCGATCGCAGAGCCTAGTCCCGACCAGCGTTTTCTTTACACCCCCTCCTAGCCCTGAATGGGTTTTCTTGTCTTCCCCTTACCGCGTTTCCTTTAGCCGCTTGACACATTTCTAGTTTCAAGAAACCCAGAAATAGTAACAAGTTCAAAGAAACAGAAAAAGAGCAAGCCAAGAGCCTGTTCAGGCTGTCCTAAAGGTTAGAAAAAGAAACAAACAAAACCCAAACAAACAACACAAAGCCATCACAAAACATAAATAGAGTTTTACACCAAACTCCCTGACTAGCTGCTTTCCTCCTTTTTGTCACTTTCGTGTTCCTGACTTTAAGCTGTCTCCTAAGCACCGGTGCTGATGGGTGCTGCCTGGCTGCAGCAGGCAGCCCTGGCCCTCACCTGTCACTGAATAGCTCTCCCCTGCTCCAGACTGAAAAGGGAGCAGAAACAGGTATATGTTGATCTGAACTCCAGGCCCCAGTGCACTTGTTATTTCCTCAAAAGGATGAGAAGATCCCAGCAGCTACAGCTCTGCTCAGAGGGGTCTCTTCCGCCTACACACTTGCTATTTCTGGACTGCACTCTGCAGAGGGTTTACTGACCCCAAGTATTAATGGAGCTTTAATAACACCATCCAGCTAACCTTTCAAATGTACCTGGGGGGATGCTGGTGTTCTGCCCTTGACAGTTTTCACAGAAACATCTCAGTTGCTCTATAAGAGACAGCAATAAATTCACTGACGTACTCAGCATGTTACAGATCCTGGAGCAAGTATAATTTTAGTGACATGCATGAAGTTACATCAGAATTGATTCACCCCAGTAAGTTAGACTGTCTGCATCCTTGTTGCCCTTGAAAAGCATGAGCACAGTCAGCCCACAAGGGCAGATCCATTGCTTGCTCAGACTGAAGCCTCACAGTCAAGCAGAGCGAGCCCACAAGCCCAAGTCCACCTGGTGCCTTGGGAGGTTGCAAATACCGTGTTGAGGAGCTCAGTACACCACCACTGGCATGTCCAGATGGTCAAGGCAACATCTCCAGCCTGCCACAGAAAGGCAGAGAGTGCATTTCAACTATTCCTGAATACAACCCATGAAGAAATAACCTCTGGGTTAGATCAGGAACTCTTACATCAGGTAGAGTAGGAATTTGCAACCCAAAGAATCTAAACAATTTTGGTGGGAATACTTGAAAGAATCACTGATTTTTTATTCCTTTTCTTAAAAGAGGAGGGGGACTGACTTCCCAGCAGCTCTTTTCTTGTTGGCAGTGGGGCAGTGTGCCCTTGGCTTCTTGTGATCAGTGGGACACTCAGCAGTAAGCACTCTCTCTTGAGTTTCATCGATATTTTCAAGGGCAGGAGAGAACTTCACTGCTTTCGAGTACCACTCAGACAAAGATGAAAAGCTTGTGAGTGTGGCAATTACATAACCTGGCTGAGCTGCCTTGTCAGTGAAGAGCTTTGCAGGGTGCATTCTGGCTTCACAGGATGGAAATCCAGCTTTTCAAGTAGTTTGGTTTGGTGGCTTCACTGTTTAATACATGTAGCCACTGTGGTCAATCAGAAGCCATAACTGAAAGGGAGGTTGCTCAGATTAACTCTACCATGTTGACTATTCTGTATCTCTCAGGTAGCAAGCCAACAGGACGGTTTCAAGACAAGAGCTGATGCATGCCTCACTGGAGACAACATATGCTTATACTGTGTGAAAGAGCCCAAAGTTGCAATATTGAACAGGCCCTAGATAGGCTCCCACTGTGCAGTGAACATGCCAGATCTGGCCTGGAAGTTGCACAGCCACATTCATACTGAATTACATCCAGATCAGTAAAACCTGTCGCCTGGCTTATTATCGTGGGCTCTGTACCAAGTCATATACTGCCATACTGTTTCCTGGCCTAGAAGGGCTTGTGTGCAGCTGACCATGTCACTCTGAGACAGCATTTCTCCTCTCTCTGATCTGTGGACACCTGGACTTTATTAGACTGCCTAGGATTGCCAGGTCTTTGGAAGAGGGACAGTCCTTTGCTTATGGGTCTGGGTGACACCTTCCATCTTGTGGTCTCAGTCTTGAACACAAACGCACAAATGCTCCTGCCATTACAGTAATGACATAGTTTCCTTCTCTAGAAGGAGAACAGAACAATAAATCTGCTGCTCTTACAGAAGCAGAGAAAAACTATCAGCACAATGTACCTAAAGAAAAAACAATGCTGAGTTTATTAGCCAAGTTGCATGCAAAGCTTAAAAATGTATCAGTCTAGACCTGAAAATGTATGTTCAAAGCTACAAAATCAGAGTTAATTTATTATGCAGTAGATTTCCAGCTCCACTGAGCTTAATGAGATTTGTTATTCTGTTAAATGGGCTTTTCCCTCAGAGCACCTTGTTTCATTAGAGCATTTAACAGAGGTTTGGGTGAATGAGGTGTGTAAACACAAGGCAGCCACACCAGCTGCCCCTTTGTTTTGCACAGAGAAGTGCTAACTCCTTTTAGAGGCTGTGAGTGCACACATACTGCACTCTGTGCATGAGGGTATGCATGTATTCTGGTCCTGGAGGCAGTGGGTGTCAGTGGGATTTCTCTTTGCTGAAAGCCAAAGAGAAACTACAGAGAATTCCACAGAGTCCTTGAGAGAAGGCTTTGATTTGCTAGTGGTCTCCAATGTGTTTAGAGTTCAAAACTGGAACTATTTTCCTTGCACTGACAGTGTTGACAACAGGTTCTCCAAGAGCCAACTAGCACTTTGGGACATGACAGATGTATACAGAACTGTCTCTAATTAATAACACTAATTCATAGCAGGACTAAATGGACCTGACAAAATCAAGTCCCCAGGACTTTCTGTTTCATGGAAAGTGTTTAAAACCTAAGTGTCAACACATGAACAAAACATAAGGAAGGCAAAAGATCAAGCTCCATTTCATGGAATGAAACCAAGACATGGAAGCAGCACATGACCCTGGCAACAAATCCAGGAATGAACCTGAGCCCTGCTTGTTTATTCAACACCTGAACAGAACTCCTTTTCTGGTGGTTCTCACAAGGTCCTACCCTAAGTTGCATGATGTTCTTCTCAATGTCCATCTCTCTGATGAGAAAAGAGATCTGTCCACTCTGGTGGGCAATTGGAACATTAATTTTCTATCAACTTTAATTTTTACAAATGAAAGTTCTTTGCCATTCTGACCAGCAAGTTGAGGGGAAACTCTTAGTCAAGCAATGCATCCATTAATGAGACCTTTTGCACCTTTTCACGATACAGTCTTGTAACAACTGATCTCTATTTACAATCATTTAATTTTAGAACAGAATAGAATAGAATAGAATAGAATAGAATAGAATAGAATAGAATAGAATAGAATAGAATTAACCAGGTTGGAAAAAACCTTTGAGATCATTGAGTCCAACCTAGCACCCAACACTATCTAATCAACTAAATCATGGCTCCAAGCACCCCACCCAGTCTCTTCCTAAACTCCTCCAGTGATGGTGACTCCACCACCTCCCTGGGCAGCACATTCCAATGGCCAATCACTCTTTCTATGAAGAACTTCTTCCTAACATCCAACCTAAACCTCCTCTGGCACAGCTTGAGACTCTGTCCTCTTGTTTTGGTGCTGGTTGCCTGGGAGAAGAAACCAGCCCCCTGCCTGTCTACAACCTCCCTTCAGGTAGTTGTAGACAGAAATAAGGTCCCCCCTGAGCCTCCTCTTCTCCAGGCTAAGCAACCCCAGCTCCCTCAGCCTCTCCTCACAGGGCTGTGCTCCAGACCCCTCCCCAGCTTTGTTGCCCTTCTCTGGACACCTTCCAGCAGCTCAACATCTTTCCTAAACTGAGTGGCCCAGAACTGGACACAGGACTCAAGGTGTAGCCTAACCAGTGCAGTGTACAGGGGCAGAATCACCTCCCTGCTCCTGCTGGCCACGCTGTTCCTGATACATGCCAGGATTCCATTGGCCATCTTGGCCACCTGGGCACACTGCTGGCTCATGTTCAGCCTACTATTAACCAGTACCCCCAGGTCCCTTTCTGCCTGGCCACTGACCCCAGCCTGTAGCACTGCATGGGGTTATTGTGGCCAATGTGCAGAACCCGGCACTTAGATGTGTTAAACATTATGTTTCCCAATGAAAACTTAAAAGCCCTTTCAGCAATTTAGGCACTGCCAGTGAAACGCTACGGTAAAGAGCACAAAAAAAAACCAACACAAAACCGTCAAGGAAAACAAGAAAGTCAATGTTTAAATTCCTGGCAGGATCCATAACAACAAACCTAGTGTGAAACCTAGCATGAGTTTTCCTCAGATATCCGTTTTGCAGCTTGCACAGAATGGGAATATTCTTGAAAATAAAATTAATGTACAGAACAAGGACCAAAGAAATTACTAAAAGCTGGGAGACTTGAAAATAAATGCTTTCTTTCTCTGTTGCTCTCATCTGTGTGTGTATTCATGACTGTGTGTAAATCTTAATGCATTCCCAAGCCTGAGGGCAATGTTGATTCAGAAATGCAGAACAAAAATTAAAGAGTTAATGACTTGCTGAGATAAATGGCAACACACTCTTGACTTCAGCAGAGACAGAATTTTGCCCCACATACCTGGGCCCAGCTTATCGATAGCCAAAAGGTTGTAAGCTTGACCTTTGAAATACAGTGAAGAAGAGGAGGAAAATGATCTTTGGATTCTCCATCTGTCCCATAAAACTTTCCTGAAAATGTACTAAAGAATGCTCAAAACTTGCTTTCCTACCCCCACCTCAGCATAATCTGATGATGTCTTTTTCTCCACTACCTCAAGGGTAGTGTAACCTCCTTAAGTAGATCCATCAGTCTAGAGTTAGGTGGAGTAATTACATAGCTTCATGTGAGGGAGGCCAGATCAGCATTTCTTTACAGGATGTGGCAGATGTCCTCGTGCTTATCTTGAGTTAGGAGTGTGCAGTGGGGGTATCCGTGCAGACTAGTTTCAGTGGTGCATATATATAAGCCATGGCATGGGGTGGGAGGCTGCGAGGCTGCACAGGTACAACCATTGTCTTGAACCTGGGTATGGGTTCCTGAAGTGGCCTGTGGGGATGGTGATGGCACAGCACCATCTCCCCACAGCCCCTAGATAGTGCCCTTGCATTTCTATAAGTTTTGCACCTGCTGCTAGTGGTGGTCTGCTGCTCCCTGGCTAAGCCTGTCCACTGCTCCCAAATCCTCTGGACTGGACAGAGTGGCTGTAGCTGCAGGGCATAGCAGAAGGCTCCTTTGTGTCTGCTGCCTCAGAGAAGACCAGATTCGGTAGGACAGGCACTGGCTCATTCCAGGAGCCTTCCTGATCCTACAAAGAAAACTTCTTTCTGCTGGCATGAGCCCAGCTCTTCTCTCTCCGTGATACAAAGCAGCAGTACCACCCAGCAGCCACCAGACAAGCAGGATTTAACACCATCGTTATAAAAACAACAACGGTCTTCAGGCAGAATGAAAGTCAAGGCAGAACAAAGCCTCAGCTTCAGGTGGAATGATGCATGCCTGGGACAACCCCTCCTGTTCTAATATTTCTGGTATTTATGTTTCATTAGCTAGTGGTTCCAAATAGCTCTGGGAGTAAATCCATCCTGGACGAGTCCCAAGGTCACTTCCGTAGCTGCAGGACTGAGAAGTGCACTGAAGCCCAGCCAGCTGATAATCTTTTGCCTTGCTCATGCCAATTGAATCCTTTCTTCTCTTGGATGAACTTATCCTGGAGCTAGCTAGACTGTAGGCCCCTGTTAAATAATGATGATTATGTTCTTTTTGCTCACTGCCAGACAAAGAATTATAGCCCCTCATTTAGAGCTCATTTCAAAACCATGAGATTCTGTAATTGAAAGTGGCTGAAGCTAATTTGATAACCCAGTTCTGAACACAGCAGACTAACTACTTTCCCTTTGTCCTTTCAACAGTAATGGCCTTGTCAGGAAAGTCTTCTGTGCTACTTTTTAAGAGGGCAATTATGACAGAGGTTGAAAACTATTGTTCTGTGACAGGCTGCAATTTCAACATTGCCTTCAGGTTCCCAGCAAGGCCAGGGGTATGGCAGCAAGTTCAAATGCCCTCCAGCCACACCTGCCCTCTGAAACACTCTCCCAGTGCTCACTTTCTTGGGTGACTCACTCTATTGCTCTCATAGCATACAGAGATCTGTCCAGGAGAGCTTTTGAAACTTCCCAAGGCAATGTAAATATTTTCTGTGTCTCCAAAGAAGCAGAGAGAAGAGTGCATCCATGGCCATAGCCTGGCTGGCACACCAGACCACTGACCCTTGCTGACTAAAATCCTGTATCAGGACTCTGAAGGCTCCTCCTGGCTTACAGCCACCATCAGCTTACTATACAAGGAGGCTGCATTAGTGGTTAGATACAGTGAATCCCACTTCTTCTTGTATGTAAGAGGTGGGTAAAATTTCTACAGCACAGCTGTAGAGAGAAACTCCGTTTACCCCAGCAAGCAGCCACATACAGACATACACCACCAAGAGCACAGGCACTACTCACTGCACTGGCAAAATACACACACGAGCAGGATGCCCTGGCAGTGCTTTTTAGCCTCAAAAAGGCCAAAGCAGCCTAAACAAGCAATACAATAAAAGATAGAATAGAAAGCCTGAACGTGATGCCTGCTTAGTGCTTTATCTACCTCTGTCTCAAGCTGTTGCCTCTCAGACCGCTTTGCTCTTGTGATTAACAGCCCTGATCCCCGAACACATTTAGCGGGGGACAAGCAGCAGTGCAATAGGTCCCTTTTACCTCTAATTCCTGGCTGTCTTCTCTTCACATCTGCCCCCAGGAGGGCAGTGGGTTCAGGAGATGAGAGCAGCTTTCCTTAAGCCTCCTTTGCAGCAGTCGCTGAGGGAAACCTGCTGATTGCAAGATGCACATCTTTGGTATCTAAGTACATTTCTCCTGATGCATTTTGGATTCTGGGCCTTCCCCGTGGTGAAGGAAGGAAATGTAAATAACATGGCAAACATTTCTCTAGCCATAGCCTAGAGCTGTGCTCATAACTGCTCTGGCTGTTGTAGTAATTAGCATAAGCAAATTGCTAAATTGTGTGCTGTGATAAAATGATGGATTACAGCATGGTAGAAATCATTAACGCATTGATTAGCAGCACATGCCTTCAAAATCACTATCTAAGCAAATTCTGAGGATTGTGGGAACTTTGTAAATGTTACAAGCACTGCCTTCCATAAGCAAGAACCAGGAAACACGAATGTATAAATCACCAAAGCACCAAGAAGAAATGTTAACTATTGAAGTTGCTTCTCAGATGGTTTCTAGTATTCGCTGTTGCTGTTCATGTGAGGGTCCTGTTCTGTGTTTCCCTGCACTCACAGAGAGGGGGTTGTGTCTGCTTTATGCAGGGTCTGACACTCTGGGAGCTGCCTCCAGGTTTCCTGGTGTATATTCCCCTCCCTTTCACGCCTCTGTCTCTGCTGCACGTGTTTTGAGCATTACACAGCAGTGGATGGTGTAATGGTGTGTTCATACCATGCAGTAGATGCCTGCCTCCTAGCACAGAAAAAGGATCATTTATATAGTTACAGCATGGATTGTACCAGTTTATTATTTTCTTTGCAGAACAGTTTTGCTTTGAGTGCATTGGGAATTTGGTTTCCTCCTTTTTCATTGCAGGAAATGTTTCCCTGCACTTACATATTGAAGGGATCTCCTGCCCAAAGTCTGTGTGGTTCACTGGCAGCATCTGCTGCTAGGTATTCCCTCACAGTGGCTTTAATAATCAAAGCAGCCTGTTATTGCCAAAGCTAATAGCGGTAGGTTTCACTTCTTATTCAGCACAAGTGCTTGGTAGTTTATAAAATTACTCATTTGAATGGGTTTCCTTTTATTGGAATTAGCAGGCCAATCCCATCCCTCTTCCCCACATCTCCCCTCTCTCTTGTTTTAAATGAGGCAAGACACCCATATTGAATTTTAATACATCATTGTAACAAAAATGTGCGTGTCGATAGAGGCTAGCTGCTGTGAAACAGGAGTACAGGAGCCCTCCCCACAGCTCTGTGTCAGCACATGTACCTAATCCCAGAGGATTCCCAAATTCATTACCATCAGAACATAAAATCAATACAAGGCTGTGATTTCACTGACTGACTTGGCCACTGCCACGGTAGAGAAGATTATACCCACAGGCCTTGCTGGGGTGCTTACTGCCAGAAAACACTAATCCTGACAACCACTGATGGTGGGGAGGGCCACCAGAGCCTCTCTCTGGGTTGCGGAAGTGCTCAGCTCCTGCCCTCTCCACATCTAACCACGCTAAGCACTCCTAAACAGTGCAGCTCAGAGAACAACCCCACATAAGCAAGGCCTGGTTATCAGAGCTCAGACCTGGGGGGATCTTTTCTTTTTCCCCTGCATCCCTCTGCCTGTGTCTTCTGACATTTCTCACGCTTCCCTCCCTGGGCATGCAGCATGCTGCGTGCAGCTCCTATGCTTGCCTGTGCTTTTGCCTTTTTTTTTACACTATTCTTATCAGCTGTTAGCCCAGTAGGAGCAAAGGTTTAGCTATTCTGATTATTTTACAGACCCCACCACAGAGCACAGGTCATTCAATCTATTTCTGGATGGGAAGAAGAGAAAGGGAAGTGAAAAAATGTTTGCATTTCTTTTACCAGAGGTGAATATCCCTCTGTTTCACTGTCAGATTAAATCACAGACATGGAAACTAGTGACCAGTGATTCTAAGGTTTGCATCTGTAAATGAAAGAAGAGTTTCAATAAAAGGGTAATTTATTTCACTTAATTAAAGCCACTGAGTTGTGGTATGAATCCATTGAGCAAAACGTCCTTTTAATAAGTAAAAGTATACCTTTCAAAATTGAAAGGTTTGGAGATGTGATCTTCAGTTCCCACTTCAGTTCCTGCTGCAAGGCAGTTCTTGGAACTCAAAGACAAAGCATTCATCTCCGAGGAGAGTCCATTTTATGAGTGCCTGGTGAGGTACTTCACTGCTCACTGTTTCTCTCCCAAAATCCAGCACCTCATTGGAATCCTTTTTTTTTTTTAAAGCTAATTAGGCAATTTTATACATAGTTCCAAGAGTACCTGTCAGGGCAGCATTAATTTTAATAGCATCTTAAAATGACACATTCAAGATAGGCCGCTAACAGGAAACATATGAAGTGAACTGATTTTCTTGCTGCCCTTGCTTGACACTACATTTGTCATTGCAGTGGTCCTGTTTTGGCACCATTGTCATCCATTCCTCACCCACTGATTTTTGTATCATAACATATCTTTCGCTGGCAATATAATTTCTGCACTACCATACAGGTAATGTCACATCCTTAACAACCTCTTCATAAACATTTACATCAGCAGCTGTCTGTGTTAGACATCAAATGTTCCTTTCTGGAGGAGTCTGCAGTTTCACCTACTATTATGGTAAGTCATCTCCCAGAAAGGGTCTCCGACAGATCTCTCACAAATTTAAATGTCATGTGCCTTCACCTAACCAGACTGAGGAAATTGTCTTGGTTCTTCATCAGCCATAAGGAACGTGCATGCTGTAGGCAATGCTAAAAATAGCACAGCAGTCAGCCCCTCCACTAGGTAGCCCCTCTCAGACCAGCCAGACTAACAGCCTAATACCACAAGTCCCTGTTTGCCTATTTTTGGTAGGATCTTCCCCCTTTTGCCTTTTGTGAGGGAGTCTGAGGCACCTGACATTGCTTGTGGCTCTATGAAGAGTACCTGCTGTTTTGCAGTGACACAAAGCAGCACAACTCTTCTGAAGTTTGTCCTCCATTCCCTTTGAATCAGGAAAGCTGGTTTGTTAAGACAAGACTTTTGGCTACTAGTCAAATGGAATTTGCACATAAAATCTATGCAAGGGCCAGAAACAAAGTTTGCTGCCATTAATCACAGAATAATGTAGACATTGACAAGCCAAAACCCAGGAAGAACCAGTTGTATTTTCCAGTTGTGTTTGAGAAATTTCATCTGAGTACTTCCACACTTGGGTTTGGTACTTCATGCTGGCAGTAGCCAAGATCAACACAAGACTCTCGAGTTAAAAGTACTTGCTATGCTGTCCAGCACGCTGTTGCTATTGGTTGTCTGCTAAACCAGGGCACTTGTGTTCCTTCTAGACCCACCTAGAGTTTGATCAGTTGAAGAAGAGGAAACAAACTTACTGAGAAGTCATTTACAAGACAAAGCAAAAGATTCAGTGTTTTACTTAGCATAGCCTCCCACTAGTGATAAAGAGAACAACTGAAGACCTTACACTATGAACAAAGGTGGGAACAGTAAAAGAGCTCATGTTGCCTGGACCTATCTTCTTGCTGCTAAAAGAGCATGGGAACAGTGAAGAGGGGAAGAAAAGCTGATTTGGCACGTCTGGGGAATCAGAAAGACCAGATGAGAGAAGCTGACCTAGGAATCCTTGGAGAAACCAGAGCAGATCATAGAATCATAGAATTGTCAGGGTTGGAAAAGGACCTCAAAGATCATCTAGTTCCAACTTCCCTGCCATGGGCAGGGACACCTCACACTAGATCAGGTTGTTCAGAGCCCCATCCAGCCTGGCCTTAAAAACTTCCAGGGATGGGGCTTCTACCACCTACCTGGGCAACCTGTTCCAGTGTTTCACCACCCTCATGACATCATGTATGTAAAGAAAACATCTCTGTAGCTTTCATGAGAGAAGGAAGAAAACAGCAGACCTGGTTGCAGAAAAGAGGAGGAATGAAAAGCAGTGAGATTCTCAGTGCTAGTCAGATTTCCCCTTCCAAGGCTGTTTGCACCTGACAGGAGCTTCCAGGAGCCAGAGAAGGCCTACAGCAAAGAGGATTTCAGGACTTAGCATCCTCCTTAGGCAAAACTCTGTAAAATTGCGGTGTATTAAATGTGATAGTTGATAATAAAATCCTCATTCCATTGAAGGCAATGCCAAAACTACCTCTGACTTCATTGCAACAAGTGTTTTCCCACCCCACTGTCTCTCCAGTCAGATTTCTCTTTCTCCTTGTCACCCAATCTATTTTTCTGGAGCTCTCCTGAGCATTTTCAGAGGAAATTAACTGATTTCATCTCTTCTGGTTCTAATAATTGTGTAATACATTTGTATTCTTTGTGTTATAAGGAAACTCTGACGGTATACTTCTCGGGCTTTCCATCTTGCAGAGTTCATTTTGGTAAGAATCACTAAAGGTCATGCTATTTAAAGAGGCACAGGCTGAGCAGAGTGCAGCAGAGACCTCAGGACCGCTTGGTGTTTCCACAGCGATGCATGCATCTATGGGGTTTTTTTTCATCAGCAGATGGTACGGCTGACATCTGCAAAAGCAAAGGGCACAGCTGGCTTACAGCTCAGGTTATGGAAAGCAACAACATCTACTATGTGTCACCTGCTTGGACTACATAATTCATCTTTCTCTGAGAACAAAGTGCTTCCTCTATGCATAGAAAATGACTGTGTGTTTCCTATTTATGACCAAAACGATGCCTTGTACCCCAGTGGGGTATTAACAACCAGGTATGGCATTCAGGACAAAAAACAAAGCTACCAACCTTCAAGGTGCTTTCTACATTCTGGAATTAAAACTCTTTTCATGGCAGAAGTCAACATAAAAGCAGTAATCAGTGTTCTGACACACAGGGGCAAAGCTTTTTCCTGTGGCAATGCAGATGCTGCAGTGCTGCACCTTGTTAAAAGCAACAATGATGTTTGCATTGAGGATGCTGGCTGGTGTGGGCTTGCTGTGGCTGGAGCATCACAGGGTCAGCGAGGGCTGGGGGAAAGGGATGTCCCCATGCCACACATCCAGGTGACACCAGCAAAATGTTACCACTACTGGCTCCTCCCCAGCTGGCTGCAGGTACTGACAGGCATTCAACCCAAATGGAGAGGCAGACAGGTTTTGGGCCTGAGGACAGACTGAGTAAGCAAAGCCAGAGAAAGCACACAGTAAGTTTCCAACTTGTGAGCAGAAACTGGTGAATTTTAGATTACACTAATTGTATTCTTTCTGGCTTTACTGGCCAGCACTGCTGAAAAGGGCTTTTTATAACTCTGTTGTGATTCATTCTGTGCCAAGTGCTTCCCAGTCTGGATTCCACGCCGGGTGTTCTACTTCTGTGCATTACTTGAATGTAGTGACCCAGTATAGAATATTAGAGATAAGGGACACATCTGTGGAGAAGGATGTTCTTGAATGCAGAGCAGCTGATGCTGTCAGATGCTCTAATCTCTGCACCACCTCTGTGCATTCAGAGCAGCAGCTAATGCAGCTTGGTGTTTCCCTAGAAGCAGGTGGAGGGCATGCACTTTCAGAGCAATAAATGGCACGACTGCAAGAGCACCCCAGAGTTCAGTCCCACCCCCTTATTTGTACCGTATTAAAGATACTCTGAATGTGTGCTTTCTGTCAGGGACTTTTCTGCATCCTGCTGATAATGTGGTCTTGTTCAGAGAGGTCAGCAAGAACAGTGCAGAGTATTTTCCAATTAAATGGTCAGAATTACTTAGCTAAGTCCTTTTATTTAACAAAAAAATAAAAAAGTTGCTTAACATCTCAGCAAAACAAGATCGTTTGGGCCTGATTCAGGCTTGCATCTCAAAACAAAGAGGGCAAGAGTGAAAACGACATCCTGTCCTTGGAGTGGGAAATAAACCCCGAAGTGGCATTATCTCCAGATTTTAACTCCTGATGTCATAGCTCGGTGCTGAGGGGCTCATGCTCTGAGCATTTCTGCATTTGGAAGAGCTCCAGAACTGCATCCTCTGCAGTTGCAGAGTAAGACCCTGAAATTCCACTGCCAGATCAGTGGAGTGACAGACCCTGCAAAGCATCTGAAGAGCTGCAGAGTAGCTGCTCCTTTTCTCTGTTGGACATCAAAACTTTTCCAAAGCAGCTGAGATGGTGCACTAGATGGATGATGGCTTACAGGGTGGGGTAAGAGCAGGAAGCAATAAACTGGCTGGCTGGCTGAATCCTATCATTATATAATAGCAATATGTATTTCAGAGCCTCATTTTACAGAGCTCCAGATCTCTCATTCTGTGCTCTTGATTCACTCCCTCCTTGTAATAAGCCTCTACCTTATCTTATGTTACCCTGTCTGACGTTCTTGAACACTCCTCTTCCTGCTGGTTAAGGATGAAGAATAATGGACAGCTAAGAGTAACTATCTAGTGTGATGCTATCAGATGCAGCACGGAATTAGCAATGAGCATTATGTGCCATCAGCATTCACTCTGTTTCAGAGGCGGTTTCTGCCTTTGTATGTTTCTTGTGTGCCCTTCTGCAAGACACCTGACAACAGGGCTGGTGGAGGAAGGCAGGGAGACTTCACCCGACATTAACACTTCATTACGAGAACAGTTTCCTGCTAAAGGTAGGAAACTGCTTCATTAAGGGGACACACTCTCCCTTGCTTTGAAGACATGAAGGCACTCTAGCTTGGCTGGGAGGCAGCTGGGCCAGTCAGAAGTGCCTTTGGGACAGCAGCAGGAGCTTTTTTCAACCTTGTCTTCAGCCGGTGGAATGGGCTCCTGTGTCTGAGGGATGCTGTGAGATAAAGGCCATTTTTCAGCTGAAATCAGTGAGAGCTGCGATAGTGGCTCCTGATCTCAGCGCTTCCCTAAGCTGGCCAGTGAGCTCATCCTGAGGAGAAATGTCTGCAGCACTCTCAGGTATCTGCCTTCTGGGCACGTTTAACTGAGACTGGGGTGTCCATCCTTTCTCCCCAGCTGCCTGTAACAGTGCTCCTGACTGTGAGAGCCACATAATCATAATAAAGGCATTTACTGGAAGAAATTAAACAACAACAGGTGTCCTTCAGAGCCCTCAATGACTGTTAAAGGGATTTACATTTGTGAATAAACAGCAGTAGAAATTATTTGTCTGACAGCTTCTCATTATTAAAACTGAGACCCCACTTAATCCTGCCAGTGTCAGTGGGACCCAAGATGACCTGCTAAGTGCTAGTCACAAAAGTTAATGCTGCTTAAGGGAAGTTTTGATGGAAGCAGCCCATTAAAAAAATAATAAAATTTTTAAAATTGGAGCTCTCTTTGCAGCTGCTGAAGTCAATGGCAAAAATCTCACAGCTTTCAGTGAAGCAACAAAGCAGAACTTTTAAAGACTGTCTACAACATCACAGTTGTGGGAATTAGACTAAGAGGAAGTTTGGTCCTACACATTCAGATATTATCCACCAAACAGTGCACAAAGTGAAAGGTGCACATCTACTGGGAGGAAACTCCTTGTCTTTTCCCCATCACCTTGACAAACTCTTGTTCACTCTGCCTGCAAAATGAGGATGCAGGTGGTCATCTGCACTTCAAAGTTTAATTTGCTGAGAAAGTTTCTCCACAGCATTGTTAAATTACCCAGCATAAGATATGCCACAACGCCATCATTTCAAATGAGACCTAAATTCAAACCCAGATCACTTAGCAGGGAGGAGATACCATGTATGCTCAATGAGGCTTGCTGTGAGCAGCGGTAAGTAAGGTAGGAAGGGTTTTATGCTGACTAGCTCTCCTTTTTCCCCCTCCCCCATGTATTTCATTGCTACTCCAGGACTGACAGGTAAAACAATGCATTTGCAGCAGATTGTCAAAATGTAAAAATATTGATTTTGAAGAAGCTTGCCCAGAGTGTAAAAGTAAGTCAAAGTTAAAATCAATAGGGATAAATGAGGACTTCTCCAACTATAGAAATGTTACAATAGCAGACCCTCTAGTGCATTACAATCCTGTACATCAGATGACAAAACCAGTTGAAACTTACTTTTTACTTAAATAGTAAAAGGCAAAGTAATCCACCCATTATCTTTTGCTCCTTGTTTTGAATAGGATATTGTCTTTCCAGCAACACTGTTTTGCCAGAGTACCATGAGCCCTGTCAATGCTCAGTATTCTCATAGAGTCATGCTGAGCCTCTGCTGTACTAACACAGAATGCTAGGGGTTGGAAGGGACCTCCAGAGATCAGCCTCCCACCAAAGCAGGATCACCTAGAGCAGGTCACACAGGAACACATCCAGGTGGGTTTTGAAAGTCTCCAGAGAAGGAGATTCCACAACCTCTCTGGGCAGCCTGCTCCAGCGCTCTGTTACCCTCACACTAAAGAAGTGTCTCCATATGTTGAGGTGGAACCTCCTGTGTTCTAGCTTGTATCCCTTGTTCCTTGTCCTATCACTGGGCACCACTGAAAAGAGACCATCACCTTCCTCTTGATACCCACCCCTCAGATATTCATAGATGATGATGAGATTCCCTCTCAGCTTTCTCTTGTCAAGAGAAAGCTCAGGTTTTCTTCAGAGGAGAGATGCTCAATACAGGACAGCCACAGCTCCTTCTTCAGGGAAACACTCTTGTCCCAAGAGCACAGAGAAACACCAGTCTGATAAACCTTAAAATCTATTTTGTGGCCACCTCCACAGCTCTCTCTGTGAAGAAATTTATCCCCACAGTGCAGTTGTTTGGTCACATATTTCTTTCACTCTCTCAAGGTTGAAAAGTTGTTGGCAGACCTAAGTGGAGAGCTTGCACAAAGCCCTGGTTTCCAGCACAGCGTGTCAGCTGAACCTAATGAGACAGATCCTTGATGGCTGTAAGCGGGTACAGCTCCACTGACAACAGCACAGGGAGGCTGATTTACACCTGCAGAAGATAAGACCCAATGTGTTTTAAACTTGGAGACTGCAATTGTAGCTCTGAAGGCAGCTTAATGGCTCATGTCTTTATTCTGTTTCAGTACTGTGCATGGTGCCATTTCCAGGAGCTGTGGGGATATCACACCATTACAATAGTTTTGGTTGGCTGCTTCTTTCTCCTCATCTTTTTATTGAAAGTATTCACCCAATTGCATGTAAATAGATTTCTTTTACAGCTCTTGGTGTAAAATGACTTTTTAATGGTATTTTTGTTGCATATGCTCCAGCTGTTGATTAGGCCTGAGAAGGGGAAACTCACTCTAGTACACTTTCTTGACTTGAGTCTGTAATGGCCCTGCTGCTCAAAGGACTGGACATGTGCAAAAGCTGAGCCCATCAGCCTGATCTGTGTAAGTGTAAGTACACTGTTATGAATGTAAACCCTGTGTTCTCAGCTGCATGCCAACTGCATTCTCTTCAGCAGCACACAAGAATATTTCCCTCTGTAGAAAATGAGGCTTTACAGCCTGTGCCATCCTGGATGTGATATGTCACTGTCAGTTCATCTTGACCCCATAGATGGAGAGTCTTAAGTATATTAATATATGGACATCCACACTCAGCAGCATTCACATGTACACACACGCACAAAACTGGGAATTTCCCATGCAGGTGAATTTCTGCACACAGACAAGTCCAGAATTTGACAATGCAGCTTTGTGCTCACTTCTGCTTTTCAAGATGTAGGCAAACAGCTGTAGACAACCCTAAACTGACAGGTACAAAGAGATCTGGGGACGTGCCATATGGGTTGGGTCATCCTGCTTTACTCCTTCATAATAAAGGCCTGGAAAATGTGGCTCTTTATGGCCTTTTTTTCCCTGAAAGGGCTGGTCTCCCATTTTCATAGATTTTCCTTAGCAGCAAGGTAACAATCAGGTCCTGAGTGTCAGGTGGAAAGGCTAGAAGAACCCCACAAATCTGTTTTTTGTATTTATTAAAATTCCAGTGTGTAGTCTCTCTAAAGAGTCATTCAGTGATGTGTTCTTTACACAAAATTCAACTAATTTCCTTGTAAAATCTTCCTTACAGAGCTCCCCAGAATGTTTACCAGTGCAATAAACCATTACAGGGATTGTTTTAAGTCATTTGCCTCCAGACAAAATAGACATTTTGGAATGTTTTGATTTCTGCTGTCTCATAAATACAGTGCTACAATTCTAAACATCACCATTATTTTTCCTTGCTTTACATCCTTCCTAGAGGTTCACCATGACATAAAAAGATAAACTGTTGTAATATTTTTTTTGCACATAGGGAAACATTTATTCTTTTCCTCCAAGTTTGCCTTCCAAGATGACTTGCTGGGGCTTGCCTCTCTTTTTATTTTCCCAAGCATATTTCATTTATAAAAGCTTGACCTCTAATTAGAGGCTAATTCACTGGAGCTGAGAGATGTTCTGCAATAAACAAGAGGTGTGGATTGTTAGAAGCTCACTGACTGTGAGTGGCCCTTGCCCTTAGGCATAACAAACTTGGCATTTCTTAGTGTGTTTAAAACATGATGCTTTTAAATAGGAGGTAATTCATAGTTTTTCCTGTATTTGTGATGACTCCAAATGAACACTTGCAAAAGTTTGATGCTGTAGTATGAATGCTTCCCATCACCACCAAGAATGTTTTAATTGATGCAAATAAGAAGAGTGTCAGCTCTTTTCAGACTGGACACTTTGGCAGCTCATCATTGTTTTACAATTGACTAAAGTATTCAAGGTTACTCTCTCCAGCTGCGAAGTCTGCAGTTTGTAGTCTCTGACACTACATCCATCTTGTGGGACACGGTTGCTAATACTTGGGACACATCCTCATGCCTCCATTGGACATGACCCCAGTGTTTATCATTCATCCTCATTTCATTCCACTCCACTCCTTACTTGCTATTGCCAGTGTGAGAAGATATTTCAGCTGGTATTGCCCATCCATGTCAGTGCCAAGACACTTAGGGCCTCTTTGACCTTAAAGGAGGGTCAGAGAAAGAGACTATAAAAAGTCCATTTCACGATCTTATTGTCTCTTCTCTCTTGTCTTCTAAATGCCAGCAAAAAAATGAAGTCTTTATCTCAGACCTGGCTCTCGTGTCTCTCTGTGAGGACCTGTTTCAATGGAGCTGTTTAACCATTCTAGCTGCGCTCGTTCATTCATTCATCACCTATTATTTCACTTAGCTTCTTGAAGCGTTACTATTTTAAGGGCCATATTATACAAGCTGTAAATACATTTCATGCAGTTTGCCTGCTATTGAAAATAAAGGTGCAAACTGAAAACACTAAGCCCAAGCATACTTTTTACAAACAATAGATACTATACCAATGATACTCTGGGGAAAAAAAGTACATGCAAAAATTAACTGAGATTCAGTGCATACCCACGAGGTGCAAACAATGCAGAAATGTACCCTGGTCAACAATAAACCTAAAGAAACTTTCAAGCATGGCAATAAGTTAACTATTTAGAGCCGCTCTTATCTTCCTCTTTAGCCCTTTGCCTTTCCAGAAAGCTCAGTGCTTAAATGCTGCTAGAATATATGCCCAAACAAATATTCCTCTCTCCCTAACATGCTGTAGTCCTGAAACTAATACTAGAAATCATTTATTATCACCATCATCAAAGCAGCTACATCAGCATTGTTTAACTTCAACAAAGTCTAACCTGTCTGAATGAAGTGTCCCTATGCTTACCTGTAACAACAGCAGCTCTCTCAGCAATCTTTTAATGCAAAATGGATTGTCTGTCTCTGTATTTTGGGACTAGCTTGACCCCCGCCCACATCAACACTATCAATGCACAAGCATGGCTTATGAAGCAAATTTGCCAAAAAAGTGGCTTTATACAAACAAAGTCAATGTTTGTATGCCTCAGTATCTGCTCTGTGCTCAGCTGCAGGGAAAGTGGGTTCTGAATAAACGTGGGAAAGAGATAGCAAGAGCACCAGCGACTGAGTCATGCAAGTCCTAATTGTGTTTGCATAAAATCTACCTGATTGGCTCCCTAATGATGTGCACCTCGAGCTCCCACTGATTGTACTTGCTCCTGCAGTCCAATCAGAAAGTGCAACCTCAACACCCATATTTAGAAGCATTTCTTGGGGCCTTTAAGATAGACTATATACAGATTGTTAAAGATGCGAGTTTCACGTGGTGTTGTCTGGGTCAAAAGAAACCTAGAGATGTTCCTGTTCCTTCATCCTGTGAAGATCTCCACCTCTACTCTGCCCCTGTCCACTTCACTAGCTCAGTCACAGCACCATCAGTTGGGATGGTTTTGTGTAAGGCTTGCCTTAACCAAAGGTCCCTGTGAATACTGCAGGCACCACAGATCAAAGACATGTCCTGATACTTTTTGAATGTTCCCTGCACTGGCTGTGCCCACACTTTACACTACCTGAAAGAGCTGCTCTTCCATTTGCCTCCCTATCAGTATCCTCAATAAAAATTGGAAGGAAAAAATTCAAAAAAAAGCTTTGAAGCTCTGTTGGGAGGATCTCAGCTGTAGATACCTGGATCAGTAGATAGCTACTAGACAGATACCTATCTACTAGATAGATCACCTATCTACTGCAGGGCGTGTCTTGATGTTGACAAGGGAATCATCAGACATACAGCTCTATGTACACAGATATCAAAGAACAGAGCCCTCAACTAAAACAAGTCCTTAAATACTCTCAAAAAAAAAAGACACTCACAGTCTGCATTTTAAAGGTAGCAAAAGCCTTCCCCTCTCCAATCTGTCCCTTAGCCTTTCCCTGTGACTCTTGCTACTCTGGGCTTAGCTACATAGATATGTCAGGTTGGGTTTGTGCTCCCTGGCATTTTCCCATTTGGAAGCATGACATCTGACATTTTAGAGGACTCAAAACAGACTTAAAAACAACCACAACCTGGGCTAGATGCAATAATGTAAACAACACAGAACAAATGATCATGACTGCTGTGGTCAGCCTAAGCAAGTGCCTGTCTTTCCAGCAGCCATCCCACCTCCTACACACAGGCAGCTAGTTTGCTTTCTGGTAAATTCAGGATGAACTTTTGTTTCATCCTCTACTGTGGCAGCTTCTTACATACTCGTTCCCTTTTTATCCTAAACTCTCCCATTTGCAGGTATGAGCTCAACAACAAAAGATGGTGTAGTCAGAGCTAACCTTTGCAGAGGAACAAACCCCTTTCACATCTGAACTGGGGATTTGCCTATTCAGTCTTCAGCACAACGTGCAAACAGTGTGACTGTCATCACAGAAAAAAAGCCTGGTAATAAATCTACAGTCAGAGCATGCAATCTTACAGGCAGCCCCACAAACTTCATTAAGTCTCTAAAAGCTTAGAGTCTAACACAAATGCATACCTGACCCAGCACTGTTGATGTCCAGTGTTCAAAATGTCATCTTCAGCAAAGACCACTGAAGGATGAGAAGAGGTGAAAGGAAATCACTACCCATCCAAACATTTCCAAAAGCAATTTGTTGGTATTGGAAGCAGCTGTAGGTACTTTCAGGTGCTTTTTGGTGTGTCTGTGGTGCTAGGTTGCATATGCTGTTAATCACAGAATGAGATTAATTGATGAGCTAATTAGAGTGAGATGAGTTAATGTATGTTTTCTTTTCAAGCACAGGGCCATGGAAGTGTGCAGTGCCTCTATGGTCCAGAGTCCTGCAAAACCTCATAGCTTGTAGGGAGTTACTTTTTTATAAGCATGTAGAATAATTGCTTTGTAGCCAGAATCTCTGACTTGAAAATGAGTTTTTCTTCTCATTTTATCATCCCTTTTACTAGGACACACACTTGTCCCAGCAGGCAAAGTCATGCATTCACCAGGGGTGACCTTCTGGAAGTAACTGCATTTAGTTCTCTATCTGTTGTAAGAAATGGGGCCCCTGCCTGCTGGTTTATAGGAAATAGCATTCATCATTTAAAGGAGGCTTTTATTATACTTATACTAAACTATGTTAATACCACCTAACAGAGGGAACAGAGATAGCAGATGATGTCTTCAGCTGAAAGCTGGGGAGCTGAACTTGATTACAACTGAATGGTTCACAGGGTGAAACTTTATCATCGAAACACACAGTGACTCGCCTCTCAGGACAAGCAGCAACATATCTTTATGCTGTCTAGTCATTGTGACCATAATGACAAGTGAATGACATTATCTGGTGATGATCACACTTTCTCTAGACAAATCTGAGCACTTGGATGAACATTAAGCTAATTTGATACCCATTGATTGAGGATGAGGCTAGAGACAGTCATCTATTTCCTCTGTGCTTCAGCTGCCCATTTGTAAAATGGATATAATATTACTGCAGGGGTGATGCAAGGATAAATGAGTTCAAATTTGCAAAGGTGTTCATAACTGTTACTGATGGGAATAGGAACAACTCTGATACAGCTATGATCCTGACTGGGACAGCACACAGTGCAGCCTCCCCCATAACACCACACGCAATGTGCTTCAAAGTGCTCTGTGCCCAGGGATAGGCTACAGCCCCGTAAGACCCACTAGACATTATACAGCTAAGAGTTCCTCTTTATACATGATTCTTATTTTTCCTTAATGCTGTATATACAACTATGTCTGAGAGCTACAGCTATGGGTAACTGCAAAAACCACACCCACCCTTGCTGTATAGCACAATGTGCTCTTGAATTTAAGCTTTGGTGCTACCTGAATCCAGCAAGTTATCATGGTTCACATCATTGTACAGCAGGGTTCTCAATCTAGATAGGTTTGCCTATTAAAATTAGACCCCATTCCTAGATAGTGATCCATATTGACAGGCTGGTTTACTCATTCTCATGAAAATTTGATAACACAATTTACTTCTTGATCCTCTGAAACAATATTTAGCATTGAACTAATACCCCCTGACCACCTGAAAAGGTAAATATATCAACATATAGACACATAAACACGCCTGTAAGAATCTCTGTTATTAGGTCGGTGCTAACCTATATGCTACAGAGTACCTTTATCAAACATGAAGACCCTTAATTTACAGTCAAATCTGCATAGAATGAATGAAGAAGTAATTCCTACAAATATCCAGGCAACTCCAATGCAGAAATTATTTCAGTGGAGCTGTCCTGAGCTGCACCAGCTGATGCATCAACTCACTGCAGTTACTTATGGTTGTAAAACTGCTGAATAAAAGGCTCCAGAGAAGAATGCCCCAGCACATTACTCAATTATTTCAAAAGCAGCACTGTAAATCAGCAAGGCTGTCTGCTCTGGATTTGAGGCTGGGCAGATTCTTACCTTTGTGTTAGTCCATTAATGCCAGGGAACGGCTGGGGTGTGACTACTCTGCATTTACTACTCTGGAAAAAAGTATCTTACGTGCTGCAGATAACGTTGCTCTGTAGCCAGGCTTTCTAACAACCAGTTTTGCTTTGCAAAGATAGATGAGAGCTATAAGCAATGGCAGTACCTGCAGGTTCATCTTTTATTATTTTTCCTTCATAGCAAAGCAAACTCAAGCACACACAAGAGGCAATAAAAATGGGGAGCAGAATATAGGAGGCTCTTCTCAATCAAATGAATAAATTATGATGTAAATCTCTGCCTATGATGTTATGCTGATGAATGCAGATTTCTTTTGTTCATTTACAGTGCCACCAGGTTACTTATTGGTACACTAGGGTGTCATGCCCCCACCAAGCACTGCTGACTTGCAGTTGTAATGATGCTCTCTCTGTAGAACAGACTTCATTTTGGACTCCTGTCCCAACAATCTCCTGTTACCACAGCGCTCATTTGATGCATGTCAGGATCGATGCCACCATCGAATGCCCCAGTGAGGGAAGCAAAGGCAGATTTGTGTCAGTAGCAAGAAGAGAATGGCAGGGGGTGGGTGGGGTTAGATGCTTTGCTGGGAGAACCACAATTTTCAGAGAGAAGTCAGGATGTGACTGTGGAGGTGAGCAAGGGAAGCAAGTGTCAGTGGCAAGAATGGGAGGGGAAATGCCAGAGGCTTTAGGAAGCTGTTGGGAGATGGGGCCTGGGAGGAGTAAGCAGGATTTTTGAGGTGGGATGCTGAAGGATTTGGAAACAAGTGAGGCATAGCCCTTGCCTTTTCCCAGATCCTCTCTTCTCCACTGTCCCAGGCATGGGATGTTTTGTGCTGTCCTGTCCTAGTCCTACACCCAGCCAGGCACTGTCTGCTGTCCCCTTCTGCAGACACAGCTCGAAGGGGATAAAATCCCAGAGATTTCTGTTCCTGTTGCCAAGGGAGATGGGGAAAAGGATGGAGCTAGCTCTGGCAGCACCATGAGAGATTACCTGGCAGAGTGCTGTAGGATCTGGAAGCAGAGCTGAGCTCTCCCCATCCTTCCCTATGGCCCATTCCCCACAGCTCTGGATGAGAAGTGCCAGGCCCAGCTCCTGCTCCCTCACCCAAGCTTTGGACCAGCTTTGTTCTCAGTTCTATCTCAAAATATTCTATTCAGAATTACATAACTGAATTCATGTCTAATTTAGCCTAACCTCATCAATGATTGAACAATTAAACTTCTAATTGCTCTTCTATCTAATCCAGGAGGCATCATAATGAAATAGCGTGTCTGGAAGAAAGGGAAACATTTCAGCAGCTGCAGATAGGGATCCAGAGGAAGGGTGAAAACCCAAAAAGGGCATTAAATGAGCATCTGAGTTACCACTTCAAAGAGCCTCACTCTTTCAGGCTTCTTAGGTCCCCCAGTATCTTCCAGACATGATCATTATTATCCTTTACCAAGTGCTTTTTGTAAGCACCAAGTACAAATCAGTGCAAATGTTATATCCAAGAAGATGAGGGGCTGGATCCTTCCCATCTGCAGGTAACAGCCATTCCAATGCTCTGAACTGATGATGGCTTCAGGCCTGGGTAGCAGAGATGGCCCTACCTCCAGAGCAGCTCAGCTGTGGGACAACAAATTCAGTAGAAGCTTTTGGAAGCCACCGGAGCACACCTATGTTGAGATGCAATCGAGATGCATGTGGGACTTACTTTGATGTAGCCAAGAATATTCACTGATAAGGAATTATCAGTGAAAACACTTCAGCAATGGAGAATGCTTTCCTCCTTTGCTGCCAGATTTTCTTGGCATGCTATAACTCCCATCATTTTGGAGAGCTGGCCATTTAAGGACAAGGAGCTAAAATCAGTAGTGTACGACTTTTGCAAGGCTCACCCTCACTTGAAATCGGCCAATGGTCCAACCAAATACAAGAACAGTTTCAACAAAGTATTGCCAAACCACAATTCCTTCTTTTAAAAGATCATACCCATGTTAAAAACAAAGATGAAAACAAATGTGCAGAATTGTTAGTGAATCTCTGCATCTTAAACATAAAACTATCATGCCCAACTATCAGCCCATTGGAACGGGCTGCCCAGGGAGGTGGTGGAGTCACCATCACTGGAGGTGTTTAGGAAGAGACTGGATGGGGCGCTTGGTGCCATGGTTTAGTAGTCATGAACTCTTGGGTGACAGGTTGGGCTTGATGATCTTTGAGGTCTTTTCCAACCTTATTGATTCTATGATTCTATGTGTATTAAGCATGGAATTATTATCATAGCTGAGGATAAACAGCAACTGAAAAGAACCAGAAGTAAGACTGCAAACAAAATGTGTCTGAAACAATGTCAGCTCTTTCTCTCCCTCTGTTTCCTGCCAAGTGTCTTAGAGAGAGTGTTTTCAGGGTGTCTCCAAAGAGCTAAGCCCATCTCCAAGAGATCAGAGAGCAGATGCATTATTGTCATTAGTGGTGTCTCTCACATTTTCAGAAACTGTAAGGACTTTGTCTTAGCTGGCAGCTCTGAATCAAACCCCTTGTAATTTCAGGGGTCTTAGAATCAAATGAGATCCTCAAGAGTGTCATTTCTAATCCCCAATTTAAATGCCATCATCTTGACAATGATAAAAAGTGACACCCAAAATTCAAGCAGGAAAGATGGTTTGACAGGTTCCCTCGAGTTCAAAGGAGCTCCATGCAAACAGCCATGTTGACCAGAAGCGAAACAACTTCCTAAGTTATTAAAAAGTGACTCAGGTAATTAAACAAAAATTGGAAAATTCTGTGTTTGCTCAATTTTATCATAATACAGCAAGGGCATGAACAGCCCCAGCCTCCTGCCACATCACATAGTGATGGGAGCTTCTGAAGCATTTAGCTTTTAGTATGGATTCCAAGTTAAGTGAGCTAATAACGTGTAGAAAATAGCAGAATGTTTCAGAAAGTTTATGAGCCTAATCCTGCAGTGCTTGTGCAGCATGAGCCTGAGCACATTCAATTCCATGTGCAAATATGTTATATGGCTTGTTCATTCATATTTACCTCGGACTATATGGAAGGAAATTAGAATAGAATAGGATAGAATAGGATAGGAACAGAATAGGATAGGATAGGATAGAATAGAATAGAAAGAATAGAATAGAATAGAATAGAATAGAATAGAATAGAATAGAATAGAATAGAATAGAATAGGAGTAGAGTAGAATAAGAATAGAATTAGAATAGAATAGACCAGGCCAGGTTGGAAGATAACTTTGATATCATCGAGTCCAACCTATCATCCAACACCATCTAATCAACTAAACCATGGCACCAAGAACCCCATCCAGTCTCCTCCTAAACACCTCCAGTGATGGTGACTCCACCACCTCCCTGGGCAGCCCATTCCAATGGCCAATCACTCTTTCTATGAAGAACTTCCTAACATCCAGCCTAAAAAGCAAGATTATTCTTGGAGAGATGGGAGAAGGCAGACATCAGGAGCACTGATAACTTGCTATTCACTTGTTCACTTGTCTTATAGCCACAAAACCTTAAAAGATGTGAATTATAATGCAGGTATGGAACCTAATCATAAAGGTATGATGGTTACAAGCACATCCCCTCACTCAGAAATCATCTAACTTTGTCCTTTCACATATGGAAACAGTTTCTGAAACCTAGTGATACTCCTGTAGAAATAGCAATGGGTGAGTTCAACACCACTCTTTTTCTGCAGTTTTAAGAGACAATCTACAGGGTTTGGGGTTTTTTCCCCCCCACTTTTATAGCTAATAGAGAAGTAAGGGAGGAAAAGGTGAAGATCCAACACTGGAGTGACAAATTGCATTGACCATTTTGGAGTTGCTTGCTTAGCCATGAAGTTGGTTGAAATTTGGAGCAAAAGAAATGCAAAAAAAACTCACTTTACAAATAGTTTTTCCCTGAATCTTTTTACTTCCACAGCATTTTCACAAAACCCAATTCACTTCCCTAGCTCTCCAGGTACTATAATACATTGTCTCCTGTAGCACTACAACATATTTCATGCCACTATACAACCGCCATAAAGAGAGCATGCCGTAGTGGGACTGCTGTCATGATGTCATATAAATAATTATGAGGATTGCTGGAGGAGGAAACTTCACCTCACACAGTCTCTCACCTTCTCTTTGAGAAACAATGGTGGGTTTGAAAAGCAGAGTAAAATGCTTTATGTGTGATTTTATGCATTTGTGGTGTCTTGGGGATTTTTGCATTTTACCCTAATTTTTCTGATATTAAACTGTGGTGTTACTATAGCCTATGGAATAGAAGGTGCTTAAAGAATAAGTGAATAGCAAAGGGAGCAGTTTTCTGGGACATATATATAAGCTTGTGCAGGTAGCCCATCATTACTACAGTTAGTATTACACAGTTCTCACCCCACTAGAATATTCAAGTACAAAGTACTGTAGCCAGCAAAATAGCCACCCTGCCAACAGGCCATTAGTTAGCTCATGCCAGACACTACATACATTATTTGTGGCAGGCTTCTACTCCAAGAATGATGATTAAAAAGTTTGTGATGAGAATAACCCCATATGGTCCATCACTAGGAACTGCATGGCTTTTGCAAATACTTTGGTCATCTAGCCTGATGTGCTGTGTTGAAACTGACACCAGCTGGACAAAAGACTGAGTTCTTGGGCAAAATAAGGCAATTTATTTGCAGAAAGATAATGTTCAACTTCTCTAATGTCAGATAGCTTCAGAGCAGAGGAACTCTTTGAAGCCAAGGCTGAGACTTCACCACTACGAGCTACACCTTGGTCTGTGAATGGATTAATTCAAATTGTTCTTATCTGCAGCCCAGCCATACTTAAGGAGCCCCAGACACGAGCAAGTTGTTTGAGCAACAGGTCTTACAGAAATACAGAGAGCAGAAAGACCATTCTATCTGAAGCCACCCCTAAACAAGAAATGCTGGTGCAAACCCACCCCAATAGACATTAATCATTTAGGTTGGGAAGTTGTCTGATTGCAGGCCTAAAACTCCCCCCACACAGATACACCTACTGCACATAAGTAGAGAAGCACCTGTTGAAAAGCAACATCTAAAACGGCCAATACTGAAGATGGGGCAGGGAAGTGAATCACAAGCTCTGGAAATGCTGATGGGTACCTGCTCTATTACAGAAAGCTGGCAATGTGCAGAAAAGCAAAACCCAAGCTTCACACTTTAAGGTTTGGGGTTTTTTTCTCAGCTGCCCAAGTAAAGCTCAGCCTCTCCACAGAACAATGGTGTTCAGACTGCAGCAACAACTGCCACACAATTGATGGGCTCAAGAATAACAAGCTGATGAGTGAATTTGGCATCCCCGCAGACAGAGCCTGGAGATTTATTGCACTGGAGTGGTGCACGCCAGTTTCCTTTATCACTGGAGTCCCAGAGCAGATTTATACATGCTGACGTTAATTGAAGAGGAATAAAGCCACACATTCTCCTAACAAGTGGGGCTCCGCCACAGCTCGCCAGCAGCCGTCACTGCTCTCTTGTCGGGGGCAGGCACCTGGCAATGAGAACAGCCCTGCTGAGAAACAGGGTCACAGCTGAGCTCTTTGTTGAAGGATGCTCTCACCCAAAGGCCAGCTATTTCCACAGTATCTATTAATCTTCTATGGCTCTAACACAGAGTCATTAAATGCATCCCTTTCCTTGCTTCTCATGACCCAAATGGTTAATGATGTCTTCTTTAATATGCCTAAGAGAAGATGGGCTTCCTTCTTTGTAATTCAGACTAATGTCTGATCTGCAGAGAAATAAGGGAGCCCTTCCCCTGCTTTACAGCTGCCCTTGTTTCTATGACACAACCTGGCTCTGGTCTGGTTGGTTGAGGCTTCCCACTGCCATTTCCATTACTACCAGAGAGTTGCTCCATATGTTTTGTTTTCTGGGTCATTTGCCACATTTGTGATTGCCATTGACTACTAGAAAGAAAACCCAAGTAAACAACCAGCAAACTGTTCTCTCTCCTGCTTGTTCAAAAATAAGTGGGAGCTGTGCTTGACAATCTTTCCCAAGGCCAGTGCTTCAAGCAGGATTGTAGAGTCTGCTTGCACAAAACACAACTTCAACCTTTGAAATCAGCTAAAACTTCAGGCTGTGCTCTGTCACTGTGTTAATCCCATCCTTAGCTAGGGACTCCAGAAAAAGCAACATTAGGAAGCATCTCTGCAGAGGTAGCCCCACAGAAGAAGTCTGGGTTCCTTCTACCCTGACACCACAGCTGCCTGACCAGAGAAGCAGGTCCCCAGGGTGGGAGACATCGGCTTCACTGGTCCCTTAAAAGCCACAGAGATTCATCTGGGAGCAGTCAAGGCAGCTCTTGCACTGCCAAAACTCCCACTGGAAAGCCCAGGCTCAGGACCCAGCTAAGGGCTGGGCTCATGGCCTCTCCTGGCCTCTCCTGGAGGAAGCTGCTTTCTCAAGCTCCTCTGCAAATTCCTGACTTAGAGGGCGAGCAGCTGTTCACAGCTTCTGAACGATGTTTCAGGGTTATTCTGTCCTGACGGGTACCTGTGAGCCCTGCCACTGACTCAGCCTTCCTCCTCTGGTGCCAGGGACTGGCTGGCTCCCTGCAGAGAGGAACAGAAAATGCCATCCCAGGCAAAGGTAGTTTTATTAAGGAGAGAAACCTTGTTATTTCTTCCCCAGATCTTATTGGCTTCTTTTTCTTTTTCCCCTATTAACTTTTATGAGTTTAATAAACATGCCCAATTTTAAAGAATAAAGTATTTTCCTGGCCTTGGAAATTGGATTTTCCATCTAGTCCAAATGCAACAGCTGTTTGAAACTGCTCACCAAGAGAAATCACTGAAACAACACTTTTGTATGTTTTGTGTTATTTCCCTCTGAGTGACACACAAATTATTAGGAATATAGCCACTGAATTAATTGTGTTCACTGTTGTAGAAACCTGGTGAAAGAGCAAGAGAAGCAGAGTAAAAACATCTTTACCTATGCAATGACTTGACTGCAGCTGTTTTCTGCCCAGCTGCTCATTGGCCAAATCTTAACCACAGTGATTCCATTCGTTAGTGCATTAAATCTCTTTTGTGATGGTACAAGGCAGACTTAAAAATAGCTAGGCTAATAGAGTGACTTGATGAGTCTTTACATAAAATCAGCTGGAAGTGTTAATGGTGCCCCTGTCTCAGAAACATGCAAATGACGGCAAAGAAAAGATACAGTACCCAGATACAATCTAGTTTCCCTTCCAGTTTTCCTCTAGAGCTCACCAGTCTCACAATGACTGAAGCACAGTGGTAGCTCAAAGTCACCTTTGTGAAGGCAGCCAAGCTTCACTGTACACGTGTCCCTGCAGCCCCGCTCCTGCACCAGCGTCTGGCTGAACTGAGACAGGTGTGAACCCTCCCAAAAACTTGAGAGGTCTTTGCAAGGACTAAAAGTGTTGCTTGATTACATGTAAGATGTCAGTTGAGAAAAGAATCTAGCTAATTTAAGGGCTGCTGGACCTGAAAGGCTGTCCAGTTATCCAGAGGGCTCTAGAAAATGAGGTCAGGTACAGCACACTGCTTAATTACTCACACTGGGCTAAGTGCAGACACGAACATTGGGTCACCATTAAAAGGCAACTCTAGTGACTTTTAACAGAAGAGAAGTGAAATAGGAACTTATTAAGAACCCTACATTTCCATTCTGAAAATGAAGTACTTATTTAATTGCCTTTCCAGTAATCCCACAATGATATTTTAGGAATACCTGGAGTTTTACTCAGCTTTTGTGGAATCCTACTTTATCCACAGAATCACAAAATGGTAGGGCTTGGAAGTGACCTCTGGGGATCACCTAGTCCAAGCCCCTGTTAAAGCAGGTTTGCCTAGATCAGAAAGATGTCCAGGTGGGATCTGAAAGTCTCCAGAGAAGGAGAGTCTATAAGCTCTCTGGGTAGCCTGTTCCAGTGCTTTGTTTCCCTCCAAGGAAAGAAGTTTTACCTCCTGTTCAGGTGGAACCTCCTGTGTTCTAGTTTGTGTCCACTGCACCACTGAAAAGAATCTTTCCCCATCCTCTTGCCCCCCACTCTTTTAGACATTGATAAGCGCTGAGAAGATTCCCTTAGTCTCCTGTTCTCCAGGCTAAACAGCCCCAGTTCTCTCAGCCTTTCCTCCTCCTCAGACAGATACTCCAGCCCCTTTATCATCTTTGTAGCCTTCTGTTGGACTCTTTCCAGTAGTTCCCTGTCTCACTTGAACTGGGAAGCCTAGAACTGGACACAGTACTCCAGATGTGGCCTCAGTAGGGCAGAGTACATCCAGCCTATTCCAAAACGAAGCTAATCTCGTCACAGCTACTGCAAGCCCCAAGAAAAACAACATGGAGCCTTTGACAGAAATTGAGCTGCCTTTCCTGATGATTCCCAAATAGCTGCACTGGGGTAAGTTGTAATGAGATATGGGCAGTGAGATGAAGGCTTTCCCCTCTCCTCAGCTCACGTTCCAATTATTATTATAAAGCCATTTTCCAGCAAAACCCTATTTATGGGGCCCAGACCCTAGGGTAAAAATTCTCTATCTGATGTTTAAATAATGACAACCAATTTGCAGGATCCTGGTAATCTTAGATCAGCTGCCCAGGAGCTCTTTGGAAAAAAAGTGTTAAGAATCCTTCTCTGCACACTACTCAGCAGAACATGAGCAGGCTGCAGAGCAGTGGGAAAACTGCAGAGCAGGGAGAAAATGGAGAATTAAGCCAACAGGCTTTATGACACTGGGCAACCAGCAGCTGCAATCCAGAAGGAAAAGCTGTATAAAAGTCTACTTGCAATGAAAGCATTTGTCTTTACACCTGCAAACTATACACAGGAAGTAGCTTGCTTCCACTGTCTTTTTCCTTTCTTTGTTCTTGTTTGTTTGGGGTGGGTTGGTTGGTTTGTTTTCTCTTCTGGCTGAAAAGTTTGGGTTTCAGCTCACCAGGAACAGATCTCCCTTCAATCCACTTCTTCCTATGTAATACAGTGTGTGGAAGAAGTAGCTGTGAGCTGGACCATGAATTAGGCGTCTCAGCCTTCCCTTGAGGCAATGGGACCAGAAATACTTGTGTTAATCAGGTCAAGAGAGCACCTGTAGGTCTGTAAGGTTGGACGCTGCTGATTGCATAGGAGACAAATCCTTGTACAAGACAAAAAACACCAGGAGGTCAACAAACACTGCTCCAAGTCTCAGCTGCACCCCTCAGCATGACCAGCCTCCATCGACCCCTTGGATAGGGCCCTCAGATCTGCCCTGTGCACCCTCAACAGCAGACAGCACCAGCAGGACCTAGGTGCTTATATGAAGCTCTTGAGGAAATAACAATAACCTCTCCCCAGAACTGTAAAGCTGTCTGACTACAGAGACAAAATTCTCCATCAAAACCTACATGATATACAAGTAATCTCTCCAAAGTCCTCTTCTCTTCAAGCTCATTCCACTTTACAGGCTGGGTACTTACAGATAAAAAAAAAAAAGCACAGTAATTTGGTTTTGCCTCATAAGCAAGAATTAGTTACAAAAATACTTGGTATTTTTAGTACAATCTGGGATATTGTAACTGGGCTACACAAAACATCTCATCTTCTAACTTCCAATTCTCAGAGTTAAGATTAACTCTCTCCTTCACACTTGCTGAACGTTTCTGTGGCCAGTGGGCCACTGCAGATTGGAAACTGGACACCTTGGATTTTACCCTGCTGATGGCGCTTGATCAAACGAAGAGTCTGGATTTTAAAACATTCAGGTAACAAACATATCACTCCCTGCTCTCAATAGGTGCAGACACGCTGCATTGTCCGACTACTGGTGCTGTCATCCACTTACAGACCTGGCTGACAAGAGCCTTCTATCATAAAATCACATTTTGAGGACTTGATCTGATTTCAGCTGCAGGGAGACAATTTGAAACAAACCTGCTGGTTTCAGTGACATTTCAGTGACTGAGTCTAAAAAGCTTGTGAGTGTGGAGCCGTCTCCTTTGGATGGCCTGCAGCTTTCACCCACCGCTAGCAAGTAAGACATGGAGCTACATCAGGCAAGACAGCCTCTGCAAAGCCTTTTTTCCCCTTCTTGTTGCATGTCCCAGCTGAAGTCAGACCTTTTACCTGTGGAGTATGAAAGCCCCAAGCACAGAGCTGTAGGGTCCCCTCCAGCAATAATTCAGCCTTGCTGGAGACAGCCAACTTAATGTAATCTTAATGTGATAAACTGCTAACTTGATTGGGTTCAATGAGATGTAAATTATTAGATTCAATAAGTACACAGAGACCATTTCACCTTACATTCTGTGCAGGAGGATTCTGTCTCCAGTCTCTTCATCATTCCTGTTAATTACAGGCAATGCATCACAGAGATGGGAATGGTTTGAGGCTTGCCTTCTGACTCCTCACAAGCCACCACATCATTCCCTCCTGTGTGTCTTTTACTGATGCTGAGTTCACTTCTGGACACAGGTTGATCTTCAGCATCCTTAGACTTGAACTGAAAAAAGCTCTGCTCATCCAGATTTCTGCAAAATTCCCAGTGGCTTAACCCAGAGAATGGTTTGCTCATATGGATTCATTTTTAGTAACTATAAACTTTGTGGCAACAAATAGGCATACAAAGCTTCTCCTTCACTGAAAGACTGTGTGAAATCTCCTCTGCTGGGCACAGAAATCAGTGCTACCATTCCAAAAAAGGGGGGAAAAAAATCGTGGGACACTCTGCAAATATGCACAAAGATATTCACAAAAATACAAGTCCAAACCAGTGTCTCTGGGCTTGTTAAACTCAAGGGATTTACATCCCCCTGTGGGTTCTACACATCTTGAAAAGATTTCCTATAACTTTCCCCCCCCAGATTCTGACTCAGACCAATGATGTTTCTTAATTTTATTTAGCTGGCATATTTCTAATCAGAAAGAAGTGCTGGTTAATACTGGTTGCAAAATTTCTAACCAAAATATACTTTGTGCATTCTATGATCCTCACCTTCTCTTCACCTTCCATTTGCCTCTTGGCAGGTTTTAGAACAGAATAGAATAAACCAGGTTGGAAGAGACCTCAAAGATCATTGAGTCCAACCCATCATCCAACACTATCTAATCAACTAAACCATGCAACCAAGCACCCCATCAAGTCTCTTCCTAAACACCCCCAATGATGGCGATGGTTTCTTCCTAACATCCAGCCTAAACCTCCCCTGGTGCAGCTTGAGACTATGTCCTCTTGTTCTGGTGCTGGTTGCCTGGGAGAAGAGACCAACCTCCACCTGTCTACAGCCTCCCTTTAGGTAGTTGTAGAGAGCAATAAGGTCTCCCCTGAGCCTCCTCTTCTCCTGGCTAAGCAACCCCAACTCCCTCAGCCTCTCCTCATAGGGCTGTGCTCCAAACCCCTCCCCAGCTTTGTTGCCCTTCTCTGGACACATTCCAGCAAGTCAACATCTTTCCTAAATTGAGAGGCCCAGAACTGGACACAGTACTCAAGGTGTGGCCTCACCAGTGCAGTGTACAGGGGCAGAATGACCTCCCTGCTCCTGCTGGCCACACTGTTCCTGATACAGGACAGGATGCCATTGGCCTTCTTGGCTGCCTGGGCACACTGCAGGCTCATGTTCAGCCTACTGTCAACCAGCACCCCCAGGTCCCTCTCTGCCTGGCTGCTCTCCAGCCACTCTGACCCCAGCCTGTGGCACTGCATGGGGTTGTTGTGGCCAATGTGTAGAACCTGGCACTTGGATGTGTTAAATCTCATGCCGTTGGATTCTGCCCGTCAGTCCAGCCTGTCGAGGTCCCTCTGCAGAGCCCTTCTACCCTCTAACAGGGGTTTTTTACCACCCAGCCTCCTCACACAGTACTTCCAGGCCTTTCCAATTTTTGTGATGCAATTCATAACTAGCACCCTGTTTGACAATTAATCTTTGCTCTGAAGAAAGCTCCCTCCTACTTTACAGAGGTTACCTTTTTCTTTATTGAACTAGTTCCAGAGACTTTTCTCCTTTAATATATAGCCCTTAATTTTAAAAGCCTTTGAGAAAATAACTTGAAATATATAACACATATTCTCTTAGTGCTATCAAGAGCATCACACTGTACCAGTGGGCAGAGGTCAGAGGTATTCCTTCGCTTCAGGCATTTCTGAAAGGAACTCTTTAAACCAAACGCTCCTACTTGAATTTGGTCGACACTTTCATGCTGAATAATGCTGTGCCCAAATCAAAATTCTGACTGATGCTTGCAAAGGATTTGTTTAAGGGTTCAAAACCCAAATCAGAAGAGTTAATTTCACACTCCACATCTCACGCTGACTTTTTCATTTTGCCTTAGAGGAGTGTTTCAGAGATCCCAAGTGACGTTAAGAACGTTCTTCTATCATTCCTCAAACACAGCCCCTCCAGCATGACATTCTTCATGTCCTCTATGATATTATTATGTGTTGCTATGACAAATGGTAACCAAAGAATTGCCTACACAGAACAGACCTCTTGGGAGGAGGTCTAGTGAACAGAGCAAGGGATTTCCAGTTCGCCTATAACTCAGTGGCTCTCAGAGGAGCAGGACAAAGCCGAAGCAACCCCTCCTGCACCAAATTATAGCTCCTCATTTTTGTAGGTTAATTTTTTCTTGCCTTGGCATGGATCAGAGCTGCTATCAGTGAAGCCAGTTTTTCTGAGTCCCAGCTGACACCACACCAGGGATAACAACAGCACCACAGCTGCCATGGACGGGCCCTGAAAATGGTTTGCAGCCTGGTTTGTCTCTTCCATCTGCTAAGAATACAGCTCAGGTGCAAGGGGTGGATGCTGGGTTGATCATCTGTCCCTAGATGTGATGAAGTATCACATATGGTCCATCCTGTGGGGTTTTCAAACTGATGCCTAAGGCACTGATGCCACACACTTTGAAGTTATCAACTCTGGTTCTCCTCTTTCAACTTAACACAGAGGTTTTGGACATTTTAATGTGCAGTTGCTAAGCAGTGGCATGGCTAAGAAGCCAGTAATATTAGCAGTACCAGTAAATGATGCTTCTGGGCATGTAAGAGCTGCTCACACTGCTCCTTCTGCTCAGACTAGAACTGAGTTTCACAAACCTGAAATTCTCAAAAATGCAACTTGGTGGCTGGGTTCATTGGCATGCTTCATCTCATTTATTTTCCAGTGGCTGCAGCCAGGTGAGTTATTTCTAGCTCGTTACCGGTAAATAACGAACAGTTGCATCCCAGATTAGAAAATCCCTTTGAGATCCAAAGCCACAAATGCTGCAGTATGGGCAAACAGATAATTAGAGGCTGGTTCAACACAAAGTCCACTGAAATCCAGAGACAAGAGAGGAGCTACAGGGAGTAATTGGTGCCCAAGAACACAGGGGCAGCTTCTGCAGGCAACCTGTTGAAGCATCTCTAAAATATTTGTAGTAGTAGAATTGGGAAAATAAAGCATAAAATCAAAGAGAAGACTGGGAAATCTCCTCAGCTCTCAGCTAGGACCTCTGCAGTCACCTCCTGTGCTGCAGGAAAATATGACCCTCTTGAGGAGAAGGAGCAAAGGAGCATTTGGGGTATGAGGCAGCTTCAGAGCAAGGCAGAGCCTGAGCAGGCAGCATCTTTATATGCTTCTCCTCTAGCAAATTCAATTCTCATCCAGAACTGTGTTGTTCCTTCCTGACTCCATGCTGCCATATTCTATTCTGAAAGGCCAGGTAGAAGCACTAGAGCATCATTTCCCCACAAATTGTTAACAATTGGTCTTAGACACCCAAAAGCAAGGCACATTGCTCATTCTGCTACAAACAGGGACTTTTTCCCCATCGATTTATGTGTCCTTGGCTGTATTATCACCAGGTGTCAATGTGTAGCCCAAAGGATAGGATTTGAGTCCAGCTCTAATTAGTTTACTCTAATGAGGTAAACCACATTTCACCTTTCCAAGGAAGTAACTGCACTCTGTTTTTCAGTGCTTGCACCATCTTCCTCATTTGCAGTAGGGGTGAAGGTCATGCCTGGTTTATTCAGAAACACATCAGAACCAGTACGTCAAAAAATGGTGAGCAAATGCTCCTGAAAATGAAAAGATTGACCAGAGGTAGGCAAAGAGTCAAATCCAGTGACAAAACAAACTGCTTTTAAGATAATGTCACCTCATTAGTGTCCAACTTTGGCAGTGAAGAGGCCAGTCAGCTGCTTTCTGCTTCTTCAGCACTTTGCATGCTGAACTTGACCTAACTCTCTCCAGCAGCTGACACAAAATGGGGCATACTGAGCTCTGCACCATGCAGAGAGGCTTGTGGGAGATGTTCCTGGGGCAGGGCTCACCTAACACCATGGTGCAAAGTTCCAGTACCTCAAAGGCAACTTGGGTGGATGCCTAAAACCACAGCTCTACTGTCCTGGCAGGATTGCAGCTGGGTGGGAAGGAGGAGTGAAAATGGATCTACAGAGGAGCTGTGAAAACTAAAATAACAAAAATGTGTGGACTTTCACTTCACAGGGGAACGAAACAGGGCAGTTTGCTGTGCTTGGGGATTCTTCATCCAGCTATTTTTATACTGGTATCCAGAGTATAGGAATGTGTTCCCTCTTTTGAATGCAGTAACAAGCAGCATTGCCAGGCTGGGGCTTCTCCCCATCACTGAATTACAGAACAGGAGGGGTTGGAAAGGACCTCTGGAGATCATCTAGTCCAACCCCCCTGCAAGAGTTTTACAACAAGATAAAGTAAGAAACCCAGGCCTTAAAATACATTTGGATATCAATCAACATAGGACATTCATGAGGATCAGGAAGAAAGTCTGCTAAAGGGGAAGTTTTCAGTTTTTTTATCAAAGAAGAGGCAAATAAAATATTTAGTTATTTATTTGTTTATTTTCCAAGGGGCATTTTGCTTTGGAAGTGGTTTAGATCCTGCTTGCACGCAATGCTAGCCCCTGCAGGTGCTAAGATGGAGCAGCTCCTGCCCTGAGGGGAACAAAGAGGCTATGGCTGCTTTATTCATAGGGAATGTTGTCTCCATAGGAAATAAAGGCTTGTTCTCAAAAAGTATTCCTGGGGGGCTGTTAACTAACTAAGTGATTCTCAAAATCCCAGCTGTTAGTCTCCTTCTTAGATACCTACATATCCATTAAAATTTTGCTCTGAATAAAAACTGAGTAAGTCCCCTCCAGCTCTGTAGACTCTAAATAAGCTGAGCCTGGAGATTTTGCATGGGGTTTCTAAAAAGAAAATGCATTGCTGCTGCAAAACTTGATCTCAGATTTTGAAACCACCTCAGCTCTACAAAAGGGTAACACTAAGCAAGAGAATAATGAAATAAAAATGATCAAATACTTCAAAGGCTTACCATCAATAAAGCTGTAAAGTTAGCCACACCAGTTCACTTTGGGGCATCTCCTCACGTTTAATTGAAGGACTATTTTAATTTTTCATTGTTAAAGCCACTCAACCACTTCTCAAAAGCCAGTGCTGCTCATTGAGCTCAGCATAAAAAGTTCTCAATCAGCTCCACGGAAAAATCCATGCTGTTTTAGGAAGCTGCAGAAATACAATGGTCAGCCCAGACCCTGAGTTTCCCCAGGCAGAATCCCCTCAGACATCTCCCTGGGACCATTGCTTGTTTTTATCAGGGGAAATTGGGGTGCTATTTCATCCCCCAGACTTTCAAGAGGCTGTTTTCCTCTCTGGGATTTTAGAATAGAACAGACCAGAACAGAACAGGGTAGGATAGGATAGGATAGAATAGAATTAACCAGGTTGAAAAAGGCCTTTGAGATCATTGAACCTATCCAACCTATCATCCAAAACCATCTAATCAACTAAACCATGGCACCAAGCACCCCATCCAGTCTTTTCTTAAACACCTCCAGTGATGGTGCCTCTACCACCTCCCTGGGCAGCACATTCCAATGGACAATCACTCTTTCTGTGAAGAATTTCTTCCTAACATCCAGCCTAAACCTCCCCTGGCACAGCTTGAGACTGTGTCCTCTTGTTCTGTTGGTGGCTGCCTGGGAGAAGAGACCAACCCCTACCTGGCTACAACCTCCCTTCAGGTAGTTGTAGATGGCAATAAGGTCTCCCCTGAGCCTCCTCTTCTCCAGGCTAAGCAACCCCAGCTCCCTCAGCCTCTCCTCACAGGGATTGTGCTCCAGACCCCTCACCATCTTTGTTGCACTTTGTTCCTTTAAGGAATTTCAGAAGCTGAATTTTACACGAAGTAATGAAGCTAAGGGACAGGTGTCCTTCTCCAAACAGCTCCAGTACACAGAACATGGAACATTTTCTCTAGGGTTAGATGTTTCCAGACAGCCTGGGGTAGCAGGTAAAGCAGCGTGCACCAGCACTGCAACTGGAAACATCTCATCAATACAAATGATGTCACCAATCTGCACCTATAAGGTCTGAAGTCTTCAGTTCATACTGGCCACTATCCCAAAAGAAAACTGACCAACAGTGCCCCAAAGACTTTCCACTCTATAAAACCATGGCGGGGGAGGAAGCTTTTCTACTAATCCCATAGATGTCTCCTATCTCCTACTCTCCTAGCTGGCCTGATGAGGCAAGGTGGATGCCAGCACGGTGGTGGGGGCAGAGCCACACTGTGCCATTTCCCAACACACACCCAGAAGCACCAGCTGAACTGCAGCGAGGGGGGGACAGTCCTGCTTCCTGCTCTCCCCACTCTAAACCTAACCCTGACCAAAGCATGCAGGGGCTGACAGCCCATGAAAGAGCACATGAGAAGCAGCAAGAAGCAGTAGCTAGAAGAAAAGGTGGACTCCAAATCAGCATTGCTGGGCTTGACGAAGTGATTCAATATAACCTCACCACTTTCTCTGAAGCAAGGCTTAGATGTGCATTTTAACAGCCAGGAAGGCAAAGGTGTTCAGGTGAACTTGTTTTGTGGCAAGATGAGAAAGACAAAGAATGAAAGGTCAGCATGCCTGTACACATGCCAAAAAAAACCAACCAAAAACTTGCAAAGCATTTACTGTCTTGAGGAAAGGGGAGGCCAGATTCTGAGGAGTGCTGGATTTTTCTCTGCTGGTCCTAGGGGCACGAACCAGTACAGCATGTTTAAGGTTCAGGCTCAATTTATTGTTCCAGGGCAGCTTTCCCTGCAGCATTCATCCCCCAATAGCCCAAAAGCTTGCCAGCCAGATCTCCAAATGAAGTTGTGCATATAATGGGTGTGTAATTTGTCAAATCAAAATGCCTGCATCTTCCAAATTTTTGTTTTAATCATGCCCTATTGTTTCATTTATCTTCTTTGTTTAATTTACTTCTTTAATAACAGCTCAATTTTGGAATGTATAGACCGTGTCAAAGCAAAAGCCAGCATGCTTGAGAGAAATAATTTAGCTTCTCCAAAGCAAATGTCTCCACTTTCCCTCCCCAAGTATCTGCTGAATAGCATCTGAATTCACAGAAAGCTTCAGAGCTGCTAAAAGTGCTGTTGTTGGCTTTGGGGCTTTTTTCAGATAATAAAACTTAGCATTCAGTGAAAGTAACTCCCCATTAGGAGATTGGCTCTATTGTGAGAGGGATTCTAAATCATGAGATGTTGAACAACAAACGTTGGACTCTGTAGTCCACAGGACTGTGAGCCCTTCCTAGTCCCTCAGCCCAGCTGCACAAGCTAATCTTTGTTCCTCTGCAGTACAGAAACTTCTCCTTGTTTCCCCCCTCACTCTTAAATGAAACTGAGAATCTTATGTAATTGAGCGACTTCAGCATCAAATATTGTGATACAATCTCACTTTGGAAGACTTGCAATTGCAAAAATGTCTTAGAGCTAAAATCCATCATTTCCACGAGCTTGGATTGAATGGGTAGAATTACTGTGGGCTTTCCTCAATTCAGCAGATGGTGGAGGCTCTAGGGAATCAGTTCCAGGTCCCTGATTCTCCTTCCTACCCATGCTCTTTACTACATCCAATAGTCCACTATTATGCCACTGGCAATGAAACTACCAAGGATATATAGAGAGGAAATGGATTCTCTTATGCTATGTTCTCGTGCATGAAATTTACCTTATGCTCAGCAAAGATATAAGCAGGAGTGCAAAGGCCACAGTCTCATGCAGGTGCTCACCACAGCCTTCCCTACTTCATGGAGAAGAGGAGACTCAGGGGTGACCTTATTACTCTCTACAACTACCTGAAGGGAGGTTGTAGACAGACGGATGTTGGTCTCTTCTCCCAGGCAAGCAGTACCAGAACAAGAGGACACAGTCTCAGGCTGCGCCAGGGGAGGTTCAGGCTGGATGTTAGAAAAAAGTTCTATACAGAAAGAGTGATTGCCCATTGGAATGGGCTGCCTGGGGAGGTGGTGGAGTCGCCATCACTGGAGGTTTTTAGGAGAAGACTTGACGGGGTGCTTGGTGCCGTGGGTTAGTTGCTTGGGTGGTGTTGGATTGGTTGATGGGTTGGACGCGATGATCTTGAAGGTCTCTTCCAACCTGGTTTATTCTATGTATTCTATGTATTCTATGGAAACTTACTGGGGACAGCTTGCAGAGACAAATTACACACTTGCCCTTTCCATCCCTGTGGGGCACAGACATATTGGACTGAGCCCACCTAAGGTGATGGCAGGGGCTGAGAGGCCCCCAGATTACACCAGATGGGTAGGAAAATCGAAGTGAGCTGCAAATTCATAAAGCTATGAACTCATCTAAGGACCCAGTGCAAGGCTAATTGTCTGCATTATGCCTTTGAGTGCAATTCCCAGAGCTAATGGTTGCAGCGACAGATTCCAGGAGATCGCTGCTTTAAACTTTCAGAACCAGAGGGTTTGGGATAATGCTAAAGCCAAGGAGATAATCTCTAGAAAAGAAGTAAACAAAGTTGTGACTCCAGCTGGGCCATGCCCACTTGGTATTTTAAATCAAGTGAATGTTATACGAGGACACACAGCCTTCAGAAGGAACAGCCTGGATTTTCTTTGCAAATGCTGTTGGTGGTTGATACCCAGACATTGGTCATCAGATCTAGTTTTATTGCAGCCATAAAAGAAGTGAGTCAACAGCTTAGTCACATCAGGCAGGATATGCTTTATCCACAGCCTGAATGAAAGAATGAAGTTAAGCACTGTGAAATACAAGGTAATTAAAATAGAACCCAGATACTTTCTTCTCTAAAACAGCAAGAGGGAAGGCACGGGACACCAACATAGAGGGAGAGAGCACAGAGTGGATTTAAAGGCAATAAACTGAACATGGCAGCGTGTGTATCAGGCTGGCAGTTTGTAAGCTATCACTACCAACAGGCCTTCTGGCTTTCAAGAGTATCAGGTACCTTCATCTTGTCAAATAAATGCAAAGAAAGATATGGAATCTGGTTCTTGTCCTACACAGCATAAAGTCTGCTGCCTGTTGACTCCATTTGTGCAGATTATCTAATTACCACAGGCAGACACTGCTGGCGTGAAGGCTGTGGGATAAAGAGAAACAGGTCAGCAGGCTCCAGTAATGTCATGGGAGTATGGAGTGACCTTTCAAGAGTAAGCCAGAAGAGAGTCTGATGGATACCTTAGAGCATTATTTACTTATTTTAAATTAAACCAATAGCTAACCACTGTGCCTGCAAGGAAGAGAAGAGAAAGACATGGCAAGCAGCGGGGTGAGAAGAGAGCAAGGAGGGAAAAGCTTGTGTCACTGCAGGTCTCTCACAGACAGCATGGGAGATTTATGCACCTCTAGGCTTGACTCCAGGAGGTTGGAAAGTTGGAATGAGCGTTTTAGAATGTCATTTTATTTCAATGTGGATACACAATTAAGACTCAACAGCGAAGGAGTTTAATGACACTACATTCTCAAGGGAAACGTTAAACACATAGACATATGCCCTCCTATCTGACGGCAAGAACTGGCATTTCCTATTGCAATAGAAAATGGGATGAGAGTTTTGTGAGTAATATCTTGAAGAGCACCTCTCAAGGCAGGTGGATTGGAAGCCAGGGGACTGTGGAACCCCTGGGGACTACTGAATGTCACTGGACATTGCTAGTGTTACTGTAGGCAACTAACAAAGCCTCTGCACATTGGGTTTGTGCCATGTGCAGATAATGACCTGAACTTCTCCTGTGGGATCCACAGAGGAAATGGATGATAGATTTGTATGTGAAAAGGATTAATACAAGGAAAAGTGAATATGCCACCGGAGGGCAGTGAATGAAATGGGCTGAGTTTTGTTTGTGAGAGAGAAGTGAGAAGGGTAAAACAAATAAACCAGCTAAGCCCTACAAGTGTGCTTTACAGACATACCTCATGGCTTGATTCATGGATGATCTGGATCAGTTTGGCCCTGGAATGGCTTGATGAGAGACAGTAGAGCTGTGCTCCTATAAAACTGATCTGAGGACATGCCTAGTCAGTGCCGTTGTGTTGCAAACTGAACACATGTGAGGCAGTGAAACAATGACCTAGGGGACAAATCCTCATCTAAACACACAGAAACCCAGAACTTTCCAGCAGTGGCAAAGCCTCCTCAGATAGCCACCAGATGTTATCCCAGTCACATGTCCATGGAGCCATATGAAGAAGTCTTAATTCTCACAGATCCTTAGCCAATCTCATAGAATCACAGAACGCCAAGTTGGAAGGGACCTTGAGGATCATCTGGTCCAACCTTTCTAGGTATCAGCATAGTTTAAAAACGAGATGGCCCAGCACCCTGTCAAGCTGAGTCTTGAAACTGTCCAATGTTGGGGAATCCACTCCTTCTCCTGGGAGATTATTCCAATGTCCAACTGTTCTCATGGTGAAAAATTTTCTTCTGGAGTCCAAGTGGAATCTCCCCAGGAGTGACTTGTATCCATCACCCCTTGCTTTTCCTCATGATTCCTTGTAAAAAAGGGAGTCTCCATCTCCTTGGTAGCCACCCTTTATGTACTGCTACATGGTAATAAGGTCTCCCCTAAGACTTTTCTTCTCAAGTCTGAACAAACTCAGTCATGTCAGCCGTTTCTCATATGGCAGGTCTTGCAGTCCTCTGATCTCTGGACACTTTTCAGCCTGTCCTCATCTTTTTTGTCTAGTGGGGACCAAAACTGCATTCAGTACTCCAGGTGTGATCTGACAAGCACTGAGTAGAGTGGGATAATGACTTCATAGGACAATGGTCTCTCACAAGGGCCAGAGGCATTCCCTTGTGCTGTCCTGCTGGGATGGACCATCAGACTATCACCAAGCTTGTCCTTGCAAGGCAGGAGCGGGTAGGGTTGCAGGACACACTGCCAGTGATCCCAAGTGCTGTCCTGCATTTGGATTCTGTTTGTGCCCATGGGATACGACGACTACAATCACTGCTCTGCCCCTCCAATCCTTTCTTGCTGTCAAAGCATCCTCCATCCTAGGTAACATCCTTCCTGTGGACTGGGAGAAGGCGGGAGCTGCTGCTGCAGCTCTGCTCTGTTACTCTGCTTTGTCCTCAGAGTGCAATTACCCAAAACACAGAGTCATAAGGCACAATTTACAAACCCTGCAGCTTATTGGCATCCCAGTGTATTGGCTTACAGTTAGAATTTGTAGTAGGATGCAGCAGACAGACAGAGCTCTCTAATTACAGATGTACATTAAGAGGAAGGTTTGAAAGCTAATAGGACGTTATTAGAATAATGATCCCTAGATGTTCTTCCAGCTGAACATCTGCCATTGCTAATTAAAAACAAGTTAAAGTCGACCTGTTTAAAGAGAAATCAATATTTACAGAAACTAGATACCAACCCAAAGTGAGGCATGGTGCTGACCTACAAGAACCTTCCCACATGCCATACCAAATCAAGGATTCCCAAACGCACATTGGTGCCTGCGCCAAAACCGCCTCCGTAAACAGTCAGAAACTTGACTCATTTAAAGTTTGTCTCTTTCTTTAGTCAGATGCCCAGTAGTTTTAATGATTGCCACATAAAATTACATGTTACCCACTTTCTGAGATTTGGGTTCATTTTTTTCCCAAAAGCAGGTTAGAAATTACATTTCGAGTAGCAGCTGAAAATAATCTTCCTGCAGCCTCTGCCTTCTCTGTCTGCATCCCTGATTGCTATTGAACAGAGTGTCATTTTGTGGAAGTGCACAGAATGTGCATCAATCCAGCTACATGGGAATGCAAGACTGAGTCTTGAAGTAAAGGCATACAGTTACGAGAGAAAACAATTAGGCAAAAAAAATTACAACAGCAAATAGCTTTGAAATCCATTAGCTACCTCAAAGCGAAACCCCAGTGCTTATTTCATTGGTCACTGCACAACCATCACAAAACAGAACAAACCCCTGAGAAGGAGGAAATACTCAGCTGCCTGATCTGAGGTGGATTTTAAGATCTGCCACCAGCACTGTATGACAGAAGTATAGTTCAGAGGAATGCAAGTTCATTCAAAGACTGAGAGTATCCAAACCACAACTGCAGACAACTCATTGCTAGCACAGCAGTCATCAATGCTTGTGTGGATCCGCGGGAACTTAACAAAATTAACAGGGCAGTCACCTGCCTGGTCAATACAAGAAGTGCTGGCCAGTACAAGAAGAGGAAAAGGATGAAGGCCTCCTGGTGGCTTGCCTCTCCCCTCTCACAGAAACCCAAATCTACTGAAAGCCAAGTCTGATTCTAGACTTGAATTCTGCAAGTGATCTGACAAAGCCCTTGCCTATCAGCTGTCAGGAGCACACTCATGACTACTAATTTCAGGTCTCATACTAGAAATGTTGACCACTGACAGCTCCCACTGACTCCAGGTGAAGATCAGTGACCTCTTTGGAAAATACCATTCTGTTCATGATGTATCTGAAGGAAAGCTCTGTAGTCTAGTAAGGGCTCAAGTGTCCCCAGGCCAACAGCACCACAAGACAAGAGTCAACGGCAGAAGAGTCTCTGCGTTTATAGCAGTGCCCAAGTTGGACTTCAGGGGCCAATAGCAAGTGCCGTGTGACCTTGCCTTTGTGATTTCCATAGACTGTATTATTAGAGACTTCGGCTTGGTGTATGGTTCTGCAGTGTGGGAGCAATAAAGAGCAAAGGCAAGAAATAAAGAGCCTCCGGGTGCTGACATAAAATTAAATCCTGACTTCTCTTTCAAGTTCAAGGTAGGAAAATCACAGCCGTATGTCTCTGTCAAAAGTGTGCCCAAGCACTAAGATCATCAAGGACAGAAACTTTTACCATGTAATCTTACCACACTCTGTATATCACCCAGAGCCTTTGTGGATTTTGGTGTAAAACAAACTACTAACCCTCTTTAAAACATGCCAGCAAGCAGGATTTGGCCCCATGTAAGTAACTTTAGATTACCGCTGCCTGATCCACAGGGAGACCAAAGCTCCCTTCAGGGCAATATCTGATTAGAGGAGAAACAGTTGTTGGCCTCTAGGAAACTGCAAACCATTTTTTGTTCAAACCCATAGGGATTTTTGCAAAGCTTGCTGAGCCAATTTATACAAGGGGGGGGAAAGATAAATAAAACTAAGAACCCTACAATAATATTCTCAGTAGTTTTCAAAAAGCCAAATCCTGCTTATCCTACTCAGTGAAGCAATCCTGCTGAAGTTAATGAAACTGGTCCTCACCTAGAAGACAGACCCACTGCTGCATGGAGAATTGCTGGATGGTCTCTCCTGAGGTGGTCTGCATCACTTAGTTTGCAGTTACATCCCTCTCCCTGCTAATACTGACACGCTCAGCTTTCAGTTTGTTTTCTTTCTTCCTTTCTTATTATTTTTTCAGTGATGTATTCCAACATCTTTTCCTCCTGCCATAGACAGAACTAGGTGAGTTGGGGAATAAACATAAGGATATCAGAGTGCTACACCTGCCTGTAAAATGACATGAATTTAACCAAAATCATTTCTAGTCCCAGGGCTCAGACACACCACTGGCCTTGTTGCTCTTCCCCTAGGCAACTGCTTGTTGCACCCCTAGTATAGGCTTGGATGTATGTTTGGTATCACCAGCAAGCAACTAAGCAGAGATGTAAGGAGACTGCATTATTTGATTTCTGATTATGCAGAGCTTCCTTCTTTTTGTGCTCTGATCAGCCTTATGGATTACAGTAAAACTGTGGCTAACCTGAGCCAGATCCTGCTTATGCTCACTTATGACAAGGTAAATCAAAGAGATATTGTGGCACAGTCAGTGGAACTACATGAGAGTAAGACTAGGCACAAAGCTCATTAACATTCTTCATGGCACTAGTTTTTGAATAAGTGCTAACCCTTTTTATCTAGAAGAAATAACAGCAACGACAAAGACAAGGCCAAACCAGGAAAATACAGGCAAATGGGTTTTGCTCAAGATACAAAATAAGACTTCTTTTTACATCAAGGAAATGAAGCTAGATGAACAGTGGCTTTTATAACCACTTAAAACATCCACCTGCAGGAAGGTATTTTTGCTGTATCTGCTAAGTGTGGTACATAAAAATACCCACAGTACCTAGAAAGTGAGCAAAAAATTAGTCTTTTGCTTCTGATACCTTTTATAATGGTTACGTCTAATTCAAAGTGTATCAGATAAGAAAAGAGCAGTTCAGGGAAGCCAGAACCTTTAATCTAGTTAATTAATAGGGGGCATAGCATGTGAAAGCCTTATGTAGAACGAGAAAATAATCTTATTCTGCTCAGGCTGGCTGCTCATTTGGTAGACAGGCAGAAGTTAACAAGGGGCCTTGCAATCTATTTAATTGGCTGCAAGATCAGAGTTTGCATCAGCCTTTCATCCACGGAGCTGCAATCTTTTATGCCTCCTGTCCCTCCCCAGGAAAATTAAGGTGATGCTGCAAGACATGCTCCTTCAGTTCTACCAGGCTGTCAGAAGCAAGCTGCATACAAGTGGATGCCTTCAGCACTCAGGCTCTGCAGCTGCAGGGCTTGCTGCTGTGCATGCCCGTGACAAGCACGCCAATGGCAGAGCCACGACTTCTGACAAGAAACTCTCTGTAGGCATCTCGTTACCAGCCAGTGACAACTGCTCCATACAGAAACCATTCCCAGCTCTCATGAAGAGGTACATTGATCTTCCTGGTGCTCATTACACCCCAGGAACGCAAAGGCACCAACAAGCAAATGTGGGGAAGGATTATCTACTTTCTTAAGGTGAATAAAAGCTCCAAATCTAAATGAAAAGCAGGGAGCTTTATCTTGAGATGTGCAGGGAGGATTTAACCAAACCAGCTAAATGTAGCATTTGCATGGCAAACCCTAAACTACAGAACAAACTTGGTAACTTTGTGACTTGATCCTGAGATTAGGTCTAACAAGCTTTAGCGTGGTCGTGCTACTTGTGCAAGAATTAGCACAAATAATTGGTACAAATAAGAGATAGTCCAATCTGGTTTCACTCTTTTCCCTGGCATTCAAAGGCTGCCCTTGCTTTCCCCTCAGTAATGGAGTAAGAGAGTTTCACCTTCATTTATCAGCATTCCATTGTGAGGGCTGTGCTCATCCTACCTTTTCTACAGTTAGAACAGAACAGAATTAACCAGTTTGGAAAAGACCTTCAAGATCATCGAGTCCAACCACATGAAATTTCCAGCCCAAGTGAAAAGAGAAATATTCAAGCACTTTATGATTCAACTTTAAAAAATCCCAGCAGAAGAAAGGCAGAGCATCTCCCTGACATGAATCTCATGTGCTTTCTTTTCACCTTGGGGAGAGGATAAATTAGTCTCCCTCTGTAGAAGCATTTGTCAAGTAGTTACATTTTAATCCTAATTTATTTTTGCCTGAATCCAGGAAAGCACTTTAGCATATGCTTATGCTAAACATATGAATTAGCTCATTAACTCCAGAGTTAAGCATCATACAAGCACATCATACAAGCTCTCACGGATTCTCTTAACTTCCTTATCTTGCAGAAAGAGTTTAATTTCTACTGTGAGTGGTGGATTGATTTTAACTGAAACAACTCCAACATGCTGACTGTTGTGAAAAATAGCACAAATTTGTCATAACCACTGCAAACTGGACAGGTCAAATGAGTTTACCTCATTTTCTGCCAAGTGTTTTCAATATAACCTGAAAACACAGGAGAATCAGGTGTATCACCTAGTGATTAAATGCAAACGAGCACAGCTATGCTCCTTTGTTTGGCAATACTTCTTTAAAACAACAGATGCTGGGTTAAATCTCATCTTTGGGCATTTATCACACCTGTTTGCTGTTTCCTTGGAAAGAATACTCACAATAGTGTTTAAATGAATTGCAGTAAGATTTGTCAGTTGAAACCTAAAAGGGACATCAGGGAACAAACATTTGATTTTTAAAAGTGAAAAAATAAATAAGCAGGTCTTTAAAAGCTTTAAACAAGTTTTCAGGTGATTCAAACAGCCAAAGCTCCATTACAGTCACCATTTGAGACTTCTCAAAATCTTCATGAGATCTCCAAGGATTTATGAGGCCACAAGAAGAAGAAATTAAGACAAGTCTACAGGGGTGTGGTGCCTGAGGTTGCAGGCTCTGAACCTGCTGCACAAGCTGGAGGAGCCTTGCCGCATTGGCATTCTGGCCCTGCAGCCTTCCCCGGCAATCACCAACAGCACAAGAAAATCTTCTCATCTTAAAAATGAACAAAACTTCACTGTTCTCTTGTAAAACTGGAGCCTGCCTATTGAGAAGCACTGAGGAGACTCAAGTAAAGAACTTTCATAATCACATTTTTTTTCCTAACAGCTTTTAGGAGAACACAAAAAGGTCTCCTTCCCCTTGCAAGCCTGGAGAGACCTGCAGAACTGTATTTGACAAAGACAGTCCTTAAACTCAGAATGAGTGGAATTTGACTCAGTTATTCTGCAAGCTAACAGGAAGGAAAGATAAAAATATTGCTTTGAAGAGAGGGGTTTCACTGAAGCAAAATTATATACAAGCATCTAATAAAGTATAATACAAGACTTCTCATTCTTGCAGCTATCATTTTCTCTGCAGCAGATCTCAGATGAATGCTTTCAGCTCTGCTACAGAAGCAAGACACCCTTCATCAGGCCACAAAGCAGTTGTTCTGCCAATATCCCTTGCCTCATGCAAAGTTAACCCTGCTGGGTTTTTTGACTAATGATATCTTCTGTTTGATTCACGCTGCCTCTCCTAATCCCTACACGCTAGTCTTCTACTTTCACCTTTGCTGTCTTCCAGGCATATTACTCCTGCCAGTGTCTTCAATGCCTTTTAACAACACAACAGACTCCTTGAGACAATGATTCTTTTCTCTTGAAGTCACCACTGCTTTGTACCATGGCCCAAGTGGATGGGGGTGTGCACGACTAACATGTTGTTCAACCCCCCTGCACCCAGAATCACAGCCCAGCAGCACACAGGAAGGCACAGTTCCTCTAAAAAAACAGAAAGTTAACCAAGTTCAAGTGGCTCTGGAATTCTAAAAGCAGAGTACATCCACCTCTTATGTACCATGTCACACAAAGAATAAACTGCTCTTTGGAAAAGAATAAATGTCATTCATTGTCTGAGCATGTGGCTGTTTATGAGATGAGATTCAGAAACCATCCTCCTCAAAGCTCCAGAGGCTTCACTGTTAATTCAGGAGCAGAGCAGTGCTCTTCTCACTGTGAGTCTGATGTTACACATAAATGTCATTCCTTTAGAAAGTGCCTAGAAAAAGAGTTTAAAAATAAACAGCTTTAAGCAGAAGAAAGCATTGTTGTCAGTTTTGAATTGGCTTTATTGAGATTTCTTTGTGACTAAGGTTCTGTTACTGGACAATTCAGAGAGCAGAATAACCAAATGAATTTAACTTAGGTTGAAAACTCATCTGAAGTTATCTGAAGGACAAAACCCCCTTAAAACATCTTTTACAAACTGAACTTGAGTGATCCTCCCATTTACTTTAGGCCTTTAATTCTGGTATATTTCTATTTCATTAATTTTACTTCAGTGAAGCAAAAGCAAATCAGACCTGGAAACCTGGTCCATCCTGGATTAGAAGCTCTAGGCACAGTGAAGCAGAAAAGTTTCTCAACTAGCTGAGGTACCAAGAGCAGATTAATTTCCTCTGTCTTCTCCATCTGCAGGGCAGGCAGACCTGCAGATGGTGAGCATGACCAAAATTTCTAGGTTTTCCCCTCATACTACAGAAACACATCAGATGCAGCACTGCTGCTTGCAGCTATGAGGCTCCAGTGAGAGTCCCAGATGGAAAGATAGGAAAAGATTCTCTTACAACCAAAAGCTCATCTTGGCACATGAGCAGCTACCTGAACTGCGCCCTGGAGACAACTCTAACTCTGAGGAAACGAATGCTACTATTATAGAAATCTCTCCAGGGAAGGCCTATTGCTCAGGATGTTTAAAACCAGGCCAGACAGAACAGTGGCAGCAGCACAACAGAAAATGGAAGGCAGAGGCATTTCCTTAGCCTCCAGCTTCAGTGGGATTTCTTTGTTGTTAAGTGGGAAATTGAGAGACCCACAACACTGTAAGCTGGATGTGAGGCTTTTTAACCATTGCTTGCCAAGGTACTGCTCCACTGCCATCTCCTCCTTTTTTTTTTTTTGCTTTGATGATAAACTTCACTTAGCTTTGAAACAGCAAGTCATGCTTCCAGCCCTGATGATGCACTTCACCCAAGAAAAGGTTCCAGGAATCATTACTTCTCTTTCGAGAAGCAATACAAGATCTCTTTCCTCATCAGGTCTTTTGCAGGAAGAAATTACACTTCCTGAAATAACAAGAAGAAAACCCTGAAGGCTAAATATCTGAGGAATAAAAACAGGTAGAGTAGAATCCACAGGGCTTTGTACTGTATAGTCCCACAGACACCATCCCTTTATGCAATGCTGTTGGTCATTTGAATGAATGATTTCAAACAATGTCTTTTTTAACAGGAACAAATTTACTTAAAGGCCTAACTAGGAGACTCTAACCATCCTTAAAGCTACATTCATCTACTGAAAACAAAAAACAAGCAACCAAACACACACAAAAAAACCCCAACAGAATAAAAACATCTAGGTTTTCCCAACCTGTTTAACTTGGGAGTTTGACAGCAGTTTCAGCATGATTCAAAAAACCCTTTTTTGTTAAATGCCTAAGCATGTGAATTACCGTACTGAGTTTCCCAGCAAAGTAACCTACTCAAGTCCTGGCAAGACCAGAGCCTTGCTTGCTCCTTGTTGTGTTTCCAAACAGAAGTTAAACTCATTTTTCCAACAAGATCACAGAAAGCCAGAGACATGCATGTCCTTGCTTAGTCACCCAGCAGTCTGTTCCAGCACTTGCCCTGCTGGTGCATTCCCACCTGTAACACACTTTTTATGTTGTGTTATTCTCCAAGCTCAATGACCAGGTGTTTTTAGAGAGCAAGGACCATATACTTAATCAGTTTTGGAACCTGTCTACTATATCTTGTGTGTATCCCAACAGCCATACCCCATTGACCAGCCTAACACATGTGCATCCCCATTGGCCTGCTCTGGCAGTCACAGAATTCCAGGAGATTCTTCCTGCACACAGCACTGGGCTGTAGAGATCGACCTTATGCACTTTGGGTGAAAAAACCCTCCCATTTTCTGCTCAGTAGAAAGGCACTGGAATCAAATATCTAGCGTATCACTGGACCATGACCTCTTGAACATGCCAGCGTGCTGCCACCTGTCCAGCCCACTGATCGGTAGCAGAAAACACAGGACCACAGCACCTTCAGCTAACAAGCTTAACGCTAAAGCTTTTCTTAGTTACCCGTAAGATGATGCACTAAAAGACACAAGCATCGAGGCATAGATGAAGGTCTGAGAAATCCCAAATTCCCTTCTGCTGTGCTCCACGGGTGTTACTCACAGAGCTGCCGTTGATGGCAGGAGCATCGTGTGTTCCACTGCTGCCCACCCCATCCCACCCGGAGTACTCTGGGGAGAGGACTGACAGCGTTTCCATTGTGCAGGTACAAAGAAATGCCCATCCTGGCCAGTTTCCTTCCCAACCTCTTTGAAGCATAATGCTGGGCTGCCAGGCAGGCACAGAGCTAAGGAAATCTGCCTGCGCTCTTGTTACCCTGCTGACTTGCGTGCTAACCTGGAGAAAAAGTCTCTTCTGCTGGCGGCAGGGGAGTGACCCGCTGCCCACCGGGAAGGCGGCGCTTCACCCGGGGAGCTTCACCCGCGCCGCGGTGACAGCGGGGGGTGAGAGCCGGGCATCCCCGGACTGCGGACAACAAGAAGGTCCTGAAGGGCACTCAAGGAGCAGCCCCAAGGCTCACCTGGAGCCTACTCTACTGGGCTTCCCCTCCTCCTCAGCACCTGCCTGCAACAACCGGGGGGGGTCCCAGGGCAAGCGAACGGCGGCGCGCCCCCGCCACCTGGGGCGGCCCGAGGCGGAGGCTGCCCCGCCCCACCGGCGGGAGCCGGGCTGGTCCCGCCCCGCCCGGCCCCGCACACCGGGGGCCGCGCCATGTGCCGCCGCCGCTGCCACCCGCCGCGGGGGCCGCGCATCGCTCGCCGCTGCTGAACGTGCGAGGGGCGGGCGGCGCGGCCGGGGCGGCGGAGCGAGCGCCGGCAGCGCGGCCGCAGGGAGAGCGGGTCCATGGAGCACAACCACCTTCACCTCCACCTCCACAACGGCTCCCTCCTGGCGCACCAGCGCTATGGCTGCGGCTTGGGATACGCACCTGTCGTCTACTACAGCCTGCTGCTCTGCCTCGGGCTGCCGGGTGAGTGCCGCGCCCCAGGGTGGGCAGCGGGGAGCCGGCGGGGACGGGGAGCTGCCGCGGCGTGGCGAGGCTGCGAGGTGCCCGCAGAGCTGCCGGAGAGGCTGTACCCGGCTGCCCGCCGTGTGCTGCGGGGTGATCGCTGCGGCGGGCACGGAACGCGTTCCTTCGCCGGCTCGGAGGGCAGCAGCGCGGGTGTTTCTCAGCATCCCAGTGCCCCACATGCTGCTGTCCCCGCACCTTCTCTCTTGCTGGGCTTTGTCCCTGCCCTCGCGTCGCTGCGGTCGCTTTCCCACCCGGACTAGGGCGCTCTGACTTTGAACTTGACATGTAAGTCTCAACCCGTCGTGAAGTTTAGACCATAATCCCCTTGGCCGTTTGAAGAGGTACGGAGGGCAGCCTGGTCTGTCCCCTGTCAATTGCGTGCCGGGGCGACAGCGATCGAAAATGCTGTCGAGTTCTGGTGTAAATCTCTGCCTGGCTACCTGGGGCAGGGTTGATTTGCTCTAGGAGCGACATACCACCAGTAAGGACCTTGGCTAGGGATGGAACATTCAGTGAGAGAGTTGTCTTACTTTGGAGCCTGTCCCCACAGCTGATGGAACAGGACAGTGTCTAGAAAGTCCAGTCTTGGGATTAGCACCCTGCAAAGGCAATGCTGACACTGAGATCCTCGAGTACAGGTACAGGACTCAGAACAAAGTCCCAGCTCACAGGGACCAGCCTCCACACTGTATAACCCTCATGGAATTTTTCCACTTAAAAAGGGGACAATGTAGAGATGCTGGGGATGACAAAAGCTCATCACCCCAAATGGGGAAGAGAAGGATGGTTCAGGCTTGGGTGTGGACACCTGTAAGGCACCAGTGCCACATGCAGATAACCACAGCTCAACATGTGCAGATGCCACATGAGCACCACACCAGCATGACTGTCTTAGATGAGCCAGAGCACTTCAAGAGAAGGTTTTTCCTCCCAGAGATGCTTGTCTCAGGCTGTCAGCAAGACACCTTAGCACCCTGGACTGCAGGGAGCTGCCTGTGCAGCACCATTTCTGCAGTTACAGACTGGGCTTCAGTGGGCAGAGCTGCCAGCCCAATGCAGGATGGGCAGACTTGTTCCCTGGCTTAACACCTCCAGCCTCAGAGTAACTTGCAGTGATCCCAGGACAGGCAGAATGAGTTGGGAAAAGTTAGAGCAATCTGATGCACCAAAGCGAATCGGAATTGCAAGAGTGCAATACAAGAGAGTTTGCTTGTGTCTGTGTACAGCTACGCATTTGAAGTGCCATGTAAAATGGCAAGCAGCAATGACAGTTAATAGTCTACAATTTCTAGATGTTTTGTTCACCTTAATTCCTCCTTCATGCAGTTCATACATAGAAATGTTTTAAATCAGACATGAAGAGAAGCCTGCCTCTGAGCAACGCTTGTGCAATTACCAAGTGACGTTCTTCATGCTTTTACATTTTTTCCCCTTCTTGGCTTGTAGTTAAAATTTGAAAATTGGCCAATAGTTCAGACAACTGGAAAGTTAAGTCCTGTATTTCCCTGCAGAAGATGCAGGGCATAGGCTCTCTGCTTTCTCTGCTCCACAGTCCCAACCCTGACCTGAAGAGACCCAGCCAGCAGAGTTGAAAAGGTAGTTTCCTCTTCATTAATTCCTTAGGGATTGCGCAGATCCCCACAGTAATGACAAGCTCTGATTTTGGCACATAATGCCCAGGAACTGACCAAGACCCTCTCAAGATAGCAAGCAAAAGAGTTGTGATGAAGCAGACTCTGGCAAAACTGGCCCTTGTGAAATGGGGGAAAAGTCTTACATGCACAGACAGGAGGCAACCCTTAATGAGTGCTCTGCAGGTACTTGCACAGCTCCCTAAGGATACTGCTTTGTAATTACAGACCTAACGTTGTCATTCCAAGAACATGGTTAAAATCTGTGCATGATCCCAATGAGCAATGGTGACACACATTTCTCAAGGGACCAATCATTGGTTGATTAGAGCAGCAGCACCAGTGATAGAATATAACAGAACTGGCCAAAGATTTGATGGTGCAGCACTGCTGAGTTCCGTGGACTTACCTCAGTCAGCTTGCTCAGTACACACTGTCTGAGAATAACATTGGCACTAACACCTGAAAGTACTACCCAAGTACATCGTTCTGAGTAAGTGCACAGTATGCTAAGGGCATGAGAAATTCATGATTCTCACCCTAAAACTGCACAGAGATGAGAACAAGCTGTTTAAGGGAAGGCTAACATGGCCATTCTTCATTAAGGATGTACAGGGCAAGAGAAGTGGTAAAAAGAGCTTTGCATGTTTTAATTTGAAGCTGCTCTTCAGTTTTCTAACATCAGAAAATTGTAAAGGAAGCACACTGCTTACCTGTTAGAAAAACAACCCTGAAGTCTGCGGGATCTGAGTAATTAGCTTTGCATGGTGCCAAGGACTTGAGAGAAACACTGTCTAGGATCTGTCTTCCCATACAGCACTAGTGCAGTGTTTTGCTGAAATGGAAACTCCTTGAAGAAAGATTGATGAGAAACCCGTTAACTGTTTCTGCCTTTCCTGCTCTAGTGTCAGAAGGAAATTTCACTAACTCAACAACTCCACTTTGAGGCCAAGCGATGCCAGGCCTGACTGTGCTTGCAGAGAAAGCAGCCCTGCCCTTCCCCTTCCTTGTACAGCCCAGGCAGCTCAGCAGATCCTGCTCTCGGCTGTGGCTTTCTTCCCTCCCTATTCAACCAGGCACTACAGAGTCTGAAGAAGGCAGAGACCAAAGTGAACTCCCTTTACTGCTGCTCTGGCAGCAGCACACACAGGCAAGTGCCAGGGTGTGCCCTGTAGAGAGGGGCACCCACGGAGGCACCACAGCACACTGCCCCTGCTGCAGCGTGTGCCACGTGCCAGAGGTGACTGCACCTTCCGATCTGCTCTTCCCTCTAAGCAGTGGCTGGCAAGATAAAGACTGCTTTCTGAAACTGGATTTGAGTGCAGATGTGGAAAGGTGTCCCACAACTGTGCAGCCCCACAGCCAGGAGAAGGCTGTGTGGGACACAGTGAAGCTGCAGGTGCAAGGGCAGGGAGCAGAGTGAGGCAGCCATGCTGGAAGCAGTGTCATACTTTCATTTGGGGGGTGTGTTATCATTTACCAAGCTGTTCTGCTGCCCCTGCACTCCTATTCTCTGTCACTTGGAGAGGACCTCTGAAAGCCCCTTTAGCTAGCCAGGAGGCAAGACTGCAGGAAGTCTTAATGGAAGTGTTTCTTGCCTTAGTGAAAGAAATGCCAGGGAGGAGGTGCTGTTGGATGTGGAGAAGGGAACAAATTGTTCTGATTCAGTCCAGGAGTGGGCTGGTAAGGTGAGGAAGCAAAGAGCAATAGGTATCAACTCTTAGTCTGTCCCTTTGCCAGGAAGAGCCCAATGAAGCAGCTACACCAAAGCGCTCATGCTAGGGTGGTGCCACCAAACGTGGCCCTGAAGGCCATGCAGAGGAGCAGCAGTGCTTGCTGCAGACACCTAGCTTTGACCCTGATTCCTACTTCATTAGAAAGTGCAGTGGCAACTGAGTTGTCTTGCACACAGTCCCCTTTCCCATCAAGGGTACAGCATGTTGCTGCTGAAAGAACCAAGTGGCAGTGTTTCCTAGAATGTGGCCTGGCCTGATGCATGCTTCCAGAGGTCTCATTCCTCCAGATAGTACAGAGAAGCAAAGTAAAATCTGGCCTTCTTACTGCATCATTACTGGCTCCACTTTACTCCCTGGTCCCTCAGCTGTCTGGAGAGTAACTTGGCTTCAGAGGTCATTACATGCCAGTACAGGCACTTATCTAACACCCTTACAGCATCCCCAAGAGGTAACAGACTCACATTAATGCCCCAGGGAAGTTGTGACTCTAAACTTTGAGAGCCTAGTTCACAGATGTTTCTTTTATTTGCATTTGAGGCTTTTGAATAAAAATGATCACACTGATCTAAACACAGATTCAGAACTTTACAAGCTTGGGAAGGCAGCTTAGACACACTTGAGTGCTCCCAGCTGAAGGGTCTGGACAGACAGCTTTCATGTTAGGCATGCTGCTGAACAAGGTGTCACAGAGGTACAGACACCACCAGTCATTCAAAGCCCATCCACACACAGAGTGCACTGGGTGGACTCCATGCAAAGAGAGAGAAGCTGTTGTCCTGGCCTAGAGAGAGCTACATGTAAGGGACCTTACCCTAACAGGTGACAGACTGACTGTCCTCACACAGCAAGCCAGATGCTTCCTGGGGTGTTCAGTTGCCACACATGTGCCTAACCTTTGCACTGTACCCATGCAAACTACATTACAGACACAGGCAAGCTGATAACGATGGAGAACTTGGTCCTTCTGGAGCCCTCTCCTCATATGCAGCTTGGATTAAGGAGGCTGTTTGGGAGGCATGCAAACCAGGATCACTGCCCTGGCAAGGAAGGTACAGCTGGTAGGCTGTGAGCTGAGCATCACTGTCCTAAGAACCACCACCATGCAACAGCCCAGCTGTGTTCCGTCCACTCCCTGGCAGCGCAGGGAAAATGAGACCTGAAGAGTGTTGCCATCTGTGCCTACAGCTGCAGCCTGGTTAGTAGCAAGAATAGGAAAAGGGACAGGTAGCAATGTTTGTTGATGACTCACATGGCATCTAATACCCAGTAAATGCCAAAGCAAGCAGAATATAGATGTACATACAGCACACAGCAGTACAGAAGTGTCTGCCCTGTTTTGGATTCCTGCCATCTACTGCCTTGCATATTCTGCAATCACAGTACATGCTTCTGATTAAAGAAAGCATTTCCAATACCTGAATAAATAGCCTTCCCCATAACAGCACACCTGAACAATAGAAGTGCTAAAGGAAGATCTGAAAATATGAGTGGGAGAATTGTTACATGCAGAGTTATGACCTTGATAAAACAGCGCTCTTTAGCTGTCGCTCATTAGACAGAGTTCACACAGTGAATAAGAACTGAACCCTCCTGAGGCCTGATTCAACCTCCCTTTTATTCAAAGGCCACTCTTCTCTGACTTAAAATCTGAATTGGATGCATAGCCAGTACATTGCATCCTGCTTAAAGGAGAACAAATAAATTGGCTGAACTTGAGCTCAGCTGTCAGAGCAACTGAAGGGCACTGCAGCACATTACAGTAGCACTACTGGACAGAAGGAAACAAAACTGCTGCTAACAGACTTAAAATTAGTCACTTCCTATTGCAAAACAACCACTTTTTGTTTAAGGAGAGAAGAATCATTATGAAAAAGAATAGATTCAATACAGTGCTCCTGCACAGAAATGGTGACAGCAAGGTGTGCATGCAGATGGGAGAGATGTCATCTGGTCTGGAGACTGTGGCCACTAAAGCCTTGTAGTCTGAAAGACAGTATGTGACTGAATCCATGCTGATGCAGAGGAAGATTCGATCTCCCATCTCTGAATGCTGCTACAGAGTACAACTGCTAACTTTGGTTTTCTTTCGCCACATCAGTAGGCGACAACACTGTCAGGGCTGTAATGATAACGAGGTGCAGTATTTGGGAGGCTCAGTAGACTATGAAAATGCACAACCTTGCATGGCAGGCTGATAAAATGGATTGGGAAGAAAAAACTCCAAAGGAGATTTTTTTCCTTGAAATGACAACGTCACAAAAGAGAGAGCACAGCCAGTTTTCACGGTAGGTGGGTAATGCGCGGCCCCCAGTTGCCATTCAGAAGCATTAGGCAGTCTGATCCCCTGCTGTTCTTCATCCACCCCCTTGCTTAGTTCTCTCATCCTCCTCCTCTTCCTGCTCCCGTCCATAAAATGGGAGTGAATCAGCAGAAACAAGCCAGCAGAAGGCCCTCATCCACATACGTTAAAACAATTTGCTGTAGGCAAACAAACAACATGGAGATGTCCTGACGTGGCACGCTCTCTGCTTCCATGCCAAGTGCAAAGCAATATCTGGCCACAAAAACTTTCACCTTCAGTCTTAGGTGGTCTTTTTCAGCCTTTAATCTATTTTTCCTTTAACTTTGAGACATCAGAATAGGAAACAAAGCCAAAATTAACTCTCTGGGCACAGGAGACCTTGCAAGCGATTCCAGTTTTGTTCTGCAGAATGGAGATACAAATGTACATAAGGATCTGACACCCCAATGTCTGGAGCACTGTTGGTGCCATCTGAGGATGGCCTGATGGAAGAAGATGGTGTTGGGTTGCATTCCAGAACACCATTATGGTTGTGCAGGGAGAATGATGTGGAGGCAACCAAGTAGGACCAGGACCAGGACCAGAATCAGAATTAGCACTACAGAGGCTTAATCAAAAGGAATTTTATCTCTTTACCTAGAGAAGAGGAGAGAAGCCTGCCCATTCAAACAGTGCACACATCCTCCTCACTGAAATGGTTCTCCTCTGCCACCTGAAACAAAGTCATTTAACTTCCACATCTCTTCAATCCTGCAGTGCACTGACTGTGCAGTCAGATGCACTAGAGGTTGCTTTTGGTTTCAAGACAAATTACCTGACAGTCAGTTACATCAGACTAGGATATTTCACAAACCTTTGTTCATTCCAAGTATGTTTTCTTCAATATCCAGACTGACACAGCAAAGGGTGATGTATTTAGTGTGGGTGCAGTGCATTCTCCATGGGGTAAATAAAGCCAAACTGTGAGGGTTTTACATAGTCTGTAATTTCCTGCATATTGTGTAAAATTAGGATAGTCTCTGAGAAAGCTTGGCCATGGGGTTTGCAAGCATGAGCTCTTATTGCATTAGCTAATGCTTTAGGAAGACATAAAAACTTTGGGTTTTAGCAAAACCACAGTCAATGGTGAAATCCTCTTAATTATTCATGTTTAGTAAAGAATTCGTGCCAGTCCCCTTATGAAATCACATCCTGCCTCCATCCTAGTAGTCCCATCAGATACCTTTGGCACCTGCCTCAGTGCTTTGGCATTTGATATCAGAAGGGTAGAATGGTTTTGTCGTCCTCAAGCTCAAGTTACTTAGCTTGAGACCTCTTAAACTTCACTGACAGCTCACATTTAGAAGCCACAGACACCTGCCAAATGAGACACCCAAATTGCCTTGAAAATCTCCGTCTGTCCAGATACGCTGCATGAATAACCAAATCCCTTTTATGATTTCTGCATTATTTTGCAGATTGCTTTTTCTTCTCCCAGTGCCAATTTCCAATTAGAAAGCTTTGCTACTCTAGTAGACATTTTTATCCTCATGTAGATGCCTCTAAGAAAGGCTTCAGGAGGGAATATCCAAGGGTCACTAGAGGTTTTCTGTGCTGTAGGCCCAGGTCAGGCAAGGTAGATGAGGAGGGTGAAGACAGCAAAGAGAACCAGATCACTGACCCATTCACACATATGTGGTGGGTACACTGGTGGGAACATACTGGGCCTCCCTGCATCTTAACCTATTGTTCCTTCTGAGCTGTTCTCAAATAGCAAAAATCACCTTATTTTATAAAAGCCAGGGAAAAAACACTACTCTGACAGTCTAGGAAAGCTGTGACTCGATCTTTGAGGTCTCTTCCAACCTTACTGATACTGTGATACTGTAATATCATTACACCTGTCTGCCAGACAAGTTACTGCACTTAAGCCTGAGTGGTTGGCAAGGCTCAAAGTGAGCCATTGGTGTCTCCATGCCACTACTGTGTCTGTGCCATCCAACAGCAAGGATGTACTTTCGGCTAGATCAAAATCCTTCTCTGGTCTCCATAGCCAGCTACAGAGCAATGAACCTCATTCACAGAGCCTGGAGCTGCCACAGCTAATAAAAGCTGTCTGTGGAAAAATGGCTCCAGAGGTCAGATTTCATTGTCAGAATCTGGCTTCTGACCCCTGTGACTCATAAGCATAAGGCCATGCCATGCTTTCTCTGGCAGTCACTAACACGGTCTTCCATGTATGAAGAGGAGTTTAGGGTTGTTCTGGGCAGGAACTCGATCATCCTCTACCTCTAAGTTCACTTTCACCCTCAGAGCTGGCATGGTCTGTCCCTGCACAAATCACACAAGAGCCTTCCTACAAGCTGTAAAATCTCCTCTCACAGCAGTCCTGCTCCTGTGCCTGCTGTAGCAATTCTGATGCTCTTTTCTGACTTAGATCCTTCTCCATCCTCTGGAACATGATGTGGGCACTGGAAGAGGGCCCTTCCTTCCCAAGGGCAAGTGTGTGCATGCTGTTTGGCAGCACTGAGACAACTGAACAGATAATAAATCAATGTATTTTAAAAATCGATCCTCGCAGGAATTTTCAGGGAAGGAAGAACTTGTACAAATTATGCTCTATAAAGTCTCTCTTTACACTTTGCAATAGTTTAGGGGAAAATCTGAGGATATGATAATAAAAGAGAAGAACAAATGACATTAGCTATGAAGAAGCACCATCATGAAAGTTGTCCCCACCTGCTGCATGAGAAAAACATGGAACTGCCCCATCTTTATTAATGGCAAACAGCATCCAGGGCTCATTTTAAAAGACCATGTAAGTGACTGTAGCCAACATCATTAACGAGCGTGTTTGCTTTGCCACAGCGGTTTTTTCCCTTCCTTGTTATGTGGCCTACATCAGACATCACCCATTGCCATCATCTTCTTCAGAGAGCTCTCACAAGAGCTGAACACCATCCTCATCTCTAATCTGGTAATTCTTGGTGAATGACTGTCAGTAACCGCAGCCAGATCTGAGAGCTGGACATGGTACCTGTTTACATTCTAATATTGCCTCTAGTTTAGAGGAAACAATCTATTCTCATTAAGCCAAAACACTACTCCCCCCCCCTCCTCCCTTCATGTATTTTTAGCATATTGCACTTAGAGCCTCACAAATTTCCACGTGTAGGAAAGAAGTGTTAACTAACGTGGGGGTTTTTTAAAGCCATTTAAAATTCCCTGTTTGTAAACCATCAGGTGACGAATGCGAAGCCTGCAGAGTAGTTTCATACATTGCACAATAATTTATAGGGATCCTAGCAACAACTGTATTGGGTAAAAGGCGTCCATTATATCCAGTGACCTAACATTTATCACGCTCAGTAAGCGACAGACACTCCTGGCTACTTCATTTAGCTGCTTTATGGCGCTGAACTGCTGAACCACACACCAGGCCTTATTCCCAGCGCGGCGGCGCTACCGCTTGTGTTGGAAAGGCTATTTCCCCCCACAGGCTGCTGTGTGCCTGCAAAATGTTCTCATTAAAAGAACACACAACCAAACACACCAAAACCAAAGCCCACAAAGATGCCTATTTGTTCTTTAGACAGACAGAATTGCTTCTGCTTAAGCTTGCATGCAGCGATAATAGGCCATGGAAGGAGCACTCCGAATCCCCTGCGAAGGCTGTGGTTAGACACTGTTTGAGCTATAATAGTAATCCACAAAATACAAAGATGGAGAGAAAACTGTGCCTTTAGGTCACAGGTACTGCTTCGAGGAGGCACAGAAGACAGCCCAGGCTTTGCTGGCAAGTCAAGGACTCAGCAAGCAAGGCAGCATGGCCTCAGTATGGGAAGCAAACACAAATGGTAGAATCATAGAATTATCAGGGTTCCAAGAGACCTCAAGCATCATCTAATTTCAACCCCCCTGCCATGGGCAGGGACACCTCACACTAGATCAGGCTGGCCAGAGCCTCATCCAGCCTGGTCTTAAACACCTCCAGCGATGGAGCCTCAACCACCTCCCTGGACAACCCATTCCAGGGCTTCACCACTCTCACGGTGAAGAACTTCCTCCTCACATCCAGCCTGAGTCTCCCCACCTCCAGCTTCATTCCATTCCCCCTAGTCCTATCACTACCTGATATCCTAAGAAGTCCCTCCCCAGCCTTCTTGTCGGCCCCCTTCAGATACCGGAAGGCCACAAGAAGGTCTCCTTGGAGCCTTCTCTTCTCCAGACTGAACAGCCCCAATGACCTCAGTCTGTCCCCATAGCAGAGGAGCTCCAGCCCTCTGATCATCCTCGTGGCCCTTCTCTGGACACCTTCCAGCATGTCCAGATCCTTCCTGTAATAGGGGCTCCAAAACTGGATACAGTACTCCAGGTGGGGTCTCACCAGAGCAGAGATCCACAAGAGAACCCAAGTTACTCCTAAAGGATCCCTCTCAGATGTGTAGGGCCTCTAATGGCACAAATTTCAGTGCTACAATCTGTGCAATTTGAAGCTGATAAAGTCAAAGGACATGTCAAAGGAGAAGTGTAAGTGCCCTGTGACAAAGTCTGACCAAGTTAGAACGTTGCCATATTTTGAGCAGTGTGGACCAACGGTGTTTGGGTGTCAAACGCTTTCAGATGCTGTATCTCAAAAGGCATCCTTGTGACTGAAGGAAAAGAACTGAGACTCTACCTTTTCTTACAGCTGCCTTTCATCATCTGCTAGTGGCATCTTGAGGTTTCAGCCAGCTAGTCCCTAATCAAGCTGGTTCTCAACCAGATATTTATAAATTCAGAATACTGCACTGCAGCAAGTGACGCTGGCATAAATTCTTGTCTGTCATCTTCTAATCAACCCTCAGCACAGAGATCAATCTTTTTCAAATTCAGATTACCTGAACTATGTAGTATCTAGAAAAAACATTACAAGAAATGAGCAGCATGTGCTGTCCAGGACAATTTGGAGGCGTTAACCTGTCCAGCAACTGTAAGTTACAGTAGAGTCGGGAACTTTTGCATCTCCGTTATCGTCTTTGCTATAGTTCTTATCACTAGTTACAAAATCAGTGCAAAAATTTGGGTAAAAAAGGTTGAAGTGTGGTCTCAGAAGCTCTTCCATCCCCTTTCACCCGCAGTAAGTAATTTTTGCCCACAGGAGAGCTCACGAGACACTGAATAGGCACCCAGGAGTCACTGAGATGATGGCAGAGGGACACAGTTGTTGACATGGGGCAGTGTTCCTGCCCATTTCCTATTTTATTGAGCTTTTGATAATGTTTGAGGACACACCAAGGACCAGCTTAGCACTGGCTTGGAAACAGATGAAGGACAGAGACTTGTAGCTCATCTTCACTTTCCCTGCACAGCCTGCAGCAGGAAAAGCACTCCTAAATCCTGTGCTGACACACTGTCAACTTGGCAACTTTCTGCTGCACCCCATTATATATCTGTTTTCACAAAGTAAATGATATTACTATATTTCATATCATCCAGCCATAGGAAAAAAAAACACCCTAATGTGATCCTGGTGAAAGCATTTCCAATACAAGATACTGTAACCCTTGCAGAAAAATTGGATAGAGCTTGCATGTACTTTGTCAGATCAATTTTCTAATCCGGCTCACCCAGCAAAGCCGGCTGGCGTTAGACAAATAACCTGCATTTCAGTACAGGCTGTTACTGCCGTTGCTGGGAACCCTGAGAAAGGTGGGGGGAGGAGGAGCAGAGGAAAGGATTGCTTGTAGATCTGCTCTTGTGGAGAATACAGGAGAGAAGGATAGGGCCAAACAGTGGGACCCCCCAGAATAGGCAAAAGAGATGGAGAACAGGGCTGCTCTGCCTGGATGTGGTGCAGCTACAGCATCTCTGCAGGAGCAACTCTGACAGGCCGCAGTTACCAGCGAGGACCAAACATGCTCGAACACCCACTTAGAATACATAGAATAAACCAGGTTGGAAGAGACCTTCAAGATCATCGCGTCCAACCCATCAACCAATCCAACACCACCTAAACAACTAACCCATGGCACCAAAACACTTGCTGCATGCTGAGTCCAGCTGTTACCCCTGGAGTGAGTCGATTCCAGAGAGGTCACATACTGTATTTGTGAAGCTGAGCTGCACCACCTGGCTGGCCAAAACCAACAATGGCTGCACAGCCATGATAAATGCTCCAGCTTGAGGATTTCCTTGACAGTACATCACTCACTGTACCTCTAGGGCTCATCGGCAGGCACAACAAGAGGCATTTTGTAAGCAAGTAAGTGAAAAATGACACAGCAGTTCTGACTACATCACCCCTCATATCCCACATCTGCTCTGGGCAGAAATAAATATAGTTGCATTTCTGTTAATGGAGGGCAGAACCAGAAAAATTCTTCTGAAGGCAGTTTGAGAAAATATTGTTGGAATCATCATTCTTTTAAGAAATTTATTTAGGGAAGGAGTCAGTTGATTGTCATGTTTGCTTTAGTTTTGTTCCAAGATACAAATTTAAGTTAATGAAAAAAATAGGTGACACTGAACAAGGGCAGATACTCAAGTACATTCACTCTGCTGTAGTTCATTTCCCCAGTGGCAGAAATTTTGGCTCATTTTAGATTTCAACTCATGTTAGAGACAAAATGCTTCTCTCCAAAGCCCACCTCACCCTTCTTATCTGTTACTTCTTGGGGGGGAATGAAAAAAGCAAAGGGGGAAATAAAAGTGTGTGTATGAAACAGATTGTTTTCACTCTTGCTGCTCCCTCCTACTGCCTCTGCCTCCCTGCACATGGGTATGGGTCCCACCACCCTCTCTTCAGGATGCTGCCATCATGCCTGTAGCAGCAGCAGGTCCAGGGACATAACTGCCTCTACATCTGCTCTGAGGAGACAGCAAAGAGCTGCTGGATGCCACCTAACCCTGTGTGTCTGGAGTGAAAGTCCCGAGTTTTTCTGTCCCTCATCCAGATCTGCCAGGAAATAGTGTCAGTGTATCTCACAGCTGGGAGCAGGGCCTCACGCTCCTCTCACTGCAACAGCTTCTCTGAGGAACCCAAGCCTAGTGTCTTCCTTTTGGTTTCCTGGACTTCAATAAAAGTGGTCACGGTGCTAATTGCTTGAATAAAGCTACTGGTCCAAGCAAGTACTTGGAAAAGCTGGTGTCATGCCTTAATAGCCTAACTCTGTGTTTCTGTCTCCACAGCAAACATCTTGACAGTCATCATCCTTTCCCAGCTGGTGGCTCGCCGGCAGAAGTCCTCCTATAACTATTTGTTAGCTCTAGCTGCTGCTGACATCCTGGTTCTCTTCTTCATCGTCTTTGTTGACTTCCTCATGGAAGACTTCATCTTAAACAAACAGATGCCTCAGGTACTGGACAAAATAATTGAGGTATTGGAATTTTCTTCCATCCACACCTCCATTTGGATTACGGTTCCTCTGACAATTGATAGGTATATAGCTGTGTGCCATCCGCTGAAGTACCACACAGTGTCCTACCCTGCTCGTACTAGAAAGGTCATTGTAAGTGTCTATATCACCTGCTTTTTGACCAGCATCCCCTACTACTGGTGGCCCAACATTTGGATCGAAGACTACATAAGCACATCGATGCATCACGTCCTCATCTGGATCCACTGCTTTACTGTTTACTTAGTGCCCTGCTCCATCTTCTTTATCCTGAATTCCATCATTGTGTACAAGCTGCGGCGAAAGAGCAACTTCCGACTGCGAGGGTACTCCACGGGGAAAACAACAGCCATTTTGTTTACTATAACTTCTATTTTTGCCATACTTTGGGCACCAAGAGTAATCATGATACTGTATCACCTCTATGTGTCACCCATAAACAACAGCTGGGTGGTGCATATTGTGTCGGACATCGCCAACATGCTCGCGCTGCTGAACACTGCAATTAATTTCTTCCTCTACTGTTTCATTAGCAAAAGATTTCGCACAATGGCAGCTGCCACGCTGAAAGCCTTCTTTAAATGTCAGAAGCAACCTGTACAATTCTATACAAACCATAACTTTTCCATAACAAGCAGCCCTTGGATTTCCCCAGCCAACTCTCACTGCATCAAAATGCTTGTTTACCAGTATGATAAGAATGGAAAGCCTATAAAAATATCACCGTGAGAAGGGCGAGAGAGTTTCTGGGTGCAAGTTCTTTTCAAGTGGTTACATCCCCAGGATGTCATTTGTTGAAATGGCTGTTTCAAAGAGGGGTTCTTTGATTTCATTTCCCTGGGAGATAGAGGGCAGATCAGACTGTAAGGAGGGAACAGGAGCACTTGATTTGAGGAGGAAAAGCGAGAAGGCAGGCGCCTCTGTCTCTTACACAGCCTTTTGAATATGCTTCAGAGTTCAAGTCTTAGTGTTTAGTCGCACTCAAACATTTTGCATTCCAGCACCAGTGCGGTCCAAAGTCATTGGAGGGAGAAAGCCACAGCAGTGTTGAATGACAACTTTTTAAAACACAATGATAAAACCTTACTTGACCATGCAGTTCCCTGTCCATGGAGCCAACAGATGCTTTTACGCACTGCGGAAGGTGCCGTTTCTGGTGTGCGCACTTGCCAAAAACGATGTGTTGTTTCTGACATGAAATACCATCACACACAGTCTTTCTTGCTGTCAAGAGCTCATTGCAGGAGGCAGTCTGCGGGACACGAACTGTGACAAGCCCTTTTTTGGCTCATTTGAGCAAGGCTTGAGGACCAATGTAGTACCTGTTGCAGCCTTGGCATGGAAAGCAGTCCTGCAAGCTGCCAATATTCATGGTTTAAGCTATTATTTAAGAACGCGACCAAGACAGGGGAGCTCAAGGGAGAGAGGGAGGTTTCTAGAGCCAAGAACAAAAGCAGCATCTTTTTCCAGCTATTTCAGTTATAGCAGCTAAAGAGGCCAAGTCCTGATGCAGAGCTCCCACTGCAGCTGCTCCTGCAAGGGTTGGAGTGATCACAGGCTTTAGGTTCTTTTGTAATCAGTAAAGATTCTCAGTTATCCCCCGTGTTCAGAGATTAACACATAAAAACCTCAACCTGTGATCTTCTGATGGATGATGCCATTCTGTTGTAAATCTGCCATTTAACTGTTAAAAAAAATTTACCCTGTTTGTGAAAGAAACCCACTGAATACCAAACAGCTGTAAAAGCATAGATCAGCCTGGACTAAGGCTTTTAAATATTTACCTTATTTAAAATATTCTCTTCCTTCACATTTCATAGCCAGCATCCCAGGAATGCTGAGTGTAGAGAATGAGAGAAGATATTTTAGAGGAAGGCTGAAAATGCATTTCTTTTCATTTCTAGCCTTGTCAGATCTTAGCATTTGGTATCTCAGAGCCACATACCAGAATGTTTTTACTTCTGTATTGGGCACTTAATGCAGCCTTACTGAATGTGAGAGCAGAGACTTCCTTGCATGGTGAACACAAGCACAATGTGGTCAGTAGACACAGCAACTTCTCAGTAACTGCAAATAAGAAGTAGCCTGGTGCTAGTACTGCATTTGTGCCTGTATCCATCTGCACTGCCAGCAGAAAGCTTGTGGTGCATCAGGGACTGATGTAGCAAGGTAATCTGAGAATGGATCCAGTAAATCCCGCTTTGGTGGGATCCGAGGGCTGAAAGCATCTCCCAAAAACCCAGGATGACTCAGCTTTGGTGCATTTCCCCTAAGAAATACCAAGTCTGCAAAAGTCCTTCTGAGGAAACAGCCTGGTTCCCTTCTGCCACAAAGGTTGCATTTGTGCACCGACTTGTAGTGGTGCTCTGCAAGAGCAAAACCCATGCCAAACCTGAGCATGCCTTCCCTTGGAGGGACAGCAGCAGAAGGTGCAAGCCATGAAGACTGGAACGCCAGGCAAAGGCTGGCTTGTGTGTGGAGGCACTTTCTCAGGAGAGATCAAGGCTACTCAGGTTGGTCAGGAGCACAGAGACAGGATGCCCAGCACCTCGATGTGCACACACCACCCAGTCCTGTCCCACTAGCAGAGCAGCAGGAATCGCTGCTCAGCACTCCTCTGCGAGGTGCTGGAGCACCCCCAGGACCACTCTGGTTAGAACAAGGAGAGGGCAATGTCTCAGGAAAGGGGGAGCTGAGAGCAAAAGCTGACCCTTCCCACCCTCCCTGGATTCAAAGGGAAATGAGGAGCCCCCTCAATCCTATAGACTGTCCCTGTGATCTCAACAAAGCTTCACACTTACTTGCAATAACACAGCCTAAGAGAGATGCTCAGCCTTGCCGTTTGTCACGGCAAGGTTAAAATGATTGCTCCCTTTACCGCTGTTTTACAGAGATCGTTTTGTGGCCATGCCTTCTACCCTCCTCTCAGAAACCTCTCTCTGGTCTTTGTCAGTTGATAGTAACCAAAGTTACCTTCTGAAAAAGGGTACTGTACGCTCTGTTTTGAGGAAAACACTGTATTTATAACTTATTTTTATTCTCACTTTGTTATGAGGAATGCTTGTCCGAGTTACCTGTGAATGAGTCTAAAGTGCAATATCTATGTAGATAAGTGGTTCATTTTGGAGAATGTAGCTATTGAAAGCAAAACAAAAAACCCTTTACACAAGAAATTCACTATTTACTTAATAGAATAATAACCTTACAGAAAATAGTGAATGTTTAGGGCTTTTATTTATTAAAGAGAAATGCAGTTAAGTGCATGGCCTATGCTGCCATTCACCTGGTGGGACTGGTTAGGTTTTGTAACATAATGTTTAGCCTGCAAAGTAGCAGCAGCATCTGATTTTTTTTTTCCCCCTGCCTTGATGATGTATTTTTGTAGATTGCCATATTTAAAACAACCACAACAAAAAAATCATTCTGCATTAATATTTTATTTCCCCCACTAAAAATAAACCCATTAAATTGCTGTAACTGCATTTGAAAACAAACCAAAACACACACCCACACCCCCCTCAACAAAACCCAAACCTCACAATCCTTTTCTGTAGCGTTTCAGAAATGACAAGGTGCAATTTTCGTGTACAGTGGATTGGTCATTTCATTTCTGATAATTTAGGGCTTTAAAAGCTTATGGCCAAAACCCCCTGAAGTCAACGGGAAGGTTTCTTGTGGGTTTTGTGGTTTAGTTTTTCCAAGCCCCATCAATTTAGGAGGACTTTAGATCAAGCCGTATCTTGTTAACAGACATTTGAAGCCTTCTTTAGAGTCCCCTTTGGATAATAAAGCCTTGACTCTTTAGTCTGCCATATGGGAGCTGCTGTTGATAATACTTGCCTTATTTTTGGTTGTGTGAAGCATTTTTGCAATGACTGTTGCTAACTTAGCCAATGTCTTGCTGTATTGCTCGTACCTCCTCCTTTACCAGTAGTAAAAACTCAGCCAAGCCCACAGAGCGTCATTATTTAGGGGGAAAAAGCATCGTGGAGGCAAAACCATCTTTGTTGTGGAGATTGTCTTTTGTACTCTATTTAATTTCTATTTAAAATATCTACAATTAGTAGGAAAAAAACAAAACAAACACACACTAAACTAAACAAGCTGTGAATGGACAGTTTTACAGTTCCTTGTAGGTATGTGTCCTTGAAGACCACAGCTAGGAACAAAATGTTTTAGACGAGTTGCTGGTATGTAAAATTCCAGGACCTATCACCTATTTAAATTGTGAATATTGATATTTTCATAAGTAGACAATATATTGTGTTTGACAAACTTGTTTGTATTATAATAAATTATGAGATGGTGCATAACTTGCTACTGTGTCTGGAGCCATTCTTTGATCTACAAATACTTGGGATGTACTTTTGATTTTTAGTTACTTATGATATACTACAGGTAAGACCACAGTCCTTGGCAACTGTGACTCAGTAAAACATGGCCTTGGATCACGGGTGCTCATTCAAGTGTTGAAAAGTGTCCTGAAATAAGATGTGTAAGTTACTACTGTCTCAGTTCTTCTTTTTGAACCACAGTCCCAGCTTCTGCAAGTTAGGTTTGGCTTTTAAAACAGTGAATCTCTATCCCTAACACCAGTGAAAAGTTGGACCTGACACTATTGACACCTGTCCAAAGCAGGTGTAATGCCAGAAAAATCAGGCTGATGCCCCTGGTCATTGCAAGTGATGAGATACCCTGAGCTGAGCCCAGAAGAACAGAATACGTAGCCCTATTTCCCACCACTGATCAATGATGATTAATGACATAAGCTCCCCTGCAGATATACTGTATTCAGTCACAGGAGCATGGGCAAAAGGGAGACATGGCAGTTTGACTCAAATTGGAGAAGAGAAGGGCACATTAACAGGCTGCCCCAGGAAGTGGTGGAGTCACCATCCCTGGAAGTATTGAAAAGATGTGGTGCTCAGGGACATGGATTAGTGGTGGATGTGACTGTGCTGGGTCAGTGGCTGACTTGATCCAACCAAAAGGATTCTGTGAAATCTACACACACACACACCAGCCCACTCATATGTTCCTGTAAGGTATTTCAGTCTATTGCAGATCCCTCAGGAAGCAATCCACTTAGAGATCTCTGTTAACTGTTAAATATGTGAACAGGATAAGTGTGTTACACCTGCTGCCAGAAAGAGAAAGCGCAAAGAAACCAAACAACTATGATGAGAAAATACAAAATCCTGGAGATTGAAAGTGGATTCAGGATCTCAGGGGACTGCATGTGAATAAATGTTGGTCTTCTTCCAAATGAAAATCACTAATACTATGCAGAATCCATACTCCCATCAAATCTAAAACCTTGTGGGATCAAGATCCTAGTTTAAGAAGGACATTGAGAGACTTGAACATGTCCAGAGAAGGACAACGAGGCTGGTGAGAGGCTTGAGCACAAGCCCTATGAGGAGAAGCTGAGGGAGCTGGGGTTGCTTAGCCTGGAGAAGAGGAGGCTCAGGGGAGACCTTCTTGCTGTCTACAACTACCTGAAGGGTGGTTGTAGCCAGGAGGGAGTTGGTCTCTTCTCTCAAGCAACCAGCACCAGAACAAGAGGACACAGTCTCAAGCTGCAACAGGGGAAGTTCAGGCTGGAGGTGAGGAGAAAGTTCTTCACAGAAAGAAAGACTGGCCATTGGAATGTGCTGCCCAGGGAGGTGGTGGAGTCACCGTCCCTGGAGGTGTTCAAGAGGGGATTGGATGTGGCACTTGGTGCCATGGTTTAGTCATGAGGTCTGTGGTGACAGGTTGGACTTGATGATCTTTGAGGTCTCTTCCAACCTTGGTGATTCTGTGGACAAGCAATAGGACATAAAAAGAGCATTAAAAAAAATTATTAAGCTAAGCAGAGGGGAGTAGAGAAGGAACTAACCAGAAAGATCAAGAGATATAGGGTTAAATACACAAAAGGAGAGGGTGATCCAGGCAATGCCTGACCTGCTTGGGAGGTCCCCCTGCTGCAAAAGGCTTGGGAACAGATTTTAAAGAACAGCCTCAGAGAGACAAGTGAGGGAAAAGGGGCACTGCTGAGAGGGGGGCAGTGTCGGATTTGACGGAGCTTATCATCAGAGCTGTTCCTTATGGAGGCAGGCTGGGTTCTAGAAGCCTGTCTGAGTACTTTCATTAAGGACTGGCAATGAGAAGCGCTGATGAGGTGCACGGATTTTTAATAAAGGCAGGGCACTGCTGGCGAAGGACTGAAGGGAAGGCATCTCATGTGGAAACCAGACGACCTTGAAGATTCAGATGATAAAAATGGGATGAATGCAATAGTAATAAACACAAGGCTCTTCACTTGTCTGTCTGTAACAATGCATTTGCTGTAAAACCTCAGTAGGCAGAAACAACCACGAGCCCCAGTTGTGCCAGCTGGGCTCGAATGATGATGAGTCACCCACAGAAAGCAGCTGAGAAAAATCCCAGAATTTAATCACAGACATTTCTACAGCTACAGCACAGAATTAATTCTGTTTTACAAGACTTCATGTGCCATATGCGCCTGTATATATATTTGTAAAGGGATAAATAGCAGTAGTTAGAGGAGAGCTTGATAAAGAAACAGAACTGGAACAAGAACTCTCCTTGGGTAAATTTGCCCTGAAAGTTAGAAGACAGCCTCTAATTACCAAATCAGAGAGGCTCAGCAAAAGCCATTCTAGCAGCCCAGGTCTCCCCATTGGTTTTAAACAGAGTTTGGTAGGTTCATGGGCAGGATTCTGAAATGGGGCAGGCAGTAGGATGGACTGGGATCATGCATCCTCAGAGCTGACAGTCACACAACCCCAAGCTGCACTTCCCACGCAGCTTGGCAGGTCCCTAACTCTGCTTGAAGGACGGCAGAGGTGTCCCTCGAGTCCTCCCACTGGGGTTGCTTCGAGGGAGACAGCCAGCACAGGAGCCGTGACAGCCACCAGCTGTTCAAAGCGACTCCTGTGAGCAGCCAGAATTAACTCAGCAGCACTTGCTGAGGACGCTGCAGATGAGGAACCACTGCTAATGCATTCCCCATTAAACTCACACTGACTTCTGCCTCAGCTGCTCAGCTCTTTAAAAACCTTTTTAAACCCAGAATAAAAGGCAGCCTCACACAGTCTTGAACTGTTAAATAATAATCCCACTATTAGCAGGCTGGGGCTGGACTTGCCAGCTCTGCCTTTCTGACAGCATGCAATTAATTCCCAGGAGCTGCCAGACACAACAAGGGGGTTGAAAGGCTCCAGCCTTTTATAATAAATAAGCACCACATAAGAATTTACTATTAGCTTACTATAGTGGACTAGAGACACATAAATATTACAATTACAAAATTCTGTCCAAAAAGAGTAAGTTAAAGGCTTGTGTTTTCCTGCTTTACCAACAAGGCTAGAAACCCTGCTCCACTTTTTCGTTCCTCAGCACCTTCATTTGGCAGACTAAATGGACAAGACCAAAACACAAAGAGTATGATATTGGATATTACTGTCAGAAGATCAACTTTCTGTAACACAGCATACCAAAGACCTTCAGCTAAGCATGATACTTCACACTGACTGGTGCTGTGCAGCATCAGGAAACAGCCCTTGGCCTGAGGACTGTGGGGACCTTGGCATCCAGACAGCCTAGTGCTGCAGGGGGCCCATTAGGTGTAGGTTACCCTTGGGAACAAGTCATGGGAAAGCCTGAAACGTAACAGGGAACAGAGGCACCCTATGATGCTATCTTCACCACAGCTAGGAGAAAGACACTAGGACAGCGCCTGTCACTGGAGCCCAACTCCCAGATAGAGGCACAGCAGTGCAGATGAATGATGGCCTTCACATCTCCAAAGAGCAGCAAAGGGTTAACATCACAAAGTGGATCAGCTTCTGGTGGTTTAAGACATCAGTGGCTCCCACCCTTGCAGGTCACAGCACAGTGAGGCAGCCCAGCCACAGGAGAGGTGTCTGACCCTTGCCAACCCCACAGATCTGCCTCTCAGGTGGGGTTCACCTCACAAGACAGAGATGCCTGTTGTGTAAACAGCTTCCCACCAGCCATTCATCCTGACCAACAGACAGGACCAGAGGAAATGGTTTCAAGCTGTGCCAGGGAAGGTTCAGGCTGGATGCTAGGCTACACTTCTACACAGAGAGGGTTCTCAAACATTGGAATGGTCTGCCCAGAGCAGTGATGGAATCGCCATCCCTGGAGATATTCAAGCAGTGTGTGGACCTGGTGCTTAGGGACGTGGTTTAGTGTTGACCCTTCAGTGCTGGGCCAAATGTTGGATCAGATGATCTCTTCCAACTGGATGTTTTCTGTGATTCTGTGCACAGCAAGCAGCCCTGTACGTGCCGGTGACGAGCACTGTGCCTGGCAGCAATAAAAAGTACCACGAGTCCAACTAAGCTCACAAACAGACTCAACAAGTCATCAAAGCCATCTTCTAAAGCTGCATGCATCTCAGAGGATCTCCAGCATTATCTGGCCACAGCTGGCTGTTTAATCAGCTGCCTGCAGGAAGATCCTCACACATAATGAACCAATCTTCATTTAAGCCAACATTGCACTGGTGTGACCTTCTCCAGGAGAACCTATGTGTAAACTCCAGCAATCAGCAGCAGAGCAGCTGCGTGTAGGAGGCTCACGCCTGACAATTCACCACTCACAGCTGAACCCAGAGTACACCAAAGAGCACTTTGTGTTCGTGTCTGTGAGCACTGAGAGGGCAACACCACTTGCAGGGTGAAGATAAGGATACACATCTGCAGAGTAGCTGAAGAAGAGACCTGCTTAACATGCAAAACCATCATGCTCCATGTGAGCAACTGCACCAAGTGATTCAGAGAGGAGAATGAATGGGGAAGGAATGAAATTTGCAGTTTAATTAAACTAGTAAGAATGATCCAAGTGGGGAAAACTGAGCAACAGCACAGAGGACTCCACAGGCAAAAGACAGTGGCCATGTTACTAAGCTGTCACCTAGTAAGGAGTTCATTAGTATAAACATAGCTACATCTTAAAAGCATCACTGAGTTTCTGGAGAGAGGAATGCAGGATGCCCACAGGCAAAAATTAAGCCATCACAGAATCACTTAGGTTGCAAAAGGTCCTTAATGCCAACTGTAGTCCAAAGCAGCAGAATATCCACTGCTCCTCTGGATGACCAGTTCAGGAGGGTCCCACCAGATCCCCACAGAGACAGAGGATGATGGAGACCATGCAAAAGGATCTTTCCTTCAGGGACTGCCCTGAAGGAAAAAAGCACCATGAAGAAAAGGGCTGCTTTCATCTTGTATTGGGTTTGTGTAGCAAGGTTTTGGTAGCAAGAGAGCTACATGGGTGGCTTCTGTGAGAAGCTGCTAGAAGCTTTCTATATCCAGTGCTTCCAGGAGCAGCTACCACACTTGCTTAGAGCCACCACAGCCTGTTTGAAGCAAATGATTCAACTGACTCAACACGACTCTTGTGAGCCATGAGAGTTTGGCAGTCTCAAACAGCTGTCACACTCTGCATAAGGCAGATGGAGAAATGAGTGCTGCTGTGGGTTCTCAACCCAGCATGTCAGCTTAAGTGCCACCACCCTGACCTCCCCTTCGGCAAAGCCACTTCCTGCACCTGCAAAGCTTTGTCTCCTCGGTCAGCACTGCACATTCCCACCCACCACACGATGCTCATTGATGAAGTTTGTGACACAACTCAAACAGGCAGGGGCTCAGAAGAGAACTGCTCATGTCCACTGAGCTCCCAGCTAATTAGTGGAATATCTGTTGATCAAAATGGTGTTTCAGAAGCAGCTCACCTGGATCAGCCTTTTCAGTCACAGAATGGTAGGGGTTGGAAGGGACCTCAAAAGTCCAAATCCAGCCCCACTGCCAGAGCAGGATCACCTAGAGCAGGTCACATAGGAATGCATCCAGGTGGGTTTTGAAAGTCTCTAGAGGAGACCACCACCTCTCTGGGCAGCCTGCTCCAGGGCTCTGTCACCCTCACAGTGAAAAGTTTTTCCTTATGTTCTTGTGGACCTTCCTATACTCCAGCTTGTATCCATTGCCTATTGTCCTATCATTGGACATCTTTGAGAAGAGCCTGGCCAAGACCTCTCAATTTCACAATTCCTAAATCCATCCCTCATGTAAAGACATGAGCAGGAGATGAAGGCTGTTGTTGCAGAGTCAAAGGACAGGGTGTCTGCAGACACAGTGGTGCTCTGTGAGCGCAGGTTGTAATGAACTTGTGTGCTGAGGGTTCACAGGCCAGGCTGACCCCTCAGCAGGTACAGGGATTTGCTTCAAGACCCAGGGTTAGGACAGACAGCTGCTTTATAGGACTGTGGGGATGCTTCCCACCTTCAGAGCTCCATCTTGAGAACTGCACTGCCACAGAAGCCTGCTGTAAGGATTACTGCAAACAGACAGACATTAAACAGCCACTTTACTTTAAAGCCAGTGCATGATTTCCAGAAGACCCCTACCCTCCACCATATGTGCCCTGCATGCAAGAAGAGTTGTGCTATGGCCAGTGCTCTCCGACAGAGCTGTACCAAGCTGAATGTGGCTCCATTAATACCAGCTGCTGCTAGCAGTGTGTTTGGTCACCTGGGACAAACACCTGTGGCAATCACTTGACTTCATAGCCTAAGTATAAAGGAAAAGCAGGTTCTGATTCAATGGTGTAAAAAGATCCAGGAACAAGAAATCTGCATATTTCCAAGGAACGCCTACCAACATCCAGGTCAGAAATTTAGGTCACACTGGCCCTGTTACATTGCTGTCTTCTGCTCTGAAACAAGGACCCAGCTCCAGAGGACAAGGCCTTAATATGCATTAAACCAGTTCATTAACAGGGAGAGGCCAGGAGCTTTGTGCTACACTTTTTGCACTGAATGCATGTGAAAGATGAATATGAAACAAAGAAGTCACAAATGGTCAGAAAGCCACTGACTGTGACAACAGAGCCAGGGTTGTAAAATCCAGGAGACCAGGACATGTGGTATGCTTTTCCAGGATGTTAGCACATTCTAGCAGTTTCTACCACCTTGAAACTCAGGGTAAGGGGTGGGACGGTGGAGGAGAACAACCTTGCAAGTCCCGAGCAAACATTACATTCAAGTGCAAAAATCAAGTCTACAATTGCTTGCATGTTAAAGCATCATTATGTTCTAGGAAACCAACTGTAGTTTTAAATGTTAATAGAGTAATCAAGTTCTCATGCATAAAATAGGAGTGGTTGAGCTTTGTTTCCCATCAAATAAGAGCTGTAATTCCCCTCTTCTAGTGCACCTCACCAGAGGTGCCAATGGTAAAAACAGCAGGTGAACAAGGAAGACCAGTTAGGGGACGATCTACCATCAAAAAACAGGGGACTGAGTATTCAATTCCCTCTTGACTTTTGGACAAAAACCAAACCAGCCAAACAGACAAAACCCCAATCCAACCAAACAGACAAAAAACTAACCACCCCTGTGCTTCTGGGCACAACGTAAGTTGGTTCAGTTCCAAGAGCCAATGTTTCACCTTAGTGTAATTACTCTGTATGAACAACTTGCACAGAGGAAAGTCACCTACTGATCCCTGACAAACTTGATGCAGAAACTGCAGCAAATTCCCTACAGCACTGCTGCATGTATAGTGGTGAAGGAATACCACCTTTAAGATGCCAATGAGGACGTGTCTCCAGCCAGTTCTAAGCTCTGCCACCAGCTTCTTAAATAACCTTGAACATGTCCCTTGAGCTTTCCCTCCACAAAAGCCTTTTAGAACACTACAATTTTCTTCACACTCGAGTGTTTCACTTCTGATAGGCATGTACTCAAGACATGAAAGAGGCAGGAAATTATGCTGAAAGAAGCCTCTCAGTCATCATTGACTTTGCTTCCTGGTTTCCCGAAATTCTTAAGGCACTCCAGCGTTGTTAATTATTTCTGACATCCCTGACTGTTTTCTCAGACTTCCCCATTCTGGTGGCCTATCTGTGGAGCAGAGTCTGCTTCCCAACATAGGAACTCATTGACTGTTGATGAGATGCATAGATATTCAAAAATTGCTTCTACAGGCATTTCATCACACATGCCAGAAATTCTTCTTCTGGACAAATGCAATCTTATTTATCATTACATTTCAGCTGCCTGCTTGAAACCACCACCAAGCTATCATTTGGAAGCACTTTAAGGCCTGCTGAAACAAACCAAATCATTCTCAAAACACAAGTGGTCTAAAACCAAAGTGATGGGCTTGCAGTTTCGTTACAGCAATAGTAGAAGCAGAAACATGAGAAGGTCAGAGCAGCTCAGCAACAGAGGATGGCATAGTGGTTTCCACCAGCATCTGGCACCAAGTGCTCTGGGATTAACACTTGATGCTTCTTGTCCTCCTGCTGACCTTTAAGGCGTGGATTTGTAATCCTCCATTATGACTTCTGCATGTCTCTTCACCGTATTTCACCTGTGTTTTATCAATAATAAGTTTTCAGTCCCACAAAGAGACTGTGCTGGAACATATTGCAGCTCAGCACAAGGTGAGAGATCCACAGGCAAACATGGGACACCTCAGTCACCCAGCAGCAGAGTGGTGACACCACTTGCAGCTCTCAGCTTGGATTGTGTCCCAGACTTGGCAGCTCACCCAGCTCTTGGGACACAGGCAGTCAGATAATCTTGTAAGCACACAAACAGATGTTACAATAACTCCACTGTCCTAGAATGGTCACATCTGGAGCAGATATTCCTTCACTGCTGCACTGGTTAGCTACCTGCCTGCAGTATGCTGCACAAGCAGAACTTACTGCTATGCTGTACATACATCTGCATACACATCTGTATGCTTGTGTACACAGCACATGTGGAAAAGCTCTGCTGCCAAGTGCTCTGTCAGTGACTGCTAGAGAAATGAAGCCAAATATTAGACAGCCACAATGCAGATCTGATCCTCCACGTGGCTGCTGGAGCCGAGTGCTCCAGAGAGCCTCCAGATGGTACTTCTGGCCCTGCTTTATTTGCCAGGGCCACCTCATAAAACAGTATGCAGGCATTGAGTTAATAAAACTAGCTGCTAGGCATGAAGGGTTAACGGTTCACCTAGAAAGATTAATTTGTGCTCAAAACCCATTCTGTTGTCACTTACCAGGAGAAAAAAAGTTAAGCACTGTGAAATGGGCAGCAATAATTGCATTTCCTTAAGGAGGTGTCTGGCAGGAGGTCGCTATCTGGTCCATGAAGTACGTGACCATGATACTGTCATTTTGACAGCATCGATGTATGCAGCCATTAATCTTACAAGTTAAAAACTCATAAGTCTCTGTTAAACCCACTGTCATTGATTAGGAATTACATTACCACAATACACAGAAGCCTTTTAATTTTGTTTTTCCTCCAAAATGAATAAACAGGTCCCCATGGTTTATCTTCTCCTATGCTGGAGCAATACAGGGCGAAGTCATTTCATGGCTATGCATGGTTGTTTGGGAATAAAATCATACCTAAGAAGTGTGGGAGAAGGGGGAATGGAGAAGAAAAATAGGTTCGTAGGGACAGAGCAAATGGCTGGGCTAAATGCTCATTTTTAAGAGTATCAAACATTGAGGAAGAATATCTTGAATAAACCCAGTGAATTTGTTGTGTTGGATCTTTATCTGCTTGAATCATATATTTTTTCCCCAACACTCCTAGCTATTGGAAACATTTCAGACTGATCAGGTATCCAGTGAATCAACTTTCCAAGGCAACATAGATAATTGCTCCTCATTACAGCAATGACTCAATTCACACAAATGCTTCAGAAATCCACTGTTTGATGCTGAATTTTGATGTTTGGGTGCTGCTCTAAAAATCAAAAAGTAGATACTGAACTTCAGCATGCAGTTCAGTCCATCAGGGTCCACGGTTCAAAACCTAAATGCTCTACTAGACCAGCCTGTTTCCAGTACAAAACCCCTGCAGTTGTGGTGTGACCAGGCCACCACTTCAGCTTGTTCAAGTACCTGATGAGTGCAGGGGAAGTGGGGAGGGGAAGCAAAGCAGCCTTTTCGATAGCTCACTAGAAAATTGAGCACAATTGTTCAGCTTTAACCATCTGTCAGTTTTCTTGTTGGGAGGGTACAAATTGCAAAAAAAAAAACCCTACCCTTCTGAGAATAAGAACTCATTGACAAGAGCTTTCTGTGAACAGCCAGTGGGTACAAGAACAGGAGAGCAAGCCCCCACAGGTACCTTTCCAAAAAGCCAGCATCCCTGCTGCATTCTTGTAGTTTCAGCAGGAAATAAAAAGGACTAAATGAGTGAAACACGTTCAATTCTTCTACTTTCGCTCAGCTTTTCTCTCAATGCCTATCTCCTTTAACTACCCATTGCCTCAAACAAGGGGAAAAAAACCTCACCAGAGTGGCAGAGTTTAGATACAAGCACCTCAATGGAGGGTAATTAAATGTAGCATATGTTCTCTTTTAGCAGTTGTTTACAGCTGGAGGATCAAATGGTTTTCTCAGACTTTGATCTTGATGCTGCTCCTTGAAAAAACACACAAACAAGTTCAGTGGACCCTAGTTGCAACCTCTCATTGTTAATGTTGATTGGATGCAGTTCCCCTTGACAGGATGGGGAAACAGTCAGCTTTGCCAGTCTATAAGAGAACATACTAACAGTTAAACTAGAAGGGAGTGAACACTCAGGGTGCAGCCCCCAAAAAGGCAGCCTAGGAGCAGCAGTTAAAGCAACAGCCTCATTTAAACACTAGTCCTCACTAGTGTGCCAAGAACTGCTCTGAAGTTCTAGCTGACCTGGGAGAAAACCAGTGACACTATTATCACTACACCTACCATTAAGTGCAGTAGCATTTTAGTTTTAATAGAGAAGGACAGGTACTTTGTTTAGAAAATCTTTTATTGGCACAAAAGGGCCTTATGTAAGAATTTCATAATCATTTTATATTGTCAACATCAAGATGTTTTTCCTGGTTTTCTGTCTAAGCTCTCACTCCAAGGACACAAGTTGTGTAACAAACAGCCCCCAGGCCCCAGCCCAGCCAAAGGAAACTATGGGAGACTGACAACAGTCAATTTAATCTGCCTGAGGGCTAGAAAGTCAGAGAGTAGCACAAGATCCTCTGAACACCAAGTGGCCTTCATAAATTGTCCCCTTCAGAATTATTACAGCTGAATCTTGCTTTTCACTGTATTACATGGACACCAGGAGTCACTTAGGAGCTTGCCAGCACTCAAATTGGCCAGCAAACCAAAGTCAATCCAATTGGAATTGGAATAGAAACATTTGCCAGAGTGAAGCAGACCACGTGAGATCAATAATATAGATCCCTGGACAAGGAAAAATTACTGTGTCTGAAGGAAACAAATGAGAAAAGTCCTAAGTTAGTTATTGCCAGGATCTGGGGAAAAATTAAATAGAACATGGAAAGCAAAATGGTGTCTGTGTGTTTATGTGTAAAATGAGTACACATGGGGGGGAAAAAAACCCAAACCTTTGTTTACCATTTACATGCAGCAGACCAAATCCTACTCCACATTCACACAGCTTCTTCCCTGGCTGTACAGAAAGGACACATACATTGGATTCAAAAGGAGAACAGTAAAAAAACCCATTATAAAAGATGGGAAGGCTCATTCCTGCAAATGCACCTTTTGAAAGAGCACAGAATGAGTAACACCTGAGCAGTTACCACAGGGCTTTGAAGAGAAACTACCTCCATTTGCTATCTCAAACACATTGCAGCTCCACGATGAGGCAGATTTCCAAGAAGAGCCCCTTAATCACTCAGCTATGATTTATACTGCTTAAGGTGGCATCTACTGCCATGGAGCTAAGCCTACAGGATCAAATGTCAACAGCTTGCCTTTCAAATCACCTAATGATGATGTCTGAGATGCCAGAAAATAAAAAGCGAGAGAAATTCTGTTTTGAAGACTGTGCCATTCAGACCACCGAAGAATTGTGTCTTTCATGGCTTATTGCAATGGGTTCAGGAATATTTCTATAGACTCCACCTCAGAGAGCTGCCCTTCCAGTCATAGCAACAAGAAAGGTTTCATTTGCTCTCTCCATTCGCTTGAGTTCAGCTTACTGAAGCGGTGAAGCATCTTATCAAAGGTTGCAACACAGTTTGAAAGGGAAACTAATGTTTTGCCAGTGACTAAAGCCAGAGTTTCTTTCTGTTTGTGGATTAGTCAGCTGCTAAAGATAATTCCTCTATGAAGTTTAGATTGCCAAGCACCCCGTCATTTGTGAGCTAGACTTATCTTGCTCTCTTTCTACGGCTAGATTTCTGGCGATTGTGACTTGAAGAACTCTTGTGAACAATCTCTTCCTATTCAGACAATTCCCTGATCACTCATCTGTCAAATTCAAGTCTTTGCAGTCCTGTGCACATTGGAGCACAGATGACAAGCCAACAGCTCTCAGCTAGCACAGCCTGCACTGTGTACAGCCCACTCCTTGTATTTCCTTGTACACGTGCACTGAGGCAACAGGAATGATGGCAGATATTGTTTCCAGGCACTAGGCACACATGTCCCTGTATGCTGCACTGCTTAGGCCACACCTTGAGTATTGTGTCCAGTTCTGGGCCCCACAGTTTAGGAAAGATGTTGACTTGCTGAAACATGTCCAGAGAAGGGCAACAAAGTTGGTGAGAGGTTTGGAACACAAGCCCTATGAGGAGAGGCTGAGGGAGCTGGGGTTGCTTAGCCTGGAGAAGAGGCCGCTCAGGGCAGACCTTATTGCTCTCTACAACTACCTGAAGGGACGTTGTAGCCAGGTGGAGGTTGGTCTCTTCTCCCAGGCAACCAGCACCAGAACAAGAGGACACAGTCTCCAGCTGCACCAGGGGAGGTTTAGGCTAGTTGTTAGGAAAAAATTCTTCATACACAGAGTGATTGCCCATTGGAATGGGCTGCCTGAGGAGGTGGTGGAGTCACCATCATTGGAAGTGTTTAGGAGGAGACTTGATAGGGTGCTTGGTTGCATGGTTTAGTTGACTAGGTGGTGTTGGATGATAGACCTTCAAGATCATTGCATCCAACCTCTTCCAACCTGGTTTATTCTATTCTATTCAGCAAGCATTCTGGTAATGCCTATTCAATGTCAGTAGTGTCAGTGAAGAGATGAGCATCCTTTCTCAAACCACTCCCTAAAATCATCCCAACACCAGCAAGACCGCATGGTTTTGTCCATATCCATTTGCTGTGTTCCTAATTTCATTCACAGGAAGTGCAAACATTTCAGCATATTTTTATGTAACAGGATTTATTAGAGCATAAAGCTGCTGTTAAAAAAACCCCAATGTAGTAAAGGTTGGAACTAATCAGTGCCCCTGAAATAAAAGTAAGTCAGCCTGTGTAGAGCCAACTAGCAATAAAGAGGGGTCTGTGACATAAGACATCAGATCATTTGCTGGCACAAATCACAGCAGCTCTATGGAAGAAGCATTAATACAGCTAATTAAAGGCAATTGAACATTTGAAGCAAAAATCTGTGTCTAGGGGCAGCTTACAAAGGTAGAGAAAGTCTCCTGGTGGAATTGAGAACTTGTGCTATGTTAGAATGAAAAAAAATATACTTTAGAGCAGTGGCCCACATAAAAAGTTGCACTACCTTGCATATCTACGCATCTATTAGTTCTGATGTGATGTCAGTACAATTATTTGTATGTAAGGGCTGAGTCAAGCCCCTGAAAACAGAAAGGAAAAAGCCTGGAGCCTTACACAACAAGCACGAAGCTCCTGTGGCCAGCCAGGCACACCACTGCCCCAGGACTCCTCTGGCAGGAGTAGCACTGGGACACACTGAGGGGGTTACAGCAGTCACCCCCTTTCTGTCTCAGAAGTAACATGGAAAGGAGACAGGGAGCCAGAAAGCCTGGCTGGTTGAGGGAGAGGCAGTATGGAGTAGGACTAGGGAAAGGAGGAAGGCAGTGCCCAGATCAAGACATTGGAACCAGAATGAAAAACTCTGCCTTCAACCCACTCTGTGTCAAAGTGGGAGAGGCATGCAGGGAGAAGGTTGCAAGTTTACTGCATCATCTTTGGTGTCATGGATTTAATTAAAAATAAAACCCTCTTGTTCATCTCAGACCTCCCCTTTCCACACACTGAACCCAAAAGCCTCTCTCCCCCTTCAGAGGTTCTTCCTTGCCCTGTTCATCTGCGCCTCACCTTGGGAGACTCTTAGCCAGCAGCCCGCAGCACATTTAGCATGACATGCTCCTGCTCTAATCTTGACCTAGGCTAATACATTGTTCTGGAATTGATTATTAGGACAAACTGCTTATTGGCACCTCTCAAAACCAGTATTTCACTGCCTTCAAACCTCCTGGTTGTACTTCCACTGAGGAAAAGCCCACGTGAAGCACCCAGTAACTTTTGCCGTCAGTGCAGATCCTCCACCAGTCCATCTGTATAGATTTCAGTGGTGTTGCACTTAATGCTAGCTGAAGATTTGGACCAGCATCTTTACCAAGGAGGAGTCTAAAGAAGCTTTCTTTTTGTTTTTCACATCACCTGAACAGCAAAATCCAGTGACATCTGCAGTAAGCAAGTCTGCAGCGGTTCATTTTGAGTAGTTAACAGCCCACACAGCAGCAAATCACCACTAGTGTCTGATCTCACACCACACAGGGCTGTAAAATGAAACCACCTCTTGATTAAGAGAGCTGCATTCAGAAAATCAGCAGCTGGCACTTCAGCCATGCCCAGAGGTCAGCTTGATATCGCCTCCAAAGTTTTCCTCACCTCCCCTTCCAAGCTCTCCTTTGGAGCAGCAGCAGGTGTCCCTTCTTGGCAGGGGGGCTGTGGTGGTGGTAGTCACACAGGCAAGAAAGGAAAGTGTTTCCCACCTCCACGAGTGGGTTGGAAAGCCTGTGGCTTTACAGGTATTCCCACTCACAGCAGTTCCTGGGATGGACAGGAAGCATGGGGCAGCTCTGGGCCTCCTGCATCCCTGGTGCCATAACACAGAACAGGAAAACCTAACTGTCTATACCAGCCCTGTTTAAAAGGTGTAGAAAAGAGAATCTCCTCTACTCAAAATAGACATTTGTGGGGTTGAATAAAAAGCTTAAACAATTACCTAAAGGTAATTTTGGCAGAAAAATAGACTTTTGCTCTGGCAAGTCTTGTCTTCCAGCAGTTACCCTGGCAGGCAGCACATGAGACCTGTCATGACCAGATGATTTCCAGCTTTAAGCTGGGAATATGTATATATTATTTCTCCCTTGCAGTTATCTATGGATTTTATAGTTCTGTAGAGCCTGGCTGAGAAGCTCAAGGATTTGTGAGCTGATGCCAGAAGCTTTGATGCACTTCATTCACTTTTTCAGGCTCTTGAACTGACTTGAGGGAGCATTTTTGGAAATGGGCATGCTTACTGCTTCCTTAGCTAAGGAATCACCTATGGAAAACCCTGTCAGAGCTAAGAAGGGTTGGCTGAGAGAGCTAGCTTGCACAAGTTATGGGCTGGTGTCACCCCTTCTGTAAACCACCCACTTCCACCTGGGACTACATCACATGGTCAGAGTATGGGACACCTTCCATTCACACTACATCACCTCGCTACCAATGACCAGCAGCTCTGCCAGGTCTGTCTTCAAAGAGCACCATCCATCCCATTGCACACAGAAAGGTTTCAAGACAGCCTAAGGCACCCAAGAGGAAAGCTATCAGTCAGAGAGACCTTCCACCACTGAACAGCCGTTTCAGCCTTCTGCTGCACCTCAAGCTTTTTGCAGCCACTCCAGCCCTCTGCAGAATGTCTCTCTTGCCCCAGGATACAAACATTTCACAGGTTTCTTCACAGACAGAGCAACAGCATGTCCACAGGCAGCCCCTCCTGGCCATCTCTTCCCAAAGGAATGGGGACAGCCAGCCTGCTAGGCCACTTCAGTGTACACTTTAGTATTCAGTCACTGCAAGTCAAAGCTTCCATAGTCCATCACACCCCTGTCTGGCTGAAGCATTATTCTACAGCCTGAGCATTTGTCATAGCAAAAAACCCCAAACCTCTCCCAAAGAGAAGTGCAGGAGGAGCTGCATTCTCCAGTGGAGTTTTGCAACCAGGCAGAGTTTTAATTAAGGGGAAAGGGCAGAATCCGCAAAGTGATTAAACATCTGCCAGGTGCTCACCCACTTGCCTGCAATTCCCTGCAGATGGCCAGCTTTTAACCAGGACTTGTGCTCTGAAGGCAGGAGAAGAGCTTTTTTTCTCTTTAGCTGGCACTACAAGACTGAAACATACCCAAGCTTGTTGGCTCTCCTACTGCACATCACTGGGATCCTTACGAGCATTCTTACTTTTAAAAAAGCTCATTGCAAAATGGGCAAATACCCCAGAAGATGGCTGCTGCGCCCGGCTGCTGCGCCCGGCTGCTGCGCCGCTCCCGCGCCCGGCTGCTGCGCCCGGCTGCTGCGCCGCTCCCGCGCCCGGCTGCTGCGCCCGGCTGCTGCGCCGCTCCCGCGCCCGGCTGCTGCGCCCGGCTGCTGCGCCCGGCTGCTGCGCCCGGCTGCTGCGCCCGGCTGCTGCGCCCGGCTGCTGCGCCCGGCTGCTGCGCCGCTCCCGCGCCCGGCTGCTGCGCCGCTCCCGCGCCCGGCTGCTGCGCCCGGCTGCTGCGCCGCTCCCGCGCCCGGCTGCTGCGCCGCTCCCGCGCCCGGCTGCTGCGCCGCTCCCGCGCCCGGCTGCTGCGCCGCTCCCGCGCCCGGCTGCTGCGCCCGGCTGCTGCGCCGCTCCCGCGCCCGGCTGCTGCGCCCGGCTGCTGCGCCCGGCTGCTGCGCCGCTCCCGCGCCCGGCTGCTGCGCCGCTCCCGCGCCCGGCTGCTGCGCCGCTCCCGCGCCCGGCTGCTGCGCCGCTCCCGCGCCCGGCTGCTGCGCCCGGCTGCTGCGCCGCTCCCGCGCCCGGCTGCTGCGCCCGGCTGCTGCGCCGCTCCCGCGCCCGGCTGCTGCGCCCGGCTGCTGCGCCGCTCCCGCGCCCGGCTGCTGCGCCCGGCTGCTGCGCCGCTCCCGCGCCCGGCTGCTGCGCCCGGCTGCTGCGCCGCTCCCGCGCCCGGCTGCTGCGCCCGGCTGCTGCACCGCTCCCGCGCCCGGCTGCTGCGCCCGGCTGCTGCACCGCTCCCGCGCCCGGCTGCTGCGCCCGGCTGCTGCACCGCTCCCGCGCCCGGCTGCTGCGCCCGGCTGCTGCACCGCTCCCGCGCCCGGCTGCTGCGCCGCTCCTGCCTGTGCTGGGGGTGCCTACGACCACAGGCCCCACCTCACACCCTCAGATCTGTAGTGTCATCTGGTTGTGCCTGAAAACCAAAGCTGATCCTAGCCTAAACAGAAAGCCAACCAAAACCATAGCTGACTTTAGGGCAAACCTGTCAGTGCACTGAACACCAGAGTACTACAGGTCACAGCAAGGGCCCCATCTGAACTTAGAGCTGTGGAAGAAGCACCAAGAGGTCCCCAAGTGGCAGGTCTGACCATGGTGCAGCCACAAACACAACACATTGCTGCACTCAGGACAAGCCTTTCACCTGGACATGAGCAACAGCAAATTAAGGGTTGAGGCTGCATCCCCCTCATGCTTATACAGTGTCCCAGCTCAATCCACACAGCACCGGGCAGCAGAGCTGGATTCAAGTTACATCAGGGACCTCCAAGGACTATGCCATGTTTCTGAACACAAATACCCAGAGCATACCCACCTCAGGGCAGCAAACCAATAGGTTTTTTTCTCCTCTATTTGTCCAGGTCACTTGTCTGCCCTCTCTCCAAAATAGCAGGAGGCATCACAGCCCCTTCAGTAGGTCTGTTTGCTCCTGAGCACAGACTGTACCAGAGCACTCCCTGTACTGTGTTAGCACTCATCACAATGTTTGCCTTCAGCACCCTAGCCTGTCTTAAGCCACACTGGTTGCTCCTCTGCCTGGCTGTCTCATTGCACATTATGCTGTTTACACACAAGCTGTTGGTTCTTTGTGGTGCTCTGCGCTGTCTTTGCACTGCTTCTTCCCCAGGGACTGAGGCATAGCAGGCAAACTGCTTTGGTTTATCTCAGCTCTCCTGGGGTGGGTTTTTTTTTTGCATTCAGTATCATGCACTGCACTATCATCTGTCAGGGAAGAACTTCTTCAAGCCTGGATGTTCTTATCACATCAACTGTGCACCAACACAGCAGCATTTATGGCTCTTGGTTTGTACTAGACACAAGATTTTAACTTTAGGCAAAGCCACCACAGCAGGGGCTCAGAAACAGGGTCCAGAAGGACAGTCCTGGAGTGCCCCTATTGCATTGATAGATGAGGACTGAGTGCTGGAGGCAGGAGGACAGCTTTGCTCTCCTGTCTCTATCAAGTCTGACACAAGCTTCATAGCTAAGTTTGCTATGCAGGTGGCTGCTACACCTTCCCCCAGAAATGGGCATCACCAGTGGAGAGCTGGCTCTACATGTAAACCCAATGACATGTTCCTTATATCAGAGCTATTCAAGAAGTGGAGAGTTTAGCAGCAAATGTTCATTTAGCTGTAAATCCTTTTAAACATCCAAGGGATCCTCTCTACTTCAGTTTTTAATCCTAATTTCTCACATTCTGCAGGTGACAAAAGCAATGGGATTTGCTGCCTGAGCACACTGCTACATCACCACTTACCCCAAGGGTCTGGACAAAGGGTGGTGAAGCACAAAAGCTGCATTTCTTGGTGTACCTGTGGTTAGTATTTTCCCCTCCTTCTGCTACCAAGACACAAAGGAAGTCCTGTCTTCAGTCCTCCTGCAGAGTGGCCAGCCAAGCCTGGGCAAAGGACAATAACTTCTCCCCAGTCTGTGCTCCAAGCCTGAACACTTACTGCCTATAAACGGGATTGAGTCATTTATTCTTCCCCTTCACCCAGCAATGAGATAGGAGCACTGGGCAGTGTCAAGTGCTCCTGACTAACCAATGCAGTTGGCATTGGGATTGTCAAGGTTGGTGAAGAATCTGTTCACTTGGCAAGCATATTATCAATCAGCACAGGTCAAGCACGGGAAAACATTTCCAAAGGGGAATGTTTTACTGTTCAAGTCTTATTATTTCTTCACACAGAGATAGCCAGAGGATCCCATTAGGAGTCTTCAGAAGCATAGAAGAAGCTCTTAAGCAGTGTTCTTTGCTATTTGCTTTAGAAGGGAAAGTGATAATTAAAGCTTCTCCCAGAGATGCTCTGAGCCTCAGAAGGTGAGCTGTAATAAATACTGTCAGAGACAGTGGATCTGCTGAGCACCTCACTCCTCTCCCCAGCAGCCCTGAGCAGGGCCATGCAGCAGGAGCCCACCTCCCCACACATTGCGTGGCTCACACCAGAGACCGGGAACCAGCACAGGTTCACACACCCAAGGTGTGTGTCCCATGTAAGACCTGGATGCTCTCTCATCTGTGTCAGCCTGTCCCAGAGGTTTGGAAGAATAGAATAGAGTAGAATAGAATAGACCAGACCAGGTTGGAAGAGACTGTTGAGATCGAGTCCAACCTATCATCCAACACTATCTAATCAGCTAAACCACAGCACTGAGCACCCCATCCAGTCTTTTCCTAAACACCTCCAGTGATGGTGACTCCACCACCTCCCTGGACAATTCCAATGGCCAATCTCTCTTTCTGTGAAGAACCAACTGCTGACCAGTGCCAGGGATTGCTTTGCCAGGATATGCTAGCTCAAGCCCATAAACAGAGCTAAAGCCTTCAAAAGAAGTCTGTTGGGCAGCTAAACAATCACTGCATTTCATATATTCTTCTCAGCCAGGAAAATATTCTAGGGAAAACCAAATATTGCTGTGAGCCCCTTGTAGCATCCACAGTGACCATGGGTTTTCAAGGGATGTACATTTCCTCAGTCAGCAGGAGACATGGCTCTGAGAAGGACTTGGGTTGGAAGCTGCACCCTAAAACTGTTGGAGAGAGAACTGAGTCTGTGTGTTACAGAAAAGGAATTCCACTGCTTCTTTTAATGCCTTTAATTCAGTAAAGTCAGCTCTGTTCAGTAAAGTGCATTGATCTGCACCTCAGTAATTTTCTGGTTTAGGTCATTATAAAGAATGCAATTCACAGACATCAGTGTGAGTGAATTGTGTTCAAAGATCTGTCCTAAAATTATGTAGAATGTGCTGTCCTAGAGTAAGTTTATTTCTCCCCCACACAGAGTGTCTGATCCTGAAGCCAGCTACTTTAGCCATGCTAATATTCAGGTCAGAAGCAATCAAATTAAACTATTCCAACTCCACTTGAATTTTTAGCCTTTATGGTGGTTGTACACTTGTCTTAAAGGTCTTGTTCTCAGAAAGTCCCAGGCACTGACTCAGTAAATTGGGACACTTAGTCTCAGGCTGGTCACCCAAAAAAAGGGAGAAGAAAGTCATAGAATCAGCAAGGTTGGAAAAGACCTCAAAGATGATCAAGTCCAACCTGTCACCCAACACCTCATGACTACTAAACCATGGCACCTAGTGCCATGTGCCAATCCCCTCTTGAACACCTCCAGGGACAGTAACTCCACTACCTCCCTGGGCGCTCATTGAAATGGCTAACAACTCTCTCTATGAAGAACTTTCTCCTCACCTCAAGCCTAAAGTTCCCCTGGTGCAGCTTGACACTGTGTCTCAATGTCCTTCTTAAATTGCGGGGCCCAGAACTAGACACAGGACTCAAGGTGTAGCCTAGCCAGTGCTGAGTACAGGGGCACAATGACTTCCCTGCTCCTGCTGGCCACACTATTCCTGATGCAGGACAGGATGCCCTTGGCCTTCTTGTCATGAGCACTGCTGCTGAGCAGGGTTCTGGTATAAGAACAAATGCACCCAGCTCCCAGTCTGCAGAGAATTTGGGTCGAGTTCCTTATTTTGCCAAAGTGAATTTATTTTGATGACAATCATTTGGCATTATTTAAGCTATATCCAGCACTCCCCCTGCTTACATGTTGGCCAAACTAGTAAATCTGATCATTCAGAACTGCAGACAACCAATTAGATTTGCTTTATGATACACCATAATCTGATCAAGCAGTCACGAAGGATTTGACTTGTTAGCATTTCAAAAGCATAGGAGCTTTTGGAATAATTTATTGCTTTTCTTTCAAGCTCACCCTTGTTAATTCATTGTATAAAGATAAGGCAGATGTTTTACAGAGACTTGTGCCATACCCATTTTAATTTGTATTAATCTAGTTCCACCGACCAACCCTTTTGATGGGCAGCTCAGCTGAAAGCAAGTTACTGGGGGGAAAAAAACCACTTTAGGAGGAGCTGAGGGTTGTGGCTTTCAAAGTTCAGGCCCAAGGCCCCACCCTCCACTTTCTGAGAAGGAAATTCTTGCCCTTTGTTTCTCCCTGATTCCCTGTCTTTAATCTCCATCTTGCTTAAGTGTAAACACTTCCACTCACGCTTCTGCTAGAGCCTCCACCATTTCTTGCATCAGAATCTCCAGGAACAGCAACATCAGCTGCATTAAACACATCCACTCACACTTCTGCTAGAATCTACACCATTTGTTGCATCAGAATCTCCAGGAACAGCAACATCAGCTGCATTAAACACATCCACTCACACTTCTGCTAGAACCTACACCATTTCTTGCATCAAAATCTCCAGGAACAGCAACATCAGCTGCATTAAACACATCCACTCACACTTCTGCTAGAACCTACACCATTTCTTGCATCAAAATCTCCAGGAACAGCAACATCAGCTGCATTAAACACATCCACTCACACTTCTGCTAGAACCTACACCATTTCTTGCATCAAAATCTCCAGGAACAGCAACATCAGCTGCATTAAACACATCCACTCACACTTCTGCTAGAACCTACACCATTTCTTGCATCAAAATCTCCAGGAACAGCAACATCAGCTGCATTAGACAAATCCATACAACCACAGTTCAATCTGATCCAGGCAATTTCTCACCCTGCCTACTAACATGATTTGTGAGCTGCCATTTGCTTGCCCTGCTAAATACCAGGCAGTACAATCTCCTTTGCTCCAAGGGCAGTTCTTTCCAGGGAGGCGGCTTGCTCCCTCACCTGCATCCCAAGAGGACACCTTCCACAGGTTATTTTTGCTTTGTTCTTGTTCTGCCCAGGAATGAGTTATTCACCAGAGACCTGCATTCCTGAGAACAAACTTTACTGAGTTCATCTGGGAAAGGGCACACATTCGTTAGCTGATCTCTTTTCTGGGAGCTCAAGGCAGGAGGACAGCCCCCAAGGGCTGCAAAACCACTCTGAGCTGAGCAGTGGCACAGAGTGGCCCTGTCCCAAAGGTACCATGTGAAATTGAACAACCTTCTCTTCCTCCACTAAGGATGATTACTTACACAAGCCTGACCACTTACTGTAAAACATTTTCACCTAGATTCCTTTTGCAGCTTAAACCAGATATGGAGGGGGTTTAGTTTAGGGTTTTTGTTTGGTTTTGAGTTTGGGTTTTGCTTTGTTTTCTCAGTAAACTGTTTTAAAGCACCCTTACCTCAAAGGTAACTGCATTTTATTATTTTTTAATAAGATATTTCTACAACTGGCTTCCACACATGCACAGATCTGCATGATGACTCCCTATATGCTGCTGTTCTGATTTTACTCCAAAGAAACAGCTACCTTGGGTGGCACAGCCGGGTGCTGCACACAAACTGACCACAAAGGAGGTCTCAAGCAGAGAAAAGGTCAGCACTCAATAGAGCTCACAGCAGTGCCTCAGTGAGAGGCACCGTGCCCTGCACAGCCCATGGAAGTTACTTGGTACACAAAAGGAAGATTAAGAGTCAGATATACTCATATTGGGAAACAGATCTGAGCATCCTTCTGAAATACCAGTTCTACCTGAAGAAAAGTTTCCTACAGCAAATTCAGGAATGTTTCCCATGCTAGGAGCCCCCTTCAGTGTTTGGGATTTCCTGAGGAGCTAAGCTGACAATCACTGCAATAAGTGACTATAAAAAACAGAGCTGCAGTTGGCAAGGCAGGCTCTAACAAGCAGTCTGCTTTCAACGGCACTGTCTGAAGAGTCCTATCTATCTAGAGTGCTTCTCCGTTTCCTTACTGCTGGTGTCAGAAGAGACGTGATACTCCTCAGCTACACCAGGAGAGGATTTGTCTCCCAGTAACAAGCACTTCTTGACAAACACCCAGATCTCCTCACAGCAGGTTTCCTTACCTTTGTTGGCTGGCAAAGTAACAGAACACATCAACTAACACAGGATTTCTCTTCCCACCCCTTTACCCACCCATAGGAAACCATCAGTGGGTTCTGACATAAACTCAGAGCTCACCATTACAGTTTTAATCAAAACAGAACCAAGTTATTTACTATCTATGTTTAGACACCAACTGTGATCACCTAGAAAGCTAAGGTGAAGTTCATCCCACTAAACTTTCAGTGACAAATACTTACCACAGTCTAAGCAAACAGCTGTAAAATGACACTTCTCATGGGGTATGATGAATCTGGAGCAGTTTCTCCCTACTGGCTGTAGGAGGAGTATAGACAACTACCTTAGATGTCTAAACTTAGGGGGATATAAAACCCTCTACTCTTTAACTAGAATATTGGCTCAATTCTTCACGGTCACACTGCAGTTGTCTGCGAATAGCAGCGCTGTATGCAAGCAAGGTTATGCTTTTTGTGACCTCATGGGCACAACCAAAGAGCAAATCACTTAGAAGTTTCCTAGAAGACAGAAGACTTCTGCTGTAAAACATGCCCACATATGCCAGCTCAAGAGCCCTGGACACAACCTGAAAAGATGTTTGTTGAATATGAAGGATACTTGAAAGCAAAACTGGATCAACAAAAGCTACAGACACCTAAATGAGATCTGTGACCCAACAAATATAAGCGAGCTTTGGGCCCATCTGGGGGAGTTGCAGCTGTTTCCAGTCACACACTGGAAACCTTCATGGGAAAGTAGCTACTTAAGCATCTTTCAAACCAAGGCTGATAGCACCTCCTATCACAGGTCACACCAAATGTCTTCTCCACTAAGTCACTGGTAACTTTTGAGGGGCAGCAGCTAAAGTTTGGCAAGGCTACTTGGTCAGCATCTGCACCAAGCAGAAAGACTTCTGTATGCAGGCACATGGTGAGATGGCTTATAATGTATAGCTGTGCAATAGTGATCTAAAACAAAAAGAAAAAGGAAGGGGGGGGGAAAAAAGGGGGAAGAAAAAAAAAAAGAAACCCAGTGATAAAGCTGAAATGGCCTCAAAATTTAATCCTATTCCCGACTAATCTAGAATAATTTGTTTGCAGCAATAATAAGGTTTGAATTAACTCATTAACTAGAAGGCAAATTCTGATCCAGGAAGTTGTATTTTATCTTGATTCCATTTTCAGAACCATCTGGGCATAAGTCACACAGATAAACCAATATAAAAAAAATTGCATGGCTATTACTAATTATGGGATGCTGCACCCTTTCCCCCACCACCTGCTAGTGATGATACAACGTTACTCAAGAATAAAGCTTGATAAACTTGATGAATAATTTCTAGGCTATTTTCTTCAGCTTGGAAATGATCTGTGAGCAGATCTCCTCCCCCCTCCTGCCTCAAACTTGTTATTTCAAATCAGTCACGATGGTTTGGGTGACTAATTCCTGATCTGCAGCTTGTTTACAAGCCCTGCACCACAAGTGCTGAGATTTGTCATTCAAATATTTGGTGCAGTTCAGATCTGACTTGGAACTCAACAGTGATTTACTCGGAGTAGGTAATGACATGATCACCACCCCAGGATGAATATTTGTAGACTCAAAGATCACTTTCTACCAGCTGGTAATAGTCTCTTACAGTTGGCTGCACCTTCAGAGTCCACTCAGAGAACACAGAAACCATGCAGTCATTAAGGAAGCTTGTGGGCTGGAGGAAAGAGTGGGAGAGGCAAGGAACTGTCTGAGACTGGTGCTAGTTCTGAAGATACTCCTGTGAAGCTAGAAATAGAGTCAGCTATTCCTAGCAGTGCTTCCAAATAATGTGTTCACCACTGGATCAACACAGCATGAGACTTCACAAGCATGGCAAAGGCAGAGACCATCTGAAAACAACTGTTGCAAACACTTCTCATCTCCCAGCCATCTTCCTGCATGGGTAAGAATGGCCTCATTAAAGAGCACTAATCCCCTAAGAAGTCACACATGTGCACTGAATGAGGCTTTCAGGTTCCATCTCTCTCGTCGTTTAGCCTCCATGACAGGCACCAGTTTCACTTTCAACATATTTAAAAGCACAGCATAAGTAAAACACGTTCCACATAGGATATAGCCCACTGAAGTGAAGGAAGAACATTGCCACAATCCTCCAGCTGCTTAGACCCAACTCTACATTTTGGGAGAGAGGTTATCACACTGCAGGTCAAAGGGGACTATCCCCTTTCCTTGTATGCCCCTTTCAGTGCAGCACAGGAAGTTTCTCGGTTTTCATCCCATTCAGTTACATCCAGCCCTGTGCAACCAGAACTGTAGCCCTCACCTCCTGAGTTTCCAGACATCCTGAGACTGATGGTTTTCTTCTTTTTTCAAAAAGATAAGCCAAGAGGACATTTGCTTCTTCTCAGTCAAGCTCCCATGGAGGAGTTAAATCAGCATAGCCAGGAAAGCCAAGACCACTACAAGCTCTATGCTTTCAGAACCATGCCCTGCTAGCTGGCCAACTCCCTAACCCATGAGATAGCATGGTCCACACCAAGAAGCAGCCAGCTCAAAGGAAGGATGAGCTGTGAGCTGAGGACCCCGAGGCAGCAGGGTCCTCCCCCACCATCCCAAAGCCTCCAAATTCAGTGAGCAGAACCATGTGCTGGTATCAGGATCCTTCAGCAGTCACAGACAAAGAGCAGTCATCAAATACGCTTTACTGTCACTATTAGTCAGCCCAACTGTGTCATCAGAGGACCCAGAAATAAAAGCTGCCATCTTTTAAGTGCTTTTCTTTGCTAGGCCACCAGCTTTGCACATCCTTTGCACATGCACATGGCTTCCCAACCACCCTCAGACTGTGTTGTAGAACTTGACCATTACAAACCCCAGAGCTACAGACCTGCACTCTCAGCTTCGGGTACATCTTCACATACTCCTTGCTTTCTCCGGGTACATCCTGAAGGATGCTTAAACAGAAGACAGGAACTCCAAGGAGAAGTACTTTCAGACTACCCAAGTGCAGCAGGAGATAAGTGCTCTGCCTGGGGTCAGGAAGCTGAGCCTTGAGACAAAGCACAGCCACTGTGAATCCTGGGAGATCGCACCTGCTGCTCCACAGGTGGTGACATTATCTTGTTTCTGGAAACCAGCCTGGAGCTCAAGGTGGAAAAAACACAAGAATAAATTAAAAACTACCAGACAGCATCCCCGGGCCTGTACTTTGCAGAAGTTCTCAGTACTTTAAAGGGATAAAATGAAACTGATGAGAAAGAGCTTGCACTTTCATAGACTCAAGAAGGTTGGAAAAGACCTCCAAGATCATCAAGGCCAAGTTTCAATACAGAACGGATTGGCCAAAGAGCAGAAGGAATAATTGGAAGCACCTGCAGCATCTGACGCAGCAGACCCTTAAATACACTTTGTGTAACAACAACCTGCACCTGAATGCTGTGTGCCTTGCTACACCTCAGTCCCCTCACCACACAGGACTGCTAATTGATGCACAATGGCACCAACAGACCAAAGGTCTCTCCAGCCTCAAGTCTGTCCATGTCTCAACCTGTAAGCTTCTAGAACTGTTCCCCTGACTGCCCTGCCAGAGGTACTTTGGAGCATGCAACGATGTGCCACAACCAATATTAAATGTAATTATTAATTAAAACACCAGAGACAAGTTAAAGTTCAGGTTTTAGCCTATTAATCAGGATTAAAGTGCTTTTCACAACTTGCTAGTAGCATTTTCTACATTAATGCAGTGATTTCACTCATTAATTTTCAGCTGCAAGTCAGCACTTGGGCTTCCCTTGTAAAAACAAGTGAATAAAAAAACCAAAAGAGCAAGAAAACCCACCCCTTCCAATGAAAAGTTATCCTGCAATTCAATGATCTCAAAGGTCTTTTCCAACCTGGTTAATTCTATTCTGTTCCAATTCTGCTCAGGAGTTCGCTCAGTCATATGCTCTAAATTTGCAGCTCTGTCCAGGGGAGATGAACTGAATGCTCAGATACCTTGCAAATTAATTGACTTCCATCTTGATGGAAGATTTGACTGACAGAAGAGGAAAAACAAAGCCTAAAAGATCAACAGTGGCTGCTTGAGGTTTACTCACACCTTCTGCCTGCTTCTCAGTTCTGTAAACTAGTTGTGTGCTTGCAAGTTGCTTGGCTAAAAAAAGTCCAGAAAGGTTTTGTCCTGGCATTCCTGGGGTGAAGTGCTCAGGTTTTCACCTTCATGGTGGTGTTGCCAGCAGTGCACTTTGGCTACCTGTCAGGGTGACTCACAATTACACTTCTGGAGTCCATATCATAGCCCAGGGAAACATTTAGGACAACAGGTCCAGGGTGACAAAGCCCATCCCATCTGCTAAGCCACTCAGAGGGCCTGGCAGAGAGAGCTGAGCACAGCAGGGAGAAGATAGCTCTCCATAAACCAGCACAGGCTTCAAGTCCTCCGGGCTCATCTCATTAAACACCAAGCTTAGAGTGAGAGAAACCCCCCAGATGAACATACTGTCTCTTGGGCTAGTTTTTATTGATCCATAGGTAAGAGAACCAGACAACATGGGACTTCCTGGCTGCTACTAGTCCTGTGATGGCACAGCAGGAATACAGACAGCACTGGGCTACCTCCTCTTTGATGTGACTCTCCAGGAAAACCCAAGCTTCTGCCTTTATTTTCATGATCTCTTTATCCACAGATCATAACTTATTGTGTCCTCCTTCCCAAGGAAAGCTTTCTTTAAAGGAGAATAAAACAAACTAGGTTTCAAGACCATTTTGGAAAGCCAGTGTTACATGTGGCACCTTCAGGGACTGGCAGCACAGGTTCCACTGGAAGCAGCAAGCAACTAAAGCAAGGGTGACAAATGGGAAAGGTTAAACGTGGAGGAAGGACCTTGGTACTAGGAGTGTGGGCTGTAAATTTGTTTCCAGTTGCTGTGTTTAGCCCAGGAGAAAGCTGAAATTGGAGAACTTGGGTGACACTGTGGGACTGGGAATAGGACAGAAACTGTTGCCTCCAGATAAAGCTTGGTCTGCAGCATCGGAGCAGCGCTCAGAGGGTTTACCCGAGGCAGTGCTGAGGGAACTGAAATCAGGGGGTGTTTCTGGTCCCAGCTTAGTTTCTTGCTTGTCACTAACACTATTGCTTTTTAGGGGATACTGGGAACTGTTCTGTAGCTTCCCAGACAGCCCTCACCACCCACTGCCTGTCCCCAGGGAGATGAGCACCCAGACATCAGACCATTACCTGATTAAACTGCCCACTGCATTAGTTTAAATCATAAGGGAAGGGCTGGGTTGGAACTGCTTTTTATTTCCTTTCCTACTTCCCCACAACTCTTCATTTTGCTCTCTGTGCTGGTCTGAAACTGATTGCTGTGCTGGAGTATCTCCCCATTCTCTGGTCTGTTTCATACAATAAACCCATCCAGACAGCAAAGCACACAGGGTGCTATCCATCCCGGGCAGAGATGTCCTCATGAGGCACAAGGTGAAAAGCTCTGGTCTTCACTACAATTTGCAAACTACTGTAAAAGGGCCTGAGGGGAGAAGGAAAGAGACGAGACTAATCTAATCTGTTAGACCTCTGCTGCAGCTGCCTAACTATTATTGGCTTGGGAAAATACTGCCAACGTGCCCAACTCTCCAGCCAACTCATTCTGTGACGTTACTCCTACTTGTAGAGTTGCTCACAGTCCAGGAAGTCTGTGTCCAGGCTACTGAGCCACACACCCACCACCAGCATCTGGCCTGCAAGAAAGACTGGTTACTTCAGCAAGCAGAGGAGAGCATCACTGACTACCAGCAAAGAAAATCTAACAGGTGATTAGCTTAAGAAGAAACCCAGAGATGCTGCAGTTCCAACACAGGCTAGGCAAGAGCTGCACGAGTCACAATAGTGAAGGAGCTTAGACTAGGTGACACATGTTCTCAGCTGAGCAAAGATCCACCAAAGACAGAATATTTGTGTAATGTCATCTTCAGCTCCATAAATTCCTCCTTTCATGCTGGCCATGTGAAGTGCATCCCCTGCCCAGAGACCTTACCCTTACCACCAGTCGCTCTTAACCTGCAGAGCCACTGAAAATGATAGGAAGACAAGCCACACACATGAGCTATGAGGAACCTGGCATATATATATATATCTAGAGAGAGAGAGAGAGAGAAAGTTTTCTAAGTACTTTGGCTCCATTTGCCAGAGCAACAAAAGCCCACCTTCTCACAAACTTTAGGGAACTGAACTGAAAGCCAGGAGAGAAAGGGAGGAGGGGGGGAAACAGCTGCAGAGAAGAGCAGCTGAGTTTGGAAAAGTCAGATGAGAAAGAAGGTCTTTGGCAAATGAGGTCTCAGCTTATGTCTCCCTAAGCCAATTCCTGCTAATGGACTAAAAATAATTAAATAAAAAACAAAGGTGTAGTGGAGAGAATAGGAAGTAGTAGGAAGAGGAGGCCACAGATCCTGAAGAAGTGAACCCAGCAGCCTGCTGATGCCCTGAGCATTGAGGGCAGATATTCCACAAGACAGGAAGCTTTGCAAAAAGATACTTGTCAATCTACCCACCAATATCTACCCTCTGCTTCCCACCTCCTATTACCCATCTCTCTCTAAGATGAAAACAACCGCTTCTAAGGAGCTGACACACACAGCAACGTGAGACAACGTTTTCCACTTGCTAGTCACCTAAGGAAGCCACACAAGACCCACACAAGGTGCTTGCTGTCATGTTGCATATGCAGCACACAAATACAGCCCCCAGAAATAGAGCTGCCTGTCTGTATTTTACCTACCTGTCACCCACACACTTGTCCTGTACCAGAGACTCCACCTGTGATCCCCTGCATGTCAAGGCTGTAGAGACAAGGGCTGTCCTTCAAAAGCTCATGCTCAGAAACAACCCTCAAGTGTCTCATTTTCAAAGTACTTGAGTCCACACACACCTTGGACTATGAACCTGGACTTCTCCAGGGCTTTACACACAGAGGGCTTCTCAAGAGGCAGAAAGTCACCAGTACAATTTGTTCTTGGGGAGAACAGTCCTGGTGCCATAGGAGCATCCAGATTTCACTAGCGCAGTTCCCATTCAGTTAAGAGCACTACTGACCACTGATCTATAAACCACACATCCATGCTCTAAAGACAGCAACAAAGCTTGAAGAGCTTGCAAGCCACAAACATTACATGGCATGCATTGGTTATTTAAAAGCATCACAAGGTCCTCCTCTGTGTGATTAACTGCCTGCTCAGTGCCATAAGCAAATGAGAAGCCCGGATCTCTGCTGACCCCAGAACACTTAGAGCAATCAGTAACAGCTAAATGAGAACTGTCCTCCATTTTACTTTCCCATTTTACCTTTCCACATAGCTTTCTCCCCTACACAGCCCCCAGTGCCCCAGCAAGATGACATAAGTCTTTCCAGGTCCTTAAAAGCGTTTTTACAGACCTATTTTTAAGTCTACTAAAGTCACCTTGTTAATTGTGTCTTCTTGGCTTCCTCAGATGACCACTGCAGAGGATGACTTCACTTTGGGGAGGGATTTGGCTGTTGATATGGATATTCACACAGCACAAAAAGATTAGGGGAACAAACACCTCCAAAATGAGCCCAGATGCTTTGTTACCCAGGGTGTTAACATCAGCATGGAGGTATTTCGGTGCTCAGGACTCTGTGAGGACCAGTGCTGACAAGGAAGGCTAAGTAAACAGCATGTACTCAAGGTGATATTGCAAACATGGCATCTTAACCTCCTTACCATCTTCCCTACCACCCAGGGAAATGCCATGCATGACTCAGGTGTAAGAGCCAAGCCCTGTACCTGAGCTGATTTTAAACTGCTTTGAGCTGGAATGAATACAAGGCAGCCAGAGCAGGAGGGAGCCTGGCGAGTAAAGCCCACCGGGGGAACAGGGCAAGTACCTGGCAAGTTCCTTATGCTGGTCTCTTCTGCTGCAGCCATATTGCTGGCAATAAATTAATTGGTCTCAACAAAGTCCACTTAGGGAGGACAGCACAAACCACGCTTGTTCCTCAGGTGACACCCTCAGCAGATCCTGTGATGCCACTGCTCATTTGCCCTCAGATACCCTGATTCAGCAGGGCAGACCTCCATTCACCAAGGCAGCTGCACAGGAGACTGTATCAGCTCTGTTTGCTTCTTAACTTACCTACTCCTCTAGGAAAGTTTTGAGCCTCCTAACTCTTGCTGTCAGCCGTCAAGATAATTGGAGTTATTGTTTACTGTAGCAAAGTACTCTGACACGCTTGTAAGAGGGCACAGCTACTGTCCTGGCGCAGAAGAGCAGGGCTGCAGGACAGTGCACAGAGCTTTTAGTTTCAAGGCACGTAGAGAAGAGCAGGGATGTTATTCCTCCTGTGGCTTCCCCTTTGCAGCTCTTATTTAAGAGATGACAGTGCATTTTCCACAGCTCAGCTTTAGCGTAACCAGGTCAGACAGTCGCTGGCTGCTGTTCCTTGCTGTGATGTTACAGCAAGAGAGAGAAGAAGGAAGCCAAGCAAAGCCTGCTAGGAAGATGCATTTAACACACCTTTATAAAGGGCCCTGACACCCGGCTGGGGAAGCGCCGCCAGATCTTTCCTGACTCCAGCCTCAGGAGTTTTGTTAGGTCACTGCTCCTCTCTTATACATATTACAAAGCAAGGACAGAAAGGAAAGGCTTAAAAATACCTTTCCATGGGTCAGTATTGCTCCTTCCCCTGGGTTACATCTCAGCTTTCCTATTCTTTGTCTGTACGAATTTATTTGCTATGGCACTTACCTCCAAGAATAAAATAAGAACAAATCTGCAGTAATGAGGACAGTCCTGCTTAAGAAAATGCAAGAGAACAAATCTTCCCTCTTCAGCTAAGAAAACATTCTGAAAGGCTCCATTTGGAACCAAAGTCGTAGTTCCTGCTACAGTTCAAAGGATGCTTAAGGCACTGCGAGATGCCGACAGGACAGGCACGATTTTACTTTAATCTCAGTTCTTTCTTCATGCAGAAAATGAACACCTTTCCCCAAATGTAAAGGTGACATGGAAAGTTTCACCCCAAATGGCTCTGCTCTTACAAAATCACAACGAACCCAACCCCTACCCAATAAAGCAGCAAGTGTGTGGTAACCCCACAGAGCTGTTTTTCGCTTGATGTGAGGGCACACAACAACTTCGGCCCCCTGAGCACAGGATGTGGCTCTGACAAAGACATCCTGAAAAACTCAGGATGCTCTCCATTTCCACTATGCATTAACAGGAAAACAACACACAGCACCTGACCTCTCCAGATATATATATTTTTTTGTCTGATTTGAATGCACTATGAATCCCCAGTTTGGATGCATTCAGCCTTAAGAGCTGTCTTTAGCTGCTCTTTCACTACCTTTTCTCCCACTCACTTATGACAAGGCTAACAGGAGTACTTCTCTAAAGCATTTTTCACACTGGAAAAATATGGAGGGGAAAAACAGATCTCATTTGAAGAGGCATCCTCAGCAGCAACAAAAAGATCTATGTTCAGTGGGTTATTTACTGGTTATAAAAACCCCAACCAAACCAACCCCAACCAAACCAACCCCAGCCCCAAGCTGGCTGGGCTGTGTTGTGCAGATCCGAGATTTTTCAAAGGTTTCAGGCTGCAGCTGGCACAGGTCCAAAGACACTGTTGTTAAAAGGCAAAAGTTGGAAAAAATTTAACAATGGAGGCACACCAGTCCAAAGCTAATCAACAACCTGGGCCTCACACTACGGCAAGGACACTTTGACTAGGGGTAGGGAAAGCCTGGTATTAGTAGTGAGCAAGTATTGATGGGTTTTGTCTCTTTACTCTTAGGCTCAGAACAGCAAAGCACACACAGAAATGCAAAAGAAACACCCAAACTGATTGACACCCCAGGAGTTGTTGCACTTCCTATTTTCTCCTATTCCTCTGCAAGGTAACCCAGACCTCTGATGACCATCAGCTGTAAGCTCCACACCTCCTCAAAGGTGCAGAAGGGCCATCAGAACATGGAGCTGAGCTTCTTCCTGGCAGCTCTGCGAGTGCCCTGTTTCCTAATCACAGCACTAGAAGCATCCAAGTCCTCTCTACATTTGCACTGAACTCTTCATGTAAGAAAACTTAGTGAGCCACATCCCAACTAGCAACAGTTAAAGCTCCTCCAGCACTTCTTGCTAAGTAAAGAGGACAGGGATGCAGAAACCTTCTGCTTCATTGCATCTCCATGTTGTAGTGACCTTCCATGCATTGCCTGCATTGAAGGTAGTGGAGTGGCTTGATCCCTTCAGAGATATTGGCTTTCAGTGCAAGATGAGCATCTGCAATTAGCAGCACGTATCAGTTTCATGTGTCTCAGTGCCCAGGGGAGCCAACTGTCAGGATAACTCCAGCTGTTTTAATAAAGCTCAAACCTGCTGTCTAAAGGTTAGTCCCCTTCTAAACCACACTCAAACACTTTAGGTGGCCTGGCTTTGTGGGTCACTTGCACAAAGGACTCAGCTTCCCTCATTGCACAAAGTGAATAAAGACACAGAGCTGGCAGGGGCAGTCCCACCGCCTTTGGAAGGAAAGGTGAGGAGCATCACTGCCAAAAGCCCTCCAGCAGCTCAGGAACACATGTGGTAAGTGCTCTGATCCAGGGCACAGTGAGCAGGACTGATCACACCAAAGAAGAGTTTACAGGCTGCAGTGGGATGTGGAGACAGGAAAGAGGTGACCTGCACACAACAGCAAGAGCTGAACAGCTCCATGCAACTCTATCAGAGTGGAGATCAGCTCTACAGGCTACCTCCCCTCTGCCTTCCACCTGGGCAGGTTAACCCAAGAGCCCACATCCCTCTCAGTCTCCAGCTCCATGGTGCAACACCCATGGACTTAGGGAGGGTGATATGCCTTTAGACTAGCAGTTGCCTTGCTGCAGTCTGTCCACCCACTCAGGGCCAGCTCTCCACTTGGCTCTTCCATTTGTGACCAAGCAGAGAAGCAAATACCAGCAGGGTTAGATGGCTACAACGCTATGCTAGACCTGGCCTGGATTACTCAGGGTGAGGGACTTTGACTCCTTTACTAGAGCTAACTTGCCTACTCTTTGATATGTTTCCCTGCAGGAGGGTCAGTTCAGGACAGCACAGGCAGGAGTATCACAGTATATTAGAGGTTGGAAGGGACCTCAGGAGATCATTGGGTCCAACCCTTTGCCAAAGCAGGATCACTTAGGGTAGTCTGCACAGGAATGCATCCAGGTGGGTTTTGAAAGTCTCCAGAGAAGGAGACTTCACAACCTCCCTGGGCAGCCTGTTTCAGTGCACCACCACTCTCACTGTAAAGAAGTTTCTCCTCATGTTGAGGCAAAATATTCTGTGTTCAGGTTTGAACCCAATGTAGTCATCTCCCTCTCCAGGAGGAAGCAGTTTCTTGTTCTGTCAAGAGAGTTCATTAGCATAACACCGTGCCACTTCATTAACATACAATTCAATGCCATCAAAGTCAGCCTTTAAAGCTTTCTTCCAGCAACTGTCCTCCAGCACAATCTCTTCAACAGGTTCCTTTGCCACCCTCCCTGTAGACATTTCATCACCATTCTTCTAGTCATCTGTCATCTTCAGGCAAGTTTACCATTTACTAGTTACTAGTCTTGAATTAATACTCATCTAAGTGAAGCCTGAAGAAAACACCCTTGCCAGGTACTGCAGGGGAAGGCTCACCAGGCTGCAACAGCCACTATTAGCTCTCTGGAAGCACTTCATGGCAGCACAAAGCAACCCTTGAAACACTTGGCCCCAGATCTGTAGAACTGGGGCAGGTTAACACAGCTAGAGGGAAGGCTGAGCTGGGAAACCCATTTGCACCTGCTAGGTATTGACCCAGCACCGCAGCAGGAGAAGAGCAGACACCTGCGGCTGGCGCTCTGTGCCGGGACCAAACACAGCAGCATTGAAAACTGCTCTCATTCAGAATACTTCCTGTATATCCACATTGGCCTGGGGCAACACAGCTTCCACTGACTTCTGAAGAGAGGGTCAGAGTTGAATTTTTAAAAGCACAATCAAATCATTTGCACTGCAGCATCCTATAAAGAATTCCTCAGTAGATGAGCAAAGAATACTGCCCTTAGTCTAATGATGTCCTGCACGACACAGACCAATACTTAGCAAATTGGGGCATGCTGTAACAACAGAAATCCTGAGTTAGATTAGAGAAAGGGGGGTGCCAATCATAAGAGAACTAGGTGCAGCCTCTCAGTGAAATGCCATCCTCCCCCAAAATGGGCAGCCCATCTCACAGCTCAAGCACAGAGCATTCATCCCAGTTCAGAAAGGCAGATCCTTAGTGCAGCATTTACACTTCTCAAGGTCTTTGCACCCATTTCTCACCTTTCTGATGTGAAAACAGGCATGATTCAAGAGTCAGAGGTAAAAGTAGGACAGCATCTGAATGCAGAGAATGGGAGCATTTGCACAGAATGGGACTGGAGAGGCTTTCAGCTGTTTCTGGATAGATCAGGGTGGCTCAGCTATCGATTTCAGTGCCTCAGAGCCTAAGAGGAGCAAGACTGGATGTTTTTGAGACAGTGGCCTTGACAAGACCATTATTTGGTTTTCCTTTACCCTGAAGCACGAGGACATAGGTGCTGTGCAACATCCTGCTGAGGCTAAGGCAGCTGCCAGACACTAACATCAGCACTCCATGGGGAAGCTAAGCCATTTGTGTTCTCCTTGGAGCCTCTGTTGCCACACCAGGAAAAGCACCTGGTGCTCAGCCTGCTTTTGGTAAAGTACCACCTGCTGTCCAGCCTGCCACCCACAAGCAAGTCCCTAGGGACCTCAGGATCAGCTCATTTAATTCAAACCTTGTGTACAGACAACTGCAGCGCACCTCTCCAGCAACAAACCAGTGTCCACAACTGCATGCTGGCTTCTTAAGAGTGACAGTCAAGAATGGCATCTTTCACGTGCTCCATGCTTCACCAAGCTAAAGGATCACCTTCCACTCCTTGATGAGATGGAGAGATACATCTCCTTTGTCTATAGAACTGGCAGAAATCTTTTCATTCAAGGGGATCCAAGGAATCAGGGCTTCCCTGGGCTTGGCTTCTGCTGAGACAGGACTACACATTAAGAACCAACAGCCATTTGTCATTGCAAGACTCTTGCTGCTCATGCTGCCCCTGAGGAGCAAAGGAAGGGATACTGGCCTGTGACTGATGTTAGCCATGCTGATGCCTAGAAGGCTCAGAATCTAAAGACAAGCACACACAGAGCACAGGTGCCTGCATGGAGGAGGACAGTTACAGGACCATCCTCTGGTAAGCTCTGTCTGCTTCTCAGAAAGCAGAGCAACAAGGAAGTATCCACAAGGATTTCCCCTGGGGTCTCATTTGAACACTGGTTTCCCTAAAGCTAAGGCTCCTACGCATCAGTGCATTTGCAGAGAGAACTGCACTGCAGAAGGAAGACCTCAGGCAAGTTCAGACAAGGAGGCAACACTCAGCCAGCTGAAAATCCCTTGGCAAGATTCTCACCAGCCTGTGTCAGTGACACCAGGCAGGGCACAATGAAGGGGTTCTGATTTCAGTGTCTCTTCTGCACTCTTGAGAGGAAATAACCTTTCGGTACGAGGACAGGTCAAGTCCATCTGATCAGTTAGGGGCTAGGCAAACAACAAAGTGGGAGGGAAGGATGACCAAAGAGTGCCAATTATTTCTTCAGCTCATTGCAGATTTTCTCCAGCCCCACCCAAATCTCCAGCTGTAGCTCTTGCAGCTTCTAGTATTTTTCCCCACCATCATGCGTCACTTTTTATCACTCCTGCCATTTGGTTTCTCAAGCCCTCCTTGTCTAATCAGGGAAAACTTTATCTGTCTCTCCCCAAAACAAAGTCTCAGTGAACTGTTTTGGAAGAGGTGCCAAGAGCATATCTTTCTGCTGACAGGCAAACTCTAAGAAACTGCCTAATCATGGTCCTGATACCCTGTATGACAGTCCAGCCACTACATTAACTTATACTTTCTGGCATTAAAGAGATAACATAAGTTTTGGAAAAGCCTCTGATGCCAAATCTCAGGCAGCATCTGTAACTCCAGCTGCCAAAGCCTGTGCTTGCTCCTCCGTTGTTATTCCTCGTCACACATCCTGGACTGGAAGTCAAAAAGTTAAATAATCATGCACAGCATGCACAGCAGCAACTGCTCCAAAGCACTGACATCTTTTACATGTTAGGAGGGAATGAGGGTTTGGGGTTTTTTTCCACTGTATTTCAGCTGGTGCTCTTCCCAGGGGGACAAACCAGGTAGGGCTGGGGTTGGTGCTGGGGAGGCAGGAGCAGTCAGTGGGCAGACCAGAGGGCAGAGCTCAGAGGAATTTTCCATAGACAGACAAGCTTGAATCAGAGGTAGGAAAACTTACCCAAGAGTATAATGAGATGTTGCCAGTATCTGCTCACAGGATTAGAGTGGGTAATAGGGTAATGTATTTATATAATAACCACCTGAGTTCTGAGTAGTACACTAGGAGTAGCTACACAGTTTCCACACTGCCCAAAGTCCTCACTGGGCAGCTCCGGGGCTGGTCCAGCTCAGGCTGCAGCCAGCAGCATGGATGTGGAAGATGTACAGTCTCTCCCTTCAGGTCACCTTTGGTTTCCCACCTTGACAATCACTCAGCACTGCTGCAGACAGCATCTGTGGGGGCAGCTGGGTACAAACAAGTATTTCTAGATCCATCAGGGAAATAGCAAATCCTGCCATCACTGCACTCCTGTCTGCCACATGGCTTCCCCTTTTCTGGAGCCCCTCCTGCAGCCAGGACAGTGGGAGCAGCTGGCAGACTCCCCTGGGTTTAGAAACTCTGAATATCCACCATAAGGAAACTGTCCCCAGCCAATGCATTCTAGCAGGTCCTGTGACGCTGGATACCCAGGCTTCAAATCATACACTACCTGTGCTAGGTGGAGCACACTGTACAGATCAACAGCAATGCTTGCTGAAACAGATGCATGTGTGAAGATTTGGTTCTCATCCAAACCAGAACATCAGCTTGAACAAACGCAGCCACTGGGAAAAGCTCAGCACTGAACTCTGTGTCTCATTTCCACCTGGGCTGTCACTGGAGAGCTCCTCAGCATTCCCATAGCACTTGTGTGCTCACAGAGGCCACCCTTAAGTCAGCCCCCAACACTTCCAAACCTGAATGCAAAGAGCAGGAGGTCAGGACAGACTCTGTTAGACCCACACAGCCTGCCTGCTCTCCTACCCTTCTTAGGATGGATTATACCCAGGCCTAGAAAGTTGTTCTTAATTTCCACCAGTGAAAATCAGAGGACACTGAGCCTCACCTACTGACAGGGCCCCCACCAGCACACCCTGATGAGCTATCACTGAGGAGAAGCAGTGAGATGAGTACAGCAAGGAAAGCTGCAGCTGACTCCTCAGTGAGGATGCTCAATGTATGGAGCTGCAAGGCCATACCAGCCCACACACTGCTGGGGCTCCTGAGCCCCCAGCCCCAGGACTGTGTGCACTTCCCAAAGGAGCCAATTAATCCTATCCCCTGCACTACAAGCTCCACTCCCCTCCTGCAGCAGGCCAGCCCAGCTGCACTCCACTGGGTTTACTCCTTATCATCACAGTGTTAGCAAGGGGCCACAAGCAGGCAGCAGTCATTTGTCCTGCAACAGAAGAATGGTTTACATGTGTTTGTTCTCAGAACACACTAGCAAATTCTAATCAATCACTACTCAGCTACAGCAATTTTGTTTTAATTAGTTTTGATAATTAGTCTCACTTCTGCATGCAGCCTATTATCCCTCCCTACTCCCAGCACTGTTTTCTCCCATTACTTTACACTTGGGTTTTACAGCAGAAGTGTGATGTTAAATATTTACAACCAAAATACCCCCCAGAAAGTATTGGTTTCCAATTTCAAAAGCTAGAGGTTTCAGTGACTGCTTTGATTAAGCTTATATTTTAATTAAAAGAAAAAACACATCTTTTAGGGGCAAAAATAAATAAGGAAATCTTTTAGCAGTAGCTCTTCCTGCAGTTGTTGCTTCTGTCACTGTTGGTGTGCCCACAGCAAGTTCTCTGGGCACAGGTTGGCTTTGAGCAAAGCCCTAGTTTAGAGCAAAGTACCACAGGATGAGAACAGATTAAAAGGGCACAAGTGGAAAGATGACAGAACAGGTAAAAGGGAAAACTTCTGCTTCCCACTGCCACAAGCTGCTGATGGAAGAGCTGATTCCTCAGCAAGACCACAGCAGTGCTGGTGAGGGATGGAGGCCTTATGTGCCTGCTTGGGTGGACCCACAGCTGTCCCAGACATTTTGGGACCTGTCCTCCACATTGGTTTGTGGGGAAGAGAGGAGAAGCTCCAAGGTCCAACAGCACAGCAAGGCCAGGTGAAAGGCAGCTCTGGTGGTCAGTCACTCTGAGCACAAATAGTGCACACAGCCTTACTGCTAGGAAAAGATGTGCAGACTCAAGCCGGGGCAGAAGATACCCCAGCAGAAGATACACCTGAGCAGCTCTCCTTGGGTCCCTCGGGAGGCAACTCCTGGTTCTCTGGTCTTGCCTTTGCCATCTCTTCGCTCTTAATTCAATGGTGCCACCTAGTGCCACCAGCCCTGACAGGGGACAGTCCAGATCTCGCTGCAAAGTGATGCCTTACTTGCCTTCTCTTGGGCACACTGGCTTATCCCCCGGGTGCACCCAGGCCAGTTGTCTGCGTGGATCTCCTGCAGACAGCCCACGGTGGGATGGGTTTCATCACCCACGGTCACACTGGTGAGCAGGCAACAGAGCCCTCAGGAACAGCTCCCAAGCTCTGAGGTCCTGGTCTTAGGGACTTGCTCTAGAGAGGGCAGCTGTGGAGGTGTTCCTGCTCACTGCTAGGTCTGACTGCAATCTGACTTCCCACTACCTGCCTTCACTATGCTTTTCCCAAGAGGAGAAAGGAATCCTGTCCCATCAGTACAACTCGGCCAAGCTTACACCTTGCAGACCCCCATGCTCCCAGGAGCCAGTCACTCACAGCCCTCCAGGAGGATCACAGCTCATTGGCCACCAGAAATCAGATCAGACACAAGCCACAGTTTAAAATGCTGCCTCACAGGTCTGAAAGCCTGCAGCATGTGATTTAGCCATCAGACCTCCCCAAACCAGAGGTTTAACATCTCTAACGGGGACTGCAAGGGTGCAATTTCAGGGCCAGTGCAGACATGCTGAGCCAAAAGAAGAGTTCATGGTGACAGCAGCAGAGGAGAGGCTCTCCAATGGGCCCATCTGTGGGAGGTCTCACATGTGACAAACAGTCATCTGCTCTGATGGGCACAGAGGCAGAGCCACATGAATAACGACAGTTTCTCCAGGACTGTAAACATCCATCCTGGATGCAGTGGCCAAAATCCCAACCACCAGCTCTGCACAGAGCACTGGGTGTGGAAGCTAGCTCCAAAGCTTTGCATGACCAAGACCCTGTGCAGAGACTCTCTAGAATTCAGTGTTTCTTTGCACAGGCAGTGCCCAGACCCCTGGAAGCCGGGAAGCAAAACGAAACCTCAGCCCCATCAAGGCCAGAGCCACAGCCCACCCATGCTGCTGTAAAGGCAGAATGAAAGGAACAAGATGAGGCAGCCTGCCTCTCCTCAAAGCTGTGCTATGTGACAAAGGCTGGCTCAGGTAAAAGTTACTGCTGAGCAGATTCTTTCCTCTGGTCTTCCTGTGCTGCAAAGCTGGAGCTCAAAGGCCAAAGGCAGAAGAACAGAAGAAAGGAGACTGGCTGGCTGAGCTTTTCACCTGCCACACAAGTACAACAAACCCATCACCACTACCAAGGCTCTCCCTCCTTCTCCCTCCAGACCAAGGAATCAAGGCTAACTTTAACAGACAGTTGTTTGAAGGGATTCAGTATCCAAGCCTTTTCTAAACACAATGACACTGCAGCCACTGGGAAAATATCATGCAGGAATACAGCCAGAAGAGTCTTCCTGTTCCAAAGTGTGACCACACATGCATCCAGGTAATTCCAACTAAATGAGGGAGAATTGATCTCAGCATCATTTCCTCAACATGGAGGTGGGGATCAAATTTTACTGTCAGCATTAATTAGTGGAACTGGTCACTTGATGGTGCATTTATTCAAGGGTCCTCCTGGGTTTCTTGAAAAGCAGCCCAGTCTCTGCTTTCTGGGAGTGCACATGACCTGAAAAGGAATCACTTAATTTCATAGCCTCGAGATACAAAGGGCAATTTCAGGTTTTGACAAGAGAAGGAGGTTGATCTAAAAGATGAGGTATCCAGATCAACATCCTGGCCAATCAGCACAGTGGTGTCAGCTCACAGATCAGTGTCCAAGCTGCTTTATAGATCTCATAGTGACTGGATTTGATCAATGCCTGAGAGGCTGTTCATAGCTCCTGTACACCACATCTCAGAGATGTTTCCTGGAGACAGGAGCCACACATGCTTTGCAAGTTGCTGGGCAGAGACATTATGAACTACATTAAAGTGAATGTGAATGCCCAAGTGTTTATTTTAATATATCTTCTCTGTTGTCACCTTAAGCACTGTTACTATTCAAGCACAGCAAATCCATGGCAGTGCAAGCAGACTGCAGGGAGGCAGTGCCCACATGAGGTGGCACACAGGGAGCACGAGGAAGCCACACGAGCAGGTCAGAGTGTTTGTGCAGCGCTGTGCTCAGGCAAACAGCAACCTGAGCAAGGCAGAAAACATTCCTCTGTTGCTGCTCCCAGCACACCCCTGCCACATCTGCTGTCTCTGCATTACCACCACACCAGGATTAATGTCATCATAACTCAGCATCACACCATGGCAAGACTAGACACCAGGACGCTCACAACGTGTTTGGGGCTAGAGAGGGGGGCACAGACCTGCCAATGCCATCCACAGAAGGTTGAGAGACCTTCCTGGGATGAGTAGATGTCCCATTGCAGTGGGTCGAAGCAAACCCCTGGCCAGCAGCTCCTGACCCCACCAGGCACAGGCCTCTCCCAAATCACACACAGCACATCTCCAGCGTGCTCCCGGGGCTGACACCTTCCTCTGTCTCCCCAAGGCATCCCCAGGCTGCAGACACTCCCGAGCACGGCTGCATCAAAAGCTGGCATGATTTCAATGTGCAGGGGGAGCGGTGTCACCTTCTCACCAAGCCAAGGTGAAGGGGCAGCTGACTGCCGGAGCAGGCTGCAGGGAGCAAGAAGAGGAAGGTCCCTGCACTCTCTTCTAGCCCAAAGCCAGTCTCACCTGGCCGTGCTTTGGTGTTAAACACGACTGCTGTAGATTCCCTAGGGTTCAGCAGCGCAATTGCACTCCTGAAGACGCTGTTGTCCCCTCTGCCACCGAGGCCGTAGGACACGAGGTGGCACTCGCTGCCCTTCCGCAGGGCACAGCAGGCAGCGGCTGCTCCAGCCCGCAGCGCCTTGCCCTGCAGCCGCAGCAGCTCCCTGCTGCCGACTGCGCAACAAAACCACCACGGTGTCCTCCGTTCTTTGGTTGCTCATACAGCTCTCTTCGGAGAGAAAGCCCTTTGAAGTGCATATTCCCAGCCCCTCTGCCTGCTGCTAGCCAAGATCACTTCCCCCAGACCCACCTGCAGCCAAGCCAAGAGGTTAGGCTGGTGAGATAGGGAGCATAACTGACCCTTCCCAGGAAAGTGTCTCTGTGCTCAAGCAGAAGAGCACAGACTCTGTGAACCTGTGGGGATTAACAGGTAGGTATTTACTTACCCTAAAGCCAGCAGCAGCTCTCAGTGCAGCCATGAAACTCCTGCTAGCCACAGCTGTGTCATGTAGCAGTGTTACAGCACTACTGGCTTCACCTGTGCACTAGCTGAGACCGAGGCCAGAAGCAGAGCCTCCAGCTCAGTTTCAGTTCAGCTTCCCAGGACCATTCTTTGGCTGCCCCAAAAGATTACTTGATTCGTTTGTGAAGTGCTTTGAAAGTGTCAAATCTTTCAGCAGAAGAGGAACAGAAGAAGAATATCAGCTTTGAATGAAGAAGATAAGCAAACTTACCTGTGTTGACCACAACAGTCTTTCAAAATCATGAACAGCTGATACTGCACCACAGCTCTCATGAGGGGCCCCACAACTGCCTGGTGAGATGTTGAGTGCTCAGCCCAGAGCACGTCCTCAAAGCAATTCCCCTGTGGTCAAGGGGAAAACTCTCCACCACTTGCAAATTCTTTGGGAGCTTTGGTCCCTGGCACAAATTAGCCAGATAGCATCAGAGGGAAAGCAACTTTCTGAAGGCAGGCAGAAACTGCAGTTCAGCTGCACGGGGAGCAGGGAGTCTCGAAACCCTCCTCTCCATGCATGTGTTGAGCTTTTGGTGACATTGCAGCACCATCTGTTGGAAATGCATTCGAATTGGCCAGCCTGCACTTCACCTTCCCTGCTGATAATGACAGGCACAGTCCACACCGTGCTCCCGTGCATGAGCAGGCAGTTTGGGAACAGAAGCCTTGATGCCCCAGCTCACCCAGGTGCTTACCAATCACTAGCTGGGAAACATGTGTTTCCCTGGGCAAGGCAGCCTCCTGAAGTCCCACCAAAGCTGATGTGCACCCAATACCTGTGTCCTTCTTCCTGTTGCTGAACCTGGTGACTGCACCAGCATGAAGACATGAATGTGGTCCTCAGCAGTGAACTGTGAAACTAAAGAGAGGCATGAAGAAGAGCTGTGTCACAGAGAGATCATTGTGCCCCAAGGCCAAGCTCCAAGCTGCACTGGCAGCAGGCTCATTGAAAAATGCAGAACAGACAGTGATATGTTTTCTCTAGGGACAAAATTTGGCCCTTTGTGACCACATGGTTGGTCACAATGCTGGGCTCTACACCTGCAAAGGTTGGCATAGGTTAGAGCACACAAAGTATATGTGCATTATGTCTTTCCCATGGGAGATACCTGATTTCTTGCCTACAACACAGTAGGACAGATGACTGGCACAAACCTCTCTGCTCTCCCTTCCTGCCAGCAGGCACAGTGCCATTACACCAGTGAGGCAGTGGTGATGCCAGAGCAAGTGTTACCTGCAGGGGAAGGTGAGCATGCTCCAGTGGTGAAGCCCTCTGTGTGCACTGAGAAGAGTCCACGTTTGGATTTGGGCTGATCACCTACTGCCTGCCCAGGCAAGCCTGATCTTCATTTTCACAAAGAAAAACCTTTCTCAGTGCCATGTGCCAGCTTCAGGGATTTCAGAGCTGTAGATCCTGCCCTGGGGGCTGAGTTCCCACAGCTGGAGCCCATGCTTCACTGGGCATTCCTACCCATGTCCTCTGCTGTGCACACACTGCATTGTTAAAGAAGCCCCAGTTCCTCTCCCCCTCCCACCGCCGCAGTGGCAGAGCGCTGCCCTGTGTCCTGCAGCTCAGGGAGGGCATTTCTGTTGAAAACCTATCAAAGAAGCAGCTTTCCAAAGACTACATCATATGAACTGGGATGCTTCATGGCCTCATTCCTCCCCAGTGCTTGCAGTGGCATTACATATGGTGCTGAAGGCAATCCAGCACAGGGGCTGCAGCAATATTCCTGCTTCACTTGCTCTGAGTCAGGATCACCTGGGGATTGCTGGACAGACCAAACCACGATGGACCTGGTGACCTTTCATCTACTTCATTCCTGTCACCTGCTGAACACAGGCTCCATTGCTACAGATTCCTTCTGCCTTCCTTTCCAGCATCACCATTTTATGTAATTGGCCATGTCAAAAGAGCCCTTATATAACCACAGCCACCCCAGGCACATGTCTGGAAACACATGCATGCCTCCCCTCTCTGTCAATTGCAATCTTTTGCACATGGGTGGATCCAGCTCTTCTCCAGGAAGTACTAAAAATAAAGAAAACACACTTGCAAGCATCAGGGACTCACTGAGCTTGGCATAACTGTTATTCATCTCCCAGACAGTATCTGTGCACTGCTACATAAAGAGACCTGGGAACAGCATATGCCAGTGGGAAAATAACAATTTGCTCTCTCCTCTCTGGAGATATTCAGGACCCACCTGGATGAGTTCCTGTGTGATCTGGTATAGGTGATCCTGCTCTGGCAGGGGGGTTGGACTGGATGATCTTTCAAGGTCCCTTCCAGCCCCTAACATTCTGTGCTTCTGTGTATTCAAGCAGAGCAGGTTCTCCTCATGAAAGAGTGCTTTTTCAATCTGCACAAGAGCACAGATCTGTGTACATGCCAGACAGACCACGGACCTGCACAGGGGCTAGAAACACTTTCAACAAAGTCATTTTAATCATCTAAGTCATTCCATTGATTTTCCTGGGCTGCTTGCATATCTAAATGAATCTGAACATTTGCATGACTGCTGCCCAAAAATGTACTGGCTTGAAGCACTGGCATGAGAACTGCCCCTGAGGTCAGCTCCAGCACTGGCACAGGGAACCACACTGACCTGCTCTCCACTCCGCTCACAGACATCACTTGCAAGGGCCAGAGGATCACATATGGAAAAGCCAGGCTAGAGCCTCTTGTGCAGTGGTGATGTCAAGGACACTTTGGCACTGACTTCAGGGAAAGCAAGATCAGGGCCTAGATAACTAAGGTCACCATTTGTTTGTCAAGCAAAGAGATGCTTATTCCACCTGATTAGTCAGTGCAACTTACTTCACCCTGACAGCAAGACTTTATAGCTTCTTTTCCTCTCCACCCCCTCACTATGCTAACATGTCCCATGTGTCCTGGGCAGGCATTCCTTCTCACCCCTACCACTGGCAACTGCAAAGCCACTAACTCCAGGTACATGCTAAAAGAAGCTGATCACATCAGTTAAGCTGATTTTGGCCTCATACAGGCTGCTGAATCATAGAATCATAGAGTTGTTAGGGTTGGAAGGGACCTCAAGGATCATCTAGTTCCAGCCCCCTTGCCACGGGCAGGGACACCTCACACTAGATCAGGTTGCTCAGAGCCACATCCAGCCTGGCCTTAAAAACCTCCAGAGATGGGGCTTCTACCACCTCCCTGGGCAACCTGTTCCAGTGTCTCACCACCCTCATGGTGAAAAACTTCTTCCTAACATCCAATCTGAATGCTGAAGGCAATCAGCTGTTTCCTTCTTTCTACAGTCAGCATTTTATTTCACAAGGCTCATTACGAAAGCGCTTCAGTGCCCACACAGAGTACTAAAGTGTTGTCTGGCCTGAAATTCTTCCTAATTTATGAATTGATGTCAAAGCCTTGGAGCTGTGAGGCTGTACTGCCATCAGTCCAGCTAATGATGGTCTTTCTGGAAGGAAATTGTTTTAGTTTCCTCTTGGGCTATGATCACAGATTGTGTTAAGGTTATTGATGGTGAGCTTGGAGTCACCAGGTAGAGGCCAATCCTTTACTAATCATTTACTTACAGGAATGACTTTTCCAGACCAGCAGCTCAGCTGGCACAGAAATGACAGTATCTTTCTCCTGCCTGGATTTGGGACAGGGATGGACATCAGCCCTGTGTCAGCCCCTGAGGCATGGCTCCCACTCAGCCCACAGTGAGACTGCAGTGTCCACCAGGTCACAGTGTCCAGGCCAGTAGAGATACCCATCACTTACACCAGCAGAAATGCCAGGAGAGTGGGGAACTTGGAGGCAGGAGATGCACTGCTCTGTGCAGAGATGTGTTAGCTTGCTATTGTGACTTTTAAAACTCAAAGGAGGTGGTTTGAGTAGAACTAAGTCAAAACATTTCATTTAGATCGTCCATGCTTGAAAATTCTCCACTGTTGTGCAAAACCCTTGTGTTCCTGGTGGAAAAATCCAGCCACGTGTTCAACACACTACCTGAGTCACACAGGCACATGGGTTGGCACCCAAGGCTAATCCCTGGCTCCTGACAGAGCAGGTAAGACAATAATCCACTTCCATGGGGTAATGAATGGCTGAAGGAAGGAAAGCCTAACCCCAGGCCTGGCTCTGAGAGAAACCATAGCAGCCAGTATTTAGACAGCAAGTTTTCAGCCAGCTCTAATGAAAACTCAGAAATCCCCAGGAGCTGCACTTGGCTCTCATCTCCCAACCCCCTCACAGCTTCTTGTTTTTTCTCTTTTTGTTTTCCTTTTTTTCCCTCTCTCCTCAGGAGAGCTCACTGTCTTCCAAGCATTCATTAATTAAGTTTCTTACACACTTCAGATGCTTTCTGTGAGGTAAGAGAATTCTGGATCACTTCACTCACGGCAGAAGCAGAGTCAGCTGTCAGGAGAGGAGCACAGCAGCCACGCTCCAGCTGCAGAACCGCTCCTGGCGCCGTCTGCTCCTGATGCAGCAACACCAAACACCTCACCGAGGCCACAGGGGACATGCCAGCAGGGAGGACAGGATAAATGTGGGTCTGCACCCTACTGTACATGCTGGGAATTAGGAAACAGGTGATTCAGCCACTAGGGTTTGCATGCCTTCAGTACCTTTCTCCTGCTGAGAAAGGTGGGGACAGGCTGCTTCTAAACCAGCTGAGATTCCCAGCACACATTTCAGCTGGACATGAGTCCAGAGAGAAACTTGCTCCCTTGAATTCCAATGTCTCACTTCTGAACAGAGGAAATTTTTATTTATTTTTTTTTTTTAGGCATTTTAAAAGTCTAAGAAGGAACTGAGCTTTTGGGTTAAGTCAAAATGTTTCACTCCCAACAATTCTGTATGTGTATTTCTGATTACAAAGTCCATTTGGTGGGTAACAAACCCCACCAATTTAACAAACTCACCAGCTTTTGTGGTCAGTCATCAGCCTCCCCATTTACCCCAGACATCCTGCCTGATTACTCCATGCTTGCTGTGAGGTCTTTAAGTCTGGAGCTGGGCATATGTTGAATTGCTGGAAGGTGTCCAGAGAAGGGCAACAAAGCTGGGGAGGGGTTTGGAGCACAGCCCTGTGAGGAGAGGCTGAGGGAGCTGGGGTTGCTTAGCCTGGAGAAGAGAAGGCTCAGGGGAGACCTTCTTGCTGTCTACAACTACCTGAAGGGAGGTTGTAGCCAGGTGGAGGTTGGTCTCTTCTCCCAGGCAACCAGCATCAGAACAAGAGGACACAGTCTCAAGTTGTGCCAGGGGAGGTTTAGGCTGAATGTTAGGAAGAAGTTCTTCATAGAAAGAGTGATTGGCCATTGGAATGTGCTGCCCAGGGAGGTGGTGGAGTCACCATCACTGGAGGTGTTTAGAAAGAGACTGGATGGAGTACTTGGTGCTGTGGTTTAGTTGATTAGATAGTGTTGGATGATAGGTTGGACTCAATGATCTCAAAGGTCTTTTCCAACCTGGTTAATTCTATTCTATTCTATTCTATTCTATTCTAGTCTAGTCTAGTCTAGTCTAGTCTAGTCTAGTCTATTCCATTCCATTCCATTCCATTCTAACATCCTCAGTTCTCACCTTCCTTTCACTTCTCATGTGATAGATCACTGGATCAAAGCGTTGCGATGCGTTGTGGCGCCGACATGAAAATCAAAAGCTGGCTGCTTTAGAAGTCTTCCCCAGTGAGCTCTGTCAGCTTCCCCAGTTCTGGGAAATGAAAGCTGGGCCAAGTCACCAGCACAGCTTGTTACAGCACAAAGTGTCCATCTCGGAGGATAAACAAGTTATTTGCATGCGTTTGCAGCCTTCCAGCATGGTGAGCTCCAGCCAAATGCAACACTGTAAATAGTGAAACAAAGCAACACTTCATCCTGCTGGCTAAAGACCTTTATCTTCTGAGCTTAACAATGACAAACAGCAGGCAAAGAAAAAATGCTCTCCCAAGCCTGAACAAAATACTGGTTAAGCCCAGATGTTGTTGTGTTTGGTTGGGTTTTTTTCCATAGGGGTACACAAATCCACCTGCCAGACAGGACCAGTGTAAATATTATCCCTGTACACAGCAGCGTGCAGCACCTGGAGCTGTTGTTTGTAGTACAGGTCCAGCCAGAGGCCCCTTGCTCAAAATCCAGAGTGGGACTCTTCAGTTTCTGGGGATGTGCAGTCAGAGTTTGAGAGTACATGAAGTGCCAGGACCCCTAAAGAACTCACACAATGCTACCTGTGTAAATATCTGCACAATCAAGATACCTTCAATGCACTTAAAGATTCTGATCTACCAGATCAGGACAGCCCAGCTCCTGCCTTGCTGCAGAGCTCCTGGTCCTGCCTGCAAACTGAAAGCAGACTGAGACTGGGGCACATGGGGCAACAAATGCCTCCCTTCCAAGGATGCTACAGAAACAGCCTGTGTGCACACATTTGATTTCAACCAGAGACTTTCTGCACGTGCACCCCCTGTTTGATACCATTCTTTAAGGCCAAGAAGTTCATGAAACTCAGTAGTTCTAAAACTAAGTTAATAAACTGCTTCCTGTTCAGCTTCTTCATTTTAGATCCTAAAGATGGAAAGGGCCTTTTATTCCTCCCTACTGCAATATAAAGCCCAAAGGAGACTAGGAACCAGGATGAGCCTGGAAGAATGTGGTCCTCAATGACTAGGACCCAGAGAAACATCAGATATCCTCCAAAGCCCCTTTGAACATCAGACAGATTTGCAGCCTGAGCTCAAATCTTAACAAAATCAAAATCCTCTCTACCATGTAGGAGGAACAGGGGCTGGCTAAAGAGAGGAGGAAAAGAAAAAGGCCACATTTTCACAGCTGTGTTTGGCAGGTAGCTTTGCTAATAATGATTTCATAAATAGCCTCACCAGTCTGGCTGTGTCTGGTGAGACTGAGTGACCTTTCAGAAGCTGCAATCTTCTTGCAGGCCTCAGACTTACAACTTTACTGAGTGGCTGCAGCAAAGGACAACCTGTCCTACCACGACTCCAGGGGAGGCAGAGGAAGGACCAGTAAGTCTTGCTCAGGGGGCAGGAGGGAGCACTCTTGGGCCACCTCTTGCCAGCAGGGTGGTGGCTCTTATAGAGATGTCCTGCCAAATGAATGTCTCTGGTCTTTCACTGCCTCTGAGAGTGCAACAGCAGAGCCATCCTGCACCAAAAAAAAGGGGGGAAAAAAGGAGTGGTATGTCCAAACCTTTGAATTAGGCACACCTAAAGTTCTCCCCCATGGTGTGCTTCCTGAAGAAGATCAAAAAGCTTCTGACCTTGAACAGCCAGGCTTTACCTGGGATGGACAAAAAAAAAAGGACACAACTTTCTAAACAAATCCAAAGTCAAACTCTCAGTGACTGAACATGCAGATCTCTACTTACCCTATTTCAAGGCTTGGCTGCAAGTCAGAGACTTTTTGAGCTGCAGCCAGCTGTGCCTGTCCAAGTCAATCCCTGGGGAGCCCCAAGCCTGACTGCCTTCTGCTCACTTCTCTGCAGTTCCTTGATCTCTGTATCTGAGCTGTTCCTGCTCCTGGGCTGTGCTCCCTGTCTTCAGTCCCCAGCCTACACCTCAGATCTTTCCTCTGAATGTGCTCAGCACACCAGAGAAAGGGCAGCCTACTTCTGCTTCTGGAGGTAACACCTGATCCAGTTCCTGCCCTAAGGAATGCAAATGTAACTGGGGTTAAAAAAAAATCATATATATATATATATATATATGTATACTGTGACAAAGGGCAAGAAAAATCCCCCTCTGAATCTCATGACTTCTCCTGCACTACACTGCAGTCCAGTCCCAATCATGATGTGAGGTGGAGGTGACTTCAAATGATGGTGGATGCTCTGCTGCACATTCCCAGGCATGGCTGATTTTGTCCAGCAGACAGCAGCTTCTTCCAAGCTGCACAGCTCAGCTCCTGCTGTTTCACCACCCTCCCCAGCCTAAGGCAACACTCCTAAGGGCATCTGTAAAGGGACCATCCTGCATCCCACAGAGGTGCTGCCATAGCACAAGAGCTTCTCTCTCCTTCCTTAACAACCTCAGTCAAAAATGCTTTGCCTTGTGACCAACTTCCAACAACAACTGTGTCAGCTGCAAGCAGTGAGCAAATGTTCATCACCATAACACTGAAATATGAGACCCAGGAGGGAGTCCGGTTAACCCCAGGACAGCTTTCTGAGGGGAGGGACAAGAGCAGGATCCACTCTTCTCACTGTGATGGACCTGCCAACAGAAATGTCACTCAGTCCAGACAAGCTTCAGGTGATGGAAACTCTATTGCAGCACAAGGAGTTTCTTTTTGACCTCCAGTTCTCCCTTTGGCTGAGATACATCATTGCATTTGCACAGCTTGAGCGGTCTCTGTTCACTGGATCCCTTTGAGACACGTCATGTTTTTACCCAAACTCCATTTCCTTCCTTCCAAAGCAGTAAGATCTGCTTATGACTCAGCCTTCACTAAAACACACAGCAAGGACCATTAAAATGAATGTGCAGTGCAGGGATTAAAATCATAGGCTACATTTTTTAGGCTAGAATCTTCATTGCCCTTTATTCACCCTCAAATCCAGTATTACCTCATGTTATGTCTCAGTGGAAAGTAAATCTACCAGCAAAACACCAGTTGTAAAGGGAATCTTTCTCAAGTGATGAAGGAGTCTCTCCATGTGGTAATAAAGTGACAGACAGGACTGGAGAGCCCCCGCTCCCAAGCTCCCACTTACAGGGACGACACTCCCCAACAATCTTCTGCCTGAATAAAGATCCCACCAGCTGCAAGGCAGTAACTTACTGAGAAGTGTGGGTGGCTATCAGAGAAAGAAGCCAGAGGCTTGTTTTATTTTTTAACTAGTTTTGCATTCACAGATTTGCAAAGAGCATTTCAGGCAAAGCCTCGTGTTCTCAGTGAAGCTGGAAGGGCTGGGGGGTTTCCCCATTGATGGTTGTGGGAGCTGGCCCAGGGTCTACCTGGCTGTGAAACAGAGGTTTCCAAGTCCTCTTGACACTGAATGGCCTTGAAGTGTTTTCCTCTTTTCCAACAGTGCACAAGAAGTGAGTGGTGAGGTAACCTAGAGGGGAGGAAAACAGCATTATCCTTCCTGTACAGTGGAGGGGACTGAGAGTCAGCATCCTACGTGAATCCACCAGTCCAAAGCCTTTCATGAAATGCATTTGAAATCTGATCCTAAATTCTTTGAAATGACCTTTTCCACTGAATTTAGAGGAATTTCACACAGACTCTAATCTCTCTGGTTTTCTTTGTAACCAGCCACTTTCTTTCACAAGAGAGACATCCAGGCACCCACTGTTCTCTGACAACAATGAAAGCTTGTAGCTCTCCAAGCACAGGAACTGAAGTGAAGGGAAATAAAGGGAAGTAATGTATTCATTTAACACACACAAGATAAAAAGAAATAAAGATATGGCCAGTTTGCATATATTTAGTGCTAGGCATTGACTCCAGACACAGTCAAAAAGTATTCCTAAAGTTCATGAAATCTTTGTGATGTGATGTAAGAGGCATATGAAAAACATCCATTAAAAAATAGAAATCTCCTCTTTAAAGTTTCAGCACAACACACAGCAGTGAGCTTGAGGGTTACTTCAGATGTGCTTTTAGGCAGCAATACCCTTGTGTAACAGCAAGCGAGCCGAGGATACTTGTCGTGAAACAGCCTCTGTGGCACCGGCTTTCCTTTCCCATCAGCAACCTTGCTGAACACCAGTAACACAGTGTTCAGTAATACAGCTCCATTACAGAGAAGGAAAACCCCACATTCTAGGGAGAATGATGCTCCACTGAAAAAAAACCAAACAAACACCCTCCAAAAAAACGCCAAACCAACACCCACAAACAAACAAAAACCCCCATAAAACAAACAAACAAACCAGGAAAGATGCAGGTTTGCATTTCAGCATCAACTGCCCAGCTCAGCAACTCATTGCTCTGTCTTAAAAACAAACCAAAAAGAAACCTCTTCAGGCAGGACATTAACCTCTCAGGTTCCTTGAGTTGGGGAGACTAAACCCATCACATTCTAGCTCTGAACTCAGACTTCCTCTTGTTTACAATGATTGAGGTTCTGGCCCAAAGGCTGACAGAAAATGAGCTAGCAGTGACAACAGATGTGAGGGCAGAACAAGGGCTGTGCTAAAAGAGCTTTTTAGAGCAATTCTTCCTCTTTCCTGTAAAAGCTGTAGTATAGATCTTCACTAAAGGTCCTTTGATTCCTGATGAGCTCTGTTGGTCAATAATAGGCGGTCATCTTGTATCCACAGCCTAACATGATGATAATCCACCAGAGACAGAATGAATAGGTGGTCTTCCCCACCCCCACCCCTTTTCTTTTCCCCCTCCTTTCTCTTGAGTATTGGTAATGGCTTATTTTGCTCTCTTTAAGCCTACACATTACCACTGTGATGAGATCCTGATTACCTTTGCATTACAACTCCATGAAATCTGGACCTTCTACACAGGATGAAGGCTTTCTGGATTCCTGATCTACCTCCATTTACAGTTGCCACCCTGTTTGCAGTTAGATAAAGCAGGAACATCTCAGTGGTGTAATTTCTAATGGCAAAGCTGAATAGAGGTAGGTAATCGATGATCTTAAAGGTCTTTCCCGATTAAAACACTTCTGTGAGTCTGTGATTCTGTGAATATTTGATTAGTAACTGACTTCGTTCCGGAGCCCCTGGTGAGCTGCTCAGTGGCCAGCAGGTGACAGTCTCAGCAACAGAAAAACCCCAGGCAGCTCCTAAAGGGGGTTTGCTCGGCGTTCTGCCAGGATGTAAATGTTATTTATTTGGTTTTTAGACACATAGCCAGTCCAGAACAGGGGGCAAGATTTTTCACTGTACTTGCCAATAAAGAGGAGGGACAGCAAAGTTCCCGAGGAGGGCATTAACATTACTGCACTCAAGAGGTACCAGCACGATTCTTAGTAGCATTCAGAAAAGAAAAAAGAACCTTTACAACTCAGCGTAGGTGTGAAACCAGCAGATGCAAATAGAAGCACTTCTAAATCAAGCCCATCCGAAGGGGAAGCACACTCAAGCATGGCAGTTACACTGGCTGATACCTTTGACTTCTCAAGGAGAAAACAGGATGTAGAAAACCTCCTTCTATGCTTCAGGTGATTGCAACATTTCCCTTGCAGCAGCCCTAGCCAGGGCTGTGTGCAGAGCCTGGAACACAAGTGCTGCCTGGGAACACAGGTGTGTGCTCACAGCAGGACTGCTTGGGATGGCCAAGGCAACCTTTGCAGCAAGAGCTAAGAAAACATTTTCCTTCCTTCATCCCAATGCCTGTTAACTTACTGACACAGCTCCATCTTGTTTAAAGTCTAAAGGATTAAGTAGATCAGTTGGAACCAGGAGGGTGATGTAAGGAAAAAAAATGAGAACTCACAGTGGCTAGAGGGAGTTTTTCTACTCCACAACCATATGATGTTATTCCCTACCATAAGGCTGTCACTGCAAAACACTTCACTGTGCCCACTGGCATCCACAACTGCTCACTAAACCAAGCTCTAGGTTCTAAGGCAGAAGTTGCCAGGTTCAGCCAGGCTCACCAGCTCCCAACACACAGAGTTTTAAGGAAATGTTCACATGCCAAGGAACAGGAAGCCACAAGCCTGATCCAATTCAGTTTAACCCAGCTGGGACTTTTCCTGAGCAAAGGTCAAGAATAAACTTTTAAAACTGCAATGGTTTGGGCAATTTGGGGGGTAGGTAGCTAGCTAAAGCCTCAGAGAGCGAGCAGCCATAATTCGGTAAGTCACACATAGGCTGATTTGAGTATCTCTGATGGCTTTCCTTGTGAAATGAGGATTGGAAGGTGTGCAAATTCCCACTCATAAGAATTTTAATCACCTGTGCCCTGTGCCACAGACCATCTTGATACAAATTTGGTTTTAATCAGATTCCACTGTCTGCATTAAATCTGAGGACATGACCAAGTTTCACTGCAGTTTAAAGCATTTATGCATTAATAGTGTGCTAAAGAAATGTGTTGAGAAAAATGAGCCTCACATTGGCTACACTGTGAACCTTGCCTGCATTGCTGCTCTCGTGTCCTGGTGTGGGGAGCTGTGACTGGTAGTGGAGAAGACTGATGGCCTTTCCATACAGTGTATGTCAAGACAGGTGATGAAGAGAGATTTTATTTATTAGCAAACACTCAAAGAGTTACCAGTTGGCACAGTGATATAAACAATGTGTTCTTACCTTGGTTTGTTTAACCCAAGTTGAAACCCAGTTATAATCTGGATCTGAACACTGATGTGATGTTGAACACTGTGGTAGCTTCCCCACACTATCCATCCTGAGAGCACCTTTCTTTTGTGCCATAGATACAAGTTCTTCTGAACTACATTTCTCCTTGATGTTTCAGTAATTCTTCCTTTCTCTCTCCTCCATGTGTCCCTCTCCTTCCTGCCATCCATCTTTTGCTTCATATCGATTTCAAGACTCTTTCCTTCTTTCATTTCCCCTTCTCCCCTTCTCACTAACCACATTTGGCCATTCAGAACAATTTAAGAGAGTACTGTGGAGAGTGGGCTCTGCCTTGGGCAGTGCAAGGAGCAATGTGTGAAACTCTGCAGCGACAGAGAAACCATCTTGCAGTGGTCACACAAATCTCACCATCTCCTTGATGCTGCCAACCAATGGGAGCACCAGGATTTGTGTCCTGTCCTGAGAAAAAGCAGGGCAAGTATTAGGCAAACTAATCACGCTGCAGGGATTTGTGTAATGAAAAGTGCCTCCTACTGGGGGTCAGAATAGGGGTAAATAACCACATACCACTGCTGGGGCAAAGTCATCCCCTGTCTCCTTATTCTCCTGCACCTAGGCAGCAATACCACAGCCTGGTCACTCAACAACTAAGGCACGTGGTTTGTCTCAGGGTATTCTTCCAGAGGCTGCTGGAAAACAAACTGGTTTACAGACTGCACTGCATGCATCAGGGCTGGCTTCATCTTGCGCCCTGCAGTCCTGTCTCTGCCCAGAGCCTGTGTGCTCCCTAACACAAACAGCAATGCAAGTTTCATGATCACTGCCATTTCCATGTGCCTACCACTGACCTCTTAATTAAATATTCTGTTTAAATTGCATTGGCATAAGCACAGTGCTGGCAGGAGGTGTGAAACCAGTCTATGAAGTGAAAAGCTTCTGTAGGACCTGCCTAACAATAGGAAAGCTATTGGGGAAGTACCATTTGACAGTTTTGCTGCCTGCTCCTGCAGTAAGCATCACACCTTCCTGGCACCCTGAAGGGAAAGAGGAGAACAGAGGATGGATATTACCTTTCTCTCAGATAAATCTGAGATGAGGATGTCAGTCTGTGGCAATATGGATTTGGCATTTGTTGATGGGGGAGTACTATCCACTCAGGGCTGCTGTGATATGCTGGCTCTCTGCTGTCAAACCCTGCTGGGAGGGCTGCTGCAGAAGGGGAAAAAATGGGGACATGCAGCACCCTACAGACTCTCTGTTTATATATTGTAAACCAAATACTGAAAAAAGTAATGCTAAAATAAATCTGTTCAGTGGCCAAATGTGTGCTGTAGGAAACAGGAAGAGTAAAATTGCTGAGAAGTGTGGGGGGGGTTTTAAATTAAGCATACTATACGGCCAATCTGAAATAGGTAACATGTATTCTTTACTGGTTTAGAGATGAACAAAAGCACTGAGCTTACATCTCTTGAAGTCATCAGCTTTGGGCAGTACTGCATGGCATAAGCGGAGTTCTCTAAATTTCACCTTCCTTTGGCTTTGCACACCTCGCTCCTTCCCCAGTCTCCTCCAAGCAGTGCTCACATGCTGGCAGTCACTGGCTGCAGCTGCAGCAGAGTCACAGGAAGGGTAGTGGGAGCAGGGAGCACCATGTAAAATCAGGGAATTCACACAGTCCACCTGGGTCATAGCACCTGCTCCCACCAGCTCTCTCCATGAGAGGAAACACTGAAGTTGCTGGTGAGTCAGTGGTTGACTGAGGGAAATACTTTTCCCCTCAATAAAAGCACATTTTCTGAGCATATCTTCAAAGTTAAGTACCAAGAAATACAATGCAATGGGAGCTGTAATTCAGTCCAGCTACTCTACAAAGTCCTCCTATAATTTCCTGATGATTCTGTGTTCTGTCCTACACATTTTCATGGTAGCCAACGCTAAAAACTGCTTCAGCAGGACAGAAATCAACCTTATTCAGTAATGATCCACCAGTAATGGTTGAGAGGAGCATTATCTTCCCTATTCTATCACTAAAAGGCAAAGGGGGAGGCCATTTCCTTTACTGGTGCCACGGGTTGTGTTAGAGACACACAGAAGGAAGGGAACAATGATCAAGATTTGCATTTGCTGAAGGGCTCAGTACATTGCTCCGTTGTGAGCCGGCCAAGACCTTCAGCACATGAATTCTTGTGATTCATCCCTCCCTCTGGTCTACCTCTCTGTATCCAGTGTGGTACAGAGAACTCTATGTGTTTATTTATACACAAAAAGGTCTTTGCTTGTTGCTGTAGTATTTGGGTGCTTGGCTCAGACTCTGAAGCTGGAGGGGAGGTACAGACTGATCCGGTGAATCAGTATTTTTTACTCTCCTGCTAGACTGCTGAGTGACCTTGGGCAGTTCACAGCTGCTTCACCTCTCAGTTTCTGTAAAATTATCCTGTTTTACTTTGAATAGCACACACATATTGACTGATGCAAGGGCAGGGTATTAGTGCTTACGTGTGACTCAAATAAAGCCATTGTCTAAAATCCAGAATCAGCAAGGCAGAGAAATTGAGAGTGAAAAGAGCAGAAATGTGAAATTGTCCCTCTGCCTCAGCTGTTCTCCCCTGCTGTCCTGCCTCAGCACAGGCAATTACAGCCTGACCATACCAGCCCAGCTCCTCCATGCCAGCCACACTGAGAAGTTCAGGCAGCCCCCCAACACATAAGAAATGACATCTAAATAAGGCCACGCAGGAGTCTGTGTAAAGGTTACAGTTCTGTGCTGAAGAGTGCAGACGTTTCCCCTTGCAAGGCTCTGGTTAGGGAAACCTGGCAGGCAGGGCAGTGTGCTGCCTGTGTTCAGGAAGGGCAGGCATCAGGCACTCCCCCCGACACTGCCATGCCAGCTGCAGCTGCCCAGGTTCTCTTCAGTAGTTCAGGTGAAAGCATAAACCACGGATACACCATGCAGCGTGGCTGCTGGCCATTGGTGTGTCACACAGATATACTCTCACTGGATGACAAGGCAAACAAGTTTCTGCTGCTCATGAACATTGTGTGCTGAAGCCAACTGTCTTTCCCTTCTACAAATAACTCCTCCTGCAGTAGGTAGGAAGCCCTGTCCTGGGCACAAAGGTTATGACTGTCTTAGAGTTGAATTGTGCTGGAATGTGGGAGACAAGCTGCATGTTGGGAGGTGTGAGGCAGGTACTGATGGGTTCCCACCACCACCTTTGCAGAGCTTCGTGTGCTTCCATGGCCTGCTTCTCAATTTTGCTGCATAAGCAGATTGTAAACTGTCAATTCCACAATAAAGAGGCACTTTACATTCTCGCTTCCGAATGTTTAGCTGCTGCCGGAGGTAGCGCAGCTGGACACATGCATTCAGGGCAGAAGTGGTGAAGGTATCCAGCCCACTGCAAAATCTCCACTGTCACAGGGCTGGCAAAACCTCCCATCTTCCAAAGCCCAGAATCGGCCATGGCATCCAGCTTCCGTGCCTGGGAGGTCTTCTCCTAACCCACACTGCTCGTATGTCTCGCACTCACCTGTGCAGCACAAGCGCACGACGGTGTCCGAACGCCTGTGTACTGCTCATGCCTGCCTGTGTATCTAGCGCTCACGTAGAGCTGCGACCCTCCGTGTGTCCGAGTGTGCCAGGCTACGCGGCTACCGCAGACGTGCCGCGCCGCACATGCCGCTTTCTGCGCGCACCCTTGCTTTGCGGGAGCTCCTCTCCCGGGACAAGCCGGGTGCCAGGACACCCCGGTGCTGGAGGTTGCGCTGCTCCCAGAGCACGCCCGGCCGCACCACAGCCCGAGCCCGCCGCCCCAGGCTGAGCTGAGCCGAGCCGTGCCGGGGCGGGGCGGTGGGAGGGGGCTGGCCGCTGGGCCGTAGCGCAGCGGGGCGGCGGGCGCAGAGCGCGGCGGGCAGTGCACGGCACAGTAGCGCACCGCTCCGCGCACCGGGGCCAGGCGCTCCATGAGCCGCTGCCGCCGTCGCGGGGGTTCTCGGCGCTGCACTCGCTCCCCGCCGCGGAGCCGCCGCGCCGCCGGTGCCGGGATGTGACTTGCTGCGGGCTGGCGGACAGAGCTGCCCCGCCGCCCTCGGCCGCGGCAGCCAGCGGGTGAGTGAGAGGACAAGCGGGCGGAGGAAACGGCCCCAGATCCCGGCTCAGCGGGGGATCCTCACCCCTGGCTCCGCGGGGCTGGCCCCTGCGGGGCTCACTGGAGCCGCCTGCCCGGCTCCGCTCCGAGCGCTGCCCGCAGAATTATCCCGGTGGCCGCGGACAGACGACAGGCTGGATATAGGAGTGCGGGGGGGGATTAGACGAGATATAGGACAGGACGGGGGGGGCTGGAGCAGGGGGCTGCGCACCGCGGCGGGGAGCGTGGAAGAAGCCTGGCGAGGGGGACAGAGGAGTTCGGAGGCAGGCTGGGGAAGGAAAGCGGGGACGGGTTGGGAAGGAGACACTGGCGAAAGAAACCGAGGAGAGAAACGAGTGGAGGGACAAAAGAGAGGAAGCCTGCAGCGGGACAGACACCGTAGGCGAGGAGGAGGAGATGGCGGGCAGATTAGGGGGAGACCGGAGAGGCGGCGGCCGTGTACCGGCTGCGAGGAGGACATTGCTTGGCTTCGCGCCGTTGCTCCGACGCGGCCCCGTGGTAGCTGCAGCAAAACCAGGCACTGCTGGGCAGGAGTGCAAGGGCGGTGGAATCTGGCCGAGGGGCCAGAACCGTATGTCGGCCCCGCAGTGTTGCTGGTTGGTCCCGGGGCCGGCGGGCGGTGGGAGCCCCGGCGCAGTCCGCGGAAGGGCTGCGCTGCCGTAGCAGTTCTCTCCAGTTAATAAAGAGCCGTGTCTCTGTACTGCTTCTTCCAAAGCCAAAGAGCCATAGGATTTAGTACTTAGGTGAACCCTTTGTTTACACCTGACATAATGTTTATCCGAGAGCTAACAGGATTTCCTGCCTGCTGAACCTAAACACCTAGGCTGCTCCCATCGCTTGTAGCACTCCGTGTCTGTGGGTGATGATACTTGCAGCTTACCAGCAGTGAGTATCGGCGCCGAGGTGTTCTCTAGCTGCATCAGAAGAAATCAGGTGAAGAAAGCCCATCTGTCGTGAAGCTGTGACATGAACAGAAACAGTCTGAGAATTAGCAAAGAAAACCATCGATTGCTATCACTGATTGCTATCAGTAGTGCAATGAACATCAGGCATTACAGTCAGAAGTGTTTAGGCACAGGCAATACACGGAATCTGACTGAAGGAAACTGTGAGTACCTAGAACACGAGGAGGATCATTTCATCTATTCAGCATTGCAAACTATTTGTGAATGAAAGCAGTACTTTTCCTGCACGTTCTATTTGGAGTGGGGTCTTGCTGTCTGTAGCTGTGCAGCTGTATGCAGCATGATGTGCACTATTCTTAGGCAGGGGATATCTAAATCGCTGCTGTGTTTTTGCATAGAGAGCGCACTATTAATTATCATTCTGGAAATACATCTCCTGAGTAGTCTGATGTCAGCTTGGCTGTTGCTGCTCTGTTATCAGTCCTGAAGCTAATTCTTTAGATCTGATCAGAAGGAGCTGGCAGAGATCCCGTGCTGTGATTAATTCCTCACTCACTAGCATCTCTCCACGGCGCTTCATGGTGGGGGGTGGTTTTCTTTTGGAAATTGTACAGTGAAGCAGCCTTATGTGTGGCAGAGCAGGTTACTATTTGGGCTACTATAGCTTTTATTTACTAGACTATTTGTTCTGTGGTTGGATGTATTGTCCTATATTAGTTGATTAACAGTAGGACTCTAAAAAGGGGAGCCGATGATACATCTGACCATGAATAACCTTAAATCTTTGCATAGTTACAGATTTATTCCTTATATATGTTCTCTAGCTGCATACAGCAGTATTCTTTTGACCAGATAAAAGATATTTGCAATCTTTGGTCAGAAGATCATAGCTATTGAAAGCCTCATTGATTTTTAACTCTGACAGCTTTTTGATGTAAACTGTGAGATTTTCTGTTGCTGCTTAGCTGCTTGTAATTGTACTTTATAAGCCACTGGGGCAGCTTTGCATCTGCCATTTCTGTAGTGATTCCACACCAGATAATGTATATGGGACTGACTTTATTTAAAACAGAGGAGTTATTATTGTTGTCATTGAGAGCAGGTTTTGGACCAAAAACTGAGGACTAGATTTGGAAGCTGTCCTGGTAATCATTTGCTGCTTTTGCCTGAAGTGTGTAAGGCTTATTGATTCACTTTAAGTGCTCATGATTGTTCTGGGTTCAGGTATGTTGGCTTGATAGTTTTAATGAAGTACAGTTTTAGAGTGGAATCTGGGGAAAACAACCCAAATTTCAAGTTGATTTCCTTCTGTATGAACAGTTCCAGTCAACTATGCAGGGATATATCATTGCCACTTACTACATCTGTGCTGGAATATTTCTGTGACATTTCTCTACTACTAGTGCTGTAGCTCTGGTATTAGAAGTGGAAGTGCCAGTCCAACACAGTGCTATTGTTACCACCATGAGGCTGTGTAACTTTGCTAAGAGTAATACAGACATAAAGAAGTAAAAATGCTATTTCTCTACTAGGTAACTGCTGGCAGTAATGTGCAGACAAGACTTTACTACAAAATCTTGAGAGATGCAGGGCTCTGCCATTTTAGCTACAGCACAGATTTGAGGAAGTCACTATTTTAATTACAAAAAAAAACCCCAACATATTGATAGACTGCTCTTTTCCAAAACAACTTTTCTGGCAAAAAGACTTTATAGTTTTTCCTTACATTTATTGAATCTGTGGTTTCATCTGAAGTTGTGGAATTCCCTTCCCAAACTTGTATGTTGTAATGCAGTACTGTCCCCTGCCTATGCAGCGGTCTGAGCTCAGTGCCAAATACCAGTGCTAGAAAGAGGATGTTGGGTGGTATCCTCCCAGGGGATTGATTACTAACATTGCCAGGTTTTTACCCAGGCAGGCAGAAATACATAGTAAACAGGTTGCAAACATGGCTATATTAATAGTAGTAGTGAGTTAAAGATTCCTTGTTTGGAGATCTGGAGCCCTGCTTGCAGGCTTTGGTGTGGATGGGATCTAGTGTTTAGCAAGACATGCTGACTCTTGGTAGGAAAATGGTTTCACAACAAGAATACCTTTCAGCAGTCCTATGGATTTCATGGTCAATATACAGCTGTCTAGAAGTTTTCTAAGAGAACCACTCCATCAGCTCTCCCAAAAAAGTAACTTCACAAATGGAAGTAACTTGGGAAAACTTCTCAAGTTGAACATATCTGCAATTCCCTTCACATTTTATCTGAATTCTCAATGTATTTTGTCACTACTTAATGCTTCCTTTTCAAAAGAAACTACTTCATGGAAGGGGAAATACTCTAAATTCATTCTCCCCTCCCAAACACTTCCAAATAGGAAGAGGAAACAAATGATGGGCTGACAATATGACTGCTTACCCATGCAGTACAATCTCCATGGAAACAGACTGTCCTAGAATAGCTCAATCACATGAGGGTTACATGACATGAATAAAGTAACCAGAAAACTGGAAAATATCTTAGAACTGGAGATACTTGCACTTAATTCATTACCCTCCAGGTCTGTGGAGAGTAGCTAATAAACAGCATGAGTATTGGAACCAATTTAGTACATGCATATCAGATAATTTGTAAGTGATAGGATAGTGGGAAATTAATATGACCCTCACTTGAGGGCTGTTCCTTGTTTCCAGTTTGGGTGGCATTTAGAATGAATTTTGACCAATTTTCCATGTGACCTTCTGCTTTTCTTAAAACTGGCTTCATTGCCTTAGCAGATTCTAGTGGACTTCCTCCCTTTAAGCCAGCTGCCACTGACCACTGCACACTTTTTAGGACATTCAGGATATTCTAAAGTAACTGGCAGAAGTAGGAAGTGCCTGTGCATAGAAGGAATTGCAAAACTCCCTTCAGAATGCTTCCTTCTAGTTAATTATGTACTCATAGGGCAAAGAGATTTATTGAGTGTAACCATATTCAATACAAACATGAATCTATTTAACTGATGACTAGTTTTCTGTCGGCAAATCAGTGTTTTTAACATGTTGTGGCACAGACATTGAGAAATCTGTTATCCAAATCTGATATAAACAAGTAAATATTTTACCAATTCACCATAATTACAGCTAGGTAGGGGGAAAAAAAAGTTAAATCATTAATCATTAGCTGCAGCTCACTGCATCATTAGAACACTGCAGCCCTCTCAACAGTGCAAGGATGCTGTCGTTTCTGCGGGCAGGCAAAGATCACTGATTGCCCTTTCCCTGTTTGTCCAGTCCCAGATCCCATTATTTGTCACAGCTTCCACTTCTGGGATGAAGTTTTGTAGTGAGCTTTTTTCAATCTATTGTATGAATGAAGACCACCAAGTCACTACACATTTACATTAGCATATTTGCTGTCTTGGTACCTAATGGGAAGCAGCATGATATCCATCATCTGTCTCCTGCTAGAGGCCAAAAATGGGCATCAGTAAAGGGGAAGGAATGTTAGTTTGACGACTGAGCTCCTCAAGATTTAGCTTTGATCATTACAGGACTGTCATGCACAGGTCTCAGCTCAAAGAGACTCCACTGTTTCGGACAGCCTGTGTGAATAGCTTATGACTGATCCCCTTCACTCCAACGCCATTGCACTGGGACTGTAAACCTTTTTCAGCTGTCTTTAAACTTTTCAGTGTTCCCATTACAGACATTTCTGATTTATGAGATAGCTTTAGATGGGTAATCATTTAAGGCTGTTTGTCCAGCTTACAAAAGAGCTATTGCTACGTTCTCTGCCTTTCGCTGTATATCTTAAGCACTCCACAGGAACTGTGTGACTGTTATTGCCTGTTGGCTCGGTGCTTTTCTGCCCTATGGTCATACCATACAAATGGAAATCTTACTCTGAACATTTTCATGCAAGTGAAGGTTAACAGCATCAGGTTTCATATCTGGTACATGTAGTGTTTACTTTAAGACTGCCCTTACAGGGCAGCTTTCACTGGGGCAGACTCTTCATTTAAAGGCTGTATTTTTAACAATCTCCTTTGCCCTGCTTTGCTCAATAAAGCAAATGCTCTAATATGTAATTTTTAAAAGCACCTAACCCATGGTCTTGTGAAAACTGAAGTTGGGATTCTTCCAGGTTTTCGGTCCTGATAGTGGAGTGGGATGTGTTGTGTTCCTAGAGTTTACCATTGTTTACTGTCTGGATCCAGGAAAGTGATGCTCTGGGTTTTGTTGTTTGTTTCCTTTGAATGGCTTCACACTTGCTAAGAAGCACAATGAGTCATTTATTTTTGATTAGTTGATTGATGACACTGCATGTGTGCACCATTGTCAGAGAAGATGAGATTTCGCGGGCCAACCATTCCCATTTGTAAATGCTATCTAATACCTGGGGTTTGGAAGGGCATGAAAGGAGTGAATGTTATAACTGCCCACTGACTGAGCATGGAAACAAGATTTTTTTTCTTTAAAAACCCCCACAATGCTTCAAAACAAAACAAAACAAAAGTGATTTTGACTCTGCCTTTATTTCAGTAAAAGGAGCAAGGCTGTCAAACAGTCTAATTCTGGTATACTTGCATCAGGCCTAGTGCAATTTCCATATACTTTAGGCATCTGCATTTGAACAATAAAGTACTGCAGGTCAGGTATCATTTTGCAGCAGGATGCAGCGTTTCTTCTGGTTGTGTTTTAGGATATTTGCAGGGGCAGTATTTGGAACCCAAAAATGAGTTGGTTTGCATTGTGAGTACAACAGGCAAAAACAGCTTTCTGAGAGGGCAGCACAGGGCATTTAGTGGTAGGCTCTGCCAGCTGCAAATCCAGTGCAAAAAACCCAGTGAGCATGGGCTGTTGAAACAAGCTCTGCTTCCACTTGCTGTGAAATCCTCCACGGTGCACTGTGGCTAAACAAACAAATACTTTGTTATCTTAGACAGAAAAATGAAAACCTACCCAGCCATTGGTTTCTTCCTCCTCTTCGTGATCAGCTATGGCTCATCTGAAAACTCCAGTACCTCTCGAGGGTGTGGACTGGATCTTCTCCCTCAGTACGTTTACCTGTGCGACCTGGATGCCATCTGGGGGATAGTCGTCGAGGCGGTTGCGGGGGCAGGTGTGCTGACCACGTTACTGCTGATGCTGATTCTGCTGGTGAGGCTGCCCTTCATCAAGGACAAGGAGAAGAAGAGCCCCCTGGGAATGCACTTTCTCTTTCTGTTTGGGACTCTGGGACTGTTTGGGCTGACGTTTGCTTTCATCATACAGGAAGATGAAACGGTGTGCTCCACCCGAAGATTTCTGTGGGGAGTTATCTTTGCTTTGTGTTTCTCGTGTTTGCTAGCTCAAGCCTGGAGACTTCGTAGACTAGTTCGACATGGGAAGAGTCCATCTGGCTGGCATCTAGCTGGTGTGGCGATCTGCCTGATGCTCGTTCAGGTCATTATTGCAACTGAGTGGTTAATACTGACAATTGTCAGAGATAACAAGTTGGCCTGCAGCTACGAACCGATGGATTTTGCTATGGCTTTGATTTATGTTATGTTCCTGATGGTAGTTACCATGGGATTTTCTCTTTTCACTCTCTGTGGAAAGTTTAAGAAATGGAAGAAAAATGGAGTATGCCTCATTATAACACTTTTTTTTTCCATTCTGATTTGGGTAGCCTGGATGACTATGTACCTCTTTGGTAATGCTGAGCTAAAGAGAAGAGACAAATGGAGTGATCCCACTCTTGCTATTGCACTGGTGTCCAGTGGTTGGGTGTTTGTTATTTTTCATGCCATCCCAGAGGTCCACTGTACCATCCTTCCATCACAGCAGGAAAACACTCCCAATTATTTTGACACTGCACAGCCAAGGATGCGTGAAACTGCTTTTGAGGAAGATATACAGCTTCCTCGGAGCTACATGGAGAATAAAGCCTTTTCAATGGATGAACATAATGCAGGTAAGAATTTACTGTAGAGGACTACATTTTTCTGTAATAGCCAAGAAAATAACCTGTATGAGACATTTTTCAGGTGTTCAAAACAAGGGTCATTACTAATAGCATATTTTGCACGCTACGCATTGCTCCCCTTTACAGTTTTCATTCACATATTGCCTAGTGGGAGGGGAAAGTGGGGGGGGAAAAAGCAATACAGAGGAGATGTGTTTGGTTTAAAAAGATTTTGGTTTTTCATTGAAAAACTGAGCAGTTTGAAATGCAAAGCCAACACTGAAAGCCAAAAAAATGCACTGGGGAAAATCTAGTCTCGATTTGAAAGTAGTGTAAATGACTTTTCTTTTGTCATTACAGTTAACAACTTTTAATATGAAATGTTTTTCAAGAACTCAAGAAGGAAAAAAATCAGAAATGTTTAGCTTCCTGAACAACAAAACAATTATCAGCTATATTTCCATTACAGTGGGATTTGGTGCCACTTCATGACACTGTGGCTGAAAAAAAAATGCCAAGTGGCATATAGAGAAGTTGAAAGGCAAGCTTTGTTCTGAAGGCTTCAACCTTTGAACAGAGTATGCACAGACTGAGTTTTCAGGTGATGACTCTTTCCTTGTCAGGGCTGTTTGGTGACACAGAGCAACGTGTGGTGACACATCATTAAAATCTGCAATGGAAATTGTTTTGAGTGATTACTGAAAGGGCCATCAACAGCTGCTTGCTTAAAAGATCCAGAGCAGTGTGGCATGCTTAGCCCATATCAGAAAACACACAGGGATGCCTGGGTGGCCAGCGGTGGGAAGCAGGAGCCTGCTGGTGCTCTTCAGTGCAGGTTGTAGCCTGGTGCTGCCTCACAGTTGGCTAAAGGATTTCATTACTGGTCACGCTGCTTTTTATTCACTTTGAGAACAAGGCTTTGGTATCCCAGCCAATAGTTGCCACATTGCTTTGGCAACCCCCAAAAAAAGGCTTGGGGCACTTTGTCCGGACACTTCACCTTTCCATTCATCTTTATGTATCTTTGATTTCCTTTGGGTTTGATGTTTCCTCTGGATCTAGAGCAGACAGGGAGGAAAATAGCCCTCTTGTTTGGCACTGTGTCAGGTCAGGAAGGCATTTTTTCCATGAAGCGTTTTAGCAGGAACTTTAAAGGTCTCCTTTTAGTATAGAAGCTTTGAAGAGAAAGCAGTTCAGTTCTGTAAGTATATACCAAAGGCAGTGGTAAAACAACACAAAAATCACATGCTATAGGAATGGTTATTACTGATGTTCCAGAGCAGCAGAGGCAGCTTCACCATGGACTGTTAAAGCAGTCATAGCAGATTTTTTTTTTTTTACTGTCCTCCATCCCCCATGAAATTAATTTCATAGTAAGAAAACTGCAGTGTTTTCAGTGGAGCTGTTTCTGACTAAGGCAGACCCAAGAACAAAACTGTACCTTTCCCTCTGTAGTATTTTCATTCATACATGCCTTTTAAAAAAGACCTGGAAGCTCCTTTTTGATTGAATCAGTGATTAAATGTTTTAATGAAATGGATAGACATGTGATAGCTGTAAAATCATTATAGTGTCTGTTATAGTGCAATTTATGTTCTGGTTTAATCCAGCTGAATCTTACATAGTACAATACAAAACAGATTTCCTTATCTGATGCCCTGATTAATATTTATTGTAATAAATGCACACTATTCCTGTGGCATGTGGGAGAAGGATACATGGCACTCTCAATAAATCAAAATAGACAGATTTTCCCTTTGCATTGGTTCTGCAAGTACAGACAATAGGGTTTGGAGACAAAACTTATTAGCATGGTAGGCTTCAAGTAAACACAGGTAATATTCAAGTCACATACTGTGGCTGCTCAAGTGTTAATTTAAGTCAGATCACTGTAGTGATGGCTGTCAGTGGCTAAGCACCTGCAGTCTGTTAGCAATTGGCTCTCTGCAGGTGTGCAGAGAATGTTCTCTTTTTTTTCCCTTTTCATTTAATTAACCCCAATTTGAGAATTGATCAGTAAGAGTTTAGAAGGTAAAGGCAGGGGACTTTCTTCAATAATGCTAATGAATGATGCAGTGCTGATGAATGTAAGCTGTAGCAGTTGTAAAATGTTGGAGGACATGCTAAGCAGAAAGCGCCTCTTAGTTCCCTGACTATAATATTTGGTTTAGTAAGCAGTTAGCTTTAAATAAACAAACATGCTTGGATAAATGAGTTTTCCATTCATTCTTGTTATTTCCATTAATATTTGCATTATGTAACTTTGTAATTTTACTCTTTTGGTTTTTTGGGTTTAAAGATTGGTTGGACTTGATGATCTTTGAGGTCTCTTCCAACCTTGGTGATTCTGTGATTGTTAAGCAGCAGTTCTCACACCTGCACCTTCTGAAAGTGTTAGTGAAGTATTTAGAGACCCAAGAAAAAGGCAAATGGAATGAGTTCTCAGTGCCCTCTGGAAGTGCAACACGGACTACTAGTGCTTCTTCTGTAAGGCAAAGAGAATTTGTCTTGTACATGAAAAATCTGTATGTGAAATGTAGAATGCTACAGCTGTCAAGATTCACGAGCCTCAGCAGCTCTGGTACTCACTGAATTTCCTGTAATAACTTTTAATACTCCAAGTCAGGCTTGGAGCCAGTGCCTAAACCCAAAGGTAATGAAACTTTGACACAACATTGGCTCAAATCTTCCTGGCACTATTTTATTTTTACCTGTAGATACTCTTCCTAAGTAGATGCATTTAATAGTAATGGGAAAAGTACAAGGAAAAATGGTAAAACTGGTATGAGAGGAAAAAAAAACCTCAAAATGAGTATTTGGTCTCTTGATTAGAATAGAATAGAATTAACCAGGTTGGAAAAGACCTTTGAGATCATCAAGTCCAACCTATCATCCAACACTATCTAATCAATTAAACCATGGCACCAAGCACCCCATCCAGTCTCTTCCTAAACACCTCCAGTGATGATGACTCCACCACCTCCCTGGGCAGCACATTCCCATGGCAAATAACTCTTTCTGTGAAGAACTTCTTCCTAACATCCAGCCTAACCCTTCCCTGGCACAGCTTGTGACTGTGTCCTCTTGTTCTGGTGCTGGTTGCCTGGGAGAAGAGACCAGCCCCCACCTGGCTACAACCTCCCTTCAGGTAGCTGTAGACTGCAATAAGGTCTCCCCTGAGCCTCCTCTTCCCCAGGCTAAGCAACCCCAGTTCCCTCAGCCTCTCCTCATAGGGCTGTGCTCCAAACCCCTCCCCAGCTTTGTTGCCCTTCTCTGGACACCTTCCAGCAACTCAACATCTTTCCTAAAGTGCGGGGCCCAGAACTGGGCACAGGGCTCAAGGTGTGGTCTAACCAGTGCTGAGTACAGGGGCAGAAGGACTTCCCTGCTTCTGCTGGCCACACTTATTCCTGATCCAGGCCAGGATGCCATTGGCCTTCTTGAGCATGTTAAAAGAATTTAGACTTAGTGCAAAAATGGAAGGTAAATTTAGCAATACGAAACTGAATTTCTTGGCTCTTTAAGAGAACTTTGACACAACCACACAAATCTTGTGTAAATATTTTGACAGTAGGACGCATTAGATTGTGTACTGACTATTATTATGTGTACAAACAAATGTGTACTGACTATTACTGTGTGTACTAACAAATGCCAGTGCAGTGCCTTTGTGTTTAACCCACAGTAAGAAGCCAAACTGTAAAGAAAGAATACTGCTGACCCCGAGATGGTTAAATACAAAATAAAAAATGACATCATTCTAGTTGATGCATTTTCATCTGTTGTTCTCCCACTGTTCTGCAGAAATCTCTAGCTGTAAAATACAGCGAAAGTCAACAGCTGAGCATTTGCAGGGGTGGATTTCTAAATTTCTGTGCTAAATCAATACTGTTCATCTCTGTGCACAGCTCTCAAAGAGAGAGATAGAGGACAGGATATAGCAGTGGGATCCATTTAAGTGTTGTTCCACACAGTGCAACTGTATTACATTCTGGCCTCATTAAAGTCTGTGCTGAAAGTCTTGTAACCTTCAGCTCATTCACGATTTCAGCCAGAGAGTGCAGAATTGTAATTTCTAGAGAAGTTCTTGACCCAAGTGCCTGAACTAGGGATGTTTCTATTTACCAGCTCACAGATGAATATTGCCTGTTATAACCAGGCAAGTTGCATGGATAAATGGGCTCTGTTCCCTGGCCACATCTGAATTCAGTGAAGCTGTTATTTACTCCCAAATTAAAAGAGGAATTTGTTTGTGCTGGTCCCTGGACTAGTTTAGAGAGAACAAAGCATATCCCTAACTGTGCATAGCCCTCCTTCAGGATATACATCTTGAATGCAAACTTGTGCTAAAATGAATGGAGAGGGTGATGTATTTCTGGTCTAACCAGTCAGAAGGACAGTCAGTATCTTTGGTCATTTGCCATGGTTAAGCTATTTGAAAGCAATATTTACTTTGTATTTCTGGCTTCTCAGAGTCAATATAATCTGAAACATCTGGAAAATGCTTATATGCTGGTCACGCTGAAGTAATGCTCAGGGGAGGCGTGAGCATGCTTACTGGCTCGAGCAGTGGTTTGGATCCATGTCCTCTGAAGCTGATAGAAAGCAAAATACAGGATCCTTTCACTTAACCCCACAGTACCCAACCCAGCACTGCAAGCACTTTGAGCCTCTGAGGTGTTGTGCATGATGTGTTTTGTAGTGACTGAAGATGTTTAGCTCCTATTTAGATGAGACTAACCAAATTCCAAATATTTGCTTCTAATATCTATACTCCTTCCCCCCCCCAGCAAACAGCTAGTTCTATGTAAAAATAAGTCTTCTGAGAACCATCCCCAGCTATGTACGAGAAACTGCTGCTCAAAAGAAATGCGAGAGCCCCTGTGGCAGCACGAAAGTTAAAACCAGGTTGGAAAAGACCTTTGAGATCATCAAGTCCAACCTATCACCTAACACCATCTAATCAACTAAACCATGGCACTAAGTGCCTCATCCAGTCTCTTTTTAAACACTTCCAGTGATGGTGACTCCACCACCTCCCTGGGCAGCACATTCCAATGGACAATCTCTCTTTCTGTGAAGAACTTCTTCCTAACATCCAGCCTAAGTCTCCCCTGGTGCAGCTTGAGACTGTGTCTTCTTGTTCTGGTGCTGGTTGCCTGGGAGAAGAGACCAACCCCCACCTGGCTACAACCTCCCTTCAAGTAGTTGTAGACAGCAATAAGGTCTTCCCTGAGCCTCCTCTTCTCCAGGCTACACAACCCCAGCTCCCTCAGCCTCTCCTCATAGGGCTGTGCTCCAGGCCCCTCCCCAGCTTTGTTGCCCTTCTCTGGACACGTTCACTCAGTGGCAAAGTTGGCAGTAAGTAAAGTGGAAGGGAGATGATGGTGTGCTTCCCCAGGTGACAGGCAGCCCTAGCCATGTTCCTAAGAATGCTCTCTCTCTCTTTTCTCAACGCAGCGCTAAGGACGGCAGGATTTCGGAATGGCAATTTGGGAAGCAGACCCAGCGCTCCTTTTAGAAGCAATGTTTATCAGCCAACTGAGATGGCAGTTGTGCTAAATGGTGGGACTGTAAGTATCAAAAAGTGATGATTTAAGAAAGCTTTGATATGCACTGATATATACAACCACTACTAATTGGAGGAAAACCCACACCACAAACCCCTGCCTTTAGCTTATTCACAGCAGGGGGGAAAGCTATAAATGAGAATTCAGGCAGTAAGTATGCATGCAAGGCTTCAGGTCCCTCTAGAAAAGCTGTAATTACAAAGTAGTTTGCAATTCTTTTCTTGGCCATTCACGTTTTGCAGTATAGCTTGAGTGAACCAAGTTCTTCAGTGAGACTATGTATTCAATAGACCTTTCAAATTCAATTTGTATTAAGGTATTGAACATAACTGCTAAGTGACTCAATTTCTATTTTTTTCCCCCCTGAGATGATTTGAGCCACGAATGTTTACAGTCCACTACACTGCATAAGAATCATTGATGCAGATAGTGGGGGTCTCTCACTTTTATCTTCCATGTTACTGCTAAAGGTCTGTAATTCTTTGTAAGCAAGTTACAGATGTGTACACCTCTGGGGAAAGGATTCATGAAATGGGACTACAGAATGTTGACTCTTCCTTCTTAGACAACACTTTGGCGTGCCATTCTGTGGCAGAACCTCTCTTTTCTGCAGCCTGGGTTGTTGGCGTAGTGATCTGATGCCAAACAGACTTTTTCTCAGTGTTTTTCACGCTGTGTAATTTGTGCTTGAAGACATTTCATACAGCAGGTACATGGCTGAAAAAGAAGATTGTTTTTTTTCATCCCCATATTTCTCATGCATAACTACACGCTGCTTAAAAATCTCCCCATGAGCCAGTTTATACTCATGTGAGTTGGGCTTCCTTTATTTTGAACCATGAGCTGATTCCATAACTCAACCTCTACTTTTAAAACCAAATAATGTGAACTGATTGCAGGTCTCTTTCTCTTTTTAAGTAAGTGAAATTTTGGTTGATTTTCATGAAACAAGAGGGACTAGGTACAAGGATTCTCCAGTGTGAGTAAGAGAGTGGGAGACATCTGCTTCAATAAAAACAAAAGGCCAGTGCTTTGCTGTCAGTAATGAAGAGCATCCTTCTGGTATTTGGATTCATCCATGCCTATGCTTTCTGATACCAGAATATGCAGCTCAGGGGAAAGGCAGTTTGAGGATGAGAAGCTAGAGAATTTGTTTGGGGGTCGTTTGTCTGTTTTCCTTTGTTTTGAGGTGGATACAAAGCTTAATGGAGAACGTCAGATGGTAAAATGAGAGATGAATTGTGTATATATAGTCGTGGTAAAGGGACTGTGTGGGTGGAAGATGAGTTGCATTGTATGACTTTGCTCTGGACCTGCTGTCTGGCAAGCTGTGATGTACATGTCAGCATGCTAACACTGCTTTTTGAACAGACTAGACCTCTCAGTTACGGGTTTGTTATCCTTGTTTCCAGATACCAACTGCTCCGCCAAGTTACACTGGACGACACCTCTGGTGAAAAGCTGTAGGCTGTAGAGAATAAGAGTCCTTGTTGCAGATGTTGTTCCCTGGCAGTGTGTCTTTGAGGGAGGAATCCATAACAGTACCAGAACAAAGCAGCGAAACATCCAGGAGCTTTTGAAATCCCCCAGAGGATTTTGTCTAAATGTGAACACCATTGAACTGATAATTGTGAAAACAGAATTGTAAAACTGAAGCTGAATCTAACTTAAGACAGAAGCAGGCACACCTTAAATTGGAAGAGGAGGATATTGTATTCTGAAATGGAAGATATTCTCTTGTCTGTAACTAGCATGTGAGGCAAGCCTGGTTTTGCTGGTTGCCAGTTGCTTGCAAAATACCCTCCTCTCACCTAAACTTAATGTTGCCACAAGAGATTGCCACTCCAGTGTGAAAACATGCAGGATTTCTTTCCATTGTGCTCCTTTTCCCTTCATTTCAAACATCATGAGAGGTACCTTGTTTGCTTCATTTCCTAGCTGCACTGTAGAGTCACGTAGCATCACGTGTAGCCAAGCATCCTCACTCTGTGGCAACTAAACAACCATTACACTGTAGGCTGATACTCTTTAAAGAGCTGGTGTAGGAAGTGCAGTTCTGGAGGGATGAAAGGTCTGTGCGCCTTTCGTGTGAGTTATGGAGTTTCTTGAGGCAGAGAAGCAGCACAGGTCCAGCACAGAGGCAGCACTCCTCAGCTGCCTAGGATCGATTCCAGCCTCTCCCCCGGGAGCAAGCCAAGAGCCACGTGCTCTCACAGCTCAAACAGATGAAGCCATGGAGTCAAGCTTTGGAGGGATACACTCTTGAAAAGACTTAGCTGGGGAGAGAACCTGACTTGAGTGTGCCAGGAATTTGTTGTGGTTGTGGTTTAAAGGTAGTGCCCGAGCCAGAGGGTTCTGTTGGGCTAATCTTGTCAAGCTGGAGAGGGGTGGCAGCTGAGAAGTGCTGACCACCTTTCAGGAGAAACTCAGCAGGAGATGGGGTCAAGACCTCCCTTACTAATCCTTTTTTCATATGAGTAGTCCCCTTGACTGCAGTCGTTTGTGCATTTAAATGTGGTTGTGCATTTTAGTGCCTAGCTAGTAGAATCTCCATGCTGGAGGTGATTTGTTGTTGTTTTTTGGGGTTTTAAGGTGGTTTCTTCCCTACTTCTCCCTTTTTTTTTTTTGAGTTGATGTAAGGCAGACTTTCTCAGAGCTTTTTATCTTTGTTTTCTCCAAGTTATTTAAAAGGTTCCCATTGCCCATTGTTTGTGCCATAGTTTTTCATCATGTTTAAGCAATCATTCCTTTATTTAACATTTAATACATATCGGACATTGAAACCATCATTTGTGTCCTCACTGTTTGGCCAATGTTAACCTTAGTTTCTCCTCGATACTAAAAGCTAATTGTTTTTACTTGAGGGCATAGAAAACATAATAACAATTAAACTTTGCATATGCTGTAATAATAATTTAAAAATATATATTTTCAAACTTAAAAAAAAACAAACACCTTAACATACAAATAACTGAGTAGCTTAGTAGCTTCACAGACAGAAGTTACTTGCTGCATACTGCAAAAGAAAGACAAGCTTATTATTTTTCAAGAGTCTTCCTGATTCTTCATGTACCTCCATTTCTACTGAATTAGGAACCTAGTCCTGCAGACTTGTACTCTCATGAGCAGTCCCATCAACACTCCTGAGTACAGAGGCTGCAAGACCAGTCCCTAAGTGTTGCACATAGATAGAGATGTGTATATATATATATATGGGGGAAAAAGTATATATTGCCATTCCTGCCATGATCATCTTACAGGGTTTTATTTGCAGGCCTTCCTTTTCCAGAAGCACTGTTTTTCTGTCATGCATGAGTAATGGAGCATGTTAGCTCCCCCCTGCTCTTCCTTCCTTGAGGCAAAGGAAGCATGTGCTTGTTTTAGGGATTGCTTGTTTTATTTTGTAACTAACTAGATGGCCTTAGTAACCAGGTAAGGTAGGGGTGGGTATTGCATGCTAGCCAGTGACTTAGAAATAAATTCTGCTTGTTTTAAGCAAAGCTGTGATCAAAGAAGATAATAGTTAAGATCATGCTAGTGTCCCAGAAGATTCATCACTTGAAACAATAAAAAACAACCTCTTGCCATCAGTAGCCTGCAGAATTTTGCTTTTAAAAACTACAGGGGAAAAACCAACCCCCTCATGGAGTTACTGTAAAATCACCTAAGATGACCATGGCATAAATGGTAGGACAGCTTTCTTTTTAAAAGTTTATCATGCTACAACCAAGATGGATGAATTGTAATACATGTTTTACAGACCTTGGACAAAATCTGTACAAGATAGAGCTACCTTAAGAAACAATTTTCTTTCTACTTTTCCTAGATGTGATCGAATTGAGAAATAGAGTTCCCAATCCTGCTGCTGCTGAAGTTGTTTGTCATTTGAAGCCTTATGCAATGATATGGCCAGATCCTACAAACTGCTACTCACATGACTGGTCTCATTGGGTCAGTCATGTGGCCTATTCACAAACTTTGAAAACTAGCAGGATTGGGTTTAATTTGTGGTGGTGAAGGTGTGGCAATAGATTAGGAGGGTCTTTATTTTCCCGACTTTATACAATTAGTAATAAGCAATTTTTTATTTACCTTTATTATTATTTTTTTGTAAGGCACTAGTTTGTGATGTAAAATGCCCCAAATCAAACTGTAATTGCAGAAAGGCACCTTTATGTTAACTTATTTTTTTTTTTTTGTTTCAGTAAACAAATTGTTTACTTTTGCCTTTTATGAAAGTTACTTAGAATGTAGAGCATCTGTGAACAACATCAGTAAGCAAGCACAAGCCTTTTGGAGTTCAGTTAATCAGAATTAGCTTTTATCCTATAAAAGCTACTATGTTGTCCCTTGATGGTTATGTGCTCATGGTGTTTCCATGCAGAAAAATTAAATTGTAAAGCATGGGGGGGGGGGGGGGGAGGGGAAAGCCCCAAACTATTAGAGAACAAGATATATAATAACTGGCTTCTGATCAATGGCTGGAGAAAAGTTCAAAGCCATGCTTTACAGACCCCACTTTCAGATGAGCTGAGGGTGTTTGGCACTTGCCAGAAAATATGTAGCATCTTCAGAAGAACACTCTCAATACACAGAGCTGTTCCTCTAAGCAAGGTACATGAAATACCACAGAACCAGATGATTCTGTTCTTAGTCTAAACACGGGCATCTCAGTCAGCTTTGAGCTTAATGCCTTGGGTCTAACCAAAGGCTGTGCAAAAGGGAGCATTGTAGCTTTTATAATGAAACAACTGGACTAGTCTGCCAACTGACAGGATTACAAAGCAGGTGCTTTTTATTAATTGATGAGAGCTAAATCTCATTTTTGATAGATGATCTATATTTATTAAATGTATTAATGTGTGTTTTATAACGTGCCCTTTTTTCTGCTGCCTGTTGCATACTGGTATCTTACTGAGTACATCTTCGAAGGGTTTTCAAGACAATCAATGTGTACCATGAGGACTGTACAGGAGTATACAGAACTACAAAGGTTGTAAAGCATGGGCAAATGTTTTATTTTCAAAATGCTGTTCTTAACGAGAATAAAGGCTTTACTATTTACTTACAATGTTTGTGTTAACTTGCTGTTAAAGTCCACCTAAAATTCCTTCCAGTACAGTAAACAAGTGGTGCTCCAGACAGCAGTGCCCTGTGGGGTGATACTGTGGGGGCAATTCTGCAATATAAGCTAAGCTAAACTAAAGGAAACCAGCAACTTGAGGCTAGGGCCACATTCCTCCACCTTTGAACACAATCCTACTCTTACTCTCAGCTCTGGCATCTATCAAATCCACAGTGAGCCAGGCAAGGAGCTGAGCAGCCAAGCTCTTATTACTACAAGTGATTTTTACTTTTTTCCTTCCTTCCAGTTGCCTCAGCAGTTTCCTTTACTGGGTCAAGTACTAGTGTGTGTGGAAAGGAGGGGGCAGGATTACACAGCTGGGTTTGAAGAGTGCAGTTTGGGAAGTTTTGTCTTTAAAGGGTTTGATTTTTCTTGATCTGGTACAACAAAAAGCATCACCAACAGTGAGAAGAAAAAAAAGACAAAGTCTGTGTAAGTGATGGAAGACATCCATGTTGAACCACAAGAAGAGCTAGAAGATGTCTGTGTTTCATTACCCTTTCATTCAAAACAATTAGACCTTTGTTTGACTTGTAGGGAATTAGTAGTAGAACTGCAAATACTTTCTCTAATTGTGAAGTTATAAAGCCTAAATAGTCCTATGCACATTAAGACTGAGTTTAAAAGGTGAGGAGGGTTCCCAGGCAGGAGGGCCCAAGCTGATTTTGTGTTCTGCTTGCACCTTATGGAGGTGAGTACACCTCCACAACACTGGAAATGCTATCACTGTGATCTTAATTTTACACTTTCTCAGCACATGTGCTAAGTGGTAACAAAAGGGTCCTTGACTTTTAGCCCTTGCAGAAATGCAGAGCAGCCCTGCCTTCAGCTGGACTTGCAGAGGCACAGCATTTCTGAAAATCAGTCTGTTGGGAACAGGGCTTTGTGTAAACTGTCACAGGTCTGCAACAGTCAGTGAAGCTTCTCCAGCTTATAATAAGTGAAGATTTTTTGCCTTGGTTTTAACACTTGCCTACATGTGAGTGTTACTCCCTTTATTTCATCCAGAGTTTTGTTCCTGTCAGAGAAAGCTTGCAAGTGAGCATTCAAGAATACAAGATAAACACAGCCTCAGAATTTTTGGCTAAATGTGCACAATTCCATCTGTTTTAACAGAATTGTGCTCATTTAAACTGGAAAGTAATTTTCTTTTGGCAGGCCAGGTCCTTATGTAATCTCCCTTTTGCTTTACAACACTTCCCATGTAAAACTGTAATGCTAGAGTGGATAAATCAGTACCACAAAGTTTGGTCCATGAGCTCTGCCTTGTGATACTAGTGAGAAAACTAAAATCAAGACCTTGAATGCTTTCGTGTACATTCATTTGAAGCTTCCCACTGCAACCACACAAAACAAAACATGAGACACTTCACTTGGCAAAACATCCATGGAAACAAAAAGTAAAAGGAACATACTTCCACTGCAAACACTCTGTTGTTCAACAAATAAACACATGGAAGATCTTCCACCCACCCCTAAAGACCTATTTCTTCTTTTTGCTTTGACACAGCTTCAGCACTCTAGTTCTCAGTGCCATCTGTGGGAGCTGTGCTTGTGTAGCTGAGAGCACAGTTGTTTGCTAGTAAGAAGTTATTGGATTGCTCAACAGCAACCAAAAAACCTAAAATAATAGTAATAATAAAAAAAAAGGCAGCTCTTTGAGGTTTTTGCTTTGAAGAATTTTTCAATTACAAGTCAGCAATGAAGTCATGCAGTTCACCTAGTGTAGAAATGTATTCCTGTCATCTAGGACAACAAGCAAGGTCAATAAAGAATAGTTTTTCTGTGTCTCAGTGGAAAGAAGAATGTTATCCATGTGATTGCAAAGGGTCTGCCAAATGGGAAAAATCAGTCAAACAAAGAGCAGAGGGTTGCTTGCTGAAGTAAACAATTCTAAATGAACAAAAGCTCTACATAAAAGTGCAATGTCCCACCCCCTAGCGAAAGCTGTTTGCAAAGCTCTGTATTCTTTCAGAGTGCTGTAATACAGATTAACCTAATGTTTTTCTTCTGCTGATACAACAGGCTGGGTCCTCACTCTGTTTCTGTGATTTCAGCTGTCCTGTTCTATTCTTACTAATTTACAAACTGTCTTTTAACTTATATAAAAATGTAGTTCTCTACTCCTGGTGCACTTCAGAAGATGCCTCTGCACTGTGCACCTCACACACCAAGCAAATTTGATGGGAAATGTATATTAAAAAGTAGTGCTAGAGGCAAAGAAAGCCAAATAAGCCCCCCCCCCCCCCCAAATCCCATTTTGCACATACAGTTTCAGGAGAGCTGAATTAGCCTTCCAAGGCATGCAACTGAAAACCAGCAAACAAAATCCTCTTGGGACATACCCAGAATGCCAAGCTTCAACAGGCCCCTGTGCTAATTTAAGGTGCTCCATATGCTACCGACCTGGAAGATCTCAGCTCATAGAATTCAGACAGGAAAAGTAATGGGTGATGTTGAGGAATACAGAAAATCTCTTAGAAACCCAAAACATGTCTGCAGGGGCAGGATATGCCCTATGTTCTACAATGGTCAAAGCAGTGTGTGTCCAGTGCCTCCCTGGCACAAGAGTCTGTGGTTTTTACAGCTGGTAAGGAGAAAAATCAGAGTGGATTAAACATTCCATGTGACTATGTAAATCCCATATACAAAATGCTAACTGTTGCCTTGAACTTTATCTAATATCCCTTGATGGGATGAGGCTGGTCTTTGTAGATGCTTCATAAAAATGGTAACAAGTTCCAAACTTGCAGGGCTCACACACAGTGTTTCATACTCAAAAGGAGTAGGTGTTTTGGGTAGCTGCTAGCAGTGCTTTTAGTCAAGAGCGCCCATGTCTTACCACAACCTGGGTTACTGAAGCATAACAATTCCAAATCACATCACACTAACCAGGAAGCACAGGTTGTCAGCATGAATCTGGATTGCAGGCAGTTACTGAAATAGTTTTTGACATATACTTGCTTCCTATGCGGACAGAAAAGTAAGATGTCCTCAGGATCCAGATATGCTGGAGGGATGTGGGAAGAAGCTGCCTGCATTAAGTCTTTTCACTAGAAATTTCCATTGGAAAAATGTATTTTTTAGGCTGTGATACCTCAGACTGAACTAACGTGCTCATAATCTTTTGCAGTGCCTAAGGACAATGTTCATTTGTATATTAGCATAGCTCCCATGAAGTCCAGAGCAACCTATACCAGCTGATGATCCCCCTCCCCATTTCTCTCAGATAACACCTGTGTAAATGTCAGCATGAACAACCAGGTTACAGCCCTGCCTTTTCATATCCTGGATTTTAACCACGTCACTCTTAGCAGTCCTAGCATTTGCTCTACAGAGCAAAAGAAAGATCCATTTCTATTTCCAGTTGCATTTAAAAAAAGAAAAAGAGAGGTTGAACTTTCATGGCACAAATCCCATTTTACCCCTCTGTGTCTCAGGTCACTATGTGCAGTTCTGCTGGCAGATTCCTACAGTTGCAGAACTGTGATTTTCCTGCAAGGCAGATCATTTCTCTTCCCCTGTGTGCTGGGGAAAGGCACATGGACATAACCAGGCAGAACAAACTGCCCCAGGAAGCCAGTTAGGCAGCAGAGATTGCAACGGTGCACTGCTGGCAGTCTCAGGGTAGCGCCAAGAAAACCACTCACAGGAGGCTTGGATTCAGCTCCCATGAAAATTACAAACACCTTAAAACTCCCCAAATGTTTGTGTAACAGAAAGTGTGAAAAATACCTACAGAGAATGCATAATCACTGGCTTAGGGAGGGTGCAAGGTAAGATTTAAACTGAAGTCAGACAATCGGGGTCGTGGGCAGCACGGTCAGAGTATTTCATACAGTTTTAAAACATCGGCTCCTGGTTAAGCCCTGAGATGCAGAGGAAGTGAGGCCCTGAAGTGCTATGACAATGTAAGTTCAAAAAAAACCTAAATCTCCCATCTCATTTATTCCCAGTGTTACAGCTCCTATCTATGTAGGATGTATGGGGGTTTTTAATACAGAGCTAACCCGATTAAACTGTGGTTTAGTCACATGCATGTTCTAAATCACAGGACACTGTCACCATCACTGCAATAATAAACACCAGTGGAGCTGGTGATCAGTTTCCTTGGAAGCGAGGTGGGGGTTGCTCTGAAGGGGTTAGCACAACTGTTAACTGTTGGTTTTGACTTGCTACTCTTACTACAATAAAGTTCTCTCTTAGTTTCTCAGTCACATGCCTTGGAAATGCTGCTCACCTGACACAGTTTCTAATGTATGTGTTGCAGTGTTGAGGCACAGGTGATGGCTCAAGGAAGCACTGGATGTGAATGTATTTGGGTTTCCTGCTTCAATTAGCTCCCGTGAGGGCAAACTCCAAAATCTGCAAAACTCCCACTGGACATTTGAGGATTGGCCTTGGTGCTATTTGTATATGCATTAAGTTCAAACATCTATTTTGGAGAACAGACACAATTTTCCCTCATTTGAATGCACAGGACTGACATTTTGGCTTGAGACACGGTTTTCAGCATAACAGCGAACCAACCGTGACCTACTTTAGGCACTACTGTATAATGCAACTGGTTTGTGACAGTAGCTTATGAAAGGTTTATACACCCACACTACTCTGTTTAAATCACAAGAACTACGAGAATTACATTTAGTAATTTAAACAGTTGAAAAGAGTAATGAAAAATACCACAGACTCAAGACTATAAGAAGAAGAAAATCCATTAAAGAAAATCTATTGGAATAACTTATTAGCAGGGGCTTAGAGTAAAAAATGTATATAGAAAGGAGTTTCACCCTGGCCTCCCAATGAAATGCCAAAGAAGCCTGAACATGAAACTGGAGCCACCAGCAATCTTTCTGAAATAAGAGCTGACTTTTAAAGAGACAGTTCTTTATAAAGTGTGTATAATTTTAGCCTTTTATTATTGGAAGTCAGCATGTCTGCAGCTACCAGTGAAACTTTTCTCTTCAGGAAATCTTCAGAAAATGGTGCATTGGGGTGGGGTGGGGGTGGAAATCTATTAAACAAACAAATAATAAACCAGAAATTATGCCCATAGACACCCCTGCTGTTCATGAGTCTGAAATGGATCTGCCAGAGGATCACTCATCAGCAAAGGCTTCTGCAAGATATGTATAAAAGTGACAGGACAAACCTAATGCTCCAAATCATCAACAGAGTTCCTAAAACACTTAATCTTACCTCCATGACTTCAGAGAACAATGTCAGGACACTTTTTAGTTCACTTAGGATTAAATTAGGGAAGCAAGAGCTGACATACAGGAGAATCCCAAACACCAACATGCAGTAACAAGAGACGGGGAAAAAAGGGCTGGAAGATCTCTAGCAGAGTTGTTGGTGCACTGCACTGTGCTCTCCTAGGATTTTGACAGAAAGATTAATAATTCATCTGGACATATCTGGGTGGCATTTTTACAATTCAAAGTGTACAAAGAGAAAAGAAGTACTGGAACTGAGCATCAATACCTGAGTGGCAACTGGCATCAATACCTGAGTTTAGGAGTGAGCAAACTACACAGAAGTGCTGGAGACCCGATTGCTACTGATGATCCAAGTGTCCTCCAAATCAATCAATGAACTGAGATTCATGACAAGACAGCCACAGCAAGACAGCAGCTTAGGGAATGAAAGCAACCAGCACACCTTTGATGCATCTGATTAACGCAGGCTTTTCCATGTAAATAGTAATGACACAAAAAAGGGAATGGTGAACATAGAACTGACCAGAAATGGAGAAAAACCATTCTGGAAGAGCAGGTTCCTATTAAAAAGCTTTTTGGTATTTACAAGCAGAAACCAACATGGACAGAAAACTGGAATGCCAATTTTGCTGGGCAGCTTCATGAAAACTACACTGCCACCCATTAGCCCTTCTCATTTCTGAAATGTTTCCTACTTGCAAAACATGACAGGCTCTGTAAACTCACCAAATTCCAACTCTTGCACAGTCTAAAACAAATGATCAGGTGGGGGGAAATAAAATCCCAAGACAATTACATTGAGAAAGATTGCAAGTGACTAATGCCACAGTCTGGGTTTAAAGGGAAGCCTGGGGCAAGTAGCTTGTATGTTCTGCAATCTGTCACCCACTTCTTGCTAATCTCTGAATCGTATTTTAAGTAAGTCTCCACTAATAGTCCATGGTCTTTCTTTCCTTACCCTCCCTTCCCCTTTTTTTTTTCCTTTTCAATCAAGAGTCTCCAGTCTTGTTTTGCTGCAGGACTATTTGGAGGCTTTACTTTTTAACCGGTGACAGCCTTCTCTGCAGGCTTTTACCACACCTCACAGCTATAAATAGAAATCTTGGCTTGGCATATCTAAATGACTAACATAAAACACTAAAGAATTATCAATAAAAAGGCTTCCCATTTTGCCCCTGCTATCTTGTAAAAGGTTAAAAGACACAGAAGGGAAAACCAAACCAAACAAACCAAACCAAACAAACAAAAGTCCACCCCAACCCACAACGAAACAGGACATGAAGAAGTTTTCCTCTCCTTAAAAACAGAAAAACAAACAAACAAACAAAAGAAAGTGGTTATATAAACAGAGAAACCAAATTGCAGTCGTGGTTTTGGGATTTTTTTTCCATTACAAATCATTATTAATAACTGCAGAGTGAAGGGTAAAAAATACAGCTCTGGTACTGGCAGATTAGTTCAGGCACTGCTGTTCACTGTGTGAGCACAGTTCAGAAGATCACATCTTTTGTAGCTTATCTGGATGATCATCTTTCCTTTTCTGTTTTATTTGTTGTTGTTGTGGTGGTGTTTTAGTTTTTATTCTTTTATTCTTTTTTTCCCTTTTTCCCTCCAAACATTCCCAAGGTAGCTTCAGAAACCAAATGCTACTGTAATCTCTATCACTGTAATCTTTATCACTTTTCAAAGACGTCCTAGTCCAGGGTGTGGACCAATAAAGCAGAATCTGCCTCATGAGTCTTATGACTTTTATCACTACATTCCCAGCTGTTAGTGCCAAGATTAAACTTTCAGAAACATCTCAAGCATCTTGAATTAGGCTTGATGAAAACCACCACATACCCAGCTATCGGCGCTGCTTTGTTCTTTCATTTTCTGTTGTTTTTTCTTTTCAAAGAAGAAATTGTAAGGTCTTTTGTGTAACTGAAACCTCCTACATGTGCTTTTAAATCGAAAGCAATCACATATATGAACCCATTTTGACTGCAGCACCTTTGTTTTCAGAAGCAACAAACCAAATAGCTGTAAATGCAGTAATGTTTAATAAAAAAAAGGAAGCAGAGTTGAATTCTTTTAATTGCAGTGTCCGGCTGACGGCGAGTAGCCTTCCACTTCAAACCTGTTTGCACAGCTCAGTTTGAAAGAAAATAATTTGAGGAAATGCCTTCAACATGTCAGATCTTCACAGCTCTGTTGTATAAAGATGCTAGATTTCATAAGAAGTATCTAGAAAGTGGAATGTGGGGAGGTCACCGCTTACAGGAGCTCTGCAGTGAGAGTAATTCAAGAACTACAGCTAGAGTAAAAGGAGGGCAGTTGAAATCAGAAACAAATCATTTTGTTGAAAAGTTTCATAAAACATGACTACATTTCAACCACCCTTGGTGTAGTAAGTGGGAGGGTGGGGGAAGAAACTTTAATAGGAAAAACCTGATTAATTCCTTACAGTTTACTGAGCTGAATTTTCCTAAACAAACCACAGAGGAGCAGTCTTTAAGGAATCCATTAACTATTCAGACCATGGCTTTTCCTAATCCAGCATTCCTACCCACAGTATATTTTAAACACATTTTTTAAGTGTCAAATGTCCCATTTATATAAATCCCCTCGTCAGGGAAACTCCTCAGGCCTGCAGACATGCATGGGGTTGCAACCTCACTTACAGCCCCATTCATAAGGGTCTGTTAGAGCACAGGACTATAGTCAGGTTTATTTGGTCATGGAATGATTGCCAAGAAGTTTTACAGCATGCCTCCCCCCCCCCCCTTTTTTTTTTTTGCTGGGTACTGAATTTACCATTTATCTTCCTCAGTTCGTTCTGCTCTGATGTGATATGACTGTTTCTCCTTCTCTGGAAACATTCAAAGCCCGCCTGGATGCATTCCTGCGCGGCCTGCCCTAGGTGATCCTGCTCTGGCAGGGAAGTTGGTGTGGATGATTTCTGGAGGGCACTTCCAACCCCTGACATGCTGTGATTCTGTGCTATACCATGCAGCCATCCCTCAAAAGTAGGCAGACTCGATTTCTCCTGCCCAGCTTAGCTTGGTAAGCATATTTAGCTTCCAAATCCTTCCTCATAATTCAGGTGCAGACACGCCACAGCTGTGTAAGGAGTGACTGACTGCATTTCCTTGCTTCTTGACAGCCTGCATCTGTTCCTGCTCTAGTCCTCCTGAAATATGCAGCCTGTTCTCTCCTTTATCTGCAGTCTCTTTCCTACTTTCAAGGATTTTCCAGTGACAGGACACCCATGTTTTAAGTTCCTCAGTGTGTGCTGGTTGCATCTTCCCAAGGGAAAAGACTTCTTCCACGAAATAAGTATTTTTTAAAATCTCTCCATAGAGGTGAATGATAACTTCTACTGCCAAAGGAGAAATCCTGCTCAAAACCCAAATAGAATATAGAGGAATATTCCCTCCTATATCTGGAGATCAACCCCCCCCACACCTGCTGTGAAGATTCCTTTTTGTCTCAGCTTGGTTTAACTATTTTCCACACACTGTACATTCAGTGCTACGGAAGTACCTTGCAAAGCCAAGGCTCTGGTTGATCTGCAAGAACTGCCAGCTAATAGGGTCACAATTGGTTCTTTGACAAAAAGCCAGGAATGTGTAATTCTTTTACTATTTTCCCTAAGAAGAATGCATTTTAGGAGTAAAATTTTACAAATTTTCTGTAGGTATGAAGAAGAAAAGAAAGAAAGAAAAGAAATCACTTAGGAAATAAACCATCTGAAAGTACCGGTGTATAGAGAACCAATAGTCTTTCCACCAGCACACCAGCTGAGGAATAACCAAGGGGCAGTGGTTTTAAATTAGGGAAGACTAGATGTAGATTGGGTGTTAGGAACAAGTTTTTACCATGGAGGTGGTGGAACACTGGAATAGGTTGGCTGGGGAGGTGGTTGAGACCCCATCACTGGAGACATTCAAGATCAGGATCAGCAAGGCTCTGAGCAGCCTGATCTAGTGGAGGATGTCCCTGCTGACTGCAGGGGGGTTAGACTAGCTGACCTTGGGAAGTCCATTTAGTTTAGGTGTGTTTGAAAAAAAGCCCAACTGTTTTCAAATTCCTTTCATTGCAGGACAGATAGCTTTTAATTTTCACTGATGCCTCATCAGCAGTGCATCTTCATAACACACCACTCAGGGACTAAACAGGGTTTGTCCACAGGCTAGAGGCACAAGCCACATTAACCAGGCTGTTAAGCAAAGACCTAGTCTTGGAAATATTAAAGCAAAACCATGAGTGGAGCCGTGTGGCATACCAGCAAGAAAACAAGAAGATATAGCACATCATGTTCTGTTCCAAATGGATGCTGTAGGCTGCAGATATTGACAAAATTGATATGGACAGCCCTAGATAAATGCACTCTGGGAAAAGAAGTTCTCATAAACCATCACTCTCATGGCAGAACATCAGCATTGTGAGACCAAAATCAGGTGTTGTTACGTGTGTGCCACTGTGTCACACCCTGCTAAACTGTACTGTGTCCAGTTCTGGGCCCCTCAGTTTAAGAAAGATGGTGAGTTGCTAGAATGTGTCCAGAGAAGGGCAACAAAGCTGGGGAGGGGTCTGGAGCACAAGCCCTATGGGGAGAGGCTGAGGGAGCTGGGGTTGCTTAGCCTGGAGTAGGTTGCTTAGCTCAGAGGAGACCTTATTGCTGTCTACAACTACCTGAAGGGAGGATGTAGCCAGGTGGGCATTGGTCTCTTTTCCCAGGCAACCAGCACCAACAAAACAAGAGGACACAGTCTCAAGCTGCACCAGGGGAGGTTTAGGCTGGATGTTAGGAAGAAGTTCTTCACAGAAAAAGAGACTGGCCATTGGAATGGGCTGCCCAGGGAGGTGGTGGAGTCAGCATCACTGGGGGTGTTTAGGAAGAGACTGGATGGGGTGCTTGGTGCCATGGTTTAGTTGATTAGGTGGTGTTGGGTGATAGGTTGGACTTGATGATCTCAAAGGTCTTTCCAACCTGGTCTATTCTACTCTATTCTATTCTATCCTATTCTAACATGATCTCAAATAACATGCAGGTTGTTAAATCATCCATTTAAATACATTGACATTAAAGTCATTCCAGTAAATTGGAATAACAGAGTCTGAGAGCAATAATCATCTTTAAAAAAATTAAATAAATAAGCAGCCCCAGCTCATCTGCTCTTCACTCACATTCTCTGGAGGCTGGATTTTTATTAGCTGCACTTTTTGTAGGCAATATTTCTTTTTTTTGCCCTGTAAAATATTCTGGAACAAATTTATCCCATCAGCTGTCCTACACTGGGGACAATTCTCTTTCTCCCTACAAATCTAAAGCTGTCAGACGCTAAACTGAGTCTTGAGTGCTCTGCATCTCTCTACATTTTCAGTCTGAAAGCAGAAAATGTTAAGAGTAAGGACTATGACATCTTAAAGACAGCTCATTTGGTGGAATGTGGCCTTACAGCAGTGCAGCAGTACAGCAAGCAAAATGTCAGCTAGGAATGCTGCAGCTTCATCATCTTGGGTAAAGGCTGAAAGAAACACACCTTTTCCTTTGCACTCAAGAAATTTAGCATTAAAAGGGGTCAATAATAATTCATAAAGTAATTTTCATGCAAAGTTTTCCCACTTGCTATCCTAGCACACTTTTCAAAACTAGTAATAAAAAGTATAAGAGTTAGAGTGAAAGAAGAAGAAGGAATTCCATGCAAAGGTGAAAAAAAAAAAGAAACAACAAAACCCAAAAGCCAAACAAGACTCTTTAAACATGTTGCGAAGCAGGAGGAGAAACAGTGGTTCATGTGAGGCTACACTACAGCCTGGCCTACCAAAGCAAGCAGAGATACCTTGCAGGGTATGGTCTCACATGACACAGCAGGCAGAGGACAGATTAGCTGATCTAAAAGCAAGCGGCCATCACAAACGGGCAGTTTCCCTTCCCTCTATTACTGTTGCGCCACTTCCCTTACACTGGATACAAGGATTGGGCGATTCCTGGGCAAGTCACTCTGTCAGGCTGATCCAGCAGAAAACTAACCTGAGGGGCAGCAGAACAGAGCTGCTCCTTTGTTAGATCAGCCAGCTGAAGCAGTGCACCATGAAGCCATGATCACCAGTGCCAAGAGAAGGAAAGGATGGCAAGGAAAGGATGCTTCCTTGGCCAAGGAAGCACAGGACTGCCTTTTTTAATGGGAAGTTGCTGGGTTGCTTTAGCTGCCCCATAAAATCCAGACTTTTAGTCCCTACTGGAAAAAACCTCCCAAAGTGTTTCATTCTGGATTGGGGAAAACCTCCCAAAGTGTTTCATTCTGGATTATGTTCTAATGAAAACTTCCCTGTTTCAATTACAATTAACATGTTCTGACACACTTCCTGAAACCTGAAAAATAAATGAAGAATACTTTGGCATTTGTTAATTACAACCAGCCTGCACTTCTAACTTCCTCTTTGTATCCCATTTAAGTATCACACTGGTCGAGATTACACAACCACGCTTTGACAAAATGATCATCTCTGCCTGAAACACCCTGGAAATAAGTTAGACACAGCTTTGTGCTGAGAGCCACAACAAAGCAGAATCTGTTAGCTCACATTAACCAAGTCTCTGGCTGATATTTCCATGGAAGGTATGCTGATCTTTCTGGTAGTGTCATCAATAGAATCACATTACTGCTCGAGTCAGCATTTTCTGGAAGCTGTTTGGCAGCTCAGCCTTCATCCCCTACAGTTAGATTCAACACTGTTTACAGCAGCTAATAAACAGGATTAGAGTCATATACAAGTTTAAGAGCTACTTCATTGTTGTTCTTCATGTAGTTAACTTTGTAGTAAATTGTTGTATCTATTAAAAAATGGTTTTCCTCTTTTTCTTTTGATTATGATCCTGATGCTTTATTGGTGACATCTGGAGTTTTAGTAACAATCACTGCTTTGTCTGCTTGATGAGAAAGCTCAGTGGTTTAATTAAAGGGGATTAATTGAATTAAAGGAATTATTTAATTGAGTTAAACTAAATGCATAGAAAGACAAGGTTAAGAAGCAGTTGTGTTAATGCTGTTTGTTATTGTACGAGGGCAAAGACAGCTGGGTTAGATTGAATCACTGGCAAAAGCAGTTTGACCTAACCTTGCTGACTTTACAGTGAAATGGGGTTTAACAACATTAATAAACAGCAGAACAGTACCAGCAGAAACAAGAGCAGCTGGAGCCCTAACAAAATTAATTATGGCATCATAGATGTGATAGATAATGAAAACCCCTGGACAGTAACTTCTCAAACTAGTACAGCTGTTTGCAGCCAGCCATCTGTCTGGGCCCCAAGGCTGTTTTGTGTGTGGATACTCTTAAATTAACTTAGCAGAGCTGAGTTAAGGAATCACAGAATCAATGTGATAATATTGAAAGCTAATGTGATAGGGGCAACACAAACTTGTACTGGTTTAAGACACAAAAAAAATTGAAAAGGGGCAGTTTTACAACTTTCTTTGAAGTGATGAAACAGCCATGTGCCCCAGAGTCCTAAAATCGTCCCTTTGATGACAGGAAAGCTCTAGGAGAGTGATTAAAAGGAAATTTGTTTTGCCTTTTCAGACAATTGGCAAAGAAAGCAAAGGAAATCTTACCACTATGTTACTCTCTAGAACAACAAAAACATAGTTTATGAAAAGATTGAATTTCTACAGAGACTGGAGTTTTTCAATCAATTCAGCTGCCAAATCACACATTCAGCTCCACCCTTAGCCTCTGCTTCTCTTCATTGCAACACTTTGAAAATGGTTCCACTTATCCTCTGTAAATGCACTTGGGATTTTCACCTAGAAGATTTCACAGACCTGAAGACTGTAAACTATGACTGTATAATCATCTAATACAATACAGGTGTTTTTCCTTGCAGTGGTGTGTTGTCAATGTACAGGTCTATTTCTTAGAAACAAGTGGGAGATGCATGCATCTGTGTGCCTTCAGATGATATAGAAATAACCCCAGAAAACAGAGAGTCCAAACCCCAAACATTAAACTGCAACCATTTAAAACAAATTAGCAAGCCTGCTAGGTCAGCTTCTATCAGCACCTTCAGGAATGCAATTGTTCACCAATTACCAGGGACAGAATTAAACATCTCTTACAATTTATAATGAGATTATTTTTATCACAGTAAATACAAATCCACTGCTTTCAGAGCCTCAAAACCAGATCTATTTTTGCTTTCTTAAAGGAAAAATAAAAGCCTGTATTTTTTTTTTTTTTTCAAAGTAAAGTCCTAATAAACCATAGTAAATAAGCTGAGACTGGAAGGAAACCTTAGTTGCTCTGCCAGCATTTTCTTTACATATCAGTCAGGTTTGCTGGAAGACAACTGATGTCTCATTGTACAATGTTACTACTTTGTTTAATCTTCTAGCTCTAAGCTACTAAAGCCAAGAATTCTACTTCACTTACTGCATATGAACACCCCATATCTATAAACACACACAGAAATGGCAGTTTTTTCCCCTGCTGTGATGTATGATTTTGCTTCACAGAATTAATGCTTTTCAGCTATAAAATATTCCTTAGGCGATTGCATGGGGCTGGTAAATAAATCCTGATCTTCTGCAATGTAAATATGAATACATGTTTGGGGGGGAAAAAAAAAATCAATGCAGCCCTTGTAACAAGCTATCACCAAAAAAATAATAATAATTAAAAAATCATGACAGCCTTCCAGTTGTGGTATTTGCACTATAATGTATGCTGCCCTGGAGAAAATTCCTCTTGTTCTGAACATTTCATAAGTCAGCCAAGCAGTGATCAAAAGGTCCTGCACATAGCACAGTGCAGACACAGAAAAGTGACATCTCCTAACACCTTGCAATATACAATGTTGAAATGGCAAGGCAACTGAGGAGGCCATGATACACAAAGGTAGGGTTTGAAAACAGCATCTTTTCAAAAGCTACTCTTTTATGACAGCTTTGATATCAACTGATACTTACCCATCTTCAGGACTGAAAAAAATTATACCCTGAGAATCCTGCAGACTGAATTCATGCTTAAGCTCACTGATTCTAAACCCTCTCACCCTGCAGGGATACAGATTTAAGTCTTTCCTTTCCCAGTGATGTCCTACAAAACCAAGGGCATGTACAGATGTGCTTTCATGTATTGAGCTGAAGAGGCCTAAGCCATTACTTGCCCCTGGCTTTTAATTCCTGCCAGTCACTTGGAGATTGGCACTTCCTCAGCCATGAACTGCTCATCAGGTATGAGAACATCTCATATTCTGCTCATTTTAACCAGGCTGAAAGTCATTATCACTGACCTCCCCAGTTCACTTTCTGCTTTGTGTTAGATACAGCAATCATGTGGCAACAATGTTGTGGAAAACTAACCTGCCCCATACCAAAACTTGTCACTTACCCAAACCCATGGTGCAGTTACACAATCACTAAACCTGTTGCAAGCGCAACAGAATGAGGTCAGCTCTTTTGGCAGCTCCCAGTTTGATCCGACTGATCGCATGCAACTGCACCCTGAATGCTCTTAATGTAGTGCAGGGCAAAGACTGGCCATTTGAGAACACATCTGCAACAGTGCCATCAGGCTGAAGTACCACACAGTGGTGACTGGCAGGAGATAATTCTTCCTCCCTTCAGCATGTGAACATTGCTGAACGACCTCTTCTCACCTCCATCTGTTGGTTTGCAGCTCACCATCCTATGTGTATCACATCTGAGTATAGCCCACCGAGGCTGATAAAACACAGACTGGATGAGGAGGTAGTGAACCCTCCTGCATTAGCAGACAAGGAGCCTGGGAGAATAATCATAATTACACCAATGTGCCTGAGGAAGTGAATGATAGCTTCGCCCCTCTCGGTAAAGCCTAGTCCCCAATCAGGGCAAAAAGGAAATGTACTGCAGGGTCTCTTCTTAAAGCAATCTGGCCTCATTTCCCTTGGAAATTATACTGAGTTGTTTGAGGGCTGGTTTTTTTGTTTCTCTCCTTTTAGAACTGCAGAGGCCAACTTCTCCCATAAATAAGTACAGGAAAATGACAGTAGAACATTTACCAGATAGCAATCCCACAGCTCAGAAAAAAACAGTGCTACAACCCACCTGGTAAAATCAGTGTTAACATGTTGTGTAGCTGGTAGAGGTCTGACCCTGCCCTAGGAAATACTATGCCAGGACATTGTCATAGTTCTCTGAAATTATTGAGTTTTGGCCCTGTGCTGTGTTTTTATTTGCCACTTTCAGCTACACAGGCAACAGACTTAGGAGTAAACAGCGACAGTAAAGAAACAGACAGGGATTTCCACCAGACAGTCTCTTCTCACTCAGGATTAGTGCCCTACTGTGTGTCCTATTTTTTAACACAACTCAACACAATATTAAAACAAAAAATTCAAATTCATAATTTAATTCACTTACTTTTGGCTTCCTGCTTAGCCCAGAATTCTTCCACCACCTTAGTGATGTTTTTGACCTCTCTCAGTTGCTTTTGCCACTGGCGTAGCTCCTGTATTTCACTGTCACAGCGGACCTGGGAAAGGGAAAACAGAAAATGCAACTGAAATGACAGACATTCACATTACCAAGATGACTGTACAATCTTTTTACATGGCATTCATCCTTGTTGCTGGGCCTGATCTTAAAGCACATTCCCAAAGGTTTACAGTACAACTTATACAGAAATAAACCCCAGATAATTGACAAACCCTGTGGAGAACATAAATATGCCAATTAGGAGATCATTTTGATTACCAGGGGACTCCTGAGAATGTAATTGCAGTGAGATGCCTATTCTTTGAGTTAATTAAAATCTCAAACATTATGCTGAAGGGTATTAGTGCCTTTAGAAAACCACAATGCTACAAAAGCAACCCCCTGACCAACATAATAGAGCAGAAGAGGAGCGTGAAGGGTCATACAGCAGGAAATTTATTCCAGCAAACTGATTCACACCTGCTCTCAGCTGCAAATAGGCTTACTGACAAGCCCAGCCACACAATTTTCACAAACAGGAGAGCCATTAATCTGTTATTTAAAGTAATTGGACTGCATTACATGATATCTATTTTTTGTCAGTCAGTAACCCCTATGAAGGGTGTAATTCTGCTTCCACATAAAACGATAACAGGCACAGGCCTTGACTCCATTTAAGATCTAAGTTGAATTCTTCTATGGTTTCTTTGGCACTGATGTGGCTCCTACCAACATAAGAAAGAGCTAATTTTGCATCAGCAGCCTTTACTACTCTGCTACTTAAACTTGTTCTAAGCAGGATTTGATTAATTAGCAGCATGTTGCCAGTTGCCTATCTCAGCATTCACACAATTATTACCTCCAGTGCTAGAGCAGAAATCCAGAATAAATTCCATCCTTCTGACAAGAGCAGGGAGGGGACATGCCAGTATTAGCTTAGAGACTGGTCAGTGATTATTCTCTTAGAGTCAGAATCAAACCAGAAAGGAATTACTAAAAATGGAGTTCCTGTGTTTTCTAGAAAATGCCATTATGCTTTAGGACTTTATGTCCTAATAATTCAGGTTGAAGTTGAATAACATGGTAGGAACAAGCAGCAACAAGCTGGGTTTTTCCTGGACACATTTTAGCTTCCAGAAAGATGACTACTCAGTTTTCTAGAAAATTTCTTGTATTTATTTTATTCTTATATGATATGGTAATAAGTTTACCATAAGTGATTTGAACTCTATTACTCCATTACGCTCTGGTTTTCTCCTACTTTCCTGGGATGAATTCAGAACAAAAGAGCAAGACTTAGTTCTCCAGTCATTAAAAAAAAAAAAAAATCTTCAAGAAAACAATCTAAATTATTTATCAAATGTATTCTTTCCACCCAGAATTTCTCCTTTGTAGTGCAGCTAAGCATGTAACAGACAGCAGCTGAACTCCCACAGCACTTTTCAATCCTCTTAGGAGAGGATAACTTGCTGTATGTCAGATAGTGCACTGGCAGAGAAGAAATACAATACAAGGTTACAAGATCAATAAAGACAGGCAATACTTTTACTCAGTGACTTGACATCAGATACCCCCTAGGCCTCTAATAATATCCCATTACACTAATATAGTTGTGTATTATTTTCTATAAAAGTTACAAGGAGTTCTTAGAAGGCTGAGAGGAAATGGTAAAAATGGTTTCTAGAGAAGTTACTGTTTCTAGTGATCTTGGCAGCTATACAAAACCAAATGAAAACCATTTTCTATTAAACCCACCCACCTTCAAAAACTAAAATATAATCCCAAATGTGAGATAGTTTCTTTAGGCTTGCAAGAGACATCTTTTTCTTTTATACTGCCATGTATCCTTTTATAATGCACATCATTCCTCTTAGGTGGACGCAGTTTATTGAATGCTTATGGGACATAAACAAGGCAGGAAGACAGAGAAATTACCACCTCTATGTCTAAACATACAATTTACAAACATCCATTTACAACTGCAGCTATTCAAGACCTGTATTTTGGTCTGTGATAGGGCCACAGTGATCTCTGCATGCTGAAAATGAAGACAGGAACTCTTATCAGTCAAAAGATAAGAGCAAGTATAGTAGGCGCTGTGTACTGTCCCTAGATAAATAGAACAGTGGAAGTAGAGAGAAATGCACAGCACAGGGTTTGGAGATAAAGGCACAGTACTCAAGTACTCCAAAATGCAGCATTAAATCCAAGCTGTGAGCAGACCTCCCAGAACAAAGGGATTTTTCAGCAAAGTGAAAGCAAAAGAACACAGATATGCCACCGGCAGGAAAACAGGATAACAGGAACTGAAAATACTATCAACGTGTTCCAAATCTGCTTAGTAGATGATACTTCAGCATAGTTGTGCTAAGTTCTCAGAAAGCAGGATATTTTGTAATCAGAGTGCAATTCTGGATTAAAAAGCCATGACTTGGCAGCAAAACCTCCAGCCAAACAATCAGAGTGAAAGGTTTGTCCAAACAACTGATGGTTCTCTTCTGCAGACCAGAAATGCATGAAGCACTGAAGGGGTCTTAACTTTGATTGAAACTGCACTTGCTGTAAATAACAGCAAATACCTGTGTGACCTGCTGGGTTTGAGCCTTTGCTAGCAGCCACAGCTTGCTGGCAAGGAATATAAATTGTGATAGCAAAAGCACAGCAACACTTTGTCAAACACAAAGCTAAAAGAGCTTAAATTCTGGTTTAACTTTTTCTCAAACAGTATTTATGTATCAAACCAGCAGTGAACATGTACCTAGTGCCGTCCAATTTAAAGCCCAGTGTCACAATATTTAGCCAAAATAAAGTGCTTTCAATGCTAGGTGAGAACATGTTGTGCACCAGTGGAAAGGTAACACCACAGCTCTGACCAGAGACATCAGAGGAAATTGTATTCATGCAAAATCCCTTCAGTCTGGAACAGTTATGCAAATTGCAAAGATCAAAAAGACCCCATAAAACAAAAGGCACTAAGCACAGATTCTGCAGTAGAGGGATGAATATATCATCTCTTATTGGAAAAGCACCTGGAAATTTGGTATCTGCCCATGAAGAGCCTTTGTCAGATACTGAAAACTGCCTTGGCCCATGACAGGTGACTGGATCCTCTATAAAAGAAGGTGGTGAGAAGAAGAGAGAAAGAGTTCTGATGACAGAGCTGTGTCAAGTCTTATTTGTGTGCTACTACTTGCTCTCAAAGAGACCTCTCAAGGTGACAACTTCCTTTCTTATCTCCTTAGAGTACCCAGCAGTTGCACCTTCCATTGCTGTTTGTTCTGGGTTTTAAATCCTGATTAAAGGTGAAATCATTTTCAGAGCACTCATCAATGTCTTTGTATGAAAGACTGGAGCAAGGACTCTGTTGATGGCAAGCATTAATTATTACTACCAAAACAAGGATTCTTCTGAAGTCTGCTTCAGATAAAGATGAATGTACTGCTTTGATCAGGCTTGATTACCAAAAAGTTTTCAAGATTATGTACCAATAGCTTTTTTTTTTCCCCTCTTCCCTTTACATTGAAAAACCTTTACTTCCTGAACCATTGTTGCTGATTGCCATATGGTTTTGGTACTGGCACACTGAGATAGCTAGATGTGGCACAAGCAAGTGAATATCATGGCAAGCCAGGATGATCAGTCAGTTACATAACCAGATAGAGCACAGTCACAGATCATATCACTACATCTAATATGGCCATGACCAATATGGTTGACAAAGTATCTCAAAAATGGTCTGAGTCCACAAAAGAGAATTCTTAGCAAAGTGTCTTGCAGGAGTTTCTCAGACTTTATTTGACATGGTTTAAGAGTAAAAAAAAAAACTTGCAAGGTTCAGATTTAGGACAGCATTGTTAAAGACAAAAACTATCCTGCCCATATTTCTGAGCCTTTTACTTTCCTGAAATCCAACAGTGTGTCCAGAATGCTCCATCCAACTTTCAAGTAAGCACCTATGGCATGTGGTTTTATGTCCTTTAAAGTGTATCTTGAGAAGAGCAGTGCTGAAGTGCATTGATTCTTTATCACAATACCATACAAAATATGTACATGTGCTTGTGTTCAACCATCACCACAGTACAGAACATTTTATTTCAAGAACAGTATTGAAAAGTCCCAAATTCTGTGAATTATGAAACATGGGGAGGAGAAGGTACAGGGGAGACCTTGTTGCTGTCTACAGCTGCCTGAAAGGAGGTTCTAGACAGGTGGGGGTTGATCTCTTCTCCCAGGCAACAAGCACCAGAAGAAGAGGACACAGTCTCAAGCTGCACCAGGGGAAGTTTAGGCTTGAGGTGAGAAGAAAGTTCTTCACAGAAAGAGTAATTTGCCATTGGAATGTGCTGCCCAGAGAGGTGGTGGAGTCACCATCCCTGGAGGTGTTCAAAAAAGGATTGGATGTGACACTTCAAGCCATGGTTTAGTAGTCATGAGGTGTTGGGTGACAGGTTGGACTTGATGATCTCTGAGGTCTTTTCCAACCTTATTGATTCTATGATAAGGTTTAATGAAAAACCATCAGAAAAGAGTTTAACACCATAATATCTGTAGAATGCAAGTGGGCATTATTTGTATCAGCATTAGCTGACAGAGCTGTTTATTTTAAAAGGAAGTCATCTGAATTCTTTGGTAAATGGAATCCCCCTTAAGCTTGAAGCTCTCTTCAGTTACAAGCCCAAGGTTAATACATTACCCTAGGTAGTAGCTTACTACTACTGATTTTCATTTTATGTTCTGATTTCAATTTAAATCTAATTCTTGTTTAAACCCCAAGTTCTTTCAGCTCTAATAAGATAAAACATGTAACAGCAAATGTTAGAGTCTGAATTATTTTGGATGTCTCCTAGTTTTTACAGGTAGAGTTTCTCTTCTGTTCCTAGAAAATAGTTCAGAATATTAAATCCTGGTGTGAAAATTTTGAAACTGATTAGCTTCAATATACAGCAAGAAGGGACAGTGCCCTTCAGAAGCTTTGGTGGAAGGAAAAGGTATTTGAACAACCTTGCACTGTTCAGCAAACATCACTGTTATTGGATAATGGCTGCCTTTGCAATACTCTACTGTAAAGATGCCTGCAGTGATACTGTCACTGCTAATTAGTGTTAGTGTCACTGCCATCTCTGTTTAAAAACAGAAAAATAAGGAAAACCAACAAGCAGAAAACATCACAAGAATCTGTCAGTCAAGAAGAGCATTTCAAAGTATTTCATCATCTTTGGCTGCACAGCATGTTGCAGTAATCACTGATATATTCGTGCTTGTAAACAGTAGTAAGGAAGAAATGAACAGAGTGTTTTATACTGATTCTTCTTTAAAGAACACCTGAGGTACAGACAGAGGTGTCTCACTGCCCACCACAATGAAATTACTGCCCTGTCTGGAGGCTATTTACAAGCTTAAACTTTGATAAAGGCAGTCAGAGACATTTCTTTGTCACCCAAGTCATCTGAATTTCAAGCCCATTTCTTTCTGAGGCCTGAAGGTGTTAGAGCCTTTCAAAGAACTATTTAACAGAATCTGTTCAGGATTTTCAAAATAACCTATTTTGTAGCCTAGGGTTAGCATGGCTGTTAGCCTTCAAAATAACAGTATTAGCCCATTTGCTTTGTATTTATTTCAGGTGCCTTGCTTTTCCCCCTTAAATTAGGGTTTGTTAGTGTTGTATTATTATGGCTTGCAACATCTGCTTACCATTTTCCTCCCCTTGTCCTGCCTCCATGCCTCTCCCACATCTCCTCCCTCCTTCTGGTCTCAGCTTTTTGTCCTTTTTTTTCCCCATATGTTTAAATTTCTTAACAGATCAATTCTCCTTGTGCATCTCTACACTCCCTCACACAGAAATGCACGAAGCAGAATACCACTGCATCCTCTAGCAACTAGCCAAAGACAACTAAAAAAAAAAAAAAACACCTAAAAATTGAAGTAAGACATTCAAATTGTTCAGTGGTAATCTGGTAATTGTACTGCTGAAAAATCACATTGCTGTGGATTGTTTGTCGTTGAGGGAAACGGTGAGACTACGCCAGCGCAAATGCCTGTGAAAAAATTGTACTCACTAGGCATAAGGCAGAGCAACATCCAAAAGCCAATGAACCATGGGGGTCTCAGCAGCTATTTATAGTATTCCCTAGTTAAAATTTATGTAAGGATTTTCCCTGGGGCCTTCACAGTCCTACGGTTTTCAACATCAAGCAAAATAATTATAGATTACTCTTACCCGATAACCTCTCCAGAAGGACTGAATTACTATGCTTGCTTCTTCTTCTGACAGACGGAGAGACAGGGGAGTTGGTGGCCTAGGACTTTAAAAAAAAATGGCAATGTTTTGTAAGCAGACAGCCTATAAAATTAAAATACTTTCTTCCCTAGCAGAGTATCTTATAGAAAAGAGGAAGCTTGTTCAGGAACATGAAAATTACCGTTTCTTATTGCTCCAAAATAAAATGTGCAAAGTATCTCCCTCGGAAATATTTTCTGTGCTCGGTACTCTACAATCATTTCTTCTTTAGAACAGTAACACACAAACAGATATCAAACACAGAAATCTTTCATATTTTTCTTCATGGATTTCAGTCCTACTATTATAGAATAGAACAGAATAGAACAGAATAGAACAGACCAGACCAGGTTGAAAGAGACCTTCAAGATCATTGTGTCCAACCTATCATCCAAGACCATCTAATCAACTAAACCATGGCACCAAGCACCCTATCAAGTCTCCTCCTGAACACCTCCAGTGATGGTGACTCCACCACCTCCTCGGGCTGCCCATTCCAATGGGCAATCACTCTCTCTGTGTAAAACTTCCTCCTAACCTCCAGCCTAAACCTCCCCTGGCACATGGTAAGGTTTGAGGTGGTGGTGAGAGCAGGGTGAGAGAAGCAGGTGACAGTAGTATCTGAAAAGCAGAGGAGGTTTCAGTGTGCCTGCAAGAATGAACAGACTTTGGACAAATGCTTATAACAATGAGGAAATATTCAATGTAAATATACTTTAGTACATTGATTTCCATTATGATTTCACTTAAAATTCAAATGTAGTGGAAAAAAAGTAATGCCTGCCATAGCTGCATGAGCGTGGATCCACGTTTAGAAATGTCTAAACAAGTTCTTCAGATGTGGATATTTCCCTTTTGATAGCATATACTCCCTGCTCAGTAGAAAAGTAATACAGACATGGAGTCAGTCAATTTCAAGCAAAATAAGCAGTACTTTGAAAGCATGTTTGGGGATTCTGTTGCTACCAATTTTAACGGGAAAGAATGTAAGCTACCATTACACTTCATCCGCCACTAACAATAAGTCAAATCACTGTATCAAATACTGCTTTCCAAAAGCCACTTCCCATGGATGTTGATTTAGTTCTCACACACAGTGCGCAGAAATCATCCACTGGAAAGGACAAGACAACATTCATTTACACAGTTTCTCTTATAATACATGTAATTTAAAGGTAATGAACTGTAGGGCAATAATGTTGCAACTCTCAGAAATGCCAGTGAGAAACAGTAGACTTGGCACAGTGTTAGAATGGCTGCTAAGAGCCACTTTGCCTGCATGAGCCACAGACTGAACACAGCTTTCACTTGGAACACCACAGCATTGTAAATTTGGATGCATCTACAGACACATGCAACCCATGCAGGGTCATTATTTATAGTATTTACACTATAGAAAACAGATATACTGCAAAGAGCAGCAATTAACAAGCTCTTTATGCAGTCTTACATTTTCTGGCTGAAACATTCCTTCTGCCATTTCTTTTGCAAATGTATTTTACAGTATATCACAGCTCAGGCTTGGAGGCTTTGACAGCTTACATTTTCCTTTCACTTAATTTCATTCATATTAGTCTCTGCCCTAGTAAGCTTCCTATGCTCTCTGACGTCTTTCTCTTAGGGCTTGTCTTCACTGCAGGAGCATTTCAACTTGGAGCACAATCTTAGCTATTATCTAATGGTACACTGCCTGCCCCCTTTTAGTCTGTGTGCTCAGCTCAATTGGTCTCATCATCGTGTCAGCAGACTCCGGGCCTGCATTGATTGTAATGTAAAAGAAAAGCTCGCTCTCTTTGGAGGAGGAAAAATAAAACAGAAATAGAAAAAAAAAAAAGATTTAAAAAAAAAAAAAAAAGGAAAAGAAAAAAAAGGAACTCTCTCCCTTAAACCAAGCAGTTTTAGCTCTGTGAACATTGATTAGCATTTCTACTGCTCAAGGCAGATCATAAGTCCTGGACAAGAAAGGCTTGCCGAGCCAACGGCTTCCGATAATCAGACCTCAAAAGAAGAAGTTGGGCTGTGCTGGTTTGGTTGATAGGCTTTCATCCTCTCTTCTATTTTTGATCTTTTTGCAACCCAAAATTCAGAGTGGGGGAAAAAAAAAATCAGGAAAAGACCTACATATTTTACAGCACTTCTATCAAATGCATTGAACTTTATCTAAGGAGGAGTGCATCTCCAAGGAACAGGCTCCTAGCCTCCAAGGACTCCTGCATTTATTTGCTTTCCTTTTCAGATTATCAAAATGTCTACTTCATAATTCAACACTAAATTGGAGAAACTAATCTAAAACCCAAGCAAAACCAGGACTTGAATTTCAGCACTACAGCCACTGGCAAGTATCAATCATCTCAACAGGGCAACTTTAAAGAAGAGAAGTCACGCCAGGTCCAGTTTTGTCTGAGAGAATGTACTGGCTTCAGGTCAAACAAAAATAGACTCTGAGCAGAGGCAACCACCCCTCAGCACTGAATTAGGAAAAGAGAGAATATGTCATTTGTGGCCTCCAAGAAGATTAAAACTGACAGCAAAACGTACACCAACTACATTCCACTTATTTGGTCTTTGATTATGTGCACCTTAAAAGCTCACACATTAAACAGATGGATATAGACTCTGAAATATATATATCAGATACATATTACTGAAGTTGCGCCTGTACAAAAAGCATCAGCAATTTTTGATTTGTCCTTAAGTATTGTATTTTACCAAATGTGAATAAAGCAGCCACTGACCATAGGAAAGTTAAATTCCAGAAAGGTGTTTCCTGCTTTCTGGGCAAACCTGTACAGATCCTGCTGACTTGGGATACTTACTAATTATATTGTATTATGCAGATGGAATCTGGCACCCAGAAGATGTAAACCAGGCTTGCATTAAGTAAATGTGTGAAGTACTGAAAAACATTCCAGCTGAAGAGGTGTATCTGATTCCCTCAAGGACAGAAGTTGTGTTTCTCAATGAAATCTCAAGAAGATGAAATAAAGCCCTCCATTACTGTTAAGATCATTTACCCAAAAAAAGCCCCCAAAAAGGCTGTTCATAAACAATCAGACACCTGTGAGACCTGCCCTAGGTGATTCTGCTTGGCAGGGCAGCTGGACACAACCTCCAGAGGTCCCTTCCAACCCCTACTGTTCTGTGATTTATCTGATGTGGTATTTAAATCTGATTAGTTACAGTGCACTACCACTGTAGGAGCCTCACAGGGTTACAGGGAAGTATTCCCACAGACATTGAACATTTCACAGGTCAAACTGTGCATGCTCTGAGACCTTTCTTTGCAACATTGGAGAGGGGAAAAAAATCCTTACAATATAATTTTTGTGAATTATTCTGGGGGATACATTTTTGAATGTGGGAATAGCCAAATTTAATCTTCTGAAGAGCAGAAATGCAAGCAAGAAGACATATTGAAGTGTGATTCCTGCTGTCTGAACTCTTCTTTCCTATCAACTTCTCCAAATAAAAGCTCTTTGATACTGCCAATAGCTAAAAGAAGAATAAACCACTCCATTGCTCCACTCCATTCTCCTCATTTTCCACTGCTCTGCTGGTCTTTTGAAGACATTTTTGTATTTGAATAGCCTCAAATCTAAAGGCTATAGGTTGTGAACAAACAAAACATTTCCCTTCTAAATTTCCTGTTTCATTTTTGCCTCAGACAATTCTAACAGCTCTCCTACACAAACACACAAAAGAAGCAAAATGTTACTGTATAATAAGACTATAAAAATACCCTCAGAAGTATTATCAGGGGTCATAGTGGAAACAGCTCTTACACAAAAAATTTACTTACTTGTTTACTCATTTCTAATGAAAAAAAAAATTAGGGTAAGAAGAAAAAGTGTGGCACTAAAGTGAGAAGTTGGTATGTGGGGAGGCAGAGGAAAAGGAGGCAGAACAGGTGAATGGTGAGAAGAACAGCAAGAAGTCTTAGCAGTGAGAACATGGCAAAACAATAAAAGACCAAGTATCTTTTGCTTTAAGCTCTGTCTGAAAACTACACTGGCTTTCTTCCCCTTAATACACTCTCTAGCTGGGGAGAACCCACTCATTTTAATGACAAAATAGTTCTCCTGTACTTGTTCACTTGCTACAGATTTTGCAAGGTATGGCCTCATTGGTTTTCATTTACAGGACCAATAGTTATGTATTCTGTAAGAGTGTCTGAGGTCCTGCTCCAAAGTTCACTTGTGTCAATGGGGAAACTTCCATCTGTGTTTGTGTGCCTTAGATCAGACTTCCTATCATGTAGAAGTCAAAAACCTACACCAGCAAAAAGCCTCCAGCTCTCACATTAGGGAGATGTCACAAACCACTAGTAGACATTTTCAACTTTCTCACTTGCTGTGTTTGCAATCTTTGCACAAATTATGGCAAGTTTCAACACTGCATCAGGATTTGTAGCCATAAAGCCTTCACCTCATAAAGCACCGTTAATACAACACAGATATTTCATACATAAACTTTGTGCAATTTTCCAGTGCACAGTTGGAGTTCTATTGGTCAGAAATGTTTCCTTTGTTAACTTGAATTCTGTCCCGTTATTGAGTGGCAGTTCATTGCAATAACCTACAAACACACACTGCATTTTTCTGTTAGTGCAACTAAATGTGCTTCTCATCATATCACTCCCTCCCCTCTCCCCCTAATAAATAAATTTAAAGCTCAAAATTCAAATCATTAAGGCAAATGAAAGGAAAAACATGCTGCAAAACAAATACACTCTAAACATGGCTGGTCAGAGACAAAGCAGTGAAACACAGCAGTGTGCAGAAAGCAAAGCCTGTAGAAACTGGGCACATTATGGAAAGAAAGAATCCAGTCACCCAAGCAAAATTACCCCTATTGGCCATCTGAGAACTGACAATGAAGTCAACTGTAAAGGCAGCTGAGACCAGCAGACCTCACCTAATTAGAATATTGGGGGGAGGGAGGAAAATAGTAATCAAAGTCTATATATGTATGCATACACAGAAATTTGGCAGAGAGACACTACTTCAGATTCACTAACAATTTATGGACATGTTTATCTGTTTCTGTCTCTCTCTCTTAGCTGCCTGCCCACTTTATTAAAGCCATGATCAATTTATTCTCTCTGCACTTGCACATTTGTTTTGGGAGACACAGACAGCTCAAACCAGGAAATGCACCCTGCTGAACTGAGTATCCAGCAAATGCCCTCTGCAGAGAAAAGGAGAACATGCAGATAAAGAGGTTCTTGTGAATTCATGTTTGTTTGTAAAACACATCTTCAGTTCCTGTAGCCCCTGCAAAATATGCACACAAAGACTGATCTCCCAAGCCACATTACTGTCATATTCATGTGCCAGTAGACTGTTAGGGTTTCAGCAATTTTTTCGAGCATAGGACTTTTAAATTGTTTTCTTCGTATTTCTTCCATTGATAAGCTGAAGGTGGTTGGGTAATGGTACTCCTGACACGCAGAACAAAGACTCAGCCTGTCTGTGCCAGAAGAGTGAAATTGAAGAGATCTCGGGGTATAAACACAGCTCCCACTCTTTCCCGGTCCCTGATTCACTACATGCCGCTCAGCTACTTGCGACTGAGCTTCGCTGCTATTCAACCAGAAACACCGCTGGAAAATGCTGACAAAAGGCAACTGCGGTGCTCGTTAGCATATTTATAGAAGTACAAAACATTCGAGGCTCTAATTCTGTTTACTTTACTTGGCTATATCAGCAGTCCTGAACGCAGGAATAGGGGCATCAGTAAGGATCTCAGCAAGTTTCCAAAAACTGTTGTTAGTTCCTCGTTAAAGCTCCAGTTTCCTGTCCTCTGAAAGGTGCAGCTGTCCTTTAAGGCCACACAAACGTTTTGTGTTTTCCTGGAGCCGAAGCAGTGTTGAGGCTGCTCCTCCAATTGCTTTGGAAATCTGCTTCAGGAACCAAGGATTCCCCAGGGATATAATATTTTGTCAGTACTACTGATAACATGCAGAGTCCAGTGAAACACAAGGTAACTACATTGAGGCTTTCATTTACTGATGTCCCAGCAATAACTGTAAATACTAAAGCTGCAAACAAATTCCAATTTCACAAGCTCCTTCAGCTACAGTAATCAGCTTGAGAAGGTACATCGTTGGCATTCAGAGTTCTGGAAACTGATGCAACACTTGGGTCTCCTTATCAAGGAAAAGTAGGCTGCAAGCTCTCATTTAGGAAAACATCACACAGAGAGTGAGGCTCCTGAGACAGTGGTTTTGACTACTCTGAAAAAGAATTGAGCTTCAGAGAAAAAAAAACTGGAGGCACTGGAGTAGAGCCAAAAAAGTCATATCCAGGTATGGAATATATTTTAAAAGCTGGATCTTTGATAGAATAAAAAATTATGCCTTGGGTGGTTTTTTTGGGGGGTGGGGTAGGGAGTTTTCTGGTTGGGTTTTTGTTTGGTTTTTATGTATAAAGACTGCTTTGCACTGAACCCTATTTTAACATAGTATAGAACTGTACTCCTCTTTATCAGGCCTTTCAGGAGGCTCTCCAGATTTAGACAAGTGACTGAAAAGAACGACACAACAGTTTACCCTTACATAGAATACATATACATAGAATAAACCAGGTTGGAAGAGACCTTCAAGATCATCGCGTCCAACCCATCAACCAATCCAACACCGCCCAAGCAACTAACCCACAGCACCAAGTACCCCGTCAAGTCTTCTCCTAAAAACCTCCAGTGATGGCGACTCCACCACCTCCCCAGGCAGCCCATTCCAATGTGCAATCACTCTTTCTGTATAGAACTTTTTTCTAACATCCAGCCTGAATCTCCCCTGGCGCAGCCTGAGACTGTGTCCTCTATTATACCCCTTAAATTTGCAGCAACACTTTCTAGTTCTTTATCTAAACAGCTGGGCTGAGGATTGTTTCCCATCAAAATCTGACCATTGTTTTTTCTCATGTCTCTTTATGGATTCATAAATCCTGTTTTAAAAAATGAAAGCTCCTTTACCAATAAACCCAGAAATTACAATTAAAAAGTACAGACTCAATTACATTTTAAATGTGATACCTGCCAGCATATAATAATAAACTGTGTAAGACATATCCAGAAGGACTTAATTCTCTCATTTAATATTGCATTCACTTCTCTCTAATGATTGCTTCATGTGGAATATTTGTTAAGAAATCTGTAATTTTAATACAAGTTCACCCCAAAAGTGTGGTTTTAATAATCACTTTCATAGTTGTTATTTTAAAGGCCCACTTGTTTAGAGGGTTTAAGATCAAGTGTGTATCAGCTTAAGTAGGACTTTGACACTTCAGTGTCCTTGTGGAGCTGTCACTACGTTATTTAGGAGCACAAGCACTAACAGAAGCTATGAGTCATTCAGGCTGTGATTCCACAGTGTATTTCTCTTGTTGGCAAAGCTGACTTAAGCAGTTCCTGCCACCACCTCTATATCTTACCAGCTCATTTATTCTCCTCACCTTGCCCTGAGCCCTGCATTTTAATCCTTTCTTTGTGCCAATACAGAAGTTTGTCAGACTCCCAGGTGAAACAGAATGAAGACAATATCTATGCTCTAAACAGCTATACAAACCCTCCTCTCTCATTTTGGCAGAGAGACTTCCAGCTTGGAGGAGGTCCCTGATCAGAATAACCAAGCATCACACCAAACAGACAGGGTCATATTAGGTCGCCTCCAAGCAGGCTGGGATGAAGAAGAGGAGAGAGCAGGCAAGCAGGCAGGTCAGCCTTACTTCCAAGGGAGACTGTGACAAAATGTGATCTCAGATATTCATCTGAGGTACAAAACAACATCCACACAATTCAGTGGTATCAAAACTTACCAACTATGCTGAAGAATGAGGATGACAGCCTCACTGCAGGTCATAATCACTTCCCAAACTACAACATTCCCTGCTTTAAATAGGAATCCTGTTGGCACAACCTAGTGCTCTACAGAAGGAACCTTCTAATTGTCCCACCAGTGGCAGGCTTGAACAGCAGCATCTGGGCAGCTAGATACAGCAGCAGGTCCTTGAAGGTGTTGGAGCTGAGATGAAATGGGTCACTCTATGAAGATGTCCATCTCTTACTGCAGAAATCTCCTACACAGCTTTGGCCAGCTGACTGCCACTAAGACAGTCAAAGTTAACTGTCCATGCCACAAACACCAGCTTTTCTCCAAAGACCTGTGAATGTCAAGGGGCTTTCCTCCTGCTAGTGACTCAAAGGTTCCAAGTTCCACATGACACACAGTTTGAGAAAGCTCAATTTCCTCTTAGTGTAATGAAGTAAACGTACCTCCAGAGATCTCCTAGAACAGTCTGGGTTGGAAGGGACCTCCAAAGGTCATCTAGTCCAAACCCCCTGCAGTAAGCAGGGGCATCCTCAACTAGATCTATCTCTAAGTTTTCACTGACCACCAACTTAGCCTCCAATTAAGTTTTGAAATTGAAAATTGTGTTTACAATCTGACCTCTGAAGTGTTCTTCTTCTGTCACTGAGGCTAACACTTCACTTTTCTGCTTTTCCTCATACAACAGCTACATTGTAAACCAAACTGCAGCCTCAAGGACAGTAATGCTGCTTTCAAAACTACTGTGTAGCTTGGTTCTACAGGAATATTGAGAACTGTGGCAGTGAGGCTGCCAAAACAAGTGTTCATTTCTCAGATGCAAAGCCATAAATGTCTGTAGAAACGCAAAAATGCATCCTGATGCCAAGGATCATTACAGGTATTTTTAAAACAGATGCTTACAGTCAGAGGAAGAAATTTCTAGACTGTATATCCTCTGTGATATCCATAGCAGGAAACAGCACTGAAAACACTGCTTTACCTCTCAGCACAAAGATATTCAGAACACTGCCAGCCTATTTGAATGCCTTGCACTCTGCTTCTCTGTGAATAACTCCGGTACAAAACGCCTTGTAACTAATACCCCAACCAAGTTAGAAAGCACTACATAGCTCTTTGTTGCACACAGTAAAGGGCACTTAGAAAGCACAATGGTAACATGTTGAAGCTCTGCTAATTCTTTTTTTTTTTGGAGTAGCAGGGGAAAAATGAAATAGAAAAGGAGAAAAGGTTATTGTGAGGATTGCAATAACTTACTGGTCCTTCAGCCAGTCTTTAACAAAAGGAATGGAGAAGAATTCTGTGAATGACTCATCTTTCCTCTTTGGGTTCTTGCTGTGACCAAAAAAAAAAAACCAAAGAAGAAGAAAGCAACTCATATTAATTAAAATGTCAGCTATTCTATTTACAAATTAATGTCTTTGAAGCATTGAGTACAATTAATAGTAAAAACCATGATTAACTTACTTGTACAACCACTCTGTTAAGAAATCACTGGCAATGAATTTGGTCCTTTTTCTCTAAAGACAGAAGATAGTTTCAAGTTATTTATTATCTCTGGATTGCTCACATATTTCTACTGCTGGAGAGGAACAGAAGCTAAACTGCCTGCTTTTATTAAATAAAATATACAGTACATTTCTCTGTTTCAATATTGCCACTGCCAACAGTCAGAGGCTCATCCAAAATTTTAGAAATATTGTGAAGTGCTTTCAAATTGAGTCAAAAAAAAAAAAAGAGTGAGAAAAGTTAATGTGCATTATCTTGATATTTGCTGCAGTATAGCTATAACAAATACCTCTGAATGGTGTTCTAAGCTGTACTGGCTAAAGCTGGATGCACAGTTGAGGATAGGTGCTTATTCTGCTTATCACAAACCACAGTAACTGTGACACAAAGAATAGAATGGAGACTTCAGATTAAAGTAACAGAAGAGTTTGCCTGGTGTTTCCTGAACTCCTCTTGCATTAGATGTGTTATGGATGTACACAGCCAGAGCGTGAATACTAAGAGACATTAAGCCCCTGCAGAACAAACAGCAGCCATGTACCTAGGAGAAAGCCTAGCTCCCAGCCAGCAGGCAATACTTGCCCTGTCAAAGGGAGATTCAATTGCAATGATTCTTGTTTAGGAAAACAATTCACACTAGTCAAACATTTGTGAAACTGCTAAATGTCATGAAAGAGGCTGGAGTCTTGACTGAAGTGTAAGAAATGAAGGTACTACTTCCAAGTGCTTGCTAAGAGAAATGCAACAGGTAGGTAATTGGATAGATAAGGCATGTCAGATTACTTGACCTCTCATCCTCACCAGTCATGTTTCACAAGAATCTGATGCAAAAAGGACTGGGAGATGTGAACAGCGAGGCAGAAATAAAGTGCTCTACTTGACATCATGTTTTCAAAGTTTGAGAGAATTGGCACATGGCATAATTTGGAGGTCAGTGTATGACTTCAGCCACAGGTGAAGTGGAAGAGGAACATTACCCAAGATGCTGACTGCCTTTATGATGTGCTTCATGACCACAAAAGCTTTCGGGTTCATGGAGTGCTCCCTTAGAGTCCGTGTCTGTGAAGAAACCTCCATTTCTCCTTAAGGAATTTTCACACCTGTCATGCTGATACCAAGAACTGTTTTGAGAAGCCAAACACCTAAGCTTCCAGAGAGCAACACCACTGGAGAGCTTTCTACAGGCAATTTCAGATATTAAATGGGCAAATCTTGACTTGAACAGTATCTGAAAACAAATAGCAGAGTCTGGTCATCTCTGCACAGCTATTCTCATTCACAGGAGGAAACTGGGTCCTATTACTTAGTGAATTGTTTCAGAGAATAAATTCTATACTTTGACAACAAAATCCAATTTAATCTAGCAGTTGTAATTTAACCTCTCTTAGGCAGATTGCTGCTCCTTTGCAGCGAGAAAGAACAATCAGAACAGTGTTGTCAAGACAGCCATCACCAAAGGAATCAAATTCATCTTACCTTCTCCTTGTTAGATCCAGTGAAATTCTCAGGGAAGAATTTGGTCAAGCTGAGTATTTTTTTATTATTATTAAGTTTTAGGGTTGGTTTTTTGTTGTTGTTGGGGTTTTTTTGCCAGGAAATGGTTCACTTTGCTAATGAATTAAACCATTAGTTGCACAGCAGTCAGCATTCATAAAAGGGGGGGAAAAATGACATAAATTGACCTGCCTTTGACACATTCCTCCTATGCTACACAAATCAGGATAAACACAGGAAATATCTGCCCAGTGTGCATTGTTCACTTGCAGATGTGTTCATAAACTACTCATACTCAGAATTAATTTTCCATTTTCCAGTGTAAATGTGATGTGCTTGGTAATAACCATGCAAAAATACTGACAATCAGGAGATGGCAAAGTCATGAGGAAACCTTCCATTCACTTTCCTTGATCTATCATACTTCTATATACAACACATTCGATGGTAGGGTCTGATACAGTGGCCTCCTGTGATGGCTAATCAGAGAGAAAAAAATCAGAGTTATGCTAATAAAAACATTTAAATGTCATTTAGTTTTAATGCTGAAAAATTAGTGCATTAGTCAGTTCTGGCGAGAGGAAGGATTTAAGAAAATAGTCTTTCCCTGGAGACATTTGACAGCAGATAGGATAAAGTGCAGGAGAAGTTATGGTTGGGGGGGGGAAGCCTGCAAGGGAATACACTGGGCAACCTAATAGGTTTCTTTCATCTCTAATTTAAAAATGAGGCTTCTGCAGACTGTTCTCATATTTCTGTCAGTTTGAAGTCTGCAGACACAGCCAGCAGCTGGTGGGTTTTCTGGGTTTGTGCTGTTCAGATTGTACCCAGGCATTACACAGTGCAAGAGAGACTATTTCAAATGAAATCACAGTGTTAGGTTGTTATGTTTCTCTATCACCTTCCAAATAAGGTCTTGCCAATTTCTTTCCTACACAAGGCAACTACTTTCAGCACAGCTATCTCCCTTTCCTGACCTTCCCATCTGATTCTACAATTCCTCCTTTCCAGACATGCATGAGTACTTCCAGATCCCTTCCTTGAATTCTTTCCTTGCTCCCATGATCTGATCTCACCCCAATTTCAATTGCTAAACAAATCTACTTAAGCTTTCATTCTCTTCTCATTCATCTTCATTCTCCTTCAAAACATGAAAACCTTTAGGGCCTCTCATCTGAAGCCCACTCTTCCTTCTCCCTGGAAATTTGCTCTCTCTTCTCCCAGGCTCATTCAACACTGACTGAAGCCAGTTTGATTGTTCCTCTTTTGGCTCTTCCATTAATCTTCCACTGGTTTATTCTGTTGGAGATGCCCTTCACGGGCCTTAATGACTCATGTCCAGCCAAAACCCAAACCCAGTATTCTGTTCTCATCCTTCATGATTTCAGTTAGTTTAATCACAATTAATCATGTTCCTCATCAGTTCTCTCATGAATTCCATGAATCTTTCTACTCCTTTTCCTCCTCCTATTTTTCTGAAGCTGTCTTCTGGTATGTTTATCATAGGATCCTTTCTCCTTGCCCTTAACTATCTCTAGGTTTCTACAGGCTCTGGTTTTGCTCCTACAAACCACACTAACTGGAACTGATTTTTAGGATCAAAATGAGGGCCTTCAGAAACCCACCAACAAGTTTAATGCAAATCATAGCTTCCCCCCCCCCCCCCCAAATCTATGTGGAACACCACATCCATTATGAAACAGAAGTATAATTAGCAATTACATATTTAAGTCAGATAAGGAAACAGAATGTCCAAGTACAAGCACCTGGTCACTGATGGGAAAGAACACAAATATTCAGTCATATGGCAAGCAAAAGGAGCTATTGTTTTACTAGCTATTGTTCAACAAGGGGAAAAAATGATATCACAGTGGAAAATCATCATCTGGCATAAGCTTGCTTTCCTAAACTTCCTTCCCCAATAGCAAGAGTATTCTTCCAAATAAGAACTAAAATCATTTAATGTCTTTTTTGATAAGATGCACTGATTTTTATGAAGCTTCCAGGCACTAGAAAAGAACTTGGGTTTATTAGTTTACTATAAAACAACAGATTCATACACAATCCACATTCAGAACTGATACTTTCTAATTTATATACCACTGAAACTCTGCAAACATTTCTTGGATTAAAAATAGATGAAATAACCTTTAGACTTGTCCAGAGTTCAAAACTGAACTATTGTTTTAGGACTTCTCATATTTTTCTATGAAGTGCTGGTTTACTGCCCTCTGAAATAGGTAACATCTATCAGGGTCTGCATTTTAAGCCAGCTGTAAGGCATGCCTTTTCCTCTTAAAGGGCATGAGCTACCTCTAAACAAAAAAAAGCAAGACAAATTTCATTAAAAGTGTGATGAATAATACATTGCCTAGCCAAGAACAGATTAAACATATATAAATATCATGGCAGGAGTGGTGTACAGGGATGCCATGCCACAATGACATGTAAATGAACCATCTCACTGTTTCCTTTGTAGTAACCACAGGCTATAAATGCATACGCACCTATATAAAACAGTTTATAGACACACAAGCTTAGTGAACACTGAACAAAATTTGATGTAACTCCCTGTTATTAACTGTGCAGACTGGGATTTGAAATGCAGTGCTGGGATGTCCGCTCAGGCCTGCAATGCTTTGTGTGTTTCTGGCTGTGCCAGGCATGTAAAGGTCAGGGGCAAAGAGCACGCATACTATTACAAATTGTTCCACAATGTCTGTTCTCAGAATGTCTGCAACAGGAAGTGTTTGCAGTTGGAGAGGAGGCAGATAGAATCAGTAAGGTTGGAAAAGACCTCAAAGATCATCAAGTCCAACCTGTCACCCAACACCTCATGACAACTAAACCATGGCACCAAGTGCCACATCCAATGTCCTCTTGAACACCTCCAGGGACAGTGACTCCACCACCTCCCTGGGCAGCCCATTCCAACGACAAACAAGTCTCTCTGTGAAGAACTTTCTCCTCACCTCATAAAACCAAGATAATTAATAACCACCTAGCAACACCAATTTCTCCTCACTTCACTATCATCTTAGTCTAGAACATTTTAATCTGCAGCCCTGAGAGCACAAACCGTGTGTATCATGTATGGAACGGGAGATGTTTTCATTGTCATTTATGTCATTTATCTTTACATTGTGAAGCTGCAAGTAAGAGAAGGCTCAGCTGCAGCATAAAAAAAAAGGAGAGAGAAAAGTTTTACATTGCCAAGTGTGGGTGACAAACACAAAGGAGGAAAGAAATAGAAAACAACAGCAAAACCCAAACTTCTGTGTTTGGAGAAAACAGCAAAAATGATGGAGAACCCCACAACTCCCAGTACCTAATCTGCTGCTGGGGTTCTGTGAGTTAGGCATTGGTCATACAATGAGCTTTATTTTGCACCTGTTGTAGTGCTTCTCTTTCAAGCATTCCCCACACAAAATGAGGAATGTTTCTCCAGGTGTTTTTACACACAGACAGAGAAAAGAAATGCATAAAAATATACGTAGCCAGCAATGATTTTTTAAATGTACAGCTTTTATAAGCTCATTAATGCTGAATACTCTGCTCTCCCATTCAATGGAATTAAATTAAGAGTATGAAAAATCTAAAATACAAAATATACCCCTACGAGGATGCCAAGCCCAGCAAAAGAAATTGAATGGTCAAGTAAAACTCGAGTTCTTTATGGCACCCTCAGATGAGTGTTGGGCATAAATCTGAAAGGAAGCCTGCTTCTCTAAAATACAACACTACTTAGGCTTGAAACAACTGGATATTTAAGGAGGATTTGTTATGAGCTGGAGATTGGCATAATGATTAAGTGTGTGCAGTATACAATCTGTTCTGAATTCCTGGAGAAAACAACATTTAAGACCAGATCCAAAACAACTCGAGATCCGTTATTTCGTATTACTGTGGTTGGTTTTGTTGCAAAAGATCAAATAAAGAAATACAGCCCGGGATATAAAAGGCTGTAACTTCCTGTCAATGACTTGAAATGAGAGCTAAAAACTAACCTCAAAACACTTTTCTTTCTTTGCTCGATGCAGAAGCTCGGCCATTCCAGGTAAGAGCACTGGGAATATGAAATACTCTAAGTATTCTCCAGGAGAACCTGAGCAAAAGAGTACAGCCTTTACTTCCAGGTAAGCACTGAGATTTCAAGAGAGTTCAGCAACATGTCTTTTTTGAAACAAAAATTTCACAACTATCTAACAGACATTAGATTCCATGCACCAGGTATCAGTCATTTTATCAATACCAGCACAGCTTGAACGGATTCACTCACAGTTCAGATACAGCCAGAGATGTGTCTTCTCTTCAGCCAAGACAACATACACTTGAGTAAATTTGAAACTGAAGGCGCATCACCACTGCAAACTACAGTGTGCTTCAGATGTCAGACTTGGCTTTAAATGAGTGAGCTTGGAACACCAGAAGCAGTTTAGCCATGGAAACGAAAAGCAGAGTGTACTAATTTACCCTGAGAGAAAGGAAAGGAAATGAGCCTGCACTGAACTCAGGGCTGTTACAGTCAGACCGCTCACGCCCTCGGTACCTACCCTCATGCCCTTTGCTATCTGCAGTAACAGAGTTGGTCATAAAACTGAATTTCTAGACAGAAGGCAAAACGAAGATTATATTCCAGTAGTGCTGTGATTTCTTTCTCACACTTACTTCCTACTTGCCAGATCCTTCAGAAATAGGAACATGACTCCATTCACCAATTTTTTTCTACCTGGGGAGGGCTATCTGGGTTGACATCTCTCTCGTGTTTGACTGCACTGCCCTCACATAAGGTCTACACCATACTACCCATGTGTTCACACACACTGGCATCACTGATTTCATTGCAGAAAAAAGCAGCTGCAGTCAGCATTACCAAAGCCCAGCAGTGCTATTGCCCACGCTCCACGTACAACCTAATAGCTAACGCTTGCTCAGCTGGGAAGCTCAAGCTGTTTCCTTCTCAGCACTTCCTCATATCTCCACTTTTCCTAACAGGACTTTTCACCATCAACTTACAGACTGGGAGAAGTAGAGGAGCCTTCTGCCCCTTGTAGTATAGACACTGCACATGGAAGAACTCAAGTTCATTGGGCCAGACCATGACCCTGAACAAAGCCATAAGAGCATGTCCCTCAGAAAGGTGAGCAAAACAAAGCTTATTAGGACCTTAGACAAGCAGGAGTAGTTAGCAGCTGAAGTGCTGTCCTTGATTTAAAGCCAGGCTGCCTGCCATGCAGTAAGTATGCAGGTTTTGGTGTGGCAAGTGAAGATTAAATCATAGAAGAGTTCTTTTTTGGCAACACCCCTGAAGCACTGAATTTTCTCTCTGCTTTATACCTTTAATTAGTTCATGTGCTGCCAGAAAATGTTCATAGCTGGAAGGACACTATATACATATATATCTATTTTCCAAGGCTAACACTGTTTGTGACCAGCAACAGGAATTCTTAATGTGCAAGAATGAACAGAAGACAAAAAAAAGGCTGAAATACACAATAAAAAAAATACATTCCTAGGTGGTGAATTTTATCAAGTATAGAAATTGACAAAAATGGAAGGATAAAACTTTAGAGCCATTTCCATTCTAATATGTAAGCAGCTGGGCAGAGATAACCTTGTGAAAGCAGTTTTCAAACCCAATTGTCTATTTAGTCTATTGATCCTTGGTTTGCCTCATTAAATTAGAGGAAGAAATGCTTGCCTCTCTCAGATTTAAGAGGATAAATAGAAGCCTCTTATTCAGAAGAGAACTACCTTAACAGCTGGACAATGCTGCTGATTTGTAATGCACCAGCTGAGCTTTCTCACACCAACCAAGTGGTCAAGCTGGTTCCTTCTTACAAACTAGGGGACTAACCATGCAAACTCCACTTAAGAAAAGCTGCTGTAGCTGTTGTTAACATTCAACAAACCCTTGCCAAGTGCAAGAAAAATCATCACAGCAAGGTTCAAGATAATATGCTCCTACTTACATGTTTTGGGATCAGGTGGTTCTGCTGTCTGGGGGATGGGGAGCAACTGTTGGACAGCAGTAGCAGCTTCAGGGGCTGAATGAAATTGTTCCATATGTAAGGGCTGCAATATTTCTGCTTCTAAAGATACCTGTTCAAGATAAATGCAACCTATATAAATAGCTCTGCAAAAATGCAGAAGCCAATCCAACAGGAAAAATGCTAAGGTTAGTTAAACAAAGGAATTGTGATTTCCAATTAAATTGTTAAATTATGTCAGTATTTTCTAAAGAGCTTTAAACCAAATAATTACACCTTCAAAAAAAATCTGCAATTTCCAGCATAATAACAACATCCAAACCTAACAGAAGGTATTATACATATTATGCACAGGCTAATATCCCAAGCAGAGTTCACTACTCCAATTTAATAACAGCCTGTAATGAAGACAGTTTCATTTGTGGAAACAGGATAGGTCTAAACAGGCCAACTGTCTGACAATTCAAACTACAACCTCTTAAAATGCTTTTAAAACAACAAAGTATTTGAATAAGACAAATATATCTACAAAAATGCTTAATTTAAATGAAGATTAACTCTAATGCCCCAAATAATTAATTCTGCTACTCCTAGAAGCACTGGGAATAAAGATTTTAAAAGTGGTTTGCCTTCCTTAAGTTTTCATGTCTGCCACAGATCTTCCTAGACTTATTTGGTTAGAATTAGACTTCAAGCAACTCTGGTCAGGTTGAATTCCACTAATTTCAGTGGCCACACTGAAGTGATCTATCACCGGTGACATTGAGGCGTAACTCCTTTGCTGCACTTGCTCCCCACTCCTGCCTATGGCCCTGCCCAGTCTGCTCCCCACACCCCCTCCAAGGAGATCCTTGCAGGCTTCAGAGCCCCGCCTGCGAAGCAGCTGCAGCCAAAAGCCAGCGAGCTGTACAAGCCAAACACAGCTGGCAATCTATTTTTGGGATAGCACTACCCAAGCTGCTTTAAATAAATGCAGTGATTTGGAATATTACATTTGCTGATTCACAGAAGTTGTTTGCAAAACGCAGTTTTGTTTTCATGTTATGAATAAGCTGACTCTGTGGGTACCTAATTTTGCCATTTAGTCACTCCAAATCTTTTAAAGCCAGCCCTAAGCAGGCTTTTTTTTGTTTGTTTTTTACTTGAACTATACTCACAGATCCATGCTTGGATTCATGAACACCTGGAAACGGAGGCCGTTCTGCTTCATACTCTAAAAGTAAAAAGTACAACATTTATCTAGAAGACTTTAAAAACATATTTGCTTTCCTCCTACACAACCATTTTCTGAAGGCACATATTCTAGTTTGGAGCCACACCAATCGTACACAGCAAATATTTAACGTGAAACCTAGTATCTTACAATAAATGAGAACTTCAGAGCTTCTTGTCTTGGCTTTAAGTCTAGTTCAAGGTTCCCAGGGATAAAAGAACCTTTTACTGGGAAGATTTTCAAACAATAGTTTAAATTCTTTTTAATGCAAGTAAAATGCAGATGCCTGGCCAGAATTAACCATTAATTTAAGTAGCATGTAACGGTGCTTTTCAACTTGAATTCCTCTATCAGCAATTAAGTCCCCAGGATATTGCCAAGTAGTACTGTCTCCAAAAGGCAAAAGCAGTACGTGACCCACATAGATTATGGGGTGGAAAGTAAAGGAGGGTGTTAGACCTGATACAAAAATCATTTACAGATTACACAATGCAGAAATCCCTACAGCCAAACCCAGCAGGTTTAGCCTCCTACCACTGTAATTAGGAGATTTACTAGCATTGCTACTTCCACATGTAGTACAGGTGCCTCAGCTGAATCATATGAGAATAGGCACCACTAAAAATGGCCATTGTAACAGAAAATACCTGCTTTGAGGCACTGTGTGAGGAGAGCCTCATTTGAGCACCACAAGACTACAGAGTCGGTCTCAGCTTCCCAACCAGTCACGGTACGCTCAGATGCTAGGAAAAGGGCAGGGCTTTTACCCTTAGAATGGGACTCTGAGGACAGAGGTTCTTTATCAGCTGCATTTACCTAGCAGCAGCAACAGTCACCGCTCTGCTCTCCCAAGGCACTAACTGCCCCCCCCCACCAGGAGAACCCCCAAAGCTACACCCAGGCAGGGCACGGCTCACTACGAGGTGCACCAGATTCCGTGGCACCGCTGCAGGAAGCCAGACGCTTCTGGCCCTGTTAGCAGCAACAGCAGCAGCGCACACGAAGGTTTGTTTCTGTCAGATGACAGCGATCAGAAGCAGCGTAAGGCGAGCGAGCGGATGCGCTCCGAGCCCCACTCGGGGGGAGAAGGGCGGCTTTTAGCACCCGTCGCGGGCAGATGCAGCCAACCCCATCCGCTCCTTGGGACCGGCTTCACTCCACAGCGCCGGTAGGGGAACCGGTGCCCCCAGGGCTGCACAGGCAGCAGTGAGGGGCAGCCCCAAAAGGGCCCGAGTGACCGAGACAGGACACCACTAGCTGCCCGACTCGGGGGCCTCTCGCCGCGAGGGCGCGGAGCCCAGTCAGGGCCGGGGCCACCCTCACAGAGCCCGCGGCCCCCTCAGGACAGGGCCTCCCGTTCCGCTGGCGGCGGCGGGACAAGCGCTCCCACCTGCGCACACGCGCTCCCACAGGCCCGGCGCGCGCCCGCCTGCCGCCATGCCGCGCCGCGTTGCCGCAGCAACCGCTCCGCCAGTCGCGGCGAGGGGCGGGCGCGGCCGCGTTCCCCTTCCGGGTCGCGGGGCGGCGGGGGCTGCACGTGGGCCGCGGCAGGTAAGCGGCGGCGGGGCGGCCTAAGGGAACCGTCCTCCCGGCCGAGGCCCTCCCGGGGCTTTCCCCGGGCGGCTGCCACTGGCGGGGGCCGTTGGGGCCGAGCCGGGCGGTGTCTGTGCGGCGCGGTAACGAAATGCTGCCGCTGCGCCCTGCCCTTTGCATCGAATGGGGCCCGAAGGTGGGCTGGGTGCTCGTAGCTAATAAAGAGGGGGGTCCCCTGAAACTGGGATCGGTCGGCGGGTCCAGCCCCTTCCCTGCGGGCCGGTTTGGCACAGCTGGGCCCAGCGAAGGGCAGGAGCGCACACACCCGGCCTGGCTTTGTGTGCAAGCCCTGGCCAGCGTGCGGGTAACAGAGCTGCACTACGGCACGCTTTGGTTTTTGTAAAGGGTGCTGACAAGGTGCAGTACAAGAGGCACACAGATCCTGTGGATTAAACATTACAAGATGATAAATAAGTACGAATATGGATGCCTCAGCAAAGTGAGGCAAGTGTCACGGGTGGGCACCATAGGCTTCATTGCTGTAACCTGGTCATAGGCATAGATGTCCTGAGAAGGGAGGCAGCAAGGATGAGAAACTGCAAACAGAAGCAAATTCAAGGTAATAAATAAGGTACCTTAAAACATCTTCATGTGAAGTGGACAATAAAGTGAAGTTCAGTGTTGCATAAGTGAAAAGTCATACACATGTGGAAAAGCACTTTATACAAATGTGTAAATCCATCAGTGTATGTCTTCTTGTTTAGGAAGGACTTTTAGAGGGTAGATATTTCAGTGAAAATGTCATGGCTAGCAGCTCTCAAAAAGACAAACAGAAAGTGACAAAATAGGGCAGCACTAAAGAACAGGACAAAAAAAAATCACCCCATGAGCACGCCAGTAGGGCTGTACTTGTAGTGCTGCCTGCAGTTCTGGCTCTCCATCACAGAAAGCAGATTGTTAAACTGTAAAAAGAGTGCTGGGGACAAGGAGAGGCATGGGGTGGTTTTAGAATAAAGGAAGGCCAAATGGAGTAGGACTTGTGTCATCTGTGTGAAGCAGTGCATTTACAACTTCATTTCACTTTTTCAGAATGATCGTAAAGAAAAAGAGAAAAGATCACGAGGAACCAGTACAGAAGAAGAAAAAGGTGAAAAGCAGTAGGAGCCAGACTATCATTAAAATTGAGAAAGATGTACAAATTGTCATTAAAACTGAGGATGATGACCAACTTCAGACAAAAACAAAGGTGAAGAAGAAGGAAAAGTTTAAGGAAGATGAATGTTTAGACCGACTAGAACTGAAGAGGAAGAAGAAGAAAAAGAAAACCAAAAAAGATAGCTGTGGCTCTGAATTGCTGAAAGAAACACATTCAGAAAGCTTTATGCATTTGAAAGGCCATCTGGATACAGAACCCCAAGAGGAACCAGAGGAACAAATTAAAAGTCTCAAAAAAAAGAAGAAAAAAATGCATTGTCATTCCTCCTTATCATTGGAGAATAATCAGAGCGCTGATGTAGAGCTGTCAAACCATCATACAGATGGTACTAAAGAAAATGAATTTGCTTACAAAAAAAGCAGAAAGAAGGCTGATTCCAATGTGGGTGGTGAAGAAACTAAGAGAAAAAAGAAGAAGGGGGTTTTTTCATTAGAGGGCATCCAGGACAGTGAACAGAAACAGTCTGAAAACATCTGTAAAAAAAAACACAAATGTATTTCACAACAAAAAGCTTTTAGGGGCCAAAGCTGTGCAACAGCTATGGTCCAGAATGATGAGGAGAGTTATGTGAGAAGAAAGAAAAAGAAGAAAATCAAAGAGAAGTCTGACTCCATTTCACCATTAGCAGATAATCAGTACAGCACCTGTGAAGTTCCTGATGGCACCATAACATTAAGTGACTGTAGAAAAAGGCAAAGAACTTTGACAAATAGAGAGGAAGAGGACACTGCTGAGAACTCTGGAAGTATTAGAGAGGCCAAAAGGGAAAAGAAGGGAAGCAAAAATGTTTCTTCCATAACATACAAAGATAATCCGGCGTACAGTCAGAGAGGTGCTGGTAAGCATCTCCCAGCACAGCAAGAAGTGAAGCTGGTGGAAGAAGAGCTTTCTGGAAAAAAAGGCAGGAAGAATATCAAGGATCATAAAGTCAGCAAGAAAAAAAAGAAGAAGATGCAGAAAGAAGAGGAGAAGGAAACAACATACTCAAAAGTTTACTTAACCAATGACAGTGCATTTAAAAGCCAAAAGCCAACAGTACTAGAAAGCAATAAGAAGGATAAAGAGAGTGAAATGAAGCAAGCCCAATATGTCACAGGGGACACTGTAGATAGGGTATTATGCAATAGTAATCATGTGCTCTGTGACAGGAAAAGCAAAAAAAGAAGAAAAGAAGCACCACAGGACTGTGCTAAAGAGCCAGGTTCAAATGCAAGTGCAAAAAAGATCAAAAAAGAAGATATGAGAGATGAGACACTGGTAAGTTGTGGAGAAGAGGGCATCTTTGCACCCTCCTGCTAAGGAGCCAAAGGTTTTTCAGGTCAGCAGTTTCCTATTTTGCACGTTGTTCTGCCTTTTCAGACTTTTAGGTTGCATTTAGGTCAATAGAGGCTTCCTCTGAGTTTTGAGAAACAGGATCATCTGATCTCAGCACATAATAGTTGTGAAGCATGGGAAAGTACTTTTGAATGCTGCAGTCATCTAGTGTTTAAATTGTGAAAATAGAACTATTACAGCTAACAGCAAATCTTGGCACAAAAGCCAATGCACACAGTAGTAAGTGCTCTCTACCCCTCCTTCACCTGCTCTCAGCAAAATGGCAACACTCTTACCATGTCATTTAACCTGAGCAAATTGGTGACATGGGCAGCATGAGTGCATCTAACTGTGCTGCTGTTAGTGCTGGAATTGCATTGTGTTAGAAACCAGAGGGGGAATTTAGCCAAAGCCTGTTGTCTAATTTGGACAAAACTTTAGGGAAAATCCCAAGAAGCCTAACTGTAGACTAGGCTTATTGCCTTCATGTATACATTCTGATAGAAAAATACTAGAGAACAACCTAAACAAATCCTTACATAAATAGATCTATGCAAGACAGATGTGAGAGCCATGCAAGTTACAACTGAAGGTAACTGGAATTGCATCCAGACTGACTTTAAAGGAAATCCTGTCCCAGAGTCTCACAGTACTGCCGTTCCTGAGGGGAAACAGACAAGGAGAGGAACTGATGAAAATTGCAATATAGAGGCTTCCTTGAGTTTTTTTTCTTAAGGCTGTTAAAATGTGGCTTTATTGCTTTAATTCCACCCCCCCCCCCCTTTATTTTTTTTAAATTCTAGTTGAAGTAGTATTTTAAAGCTATTTAAGTGCCTCAAGTTAGTGCCTACATGCTTAACCTCTGCTATCATTGGGAATTAAGCTGTAAGATGCATAGAAATTCAATAGATACCTAGCTGTAGTTTTATCTGCTTCAACAGCTTTGAAAACAGTTTATTGGAAGTCATTAGGGGCTTGGGTTTATTTTCAGAGCTGATGGGAAACTGCACTCCAGTTGTTTTTTATCAAGCATTTTGAATGCTTGGCTTCTTTAAAAGTCAGGCAGCAGTTAATGAAGCATCACTGAAGATCTTTGTAAACCAGGGCTAGCTTATAAAGCAGGAGCCCATAGCACTAGCTGCCTCTTGAGCACACTTCATGGTGTGCTTTGCTTTGTTTGCACTCGTGTATGCAGTGTCTCGATTTGCTGTGGGAACAGAGCGTTTTCTGCTGCTGGGTGCTAATAATTAAATACAGACTTAGAGAAGCCTTTCCTGGAGACCCAGGCACAGGGTTTTCCCACAAAGGTTTGTGTCTGGAGTCTGTGTGTGCTCATCAGACATGAGGTGAGCAGATGTTTCGGGCTTTGTACTTAGGTTTCTCCTCCTGACCTTTCGAAGGACAAGGTGGTTTTGTTGCTGGGATTACGTTCTAATTAAATTGACATCACCTTGGAGACTGTTAGACATTATTTGGATTCTTGCAGCTGCTCCACATTCTGTGGAGGCAAGATAAGCCTAGCAATGACAAGTAAACTTGTATGACCCATTGCAATGGAAAACACAGCAAACAGTTTGCACACAATTGAGGAGAAGGGCATAGGCTGATACATGCTGTGTTTCGCTTTCCTGTATCCACCTCTGTCCTTTAACAATAAAAGCTACTTCAGAGACATCTTTCTGAAGTCTGGATAAATCAGTTCTATAGGAACCTAGGCCAGGCCAAAAGACACTGCTGCAGTGAATGGCTGATGTCAGTCTTGCATTTAACTGTGCCATAGTCATGAAACATCTCCTAGTCTGTGGTGTGACACACACACTGCCATGTGCCTTGGAAAAAATTCCCTTGGGTTTGTGCAGCAAGCAGGAGAACAAGTTCTTAAAAGCAGTATGGAAGTGACACCCACTTCCTATCAGTGAGTATTTTTCTCATTGGATGCTATTACAGTCAACTTGGGCAGAGTGAGGAGGAGTAAGAACTGAGTTTGCTTCTTTGAAGTTCTTTGCCTGCAGATATCATAATGTGCTCCCCTCCCATGAAGTGGGGGAAGATTGGCACTCCCTAGCTATCCACAGGGGGAAGATTGTCACACCTCCAGAGGGGGTGATTTTCACCATGCAGTGGCCTTCAGCAGGTCAGTGACTTGCAGGGACACCCTTCCTCCTTCCTTGTCTGCCACTTAACCTTCCAGCTAGAAAAACCAAACCACTGCAGCTGTTTGCAGAATCCTGTCACAACAGCTATCCTGCTTGTGTTAATAGATCTGAAAAGACAGTACCAAGCCATCTAGAAGTAAACTGGGATGTGGTTTTATGTTGTTTTTTTCTTTTCATCCAAGAGAATGGGTGCTCCTTACTGCAGACAAGTGTTCTTGCATTTTAATGGTCCATGTACTCCTCTGTCTCTGAAATCCATGTATAAAAGGTAGCTTGGAAAACAAGGTCAATCATTCATGGCTTTAAATGAAACTGTAAGCCCTCAGAAAAATAACAGCAGCTTCTGCTGACAGAAGTATGTTACAAATCTTTTCTTTCTCTTAGTAACCCAAGCATGAAATAGCCAGGGAACACTATGTTAGCTCTATCCATAGATCTTCCCTTTGGCCACCTCTTCCAGGCTTGTCTAAAGCTTATGGTTCTAGTGTAGCAGTGTCCTGGACTTCTTACTTATCCTGTTACAGTGGATGCCCCCAAATCTTATCTTTGTTAGAAATTTAGGAAAGAAAGGCTGAGGGGAATGATCTCGAAATGCCAGTCAGCAAGAACAAAAGCTGCTGAAGGGCTGCACTTTGTGGAAGAGTTATCAATGTCTGGCTGCTTGTGGGTTTCCTCCTGTCATCCTGCCCGTCCATTCCCACCCTAGCTGCTCCCCCTCTTTACATCAGGTCCCCTGTTCCTTGCTCTTAATGTGGAGCTAACATTCTGTTTGCTGCCACTGCAGGAGATGCTTTATGTATGTGTTGCACGTCTCCTTGTGCTCTTGGCAGAGCAGGAGCTCCTTGGGACCATCATCTACTCTACATTTGTTACAGAGAGCACATTGCAGCTCTCTGGGTAGGGGGTTGGGTTGTCAGTTTGTTTGGGGCTTTTTAAGGGGCAAGTGGCATCAACATGCCTCAAGCTTATCCTGTGCCTTTATCTTACTACCAATTTTAAATTTGTAACTTCTTTTAACTTTTGCTCTTTCTGTCCCTTATTTCAAGTATGAATTGGAACTCCTCTGAACTGGTTTACTTTGAAATGACCCTGTCTGCAACTGTTCCTGTATGTGCCAGTCAGGTTGTCAGGGCCGTTTCAATGTGTGGATTTCAAAAATTGCTTTATCCTTTGCTAAAGCAACAAAAAAAGGAGGATCTCTTCCCTGGGGAAGAAAGTCTCTCCATAGAAAAACCCAGGTTTAATTGGCATTTCTGGCTTAGATCTGACTATTTCTTCTTGCCCCAGAACAGTACTACTGTACTGCTTAGTGGCTTTTTCATAGCCAGAGCTGTGTAAATTCTAATTAACCAGAATGGATAAAAGTACTCAGACAAGTTGGTTGGGTTTTTTTGCTGTTTTACAGGGACATATGGATGATGTAACAATTGTGCAGGAAAAAAAAGGAAACGCTGATGAAGTTAACATAGACAAGGTATGGTTTGTGTTCACTGTGCAAGATTTAAAGCAAGTCAGAATTCAATGTGTGCATAGACTTTGTAACCAAATCCCTGCTTTGTTGCTCCTCTGTGCCAGGGTTTCCCTGAATAGAGCTCTGCTTAAAATGTGCTTTACCTTCCCTGGGTTAAGTCTAAAATGTACAGCTCCAGTCACTGTCTGAAGCTTCTAAGTAGTGTATTAGGTTAAAGACAGCTTTCATTGCCTCTCATCAGTGTTGGCTGTTTCAATGTAGCTGTTGCCTACAGTTAGATGATTAAACTTCTCTGATACGGCAAAATACTCATTTAAAACACTGCTAGAAAAACCACAGTTCTTGTGTTGAATGTGTAAAAGGATCACATGCAAAACTCTGAACATTCTCTGAACACCATTCTTCCCTCCTCTTTCCATTCTGAACTAACTGTCATGTAACACATGGAAGATAGTGGTTTGTGCTGTCTTTTCTGCACGCTAGGTGAGGCGGCAGGCCCTGCAAGAAGAAATTGATAGAGAATCTGGCAAAACTAAGATGTTCAGCCCCAAAGTGGAACGGGTATGTATGAGCTTGGACCTTGACCTGATGGAAATACTGTGTCACACAGCAAACTCCGGAAAAAAGCACTGCGCTGGCTTTTTGTGTGTGGCTAGGGTACATGGCTTGGCACAAGAGCCTTCCTTCTGACTGTAAAGTTAAGGCTGTGCTACAGAACAAGTTAGTACAATCCCCACAGAATCTAGGAGCTGACCAGTGAACTCTTAACATTTGGCATTGTGCAGTGCTCTGACTGCCATCATCACTCCTCTAAAGCAACGTTTTCTTCCCTCTGGAGAAGGAGCCACAACAAATTGCTACAGAAGCATTTTTCTGCTTGCTGTGTTGCTTTTTCATCCTACTCAGCCAGGCTCCTGCCAGGTTTACAGTAAGGTAGTGGAAACTGTTGCAGTAGTGTTTAGCAGGGGGAGTAAGATGCAGGAGAAGCAGCTCTGCTAGTAATCCAGAGTTCATAGTTGTTTTGCAAAAACACCAGTATACCTAAACAGTTGGAATGTACTTCAGACTCTAGAAGCAGCTGGTGTAAGCTTTTACACAGCAGGAGGCTGACCGCAACAGCTCTGCACCTATCCCATAGTTTCTAAAGCCATTGAGAAAAAGCGTTGTCCTTGGCAGAGGATCCCAGTGCTTTGGTGCTGATCTGTTTCTCTCCAGTAGTATGCAGAAGAATGGAAGCTAGATGAAGCTGATGAATTAGTTTCCAAAGAGCGAGCTGGAAATGCTGCAGCAAAAGCTATGTGTAGTGCCTGCCAGCAATTCACTTAGAACAATTTGTAGGGTTTGACAAGCCATAATTATTTTTGCATCTGTGCAGATGTCTCCCATTCCAAAGAGAGGACAGATTTCTGTGCATGTGTGCATGCATCTGTGCCACAGACCTGGGCTTATACAGCAGCTTGTCTTAGAGCAATTTAAAACTACTAAAGTAGTATGGATAGCTTTCTTTTAATAGCAGGTGTTCTGGCCTCTGATAGGCAGTGACACTCCAGCCCTGCTTTTTGGTTGTTTTTCACTTCTTAAAAACTTAATCTGCTACAGCCTGCTTGCAATATTGGGAAGCATGCTGTGTGTCATGCTGGCTGTCTAGTGGAGAATGACTGTTTCATGCAAGCTACAACTGTTGAGTTGGAAGGAATTCTGGCTTACATAAACACACCCCTGAATCTACATAATATTTTTTTTCCTTTGGTGTAGCCAGCTCAGGCTATTTCATTAATGATCAAGCATTATTCCCTTTAATATCACCCCCAGTTTTAAAGAAAAAAATGGGAAGTAGCAGTCCTGCCAAGAATAGTTATAAATGGCTGCACTGCTCCTAGCTGTAGCTCAGGAGTCAAGTAAGAGCCTTAGATAATGAAGCCAACATTTCATAAACTTTGTGAATCTCATGATATATCTTGGGTTATCCACAACCAGCTGGATTCTGATTTTACTTGGACACTGCCTCTACTCTCAAAGGAGAGAGGCAAAAGAAAAATCTTGAAGAAATGAGCTGGTTCAAAGATACAGTGAAAGGTGAATACAGTAAATACAAGAGCACAGCAAACTGTGAGGGAAGGAAGGCTTTAACTACTATATTTAGTCCTGTTAGATAAGACCACGGCCTCACTTTTGTACCCCTGCAATATTAGTGGTAATTAGTAATGCAAATGTTACTGAAAGCATATGAGCCAGACTGAAGTCTCTTCAAAACAGCAGCTACTTAACTAGGCAACCAGAACACAGAAAGATAACTGTTTAAAGTGACAAGAGTGAAAGAGAGAGAGGATTAAGTCTGACAGTTGTCTAACAACAAGGTAAATGATTGGGCAATGTCTGACTCTTTGAGCTAGGTAAATATTATCCAGAGAGTGGAAAAGCCAAGACTCCTAAAGATAGAGGGAAAGGAGATTCTGACAGTGAATTCAGCCCTGTCTCCAAGTTAAATGAAGTGAAATGCTAATGAAGATGCATTCATGCAGGGTTATGTCACTCTTTCACCATGAACTTTGAGAGGTGCTACTCATGGAATGGCTGCTTCCCAGCTGTCAGCCCTGTGGGGTTCCTGTAGCTGATGCTGTTCTCATCATACATGACTAGAAACTCTCTTCCTTGGTCTTGGTATTATTTAATTTTATCATTAACCTTGTTTTGCTTCACAGGATCCAACATTGGGCCAGTGGAGCACAGCCACTTTCCAAAGCCCTGAGAAAGAAATGAAGTTTTTTAGACTGATGGGTGGCTTTAAAAAGGGCTCTTCTGTGTCTATCCAAAATCTCTCAGCAACTACAAACAAAGCAAACATGGCTCTGAACAAGGAAGGGGAAGAGAAGTTACAGCAAACTCTGAAGATGGAATTTGATAAAGCAATGAACTTGAAGCAACACAGAGGAGTTGGTCTTGGATTTCAGCCTGCTGCCAACAAAAAAGTATACATAGACAAATACACAACTAGATCGATAAAGTTTGAAGATTAAATCTCTGAGGTAATAAAAGGAATGAAAATAGAGCAGGGATTTATTTTAATTTTTTTCCACTTTCCACATCTTTTTACTTGAAATAAAATACAAAGTGTTTAAGAAGTTTGATTGATGAGGCACTTTTAGTACACATTTGCAACAGCACACACCAGATGAGGTGGAGCTGGGTCCTCACTTCAAGGAAACCTTGACAATATTTTCTACAAGGCAAGGGGACAGCCTCCTTCAAAGGCTGAAGGGATGTGGGCAATGCCTGCAACAAGTTGATAGTAAATTGGTTTTTTAAATGCTGATTTCAGAAACTTCTTTTTAGCAACATGGTAATGATTCAAGAGGATTTTAGTGCTCTGTAAAGCCTTCCTGTTTTCACACTCAGTGAGTGGTACAAAGTGATGGTGTTTTACTTGGAAGAAACGCTACAGGTGTACCTCCAGGTTTGATGAGGGTAAACTTAAAGTAGTTTCTTCAGTATTGACACCTTCATTATACTAATGAACAGCATTGAACATCCCCTATATGTCTTAACTGTGCTCTGGCAGCTGGATTTTCAAGCAGCAGCTATTACCTGTAAATTAAGGTAAATGCTTTCTGGATAAAGCACAAAATAGATGGATCTACACTTCCCAATTACAAAATGCAAGGTAATTGTAATAATGTGCTTTTGGGTTCATTATACATCAGCCTGGATGAAATTTGTAGCCTTTGGATCTTCAGACAACCTGTACATCATGCATTTTGTGCACCAGGCATTTCAATAAGGGTACAAAATGAGGCTGCATTTGGTATGTCACCTTCAGACTTCAAGGCTCCTTGAAGTTACCAGAAGATAGTGAAAACCTGTCAGGTATTTTATTCCTGGCTGTGCCATTAGTTATGGGAGCCAGTGGTGTTAAGTTGTGGTGTAGCTCTGCTTTTTAAGCAGATAAAGGCCTTATGTCCGTGCCTGCTGTCGTGTAACAGTGGCTGACAAGCAGGGGAGCCACAGCCCCCCAGAATTAGGTCACCCTCTTGACTTCCCCAGCTCATTGTTTTTCCACCAAATCACCTCTGTTTTGATAAGATCATGCCAACCAAACTACTAAATTTCTTGCTCTTTTAAGGCAACCTCATTTTTCACCATAGTCTTCTCCAGAGGACTCCACTGCCTCAACAGAAGACAACAGAACAGCAGCTGGGTCCAATGCACTTGGGCAGCTCCTGAGGGGAAGTGAAAATTATGCAGAGGTCCCCTCTTAATGGGCACTGCCATGAATCTGCTCCCATAACTGGGAAGAGGGAGATGTTGAACCACTTCCTGCAGGGTCTGAACTGGTCTTTGAGGAAGGCATTTATTTCCTTTAAAGTGCCATTTAAAAGCATCACCTTGAGGTGAGTCTCTCTTGCACAAGTACTCTCAAAGCTTGCTTCAGAACATGGTTTAATGACCATGGTAGTTGATGTTTGGACTCTATGATCTTACAGGTCATTTCCAACTGACTTCAGTGCCCCCTTCTAGGCTTCAGCTGTTGCTTTACTTGAACTCAAGTAGTGGAAGTTCTGGGTTTAATACTGATTTAAGACAGATACTGAATTCAGGGCCTCAGCTACTTGCCTGTTGAAAAAGTGAATTAAAGGATCAGGTAGGAAAATGTCAACTAGTGACTTCATTTAGGAGAGGGACAGCATCTACAGCTTCCTGCTGCAGAGCCAGTTTTGGATAGGTAGTGACTTGTTTGCACTGCCCCTGACAGATGCCAAAGGTGATATTGGTACTAGCCTTGCCTTGGAGTAAGGACTCTTCCATTTAGAACTGCATAATGTCTGCCAGTGTGTGCTTGACTAGCTTTGTGGATGGCCTCACAGCTTGCTTCTGGTAACAGCTTGCACATGAGAATGTTTTAGTTTGAAAAACAAGACACATACCTGAGAAGAAAACTCAGCTTTTTTCAAGCAGCTAAAGCTGGCCTGGCCTGTGTAGTTGCTGTATACAGAAGAAAAAGGAGGTCTAGAGTAAGTGCTTTAACTAAAACTAATTTTGCTCTAACATGGAAGTAAGCTAAAAGCAGTTTATTAGAGTGCTTGTGTTAGCTTCTAAGCTAGATGTTTACAGTTTGCTCCTGATAACTAACCAGAGCTATTTTTGCACTAATAAAACCAGTAGTGAAACATTAAAAACATTTCTCATGGTGGCCTTGCATCGATAAAGAAACCAAAGTTACACTGTGCTCAAAAGACAACAGGCAAGGCTTGGTGCCTGCATGGGGAAGGGGAGTGGTTGGGACATTTGTAAGCCTGTTGTACGAGTTTCCATTTCACAGAATCTGGAACAACTCTGCACTGGGTTTAGAGCAGGACATTTACAGCTGCTTAATGTGACCCACTTGTTTTAGAGAGCTCAAGAGTTTAATCCCACTTACCCAGTTTGTGGTTCACATTTCCAAGCCCAACAGGAAGAATCATCTCCATGCTGTTGAGAAGTGTTTTGGGCAGCTGCAGCAAGAAGGAAAACTAAATTAAAAGTGGGATGTGATAACATGTGCAGCATTATTATTTCATTATCTATCTATACTTTAGACAATTATTTAAGGAAAGTCAGTATAATTAAAATAGCAATGTACAAAAGGTTGGAAAGGTTCTGTATCAAGTTGGTATCACTTCATAACTCTTGTATTCCTGCAATTTTTCTCAGCTAACACAGGTAGTCTCTCTTCAGTTCTCTACAAATTTAACACAAAATACATATTTTAGTTGCACTCTGTTTCAGTAACCACTGAGGAGATAAAAACATGCAACAAGAATGGTTTCATAATTTGAGTGGTATTTATCATCAGCTTGCTAACTCCTTAAATACATGGTTCCAGCAAAATGAGTTACTTGTTTTGCTTAATGAACCCCAAATATCTCTTCATATCCCCATAAGGATTTAGCTTATTAAAATACTTACCATGAAGCAAAAGCAGCAAGGTCTCAACATGGTTCCTTACCATGGGACAGAAGGGGTGAGAGTGACATTTTATTGGGTGTAATAGCAGTGCATGTAACTGAATTCCACAAGGGTAGGGTGATAAATTTATATACAAAAACTCCCCCAGAACCACCAGATGAACTGCAGTTTGCTTTATTCAGTGACAGTGTACTTTGCATACATTTCCATTTTTCTTTGCAAACAGCACTTAAAGATTCCTTCCATTTTTCAAAACACCACTGGACTCAAATGAAAACATAAAACACATCTGTGAAAATGCTCTGTAGGAATTAGAACAGCAACACCTTGGCCATTTTTCCTCTTCTACTGGAACTGACCAAACAAGTGTTGGCAGCATCCCAAAGCACAAAGGTGCCTTAGGGGGATTGTTACATTGAAGTGCTGCTTTCCACACAGGAGAAAAGACTGTTCTGCAAGTGAGATGAAGTTTGGAGGCTGGGAACTGATCCATGCAGATTATCTTCTTTTGTTACTAAAATGACAGCAGATTAGATTTGGAAAGGCTTTTGCAAGCCGAGAGGTTCAAAACAGCCTTTACTGAATCTAAGTCAGCATTTAAAATGAGATTATAGTGGTAAAATTGGAACCAGAAACTCAGGTTAAATTATTGCACTCAGAACAGTTTTACCTTTACCTGTGTCCTAGTAAATCTGCCACACTAAGTAAAATAAAACTACACTGAACTCCTCCAAATCAGTGACTTTGGCCTTGGCTACATGCTCTCTTGTACAGATGACTGCTTGGAAAAAAAGGAGTGCATCAGGTCCTGGACTGCAGAGGAAGCCGAAGGGCCAAGTCTGTGAAGTGACCCATTTCAGGTTGCTTGCTTCGCCTCTTGATGTAGTCTAGTGTCTTCACCTGGGTATGGAGAAAAGGTATTTTGAGATTTCCAGTGTCTTTGTCTTTTCTCATTTCATAGGCCATCATTTAGTCCACGTGAAGCTGTTTTGATAGACACGATTGCGATTTTCCCTCAGTTTCACCGGCTGCGTGAGCACTTGCATTTCTTACTCCAGAGCTCATTATCACCTACATCTTAAAGCCTCTAGAGTGCCCACTTTCCAAACTTACACCAGGCAGTTCCTCCACTAAACAAAACCCACTGTATTTCTCTTCAAGACAGCTTTCTGTACTGAAAACAAGCTACAGCACTCAACATTTCCAACGCCTTTTAATGTGTGAAATACATTTTAAAGTGCTAGAAAGACAGAGCACTTGAAATAAGCTGCTTATTCATTAAGCACCATTTAAAACAATTAAGGGGTTATTTTTAAGCTCATTAAATTATTAATTTTAAGAGAGCAACTTGTAATGATCTTGCATTTATTCAGACAACCAGCACCAGAACAAGAGGACACAGTCTCAAGCTGCACCAGGGGAGGTTTAGGCTGGATGTTAGGAAGAAGTTCTTCACAGAAAGAGAGATTGGCCATTGGAATGGGCTGCCCAGGGAGGTGGTGGAGTTGCCATCACTGGAGGTGTTTAGGATGAGACTGGATGGGGTGCTTGGTGCCATGGTTTAGTTGATTAGATGGTGTTGGGTGATAGGTTGGACTCGAAGGTCTTTTCCAACCTGGTTAATTCTATTCTATTCTATTCTATTCTATTCTATTCTATTCTATTCTATTCTATTCTATTCTATTCTATATCAGGAAAATGTTGCCCTTTCCCAAATGAGGAGTTCTAAAATTTCTCAAGAACTAAAATTTCTCTGCATGATTTATTTCCCTTACCATGGTCTTGGTGTCAGCAAAGCCATGCTTCTGAGCAAGATTCCAGAGATTGACTGCAAGCTGGTTGAGTTTGTTGTTTCGCAGATCCCCATGAGCTAGAATAGTGTTGAAGAAGTAGAGTGCCAGCTGGCTCTGTCGCTTTAGGGTCTGGAATGAAAAAGAAATTGCCTGTATTACCACAGAGTCATCCCAAACCAGGCTGTACTTGCTTTGTAACACACAGCAATAATCTCAGACACAAGAGCACGGGCACGTCTTCATGTTCCGTTCTAACTGCGACAGGCACTGACAGGCATGAATCAACCCAAGCTGCTGCAAATAAAATAATTATACAAGACTCCTACATCTCATACCACTATGGCACAGCTCTGACACATTTTTAACTCAAGAATCCCTACAATTGCAAAGAAATCACCTTCCCACCAACCAACCTCATGCTGACATCACCATAGCTGTGTATATTTCTTTTCATCAGTCTAGCTTAATGCAACTTTAAGCTTTTTCCAGCAGTCTATTCTGCTTTTATTTAGCTAACTAAAGATGTTTTTCCTGCTGTTTTTCCCCTGAAACTTTGGTTATACCAATATATTTGTGCTATATGTGCAGCTACTTTCCCTAAAATTGCTGAAGAGAGAATGTGAGCAGGAGTGATGCTTCATGGTGATCCACCATGGAAGTGCACCATGCCCTTCAGCCTCTGTGTGGAGGAGTTCTGGGGCACCAATGATCCTACATTAAGCTTAGAGGGTTCTACCATCCTGATTTGGGGTGAGCAGAAAGCAGAAGAAACTAAAATGCACCTGCAGATTCTGCCTATTCCTACAGAGTAAACTGTGAAGGGCTAAAAGGGCTGAAGATGTATCCAAGAAGTACTGTTTTTCTTATACTGCTGTGCTGCAGCTGTCCTTTGGTTTTTGCTTAAAGCAGAGCTGTATCTCACACAGAAACCAGAGTGGCAAAGGAATAATTAACACACAGCATCCATCTGAACACCTTGGTTAATGAACTTAATGCTGCACTTCAGCCCTTTCAGTTCAAAACTTGCCAGGGTAGCTAACAGACAGAACTTAGGTACAAAGTTACAGGAAGAATGAGGCAGAGATTGGGGTGGGAGTGCAGTGATCACTGACTTGTGCGCTATTGACAGGATACCAATGGAGTCATGCAGCCTCTGCCCTTTCCCTTAGGGGCTGAAAGTGAATTAAGTTCCATTCTCAGTGCCAGCAGAAGAGAGGTCAGGTGCTATTAATCAAAGAAATGGCACACAATGAGCAATCAGTCCTCCAAATAGATATAGAAAAGGAGACAGCCACACCATTAAAGAATTGGCTAACTAGAAAAGAGGACACAGCATGCCCCAACTAGAAGCATCAGACTGCTACTGTACCTATGTGACACACAGAGGAGATTTATACATGCAGAAAAAGATCTGATATATCAGAAACCGTGTGCTGCCAGCACACACACATGCATGCAGATGCAATGCCCACAGCTGCTCAGGGCCCCAGGAGAAGTTCCCTTAAGCACTAAATTAATCACACAAAATTAGTAAGGTGACAGCTTGTGCTGTACAGCTACATTTGCAATTTTCACCCCTGTAGCTCCAAAAGCTGTTTGTAGGCTTAAATTCCAACTGTCATTTGGGAGTGTTGAACTGTACTCTGTACCAGACAGAGAAAAAAACTCTTCACTCTAGTCCAGTAAGTGGTAACACAGCAAGCAGGAATACAACAATAAAAGCTTAAATGCCTAAGTATTGATCTAAGTATTCCTCTTGTATCTTCTGCTGAACACAAACTCCAGAAGAGGTTCCTGGGAATTGCTTGGAGATTTAGGGTCAAGAAGGGGGACAGTTGAATGACTTGGGGAGGATGCAAAAGCAGCAGTACTCCAGTTTGAGTATTAACTGGTGAGGTTTCCCAAGCAGTACCAATGCATATGCAAAAACCAGTCATTAATATCAGGCTGATGTTTTGACTCATTTGAAACATATGCACTTCAGAAAGGATCATACTTCAAAAAATGTCTAGAAACACATTCAAAAGCTGGGAAAATGAGATGCACACTAACTCTCATTGTATTGGAGTAGGTCTAACAGACAGAACTTTGGCATCTAGTCATCAGTTACACAATGCAAAGTGGAGAGGCAGCCTCAGGTATGCAGTAAATCCCACATCTGAACATGAACACAAACAGTCAAACAAGACTTCATATGTTGAACAGGAATGTTTGTGTAACATGGCACTGACCTCCAACCCAAGGGAGATATCTATGCCAGCATGCTGCCAAGCCTGCTGACATGATTGAGACTGAAGTGTGGGTGGCACTCCAACTCACTGGATATATTCACAGGCAGCAAGGAGAAAGCAATAGCTCAGCTATTTGGCAGCCATATCTATCATGGGACTAGTAATTCCCACACCAGAAAGAATTGCCAGCCTTCCAGACAGCACATTTTCCATAATCTTTGTTTCATTGTTATCAGCCTTTTTCCAAAGAACAAACTCCATCACCCCCAAACGTGACCCCTTATGTCCAAGCCCCTCCACCAAAGTGCAGAGCAATGCCCACATTTCATACAGTGTAACAGAAAACCCAGCATCTTTCATACAGTGGGTCACAAAATTCTGGCTAGCAATTCCAATATTCATGCCTTTTGCCAGACACCTACATCATAAGGATTCCTTGAGCCTTTTGTTAGAAAAGCAGTTGTGCATTTAGATAGGCTGCTTCTCTGAAGGTGCCCCTAGCCTGCTGCTGTTCCCATGTACAGCCTTGAAGTAACTGGCTCTGATCCCTAAGAGTCCACCTGTAGCAGCACACAGCTCAGCATGTCCTGTAAGCCTGCTCCAAGGCACTAAACAGATCAGTCTCAGCCAAGTCTCCGTGCTGATACAGCATCTGTTTGCTTGTACTACCTGAACTATCTAGCCCAAAATTAATTCCAGTGCTATTGTGATGATGGTGTCTGCATCCTTAAGATCCAAATCTAGGCATTCCTAAAGAAAGCCGTGGTGGGCAGTCTTGCCTTTCTGTAGAACCTCTCACATAAACCCTTTGGGAGCCTTTTAACATCTGCTAGTTGACTGGAAGAGATCACAAGCTGCATGGGGCATGGCAGGTGCTCAGCACTCTCATTACACAACTGTCCTAACAAGGGACAAATGAAGCATCTAGTACCAACAGCAGCTGATGCAAATTCATTTATAGTACAAGGAAACAGTGATTTGAGAAAGGAACCAAGCTGCAGCTGGGAGCTCACATACCACCCAGAGGACCCTATTTCACCACTCATCTAGCACAGCAACATGGCCAGAAGAAAAAGTGCCTTCTTTTGGATACAGTCCTTGAAAGGGCAGTCCAGAACCTCCCTCGAGCGTACTCAGTCTCAGTGACAGCTTCTGTTGGCTCAGGGTGCAGGAACACACCTGTAGTTACAAGCAGGCTGAAACATTTTACTCTTAGCTCTATACTGGCACTATGGGAGGTTAATCTCTATTTCAAACTTCTTAATGTATTTTTAAAGTTTTCAGTATTCATAGTGCTGCCTGCATCAGTTTGATTTTTGCTCTAAAATTAATCCCACAAAGACATGCTCCACATGGATCCTGTGGCTCACAGAGGTCCAGACCATACTTTCCAAAGCCATTCTGATTTATTTGTTTGGGTTTCCACCACTTACCAAGTATCTTACAGACATGCAGAAACAATGTTCCAAAGTAAACTATTTCTAGTCTTTAAACTCCACCATCACACCAGAGACAATGGTGTAATAAAAGGATTAATCTGGGAGTCATCCTACACTGAATCTCCATAACCAAAAGACCTCAGTTAATTTAAAGCTAACTCTAACCTCATAGAGCATCATGTTCCCATAACCAGACTACAGCAGGCCTCAAGGTGGTTAACTTCAAGCTAACTCTCACTACACTATGCTGCTCTGCTGTCCTCATCCTGTACTGTAACAGAGGCACCACCTCTGATGCACTGCCACAGCTGCTAGCACTAAGCACACCAGAGGAGCTTCCATGGCTTGTCAGTTCTATCAGATGATCCATGTACAGCAAACAGCTAAGAGGAGAACTTTACCTGCATCTTAAAAATGTATTATAGTTGCTAAGTGATTGATCTCTTGCACATCATTAGGTCTCTCCACCACAGGCCTACTTAGGTGACTGATTCACCTTTTAAACAAGTAATATTACCTAATTTCCTCTTGTTTTAAGGGTCATGGAGTGCCTGGTCAAGAAGGTGGTCCATTTATTCAATTCCAAAGAACTTTCAGTTTTGTATTGAATAAAGCTGAGTTGGAACATACCTCTTCCTTCCCAAGGGTTTTCAGATGATCCAGGATCTGTGCTATCACCGTTTCACACAGCTTATTGATTTCTGCCAGGAACTTGGAGTCTCCACCATACAGAGCATCATTGGAATCAACTGCAGAAATGAATTCAAGCTTAGGTCTGGCTAAAGAGCTATGCATTTGATTGCTACACAAAACACCAGCTATTCATAGCAGACCAGATTTGGAAGTGGTAAAATTGCTCTCCTCCATGAAACACAAACAGAACACTTCTTTTAAGTGCCCATCACTTGGTTGCCTACTATGTCCTCTTGATTTGAGCAATAAAACACTGCAAAGAATCTTCTAGCTTAAGGCCAGTCCTGTCTTCCTGGATGCAGTCAGGTTCAAAATAATTGCCACAATTAAATGCAAATTAACATACAATGCCAATTTGTACTTTTCCCACAGAGGCAAGACTCCCTGCTCCCATCAGTTTAGAAGAGTATGGGCATCATCCTCAATGGCAGCAGCAGGACTGGGCCAAACAGTTTGTGTTTTACTTAGTGAAAACAACAAGAGTTGGAACTAGAGGAAAATGCATTTTCACTTCTTTTTTTCATTATTACCTTTTCCTCCCCCCAAAATAAAACCTTGAGTACCTCAAACTCCTGGAGAGAAATTCAGGAAGTGTATTTGCATTTTCAAAGACCTTGAAGATCTTGAAGTTTTTAGAGCTTACATATAATTGTGATTTTAAATATGGTTATTGGTTTAATTTATAATGTTTAATAAGAAGTTACAAGAAATTTGCAGGTTTAAGTGTACTTTGGGTAAATTAGAGGGCATGTAAGATAAAAAGGGTTCCCCTGTTCCCAAGTAAATTTCATTTTAAGAAGCAAAGGCACCATGGTCCACCTAGAAAAAAACCCAACATCATCCAACTACAGGGAAACCTGCTTATAGCTCCATGGTTCTCATTAAATTCTAATTCATTTAGATTTCTCAGCTTGGGATTATGCAGCTAATTTGGTCATATGAAAAATGGAGTGAAAGGAAAGCAGCTAACCCACATTTCCTTGCAGAATTTGAACAGCAGATTTACTACAGAGTAGTTGTTCAACTGACAGCCATGTTCTATGCTGCTAACTGCAGGAGATATTGTGTCATGGTTGGTAACTCTGACAGACTATTCACCAGAAGAACTGCAGGATGTATTTCAGCCTTCCTCTTTGTGAAAGCCCTGTGCAACTAATAGAGAAAGCCAAAATAACTTGGCCTCTCAGACTATACTAATCTTGCCAGCATGCTTTAGAAGCCTTAATTAATACTCTACCTTAATTTAGTAACCTCTCTATAATAAGACATTTTAGAGCATATAAAACAATTATGACAAAAAGACTACAGCCATTTTCTAAAATCAAAATTCAGAATTATGATATTATTTTTTTTTCCCTCTGGGTATTCTGAAGATCTTTGTAAATTGCCACCACAATCTCCAAAAGTGAAAGCCTGCCTTCAAAGCAGCAAATAAATCATTTCAGTAATGAAGACCAGGCACTATATTCTGAAAACTGGAGCTGTTAATAAAGGTGAATGAAACACCAGCCAGAACTAGAAATCAAGTTGATACTCTAGACTAAAAGAAAGCCTCACAAACATACAAAATCTCTAACATTTACTTGAAAACTTCACCTTTATGCTATTTGCAACACCACCACCAGGAACAAACTACGTAAAGGCCTCTGCAGAGATTCACTTCGCAAAACAGACTGTACATCTGCTTGGGAACTTCCTGTGATTATTTTAAGTTACAGTATCTGGCCTGCAGGGGAAAAGAATCCATTCTGTAAGCCTGACTACTGCTGAGGTTCATTAACTAGGCCCAATGACAAAATGCATGGGTAACACAACACCACAAACACAAGGCTCCAGAACCACCCTGATGCATTACCTTTATCTACACGGTAGATGTATGCTTCTTGAGTCATTGCAGACAGCAGATGCAAAACATTAGTATAAATCCTGACTTTGTCATCACTGTTATCCTCCCAGGTATAATCCTGGATCACATTTAGTAATCCTCGCACAAGGAACAACACTCCTTGTTCTGGATGGTCCTACAGAGAAGGAAAAAAGAGTCAAAAGCAACACTACGCCCACCCCAAAACAAAAAAGGGGATTATTTGTGGTCATTCAGTGGAAATTACAATATAGATAAAGCTGACAACTGCTGTGCTTAAGTGTGTTTCCTGCAAATCCTTCTAAACTTTTGTTCAACAGGTGTTCAAGAGGAGTCTGGACGTGGCACTTGGTGCCATGGTCTAGTCGTGAGGTCTATCGAGATAGGTTGGACTTGATGATCCTTGGGGTCTCTTCCAACCTCAGTTATACTGTGCTACTGTTTCAGTTTCTTTTCAAGATGCCCCTTTGAGCTGTAATCATAAACTTGATCCAGGCAGCCTCCACAGAAACTTGGAAATGCTTTGTGTTCTACCCATAAGGGAGAAGTACAAAGTTAATTGGCAGCTCCGTAACAGCTAAGCCTTTAATATTAAACACATTGAGAAGATGTTTTGGTTTTTTTAATTGTTATTTAAATCATGTCAGTAAGCTGACTGGTGAGTTTCAGAAGAAAAGCTACACTGGGAAGGCAAAGTTACAGACAATCAGCAATCTTTTAATATGAATAACCCTTCCACAAGTATCAGACTTTGAGTGCTCTGCTAGAATACCCCTTTTCTGCAAGGATCTGTTAAACACTAAGTGATGTTTACACAGTCAAGTGATGGTGAGATTTCATTCTAGCCTAATTCCAGTGAAGTCCAAGGTCCTACTGAGAAAGGCAATGCTGGACCTTCACCTCCAAACAGTTGTTCTGCCTCCCCATTTTGCACTGGGGCGGGCGATTTTGCAGCCAATGAGCAAATCAATGAGCTTGCTTGTGGAAAACCAACCCCTGCATCTCCACTCTGGATTTTTAAACAGGAAAGTCAGAGCAGTCTGCCAGTCTATGTGCTATTCACACCCCCCCAACTTACCGGAACAACCAATAGTGTGGAAAAGAAGTTACAAAGGAATTCCAAGAGGAAGGCATCGGAAGGCCGCATCTTTCCATCTACGCTGATCGTTTTGGGCACTTCAGGAACAAGGCTCACTGCAGCTTTGAAAAAAGCATCAGCTACAAAACAAAAACACAGTTGCTGTATTATCACTCCAACTGTGAAGGCAGTCATGCCTGTGACCCAGTGACTGCTCCCAGTTTGTTTCAGACTACAGAAAATGAGTGTCTGCCAAGAAACTCGAGACTCAGCAGTCCAAAGCTATGGGAATTAAATGATGCTGGGTTTTCAAAAGGAATCACTCGAGACTTCTGAAGTTTCAATTCTGCTCTGCCTAACAAGAAGACACCACTGCTTCAAATATATTACATACAGAATAACATTAAAATATAATAAAAAATCAGCAGGATTCCAAATTAACTTAAGAACTGTTTATACCAGGAGAGTGAGGAATCCGAAGGGGGAGAGTGGAAAGATGATGCCATCCTGTTCACTAATTCCTTCACAAAAGGCTATAAAAGTTCTAAGAAAGTACAAACAACTTCATTTCTCTAAGCATTTAGTCATTAAAACACTAATGTAGTACTAGAACCTGAGGTATTATTGCTGGTTACCTACATGATTCTTCCCAAGAACCACAATAGAGAAACCATCCATCGCTGTGGCCTTGGCAGAATAACTAATAAGAGGTTTTTTTCCATAACTCTTTCTTATGTCTCTAATGCTGAAAAAAAACCAAACAAAAACCCCCCAACCAAAATACTAGAGCATTTGTTCCTCAGTTTATTAATAGTCACAAATTAAAACCAACAACATTTTTCCCTCTTAGCATATACAGGAGGTATTTTAGGGTAGAGCTTCACCAGAAAGTTTCTGACGGCAACATTCTTGTGTGCTTTCTCGGCTACATTTTGAAACACCAAAGTATCCAACTGCCATTCAAGTTGTTCAGCCACAAGCTTCAAAGCACCCTTCAGAATGAATACTGTACCTTTATTTTACAGGAGCAGAAACTGAGAACATGAAACCAAATTTTAGCAAAGAGAAAAGGAGACTTTTTGGTGAAAGCCAAGAGGCGGCTTGGAAATACCACTGCCGGGCAGGCATGGGCATTTCCAGCAGTGCTGCTTGCTCTGGAAAATTTCATTTGAGCACATAAGACTCCAAGCAAATTTGCTAAATATAGTACCAACTGCTATCTAATTTAAGCTTATGTGGAATACCAGGGGAACATGTGCTTTGGAAAAACTGTAATTCTTCTGACTCCTATTTCTTTTCAGCGCACAAGTGAGCGCTCAAGTCCTTCTGAACACTTTGGTATTAAAACACAGGCTCCTTCAGTCAACCAGCATGCTTCAATTCATCCTGCACATTTGGTTTTGAGCTGAAAGAATTTTCTATTATCATCTCAAACAAAATGTAAGTTTGTACAGCCAACCCAAAGGAAGGCAAGTAATCTTTCTCTGCGCTGTATTAGAGAACAGAAAGCAGCAGCAGATGTCCATTCTAGCACAAGCAAATGAATTGCTGTCACTTCCACAGTTGTCTCAGCAGGAAAAAAAAAGTGCATGCCCCACATCACCATATAATAAAAACATGAGACAAGACAAATGAAAATATGTGTCTCAGAAAATACTCTGCATACCGAAGTAGCCAAGACTGTGCAGAGAGCGCTCCTGTCTGCTGAAGTTACTGCACAACGGGGCAGGAGTGAGCTGTGCAGCAGCTGGTCTGTGCAATGGCAGACAAGAGCTGCAAAATACCTCACACCTTAATTTACTGCCTGCTCTCCCATCAACCACAGCCCTAGACATTCACCTTTAAACTGCCACAGAACAAACCTGAAACCTCTTCACTACGAATAACTGCAATTTGATTCAATTTACTCTTCTTGACCTCCTGCTGTTGCTGCAAACCAGACCTGAGCTGCCTTCTCATCTGGTGGAGCCCCTTCAGAGCTGTGAGCTGTCTCATTAGACTTGCTCATAAGAGCAGCATGCCCGGCTCCTCTGCGGCAGCTGCTGTTGGGAGTGAGGAGAGACCCCTCCACACCACAGATGGCTCACCCTTGCTGGGACAAGCTCCTCTCTGCTTCCAGCTTTTTCTGCCTATCCACGGCAGCCACACAGCTGCTGTCTCCCTGCTGTCTCCATGTGGCTGCTGTCCTCCACGACGGGGCCGTGTTTGCAGGTCACCCTTGCAACACCCTCCCCCACCCTGAGCTGTCCCAGCACAGCAGGGAGACTACAGGGCTCTTGCGCCCACACTTTTGATTATTCTTCCCGGCCTTGCTCCCTCTGCCCCCCACACAACGTGGCTAAAATAGCCACAGAACACAACAGCAGGTAGCTGCATTTTGTGTTTGAGAGCTGGGTATTTCACTTTGGTGCACCCAGAAGTACTGGCAAGGGAATGTACGTTCATTTTGCTCCAAATTCAACTGGTCTGTGCTAACCACAGAATGATTCTTACATCAGAACACTAAAGCACATTCATCCCAGGTATATGTGCTTTGTATCAGCAAAAAGAAATTCACTTGAATGCAAAGGTTTTATTAGAGACTTGCCAGAAAACTAAGTGCCCTCCAAACACCCTGTTCACTTACAGAGAGCTGTCAAGAGTACACATCATGCACTGAGTTAGGAGGGAAAGTTCACTAAATAGGCTGTCACAGATGTGCTGTTTTCTTTAGTGACTATGAAATAAGCATCAGTATTTAATTCTGAATTACACTAATTCTGAGGCTATGCAGAGGTGTTTTCTCTATGTCTTTTAAAAGTTGATTTATAAAGCTGCCGCTGCTGGGATGATTCAAGAGAAAGCAATACACCTGATTTTCCTGGCTTCCAAAAGGTGTAAGGGAACACTTAAAAACCAGTGAAACCCACAACAATGTTATGTTCTTATTTTAAAAGTGCAGGATGTTGTTTTCTTATCTGCTGAAAGTACCATACTGCTTCTGAAGTAAGCCACTCTTAAGTTGGATAAGGGGAGAGCAGCCTGTGCGTTACAATAAATCATCATGATAAAGTCTTCCCAGACTGCTGTTAATATCTTGTGCAGTGCTCCGAACATGACATACTTCATGCTTCACTAAATTCATCCTTTTCACAGCAGCTCCTTCATTATGGTTCACCATAATCCTATGAATCTTTCCCCCAAGTATCCACACTGACCTTCAGGCTACACAAACTAACAGTTTGGGTTACCCAAGTCAGCACTTCCAGTAATACCCTCCAGAAAAAAAAGCAACTGAAATTTGTGCTCAAGGCTTTGCTGTTGCCAGTATTCCTAATGGCACCTCCACATCCACATGCAATTATACATACACACAAATACAGGTGGCTACATGTATTCCTATAGGTCTCTTTACATATAAAAATGTAGGCAGTTAAACTAAAGTTTCCGAGAAGCAAAAAACCAAGGGGAAACAATGCCATTAGAGAGGGGGAAACAATTAAGCTCCTTAAGGCCGCCTTCAAAGAGCAAAAGGGAGAGTTTGACATACCCACACAAACTATTTTTAGTCACAGATACAATTACACAAGGCTAAGTCCACCCAAATGACAAGACTGGGGACCACATGCAGCCTTCTCCATTCCACCTCACCTTCATGCCCCACAACACTGTCAGCAACTCAGAAGGTGTTGTTTTCACATTTGACAGATGTTGGAAATGTAATGAAGGCTTTTACTCCAGTCCAAAAAAATTAGTGGGAAGCAAGCAGGAGTAGTTGGGGGAGGGATTGGTGTTGCCTTTTGTTGCTGTTAAATAAATGAACACATCACTGTTCTAACAGCAAGCATTGCAAACATTCGTGACTCCTCCTCCTGACATTGGTGAGGACACTGTGAAAGTTTTGCCACATTGCTGCAATGCATTGCCTTGAGCTACTGAATGTTCTTTGTCTTAAAACCCTTTACACATCACTTCCAATCCAAAAACTACAAAGAATTATTCGAAGTAACAAAGGTGAAAGAAGAAAATGAATGCAGTGCTGCTTCATGAACTGGAATGTACTACATGAATTCTTACCATTTCATACTAATTCATGCTATCATTTAGGTGCAGACAAAAAGGTAATTACGTGGATGAAGCTTGCTAGTGTTGGTTTTATGAATAGCTTGATTATAGATTGTTACCAAGGCCTTAATGCTTCCAGCCAAAGGCATGCAGGGAAAGGAAGGTTTGTACAGGGAGATCATACAGTATGGGCAAGGACACCAGATACAAGAGATTGCATTCTTAGGCTGCAATCAATAAATGCAATGCAAAAACCACCATCCCATCCCCTCAAAATCCCCAAACAATAGAAAGCAGTAACAACCACAAATTTCAGCCTGCCTCTCTAAATTCCATGTAATCCCTACAGACTGTGAGGTAAAGAATCATCATCAGTGTTCAAAGAAGAGTTTCACTAGTAACACTGGAAACTTTGACATTATGAGTGTTATAGTTACATGCTGTAGTTTCTTATGGTTATTACGAGGTGAAATAACCTAAATTTGAAACAAGCAGACTCCAGGAAAAAGAAACAAAAGCTCATACAACACTGAGGAATCAATATGGTTTTGCAAAGAGAAATCATTCCCCCCAAGTCTCTCAAATTTTCCAAAGAACCACCAAGCTTGTGCTTCAAAGTGATCCACTTAATGCAAACACTTAGACTCTTTAAAAAAAGCAAACACTCACCAATGTCTCTCATACAAAATGATCTTAAAATAACTAAGCTGACAAAACACAAGGAGGAAAGTCCTCCTGAGGATTCATAACTTGATAAAGGATGGGGTGGATGGGCCAAGGAGCAGGAATAAAAAGTTTTCCCAGTGGAGTGAAATGACTACTGTGTTCCTTAAGGTATTGCAGAGACACATCCTTAGGATGGGCTGGGAGGTGACAGTGCTTGCAGACTGGTCTGGAAGGTGACTGCAAAGCATGGCAGGTGGATCTCATGATGCTGAGCAATAAAACAGCAGATGAAATCTAATATTAGTGAGGCATGTGGGGAAAGAGACCCTTGGTATAACTGTAGAAAGTTAAGCTCTAAACAGACGATTTACACTCATGAAAGATCTTAAGAGTCATTATAGATGGTGTCTAGAAAGCTACATCCTTAAACAGCTGTGGAAAAGGCAAGGGAATTCCAAGAATCATCATGACAGTACTGGAAAGCTGAGGTGTCGTTGTACCATTCATACAGCTCTTGGGTACCATTCATACAGCTCTTGGGTACCTACACCTGGAATGCAGCCCTGAGCTTCCTGCTTCCAAAAGGAAGAAAAGATTTCCAAGGTGTTTCCTAATTAGAAGAGACTCTCTACTGACACAAAAATTAAATTCTTCAGGAACTTATCCACCCCATCATGAGCAAAATGAGGCAAGAATCATCCATTTTTTTCACGGTATCACTCGCAGGTCAGCTGCATGCACTGAGAGACTCAGCTAAGAGTTCAAAACTATACAGAAAGAAATCCCTAAATGGTACATTTCCAAGCAGCATGGAACTATGGAACTCACTGCCACATGCAGTCATGAAGGCCAAAATGTAAACATTTAATAAAAGTTCAGATTCCTAAGGATTGGTCCATCCAGTTCATTAAAAACTGTGGTCCACGTGCAACCTTCGTTGAAGGACGTGTTTAGACCACCTACAGGTGAAAGCTAGGAAACATCATTCTGCATTACTGTTTCCTGTATGTTCCCTTAGCACATGCTGCTAGACACTTTCAAAAGCAGGTCATGGGCTAGACAGACATGAGGAACTGACAAACTGATACAAAATGCTGGTCTGAAAAGCTCACAGAGACAAAGATGTCATTTCTCCTACATCATGTGGAAAAGCTATTGGTGGGGATAAAGAAAGGAACAAGAAACAGGTCTGTGAATGGAAGTTTCCAGCTATGGAAATCCCAAGTAACAGGAAAGTCATAATTTTGTTCAAATATGGCAATATTCAGTATTACTAGTAAAGAAAACAGTACTTCTTCCATTTCTCCCAAAGCTACTTTGCTGCCTTCAAGGAAAACAGTATTTCAACAGATGACAGAGGCAACATGTATGCATCTCACCAAAATCTGTAACTGAGAAATCCTCTTCAGGTCCTTATGTCTCTAAATTCTTTGCCTCAGATTGTCTCTCTCTGTATATTCTATTTATACTCTTCAGATCTATAAAGATTTTAGGAGACTAGGAAGGAATACTAAAAATTGAGACAAATCCACTGAAACATTATTAGACTAGAAGCACACTAAGCACTGCGTGCTTTAAAACTGAAATCTGCATTTGCTAACCAAAATAAAAGATCTTTGTCAGTTACCCTTTGCTGGAAGGTGTCCAGAGAAGGGCAACAAAGCTGGTGAAGGGTTTGGAGCACAAGCCCTATGAGGAGAGGCTGAAGGAGCTGGGGTTGCTTAGCCTGGAGAAGAGGAGGCTCAGGGGAGACCTTCTTGCTGTCTACAACTACCTGAAGGGAGGTTGTAGCCAGGTGGGGGTTGGTCTCTTCTCCCAGGCAACCAGCATCAGAACAAGAGGACACAGTCTCAAGCTGTGCCAGGGGAGGTTTAGTCTGGATGTTAGGAAGAAGCTCTTCACAGAAAGAGAGATTGGCCATTGGAATGGGCTGCCCAGAGAGGTGGTGGAGTCACCATCACTGGAGGTGCTTACAAAGAGAATAGATAGGGCACTTGGTGCCATGGTTTAGTTGATTAGATGGTGTTGGGTGATAGGTTGGACTCTATGATCTCAAAGGTCTCTTCCAACCTGATTAATTCTATTCTATTCTATCAGGGGGCCAAGGCTCTGTGCTTTTATGAAGTTTTATGTTTGATAATATCCCAGTGCAATTAGTCCCACAGAACTGGCTGAATGACTTGATTTGCTCAGCATGTTACTTCGGAGGGGAGGCAAGGATTTCACAGCCTTTAAAACAAAACCACTGCTCAACACACATCACCAGAAGATTGTGTCACCTCTACCCACCTGCTGAAGGCTGTGGCCAATAATTAGAAAACCCTCCTTGACAGGCAAAGCACCAGGGGAGGAAAGAAGCAGTTAAAATGGTACCTCTGTCTCAAAAATCCCTAAGTGACACAAGGGAGCATGCATTTAATCTCACTATAGTCCAGGCACTGCCTCTGCCAGCAAGCATGACTGATGAGAATTTACTGTTCTGCGCTGGCAGCATGCAGCGCTCTGTGGCTCGGTTAGAAGAGATGGAAAGCACATCTCTACAAGATCTAACATCTTCCTTTCCAAGGTAGGCTCTTCACAGGCTCTCCAGAGCCTCAAACTGTGCATCCAGGACTAAATCACCTCAACCATTCTGAATGTAATTACAGATTCATTCTATTTAAAGCCCTTCTTGCAGACAAGAGAGCCAATAGTCGAGTTCAATACATGTCAATCAGCACAGCTGGACAGACAGCCATCAGTGTGTTAATCCTGGACCTTTCATGAGCCTATTAGATTCCTTTTTCTGATCCATTTTCACTGTATTAAAGAAAATCTATTCCAAGAAAAATTACTATTACAGTTTCCTAACACTGAAGTATTTGGGTGAGTTCAAAAGGAGCACCACACAGTTGCTTTGATTAATGGTGTGGCAAATCCCAGCAGGCTCTGATTTGATAGAGGAAATGGGAACAGCAGGATGCTGGGACTGATGGCCTGGTACCACTGCCCCTGGAGACTGGGAATGAGGCACAACCCAAACCCCTCCAGTTAGAAGCAGATTAGCTGTGGCTCTCCAGTTGTTGGCAGTTTATGAGGGCAATCTTCAGCCTGGCAAAGTGTATTTACTATTCTGACCCACTCATCCTCTTCATAAAAAGAGGAATCTTTTCATTTCCCCTCACCTACCCTAAAAGGTAATTTTACTCCCTTTTCAAGTTAGATACACTGGCATTTAGAGAAATCTTCCTAGTGTCACCAGAAATCTATCCTGTGAATTTCAGTTTTGTTAGATGTTGAAGTGAAAACTCAACTGACTGAATTGCTGGACTCCCTGTGGGTAGTCAAAATTACAATAAAATAAGGGGAAAAAAATCCAAGAATTTAACTCACTAAAACAAACAGCTGGAATCTCTAAAGAGAAGCTGCTTGCACATGCTGACTGAGCTCTCAGATCAGGTACATTACCTTTCAGTTTTAACTCTCTCCCCAATTTTAAACTGATTAATCTAATTCCAATCAGCATAAAATAAAGGTTACACAGAAGGCAGAATTTTACTTCCTAGCCTAATGCTGTCATTAATTGCACACTCTTAAAAGCTCCACTTCATGCTGCATTGGTTTTAGTAGACCAGTGTCTAATTGGCCTCAGTTAACTCTCTGGATTTAAATCTGCTGTTCTGAATTAATTAGTACTTCTTCACATGCATTCAACTGAGGTATGAATTAAACTGTGCTTTAAGTAACTTCCAAGGACACATCATCTGACTCCATCACATCAGAACATGCAAAAGCAGTTCACAAAAGCGTCCCAAGACTGGTGTCACTGTTGCCTAACTGGGTAACACATGCAAGTGACATGGCTCTGAATACAAATTATGCCCCAAAATAGCTTTTCTAGATAAGCAAAAATAAGTGTGTAACAATAAAACCTTGGTAAGCAAAATGAGCTATCGAACACTGGAGTTTTGCCCATGCTTTGCTTCAACAAAAGCTGAGTTGGACACAGCATCTGTGTCCCTCTCTGGCTGGTGGGTCTAAAATTCAGGACAGCTATGCATTTCAGATGTTTTGAGTGCATGATACTTGAAAGATATCAATGAGGATGCTATTCATTGTTTAGTGAGTGTACCATGTTCAGATGTCAAACAGCTGTGCACATTTATAAACTCTGCCACTGAAAAATCTGGACCATTGCTGGGGCCCAGGAGCCTCACTCAGAGAAGACTTGAACCACAAAACCAGTGAAAAAGCAGTTTAGACATTGAAACATTATTAAATCACAGAATTTGGCCCAGCACAGGCAAGGCGTCGTCCTCAAAGACAGAACACTGCAGAAAAACCATTCTAGGTTTGCATCCAACAAGAGATGCACTGCAACACACCAAGAACAACAAATACTGATAGAAAGGAAAAGGTGAACTGCTCAGTTACAACAAAACACCAGAGCCCATTTTTGGTAAACCCTGTTATCTACAAAGAAACTGCACAGTATCATTTGCACAACAACAGAGTTTGCAGATCTTTTATATGCACAATGTACTTGGACACAACAGCCAGCTCTACTCTAAATCCCTCTGCTTTGCTATATGGGCAACATCAAATTCAAAACAAAGAAATACAGCAGTCACCCTACACTAAAAAGTCTTCATCAGCATCCTAAGTCAGCTTGTTTGTGCAGCTGGAACTTACTGGTAAATACAGAGCTTGGAAAACAAGCTCTCATGAGGAAGCACAGAGCTAAACCAAAACATTCATAGCTATGACAAGAGACGTTGCAAAGCAATCAATTTATTACTTTTCACAGCTCCAGTGAAAACACCTTAAGGAAAAGCTTTTCCCATGGGAAGCAGCTATTTAAAGTCAGTATTACAACTGCAAAACAAAGTAGGATGACATCACTTTCAACAGGAAAAGAAAGATACTGCAAATGGTTAAAATATGATAGAAGCCTTCCATTTGTGACATGAGCAGGAACAACAATGTATTAAATGGTGATACAGACTTAATGCTCATTCTGCTGCCAGAGTAGCTCCAATTTCTCCCCCGCTCCCCCCCTTACTTTAAATCAAGCTAACAGGATGGCTGAAATCTGTATACAGGCCCTGGTCCAATCAATAATTCAGATTTTAAAAAAAGAGTATTTTTCATTCTTCACATTATCTAGTGTTACTCCATTCTTTCACTCTGATACACCGCCACATTTTCTTAGCTAAGCACTTATCATGCACACGCTCTGACTGCAAGTTTCTGGTGTCATTTACGTAGCTTTTAACTCTTTCCCAGCTTGCTGCAGGGTTTTGTCAGCCTCTGAATTACCACACAGGTGAGCTAATTCATTTTTCCTCGGTGAAAGTGCACCATGTGTGATTTGAGTGCACCATGTGTGATTTGAGTGCTTGCATAATTATGCAGGAGCAAAACATTCTCTGCTTTCCCTCTGATTTCTAAGTAATTTATGACAAGCTACCTCATAGCCATGACTATGTCAACTAGAGTCAGCTGTCTAGGTTATTGAGATCACAGGATTAGTGTCAGAATTGAAAAGCTGCTTAAATGTGTTGAGTTTTCACTGTAACAGTGCTTTGCTTTAATTGTATCACAAATACGTGACTGATGAGCTCAGCCAAGTTACTACTCACAATTAGAAATCTTGCAGAAATAAGAGAATCTTTAAGTAGATAAAATCCCTTACCTTGTGAAAGGCACTGATTAGCCAGAGCTACCTGTCCAGAGTGTAAATAGAGATTGAGCCGGGTGAAGATACCGCTCAGGGATGGAATGGTAATGAAGCAGAAGGCAACACAAGCCTAGAGGAGATTTGAAAATAACAAAAATGAAACTGAAGAAGATTCCCAGCTTGGAGTTACAGCAATCATTACTGACTTCATACACAATTAGGAATCAAAATCCTTACACCAGTTTTGGGGAAGACTTTCAGCAAAAAGCAAATATTATGTGAAGTCCAAAATCAGCAACTTCAAACTTCCTATGATTATTGCAGTACTTATAACAATACTTGTATTGCTGTCCTTACAAGTAGATTAGCTCAACACTTGCTCAAGGAGTGCCTCTCTCCTGGGGTAACCAACTTGCTGCTCAAGACCAAAATCTAAGTAGAAAAGCAGACTACTGGTCCTCAATCCATTTGCTAAACTGGGCAAAGCAGGTGCACTGTGTATGCATGGTGGGAAGAAGCAGCTCTACGCAGCATGCTGCAGCTTTAGACCTCCTGGAGCAGCCCAGACACCTAGGTGGAGAGAGCAGCTCCCAAGCATAAGATGTTGGCCAGTGTCACCCCAGCTAGCCTTTCCTAGACAAAGGCTAGCTGGGGTGACACTGGCCAGCATCATGCACTGGTGCTGTGAACAAAAATCCATTAACAGTAGCACGTGAAAACACCTTCCCAACACACAACCACAATGAGCTGCTACACTTCAGGTGAGAAAAAAAAGGAACACAAGCAACGTGCATAGCCTGTGCATAGCTCAAAACTCATCTGCCCTAGAAGTGTTGGACCCAATCTCTAGAGTTCCCTTCCTACCCCTACCATTCTATGATTCTATGACCACATCTGACTTGACTCAGAGGCACAAAAGCCAAGAGCAGAAATTTGGAATTCAAATACAGCTTTCAGCACACCTGCACCGATATTATGAGACAGAAGTTCAAATCTGTTTTCTCCCTACCTCTTCTTTCTGTGACTGGGTTACACAGATATTAAGTATTTTATTCAAATGTAATTTCAAAGGCTGTCTTTTCTAGAACTCACAGAAACACCTCTCCAATAAGCCTTCTTTTAGAGAGAGAGCAGCAAGACTGACTCTCCCCATGATTACTAAACCATGGCACCAAGTGCCACATCCAGTCCCCTCTTGAACACCTCCAGGGATGGTGACTCCACCACCTCCCTGGGCAGCACATTCCAATGGTTAACAACTCTCTCTGTGAAGAACTTTTTCCTTACCTCAAGCCTAAACCTCCCTTGGTGCAGCTTGAGATTCTGTCCTCTTGTTCTGGTGCTGGTTGCCTGGGAGAAGACACCAACCCCCTCCTGGCTACAACCTCCCTTCAGGTAGTTGTAGACAGCAAGAAGGCTCCTCTTCTCCAGGCTAAACAATCCCAGCTCCCTCAGCCTCTTCTCACAGGGCTGTGCTCGAGGCCTCTCCCCAGCCTCGTTGCCCTTCTCTGGACACGTTCAACTGTCTCAATGTCCTTCTTAAATTCAAGGCCCCAGAACTGGACACAGGACTAAAGGTGTGGCCTAACCAGTGCTGAGTACAGGGGCACAATACTTCCCTGCTCCTGCTGGCCACACTATTCTTGATGCAGGCCAGGATGCCATTGGCCTTCTTGGCCACCTGGGCACACTACTGGCTCGTGTTTAGGCAGCTGTCAACCAGTACTCCCAGGTCCCTTTCTGTCTGGCTGCTCTCTTCCTTAACACAAAACTCTTCTTAGACGCTTTGGGGCTTGGTTTTTATTATTTTCTTTTTTAATGGCAGCAGTAAGAAGAGAAAATGAGACTACAAATAGTGTCAGAAAATACTAACACTGTTTTTTGCAAAAAAACTAAACTTAGGTGGCAGCAGCCAGTAGTATCTGCTAAGAAGGCAGGCTCAAAGTTTATAAGAGTAAAACCTACCCTGACAAATGCAGCAGTCTTTCTGGAATGATTTCCTTTCATCACCCTTCTTGTTTCCATTGCTAGCTGGTTCACAGACTACACAGGAAAAACAAAACCAAAAAGACTTATTAGGTCAATGGCATGTAACAAACTGCATGTTTTACTGCACACATTTAGAGGACAGGAGCTGCCAAAAATGCCCCCAATATGGTGTGCCCTCCCTGTACTATTGGTTTTTTTACTTGGAGAATTTTAGCAACTGCTTTTTAAAGCAAATATGACATTGGAGGTTTGTGAATGTTTTTAGCTATAGGGTAAAAACAATGATTTCTAGCTAAAACACTTAAAAAACAAACAGGCAAACAAACAAAACACTACCACACAAAATACTGAAAGGATTTAAGAGATGATACAATGCTGCAAAGGAATCAGATGCAGCTAATACTCACCTGACATGAGGCTCAATACAAAAAAAGAGATTAACCTTCCCTATCACAGCAGGACTCTGCCTGTGTCTGCAGCCAGACACATTCTAATCACTCTTAGAGGGAGGGTTACAGAAGACAGAACCCAAATTCTGCATGCACAGAAGTGCTATTTATTTTACTAAACACAAAATTTCTTGCAAGATTGGCAGTTTCCTTTGTGGCAATGATACCATGCACGCCTGTCAAGCAAGAACTTCAGAGAGTTTAGGGTGATAAAGTGAGAGGTGAGATCAAAGTCTACTTTAAAAACACCTGATAAAAAGGCTTCAGACTTATTTTGACACAGACCAATAATCTGGGCAGGGAATGGGAGAACTGCAAATATATTCCCAGTTATGAAGAGCATGCAGATGAAACTGTAGCTTACGTGAATCAGCTGGATTAGAACAGGCTCCAGGTTGCAAAACATTGACCTGGCTTCGACATAGAAACTCAGCTGCTGCTCAAAGTCACGGCCAAATGAAACCTAAAAGACAAAAGCCCCTCAATTTTACCTTTGCAGGCCATTAACTTCAAGAAGTACAAAACTGCCTGTGGAAAAACCATGGGTGTTAAAAAATTATAAACCCCATACAAGAAAACCAAACCAGCATTCATGACAAAATAGAACCTGTGCTTTTCACTGTCTGTGTTCCAAAGGAAAGGTTTCAGGAAACCTTGACAGCCTTACAAGGGGTTTTTGGTCTACACTCCACATCATCATCTATTTTACAGATCAAATCTTTATCAAGAATACAACATTTAAATCCTAGATTTGTGAAGTATTCTCAAAGCTGACAGAACTCCTGATTCTTCACAGAATGGGGACAAAGGCTTGGTGTACTTTGTATTTCAAAAGGAAAACCACAAGGAAAAAACAAATCATGACAGAAAAATAGAAATAGCTTCATGAAGCTGTCTTCAGATTCCTGTAACTTCTCATAGGCAAAGAGAAATTAGCATTTTCCTAACTAGGGATACCAGGAAGAGAAGCAGGTTTTCCTTGAGTTTGGTTAATAAATATAAGCTTATATAACATGGCAAAAGCCTGCAACCTTGCATGCTAGCAAGAAAGAAGTCAACCAACCACCTCTGTGTGGTAACACCTCACTTCCATCCCTCTAGATCTGAAAAGCCCAAGTGCTGTCAGCTGGAGTGTCTCAGCTGTCAATTAAAAGCCAAGGAAAAGAAACAGTCTCCAGGCAGTCTACATTTATGTATTCAAATGGATTTTTTCCCCCCCCTAATAGAAGTAAAGGTTGCATTATTTATTATTTCTCAAGCCACATGCAAAAGAAGTTTTTACAGCACTAAAATTAAAATTGCATTGAATCCATACAGAGAAAGATCAAAGGGAACTGCACCACAACACAAAGGATTGCTTCTTGTATTACAGGCAACTGGCTTTGCCTTTCCCCTATTTCTGCAACTGCTGATTCTTGAGTCCTAGGAAAGCCTTAGGAGTCTTCTGAGGAAAACTTCTCCAAAAATATAAATGTTTCCACAAAAAGCTGACTGTAAAGATGACTGTCACAACTGCTTTGGCCTCCACATCTTAACATGTGCTGGTTTGAAATCTATAACTAGGCATTTTGCTTCTATTAGAATTCCACCCCACTTCCCCCCCCCCAGCAAGCCAAGACTATAAAGCCACATCAATGTGGGAAATCCTCCTAAAAGGTGTTATACAACATTATACTGCATATAAAGCTTAATAAAGCTAAATTATATTAAATAGCCTATTATTATAGCTGAAGAGAAAGCAACCATCCAGAGCTAAATTCACAGAGCTGCAACAAAGGAAAAAGCGGACAAGTAGAGACAAAGGCTGTCAGCTCTGACTATGTGAAAGAAAAGCCAAGCACTGGGAGTACCTGGTAAGAGAACAAAAAAACCTTGGGAACATCTCTCTTAACCAACCTGACATCTCAAACCCAACAGACAAGTAACAAAAGATTTTATTATGATGCAAAGGAGGGAAGGGTTAAAAATTACTTTCAAGACCAAACAACTGGCAGTTTTGTAGGACCACTAATTTGATACAGAATACCTTATTTGAGCATGAAAATGCATAGAGAGAAGAGCAACATAGAGTCACAGACTAGTAGGGTGGTTGGAAGGGACCTGGAAAGATCCCCTAGGCCAACCCCCCAAGTTATATTTATTCAAGGTGAGGCTCGACAGGGCTCTGGGCAACCTGATCTAGTTGAGGATGCCCCTGCTTACAGCAGGGGGAGTCGGGCTAGATGACCTTTGGAGTTCCCTTCCAGCCCAGCCTATTCTACAATATCTATGTTTTCTAAATCTAGCATTGGTTCCAGATTCATCTAAGTGAAGCACTCCCATAAACCTGTGACCTCTCTGAAGCTGTAGCAGGCAAGACTTCAATTGCTGTTTAACTTTTCAGTGCTTCCCATGTTTTACACGAGATTTCATAACCCAGCAGAAAACCTGATTAAAAAACCAAGAGGTGCTCTTTAAACTCTCCCACTGCACCATGGCAGCTTCAACACCATGACATTCATTTCAGCACATGCAGACTTACTTCACTAAAACACACAGGGTGGGGTTTTCGATGGTCTTAAGTAAGTCAGACACACAGCCTCTGCCTCAGCTACAGAGGCACCTGTTGCTCATGGGGATCCCCACGCTATCAGGGACACCCCAACAGTTGCACACAATTGCCACTCACCATTTTTATGAATCCATTTATCAAAGCTGCTAACATTCTTTTCTCATCCTCAAGTGTCAGTGCACTATAAGGGAAAATGTCTATGGTAAGTGCTAGAATATTGCTTATCTGTAAAGGTCCAAGGGACACATAATAACTTATATAATGGAATAGCCATATAAAGCATTTATTGCACACTAAAACCACCAAGCTTATCATTTGAGTTATAAAGCAATAACCCCAATTTTAACAGGAATATCACCAAACCAACCATGCACCAGACTAAAGCCCCAATTTTAAGACAAATGTAAAAATTGCCAAGAATGGCTTTAGATTTTACAGGAGCTCAGAGTTTGACATGAGGAGCAGGAAACCAAGTTAATGTTCCTTACTGCAGTAAGTAAGAACTTAGGGAGGAACTGATCATAAAACCAAAGAAAATGAGTCAAATCTATTCTCAGAAGAAAGTTACCCTATTTAAGAAGAAAAGCTTTTCAAATACACTTTGAATAGGTTATGTAAAAGTGAATGTATTTAGTTTAGAAACAAGACTGGTTAGTTTCATTTGGCTTTTGAGGGGAGTCTTTGGGGTTGTTTTTTGTGGTTTGGGGATTTTTTTGGTTCTTATTGTGGTTCAGTTTCTGTTGGGTTTTGGTTGTTTTGTTTGGTTGGTTTGCTTGCTTGTTTGGGTTTGTTGCTGTTATTTGTTTGTTTTTAACCACTGCCACATAATGTCAAAAATTAATTCACATCCCATTGTTACCCTACTGCCTCTTTGATCTTTTAGTAAGAATCAAACTCGGCTTGTATGTAAAAGTAGTTTCTCTTCAAGATCACCACAGATACTGATTTGTGACACTATTCTATAGCTGGAGTCCAAATCTGATTTGAAACAAATGAAAATCCAGTAAGTCAAACCTGTTTCACTGAAAATGGATGAACAAAAAGTTAAGCTATAATTAACTAATACAATTTAATCCTTTTACTGTTATATGCTTTGACCTTTAGTGTATCAGTTACCAATTTCCTAGCTCAGACACCAGATGGGAAGAGAACAATAGTTTTATTATACAAATTCAGCAAAGGAGGAAAGAAAATCTCAGCATGATTAGCTCATTAGTGCATTGCCAATCAAAAGAGTCAACTGATGGGCTCCGAGAGGCTCAGAAGACTTGTAATGAGATCTCCAGGTCAGTTATGGGTTTCCAGTTCAATTCTGAATCAGACCCCTACCAGTCTAAAGGCTGTTATCCTCCAACAGCTGTCACAGGGGTCAGAGAGCCCCACACAATGGTTTAGCAGTTTCCTGAACCAGGATGTAACAACAGACATAGAAATTACTGCAGTATAGTTAGAATTTATGATGATTTGCCAGTAAGAGATGAGGAGCAGAGCTGGGTTAGGAGATTTTAAGGATCCCAGTAAACTATCAAATAGTTTTGGCAAAGATGTCAGGGGAAGCACCGAGTAGGGATTGACATACACTGCTTAATTTTTTTCATTAAGCTGTTCCAGTTTCACTACATTGCTCCATTTCAAAGCTGAAGTAGCTTTTAGTGCAAAATACAGCCAAATAAAGTGTTCTAACCCAAATAAAGCACTCTAGCTGGTATGAATTGCAATTACATGCCAAATGGAACTTCTTTATTGGCAATAGATCTTGTATTCATGGCTTACCAAGGCTGAGAAAGTTAAATTTCCTTTACAGTGTCTGCCATACTAAGAGGCTTTGGGCTCAGAATGCCAAAAGAAATCTTGGTCCTTACAAGTCTACTTAATCCAAACCAGAAGGAAAACAAAAAGAGGAGATCTTTGCTTTTAAAATCTAAAATTTGCAGCATTGTGCTTCTGTCACTATTCAGACACAAATTTAGCTGTGATTTTGGAAAGCTACCTACAGACCATAAATGTTTTCCACATTGCACAGCTGCTATTCAACCAGTGTGTATGCAGGTGGGCACCCAGGATCCCTAATGACCTCAGCACTCAAAAGTCATGGGGAAAAGAAGAGGAATAAGGGGAAAGACATATAAGGGTCAAGAGGTTCTCCTCTATTCTAGTTTCCCCTACTCAAGCTCCTAGAAATCTTTCATGTGTCTTTTTAAAGATGTCACACTCCTTTGCAAGGGATGAAACAAGTGGCCAAAAATAAAGGTAACATTGAGGATGGCAATCTGTGCTTCAACAGCAACATATTCACTTAAATCTCAGAACTAGTTTATTATTCACTACAACTCAGAGTAAATTCCTTCCACTTTGAAAATTGTTTTGTAAAGATTAGATGGCTTTGTGTCTCTGCTTCACAAGAGAACTCCTCAAAACCATTGCTGCTTTCCTTTTAAAATTCTGCTCCAGCACTGAAAATAAAGCAGTAATTAAAGAGCAAACGGTATGTGCTGCCACTTCACTGCACAGCTCTTCCCTCACCACTAATTGGATTCATGTCTTAATCCACCATGAAACAAACAGCCTCAGAAATGTGACCCTGGACACCAAGCAGCCAACCTTTGCACGGCCAGCAGTGACTAGCAGGAGTCAAGATAACCTTACTTCACAGAATCATGCATCGTCTTGCAGATATGCAGAAGAGCATTGAGTATCACAGGATCCCTTGTAGCTTCCTGTTGATGCCTAGAAAATGTTTTAGAAACAATGATGAGAAATCCTGCTCTGTCAAAATGCAAAATGGTGAACAGAACAGCACCAACTTAACGCCCAGCTCCAGCTGGCAGCATTGTGTGACACTACAGAAGTTTTATATCCATCATTTTTAACCAGAACAACTCCACAGATCATGTGGCTCACAAATGCACAATTCCCACAAATGCCAGTCAAGGACCATTCATGGAGCTTTACTGCCAAGCCACAGAATCTGATAGTGTGGCCAGCAGGAGCAGGGAAGTCCTTCTGCCCTGTACTCAGCACTGGTTAGGCCACACCTTGAGCCCTGTGTCCAGTTCTGGGCCCCTCAGTTTAGGAAAGATGTTGACTTGCTGGAAAGTGTCCAGAGAAGGGCAACAAAGCTGGGGAGGGGTTTGGAGCACAAGCCCTATGAGGAGAGGCTGAGGGAGCTGGGGTTGCTTAGCCTGGAGGAGGCTCAGAGGAGACCTCCTTGTTGTCTATGACTGCCTGAAGGGAGGTTGTAGCCAGGTGGGGATTGGTCTCTTCTCCCAGGCAACCAGCATCAGAAGAAGAGGACACAGTCTCAGGCTGCACCAGGGGAGGTTTAGGCTGGATGTTAGGAAGAACTTCTTCATAGAAGGAGTTATTTGCCATTGGAATGGGCTGCCCAGGGAGGTGGTGGAGACACCATCACTGGAGGTGTTTAGGAAGAGACTGGATGGGGTGCTTGGTGCCATGGTTTAGTTGATTAGATAGTGTTGGATGGCAGGTTGGACTCGATGATTTTAAAGGTCTTTTCCAACCTGGTTAATTCTATTCTATTCTATCTGGGGGACACAAGTTAGATGTGTGCTACTGAGGCAATCTAAGAACACCAAAACAAAGCAATCCCAGATCTATCAAGAAGAAACAGTTTCTCAGCTACTGATGGACAGACAGGAAGGGCAAATGGCATGTTTAAGTACACAGGCACAAGTGCAGTGGAACACCACTAAGACAATTAAGGAGCTGCAGCATCTCTCATATGAGCAAAGGCCAAGAGAGCTGGGACTGTTTAGCCTAGAGAAGAGAGGCCTGGGGGAGGTTGCTTATCAGTTTATACAAATACCTGAAAGGAAGGTGGAAAGGCCAAAAAAAAGAAAAAAGTTTCAAGGCACCTGGTAATGATTTGAAAAGAAAAGGACTGTTTGCCAATATCTGAAGATGGAGCCTCATCTTCCAAGCTCATTTTCAGCTGTGGAAATACTGATTTTCCTACCTAATGGAGTTTGTAACAAGAGAATTTCTCTCTCTCTCTCCATTATAGCCAGGGAACAGTTCAGAGCTGTCACAGCAGTTGGAATACAAAATAAATTCCAACTAAGGCAACATAAATTAAAAAAACCCCTCAGCTAATAGTTTTGCTAATCCAGCAAATCAGCATCAATATGATTACCTCAATTCCATCTTTCTTTGACAAAATTGATGTATTTTCTTTTTTATCTCCATAGCCTGGAACAATTTCTCAAGGTAAGTGGCCTACATACTGCCTCACCTCCCCTAGCCATTCCTCAATACATTTCCCCAGACCCTTCAGAGTGAATTTAATCCAAATATTCTCCACTTACTTAATAAAAGATTCCATAATGCACTTGCAAACCTCCACTCTCACACTCTCCTTCTGGAACATATCCAGAAATGGCAAGAATTTCTCCTGAAAGTACAAATATATAAGCAAAAAAAGAGGTATTTTACACACTGGACAAGCAATATTTTGGATAAGTTTTATAACCACAGCTGGTTTAGTTAAAATGACTTCAATATTTTTTGAAGGCAGTAATTCTATGAAACAAGTGGAAAAGCACTGTTGACTGAAAGATGCATCAAATGTATTGATTGAAGAGATCCAGATTAAAACACAAAACACACAACTGTTTGAATCAAATGTTGCAAAGCAATCATATGCTTGATCATGACAAATTCAAGTATCTATGAGAAGACAGGATATTAAAACCAATGAAAACAGGCCAGATGGCAGCAATTATATTGCATGTATCCAGGGCAACATAATGTCCAAGACATTAAAACTTTCTTCTAAGGTAAAGGTTTATTTGTTAAGATACTGAAATATGTATTTTCTGCATCATCTCAAGAATAGAGCAGGGCTTGGGTTTTAAGAATTATCAGAGTAACTTGTGAACAGGACTCCAAATCCACAGGATCAGTCTGGAAAGTAACTTGTGAACAGGACTCCAAATCCACAGGATCAGTCTGGAAAGTAACTTGTGAACAGGACTCCAAATCCACAGGATCAGTCTGGAAATCTTCAACTGGTTTCAGTACTTTGACACTTGGTGTCTATCTCACAAGAGGCAGAGAAAGAAGAGCACAAGAGTGTCTGACCCCTCTAAGTTTCAGTTTGTTTCAGTGCCAAACTTAAGCCCCAGGAAAAGGCATGTTAATGATAGATCATTACAAAGAAACAGCTATCAGCAATTACATGAACACACAAATAAATGGCATTTTATCTTCCACTGACTGTCACCTATGCCATAGTGACAAACTTGGAGAATCTAGCAGTCTAAGAGGAAAAAAAAAAGAAAAAAGGCATAGAAAATTGACATTAGAATAATGAATATTTAAGTAGTGAGCAGCAAAAAGCTTCCAAAAGCTTTCTGCACTTTATCTATTCAATAAAATGTTCCCTCACTAAGTGAGCTTGCAAATAATCTAAATATCCAAGTTAGGTAGATTCTCTTGCAGAAACATTGCAAATTAATTCTTAAAAATTTATAAGAGTATCACTTACCACTGAAAAAAGCAGAGAGAAGTCATAGATGTAGGTAATAACTTTCTGAATAATTGACTGCAGCTAAAGGGAAAAAGGGCCAGGGCGGGGGGAATGAAAAAGAGTGGAAAATTATTTCAATACAAGTTAAGTTCAGACTATCCACAGCAGAAATTATTCTTCTCTAGTTATTCTTAGAACACTGGGTTGGAAGACACCTCAGGGATTCATTGATATGATTTCTTTTCCCAAAGCAGGATCAACTACAACTATGCTGTTCCTAGCAGATGTTTCTCCAACATGCTCTTCAGAACTCGTTTAAAGAGAGGCTGACCAGCCTGCCTGGCTCTCCTTTGTTCATTACTGGTTCTAGTTAGGCATGCTCTCCAGCTCTATAGACTTAAAAACACCAACCAACCAACCAACAAAAAAACCCAAACCTCACCAAACTAGTCTGCTTCTTTTATAGGCACTTTATCTACCCTCCACATAACCACAAAAGCCTTCTTCTAGAACCTCTTCATCTAATCCATATCTCACCTGGCATGCAGTCTCAAGAACTGGACGCAGTAATTCACTGAAGCCGTAACAATGCCAAGGAGAAATGGATTATTTTATGGTTTACCTCTTTTCAAACAGCCTGCCATGATTGCTAATTTTCTTCAGCAGAACACCACAGCTGATGCAGGAATTAACCACTGATACTTCTAAATACATAAATCATTCTAGTTTAACATTTCTCTGCACTGAAAAATTGATGTGCAGGGGGAAATGGAGGTACAAATCAGAGCATTACACTCTTCCAAAAGGCTTCCCAAATTATAGTCAGCGATTAAAACTTTCATTTCTGTGGTAAGAGACATCAGTGATATTGAATTTCAGCTAAGAAAATCCACATTAGTTTTTTCACAGATTGGGCAAGATAAATTCTTTACCTGTGGGTAAGCTTCTTCAAATGCTCGGTCAGGAGTCATGTGCTTGATAACATCAGCCAACACTGTATTGACCTCTCGCTTCTGTGTAGCAAAACAGAAGGTTACAAAATACAGTCATAAAACCAGCTCTTAAATCACTGAAAACCAGGTGGATAATTTATTTCCATTTGCCAAAACATCAGCTTCTACAGAGCTCCAGTTAAGCAAGGACCTTTAGCCATAGCTCCAGTAAATCCTTACTTAAACTTGTTGGGGATTGGTTTGAGCAAGAGGGGACATGGGTCCCAGGAACACCTGTGCAAATTAGGCCTTGAAGGATTTTCTGTTATTAATATAGCAATGGAGTAGGAGTTGTGGAAAAGTTCTGATTGCTTGGTATGCTGAAGTCAAGCTGCCCCTGAGAAGGGAGGCAAACAAGATAAGGAGTAGGCAAAGAGCTGGGAAAAAGAGCAATTAGACTGAGTAGAGAAATTCCACAGAATAGTGAAAACAATGATGTAACCTTTTAGAGAGAAACCAATAGTATGTGTTAAATTAGAATAGAATTAACTATGTATAAGATAAGACTATAAATAATGCAGTGTGGAACAATAAAGTTGGATGATTACTATCACTCGTATTGAGTGCTGTCATCCCTGTCTCCGTTCTTGTCATAAACTGCTCCATCTGCCGTTAAAATACACAGCACTGGGAAGTGGTGGTGATTCCTTCACAGCCATATCTATTGTCCCTACTCAACTCCCATGAAAGGGAACACTTTTTTTTTTTATATTGCTTCCCTATTTTTAACACCAAGCTGCTAAGGAAGTCACTTAGTCTGTATCACAAAACCTTCCAAGGACTCAAAGTGAATTTCACATACCGTAAAATGCCTGCAGGTATACTCCACCCACACTTCAGCACAGTTGATGTAATCCTAGAAATACAAGTGTCTTATGGTTATCAAGATCTACAGGGCATTAGGAGAAATACACTTGCAAAAATCACACTTAAAAGAATGAACTCCTCAAGATCTAGCACTAAAGACAAACCTCCAAAGTTGCTCATGCAGAATTATGTTATGTAGAATTAAGTTACACCTAAGCAGAGCTGGGGAAAGCAGGGATCATATGAAGACATTACAAGGCATCTTATTTTTTGGCAGCTGTGTGGATCTAGAAAAGGTAAATCATGTCATGCTAACTGAACAACTGGCTAAGCACAGAATTGGCAGGGAACTGGGACAGGCAAATAATCCACCTGTGGGTTCTTCAGCTTTGTTATAACCTTCCAGGCTTCATTTAGTATTTGATGGCGATCATTTTCAGGAGGATCAGCCAACGCCAAGTTTAATCCCAAGGAGCGAAAGAGGAGATGCTGAAAGTTAATGAGAAATTGTCAATTAAATGCAGAGGATGCCTGTCAGTCCAACACTGCTCTAGGAGGCACACTGTGCAGTTTTATGCATCAAAATGCCTTTTATTTAAACGGTGTGCAAATTCTGTAGGGAACTAAGAGCATAAAGATCTCTGTCAGGCAAGGAATAGGAATTGTTACAAATCACATACAAAAAGTTACCTTTGGGAATCCAGATTCATCACACTCTTTGATCATGCCAATGAAGTCCATAGATCTCGTGGCAATAAACTCTGCTCTGAATGCTGACATGACTGAATTCAACAGCAAAGCGCTACAATGACCAGAACACAAATCAATACAGCTCAACAGCAACTAACATTTTGTTCATTTACATTAATCTGAATTTAGACTGCCTGCTGTCCAATATCTAGTCTAAATTTTGAAGGAGGGAATGAAGAAGGAAAAAACCCTCATGAATCAAGCTTGCATCGATGAAGCGTAACAAAGCTAAGCTAAGTAAAACCAGAAAACATTACACCACTGGAAAAGGTAGAAAAGGGAACCTGTAGAATACTTTTTCCACACCAGTTTGTTTTTTTTAAGCCATCACTTTAGCAGAAGTTTATTAGAAAGATCAAGTAAACCAGGAGTGGCTGACATGCTTAGGAACTTACTCTCTCTTTTTAACTACAGTTCAGAAGTATACTTTGGCAGAACAAATCTCTGTTGAAGCTTTTCCTCACTGAATTGAACTATAGGTGTATTATAGAAGTCAGATTTCTATTAGCTGCATTGTTAGGATTAAAGTAAACCCAAAAAACCACAGTCATTATCCTATGACAACCAGCACTGACACCTTTAGACACGTCTCATTAATAATTCAAACCCATAATTGTATTCATAGCCAATGTTACTGATGGAACATTGAACTCAATGCATTGCTGTAGAGCCCAGTTTACTGCTACTGTTACGCAAACAGAAGAAACAAAACCTAGTCTAATTCAAAAGGCAATTCCTTTGGGCAAACTCAGCCATGAGATAGCACAGAAGCTGCCTGACAAAACCACTGTGTCCTTCCCTAGTCCAAAAACGACAGTTTGAATGCAGGGCAGTTTACCTTGAGGGAAATTCTGCGGAGCACTTAAAATAGCCCTGCATGCTCTGTGTTCCTGACTGAGCATTAGTGGTCTCATTGCAATTTGACTGGAATTTGCATTTATCATTAGCCAAGTACTTCCAGCTCACTGGGTACATGCTTTGCAATAGAGAGGGGCAGGCTGTCACTTCTCACTTAGATGGCTGCAACGTAGCTCATGGAACATACTGAGGTTATTTAAAGATTTATATACTGATGCCGCCTTCTGCTTTGTAATAGTTTGACAGTCATGAGAAGACACACAAAAACCCCCCAACCAACCCACAGAGCTCCACTTTAAAAGAAAACCACCACACTTTGTAGCACATTTAAAGTGGATTATTCAACTTTCCAAGAAAAAAACAAAAAAGGACATCCCCAAAAGATTTCTTTGGAAAAGCCCTCATTAGACTCAGCATTTTCTCTTTCCTTCAAAGAGCTAACAGACACAAAGTTGAAGCACCCAGCCCACCTTTACAACAAGAAATGCTAAAAGGTGATTTAAAAAGGAGTTCCACAAAACAAATCAGCATCTACACAAAACCTTTAATCCAGCAGAGTATGTGAATTATCTTCACCCATATGATACACCCTGATAGAACAGCATCTTCATACCACATTTTTTTAAATCACACTTTGTCTGCACTCCTACTCTCAGTCACAGAATGTTAATGCTGCCATTCCTCAGGTAAGTGACAAGATTTTTGTTCCTCAGCCACTGCAGAACTGCAGTGTGCAAAGCACATCAGAAAAACACAACAGGTAGCTGAAAACTTTTAACAGAACTCAGCCCTTCTACCAAATAAAATGAACTGAGATTAGCTCATCAGCGAGACAAATTGCTTTCACACAGCTCAGAAAGCACATCCAAGACTTTCAGACCCTCTTTCTGAACTATTTCACTGAAGGTGACACCTCAGAAAGTACATCCAAGTCATTCAGACCCTCTTTCTGAACTACTCACTAAAGGTGACTACATGCAGACTTCTAGGAGATATTTGGGATAATTCCCATGTTAAAACCCCCCAGTTGCCCAAATACTGCCGTTTCCAAAGGTGTCTGCTGCTTTAAATGTCCCTTGCAAAATACATGTATGGGTTGGCTGCAGTCAGTGGTGGCTAGGAAGAAAAGGAAACTAGAAAAACTAAGCACTATCAGGAATCAGAGCCATTGCTGATGGAGAACACATTACATGTCCCAAACTTTGACTTAGGAGCCAAAATGAAGCAAGCAAGTCAAAATACTTAACTTTTGCTCTGCAAGTAATCTACCATATTTTAGAATTCATCTCTGGAAAACAGATGTTCATAATCATGATTTAGTGAGCTCAAAAGAGAGGGAGAGAGATTTTTATTACAGGAACTCATGGGTACCCAATACAGACAGTAATGAGTCTTCTGCATTGTGCAATACTTACTTGTTCCCCAATTTTTTGCATCTCTCCATCATCTCAGTAAGCAGAACCTGGAAGAATTACATATTAAAATCAGTGAGTAGAGACCCTGAAAATTAATTCAGCTTTAATTACTGTAGCAGAGTCTCCCCAAAGCTGTTTTAATTACCTACCCAATACATTCCAATAATCCTGTCTTATCCTGTATTTACAGCACAAGAAAACAATGGCGCAGTACAGCATAAACCACCCCTCCTGTATCAGGCAGAGTGGCATTTTAATCAACCCCACCATTTTATGGAAGTCAAATTTGCAATCTTCTAGCCATGCCATTTCTTGAAGTAATCACTCTTTGCCAGCCAGGTCAATTATCTCTGGCAGGAGAGGTGAAGATTACCAACTCTCTGCCACAGAATGCAAACCAGGCTGACAGTAAAATAGCCTGTTGATAAGGTTAAGCAATTACAAAGCTGCAGCTCACTCAGATCATTTTTATACCTCTGTGACAGAGGAAACTGATTAATTTAGGAAACAAAGATTAAAACTAGCTAAAGGACAGCACAAACCAAACAGGAATACTGCCTGTGAGTACAGCTTGAGCTTTGTGGAAATGAACATTCTTCCTATATAGAAACAGTGTTTCTAGGCTATTTATATTTCCTTTCACACCCATGTAAGTGCTGGCAGAGATGGGGGTTAGCAGGCAAAATTAAACTCTTCATCCCAACACTTTCACCAGTACCAAGCATTACCACCCTTGCTTACTTCAGGAGCACGGTATGCAATGCACTGCAAAATCCAGTCTATAGCAGGAGAATATAGGGTCAGATACAAAGGAATCTCCACACATTGCTCTACCAGCTGATTCTGAACCGTATCCTCATGAATCTGTTGAGATAAAAGACAAAATCATGCTCCTGTGTTTAATAGGAGCTATGATAAGCTGGAGAAGGGTTGTGTACGAATGGGAACAACAACAGACAAGATGATACAGATATTCTGAAGTATTCCTTGCATGCTGGGGAAAAAAATACCAGGTTCATAGCATACATTATTGAAGTGTAGAAACATGTTGAATAAAGCAGTTTCAGCTTTTCAGAATGGATATAAAAATCTCCCATCCTACATCTGGGCACAGGAAAATTCCTAAGCCTGGATTTAAGAACTTCAAAGATTTCTCAGGATTAAGGAGCGTGTTTATTTGGCTTTGCAAATAAAACTCCTGTTTACTTACCTGTTTAAATGTTAGAAGAAAGTCAAAGAAATTTTTGTTAAGGCTTTCTTTCAGCTGTGGTGCCACTTCCATCCCAACCTGTATTAAAAGAGACATCAAGATTTTTACCTGCATCTGTCACCTACGATTCAGCTGCAAGACTTGCTTAAAAGAAAGACTCTCCATTATTGGAACAGAAGATAAATCAGGTTTGGGGTTTGTTAGAAGGAAGAGACAGTCTGCTCATTACTTCAGATAAAAACAATGGCTTTCCTCTAGTGGCAGAGCCAGCTGCAGTGAATCTTTGATACAGATTTTGATGTTAAATGATAGCCTACCCTGCAAAGGTATGCTCTGGCATAGACTGCAACCAGTGGATCTCCAATTCCTCTGATCATAGACGTTAACCGTGGGAGACATTCTGAAATCCCCCTGTTGAGAGTTGTTTTCAGAAATGAACATGAGATTTAACAGCTGATAACAGAATTATGTCACCTACAGAGAACTTCAGTAGGCACCTTGTAGACTAGCAGTTGAGCATGAGGTACAGAAACACCTGCCAAAAGAAGCAGCATGCCAGCTTAACATTTTATTTCAGAATTAAAAATTCATGTGCAGAGTAACAGGTATGTAATAAAACTGCACTGTTTCCCATTAGGGGTAGTGGGAGTTGGACTCCCACAATCTCCAGAGGTCTCTTCCACTCTGTGATCCTGTGTGATAGTCAGGTTGGACACTGGGCTTGTAAAAGACAAGCACAACTAAAAAAACTCCTCCTCTAGTCTGGAGGAACAGCAGAGCTATGGAAAGGCTGTAATTCAACAGGAAGAAAGCAGAAGCTTAAAATGGAACTGGCAGAATTCCTTCCATGTCTCATTTTCCCACAGGTCCTCTTTGACAGAGCTGTACTAGTGCCTGGAGATGAGGCCCATCAATTCAAGTAAAAGAACTGCATTTTAGGGATAATGAAGTTGTCACTATAGTAGCAATTCAGCTTACAAGACTCATTTCAAAATGTAACTGAAAAAGGATGATTACATGTGAAGGAACATTTTCAGTTCAGCAACAGACACTGTTTGGCAACACAGAAGGCTTACACCCAGATTTTCTAGAGATAATTGTTTGTTGTTCCTAAATCATTTCCCCAACTCTGTCTCTAGCAATACAACACAATGATATTTTCCTTTCAGTTTTCTACCCCGCCACACTCTTCATCTTAACCATCTTGCTCCTCCCTGCACTACCTGAAGCTGCTGGGTTTTCATTTGCAAACTCCTGGTGTCACAATTATCCCTGCATTGCAGAACTGCAAGCACTACTGCATTTCAAACTGGCATTCTCGCTAAGAACTCCACAACCTCTCAGCATGGGTTCTTCTCAGAGGTTTTGCAGGTTTTAGGGTTTTAAGATTCATTCTATCTGTCATTAACCACAGAATTTGCAGGTTTAACTCCTTAAATTAGTTTCCAAGCATGCCCATACACTTCCTTCCCACCCTTAGCAGTTACTCTTACGTTTTGGATAGGAACTTATTGCACTTCAGTATTGCTGCTTCCACATAACTGAAATGAAGTCCAGTTAAGGAATAAAACAAAGATGCAGGCCATTTAAAAACATGAAAACAAGCATACACCAAACACATACCAAATAAAAGCAACTATTTCCGGCTCCTATGTAATAAATCACAAAAATCAACTGCGCAGCAACAGTGATCTGCAAGATTTTGGTCTCAAAAGTTTCCACACATTGATTCTACTCTGTCATTGCCAAGCTGCTCACAGCCAATAATTCAGCACTGTGTTTACTTTGAAACATGACTCAAACTCAAAACACACAGCCTGAAACACACAAAACAAAGTCAGTCTAAACATCAGATTGCTGTGGGGCTTACTGAAACAAGTGTCTTTATTTATGGAAAAGTGAATGAGAAACCAACAGACACACTCAAGAGTCTCACTTGACAAGGATACAATCTGGGAATGAGTTCTCTGATGGAAGCAATCTTGAAAAACCAGTTTAAGCAAGTTTCTTTAGCCGTATCGTTAACACTCTCTGGAGAAAAATTATCTGGGGGAAAAAAAACCCAACAACACAAACAGTCACATTCTTTCTGGGGGAAAGTTACTTTTCATTCTAGATTTGAAGTTGTGCTCTCTTTCCTTTCAAGGAGAGATTAGGCACAGCGTGATAAACTAGGCAATATATTTGCTTATCAGCAATCTCGTACAGCCGTAAGAATGAATTACATAGACAGCAAGAAGAGGTAACTAAAGCTTCTGTCTTGCATTAAGTCACATTTCAGAAGCCGAAGTCAAGCACTCAAAGCTGATCTCAGACCTGTTACTTAGAAATCTGACTTCTGCCTGCCTTTACAAGCAGAAACTCTGAAAATAAAACAAGGAATCTCTAACAAATACATGTATATAACTCTAAACCAAATGGATGCATACAAAATAAATGAAACACTCCAATTCTTTAATATAATTTTTTAAGACTATTAAATATATATTTTTAAGACTATTATTTAATACTGTATTGCAAGAAGTAGGAAATAGTAGACACTGACAGAACATTTGTTTTCGTACACTAAACATCTAACACTGCAGCGCAGTTCTCTCCTCGTGAGCTCTGGGACTATTTATGTCAGCTGCCAGCAGGAAAAAGCTGCCACCCCCAGGGTGGAACAGATGGGTTAGGGGGACAGTGGTCTGGTCAAGCAGGCACACACTTGCATGGCTAACTGTCTCCTCTTTCTCTAGATTGCCTGGATCAGAAAGCAAATAAATACAGGCTTCCAAGGATCAACCCAGATCTGAGGCAAGATGGCTGGGAAGGATAAGTCCCTCTTCTCTCAGTGATAAAGCTACACAATCAACTTCTCCTGTGACTGACTTGTGAAGCAGTTGGAACATACCACTGCTCTCCCATCCCCGGCCCCAGAAGGTGAGAAACTCCTGCTCCACAAGAAAGCTTCCAACTTCCAAGACTAGAGAAGCCACACACTAGATGTTGAGATGTTCTTTAGAACGAACGGAGCTCTCATCCAACCTTGTTGTGTTTAGTTCCCACAGCATGAGCAGGGGAGGTTGGGTCTAAAATCCCCAAGGGTTCACACTGCTATGCACAGCAAGTACAGCACAGCTTTTCTCTTTCTCCCTCCTACTTTTATAGCTGCTTGGGATGTTCCCACCAGCAGTGCCCCTGGCAGCTGTAGAGCTGCAGCATGAGCTCTGCTTTCCAGAATGCAGGTAACTGCCCATTCATCGTAAGAGGCTACAGGACTTCTCTGCCTTAATGTTTATAAGAACAGTTTGTCTCACCTGCAACAACCAAATTTCCCTTAGATGTTTATTTCTAATCTAAATATTTGCTGGTTTCAAACTTTTGGCTCAAATCCCATGGATTTAACTGCAACCTAACAGAACTGCTCATTACCAGCTACAGAGTAAGAATGTTTCATATTTCAAGGACATGTACTTAATATCCTTCAACTTGCAATAAAATCCCTGTTTTTCCACAGAATGTTTCAGTGCTTGCCTGAAGAGGCTCTTCCATATACATTTGTACTGAACATGTCAAATTAGACTTTCATATTGTGCTGGAATTTCAACTGAAAAAATAGAAAGGGCCCAAGTTAGAAAGATTATGCTACCCTGGTAAACTGATCACCAACTCAATGACAGCCTTCTGCTGCTTCCAAAATTCTTCCCTAACTAAAGCAAACCTATCCAGTTTCAAGTGTAGCAACAAAAACATCTACCTACCAAAAATTGAGAATCTCAGCTTTCTCTATTTGTACCATTAACTTTAAACTACTGAAATACAGTATTTCCATGAAAGAATGTGTGCTTTAAAAAGAAAATAGGAAACAGTCTTCCTTCATCTAGTTTGGCCATTCCTGTTTAATTCTCCCTCTACTTATGCATAGTGCTTTGTGATTTCATGTCTCAGGAGGACCCCAGATTACATTTGGTAACATCAAAGCCACAAGTACATTTTAATACACCTAAGGTATATTAAAATCCTAATATACCTTAGGTATATTAAAATCCTCAGGTATATTAAAATCCTCAGTTAAGAATGCAAAGTTGCATAAGGACTGTGAATGGTGGAAGCTATAAGCAATGGGGTTTAGTCTGTTAAAAACTAAAACTCCCTAGATCCAAATCAGAACTTTTTTCATAGGGGATACAGTAGCACAGGTCCTGTTTAAGCTTTCTCAAGTGAGTTCAAACGTTTCTTTTTAACAGAGGCACAGTGGAAACAATGTGAACTTACCTGACAATGAGACACGGCTGTCCACACACATTGACAGAATTCTTTCATACACTAGTTTCCCTGTTAAAAATAATTGTTAAAAATCATTCTTAATGACCTGTAAAAGACACAACTTTGATTCAAACATTCCCTCTCCAGCGGACGCTGGAATTAGCCGGAGAACGCTCCCTAGAACGCTAACAGGATGCTGCCCTCTACTGAGGCTGCAATGCTCACTCTGAATTTAGCACTTGGCAGACTATGAAACATTCATCTGGCTCCCTTAAGCACAGGGGTAGCACACAGGTCAGATTTCTCCCAGGCCAGGGAAGGACAGCTGGTGTCCTGTCTTTGCTGAGTTTGGATATTATGTTATCTTCAGCAACTTTCAGTTAAGTAGGAAAGAGAACAAAGAGGAAGCAAGACCTGAAAAACAATTGGATCTATGTCATAGCGTATCCTGCTAAACATCTAAATACCCTTCCACTTGGAATGCAGCTGTAAATCTTTGCCATGACATGGCACAAGAAGAAGAGAAGCACGTCAAGTGGGTAACAATTTCACCTAAAGGATCATTTAAAAATTATAAAGATAGATTTAAAAATTCAGTAACTATATTTCAATCACTTCACAGCCCCATGTCAGCTAAAGAACACCGTCTGACTTTCATTTATCAGATATAAATAGGACAAAACACTGAGTCAAAAGGCTGCCAAAATGAACTTTTTTCCCCTTCATGTGGGCAGTTTTCAATTTCAAAATGCAGAGATCATTATTTCTTCCAAGATTTTGTTCTAGTTATTCATTAATACATAAAGCACAGAACTACAACATAGATATTTTTAAGGCTTCACTTATAAGAGTTTCTGAAGGTTTATACCCCCAGTATCCAAATATTTATGCTGAAGCTGGTCAGGGTTAAAAACTGAGAGTCACTTCAAGGACTTCTTGATAACTTTGATGCTTTCTAACATTACATAAAAAATCCTTTCCATGTTATTAACAAGGAGGAAGTCTGGCACATTAGATACTCACCAAAAGTATCGAGGATGTCCGTAATTAAAACAAATTTACTCGGATAAAAACGGATTACTTTTGTGTCTGAAAGGAGCTTAGAACACTGGGAAGGAAAGGAAAAAACAAACCAAAGAAACATTTTTAGACACACAAGTTGTCCTCTAAAACACAAGGGCTTTCACTCTAGAGAGGCTGGAACAAACAAGCATCTACAGATGGAAAGAACCAAATGAACAACTATCCAGCAAAAAGGATGAGAAGCTCTAACATATGACATCATCATTCTCTTAGTATGTTTCATGCTGCTCCTCACTTTCTGCAGTGCTAGTCACAGATCTGGTTTTCCCCTACACAAGTTAATCTACAATGCAGAATTTCAGCTGACTGTGCAGATCTGTGCATTTGTTCAGATGAGAGAAATTTTCACCCAGAAGCATAAAAAGGCAAGGTGTTTGGGTTTCCTTAAGATCATTGTCCAGTTTCTCACCATCTCTCTAAACTTCCAACATCAAATTCAAAATCTGATATTGGCCAAACCAAGAAGTAATTGTAGAAGTTTAGCTTTTCAACACATCTTTGCATCTCATGCAACAAGTTCATTCAGTTTGTGGAAACAGGTCAGCTGATCCACAGTCAGCTCCAGGGACTGTAATCAGTGGCCACAAGCACCCAGCAAGGCTGTGGCAGTTGGACTACACTGATGACTGGTGCAAAGCCACATTAGAAAACATATTAGCCAACTTAGTTCCAGTGTCATTCAATGCAAGTCCAGGTAGGAACAATTTATTACAGGAATTCAAAATACACAGAGGAACTAATTTGTTTTAAAGATACTTGAGTAAGCTATACTTTGTTTTTACCAGGATGGTGCAAAAAACTACAAACTGAACTGCAGTCAAAAACTGGAACAAGTAATCCTTTTTCACCTGAAGAAAATGGGCAAATGAGTGACTGGGGAGAGAAAGGCACTTTCTATGCGAGCCAAACATGGCCTCTGACCACAAGTTTTCTCTTGTTCCTATCCAGGACTGACAGGTAGAAAATTTTGTGTGATCCCTGTTCTTTCTCTCTCCCTCATCAGGAGACATTTCTTCAATCTCAATGGAAAAATTAAAGTTCAACTTGTCATGACATTCCAAAAATCCAGGAGGCAATCCTCTGCCCTATGTGACTGCTTCATTTATACAAGAACATCACAGCATTTGAACATGCTTAAATGAGGGGCTCACTTGAGTCTTTGCTCTTCAGGGAGGAATGTTAGAAGGCACCAAAAAGAGAAGTGAGAGCAGATTCTTCCCTACTCCATGTTAAGTCAGTCACCTTCAAATAAAGATATTTCAGTAGCTGTTTAGGACCTACACACACCCCCCCATGAATACTTAACCACTTTTCTTAGAGCTCACTGGGATAATCAACTTACTTCAGCTTACCCTAAGTACCTTAGCTTATTCCAGCTTGACAAGTAAAGTATCCAGGAAAAGGCATGTTATAAATTCAGACCCTGCCTTGATAATCATAACTCTTCCTGCATTTCTCACACAGAGAATAAAGGCTCCACCTACAAAGTTCAAATGACAGATCTTGTGCAATTTCACCATTACCACCTAAAAAAGGATAATCCTGGCATTTAAATGTAACTGCTTTTTCCAGTCCCCCAAAAAGGCCACACCTAGTCCTCCTACTGCACACTCATCAGCATGGGATGCTAATACCGAGAGACTATGTATGTAATCACAGCCTGGTGGCAAGAAAAGGGCAACAAAGTTGATGAGGGGTTTGGAACACAAGCCCTCTGAGGAGAGGCTGAGGGAGCTGGGGTTGCTTAGTCTGGAGAGAAGGCTCAGGGGAGACCTTACTGCTCTCTACAACTACCTGAAGGGAGGTTGTAGACAGGCAGAGGTTGGTCTCTTCTCCCAGGCAACCAGCACCAGAACAAGAGGACACAGTCTCAAGCTGCACCAGGGGAGGTTTAGGCTGGAGGTTAGGAAGAAATTCTACACACAGAGAGTGATTTGCAATTGGAATGGGCTGCCCAGGGAGGTGGTGGAGTCACCATCATTAGAAGTGTTTAGGAGGAGACTTGATACCCCCACCTGGCTACAACCTCCCTTCAGGTAGTGGTAGAAAACAATAAGGTCTCCTCTGAGCTTTCTCTTCTCCAGGCTAAAGCAACCCAACTCCCTTCAGGTTAGATATAATTTGTTTATCTCTCTTCATTTATGTTTCATTTCCTTTAGTCTCCACCACAAGCTGAAATTACTGCAAACAGTTTTCACAAAAGTATCCAGCATGAGGGGGAAAAAAAAGTAAAATCCTGCCTTTATATAACCCTGCTTGATGACTATTAGCATTACATCAGTTTTACAGCTTTTAAGGATGTCATTAGCTCCTCTGTCCTCTGATGCACTCTGCCTCTGGCTTTTTTTTAAAGGCCAAGCCAAACAAAATAGCAATTAATTGTCCTGTTCCCCCCTGCTCCCCTCACAGCCCATCACCCTAAATAAGCCAGAGGAAGACTGATGAGAAGTTTAAACAAAACCACAAAGCACACATCCAAACACAAACCTAACAAAAACCATCCTCGACCCAAACACTTAAAATCTGCAGTTGTTTCCTGTACATTGCCAGAGTCCTAAATCAGATAATCCAGCAAGTCTGGATGGGGAAAACTGACATCCAAAGAGTCATTCTGGTATCATTTGGGCTATGGGGGTAAGGGGTAAAAAGGCAAAGGATGGGAAAATTACATGCTCTAGAAAGAGTCAGTATCACTGTGCATATTTGTCTAATTAACTCTAACTCGGTAAAGTTTCCACATCTGATATTTGGCTGCTCTGTTTAATGAGAATTCCATCCCACAGAGCCTAGACAAAAAAAAAAATCAATCCATAATGAAGTTGAATATCCAACTGTTGTCAGCAGTCATAAAATTCAGAAATAAATGGGTTTCATTGAAGAGCAGAAGAAAAATAATAGAAACTCTTCTTTCCTCAGGAAAGAAATCAGACAAGCCACAGCACCAAGGCCACTAGCTCTGTCCAGGGCAAAAATGTAGAAACTCACCTGAATGACTATTTTCAGAGCTTTTACTTTCTGATCAGAGGACCAAGCATCCTTCAAAGACTGGTTCAGTTCTTCAATTCGGTTCATGTAATCCTGCTGAGTCAAATTCAGTATCTCTTTCTGGGACCCCTGGCAAGAAAAGACAATTCTTACTTGGTAAGAGGAGGAGGGATGGAAGAAGAGTGCTGATAACACGGAGTTAAATCACCAGAGGAGGTGTGATCTATGTTATACAGATAGATTATATACATATATTTGTCTAAATGCTGCATAAACAGTTGGACATTCTTAAAAGGTTTCATTACAGATTTATTATTTCACCAATTTATTTCACTTTTAGAGTGGTGATGTAACTGGATCAGCAAACTTTCTCACCTCTTCCAGGTCATCCAGCTCTTCTAACCTGGTCCTCACTTTTTCAGAAACTGCTGAGCCAGTAGTTGTAGCTTTTCCTGTAAAGAATTACAGGTTTGAGTTTCTTTTACATGTAAACACTTGGACTTCTAAAAGGGAAACAAAGCTGAAGGAGCTTGACAGACTCAGACAACTAGTCAGCTTCAATGACAGAAGACAAGTTTGATCCTGAAGACATTTAAATGTACCTACAGTTTGTTCACCCTAAACAAGTGAGCAAAACTGACTACAAATGGATTCCCTTGCAGGTTTTGCTGGTAAGAAAATAACCACTGGCTAGAACCATGGGATAACTGAGGTAGGAAAACCCCTGTGGATGTCTGTATCCCACTCTCCTCCTCAAAGCAGGGTCAATTTCAATCTTCTAGCAGATTGTACAGGGTTATAGCCAGTCAGTTTAACGATAGCTAAGGATAAAGTTTTTAAACCCTCTCTGGATGTCCAGTTTCAGAGTGTGATGATTTTCATACCAAGAGAGTATTTCTTTTTTCCTCTCCCCGCCCCCCCTCCCCCCCCTCCAGAAGCTGAAATGCTGCAAGTTTGCTCATATATACAAATTCTAATTTACTATGCAATCAGCCATGACTACTTAGCCCAGATTTGCCTCGCTAGAAAACACGATAAAATATTTAACATTTGCTTCTCTTTTGAATGCTCAGCAGATAGATGAAATATTTTTACTTTCATGTAAAGAGAATAACTGAACAAGTTCCCAAGGGACTTGTTTGCTTTCCCTTCCAGCCAGCAGAAGAATTGATGAACATGATCCAAAAAATATCATGGCTCACTTTAAATGGAATAAAGTTTTAAGCACCGAGTTTCACTTCCTTCCACAATACAGAATCACAAATTCCTTAGCCTACAAAGCATACAGGACAAGGTGGTTGGATGGTTTAAGCAAAAATCCAGCAGAAGATTCAGATTGAAATCCAGATTCTCAAAAAGCAGCACCACAGATCCAACCAGAAGTCAGAATAGGGAGAAGAGAGGAACTGACACTTCAACTGTTCTCGACCACAAACCTGTCACTGCCACCTACACTGAGCACAATCTGTTACTGCTAGAAAGGAACTGCTCACCTTTTTCAGATCCCATGTACAGATTCTGTGAAGAAACAGAAAAGGCAGACTTTTAGAAAGCAGGCACTTGTTAGCAGTCCAAGAATGCACGTGGTAATTGCACTGCTAATTGAGCCTCTGAATCATTTGGAAGTAGACATCAGACCACAAGTTATTTGTATTGTTACAAAAAGACAACTTAATGGCTTCTGAGTGTCAACAGATTTTGGACTCTGCTCCAACACAATCACTCTAAGTGAGAGCTTGTGGCACAGCTTTCTACAATATTAACATTGAATTTTGAGGATCAGTATTTACTCGAGAAATAATTGCAAAACAGCAACACTGAAAATCCTTCAGTGGTCTCATGCAAATAGGTAAAACTGGAGAAGCTGCCACTCACAATAGAGAGCTTCTCTGTTGTCGTGTATCTGGCAAGAATTTCACCACGTTTGCTTGACCACGGTTCAAAGTCACTTCCCACTGCTGAGCTGTCATCTTTATCCCGCTTCTTTCGTGTGCTGTCCTATGAAGGGAGTAGGAGTGCAAACATTACATGCAAATCTGGAAAGACAAAAGGCTGAGAAAGGTCAACTGAATGTTTCAATTGCTCACTGATCTAAAAAGCCTTAATATGAAACAAAAAGATTAAATTAATGTCAGAATAGAATACAGAATTAACCAGGTTGGAAAAGACCTTTGAGATCATCGAGTCCAACCTATCACCCAGCACCATCTAATCAACTAAACCATGGCACTAAGTGCCTCATCCGGTCTTTTTCAAACACTTCCAGAGATGGTGACTCCACCAACTCCCTGGGCAGCACATTCCAATGGCCAATCAGTCTTTCTGTGAAGAATTTCTTCCTAACATCCAGCCTAAACCTCCCCCAGCACAGCCTGAGACTGTCCCCTCTCGTTCTGTCACAGGTTGCCTGGTTGTCAGCACAAACACCACAAATAACAAAGAATATTTTGTTCCATTCATACAGTAGGGTTTCAGTATGCATTAAGCTCCAAGCTGTTGAGACAAATGTGTTTTATCCAGGTTTAGATGTGCAGCTTTTCTTGTGGGTTTTTCTGTTTGTTGGGGGGGGGGGAGGGGGGAAAGAAGGGAAGTTGTTTGTTTGAGGGGGCAAGGTTGTTTTTTGTTTGGATTGTTTTGTTGCTGTTGTTGTAGTTGTTTTATTCAGTTAACTGCCCTCCAGTGTTACCATGGTAGCAGTTGTCACAGGATCTGCAGCTGCTGCAAATAGTGACAAGGGATCGGTACCATCCAACACACTGCTCAAAGGATCCATCACAGAACTAGAAGAAGAGGAAGAGGTAGAAGAAGTACTTCCTTTCCGGTTCATCTTCTTGGTCTTGGATTCAGTAACCTGAAAGCAAAATTCAAAGCTATCAAACAAAAAGATTTTCTGTTCCTCATACTTTCTTTAATAAATCCTCAAAACATGTACTACATCAATTGTCCTGTTGTAGTGAAAGCAAGGATTCACCTACCAGAAACTCCTAAGAATCAGCATCACCATTTTAACTGAACATGAAATGTCTCCTCTATTTTATTGGTTTTCTCCCCTTCCTCCAGCTTCTTCCTTGCTATCTGAGCAAGCCTCAAACTTCAAATCCATTCTTAAGGCCTCTGCGGGATGGGATGGGATGGGATGGGATGGGATGGGATGGGATGGGATGGGATGGGATGGGATGGGATGGGATGGGATGGGATGGGATGGGATGGGATGGGATGGGATGGGATGGGATGGGATGGGATGGGATGGGATAAACCAGGTTGGAAGAGACCTTCAAGATCATCGTGTCCAACCTATCATCCAACACCACCTAATCAACTAAACCATGGAACCAAGCATCCTGTCAAGCCTGGCCCTGAACACCCCCAGTGACAGCGACCTCACCACCTCCTCGGGCAGCCCATTTTATCTCCTGACTCTGTCTTACCTTCCTGGGCAGAAGCTGCCATCCATTTATCATTCATTAGTGTATGGCTATCATCCCTTTGAAGCTGGATGGTTTTGTACACCCGTGTTTTAAAAAGCCTCTCATGCATTAAAGAAATGATAAATGTTTTAAAGCATACAGCTGACTGGAAGTTAACCCAAACCCAAATCTTACATCATGCAATTATGCAGGTTATTTGTAATGCAACTATTTGATTTTAAACTTATCCATTATTCAGCATTTAATGCAACCAAGAAAACCCACAAGTTGAAATGCTGTATCAGTCCAAAGGAGACTTCTTTTGACACTTAAGAGCGCCAGCAAATTTCTGTAAAGGGCAAACAACAGAATAAACCTTGATCCCTCTACAATAACAGGCTACTAGCACAGATAGCAACTTCACCTGCACGACCACCAACTTCTAAATCTTTTAATTTTAAAGGAGTGGAAGTGAGAAGGAAGGCACAGTTTTAATTCATATTCATTTTCCAAAAGTACAAACCCAGACTCACTGTAATGGGCTTCAGTGGATGGTAATCACCAAAATCCAAGGGTACAGACTCCAGTTTGCACAGTTCAGATTCTGAAGCATAGTTTCTTGATCTTGCATGCCTTTAAAAAAGAGGCAAGAGGGAAATATACATGTACATAAATAATTACATACTTAAAGGGGAAAAACATGTTCTATGTCTATATGGATACAGGCACGTTTACAGGAAGAAATGCATGTTGAAAAATAAGTCAATGTTAAGACCAAAAGTTCTCTCTATTGAGATACATAAACTAAAACTGAAGGAATTTTACTTCCATTCAGCTGGATTCTGCCTGTACAGCTGGATTCTATTCTGTTGCATCGGACATCTAAAGGGCAACTGAACCAAGCATATGAATGTGTGACAGGCTGACAGAGATTATTGACCACATCTTTTATACTGAGGGAAAGAAAAAGGTGTGAAAACACCTGGGGGGGGGGGGGGGGGGGGAATAATCTAAGTGGTCATGCAGTTTTTAAAGAGTACATCTACAATGTAGCTGGTCAAGTGATAAAGCAGCTTGTAACACAGCTAATACCAGGGACAAGTTCAAGCTTGCTCTGACATTATCTTCCACTTACTCTCCCAGGAAAGGAGATTAAGCATTCCTTTTTGGGCCACAGCTGTGCAGCCAACTTCTGAGTAAACAACAATAAGACCCAGGCCAAGCTGAGGTTTCATCCCCACGTTTGAAAGTGCTTTTTAACAGTGGGTTCAAACCTTTGTTCACACACAAGCATCACTGCAATTGCCCCCACTTTATGGCTTCAGCACTTGCCAGACTGTCAACCTTTTTCTCTCTTCCCTCGGACTTCTGCACTTTCTCCTTACCCTGTGTCCTTTCAGCACACAGCTCACCCTGTGAGACCAGGTGCCTCCTTCACACCACACACAGCCAGCCCCTGAGCAGCAGAGGAACCAACCTGTGCCCCATACCTCCCCTTCTTGGTACACAACATCTTCAGCTGGAGCCAGTGCTTGCCCTAAAGCAAAGGCTTCAGAAAGCTTACAGGGAGCACAAGGTATGTAAACCAGAAAAGAATCACTTTACACCGCCAGACATGCATCAGTAACTCAAGGAACTGCATCTCCCTGTAATTTTCTTAATTTGAACACTTAGTGCCAACATGCGCTAATTTTTTCTCACACAGGTGATTGATCTACAAAACACCTTTTTAGCATCCAACAATGCCTTAAAACAGTGACACTAGAACTATTGTGTGTTGCTAGAAATTGACTCTGCCTCTTTAGTCTGTAGCCCGTAAGCACCGTGACTCTTTCTAAAGAGCTTATGAAAAAAAAAAAACAAAACCAACTAACAGCAGCTACACTGTGTTAGTAAGCTTCAATTCACAGTACGGAGTCTTCCCCGCGGCTGACGAGGCAGGAGGCAGGCGGGAGCTGCCTCTCGCTGCGGGCCCGCAGGGACCTCGCCTGGCCGCGGCGGGAAGAGCGCTGCTTGCCCCCACCGGCTGCAGAGAGGGAACACGTCCTACAGAACACAGCGGGACCAAACCAAACAGCTGCGGCCCTTGAGCAACTTTCTCGCTCCGTTCGGGGCAGATGAGACCTCTACAGCGTGCAGAGACCCGCGGCTGTTCTCTCTCTCTCTCTCCCGGTCGCAGCAGTGATCCTGTCCCCCAGCCGCCTCCCCAACAGCTGGGCAACGCGGCCGGCTCCCGCCAGCCCTCGCTGGCACCTACGGACCCGCAGGGCCCGCTCCGGCGTGATAACTCCACCTAAAATCGTGCAGAGCTCTACCACCGGCCCGGCACACGCTGGTAACCAGCGTGCTACAGATCTCATCCCTATACTCAGATTTCTCCAGACAGCCGCCGAACCGCACTCCCAGGCCAGCCGGGCTGCGGCACCCACCGCCCCGGCTTCTGCCAGTGGTCGCAGGGGTTTCAGTCCCTCAGGCCAAGGGGCCCCAGTCTCCGCCGGCAGCAGCCCGAGGGTGATTAGCCCTTTCGCTTCCTGAGGGCGAGGCTCCCCCAGCCTCAGAGCCGTCTCCCGGCAGAGGACTTCCTCCGCCGACATACCCGGGCATCTTCCTCCCGTCCCCGCCTCAGCCCCCCGGCTATGAGGGGTGCCGAGGATGACTGCTGTGCTCATACAGCTGCGGGAGCCCGCAGCCCCCTCACGGCCAGCTACCCGGCCCTGCCCTCCCTCAGCACGGCCCCGGGGGCCGGGAGCAGCACAGCGCCCAGCACCCCTCGTCACCCCGCAGAGCCTCACCACGGGAAGGCAGCCATCTTGCCGCCCGCTCACATGACGCTGCGCCCGAGCAGCGCCTTCCGCCGCCATTTCCCGTCCCGCCCAGCGGCCGCGAGCGCCTGGCCCCAGAGCCGGCGACCGAAGGGGGGAGAGCTGCCGGCCGGCTGCCACGGCGCTCCCGCCGCCCAGGCGCCTCGGAGCCTTTTTGTGGAGCCTTGTCTAAGTTGCTCCACGCGGGGTAACGCCACAGCCAGAACGGCTCAGGAACAGGGGAAAAGACCCTCCCGTAGCGGTAGGAAGTGCAGGGAGCAGTGAGTGGAGCCGCTTAGCAGAGGCTTGCCTGCCCGCATCAAGTGATTTTTCCACCCAGAAAAAGAAAATAAATGCAGTTCTTGTTAAAGTTTTAGAGTTTATTGTGCAGTATGTCTTAAGTAAAAAGCGAGACCGGTGAAAATGAAATAAAAGTACAAAAATAAATAAACCTTTGTCATGATACCACAATTCCACACAAAATAAAAAGATAATTAAATATGTATAAATACAAAACATCAAGTACAAAACCAAATTCTGGCACTTGTCAAGAGAAAGGCCCCATGAAAGTTAAACCAAACCCTTGTGCTACGATGTTGTATTACACATAACTGGAAGCATGCTCAAAGGAAAAGAGGTTCAGCTGTGAAACCCAAACAGAATGTAAGCATTCATTTTTACTAACATTTAAAACTAACCCTATTTTTACATCCACATACTACCTCTGCTAAAAATAAATACAGCACACAAAACATCCTTTGGAAACACCCATCTTTAGCACTGATCTATCAACAGCACATTTTGTCACCTGGGACACTCTTCTCATTGTGATTTTTTTTTTCCCCCTTTTCGGATGCTTTCCACTCCCTAAAGAAAGTTGAGATTCAAATCAGAGCTTTGATGCCTACTGGGTGAGCTTGCCTCAGGCATTTTCTGTATAGCCTCTAAAATCTTTAAGATCCATAGCATTCCAATGAAGGAGACAGTTACTCCACTGGTGTAAATGCTTAAATTTACACCATTTACAGGAGCCCCACACACAGACCCCAAGCTTTCAAATAAATGCCACAGCAAGGAGCCACCAAGCAGTGTCAAAGTGCTTAGGGAGCATTTCTGCCATTTTCCAAGCGTGCAACTTGGGTAACTTACTGCATGGTGTAAACCAGGTTTCAAACAATGTCACTAGATGCAGATGGCAGACTTGGTGGCAGATAAAAGCCACAACTAGTGCTTCAAGCAAGTCAATGCACTCCCCCCTGCCCGTGAAGATATGCTTCTTATCCCATCATTAATGTTTCATTTTCACACTATTTAACAAAACTAAGTTTTGGGTCAGTCTTTTCACCCCTAGATACATGTCAAGAGGTCACAAAGCTCCCAAGTTAAAGAGTGTTGCATTGTATCGATAGGGTGACAGTAACACGCTGCAATTCATTTCACGCTCTGTAGTCAGCTCTCTACTACTGCTGCTACAGAGCATGAGTAAGCACTGCAAAGCCTTACACAGCCAAGCTTTTCTCTGCTATCATGTCTCAAGATCATCAAAAGGAATTACAGAATTCTGCTCCCCCCTCAAGCTGAAGGATAATATCCATCAGTAGAAAAGACCAAGGTAAAATATGATCATGATCTAAAATGCAAGACAGCACAGGAAAAAAAAAGATTCCTAGGACTCTTCCAGCACAGTGGTTTGAGCCACCATATGTATAGATGTACAGTTCTGGTCCAGTCCTTGAAAATCCATCTGTCTGCCCATCTCTCTGGATCCATGTCTGTCCAACTCAGGAGAAATGCAAGACATTTAGGCCATTAGTATTTAAATTGAGGTAATCTCATCCACACAAAAAGTACATTCAAAAAAAAGCTGCTGACAAATTCACTGTTGGAAGAGCTCAGTTTTGTTTGAAGTCACTTTTTTCCCCCCGTAATTAACTGCTTTAATTCTATGGTATGAAACTAAAATAGCTATACATACAACTTAATGCTAGCAATCATACACAGAAACTGCAGGTTTAAGTAATGCAAAAAATCTTGTGATGAGTGTGAAAAAGTTAACATTGCCCTGTGGTGGTCTTTAAATAAACAAGATTATGAAGCTTATGTGCACACAGTAGTATGAAAATGTAGTAAGCTTTCACATGCACAAATATTAGAGCTTCACAGCCCTTTATTACTTCAAGGTGATTGTAACAATGTGTCATCGTCTGGAAGGGACAAAGTGTGTTTGCAATCTTTGCGTTGATGCTGAGAATGCCATCATTAACAAAGCCATCTATCCCAGGGAGTGCTGTCTTCTTAAATTGTCACAACATTTGGCTTCTTTCTTTGGGTTCTTCCTGCATATACTCCTAGAGATGAAGTAGAAACATTACCATTTTACAATTAGCAGTGCTGGCTTTTGTCACAGGGTTATCCAACAAAAACAGATGAAAAATTAAGATAACCTTTTTAAGCACCATTACATATTCAGTGCCTACTTTTAATAATGTTTTCATACTGTTACACCCAAAATGCCTTACAAAGACTACCTATAGGTTTGAAAGTAATGACTTTTTATAGTATTTCCTTCCTCAGTAACTACACCTCTCCTGCTACTCTAAAACATCTACAACCACAATTTGCAAGCTTTTAAAAGAGAAGTCTGTCACATCACTAAGACAGGGATTAAATGACTGATAAGTTCAATTATGCCATGTACTACTTCTAAGCCAACTAGCAATTAACAAAAAAACATCATACAAATCTCATACTTAAGATAACTCTTTCCTTTTCCCCAGCTGCCACATGAATAAACCAACAGAGTGTTGCAGCTATTCCATATGTCGATATACACAACTGGAAACAAAAGTGCAGTGTAAGGTCATCAGGCACAGCCCTTATAACAAGGAACCTGCTCAAGTATGAAAACAGCAATTATGACAAAAAACCCTCTCCACATGGAACAAACAGACACATATCTATTTAGAAAGGTATATTGCACTATGCATAGCACAAGTAACAAGGGCTTGGCGCTGCAGGCTGCTATCAAAAGTAGCACAACTCAGCACTGATTAGGTTCAAGCAGTTCTGGAGTGTCCAGCAACGTGAGAGCAGCCATTGACACAAGGCAGTGGAAATCATATTGTGAGGTGCAGGGCAGTGGAAATGGAAGACAGCAATGGAAAGAATGAGCAGGCAATGAAATGAACAGGACTAAGTGCCATGACTTGGACAATTATGACTAAGGGGCTGAGCAGAGCAGCACACAGTGCAGATTGCTCTCATTGTATGTCTGATGCCAGACGTAAATGCAAAGAACACTGTAGATCATTGCAAGCTGAGCATGGATTGTATCATACTGGGGATGGCACCCAAATCTCAAATCAGTGCCAGACTCGATGCTGACACCACCCTTACACTACTACTCTTACAACCTCTGTCATACTGCAGCCAGTAGAGGTCTTAATTGTTTTGTTGTCCCATTTACCAGTTCATACCAGACATACTTTAGCAAATTTGCAGATGAAAACCTGCCTTGATGGCTACCTCTGGTTGTTATAATTATAGGGCTCACTTTATTTTCTTCTTAATACTTCACAGAGATTATTTACTACCTTTGCTAATTTTTCTCTAGTGTCACTAGTTGCAGAACAAGTGCTCTGCTCCACTTTCATGGTGACAGCACTGCCAGAACTGGCAACTGTAAAATAAATGAACAAATGCTGGTTGTAAACTCATCACTTGCTTTTCTAGTTTGCCCTCCTTTTTTTCCTCTTCAGACTGAAATGCTACAGATGCACATGCATAGTTTCTTAGTATGTGTCCTCCTGTTGCCACTTCTCTTGTTCCCAGAGTACTCTGAAAAGCCCAAACACTCCAAGAAAACAGCACATTAAACAGCATACACACTGCGCTACAACTCGTAGATACTCCCTGCCAGCATTGCTCCAAGGCAGTGATAAAAAAAGAATTCCCTTTATAGAAAAGATTTGATACTTAAGAAAGATAATTCAGATCACTATGGAAATCCTGCTGCATTATAAATTTGCCTTATTGAGCCCAAATATTCCCTGGTTTTATATGTGACTTGTGTGTCCTTCATGCATGAATGGACTGATAACCAAGAGGTCCAGCACTATTATGAAACGTTTTTAGTCAAAGGCAAGCAGTCAGTAAGCTCTGTATGCAAGTACAGAATACTCCACTTTTGCAATGGGGTCATTAAGACTCAAACATTCTGCAAGATGCTACAGTACCATACATAGAGTTTCAGGTCTGTATGATGACTGAACACCCACTGCTAAGTCTGATACTGTCCTTCCTGTCCTTTCAACAGGCTTAGTGCTGCAGAGAAGTTGTATACAGAGCTAAGAATCAAATGCCATTAACAATCTAATCCAAGTCTGGTTTGTCTACTAGTGGCTTCTCAAACAGTTGCAGGGAATACATCTGGCAAATTTTTTTGTGACTGGGTATCTGGTGAATGAAAGCAAATGAGCTGTGTAGTCCATTCTATACACTATGTTTATAGAATTTGGAAGTGGATGGTAAAGTTGTCAGCACGTGTTTGTTTAAAGAGATAAGTTTAAGACATAGCAAAGCAGGTGCACAGGAAAAGGAAAACAATATGTTGCCCATTTACTTTTTTCTAGATACTAGTAACTTATTCACTATAAGATCCAAGCACTCATTTTCTACACACCTGAAACAGCCTTGTTAGACACTCTGCTCTCTGAGGCCTTCTTTTTATTTTGCTCAGCCCCCTTCATTGAGCTCTTAGGGGTGCTAATTAAATATAAAAGGAGTTAATAAGTCACTTGCAATAATGTTGAAAGACTGTATCTGAAAATATAGACACTATCAAACTCCATTTGGCATGAAAACATGTTTACAGTGTCCCACAGAGCCTCCTCCTGAGTCTGTGTACAATTCCTATTAACATTATTAGGGCTTACATAGATACATTAAACAGGAGAACATCTCCCTGTGAACAGACTTTAAAAACTCTACTCAAGAAACTGATTCAGTTCATATACTGTGGCATTAAAGCCTACATATAAAGCCAAACACATTTCTTCAAAGTGGAAGCAAAGCTTCATGGAATGAATGTTACAAATAGAAATGTTGGGACACAGTGTAAATGGAGACAACACATTAAAAAGGATGAGAACACTAAATATTTTCTTGCAGTATAAGGTAAAACAAAGCTTCATGACTCTCAAAATAGCCATTATTCTTATTTTGTAAAACAGATGCACCAGTATGTGTAAATATTAATCTGAAATCACTGTTCCCTTGCTTCTGGCATTTATTTAGGCTGTGAAGACACTGCGTCCTTACCCTTGTCTGCAAAGCAGCCTGTGAACTGGGGCATTCTGTCCCTGATTTGGTTGAAGCACGCTGTTAAAACACAAAACAGAAATCAGTGCTTTTTAACCTTTCTTTTTAAAAAAGAGTCTCCCAAGCAAGGTTGAATCAAGCATCACATTTCACAGAACAGGTTTCAGAAAGGCCAACAGTTTCTGTACTGCAGATGACATGCAGGCAGAAGTGGTGGGAACTAGAATTCCAGAATAGGATTGCTGCTTCTGTTTAAAACAAAAGCAGAAAATGACAGATGAAAACTGTCATTACATTTGATTATGCTGCAAAGCAAGGAAAAGTAGAGTGTCAAACTGAAGCTTAAGAGATACTCCTAGTGTATCTCAGAGGAAAACCTTGAACCTGGCACAGAGATTTAAAGCCATGAGAACTGATTCTTTCCTAATTTCTAATGACCAATAAATCCCTTTCTCAGGATGTGCTAAATCAGATTTCATTCCTGCCACAATGGTGGCAGGAATTGGGGTGACTGGTGAAAAGCCAGCAATGCAGATGAAACAACCTACCACTAGAAGAGAGTTCTTTGAAAGCATCCTAAAACAAGCAGTCTTCACTCACCGGCTTTCAGGAGTTTTTTGTTTGATGATTATTTTTTTACTTGGCATTCCCATTTCTGAAGCCCTAGAGAAACAAAGTGTTGAAACATACTTAAACCATAAAAATCATCATCTAGGTCTTAAATAGAAACAGTAAAACACTCTCCAACAGGATGGATATCTGTATGTATTCCTGCCAGAGCAATACTACAGATTACCACCTTATATTCGTAAGCAAATGTAACACAACTGTGTTGCAAAGTAATGCCTGCCACTGTTCCCCAAAAACACTTTGTCAGAGATGCTCCATCCAGTATCTCTACTGCTAGGCACTTTAGAATGGCTCATAAAGTAACTGTGGAGCACTTTCTACAATTTACAAAATCAGCCATAAACTAAGTGCTCACCACTGGAATACAGCATAAATGCACAGCTTAGAACAAACATTTAGGATACCTTTTCATATGGGAGAAAAAAGTAAGATCAAACTATTATTAGCAATGCACCACACACTTGAAGACAAGGGATTTTGTTCATTCTTCCTAGGAGAGAGATTAGTTTGCAAAAGCTCCAAAAGCTACTTTTTTTCACTATTTCCAATGCTTTCTACTCATCCTCTTGCATCCTGTCTCACACCACCACCAATAAAGAAGTGCACATACTTCATGTACTTTTTCCTGTCCAGAGATTTCTGTGTAGCTGTTGAAAGTGTCACCCTCTCCCTTGGGCTCTTCACTTTATCCTATAAAAGCAAAAGAATCAACCATAACATTAGGTACTGCTCCTATTGAGCTTAATCCCATTTGACCTGCCCCTACTTAAATAACCATTTTTGTTTAAAACCACCAAACACCAAGACCAGCAATGCTTTCAGTACTGTATGCATTCAGGCTACATTCAAGAGTTATTTATCTTTTTTAAAATTGAAGGATCTTCCTTCCATGACCAGATTAAAAAAGTTTGTGTGCCATAACCAATTCTTGTTACAGACTTTTTGTTATTCTTTCACAGTGTTTTTCATTCCAATTTTTATACGCCTCACATTAAAAGTTCCAACATAGTAACATCCTTATTGCTGTCTACCTGAAGCGAGGTTGTAGCCAGGTGGGGGTTGGTCTCTTCTCCCAGGCAACCAGCACAAGAGGACACAGTCTCAAGCTGCACCAGGGGAGGTTTAGGCTGGATGTTAGGAAGAAGTTCCTCATAGAAAGAGTGATTGGCCATTGGAATGGGCTACCCAGGGAGGTGGTGGAGTCACCATCACTGGAGATGTTTAGAAAGAGACTGGATGGGGTACTTGGTGCCATAGTTTAGTTATTAGATGGTGTTGGGTGATAGGTTGGACTCAATGATCTCGAAGGTCTCTTCCAACCTGGTTTATCCTATCCTATCCTATCTTATCCTATCCTATCCTATCCTATCCTATCCTATCCTATCCTATCCTATCCTATCCTAGAGCACTGACCTCTCATTTGAAGAAAGTTCTCCACAGTGGCATAATGAAACTACAATTTAGATTTACAAGACTTTTTACTGCATGGGGAAGAATCTCTGAAAAGTGATTCTTAGAGCAGCCGAGATTCTCTTCAATCCAACGCACCATCTGCCTGAGCATCTTCTCTTTCCGCACTTCACGGTCATGACGCAGAATGTTCATCCTTTCCGAGGCCTCCATCATGAAGAAGATGTCATGGATGTCATACAGGGCTGCTCGCAGCTGGCAAAAGTAATTATCATGTTACTAAAACATTCAGTCCAACTGACACTCACGTGGGTTTGGTCATCAAGCTCTTCCTGCTTTCAATATGAACAAAACACTCGAAAAGATAATTTCTGAAGTCTCTTCAAATGTGTCAGGACAAAACCGGAATCTTCACAGCCACAGTTTAAGGTTTTTACTTTAAAGAAAGTCACTGTGAAGGTTTCTGTATTTGTGCTACAATAGCAGAAGGGCTAAGGAAGGGGGGGGGGGAAAAAAGGTTTAAATTGTGTCACCTGAGCCATTACTCTTTCATGAAGGGATGCATCTTGAGCTGAAACACTTCCTCTTTTTAATGGGGCTTCAGACTGAAAATTTTTTATGAACTCCATAGTATCCTGGAGAAGACAGGAAAATAAGATCAAGCACCAAGCATTCTCCTTCACAACAAAGCAGTCACTACAAACCACACACCTTCTTTGTTTACTTGGACCTTGTGACACTAAGCAACACAACGCTCATACATTCACATGACAAGCATTCCCAAATTCTTCTGAAAGCAGAAAATGCACTTCAGCTGTCAGCTGAAGACAGGAGCAAAAACAGGAGGAGAAGATGCAGAATATAAAAAGGCTGATCTTACTTTTACAGTTTGCTTAAGATGTTTCAGTTTTTCTGTCTGCAGGAGTCTACGAGTGAGAAATCCCTTTGCCACAGCAGTGATCTTGTCAAACTTCACTTGTATCTCTGGACTGAAATACTTAAAAAGGAAAAACAAAACCCAACCATTTTCTAAACATTCAAAAAAAAAGGCCAAGAATTATGAATTATTTGTCAAAACCCAGCAATCATGTGGCGTAAGTTTTCAAGTAAGAAACAAGCTGTTGGTAAAGGTTTTGGCTAGACCAGATGTACCTCCCCATAATATCAACTTAGCAGAAGCAATATATTGCTATATGGTTGTGTACATGAGAGAGAAAAATGTCCCATACAGTTCTCATGTAATCAAAGTCAATATAAGAAGGGACACTCAACTTTTCTATGAGAATTATTGCTGAACAGCTATTATAAAGTTATCAGTGTGTTAGAAAAACTAGAGCAATAAATCAATCTCCTTTCTTTTTCCTTACCTGAGTCCACCTAGTTTTGATCCTATTACTTGGCCTAGATACTGAGGTTTTTATAACTCCACTACCTGATGGTCCCCAGAGAAAGAAGGAAGTTTCACTGGTTGAAGTAAAGGTGTCAGGTGTTGTAGTATGAGCAAAACCTGCATGCAAAGCAGAATGTAGAGGTCAACACAGGCTTTTGTCTGTAAGAACCATGTTTGTGTATACACACAGATCAGAGGTAGCAGCTCTGACACATATCCTAGCCAAATGTGCTAAAAAGAGAAAACATTCTGTAATATTCTGGAACAGATGAGAGGTGTTCCATCAGCTACTATTGTACTCCCTCACAGCTGAGAACCCTTGCCAGAGCTCCTCTAATCCTCCTGGCTCACTGCTATGCACCTGCGTGGCATGTGGATGACTCTTCTGTGCCAAGAAGCAAATCCACACCCTGATCCTTGATCAAAGAGTTTACTCTTAGCTTGTTTTCCTCAGATATGCCCTCTAACAATTACGTAACAATACATGTAACAGTCCAAGGACAGCTGAAACTGTGCCGAACGCCAGCTAAACAAAGACCCACCACAGAAATTGCTTATGCATGCTGTCAACAGCTGAAGGCAGCAGCTGTCCACATGTCCTGACCAACAAGTGCCCTAGGACAGAAGGCTGCTTTTCTCAGTACAGTGGGGCAGCTAGCTCAGCCAAGCACTGCAGAGCAAGACACATCCCATTGCACCCCTCCGTTTTACCAATGCTGGTAGAGTTTGCATTATGGACTGTCTCCAGTTGAGACTGCACACTTTCCAGCAAGCCACTTTCGCTTTTTTTCCTCCACTCCAACTCCATCCTACTGTTAATATTCACTTTGGAAATTTCTATCTCCGTTGTAGTGATCTTCTTTCCTTTCAACTTTCTCTCCTGCTCTTCCAGTTCCTGCAAAAGAAAGAATAAAGTATGAGAGGGTTTTTCTAACTCGGAAAAGCAATAGAATATACATTTTAAAGGCAGCTGTTTCTGACAAACTGCAATACCACACACATGCCCTTGGCTTAGAATTTTTCCTCTTTTTACTTTACCTTCTGCAGTTTCTCCTGTTCTCTCTCTTGTTCAGCTATCAGAATCGACAGTTGTTGTGCATGCTGTTCTTCAAGTCTCTTCCTCATTTCTTCAAAGGCCAACATTTTAGTTTTTAAAATATCTTCTGGAAAGATAAAGAAATTATTTCATGCTTGATACTTTGTAAGTTATGAACTTTGCCAGACATGCTTATAACAGGAGTAGTTTGCATTATCACTAAAAAAAACGCAACTATCTTTGCACTGCACAATGGAAACCTGCTCAGAGAACCTCATCAGTTACTGCAGTCCTTCAAAATATTTGTATGTTCATATTTGTGGGACAAGCACGTGAATGCACCAGCAGCAACACCAACTGAACCTGTATTAAAACAAGGACACCAAAACTGTCTAGCTCTAAGAACTGTACACCTGCACTGGCTTGAGTGAATTAAAATATTTATGTCACTTCAGCTTGGTTTAGTAGAGACACAACACTGGTGTAACAGAGACACACCACTGACTAATCATCATTGGGGTTTTGTCTAGATTTACAAACTGAGAAGTGAGTTTAAGAAAAACCCTCAGCTAGAGGAAATCTTTTACCTTTTGCCATACTATCAGGGGCTGCATTCTTGGTAACGTTAACTGATCCCACAAGATATTTCTGCTCTTGCAACCACTGCTTCTCTTGTTCTTCCGCTCCAACTGCTAGGACGCAGGGACTGCTTTCTTTTTGGCAGCTGTCTGTGTCCAAATCAAGCCTACGTTTCACCTTTTCAAAACTGTTCTCTAGGAACTGCTCCTTTGCTGGAGAAACACTTGGAGTGTCCACCTGCTGCCGCATGGCCTTGCTCTGCATTAGCAGCAGGGATGGGTTTTCTACATCGTAAGATTTATTGAGTTCCACTGGAGAACTACATTTAGCATTTTCTAGAGCAACAGGTGGTTTGCTTTCATTCGCAGTTAGGAGCTTCTGTGCTACTGTAGACTGACTGATGGCAAATGGCTCGTTCAGTTTTGGAGCCACAATGTTAGTACTGGTCTCCACTTTATAGGGCCCTTTGCTGTCCATCACTACCTGTCCTTCCACCGTAGCTGACAACATTCCTTTGCTTTCCAAGTGCCCAAAGGAATGGCGATTCGGTTTGCCAACTCCCAACCCATCACAAGGGCCTGAAGTATTCCTATTGACACCAGGAACTCTGCTAGGGCAGACCATAGAGAAGTCCAACATGAACCTGGGCACCGATTCTGACACGTTATTTTTATCAGCGATATCCTGCATGATTAAATCCATGGCTCTGCCCTTGCCTTTGGGACTCAGCTCGTAGGCATTCACAGGGCTGTTTATCACGACGTGTCCCATGGACAAAGGCCTCGGGCGCCTCCGGTGCATTTTAGGACTCATGCTCGGCTCTGGGCTGGGCAACTTGGCGTAAGAGCCCATGAGGCTCCTGAGAATACCGCTGTCACGATCGAACGTACAAGTCTTTCTAAGATCTTCATCCGAATCTGAATCCACCAGTGGGGGTGTTCCAACTCTCACAGGTATGTCCACTTTAGAAAAGCTGGATGAAGCAGACATATTTGTGTTCGTCGTATGAGTAGAGGCACCTTGGAGAAAGGTATTTGATTTACTAAGACTGGGTTTATCAAGTGTCAGAGCAGTGCAACTCCTGCCTGCAAGCTTTCCTCTTTCTTTCACAGAGTCAGTTGTTTTAACACCATCATTTTCTTTGTCTGAGTGACTTTCACTTATACTCCTCTTTGAACTACTTTTTGAGCTACGCTTGGCTTGCTCTTTCTCTATATGCTCCCTCGATTTCTTCATCAGGTTCTGAAGACTCATGACACAGGGATCCTGGACTTCCTCATCTGCTGGTGGCACTCCTGGTCCCCCTTCCTTTTGCAAAGCATTTGACACAAGCTTATCATGCATGCTGTCAGGACATGCGGCCCTTGGACAAGGTACCTCTTTTGAGACCTGACTCTCACTTTGTTTTGAAAACACATTTTCTTCTGCTGCTTTAACTACTTCTGTCATATTTGATGTCCCCTGCCCAGTACTATCTGATGGTTTAAGTTCTGGTGTCTTTTCAAGCTCTGTGGGACCATGGCTTTTAGGAGAACATGCCAAATTGACATCTGTCAGAGCTGCCAAGTCAGTCGAAGCTTTTGAATCAGGATCAGGGCAAGGATTCTCAGTCTCTCCTATGTTTGTGTCACTCACATTGGGTCCTTTCCTGATCTGCAAATACAAATTGAAAAAAAAAATCAGGTGTTTTCAATGAAACCTCCTCAGATTCCCACAAGCCTTTTTTAAAAAAGCATGCTACCACATTAACACCAATTAAAGTTTTCAGTTCACCTGTTGCCAGTTTTCTGCACGTTACTTACAACACAGAGTTCTTTGCAATGAGAAAGAGGTTTATCAGCATTTGCACTGATACCAAATATCTGAACACAAAGATTCTCTTTTTTGGGATATATTCAGATAATTTTATGGCCTCAAATTATCTTGCAAGATTCCCCTTAAAATATGAAAAAAATGTTTATATTAAATATGAAATAAATTGAACCATTTCAGCATAAAACATAAACTAAACTATAGAAGACTAAGAACGATAAACAAAACTCCTAATAAAAAGTGTGAAGCTATAAAATCATTTCCTCACTCATCCAGAGACCATTACATATGGGTTTTCATTTGTCATGTACTTGGAAAACCAACTTTAGTTGAGAATTAAATACTACTTCTAGCCAGCATTTGTTCAAAAGAACTTTCACAACAAAACAACGCTGCAGATTGTGTTGCAACTCAGTTATCGAGGGGCCGTCTTAGGCAAAAAACCAAACCAAACCAAACTACTCTATTTTTGTACTGAACAATGTTCCTGGTCTGCTCTTCAAATCCCAAGCCAGGTGACTGTTGCCATGTACACTCTAGCAAGCAATGCAAGCAAGTAGGTTTTGTTTGCCGCCTTAGTAATGCAACAAATCCAGTGTTGTTTGCACTTCTTTAACCTGTTGGTTAAACACTGTGTTACAACTGTTTCAAAGACAAATAATATGGCTTGATTAAATGTATGTAATAATTTCAACTTAAACCTCTACTAAGTTCAGTAGTGAGCAGCAAAGAGAATAGTTGCAGAAAAATGATGAAGCACACAACAGAACTACAGGTTGTTGCAAGGGTAATTTGAATAGAGTTTATTGCCTGATTAACCTACAAACCTGCAAACAAAGCAAGCCTGCTGCTTTGATCAGGTGGGGTTGTTCATTTGTTTTTACAATCTAGTTTTTTCAAACAGTTACAAAAGCAACAGTCAGTCGTCTGATGTGGTTTGTCTTTTGCATGTAATAAAGTAAGCAGTGAAACACAAATCAACTTAGGTATTGTCACTAAATAAACAACTAGCAGGTCACAGAACATGAAATACCAGCAAACAGTTTCTGGAGAGTTAAATGCTGTTCATTTCATGGTTATATTGGTGAATACTTAAACCCCAGCACCTTCCCAAAATGTCTACTAAGATAAGTTTTATGTGAAGCAGTTAAGGAGGCTCTGGACTAACGCTACCTGAATATTTTCCAGGATCTCCTGTACACGATCCAGTAAAGCTCTTTTCCGTGAGTTCTGTCTCCAGGTCTCTAGGTCCAGTGCTTTCTGTTTATATTGCTGGATTTCCTTTCTCTTCTCAAGGCTAAGCTGCAAAACAGAACACAAGAAACATGGCAGAATTTACAGAAAGAAAAACAGAGTAGAATGACAACCACCTAAGCTGAGATTTTGCACACATTTGAAATGTCAGCTTCTTTTCAACCAATGATTTTTTTAATGGAAGGTGCACAAGATGCCTTCTTGGCACACATGCAAATGAACAGGAAATTAAAAGGTCATTTATTAAACATTTGCATGACTTTCTAAATAATTTGCATGGAGAGGTACATGCTGCAGTAACAACTTCAAATGTCACAAGGCTCAGATCACAGGACAGGGCTTTCCTAGGAGACAGGAGGTTTGGGCATCCTGGGGAATCCTCTGTGGCTGATCTTCCTTCCTGTATTCAAACCATTAAGCTCCACAAAGCACTAGCTTCCCTCTTGAACCAGAAATTCATTTCACAAGACAGAAATGTATGCAGGCAGTCTTCAGGACCCTTTCAACAATCACATTCTGAAAATCTTCCGAGCTACTGCTTTAGAATATGTTGTTTGGATAGAAGTCAAAACTAGGTCTACAAAACTACACCTACCAGACAGTTTCACCAAGTTCTACAAAATTAAGTAGTCTGAAATCAAATTATGCATTTCTCCTATGAAATCTTAAAATACCCACTCATGTGTGAATGAAAGACACTACAATGCATCATTTACACTCCAGTGTATATCTGCATCACAACTTTTGGAGCTCATTGTTGATGGGTCTCTCTGTTCAACACTCCCCACCACAGAAACAAGGAAGTCAGCTGAGGTATTGCAGACTACCAACAGACTTCTGTTGGCTCCGTTCGCATTAAGCATGGCATGACTTAACACAATTGATGGGCTGTAAGCCCATGTGAAAAAGCAATTTACTTTAAAGCTTTTCACCATCTCAGTACTTCCTTGTTGCACTTTTTCTCTTTTTATTTTTTTTTTTTTGACACTTTTAAACAAACTCACATGTTCAGTATTTGGAATGTCATCAGTTAGGCCCAGCAACAACATCCATTTATTTAATACCACAAACATTTTTACTCCCCTTGTGAAGACAGCAAATTTCAGGAAATGAAAGGTAGTGTAGTTGGTGTGAACAAAAGTAACTCTACCCCTTCACTCTGTAAAGTTAATGCTAGGGATGCTCAGAATACACCAAGCAGCAGGCCAGATAATACCTTACACAGGGCATTACCTTCAGTAGAATAATTACATGTGAGCATCCAAGCTAGTGCCAGCAGCACAGAAAGCACACCGGGGAAGGAAAAGAAAGAGGGGGATAAAAAAAAAATGCCTTACCAGAGGGGAAAGCACAGGAATGCCATGGAACTGAATGAGGGAGATATTTTTGTGCTGAACAGTGAAAGGGGTTTCTCTTTTTATTGCTTCTTCCTGGATTCTAGAAAGATGCTTCTTACAGAATATTTCATAGTCCTCCATCTTCATGTTAACTAAGCTGCAAAGAATATTAACATTATTCTTCCACATATTTCCAGCACCACAATGAGAAAACACCACCACAACTAATTTTGCATTGCTATATTCTAAGAAACAAATTATACATTAAAAAAAAAAAGTTTCTCTTTTCCTATGATTAACAAAACCTGCAAACCTTTTTTTCCCCCTATATAAAATCTCCATATATATATATATGCAAAAAAACCCAAGATGATCACAGGTACACCGAGAAGAAAGCAAGCATTGAAATAATCAGGATTTACAAAACTTCACATGCTACAGATAACCTTCATTTCCATCACAGGCTAAACCTTTTAAGATCTCCCAGCACCATCTGATAGATCCTATCAACCGTAAAACAGCAATAAACAAAAACTGCTGCAAAATCTAAGTAACAAAAATAAAACCTAATTAAGCTGGTATTGAAGTGAAACCAGTCTCCATATTTAGGGGGCTGGAGGAATATGTGCATTGCTCCCAGGAGCCTCCTCCTCGGTACATCCCTGTATGAACAAACGTGAATGCATCCACACGAACACAAAAAAACCCCACATTACAGCCGTGTCTACACATCTCACATTGCCTATCGCTACCAGCACCACTTGCCACGGCCTGCCAACGCTTTTGTTCCCCTCGCACACTCTTCGGCTGGTTTCTGCCTTCTTCTCGCCCGCACCCAGCCCTCCCCGGGCCGCCTGACAGGACCTCCGCCACCGGGCCGCAACGGCAGCCTCGCCTTGCCTCCCGCCGCCTCTCTCCTCGCCTGCCCCAAACCCGCCTCCGGTGCCAGGTAACACCGGCAGGGCCAGCCTAGGCATCGCGGCCCTCACCGCCCGGCGCCAACGCTCCTACCACAGCCGCTGTTCCCCCGCGCACAGCCCCCGAGACCTCCGCGCTCCCGGCGGCGCGCTCTGTACCCGTGCGGGGCTCGGCGGCCACAGGGCCCGCGCGCCCTGCGCGGCGCTGCCTCAGCGCTCCCCGGCAACCGCCCGGCCCGCCGCACTACAGACCCCAGCGCGCACCGCGGACCAGCTCCTCCCTCCGCGGGGCGGGACACAGCGGGTGCTGGCGGGCCTCCGTCTCGGGCCCAAAGCTCAGGGTGAAAAAGCCTCTAGATTTGGTCTACAGAGGGCGGAGAGCTATGTTGTGGTGAGAGCCCACCTGCAGTGTTGTGTCTGATTCTGAAGCACAGCGAGACATGGACCTGCTGGAGCGGGACACAGCAATGGTCGGAGAGCTGCAGCACCTCCCCTGCGAAGACAGGCTCAGAGAGTTGTGGCTGTCGAGCCTGGAGAAGACTCTAGGGAGACATTATAGCAGCCTTCCAGCACTTCAAAGGGGACCTGCAGGAAAGATGGAGAGGGGCTCTTCGCCAGGGAGTGTGGTGGCAGGACGAGGGGTAATGTTTTCAAACCAAAAGCAGGGAAAATTAGGTTAGATGTTGGGAAGAAGCTTTTCACTGTGAGGGTGGTGAGACATTGGTACAGGTTTCTCAGAGAAGCTGTGGATGTTCTATCCCTGGATGTATTCAAGGCCAGGTTGGATGGGGCTTTGAGCAGCCTGATCATCCCCACGCATGGCAGGGGGGTTGGAACTAGATATGTAAGGACCCTTCCAACCCCAACCATTCTATTATTCTGTGATCTACAAACCTCTTCATATATCTGAGACCAAACAGACCAAGATTATCACTTTTTGGGCAAGCTCCCAGGCAAAGGTAGCCCCAGTTCTCAGAGGCATGAGATAGGTCTGAGCCAATTCTGGCTTCTGATTTCCACCTGTAGGCCAAGACAAGTTCTCCTGCTGGCCTGGTGAAGTCTGTCCTGCTCTATCACATCAAATATCATATGGCTATGCAGGCAGGACCACAAATGTGCCGCCAGCAGGTATCAGTTACACTGAACACGCCATGATGAGAAAGATAAACTCTAGAGCCTGTTAAGATGCTCTTTGAGGACAGCATCACAGTATCACTACAGACATCCTACCCTCCTGCCTGGGTGGCAGCCAGCTGCTGCTCCAGCCAGCTGGAGGAGCAGGTAATGCTCAGCCCTGAGGCAGGTCAGGTGGAAAATGCACTCTCCTTTGCCAGCACTCGGCCGAGGGAAAATTAATTTGCATTTATGGAAGCATCTAGCTCCCAGTGAGCATGTAGAGACGTTAAAGCTGTTGTTCTTGTTTCCAAAAGCAACTCCTTCATCTGTTACCTCTTCAACATGTTAAATACTATTGAGGAGCATTTCAGATCTCTAGCTTTAATCTTAACAAATGCTGTCATTTATCGAAAGACTTTGAAATACCTAACGCATTTAATGAGGTATTTCTGTGTTATCTGCCTGCATTTCTTCAGATACACATGGCAGAAGCCTAAAACTACAAACAGAAAAGAATATCCGAGGTGTTTAGAACCAGGTGGGACAATATGTGACAAATATTTGCCTCAGACATTACAATAGTAATAATAATACATAATTATAACCTATCTATAATTATATATTTTATTATATTTATTGTATTATTTGATTAAATGTATAATTATATATTATATAATAATATATACTATATAGCAATAATGTATTATACATTTAGAAGATATCCCATTTAGAAGATTTCCTGGTGCCTGTTCCACCCCTGGTTGGTAAGAGAGCCTCACTTACAAAGTCATTCCCCCGCCCCCTTCCTACAGAGAACGCAGACGCACAAAGTCCAAATCCTCATTCTGATCAATAGAAACTTCTGTTTTCTCTGCTTGCTAGTCTGTTTCTGAACTAAACGTATCCACTATCTACAACCTTCACCAATTCCTCTCCTCCTTGTTGCCCTTTCCTCTGCATTCTTCCCAATGGTTGACACTTTTGAAACCCACACACTCCGTAATATATACTGGAGTTAGAAATATGTAGACATTCTATAAGAAATACAGCAGCTAATTGGAAATCAATATTATATTTCGAATTCCTGGGCTGGGATGGCAGGACAAAAGCCTTGACGCTCTCCCGACACGCAGGTCTTCCGCCACTCTCTGGGCAGCGGTGCCTTCCCTTGAATTAATACCATTTGATTTTCGTCCGTGCCACTTTTTATCTTATTAATCTGATTTTCTCGCGGTGCTCCTCCGCCCCGTCCCTGCGGGGTTCTGCCTCCAGGCTTTCCGACCCGGGACCCACCGGCCTCGCCCTCGCCGTCCCCTCACCGCCTACCGCCCGCCCCTCTGTGCGCGCCGGCGGCGATTGGCTGTCAGTGACAGCTGCCTCGCGCTGGTTAGCTGAAGGTGGGCGAGCGGCGGGCGGCGATTGGTTGTTGGTGGAGGGCGGCTGAATGCTAGTTGGCTGGCGCTGGGCATGGCGGTGTTGCTGTCGCTGACGCCCTTGCCCTGAAGAGTGGTGGTGGCGGCCGTGGGTTTTCTGTCGCCCAGAGCGTCCCGGTGGGCGCAGCCGTCGCCATGCTGTGCTATGGGGACGGCCTGCTGAGCTCGCTTACGGCGCTGCTGGGGGCGGCGCTGGCACTAAGCCGCAGCCCGGTGCTGGCCTGCCTGGTGACGGCCGGTTTCTACCTGGTGCTGCACCTCTTCAGCCTGGAGCCCGCCGCGCCTCAGAGCGCCCAGCGCGTCCTGCGGCCCCACGGCACCGCCGCCCGCATCGCCCACCGCGGCGGCGCGCACGACGCGCCCGAGAATACGCTGGCAGCCATCCGACAGGTCAGCACAGCGGGGCCTCACCGTGGCAGTGCCCGCCGCCCCTTCCCGAGCCCCTGTGCCCTTGTGGTCGGCGAGCCGGCCATGCTTCGGGGGGCGCTGGAGGCGCGTTTAACGTGCCCGGCCGCTGAGGGCCGTGCACGTCCTAGAACGAGGTGAGGAGTGGGAGGCAAAGCTGCCGAATGCTCTGCAGAGAGAGCGAGCCTCGGGAAGCTTGTCTCCGCGTGTATCTGGTGGGTGAGAAGCTAAGGCGGCGGGCCGCAGTACAGGCCTGTGGTTATGTCTGACGTGCCTTTTCAGCAGGCACAGAGCCTCCCATCCCAATGGCTCTCTCGTTCTCTGACTTGTCGCAGGAGGCTGTGTGGCTTGTCAAGCCTTCCTTCCCAAAGGGACTGGGAACAGTTTGATCAGGTCTGAGTTTTGTGGGCACTGTGTTACATCCTTGGGGCTGATGGGTAGTTTAGCAGTGCAGAAATAATGAAATACTGTGTTTTGCTGGCGTGGCAACAGACTAGAGACAGCGACTTGGAAAGATGTTGTTTGCTTCTTAATCCCTAAAGACCTGTAATAAGAATCCACAGTTAGAGGCACTCTGACATTGTGAAAACTTCACTGTCTACAGCCTTAATGCTGCATCATCTGCGAGGCATGATGGTTCAAGATTTGTTTTGAGAATCAAAAGAAATCATGATTAGTATTCTGTAATGTAGTGCAAGAGGATTGCATGGTGCTGCTCTGATGGTTCCTTGCCTTTGGCCAAGGTAGGGCTCTTACTTCTGAAGCTGCACAATAGAGATCCTTACTTGGCAGATACTTCTGACAAAACCTCTAGTGCATAGCTGGCCTTTGTTTTCCTGGTACATTGGCCCTTTTCCCGGGAGGGCATTTGGCCTTCAGAACAATTAATCTTGCTTGCAATGCACTCAGGTGCTTTTCTGAGTGGTTTCTGGGAAGGAGCCTGGGCAGGAGCAAGGTGTATGAAATATTCTAAGCTGCTTACTGCTTTCTGATATGGGAATTCCTCAGATAGGAGCAGGGAGTTGCCCAGATACATCTGTTTAGTACAAACATGGTAGGTGGTGCTTCTGGGAAGTTTTGTATCTACTGCATATGGCGGATCAACCATGCTGCACGAGTGGCCAATCTGACTCTTAAAGGAGATCCTGCATCTGTGTGCCAGTACGAAGGGGATGATGGCTTTCCCTTGTGCACGGACTTCATGCTCTGTTGGCCTGCTCTGGTTCTGGCTTCTAAGTACTAATCTATAAATTATACAAACTATAAGCATTTGCTTCCTTTCTATTTCAGAAAGTAGTATAACTTAGGAGTTATTAGAGCAGAAGGAAAGAGCAGGATTCTTTTCTACATTTTTATCCTGAAACAGTCTGAATCTCAAGACCAAAACATTATACCCATGGTTTAATCTGTAAAATAGGTTATATGCTTTCAGCTGGTCTGTGAATCCTTACAGTAACTTGGACAAAACCTACTTTGTTCTGCAGCTAAAGCTTATTGAAAAGAAAATTAACAGTTGGTTATTATTTACCATTATAGCTGGACCTGTATTAAACCTATAAAGCTGTCACTCCTGTTGTGTGTGTGTGTGTGTGCTTTTTATCTTTTTTAAGGCAGCTGAGAACGGAGCAACGGGTGTTGAGCTGGATGTTGAATTTACTGCAGATGGTGTTCCCATCCTAATGCACGATGACACAGTAGAAAGGACAACTGATGGCTCCGGACGACTGCAGGACTTGACTTTTGATGCAGTTAGGAAGCTCAATCCATCTGCAAAACATCGGCTGTGGTAATTGAACTATTGCCTTCTGAAACTAATGAACAGTGGGAACAAACATGCATGAGAAACTAAACTGTTGATCCGTCCCTGGTGAAAATATTTGTAAGTTTAAAACTCAGCCCAATACGTTCTTTCTCATTTGGCTTTGGAAGTGGATGAGGCTGTATCTCCCTACCCATTCTTGCAATAGGAACAGTGAAGCACAGTCAAGATAATTGGCTTTCAAGTACAAAATCCACATGAAATGAGTTAATCTCTACATGAGCTTCCCCTGAAATGACTTCAGGACACTGACATATCGTGAAACTCTCAGTGTCTTTAGTGTTGTCTTCAGTAATTGCTTCTAAAGTTAATTTTATTCACGTGTACTTCTTGTCTGATTGTGTCTTGGAGATTCTAAACATCAGGATTATACTGCTGAAAAGGACTTGGACAGATTTCTGGGGTAGTCTCAGGTAGGAGCTGCGACTCCAGGGGCTGATGAGGTCCTTGACAGTAGTATGCAGGAGAGAATGTTTTTATACATTACAAAAATCTTGATCAAAATGACACTTCTACAGTATTATAAGTGAATCTGTTTTAGAGGAGGAACTATAGGGTGTTCTTCTGAGATGCTGCATTAGGGATTTGCAGACTCCTGTAAATGTACCACCTGTGAGTCTGTGGCACAAGTAGCATCTAGCCTGTCTGCTACTGGAAAGGTGATCACCTGAACCACAGAGTGAGAACTTCCACTCAAGCAGTTACTGTTGATAGGCCGTTGTTTGCTGCCATCTTATCAGGAATACTGTTCTGGGGAGCTGTTTCTCCTGCATCCCCTGCTGGGGCCTGCATTTCTGGCACAGGGCTATGGAGTGCAGTCAAAGCAGGGTGAAGAGGGTAGCTAGGTGCTCAGTAGTTGGGCCTAAATGTTTGTTTGTGGTACTTGAGGAAGAAGATGAAGAGCTGCAGTTAGTGTTTTGGTGTGAGACATAGGGTCAGTGAGCATTGGACTAGACCTGGAATTTGGAAGAATATAACTGCCTAATGAGATGCTGGGAGGGAAGGTGTGCAGCCTTTCCCTGGGAGAGAGAGCCACCGCTGCCACTGCTGGCAGAGCTCAATCCCACTTCTAATACCACTGATCAGTAAACCGTGTTCGGGGATCCATAGGAAATAGTTGTGTTTAGTTGGGATGTGTGTGCCCATGTGTCTGCTCCTGTGTATCTTGACAGCATGCCAGTGAGGAGTTCTCTGTTTCTACAGGAGCAAATTCCAGGGTGAAAAGGTGCCAACTCTGAGAGAAGCTGTTGTGGAGTCTATGCAGCACAATCTTACCATCTACTTTGATGTCAAAGGCCATGCAAATCAGGTACCACTGACTGTTCTAAGGTACCTTCCTTCACCTTTCTTTTGGGTTTCTAAACTTCTTTTATGTTGGTCTCAAACTGCTAGGTGTGCTACAGTTTCCTCTCTGATGAGCGAGACTGAGCTGCTGTTTGTATCAACCAAAGCTGGGCTGTCAAAGCAAAGATGATGTCTTCCCTGCTCCCTCATCTCAGTCCATTGTTCTCAGCAGCTGTAGCTTAGAGTTAGGATGTGACTGGGGTGAATGTGGCATTCAGCTCACAGCTCACTGTGAGAGCAAAGTGAATTCCCTGCCTGTACAGAGGGGAGCTGAGATCTCATCTTCAGCCTCCAGCTGGGGATCCTGCTTATCTATAAAGGGATATACAGATGATCAATAATTAACACTTTATGCAAATTAGAATAGCAATATCTTCTCTTTAGCATAGCAAGATATGGAAATGCATTCATATTTCTCCTTGAACTAAACCCTAGGTAGTACTCCAGAATTGTATCCCCAATGTATGTAAGGGTATTTCAGACACTGAGAATGCCACTCCCTGCTGTAAACAAAAACAGGAGAAGGACTTCTCTTGCAGGAAATGTCATTTCTGCCTCTGTGGTATCAACAAGATGCTGGTTTTCTTCTCTCCCTCCTTTCTATTTCAATCTTGTTCAACAAAACAGGGAGGTATTTTAGAAGGGGATTACTCTCAAGTGACTTTGCAGTGTAAACAGCAGTGTGTGTGTCAAGATACCATCTGTGTGTGTCTCACTGGCAGGCAGTGGAGGCCCTCAGACAGCTCTACCTGGAATTCCCGCAGTTGTACAACAGCAGCGTGGTTTGTTCTTTCCTGCCAGATGTTGTTTACAAGGTGATGCTTTCTAAAAGTTTATTGGGGATTTTTTCTTTCTTTATTTCATTTTTTAGTTCTGTCTGGGAATTTTCAGTGAGATGTACAGCTCCCAGTTCCAGGTTACTTGGAGGTTGTTAAAATTGCCATGAATTGAACGAATGAAGCATAAACCAAGTCCCCTGCATAATCTTAGGAGATTATTCTATGCTCAGTGGATGCAGACATCATGAATCTACAGCCATCCCCTTCACTCTGAAAGCTATGGAGAGAAGAGTGCAGAGCTCTTAACAGCTAGCACATGGCCAAGGATTTGTGCACAAGGCGCTTGTTAGATAACCCTCATATCCTTAGTTAAATGTAGACTGTTCTTAAAACTCTTTTGTGATTCTTGTTTCCAAGTCTCTTCACCATGTAGTTTATTCCATTGTGTGGCTGTTCTGCAGTCACTTCTTATGTCTTAAAGGGGGAAAAAAAAAAACACCTAAGAGATCATAAACAGCTTTCTAAAAGAGCTGCAAAAGGATCTGGGGGAAGAGGAGGAGCCTGGTAAAGCTCCAGCCACAAGTTGGCACTTTGTGTCTAACCTATCTCCATATATAATTAACACTGCTTGGCTTTTGTTTGAATTATCCTTTTCTCCTTGATCTTCCAGATGAGACAAGCTGACAGAAACGTGGTGACAGCTCTCACACACAGGCCTTGGCACCTGAGCCACTTTGGAGACGGGACGCCCCGTTTCAGTTCCTTCTGGAAGCATTATTTGTACATGGTGATGGATGTCATCCTGGACTGGAGCTTACACAGCTTCTTGTGGCGGTTCTGTGGGGTTTCAGCTTTCCTCATACAGAAAAATTTTGTTTCTCAGTAAGTGTTAAAGCTTGCTAATGCATCAGGAGGCCAGACCGTTCTGCTAGTGTATAAGGGTGGAGTTAACATAGTCTATGTTAATTGATGTGTCCATTGAGTGTTTTGCAGGGTTGTTCACACAGCATGTGGTAAAGAAACTATTTCAGTGTTTGAAGCCTCTATCTTTCCATTAGTATCTTTTAGCTTATGTTATGTAAGAAGATTATACCTGTAAGGGGAAGAAAACTATTGCTTTGGCCTATATAATAAACCACCAAAAGATGACACTGGAAAAGATGATGCACTGTCACTTCTGGTGTGATTCTGACACAAGATTAACACTCAGTTGAAGCCTTAGCACAGCTAGCCTTAAATACAGCATCAGCCTTCCTCTTACGGTGTCTTTGCTCCTTGCAGAGAGTACGTCAGGCACTGGGCTTCCAAAGGAATTCAAGTGGTTGCCTGGACAGTGAACACATTTGCAGAAAAGAGCTACTATGAAACTGTCCTGGAATCCAGCTACATCACAGACAGCCTGGTGGAAGACTGCGATCCTCATTACTAGACCTGTGCCCTTCAGACACTCAACCAACCTCAACCAGCTCTCTTACGTGGGCAGCTCAGGCCCCACCATCCAGAGGGATGCAGCCAGGGAAAAGGAAGAGCTGCAGTTATATTTCTGCTGCAAGGTCACATCTTGGGCATAGAGATCCCCCCCTGTCACAGTGCTGGACAAAGCCAAGGTGCAGCCATTCACAATTTGAGATGGTGCTGTAACAGGATGAGACCTGAACAGCTGGCTGGGCAATACCCTGTATGCACAGCTTGCTTTAGAATTCTCAGACTACTCCTTTGTTTTGTGTAAATCTTGGTTATTAATTATTGGTTATTAATTATGTCAGTATTTTTTGGTGACAGGATGGAAAATCATGCCTTGATTTTGCTAATTTAAATGGTCTGTTGTGTGACTGTATGATAATGTGAGGTTGATTTATAGCATCTTAAAAGCATGTACATTACTGTTCTCAGAACAGAACCTGAAAATAATGGTGCAAAACCAGAGCTGAGTGCATGTCCCTCCTACAGCATAGAAAGGTGGCTGTGCTGCATCCTGGCAGCAAAAACAAAGTCATCTTTCCACATTCAACGTGAAGACTATGAGAATGAATGAATAAAGCTTGTTCTTGTTTTCCAGCCTGTTTGAAAGAACCCAGGGAGGACAGAAAATTGCTCCTGCACTGCAGAACCAACAATATCAGTCTTCTGGCACACAGCCTGTACACCTTATGCCCTCAACCACGAGTGCTATAATCTCTGCCTTTACTGCAGTGTTCAACAGGCACTCCCAGAGCAGCCATGAGAAGAGCAAAATGGCCCTTCACAGCAAGTGACCCTTGCTCCAAGTTCTGTTTGTTGTTGCTGCTCAAGTTGCCAGCATTGTTGAGTCATTGCACGTGGTGCAAGCACTAGGCTCACACTCAGGCAGCACAGCTGTACCTGTAGGAAAGGCTGGTAAAATGGAATCTCTGGCCTCACACTGGGTGTAAAGTTTGCCCTTTTCCCAGTACTTTGGTGGCTCACGCTCAGTTATGAGCATGAGGAGTAGATGTGCCTTTTCCCTAGTGTGTTTTTATGTCTGAGGCAATGAAGGGGGAACAAAGCAGGCAGTAGTAGAAAATGGGCTAAAAAAATATATATTGTTGTAGCAAAGTTGTGGCTCTGAATAAAAAGAAGCTGAAGCTAGTGTCTCCTACATGATAAAATCTCAACTGTGTCACTTGCAGTCTATCCTCTAGGGGAAAAGATGTGTGAGCTTTGTGGCTTTACACAGATGAGAATTTTGATAGCTCTGGTAATTTAACATCAAATCTGCTTCTGAGTGACTGTAATTAAAAAAACAATGCCTCAGAAAAGTGAAAATGAAACAGAAGCTGAGCCTGGCTCACACAAGTTCCTTTGCAGCCATGACAGTGTCTCAGTCATTAGAAACAATTGCCCTTTTCTTTCTTTCTGGTTTTATTTGACTAATTACTTGCTTTTGGCTTAGGTCAGGTAAAAGCAGTTTGAACAATGGGACTGATATGAAAATCTTTTTAGACTGAAGCTTTTAACTACACTCAGGCACAGGTTTTCTTGTATTTAGTCAAAAACAAGTGACCAGCTGTGAAGGGACCCTTGAATGGAGGTAACAGCCAGTCCTGGGGGAAGACTGCCTGTCCCCAGAATATCACTGCTTCAGAAACAACCCAAACAGGCAGGGTATTCTCCATCATCATCAACTGCAGTCAGGATGCAGTCTGCAATCTGCTCTTCCATTTAGGGACTTTAAAAAACCATCTGAAAGGTTCTTTCAGTTCTTAGTGGAAAGGTGTATTGCTTTCTGCAGAACACCAGTCAGGGACTTAACACTGATGACTGTTTCTGCCTGCTCACAGTCAAAAATATTTGTTGTCATCTTCGTCTTCCCACTGAGCTGCTTCTCGAGCCTGCAGAGCAAGCACCAGGGCCTCAGACATGCCTGGCCTGCTGCTGGGCTGGGATGCCTCCGAATCTGTGTTTCACAGAGGAAGTAATGTTAGCTGTGCTGGTGTCTGCATAACAACCACCCCCACTGAAACACCCCCTGCAGTGTCTCTCATCTGTCCAGCCTTTGGAGTGGTTACACATCTGTGTAAGCCAGGAGCAGTTTGAGCTTCCATGCAAGTTTCCATAGCTTTTTTTGTTGTTGTTGCAGACAAGCAATGTCCTAGGGGCTCCACATCCTTGACTGTTCTGAGACACCAAGATGTGAAGTACATCTGCAATGTAATGTCCTTGCCTATGGCTGCTCCCATAAGGCAAAATGGCTCCATTTACCCACAGAAACTCAACTCTGCTATACAGAGGTTTGTGATCTGCTTCAGAAGCCGCCACAGATTATCACCAGCAAGCTGCCAATGAGCACATCCTAGAGAAAATGTTTGCCCCCAAAATCCAAGCTTTTGTTTTCTCTTTACACAAGATGCTACAACTCTGTCTCTTACACCCAGCTGGTACAGGCTGTGTCTGTACTGCAGCAAACATTTTGACCGAGCTGAGCCCCTAAGAGCTGCTTTCTCCCTTTAGCATTTGTTGCTTACCTGGTGGGAAGTCAGACCCCCTCCAGATCCCAGCAGGATAGGGATACTGCAAACAAAATTCACAAGTAGATTTAGGTTGATGTTTCCCTCATGTGACTGTTCTCTTGGATTTAAAAAGATCCCAGTAACAAGGTACCTGTAACAAGACCCTACTCTCCAGATTACAAGCAGGTCTGTAAGAGTATCCCAACAGCTGTTCTGATTGCATTTTTTACCTGCTCAAATGAATCCTTAAAATGATTTCTATACATACAGGGTGACCTCTTTGTACAACAGCCTCCCATTGTCTATATCATGCCCCAGTTCTATACAGGGAAATCTAGCACAGACTGCCGCCTTTTGACCCTCTTACCTCATAAGATGTATTCTGACTTCTGTCAAATGCCCTTTCTGGGTAGTCTGTCATTCTCTGGGCAGGTTGCCTGGACAGGTCATATGAAGAGTTTCTCTGAAAGACAAAGTGTTTGGCATTAGCAGTACTGCATTCTGCCTTCCAGGATGTTCAGTGCTACTCACACCCAAGGCAACTAGCTTAAGGAGGTGGCTCTTCTACTGTATCTACAAGGAGATTATTCTGGCATTTCCTTTTGAACTCTGATCTTAATTGACCACAAGAATATCCACATTTTATAGGCTATCAAACCCTCCCCAATGTTAGATGGTTACCTTGATGTTGTATAGGATTTATAAAGGGGTTGGGTCAAAGCATTCAGTTTTGCCTCAGCTGAGAGGATTTTGTGGGGGATTCATAAATCTCTAAGGAAATCCAGATCCACAGAAGGAAGGCTGCCTCCTGCTTAGTCTAGGCAAGGTTAAAGTGTGGCCAAATCCTTTAGTGACCACCATTTCACTCACAGGTTAGGGATGTTTTCTTGCAATTTATAATCATAAATGATGTCTAGTGAGGGTAACAACTATTCTATGCCCTTCCAAAGCTAAATTCCAGTCTGGAGTGAATAGGGAATTTCCACAGTATCCTTTTGCTGTCTGGAGTTAACTTAGATGAAATTTTAAATACAGACAGATCCCAAAATGGCAGCCTGCTTGCAAGGCTAAAGGAACCCCATGGAATTGTACCAAGCACACAATTGAAACAGCAGCATCTGAACTATCAAACTGACCTGCTGGTCTTGTCTTCTTGTCACCAAGGGGTTTTGGTTTGCCCTCTGCAGTGCTCGTAGTTTTCGGAGCAAAAACATTTTATCTTTTCCTTCCTATGGCCAAGACACATCGGCTCATTAGCTGAAATTCACTCATTAATCTTCAGAGGCTCAAGGCCTGTGAGTAACCATTAGCCAGGAAAATCATTTAAATGCCTTTTAAACCATTTGTCTGCAGAGGGAGCTGCAGCAGTGCAGTTTGAAGGTAAAATTATTTTGCAACAGTTCTATTGGTGAGTCAAGTTTCCCTTATTCACATGGGGGAAGCATGAGCCAGCAGTGTGCCCAGGTGGCCCAGGCCAACAGCATCCTGGCCTGCATCAAGAATAGTGTGGCCAGCAAGAGCAGCGAAGTCATTGTGCCCCTGTACTCAGCACTGGTTAGGCCACACCTTTAGTCCTGTGTCCAGTTCTGGGCCCCTCAATTTAAGAAGGACATTGAGACTCTTGAACGTGTCCAGAGAAGGGCAGCGAGGCTGGAGAGAGGCCTTGAGCACAGCCCTGTGAGGAGAGGCTGAGGGAGCTGGGATTGTTTAGCCTGGAGAAGAGGAGGCTCAGGGGAGACCTTATTGCTTTCTACAACTACCTGAAAGGTCGTTGTAGCCAGGAAGGGGTTGGTGTCTTTTCCCAGGCAACCAGCACCAGAACAAGAGGGCACAGTCTCAAACTGCACCAGGGGAAGTTTAGGATCGAGGTGAAGAGAAAGTTCTTCACAGAGAGAGCTGTTAGCCATTGGAATGGGCTGCCCAGGGAGGTGGTGGAGTCACCATCCCTGGAGGTGTTCAAGAGGGGACTGGACATGGCACTTGGTGCCATGGATTAGTAGTCATGAGGTCTTGGGTGACAGGTTGGACTTGATGATCTTTGAGGTCTTTTCCAACCTTATTGATTCTATGATTCCATGAAGGCTCCCACCCTCCCTTGAACCATCATGGCAAAAGCAGATTACAGTTCCACAATAGCAGGATGAGACAATCAACAAGGAAGACAGATTGTAGGAAAAAAGAATAGAAGGCTGAAAGTCAAACTTACATTATGAATTTGCTTCTTGAGGAGTTTGGTCATGGTCTTTCTTCCTTCTATGATTTGCCAGTAAACATAAGTAATAATTCTAAATCACAGCAATAAAAAGTGTAACATATGAGCATTCATACTCAGGAGCACTGCCTCTTAGTCATTGCCTAAACAGAAAGCCATCTTGTTTATGTTACCCATTAAAAGATATATACACAGATATCTCTAAACACACAGACATAAAAAAGTATATGTATACAATTGCTCAAGGAATGCCAAACACATGGAATTGCTTAAGGCATTCTCTTGGAAAAGACCCAAAGACTGATTGGCTTCTGTTGGGGATGAGAGCTACAGTAACAGTAAGTCAGCAATACAAGGTGTGTTCAGACAGCAAACAGCAACCTAATGTTCTTAGCCAGCTCTGTGTCATTTGCTTAGACACATGCCTGGACCTGGAATCACAACACTGAACACTTGGAGCTCCCTGGCCAGTCCTGGTTCCACTAGAAAGCATGGGACCCTGCTTTGTTCGGGCTCCTAGGTGTGTGCATGCTGGTAGCAATTGCTAGAAAGAGCAAGTGGTACAGCCACCACATCACACCCTGCCAGCAGGCATAGCTGAACGTGCATGGTTTGGGCAAAATGATGTCCTTCAGCCAGACAACAATGTAGGAATTGGTCTGACATTAGCTGGAAGCAGCCTGCTTGTTAGCATCTCCCCATACTGTATGCTCACTTTAACACGCTGCTTGTGCACTGCCATGCCCTTCCACCAGAGTGTCCCTGTGGTAATTCAGCTGTTCTTGATGTGGTATCACCTTCTCCAGTGACTCCACTGATGTCAGAGTAACCACCAGCCAAACTGTTCCCTTTAACATTGCTCAGGTGCTAGTGCACATCTGGTTTCTACTGTCTGTGCTTGAGAAAGCTTGTACTGCCTGTGCTTGAGAAGAAAGCTTGCTCTTTCCCTACTGATTTATCCATCTCTGGAGAGGAAAAGAATAAACTCCACCCCCCTCACCTTTCCCACCCCAACTATTCTCCATGCTCTCTTTTGCTGGTGTTCCTAAAGCTACGTGTGCCCCTGCTAATATGACCTGGAGCCCAGGCAGAAGCTAGTGTATTTGTGTACTTCAAATACACCAATTTCCAATATATTCATATTTTTTTAATGCAGAATGGCTATGTCCTAGCCAGTTTGTTCTGCTTCAGGTGCTCTTCCAGGGCTTTTCATTAGCAGCTACTTACAAGGCAATCGTGGAGAGGATGAAGAAGAACAGCTCACTTGTAATTAAGTTATAGTAGATCCATGCTACCCATTTTGAGTCAGTGAAGCTTTCCAGTATTTTTATCCACTCAGAGACTGCAGCATACATAGAAGACAAACCTCTGAAAGGACCACATTTTTCTGAAGGTTTTAACCTGAAAGTGTGACAAACCAGCTACATAAAGCTTCATGTATCAACCAGTGATTTAGTTAATATTGTGCATTTGTACATTTGCTCATTGGTTTGCTCTCTTTGGACCCTCAGGGAGCTTCCATGATCTATGTTTCATTTTCAATTAGGGTCATCCTCCAGCCATTAAAATGCCCACCCCAGACAGTGCAGTAAGAGACAGAGACCTCCCTACCATGCCCTGTAAACACAATCCGGACCTAAATGTAACAAGTCAAGCACTGCAGTGCAAGCAACAGCAAATGGAAAATCCTGGTTTTCAAAGGTTCACCAGAGGGGGAGCCATCATTTCACCCTGCCTTCGAGGACCTCAGCACACATTGTAACAACAGGATGTGGTGAAGTGAGGCAGCTCATGACGAGAAATAATATTTTCAGGTAGACGGAAATAGAAAACTGTTGTTTGCTTTGAAATGGAACTGCTCCAGACCTGTGTAAGCCACCTGAGTATTACTGAATATTAAAATAGTGAGTCTGAGAACTGCCAAGCAGATGAGCAGGGGTGTCCACTCTGCCTTCATTACTCTGACCAAAGCGACATGCCCATGAGCAAAGCAGCTTTCAAATAGAGGTACCAATCAAAATGCATCACTGCAGAGGTCAGCACCCCCTGCACAAAGCATCTCTGATGTTTGTAAATAATCCAGAAGTTGGCCTCAGTTGAGTTTTCCCATGTGTTTCTCCACTGCCTTTAACATAACTAAAACTGCAGGAACTACGCTGGACAGCAGAAATTCCTCATGAAGAGGAAAGGTCAAGTTTGCTGAGACCTTTAAATAGGAGTCCAAAACCTCAAGGTAACTGTTTCTCCTCTCCCATTCCTATGGGACAAATTACTGCATTGACCACATTCTTGCAAGCTCACTGAGCATGTATTTTCAGAACATCTCATGGACAGCTGAAACCTTCCATTAGCAATTACTGGAGCTTTTCCCATAGGCAAAGGCAGATTCCTCTGCCTGGTACCAGATCACACAACACAACATAGGCTCGAATGCCAGTCACCTTCCCTACCTCCAGACAGTGACTCCAATGACAGACAGCACTCCGAGGAAGGAAGGGAAAAACAGCAGGAACATGAAGGATGTTGTCATTTGAGCAGTTCTCCAGACTTTTCGAGGGGGTTGGCAATTCATCATGAGGCTGACCTTTCAAGAGATGGAGATACACTGACTCATGGGAGTTGTGCTACCTGCCGCTTCAGCTCGGTTTAAGTCGATCCCACAGAAAATGCTGATAGCAATTGCCGGAACAGCATCTCTCAAATGTTTTCAGCACCTTTTCACCTGAGCTTGATTGATACATTGTTATTTTAGAAAACTTCAGGAACATAATCTTTAAATAGCAAGAGGCAAAATGAGGTTCTGATGGGCTCTTCAGGACCTTGTTGGGCAGAGTTTGCTTTTGTAGCACACACAAACCCACTGTTCAGAGCTACAGCTCTGTTCTTCTACATTCAATACTACACACAGACTGTTCAGTGACCCAAAAATGAATCTATCATCTAGTCATACTACAAAGAATGCTGAGAAGAAGACATTTCCAGCATGATCTTTAGCTGAATCACCCTGCTTACACTCAGATAACTTGGAAGGGATGTGTTGTTGCTGAGTATGTGGGAAGCCAAAGCCACAGCCCCAGGCTTAGTGTCTCTATTGACATACACACTTGTACACCAATCATTTTACCACTGTATTGTCCCTACCTCTCCAGAGCTGCTCTTAAGCCCTTCTGTAACTCCTCCACACTTTTCCTATCTCAGGTTTCACAGATGTGTGATTCAAGGGAGAGCACATAAATTGCACTCCCTTAAAGCAACCCTCCCCAAAACCCAGTTAACCAAACCACTTCCCCACGGCCTCCAGACAAAACCAGCACCATAATGCAACCAATCTGGCCCAGAATTCAAATGGTGTAAGTTTATGATGAACTCATGTAAAGCTTGTTACCTTTTTGACATAAAATACTATAGAAAATGCTATCATCTGAATGGCAGGCAGCAGAGGTGAGAAGAGGATACCGATCCTGCAAGAAAGGGTTTATAAAAGTTTAGCCTTCACTATTCATCACACAGATGGCACAGTAACTCCATACACAGTTAGTGGCTGGCCATTTGGAAATGCAATTCTATTAACACCCATTCTGGAACTGAAAGTCAACCATTAAAGGTATACAAGCATACAAAGCTACCTACACATCTGCAAAACTCCCTTACAGCTGCTAACACATTCTTAGAAATAAGGCATCTTTCCTAGGGTTTAATGCTGAGGCTGTGTCAACAGGAACATCTGGGCCACTCAGTTTAGGAAGGATGTTGACTTGCTGGAGCGTGTCCAGAGAAGGGCAATGAAGTTGGTGAGTGGTTTGGAACACAAGCCCTATGAGGAGAGGCTGAGGGAGCTGGGATTGCTTAGCCTGGAGAAGAGGAGACTCGGGTTGACCTTATTGCTCTCTACAACTACCTGAAGGGAGGTTGTAGACAGGCGGAGGTTGGTCTCTTCTCCCAGGCAGCCAGCACCAGAACAAGAGGACACAATCTCAGGCTGTGCCAGGAGAGGTTTAGGCTGGATGTTAGGAAGAAGTTCTATACAGAGAGAGTGATTGCCCATTGGAATGGGCTGCCTGGGGAGGTGGTGGAGTCACCATCATTGGAGGTGTTCAGGAGGAGACTTGATGGGGTGCTTGGTGCCATGATTTAGTTGTTTAGGTGAGTTGGATTGGCTGATAGGTCGGACGCGATGATCTTGAAGGTCTCTTCCAACCTGGTCTGGTCTATTCTATTCTATTCTATTCTATTCTATTCTTGCAGTGGGGAAGCAAACAAGACTCTAGGATGTTCCTTTTACAGGTTTCTCCCAGAGCAGATGGCCGCAGGGTAAATGACTGATTAAAGTCATTGTCTTAATAATTACAAAGGGAAGTGGCAAGTCACAATCCTTACAGAGGTACTTAGCAAATTGTCTCTCTCTGGCTCTTACTCTCCTCTTTTCTGCCATTCAGAAAAGTCAGAGTAAGAATGTTCCATGGTATTTCTAGGTGCAAATAAAGTTTGGGCTTCAAATGTGAGGCTTACCAGGTCAAAGTCTGTGCATAGATCAAATCTAAAACATTTCGTCCGATATCAAATTCTGGCCGCCCCAGGCTCTCACAGACTGCAGTTCCGATAATCCTGGGGGAGAAAAAAACCACAGCACAACAGCATTGGCTAAATGCTACCTAAATAAAACCCCTCTTAGAAGTCTCTGCAAATGATCTTTTGAATGCAAGCACCAGTGGCAAATTGTTCAGGGGCTGCATTGAACATGTCATGCACAGCAGCCACAGCTCGCTGACTTGAAGGCACATCAAAACTGAATTTGGCAAAAGCAGATTCCCAGAACACACAGCAGGGCTGAAATAAAACCTTGGATATTTTTCATGCAACTTAGGGGGAAAAAATAAAGAGGACTTGTAACTACAGAAAAGTTAAAAAGAAAGTTTAGGCTTAACCAGTTGCAATGGCAAACTGCCTCAGTACAAAACCCTAACAGCTTTTCACTCCCGAGAACTTTCAGCCTCAATCAAAACACTGACCCTTGTGGAGGGATACTCTTGACAGATCCTGCAGTATATCCTATTCAGACTGATGTGGGCTACAAGTAGCTGAGACATACACAGGCAAGCAGATACTCAGAGGATTCCTGCTGAGAGCCAACAATCCTTTTTTATCATCCCATCTTTTCCTGAGCCGGGGAGATCAATTTTGTGCCTGTTGTAGCAAGAACAATCAAGGTTTTGGTAACTATCCCATCTGGCCTTGAATATAGGTCTTGGCACCACCTTATCAGCTGTATCATCAACAGTGTTTCAGGGCTGGGCTTTTGGGGCATCACTCTGAATATGTACAAGTAAATACAATTAAATACTTCTAATCATTCATGGCTGTAGGTCTGGTGCTTTTGCACAGCTTAGTGGAGGGCGTTCATCATGGCTGACGCTGCAGTTTTGGTGCTGTGACCTTTTCCTGGAGGTGGTTTCCTATCTTAGTAGGACGAGAACAGAAGGATTAAAGTACACTGGCAGAAGCTGTTGAGGGAAAGTCTTCAAAGGCTTTGCACTGCTGTCCCTACCTTGTAAAGCAGTCTTGTTGACATCATGTGCAAAGGGCAGACAATGCATCTCCTACACAATATGGCCAGGAACCCTAAGTGCTCTGTGGACCTGGCAAGCACTTACTAACCCTGCTGCCTTCAGTCATGAATAATGTGTGGCAGCAGGAAGGTGCACACAGCAGATGTCAGAAGCAAATTACTTTTTGCCTACCCTAGCTATAGTCAAGTTCAGTTAAAAACACTTTTGCACTTACTATGCTTCAGAACTCTGCACTTGAAAGTCATATTACATCCTTAGGAAGACTAATTAAAACATGAGTTTAAACTTGTGTGCATGCTGGGAAGTGGCATAATTAAGAGCAAAACCAAAATTTACTGGGGAACATAGCAAGGGAATCATAGAAATATAGAATCATAGAATCAATAAGGTTGGAAAAGACCTCAAAGATCATCAAGCCCAACCTGTCACCCAAGACCTCGTGCCTACTAAAAGCCAGCAGTGTGCCTGTGCAGATGCAGAAAAGCATGATTTTCCACTTGGGACACTTGGTCCTTTATCACTCCATTGAAGGGATCCATGGGAGTACAATGTGGCTTCTTCCTCCCTGTTTGTGTTTCCATCTCCAGAGGAAAACAAAAAAGACACATTGGGAAAACAGAACACTCTGACCTCTTCCTAAAGAGCTGTCATATACAAAAGGCACATAGGCTATGCCTGCTAGAGGCAACCAAGAGAGCCTCAGTGGTGCCACAGCCATGTGGCACCGAAGTTGAACTTCTTTTCTCACACTGGGAAAAAAAGCTCATGCCTTTAGTTAATGAAAAATAATTAAAAACAAGATTGGAAAAGTAGTACTCACCTGTGTAAAAACTCTCCAAAGAAAGAGCCAAGCAAACAAAAGATGAAGTCAACCAGAACAAGGCGATAGATGTCTTGGCCAACCAGAGTTTCCCAGCACTTTAAGCAGAAGGGAAAATAAAGTAAAACTGGGTATCTAGGAGTCCAAAATCAGCTGATTCTAGCACTGTTCCCAAATGCTTGGGCACCTGAAACTTGGGCTACAGACTTGCTAACACCCTGACTGATCAGTTTTGACCTCTCCCTGAGCAAATGCTGCACACCAGCTGACTTGGGTGATTCACTTTTTCTTACAGTTCATTCCCCTAAAATGAAAAAAACCTGTTAGGGTGCAAATCCAGCTTTCCCAGACACTGCAGATACTGCTGTCTGTGGGGGCAAGCCTCTTATCAAAGTGGTTCTTAACCTGGCAGTGTAAGCCAAAGATTTGTGTTGTTGAAGCTTTACCTGTGACTCTGATGCAGCCACAACTGTCAGCCAGTAGTAGCACAGGATTCCAACGACTGATATTTTCAGGATAATGTTTCTGGAAAGCAAATGTAACAGTAACTGCACTGACAGCTCACTGGAGGGAATGATGGCAGCATGACTCTTGGTTGTATTTTATTACCTTCTCTTACAACAAGAATGGCTGAGTGCTAACAGGAGCTCTCCTTGGAGCTCGGGTACATTGTTATTCTATTGTCCTGGCAGAAGGGCAGCTGGGCATGACAAACTTGGCAGAAACCTCTACTAAACAGGTTGATGGTTAGGTGTGTGGGCTCCACAGGGGAGGAAGGTCTGAGGGGCACCAAAGGTTATACTGTTAATTCCAGGCATCTTTAAGTAAGACCTCCTCACTCCTCTCTCTATCTCCCTTCCTTTCTCTGGGGAGCCAACAGCCCAGGGGCCATCTAGGGAAGCTAGTAGCAAAACCAAGCCCATTGTCATAGTGTGTCTGAGAAGGAAACCATTCCCTGTCCTCATGAAGAGATGTAAGACCCCAGAAGGCTCACAGAAGAAAAACAAAACATGAAGGCAAGAGTGTACAGAATCTTCTGGAGAAAACTAACTCTTCTCCATAGCTTCCTACTACCCACCACACCACCTAGACATAGCTTGTTATCTGTATGGGCTTTGTTTGTGGCTGGGTTTTGGTAGCAGAGGAGGGGGCTACAGGGTGGGTCCTGAAAGAAGCTTCTAGAAGCTTCCCTGGATCCAAGTTGTTGTTTAAATTATATTATGTTATTTAATTTTTTTTTCCAAAGCTAAGTCTGTTTTCAGCCCATAATCATAACTAGTCAATGAGTCCTCCCTGTCCTAGCTTCAGCCCTTGAGCCTTTTGCTTTATTTTCTCCTCCCCATCACACTGAGGGGCAGGGGGCTTAGGAGTGAGCAAGCAGCTGCCTGGTGTCTAGTTGCCAGCTGGGTGGGCCTAAGCCACAACATTGCCAAAAAGACAAGACAGACAACCTCAGGCAAAAAGCACTAAGAAGTGGTATCCAGACATACCTGATAATAGTGACATATATGTGCTGCCCAGGAGTCTGAAATCTCTCCAGGTGTCCAAGCCACGAGTAGAAGAATGGGATGAACGTGTTGAGGAGAGATGCAGCGACAGGCAGCACCAACATGGCAGCTTGGCTCTCTAGGTTATTTGTGTGCTCTTTCACAAACAGCTTAAAGAGGAAAAACAAGACACAAAAAACCCCAAACAACTTCAGTTTACCCAAAATGCTGCCTCAAGTTGTGACCACAGGGAAGACACCTGGCACACGTCCCCATGACTGTCATGTTTTATGAGCTCATGTCCAGCAGCACGGTGACCTCTCCCTTTGCCCAGCTTTACATAGGACCAAGGGTGCAAGTGCTACCTTAAATGCAGCTCCTAGACAAAAGGGGTGACAGACCTTGCTGGAGCTTCTTCCTGCTCTTTCAAGGCAACCAGCTGCACTATCCCTAAACTAGTAATGAGTTCAGGCAAGCAGCTACTGGGGTGAGGGTGGGGGATTTGCTCAGACCCCTCAGTTCCTATTCTCTTGCCACAGTCCCCAGTAGTGAGAGCCTTTGCAAACCAGCTTTGAGGTAGGGCAGAGTTTATATTTGCAGTGGCAAAACCAACAGCTACGCTTCCCTGCAGTCCTAGCAGCTAACAGACTGCCAGAAGATACCCACATGGAGAAACACATCTCCAGAACCAGAATGGAAAATCTGTCCTTACCTTTAGGTTGTTAATGGAGAGGAAGTAAACACCAGTACAAGCAATTACTGCTGTTGCCAGGGAGGCAACCCAAGAAGCAAAATGAATAACAATACGAACAAATCTCTCTTGTACAGAAAAATTGACAACTTCTCGGTTTACATCCATGAGGTCCTCCTGCAAAGAAACAATTCCCAATGAAGAATTCCTTACTCAACAGCATAAAGCAAAACTTGGTCCAAGTAACTACTTGAGAGACGGAATGAAGGGTGCTGCGCTTTGGCCACAACAACCCCATGGAGCGCTACAGGCTGGGGTTGGAGTGGCTGGAGAGCAGCCAAACCCAAAGGGACCTGGGGGTACTGGTTGACAGCTGGCTGAACATGAGCCAGCAGTGTGCCCAGGTGGCCAAGAAGGCCAATGGCATCCTGGCATGCATCAAGAATAGTGTGGCCAGCAGGAGCAGGGAAGTCATTCTGCCCCTGTACTTAGCACTGGTTAGGCCACACCTTGAGTCCTGTGTCCAGTTCTGGGCCCTTCAATTTAAGAAGGACATTGAGACACTTGAATGTGTCCAGAGAAGGGCAACGAGGCTGGGGAGAGGCCTTGAGCACAAGCCCTGAGGGAACTGGGGTTGCTTAGCCTGGAGAAGAGGAGGCTCAGGGGAGACCTTGTTGCTCTCTACAACTACCCGAAGGGTGGTTGTAGCCAGGAGGGAGTTGGTCTCTTCTCCCAGGCAACCACCAAGAGAACAAGAGGACACAGTCTCAAACTGCACCAGGGGAAGTTTAGGCTTGAGTTGAAGAGAAAGTTCTTCACAGAGAGAGTTGTTAGCCATTGGAATGTGCTGCCCAGGGAGGTGGTGGAGTCACCATCCCTGGAGGTGTTCAAGAGGGGACTGGATGTGGCACTTGGTGCATGGTTTAGTAGTCATGAGGTGTTGGGTGACAGTTCGGACTTGATGATCTTTGAGGTCTTTTCCAACCTTATTGATTCTATGATTCTAGAAGACGGGCAGAGTAATACCCTGGGAACATTTACTGGATAACTTTGTGTTCCTACCCTAAAAATCTTGGCAGTTACACAGTATTTCATACAGAATATCACAAGCTTGCCTTTTGTTGACAAGATAGTTAAACAGCAGGAAGGAAAAATCAAGAAATACTCTGCCAAATATTTAATAGTCACAGAAACTCATTCAGGAGAACAAAGCCATACAAATATTTGTATGTAGCTTAAAGAGAAAAAAAACAAGTAGCTAAGCCAACTCCAGGAGTTCATAGCAAAAGAAAACATTCAGGAAGACTTAAGTCCATTAGGAACAGAACTAGTATGCTTCAGGCACTCTGCCAGAGGCTTGTATGTGCATACACAAATTTATTTGCTGAAAATAAGCCTCTGGCAGAGGGACTCATGCATGCTAGTTCTGTGTGCCTTCCTATCTTTTTGTACCTCTTGTGTTTTGTACCTTTATCTGTGTGCTGAGATTCTTTTGTTTCAACTTCACAGCCCTTTCGTTAGTGATGTTGAAGTCCCAAGCGCAGAGAAGCTTGCTAGCGTTCCCTTGGTACGTCTGGGGGTTAGTCAAGTTCCTGACGAAGGATTTTGCCATGCTGCAATGCAAATTAAGTTTGTGAGATGCATAATGGGGAAATACACAAAGTCTGTAGAAGAGGGCAAAAAGGGAGGTTTGTCAGTTTTTCCTGTCCTGTCCCAAGGCTGTCACATCTATGTTAGAGCATGTCAACGTGGAAAACAGATTTTAACTACGAAACAGCTCTTGCATTTCCTTCTCCTTGCTGTTGCTGACAATCTTTACCCCTGGAAGGCCACATCAATACCAGAAGATTTCAGGAGCAATGGCTTACAAAAGGAGGATCATAATATACATTGGGCTGAACTGGGCTCCTCTGCACATCCCCTAACATTTTGCAGTGATTCTCCATTTGTCTTACAAAGGTTTGACTTCTGGAGAACAGCTTTTGAGCAGAAACTTCTACTTAAGCCTAGATCTGGAAATAAGGACTTACAGAAACATGCTCAGGCAACTATTGCTGCCAACCATTGAGAGGGTGGGCTTTTGTTGTTGATGCTGGTGCTTTGGTAGTTGTTTTGTTTCCCTTAGTGTAAGTGAAATAAGAATGTTTAGTTAGCTTACCTGAGCAACAAGATAAAAAAACAAATGACAAAATATATTCCAACGGTGAAAATGTAGGCCAGCTGCATGTTGTAAAATGGACCATTCTCTGTTTTACTGATTGTAGCATTGGTGTAAAAGCCATAGTAGAGCACTGTTTGTTGAAAATAACCCTGCAAAGACATGGACATAATTCAGAATGTTTGCTATCACCTGCCTGTAGTGAGAAGTATCATCACCTAAAGGCAAATCAATGAAGTGGGAGCTGTCCCAGTCCCTGCTCAGAAATCACAGGTGTGACTGCATTTCTAAATAGCAGGTCCTTTGCATTCCTTCCATCAGCTAAAACATTCCATAGCTTTGAGAGCTTCTAGAGCTATGTAAATGACTTTCATCAGGGTGATAGGTTGGATTTGGTGATCTTGAAGATCTTTTCCAACCTGGTTAATTCTATTCTATTCTATTCTATTCTATTCTATTCTATTCTATTCTATTCTATTCTATTCTATTCTATTCTATTCTATTCACTAAAGAAATCTTTTAATAACAATAAAACTGACACATTTTTAATAGCAAAGGCAGAAAAAAGAGAATTAAAAAGAGGAAGTCATCTTTTCAGATCACTTAGTTGATGAATACTGGTACAGTTAAGGCAATGTAAACTCATCCTTTAAAAACAGCTTGGGATTTTATTCCCTGAACATAAAGATATTCACACAACTAAAAGCTCCTCCTGTTTCCAGGCCCCACTGAGTTCAGCAGTTTGCTGGAGAAAGCTCTGTGTGTTCCTTGGACAAACAAAGCTTTGGAAGTAAGCAAAATCCCCAGGAGCAGATATGGAGATCTACACTGTATTTTTAGAGGAAAATTATCATGGGGAAAATGTTCTACTAAGGAATATTGTAGCTATCTCTGGAAGGCCTGGCTTCTTTAGTATCTCTACCACTGCTTTCTGAAAGTGATGAAAGCCTTGAAACATTGCTGAACACAGCAACATGTGCAGGGAGACAAATGATTCCATTCATCTCACTCGGTGTCAAGGCTTGTTGCAGCTTCATTTCTAGTCAAGAAAAATTCTAACTCCACCTCTTCACAGAAAACAGGAACTTTCTTACTCTATGGTGTGACTTTAAAGTGGATCTGTTGCAGGCAGTACTTATACAAATGTGTGGCTACATACTTACAGCTCCAGTGATCAGCTCCAGACCTGTGAAGGTAAGGTTATTTGGTTCTGCTGCAATAAACTGAGGGATTGTGATGAAACTGAAGTTTATGAGGAACGAGAAGACGTTGAAAGTTAGCAGCCACTTCAGGAAAATAAAGTAGGAGAGAACACTTGTTCCAAACTCAGCACCAATGATCTTCAGAGCCTTGTGAAATATTCGCAGGTGGTGAAAATATCCTGACAAGCTGTTCCCGAATCGCCGGAACGACTGAAGTGTAAAGGAAGAGAGAGAGAGATCTCAGCAAAGCAGCCTTAGACAGGACTCAGATTCACATCACAAAGCCTCAGGGTTTTTTACTATTCCATTTTGATGGTAAGAACAGATTGCCCTCTCTGTATGCACCACAAGATGCTTAACTGGTGCTCCTGCATGCTACCATAATGCAGGTCATTACTGATGAATACTGCAGCACTTAATCGGTTCTTTGGTAAGTAACATAAAGCATTGCCTCTGTTCAGTGGTAGCACTGCAGCTGAAGGGATTTACTCTGTTGTGACTGGCAAAAGCGTCTGACACTTACCACTCTTGTTGCCTGCAAGGGCTGGGTACAGCAGGAGAGTTGAGTCCTGCCAGGCCTTGATTTTTTTGCTATTTCTTTAAGAACTTTATTCCTGTGGGAAAGCAGGGCAGTGGGTGACAAATATTGTAGCATGTGTTGTAATTAAAACCAGAAGACAAGCTGCCGCAAATACAGTTTCCCATCCGTGCACACGAACAGAGTTAATAAACCATGGAGATGTTCTGCTAATTCCTTTTCTGTTAGCTGATACCATAGCTCTGACAGCATGTTCTAAACCCTCCACTAACTCACTCTGGGAACAAAATTTAGATATATTCTGTGAGGAGACAAAAGGATAATGGAGACCACATGGTCTCTTCTCCATTTTCAATGGCCAACATAGAAGTTTCCTTTGAAAACAAATTGCAAGTCATCATTCATGATCAAGTCTTTGATATTCTGGTTTATATCACCACGACAGATTCTTGTCATCCAGAGCAAAGACAATGAACCATCCTTAAATTATTTTCCCTTGCAAGATGCTGACTTTTTAAAAGTGCACTGCAAGGTACTTTTAGTTCTTTCAAAGTGACAAACCAAATCTGAGCAGACAGCAAACACCTTTACTTGATAGCTAGATGCAGAAAGTACAGTGCTTGTAAAATGAAACAGATAAACTTTTACCTTATGTCCCTCTTTTTTCTCATGGTCTCTGGCATCTTCTGAATTGCTTTAATTCTTTCCCTGGTGGACATACTTGCAAGATCTCCAACTAACTTTTCTTCTGCATAAAACCCATGAAAAAATCCAAATTTGGGGATAATAATACAGCAATTCTGACACAAAATCTGAAGTGGATATAACAACATTCCCCATTTTCACTGCTGCTAGTGTGATGCAAATTCTGAGACTTAGTAATACTCTCCAGAATATCCTCAGCTGCCTCAGTGCACTAACTGATGTATAGATGTAAGATGTATAACTGTACTATAGATGTAAGCAGCCAAATACTGAATGTTAAAAAATAAATACCACTGCCTGATGCTTGCTTAATGTTAATACAAAGAGCTTTGGTATAAAGCAAACCAAAATACTGACAAACTCCAAGATTCTGGCCTATTGCTTTCCCACTATTTGACAGTTATATTTCTGTGATGCTACTTAGTGACTCGAAAGCTAAACTTTTGTTTTATTTATTCTATAATTTCAGTTGATGTTAGTGTCTAATCTTTGAACAAACCCTGAAGTAGACAGACCCATGTTAGCTGACAGTCAGGCTGTTTTCATTGCTGGAATTTGATGCTACATCCAGACACAGTGGCTGAAAACAATCCATTAGCTGGACACAAATTCTAACAGTTCAGGTTTTCTTTCTACAATTCAACACATATTCAGACTGCACTCTGTTTCATTTATCTTGGGACTTCAGTGTGCTAGTAGACTATAAAAGATTAATCACTGGCATTAACCCAAACCCAAGTTGTTCCTGCAACCACAGAAACACTGTCCATGCAATTCTGATGATAAACCAAGAGTAGTGTCAACCACACCAGCCTTCTGCAAGATGCTATTTGATATTGAACCACTTATCTCCTACCTTCTTTGCATGCTGGATCTGTTTCAAAAGAAGCCATGAAGATTTCATCAGGTGGTCTTCGGTGGCGTCTCCAAAGGAAGCCCTCTAAGTAAGATGCATTGTTTAGTAAGCTCAGATGCTCCTGACAAATTAACTTCAGAAAGGAAAGTTTACTCTTCACAGCAACAGCTTGAAAGTGTACCCTTCAATCTCACTCACCTACATGCAAACATTTACTCCCCTGCTCACTTCATTCCTGGTCATGCTTGAAGACCACATGCAATTTTTCAGACACATGCTGGAAAAGAGGTACTGAGCCAAGTTTTCAGCTATTCCCTAGACATGCACATTGATTATTGCAGACTTTCTTCCTAGAAGGAAAGTCCTTTCTTTAAAACTCCTTCCACTGACTTCAGAGGGCCTCTTTTAGAACCACACTCAGTTGTGCTGAGTAAGTTATATGTTGCAGACTCAACTTCCCAGGGGTCAAAATGAAACTGTTCTTTCGTCCTATTATTCAAACACAAGTAACTATATTCCTCAAATGCCTCTGCCTTCTGGCTATGAATCAGAGAAGCTTAGGCAGAGCTGTGCTTGCCAGTCTGTCCTTTTGAGCTTGACCCTCTGTTGGGGAAGGCCCCAGCTGACCTATGCCTCTATTAATTAATGAATATGGTGCAGACTTATTTGCCATTTTTGCTATTTAGATCTAATGGTTCCCTGATGTTAGTGTCATAGAATCATATAATGGCTCAGTCTGGGAGGGCCCTTAGAGAGCATCTACCCCAACCTCCCCAGCATGGGCAGGGATGCCTCTCAACTAGACTCAGCTGCTCAAGGCTTCATCCAACCTGGCCTTGAATACTCCCATGGTGAAGGCATTCACAACCTCCCTGGGCAGCCTATTCCAGAGTCCCACCACCCTCATACTGAAGAACTTCTTCCTAAGATCCAGTCTAAACCTTGGTTTATGATTCCTTTTATTATGTGAAGATCTTCATACCTGAACCAGAAAGCTTTTAAGTATGTCTTATGTTATGGAGGGTGAAGCTGACACGCAGTATTCTGATGCCCCACAATCCTTATGCCTTACCTTCTGATACATTGGAACTTCTGTGGCTGGAGAGGTGGTTCAGCTGATGGAAGGCAGACTGTGGGCTGTATACCTGCTCTGGCTCAGGCTCAAAGGAAAGATTATCTGCTAAAGGGAGTCAGAATTATAAAGGAGTTTGTACAGTGCTGTGGGTTATTTACACACACAGAATAGCCCTGCTGACCCAATGCAGCTCTGCTGCACACAGAGCAATACATCCTCTACCTCACTGCAGTGTCCATGCCATTACTCAGTGACTTAGCAATCCACACGAGCCCATGTTCATACAACAGACAGGCCATGAATCTGTTCCTACCACATCTCAACTACTTCTAGGAAAATAAAAAAACAGTGCCACCACATACAAAGATACACAGAGTTGAGCTTTCCAGAGTTGCAGAACTCCCTTGGGACAGAGCAAGCCATTATTTGTTGTAGTGTTTCTATCAGCAGTTCAAATGAGAGATGCCTACCCGTGGAATTTCCATATGGACTTCTGCTCTGGACATTAACTCTTGGTAAACCTTCCCTGTATTCAGAGCCATGTCTCATGGAGGCCACTGGTGTGGCCAGAGGGTAATTCTGTCCTCTTCCACTGCCCTCTTCTCCATAGGAACCTTGCAGTGAAGAATCATAAGTGGGTTGATGAGGGAACAGATTCTTTTGAGAGCTCCTCCTGTGTGGGGAACAAAGAGGAAAACCCTGAGCACCCCAAAAGCCCTTAGTAGCTATCCTTTATAAATTGTTAGCTATTATCATCATCAAATTTGAGTACATTATAAAACAGCCTCTGATATTGAGAGTTATTTTGTAGTTAGAACTCCAGCATCATAATTCTGATTTGGTCATCAGCTGCACTAGAAAGACTAAAACTCTTGTCCTCTAAGACATCTTGGACTCTACATTAAACAGGAATGATTGCTTGGCAAACTAGGACATCTGAGGTTACAGCACACGGTGAACATCTCTGCAGCTGAAAACTATCCACAACACTATGCCATAAATCCTCAAATACATTTAGCTGGAAAATTCACCTAACATGCAAAAAGCAAACATCTCATTTCTCTTGAATGCTGCCTTCCTGATAACAGCTCCAAAAGTTTCTGTCTGCAAACGCAAGCATAAAGGAGGGATTAAAGTATTTACACAAATGAAAACTCCGAAGACGATGTTTATCCTGCACATAAATCCTGCACAGTCATAACAGCAAAATTAAAGAAACTCACCTCCTATCAATTTCCAGTGTCTCTGAGAAGTGGTAGTCTGGATTTTCAAAGGCTTCATTGTAATAAGACATGACAAGTCCTTGGTTTGAGGAATGAAATCTTCCTTATCTTCCTCTCTACTGTTTCATTAATATGCTCATGGGAAGACTGATGAGAGAGCTTAATTACACACAAAATGCAAAGAAAGGACCTTCATTGCAGAATCTTAGAAGATTTTGCCACCCTGCTAACATGAAACAATATAAATTGGAAATGGTTCTAACTTAGTGCTGTTTACCATCAGGAAGTAGCAGGTAAAAATGGGAATCAGTATTTCTCTGCAGTAAGCTCTCTACAAAACTAAGGAGTGCCTCAGGAAGTCTTCCCCAACACTGATAATGAAGCTGAACTTTGGAGGCATGTTGAAACTCTAAGAAGAAAACAAGTTCTCTTTTCTTCTCCTCATACAGGAAAAGTCAATTTTATTTGAATACTACACTTTGAAAACTAAAGAGGGAGTGAAGTTTGTCCACTTCCTTATCAGCAGTGGCATCTCTAAGCCTTTGTTGAGAACAAGGGACCCATTGCATCACTGCCATGTACAGAACTGACACCACTTAGAGACCCACTCTTAATGAAGGCTCTTCTAATGGTTTAATGTCTTAATCCTGTAAACAGCTTTGATTTTAGCTGTATTTCTCACACAGTGCTCCATCTGAGTCCTAGGCAAACCAGACTTGGTTAGAGTTTAACACAGAGTAGTCCAGGTAAGTCAGTGAAAAGAGAAGCTTGTATTAGAAAAAGGCCTAACTGAACAGGCAGCTCTTGTCATTAATCAAGTCATACTCAAAAGGGAAAAGGAAGACATTTTCAGCATTTATTCTTAAAGGCACTATGGCAAGTTTGATCAGCTGGCAAGCTATGGAACAACAGGGAAGGAAAAGAATAAATAACAAAGGACACAGTTGGTGCATCTGTTTTTATCTCAGCTCCTCTCCTGGAAAAGCAGAGCTAAGTCTCATGCACAAGTACAGTCCCAATCAACTTTTCTGTCTGCAGTGGTTTTTGTTTGTGATTTCTACTGCAGTAAAGGAAATACCACATGAAGAAAAATACCTTTGAAGTGTTTAATTGCACAGTGTCTAGTTTCTGCAAGCTTGTCAAACCCTTCTCATTTTGCCAAAAGAAGCTCTTCTGTTACTGCTGTGTCACTGCCACACCTAAAGATTTTGGAAGACAGTCTAAAACCTTGCAGTGTGACAGAGAGTTGTAAAAGACTGCTCAGGTTTTGCACACTGAATTGCAAAGGGACTGACATATCACCACAGGTGGTTGAATTCCAAGTCCCACATTTGAATCAGAACACTGTCTACACTTTCATTATAGCATGGTGAAACAAGCTCACAAAAGCATAGCAGGCAATTTGAATACAAGGTGCAACACCTCTGGAAACAGCAGAATGCAATTACTGCCAAGAGCAAGCAACAAACTTAGTCTGCCCTTGGTGAAAGTTGTGTGTTTTCAGGCAACCATTTCCCACCCAGAGACACAGTGAGATTCTCATGTGTTGCACTTTGTCACTTGGCTGCCAGACAGGTTTAAACCACCACAGTTCCGAAAAGTAATTAGCAGAACCTCCTCCCCTTATCTCCAGAGAAAACTAATAAACATCACAGGAATCCAAGGCTCTTACATAAAAATCATAGGCAGTTTATATCTCCTGAGGAAGGTTTTCTTAGACGGGGACCACTTAGCTCTTAATGTTCTTACAAGAACTAGTTTGAAACACATCTGAAGTGTTACACAAACACTTCAGGAATTAGTATACTCTGCCCTTATGCTCCATTAAAAAGAAGGGAAACAGTTCCTGAGAAAGATGATGATCACCTTCTGCAAATAGCTGCTTGGTAAACTGAATTTCCCCCTACAGAAGTGGTTTGCATTTCAAACTGTAATGAAAACACGAAGAGGAAGATGTCACTTTCTCAGCAACAGAAAACTCTCAGACATTAAAGTGGTAATGCATCAGCATCAGCATCAGCACCAGCACTTTATTTCCTTTCAGTATTGAGCCAGGATTTCTATGAAAATCCACAGGGACATTTACACTCTAACACTGAACCAAGCATCTGAAGACATCCTGGTTTTTCTTTCCTCCCAAAGTTTCAAGGACTTTAAATAAATCCCCCCACTGAGGCAAATTCAAATCTTCGCATTTCATTCCTGGACAAAAATAGAGATTGTCCTCTATATCCCAAACCTTGGGGCCTCTGGAGTGAGCAAGAAGATGAATATGGATAAGCCATTTGTTTCTTGACTGAGGCTGTGGTCACTCACAGACTACTATGCTAGCTGGTAGGTGAATGCTGGAGGGTGGGGTGGAGGCATGTATGAGAATACTTGCTCAAGGTGTACAGCTGGCATGCCAAGGGTGCACAGGTGGCATGTCAAGCCACCCACTTCCTCCATCCCAAGCCAAAAGATTCTGAGAAACTCTTATCAAATCAGATGCCTACATTTTAAGTTTTGTTTGGGGTTTGACAGACTAGCAGTTTATAAATTTCTGACCTTATAGTTCCTTGGAAAGAACTCAAGGCAGGAAATGCTCAAGCTAAACCATCTCCTTCTTTTTGACCTATGGTGGGATGCAGTAAACCAGGAAAAGCTATGCCATTTAGATTTAGGGGGAAAACAGCTGAAGAACAGATGTAATTTGTGAAAGAAAGGTAGAAAGCAGGAGCTTGAGAAATCTTCCCTTTGCAGCATGGTGGCCATTTGTTAGCCAATGTGTGGATTTTGGCAAGCAACTAGACAAATCTTGTAGTCTTCCTCTGGAGAACTGAAGGGTTTAGGATCAGGTTTCAGAAACATCAATGTGTGAATAAGTGACAGGATAGGTGGAAAGTGGGCCCTTTCTGATGAAATCACTCAACACACACCATATGATATAGAACAGGAAACTCCAAGCAGTGCAGACTCCTGCTCTTCTGGATCATTTCCCAGAAATATAACTGCCTTCACGTCACAGACCAACAGCCGTGACAAAACGCTGCAGGTTAGCTTCCTCCATTCCCACACAGGCAATAGACACTGATCCTTATTTAGTATACAAATCAAACAAGAATGTTTTGCTAAAACAGCACGTTGTCCTGGCATCGAGTTTCAGGAAAGCCACTTAGACCTTCAAGCTCTTTACCTGGAATCACTCAGTAAAAAGGGTTATAGGAAGTAAATTCTGCACACAAATCATGAAGAGCGATGGAAAAGTTCTAGAACTACTTAGTTGACTTAACAGCTTTGAATGAATGCTTTTCTACCCAAAAGTCCCCATGGGATCACAGTTCTCATGGACTGAAGTATATATCACAGTGATTTTGCATTATCTAACCCCTTCCCCAGAGATGCCTTTCAGAAAAAGCCTCTGTTTGCTGCTTTGTTGCTTTTATTTTCTCAAGTCTGACCACAAGCTGCAAACTTAACCCATTGGGAAAAATATGAGCACTGGGTAAAAAGGAACAATCAGATATATATAATATAACTGCTAAAATTAGAAACAGGGAACTGAAGAGTAAGACTAGCACAGCTGGGAGAGAAAGAAAAGAGTACCAAGAACAAGAAAGTGTGAGCAGAACTCTGCATTATTTCTGTAATGCCTGAAAGACATTCCCTAGCTCAGAGTCAGATCATCATGGGGCAAAAAAGGCTAAGGCAAGAATCACTTCATAGGAGTGCAAGCCAGTCTTGTGACTACATTTCCAAACTGCAAACTATCACATTCTTTGCATACAGCAGGACTAAATCTTGCTTTGCAAAACGAGTTTTTTAAGTCTGTCCATTAACCAACACTACTTGTGTTTGAAGGAAATTATGGGTTACAGAAGAAAAGAAGCAGGTTTTCAGTACCTATCTGGAATTAGCTCTCTGCTTTCAGTGGAAAGGCAGCCTGCCACACCAGATCTGTTAGAGGCAGAAGAGAGTGTTTACTAGAATAGTTCTAATCCTTTTTCTGTACTTGCATATGATACCTATCCATCTTAAATGCAACCTTCAGATTATACTTTAATGAGCTGTATCAGTTACAGGAGTCTCATTCACAAGTTCAATTGAGAAAGCTTATGAAAACATATGGTCTTTCTGAATAATGAACAGGGGGTTGAACAGCCACAGTGCTGCTGGACTGAAAAAGGGCACTGCTCTGGTTTTAATTTCTAGCTTAAGTCCCTGTTATGAATAGTCATCTCATTACCATTGGCTCAAGCAGCACCTCAGATGGAAAACAAAAGCTATTCACAGTATTACGGCAAATCACCTAAGAAGCTAGAAAATGCCTGTGGAGGACTCCCAGTGAGAAGAAAAGAAAACCAGTTTTGTCCCAGGTTTCTCCTAACTCTTCAAAATACTTAAATGCAGCTTTCCAACTGTTGAACAAGTAATTTCACAGAAATCTCCTGTCTCCTTGCTTGTACCACCTCACTGGGCACCACTGACAAGAGCCTGGCACCTTCATCTTGACACCCACCCATCAGACATTTGTAGACACTGATAAGATCCCCTCTCAACCTTCTCTTCAGACTAAACAGCCCCAGGTCTCTCAGTCTTTCTTGACAGCAGAGATGTTCCAAGTCCCACAATCACCCTTGTAGCTCCCTGCTGGACTCTCTCCAGAAGATCCTTGTCTCTCTTGAACTGGGGAGCCTTTTTTTATTCCCCAGACAAAATGCAGTCACACTAAAATGTAGCCTTACATCCCAATATATTAGAGTTCAATTCTACAATGAATACAGAGAAGCTCTAGACTACACTAGTCACAAGAGGAGGCTTTTTCAGAAAGTATGAATGGAGACAGGGCTGCAAAATGATCTTTTCTATTACATCAGCCCATAGAGCCATACGACATCACTTCACCATGTTCATGCTAGGAGTAAAAGTCCTCCTGACAAGCTTACTTTGAGGGTAAAACCCAAACAAAACAGGTCAGTGGAAGCAGAAGTTAGCACAGCTCCCATGCAGCACCACAGACTGCTTGCAGGTTTGTTCAACCAACAGGGTTAATAAGGGGCAGAGAATTAGTAATAAAACCTTGGAAAGACTTAGCTTCTAAGTGTATATTTAATCTTCTGCATAGAAACATTTCAACTTCTGTAGTTAGGGCGGAATGGGGGAAAAAATCAATGCTGAGACTGAAGAAAAATAGATTAGTATTTAAATAGTAAGTCTGTGTGTTTTAAGGGAGTGACAGAATGACTGATCACAAAGAATAAGTCTTAAATGAGAGATTTTTCCTACCTATTCCATACAAAAGTACTTCTGGCTTCCCATTATCAATGGGAGCACATAAAACTCACCACCTGTAAACTGTGGTGCAGAGTCCAACACAACCTGCACCAGAGTGAGAGCAGACATCACGCTGCAAGCTGGTGATCCTGGCAAGGCTGGTGCAACACCTCACAGGCTGACTGTCTAAATACATCAGGGAAGGATGTGGCTCTAAATCTCTCGTGGGACCAACCGTTCCAGCTGAAGCCAGTAGAAGCTCATATGTGACTAACGGGGCAATAAAGCTGTGAGGTGCCGTGCAGCAGGGCTGGCACCAAGGTCAGGGCACCGCTCTGTGTGGCTGTTTATGTCTCGGACAGCAGAAGTCGAGTACATCCCTGAGCACGCACCTGCTCCGGACCCAACACTTGCATGTAACAGCGAGCATTAGCAAACTGCACCTGCCTACCAGGCACTTCAGATGACTCCTCCGGGCAAGGTGCACAGAGAAACCACTCCAGCCCCACCGATGCATTACTCATGCGGATCCTGCTCGGACCCCAGCAAGCTCCAGCTCCCGGCGACTACGGTCCTACCAACCACTGTTGAGACGCAGAACCGCAGCCCCGCAGCCGCCCGGCCCTTACCTGCCTTGCCTGCCGGGGGAAGGTTGTCCGGCCCCGCTTCGCCCGCGCCAGGTGCCTGGGCGTTCGCGGCAGGTGCCCCGGGAACCGATGGCTCCGCCCCGGCCTCGCCTCCAGCGCCCCGATGCCGCGGGGGTGCCACCGTGGCCGCCTGCCTCGCCTCCCTCTTCCCCGAAAGGGCTGGGCCCGATATTGTATCCCCGGGAAAGGGGAAGCTGAACGCCTGCTCGTATCGCTCAAGGAAAGAAAAGAAAAGAAGGAAAGAACAACGAAAGGTCCATCTGGCGTTGCCTGCCGTGGAGCACGTTGTTTTGTTTCTATTCGATCTCCAAGATGTTCAGTTCCCTTGCCTCTGTGAACTAAACCATGCTTTGCTTTTGTCTGGATTGCAACACCACCACGATAAAAGGACAGAGAGAAATGGGTTTCAGATATGTGATGTGTAACCTTTATCCCTGGATTGATCATTTGTAGAGCGAATATAATGAACAATCCTGACCTATTTTTGTGTTACTGGAAGGCTCATCAAGGGGTGAAAAAAAATAGTTCACACTCATACAGGCAGTAATCAGCAGCTCTGTGTTCAGAATCTTGTGCTGGTGTAATGGCTGAGGATCACTTTTACCATCTGGATGGTGCTTTTCCAGCTCCTAAACTGGGGAAAACATGTCTATCCTCTACCAGTCACATTCGACATAGACTTAAGGGAAGTTTTCTAATGCTTTAATTACGTTATGCCCAAAGCAACATTCCTGGCATGACTGCAGAGAACTTGACTGCAGATCTCTTGAACTGATCCAGGAGCTGCCTGCATCCTGCACAGGCCACAGGGCAAAGCACGGTTAGCTGAGCACAAGACCTCCCCTTCCCCAATTTAAAACGATCACCCCAAATTTTCCTGACTATTCAGAAGCATTTTTGAGCTGTGGCATTATGAAGAGGAGTCATACGAAAGGGAACACATCCTAAAAATGAATCATGTTACTAAATGTGACAAACAGCCCTCTAGCATCACAGAAATCAGTACATGGCACTGGCTTCTACGTTCAGCACAGGCTGAAAACTACTGCTTTTGTGAATAAGGTGCAATGGACAAATAATGCACAAGAGGAACCTACCACAATCCCTCCTTGTGACTGTCAGGTTCTGGCAGAATCATCTACTTTCTCCTTCTCAGCATGCCTGTCTCTCTGGTTTTCCACCTGGAATGGCCATGATCCATTACATTTGCTGAAACATTTCCAAGTGTCTAAAAAACTCTCTCAAATGAGAGGGGGGAAAAAAGGGGAAAAAAGAGAATGTTCTCATAAAGTTCCTGGAGAAGTCAGTCTTGTTCCAGTACCACCAATCTTTGTTTGAATTTGTTCTCAGGAGGTCATTAACCCAATACTGTTACAGTACATGGAGTTCCTGAAAGAGTCTTATTAATCAGCAAGTGTATTGCTCACCTTTCTTTGTATTCTTAGAGGGAAGAAAAAGAACATAAATAAAAAGGAAACCTGTGACCCCAGATGACACCCCTAGGGAACTGGCCCTGCTCTGAGTTCACAGGCAAACACAAAGACAGACCATGCTTGGGTGGCTTCAAGGAACCAGTAAAGGTAGGGATTTATGCTCTGGTGGTGCCATAGACATTCATATCTGGCACACTTAGCATGAACAACACTGGATGACTTTTCAGGGATGCTACCAAGGGGTTTTATTTTCCATCTCCTGAATTTTCAGGAATGATCAACTGGAAATTGTTCAGACTAAGTCCAGGGAATATGATGTTCAACCAAGGAACAAAACCACCTGTGTAAATGGGCTCCACTGGAGTCGCCAGCCCTGTCACAAACAATGCAATACTGCATGTTGTCAAACTGGAGTGCAGCTCAGCCTTTCCAGAGAGCAGCAGTCACACAGCAGTCACACAGCACCAGCCTCAGCTATACAAAAAGTCCTACCTGGGCAAAATCATTCTTGACATGTGTGAAAAAGAGAAAGGGAAAAAGCAGGTCTGAGTTCCTGCTGTCTTGTACTAGCCTCCACAGTGACTTATTGAAAGATGAGGGCAGATCTAGCTTATTCTCATGAAAAATAACTGAAAAGCATAGTACCTACATTCTAGACCAATCTACAGTGCCAAGGCAAGAACACCTATCAAGTGTGTTGTTTCTTTGTTTGTTTTTCTAAAGTAGTTCAGTGAAATAAGGAAGTCCCTATGCTTTAATTCCATATCTCTGTATTTCACAACAATTCCCCTTCAGGTATATCTTTCTCCTCTGCCAGTAATTCATCAACTTACTGATCATAAACGTGCATATTTAAAGTGCATGGAGCACTTACATTTGTTTCAACAACGTTTTATAGTTTTATTATGAAAACTGATTATGAGCATAGATTCTTATTGCTAATAAAGCAATTGAAGTATCAGCTGAGGGTTGCTTAGCCTGGAGAAGAGGAGGCTTGGGGGAGACCTTATTGCTGTCCACAACTACCTGAAGGGAGGTTGTAGCCAGGTGGGGATTGGTCTCTTCTCCCAGGCAACCACCAATAGAACAAGAGGACACAGTCTGAAGTTGCACCAGGGGAGGTTTAGGCTGGATGTTAGGAAGAAGTTCTTCACAGAAAGAGTGATTGGCCATTGGAATGGGCTGTCCAGGGAGGTGGTGGAGTCACCATCACTGGAGGTATTCAGGAAGAGACTGGATGGGGCGCTTTGTACCATGGTTTAGTACATTAGACAGTGTTGGATGATAGGCTGGACTCGATGATCTCAAAGATCTTTCCCAACCAGGTTAATTCTATTCTGTTCAATCACATACCTGAGCTGATGACACACAGGTAAGGTATGAAATGTGGTCATCTATGTCTGATTCAGCATCCTGAAAACCTGTGATGACTTATTTTTAAAAGTACTGCAGGAAGGGGATGAGGAGTGTTCATAAAAAACTGGTTATCAATTAAATAATTTAACTACCAGTAGAATACAGTAAGAAATGCTAGAAATCTTTTGTGTGTGCTTTTTTCTTTTCCCCCATATGTAATGTAATTGAAACTACTGTCACACACACTCTTATTCTCACACTCAAGGCAAGAATTACTCCAAGGAAAGAAATAAAAAAATGTCTCTCAGGGATGTTCACTGACACTTAACACAAATCACACCCTTTCTGTCAGATGAAAAATGAGCTCCAAGCATCTCCTGACTGCGTTTCAGCTCATACTCTGCTTGCACATCCATTTCACTGCAGCCTGTAACGCTGGATCCACTCACAACAAGCCAGGGAGTTTGGACCCACTCCTAATGGAAGCTGACTAAACCAGCACTGGTTAGGCCACACCTTGAGTCCTGTGTCCAGTTCTGGGCCCCTCAGTTTAGGAAAGATGTTGACTTGCTGGAACGTGTCCAGAGAAGGGCAACAAAGCTGGGGAGGGGTTTGGAGCAAAAGCCCTATGAGGAGAGGCTGAGGGAGCTGGGGTTGCTTAGCCTGGAGAGGAAGAGGCTCAAAGGAGACCTTATTGCTGTCTACAACTACCTGAAGGGAAGTTGCAGCCAGGTGGGGGTTGGTCTCTTCTCCCAGGCAACTACCAACAGAACAAGAGGACACAGTCTCAAGCTGTGCCAGGGGAGGTTTAGTCTGGATGTTAGGAAGAAGCTCCTCACAGAAAGAGAGATTGGGTATTGGAATGGGCTGCCCAGGGAGGTGGGGAGTCACCATCACTGGAGGTGTTTAGGAAGAGACTGGATGGGGTGCTTGGTGCCATAGTTTAGTTGATTAGATAGTGTAGGATGACAGGTTGGACTCGATGATTTTAAAGGCCTCTTCCAACCTGGTTAATTCTATTCTATTCTATTCTATTCTATTCTATTCTATTCTATTCTATTCTATTCTATTCTATTCATCAGGGTTTGCAGTAGATTTTCACAGTACCCAACATCAGTGTGGACACCTAATCATAAGACATCAAAGCAAAGCTTATTTCTAAGCCAAGTATCTGGCAGAGACCCCCGGCAGTCAGCACACCCCACAGCCCTGACACAGGCTCTGGGACCTTGCCTCCTAACGGAGCGGCTGGTTTCCTCCCGGGGCTTTCCTTCACGGCTGTTCTAAGGAAAGCCCTGGGCAAGACAAATGAAAAGGCTCTGGCATCTCGAAATCTGAAACTCCTATTTTAAACGTAGAAGGATACAATGCCACAAAAGGACTGAAGACAGGGGCCGGGTGCAGGAAGGGACAGGCCCTGCGCGCCTCAGCCGCTCCCCTCGCAGCGGGGTGACACACACTGCGCCCCCGCGCGGGCGGGGATGAGGGAAGCCGAACCCGAGGTCAGCGCCGCACCTGAGGGGCGAGCGCGGCTCCGGGCGCCCCCTGCCGGCGAGGCGCCCCAGGGAAGGCGGCCCCAGCGGGGAGCCTCGCCTCCGCCCTGCCAGCAGCCCCGGCTCTCCGGCGGCAGCCGCCGCCCCAGAACCCCGCTGGCTCGCAACGCCCGGAAACGGCAGCACCGACGCGGGACGGCGGCTGCTCACCGCACGCAGGCATGAGCCGGCTCGGGGCCGGCGCGGAGCTGCCGGGTTGGCAGCTGGGCAGCGGTGGCGGCGGTAAGGGCGCGGTGGCGGCAGGTACCGAGCGCCGCGGGGCACGGGCGGGGAGCGAGCACCTCACCGGCGGCACCCGCGGGGGAGGCAGGTGGCATGGGGAAGGGAGCGGTCGAGAGAGCGGCGCTGCTGCCACCTGGCCTCTCGTCTCTCTCTCAGCGCTGTGGGGTCTCGGGGGGCGGCCATGGCGGGACACCTTCGGGGCTGCCGGCCGGGTGCCATGTTGTGGCGAGCCCCTCTCCACAGCCCCTGCGCTTCCTCCTCTCGCAGGGGTCTTTCCTCTCGAGGAGATGCGTGGCCCCGCACCTGTGGATTTCCTTCAGGAGCTGCCCAGCTACCAGTCGGCGCTGAGGCGTCGTGCCGCCGCCACCGCCGGGGGCAACCAGGAGCAGCGGGCAGCGCCGCAGGGCTTCGCGGGGCTTCGTGCTGCGGAGGCCCGCGGCCCGGAGCATGAGGGCAACGAGCTGGTTGCTTACCCTGCCAGGGAACACCCCGGGAGTATGGCGGAGAAGAGGAGATTAAGGTTAAGCTTTATACTTGTCTTCTACACTTTTTTTTTGTGTTGTTGTTGTTAATAATTCTGGGGGCAGCCTTTTCTGTAGGGCCTGTTGTGATCAGGACAAGGGGTGATGGTTTTAAACTGAAATAGGGGGGATTTAGACTAGATCTAAGGAAGAAGTTTTTTTAGAGTGAGGGTGGTGATACCCCGGCCCAGGTTGCCCAGGGGTGGATGCCCCATCTCTGGTAACTTTCCAGGTCAGGTTGGCTGGGGCTCTGAGCTCTAGTTGAAGATGTCCCTGTTGACTGTAGGGAGGTTGGACTAAATGACCTGTGAAGAACCCATTCAACCCAAAACATTCTATGATACTACCATTTCCTAAACACAGCACAGGTATGATGGAAGGCTGGAGCAGAATTGGGTTCATCTGTATCTGTTTCTACCTGTAGTATGTGGTTTGGAGAAGAAGTTGTCTAGGTACTCGTGCCAAAATATGGCAGGCTACCCCTGGCACCTCCAGCTGCAGGAATGTGTGCTTGGCTGGCATAAGGGAGTAGCTGACTGTGGGGAGAAATAGGTTAATTTAGAAGAAATGAATCAAAACTGGGAATTACCTCCAGCAGCCAAAGGTGTTTCTCACCGCTTCAGTGTTTTGTGCTTTTAAAGGTCACTGTGGGTTATCTGTCATCAGCAATCCTGTTCTCTTATGCCAGTATTGCAGTTCTTGATTCTTAGCAGTTCTTCCGAAATACATGGTGCTCTCTCTGACGTGGCACAGTATGGGTAGAAAGAAGCTACCCTAACAAATTACTCTGCTGTGAGCTATGGGCAGTTCCTGCCCCTCTGGTGGTATCACCCTTCAGGGAGGGGAATGCAGAGAGCATGCTTTGCCCTGCCTATATTTCTTGGCTTCTTGTCTCTCTACTAGGCTGAAAACTCCTTGGAGGACACAGCTGTATGTAACAGCTGCATCTTTAAATCAGGTGCTTTGTGGTTATGAACTAGGAGAGAGGTGAAAGTACAGTTAATATCTGGTGCTTCACAGAGAACAAGAGTTCCTTGCTTTAAGACTGGTGGGAAGTGGGCTACAGCCTGACCCTGGAGTCAAGTTTAACCCTACAGACTGTACAAAAGGAACAGCAGATGGTCTATGGTGTGGCAAAGGAAAGTGTTTGATACTCTGAATTTTCATTTGAGGTCGGTTATCTGAAGTTCAATTCTTAAAACGTTAAAAGAACTGCAGTCCTGTGGCCATGGTATGTGTTAGGAGCAGAGTTGGGATGTCCCAAGGTTGTTTATACATTTGAGCTCCTGGGAGATTCTGGTGGGGCTTCTTGGCATTCTTACAGGTCATTATTCTGTGTGCATTGTGCAGCAGCTGCCAACACAAAATGCTTGATAGAAACGTCCTGAAAGCTGAACACTCAACTCCTGCAGCAGATGAATATTCAGCCCACGCCTCTGTTTAAAATGCAGACCAAACACGGGCCAGAGAGTTCTCTCAAGTATTTAAAACGCTGCATGCTGCAGCCTGTAGTTTCCACAAAATGAAGTGGTCTGAGGGTAGCTGTATTTGCACTTAAAGAAGAGTAGTTCATCAGCTGCCTGTTTGATTGGTTCATACAGGCTTTAATTTGTTTTTCTGCCGAATTCCTATAACTTTACTTTCAGCTGAGGTGGATAATGGAAATTTTGTTAACCTACAGCACACATGACAGCAGCTTCTTGTTGGCAGTGAGTCACTTATGCACTTAAGTAGAGTTATGTACAAGGTCTTTTAAAACTGAAACCTTTGTCTTCTGCTGTAGCATAGTGTCCTCACGGCTGCTTAACTGCTGCCCTTCAGGGGCATCGAAGGCTGGAACAGCGTTTGCTGCATACAAGCAGATCTTCCAAGCTATGTTTCTGGGAAGTTTCTTAATAGAAAAGAAAAAATAAATACAAACTGAGCCATTAAAAATTTTCCTTAATGCTGTCACCGACCATGTAGCCATTTTAAAAATGAAAACCTGTCTATAGTATGAAAATATGTGAGAAGTGATTAAAAGTTACAGTTTGTGGCACATCCTTGGTGTCTGTGTGCAGCTGTGCGTTGGGCCCACGTATATGTTGGTGAAGAAGTAAATTCTCAAGTCCATTGACTTGGCACTTCACAGGCAATGTTTCAGCATGCTATAAAAGTGGGCTAATTAAAATCTAATCATTTTCCTACCATTTGTTTTCTGTTACATACTGGAATGTGGTGGAGGAGTTAAAATGATGGAATCCAGATGAAGTATTTAAGCCTCTTTTATAGCTCTGGGTTTTTGTTCTTTTTAATTTGACATTCTGATTTTGAGATCTGTGAGTTTTCTGCAATAAACCCCAGTAAATTTCTGCTTTGAACAGCTGTATTTGTAACATTAAAAGAGTAAAGCAAAATATTTTGGAGACTCTTTTTCTTTTTTTTGAGAGCCTCTTGATCAGAAGTTTTGGGGAAAGATTCTTCTCTTCCTTTTCCAGCCATTACTGTCTATGAAATCATGAATGGCAGCTTTCCTGTGATCCCACTGGCAAGTTCAGCCACATTTTTTCTGTGTTGTGCTATTGTTAATGGGAGTGTTATGTTTTGGTTTGTTGGTTTTTTTTTCTCCAAAAGAGTGTTTTCTGTGAGAGGACTTGCTGTATATGAATTAACTTGGTCTCACAGCAGGAGGAATAGATCATAGAGCTGTCAAGGTTGGAAGAGACCTTTGAGATCATCAAGTCCTCACCAGCTAGCGTGTGTTACTCCGACTTTAGCACTATGTTATCTCTCTGAAGGCTGCAAGCAGACTCTGTTGTGCTAGGCTCTGTGAAAAAGTACTTGTGCTCAGAAACTAATTCTTGATTATTAGGGACTATCAACAGGCTGATATAAAACACTTATCTGGATGGAAGCAGTGGAAAAGAGCTAGCAGTAAATCACTGAAGAAAGTTCTCGGTGAAGTCAAAGAGTTGTCATCTTACCTGAAGCTTTGGCGTCACAATATTCACAGCATAGAAGGTATTCATTGTCTGATGTTGGTTTTTTTCCCTTGTTCAAGTTGCTTCTGTTAGTCTTTTTCTCACGTGTGGCTGTGGTTTCAGCTGTAACTGTATGTGCAGAAGAAGTTACCTGCTTGCCTGACTGCTGACACAAAGGCCATGATGGAGTAGAAGGGAATATATTGGAGAGAGTTATTTAAAAGCCACTTTTCCATGTCAGTTCCATTGTGAACAGCCTGCAGTAGTTAAAGCTAGCTTTAGCAATATTTCTTCTGTTAATTCAGTGTAACTGAAATGATAATTTGCTCATTCTGTATTTCCAGTGATTTATCACCTTAATTGTTGGCATGTTTCTTCTGTTCCCAGGGAAATTTGGCACTGGCATCCAGTCCTACTTCTCCTTCCTGCGCTTTCTGGTCCTGCTGAATTTTGTCATTTTTATCCTGATGTTCAGTTTTGTTACCCTTCCCACCATCATTTCTAAATATGGAATATTCAACAGCAGCTTTGCTAAAATACCTCTAAAGAACATAGGTAAATGTCTTTGCTCTTTGCTGTTGTTTATGAGATTCCCTCTTTCCATAAGATTCTTCTCCACCTCCCAGGACAAAGAAATGCTGCTCTTAAAATGAGAACTTGACGTGTTTGGACTTGATCTTGCAGTTTAAAATGCATTACCATGTGAGTGACTTATCCTGCCTTTCTTTTGACAGATTCCCACTGCACAGTTTATGAACCTAGTGGTAATAAGGGACTCACTTACTTCTATACTTACCTCAAAGATTTGCTCAGTGGCACTGTAAGTAATTAGGTATTTGTATATTTTTTTAATTAAGTTCCTGTGCATGTGAAATGTGAAAACATTTTATTTAGGGAATGAAGCATTGATAATTGTGAAAAATGATAAGGCACATGCATCAGTGGGGTAAAATTAACCTTTATCTGTGAGACCAGTTTTCAAACTGCCTTTTACTGAGTGTCCGCTGGTTGGCCACATGCTGCAGCCTGTGCCTCTCCTGCCAGCTGCTGTGTGTTCCATATTCTGGAGCACACTGCCTGTTTTGATCTCAGTGTCCTTTTCATACAGCTCTTTGACTGGAGAAGGGAGGGATTTTCAAATGTGGTGCCTGCATTACAGTTGAGCAGAGGTGGTGGCAATACCTAGAAGCTACAAAATGTTAGAACTAAACTCGCTGGTTAAATTACTGGCAGCCCCAGTAGTAATTTTAAATTTACAAAATTATTGTTTAACTCCAGGTTGGGTTTAACTGGGCAGAGTCTGCCACTGTTAAAAATTCTGTGTAAACTTCATGTTTTCACAGGGCATCCTTGAAGTGACAGCTTTGTTTTATGGCTATTACACAATAGATGCTGTGTGGATCAGTGCCATGAGGTACAACTTGCCACTAGCATATCTGCTGGCTACATTTGCCTACCTTGGATTAAGTCTCCTCTGGATAATAATAAGGTAAAGATGGTGGTACAGTTTAATTACTGGTACCTGTTGCACAGTTTACATTGCATTCTTGTTTGTAGGGAGCATGCTTCATTCCAGAACTGGTTGGTATGGAAATGGAGGCTCTTTTGCTTGAGGATGCAGTGCCTCAGGGGAAACTGAGATAGCAAAATAAACACTTTTGAAGTATTAGCTTTTTATGTGTATGTATGCAGGTAAATAAAACACCTTCCAACTATACAGCAGTTGTTGAAGGCTATCTTGAGCCGTCTCAGAGAAGCACTGGATGAGGTGAGAAGGTATGGCTGTGTCTAAGTGCAGAGGGAAGTAAGCTGTGTCAGTCACATCTTCGTCTGATTTTTGGTTGCTTTAGAGCCTCACATTGACAGCTTCCCGGAGACTTGCTGCTTAATAAAGCCAACGTGGCTGTTTGCTCGTGAGAAGGCTGGGGGTGGCATGTGGCCTTTGATGAGCTAGATCACTTGAGGTATTGATTTGGGGTTTATTTTCTGTGGATAAAACACTGCTTTTCGTGAGTGAGGTAAAGCTGCTTTTTTCTCTAGGTCTGTGGAAGGGTTTAAGCAGAACTTGGTGCACGCTGAAGATCAGTTTCAGAGTTACTGTAACAAAGTCTTTGCAGGCTGGGATTTCTGCATTACAGATCCAAACGCGGCACGGCTGAAACACCGCAGCTTGCTGTATGAGCTCCAAGTGAGTAACTTTCATTTTCTATGATTATAGTGTCATACAGCTCAGATGGCTCAAAAAGAGAGCTGTGTGACTGGAGATAATGGAATAAGGATAAGGGTCGTAGTAGTTTGTTGGGGGCAGAGTGACCCACATCCTCTTGTCTGCTTTCTAGGTATCTAGAATTGCAGTGCAATGTGAGAAGGGCTGGCACTGATGTCATTGGCCCTTCCCCCATTCTCTGGGGACTGAAGTCATCCTGTTAGCTGCTTGTCTTATCTGCCTCTTCCTCACACTCCACTCCCGCTTCCTGTGTTAGTTTCTATATAATCCAACAGGAAAAGCTATCCTGCCTGTGGGCAAAACCCTTGTACTGTTGGGAATCAGTTTCAGTGTTCTGTGTTCAAGTCTGCAGTGTGGTAGGTGGTAGTTTGAGGAGGAAGAAAATTCATATGGTACTCTTACACAAGTTGAGAGCATTGTTGCAGTAAGAAGATACTGGAAGGTGTCTTTGACACACATGCACATACAAAATGCAGATGGTAGACTCCCCAAATCTTCAAGACTTTTCAGAGAGCTTTAAAGGCTTTGTTAGTGAAACCAGTACCTTTTTTATTCTCTCTCTACACCAGCAGCAGAGATTTGTGTACTGAAACAATTACCTTTTGAAAAGATACTTCCATTACAAACCACAAAGCAGTAGAGATTTCACAAATTACAGTGAGTTTCTTTCTACTCAGTAAAGCTTACAGTCATCTTTTTTTCATCATATAATCAAAGCTTCCTTTACTTACAATGCTTTTGCCTCTAGAACTCACACCTTAGAACAACTTGCCCCTTAATATTGGTGTTAGACAGCAATAAGTCCTCAGAAAATACCTGGGTGATTGGTTAAGTTGCTTTCATAGGCCATGCTGTATTTTCACATTTGCTAGGGTGAAGCATCAAGTTTGTGACAAGCTACTCAAGACTCTGCTTCTTTCCCTGTGTGCCATCCCCCAATTTTCCTTCACAAAGAGTAGGAGAAAGAAGCTGGAGCCATAGCGGTGAGGCCTGGTTCCTTACCTGCAGGAGGAAAATGAGTAGGATGATTGACCTGTTTCAGAATTTAGTACCAAGCTGTCTGAGAAGTCCTTCATGAAGCAGGCAAATTGTCTTTCTGTCCTCAAACATGTATGTTACTCTTACAGTAAAGCTAAGAGGATTGTGAGGCACTTTGGCTACAGGGCCCTCAACCTGAGGAGATAAAGCACACAGTGGTTTCCACTCCCACGTGGACCTGTTTGTGCCAATGAAAATGCACTCTGTTTGGTGTGCTTCACCCTCCTACAACAAGCTATGGATTTACACATCCCAGAGGTTGGAGACATGGTGTCAAGTGTTGTATGTTGCATCTTTTTTAATTTTGTTTTTTAGACAGACCTGGAGGAAGAAAGACTGAAGCAAAAAATAGCTGAGAGGACCATGAAAGAAAAGCTGCGCATCTACTCTCTGAGGATATTTATCAATATAATTGTTATAGCAGTTTTATCTGGGTGTTTTTACTCAATTTATGAAGCAACTGTCTTCTCTCAAGAGAAGTCCAATGTAAGTATCATATGACATTAGGAAAGATTCCACGGGGCTGGTGATGACAGCAAGAGGAACTATTGTGAAAGAGTCAAGTATCTTAATATAGCACCTTTCATGAAAGGGGTCTGGAAACACTTTCTACAGACTTAGAATTTCTTGAGTAGGACAGAGTGGGAAGGATGGAGAACTACATGCAGGAACACACACACACCCCCCATCCACCCTCCCAGTGATGTTCTCCTCTGAGGAGGAGGCTTCAGTCTTGTGTGCCTTGGAGCTAGTGCAGCTCACAGGAAAGCAGCCCTCACCTTCCTTCCCATGTAGTTATTCTCAGCTCACTGGGCTCTGCTGGTACAAATGCTTGTGTGTCTGGGCAGTGAACTGGCTGAGGGAACTGATCTAGTTAAACTTCATTATGATCAGTGTCTGGATTTGGTTAATTGCTTCACTGCAAAAATGAACAGAGAGGGAAGGGGAGAGTAAAGATTATGATCTACATTGTGGCTTGAGTTACAGCTACGTGGGGAAGCAGGAAGCCTTTGAACAGTGTTTTGCAGAAGAAAAGGTTATTGCATCAGCAGTGAAAAGAATCAGGTTGGGTGGTGGTGTTTGGCCCTGGGAGGACAAGCATATGGGAAGCAGGATAAGAGCAGACAACAGTTTCATCAGTTTTGCAACAGTGATTGACTTCTCTATAGGACCCAAGTGTTGAATTAACCTGACATGCATGGGAACCACACTTTCTCTCCCCTCTTTTCATTGGTGATGTGATGGGCACTGGCTGTGTGTGGGGAACACTGTGTCATGGTGGGCCTCTCTTGAAAAACTGCCAGGACTGCAGAGAGAGAAACAGCAAATCAGGATTAAAGGAGTGTTTGTGTCAGAGGTAGTATTTGAGGGTAGAGAAAGAGGACAGTACAACACAGGACAACTTAAAAACAGTCTTTCTTACTGTCAGCTTTATGTGTAAGGATCAGTATCTTGCCCTTGCCTACTCATTTGAGTAGATGGAGGAGCTTCTTAGGATAGTAGGAAAGTCAGAGGAGCTGCTTGATGCTGGTGAGAATAGCTTAAAAAACATCTGCACATTGGCAGAGTGGTAGCCTGAGTGCTGGGTTAGACAATGTAGTTAGACCCAAACCTTGGTGAGATGAGTCTCTTGAAACAAGCTTTAGGGAAGTGCAACAATACTCATGGCTGGAGGTGGAGGGAGTTAATGGTGAATGGAACAGGAGAAGGCAAGAGTATAGCATCAAACTGCAGTGGAGAGGCTTGTAGTTCTACATACAGCTGGAGGATGAAGACTGAGTGAAAGATGTTGCCTGAATCCTGGTCAGGAGAGGTTGGCAGGCAGCTGAAGAGATCATGATGTCAGGCAAGTGCTGCTCTGAGTGTTTTTTTTCTCATCTTGTGCAGGGTGTCAGCAATGAGAACTTTCAAGCTAATCTCTTGGTGCAGTATTTGCCTTCCATAGTAATCACACTGGCCAACTTCATTGCTCCTCTGATCTTCTCATTTCTGATCACATTTGAAGATTATTCACCAGCCTTTGAAATTAAGCTGACACTCTTGAGGTAACAATGTTTTTGTCGTGACCTTGGTAGGTTTTCAGTACTGTAAACATTGAAACATCATTCACAGAGAAGTTGGACTCTGCACTGGAGGGCCTGGGCCCTGGAAGCCAGGCAGGCATTATTTGATTTGTGTTCAGTTGAAAGATTTAATTTTAAATGTGGCAACAGTCTCCTGTTTGGATGACAGTACAGTGCAGTCATTTCAGTGTCCAAGTTTTCCTCAGTTCCATTTAGCTGTGTGGTCTGGAAATCAACAACCTGAATAAATAGTAAAGAAGTGGCTGCAGAGCTGTGGATTCACACTGCTTTACATGCAGCAGTTCCTTGAATGAGCAAATGTGTATGTGCTGCAGTGACTGTAGCATGGCTTTGCTCAAGGCAGGAGCTAGAAATACTGTGATAAAAGCCATTTCACTGTGAGCACAATGAGCTAGCATTTGGCAGCTCCGGGCATTACGGTCTGGGTTGAAGCATCTGAACTCTCTACTCCCCTGTGCTTTGTATTTCCAATTTGGCTAAGTGCCTCTGAAGGTTTGAAGCCACCTGAGAGAGAAATACTGCACAGGATTTGTCACCAGGCCTCTCAAACTGTGCTTGAGGGAAGTGCAGCCCATTGTGGTGTCAAGATCTGCAGCTGGAATGACTGATCTAGGAGCAAGGGTTTGGAGCCTGAAGCGGAGAAGGTCAAAAGCAAGTGAACTCACTGCTAAGGGAAGAAATGTGTTTAGCTAGCCATTACATTAAAGCTCTGCATGACACTGCTGTGTTTCAAGCCTTCCTTGGACTCCTGTGCAAGTTGATCCAGGTGCCAGAATGGCTCTTTTTGGTCAGGTTTGCAATTGGGGGTTGCCTTTCTTTCAGGTGTGTCTTTGTGCGCTTGGCCAACATCGGCGTTCTCTTGTTCTCGCTGTGGAGTCAGATCTCCTACTGCGCCACTGACAAGTGCAAGGCCTGTGGATACAATTACGAACTCTATCCTGTAAGTAGATTTATCTTGGTCTTTAATCATCTGAACTTGTGAGTAGAGATTTGTTTTTCCATGAGACTTGATTGTCTAGAGGCGTTCAGAGTCAGCTCTGGGGTTGCAGTTCGTGTTACGGCTGGTGCTGACTCTCACTGGTCAGTGCAAACCTGTACCGTTCTTAAAGACAACTTTCGTTTCTCTAAAACTCTGATTTAAAGTAGTCCACTGGCAGATTGTTTAGCATAGAATTTCTGATCACTATGAGGATTGTTTGAGGTAGCTCTGTTTCGGAGACAGTTGTGTTTCCTGCTTTGGCAGGAGGGGTTGGACTCCATCCCTGGAGGTCGCTTCCAACCCCTAACATTCTGTGATTCTGTGTTCCTGCCTTCTGCTTCATTAAGACAAATGATCTTTCCTCAAAAAAAAACCCAGACCATCTACCAAACAAGTAAAAAGTTTGGTATGGAAGCTCTGGAACACTTCAATTAAATATGGGAGTTCAATTTAACTTTAGGGTGTAACTGACAGAGATGTTTGTTGCTTTAGTGATTGGCAGATTTGTTTTTCACCTGTTGTTTAGACTCCTAATGTTGTACTTCCTGATCTGTTTCTATAGTGCTGGGAAACTGAAGTTGGTCGAGAAATGTATAAACTGATGATATTTGATTTCATTATCATTCTTGCTGCAGTCCTGTTTTTGGACTTCCCAAGAAAGTAAGTGCCCCTGCCTTCTGAGTATCCTTTTGTAAATGACACATGAACCATGTTTTCTGTTACTGATTCCCCACATTTCTGACCAAACTGCAAAAAACCCATTTCTGGTGCTTTGAGCACTTGTTTGCTATTTAGGTGGCTGTGAAGTTGCTTTTTTCTCTATCATAGAATCAATAAGGTTGGAAAGACCTCAAAGATTATCAAGTCCAACCTGTCACCCTAGACCTCATGACCACTAAACCATGGCTTCAAGTGCCACATCCAATCCCCCTTTGAACACCTCCAGGGAGGGTGACTCCACCACCTCCTGGGGCAGCACATTGCAATGGTTAACAACTCTTTCTGTGAAGAACTTTCTCCTCACCTCGAGCTTGAACTTCTCCTGGTGCAATTTGAGACTGTGTCCTCTTGTTCTGGTGGTGGTTGCCTGGGAGAAGAGACCAACCCCCATCTGGCTACAACCTCCCTTCAGGTAGTTGTAGACAGCAAGAAGGTCTCCCCTGAGCCTCCTCTTCTCCAGGCTAAACAACCCCAGCTCCCTCAGCCTCTCCTCATAGGGCTGTGCTCGAGGCCTCTCCCCAGCCTCATTGCCCTTCTCTGGACACGTTCAAGTGTCTCAACATCCTTCTTAAATTGAGGGGCCCAGAACTGGCCACAACACTCAAGTCCTTATATTTGAGTATTTATTTTTTTTTTCTGCAGGCATTTTACTGTTTTGTTTTCTAATGCTTAAATAATATCTGTGTAGATGCTGGAATTCATCTAAACTCTCTAACTTCATTTTAGGATTAATGATACTCTTTGTTTTCAGGTTGTTAGTTGATCATTGCTCTTGCAAGCTAGTTCAGTGGTTTGGATTGCAGGAATTTGGAATTTCTGACAATGTCCTGGAAATCATTTATGGACAGACCATCTGCTGGATTGGAACCTTCTTTTCACCACTCCTCCCTGCAGTAGCAATGATAAAATACTTCGTTGTCTTTTACATTAAAAAGGTAATGAAAATGTGTGGTCAACAAACAAAGCTGAGCTCACATCTCTCTGGGGTTTGTAATACAGCATGCAGTTGATTCTGAACAACAACAACAAAAAGCTGAAAACATGTGGAAATGAGGTAATGGCATTCTGTTTTCTGTAGCCTTAATGCTTTTAAGGGAAGGTAGAATTTTGCTCTGAAATCAAGCAAACCAACTCTTTAGTAAGTACCTCTTCAGTTATTTATCTGGGTGGGCTTTGTTTTGTTTTAATAAAATCTTTGTATGTAATAAAGTTAGTTTTTAACACTTTTCTGCCTGTATCTATATGCTACCAACGTGGCTTAGAACTGGGACAAAATTTTGCCAAGCTCTTAAAAATTTGCAGGCAAAATGGAAAATCCAAGCTGCATTGGATGTTCAGGATGGGATTTGTGCATATCATAGATTTATAGAAAAGTTAAGGTTGGAAAGGACTTGAAAGATTGTCCAGTTCCAACACCTTGCCATGGGCAGGGACACCTTCCACTAGCCCAGGTTGTTCAAGGCCTCATCTAACCTGGCCTTGATCACCTCCAGGGAGCAGGCATCCACAGCCTCCCTGGGCAACCTGTTCCAATGTCTTCCCACCCTCACTGTGAAGAATTTCTTTCTAATCTCCAGTCTAAATCTCCCCTCTTCCAGCTCAAAGGCATTGCCCCTCATCCTGTCACTATGAGTCCTTATCAAAAGTCCCTCCCCAGCTCTCTTGTAGGTCCCCTTCAGTTACTGGGAGGCTGCTCTAAGGTCTCCCTGAAGCCTTCTCTTCTCCAGGCTGAACAACCCCAGCTCTGTCAGCCTGTCCTCCTAGGAGAGGTGCTCCAGCCCTCTGGTCATGCTCAATGACCACACAGCTCCTGTGCATCAAATTCTTACTTTATATTTTAGTTCTTACGAGAGAGGATGTATCCATGGAGAATGTGGCAGAACACAGCTAAAGGCTGTGCCATGGATCATACATGAAATTACTCTCAGTTGACTGTATGAGGTCTTCTGGGTTAAATTCTTATTCAAAGGGAAGGCTTGGACTTAACGCCAGTCAGTGGTTGAAGGGAGAATGGCTGTATGCTAGCTGGTAGCATATTTGAGACTGGAAAATTCAGTTGGTGGGCAAGTTTGTTTGGATGTATGAATATAGATGTGCTGGTAACAGTCTCTCAATTTCCCTCTTCAGATCAGTTTGAAGCACACACGGAAGCCTGCAGCTAGGCCAATCAGAGCATCGAGTTCCAATTTCTTCTTCTTGGTGGTGCTATTGATTGGGCTTGTCTTGGCTTTTGTCCCCTTAGGAATCAGCATAGCATAGTAAGTGACAATTTAACTTCTATCAAGTTTGTTCCAAGGTTGTCAGTTCCCTAAAAGCAGGCACACAGTTGGGAATGATAAACTGGAATTAAATACAATAGTGTATGACAAATCAAATTAGAACTTAGTTCATATAAACAAACATTACAGTTTTAAAGACCATATTGCCAAAGTGGTGCTGGGCTAGTGTGGGATTCTTTTATCTTTACATTTTGATGTAGCATCTCCTTTCTGTTCTGCTTCTTTGACAGCATTCCCTCCTCAAAGGCATGTGGGCCATTCCGGAGTTTTAACACTTCGTGGTCAGTTGTTCCAGATACAATACTTGAATTTCCAAAGGGGCTGCAGCAAGTCCTTTATGGCATAGCATCAGAGGCCTTTGCAGTGCCTTTTTTTATGGTGATATGGTGAGTACTGTGGAGACCTGATTCAGTCACACAGCTGCTTCCTTACTGAAATGATACTGAACAACTGTTATATCATATTTTTCATCTGCAGTCAAGCATCAAAGCCCATATACATCCTCCACTCTTACGCATTCATACTCATTAGCCTTATTCCATTTCCTCTTGTGTGTCCCATATCCAACACTTGCCTTTCTCCAAAGTCTGAACTGTAAAACATTCTGCAGATTAGCATTGTAAGTCCTGTGATCACAGATCCTGTCCATAAACCTTGATGTAAGAAAAAAACAAACAACAAACCCACCCCAGCAAACAGATCTTGGAGCCTTATTAGCTGATATTTCTACAACTTCTGTGCCTGAGAAACAGTTCATTTCAGTCTCCACCCAGCCCTTTCTTCCATAACATGTTTCTGTGTTCTGAACTGAACCTGTTATTGTACACACAGGAAATAGCAAGTCCTCTCTTTTCGGTTTGTGGGGTATTGTTTTGTTTTACTTTCTCATAAAGCCTAAGAGGTGGAGAATGGCTTTCACTGCTGCTCTGCTGCTTAATATTATTTGGAAAGGACAAAACATGAGTTTTATAGGCATTTGGGCCATTCTGGTTCTTGTTGCTAGTCTTCATCATGTAATGCCCTGTGGATTATCTGTGTCACAGATTACATCTGGAAAATACTCTGTAGGAAATGGCTGCTATACTGATCTGTGGCTGCTTACCATAGTTAGAACCCCCAGTGGGTGTAAAAACTTACTCATCTGAAACCCCATTAAACTTTTTGAGAGCAATGAGCAACCCCCCCATACATACACTTAGAGCAGGGCAGAAACAGAGCCATCACAACACAACCTGTAACATCTGAAAGTGGCTGTGCTTCTAAGTCCCCTAGCACTATCCCTGCCTGCTGGCAGTACAAGTATCTTTGCAGATGCTTTGGAGCAGAGCTAATGCCCAGCCTGCCCCAGCTGTACATTGACTTTTTTTTAATTCTCTTTTTGTTCCTCCAGCAGCTTCTGATCTGATGTAAATGTGCAAACCAACAATTCCTCTAGCTCATAACAGCCTTCTTCTGACTAACTCTGTTTACCGTGATGTTAACATTTAACGTTGTTTTTTTGCAGCCTTGTTATGTTCTATTTTATTGCCTTGGCTGGAGCACACAAACGAGTGGTTGAGCAGCTGAGGGAACAACTGGTTATGGTAAGCTCTGAATCCACTTTTCTGTACCCCTGAAGTTTTTCTTTGTCAGGAATCAGGCGTGCAGAGGGACAACCTGATGTTTGCACGGGCTGTGAAGCGTGGTTGACAAATTGCACAGAGGAAAATGGTGAAAGTCCTATGGCATTTCTCAGTCTAGTTGGTTTTCCTGGGTATCAGCTGCACCTGTAGCAACTGCAGCAAAGTCTACTGCTATCAGGCAGCATGCGTGCATAAGACATGCTTCTGAGAAGCAGTGTCCCTGTTCTTCATCTCTTGTCTTGCTTAAACCCACCCACTGCACGACTTTTTTCTGACAAACAGAAGCCTGAATCTTGTGCTTCCTGTCCCCTTCACCATCTTACACAACCCCTGCTTCTATTTCCTTCTCTGCTCTCAAGAACAGTGACCCAACTCCCTGTCTTTCCTTCCAAGCCTATGTTACTGCACCATGCCTGATCTACTCCTGAGTGCAGGTCATAGAACTACTTGCAACAACAGGTACTCTGTGGAGCGAGTCACTGCTAACAGTTTCTTTGGTGCCAGTGCAGGCATGCTTCTGTGTGCTGCCATGTTTAACAGTGTTCAAACACTGTTGTCTGTCAAACCCTGCTCCAGTCAGAACCTCGACTCACTAGTAAGACTGCTCAGTTTGCTAGGGTGTAGACCATTTCTTGGTATGTGCTTTTAGATACAGCATTTAACCACTCAGCCTTCAAAACACACTGTCCTGGGGAGAGATGTCCAAAGAGGAAGGAGTTTGGGAGCAAAGCCTCACTGCTTTTTTAGAGCTTCTTGGAAGTACAGTTTCTAGCTTTTAGGTTTCTAAGGCAGAACTGGTAATGTGAGCTCACATGAGAGAAAAGAAGTCCTGGCTATTATAAATTCTGACTTGTAGTTTAGAGTGTGCAGGGAGCCCCTAATTAAGAGTACAATGGGATGGGTGCACCTGTTTATTTCTAAGAGAGAAATGAGCTGCTCATATGTAACTTGTGCTGCTTCTGTTCATCTGGAGCATACTCTTTGTTGTGTCTTTCCAGGAGAGTCGTGACAAGCTGTTCCTAATCAAACAAATCGCAGAAGCTCAGAGTCGTCATTGAAAACAATGAAGAGCCAGAAGAACTTGACTTCCTGAAACTCCTAGAACCACTACATAAGAGTAGAAGCATCTGCAGCACCTAAAAACTGAGCAGCTGATTAGCACCCTGACACTGTGGTTTGTGTGATGGACACTTAAGGTCTTACTCTTGATTGTGCCAGTGAGCCTTAAAGTTTCCATGACTGGAAATTTAGCTAATTTATACTATGTTAGGCCTGTCTAAAAATGGTAGGGTAGGACACTTACTGCTGCTACAATTTCAAGGTTTTTGGGATTTAAGTCCCTATTTTTTCAGGGTTTTTGGGAAGAACTTTGTACTGTTTTTACAAATGAGACTTTAAGAAGGGTGAGGGAGGGGAAAGGTGTGACTTTCCACATTTCCAACTCACTTCTCTTTTAAACCCAAAGCAAAAGACCACATGATCTGTCAGTATTTTGAAAGAGTGCATGGGAGAAGAAAATACAGTATGGGTTTGAAACCAGTTTTATAAAGATAGCTGAGACTTTGATACTTATTTTGCTCTGAGCTAGTAATTGCAGTTGAACACTGGATAACTTCACAAAGTGGTTCAGAGAACATCAAGCTGGTAAGAGCTCTGAATAAACGCTGGGCGTAGGAATAGACCACCAGTCAGGTCACCAGGTGGAGCACACCTGTCACAGGGAAAGGCCTTGCTGGGGCACCAGGTCCCTGCCGTAGAGCAGCCTTTTTTGGTGTTAAGGCATTATTACTTGGGTTTTGTTCTTGTACATCTTGGCTACTTTTCTCTTGGTTCTAAAATGTGAATATTTGAGAGTTAAATTACAGTTTGGAGATACAGCATTCAGCAGCTTGCGTCGGTGCCTTTAAATTCACATTTCTGCTCTCTGAAATGAGATGATGGAGCTGTGTTTCTAAGCTGATTACTACCTGTTTCCTTCATTGAAAGGTTGTGCTTGAGGGTTTTCTGTACAGAATTGTTTAGTACTTGAAATTTGCTAGTAGCACACTGTTAGCTGATACATGAGAGACTGTTGTTATATAATGTTCTGGAATGTTTTCTGCCTTTATTGTTTAAAAAAAAAAAAATCACATTCAATAATTATTTTTAAACATAACGGCTGATGGTTTTTGAAAGTAGTTTGCTACTGAGTTTGCTACTCGGAGCCCCAGCTGGGTCCGCAAACGTCTGTCCGCGCCCAGGGGGTGTAACGCTCCTGCTGTTTCCCGCCTGCAGCTGCCACCAGCGGCCGCCCTCGGCCCGCAGCGGGTTCCTCGGCGCCGCGGGGGGCAGAGGCTGCGTGCCGGTGCCGCTGCCATGGCAGCCGTGGGACGCCGGCGGGGCGGCGGCCATGGGAGCCAATGGGAGCGGCGCGGGGCCGTGGCCCGCGGAGATGACGTAGTGGCAGCGCGACGCGTGGAGCCGTCGGGGTCAGCGGGATGGAGGTGGCAGCCGTGACTCCGGCAGTGTGGCGCTCGCTGGGGCAGGGCCGGCTCCTCCGCTGCGGGGCGGGTAGGGGCTCGGGCCGGTTCCCGCGCCCGCCCACCTCTCACCTGGCGGGGCATCGCCCTGAACGACGGCCGCAGGCCCGGGGCTGCCTTGGAACGCCGTGCCCCGCGGGTGGCGGTGCCCTTTCGCCTCTGTCGGGGACTGGGCGGCGGCAGAGCTCGTGTCACCTTTGTCTCTCCGGCAGGTGCCCGGGAGAGGTGGCCCTTGCCCGCCGGAAGGGTGTCCCGCAGGCTGTGCAGCACGCGGGTGTCTCTGGAGGGCATCAACAAGGCCGTGGTAGACCGCATCATCCGGGTGGACCATGCCGGGGAGTACGGGGCGAACCGCATTTATGCGGGACAGATGGCAGTCCTGGGCAGATCGAGCGTGGGACCCATAATCCAGGTTAGCCAACCTAAAAGCGACCGCTCCGTTGCTGCTTCATTGACATTTGGTGAACAGTGGCCGAACGAAGCTGTACGGTGACTGCTGTGTGTACGTTTGAACTCGGGGGTTTGTGAAGAGCAGTGGGATGACTTGTTAAGGGAGGTACCACTACTGCAATTGCTGTAGGAGCATCCCAAAGACTTATTTTGCAAGTTGCCTGTTTATAACTATCCTTATCTGCCCTTCTTCACTGTTTCCTTTTTGTGATGCGAGTAGCCTTACCTCTGCAATGAAGGTGTGAGGGGCCTGGGCTGTTTTGTTTTACTTCAGCTTCATTAGTTTCATTGTTTACTTTTACTGGCTTTATGCTTTACTGGGATCTGTCTCCTTTGCAGCAAATGTGGAATCAAGAGAAAGCCCACCTGAAAAAGTTCAATGAGCTGATGGTTGCCTACAGAGTTCGACCTACTGTTTTATTGCCTTTTTGGAATGTAGCAGGTTTTGTTCTGGGTAAGTTTGTGTTATTGCTATTGTTGGGGGTTTATGAAGCCTTCAAATGTATAAATTAATTTGTATTGCTTCAGTTTTCTTTGTTTGCTTGTGTTTGGTACCACGATCACAGGGGCTGGAAGTGCTTTACTGGGAAAGAAAGGTGCAATGGCTTGCACAGTGGCAGTGGAAGAGAGCATATCAAATCACTACAATAACCAGATCCGAACTCTGGTAGAAGAAGACCCAGAAAAGTACAAAGAACTATTGCAGGTATTTAACTGTGACTTCTGAAAGTACTTTAATTGAGTTAGCTATCACAACTTTAGTCTTCTAGAAAAATATGCTCGTAGAATTTGCAGTAGATCTTTTTGTTCTGTCTCTCAGAATGCTGAAGTCAAATGAAATTTTAAGTTCAAAGGATGTTTTATTCCTTCAGGAGCACTGAACCTGTTGGGTAGAGACAATGCCCAGGTGCCTGTAAGCTCTGAGCCCTTTTTAAAGCAATCCTAGTTATTTGCAGGCCACTTGAGAGAAAGCTCTTAAATCCTTTTTGTCTCAGTTTGAAAGAAGAGAGAAATAGTGTCCTGTAGCATATGCTAGCATGAGCACAAGCCCTGCTGGCTTACAGAGAGACATCCTTGCTGATTATCTGGCAAGGCAGGGACCTTCATTCCATTATTGAAATTGTCAGAGCAATTTGTATACATGAAACTAATTAGCATTAAGAGTTACTGTAAGTATAGATTTCCTTGATAGTGAAGAATGCAGCCATACAGTAACCAGCAGCTTGGTTCTTAAATACTATTTTTAAGACTACTAAAAGAACTGTAGGATTGGGGAATGCTGTAAGCAGTTCCCTTCTTGCTGAACTGGAGAGTCAGGTCTTTGAGAAGCTTTTGAGAGACCTGGGCATCAGATGGCCACTCTGGTGCATGCAGTGGTCAACAGTGTATAGTTTTGTATACTTTCTCTGCCAAATAGACTTACTAATTAACTGCTGTTTTTAAAGACAATAAAGCAGTTTCGGGATGATGAGCTGGAGCACCATGACATTGGACTTGAGCACGATGCAGAAGCAGTAAGTACAACCTTAACTCATTGGCACTGTTAGTGAGGATGTAGATGTGGTGTTCCTATCTTCCATATTCAGTGACTGTGATGTAATTGAGAAATAGAAAATAAAAGAGCTTGGCATTCTTTCCTAAAGATAAGAAAAGGCTGTAAGTTACAGCTTCCTTTTATTTTACATACAGAACTGAACTGAATTTGTTGGAGCTCATGCCAAGTGTTAAAATCTCTGTTTTTTTCTGAGAGGTTCCTCTGCATAGTTCTGAAATTTAGATGAAATATTTTTGCAGATAAGACTAATAAATGGCATCCCTACAGCTGGGAACTTGAGACATTGTCTTGAGAAATGAGTACAAGCATGTTAGGAAGTAGGAAATACTGAACTCCATTCTGTGCTGCCCTATGAGGAATAGAATAGAATTAACCAGGTTGGAAAAGAGCTTTGAGGTCATCAAGTTCAACCTATCACCCAACACCATCTGATCAACTAAACCATGGCACCAAGCACCCCATCCAGTCTCTTCCTAAACACCTCCAGTGATGGTGACTCCACCACCTCCCTGGGCAGCCCATTCCAATGCCCAATCTCTCTTTCTGTGAGGAGCTTCTTCCTAACATCCAGACTAAACCTCCCCTGGCACAGCTTGAGACTGTGTCCTCTTGTTCTGTTGGTAGTTGCCTGGGAGAAGAGACCAACCCCCACCTGGCTACAACCTCCCTTCAGGTAGTTGTAGACAGCAATAAGGTCTCCTTTGAGCCTCTTCCTCTCCAGGCTAAGCAACCCCAGCTCCCTCAGCCTCTCCTCACAGGGCTGTGCTCCAAACCCCTCCCCAGCTTTGTTGCCCTCCTCTGGACACGTTCCAGCAAGCCAACATCTTTCCTAAACTGAGGGGCCCGGAACTGGACACAGTACTCTAGGTGTGACTTCGAATGTGTGACTTCTCTCATTTTTCCTTCTTATATTTTATGGAGAAATGGAAACACCCTGCAGAATTGGTGATTTTTAATTCAGTGCTCTCTAAAGGAGATTAATCTACAAAGACAGGTGCATTTTAGTAGGGGTTTTGCCTTTTTTTTTTGGTGCTTTTTTAGATCATGCTTTCTATTCCCTACCACAGTCTCCTTGAAGCATTTTGTTAGATATTTTCAATCTTTTCTTCTTTGTTTTCCAGGCACCACTTTATTCTGTTTTGAAGACAGCCATACAACTTGGATGCAAAGCTGCAATATTTTTATCAGAAAGAATTTAGTGATGCTTTCCATGCTATTTGTGGTAATAAACTGTGACAGAGAAGCGTGTGGAAATTGCAGAAGACTTGACTTCTTTTATTCATCCCTTTACTGTTTTCTTCACTGAACACCTGAGTCAGCTGTCCTTTGTCACACTGAGTTCCTGTTGAGAAAGTACCTGTAGTAACATCATCTGAGCTGCATGTGAATAAAGATGGCAGAGCTGGGTGTGTGTGAACCAAACCTCCTTGCTCAGAGACCGTTCACAAGGTGGCAGCAAAACCTGTGTGTGTGACATGATTTATATCCACAATGAAATCAGCTGGAGCTCATCAGCTCCTTTTAAAATGATTAATACTGACTAAGTAGGATATTCTGAGCTCTCTTTTCATGGTAAGTAAATGAAGCACTAATAAGTGGTTTTCAGTCTGTCTTGAGTAAAGATTAGTGTTGTGAAACTCATTTGAAGAAGACATTTGGGGATTTGGTTTTGAGTTTTGGTTTTTGTGTTTTCAGGTTCAATTTTGAGTTCTTCAGCAAAAGTTTTCTTTCTTTGTTTCTTTGGGTTTGGCTTGGGTTTGGTTTGGGTTTTTTATTGATGTGGGTTTGGTTTTTGCTTGGTTGGTTTTGGTGGGGTGGTTTTTTTGGTGTGGTTTGGGGGATTTTTGTTTGTTGTTTTTTTCTCTGTATCCTGAGTGTGTAAGGAGTCAATCCCTGATCTAAAGCAGGAGGAGAGTGCAACCTGAAGCACCAGTGACATTGCACTTAATTCTGGTAGGTTTATCTTACTTTGCTTCCAGCCTTAAGTGGCTCTTGAATAGAGATGTTCTTGCTTTCTTAATGTTCAAACAGTTTCCCCACTTTCTGCTGGCATCCTGGCTGCAGCAGTTCTGTTAAATGCTAATTGGAGATGGTAAAATTACAGCAATGGAATCAGAATGTCATAAACTGGTAAGGATGAAGGATGCTGCATACAGTGGGTTTGTAAAACAGTCTGGAAGCCAAACAAGCCACTGTCCTGGTCTCTAAGCCATTACACCAGGACTGAATACTGGAAAGGCTGTCTGTGGGTGGTGGTACTCAGCCGAAGCCTGATATTCTCCAAAGCTTCAGATTAGATTCTCTCTGAAGATCTTGGCAATGGTATTCAACAGCTGTGGGATTTGCTGCTTACTTAGAGAAGCATTCATGTGATCCTTGGTCCAAGATGTGGATGGCTTCCCAGACCATCACACTGCTCACTTGGGGCAGCAACATTTAAGAGGCAAATCTCATTTCTAGTGCCTTCAGTCTGGCCACAGGCTGGGAATATCAAATACCAGGAAATTGCCATGTGAGGTCAGTGTGTTTGGCCATGTCTGCAGCAACTGTCAGTGTTCACAGCGAGCTCTTTGTCCTCAGCAGCTGAAAGCGTCCTGCACGTTGGAGTGGGCTGTCAGACAGTAATGCTCTCTCTAGCTGTGAGCACTGGGAGAACAACTCTGCTTCATGCTCCCAAGCAGGAATTGTTCCCTCTGCTTTTCACTGGAGCAGCATGTTTGTGCCCAGCCTTCCAAGAGTGGGTGAGCTGCTCTTCAGCCACTTCCAATGGCTGTGCATCTCCCTGCTTGCTGGCAGTTACTCTTTTGTTGTTGTTTTGCATGGAAAATGGAGTTGCTTTTTACCTCCCTCAGGCAAAGAGACGTTTTTTGTTGCTGTTTAAAAACCTATTTCTGGTTTTGAAAACCTACAAAAGCTAATAGAAGGTTACAGAAGGACTAGAGATGCTCAAATGCTGGGCAGAGTGTCTGCTGTAGAGATGCTGCAAGGCTCTTGTTTCTTTGTACTATTTTGAGGCAGAACTAAAGCTGACTAATGTCAGCCATCCTGGCAGGGGCTAATGGCAGGCGGAGACCAAATTCTATACCTTCTACAAGTCTGTTATCATAGCAATTCTCTGTGAACTCTGGTCCTGTTGACAGAGGAGGAACCTTGATCAGACAGGGAGGCTGTGAAATGCTGCATTTTCCAAAGAGTGGGGCAGATGATGGTGTCTTGGGTTTTGGGGCTCTTTTCTGTCCCTGAAGATGAGCATGGAAATTTAGGTCTTGCAATATGCAGTGGGATGATCCTTTCCTTCAATGGTGTCTTCTAGTTCCTGTGATAACCAAAGGCTTGATCCTGATTTGATCCCCTGGAAGGAGAGAGTGAGCCTTATTTTAGGTGAGGAGGAGCAGAAGGGATCCTCGTGTGTGTAGAGGACAGTTGCCTGCTCCTTGATCAGCATCTCACCACTTCCTGTTTTCTCCTGCAGTCAATGCAGGGACAATCTCATTCCTCTTCTGTGAAGCTGCTACAAGTTGTAGCTTGAGGTAATGATGGCTCTTTGAGTGAGTAGTCAGATGGTGTTGTGCCTATGCTGAACATTGGGGCTTTTTCTGGCACTTTGGCTGCTCTGAAGCAGGCTGTTCACACTGGCAGGCACCACTGCTGACATGAGGAGGCAAAACCAGAAAAAGAAAACCAATGGGCAACAGCAGCTCTGTCTCATGAAGCAAGAAGGATAGTTCTGAAAATTCAAAGCCACTCTGAACATCTGTGGCTTGTCAGTAATGGCTCCAGAAAGCTGCCAGGGTGGCAGGGCATATGCCATGTCACAGTGGTGTGGGTCTGGCTGTGGCAGCGTGTTTCAGCCTCTTGCTGCTGCAGCAGACTGGGGCAGAAGTCACATCCCCATGGCTGTGATGAATGTGCTGATGCTGACATAAGCTGCACGGACCTGTGCCACAAGTCATGTCAAATGGGCCTCCTAAGGCTGTTTGGCAGAGAGCTGAATCACTGTCTGAGATGACAAATACTACAGACAGAAGAAATCCCGGATGCAATGGGCTCGGTCTTCGTTGAGATTACATCTGTGTGGTTTGCTTGAGCATAACAGAGTTAGGCTTGCTCCAGATCAACTGGGGATGAGGATGTGCCAGACAGCTCATGTGCTGGGGTGTTACACATTGTACTCCCTAGTTTTTCTTAGCTTTGAAGGGGTTTACTTACTCGATACGGTCCTTTGTGTCTGCCTCGTTCCTTGTATTTAGGGAAGATATTCTTGCAAATGGGTGCCAGTCATGTTTTTTGTCACTGGTTTCAAAGCTGTGGCATGTCTTTTGCATTGAATTCTGCACATATTTTAAGCTTGCAGAGCTTAAAGGGATAAATACAAAATACTGGCCAATTTAAAGGAGGAATGTGTGTGGTAAGGGAAGAGATTGTTTAAAGGTACCATTTTTCTACTGGTTAATTCTGTTTCCCCAGAGTGACTGAGATGAAAAATCTGAATGACAGCAGCTTTGTAGTTGTATTTCCAGCTAATGTGGCAGAACTTATGCTGAAGAAAGCTTATTTGAAGTTTATGGAGTTGGGTGCCTGATCTAGTATTGAGTAAGTGAATGAACAGTTCGTTGCAACAGGGTCGGTGGGTAACAGCTCTCTAAAACAACCTGGCTGTGTTGGAAAGAAAACACAGCTCATTGTTGTTAGGTGCTTTCTGTGAATCATAGAATGCTTTGGATTGGAAAGGACCTTAAAGAGACTCTAGCTGCAACCCTCCTGCCATGGGAAGAGCACCTTCCACTAAATAACATTGCTCAAAGCCCCATCCAGCCTGGCCTTGAACACTCCTAGGGATGGGGCATCCACAACTTCTCTGTGAAACCTGTACCAGTGTCATCCCACCCTCACACTAAAGAGTTTCTACCTAGCATCCACTCTAAATTTGCCCTCTTTCAAGTTTAAAATTGCATGCTTACCTTAAGGTCCAGAGAAGAGCCCCAAAATCCCAGAAGCCATCATCTTCCCCACAGTCCTTATGGGCAGCCTGTTCCAGTGCTGCATGACCAAAGTAGTGATGGTTTGGGCCTGGTTTGTTTTGTTTGTTTGATTGTTTTCTTTTTGATACCCATCCTGAACCAGTGGTTGCTGCTGCTTGTTACTTGGCACTGTGAAAATTAGTTTAGCTCCACTATCTTGTTAAATACTCTTTGAATGGGTTTAGGCAGCTGTTAGATCATCCAGTTCTTACCTCCTCAGTTTTCATGGCCTCCACCAAGCCCCGCACTAATGAGCAGCCTGGGAGGTGGCAAGCAAGGTGGTGGGAAGCAGGGTATGGGTTAGGGTACACATCTCCTCTGTCTGGCTCCATTGCTCCTGCTGCTTTCCCACTGCAGTTATGGTTTTCACAGCACAAGGTACCTGCTGGCAGGACTGTGTCCTTGGGAAGGAGGGAGTGGAGCTGTAGCTCTCCTTGGTGCAATGCCTGGCTCCTGACCTGGTGGGATGAAAGCAAGCAAGAGATGAATCTAGTGACCACCTTGGTAGTCTCGTGCTGCTTGTTTCGGGCTCCAGGATTCATACAAATGCCTGAAGCTGCCTGCCTTCTCTGCAGGCATTTTCTACCCCACTGTTTGCATGCCAGTGGCTTGCTCTTTAGTGTTACCTGGGCCTAGGAAAGATGGATTTATTGATTCGATGGTACAGAGGGACACGTGCAGAACAAGGCATTAACGAAAGCAAATCATCCTCACAGAGTGGCTGTTTCTGCTGTTTAAAATATCCTTTGTGAGCTGCAGAATGAAAAGATTCTTTTTGACCCTAGAAGTGCTTCTCTGTTTTCTTTCCACTGGGCCAGCCCACCTGCCAGGGACTGCTCAGGTCAGAGTGGAGGCAGCAGCGGGTGAGGGGGATTTGAATTCTTTTGTGGTGCATTTTAGCAAGCTGTCATCATTTTCTCCTGAGTTTGTGGTTTGAGGGCAGCTGTATAGTCAGAGGCTGCTAACTGCGTATGCAAATGCAAAACATTTAGTGGAGTGAGAGTATTTGCTTCTAGAAGACAGCCCTGCAGTGCCAAGGCAGATGACTCAGTCATGTTGATCTTTGTTGCTGTCTCTGGATTAAAGTAAATTTCCTCTTTAAACAGCAGCCTATGTCTGATTTGAATCTCTCTCTCATCTTGCTGATAGATTGTTTCCTCTTTTGTGAAGGCAGAGGTGTGCTCCTTAGATGGCATCCAGCTCCTGAACGAGGGAAACACAGGGGACTTGTTTTCCCAGTAGTGCCCAAACACCAAAACCACAGCAAGGCCTCTGTTCCCCAGGTTTGTCACCTCAAGTCTCCCTATGCCAACAGCTGTGGGTCCCAAGACAGGTCAGCAGACTCTCACTCCTTTCAGGTGATGCTGTTGTGTTTAACAAACATCTCTCCTCTACTGGCCTACGGCATTCCCATGAGGAAAGAGCTTTGCTTTAGGGCTGGATGAAGAAAAGGCTACCAGTTCCATGTCTACAAGAGCTTTAAGCTTATGCTTAGCCCTAAGCCTGGGAGCAATGGGGATAATTGCTGCAGCCTAGACTTGTTCTGAGGCTTTAGCAACTTCCCTGTGGCCACCTAGCACGTCTGTGGCAGGAATGCAGTGGAAGCACAATTTGAGAGGAGCTGAACCTCCCAGGTGTCTGCACTGAACGTACATCACTCCTGGAGCCTGGTGAAATTGTGCAGTCTTTGATGCTTTTAAGTGTTTTTATCCAGCATAAGAACAGCAGAGGACTTAAAATCTCTGGTGAGATTGTGTAGCTTAATGGCTCAGTTCCAACCCTGCCCTGGAGAGCTAACTGTTAGTGACGGACACAGAGCTGTCTTCCGCTCTTGTCAGCCCTCATTGTTCTGACTTTGGCAGGGAAAACAGTTCATTTGAAGACTTCAAAGGTGTCTGAACTGTGTCTTCTTGAAACATACAACAACTGCTCCCTTTTTCAATTCCTCCCACCCAAACATTACAGCAGTAATGCTAGTGAGAAATAATCCTTCCTCCGTATTAAGTGACACAAGTGCTATTGTTTACACAATGAGAGAATCTAGGAAGACAACAGATGTATGTTTAGAGGGATAATGCATGAAAAACGAGTTCTGCCTTTTCAGGGAGCTGAGCCTTGCAAAGAAAGATGACAGATACATGTGTTTGGAGACAGACTCTAGAGCTGGCTGGATTTGCTTATCATTTGTCATCAATGCAGAGACGTGCAGCAGAAAGAACTGTAACAGCATAAGCTGGAACATATGCTCCTGTCCACAGCTGTGGCACAAATCCTGATGCTCACTGCATGCTTCAGGTGGGTGACCAGCAAAGTGATTGATCCTGGTAAAACAGTGTGAGTAACCTTACTGTGGCTTGTTGTGCTGGGTTAACACAGCCTGCTCTCACAGCCCGCTGCCCCACACACAGACAGGAGGGAAAGGAACACAACCCTTGCTCTGGGTTGAGATGAAGTGTTTGCTGGAAATGATCCAACACACAATGACCTTAGCTCATCTGCTGAAAATGGGAGCAAAATGCAGAAGCAGCAGCAGAAGCCAGTGACAAAACAGTTCTTCCCACGCAAGCACAGAAAAGCCCGCCCAATGCTCCAAACCCAGAAACTAGAACAGGAACCCTCTCATGTTACAATCTGAACTTCAAGCTCCATGATACTTTGCTCCAGCCAGCACTTTCATTTTGAAGCTGGCATGACAGCAGTGTGGGATTGAATACCAGCAGCACATTCAACTCAGCCCAGGACAACCCTCCATGTGCTGTCCTGCAGTGAGTATTTCTTCTAGGCTGAGCTGCAGTGAGTTAAGAATAATCAGCAGACTGCTAATACACTTGTCCTGATTTATTGAAAAATAACCCCCCCAACAGTTCACTTACACCCTCTTCCTGTCACAGCTAAGAGAAACCAGTAGAACAAACTATGGACATGAGCTGCACATGTTAGGTATGAAAACATAGCAGAATAGAATAGAATTAACCAGGCTGGAAAAGACCTTCGAGATCATCGAGTCCAACCTATCACCTAACACCATCTAATCAACTAAACCATGGCACCAAGCACCCCATCCAGTCTCTTCCTAAACACCCCCAGTGATAGTGACTCCACCACCTCCCTGGGTAACTGTTCCAATCCCTGACCACTCTTGCAGTAAAGACATTTTTCCTAATATCCAATTTAAATCTCCCCTGGTGCAACTTGAGGCCATTTCCTCTTGATCTATCACGTGATACTAGGGAGAAGAGATTGACATCCGTCTCTCTCCAGCTTCCTTTCAGGGAGCTGTAGAGAGTGCGGTCTCTTCTCAGCCTCCTCTTCTCCAGACTAAACAACCCCACCTCCCTCAGCTGCTCCTCATAAGCCTTGTTCTCCAGGCCCTTTCACTGTGTAAAACCAATGATGTTGCTGCATTTGGCAGATGCTGTGCACACTGTGCTCTTACTCCACACTCGCCCTGTTCATCTTAGACAACACTTACTCATTCCTGAGTTCTCCCACATAGCAAGATACTAATCTGCTTCGAACACAAACAGTCAACAATCTGGAATTGCCACAACACACCATGAGGGACTCCATTCAGTAGCTGGTTTTGCTTGCTTTGTTTTGTTTGTTAAGGATAAAGAATCCAAAGTGCACCAAAGTCTGTTTGGCCCCTGATGCTGGACCTGTGCCTCTGCTTCTTGTCCCTTGGTGTGGAGTTGCATGCTATGCAGCTGCAGAAGTCATATCCACCACCCATCTACATGTGCCTTAAATCAAGCAACTTCTTACATGGATTTTAGGTATTTCATTTTCCTTTGCTTTGCTGGACTCAGGTAGGGTCTGATTTGTCTGTGGGCTGTGCTTGCCTCAGCTTCTAAAATGATTTTATAAGGTGGTGCTGGTTTGAATCATTAGGTCATTGGGTGAGTCCAGCTGTGCCCCTCATCCAGCAGTGCTCTGCTTCAGGGGGTTACAGAAAGAATCAAACTCTTGTGCTAAAGGTAAGGAACCCCAAGTGCAATAGATGCTGTTGACTGATGGGTGAGCGAAGTACCTACACAAACACAGAGCAGTGCCTGCCTCCTTATTGATACTGGATCCCTCTGCTGAGCTGAGGAATGGGCAGTGTGCCTTTTATTCAGAGTGCTCACAGAGATAAGAGCTGCTACCTCTTGCCATCACTAGCAACGAGCCATGTTCTGGTGTGGAATTGACTATGCCTAGGTAGGTGACAAGTGGACAGGTGGTAGCTGTAAGGTGGCTGTAGATGGAACCATTTCCATTTAGGAGGGCTTGTAAGACCATTTTACTGGCCACATTTTCAAGTGTGCTGGGTGTTCTCCAATGGCTCTTCTGGGATGGAGAGAGTGCACAGGCATATTGATGCCTTCCAGCCCTTCTTGGTGAGCTGGTAGCAAATGGTGCATTCAAACCAGCTGAGTAGGAGTTGGGTTTCCCTGAAGCAGAGGAGAGGTGGCTTCATGATGTTTCAATGACCCCAAAAGTGGCTGGAGGCCAGAAGAAGACAACCTAGCTGCCCTTGAGCTTCCAGACTCCAGGCAACTGCTCCAGTCAAAATATAGCTGGACAGGGTGTGGTTTGCCTTTTGCTGACAGATGAAGATGGCCACTAAAATGAACTTATGTCTCTTTCTACTCTTCCCCACTTCACTCCCGTCTGCTCAGGGAGCCAAGTCAATGCTGTGGCACGTGTGCAGCTGTACACCCAGCACAAACTACAAATGACAGAGGATACCAGAGGCAAACAGTGTCCAAGAAACCCACTGCTTCAAAGTGACTCATTCAAAGTATTTGGTGAACAGCTTCAGTAAGATAAATGTCCAAAAGTTCATGAATGATTCATAAAAACAAGGAAACAAATCCAGCAGATAATTCAATCACCATGAATAACTGGTTTTACTCTGATATATTTAGGAATCATATTTTAAATGCATTTCCTAGGCTTATAATTCATAAAGCTGACACAGAACTGATCTAGAAAGAGGACATATTAATCATTCCAGAGGCAAAGGCTGATGCTCATATTGTGTGAACTGAAATCTCTTAGTGAGTTGAGATGCCACCCTCAGTATTTTACACTTCCGAAATGACTAAAACTCTTCCCTCAGAGATGAGTTGTTAAAGCTGTTAAAGCTGTTTCTGGGATCAGGTCAGATCCCAGAAAAGTTGTAACCACAGGGAGCAGAAGGTATGGGAATTTCAAGTGTCTAACTTTCAATATCAAAGTGCTCTGAGAGAGAACTTGAAATTTGTTTAGCCTGAGGCATCGCTCCTCAAGCTTCTGTCATCTGTCACACCATAGCAGCAAACAGAGCAGAGAGATGGGAGGGGAATTACACACTCATAGGAGGACAGTGTTGTGACTTTTAAAGAGCTACAGTCTGAGCAGAAGTCTTGTTTTGGGTAGGTAACTCGTCCTCTTTATTTTTCAATTCAAGCTTTTTATTCTTTGGCCACCATGGATTTCTCTCTTTTCTGCTGCCATAAGGATCAGCAAGTTATTGAGAGTGTGGCTGGTGATGTCTTCACTCAGCAGTGCCACATGCATGGTACCTATCATGGGATGTTGCAGAGGTGTCTGAGGCTGTTTCTGTAACCCCTTCTATGTGGTCTTTTATTGCTCCCTATTTTTTCCAAGATTTATATTCTCCTTTAACTCTGACCAGTCAAATGAACCCAGACATAAAGATCCTAAAGGTGCTGGTGACCCTGCTGCTAGGGAAGGGGATAGATTTGGGGACCGCAACGTAAGGCTGATGCTGAAGCTCTCTGCATGGAGCCAGATGGGCCTTGTGTCAGTGGAAATCAGGTACAGACAGCTGCTGAGGAGGACATTTCAACATTTGCCTTACTCCTCTGGAAGGTGGCAAATCTGCAAAACCTAGTTTCTCTGAGGGCTGCAAAAGCCCTGAGTGAGGGATCCACTGACTTGCAACAGCAGGATCTCAGCCAGGTCATGGTCATGTCTCTTTCCACCACTGACAAGACAGGGGAAAAACAACCTCTCACACTCATTCTCCCTCATTTGCAGGTACCACTCCAGAGATTACAAAGGCAACAGGAGACAGAACATGGTCCTGGGGGTAAAGAAAGAAATAAAATGCAGACATGAACCAGCTTGTTGTCAAGACATCTTGGGCTCGACCTCATCTCCCTTAGGTGAACCTCTGCTGCTCCTGTCACTGCGATGCCTTTGCTTTGCATTTCTATCTCTGGGAGCTGGGAAGGATGACTCATGTTTTACAGTTCCAGGGAGCAAATATGATGCCTTCTGTATCATACATTTAAAAAAATAGGTTTAAATTGAATTAGGTAGGACATGAAAGACAATCTTACCTCTGCTCAAGGGGTTGGCTCTGTAATGATAAGGAAACCTGTGACAGCAGAGGTAAAAATTCCTGCCATTTATTGACAAACAGGTCTATGCTGCACTTGCTGTCTTGCTAATGAAGTAATTGTGCTGCTTTGTATTGATCTGTGGAATGTTTAATCTTAGTTAAAGGGGCATGGTCTGAGGAGTCAGTGCCAGGAGGTGCTGGGAAGAGATCAGGTGTAGCCTTCCTGAAGGGATTTTGGGCTCCAGGGCTTGTCCCCTTACTGGACAGCCCAGCAGATAAGGAATATCCCTCAAAGAATAAAGGTTACCTGAGTGAGGCTGGGGGTTTAGGCATAATGTAAATGACTGCCTGTGCAGACATCCCCTACCAGGTACTGTGCTGCAAGGTTTTCATTTCAGCCAACAGTGCCTGCAGCATCCACACAGCTTTCCACCCAAACTGGGTGGGCCAGAGCAGTGCAAAGGATGTTGTCCTGTGTGGGCTGGTGTCACTAGGGTGGCATTTTCTGATGGAGCTGCTGCCACCTGAGGATTGCTGCCAGGCTCCCTGTGCAGGGGTGGGATGATATCTGCCTGAGCCCAAGGACCTCTGCTACAGTCCTTCTGGGAACACAGGGGTGAGAAACTGTTCTGGCTCTGGCCCTTGTATCAGTTGTGGGCTGCTTTTCCTTCTGTACAGGCCACTTTCCTTTTAAGCCATTAACTTTCCTCTATCTGTCCTTGATGGGTTGAGGTTAGAGTCTAGGACAAGGCTTCCTAGAGCTACCACCACCCTCCAGCCCTGCAGAATGTGTGCTGGGAGCCAGAGCATCAGCTTTTCCCACCCTAATTGCTGAGTGCTGATAAGCTGGTTTCCCTGAACTGATCCTCCCTCATTCAGATTTCCTCCCACGCAGTTTTTCCCTCCTTTTCCCTGGGTGAGTGATCCAGCCCAGGCTCATCAGCAGGAGCTTAGCTGAGCCAGGATCATCTCATTATTTGAGGCTGTAAGCTGCGAAGAGAGCTCGTTCTCTGTTGTGCACTCGCCTTTGGTTCTGCGTGCTGGGTCTCATTGCTTTGTGCCCAAGTGTCGTCATTGCAGCTGGCTGCTGCAGGTAATGTGTCAGGCACAAAGCCCCGTCTCTAACTTCACAGCAGCTGTGGGTGTGCACAAGCTCAAAGCTGAAAGACACAGAGGCTGGACACGGTCACAGCTGGGATCCCATAACCAGAGCAGGGCAGGCGGCTGCTGACCCTTTGCTGCTCTTTAATAAAGGCCATCAGCGACACAGATGAGAAACCAGTGAGAAGCTGTGGGATGAGCCCAAGGTCTCTTCACTGTCTGCCTGCCATGGGTTTGTGAAAAACAGGGGCTTTTTTTTTCACTTTTGTTTTGGCTGGGGTGATACAGATCACCGAGGAGCTGTTCTCACTGTGTAACTCTGCGTCTCTGCCAGGATAGTTTCACAAACGCTGGTAGATGGAATTTAGACAAGTAGTGGTGAAAGTGAGGGAAGTTTTAAGCTGCTTTGTGAAACCTTCTGCTTTTGAAGTTTAAAAAGAGCAGGCAATTCTCTGAGCAGCTGATGAGGTTTTGGCTTTACTGCTGGAGATTGCCAGGCAGTGCTGATGTCCTGCTGCAACCTGAGGACCTTAGCAGGGTCTTTTTATTTAGTATGGAGTTGCATGTATTAATGCTTTGGAGCTCTGTTCTCCTTCCCAATGGCCAATTACAACCAAATGGATTGCAAAGTTTATTGGAAGGAGAGGGCTAGGCAAGCAGCAGTTTCCTTGGGAAGCAAAGGCAAAAGTATACTCCAGTAATTTGAGCAGTCAATAACAAATTGAAACCTGTGTTAAATTCTCAAGTTTTCTCTTTGCTAGCAAACAGGCATTAAAGATCCAGACCTATTAGAAATGGTCCAATCCTGCTAAATTGATTTAAAAATCCATCCAATGGCACAATACCCCCAGAATGGCATCATGAAACTCTTACCATCCTCATTTAAATGACTCTGCTTTCATCAGCAAACAAGGGTTCAGCTGTGTGATCAGTTTTTATTAGCTTAGCAGGTTATGGTGCAATTGCAGGTTTAAGGGACTTCTCATTAATTAAGTTAAACCATTTCAGTCAGTGATTGAATTTACATTCCAACAGAGGTGTCCAGGTTTAATCAGATTGGTGTGACACTGGTTTTGTTAAACTAGTTTGGCACAGGCACATACAAGGTTTGGCTCTACCTGATGCTTGTTAAACCTCAGTGTTGCCCAGCTGCATCCTGAGGGTCTTTGGAACCATTACCTTTGCTGAGCCCCGGGGGTGTTGAGGAATGGGAAGGGCTGAGCAGGCTTCTGCACCCCAAGGACTGCTCTGCATGGGGAAGGTGACATGCCAGGGCCTCATCCTGTCGCCTGAGGTCTTGGATAAGAGCCTGAACTGAAGCAGGTAAAGGCATGGCCACAGAGTTGATGTTGGGCAGCACCCTCCAGCAGGGTGCTGGGGAGACTGTCACAGCATGTGAACCTTGTCCACTGCAGAGTTAGGAGGGCTTTTGGGCTGGAGCCTTTAGGTACAGCACTGAAAGTTACACATCAGCATGACTGTTGTCATTTGTATGTGGAGCATATCAAGTACTGACCTTTAAAAACCAAGTGCAAGACTGATGGTTTTGACTTGGAGAGTTTTCATGTTTCCATTTCCTATGTAAGCAGCATCTCTGATGGAAATCCCTACAGATATTTCCATTCACAACTCCTGGCTCTTCTCCAGCTGTATGATGGTGGTATCCTTGCACTCCCTGTGCTAAAAGATGTTTCCTTTCTGTGATGCTGTGGATGGCTTTCTGCACATCACCAGCACTGTCAGCTTTCTGGAGGAAGGTGACAGCAGCCTCCCATGCTCACAGCTTGTCAGACAGAACTCAGCATGCCAGCTGACACTGATGGAGACAGGCTGGGGTTTCTTGTTCCTCTTTCATTGCTTAGCTGGAAACACACAAGCATGGCTTCCTGAATACCAGTGTCATGGGTAAATATAAATGCCCTGCTTACACATGTTTCTATGCAAAAAATGTCCTTGAGAGTTTTCAAGCTGGAGATGAGCCAGCTGATGCTTACCAGTCACAGTATGACTCTCTGTGAGAAGCACAGGCTTGAGCAAGAGGTTGTTGTATGAATTCCTCAGGAAGCCATCCCTCTACAGCAAGGAAATCCTGTATTGGGCTATATGTGGTTTATATCAGCCATGTCTGCTTGCAGGCTTTCTGATTAGGGAGTGTTACACCCTGCTGATAGCTAGTGAGCAAACAGGCTGTCAGAGGTGGCAAGAACATCCCACTTATTAAATAGAAATTATTTGAAGAGAGAATATGGAGTAACACCTCTACTCCCAAACTCCTCCACGTTCACACATGTGCTCTGGAGGTCTGGCTCTCCTCAGTCCCAGGTTCCTGAGTCACCTGAGCTGTTTGTGGTAGCAGCATATCCTCACCAGTTTTCTCATCCCTAAATGGGACTCACTCACCCTACTGCAGTGACTGGGAGAGATTCATTAGACCACAATACAAAATGGATTCATGTCTATCCCATCAGGTTGGTTTGCATTGTAAGGAACAGTATCCTGTAAAACCTGGGGGTCAGAGGAATGGCAGGTGAAGGATGTTGATTCTGATTGTGGCATCTCCCTCACAGGACCACACAGCAGGCTGGGGGAGATGTGCCAGCAGCTTGCTTTCAGAGGAAATACTCTGAAGGGTAACAATTGGGGCATGAAGTCAAGTGACTGATCTTTCAGATTTGTGGTTTCTTGCAATCACTTCTTGTACTTTTCTGCTATAGACTGTTCAATAGTGCAGTAAAAGAAGCTGGAGGTGTAACCCAGGCACTGTACATCAGTAGTGCAGGAAGGGATCCCTATATATTTCCTCCTGCACCTGCAACAGACTGTGGGCAGCTTTGGTTCAGCAGGGCAAATACCAGTCGGGGAGAGGCAGTGGGAAGTCTCAGGCTTGTGTCTCAGGTACACCATGAAAGCACCAGCCAAACATCATCACCTGCCTGTGCCTTCTGTCCTTCTGCCACTTGGCTCTGCCTACTCAGACAGTGAGCTCGCTGGTGCAGATTGCTCATCCTACATCTCAGACAGCTCCTGGCATGCTGTAGCTTTAATAGGTCACTTAGACAGATGTGTGAAATGCTGTGAACTGTGGAGGAGCTTTAATGGATGCTATACATCCAACATTTCCTTTTGCAAATTGCCTCTGCAAATCTCCTCCAGAGGTCATGCAGCTCATATACACTGGGATGTCTATTTTTAGCTCTGAATAAGTATAACATGATTCCATTTTTAGTGAACAGGATATCCTGGACATGGGACATTCTGAAGCAAGTGTTTAGATAATATCTATTTAAACAATGGGTGAGCTAAACAATGGTAGTAAAAACTGATGTTGTGAATTCTCTCTGGTCCTGATTTTGAGGTCATGGTTGTTAGTGTACAGCCTATTGTTTTCCTGGAGCATGCAACTGCTATTAAAAGCCTCATAAACTTTTTTTTCTTCCTGGTTTCATACAGGAACAAGATGACCAGCACTCAAGCAGAAAATGAGGAGCACCATCATTACAACTCGCCAGCAGTGGAGTTTATAGATACTTCAATCCAGACAAGTGAGCTGCTACTTCTTTAGGAGACACAGAAAGGGGAAAAGAAATCTGATAGCCACCCCAGAAGTAAATGTACTGCATGTGGTCCAGCTCCTGGGAAGTGGTGGGAGACTGTGCAGGAGAGGTGTCATATCACTGTGATTTGTTCTCAAACTCAACATATTCTTGTTACTAGAAGTGACAAGAGGAGCAAAGTACTCCAGAGAAGATAAGATGGTTTGTTTCTTTTCCTCTTTGATGAGTTGTAAAATGCAAACTATGGGTAAGCTATGATAATGTTGGTGAACTGTATCTGTTGCAAAACAAATATGGCCCCTGCAGCACAGTTGCAGTAGGAATGGAATGATAGGCAATGAGGAATGATTCTTGTTGATATTGGGTGTCTGAAAGCAGTTTTGTGTTTATGACCACTTCAGCTCTGGTAGAGCAGCCATCTAATGCCCTTAGCCTGTGTGAACAGATACATGGAGTGGCTATTAAATTGGCTCTTTCCAAGTAAGGTCTGGATAGTAAAGCTGAGCACCTCTGTGGAGTCTCCCAGATCTAACCTATTCAGCATTCTGCCCAGAGACCCAGCCTAAGCTCACGGAGTCATGAAGCAGCTATGGTCCTGGAAAACAGGCCATTAGCCATATTTTATCACTCCCAGGATCTACAGCTCTCCTTTTGCCACTGGCTAAGGGGGTGAGAAAGGGATGGGTGGTATTTTAAACAGCAGTAGTAAAAATCAATGTTGAGGATTCACTCCGGTCCTGCTTTTAAGTTCGTGGTTGTTAACCTACAACCTCTTCTTCTGCAGCTTGAGGGAACCCACCCCAGCACATTTTGGCTCATGGACAATCATGTGCTGAGCCAGCATTTGCACTGAGGGGCTGGTGAAGCTGGTTGCACACTTTCTGCCAGCTGGGCTTGTCCCACTGGCTGGTGTGACATCTGCATTTTCTCCGGTCTGTGGGGCCCGTGGCTGACTGGGAGGTGGCAGCCATTCCCCTGCATCCAGGTCCCACAGTGATAATCACTGTGCTACTAAACTCCAGGTCACCCTCTGGGCAGCAGCTGCCTGACAGGCATGAAGGGCAGTGCCAGCCCCTGCAGATGTAGCTGTCTGTCTCCCGAGCGTGGACATGCAGCTAATCGAATCAACCTTGCATGAAAAGAGGGTGCAGGCTGTCTTGGAAACTCAGTCTGCCTGTAGCAAGCCCTGAAGGCATGTGAAGCATCCAGGGCTTGAGGGTGTAAAAAAGCACAGGCTAGTAAAAATCAAATGTATGGGCCAATGGGCTCATGGAGGGGAATGGTAAAGCATCTTTCAGTAAAGCATCTTGAAGGATTGGTCTCATGCCAGCATGGCTGTGCCTTTTACACACCTTTGGGGTTTGGGGGCACAGAACAGTGTCTGAAGTGATGGGTCACAGGCAACAAGGTGAATGTTTTTGTCCTCTTACCCATCTTTGTGACATGAGAACATGAAACAAGGAGTGGGGAAGAAAGATGCTTTTTGCATCCTGATTGTTTTCAAAGATATGGCTGATGTGGAATGACATTTCTGAGTAGGAAGGTTGTGGCTTCAACCTTCCCACAGGTACCAGAAAGCATGCCCTTGGGCATAGAGTGTGGAATATTGTGCTGGTTGAGATGTTATAATTGCCTTTACATCTGCTCTATTTTCAGTTAAAACCCTTCAAGTCTCCTGATTGTAACTCCAAGGGTCAGTGGTGGAGTGGTTAGGACATCTCTATAGCTCTCAAGTGTACTCTTGACTCTCACCCTGGTGTCCTTGCCTGTAAATTACTTCAGGCTGTTTGACTTCAGTTACCTAGTTTGACTTTGAATGCAGCATCTTGGCTATAAAGCATAAGATGCTTTCTGTGAAGTGTGAGTTTTAGGTACTTGCAGTCAGGTTTCATTTCATATAAAGACAAATTACATAACCAAACATTTGTACAGCCTTTCCCTTGCCCTTGGGTCTCTGACCTCCTCCTTGTTACAGCATTTTCAACTTGCTGACTCTCGTATTCAAGCACTGCTCCTTCACCTTCATGGGGCCACCCATGATACTGTGCAGATGCAGCAAGTTGCAATAATACAGTAACTTGGCCACCTAAAGTTAAGCCACAAGAGAATACTTGCATAGATGCTTCTTAAAACTTCACCAAACAGCTTCAAAACTTAGTAAACAGTTTCTAAACAGAAGCCAAGGATGATGTCCTGTTCCCATCAACATCTGAGAAAGAGCTAACACACTTCCAGCAAAATACATGTTTAAATGTTATCCCATATATCTGTGCAGAAAGCAAAGGGAATGAACTCTAGAAAGAAAACCAAGTGCAATGCTCAGACCAGCCCTATTGTCAAGAAATACAGCGGCAGACAAATGCCACAGAGGAGTCTTGAACAAGAAACATGTCAAACCACTTTGATGACTGGATGGATGCAATACAACGTGGCACAATTTTTCACTTTCTCTGAATTTGAAATGCTGCCTTCACATCTACAAGTAACTGGGGTGAGGATGGTACAACCCATGAGGGACAGCCACATCATGTTAGATACGAGGAAATGCAGATCCTAAAGGTCTCTTCAGATCGGCAGTGCCCTGAAGTAGTTTGTGTGAAGACGTTTTAGTGACCGGCAGTTTTACACCAAACCCCGCGGTGTCCTGTTGCGGTAAGGGGACATGGAAGCATGCGTTCGGTGCCCAGAGTGCCTCTCACTCCGCTTTAGGGGCCGGTCGCTCCAGGCCGCTGCGGGAGCCGCAGCGCATGGCCCGAAGAAGCTCTGCCCTCGGGGAAGGAGCCGCGCGGGCTGCGCGGCCCCGGCCTCCCCCGTTGCGGGGCCCTGTGCTCCCCGATGCCCTCCGAGGCTCGGCCGCAGTCTGTCGGCGGAGCGTCGTGAAGGAGCGGGCGGCGCCGCTCCCCGCCCCGCCCGGCCGGCCCCCGGGCGGACAACGCCCCCGGCCCTCACGCCGCGGCCGGGCCCGCCGCCCGTGGCATTTCCTCTGAGCTCACTCGGCGGCTGACGCGGCGCCGCTTTCCCTCGGAAGAGGAAGCCTTGCAGCGGACCGGCGGCGGCAGGCAGGGAGGGAGTCCGCAGTGACCGCCGTGCCGGCGGGGCGAGGGACAGCGGCGCGGCCCGCGCTGGGGGCGGCCGGGGCGGAGGAGGGGGGCGGCGGCGGCGGGGCCGGGCGCTCCCCGCCGGCGGGGCCGGGCAGCGGCCACCCCCGTGGCCCGAGCCCCCGCCGCGCCCTGCCCGTCTACATCCTCAACTTGCGACTCTTCTGGCCGTTGGCGACCGCTGTCTGCACCGCGCTCTTCTGCCTCTGCCAGGCCCTGCGGGGCAGCGCGGCCGAAGAGGGCGCGGCGGAGGCGGGCTCCGTCCCGCTGCTCAAGGGCTCGGCGCTGCTGCTGCTGGTGCTGGGCTGCCTTCTGGTCCGCTGCTGCGGCGGGGCGGGCGGCCCGAGGCGCGGCGGGGTGCGGGCGGCGGCGCGCCGCGGCGTCCTGGAGAGCTTCTACGCGCGGCAGCTGCGGCTCTCGCCCCATGTGCTGGGGCACAGCAAGGCGCACGTCGGGCGCGTCGTGGCCGAGCTGGTGCGCGCCGCCAAGGCGCAGGGGCTGCAACCGGGCCCGCTGGCCCTCAGCCTGCGCGGGGACTTCGTGCGCATCGGCAGCGCTTACGAGCAGCACAAGGTGCGCAGCCCTGACTGCTTCGACATCCTGGTGCCCTTGCGGCTGCCGCCCCACCTGGAGCCCCAGCCGCACAGCGCCGACGGGCTGGGGCCGCGGGGTGCTTTCGTCTGCGGCCTGCGGGCGAGGGCCGGCTGGCCGCGCCGCTACCGGCCCTTCGCCGAGGGCTTCTGCGTGGAGCTGCAGGGCCGTAGCCACCTCTCATCGGGGCTGGTGCTGCGCTGGTTCCAAGGCCATCTGCAGCGGTGCTTGGGCGCCGTGCGGTACCGGCTGCAGGAGCGCTGCCGCATCAGCCTGTCGGCCTGCCCCGGCCGGCCGCCCACGCTGCACATCGTGCCCTGCTCCGACTACGTTTGCTGCCACATCTCCATGGCCGTGCGCCTCATCCCTGCCATCCCGCTCGGCGACGCACTCTACCTCACGGCCCTGCTTCCCGAGGGCGCGCAGGCACCCCCTGCCCCCGAGGCCCTGTGGAGTCTCAACGCGTCGCGGCAGGAGCAGAGGCTGCTGAGCTGGCTGAAGGAGCAGGCCCCGGCCACCTCCTGCCACCTGAAGTGTCTGCAGATCCTCAAGGGCCTACGGGACCTCCGTGGGCAGGGCCTGGAGGAGCCCTTCTGCTCCCAGTGGGGCCGGGTGCTCTCCTCCTACGTGCTGAAGACGGCCCTCTTCTCGCTGCTGCTGCAGGGGCCCTTGGAGGCCTGGGATGAGCGGTTCCTGGTGGAGCGTCTGGAGGACCTGGTGCTGTACCTTAGGGACTGCCTGCGCAAGCAGGTGCTGATGCATTTCTTCTTGGGCAACTCCGGCCTCCCTGAGGCCGTGGTGCTGCCCAGGTTCCTCAAGGAAGCCACCCCCGTGAACTTGCTGGCCGCCTTTGATGGGCCCACGCTGGACCTGGTCGCCTTCCAGCTGATCAGTACCTGGATCCAGGCCCCACACGTCATCAGGATGTACAGCAGCCCGCGGTACTTGCGCCCAGTGCCCGTCCCCTGCCGGCATGTCGCCGAAGCCAAGCAGGAGCCTTCAGGGGAGTGAGCCAGGGTCTGAGTGACACGGCGCTGCCTGTGGACTCTGCTGGCTCAGCGCATGTTCCCATCCCGCTGGTCTGTTGAGAGTCCACGTCTGAGGAAAGCAGGACCTAATTTAAATGCGGTTCTGTGCTTTCGACCCTGAGCTGAGAAAACCAGAGGCCAAGACTTAATGAAACTGTGATTGTTGTTTTTAAATTTCACTGGCTGTGCATGGGAAAATTGTCACATTTCTGGGGAAACGCCTTAGTGCCGGAGTGTTGCGTTCAGTTAGCTGTTTGCAACCTGAGGGTTAACAGACTCACACTGACGTTCCTGGAAGTCCATGTTAATTCGTTGTCATAGTGGCAAAATTGACTTTTTTTTGGTGAGATTGGCTTTTTATGATACAAAATCTGTTTGGGGTTTGAAAATCCTCTTAAGTGCAAACAGCCACCCCCTCGATGTACCAAGATGCTCTTAAAATGCAGTGAGCACTAGAGCATGGGTGTGGATCACAGTTTGAAGTGCTCCATGACAGGCTTTAAATTTCCTGTGCCTGTCAATGTAAAACCGAGGGAAGAAGCAAAACCTCCCTGATTAACGGTATGAAAAAGCTGTGCTCTAGTGAAGGTTATACAGAAGGACTGAAATAAGAGGAAACAAATAGCACTTTATTTTCACAAAGGCCTTCTTTTTAGACTAATTGGCTGCACTAAATATTGCTATGGAGGCCACATTAGTATTTTGTTACAGGAGTGATGTTTGAATCAGCCCAAGGAAAACCACCTTCTGATGTTCATTTGTTTGTGGGTTCTTGTTGAGTTTTATTGGGTTTTTTAATGTCTTAAAGTATTATTTTCATAGAGTTTGCTTTACCTCAAGGACCAACAACAGAACTAAGAAATTCTGCATTATTCTTTAGAACAGACTTTCAACCAGTCCAAATCTCAGTGCTGTATGCTGACTGCTGCACCCTCCTGCTCTCTGCTAGGAGTTTGGTGGGACTTTTGGATGACTGCCTGACCAGTTGTCTGAGTGTGGCAGTGTGTTGACCAAATGACTTAGTGGAATTTTAGTAGTGCTGTGCTGTAGCAAGTCATTATCTTATTGTGAAGAAGAGGAAGTCACACGTTCCAGGTACTTCAGAATTATTTAGCACTGATTTATGGTACAGAGGCAGTCTTGGGCTATGAATTTTGGTGTCCTGTAAAAATAAACATCAGCCAGATAATTTCCACTTCTTCCTTGGCTGTGTCCCAATCCTGGAATAAGCTGGTGAATTGTTAACACAGCCAACTCTGCAAGTGCCTTTAGCTCCTGGTGCAGAAACCTGGTGTGTCCCAGGGAGTCAGCAAATTCAGAATTCCAAAAGCTTTGCTGGGTCACCTCCTCAGCTGTTTGCTGTATCAAGATACGTTGCTTGAATGGCTGGTGCTCAGGAAGCTGAGTATGTGCCTTATTACCCACGTCACTGTGTCTTGGGTGAGCAGTCTGAAATTAATTATAAATGGCTAAGTGTAACTTCTGGGAAGCTTTAGGACAGCCTGAAGTTACTAATATATTCCTCCTCTCCTTGCTAGTGTGCTTTATTGATAGTTCTATGCATCAGAGCACAAACCAAGCATTGTGAAAATCTATGAAGCTTTATAGAAATCTATTTTTCTACATGGAAACACTCCCTAGGCAGATGTTTGCCTACCTCTCTCTAGTTTTTCCTAACTGCTCTTGCAGTCTTATTTTCAGGTAATTATAGCCTAGGTCTCACCCGCAAGTTGGGTTATTTTTATATAGGAAGCACTGTGCTTCTTACTACAAACCTGTATTTATAGGTAGTGTTGGTCAAATGTTCTTTGCACATGGTATTTAAGGCTAAGAGAGCTACCTTGGTGTTTTATCTTCACCTTTTTTGATACAGACCGTGGTATGTACTATTTTTGCAAACTTGTGTTCCTTGGTGTTTGAAATAAGACGCAGTTCTGCAGTCGATGCCATTGAATCTTTTGCCCAAAGAAGGACTAGATGACTGGCCCAGGGTATTGTGACTGCCTGAACTGATGACATAAAAACCCTTGAGCTCTTAATTCTGGCATCATAACCACTTCAATCAGCTGTTGATTTGTTTACATCACTGCATCTGTGTCTCTGGAAAGGGATCCCTTCCTGGAAAGGGATGTGTGTTCGGGGTGCATTTAATGTTGCACGCAGTACCACAGTGTAGAAATGGCAGGAAAAGACAGTTGCATCAGGAAATGCATGAGAAAGAGAGATGGTGAAAAGTATAAATAGTTTAGAAAATGGAAGTTGAGCCGAGGGATGAGAGAGAGTGATGGTAAACTCTCAGTGAAGATGCACTGGAAGCAAGCCAAAGGACATGGGGATAAAATTGGAGGAGAGCTATTGAAAGACGACAGATTTGCAGTGTAGGGGGAAAGAGATTTCAGTGAGTTTTGCTTTGACAGTGTTTCCAAAGAGGTTAAAGCCATCAGGGCTGAACAGTGAGGCAACCCCCCAGTTTAGTAGCCATGCAGGCAGATCTTCAGTGTGAGCTTTTGCTCAGCAAGGTGTTCTTCGAGTTTGTGAAGGCTGGTGATGGGAGAAAATGTATGCATTTGCTTTAGTCTTAGGCTAGAGCAACCTTTTGAGAAGGACTTCATGCCAGTAAGGCAATGTGCATGCATTTTGTGGGAGGTCTGAGAAAATCTCAGCCTCACTTGTGTCTCTGTTGTACAACTGAAATGCTAACTGTATTTTCTTATCTGCTATAAAACATAATGGCATAAGGAGCTGATAAAAGTTGGATTCTGTTACGGTGTTCATCTTACTCCACGGCAAGCGTGACAGCACTGGTACCTGCAGTGTGCTGGAGCTGCTGCAGGGCCTTATCTCCTAGGAGGTGTACAGAGAACGTGACCTACAGGAGTAATCCCCTGAGCATTTTGCCTCTCCCTGCTCTCACAACCCGTGGATACTGTACACAGAACAGGGTTATGAATAGCTATTGCTCAAGGTCCTAATTGTTGTAATGTAAATTCCACCTCTGTGTGTAAACTGAAACACAAGCACGGGCGAAAGAGCACAGTATCTAGCACCGGTGTGGACTCTTGGTTCTCTTTATCTGCAGCCTAATTTTGCAAAGACTCTGTGCAAATGGAGTTGGGTTTTTTTGAACATTGGTTGGAAAGAGGAGTCACACCTGCAGGAGAGCAGCTTTGTTTATAGTACCAAAGTGTATGTGTGACTTCATTTTGTATTGAAAAACGCTGTGTACTTCCTAAAGGCATCATCACTTCTTATTTGACTAAGTATCTTGAAACATTCCTCTTCTGATTTTGAATCTCTGCAGAGTAATGTAAATCTTAAGTGTCTGTTTGCAATGGACATTCTTGGTACAACTATTTTTTTGCTGGTTAATAATCAGACCAAAGATTAAATCAAAGTGTTCAGCTGCTACTGGTTTGGTTATTTCGTTTTTTGTGTGTTTGATTGGGTTCTTCTATTAAAAAGGGCTTCCAGGCTCAAAGTGGCAGCTCATTGTAATGAGACATTTATAAACTCATTTCCTGTCCAAATACATTTTTGCTTTTATTGTTGCCATAAAAAGTTGGTGGTTTTGTTTCAGTACTTCAGTGTAGCAATGAACAGCATTTATGCCTCAAGACCCGGTTTGAAAGCATCTGTGCCTCAAGATCTACATTCCTTGTTATCTGTTTTTTTTCAGTAAAAGCTACCTGCAGCCACAAAACTCTGATCTGCAGGTTTATGCACACTACAGGAGGAGATTACTCAAGTGGCAAAACCATGGGAAAACAGGAAGTTCATGCCTTGGGAGCTGTGCAGAGTGATGCAGGAGAGCCAGGAGAGAGACTAGAGCATGACTGGCACTGACCCTGCTGTTGCTGAAGTTGGAAATGGAGCACCTTGGGGTTTGTGGCTGTCTTACCACAAGGCTAAGAAGGATTCAGTTGTTTCCCCGTCTCCAGTTTCAAGTTGCTGCATAAAATCTGTCTTTTTGTGGTGCTTAATGAAGGGCTAGGACTTCATTTCACAGTATCTATGTGAGCTTTTCAGTGTGGCATGTACAGACACATCTTCTCTAAACTTCATGGGCCACATTTTATTAAATATGGAAAAAGTCCTGCTGAAGGCAGCAGGAGTTTTGTGGACAAGCCAGCAGGTTACCTGTCCTTCATTAGTCTTTGATAAGATGCCAGAGCCATACACTTGTGGCTTGTGCTGATGTTCCCTATTAAAGAATGGAATATCAGCAAGAGCACTAGCTTTTAAATCATAAAAGCTAGGTTGAAAATAGCTGTCTCCAGATCTTTGCATGCCTGCCTCTTGCCTTGCAGGGAGTAGCTTCTGTAGAAGAGGGGCAGCAGTGGTTGGTACAGTGCTGAGGCAGCCCAGGTGGCTAACAGACTTCTCACCGGCCAAGACTGGAAGGATATTCCTTTAGAGTCAACATTCAGTCACCCAGATCAGCATGGAGGAAGTGTATTTAGATCTTTTCCTCCTTCACAACATTGACTAATGGCTTGCTTTAAAAGCAATAACCATCCTCTGCTCTCCATTCCTTGCTCTGAAATACTTCTGTTTGAAGCTTGAGATTCTCTTCAGCAGAAAAATCATTAAAGAAACACAAGAGTTTCCTTTCATGATAAATCTGCTAACAAAAAATTGACGGGCCTAAGGACTTGCATGCTTTAACACTTCAAACTTGGCGTTCAAAGAAAACCTGTTGGCATCCAGCTCATTGCATAAATTGTTTAAAATCTTTCCATCCCTGTGCAAATACCTCTCTTGTAAGGCAGCCAAGGTCAGCAGTGAATTGCTGATTAAGTACTGCTAATGGCAGTTAAAGCTGCCTGGAGGGGAAGGGACTCTCATTTGTGTTCCCTTTTCCTAAGGCTCCAGAAGAGTTCAGAAGGGAGAAATTTGCCTTTTTTTTTTTTTGGCTGTTTTATTTGGTGTGTCACCTTTCAGTGTCTGCCTGGTGAGTCTTCCCTGAAGTAAGTGGCATTCTGATTCATGATAATTGATTTGAACAGCTGCTGGAGAAGCAACCAGCCTCACTTTTGTAGGGTTGTTAGCACTGGAAAGCTGGTGATTGACTTAGGGGCAAAGACCTGCACCCCTTTGGGCATCTGGATTCTCTTTCAGTGCTTGATAATGCTTCAGAGCACTGCACTGTGCTTCCCGGAGGGGTCTGAGTAGCTCACAATAAGCAGGGTATGGAGGGCTGACCACAGATCTGCCTGCACATTATATTACCATGGTGGGTTTCTCCAGCATATGGTATGCCTAAAGAAGAGACTACCTGTGCTCTCCTCTGCTTGCAGTGTCCTGCTTTAAATATACAACCAAGAATTGGCATGTTTGCAAGTGCTCTATCAGAGATGCAGAGCACTGTAATCCTTCCTCAGCAGCAGAGCTATGGGGAGCATATGTTCTGTGTTTGTGCAACAGTCTGGGAGGATTCAAATAACCATGCAGAGGCAAAACTAAAGGTTGTTACAAATGTGTGTGCATCAAATGCCATCGAGTACCAGACTTCTGTGCTAAGCCTTTTTTTTTTTCTCCTTTAAAGGACACCAATGCTGATTCAGAGCCTCAGAAAAATTCTGAGTACTCAAGTTACAGGCTGCATTTCCTGAGACCCCTGGGAATTTCCCTCTCTACCCCTAAACCAGGACCTAAGCTGTTTAGAGAATACTCAATTCTCTAAGCTGACCTGGATATAGTAAGGGTTTGCTAATGTTTTCATGCTACTCATGATCCTTTGTTAGCTGCTATCCCTGCCAGAGAATCCATTACAATAATCTATGTGGGGAAAAAAAAAAGGAGTAAGAAATCAAGAAGACAGGAGTGACAGGGATTGTGCTGTGGAGGTTACTAGCTACCAAATTAAAGGGAAAAAAAAATCACTCCTGTGATGAACTTTTGGTGGAGAAAGTGGAAGAGCTCACCTGAAGTCTTGCTGTACTTGTGGAAACAGGAAGAAAAGTAGCAAAGCCCAGCAAGACAGCCCACTTCTCCACAGATGTTTTCAGCCTGCTGCTCTCAAGTTTCAGGTTGAGGGGAAGAGAAACTTGGAGCTGAATTCCCTGTCAAATCAATGTGCTTACTAGCTATGCTTCAGGGGAGGGCAAAGGAGGCAAGGGAGGGGGGAACTCTTGGCTTGCTGTCCAAGTGTTTCTGCAAAATTAAAATGCTGGGATCCAGTGCTTCCATCAAGGGGAGAGCATTTGGGAACAGTTCATGAACGTTTCCTGTGCTATCCCAAATGGCAGGCTGGGATTACTAGTTTTAAAGACAAATCCTGGTGGAAATTCAGCTAGGTTACACATGCTGGAAACTGCTCTTGAGTTTCCCAGTTCCTTCTGGGAACTGGGCACAGGGAGCAGCTCCACTGCCTGTGCAAGGGAAGCACGGGAGCAGCAGCTACAGAGGAAATGAGTCATTCCTCTATTTCTGTTGCAAAAGATTTCTCTGTGCAGTGCAATGTTTTTAGGGATATATTCTTACTGCTTCTTGGAAGTTCTCCACGTTTAGGCATACCAACATCAGTGAACTGCCAGGCCTGTTTCAGACTTCATTTTCAATAGGTTGTGCAGACATGGCTTCTGTGGGGAGGTGTCTTCCTAGAGCAGTTCTCAGCTCCAAAGAGGTGATTGTATTGGGGATATCACTGTGTCTTCTGAGCATCTTGTCACACACCCTTGGAGGCTTATTTAAGTGTGTTTCAAAAAGCAGAGACTTGCTAGTCATAAGGATTGTAAATCATGGACACTTCCCCAAAGACTTACAGAGCTGTGTTTTCCCAGAGGCTACTTGAGCTCAGCAGCTATTCAGACCCTCCTAAAACTAATGACAGCTCCTGAATGTTTAAAAGAAAAAGGGGATGGGAGGGTGGGGAGGGCACAGAACTGAGGAGGAGAACAGCAGCAGTAGACTCTGACAAACCCCACAGACCCATTTCTCCCCTTTTATTTCAGTGTGATGTTTTCCAGAGCACTGCAAGCAGACATTAAGCTGCCTGTTGGCAGGGTGGCTGGTTTAAGAGGCATGGTGCATATGAGGCATTAGCTGGTAAGAAAGCATCACCCCTCTGTTTCCTTACTGCTGCCAGTCATCTGTGGGTAGATGACTAAATAATGCAGGCTGGCAGTCAGTTGTCAGTTCTGATGTGAGAATGCAGGAGATCTTGATAAGAATTTGGCAAATGGTCTGTTTTCAAATGTCACAGGAGTCTAATTTGCTCAGGAGCAGAGCAAGTCTTGGCCAAAACTTAGTATATGCCCAAGGACTAGTTTCTTCTAACAGTCTGCTTATCTCTTGGCTCCTTGAGTGGCTGCCTGCCTTGAAGGGCAGAGCAACAGCAATGCAGCTTCACTGTGGCATTTACCCCTTGCATTTTACAGATGCTCCTTAAAAAGTTTCCACTTTCCATGTACAGACATGGTGGGTCCTAAAGGATGCTGGTAACAGAACACACTACCTTCTGTGGTTTGCTCCTTGGAAATGCTCCTGGTGCTCCAAGAAACCACACATCTCTGCAGAGCTTGTGTGAGCAGCAGGTTTGTTAATTTGCCTACTGAAATAATTCTCACTACCCTAAACGTTTGTAGGGTCACAAAACAAGCTTTCAACACTCAAATGATTCCTCACAGGTGCATGGCTATGGTCTTCCAAAATGATCCCTCTGTTAAGTGGCAATTAAGAGCTACTTAGAATGACATCTTGGGGGTTGAAATTAGTATCCAGCTTAGAGTGATAACAGAAACATCCACGTTGATAAGGTGGAAGAAAGGTGGGGGAGGAAGGGGAGAGTAGGGAGTGCAGCAGCTATGCTGCAAAGAAGGGCATGTGTGCCAAGATGGTGACTAACTGGGTGGTCATCAGAAGAATCAGCCCTCAGTGGAAAACTCGATGGCTTTCCTGAGGGCTGGCGGATTTCCGTGAACTTCAGACACAGCTTTTTGGGTTTGTAGGCTGGGGGGGAGATGTAGTTTGAGCGCTGCTTTCTGCCTGCTGAAATGCTGGCTGGTGAAAGTGCTGTTCACCCACCTCTGGCAGCTGGAGGGGTGTGATGTCTGCTACCTGGAAAAGGGCCATTTTGGGGGTGAAGTTAATCTCTTTGGCTGATAAAGAGCTTTATAATGAGAGCTGCATATCAAAGGGCCCTGGCAGCACATCGGTCTGAGTATCTATTTGCCTGACTGCCACTGGAGTGGCTGCATGTGAAGTGCACAGGTATTGTATTTGAATAAAAATTTTTGCTCTCAGTGGTTAGCAAATACAGCTGCCCCAGAAACTTAGCAGAAGGTTAATACAGGGTGCAGAATGTGCTGCTCTGCTTGAAGACAGGAGCCTGCACATACTAGGATATAGTGGCCTGACTACTATGGCACATCCTTGCCCTTGTGAGCAACTAGGATTTGCTTTCAGCAGATTCTCCCGCCCTGTGACGGGTCTGGGCTTGCAGAGGACGCAGGGAGCAGATGGATAACTTTCTTCTCCCTCCCACTCAGTGTTTTTATAACCTTTTAATGGCATCCTGGTGGAATGGGGACAAGATGGTGATCACACACTGGCTGCAGCTGCTCCACTTCTTCCAGTGGTGGAGGAAGCCAGGATAAGAAGAGATTTATTTTTCCCCTTTTTGATTGGAAGCTTGCTTGTGTTGCTAACCAGGTCCCCAGTTCAATTCCATAAAAAGGATGCTGCAGGGAGGAGGACAAGCAAGCTTCCTCCCTTGGGAAAGGGCTAATGCAGTCCTTGACTCATTTAAACTGCTTTTCTGGGGTCAGTGAGCATGCAGTTTGTCACCTGTGATGGCAAGTGATATGAGTTGAGCTATTTGGAGCAGACAGAGCTGGACCCACACCAGGTCATAACTCAGGAACAGAGACATCTTCCCTGATGGCATCACTTTATCAGCTGCAAATTACTGGGCATAATATGGGGGGAGAACACAATACACCTCTACCTATGTAATAGGGAGCAAACCCAAGACCATGTGTGTTACCATCGAATATCTAAGGACAGGTTTCTTCAGAAAGACAGGGGATGCCCAGCATCAAGGAGGAATTTTATCACCTGGAATTGAGCAGACTTGTATATCAGTCTGTGATGAAGTCAGGTTTGCCTTCCAGGTCTCTATCTGAACAGCAGAGACCATAGTGTGTGCTGCTGTGTGCAGTGATTGTGGTTTCCATTAATGTTCAGGGGTGAGATTCCTTGTGAGAGGGAAATTTTAATTGGGAAAGGACTCAGTTCATTCATCCTGGTCTTATTTAGCTGGATTTGCAGCCTTCCTCTTCAGCAGGGTAAACATGTAGGAATGAAGAGGAGGGAAGAAGAATTGAACAACATAAACAGATGTGTGAAGCTGTGGTGCCTGGGAGGCAGAACCATTCAGTAACCTCTTTCTCAGCTATAGCATTGCAGTGCTTTAAAACACTTCAGAACCCACCAAGCTGAGCTCTAGTGAGTGACTCAGTATTTTGCACATCTGCTTAACGAGATGGGAAAACCAGATGTAATGGTCTGCTGCTGGGAGGGGACAATTGGAAACGGAGCCTTTTGTCATTATAGTCCTGCTCTTTTGAGCCTGTTGAATCCTGACGTTGACATAGGCATGTTTTTCCAAAGGATGATTTGGTATTTGTAGCAGAATGATCCCAGACTCATTCCTGTAGCTGTTCCTTCTCAGCTCAGAAGTGGATTTCTTTGCTGTTGATGGTAGTTTGGGGGTTTTTGTGTGTTTGGGTTTTTGTTTGTTTGATTGGTTGGTGTGTTTTTTAATCTCCCAAAAGCTTTAAGCAATTCCTATTTTCCTGTTTTGGTCATTTGTTTCAGAATTTAAAAGCTTTTCTCTTTTCAGCCATCTTTAAATGCTTTCAGACAACTTTTGCTGTCTCTTTCACAGCTGCGCAGCCCTGGGGCTGTTACAAAGCCTCCCTGATTTAGTTGAAGAAAGCCTGCTTGGCCACATCTGTTTCTGTGTTAGCTCACGGTTTAGGTGACTGCTGGAAAGGAGAAAACTATAAATGCCAGCTCCTCCCCATCCTCTTTCTAAGTTGGATCTAGTTTTTGGTGTTCCTATGAATAGGAAAGGAGTATTTTAAACTGTGACTTACTTGAGCGTGAATCAGCTTCCAGGGATGAGACGTCTGTGATTTTGTACCGCAGCATAAACACTCTCAGCACTTATCTTACCGTTTTATCCTTGAAACTCAGAGGGATGGCCTTGGGTGAGTGGGAGACTTTTTAGAAGATATTCTCTTTTTAAGGTGGGCACTGCAAGGATCTTGATTATTTATCTCTAACTTTGGAGACCTGGGTTCTGTCACCTATTTGCTCTGCCCCCTCTCTTTTCCAGCCAGGCTGGAAAAGACCTTTGAGATCATTGAGTCCAACCTATCACCCAACACCATCTAATCAACTAAACCATGGCACCTAGCACCCCATCCAGCCTCTTCCTAAACACCTGCAGTGATGGTGACTCCACCACCTCCCTGGGCAGCACATTCCAATGGCAAATCTCTCTCTCTCTGTAGAACTTCTTCCTAACATCCAGCCTAAACCTCCCCTGGCACAGCTTGAGACTGTGTCCTCTTGTTCTGGTGGTGGTTGCCTGGGAGAAGAGACCAACCCCCACCTGGCTACAACCTCCCTTCAGGTAGTTGTAGACAGCAATAAGGTTTCCCCTGAGCCTCCTCCAGGCTAAGCAACCCCAGCTCCCTCAGCCTCTCCTCATAGGGCTTGTGCTCCAAACCCCTCCCTGGCTTTGTTGCCCTTCTCTGGACACGTTCCAGCAAGTCAACATCTTTCCTAAACTGAGGGGCCCAGAACTGGACACAGTCCTCAAGGTGTGGCCTAACCAGTGCTGAGTATAGGGGCAGCTGGGGTCACACTAAATTCTCTGGGTCTTGGGAAGCCACATCTGCATCTCCTATCCAGCTGTTTTTTAGTAGGAATGACTCTTGTTCCACTGAATTTGGCTTCCTGAGAAATAGGGATGTTACCTCTTGGCTTCAGGCTGATGTTCCTAGTTTCTCAGTCATTAGATTAAAACAAATACTAACTAAAATTTTTCTTTAAAAATAGAGCTCCCTTCCTTAGGAATTTGCTTCAGTGGGGACTGTGAGATATTCCCTCTGTAATGATTTACATTACAAAAATAGCTCTGCCCTGTGTCTGCACAGTTAGAAATGTGAGCCTGGAAAAGAAATCTAGCAGCTGAACTCCTCAGCCCTACAGCTTGAATAAACCAGTAATAAACCACATGAATTACAAAAGCAACTGAAAACCCCAACTAGCCTATAAATACAGTGTTCTCTCCTCGGAAGTCTGAAAATACACCCAAAGTGTACTGTATCCAAGCTTTTTTGGCCTCAATGCAAGGAGTGAGTTCCAAAGCAGAAGAGCCCTGGCGGTGCTGTGCTTTCTCCGGGGGACTCTCCCGCTGCTGAAATGGCACCGAGTGGCGGAGGCCCTGCGAGCAAGCGAGTCGCAGGCCACAGAGGTCCTGTCTTTATTGCTAAATCAGGTCAGTGAAAGAAGATGACCTCAAATTCATATTTAGACATGTGACTCTGAAGTCACCATCTGCCTTCCACACCCTCAACTGGTTACGCTGGGCTTGCACACAGGGGCACTGCGTGAAGCCACCAAGGGCTCTGGTAGGACAGCACTAGTGCTGGGACATGGTCAGCGTGTTGGGATGGAGCAGGACCTGGTCCCTGCAGGGACAGGTTTCCTTTGAGCAGGAACTTGGATTCCAGCTCTTGAATCACTAGTATGTGGTGCCTGCCTCCTGAGAAGCTGTGTGCCCTTTGGCTGTGGTTTTAAACTCTGTTTACTATAGAAACAGCTTTGGTAGATTATGCTGTGTCATTCGGTTCCCTGCCAGAATGTATGTTCAAGGCGAAACAGAAAGTGTGTGTGTGCAAGTGATTAGCTCTAGTTTTTATGGCATAAGCAAGGTCATTATAATTAGATGAGGCAAGGAGGATCTGAGGATTTTAGATCAAATTTAGCCACTTTTTCCTGGAGACTTAAGAAGAAAGAAAAATGTGTTTTTACTAATATTGCCAATTAGGGAGCTGCCAGGTGGCCAGTTAGAAACCCAGATGCACTGCAAAAGATGCAGCATCAGCAGAGGATGTTGCTGAAGGGAAGCTGAGGAGGGCTTTCCAGGGCACAGTGACAAGTTGGGACAGTGCCAATGGTTTCCTGCTGGCTACAGGCATGAGATGGGTATGGGAGATGTGACAAGACAGAGATCCCGGGGTAGGTAATGCCAAACAAGAAAGGGATAAGAGCTTAGGCAAATTGACAAAGAGGAAATTCAGAGAAAGAGGAGGGGAATGCAATGAAATCTAAAAAGCAGTTGACCACTGGAAATGCAGAAGGCTGGGAAATGGTGTCTTGGCTTCAAATCGGGCAGGTTCACAGGTGTCCATGGAGTTGATGGGTTAATTTAGAGGCAGTGGAGACCAAAAGGCTGGATGAGTCATGGAAATGATTTGTAGCGCTATTCCCTTTTGTCACTAGCTGGAATCTGTGTCTGTCACACTGATGTCAGCCCAGTTCCTGCTGGAAACTGCATCATCGCTGGCACCAGCCCGGCTGCAATGACCCTCGCATGCCTCGGGGGGACCAGAGCTGGGGACGGAGGCACTGCAAACCCCGGCTTCTTGCCGATCCCTGAAGCACATCAGGAATAATCTGAGAGAGAACCTTTCCCGACTCTAAACAAAGCTATCTGGGCATGCTGCTACTTGGGAATTTGGGATAAGGGATTGAAGGAATCAGCACATGAGCTCAGGCAGTAGCTGGCAGGGTTTGGCTTGCAATTTTGCCATCAGCAGGAAGCAGAGCCCAGCTCAGGTCACCCAAGGTGTTTTCTGCACATGTAACAAAGCACGACACAGACCCTGGCAGTGAGGCAGTCCTAGACTAGAATAAATACAAGTTCCTACTGCAAAGTCAAAGCTAATTCTTGCTGCTGAAAGACTGTGAGGTGTGGGGCCAGCAAGGCAGAGCTGTCCTGCCACCTGTCCCTCCTTACCAACACTGTGTTGGGTCTTTGCTGGGACACAGCTGGGAATAAAGGCAGGTGATCAGAGTTAGCTGCTTTCTGCTTCACCAGCTGGGGTAGTTCTGCTTCTCAGAGCCTAACTTGCACTCCCAAATAGGAGTATTTATCCAGTTCCTGCTCTTTCTGGACTGCTCTGCTTCTGGTTGCCTAGAACTTCTGGAATAAAACCTCAGGGACTTGCCTCTTCAGGGTACAAACCCCAAGCAGAAAAAAACGAATGAAAAAGCACAGAGGGAAACTTCATTTCTATGAAACCTGCAAGGGGACAAACATACTGCTAGGGAGAGCTCTGGAAGAGTAAATTGAAGATGCTTTGTTGGAAGAATGATGCTGAGTGGGAATGAAGCTAATCCTGTAATGATGAGAGAAGCTGGAGCTTTATGGGCAGCGAACAGCAGTGGGAAAGCACCAGCTACAGTGGCTTGGCATTTATCAAAACATCTGGAGATAAGAAACTTACTTTAAGGCAGAGTGGTAGCTGGGTATTCCACCAGGCTTAAGTGAGATGATAAGGATTTGGCATATGAACAGCAGAGTAAGACATCTCATCTTATCTTGAACCACTACTGTGCTCCTTGCTTTCCCCCTTGCAACAGACAGCACTGCCAGTTGCTTTAGGAGGACTCAGGTGAAAATCCTTTGAATCAGCCATCAGGTTTATTTCTTTCTCCACTGCTCATCTCTGTTAACTTTAGGGCACAAAGTAGCTCAAAGTCTGATTAGGGTTTGGAAGACATGCAGGCATAGCATTTTGAATGATGGCAGCCCTGGTTCTGGTTTGTCTTCAAAGCTGCTGAACAGATTTGCTTTGCTGGAGGTAGATTTTACTGCTGGCTGGGCTGGTTGTAGGGATTCAAGCGCATGCTCTGGAGCTTGCTGATGTTATTCCTAACGAGTATTAGCATCAGTAGGAACAGAAATCCATCATAAAATCGTACTCTGCAAAACCAGTGTTAATTTCCTTGTTTTCTGTGTAGAAATTTGGCATTTGCAAGCCTTGCCATCTGCATTGCAGCCATTACATGTGGGAAGTATGGAATGTGTCTTATCAGACACAGCGTGCACAGCAAAGGACATCCAAAGGTTATGTTGTCATCATGTCAAATGGGTCTGTTTATTCTGAGTGCTGTGGGAGCAGAGCTTAATCAGAGCATCAGCCATATGCAGATTTGAAATTAGATTTTACAATAACCACCTGTCTGCTGTTTCAAATCCATCATAGCCTTTGGTTTAGAGCTGTGTTTGCTCAGTGAATAGATGTGCTGGGAGAATGTAATCCAAAAGCCTTCAAGCAACAGTGTGAAAGGCACTTAAATGCAAGCATGTGCAAAGGGAGCACGTTTATCTTATGGCTTTGTGCTACAGTCTGCTACTAAAGGGGGAGGGAGGGAGTGTGGGGGGGGGGGAAAGGAAGGAATATTTTCTATGGAAAAATCATCAGTAACAGTGACCACCCAAAAAAACCCTTCTTTTGCTTTTCTTTTTGGGTTCATGGATGTGTTCAGGAGGGGATTGGATGTGGCACTTAGTGCCATGGTCTGGTCATGAGGTCTGTGGTGACAGGTTGGACTTGATGAGCTTTGAGGTCTCTTCCAACCTTGGTGATACTGTAACACTGTGATAATGCATATATGTGCAGACCACTAAAAAAGTGAGTGACAGCTGAGGCAGCAGTTCATCTTTCTCTGTCCTAAACGTTTTCAAAGGAGGAAGCACAAGCATGCACAGGCCGTTTATATAGTGAGGAGGCATGCCACAGTCCTTGTGACTCACAGCATTTTGCCTTTAAGGACTCAAAACCAACCAAACAAAAATCATCTGTCTGAAAAGTTTCAGACTCTCCCCACAACGCTGTAACAAGGGAAAAACAAATAAACCCCCCTGAAGTTCATTTACTGCAAGCTGCATCGAGGCGGTTGTGAGTCAAGATGAAAAGAGCAACAATATTCAAAGTAAAGGCTGGCATTTGAAATCCCAGCACTTGGAGAGAAGTGGAATTAAAAAGAACTGCAGAGCAGAAATTGACAAACAGCTTGTGCCATGGTTTAATCATATGCTTTAAACTGCCTGGAACACGTAAGTACTACAGGTTTTTTCCTGCTTATCTCCACTGTGGTAATTATTCTCCCAAAGTGGTAGCTGCCCTCCCTGGGGAAAAAAAAGAGAATTTATTTGTTTTAATTCAGAGAATGGCCCTGCCCGCGGAAGTCAACGGGAGTTGCACTGACTTCAATGAGAGCATAAATCGGCCATTAAAGGAGGTCAGCAGTGCAAGAGCTCTCCAAAGCCACCCTGCCTCAGCAGCTTCCTCCTTAGCACAAGGAGCAGCAGTGATCAGAGCTTTTAGGCTGGCTGGCATCTGCAGCTGTACTCCAGAGAAGAAAGCACCATTCCAGTGTCCTTAGCATTCACCACAGTGAACTGAAATGTAAAGGGGTGGTTGTGAGTCCGGGAAGTGCCCTGTAGCACGTAACTGCTGACAACCAGCTGGGTGGAGCTGTAAGCTTCTGCTTCTGCCCAGGCTTTAGTGTAACTCCGTGTGGCTGGAAGGTGCTGGAATTGGATCTGTAGAGTCCTCCAAAGCTGAGAGCAGAAGCCTTTGTTTACAGCTCCATGTTGGGAAACCTCTAGTTTGTGGTACCAAGGTGGTGCTCAAGAGGAACAGCCATAGATCTCCACCTTTCCTGTGCTTTCCTTTTCCAAGCAAGAGTTTGCCCTCAAAAAGAGCACTTTGCTACTTGAGTTCTCCAGGTCCAGCCACCCACGTGCTGGGATCTGCCCATTGCTGGACCACATCCCCTCCCACCCTGCCTCTGGCTAAGACTAGCACGGAAGCCAAGCGATGCTCAGTGTGGTCTGTGGGCTACATGCCCGCTCTTTACACCAGCTCCTCATCTGAGCTTGGAAAGATGCTGGTGTCTGTGTTTTAACTTTGTTCAGCTCACAGAGCACCTGCGTCCGAGTTGAAACTCAGGTGTGTTGATGGCATCTCCTCACGCAGCCAACTCCTGGGAGGGCAGCGCTGATATAAAAATCGTGTTACCAGGCAAGGCCACCACTCTGCCACCTGCGCGCCTCTGCTTCCACCGGCAGCTCCCGCGCTCCGGGGGCCGCGCCGTGCTTCCCACCCCCGGCTGTGTCCCCGGGGCCAGGAGGGGTTTCCAGCCCTGAATTTCCGCGCCGGGCCCTCTGGAGGTCAGTGTTCGCCCGCGCTGCAGCGGACCTGTTGCAGCCCCGCGGAGGCTCCGCGGGCAGGGCCGGGCAGGAGCCGGCCCGCTCCGAACCTCCGCCAGCTCCCTCGGAGCGCAAGCCCCACGCGTGTTCTACCTGCCCGACCCGCCGAAAGGGGCGTAGGGTCCCCGCGCCCTGCGGCGACTCCGTGGTGCCTACGCGGCCGCGGAGCCGCTCCTCGCCCCCCCGCCCGGGGCGGTGCCGCACCGCGGGGCGTACTGCGGCGCGGGTGGAGCGGCGGGAGCTGCGCGGCGGGAGGCGCCGTGCGCGCCCGCGGAGCGCCCCGCGGAAGATGGCGTACATCCAGGTGGGTGCGGAGCGGCGCGGCCCCGGGATGATCCGCGTCCCTAGGCGGGGCGGTGGGGTCTGGGGCGTCTGCGGGACGCGTGCCGGCACCGCGGCGGGGTCCCCCGGCTCCGCGCCCGGAGCGGGTACGCAACTTCGGGTTAAGTTCTGGGGAGGAGTTCTCGCGGCAGCCCCCGGGGAGGGGCAGGTGGGGCCGGGGCAGGAAGCCCTCGGCCGCTCCTCTCTCAGCTGGGGGCAGCGAGGGAACCCCGAAGGGGTGCGCGCCCGGCCCAAGCCCGCACAAGCACTTTGTGGGAAGGAGGATGCTAAACCCCGCGGGCAGGATGGGAAGCGTTGGGGACTTCATCGGCACCTCTAGCCTGGGCATATCCCGGCGGGGTGGCGGCCACTGATGCCCTAGCTGTCATCTCCGCAGCAGCGTGGGGCGGGATTGAATTTCGGGCCGGTTTAACCCCGGAGCGAATTTTCCCCGGCCCTGTAGCTCCCAGCAGCTGTTTCCCAGCTGTAGCTCCGAAGGCTGCCGCCCAGTTTCAGGATGAGCCCAAGCGGAGCGTTTGTAGCTGCGTGGGGGAGCCCGGGCGCCTGGGGCGTTGATGGAGACACCCGCTGGCAACGCCACCCGTGACCCCCGCTCCAGTGGGGCCGCGCCCATGGCTCACCCCAGTTGGGGCAGAGCCGCCCCTCCTGGGGACCCTCGTCCTGGCGGGGATCTCGAGTGCTGCCAGGCTGGCGCTCGCTCTGCCAGGTGGTGTATTCGGGTGGGGAGGAGGGCAGCGGGGACATGTCGTTTTCTCCATCCTGTGATATTAGTCATTCTGGGGGAGACCACGCCATCCCTAGGCTGCAGTGGCCACTGTGGTGTGGCTTGTGAGCCTTCCCTGGGGATGTAACTGCAGGGGCACAACACGGTCTGTCACCTGTGGAGACCCCAGTCTGCTTCAGCGTCCCTGGGGACACGGCCATGGCAGGCTGTTGTCGTTGGTGTCTGGACCCCAGGAAGACCAGGGGGACCGGGCCCCTGCAGCAGGGTGTGGAGATGTACCCCTGCCTCACACCCAGCCCAGGCCACGAGATGCAGCAGGGACGATAGCCCTCCATGAGGGCTTAGTTCTGCCTGGAGGCACACACACAGTTGCTTCCTGCTTGCCCAGCTGGAAAGAAGGTGGTGGTGCGCGATGGTGCTCTCCCGACCCTGGGAGCTGAGTGTTTCTGGGGTTGCCAAGTGCATTTCAGCAGTTTTGCTCCCTGGGATCCCTCAGAACCTGCCTGCTAGAGCATCCTTCCTAAAATCTCAGCCCTTCCTCAGCCTCGACCCTCCAGCTTGCTGTGAGCCAGGTGGATGAACACAGCTTGTTATGTTTGCTTTCCTTTCATGGGCCCCTGCATTTGAGCCACAGTGTCACAGGTTGCTTGTTTAGCTCTCATGCACTGTAATCTTCAGTTCCTACTGCTGTCCTCCTGTTTCCTGGTGGAGATTTGTGGGTGGTCACAGACTCATTTCATTATGGTGCCTGTGGGACCCCTGTGTGTGCTCTTGGGGCTGGCGGCACTCCAGTGTGGTTTCACATCACTGGTGGCTGATTGTGAGCAGAAGGGCTTTCTGACAGGAGCCTACCCGTGTGTCCCTGTGGGCTTCCTTCACACAGCACGTGCTACAGCCTTCCATCGTGTGGCACGGATCCAGCCACTTCATTTCAGAGCAGTTTAAATATGCACGTTGCAGCTTTGCTAAACCCCTGTCACTTTGGCTGCAACACTGCATGAATAAGGAATGATAAAGCCTTTTAAACCACTGAAGAGTTTTCTTAAACAATTGGTCCATGGGTATCTGGTAATCACTGTCTTGTCACATTGTGCTGCAGCATTTCCAGTCCCTTAGTCTCCACTTCTAATAAGAGGTGGCCTTTTCACCAAGCACTGGTCTCTGGGTTTATAAAGGGAGGCTTGTGCCAAAATGTGATCCATGGGAGAGCTCTTTAAACTAGAGGCAACTCCTACATCCCAGCTTCTTTATACAGGACCGCTCTTACCCCTGCCATGAGCATAGAGCTAGCAACCAATTTCTGTGTGTGGCACGGTGGAGCAGAGTGGGTGGGTGGGTGGGGGCTGTAGGTTCTTTTGTTGTTTGTTTCTTTTGTGTGGTGGGTTGTTTGCTTTGTTTCAGGGATTCCCCCTATAAAAAGGCAGCCAGGACAATTAGGATACTCCTAAACGTTGTCAAGGGAAAGCAATAGAACAGAGATTTCAGCAGGCATCTGAAATGCTACTAAATCTCCAAGAATGAAGTGAGTCAAGCATAATATTCTCAGGGTGGCTCTGGGAATAAACCACTGGCTTGCAATGATTTCTTGCTTTGCTGTAATTTTTTTCTGTGACTTGGGGAAAGTGGCTGCAGTGCAGGTTTTCAGTGTGACTCAAGTTTTAAGCGCTTCTAATTTTTGTGTTCTTCAAGTCACATCCGAGGATGAGACCAAAGGTGCACGGCTACCTCAAGTGGTGTGTGTGTGATGGAGAGGATTCTGAGCCTGGAAATGCTGGTTTAACAAGTTGGCATTGAAACTGTTGATGTGGACTGAATCTGGAGGACATACTTTCTTTCGCCCCACTGTGGCATCTCACTGGGAAATTTGGATGTGGTTTGCTGTCAGTAGTTGGTGAAATTAGAGACAGGTTCTTGGAGGGGGAGAAGTGGTGGCATGAGATACCCCATTAGCAAGGGACAATGAGCAGGATTTTTGTGCTCTGAGATGGGTTTAGGAAGATTGTTCTTGGGGAAGGAGGAGCAGAGGGAGCTTGCTAGAGAAGGCCTGTAAATAGGAGAAGCTGATGCCTGGTCGGGAGACCTCTCCTGCCTCTAATATCTCCAAGGTACTGTACTATTTTCTCAGAAACTTAAGCTCATCCCAGGCCAGGGCATGTCATGGCAGAAAATTTAAAGTTATTTGAGCATTGCTAACCTGTTTTTGTCTTTTCCATTTTGCTCCCCTTTGCTTCATCCTGGATGTCTAAAAGGACAGTTGGAACCAATAAATGAGGTGAGTTAATCTGATGATTCACTCTCTGCTCTGTCTCCTCACTCCATCCTGAGGGGATTGTCTTGTATTTTCTGACTCTGCTGATGTCCTAGATATAAGTAATGCACTGCATTTTGGGCTGGTGATTCTTTTGATCTCCCCCCTCAGTGTTCAGGTTTTGTCCATGGGAAGAACTGTGTGTTTTACTGGAGCAAAGAGCCATGTTCTTGTGGAGTCTCCTCTGTATTTCTAAGAGGAAACCCCCTTTGCATGGTGTCATAGTGCCCTTGTATCTGCACACTTGTAAATACTGCAAGAGTTGCCACTATTGTGGGGGGTTATCTATGGAGAAGATTGCTCTTACTTTACTCCTTCAGCTTCTTGGGGACATTTCAAGGTCACACACAATTGTAAAGCAATTTGACCCTGGATGTGCAGACACTGTGCTCTTCTTGCAGCCCTGTGTGCCCTCTCAGACCGTGGAGTTTTGTCCTTTATTAGCAGTGCCCTTGTGCTGCCTCATGAATTGTCTTACCAGCTGCAGATGTTGGAGCTGGTGTGGGTGGGAAATGGAGTAAGATTTGCTTTTCTGCTCCTCTTGAAGCAAGCAGAGCTTTGAAGTGGAGGGAAGGGCATAGGGATGGCATGGACAGCACCATGCTGCCCCTCCCATGGGGTACTCACACCCTGTGGCAGTCACAGCAGAGGAGCACTGTTACAGGAGGTGCTGCCAGTGGAAACCTAAAGAATGAAATACTTTTCTGGGTCAAGTAACTTATGGGGGGCAAAAAATCATTGAAGGTTTCTCATTAAATTACCCATCATAGTGGGGGGGGTGGGGCATGAGGACAGTGTGCTTCTGTTAATCCATTCAAGTTTTTGGGCTGCAATGCTGCACACACATAGATCACACAAATACCACCTACTGATACGTCTGCAGGGATGAAATGTGTTCAGATTGCCGTGTTAATTAAATAGACCCTTGCTGGATTAAATCAGAGCTTTCCCTTACCTTCTGTTTCTAATTCCTTCTGTTGTGTATTTGCTGATCTATTAGTTTGTTGATGTGTGTGAAAGAATAAGCATGTTTTCACTCTAGCATATTGCTGTGCCATAGTGTTTTGTAAATCACCCTCTTGGCAACCTACATAATAATACATTGCTGCTAGAGGGGAAAATACCTGTGGTGAATGCTTATTTTCTCCTGTCTAGTTATGACATCAGTGTAGCTGGGCTGATAACTGCATAGCACTTGTCTGTTGATATAGGTGAGATAAACATAGTTCTTAATGTTCTGTTGCAGAAACACCAACATAAATACAGCTGAATGTTATTTTTCAATAGCTCTTGATGGGTTGTGATCTTGTACTTTGTTTTTCCAATGGCTCCAGGGTCTCCTTGCTCGAATCTCGGATCTCTTGCTGTGCCGGTGGACTTGTAGAAATTGTTGTCAGAAGTGCTTCGACTGTACCTGTTGTCAAGCAAATGAAGATGAAGTTGAAATCCTGGGACCTTTTCCTGCTCAAACTCCAGCCTGGCTGTAAGTTTTGAGGTGCAATTTCCTAGCTTTCCCTGAGGAGTAGGGGCTACTCAGCTGTGATACAGAATGCAAATAGGACATTTGGAGGGTACCACGGAGAAAGGAGGAACCTCCTGCAGGGGATGGGAACTTAGGCTGCACAAACAGCAAGGTGAAAAAGGGCAGGCCTCTTAGCTCAGATAGTCAGGTTAGTCTTTGTAAAACACTTTTCCAATGGGTAAGGCAGGAGTGATTTTTTGCAAACTAGCTGACAACTGGTTGAGCTGTGCACCCTTTCCAAAAGATGCTGTTCATCTCCAGTCCTACTTCCTCTTCAGACGGACCAGCCCTTCTGAGCACTCCAGCTTGGATGAAATCCTCATGAGGCTGTTTTGGAATATTTTCTTTTCCTAGCATGAAGGTGGTTATCATACAGGCAGATGAAAGGCATACCCCATATGTGCTCTGAAGGGGAAATTAATTTAAAGTTTCATTTAGTAAGACTTGATCTCCTGCGTCATCTTGGTGCTCATCAAGATTTCCTCTCGAATCATTAAAGAGCAAGAGAGGCAGCATCAGGTTTTATCTGGGGCTTTGATTAGTGCATTTGCAAATCTCTTACAGAGGAAGTCAGTGAAGTTTTCTCTGTTCTGCTTCCTTTCATTTGGGAATCTGCAGCACAGAGGTGACCCCTTGGAGGCATTAGTGAAAACAAGAAAGGAGCAGAGGTCACCTGTCTTCCAGTGGCTACTCTGTCAGCCAGGCTGTTTTCTGTAAGAGCAGATAACTTGACAGGCATAGCTTCAGTGTGGTCAGAAGCTGTGGCACAGGAGATGCCTATTTAGTGTGTCATATGATGCTCAGAAGTTGGTACACAGGCACTGAGACGCTCAGTCAATTTTATCTGCCCCTGTGAGTACCTACTGTTATTCTGTGTCAGATCTGGAAGGTCCATGGCGTGATGCTGCAAGAAATTATCTCGCATTTAAATCACAGTCTTATCTGTCTTCTCTTTTGAATCCACATAGAATAGGGTGGTAATTAATGCTGAAGCAATGAAAATAGGGATATCCAAGATGTGTTAGTGTTGTTTTCAACATGGAGCAGCATATTGAAGAGTCTGGTATGTGCGCAGAAGTGAATTCACCTGCAATCAGTGGGAAACGGAAACAAAATCAATGCTAAATAGGAAAGCACTGCACACGGGAGAGCACAGTGAGGTTGCAGCATTTGATGTAGGAGGATTGCTGCAGGAAGAGAAACAAGTAGGTAGGTTTGTTGTGAAAGGATGCTTCAGAGTTTCTCTGGTGTGCTGAGGGGCAGGAGGGACACCGTGTGTTTGGGAGTGTGGAGTGATTGTTCCATGGTGTAGTTTTTGACTGCTGGATCCTTCTGTCTATAGCAAAGAGGCATTGTAAGGATTGAAGCTCTGTTCTTCTGATCTCAAAACTTGGGTGTATGGTGATAACAGATGAGGAGACTATGCCACAGGCAGAGAATATGGAGACCTCTGGGCTCATAAAATGCCTGTATCTTTTTACCCTAGTCCTGCTCCATCTGAAAGACTCTACAGTGATCTTACTAGACTGCCCATAAGCAGAAGACAAGGCACTCTGGAAGAGGGGGGTGGGAGGGTGGGAAGGCAAGCCCAGTTTTTCAACCATGTTGCCTTTTATTCTGAGCCTGCTCATGCTAGCAGCCCTGGGTAGGGTCCCTGGGACTGCAGCCTAGGTCATGTATCCATATTTTCTCCCCTCTTCATGTGATCCTGGTGTAGTTAGGATCTTCCTGTTCTGCTCTAGTGCTGAAAGAAGATGAGTTCCCAGAGACAATACCTGAAAGGGGCAGCAGGAACCACAGAGGACACACGAGAGAGGTAGCTTTGTGAGAAGGTGTGGATGCTGCCATGCCTTAGGCTCAGTGAAGCTGCCATCTCCTCTGGCACTGTTGCAAATCCTGTGGTCTCTAAGGATGTCTGTTATAACACACATGTTGGTGGGAACCTGGAGATCAAGCTTTGTTTGTTTGGAAAGGCTGTTGGCTCCTCTTGAGCTGGGAAGGAGCCAGGGTGCTGCCAGGGAAGATGAAGATGCTTTAAGCCTCCAGGGTGGAAGCTGGTGAGGGAACCCAAGAATGACTCGAGTAAGGAGGGCAAAGGAGGAGATACAAGGAGGGAAAGGAGGCAGGGTTATGGGAGGAAAGATGGGAGAAAATAAACCTGTGGAGGAACAAGAGTCTGAAAGATAAAAAGGATCAGTAGGAGGGCCATGCTTTCTGTGTGTACAGGTTTAGGGTGGAAATGATCCCATGCAGCCTCTGCTTATTCAGAAGTCAATTCAGATTTCTATTGTTCACTGCATCAGTTATAAACGCTTAAATATCTGCATGTGTTTTTGGAAGCAGGAAATAATGTCTGGAGTTAGATGTGTGAGCAGAGGAAGAGTTTGGGGTTGGTCTCAGAACAAGGTGTTTAATGGATGTGGTTTTAAGTTCTTAGAGATCTGTATATGCCAAGTGACCCCTTGTCCTTTTTTTCCCCGCTTTGAGAAGCGGGGTTTGGATTCAGTGGAAACCCTTACCATGGAAGATGGATTTGATATCACCATAGCCTGCATTTAGATGTATGCACTGGGTTTGGGAACAAATCAATTTATTGTATTTTAAAAATAGATCTAGGTTTTCAGCTGAGATCTGTTAGTCTTGCCATTGCTTCATGGCCTCAGGACACTGGTGTAATGCAGAATGCAGTTTGCTCCTTCCATACTCTCCACACCCAGAAGACTTCTTTTATGGTCTTCACTGGCCTACTGGCAAATATCCAAATGTCCTCTGCTTAATAATCTATCTCTTATTTTTTACCCTGTGGGTTTTTCCCTTTGACAGCCCTGAGACACCTTAGTGTCCTGCAGATTCAGGAGGGGATGTTGAAGCTGCAAGTTCAAGCCCTTCTTGGGAGAGTGTTGATTTTTCTCACTTTCTAAACTTCTTACAGTGGCATCTTATGAGGAAAAAAAAATTACTGAAGTGAGGGTGATTGTAGTGGCTCAAATGGCCTGGCAACCTCTTGTGTCATGAGGAGCATTTGTATCCTGGTCTTTTCAGAAATGGTCTGGGAATGAGGGTGTATGTTGGAGCTCCCTGTTATGGACTGTTCTACACAAACCTCAGAGATAAACAGCACAGGCTCTGCGAGACTGAATTAACATCAGCATGCAACTCCTCTTCCCAAAGGTTCAGCTTAAACAGAAACAGAGCTGCTGCTTTAACCAGAGCCAAAGTTTATTTGAGGAAAAATTATTGTGGCTCAGCAGCAATTTCCTTACTAAAGGTCATCTGTATGTTATTAACTTACTATTACGTTTACCCATTGTAGAACATCCTTAATGCTTCTCTTCCTGATTCCCTTTTCACTCTGCCTTCTCCTCGTTCTGTGCATCTGCTTCTCAAACACTAGGGTATCCAAATGCCACCTGGGGTTGTGCAGATCCTCATTTCTGCGTGGAAAAGCTATTTGTGTTCCAAGTGCTTGATTATATGTCAAACCACATGATCTGGGCTGTGGAGTTGTGCAAATATTGTGTGCTCCTTTTAGCACAGGGTTTGGTTGTGATTATTAACAGACTGTTTTGGTTTTTAACGTGGATGAGCCGTGTCACTCTGAATTGGTGAGATTTGCATGGATCCTGTTGTGAACTTTGTGGGTTTGGATGAGAATTTCCAGTTGAAGTTTATTTTACATTTGGGGGCCTTTTCTCCAAGCTGACTGCTTTTTGCAGAGTGCATTTATTGCTGTGCTCAAGTCATTGGTTAGTGAAGCAAGTGATTCAACACGTTTCATTTATACCCAGGCCATGCATGTAGAAAGGGGGAATCAGGAGCAGAGCTCACCTAGTATTCTCCTTTGCTTTGCTCATTTCCCACTGATGCTTTCCTCACAATATGCTGCTATTTTGTGGAGTGCTCTGTCTCATGGGTTAACCACAAGGCTCATTTGGCATGAAGCACTACACATCACCCAGCATTATGTGATTTCATTTCCATCAGCTCCCCTCTGAAGGTGCGCTTGCAGGCTTTATCTCTGGTAGTTGTTACTGTCTACTCTGGCTCTTCCTTCAGGCAAGGCTGGGAGGTCAGGACTGCTTTTGTGAGCCACTGTGGCTGTGACACATTGATTTTTATTTATTTGTAACCAGAACATTGTTTTATATGACAGCAAACACTGTGTGTACATAAATAAAACCAAATTGAAGTGAGACCTGTGTGTGGAGTCTTCTCAAAGGTGCCACAGCTCTCATCAAAACTTGCTTTGTTATTCGCATCCTGCCAACTTCCCTGCTCCCACCAAAACCCTTGGGCAGTAAAATTACTTTCTGCTGGGAATTGCTTTTGGTTTATAGAAGTGGATAGAAAGCAGCCAGTTAGCTGAAAATGCCCATCAATAAATAGCTCTTAATGAACTGTATTTGTAAGAGAGAGTTTTGAAACCTTAGTGGTGCACCTGCAGAACAGCATCTTGCTGAGAGCTGGGTGGCAGGTTGGAGAGGTCTGAGCATGGTGGTTTCCCATGCTGGGTCATTCACAGCAAAGTCTGTGCTTCCAAAGAGTAGCTGTGAATTAACACCAATAAGCTACTGCTTGGGTTTTATGCTTGGTAGGGTTTTGTTTCTTCTTTCTTTTTTTTATCTTCCTTAAAGACACATAATGCCTCTGAGGATCTGAGCCACGTGTACCTGTGTACTCCAATAATGATATAACTCTCTTTGAAAGACAGGCAGAAAGCTAAAGAATCTGTTTCCTACACAGATCTGAAGCCAGTTGCTCAACCTTTTGCTTACCAGGTAGATCAGAAAATACCCCACAGCATCCAGAGATGTGTGCCTAAGATTAGAGCCAGAATACCGGAATGCATTTTAATCATAAATATACTCCTTTTGCTGGGTTGAATCACCCAAAGGCCTCTTGTTCTAACAGGATAAGCAGCCAAAATGAGGACAAAGATGGAGACTCTGATAATGCAATCAGTGAGCTGCCTCCCACTCTTCAGGATGTTTCCCCTGACAGAAGGCGGTCATCTTCAGATGCATCACGGTCCACTTACAGCCTCACGAGGCGGATTTCAAGTAAGGTCGTCCTTCCAACGCTAATGTAATTCTTGTGGGGAGGAAAAGCTAACTCTGGTGCTTGCTCTTTCATCTTTGAGACAGGGAATCAAGTCAAGTGGAGGGTACATTGATTAAAATCTCATTCTGTCCTGTGGGAAGGCAGTGGAAGGGGGAAGCTCTTCTCTCTTTTTCTTGCTGAATCATGCACTTGGTCATTCCCTGTGGAAGTGGGTGGGGGGGAATAGGTAGCTGAGCTTGCACTTCAAGGTGCTGTTAACTGTCGGTGATGTAATGGTGAAAAGCCCCATTGGGGAGCCTGCCGTGCTGGGCATGGCACGGACACAGAATAGCTGTACCTGAAGAGGCACAAGTTGCCTTGCACTGGCTTCAGCTGAGTTTCTAACAGTCATATTTGTGCATTTCTCTCATTCAGGTTTAGAGTCGAGGAGGCCAAGCTCTCCGTTAATTGACATTAAACCTATTGAGTTTGGAGTAATAGGAGCTAAGAAAGAGATCGTTCAGCCAACTGTCCTGCGGAAAACCTACACCCCAGATGACTATTTCAGGAAGTTTGAGCCAAGGCTGTACTCTCTCGACTCCAATAGCGACGACATGGACTCCTTGACAGACGAGGAGATCTTGTCGAAGTACCAGCTGGGCATGCTGCACTTCAGCACTCAGTACGACCTGCTGCACAACTACCTGACAGTGAGAGTCATCGAGGCCAAAGATCTGCCTCCTCCGATTTCCTACGACGGGTCAAGGCAAGACATGGCTCACTCCAACCCCTACGTGAAGATCTGCCTCCTCCCCGACCAGAAGAACTCCAAGCAGACCGGAGTGAAGCGCAAAACGCAGAACCCGGTGTTTGAGGAGAGGTACACATTTGAAATCCCCTTTTTAGAAGCCCAGAGAAGAACTCTGCTTTTAACCGTAGTGGATTTTGACAAATTCTCACGCCACTGTGTTATTGGCAAGGTGTCAATGCCCTTGAGCGATGTAGACCTTGTGAAAGGCGGACACTGGTGGAAAGCCCTTGTGCCTAGTTCTCAGGTAACAGAACTTGTCAGATTGTTGCCCCAATTTTTCTCGCTCTGTTTGTCACGGTTCCCTTGCTTGTTGGCAGGTAATGGGGGGTGCGTGTGTGTGTGTGTGTGTGTGTTCTAATTAGTCATTGTCATCTCGTTAATGCAGCATCTGCTGGGTTGAATTAATGTGGGCCTGTAACTGGTCTTACAGCTAATCCTGTGAGGTCAAGGAGCTGCCTTTCATATTCAAAGGAGGTGACATGACAAAAGATCCTCTGTCGGCTTTAATGAGAACAACTCAAGACTGCTTTGGAGGTCTGCACCTTTCTGGAATATTTTTCTTGTCACCACAGTGACCTGCATCCATTCCCAGACACTGCAGTGACACCATCCTGTCTGGGTCACTCCTGTGGTTGTTAGCATGACTCCGCTCTGCGGACACGAGGGGAGCCGCTGGTGTCAGTTTCAGTAGTGATTTGATTCAGTAAAGTGCATAGAAGACAATCTCTGCAGACTTTGTGGCATAATGCATGAGCCAAAAATGGTGAGAGTGGTAGATTTATTTCTGTCTTTTTTTCCTTCTGTCCCTGAAGGAAAGAAACCTGCCATAGATTTGGTTTTCCCTTTTTCTTTCTGATACAAGTGGCATGTTGCATGCTTCTGTGTTGAGCATGTGTTTTGAACTAGCTTGAACTGTCCTATGGGATGGGAAGAGAAGATGCACAGAGTCTCTATGCTTCCATGTCTCTTCTCAGGAAAGGGCCCTGGTCAGTGCCACCTGCTTGCCAGACAGTAAAAGAGCTGCTCAATTGGAAGGTCTGAACTTTTGCAAGCAGGGACGGTGGTTAGTTCCCAGACTTGCTGCTGGCAGTTTTCACTAACATAGCTAGAGGCACAGCACCTTGTAAAGGGCCAAACTAAGAGCACAGCATGAGCAGCATGTCAAACATTTGGGCTAAGGACGGGGGTGCCACTCAAGGTGCATCTAACAGGGTTGCTTCTCCCAGTTCCTTGCCAGCTCTGAGGTTGCAGTTGCTAATTTTTAGAGCCTTTGCTGAATCAAAATCCTGTGTGAACTTGGATGGTCCCAAGTTCAAGGATGAACTCATCCAAGGATGAACTCTTTGATTTTTGACTGTTCACAAAAGGATGCATAGCCACAGGTATTAGGTGAGATGAACAATAAATCATTGACCTCCCTGCTGATTTATGGTGTGGGTTCAGGAGTCTGATTTCAAGTGGAAATTTGTGATCAGACATGTGTGGAAATGAAATTCGCTGAGCAGCGTTCCTAGATAAAGCCTGCAGAGTCTGTGACTCTGCTTTGCCCTTGCTCTGTGTGTAGAGGGGCTGGGAGTGCTTTGAGTGCTTGCTCATTCCTTCTGCAGTGTTTGAGGGGTAAGATCAAGACCTCAATAACTGCAAGAGAGTGGACTAGATTGGCTGCAGCAGGAGTTGGGGGTATTATGAGATTAGCCTGAACAATGTTCAGGCAAAAAGGAAGGTTTTGAAAGTTGTCCCTGAGTCAAAACTTAAGGTCACCGAGTGTGTCTTTATGTAAGATTGTGGCAGTGGAATCTGCTTTGGTAGTGTGGCAGTGGGCTGAGGGGGTGGCTGTGGTAGGAAGTGGTTCATAGGGCAAATTGACAAGGACAGACATTCCTGGGCTCCCTTCACTGCCTGGGCTTTTTCACGGAATGTTGGGGGAAGTTGGGTTTGGGTTTTGGTTTTGTTCCTTTTCTTTCCTTTTTTTCCTTTTCTTTTTACAAATGCCTAAAACAATTTTGGATTTTTTTTTGGCACCAGGGTTCAGCACAGGGCTCTGTGCTGTGTATCTGAGGACAGAGCTCTCCTCTTTGCATCCTGTTATCTGCCTGTGATTCACGCCATGCAGCCTTGCTTCTCCCCCCCTTGCTTTTGCATGATAAATACTTCTCTGTATTATGTATCTCTTTATTAGTAACATGGATTCATTCCACAGCTAATAAAGACTTGATTAGACAAGATCATCTCTGCCTTGGTGTGCCAGGCGTGGAGCCAGCCCCTCCTCCCCCCCTCTCCAAAGTTTCATTGAAAGCTGCTGCTGTTCTCAGCAGTGCTGTCTACTTCACCAGGATTCAAGATAAACCATTTGTGCAGAAATTGGCATTTCTGATTATTTATAAAAGGAAAGAGAAGAAGAGAAAAGTCCATTTGACTGGGCAGGACTAACCTTGCAGATTTCCTTTCATTTGCATGCTGTCATGTGGGGGGGAAAAAAATTAATTGAAGCAAAAAGTCCTTCACACCTCGGTTTGTCAAGTGCCTTGTTGTGGTCTTTTCATACTTCTTTGTTCTTTTTGCATTAGCTGGCAGACTGCAACTGCAAAGAGAACAACAATACTTGTACTAGGACATCCAGGGAGGATGGAGAAGAGAAGGCTCCAAGGAGCCGTAAGGGAAAGCTGGGAAGGGACTTTTTAGGGTGTCAGGGAGTGATAGGACTGGGGGCAATGGAACAAGAATAGAAATGGGTAGGTTCAGATTGGATGTTAGGAAGAAGTTCTTCAGCATGAGGGTGGTGAGGCACTGGAACAGGTTGCCCAGGAAGGTGGTGGAAGCCTCATCCCTGGAGGTTTTTAGGGTCAGGCTGGATGTGGCTCTGGGCAACCTGATCTAATATGAGGTGTCCCTGCCTGTAGCAGGGGGTTTGGAACTAGATGATTCTTGAGGTCCCTTCCACCCCTGACAAGTCTATGATTCTATGATGCTTGGTATCATCTTCCCACAGTTTCACAGTGATTAAGATATATATTTATCTTTAAGTTTATTGAATCAGGTATCTTTTATCTTAATGGTGATTAAAGTTAAATTCATTGATCAGAGGGTTAAAGTAAATTCTGGGAAAAAGAAACCAAGAAAGCTTATTGAACAACTTCATTTTAATGTCCTCAATAATGGTGACTGTGGTGGGTTGAAAATTCCCCCCAACATTAAATTTAGGCAGACCAGCTCAGTTGGAAGCAAATGGAGCTGTATGTACAAGAAAAATTACACTCTACAGTGAAATGCAATGAATATGTTCAAAATATACAGTATTTACAATTAATAAACAGCACAAGGACCCCCCTGGCCAAAGACCAGGGGAGCTGCAACTGCCTTTCCCTTTCCCTGCCTCCTTGCCTTTCCCTTTCCCTGCCTCCTTGCCTTTCCCTTTCCCTGCCTCCTTGCCTTTCCCTTTCCCTGCCTCCTTGCCTTTCCCTTTCCCTGCCTCCTTGCCTTTCCCTTTCCCTGCCTCCTTGCCTTTCCCTTTCCCTGCCTCCTTGCCTTTCCCTTTCCCTGCCTCCTTGCCCTTCCCTTTCCCTGCCTCCTTGCCCTTCCCTTTCCCTGCCTCCTTGCCCTTCCCTTTCCCTGCCTCCTTGCCCTTCCCTTTCCCTGCCTCCTTGCCCTTCCCTTTCCCTGCCTCCTTGCCCTTCCCTTTCCCTGCCTCCTTGTCCCTTCCCCCTGTACACAAAAGGGACAAGAGAAAATAGCAAAGTTGTTGTTAACACCAATCACAACAAAGCAGTGCAGCCAAGGTCAAACAGAAGTAAGTTAGTCTCTCCCAGAGCAAAGAAGCAAAAAGAGAGAAAGCTTGTTTACATTACTAACTTAAGTCCATTATCTTTTGGGATTGTGTAGAATTTTATCACTGTTTTCCCTTTTTTTCACCCAAGAGTGATTTATTTACATTTCACTACTTTCTGTTCAAGATCTGTGGAAAATTTTAGAGGTGCAGCCTAAAGCTACCACAGTGATGCTCGTGCCAGCAACTTGTGAGGGTTTTTTTGACTGCTAGTTCAAAGATTCTGCCTGTGGAATGATAGATTTGACAGGTTGACAATTTATATACTTTTTTATATACTTCATACTTTTTTTTTCCTTATTTCTTTCTTGTTGGATTGAACCTGAGTCTGCTGAAGTGTACTTTGTGAGATCATGACAGACAGGAACAAAAAAGCCCCATGTGCAGCGGTACTTTATTTTGCAGAAGCTGTCCTTGGATTCTGGAGAGCAAGGCAGAGCCTCTGTGGTGCAGTTCTGATTGTTAGTTGATTGAAAATTTGCCAGGCTGGATTGGCTGCCCTGGGGCTCTGACATGAAGCAGCAGCTGGCAGCAGCACCCCCCCTGCCCAGTGATAAAGATCGTGTTGGAGAAGACGCTGAAGCAGGTGCCTGGAAAACCAGTAACAGGAGGGAGAGGCAAATAGGCAGTTGTAGATGTGATATGCAAAGATGAAAGACACACAAAATATGTAATTTTAGATTATTTTTTTAACTGGCACTTAGGAAGATGATGAGCTGGAGAGATGGAGGAAAGTGAATACAGATGGCAGGATCTGTGGAGGTTTTTTGCTTTATACCGGTGGGAGTGGGATGGGGGCAAGGTGTGTGGCAAAGCAAAGTGCCTAAATGATGTGGGCTAAGATCTCCTCTGCACTTGCTGTATCCTTCTGGAGGCCGTTGCCACAGAGTGTGCTGATAAAGTCAGGTGTTTAGCCTTTGTCCACCATCATGCTGAGCCCACATCAAGCCCAGAGCTGGGACTGTGCCAGCATGAGTGAGCCCTGCTGAAAACACGGGGGATGCCAGGAATCTTTTGATGCATGTGGTGCTGGCAGAGATGGGTGGCTCTCTCCCAGGCTGAGGCATGGTCCAGCTTGTGCAGCCAACGGTTCTGCTGGCTTCACTGTAAGATGGACCAGGATCACAGGACCACAGCATGTTGTTAGGGGTTGGAAGGGACCTCCAGAGATTGAGTCCAACACCCTCCCCCCATCCCCCCTAGAGCAGGATCATAGAATCTAGCACAGGTTGCACAGGAATGCATCCAGATGGGTCTTGAAAATCTCCAGAGAAGGATAAGGTCCTTAGGCCAAAGAACTCCTCAGTGGGTGGCAGCCTGTTGTCATTAGTAGCAGAATATCTTCATGATGTAGTGGCTTGTTAGCTAACAACGTGAGAACTTGCCTTGGGTGTGATGAGGTGGGCTGTGCAGTATTGCTGTGCTCATTATGTTGGCAATATCTTGCTAGAGATCCCAGATCTGGGCAAGTGGAATGCCGTCCTCTCAGCCTTGAGGAATTGGTGCCATAAACTACTTGATGCTAAGCTTCAGGCAAAAGCCTGTACCTGTTCCTAAGTGTTGGGTTTTTTCAGTTTGGATCGTGCACTTGAGGGGACTGAGTCCAAAGCTGTGGCACAGAGGAGCTGCCATCCCACTTATCAGAGCCAATAACTAAGCAGAAGGACTTGGTCCCTGCAGAAAATGTCAGTGCAGGTATTGCCAAATTCTTTATCCTTGCTTGTTCTGGGAGGCTTTTTCTTGCAGGGTAATTAACATGTTTCTAAAGAGCAGTAGCTGCTCATGGAGTAGCTCTTGAGTCCAGTCCCCATAGGAACACTCTGCACTCCTTAAATATCCCCTGAAACGTGTGTGGCTTTGCTTAATTACCATGAATGAAGTTGGCAGCCCTTGCTGGAGCTGGGCTCACATTCACATGTTTCACCGTGAAGAATAACTTCAAAACACATGCTCAGGACCCCAAGTTTTATTGGCATATGATTCATTTCTCTTTTGGCAGATTTGAGTGGGCAGGAATGAAATGTTTTAGGCCAGCAGTAATGAGAGCTTGGAGATCCTTCTGCAAATTGGGGGGTGGGGGGGAAGGAATTGCCTGGTTGTGGTGGGGAAATAGCATGAAAATTCCTTCTCCCCTCCAACTAAGCCATTTTTATAGTGAAGGGGATGTCTGTATGTGTGTGTGTATTGGACTTGCTTTTGTTACCTTTGTGCTGTGAGTGCCCTAGAAGGAGCTGCCAGCTCCTTCTGGTCAGTATGGAATGTGCTCCACAAATGGAGTTGCTTTGCTATGGCAGCTATCTGCAATTTTTTGATTCCCACCTCGGGGATAAACTTATGCCAAGCACTGCACTGTTGTTCTTACCATGCCATGGCTAGGAAGGAAAGGAGAAAGGAAGTTGACATCCTTGTAATTACTCATTTCAGAGCATTCCTTTTGGGTGCTGTGTTACAATCTGCTGTGCAGCCAGGTGGTGATAGCATGTGGCTTGGAGACCTTCAGCTGTGCATGTATCAAGTTTGTTCTTGGCACCCTTGTTCCATTGCAGCTCTGACAAGGAGCCATCCTTGGTGGAACATGGATGATGCTTTATGTTTGGTGGCACAGTGTATTAGTGAAAGTGATGTCAGCACCCATCTCCCGTGCAGATGTAAAGCAGTGGACAGGCAGAGGCTTGGTTCAGAGAGCTGCCACAGCCGTTGGCTCAAGGCTGTGTGTGTCAGTGTGCAACAGGGGTCTGTGTGTGTGACAGTCACGGGAATTAAATATGAAAGTGATGCTGTCAGGGATTTTCTGTTTCTTCCTTTTCTTTTTGGCTGTCTAAAACCTTAGCAGCTGTTTAATGAAAGGAGCAGTGCAGAACTGCTGCTGAGGAATGTGGGTTGGTTATGTGGGGCAGTGCTTGCTCAGTAATAGGATGTTAAAATCAACCTGGCAGCTTTCCTGTGTCCAGTGGGTGAGATCCCCTGGGCAAAGCTTGTCTGGGAGGCCACCACCCTGCAGGTCACTGGAACTGAAGAATGCATGATGTGATTTGTTGTTGTATTTAGGCTTTGCCATTCTACCATCTTTCTTTCACTCTACATCTTTCTTTCCCCTCCCCCCCTAGATCATTTCAGTATCTTTCTCTCTCCCTGTTTTCCTTTTCCAGTCCTTAAGGCTCCAGTACTGAGATTTTTTTTTCTCCTTGATATTCTTTTTCTTCATCATCCTTATCTGTTGGCTTACAGCTTCATCTCAGTTACCTCATCCCTTCCCCTCTGTGCTGTTCACTCCTTGTCCTTTGCAGACAACCAGGATTCTGCAGGGTGTAGTTTGCTGAGGAGGAGCACAGAGAAAGGGTCAATGGAGATCTTGGGCAGGATCTCCATAGGAGATCTTCCCAAAGGTGTTTGCACAGGAGAGTCTTTCTGATGGCCACCCAAACTGATAGGAAGCCAGTTAGACTTTAGAATGGATTTTGTGACTCTTCATCATACTCAGTTTGTTGCATAGGTAACAATATTCTTATCCATTGGTAAGTTGGTTTGTGGCTTTTGTTTGTGTTTGGTTTGGGTTTGTGAGGGGTTTTTTTCCCTTTCTTTCCTTTTTTCAGGTTCTAGTCCTTAATAGCTCAGCCTTCCAGAAATAATTGCTGTGTGTCACAGGATGCTGTAGAAAGCCTGTTAGAGCAAACTGTTCTAAACCATCAGTTTTCTAATGTGCCTGGAGGTATCATCACAGATAACCTTGAGGAGGAAAATCAATCTGAAACTTCATTAGGAACGTTGCATAGATGTCTGTGCTGATGTAATGTGCTCTGGTTCCCGTCGGGAACCGGGAAGGGCTTCAGCTGCACAATGTTGCACAGCAAACAGTCTGGGTGGGGGGTGCTTCGTGGAGACAATTGCCCTGATCCAAACGAGATGTGCAAATGGCATTAATTAAAAACTCCTCTTCCCTTGAGGAAGCCTCTTTGTGTTTCACAGATGACTGGAAAAGAAAGTCTCACGTGTCTGGTTCAACCCAAACAGTAACTGCAGAAGGTTCTGGATCCACAGGCAAGCCCAAGGTTGCAAGCCCAAGGGCTGGCTGTGTAATGCAGCTGTGGAGAGGAACAGCCAGGAGTGAAATGTTAATCAGAGCTCTAGGAGTGTCTTGGACATCCCAGACTTGATGTCTCTCTGGCACATCATCAAACAGGAAATTGCTTTTCCAGGGTCATCTGGGATCTGGGCACAAATCAGCGTGTCATCAGCATAACAATGGTGACTAAAATGATGCCTTTGCAGGCGGTGCCAGGGTGGGGGGACACTTCTGCACTGCTTCACTGAACACTATTGTGTCAAGGCAAAACCAACAGCAGTTTAGTTTCCTGGTGAAAAGACCGAAGAAAGGTAAAATTCAGGCGCTTCTTGCCCTGTGGTTGATGACACCTCTTGTGTATAGACTTGCGTCCCTCCTTTCAGCTCGGCCCCTGTGTAGGTCTGAGGTTTAGGTAAACTCCAGTGTGTGGCAAAAAAAAAGCCATGTTTCTGTGCCCTTAGTCCTCCAGGAAGATGTCTTAATGCCATTGCTGATCAAGGTGCCTGTGAATAAAGTGAAGGGCATGGAGGTCAGTGGCTAAGGCAAGAGAGTGTTGCCAAAGTGCAGGTGAGCTCAGTGGGGTGGAGCAGCACTCTGGGCAGCTCCCATGGCCACACAAGCCATCTGAGACCTTTGTGGCTGCTTGTCCCTCCCTGACCTGAAACAAAAAGCATCCTAGGAAGAAGCTCTTCACCATGAGGATGGTGAGACACTGGAACAGGTTGCCCAGGGAGGTGGTAGAAGCCCCATCTCTAGAGGGTTTTAAGGCCATACTGGATGTGGCTCTGAGCAGCCTGATGTAGTGTGGGGTGTCCCTGCCCATGGCAGGGGGGTTGGAACTGGGTGATCCTTGATGTCCCTTCCAACCCTAATGATTCTGTTTGTCTGTATCAGTGAACTTTGCTGTGTTATCCCCATTTTGCCCACTGTGCCAGCAAGTTGAAGCTGCAGCTGTTGATATCCACATCTTCATTTCTGACACAAGCTGTGCCACCAGCCTGTCCTGTTAGCAGAGCTGTCATGGCAGTGAGGGCACAGTGTGGCATGAGCTGCTTGTGGGAAGTGCACCCAGCTCAAAACTGAAGAGGCCTGCCTTGTACCTTGGGCTTCTTGGAGCAACCCAGAAATACAGAATCACGGAATGTACCTGGTTGGAAGAGACCTCAAAGATCATCCAGTCCAACACTCATTAATTCCTCACTTGCTAATGGTCATAGGTGAAAGCTAGCAAGCGTGGTGGAGTACATCAGGATGGAGGCAGTGCTGGTCCAACATGCCAGGTTGGAATGGGTGGTGGCTGCTGGCCACTGATTCATTTCTGAGTGCTTGATGTCCCCTCAGGCACCCTGGCAGGATTTGAAGCACGTTTCCTAGATCCTTGTGGCTAAGCTAGAAATAATGTGTTTATAAGATCAGAGGCAGCTCACTGTTGGAGCTGAATGCCTTGGAAAGGCTGAGTCACTTGTACAGAGGTGAGCTGTCCTGAGAGCTGGGCTGACTTCTCCAAACACCTTTTGTTACCACTGTGAACAATGGGGCTGCTGCTTTTTTGCTGGCTTTGAGCTTGCCTATCTCTGGGTTGGATTGACTGTTCCTTCCCTTAAAATAATGAACAGAAATCAGGGTGTGCTTGAAAAGCAGTAAGGGGCAGAAGATGCTATTGAGGCTTGGGAAATAAGGCCTGATGTGAAACTTGTTAAAGCTGGTGGCAGTCTGTCTTCTGCCTTGAGTGGATCATGCTTTACAGAGTGTGGCATTTTGTATCTCACCTTGCTCAAGTCTGAGCCCACATAGTCAAAAAGGTTTTTCTAGAGGTGCCACTATCCCTGTTATTTTCTATGGAAAATCAGGGATTTGTCTTTACCTTTTTCCTGGGAACTTGTGACAGGACAAGAGGGCTTGGTATGAAGCTGTGCCAGGGGAGGTTTAGGTTGGATATTAAGAAACACTCCTTCACAGAAAGGCTGATCAGGCACTGGGATGGCCTGCCCAGGGAGGTGGTGGAGTAGCCATCACTGGAGGTCTTTAAGAAAAGACTGGATGTGGCACTTGGTGGCATGGTTTAGCTGATGTGGTGGTGTTGGGTCATGAGCTGGACTTGATGATCTCAGAGCTCTTTTCCAGCCTCAATAATTCTGTGGTTCCTGTCAAAGGCTTGTAGGTTAGACAGCAGGCTGGTGGTTACATTATAGTGACTCCTCCATGGTGCCATGGGATAGTTGTTTAGGTGGTGTTGGATTGGTTGATGGGTTGGACGCGATGAACTTGAAGGTCTCTTCCAAACTGGTTTATTCTATGTATTCTTCTATGCTATCTGCAGGGGTTATGGGCATAGTGCTGGGGAGGGTTCAGGTAGGGGAAGGTGCCTCTGTGTGTGTTATGTGCCTAGTCTGATATTGTTAGTGCACAAGCTTAGACTCCTTTTTAAATGGAGCATGAATGTAAATGTGTCAGAAGCATGGAGGTCTGCATCACCCTGCTGAAATTCACCATCCTTCCCTGACCCAGGCAAGCTCCTTAGTTCCTGCAGGTTGTGGGCTCTGCAATGCTTTGTTACTGCCCTGGTAATAGGTTTAGAAGTCACCATCTGTTCTGGATGCTAAACATGTCTTCAGGCCCCTTAGTTCCTGCAGGTCTTGGAGGCACCTGCTGATCTTATCTAATGGACAAATCCAGAAGCAATCACCCCAAATCTTAATGTGGATTTTCAGTGCCCTAAGCTTAAGGCCCTTCAGAGTTCCCACATCCCTGCCCAGTGCCAGCCTGCCACCTGGGTATCCCTGAAGCTTGGTGTTTGCAACTGGAGCTGCTTGATTGTCTCTTCCCAGCATGTAATAACATCGCTAATTGGTTTCCTAATTTGTGCTGTCCAGATGTACCTGAATTTCTAGGAATTAAAGCCTGCATGGAACCTGACACAGTGCTGAATGCAAGTGGAAATAGGAGCAGATGTGTTAAAAATGTTGTTGATATAACAAATGAGCTGTGGTTGAGGGGTACCTCAGGTGGATCCTGGTGTGAGCTCTGCGATGCTTTGTTACTGTCCTGGTAATAGGCTTAGAAGTCCCCAGCTCTTCTTGATGTTATCATCATGTCTCCAGGCTCTTGCAGCCACAGGTCTGAGAGGAGCTTTGTGGAAAAGCTCCTCAGCTGGCTGAACATGAGCCAGCAGTGTGCCCAGGTGGCCAAGAAGGGCAATGGCATCCTGGCCTGCATCAAGAATAGTGTGGCCAGCAGGAGCAGGGAAGTCATTGTGCCCCTGTACTCAGCCCTGGTTAGGCCACACCTTGAGTCCTATGTCCAGTTCTGGGCCCCTCAGCTTAGGAAAGATGTTGACTTGCTGGAACATGTCCAGAGAAGGGTAACAAAGCTGGGGAGGGGTCTCTAGCACAAGCCCTATGAGGAGAGGCTGAGGGAGCTGGGGTTGCTTAGCCTGGAGAGGAAGAGGCTCAAAGGAGACCTTCTTGCTGTCTACAACTACCTGAAGGGAGGTTGTAGCCAGGTGGGGGTTGGTCTCTTCTCCCAGGCAACCAGCACCAGAACAAGAGGACACAGTCTCAAGCTGCACCAGGGGAAGTTTAGGCTGGAGGTGAGGAGAAAGTTTTTCACAGAGAGAGTTGTTGGCCATTGGAATGTGCTGCCCAGGGAGGTGATGGAATCACCATCCCTGGAGGTGTTCAAGAGGGGATTGGATGTGGCACCAGGTGCCATGGTTTAGTAGTCATGAGGTGTTGGGTGACAGGTTGGACTTGATGATCTTTGAGGTCTTGTTCAACCTTATTGATTCTATGCTTCTAAAATCAAAGATCATAGATGAAATTAGATGGATGAAGTTTGAATCACCTTGAATGTGAGGTTCTCCTAGATTCTTAGGTTGTGTTGTCTTGGGGCACAACAATGTGTGTGGGTATGGCTTGACCTCACAAAGTCATGAGCATGGTGTGTTTATTGGGTCAGGTTTGTGGTGGGGGATGGATTTCTGATGGAAAGAACTTAAAATGTCATACTCTGAAGAGGACTGTGATGTGGGAGCTGACATAGGCTGGCAGAAGAGGGCTGCCTTCTCAGCAACAAGAAATTGCAAGTGGTAAGTGTGTGTGTGTGTGCTGTGTAGTTCTCCACTGCCACATTATGTGACCCAAGAGGTGCTGTGACAGGAGGAGTCTGGAGTAAGAAATTGGATGGTTTTCCTTGTGGGAGAAAGGTCAGGCAGAAGATGGGCCAGTTAGGGTTGGATGCTGGCCAGGTTGGCTCTGGATCTGGCTCCAGGGGCAGTGGGTTTGCCCTAGGATCTGTTCTGTAGATCCATGCTTTTAGCATGAGGGCTGGGTCAAGATGCTGCCATGCTCAGCCTTCACCCTGCTCCCCACATAGTGCTTCACTCACTAGATGTGCAGGGCTGATTGCAGAGGGGTTGCTTTGCCAGCTCCCAAATCAGAGATCTTTGATGTGAAGCCAGGCAGCCTATTGCTATGTTTTCTGTGGAAAGCAAAAAGAAAAGGACTTTAAATTAAATTTGTGCTATGTAGTGTCAGAGGTGCAGGACTTCCTCAGTCTGCCACCTGCTCCTGCATGCCACACACGTCCTGCTGCCTTCTTGGGAGCAGTCAGGAGGAACATGAGAGGAGCCACTGCCTGGGGGAAGACTTCTGATGCCCTTACCTGATTTTGTTTCTAGCTCTTGGCTCCTTAGGTAAGGAGCTGGCTATCGGTGGGAGCTGCTGTGTGCTGCTGGCAGGCCAGGCTGGAGGTGCTGGGCTGCTCCTGGCAGAGGGATTGGGCTTTTCCTGGAGTGCTCTTGGATTTAGCTTGAGCTCTCTGGTTCATCCACACTCGGTGGAAATTCTGCTTTTCTATTTGCAGCTGTGTGGCTGTGAGCTGCCTGGGCTTTCCCACAGCCCTCGCTTCAGCCTCCAGGAGGTGTTGATAGTTTTACTGGGGGTGGGTACCTCATGTGCTGGCTCATCTGCTGCTGAAGCTGGGTCTCTGGGCCAGTTCAGGCTGTGTCTCAGAGCTGGTTCTCTTTATTGGCTGCCCAGACCTTTCCTCTCTGATTTCTATAATCTAATATCCAGGGCACCAGTACAGACATTTGAGACTTACACTGCGATTGCAATGTCACTGTGGCTCCTTTTAGTTTTGGGAATGGGCCATAACCACCTGATCTAGGCTTGGGTTTGAGCTGTTTGCCTATTGGAGAAGATGACCTGGCTCTGCACTCCTGCATGGGCCTGAGACAAGGCAGATGGATGGATGCCCTGCCCAGGCTGCCTGGCGTTTTCAGTCTCTGGAGTTGTTTCTTTGTGTGTATTTTGTATCCGAGAATAAGAGCAGCTCCGAGCCAGGTCATGCTAGCAGGGAGAGGTGGTTCTAAGCTGCCATGTCTGAGCAGCAGGGATGTCAGTTCTCCATCTCTTTCTTTTTTTTAATTGTTAGTTTTAAGCATCATTAAGTAAAAGAATAAGAAACAATGGCTGAACAGCCATAGTGAAGTGGAACTACAGCCTGATGAACAGCAAGGGCGCAGTTAAGCTGTGCTGTAGTCCCTGAGTAGAGAGGGCTGGATGCCAAGGGGGTGTCCCCTCTGAACTGCCTTCCTGTGACCCAGGGATGCATTAACCATCTCATGCCTGAACTTCCCAAGTGGCTGGTGTGGCCCTTTGGGGCTGGGAAGGAAAGAAGATGTCTTCTCCAACGGGTCTGTGTTTTGCACACTATTAAGGATGTGAGATTGGTAAGATCAGAACCACCTGGAACCATTCAAAGTGGAGCAGGTATAAACTACTGACCTTGTATTCATTCCTCCTCATAGGTCCTCTTTGCATGACTGCTGAAAAGATGGTGAAGGATCAGTGATTAAAGAATGATCTTTACCTGGGAATAATATTCTTTCTTGTTTCTGCTCAGCACAAGGTACCACCAGATGGTTCTAGGTTGTAGTTTAGAGCATGACTAAGACTAAAATTCATTTCTTAGGCAAATAGGATTTATTTCTCTTCCTGCTCTTCCCTTCCCCTTTGAGCTCTGTTCTGAATTTCCACCTTCCCTTTTCCCTGCAGAATGAAGTGGAGCTGGGAGAGCTGCTGTTGTCACTGAACTACCTACCCAGTGCAGGAAGACTGAATGTGGACATCATCAGAGCAAAACAGCTTCTTCAGACAGATATGAGCCAAGGTTCAGGTAAAGGGCAGTACATTTCTCACATTACTCCTGCAGAGATTACATGTGCTTTTCAAGCAGATGGGTGGTGAGACTGCAGTTTGGGGGGACTCAGGGGGATTTGGATGCTCAGTTCCTAGTAATACAAGGCTCTGGATATTTGTTTTGTATATACATAGCCAGCAGCAACTGAGTTATTTGGAATGCTTGCCCTGAAGTCAAACAGGGGGTACAGACACTGTATTTGAAGTAAAAAAACCATCTCTGCACCGAGGTGAGGAACCAGGAGCTGGGAGTTGTGTTCTGCAGGGCAGCCCATGTGTGGTTGTGTTATGCAGATGCTGTCTGAATGTTAATGTTGCAGTGGTTTCATTTAAGGTATCTGGCTGCTCTGTGGATGGTCTGAGGTTTTCCCAGTGCCCATGCATTGCTCCCTGCTGTTTCTGAGCCTGCTGGCCAGTAATGGCTTTGTGTGTGTGCCCTCAGGTGTTTTGCCCATGTTCCAAGCCCCAGCCCCTGGTGCTGCCAGAACATTGGCATTTTCCAGCCAGAGCAGTATGCCTGGTCTCTACTGAGGTTGTCATCAATTGTGGCTTTGGCAGGGAGCATTTTCAATCCAGCTGCCTGACTTTGGCCTCCACTGCAAATCCCTGGGAGCAGAGTGGTGCTGCACCACGAGCCCCAGCCACTACCAAAGGCTGTTTTCCAGCATGGCCCATCCCTGTGGTGCTCACCTTCAGGAGCAGGGTGCTGACCAGTGATGGCTGTAACACAGAGCCTGTGTTTTATGTTCTCTGCCAGATCCCTTTGTGAAAATCCAGCTTGTTCATGGATTAAAGCTAACAAAAACCAAGAAGACCTCCTGCATGCGCAGGACAATAGATCCCTTCTATAATGAGTCCTTCAGCTTCAAAGTTCCACAGGAAGAACTGGAGAATGCCAGCCTGGTGTTCACAGGTAAAAGGGATGCTGTTACAGACCTGGCAATGGTCTTGGTTGTCTCTGAGCTGAACAAAGAAGCAGTTGTAGGCTTGCAGATGAGCCTGTGCAGGACAGTGTCTGTCCCAGGGAGCCACCCTGTGAGAGGTGACCATCGGTGGGGTCACCAGGGAAGCTTAATTAGCACTCAGTGCTCTGCAGCAGCTCTCCCAGCATTGCTACCTGACTGGAGCTGGCTGGAAGTGCACCTTGTTGCCCCTGTGCTTAATTGGTGCCATTGGGAATGCTTTTGTGCAGAGGAGGAAGAGGCATTAATTGCACTTCTCAGCAGCAAGCAACTTGGGCATAAAGTAAAAAAAGGGAAGAGTAAGAGGGAAGTACTGAACAATCCCAGAGTCCAAACACTGGCAAAGGTAACTTCTGGTACCTGATGTAAATTGCCAGTGGGATGATGTAGCTTAGGTATTTGATGCTGCCATTGCCTGTTCTGTAAGCAGTTTGTTCATGCCTTTATTTTCAAAGGGCTGGACTAGGTTCCAAGCCTTGTGTGGCCCAGCTGAGATAAACCACATGCTCAAGAGCTTTCTAAGTGCTGGAGATGCTTGGCTGGGATGGGAGTTCTTATTTTTAAACAGTTTCTGGACCTTCTATTTTGTTCTTTGGACATGAAAACGGTCAGTAGGAACTGGCAATTGGGTGAGCTGCTCAGAGCAGGAGTAGCAGAGCACAGGGGTGCATCCCCCAGTTCTCACCTGCAGACTGGGCAGCAGCAGTGGTGCTAAACTGAGGCCATGGACCCACTGTGCCTGGTGGCCTTTTCTGCTGTTCCACAGTGTGGAGTTCTTGGGCAGGACTGCCAGGACCCCTGGCAAGTGGTGGGTTTCTCTCCCATGCCACGACACCCTGTGTCACTCTGTGTGTACTGTGGAGCTTGGGCACCATCAGGATCAGACCTCCTTGCCCTCTGGAGAAACAGAGGGGCTGGGCAGTAGGACCCACACACTTCACCACACTGGGCTCCCATGCTTCACACAAATCTTGGGGCAGCTTTCCACCCACTACTCACCATCTTTCAATGAAGAGAAAGGAATGTGCATCTGGAAGAACATATCTTGAAGTGTGATTGAGGTTTTCTTTCTCACGTGCCAGATACAGGTGTCACAGCTGGCACAAGGAGTCCAATTCCAAGCCGTTAGTTTGTTTCCAAACATGTTAGAGCAAGAGGGATGCTGATCAGCATTTTAAATCTTGCCCTTCATACTCATAGACTCTTGGCTGGGGAAACCTCTAATTAATGACTGCTTTGCATGCATGTCACCCTGACTACCTTGCATGTGCAGTGACGAATTTGTTCTCGGAAGCTTCCATCAGGTGATCATGACAGGTGAGAAGTACTCTCTTTGTTTTTCCCTTTTGCTAGCTGAAGGAGAAAAGGCAAACAGAGCAGTAGCTCTGTGCCATTGGAAGGGTGAGGGGGATGTGCTGCTCCTCACCATGACTGATGAGGTTAGCATTACTGAGTGGAGGCCTGGTTAACTTTTTTCTGTGCAGATGGGTCACAAGTCAGGCAATGGGCAGTTACCTGGTTTATAATCACAGGTTTCAGTGGTGTGCCTTGGGCTTTGCTTTCTAAGTGACATATGGCTTGATTTGAATATTGCAATAAATAATCCCAGGCCAGAAATGTCACCAGCAGCTCCAAAGCTGGGAAGCATCATGCAGAGGCTTTTGGAGGAGCAGCAGGGCCAGGTTCTCATGGCTGCTCTTGGACTGAAACGTGGTGGATGGCCCAGGCATGCCCATGCTGTGGGTGGTGTTGGGCTTACTGCTCCTGCTGCTATCTGGACTTTTGTTTGAGATTCTGAATCCAGAGGTGTTGGTCACATTGTTGTCGGGAAGAGAAGTCCATCGGCGAGGGGGGTGAGGGAAAGACTCGCAGCAATCAATATGATTGATAAGCAAGCTTCAACTTTATTGTTCAAAAGCACGGCTTATAAAGCATCTCAGCTAAATATGCACAAATGTCATTATTCTATTGGCTATTAGTCCAGGGTTACATTATAATGTTCAACCTCCTTGCGGTTAGGCCTACGTGCAACTTCACAAGTTCTTTCTCAGTAGTCCTTTGTTTAACATATACTTTGTTTCACATACTGTTATCTTGCAAGCAGCTGCAAGCACAGCCACAAGGCTATGGTGGCCTTGCTGCATCAGCACACTAGCTTACTGTGAGCAGTAAACAACAAGATGGAGTCCGGCCTACACTTTTTGTTCAAGCAGCTGTTCCATAGAACCATGTCCCTGCAGTTCAAGCCATTCCTCAACAATTCCCCCGTTTTTCTTTTGTACAAATAAGGCCTTGGAGGTTATCCTTTGTCACTTTGCATGATACAATTATACACAAGTTTAACAATATTCAAAATTAATACAATGATACCTAAAAACCTAAAAGCTTCTTTTGTCAATCAGGCTCTAGGCCTACACTGCCAGATTGCTCACACTACTCGTTGCTGGCATTTGGTCATAAGAGTTGTTCTCATCTTATACAAGATATTACTTGCATATACAAAAGCAAACAAATTAAAACTAAGCTATATAGCAAAAACAAAAGTTCCATAACACAGCATGTCTAACAGACTGATACAAGGCACAAAGCTTAAGTTAAACTAGTTACAATGTTCTAACAAAGCTAGCATAATACATGGTAAAAGATAACAAACATTGTAAAGAAGAACTTAGATCTTAACAGTTCCGATCTTTACATTTCACTCCTCTTGTAGACAGAGAAGACTTGATTATGCCTGAACACATTGCACACTGAGATTAAGACACAAATGCAATCCTTAGCACTATCTTTTACAATCTGCTTTAGGGGTATGTTGCATTCTTATTTTCTCTAGGATGGTCACAAATCATCAATTGTTTAATGGTAGCAAGATTTCTTTAATCTGTAAAGGTAGATCTGGCCAGGCTCTAGCTTCACAGACAGAAATCTGCAGGAAAACAGCAAGAGCAAAAAGAGCTTCATTGCTTGCCCAATATAAAATTATACAAAATGAGGTGTTTTTGCTCATCCTAATAATTCTAATCTCTTAACATTCACACAACAGTTAAGCAGTCACGACACTCAGTTAGAAGTTAGATGCTTTCTGTTGACATCTTGGGTCATCGTGACTGTCGAGGTCACTGCTAGGCAGGTTTGCTGGTTGTCATTTCATGACAGTTGCGCTGTGTGTCTTGTGGTGAGAGGGTTACAGCACTTCTAGGGTTGATGTTTCTAGGGTTACAGCATCTCTAGGGTTACCATGAGCTAATTTTTTCTGCTGTGGGGGTATTCTCTCTTTCCCCTCCCCCCCCCCCTTTTTTTTTTTTTTTTTTTTTTTTTTGAATCTTTTATTTTGCTCTTATATTTTTCAATTTTTTTTTTTTTTTTGCATGTTTAGTTCATTTAATCTATTTTCTATTTTTATTTTTTATTTTTGCCTTTTTATTATATTTGTAACCTGCTTTTCTATTCATTCCTTTTATTATTATTGTGCATTTTAACTTCCTTGATGTCTTCTTTTTTTTTTTTTAATAGAGTTTTTCTTTTAATCTAGTAGTCTTGATAATCCTTATTTTTTATTTATTACTAGCAATTCTTACGCTTTTGTTAACAGCTATTTTGTCAGCAATCCTTATGATTTTTTAGTTTGTCTTATTTTGTTTTTAATATTCTTATTTTATTGTTGCTCTTGTTTATTATTCTGATATTCAGTACTTTATTCTGTTATTTAGTACTCTATTTTTTGTATCCAGAGTTTTTATACCTTTGTTACATTTTGTATGTTTAAACTTTTTTCTTTGCACTTGTCACCTTTTTGTTTACCATTTTAAAATTTTTTGTTCTTTGCACTTGTTACCTTTGTTGTTCACACCCCTTTTTTTTTAATTTTTTTTTTTTTTTTTAATTTTTTTAGTCTATGTCTAAGAAAGAAATCTAAAAACCTTACATTAGCTAAAGAATACCTTAGAAAGTTAATACCTATTCACTACAAACCTTAACATTATTAGAATATTACATGGAGCTCCTTTGAAATGCCTAGGCAAACACAAAAAACAAAGACAAGAAGGTTCGAACCAAAAGAAAATCTCACAAGGTGAACTCATCACTAAGTACTCACACCTCAGTACAACCACTATGCATTAATTACCCACAAATACTAAATGCATACCATTCATCATTCTTATTACAAAAACTTAGCAAAACTCTAAATAGCAAATCTCTGAAAGACATTACAACCAGAAATGAGAAAATTAGCACTGTTGCTTTAAATCAGAGCAGAGTCGCGGCTGAAGCCACCGGGAAAAGGGGGGTCGCTGCTGCGAGCCTCTGCGGGGGAAAGGGATGGGGGCCAGGCAAGCGGCCGCCGCTGGGCTGCTGCTGCTGTCAGTGCTGCCGGTATCAGTGGTGCGTCAGTCGGTACTGCCTTGGTCGGAGCCGTCGGTATCCGCGGGGGCCGGTAGGGCTGGCGGGCGGGGTGCGGTGGTAAGAACGCCGTCACCTCGAGCCCCCAAGCGCTCCGCTGTTACTCAGAGGGGCCGTTAAGCAAAGTCAGCGCTGTTTGAATTCCTCGCTGTCGGTGTTGTGGTCCTCCGAGAGCTGCCTTTTCTCGGCTTTTTCCCCGCTGGGTGCAGACGGCAGTGATAGCTAGCAAAACACGATGTGGCCGCCGCAAGATGTATCGGGGGCGGCCCCGGTCGATCGGTCGATATTTTTCAAACACATCGTCCGGCTGCAACTCAGATAGAACTGGGGCTGCATCTTGTCCTGACAAAGTTGCTGCAACTGCAGCAGCCATTCGCTGTTCTAGCTTATATTTTTTAATACAGTTTATGCATTCTCTCCACGGCTTTTGCAGCTTGATAGTGACCCAGTCCCACAGTCTGTTTCCATAGTCTCTCCAACAAGTTTCATCAAAATAACTAAGCCCAATAACTATCTTAGACGATACGTCTGCCTTTTGTTTTTCTAAAAAACAATGAAGCAATGAGAACTCTACCTCTTTTTCCATAATCAGCAGTATTCGTCCTTCCACGCTGGTGTCCTTAAAGCTCTTCTGTGTCACAGACTTCCCTAACTTGTTCTAAATAAAGCAAGCCTCGTTTCTCAAGGAAACATTAAAAGGGCTACTTCGCTCTCCATACCCCCGGGGGATTTCCTTCCTAATTATTTCCTTAAGTGCAGCCTTGAACCTGAGCCGGTAGCCCTTACCCGGACGGCGAGCAGAATTCCTCCTAGTGAATCCTTGCCCAGGCACGGTACGAACCCCCTACGCCAGCGTCGGGTTCATACTTTTGCCCGTCGATCGCTGCACAGACCTGGGAATACCCTTCGACGCACTCCGGCCTCACCAGTTCCTCCTTCCTCCAGCAGCCATAGACCCTGAGCCCGCTGAAGCAGCCGTCGGATACTCTTCCGTTCCTATAAAGCCTTCATGTCCCTGTGTTCGGGCGCCATATGTCGGGAAGAGAAGTCCATCGGCGAGGGGGGTGAGGGAAAGACTCGCAGCAATCAATATGATTGATAAGCAAGCTTCAACTTTATTGTTCAAAAGCACGGCTTATAAAGCATCTCAGCTAAATATGCACAAATGTCATTATTCTATTGGCTATTAGTCCAGGGTTACATTATAATGTTCAACCTCCTTGCGGTTAGGCCTACGTGCAACTTCACAAGTTCTTTCTCAGTAGTCCTTTGTTTAACATATACTTTGTTTCACATACTGTTATCTTGCAAGCAGCTGCAAGCACAGCCACAAGGCTATGGTGGCCTTGCTGCATCAGCACACTAGCTTACTGTGAGCAGTAAACAACAAGATGGAGTCCGGCCTACACTTTTTGTTCAAGCAGCTGTTCCATAGAACCATGTCCCTGCAGTTCAAGCCATTCCTCAACAATTGTGGTGTGTGTAGTCTTCTGCTGGTTTGGTGTCTTTGCTGCCTCCTGTCATTAGAGGAGGCAAGAGCCTGCCTTGTTGTGAGGACCTGCAAATCAGGGCTCATGCACAGGCATCTACAGTGTCACAGGAGCGATGGTTCAGGAGATGTAGTGGTGGTAAAGATGCTGAGCCATGTTCAGTGTTCACCTAGGTGATGAAGATGCTCTGCTTGTTGGTGGCAGTGTGGCACCAGTTTGCTCTTGTGTGCATTGGGAGGTTTTAATGACATGAGTATCAGCGTGCTGCTTGGCTGGAGGGCTGGGGTGGGGGTGATGGTGTTCCCTATATTGCTGCCTTGGCATCTCAGCATATTGTGCAGCTCAAAAGCTTGTAAAGGCTTTGGGATCTTATGCTAAGATACAATAAAGAGCAAAAGGTTGCCAGCATGGAGAAGCAGAACCTTGCAATGTGAGGATCTTTCTGTTATTTTATGTCTCAGCAAATCAGCAGCATAGGCCACAGCTTTTTCCTCTAGGTTTTGGTCTTGCTTGGGATTTTGTTTGGCTACACTGGGTGGCTGCTTCTGGTGTGTGTGTCTGTGGGAGCTGGGTTTTATTTCCTACTTTTTTTCCACAGCTCTAGTCCATTAGGTCAGTTAATTAAATTTGCTGTTGACTCAAAGTCCAATTGAAAAGGAAGATAATCCTGCTTGAAGGGTGGGTGATGATGCTTTGAATGAAGAGAGAGCTGCAGAAGCAATCATGAGAGCTTTTTCTGTAGCTTCATATTTTGGACCCATTCTGCAGCTGTCTTTATGTTGGCTTAGCCGCCCTGGAAAGCAGTGGAGCCATACCAGCTCCTCCTGCCTGAAGTTCCTGGCTGGTACCACCCTGCAAAGTAAGGCTATCTGGACAAAGTAAGAGAGTAACTCTTTCCCCCTGCCCTTTGTGTTTTGGTGGTGGTGTTTTTTCCCTGTGAATCAACCTGTCTGGGTTTAGTGCACTGTGGCAAGGATTTTTGCTGTGTGTGCAAGCGCTGCGGGTGGGCACTTTCCTGTGCAGCACTGCTCTGCTCTCGGCTTCCCTGGAGCTGCTCTGGAGAGCTGGACTTCGGACTGAACACAGGGTTGAAGTGCAGTCAGACTAGGAGACAGGCAGTGGGTGCCTCCAAGATGGGGGTGAGCTCTGTGTTAGCCAAGATTTGCAGGGGGTGGGCTGGTTTTTAAGTCTTTTCTTGTCCTTAGGCGTACTAGGATTCAACACTGTAAGTTCTTGGCATTTACAGACAAAAATGCTGCTCCTTCCACATTGGTGCAGGGCACCTTGTACAAGCTGGTTTTCAGATTTCCCATCTGTTTCTACCTCAGATGCTTACTGGAGCTGTCACAAACTCACATTTCCCAGTTTGGTGCCTAAAATGAGGTAGGATGAGCTCAGGTGGAGATATCCCCTCCAGGAGGAGGCATCCAGGGTCAGGGCTGCTGCTGCCAAGTATCATCTGTTCACAGCTTCTCATCGAAAGAGGCTGCAAACAGAAGAGTGACTGATACTTGTAACAAGTCTAATGTCCCAGCAGAAAAAAGATAAGTGAGGCAATAGCTGGTGGAGGTGTTTGACTTTCATTTACTCCATCAAACATTCTATTCTGTGTTGTCTAGGCAATGGCCATCCCTATGTGTGCTGTATCAGAAATGTGCTTTTTTGGGATGGTTCCTGGGTTTTTTTCATCAGTGTGATGCATATCTCCCATGTGTCATCTTCTGCTCAGGTGCAAGCAAGTCCTGGGTTTACCTCTTGCAGAGAAAGAAGGCAAGCTTTAAAGGACAGTATGTTCTCCTAACCATATATACCTGGAGCAAAGGTGGTAATTATTCTTTCTCTCCTGGTGTGGGGAAGGTGGAGTTTGGCCCTGGCAGCAAGGCTGTCAACTCCTGCCCAAGGTCATTTCCAAGCAGAAAAAAGGCTGTTTCAGGTGCAGCCACAGTATGTGGGCTCAGGAGGGTTGGATGTTGGGCTCTCGGAGACACCACACACTCCTTGCTGAGGGCAGACTGTCCTCTGAAGCCCAGCCCAGCCTTCAGAAAGCCTGAGCTGTGCAGTGGGAGGTGAGACAACACCTGAAGTCCAGGCACTGTGGAATGTTGTTAATGATTAGAATGTTGCTAATGGCAGTGGTTGGTAATGCTGTTTGTGTGGCAGTAAAGCCCAGATGGCCCAATAAAAAAATACACTGCTCCAGGGCAAACTGCATCTCGGTGACTCCTTAACATCTCTTGATCACTCCACATAAAAATTACAGCCTTCAGGGCTCACACTTAGGGAGTATGCATCTCCCCAAGGTCCTGTGGTGACTGTGTGTCTTTCTCCATTAAAGTAAGCTCTTCTTCATGTTTACATGACAGGATCCTTAGGGCTTGTGAAAGAAGCAGGGTCCCCAAAGAGGGAAAAACCATTTTTGTGCTCTGGGTACCACCTGTGCAAAAGCTTTGCTGTCTGACCTGGCTGAGACTAGCTGTAGCTGGGGCAAGCATCAGGGCTGGTGGTGTCTGATGAAGAGTGGTGCTGGGGGGGCTCATCCCACTGCACTGTTCTCCTGTGAAAGGTGGCTGTGGCTCTAGCAGGACCTGATGCTCTGCCCAGGGGAGGGAAGCAGGCTGGGACAGGGTTTGCTTGTTCATGGAGAGATTGGCCTCAATGTTTGAGAGATCTCCATCACAATACAATAGAATTAACCAGGTTGGAAAAGACCTTTGAGATCAAGTCCAACCTATCATCCAACACCATCTAATCAACTAAACCATGGCACCAAGCGCCCCAAATAAGTATTGGCTGAGGACACAGCTCACAGGCACTTGGTCTTGTGAACCACTTGTAGGATTCTGTGTGATTCTCTTTACTTATAAATATGTTTAAGTATACCATGTCCCCATTTTCTATAAAGATTTAGGACCAGCTTTATTTCAGTTTAAGTATTTGAAATCCTGAGGGAACACTGCTGAGGAGTGAGGCTGCGTGGCTGTACCTGTGCTGCCAAGGGCTGCTACAGAGGAGCACTAACACCACCATCCCCTGTCTCCATGCACTGAGTGCTGTCACAACACGAGTCTTCTGACCCTGAGATCACTTGGATGCTTTATCCCAGGGCTCTAATTAAGTGGCAGTGAATAAGCAGCCTTTGATTGCAGTAACAGATTGCTGTTCAATAGCAGTATACCTGGCTCCTCTGTTGGCTCATTTTCCCTTGCCTTTGGGAGAATACAAGGACCATTTAATGATGTTTCAATTTTTAGGGGGGGGTGGGGAAAACTGTCATTGTTGGTGCCTGTTGCTGATGGGACAGTTCTGGGTAGTTTGGTTTGCTTTCACTCAAGTGTTTTGATTTTGCCTGTTTGTTCTTTCTGTGGCATTACAGCTTGAGAGGATTGCAGTTGGGATTGGGTCTTCCTTAAATCCTGCCTTCTTGTTGGAGGTGGATGTTTTGGGGTGGTGTTTTATGGGGAATAAATGATCACTCGTGGCACAGAGAGCCTCTGCTGAGCACAGCTGTGGCCTGCTGTCACCCTTCACTCCCAGGGGTGTTGGAGATGCTCTGGTGCCAGCCAGTTTTGGTTTGATATGTTGTCTAATAAGTATTTTTTGGATGTTTGACAGAATATGTTTTGGGATGGTTTTGACCCATGACAGAATTTCTGGAACAGTTGTTGGAGATGAAGAGGAGGAGAGCAGCCCTGACCTAGCAGAAGAGACTGTATGGAGGTGGACCAAAGCTGAAGGTGGTCATCAGCTCCAGACTTCACTGTCCAAATGCTCCCAGGCTAGGCAGAGAGGAGCAAATTGCTGTGCCAAAGGCTTGCAGCTCTCAGACCCACACTCATCTGTTACAGCTGGAAAGTAACTAGGATTCAATCTGTCAGCTCGAGTTCTGGTTGAGGAGAAGATGGCTGAAGCTCCTCAGACCTTTAATTTTGCTCCCCTGTCAGCTCTGGTGATCATAGTTATGGTGTAGACATTGGGGACAAGGTGATGCTGTTGTGTTTGCTCACACACTGAATGAGATTTGAAGTGCCCTGAGTGGGCCACAGAGATAGCAAGGCTTTGCAAGCTTTCTTTTTTAATTAGCAGGCTGATTTCCAAATGTCCCAATTAACTCAGCAGGTTGAAGGCTGGTAATGGTTTTGTCCTCAGGCTTCTCCAGACATACACCTGGATTTTGTTTTGCCTGGCTGTGTGAGAGCATGACCTTCAGAGGCCAGCATCATCTTTAGGTGCTCCTTTGCAGGGATGGAAACTTCTATGTGTTTGGGTCATTACACATCTGTGTTATCTCTTACTGCCTCAGATGCTCCTCTGTCTTTTCTCCTATTGCTTCCCCCCTGAAAAAAAAGTACTCAGGCACTTTGTGTTTTGTGTATGGTGGTGGTGGTGGTAACCTCCTGTAATATATAAGGCAACTGAAATGTGTGTGTGTTTGTTTTTTCTCCTGTGCTGAAGTGCAGGAGAAAGAACTGGCTTCTGCTTTGAAATGCCATCGTGTTGGGCACTATAATATCTCTTGGGTGGGTGGATAGATAGATAATTAGGAAACTTGCTGCTAGGAAATTGTTTCTGGTTGTCTAATAGCTGTGTGCTTCTAAAGTACTGGACTGTCTGTCTGTATCTTCTGTATCTGGAGCTCAAGCAGAATCTAATCTGTGCTTAAAGCTGTGTAACCCTGCCTCAGCCAGAGAGGGGGAGAACAAACCCATTCATGTCAGTACTGTGTTTTCTGGGGATTTCTACCTGCTGAATTTATATCAGAACTTGGCCTTTGCATCTGGCATCATAAATACTTCATGTGTTTATGCACTGGATACCATATGGTCTGAGTCTGGGGAGAGCAGAGTGCTCCCAGCGAGCACCTCCCACAGTCCTGGCTGCTTTGCTCCAGGTCCTGTGGCCACACAAGGTGATCCAGCAGGTCTTGTGAGGACATCTGCTTTTGGGGCAATAGGATGGGTGCACTGGCAACAGGAGACCTTGGCCTCCTGGAGACCCCCCTGCCTTACAGAGCCTCTCCACAACAGGATGGTGAATGAGCTTCAAAACTCTTCTGGGTCTCCATTGCTCTCCATCCTCCAGATCCCCATCTATGCCTTCCTGGTCTCCATGACAGGTACTGTTTGAAGGCCTGGAGCAGGTGACAGCAGAGCAGAAAGTGAGGGTTGGCCAGAGATGCTGTGTGGGGTCCTGCAGCCCTGATCCTGCTTTGTAGTTGCTTGGGGAAGATGCTCCAGGGACAGACTTGAAAAGGAGGAGTGAAACACTGTTAAAACCTGGTGAGAGCAACAAGATGCTGATGCCTTCTGAGCCGATCTGTTGCTTGCTTCTGAGGCAAAATCAGATTCTTCAAGTGAACTGACTTAGCTAACAACTGTTCTTCACTGCAGATGTGGCAGAAACAGCTTATCCTGGAGCTCTCTGGAATTTTCTCCTAAAGGAGGGAGCAAACCCTCTGATCCTCAGTGCTTGCTCATTTTGCCAAGCCCATTAATTTAAGCAGTGACATGCCGCTCTCAGCTTCATCCTTTCATCTTGTTTGGCTCCTGCTGTGGTGAAAGAAGCCATAAGCTTCTTGTGTCTCAAATGAGGAGAAACCTCAGTGACAGTAGCTGCTCTGGATGATAGAGCACTGTCTGGAGATGAAATGCCTCTACCTGGCCCTGTGGCCATCAGAGGAGCTGTGTGAATGTGCCTGACAGGTATGGCCACCACTCCCCTTGCTTGCTGGTACTGCATGGCATTGGTGTTGGAGCTGTTCCTGTGAGGTCTATCAATATCCATGACACCATGTTTTGGTGGATCTGGGGATCATAGTGCAGAGGAGTAAGATGCAATTTGAAATAAAATAAATACAACTCGATTGAATTGAAGGTAGCAATCCAGCTGTATTCAGTATCACTAAGGTTGGAAGAGACCTCAAAGATTGAGTCCAACCTGTAGATGCTCCTATCCAATACCCTCCAGGCTGTTGCAAGAGATGTATCCAAGTTTCTCCTGATGAGGTAATTTCATGAGGTGTCGATTCCTGTGTGTTATTGAGCTCTCTGCAAGACATTTGTGCAGTTGCATTTCCCCTGTTCCCGGTGTCTTCCTCGGCTTCTTTCTGCTCCCTGTGTGAGGCCAGGCCTTCATTAGCCAAATGTCTTGACCAGGGTGCAGCACTGGTGTAACTGCAGGGTCCCCTTCCCAGGCTGCTCCAGCCAGGGCACAGGGGCTGCCTTCACAGGAGAGCAAGAAGGGAAATGGGTTTCCAATGAGTTTCCTTGGTGTGGTGGTCTCCCATGTGGAAAAGCAGCTGGATGCTGGAGCTGCGATGGGTCTGTGCATGGGCAGGATTCAGCCATGTGGTTCCAGTGCCCTGGAGCTGGGCAGGGTCAGAATCATAAAAGCACAGAATTGTTAGGGTTGGAAGAGACCTTAGGGGTCATCTAGATCCAAACCCCTGCTACACCTCACACTGCATCAGGCTGCTCAGAGCCACATCCAGCCTGGCCTTAAAAACCTCCAGAGATGCTGGGAGGTCAGTTTTATGTGCACTTTGAAGCTTGATGGAGATTAAATTGAGAGATGTGAAAGCACTGCACTCCCCTGTGCTTATCTCTTCTCTACTAAATGTTATTGGCCATGCCTAAGGAGCGAGGGGCAGAGCATGGTCCACACCTGTGACCTTTGCAGTGTGCGTCACGCGTCCTGCTGCTGCCTGCTCCGAGCAGCACCCACCTTGTGCTAAACAGCTTTTTAATATTGATGTCAAGCAGTTCACAAGTAGGTTTCAGACCTGCTTAACCTGACAGCTCAGACCTGCTAGCTGATGGCAGAGCTCAGCGGCTGGCACAGAAAAGGATCCACTGGTTCCGGCCTGCAGAGGGTGGGGGACAAAGCATTGCCTGCCAGAGCATGTGGATTAAGGCACTGTTTGAGCCCCTGCCAAGGTCTCTAAAGTGGGGAAGTGCAGGGGGTGTTGATGGGTCAGTGCTAACAGGATTGTGGTTCCTGCCAGAGACATATCTTTGCTTATTTCTCTCTTTGCCAGTGGTTTGGCTGCAGTCCGAGGATGTCTGGGCACAGCACGGAGTGTGGCCACCTGAGCAGGATGCTGATGGCTACATGTTTCTGGGGGTGGGTTTTGCAGCTTGCAGCACAACCCTGGAGGTGCAGGCTTAGATGTGCTTGTGCTGCAGAGCCCTGGGAGTAAGATATTTATCATATAGGTGTCTGGTGGGCTGAGGGTATCAGATGAAACTTTGAGAGGCTGTGGCAACAGCAATTGCAGGCATGAAAGAGTGGGCAGGGGTTTTAAAGATGATTTTCTGGTCTGATGATTTACCCAGGCTCTCAACATTCCTCTCTAGACCAGCTATAAACATTAAGCTGGATTTTTGCTCTTCAGTATTTTGGCTGAATATCCTTCAGTGGAAAGGAAGAGGGCAGGGCCCTTTTATTCTCTGGGGAGTTCTTGCCCTGGGGAGTTGGTTCCTGTGACTGGCTCTGTGATGATGCTGGCTGGCACATTGTGTGATGGGGTGCATGTGAGCTGTACCCAGGGTGCTCTGTTATTTAAGGGCTTCATTAAAATGCACAGGATGCAACGAAATTAGTTTTTAACTAGCTCAAATCCACTTTGGGGACAACTTATTGGAGAGTGGGTGGTGGTGTGCTGTAAATAAACTGATGACAAACTAGTATAAATTGGGTGAGGATGTTGTGTGGGATGCTCTAGCCTGAGTAGGGCAGATGAAAAAGAAGCACCTTCCTTCTCGTTATTTCTCTTCTCCTTGAGTTAAATGGGTTTTAATTGCATTGCAGGTGACTTATGTACATAGCTGAAGAAGAGGTAAACTATTTGTGCTGGAGCTCCCACCCACTCCATCATGCTGAGGTTTCTCTGCCTGTTGTTCCCAGCTGCAGGTGGCAGCAGAAGCCCTGTGTGGCTGTACTTGGCAGCAAAGCATGGCTGTAACTGCTGAGTAACTGCAGGGCATGTCTGGCAGAGGATTTTCAGGGAGTGCAGACACTTTGTGGGCCCAGCTGCACAGGGTGCTTTAGGAGAAAGCTTGTTCCCCACCACAGAAATGGCACTGATAGCTTGAAGTTAGCTTTAGGATGTTTTCTGCATGGGTGTTCCTTCCGGGTCACTTCCAGGCTGCCGGTATGTGCAGTCAAAAGAGGAATTAGTATAGAATCATAGAATGGTTTGGGTTGGAAGAGATCTCCAAAGGTCTGGTCCAACAGTGAGCATGGACATCTCTTCCACTAGATCAGGTTGCTCAGAGACTTGTCAAGCCTGACTTTGTCTCCAGGGATGGGGCCTCAATTACCTCCACGAGCAACCTGTTGCAGTCTTCCACACGCTCCTGGTGCAGAACTTGTTCCTCACATCCAATCTAAATTCCTTCTCTCTTTTTCAAACCACTGCCCCTCATCCTGTCACTACAGGCCTTTGCAAACAGTCCTTCTGCAGCCTTCTTGCAGTTCTCTTCAGGTGCTGGAAAGCCACTATCAGGTCTCCCTTGAGCCTTCTCTTCTCTAGGCTGAACACACCCAGCTCCCTCAGCCCATCCTTGTAGCAGAGGTGTTCCAACCCCCTGATCATCTTTGTGGCCCTCCTCTGGATTTGCTCCATCAGGTCCATATCCTCTCTGTTGAGGGCTCTGGATGCAGTACTACAGGTGAGGTCTCATGAGAGCAGAGTGAAGTGGCAGAATCACCTCTCTCCATCTGTGGCCACACTGCTTTTGCTGCAGCCCAGGCTGCCGTTGGCCTTCGGGGTTGCAAGTGTCCATTGCTGGCTCATGTCCAGCTACAAGGGTGGTTTCTGTGAGAAGCTGCTAGAGGCTTCCTCCATGTCCAATAGAACCAGTGTCAGCTATGTCCAAGACAGACCCACTGCTGGCCAAAGGCAAGCCCATCAGTGATGGTGGTAGCACCTCCAGGGTAATGTATTTAAGAAGGGGCAAAACACTGCTGCACAACAGCACTCAGAAGAGCAGAGAGAGAACATGTGAGAGAAACAACTCTGCAGACAGCAAGGTCGGGGAAGAAGGGGGAGGAGTGAATTTAAGCCTGGGAAGAAGTGCAGGATGCAGGGGAGGTGTTTTTAAGATTTAGGATTATTTCTCATCCTGCTCTGATTTGATTGGTAATAAATTAGTTTCCCAAAGTCAAGTCTGTTTTGCCTGTGATGGCAATTGGTGAGTGATCTTCTCCCTGTCCTTGTCTCAACCCATGAGCCTTTCAGGGTTGTTTCTCTCCCCTGTCCCAGTTGAGGAGGAGAATGACCAAACAGCTTTGTTGGGAACATGGTGTCCAGCCAGGATCAACCCACCATGACTGCATTACTTGTCCTCAAGGATGCAACCCTGTTAATGGACAGAAGTGAACCAAATTTATGTTTAAGCATTTCTATTAGAGATGTTTTTAATTGTTTTTATTAAAGAAGCCTTTCTGCTCCCAAATGAAACTCTCAATAAAGAGCAGCTGCAGAAGCAATTGGTTTGACCTCTGCATCCTTAATTGCTTTTTGCTCTGTATTGGCTTGAAAATGAATGTTGCTATTGTGTAAATTACTGCACTGGTGGAAAAAGAGCTCATGAGAGCAGGTGTGTAGTTTCTGGCAGGAAAATAGGTTTCTTAAATGGAAAGCAGTGTCTACCTGTCCACAACCCAGAGTCTGGGTCAGTCTGAAAACCCCAAATGATAATTACCTCATTTTCTGCTTCTGAGCAGCTCCATGGAGTTACTGGGGTTTTTTTGGTGGCTAAGAGCAGATTTAATCTGAAATCTACTCTAGGGTCCTTTCAAGACTCTGGAAGGGGATGCTCAGACATCAGAGAATACAGCTCAGTCCCCTTGTACCTGGCCTCAGAGTGTGGCACAGCACCCAGCTGCTGTCCTGTGGGCTGGGCCATGGGGACTTCTCCACCACCTCTATTTGTTGTGGAAGAAGCTGAAAGGGAGGAGCAGATGGGAGGGGTGCAGAGTACACAAAAATCCTACATAAAAAAATCAGAGAAGAATTTTCCTTGGGGGGTATTTTTGTGTGGTTTTTAGCACCATATTGGATTTCTCTAGGATAATTAATCATAGCAGGACCTTTAGCATAGTCATGCTAGCTACCCTTGTGATCCATTGCCTCGTAGAAGAACTTGTTAACAACTCTGGCAAGCTGTATATTAGGTGGAGATGGATGGCTTAAAATTCTTCACTGCATCTTCACAAGGTGGCCTTTCTAAATAACACCAGCCTGGCCTCTTGACAGGCTCACTTCCTCAGCAGCCATCACAGAGATGATGGCATCCTCTCCAGATAACTGATGGAGACAAACAGAAGAATTGCAGTAATGTAATTCTGCTTCAAGGCCAGGTTGCATCCTTACTCTGCAAAATCTGCTCTAGTGGAAAGGATCCCTGCCAATAGCAGAGGAGTTGGAACTAAATCATAGAACCACTAAGGTTGGAAAAGACCACCCACCACTTCTTGACTACTGAACCATGGCTTCAAGTGCCACGACCAATACATTTTTGAACACCTCCAGGGACGGTGACTCCACCACCTCCCTGGGCAGCACATTCCAATGGCCAACAACTCTTTCTGTGAACAACTTTCTCTTCACCTCAAGCCTAAGCTTCCCCTGGTGCAGTTTGAGACTGTGTCCTCTTGTTCTGGTGCTGGTTGCCTGGGAGAAGAGACCAACCCCCACTTATCTACAACCTCCCTTCAGGTAGTTGTAGAGAGCAATAAGTTCTCAAGGCCTCTTCCAATCCCAATCGTTCTATAAGTCTACCTTAGCTATTCTTGTTGAATGCCATAGTAACTGTGGGTTTGTGTAGCACAGCTTACCTCTTTCCTTCCAAACTCCTGATTTGGTCCCTCTGATGTTTCTGAGGTGCTGAGCTACCCCAGAGCTGCTGGTGTCTGGCATGTCGTGTGAGGGGGCATTGGCAGGACCCTTGGCTTTCTGGGGGCAGGGCTCTGGGTGGACAACCAATGCTTTTGCCTTGACCAGTCTCTGTCTCTGCTCTCCCCAGTCTATGGGCACAACGTGAAGAGCAGCAATGACTTCATTGGGAGGATTGTGATCGGCCAGTACTCCACGGGTGCCCCTGAGTCCAACCACTGGCGCCGGATGCTCAACGCGCACCGGACGGCTGTGGAGCAGTGGCACAGCCTGCGGTCCCGGGAGGAGTGTGACCGTGTCTCTCCAGCTTCCCTGGAGGTAACATGAGGTGGAGGACCAACAGCAGTCAACCCAAGCAGGCAAATGAGGAGAAAAAGTCCCACTGACCAAAATACCCCAACTCACACCCTCCATGCACCTCACAGCAGCTCTGTTGGTTTGAAGCAGCTGCCGGAACCCTGCTGGCCACGCTGACCCCTGTGAACTGTGTCCCACTGGGTTCTGATCCTTTACTGCTCACACTCAGCACCACTCAGCTGTTTGCATCCTGCCTGGCAGAGCGTGTGGCCGAGCAGCATGGGCTGCACGTGGAGGTGCCATGGGAAACCCCGAGTGGGTGGAGGAGTTTGGAGTTGCCTCCACTGTCCTTGCAGTCCGAATCCATGGCTCATCCTCTCAGAGATATACGTACCTGTGTGCTCTCGTTGGTGAACGTGGTATTTAGGCTAGAATCTTTCTTTCAAACGGTAGAACCTGTGCTGCAGTCGATCCTGGCTCCAGTTTTGTCCTTGTCCTAGTTTCAGCAGAGCTAAGCTGCTGTTAGTCTGTCTGCCTGCGTGTGTGTGTGACGGGGCGCCCGCCGGAGGCGGTGTCACCTCAGCGGCGAGTCCTGCTGCTCCCCAGCAGCCTGCGTGTGCCCAGTAGATGCAGTGATGACGTAGCAGAGTAAACGTTTCCCAGTACCCTTCGTGCCAGGCCAGCCAGCTCGTGTCTCTCCAAACCTGTGTTGTGCAAAAGAAACCTGCCCTGGGGACTTTTGCGCTTCTGAAGACCCAAACCACACAATGTGAATTCTCTCGCAGGCTGCAGTGGCTCTTTCTGTGTTGTCTGTGTTAAGCCAGGTAGTCCTCCAGGTCACCAAGTGAGCTTAGCTGTGGTCGAGCTGTCCTCTTGGTTGCTTCTGTACATTTTACTTTTCCACAGTGTGTTGTCTGGTATGATGATTGATGATGATGATGATGATGCAGATTGTATATTTATTGAAAATAAAATTCTATTTAACTGTGGCATGTAGGCTGAGGTGATGCTTGTTAGCAGAGCTCATCCCTGTCTTGTGCTTTATTGTTTATGGTTGTGGCATGAGAAAAGCCATAACGGTGGCACTTGCTCCCCTGCCCCCTGTGACTGTAGGGATGTTTGGAAATATACTAATGGAGATTGGTCAGGAGAGCAAGCCAGATGTGCTGGTCCCCAGCCAGAGCACACCCAGCACACTGTGGGTCATATATGTCAAAGTCTTTGCACTGGGTGCTGGGTCCTGGCTTTTGCAGGATTTGGCCCCCAGTTGTTATTTTTCTATTGTTCTGTTTATCAGCATTGAGATTGTATAATAATTTGTATCTTGCTTACAACCCATTCAAGAAATCAAAGGAAAAAGACATCCTGAAGAAGGCTGGGCCTGGCCTGTGGCTTTAGAGTCTTTTCCATGTCTTCACGTGGGAGCAGGAAGCATCTGTTCTGTGTTCAGCAGTGCTTATCTGTGTGGGCTGAAAGCCTTGGGGCGTTACGTACGGGTCAGCTCTGCTGCCATGTCAGTGTTGCTGTGATCAAACAGAGGAGGTGGGGATGACCCTGGGTTCTGGCTGAACCCTGCTCCCTAGATCACCTGTGGAATTGCTGGGTGGTAGCCCACTCTCCAGACTGTGGCCCACTCTTCCTCCTTGCACCCTGCGGTGCAGAGCCACCCCGTGGCCATGCTGGTCCACAGGGGTCCCATCCATTGCCTTGTTGAGATTTGAACCAGCCTGCTCTCCATCCACCCTGGCCCAGTCCCTTTTGCTAGAAGCAGGAGAGTTGCCTTAAGCAAAATGAAGGTGGTGTTTGTGGCAGGGACATGGGGCTGGGTGCTGCAGAAAGCTTTACCTTCACCTGTAGTCTTTTGACCTTTAAAACTGGGAGGGCAGGGTGATAACAGTGCAGAGCTAGTATGCTGTGGGGCAGTCATGTTGCTCTCTGTTGATCAAATGAAGTCCAGTAGCAAATCCCCTTAGCTCCTGGGCTTTTAATAGTTTGGGTATTTAAAAAAGAAAACAATACATACATATACCTGTTCCACCTCTGGTTGTTGCTCCAGTTAGGGACAGCTGTAGGTGTGTCAGTCAGGGTGTTTGTGCTCCAGTCTGAAGGTCTGTGTCATACCTCTGATACCAGCATGCCTGCAGCACACCTTTAGTCTGGGATCTGCTGGGGTTTACACTGAGTCATGGGTGTTTCATTGCCTTCTAAGCTCAGAGCATCCCTGCACCTTCTCCATATGACAGCCAAGTCTGATACAGTGACCCTGCCATTGTGGAGGAGGGAATGCAACAAAATACAAGGAGGCAACAAGATTCTGTATCCAGAGCCCACCTCTCAGTGTCTGGGAGAGAGTGGCAGTATAGATGCCCTGCTCCCAAGGCACAGCATGGCCTTGGGCAGAGGATGGCAAAAAAGGGTCTTGGTGACCTCATTGCTAAAACATCATGCTTTGGCTGGGGGTAAACACAGGCAGGAGCTTCCCTTGTTGGTGTGGTTGTGCATGCTTGTGGTGGGTTGTAAATTCCCCCCCAACATTAAATTTACCAGCTCAGCTGGAAGCAAATGAAAGCTGTATTTACAAGCAAGACTACAATCTACAATGAAATGCAATGAATGTGTACAAAATATACAGTATTGACAATATTTACAGGTATTTACAATTAATGTGCAGCTAATAGCTTCTCCCTCCCCCCACCCCCCTTACACTTTTGTACACAAAAGGGACAGGAGAAAGGAGCAGAGAGATATTTTGTTAGACTTAGCCAAAGCAATGCAGCCAAGGTGAAGCAGAAGCAAGTTAATCTCTCTCAGAGTGAAGAAGTGAAAAGAGAGATTGTTTTGCAGACTAGTTTAAGTTCATTGTCTCTTCCAATGGATTGTTTAGAACTACCATTATTTTACTTGTTACATCCAAAAGTGATTTATTTACATTTTACCACTTTCTGTTCAAGATCTGTGGAAAATTTTAAAGGCATAGCCTAAAACTACCACAATGCTCTTCCCTGACACCTGCATGTGGCTCTCTTCTGCTTGCCAGCACAGCTGCTCTGTCTTAGGAGCACAAAGAGATGAGGAGAGCGATTGTTGCAGGGCTGTCCATGGGCATCCACTTCCCCAGCATGTTGTGGGTGGTGGGTTTCAATTGTAACCAGCCTCTCGAGAGCAAGGTGCAGCAAAGTCACAGCAAATCTCTGGTCTTTGGCTTCCTCCTGGTTTCTCTCATCAGTAAATCACAGTGGTGAGGGAGCTCATGGTGTGCTCTGGGCAAATATGTGCTGCAGGAGGCCAATCTCTTCCTATAACTCAAAAAGGCTCAGATAAGGGGCTGTGATTTCAGTAGTCACTGCCATTGATGTTGTTTTCCATGTGAGGTCTGTGGGCAGCGGCATAAGCTCTGGGCATCCACAGAGGCTGACCTGAGACCTGCCCTGTTCTTTGCTCAAGCTCTGGGAATGAAATGTTAACAGAAGGCCCTCTTGCCTGTTAGTCTGTCCTTGCAGCCATGAGGTATCCATTTCACAGGGAGGGGGGTTTCATGTACATATGATACCAATGACTTGAGAGGGAAGCCTGAGGAAAGGTCAGAAAAAGCAGGGTGAGAGCACCCTGAAGAGCTGCTGACTTGGAGGACAGTCAGAAAATGGTGTGGGGAGGGTGGGGGGGGCAGAGCAGAAGGGCTGAATAAATGGGACATGGCTGTGCTCCCAGGGCTGCATCCAGCAGGTAAAACACATCCCATGTTTAGTGGAATCAGAAGATAACACAAAGTGCAGCTGCAGCTCCAGCTGCCTCTGTGTGCATGATGTGCATGTACTTTCCCAGGGAGCAAAGCTGGTGCCCAGCTGCTGTGCTGGGCAAGGAGCCGCCAGCTCGAGGGCAGTGCAGGGGACTTGGGGGTCCTGCCTCCACTGAGGGGATGCTCCTGCACTGGACCTTTAGTTAGACCCTAGTTATTTGGGGTGTGTGCTCCCTCTTGAAGCATGGATGTTTATGTTTTAGAAGCAGATTATTCTCAAAGAGTTTTAGAGAAGTTTGCTGATAATTGCTCATGACACCAGCTTTATCTGGGGCTTGGCACACAGTTAGGTCTGATACATCAGTAGGAGTTTCCTTGAGCCATACAGTTTCAGCTCAATGTATGGAACTGTAAAGGGGGAGGGGCATGGGAGTTTTTTTAAAGGGTTTTATTTAGTGCAAAGAAAACTCAATATATGTGAGTCAATTGAGTGAGTTGCTGCCTGTGGAGTAAGTCTGGGTGCTTTACTGAAAGCTCAGTGTTACCCTAAATTGCTTCTACTTGTATCTGACCAGTAAAAATGGATCAGCCCAACTAAAGTCCAAGAAAGCACTGGATATTGTAATCTGTGGCTGAGACTAAAGGGGGAATGGCACTGCATGTGTCCCTAAGCAGCTCATTCACTTGAGGTGTAAACTGGAAATGGAGCAGGATCACAAAATTGCATAGTAGTTGTATCTGTACTGTTTCCCCCGTGCAACAGCTCTAAAAGGACTTTATACAAGAGCTGTAAACATCTGAAGTTTATTTCCAAGAAGGTTTTGAGAGGAGAGATGCTAGATAATATTGATTGCTGCCCCTTGCTAAAGGCTTTCTGCTCTTCTAGCACTGCATGGACCTGGCAAGCACAAAATGGGGCAGTAACGAGTTAAACGCCACTGCACAAAGCCTTTACAAGACAGTGCTCCCCTACAGCCCTGGGCACCTCTCCACCAGCTCCCCGCAGGCACAGCCTGCCTTACCCAGCTGCCCTGCTGCAGCTTCCCCTGCCTTACCACCTTACCATAGCCCTTGTCTTCCACCTGCCGCCTGTTTGAAGGTGTCATGGATTTAGTTGCAGATTCAACTCAATCCATGATGGAAGGGTTGCTGCCCTTCCACGGCAAGCAGAAGGGGCACGTTTCTTTCAGGCACTCCAAGGTGAAGGTCTGCCCCGAGGTCCCCTCAGTACCTGGCCGCTGATGCCCACCAGCATCTCTGTGGAAGCAACAGATGGGTAGATAAAGGATTTCTTTGCTTGCCTGCAGCCTCCAATGTGTAACAAAAGCTCTCCGAGAGACATGCAGCTTGAGCCAGGCTGCAAGCTCAGGTCTGGGCTCAGGGATGCACCAAGCCTGCCCGGACTCAGCCAGCGGTGGGTGGGAGGCGGGTGTCACTGGAAGAGCTGCTGCTTTTGGGGGAGGGAGCAGCACCGCGCCTATATTCACCTCCTCCTCCACAGCCTCCCTGACACAGCTGGGAGGTCCCGGGCTGAGAAGTGACCTCTGCAACCGGAGCCGGGCGAGCGCCTCGTCCTGCGGCCCTGGCGATGGGCAGCGGCTGGGACGTGTGCGCGCTGCTCGCCGCCGCGCTGCTCGCAGCCCAGGCTTTCCCCCAGACAAACATAAAGATCAGCCAAGGTGAGTGCAAAGCGCCGGTTGTGTCCTGGGGAAGCGGTGGCCTTGAATTGTGCAGGCTCCAGCCGGGAGCGGAGCGTGGGTACCTCCTGCAGGGTCAGCAGCCGGCGGTCCGTGCTCTCCAGCGGCTCCAGCAACCTCTGGTTTCACGTGAAACCAGCTGCTTCACTGCGAGGTTGTGTCAGGAGCACCCCTGCGCTTTCTCTCCCGGGCTGTTGAAGCTGTCTCTGGGCTGGTTTTGTTTCTGTGTTTAGGGGGCTGTGTTTTTGCCTTCGTCAGCCTGTACCTGTGTGTCCTGCCGTCCCTCCTGTGGGTCCAGCGCAGACGGCAGTGGGCACGAACAACAGCATGGGGGCACACAGCCCGGCAGCACAGGCTGAGGCAGCCACCGTGGCTGCCTCTTCATTTATTCACACTTACTGCATTTGAAAAGTGGCCACAAGTAGGATATTCCCCTCTAATTTTCCTCCTCCTTCCCCATCCCCCGAGCTGTTGGTGATGATGACCGCTGCTTGTTACTTAAGTTTCTTGCAAACTTTTTTTGTGGGGCTGGTGCAAGTGAGAGCTGCTGCTCCGAGCTTGTTCATGTTCTGTGAGGGGCTCCTTCGGTACCCTTCAGTGATTTCGGGGGGAGGGAGGTCGTTATGAGCCTGGCTTTCCTGCCAGACGCCTAACTCCTGGCAGCTTCCCCAAAACTAATGAAGGAGGAAAAACCTCTGCAAGATAACGCCCGTTACTGCCGGCTGCAGGAGGGCTGCTGCTGCTGTCTGCCATAGCCTCACAACTCCACACACACCTGGCAGAAGATTTGAAGCTGTAAAACCAGCTCGGTTTTGCTATAGGATTTTAAACCCAAAGCCCTTTGCGGGAGAGGATGGTGCTTCCACTGGTGGTTAATATTTAACTTGTAAATTTGGAACAAGTGCCTTGAACAACACTTCAGAGTGTGTAAAATACTGCCCAGTTATTTAATAAGCTTCACGTGCATCAGTGGTCAACATCCCCTCCAGCTCCATACATTGCTCAGAATAAGGACCAAACCCCCTCCCCTGATCTGGTAGTCTTGAAGGTGGATTCCCTGAGCTATCCCAACATCACACAGCAGCACTGGCTGAGCCCCTGACACATGTCGCTGCCTATCAGACCCTAGTTTTAATACTGCTTCTTTGGATTTATTCAATAAAGAGGATGTGGGCTCATGGATGTGTTGAGATTTGGCTCAGCTGGCACTTTGAACCCTGCTAGCCTCACCACAAGCCACTTTGGGGCTCTCCTGTCCCAGCCCTGTTGTCTTGCCCGTTCCCTATAACTGCTCAGTGCTCCAGCAGTGCCAGCACAGGCTAAAGCCATGGTGGCAGTCCTCCTCATGATCCTGACCTGGTAAGAGGTGACTTGGTGTTGTTGAGCAGCAGAGTGCTTGTTCTGAGCCTCACCTCCTGCTGCCAGCAGGGCAGTGTTCTCCATCCATCACTCAGCACTACAGCCCTCAGGTGGTACCTGCAGAGGGGCTCTGCAGGTAGCTTTGCCCTAAGAAGGACTCAGACATCCATGTGGCAGGGATCTCCTCAGCTCGTCTCTGTTGGCATTAGTTTCAGAGAAGCCTCTTTAGTGTTGGTGGACACCTTCCAAACCCAGCCACTTGCCAAGAGCTGAAGAGGTTCACTTGCCTTTTCAGGTCAGATGGCAGCACTAGCTTATCTCTTTGCCAAGGAGGGTGTTTCAAGACCATGCATTTCTTTGAGGTGTCTCTTAAGATCTCAGCTTTTTTGGAAAGCATCAGCTGTTGATGAAATGGAGCTCTTCAGTGCTCTGTGGCAAGAAGATCATCTGCTGTCTAAAACCCTCTGATGGAGCTACAGCCTCCCAGGAGTCTTCCTTGCATGGAGATTTCCTGCCAGCCTTCTCCTAGCTCTGAACTTCATAACTCAGATCTGTAGACTGCTGGAGGTGTGGAGCACTGCACCTTGGGGCAAAGCTGTTCAGAAAAAGCCTGCTCTTTGCTGGGTGAGTCAGTGGGAGTCACACAGACGATATTTTATCCTTCCCAGAAGCATCCTGGAATAAAAAAAGCCCTGTGAAAGTGGCTGGGATTTTCTCAGTTAATTAGCTCTGATTGGAATGTAGCCACTTGGGGCAGTGAAACTTTTTGGCAGAGCAGTGCCAGTTTCTGCAAGATTTTGACGAGCGATTTTCCGGATGGTTATGCAGTGAGGCTCAGCTAGTAAATAAATAAGAAGGCTCCAGTTTTGTTGGCACTGGTTTAGAGAGCACAAAACTCTTTCTCTCACCTGAAAATTCTTCTTTTTCAGTTTTTCTGAGTTTGTAGCAACCGGTTGGTAGGAATCTTAGCCTCAAGGAAGCCTGGACACTTATTTTTGTGGTGCTGCATTACTTATTTTTGTGGTGCTGCATAAAAACATGAATCTGACCTTAAAATTGCTGCACTGTAAATAAGCAAAAGGAGGAAGGATTCTTCCCATTGCTCTTCACCAGGAATTTGGGGACAAATGGATGAAGTGACATGGAGTCGGCAGGAGTCCCTGTCCTGTGGGTAGTGGCTGTGCTGCTCCTGCATTGTGCAGAGGAGCTGATGCTTCTGGGGGTGATATTTTGCTGGGGTGCTTAATAGAGAAGATGTGGTTTAAATGGCTCCAAAATGCTCCCCCTGCCCCCGTTCAGATCCAAATATCAGCAGCTGCTGGCTTGGGTTATGAGGTTTTCCTGCAGAGCCATGAGCAAGTTCCTATATTCACAACCAGTCATCCCATTTCTTGTGGCCTCCCTGATAAAAGGAGCACCTGAAGACTCGAGATAAAGCAGCATCCCAAACAATTCCTGCCTGTAAAACTGGGAGCAATAGTTCTCCTCCAAAGAGACAGCCAAAGCCTCTGATCCTGACCTAACAGAAAAGATGCTAATTAAACGCTGACCTCCCGTATTTTCCTTTTCGGTATATTTAACCTTAAATTCCTCCAGGCACCTCTGGTTCACTGAAGCTCATCAAATTAATGCTACCTAATGGGAAGCAGCATGGAATAACAAAGAAGGACTGTCTCCATCTCTGACTCAGTTGTGGCTGCTCTGATTTTCACAGGCAATCGGGGTGCTGACGGACCTGGCTCGGAGCCAAGGCACTGGGACGCCACCGCTATTAGCACTTGGGAGCAAAGGGCCCCATTTGCCGGGGATGCTGCTGCGTTAAGCTCTGTGAATTTTGCCACTATGCTGTTAGAGGTGAAGAGTTCGTTGCAGGGATTTCACAGCCTCTACTATAAAATCCCAGCTGCTGAGGAGCTGATGGTGCCTCTCTGCCGCAGTCCCCTGGGGTGTCCTCAGCAGGAGGGAGCAGCAACCCGGTGCCACCACAAGCCAGGACCAGGTCCTAGCCCTATCCTGAGCTGGGGGACATTCCTCATCCATGACCTGGCAGTGAAGCTAAGGCTTTGTCCTGTGTGTTTAACCCCCTACTTCACTTTTGGTGGGGAGAGGGACTCCTGGCCAGCATCACAGTAGAAGAGCTTGGTTGCAGTAAGTCACACCTGGGAGGTGTGACAGAAGGCACCCAGGGGCTGGCTGGTGGCTGTTTGTAAAACACTCAGAGCTCCCCATGTGGAAAGAGCTGATGAGTTATGAAATTATCACCCAGAGCTGCCAGCATTGTCATGGGGAACAGTTCTGCTCCTTGAACATTCCTGCAGCTGCTTTGAATTCACCTCACTTCTCCATTTCCCCATGCTGATGCTGCTGTCACCACTGCCATGACCCAAATGACTGCTGGCAGGGTTTTGCTTTCCTCACCCTTGGGGAAAGCCATGTCCACTAGCCTCTCAATATCATCAACCTGACCTCTCTGGGCTTGAGCCTGTGACCTGCTTGTATAGTTTCACAGCATCTGGTGTCTCCTGTAACTTCTTGCTACCCTCTATTTTGGTATCAGCCCTGACACCCCACAGGGCTGTGAGAAGTGGCTCTGGGGGAGCTGGTGATTCCCCAAGGCTCAAAAACTAGCAGCTAAGGAAGTTGAGCTTACATCCCACAAGACTTGGCGGTCACACAGGTGTTAGTATTGGAGTCTGCTGCGTCCTCTCCATACGTGACAAGGGGAGGCTGTGACATGGAGGAGCCAGAGGGATGTGTTAACCTGCTGCGGTGTTTGCACAGCGGCAACTACAAAGGCCTCACAATGGCCTCTTTTGGGGTGACTTCCCTGCTGTGCTGAAAAGTGGTGAAGGAGAAGGCAGATCGCTGTGGGCCCCAGCTCTTATCTGGCAGCGGGAGGCAGATATGCCGGCACTGCTCCTGGCTATTTATGGGCCAAAATCCAAAGTGTGAGTACGTGCACCCCTGGGGACACAGGGACAGTGAGGAGGAGTGGTTGGAGGGAGGAGGTGCTGGCCTTGCCCAAGGTGAGAGCAGAAGGGTATAGTGCAGCGTGACCCCACAGCCCCCAGCTGTCATCTCCTGTCCCAGCATGGTAGCTCTGGTAGTGGTGACATTGGTGAGAGGAGTCCCTATCACAGCTTCCCCAGAAGCAGAAGTCAGAGCCTTTAGTTGACACACACTTTGCCTAAAAGGATGTTAAACTGGCTTGAAAGGCTCCTCCTGACTTAGGCAGATGCTAAACCTGAGAAACCCACTGCTTTTACAAAATTTGTTCTGGCTTCTGCAAACTTTTGCAAAGCTTCTCCACCGCCTGGTTTGTCCAGGGGTGTTTTTGGTGGTCATTAGCCTGGGTGAGGTGTGGGGAGCAGGGCTGGGTGCTGCTGCCTCCACTGTCTGCTTGGCTGTCCAGCCATGCTGCCTCACCCTCAGCTGCTGGATATCCTTTGCTCTGCCTGCAGCCATGCCAGAGCCTGTCCACGCCTACTCCTGCCCACTCTTCTGGACTGAGTACGAGGGGCATTGCTACCGGTACTTCCCCATCAACAAAACCTGGGCTGAAGCGGACCTCTATTGTGCCGAGTTCTCCATTGGCATCAGATCAGCCAAGCTGGCTTCCATCCACAGGTGAGGGACACAGAAACTTATTATCACACCCTGGGGAAGAAGGAAATGCAAATGAAGCCCCATCCCCACAGCAGAACCTCTACAGCAGCTGCAGGCTTGTGTCCCAGCCTGAGCATCCCTCTGCAGCAGTGACTGGGTCAAGTCTGATGCACTGGGCACACAAAGGCAACGTAAAAAAGCCCTGCCTTTTCCTGGGCTGGTAGGAAGACTACCATAGTAGTCCCCAAGTTCCCCAAACCTGCATCTTTTTGCTCTTGGAAAAGGAGTAGAAATACAAGATGACTACATGAGTTTTCCCTTCCATTCCCTCTCCCCTATCTCTTGCCCACCCCATGCAACTCTTGCACAGCAAGTAATCACCAGCAATTAGAAGAGGGAGATCCATCTGGCCCTGTGGTCAGGCAGATTCTTAGGGGCACGTCTGACCATTGGCCTCACATCACCTCAGTGGCTCTGTGCTGCTCTGTTTGCCAGCTGGGAAGAAAATGTCTTCGTGTATGACCTGGTGAACAGCCGTGTGCCTGGCATCCCCACCGACATCTGGACAGGGCTCAACGACCTGCGGCAGGTGAGAGCTCCACGTGGTCCTGTGGGAAAGGGCTTTGGAAAGTTCCCTTCCTTGGGGTTTCCCCTGGAAAGCCACTTAGGTTTCTTCTCTACTCCTTATAGCCCCATTAATCAGCTGATGCTGTAGGCTCAGTTGTGCAGCACTTGGGGGAAAGTTGTTTTTTCATCCCCTCCCCCCTGCTTATAAAAGGAAAGTGTTTCTAGAATTGATTAACACTTGCTAAGTGTTCACATGGCATTTTAGCAATGGACTAACAGAAAGGGGATTGCACTGCTGGTCCAACGAGAGCAAATAAACTGAAACCGTCTCCAGTGTCAAAACCCTCTCCCGTGTAACACTGCAGCATTTCCAAGCTGTCATGTTGGCAATGCACAGTCTAACATGTAACAGAAAACTCAAGAGGGTGGTCCCATGTCAGCAAATTTTAGTAGGTGTTGGGAAAGGAATGGATAGGAAAAGGGACACAGAATTAGATGGGTGTGTTAAAAAAATATGTGAGTTTAATTTCTGGGCTTTCCCTGGTGCAAAAGCTGTGAATGCTGGCACTTTCCAGGGTAGGTTTTCAGTTGTCAAACCCAAATGTGCCGTTTGACCTTTGCTGAGTTAGTGACAGTCTCTCCCTGTGTCCCTGGCCTGTGTGGCACCTGGGGTGGGGGCCAGGGGCAAAGGTCTGCATGGAAGAGGGGTGCCTGCTGCAAACACAGCTCTGCCATCACGACCGTTCTCCACTCGCCCCATGCCAGGAGGGTCACTTCGAGTGGACGGATGGCTCCTCCTACGACTACCACTACTGGGATGGCAGCCAGCCCGACGACGGGATTCACTCGATCCCCGAGGAGGAGGACTGCGTGCAGATCTGGTACAGGCGCAGCAGCGGTGAGTGCCGCCGGGCGGTGAGGGAACCTTAACGCTTATTTGCATGTCAATAAACGCAATCCACCGCTTTCCTGAGGAGGTTGCTGGCAGGCTGAGGATTCCAGCTTGATTTTTATTATTATTTTCTTTCTTTCTCTGCAGCGAAGGGATGCTTTTTCTCCTTCACCATGTACATACACACACACACTCGCTTTCTCTCTGCTCACGGTCCATCTCCCTCTCCCGTAGCAGAGGCAGCATGGGAGCATCACTGAATTGCTGCATTTAGCCAAAGGTCAAAGCTTCCCATTTCCCCTCCCACACACCGCCCGCAGAGTCACCTCTCAGTCTGCCAGCTTCCCCCTCCCTTTCTCCCTGGAGGTGCCAGGGGCACCTCACTGAAATGGGCCAAGACTCTGCTCGTTCAAAAATCTTACTCCACACCATAACTTCCAGTGAGACCAGCCTGTGGACATACTTTAATGTCCCATCCACCTGTGACCTGGTGATATTTTGTGCTTTATGGGACTGTGTTTGCAGATGTCTCCCTGCTCCCACATTCAGGCTGAGGCCAGGTGTCCTTGCCAGCATCACTGGGATGGGAGTAGTGCAAAGGGGCATGGCTGGAAGCAGCCTGAGGACATCCAGGGAAAGCCTCCTGCAGTGTCAGGAGATCCCAGTCTCAAGGGCAGTGCATGGTTTCTTTCTGAGACCTTTTTTTTGGCTAACACCTTGGGGTTTTTTGGGGGTAGCGCTGCGCTCCTGGAATGACAACGCCTGTGGCAGAGCCTTCCCCTTCGTCTGCAAGATCCCCTCGCTGGCCCTGGACTGAGGCTGCTGGCTCTGCCTCCACCCCTTTCATTTCGGGTCACCTCTCCAGCCGTGCCGGGGAAGAACAGCCAGGACGTGGCACGGGTGATGAGATCCGTGGAGCTGCTCAGCACCCTGACCAGCCTTCAGCTGCAAAACCACTGCTGGCAGTGCCGTGGGGATGACTGCAGCACTCGCCCACCTCATAGGCAAACGGTGCTGAGAGCTGTGCTAAACAGTGAAGGAGCCCCCGAGCCTGCCTTTGGGTGTCAGATCTGCTCTCTCAGTGTATTAGAGGTAACCCATGATTTCACCAATACACTGAAGTGCTAGCACCAAAAATAGCTGTGTGTAGGAAATGATTTTGCCCGTTGATGTGTGGAAAGTGGAGGAAAAGTGTGGTTTTCTGTTAAGTTATACAAAATGTCTCTTGTGTGTTGGTTTTCTCTCTGTTGAAATAAACAGCCAACAGCAGGTGGAGGCTCCTCTGTCTTACTGGCACTTGAGTAGCAGCAAATCCTGATGACAAGGGGTCTTGTGTGAAAGGAACTGGTTTTGGGCAGCCTGTAGCTTTTGATGCAGCCCTGTTTGCTAGGTGAGGTAATGTTCTTTCCTGAGGCCATTGTTGATGTCTTCCTGCTCTGCACTGGCACCACAGAGACACTTTTGTCTTCCAGGTAAATAATCTTTGTGGAAGTGCATCTGGTGGTGGCAGCTGCAGGGTGCCTCGTTGGAGTCACTTAGCAGGGAGATGGGACCCTGCTCCTTGCATGTGGGTGAATTTGCAGGGCTTGGGTGCTAGTGGGGCTGTGGTAGTGCTGGGGCCCAACAGATGGCCATAATATCAAGGCAGAAACATGCTTCTCCTTCAGGGCACATGACTGCAAGGGTGCTACTGGACCCAGTCAAATGCAATAAATCCAATGCTCCCTGGAAAGCCTCTGTGCTGTGCCCTCTAGTCCCACACAGGCCCGTGGCATACAGGTGGCTTTGCAAGAAGCCCCATGCAGAGGAGGCTGCCTCCCCCTCTGGCCCCCTTCCCTCTCTTGAGAGTGGGGTGTCCCTTTTATCCCTGCTTTGGCAATAAGCCCCAGGTCCTCACAGCACCAAAGCAGCTGGGACTGTCCTAGACAGCCCCATCTGGAGCTGCTGAGCCACTGTCTGCAAAGATGAGCGAAAGCACCCTCATAAAATTGTCCGTTTTCCCTTGATGGTACTGTCTTAGAAACATAACATTTCAAAACCAAGGCTTTCCAGATTGATTGCCCTGGCTATAATGAGGCAAATAACTGAGGCTGTGCTGGCAGCTCATAACTGCTTCCTTGGGCGTCAGCACAGCTTTAGGCTGTTTCCATGTGGAGAGAAGCTGTAAATGGTGGTGTTGTCAGTGGAACATGTGTGGAGCAGGTTTCTAAAATAAGGAAATATTGTCATCTCTGATCATGTATTTTCTATGTTTATATAAGCAGTATTTTTATATACACCATACAGGAATGCATAATGCATCCAAATGTTCACTGGAGTATGCATCTCCACACATTATCCACATTCTGATACAGAAAGCAAGCAGTGTGCATTGGGTCCACTCCTGGGCAGGAGACAGCATTGAAGGTGGTTTCTGGGGGCTTTTGCTTCATCTGAAGATGTGGAATTACATGGAGATGTTAAGAGCAGGTAAAGAAGCTGGCTGTATATAAACCAAATATTCTTGGATCCGACAAGCTAACGAACTGCAGATGTGCAGGCACTGATCTGTGGCAGGAAGAGGGCTTGAGGAATGTTTTTGGTGGCTGCACTAGAGTTCATCTGTGGACAGGCCCTGTGCCTGCTGCAGGACAGCAGGGTTCTGCGATCTGCCTGGCATGGCACATGTCTGCCTGACTGCTGGTTCCAAGTGCTGATGCTGCAGCATGGTCCCATCTCTGCGGGGGAGATCTGCCATCCCAGAGGGAACAGGAGCCAGCACAGAACCCACCTTGGGCTTGGCCATGCCCAGAGGGGAGGCTTAGGGTGCTGTCGAGGCAGCTGCCCCACTGGCTGGTGCTGCTGCGCAGTGCCAAGCTCTACTTCAGGCTGCCTCTCCCTGGTTTCTTCTCCCTTTTCTTCCCATGCCTCCCCACTCAGAGGAGCTGGGAGCTCCTCTGGGCCAGAGCTTGGTCTGCTTGGAGCCAAACAACTTTTTCATTATTTTCTTTTCCTTTTTTTAATTTTTTTTTCCCCCCTCCCCCTGGAAGTGACATGTGATATTTCAAAAGAAAGGTTAAAACCTTCCCTTGGGAAAGTGTTTGAAGCCTTGGGCCCTACTGTGGCTAAAAATATTGCTAATGGGGAAACCTATGAAAGCTGTCAGCTGCAATTAACATCTTCATTTCCAGGTAAAAAGAACCCAACTTGTGTGACCTGAAAGTCAGGACTAAAGTTATTAGGGGCTTTGTTTTGTATCCCCCCCCCAGCTTCCCACCAAGGCTCCAGGGTCCTTCCTTGAAAAACAACCCTCTCTTTTCCCCAGTGTCTTCAGCTTCAGAGTCATCAAACAAAATTCAGGAAACAACAGGCGTTTGCACCTTCTTAATGAGTTTCTAGTGGATCTGGTGAGGTCAGTGCTCAATGGAAGATGGGAAGTGCCCTTTCTCTCAGCATGGGTAGTCTCAGGTTTTGGGTGGCCAGAAAAAGCTCCAGATTTTCAGGCTGAACTCTTTTTATTTCCTTTTTCTGCACTCTTTGTCCCACAACCCCTAACCCCGCTGTTACCTTGAATTTCTCTGTCCTGACTTACCATATGGTGCAGGCAGTGGGGGACCCCTGCAGCAGCAGGGCTCTCCCACACCTCTCCTGCACATCACTTACAAGCAACCTGATGCTTGAGAATCCTTTTATGTCACTGACTTTTTCAGGAGCTGAACAGCTTCCTTTGTAGCTCATGAAAGTTGGAGTAAGCTGAGAGCAGTGTGATGTAGCCTAGAGGAGAACAAAGATAATTGTCTGTTGGTGGCAAGTGCCTTTACCCTGCTATACCACATTTCTTGGTCTGCAGAGACACTGCTGGCCCCAGGCAGAGAGTGGCCCTGGCATGGCAGGCAGGAGGGATAGTCCTGCTGGCACTATTTGCTTTTTGATTCCTTTCCCTCCCCCCTACTATTATAATTCTTAATTTCTTGAAATACCTTGCTGGATGTCCAGGGATGGGACCTGCAAAGCCAAGTGCAGCTTTCTGGAGTGCGCTGCTGCAGCTCGCTGGCAGCAGCCTGTGCTGGCACAGGCAGCCTGGTGAGGACTTTCCAGTCTCTCACCTCCATCACTCAGACAGCTGGCTGGGCTGTCCTCTATTAATTCTTAATATTTTTTTCCTCTTGAAAATTACTGGGAGGGCAAGGGCTGCACAGCTGATCTGGAACTTTTCCTCGTGCATCGCCTTCCCCTGCCCTGTTTCCCTTGATTTTCATTGCCTGAGCTTTGGCGCATCTTCTGCCCCGGGGCAAGGATGCTTCAGAACCCTTCCCTGGGACAGGGAACAAAAATATCTCAGGGCCAAAAAAAGGCTTCCAGCAGCTGAGTGAGTACATTAGCAATATTTCCTGGCTGTGGCAGTTAGGTCCATCACCAAAGAAGACAACAAAACCATTTGATAAATGATGTTAGCTCTCTGTGTGATGGTGCTAGCACTGGACCCCCCAGCTTTAGCATGTCCCAAATGTGTGGCAGGGAGAAATGATGCAGTGGGGCACGAGGAAGGCAAGAAGGATTTGACCCTCTGCTGTGCAGGTCCCAGCAGATTTTGGCTTAACCAAGACGTTCCTTATGTTCTGCAGCGGGGGTTTCCCATCCCACCTTGCACCAGCTGCTCCCTGCTGCTGCCAGGGAATGAGCTGGTTGGTGGGAGCCAGCAGGGACAAACCTGCTGGGAAATACATCTGCTCCTGCACACATCCAAGCCCAGTGGTCCCTCAGACAGGCAGTGGCTCAGCTGAGATGGCATCAAGAGAAGTGGCAGAGACATGATCAAAGGTGGATTTGTAAGCTGCAAGCTGCTGGTGTGTGACAGCACCTTAATCAATGCAAAAGTTCAGTGAGACTTCAAGCAGCACACCAGGTTCCCCTGGAGAAGCTTTTTGCTGGGTGCTCTTCCAGCCTGGGACACCCTGGGACAGTGCTGCCTCAGCACATGGGCTGCTCACACCAGCACCAGGGCCCATTTGCTATTAATTGCTCCTTATCGGAGCACCAAAAGCTTTCTCCCTCTTTTGTGGCTGTGGATTTCTAGGCTTCCTGTGAAAACTGCCTTGGAGGGAAGTGCTGGCCATGGTTTAGCAGCCCTGTCCCACTTTGGCACAGGACTCTGCAGCACAGCCACCCACAAAGCATGGTGAAGGTTTTTTGTGAACAGGGTCTTGGTAACTTGGCTGGAAACTTTCATTCCTGGGGGCTAATCGTCACAGATGCTGCTGATCAGAAGTAAAGCACAGCTTGAGCAGGAGCACAATCCCTGCTGTGGGTTCTGCTCATAAACCAAAATCAGTCAGCCCTGAAGGGCACAGAGCTCAAGTGCAGGTGAGTGAGAGAAATGAGTGGCAGCTGGCACCCTGAGCGGCAGTCCCTGGAGCCAGTGAGCCAGAGTGGAGCTTTCTTGGGCAGACTCCTCAGCAACACCTGGCTGCTGCCCCCAGATGAGGTCCCAGATGCCCTGCTCCTGCTGCATGGGCAAAATGTAGATTTATTTGGGTAATCTGGAAAAAACCCCCACAGTCTAGTTCATCTCTGGGGGTTACCATGGTGACTGGCTATTTGCTCTTTTGTATTTCTTGAAAATGATGCTGGGCTGTTGATTGCATGGTTTGTGAAGCTCTTTGTCTGGAGCCTGATGGACTGTGGTCTGTCAGGGCTGTGTGGCAGTGACTGGTGCTGTTATCGAGCAGCTTTCCAAATGGGAACTTTGATGGAGTGTGGCATGTGTTACAACTGCATCCCTCCTACAGGAACCCAGTGTCACAGCTCCTGTCCTAGGGAGTGTGTACCTCTTCTGCTCACCCCCTCTGACAGCCATTTGTACTCGAGCAGTTGCTTGGGATAGCAAAAAATCTGAGTGATTTCTGGGAGACCTTGCTAAGGACAGGACAGGTCAAGAGTAGCAGGAGAAGCTTTCTTCTTGCACCTCCGTGGCATGAAGAGGACTCAGATGAAATACCCTACTTTGGCTGTGTTCAGATATCTGCTGTGGGGTAGGAAGGTGAGGGGATTTAACTCAAAGGTAGTCTAAGGAATCACCATCTCCTGTGTGACTGGGAGAGGAAATGAGAGCCATATGGCTGGAGCCTTCCCTGGAGCAGCACCCACCAGACACAAGGGGAGGGTTGTGGCCCTGCTTCTACGGGAACAACCACCATCCTCTGCTTCTGGAGTGCATGGAGACTTGGAGGCTTGGGAAAATGCCAGCTTAGATTAAAAGCTTACTAATTTTTGGTATTACAAAGACAGCACTTGCTGGAGAGCCCTGGGATAGAATGGTGCTGTAGGGCTAGCTTGACTTTTCAGAGGTGGCTGCAGAAGAGGACAAGGAAGAGGTCTTTTTGGTTTGGTTTGTTGATTTATTATTTTTTTTTCATCCTGAAGACAAAATTAATTTTATTTAGATGCTCATGGCTTAATTTTATTTAGACTCAATGGCCATGGCTTCCCAAAAGTTTGTTGACCTACAATTCAGTGGCTGCTTGAGAGCTCAGTGTTCATGGTCGAGTATTTATTTAGTGGCAAAAATCCACTTGCCACTAATTCCCCTTTTATCTCTTTGAGATAATTAAATTAGAAAGCAGAACACTGTGGCAGGTCTGCAGAAGTTGTTTTGTGCAGCTTTTCTGCAGTGGGGTGTAACAAATTTGTGAGCTCCCAGTCTGCTTGATGGTGCTGTGTGGAGCACGGGGGCTGCTGGACCCCATCCTCCCCATCACAGCCAACCTCTTCCATCCTCCCACTGCCAGCCATGGGTTGCACCCAGCAGAGACTGAACATGAAGATCACGGGCAGAGAGAGGGGAAGGAAAAGGCTGAAGTGAGGATTAAAGCAATTAAGTGTGGTATTTCATCAGTGTAGAGGGCAGGCGCTCACAGGAAGGGGCCGTGGCCTTTGTTAATCTCCACAGCATCATATGGAGTCATGCTCCTAAATAAATGCTGACTGCAAATGACAGAGGTATGAACCTGGTATGGATAGTTACCCTCCCTTAGCTGGGCTGTGAAGGTGATTATAGTTTGGTAAGAGTAATAATATTAGCAGCTCTAATGAAATCTTAAATGCCAGCTTTGTAACCTGCCCTTTTTTTCTGCACTGGCTCCATCCAGCCATCAGCTGCAGCTGCCTGAGGTGAGGAGGTGTCACTGCACAGGATCCCTCTGATCCCACATGCACCCTGGGCTCAGTTGAGATGTCAGCACTACTTATTACCCTGGGCCCCATAACCACACAGGTAGCACAGTGACTTTTGCTCTGGCAGCAAGTCAGGCAGGGCACCAAAAATCCTTGCTTGGATTAGACACTTCTGGGTGTATTCTGCATTCACGGTAGATTCACTGCACTTTGCCCTGCTCCCTGGGTGCTCTGTGCTGCAGGGATGGCCCCTGCAGGCATGACTGCCAGGGCAATAGCCATCAGGCTCCCAAAGCACCCTGGCATTGGTGGGTTTAGTCCCTTCGACCCAACATACCCCCAGGGTGTGACTTTTGAGGAAGGAATGATGTGTTGTCCTGCCTTTGGGGAAGGACTGGAGTGTGTGTGGGTGTGGGTGGAGTGGGGTGAGGCGATGGCGAAGGCTGCTTGCAGTTTCTTCCACTCCTCGTTTTAGCAAACATCCATGGAAGGCACAAATGCCTGTCAGGGTGGGGTTCTCAGCTTTAAAATGCCAGTTGTGGTAGGGTGAAAAATTCCCCCCAGCATTAAATTTGCCAGTTCAGCCCAGCTGGAAGCAAATGAAAGCTGTATTTACAGGCAAAAGTGCAATCTGCAATGAATATGTATATGCTTAGTCTGGAGAAGAGGAGACTCAGGGGTGACCTTATTGCTCTCTACAACTACCTGAAGGGGGGTTGTAGTGAGGTGGAGGTTGGTCTCTTCTCCCAGGCAACCAGTACCAGAACAAGAGGACACAGTCTCAGGCTGCATCAGGGGAGGTTTAGGCTGGAGGTTAGGAGGAAGTTTTACACAGAGAGAGTGATTGCCCACTGGAATGGGCTGCCTGAGGAGGTGGTGGGGTCGCCGTCGCTGGGGGTGTTCAGGGCGAGGCTTGACAGGATGCTTGGTTGTATGGTTTAGTTGATTGGGTAGTGTTGGATGATAGGTTGGACATGATGATCTCGAAGGTCTCTTCCAACCTGGTTAATTCTATTCTATTCTTCTATTCTATTCTAAATATAGAGTATTTACACTATTTACAATGAAAGGCAATGAATAGGTACAAAATACACAGTGTTGACAATCTTTACAGTGAAATGTACACTGTTTACAATGAAATGCAATGGATATGTACACAATACACAGTGTTGACAATCTTTACAGTGAAATGTACACTGTTTACAATGAAATGCAATGGATATGTACACAATACACAGTGTTGACAATCTTTACAGTGAAATGTACACTGTTTACAATGAAATGCAATGGCTATGTACACAATACACAGTGTTGACAATATTTACAGGTATTTGCAATTTATAAACAGCACAAGAACCCCCTTGGCCAAAAACCAGGGGAGCTGTAACAGCTTTCCCCCCCCCCCCCCTCCTGCTCCCCTCTTTACTCCCCTTGGACACAGAAAGGGACAAGAGAAAGAGCAGAGAAGTTGTTGTTAATACTAGGCACAGCAAAAGCAAGGCAGTCAAGGTCAGTAAAGCCAGGAGAAGCATCAGCCAGAGCCCAAGAAGCAAAAAAGGGAGAGAGATTGTTTTCATTGCTAGCTTATGTTTGTTATCTGTCCAATGGATTGGTTAGAACTTATCATTATTTTCCTTTTTACAACCCATAGTGATTTGTTTATGTTTTGCCACTTTCTGTTCTGGCTCTGTGAACATTTTTAAAGGCATAGCCTGAAACTACCACCCCAGTGCAGACTCTCACCGCTCAGATAATCTGGCAGCCTCAGCCACCTCATCCTTCCTTGTGTTAGGGCTACCAGGATGATTAGAGGACTGGAACATGTGCCTGATGAGGAGAGGCTGAGGGACCTGGGGCTTTTTAGTCTGGAAAAGAGAGGACTTAGAAGGGATTTAATAAATGTTTATAAATATCTGAGGGCTGGGCATCAGGAGGGAGGGGACAGGCTTTGGTCATTTGCTCCCTGTGATAGGACAAGGAGCAATGGATGTAAGCTGCAGCACAGGAGGTTCCACCTCAATACAAGGGAGAACCTCTTTATTGTAAGAGCACTGGAACAGGCTCCTCAGAGAGGCTGTAGAATCTCCTTCTCTGGAGACTTTCAAGGCCTGTCTGGATGCGTTCCTCTGGGCCCTGAGCTAGAGTGTATGGTCCTGCTCTGCAGGGGGTGGGGTTGGACTCAATGATCTCCTCGGGTCCCTTCCAACCCCTGACATCCTGTGATCCTCTGTTACTTTCTCAATTTTCCTGGTTTAAACTGGGCTCCCCCCCCGCCCCCATAAAAAGCTGCTCTGTTGTTCCAATGGCTCAGTGCAGTGAATGATCCATTTTGCTTCTTGGATGAGTCATGGATCCTCCTCTGAAAGACCTCATTATTAACATGCCATTTGGGGCATATGCCTGCATTTTCCACCAGTGGCAGCAGCCTTGTCTGTGCTCACTAAGGGAATCTACACAATTAATGGCCTATGCCAAATGGCTGCACCCTAATGCAACAGATTTAGTATCTGTGGATTTTTAAGGGATAAGTTGCCCTTTTTTGTGTTTAATGGGCATTTTTAGATGCAACATGCTTAACACTTTTTCCTTATTATAAGTTTGTTTGGCACGTGCTCTCTCTCCCTCTCTCCACTCTGGGTTTCTGAACAAGCATTGCCATATGTTGTATGAGCCATCATGGGCTGTAGGGCATGAATCACAGCTCCCAGCGCTAAAATGAGGCCATCCCCACCTTGGATCTGGTCATTATCAACAATATATGACTGTTTAAGGTGATGATATGGTGGTCAGACCAGCACCACGGGGTTAGGGGCAGGCTGGGAAGGTAATCCTGAAAGAGTGAGATCAGACTTGGAACATTTGTGGTCCTGCACAAGGTCTGGTCCAAAGTCAGTTGAAATCCCATGGACTTTCCTGGGGTTTTGAGACAAACTGCAAGGATGGAAGTGTCCCTCAGCTGGGTGGAAATCCAGCTACTGCCCCTACTTCATGGGTTTTCATAGCCTGGAATAGAAAATCCCATTTGGGTGGCAAATTCCCCTCCACACAAGCCTCAGCCTTCAAACCTTCACCAGGCCTTTTGCAGCCTGACTCTGGAGTGTTCTAATTCTTATGGATTGTAGCAGGTTTGATGAAATCTGCTTAACTCCCTTGGTTTCCATGGGTCTGAGAAACCAAGCTTGGGGAGTGGAAGTCGGTGCTCAAGCTGATCCTGAATTTCAATGTCGTTTCACTGTAAGCCTGATGTGTTTCTTTATGTATCTGATTAAAGTAAAGGGTGAGTTGGTTTATACTTTTTTTTTCATGTTATCTCCTCCAAGCAGCCCTGAAGGACCGGGGAAAAAAGGCAGGGCTGATTTGTTTTCCAATTCCTTTGCCATCATCCAAATTGTTATGTGAGCTGAATTTGGCCCAGTGGCATTGTTTCACTAATTCTGCAAGATAAGATAAAGTAAGATGCTGTAGCTGGATGCTATGAAGAAGAGATGCAGGCAGGGTTGTCACAAGTACCTGCCCTGCACTTGCCAGACAGCAGCTTGTCTGGGCAGCAAAGGTGCTGAAAGCTGCTTCACAGAAAGCACTTCCCAAGTGATGGGAATGTTAATGACTTCTTCCTTTCATGCAAGGATTAGTTGCTGGTGAGGGTCTGCTTTTCTCTCTGGAGTAAACCAAACAGGAGTGGTTTGGATAAGATGCCACAGGTGAGAAATTGCAGCCAGAGATAGAGCAAAACCAGAAGCTGCAGCAGAGCAGGGATGGGGAAAAAACAAACAAACAAACAAACTAGAAATGAAACCTGACTGGGAGCTTTCCATAAGAGGGAGAAAAGTACACAGAAAATAAAAAGAATTGGGCATGCTGCATGGGAAAATACCCAGAGTGAAAAATCCCTATGAGAGAGGGAGTACCGGTGAGCAAGCCCCAAAGGATGCAGTGCAATTGTCAGTGTGGAACTGGTGATTGAAGAACAAAAGCAGTTTCCTCTCTAGTTCTCCAACCTGCCCTTGCAGCCATTTCTGTTAGCTCAGTGGTCCATCCCTGCTAGCTCATTTGGGGGAACTGGATTCTCTGCTAATGACAGATTTTTCATGCACTCATTTGTTTCACACCCCTACAGTGATTTCTCTGGTGCTGCCCGGGGTGTAAAGGGCACAGGTCCTGTATGCCAGGCTGAGAAAGATCCCTGCTTGCACAGTAAAATGCCTTCTGCAATACTAAATAAGCAGTTTAAAAACAAAGCCTAAAATCACTGTTATTAAGCTGTGACTGCTACTGGCCTCTGCCTTTTCTTGAAGGTTATTGACTGCTGCCATTGGTAAGAGTTCTTTTCTTGCTTGGGATTTCCTTCTCTCCAGGCAGCTGAGTTCCTGGAGAACTCATGTTTATCTGAGGCATCCTTGTACCCAGGACATGGTGCTTGCTGAGGCGGCCAGGGTGATGTGTTGGAGTGTCCTGGGGAGGACATTGTAGCAGTTCATACGGCGCCACTTGCCTCCCTGTGGAGAGCTGCCCTGCAAAGCCCGAAAGGCTGCTCTCTGCCTGGAGCTGCAGCAGCGCTGCTCTGTGATCTGAGGAAGGCAGCTACCATTGTTTCTAAACACCCTGCAGAGTTTAGATCTGCTGATCCTTATTCTTAGGACAGCAGCTGAGCTCTTCGTTTTGTTGGATCACTTCAGCACAGGCTGGGCGGCAGAGGAGTCTGCAGGATGAGCTATGGATGGGTACCACGATGGTGCTGACTGCTCCTCACAGCACATCTGCAGACACACACAGGATCCTGCACTCTTCTGTTTCTGTTATGCTCATTTTGAACATGTAATTTCCACATGGCTCTGGTGTTTGCTTTTTCCATTAACTCAGAACAGCTATCCCTGAGTAGCACCAGAGACCAAATGAAATGCCTGCCAGAAGCGAATCTAGGCGACGCTCCACTGTGTTTTGCAAGAGAGATGACAGAGATCCTATTTCCATGGCAGGTTGCTGTAATGTTTGTTGCTGCTCCTGCCCTAGCAATGCTGCTGAGGTGCCAACAGGGCTGCAGGCTGAATTTGGCCTGGGTGGAAGCACTAGGCTCTTCTTGGCTTCACAGAAGGCAAGGCAGTGCCTGCCACATCCTTGTCACTCCTGCCAGTGCTGGATGAGTGCAGGAACCTTTAAGGAAGCCCAAAAATCTGTGGGGCTGAGATTTCACATACCACCAAAACCAGCTTCCAGGTGTCTCAGAGGCTGCCCTGATGCTGGAGCAATCTTTCTCCCCAGGCTGGTGGATACTTCACATTACACTGGAGTTAGCCCCATGGTGAGGCTTGCCCAGGTGGCACTGGGGTGATCAGATGAACAGCCTGGAAAGGGAGCATTGGCTTTGCTTGCCCTGAGGAGGCCAGCAGCACCTGCAGGGAGCGTGCACAGATGCTTGCCCCTGGGAAGTGTCCAGCCCCTGGAGCTGCTTGGACAGCATGGAAAATACCAAGAAAAAGGAGAGAAAAGATGTGACAGCATGGGAGCTGCAGACATGGTGTCTGCCCCTGTGGCCTTGGAGCACTGCAATGGAAATTCGCACACCTCACTCCGGGTACCTGAGCTGGAGAGTGGCAGCTGGGGCAGTATTGCCTTCACAGAGCAGAGGACAGGAAGTAGTTGGGTACAATGAGCAGCTGGCACATGGCAAGTTTTCCACACTGAGGGAATATTTGATGCATTTTCTTTAAGCAAACAGCCCTGAAGAAATGTGTCCCATTGAATCTTGCTTCTGTGAACTGCCAGAGAAGGTGGGTGCCCTATGGGAAGGAGCTGCCAGCTTGGATCTCCCACCCTGTGACAGGCAAGGAGACTGTGGCATGGTGACATTTGCAGCTGAGGCCACCTTGCTAATTTATTTTTTTGCTGTCACTAATTAATTTTTGTCCACCCAAATTTCCCATCTTGGTGGCAGTGGGCTGTCCACTGTGGAAACCCAGACCAGAGGCTCTCCAGGGTGATGGAGAGGAGCTGCAAGCTCTCCTGAAACCCAGTGCAGAAAAGCATCTCTGGTTGGTGCATGATTCAGCTCAGAGGCTTCTCTTTGTGAAAATGGGTCATAATTCAAATGTATTTTCCCTCCCCAGGTCTCAGAGTATCACCTTTTACTCTTGCTACTTCTGACATGACAGCACTAAGCAGAGGGCTCAGCTCACACTCACGTTTTACAGTGAATCTCCCTGTGGTCATGGCCAACACTTGAGTGAGGACAAAGGGTTGGTCCCTCTCCAAAACCACTGACTCAGACCACCGCCCTGCTGTGTGGCTCCTGGAGGTCATTGCTTTAGGCTAGGAGACCCCAAAGCTGGAATTCCCAGGAGCATCCTGTAAAGGCATGTATTCCTCCTCAGCTTCCTCACTTGGTGGCATGGCAAACACTGGCCAGGGCCCTGCAGGAAGAAGAAACCCAGGAGGGAGATGGATGGGAGGCTGCAGTGGGAGCTGCATCAGGGGCAGTGGTACTGAGCAGCCATAGTGATTCCCCTCCAGTTCTGCCTGCCCTGGATGCAGCATCACTTGTTGGGCTTGTCACATCCAGGGAAATTATGTGTTTTCTCCTTAATTTGGCACAAGCTGACTTACAGAGCCAGGGTAGCTTCCCTGCTGTGGGCTTTCTAGATCTGCCAGATGGGACCCTGTTGGGCTGGAAACACTCAGCCCTGACTTTGACCTTAATGCACCAAAGATGTAGTTATCCTAATGCAGCACAGCTCCTATTGCACCATTATTCCCCACTGCCTATGGGCTTCTTGATATAAAGAGGCTCCCTCTGGGTGCAGGCACCCACATCACCCATGCTGAGGAGGCTGTCACCTCCAGCCTTTCCTCTGTATGCAAATGATCTCTGCAGATCTGAATTTCCCTGCAGCTCTCTGCCTCCCTTAATTCCCTCTGTTTTCATAGAGATTATAAAGCAAATCTTTGTACCTAACTTCAGGTTCTTCTGTTTGCAAAGCACCGGGAACAAGGGAGGGGTGGCTGTGATTCCAGGCAGCAGCAGCAGCCTGGGGGGATCCTGTGGGAATGAAGCTTGGCAAGGGCCAGCAGGTCGGTGCAGGCTCCTGGGGTGCACACAGAGATCTCAGCAGTTGGACAGCAAATAGGTGGAGGGTAGGAAAAAAAATAGCAAGTGGGTGGAATGCCATGGTGGGTTTATCATCTTGGGGAAGGCAAAACCCAAGACAGTATTTTCTGAGTTTCTCTACTCAAACTCTGCTTGTGGACTTGAACAAGAATAGGGTATTGCCCTGTGAGCAGCTGAGAGCTGCACTGCGTGGGGCGGCAGGGGAAGTCGTTTCAGACCCCGAACTGGGCAAAGGATGCTGCTGATTTTCTTTTCTTCCCCAAACAACATTCAGAAGATGAAGAGCAAACGCTGTCACTGACAGGCAGCAGACACCTGGATGGACAGCTCAGTATCTGTGCAGCGCTGGTGGGGAGGCCCAGGCCTGTGTGAAATGATTCCTGCCGTTGTTTCTGTGCCTGGCAATGCCAGGGGCGGGGGACAGGGCTGGCGCCGCGGCACTAGGCACTGTATGCAGATAGCAGCATCGTCCCCGCTCTGTGTGCTCACTGCTGCTGCTGCAGCCCCACGGCCCCGAGCCCGGCGGCGTGGGGCAGCGGTTGCGACCTGTCCCAGCGATGTGCATCGCCCCCGGGGGAAGGGACGCTCGGGGCGTATGCAGGGAGCCTGCAGGGCACAAACGTGAGAGCTTGCTGCCATCTCTTGGCTATGCAAATCAGGAGAAGTGCAGCGGAGTTACGGAGGGGTCCTGCGGCAACTTGCATTGGCCAGGGAAGTGTTGCTCATGCGCTGCCTGTCTCTGCTCGGTGCGTTTTCACCATGATTCCCATTACCACCCATCACTACCGTCACCAACTATTATTCACCTTACCCTGTGAAGTGGCCCTGGGTTTGATGGGAAAGCAGTGACCGGTGCTCACTCTTGGCCAAGGTGACTCTGTGCTGGTTTCCCACAGCCCAAGCTGAGCATTTAAGCAAGCATACTGTGCTGTGGGACACCAGCATCTCTTTCTTCAAAACAAAATCCTTGCTCAAGGATCTGGTTTTCATCTTGCAGCCCACCACAGACAAAATTTGAGAACTATTTGTTGAATGATGGAAAGTCTCAGGCACAACTGTTTCCTTCAGTGGTGTGCTGCAATGTCTGCAGTCATGTAATTAGCACCTCCCTGGGTTTAAAACCAGAGGCTGCCATCAGCAAACAAGTGAGCACTCTCTGTTTCATACATAGTGCTTATTCTGTGTGCTGCCTGGGACTGAATGGCAGCAACTACCACTGAGCACAATAGGTTTCCAAAATGAGCTTCAGAAATCTCACTCCATCCATCACCACAAAACCCAGCAGTGTGATTTCTCTCAAAGACAATGGGTTATGCTTTGACAGCTCCAGGGCACCAGCAGCCATAGAGGATATTTATTGGTATGGCAGCCTTTCTTTTTCATTTGTGTGGGTCCAGATAGCTCATCTGTGATCCTTTGCCTCCAAAAAAAGAAAAGATAATAGAAATTGTTGGGAAAATGTCAGTGAATACTTTGGGCTGCTGAAGCTGGATGTAGGAAATGCAACCTGATGGCTTGCTTCCCACGTGAGGCTGGAGCTGAGCTGCCACCCACCCTGCAGTGGCATGGTTTGAACCCCACTGAGCTTGCTTCATGTTGGGTGATCCCTTTCCCAGCTGGGAAGCATTGGCCATTGGCACTTGGTTTGACTCCATCAGGGCCACAGTCCTGCCCAGTGGTCTTTCTGCAGTTGCATGATGATGGGCTGAGACACCTCCCCAGGGGCTCACCCTGATTTAAACCTCTCCTTTAGCGTGAATGCTCTTGGGAGAACAGCACTGTGAAAACAGACCTGAAAAGCTATCATGGGCATTTGTTCTGCAGGTTACTCCTATCCTTCCCATGGCGATACAGCCAATATTTGAGCAGCTGGGGAAAAGGAGAGAGAAATTGCCTGGGGAGATGAGCAGGTCAAACCCTGCCTGATAGTTTGTTGATGCAGATGTGATCCATTTGAATGTGACATCTCTGGCAGTGCCATAAGCTGCCTTCCCAGATATAAGGTTGTCAATATATCACTCTTCTAATACATAAAAATACATTTTAGTGATGCTGCACTGACAGAAGGGAGGGGGGGCAGCGGGGGACACAGATCTGCTCTGAGCTAATAGCCTATGGCTGAGAATATGAATGTTGAACTGGTGCATTTCAGGCTGTTTTCCTTGCCTCTGCCCAAATCAACAGTGGTGAGTCATCACGGCAGGCGTTATCAGCTGCCACGCTGCTCGCAGCGCTTCACAGCACAGGCTGCCGAAACCTGCTGCTTTCCTCTGCTGCTGGCAGGAGCAGGACTCTGATCCCACCCATCCTCAGAACCAAAATGATGATCACTCAGTGGAAATGTGGTTTGGGGAACCAGAGACTCTATGTTCTGTTTTCAGTCCCAAAAGAAGTGGTGCTCTGCTCCCGTCCTGGGATGGGAGACTGCAAAAAATTGGACAGGCTGAAGTGGCTCTGGGGAAGAAGAGCCATGAGGTGGGCAGCCCAGTGCTCCTGGCTGGCACATCCCACAGGTGCAGCCCCATGAAGCTCTGAGTGTTGTGGTGCTGTTGTGAGAGTGATATGGGAACTCTGCAAGCACTAGCAAAGAAAAGGCCTGAGTTTAACCTCCCCTGCCACTGCTTGCACTTTGGCCACCCCTAGGTCACCATGGCTGCTCCCAGAACATCCCTGTAGATACAAAGCCAGAGCTTCCCCTACCCAACCCCAGCTCAGCAAGGATTAAAGCAAAGCAGTGCCAGGGCCAGCTGGGCTATGTCACAGCATCCTTTTGGTCCATGCAGCTGTCTGTCTCATGAAGACCAGGATGTTGAGTGGAGAAAGAGGAGTTTGACATGTTGGTGTCCTGGCCCAGTATGAATTCAAGATACCTTCAGGGTACGTGCCCAGAGTTGTGACTGGGGCTTCCCATATGCACCCACTTGCACAGGGCTGCTGCAAGGCTGATGGAGTTCAACTCCTCTGTGCAGAAGGCCAGCAGCGTCCTGGCCTGTGTCACGAATAGTGTGGCCAGCAGGAGCAGGGGAGTGATCGTGCCCCCGTGCTCAGCACCAGTGAAGCCACACCTTGAATACTGGGTTCAGTCTTGGGCCCCATGCAACAAAGAACACATTGAGGAGCTGGAGTGTGTCCAGAGAAGGGCAATGAAGCTGGTGAAGGGTACAGAAGACAAATCTTATGTGGAGCAGCTGAGGGGACTGCATTTGTTCAGCCTGGAAAAAGGGAGGCTGAGGGGAGACCTTCTGGCTCTCTACAGCTCCCTGAAAGGAGGTTGGAGCCAGGTCAGGGTTGGCCTTTTTTTCCCCATTAACAAGTGACAGAATGAGAGGAAACAGCCTCAAGCTGCACCAGGAAAGATTTGCATTGGACATTAGGATTAAATTCTTTCCTAAAACACTTGTCAAATCCTGGCACAGGCTGCCCAGGGCAGTGGTGGAGTCACCATCCCTAGACGTATGTAAAAGATGTGTAGATGTGATACTGGGGCACATGGTTTAGTCATGTCCTTGGTAGTGCTGGGTTAATGGTTGGGCTTGATGATCTTAAAGGTCTGTTCCAACACAAATGATTCTATGGTCAGTGACCTGAGGCTTGCTGTGGCCTTGCAGGTAGGAGGCACCTCTCAGCACCTGCTTTGCCAAATCCACCATTGCCCACTGCAAAACCTCTTGGCTGGTGGTTCCAGCAGGGCTAGAGCAATGCTTGGCAGGGCAGAGCGGTCATCCTGGGGCAGTGCCAGGGCTCTACAGGCCATGCAAGCCCTTTCTTCCAGGCTTCCATGACTAGGAACTGGGGAATACCTGGATTTCTCTAGGACAGTTGCAAGACATGAATGCCACTGAGCAGCTTTTGCTGAGCAGCCTGGTGTGATTTCAAAGGAAACCAGGAAAGCCTCAGTAATTGTAGTCATTTTCCAGGTTTGAGCAGTGTGGCTTAGCAAAAGGTCAGGCCATGACTGGAGCTGACCAACAGTCCTTGAGGGTACAGGTACATACCCACAGCACCAGCAACAACAGCAAATGAAACTCTGACAGGACTTGGGAAGCCTGAGTTCAGTTTACTGTAGAAGGAAGCATTGCAGTAGCTGTTCAAGGTCAACAGAGATGTTCTTTTCCTTTGGAAGTCCTTGTCACAACAGCTCCTCTCTGTCTCATGCTTGGGAAGGGAAAGGCAGTTGAAGTTAACAGCACAGAACTGAAAGCTGCTGCCCAGAGCAGCCCAGAGCCTGGGCTTTGCCCTGTGAAAGCTCTGGCTGCTCAGCTCAGGTGTGGAGGAGAGGCAAGCTGCTCTGCTGCCCAGGGGCTCCCTGCACTCACAGCAGTGGGATGGGGAACATGAGCCAGCTTAATTACCACTGCTAATGCCATCAGCCTGGCCTGTCTCTGAAGGCTTTCTGCCTTGAACATCAACCTCACAGATTAACCAGCCTGGCAGATTAAACAGATTTCTGCAGTCAAAGCTGATGCTGATGGCCACTGATTGGAAAACACTCAAGAGCACAGGCAGTTAAATAGGGAGGTGTTTCCTACTCATTCCTTGCTCGCAGGGGATAAGGATGCATAATAAGAGGGGGCAGAGAAGAGATGCAGCAAGGCTGATTTAGCAAGGGGTTTGGTCTGATGGTTACTACAGCCTCAGGAATTTGCTAATTAGCTGTGTGGGACAACTAATTATCTTGTCAGGCAGTAAGTCAAATAGTAATTCAGTTCAAGCACATCTTTCTGTCTCTCTCTCTTTTTTTCTTTCTGGAAGCACTTTGGCACCTCCGTGTGCTGTTGTGATGCTGCACAGGCTGCAGGTCATCGATTCCCCCCAGCTCTGCAGGGAGGTGGGCTCTGGGGTGACACCACACAGCCTTGTTTGCTGCAACAGGAAAGCAAAGCAGGCTAAACAGTTGGGGGTTAGGGTTTGTTTGGTTTGGTTTGGTTTTGGTTTGGTTGGTTTTTAGCATCCCACAGAATCCTGAATTACATCTGAAGGATGGCGCCAAAAGACAAGCCAACAGGAACCTTCAGCCTGCTGTCCTGGGGCAGTGGTCCACAAGGGCTGGAGGTAGCCAGAAAATAATACCCTGGATGTTTTTAATAAGAGACACAGGTCTGAGCAGTATGGGAACTTTTGGCTTGCACAAGTGCCCTGCTCTTCAGTATTGTATGCTTCTGAGGTGAGTATCCAAAGCTGTGTGCACTGGATGGGGCAGAAATGAGTAGCTGGAAAATGTATTTTATTTTTTTCCCACCTAGTTTGTAAGTGTTTCAGCTTGTGGGCTCAACCCTACTCTGAGCAATGTCAGAGTAAATCTAAAGTTCGTTTAACTTGTTAGTTACTCCAGGTATAACAGAATCTGTCCCAGCATCCACATCCTGGGCAGGAGAAGGAGACCGATGTTCCATTTTCTCCCATCACCACAAGAGTTATCTGCCTCATCCACCCCAAGCCAAGGGAGAAGGCAACAAGGGGGTAACTTACATTATTGATGATCTGAGTCCTAATGAGGCTAATCACCAGCTAATTAAAGTCCTCCTATTAGATATCCTGTGCTGCTTTGCCCTAACATAACAGCATGGGGAATTCCTAGCTGAAGAAGCTGAAACCAGTTCTGTGGAATACATTCCAAAATTAATTGAATATGCGATGCCTGATGGGACTGGGTGAGTCAGGTCACCGTGATGGGACTGTGAATGTGCTGCCATTTATCTGTACTGAAGTTTAAATCAGATTGATGGAGCCATAAAAACATTATTGAAAAGACTTCATGGTGGAGCCTAGGGGAAAAAAAATAAAGAACAGCAGCATGATTTGGGGTTTGGAGCATCCTCCCACCTCATGGTGGGGTCATGACGGTGATCACACTGTGAGGTAGTCCAAGGTGGATGCCTGAGACTTGTGAGGGTCACCAAAGCTCTGTAAAGAGATTTCTCAGGAGATTAGAGATGGACTGTGAAATTCTACTAAATACAAGTTCAAGGTCAGTCTGAATTTTCTGGTTTAGAGCTGAGGTTTTGTCAGGATTGGCCTTGAGGAAGGAGGCTTCCAAACCAAGGGAGGGCTAAGGCTAGTGCAGTGGGGAATAACTGGGTGGGGATATGGAAGTTCCAGATGATTTTTGCTGCAGATCCTGAATAGCTGAGGTCTCAGACTGGCCCTCTTCACCTGCAGATTAATATTCAGTTGCTTTCTAGTTTATTTTACTAGCAAACACCAATAACACCAATCCCAGGAGTATTTCCCTCCCTTGCACCCGCTGAGAACCTAATGGCCAAAGAGTAAAACTGCTGTGGTCTGAAGCATGCAGGAAAAAAAGCTAGATTGGGCCAACCTGATGCTCACTTAGGCCATTCTTCTAAAACTTCCCATAAGTGGAGAGCTCAACGTTTTTTCCTGTGTTCTTTGAAGAAGTGATAAGAGAGCAGACCAGAGGAAGCTCTTTGACTGCTTGAAGTGGATTGGGGCCACAGAAGGGAAAGATATTTTGCAGCAGAAACCAGCTAAGTGTTACTGGCACTCAGACAGTTCAGAGATGGCTTGGGATGCTGTAATACCTCTTGGAAAAGAGCATTCATGCTCGTACAGGAGAAACCAAATTCTCTTGCTGGCAACAGCACCTGGAGAATCTCTGCAGCAGCAAGAGATGGCAGTCAGGAAGGGAACTGGCTCAAGGGTCCAGGCACTCCTTGCTGAATCTGAGGCTGTCCTTCCACATTGCTTTTTCTCCAGGGCAGCTGAAGCTGTTTCCCAGCTCCTCACCCCACCCCTTCTCAGCAGTGCTGGTGCCCCTGCCCATGGCACTGTGCCGCAAACTCTGCCAGGCTGGACACTGGAGACTGCCCATCTGCCACAAATGCTTTTGGAAGCAGAGCAAAAGAAATTGGATGGATGGTATAATAAAACTACAAAGGGGTATTGGCTTTGGTTTGCTTTTCAGAGATTAAGAAGCTCTTTCAAGTGTCTTGGGATTCATTTATCACCTGGACATAGACCAGCACAAGCAAGTACATTTATGGTGCAAGATATAGCTAAGATATATCTATCTTTCTTTATGCTTCACAGCTGTGAGGTATCAAACCTTCAGCTTTGTCATGATAATTCAGCTGATAGCAGCAGCAAGTGTATGTGGAGCTGTGGCAGTCTGCAGCCACAGGCTGGGCACCTGTGGGCTGCCAGCAGCTCCTCTTTCACAGTGCTTGCCATGCTGCTACGTCACTGGCATGCTTCAGGGCAGGGATGGCCTGGGAGTGGTAATGAAATCCCGCTCTAAAACACTTGCAGGCATCCCATTTTGGCTGAGCCCTCTCTGTTTGGGTTTGTAGAAAGGCTTAGCAGCATCTGTTGCCCTGAAGTTTTCAATGCAGCATGTGTGCAGGTGAAATGTGAAGTAATTCCCTCCTGAAAAATCTCTATCCAATGGTTCTGAGACCTCAGCTTCAGGACAAGAGCAAGCAAGACCCAGCACACACCAGGATTTCCATCCCAGGTATTTCTATCATTGCTGGGTAGAAGGTGCTGAGGCAGAATCCATCTGAGTAATTCAGTCTTCCTTTGCAACTGGGTGTGTGAGTCATCAATACATTGAAACATTCTCATTTGAGTAAAATCTGGTATTTGTTTCACCAGTAGTGTTGATGTAGAAAGGGCATCTAAATTAAGTGCTACATGTTAAAGATCAAATAGCTTTCACTCCCCCTGACAAGGATATTGGTATTTTGCACACCTGTGCACCCACATCTCTGCTTACATGGCCCTCCTGCCAGCTGCAGAGAGCCCATTTTCTTTGCAGTGAGCCTGGAACTCCCATTTCTAGCTCTGCTCTCTCTCTGAGGTTTTTGTGGGTAGGAAGGAAAGTCCTGGACAGAGAGAGTGGGTTGGCATGGGCCAGGAAAGGCTGGAGGTCACCTGCTGTTCCCCAGACCTCACTTCCTTATCCTGAGTCTTCTTTTGGGTAACAAAAGGAGCCAATTCACACCGTGTGTGTGCGTTGTAGATGGAAACACATCACCTGCCCTGAGAGCTACACCCCTGGGGTTGTTAACAGCTTAAGGGGAGAAGGAGAAGCAGTACCACGGGTAAAGAAGTGCTGAGAGATCTGGTGTAGAGGTTTGCAAGGCTTTATGCTGCTCTACCAGAAGAATCATAGAATGGTTTGGGTTGGAAGGGACCTTCAAAGATCATCTAGTCCAACCCCCCCCAGTGAGCATGAACGTCCTCCAGGCAGTACTTTGAGGAGTAAAACACATTTCTTGGATGCATCATTTAAAGAAATAGTCACCCTTACATTTGGGGGGTGGCACCTGTCTGGACTTTCCTGTGCCTGCTATTGATGTTGCAAGCAGATGGAGGAGGCTGTTGCTCAATGCCTATGACTAATACATCCCTCTCCACCCACAGCTCTCATGGAAAATGGGCACCTTCCATCACACCCCATCCCTGCTGGAACCTGGGACACAGGACTCTGCGTGAGTAGACCTTGGACAAAAACCCCAAGGGAAAGCGGGGGCAGGGGACTCTTTTCAGCCTGATAGTTTCCCTGATGTGGCTAAGGGGCTGGAGAGGAGCTGCTGCTCATGGAGGAATATGTGCTCAAAAAATTTCTTGCTGCCAGAAGAAATGCCTGAGAGGCAGTTGCTGGAGGTATCCATGCTGGGCTCTGCCCTTGAGAGGAAGGCAAAATCTGGGGGCCAAACAGGTGAAACACAAGGCGCTCGCCTGCCATTTCCCTCTCTTCTTGATCCAGAAAGTCAAACACTGCTGCATAAAGGCTACTGGCACCTTTTCCTGGCTTGTTTTCTCTTCCACGCTGTGGCCACACAAATGCAGTCCAAGTTGGGTACAGACTAGCTACAAACGTGATTTCAGCTGCTAACAAAATGAACTGAAGAGAGGCGTGCATGCTCTGCCTCTTGTTTGTATCCAACTCATAGAAGTTGTCATTTCCAGTCGCCTGCATGACTCTGTCAGTTTAATCAAATTGCTAGTTTTAACATTAGATATGCTCAGGGGCTCCTTTCCATTCGTTCCTACATCAGGCAAGGCTCCAGTATGGGCAGGGAAAGGCCATCCCAGCACCCTTCAGCCTCCCCAAGGGGCTGGTGGTTGGGGATGCTGCTGGAGGGGAGGGGAGGGCAGGGCACTGCAGCCAGCTTCAGGTGCAGGTTGGATGCACAGAAGCAGCACGTTGGGGACCATCAGACATGCTGGTCCCTGCTGTGATGCTGGTCCCTAGGGAGGCCCAGAGGAACCTGCCTGGTCTTCGAAGGTGTCTGTGAGCGACAGCAGGGAGGGCAGCAGTAAGAAACTTGACGTCACCAGCTACGGCTGCTCGCTCGGTCGCGCCTGCTGGGGGCTATTTTTAGCCTTATCTCAGCAGTGCCTCCCTGCCAGGCTTTAGTTGCTTAGCAGCCGCTGCGCGGCTGGCGTGGTCGGGCTGGAGCGGGCGAGTATCGATGCGCCCGTGCGGAAATCACCTTGCGGCTGCCGCCCGGCTACTGCCGCAGCACCCGGCACAGGGCTGTGAGGGGCTAGGGACAGAGGTTTGCTGCCCCAGGCGCTGGTCTTCCCCTGTGTGCAGCAGTCACAACCTCACCGGCCCTGGGGGGGCTGCCTGCGGGCAGCGGAGCTCTGGCACAGTGGAGCCCTTCCCTCTGGGTCTGCTCTGTTTGGGAATAGGCATCCAAAAAGCATCTCAGGCTCAGAATGTGCCTCTGCAGAAGTCCCCAGCCCACAGCCAAGAAAACAGAGTGTACAAAAGATTGGCAGGATGCTTTGTTTATTCTTTGGTGAGCCATTTGACTTTCAGATAATCTGTTTTCTCTGACACATATAGAATTGCATGTTTCTAAAACTGCCTACCAGGATTGCTGGTGTCTAACGGTGGAATTATGTTTGTCAGAAAGTCAGTGATACCCTCAGTCATAAAAGGGCTCTCAGAAGACAAAGCAAGTTGTTTTCTCAAATTGAAAACTTTGGTGCTTAAATTATCTCTGCTTAAACTGATTAAATCGGGTGGTTAAGCTACAGACAACTCCATAAACATGTTAAATAGGAGAAAAAACTCTCTTATGCCTCTAAGCCCTCGACAGCTCCTTTTAAAGCTGGAAAAATCCTGAAATGAGGCACAAATACAACACACAAGAAAGACTTTGAGGGACTGGTTTCTAAAATGGCAGGAACCCAATGATACACAATTGTAAGCGTGTCCCAGCCACTGGCAAACTGATGTCTGCCCAGGGAAACCTCCTGCAGCCTTCCAGCAGTCAGAGTATTGGCAGCTCCTCCTAAGAATTAACTGCAAGAGGTTATTTAGACATCAAAGTTGTCCTTCAGCTTCTGCTCAGGGATGGTCTTGCTCAGGGATGGTGTTGGATAGTATCTCTTCTGATAGCCACTGTGCAGAGGGAAAGCCAGCATGGCTTAGCCAAATGTCTGGCCCAAGGAACCTCCATACAGACACAGACAGGTTTGGAGACTAGCTGGCAAAGACATGGGCTTTTGTGGATGGGCAAAAAGGGACATCCACCACCTTAATGTCATCCTTATTGTGGTCTCCCCCTGAGTGCTCTCTTTGGTGAGCTGTTGTAGAACAAGAACTTTCTTATCAGGGCACTGGCTGAGGATGGCAGCCTCTCATTAGTGCCTTTAATTGTGTTGAGGTTCCAGATTAACACAAAATAATTCCTCAAGAGTAGCTGAAAGCTTTGACCTCAATGCTGCTGGCAGGAGAGGGTTTCTGCTGCATGTCAGAAACTCCCAGGAGTCCTGCAGCATCCAAACCAGGGATCAGATTCCATCTTGATGGAAGTGATCTCTGGCTGTCACCCTCTGTTTAATCCAAATTGGTTATACTGATGCGTGTTTTACACCTACAATCTCATCTGAAGCATCTCCACATCCCTTCTGAACTGTGATCAAGGATAAGGGGTGGGAGCTCTGGGTCTCAGCCTGAAAGCTCTGTGCCTTCCTGCATAAAAGAAAGAAATCAAGTATGAATTCAGCCTTCTTTGCCAGCTTGGTCCACAGACCATGTATTTTTAGAAAGCCATCCTACATACTTTGTGTAACTGAGAGTTAGGGACACTACTCTTGATAAATGTCAGGCAAGAATTAAGTAGGGTAAGGGAATGGAGTGGTCCTGTGTTTCCTGCAGGTGATGGTGACAGCAAAAAGCCTTCCCAGTGGCCTGTGTTGCCACCCAGCTAGCTGGCAAGCTGGACCAAGACTCAAACAGTCTGGGGAAAAGTGTGATACAGTACCACACAGTAAAGCCTAGTTTCAGCCTAGTTATGGCTTTGCACCCTGGAGTAATCTTTAATCACTTAGAGATTAAATGCCATTTCCTGAGCTACTGGAAACTCAGTATTTCAGGAAAACCATTCTCTTAATGCATGCTTGAGTGATGGAGCTGTTTCTTCTCCCTTTGTCCTCTCTGACTGATACACAGTAAAGGATGTAGAGCTGGGTACTCAGTTGTTTTTCCTACCAGTCCTGGGAAAGGTGGATCTGGCAGATAACTGCAGTAACATCCTGGGAGTCCTGACCAAAGCAGAAAACCTGTGGGTGTGGGTGTGTTTCTGCCGTGGTCCTGACAGCCACGGAGAGCCTAGTACTGCTCTGTCTGTGCTCCTGTTCCTCCACAACCACAGGCAGCTCATTTTCACTGTCTGGCACATAGCTGGGCTGGATCAACCCAGTGTGCGCCCAACTGTCTGCACAGGGGTGCCCCGAGGTGATGCTGGAAAGGTTATTCCTTGGCTTTTGGCTCCTGTTAGTCATGTTGGTGCTTGCACACATATTGATTATTTTTCAGACATTATGTGACATTAAAGCATGGAGTTAAGCCCCTCTGCCCTTGCGAGAGGGTGTGAGAGCACATCTGCATGGTTTGCCTCAAAGCAGCTGCACCTATAACCTCGTGCCTTTGCAAAAACAACCCCTTGCTGGGCCCTTTTACATTTTTCATGGCACACTTTCTGCATGCAAATTCCAGTTGCCTCTCCCTTGGTGCAACAATGCCTTCGCTCTGCCACCTGCTGCCAGCTGCTGCCACAGCCAGGGCTAGGCTTTGGGGTGTTGTTCTTTGTTGTAAACCAAACTTGACATAAGAAATAATATCCAGGTGGTTTAGGGCAGAGTTTTATCCTACTACTTGTTTGTTGAATGCTCTTTGCTTTGGCAAGCGTGTCAGGAGCGGGCGAGGAAAGGTTAACGTTTGTCACACTCATCTGGAGAGGTAAAGGCCAACTGTGCATGTGCCATTCTAGAAACGCTTGGGGCAAGGAAAGGCGTTTTCTGCCCAATTATGAGGCCTTTTTGATGCAAATGCTATGAATGTGTGGTAATGTTTGGCCATCTGCTGCTGACAGTAAGAATTGCACGGGCATGGTGGAACCCAGCCCCTTGCGCTAGCTTCTGCAGGAGCCACAGCCGACTGCGCTGCGGGGCGAGCCGGCGGGGACGGGGGGGACTGACCCCTGCACCCCACAGAGGGACCGGCATCTGCCCCACGTGATGGATGGGGGTGACAATCTCATCGGCACTTCCTGACATCAAAAAGAAACCTAAATGCATGTTTGGGATCCCCACCTCGGACTGTAATATAATCTGTGGCTGGCAATTAGAAGATGACCCTGCTGGCCCTTGGCAAGCTTTCCCCAGATCGTTGAGTACTTGCTGCTTTCCGTGGCTGGAGGTGCATTTGGCAAGCGTCTGCAACCTATAGGGTGATGGACTGCACACAGGAACAAAACAAGGGCACGGTGTCTGGGTGGTCAAGGCTGTAAAAAGAAGATGGAAGTTGAGAGAGTAAGGAAAACCTGATGAGGGAAGACATGGAGACAAGGAGAAAGGTGAGGAGGGGTGGAAGTGAAGAGCCCTTCTTATTAGAGAGGTTAAGATCTGCTGTCCAGGACATGATACATAGAAACTCATCCCTTAAGTCCCTTGTGCTCCCCTCTCTCCACAGAGGCTGTGGGGCAGGGGTTGAGGGGAAAGTGGGGGACTTTTCTGCTCCTGTCCCAGCCCTGCCAGCATCGGTATTTGTCTGTCACACCCTGGCTTGATATGCCTGATGGGCAGTGGGCTGCACAGTCCCTGCATGGGCAAAGTGGGGTATTCTGGTGCCCTTCCAGACTGCTGCCTTTCCCCGTGGATTGGGGAAAATGGTGAGATCAGGTCTTACACTCACGGGCTGGAGTCAGTCTGAGTGGAGAACTGGGGCAAACATGCTGTGTGCTAGGGTGGCAGCAGGGACATGAGACCATGACAGCAGACGTGTGGTCTAACTTTGCTTCCACTGCTTTTCACAACTGAGAGAAATTGGTTAAAGGTCTCATTGACAGTTGTGTTTTCCATTTTCTTTCTGAAGCTGCCCACCCTGTTTCGTGTGCCAGTACCAACCAGTACTGCAGTGGCCCCTCCTAGAGTGGAAGCAGGGGTGTGGGTGCCCTGACTATGTCACATAGGAGACACCTAGTGCCAAAGTCCTCACAGTCCTGCTCTTCCCTCATCGCATGCAGGTACTGCAGGATGTTGGTATTGTGCTACAAAGAAAGGTTGTGTAAAGGGGAGGTGATTTTACAGCCTGCCCACCAGAAGGCAGTCAGGTGAGCCCCGATGATATTTCATTATCTTGTCCTCTTCCCATCAGAGGAAGCTATCAGGAATTCTCCTCTCTGCCACCCTACAAAAGGTATCGAGGAGGTGGTTTGAGAGATGAAAAAGGAGGACTTGGCTTTTAAATTCACAGAAACACAGTGAGTCAGGAAAGGTTTCTAGAAAAGATGGATACAATAATAGCACAGCTGGTTTATTTTGATCTTTCCTAAACATGTTCTTTACATCTTTCTGCTGATTTTTTTCTCAGCAGAGAATTTTGCCCTGTGAGCCCACCCCCAACACAGACAGGGCCAAGCAGCATCCACCAGTCCCACCTGTACCCACCAAACCCTGAGTCTCAGCTGTGGTCATGAACTGGGAGCAGAGGATCATGTCCTACAGTGAGAGCTAGAAGAGGGTAAGGGAAGACAACAAATACATGGCAGGGAAGATGAATCAGTGGAGTTCAGTCGGAAGGAATGCAGTCCCCAGGCCATCACTGAGAGCCTCCAGCATGAGGAGCAGTCCTCAGGGTGCATGTCACTGTTAGCCTGGCTGTCTTGGGGCAGAAGACAAAATTCTCATAATCTGTCAATAGGCATTACCTGAAAATCTCTAGTCCCTGGTTCTGCCCTGATTCACTGCTTCAATGAATTTGTGCCAGGTAGGGACTCTGCTGATTGCATCTAAAAAGAAACAAAATAAAAACCAAAACATCACTATCAGCAGTTTGACAAACCACTTCTATCTTTGACAGGCAGCATATTGACTCATTTCTGCTCATTTGCATTCCAATTCACTTTTCATTTCACATTTCTCAGCATCACATCGTAAAGTATTTGTCCTGGCTTCAGCTGAGATAGAGTTAATGTTCTTCCTAGTAGCTGGTACAGTGCTGTGTTTTGGACTTAGGATGAGAAAGGTGTTGATAACACACTGATGGTTCAGTGCTTGCACTATGTCAAGAACTTTTCAGCCTCTCATGCATCTGGACTCACAGTCCACACGTTGTCATGCTGCTCTGTGACTGTCTTGTTTCTGTGTTTTGGAAGCCTTATACCCACGTGTTCTCAGAGCAGACTAAGATTGGCTCCATGCTTCCTTCCAACAGGAATATACAGGTATAATCCTAATAAGTCTCTTTCTAAAGCTATCTATATACTTATCTATAGACTTTTATATATATATATAGACTTATATATATCTATAGACTTATATGTATCTATAGACTTTTTTATATATATATACTTATCTATAGACTTATCTATGAAGATGAAATTAATGTAGTAGAAACAATAAGGAGACCCAGAAAGTTTCCCCCCAAAAGACCACACAAAGCAGAAGAGCCAGCCAAGGCTTCATGCATCAGAAAATCTCATTTCAAGGTGGATTTCAAACATAGAGCACAGGTGACGATGAGTTTCCCCTAGTTCATGGCTGAGGGAGCCTCCAGCTGCTGGTGGGACCTTGGCATGGTGCAGACCAGGGTTTTATGTGCTTCCTTGTCCTTAGGCCAATGGCCTGAGCATCCCCCACAGCCTGGAATGGTAAAGGTGCCCTTTTGTATGTTTGCTGTGGGGAATCACTCAGCTGCACTTCAGTCCATTGCTCCCTGCTCCACAGGTGGCTCCATGGCAGCAACTGCAAAAGAAGCCCTGGGTCAGAGAGAGTCAAGGTTAAACTGAAGCAGACACAGAGTCCCTTCTTGCCACAAGACTAATGGTATTACTCACACAGGCTGAACAAGATCTATCCCAGGGCTTATGAAGACTGTCAGCTTTGCACCAGTGGATAAAAGGCATTAAGGAAACCTCCTTTTTTTCTCTCTCGATGTGTTGTCTTTTCTGGGCCGTGCCCATTTGCCAGGGCTGTGCTCTCATGCTGAATGCATTTTGAAGCTCTCCTCAAGTGCTGTGTATTTAATTGGCTTCCAGGCAGGCACCTCGTGTGACACAGCCTGTCTTGTTGGCGCTCTGTGAAATATTGGCTGTTGTTCTTTTTCATTTGGCACACAAGTGTTCGCACACAGTGTCCAAGTCACCGATGACATGATCCCTGGAAGAAAAACTTCCTTGGGGAGCAGGGCCAGTACATGCAGCTTTGGGCTAACTACAAAATAAGTCCCTGCACCCTTCCACCCCGCCCCCCCCCCCCCCCCCCCCCCCTTTTTTTTTTTTTTTGGTAGAAAATCAAAACTACACTCAGATAAAAATGACTATATAAGTTGATTACTACCTAAAGATGTGTTGAATGAGCCCCAAATCAGTACGATTGCACTTTTACCCTGTACCCGTGATTACAGCTGAAGGATGAACCCCAGCTCCCGTTGCATTCATCCTCGTCCCTTGGTAGCCTTTTGCCTCTTACAGGGGCAAGCTGTGGTCCAGAATGACTTGCCAGGATTCAGCAGCAGCTGACCTGAAAGGAGGTAGGGCTCCTCAGCAAGCCTCCTGTCTTGGAAACCCATCCTCTCCAGAGCAGACCCTGCTGGGTCTCAGGTCTTACCATGGTTTCCCTTTTTATTGCTCTATGTTTTTGTTTGTTTGTTTGTTTGATTGTTTTTTTTTAAGCTGACTGCTGGTAGCAAACAGTAAAACCCCAGTTTGCTGACACTGCTGCAAGGATGATCATAGATTCCTCCTAGTTTTCAGGAAATACTGAAAACTCCAAGGCAGAGAAGAGTCAGCTGTGAGGAAGGGAGGAGAAACACGGTAGGAGCTACTCAGCTGTCCTGGGAGACTTGCATCCTTCAGCTAATAACTGAAGTAGGGTCTAACAATGGAATTAATTTTAAATTGCTTAAACAATCAAGGAGCAATTACTTCCTTTAATTACAAGAAAGATGGAGGAAACAATAGGACTTAATTCCAATAAAACCTCAACCGCCTGGGCTATGATTTTTATGTAACACAAAAGTGACAGAACTTGCTGCTTTGTGCTCTGTGTGCCTGAAAATGCTGTGCTTTATCTGCACTGCTGACATGAGAAACCATGGTATGGACTTTGCTTAATACTCAGCACCTGACTGAAAAATAAACCCGAGCCCTACACTTTGTTTTTAAATTATAATCTGAAGTCTGTGCAGCAGTATCTGCTCTCAGTGCCAAAGGTCACTGGGAGAACCCTGCACTAAGCTGAAGGATGCCCTGTTTGCTTTGATATTGCTTATTAATTATAGGTTATTTTAGACTCTCCCCAAGTATGGTGATTCTTTCACAGGGCACACAGCTAACTAGGTCTCTCCATGGAGGGGCTGAAGGCTCAGTCAGGGGAATGTGAGTGGGACCTTTGGGTAGTCTCAGGCTGGAAGAACTTACTGAAATGTGGGTAAACAGGGAAATGAGAGCAAAAGTAACAGCTGGATCAGTTGGCTGCTGGAGCACTGCAGGCAAGCTGGTGAGTGGCACAGCTGCAGAGTAGTTTTAGCTTGCTTCTCCCTGCTTTTTTGCCTTTGTAATTGCAGTTTATTTTTTTTTTGCCACTATTTTTAGCATTATTCCAGTTTGCTAGCTTCTAACCTTCCTGCTGTAATGACTGCTGCAGAGATTGTTGTGAGGAAATTTCTTCTGACTTTGTGGATACATTTGTGCAGCATGGAATAAAGAAGGCCTGAGGCAAGCTATTGAACAACAAGGAAAAGACGAAGTATTGACTCACCAGTTCAGTAAGCATCAGCTGCTGGTGTGCAGAACAAGGCAGGGGTCCTATGAGGAAAAAAATCTCCCTTGATCATGTTATTAAGGAGTATCTCATAAGGCAGAGAAAGAGGAGGACTGGAAGCAGTTGCATGGTCTACAGTAGGCCTGGTAATTTTTGAGTACTTGACTTTGCAGCACATGACTCTGTAAGGCACACAAATCCCCACACATGTATTTCCAATTCATGTAGATCAGTGGCAGTTTTATTCCTGGCATTAGTGGTTCCATTTAGTCTCATCTTGGTGCTCGTTGCTTTTACTTAGTATAACCCTTTCTGACGTCCTGAGTCACTTCAGGAGAGGAGGACATGAGGATCCAGCTTTAGCTTCTCCAGGCAGCTCTCTCGGTCCCATGCCTCGGTTGTTGTCAAGGAGACGTGTCTCTGGCATATATCTTCTCTGTGGTTTCTCCTAGTATGCTTTTCCATTGCTATGGAGACTATCAGAAACTCATTTAGCAACTCCCAATGCCCCACAAGGAGTGGGTATTTCATAACTCACTGCTCAGAACATGGGATACTGTTTAATTTTTGGCCTTGCACCTGCACTGTCCAGCCTGGCTATGCCAGAAACTGTGCTGAGATGTTGCCACCATAAAAAATCATAGAATTGTTAGGGTTGGAAGGGACCTCTGACACAGCACAACTTTAAGAGCAAGGCTATAAAAAGGTGTCTTCAGTGGGGACAGTTTTGAACCTGAGGCAAGCCTTGCATGTGGGTGGCAGCTGAAGGCTTGCCTCGGCTACTTGGCATGGATCTTGAAGTCAAAAACTCACTTACCCTCCAGGTCTTCAGCTTGCATTCTGCTGAGTTCTCATGTCATTGTTTTTTCCTTTAAAGAGACCATTTCAGATCAAGAAGTATTTCCATGCTGCAGGTGAACTGTAGCTCTGGGGACCTTAGGGTTTCCTAATAATTTCTTTTGAGGAGACATAATTACAGGAAAAGCTACTAAGAAACAAGTCTCTGGATGGCAAGAGGGACTGAACTTGCTGTGATAAAGTCAGAAAAGCCCACAGGTTTGAGGACTGGGTCAGAAAACACAGGTATGGTGGTCTTTCATGGATACTACATAAAGCTAAATGGATGAAATTCAGGAAAATGCTTAACTACAATCATGCAAGAGAGAGGGAAACAGAACTAATCTGTTGGCTACCACTGCAGGGCAGAAGAGAGGGAACCATGCAGTGGAGCTGGTGGTGTGGAGGCATGCAGTGAGAGGGAAGATTGGTGACTTGCATTAGCCAACTGTCAGCATCCTGACACTGCAGATGAAGGCTATGTCACCCTCAGGGCAGTACCTGAGTTTGTGTCAGGAAAACGGTGGGACTTTGACTGCCAGGGAATGGTGAGTCAGTTGTGCTAGAAGCAGCAGCATCCCAGCAGTAGGAGGAGTACTAGCAGGCTGGAGGAATCTGAGCATGTGCTGGCACTGTGCACTCAAACCACTCTAGCCAGTACAGAAGTGTTGGCTTTACTAAGAAAACACAGACATAAGAGAAGTTATCATTTGGGGTTTGCAACAGCTGGTACATAGGCAAGTGGTCACTGCTGGGCTGAAGGGCCAGCAAGCAGTGGGTTTGAGCACACCCGAGTGTGCTTTCTTCTGAGACAGGAGGGAGAATAATCCTTGCAGCCCAGTCCAACAGAGCCTCAGTACCACAGGAAGACCCTTTCAAAGAGGATGCCAGTGAGCAGGCAAAAATTAGAAATAAATAGGAAAGCCTATCAAACAATAAAGTTACACATTTAAGGTGAGAACTATGGCCTCTCTCAAGAGCTCTGTGGCAGTTCCCAGCTCCCTGCCCTATTTGCCCACTCCAGAGCACAGTCTGCCATACTAGCATCATCCTCAACTCCAGTTTACATCAATACATGGGTCTGTGCCCTGCAGGAACTCAGAAACAGATATGCCATAGTTTAGGTGCTGGGCTAGAAGGCCATAGGAGGACTCTTGAGGTTGGGATAGTAACTCCATTACCCTCTTTGGGTAAATCAGAGCCCACCCATAACCTGAAATCTGTAATTAGCCAAATAATCTCCAAATCACCACCTTAGCACCAGACAGAGCCATAAACATTCAGCAGGTACTAGGAACTGAACTCAGCTGAAAAGACATATATATATAAATAAAATCAATCAATTCAGGCATTTGACAAAAATGTAGATCAAATTTCCATATTATACTAAGGCACATGGTCTGTAATGATGCAGGGTTTGGGAACCCAAAGGAATCACATATACCCTGTCATGATGCAAATCATTCCATTCACTGCTTTAAAAATCAGTTAGTTACATGTGCAGCTGCTTTAAGGTGCTGATGGGCACTGATCACCCTGATGCACACTGAGCTGGGTTTCCATATATTGGATATATTTCTTTCAAACTTAGATGTCCTTTTTCTCCCCTGTCTTGGATTCCAGATTTAAAGGATGTTGATCCAGCTAATGTCTGTGGAATCACAGAATCATTTCAGTTGGAAAAGACCTCTAAAATCATCAAGTCCAACTGCTGACCTAACACCACCATGCCCCACTAAACCATGTCCTGAAGTGCCATGTCTACATGGTTTTTGGACACCTCCAGGGATGGTGACTCCACCACCTCCCTGGGCAGCCTGTTCCAATGCCTGATCACCATTTCACTAAGGAAATGATTTCTAATACCCAGTCTAAACCTCTCCTGGTGTAACTTGAGACCATTTAATCTCGTTCTCTGTATATGTATGATTACACCATATATGCAAATGTATTTCAGAGGGGTACCTAGACCCAAAGAGCAGTTACCTGTGCAGCTCTGGTTCATACAGTTCCATTTCTCAGTATCACTTTTTTGTCTCATCATGGGTTTTCTCCTCAGCATTTAAGCATGCAGCTTGCTCTTTAGCTGTGTGTTTGTTGAAGTGTACAGGCAGGATTTATGGATTTGTGAATGTGTCATTATGGGGTTGGTGGGTCTGCATGCTTGGAGCTGAATTCCATTTATCTGGAGAGTAGGTGTTTAACTAATGGCCACATCAGGCAGGGAATAAATTCAGGGCAGCTTCCAGTGTCAGTGTGTTACAAAAACATCTGAATGGATGAGCTGAGAGAGCAAAACATTGACTGTTTTTATATTCAGTGAACAGAAATAACACGGAGAAGCTCTATCCCTGTGCATTACTGATTTTTTCAGGGTTAACTTTATTCATTCTGAATGATCACCATATCTGCAAGACTGAGAAACACAAGTCCAAGGAACTGAGAGAACTGAGTCATTACAAACCACAGGCTGAAGCCAATCTGACTAATATTTCAAATAGGAATTTAAAGGAACTTACATGAAAAACAACAATCAGTTTGTGTCACTTGGCAATTTCTTTCTAGCTGAATGAAAGGCTGATCTTGTTTGTTGAGAAGCCTTTGGGTTAAAGGGCTGTGCACATGAGCTGTGGTTCAAGGAGGACAGCAGTGTTGTGAGCTGGGCAGAAGTTTAGTGTGAACTGTGATCTAGAGAAACAGTCAATGAGAGAAAGGGAAGAGAGATGTGCTCACTCTGCTTCAAATGCTGAAAATCCCACTGACTTCAGGCTCTTGGACTCTTCTATAGCAGAATTATTAGCCTTCATCTTGTGTTGTGCTACATCAAGGTCTTTTCATGCTAAATATAAAGGAAGATGTAATTTATGCCTAGAAAGCTTTATACAGAGTTTTATAGAGCCACATCTCTTTTCTACAGGAGAAATCACAAGTATTGGGGACTAAAAAGTATCATTTATATGCAATTCACCAAAAACCCCTCAAAGAACATGTCATACTACCTGATGAGATCTGCTGTCTTTCTTCTGCTTGTTTCTTGTTAAAGCCTTGGAATTTTCTCTGTAAACATGCAAAAACTGTATTTTATGAAGGCTGCAAAAGAAAAGCTTGCAAATTGGGAAAAAGACAGTTTTCAGGTTGACTAGGGATAATGTATGCTTTTTAAGTACAAGAGCCCACAATCTTTTTTCATCCTGGCCTGGAGATGTGTCAAAGCTGAGTTATTGAAGGAAGCTGTGGTTTGTAAGGCTGTTGTTAGAGAAGCTGGAAATTGTAGTGATTTAGATAGGGCACTACAGGAAGATGATTTGGTGGTTACAGTGCATGTAAGTTATTTGGGAAGTCAGATTCTCTTTTACATAATGCCAGACAGCTCTCCCACACTGAGCTTTTCACAGGCTCAGATTAATATCAGGTCTTTGCACTGAATGTATCCTGGCAGTAGAAGGCAATTTATCCTTACCTGATTTGATTTGAATTGTGCCATCATTTAGAAATGGACAGAGCCTTTCTCACAAAAATAACATGCAGTAACAGGTGAGATTTCAACCAAGTAGCACTGGGGGCCTCAATTGCCCCTGTGGAGACTTTGAACCTTCCTGGGTTTGCTCTAGATAGTGCCAGCTGACTGTGGCCACAGGAATACCTGTCCCCTGCAGTGCCAGGTAGAAGGGCCACAGCTGAGCTGGAGCAGGGTGACTTCTACTGCTGACCCTGGGCTCACCCCAGCTTTATCCAGACCAACTCCCTTTCTTTTCTGCTGATGAGTGTTTTTCCACCCTGGTAGAGTGTTATCATTCAAACATCCTGAGGTGTGAAAGACTTTTTTTTGCTGGTTTCTTAAGGAAGTGGAGGCTATGTGGTCCCTCTAGTAATAACTTTTGGTCCCACTGCCAGCTCTGAGGTCAAGTACCTCAACATGTCAGTTTCCACAAAAACACCCTTTGGAAGTACTGTGAGAAAACTCAAGGGGAACTTGAGAAATGTGTGCAGAACTGACAATCTGTTTGTCTTCACATATAAAATCAGTCCCCTGGAAGATTGCCCAGGTCAGAGCAGTGAACTTCTGCTTAAATCTCTGAATCTGGCCCTGTGGCCCTCCCTGTTGTGCTCTGATCCTATGTTTTATCTCATAAAGATGAGTTATTGAGCTGTCACTCAATGTATGACCCAAGAGACTTCTCTAGTCATATTGAAGTCTATTCTATAGGCTTCAAGGAATGATGGAGAGAAGAATGTGGTAATGTTGCAACTCGGAACACATGAAAAAACAAGTGGGAAAATCAGCCGAGAAAAAGCAGATGAAGTTAGAAAAGATTAAAGGATAAATACCTCGGGGAAGTTTACTGTGTATTTCACTTCTCATTGTACTGCACCTCTTAGAACAATTTTTCTTTTAATGCTCATAGCACTCCACTATCAGCAATAGGCATCAAAGTGAGCTAAATTAACAAGCTGTATTCATTACATTATCCATACAAATTCCCTTGGACTTACACTTTTCTGTCTTTCTCTTTCAAACTACCCCTTCTACAAACATGACATAAACTTGGGTCTGTAGAGCATGAAAATATATGTGAGAGAACAGTTATAGTAACAGATGGAAATTCTCAGCTTCACCAGCAAGATGAAGCATCAAGTACACTCCTAATTTTTCAGAGGGCCTCACAGTGCAATCGCCTTTTGCTATTGGCACCCACAGTAAAAGAGAACTGCTTCCTGCTCCAACCTTGTCTTCTTTTCTGCAGTGCAGTACAGTGAATGCCAGCTCTGTTCCAGCACCGTGCAGCATTTCATAATAAGCAATTGCTCCTAGACCTGATTCAGCTCTTCACTCTTGCAGGATGCAGTGTTTCTCATTAAGCTTTTGCCCAGGCTCTCCAGAAATAATGCAAGCAGCACAGATCTCCCAACAGCTGCCAGTCAAAACAGCCAACTCTTAAACCAACATGAACTATTCTGCAGCCATGCTGTTTGGCATGCAGATAACAGGACAACTTGGGCAGGACTTTGGGTACAGCCCTGTCTCGTTGAGCAGAAGAGAGATGACTGCTGCTGGTGGCACACATTTTATTCACCATGAGTAAAAGCATATTTGATTCTCAGCCAGCACCATCTACCAATGAAATATGCAACTGTTCCACAAAGAGTTTGATTTTCAGAGATGTGAGACATCTCACCTGGATAAGTTCTTGTGTGACCTGGTATAGGTAACACAGCTTTGGTAGGGGAGCTGGACTAGTTGATCTCTCAAGGTCCCTTCCAGCCCCTGACATTCAGTGACTCTGTGATTCTTTTTAACTGAGTTGCTATGATGCTGTCAGTCCAAGTAGATAACACACTGCATGCAGTCTATGACTTCACTTGAAGGCACTCTGTGTGGCTTACAGAACTCACCCAAGCATTGCTGCAGTTTCTGCTTTTCTGAAGACCAGCATGCAAACTGCTGCTTTGGGCCAGCTCACCATTTTTACCCTGGCTGAAATGTAACAGATACAATATGGCTGATTGTATTAACAAAAAATACTGCCTTTCTACCATCTTCCCTTGGGTGTTTCAAGACTTAAATATTTAAAGACCTGCAACTGTTTTAGGTGGTGTGATTGTTAGGTCAAAGTAATTCCAATGATGACTTGTTTAGGGACCAGTCATGTAAATGGAAGTCTTCAGTTTATATATGATTGTTGCTGGTAATATGTAAATGATATCTATGACATTTAAGGAAACACATTTAATACAAAGCATACTGCTAAAAACAGAAAATGAAGAAACAGCTTGTACACACAAGCAAGGGCCTCTGCAGTTCATGAGGCAATCAATTTATAATGAATGTCTATGACAGGAACTCAGATATTTGTTCACATACTGTACATAAGGTTACGCTACCCAGGAGACAGAAAATACCTTAAAGATGTAAGCCCCTTCAAGAATGGGTTGTCCAGGGAGGTGGTTGAGGCCCTGTCCCTGGAGGTGTTTAAGACCAGGCTGGATGAGGCTCTGGTCAGCCTGATCTAGTGTGGGGTGTCCCTGCCCATGGAAGGGGGGTTGGACCTAGATGATCCTTGTGGTCCCTTCCAACCCTGACTGATACTATGATACTATGAAATTCAACAGTGCAAAATGAGAGTTCTGAGAAAGTGAATGTGTTGAATTTGTTGCACTGATGTAGAGGAATACTGTGGAGTAAAAGTTATCCTCTAAAAGACCTTGAGGAAATGGAACAGATGGTTCCATGTGCTATCCCACTTCAATTCAAAGTGGCTTTATAAATACTCAGAAAAAGTAAAAGAATATTTCCCTTAGTCTTTTATGCAAAAAGAAGATCAAAGGCTATTTTTGTTAATAGTATTCAAATCACAGTGCATTTATTATGGAATGTAAGATTGACTTATTTTGCATTGGTAAGATTTTTAACCCCAAACTCCAGGATGTTTGACGTGCCTTGCTGTTAGGACTATTTGTACATTGGATTTCTGTGTTAACACACAGACAGGATGAGGAAAAATTCCAGGCTGGGATGAAACAAGACAGGTCCCAGCACAGAGTACACCATTTGTCCATGATGGGCAGTATCTTTGCTCAGTAGCACAACCTCTGTACCTCACTATACTTGGCAATGGTGTTAATGAGGAAAACATCAGCAGTCCTGAGGGCCCTACACCCATGCGCCGACGGGCTGCGCCTGTGCCACCAGTACAGAGTGTTCTGGACACCCTGGGCAATCTGTGCCTGCACAGATTGGCCATACATCACATGTGCTTTGAGTCTGCTGCATCCAGAAAACAGTGCTTAGGGCCACTCAACTGAAAAATCTGGTAGGTGACTGATAAAACAGGATTCTGCCATTAAGCAATTGGCAAGTAGAGAAAATAACTGTTCTAGGAATCCTTTATACTTTTTAAGAGGCATCCATCTACAATATACAGGCTACAGGATCTTGGCATCTGGTACGTCCCTGGTCTAGTTAAATACTGTTTTGCTCTTGGCTTCTTTCCTGTTTCCAGAAGAGGAATAGCATCTCCTTTCCTCTCACGGTTGGTGATTATTTTTCTCTCAATCTGTAGCTTTGCTATGGATCAGAGAGAGCCAAGGGCCAATAGTGACTTGCAATCCTCAGCACATGCTGTTTTTTTCTAGACTTAATGCTTAGTAAGGAAATAAAGTAAGAGATGCAATATGGTGCTTACTGCCCTATTTCAGCACATTAAATACATACAACCTGCACTTTATTTCAACTAAAAATAACACTCAGATTAATACAGCTTTATTTTATGTATTAATCAGAGAAATCATTACCATGAATTACAAAAGCAGGAAAAGTGTGGTTCATAGTATCTGTCACTCCAGAGCCCTGCATTGGGATGCATGTGGACAGTTTGATGGAGTGAATTGAGCATATGCCCAGGAGTGAGACAGGAGATGTATCTCTTCAAGTGACATCAACTCATTTAAAACAGATCTTTTAAATCTCTATTTCCATTCAGAGAAGGTCCAGATTTAGACACCTCATTTATTTACTTTAACAAGACTCAAGAATCTACAGATACAACTGATATCAGTTCTGGCCACCAAGTATCCAAAACCAAAGTCCCAAACTTGAGGACAGAAAATTAGAAGGCAGTTTTGAAAACCCTGGCCTCACCTTCCTTGGGCTTTTTCATTCATGAAGTGGTATCTGAATGGCCTTATCCATCTTTGCAAAGTGGCTGACTGAAATCTGTAGCTAACCAAGTGCTCTACAAATAATCATTGCTCTATCTTACAAATTTTGATGAGCATTTTAACTACTACCCATAACATCATCCAAGTTTTACAGGAACATTATCCTTGTAGAAACAAATCAAGTATGTCTTTTCATTTGGAAACTATATAACATTTTACTGTTTAAAGGCTGTGCACAACAGCAGTTTAGAAAGCTAAACATCGCTGATCCATTTTACAAATGGAGACAGCTGCACTCAGAAGAAGGATCTGCATTAGACCTCTCAGACTGCAGCAGATACACCTCCAGAATACAGGATATCTGATACAAAACTTACCCTACCAAACACTAAGTCAGTGGTTCTTAAACTCTTGCTATACGTGGGCAGCTGTTGGTCGTAGTACGCCAGCTTTCTTTGTGCCTCCCCTTGCTAAATTAGTTTGAAAGGTAGTTAAAAATAAAATTCCTAGTATTACCTTATCCCTCAAGTGATTAATGTTGTTACCAGTGGGATACTACTCAGTTATTAAAGGAAAAGAAAAATCATCACCTGCTGCACTACTTGGGGCAGAGGATATCCGGCAGACTTTGCTGGAGAGTAAATTAGCATCAGACCTCTAATTTTGCCACATGTTGTGTGATACCGGATGTCCACATCAATTATAAAGAAGGGGAAAAAAAGATCTATCATAGCTCATGGAAGCAATTGTTTTTGCAAACCTGATGCCCTGAAGATGCCCAAGTGTATGCCAGTTGAAACGCAGCCTGATGGGCGCTGCATGGTCTTGCATCACAACGGCATTATGTGGCAATGAAGCCGTGTGATATTTTTTGTCTTGAAACTGACTTTGAAATCTGTACATGTTTTGTGTGCATTGCTTATGGACTGTAAGCCAGCAAGACCATACTGGCAGGATGATGGCTGCCCAGCAGAATCCAAGGGAGGCAGCAGCATGCCATCTGTCTCAGCTAAAGCACCAACAGAACCGTGGCCTATTAGGCACAGGGGAATTTTAAGTGTCTCCTCAGGGTTTTCAGTGATCTCAAATCTAGGATATTGCAATTAGAAAATGGCTTTGACCTATCCAGGTCTCTTTGCTGATTAAACTATTGCAATTTTTTCCGTAACTACGGAAATATTCTATAGCACAGGCCCCTGCACGCAGAGGGGAGCATGCCCGCAACTTCTTAACAAAGATTAGCAGCAGGGCACTCTAGCACTCTTCACAGCCTGGGGGTCCCGGCTCCTCTGGAGGCTCACGGGTCTCGGGCTTCCCTCATGCACTGGGAACCTCGTTTCCCTCAGGACCCAGCACCTGGGATCCCCCGAGTCCCTCACAGCTGGGGACTGGGAAGCTCCGCCTCCCCTCATGCTGCTGGGTCCGCGGTCCGCCGCGGTGCCAGGATCCCCCGCATCCGTTCACGCTGGCCACGCTGCCATCCCCTGCCTCCTCTCATACCCAGCGGCCCAAGGTTCCCCTCACAGCTCAGGGACGGAAGCCTATGAGATGTCACCGGCTCTAACAGTGCAGCAACCTCAGGCTCCTCTCCAGATCCAGGGGGCGAGGCTCCCCCGCGCCTCTCACGCCCCGGGGCGGCGACAATGGCCGCCCGCTCCCCCACGCCTACTGACAGCCCGCACCGACTCCCGAAGCCCCGCGGGGCGGGCAGCCGAGGGCACCCCTCGGCCGGCGGGGAACCCTCTCCCACGACTACCGGGGGCGGAGCGCCCCCGCCCCCGCGCCCCGGCCCCCGCCCTCCCAGCGTGCCCCGCGGAGGGGGCGGGCGGCCCATGTCCGCGATCCCGGCATGCCGTGCGGTCGGGCACTAGCCGGAGCAGCCGCCGCGGCCGTGTCCCCTCCCTCCGGTGTGAGACAGCAGCCGCCTGCGGAGCGCGAGTGAGGAGCCGCCGCCCGCGCCTCTACGCCCCGCTTCCTCCTTCTCATTCTCCTCTTCCTTCTCTGCCGCCGCTCCTGTTCCGCGCCGTCGCCCGGCCGGCCATGCCGTCTCGGGCAAGGTAATGAGCCGCAGAGCCCCGGGGTCTCGGCTGAGCGGCACCGGCAGCAGGCAGCACTACCACCCGCGGGGCTGGAATGACTGGCAACCCAGGTAGGCAGGGCTGGGGCAGGGGGCGCGGCCTGGCCGCCTGCGGTACGCGGGGGCCGGGGCAGCGGGACACCGCGGCTGGCCGTTCGGCCCGGCCCCGCCGCCGGGCCTGGGGCTGCGGGGCGGCGCGGGCCTCGGCGGCTCGGAGCGGCGGCAGAGCCACTTCCTGGCTGTCGGGCCTAGCGCGGGGCGGGTGGCGGCGGGCCGGCTCCGGGCCTAGGCGGCCGGGAAGGGGTTGGCTGTGGTCGTGCCCGAGCGGGAGCCGAGCCGGGGCGCGGGGGGGATTTCCGGATCCGTTTCTGCCGGCAGCTAGAGGCGGGACAGGTCTGTCACCGCGCGGGGCTCGGTGGCACCCCGGTCTGGGCTCTGAGCTGGCGGGTGGGAGCGCGCCTTCCTTTCCCCGCTTCTCCCGCTGTCCCTCCTCGCCGTGGCCTCTCGCGGCCCGGGGTGGCTGTAACGTGTCTGAGTGGTATCTGGTGTGTGACTGCTGGCAGCGGCTTCCCTCTCCCCGCGCATCGCGTTGGGAGACGCTTCACTGGGAAGCTGAAGCACTGGGGGCCTGCAGTGAGGTGGAAAGCTGGGGGTTGAGCTTGATACCTGCGTTTTTTTCCAGCCTATTTTTGTCCTGACAGTTAATGGGAGAAGATCAGAGGCTGCAGAAGTGCTCGTGGTCTTTCGAGGGCTAATAAAATAGTACAGGGTTATTATTTTTATTTTTGGTCTGGAGAAGGTAGTTGAGCTGTAAGTAGCTTGGGGTGAGAGCTTATCCAAGGTGTTCAGTTTTTATGGTGTATTTATGCTTGGTGCTTCACTCAGTGATTGATAGAATTCATAGAATCGTTTGGTTAGAAAAGACCTATGAGACCATCGAGTCCAACCATTGTCAGACTCTACCAAGGCTGGTGTTAAACCATGTCCCTCAGCACCACATCTCTGGGGCTTCTGAACACCTCCAGGGATGGGAATTCAACCACCTCCTTGGGGAGCCTGTTCCAGTCTTTGAGAACCCTTTCATAGAATTGTTTTGGTCTAGTACAGAGTGTATTTCAGGTCCTGATTATTTCTAATCTGTTTGCCATACTGCTCAGCATTGCTGTTTTGAGTAAAATTTGTGTGGAAATTGTAAATAAATCTGGTATTTCTTAAATTATCTTTTTAATGTGGAAGATTTGGAGGGGTTTTTTTAAGTGGTTTTGGAAGTTTAATGCATTGTGGGATTCTGCTCTTAAACTTCCTGGCAAAGAAGAGAGTGACATGTGCTGGGGGATGTGCTTACAGATGACAGTCCCAGTCGTGTGTAATTTGGACTGGGAAAACTGGGTGGATGTGAAGGTAGATCTTGTGCAACAGATGGAACTTCAGTATTTACTGTGAAGGAAACATTCCTTTTGCTTGAACAGCTAGCAGCCCAGCCTCTAGAGCTAATGCTAGAGGCCACTAAATTCTTAAATGGTGTGTTGGAGCGTGGTTACTTAAGTTCCAGTTTCTTCTGTTATTGAACTGCTTGGTCGAACAGTAGCTTTTCTTCACTTAAAAATTCACAAGCCTCCTTGTTTGCATCTTCTTACAGCATTTAGATTTTTAGGGGAGAATGATGAAGTCTGGTCTTACTCCTTTACTACTATCTAGCTTCAGATATCTGGGCTGCAGTCTGAACTTCAGTACTCTAAGCCTTGACCTTCCCACCTAGAAGAAAGCAGGTGCATCTTGTGTCTTTGCAGCAGATGGCTCCCATAAATGCTTTTTGGTTAGATATATTAATTTGTTACTAATTCTAAGCTTTAGCCTTAAAAAAATTGCACCTTACAGGGCATGGAAAGCCAATTTCTTCCAATATAACATTGTCTACAATAGATTCAGTTGTGTTTAGGGGTGGATGTGAGAGTGTAACTGCAGAAATGCTTTGCCTGGTGATAAGGCTGGTTTAAGAAGTTACACTGTTAGCTTAGTGTCTGGTGCTGGTCCATTCCCCATGCTACAGTTTGGTGCCTTCTTAGCTCTCAAGTACAGCTGCTGTAAGATGGGCTGTAAATATAACCATCCCAGAAGTCACAGCAGAAACACGAAGCTTGAAAGCACTAGGGAAAGTGTGGCAGACTAGAGGAGCTTCATAGCATGGATAGGGCCTAGTTCTGATTCCATCACACTGCTAAGATACACGTAATGTATCTTCACTGACCCTGTCACTTGTAAGAATTCAACTTTGTCTTTTCATTTATTTTTAACCTCATGAGAGAGCCAAAGAATCAGAAGTGTTCCCAAACAGAACACATTTTTGCCCTTGGACAAAACCACAACACCAATACACCCATGTATTCTTTCCCTCCCATTTCTTTTCTGTAACTTAGTTTCATTTAGCTTAGGTGACATTGCTGGTAAATGCTTTCTCATAAGGTGTGGAAGAGGGAATTCACATGGCTGAGGTATTGAAAACTGCAGCAATTGTGGTTTTTCTCAGGTCCCTAAAGGGCAAAAAAAGAACTGTAATGCATGGGTATATTGTCAGATGGGTTGGGTTTTCAAATTGACATTTTTGTGTGTGTAAAACCGACTAATTCTCTTTGTTAGGACCAAATGCCTCCCAATTTTTGGTAATGATAATCAGCTTTCAGACTTGGGTTGGAAACAGTGTGAAACTGGAAGTTGGAAGCCACATCTTTCAAGGGAGAATTGTTTTTAATTACTTTGATAATTTTTTTCTGTGGTGCCTCCATGAATGCAGTCATATCAGTCAGATGCATGTGGGCTGCTTTTCCTATAGGGTATTGATAGAGTTGTGCATTACAGAGAAAGAAACTGCATATCTACATACATAGAGGCATACTTGTTTGTGCATTGAGGTGTACCAGACTCCAGATTAACAGCAGCACAGAAACTTATAGGTAGATGTTGGATATGTGTGGCAGAGAACAGTGAAGTTTTGTTGAGGAGAAATGATAAGATCTTACTCTTTCTACTTCTTACCATTATTGTTTTCTAGACCTTTAACTTTTCCTATTGACTTTTTTCCTTTCCTTTTTGTTGGACAGATCTTACTGCATTTTCCCTAATACGACTTCTAGTGAAAAAATAAGTTGGTGTGCAGGTCTTGTGTGTAAGCAGAGTTAATTTGGCACAGGACTAAGGGTAATTATATACTGAAACAAGTAATACTTCCCATTGATAGGAGGTGCTCTGGGTGGCAATGCAAGTTTCATGTGGTACTAAGCAGGGATGAGAGTGCCATGTGCACGATGGCTTTCTTATTCCTAGGTGAAAGTAAGGCAAGAAAGATAAGGTTTTAGTGGACAGGACCTCTCTGTCTCTTCTATCATAAATGTAGGTCAGCTGTGGTGTGTATGGAAGGGTGAAAATCTTTCACCTCTGAAAATTTCCAGAAGTGTCTTGCTATTGAAAATGAAGTGTATCCTCATGTTGTGTCAGTTACCAAGTTTTATTAGCAGGGTGCCTGCCCAACCAAGCTACTGCTTAGGTCCCTGTGTGTCTAGACACCATAACACAAGACAGTAAACTGTCTCTCTCTCCTTTCAGGTAGTTTATAACCTAACCAGTACAGCAATATTGGCCAGCACTTTAACTGAAGTACCCTGTGTTTAATTAAAGACAGAATTGGAGGTATTGGCAGGGAATAAAGAAACTCATCAGAGCAAATGGGCTAAGAAAGTGGTGGTTAGAGCAGTGTGTTTTACATGGCTGTGAAGGGCAGGTGCATGTCTTCTACAAAAGGCATGAGTGGTTGTGGATATTGTCTGTTCACAGTGCTGGGCTAATGGGTGGAATGACAAGCAGAGTGTAAGGGAAGTTGAGACAGACTATTTCTTCTGTTTGCATGTACAAGGTACACCAAGTGTTTGATAGAAATAGGCTGAAACCTTAGATTTAACAGGCCTGTAACTGGGAGACCTGGAAGTTGACAACATGAAGGTTTTTGAGCATGTTGCTGAAATTTCCTGAGGATGGGTGCAGAGTCATGGTAGGGTGAAAGTTGGTAAGGCTTCTCTAGCTCTTCAGTGATAGTCAAGAGCATGAGTGAGAAAGATAGGTGTGTACATAGGGAGAGAGTGAGAAGAAAACAGTGCTATGCTGAAGGTGACTCAAGAGCAGTTGTGAGGTACTATTGTGAAGAGGTCAGTGGAAACCTAGGGAAGAGTTTCAGTGTATTATGTGTAGGAGATGCCTAACAGGAATGGGTTCAGTTCTGAACTGGCAACTGGTAATTGACTATGTTGATAAGTTTGGGGAAGGTATGAGATCAAAGAGCATCTCTGCTTTTTGGTAAAATGGGGATCCTAAGTCTGTAATGTGAAAGCCTTTGTTTTTAATGTGATGACAGAGGAGAATAAGATGTGAGAAAGATCAAAGAGGAGGAAAGTGTCAGTGGGAAGAAAAGGAGTTTGGAGAGCAGATAGTCTTCCATACAAGAATAGCTGTACTAGATCAGGCCAATGATTTAGTTAATATCTTATATAAAACAATATAGCTATTGGGAGATGCCTATGGAAAAATAAGAGCTGTGTGGATATATAAATTTCCCTGATGTTCCCTCCTAATGCCCTGATTCTCTCCTATGGATATTGGTGAGCTACTATGTAAGGAACAAATGATACAGCATCAAGAGGCGATTTGAAAAGCTGCTGTGGCTACAGGTAGTTGTCCAGCAGTGGAGATGGCAGAACTGCAGTAGGAGAATAGCTACTTATTTCACTAGTAGAAAACATGGCCACTTACACTCCTGTGCTCTCTTGGCACAAAAGCAGGCTTTGGGTTGGCTCATTCAGGCTTGGGCTTGGCAGGATGGTCCAAGAGCATGGCAAAAGGCGGCTGTCATCGCTCTGCATGCCAGAGGAAGAAAGGTTGGAAACTTGGTGGGAAACTGCTAGTTTGAGTGGATGCAGGGGCTAATTTTAAGTGTTTTAATGGGTAAGATTTTAAGTAATGCAGAATTTGTCTACATTGTAGCAAATAAGCTTGGCAAATAGATCAAGCAAATAAAACTGACTGACTTCAACAATAGTACAACTCATGTGGAAGAGTTGTCTCACAATAAATCCTTCATGTAGATCCTCTACTTAGAAATAAAATCAGACTGAGTGATTTTTGTCTCAAAATAATATCCATATGGCAGGGTCATTCTGAGAGAGCTGCAGATAATGACTAGAATACACCAGACTCTTTCTTGGACAAATATCCTTCAGGTTTCCATGTAACTCAAAACCCCATGATATATTTGATTGACCTATTTTTCTTTTTGAGATAAAAATATTTATTTTTTTTTTTTAAAGAAAGTCTGTCATTGTCAGCCATGCTTTCCACAGGCATGCAGGCTGGCTACTCGCATCATGCTGATACTTTTGATGGCATGAGATGCACACTTAGTTAATTTTCCTTTTTCTGTGTCCCTGGAGAACAAAATTGAGTAGATTATTCCCTCCCCCGCCCCCTTTTCCTTCCTTTTTTTTTTTATTAAAGGGAGGATTTGTGGCCATTTTTGCTTATTTAGTGTGGACTATTTTCTTCTGCTGGACTATTTAGTGTGAACTACTTTCTTTTTCTGGCTGATAAAGGCAGGTTGAAACTCACGCCGTAGAAAATAGAATGCATTCTTTTCCGTATAAAAGATACAGCTAAAATGGTGTATGCAGGAAATTGCTGCTGCTGGTGGTGATAATCAGGCAGTCTTCCACCCAGAACCAGGCACAGATGAAAACTGTCATGTGAGCCCTTGAAGTACTTTGCTTAGTCTCCATCAATAAGCTTTTCAGGTGGAAATGAAACAGTGTCTCATAAAGTGACAAAAAGGCTTTTGAAGCTGCAGTAGAAGGTGATCACAGTCATGCTGATCCTTGCAATTTTCCATTCCATCTTGGTCTAATATCACACGTGTTTCTACTTGTACTTTTGTTTGCCTGTTGCTAACGTTGTATGTTGTGATCAGTATTAGTGCTTGTTCACATCTGTGTTGGTGCCAGCCTATGTAGCTGATCAATTTGTTGTTACATTGCCTTCTTTTGAAAGGTGATGCTAAGCATTGCATCTGTCACATAACTTGCTATCTATTTGGTGCAATGTAATTGAAGTGGAAATACCAACATGTGAACAGGAAAAGTGCCCTCATGAAATATTGGAATGAGTTGAGGTAGCTAGGAGCACAGTTCTTCCCTGGTGGAATGGCTGCAGCATGCCTTAAAGGGCTGGAGGGAGGAGGAGAATAATAAATTCTATGACTTTGACAAGTGTCTGTCTGTAGAGTGGCTCTGTTTTGAGCCCTGAGTGGGTCTGTCAGAGTCATGAATATGTTATTGACAAAGAAAATGGTATGTTAGAGAGACATGTTTGAAGATTAAATGTCTCTTCCCTGTTCATGCAGACCATGCTTTCTTTCCCTGCGAGTTTGCAGAGCAGTGTCCTTTGTCACCAAGGTGTCTGGGTTCCTCAGTAAGGGAGTGCAGGTGACAGATACTGGGATCATGTCACCAGGTCTTGATAAGCCCACATCACAAACTCCCAGTGCTGATGCAGGACCCTACAGTACAATTTGTAAGTTTGCTTCCCACCTGAGAAATGGTGGAGTCCCTGGACAGCCTGAAATGCACCAGCCTCTGAGCTGGTGGGCTCTGCTGCTGGGCTGAATCTTACTATAAGTAGCCTTCAGTTCATCATCTTCCTTCAAAGCAATACGGTCTGTAGCAGCCAGTTCCAGAGAACTAGGTTCTCTGGAAACAGCATATTCCTCTGAAGCATTTTTTTCTCTGCCTCTTAAAGAAAAGGACAGAAACTACTGACTATCTAAGCTCTGCATGTATTGCAGTGTGAGCAATGTTTTCAGTGGAAACTGTTGTGGAGGTTAGCTTGCAGAGAGCTGTTCCCGAAGACAGAAGGAAGTGAGCGTGTGATTTTTTTTCCCAGGGAAACAACAGGTTTCTCTGTTTTACCACAATGGAAAATGTTACCAAAATGTTCAAAAGCTGTGCAGTGGGAAGTGAGGTTAGCTGGGAGCATGTATAGTCCCTCAGTTCATTTGGTACACAGAGCAGTCTTAAATTGTACATTCAATCAGCTTGCCTTCAGACTTAAGAATTTCAGACTTAATGCTTGATGGTTGGAGGTGATACAGCCTATATCACCTTAAAGACAATGCTTTTTGGGGAGGGGGAGGTACATTGGTAACAACCCTTCAATACTTAAATTTATCAATTGGAAATTTGTCATCATTTCACTGAAAGCCTCCATAGTGAACTTCGATGTTTCTCAAAGTGAGCTGGAAGGCTGAGTAAAGTTTTAGGGCAGGACAAAGTCAAGGGGTCCATAGCTGACTGAAGGGTTGACCCATTGTGTAGGCACATTTAATGTTAATAGTGTTTGAAGATACAGTTCAGAACGTTGTGGTTCAACATAACATAGGTAAATGATGAAGGGCCACCTGTATGTCTACAATGCCATTTGACTGTCAGGACAAAGACTTTTATAAGGCTTTGCCTCTTGGTAGCGTAACCTCTTCTAAAATAGTCAAAGCAAGTACTTGACAGAACAGATGGGATACCACAGTGAATGCTGAATGACAAAAATCTTAGTGTGTTTATCTAAAGGTGAATTTGCTTATAGAACATATAGGAATCATCCCTGCCAAGCAAACCTAGGCTCAACCTTTCACGGAGAGAACAAGGCAAAAGAAAAATCTTCTTTTGAACCCTGCTCTAAATTGTCTTTCAACATTCCCAAGAGAATAAGTATGTGTTCTTTAATTGCAGTTGTTTTGGCAGATATCCACCTGTTAGCAAGCTTTCAGGATAGCTTAACAACTGCTTTTCAAACATTTTAGCTGTGTTTTTCCCTGTTTTTCTTTGAGATGCATTTAACTCCTGTTCCCTGAATTTGTCTACCAGTTCTAATCACAGTGTTCTCCTGGAAAGTAAAAAGTACTTTTTCCCAAGAACGTGGTGTCTGTCCTTACTCAAATTGTAGTTAATTAGCAGGAAATGATGCTTTATTAAATAATCAAATGGGCTGTCCAAAACTCAAAATAAAAATAGATCTTTGGAGTTTTCTTAGGAAGAGACTTCTGTCAGTACTTTGAATAGTGTGACTCCAAATACGCTTGAGTTGAACAAACTTCTGTTGGGATGACCAGTGTGAAGACTTGGTTTAAAAAATGTCACCTTTTTCCTTAAAACTTTATTCTGCACATTAAATCAGTTTTCTGATATGAGAGTGGTTTAAACTTAATGCAGCTATCTCTTTTTTTTTACCCACTTTTTATCTGCAAACCTTTATGCTAAATGATAACAGCTCTTAACTTACATTCCAGGTTTTCCCACAGTAAAGCCTAGTCTCTTCTTTTGCAGTTTTTGGTTTGCCAAGTCTTAATGTGTGACTCCTACATTGATTATCAGCTATGTGCTAGTGACACCTCCATTTAAGAAGTGTGTTTACATTGCTCAATAAAGCCCTTACTTTAAATGTGGATGTGTGCATTAGTAGGTACTTTCACAAATGACAGGCACTGTATATACTTAAACCAAGTTGTATCTTTTTTCCACTTCTGGGAAATAATTTTTCCTTGTGTAGGCATCCAACTGAAGAGAGACTTGAGAATGTCTTGAGAAAAGGCCCTGCTGCACTAGAATGCATTTCCTTTGCATGTTGCTGTGTTAATTAGTCCATTCTAACCCCAGTGTGAACTTAAGGTCACCTTTTAAGAAGCATACAACCTTTTTGGCGCAGGAAAATACGTTTGGGATTGTCATTTAAATACGTTGCATTTATAAGTGAATGTGAATCCCACTCCTGTTCTACCCCTGCATAAAAACCCCACTATTTTTCTCTTTGTAGAACTGACAGTGCATCAGCTGACCAGGACAATTTAAAATACTCTTCATCCAGAGATCGGGGCAGTTCTGCCTCCTATGGATTACAACCCTCAAATTCAGCTGTGGTGTCTCGACAAAGACACGATGATATCAGAGTCCACACTGACATACAGAATGAAGAAAAAGGTATACAGATTGCTGTTTCATGTGTGAATTGTGAGGGGACATTGAGAGAGAGGCAGTGAACTGGAAATAGGGGAGAACTGTTCTTTTTTTTTTTTCATTTGTTCAGAAAAAGTGAACTGGTACAGCTCATTGCCACAGTATCACTATGGTGAGAGATTGATCAGGGATGAAAGAAATGCTGTGCTTGATATGAATAGAGACAAAAAGATGCAGCTGTATTGGGAGAAGAATGCAAGAAAGGAGTTACTGCATTAAGATGACCTGAGGTCTTTTCCAACCTTACTGAATCTATGATTCTAAGAGAATAAGCACTTTTTTCCTAGAGAATAGCACTCTGGACGTGTTTGGTCTGCAGGTTGCAATTTCTTCCTGAATATTATCAGGTGCTTCTGGTATGGAAAATGGACCACCTGATTAAATTGGATCCTGCTCAGAGATTGCCCATTGCAGCTTTACTGCAGCAAACTGGAATCATTGCTTGGGACTCAAATCTATGTTTTGTCATGATGGCAATTTTGACCTCATATGAACGTGCTGTATGGATCATACACTTTATTTTCCCTGTTTGTTGGGTTTTTTTGAGGCTGGAAGTACTTTACTTGGAATTTTTAGATACTTCCTAAAGAGTGTCCTTTTAATCTTTATGAAAAGTAAATGTATAGTCTGATTTTTGCAAGAAAATGCCAAATACAGATATTAGATGGGAGAGCATTTTTTTTAACTTGCAGAGTCACTTTTTAGACTATGTAAATCTTAGTCAGGCCAGACTCAGAAAATTCTCCCAGGAATATTGGTGTGGGAGGTTTTGTTCAAGAACCTGAAAAGCATTCACACTCCCCCTGCTTCTCTGCCCTGTAACTGTCTGCAAAGAACTGCTGCATCTTGGGGGAAGTTACAACTGGGTGCACTGATGCAAAGTGATTTTCCTGTACGTAGTAGGCACTGTTATTAGGAGGCAGGCACATGAAACAGGTATTTGTTTATCTGCATACCTTGAGAGCCTTCAGATCTGGTTAACTATAAGAGAGAAACTCGCTTGCAAGTGAGTGTATTTGATGATGTGTCTGCTAACATGGATGATTTTCCTGTGTTTCAGGCAGACTGACCTAGGTTATTCCTGTACTTTGAAGTGTGCTGGTATCTAAAGTGCTGGCAGTATAGTGAAGTATGAAGTTTTGGACAAAATCAGTAAAGCAGTTTGGAGATCCTGGGAAAGTGCTATTTGAAAAGAAAAATGCACCTCGCTCTCCTTCACATGCTGTATCTTTGAGGGCACTTCAGCTATGCTGTTTTGTTCAGGTGTGACTTGCAAAGAGATGATTAAGGTAGTTGGTTCTACAAAGCCCAATTCCAAGTATCTCTAGTTTGTTTTTTATTTTTGAAGGCATTTTTGTAACCTCACAGAGGCAGAATAGTTTCTTTGCTTAACAAGATTTCTCTTTATTTTCTTTTTAATTCAATGAATCTGGAGTCTGCCAGCATGGAGTTTTTGTTTCAAGAACTTCTAGCTTTGTTCTCCTGGATAAGTCCGTGTCATAAGGGCCTAGAATCTTTGAGGAGATATTCTGCCTCCCACCCCAAGTTTCTGATGTTGATAATAATGGCTTCCAACCTGATAATTTCTGGACATTGTTCAGCTCTGAAAACATGCATGAATGGGAGGTTCTGCCTCCCTTAGCAGCCTGTTTACTGCTTTACTATTCTCCTGGTAAATAATTTTCTCATACCCAGTTTGAGTTTCCCTTGATGACAGAGGAGTGGGAAGATTTAAGTTCTTTTAAACTAAATTGAAGGCTTCTGGGTTTTTAATTACAGATATTTTCCCTTCCTGTAACTTTCTTCCCTTTTGATTTGTAACTGATGTTTTGCAGTGTCCTCACTGCAAAAAAAGATACTGCAGTAGCATTCATATGTCATGATATCTACTAGTAACAGTGACATAGATGATCATATTCTTATTTGGTCTCAGATTGAACACTGAAATGAAAATAAATAACTAGAATTTGTATATATTGGGATTTTCATAAAGCTTTTCAGATTGGGAGGTAACTGAAGAGAGTTGCAATGTAGTATCTACAGCCTTATGGCCTCCAACCCTGATTGCCCTGCTACTTGTTAATGCCTCTAAATGACATCTTGTTTTGTATTGTTGGCTAAGATGTACCATTTATGTATCAAGTGGGAGAAAATAGATTTGTGTTGAATTCATTTAAGATCACATCAAATATGCTGTAGCAAATGCTTTCACTCCAGCACACACAATACTCAGCTTTTTAGGGGGTCTGCAAAGACATGTAGTAACTTTTCAGTTGATGTTTGTGGTCTGAACAGATGATTATCTGACACCTTCAGATAAACTGATGTCTTTGTTGCCTTGAATTTGAGTTACATGCTTCAGTTTAGTCATAATTATTGCTTTAAAAAGTAATTTCCTTCATAGGACATGGTTGGTTTGTTATGAGAAAATGGTATTAAGGTGGCATACATGGCAGTTCATGTTTAAAATGCTGTAAATCCAAATATACACAAATCACCTTTAATTGTAGTAGACTTCACAGGAAGTTCTGTAACGGTAGTTTAGCCCTGTGTGCATAGAAATAAACTTCCACTGGTAGCTCACAAGTTCTTTTTATCAAAAGCTTTGCCTTCAGGATGACCTTCTCTACACCTATTGAAGTCCAGATTCACCTTGATGTTTGAACTGATTTTTCTTGTCTGTCCTATAGCCCTGGTGGGCTGCCTTGTTTTACAGAGAGCCACATCTCGTTTTCCTTAGGCATCTTTTATACACTGATGCAAGTGGAATGGTGGAAATACCTTTTCTGAAAGAAGCCTTGCATTTGTTTTTGTTCTGGGTTTAATTTTATTAGTTGATTCTTCCCTGTTTCAGACAGGGAACGTGCTTTAGAAAGCTGCCTGCATGGCTGCCTCAAGCGAACTCCCATACATTGAGTGAAGTATTGGGCAGACTTGGGAAACACTTTCAGTCCTTCACAGCACTGCAGAGGAAGAATCACAGAATCACCAAGGTTGGAGGAGACCTCAAAGATCATCAAGTCCAACCTGTCACCACAGACCTCATGACTAAACCATGGCAGCAAGTGCCATGTCCAATCCCCTCTTGAACACCTCCAGGGACGGTGACTCCACCACCTCCCTGGGCAGCACATTCCAAAGGCTAACAACTCTCTCAGTGAAGAATTTTCTCCTCACCTCCAGCCTAAACTTCCCCTGGCACAGCTTTAGACTGTGTCCTCTTGTTCTGGTGCTGGTTGCTTGAGAGAAGAGACCAATTCCCTCCTGGCTACAACCTCCCTTCAGGTAGTTGTAGACAGCAATAAGGTCTCCCCTGAGCCTCCTCTTCTGCAGGCTAAACAATCCCAGCTCCTTCGGTCTCTCCTCATAGGGCTTGTGCTCAGGGCTTCTCCCCAGCCTTGTTGCCCTTCTCTGGACATGTTCAAGTACCTCCCCCTCAAAATGGTGTGGCAGACCAAAACAATCTTTGGTTTCAGCATTTGAATTTGTAAGTTCTTGTGGATCTAAGAGTAAAAATAATTGAATTACTCAAAAAGGATACTTTTGGTTCCATTTTTTTTGTTGTTGCTGTTACCAAAGATGTACCAATGTATATCTTTAGTGAGAGAATGTAGAATTGAGTTTAAGATGTCAGGGTTAGTGTGTGAAAATATTAACTGTTGTTTGTTTAGAGAGAACTGTTCATTCTGTACATATAAGTAAACTGTAGCTTTAAAAATGCATTCTAATACTTATTTTTTGGTGGTGGTTTAACTGAGCCTGTGTGGTGTATTTTTAACTGAAACAGTGGGAATGTGACATACATGAGCAAGTACATGAATGTTTCTAAACATGTGGACTAGCAATCTGACATGAAGGACCTTGAAAAATACATGGTCAAAACTTACAATAAACCCCCAAATGCAAGGATATCAATGTTAAACTCCTGTACTTCACAAAAAGACTGATTCCATCTGAGTATGTGACCTGGAACCCTGCAGGGCATAACAAAATGCCTTTGCATGTGAAAGTGAAAAAGGAAGGTAAAGAAGGTGGCAGAGGATAGGGCTGTTCGTTTTGCATATGAATTGATTATCTTACTAGAACCCTACTAAAGACATGGTCTGATAGCTTGTTTGAATCTCACATTGGTTTTTCCACAGGTGGCTACAGTGTCAATGGAGGATCTGGGGAAAATACTTATGGTCGGAAGTCGTTGGGGCAAGAGCTGAGAGTTAACAATGTGACCAATCCTGATTTTACCAGTGTTCCGCATGGGAATCGTGCTTTAGCCACAAAAGACATGAGGAAATCACAGGGTAAGGACCCCACAGACTTTCAGAAAAAGATCTCTTTTGGCAACCTCTCTTGTGTTCAGAATATGGAAGGAGTTCACTACGAGGAGACAGTCTACATGGGTGTGTTGGTTTTTTTTTATGGTACAGGATTAGATGATGTTGATGGAAGCTGTCATCTTGTATTTACTGTTCCCTGCATTGAGACTTCCTCCATATGTTAGGCATGTCTCAGCTGTGTGCCTTATGCTATCAATCTCTCAGTTTCCTTTAACTAGCTTTTCAAGTGGGTTAACCAGAGTTGTCAGAGATGAGGGGCTCCAAGAAGGAGAATTTACTTTTAGATCTGTTGAAAATGGGTGCCTGAGTTAAAAGGTGTTAATGAACAAATCCCTGCTGTGGGAAAACCTGCAAGGGTGAGCTCCACAGTTATCTGTTCTCACTGGCCTGCAGGTCAACTCGTCATCACACCAAACCAGCTGATTAGTCAGGAAATGTGTACTCCTGAATCGGCCACAATTCGTGCTCCCTCTTGCTTAGATGAGGGTTAGAGGCTTGGAAGGAACTGGAGGCATCATAGGAATGTGGGCAGGGTCTTTAAAGATGTAGCAAGGAAACTTGGAGTTGCCAGAGGATGCAGGAATGCAGGAGGAATGTTTTTGAGAAAGGAGGCTTCACTTTTCCCATGATTTGGTTTTAAGTAATAGTTGCCTGAAGAGAAAAGAAAGTTACTCCAAGGACTTCTGAGTGAAAATAGAAACTGTTATGACTAAGCACTGTCTTCTATTGCATCACTTAGTATAAGTGGTAGTTGAGCCACTGGCAAAAACTGTGACTGCTTTCTGCCAGGCACTCTCTAAGTGAGGAGGACACGGTGTTTCTCCTCAGGGATTCATGTTTCAGAGCAGGTAAAAGGTGAAGGAAGAGTGTTTGTTGTTCTTCTTTTCAGAGGAACTTGAAGTGCAGTTACTGTCATGACTGTTAGAAAGGACTGGTCTTTGGAATGGTTTAAACTCAGACTTTATAATCCCACTCTGATGTCTTGATTGATATAAAAGTTACTCCTTTTTGTGTCTAATGAGACCTGTCTAATGGAGAACTCTGTAAATAATACTTTTGGTAGCGGGCTTGTGCATGAATTTGCTATTGGTTCTGGCAGAAAATTCCAGCTGTCCTCTGTATGTATTTAGCACCCATGTATGTGAGCACCTCTTACACCTTAAAATGTTTGGTTGCCTAGAATTAATAGTTCCTAGGTAGCTGCCTGTGACTGGTATGTGTGCTGTCCCCTGGATGTCAGGACTCGAGCATTTCTCCTTTTAGACTGTGCTGTTTTGGTTGGTAAAGACCTCTAAAAGAGATCCATTGACCTACCACCACCATGGCCACTAAACCATATCCCTAAATGCCATGTCCACAAGTTTCTTTAACACCTCCAGGGACCATGACTCCACCTCCCTGGGCAGCCTGTTCCAATGCATGACCACTCATAAAGACATTTTTTTTCCTAATAACCACCCTAACCCTCCCCTGGCACAATTTCAGGCCATTTCCTCTTGCCCTATCAGCTGATACTAGGGAGAAGACACCAACCCCCAACTCATTGCAACCTCTTCTCAGGAAGCTGTGGAGAGCAATGAGGCCTCCTCTCAGCCTCCTGTTCTCCCGACTAGTTCTCTCAACCATTCCTCCTAAGACTTGTACTCCAGACCCTTCACCAGCCCTGTTGCCCTCCTCCGGTCATGCTCTAGCAGCTCAGTGTCCTCCTTGTAGTGAGGGGATTGGTGTAGGTTTCAGCAAGTGAGTTTGGTTTTTCTTATCTTCAAAAATCTAGTGGGATTATGGTGCAACAGAGTCTTATTTTTTACACCCTTCTATATTTTCATGTTTGATAGTGTGCACTAAGCAATGCTTAAAATAGCTGTCTTCTGTGGGTCAGCATGTGGCTGAGTGCTTGCTGGTTTTTCACAAGGGGGGAATCATACAGATGTTCATTAACTGGTGCTTTGATTAGTGTAGCTTCAGTTGTGCTCCTGGGTAGTTTTTTTCTTTTAAAAAAAAATGTATCTGTAGGTTAAGATTGGAGCTCAACAGCCAGCTAGCAGTAACTCTCTTAGGAAGTAGTGCCAGTGTTCATCAGATATTAGCTGATAATAAACAAAGCTGCTTTTAATAGAGAGATGTGAACAGCACGTCTTGTTCTAGCAGCAGTGAAATGTGTCTCATACCAGTAACCTTGGTGGTGGTAGTTTTGTGTATACAGTTCTGGGTTTAGGATTGCTTTGTATGTAGAACAGCACAACCACATCTCATAATAAACTGCAGGTTACCTTGAAGAGATTGCAAACAAAAAGATAAAAGCAGACAAGACAAAACTAAGAAAGTTGCACTCTGTAGATGTAATGGATTTGAGGCTTGTGTGTACTGTTGACTCTTCATCTTGTACTGAAATGTTCACCAGCCTTTTTAGGGACAGGGGAGGAAGATGTTTTAGGGACCTTGCAAAGATCTTAACAGCCACTGCATCGTTGCATGCTTTTGTTCCTCAAGAGAGGAATCACAGAATCACCAAGGTTGGAAGAGACCTCAAAGATTATCAAGTCCAACCTGTCACCACAGACTTCATGACTAAACCATGGCACCAAGTGCCATGTCCAGTCCCCTCTTGAACACCTCTAGGGATGGTGACTCTACCACTTCCCTGGGCAGCCCATTCCAGAGTAGATCTGCTTTTCTTTTCAAAGCAAAACCTTCCTATGTATCAGAGGACTACTAGTACATAGTCGTTATTCTTGTGCCAAGCTGATGGAGAAGGTTTCGTTTGTTGGTAGTGGCTTGATCTTAGATCAGGTTCTCTGCTTCAGGAAGCAGCTTGCTTTTCCACAAGGTTTTCTTTAGCTATTGTTTGTTGTGTTATCTTTATGTCTGATTTAACCTTACCATGCCACTTTTTTCTGTTCTTTTAATTCCATTTATGTGGAAGGGAATTAAACCCAGGGTTTTGTGTAGAAGTGAAACAGTTCTGCTTAGTTCCAAATGTGTCCTACCCAGGTGCTTGGCTGTCCACTAGGAAGAAATGAAATATTATGAAGCAGGTTTTCTATTTCATTTTCCCTATGTTAGCTTGGGGGGAAAAAAAAAAAACCAGAATGATTTGTTTTTTCTTTTTTTCTCAAACTGACTTGCTGAGCTAACAACTGCACACTTCAGACAGCAGAGATGTTACTGCTGAGGAGAAAAGCAGTAATGGTGTTTTTCAGAGCGATCGTTGTCTTATTCTGACGAGTCTCGACTGTCAAATCTTCTTCGGAGGATTACTCGGGAAGACGACAGAGACCGAAGACTGGCTACTGTAAAGCAACTGAAAGAATTCATTCAGCAACCAGAAAACAAACTGGTTAGTTGGTTTCCCTTTTTCCATAGCATTGGAGTCTTCCTCATTTTAATAGAACTGTCATTTAAAGAATCTGAGTGTTGGGATATGTCCGTGAGGAATCCTTTGTTTACCAGGAATTTCTTTCTGCAACAAAGGCAGGCAATCCTGGGTTGCATTTCTAGCATTCAGGACACTTTTTTTATTGCTTGATTACATATGATGTATTACCTTAAAGCAAACTGCTGAGTGTGTGAGCTGTAGGAATAAATAAGGCGTGCATGTGCATGTTTTGTTTTTTCTGACTGCTCTTAGCGCTGTCCCCTGGATCCTTCAGCGAGGAAACAGGGGAAAAAGGAAGCAAAACATGTTGTTGTCTTCTTCAAGAACTGTTCCTGTATGTTAAACATGCAGATATTTATACAGTCTTGGAAATGCCTTATCCTTCTAGCTAAACACCTTTGTATGCAGATTCCCATTCATTGAGAGGGGAAAAATTAGGTCTTTGTTTTCATGACTTTATTTTTTTAACGACTTGTTGAGCTCTCTTAATGCCCTCAAGTGTTTCTTAAGAATTTGGGAATGTGTGTGTGTGTGTGGGAAGTATCCCACTGTGGGTAGATGTTTTTAATATTGTTTATTTTGAAGTGAAGTATTAAGAGTATTTTTATCTGGCACATCTCCCCCACTGTTTTGGAGAGCTTAGGAGTTCTCCAGGTATTGGGAAAGCAGGAAGTGATGGTTTAATGCTCTGCCACTCATTTACAGACAGTGCTGTAGTATTTCAGTTGTGGGTTATGTGTCTATGTATGTTACCAAGAAGTTGGTTGTCTGGTATCTTAATTAACCAGTGGTAAATGTGCTCTCTTCCAAAAAACATTAAACTAAACTTTGAGACTTTTCTTTGTGTGCACTACGGTATAAGCAGACCATGTGCAAGCCTAGGTAATGCTTCAGCTTTCCTCTGAAACAAAACCTTTGTTTTAATAGAAGGGTGTGAGAACTAGATGCTTTCCACAGTAACTCCCTGGGTTTTTTTTGTATTGCTTCCTTTATTCTCAATTAATTTTTCCCACTTTTTTTCTTGTAGCTGCATTTCATTTAGGTTTATTGGTGCCTCAGAATATATTTCAATTGTCATTTAAATATCTAACTCAGTGGTGACAAATTTTGTACTTGATAGTGATCAGAATTTAAAAGATTTGTTACTGAGACTTTTCTTTCAACTTCTCCCAGCTCACTAATGAAAACAAGATCAGATGTCATGGGGTATCCATCATGGCAGGCTTTAAACTGTGTACTGGACAGTGTTTAATCTGGTAGCTCCTGCAGTTCTTGACCCTATTAAGTGCAGTTTAACAGAGTTCTTTTCATGATCAGGGTTGAACTGTGTGTGATCAGCAAAGTAAAGCAATAAAAGTCACTATGCAGTGATTAATACCTTGTTGAAGAAAAGAGAAAACCCCTTTTTTTCTTCTGGTTACCTTTACTGAGAAGCACTGCTTCATCAGTGTCTCATCCCTCAAGAGTACTCCATTTCTGTGAGAGCCAGGATTGTCTGAGGAGAAATGTTAATACTTCAGATTGTATTACATACTCTGATAAAATTGATGATTAATATAGGAGACTAGGTCTTCAGTAGACGCTACTGATGAGCTGTGTGGCAAGTCTTACATTTGTGATGTGATGTTATCAGCAAGAACTAAACTTAGAACAAACCTTGATAGCAGGCTGCCAGTGTATTTTTGTGGCTACTGTAAATAAATGTGAAATGCAACATGTAGTATAATATTGCAGTATTGCTTAATATAGTTCTTGCTAGTCTGCAGTGCTCATGGAGAGCATAATAGCATTCTGTTAGCCAACAGAATTGGCAGTGGTGTTCTCGGTGTGGGTGTAAGCAGGCCCTAGTTTGCAGAAGTTATCCTGCTGTTATTACACTTGTGCCTTTTATGGATCTTGTATTACAGGTACTAGTTAAACAACTGGATAATATCCTGACTGCCATTCATGATGTACTCAATGAAAGGTAAGCTGGAGAAACAAAGCAGCTTGAAGATTTTAGAGAGGAAAAATACTGACAGCATTAGGTTTGGGTTTCAGTGTGGAAGTGGATGTGAGGAAACAGAAAGAACTTAATTCACTAATTTTGCATGGGTGTAAGATTGCAGCAACAGCACAGAACTGGGGGAGATTCAGTATTCTCTTACTAACACATTGACACTGTTAGACTGTCTAGAGTGAATGCCCAAGTGTGACTTACAGTTACCAGGTAGTATGAAGTTTGTCTCAGCTATATTTTAATCATCTGGGTGAGTAGTGTACTGCTGTGGTTGTCTCACTTGCAGATTGAACTTAAGTTCTTTCACAACCTGATCTAACTAACTTGCAACTAAGAGCATAAGTGGAGGGAGCTCAGGTGTGTGGGGGCATTTTGGTGGTTAGTTCAGTCTAGTTACCTAGTCTAGTGGAGTGTTCAGGATTTTCTTCAAGTAGAACATCTTACTGCATTGTTTTATTCGAGTTGATGTATTCCATATAATATTTTTATGTAGTAGAAAAGCAGCTTCATTCAAGCATAGATTTTGCTGCTTTAGAAAATGTTTTGTTTTGTTCCTAGTTTCTTGTCTGGAGATTCCACTTTTTTTTTTTTTTTCCCCCCTCCCTAAAAAATACAGTAGCAAATTGCTTCAAGAACTGAGACAAGAAGGAGCATACTGTCTTGGCCTTCTTTGTGCTTCTCTGAGCTACGAGGCTGAGAAGATCTTTAAATGGATTTTTAGCAAATTCAGCTCATCCACAAAAGAAGAAGTTAAACTTCTCTACTTGTGTGCAACCTACAAAGCACTAGAGACAGTAGGAGAAAAGAAAGCCTTTTCATCTTTAATGCAGGTATGGTCTCACATTAAAAAAGGATTATTAATGCCTTTTTTTTCCAGCTCAATACTGGAATCAACTTTTTGAACTGGAATTTATAAGTCCTGCTATGTTGACATAAGGAAATATGGTTACAACTGGGGGGAATTCTCTGACTGAATGGGGTTCTTAGATTCAGATTAGATTAGAAAAGAATGCCAAGTCATTGCAGGATGATATATATTTTGATGCAACTATTTAGTATACATTGCTGATCCAAGAGGAAGAATCTTGTTGAAACTAAACAGAGGACTCAAGTGTTCTCGACTCAAGTGTTCTCAACTCAAGGTACACAAAACTCAACCTGTTGATTGCTTTGTGCCACCTCCTATTTACAATTTCTAACTTGAATTATAATTAGCTCTGAGAGGAATTAGGATTGAGTGCAGACAAGTCTGGTCCCCTGGCTCAAGTTCTAGGGTCTGTTAGTTTGGATGTAGAACAGCTATGTCCAGATCTGTGCTGCAATTTAATATTTACTTTGCAGAGCCAAAAAGCTTCAGCAGGAGAAACAAGAACTTAGAACAATTAGTTGTTCTGTGGCTAAAGAATTAAAGAAAACAGTATCCCCAGGCCTTGGGTCTGCTGTATTTCATGCAGATGCCTGCCTGAAATGATTATTTTCATGCAATATATGTGATGCTTTGTACATTTTCCCCTCTTGCACAGAGACTATGGAGATTTTGTTTGAAGAAGAGTAGTTTGCTGAAAAGTGTTCAACACTGAATAACTCTAATACCATAACTTTTTCAGATGCTGTTTTAATGAACTGAAACATAGAGTGACTTTGCTTTGCTTTCTAGCTTGTAATGACCAGCCTGCAGTCCATTCTGGAAAATCTGGATACACCAGAGTTACTCTGCAAATGTGTCAAGTGCATTCTTTTGGTGTCCCGATGCTACCCACACATTTTCAGCACCAATTTTAGGGTAAGATTGCTTTGTCCTCTGGATTCCCATTCTCACATAGAAATGTTGGTGCAGCCAATTGAGTAATTAGCCTTTGTTTTCAAAACTGCTTTCCAGGACACAGTGGACATACTGGTTGGGTGGCACATAGATCACACTCAGAAACCTTCGTTGACACAACAGGTGTCTGGTAAGTGTGGCCAAAGAGTCCCTGCTGTAGTCTGCTCTGGCTTGCAGATGAGGTGGGTTTGCTCCCAGGAGTGTGGTCCTGCTGACATGCAAGTTGATGTAAAACAAAAATGAGTTTCTGGCTAAGAGACTTTGTTGTTTAGTATGTTTGCATTTGCTGGTTTATGCTGTATCTGGAATAATGGATTGCTTTATTCGGGTTGCCTTTAAACATCAGTTATTCGTGTGACTTTTAAAAGGTTTCTAGTTTGATAGATGCATTACTTCCCAGAGTATATATTGGTATCAAAAGATACCAGTAAAAAAATCTATGTCCTAAAGATACTGTTCTGACATTTATGAAACTGGGGAACTCCTTCCTATAGCTATAGCTGTTGTCTGGGAGTTACTCACAGCAAGTCTCTTAGGTTTTCTGTGTTGTACTCCTAGATTCTGTCCTTAATGCTTAACAGCTATGGGGCAGGACTTAACCTTAAAGTTAGTTTCTCGAGGGGAAAGAAACAACACAATTTATTTGTTTTAGCAACAACTTGTGTTGAAATTTTTGTGCAGATGACTTTCTCTTACTGCAGCAACTTTAACCTCAAAAATATGCAACTAAATTTAATCTTCATATGTTACTTTATTCTTCTTTTTTAATTGCCCTGATGTTTTAATGCAGGATGGCTGCAGAGCTTGGAACCCTTTTGGGTGGCTGATCTTACTTTTTCTACCACGCTTTTGGGGCAGTTTTTAGAAGATATGGAAGCTTATGCTGAGGTAAGTAACATTCTGTGGTGTATACCAGAGTTAGCTGTGTGCATTTCTTCATAAATCCACTGCTGTGATTCTTATGGCTGTAGTAGATTTGTAGAAAATATAGTTGCTGTTTTCCTGGGGAAAAGAGGATGAAATTAGAGTGTCCTTAAGGTATGTACAATGACAATTCTCCAGGAATCCTCCTGAACTATTTGAATTGCATCATGGCCAGGCTCTCAGCCTTTGTTGCAGTAAGAATAAAAGCAATTAACCAACCAGGAACTAATGCCTTAGCTTTAAATAAGCTGTAGTGAATAACTTTCACTGTTGTCTATTTGTGCAGATTCAGAGGTTTTCAGAAGTAGTGATTGTTGAGGAGAGGGGGATCTGTAGTGCCTCTTTAAAAAAGAAGACAAGACAGATTTAGTGTTAATCTAGTAACAGATTATATCATGCAGGAAATAATGCAGCAGGAACTGGTAGAATACTGAGGTATATTCATGTGATGTATTTTGTTTTGCTTTGTGAACAGGGCAGAGAGTTTATCTGACACTCTTTAGAGGAAGAGCTTTGGGCTTGGGGAGGGTGCCTTGTCTTTTTCTTGCAGACTGTGCCCATATGTACTAAATTATATATATACACACTATATTACATACATTAACGTGCAGATCCTGTGGGCAAAATTGTGCCTCCAGTAGCATGATCTATTTCATGCAGAGCAGAATAATTAGATTTTCTTAGTGTACTTACATGTGCATCAGGACTTTTGATGGGCCAGCTTTATGAGTTAGGATTCCCAGAGCTCTTTGCAGCCTGTGCTGCTGTGACTTCAGGCACAGGGTGGTTTGTCGGTGCCGTAAGTTGCTGCTTATCAGCTTGCCGCTGAATTGGACAATGTGCACGTGCTCAGTCACGGAAGAGTCCAAAGATAACCTGTGTGAACTTCAATTGTGGAGGAGGTGGTTCCAGTGAGTATGGTCTTATCTTACAGTGGAGTAGACCAAGGCTCTATCTATACTCATGAGGTCAGCACTTCTGGGAATGTTCCCAGGCATTGATGCCAGCTGGCAGGAAGTAGCCTGCTAGTAAACTCATGGTCTCCAGGTCAACTTAGCTGCATGTAAACAGTGTGATGGAAATGGCCACTCGAACATCCTGACTCCAGTTTGTGGATGGCAATTGTTTGGGAGGGTGGTAAAGGTGTGCAGACAACTATTGTAACAGTGCAGCAGTATGGGCAATCACATTCCAGGGGCCAAGAACATCCTAAGCCTCTGTTTTCAATTACAAGATATAGTCAGAGTACTCTGTTTCAGTGACTGAACTGAGTGGCATCTCATTACTGCTGTGAGACTTGCTAGGCATTGTGTGCTTATATCCCATCTTCCTATGTATGTGCAGTTAGAGATACTACATAGATATAACTGGATGGTATCTAGATGTCTGGAAAATGGATCAAGCATTTTCAGTCTGATACTTTGATATTTTATGCATGTGTTATAACTGCTACTGATGTGTGCTGATGTATCACACCTCTGTGCCATAGGACCTCAGCCATGTGGCTTCTGGGGAATCTGTAGATGAAGATATTCCTCCTCCTTCAGTATCACTACCTAAACTGGCTGCACTTCTTCGGGTTTTCAGTACTGTGGTGAGAAGTATTGGGGAACGCTTCAGCCCAATTAGAGGACCACCAATTACAGAAGCATACGTAACTGATGTAAGAACTCAGGGGGTTCTTTTTGGTTTTCTTTCTTGCTGACATAATTTATTGCCATATAATAATGCTGGTCACTGCTGAGTTTGTTTAGGTTTTGTGAATTTGCTCCATTTTGGGCAAAAGTATTTCCTTGAGGAAATGCACTACAAGAATTGTATGAAATGCTGAGGTATGGATTGTGATAGTGGCACATGGGAATCACATGGAGCAGAAACTCTGGTTTGTGGCATTTCAGCTTCACTCAGCTAGATTTGATTGTGTTATCTTTGTAACAGGAGTGCTACCATTTATTCAGATTGCTGTGATGGTATAAAAACTGAATTCAGATTATCAATTCAGTGTTATAAAACGTAGGGTGTTTTATCCATGCTGAAATTGTGTCAACTAGATCTGATAGCCAAGCCCTCTTGTTCTAAAGCATAGTATAGGAAGGGGTAAACTCAGAATAAATACTATATAGTAGTATGTAGCAACTGTAGAGGATGTGAAAGATTTAAAAACAAACAAACAAAAAACCCCAACAACCCCCAAAAACCACTTTGCAGTCAGAATGTTGTTGTGCAAGCTGTGGAATTGATGCCCTCGTAGAGCTCTGTGAGGGACAGAACTCGGATAAGTGTATGGATTTCTCAATTAAAGCTAAGACAGTTATGTAACTTGTGTCTTAATCTGCTGAGGGTTCTTGTGACAAAAAAGCTCAAGGAAAGAAAACTAGACTTGTCTTTTACAGTAGGAGTTCTGTTGACATCAGTTGGAGCTGAACAGAATTCTGCATAATTGTGGTGGGTTGAGATTTCCCCCTCCCCCCCCCCCCAACATCAACTTTTCCAGACTAACTCAGCTGGAAGCAAATGGAATGTAAGTTTTCTAGGTCTTTGCAGGCCTTTAACTGAGAAGGAAATCAGGCAGTTGAATGTTTTTTCTTACACTTCTGAAGGGTAATGCCATGATGTGCATTATTCAGAATATTCTGTTGACAGAATTTACCGAGATGCAGAACAAGCAGTGAAACAGGCTATCAAACAGCTGTGAATGTAATAAAGTAATATGAAGTCCTCATCTCTCTTTCATGTAGTTTAATATAGATGTGATTTAATTTTGCAGGTTCTGTACAGAGTGATGAGATGTGTGACTGCAGCAAACCAAGTATTCTTTTCTGAAGCCGTGCTTACAGCTGCCAATGAGTGTGTTGGTGTTCTGCTTGGCAGCTTAGATCCCAGTATGACCATACACTGTGACATGGTCATCACCTATGGATTAGATCAAATGGAAAACTGTCAGACCTGTGGCACTGATTATATCATTTCAGTCCTGAATCTGTTGACCCTGGTTTGTACATACTTTTATTGTTGCTGGTTTTGCATTGGAAGATACTATTTTCTGAGCAGCCTTGCTTTGTGTGTGCATTAGATAAACATTTAAAACTCTTCTCTTCTGGATCACAAGCTAGAGATTCCTCTTCTGAATGCTTGTATTCCTTTCTGTAAAGCTCATAGTGCCTGCTTGTTTATGCAGTTGGCATGTTGATAAAGTGGCATTTAGTTTTAGCTTGAGTGTTCATGTTTTGGTTGATTGCTTTTGTGTGTGTGTCCTTTCTGACTTGACTGTTGGGTGGTGCTATTCTCTTGCCTCTGCAGGTGGTAACACCACCTGATGGATTTCAGAATCTTAGTGCTTCATGTATTCTTTTTATTTACTGTGCCATGATCTAGGAAATCAGACTTCTTCAGAAGACAGCTCTTAATGTACAGACCACAAACTGTTAAACCCACATCTGTCTAAATTAATCATGCAACGTTTTGTCTCAACTGTGGTGTTAAAGCCTTGGGACAAAAGCTAATTCTCTGTGACTTTGGGAAAGCAAGTACAAAATAATTGCATTACTCAGAAACTGGTCTTTTTTCCTAGATACAGTGTATGCCAGCTAGAAAAACAGTATTTTCATTTTTAATAATCTAATAGAAATTAATGCAAGGAGTTACAGATACTTACCATATTGGGTTTTTTTATCCCCAGATTGTTGAACAAATAAATACAAAACTACCATCTTCATTTGTAGAGAAACTGTTTATACCAGAGTCTAAACTACTTGTTCTTCGTTATCATAAGGAGAAGGAGGTAAGAGGGAGTGAGTTCTATGGGGGCATTACAACAGCCTTCATGTATTTCCTAGAGTATATTTATTAAGCTGTAAAACTTAATTCATCTTAAATGTATTTCTTTTTTAATCTGACTGTGTATGTGGGGAAACCTCTGAAAAGGTGGATGGGGCTGGTTCTTGGTTTGGCTGTTTAGATTTGGTAAAGACTTGGTAAGTTGTCCATCACGCCAGATAAAGAAGCCCTTAGCTGGTGTTGCTGTCGTACTTGTGGATGATCCAGAAAGTAATTGCTAGATTAAGTAAATAGTACTGAAGTACAGAAAAGTGAAGATGGGTATGTGTATCAGACTAGGTTATGCAGAGATAGAAGCGTGATTTTAATTCTTTGTTGGTGATTTAATGTATTTTATGATTTCATGTTATCACTATTTTATATATATTTTACTCATGTATCACTATTTTATATTCTCAAGGTTGTGGCAGCAGCTCAAGGTGTATACCAAGCTGTATTGAGCCTGAAGAACATTCCTGTTTTGGAGACTGCTTACAGGTTGATTCTAGGAGAAATGACCTGTGGTCTAAATAGTCTTCTCCACAGTTTACATCTTCCAGAAGCCTGTTCTGAAATCCAGCATGACTCCTTCAAGAAGCGCATATTCAATGTAGACAACGCAAAGTTTGTTGTTATATTTGACCTCAGTGCTCTAAGTACTATTGGAAATGCTAAGAACTCATTAATTGGGGTGAGTCAAAACTCTACAGATAAAGTTTGTGCAATAAGTGTGAAACTCCAGGGCATATGTTAAGTAGAAAAGTGCTATTTCACCAGTAGTGCACGCGTCTGTAATTAAGACAATCACATTTGTTGCCTAACTTCTGTTACAGAAAACCTTCCAGTTTTAAGACTTGGGAATCAGGATGAGTGGACTGCATCTCTCATTGGTGCATTATGAAAAACAATTTCTAGGGAAGAGCATCTTATCAGGGTTATTCATAGACTGATTCTCAGATTGCCACCGTAATTCTTTTTGAAAATCAAGAGAGATAAAAGCAACTTCAGTCTGTCCTCTGTCAGCATATCAGCCATGTGAAAACACTTGTTCCACATCTTTCAGTGGGCTGTTTAAGAAGAGGATAGAAAATAGTTACAATTGAGATCAGAAAAAGAAGAATTGAATTATTTCCCTTGGGAAGAAGGAAGCCACAGCAATAGTATGGAAATGCTTCTTACTCTGTTTCTTTGCTTATGTTGCAATTGTTTTACAGATGTGGGCCCTTTCACCAACTGTGTTTGCACTACTGAGTAAAAACCTGATGATTGTTCATGGTGACATAGCAATCCATTTCCCTGCTGTCCAGTATGCAGTACTCTATACCTTATATTCACACTGTTCCAGGTATGAAGACCAAGAATTTGTTAATATTTTAAGAGCACTAGGATGGACTGATCTGAGTAGAATAGATTTGTTGGAGGGATGAATTAAACAGGATGTTAGAATTAAACTTTTGTCCCAACTTCCTAATCAGTTTTTTAACTTTGAATTACAGAGAGCCTGTATTGCAGCCAAGAGAGCATATCCTAGTTTAAAATTTGGCATTTTATTTTGCTAGAAGTCTTGTGTTTCAATAGAGATAAGGGAGGGAGAGCTCTACTGAAAGTAAATGAGGAAAGACGATTTTCTGTTTTGCTCACTGAAGTCTAGGAGAGGTTATGAAATGTAAACGGATTTAAACATGTCTTGGACCTAGTTAGTACAAAACCTTGTCACAGGAAGGGGATAGCTACTTTTACTGTTGCTCTACATTTCTTGGATTTTGTGACTTTGCCACCAAGGATACCAGCCACAGCTGAAACCAGGTTACTGTGCTGCATGGAGTGATGTAAACTTCCGTCTTTGCTCTTTAAGGCTGAGGATCAAAACAGTTGGATGTGGTTACTTTGAGTGTATATTTCCTTTTGCTCCCGGGTTTTTGGGTTGATTCTTGTTTATTTGTTGCTGCTGTTATTTTATCCCTCTCCTGCATACTTTAAGGAAGTATCCCTAATCTGGGTGTGGTTTTATGTTTTCTGTTTTTTCTTTGCCTTTTCAGGCATGACCATTTCATATCCAGTAGCCTCAGTTCTTCCTCTCCCTCTTTGTTTGACGGAGCTGTTATAAGTACTGTAACCACAGCAACAAAAAAGCATTTTTCAATCATACTAAACCTTTTGGGGCTACTGCTTAAGAAGGATAACATTACTCAAGATACCAGGTAAGTAACATTTTCCTAGTAGTCTGGAGAGGTTTTTGTTTGTTGTGGAATGCCTTCATTCAGAAACAAAGCTAATTTTCATCTGTAAAACTCAGGGTAAATTTACCCAGTCAGGGTGTTTGGCTTTTTGAAATGTCAGTAATGAAATACTTGTGGAAAAAGTGGCTGCTCATTTTAGTTATGCATGAAAACTAGAAGAATTGAAACCATCATAAGACATAAAACTGGGAAAAAGAGTCTTGCATGCTGCAAAACTTTTCCATTATTTACTGTGTGAACTGAGTAAGCCTGGGGACAGCTTTCATGTTAATAAACCTGTTTAAAAAATAGCATTACAGAACAACATCTGCAACATAAAGTAGTTCTAGTGAAAGCTGTCTTTCTGTAGCTAGAAATAGTGACTAATACATCTGGGTTTTTTTGCAGGAAACTACTGATGACATGGGCTTTGGAAGTGGCTGTTCTGATGAAGAAGTCTGAAACATATGCACCGTTATTTTCTCTCCCATCTTTTCATAAGTTTTGTAAAGGACTTTTAGCAAACAGTAAGACCCAAGAGATTTTTACTTATTAACTGTCTTTTACATGGCATACTTGAGCACATAAGTGACCTTGTTCTATAGCACTGATAGCTGAAGCTGTACGTTGTTTTATTTACTCTTCAGGGGTGCTTTGGGATCGTATTGCTCAGTAACATGCACTCCTATAAATCCCTACCAATTACTTATGCAAACAGTTCATTTTCTTAAACAGTTGTGATTGTGCAAATCTACCAAAAATGTCAGTGATGTGCCAAATCTTGCAAGTAAGATAGGATTTTATCAAACCAAACCAGTCCATAATGCGATGTATTGTTTTGGATTGCGGAAGCTGGCAATAGCAATATGAGAATGAATGGTTTTAGTAGCATAGCATTGGCAAGAGCAGTGAATTCCCAAGGCCAGGAATTGCTAACTTTACTAAAGCTTTTTCTTACTGAAATATGTGGATTGTGTATAATGCCAATGCATGGAGGTCATAGAAGGATTCATTTGTCAGTTGTCAGAAAAGGCCCATAAGTAACATGTAGCACAGGTGACTTTTTGTCACTAAGCATTCATTTGCTGTAGTCAAACCAGTCAAAAAAGTATTGCTTAAAGCCTGTATCATCTCCTGCCACTTATGCTGTAAAAGTGTCTGTAGGTGCTCTTCCATAAGTACTCTCATTCTAGCAAGAATAGTGCTTTTTTTCCTTCCTTTTTGTCTTCTCTCTTCAGCCCTTCTGGAAGATGTGAACATTTGTCTTCAAGCATGTAGTAGCCTCCATGCCCTCTCCTCCTCCCTCCCAGATGACCTCTTACAAAGGTACCTGCACAGAATTCTGTCTGTTGTGGGCATCATGCTGTTAACAGAAAGGTTACCACTTGTTTTCCTTTGTGCTGCAGGTGTGTTGATGTGTGTCGTGTTCAGCTAGTACACAGTGGTGCTCGTGTCAGACAAACTTTTGGAAAGCTTCTGAAGTCAATTCCTTTAGATGTTGTGTTGAGGTAAGTTGTTCAGATTGCCTTCAATGCAGCAAAAGGTTTTGTTTTTCTTCAGTGATTCTTATCTGAAAAAATGATGCCAGTTGATGATCATTATACTGGCTTAATTTAGAATCAAAAAGCATCAAGTGTCTTGTTATCCAGTCTACTTTGTTACAGATTTAAGAACAGTAGGTAGTACGTAAAGTAATCATAATTGCTCTGCACTTCTTGAAACAAAGATAAATACTTAGGTCTGTGCTCCTCAGAGTGTCAGCATTACTGTGCCCTGCTAATTGTCTCCAAGACCTGAACTCTTTAAGCACTTTGTCTTGGTTCCAAGGAGTATGCTTATTTCCAGTTGTTGTACATATTAGATGTGTGTAACTCTCTTGCACATCTTTTTTTGATTGAGTGAAGTACATTATAGCATGGGTTGGGTTTTGTGTTTTTCCCTTTTCCTGCAGTAACCGTACCCACACAGAAATACAAGAGATTTCTTTGGCTATAAGAAGTCATATGAGCAAAGCTCCAAGTAACACATTCCACCCCCAGGATTTCTCTGATGTCATCAGTTTTATTTTGTATGGAAACTCGCACCGAACTGGGTAAGAGCTTCTTTGAAAACTGATAGCCATGGATGTTGAATTCATAGTAAACAATTGGAAGCTGTGGTTGGGTTAAAATTTGTAATTAGCTTCACAAATTGCATTGCTTTACTTTCAGTCTTTTCCTTTACACATGCCTTGAAGTATTCATAAAGATCTTCAAGTACACATCTTTTTGTGTGTTTGTCTGTGTACATTGCTGCTTGGATTTAATCCTGAGAGAGATGGGTCTGAGGGCAACATGGAAAGTGTGTGCAGTATGAACTTGTTACCATGTCAGCTTGTGTAAATGTAAGTGATGTTTTCTTTCAGGAAGGATAATTGGTTAGAAAGATTATTCTATAGCTGTCAAAGACTAGATAAGAGAGAGCAACCAACCATCCCTCGGAATCTGCTGAAGACTGATGCTGTGCTTTGGCAATGGGCTGTGTGGGAAGCAGCTCAGTTTACTGTTCTGTCGAAGCTACGAACTCCTCTGGGTAGAGCCCAAGACACATTTCAAACAATTGAAGGTAATGTGAAAAATAGAGTTTATTTTCAAGGGATTTTTTTGGTAAGCTTGTGTAGCTAAGAGCTTCATGTCAGGGTGAGAAGCACAATGGCTTTATTTTTCAGTGATTATAGATTTTAGCATGTTCTAGACGCATCAAGAGATGTAACAGCAGAAGAGCAGTTGCATGATTGTCATTAACTTTGGAGAGATGTTTGTACTTCAGGGTTGCTATACATTGGCATGTTTCAATAAAATACTGTCTGATAACTTTTTTCCTTGTTTTGCTAAAATGTGTAGGTATTATTAGGAGTCTTGCAGCCCATACATTAAACCCTGACCAAGACGTTAGTCAGTGGACTACTGCGGACAATGATGAAGGACACAGCAGCAACCAGCTTAGGCTTGTTCTTCTTCTACAGTATCTGGAGAACTTGGAAAAATTGATGTACAATGCCTATGAAGGATGTGCCAATGCCCTTACCTCTCCACCCAAGGTTTGTCTCTCTTAGGGTGATGACATTACCTGAAAGAGTCTACAGAATGAGCAGTGTTTTCAGTGTTGTTCAGGTCTTTACTGTGGAACTTCAGACGAATTTCTCAAAGTTTGAGACTCTTAGTTTGTCTGGCTTTGGCTTATTCTTTGAATGTGTGAAAGCAGGTTTTATTTCTGGACTGTCAGCTTGTAGAGTGGTACAAATCAGGCAAATCTGTTGCATCCCTGTTTTGTAGCACTCACTTATTTGTAGATTATCGGCCGTCCTGTTAGGAAGTCACAGAAATATCTGGGGCTTCAAATTACTTTTTTGAAGAATGTAATAATTATTTATAAACAACATAACCTTTGGTGTAGTTCCAAATGCAAAACATTCTTTACTGTCAAAACAAGCTGTTTAATTACCAGAGTTTGACATGTCAGCACTATGTAATTTCTAGTGAGTTTACTGCAAGATTTGTAGCTTGGCAGTGTGCCTGCCCAGTTGTGTGCTGTGCGTGGCTCCAGACCAGCTGCGTTGATGAAGTGAGAGATGCAGAAGATGGTTTCTTCATCTCTCAACTGAAAACCCAACTGGGGAAAAGAAAGAGTTCTTTACTTGGATTATTAGAAATTGTTAAATACTTTATGTAACTCTTTTGATTCATGCAGAGGATTGGTGTTGCAAAACTTCTCTTTTCTGCCTTTAAAGGTTATCAGGACGTTCTTCTACACTAATCGCCAGACATGCCAAGATTGGCTAACACGGATTAGACTTTCCATCATGAGAGTTGGATTGCTGGCTGGCCAGCCTGCTGTGACAGTCAGGCATGGTTTTGATTTACTCACAGAAATGAAAACTAATAATAGTATCTCTCAGGTACTCTCTTTTCAAGCTCTATGTATAGACTATTGCAAAAATCTTCCCACCTCATTCTAAAATAAAGCTAAGGCAATCAGTAACTATTAAACCAACAGGTCTGTGAAAGATTGTGTTATTTAAAGCCACATTATAAACTCTTACTTGTGTATTGTCAGACTTTCATGAAGTGATACTGTAGATTGGAGATAAGTGTGTGCTGTATACATAGCATCAAATACTGCAGATAAAATCTTACAGTTGGTGCACAGTGCTTTCTTTCCAAGTGGAATGATCTGGATAAACCTTATGAAACTTCTGTTGTGTGAGGCCTTCACAAGCTTGTGTAATGTATGAGTGGGAAGGGGATGTATTGTGAGGGTATCCTTCCTCTATAAGTAATTAGCAGCAAAGTGCAGAGGTGGGATGCGTGGATAAAGTGTCAAGCCTTCTTAAGAAACTAAACTCTGCATCCTTTTTCAGTGCATGACTTGATTTGGTTAAATATTTTAACAGAGGAGGTTGGGTAGATATTTATTGCTGCCTGTTTCTCTGTGAATTCTCATGTTTACATAGATCTAGACCATCTAGTGGTGGCTGACTACTGACCTTCAGGCTGTGGATTCACAGTGGGTGCATATGCAGAGCACTTCACTTGTAGATGCATATAATGAAATACTGCCTTAACCTTGTCCAAGTATTTAACCTTCTATGTGGTGTACCTCTTATTTTATATTATATTTGCTAAAGCTTTTGTTTTGATTTCAGGGAAATGAATTGGAAGTGACAATTATGATGCTGGTAGAGGCATTATGTGAGCTTCACTGTCCTGAAGCTATTCAGGGTATTGCTGTCTGGTCTTCTGCAGTGGTTGGGAAGAGTCTTGCCTGGATCAATTCCGTAGCTCAACAAGCAGAAGGCCGGTAAGTTTGCTCAGCTAACTGGGTGGTACAAGCTAGGACACTTCCTGCTTAGGCATAGCTCTGCCTTTTATAATTGTCAATCAAGGCCACTGATTTAAGTTCCATGCTAATTAAATTCCTTGTGTCTTTCAGAGATATCTAATGCATCCAGCAATTGTAGATATTACACCTTCTCCTTTCCGCTAAACATCCAAGATTTGAATAGAATGTAAAGAGTGTTCCTAAACTGGGGTTTTTCTTTATCTTTTTTTTAATACACAGCAGTATCATATTCATATTATATTGAATTGTCTATTAATTTAAATATTTTCCAATAAAGTTTCTGACCAGAGGCATGATCTGATTTACCTACCACAGTTAGCCAAGAGGAGGAGAGATGCTTTGCAGTTTAGTTCAGCTTTGGAGAAGTGGCTTCACATCTATTGAAGTGGAATCTTTGGCTGCAGATAGCAATAAGTGGGTCAATGTTCCAGACAGGATATGCCTTAATTTTAATGTTTTCATTTCCTTAAAGGAATGCACCTTTTCTGCTGTATGGAGTAAAAAAGAGGCACTTCTCATCATTGACCTGCCATGTAAAAAACTTTGAACCAACCAAAACCCTCATGCTTCGTATTTGTAATGATCTTTTTTTTCCCCACCCATTTATGAAAGTTTTCTTAAAATAACATGCAGCTTTGTAATCTGTGAGAAGTTTAAGATGTGGATTGTTGACCTAGACCCAGTTTTGCAATCCTCTGTTAAATGCTCTGTAGTTAATCAGGATTCAGCTTTACTCATTCAGGCAAAAAAGTGAGACAGTCAAAAGTGAAACTCATTTATCTCCTTCAGTCTGTACTTAGTTTGCAGTTGTCATTAAAACCTGAATGGAAAAGCTTTTATCCTATGCTATAGCCTGGAAATTCAGCTGCTGAACTTGTATTCTATGCTAATCCCTTTCTTTTGCTGAAGGTGACACGTGAGCTTTGAGTCTGATGGTCACAAAACATTTGAAATGCAATCTGCTTACCAAAACCCAGAAATGGTTGTGTAAAATACTGACTGAAATATTAAATCATCTTTTAAGGTTTGAAAAAGCAACTGTGGAATACCAGGAGCACCTGTGCTCCATGACAGGAGTGGATTGCTGCATAACAGGCTTTGACAAAAATGTTCTCAAGTTGGCCAATTCAAACAGTGTGAATAATGCCAGCCCAAAGCATTCCTTGAATGGTCAGTATTCATTATTTTCTTTTGAAGAGAAATACAATTTTTGTAACTGTATGAAGAGAAAATATTCCAATGATGTGCACTTAATTCTTAACCTTGAAAACCTGTTTCTGCCTGCAGTTATACCGAACCACTTAATGCCATCGAAACCAATGTTATGTGTAGGTAGGAGGCTTTGCAGTACTGAGGTCTAACTGAATGAAACTAAAAATAATAGGTGAAATATTTTGTAATTTAATATTCTGAATTATTTTTCCATCATAACTTGAGATTTAGCATTTATGACATGGTTGTATCATAAATGCACTAGTTGCTGAGAGTTTTTAACTACTGAGGCTTTGTTGCTGTATTCTGTTTCATCTTTGAAAAGAGACCTTCTTTGTTCCTAATTTAGTTCTCCTGTTTCCCTGCCTTGATGGTTGTTTACTGATGCAGGCTCAATTTTTTCAAAACTTCCTTTGAAAAGGTTCTGTTTGTTTGTTGTTGTTTGGGTCTTTTTAATAAGACCCTGAAAATGTAAGTGGAAGAAGACTGCTGTAAATATTGAAGTACTTGATTGTTTCTCCTCACAAAAGACAAAGGCAACAAAGTTGGTGAGGGGTTTGGAACACAAGCCCTATGAGGAGAGGCTGAGGGAGCTGGGGTTGCTTAGCCTGGAGAAGAGGAGGCTCAGGGGAGACCTTCTTGCTGCCTACAACTACCTGTGGGGAGGTTGTAGCCAGGTGGGGGTTGGTCTCTTCTCCTGGGTGGCCAGCACCAGAACAAGAGGACACAGTCTCAAGCTGCACCAGAGGAGGTTTAGGCTGAATGTTAGGAAGAAGTTCTTCACAGAAAGAGTGATTGGCCATTGGAATGTGCTGCCCAGGGAGGTGGAGTCATCATCACAGGAGGTGTTTAGGAAGAGACTGGATGGGGCTCTTGGAGCCATGGTTTAGTTGATGAGATGGTGTTGGATAATAAGTTGGACTCGATGATCTCAAAGGTCTTTTCCAGCCTGGTTTCCAACAAGAGGACACAGTCTCAAAGTGTGCCAGGGGAGGTTTAGACTGGATGTTAGGAAGAAGTTCTTCACAGAAAGAGGAGTTGCCCATTGGAATGGGCTGCCCGGGGAGGTGGTGGAGTTGCCATGATTGGAGGTGTTTAGGAGGAGACTTGATGGGGTCCTTGGTTGCATGGTTTAGTTGATGAGATGGTGTTGGATGATAGGTTGGACACGATGATCTTGAAGGTCTCTTCCAACCTGGTTTATTCTCTTCTATAGATTAGCAATTCTGTTACTGAAATATAGTTTCAACATATTTAATATTTATGAATATCTATTTAAACACATACACTCTTTTTTCATTTCACAGGGGAAACTAGAAAAACTGTTCTTACTAAGCCAAGTGACTCTTCACCTGAAGTGATAAACTACTTGGGTAACAAAGCATGTGAATGTTACATTTCCATTGCTGACTGGGCTGCTGTTCAGGAGTGGCAAAATATGGTCCATGACTTGAAGAAAAGCAATAGTAATACCTCAATCAATCTGAAAGCAGATTTTAACTACATAAAGTAAGGATATAATTAATTTATTCAACAGTACCTTAGAGGCCAATGTATTAGAAGTGAAATACTGAAGTTTTAGTGATTTTTTTTTTTTTAGAAAGTATCACTGAATTAGAGGCATAAATAGAAGAATATTGTATTCTTGGGAGGGGCAAAACTTGGCCATGATGTTTACTAGCCATATAGACAAGTAAAGAGGTTCCATCATTCCAAAGAGTTACTGTGGCTTTCTGACTGCTGAGGTTTCTTTAATATTCAAGTAAAATACCTAGTCACTGAAAGTAAAAGACACTGAGTTTATTCTGCTTTTACTGGCAGAAGGTGTATCCTTTCAGAAGCTTCATAGTAAAAAATAAAATGCCTGTCAGTGCTACAGGTCCTTAAAAAGATTGTAATTAATTTGTGAAGTAAAAATATATGAAGGACATGGTCTTGGCTGCTTAAACTATTGTTTTTTGTCAAATGGAATTTATAACTGCAGTTTGTGCATTTATTCCCTAACCCTTGATATTTGTCTGGTTCAGGAAAAACCATTGAATTAGTCCATCAAGTTTTAAAGGTCTTTTCTGTTTGATTAGACAACTTGATTGCTTTCCATTTCTCTACTGTTGTGGTGAACATGATAAAATCCTTTTGGCTGAAATTTCTTGACCTGAAAACAAAAGCGTAGAAGGAGGCTTTGAAATAAAATCTTGTAGGTCTGAAAAGGTGACTACTTCTGTCAGAGAAAGGGACAATCCTTTTTCTTGTTGTGGTAACTCAGTGTTGTGCATTCCATTAGGAGAGTAAGTCCTTGTTATGAAGGTGCTAGTGTGTCATTTCCAAGTGTTCATGCATTTGTACGCTAAACCCCACAGTGCTTCCGATAAACATCACCACTGCTTGCTGTACTCTTGCAGAGGTCTGATGGATTAAACTGGTTTTGAGTTAGTTTTCATCCACACAATTACTGGGAGTAAGACACTTTATCATCAGAAAATTCTTGCAAAGAGCTCCTGAGAATACATGGCACTTTAACTGTGCTGCTCATGAGCAGGCTGCAGTAATGAGGATCAAAATAATTCAGTAGAAATGGGAGCTTTCATATGCTGAATACTTTTCTAATGGAGATACTTAAGTAATTCCTTTTTGAAACATTTCCCTTTTGCCCATCAAGCCTCTTAACCTTTCAGTGCCTTTTTCTAGTGTAGCTGTGTAAAAGTCTAGAATGTCCAAAGTATTTCCTATGGAAAAAAGCCACCTTGGTAGCTGGAGAGTTTTGTTTTCCTTTGATACTGAGCTTATCCACTTCATGCAGTTCTATTGCCTTTTATTGAGCTATGTGAGAATGGGGGTTTTTGATTAGAATTTGTCATAAGAGCTCTGTAGGATTTTGAGTTAGGCTTGAGTCTTTCTCTTTGGCTGTGTAAGATATGAAGCAACTGGAATGAAGCAAGAAATGTGACTATAAAACTGTAAACATTGAATTGCAGATCTTTGAGCAGCTTTGAGTCTGGACAACTCACTGAATGCACTGAACAACTAGAATTATTACCAGGAGAAAATATCAACCTACTTGCAGGGGGATCCAAAGAAAAAATAGGTATAAATGCATAAGTTAACATTACTTCAAATACATGAGTAAATATTTCTCCATGTATCTGTCTCTGTCGTTTTCAGACTGAAACTTCTGAATGCAGTTTGCTGTGTTCAGTGGACAGGCCCTAACCTTTATGAACTGAGCTTCAAAATGATTTGGCAGTGGTCAGTCTAAATGTTGATACAAGTGTTGTTTTCTGAAGTTAATGTGTTTGTTTATAAGTAATCCATCATCAGTTTTTAATATGAATACCTACATATATTTTAAAGGGGTTTTTTTCAATCTTCCTTACCCTCAGAAATGCATTCTTAGACAGTTGATAACATTAGGCAGCTCTGGTTGGTTTCAATTGTTTAATCTCCATGTAGACATGAAGAAGCTCCTTCCTAATATGCTAAGTCCTGATCCAAGAGAACTTCAAAAAGCAGTGGAAGTGCAGCTTTTAAGAAGTTCAGTGTGTTTGGCAACAGCTGTAAACCACGCGGAACAGGAGCAAAAGTGGCAGTCGATCTCCGAGTAAGTTGGAATGTGCTGTGAGTTAAGGCACTACTCTGTGGAAAAAACTGTTCTGCTCTGTTAGAAATTCCTTGTTGAAAAGCATGCTCTGCTTCGTACTTCAGCAGCTGTGGAAGTTTGCTACCAGTTGTAGCCATTGTGAGTTAAGAGCTTACTGAGGAAAACTAAAGTGACATTTAAGTTGGAGCTGATGTAGTTCAGGTTTGGAGCACGAGCCCTATGAGGAGAGGCTGAGGTTGCTTAACCTGGTGAAGAAGGAAGGTCAGAGGAGACCTTATTGCTGTCTACAACTATCTTAAGGGAGGTTGTTGCCAGATGGGGGTTGGTCTCTTCTCCCAGGCAGCCAGCACCAGAACAAGAGGACAGAAGCTGTGCCAGGTGAAGTTTCGGCTGGATGTTAGGAAGAAGTTCTTCACAGAGAGAGTTGTTAGCCATTTGAATGGGCTGCCCAGGGAGGTGGTAGAGTCACCATCACTGGCAGTGTTTAGGAAGAGACTGGATGGGGTGCTTGGTGCCATGGTTTAGTTGATTAGATAGTGTTGGATGATAGGTTGGACTTGATCTCAAAGGTCTCTTCCAACCTGGTTAATTCTATTCTATTCTTTGAGTTGATGAAGTGCTGCTTCTTTCAATTTAATAATCAAGGGTGATACTGCAACTCGTGTGTAAGACTGCAGGATTTCCCCATTATCTCTTTGAAGATCTTGAATTTGTTTTGCCTTGGGTTATTATGATATCACTGTTCACTTTTAAAGCCAAGGTAACAAAATTCACTATCCCGATTCTTCTGTTTCAGAAATGTTATTAAGTACTTAAAGCAAACCTCACGAATTGCTATTGGACCTTTAAGACTTTCAACACTCACAGTGTCTCAGTCTTTACCAGTGTTGAGCACTCTTCAGTTGTATTGTTCTTCTGCTCTGGAAAACACTGTATCCAACAGGCTGACATCAGAGGTATGTGTGTGTTTAAACCCTAAATTGGAGTAATGTCTATCTCCATGTCATCAAGTATTGAATATAGAACATTTGCTAATTGGTTTGACCATAGTTAATCATGCTGTAAAAAGCCCTTTTTTTTTTAATCCCAGGATGCTTAGTTTTTCTTTTGTAAATTTATATCTGTGTTGGATTCTTTCTATGCCTTTAAATATGCCATCTCTATCAATTACACTTACAGTATTTGTAAAGCTTTATTTGTGGTTGCTGTTTAGAGAAGTGTCTATTTCTTCTTTGCATTGTGCCACTTCATTCCTGCAACAGACTTGTAATTTGCTTATAAAAGGGACTTTAAAATATTGATCAAACCCAAATGACTTCAGCTGTTAAAAACTCGATGCCAAACTTGAACCAACATGAATGAGCTAGTTCTGATTTCTAGTTAATGTTGTTCAGAAAACAATCCTGTTTGATTCTGAGCTGTTGTTACTCTTGTCCTCTCAAAGTGAACCACATTGTTCTGGCGTTGTGTAAAGCATATTTGTGTGTATTGGTTAACAACAGAGTGGCTATTAATGCAAAGAAGAGCTTTTGCTCTGCACTGAAATGGCCTTTGGTTTTAATACATAGAAATACCTTTTAGTGAAGGCTGTCTGTCCTTACAACTATGCAACTTCTATGCCTCTTTCAGGACTGTCTTATACCTCTCTTCAATGATGCTTTGAGGTCATGCAAACAGCATGATGTAAGGCCGTGGATGCATGCACTGAGGTACACAGTGTACCAGAATCAATTGATGGAAAAACTTAAAGGTATATAAGCTCTCATTTTAGTGTTATGAAAAATAAACTCAGAATTTGAACCAAGATCTTCTACTGAGGGCTCTATTTTTGTTACTTTGATTAATTGCTTTTAAAAGCCAAGTTTTAGTTATTTAGGTGTCTTGCTTTACAGTTAAAGCTCAGTGGTCTCAAGGCTGTAATGTAGACAGTTTTTAAAAGGAAGAAAATCTATCCTGAAGTACTTGGCTGCTCTGTATTCACTCTTTTAATCACACTTTACTTGCTCATCTCTTCATACTTTAGAGTACTTCAGCACTATTAATAATGGTTGTTTAAAAAACAGTCACAAAAGCCATTTAATTGTGGAGTATGATAAAAGGTACTGGGAGAAAAACCAGACAAGTAGATTTCTTAGTCAAGAAGAATGCTTATAGTGAAAAAATTACCCTTTTGCCTAGCAGATAATGTATGGATTGTTTGTTTTTTTGTTCAGATGGGGTATATAAATGTCCTAGGCAGAAATGAAGTCATGAAATTTCTGAAGGAGATGTTAGGAATTAAGAAAGAGCTGAGCAGTGTTTTCTTTCCTGAGGGCCACGTACAGAATGTGTCAGGCAGAAATAACTCAGGTGCAACACTGTTGATTCAGTGATTTTTGTTTACAATGCCTTGCTTTCTTCTTCAGAACCAACAGTCCCAATTAAAAGCCATCTAATGGAGCTGGGCTTAACAGCAGCGAAATTTGCACGGAAGCGAGGAAATATTGCCCTGGCTACACGGCTGCTCGCCCAGTGCAGCCAAGTTCAGCTGGGGAAAACCACCACTGCACAAGACTTAGTCCAGCACTTTAAAAAACTGTCTGCACCAGGTCAGACAGATGAAAAATGGGGTCCTGAACTTGATATTGAGAAAACAAAATTATTATACACAGCAGGTGAGTATTTGTTAATTATGGTGTAGATACTTGAGCTTCTTGCCCCAGACCTTGAAGAAATATAATGGAGCAGGATCATTGGGAACTGATTACATCCTGTTAGCTGTTGTCTCAGTCTGAAAGTGTTTTCACAAGTCTTTTCTTTTTGTAATTATTTTCCTTCAAAAGATAAACAGATTGTTGAATCAATATTTTACAAAGAGTATCTGAATATACTGATTCTCAGAGGAGGTATTTTGAATCAAGTTAACACTCTATTGAAGATGTGCTTTTCATGATATGCAGGTCAGTCAACACATGCCATGGAAATGCTGAGTTCTTGTGCCATATCCTTTTGCAAATCTGCCAAAGCTGAATATGCAGTTGCTAAATCAATTCTCACGCTGGCTAAGTGGATTCAAGCAGAATGGAAAGAGATTTCAGGACAGCTGAAACAAGTATATAGAGCTCGTCAGCAGCAAAATCATACTGGTCTGTCCACCTTGTCTAAGAACATATATAATTTGATTGATCTCCCAGCTGTTAATACACTAGAAGAAGAATATCCTAGGATTGAAAGTGAATCTACAGGTACATTTTTTCTTCTCACTATTTTTTTGTTAGTTACTGCTGATTGCACTGAGGGATATTGATAAAGAGTGGGTGCTCCATTGCTCATATATTTCTTTTCCTAATATATATCAAAGCAGTGTGTGATTTGTGCAATGGGTAGCTGTTAACAGTTAAAAAAAACCAAACACCCTAATATGGAAATTTTATATACCTTTCACAAGTGATGATGCCCTGAAGAAGCTGGAATGCATTTTAAATTTTGGGGGGGGGTGGGGTGGGTCATGCTTTGTATGCTTTCAGTCCCTGTATTTGCTAAAGCTGGAATCAGATCTTTCAGATTAAGCATTGACAGGGCTTATATTTTGAAGGCTCTGATAAGTGAAAAGCAGTTACCTTAGGTTTTCTCATGATCTTTCATCTATACTTAATTTGAACACTCTTGTTGTTGTCACAAAATGTACTCTAATTCCCAATTTTTGGCAGACTTAAAATGTCAAGATAAAGTTCTTTTATGAAATCCATGCTTAAGCAATGACTTAGTTCCTCTCTGGTGGAGTCAGAACTATTTCAGAGCTGTTAATGGATCATAAAATAGTTTAGTTCAGAGAAGATCTTTGACATCATAGAGTCAAACTGTTAACCCAGCACTGCCAAGTCTACCCCTAAACCATGTCACCCAGCACCTATATGTCTTAAATGCCTCCAGGGATGGTGACTCCCAGCATTGCCTTGGGCAGCTGTTCTGGAACTTGGCAACTGTTTTGGGGAAGAAATTTTTCCTCATGTCCAATATAATCCTCTCCTGGCACACTTTGAGGCTATTTCCTCTTGTCCTGTTATTTTTTACTTGGGAAAAGAGACCAATACCCACTTCACTACAACCTCCTTTAAGGGAGTTGTAGAGAGCAATGAGATCTCTCTACAGCTTCCTTTTTTTCCAGGCTAAACAATCCCAGTTCCCCCAGCTGCTCCTCACCAGCCTTGTTCTCCAGACCTTCCACCAGCACTTCTTGCCCTTCTCTGGACATGCTCCAGCACCTCAATGTCCTCCTTGTAGTGAGGGGCCCAAAACTGAACCCAAAATTAGAGGTGTGACCTCACTAGTACTGAGTACAGGGAGCTAATTACTGGCCTGGACCTGCTGGCTACACTTAAGTAGTAGGTGCTTTCTGACTTGGTGGTGAATAAAACCAGTACATACACAAATAAGCACAAACACACTGCCCTAGATGCTTCGTAAAAGTCTGCTTTCTGAGGCTCTTTTGGAGACCACGAGTTTCTTGTCTTAGTTTCATCTTTCTGTAAAAGAGAAGGCAATTGTAGAGTACAGGCAATGATTGTTAGCAGCTGAAAAACTGAGCTTTGTTTTGCAGCCAGTGTCAGGACTGAAAAGTAATTCTATTTCAGAAAGCTTTACACTCTTGGGTACTAACTTGACTGAAAAAAAAAAAAAAGGTATGTTCTAGTGTCACTTTCTATGTTGAATAAATTAGAGGTAAGTTTTGGATTATAACATACATTGCTTTTTTTTCTCCCATGACAGTAAACATTGGAGTTGGGGAGCCTGACTTCATCTTGGGACAGCTGTATCACTTGTCTTCAGTACAGGCACCTGAAGTGGCAAAGTCTTGGGCAGCCCTGGCTAGTTGGGCTTATAGATGGGGCCGGAAAGTAGTTGATAATGCCAGGTAAATTCTTCCTGCTGTTTACATTTATGTGGCATAATTAATTTCCTTAAGGTAAACCATAGCTTTGTATTTAATGGCTACTGATTTTTGTAGTCTGAAGTTGCCCATGAGCAGAAAGCTCAGTGTTCTCTTGTTTACTTGCCCTCTGTAAAAAAGAAAAGCAGTGAGTTTAACTCTGAGATAAGGATGAAAGTTTCTTCCTTCAAGAAGTTTTGTATATACAGTCTCAATGGGTTCAGTAGCTCTACAGATACTAAAATATTGAGGATGAATAATTCATTACATGTTGCAGTCAGGGAGAAGGTGTTCGTCTGCTGCCCCGGGAGAAATCCGAGGTTCAGAACTTGCTTCCAGACAACATTGCAGAGGAGGATAAAGAGAAGATCTATGGGATTCTGGGGCAGGCAGTGTGTCGTCCAGCTGGCATTCAGGTAAGTGTATGTTTGCTTGCTTAAAAAAATGTCCAACTTCAGTGTGAACTTTTTGTTCCCCTCTACTGTTGTTTTAAAGTTAAAATTCAGACAATGCAAGAGTTGTGTGAGAAACCACCTGTTAGCTAAGTGGCATCATAGCTGCTCTATGGAATAATGATAATATCATCAAGCAGTGCAGTTACCTAGACAAAAAGTGGATTAGGAGCTGATACTGCTTGTAGAAATGGTTAGAGGGCTTAAACAAATCCTGTTCTCCCTTTATTTACATTTAGGATGAAGATATGACTCTCCAAATCACAGAGAATGAAGACAATGAAGAAGATGATATGGTGGATGTTATATGGCGTCAGTTATTAACGAGCTGCCCCTGGCTTTCAGATCTTGATGAAAATGCAACAGAAGGGTTAATTAAAGTGTGGAGGAAAGTTGTAGACAGAATCTTCAGTCTCTATAAACTCTCCTGCAGTGCATACTTTACTTTCCTCAAACTCAATGCTGGCCAGGTTAGTGGTTGTGCTGATGAGAAAATCTAGTGACAGACTGATAAAGGATGATGTGAATTAGATGTTTACCTTAGAGGAGTATTTTCTTTCAGGTTCCACTTGATGAAGATGATCCTAGACTGCACTTAAGAAATACCTCTGAGCAAAGCACTGATGATGTTATTGTGATGGCAACACTAAGGCTGTTACGATTGCTTGTGAAACATGCCGGAGAACTTAGACAGTATTTAGAGCATGGGCTGGAAACGACACCTACCGCTCCTTGGAGAGGTAATTATGTGTTGGGGTTTTTTTCTTAAGCTGCAGTTCAAAATGCAGATCAGAGAAAGATGTGTGGCTCCAGCCAGATGTCTTAGGAGTAGTTGTTTGTCACTACACTACCGGTGCTGATTGCTCAGGCACTTTGCCACAGAAGGCTAATGAGTTGAAGTGTGGGAGACAGCAGAAAAGGAGGCCAGCTGTTGCAAAGTTGTATTTTCTTCTGAAACATCCAGTTTTGCTAACTTCAACTATTAATGTGACTCTCTTTAATGAATGACAGATAGGAGGTGCAAAACTCCATTCCTGGTACTTTACTGAAGGATTTTTGTATTGCATTTGATGTGACCTGCATTTGAATAGGAGAAGAAAAGAAGCTGTTGCCTGTACTATCAGTTAGTTAAAAGAAGTTTTTGTTGGGGAATTAGACATTTATGTTCTCTCAATGCAAAACCAGTATGCTTTTTAAAGTAAGATGAAATAAAGTTCTGCATCATTTGAAGTGAAATTAAGTGAGTCAGCACATTTTCTTCTTGTGTTTCTGCAGGGATTATACCTCAGCTTTTCTCTCGCCTGAACCACCCAGAAGTGTACGTTCGGCAGAGCATTTGCAACTTACTGTGCCGAGTGGCTCAAGATTCGCCTCATCTCATCCTATATCCTGCAATAGTGGGGACCATTTCACTTAGCAGTGAATCCCAGACCTCAGGTATGGAGGGGGAAAAAAACCCCATGTTCAGACACACTTTGGCTACAATCATTTTATATACTGAATACAATGATACTGAGAAGTTTGATTGAGTGATTTCCACCCCCCCAGTAACTCTGATGCTTTCTATTTTAAGAGTATTGCTCTTATGGGACCTCATTGATACCTTTCATTTGATTTCCCAATTTGGCCAATAAGTTTTTTCAGTTTTATCATTATATACTTTGCCAATGCTTAATGTAGTATGGGGACTTCATGCTAAATGAATTATTTAGACATGTACCTTTCAAGGCCAGAACAATGTAGCTGATACTTCAATATCTGGGGTTTTAATTTAGGAAACAAGCTTCCATCTGCTATCCCTACCTTGTTGGGTAACATTCAAGGAGAAGAACTGTTGGGTGGTGAATGTGATGGAGGGAGCCTCCCAGCTTCACAAGAAAGCAGTAAAGATGAAACGAAAGTTGGATTAAATGAGGATCAAGCAATGATGCAAGATTGTTACAGCAAAATTGTGGAGAAACTCTCTGCTGCGAATCCAACAATGGTATTGCAGGTAAATAACCCAAAGAGCTCTCTGTGCTCTGATTTGAACCACAAAATACATTATTTGTCTCTCTTGTGGGCAGACCTGCTGGAAGTTTGGTACATCTTCGCTGTAAGGCTGGCATATTTTTCTTTAGTTCATCTACAAAAAAGTCTTAATCCCAGTAGGCTTAAAAGGCAGCAAGTGTTGGTTTCTTTTATACAGGTTCAAATGCTTGTGGCTGAGCTGCGCAGAGTCACGGTTCTTTGGGACGAACTTTGGTTGGGAGTTTTACTGCAGCAGCATATGTATGTCCTCAGAAGGATTCAGCAGCTGGAAGACGAAGTCAAGAGGGTCCAAAACAACAACACTTTACGGAAGTATGTCCTTGTTGAGTATTATTCAAGTGAGAACGGTAACAAACATTTGTTCTTGGGGAAGCATATGGTCAAATCCATCAGCAGTGTTGCTGCTGCCAAGTTTGTGCTGTCCTCGCTGCTTAGAAGGGCAACAAAGCTTGTGAGGGGTTTGGAGCACAAGTCCTGTGAGGAGAGGCTGAGGGAGCTGGGGTTGCTTAGCCTGGAGAAGAGGAGGCTCAGGGGAGACCTTCTTGCTGTCTACAACTACCTGAAGGGAGGTTGTAGCCAGGTGGGGGTTGGTCTCTTCTCCTGGGTGGCCAGCACCAGAACAAGAGGACACAGTCTCAAGCTGCACCAGAGGAGGTTTAGGCTGGATGTTAGGAAGAAGTTCTTCATAGAAAGACAGACTGGCCATTGGAATGTGCTGCCCAGGGAGGTGGTGGAGTCACCATCACTGGAGGTGTTTAAGAAGAGACTGGATGGGGCTCTTGCAGCCATGGTTTAGTTGATGAGATGGTGTTGGATGATAGGTTGGACTTGATGATCTCAAAGGTCTTTTCCAACCTGGTTTATTCTATTCCTGTAAGCCAGTGGCCTTACTTCAAGAACATTTTGATGACACAGCTAGTACACTGAGCAAAGAGAAACTGCTGTCTGCCTGTGAATCCTCATTGAGATTTCCTTAGTAATAAAATGTTAGAACCCAATGCACATTAAGTTGCAGATTATGAAATCCTACAGTTCTTCATGCCCAAAGTTTTTCTCACAAGTCAGCTGAAATGAGGACAATCATTTAGAGATGGATGATTTATTTGGAGTAAACAAAATGCTTAAATCTATTTTGAAAGTTGAGCAAGTCTCATTCTTTCCTTTTCCTTCTTTCTCCCCACTTCCTCATCTGGGTTCTCTTCTGGATGGGTTTTTGGAAGAGGAAAGCCCTGTACTGGGCAGCTCCCTAGGCTTTTGAGAAGGCTTTTTGAATTCTATCCTTCAGGCTGATATGGGAAAACAGCAAGTTCCTTAGAGTGGTTTGAGCTCCGAGCTGCCCCTCAGGGTTTCCAGTGGTGAAGTTCAAATGGTTCAGCTAAAAAAAAAAGAAGAAAGTGTGGTTCAGCGGAACATATGTTTATGTGGATTGAAATCCTCTTTTTTTAGTACTGTCATCCTTGAGGACCTCATTGTAGAGATGTAACAGTTTTCATTAATTCTTAGATGTCTCATTTGCAGTCTTTTAATGCTGTGAACCAAGTGACTTGGTTTTATGGAGTTAAGAGGAAATGTTGCTGTTCTTTCTTCCTAGAGAGGAGAAGATAGCAATCATGCGTGAGAAGCACACAGCTCTCATGAAGCCCATCGTGTTTGCTTTGGAACACGTGCGGAGCATCACTGCAGCTCCTGCAGAAACCCCTCATGAGAAATGGTTTCAGGATAACTATGGAGATGCAATTGAAAATGCACTGGAGAAACTTAAGAATCCTCTGAATCCTGCTAAACCTGGAAGCAGCTGGCTCCCATTTAAAGAGGTACTATATGCACAGACTAAGTACTCCTGATGCTCTTGCTGCACCATGTATTTGATCCCCTCCTTAGAATTCTCCTGCTTTTCTCTTGCCATACCAAAATTGCAGCATGAAACATTGTCTTCTCTGCTATCACCACAGGTATGCTAGACATTGAAGCACAGTAATTTCTGCCTCTGTAACAGGTCGTACTGACTGTCTGGATTATTGTATTTCTATCCAAAGAAATAATTTGATTCATATCTTGCATCTTCCACTGCCTTGGGTGCTGTCAGTTTTGAGGACAGAGGGCTATTTTTTTCTAAACACTGTCGTTCTGAAACCTTTGTCATTTGAGTTTAGTGGATTTAAATGTTAGCAAGTTGGTAGTCTGCTTATCCTGGGCCCTGCAACAACACTTAAATAACCAACTCTTGCCAAAGATACTTTGTTTTTTTACTTAGGGATCTGAGGACAAACAAGGTTGTAGCCAGGTGGGGGTTGGTCTCTTCTCCTAGGCAACCAGCACCAGAAGAAGAGGACACAGTCTCAAACTGCACCAGGGGAGGTTTAGGCTGAATGTTAGGAAGAAGTTCTTCAGAGAGAGTGATTGGCCATTGGAATGGGCTGCCCAGGGAGGTGGTGGAGTCACCATCACTGGAGGTGTTTATGAAGAGACTGGATGGGGTGCTTGGTGCCATGGTTTACTTAATTAGTTGGTGTTGGATGATAGGTTGGACTCGAGGATCTCAAAGGTCTTTTCCAACCTGGTTAATTCTATTTCATTCTAAGACAAAACTACATTAAAAAAGAAGAAACATGTTCACTTGGAGATCCAGAGCAATCCTGGTGTTCATTTTAAAAGCCTTGATAGACAGAACCTGGCTGTTGCATGCAGATAGACTTTTATTTTTCTTTAATAGTTTCCCTTTTGCAGAACAAGCAAGCATGCAGATATGTAAACAGGAGGTTGCTGAACACTGCTGCCTTTGACCACAGTTCAGATATATAGAAATGCAAGAGCAGACTGCTTGAGGAGTTTAATTTGATGTGGCTTTGCTGCCTATCACCAGGCAAGGTGTGTTTGCTGCATAAAGGATGGGCTTTAGTTTTTGCTACCTTCATCCTAAGCTATAAATGGATTAGTAGGGTGCCAAGAATAGAAGGTAGTTCAAGAAGAATCTTCATACTTTCTGGGAGATAACCATTATTAAATCTGTTTGGAGGTAGCTTATTTTTAATGGTAACTTTTAAGTTGAACCTCAGCCTAAACATTTCTTTGGAATAGGTGATGCTAAGCTTGCAGCAGAGAGCACAGAAACGGGCCAGTTACCTTCTGCGGCTTGAGGAGATCAGTCCTTGGTTGGCTGCCATGATGAGCACTGAAATAGCGCTTCCTGGAGAAGTATCTACCAGAGACACAGTCACAATACATAGTGTGGGCAGCACCATCACAATCCTGCCTACCAAAACCAAACCTAAGAAGCTACTTTTTCTGGGTTCAGATGGGAAGAACTATCCCTACCTGTTCAAAGGTATGAAACCAAAGTTTTCTTACACAAGTTTCTGTCTCTTGTTACAAATTAGACTGTATTAAAGTTGGGAAGTTGCTTGGTTGCAACTTTTTGTCTCCATGCATGATATGGCCAAACAGTTGGGGCATGTGCTCCCTCTCTTCCCCACCTCTCACTTCATTACATGTTTGCAAGGAATTTTCCTTGTGAAGCTACAGATTCAAGGGTGTTTCAGATCCCTTATTTTACCAGGGTTGCATCAGAGACAGTGTTCTTCCTGCATACTGATTGGATTAGCAGGATGCACTTTCTAGAAAGTTTATGGTTGCACCCAGAAGAGAGCTTGGGAGACTTCATACCTCCTGAAAGGGAAAGAGGAGTTATGATACTAACTGTTGCATGTACTGTTCACAGAGAGTGAGCAGTCATGAAGTGGTGATTCTAGTAGGCAAATGCTCTGTAAACATTCAGGTTTGTGCTGAGCAACTCACCCTTTGTCTGCATAATTTCTAAAGCTATTTGTAGCCTGAGGTGAAATAGGATTTAAAAAAAAAAATGCTGAATTTTGGGTTTTCAGAGAAGACTATCTGGAAACTGAACTTTAAACAATATTTCTCACAGGTTTGGAAGACTTGCATCTGGATGAAAGGATCATGCAATTCTTATCAATTGTGAACACAATGTTTGCTACTATTAACCGTCAAGAGACACCAAGGTTCCACGCGAGGCACTACTCTGTGACGCCTCTGGGAACAAGGTCAGGCTTGATCCAGTGGGTGGATGGAGCTACACCTCTCTTCGGGCTTTACAAGCGGTGGCAACAGCGGGAAGCTGCTTTACAAGCACAAAAGGTAACAGCTGTTTCATGTCAACTGGAGAGCAGTTCAGAAGGGAAACATTCCGATTTGCCTGGCAGTTCTAAGTAATTTAGACCTTAAAATGATTGTTTTGTTCGTAATAACACAGAATAGTTCTCTGTATCATATCCTTTGGGATTGCAGCAGTTGTTAATGAAATTGTATGTATGTGTTGATGTGTATTGCAGTAGGTGACAAAGATGCTGTTCTGCTGTGATAAACTCAGGGGGGAGCTCATTTTTCAACAGAGTTAACCTTGGCTAAAATTGTGTTAGTCCCACCTCTTGTTCTCCCCCATTTAGTTTTAAGTACAGGTTTTACAGCTATGCATTTGAAATGTACCTTGATAAGAGTTAGACCAGATCAACAAGAAAGTTTATTTAGGCTTTTTTTTAACTATTGAATTTTGAAAGAATTCTGAGCTGTGAAAGTCATCCTCAGTAGAGGAGTTGCTATTTCATTCTCCCACAACCTGAGTTTGGGATACTTTTCTGTGGTAAAAAGTTGCAGTGCATAAACTACCATTTTTACCTCATCTAGGCTCAGGACTCTTACCAGACTCCTCAGAATCCTGGAATAGTGCCTAGGCCCAGTGAACTCTACTACAGTAAAATTGGACCCGCTTTAAAGGCGGTAGGGCTTAGTCTTGATGTGTCACGTCGTGACTGGCCCTTGAATGTCATGAGGGCTGTTCTAGAAGAGCTGATGGAAGCAACTCCTCCAAACCTCCTAGCTAAGGAGCTCTGGTCGTCATGTACGACACCCGATGAATGGTGGAGAGTTACACAGGTCAGTACAGCAAATACCCTCTGGCTCTGAAAGGTTGTGGTCTTAATGGGATGAGGGGCACCAAATGCCAGGGATGTGTTCAAGTGATGGTACTTGTCACTTAGATGAGCCAGCACTGTTCAAGTGCCCTGGGACAGGGAACATTGGCCATTGTACCATCTAGAATAAAAAATGGGTATACACCTGACGTGTTCCTGTGTGGCCTGCCCTAAGTGGCCCTGCTTTGCAGGGGGTTTGGATTCAATCTCTGGAGGTCTCTTCCAACTCCTAGCACTCTGATAGCTCTACATTTATGATACTAGAAGTGTCAGCCTGAGGCATGAAAGCTCTTGTAAACTATCATCAGACAACAAATAGAAAACAGCTTGAAATGAGTTGGTTTTGATTTGTCTTACATTTAAAATGATGTTTTAAGATGGTAGTCAGTCCAATGTGTTGGCAGAGGATTCCCACAAATAATTTTTTCCTGAAACTCTCTTTAAAGTCGTATGCAAGATCCACTGCAGTTATGTCCATGGTTGGCTACATCATTGGCCTTGGAGACAGACATCTGGATAATGTTCTTATAGATATGACTACAGGAGAAGTTGTCCACATAGATTATAATGTTTGCTTTGAAAAAGGTAATCTAACAAATGCTATATGTTATTCAAATACAAGGTTTCCCTTCTTGTTAATTAAAAGAAACAACTTAATATTTTATCTTGAAGGGAAAAGCCTTCGGGTGCCAGAGAAGGTTCCGTTCCGGATGACTCACAACATTGAAACAGCACTTGGAGTGACAGGAGTAGAAGGGGTTTTCAGGCTTTCTTGTGAACAGGTAAGTCAGGAGATCTGCAGAAAACCAAGGGCTGTCACTTGCCAAATGCTGTCTTAGAAGTCCATTAAACATTCTGGTGCTGATTTATAAAGCCCTCACCTTTCATGCTGTGATTTTAATTTGACTTATCAACTGCACACTGCAGTAGGTATATAAGAAGCGTGAGGACGCCAGATAAATACATCTGCAATTAGCAGCTGTACAACTGCACAACTGCAGTTCATTGGGAAAGGGGATTTGTAGCTTGAGATGTAAAATGTTATGTGTTTCCTGAAGCTTTTATTGTGAGGTTTTGCTTGCCCCCTTCCTTCATGACTAGTCTTTTATAACCATGACAGATAGGTTTTTAAAAAGAAAAATTCTATGAACAAAGAATTTTTTCCCTGAAGTGTCTGTTGCTGGAGTCTAGAGGTTGTGTGAAGGCTAGAGTGTAATCTTTAGTTCTAGTGTTGGTACTACTAGCTGCATGTGGGCATATGGTGGTGGTGTTCTTGTATTTGTAGCAGCCAGGGATAAATTAGGGATTTCTGTACCTACTCAGGTATGGTGTTAGCATTCAAAATTCCACTGTTCTACAAGGGTAACACAAGATCAGAATAAGTCTGTTTAAAACACAATGCAGGTCCTTCATATTATGCGGCGTGGGAGAGAGACTTTGCTCACCTTGCTTGAAGCTTTTGTTTACGACCCTCTGGTGGACTGGACAGCAGGAGGCGAAGCAGGATTTGCTGGAGCTGTCTATGGTGGTGGTGGCCAGCAGGCTGAAAACAAGCAAAGCAAAAGAGAAATGGAAAGAGATATTACACGGAGTCTCTTCTCTTCAAGAGTGGCTGAGATAAAAGTGAGTTTACTACAATAATTTTGTATTTTATAACCAAAGTAGTCGCTGAATTTTGGGAGTGATAGAGGAGGTGATTTAGGAGCAGTTCACAAATTTTATTGAGCCAAATGGAGTTTATATTGAGGGAAATGCTTATATGGAACTTACAAGTGTTTAGTTTTCATTTTCTGTGTGCTTAGTTAAAAAAACATTGTTTTAATCTTATGCTTGAATCTGTGAGCTAGAGGAATAAAAGTGGAGGTTTAGGGAGCAGTCTAAATTAAGGAGGACCGTTAAGCTTTAGCACTTGTAGCATTGGAGGTAGTCCTAGATGAACAGTGTCACTGAAGAGTTAAGTGCTGCCATATGTTACTTTCTCTTATCTGTTTGAGTTTAGTGCAGGTCTATGACATCTGTGTCTTGGTTGCAGGTTAACTGGTTTAAGAACAGGGATGAAATGCTTGCTGTGCTGCCAAAATTGGACAGCAGTTTAGAAGAGTATCTGAACCTGCAAGAGCAGTTGACAGATGTAGAAAAGTTACAAGGAAAACTACTGGAGGAGATAGAATTTCTGGAAGGTGCGGAAGGAGTGGATCATCCCTCCCACACGCTTCAGCACAGGTAAAGAGGTGCAAGGAATTCTGTCAAGAATCTCTCAATACAGATGGTGGTTTAATCATGTACTTAAGAATTAAATGTTAGAAATGTATATACAAGAAAAATTAATGGGTAGGCAAAAGCTATTTGTAAGGTAAACAAGTCACTGCTTGGACAGGAGAACTACTGAAACTATTTTCCTACTGAATAATCCGATTTATATCCTATGCTTCATACTCCACCAACATAACCCATGCTAGTCTGTGTTCCACACTTGACCTTCAAGGCAAGACATAGAACGTGCTGAATGTGATGTCCCATCAAATTAATCCATATAATACAGCTATTGATTAAATAGCACAAAACCCTTTTCATCTAGGTTTCTAGTTCTTTAACTGGTTCTTCATATTTATTTGGAATAGATCAAGTATTTCAGAAGTGCATGAATTTATACACATTCAGTATTTTGGAGGAAAACAGCATTATTTATTAATACTGTTAACACTTTGCTGTAACTGGTTAGAATGTGATCATTTTCTGATCAACAAGGAGGTTGTGGTGTTTCAATAGATTTTTTTTCCAATATAAGTTGGCTGCTTTTTCTTGTAGTACTTACTTGATTCTGTGGCTTTTATAATTCAGGTATTCTGAGCACACACAGTTGCAATCTCAACAAAGAGCTGTCCAGGAGGCAATCCAGGTGAAGCTGAATGAGTTTGAGCAGTGGATAACACACTACCAAACTGCTTTCAGTAACTTAGAGGCCACGCAACTTGCAAGTCTTCTTCAAGAGATTAGCACACAGATGGACCTAGGTATGAAACAGTGTTTGTTTGAGTCTTGTTAATGGCTTGAGATAGAGTTCAACATCAGGAGGCATTATGAATATCCTCTAACTGATAGACAAAGTCATCTATATAATAAATGAAAAGAAAATTAACTGCTTAGAGCATGCTTTAGAGCATTTCAAGGTTTCTGTGCTGAGCTGTCTGAAGGAACTTGTTTGTCTTTGTAGCAGCTGGGTTTAAGATTATTTTCTTACCTTGTGCTTGAAACTCTCAGTATGAATTCTCCATGCCTCCTTTACCATAGGTAAAAAAAGAGCATTTTTGAAAAGATGTTAATGCTTAGTGTTTGCATGCCATAAAATGTGTACTTCAGAGATGCACCTTAGTTTTTAACCATTTTCCCTAAAAAAGGTCCTCCAAGTTATGTACCAGCAACGGCATTTCTGCAGAATGCAGGCCAGGCACATCTCATCAGTCAGTGTGAGCAACTGGAAGGAGAAGTTGGTGCTCTTCTCCAGCAGAGAAGATCTGTCTTACGTGGTTGTCTTGAACAGCTGCACAACTATGCAACAGTAGCTCTTCAGTATCCAAAAGCTGTGTTTCAGAAGCACCGAATAGAGCAGTGGAAAACCTGGATGGAAGATCTCATCTGTAACATGACGATAGAGCGTTGTCAGGATATCTTTAGGAAGTAAGTTGACAGAATGTTGCATTGTTTGAAAAATTTAGTTCTCAAGGTACTTCAGCATTTTAATTTCCTAATTAGAATAATTACTTTTGCAAGGACTGATCTAATTATATAGGAAGACAAGTTGTAGTTACAAAAATTTGGAGGAAAAAAAGATGAACATCTGATACAGAAATACTGTTTCAGAGTTTAGTCTGTACCACAAAACTCAAGTAACACTGGCTTGCAATGAACAATTGAAGAACCAGGTCTGGAGTTCAGGGTAGTGATATTTAGGGTTTTTTAGAAACTTCTAGTATTTAAAAATAACTTAAGTCACTTAAGACTATTTCTTGAAATGAAAGCAGATTCTCAAGCAGTTCTGTTCTCATTTTCTCCTAAAGTCAGGCAATTTCAGCATTATTACTTGGTTGGCTTACAACATCTAGGTTATTTTCAAGCTGTGCCAGGGTAGGTTTGGGCTGGATGTGAGGAGAAAGTTCTTCCCAGAAAATGTAATTTGCCATTGGAATGTGCTGCCCAGGGAGGTGGTGGAGTCACCATCCCTGGAGGTGTTCAAAAAAGGATTGGTCGTGGCACTTGGAGCCACGGTTTAGTTGTCATGAGGTGTTAGGTATTAGGTAATAGTTTGGACTTGATGACCTCTGAGGTCTTTTCCAACCTGATTGATTGTGATTTGCATGAAAACCTTCGTATTTCTTATGTTCTACACATTCTTTGCCTCAAGGACTACTGATTGTCTTCTGTCCTTGCAAACAGGTGTGAAATATGGTGCATTCTAGGACTTTATGAAAGCATCTTTAGTTTAGCCATCAACTGCTGTGATACTCAGTTGATTCGGAGTAGGTGATGTAGGAACTCTTCAAAGGCAGAGCATTACTCTTACCCACAAAGCAGGATGCAATTTGCTAGTGCTAGAGAAGGGAGGTTTTTCTCATTGCCTACTTTTGCTTTACAGGTATGAAATGCAGTATGCTCCCCAGCCACCCCCAAGCGTGTGCCAGTTCATAACGGCTACAGAAATGACTCTGCAGCGCTATGCGGCAGATATAAACAGCAGGCTGATCAGGCAGGTGGAGCGCTTGAAGCAGGAGGCAGTTACTGTGCCTGTTTGTGAAGAGCAGCTGAAAGAAATCGAACGCTGCATAAAGGTTTTCCTTCACGAAAATGGAGAGGAGGGCTCCCTGAGCTTAGCCAGCGTGATCATCTCTGCGCTGTGCACGCTGACGAGGTGAGTTGCCGCTGTGACGCTTGGTGGTTGCGTGGAGCGTGCAGTAGCAGGCGGCTTGACTAAGTGTCCTAACTTACCTAGGCGAAATCTGATGATGGAAGGTGCAGCATCTAGTGCTGGAGAGCAGCTGGTTGATTTGACTTCAAGAGATGGAGCCTGGTTCTTGGAGGAGCTTTGCAGCATGAGTGGGAATGTTACGTGCCTTGTGCAGTTGCTGAAGCAGTGTCATCTTGTACCCCAGGACCTGGATATTCCTAACCCAATTGAAGCGTCGGAAGCTGTTCACTTAGCGAATGGAGTCTATATTTCCCTTCAGGTGATACTTCCTCTTACTTTCTCTTTACTCATCCTCAACCTTCTAAGGCTTCAGCTAAGCCATTCTTAATAGCTTCTTCCTTAAACATCTCTATGCTTGTTTGTCATGCTGTGAAGGTTATTTTTTTTATGGTTCTTAGTCTTGATTGTTGTATTTGGCTGAGCTGAGCACACATTGTTTTTATTTGTTGAAAAGAAACCATTTTGATCTGTACATCATAAATTGTAAAAACTGCTGTCAAGTAGGTAACCATGAGAAAAGTTAACACCATATTGATAGGCATACCAGCGTTCTGTCTTGCTTTCACTCATTTATTCTGTTGCTGACAATTCAGGACATTTTCCAAACTGTTCAGTCTGTGCTTTTTCTGGTCTTTGTTCCTGCTAAGCATGAATTTATTTTCACCTGAAACAAGTAGTTAGACACAAATTCTCTAAACTGATTTTACAGGCCCCAAGAAGGAGAAACAAGCAGTTATAATTTTGAGCTTTAGAAATGTTTCTCCTTTAATAAGCAAAGATAAAATGAACACGAGTGGCAGCTTGAGTAAAATACCTGCTGAAGTCTTAGGTGGTTTATAAACTGGCTTCTGTAAATTGTTTTTTTAAGGCATTCTATTAGAAAAGTGTTTTCCTGCCAATCTGTGTAAATGCATTGACATTTTCTTCACTGGTTTCTTCACTCTTCAAAGCATTACCATTTCAGAAGCTTTTCAGATCCATGCATGCAATTTCATTGCATTGCAGCTGCCATCTTTCACCCACACCCTTGTCCTGTGAGGTCTTAAATAAGATGCCTAACTCACTGGGAAGTCAAGATAGCAAAACTTTTTCATGTGTCCTGTCTCATTTGGGAGACAGAGCATGTTGGTTGGTTCTTGCTGTAGCTGCCTTTAGCCCTCTGATGTATTCTGCCTGAGGAAAATTGCTTTATGTCACCTAAGGGTCTGTTTTTTCTTACCTCTCTTGATTTCTGTGGCATGAGTAGGACTCAATTAAAATCCTGCCAGATAGTGACTGCTTTGCTTGTTTTCCCTTGTCTATTCAGTTTAGCAAATCATAAATTCAATAAATAAATTAACTCCCTCTTGTATAGCTGCATAATGGAAAAGAACAGCTACATAATTTGGCAAAATTGATTTGCAGAGTGTGATCTCTGCACCATGGGAGGATCACTGCAAGGTATTACTGCTGGAAGATGCTGTTGAGGTAGTTGTTGCTGTGCTGTGCAACTGGCAAACCTTTGGGTTTGTACAGGGGTTTATGCATTCTGGATTTATTTACATAAAAAGCCAACCAAAACCCAAACAAAAACCCCACCCAGAACCCACACCACCAAAAAAACCCAAACCACAAAACACAAGAGGAGATTTTGACCCTTGGCTGTCAATCATCATACAGTCCATCATGGGACAGGGTCATACTGAAATGAGAGAGATGATGATGTATTATATGATACTTTTTGAGAGGGGAAGATGTCTTAAGTGTTCCTACTTACTTCCCAACAGGAACTGAACTCAAACTTCCGACAGATCATTTTTCCTGAGGCACTTAGATGCTTAATGAAAGGAGAGTACACTTTAGAGAGCATGCTCCATGAACTAGATAATCTCATTGAGCAAACAACTGATGGGGTCCCTTTGCAAACTTTGGTTGAATCTCTTCAAGCCTACTTACGGAATGCTGCTATGGGACTAGAGGAAGAAACACATACTCATTACATTGATGTTGCAAGGTAAATAACTGTGTTTTTCAGTTTGAGAGGATGAAGGCTGCAGAAGATTATTTTATCTGAATTTTATTTTCTCTAAAATTTTGATGTCCAGGCTTTCCTTGTCCAAGGATACCTGTAGTACTTTAAAGTGTTCACATTTCCTCACTGCTTCTTTATCTGCAATTTACAGCTAGCCTGCTTAAAGCTGACTTCTGGTAGTCTGCTTTTTCCAAAAGATGTAATTGGAGTTAAGGGATGTTAAACATGGGAACTGATCCTTTAATTTGTGGGAGGAACTTGTGAAAGGGAGAGCTTGTAAACGTGGCACTCATCAGGAAGTTGGAGCAGCTTTTGCATAATGAATCGACGATGTGATTTTAAAAAAAAAAATATATTTTTTGTTATTTAAATAAAATTAAACTGCACACAAACCAAACCAACAAACCACAGACAAACCCCCAAGCAAGCCAAAAGGCTTGTGAATCTTGCAATGTGGGACAGTACCTTTCTGGGGCAGTGCTTGGTAGACAACTAAGCTAATTCTCAGAGCTTCCTGTTGAGTAGAAGTGATCTTGGTGCTTCCCTTGAGCCAATTAGGGTGGCTCTACTAGTGGTACAGCAGAGGCTGCAATACCACTTGAAAACATGTTTTTTTTCTCTCTTAGGTGAATTTTCTTCCTTGCTTACCTGTTGGCAAGCCTACTAAGCCTGTTAGTTGAGGGTCAAAAGTGATATAAGGGAGGGAGAGGATAAGGCCACCCTTTCAGGAGCAGCAAGCTGTTAAACCATCTCAGCCATAAGCTGAGCCCTCATCCGCCACTGGTTTACCCCATACTCCATTCAGTCAGTAGAATGTGTGCATGTTATCAAGCCAGTCCTTGGTTTTCAAGGAGGAAAAGGTGATATTTACATCATTACTGTTCATTCCTTTTTTCACCATGCTCATAGGAAGGATATGCTCTATCCTTGACCTGTATTTTAAGTTAGCTTTGTAGCTGGCTGTGGGATAAATCAGTTTTAAGAAAATCTTACTTATTTCATGTAGACTAAGCAAAAACATGCACTTTTATTTTTCTTTTAGAGTGCTTCATGCTCAGTATGGTGAACTGATTCAGCCAAGAAATGGATCAGTTGATGAAACTCCCAAAATGTCAGCTGGTCAGATGCTTTTGGTAGCCTTTGATGGGATGTTTGCTCAAGTGGAAACTGCATTCGGTTTATTGATTGAAAAGGTATGGATTTGTTCTTCTTGCATTACTCTTTGAGTCAGGAATATGAAAGCTTTATAAAAGCAAAGCTAATTTATGTCCTTTACGTTGCTCAGCTAAACAAGATGGAAATCCCTGTTGCGTGGCGCAAGATCGACATAATCAGGGAAGCCCGCAGCACTCAAGTGAACTTCTTTGACGATGACAACAATCGGCAAGTTCTAGAGGAAATCTTCTTTCTGAAGAGGCTGCAGACAATTAAAGAATTTTTCAGGCTCTGTGGTACCTTTTCTAAAACACTGTCAGGTATGTACATGTCCTCAGATATTCAGCATCGCTTTGCCCACTTCTCATCCCCTGTCCTTTTAAGAAGAATGTAAACCAGTCCTGGTTACTGTAACTCATGTTTCATAAATGTCAAGTGTGCAGAAAGGAATCTAGCTGTGTTTATAAGTCAGAGAATGTTTTGTTTATAACAAATACTATTTCTTTTCCTTTAAAAGGAATCAGCTCACTTGAAGACCAGAATGCAGTAAATGGACCTGTTCAAATTGTCAACGTGAAAGCCCTCTACAGAAACTCTTGTTTTAGTGAAGACCAAATGGCCAAACCAATCAAAGCTTTTACGGCTGATTTTGTGAGGCAGCTTTTAATTGGCCTTCCAAATCAAGCTTTGGGACTTACTTTGTGCAGTTTCATCAGTGCTTTGGGTGTCGATATCATTGCTCAGGTAGAGGCTAAAGACTTTGGAGCAGAAAGCAAAGTTTCTGTGGATGACCTGTGCAAGAAAGCTGTGGAGCACAACATCCAGATCGGCAAATTCTCGCAGCTGGTCATGAACAGGGCAACAGTGTTGGCTAGTTCATATGACACAGCATGGAAGAAGCATGATCTGGTGCGCAGGCTTGAAACCAGTATTTCATCTTGCAAGACCAGTCTTCAGAGAGTACAGCTGCACATTGCCATGTTTCAGGTGAGACCACAATACATCTCTAAACTCTGTCAGTGGAAAGTGAGCTTTAGTTTCTGTGTCTGAGCACAAAAAGGATTCTATGTTTTGTTGACTGAGCTTTACAGTGTTTTATGAACTTGATTTTGAGTTATTCTTTGTGTGTAAGGAAAAAGTTTTAGAGCTAGCTTATTTTGAGGACTAGCTGCTTTACAAGATGCAGATGTGGCAATGGCAATTCTTTTGAGTCATTACACGCTTTTTTTTCAATACTAAAGTCACTTATTAGAAAACCTAAGTCATTCACTGCCTTTCATACTAGCAAGCTTCTCCCCTTTTGTTTGTTTTCAATCAGCCTGACTTTAAGGGGGAAAGATTACTTAAAGCAGAGGGTAGGCATTGCTGAGTGTTGCTTTCTGCCTTTCCTTCATTCTAAAGCAGTAACTGTTTGTCCTTGCTCCACTGCTTCCCTCATGGAAAAATATAAATAGCAGCAGTATCAATCCTGAAAATATTCTGAGGGTTTAGATAAATGCCATTGGTCACCTTGAACTGTGTGCTGTGTTGCAGTGTCATTGATCTTAATTTTATAGTGATTTGTAGATTAAAGGTAGAGACTTTGTCAGTTAATAAACTATTTCCTCTTAGACTGGTAGGTAAAATCATCTTGGTTTTGTGAATTGTTTCTCAGTTTTGATGGATTTTCCTTTAAATCAAAGAAGTGCTTGTAAATCACTTTTAGTAATGGTATAAATAGCCAAGCCAGCAAAACATAGTTTACCACTACCTATAATTTAACCCTCTGTAATGATTTGGACCTTTTAAGCGTGTTGGTATTGCCTGACTTCTACCCCTTTTAAAATGCCCTTAAAGTGTGCTAGAGTACTAGAATTGCTGGTGATGCAGAGTATTTTCACTGTATCACAGTATTTTGTGCTGAGCAATATTGGTAATCATGTATTCCCGTTATTTTCTTCAGTGGCAGCATGAAGATCTCCTCATCAGTCGCCCACAGGCTATTTCAGTTACTCCTCCACCTCGTTCTGCAATTTTAGCCAACATGAAAAAGAAACTTCACACCCTCAGTCAGATTGAAGCTTCAATTGCAACAGTCCAGGTACTACTATTTTGGGGAGGGTTGTTCAGCAGCATATTGGAATGTGACACTAACACAAACTGCAAAATTGATCTGCCACCTGTTTTCTTTTTCTTCCCCCATGCAGGAGAAACTAGCAGCACTTGAAGCTAGTATTGAGCAGCGTTTAAAATGGGCAGGAGGTGCTAATCCTGCACTGGCACCAGTCTTGCAAGATTTTGATGCCACTATTGCCGAAAGAAGAAACCTTGTACTGAAAGAAAGTCAAAGAGCAAGTCAGGTACTATACATAAATATATTACTGTTGACTTGATAAGTGTGTTTGCCCTTTCCTGCTTGAGATTTATGTAGACAATACATTTCCTTATCAGCATCTAAAGAGCAAACACAGGTAACCAGATACTTCTGGGAATCTCACTTGAAAAGCAATACAAATAATCTCTGGGGTAGTTGTTGAAAGGTTGGATGGCTCTGAAATACTGCTGCTGGAATGGAGCAGAGGGTTTTTATTGCTGCATGAGGAGAGGCTGAGGGAGCTGGTATTGTTTAGCCTGGAGAAGAGGAGGCTCAGGGGTGACCTCATTGACCTCTACAACTACCTGAAAGCTGGTTGTAGCCAGGAAGGGGTTGGTCTCATCTCCCAGGCAACCAGCACCAGAACAAGGGGACATAGTCTCAAGCTGTGCCAGGGGAGGTTTAGACTCGAGGTGAGGAGAAAGTTCTTCACTGAGCAAGTCATTCATCATTGGAATGTGCTGCCCAGGGAGGTGGTGGAGTCACCATCCCTGGAGGTGTTCAAGGAGAGACTGGACATGGCACTTGCTGCCATGGTCTAGTCATGAGGTTTGTGGTGACAGGTTGGACTCGATGATCCTCGAGGTCTCTTCTAACCTTAGTGATACTGTGATATGCAACAAATGCAGTTTGTGTAGTAGTTGAATTGGAATGAATCGTCTCACTCTTGTTTTGGTTTTTCAGGTCACTTTCCTCTGCAGTAATATCATTCATTTTGAAAGTTTACGTACTAGAACAGCAGAAGCCTTAAACCTGGATGCTGCATTATTTGAACTCCTCAAACGCTGTCAACAAATGTGCTCGTTTGCCTCGCAGTTCAACAGCTCCGTCTCTGAGCTGGAGCTTCGCCTGCTTCAGAGAGTGGTAAGGAAAGGTCAAAGCAGAATCACGGCAATCATGAGTTCTCATTCTAAATTAATGCTGTGTAGACCTTCTAATGGGCTGTGGATTACAGAGATTATTCCATCAGCTGCTAAACACTTGGCAGTAGCATCTACACCATAATTGAATTTTATCTCTGGATATAGATTTAAAAAAAATAAATGTTTCTTTTATTTTTAGGGCACTGGTCTTGAACATCCTATTGGCAGCTCTGAATGGCTTCACTCAGCTCACAAGCAGCTGACCCAGGAAATATCTACACAGAGAACAGTACAAACAGAAAGAGAACAGCAAATAGAAACAGTGTGTGAAACAATCCAGAATCTGGTGGATAATATTAAAACTGTGCTCACAGGTCATAACAGACAACTTGGAGATGTCAAACATCTACTGAAAGCTATGGCAAAGGTATGCCTACAACCTCATGAAATGTGTTCCTCAAACCCATGTCCATATAGTTAAAAATAACACTTGTAGCTGTTTGCTCTTCAAGTATCTAGAAACAGTGAAATGTGTTCATGCATATGGATTTCAAAATGTTAGCTTTATTTCTGGAGTTAGGCTAATTGGGCTTTGGTTGAACAAAGTGTCTTCTGTCATGTAGCAGTTGAAACATTTTCTGTGTGTTTACAAACCCTCTACATTTGTAATCAGTAAAACGGATGCTTTTGAGATTTATTTCATGACATGTAACTACTGAAAATGGTGATTATTTGTTGTCAAATGACAAACTGAGGGGCTGAAAAGACTTAGAAATGCTTACCTTCATTCTCTTGGCCAAAGTACAGCAAATTGGTGACCTCCTTGCATGTCTTTGTTACAGGATGAAGAAGCGGCTTTGGCAGACGGCGAAGATGTTCCCTATGAGAACAGTGTTAGGCAGTTCTTGGGTGAATATAAATCATGGCAAGATAATATTCAGACAGTTTTGTTTACATTAGTTCAGGTTATGGGTCAAGTTCGCAGTCAGGAACACGCTGAAATGCTGCAGGAGATAACTCCCACTTTGAAAGAACTAAAAACACAGAGCCAAAGGTAAGAGAGTCGCCACCTCTCGGGAGAGAGCATTTTGTTACCTGGTTGTGTGTAGAAGCACAGCAAGGGGCACCTGCTTGGTGATTGTCTTAGCATGCAGAAAGCTTTTTGCAAAATGTGCCTTCATGTCTTTTGAGTTTTTAGGCAGTCAAGCAGTTGCCTGAGTGCTGATCAGCTCCTTTCTGTCTCCTAGTGTCTACAATAATCTAGTGGGGTTTGCATCACCCTTAGTCACTGATACATCAAACGAATGCTCCAGCCCAACGTCAGCTGCTACATATCAGCCAACCTTTGCTGCAGGTAATGCTTGAAAAAGTGCAGACATGAAAACATCAAGAATTTATATCAGAGAGGGAATCAACCCTTCTGCTGAGTTTTGAAATACAATCTCTATAAAAGCTTGTAAAATCCATGCCATGCAGTACTGAAATAATCTCTTGGTCATAGTCCTTTGACAAGAAAGAAGTCCATGCTCATGAGAGAGTTCATTCACATTTTTAACTGTAATGTAATGAAAATTGCACAAACATGAATGCCTGTGTAGGATTTCAGGACTCTTCCAAAGGTCACCATAAATGTTAATTTCAACAGCGATGACAGTGACAATGCCTTCCATGTATTCTGGGCTCTGTTGAATGTATCCAGATGTATGGATTTCTTTCTAGTCAAAGGATTATTTTGCTGTCAATATTTGACCCAAGTGCAGGTTCCTGATTTTGATCAAGAATAATTGCATTTTGTAACTGCCCTACAAAATGATAGAATTAGAGGTGAAGAGAGCCCCTAAAAATCTGCTTAGATACATGTATTTCAGTGAAACACAACTTCTTGCTTAGGAAGTGAAAGAAATCAGAAAACAGACTGAAGAGAGGAAAACTGCTGTGGAGTTTGAAATAGAAGTTTTATAAATGCATTTGTACTGCAGCACTGATAGCTGCATTGGATACACATTCAATTGTATTTGGTTTTGCATCTTTAATGTATTGTTTCTTTACAGCTGTACGGAGCAATACAGGGCAGAAAACTCAGCCAGAGGTGATGTCTCAGAATGCAAGAAAGCTAATTCAGAAAAATCTTGCTACATCAGCAGATACTCCTCCAAGCACACTCCCAGGAACTGGCAAAAGTGTTGCCTGTAGTCCCAAAAAGACAGCCAGGGACCCTAAAACAGGAAAAGGTAAATGCAGGTCTAAAACCCCACCCAACCAACCAAAAAACCCAAACCAAAAGAATTCCGAACAAACAAAAAAGCCCAAACCACAAACCCACCACTGACAACACAAAAAAAACCAAACCCAAACTACCTCAGTCTGCTTCTGTGCAGGAATGGAAAACTGAAATGATTGTACTTTGTACCTTTAGCTGTGCAGGAGAGGAATTCATATGCAGTTAGCGTGTGGAAGAGGGTCAAAGCCAAGTTAGAGGGCCGAGATGTGGATCCCAACAGGAGAATGTCTGTTGCTGAACAGGTGAGTTGAAAACGGTAAAGTTCCAGTCTGGGTCCTTGCTTTCAGTCTTTGGTAGTGAGCACATTGTGCAGGTATGCTGAATTATGCCTGAAAGCCTGATGCCTTACTGTGAATGGGGGGTCCCCTTTGACATGTGATTTCTATCTCAGTGCAGATCGAGGTGTGCTGCCGTCTTGCATTGCTGAGTTCATTGCTTTTATCACATGCTTTTGGTTTCTGTAGTGCAGATCATTATCAATTCAGGAACTGAATACAGCTCTCTGTTCTGTAGCAGTAAGCTAACATTTGTTACACAGCTGCTGCAAGCCAGGGAGAATGTGAGATTTGTACAGCTGTCTGAAGGGCAGAACATAGGTCTGTGTTTACTGGCATAACACAACCATGGTCCTGTCTCTGGGAAGCGGAGTGAGGGGACCCAGATGTCTCCATCAGTTTGAGAATGTCATGACTGTTTTCAAGTTGGGGGTAGAAATGAGCTGCTGCATGATCATCTTTGGCTCCTGCAGTGCACGTTCCCATCTCTTATGTGGACTGCACAAAGCTGTGTAAGATGAAGCTTGCAGCTGCTGTAGATGTATTTCTTTTGTCACTGGAATCCTGTGTATTCAGGTGACACTTCACAGTAAATCTTAAGATCACTTAAGCTGGATTTTGAAAAATGTTTATTTTTAATTACCTGTTTGACCTTTTTAATAGGTTGACTTTGTGATTAAGGAAGCAACTAATCTAGATAACTTGGCTCAGCTGTATGAAGGTTGGACTGCCTGGGTATGAGTAGGGAGAAAGCAGATCAGTCTGGTTCAGCGAGGTCAGACATCCACCAGAATCAACTCGGCCTCAGGCATCCGTAGCCGCACCACAGTCGGTGGTGATGCATACTGGGGCTTAATCTGAGGAAACCTAGGAAATCTCGGTGCACTGGGAAGTGAATCCTGCAGGATAGCTGCACTCAGGGATACGCTAAACACAATGGTCTGCAACCCCCACGGTCAAGGGTGAAAGCTCACCGCTTGAGCAACACGGTTTGTCTTTCTGCCGCGGAAGAACTGCAAACGTGTCTGGGGGTTAGCCGCAGAAAGAAATCGGGATGCTACAGACCGCAGAGTGATCTGGAACTCAATTCCACCTGACCCTGTGAACAATTCAGGAAACACCGAACCCTGTTCAAAGAAAAACAGCAAAAGTGGGGCCGTGAAGAAATCACAGCAAGGGAAGATTTGATGCATTCAGATTCTTGTTACTCTTGTTGCGTGGCAACAGCGCCGGTCGAGCTGACCGGTGAGTACGGAAAAAGGCTACAAAATGTAAACTTCAGAAATGGACTGAAAGCAAAGAGCTGTACAACAGATACACGCTGCATTGGAAGAACTTCTGAGATAGAAGAAAAAGCCTCTCTTCTCTTCTCCCTCTCCTCTTTCCTTTCACTCCTCCCTCCCAGCCGCTCCTTGCACACACCCCTCTTGGCTTATTCTTGTAGGCTAGGCGTACTTCCAATATCCTTTTGATTTCAATCCTTCTGCTTCACAGTTTAGTCAAATTTAACAAATTTTGTTTGGTCAAGCAATTTTCCAAAAGCACTGAAAACAGAGAACATCAACAATTCCTTCTGAGTTGGATGGTCAAATGCAAAAATGTGATTTTGGTTATTTTGAAAGTCATTTCTGTGACTCTATTATGTACAGTTTCTCAAAATTGTCACTGTGCATTTAAAAGTAATGAATCCTACAGGCATTTGATTTCATGTGCACTTCCCTCTGCTTGCAGTGTACACTTTTTCTGTAACTCAAACTGTCCCTCCAATCTCATCCTACTGTGATTGCTGTAGTTTCTTTCGTACGACGTAGCTAATCCAATGTAACCTTTACCTTTTTAAAAACCAGGATAGAGTATCTAGTAGAGTTTTACATTGTTGATGACAGATAAACAATAAAGTGATGTTCTGGTGGAGGTAGAGTGATATGCTTTTTACTTCACTTGCCTAATACTTTTAGTTTACACTTGTAACTTGTAGTGCTTCAGTTTCACAGGGGTATGCGTACGATCCAAGAAATGAAGGACTCTCCAGGTTTTGTTCACCTAGATCTGTAAAGATTTCTGCAAAGTACTTTTCCTTTGCCCCAACACTTCTCTAGAAGGTGGTTCAGTAGTGCATCCAGAGTCAACCTTCCACCAGGTTTGGTTTTTTTGTTTTAATTCAATTCTGCACTCAAAACGTGATTATTGATCAGAAAAGTCTCTCTAAAAAAGACATCAGCTTGCTTAGATCAATGTCCTGCTCATCTGCTGGTTGTCTTAAAGACTTCTTGCTTCCTTTTTGAAGTGGGACACCTTTAGGAGAAGGCAACTTCCTTTTATTAGAGCAAATAAACCGAACACAATTCAGTTACAACTACAGCATCTCGCTGATAGCTACAGCAGAAATGCACACTGGTGTTCCCAACCCAGATGAATTTGCGTAGCTGTGTATGAAAAGTTTCTCTTTTGTAAGCTTGGTGAACTCATTAGGCACAGTTGCTGAAAAATGACAGAAGTAGGAATCTCTTTTATGCCATTTTAGCTACTTCTCAGAGTAAAAACACACTTTAAATACAGCTTTTTTTTTTTCCAATCCAAATCTAAGTGTTGAAGGATTTGAGCCAAGCCCACTACTGGCATAAAATTCATTGACATGAGTGGATTTGCAGCAGCTCATCTGGGTTGAAGGCTTGGCTACCTGTCAGATAACTTAACACTGGGCATGAATAAAAGACAAACCTGCATCCTTTTCAGTATTTGCACTATGCTAACTGCTCTGCCTCCTCAGTAGGTCTTAGAATTCACTTTCTTCTCTGTTGCAAATTTTCCGTGGAAATGCACTTTGAAGTGTAAGAATTTTCAGCAGACACCACTGCCTTTTTGCATTCTGATTGCCTGATTAGCTCCGGGGAAGTCTAACAATAGCCATGCAAATGCATTCCACTGCCATTGCTTCCTGAACCCTCTGCCAGGCCGTGTGTTGCAAGGGAGAAGGTGTTTGAATGCTTCGGTGGAGAACATTCACATGCAGAACAAGACACTCGTTGGTCCTGTTTCTTTTTCTCCAGTTAAAAACAACCTTAAGAAGAATCTGTTTGGAGTACCACAGTAAGAGAGTGTATTATACATGCTGGTTTATTTGTTGGAAGCTGGGGGGAAGGGAGGGGGTAATGCACTCACCTGTGGATCATGTATTATACCTCTGCTATCCAGAAATGAAACACTTGTGTGGAGATGGGTTCTCACTGCATCATTTAATAAAGTGTTTTTTTTATTATTAAAAAAAAAAAAAGCAAGCTAAAATATGTATTCCTAATTTCCTTGTAAGCAAAAAATTGCTTGTGCCTGTGAAAATTGTAGGGAAGAATGAAGTGCCTAATACAGGCAAATACAAACCAAATCCCTGTTAGGAGCTTTGGACTGAGCGGGGCTCTCAGCTTTTGGGTGCTGCTGTATTTCTCAGGGTAAATGCTGACCTGGCAAATCAGTGTAGTCCCAGTGAAACCCAAAATGCAGCTGCTTTGTGTGCGATTCTCATACTGAAGGCTGCCTTAGTCTTACTCTCTTTGAAAAGATAATACTTCTTCATGGTCTGTTTTTCTTAGCAACAATTAATTTTGCCTTCAGTGACTAGTCTATTTAAACAGTAATACGTTCTGTGTAAAAGACTCAAGTCTCCCATACAAACTGGACATAAATCAGAGGGAAGGAGTGAGTTCTCCAAAGAAAAAGGAAGGAGACCTCCGTAAAAGCACTGCTGACAGTTAGTAGTAGTGTGAAGTTACCTGCCTGGGAAAGGACAGTGTTTCACTGCACAAAGTGCAGTGTGAGGCAAAAAGCAGCAGCCCCTGTGACACCACATAGCAGTGCCCACCCTCTGATAAACTGACTGGGTAATATTTATCCTGTTAAGTGCTTTGTGATACCTGAATGAAAAGCATCATACAAAGACGTTCCTTCAGAAATACTGGAGGAAACTGGGGAGGTGAAAGCTCTACAGTCCCTAATTTGCTTCAATTATTGATCGGTCTCTTTTGTGCCATGCTCTTTAGCACACTCAAATGCTTCAAAGGTTTCTTTGCCCTTTTTTTACTTCCTTCTCCCTCCCACCCCCCTCCCCTTCCTAAAATAAGCAGACACATCCCTTCATGCATTAAAGAATTGGTCTAGGAGAACAGTTTGAAATGGCACCTGCCATCCATCCATCTTTTGCTTCAACACAGCACCCAATTAATAGATGCTGGTTGCTCATGAGCATGCTGTTAATTTTTTAGCTAGAGAATTTCTTTCCAAACACAGATATTACAGAAAACTACTGTTGTAAGTACTTTAATGCATGGCTGATTAGAGCAATTTTGCCATCCATCAGACTCATTTTTAATTAATAAGGGAAAAGTTGGAGATGCATTTATGGCATTAGGAATTATGAATGGGTGGAGGCTTAGCATGTAAAATTTGTCTTAAGTGCACAGAGCAATTAAACTGCTCTTTTTAAGGCTGCTTTGAAGTGAGCTTGGGTGTTTAATTCTCTGTGCAGAGAATCTTGAGGGAATCTCAGCACAGGAAGAATGCATCATATGGCAGTGGGATCTGTGTCATACGGTGGAGAAAACAATGGCTTTCTGCAGCTCAAGGTAGCATATGGGAGGTGAAGAACAGGTTTTCCATGCTGAGCTGCTGTTTATTACCATTGTACATTAGGGCTCTGATTTTACCAACCAAACTGCTAAACATACCCATGCTCACACATCTTTTTGCTGGTTTATAGTGGGCTTCAAAAGGCCTGGCTGCTTTAGGGAGGAAGACCACAGAAAGAGTGGTCAGGCATTGGAATGGGCTGCCTAAGGAGGTGGTTGAGTCACCAACCCTGAGTGTGTTTGAAAGTCATTTAGATGCGGTGGTTGGGGATGTTTTTTTAGGGGTGAACTTTGCAGAGGAGGGTTACTGGTTGGACTTGATGCTCCTGAGGGTCTTCTCCAACCTGAATGTTTCTGTCTTTCTGTGAGGGTGTGGAGTAGCATGGTAGGGCCCCATGCTGTTCTCTGCATCGCAGTGGCCCATCTCTGGTGTTTCTGAGCAGTGAGGACATTCTGCAAGGCTTGAGTTTCCTTCTGCCCCTCTGAGCTGTGGAGAAACACTTCAGGGAACTGTCCCTCTGTGGCCTCTCTAGGGTGGGAAGAAAATCTGTAAGTGAACTAGTCTGTGAGCTGGCATTTAAGACTGGCTGGAAAGAAGTAAATGAGACCATTTGGAGCTGATGGCAACACCTGGTAAGTGCTTTTGGTTTTGTGGTGAGAATCATGCAAACCAAGGAAAGCAGGAGCTGGCTGATCCTATGTAATAGCCAAAGGAGTAGCTTCTGCCAGATGCTGCAAATACCGTGTCTCTTCCTGCTTCTTCAAAAGACTGATCCAAATTATTGCTGGCACCACTTCCTTACAAAACTAGGTTTTTATTGAGCTTTGCCATGCTGAAATTACGGATTTGGAGGGCGGACTCCTTTTTACCTATCGCTCCTGGCTTTTAGCAACATGTAAATGAAAGTTCCTTAAGTTTTCTGCTCTTTATCTACAACCTTAAAGGTGTGTGAAAAGCACCCTTTAGGAGAGTAAACACTTCAGTACAGCTCGGGTTTTGCTTTGCGGTGTCATCTTTCTCTTTTCCATCAAGCTGGGGAGCTGTTCTGGTGCCCAAAGTGACAAGATGTTTTCTTTGTCCTTATTTTGGGAGGGTTTTGCACCCCAGGGCCTAGGCTTAAGCTCATTAACACGTGTGACTGAAACATTTGTCAAGTTGAGTCAGAAAATATAAATACATCTTAGTGCCTTTTCCCTGTGTCAGTACCATGCTGCTACAGCCTCTGAAAAACACAAAGCGTGGTGGGGAGGTGCCGCTGTTATCTGCCTCTCTTATCACTCCGGCGAGGGCGGCGTTGCTAACTCGGCCTGGGCCGCAAGCGCGACGCCTCCTCGGCGATAGCCCGAAGCTGCCTGGGCCAGGCCTGTCACCCTCTTTCCCCGGGCAGGGTCACCCCAGCCCCCGCCCGCCTCAACCGCCGACCCGGAGGCAGCCACCCCCCAACGCCCGCTCCGGCCGCAGTCGCATTGCGACGGAGACGAGAAGGCGCGGCGGCTCCACGCCGATTGGGCGGCTGTTGCTATTCGAATCCCACCATCCAACCGGCTGCCGCTGTGCCGCGACAGGTGCTCTGGGATTGGCCCACCTGATTTCGAGAGGGCCAGTCAGAGTGCCGAGAGGAGCCGCGGAGGCTATAAAGGGCGGCGGCGCGGCGCGGGAGGGGGCGGTGGTGTGCGGCAGCGCAAGATGGCGGAGGGTGACAACAACAGCGTCTACCAGCTGGTGAGGGCGGCGGCGCTGGGCCGAGCAGCCCCTTTGGGGTTGGCGGCGGGTGTGTGTTTTGTTTCCCTGTGGCTGGGGAAAGCTGGAGGCCGCTCGGCCCTACCGGCGCTGCGGGAGGTGGAGGAGCCAGGCCTGGCAGCAGCTGGGGAAGGCCACTTCGGGCCCCGAGCTTGTGAGGCGCGGGCGCATTCCCGTCCTGCGCTCGCTTCTGCTTGTGAAGGGTTCCCGTGCAGGGCTCGGCTCATGCCTGAGGGCCTGTTGAGGCTGAGTTTGAGGAGGCTGCCCTGTGCCGTCCCTGGGGGCGGGCAGGGCTCTTGTGCTGCTCGCAGGAAGGAGCTAACAATAATGCTTGGCTTTACCTGGTGTGCAGGGCTTGCGCTTCGCCTTCAGCTCTTCGCGTTTCAACATCCTGTGGCTGTGCTGTGTCAGTGATGCAGGAGAGGGTCAGAAGCTAGATGATGAGCTTAGCTTAATTAAATATGTCAAGGGTGGGCTTGAATACTGAAAATCATTGAGTGCAAGGCTACGTCTGTTTGTCGCGAGTAGAAAACGTGTGCCGTGGGAAGCGGGGAAATCGCTGTGGCAGCGTGTGAGGGGGTGCGGAAGGGAAGCCAGCGCTGGTCGGTGCCGTCCCTCGCGCAGGGAGCTCAGCCTGGCAGGCACAGCCAGGCGCTGAGCAGCGCAGCGGTGGGAGGTTGGACGCTCTGCGCAGAGCGGCATTGCCGGAGAGGGGGAATACAGAAGTTGCTTTCTATGGAAACTCGATCAGTGAAAAACCAGTTTTGATGCTTGGGCTTTGGAATGAAGATAGTGTTGACTTCTTCCCTAATGGGAAAACAACTTACAGTGATTGTCTTCTAGGCTGATGAAGGCAGGCTGCTCTTAGTAACACTGCTTTATTCCACTCTGATTCCCATTGAGTTTTCTCTTGCTCGTGATGTTAAATGAAGTCAGGGTAATAGAGCAAAGCAGTTTGTCATAAAATACCTTCTGGAGAAAGGCAGCCCTTTTTTTCTCCTCCTGCATGTGACAGTTTGTTTCTAACATGAGCGAAACAGATAAAATAACTGGAAGGTCATCAGCAGCGTGTCACATAGTTTTCTACTTTTTTTGTTGTTGTTGTTCCATCCCTAGCTGTAGTTTTCACATAGTTTCCAGTGGTATCACACAAGAAAACTATTCTTTACTGTTATAGCCACACTCAGCTGTCTTTGTTCTTCTAGTGGTGTCAGGCGTCTCATTTAAATGTAGCAGACAGCTGAGAATGAAATTTGTTCCGCTGTCTCTGTCCAGCACGTGTTCAGGTCTTGCTGACTTTTCATCTCATAGTACTTGGGCAGTGAGTGGTACTGTTCATGGTTGCCTGGGTTTTGTAATCTCTGAGATACCTTAGCAAGCTAATGCTGTACTTGATAGGGCCTGCTTGCAGAAAATGTGTGGAGAGGCATGTAGGAATAATACAGGAAGAGGAATTTGAAGGCTACCTGTGGAAAAGCTTTGCAGTCCAAGTGCCATCATTGGGTAGCTTCCCTTTGCTGTGGATTCTTAGTTTTTATCTATTTTACAAATCATGATAAAAAAAAGAAGTTGCTAGGCAGCAACTAGAAAGCCTCAGTTTAGTGTAGTGGTCTTTGAAAACACATCTATTTTAAATAGCTCTCATCTTGCTATTTTGCAGGTGTTGACACTGAAAACTTGAGAGGTTTTAGCTAGAGTTCAAAACTTGACTTTCTACTAATCTGAGAGAAGGGAGTACCATAAATGGGAGACTGGGAGACAGCACCTTGGCAGAATCTGGTAGGAGGCACTACTGGGTTTAATAACATGCACTGCTACTTTGTTAGGATCTTAATTATGAAAGTATCATAGCTAAAATGTCAGAACTTAGTACAAAGCTTAGGGTGTTGTTGGTAATGTAATTTCTCAGGTGCTCAGTTGGGGACTTAATTACGATGCTTTTTGTAGCTACTCTGAATGTGAGAATTGATTTGGTACTCTGGGTAGTAATAAAAAGGTTTTCTTCTCTTTTTGTAGGCTTCAGAAACTGCAAGCTTGGAAGAGCAGTTGCAAGGATGGGGAGAAGTGATTCTGCTGACTGATAAAGTCCTTCGCTGGGAGAGAGCCTGGTTCCCCCTGGCACTCATGAGTGTGGTTTCTTTTTCCTTTCTGTAAGTAGCTTGTGGAGCGAGCCTTGAACAGCCATCTCATGGCTGGTAGCAAGCCTATTCAGTAAACTAGTAAGACATCTTAAAAAAAAAAAATCTAACAGGAAGGCTTTTAGTCCAGGTGTTGTTTCTGAATGCGTGAGAACTTTCCTGAAAAGAAAAACCTTGAGTACTGAGAACAGGAACTAACAGAAGACATCCTCCTCAGAGGGGAGGGCAGAGCTGTCTGTGCAAGCTGTTTGCCAGTAATGGTTGCTGTAGTTTTTTAACCCTCTTCAGCTGTATGTTCATTGTGGTGTGTTCATGTTCTGCCATCAGCCTTTGGATCCTGCTTCTTAGTCAAATCTGGATATCTCCTTTGGCTTTTTTTCCCCCGCAGCAACATCATTATGGAAATCTTGTTTTTGTAGGGCACACTTCCTTGTCCTGTATATTGTTCTGTTTAGGATGAGTTCAGTCGCTTCTGCACAGCTTGTTTTTTGACATTCTCTGCCCTGCCTTTTGAGAAAGGAGGGAAAGGATGCAGGTAACTTTCAGTCAGCAGGGAAGGGGCATGTTGCCAGCGGAACTGGCTGGCTGAAGGCGCTTGTACCTACTTTTAGGTAACATGGTAGCAGTCAGGGTGACCCCAGCCTGCCTTGTTACTGATAAGTGTCCATGCCAGCAGGTGATTTTGGAGTAAGAAGAGGGTAGTTACAAAAATAACTGTTTAAGCACATGAGGCAGGAATAATCACTCTTCTGGCTGGCAGGAGTTGTATGGGAGCTGGAGAATAATGGAATGAAAACTCAAAGTAACTTTTAGAAGAAGTAATTGCATGCAGTGCAGGGTATTCTATTACAAAAGCTGTGCTTACAGTAGGAAAGATCTTGTGTTGAATTATGTTCTGAGTTGGTACTTCATCCAGAAGTCACTTCTGTTATGTTCTTTCTGCAGGATGATTTACTACTTGGACCCAAGTGTTCTTTCAGGTGTCTCCTGTTTCGTTATGTTCCTCTGCTTGGCTGATTATCTTGTTCCTGCTCTTGCACCTAGAATCTTTGGCTCCAATAAATGGTGAGGAAAACTTGAATTTAAACAGTTTCCTGAGCGTATATGACTGAACTTTATCAGAATGGATATCTGACTTGCAAATATCAAACAGGAACTTTATAGAGTCATTGAAGTAAGAGATCAGCAATTTCTATAATACATGAAGCGAGGACACTAGTAAGATGTCCTTCATTCTTTTTATGAAAGATAGCTGCTGCAACCTACCTTTATGTTCCTTCTCTTCTAGAAAAATAAGATTTTTGAAGGCATGAGCATATTATTTGTCCTCCATTAAGGATTCTAGTTAGTTCTGCTATAAACTAGTTTTTAGTAACTAAAGGATAATAGATACTTAGAACTAAAATGGTGAAGAAGGGTATTAGATTGCATGCTTGGAAGGGAGCTGCATGGGTAAATAGGATGAAGGAAAAAGGTAATGCAGAGAGTGGTCATAAGTGATTTGAAACAGATTGGGGGAAGAGGCAAGGCTTGTCTAAGGAGAGAACCTTGTTTCAACTACATTTTAAGTTAAAAGTGAATTTTAGTGTATCTGCTTTGAGATGACCAGTGGATAAATGCCTGTGTCTAATAATGGACACTGGTATCATGTGAGTATCACACTTATCTGATAAAGTGAGCAGTTGGCCAGTGTGGATATGGTTCTCTTGGGGGTCAACTGGAGGAAGGTCAGCGTATGGAAAAATTACATGGGCAGCTGCAATGCTGAAGCAAATGCCAGGATAAGTACTAGATAAAAATTAACTGCTGGAAAAATGCTGTAGGAGATTTCTTCCATTTCAGGTGAAATCTTGAATTCTCACTCCTGGCTTCTTTCTTCTAGGACTACAGAACAGCAGCAAAGATTTCATGAGATCTGTGGCAATCTGGTGAAGTCTCGTCGCCGAATTGTGGGCTGGTGGAAACGTCTCTTCACACTGAAGGAAGAGAAGCCTAAAATGGTAGCAAGTTCTAGGAGTTCATCTCTGTTGTTGTAGAGATTTAATGTGTTTTGTTTGGTGTTGAGTACTTTATCAAGGAACGTGCCTGAATAAAGTGGTAATTCAAATCAGAACCAGCAGTTCTGCCTGTGACTCGGTGCCAGTCACATCTTATTCAGACCTGGAGTGGCAAGATACCTGACTTCAGACTTGTACTACTGTTCACTTAGGAGCATTTCCTTGATGTGAAGATAAAGCTAAACTGGGTTTCTTGGTATAGGTCAGGTTTTGGAAACAGCTTGTTTCCAGCAAACACAAACAGTCCAAGAAACTAAATCTTAGCTTAGGTATATCAGCTGCTAAGCTCACTGTGGTGAAAACAACTTCAGGTACTGTGTGAGGCTGAAATTGTATCAGTGGGGATGATGTAGTGTGACAGGAAAGGATATCTGGACAGAAAAGCATCCTGTGAAACTAATGGTCTGAAAATAAATGAGAACATACCAGTGTAGGCTGTCATCTCAAGCCTTTGACATGGGTTTGTTGTGGAAGAGCCAGCAAATTTCCATTTTTAAATGTTGGTGTGTTGCAGGCTATTGAAGGGAGAGATCTCCCAACAGGTCTGTGATAACTGTCCCCTTTTCATTTTTTAGTACTTCATGACCATGTTGTTTTCTCTTGCCGTGGTTGCCTGGATTGGACAGCAAGTTCACAATCTCTTTCTGACTTATCTTATTGGTAAGTGTGCAGCCCACAAAAGAAATAGCTTTTCTGTTAGCTGCTTGAAATGGTAGGGTGCTGGTAGAAGGAGTTATTGATTGCATGGGTGTGGTGATATATTTTTGTTGCAGGGTTATTTTGTAATGTTTTCAGTCACTTACTGGGATTTAAGAGCAATATGGAATTACAATGTGACAGAAGCTTGTTGAAGGAGTATTAATTTCTTCTGTTTACTTTTTTTTTTCCTTCTCTAGTAAGTTTCTTGTTGCTGTTTCCTGGACTAAATCAGCATGGGATCATTACAAAGTATGTTGGAATGGCCAAAAGGGAGATAAACAAACTACTTAAGCACAAGGAAAAGAAAAATGAATGAAGACTGAAGTGCTGTTCACTCTTGTAAAAGGTTTCTTTGGGATCAGTTTTAAGAATTAATGTATAATTAAGACAATAGAAGTTGTATTGCTCACTGGCTTTTTTTTTTTTCTCTTTTAATTGGCTCTCTGATGAAGTGAAAATGCCACTCTAGCAACTGCTGTGGGTTTGTGTCTCTCACTGTGCTCACTAGGGTTCTGCAGCCTGCAGCTGCTCTTACGTGGAAGATCCTGACCTTTGGTGTACAGAGCTTAACTAAGAGGCCCTGTAAATAAATACTCCCAACTCAAACCAAAACCATCAGCATGGTAATGGGTGATAACAGTACCTGAGATAGTTCCACTGATAATTAATTTGTGGGTACAGCAAGTACAAAAAGCAGTTCTGAAAGCTTACACTTCTTGGAGGTTTGTTACTACTGATCCTTGTGGAGGGAGGACAATTAGCTGAGTAGGAACGATCATAGCTGAGGATGCATACCTGTAAGCAGGGCAGTTGATGATCCCTTTGTCTCACTGATTCTGTTTGCTTTTTTTGGCTGCATATACCTGATTATCTGTGAATAGGGGTCTGGAATATATAAATCTGTAGTTCAGTTACTTAGCTGTAGTGTAAACTTCAACTCATTGCACTGAGACTGTAGAAAAAGAGTTAAGGTGTGTGTTACCTTAACAGCTGATTGTCCTGAAAACTGCTGTTGCCGTGGAGCCATGTAGCACCTTTGGTTTTATGAATGTTGTGTCTATACAGAATCACCTTGATGATGCTAGGTTTGTCTCTGTAAATAAGCCTGTCTGTATTGGTTGTGCTTTTTTTCTATGACCTCTCCTTCCTTTTTTTAAAACTGAACTTTTTTTTCTTTAAAAAGCTAAAACCTGTGTTAATGCGTTTTGAAAGTTTACTGTTTTAAAAATAAACTCTCTTCAGTGTCTGTTGTGACTGTTGAATAGGTAAATACACAGTAGAAAACCCTTCTCTAAGACTTGCTCTTTGTGGATATATAGAAAATGGTGTAAATGAGTCTCTCACTGAAGGCGAGATGCTGGGAACGGTGGTGTTACAGCTGTGTGTGGCGATCCAGGCACAGTGTCCTTGCAGAAAAACACCTCTGGTTTGAGGCAGTTCATTGTGAGCAGTAAACCTCCTCAACTGTGGCAGTACCCTGGCAGGTCCTGCTGCAGAGGGGTGAGGCAGCCATGTTACCTGCAGCTGATTAAAGTGATGTGTTGTGGGCAAATCAGATCCCAAGCTTGGCAGTAGATCTGAAGTGGTGGGAGGTACTATGGTGTGATCTTGAAGCTGTGATTTGGATGTGATCTGTACTGGCTGTCACTGGTAGAAGTGCTGGACATTGAAGGCCAGCAGTAACACTGTGCAAGGTCACAAAGATGTCTGGGGGAGAGCTGATGGCAGCCCTTCTACCACCATCTCAACACTGGGTTAGGGTGCTGTACATTTGCTGTTGGAGTTCTGAGAGATGTGTTTCTGGGTTAAGCTAAGCAGGAACACAACTCGTTGGTGCAGCTTTGATCACTCCAGGCCTTCAGCTTCCTCCAAGATAGGCCTGCTGTGGCTACACTCTTCTCAAGCATGCATATCCCCATTCAAACCTCAGGGGAAGTCAGATATTTGGGGAAATCCTCTGTTGTGTTCTGTCTGGTGGAAAACCACTTGAAAATATGAGAGGTGCTTCCCCCTGCCCCCCAAAATGCAGAACTACAGGAACGGTGCTATCGAGGTCCTTTTGTTCTCGGGGATGGGTTGGTTTTCTGGTTGTGGTTTTTCCTTGCCGGAGAACCTGCTTTCCGTGGTTAGCCGTGGGGGGGCGTAGGTCGGTGCGTGGCCTATAGTGGCCGCTGAAAGCCGGGCAGACGTCTACGCTGCACTACGGATCCCGCAGGTCTCGGGGAGCGCATACCGCCCGGCTACACGCTCTTCGTCCTTCCCGCCCTGCGGTGCTCTGGCTCGCTGCGAAGCGTGGTTGGTTGCCATAGGAACCCGGCTGCAGCGTCGCTCCGGAAGTGCGAAAGCGGCTCTCGACCAATGAGAGTGACCAGGCCTGGCCCGAGTCGCTTACTGTGGTGAAGTCTCGCGAGATCTAGCGGGTGACTCGCGGCACCTCGCGCTTATGGCCCTCCCATAATTCCGCGCGGGCGCCCGGCCTCTTCCTTTTCCGCCATCTTGCTGCACCGGTGAGTTGGGAGTGTTGCGGTGTCCCGGTTGCCATCCGCCGCTTCCTGGTGCCATCCGAGCCCTGTGGTCGTCTCTGTTAGCCTCGCCGGGGCTATGAGGGTGTGCCTGACCGGACCGGCCAATTTTGAGCTGCCAGCGTCTCTCCTAGCACTTTTTGGAGCCTCTGGAGTGGAGGGTGGGGGGAAACACTCCTGCCTGTGGCTCTGCTCTCTGCAAACATGCAGGGCGGGAGTCGAGGGCGGAGGCTAACGCGGCAGCCAGGCCCGGGCCAGTGCTTTAGGAAGCCGGGTGGGGCAGAACTTGGGGGACCTGGGCCGCGTAGTCTGCAGACTTAAGGGAGTGAGGGTCGTGCATCGAGGCCTGAGAGGAGGTAGCGGACGGCTTGGGGAGCGGGCGGTGGGCAGGGTTCTGGGAGAAGGGCGGCCTTCGGAACTAAGGGTCTGGCTGCAGTCACCCTGAGGATAGGAATTGGCCAGCCTGTTCGTCTGAGGGCCTTTGGCTGAGTGGCAAAAGCCCTCGTGTGCTACAAGACCTGACCATTTTGGGAATAACCCTGCGGCCCAGGACAGGAGCACCTTCCTGGCTGGTGCTGGCAATGCACGGGCTCTTAAGGGAGGTGACTACCATGTCATGTCTTGCGATAGTCCAGATACTCGTGTTTTTACTACGAGAAAGAAAAGGTAATGCTCAAGTTTCCAGAGTGCTGTGGTGTGCTTGTATCCTGCAGGCTTTTTGCGGATAAGCAAGTGTAGCTGCAGTCAGGCCATGCAATGCTTAGTTTTTGAACAGTGTTGGTATCGTAAGATTGGGTTTTAAAAGCCAAAGCAGTTCACCTGAGAAGGATGCCTTACTGATGAAATGTTGTCTAGATGGTGCTTTTTAAGTCTTCATGTGTGCGTGTTGATAAAGCCAAGTTTGATTAAGTGTGTCAGGTTTCCGAACCCGTCGGCCTAGTTGTCAGTCGTCTTGAGCACAGCCGAGTACGTGATTTGATCTCCTCATTAGCCTAAAGACAGTTTTTACTGTTTAGTGTAGATTTCTGTCAGTCTCAGATCTTTGAGATCTGAAATAAACCCTAAAAAAATGGTGCTGAAAGGTTGTTGTGCACAACTGCCTCTCTTCTTGCCCACAGGCACCATGGTGCGCATGAACGTTCTGGCCGATGCTCTCAAGAGCATCAACAATGCAGAGAAACGTGGGAAACGCCAGGTCCTCATCAGGCCCTGCTCCAAGGTCATAGTCCGCTTCCTAACCGTCATGATGAAGCACGGTGAGTCTCCAGTGTGCAGTGCTGACCTGTTCCTCCTTCCTGACTTCTGTGGATGCTCCTGTGTTCATGTGCTCTTTGACTGACCCAGGATGATTTGCCATTCTTTGTGCAACACAGTTTGCAGTTGTTGGGTTAACCTAGTGAAGTGCTGTGTATTTAATTCGTCTGTTTGCTCATCTTCTGTAGGTTACATTGGCGAATTTGAGATAATTGATGATCACAGAGCTGGGAAGATTGTTGTCAATCTCACAGGCAGACTGAACAAGGTAGGGTTTGTCTTCCTGAATTCACTTCTCTAGGGAGGTGTTTAAATGAGAGGTGTTTTTTTAATGTTTGTCTACTTCAGTTCTGAAAGAATGAGTTAAGAAGGTAGTATGTGTTGAATCCATGTAATATGGGTGGTACCAGTGCTTAGCAAATGCCTGTTGACTTCTCTAGTCATAATGGTATGGATGGCTAATTACATTTGTTTTAAACTCTTGACTATGGAAGATGTTTTCAGGGAGGCCTGCAAGTGCACTGTGCTTCTCTCTCTTTAAAGGCTTCCTGGCTATGCAGTGGTTTCTCAGGTCCTTTGGTGTTTAAGCTATCTAGAAGACTTGCTTTAAGAGACTGGAAGTGAGGTGAATCCCACTTGGTGTTTAATACAGGTGTACATGTTGAGAATACAAGCCTTTTTGCTGGCACTAGTTGGGCTTGGCTTGCAGCTGAAGGAGAGTTGAATGTTAGGTTAATTAGTGCTTTTAAGGTACCTGGGTTATTCAGAGTATTCATGGGTGTTTGGGAAATGTTTGAAATGCTTTTGTTACAGAATGGTCAGGTGTCTAGTTCTGTGATGAGTTATGTGCATAGTTGTTTCCAGTTAAGCTGCTTTGGTAAAGAAATTAAAAAGAGAAAGGAAAAAAGCCTTGGTTAAAATAAGTTAGGGGTTGTCTCCATAGTGAACAAATACTGCAGCTGAAAATGGCTTGGAGTACAGTAGGCAGAGAATTCTGACACTGCCCAAATAACTGGTGTGATATGTCTGATAAAAATCATTACACCAGGTCTGAGTAGAGTGTTCCTTGCACTCTTCTGGGATGCTCTGGTAACAGACCTGCCAGGTTGCAGCTGGATGTAATGTTTCTCTCAAGAGCTGCAATAAGGGAACAGTTATTTGGTTGAGAGAAATGGCCATCAGTGCAGGGTACTGTGCTTCTGTTTTGCTCTTGGATATTTATGAAGATTATTGGAACCAGTGAGGCAACTGGAGGTGGTTGGTAGTAGTCAGTAATAGGATTAACTTGAAAACTTCACTAATTTCTCCTTGTTTAAAATGTACAGGTACTTTTCTGCTGACTATATATGATGATGAGAAACAGAATGTCCCTCAGTAATTGGTGGATTTTTGATGTGGGATGCTTGATAGTTTTTAGTGGTTTGTAATATGCTGTTGTGCTCTCCCAGGTGTAGCCATTTGTTAGTTTATTTTAGGCAGCAGTGCAAGTCCCTCTGTTTAAGCAAGCAGGAATAGCTGTGTGAGGGTTTCAGCTGAGGGGAGGCACTTCTACATTGTGAGTAGCAGAGTGAGCTTCTTCACAATCCAGTCTTTTGCTGCCAAATATGTTTTAATTGCAGTTGTTAAGTTCTATCATCCAGTGAACTGGAATGGCAAATGTGCAAATCCAGTTTGTAATGGGATTCTGTTTTATAGTGTGGTGTGATCAGTCCCAGATTTGATGTTCAGCTGAAGGATTTGGAAAAGTGGCAGAACAACCTGCTGCCTTCACGTCAGTTTGGGTGAGTATGGAGCAGTGGTACATCTGTGTCAGACTGGGGGGTTGTGCTTTATGCTTTCCTGCTGCCTGAGTTAGATTGGCCTGACACATCCTTTCTGATCAGCACCAATCTGAAAAGTCCATCTTCAATGTGAAGTATTTTAAAGGGGCACTGCTAAGCAAGTACTATTTTTGCCTGGCTTTGGTAAACTTTTCATTTCCAGTATTTCTGCAGTTTACCAGGAAAACAGAACTTCTCTTACTGGTTTTAACTCTCTGTTAGTGGCCATTTATAGACAGGAGAACAGTCAGTCATGTAAATTTAAGCTTTGTGATGATGTGTAAATTGACCAGATACAGATAATAAGTGATGAGATGCTTGGAGCCTCTGTTAAACAGACCTCTGTAACACAGAAGTCTGGCCATTGTGCAGTGTATTATTCCTTCCCAAAATTCACTGACTGGAGTAATAGATCTCAGTGCACCAGGATGACAGAGCTGGAAGAGTCTTCAGGGGCTCAGCCAGCCTGTCCTGTCAAAGGCAGATTAACCATTCCGTGTCATTACTGTGGTAAAGCCTCAGTGATAAGCTGCTTGCTTTAGCTGAACCTCTACAGCTTACTAGTGTGTCTTGTCATACCTTTAAAAGTATTTAAAAAAGAGTGGTGGCACAGGAGGTGGAGCAGTGTGGATGGAGGTGCTGATAAACCAGATTTTGGCAGTAGCAATGACTGAGGCTGCTTCAGTTGTCAGCCCAGATCCAGATCCCCATCTCCATCAGTGCAGTGTTCAAAACACTGAGAGATAAAGCACTCGGAGCTGAGGAGCTGTCTGGCACCATGGCAACTCTACCTGCTCTGAAGAAAAATGTCTGCTTAAAATAGAAGCAGACTTTGTCTAGGAACTATAAAGCTGCTGTTGCCACAGCAGCTGAGCTGACTTTACACTGGGAACACACAAGAAAACTTCTTGCTGAGACTTAAATGTTTGGAGAACAGGCTGTGAACGTCCTTTGTGCGCCGCAGAGTTGTACTTGTGATAAGTTTCTTTTCATTGTATGGTAACCTGAGCTCAGGTTGCTAGGCCCATTCTTACTGAAAGAGATCTTGGTGTTGCAGTGCAGGAATGAAGTTAGTGCTGTCAGCTCTGCAGGAACCTGAAACAAACCAATAAACTGAAGATTTGTCTCTCTTAACAGGTACATTGTACTGACAACCTCAGCTGGCATCATGGACCACGAGGAGGCTAGGCGAAAACACACAGGAGGCAAAATCCTGGGATTCTTTTTCTAAACCTTGTAAAAAAAAAGAGGATACTAATAAATTGTTCAAATGGACTCTGGTGTTTCCAGTTGGTATTTCAGTGGCTTCCAGCACTACCTGTGACAGTGCTTGTTAACAGCTTAAGCTCCACCTTCAAGTGTTTGGGCTTCACGTTGTGCCTGATCACAACTCTTGCTGCTGTTAATTGTTAAGACATACTCAATATTTACCACTTTACTGCACAGAAGTCTCAGCAGGAGAGCTCCAATGTTAAACTGCATGCTTGGCTATGCTGCAGGGTGATCACCTCTTGGGTGTTAGATACCTGTGTCTCTCTAGTTCCATCTACGTGAATCTATAGTTGCACCTTTTGGTTAAATAATGGAAGATGCTTTGCTAGAAGGGATGTCATGGTGTAAAGTGTTAGGAGGTGTGGGACTGTGGAATAATTCAGATGATTGATGCTTGATTTGAGATCACAGATGTGCCACATCTTGCAGTGTAAGAAGCAGCTTGGGGAGGTGAATAATTTTTCTTGTAATTTCTACTTTGAAAGTCTTTTGAAAAGTCAGAATTTTGGGTAAGGTGGTTCCTGTGCAGCTGTTTGGCACATAGCCATGAAGACATAACTTGAGGGTTTCTTCAAGTCTTTTGGAATGAGGAAATCAGGATATCAGAACTTGCAGGTAGTAAATACTAAGTGTGTTGGTCTTTGTTTCAGGCACAACACCATCATGTACTTGATTAAAAAAAAGGCAGTACACAGAGGAGGTGAATTCTGAGCTGGAGAGCTACATGCAGATGGTAGAGAATGGGAAGCAAGCTTCTGGGCTCATGTACTTTGTCAGCAGCTGGAAATCCAGTGCCTTGTTTTCCTTTGGAGTCTCTTGGGAAGGAGCCTATTGAAAGGCAGCTGGCTTGATTCAGCATACTTTAAAGCAGCTCTTGAATTTGTGGTTCTGATACAAAGAGCTGGAGAAAATGATCCTTGGTGTACTGATGCTTAGTATGTAGTATGGTGTCTTGAAGGTGATAAAACTCTGGAAAGCTTCATAATGAGTTAACTCTTGCAGACAGGCAGCATGGTCTTGGCTACCATGGCTCTTTGAGGAGCAAGAAGACAGCTGTGGAAGTGTGCTTACAGTAAATGGTGGTGCTGTGCACTAACATCCAACAACAGACTGCCAGCTGACTGAGAAGAGTGGGGCAATAACACAGAAGGCTGGCTTGCCTGTTGTCTCAGGTCACAACCTGCGAGTTGTAGATGGCATCAAAATGTGATCAGTATGCTCAGTTAGAAACACATTTGTTCAGCTGAAGATGAAGATCTGGAAGCTGAATTACAAAGAGCAGTTATGAAGTCAAAAGAAGTCTGTATTGACCCCTCCTTGTCAAATCAAGCTAGTTTGGTACAGGGGCTTTTCTCTCTTTAATGGAGACAGTTCTGCAGTAATAAGCTCTGATACACACATGAGCTTTTGTTTCTTGGTGGGAGTAACCCTGAAGGTCATACCAAGGTGCTGCTCATGGCATAAAATCCTGATTTTTGTCAGACCAGAATGGAGCATGTGTTTCTGCTTCCTGGTGGGCAAAAGTCAGTGACACTCGAAGGCTTCCTTCAGTTTCACATTCATGCTATAAGCCAATTACAAAGGACATTACACACCAGCTTTCCTGACCCAGTTTATGGCTGTATGCCCTTCACTATCACAGAGGCTTCTGATGGAAGAGAATTGCTGATCTCTGGATGGAGCAGTTTGAAATACCCTGGCAGTTCATTTCCCAAGCCAGCCTGGTGCCTTTTGTAGATTTATGAAATAGAAGCTGGGGTTGCAATGTAGGAAGAATGACTCGGAGGGAGGCATGCAGCAGCAGCAGAGCCTCTTCCATGGTACAGCTAATGTGTAACCAACCCAGCTTACTACACGTGGAATCTGATGCAACTGGTCTGAGTTCCTAAGACCATCTTGGAACTCGCACCTTACTGATGAGAGCTTTGCTCCTGGGCAGTTGCTGCTGACTGAGATCCAGGGAACTTCTGAAGTGGGTCTTGCAAGCTGACATGCAGGGTTATGACATGGCCAGCAATGGGCCTGCTTTAAATGGACTTGCAGAAATTCTTTCAAGTCTGAAAGTGGTTGAGTCTTTTGTTGGAGCCATAGTGATGTTTTCTGAGCTGAGGGCTGGGAAAGCAGTTTGTAGGTAAATGTTAATGATTGCTTTGGGTAATAAAAAGATTAACAGGGAGAGGTGAGAGAAAAATAGCACCAAGCTGGAAGTGCGGTATGGATTGCAACTGACTATCAAGGCAGTGTCAGTTTAGAGAAGGTGTTTGGTACCTGTGGGGCAAAGGTGGCATTAATGATGGAGGAGTCCCCTGTGGGACAGAGGCAGATGACCTTCATGTGGAGAAAAGTGGGAGGGTGAGGATCTGTGATGCAAACCCCTGAATTACCAAGCTTTACCTCTGATGCTGTGTTGGATGCTCTGCAGTATAATGCTGACCAAGTGTGGAAGTGATTGTGTCACCTCCAGACCCTTCAAGGTGTAGATTCTTGAATTGTGACAATCACTAAATCAGAAGTAGTAGGGAGAGGGCTGGTGACCCATCCGTGGGGTCCAGCTTGGTGTCACTTCTGCAGTCAGAGATGGGTATTTCCAGGTGCTGACTGCCATGGCTCCTTATGCCGTTGTTGAAGAACAGGATGCAACCTGTTGAAAGCGTCGTGGTGCACGCAGTGGGAAGCTGTCAACAGATGGCAGCAGCCGACTGCTAATCGCTGGATTCTGAGGGCAATCTGTGTGAGAGACGCCCCAAGAGGGCTTTGGCATTGCTGCTGGCGTCCCTGCTGCTTCTGCAGAGCCAAATATCCTGATCTCTACTCTGCTCTGGTCTACAAAGACAGCTTTTTCTGTCTGATGCAGTAGAGGTGACTGAAGATCTGGGAGGTGAGAGTCTGTATGGATCTTCAAATATGCCAGTGGGCTAAAAAGCCAGGGGCATGTAAGTGGCTTTGAGAGAAATGCTCTTTCTGCTCCTTGTCTTGTTGTTTGTTTTCTGCTACAGGTAATTCAGTCAGCTCTGCCCCCTGAAAGGAGTCTGTGTTATATCTCTCAAACTTGTGCCAGTTACTTGCAACAGAAATTCAAACAGTAGTTAAAGCTTGGTCTCTGGGGTCTGACCAGCTCTTATCTTGGTGGTGCTTGCACCCCTGCTGCAGCCTAGGTGAAAGCCAGAAATGACAGACAAGGATGTGTGTGGTGGAGCCCCAGAAAACTGGGACAGAAGATGGGTTGAAGTGGTGATTGAGGTGTTAGGCCTTGCCCCAGCAGGTTTGGCACTGGGTAGTTACTTGACAGCAGTGAAAGAATGAGGAGTTGCTCGTGGCTGGGGTGGGGTCCCTGGCTGCAGGAACGGGGAGTGTGCTAAAGGACGTGTCAGGATGTGCAGATGGGGCTGATGGGAGAGGATAGGAGACATCATTTATTTTGAAAGCAGCTGGCACTGACAAAGGCATTATTTGAGAGTTTCTCATTGAAATTACATGCCCTCAAATGAGAAGCTTTTGGTGTGTTTCATCTAATGCTATTTAGCTAATTTGGATTTAAGATAAGACTGTCATTGAGGGTCTTGCTGCCAGCTAATGCAAATACCAGGCTCTCAGGAAATACCTGGATGGTTTTAACCACAGTTTGGTTCAGAGGTTTATTCTAGTAGAGCCATGGTGTTTCAGAAGCTGCTGGCCTCTGTTCTCACTCATGCCCAAGTACTGCCATTTTGCTCCTGTGGAGTAAGAAGGAATTAGCTATTTTTCTCTTAATTCTCCTCCTGTTCACCACATCCTTGCTTTGGTACACTGTATTTTGAAGTAGATTAGTTTGGGTTTGGTTCCAAATATTGTTACAGAGGGAGAAGTGCTGATGTGGCAAGTGACAAGCATAAACACAATTGCTTGACAAACAAAGGTGCACCTTTGGCTGGGGAACAAAGATACATTCCTTGACCTTCCTTTCTCAGGTGAAGCAAATGAGGATGCCTGAAAGCAGTTTTAAGTTGATCCTGTCTGGTTTGTTACAATGTGTTTAGCATTAAAACACTCACTTGTGACCTCTCTCCTTCATACACTGGTTGTGACAGTCAGCTGTTTAAGCAAAACCTCTGTGGACCTGTTTTTGGTTCATGGGTTGGCATCAGGGTAATAGTTGGTGGGGGGGTTGTAGCTGATTGAATTTTAGCAGCACACAAGAGCGTAATGCGGCAGGACGTTTGAGGTCATCCAGCTGGAAACACCCAACCACCACCATTTACACTTTTTATGGTGACATAAAACATTACTGAACTGGTTGCCAAATGGTCTGTAAAAGCAAGTGGGTCAGGTGCAAATTTTAATGACATGAGTAGCTTGTTCTCCTTGTTCTGGGCTGTAATTCTGATCCTCAGGACACCCCAGCTCATCAGTCCTGTGACTGTGATGCTGTCGGTGCCGTTGTGCTGGTGGGATGGATGTGGGCCTTTGGGATGAAAAGGGCAGGATGAAGTTCCAAGTCAAGTTTACTTAGGTTAATTGAGGGTTTTGCCTGCTAGTGCTGCACTTAGTCGTTGTGTATGCATCCCTGCAGTGTCCTTTGCTTTTGGATAGGCTGCCCTAGCAGGGTCTGTAACCCACCCTACTCTTCCTGCTGGCCAAGGAGTTGATTTTCTTCACAGTTTGGGAGTAGTGTTGTGTGAGGGTAGGCCATGGAAACAGAGCATTCCTGCTCCTCTATAATCCATTGCTATTCCCTCTTGGGGCTTTCATCCTTCATAACCAAGAGCTGATTTGTTTCATATTTCCTTCATTTTATCCATTGCTCCCACTCTGTAAACACATCATGCTACCCTCTCTACAGAAAGCTCTTTCCAGAAGCTTGCTGTCCCCTGCCTGTGATCTCTAGGTGTCTCTCTTGCCCTAACATAAGGAAATATGAAAAAAAGCCAGAAGCAGCAAAACATTTGGTGTGTCACCTTGGATAGAAAGTATATGTGCAACACCCCTCTATCTTCACCTCCCCACCTAGATTAGAGTGGGATTTGTCCCTTCTATTGTAGGGAGGCAATGTGGCATACCCATTCTTGTTGTCTTCCACCAATGCAAGTGAATTGTGCTCTCAGCTGGACCAGGCTGTGAGCAGGGAGAAGCAAGGATTTTGTCTGGGAGCAGGAGAAGAAAATCAGGTGATGAATTAGGTTAAAAGGAAAGCTACTGCTGAAATCTACCTCTGGGGTACTTTCCCAGTCTCATTAGCTCTACAGATGGAACCTAACTGGTGTTCCATCCATTGTTTTGTGCAGTGTGAGTTTGGTTTAGAAAGCAAAGCCCAGGAGCACCAATGAGAACTTCAGATTTTTACCATCTTTACAAATCAGGTCTTTAACAATAAGAATGAAAACAGTTGTGGGGAAAATGAAAGGATTTGTTTGCTTTTCTCCCCACACCTCTGCAGTTCACATGGGTGCTTGTCTCCTGGCTTGTGACTGCAGGCCCAGCTGTGTTCTTGCATAACAGGATCCTCGACATACAAGCCACAAGTCTGCGTGGGCTGGTAATTAGTGCTGGCCCTCATTCAGCCCTTGGGATTTGTTCCTTAGGGCAGCAGCAGCAGCCCCTCAGTTAAGCATCTGCGCTCCTCAGATTTGAAACCATTCCTGCCTCGCTTGTGCAGGCTGTGGGTCCCAGACTGCAGACATCCCTGGTGTTTGTGTGGAGCCTTGTGCTTGCTCTGCTGCGGATGGGCAGAAGTCAAAGCCTTGTTAGTTTTTCCCAACTGGTGGAGGGCTTCTGGCTCAGTTCTATTTTCAGTTTAATGTGAACAGTAATTACAGTTCACTCCTGGTAGCAGGAGTGTCTGAGTTTGGTGTGATGCCTCACTCACTGTTTCTGAAAGAGTCATCAGGCAAGAGATGTCTGTGGCAGGACCGCTCAATTTGTCTGCTACCTGCCAGGCAGACGTTACTCTGGGAGGGAAGCAAAAATCAGGAGACTGTTCTTAGCTCTGAAATACTTCTCTTGAGTGACATTCAGTCCTCCCAAGCCTTTGATGAGCACAGAAAGAATCTCTCAAGGGAACAGCTGAAGGTGCCTGGAGCCAGGCTTCCTGGCATGGCTGTGGAAGCTGTGGGGCAGCTCTGGGAGCAGCAGGCACCAGGTGAGAGCAAAGTGCATGTGGGGTGGCAGGGAGCTGGCCAGTCAGCCATATGGGAATGTATCAGAGCTTGAGTGAAAAGAATTCTGAGCCCATTTTCCTGATAGAGTCCCAGGGGAGGGCACAGTGCTGAGAACCACAAGCCCACAGCAGGTCAGCCCTGTTCCCATACCTAGCAGGGAGAACTCTTCTTGCAAATCATCAAAATACAGCCCCGTGCTGGTAGATGGCAGCTCCAGAAACAGACACAGTGAGAGCACAAAACACTCCCTGATAGCTGAAATAGAAAGAATTAAACTGCACAAAAGTGTGCTTTAATTGCTAACTCTCTCCTGTCTGCTGGAATCACTAGAAAGAAAGGTCTCCTCCTAAGTGATGAGCAGTTCCAGGCAGAGCAGACGTGATGGGGGAAACATGTTTGGAATAAACACTGATGTGAATGACACTTATTAGCTACAGTGTGGCGTGTTTATTTCTCTGTAGTTAGCATAACAGCACAGCTTGATACCAGAAGGGCTCTTTGCTCGTGCCTGTGTGTGCAGGTGTGAGAACAAGGAAGGGTTGTTCTGGGCAGAATGCAGCTGATTCTCCTGTCTCTGCAGCAAGCACCGACCTTTGGATGCCACCGTTTGTGGTGGAAGATGAGTGAGTGGCCTAAGCATGGCTGTGCTTTGAGAAAACCTTTCCTTGCCTGTGTCAAACAGGAGCTGAGTGAGAGGACAGCACCAGAGGCAAGTTCTTTTCTCACCCATCTCCATGCCCAGCAGTTGCCTGCCTGTGGCAGCTCTGTTTCTGGGTGCTGCCAAGCTCCTATGAGGGTGAGGCACCCCTTGCTAGCCTCCCCCCAGTACTCCTGACAGCCTGGCCACTGCCAACAGCCTTAACTTGAGCTGTGACTGGAGTGGGAGGGGAGTGGAATCATCTCAGTTATCTCACAGGAACTTAATCACAGCTGTGTGGGTGGCCAGGTGAAAGCTTTATTGTCTTTTGAGGAGCTGGGTGCTCCAAGAGCAGAGGGGTGATGTGCTTGAATGTGCAGGTTATCTGCTTTTCTGCTGATGGGAACCTGCTCATCTTATTCTTGTCTTGCAGTTCTGTGTTTGTGTGCTTGCAGTTGCCCCCATACCTGGTGCTCTTTGCTGGGAGTGGTGTTGAAGGCTCTCCAGGAAGATGCCTGTTGCTCGCTTGCCCAGAGCCTGCTCAGTCATGCAGACTGTGTCAGGGTTTAGCAGCCCCACTCCTGCTCTGCCCCTCCTCACTTCATGGAGTTTGGGGTTTGTCACCCTTAGAAAGCAAGACTCTGCATGAATTTTAAAAGCATTGACCAGTTCAATGGGGAATTCCCACTATGGTTTCCATTTCTTCCCCAAGGTCACGGAGTGAGGAAGGGAAATGTTTGCTGAGGGTCCATGTGTTGGGCAGGCTCTGGATGTCAGCCAGCGTGGGAAGGGTCCCCTTGTAACAGCCTCCCAACAAATTTGTAGCACTGGAGGGGTTCAGTGGGAGTCATCTTTGAGTTGTTGCTTTGCACCAGCAGTAAGGTTTCTCATCTCTTCTGCATATATTTTACTGTAAGAACTTGTAGAAATGGACAGTCTTGAACCTTTCCTGTCCCATTTAAACTGTGAGAGAAGGAGCTGATGGTTTGCAGAGCTGCTTGGGAAAGGAAAAGACAGCAGGGTGGATGGACAAAGGGACTGTCTGAGCTGTGCTTCCTTGAGGAAAATCATGAGGCGTCTCAAATGAGGAGCCAAGGGCTTCTCAGATCGGCTGTGAATGCTGAGTACTGTCTCGGGAGCTGTCTTGGAAGCCTTCTTGTTGAGGGGAATAGATATATTGTGGCAAAAGTATTTACTTGCCAGGTGTTTGCCTGCATAACTTGCTCTGTATTCTGCCATTGCTGAAATGGAAGATGAAAAAACCTTAAGACATATGCCTGGGAGTAACAAGCTTTCCATTCTTGCCAAGTTCATTTGATTCAGTGCTTGGTTTAGAAATACCATAAAAATGCCAGGCCATAGCTTGAAATATCTCATTACCAGGTGTCAGCCTGCTTATAACTTTCACTCAGGGATTGTTGAGGTCAGGGTGGCTTTTTTTTTCTCCTGTTGTTCTTCTGATGAAAATGCCAAAGGGGGGAAAAATCTACTGCAAAAAATAAAAACTGCTGCTTTGATTGAAAATAAAAATGCTGAGCCAGCAGTGGCTTTCAGTAGTGCTTGCTCTGACCATATATTATTTCACAAGCCTGTGTTGGGTGGTGTGAGGGTCTTGTACAGGCATGGACCTGCTGGTTTTCAGCATGCTGGGAGGTGTTGCAGAGCTGAGAGCTGAACGGGTAGCTTATGTCAGCAGAGGGGCCTGGCAAGTGGGCAGGGAGGGGGAAACTCAGGTGCTGAGATTAGAGCACAGACATCAGAGCATCCCTGCAGGGTATGGGCAGTATGGCCCAGCTGAGGGGACAAGCACCTTGTTGGACCTTTTGGGGCTGCTCGTGACCTGTGTCAGCGTGGGCTCACTCTTTTAATGCTGTTGCCATCTCTTACAGGGTTGTCTGCTCCTCTAGCTTTGGGTGTTAGTGCAATAAGCAATCTGAAAGAGCTTGAGACATTTCCAGGCCCTGTTTCATATGTGCAGAGGACCAGCAGGGCTGCTGTGGACACAGGTGAACTCATGGTCTGAAGTATGAGCAGGCAGTAGTGGTGCTGGGAAGGAAATGTGAGAAGGCTAATGCCGAGTGCTGCTGGGGAGAGCCTGTCTCCTCTGCCTGAAAGCTAGGAAGTGCTTCTCTGGAGACCTTGGTCTTGGTTAGAGGTTCATGTGGCATCTTTAGAAGTCTCCTATCACAGACAGAGTGATGCTCTAGAAGGACAGAACTGACTTTGACTGGCATTTGGCTGTCTTTATTCCTGGCCTTCAGCAGTGCTTCCCTGCTGCCCAGTGCTGGGAGCAGAAGCGATGGTTTCAGGATCTCAGTGCCATGCTGTCAAGGATGGAGGTGTATGTACCAGCACCCTGTCCCAGCTGTCTGCTGGAAAGCCTGTGCTCCCATTGCTGTCTTTTAGTGAGCTGTGCCCTGGCACAGGAAGGTCCCTGCCGTCTGGACCACACAGATAGAGATGCTCAAAGGCACTGCGGTACTGCCTGGGGAGGTCAGGGTGCCATGGAGAAGCCTGCATTTGTGGGAGGTTTCTGTGGTCCTCTTCAAGGTTCAACTGATAGGTTCTCTGGGCCTGTGAGAGGCTGCACTCCTCTCCTTAGAGCAATGTTGGCATTTTCCACAGCAGGGAAAGGGATACTTGGAGATGTGGCAACTGATTTGCAGGTAATAAACCACTTAAAGCTATATGAAAAGCATCTTGCATGGAAAAATCAGACAGGGCAGGCAAAACAGCGCTTGCCATCAACATAATGCAGCTGAAATCTCTTTCTTAGAGATAATAATCTGATTCTCAACAGCAAAACTAAAGGACAAAAGCTGGAAGAAGCCAGAAAGCACAGTCGTGGGAGTAAGCCTTGGTGAAATGAAAATTAAAAACACAATGGAAGGCATAGAATTGCCTTAAGTAAAACCAGAGCTGCCTGCCTAGAGCAACAACTGAGATTGTATGGGAAGCACATGGGGGATGTGGGGCACCAGGCTGAGTGTGGGGCTGCAGCAGGGCTGGTGCTGTGGCAGCACTCAGCCATGAAGGAAGGGGGCAAAGAGCCCCTGCTTAGCCTTGAGAAAGATCCAGACTTCAGGTGTCCCTTGCGGTCTATGAGTCATTCAGGTCCTTGCTTTTAGCACCCAGTCTGAAGGATAAAGTAATTTATAGTTTGTCTGAAGGATAATGTCTGATCCTGGCCAGTGATGCTCCTGCCTGGTGAAGCTCATCCCTGAACTGCTGACCTTTAATGGACACTGTGTGCTGCACCGGCCTGCCTCACTAAAGCTCACATTTAAAGGTCTGTTGGAGTCAGTCCTCATCCAAAGCTCAAACAATTGATGGGAAGATTTCCACTGGCACAGTTCCAAACCTCACCAGGCTGTGACAAGCTCTGAGAGGCAGCACTGCCAGCTGAAACGAGTTGGGAGCAGCCCATGGAGTTGGTGGCTGTCCCTTCTCTGTGGGAGTTTGGTCTCATGCAAATCAGAGCCACAAAACTGAGCCTGAAATGTTGTTTCCCTCCTCAGGTTCCAAACAGTCATTCGAGACCTTCATTTAGAAACAGGTATCACTGTTTAAGTGCTACAGGAGAGGCACAGCCCTTTGCCTGGTGGCTATTTCAGGCTGACCTTGATGGATTTGTTACACTAAGTGTCATAAAAATCAAACTGCTCCATAAGCTATCTTCTATCTCCCAAGAAGCACCTGGGGCCCTTTGGCTCCCCACAGACAATGGCACACAGAGGCTTATGCGATTCCCCAGCTCTGCTGGTGGCTGCTCTCTTCCAGAGCTGGCATGGTATTTTTAGATGCAAAGGAGAAGTGCCTCCTAACTATATGCTAATCACATTTCCAGAGCTTCAGCTGATATTAAAATGATTCAAGGGCTGCCTGAATTCACTCACTTTTGTTTGTTGCCTTTTGTATGCCGTGTGTAGCTTTTCATACGACTGTGCCTGCTTTCTCCCAAAATCATGGTTTGGGAGCTGTTGTACAACAAAGGATGTTTTTATCCTTTTTGAAGATCTTTTGAGTTATCCTTGGCCCCAGCTATCTGAAACACAGACTCATGCACGGATATTCTCTCAGCAGGCAAAGAACAGAGGCAGAAATAGACTTTACAGCTATGGTTCTCAAACGTTATTAGTCAAAGGGCTACCTGCCCTTCAGGCAAAAAAATAAAGCTCTCTGGGCACCATCATATCTGGTGCTGCCACCCTGGTGCTCATTTATGGCCAAATAACTTCTTTATAGGCTTTTTTATTGCTATTATTTTTATTAGTTTTGCTTGCCCTTTTGTTTACTTGCTTGCCTGGGTGGCAATAGGCTCAGTAAATGACTTTGTCTTGTCTTCATGGGTCACTGTCTGCTGCCCCACACGGCACTCTTGGGCCTGTGGTGAACGCAGGTCTGTAGACCTCGTGGCCTCTGTTCTGTTGATCTCACGTGGTGTCTCCCAGGATGAGGAAAGCAGCCACTCTTCCACAGACCCTGCAGTGAAATTAGTCCTTTGCTTAGCAGAAAGAGGCTGCAGGCTCAGCCCAGCCCATGGTCTGACACCAAGGGCACATTCTCAGATGCAATCCAGCACAGAATAAACTGTTTGTGCACCTGTATGGATGAGGAACATGAGGGATTGCTGTGGCTTGTCCTAGGTTACCAGGTGCTGGGCAGGGAATGGAGAGGAGGAGGTGGGGAGACCCTTCTCTGGTGTTTCTATATCTGGGGTGCTGCTTGTGCAGCTGATGAGGGCTGTCAGCTGGGGCAGGCTGGGGTCATCTCTCTGCAGAGCTAGGTGGGGCTTTGGGGATCCCCATGTATAAACTGGTGCTTCCAAAGCCAGGCCTTCTGCTGGCAAACCGGGGGCTGGTTTTGCTGTTCTCAAAGGCAAGGGCTGCTGCCCTCCCAGGCTATCTTTGCCTGGTGCAGAGGAACAAGGCTGGGGGGTGCTGGGCCACCCTCTCAGGCGTTTTGAGATCTCTCCCTCTGCCAGGAAGCTCTCCTGGTTCTCTGTCCTGGCCTGTGGTCTCAAAGATGGGCCAGTGTTCCTTGAGTGGCACTTGGACATGGGTAGAGGCTCTGCCTGTCCCTTGGTCACCTCTCAAAAGCAGTCACTGTGGTTTCCTGTGAGTGATTTGTGTGGGAAGAGAATGGCCTCCTGTGGTACACGTGGCACGAACACCAGCAAGTGTCATGTTGATTCCCTGTGCTCTTGTCACTCAGTTTCTGATACCATTCAGCTGTCCTATTTTCCCCTATTTCAGCTCAGCAATCACCATCAGACTCTGAGTTTCAGGATCTTGTGTGTCTTGGGAGAGGTTGGGCAGCTGCAGGGGGATGCTGCAGGGCATCCCTGCTTTGGCCAGAGCAGCTGCAGCCGTGGCCCTGCTGCCCCTGTGCTGGCCCTTCTCCTGCCAAGGGCTGGGCAAGGCTGGCATGGAGGGCAGCTGTGGGGTTTGCAGCTGTGCTGGGCTCCTGCTGCTTCGCAGGCACTGAGTCTCCTCTTGCTTTTGACACACCACCTCCAGACCAGTGGCCTCTTGGTCCATTGTGTCCCTTTGGCCTGGCCACGAGGGCTGGTCCAGCCTGAGACTGCTGGCCCAAGGGGGAGCAGCAGTGCCAGGGTCCCAGAAGGGCAGCAAATGGCTCTGGTGTGGTCTCTGACAAGGTCCCTGCATTGAGGTGATGCACAGGTGATGTTTTCAGAGAAGTTAATCTTGTGTAATTCAAGCCCCAGAGGAAGGGACTTGCGCTGGCAGAGGCTTTGCTCGGTGCCCCGTCTCCTCCCTGCGCCGCTTTTCTTCCCCTCCTCCCCTCCTTTCATCCTCATCTTTCTTGGATTCACCTTTTTTATCCTGATCTACAGGGACCAACACAAAATGCTTCCACTGCTCAGGAAGCTGCTGAGATTTGGATTTAGCATATTTAAATACTTAACATATTTGGGGCTGAATTAAAGCAAAGGGAGACAAAATTTGGAACAGATGGAAGAGTAAAGTGTGTGCACGCGTGTGTGAAGGGGTAAAGGCAGTGCTTCCAGATACACAGGGAAAAGAAAACATGGGAAAGAATACAGAGAGAGCCTGGTCCCTCTTTGTTGTCATATCAAGCACACTGTGACTAATGGCAATAATTTTGCTCCCCCCCACCCCCATCATTACTTCTAATAGAAGAATAAACCTAATTGTCATCTGCCACCCACTTTACTGTTTGTAAAGCAGCTTCTCTTAAATAGTTCTTATGTATTGAGTTCAGCTGTCAGAAGGAGACACTCTTTTCATGGGCTGCAAAATGCATTCTAGTCTGAAGGCAGCTCGATGCAAAGGTCACCCCATCACAAACGTTTTCCCTCAGCAGTGAGTATAATGGCCCCAAAAAAGAGAGGCATTTTGCAGTCTATTCTTCCCATTTTACTTGGTATTTTGTAAATGGTAGACAGCTGGAGATTAAATTCCCTTTGATGGGCAGAACTGAGGGAAAATGTTTTGTGGTGTGTTTTGGGTTTCCCCCTCCTCTCTTCCACGCTTTGGTATGGGCTCTGTAATAGGTCCTCGTGACAGGTAGTATGAGCCATAGAAATGGTGGGAGACAGAAGAAAATGATCCCTTGTTTTTCAGATAGGCTGTTGTTCCTTAAGATATTAGTGTGTGTTCCTGGGTGTGCTAGTGTTTTAGTGCTAGTTTTGTTCCTGGATGCTTAAATTACTCTCCCTGTCAGGGTTTCCCTTTTCTTGACACGTTCCAAATATGAAAAGGCTTCAGAAGCCAGCCTGCAGAGTGAGGGAGAGCACGCTGCCTGTAAATATCACTGCAGACAATAGGCAGAGGTCACAGAGCAGTGGGAGGGAGGGTCTGTGCTAACACTTCCACAGGAAAGTCCAGTTAAGGCAGTTTGAACTGTTAATTGCAGAGGTGCCTGCTCTCTGTGTGCTCCCAGACCCGCTTGTAACAAAAACTGATGGTGGGGAAAAGAGTCTGACTGTCTTCACTTAAGCATCTGAGGGCAAGTGTTCCGTGTTCAGAGATCTAACTTGCATGTTTCACCCACATTGTTATAACTCTGCTGTGATTTGGAATTGCAGAGGGAAGTTTGAAGGCTTTAGTCATCCAGGGAGGAAATGGTTTTGCCATTGTGCTGCCTGGATTTAACCTGTGGCCACCCTTGCCCAGAGGACTGTGTGCTGACAATGGCAACAGTGGTTCTGCATTGATGAAGCTCCACTCTGTTTATATGCACAGAGATCTTAAAGAAAAAGAAGAAATAAAAAGCAAGCCTAAATGGTGCTAAACCTTGAGATTTAGGACCTGCTGTTAATGGTGGTCCTCAGGAGAAGTCCATATTGTAACAGTGGTTGCTGATCACCATTCAGCAGTGGTGGTAGGTCACCCTCAACAGATGAGGTTGTGCTGCTTTGAGGAAGGATGAATGCTGTCAACCTGCTGGGAGAACCAGGGCTGGTCTCAGTTAAAGCAAAGTAGTGTCACAGTAGCGTCCTTGTATGGTGCCATAGGTAGACTCTAGCCTTTATTTGTGTGAAAACAGTCAGGGCATAGCAACAGCTTGGACATCTTAAACATCAGCCTTCAGCTGGGGGCTTGGATGCAGAATGCAGTGCCTGAATCACTAAGCCTGAGCTGTTATTGTTTGGTCTGTTTGTGAGGAGCAGTAATGGATGTAAATTTGTGTTGGACCAGCTTCTGAGACAGCACAGGGTGGCTGGGCTAGACCACACCTCACCTGCAGGGAGGTACTATCCAGAAAGCCCCAAACAACTTTTCTTGTGGTAGGAGTGTTGCTTTTTCTCAGCCACCTATCAGAACAGAAAACTTAGAAGTCTCTCCAGGCCTTATTCTATTCTTAAATGTTAGATTTCCCTTTCTTAAAGGGCAACATGTACCACATGTTAAAGATTTGAACAAGTGTGCTCTGAAAGCAGCAGAACCTGCTTTGTTCTCTTGTGCTAGCACAAACGTTTTGACAGGGTTGGACGTCGAAGCCCCGGGCTGAATTCGCTGGCCTGGAATTAGGCAGAGGATGTTTGGCAAGGGTGTTCCAGCTGGGGAAAACCACCCAGTCTGGTCTCTTCTGGCTTCCATGCTGCTGCTGTGCAGGCCAGAGAGCTCCTTTGCTTTAAGTTGTGTTGCTCATGGCTGAATAACTGGGATAAAGGAGTCCTTACCTTCCTTACCTTGTCTCTGGGCCCCTCAGTGGGTGACAGTGCCATGAGCTGACAGTGGCCACCAAATAATGTCTGGGTAGAAGTATGAAGTCCAGGCAGTGCATTTGTCCATCTCTCTGGTGTAAGGGTGGGAGTAAAATTCAGCCCCTAGATTTACACTAGTTTTACTCTGGTTTACTCAAGCTTTACTCTAGTTGCCATTTGACCTTCAAGGAGATGCAAAGCAGAGGCAGATAGACATCTCTCATCATCAGGCGGTGGCTTTTTGCTGTCTCTGGTGTATGTGCTGTGGCCATGTGAAACAGTTGGTAATTGGGAGCACATTTTCCTGGGTGGCTCCAAGGAAAATGACTGGGAAGGCCAGGATGGCTTTTGCATTCTGCACTCAAGTTATTGAATGATCTGAGGGCAGGCCAGGTGAAAGGAATGAAGGCAGCAGTCACCTCTGTTCTGGTTTTTTGCTGAAAAATCGAGCATGATGATCACAACACTTAATAAAGCACTGTGGCATTTGAGGTAAAATGTTGTCCATGGGAGAAATGTGCTGCCTGCTGAAGACTGAAAGCCTTGCTTTCCAATGTGGGATGCCATAGCTGTCATGCCACTGGGGCTGGCAGATACCCCGTGCCATAGATTTCTCTAGACAGAACGTCAACACCTTCCATTTCAGGTCCTTCTCCATAAACATGGGCTTTGTTTCAGCCAGCAGCAGTGATGTGAGGACATGTTTGTTGATATTCTTGGAGTCCTCATCTACTTTTGGGAGAGTGCTGTGACAGGCTTGAATGGGAAATTCCTTGTGTCAAAGCACCCCCATAACTAAAGCAGTCTGTTTATTCTTTACTTCAGGCAGGCTTATTATTGTTTTTTCCTAACCTTGATCTAACAAATTGTGCAATGTGGTCTGCCACACATCTGCTGCTCTGTGCGTGCTGGGGAGGGTGGACACCTGGGGTCAGTGGAGGGGGAGTAGTGGAGTGGAAACAGTGGCCTCACTGGGAATTTCCTCTGAAGATAAAAGACCTGCACAGCTATTTGTGAAACATTTCTTTTGAAGCAGCAGAGTGGGTAGGTTTGTTGTCAAGCAGGAGCCATTATAAAAGCAAATAATTGCAGGTTGGCCAAGTGCTTAATGAGGATCCATGAGCTGTGTCAGGTCAGCTCCTCTGGCAGCAGCAGCACAGACAGCGTTGCTGTGCCACGTGCTGGTGGTTGCTCTTGAGAGACACATTTGGTGCACATGTTGCTCCTCCTTGGAGCAAGCTGCAGGATGCTCCAAGGATGCAGGCTGTTGCCACCTCCTTCCTCTTGTGGGTCAGACAGGAAAAGATCACACGTGGCCAAGTGCAAGGGCCGTGACTGATGCTGGGAGGAGAAAAGGGGGTGTCTCTTTGTGGGCTGGGTTTGGTAGGAGGAGGAAGCAACCTGCTGGAGAGGAGTGGATGCCTGAGCACTTCATCTTCCAGTGCAGACACTTGAGTCTTTGCAACACATAAATAATGGAAAGCGTGTGTGTGATTTTCTCATTGGGTCAAAGCCAGCGAGCCCTGACCCAGCTGGAGGAAAATAACAATTTGAGCAGAGATCTCTTCAAGCAAGATGTTCCAGCTCATTAGGAAACAACTTACTGTATGCTTGAGCGGTGCCTGTAATGCATAAAAAGAAATGGCTCACTCTTGCACGGGAAAACCTACAGCAGGATGGTCAGACACGGCCTCATCTCCTCATGCTGGAAAATTACTGCCACTTAACTTGGTGGTTTTGCCATCTTAAAGTGATTACTGGAAATTCAGTGATTTGGGAGCAAGTATAAATGTGGCTCAGCTGATCATCAGTTTGGAGCAGTCTGTTGGTTGAAAGGGTGGATAATGACTGGAAGAGCAAATGATCAAGCCATATTGTCTGGCTTTTTCACTGGCCTCTTCCAGGTGTCTGGAAGGCTTGGGAGGAAAGAATTTCAAGTGAATTGTGTTGCCTGGACCTTGCATTGAAGGCAACTACACTCTTGTTATCCACAGTACAGACTTCTGGGCTGGTGCCCCACCATGTGGGAAGCCTGGTCCCAGTGACAGACACTGCCTTAAGTGTTTAGGGAATACTTCTCTGGGCTTTTTTTAAACAGAGCCCACATTTTTCTGTTTAAATGCAAATATTTCTTCTCGACACCCTGCCTGAGGACAAACAAGATGATTGCTCCTCGTGGCTATGCTGGTTTCCTCATTTGAATCCCCTGCTGTAATGGCAGTCAGACTAAAAACAAACAAACAAACAAACAGAAATAAACCCCAAAGGCAGATGGTTGGGCGGAGATGGGACGTTAAACATTGCAGAGAGCACGGAAACCCTGTGTCAGCCCAGAGCTTGTAAAGGGAAAACCATCACTTGGCAGAGACAGCTTAATAGGCTTGTAAAATCTGGCACCATCAAAACCATGATTTGGGTTTTATCAAAGCATGGCAGGGGAGCCTTGAGAAATGACAGCTGTGTTATCTGTCTTCAGATCATTCTGCGAGCGACATCAGGAGCAGGCTGGAAACAGCTCCGAAAATGATTTCATATCGAGGGTTTGCTGGGGGCAGAAATGTATAGGGGAAAACTGAAATGAAAGAATTAATAACAGTATCAATACCTTTCCTGCAGCAGCTATGAGGCGTGACATGAAAATGACTTGAAAGTTGTCATCTACCGTGTATTTGATTCCCATCAGGAAGGTTTGAGGGATGAGAGAGGAATTCAAACAAGGCAATTAGAAGACTGGCACGTGTAGGGGAAAGGAGGAATGGCTGGTGTGTAGAACCTTTCAGTGTAAAATTCCCCATCAGACACAGGGGCTAGGCCAAATTCTGACTCAGTGGAGCCAATACTTGAGCAAGCAGATTTCTGGAGTGACACTAGTGACTGGAGTGGCAGCCGGTGTGCACGGGGGTGGTCTGTGCAAGATGCTGATCACTGTGGCAAGAGACACAACACAGCTCTTCCTAAAAGTGTGTCCTAGAGGCAGAAGGCTCCAGCTAGGGCTTCTCACCAGCAAAACCTGTGAGTCTTTGAGTATGATTCAAAGTCACTGAAGTCATCACCGAGATTTCCAATGCCTTTTCTGGGCTGTGGACCAATCCTGCTTAGTCCACCCAGTGTGGGTGTAGGGAAGGGTGTAATGTCCTACTTTTTTGCTGTCAGTGTATGTTGACTTTTAGCCATTTGCACTCATTTCTTTTTCTCCAAGATGACTTGATTTGCAGCCAGGAGTTTCCTGTACTTGTCTCAGGTTTTGGGACTCTGAGCCCAAACTGGAACTCTCCATAGCTACTGGAAAAGGGAGCCCAGCACGTAGGTTAAACCATTAATAAATGATGGCATGGCTGAGGCATCCAAGCTCTATTTCTGCAAGTGACTTAGTCACTTAAGAAATGAAACCACACTGCAAATTTCCCCTTCCTGAGGTCCAAATGTTTTTCAGACATTACCTAAGCCATCAGGCTGTGATGGGACAGACTACTGTGATCCCATTTGCCAGTTGCAGGTCGTTAATGTGACTTTCCCAGAGCCAGTTTCTCTCAGAGCTGCTATTCCAACTCAGCCTGCGAATCACCCAGAATGACACTGGGTTTTAATTTGGCCACATAGCTGGCCAAAGTTGCAGTGCTTCCAAGGTAAAAGGGAAGAAGTGAAGCCTGCTGTCTCCATTTTCTGAGTTAGCAATGGTATGTCTGGGGGCTTCAGAAAGCTGATCAGGGACACCAGTGAAGAAGAGAGAGCGCTTGTGTGAATGCAGTGTGCCAACACAATGTATTGATACAGAGAGGAGAGAAATAGTATGAGATGAGCAAGTTAGGCCCTTGAGCAGTGTCTTCTCTCTTGCTCTCAGAGCAGTCTCTGAAATTAATTGGTGACTTCTATGTTATGGAGATAGATACAAATAAAGAGATGTGTACTTCGAGATGGAACACAAGCACTGAAACACAGCTCCTGTCTCTGCTGGAAGAGACAGACTGAGGTCTGCCAAGCAGATGGAAGTTTCTGGGGAAGCAGGGAAGCAGGTTGAGAGCTGGAGTGACGTTGGCAGCTCCCATGCTTCTTGGTCCACTGCTGCACTAGTGACAGGACTGTATGCTGTTCAATTCCAAGCCTTGGCCCACAGCAGGAAGGCTGTGATGCAGTAGTGCTCAGAGACCACAGTTCCTGAAACTTAAGGAAGTTTGTGCAGCTAGGGTTGCTTGTGGGGCGGGAATGTGCCAGTTCTGTAAGCTTGACACAGAAGGAGAAAATGCCTTTTCAAGGGGAACAAGTCAGTGTATTCACTGGTCACAGCACTTGGTGGCTCTACTTGTCAAAATAACCTATTGGGCACCCAAAGTAAGGGCAGACCTCCGTGGCATCAAGTCCATGAGTTTAGGTCCTTTCTCTCTTTGAACATTTCCTTTTCTTCTTCAATATGCAGTTGGCTGGGAGTTATTCAAAGGTAGCTTCAAAAGATCAAAGTCAGATCCAGTCTTTAGAGCATTCATGCCTCAGCCATTCAGTTTATGCTGATATTAATGAGGTGCATTTTATATGGCCTGACAGTCATGTCTTCTGTTTACTCTAACGAGACTGTTCTGCTGTCCCTCATGTTTTAATAAGCAGCAGAGTCTCCAAAGATCATGTTCTACAAAGATATTTTCCCACTTTAGGATTAGCAGGAGCAGAACTAGGAATGATAATTTTCACAGGCATAAAACATCAGGATCTTGCGTCTGATGCCTTCAAAGCAGTGCATTCTCCTCTGCTTCGCCTACTCTGCATTATCACAGGTCTCAGGCTAACACATTTCTTGGCCATTTATCTCTCTAATTGTTTTCACAAGTTCATTAATGATTTTGCAAAAGCTGTAGTGAAACTCAATGACATGCTCATAAACCTTTAAGGGAGAATACTCCAGGCTGGTGATGGGCAAAGTCTCATTAGTCTTTTCAAATCACTCCCAGCAGGTTTTTCTCCAGATCAAAACTTGTTAGGCACATAAATCTGCTTCTCCAATCAGCTGTGCTGATTGGGTGATAACTGAAGTTTGCTCTGCTTTCAAGTAGCCACTAAAATCACCTTCCTGAAGTGGATGTTGTGAGAGCCAGAAGAAGGCTAAATTCTGGGTTCTTTTTTGCAGTCTGTGGAATACCCTGGGCTCTTGATGTCATCTCTGCTTTGTTTCCTAGAAAACTTCCTTGGAAAGTAACAGTTTCTCTCTGAGATGGGACTATTGAGATGATAATGATGCAGCACCTGCAATACATGTTCAGGCCAAGGCTTATGATGGTGTGGGAGTTTTGCTGGAACAAGGACTACATTCTGCAAGATAAACACAAGGTGATAAGTGTGGTCCTTTATGGTCTCTATAGACAATGCGTTCTGACATGTGCACAGGTCAGGGAGAAGAGCTGGGTACAAATGAAAGCAGCTGCAGTGTCTGTATGAAACCATGCAGCACTCCCATGGGAGATGGTCCAAACCCTGATAAGTTGTGCCAGGGTCATGCTTGGCTCCAGCAAGGAGGTTAAAGACATTGGTGTTAGTGATATTCTTCAAGAGTGCTGTGGGCATGAAGCAGTGAAGAGAGGGAGAGCCTCCTACAACAGCTGCCTGATAGAGTGCAGCAGGATGCTGGGGCAAGTGCCAAAGTGTCCATGGCAGGAGGGGGGCTGGAGGCTGAGCAGGGTGGGCATGCAGGTGCAGAGGCTGAGGGGAACCGAGACCAGAAGGCTCACTGCTTCTGCAGAGCGCAGGAGACATCCTGAACTGCTAGAGCAGCCCATTTCCACCCTCTGTCATCTCAAAGCTGTTCTTTCTATGCTCAGATAGAGAATGGAAATGATTTCCCAAGTCTTGAGAGCATTTTCCTTTGAACTCCTCTAGATGAGGGTATTTCTTAATTGAAGTATTTGATTTCCCTTCTGTATGTGGAGTTGATGTGACACCATGAAAATACATTTTATTTATACAATGGGACTTTAGAACTGGAGTAGGTGATTAAAAGAACCAATTTTCACTTTGCTAGGAGCATAATGATTTGTCACCATGATACCCTAGCTGGATGGGTTTGAAAGTAAGCTAAATATAAGGATGCATTTTAAATAAATACTCCACTATTGCAGGCATTATTTGGCACCTGACACCAGAAATTTTGGAAGAGTTTCAGTTGAACTAGGCAGGGGATATTAATATCTATTTTGGGCCTCAGTGCTCAGAATTGCCTGAATGAAGCTGAAGTGTCTGGTAGGGTCACTTCAAAGGGGTGAAAAAAAGCCTTTGGGCTGTGCTTATTGTGTGTTGTGTTGTCACATCCCCACTTAAAGCTACTCAGCACTGAACTGGCACTCTCACATTAGAAAGTGAGTAGTTCTCGATGACACGTTGACAAACAAACCTCTTTCCCCTAGGAATCAAAATAAGCACAGCCAGACTCAAACCCAGGCTCAAGCTGCACTCGGTTGGGTTTGCATCACTACCAGCGAGACAACTCGCTCTGCAGTGTGCTTAGCACACGGCAGAGCTGTCCCTTTCTGCTGCAGCCTGCACAGCTGCTATGGACTGCTCTCTTGGAAAAGGGTTTCCTCTGTATCTCTGTTTTTAAGGCCTCACTTTGACCGAGACTGTGCTGAAGTTGTAAATGGCTATTTCTGGTTGCTATAACTGACAGCTGCCAAACCCTGCACTTCTGCACAGCGCTGCCTGGATCCCAGGAAAGTGCAGCCGTCAGCCCTGGCCAGCCCCGAAAACAAGACGCCCAGCTGCTGACGTTTAACCTCAGCCACTGAAAAGAGCAAAGCCTTTCCCAAGGTTAATTGCTCAGCTGAAATGTTTTAGGCTTGATGCTGCACGTGTAGGAGCCTCCTGACCTGCTGAGCACAGCTGGGGGTCGTTGATGGCCTTCACGTGTAACCACAGCCCCTGCCCCTTCAGCAGGCTGGCGGGAGTGGAAAATTGAACACACCTGGGGATCCTCCCGCTCCCAGGGCCCCCCTGTGCTGCTTTCCCCACCTGTGCTGTTCCCTGCTGCCGCCCTGAGAGGGGCAGATAGCTGTGGCTGCGCTCAGGCTTGCACACCGTCGCGTTAGTTTTGCTGGCTGCTCGGTCTCTGGCTGCTTCGCACTTCCTCTGGGATCAGAAATTGGGAGCTCAATGTCGTGCAGAAAGGTAGGTCCCAGGGAGGTGCTGGTTTCTGCAAGTCTCCCAAGCTGGGTTTTGCCGGGAGCTAACTGGAACTGCAGAAGCAGCATTTTAGGTTTCCCCTTGAAAATCTGTTTGGCAAATCTGCTTGATTCTGCAACAGATGAAACTCCTCAAGTTCGCTGTTGGTTTCTTTGTGAATATAGTGAAATCTTGACCTGCTGTCTTGGGGTGAAGTGGAGAAGGGCAAATCTCCCCCCCCCCCCCCCTTTTTTTTTTCTTCTTTGTTACTCTTGTTGGTTTTGGGTTTTAAGTTTTATTTCAGTTTTCCACACAAATCTTTTTTAAGCCTTCATTATCTGAGGGTCACAAGTGCCAGCCACTCATCCCTTTGGCTATTTTAGTCACTTTTTTTACTGCCTAGTTTTGGTTAGTTGTTCTCAGTTTGTGTAATAGAGCAAATGTTTCCTTTCTGACAGCACAGTTGTGCTGCTGCATTACTGTGTGCAAGTGTTCTGAGGCCTTTGCACGGGAGGTAACAGCTCAGTGGAAAATAATTTGCAGCTGATGAAGTTATTGGAGGAATTCCTCTTTTGTTCTCTCTGAAAATGGCCTGTGAGCAGATTGCTACGTTCTGAAGACGATTGATTGCAACAAATGGAGTTTCTTCCTTAAATAATTCCTGGTCTGACCAAAACAAACAGTTCACAATGTGCAAGTGAAATTCATCACTTCTTAGCTTCTTGAGAGAAGTCCCCTGTTCGGTGTGCATGCAGGTAGCACAAGACATGACCCAATACTTACCTTCATTCTGTGCTTAAATACTGAGAAGTTTGGTGGTGTACCTGGGTTTTCATTACCTTGAGGTACTGAGCCCAAAGAACAGGAAATGGGGCATGGGTTGAACTTTGCTTTCAGGTCGGTATTTGCAGAGGGGAGGTGGCTGGCTGTGCAGATGGGCCGTGCAGTGGGATTTTAGGAGGGTGGGACTGGGCCCTGCAAATAGGTAGTCTTAAAACTCCCAAGCATTGTAAGTGGGAGGGGGGAAAAAAAGGTTGAGGAGGGAGAGAAGAATAAATGAGAACTGCTGTGTGGCTGGATTCTGGGGAGTTAGGGAGCCCCAAGATGAAGGGCTGGACAGGTAGGACAGGCTGGCTGTGTAGCTTGTGTCTGGTAGTGCTGGTAGAGGTTGTGTGGCAGAGCACTTGACTGCCACCATCACCATCAGCCTGTCCAGCTAGTAAATATTACAGGAGCTGAAAAAATATGAATGAGAGCATAACAGAAAATGTCACCAACTGTGCCAGCAACTGAAAAGGGCTGGACTCAGCAATGTGCCAGTGGCAGCCCTTTCTGTCACTGCTGCAGCCATAGCTCCTCTGTGCTCCTTGCAGGCAGCTGTCAGATACTGTGATCTGCATTCCTCTGCTCTTGGTGTTTGGGAACCACAGAGGATGCAAAAACAGACACCAGTTTTTGCTTTATGGCATTGTGTCACACTCTCCCTGTGCCAGTTTTGTTGCCTGACTTGGTTGGAGCTTTTTCTCTGTTGTACTCCAAATCTCCTTTTTGCACTGTTCTTCCTCTCATTTCAAAGATTTGAATGTGGCCCCAGTAAAACCTGCCTGTGCTGGCTCACCATGGGCTGGTAACACTGAAGTGAGCACCAGCTAATGCAGGTGGAAGCCCTGGCATTCAGACTACTGCTGCTTTGCTGCTCTCTGCTCTCAATATCTTTGCCCCCTGTTAAAAGCAACTAGGCAGTGTATGCTGCTGCTGGGTAGAATTAGATTGGTTGTTAGGAGGAAATTCTTCCCCATGAGGGTAGTGAGATACTGGCACAGGTTGCCCAGGGAGGTGGTGGAAGCCTCATCCCTGGAGGTTTTTAGGGCCAGGCTGGATGTGGCTGTGAGCAACCTGCTCTAGTGTGAGGTGTCCCTGCCCATGGCAGGGGGGTTGGAATCAGAGGATCTTTGAGGCCCCTTCCAACCCTTACAGTATTCCCCTTGTCAAAATGCTGGCTGTCCTTCCAGATTAGTGCAGCTCCCAGACCAACCACACTGGCATCAACAATTAGTTCATTCTGCCTCTATGAATTGAAACAAACTAAAAGCATTGCATGTTATCGGGGGGGTTAAAAGCACATGAGCACACTGGTGTCTGCCAGCCTGTTCCCACAGCTGACCGTTGTTGACTGATTTGTGTTGTGCCTTTGTCAGGGTTGCTAAATTTGGAGTAAAACAGGAACAACAATTCGTGAAACCCTGAAGATTTCTTGCTTCTCAGCTGTCTTTGGCTCGGTGGTAGCTTATATCTCTACCATCTCTCTTGTGAAGCATTAAAATGTCCCTTGCTGCTTGGGTGGCGGAGTGAGACGTGGCGGAGCAAGAGTCAGTAGATGGCACTGTTAGACCCTGCTGGGGAGGTTACAGGGCAGGTGAACGGTGCAGGGACAGCTCTGAAAGATGCTTTGGTGTTTGGACCTGTCTTCCTTCCTGGGCAATGCGTTGAAAGTAGCAGGTGGACATTTTACCCCTTAGTCTCCCCGGCCACGGTGTAATGGTGAGGTTGAGAGAATGCATCAGTAGCGTTTTGGCAGAGGTTCCCACTGGAAGGGTCCAACCTCTGAATGTTTTGTCACCTCTGCTCAGGCACCGTGTCAGACAAAGCAGTTGGCATTAACTCCACAGATATCTTGCTACATGAAAGATAACTGATGAAAGTGCCCTGCTGGGTTTAGCAAGGATGGGGTATGACGTTTTCGTTTTGATCTGTGTGGAGGTCTCCAGGGCGTTTCTAAGGGGCAGGGAGAGTCGGGGCTGCTGGAGGAAGCAGCACAGAAGCAGCCTGCTGTGGAGATCAGCACTGTGCTCTCCTGCGTGAGCCTGGCTCGTTCTGTGTGGCAGCAGCTCTCTGATACTTCCAAACTGCAACACGGCTTTCCAAAGAACAGCCTGTCCTGTGCTGCTGTGAGAGAGCCTCCTTTCCTTAAGGCTCATTCCTAGAAAACTAACAAATACTGCTGTGAAACGAGGATTTGTGTTTTAATAGTTACCATGGGAGCAGCTCCAGGAGCCCCTCTGCTGCACAGTCACTATCCTGCACCAGGCTTCTCCATGCGATGCTTTTCTGCCAGCTTCTGGACACCGAGCCCGGCATCACCTTCCTCTGTGCACGGGAATATTGGCAGCAACATGCAGTACTTTGGGGATCTTTGACTGCTGACTTCCAGTGACATTTGGAGCGATCTCTGTGGCCAATGTGAGCTACTCCTCTGTGCTGAAGAATATAAAAGAGAGTACTGCATTTAATACATCAGAGCGCATGAGACAGGGCAGCAGTTTGTGTGATTTATTGGGGAGGCAACAATGTGCCATGGCATGTTCTGTATGCAGAGGCACAAGCAAATCTGCTACACCCTGCTGTAAATTTCCTTTACTGCTAAAGGGCCTAAATTAATAAATGCAGCAGTAATGGATTAATTCAAGCAATAGGTTCCACCCCAAGCTGCTTGGCCATTAAGTCTCCTTCTCTGCCTGGATGCATTCCTGTGTGGCCTGCCCTAGGTGATCCTGATTTGGCAGGGGCATAGGACTAGATGATCTCTACAGCTCCCTTCCAATCCCTGACGTTCTGTGATTGGGGCAACTTGGGTCCTGAAAAGGATATAGGATATATATCTTGGGTATAGATAATGGTGACATGGGACAAAATAACATGTCACTTAGGGTATGGCCTCATGCCTTTGAGTCTGCAGGAAGAGGTTAGTCCTGGGGAGACTGGAGAAAGAGGCTGCCTCAATCTCTGCTATAGCCCACCCTTTCTGAACCACTTCTGAATCCTCCAGAAAAGACTAACCTGCATCTGTTGCTGGCTACCACCCCTTTCCCTCACTTTAAATACATTTATCAGGCACAGACAGGTGATTCTTACATTGCAGTGCCTGAATTCCTCTTACATTGGATTCTTATTCTGCTCTCTTTCTATCTGGAGGGTAGGAACAGGGAGGATTGCTCTCACTTTCTTTGGACAGATTCCCAAAAAGGAAGGAACAAGTGAGTAAATTGATAGATTTATTTAAAACAATATCCACTTGTGCTTGCAGTGGGGCTGACAGAAGAGTGAAGCTGGCTGATGAGAGGCAGTGTGGTGTGTCTGTTATCACAGCTCATCCAAAGTTTGATGTAGCCAGCTGGCAAATACCAGCAATTCTCCTGAGTTCATAGCTCACCCTGTTTGTGTTGACATTTCTGGCAAGGAAAGGTAAAGAGTTATCCCAGCTGCAATAACCTGTGAGCTCTCGCTCTGCATTTCTCTTCATTTGCCTGCAATTAAAGTCTCCCTCAGCAGGAGCTGCTGTGTTTTCACACACCAGCCTTTCCCACCCTTACTGCTGCCTGGGGGACCCACAGCAGGAGGATGCTGTGGGAGATACCACCTGCAGTGATCCAATCCTAGCTCCATCAGTAACTTTAGAGCTCATACCTTCCTTTCTTCCCTCTTAAAACCTGACTTTGTTTTAACCTGGCTCCCTCCAAACACAGCACAGAGCTGGTGTGAGGTGCTGAGCCCTACCATGTTGCTGGTGAGGCAGCTGTGGGGATGCTCAAGGAGTTCCTGGAGAAAAGCCTTCAGATGAGTTTCTTGACTATGTCCTTGGATGGGGACTCAATGTTTTACTAGGGAGGGCTCTGAGCTCACCTTTGGAAGGGAGAAAAGCACAGTGCTGCTGCTGACTGGAGATGGTATTTTGTGTGCTCAGAAGAATCCTTTCTTTACTCCCAAGCCCACACTGTCTCAGTTGAGAAAGTATATTTATGTACACATATAAGTCTCATGTCAGCCTGAAGGAACAGTACAGTCAGGGACCAGAAGGGAAGCCAGAGAAAGGATATGACTGAGCACTGGCAATCACTTGCAGGCTCCAAGTTGTCCCTTGCTGTCACATGCTGCTTAGTTGAGGTCATCAGTCACTAGCTGGACTGGATTCTGTTTCCCACCAAGCTTTTAATGTAACTTAATCATTATCCTCCTTGTTACTCTACAGAGAATACTGAGAGCCCTACCAGGGCTGTCTGATGTCTTCAACATTCTTGTATCAAATACTTCTCAGTCTCTGCCCAGGTTCTGCTAAGACATAATCTCTTTTACTGAGAGGTGGCAGCAGTACATTTGGCTTCTAATTCTTCTCTTCCATTTCCCCCACCCCTAGAAAGAGAGGCTGAGGGATCTGAGATTGTTTAGCCTGGAGAAGAGGAGGCTCAGGGAAGACCTTATTGCTGTCTACAACTACCTGAAGGGAGGTTGTAGCCAGGAGGGGGTTGGTCTCTTCTCCCAGGGAACCACCAACAGAACAAGAGGACAGAGTCTCAAGCTGCACCGGGGGAAGTTTAGGCTCGAGGTGAAGAGAAAGTTCTTCACTGAGAGAGTTGTTAGCCATTGGAATGTGCTGCCCAGGGAGGTGGTGGAGTCACCATCCCTGGAGGTGTTCAAGAGGGGATTGGACGTGGCACTTGGTGCCATGGTTTAGTAGTCATGAGGTCTGTGGTGACAGGTTGGACTTGATGATCTTTGAGGTCTTTTCCAACCTTGGTGATTCTGTGATTCTTCCTACAATGCTGAACATGTTGTAGAGGTTGTTGGGCAGCAGACTTGCTCTCACAGGTGTGCTCTAGCAGGGCTGTGGTAGCACTACTGAAAAGGTCCACAATTAAAAGTCAGCCAGAAGAAAGTGCTTAAGAAGTGTTGATAAACTATGAGCTAGATAGGATTTTTGAGCCACTGCAGTGAAAGCACCTAGGTACTGAGGAGAGAAGAACCTTCTTAACTCTTTGGCATTCTTAGCCTGCTGTACAGCAAATGCTTAGGGATGGCAAGTCTTCCTGAAATCTTAGCAATGGGCCCAGCTAAATAGATGTGCATAGTGTAAAAGTCACTTTCTCTGTGCCTTTCTCCATCTCCAAATAGTTCTTGTTGATTTTCCCTCCTATTAGCCAGTTTTTTCAGGAGATTAGATTGAACAGAGCAGTTAATTGCTGAAGTTATTAAATGTGAAAGCACTCTTTATCTGAGAATGAAGTTCTGCAGACAACTATTAAGGTCTGGAGAGGGCCTTTTCTCATTGCATAGGAGGTAAACTTCAATCTGAATCAATATTTAGTGTTCAGTGTCAGAGTCCCAGGAGATCTGTGAGTTATTGATAAGTGGGTTCAGATGTCCTTGTTTAAAGTATTTTGTTATTTATATCTCTGTGTCCCCCCCAAAGAAAGGAATTGTCAGATTTGGTGTAGGTGTTAGTAGTTCTCCTGCCCAATCTAGTGAATGAGGTTGTATGGCTCCTGAAACGTACTTGAAAGCCCTCACACCTTCATGTGGTGCTGCCTGGAGACTTTGTCAAACCCAACATTTAGTGATTTGGTGCTGGCATTACAGTTGTAAAAGACAAGAAATGCTGGCTGCATGGGGAGCTGTGATGCTGAAGTGAGGGACTTGCAACCCAAATTCTCATTACAGGTCATAAGCAGGTTGGGAACATGGCAGAACATGATGGTGAGGACAACATGCCCAGCTCTCTTCAGGTGTCAGCTCCTATTCAGGACAAGCACTGACAGGGTATGATCCCAAGCCTGTTGAAGTGAGGGAGTATTTCTGATGAAGCCAGGTGGCTGTGGCCTGGGATTGTGATGAATAATGCAGAAGGTGGCAGAGTCAGTGTTTACCTAATGCTCTCTCGGGTGGTGGAGCTAAACTTGCAGGGAGTACGTTCTGAAGACTTCATCTGGGAGTAAATTTCCATTCTTGACTCCTGACCCAATCAGCCTGTGTCCAACTGGCTCTGATGACAAAGTCCAGAGTGGCCACCACAGTGATTAAACTCTCAAGCAACTCTTTCCTTCAAGTACTGCACATGGGAGACACCAGGGAGACTTCTGCTCTCCGTGAGTGGACCTGTGTGGTCCTACTTCCTTGGGCAAGGCTTTGTGTAAGTTATATTGCAGCTGATTCTCTGTGGAGTGGATCAGTTCTTGTCTCTGTCCTGGGTGTGATGATGTTTTGGATTGTGCTTTGGTCTAAATGTTCCTTGTCCCAACCTGGTCTCTTCAAAAATCATTTCTGTCAGTGCTGCACTCCCCTGTCCACAGACAAGTGGCTGTTATTAATTGCTGCTACCATACCGGTCGCTCTCCAGGGGAGTGACCATCACATCAAAGTTTCTGCTGAGTGCAGGATGTTTGCTGCTCCTGCTGCCTCAACTCCAAAATCTTACTTCTGAAGAAAGGGCAGATCTTTTCTTCTGTCATCACCCCAGCTGTGCTGTCAACTCCACTCATTGAGGCACTCTGAATAATTGATTTCTGCCTTGTGCAAAATCAAAGGCCAAGGAAAGTGTCATTGACACTGCGAGATAATTTGGCTGAAGAACCTTAGCGAAGCAATGACCTCGGATAACAGAAAGGCTCTAAGATAAGGGCCATCAATTCTGTAGTCCACATGATCTTGTCAGCACTTGCAGGCTACCTGGGGGCAGGTACTAAGTCTGTGCACACACACTTCTGTGCTGGACTACACCAGTGCAAGAGTTAATGAGGGACAGATCCACCTGTAAGCAAGTTATTGACGGACCATGCAGCGAGCTGAGCTTAACCACTGCTGGCAAATGCCTTGTGAAGCCTTCTTTCTCTCTGGCTTGATAAGCAAACACAAATGCTTTCTTATTCTTCAGAGCTGACAATTAGCCTTCACAGACAGGGGAGGAAACAACAAAAAATTACATGAAACCCAAACAAGTTGGTTCTCTTGCCAGCATCCTGTGTTTCCTTAGGCTTTGCTCCAGTGCTTGCAATGTCTGTGCTGTTCCTCACACTGTGCTCTCCCCTGGAAGTTAGCTCCTTTTGTATTCTTGCCTCTTGTTAAAAAAAAAAAAGTCACCTTTAGCTTTTGGACTTTCATAATTGCTCTTAATCTGTTCAATAAGGAAAAATAATAGAAAGGGCAAAAATTATCATCGGCTCTGTCTGACATCAATCTTTGACCCCACTACTTCCTCGTCTGGAAATGTGTCGTTTCCCTTGGGAATGCAAAGCCCTGCCTGGAGGACAGCTGCTGGGAGCACAGACTCCTCCTGTGTGCATCCACAGCAGCCCTGTGCAGAGACAAACAGGCTGCTTCTTGTTTCTAATTAGGCCTTCACGTCCTGCCCTTCCCACTGCCTTTTTGACCTGCTATTCGTATTCAGTAGCCACAGTCATCCTCCAGCTCAACCTTCTGTGCCCAAGAGGCCTCTCAGTGTCTTGTGTTCCCTGGAGCTGTGCCTGGGGTGTTGCTTTATTATTCAAAACCTCAGACTTGGTCATTGCAAGCTGATATTCCTGTGATCAAAGCTGGCTCTAAACTACCTTGTAGCATTGCAATTTCAGAGCAAACATACTTTAAACCCTAGCTGAGTGATGGGAAGTTGGCTTTTTCAGCCCTTCTCGAGGAGTTTCACTCTGTCACTGTACTACTTCTGTGTGGGATTCAGACCTGTCTCTGACCACTGAGTGTCCCACTTCAGAAAAACCTGATATGACAATATGGTACAAAGTGAACAAACATTGGAGAGAAAGCTGGAGGTCAGAAGCAAATTCCTTTCCTCTCCCCTTAGCCATGTATACCATGAAAACATCTTTCCATCACCCTAATGCTTGTATAATTCTTTTTAATGCCTGAAAGCTCTGCTCACCCCTGCCTCGCTGGCTGACTGAACTCCTCCTGCCTGCGTCTCCTTCCAGGATAACAGCCAGGAAATTATTACAATGCAATTTAAGGACCATAAAACTCAGGATGAGCAGATGGCAGGTCACGTCTCCTTGCCATGAATAACCTGTGTCACCGTGGCACTGCTTCAGCACACGCTGAGCTGTGCTCCTGGGGCCCCAAAAGGAAGCCTCACCAGCAGAGGAGGTGTCTGTCAGGGCACCATCCCAGCACTGCAGACCTTACGACTGTGACAAAGAATCTGGGCACTGGCGAGAGGCTGTGGTGACACTGAGCTTTAACTACCTGCTGCTAAGATAATCACAATAATCTGCCTGCCAGCTTTTTCCTAATGTGCATTTTCTAATTCATTGTGGGAGGCAGAATCCTTCGGCTGGTGGAACGCGGACGTGGCACTGTGACTATAATTTACGTAGTTAAACAATTGAAGGAGCAGCTCTCAGAGGCTGGAAATCCAACCCAAAGCACAACTGCTGCCTTCAGAGATTTTTTTTTTTGCTTTTCTATAGACAAGAAAGGAATGTTTTCTTAGAAAGGAATTCCTGATGCAAGGGATCCTCAGCTCTGTGAAAACCATCTGCAAAATGAAGGTGCCTGTTGCAGGATTTGTTGGGATTCTGCACCCATTCTAAGCTTTATGAGCCTGCCCTCGGAGCAGGGAAGATCCTTTCACCCCTTCTGCCTTTCACTTACTGTGCACTCAGTTTAAGAAAGATGTTGAGTTGCTGGAAGGTGTCCAGAGAAGGGCAACAAAGCTGGGGAGGGGTCTGGGGCACAGCCCTGTGAGGAGAGGCTGAGGGAGCTGGGGTTGCTTAGCCTGGAGAAGAGGAGGCTCAGGGGAGACCTTCTTGCTCTCTACAACTACCTGAAGGGAGGTCGTTGCCAGGTGGGGATTGGTCTCTTCTCCCAGACAACCAGCACCAGAACAAGAGGACACAGTCTCAAGCTGTGCCAGGGGAGGTTTAGGCTGGATGTTAGGAAGAAGTTCTTCACAGAAAGAGTGATTTGCCATTGGAATAGGCTGCCCAGGGAGGTGGTGGAGTCCCCATCACTAGAAGTGTTTAAAGGCACTCAGTTCCATGGTTTAGTTGATTAGATGGTGTTGGGTGGTAGGACAGACTTGATGATCTCCAAGGTCTTTTCCAACCTGGTTTGTTCTGTATTCTGGCTAGTGTGCTTTGTGGGGACACGGTACTGGAATAGCTGTCACAGCCATTCCTCTCATCCCAGAGAGGATGTTTTTGAGCAAATGGATTTCTGTCTAAGTGGGGATCTCAAACAAAGCTCTGTCATAGCAATGGCAATTAAGTTGATCACTCTTACCCTTTCAGCATTAGTTACAAAACACCTCTGCTCCCATGAGCAGCACTCTGTCAAGGAAGGCTCTTTGTCAATCAGCAACACAGTTGGGTCTATTTGATGCTTAGGGACATACCATGGTGTAAAGATAGTCATTGTTCCTTTCTAGGAGTGGTACTAGAACAAAAGAAGGATCTAGGATTCAGAAATTCCTTGGTAGGAAAAGTATCTTCTGAAAAAAAATGAGGGCAACCCTGAGCACTAACAGCAGGGCCAGCAGGTGAGTGATGTGTACAGAGAGGAGCACAGCTATCTGAAAAGCATTCTTTACATAGTTTGTTTTCTGTTGAAGAAGGTGATTATTTTTCTTCCTTTCACACTCAAAGCCTCTTTTTTTTCTTTCCCTGAGGTAAGAGAGGGTGGCAGGGAGCAAGGAGAAAGGAGCAACTTGTCAACCTGCTGACTAGGTGGCAGGTCAGGACCTTGGTCCAGCACCAGTGCCTGACTTGAATGAGATTTTCCTCATGCAGATTTGGATGTTGCAAGGAAAACACGTTTTCCTTGTTCCCCTTTAGGTGGAATCTGCTGTGATGTCCTCCCATGTGAGCAGCCTGTGCCCTGCTGTAGTTGGCACTCTTGTTGACAAAACCCTCTGAGGGGCAGACATTCATGGAGCTGAGGCTTACAACTCCCTGCTCACCTCTGGGAATGGCCTTTCAAGGACATTTTCAGGGCACGTTTGCAGAGGCTTGCATTGCTGCTTGCTGTTCCTGCTGAGGAATAAATTGGATTTGACTACCTGCAGCTGCTTTTGGCACCTTTCACTGGTGCAGAAATTCTCAGTGTGATCTGTGAAAAAAAAAAAAAAAAGGACCACCAAAAATCCTTCATTTCCTAAGAAATATTCCAAGGCAAAATATCACCAGGCTGGCCAAATATAGCCACTTTGTACCCTTTATCCACTTTGCAGTCTAAGAATCGACTTTGCTAAATGGAGCACTTCCCACTGACAGGGCCAGACTTGTGCTGTGCTTTTTGCTGGTTTTGGTTTTGTTTTTTTTGGGGGGATTGGGGTTTTTTTGAGGTTTTTTGGAGGTTTTTTTGCAGGTGGAAGCCTTTTTTACTCGTACCATAGAGCTTCTTAGCCCTGTTGAATCTGGCTTAGTGTTTCTCAGGGGATAGAGGAAGGATTGCTATTAGCTTTCCAACCCACTTTAGTCTCTCTCTTCATAATGCAAACTCTCAGCAAAAGAGACTCGGGCAAGGTCTTTGTCCTGGATGACTTTTTGCTAAATAAGTTAGCAATGCTCTAGTTAGCAAAAAAAAAAATCTCTTAACCCCTGTGGATGTGTTCAAACTTCCTGGCACACTACAGCAGGGCCCTGGCAAAGATAACCTGAGAAATGCTAAGAGGGGAGTTGTGCCACATTTAAACCTTAATGCAGCCAATAACCAAAATGCAGGCTCAGATCTGCTAGGGAGAGAGAAAAAACAGAATTAACCAGGCTGGAAAAGAGCTTTGAGATCATTGAGTCCAACCTATCACCCAACATCATCTAATCAACTAAACCATGGCACCAAGCACCCCATCCAGTCTCTTCCTAAACACCTCCAGTGATGGTGACTCCACCACCTCCCTGGGCAGCACATTCCAATGGCCAGTCTGTCTTTCTGTGAAGAGCTTCTTCCTAACCTCCAGCCTAAACCTCCCCTGGCACAGCTTGAGACTGTGTCCTCTTGTTCTGTTGGTGGTTGCTTGGGAGAAGAGAACAACCCCCACCTGGCTACAGCCTCCCTTCAGGTAGTTGTAGAGAGCAAGAAGGTCTCCCCTGAGCCTCCTCTTCTCCAGGCTAAGCAACCCCAGCTCCCTCAGCCTCTCCTCATAGGGCTTGTGCTCCAAACCCCTCCCCAGCTTTGTTGCCCTTCTCTGCACAAGTTCCAACAACTCAACAGAAAGAAACATTTTAGCCTGAACCAGAAACAAAAAAAAATCTGTCCTTTTCTCAGAGAGAATCTGAAACTGCTCCTTCTTTTTCACTCTGACAGCTGGACAGACCATAAGGTGTCCACCTTCAGAGGATGTGGAGACCTTGCCTTTAGAGAAGAACCTTTGGTTCTTCTGTGTGGATTTTATTAACGAGTGTGTTTCCCACAGCAGTCTTCCTTCCTAAAAGCAGCTATTTGTGGAAGCTGCATGCTGTAGGATCATGCAAATGGGAGGAGCAGGTACATGTTAAAACTGAGTGTAGATTCTCCCAGACTAGACATTTTAGAAGGGAAAAAAACCAAAACCAAAAACCTCCAAGCAAAACCCAACGAATCCCAACCCCTTCTTTCTGTCGTACAGTGTAATGAATCTTTAGATGATAGATACAGGCATCTTGCATTGAGGCTAGTGACAGTCTGAAAGAAATTGCCCATCTGAGTCAACAGCCAGCCTCTCCAATTGTGTTTGTCTCCAGTGCTAATTTCATTTCTTTGCTCAGTTTTCTTGGAATCTGGGCACACGCTGTCCTGATAAATAACTGAAACTGGCAATAAAGATAAAGGAAAGTTCTGTGCTTCAGAGGTCAAGCTAGCCTCCAAATCATATTTGCCCTAATGGAGAACAAATTCAACACTACCAAAAGTCAAATGAATGTTTAGTCACCTGAGAAAAGACCATTATAAGCTGAAATGAGCTCTCATTAGTTTTTCCATTTTATTTCTTTAATTTCTCCTTGGCTTCTGCTACAAACCTAAAAATAGGGGCATTAGTCACAGGGTACTTCAGAGGCACCCTCAAGGCAGAAGCAAGGTTCTAAGGTAAATCAGAGCTGGTGGCTCTTAAAATGGATGAAATCACTTGAATCAGGCCTTCAGGATGCATATTTTCATTTACTTGATTTATTCCTATTGTTTAAGCCCTGATGCGAAGAGGCACAGATGCAATGGAGCCAGGCTGATGAGGAGCTTTATAGTGAGCTGTCAGGGCAGAAAATCCCATTGCAAAGGGACCTTTTCCTCAGGGCTGTTTGTGAGGATGGTGCAGCAGAAAGCTGAGTGAATGATTTAAAATAGTGGTGTGGTGGTGGCGGGGGGGAGGTAAAAAGCCACATGGAAAAACAGGCTGGGAAATGATCTGACCTGCTGCTAGGCACCAAGGCGTTGGACCACCTCATGCAAACAGCTGCAGAACTGGGAGGAATCAGACCTCCTTCTGGAAGAGAGGTGTTGATGCATTTCTGGATGTGAGGAGGATATCTTGGCCCCTCATCCTGCTCTGCATAGTAGCTGATTTCTCTTCAGAGGCTTTCCCTTCCCACATGAGCTCATCCAATTCTCTGTCCTGCCTGGGGGATGCTTGCAACTTGTATCCTGATTATATCAAGCCTCCCTTATGCCTTCTTACATGCTTTGACTCTGTGAATGCAAAAGATAGCAGCTGGCTAATGCAGTATTTCTGACAGTATTTCTGTGTCTGTGATGGCAAAAGGCATTCTGAATGATTGGCTTCCATGTTAATGTAGTACCTGGAAAGGGATGGACGCAGCAGTAATGCCTTTGAGTTTCCTTGCTTACAGAAGCATTGTGCGTCGTAACAGAGCTGTCAGCAACTTGCAAGGAAGCTGAATTACCACTTAAACTGAATTGTTTCCACCTATGTGAGATAGTGTGGGGGATTTATAGCAAGTAAGCTTGGACCTGAAGAATGTCTTACTGCATTTATTTGCTTTGGAATATCCAAAGCTTCATCCTAATTTGTGAGCAGAGGTCAGCCAGAGATTTGGGGTTGGGGTTTTTTTTGCTGTTTCCCCTATCAAGGAGTCAAAACAACTTCCTTGGAAGCATGTAATTTTTCTGTTTTAATACAAAATATCCAGTTTGAATGACAAAAGAACAAATTCTTTCCTGGAGGAGGCAGGTTTGGTGGTTTGCAGTGGTAATGACAAGTTCATTCCGGGGCTAAACTTGGCCAACTTCTTGTACGTGTGCACAATCCAACAGATGTAAACGCAGCGTATATTGTTTGGCCGCTCGAGAAGGAGCGCTGCTCCTGCCACAAGAACAACAAAGCAGCTGAATCTGAGAGCTAATATGATATCCTAGGCACTCCTCTATATATCAATAGAAGGAATAGTAGTAAAAAGGCTGCTTCTCAGATTTTTTAATAAGGTGGTGTCTGTGAAGATTACATTTTGGCTCCCAGTAGGATATTTCATTTCCCTCAGTTTTTAGACTCCTTTCTAAGAATACATCTGTGTGTACATTTTGTGGTTGCAAACATATTTTAGGTCACTCAGTCAAGTGACATTAAAAAAAAAAAAAAGAAGAAGAAGAAGAAGAAGAAAAAGTGCTAACAACAGATTTGAAATGCTGCTGGTAGCTGGGTGCCATGGCTCATCTGGCAACCAAGCTGTTACTGAGGGAAAGTTACTGGTGCTGTGTATGACAATTATGACAACTGAAAACGTTAGTTCAGCTCCGTGTCACCGATGCCAGCAGCAGGCAGATGGCTTCGAGAGAACCTCGGTCAGGCTGGCCCTGACTGTTCCAACAGCACAAATAGAATTGTTTCTCCTGTCCCTGTGTTTAACATGGCCTGTACCAACCCACTGTCTTGTTGCACAACTGGATATGAATTTCTCAAAATCAACCATTCAGAGGAAATCCCTAGTTCCCCCTGGACACACACAGGATCACAGGATGTTGGGGGTTGGAAGGGAGCTCTGGAGGTCTTGGAGTCTAACTCCCCTGCCAGAGCAGGACCATAGAATCTAGAGCAGATTGCACAGGAATGCTTTCAGACAGGGCTTGAGAGTCTTCAGGGAGGGAGACTCCACAGCCTTCCTGGGGAACCTGCTCCAGTGCTCTGTGACCCTTACAGTCATAGAATCATAGAATCAATAAGGTTGGAAAAGACCTCAAAGATCATCAAGTCCAACCTGTCACCCAAGACCTCCTGACTACTAAACCATGGCACCAAGTGCCATGTCCCATCCCCTCTTGAATACCTCCAGGGATGGTGACTCCACCACTTCCCTGGGCAGCCCATTCCAATGGCTAACAACTCTCTCTATGAAGAACTTTCTCCTCACCTCAAGCCTAAACTTCCCCTGGTGCATTTTGGGACTGTGTCCTCTTGTTCTGGTGCTGGTTGCCTGGGAGAAGAGACAAACCACCACCTGGCTACAACCACCCTTCAGGTAGTCTTTCTTGAGCTTATGACTTGCTGTACCATTTGCAGGGCTGCTTGGCTCTTGATCCAGCCATGCCTTAGAACCAGATCTCCTGGAAGCTGGAGACAAGAGAAATTCTTCTATGTTGTTGCTTTAATTTTCTTGACAACGTTTAAAATCTGGCCGCTCGAGCAAGCGTGACACCAGCGTTGTGTTTACTGCAAAACAAACGGCAGTGGCAGTGGTGGGAAAAGTGTCTGTGTCTCATCTCAGATTTGATACCTCTGTCAACATTCCCACATGGATAAGAACAGTATATTCCTGTTAGTAGGCAGTGGCTCAGGCAACCCAGCCAAGTATAAACTGTGCCCCTGCAAATCCCTGTTGCTGTATCTGGGGTGGGAAAGAGCGACATTAGTCTTCTGAGCTGAAAGCTCAGAGCTGGCTGTTGCTGCTCTAGGTGAAAATGTGCAGAATGGAGTAGAAAATGCCATTACTTTTATGTGAAGTGAGCAAAAACATGCAAATCAGGGAGTATGCAGCAAGCTTTTAATGCTCTTGAGGACAAATTCATCTGTCTAAGTTTCACTGTAACTTATTTACTGGTGAGGCCAAATTTCATGAGGGGGAAGAAAAAAAACCAACAAAAGCTCACAGAAATGATTTGTTGATTTTTAAGCTCCTCTAAAGGATCTAACTGCCTGAGGTTCATGTGCTGCAATATTTGCAATAAACAGTTGAGGGTAAAGGTGGCTCAGAGTAAAACTTGTTGGTGGGTAGAATTATGGATTTAATGTGTTCAGCACCATTAATTGTACCTGCTATTTACTTTAGTGTTTTACAGGGTCAAATTGCCATCCTAACTGATGTATGCAACAGTCAATATCTTTTATGTATTCTAACCTTGAAGCTGGACAGTAAAATGACCTGCTTTGTATCACCCAGAAAGACAGTGGTACTGCTAAGGACGGTCCCATACTTGCCAGGAACACCCTGGGGGCTTCTTCCTCCTCCATTTTACTGGTCGTGGCTGAGGTTTAATTTAGGGAATTTTCCAAGGAAAGGCAAATCCTTTTTTGTGTGCAAGAATTCCAGAACTTGCAAAAGGAACAATGAAAAATTGTTTTAATAATCAGAAATGTTTGATTTGCCTGAGAGAATCCATACTCAGCAGCCACGGACACACAGGGTGCCAAATAGCCACCAATGGTTTAAGCTCTCCTTCTGGCCACCTGCTGAGTGGTGGTCTGCACTCTTGAATGCATTAAAGCAGCTGTGAGTAATGAAGAAACTTGTGAAAATTAATATGGCTTTTTTTGGAGGGGAAGTTAATGAGCTGAAGAAGGGCTAAATTTATTGAACAAGTAATTTAGTTTAATGAACAGTTTGACTCAATAGTATGGCATCTCTGCCTTGTAGCTGGACCTAAGTGGCCTCTACGTTTTACTCCGGTACAAACTGCCTCCTGTATGTTTTATTGCTGTGGCAGGTTTCTGGCCCTTCCAACGGGATGTGAGCAGTTAGATAATGACAGCAAGCAGAATGGAAACAGGGGAGTTAAGTCCTGGAGGAGCATCACTGTAGCCAAGATACAGCAAGATTAAAAAGGGGGTTGGAGTTGCAATTGAACTAGCAAAAACATCCTGAAGGCTGGTGTTACCAAATTTTGGAAGGGAGCTACTATGCCATCCTGCAGGTTGTAAATGAAACTTTATTAGTGACTTGGATTAAGCTTTTTTTGGAATGAGAAGATTATCTCCTATGTCCCTGCTGCAGCCTCTCTCTGATGGATCAGAAGTCGTCTGGTGTCCTGCAGCAGGAGCTATGCAAGCCAGAATCTTGATCCATTTTGGCAGTTCCCATGCATGTTTTAAGTCTCTGAGACACTTCCAGCACAGCCATGGTGTAGACATATATAACAGAGTATGATGGAGTGGCTGCTTGCCTATTCCCATGGCAAGTTGTTAGTAATTAGTTTTTCCTGAGGTGTCTGGGACTGCTCACTAGATGCTTGACTTAGCTGGCTGATCCCAAGCAGTAATTCCAACAGAGTTTTCAGCCTTACTGTGCTTAAAGCTAGATCAATCTGGGAGAAGAATTTTGTTTTCTGTAAACCTGCAGATGCCTGCACTGATGTTTGAAAGGAAATGGCTGACCATAACTTGTACATACAAGCCAGACAGAGCAACCCAACAAATAAGCTGTGTGAGATCATGCCTAGAAAGCCACTTCCCTGCACCTGCTGTATGTGAAAGGGGATGTAGCATGGCTGGTTTATAGCCAGGGAATACTTGGCTCCAAGTTAGTAAACAGGATTAATGGATAACTGTTTTGTTGTTGAAAAACACATAGCATTTGTGGACTGTTGAGGGAATCAGGTGCCATGAAGAAGATGTACTAAGGAGCTGCTTTTAGCCCTGAGTGGAGAGAGAGCCCTTGGAACTAGGAAAGGGTATGTTGAAGAGTGGAAAACAGAGCAGCAAGTGGTTCTCAGAGAGGAAGGTTTGATGCTGGCTAAATGGTCAACCTGCAGGGAGCTAGAGAAGGAAAAGCTCTATGAGGCAGGATGAGAGGATCTATTTTTGTTCCATTGCCCCTGGTCCTATCATTACCTGACACCCTAAAAAGCTGGGGGCGAGGGACTTTGTAAGGGTGTCAGGGAGTGATCGGACTAGGGGGAACGGAACAAAAATAGAAGTGGGTAGGTTCAGATTGGATGTTAGGAAGAAATTCTTCACCAGGAGTGTGGTGAGACACTGGAACAGGTTCTACCACCAGGGAGGTGGTAGAAGCCTCATCCCTGGAGGTTTTTAAGGCCAGGCTGGATGTGGCTCTGAGCAACCTGATCTAGTGTGAGGTGTCCCTGGCCATGGCAGGGGGGTTGGAACTGGGTGATCCTTGCGGTTCCTTCCAGCCCTAATGATTCTATGGTTCTATGATTCTATAAGAGGGATTTAGCTGTTAAAAGGAGGGCCATACTCCAATCAATATTTGTAATGTTTAACAAAAAAGGGGAAAAAAGCAAACCAAACCCTGAGTAAAGCATCAATTTTCCTACATTTTAAATGAGACTTAAAAAAGAACTCAGTAATGGCATTGGTTGCCATGGTTTTTAAAGGTGCAGCTCCACAGACACTTCAAATAACAGGAGATGCTTTTATCTGCCTCTGTAGCTGGGTTAATTTTCATCTGCTGGAATTATTCATTTAGTTTGCTTTAATTATTCTATACTGGCAGTCTCATTAAAAGGCCTGATCCTGCCACCTTAATAGAGACAGTCTTTTTGACTCCAGAGAAAGAAAGATTAGATGCAAGCTGAACTAGTCAGGAGATGCAGACAGGAATGCTGCAGCTCTGGGCTTACAGAGATGCACAGAGAAACTCTTTAAGTAGTGGTCAGGGCAGAACTGGACAGAGAAACAACAATCACCAGGCTCTGGGATGTGAAGGTGCATGGAAAGCCCACAGAAGAGGTGCTGTGTCCTCTTAATACAGACATTGATGTTCTCCCAGATCTATTTGGAGAATCTAGTTGGAAGATTTGCTCTTGTTTTGCCTGTCTTTGGCTACCAGTCATATCCCTAGCTGGGCTAGAGCACCATTAGTGAAGCAGACAAAGCCTGCCCTTTCACTTTACTCACCTCCAAGCTGCTTCTGTGTTGGACTGCCCTGCGCAAACAGGCTTTTGGTCTCACTCTTTTGTGTCTTTTATGGCTCTGGGACTTGTCAGTGACTGAATAAAAAGGCTGCTAAGAAGATGGGACCTGCAGTTAGGTTCCCAGGTCCCTACTCTGCACTTTGGTCTGACCTCCAAAGTGCTGAACACTTGGCTTTTTCCACAGCCTTCAGTGGTACTAGCAGGGCAGTTGCTCCCACCTAAAGCAGCACTGCTTGGGTGAATGCAAAAATCCCCACTCCTGGGGTCTTCTTGCAGCAGCATCCCCAGGCTCATGAGGAGCCTGGAACTCATTTTGGATCTTGGGTCATATGCACAGTTTATGGATCCTGTGCCTTGCTACCTTTGTATCTCACTGGCTTATCCCCCTCTGTGCCCTTGTATTTTGGCCAAGAACACAGCCATCAACACTGCCATTGCGTCTCTAAGCACAAACACCTCTTTCTTGTGTTTGGCTTTACTTAAAACACAGAAGTGACCTGAAAGAGTTAAAATTAGCAACCGATGATGTGAGATCATGCAGCCCTGTGTAACTATACCACAACTGTCAACTGAAACAGGTGATCAATAAACACAATTAAGACGTTTTCTCTCCAAATATTAGTTGTGTGACAATCTGCAATGGAATGGCATCCAGATTCTCAAGATGTTTTCCAGCACCTTCTCTATGCTTTCTTTTGTTGACTTCTAGCTTGCTCCCCTTAGAAGCATGAGCCAGGAACCCTCTGTTATTAAAAGCAGTCCCAATTGAACATACCTTTCATTTCCTTTGGATTACATTAATTGCCTGACAGCTAAAAGTGATCTTGGGTTTTCCAGCCTTCAGCGTTGGACCGCAAGAAATATTTACCAGCTCGAGCAGATTTATAAAGATGCCACTGAGATGCCTTGAGACTAACAATCAGAAAACACAGCAGCAAAACAACACAATTTTTCAAGGTTAAATGCTCAGAATGCTAAAAAGGAGTTGCACGTAATAAAGCCAAACAAAGGCTTGGATTCAGCCTGGGTTTTTTTCCCTCCACTTGTCTGGCATAAAGGGAAGATGCTGGTGGCTTAGAAATGATTGCACAGTGTCACACAACAATTAGAAATTTAATAAGGGAGCTTTAATTTTAATTTGGTTTTGGTTCTGCAGTTCAAATACCAGTCAGTGTCAACCCCCTACGTCTAGTGCACAGTCATTTTCTTTTCATGCATGCCTTGCTCTGTGTCTTTATAGGGCTCACCTAGCTGAGAATGATTGGAGGATGCTATATAAAGAGCATCTAACGTGAAGGAGGGAATGTCCAGGCTGATGTTAGCAATCTGGAACTCAAACATGTCCGGCATGACTTTGAAAAAGTCATTTAGCCTCCCCACACCCTGTTTCTGAGGTGTAAAGTGCAGGCAATTGCACTTCTTGCTTGAGGAAGGCCAGAAGGATAACTGCTTTCGGAGCTGCTCAGATGCTATGGCAACCAGACCAGTAAAGGAGCTTTGACAGAGGATAAACCCTGTAGATGTGTACTGGGAAGGCAACAGCACAAAATCTGAAGGCTTAAATATATCAACAGCTTTGCAGCTTTGTTTCAATGACAAATTTAATAGACCTGGTTCTCATTCAGTCATGACCACCATTTCTTGTGCATGAAGAGACCCATCTTAAGGTCCTGCATCACTGGCAGAGATGCTGCTATTAAGCCATAGACATAGTGGGATCTTTTTCACTGCCTTGAAGCAGTGGCTGAGGTCCCCACATATGATGTGAAGATATTCCCTGCCTTCAAGTGACTTCAAGTCTGCAAATGAAAAAATTAATCTTGAGCTTCAAGAAAGAGATCTTTCCTGCTCTTGGTGTAATTTATACTTCAAAATGCAGTGTTCTATGGAGAAAACCAATAGACCTGAGCCATTTATCACTGACCCACAAAGTAATTACTTAGTGAGAAAGGTGATGCAAAATATTACTAATTCTTGTCCAAGTGACCTTGTAGCAATTGTTTGTGCTGGTTTGATTTTCATTTGAAGGGAAAGGACTTGCTCATAGGGCATGCCACTTGCGGCAGCGTGCCTGATCTGCCCTATGGTTCTGAGAGCCAGGGAGACAAGGACCACCTCACAAGGTAGGTGAGGATTTTAAATAACAGAGGTGCCCAGCATGCTGGCTGTACTGGCCTCAGCCTGGAGGCCATCAGTAAGGATTTGCAGCAGCAAGGAAGCACCTGAATTGGTAGTCTTTTGCTTCCTGTCATTGCCTCAATATTAACCTGAGAGGTTGTTACGGACTACTGAGCTGGTCAAGTAAGCCATCTTCCTGGGAGCAGCCAAAACTCCCTCCAAAGGCAGCTTAAACGCCCTCAGTGGTGAGGAAGTTGTTGAACTCTTTTCTGTTTGCTGAACATCTTTCTAATACCACAAGTTTGTACCAGCAGCAGGTTTGATTTCCAGCTTAACAGGAGGAGGAAAAGGGAGAAGTTTTACAGTGGTACAGCCTTTCATTAATAACAACTGAGACATCACTGACAGACCCTGGTATCATTCCAAGCCTTCCTTGAGATTTTAATTTCCTTTAGGAGGTGGACCGAGCCGAGTCCATTTGTCTGTCGTGTTTCGGAGAGGTGCTGCTGCCACAGGAGCAGGGGGTGGAGGCGAGCAGCGGAGCTGCCGTTTGCGGGTGGCCTGGACAGCCCGGTTCGGATGGCCTCTTAGCGGCAGCTTCCTGAAATCGGTTTGCTGTTGCAAACAACATAGGTAGGTGATCCAGGCGCTTTCAGCAGACCAGAAAGCTGAGCTATCAGTGAGCGCTGCAGGTTGCCAGCAGTTTAGCACAGCCGGCGGCTGCTGCCGGCAGCGTCCGGAGCTGGGGCGGCCCTTGCCCTGCAGCATCTCTGTTACCCAGGACAGGGCAGCTGAAGGCAAGGAGTTTTACACTCGACCTACCTACTTGTGTGTGCGTATGTGAGGCTGTGCTAGGTATCTTGACTATTTTAGGCCAACGTATCATTGTTATGGATTAGAAACACCTCTTGGGGCTTGAAATTTTGGGTTAAACTCCCCTGTGGACTCTGCTGAGAAATGAATGACAGAATTTCAGAGGCTGGAAGGGACCTCGAAAGATCATCTAGTCCAACTTCCCTGCCCGAGCAGGATCACCTACACCAGATTGTACAGGAATGCATCCAGGCAAGTTTTGAACATCTCCGGAGAGGGAGACTCCACAACCTCCCTGGGCAGCCTGTTCCAGTGCTCTGTCACCCTCAGAGTGAAAAAATTTTCCCTCATATTTACATGAAACTTCCTATGTCTCAAGTGCCCTGATTTCAGCTTCTCAGTCTGTTTCCAAAGTGAGTGAAGAAAATTAATCAACACCATTTTTATTTAGATGAACTTCTCACCAATGTAATATGTTTTAAACTAAGCTGATCTAAATCAATGTATTTAATTTGCATTATTCTTTCTGAGGGCTCTTTGATAGATGAAGTCCAAACATGGACTTTTAAAGTCTTCAATACTTTTAGACTCAGCAGCAGGTGGAAATGTTTGTCTTGAGATCCCATCTTTGATTTCTTTTTAATGGGTATCAGCTGTTCTTTAAAATGGGATCTTCATTTTAGAAACAGCAAGGGTTTGTTTCAGAAGTAGCTACTTGGTTTTCCTTAGTCATTATATATACCTGACTCTCTTTGCCAACATGGCATTGGAAAAGCTGTTTAATTTGCTTTCAGCTCTTGAAGCACTGGGTTGCAGATCTTATTAATTCTCAGTGGTTATATCATATTGTGACTCCAAGTTTATTCTTCCCTAATGAATGTGGAAGGAAGATGTTAGGTTTTTCAATGCACTAGAACATCACACCTGTTATTATTTCTTGTTTTCCTCTCTCTGCCTTTCAAGTTGGAAGGAAGCTCTCTACCTTGGAAATGTGTTGCTTTCTCTGTGGGCCTTCAAAGTCCCTCAAAGCCTAAGGCTGGCTGCAGTAATCCTGCTTTATCCTTTTCCTTTTAACCCCTAAAAAGAATGAATCATGTGAATCATTACTCATGTGAATCTGCAGCACTCATTTTGTTGTTCTTAGCCTCAACTTTCATTGCTTTTGATGATTCAACTCAAACGGTTATCACATGTTCACTCTCAGAGGAAGGCTTTGGGGGGCTTAAATTCTTCTTTAATCCTACCTCTAGCTAAGCAAATACTCTGAACCTTTGGAACTGGGAACATGTGTTGTGTCTGTGGTGTGTGCATGTCTGCATAGCCTGGCCTGCCTGAGGAATTCTTTATTCAGGCTTCGCCTCAATTTGTTTACAGATTCGTTTACGACTACACAAGGATTATACCTTGTGGTCCTTGGCTCAAAATGCTCAAATCATCTCTAAATTGGAGGTGTCTCAGCAGTGGACCAAGCAATTGATTCATTGCTTTCACAGACACACTTCAATGTTGTATATTTAACCCTTAATTTGTTGCTAAAAGAAATGGCTTCCTAGATTAGGTACTCCTGGTCAGCAGGAACGGCATTTGTGTTTGTGGAGGTCTTCTCAGGGGGACTTTCATTTTGCTCTGTGTTATCCACTTGTTCTTTTAACCCCAAATAACGAAGTAAATTGATTAATCTCTCTGTGTTGAGGGAGGATGGGGAGGAAAGGGTATCTAAGTTTTGCAAAATTAATGAAAAAACCTCGAAGGCTTGGACTGAATGAATCTGTACTTTTGAGGTGTTCTTTTTCACCCTACATATAAGAGCCTGAGCAGTTAATTTTGTGCTCTGTTGCAGTTCTCAGCCACCTCAGTAGCAGATACCTGCATCAGTCCCCTTTCTTCTAATCTGTGTTGCAGCATGTAAAGAAAGAAGGGGAAATCATTAAAAAGTGGGGGAGATGCCCAAGGGAGAGGGTAGGAATTGTCAGCTGTGTTACAGCAATAGGTACAGGTTGGACTCGATGATCCTTGGGGTCTCTTCCAACCTTAGTTATACTGTGATACTGTGAATGAGGGAGGGAGCAGTAAGGCACTGGAGAGGCTGGGAAGACTTCCATAAGCAAAAGTCCTCCAGTTATCCATCCACATTTCTTCTATTTCAAGAAAATCAGGGAAAGGTTGGAGATTAACTTATCTCTCTGTATGAGAGGAACAGTGCTCCAGGGAGAAGAGACTTGGTCTCCAGAGCAGCACTGAGATGGGAGAGCTGGCTCTGTTCTTCCCTTTAGGATGAAGAAATCATTCTCCCCTTTCTGCTGCAAACTGACCGAATTTGAAGCGAGCAACTAATAAAATCTAAGGCAAATGAGATTACTGAATCAAGTCATAAAATGCAAAATATTTGTGTAATTGTATAATTCGAAGCTGCTGCAATATTAATGAATATTATAATACAATGATTAAACACAGGATTCATTTCCGTTTTGCAAAGGCTCCTAAGCCTTTAATCTAGCAGGGTATTACAACCTAGCTACATTTTGTTAAAGCTCTCTGTGGAAGCATTTGATTTAAAAAACACAACTTTAAAACCCTTCCCGTTCAAAGCCCTCCTCACCACTCATTGTTTCCTTTAGTCTGCCTCTTCCTATTGTTTCTGGCGCACCTACTGAAGATAAAGTGAGACAATAGGCAACAAAGGCGGCACATCGAGCGGCAAGGAACCAAGGATCTAGTTCAGCACAGCTGAAGTCCAATTGCCTAAAGCAGCCTTTTATTCAAATCCTGCCTTTTCTTTTCCTGTACTCTGATATAGGCTCTCGTATAAAGTGGGGTGTTTTTTTCCTCTGAATAATCTTGCCGTTCACAGTGAGCTGTTTAAGGAGCAAGGTTCTACTTAATGGCAGTGAGTGTGGCAAAAAGCAGCCCCAGGAGGAACAGAAAGATTTCAACTGCATCCTCATTTATCTCAGACCCTATTTATTTAAATGTCATTTATATCCCCCAAAGAATCAAACATAAGCCAAACAGGTTTTTGGTTTTTTGTTCCTATGAGTTTTGGATAATTTTCTCTTCAATAGCTAAAAAAAATTGCGTTCAAGCCTCTTTGTGTTTCTTTCAATCCTCAAGAAAGTTGCAGAACTTCAGTCCAGGCTGAACAAAATTGATTACTCCTATTTTCTACTGTCTGGTAACTAATCTTGGCTCCTTGGAGCCTCGCTTTATGCTGTTCTACAGGGCTTTTGTGCTCTTGTAAATCACTGCTGTTGTCAAGATGGCAAAGTTTTGAGTTTCCATCCATCCTTTATGCTCAGCAGAGCAAGGTTGTTGGCTTGTCTCTGAGCTTGTTTGCTTGATCCTGACAGGAAGAAGGGCAGATTTCTTGGCTGTAGCCTTTACACTAGCACTGTGCAGGCTGATGTATAATATCCTGTGATGGGGTCTCAAGGCTTTTCCAGTGTTTCTCCCTCTTTGATTAAAGTTCTTGCTGAGTTCAATCCAAGTGTACAAAGCATGAGTTAGCTATGAAGCATAATTGCTATTATTAAACATGGAGAGGCAAAAGGAACACTGAGGGTGCTGAAATGAGATACCTGTGCATGGGGACCTTATGAGATGATGAATAAGATTGACAGAATCACATCACTCTTATTCTTCATCCCAAACTGAGCTATCACTAAGATGTTTTTCCCTGCATTGGACATAGCTGACCTCTTTTTCTTCACGTTCTGTGGTTTCTCAGCAAGAGGATCTGTTCCTGTCTGTGTCCTCTCTTTTGCCATGGTTCGCATTATTGTGGCTGAAATACTCCTTGGCATCCTATTTTGCTGCTCCTATATTGTCAGTACCTTTGTGTGATCACAGCTGGAAATACTGGGCATAAATCACTGCTGTGTAAGTGCTCTTTTTGTGTGTGACACTTCTGGCAGCCAAATGGCATTCAGCTGCACGCAGGGCCAGGGGGCTGTGGTGTGGGTGCAGCGCAAGTGCAGCGAGGGAGAAAGAGCAGTTAATGTTCGTGGCCCAAGCTGCCTTTACAGGTATTGTGACGAGTTCTCCTGTGTTCCTGTACCTGGTGCTAGCTTGAAGCCCAATTACCCATCTGGAGAGTTAGCATGTGACACAGAATTTAGGGTTTCTCACTATCTGGAAGGCTTGTGTTGTAAGGACCAACCCAAACTGCCCAGCCATCGTTGTGAATGGGAACAGAGCACCTTCAAAATGAACTGCATTATGCTGCTCCACTGAGGTGTTAAACTGGTTTGATGATGGTTTCAAAGCTGAAGCCCTGCAACTGATTAGTGCAGATGTATCATGCACCCTATTCTGTCGGCAGAGCTGCTGGAGGGCTCAGTCTCAGGCTGTGCCAGGGGAATTTTAGGCTGGAGGTTAGGAGGAAGTTTTACACAGAGAGAGTGATTGCCCATTGGAATGGGCTGCCTGAGGAGGTGGTAGAGTTGCCATCACTGGAGGTGTTCAGGAGGAGACTTGATAGGGTGCTTGGTTGCATGGTTTAGTTGGTTGGGTGGTGTTGGACGATAGGTTGGACACGACGATCTTGAAGGTCTCTTCCAACCTGGTTTATTCTATTCAGTGAGGAGTGCCAGCCACTCCCTCCTGGAGCAGAGCTCTGCTCTTCCGCCTGAAATTTCTCAGTTTACTGCTAACTGCTCACGCTGCTTAGACTTAACAACAACTCTGCATTTAAGTTCTCTCTTGTGAGATGGCCAAGAAAGCTGGTGAGGGACTTTGTAAGGGTGTCAGGTAGTGATAGGACTAGGGGGAATGGAAAACAAAAATAGAAATAGGTAGATTCAGATTGGATGTTAAGAAGAATTTCTTCAGCTTGAGGTTGGTGAGGCACTGGCACAGGTTGCCTGGGGAGGTGATGGAAGCCTCATGCCTGGAGGTTTTTAAGGCCAGGCTGGATGTGGCTCTGAGCACCCTGATCTAGTGTGAGGTGTCCCTGGCCATGGCAGGGGGGTTGGAACTGGGTGATCTTTGAGGTCCCTTCCAACCCTAACAACTGAATGATTCAGCGGCACACTCTAATGTATTTCTCCCCAAAGTACAAGTTGTCCTGGCTTTCTGCAAACAGAACTGTTAACAGTTCCCAACCCTGGGAATATCTAAGCACACAAGTCACTTTGGAAAACACTGGCCCTCATCCAGCTCTCCACATAATCATGTTAAAATGATTGGTTAGTGTTTCTTTGATCCCAGGGCTTTGTGAGAGGATAGAATCAGCTCTCTGCTACCTTGTGCAAGGCAAGGATGGCTTCCTGCTTGTGTTTTGTCAAAACTAGAATAGCCTACAAGAGCCAAGAGTTTTGGGCAGGGGAAGAAGAGCTCGGTAATGAAAAGGAAATATGACAGCAACCAACCTCTTGGCAATCAAGGGGAGAAGCAGTGACTTCCATTCTCCTTTCCTGGAGGAGAAGTAACACTGAATGCCAACAACTGCTTGCATGAATATGGTGCTCTGTGAGAAAGAAGCAGGATTTCCACATGGTGAGAGGCTAAGGGTGGCTGCTGCAGTGACAGTGAAGCAAGTGCTTTGAACTCCTGCTGCCACAGGAGAAAAAAAATCAACCTGTTTGCTGCAGAGTTGCTCTGCTGCACTGGTCTAGCTCTTCTCCCTTGGAACGATTTTGATTTTATTGACAGCACAGGGAGATCTAGTGTTAAGGCACTCAGTCTATCACCTCAGCCAGCATTTTCCTATAGTGTAAGTAACCATTTGTGAAAACACCAGACTGTGGTTGTGGGAATCATTACCTCATTTGAGATTATTTCATTTTACTAAGCAGAAGCTGTGTCTTTCTACACAGCAGTACTAATTCCTGCAGAAATCCTCTCCCTCGAAGCCTGTGCTCAGACACTGGGCTGCTTTTTACAGCTGGATTTGCTGTAAGCATTGATGTGGTTGTTCCCATATTGCCCTGGCCTGAAGGCTGTCTTTGTCATCCACACTCATTTGGCATGAAGACTTTTTCCTCTCAATTCCCTGGTCAGATATTTACTGCTGTAACTTTGGCCACAGGAAGGCAGAATTACTGTTTGTGCTCAATGTCACAGTAGGGTATCCACAGAAAGCTGCTCAAGAGAGCCTCTGCAGACTCTCTAGCTCAAGGTGCTGCTCCAAGGAAGGATCAAGTCAGCCCACACAGCTCCCAAGTCATATCACAGTTTAACTGTTCTCAGCAACTGCAGGGAAGAGTGTTTTGCACATCCAAAGCCAGCAATATCTCAATCCCTTGCTACCATAAGGAATATTTTTTTTCCCTAGTATACATAAAGAATCTTTGCTGCTAATAAAGCAAGTTTTTTTTCTCCCTTATCCTTCCTTCCTGATTCCTCAGCCACTAGGGTGGAGAATAGCCTGGAACTTGTCATCCTTTTATAATGACATTTAATAGGAAAAGGGCTATCAACCTAACCCAGTGTCTCTATGTTTTATAGATTGAACAAAATGAAGCCACTTTTTAGTGCTCTTTTTTCCCCCCTCCAAATCTTTCCCCATTTTGGGCTTTTCCAAAAAGCTCAAACCTCAGAGGAGGCTCAGAAGGTGAATGAAACATCACTTCTGGCTTTACTCATTTACATGAAGACTATTTTAGTTCCTTGTAAGGATTGCTGAAACTTTACATAAAAGGGAAAATCTGGGAATGTGAAACCCTTGCAAATCTAAACCTATCTGAATTCATGTGAATGAGTTGACAGGCAAGTTTTGAGCAGCTCCTCTTCCCATGCTCCAGCTCTGTTTCAGACACTGCAAAGAAGTTATTTAAAGCAAGAGGATTTCGTTTTTTTCTAGTCACCTTGCTTCTTTTTTGCAGCCTTCATCTGCAGGCAGTGCCATCTGCAAGAGTAATGTCTTCTTCAGCCTCACAGTCCATTCTTAACTTGCCAGGGAAGACAGAAGAGAGCTGTAAATGTAGGATTACTCTGAGTGCCTCTGCTTTATGGTTAGGAAGCCTGCATATCAAGGTGCTGCCAGGTTGACTTTCTTTACAGTCCCCACTTTGTGTCTTCCAGTGACAGGCTTTAGCCAAAGCAGTAGGAGAGGACAAAGGAAGTGAGAAGATCAGTGTTTATTGTGACTTGGCTGTGGCCTCTCAGTTGATAACATCTAAGAAGTGGCTGGAGCAATGTGAGCACCCAGTGAGGCATTTGGCAGGTCTTTTATTTGGACACAGATCCTGCATCCTGTCGTGCCCTATGACATTCTGTGCAGCGTTTCAAAACAAACAAATAACTAGAAGCAGTAATAATTCCCTTGAACTTTCCTTTCATCTGCAACACTTTAGGAACCCTCAGCACACATTTCTTCCAGGTCTTCATTTTTGAAAGTGCCTATAACAGGGAAAAGAGAAACAAGCAGATGGGTCTAGAGACAAAAAAAAGTCAGTTAAGCTTTCCATTAGATCTTGCACAGGCAAAGCTCAAAACACCCCCCCAATATTAGCAACCTCATAACAGCAAAGAGTTTCCTGGAATCTAAGACCCTTTGGGCTCTTTAGACAGCTGTCAGCAGGAGTTTCCACATGATGTAACTGATGTTTTGTGTGTTTTCTTGGGCTGAAATCTCTCATCACTGTTTTCCGCTGATACCTTGGAGATCTTCTGGTTCTCTGTGTTCCGCTGTACAATTAACTGCTTCTGAAAGAGTAATTCTATTGATAGTCTATAGGGGCTGTTCTTGGAAGAGAAATGAGTAATATATTTGGGAAAGCTGTATTGTTTATCCTTCTCTCCACATGACTCTCTGTGGGGTCACACAGGGTCACCTGACTTTGGCTTCCAAGATTGTCGAGACGTATTTTCATCAACCATCTTGTGCTGAAGTCAAAGCAGAGCTGAGCCTGCTTGTATCAGCTGAGGGCTCAACCTTTTAGTGAGCACAAGAAACAACTTCGAATCTCCTGCTGCCACATGTCTGGATGCTGTGGTCTTCAAGCAAAATAAAACTCCATGCCTCCCTTCCTAGAGCTGGATTTTCAGAGGAAAGAGAATCCCCAAACAGGCAAAACACTCTGGTGGAGGGAAGGGAAGATAAATGTGAGGGCCCAAAGGCACTGAGATGTGAACAACTTTCTTTGGCATTTTTGTTTCCCCCTTTGAGATAAATTTCTGTTAAAAAGGGGGCACATTATAATGAAAAGTTCCTCATTGTACCAGCACAAGATTTATTACGCTCAAGTGTGCTTAGCATGTCCCTAAACGTGCCAGGGAATGGCTTCTGCTATTAGGATGCAAACATTTGAACCTGAAAAAGAGAAGCCTGAGACAGATTTTGGAAGAGCTTGCTTAAGATGGAGAGCAAGAGCTACCACCAAAGGGAGTTCTCTGTGTATGAGTACAGGCAATCATGTTTTTACTGAGAAAATAAAGGTGGAAGGAAGCTTGCCACAGGGAGGTCAAGCATGGGTGGAGTGGGGAAAGAACTGCCTGGCAGCAGAGATGCAACTTGTGCCAAATCAACAGTGACTTGAATTGGACTTTACTGCTGACTGAGTCCTGACCTGTGAGTCTGGTAGTATTGCACAAGGAAGACAGCAACCAGCTGTCTTAGGAACCACCTTGCTGGAGGAGAGGCTGTCAGATAGTTTTCATTACACTTGAAGAAGCAGGTGTTATGTGCAGAGATTATGTGATGGCTTTATCTACTGCACTGATGTTTTCCTATTTTGCTTAATAAATACTTTTAGTATTTTTTTTCCTACACTGGTTGCTGTTTGGGAGTGGGGAAAGTAACTCACAGCACATTGTAGAGGTTTTTTTTCAACTCCACACGTTTCTGGATGGAGACCTGAGCCAGTGATTTGCTTGCCACCTTTATAAACATGACCTTTTGGCAGCCAGTCAGGTCTTGGCAGAAGACTTGAACTTGCTTATCTCCAGTCTTGCATGCAAGCATGTCAAACTTAACTACACTCTTTACATTCTTCTTCTTTTTTATTTGGCCCTGATTTTGAATTCTTTCCAAGTGAGATTTTTTTTTTAGCCTCTGGCTAGCAAAGACTCTTGGGTAGTTATTTGATTACCAATTAAATCAGTATCTCATGTAGAATACATATGGTTGGTTTATACCTGATCTAACTATCTACCAAGTTTCTTTCTTGCTGTTTCCTTGCAAGGGCTTGTTTCTACCACTGTATGATTTTGTGTGCACTTCAGCTGCAGTGCTGACAATCCATCAAGAGTCATAAAAACAAAGGTGATGGTGCAAGCTGACACTTGGCTTTCTTGTTTGGCAAGGAGTGTTTCTTTGGAAAGACAGTGCTAAGGTCTGGCACCCCTTTTTGCCTCACTCTTTCTCCTGCTGCAAGTGGAAGAATGTGTCCATAGCTGTGCTGGATCTGGTCTTTGTTCAGAGCAGTCATGCCTGGGTTTGGGGGGAGAATTAGAAATGATTGGAGGAAGGCTGCCTGTGTCACCTGCCTCGTACTTGTGGCTGTCCAATGGAATACAGTGCTGTGTTGACAAATGCCTGCACTTGTTTAGAGCACATTGTAGGATAAAACCTAAAATGCATTTGGTATTGTTTTCTGCATAGCTCTGTGCCTGGAATATGTATCAAGAGCAATTCCTCTGTTTACAGTTTAGACATGAGCTATATAGTGCTCACTCCAACTGCCAGTTTCCTGGGAAAAAGGTTTACAGCAACCATCTATTACTTCAGCTGCAAAGGAAAGTAAACTCAACTCCTAAGTACATATGAAATGAAGTGATTCTTTTCTAGCAGTTGGAGTATGATTTTGGTGATAATAAGTGTTGGGTTGTGATTTAATAGGTCATTACCTGCCTTGCCTATAATCACAAAGTAATAAATGACTATTGGCAAGATGGATAACAGCTGGGTCTTAGAGGCATGAAAAGATAAAGTGATAGGCACAACCACACATTTTATTAATTGTAAAAGGGTGCTAACAAAGAGATGCATCTACACTGATGTGAGAGCAGATTTTATTGGACACCTCTGATTAGAGGAATGGCTAAGCATCTTCATTCACTAGAGCTACTTCTCATTCAAGTTTATAAAGGGCATTTTGGACACCTTACCTGGAAGTTTCCTTTCTGAAGAGCTAAATTCCTATCTCTTGAGCCTAGATGTCCCACATGAGCTTCTTGGGCCCAGTTAATCATGAGCCGTTAATGCTTCTCTCTTCACTTGCTGCCCCATTCAACATCTGCAGCTGCTGTGAATTGTCCTGACTTCAGGGGCATGAGGTGACATTTGCCATCTGGGGTTGGAGTGGCTGGAGAGCAGCCAGGCAGAAAGGGACCTGGGGTACTGATTGACAGCTGGCTGAACATGAGCCAGCAGTGTGCCCAGGTGGCCAAGAAGGCCAATGGCATCCTGGTCTTGATCAGGAATAGTGTGGTCAGCAGGAGGAGGGAGGTCATTCTGTCCTGTACTCAGCACTGGTTAGGCCACACCTTGAGTCCTGTGTCCAGTTCTGGGCCCCTCAATTTAAGAAGGACATTGAGACTCTTGAACGTGTCCAGAGAAGGGCAACAAGGCTGGGGAGAGACCTTGAGCACAGCCCTGTGAGGAGAGGCTGAGGGAGCTGGGGTTGTTTAGCCTGGAGAAGAGGAGGCTCAGGGGAGACCTTCTTGCTGTCTACAACTCCCTGAAGGGAGGTTGTAGCTAGGTGGGGGTTGGTCTCTTCTCCCAGGCAACCAGCACCAGAACAAGAGGACACAGTCTCAAGCCATGCCAGTGGAGGTTTAGGCTGGAGGTGAGGAGAAAGTTCTTCACAGAGAGAGTTATTAGCCACTGGAATGTGCTGCCCAGGGAGGTGGGGGAGTCACCATCCCTGGAGGCGTTCAAGAGGGGATTGGATCTGGAACTTGGTGCCATGTTTTAGTAGTCATGAGGTCTGTGGTGACAGGTTGGACTTGATGATCTCTGAGGTCTTTTCCCACCTTATTGCTTTATGATCTTACTCGGTTCATATCAAACATTATTTTCCTAGCAGTTCTTATTTCCTTCTGTGCAATGTCACAACCAGGTTATTGCAATCTATCATATTGCATCATGGTGTCACTTTTGTCATCAGATCATCACACTGCTTTTGATTATCCCTAGAAGTGTGGTACAGAGCTCCAGGCTTGCTTTGCAGGGTGCAAGAAATTATATGGGGAATTGGAATCCAAACAGGGCAACAAACTTCCCTGGGGATGAGCAGGGAGGGTGGCATGGCCACCAACTTTTGAGCTCACCATTTGTTTCTTCTGTGTCTGGGGCCAGAAAATAAAGATGCAGGCAATGTGCAGATGCCTTTGAAAATGTGAGAATAGAGATGCACAGCTCTGAACATGACATCAAGGTCACACCGAGGAAGCCAGTGGCTGTTGAAATTTTGGGGATTAATCAAGAGGATTGACTGGAAGCATCTGTCCTTTTCCTTCTCAGAAAGGTTCAAAGAGATAATGTCTCTGCATGTTTGAGGAGATGAGGAGATGTGGGGAGGAGCAAGATGCCTACAAAAGTGCCAGTGGATGGTTTTTTTTCACTCTGAAATAGAAACAAAGAGAGCTCTTCCCTATTTCTCACCAGCCTCCCCCGTTTCCAATACGTTAGCTTTAGATCAGCTTTAAGCACACAATGTGCTCAGGGGAAAGTGATTAAAATTGCCAAGCAGTTTCCTTTCCTATCAGGAGAACTGACAGGAAAATGACAAAATGCTTGTGGGAATGATTAAAGAGAGCCAATGTTCTCATTCATGTCACGTTAGATATTGCTAATTTATACATATTTGTTTTCCTACCAATCTGCCAAATTTCCAGGAGGAATCTGCCAGGAATCAGTGGGAAAAGCCACCCTTTATGTATGTGTTTAAAATTAATCATAATAATTTGCTGTGCATTATTTGGGTTCTACTGACATTTGCAATGAATGGTGACTATCAGGAATGGAAACAGCCAGTGAGAAGAGGCAAGATGGTTCACAGCAGGACTCTGAAGGCCTGGGATCTCCTGCTGGCTCTGCTGCTGACCTGCTGGGTGACCGACCTTAGTCAGGCAGTGTACCTTCCTCTGTGCCTCCATCTGGGCAGTGGATTCAGATGCTTGCCAGCTTTGCAAATGAGCTAGACTGCGAAGCAGGACTGGCCAAGGACCAGGAATTCTGCCCTGTTAGGAGCTGCAAGGTCCAGCGTTCCCTTTTTTACTACAGGAATATGAGAAGGTGGCACCTCTTAACCTCCCCCACCAGGCAACAAGGCTCTGTGTGGTGCAGTGGGGTGCACTGCTGTTCCTTCTTTCCTTCATTGGCACCAATCTGCAAATACAAGACCCTCACCTTATACTATGACTTTTTTTCTTTCAGTGTTATCCCATTATTTGACAATGTTTCTGTAGATCACTCTAAACATCCTCTTATTTCTTCAGCTGTAATTCTGTTGCTTTTCTCAGAGCAAGTAGATCTTTAAAGTTCCACTAACTCTGCTGGTTCCAGTGACTTCATATTGAAATTAAAAATTCTCCTCAAAGAGAAAAAAGGGGGTGGGGGCAGGGGGAAAGATTCTGACCTGATCACCTGGCATCTCAGAGTCATCCAAATACCCGAATCCTCTAGATTTTCAGGACTTTGGAGATTTGGCCTTTAATGCTTCCATAGCCTGTACCATGCTGATGTAATTATCATTCAGCCTGTTTCCACACACTGAGTTTTTTCAGTCTTCCCTTGTAAAGTAGCACCTACAGCTCCCCAGTCACTTCTGTCACTGATTTTTTTCTTCTCCTTTGCATGCCAACCTGATTATTTTGGCAAGGTTGTTGCCTTCCAGGTTTTTCAGTCTGAGTGTCAGGAACATGGCATGGCCGAGAATAGACCAGGAAACAGGGTTGCTGAGAGTCTTGCTTCTACCGAAACCAAATTAAATCCAGTGAGAAGAAACACTTTTTGCTCTCCATCAGAACTTGGTTAATGTTATGGGAAAGGGAGGGAAAAAAATAAAATGCCTGTGAGGGATAGCAATGGGGAAGTTAATGAGGATGTGATATGGGAACTGAAGAGAAACTCCAGCAGATGGTATATCATCCCAGCAAATACTTCTGCTGTTTTCCTACCTCACTCCGTTGATTTGATCTGAGAAATAAGTTGTATGTAATCTGTGTAGTCCTCTGTCTCAGAGATCCTTTGACAATGCATCTCATCTCGTGAGTCAAATTGTACTTGCACATTCAGTGGCTAGGGCTCCGTGCTGCCCAGGCTGTTCCAGTTTGCAGGAAGGCTGAAGCACTGCATATTAGAGGACAGCTCCTTGCAGGATCAATATTTGTTTTAAAGGGGAGATTTGCCCTCATGGCTAGTCAGACTTTGTCTCACAGGGAAAAAAAAGTGCTGCTGGCAATGCTTGTACTGGGGGCCTGACTGACCCATCTTTTTTTCCCTTAGCAGCAAGGAGAAATCTCACAGATAACCCAGGAAAGGGCTGGCAAGGGCCCAGGGAGCCTGGAAAGGCTTCAAACACCAGCACAGTGGAGCAAGATGACTGCCTTTCTCAGCAGAAAGTTTTCCCTTTCCAAAGGACTGAAGCCTGAAAGAAATGCTTTGTCAGATGGTGAAAGTACTCCATCTCCCTAAACCACTCTATGGTGAGTGTTAACTCTGTCTTGCTTTCCTGTTCTGTAGGTTTCTTTTGGTGCAGGGTATGCCTGGGTATGGTCTTATCATGCATGGGTGTTGGATGGACGTGTTTCAGTGGAATAAGAAGCAGAATTAACAGAGCTTGTGAAGTGGTGGGGACAAAATCTTGGTCTTGGAGAGCAGATGCCTTTTACTGCCTTGACATGTTTCTGTTTGGCCTGACTCTTCTCTGAGCTGGTGTAACACAGGCAGAGGAATTCACGTGTTTAGCTTAAGGAAATGGAGTTTATGGGCAGGATCTGTGAATTTTACCCCTGTTGTTTTGGAAGAAAAAGTGGTGCAAAGAGAACACAGACAATTAGGGCATATGCTGTGTTTGTTTATCTGCAGAAGCCTGCGGTAGGTGTGCCAGCACGCTGTTGTTCGGCAATTAACAACGAAGGCAGACAGCAATTAACCACATGTCTTCTGTGAGTGGTAATGCAAGTTATTTGTATTTAACCTTCATGATTCATGAACCACTTTCATTCTGGGAAGTAGGGAGAAGGGAAAGGAAAATTTTAGAGCCTGATGTCAGCATGTGTAAAACGATCAGGCTTTAGTGGTCAGGAATGAAAACCCTTAGATACAGAAACAAACACCTTTTCCATTACTGGGAAATGAAATGCAAGGATTTATCATGCACATGTGTGTACATATAGACATAGCTAGGTGCAACTACATCTGTATGTGTTGGATGGCAATAGAATCCTGCTTCTGGCAATCCAGGGCTTCATTTTCTTTTAGGACCTCCCACCAGATATGTACTGAAAGTAGTGGAAAAATTCTCACCAGGGTCTTTGGCTGTTGTGTTTGGACCACTGCTACACAGCACCACCCTAAGAGCTATAGGCTTTGAAATGTTGGTGTTTCCCTCCATGTATTTTTGAAGAGAATAGAATTAGATTTAGAAGAATCTGTCTTTATAGGACTCAGTACTCAAAGCAATGTGATGGGACACCCAAAGTGATGCAATTAAGCCTGTTCTGCTGTCACATCCTTTTCAGAGAGATTTGAATTGACAGACAGCCCTAGTTAAAAACTGTCCTTAGAACAGGTACAGAGCTTGATCTCTTTAACTATCCTGGCCACAGGGGAAGAAGAGCAAGAAAACCAAAGAGTACCTGTGTTATTCTCTGCCAAAAATGAGATAAGTACTGCACCAGGATTACATAGCCTGTAAGATCACTTGTTCTTTTACCCTGAATCACAGCCCTGTCACAGAGCTTGTTCTTGGCAGAATGAGGTTCAGCAGCCAGTTTGTTTCGTTATAGGTAAACAGATACATTTTGGACAGTTTTCCATTGGCTATCATATAAATTTGGACTTAACAGTAATGAACTGACTCCAAAATGTGTACTGGAATATTGATTTTTGTGAATTAATAAGATACTGTTTTCAGGGGTTTATGGATTAATACTTAGCTACAAGCTGTTCAGTATTTGGATAGAGAATAACCTAGCAGTAAAAGGCTATTTTATTTTGGAAACAGATGGAACAATTGCACTGGTGGTCAGAATGCATTAAAGGGTAGCAAGGGAGAGCCAGAAAGTGCCTGTATTGGTTGTTCTTTCAATGCAAGCCATAGGTCTTGCCATCTTAAAAAGCATCCAGTGAGGGGGGGTCGGGTGTTCTTAAAGCAGAAGTTTGGGGGCTATTATTTTTATCTGTGCCTAAACATGTATTCTTAGAAGAAAAAACAGCAACCACCAAACAAACAACAGACAACCAACAATTGCAATGAGGTATTTTGGAAGGGAAACAATAATCTTTCAAAAACGAAAATAAAAACTATCTGCTGCATGAAAATGTATCACTTAGCTTGGAATCAAAGATGTATTCAACACTTGGAGCAAGCACAAAATCTGCTTTCTTCCTCCTGTCCCTCCTTCCATGGGGAGCTCTAACATTTTGCAAATAGGAACTTTTATAAAAGGTGAGCTTCCTCAGGGGAAGTTTCACCTGGTAGCTGTGTCATGGAGCATTTTGTATGTTCCACACTGAGACAAAAAGAGGAGAGAAGTGATTTGAGCTGAAGGCTGCACACTTGTCAGCCCATTTGGTTGGGGCTAGCACAGCAGTAGGCTAAGCATGTCACAGAGGTCAAGTGACAGAAAGAAGAATGTACTCTAAAATTTGTGATCACCCTGGGGTGTCTGCTGTGCTTCTGGTTACCTTTGAGCAACCAGGCTCTGGATCAGGCAGAGCACAGGGATGCCAGTTGGTATTGGTGGGAGGAGTGTTTTGAGTTGTACCGATCCCAAAGCGTCTGCTCTCCTGCGTTTTGGAGCAAAGAGCAAAGTCTCTGTGTTTTACCATCCTTTACCTGGCTGTGCTTCTTTCACTGTGCTCATGCCAATCCTGATTTCAAATGTAATGCTGGAGTAACACATGGATTTCACAGCAGTTAATCCTCATCTGATCAGCTGAGAGCAACATCAAGGCCATAATCTCTGCAACTGAGCAGTCACAAATGCAACAAATAGCCATTAGCTTCAAGAAATACAGCAGATCAGTTATCATTTCTGTGCTATTAAAAGACATGTAACAGGGCATTCTTGTAGGGAACAGGTTGCACTTGAAATGTAAATCAAATTCAATACCATCAGACTTGTTAGTACTGCCTTTGGTGCTGCTTGCTAAACAGCACATGGAGCCATGACCCCTGGCTGTTTGGGCATGAATAAAGCAGGCATTAAGGAGAGATGCTGAAGGGTGGCTGAACCCTTGCTGTGAAGGAGGCATTAAGGAGAGATGCTGAAGGGTGGCTGAACCCTTGCTGTGAGGCAGGCATTAAGGAGAGATGCTGAAGGGTGGCTGAACCCTTGTGATGTACTTCAGGAAAGATGTGAAAACCTTGAGGGTCCCTCGATTGTAAGCAATGTTTTCCTGTATCTTGAGGATAAGAGTGTGATGAGTGTGTCTCTGTTCCTAAAGCTCAAAAGACATTGTGCACTGGTGTCAAGTCTTGTTTTGCAGGTCTGGAAGCAGCATAGTTAAGCACAGCCTGTGGGGCAGATTGCCTGGCTCAGCTCTAGGGTGGGATTTGGTTTGTGGTCACAGAGTTGCCTGTGAGATGCTGCTTGATCAGAACAGAAATATTTAATCCGGTCTGTCTCCTGCAACTGTCACACAGAGAAAACAAGTCTCCAAATTGCATTTGTGTGATCAATGGGCAGGAAAGACCACTTTATCCACTGCAGCAAAGTTGACTTGGAAAACTAGGGTTTGGTGACAGCAAAATGTCTGTATTCTAGCTGGACTGACTCTGTCCTGTGTGGGCACATGAGCTGTTGTGGAACCAGGCACTGATGGGTTTTAAATTTTAGCCACAACCTCCCTTCTTGTAGCTGCTGAGTTCAGAAAGAAAATACTACTTCTTGCAGCAAAATAAAAGAAAGGATTTGCTCTCATTTCCCTATACACAGAAATATTTCATAGAATATCCTAGGCTGGAAGAGTCCTTAGAGATCATCTAATCCAACTTTCCTGCCATGGGCAAGGACTCCTCTCAACAAGACCAGGTTACTCAAGGTCCCATCCAACCTGGCCTTGAATGTCCCCAGGAAGGAGCCATGCACAACCTCTCTGGACAATCCATTTCAGAGTCTTGCCACCCTCACAGTACCTGAAGGTATGCTTTGGAATTTATTAACCAAATCAGTGAATTGGTGACCTGCACATGGGTTTTTTTTTTCTGAAGGCCAGGGCTGCAGTTGAAGGTGTGGTGGAGGAACCTGACCCAAACAACAATGAATTCAGGACTTCAGCAAAGCCTCTGCTGCCAGTTCTGATTCCACAAGGACACTGTCAAATAGATTCTCCAGACCTGACACTTCACAGCTTCAAGCATTTGAAAAGCATAAGCAGCACAGCAGGTCTTGCTGAGTCTAATGGCACAGTAAATCCAGTAAACAAATAAGTACCATACCACAGAGAGGATGGGAACCATGTCTGAGTTTGTGTCTTACAGAGTATTGGCGTGGGGACTCAGCAGAAGGTTTTGAGTTACCTTGATGGGCAATGAAACTATTTGCTATTATTTCCTCTCTGTATATCAGAAATGGACCAGTAAAAGAGGGACTGTGGGCAGGACCCCTTTAGAGAGGAGCACAGCTGAACTGGGTATGAGAGGGAAATGTGCTACTGACACCAAATAACAAATCAGCCTCTGGTAATGCCCCTGTGTTTGCCTGCTTTGTGAAACCTTGAGAGCAATGCTCTAGATATTGACAAATCTCTTTGTTTGATTTGCTTTGGGGTGTGTTGGTTTGTTTGTTTTTACAAACAATACAAAAATCAAAGCGACCTAAGCCCCCAAACCCAGGGACTGGGATCTCCACTAACAATTCCCTGCTTCAGGAAATGAAGCTTTTCTGAATAATGCCATCTTCTGTCATGTCTAATCAAACTAATTAAAAGAACACTACCACACTTATTAATGTAATTTATCTCTTGCCTGAGGTGAACTGTATTTATGCTCCAGTTGCTCAAACATTACTGTTCCATGTTTGGAGGAATATTGTTATTCAGGGATGTTTATGTGCTACAATATCAGGCAGTAATTGAACAAGTGCCTGGGAAGTTGGCCCTTTCCCATTGCAGAAAAGCTTCTTTGGGGAAAATGTTGTTTCACAGGTATGCTGGGGAGCAGATTGGGCTTGGGCATGTCCTTCTCTGAATTGCAACTGAAGGCTTACACCAGCCAAACCTTCATCTGTAAGCACTGAGCATGTGAACAGCCTCTCTAACTGAATGCACATGTTCACATTGTTTAATGAATTGGGGTTGGGAGGCCAAATTTATGCCAGCTGAAGATCTGGCAGAGAAGGCTAATATGCACTGGAGGAGGAAGGAAGATACTTAATTCTAGAGCTTCAAAACATTAGATAAAATGTCAGTAAGGGAAAAAAAAGTACTTTGTTTAAAAGGTATTAATGGCTTCCAAGAAGCATGTCTCTGATGTAGCCCCAGTTGCAGGGCTAAAGGGCACAGTATCCACCCATCTTTCACACCAACTGGAAGAAGCAGTTTAACATCATTTGCCAAGCAGGACAGCCTGAGAAAATGGAAAACATTGCCCAAAACTGACTGAGGATTTTTTCTAGTGATTGCTTGCAAATTGTTGCTGTCTGCCTGGTTAAAGCAAACAGGAGAGAGGAAGGAGAGGAGCACATAGTTGTCATGGGCCTGCAGAGGGGTGAGAAATGATCCTGGATGCACAAAGTTGGCAGTAAAGTAAGTTGGCAAGAAAGATGGGCAGCCTCCTGCCTTCCCTACTTGTCTGATTTCTTTTTGTGGTGTTGAACTGAGCTCATTCAAGGCTGTTTTGGCTGCCTGCCCCACACTGTTTGCCTGCATTTGAGGCTAGTCCTGGGTAGCCTGGAAGGAAACTCCAGCAGTGCTTGTTCTTGAATGTACATTCAGATACAACATTGCATATGGCCCTCATCTATGTCTTCCACCTTCAAACCATAACAGGCAGATAAGATGAGCCATTTCCTACAAGGGACCTGACTTTGCCTGCTTTGAGGGCAGCTGAGATTTGCAGACATCTGAAACCTGAATTAGGTTCAAGCTGGTTAGGTTTGGCACGTAAAGAGTCCTGGGAGAACCCAGGCTCAAGTAGCACAGGCACAGAAGAGACAATGGAGAGCCAGGCTGGGGTGGGGAGACAGACAAGCAGACATCTCAGCACTTTTCAGTCTCAAACCTAGAGGAACAATGGCTGTTAACAGTTTTCAGTGGGATAATGGCAGCTCTCTTCCAGCCCATGCACTGGGCATTAGTGCAGTGACTCTGTGATTTTACTCAGGTTGAATCAGAGAATTTCACAGCTAAATTTAAAGGACCATTAAGCAGGATGATGTGTGGGGAGCAGTACCATGCTATTCTATTTTATTGTTGTTATTTTTAACTTGGCTTGTGTATTTACTGCTTTCCTAAGTGGGGTCCTGTCTTGTAAATAGATCCAAAGGAATCTTATTAAGATTTTTGGGTAAATGTTTTCTAGTCTGTTCCCAAATTGACTTTGGCAGTTTGACAGTTGACTTTTAAAAACAAGGGGGGGGGTGGGGGGAAAGAAGTTTTCTTTCTTTGGGTAGTGGTTAAGTCTTTTTTTGGATTTTCCTAGAAGAGAGCAATGACTCACATCCATTGATGAAGTGCATCTTGCCTCCATATTTTTAGCAAGTGCAGTCAGGTGGATCAGATTGCATCTTGCCATTGAGAACAGAGGTCCTTGTTTGGAGGATGAAGCAGCACTGAGCTCCCAGCATGTTGTGGCTCCCAAACCAAAGCAGAGATTGAAGATTTGTCGCAGGTTAGAGCCTCCTTGGCAGCCTGTGCACTGTTGCACATCAAGTGCTCCTGCATAGAAAAGTTGGGTAGTGTTGGGGGCTAACCCCTGTCAACAACTAGTTGTCACTCAGCCACTTGTTCATTTCCCACTATGCTGGGATAGGGGAAAAAATCTGAAGGGTAAAAGTCATACAAGGAGAGCCCTCCCTCTCCTTTTTCTTCCTATTTTGCCTCTGCTCTGTTGCTGAGAGTTCTCACTGGCTCAAACAAACCCAACGCATCAGCTGTTTGGTGTCAGTTCGCTTCAATTTACTCCAAGGGAATGCTGGAATCTTAGCATGGCCTCCCCTGCTGCCCAGGGTTGGCTCAGCAGACCAGGTCATGGCAGGTGTGGATGTGTTTCATGTATCTGTCTTGGCCAAAACAGAGCTTTAGTAACAGACCTGGGGAGAAAGCAGTGGTTGAAGACTGCTCCACTTGTTTCAAACTGTTCCTGAACATTCAGTGATGGTACAACCTCTTGGCATAACTGAAATAAGATTTGACTGCCCATGGCTGTAGGGCATTTATCAAGTTTAAATTCTTGTCTGTCCTCTTGTCTGCCACCCTGGCTTCTGGGTGTGTACAAGTGATGGTTTTGAGGGAAAGCAGCACCTTCTGTCTCTGCTCACCCTTGGTGCCAGCCCTTGCCCCCATGGGCTCCTCAGGGGTGCTCCTCTGCTATTTGCATTCATTAAGGCACTTGGGAGCAGTAGGGCCATTAACCCTGCTATCCTGGCTAAGCTCCAACCTGACTAATTACATTCTGCCTGTGAAGCAGTCTATTCCCAACACAAATTCAGGTGTGGAAATGATCCTTCTCTATCTCTCCTAAACAGTGTCATGTGAAGGGTAGTTTAGTGCTGAGGATGAAACCTGTTTGACATTTAATACATCTAAGTGCTGGGTTCTACACATTGGCCACAACAACCCCATGCAGTGCTACAGGCTGGGGACAGAGTGGCTGGAGAGCAGCCAGGCAGAAAGGGACCCGGGGGTACTGGTTGATAGTAGGCTGAACATGAGCCAGCAGTGTGCCCAGGTGGCCAAGAGGGCCAATGGCATCCTGGCCTGGATCAGGAACAGTGTGGCCAGCAGGAGCAGGGAGGTCATTCTGCCCCTGTACACTGCACTGGTTAGGCCACACCTTGAGTCCTGTGTCCAGTTCTGGGCTCCTCAGTTTAGGAAAGATGTTGACTTGCTGGAATGTGTCCAGAGAAGGGCAACAAAGCTGGGGAGGGGTCTGGAGCACAGCCCTATGAGGAGAGGCTGAAGGAGCTGGGGTTGCTTAGCCTGGAGAAGAGGATGCTCAGGGCAGACCTTATTGCTGAGGGGAGGTTATATCCAGGTGGGGGTTGGTCTCTTCTCCCAGGCAACCACCAATAGAACAAGAGGACACAGTCTCAAGCTGCTCCTGGGGGGAGGTTCAGACTGGATGTTAGGAAGAAGTTCTTCACAGAAAGAGAGAATGGCCGTTGGAATGGGCTGCCCAGGGAGGCAGTGGAGTCATCATCACTGGAGGTGTTGAGGAAGAGACTGGATGGGGTGCTTGGTGCCATGGTTTAGTTGATTAGATGGTGTTGGATGTTAGGTTGTACTCCATGATCTCAAAGGTCTCTTCCAACCTGGTCTGGTCCATTCTATTCTATTCTGAAACCTAAATCTGGATTTGGGGATGTAAGAGCAAGCAGAGCCTTCAAAGCAACGCCCAGGCTCCTGAGCAGACCCAGGTGCAGAATTTGCTTCTTTCTCCCTTCTGCAGATTTTTCACATTCCTTTATTAATAACAAACCTCCTCAAATCTGTTTAAGCTCATTACTTGCAGCAAATAAAAATACTTCACGCAAAAAGGAAGCAGATGGTCCTGAATGCTGAAGGTCTGTTTGAGATGTATTTTCAGCTCACTGTCTGGAACTTGTCTTGAATTGTAAAGGAATGGAAGTTTAATTAGGAGCTCTGCAACACTGATGCTGTGTAGCCAGGGCTTTCTCACCTGTTGGCCTCCTGGCATATCAATGTAACTAATCATTTTGTGGTCTCCATTTCCTTGCTAAAGGAAAATATTTATGCAGTTGTTGGAAGGAAAATAACTCTGGAGTAGCGGGCTTCCCCTCTGGGACTAAATTGTCCCTGCATTAGAGCTGAGACTTTTTGCTGTTAACCTGCAGCAGGCAAAAGCTTTGCGTTATCTAGGCTGACCTGGCACCCTACCTGTGGGTGTGGTACACATGGATGGTTCCTGCTGATTCCACATTAACAATTCAGAGTAGAGGTTGGGCTGTGGGCAAAGAGCCTCAGACTGCAGCTATACCATGTGTGTACAGTACTGCAGCCTGCAGTGCTTGAGTAATTCTCATTTCTCTGATCCTACAGTTGTATTGGGGAAAGCACAGGCTTTAAGTAGAAGCAATGGTTGTGTGGTTTTCCACAGGGACACCTCAGGAGGTTAACTCAATCTGTGTTACTCAGACTCCGCAGTGCCTGCTAGCACCTCATCTAGTTTTCATTGTCAGTGTCCTGCTTCCAGCTGAAGCACAATATGGTGCTTAAAAAAAACAAATAGAAAATGACACAGCTGCTGTCATGTAGACATTGTGCTCTCAGATGACCCATGGACATGCTTCCCATCACCCAAAGTGAGGGAGTGTAGGAAGAAAACCTAATGTCAGAGGTCACGTTAAGCCCAAGCAGAGGAAGGGCTGCCTGTGGGTGCACCAAGGAGAGCATTATTATTGTTGTTGTTATCATTGTTAACCAAATTATTCTGGCCAGGAGAGAGTTAATGAATGTGACTGACTCTTTTTTTCCTGCCATGCTTGAGGTTCATAAGCAAGTAGGATGCATGGGTAATGATGTTGCTCTTTACAGCCAGGCTCTTTTAACGCTTGTGCTGAGTTTGATTACCTGGGACCTCTGTTGCTTTTCTGCCTGCTTGGATGCTGGATGCCTTTTGCAGTGGGCAAACAGCAAATGGTGAGCAACATGCATCTGGAATGAAGCTCTGAATGCATCTTGTTCAGGAATTTCAGGCTGTGAATTTGTATTTGCATGACACCAGTGAACAGCAGACTGGTAGTCAAACACCTACAAAAGAAAAGGAAAAGAAAAGGCTGTGGAGTACCAGGGGTTTGTTTTAAACACTAATTACTTGCATGCAGGATTTTTATGTAATGCATTTTTGGTTGAAAATTTATTCTTGCCTCATATCTAGGACTTGGGTTTTCTCACTTCCTCCCCTCGTCCTTTCACAGGAGGACTAGAATAGCTGTAGAAAGTGAGGGCTTATGGAGGAGGCATTCTCAGCTTCTCTCTCGTAAAATTATGAAGGAAGAAAAGGTCAAGCAAGGTTTCACTTCGCAGGTTTCCTATCAGTTTTTCTGCTTCACCTTAACTGAAAAAAATAAATGAAAAGTGAGAGGAGTTTTTGACAACAATCAGAATGAAACTTCTGTTGCCTACAAAAGACAGTTCTGACTTTTGTGTTTCAAAACAACAACAAAAAAAGTAAATGGTGAGTGACAGGTTTCTAACCTTGAAAATACTTCGTGTCTCCCACCCTGGCTTCTTCAGCTCCAAGTCAGGCCACCCTGGCATCAGTGAGATGCTGGCTCAAGTTATTCCCTTTAGAAGAGGAAAGTTCCTGCTTGTTTGGTGGTGTTTGTTTGGGACATAGATACCTCCTTTATTACAAAATAAGCTAGCATATCCTCTTTGATCCTCAAGGGAAAGGAAATTCAAACAGAGTGGAGAGTATTAAATGTTTACCTAGCTGAGATCTGGAACTGCTCTTGTGTTCTGACCCTGGCAGTGGCTGTGGGCAGAGCAGCAGCCGTGCTCAGGGCTGGGGCCTGGCAGGTTCCTTGGTGCTTCATTCCCACTCACCAAGTGTTCAGCCTGACACTCTACAAGGGCTCCAGCATTGCTCAGGTTACTGTTGGGTTTTATTTTCACAGACTGGCTTCACAATTTATCTGTTTAAGGGTTTTTGATGATTCAGCCTCCACGTCTGGCGAGGGGCATTAAGAAGCATCCTCAAGCCATAAGCTGCTCCAGCTGCCCCAGTGCCAGGGAGAGGTGGTGTGGTGTTGTGGGGAGTTTAATCAGAGCCCTTGATGGGGTCAGTGAGTGTTCCCTTTCCAGGACTCAAAACACTTCTTTTTTCAGGGAGTTTTGTTCTCAAAACTGCACTTCCTTTTTTGTTTTAATTTGTTTGTAATTCTGTTCACAGCAAGGGCACTCCTCTGCATGCCCACTTCATAACTTTAACAATGTTCCACTCCTCATTTTCAACTAAGTATAATACATGATCTCAGGAGGAGCCTAAACCTCTCCTAACAGCAGCTGCTGCTTGCCCCACAAGCATACAAAACAGCAGGACTGAGTCTTTGCCAGCCCCCAGTGCAGCCCCGTGGTGCTGGTGTGAAAGCTGGAGGGTGGCTGCAGCCCTGCCTGGGCAAGGCAAGAGGGCAACAGCTCCTTTTCCTCCCCTGTGCCCTATGCAGATTATTGCCTCTGGTTACTTTATCACCCCTGCATGCATGCCCAGTTCAGGGACATCAGCTGGGTACTTCTCAGCTTTCCTTCTGGTTGCTGTGAAATCTGGTTCTCAGCAGTGGATCTTCTCTTCTGAGATACCTGTCAAGTAAGCCCAAGGAGCCAGGCTCCAACTTTTGCCTGTAGAAGCTTCAATGCCATGCTGCACAGTGAGCAGAGGAGCCCTGCCCAGCCTGCCAGCAGGAGGATGCGCAGCCTGCAGCCCCACATCCTGCCTGGGCACCCAGGACTCACCCCAGCAGTCAGCTCTGACTGCTCACCTTGGCACAGTGCACCTGCTCATGGTGACTCCTGAGCTGAGCTGGCAGGTCACAAGTACTCGTGAAAAACTCACCATCTGTCATCCCCCGGGGGGCTTGGGCTCCACCAGCCTCCTGCAGCCTGAACTCAGGGGGGTCTGAGCTGCTGCTGGGTGCCTGCCCAGGCAAATAAAGCCACTGGAGGCAGCAGAATTTCATTGAGTTAAACCAGGTCTGACAGTCTGAAACGGCACCATCATCTGATGTCTGGTTTTCAGCTTAGCTGTTTCTTCATTGGGTAACTTTCTTGATGAGAAAGTAGTAATCCAGAAATGCTTCTAATAGTTGAATGGAGTTTAAAAGTTGATTTTATTTTTCAGTTTTATTCCTTTCAAGCAAGTGATCTATAACTTTTATTGCTGTAAATGTCTTCCTCCATATAACAACTTCTCTGTGGATGGTGTGGTCCATGTGGGATCCTTCCAGGGCAATACTCAGAGTGTCAGCTGGTAACACACTCTGTGTGTTCATCTTTTACTGTGTCATAAGGGACCACTTCCTTGCTTCAAGCCTGAAGTACAACTGCCTGATACCAGGGACCATGGCTGCCTTAATGCCATGATGCTGTTACCAGTTAATTCAGGTAGTATCCAGCCCATATTGCATGCTGGCAGCTTCAACACCTAATGAAGGATCTGTGGCAATCATTATTCCTAGAGTCCTAGGTCCAAGTTCTTCAGACAGCAGTACATTTCAGAAGGTAGGAGATGCACTGGGAGCATTTAAATCCTTTCTCATGGATGAGTAACAGACTCCTTTTCATGCATTTCATTCATACTTAACCCCTTCCTTGCCATGCTGCCCACAGCAGGAAGCTGGCATGTGGTAGATCCATTCAGGATAGTGCTGGAAAATCTGCTGTTACACATGACAAGATTTCTTTCAATGTGATATCAGGTACCTTTTCTTCAAGGTGTGGAGCTAAGCAATTCCTAAACCATGGGAGGAGCTTTAGATTCAGTCCCCTTTGAGACAGTGAGATGCTGTCTGCCAAAGTCAGTCATCTTTGGTCCCAGTGGTCCTATTTTGTGTGTGTGAATGAGTTACTCAGTATTTTGATTTCTGTCTACTTAGTCCTTGCTCTGGCACCTTTATACAGTATGCAAGTGTTATCTTGCTTTGCAGGTGGTTCCAAGTCTCTGTAACAAGAAGCCAAAACAAGAAGCCAAATTAAAATGTTTTCCTAAGTGCCCAGCTTTGTTACTGGTGATAATATTCCCCCCCCCCCCCCCGTCATCTTCTTCCCCTCTATCTTTTGCTTTGAATCTGCTAATGAAATGTATGTGTGGTCTAGGTACTGCTGCAAACTCAGTCACCCTGTGTCAGATGGGGAAAGTGTCAGTGCCAGAGCAGCACTAACAGGGCTTCCCCACACTGAATGCATCCATTGTGGACTTGCTGCTGTTGCTTCCTGCTTATGCCCCCAAACAGTCCCGCTGAAACCACTGCAGGAAGGAATGGTTGATCTCCAGTGGGTTTTGTAAGGTGAGGTTTGGAGAACATTTTAAACTGCAGCATGGAGTCTCAGCCCATGATGCTTTTTAGCCTTGTTAACAACTCCTGGATGTGCTTCCAATGTATTCTTCCAAAAGATGGATTTCACACCTTTCTCCTGCCATCAGTATGTCACCTGAGAACCCACTTCAGCCCTTCTCTGATGTAGATTAATGCACCAGGAATGGCATGGTATGAAAATACATAACATTAAGCAGCCAAATTTTCAAACTGCTTTATACAACTGTCACCAACCCCTTCCCAGTGGTGGTACTTCTTGCCTTTGGACCTGTGATGCATAGCAGAGCTTCTTTACCAACCTTGTTGCAGACAGTTTCTTCCTGAACATTCAGCTTATTGTTCTCCAGATGTAATTAGACCAAGTGTTATGACAGTTGGTAGGATTACAGCACTTTGATAAATGACCTGTTTCTTAGGAGGGAAGGTTTGTGAAAACAAACCCATTCATCTCATTTCTTGCTCATCTCCTCTGCCCAACTTTCTTCTTTAAAATATACACATGGGTGTAGGTATGTCCTCAGATCTTGGTGTCTTCTGCAGCCTGTGGCTGTGGGTCCCTCTGAGTGGCAGTCCTGCCCTGCCCTGTGTCAGCTCTTCACTGTGATGTCATTTACAACCTTAGCAAGAGAGGTCTCATTGGCTTCTGTTGGTCTCCAGTAAGGAGGACAGGTCTCAGTACAGACTTAGAACAATAGAATCAATAAGGTTGGAAAAGACCTCAAAGATCGTCAAGTCCAACCTGTCACCCAACACCTCATGACTACTAAACCATGGCACCAAGTGCCACCTCCAATCCCCTCTTGAATACCTCCAGGGATGGTGATTCCACCACCTCCCTGGGCAGCACATTCCAATGGCCAACAACTCTCTCAGTGAAGAACTTTCTCCTCACCTCCAGCCTAAACCTCCCCTGGCACAGCTTGAGACTGTGTCCTCTTGTTCTGGTGCTGAATAGAATAGAATAGAATAAACCAGGTTGGAAGAGACCTTCAAGATCATCGAGTCCAACCTATCATCCAACACTATCTAATCAACTAAACCATGCAACCAAGCACCCTATCAAGTCTCCTCCTGAACACCTCCAGTGATGGTGACTCCACCACCTCCTCAGGCAGCCCATTCCAATGGGCAGTCACTCTCTCTGTGTAAAACTTCCTCCTAACCTCCAGCCTAAACCTCCCCTGGTGCAGCTTGAGGCTGTGTCCTCTTGTTCTGGTGCTGTTTGCCTGGGATCCCCTCCAGGGATGGTGACTCCACCACCTCCTCAGGCAGCCCATTCCAATGGGCAGTCACTCTCTCTGTGTAAAACTTCCTCCTAACCTCCAGCCTAAACCTCCCCTGGTGCAGCTTGAGGCTGTGTCCTCTTGTTCTGGTGCTGTTTGCCTGGGATCCCCTCCAGGGATGGTGACTCCACCACCTCCCTGGGCAGCACATTCCAATGGCTAACGACTCTCTCAGTGAAGAACTTTCTCCTCACCTCGAGCCTAAACCTCCCTTGGTGTGGCTTGATGAAACTGTTGTGAAAGCCAAGGCAAATGACACTCACAGCTCTCCCCTTATCCATAGCTCCAGTTGCTGTCCCATAGCAAGCAATCAGGTGGGTCAGGCATTTTGTGCTTTTGTTCGATCCATGCTGGCTGGTCCCAGCTGCTGCCATCTCAGTAGTTCAAGAGGGACTCCATGACTTTCCCACCAACCAAGGTAAGTTGACTGTTCCCCAGGCTGGCCTTTTTTCCCTTTTTATGAAGATGGATGCTGTGCTTGCTGTTCTCTGCTGTTCTCCAGTCACTGGGGAACTCCTCAATCATGACAATGTCTCCGAGATAACAAGAGTGGCCATCCTATAACATTAATCCTTTCTCTTGGCACCTCTGGGTTCAACTCATCTGGTCCTGTGAGCTTGGAATCAAGAGATGGGGTGAAAAATCTTCAATTCCTGATTTTGTAACTGCTCCTGAAGCTGCAGTGTGGAGGTCAGATGGCCTTGGTGCCATGTGTCTTCCAGCCACTGTCACTGTGATGAACCTGGCAGACCTGTGCTGCTCATCAAGGGAACTAGTTGTGTCTCTCAGCACAAATTAGCCTCCCTCTAGGATGTTTGGATGACTAATTCTGTTAGTTAATGTAGATCTTTCCTGCCATGCTGAAGCATTAGAGGGATTGCAAGGTCATTTGGAGATGGCTGCTGTTCCGAGCTGGTTGGAGCTAAGCATGAGGGCTTCCTTGCGAAGTTCTGAGTGCTGGAGTTGATCATTTATCTATTTTATGAGTAATATGTGTGTCAGAGCTCAAGACAGTAGCTTTCCAGAGGTTTGAACAATGGTGACTATCCATTCTACTTTACAGCATATTTTTTTAATCTGAAATTGGGTTTTAGGCTTTCCTCTGTTAAGCTGTGTGACTGATCTTAAAAGCTTCTTGATATATTACCCAGGCCTATTAGATTCAGCTAGACCTCTCCATCACCAAGAATTGATTTCCCCCTCTTCCCCCCTTAATGCTTGAACTCAGAGAGCCCTTAGGGCTTCTGCCTTAATTAAAAATTAAATTTCCAGATCATTTCTCAAATCATCCCTTAAGCAGCCAGTAATAAGGATCACCTCTGAGTGGTGTGTGTCACTGTCATTTTCGTGCGCTGTGTTGTAAATAGTAACGTGTCCCCTCTCTGAACCCTGTGTGGAGCAAGCTGCTCTGTGCTCCTCTCTTGTTTATTGATGCATGTGATACAAAAAATCAGGGTGTTTGGAATCCTGGGGATCTGCACCATTCTCCATCTTCAGGTTGGCCAGGTTGGTTAGACTCATTCAAGGCTCTTCTACCTTCTTACCACGTAGAAGGATGGAGCAAATTGTCCTGTATTTACGGGTGCTTCTCTTGGCTTTTAAAACAATTTTCATCTAACCCAATTGTTTCCCCTACAATTTTGAAGACATTTAAACCTATATTTAGCACAGAATAACAGAATGATAGGGGCTGGAAGGGACTTTGAGAGATCATCTAGTCCAAGCCCCCTGCCAGAGCAGGATCACCTAGAGCAGATCACACGGGAACTCCTATATATACCAAAATACAAATACATATATAAAATGATAGTTATATACATATAGAAATATAAAAATATGAATACATATTTAAAATATATGTATATACCTATATAAAATATAGATGAAAATATAAATATGGCATGAGATTTCACACATCCAAGTGCTGGGTTCTACACATTGGCCACAACAACCCCATGCAGTGCTACAGGCTGGGGACAGAGTGGCTAGAGAGCTGCCAGGCAGAAAGGGACCTGGGGGTACTGGTTGATAGTAGGCTGAACATGAGCCTGCAGTGTGCCCAGGTGGCCAAGAAGGCCAATGGCATCCTGGCCTGGATCAGGAACAGTGTGGCCAGCAGGAGGAGGGAGGTCATTCTGCCCCTGTACACCACACTGGTTAGGCCACACCTTGAGTACTGTGTCCAGTTCTGGGCTCCTCAGTTTAGGAAAAATGTTGAGTTGCTGGAACAAGTCCAGAGAAGGGCAACAAAGCTGGGGAGGGGTTTGGAGCAGAAGCCCTATGAGGAGAGGTTGAGGGAGTTGGGGTTGCTTAGCCTGGAGAAGAGGATGCTCAGGGCAGACCTTCTTGCTGTCTACAACTACCTGAAGGGAGGTTATATCCAGGTGGGGGTTGGTCTCTTCTCCCAGGCAACCAGCACCAGAAGAAGACACAGTCTCAAGCTGCACCAGGGGAGGTTTGGGCTGGATGTTAGGAAGAAGTTCTTCACAGAAAGAGTGATTGGCCATTGGAATGTGCTGCCCAGGGAGGTGGTGGAGTCACCATCACTGGAGGTGTTGAGGAAGAGTGTGGATGGTGCACTTGGTGCCATGGTTTAGTCGATTAGATGGTGTTGAATGATAGGTTGGACTCGATGATCTCAAAGCTCTTTTCCAACCTGGTTAATTCTAATTCTATGTATTTGTATACATATATATAAAAATACATATAAAATATATTTATATACATATATAAATCCATAAACACATATACCAAATATATTTATATACATAAAAACATAGAATATGTTTATATACATATATATATAAACATAAGCACAAGGTTTTTTTCCAACCTGGTTAATTCTAATTAAATCTACTTACATGTATATATATAAAAATATAAAACCATAAACACATGTACAACATATTTATGTGTATATATAAACATAAGCCCATATATTTATATACATATATATAAAACATAAATGTTTTTTGATATATATGTGGATATGTCTTTATATGTTTTGGGGTTTTTTTCCTCCTCACTAGGATATTCAGTGTTGGGAAGGCCCTTTTGTTCCATTCAAAAGGACACTCACATTACATGAAGGGAATAGGAAAAGCTGTGAATGCCAACTGGTACGAAAGGTTCTTGTGGTGCTTCACAGTAAACACCCCATGGAGAGGCTGTTAGGTACTTTGGTGTTACAGGTGGCAGAGTTCATTGCAAATAGATCATAAACCAAACTGAGCCCTCTGTCATGAGAGTTCCCTGCAAGCCAATCCACTATTGCCTGGGCTTTTCTTTTCCTTGTGTTCTGTGGTTTGCCTGAATGTATTTAATCTGTGATGAACCTGGCAAGAGTTTTCTCTGCTATTTGCTGTTGATGCTGTGCAGTTGCTCGCAGGCAGCATTTGCTAGGGCTGCCTTTATTGTTATTTTGTGAGTTGTCTGTGTATATTTTGAAAGAGAATTACCATTAATGAGTGCTGAATACTTCTGCTGATGTACAGATCTCTGTCCTCATGCAATTTAGATGTTTGTATGGAGCCACTTTCAAGCATTTGAGGAATAGTACATGGGTGATTGCTGCTCTGCTGAGTGTAGACCTCTAGGCTTGTACAAATGAGACATCTGAGGGCTCTATCTCCATGTTTGCTTTCTCATCAGATAAATGTTTTGCTTCCCTTTGTATATTTGCTTGTCCTCTCAATTCTGTGTTGCATTTGTTTTCATTTCCTTTCTGCCTGCTTTTTCCTCATCATCCTAAGGGGCACTTGAATATCTATTTTTTTTCTAACCTTTGAGTTAATGATGTCTTTTTCTAACCTGACCTCAGCAGTCCTATGTAAAGCTAGAAAAGGTTTGTGTTTCTTCCTTGATTTGGCCATTTTTCATTGTTCCTTGCAAGCATTTTAGAAAGCTGCCTGGGCTGTGTTACACCTTTTGAGCTGTCATCAGTGGACCTGTGCCCAACAGCCTGAGCTTGGCCAGTTAGAGTTGTGTTGTGCTGCTCTGATCTGTGGCTGAAGCATGTTGCTCTCTTCTCTTTCCAGGCATTGCTCTGTTCTATTTCCAGGTATATTTTTATTTGTTAAACTCCTAAAAGAGAGGCTGGTCAGAAAGAAGCCATGGGGAGGATTTGACCTGGAGATGCTTTGCTAGATCCTTTTCACTCAAGGTTGAATTTTGGTGGGGATGAGCATTTAACAGTTCTGCAAGTGGTCTCTGGGCTGAAGCTCCACAGGGATGGTGAAGAGGAAGCTCTGGGAGAGAAAAACCCACCCTTTGAAGCCCTTTTTACCAGAGTAGTACACATATCTTAATAAATGTTTCAATTACTCCAGTGAAAACCCCTTGCACTCTAAGAAACATCACTAGAGAAAAATTAGTCAGCCCAAGATGAGCTGCCAAGCCATTAACCTCAGCTACTGAAGTGCTGGTGCCTGCTTGTGCCTGCTAGAGCCTGTGTGAAGTAGCTATTCCGCTGGTGGCATCGAAAGAGTGGCTCTTCTCTAAATTCGGGAGGGGGGAGAAGAGGAAATGCTGTCTGCAGTGTTTCATAAACCAGTCAAGGCTGCTTCAAAACAATGGCTGTGATTTGCACAACCCTGAAACTTTCCCAGTGGAAGTTTAGGCTCCTGCCCAAGGCAGGGGGCTTTGCATCCCTGCCAGCTGCAGATCCCCCAGAAACAGCTCAGAGAAACTTCTCACAGTCAGCTGCAGTCACTTCCAGTGATCCACAGCTCCTGATTCCTTTGCTTCTGGGGCTGAAGGCATGTGGTGGGGCCATGGGGAGGGGCTATTTTAGCGCCAGGAGTTGCTGAATCTCCTCTGACAGATCATCCGAACGGCAAATCAGCTGAGGAGCAGTGGGGGTAGCATGAGGCCAAAGCAAAACGCTCTCAGTTCCTCTCTTAGAGGTGCTATTGCACTGCAGCAGATGCAGGCAGAGCAGTGTCTCGGTGTGCAGCCTCTGCAGTGATGCTAGGGTTCAGAGGCAGGGTGCCATTCCTCTTCTGTCAGCAATTAGTCACTGTTTCATTGCCTTTCCAGAGGTGCAGGATGAGCTGTTACTGTTCCCATCTGAGCAGCGTGGCAGCACTTGTCTGAGGGCATGGCACCGGCGTACAGGCGCCAGGTCCCTGATGAACATGTGGACAGCTCAGCTTTCTCCAGGATCTCTGTGAGGCTGAAGAGTGTGAAGGCTAGATGGACAGGCTGGGGTAAACTATTCCACCCCACACAAATAGTGTGGTAGCTCTTGGAATGGAGGAAATGACTCCCCACAGTGTTAATCTACTTGCATGTATGCCGTGGGTGACCTCAGGGTTTCCTCACGACAGGGACTGGTATAGCAGGTGGAGTTTGAGGCATCTCTTGCATCACTGATTTGCTCTTCCCTGTTTTCTCCCTTTTCCTCTCTTAATGAAGCTAGTGCATGAAAAGTCATTGCTTCTCATCCCAGCTAACTCCAGGAGGTTGTGAATTACTGGGATGGCAGCCTAGATGATGTGCTGTTGTTTGAACTTACTTGATTGATGCTTCCACATGCAAAGTCAGGAGAGCAGTGTCCCTGCAGGCAGCTGGCTTGCCTAAGGCAGACTGGGTATGGCAGCAATCTTCATTTCTTCTCACATGGCTTAGGCCAGCACTGCCCTTGTTTTTCCCCTAGCATCTCACTGAGTTTGCATCCATATCACGTGGCTGCTGTTTGCCCCAATATCTGCCAGCACCACTGTGCTGAGCTTAGTAAAATACCTAGTGGAAGAAAAGTCCTGCTCCAGGCAATCTACACCCATGCTGGAGGGGGAAGGGATGCTGCTGGACTTGCTTGGGTAGCCTTAAATACCAGGCTGTTATCTGCTCTCTGATAGTGTGCTATTTCCTAGAGTAATGTTGTGTTTCAGAATAGCCCAGAAACATCTGATTGCCTGCAGAAGAGAAAAACTATGGCTTGCAAGTGCTCTGAACCTATCCTAAAGTAAATCTATTCTGTGTTACTGCAGAATAAGGTTTTTGAATCTATCATGATGCCTGTAGGGCTTGTGCCTTACACTGGCTGAATGTTTCTGTGGTGTATGGGGACCAGTTCATCCCCAAGGGTGCATTTAGACAGCTAAAATGTCATCATACCTGAGATATCATAGAAGACAGTGTGAGAGAGAGGATCCTAATTCCTCAAGACTATCTGATATGAACGAACCAAAATGTTGAAGTTTGGCAAGGACACAAACAACTCATACCAGTTTCCTTGGGGAAAAAGCTCTTTGGGGTGGATGAGGAGGAAAATACTTGTGCAGGGTCAGTAAAACCAGTGGTTTAATTTCTGATCTGCTGTTGTAAGGCATGCTCCCATGCCAAACTAAAAAGGATTCCAAGTGAAAAACATCATTGATGAGAAAAAAAAGTCAAAAAGGAATTTTGGCATCATGGATTTTTTTATTCTCACTCCTTCCACTTCTCCTTCCTTTCCCTGTGAAGTTCTGGTGAAGGCACAGGGACCTTGCCAAATATTTAGCAAGAAAATGGTTCAGTTCTAGGTTTCTTTCTTCCCCCCTCTCCCCATTTTTTTTTTCCCCTGACAGATTCATCACTGATCATGTTCTAGAGTCTGCCTTGTCTGCTCAACAGCTGGTTCTGCTCAAAGAATCTATTCAAGCTGTTTGTGCATAGTTGTCAGTGATGGATACCCCAAACAATCTCACAGTCCTCTTGTTTTGACATGGTCATGTTTGACATTTGCTTTGCGTGAGCATGAAGGGTTATGGCAGGTACACAGCATGGGACATGAGCTCTGCCTTCCTGGCACATGTACTCAAGCTGCCACCTGAGCTCGTGGCAGTGCTGGCTTTTCTGTGGAGGGAACAATTGCCATTTGCAACTCAGGGGCTCAAGGGTGTTTCTGCCTTTTTAACTGTGTGACTGAATCTTCCAGTGCTGCTTTGAGAACCGGCTTTAAGCAGCTGCAGACCAGGGCACTCACACTGTTCAGATCCCTCTTGCAATAGGTGTCAATGGTGCTCATCCAAATGAGATGGCCTTCTTTTTCTATACATGGGGTACAGCCAATGCTTGTGGGATTCAGGGCCACTGGTCCAGCTCTTGGGGCTAGTTGGGTTTTGTGGATTTCCCAGCGATGAATGAATGACATAGACTTTAGACCCGATACCTGTTGGATGTATTCTCTGGTCCTTATCCCATCTCTGCTTTCATCAACTCAGCAGCAGTTGCAGCATAGCTTTTCCTCCCTCCTCCACACTGGGCAACTCTACTTTGCTGTGTCCCTGCTGCTGAAGGCAGTGCTGGTGTCCCTCTCCCTGGCTGCAGGCTCTGCAGCCGGGGCAGAGCTGGTTAGCTGTAAACTGCTTGCAAAGAAGGCTGTGAGTACTTTGTGAGGTCTTCACAAACCTGTCCTCTGCTCAGGTGGGCCAGAGACACTGCAGTGAAGCAGCAGGGATAAAAATGCTAAGGGATTAGCATAAGGGTGTGTGTATTTAACAAACAGAATGAAACGTTATTTTCCCTCTGCCTTCTCCTGTTTCTCCTGTCAATCTGTGTGTCAGTCCCACTTGCAAACCCAGTTCCCCTAATGCTGTGCTGAGTGTTTGTTTCTTTATGCTTGTGTAAACAAGGTTGTTTGAGAGGGGAAAACGTTGAAGTAGCCTCTGTACTGTGCCATGCTGTTCTGTGTCCAGCACACCTAGGCTCTGCTGGAACAAGATAAGCAGAGCAACCCTTTCAAGCTCCCCAGCAGAGCTCAGACGGTCATCTCAGGGGACTGCTTTGCCAGCAGAACTTTGTGCTCGTCCTGCTGAGCCTTGCATGTTGCATCCAAGCTTGTTTTCTCTCTACTGACTTAAAGTAAATTAGCTTCTACTTTCTTTCTGTCTTCCCTCAGGAAAAAGAGAAGAAAGGATAAGAGTTAGCTCGGGAGCAGCCATGTCTGTGAACACAATTTTAAAGCAGAGTTTATCTGTTTTTCTTGGAGGCTGCTGTTAGTCTGTGCAGCCATGCTGGTTTGTCTGCTCCTGCCAGGCTTGCACCTCAGTCTTCCAAACAGCCTCCTGAAGCTCCAGCTCTGCGTCCTGTCCTGATGCAGCCCAATACTAATGCAGCAAATCAGGAAAGTCTCGCATGCTTTCTCTCTTTCTGCCAAATGCTGCTATCAGCTTGGTTATTGCTCAGCCACTGCAATATTGCTCCTTGATTTATATGGCTTCTACCCTTCTTGCTCCTCTGCTGCTTGAGTACAGCCATTACAAAAGCCATCTGCAGCTTGTGCCTTTATTCCTTGGGTTTCTAGGCTGGCAGATGGTATGGACAAAAAAAGAGCCTTCCTCTGTCTAAATTAAGCAATAACACATCAGCTTCCAATCACATTCTTCTTATCACCTCGTGATGGCACTTTCATCAAATCCCTGTTCCCATAGCTAAGCATGATAGATATTTCTCAGCCTTATGGCTTGTAGCTGAAAGGAGTCTCTGTGCCACATGCCCTGAAAGAATATTTCAAGATATTACACACCTGCCTTTACCTCCCAATAGCCAGTTTGCAACATCTCTGCTCAGCCAGCCATTTGTTGCTGCTAAAATAAACCATGGACAAATCCTTGTGTTTGATAGGGGCTGGAGCTAGCAGCAGCCTGGCTGAGGTGCTGCTGGGCTGTTTGTGCCATCTCTGGTGAGCTCGGTGTGAGTTTGGGTACCACTCCAATCCAGAAACCTCATTTTAGGATGTTAGCCTGTCACAATAAAAAGAAATAATTTGATTCTGTTCAGCTATGGACATTTTTTTTTTTCCTTGTGACCTGCTGGTTTATTATCCTTTCCTCATTTGGCCTAATTAAAGTGCTGTGTACAGCAGCTTGTTAGTCTTAACTACGTTCCTGCATGGCTCCGTGTAGTGCATCTTCACTGATTGCTTCAGCAGCAAGATTGGCCCTGGGCAAATAATTTGCAGCAAATGACTTGACTGACTGAACATTGTCTCCTGCTTTGGTTTATGAACTGTCTGTGGCAGATCCTTCTTCTCTCAAGCCTGTTTCTTGTAATGATTTCCTAGCTAATTCCTGTGAATGGTCTTTGGGCTGGGGGGTTGCTCACCCACTGCTCCTTGAGACCCAGCATTTGCAGTTCAAGCTGCTCCAGCCGGACCTGTAATTTGCATAAGATGCTTTTGTTTCTTGATTGGGTCAAATATCACCAACTTCAGCATCAATACCTAACAATATAAAGATCCACATTTTCTTGGGCCTTCCAGGTATGTCAGTCAGTCTTTCAGCTTCACTAAAGATTTGCTTTGCTCCTTGTAGAAGCTGAACAAAAAGAAAAGACATGAATGCCAGAAAATGTCTGTGCCATTTCCTGCAATATTCCCTTGGTTCTAGTTCCCAGTCTCCTTCTACCCTGTGAAAGGTTTCCTGTGACTCAGAGGGACACCCCACCACCAAAACCTAGGGGTAAGAGGTGATGCTTACTATTGAAGTAGCAAAGGAGACCTGTGGCCTAACCTAAACTCTTCTGTCTTTAATCTACAGCAAAGACTAAAATTTGCCTGCAGATACCAATAACTCCTCCTTGGTTTTGCTTGAATGTGAGCAGACTTGGAGTGGATGAATTTTGTGGCTAGTTCCTACAAGCTGGGGAGGCACTGGGGGCTCTGTGGTTCAGTACAGTCACACAGGGTCATGAGCAGTGCTGGGTTACTTCCAGCACTTGTGTCTCCCCAGCCTTCTCTGGTCCTTCATCAGCTCGGGCATCTCTGTGACCTCCATGAGACAGTGTCTTACTCCCAGAAGGAGGCATTTACTGTGCAGGGGTGGGGGGGGTGGGGGTTAAGTTACTGCATCAATGAAAACAAAGTGCTTATCTCCCTCTGTGCAATGCTCATATGCTGGTTATTTTCTGCTCTTCCCTCAAAACCTGATGTGTTTGTAAATTCTGAGCAAGTACTGACAGGTGACTAATTTATTTTTGTCAGCTTAGCAGTGAAGGCTCCCCTTTGCCACCATGTTCATTTGTTCTGGCAGCATGTTGGCTGACATTGAGATTCATTTGGATTTTTAATAGATTTCACTGATGCAGCATTGTAGCCACTCAGCTGCATTACTTCTCTCTTGCAAAATGAATCAGCTTCTCGCTTCTCCCCATAATTTCTTTAATCTTTTATGTCTACAAACATATGCATCTCCAGACAGCTATTTACCATTTTCCTCAGGTGGTGCTGCTGGCCTAGAGCTGCAGTTTTGAGGCTCATCAGATCATTGCTGACCTCCACCAAGATGCAAGGAGAAGTGGGAGAGGGATGGAGACAATTCAATTTAGCTTTTATAACTTTCTGTTTTGTTTTCTGGGAGGTACAGTGTGCCATTGTCAAAACTGGTCAAGACTGATGTGCCAACAAGCACATGAACGTGTCAGTTAGCAAGTACTGTCAAAGTTAGTGTGTGCCTGGTGTACTGACAGCACCAAGTGTTGTGCTGGCTGCTCCAGGCTGACATGATCCGGGCAGCACTGCAAGAAGCACAGACCTCAACATGGGCACATCATCATCCACCTTCTTGGGAGACCAGAGATTCTATTATTGTGGAGGGACATCTGGGAACAAATCCAGCTCTGCTCTGAAATGTAAAAGGCTGGACCTTTGACATTTCCTATGCACCTCCTATGTAGCTCACTGATCCAGAATACAAATACTCTTGACCTGTTCCCACTGCCACCCAACACTGGATGTGATGCCAGGGGCATTAGAACTCACCAGGACCAGCTGACGCTCTGTTGGTCAGTCTGGCACCAGCTCCAGTGTCTGACCGACACTAGTGCTGCTAGGATGGGACAAAGATGAGTCTTCTCACCACTGTGAGTTGGTAGTGGCCCCAGATAGTATTGCCTCTTGTCTTGTTCACTCTGATGTGAACCAACAATGGCTCCTCCAGGTGGGCTTCACTCTGCTGGTGCTGATGTGAGCTGTGCTGAAGCAGTGCAGAGCTTCCAGGCATCTCTTACACTTGGAGAGGGAACTCCCTGCTCTCCCTCCCAGTACTTTGCAATGCCTCATGTGGCCAAAGATCTGTTCATCTCAGGTTTGACAGATCTGTTCATTAGAGTTTCTTGTCACTGCCTGGCAGCAGCTGATGACTCTAATAAGGAAAAAACCAGGGGACTTGGCAGGTGTCACTTTGTGCTTGTCTGTGTGCTATTTCCAGCACCTTAATGTGAATAAGCACAGTAGCAGTCTTGGAGATAGAATCATAGAATCAATAAGGTTGGAAAAGACCTCAAGGATCATCAAATCCAACCTGTCAACCAAGACCTCATGACTATTAAACCATGGCACCAAGTGCCATGTCCAATCCCCTCTTGAACACCTTCAGGGATGGTGACTCCACCACCTCCCTGGGCAGCACATTCCAATGGCGAACAACTCTCTCTGTGAAGAACTTTCTCCTCACCTCGAGCCTAAACTTCCCCTGGTGCAGCTTGAGACTGTGTCCTCTTGTTCTGCTGTTGGTTGCCTGGGACAAGAGACAAACCCCCACCTGGCTACAACCTCCCTTCAGGTACTTGCAGACAGCAATAAGGTCTCCCCTGAGCCGCCTCCTTTTCAGGCTAAACAACCTCAGCTCCCTCAGCCTCTCCTCATAGGGCTGTGCTCGAGGCCTCTCCCCAGCCTCATTGCCCTTCTCTGGACACGTTCAAGAGTCTCAATGTCCTTCTTAAATTGAGGGGCCTAGAACTGGAGACAGTACTCAAGGTGTGGTCTAACCAGTGCTGAGTACATTATCAGCTGAGAGGTTTTTTTCCCTTGCACACCGTTCTTCAATAGAGTAGATATGGAAAGGGCTTGGACAGTTCTCTGTCCTTTTACCTTTGTGCATCACTTGGAAACCATTTGATTTTTTAATTTCTTTTCAACAAAGTTGCTGGGAACCTCCCCTAAATGTTATCAGCACTCACACTGAAACACATTTTGTTTTAGCATGTTTCTAACCCCTTTAACTTCGACGAGGCATCGAACAGTTCGTGGATGGCGCCGCTGCAATTATCTGTCCTCCCTGCATTCCTCTTGGCTTTCAGACGCAGCCCCCATGCTAACCATACATCATTGTTAGACTGACTTCATAGCACTAATTGACACAGAATGAAATTCAGAGCAGGAAACAGAGAGGCTCAGCATTCGGTCTGAACAGACTGCAAATTAGTGTAACTGCTGTAAAGGTTAACTGAGATTGAAAACGCTTCTCTTACTACCATGTAAGCTGAATGTTTCCTTTTGGGGGGGAAATAGCCATGATTGGCATCTAAAGACTAGATGCAAAGGGAAGGAGAGTTCCTTGCCCTGAGGAAATCTTCCAGCAGTATCTTACTGCTATGAAGTGAATCTTTTCAGTGCTTATAAATATCTAAAGGGCAGGTGTCAAGGATGGGCTGGTCTATTCTCAGCGGTGCCCAGTGACAGGATAAAGGGCAATGGGCACCAAATGGAAACACAGGGAGATCCACCTCAGCATAAGGAAAAACTTCTTTACTTTGAGGGAGACAGTACTGGAACAGGCTGCCCAGAGAGGTTGTTGTCTGTGTGATTCTGTGGTCTTCTTCTCTGGAGACTTTCCAAACCCACCTGGGTGTGCATTTGTGTAACTTGTTCTGTGTTTAATATGCATGCAAGTAATTTCTATCTCAGTTTAAAAAGTAATTTATAGTCAGATTCTCCTGAGCTAAAGCCTCTTTTGTGAAAGATTACAATGAATGTGTCTCTCTGCACTGTGACCAGGCAGCTTGACTCTGAACAGCTGTATTTCATCTAATGCAACTTCATGCTATGGCTTGCTAACAGTAGTCTGTGTTGTGTCCTGGAGCTGTACAATTACCTTATCAAAAGAAGAGAGAATGATATCAATATTCAGTGATGAATTTAGAATTGATATCTTAGAAAACACAGATGCTGAATTACAAACCTGTGAGATGAATGGTTCAAGCCCAGCATTCAGAAAAGGTTTTGGTTTAATTCTGGGTGAAAAGAGCTCTTCTTCTCTTGTCAGCATTTTGCTGGTATGGAAAGAACCAGCCAGGCCTTTCCCAAACACCTAATGGTTTTGGGGGGAGCCTTGTCCTAACAAAAGTATCTTAATGTCATGATTTTAACACCTCTCCTAAATTCAGCTGACACCTTTCCTAAGGTCTAATCCTGACCAGTTTTCAGATATGGAGACACTGTAAGGTGTGGATAGCAATGGAAGTAGCAGGGCTTAGCTTTGCTTATCGAAGCAGCCACCTCCATGTGGACCATTTGGTTTTTAAGAAATGAAAGGCTCAGCAATCTCTAACCACCATGTACTGGTACTCTAAATAAGGCAGTGGAATCAAGTGATGGGAAAGCTGCATTTTTAGACACTCAATGTATTCATTAAAGTGATGGAGGTGGGGAAGAGAAGGTACCTCACCTTCCGGGGGGGCTTTGATTAGTGGCTTTGTAGCTGGGCAGCTGGAGGAGAGGCACAAAGGATTCAGGGTGCCCAAGAGATCATCAGGATACAGAACACTGCTGTGCAGAAAGAGTTGATTGAGCTGAAAACAGTAACTGAGCAAAGGTGGCTGTCAGGTAGTAAGCAAAAATAAGATGAAAGGTCCTCTGGCAGCAATAGCACAGAAGTGGCACAGCAGCAGGGGCTTGCATTCTGCAGAGGGACAGTGGGCAGGGGGACTGTGCTGGGCTCCAGCTTTTCCAGCCCCCTGGGCCCTTTGTGGGCCCCAGAGGACACAAGCATTTTATACCAGTGTAATGATATTGAGCATGGTACTGGTATTAAATAATTATAAGAAGGTAGAGGAACAACCCCAGCACTAGCCTGCTTCCAATGTCTTGCAACAATTCCCTTTATTATTTCATTTAATGCCTCCCAGAGGTGGATTTAGAGTTTCTTTCTAGAAATGCAGAGTCTGTGCTGCACTGGCTGCTTCCTCCCCTGTGCTGTGATTTACAAGGTAGCTGCATCTGTACTCATTACTCATAGCAGCTTTGTTTTTATGCTATGTACAAAGTCTTTTGCTAAGAACCATGTAGCAACCCATTCTGTCACTTTGCTTTTTCAGCTGGTTAATGCTTTTACCTTCCTTCACATCCCCAAAGAGCAGAGGAACTGGATGATGTGCTTTAACCAGTGTGTGTGCTTAAAGTCTGTGGGAAGGAGAGGAACAGGTGTGTCAAAGAATCACCAAGGTTGGAAGAGACCTCAAAGATCAAGTCCAACCTGTCACCACAGACCTCACGACTAAACCATGGCACCAAGTGCCACGTCCAGTCCCCTCTTGAACACCTCCAGGGATGGTGACTCCACCACCTCCCTGGGCAGCACATTCCAATGACAGATGACTCTCTCAGTGAAGAACTTTCTCCTCACATCCAGCCTAAACTTCCCCTGGTGCAGCTTGAGACTGTGTCCTCTTGTTCTGGTGCTGGTTGCCTGGGAGAAGAGACCAACCCCCTCCTGGCTACAACCTCCCTTCAGGTAGTTGTAGAGATCGAGAAGGTCTCCCCTGAGCCTCCTCTTCTCCAGGCTAAACAACCTCAGCTCCCTCAGCCTTTTCTCATAGGGCTTGTGCTAGAGGCCTCTCCCCAGCCTCATTGCCCTTCTCTGGACATGTTCAAGGATGCACTCCAGAGCTGATGAGTCTTTCCTGACTAAGTAAAAAGAGAGACAAAGCCTCATAGACTTATCTTTGTAGTCATTAGGCATAACTTACCATTGAGGTTGAATTATTTTCCCAACCAAAGCAATGACATGGAGTTAATTTATGCAAGTCACCAGTAGGCAGACTTCAAACTGTCATCCTGAAGAGCAGTTAAAGCTCTTCACCTTTTTATTCCACACACTCCAAAACTGGAGTTTGGCAGTTCTTGAGGAATTCAGATGGCCAGAACCTGGCTGCATAGTCTCAAACATGGTTAGTGGAGCAGGTAAAGAGGACAGGACTGTTCATCAGTGGTGCTTGAAGCTTTTGTCTTGGTTTAATTGCCACAGCAGGAAGATGCCATGGGGGAATGCCAATGGCTCATGTAAATCATTTTGTGATTCATTTGTATTGCAGCTACTATTGGAAACCCACACTGTGGACAAAGCCTGGTATGCTCTAGAAATAACAATGAGTGCACTGCTCCAGAAGCCCACTAGATTCACAGACATCCCTCTGGGCTCCTGCACTTCAGGCTCAAAAAAGCATTTAACACTTCCAAACTTACAACATAAAGCAACAATAATAAAGGAATGCACCATGGTCTGGGTGCAGTTGTGCATTGAAGAGGTGTTTTTAACCAAGGGTGCAATCCCTTGTCCTTCAGAAGATGGTTTTGTTTACCTCAATCAGTGTTAAAATATTCATTAAAGGCAGTAGAACTGCTTTGTATTATGCAAAGAAACTTTGTAGTAAGTGTTGTCTCTCTGTGTGTGTGTTCAGCATATGAATGCATAATGTTCTTAACACTCAGACACTGCAAATAGTTGCTTTGAGAAAGGATGCTGATGACTTTCTGAAATGTGTATTTGATTTTTAAAAGTAAGCTCAAGATTATATCAGTCCTCTGGATAATTTTCATATTCAGGGCTGAACAACCTTTCCTCCATGAGCTCATCAGAAGGAGTAACTTGTGAGATGGAAAAATCCCAACTATCTGCAGCTACTTGTCTAAACCTTTTGCTTTTGCAAGCATCTCTGTGTCCAGTTCTGGGCCCCTCAGTTTAGGAAAGAAATCGAGATGCTGGAATGTGTCCAGAGAAGGGAAACAAAGTTGGTGAGGGGTTTGGAGCACAGCCTTGTGAGGAGAGGCTGAGGGAGCTGGGGTTGCTTAGCCTGGAGAAGAGGAGGCTCAGGGGAGACCTTATTGCTGTCTACAACTACCTGAAGGGAGCCTGTAGACAGGCAGGGGCTGGTCTCTTCTCCCAGGGAACCAGCACCAGAATAAGAGGACACAGTCTCAAGCTGCACCAGGGGAGGTTTAGGCTGGAGGTTAGGAGGAAGTTTTGCACAGAGAGAGTGATTGCCCATTGGAATGTGCTGCCCAGGGAGGTGGTGGAGTCACTGTCACTGGAGGTGTTTAGGAGGAGACTTGATGGTGGTGCTTGGTGCCATGGTTTAGTTGATTAGATGGTGTTGGATGATAGGTTGGACTCAATGATCTCAAAGGTCTCTTCCAACCTGGTCTGGTCTGGTCTATTCTATTCTATTCTAGTCTGTTCTATACTATTCTGTTCTATATTTTGGGGGTGTTGTGTGATATGGACCTCCCTGCCTAGCTCTCCAGGGAACACCTCCAATTTGAAATGATGTCATTCTGGTGACATTAGTAAAATTTTCCACTAGTGCAAATGAAAATTGCTCTTCAGGACTCACAGAAAATGTTTATAACCCCCAGCCTAAGAAGCTATGGAATTCCAGTTTGAAATTGGCTTTGGACAAGTGTGTGAGAATGAGATGGAGTTGGTGGCCTCTCATCCTGTCTGTGTGTCCTGCTAGCAAGGTACTGTTTCTGTGAGCCTCTGTAACACAAAACGCTGCAATACACCACACCATGAGTTCTTTTCAAACAGGTTATCATAATGTTTTAGGAAGCTTGCATTAATTTTGTTGTCAGGAAAGGAAAGTGAGATCCTTTGCCGAAGACCAAACTAGATGGAGATTAATCTGGTTTCTTTAACAAGTACAGTTTTAATTATGGAGTAACTGAGTGTAACTGACTCCTCTTAATCTGCTTTGATTAATTGTCCAGAAGAGAAGAAAGGAGCAATACTTTTGCAATTTATAACAGTTTCTGAAAGAGTAAAAGAGGCACTTGATGCCACTTAATAAGGCCATTTTTTAGTCAAAATATTCCTTTCCCCCTGGAATTTTCCCATTCCGGTTCTCTAATTTGAGTCTTTTTTGCTCCTCTAATAGAGGCTTAGCTATTAATAGCATTACTGAGATGAAGCTGTGGTAAATTTCTAACTCTTTTTATTCATCAAGTGTCCTGAACACATTTTTCTGCCTTTTGTCATACTCTTCTGCAGAGCTACATGCAAGTGAGTGCTTTCTTATTCCCTCAACTGCTATAACTCAGTGTGAAGGCTTTAAATAACAAGAAGCCCTAAATATGATGGAGTTAAGCAAACTCAGGTGGAAATAATGTGAAAAATAGTATTTGGAGTAGATACAGATCTTAGTTTTGATTTTACCTGTCCATTGCTGCATTGAAAGATGTTCCTTTTACAGTCCAAATCAACAACATCTAAAACTCCTAAAAGGACGTTTCATCACTCTTCTTCCCTGAGAAATGTGTCAGAGGTGCTCCTCTCCATCTATCTTATTAAACAAGATATCTTTTAACGTCTCTTTTATGCAAAGATGTTTAACTCTGCTTGGTGGCACTTGGTTTTCATTGCTATGAAGGAAGATCATGAAGTTGTGACTGAGGTGAGCCAGAATGAGCAAGCAGGGAGGCTGACGCGTGAAGAAGGTTCATTGGTGTCACTGCAAGCCTGACTGGTGGCTCCTTGTACGCCGACACATGTGCTGTGGGTGTGATTGAGAGGAAGAATGGAGGATGCTCACTAAAGCCTGAAGCTGCAGGCTTTTTCCTGTTCATGGCAAAACTTCAGTGGGGAAATCTCAGGTTCTATGTCTTTATGTGATTCCAGGTGTGATCTCTGCATGTACTTTATCCCACATCCTCCATTCTCAGGGCATCCAGGCAGCCTGTGGTGCACAGGGGATTCATTCTGGTGTTTTTTCAGATGGACAGATAGAGTGTAAGCTATCAGAGGGTCTAGGTGGAACTTCCTCATCTTCTGTGTTTATATGCTAGGTATACTCCAAATACTGTTTTGTGGTCATTTTGCTGCATGGTAAGCTGTCTTTTGAGGTGTTCCCAACTGCTGAGTGACTGCGCGTGCAGGTGTGCACTGCTCAGCTGAGTGAGAGCTCCACCTGAATGGCAGAGGTGACAAAAAATGTGCTTCTGGGAAAGGGGCACTGCATGGGGCTGAAAGTGCTGTGTGACAAGACAGGTGTGCCTGTGCCAGATTAGAGGACCTTTTGTTCAGCACGCTACATAAATCATGAGACAAGGATGAATAGCCATGATTTATACTCTGCATTACTATGCACAGGACACTTTTTGCTGGAGAGAATAGGAGCCAAACCAGGTGACGTGTCTGAAAAGGAAGTCTGGCCCAGTGCCAGAGGCATCCTTCACCACTTCACCTGCTGGAACCAGGAGCAGAGGTCTTGTGCTTCTTAGCTGGGAGGGGTGCTGCTCTTCAAGTGATTAGCTGTGAGATTGCAGAGCTTGATCTGTGTGACCCTTTGAAAACATGGATTTTTCACGTTGTCTGGAGCAACCCTTTTGATGGACTCTTGACCAAATGAAGTGATGATGCTAAGCAAGGCTCCTCACTTCATCCTCACCTCCATTGTCTGCACTCACATTTCCACATTTCCAGCACTTTGTGACTCTTTGCAATTAATATCTCCAAATAAGATGTGCAGCAGTATTCTGGAAGTTTCTGCTGTAACCCTTCCGCTGCTACTTCTACTATTTAAATGGAGCTCTAGGTTCACAGGGGCTCAGAATCCCACAGCAATGCCTAGTTCTAATACGTAACCAGCTCTGTCTACACCTTGGTTTGCAGGAAATAAAGGATTGTATGGATTTGTTCTGACTGAGCTTTTTAAAGTGGAAGTAAAGCCGCACCTGTATCTTTGGTGGGTGTGCAAGGGGAAGAATGGGAGGCAGGATTTTTAGGGCTCTTTATGTCTCAAGCTCTGATTTTTAAACATTTAGGTGAACCTGCAGCTCTTTGAAGAGCTCTGCAGCGAAACAACACCCCCTGTGACTGTGTATAGTGGCAAAGGAAGCTCTTTTTGTGTGTGTGTGTGCCTCCAAAGAAGGTTCCTGAACCACACAATCCTGGATTTGCACTTTTAAAATCACCTCTTGGTCAGCAGCAGTTTTCTTTGCAGTCTGTCTTCCTCCAGGGCAGGAGATAAAGTATTCCTCTCAGACCAAATATTTGCACTTGTAATTGGAACAGAGGATTTAATGAACTTGATGTTTTTACATTCATACTGGGAAAAACTGGTTTCTTCTGGTTCTGCTCTGAATCACTTGGTCAGCTGTTGGACTTGATGATCTTAGAATGGTTTTGATTGGAAAAGACTCCATGATTCTATTTGTATGATAGGAAAGACCACTAAAAATATCTCACTCAAAAATCAGGCTGGGAAAACAGCTAGGAAAAGATTCTGGGGCTTGTTTCTTCTTGCCCGAGTTAACACCTGTTGACCTGGGACTCTGCTGCTGTCCTCAGGTCAGGAAGGTTGAAGGACCCTCAGAGAGGGAGGTAGAATGAGCTGGGACCTTTTCCCATTGCACTGGGGGCTTTGCAGGCTGCTTCATCATACTCTGTATCCTGGCAATTTTTAGGGAGAGCAAGCCAGAGCTTTTAGGTGTGTAAATGGAAATTTCTTAGTATAGAAATATTAAAGTATTGAACAAAAGCTCTTGACTTTGAAAGGGGGGGAGAGGAAAAAGCCCAAACCAAACCCACAAAGGGAGCTGGTAGAAGCAAAGTATCTTCACTCTCCCTAGGATTTCTGCTAGAATAAGCAGGGAAATTATTAATTGGTGTTTGGGGAGAGGTAATAAAATTTCAGCAACTAAAATTAAGTCCTTATCTCTTTGGCAACAGAAACAGAAGACTACTAAAGAGTATGTTGGGAATTATTGCCCATGTTCTCCAAGTTTGAGAGGCCTCTCAGTACAGGAACACTTGCCAGCTCCAGTACCAAAGTTTCCAGCAACTGTTTTGCTCTTACTAGATCTGAACACTTCCCTTCCTTGGCTGAAGGGCTGCAGGAGGCTTCACTGGGGCTGACAGGGTCCTGGAAAAGCAGAAGGAACCCTCAGAGAGGGTGGAGAAGGGCCATTTCTCGCCACAGCACTACATAGTTCTGAGATGTGAATGTGGCAGCCCATTCCCTAGTGGGTAATGGGAGCGATTGTATTTACAATTGCCTGTAACTAGGCTGGTATGGTCCCGCCAGAGATGTGGAGGGCTGATGTGTTGCGGCTGCCAAGTGTAGCAAGGTGGGAGGTGCCACGGGGAAGCTGCAGGGGCTGTTTGAGCTTTGGAGGTGTGAAAGAGTCTGCTGACGACTGACAGTATCCCTGAGTGAGAATAAAGGCAAGGAGACCCTAAACTCAGTTTTTCTAAATCAAGTACACGTGGTATGTTCAAAAGCAGCCTAAATGCATCCTCTCTCTTTAGCTGTGCTGGGTGAACGTCAAAGAATGGGGTTTGTTTCCTCTCTGTTTGTTTTGTTTCACATGTTAATTCCAAGCTTTGCCAAAAGCTCTGAGAGAATTTACTTTTATTAGAAGTGTTCTAGTTTAGTTCTCCCGTGCCTTCACAAAGCTGATGCTTTACAGGCGGAGCCTGAGGCAGCTTCTACAGCTTCCCACTGTGTCTGCCAGGCAAAGAGGGCACAGGTAGTGCAGGTACCTCTGCTGTAAGCCACTTGGCAGTGCTGCAGCCTGGTCTTGAGGGGCAGCTCTGTCCCTCCAGCTGTTTCTGCCTTGTGCTGCTGTTCAGCAGTGGTTGGCCATCTTCAACCTTCCCTGCCGCAGTCCTTCCACTCCAGCCCCTCTTGGGATACAGCCCCCCCCTACTGTCTCTCTGGTGGTACTATTGCATGCACAGCAATTGGTCTGCACCTCTGCTTCAGTTTTGCATCTTAAAACCTTTGAATCTGGATTTTTGTAGTTCAGGTGCATCATTAACCTGTGAATTGTATTTCTGGCTTGGAGCATTTGACTGTCTTCCAAATCCCTTTCCCTCCAAGCTGTGATACTTGAGATGTTAGGAGATTTATCTGCAGCACCTTTCACCAGAGCTGATAGCTGCTTCCTTCCTAGGACATATGATTTGGGCCAGATGTTTGGCCCAAGTTACTGGAAAGGCAATGTGGGGCAGCACCTGTCTACATGCTCATGGGGTGGAGAGGCTGGGAGGGCTGTGCCAGCACAGCAGCAACAAGATGGTGGTGCTGTGCTTCCCTGATCCTAGTAAAGGGTCCCACCACATGAGTGTCTATCAGCCTGACTCTGCAGCAGGTAAAAGTCTTTGGTCTGTAGTGTTCCTACAAAGAGCTCACTCTTACAGCCCTAGGAGAGATGAAGACACCCAATCCTCCCTCAAACAATTTCAGTCTTGCCAAGTATTCTGCTTTCTATGAAAATGAATATTTTATGAGCTAGAGAGTAGGAGTGAGAGGCCATTCTGGAAAGGGTTTCTTGCACCTTCCTTACTGCATATTTTCAGTGGAGTATTTTGTAAAAGGTCTCGTCGTTACCCTGCTGCAGAACGCAATCTGAAGAGCTGGTACCAGTGCTTGCCACCAAGCAGAAATCTTACTTGGTATTAGTATTCCATGGAGCTATTGAACCGTGCCCAGTACACTGCTCCACAAGGAATGATTAAGTTCTCATTGCTTAAGATGAAGGATTTCCCCACAGGTGTTCCCAGCCAGCATGCACACACTCCCCTACTAGGCGCAGTGAGCTGCGGCTGTCTTTGATGTGGTTGTTTTCCACCTTCTGTCCTGGAGGAAACTGCACTTCTGTAGTGCCAGGGTTATACAAAAATAACATGCTTTAGATCTCTGCAGCCAGAAAGACATGATAGACCATGCCATGAATACTACTAAGACACCAGCTTGGAACCTGGAGTGTGTTTCTCAGTCCAGGCAAATATTCAGCTGCAGGTTCTCCTGTGGCTGCAGAGATGCAAGAGAAAAAAAATTATCCTTTAAGCTCCTTTTCCAGTTCCTAGAAAAAGAAGGGTAGAGAACATTTATAGATGTTCATAGAGGTTTGAGAGAGAAGAGAGGTTTGAAGGCCTGTGGATGCAACTATCCTTTAACAGAAAAGTGTAAATCATAGTAGGATGAGAATGTGTTGCAGCTGTGCCCCACTGGTTTCTCCTGGTGCAGTGAGCCTTGCTCCTTTCTCCCTGCTCTGAGGTTTTTTAAAAACTGCTCTCTCTGTAGATTGAAAATGGGACAGATGCAACATGGAGATGTTCTGGCAGGCTGGGTGTCAGAAAGTCTGTGTGTGCTGCTCTTGCAGTGGTGTTTTCTAGTGGCTGGAGCTTTTGCCAGATCAGTAAGAGAAGTCGGTCTGGGGTAACGTTCCATGGGCACACACACGTGGCCAAATCACTGGGCAGCACAGCACCTGGGGTGAATAGGCTTCAGCTTAGAGCTGATCATTCAGTTTGCTTGTTTTCACAGAAAAATGTGAGATTTTGGTATTCCTTACCTTTTTTTGGTGATAGCTCTTTCTGAGGCCATCTTTGCTTTTATGAGCTTTAGGATGACTGGGGGAAAATGCTTGCTGCAGGTAGCCCCCCCTTTGTTTGGTAGTGCTTTGGCTTCTGGTTCGGCACAAACATTGTTGCATTGGTTCCCATTGTCTTCGTATCCTGGGCACCCCATTTTTGTTCTCATTATGCAAGAGGTTCATGAGACACTGTGCAGTCTGGATGAGTTCCCCTCATGTCTACTATTGCCATATGTCTAATGGCAAACAAGCAGTGTGCAGCTTGTTATCTCGACAGAGAGCCAGAGCCTTGCCGCGGTCAGCAGAGCCACAATCATTTCTGTTAGCTGAGTCTTCAGCACTACTGCATGCTTCTGGTTTGCTTAAGGCACTTTCCTAAAACTGAGCTCCTGGACAAAGGGATTTGAGTTGTTTTTCGAGATGGTGGTGATGGTTGGAGCCCTTGCAACAGCAGGAGGTTCTTCTGATCAGTTTTTGACTTCAGCCTCACTTTTTTCCAACTTGTAGCTTGCACTAACAGAAGGGCACTGGATGACTGCAGTACTCAGAAACACAGGGCAGGAGCTCTGCTCACACCCTGAAGGTCTCTCCAGCTCTCACCAGTTCACCAAGGCAACACACAGTAATCTGCTAAAAGAGTACATTTCTGCCTCTCAGCTGAAAACACATTTAACCTGCTCTTGTATTGGCATCTTTCTGTTACAGAACGCTGAGGCTCTCTTGTGTAGATCTCTTTTGTTGTTTTCTCCACCTGACTGCTCTGATCTGTTGGATTTAAGGTCTGCTTATTTTACTTTATTGTTAAATCCTAAATTAATTAGCACTGCAGTGGTGCTGCTCATTAGCAATATTCATTGGGGTCATCCCACATAGATAAGCACATCATCAACCTAAGGGCATGGATTTCCCTTGTATATTATCACATTATTCTCTTGTCCTCTTTGTATTATGACATTATTCACTTGTCCTTCCATTCTCAGTGACACTCTGTTACCCCCTAATGCTGAAGCAGAAAAGTCCACTTAGCTGTCTCACTGGCTGCATATTCCTCCTCTTCACTTCCCATCTGCATTGTTTTGATGTTTGGTTGTGCTGGGCAGTATGGTCTGCAGCTACGCTCACATCTTTCCTGAGCCCCTCAGCTTTTGCTGCTTGTATGCAAAGCAGTATTTGTGGTGTCACTGCAGGAATCATTTGATTTATTTTGCATGCAAGAAAGATGCATCTCATTGAGTTCTCCTGCTTTGGCAATAACTAGGTATCAATATATCAGTTGTCAGGTCAAGTCTCCTAAATAACATCTGGCTGAGCCTGCTGATTCTTGATTTCTTAATAAAGCAATTTTTCCCCTGGTGTCATCTTGCAAAGTGCCATTACTCAGAGGTGGTGTTTTCTTTATTTTGTGGTTCTGAGTCTCATTTCAACACAAACCTCTAAGCCCCAGATGTGATGGGATCCTCTGTCGGAGATGGTGTTTAGCAAACACTGCTTCCCTCCTCTGCAAAATGTTTGCCTACATTACCTTATAGTGCTGTGTGTCTTGCACACTTCAAGAGCATCGTGGCTGTGTCATGGTCTGAGGCAGCTACAAAGTCATGTGCTGTACATTAGATATCACCTGAAATGTTGAAAAATGTCTCTTTTTTGGGTGTTCTTGGCATCTCTGCCCTGTGTTAGGTTACTTGAAATGAGTGAAAAGGAGCTCTAGTGAAATACCACCACCTTGACTTTGGTAATTGTTCGGGGGGGTTTGCCAGGTCACCCACTCTTAATCTGAGGCATAGTCTGCATGGTCCTGGAAGTGGTATCATCCTGTCATCTAATTCACCCCATGAAAGATAAGACCAAAGACTTCCTTAGATTAATCTTTCCTAGATTATATCACCTGCAGCAGAGAAGAGGAGCCAAGTGAGGTGTGCAGCAATTTATTTTTTGCTGGAGCACTCCAGTCTGCCCTCCCTCAAGTGTCTGAGAGCTGCCAGCAAGCCTTTTCCCCACCATATAACCAAACACAAAGCTACTGAGAGTTGGAGAGGGTCCCTCACCTGTGGGCAGTTAGGTGTTTCCGTTACTTGGGTGAAGGTTTGGGGAAGGGCTGCAGAATGGCCACCTGAATCCTGCAGACAGAGCAAGGATGTCTTGGTGAGCTTTAGACTACAGTGTTGCCAGTGGCTTAGAATTCACCTCATCTGTCAGATAAAAGTCGAAAGGGATGGATTAGAATTCCCCAAAATACATCTGACCTTGTCAAAATGGTTTCATCTCCTTGACCTTCATTTCCCTGGTGTCTTTTGTGTTTCAAATCATGGCCAAATTTTGAAGCCTGAGGATTTCCCAGGAATGAATTTTGCTCTTTCCCATCAGCTCTCTGCCCTGCACTGAAGTCTTTCCAATGTGAGGATGCTTTGTGTTAGCCTCCCAGGGAGGGAGGGCTCTGAATCTCTGTGAGTGTCTGTCAGCAGGAGCTGCTGAACACAGTCTCAGGAATCTGCTGTCTTGAATCGAGTGCTTAGTAAGGCAGGACCCAGACTCTGCAGGGTCACCCCAGCTCATGATGGAACAGTGGGTGTGAACCAACACATTTGAGCAGTAGCACAAACACTGAGAATAAACAAAGTGGAAACCAAAACAGAGATGCATTTTCTTTACTGCAAGGAATAGGAGGACTCCCAGTAGTGTAGGTGCTGTGTAGTCCTCTCAGTGGTGCTTTAAGATGATGGTATAGGTAGTAGATAAAAAGGAGGGAGCAGTGGTTGGTCATGATGCTACTCAGAATTGTCCTTGCTTCTCGGATCTCCCTGGCAGTTGGTGTGCCTGGACCTCCTTTGCTGCAAATCCTTTGGTCTGTGCATTTTGTGAACCTCAAAATGACACCTCCCAGTGAGCACCAAAGCAATGAAGAGGTCAGCCTTCCTCCAGACTACAAGATGCGAAGGGGAGCAGTAGCAGTTTAAAGCTGTTTAAAGCTCAGATCCTGGTTGTCTCTCCTAAGCCTTCCATTTAGGATGGTTTTTAGAATTGATGCACGTTGCTCCCTGAGAGGTTTTTTGCTACAGGCACTGTATTGACATTGCCAGAATTGATTATTTCTGCAAAACAGAAAGTCTTGAACAAGGACCCTGAAAGTATCAGTCTGTTCAGAAGGCAGGGAGAGTCAGGAACTGAAGCCAAATATCATGAGTATGGTAACATTTAATTTAATCTCTTTTAATGGCCATCTCAGTGGTATGGTCAAAAGAACCACTTTCTAAGGACTGGGATGGGATTTAGGGTTATCATAGAATCAATAAGGTTGGAAAAGACCTCAAAGATCACCCAACACCTCATGACTACTAAATCATGGCACCAAGTGCCACGTCCAATCCCCTCTTGAACACCTCCAGGGATGGTGACTCCACCACCTCCCTGGGCAGCACATTCCAGTGGCTAACAACTCTCTCTGTGAAGAACTTTCTCCTCATCATCCCAGTGTGCACTGATGAGTTAGAAGAAGCCTGGAGGGAAAACAGATGTAAGAAAGTAATTCTTGATGTTAGAGATTCCCTGTGAAGGAAGTTACTCTGAGATTTTGTTTTCCTTACAGGGGACACATATGTGACACATTGTGTCCCAAGTATATATGTAATAAATGGAGGAAAACAACATGAGCCTTTGAAACAAACAAACAGAAGAAGCCAAATCCCTAACATGACTCAGTGCATGTGGTTGTCTGTAAACAGATCATTACAGTTGTCCTTCAAAGCAGTTCCCAGGCTGGGATTGCAAACAATTTGGAAACAAATTACCAAGTGAGAACAAATAAAGGGTATGGCGTCCCAAAGTGACACAAATCCCTTAGAGCTTGATCTGGAATGGAGGAAACACTTAGGAATGTCTCCAGGTCAGTGCAAATCAAGCAGGATTTGGGTTCAGCAAAACCAAACCCGACCTGCACTACCATCAGTTCCCTAACACCATTGCTGTGGTGTGGTGGATAAGCACTGCTCTCCTCCTGAGGGGGTTCCTGTTGTGAGGCTCATGGGACTGGGACTACAGCTGTCCTGGGAAATGAAGGGATAATGACACTCATTTGTATGCACTTTAATGGTACAGTTGTTGGGTCTCCAAATGAGAAGTACGACAAAACCTCTGTTTAACCAGAATTAGTTCCTTCACATGAAATGGAGAGAGACTTCACTCGACTGATTTAAGTCTGCTTCCTGCCTTTCATTAGCAAATAAAAGCTGCTTTGTTTGCTGGGGAGGGGGATGTCGAGGTAGGGAGAGAGATATCAAAGGCTGCTGTTCTGTTCCGGGTAGTTTTCTGGATCAAGCCCTCAGAAAGCAGCCAGGACACTGGAAGTGCTGCGAGGGAACTCAGACACAGATCGGGACTGGCAGGTTCGTGCTCCAGGCTCCATGAGAAGGGTTAGTCAGAAACTATTTTTGTTTCAAGCATTTCTCACTTTCTGCATTATTCAAGACTTGAGGCCTTTTGCAGAGTCCCTCTGGCATGCCCTGCTGCAAACAAAGGCCCATCTGTGACCTGGCTGCTGGCCGCTGCCTACAGCAAGGGAAACTTTTGTCCTCCCCGAGTTACGGAGAGAGCTGCAAAATCAAAAAGAGCCCTTGGTAAAGAGGAAGAGTCCTGAGCTCAGGGAAAGTGAAGATTTGCTCCAGAGTTTTAATCACTGCCTTATGAGGATGCAAATGTTTGCATGAATCTTAACAGCTTTGTATTTAGATCAAGTAGAATCCAGTTTTATAGCAAAGTTACATGTGGCAAATGCAATCTGGAGTTAGACCAAGACAAGGGGGTTTGGGGGTTTATATTTTTTCCCCACTTTTTGCTCAGGAAGAGGTCATATACAAGAAGTTTGATGCTCATCTTTGAGTCCTTTATCAATCTTAGGAGAACCATGTGCCTATTAAGCTATGCAGTCTGTGTGTTGAATAGAGTAGAATAGAATAGAATAGAATTAATCAGGTTGGAAAAGACCTTTGAGATCATTGAGTCCAACCTATCATCCAACACTATCTAATCAACTAAACCATGGCACCAAGCACCACATGCAGACTCTTCCTAAACACCTCCAGTGATGGTGACTCCACCACCTCCCTGGGCAGCCCATTCCAATGTCCAATCACTCTTTCTATGAAGAGCTTCTTCCTAACATTCAGCCTAAACTTCCCCTGGCGCAGCAGGCATAGATCTCCATTTGTTGTCACAGAAAGTTCAAGGCTAATTTCTGTCAGGGAATCAAGGAAAGCAATAATTTCTCAGACATTCCTGGTGCTTTTGGAGAAAGAAGGCCCTGTGTGGATGGTCCAGGACACAAAGTGAGAAGTGCACCAGAGCCACTTGCCAGACTAGAACATTGCTGTTCTTGCTTTGGTGTCCATAGGACAGAAAGCCTTGGGCAGTCACCTTGGATAGGCAGACAGCATAAAGATGTTTGGGTTTATTTAATGCTGGAAATTTCAAACTGTGGTACTGACATCGAGGCCACAAAAGACACACACAGCACCACTGAATCTCTGTGAAGATACCTGATGGAAATTAAAAGAGCACCCTTAGACTTTCCCTTCTCTAAATCCTCAGTGCCCATGCCTGAATGCCATGGGCAGGAAGGGAAACCAAAGCAGGGAAAAGTTGAGTGGCTCTTGAAAGCCATGAGAGCCTTTCTGAACATTGCTGTTCTTTGGCAAAATGTTCTCACGCTGTCCTTTGGTGGCTGAGATGCTTAACCCTGAATGTCTGTGATCTGAGACCCCTTGTGGGGTGAAGAGGATCAGAAACATGACTATAAAGCCAGTGTTAAAAGGGATCCTTTAAAAAGCAGACAACAAGGAAGGGAATCTTGCACTGAATCATTTGCTACAGAAAGTCATGTACTGAAGTCTCTTGACTTTGCCATGAGTCACAGCCTCCAAGCCATACACTGGTCGGGAGAAGGGGAGGGTTGACCTCACAGCTGTGACTCTCAGTTCAAGATGATCAACCATTTCTTTAAAGTCTTCTGGAGATGACTCATGTCCCTCCCTTCACTCTACAGCCTGCAAGCAAAAATGTGTGGCCTGGCAGGGGAGCGATGGAAGGTATCTACCACAGACCATCAGGCTTTTTCCTCAGGTGAAAACTGTCCGTCGCTTGTTGAGTTGTGCAGTCTGTAAGCATGATGAGCTCCTTGCCCACTATTTGTAGGCAATTTAAAAAAGCAGGAAGAGAAAGATTGTGGGGTTTTTTTGTGTGGTTTTTGTTGTTGCTTGTTTGGGGTTGTGGGGTTGTTTTATTTTTTTACCAGAAACAACAATTTTAGCGTTTAAAATGGTAACAGTTTCGTCCCCCGCCCTGAGCTGTTAATCCTCCATCAGAACATGAATGCAGTGAGTTTTTAAAGATGCCTGAGATGTGTCTCTGTTGCCCACTCTGCAGGGAATCAAGGCAAAAAGGGTAGGTGCAGGGTGCCAGAGATGGGCAAGGGAATGGTTGCCATTTTTAAAGGGAGGCTGGTCACTTGCAGAAGGTGGTAGGAGACATGTTTTCCCCACATGCTAGAGGACAAAAGTGATTCAGGAACTCCACTGCAGTCTGGGAAACTAATAAGGATCATGGATGGGGAAAAAAGACAAAGGATCTAGTCTTCCAGCAAAATCCTGAAGTGAGCTGGGCTCCTGAGTCTTCTACATAGGCACTGTGTAGCAGCTCCTGATTTGGTGAACTGTTTAGCTCTCCAAATCCCATTGAACACTCTTCTCTTTGCCATAGAGTTTGCTGAGTGGCAAACTCAGGCCTGGGAGGAATCAGAGCCATTGTATGGACCAGGAAATGGAGGCTGGACTGCTTGTACAGCCTTTTTCTGGGAGAGCAGTGCAGTTCTGCTGCACACCGTGCTGAACGAGGCAGAGATGCTGTGGGATGGTGGGATGCTCCTCTGAGAACCAAGAGATGTCTGAGTTCCTGCTGAGCTCTCCTGTGGCACTGGGAATGCTACCTGCAGCACAGGACAGTGTCAGGCACAGGAGTCTGTGGAAACCTCAGACAGGGTCAGATGCAGTTAAGAGGATCTTTCAATTCCATTGGGACATTTTGAGCAAGTGTGTGGTGCTGTAGAGGAAATGAGGGTCCAGATGGAAGAACAGAGCTCCTCCAAAGGCTGCAGCCATGCTGGCAGTTTGGAAGAGGTTTGAATAATGTTTCTGTCTGTGTTTGTATGTGATGAGCACTGCTGCAGAAGAAGATGGCCAGAGGTAATGTTGGTCAGGGTGATAGACCTGGTACACTTCACATGTTTGAACAATGTTATCTCAACCAGAGTTGGTCATCTGAGTCAGTGCACTGGAGAGGTTTCAGGAACCCTGTCCTAACATGACACATCTCAGACAGGATGACTTTTAACTGGAGGATGTGGAAGATGTGTGGGGCTGCAGCAGAACTGTGACTGGCTGAGGTTGAAGAGTCCAGCTGAAAATTTTGGCAGGGCTAACAGACTCTGCAGGGAAAGACTGGATTAGGACTGGGACCTGGAACAAAGCAGCCTGAGATAATCTGTTGGAAGATCTTGAATTAACCTGTGATAATCATCTTCCTGTGGAGAACAAGCTGCCAGTTGACCTCCCCTTCTGGGTGGGTGAGCTGGCACACTGACAGGGTAGATGTCAACAAAGCTCTGGAACCCTGCAGAAAGCAACTGATGTGGAGGGTCCCGCAGTGCTTGGAGTCATAGCCCACAGAAAGTGCTCCCTGCTGGGTGGAAACAGAAGCATTTTGGAGCACCAGCATGATGCTGCATAGGTGATGACAGCCCAAGTTGCACAGCATTATCTGTCACATGAATATTATCATTGCAGCAGGAGATGAAGGAGCTAGCAATCTGAAAGCAAAAGGGACACTCGCTGTTTTGAAAGTGAAAATTGCTCCACAATCCCTTGTATTATCAGAGACTGCATTTGCAGTACTGAAAGGCAGGGCATATAGTGAGCAGGTAAAACTCTTGGCTTTTTTTTAGGGGTCAGCTAAAGGAATATGGACTAAAGGAGCTAGAGGTAAATAACTGGAAAAGATGTTGGTGTGATAACAGCTGGGAAAAGCACTTGTTATTGTGTGGAGTGTATTCAAGTCCTTGGTGCTTTTAAATCCAGGACTCAGTTCACTGAAAGGTCAAGGATTGAATCAGTGAGAGAGAATATAAGGATGTCTCCAGGGAATGAGAAACCCTCAACAGAACACGCCTAGAGCTGAGAAAGCCCCACTGCCCAAAGCCACATCTCGACAAGCTCTCCCTTCTGCTAAGGCAGGAATGAAAAGATGAGCTGAATTTCTACTGCTGATGTCAGGTGCTGAAGGGTGTGTTCTCTTAGGTTTTTATTGGTTATAGCATGGGAGAAAAATGGAATATTTAGATACTGTTGAAAGAGGTAAATTAAAAGTGAAAAATCTCCATAATGGCTGGGAAATCTGGGTTGGTGGTTTGAGAGGAAGCAAAGAAGCTTGTGCTGCTGAAGGTGGTGGGACTTGATCTCCACTGCACCAGGCTGCGTGTTCAGTGCTGCCACACCTGCAGCAAAGCACCAGGATCATTGTAGGAGCTTTCCTTCTCCCAGAGATGAAAGCTTGAGAGCTTCCCTGTGGTTCTCAGGGGTACACACTTCACAAGCTGGGATGTGCAAGGTTTGCAGCAAGCTCTTAGGGTCCACAGAATTGTCCATTCTTGCTCTGTATGGGCCTCAAGAGCCCAAGGACATGTGGCACAAAAGTGGGTAGAGTCCCAAACTCATGCAGCATGAGCATGATGTGCATGGTGCCTGGTAGAGGAATGGACTTGGGTTTGTGCCTAGATGCTGTTTCACATCTCACTGAGTGGTGTGTGCAAGCATCCAGCCAGCAGTGTGTGCTTGAAACCAGATGCAAGTAAATACTGCAGTGTGTTATACAGACCAGAGCAGACACAACCACAGAGCTCTGCAAGAGGAAACAGCCAGCTCCAGAAAAAAACAGGGAAGCTGTGCTGTGGTGTACACTAGTCTTTATTTCCTTGCAGTAGCGGTGACTAAGGTTGAGATATTCATGTCCTGGGAGGCAATCACTGTAAAAGAGGTGGTATGGAATGGAATGGAATAGAATGGAATGGAATGGGTTGGAAAGGACCTTTGAGATCATTGAGTCCAACATATCATCCAACACCATCTAACCAACTAAACCATGGCACCAAGCACCCCATCCAGTCTCTTCCTAAACACCTCCAGTGATGGTGACTCTACCACCTCCCTGGGCAGCACATTCCAATGGCCAATCTTTCTATGAAGAACTTCTTCCTAACATCCAGCCTAAACCTCCCCTGGTGCAGCTTGAGCCTGTGTCCTCTTGTTCTGGTGCTGGTTGCCTTGGAGAAGAGACCAATGATATTTCCAATGTCAGAAAAATGTCCTGGGGTTTACCTCTTTGAAGGAAGCAAGGACAGAGTGAGCTTGTGTGTGCAAAAAGGGATCTGCAGCAGGGACGGGCGAGTTAGCCAGGCTTGCTGGGGAGCTGCTCAGTGCTGCTGGAAGTACATGGCTTTGTATCACGCTGCTAGGCTGAGTGCTCAGGTAGGGTGTGAGAGGGACGGTTGCCTTTTCTTTCTCTTTGATGTTAATTATTGGTTTTTAGCACAGCTGAATGGGAAATAATGTTAGTTGCCAGAAACGGCTTTGCAGGAGCCCCTAGGAGGCACTGCAGACGCTCAGGCATTCAGGCACAGCCCACAAGGAACAAATGGGGAACTGATACATGTGAATAGACTATGGGTTCGAATAGCTCCCAAACTCACCAGGGAATGTTGCTAGCGTCTGAACATTGTGGGAGGAGAACCAGGATTTATCCAGGGGAGATTCACTTACCATAAATAAATAAAAATAAATAAGTAGGCTAAATTAGTAATGAATGCTCCAGCCAGCTCCAATGCTAAATAAACACACTGAATTGGAATGGAAGCACTAAAGCTTGTTTGAACTGCAGCTAGAAATCCGAGGAGAAATAACTGTGTGGCACTTAAATTAAGACTCCCTATAAAATATAAATATGTGATATAAAATATAGATTTACATTTTAAAAGTGATTTTATTTTATTTTTACCTCCTGAGATGGTAAAGATTCATCTGCTCCCCGCTTTTGGAAGGCTTGAACAAGACCCTCTTGGATGCTGCACAGTGACACAAATCACTGAAGGCTTATAAAATTCCTTGATGCACGTTTTTGGACAGTAACTATATTTGTGGAGGCTCTCATGAGGGTGCATTTCCAGTGATATGAGAGTGTTTTAAATGCACATAGCTACCTCCAGATAAAGCATTTTTATGGCATTTTCCACACTATGTTGTTGTTGGGGGGGGGTTTGCACAACTTTAATTATACAACTCGAGCCGAATTGGTAGAACTTATATGTGAAGATAAGCCCTTTAGCAAGGCAGACTCCTGCACTTGAACTTAAAAGAAAATCATATTCTTCTTGTGAGTTCCCCCGAGAACAGCTGGGAAAATCAATAGCTGCTCCACCAGGCAGGAGAGACTCTGCTTTGTAGGCAGCCCAGGGAGTGCTGTGGTGCAAATGTTTGCTTCTGCTCTGATCACAGCGTAGCTGAGATGACCCACCTCTGGGTGGCATGAGGCTGCTCAGGGACCACCAAGCACGAATCAGCCTTTCCTGGCCACTTTAGACCATTTATTACACTATGCACAGATGCACTGGAGCTGCAAACTCTGGTGCGAGTCAAAGACTTAAGAGCAGTTTGAATGTGGCTGTGCTTGATGCAAAGAAAACCAATGTGCAAATGGAGCTCTCAAGAGGGGGTCAAGGATATTTCCTTTGGAGAAAATGCAGTTGCCCCTTTACTGTGGGCAAAAGCCCTGGGTGATGGGGTGGGACCAGCTTTGGAACTCCATGGGGCCAATCCTGGTTGATGGGCTGGGCATGAACAGCAATGTTGGTGGTTTAGCCTCTGGTTTGTTGGTCGGCCTAGAGAAACCAATATGCCCTGTGGGATTAAAAGTGCTTTGGAGGTTGAGTGGCAGCTGGAAATTGATACTGATATCTCAGTGATGGACAAGAGTGCCTCTGTGCAGATTGGCAATTACATGCCTCTGAGGATGTGGGGCAGCATGCTGCTAGTGACGGGGAAAAGAGCTATCAGGAGCTAAGATTTACTAGTTCACCTCATAAAAATAGGATTATCTCCATCCCTGAGTTCTGTAGAGCAGCTCGTAGAGGCAGAATGTATCTGTAGTCTCTGACTGTGCTACACAACAAACAGAATATAAGAAGAAACTAATAAAGTATGCATTCTCCCAATGTGAACAGAAAATGAAAAAAATAAGAGCTTTTTGCTTTATTATAATAGCATGGAGCAGAGAGAAATAATGGCTCTGCATATGAAATAGAGTTAGGAGGATAATCAGCTCAAACCTCCTATGATCCTACAACAGAGGCACCAACACTGGAGGCAAGCAGGGAGACTTAATAAATTAAAGTGCAACTAAAATAGATTCATGGCCATTTAACAATGTGTCAGGGCTCCTAGAGAAACGAGTATAATGTATTTAAGTCTAATGTACAAATAACTTTAAACAGAAAAGAATGAGGGAAGGAGAAAATGGGAGATTTATTGCAGCAAGCAGCTGAGGTCAATTTGCTTTCGGAGAGCAGGAGGAGAAAATGGCACAAGCGTGCCTGAAGGTGGCTGCAGCACTTCCTTCTTCCCTCAGTAGGAAGCAAAACGGTGAGAAAATATCTGAATACCCTCACAGTGAATTATTCAATGGAATGGCTAAATGTGATTTCTCACCTTGAATTTTCCTGGAGCAGTCACCTGCTGCCCTAGTCAACAGCCCCATGTCACGAGAACCAACCCCAGCCCCTCCTGAGTGTCAGCTCTGTGACTTGGCTGCCCGACAAACATTGACATGGGTTTGGGTATTTTGGGATTTTGTTTGGGTTCCTTGGGTTTATTTGTTTGTTTTTTTTCAGTTGGTTTGGTTTATTTGGGGTGGTTTTTTGTTGGTTGGGATTCTTTTGTTTGTGTGTGGGGTTTTGGGTGCTTTTTTATTTGTGTGGGAGGTTGTTTGGCTGGTTGGTTCCCCCCGGGATTAAAATAGTCATTAATTCCAACATTTAATGGCTTTACTATGATGGTGCTCGCACCTCTTTCATGTTTGCTTTTTGTGACCTGTTTAGCACTGCTGTCAGTGCTGTTCACAGGCTCCTGGATATTAGAAATGCTTTATACAACCAGGACAGCCATTTGTTTTGTTGTTTCTGGAGACTGAGCCACTAACCATTACATTAGAGAGACTGAACTTCTGCTCCAGAAGGGCTGCTTTTGGCTGTTACCCTAACGAACATACTATTGCTAGATAAAAATAGATAAGAACTTTAAGCTTCAGGCTTCAAAGATACCTTAGAAAAATGAAAAATCAGGACTTGCCTCTTCTGAAGTTGATATAAAACTCTACTGATGTCAGTAGCACAGGTGTGAGGCTTGGGAAGGCTTATAACACGAGAGAAATGTTCTTGTTCTTTGCTTTATGAATCAAATGTTTGATTTAAAGTTTGTAAATGTACTTTAGAAGTCTTTGGCTTAAATCTCTTATTTGAGGAAATAAGGTATCTTAGGCTCTTATTATTGAGCTAAGTCTAAAAACAAGTGTGAAAGAGAAACAGCTGTAGGCAAATGTAAGCCTTGATGCTGCTTAAAGATCTCAGCAAATGGGCTGAGGTCCCTGAGCCAGCCAGCAGCCTCTGTGCACTGGGCTCCACCGGTGTAAATCTAACTGCAGGATCAGTTTTGCTGTGAAAGTACAACAGCAAAAGGGAAAAAAACAAACCCAAACCCACCCAGATTATGTTGTCAGGGATACTGAAAACCTGCTTCTCTGACTGAGTTTAAGTGGAGCAAGAGTGCCCATGACGGCAGGTCTTGCCTCTGTCTAGCTCAGTGCATTAGTTTGAGTTTAAAAATAATTAGCTTTGTAGGTAAGCTGTAAGTGTAACTGTATGAGAGATTTACTAGGGGAGAATTTTGTCTTGCTTCACTGTTACTCTCTCCAGATGTGCTTTCCTGGCTGTGTGTGCCAGGCACAGGCTTTCTCTCTGTAAAGCCTGGGAGGTTTCCGCATTGCGAGGAGCAGAGCTCCTCAGTGCCCCAGCGCCGGGGAGGATTTGCAGTATTGCTCACTGCAACAGGGCAGAGTGAATGTGCTCTCAATTATAAAATTAGCCCTTTCACAGTTCATGCCATTTGCAGTCCTTCACTGCAGTAGGGCTTCATCGGGATGCAGAACATGTTTACAGAGCCCTTTTGCCTCCTGCTCCATCATTTTTGAAACCGCAGCAGACCTTCCCAGCAGCTCTGCTGGTTTTATTTGTTTGTTTACTTTCTATTATCCCTCTTGTTCTCCACACTCCGAGGTCAGTAGATGACCAACAAGCCTGACCAATTTATTCCTCTGCATGACAAAAGAGACTTGGGTCACCCAGAGAGCAGTGAACTTCTATTTCTGTTTCACTGGGGTTGCACCACAATGATCTGCACACCACCAGTCAGCCACCATATTGATGAGATTAGCTGGTAATTAAAAACCCGGCCAAGCCAGGCAGAGGAAGATGACTCAATTAGCAGAATGTCACTGAATCTAATTTACTTTGCTTATCACAGATTTATTCTCTAATGAATTAGAAAAGAAGAGCAGGACACCTTCAGAGGGAGATCTAGGGGCTTAAAGGCTTAAGAGCTTGCTAACCCCTGTATGCTCCATGTTTGCAGGAGTGAGCCGATACTGCTCATCACAGGGGAAGATTGGCTCCCAGTGAGAGAATACATCAACAGAAGTCTTGCTGTTGGCTGTTTCGTGTGACAGCTGCTGGTTAGGGCCAACTTTCCTTTGTTTATAAACCTTCACATACTTTTAAGTTGATAGTAAGCAGGGGCTGTGAATGTGGTGTCATTGGAGTTGTGCTCGGTGAGCGTTTGGTCTCAGCGCTGGTGGGACTGACACTGACCGTGAGAGTTGGCCAACAAAAGTGTGAGGCATTTCCTGGAAACTAAAGCATGTCAGAAATAGACATTTTCCACTGTAATAACTATTTTAAGGCACTTCTCAACATTTTTCTCCTTTCAAATGTGATGTTTGGATGATTAACAATTAGAACAGCGTGTTTTACCAAAGCCCTTTGGAAATGCTTTTAAGAGACTATTGGGCAGATGTACAGCTGAATTTGTGTGTAAAGTGGAGACTATAAACCATTATCTCTTCTACTCTCTTCATAGTAGATTACGTAGCATATTATGGTTGATATTACCGAGCCCTGAGCTTTTAATCTGATCTGCATGACAAAGCCCACATGGCTTTGTGGGTCTTGCTGAGCTCACAGGGACTGTACAGGGGGTCTGGACATGCTGGTCACGCAGTGGGATCAGGACTACAGGCTGTGAGTCTGTTACTTTCTTTGGAGCTTGTGTAATACTGATCAATATCTGACATTTTTAGCCTGGGAAGATGATTTCTGGCTTTGTAAAGAGAGCAAACCAATTGGAGCAAACCACCTCTTTCTGATAACTTTGTTCAAGTAAGAATAAATATAACAGAAAATATGAAGCTTTTAAAGCTTCCAAAGATATTAGAGAATTTCTCTCCGGAGACTTAATCTGTGCTGGCATCCCTAACAGTCCAGTGAACTGGGTTGGAAACTGTAATGAAATGCATGCCTTTCTGCAGGTCTGTATGGACACGTTGCTTGCAGAAGGGAGGGAAGGGTGGAAAATGAGAATGGATGGAATGGAAAGTCTTCTCTATTTCTGTCCTGAATCCATTACCAAGGTATGAGAAATATCAGTTCTGTGAGGCTGTAACTGTTCCTAAAACTCATTCCTTTCACTAAATTTATAGTGCAGCTTTCACACAGAAGAAACAAACGTTCAGATGTAGATTACTGTGCAGAGACAGACACAAGTATTTTGCAGTTTTAAATGCTGCACATTAAATACTCTCTCTTGCTGTTTTCAACCCTTATTTCCTCATTTCTTGCCCCAACAGTTCTGTGTATCACTGAAAGCAATTTCTTTAACAACATGCAGTCGTTACAGAGCTGCTTCTCTACCCCATCTCCGCTGCAATAAGCTCTTTTGCAGAGATTTGACCATTGCCAAACGTACTTCTATGAACTAGCCTGGACAGACCAAAGCTCACTAAGGTACTCTCATTAAGCTAATAACGCCAAGGAAGTCCAAATCCTCTCCACTGAGTCACTGGAGTTGCAGCACCAGGAGGTAGTGTCACGTTCAATGCTGTCAGCAGCTCTTTGTAGTGGGGATTTTGAATGTCTGCAGTTACTGAGGTCATGACTCCAAGACTTGTATAAAACTAAGTGAACTATATAAATGTATAGCTGGCTGTAGCACTGATATTAGCAATTATTCATTCCATTCTAACTCCACTGACAATACAATGATTAGCCTATTTATTGCTTGCTCTGTTGTCTGGAGAACAGCATTGACACACACTGCTCTTCTCAGGTATATAAGCCAGAAAGCCCAGCTCAAAGTACCTACAGTCTCAGAGCTAGATCTGTTCTGTTCACAGTGAGTAGACCTTACTCCCTACACCTCTCTAATTACTTTCGTGATGGAAAATGGTGCAGACTTCCATAGAAGCATCCCAGTCTGGTTCCAAGAAGAATAACATAGGCAGCAAGAGAGATTAAATATTCATGTGATTTTGGATGCAGAGACTGGGTCTTTTCCTGGTGTCTGTCAGTGAGCAATTTCTTGAAGGTTTGGAGAACAGATTGCAAACCACAGGTCAATTTAGAATGGCTCTGTTGTTGCAGCATTGGGGCTGGTGTAAACATGAAGTAGAAGTATTAAAGAGATAGGAGCGAATGCAAGTGGTGAAGAAAACTGGGGAACTCCTCAAGGACCTGAGGATGAGAAACTTAGTCTTGATGCTATCAAATAAAGATAGTAAGAGGAGAGAAGTTGAAGGATGGTATCAGCAAAGGTTATAATGGAAAAGATGAGGCTGGACTGGAAATGTAAGGAAGCCTGCAGGTATGGGTGCCAGATGATGGCTGGGTGTTGTAGGTGATGAACAGAGTGCTGTATCATTGCACAGGAAGGAGAGATACCTTCTAGGAAGGTGTAAATGAGAGAGATACCTTATGGAAAGGTGTAAATGACTGAAAATGTGTCAGTTTAGAAGAAAAGAAAGATGTGAGTCCAAGACAGAGGTGTAATTGGAACTGGTGCTTTCACTTGCTATAAATCCCAGGGATGGGATAGATCAAAGGGGAATGGATCCTAGGATTAAGAGTATTGAATGAAGACTCTCCCCCGAGGCACTCTGGTTGTTAGAGTCAGTGTAGGCATCACTGTTACACTCATAAGCAGTACCATGGAAAAGGACTGTTCCAACAGATCCCAAGCCCAGTCATACAGAATCCCTCTTCCCCACGGGGTCTCAAAGTGCTCTATAAATCAAAGAAACCAAATCAGAGAACCCAAATCTTTATATTTTTCCATTTACTTTTTAGTGATATGACTACAAAATGCAATGGACAAAAGGAACTGAGGCCTCTCAGGTTCATGTGTAAACCAGAGATGATCCACTGCTCTGATGATTTTGGGGTATCTTTTTTTAGATTGCCATCATCCATGCGTGGCTCTCTCTTAACTCCTTCAGGGACCCCATCCTTGGTCCCTCCCTGCTGCAGCAAGGCAGCTATGGTTCATTTAGCTGGAGAGAGTTTGGAGGCAAGCAGAGGCTGTGTGGATAATAAGGCACAGGAGGGCCTTTTATTGCTTTTGTGGGAGCTGAAGATGAGCACAGCAAGGAATGGTTTCATTCACACCTAACAAGCTAGACACCATCAAGTGTCGCTTTTAATTCTCTGCTCATTGATTAGACAGAGACAGGGGAGTTCAGAGCCCTGTCCAGCATTGCCATGTGCATTGCTCTTCCTCACATTCCCAGCCAACTGTCCTGCAGTAATTGGAGTCCACATCTTTGCACAGGAGTCAATAATTACCATCACTGCTCATCGTGTGAGTGCTGGGTAGTGGTGTGAGGGGATGAGGGGTCCGAGAGCCCTGAGGAGGAATATCCGTGTCTGCCTCTTGGAGTTTCATCCTGGCAAAGCATGGCTGTAAAGGAAGAAGAGCAGAGTGAGGGGAAAGGAAGCCGAGTGCATAGCTGAGAGGGAGCATCTGTTAAGAGAGGAGAGTTTCTGCCTCTTGCAAGAACAGGAGTAGAAAAGCTGAAATTTTGTTTCTGTGGAGCTGAGGCTGTTTGCTTTTCCCTAAGCTCACCTATGCCCTGCTCAGCAGCGTATCTGCCTGCAGATTGCATTTCAGCTGGGAGTTTTCTCCTCCTAAAACTATTCCCTGGCATCTGGTTGCCCAGCCACAGTGCTGCTCCTTGCATGTTTGCATTACTGTATTTGACTCTTGTGCGTTGCAGGAGGAGATATACAGGGCTGGCTACTGCCTCTGCCCTGGCTTGGGGCTCACCCATTGCCTGGCTCCAAACAGGTGTCCAGGTGCCAAAAGTGCTTTGGATAGAGAGAGGGAACGAGAGGTTCTCTCAGCACAGGGAGGTGCTATGCCAAAACCAACAGATCAAGTAGTAAAGCACCAAGAAATTTTAACATGACCTAATAAAAACACAGAGACACAGCCTCACCTAATAAAAACACAGAGACAGCTATTGCTGCAGTCAAGGAAACCATCCTGGAGCTCTGGGGAAAATGAGAGCCCTGTAGCAGCCCTGCATCTGTGGAAAGTGGAGAAAAATGGGGAACAGAAGACACAAAAATGAGACAAGTGAGAAGAAAAAGGAGCTGGGATGCCTGAAAGCCCTTCTTCCAGCTGCTCAGCTGCTTCTGTGGGCTGGGACCCAAATCTAGGAGGTGGTCTGTCCTCCTTGCCTTGGCAAACTGCAGCTTAGCGGGCTAAATCCAGCATGGAGCCAGTCTTGTGAGGAAGGTGCTCAAGTACTTAGAAAAAAGACTATTTAAAGAGACAACAACAAAACCAAACCAAAACCAACAATCCCCAGCACCCAAAAGTTGCTTTTATCAGAAATGGAGAGAGTGGAATAAGATCATGAATCCTTTAGCAATGGTATCTATCTATTAGCCAAATAACATTGCAGTCTTTGACCCAGCCTCTCAAGGCCTTCTACAGATGAATACCAATGACCCAGGGCTTCATTATCCCATCATTACACAAATCCTGCTGTTAATTTATGTATAGGAAATAACTAGCAGCTACATAAGGCTCCGTCAGCTGCATAATTGCCGCATATATTATAAACCAGCAGCAAATGCTGTCTGTGAATACAAACCATCTCCTGCTCATTAGAAACCTGCAAGAATTAATTAACCAGGGTGTGATTCTGCCACTTGTAGCCATAGGGATTGTCCCGGTGTGGCTCAACAGCCAGTTATCTTGGTCTGTCCAATGAGTTTAATGGGGACACCAGAGTAACCAAGATGGGTCTCTGTCTTAAACCAAAACCAATGGAGGCAAAATTTGGTACTAGAATGAGGGGAAGGCAGACACAAACCCTACCAGTGCCTGCAAGAGAAGCGCTCCTGCTCAGGTTCTGCCGCCTGTCTAAACCCATTGGTTTCCAAACCAAAGCAAAGCTGTTGCAAGGGGAAGGTCTCACCCTGCATTTATCTTGCGCTCTCAGCTCCTGATCCATGGAGATTCCAGTGGTCACATCTGCTCTGCAGAGGTGACCATCACTGAGCTATGTCTGCTGGCATCGATCCAGCTCTGTGTGAGAGCCTGGTAGCTGCTCCGTCCCTGCAGGGGTGTGAGGAGGCCGTGTCCAACCTGCTACGGGACCAAGTGCCTTTTTCCTTCCCGTCTCTTTTGCCAGTGTTAGAGCTCTTGGGCAGCAGTTCCAGATGAAACCTTTAAAACAAATGAAATGACCCTATCATTTAAATTAAAAAATGAAAGGATTTAGGAATTTTCCACGGTGACATTTGTATACCAAGATGAATTTCCTAGCACAGTGCTTATAAATTCCCAAGCTCCTGTTTGCTTGTGTGTGAGAAAAATATGCTCTGCTAGACTGTAGCAATTACTTCAATTACTCATACACCCATTATGGAAAAAAAACCCCTTCTAGTCTGCTCTGAGCCTGTGTTTCTTTAGTGCCACCTGATAATAACTTCCTGCTTGAATGATGGCCACTAATTTTGTTTCTGGTTCCTGAATGTCAATCGTGCATATGCTTTTGAAACTCAGGTCAGGGCAGTAGATAGGGAACATGTGGGTGCAGGTTTTCAGCTCAGCTTATTGTGAGGAGTGGAACTGGGCTTTACCCAGCCCATGGTGTGAGTCTTTGGTAGCTGTATCAGTGAAAACTGGACAGAAAATATACATAAAGAAGAGAAACCTCTGCTGGTGGGAAGTGCTAGCCAGGAGTACTGGGACATTGAGGGTGAGAGGTGGCTTTGACTTTTGTTCCTAATTTCAGATGGCAATGGTTAGCAGGCAGTCAGCCACCTTCCTTCTGGTATGAAGGGAGGTATAGACAGGTGGGGGTTGGTCTCTTCTCCCATGCAACCAGCACCAGAACAAGAGGACACAGTCTCAAGCTGCACCAGGGGAAGTTTAGGTTCAAGGTGAGGAGAAAGTTTTTCACAGAAAGAGTTATTGGCCATTGCAATGTGCTGCCCAGGGAGGTGGTGGAGTCACCATCCCTGGAGGTGTTCAAAAATGGTTTGGAGGTGATACTTGAAGCCATGGTTTAGTTAGTCATGAGGTATTGGCTGATAGGTTGGACTTGATCTGAGTTCTTTTCCAACCTTACAGATTCTATGATTCTGTGATTGTGATGTGTTACAGTTTGAAGGGGGAACTTTAGCCTAGATCCTGCCCGCAAAGAGTATATAATTCATTGGATTGTTATTGAGGATATAGAATAGAGGCATAAGCAGTTCTCTCTCTTTTCTTCTCCTGTCACTTCTGCTTGCAACTTTCTCTTTCTTCTGTGGCGTTACCACGGCTATCTTAGGATGGATATTAGGAAGAAATTCTTCCTAGAAAGAGAGATTGGCCATTGGAATGGGCTGCCCAGAGTCACCATCACTGGAGGTGTTTAAGAAGAGACTGGATAGGGTGCTTGGTGCCATGGTTTAGTTGATTAGATGGTATTGGGTGATAGGTTGGACTCAAAGATCTCAAAGGTCTTTTCCAACCTGGTTAATTCTATTCTATTCTGTTTTGACTACTATGTGAAGAAATGGGAAGGAGGTGAATGGGTCTCCTGGAGTCATCCAGGGTGGGTCTGAGGAGTTTCTGTGTTGTTTATAAATTGTAAATATACATATATATATTGTGTATTTTATACATAGTCATTGTATTTCGTATTTCTAGATTTTAACTTGCTTGTGAATAGAATAGGAATAGAATAGGATAGAATAGAATAGAATAGACCAGGTTGGAAGATACCTTAGAGATCATCGCATCCAACCTATGATTCAACACCACCTAATCAACTAAACCATGCAACCAAGCACCTTATCAAGTCTCCTCCTAAACACCTCCAATGATGGTGACTCCACCACCTCCCTGGGCAGCACATTCCAATGGCCAATCACTCTTTCTATGAAGAACTTCTTCCTAACCTCCAGCCTAAACCTCCCCTGCTGCAGCTTGAGACTGTGTCCTCTTGTTCTGGTGCTGGTTGCCTGGGAGAAGAGACCAACCTCTGCCTGTCTACAACCTCCCTTCAGGTAGTTGTAGAGAGCAAATGTAGCTTCATTTGCTTCCATTTCAAACTGAGCTAGTCTGGCAGTTTTCTTTTGGGGATAGTTTTCTCCACATTAGTGGTGGTGTGTGTGTGTAATTTCAGCCCACCACACAGTGCTGAATTCCCAACAAAGTCCAGCAGTAGCAAATCTACTTTGAGTCATTTTTTGCACAAAGTTAGGAAAAGCTGCAGTTCCCAGGAAGGAGTCTGCTTATTCTTTTCAAGTTGATGGAGTTATTTTGAGTTTCTTGCTACTATTTTAAGCAAACTGCATGTTTTGAAGAAGGAAAAAAGAATGTAAAAAAAAAAATTAACCCCCCTATTTTGAAGCAGGGAATACTGCTGATTTTTGACATTTTGTTGGTGGACACACAAAAATAATATCTATGAGGTCATACCTCAGTTATGGGCACAATCCTGTGCCCATTTTTCCCCTGGGAAAGGCCGCTTTTGCTTTCTTACTGGTGGAGCCTGTGGGAGCTGAGGTGCCTCCTCTTCCAGAGGAAGCCTTCAAAGTGCTCCAGAAAGGCTTAAAATAGCTCACTGTTGAAGCAGCCCCAAAGGACCAAAGCAAATCAAGTCCATCAGGCAGGGACATTTTTAGTTTGACCACTTCTTTCCCTAATCAGAATACAATGTGTCCTCATTAGAATGAGAGACACGAATGAAAGATGATGAAATCTGGTTTGATCAAAATGACAACATCATAGAATCAACCAGGTTGGAAAAGACCTCAGAGATCATCAAGTCCAACCTATTACCTAATACCTAACACCTCATGACAATTAAACCATAGTTTCAAGGGCCACATCCAAGCTTTTTTTGAACACCTCCAGAGATAGTGACACAACCACCTCCCTGGGCAGCACATTTCAATAGCCAACAACTCTCTCTGTGAAGAACTTTTTCCTCACTTCAAGCTTAAATTTCCCCTGGCTCAGCTTGAGACTGTGTCCTCTTGTTCTGCCACTGGTGCCTGGGAGAAGAGACCAACCCCCACCTGTCTACAGCCTCCTTTCAGGAGGTTGTAGATAAAAGGTACAGATTACTGATCTAAGACATTTAACTTTCTTAATGATCTTCATTTTTTGGGGGGGGGGGGGGGGTGTCACTTTTTTAAAGACACAGGTTGGGAGTTTGTGCCTGTGTAGTTATTTTTGTTTCTCTCTTACATGTGCCTTTTGGCTGTCTTCAGCCCAAATATCTGGGTATGTACCTGTGAGGATAGGCTGAGGGAGCTGGGGTTGCTTAGCCTGGAGAAGAGAAGGCTCAGGGGAGACTTTATTGCTCTCTACAACCACTTGAAGCCAGGCGGGGGTTGGTCTCTTCTCCCAGGCAACCAGCACCAGCACAAGAGGACACAGTCTCAAGCTGCAGCAGGGGAGGTTTAGGCTGGATGTTAGGAAGAAGTTCTTCATAGAAAGTGTGATTTGCCATTGGAATGGGCTGCCCAGGGAGGTGGTGGAGTCACCATCACTGGAGGTGTTTAGGAAGAGACTGTATGGGGCACTTGGTGCCGTGGTTTAGTTGATTAGATGGTGTTGAGTGATAGGTTGGACTTGATGATCTCAAAGGTCTTTTCCAACCTCGTCTGGTCTATTCTATTCTATTCCTATTCTCTTCCTATTCCTATTCTCTTCCTATTCCTATTCTCTTCCTATTCCTATTCTCTTCCTATTCCTATTCTCTTCCTATTCCTATTCTCTTCCTATTCTCTTCCTATTCTCTTCCTATTCTATTCTATTCCTATTCTATCCTATTGTCTTTGTAAACTGTTTTCTCATTCATTTATATTCAGTTTGCCTACTGGAAGTTCCTATTAATAGTTAGGGAAAGCCTTATGACGGCAGCATGCTTTTCTCAGGGGCAAGGCTGACAGAAGTTGTCAGTTTCATATTACTGGAGGAAAATATTCAATTTAATGTCAATCAGGACTTTCACAACAATGCCTTTAAGTGGTTCATTTTGTCTTACAAACATAAAGATCTTGCAGTGCATTGGCTTACCATGGTGAAATATTTCAAGCAGTTAATGTGATGAGGCATTTTTGGTTTATCCTACACTTCCATGGCATAAATTTGCTGCTTAATTAGCAAATCCCTGTGAATGCTTCTGGTAAAGAGTGATTACTTTCCTTTGGAAGTGTTGCCACTTCTCCTGTGGCTTAATTTAGGGTGCTGTGTTAAAGTCATGGAGGGCAAGGTGGGAAGAATTGTGTGCGAAGTTTTTGACTAGTTCTTGGTACCCTCACCCCAGCATTTTGCTACCTCTGACGTCTTCAGCATTTTAGAAGGTATTTCAACACAGTGAATTTTATACTGCCAATAAAACCCAATGGTGAGCTCACTGAGAAACTCCTAGATCTTGGAAAGCAATTAATGTTTGAAACACACAGTAATCTGTTTATTGCAGCATTTTACACTTCTACAAAATTAGGTTACCCTTCAGTAGCTGGTTGTAAACCACAGTGCAGAAAGATAAACTTGAAGTAGTAAATACTCTATATTACACTCTGTGAGTTTTTTTAATAGTCTAATTTGCAAAGGGGTATTGGAGAGAAAATGTTTACTGTTTCTAGCTTATTCTTGAAAAGCAAACAGTGGAGATACATAGATGATTAAACTGATCTTTGGGATGTGGAACGACACTAGAAATGGGTAGATTCAGATTGGATGTTAGGAAGAATTTCTTCACCATGAGGTTGGTGAGGCACAGGAACAGGTTGCCCAGGGGGTGGTAGAAGCCTCATTCCTGGAGGTTTTTAAGGCCAGGATGGATGTGGCTCTGAGCAATCTGATCTAGTGTGAGGTGTCCCTGCCCATGGCAGAGCAGCTGGAACTAGATGATCCTTGAAGTCCCTTCCAACCCTAACAATTCTATGATTCTATGTGGTAAATATCTTGATTCTAACAGTGGTAAAACTCTAGCTCCAGCTAAATGCTAATAAGCCAAGGAGCAGCAGCATTAATTAAACCTACAAAAGAGGTTAGATACTGTTGTACAGGCTTCTGAGCCTTTGGAGCTGCTACCAGTTGTCACCTAACCAAGCACCTTTGATCCCTCAGGGCTGTACCCACCTAGAGGACTCCCCAGCAATGCTTAGGGAGGGGTTGTCACTGCTGTGTGTTAGGACTTGGAGCATCACCATGGCATTCTGTGTAGCCAGCATCCTTGACAGCAACTCAGTGACCAGGTAGACTGAGCATTCCCAGTTGAAAGGCAGATACTGGGAAATTTGCAGTAGAAATTGTTCTGTAGGGCTGCAGTGGCTGCTCTGGCTGCACCGTGGTTGTCTGTCAGCACATAAACACCACTATGGCTATATCCCTTTGTATTTAGTATCCCTTTTTATGCTGTCAGTATTCCTTCCTCCACAAATCTATTTTCAAGGTGCTCTGAGTCCTTTGGCTTCGAGGTGAGGTGTTAAATCTTAAAGATATGCACTCTGGTGGAGAAATGATTCTTGAAAAGAGCTTAGATACACTGTTGGGGAGGGAAGGCTGTAAAGAAATGCCTTTGAAGATTCTTAATGTTCTCCAAAAATGAAATTCTACATTCTATTAGAGGGTGAGGCAAACTGGAGAGGTGTTTGCTGTCACTCTTTGGGTGGTGAGTTTGGAGGGCAACTGGTGGCTTGGCTACTCATGTGCCAAGCTGAGGACATACTCTGGTTCCCTTGTAGCACTGAGCCTCTTCAGCTCCTGAACATTAGCCTTCTGTCAGTTTTAAGAGTCAAACTGTTAAAATGGCCAGGGAGGACTATTTAAAGAACCCTGCACATCATTAACTGCACAGTAGTGAAGGTCTTTGCAAGATGCTTGATGAAGAGCTTGCAGGTTTGCAGCAGTAGCTAAGTAAATCTGCGCAAGGTAGAAACTCAGGCTGAGGAGGGCTGATCTGGTGCTATAAAGACATAGGTTGATTATGTGATAGAGATCACACATGCCTCTCTTGCAAATTAAAGTTAAGATACATTATTACAGACTGAGCTGTGAAGTTTTAGCCCAGGAAAGCTGAAAACATGTACCCTGGTTTTCTGCTCATTTACAGCAGGTTTGTGCCAGACTCTGTTCTGGACTTGTGTCGGTGGAAAGGCAAGGGAGCAGTGAAAGCTGAAAGGGGTCAGCCCTTTTCTTGTTGCAAAAGGCATTCATAAACAAGTGGTGCCATTCAGGGCTGCAACAGCCTATTGACAGAAGAAATCCTCTTTCTCTTTTTCTGTCACTGACACTAAAGCATCCTATTCTTGATTCTCCTGTCTAGTTAATGACTAGTTAGCAACAACTCTTTCTTCCTTAGGAAGCCCAGAGAGGCTAACCTAAGGCTGACCTTAAATTCATTGACAAGAAGGTACAATTGTATGGGTTTGGGCCAGGACACAGAACAGAAATAATGATTTGCTGTTGCTGATGGGCAGAGGGCAGAAATCTGAGACCTTTCTTTGACCTTCGGCAAACTCAGCCACAAAACCCCCAGATATTACTGTTCAGTCTGAAAGGGAAAGCAAGGGCTCAGAGATACCTAATAAAATAATCTGTGTTCCCTCTTGTGGCTCACCTAAAAGAAAAGCTCAAGTCACATTCAGGAGTCTTCCCCCCCACCCCCCAAAATCATATTCACCCTCTATATTAAAATAGAAGTAAATATGTAACTGTATTTCATATCACCACACCCACACAAAAGTCATTAAGCTTGTGACAGAAGGTAGCAAAGAAAGGACACAAAAATAAGTGGGAAAGCACTCTGGCTGAAGAGCATGAAGCAGTTGATAAGAATTGCCAGTTTTATAGTGGAAGGCTGCTATTGATGGGTTTCTTGTGGATTTTAGGTAGAACCCATGCCATTCAACACATTCATAAATGGCCTGGGAAAGGGGATTCATTAATTAATAGTGAGAAGATAAAGTTTACTGAAACAGAATATTCAGGATAGTAAAGCTAAAATGGTCTGCAGAATAAATATGAGCTAAAATGGTCTGCAGAATAAATATGATAAAGAGTGGCTGGGTGGCAACATGGAACCAAAGGCTCATTATTGATACATCCAAAGTAATACACCAGGGGAAAAATAACCTGAACTATTAATGCACCTTGATGGGCTCTAGATTAGCTATTTCCACTGAGGAAGGTGCACTGAAAGTCATTCTAAATATTGCCCTGAAAGCATCAGCTAATTCTAGCAGCAGTCAGAAAAGCAAATTGACTCTTAAGAATTATTAGGAAAGGAAGTGAGAACAAAGCAGCAAACATTATGCTGCTCTATAAACCTCTGCTCGTCTCCCTAATTTGGTATGCAGTTAGAGTCCTCCTCTCAGGAACCACAGAAGTAGGACCAGTACAGAGACAGGCATGAATATTACTCTACAGCTTCCATCTGAGAAAACTGCAAGTCTTCAGCCTGGGAAAGAGATCAGCAAGGAGAAGATAAAATAGAGCTCCTTGAAATCAGTGATGGTGTGGGGCAGCTGAACAAGGAATGATTTTTATTAATCATTTCTCTGTAGATGAAAAAAGGGAGAACGAAAGAGGCAGTGAATTTAAAGCACACACTAAAAGAAATCACTTGTGCCACTTACACACATGATGTGGAAGTCATGCATGAAAGACGTTCAGCTCAGTTATAAGCAGGTTCAGGAAGAAATCAGGCAGCTTTCTGAAGGGTCAGCCCACATGCTGCTGCACATGCAGGCCAATGGCATCCTGGCCTGGATCAGGAACAGTGTGGCCAGCAGGAGCAGGGAAGTCATTCTGCCCCTGTACACTGCACTGGTTAGACCACACCTTGAGTTCTGTGTCCAGTTCTGGGCCCCTCGGTTTAGGAAAGATGTTGACTTACTGGAATGTGTCCAGAGAAGGGCAACAAAGTTGGGGAGGGGTTTGGAGCACAGCCCTGTGAGGAGAGGCTGAGGGAGCTGGGGTTGCTTAGCCTGGAGAAGAGGAGGCTCAGGGGAAACCTTATTGCTGTCTACTACTACCTGAAGAGAGGTTGTAGCCAGGAGGGGGTTGGTCTCTTCTCCCAGGCAACCAGCATCAGAACAAGAGGACACAGTCTCAAGCTGTAGCAGGGGAGGTTTAGGCTGGTTGTTAGGAAGAAATTGTTCATAGAAAGAGTGATTGGCCATTGTAATGAGCTGCCCAGGGTGGTGGTGGAGTCACCATCATTGGAGGTGTTTAGGAAGAGTGTGGATGGGGTGCTTGGTGCCATGGTTTAGTTGATTAGATGGTGTTGGATGATGGGTTGGACTCGATGATCTCGAAGGTCTCTTCCAACCTGGTTAATCCTATCCTATCCTATCCTATCCTATCCTATCCTATCCTATCCTATCCTATCCTATCCTATCCTATCCTATCCTATCCTATCCTATCCTATCCTATCCTATCCTATCCTATCCTATCCTATCCTATCCTGTAATGTCCTGTCTTGTCCTGTCTTGTCCTATTCTGTTCTATTCTATTGAATTTTCAATACCATCTACCAGCTCCCTAAGCCAGTGGCTGTGAGAAGTTGGGGAGATCTTAAGGGTAGGACCACTGACTTCTGGTCCCCATTGTGTAAACATGTAAGCTGTCCCTATCAGAAGTAGGATATTGAACTGATCAGTATGGATATATTTCTGTTGGAACAGCTGAGCAAGACAGGCAGTATTTTGGGGTTGTGATGGAGTACATCTGCTTTACAGCAGCCAGACCTCCTACCTGCCTTCCCTGCACGGAGGATCAGAGTGCTGAGGGACAAGAACTTTGGGACCTTTTTGGCCCACAGTGAGATGCTCACAATGCCTGAAGTCAGAATGAAGGTCTCCAGTGGCTTGTATGAAAAATGTAGGGTTTTTGCACATTCATCTTTCCACACTGTATTCTTTCAACACCTGTGAACATTAAAGGAATCAAACCGCTCTGGGTCCAGTTACCTTTTAGCATCACCAAACAGCAGTTCCCCTTTCATTTGCAAAGCTACTGAAGATTCTTGCATCTTTATTTTCTGCTGGCAGTGACTGTCCTGTGTGCCCAAGCTTGTCTGCTCCAGCACCCTTGTCACCCTCTTGCCTGACCATTTTGTTTCTCGCTTTGTCTTCTTGCTTCCTTGATGTTTTCTGTCCCTCAAGACTCATGTGCCTCTTCTAAGCAAAATCCTTCACTCCTGCACCATCTGAACACTATGAAGACACTTTGAAAGATGTGGAAGGAATGGAGGAGATAGCTCTTTGAAGACACAGGTCACTGGCATAGCCTTCTGCAATGGTTTAGGTGGGGGATTAGACCCTGCCCCACAGTGCTGCAGACCAGGGATGTTGCTATAACTCATCTGTGATTCACTGGTGCTCTGGACAGAACTGGGAATCCACCCTGACCTTGTACAGGGCAAAGAGGCCAAAAGTTCCTGCAGCACCTTCCTTACTGATTCTGCACAGGCACCAGGTATCACGTTCCTTTCTGGCATGTTTTGGGTTTTTCCTCCCAAGTTAAGCAAAGACATTTCCCTTTGTTTCATAGGACTTGCCAAGCACCTACCCCAGTTCTGGCAATCATGTGTCAAGAGAGATGAATGCGCCATAAATTGTCTATGGCTTGAAGAGCATTTCATGTCTTTTGAAGAGCTTTGCTTGCCTTCCCCTCAGTAAAGCACTTTGAGATCTGTGAAAGAAAAAGCCCAGTGCTGTAGAGAGCAATGAAAGAGCCAGCACCATCTGGGATAAATCCTGCAGGTCTGGGCAGATCTGAGGTAATTACACCATTTGTCAGCAGTGGAAGGAGGCAGCAAGCTGCGTTGAGTTCTGAGTTTTATCTGTGCTCTTTCTGCTGTCAGAAGAGAAACTTTCATGCTTAGTTTGTACAAAAAGAGAAAAAAAGTAATAAAACTCTACAGCAAGCAACTTAAAAGCTGAATAACTCATTAGGAACTTCTGTCCTCCAATTATCTCCCAATTTTCTTACCCCATCAGGTGCTGGTTAAATCCTCCTTTATTTGGTGTTTCCATCTATTCTGCCAGTAATCTCTTTGATGCCTTCGAGATTTATCTTGACTGGTCTCATGATACTGTGTGAGGCTCAGAGTGCAGATTAAAGCTTGGAGCTACCTCTGGTTACAGTGTCCTGGCCACAGCTGTGTTGGGTTCGAAGATTACCAATACCAGCAGCTTGTCCTCTCCCTTCCTCCTAAGGTTTGCTGCCCTCTTCAGCTCTGCAGTTACAATTTGCATGTACATGGAGTAGTAATTACAGCATCACAGAAAAGCTGAAGTTGGAAAGCAGCTCTAGAGACCCCCAGAACTGACAGGGCTGGCAGACTGGGTGCAGAGAGATTGGAGCTGGCTCCTCGCTTTGGCTGTCATCAGCCTGGTGGCGTGTGCGGTGTGCCTGAGCTGTGATGTCCCAAACACTGCTACCCTCTTCCATCTGTCTCTCCATGAGTTTGCCAGGCTTCTCCACAGGCTTTGGAGTCCTAGCAGCATTGTATTGAATGGATGGGCTGATGTCATTTATGAAAGTGTGATGAGTAACTTAGCCTGGTGTTAGCAAGCCACGGAACAGAGCCAAGCAAGCAAGTACATCCACAGGGCATAGCTCAACCCAGGTACTAGTCTAGCTCCTGGGAGCAGGAGGTTTGGGTTAGTCCAGTACAGCCTTTTCAACAGGGCTAATTAGCCTGTGCATCTCTTGTCACTGCTCTCCTGCTGCCAAATCTGGAACTGGTCTGGGTAGGACTGAAGTACACTGTATTTATTGCATGTTGTAAACATGCTTGTGGGTTGTCATCTCACTTAGGACTCAGCTCCATGAAGGGGTTTGATACCTAGTTCTGTGGAGCTAGCAGGAGCTAGGCATCCAATTCTGTCTGGGGATCCCATCCTGAGGCTCTCAAGCCAGTGTTACTCAAGAGATATTCAGTGTGATTCAGTGGTGCATCAATCTGCAAAAGGGTTGCTTTGGTTTATGCCAGCTCCTGAGCTGGTTTTGTGGGAAAATGCCTGTATTTCTTCCTAAAGCCCATGGCTGAGTCTCAGGGTGATCTGCATTCCACTGCAGCAGAGAGCTCTCTCAAAATTTGGGAGGCATTTACGACTTGACTGCCATGCTGTGACATGAAGCATCGCTTTGTAAACAGGGCCTTAAACAACTGGGGTCTTAAATCCATAAACTGACTAGGACTTGGCAACACTTTGAAAATCTCTTTGCCAAGTAGCATACATTACAGTGTCCTCTGAACAAGTTTCACAAAGATCTGACTGTCTGAAATGCTCACATTTCTTTTGACACTATACCAAGACATTATCAGACTACCCAAGGCTTCTTTTCCCTAAAAAAAAGGAATAAACCCTATCTGTTCGACGTGCCAAATGCTGCATCCACAACACATGACACAGTAACGTCCTCTGATGGTTTATTTCCTCCAGGGTAGAACCCTCCTTTAAAAAAAGAAACAATTTCTATCAGTTTTGCATTTGGGAATGGCTTGGTAAGGTTCCCCCCAACCACAGTATCCCCTCCGTGCACCTTGACATTTGTGCATCTTCTCTTCCCTCTTGGCTCCCTGCGCTCCACACGGAGCGAAGTGGGGATGGCTGCTGCAGGTACTGATCTGCCTCATGGCATTCTCACACACACATCTCAATTCATCTGCTTGCAGTAGGGTGGGTTTTTTTCACTCTCTTCACAGAGTCATGGCTGTATTTTTCCGCAGCTCTTCTTTTTACTGAGGCATCCACACGATGATTCTAATTTACCGTTTCACAGCACTTTGTTGCTTTAAAGCAGTAAGTTGTCCAGGAGCGCTCGTGTTTGGCCAGCAATGTGACTAGCTTGCAGAGAGCTCTAACTGTTGAGCCTTCTCCAGGCTTGGTGTGGTTATTTGTGGTCCTTTAGGTGTTTGTAAAGAAAATGGAATTTTTTTTTGCCACATTGCCCTAATTTACACCAAATTGCTCCCCTTCCTCTCAGCGTTGTAATTTTGCATGGAAGGGGAAAGAAAGCCTTTTCTATCCATCTTTCTCCCTTCTACCTGTTCTCACTGAGTGACACTGTGCTGGCTGGTCAAAGCCTGAGGTATTACTTAACAGCCAGCAGTAACTGTGTGATGCATTGCAGCTTTTTCTGGGGGGCCCAGCAGATCTGTAAGAAGTGAGGTAAGTGAGAGATGGATGCCACATACTGGGGATCTTGGTGAGAGTGAAGCAAAATGTATTCAAAGTCCAGAATAGAATCCTTAGATAACCATGCATCTTTAATCTCCAGCCTTATTTCCTCTGCTGTCTACATGCCTGTCTGTATGTAACCCCTACCTCCTTACCAGCCCTTAAAAGCAGAAAAAAAAGGCAAGTGAGAAGGTGAGAGAGTAGAGCTGCTTGACACAGGTTTGATTTGCTTTTTGGCTATGACATTTAGTCCTGTAAAGTCTGCCTTGTTTCAACGGCACAACACTGAAAACTGACATGGACACAGCAGCCCTGAGGTGCACACAACAGTTCTGTTTTCCTGCTGCAGTCACTTTCCAGGTGGCCATAGCAAGTAGTGGTCTCCTTGTGGCCATGTGCCAAAACAAATTGTGTTGTAAAATCTGGAAGAAAACAGGAATGTTAGGGAGGCAAAATCCTGCTAATGAGCTTGAAATTTGTCAAAGATGTATTTTCTCTCTCTTTTTAAGTCAATGAGTCATAGAGCCTTCACCAAGTAGTTGAAAAGGATAGCTCCTACCCTCTCCTTAACAGGGGGAATAAAGCACCTTCCTTCTAAGGAGGGCATTCAGTGAGATGTGTTGGAAGTATCTGTTGCAGTATGTCCAAAAAGTAATAGAAAAGAGCATTTTCTGGCTGCACCTGCATGTCATTCAGAATGGAAGTTGTTAATAACCCAATTACTTTACAGCATCCTCTTCAGCTTCAATTTCCATTCTCTTTTATAACAATCTAAGAGGCTGTTGCCAAACTGCCTAGACATCCTTAGTGCTAGCTGGTGAATCATAAATCTGCAGACAATGCTCTCCAAAAGTGAGCAGACTCAGACGATGTAAAATGAATTCTGGCCTTTTGCACCAACAGCTCTCAGCCTTTTATGTTCTTCCTTAACTGATTTCATGGAGTTGGGGAAGGAGTCATTATTCTGGAATTTTTGTTCTCAGGCTTTGTGTTGCTCTTTATGCACTGAACTTTTAATGTGAGAGAAAAGCAATCTTCTGTGGTGGTGTAGATACTGCGGCTGCTGGGCCTCACATTAATGAAAACCAGGAGGGTAATACTCAGCAAATACAAAGCACATCTGGAGGAGGGACAATTTTAGACCCTCCTTGCGGGGACACAGTCAAATCCATCATATGTTATATGCCATATGCTGAGCAAACAGAGCAAGTCAAGGTCTCAGCCTAGTTGTTGATAAATTAAGATGCCCATCCAAGGCAATGCTCTTGTTGACTAATGACTGTAAGGACCCATCTATGCTTGAGACCACCTAATCATGAAGGTACATTGGCAGATCATGATTTGAGGCCAGCACAGCAGTTCCCATCCTGCTATTTTGTCATCCATCCTATCAGATCTATCACCCAATACTTTTCTGCACACTACTGCAGAGTAAGACTTGTCTCAAAGGGAAAAATTATGTTCAATAATATCCCTTTGATTCCTTTTATGCTTGGACTCATGGAGCATGGGTGATTATTGGCCCAGCAATCAATGCTGCCTGTCTGAAAGCTGGAGACTTTTCAGAGCTGTACTTTTGGCCTGCACTACATAAAAGAGCAGCAGGGTGGGAAGGGTGTGCCATTCTTGCTTCTGATTCATTTCTGGGCTTTGATCCATGTATGCACAGGATGTGATAAATGATCATTGCAAGCTTTTTAACAGATGAGCAGGTGGTGCTTAGTGAGGAGGATATACAGAATGGTGATCAAGAAAGGATCAGGCTTTATGCAAACTCTTTTTCACTTCATGTCCTAAGGTGGGCTCTAAAGAATTCATCATCCATAAAGAGCATTGATGCAAAGATATGGCCAACCTGGAAGATTTTAATCCCTTCTTCAAGCTGTGCAGTTTTTGCACAGCAGCTGTAGCCTGTGATCCTGTGAGACGGGAGCCTGAGCTCCTGAGACTTAACTCAACAGGTCAGCTCCTGCCTGCCTGATTTACAGGGAGTTGGGGTGCAAGCAGTCCCTTCTTTATCAAAGTGCAGGTTTTGCTTGGAGAGGTTTCCTTCAGTTCCTCTGTTGGTGCTGCTGGGTCAGGAAGGGGGCCCAGTGTAGCTCAAAAGATGTGGCCACACTTAGCTCTTGAAAATGCCAAGAGACAAAAGCACGTGAAGCAGGCAGATACTTGCCTCTTTCCCCGTTTTAAAGCATCCAAACCATTGTGCAATGGTGAAAAAAAAAACCAACCCACCAACCTGGAAAAATGTTAAGACAGAAAACACAATAACAGAATTATTTTTTTGAGAAATTATATGGAGACTTTGTAGAAAATCTATACTTTAATTTCCCTGAACAATGTGAACAAGGCAGTCACCTTCTGCCTGACTCATTATGTCTTATTGAGAAGTGAATTGTAAGACTTCCTTGTTCAAGCGTGATTAAGACTTACATGTCTCTTGTTGGCTAGATTTCCTATTGAGCCTAACAGAAGCCAAAGAAAATGATGGGACAATTTTATGTGATTAGGACAAATCCTTGAAAATCTGAGCAATTTTCAGTAACTATGTCAAGACAGTAACTAAAACAGAAATTTTAACGCTTGTAAAGCTTCATTGTTGGACCAAACAAATGCTTCCAATTGGTTGAATCAAATTGTGTGTATTCATATCCCTGTATTCTCTTCAGGGTTGCTTTTTCCTTCTTTTTTTTTTCTGCCCCCTCCCCCCCCCTTGCAGACATCTGTTATTTTTTGTGTTACTGCTTACGCAGTGTTTTTATGCACATCTCCAAGAGTGCAAACACAGTTCATTCCTCTTCCAGCACAATTTAGATAGTCTTTTGTCCCATTCCTTTTTTTTTTTTTGTCCTTGTCATTTTCTCCTTCTATTAATTTTGAAAAGAAATTCCCCATGACAGTTGAAATAATTAGGGTAAACCAAGAGGATTTATGACAAGGCTTTGTTTTGGAGATCTCGGCAAACACGATGCCCCAGTATTGCATGCATCCCAGAGATGAGCGGGAGAAGAACAAACCCAAGCCTGCAGATCAGGTCTTAAACTGTTCCCTTCTGCAACAACTGCAAAATTAAACATTTAGCTCAAGAAAAAGATAAAATCAAAACAGGCACTAAAATAAAGGGGAACATAAATCATTTGTAGGTTTGATAATAACCTCTGAAGGCACGAGCAGTGCTGGGGAATAGACAGCTACAGGAAATGCAAAGGTGGTGTTTGGTAGCTAGCTACAACAAAGGTTGAAGCACTATGCTTGTCAGTCTTCTCTGGTCTGGGATCAGCTCACAGGGGCACCCTATGAGAGCCTCAGGCTATTGAGTTGTCTCCTTCTATAAAAAGTCTCAATCTTGTTTACTTCTTCATGCATTTCTGCACCTGAATTTTGCTCTATTTGACTTGGAATCAGCCCAGGTTTGCAAACAGGCCATGGTGCTCCTCCAGAATATTTGGAGCTAATGGGTTCCTGTTGTAACAGCTGAGTACCTTCAATGTGAAGTATTTTTCCCAATACCTAATCAGAATTTCCTGTATTGTGACCTATGCCCACTGCTGTTTGTGCTTTTGCAAAAATTCACTCTGAGCTTCTTAGTTCTCCTGGCAAAGTTTACTAAACAAATATCGCTGCATTACTGCTGCTATCCCAGCCCAAATAGCAATTGGAAAGGCTTTTCATGAGAAGGACTTAATTAAAATGGGCTTCTTAAATAGATTATTGTGCATAAAAATGCAAACTGGAATCCAGAGGCACCATGGTCTCTAGAGCAAGTGTTTTGAAAATCTCCCTGGATAGCTGTGTCCTCCCACAGATGCTTGTGAATCTGCAGCCTGGTGCAGCACTACCTGGTACATGTGTAACTGAAAGAGTGCTGCAGTGACCTTAACATCATGGCAGTGCTGCTCGCAACAGGTTGCTCTAAATAATATGCAGAAGATCCCCAGAAAGAAGCTAAAGGTAGGATTCGATTACGTGTGGGCAATCTGCAGAAAGAGTTGACTTCAAATTGAGGCAGGAGTGGGTACCCTGAGGGAGGCCCTTTGTGTGAGCAGTAAATCCAAGACAAGCAGCTTCATATTGGCTTTTCATTATGGGTGGCTCATTTTAAAAAATCTGAGCTGGCTTTTCCTGGGTGTTTAATGTTTGTAGCATCTATTGATTTCAGCTGGTGTCGGTACACACACCACTGTCTCAGAAGCGTCAGAGCAGCTGCTGAGCTGAGACTGCTGCACGTAATTGCTGAGCACAATAATCTCATGGCTTGTTTGGGTTCCCTGTGCTGCTCTTATCCAGCTTGCTGTCTCTTGCCTTATCCTTCCATTGTAATGCCTTTAGGACAGGACTATCTTTTGAGCTGTGTGCAGCAACTGAGGTGATAAAGATCCTGGCTGTGCCTAGTGCTTCTAGGAATTACTGCACAATACCCCCCACCCCGTAATTATTTATTAATATGGCATGCATCAACGTGAGACATTGTGTTGGCTTTAATAGGCTTTGGATCAGTCTCCTTAGTACCTCTGGCCTCTTTCAGTTCCATTATTCATGAGGGAACATGTTTAATTCAGAGTCAGGGACTGCCAATATATCTGCTGTACCTTGTGACGCTCGGCGCTTTGATCCGCAGTTACGGAAGTTATCCCCAAGCTTAGAGCTGCCTCATTTGTGTGGACAACTAGATGGCAGACCCCCTTCTGAGGCTGCTCAGGCTTGTATGGAATAAAGGTCGAGTTCCTCCTCCTAAAGTGGACAATTTTCTCTTCTTTTTTTGCCCTGTGATGTGTGTTCCTGGAGCACACCTCAGGTCTAAAAGGCAGCTTTTGCCCACGGACTGCCAATAGGGCAATGAAGTTTAACAGGTCAAAGGCAGGGTCATGCTCTGCTCCGTTCTATTTTCACTCAGGGAGACAGTCTTTCTGTCAGGCTTCTGTTGCCTTTCCTCCAGCTTTTACCTGAAGATAAAAAAGGAGCAGCATGTAATTCATTACAGTTCATTAAAATGAAAATAAAATGTATTTTGCATCAAAATGGGGGGGAAAAAATATATATATAAAACTTGTTCATTATTAGCATATAAATGGCATTTTTCTTAATGTCACTCTGCCACAGAATCACTTACAGTTTCAATGATCACAGCACACAGAATTAATTTTTGATAGCCTTTTGTGATTTGGGGGGAAATTCTCATTGCTTTTTGTGCATTAACAGCAAACTGTAGCCACTGCTATTCACACCAAATTTTAGATAATGAAGCAATTAAAAATACATAGATTGAAGATCTTATCTCGTTTTTCCTCTGGCTTATTTCTGCTTCATTATTCATGGAGGGATATGTTTAATTCAGAGTTAGTAATTGCAGATATATCTAAGTCTAAATTGTGCCTCATATTCTTTCACCCAGTTTCAATTTATTTGAGCAAATAGATCTGTGGGGGAAAGAAGAGTAGGAAAGACAAAAGGGCAGAAATGACATCTCAGTGTCACCAAACAAAACCTTACAGCTCTGTTGCTTGTAAAGTATGTCTGCAGCTCAGGCAAAAGTTGCTGCCATGAGGCACTGTACCTGCTGTATTAATAACCTCACATTCGGATCAAATGACTGAATGAAGTCATTCTGATTTGAAGCAGTTTGAGAGACCTCGTGCCTCAGTGTGACTCCTGCTGCTTTTATCCACAAAGTCAACAAGTCCAAAATCAGGGAAAAGCAGAAGTAGTAGAGACATAAATCTAGCTCAGGAGCAAAGTCAAAGTGTTTTAGGGTAAGGCGAGGAGCTTTGACTTGGTCACAGAGTGAGAATGTGTCTGGATCTTGTGCTTCCATGTGTCTGGAGTAAGATGTGTCTGTACCAGCTTGATAAAGTGTTCAGATCCTAAACACTTGAAAATCGTGAGAGCTTCCAGCGGGTTTGGGATGCAAGGAAACAAAAGCCAGCATGGCTGGGAGGGGCCTGCCAAAGTGCAGCAAGGGCTGCTCCTTGGCCAGATGGCTACTGTCTTCCCCTCCCATAAATCTCATACCAGAGGTTGTGTTACAGCTGGGATGATGGTGCCAAGGAAAAAACAGCTAACATAAGCAGCAGGAGAGGGTTTGGACCAGGCAGCTGAGATACCTCCAGGGCTGCTGGCGTAATTGTTCTCCAAAGCCCAGCTCACACTGGGCCAGGTGGAGTTCCTGAGCTAGAGCACAGCTGAGGTTTGAATTGTGCCTGTGGAAACTGCTCTTCACGGTGGGGAGGTGCTAAAAAGGTTAATTATATCCAGGAGTTTTAAGAGTTGGCTGTTGGCTCCTGCAGTCTCAGTGTCTCCTTGTGTGTTGTAAGCTGTCCTTAGCAGATGTGACAATAAAGCCCTTGTCCTGACCCTTCTGCAGAAGATTGGAAGGGGCATAACATGGGTAAGTTCCCAACTGTTCCTCTCTCAGAGTGCCCTAGAGAAAGGGGTTGTTCTAATTGCTGAGGACACAGCCCCAAACCTCCCTCTGTACCAGTGGAACTTTTTGGAGCTAGTTCTGAGGCTTGAAATAGAGTTTGTAGAGTTAACAATTTGGATTTAGTAAGCATTGTGATCAGCACCTTCCAGTGCAATTATTAATGCAAATATTTCTGCCCAAGTTATTTGATTAACTGAATAACTTGCAAAGTCATGCATGGCCTTTCCTGTGTAGTCCTTGATTCATAATTTCAATAACTTAATTAATTACAATCTTATTTTCTCTCCTAATGGATTCTGGTTTGCTCTGATGGCTTTGGAAGTCTTAAGCATTGTGAATGATTCTCAGCTAAAGTTTCAGGGAGTTTTTGTGGTTTATAGGACAGAGCATTTTGGTACAGAGCAGAGTTCAAAACAACCACCAGCACTAACAGAAGTTTTACCTTCCACTCCCAGTGCTCCTTCTGCCCCTGCACAGACAGTTGTCCCTGTTTTCCTTAGGTAACTCTGGCAGACTTTGCTTTCAGAGAAATCACACTGTGTTCAGTTACTCTGATCAGCAAAGGCAGCATTCCCTGACCTGCTGTGGGTGAGCAGCCACTGGGAGCATGTGCCACCACAGATATGTCAGACCACACCAGAACGTCTAACCTGCCTCTCTCTGCAGTGTCACCTGTTGGCAACCTCAGATGTGTGCTCTATGCTTTGTGTCCTAAATTTGCTGGTGAGGGCATCAAAGGTTTTCAGAACCCACCTTGGTTGGAACCTGCAATTGGTTCATCACACACTGATGAAATGAAATACCATGCAAGGTCCTTCCAAGTGCACGACATCTATCTGCCTGGAAACTTGGGCTTAAAAAGTTCACTAAAAGAAAGCAGATTTCCTGGAAGTTAAAGTGGTGCACAGAGGAACAGCTTCCAAGAGGGCTCTGCTATTGAAGCCTGTGGTTTTTCTAAAGCTGACCCACTTACTGCTGCTGGTGACAGGGTATTGGGTGTGCTACCAAGCCAACAGTGTGGGCTGTGTTTCCTCCTGTGGAGGAGACAGACCTCCTCACCAAATGGCCTGTCATTTTTTCACTTTGGCACAGTACTTGCCATGCTTCTACATCTTCTCCCTGCTTTTCCCCCCCCTTACATCCTGTGTTTGGATTTGGTTATTTATCTTTTTCTGTATCTTTCCAGATTCAGGCTCATTTTGGGTGGAGGGAGGCCACGTGTTTGGGCATTTTCCCATTGTCTCAGACCGTATCTCCTCAATCTCCTCCCCCTTTTCCTATCCCCTTCTTTTCCACATGAGTGTTTCTAATCTCTGCCTTGCCTTCCCATCACCAGTTCCCTCCCTTTCCATTGATCCACTTCCCTCCATCCTTTCTCTGTAGGCTAGCATGGGGAAATGTGCTACTGAGCTCAGAGCAGTCACCTCACCTTCCACTGATGTTGCAAAATAGGTGACAAAATCAGTCCCAGCAGGCATCCTTGAGAGAGACCTGGAGACTGGAGAATAGAGAGGCTCAGAAAGTGAGATAATAATCCATCTCTAATTAAAAACTGGGAAATTCATATACCCATCAGACACACTAACTGATCACAAACACGAGATTTTCACAGGCTTAGATCTTGCCTTCTTAGTGTCCTGGTCTTCTATGAGCAGTCATCTAAATAGTCACACAAAGTAAGGCTTCATCAACTTCACTTCATTAGAAACTAATTAGAACTGGCACCCCAAGCTGAAAAGATACCTTTGAAGTACAAATATTTCTTCAGCTTTTCTTAATCAAGGCTTTCTTTTTGTGCCTCTCTTTATATGCTAATTCCAGCCGGCAGGGAGGAAAACTCTTCTTGCAGTGCTTCCAGTTGGCTAAAACCCAAAAGCCCATTGGAAACCTCAACATTTACAGCACAATGTCCTGGCCAAGAGAATCTGGAGAAGCTGCAACTAAGCATCCAGATGTTTGGATAAATCCCTGAACTGGAAAAACATGAAAATCTTTGGAAGTTTGTTTCTTTTTAAGAGAGAGAATAAATATTACTTATCAATATTCATAACCTCATGGTGCCCACAAGGTGAAGAATTAGCTGTGCTGCTTGTGTTGATAAGCTTACAGGCCTGTGGGCTGGGCTGGCATGGACAGCAGTCGGGTAGCTCAGTCAGGGATTTAGCACATAACTCACTGTTAGGGAGATTAACCACAGGGCTTCGTTGAAGAGGTGAATTTAAAACAGAGATCTGAATCTGAGGCAGGGCTGTGTTGTGAGAGGTTCCTGTGGCTTTCAGGGTACACAGGAGAGAGTAGTTGAGGCAGAGAAATGAAATTAAATTAATGGGACTAGGGAGATGTATAGTCCAGATCTTGTTATTTATGGAGTCAGAGAAATGTCCTGGTTGAGCAGATCACCCCTCGTGTTGCCTGGTCCCTGCTGTTGCCCAGGCCAGCTACACACTGCTCTGTTTATCCACATCTGTGTGCAGCTCAGTGCAGAGCTGCCTGGGGCGTGTTCTGCCCAAACATTTTTACTGTCCCAAATCAGGCTTTTTAGTAAGCATTATCTGAGTAGATTTCCAGAAAACCAAGCTGAAATTCTGAGAAGGAAACCCATTACTAGTTTGAGAGGTCAAATTTTCCCCAGCTTTGGACATTCAGCATATGTCTATTTTAACAAGATTTATACCCTTGTAAACTATCACTCAGTCTTTTGCAATGTAGTTTTTCTGCTTCTCTATTCAACAAACATTCTAAGAGAAAGGCAGATTTTGAATGAAAAATTATTCTAGAAGGTAACTTCTGCAAAAGACAGAGGTTTGTGATGTAAGTAAGGTCACTCCCACCCATTCCATACAGGCTAGGTACTATCACCCAAACACTGCCCATGCCAGAAGCAGAGTGCAGGAACACCAGGGTCCCACAGCACTGCTTCCCTTCCCCTAGTGCCGTGCAGGAACGCCAGGGTCCCACAGCACTGCTTCCCTTCCCCTAGTGCCATGCAGGAACACCAGAGTCCCACAGCACTGCTTCCCTTTCCTTAGTGCAGTGCAGGAACACCAGGGTCCCACAGCACTGCTTCCCTTTCCCTAGTGCCATGCAGGAACACCAGGGTCCCATAGCACTGCTTCCCTTTCCCTAGTGCCGTGCAGGGACACCAGGGTCCCACAGCACTGCTTCCCTTCCCCTAGTGCCATGCAGGAACACCAGGGTCCCACAGCACTGCTTCCCTTTCCTTAGTGCCATGCAGGAACACCAGGGTCCCACAGCACTGCTTCCCTTTCCTTAGTGCCATGCAGGAACACCAGGGTCCCACAGCACTGCTTCCCTTCCCCTCATGCACTGGTGGTCAGGGCAAACAGGCAGCCATGTGTCTCCTGCTCTCCACACTACCCTGAGTTGTAGTCAGAGGTGGAGAAGAATGTTACCTGAGAAAGAGACTCAGGATGAAGTCCTTATTTATACATTTTTAAAATGCTTGCCATAAATTCACTGCAAAATAACTCAGCTCCCTGAAGAGCAGGCGAAGTGACGTGGCCTTGCTATTTCAGATGTTTTTGTTGTTTGCTCTGCATCTTTATTAACAGCACTCTGCCAAGGCTGCTGCATTAAACATTGATCTACCTTGACAGCAGGAGCAGGGTGTGCATACTGAAGGGCAGGTGTCAGCCCCTGGATGATGGCATCCCTCTCTCACAGATATTTAACCATTTCTTAGGCTCCCAAGAAAGACACAGGGAGAGCCTACCGGTGCTGAGATGGCACAGGATTACTGCCGACTCAAACACAGCAGGTGTGAAAACTGCCCTTCTGAACTGCATGCCTAGAAACCTGCCAGACTAGGGGGCACCTCAAACATCTTCCTTTTGGGGCACCATCTGCTGGGTGGGAGCTACTTACTCTCACATGGCAATTCACAAGGATGTGGCCCTGCAGATCTGCAGGAAAATTACCCAAAGGGCATTTTGTAAGATTTGAAGCTTCAGCTGTGCCTAGCCATGAGCTCACTGCCTCTAGTTTTGAAGGTGTTTCCAGCAGTGATTCTTTCATGCAATTGCCACTTTAGGATAGAGTCCCAATTTATAAACTTTCCAGGATTCCTTTGAAATAGCTTCAAGGGAAATGACAGGTTCTGAAACTCTTGATGACTTCTTGGAATCAATTTAGGCACCAAATCCCAGGTCAGGTTGGATGGGGCTCTGAGCAACCTGTCCACACTCTCCAGCACTGTCTTGTCTTTTGTTGAATCAAGATCAGGTCTGGTGGTTGCTCGGTCTGGATACTGGCTTCCACTTTTTTTTTTAGCAGAAGTAGAAGAAGGTGTCAGGAGGTGTTATGTTGGACTTGATGATCTCTGAGGTCTTTTCCAACCTTATTGATTCTATGATTCTATGATACAGGCAAAGATGTCCTACTGACTGCAGGAGGTCAGACTAGATGACATTTAAAGGTCCCTTCCAACCCAAACTGTTCTATGGTTCTGTGAAATGTTGGCCTTGGTATTGGGAACTGAGTGAGAGGGGTCTGCCTGGCATGGTGCTGACTGATGGAGGAATTGTTTGGTAGCCCTCTGTGGATGTTTGAAAGGGAAACTACCAATTCCTGTTTCTGTGAAGAGTATGATGTGAGATACAGGCAGGCCAGGCATGTGTTTCTTTGGTTTCTTGTTTTTAATGTACTGAAAGGCACTGAAAAACTTCACTGCCAGACCAAAACAATCTGGAGCAACCTAGGAGAGCTTTTGAAAGCCTCACAGCTACCACTCTGAATGTTTGACTTTAAGCTACCCAGGGCAAAAACTCACCCCACCTTCTTAAGTGGGACAACTTGTTCACAGCCCAGTTTCACTTGGATGCTCCCAAGTTTTTGAGCTCTTTAAGTAAAAAAAGCCATGAGATCCTAATCCTTCACTAAGTCTTTGTTCCTCTTGAGCAGAGGCATTGCTCCCTGGGCTTTTTCTGTGGCTTTCCTGCAGAGCCCTTGCTCTGTGTGCCTCACTGATTTGAAAATCACTAGCAGGCTTCTCTGTACAGTGGAGGACACGTCTCCACATCCCCAGTGATGGGGGCAGCCAGCCTGCTGGCAGGCATCCCCATGACACTCCCTCCACCCTGGCCTAGCTCTGCAGCTGAGAGGCCATATCCCTGCCACACCACCCCTTCCCTCCCTGGCTCTGCAGCCCCTGCAGAGGCTCTGCCTCACTGCCTGTAGCTTTTGGCCGGGTGAGCCAGGCCGGGCTGTCTGCCTGGCAGCTTTGGGAGGAGCAGTGGTGGGGCTGCAGGGCTGCCAGCTGGCAGGGTGCAGGCAGCTGAGGAAGGATGAAATGTGCTCAGATGAAATGCCCCAGATAAAACATTCCCACAGCCCCAAGGAACTGCCCTGATGCCCTGGCTTCATCCAGCTTGCTTCAAGCTATCTGCTCACCGTGGGGTGACTTTGGCTTGCATGTCTGATAACTTTTGTTTGCAAGTTCTCATTTTGGCAGAGCTCTACTTTTGTGTGTGTGTTTGATGTTTTTTTACATTGGATTTTATTGAATTCCCTGGTTAAGGACAAGTTAAAAGCTTAAATGAAAAAGTCATACTAATGTCAGCCTGTGCAGTAGACCACCTCATCTCATGCCATTTAATGTCATTGTCCCTGTCCCTAGGACAGCCTGAAAGCCCTGATGCAGCATGCTGCAATGGGGGGTGGGAGGGCAGAGCTGGCAGAGTGAGGCTTGCCCCATTTTAGTTCAGTCACAAACATGATGTGTTTTCCCCCCTCTTCAACAAGGGCTTTTAAAGCAAGAGCTGAGGCAGGCATTTGTACATTTTCCCACGCTGAACTCTTTCATATTTCAACATGAAGTTTTTGATCCAACAGTAACACCCGGGTGTTGCCTGGCTCTCCAGGGACTGATGGTGTGTGTCTCTCCAAAAATGAAGTGCCTGTTGCAAGCAATTGCACTCTAAAGCCTGTTCAAGCTCTAGCTGGCCTGTTTTTCACTCCCCCACTCCCCCCAAAAGAAAGGAAACCGAAAACCCCACAATAAAACAACCAGTTCTTAGGTTCCTTCTGTGATGAAAATGCTTAATTAATGCATTCCATGTTCAGTTCTCTTTAGTCTTCCACCTACCTGCCCTACTCTTGTTTTTCCTTCCCTCTTTGGGTGATGACCCCCTTTGCCTCCAGGGATCTTCATGTGCACAGCAGCAGCCACAACAGGTGCTCCTACAGAAACAAAACTCAGGGAAGCAGGAGAGCATCCTGACCACATCTGCCCTGGTGCTCCACTTCCTCACTTTCAGCAGCTGCTGGGACAGAGCAGGCACTGTACAGCACATACAGCTGCCTGTACCCTCTCCCTCATGTCCCTCCTCCTATTTATCAGCTTAGCAGTTACCTGGTCTGATGCTGTGCCCCTACAAGCCCCAGAAAGCCCTGAATGTGAAGGAGTAATTTTAGCCCTAATAGGCTCTCCTGTCTAGGCTGAACCATTTTTGTCCCTCCAAGAACTCAGAAGGAATCTGATGGAAGTTCTCACTACCGTGGGTATTCTTAGGTTGCATCAGGAAAGGCATGGGATCTCTCCAGGCTGTTACATCAGCCTCATAAATGACTCATGCTGGATGTCTGCACTTTCTGTTACTGGTAAGGAGACAGCTGGATCGGAGAGGTTTGGTCAAACTCATGTTTCCAGAGGGCGAAATGAAGGCTGAGCTAACTCATGGTGTAACCCCAGTGGGTGCAGCAGGACGTGTTGCTGTCCTAGGGACTGTCTGTGTGATGTATTGTGCCTTGTTGTTTTAGTGAAAGTAACAAATGGTCAGGGTTTTTTTCTTCATCTTCTATGACACACTGCTTTCCACCTTCTTTTTTTTGTTGTTTTTGTTTATCTATTGAAACTTCAGTGTTTGTGGCAGTGATTTTTTTCCAGCTTGATCCCATCCTTCATTCTGCAAAGGTGCACCAATTTCGTTCACTCCTAACCTCAATAATATCAGAAAATGAGGTCCAAGGTTTCTCTGCAGTCCCAGGGGCTCTGTGTTTTCCAACACTGGTAGGTTCAGCCCCTTCTGAAATATTCTTTTGATGATCTGTGCTCCTTCTGGGTGTTTTAGTTCTCTTTGTGGTATTTGTTTTCAGGGTTTGAGCAGATGAGATCCTGATTGGTACAATGTGAAATAACTCAGTAATAGGCAGTGAGTGACATCAGAGGTGTTCTTAAAGATCTCTGCCTTCAGCTTCATAGGAGAGGACAAGTGCCTGCATGTCCACTCCAAATGGACAGGAAAGACTCTGCATTAAGTTCCTAGCTTCATTGCTGACATCAGTTCATGGGGAAAAATTAAAAGGTCAGGACAAGGGAAAATGGGCTGTAGGCTGCTGACTGGTTGCCCTCTGGATGCATGACCACAAGCAGGGAGCTGGAGCCCTGAGACCAATCTACTGAGCATTATTCTCAACATAGGAGTGTCTCAGACTGGACACTACTGCACAGCACAGCTCAGCTGTGTGCTGGATGAGTGTTCTGATAGCACTGCAAGGCACTTAACTGGGGTGGGGGGAGGGAGCATATAACAATTAGAAAAATGGAATAGTTAAACATGGCAAAACCTTTGGGTTTTGACTGAGTTTTGAACAGTACCAGGGAGTGATCATATGGAAAGGTGAGCAGGGGCTGTTGTGAAATGGTCTGTGCCACATGGAGAAAAGGCAGATTTAACCAGACTGAAAGAGTAAGGAGGGAGGAGGGAGTGGTGGGCTTGGACAGTTTATGGAAAGGGCTCAGGAGAGCCAGGAAGGGAAGTGGCTCTGTTTAAAAATGGAACAAAAAGGTGGTTTTGAAACAAGGGAAGCCAGAGAACTCATTTGAAGGAAAGGAGAGAAAGTGTCATGCAGATTACTTTTTTTTTCCAAATGATTTTACCTCATTCACTTTTCAGACACGAGGGTGAAACCCTAAAGTAGGCAGAAACTCTCACTAGGTTTTTATTGCATTGTGCTCCAGCCTCCCTGGAATCAGACTCTCACAGTAATTTAGCACATCTGCTTCTGGCCCCAAACCCCATCCGTGAACCTGGGGGAGGTTTGGCCTCAGTCCGGGCAGCAAGGGGAGAGCGTGCAAACAAGAAACCAGAGTCAACTGAATGCCCTGGAGCACATGGAAAGGTTCTGCTCTGGCTTGCACAGTAACAGGCTGAAGAAAGGTTTATGCCAATTCTGATTGTGTTCAGATGGATTCACCTACCAGTTTGTGTCCTTTCTGCTGAGAGTGTTTCCGGAGGGTCCAGGTGAAGGGCAGCTTCCAGCCCTGAAAAATCCCAGGGAAAGAAGTGATTTAGGATTATGGAAATCCCTGGCTCACACAAGAAATTCTTGAGCAGTGCAGTTAAAAAGGCATAAATGTTGGAGTTAGATGTGTGTTTATAGAGTACTCAGGCAAACTCTAAGCACTAGACTTTTGGGTTCATCATCTGTCTTGCAGGGTATGAAGGCTTCTCATGGGAAACGCTCTATCCATCACTTTCAACACCAAGAGCAGATGTTTTAAGAGTTTGTCAGCTCTGGAGAAAATACTCTGTGCCATTTTTTACCATTTCTAGTTTTATAGTCATGTATTTTTTCCTTCATGAGGTACAGGCAACAGAAACATCTTAGTGGGATGAGAAGACTCCAGGTATAGTAGGCTCTGAGCAAGTCATGGAATCATAGAACGGTTTGGGTTGCAAGGGAACTCTAAAGGTTGTGTGGTTCAACCCCACACAATGAGCAGTGACATCTTCAGCTAGATCAGCTTGCTCAGAGCCACCAAATAATCTGCTGCCAGATAAAGGAAAAAAGCATGAGTTTGTGTCACTTTATTAGCTCACTTGTTCTGTTGTGTCGGTTGGCTGTTGCATGTGATGGTCCAGATGAAGCAAATCCCCGGCTGGTGCAACTGGATAGCCTGCCCCTGCTCTGATTTCGCCTGCATGCAACACACGAGCTGGTCCTAGTGTGAGATGGATTTGTCTGAAGAGCCACATTGCCTTCCTCAGACTGTAGCAAATACTTGTGTGATGGTTTCCAGCCTGTGGGGAGATCATCTCGTTAAGTCCTCAGCCGCTCTGTCTTCTGCTTTTGGGCTTGTGCAACACCAGCTTTGCCTTCTTGTCTGTGGTACCTCCTGAAGCAGCACCTATGCCTCAGACATGAAGCTGACTTTTTCTATCAGCAAAGATGACAACTCCTGTCTTGTGGCCCATGTCCCTCCATAATTCTGCTGTGAAGCTGCTGGTGGTTACCTGCAGCAGCTGCTGTCCCTGGGGGCTAAGAGAAAGTGCTGTTATTTTAGCTCACTGATGCGAGGCTTTAGCCTTCTTTTGCCACACTCTGAGCAGATGTTAGAAAAACTAATGGAGGCATTAGCTCCTGCAGATGACTTCATCAAGCACAGTGGCATTCTGCAGCTTTAGCACTTTTAGTTGTATCACTTTTGCAATTAGCAACACATTTATTGCACTAGGAGACTGATAAGAGCATTCAGGCTGAGTTCTGGTCACTGAGCAGCAGGGTTTCTGAATTTCACTTGAACAGGTTTGTGATCATTTGGGCTAAAGAAGAAATGACCTTAACCTTGAAGAAATGGCCAGAGAATAGCCAGAGTGTATGGGATTTAGGAACCAAAATGCTTTCTAAGTTCTTTGGGATTTGGCAACATCTCTCTCACTAATTCCTTCCAAAATTCCAGCTCTGGCTTTCACTGACAGCAAATTGATTTTTCCTAGAGTCAGAAAATAGGGTGACAGGGACCTCCTGCTCCAGCCAGGTAATTTTAGTTGTCAGAAAAATGCTCAGGAGGCCTGAAAACACTGCAGGGGGATTTCGGTGAGGTACTAAAAATGGTCATAAAATAGTTAACTAATATTTACTTTTGAGTGGTCCTCCCCAGACCAAGCATTGAGCCCTGTTCCAGGGTCTTCTGCTCTATAAAGGGAGTTTTGATGTTTTCTGTCCTCACCAGACTGGTGTTGGAGTTTGTGCTGATGAGACATTCAGCTGCAGTCATACAACATCACTTTGGAAGCTGTTGGGGGACAGAGTATTCTCCCCTTGAGGCCCTGGATTGTTTAGAAGTGTGGCATAAATACACTGCACCACTGCTGCTTGGGGTACTGATTCCAAATGAGAGACTGAGATTCTATGGCTTTATTCCTTCTATTTTTTCCCCACTGTTATTCCCTGCTTCATTATTAGCTTGACTTTTCCTTCCCACTTCCAGTTCCTTCCCAAAGGGGAAAAAAAAATCCTCTTGAAAGCATCTCCTATCCCAGCTGCTATGATTAACTGATTTTTCTGTCCATTTCTTTCTGGCCCCACAATCTCTTTTTCTTCCCTGAGGATGCTACACCAAGTGCCTTGTGCACTGTGGGAGTCTGGGCTGGAGGTCTCTGTGCCGGTGCTGGCATGTGTGCCCATCCTGTCCCTGTCCTGCATTGAGTATTTGCAGCATCTGCCTCTGCAACACATCAAGGTACTCGTTCAGGGTGTAAGCTGTGGTCCTTTGTGTTTACAGAGAGCCTGCCTTTGAATCCCGGGGCAAGGTATCTGCACATGGCATCTGGCTGGTGGAGGAGCTCAGTGCACAGTGCCATTCCCACAGGAGACCTGCTCAGGTAATGCTTATTCATTGCTCCTGGGATGTAGTGGGAGGGGACTAGGTGCTCTTTGACAACCCAAGCATTAACAAAATGGCAACCAAGGAATACCATACCCACCCCCACCCCCATCCCCCCCAAACTAGGAGTGTTACTTACTAATGTAAATGAAGAACAAAATGGAGCAAAGTCTGTGATGAAATATTTATGGTCTTCACATCTTACGTTTTTTCATCTCTGTACCTCCAAGGGACAACATACTATCTGAGTTCTGGCTTTGTAGTGCCAGATACCAGCAGTGTTTTGTCTCTGTTTGTAATACCTCCTCAGCCTCCAGCTATGTGCTGCTGCCAGCTGAGGCTCCTGTGTGGGGGAGCAAGTGCCCGGTGTTGATCCCAGCACGCTCATACCACAACCACTTGTTACCAGAGGCCTGAATTAATCAGCTTGGAAAGTTTATTGGATTAGTGAGGAATGACACTGACCCAGAGAATGAACTCTGGCAAAGGGGCTGAAAGTGTTGTACATGGGGAAAAGCCTGCAACAAACGGCATCACAGAAATGGGGGCACTGCTCGAGGGCTATGAGACATTGAGTAGTAAGGTTATATTTCCAGAAGCATCTGTTTCTTCTCTGTCCTCAGTCCCTCTGGAAGGTCAGTGGAAAGCATTTGCCACTTCTTTCAGTAGTTGAAAGACAGGGTGAATGGGTGCACATCCCCCTGAAAAGATGAGCTCTTAGGGGACTACAGTGGATACAGAGGACCCTATAGCCTCCACTACTTACAGCTTTGCTGCTCTGACCCTGTTCTTTGGCAAAGCTGCCCAAAGACTGAAGAAGCAGCCAGGTTTAATGAACTCTTAGAAGTATGGTAAGATGGGAGAAAGCAAATCATAACCTTCCAGACACCTTTCCTGGAAAGTCACAGGAGTAATTCAGAACATGTCTGAATAGTCTGAACCTGACATCTGAGAGGCCTTTTCATTGCTAAAGGTGTCTTGTCTCTCTACATGTGTGCATAACTGCAAGCCATGCAGAAAGGTTTTGCATGTGGATCCATCAGGGAAGCCATGCCACAGAGTACAGACCAGATGCTGGCACAGTTCTCTGATGTTCTTACAAAAATTCACAGCAAAAAGCTTTCCCTTCCTGCCTTCTCTCACGTCAGTGGCTGCAGTGCTGACAGACCACCGCTTTCTGTTTCTGAACTGGCTAGTGCCCCTTTCAGGCCACTAGGCACTGCCCACTGGAAGAGCATCCTGCAGCTGCTCTTCGGGGTGTCTTTTGCATCTGGCCCTAAGGATGCCAGAACAGCTCCCAGGCCCCTGTCAGGCACGCAGTTTTCTGCCCTTCATCTGCAGAAAGAAACTGCACAACGTGAAGGGGGAAAATCATGTAGAACCGGGAAACATGAGAATCTGAGAACTACAGACAGGAACAAAGAACAGAGATGTTGAGTTTCCAGTCCTGCTCTTTTTCTGCACTACTACACCAGGAAGAAAAGCCACTGTGACAGATGGACAGCCAGAATAAGAAATGTCATTACACCAGGCTGTTCTGTTACAAAAACCTGTCTGGGCAGGCAAAATGAAGACATGTGGCTCTCTTATCTTATGTTTAAAATGCTCCAACTTTCACCTTCAAGGTACAGTATTTTATGGCTTGTAATTTGTAGTGGCTCTATGATTTCTCAAATCAGTTAGCATTTTTTCCTTCTATATAAACAGGAATTTAAAGGCAGAGAGTAATACTATCTGGGGCTAATTCATTCCTTGAGATTCTCTTTTTTTATCAGGAGCTGCAGTTTTCATTATCTGAATTTTAGTTGCTGGAAGGTGTGCATTTCTTACAGAAGCTATCACATGAAAATGTGAATAACATATAATAGAAAACTGGGGAGGGAGAAAATGTCTCTGACCTTCCCTTCAAATGGAGTTTCATAGCTGGAAAAGAAAGCACAGCCTGGGAACAGCTTCAGGTCTGCTCACCTGCTTTTGGCATATTCTCATAGATTTTGAGCTTGGAGAAATGGCTGTGTTACTTAGTGGTCCTTGCTCCCAGGTGTTCATCCCAGGTTCCAGTCTGGCACAGCCTCACCTGCTGAGAGCCTGACAACATGTCATGAATAAGCTGTTTAGAGGCACTGGGAAACAGGAGCAGTGATAGACCCATACTGCAACTCACCTGGTCATTGACAACAAGCAGTCAGTTGCACAAATGCCTTTTGAAGGTGGGCAGGCATTGCCCCTCCTGTTGGCTCCACCAGCAGCAGGGAGATTTGAAGGAGTCATCCCTTATGTGGATAACACAGGCAGCATCCTGCCTGTGATACCAAAGTGGGGCAGGGAGCAGGGCACTGTCAAGCTGTCAAGATCTTGGTCAAGGGGCAGGGTGTCAGGAGGCAAGGTGTCAGCATGGCTATTGAAATAATATAGGTGTGTGCTGTAAATAACACTTTTCTTGCTCAAGATAGAAACAAGCACATTAGGCCATAGACTGTTAGGAGAGGGACCCTGTACACAAATGACAGAGCAGAGCATGCTGAGTGATGCTGTGAATTGGAGCAGAATGGGGCTGCAGAGAAACAGGTGAGATTCTGATACAGCAGCCCACAAAGCATCTCAGATACTTTGATGGTGTCACAGTGCACCCATGGGGGATGGATGGGTCTTCAGGAAGGAGGCAGGTATGTGGTTATGCAAGTCCTGAGGGTTTCTAGTCTCAAATATTACTGGTATTCTTATTGCATTACTATAGACATTAATGTAATATTGCTATAACATATAATATATTAAGTCATTCAATTACTATTGAACTGGCAACTGAGAGCTGTTTAGCACCTCCTCGTCCTGCTGTGCTATGCAAACCCACAGGAAAATTATGATCTCTCTCACATAATGATATATCCAATAATATACACTCAGCTAATTGTACCTAGCTCAGATGTGTCTAAATTAGCCACAGAGCAACTAGGTCTGAAGAGAAACTAATGTCTGATTAAATCAAATTCAGCCTTGACTCTGGCTTTGCAGCATGGCACAGCTGCAGCCTGCAGCGCCTGGGAGGGAGGGAAGTTTTCACTATCCCCATAGGGAGCTGTGGGACTTAATGCTTGTTTATAGGATGTTTGGGAGCCACAAAGGCTGGGTGCTAGATGAACACAGTGAGTGATGCAGAGCTGATGGGAAGTTAAAGAAAGTGAATTGAAACCGCTGTGAGAAAACTCCAACCTGACCCAAAAAAGCAAGTAGCTCCCAAACTTCACATGCTCTCGGGCAGTTCCACTGAAATCATTGATGGCAAATGCTGCTGTGCTTTGGATTAATCCTCAAGGCAGAAGGAAGGTCACTGCTGCAAAAAGTGGTAGCAATTTCATTTTAAAACAAGCCTAGGGCTTATTGAATTTTGCTCTAATTAGGAGCTCTTTTTTTGTCTTTGTTCTCCTCTCCAGCGCATGCTGCGAGGTTGGTTTGTTTTCCTTGGCCTTGAAGTTGGGGGGGAAAAACTTTTGTGGGAGATTGTTAAACTTCATGGGTCTTTCACTTCTGGCTTACTTTCAGTAGTTGTGCTTAGTTCATAGAGGGCAGAATGTGTGGTTTAGGAGCCCTGTTTCCCTTTATGCTCTGCTCTGAACCATGGCCTTCTACCACCCGTGTTATTGAATGACACAAGAGTATTGATGACACCCGGAGAAGGGTCTCCACTTCCCCCTGATAACGCTGTGGTGGTTCAAAGGCAGTCACTTTGTGATTCAGGGCATTCTTTGGTTGAATTTTGGCCTTCAAGGCTCAATGTTTAAAAACAATGTGTTGCCAAACAGGGCTCAAAGGGCAAGGGAAAGCAACTTTGCTGGTTCATGCAGGGTGTGGAGTAGCTCACTGCTTCAGGGCAAGCATGTTTGTGGTAAAGGCTTTGGCACTGGTGGATGTAAAACTGGGTTTCACCCCCGTGTCAGAAGAGCAATGATAAGGAATTGTGCTTTCACCACCCCGGGTACTGGAGTGGACCAGATGCATTTAGAGGCATTTGGGGGCATTTCTCCTCAGGACTAGAAGCTGCATGTGGCCTGGTGCCCTGGGACAAGCAGGGCAGGAGCAGGGCTTGCTGCAGCTAGGGTGGAGGGCGTGTTGGTGTCCAGTGCAGATGTGGATTTATTGGTAGTGTGTGCGATGACTTCTCGCCTGTGTGGAGATTGACTGTACCTTGTATTAATCACAGTGATTGATAAGCTCTGTGAATATAACATCCAGCCAAACGTCCAGGGAGGTGTCTCATGTTTCTCTCTAGGCTGTTCACTTCTCTCTCAACCCAGTGAGATTCAAAAAAGTAGGAAGAGGCTCCTTTTTTGCCTGTCACAGTGCCCTAATTTTGTTTGGGTTTCTAATTTCCTCTACCCCCCTGCTCCATTGACACGAGGTAAACGTGTCAGGGAGACAAAAATCAGCTTACAACTTTATGGACAATTGATTGGAAGAAAAAAACGGAGTGCTGAGCATAACTGGCTCAAGCCTGCATAAGATCTCTTAAAAATATTTATGAAATAGTCAATAAAGTGTGCCAGAATAGCCCGTTAGGACAGCGGAGGCAGGAGCCTCAGGGGAGAATTCCCTGCGCCACTCTGTGCCAGCCCAGCTGTGGCTGTCGGTAGTGCTAGGAGTAAACACAGCTCCAATCCACATGTAGTTCCCTTCTGTCTGCAGCAAATGTAAGGATGATATTTATAGGAGTCAGCCATCTCTGATCTCCTTTGATCCATTCTTCCTGACTGAAGAAGCTGTGCTTTGAAATAAAACACCATCTTCATCTTTTCAGTGGCAGAATTAGAGAGAAACACCAAGGCACCAACTTTCAAAATGCTTCTGATGCCTTTAATGTTTATTTTAACTTCTAAAAAATGTCTGAGGGCCTGAGGCAGAGGCAGACATGGGCAAAGAAAGCAGCAGCAGATCTTATTCCATCTCTATTTATGGATAATATGTCTCTGTAGCACCAGGCCCCAAGGTTATCACAAATCCTCCCATTTAGAACATGAGGTCCTTGCTGGAACCCATCTAATGTAAATACATTTGTACCAGGCATGCTCACCCTCTTGCATGCATATTCATGACATGCCAGCTCCTGACAAAGACAATGTTCTGTGCAGCCAGCACCCTTATTAGCTCTGACTGACAAATGGGTTTCTAATCCAGTGTATGTATGTCACACAAGAGCTTTGAAGTCAAATGCCTTCTTGGGAGCTGCGCTACTTTTGTTACGGTGCAGCATTAAATCAGAGAGGTATGATGTCCCCTGCTGTGGGATGACACTCAGGGACTGACAAATAGGAGGTGAGGGCTCCTTGCTGTCACTGGAAGAGCTGCTGGTGTGTAGAACAGAAAGCTGTGCCACGAGCAGCCACCGCTCCGCTGCAGAGGCTGGTCTCTGCCCTTGGCTCTCCCAGGCAAGGTGCCACTGGCAGCGAGGTGAAGCATCACAGTGCCAGTTTCATGAGCCCCCCTCAGAGAAGGAAGCAGTATGACCCTCTCTGAAATACCTTGGTCTGAAGCCCTTGAGACCATGTTCTCTGAGTAAGGCTGTTCCTGAGTTTCTTGACCTGTGATGCTCACCATGCCAAGGTGCACAAGGACTCTCCATACCCACCCAAGCAGTGCATCTCTGTGTGCACCTGTTCTGCCCACCTACAAGCCCACATCACATACAAACAAGGTCTGGAGAAGCTGAGGACATATCCCCAGGCACTGGAAACCACCTCCTTCACCGGCAGCAATGGGGGCAGATCTGGAGGGAGCAAAGAAATGTGCTGCTAGCCCGGAGCTTTGGGACAGACTGCTTTTGGAAGCTGTGGATGTAAGACACTGATAGGGTGGTGTGTGCACAAATCACCCAGGTTATTGTGGCTGAGATGCAAGAGCTGCTCGTGTTTGTTCGCTGGGACGAGAGCCAGCACCCTGCCACGCTGCTGCCGAGACTCTGCCAGACTGAGAGGGAGCTGCAGTTGTTTGTGCTGGCTTCAGCCTCTTCCATGGCTCACTTCTGAGAGATGGAAAAAACGAGACCCCCCATCCAAAAATCCAGAATTGAGTATAGGATTGTTGTCAAACGCTGCAATTAGGCACAGCACTGCAGACAAGGAATAAAGCACAGCATTATTTGTTCATTAAATTAACTTCTCCACCCAAGCCCTGTGATGCTGGCTGGGAAGACATCACTTGCATTTTTTTTCCCTGTGCACTCAGCGTGGTTCCATCTTACAGGCACTTTAGCACTGAATTAATTACCACGTTAATGGATGTCTATAGTCCATTAGTGAATTAAGACCTGATGCTAATTCTCTTGGGGAGAAGGAGAGGGGAGTCTCTTTAGCACCAAAGCATTCAGTTTGTTGCCAGTGGACTCAAAGTGTTCAAAGGCAGGAAGAGAAGGGCATCAAAGACTCTTTAATTTGGAAAGCATAAGGGAAGCTGATCTCAGGGCCTGTCCATGTTACAGACCATACAGCAGCAGATAAATTAGCTTTGAATTTATCATCAACCACCTCACTAGGGAGGGGGTAGGATGGTCCTGTAGCACAAGGCGTTTTCTTCAAAGAGCACTTGACAGTGCAGGGGTTTCACTTATTTTATGTGGTGCTGGGAAGGATATAGGTAGCCTGAAATTCCTTGAGGTTATAAAGGTTGATGAGTGAAGTTGCTGCTGCCCACTCTCCAAACCTGACAGGCTTGGTCATCCTTGAACTCTTGAATACATTTTGGAGAACCTAACAACACAAGGGCAAGGAAAGCCAAAGCACAAGTAAACACAGTACTGTTACAATTGGCACAAGCTAGCTTTGGAGCCTGCCCAGAGGTCCTTTTCTGTTGCCTGAAGCTGAATTTGTCTCTGTGTGTCAGAAGTGCTGCTGGTGCAGGAAGCACTGTCATTTGAGTTCACCCCATTGCAGTGAATGGGGTCATGGATTGCCCAGGTTTGCTACTGCTGCTGCCCTGCCCACCTTCACCTGCTGTCACTGGCCCAGGACCCACATTGATACCTTGCCCTGTGCTGATAACATCTACTGTGCAGTCTTAACCAGGGCTGCACTGCCTCATGTTGTGGAGATAGAAACAGCAGCTGTGTGTTGAAACCTGAGAGTGCTTGGCTCCTGCCTGAGCATAGCTGCCTTTTCTGCACTATAAAAACAAGCCACACTGATGCACTTTGCCTTTAATAGTATGCAAAAATGAAATTTGCTCCTTAAGGGCTGCAATCACAGACCCAAATCCGTTCATGTGGGTTGCTCTTCTCTGCCTGCAAAAATATAGCAGTTAATTAGGCTGGAAAACCCAAAGGAAAGGGAATTCAGACGTCCAATAGTGGAGTGGCATGGAAAATATCTCCATGACAACAGAAATTTACAGCACTTCGAGTTTAATATATCAAAGGATAAGGGTAATTTCACAGCCCCTATGCAGGAGCTACTCCCCTTTCTCCTTCTCTTGATAGCCCCCAGATTGAATGGCAGCCACGTTAGCACTGGTCCCAGGTGTGAAAGTGAAAACAGGATTATGAAACCTGAAAGTTCTGAATGCAAATCCACTGGCAAGGTGAAAACTTCCTCCACTGCCTAGGACAAACATTTGGGCCTATTTTCAGTGATTTCTACACACACTTTAAGTGTCTGTTCACTAGAGGTGGGGCTCAGCACAGCACACATGGCATAAAGAGGTACCAGGTCTCATCCTGAGCAGCACAGGCTACCTCTTGGGGTCATTATCATTTAGAGGACAGAGCCTCAAGCTGCTCCAGGGGAGTTTTAGGCTGGATGTTAGGAAGAAGTTCTTCATAGAAAGAGAGATTGGCCATTGGAATGTGCTGCCCAGGGAGGTGGTGGAGTCACCATCACTGGAGGTGTTTAGGAAGAGACTGGATGGGGCCCTTGGTGCCATGGTTTAGTTGATTAGATGGTGTTGGGTGATAGGTTGGACTTGATGGTCTCAAAGGTCTTTTCCAACCTGGTCTGGTCTGGTCTGGTCTGGTCTGGTCTGGTCTGGTCTATTCTATTCTATTCTATTCTATTCTATTCTATTCTATTCTATTCTATTCTATTCTATTCTATTCTATTCATCTTTTGACATTACTTTTATGCTTCATAGTGAATTCCATGGTGAAAAGGGGAAAAAGCAGGGGGAAAAAAGGAGTTTAGAGATCATGGCTATACATCCAAAAGCCCAATCTACATCCTGTGTTCAGAATGAGTAGCAGTCTTATGCTTCCATTTTAGTATCTTGGGACTGTTTGGAGGAAATCTGGCAGTCCAATGTCTCTTGTGGGAAATGTCTTGTAAGCAGGAAATGAATCCATTAGGCATCCATAGGTATTTCATCAGTGATTTCACTAAAGTGAATGAATCTATTTGTACTTTAAGTCAGACATCAAAGTGAAGGATGCTAGCATTGGCTGTTGGCAAGATTCACTTCTTAAAAAGATCCTAGCAGGAAACACATCACTTTCCATTAGGCTCAGTAGGATGCTCCTGTACATAAAAGAGCATCTTGCTACTCTGCCCACAAAGATCTCAGCTTCTCTCATTCTCTCATTGTCTCATTTTTCACACATCTGAACGTGTTTTGCACGGCTCCTTCCAACCAGCCATGCCTTGAACTTGTCATCTTGCTCAGTGAGGGCTGGGAGTGTGCAGGGAGAAACAGGCTGACTATAAATATACAGAAGGTGAGGAATCACCTCAGCCTTCCAGTTTGTTTTCTGTAATACAATTTGGAAAGTACTAACAGGATTAGCCTCTTGTGATGAGTGATAACAATACATTGAAAACAAATGTTAATGGGCAGCATGGAATTGCTAACAAAGTGGAGAATTGCTAATAAAATTCAGTGGGCCTGATTTTAACTTTGATAAAGTGCCTGGCTAGGAGAGCCCTGCTCCATGGATTGAGCTGTGCCATGGTGAAGGCTTTTGGGCATGGAGCCCATGACTCCCACTCTTTTGAAATCTTACACTCTTTTTCTCGCTGAAAAGTGACCTCCAGCACCTGGAAGGTGAAAATTGCTTTCAAATAATCCAAACAAGGCTGAACACTGTCTGAATGTATTACCTGTGTGGAAACAGATGTGTGCAGCTGTCTGCTCAACCCTCCCTGAGATGCAGTGCTCTCCAGTGACACGGTGCAAATGAGAATGGGTGGGAAACTTGGCTTTGGGGCACATTTTGTTTCTTTCTCTGTGTGACCCTGTCCAGCTCTAAAATTATCCAGGCTCCCAGTGAATCTGCAAAGAATGGTGTGTGTGGATGTGAATCACAACAGAACAGGCTCTGGCTGGCCTGATCTAGTGTGGGGTGGCCCTGCCCATGGCAGTGGGGTTGGAACTAGATGATCCTTGTGGTCCCTTCCGACCCTGACTGATACTATGATAGGAGCTGGGCAAAGAGCTGATACCTGCCCTGCAATGCCCTGCATTCTGCAAGGCATTCTGCCTGACTTTGTCCTCTGGCCATTATATAACTGCTAGGATCCCTAAGAAAAGCCTTGGAAATTCCTTTACTACAAAAATAAATAAAGTCAGAGTAAGCTGAGACTCAAATGCCTTGTGTGGGAAGGAAGCTGAAAGCATGGGCAGGCAGAGCAGGCAGGCCATGGAGGGAAAGCTGGGCAAAGCAGGCAAAGTTATTTAAAATGCACAACAAATAAATGAATTGAGGCAGCAGTAGGACAAAAAGGGAAACCAGAACAGAGACCTGTGTCCTGTAATAACTCTTTCAAAACTACTTAGATTAAAAGAGAAAGTAGAGCTCAAATGAGCTAATTTAAGCAGCTGCCAGGCCCCAAGGATAATGTGGACCTTAATTACTTACTCTTACTCTTCCTTCTCTCCCTAACTAAGTGAATTTCCCAGACAGTATTTTTGAGTTTGGCCAGACAGGAACCCAACTGCAAATGTGAACTGAGGGACTTGGCAAGGACCTCTTCCTTGCCACGTTCTTCTTTCCATCTTTCTTTAAATTTAATAATTTTCCTGCCTGGCCTTCTAGCTGCTCCCATACTGAAAATCACTTAAAAAAATACTTAGGAACAAAAGGAGGAACAGCTGGGATGCCATAAGGCCCTGCATTGCTGTCAGTCAAGGTGATGCCCTTTCCCTTTCAAGCAGCTCCATGCTCCTTGACCTTACTCATGACATTTCCTTGGTTGTAGCCAAAGGTCCTGCCACTGGCTCTGTTGTACTCGATTTCAGCAAGCCTTTAGGAGCACTTAGGCAACATTTTCCCACTCATGTTTGAGCTTTGATGTACTTCCTTCACATGGGGTGCTTTTGAACTTTGGAGTAATTTTGGAGGGGTTCAGTCCACCTGGGTGCAGTGCCCCAAGGCTATGGGCTAGCTTTTCTACCTTCCAACACATGTTTTAAGGAAGCCAAGGAAAATCTCATAAACCTGTCAGGAAAGCTCAGGTGACTTGAAAAACTTTGTCCCAAATGTAACAAGTTTTAGATTTCCTAAGCTCCTGTAAGTGGTAAAAAAGAAAGGTCAGATTTACCTTCAGTGGCAGAGAGTCCTGCATTTGCAGATGCAATTTGTAGCTTCTGGGAGCATGGTGAGGTGGGGAGCAAGACAGTGGAGTGCTTGAGATGTTGCAGAATGTGTGACCTGTACATTCAGATGTCTCCACAGCTGTCTGCTAGGCTGGCAAACCAGTGCTTGCTCTGGAGAAGGCAACTATAGGGCTGCTTGAGGCAGCTCCTCACACAGACCTGGGCCTTGCTGGAGCTGCTCACATACTCAGTTACACAAGTTTCTATAAAGGCTTTTAACTGGTCAAAGACATCAGGGGCTGCTCTGCTGGGGTGAACACCAGTGGTAGGGGAGGGAACTCTCAGGTTGTAGCCAGGTGGGGGTTGGTGTCTTCTCCCAGGCAACCAGCACCAGAACAAGAGGACAGTCTCAAGCTGTGCCAGGGGAGGTTTAGGCTGGATGTTAGGATGAAGTTTTTCATAGAAAGAGAGATTGGCCATTGGGATGGGCTGCCCAGGGAGGTGGTGGAGTCACCATCACTGGAGGTGTTTAGGAAGAGACTGGATGGGGTGCTTGGTGCCGTGGTGTAGTTGATTAGATGGTGTTGGATGATAGGTTGGACTCAATGATCTCAAAGCTCTTTTCCAACGTGGTGTGGTCTGGTCTATTCTATTCTATTCTATTCTATTCTATTCTATTCTATTCTATTCTATTCTATTCTATTCTAACACAGGACAAGTTTTGTCAAGCTGATCCAGCACACTGCTGTGCTCCTGTGACTTGTTTTATGAGTTTACTCACAGGGGAAAAGCACTCACTAGTGTGAGGCATAAGGAGCTGGGCATCAGCTGAGGCTTTGGTCAGATTTGTATTGCCATCCAGCCAGTTCTGGGTAACAGCTCAGACACTCTGAGGTGCCTACTGTCAGCTGTCCTTCCAGCCTGGCCCAAAAGGCCTTAATGGGTGCTGGAGAGCTGTTGCCACTGAGGGATGGCTTTAAGGGACAGATTTGTCAGACACACCCCTTGTGCTCTTTGTTGTTTTGAGTATCCAAAACCCCGACAAACAAAAACCTGGCAGTCGCTTGGAAACTTTTCATGTCCTATGCCATGAAATCTCTGGCTGAAAAAAGTCCCAGTGGCAGCCTCTTCTGACATTGCTTTGTCCTCCAGCCAGAGCTCCCTCTGAGAGCAGCTGGGGTTTGGGATGGGTACAGCACAGCCAGTGCGACCCTGCAGAGAGCTGGCCCTGGCCACCCCACTGCTGGAGGCTGCCTTTCCCCACGGGTCACTGAATCCCTTGTGAAGTGTTGTCTTACACAGGGCAAAGGGCTGCAGCTCTTGGAGTGCTCTGGGCAGTGACCCAACTGCATCAATCATCCCCCTTTTCCTCTTCCACAGTGTAGAGGAATGAAAAGAAAACGCCATGCCGTTGAGCTGTCCCTTCCCTTTGCTGTGGGGAAACTCTGGTCCTACTCTTGAGCCTTCTGGGAGATAAGCAGAGGACAAAATATGAGGATGCTCTCCCCGGAATAACCGGGTGCCTCTGCCGGAGAGCTAGAGCTGTGTTACAGCATCCTGCTATCAGAGAGGGATACGCTTCTTTTCCTGCAGCTGTGGGTTTGACACTCGTGGCTGCAGGGCTGCCCATCGGGAGCATGTGCTGTGGTGGTGGTTCAGCTCTCCTGAGGACTGCCCATCGCCCACGCCGCGCATTTTTGTTCCATGCAGATTTTCGAGATGCTAAAGAGCTGCTTTGTCTCCTTGGGAGTAAAGGGGAAGTGTGTGTCAAGTGCGGTGCAGCAGCCAATCGCCTCTCTTAATAGCTCGGCATTGTGCGAGAGAAAGCAGTCCGCTGGTAACAGATAATGGCTTGGGACCCCAGGAAGGAGTCAAGAAAGACAATGGTTTCCTTCTCTTTCGCAAACGACTCTCAGCTAACAACATTCTTGCCTGAAGAGCAACTGTAGCAGCAGTAGGGTTTGGCTGCTTGGAAGTCAGGCAGTACAAGCTGCATTTCACTGCTGATTTTAACACAACCATGCTCACAAGTGGCTGCTGTTTGTGGTGTTAGGAGCCCTTTCCTGTGGTTATATTTCATCTGGTAGATACTTAGTAGATATAGTATATATATATATCTATATCTATCTACTATATCTATCTATATCTACTATAGATATAGTAGATATATCTCAAAGGTCTCTTCCAACCTGGTTAATTCTATCTACTATAGATACATAGTAGATATAAAGTAGATATAGTAGATCTTTATATCTACTACATATATATATATATATATATATAAAGATATTTAGTGGATATAGTGTATCTATATATCCATCTGCTATAGATATATAGTGGATATAGTAGATATATAGGAGATATAGTATATCTATACATCTAAAATAGATATAGATATAGTAGATATAGATATTATATTTCATCTAGTGGATTCAGCAGAGCTGAATAATTAAAGCTGTCAGGGGAAAAAAAAAATATATATATATAGAAGTATCTCTACACCTTTGAGAGCAACTTCAAAATAATTTGATGTCCCACTTAGCTCAAGAAAATGACTTACAAAAGAAGCCATTCACAAAGCAGAGAAAAGCATGCTTTGAAAAAAAACCCCAACATGTCACACAGAAAATTGTTACCAGTGGCAGCTGCATGAAACTCCCTGGTAGCTGCATGTGCATGGCTTGTACAGGTGTGCTGGGGACAAAATCCAAACACCCACTGCCAGGGTAGGAGAGAGGAAAGCTGGGGCTGGGAGGTTAGCCAAAAGGGCCTTCCTGTGCTTAGCTATGGCTGCTGGTTACCTCAGGTCTGCTTTTAGGAGGGAAAAGGTACAGGCTCCATTTACATCTTCATGTCCCAAGTCATGCCCTGACCTGCTGTGCTGCGTTCTGGGCTTCATCAAATACATTCCTTGAGAGCTAGCTGTGTCCCACCAGGATGCAGGCAGCCGGAGGAAGGGCTGGGTTCTGTGCCTCCTCTGCATTTGCTCACTGAGCAGGGCTTCATGTCTGCACCCCAGTGTGCTTCTCTGTTGTGCTATGAACACAACCATCCTGCTGGGTTTGGGGAGGGATGAGGGTGATGCTGAGAATGTACAGCTTTCTTTTTGGCCACAGTAAGATTGCAGTTTAGACACAGGTGTGGGCTGCACCAGACATGAAATCCAGGAGGAATAAAGCCAAAGCAGCAGCACTTCCCTGGGATGGATGGATGGAGGGATGGATGGATGGAGGGATGGATGGATGGATGGATGGCCTTCCTGTGTGTCTCTATGGCAGGGTTATTCACACGACATTTATATGCTCTGTGTTGGCTCCAAACCTCCTTCCTGTCAGTGTTGGGCTGTGTTGTGAGTCAGAGGGATCCCACTGCCTTTCACGGCTTGCCTCTGCAGGAAGGGACACATGCAGCTAGCAAGGACCTCAGGTAACAGAATCGGGCTAGAAAAACAGCTCCCTGAAAGTTGTGTTCCTTTGCTGACAGGAACACAACTCAGGTACTCCAAGGGTGCAAAATCTCAGCACGTGGATCAGTTTTCTCATGCTGCAGGACTTCAGCAGAAGTAGGTAAAAAGTGTGCAGGAACTTGCTAAATCCAGGAGGCAATGCTCTTTGCACAACCTTCTGAGGCTGTCAGGGGGTTCACAGGACTGTAAGGACCAGCTTAGCTTTGTGATAGCCTCCAACAGAGGAGGATACTCTCTCTCCTCTTTTCATTACAGGTGTCTCTTCAGAGCCTCTGCATCATGAAGGAAATGAGTCTCTTCTGTGGTTCTGTACAATAACACCCCTCTAGCTCACACTGAAGTTAAAGATAAATGCTTATCTTCCCTGCCTGCTTGCATTAAGCTCCACAAATCCTGAAACCATTATACACGCACAGACCTGGGCCTTGGTGGAGCTGCTCATGTATTCAGTTACACAAGTTTGTATAAAGGCTTTTAACTGGTCAAAGACATCAGAAGCCACCAGAAACCTGATAGTATCTATTTGCAATTATATGTACTAATTGGGCATATAGCTCAGCAGGAAAGCTGCAATTTGCATCCACAAGTGTCTGATAGATGTTGGTCACCTGTGAGTACCTGCAGAGCCCTGTGCCTCATGCACGGGTTGGCTGAAACCGGGCACTCACATGGCTCTGGGTGGAGCCCTGTGCTCCAGAAGGGCAAGACAATTCCCTCTCTGAAACCAGTGGAAAGAATCGGTTTATTTCCCTGGAGTCAGAGCTGCTTTATGCTGCCTGGAAACCTGCTTTGTCTGTGTTGAGTTTGGGAAGTTATCATCACTTGCCCAGAGGTTGGGGAGAGGTCTCTGTGTGTGTAGCTTTGTTTTCAAGCCTGTTTATGTTTGAGGCAGTTTAATATTTGGGGTTTTTTGTGAAGCTTGAGTGTCTGCTTGTAGTGCACTCAGGGTTGTTCTTGTGTAGGGCAGTAAACCTCTCAGGTGCGTTTTAGGGGTCCTGTTCCACCAAACCAGACATAGAGCAAGCTGCTCTGCTCCCTCTTTTGGCCGAGGGCATTGTCCCACTCGCTGTTCCTGAAAGCAAAAAGTAATTTCTTCCTCTTAAGACCAGGGCCGGAGTCATTGTCTGCTAATGAAAGCAAACCATCAGCGAGCAGTAATGGAAACTCGTGGATGAGGTGGCAGGCAGTGGCTTGCTTTCAAATGCACACACAGGAAAAAAAAAAGGAGAGAGGCCTTTTAAATTTAAATGTAGTGAGGAATTAAAAGCACATATAGGCTGACTCTATTAGAAAGTGAAATATTTGATCTTGGCTATTAATCTGTTACAAGAATACTTTCACTTCCTTGCCATATGTACCCAGTGATAGACTTTCATAAATGAGATGGGCATTAAAATGTGCTTTGTGTTTCTAGTCAAATCTCTTTTATTATTATGCAAGCCCCTAGTTAGGGGAGGAAAAAAAATAATAAACAATTACAGAAGCAGACTAAGAGGAATAAATTATTTTAGCTCATTTATACAAGTGAAGTACTGCTCCTGCTTGAAGGCTACACATTGTGCAGTACCAAAATGCCTCAGGAAGAGGTTGTGCCACTGCAGTCTGGAAATAAAAATGGAGCCTAAAAGTGGCTCATGTAGCAGGAGGCTGCAATGGCTCACGTCCTGACACCACCTGGGCATGAACACAACTGATCTATACCCCTTCTGTTAGCCACTCCTGACCTCATCAGTGTTGTCTGGGAGACGCTATGCTGTCTCTTACAGTGGCTGGGAGAGAGGTGTCAACCTAACTGAAAGAGTTGGGGCTGTTCAGTCTGGAGAAAAGAAGGCTCTGAGGTGACCTTCTTGTGGCCTTCCAGTATCTGAAGGGGGCTACAAGAAAGCTGAGGAGGGACTTCTCAGGATATCAGGTAGTGATAGGACTAGGGGGAATGGAATGAAGCTGGAGGTGAGGAGATTCAGACTGGGTGTGAGGAGGAAGTTCTTCACCATGAGAGAGATGAAGCCCTGGAATGGGTTGTCCAGGGAGGTGGTTGAGGCCCCATCCCTGGTGGTGTTTAAGCCCAGACTGGATGAGGCTCTGGCCAGCCTGATCTAGTGTGAGGTGTCCCTGCCCATGGTAGGGGGGTTGGAACTATATGATCCTTGTGGTCCCTTCCAACCCTGACTGATTCTATGATTCTAAGGGACTGCTTGGACCCCCAACAGACTGGCCCAGTGTCCAGGCTGTAAAGTTAGAAAAAAACCCAACCAACCCCCCCCAAAAAAACCCCAAATGCACAAACCATACCAACAGCAAAGGGGGAAAAAAACAACCCTCTTTGAAACAAGTGTCTTCAGCAGCCATCAGCCATGCAAGCTCAGCCCTAGGGCTGCCCTCCTGCAGTCCTGCCACCCTCTGACCATATCTAGGTGGCACATTGCTCTTCTGCTCCCAGTCCCTGAGGCTGTCAAGAAGGATGGACTGGTATACTTGGGGCAGCCCCAGAACAGCCCAGAGCCCTGCCTAGGGCTGTGGTGGCTGTGGAGGTGGTTTTGAGGCAATGACGTTGAGCAGTGGTGCTTGGAAAGCTGCTTCCAGGTTTACAGAGCATCAGCTAGAGCTGGTGAGTGCTGTGACAGTGGTTTTGAGGCAATGAAGTCAAACAGTGGTGCTTGGAAAACTGCTTCCAAGATGGTGTCAGTCCCAGCTACAGCCTGAGGAGAGCAGGGGTCAGGCCAGGTTGTTAGTGCTGGGACATGGGCATTCAGGCTGTATGGTTTTGGATGGAGGGGAGCACCTGGCCTGTCTTCTGTTCTGGGCTGTCTTGTCTTCAGGCAGGGTACTGGCTCAGATGGCCTCCCCAGGGTCCTGCCAACCAGAATTATTTAGCAGTTCTGATTTTGCATCCCAAATGCAGAGACATACACATGTCCTGTTCTCTGTATGGACATCCATATAGATCTATTACATCTGACCTGTGTCTTGCTGAAGTCAAATGTATATTTTATACCTGGTCTATAATTAATGTGAGCTGGTGCTGCTGGGACTTTGCAAGGCCAGTGGGCAAGAGTTTGATGAAGTTTCCATCTGGCCAGCAAGGCTGAGCGCCTCCACTCCCCCAGTGCTGCCTGGTGAGCTGCCAGAGGCTGCCACACCTGAGCTGAGGGACATCTGCAGGGCTGGCATCAGGCTGCAGGTGCAGCAATGCCACTGAGGTGACAGCTGACAGCTTTGGAAAGCTGCATGGCCTGTTTAGGTGCAGGTATTAACTCAGAGGTGAAGGCACTGCTGGCAGCCTGAAATGAGCACAGAACACAGCAGATGTTTCAGGGCAAGAAGGAAAAAGTGACTTACAGAGGCACATTAGGCACAAATGCCTGTTTCACCCAGGCAGCTCAGACCATGCCATCATGCACTGGGATTCCTGTGCACAGCCTCAAGGAGCAGGTAGCTTGTAGCTGAGGTCCACAAAGAAAACAAACCACTTGAGCATGTGGTAGCCTGCTGCTTTGTCTTTCTTCCTTTTAAGTAGTGGCCAGTCACACATTTGGAGATAATTAAAATGAAGGTTGAGCCTTTTTTAATATGCCATGAGTATTAGCAGCTGGATGAGGAATCAGCCAGCAAAAAAAAAGGCAACATACTTCTTAAACCATCCCTAAGTAAAACCAGGCTTCAAAAGGAGTCTGCTTTTTCTTCTCCATAGAAATTATTTTCTTTCTGCAAGGACTAAAATATTAGCACTGTGTTCCCTCCTCTGTTTAAACAAGACCTCATTGTATATAAGTGCCAAAAAAGTGGAATTCCTGAACAGCAGGTGAAAAGAAAACAGAAGATCAAAGTCAGGTCTGCCTGCCAAGAGAACCTGCAGCACTGCTTGGGGGTGCAAGAAAAAGCCATGCAGACTGCTGCTGGTGTCAGAAACTTTTGGAAGGTCATCAAGGAGGTGGTTTTTTTTTTCCCCCAAGTATCCTGCATCATAAAGCAGTGCTAGGAGACAAGCCTGCAGTACACATGAGGAGGGTGCTAAAGACACCAATCACTCATGGTAGAAGAATTTGTTCTTCCCCATTGCATCTACAGAAACAGAGCTAAGAAATCAGTGCTCAGAGAGGAGCCTGTGCACACATAAATGAGTGCTCATACGGAGGGAACATTAGGCAGTGGCTGGTTTGGGTCTGTAGCTTACTGGGGGAACTGTGTCATTCTTGGCTCACCCTTCCCACAAAGGCAAAGGACACAGTTTGCTGTCCTTGTAACCAGCCAGCCCTAGTATTAATCCCCATTTCCACACCCTGCTGCTTATTCACAAGCCTGTGACCAAGGCCTCGTCTCTGGACTGCTGTGCACTTTGGAAGAAACTGCTCCAACATGCCTCATATTTAATGGCCTTCAGAAAAAGAGACCTAAACCAACCCCCTTGTTCTTACCTCTCCTTGACGTCTTTGGAATAAGCAGGGACAATCTGGCCCAGCTGTAGCTGTCCACGTTTGGAAACAAGGAAAACTTGGCCCAAAAAGCTTGGATGTGTGGATCCCATAGTGCAGGCAGCACTGGAAACCCTGCAGAGTCCAAGCCATCTCTTGGCACCGCTGCTGGCAGCAGTCCCCTGGCAGGTTGTGCCTGTGAGCCACCATCCTGCCCCACAAACTCTCATTTCCTAAAGGGGTCTGTGAACATTTCCCACTCAATTGCTACAGCTGAGAAACAGAGCCTGAGCAATGAGTGACCAGGCAGCACGTTGGCATGAGGCAGCACTGGCCTTGTACATCAGAAGCATTTGGTCCTGTGGGCCCCCCTAGATATCAGGGAGCAGCAAAGTCCTCTTCTTACCTAAAGACAACCATTACTAGTGTTTAAAACAAAAGGAGTTGGAAGAATAGAATAGACCAGACCAGACCAGGTTGGAAAAGACCTTTGAGAGCAGGAATAGTGTGGCCAGCAGGAGCGGGGAGGTCATTCTGCCCTTGTACTCAGCACTGGTTAGGCCACACCTTGAGTTCTGTGTCCAGTTCTGGGCCTCTCAGTTTAGGAAAGATGTTGACTTGCTGGAATGTGTCCAGAAAAGGGCAACAAAGCTGGGGAGGGGTTTGGAGCACAGTCCTATGAGGAGAGGCTGAGGGAGCTGGGAGAAGAGGAGGCTCAGGGGAGACCTTATTGCTGTCTACAACTACCTGAAGGGAAGTTGTAGCCAGGTGGGGGTTGGTCTCTTTTCCCAGGCAACCAGCACCAGAACAAGAGGACACAGTCTCAAGCTGTGCCAGGGGAGGTTTAGGCTGGATGTTAGGAAGAAGTTCTTCCCAGCAAGAGAGATTGGCCATTGGAATGTGCTGCCCAGGGAGGCGGTGGAGTCACCATCACTGGAGGTGTTCAGGAAGACACTGGATAGGGGGCATGGTGCCATGGTTTAGTTATTAGATATTTACTCCTAAAGACAGCCTCTTGGATTGTGGGTTTTGGGTTTTTTTTGTTTGTTTTTTTTTAAGTTTTATTTTAAAATTCTGAGTCTGAAAACACAGTCTGACAGAAAGCATTTCTATACACCTGCAGTGTTTTTGGTATCATACAGCGTTCATACAGCCAGCTCTTTTTGCTGCAAATAAATTTGCTTTGTCGGACAAAAACAACTCCCTCCCCCCCCCCCCCCCCAAAAAAAAACCCCCACCCCACCCCAACACCAACCCCAAACTGCCATTGCCAAAGGCTTCAGCTAAGGCACGTTGTTTTCTGCTGAACGAAGGACAGAAGGGTGCAAAGATGGGTAGTGCAAGAATTGCTGAAAAACAAAATCACATTCTGCTACAAGGAAAGCATTCTGACCGTGGAACTTTGCTTACCCCTCCATTTCAGCCATCTCCACCTCTCACAAAATACTCCCTTAAATAAATAGCAAAATATCTACATCTTTCCCTCCGTTCCAGTTGAATTTCCAATCAGTGTCAGCATCAGCTGGCTTTTTTCCCTGCCTTTAATTTTGCTCTATATACAGGGGTTTTCTTTCTTTCTTCCTTTATTTCATTTTTCTTATTCAATAGCTTACAAAATATTTCTGTACAATTTTATGCATATCATGATCTATAACAAAAATAGCTCTTTCTTAAAACTCTTATCACCACCAGTCTTTTGAGAAATGACAGAATAGGAATAACTTATTATGGTCCACGTTAGGCAATACAAAAAAAACCCCAATCAACCCAAACCGGAGCGACAAGAGTCAGGAAAACAATTTCATTCCCTTGAATTAGTTATTTTGGTTGAAAAGGAAAAAAAAACACCAGATCAATCTCATTTTCCACAGAAACCCTTTTTCAGTTGCCTTTGGGTTGCATCCACATCTGGATCTGGGATATTCCTAAGAGCCCTGCAGCCTGCCGGGAATATTGGTGCTACCGCAACACTAAAGTTCTCGTGGAGAAAAGGAGCAAAGAAACCCAACACAGACAAACCTTAGCGGAAGTCCTTCATTTCTGCTGACTCTGACAACCTTTGGATGAAGCTCCAAAAAGCTTTTGGAAATGCTGTTATGAATCTCTTTTCTAAATGCACTGCTAGATTCCCAGCCATCACTCAAAATCTGGCCCCATGTGGTGACATTCTTCACATTTTAAGACCCCACTGTTAAGAGGGGAAACCTTCTCCCAGCTCCCGGCACCAATCTGAAGGGAATGCTACTATGCTGTGCCAAAACGAGTGCACTAATTACTCCACAATTTGCCTTTTTGCATCTGCAAGCAGTCTGTCCTCTTACAGTCTGAAGATAAATTAGAAGTTACTAAGTTTGTACTTTGTAGGTAAATAAATCAATCTTCCTTATCTACAGTGAGCTGCAAAAGGCAAAGCTCATAATTTCCTAAGGTTTGTATGAACGTCTGAGCCTCCCTCTTGCCCAAAGGGAAGGTCATTTGCTTCCCTCAAAGACTGCATTTGTAAGCAATTTCTATTGTACTGGTGAAGTGTAAGCTGACAGCGACACAACTGAGCTGTAATAGAAATCTCAAGGTGCCTTTTATTCATTCCACAACAAACAGAAAAAGTGAGCAAGACACAGACAACATCAAACCTCCTAACACAGTTTAAGGCCACATTTAGAAAGGATGAAAGTAAGGCTTTCTTTAAGGGGCAACACACTGGATGCCACAATGGGAACAGACAGGGAGCGATCCAAAGCTGATAGGATACACCCAAGGAAAAATCTGATACAACATCCTCATTCTGGCCAGCAGGTCTGTGCCTTCTCTTGGATGCACGCAGGAAAAGAAAATGAAATGCCAGAGACATCCTCCTCCAGAATATTCCCAGCAAACTGAAGGTGCTCCCCTAGCAAGAGATTGCTATCTTCTCAAGTTGAGGGTGTTAATTACAACAGAACCAAAGACAAGTCATTACAATATACAAATGCAGCGCAATGAACCGCGCCTAGAATTGTCCCTCTGTTATCAGAGGCACCTGTACAGTATCTTGCTGTTTGTTTGGCAAGGTTACAAGTAATACTTCTAGGTTTGAACAAAGTAGAAAGAGAATTTGCATAGATTGTACATTCAGTTCAAGGAGATTTCTGGTACCTTTGTTGTTGTAGTTGTTATCAGGTAAACGTGTTTGCAGACACAGTGAGGTAGCAGCTGTGATAGCACCCATGAGCAAAAGAAGGTAACCAAGGCAGAAGCAGAGCAGAGAGCGATCTACACACTATGGTTAGTCTAAAGGGACACAATCAACACAGTGCCTGCAAGTACCACATCACGAGGGTCAGTCACTGCCAACACCACACTTAACTGGAGACAGCCTAATGATGCTGTGGTCCTGGTAACACAGGCTGTAAGATCTTGTCTCCATTTTAAAAGCTCTCAGTCTGACTCTACCCCAATGGTGGTGGTGGTGGTTTTCAAAGGGCAAGCTCTTCTACTCTACAATTCTATTCACATTTATTTGGCTCCTCTGTGCCTGGCTGCAGCAGCAACTGCCCTCAGCAGGCACTCTGAGGCAGGTATTCCTGCTCTCAGAACTCCTGCTGGGCCCCTAGAAGGGCAGTGTCCTGTCCCCTCCAACACTACATTGCTCCTACCCTCCCTGTGGGCATCAGCCCTGGAGTTGTCTTGGCAGAAGCCTGAGGGTTTGGTCTGGACTTTTTAATGTGGTATTTTCCATTGTTAATTAATCTGGGTTTAATGTAAGGTCCTGCAAATCCTGGAGATCTTGAGTGGCTGAAATCAAAGCACATATGGGCACATATGGAGCATTAGCTTCTTACAACCAGACTGAATCAAAGGCCAGTGGGAAATGCCACTAGCCACTTTTCTACCAGGTTGATTTTAGTCTGCTGCTGAAAGAACCAGACCCACTGTTACACAAGTTAAATACTCATGCCTGAAAAATCAGGAAAAGGTAATTGCTATCGCTGTTACCAAATCCTTCATGTGCCTTGGTACTGAGCTGGCTGAAGGCTGCTCTGAGAGCAAACTTTTCTGATTTACAGCTAGGGTTTTTGAAGAAGCCTAAGGGATTTGGCTCACACAAGTACAAAACTTTGGGCTCAGCGGAAGGCAGCGGAGTTGGCCCAGGTTTCACACAGCCAACTCCTGAAGCTTTGGGATCTGGGAAGACAATGAGGGGGTGATAGCCAGCGGCAAGCTGGCAGTTCTCTGACAGCTGTGACGAAGGAGAACTAGAGAAATAACAGAATGTTGGTCCTCACTGCCTTGCCACAACAAAACCCTGGATCTTATTTTCTTTTTATCTGGGAAGTCAAGGCTGAGATCTCACATTATCAGAGTTTCTCAGCCTTGCTGTGCAGAAGATGCTCAGTTTGTTGGGAGTTTTGTTGGAGCACAATTGTGTCAAAGTTTCAGCATCTTCTTTACCCTTCATCTCTCCCTTTAGGTGGGTTCAGAACATCCCAGTTCTGATTCACTGACTTTACTACTCTGGTCACTATAATCGTAGCTAAGAGTGATGGAGTCTTCATTAGCATTGCAATTAGTGCTGAAGGAGATGGACAGGAGGTGAACACACATCAGTTATTCTTTCTGAAAGTGCTGCAGCATGACTGTTAATATGCTGTTAAACAACTGCACATGCATTGTGCACTGAAGGCACCAGCCAGGAAAGCCAATTTGTAACACACAAATGCACACTCCTGTATCTCTAGGCTCAGCAACGAAGAACAGCAGAGACACAAGGGGAACCTTCTTGTGTAACACTTGCTGCCATGAAGGGATTGTTAAAATTCTCTGCTTGCCAAAAGCACAAAGAAAAAATGAAGGCATAATTTCAATTCTAAAGAAAACCTGCATACCAGAAAATGAGAATGACAAATATCACTACTTAATGTCCAAATGTCATCAAAGCAAGAACTGGACAAATCTGAAAATAAACTGTCAGTTGAGCTGCTTCTGCTAGCCTGAAGGTTTAACATTACCATACAGAGAGATCTGCACAATGCTAAAACTGACTTTGGACAGGATTCATTACATCAGCTATGCAGATGTTCTGCATGCTGCCACATCTCCTTTCTGTGTGACACTGACCGATCACAGAAGTGTTACATGACTGTTGTGCAGCATGGACAGGGAATTGAAACCAGCAAAGCGTTACAGAGAGGACAAATGTGTGCACATGGCAATACACCCCTCTCCCACAGAAAGGGATCTGGATCCAAACTGGCTTTCAGCTGAGTCCTGTTCAGCCAGGGCTAGCCAGTATGACAGGAAAAGAACACTTGCAAACTCAAATGAAGATACATAGCTTGCTTGTTTGTACAAACTGTGGGCCCCTGCTCTGAATTCTCCTTTTCACCAAATGTAAGATCTGTGAAGTTATTCTCTTCTAGCAATATATAGTATTTATCACAGGCTCCAAGTGCCTGTCATTTCAGGACCAGAAAAGCCACAAAGCAAGACATTGTTCTTTGCAGCGCTGCCACAGCATCAGCTTGGAGCAAGCTCTGATCCCTAATGGTTTTTCTTCTCAACTACAGGGCTTTGTCAGGCAGTGTCCCATATCTAACACGTATCTGTGCCTGCATGTTAACAGCTAGAGTAGAGGCTGTTGTTTGGGTTCAAAACTTGACAGAGCCCCCAGAAGATGTTCCAGACATGGCCGCTCATGCTTTGATGCCTTCAAACACAGACAGCATTTACTCATAGCACACGGTCATGCCTTTTGTTTGTGCTGGACTCCACTCTGAAGTCCTTACTTGGCATTAGGAGCCTGTGGATGTTTTGCCTGAGGCAGGCTCAGCCTCTTCAGTTTTACATCATTTGTTGTAACAGCAGCACTGGGATTGCCAGCTTGCTACAAACCTTTGTGTAGATGCTTTTTGTCTTTCAGAAAATAAGGTAATATAAATTTCGAGGCATTTTAAACCTAGCATGTAACGTAAGTAGACACATCAGCAACCATTTGTGTGCTTTCTTTCCCTTTTTTGTACTAAAACAAAACAATTTGCACCTGACATGTTAAATGATGAAGGTGGCAGACTTTCTTCTAACCACAAAAGATGGGATTATTGCCACCTTCTGCTTGGTCTAGTTAATAATGAAAACTTACCAACAAAGCATTTAAAACCCTTTCTGCTTAAGAACAAAAAGAAGCGTCAAATTTAAGCCCCAAGTTATCTGCACACCCCTGTACATATGCTTATGTGCAAGATGGACTGAAGACTCTGCAACTACCCCAGCAGCCTTATGAAGAACCATCACTGACTAGGATTGTTAATGAGTTTTATTGTGTGCCCTAAATAGGATGCTCCTAATTTAACCTGCAGGACTTGAATTGTGCAGTTGCCATTGCATCAGTGTGACTAAAGCCCTGGACTTCACAGTGAGGATTGGTGGTCCCCAGAAGATTTGAACTTCATGAAGGAATGTTAGATTAAAAACAAGCACTGTTAAAAAAAATCTCTACTGAACAAGTAATAACACTGTGTTTCTATTATATAAACCTGTTGGCAACCCTGGTTTTAAACACACTTGCCTCCAGAGCTGGTCGAAAAGCTGGAGCATTCTCTCAACTGAAATAGTTCAACCAGCTCTCACTGCTACAAGCACTTCTAAAACTACAGCTCTCACGACTGTCAAAATCCAGACAACAAAAGAAAGGGAGGTGTGAGGGGAGGAAGGCCTTCTCTTAACAAAGGCAGCTTCAGTTAGTAAGATAACATAATCTTCAAGCTGCAAAAGCAGCACCTACTAATTAGTCATTGACTAAAACATAAATAATAAATACCTAAATTGTTCCTCCTATGCATCCATTTTTGTGCCAGATAAACATTTCAATGCTCTACCTTAATGCCAGCACAGCTGACACCACAATTTCAAGTCCAAAGCAAACTGCAAGTAGCTTTAAACCAATACTATGGAGAGAGACACTACAAGCCACTGGGATCTGCCTGTTACAGTCATCTTGCAACTGTTGTTTAAAAGGGAATTCAACCTTTCTGTGAGATGTGAGCATGAAATGTTTAGGTTCTCTTTCCCTCCCGATGCGGATGCTTAACTCTCATCAGCAGAAAGTTAGTCATGCACGCAGAAGGGCAAACAGAAACCCTGCTTGATTACATCAACAGAGACTACCACAGCAACAACAAAGTGCATGCTTTATGCTAATGTGAAATGCATTAGTTGGAGATGAATTTGCATATAAAAACCTGTATTTTAAAAAAGTTCTTGGAATGTAAAAGGATTTTTTTTTCCCCTACTGTAAAAAATGCAGCTTAAGATGATGCCTCTTTAAAACAAGGTGCAGCCTGCCAGCAATTCTGAAGACAGGCAAGGGCAGTTTGTCAACAGAATAAAGTAAAAGCACTGAGGAACAAGGCATCACTCTCCTTCACATTCAGCTCATGGCTTTGGTCAGGAACCCATGTCCTGCACAGCCTTCCAGATGTCCTGCACAAGCCTAGAAGGACCTTTGTTGACGAAGAGTTGGCAGATCTGAGATCAAGGCAGGGAATTAGTGTTAAGACTTACAAGCCACTACTCAAATTAGGGAAGAAACATGTTGTTGCAAATCTCAGCTCAGCTCACAAGCAAAACCAGCCAAGGGTGTGAGCAAACATGTCACAACCCACTCCCAGCCTGCACATACACACTTGTTGTAGTGGAAGTCTGTGAAAATGCTTAGGAACTGGTGGGCTTAGGAAAAAACCTGCAGATTTGAAAGGGCTGAAATCCAAAAATGTTTCTTTTCTTTTTTTTTCCCCCCCCTTTGAATTAATACTTGTAGCACCCAGCCCCTGAACTTGACTGCACAAGACATAAAAGACTGATATAGTAAAACACTGGTTCCATTTAGAGTTTATCAGGAAATTAGTCTAAAATAATCTCTGAAAAATAACCTGAAAGTTTCTGCTTTTGCTTGTTTGCTCTAACTAGGGTAACAGACATTAGCTGAGTCCAGAATTACTTTCTGTTATTACAGAAAACAAAAAAAGAAAAGAGTAAGGGAAGGTGCAGGATAATGATTTCCCATTCTGGGAGGTTACACAGCCACATAGGCTCTAGGCTGCGGTAACCGACCTCCCCAGAAGGCTGAGCAGAAGGGAATTTTGCTGTGATTTATTTATGGTAGCAAAACAATGAAAGCCTAGGAAATAGCAGAGGTACAGACACATTTCTTAAAAAAAAAAAGCAGCTGCTCCTTCACTGCCCTCTGCATGACTCGCTGCTGCTGCTGTTTGAACCCTGCAGAGGTGGTGGGTGTGCGGGACTCCGGGGCCCCACGGGACAGCAGAGCACGGGACAACCGAAGCGGTGTCTGACAGCACTGAGAGAGAGGGCAGTGCCAAAGGCCTTGTCAGGACTTGGGTTTTTAAAATGAATCATATTGCAGTAAGTAACAAAAAAGTATCATGTTCCCTTAGGTTTCTGGAATCTGCTGCGAGGTTCACCCATGAGCAAGGTTAAATTCCCTTTTAAAAACCTATGCCAGAGGAGAGTGCACTGGACGCTACCTCAAGCGCCCGTCGGGTTTGACGGGCCCCAGCTCAGATTTAGGGTCCGGGCTCAAGGAGCTCCAAGCTGTCTGAGTGCAGCCTTGCATGACGGGGCAGGCGGTGGGGCCGGTGCTGCAGATGTCCACGGCCGACCAGACGCTGCTGACCAGAGAATCCACCCAGGCTTCCAGCCGGGCGCCCACCAGCCCTGCGTTCCTCTTGGCCTGGTCCACGTGGGCGGCACTGATGGGGATATTCAGGATGGGGTTCAAGCCCTGGAAGCTCTGCTCCATGTACGCGTTCTTTGGAGGCCCGCTGTGATACTTGATGGCTTCCTCTGGAAATACAGAAATCGACCCCACAGTTAGTGCATTGCAAAAACCACAACCAAACCTTCGGCATTCATCAGATGCAAAAAGGCAAAAGTTAGCGGCTGGGCTGAAGTCCATTTCCCCGGCATTAAGGGCACACGGTGTCCTGAGGAGGACCAGCTGTGCTCAGCTCTTCAGCCCCCCCTGCTCACCACTACAAGCTCCACTCACCACTGCGATAACCCTGCAAGTGCTGCGCTAGCAGGACAAAGCACTGAGGCTGAAAGCAGCACCATCCTTATTATCATCATGTACAGTGTCTCCAGAGCTGCAGGACATCCAGGCATGACACAGAGCTGTTCCGCACAGCTCAACAAAAAGGCAGGTCCAGCCTCCAGCGTGTGCCCGCTACAAGCTCCTGCCCATACCTGGAGCCTGATCAATGTGCAGCTCCTTCTCAGGAGAAACTAGTTTTGCATTCAGGAGAAGCTAATTTTGCCTCTCTCACTGCAGAAGAAGCCTGGGAGATAAGCCTTGTGCAGCTGAAGCAGAAACCCAGAGAAGGCTGTGCTTTGAAATTAGGAAACAGTTCAAGGATGTTTGGTGTGAGAAGGCTGCTGACCCTTGTCAGACCTTCAAGTGCTATCTGATTTGTCTAGGAGGAAGAGCCAAGATCTTAGCCTGGTTTTTTCTTTCTGACAAACCGTGTCCTGCAGTGGAAAAGCCACATCAAACTGCCTCTAAAAACCATGCAGTGCCACTCATGGCATTGAAAGGCCAACACCAGCTTGCTGGGCAGACCAGAGCCATAATCAAGTGTGTGTAGCCCCATCATCACTCCTGGCAGTGCTCCATTCTCACTGGAAGAGCACACTCTCAGGACAGTTACACTGAAGTTCTTGTGCTGAATAATGCATCACAATAATTTCCTAATGACACTTTTCTTTGCACTGTGGTTGTTTTCCTTATAGTAACTCTTCCACCTCAGCAAAACACAGGACATTACCCCAAATCTGTAATACTGTATTAAAAAACTCATTATCAGATTGTGACAATCACACAGAATCACAGAAACGTTCAGGTTGGAAAAGACCCTCAGGATCACCAAGTCCAACTGATAACCCTACTCCACAAAGTTCACCCCTAAACCATATCCCCATGCACCACATCCAAACAACCTTTAAACACATCCAGGGCTGGTGAGTCAACCATCTCCCTGGGCAGCACATTCCAATGCCTGACCACTCTTTCTGTGAAAATTTTTCCCCTAGTGTCCAGTATAAACCTACCCAGTCATAGCTTGAGGCCATTCCTTCTTGTTCTGTCACTAACTACCTGTGAGAAGAGACCAGCACCAGCCTCTCTCCAATGTTGTTTCAGGTAGCTGTAGAGAGCAATAAGGCTCCCTTCAGCCTCCTCTTTACCAAACTAAACAGCCCCAACTCCCTCAGTTACTCGTTATGAGATTTATTCTCCAGGCACTTCACCAGCTTCATTGCCCTCCTCTGCACTCGCTCCAGAGGAGCCTATAAGACCTTTAGAGACCATGAACCAGACACTGTGGGTCAGAGTGCCCCTGTTAAAGGCTGGCTGCCTTCTTAAGGTCTGCGAGTGCACCAAGGTGCTGCTCACAAAAACAGAACAAGACCCTCCAAAAACCTTCACTGAGCACCTCTTGGGAGTAAATATTCAACCATTTCTTTCTGTTCTCAGCTGACTTCCCCAGCATCCTTGCTCTGGCAGCACAGAGGATGTGTTTAGCTCTGCCAACACACACACTGTCTAGAACACAAAATGGGCCCATTCAGGGCGCTCCAGGCTAGGAAAGCCACGGCGCTCAGATAGCGTTTAGAGGCCAGCGATTACATATTCATGGCTACAATTCCTTCCACATGTCCTTGCTGCTTGCACTGCAGCCTGACACTGAGTCCTTTATTCCATGCAGAGGACAGTATCTCATGCACTGGCAATAAATCAGCACATTTATTTAGAGGGAAAAGGGACATTTAATTGGAGCTTTGCTGTTACATTTGCAAAGTCTTTAATGTCAAATATTGTGCAAGTCCATTACTTCAAATGCCCAATTAAATTAGTTTGGCACATCCCCATCATACATCACTTAAACTGCTTCTGCATTCAGTTCCTACATTAAACCCCTCTTTTCATTTTGAAATGGTAGGTATCTACAGTAACCTGTAGTCAAAATTAGTTTATTCCATGCACATGTGTTAGAAGTGTGCTCTGCCAGAGCACTGCAGTTTAAGAAACAGAACAAGTACACATGATTAAATTTCCTCCTTTGGAAGCAATTAAATATGGAAGACTGTTTGTCAACATATTAATGAAATAGGAACATTCTAAGTAAAAAATCCCCAAACAAATAAGAGCTGGCATTACTAGCAGGATCATCTGATTGTAACAGGCAATTCAGAGCTGAATTAAAGCCTGTTGAGCACGTGTTTAGTGCATGGAACAAGAGAGATCTTCTTGTCAGACAAATAACAGGATGAAATGGAGCTTGCTCTTCTCCTTGACTCAGCCTCACCCTTGTCCCAGGCTTCAGGATTTGGTGGATCAAGAAGTCTAGAAGGACCAAAACCTACAGAACATGTAGGACCCAGTGCTTGCTGATGCAGCAGGAGATCATCTTTTTCTCTGGCTCTGTGACCCTTAAGACCAGTAAGCTTGTTTTACTAACACAAAAGGTGATAATCTCAGCACCTTCAAGACTGGAATTTCTGCATTCTGCTACCACTGCAATCATGTGGGATGTGCTGTGCCTCTCACTCACACCACCAAGTGACTGCTCTGGCTGTGCCGTGCAGCTGCAATGCTAACAGTGCATAATGGCGCTGGAGAGGAGCCTCTCTGAAAAGCCACACAGAGATACCAGCAGACAGGAGAAGCCTGCAGAGGACAGGGCTAAAGGAAACAAAACACTGCTTTTTCCCCCAGTGCGTTAAGAACTAAGGCTGCCCACAATGAAAATGTCTTCTCCAATGCTAGATGTATCATGAAACCCTGAGATGGTACTAGTAGGAGACTGTCTGCCCCTCTCCAGCAGAATGAACACCCCAAGTTAGGTGTCTGCATGTCCTATAAAGAAAGAGCTGGGCAGCAGCAATCTGAATGTAGAACTCTATATGCTAACCAATAGAAAATGCAGAGGATTCAACCTGGATCCTTCAAGTCTTGTTAAAAAGCTCACAAGAGGAAGTAAGAAGCATGCTGGTGATCCAAGCTATGGCAGATGTGGCTGTTCCTCTTTGCATTAAAGGATGAGACTAACTTACTGGGCTAGGACAGGACAGGGTCAGTGTGGATCCCAAGCCCTGAAATACTGTGTGAAAGGAGGCTAGACCTACTGGGCACACTTCTAAATCACTGACACTTCAGTGCTTGCTCACTAAAAAATGACAAAGAATGAAAAGCTTTCCCCTGTGATGTGCTTAGACATCTGAATCTGAACAGCTGGAGCAACCAGTTCACAATTAGCTGAATTGGAGACATTAAACCAGGTGTTTTTTCGCTAGCAAACACATCCAAATAGCCCTTTGACCCCAGGAAGATGTGTACCAATGCAAAATGTATTCCACTGACTCTGTAGCTTTCAGAAAGAAGTTATTTTTGTACTCCATCTTTCTTTGCTCTTCATTCTGGGAGAGCACTTAACTCCTCAACTGCCTTTTCGAGGTAAAACCTCTTTGGACTAAATACACAGCTTACAGGCAGCCACATAGATTGGGACTTTAGCATTTTTGTGGGGGCTTGGTTCTTAGTTTTGCAGAAAAAGCAAATGAATTCAGACAGAGATTGGGCTAAGGAATGAAAAACGTGGTTACCTTGGTACGCATCAAGGCTCTAGACCTGTGGGGTGTTTTTTTAAGCAACACAGAAGGTAGAGCTTCGTTTCTTTACTTGAATTGTGTTGAAACCCTCTGGCAAAGAGGTAATTTTTTAATGACATTTTGTTTGTTTCTTTTTTTTCCTTGCAGCAAACACGACAGTGCTGCAATTTGCTCACTGTGAAGCTAATCGACTCCTTGTCAGCTGCATCTGAAGCAAGTTTCAAAGCAAATCCCTGTCTTCAGGTTTGGTCTTCTTTATTTTTTGGAGTGCTGATTCCAGGGCATGTCTGCTCTTCTGTGGTCCTGCACTTGCCTGTTGCTGTTCCCACATTTAGCAAGAACATGCCACGTTACCTCTGGTTAATTTAGAGAAATCACAGCAGCTCTGACACAAGTTGCCACCCATGTAGACGCAATTAGAATTGATCTGAGCCACTGCAAACAACCAATGGCAAAACAAAGGTTTCCCAGTATATACTTAAAATGATCTATAAATATGGATTAGGTTAAAAGGCCTTTGAGATGCATGTGTGCACTGCAGCGTGTCTGCTAATGCTGTCAAGCCTTTGAAGGAAATGACTGCACAGGGACCAGGAGCTGGTTCCGTGTCCCATTGTGGAGCAGCAGTGATCAGTCTCAGGTGATTGTGCTAGGAACAGAACATAAAAGTTCTCTCTCAAGATGAAGAAGGATAAATGCTCCTCACTGCCCTCCTTGTTTGAAAGAAGAATGGTTTTACTTATCAGTTTGTTCATTTATTTTCAACCCAGTGTTTAGCAGCAGCCTGAGGTTTGGGGCTTTTTCTGCCCACTGGCTCACAGTAACCACTTAGCTTTAATGAAACAGATACTACACATTAAACTCTTGACAACTCATTATCCTCACTCCAGCTGGGAGATCACTTCAAAAACTTTGCTATGAATATAAACTCAAATTTAAAAATGAAACTGCACTGCCTTTTCCTCTGCCCCTCTCAGTGCCCCAGAGAGATGTGTGTGATCACACCTGGCACGACACCTCACATGGAAGGGTGGGATAGTGGGATGAGGAGAATATAGCAGCCAACCTCTACTTAATTTACTGTTTTCCTAGAATTGTAATATACTTGGTAGTTTGGATTACAGTTTGTGAACTGCTAGCTAAATGCTCTGAATTATATCTATTGTTTGGTTCTGCCTCTGCAGTCCCCATGCAGGGGACCTGGACATCTGGCCTTGAGTCTCCAAATTGCACTTAAATTCAGGTTGCCTAAAGCAGGCAGCAAGAAACCTCTATTTCTGACTATTATCACTGCTAGTGGTCTTCTACTGATCTTCTCCCTGTCTCCTCCATGTCACACTCCCTTTCTGTCTTGGCACAGTTTAATCCTAGGGCATCCTGCTGGTCCTTGGCAGCCCTCCCATGTCCATACAATAAGCATGGAGTACTTGGCTTTAACACACTCAGCCATATGGTAAGAAAGTCAGAACTGCTGTTTAGAAGAAGAATAAACAGAGTCTGGCTGTGAAGGATGTAGGAGGAAGGAGACACTGGTAGAACAAGTGAACCTGCTTTCTCCAACTGATTTATCCCACAAATTCCCTTGGTTTTCCTTTACTTTTTTCCCTGTCTCCAACTAGGCAAACACCTAAAGGCACTCTTGAACCAGAGGATCTGCTGCAGGCAGAGCTGTTCAGTGACACAACTCAAACCAGAGAAAACAAGACATAGATTTGGATGACTTGGAGGGGCAAGAGGAGCGAGACAGAATAAATAACATTAGATTTTAGACTTTCCACTGAGATAGCTTTGGAAGCCTAGTTTGCAGTGGAAATAGCCCAAGCTTCCCAGCACACTTGGTATTTCCATGTGAGATCTGATCTCTTGGAGATGCAGGTTTTGAAAAGGTCATTGGATTTGAGTTTTTTAAACAATGTGCATCCTGTCAGTTATGCACATCTGAGTGCAGCACCAAAGAAAACACTTGCTCTTGATTTCCCTTTATGGTTTGACTTGCATGCACAGACCTCAGGTCAAAATTAATAAATAAGCAGAAATATATAGAAAAAAATGAATAAACCAGCTGCACAGGCTGCTTTTTATCAACTGCTCAACAAAACATCTTTGCTGGTAGCTGTACTGTGATTTTTGTTTGTTTGCTTTTAATTACATTTTAATAGTGAATGTTGAGAGTCATGATGCAGGAACATTAATTACTTTAAATTTTAATAATGAACTTTGAGAGTCATGATGCAGGAACAAACATGTTTAGCTTTGGTTGTTCAAAAGAGAAGCAAGTGGCTCCCTTCATAATGCTGGGAAACCAAAAGCAACGTTTCCGTGCTGTGCTCCACACTGGAGTGATGTGTGGAGTGAGGTGGTGAGGTCGCCGTCGCTGGGAGTGTTCAGGGCGAGGCTTGACAGGATGCTTGGTTCCATGGTTTAGTTGATTAGGTGGTGTTGGATGATAGGTTGGACATGATGATCTTGAAGGTCTCTTCCAACCTGGTCTGGTCTATTCTATTCTATTCTATTCTATTCTGATGAGTCTGGATTTAGGATATGCAGCTATTGTTGTGATGTCCATGCTCTCAGGACACAAGATTTCTCTGGTGGCTCTACTGCTGCCAGCTTTGTGCAAATGATTTTTAGAGTGGCAGGAATTGCATACAGGTTTTTATGTCTGGTACTACGTGGCCTCCAGTTTCTACATCTGGGATAGATGAGGCACAGGGAGCTGAGTCATTAGCAAGCAAATGATATGCAAAGTGATACAAAGTACATCAGTCACTCCAATTTAACTTCTGGAGCAGCAATTGTTTTTCCAGGGTAATCTTTCTGACAAGAGCTACAGGGCTGGGGGGTGTGTGTGTTTGTGTGTTCTTTTGGGAGGGGTGGGGGGAGACAGGGCTAAGGGAGGATGGATGGAAGAACATTTTAAAGAAATCCCTGGTCAAACATATTCCGCTCTGCTGCTGACAAATCCTGTCTGTTTGATTTTCAGTGTTCAGACAACACAGCAACACTCTTCCTGTCTTTTAGAAGATCTCTGACAGCTGTTGCATTGTTTACAAGTTACAGAAACCATTCTTTTAGAAGTTCTAATTCTTCTGTCATGCTCTCACATTGCCTTTATTTGGCAGAGAAAAATATACTTAAATAATAAAGTTGTGAGAAACTGACAACAGCTGGAAACCAAAGCTAAATGCCAATTGCCTGTACAGAGCAAAATAGTGCCACTGAGGCAGAAAGCCTTAAAAAGCCCCAAACAACAGGAATTTGCATTGTAAATGCAATTCTAACTAGCATGGAGTGGCACTGTCTGCCCCTGTAATTAATTTTATTCTTTACCTTCATGCCTCAGACATCTGGAGATTGTACCTCACATCATCAGGAGCAAATCACTCCTCAGGCTTTATTCCTAGATAGTATTGTTCCTGAGGTTTATATTTCATTCTTACAGCAGATTCTAGTCACTGTAGGAATGAACAGGGCTCTTTAACAAAACAAAAATTACTAGTGCATCAACGGGCAACATGGAGTAATGCCTTAAATTCAGTGGATTAACTCCATCATTTCCATGGAATTATTCCAGAGTCAGAGTTTAGACCAAAGAGAGTTTTGTCTTTACACATGTGGGCTCATGGTTGAAGTCTGAGACACTCTCAACTGTCCACAGGGCTCTTGCATTATCAATAAAGCAGCAAGTGTGCTGGCCACATGCCACACATTCCACCCAGTTTATGCCTTACCTCTGAAATAACCAAAGAACATGGAATTCATTAACTTCCAGCAGACGAGTCAGTAACAGCTGCATTTAGAAGCAGGTTGCCTCCAATTTTAAAGTGTATTGGTTCTACACATGGTGTCACTATTTATCATTGCCTGTTAGCTAACAGCAGCAGCAGGTTGGTGGTGGTTCAGTTTCTGCTTAAGAAACGATGCCACCAAACGTTAGAAGAACTCAGTAAGTTAGCTCTTCTGCTGAGGAATGCGCAGCATCAAGCTCCTGTGGAGCAAGATAAGGGCTGCATTAGCTCTCAGCAGTTGTCTGGTGGTGTTTGCATTACAGAAGCAGCAGTTATGCTGGAAGGTAAATGCCTGACTCCGTTTATTTGCTGCCTCGTCGAGAAGAAGAACTCCTGCACACTTAATGGGACGATTCGTGCATCTAGCAAATGTAAGATGTCTGAAGTTATGAATATTAATATTGGGCAGATGGAAGCACTTGAGTGCGTTAAGAATGGTAAAGATATTCATAGCAACAAACTTGTTTTGATCTTACTGAGTAAGAAAACAGGTGTGGCTACCAAACCTTCCCCTACCCCAGGCAGGCTGAAGACCCAAGCACTCGAACAATGCCTGTGCCACTGCAAACCCCTGCTGACAACCCAAAAATGACCTCTGCATTTGGATGGCTCAGGGCTGTGGTGGAAGGGAAGAAAATGGTTTATTCCTAGAACATGTCAGTATGGGTCTGATGGTGTAATACTGGGATCACCACATCCATAGATACTGCTCTAACGTAACTGCTTGGCATGGACAGAGGAGGTTTCAGCAGCTATCAGGCAAGAGTGAATGCCTGGGCCTGACAACATGTCAGGTGAGCTCTGGCCTAGGGAAATTTGGTCTAATTCAGCATTTTGTGTATTAATGCTTTTCTGGTTAAACACACAGACTTTGTCTAGATACCAGTTTAAACGTCTGGAACTCTTTATGAGCAAACATGAATGAAAGGCAGCAAAGCAAGGGCCATTCTTCTTGCTGGCTCTAAACGATGGGTTTTATGATGGCTCTTAGATTACTGAGAGTCTGAAGTTCTCTGGATTCTGAACTGTGCATATTTTAAGGATATAAATAGCCTTTTGTTCAAAGTGGCTGTTTCACAGACTGGGTACAGACATTTCCGCCTGTCTTCGTGCAACAATTTCTTCTGATTTAGCATCTATAAAATTCCCTTTCTTTTCTCCTTTTCCAGCACAGTGCTACTTCATTTTTAACAGCAGCATTGACAGGACATACAGAGACAGTCACTGTGTTATTCGTATACCAACCAAAAAACCCCAACCCACCTTACCTTGTTTGATAGGCTGCTGATTAGAGAAGGTGAGAGGAGTAACGAGGAATTTGGTTTCAGCTACTTGTACCCAGTGGTGCAGAATTTTTATGGTCCAGACGCCAGGCCGCAGGGGCAGATTCAAAGGTGGTTTGTAGTGAGTAAACTCAGCGCTAGACTCGATGAGAATGTCGTAGGTCGCGGCAATGACGTTGACAGGATCCACCCAAATGACGGTGACGGTGACGTTGGGGCCCTTCCCCCATTTCTGCATGCCAACGGGCTCGTCCGTCGGCCCCAGCAGCCCGCCGAAGTTCCGGAAAAGCCTTTCCTTGGCGTCCCACTCGGTGCCAATCTGTAATCAAAGACCACATCGCCGGTGACGTCACCTCTGCCAGCGCCTAAGACCCTCCTCTCGAAGAAGGACTCTCAAGACACACTAATGCTGAGGACTTCTCTAATCATAGAATCAATAAGGTTGGAAAAGACCTCAAAGATCATCAAGTCCAACCTGTCACCCAACATCTCATGACTACTAAACCATGGCGCCAAGTGCCACGTCCAATCCCCTCTTCAACACCTCCAGGGATGGTGACTCCACCACCTCCCTGGGCAGCACGTTCCAATGGCTAACAACTCTCTCTGTGAAGAACTTTCTCCTCACCTCCAGCCTAAGCTTCCCCTGGTGCAGTTTGAGACTGTGCCCTCTTGTTCTGGTGCTGGTTGCCTGGGAGAAGAGACCAACCCCCTCCTGGCTACAACCTCCTTTCAGATAGTTGTAGAGAGCAATAAGGTCTCCCCTGAGCCTCCTCTTCTCCAGGCTAAACAACCCCAGCTCCCTCAGCCTCTCCCAATCCCAGGTGAGTGAACACAGGCTGTGCATAGAGAAATACAGGACCCATCATCTCCTGGCTCAAGAAAATGTATTACACACTTGAGAGATGGATGCTGCAGTAGATATCTACCCATCCGCTGCTAAGACCAAGGAAGAGGCTTTTGCTGACTTTAGGACAAGTCACATCAGGGCCTCTACTAATACCTAAAACATGAGATGACATGTCTTTGCACTCTTTTCCTGCATGATGTGGGAAGTTATTTCTGGTAAACTCTTTCCTTACTGTCACACCAGTGCCATTGTTTTTTATTTATTCACAACTAACAGTAAAGCAGCTGATACACAATCCAGTGTAAATATTTAATGGATGTTTCTTTTTCCTAGCAGCTTTCATATTTCATATTCTCTTCATACAAATTTTAATGATTTACCCCTAACCCACAGATGACAGAAACTTACAAGCCGTTGCCATGAGAAGTTGCACTCTGCTGAAAACAAAGCATCTCTGAACAGACAGTGTGAAAATGCAGTAACTGGCCTTCTTAGGCCAGCTGACAGACTTCTGACTGTCCCAGCACTAAATCTAGCATGTGTTTTGGGGGTTGACCACTAATGAACTACTTCCATCAACTCTCAAGAAGGCAGTCTGGTGAACTGCAGCTTTGAAAGCTACATATTTGCCTTTGGAGGAAGTGCCCACCTTGTTTGCCCCATGAGGTCCTGTTGTCATGATTTCAAAGCAAACAGGTTTGAGGGACTTCATTTTAAGTGAATAACTGAAGAATCCCTTGGCTCCTTTTGGCAAGCAGACATCTGACATTATTCAGATGTTTTGGCCAGCCTGGTACTGAAACTCCTCACATTCCTTCAGGTCCTCTTTTGCCTTAACCTCCAAAGAAAGAATGTGGAAGACCTAGGATTTGATTTGTTCCCCATACAGAAAGAGAAGATTCTCTCAAGCAGTCTCTGAGGGCCATGCACACACAGACAGGATCCCCTCTTTCACCAGATGTAGCTACTGAAGATTTCCCCAACACAGAGCTGTCCCCAGTTTTTGCCTCATGTGGGCATGGTCAGGACCTCCTTTCCTGAAGGCATACCAAATAATTGCAGCTCATTTGCTTCAGAGGATTTTTTTATAGATGTCATCTCATGTCCCCAGTGTAAGTGGTTCCAACAGAATGCCAAACATCCTCCCAAATCCATAAAATGTAACAATTACCTGATGATACCTGTACTGGAAACTGCCCAGTCCCAAATGCCTGCTAAATAAATCACTCTGCTTGGTAGACAAATTACAGGAGGACTGCAAGCAAAAAGCTACAAGGGCAGCAGAATAAAACCCTACCATCCTAAATCCATCTGTCATCATAGGAATTCCTCCTACTGGACTACGACATTGCAGAACACAGGACAAAATGAGCCTTCCAGTGCACTGCAATCAAGGCAGCAGAGTTGCTGGTATTTCAGAGGTGTTTCACCTAGCACATGAGCTAATCAAAGCAGACAACGCAGCCCAGATATCAGAGCCAAGCATCGACTGCCTGGAGGAGCTGTCAGCACGGACTCTCCTGACAAGACTGACTGAATATGTATGGAAGTAAGTGGAGAGAGAAAATTTCCTGACCATAATTTCCTGACCACATCTTATGATCTACTCTGCCAACCTTCACTGAGTGCAGCCACGTCACACCTACCAGAGCTCAAGGGACCTGGAAATAATAAAGCCACAATGTGTGAAATAAATCTACACCCTCCTGGGCAAAGAAAAGCTTATAAAGGAAGCCATTTCCACTGCATTTGCTATTTCTTAGTGAAGAACTTCAATAATTTTCCTCTCTTTAGTCTCTCAATGCTGGGAAAAGAAACAAGAAAGTTATAATCCCCATGCTACACCCTCCAAGTGACACTGCTCAACAGCAGGTTGCACTAAAGATGTTGAGATGTGCTCACACGTGCAAAGCTTTAGTAAGAGTGGACTGTAGAAGACTGAAGGCTGCTTCTGGGGAATAATGATAACAAAGTTGTTGGCTGGCTGCTTAGCTTTGTGCAGGCATCTTATTGGGTTCCCTAACGTACACGAGAAGTTGCAGCTGAAGGGCAGGAGAGGGAGAGGAAGGGACAATTCTCACACTGGTGGCAACTGTTGCTCATGAGAGCCTGCCACAACACCACTGTCAGCGTGTGCAGGTCCATGAGAACAACAGCACAAACCCAAGAAGAAAACTGCCACAGAGCAACACAAAGGCAAAGCACCGAGGCTCAGACAAAGGCACTTGGGACTGTGCACCTCAGGCATCTTAGGGAAGGGAAAGGCAGGGAGCTGCACACAGGTATTTGCAGCATCTGCCCTTTATGCCTAGCCTGGGGACATGCTTTCCCACGCCGCATAGCTTACAGGACAAGCAGGTTTTATAGGGACAGTATTTCAAAGGGAATTTTACTTCAGGCACTAGTGAGAGACTTGTACCTCTTCCCTTGAACTCTATATAGTTGAGTTGCCAGTACTGAGATGTCTGATTTGACTGGCCAAGAGATCCTCCAGCCCTCTCTAATACTTTTCACAGCACTTTAAACTTCTTAAGTCGGTGTTTCAAATGGAACAGGCAAGCTAGGGGATGGAATCAAGCAGCAATGATTACCCGAGAAATTATGAAGGGCTGTGGCACAGAAACTAACATTTTCCACACCATTATTTTAATCACCATGATTTTGGGCTTCAAGAGCAGGCACTGTGCATGGGGTGCATTTGGAAATAGGGAACTCTCTCATTGGCTGAAAACTCCTGGCTTCTATCTCTGTTCAGCCCCAAGATAAAATTTTCCCAAGATAAATTATGCCTTGATTATGGGTTTGTGTCTCATTGCTCACCACAAACAGGGCCATTAGGTTCACACAATACACGCTAATTGCCTGCCACCTAGTTTATTTTATACTCTGTGATGAATCACAAGGCTTAACAAGGCCAGAAATGAACTTAGTGTTCAACTGAGATATGGTGAGCTGAGACTTTTAGTACTGTACAGCAAATCAATCTGCTGCCCTCCATGTAAAGGTTGCCATGAACCCAGGCTGGTAGGATCCATACTGTGTGCATTGTGCACAAGCCAGTTTTAGGAGGTGTGAGAGTTTCATGCTTGGAAATTGTCTCTCTTGGGTTTCCTGTAAGTTTTACTCAGCCCCAGACTAAGGGCAGGAACCACATGCCACCAGCATGCTGCCATTAACCTCCGTGGCTCTCAGGCAGCCCAACCAGCTGGAGTTTCCCGCTGGGCTTTACATGGTCTGTGGTGAAATCTGCTGCTTGAGAAGCAAAGTCTGAGAAGTAAAGCAAAGGAGCAGAGGGCAGGAAGGGCTGACTGGAGAGATCCTATTGTCTCTGCCACAATTTCAGATGTGATCAGGGTCACACCTGGAGGCATATTCAGTGCAGCTCCTTCTGCTGGCCCCATCGGAAGGAAGCTCCAAGCTAAAAAGGTCCCAGTCAGTTTTAAATTTCTGTCAGATCATGGGGTGAAAGTTGTTGCAGGAACCAACTGTTACATGTCCCAGTAAGCACTAATCTTCATTTTCTTTTCTGGTACTCATCCTGGGAATGCTGACACCCTCATCTTAGCTGAACTGCTGAGTTTGTTTTAGACTTGCTGGACTTTGACCAAGAAGTGGCATTTTAATAAGCAGCAGCAGGATCAGAGGCTTTCCAGCCACAGTGAAGCTGAAGAGGTTAATGCTGGGTTTATATCAGAATAACTGGGAGAATAATTTGGCTCAGAGGCAGAACTGCCTGCAGGCCAAGGGAAGGCAGAAAGTAAAATAAACAATTAAGAAATGATTAAATGGTTTACTTTGTACCTTCTGGTCTTTTAAAATATGAATCAGCTATATCAGGAGGGACAATTTAAGAGCTTAGGTGAGAAAAAAACAATGAAAAGAAATAAGCAGTGCCAAAGCTCTTCTTTTTTTTTAATTTTTGCATTTCAGAGAAAAGAAAATGTTTCCCCAGCCTGAGAAAAAGCTCATCAGTGATTAAACCCTTCCCATGCTTTGCACTCACTCAGCTTCACTGCAGCAGCAGCTCCTGCAGGGCTCCTTACAGACCAGCTGTGGTCCATGAGGCTGTGAAGAGCAGCTCATTAGTCCCGTGGAATCTGAGGATCCTCCCTGCAGAGTGACACACTCCACAGAGCTGTGGGCACAGCGCAGTAAAGAGGTCACCCACATGCCACCACTTCCTCTGTCGGAGGAGGCTCACAGTGGGCACAGCTGCTGCAGGACATCTGTCAATCAGGCTCAGGCTTGCTTGCAAGACTGGAGTTTTTTTGGGGGAAAAGGTACACTGGGGCTGGTGGAGGACCTGGCAAGTGGCCAGCAAGTAAATTCTGGTCCCAATTTTGTTTCCTCCCTACAACTGTTTGAGCTCTAGCATCCAGGGATCAGTGTATTTCTTCCCAGCACACAATCAGAAAACTGCCAGCCTGGCTCTTTCGAAAAGGACCCAGAGCAGGTATCAGGATGAAAGTCAGATTAAAAGTACCAAATAAACAGCAGAAATACTCCTACAGAGCACAAGAATTCAAGCTTCTGTGACCATTTATCACTGCATGAAATGGCAAGCGTAGGATCAGACCTGCTGATAAATGAAACACACTTTCCATCCATCTCTTTAATGGCACATTAGTGTCATGGATTTGCCATGCACACCAAAACACTGAATCCTACCTGGGCATTTCTTAATTGCCCAAGAAGATGGTAATTTATGGACTTGGCCAGAATGCCTGGAACACATTTGTTCAATCAATTTTATCCCTTAATTGAAATTTGTGGCTTAACAAGAAAAATCATGAAACAAACTGCTCCGACAGTTCTGTCTTGCAAACAGAGCGCAGGTGTCGGGTTCTATTAGTGGTCAACTTTCCTGAGAGATTTTAGGGTACGTTTCTTTTTACACTCTATGTCAGATCCTGAGGTGAATTCCTAGGAGAAATAACAGGGTTTGTGGGAAATCTCAGCCACTGCTGTGAGAGTTTTCTCTTTCAGGGTACAACGTCAAGGTTTAGCTCGTAAGTGGCATTGGTGCCTGACTATCACTACTTTTCTGGGGGGGTTTTCAGCATACTCGAGAGGAACGCTTACTACATCCCCGTTTGCCTTTGGAGCTGCAAAAATATGGCATTTTTCCCAAGCATCTCTTACAGCACTCACCAACAATCACAAATACAAAGCTTTTAAGTTACTGAGCCCCTTTCACATCAGTAAATGCCTTCGGTTTGCCCTTAAGAAAGAGTGAAGTCACTCAAGGGTAATGTAAGAAGTGAGGGTTGATCACAGAACTGGCAGCAGTATCTCCTTCAACAAAGACAACTCGCGTTATGCTAGAGAGCCACTCTCACCTGAAAATTACACAGTCAGAGAGTATCCAAAGGCTGCTGAATTTGTATGCAAACTCTCCAGAAGCTCATGCCATTTGGCATGGGAGACCTCAAATACTTACTTCAGAGAACTGCAGCCTTCCAAAATCACTTGGTGGACTTGCAATCTTGAAAACTTTCTTTGGCATCACCCAGGTTTCCAAAGTTTCCAGTTTACTGACAGCCAGATTGGTTGCGTGGTGCCTGATTAGGAAGCCTTGGAAACGGTCAGCGAGGAAGTAAAGGTGGACGGAGACTGGATGGCCCATGGGGTAGTATCTGTAAAGCAGCACATGCACATGCTCATCAGTTACACAAGACAAGACATCTCCATTTACTTGGAGCTAATGGCTTAAGAAGCATCATTACAACTAGAAAATTCGCCACTGTACATGAAGAGACTTCCAATGTGTTTGTGACTCATTATCAAATATTCTTAGGATGTTCTGATTACCCTGGAACATAAACCCTGTTACTAAGAATATATGCTCATTTACAACACATTCACAGCTCCAAGCTCTTTAGAAGACAGCTCTACTTGCCAGAAAATTCCCCTCCTTTACCACTTCCCCTGGGTAAAATGTGCCACCCAAATATATACCTCGTTATGCTGCAGCACGGTTTGCTACTGTCAATGATGTTCAAGAAAGGTGCCCACTGCTCCAAATCAAGTGGCCTTCTTTTTCCTGCCTTCAGCCGGGTTAGTCCCTAGAGGTGCCTGGCCACAGCAGTGCCTGCCTTGCTCGCTGTGGGCCAGCAGCAGATGGGGACAGCAGAGGGTGCTGCAAGGCTGGGCACAGGCCAGTTGACACCCTGTTCTATTCCCCACGGTAGAGCTGATCCCCAACACGTTCTCCAAGGGCACTGCAGCGAAGGACACCGGGATCCAGTCCCTGGTTTACTTCTCTTTTATTTTAGGAAACAAAGGTCACATTCCTTAAAGAGGTGAGGTTGCTTTGGCCATGGACCTTTTCTTCACAAGTAAAAGCAAAATGAGAGAAAGGTCAAACAAACAGGAAAATCCTCTCATTGGGAGATTTGGAAGCCTACAGTTCCAGTTCGGATTTAAAGAAACCTGATCTAGTTAAGATGAACCTGCTCGCTACAGGGGTGGTTGGACAAAATGACCTTCAAGGATCCCTTCCAACCTGATGCATTCTATGATTTGACTAATTAAAATTTACAGTCAGTTGTTTGCTATAGTCTCAGAAACATCTGTAATAATATTAGTGGCTGTATGGCTGCATAAACAAAACCATGTTATTCGTAGATCTGAAACCAGGTATTTTGCTGCTCGACAGCACTGACGTTAAATGTGAAACAACGCACAACCAACCAATATCAGCAAAGTCTGACTCCTGATGCAAGTTGTTACTTCTCAAGACACAAGCACTAAGAGGAGTAAAGCAAGAAGGACTTTCCCTTGCATGAATCAAAAAACACCCAGAAAGGAGTCCCTAGAGCTTGAGAAACAAACATAATGAGATGGGGTACAAACAGGGCCAGCGCTAGCTGACTGAGGAAAAACACTGCAAAGTTACACAGCAACAATCTGACTTCTGTTCCTAGTACTAAGGTCTCCTGTTTTATATTTGTGCAGCAGCAAATATTTACAATATCCTTGAAACAGTCTGAGCAAACTGTCTCTTGGCAGCAGTGAGTAAAAATGCCTAGAGATGGAGAGAAATAAATTAAATCTCAATCACGCATTAATGTTGCTTCCCCTGAAGATGCTGATATGCAATCTAATTTGGTAGCAGAGCAGCCTGCAGGAGGCATGGCAGGCTGAGGCTGGAGCTAGTCCTTGTTAGAAAAGTGTGTAAGGCAGCTTCTCCTAGAAAAGTCCCCTGGGCCGCTGTGGGTGGCAGCATGGGACAGACTCCAAATGCGATCCAGAACGGTAGAGGCTTTCCTTGCAGAGCCTGCAGCAGTGTGAAATGCGTCGGGGTGGTGACTGCAGCATCAGCTAATGTCGTGCTGCTGTCAGCCCCAACTGCAAAAGGAACGTTGCTGAGGTACTCAGCCCTGCCATTACTGTGCTAGAGATGTGCAGAGCCACGGGAGGGAAGAGGAAACATATACATGCATACACCTAGGAAGACAACATGGTATCAAGAGAGATGTGAATTGCAAACCTGAGGCTTATCCACCCCTCTGAGATACAGACTGCATGCTGATTCACAGCATTTTGAGGGGGCTCAGGCAGGTATGAAAATGAAGCCTCCACTCCATGTCACTGTTTGTGATTCCTCCTTGCACTGTTCTGTGAGGCTCTAGCCTGCCGTAAAGGAGCCATGCTTCATCCCAGAGACAGCTGCAATCAGCAGCGGATGGCATGGCTTCCCTATCTGTAATCTGAGCAAGCTTGAAAAGCACCTTGAGCTCCTGTGCAGCGAAAAGCTCCCCAGAAATGAAATTGATTATTGATATAAATCATCATCAGAACACTGGCAAAAGGAATAAGCACAAAAGAAATTGTCAAATTATTTCAATGCCAGCCGTACTTGGCTTACATCTCTGCTGGCTTTACATTGCAGGATAAATGATCCAGGACTTCTTTAGGCCTGCCTTTATTACATATAAGGAAGGCATGTTACTAGTGATTATTTCTATCTAATTGTTATTGATCTTCTATTGCTTTGCACCGGTAACCTTTACTGACAAAGCTGTAATAGGAATCTGGATCACTTATTGCCACATCTTTCTAAATGGGACATTGCTCAGCACTTCCGTGACTAAGTGGGAAGGTCAAGGCACATTTGGTTCCTTCTTGAGAACACAAGAGAGACAAAAATCCCTCAAAGCACAAGGAGTGTCTTCAGTATTTACTGACCTAGGCTGTATGTGTTTTCTATTAGGATAAAAAAAAGGCAGGGTCCAAAAAACACATTCTGAAGAAGAAATTAAGATACCGTGAAGTAAGACTTTAAAAGATGAACATTTTCTGCTTTGAACATAAACAGCTTCAGATGTTTGCAGGCAGACAACATCTACCATAAAATGAGCCTTTTCTGTGCAGGTCTAACTCTAGGAATTCTTTCTTCACATCCCTTTTAGACTGAAAAGGAATCTAGAATATAGGGTGCTTTCCCTTTATGAAATATATTTGAGAGAGAGCTTTATTTGCACTCTCTCTCTCTTTATAAACACATTTGATGCTAATGGATCCCACCAGTTGCCACACTTTTAGCACAGACAGCTGTACCAAGTAGGCAAACTGAGCTCAAGCAACTAGTTCTCTGTACTCCATCTATGCAACTACAGGAAGAAACAAGCAAGGACCATGAACGTGACTACGTTCAGCTTCTCTCTGAAATCCTGTGCTTTGCTTTTGGTAAGCATAATAGAGGTGAACATGACCTCTGCAGCAATCACATGGAGGGTTTAGGAACTGAGGGTATAATAGACTTGCTGGAATTAATCAAGAAAATGCAGTAGTGGAGGTAGCACTGCCCAACTGGATCCTGTCAGTCTTCATCAGGCTGGAGAGAAGCTTTTTAAAAGTGCAGCCAACAGGTCACATAATGTCAGCCCTGAATAACCAATGCTCTATTATGGGGAGAAATAACTCCTGGAAATCAGCACTGTGCACTTGCAGCTGCCTGGTCCTGTTTGTTACAGTGTGCCCCAGCCAGCCCAGCCTGCAGCTCCAGAGGAGGGCCACAGAATGATCAGGGGGTTGGAGCACTTCTGTTATAAGGACAGGCTGAGGCAGCTGGGGGTGTTCAGCCCGGAAAAGAGAAGGTTCTGGGGAGACCTAATAGTGACCTTCCAGTACCTGAAGGGGGCCTATGAGAAGGATATTTCCAAAGGCCTGCAGTGACAGAAGGAGGTGCAAGGGCTTCAAACTAGAGAAGAGGAGACTTAGATTGGATGTTAGGAACAGATTCCTAACACCATGATGGTAGTGGAACACTGGAACAGGTTGCCCAGGGAGGTGGTTGGGGTCCCATCCTTGGAAATACTCAAGGTGAGGCCTGGCAGGGCTCTGGGCAGCCTGTTCTAGCCAAGGATGCCCCTGCTGACTGCAGAGGGGCTGGACAGGATGACCTTTGCAGGTCGCTTCCAACCCAGACCATTCTGTGACTCTGCAAAGCCGATGAACCTCCACCAGCACGCGGCAGCCCAGGCTGTGCCCCTGAAGCACACAGGGGAAGCACGACAGGCTGAGACTAACCGGCAGCTGTTGTCGCCGGCAGCGTGGAAGGAGGTCTCGGCTCTGCGCAGGCCCAGGCGGGTGAAGGCATGGTACATGGTGAGCGCCACGTCGCTGAGGCTGTGCACGCCGTCGGGCTCGTCGAACACGTTCTCCCAGTAGGAGCGCAGGCCGGGCGTGCCCGACGGGTAGTTGCCGTACAGGTAGTAGTCCAGCTGGCCAATTATCTCTTGGTTCACTACAGCCTCAAACTTGCGGGCAAAGAAGGTCGGCCTGGCCGTCTGCTGTGGTGACACAAAAAGGAAAAGACACCGGAGTGAGTTCCCATTTCCCACTGCGACGTTTTTGTCCTTAACACCGGGCTGGAGTTGAGGATGTGGACTGGTTCACCCCACAGGCAAAGGTGGCTCACGTTTGCGACCAGCTGTCGCTGAGATTCAGACCAAAGCTACGTGATCACTCCAAGAAAATGTACAGTGCCAACCCCTTGGTACCAATGGCCACCCGCCACTGCCTTGCTCTTGAAGGCTCTCCAAGTGCCAGAGGGGTGGGGAACATTCTCTAAACCACTCTGTTAGCCTGCAGCTGGCACAGCATTGGCACATAGTTCTAGTGGTCAGGCAGGGAGCAGTGTCCTGTGGCATAGGGGCTAAGAAGAGGCAGAGCAGCATTGTGCATGTATAAATTTGCTGCTACGACACGGTAAGAAGACTCCAGGAGAGGTGCCATCCATCACTGAGGTTTCTCAGTGGTCCTGTACTGATTTTTCACCCTGCAGTTGACAGAGTCTTGGATGTATCACCAGTTTATATGCTCCTCAACTACCAATGCCTTCTGAAATGCCTCTGGTTTGCCTTGCTCATGTTTGAGGATATAGGTTCTGAGGTACCAAGGAGTTCACCAGATGGTTGAAAGATTGTTTTGAGGGTGCTCAGTTTTACTCTGAGATGGCACATGCTGGGGCCTCTGATCTTCTCTTCTGCAGCCTGCTTTGTGCCTCCGTGGGAACCGTGAGCAAGCCTTCTGGTGCCATGTGTTCACCTGAGGAGCTCTCTCACCGGGCAAGTATCAGAAGTTGCCTTTATATCTATTCTAATTCTGATCTTTCCCTCACAGCTCAGTTTACCTGATTGTTTTCTGAGAAATGTCACTGTGGGGTTGTTCCTCCAGCCTGGAGCAGGTCAGCCTCTGCAGACTGGCAGGGCTTTCTGAAGATTTGCTATTTATTCTGCTGGAAACTTTCCTGGGATTGGTGTTTGGGGCAGCAGAGCCTCTCTTAGATAATGGCTCATTTGCTCTTTTTGTGGAGTGCCTGTGTCACTGACTTCAACTGTGCCTGGTAGGCAGCACATTACAACAAAGAAGAGATCTCTGTTTTGGAGGAGTCATCATTTTTGTGCTGTAGGGTAACACATTCCCCATCCCACACAAAGCCTGAACAAACATGCTTTATGTAGGGAACCCTGAGGAGCTGCAGGGACAGAACTGCAAGTCTGTTGACCTCGAAACAAGTGGTTGTTCATTCTTAATAGAAGATAACACAAACCAGATACAGTCTTGAGACCAAGTGTACCCTTGAGCTCAAGGATTTGCTCCCATGTCTGCCCTGAGCAAACTGATTAAACTTTTAAAGGCAGTCCCCTAAACCAAGAAATAAACTTAAATATAATCATGTTGATTAACATAGTCACAAAACCTGATTAGCCTTGTGCTATGCAACCCTCTAGTAGACACTGTAGTCAACTTTTAAGCTTTTTTCAAAGACAAAACCCTTTGCTTAACAATGAAAGCCAGAAGCTTGGTGAAATCACAACAGCACCTGAGATGGGACTTTGGAAAAATCCTCTTTGCACAAGTTACCAAGAAACAACAGTGAGTGACATGCCAAGCTTTCCTCCTAATCTACCAGTGCCACAAGTCCAACGAGCTGCTATGTGGCCTTACCTAGCAGTGTGGAGCCACCCGACTGCAGCAGGGACTGGGAAGGGAAGCTTTTACCCCATCAGGCATGATGGGGAAAGAGATGTGAGGAGGAAGCTCTGCTCTTCATTTCAGAATAAAAGATTGGTGGTTCTGTGTTTTGGCCTTTTATTCCACTGAAATGAAGAACAGAGCTTCCTCCTCACACCTCTTTCTCTACCATGCCCAAGGGGGTAGAAGCTTCCCTTCCTGGTTCCCTGCTGTAGTCAAGTGGCTCCACACTGCAGAGGGGAAGAGTTTCTTTGTGGCTATCAGAGAAGGGACTGATTCAGTTACCTGGAATCGGTGGAAGTCTGCTGGTTTGAAGTCATTAGGTGAGCAGCCACACCAGTCAACAATGTGCTTGTACTGACACTTGCAACCCAGTTTACGGTTCCAGTTTGTGATGCGCAGGTTGTTGTCCACCATGGACTCACAGTATGGGCTGTTCTCCAGAACAGTGTGAAAGAAGGACTGCAAGACAGAGAGCAGATCAGTACATTCTGCTCCTCAGACTTCATTTTCTCTTTCCTTTCAGCCCATGGGCCTGAAGCTAATGCAGGTGACTTTCTTTCAAAATGACAGAATTCACAAGCTCTGTTTTTCTGCCATATAAGAGAAGTACTTTCTATGTATGCGCTCCACAGAGGATGGAAAACTCACAGCACCCAACACACACAGTCAAACTGCCATAGCATACAGTTGAGGCTTTGCTACAATAACCTGACAGAGAATAATTGTGCTTCTGCAATAAGCATCTTTGGGGATTGGGAGCCCAAAGGACTCCCAGGAAGGCACCAGTGCCAGCAATTGTTTGATTTTTATCTCAGCTGTAAGAGCAATTCTGAGAAATCCTCATTATTTGCCTTCTGTAAGTTACTCTCCGGTCCAGCACATTTAGGACTATTTTCCTGAGCACTTTGTTAATGACATATCTCAAATTGTTTCCCAAGACAACTCTCAAACCTTTACCATCACCCTGGTTACTATGAAGAATAGTCTCAGACAGCTCTTCTGTGGGTGTCTCTAGCCCCAGCACTCCCAAATGCATCGCTAGTTGAATGGCCGCCTTCTGAAGCACACAGTTCACCCCAGGCACCAGAAGGGCATTCTGCCTCCTGCAATTACATCTGAAATCATGAGTCTTTATTTGCTGACTCAAGACAGCAAGGATTTCTTATTGGGCTATCCTAATTATAACATCATAATATCAGCTATCACATACATCATGTGTAATGGGGACTGATATAGCAGGTTAGAAGGTCAGTGAAGGCAGGGTGATTTCAAGAAACCAGCTACATATCTTGCAATGAAAACCTTGTACCAAGGAGCTGTAGAATATGATCAAATTTAGCTCTGTGAGAGAGGATTTTTGCAGCAGTGACTCCTCTTTAAAATCAGCAGTAGTAAGGCCTATAAATAACCAGCATAACATTAGCATGGCTGGCCCCCAAATAATCCCCCTACCCTTTTTAATGTTAAATGACAGCCCAGTGAATATGGATTTTATGCTTGAACTGTTTGGTTAAACCCATAAAGGCATCCATCCTCATTCAAGCGAGAGGGGAAAAAAAAACCCTACCCAATTACCCATTGCCCTGTGTCCTTTTATAATGATGCAGAAATTTCTCCTAGATAATGGATGAAAAGGTTATCAGAGTTGAGAGAAAAGGTGATTTTTAACAGAAATGGGATTAAAGCAAGATTATTCAACATGTGTGCAGAATAATAAACCCCTATCAAAAGATGACAGTGGCTGTGCTCCACTGCAAGCTAATAAGCCTAGATTTGCAAGATCAGTCTCATCAATCCCTTGGACCGTTCAGGGGCCGCTAGTGAGGAACAAAGTTATCATTTTAAAGACAGCCATTAGGGTCTTCTTTGGAATGCCTGCATGCTACACACCCTAGGAGCAGAGCCTGAGGAGCAAGGTACCTGCTGAGGCAGGTGCAGCACAGCCTGAGCAGCCGACAGGCTCTGTGCTCTCTTTTGGGGGTGCCACACTGCCGCACGCTAGACGAAAGCCCGTCTTGGTGTGCACTCCCCTTCTGCATCACTTGTAGCCAGAGCCCTTCCTGAGTGATCTAAATGATTTGTGACTATGCCTCCTAGCTGAGTTTTGAAAGGAACAATAAACCTTTGTTTGCAGGGGTTTTATTTTTAAAGAAAAGGGCTGGATAATAGCGAGGAAAGCTACTTATGAAGACAATTCGCCATCTCTAATAGCCTTCAAAGGCTTTGTGAAGGAACAATTTGCAAGCAAAGGGCAGCTGGATTTTTGTTGTTCAGTAATAGATTAATAGGTTTAAAAGTATAAAACAAAGGCACTCATGGCAAGGAAGTCCCACAAACAAACAAAGCAACAAAACAACGGCAAGAGTGGTTCTAACACTAAAAGCCTACTCGTCATGGGAGTAAAGTTTTCATTGCCCACTGCAGGATGATCCAATGCCCAACAACATCAGGCAAAGGCCCCTCCGAGTTCAGTGACCTTGGGAAATGCACAACCACTGCAGCTTTGGACACAGAGAGGGAATGCTTTGAATTCACATACCTCTGCAGGAAGTAATGTGTAAGAGTAAAACCTCTTCATCTTTGTTACCAGGTCATCAGTAGAAAACGTGACATACTCCACAAACTTCCTGTTCAGGAGAAACCAGTCCGACCCTCCATCTACTGCAATTCCTTCTGGGATCCTCCTGTCACCCAGGCGCCACATGTGGGTGTCACATTCCAGGAACAGCCGATCCAGGCCTTGCTTTCTGATAAATCTGGGGGAATACACAGCAGCCATGAAAGGTCAATTTCTCCTTCGTTATCATCACTAGCAACAACGAAGCTCCTGTCTCAAAAAAAAGGATCAAAAGGTCCCTTGATTATATTTCTTTTCTACTCATAAATAACACAGAGGTTTAATAAATGATGAATCAGTTTTACATTCAGTTACAGTGACAAAGATCAACAGATTGCTTTCAAACATCATTTACACCTTCTGCTATCCCAAGGCAGAACTGTGCAAGGTACAGAGCGTGACATGCAAGGCATGAAACTGCACGGTGCCTATTAACTCTTAGCAAACCACTGCACAAGAACCATAACATGAGCAGGAAGTAAATACAGCTTCTGCCTCTCCATAAATGCACAGCTTTTGAAAAACAGAAAACCACACATAAAGGTAAAAAGATCAATTTTCTTCTAGCTTACTATGCCACAATTTTTTCTATCAGGGTACAGTTAATCCAGGAGAAATACAACTGCATTACTCTCTGCTGCAGAATGAACGTGCCTGCTCCATTTTCTAGTCTATGGGGAACAATGTTTTGTTATTGCTGAACCATGAATAAGAGGAGCAACTGCAGAACTGTAAAGTTAAGGAAATTAATTGAAACCAATATGGGAAGGGGAAAAAAGAGCTGGAAATCAATCTATGTTTACAAACAGTTTGAACTGGACGCCCTCAGATGTTTTGAGACTGTGTGATCCAGGTTCTGTTTGTCATTCCATTTTCAGAACTCTTTCCCAGAAAGGGAAGCAGGGCAGCCATGAATTAGCAGATGCCTTTGCAAGGGGGGCTGAGTGCTGTTAGTGATGGTGAGTTGCTGTGCTGAATACATCATCTGAGCAATAACAAACACTAGCTACTCAGGCTGCTGGACCGTCACCCACAAGGCCACCCATCTCCCTGGATGCAAGAACTGCAATCTAACAGGAGCTGTAGCCCCTCCAGTGAGAAGGACTATAAGACCTGAGTTTCCTTCCTGAGCAAGATAGAGCTACACAGTAGTGTTTTCAGGAGTGTTTTAGGATCAGGAAAAAGGGATTTTAGTGGTCTGCAAACACATGTACCCAAAGGATAGAGAACAGAAATGAAAGCTAAGAAACCACTTCAAAGCTTTCTGGACTGCTGCATCTGGAACTGCGAGTGTTAACCCCATGGGCTAAATCCCTGGTTACAGTTTTGTTCTATACCAATCAAAGAACAGAGAAGCAATTATCAAATGGTGCATATTAATTTTCAAAAGGCCCATAAATGACTTGGGGGTCTATGTCCTACTGATAGCTGGGTTTCTTCTCAGAGTACGAGAAGAGCAGCTCCTCTGTTAACACAACCCCGCAGAAAATGTGTAGATGCGAGTGGAGAAATTTCTCTTTCCATGAACAAGTTTCTAATTTCATGTTCCATTATGAAGGATAATAGAAAAGTCTTGCAATTTTAATGCAGTGCTCTGGAATGTAATCTTCAAATTCAATATTTATGCAGTTATCTCCAAATCAAATATTAATGTGCCTGAAAGTTTGGTCATTTATTTATTTCCCTCAAAAACTAAATACTCATTTGAGTTAATTATTTGAAGAAAATAACAGGATTTTATTGACCATGCTTAAACAGCAGCATAAAGTCCTTTTCCAGGAAATAATTTCTTTCAACTGCTATCTCCACTATCACTCTCTATTCTCATTTTCATGTAGAAGTTTCTTAGACTGCAATGGAAACCCCCAAATCGAAACCACCACCTGACCATTTCATAACTCCTCACAACCTCCCTTGCCTACATAACAGGACAGGGTTTACCCAGCACCAGAAAGCTCAGTTACACAACTTCAGCTTTATTGTCTGAAACTGGCACTAGGAGAGCATGGCCACATTCAAGGTCCCAGCAAATCTGTGCTCCCAGCCTCATTTTACAGCACAGCTCCCAGGCTCCTCTTTTTGCACAAGTCCGCAGTCCCAGGACTTCTCTGTGCTAACAGCCTGGGCGAGTGAATCTTGGCACACGCAGTGCATGAGCGTTTTCACAACAAACCTCAGTCCTAAAATCCTACACAAGGTTACAAGAAGGAAAGTGAATGTACTTCCCAACCATTCACCCTCCACACTTCAGGCAGCTATTTTTATACTCTGTTAAAAAAACCCTCTAGTGCCTGCAGCACGTGGTCTGCCCACTGAGCACAGACAGTTAACTGTGCAGACAGCTCCTGACTGCCATCCAGCTTAGGGAACTTCTCTCATTTTGTAGTGCATTAAAAGATTTATAAATGCATTTCAGAGGAGACTCTAGGATTGTATAACACAGGAAGCGTTTGTAAGATGTTTAGCACACACTCCTACAGCATGAATATAAACACAGAGCTCAGCTCTTCCTCTGATAAAAAACTACTAATAAATATTATTGCACAGTCACTTAATACCAGCAAAACCACCCCAGTCAAGTATCACCCTTTTGGGTAGTTTTCTGCAAGTGACACAGCATACCACAGCAGCTCTGAGAGACCTCTGCTCTGGAATGCTCACACTTATGCAGTCTATAAGACAGAGAGTTTGCTGCTTTCTGTTTGCCAAAATCTCTGGGTGAATAAAGCTTTCAGATTGCTCAGTGTTTCTTATCAGAAACTTTGCCATTTAATGGACTTTGCATACAAAGAATCTGGTTTTAAGGTGAAAAGGTTTCTTCTGAAATGTTTCCTGTTTCTGTCTTTGTGCCTAGCAACCCTCCTATCAACATCTCACTGTTAACCAGGTGCACCTACCAGGCCCTCAGCATCTTTACCAGAAGAAAGGACTATAAATAAAAGCATACATCAGTGAAACAATCACAAGTTGAAAGTCAGTGTCAAAGCAAGGATCTCTGAAGCTCCCCTTGCACCATGTCCATGTTCTCCTCATTGTCTGGGGACAAACTCTGCACATTATTTTGACTCTATCTATTTTTCTTTTAACTCTCTCTACACAAAAATTCGAAGAAGTCAGCCAATTTTGGTGGGAAAAGTCAAGTAAATATTTTTAGGGCTGAGAAATATGAGAGGCTCTTGCCAGCAGTGTTTGCACAGGCACCTTGGAAAACACTTCCTGGAGTCAATCAGTCGGGAAGCATAACACAATAACTTGCAATTTAGGTGACCAAGTAGAAAGCACTGAACAGTAATTTGACAATCTTGAGTGCAACAGTTGCAGCAAGTAATTTGTGAGCAATCTCTAGGCTACAATATATCTCCATAAACCAGTCACTGAATAATTCTTTGTAATAAGCAAGTTCATAAAACCCAGACCTGCATGGAACAGTTTCACTCCCTGCCTGCTGCAGGCCAGAGATTCTGTCCTCTGTTGACTACATGATGAATTTCCAGTAGACTGGGAGACCCCACTGACTTATCCCATTTCCATGAGTAACTTTATTTTATGAAGGGTGGAGCAGCATTGAAAATACCTGAAATGATTAAGACTTGCATACTTAAGCATGTGTTTATACTACACCAGAGAAAGATCCACATAATCTTGTGGTACGCTTCCCAAGACCTCTTTGTGTCGTGCAAAAAGCCATCAGGGCTCACCCCCAACTCCTGAAATGGAGCTGAAGCTTGAGAAGGGGAAGAATGTCACGAAGAAATAGCACCTACTTCGTCTGTCAAGATGAGGAAGGCTTCCTAGTGCAGAAAGTGCTGAATGCCCAGTTCCTGCTGTTTCCAAAGGCTATGAAAAACCTCTCAGTATAGATAAAAACTATGGGTGAAAAGAGAGGGAAAAAGGAAGACTGCAACCTGCTTTCCAATATGTTTAAACTGCAGCATCCTGAAAGTCAGTATTATGAGGTCAAGAACAGGATTCTTATCTATCTTTCATTCTTTTATTCTGAAGAAAATCTTACAAATACAATAGCACCCTAACACCCCCCCCCCCCACCCCCACCCCCTCCCAGCTTTAATGCCAATGCACAAACACATCAGCAACATCATAAAGAATTTCTCTCTTGACTGGGTTGGCTACAGCAAGATGTGGCTTATTTCACAGGCAAAAGCCAAGTTGAAAGGCTGTAAGTAGCTCTGCCCATTTCGCTAGATGCTCAAAAGTTAACAAGAAACAAAGATGATTTGTGTTTGTCATTCATGTGTCTATATGGCCCACAACAGAGGAGGGCAGCAGACCTCATGGAGTGGGCATGTGGATGGAGGGGTGGCCAGCCCCACACTTTGGGATCACCAGCTGTCCCTCACCAAGGATAGCATGAGTTCTGACCTCCAGAGGACAGGGACTAAACTCAGAGCAGAAAACACAGGTGACATGGCCACAAAAAATTAAGTCAGCAGGGAGACATGCAGATAGTGACATTCGTTCCCGCAATTTCCTGTGGGTGTCTAGGAGCAAGTCACCATGAGGCAAGCAGCTCTACTGGAAGGATTTTCCCATGGTCTACATTACCACAGTTATTTCCAATGTATGTTTCAACACTTTCATGCTTAGTGTGCATGTGAATCACAGAATCATCAAATTGTTTTGGTTGGAAGGGACCTTTAAGATCATCAAGTCCAACCTTCAACCTAAGAGCACCATGGCTATTAAACCATGTGTCCAAGTTCTTTAACTTCCAAACCCATAGAGAATCTGGAACCACAGAAGTCATGCTCACCATTTGGAACAAGTTGTTGGGACAGTTTTGCCCTTGTTTGTTTTATCCCAACACCAAAGACAGTTCAGGTGTCACCCGAGTACAACCAAATAGCCACATGGCAGAATCACAGAGAGCATCCATGTATCTAGGGAAGACAGCTGGGCTGCTGCCACAAAAATTGGACAAGATAAGGTTTAGATCATGTACAGTGTAGTAAAAATGGCACAGTACATTGAGAGTTCTTTCAAGTTACAAGTCTACCTTGAAATACTACTTTAAACATGGCCCTTTGCAGTCAATGGAATCTTCATGGACATCAAATGTCCAGGACATTCAGGTTATTGCACATGAGACACTGCTGAAAGTCACTGAATGCACTCATTTTATCTGATCATTCCAGCTCTCTATGGATAAAATTGGATTTTCCAAGCTTTACAACAGGTGCCTCATACTCTACATAATTTGTTTCTGCTTCTTTTGTATGTAATTTTCTCAGTTTATCTATTTAATGCTTCAGTCATGTCACACCTTTGCATTATATTTAGAAGAAATTCCTCCTGGCTGTTTCTTCTAGCCCACCTTTTCCTAAGCATCATTAACTTCCACTGGTTATGTGGATCTTACTTTCCACTTTCTGGAAATCTCTCTTTCAGAGGAAATCTTTAAAAGCTTTAGCGCTTCTCAGCATTTTCATGTTGCAGGTCAGGGACCTAACTCTTCAAGTGTCCCAAAATATATCTGTCTATCTATCTATCTATATATAAAAAATAATCTCTAACCCCATTTTTGGTTGTAGGAAAGTTGCAGAGTCTATTTTTTGCAGTGATGACTCTACTAGGAATTGCCATGTTTTGACAACAGCTCCATACAGTCCCTTGTGAATTATGAGGCTCAAGAGGGACTTTTAGAAGACTTTCCTGTGGCTTTCTTTCCACCACTCTTCACTTCTGGTAACTTTTAAGAAACACTGTAACAGCTTTTACAAGGGCAAAAATGGGAAGGGTTTCTTCTCAGGATGGGGGAGACAATGAGCTATGATGGTGCTGCAGGAGCAGCTACAGCACATGCTGCTGCTACCACCAGGGCCAGCAGACCACAGTAATGCAGACCCACAGGCAATGCAAAGGGACACCCTGGCTATCCACCACAACAGAATCTGAGTGTTTCTACTGTGCTTAGCATCTCAGGATCTGCACATTAGACGACTGAAGAAAGAAAAGGCAACGGGGAATCAAACTTTCCAAGTGATTGAGGGCAAGTGTGAGTCACTTCTATATATGGCAGATTTTCAAATCAGGCTATTGACCTCTGGGTGAAACAGGGCCAACAATAGCTGTCCAGCTTAAAGGGATGTTCCCTACCATAATTATTTTATAAAATGTCTCAGGACAGCTGAAAGGACACAGATGTTACTGTGTGCACCACTGAAAATGAAGTGTGCAGCTCAGAGTTCTTAGATGGTGATAAGATCTCTGATTTCCTTACCAGTACCCCAGTTTTCACCTTCTTCCAAATTCCCACCCACCACACAAATTATGGCTAGTTCAGGTAGGCCCCACATCAAAACCTGTGGCTGTTTTTACTGCCTCTTCCTATCATCCAAAATATGTTTGTGTTTTTCTTTGCACTGACAGCTTAGTATTGTTTTCCAAAAGTGAGCAGAAATAAAAGCCCTACGATGAGACAAATTGTCAAGCCAGAGCAGTAAAGGCTTTATGTCTCCCCTAATGCTTAGCACAAAGCAATAAGGAACATTTGAAAGTTAGCTGTAATGTCTAAAATAATTTTAAGTGCAGTCTCTTTGCACTGAAGATGCATGTTGCCACTGCAGTCACTACAGTTTACATGCAACTGTTGGGCTGAACTACCCACAAGCAAAAAAAAAGGTCTTCTTAGTCCATGAGCTTCAGAACACTGAAGTGTTTAAAATCATAAGCAAAAACAACCAAAAAAAAGTATGGCTGAAGGGAACTTGAGCCAAATGAACCACCAATATTTCACATGAGCAAGGTAAGTGCTGCTGGGAGCTAGGTGGTTAAAATATTCCAATAGCAGGGATAATATTTCCCCCCCCCCCCGGTATTTGGGTACTTCCTGGGCAATTCATCAATACAACACACAACAGCATTTACTGTGTGATCCATCTGCTAAGTGATGGCCAAACCACCATAAACCCAATGAACAGAATGCCAACAAACAGTGCAAAAAAAGGCATGGCTGAAAAGGTGATGGAACAGAGTAGTGTCAGCAGAACTGGGCTGAAAGGGGTGGAGGTCTTGGGAATGTGCTCCATCCCTTCAGGAGTTAATGTCCCTCCAGCCTCTCAGAACTGGGACAGGCTCATCTCAGACACTGAAAAGAGGGGGAGATTTAAGTCTTGCCCACCAAGTACTGTGCAGTGACTCAAGCCACTGCATTTCATAGATCCAGCTCTGTAAGGAAAGAATGCTTCTCCAGATGAGTCAAGGTGCCATTTCCATGTCCATTTCCTTTCCTTAAGCTACTGAAGGCAAACCATAGTGATGCACTTTTTAATGACTCTGGCATAACTGAAAGAAAACTTCCCTCTACGAAAGGAAGCCTGGATTCTCTCCTTATTTGGCACTAAAACATGCACTGATAGTGAACACAGCTTGAATACAAAGTGCACCGTAACTGAGCTGCATAAGCATTGCAGTTTTAAGATGGCACCTCTAACATTTCTCTCTTGTATGATCTGAAGGCTATCATGACTTAAAGTTCAGATTTTCCTGTTTACAAAATAATAGACAGATGAAAAGCTTACTGTTTAGGAGCCATTGTTCATCCACAAACTAGAATATAAAGTAGCAGCAAGGGTTATCTATTGCCTCCAGTAATGTTAAATGCTGAGCTCCTGTATTATCACTTCACCTGTTTAAAATGCTTTAGAACAGCAAAATTATTATTGTATGTGGGATGGCAGTCTGGTCCAGTGTCCTCCTCTTTGTCATGGCTTTGACTAGCCATTTTAAATCAAAAATGCTGTTCCAATTTGTTAGAGATAGGATGTCCCAAGGGACTTTTCTCCTATTGCCCAGTAATTTGGAGGCTGGCCTGTGTCCCAAATTCTTTCCAAAAGTTGTCTTTAGTTTGTTTAAAATAACTGTTGTCAAACCTTGAGGCTGTTGCTTCTCTTCTAGACCTTACTAAGCTCTTGGCTGTACCATTCACCCCTCAAAATATTACTTTTCCACAGGGCTGTGACAAGGAAAAGCAAACAGCAAAATCTAAAAAGCAACTGGAAAAGTTAATAGACAAAAATAATCATCTCTTAAATGAGCAAGGCACTGAGTCTGGCTGTGGTAATTCCCTGAGCAAAGGTCACAGGAGGCTAGGAGAATATAGTGGAAGCACCACTATATGTCTCCCCTTCTGCTCCTCTGGGGACACAGGGTGACAGCCTGTATGGGTCCTCAGTCTCGTCACACCTGCCTGCGCCTATACAAGGTATTTCAGCCCAGAAGATTCATCATTGTAGCTACAGGGACAAACCTCACTGGCATGGGCACAGCTTCCACATCCTGGGCATAAAATGAAAGTCAGTTGGTAAGTGTGTGTCAGATGGGCAGAGTGGACACTATGGTTACAGGTTCAGAAAGATTGAGCTACTGGAGCACTAAAACTGAGTGATCAGGCTAGAGATTTTCACACCAGATACAATTTCTCTCTCAACAGGTGGAAGCAGAGCTGAAAATTCAGCCATGATACAAACAGTGGGCAAACTGCCTTTTGATCAGCTTTTGACAGCAAAGGAATTACCTTTTGCCAAGTACCAATATCCACCAAAAGCTTCTGCAGCTGCTGGCTTGCCTCCTGCCTCGCACTTATCTGGCCTCTGCAGGATGAGGGGACCACTCTGTCCCTAACAGAAATTCTGGGGAGCTGCCAAGGGGTGATGTGAAAGGATCCAAGGGGTGATGTGAAAGGTCAAGCAGTGGAAGTGCTTATGGGACTTGGGGGCAACACAACCACAGGAGATGGGGACAGCAAATCTGCCCTCGTGTCCCATGTGATGTTTCCTGATGCACAGAGAATTTATGGTAGAAATCCAGGAGAAAAGACCAAAACACAACTTGTCACAATAGGCTAAAAGGCCTTTAGTTGTGAAACACTGAACTAATAACTGGGTTGGTACTCCTGTGAGGGGAGGACAAGTGGCACATGAGCTGGGTTTTTATTAAATGAATACCAGATTAGCAGGTTCAACTGATCTGAATTGTTCTAACCCAGCTGAGATTGGTATGTTTGCTGAAGCAGCTTGATGTAGGCATGTCACAACTCATTAGCTGTTTTTCTGTAGCCAGCTTAGGGAATTTGAGAAGAATCAGGTGCACCAGAGGAGTAAAAAGGCATCAGAGACAAACTGCTTTTCCCTAGCTGTCTCTCTTCCCTTTCCTACTTTAACTCTGCTGTCGATCACTGTTGCCAGCTTGAGCTGAGCCTGCCAATCACTCTGACACTGCATTTCCCAAGCTGGACACTCTCCTGTGAAAACTGTTGACTTGGATTTAAATATTATTTTGTACTACCTGCTATAGAATTTCTGCATGCACAAGATGAATGCTTGTGAGCACTTCCTTTAAACAGAAACTACACAGAACTGGTAAATCTAGTTGCAAGAGCAAGAACAGCCAAGTTAGAGAGTCCTATGCATTCTTCCACCCATGCCCTGCGCTGCATGTGTGACTCTGTCACACTCTCTGTGACCATCATTTGAACCCAGCCTTGCAGTATGCTTGACATTTTACACAATAAAGAGATGACCTGGTGACCCAAGCAGAATAAAACAGTATTTTTAGGTGCAAAGCTGCTGGGACTGAGCATATGGAGTTGCTGGAACTGTTGCAAAACTGCTGTTATGGTATAAAACTAGCAATAAAGAGGAAAAGCAAAACTAGCAATAAAGGGGAAGAGGACCGCTGCAGTCTGGTGGGAAAAATCTTTCACCTGCAGAGGTTGTTTAAATCTTTGGAAACACGGTGTTAGGTCACTGATGCTCCCTCAAACCACAAAGCTTTAAGTGTTAGTGATGTGTTCTGGGAAACACAGCCTATTCTCTTCTCCCTGAGACCCACGCAGGGCAGATGAAGAGCGACACTGATCCAAGGACTTAAAACTATAGCAGATCATGATAACCCTCTTGCCATTGTTCTTACCCCCTACCACATGCTCCCAAATGGTACAGGTTCTCACACCTTGCAGAGATATTCTGATTGCACAAGGCTTTGCTGTGGACAACAGTTAGTGGACAATAGTTGGTCACCACTATGGCTGAGATATGCTTCTGTGTGGGACAATTACAGCTTGCTCCAGAAACACTGATCTGTGCCAAGACCCAAGGAGGGAGTGAGCACCAATCATCCACTTCAATATGTGCCTCCCTGCGAAAGCATCTTTGCAAAACAGCTCTGGGGACAAGCCATGCTGGGCCAGTAACTAACTGTCCTCAGGGGAGGCTTTCCTCCTCATTCTCTTCTCTTTCCAGTACTTGGGATTTCTTCACTTGGATAATGCTGGAAAACCATCACTACAAAAAGCCTCTCAGCACTGTAGTTAAAATAAGCTGAGGAAAGAGCCAACTTACCTTGCATTGTCCCTCCCATGGGACTTCAAGAAGTTCATATCACGGTATCTGGACAGGAATGCTACTAGCTGGTCATTTGTCCTGCAAGAGAGAGAACAAATGACACTGTGAAAATGACTGTGTGCAGAGTAATTCGTATACTACTTCTCATTTGGGGACCATCCACAGACTCTTTGAAGGAGGCAGCTGCTGAAAAAAGCTTCCACCCTGCTGCTAAACTCCACTGCCTCTTTTTACTCAGGAAAGCACACTTAGAAAGCAGCACAGCTTTATTACATCTTAATAGATTCCCTATCAACTCTTGGCACACATTTTAAGCCTTGTAACAGGAAGCATGAAAATCCAGCTGTGATCTGCCTGCATTGATAGTCCCATTTTACATGCCTTGCTAGATCTTTCCTAGGGAACTTGGTTAAGTATCTACTGGCCTTTTATTTGTTTTCATCCTTTGTAATAGAGAGGAGGCCAAGGAAAAGAATTTGGATGTCAAAATGCCAATATAATTAAGGGGAACAAAGGCATCTAGAAGGTTAATTCCAATTAGTATGACTGGCAATCTGACACCAGCATCCTCAGAATTTCAGCTGACACGTCCAAGAATGTAGTTACGCTTGACAGCTTTTGTGGTCTGCTGTTTCTTTAACAATGGAGGAAAAATGCTCTCTGTTTACCTAGGTCAGCATACTTAGGAAAACTGAATAAATCATATTAAAAAGATCTTCATCAGGCTTTGAGATGAATTCAAACCCACGTTACAGATGTAACACCACTGAAGCAATGGCCTGTAATGGAGTCGATGGCAGAAAAACTAAAGCTCAAAAAGCTGCCAGTGGCACTGTATCTCTGAAACAGAAACCCAAGTTTAACCAGAGTCTTCTACAAAATACATTAAACTTCTGGGGTCAAGATGCAACAACTTGGAAATGTTATCAGTCTAGTAAACTGTTTCCATAATCTCATTAATTTACCTGGACCAAGCGAAGTATTTGCCTATCAACCAGCCTGAACGACCAGGCTCTAGGAGCCCAAGACCCTCCTTCTATGCTCACTCATGTGAGCTGTAATACCTCCCAGGGTCAGCCTCTGCATCTCAATTTGGCAACTTCAGAAAACTGCTTTCTGTAGAGTAAGCTGTGCAGATTTTCACATTTGCTGCTCCAGTGAGCCCCCATCTTACTGGGATGAATAGGCATTTAGTGAATTTACTTAGCAATGCTTCCACATGAAATGGTTTCAATGGCTGACATCTTCGGGTGAGTTTCTAGGCAAATGCTGGCACGCAAAGATGATGTTTAGAGATATAACCAAGTTTGGAAGTGCTTGAGCTTAAATTTCCTTACAGGATAAGAGAAAAAACAAACCCCAAACCAACTGAAGTAACAACTCACACCACTAAAAACATCCCCATTTCTCAATTGCTCACCAACCTGTATTTCACTGTTCAGAAGTGTTCCTACCAAATGTACTTGGACTCAGTGCTGCCATATAAACATTTCAATGCTCCCCACTTTTCAGCCAATACTTATAAACATCCACAAGATGTTGAGCTTTTAGAATCCTTAATAATCATCATTTTCCCACTTCTGAAAAACATTGGGGGCAACTTTTATCTATTTTCAAAACAACTTCTACAGAGTATCACTCTTTGTCATTTAAGTATGCTGCTTTTCATGTAAGGCCAACACAGAAATAAAATAGCCCATTTCCATTTGCTAAAACTTTCTAGTTAGTTGACATTTAGATTTATGCAGTCAACCAATTCTGTGCTCAGCATGGGAGAGCACTGAGATTCTATTAAGCCTTCATTCAAACCGCTTCTCCTGGCCCCAATATCATGAGAATGCTGCACATCACCTCTGAATTATTCCACTGCATGACATTAAAAAGGAAATCAAAGGTATTAAACATGCCATAGATGCTAATGCATTTGCTAAAGTCCTCCTCACCTTTCAGAAAACTTTGCCTTCAGGGATTTATTTCCTAAATGCTTCTGGCACAGAACGGTGCCACACTTCACGTACGGTGGCAGCAGCATCTCTGCACCACCACAATGCCTCTGGCATCAGCTATTTACAATGCCTCTGGCACTCCTGAGAAATACTAAAGAGATGGGCCTATTTTTTTCCTCTAAGTAAGGCAATGGAAAGCTGAGATTTGCAGCTGAAGACATCACTGGGAGCAATATCAACTCCACACTGCCAAATTAAATTCTGCTATAGCTCCACAAATTTCAGGGATAATTCACTACACATAAATCTGGCACAAAATCTTTTACTAATCAGCATGGTATAACAGAAAGTAGCTGGTGGAACATTTTTAGTACTTCCTACCTAAGAAGGAAATAAAAAAAGTCATGGGGCTAGGGATTTGATGCTACTGATTAAAACACACTAATATACATATTCCATTCCTATCAGTTTCCCTACTGTCTAACACAGTAGGAAGACAGATGGAGGAAAAAGTCTTTGCACAGTTGGTGTGTGGGGCTGGAGCTGATGGATGCATCCATACAGCTCCCACTTGTATTTCCTTTGGTTATTAACTCACAGAGAGGGTAAGGCAGCAGGGAGAAGGATTCAGTCACCTGCTTACCTGTGCTGTGAGCAACAAGGGAGGACGATGAGAGAGGAAAGATGCTGAGATAAAAGTGTGCAGTTTTCAGATGTGCAGCACACAGAGAGAAATGGGAAACAAATCTTACAGTTAAGTCAAAAAAGCATGGAGAAAGCTCGTGTGCATGGGAGGGTGACTGTGAGATGACAAACAAAGAAAACTTACAGGGAAACAAAGTGGTTTAGACTTCATTGATGTAGATTTGGTGTTAAACAAGGGCAAATCTGCCAGCTGGGATAGAGGAGTCTACCTTCACCAGAACCTTACTGAGGTCACCTCGATAAGGTGCTAGCCATTGCACGAGACCCTGTAGGTGCAACAAAGTGCGTGCAGGGAGGGGGTTAGCTCCTGCCGTGGTGAACACTGGTGTCAGTAAGTGTAGCAGTAGCCCTGCCAGGGTGTGGGGTGCTGGAGAGGTAGGCAAGTATCAGAAAAGCAGCTGAACAAACATAAGCACAGAGAAAAGCATTTGGGAGAGCAGGGTGAGGTGGCTAACGTGGGCTGCAGCAGAAATGTGCTCTGAAACAAGGATGCTGAAGGCAAATAACGAGTCAGACGAGGTAAGACAAAACTGTTATGAGTTCTCTGCCTAAAGCTTTGGTATTTCCATCTGTATCTTCCTGACTGTTTGCCACAATTTCCTTTCCCAAGACCACCGTGACTGTGTGAAGACACAGCCCTACAGAGCCTAGATGCACAGCAACCCTGACAGCTCTTTGCCAAGAAGCTATTTCTAGACAGTCCCTAGAGAAGAAAAGAGATTCCAGAGAAGAAAACTGGAATTATGGGGCAAACTCATCTACTCAGAGTTAAGCAGAATATTACTGCCTGGTTAAACATGCAGATGTGCACATAGAAGCCTTGGAAGTGGAAGAGCTGAGTGCCTTCAATTTTGCTACCCTTTCAATACATTCCAGTAATTATGATCAAGCTCAGTGATTTCAATAAATTATTAATTTAATCTTAGTGAACACATCATTATAAAGTATTGGGACATGCCATCGCTGCCAAGAGCCTTAGCAGAAGACGACGTCCAACTATTCCTAGCCTGGGGACAACCTGCCTTGCTGCCCTCTCCCTCTTCCACTAGGAGTGCACATGTTCAGATCAGCTTCACAGCTTCTGCTAACTGCCAACAGCTCTGCTTCTCCATGAGGTGCAGGGCAGGTGGGCAGGAAGAACAACAGCTCAGGAGAAGGAGAAGAATGATAGCAAATTCCCAACTCTGCCTGTACAGTGTCCAGAGCACTCTGAAAGCTTCACTCCCAGTCTGCCGGGGACATGGCAGCCCTTGGCATTGAAGCTGGGTAGGATCTTCCTGCTCCAGTAAGGGACCCTGATCTGTACTGCCCCTTTTGCCATGCCAGCTAGCCCACGTGTGGAGGTGTATGCATAGTGAAAACCCAACAGAAGGATACAACAGCAGAAAATAATAATTAAAGAAAAAATAACAATCCAAGGCCTAGAAGAGTTCTTTTTGAAGGAAATGCACTGCAAGGTGACCAACCACACAAATGCAAAACAACAACACAGGAAATCCCTCTCATTGCAGGGTTCAGCTTTCAGACCCTGAATGTGCAGCCTGACCCTCACTGATGCGCCCAACTTCTCCTCTCTCCTCAAAGGCAATTTAGTGCAAGGAGAGGCTCAGAGGAGCCTGACCCTGACTGCTGAAAGAAAAAGCTCTGCCATCTAAAAATGCAAAGCAAGGGTATGGCAGGTGTTGCTCAGAGAAGCTGGCTCCTGTAAGAGCAGTCCTTCGTAAAGCCTACCCTAAGAATGAGGAGGACAGATACAATTGCAGAGGCCAAATGCATCTGGAAGGCTCCAGGCGACTGTTAACACTTCTGCTTTTGCAACAGCCTGGTCTTAAATGGTTTGTTTTGTCTTTCAAGTCAGGTTTAACAGAGGAACAAGATAATAGAAGAAAACTATTGCCTTAGCAGCTCAGCTCACTCGAATACTTGAGAGATTAGAGCTGTGCTCCAGCAACAGTGCTGCCATCTGGGCAGTGGCACCTGTGGATTTCAAAGCATTAGCTTTCTGCATTTTGATGCTCTCCAGGCACTGCTCAGTCATCACATGAGATGCAGCTACTTTCAGTGCAGCTCTGCCAGTGTTGTATGACTCTCAAGACATTTTATTAGCAACACAATTCTCTTTGCTGCACTTTCAATTACTGCTTCCCATGCAACTGCTCTCTGTTTCCTATGGAAAAGAACTAACATAGTCACAAAAGAGTGAAACTCTTCTTCAAATGTCACACCACTGAATAAACCTCTTCCTAGTGAGAGTACATAAATGCTTGGGTACAAAGGAGATCTCCTGAGAGAAAAAGAATACACTGCATCGTCTGCTTCCTGAGCCACTCCACAACCTGCTTGCTATAATTCAAGGCTTCAGATGGCATTCATAAAATAAATAAATAAGCCCACTGCTGACAAGCAGCAGCACATGCCTAAATGAAAATCCTAAAGAGACCATATAAGAGAATTCCACCAAGGATTAATGAACAAATGTGATTAAAACTATCTGCAGCTCTGGACTGCAGCCAAAACGCTGCCAGCAGTATTTGATATGTAAATGCTTCAAACATTTTCTATGTGCACAGCCGTTGATGCAAAGCCTCTATAGAGAGTTGCTTCATCTAATTAGAGATATTGGTTTAGCAAATTTTGGAGTTTATAAAACCCCTCAACATCTCATTATTCTTTTAAAATAGCATATTCATTTGTTTGGAATGTTTTCCAGCTATATCCCATGAAACCCTGAAACGCCTTTGGCGAATGAAAACCTCCAGCCTTGTAGCAGCTAATAAACCCTACAGCTTTTATGATAATGAAATACTCACCACATGCACTCATTAAAACTTTTCAACTTGCTGCTTTTGATGTGGTGGTTTTCTTTTTTTTTTTTGTTTGTTTGTTATTTGCTAGGTATAAAAAGTAACCAACTACATTTCCAATCATTTTATACTGCAATTTCAACACAAGCGTTTCGGTTCCCCAGGATCGGATCCAAGACACCACACTCCAGCAGAGTCACTGGGGCTCTGATCCAGCACATCACAACCTGGGCTTAACTGTAGCACACTCGTAGCTCCCCTGAAATGATGTGACTTTCACACTCTGCCCATAAATGGTTTTACAGGTAAGGGTCTACATATCCATGTGTTAGGAGGCAGCACGTGCAATGATTATACACAAGAGCCAAGAGCTGTTCTTTACCTAATCAGATCTCTTAGGTGCACAAGAACACTTATTAAGGAGATTTTCCAGGGAGGTTAATCCAGTCATAGCTCAGTTTGTCCATCTCTGCCACAGACACATCACAAAACTCGCTGATCATAGAATCAATAAGGTTGGAAAAGACCTCAAAGATCATCAAGTCTGTGGTTTGAGATTTTAAATCCTGATATTTACAAAACCTTTAAAAAAAATCCCCGCAGCCCCAGAAGTGCCTCTGCACTGATCTTAGGAACTCCTTTGTCTGTGCATTTCTCTGAGCACCTCTACTGCAGCAACAAGAAAGTAAAGAAATGAGTAAACCCACTATCCTGTAGCCTGTGTCACGTGCAGCTCTTTCCCCCTGCTCCCCCAGTTTTGAAGCAACTTACTGTACTTTACAGTAAAATTCCAAAATGCACTATTTCAAGTAGCTCTCTTCTCCTAAACCTCATTCTGTGCAATTGCTAAGCCTGGTTGATATGCATGCTTATCAACAATGAATACACTGAAAAAATACCCCACGTGAATAACAAAAGCTTCCGAAGCTCCTTCCAAATGTGCCACTGCACAGAACCTGGGACACAGGAAAATAACCACAAATAACCTGCTGCTGATGCATTTAACTCAGAGGCATTTAGGTAGAAAGGAAGGCAACGTTTCCCCCTGATTTGTTAAACAATTTCCTATTTAGTTCTCTATGGAAGTTTGTGACTGATCAGCACATCACCACTAGTATTTAGTTTTGTCAGCTTGCTGGCCCCGAGCTCAAGTGCCTGCCAGATAACCTCTGCTAAAAAGGCCTATAATTGCATATTTGCAACAAACATTTTAAGTGAAGGCAGAGACATGTGTCCAGCTTAGATAAGGGGAAGAAAACTTGTTAAAGGGATGCATTCTAAAGCAAAATTCCTTTCCCTCCACGTTCACAAGAGATGTCGAATTGTGTGGATGGAAGAAAGTTGACTTCTATCAGTGCTGGCAAAAATCCTTTATCAAGGCCTGCTGGAATTCCCACTGTTTGTATTTGGAAATTAAAATAATGCAGATTTGTATGGCAAATACAGCAATGTGGGGTTTGGACACTTCAAATCATGGCTTGATCCAAACTGCTCAGCACTACTGGATAAGCAATCCAAAGTTTTGCTGCTTCCTCAGCAGTATCTTGTCTCCAAACACAAGTCGGCTCTCCTAAACTAAGGTGTCAATATTGAGTAAGCAGATTTCCTTTTGCCATTGGACCTTTCATGTTTGCAAGAGTAAGTTTCTGTTCGTGGGCATTAAAAAACCCCACAAGCATTGAAAGTTTTGAAAGCTGTTTGCAAAAGCTGCCATCTTTGCCTGCTCTCCAACCTCTGTATGCCAGCAGTACAAGCAATTTGTCTGGCCATATTTTAGTGTGTTCTTCTTGGCTGTGGCACATTCCAAGGGTTTTTTCCCCAGCCTTTTTGAGCTTTTGATCTCACCAACACAAGTCAGCAAACTGAGAAAAACCTGCCTAACATGCAGGTTCTGTTTCAATTTTTCTTCTCTGGTAGAGTCAATAGTTAGATATTATCACTCCTGCTGTGGTTAGCAGGCATGCAAGGGGTAAGTCATACACGTGTTTTGAATATCTCCTGCCTTTGCAACATCTTCCATCAGTAGTGTGGAAGGTGTCTGACTCCAGTCCAGGGGGAGACACATGGTGGGGCACAGCTGCTGCTCCAGAGCCAGGCTAAGATGCTCAGCAGAAACGCTACAGCTCAGCTCAACTCTGCTCTCCCCTAAGCACCATAATCAATTACTTGTTCTTGTCCATATTTACTCTCCATGCCACATGACAGACTTTCAGAAGATAAGCCAGCAACAGTCATCACTGTGGTTCAAAATTAATTCTTCCCCAATTAATGATACAGAGGGAAGAGAAACACCAGCACAAGCAGGGGCCAGCAAGCCTCCACATATTGCAAAGAACTTCATGGGAAACCTGTCACACACAGCCAAATGGGTTCAGAAGTAACACAAAGCCAACCTTCCTAGTCACTTCAGCTGACCTTCCACTAATAGCTCCCATTAAGACTTTAGTCAGCAACTTTCCAAGGCAGCTGTGGTAAGGATAAATGGAAAGAACTGTGATTTTCATGATAAAACCGCTCCAGTTAGGTGAATGACATCTATGAGTCCAAAGTCTGAACATTTTGAACCTTTCCCCACTAAGACTGAGTGAAGTGATTGAATGCAGGGTGTGAAGCTAAAGAACACATGTATCTGCTTAAAATTCAGGGTGGAAAGGGTATTTTAATACTACACTGTCAAAGGTCTATCATATTTTACATTCCCATCCATGAGGAAGTTGAGTGTTGACGTAAACAATCATCTTGATTGACAGTGAGCAGGAACAACAGCATAACCCCACCAGGTCAGCTACACAGCTTTAAGCCACATTGTTATTTACACTGAGATGCATGTTTAAAGAGGATTCATGCCCAGAATTTATTGATGTTATTTACTTAATTTTAACCCTGCAAGGAAAAAAACTAAATATCCAATGTCTTGGGGGTTATTTTCTCTCTTTTCAGTGTATTCCTATTTAGTAACCTTTAGGACAATAAAGGTTTTCTCTTACTAGAAAAAAACACACCACTTGTGGCATAACAGAAATGTTGGGAAACACACTTTAGCCTGTTCTTTACTAGGTGCATGTTGAAAGAAATCAGTATAGGCAATCATTGTTTTGTTCCTTAAAATAGTAACACTCTTAGTATCCTCAACAGTGAGACACCCTCCCTCTTCTAATTCCTTTAGTTAGTGACAAAAAAACAAACCCATAACTTCTATCCTCTTTGCAGCTGATAAAGACCTATGCAAAAGACTTCATTCCATTCTGCTTTTGCATCTGTAATGCCCCTAGGGCAGTGCAGTGTACTCAGTTCACACTAGGGTAAGCCATACTGTAAACCTGCCTCTGTGATCTTGGTATGGGTTATGGGAAATCCTAGCCTGAGTTTGGTGGTGTTTCCCAGTTTAGAGGCTAGACTGGTAAGGCTGTTAAGATAGGCTGTCAGTATGTCAGTAGATGAAATTAGCACTGTCTTCCTATCACTCTGAGAACTGCTCTGTTTTTCCTTGCTTACATGTTTCATAGCAGGTAATTCTCCATAGGAAAGTTCCTGAGCAACTGCTTTTTTTCCATAAGGGCCACTCAGTAATGTCTTGGAGTGGCACAAAATCTAACTGCTACCCGTCACTACATGTCTTCTAACAACTTCTGCAATGTATTTGCCCTGCTAAGTTACTTTTCACAAAGTTTTCTTTACTCTTATTATGACAGCCAGACATTCTATTACCAATCAACTATATCAGTGCAGAGGGCAATACAGAAAACTACCACAGTTAACAAGCTAACATGCATACTCCTGATGGTTCAAAACAGAAGTCATCTCCTTGTCAGTGCTAGGGTATCATCTGTAGGGATGGGATAGAACAGAACAGAACAGAATAGACTAGAACAGAACAGAATAGACTAGACCAGAATAGACCAGACCAGACCAGAATAGAATAGACCAGACCAGACCAGACCAGACCAGGTTGGAAGAGACCTTTGAGATCATCGTGTCCAACCCATCATCCAACTCCATCTAATCAACTAAACCATGGCACCAAGCACCCCATCAAGTCTCCTCCTCAGCACCTCCAGTGATACAAAGAGTTAAGACAGACTTGACAAACCTACCTCACAAAAAGAACTGAGCCCACTTCATATCCTTGCTGAAAAGTATCTAAAACCCAGCAGTGAAATACTTGCCTAACCAGCTGCTAATACCCAAGGATGTTTAATAATTCAAACTAAACATGATAGATTTTTAGGTTTATCAAAGCAGTGGGATTTTATTTAGCACAGGATGATGTTCCCTGCTTTGCATTTTTTCAGTGTTTGCCTGGCGTTGCATATTCATGCAGAACCTCGGCTGCCTACACCACACATCCCATTTGGATGAAAACAATAATCACTGATTAAATAAGCAAGTGGAGTGAGCTGCAGAAATGATCAACTCCATCACTCAAATTAGTGACACTTTGGGTTAAAAGCGAAAAACACACACCCTAATCTAGATATTAGGCTGAATAGGATCTTTTTGTTTGTTCCTACCATGTATGTTTTCCACAGCCTATTTTATATGCATTCATTTTTTTCCCCCATTGTCCCCAAATTACCAAGAGTTTTGAGTAAAACAGAAGAACTTGAAATTAAACATGAGCATAGTTTTAAAGCAATCATTCACTTGATCTAATTTATACATCCCTGAACCCAGCTGAAATTTCATTTGTACCAGGTGATAAGAAAAAAATTATTTGCTCGTAGAGTAATTACAATAAAAAAAATGTTCACTTTCCTTTAAGGAAGTGGGAAGAAAGAGACCTTGAGAATGTTTTATGTGAAGTAAACTTATTCACAAGCAGTATTAACACTGCTGCCTTCTCCACCCTGCTCACTATTGTAGAACTTTTATTGCAGACCAAGTGCATCTGGGTCGAGGCAATCCCAGGCACAAATCCAGGCTGGGCAGTGACTGGCTGGAAAGCAGCCCTAAGGAGAGAGACTTGGGGGTGCTGGTAGATGAGAAGCTCAACATGAGCTCTCAATGTGCACTTGCAGCCCAGAAAGCCAGTCATATCCCGGGCTGCATCAAGAGAAGTGTGGCCAGCAGGTCAAGGGAGGTGATTCTCCCCTTCTGCTCAGCTCTGGTGAGACCCCACCTGGAGTACTGCCTCCAGTTCTGGAGCCCCTATTACAAGAGGGATAGGGAGGTGCTGGAAGGTGTCCAGAGAAGGGCCACGAGGATGATCAGAGGGCTGGAGCACCTCTCCTATGAGGACAGACTGAAAGAGTTGGGGCTGTTCAGTCTGGAGAAGAGAAGGCTCCACAGTGACCTAATTGTGACCTTCCAGTATCTGAAGGGGGCCAACAAGAAGGCTGTGGAGGAACTTCTCAGGATCTCAGGTAGTGATAGGACTAGGGGGAATGGAATGAAGCTGGAGGTGGGGAGATTCAGGATGGATGTGAGGAGGAAGTTCTTCACCACGAGAGCGGTGAAGCCCTGGAATGGGTTGTCCAGGGAGGTGGTTGAGGCCCCTTCTCTGGAGGTGTTTAAGACCAGGCTGGATGAGGCTCTGGCTAGCCTGATCTAGTGTGGGGTGTCCCTGCCCCCTTGGAACTAGATGATCCTTGTGGTCCCTTCCAACCCTGACTGATTCTATGATTCTAACTTTGGCTGCAGACCACGGAGTCCGTCAGTCGGGGGTGCAACTCTACTGTCCTGCGTGCACAACATCTCACCCCAGGGCTAGGATCTGCATCATCACATGCAGAAGGGCAATGTGAGGGTGACATGCTGACAGGTATCAGGCTAGGTCAGGTTGCATGCCAGGCATGGATCTACTCAGCAGATCCACCTTGGATTTGAAGCCCAGCATTACGGGCTGTGTGTTCCCAGATCATCTGCAACGGTCTTGCAACTTAAGACGCATGAGAAATCTTTGGTTTTCTGGATATAGGAGCCACTTCTCCAGATTAAATGTTACATTTTGGTCATTTCTCAGTTTCTGAAATGTAACTTGCTTTTGCTCTGACTGTGTGTGCTGTGATTCACTCTGTCATCCCTCCCCCCATCACCCACGTGTCATATCAGGAAACTACAGCCCTTCAATCACATCTTCCCCACATCGCTTTCAAAATCAGCACATGCCTGGCAAAACACCAAAGTGCAACTCACTGCAAGACTGGAGTCAAAACATTCCTCCCTGCACACTTGGCTCACTGCTGAAGCCACCCCACCACAGCCACTCTTTGCAGGGCTACCTCCCAGCTCCACCCAGGGGAAAGCATGGCAGGCATGCTCCCAGATGCTAAGGTGCAGATCTTCTGCAAGGCTCACCAACCATTTTCTGCTGCCACACACCACAGTTCTAACCCAGTCCTTCAGGTCAATAAAGAAATGTAAAGTGTTCATGCTAAGCTTGCAAGCAGAAGGAAACCTAAGACCAAATTCCCACTGCTGGCAAAGCAATCAGGAAAGCCCTGTGAGGCCACAGTGTAAAGCTGAGTCACTAGTATCAGTACTGGGTCTTGCCACCTCCCTGTTTAATCTGCAGCATAAACCTAGACAGAAAGTGGCCAACAGAGTCTCCAACTGCTCTGTGAGCAGATGGTCCTTCTGATGCTGTGAGAAAGATCAGTCTGGGTGAATAATACTTTTTTTTTCCATCTCACATTTTCCAAGGAGAAGACAAGAGGGAATATGCATCCAAAGATGAGCTTCAATTGCCTGAATGGAATCATACCAAGAAACGAGCTAGCAGAGGGGCCACACAGTGCTCTCTGTGCCACAGATGCAGCTGACAACCCTTTCTCCTCCTGTGGGACCCCAATGCCAAGGCCTTTTCACAAACCTCTTTTAAAAGTGAAGTGAGTAAAGCAGGCCCTGCCCAAAGCTCCTCCTGGGCCTGCTACTCCCTTTGATCCCTGAGCTGCTGAATCAACCTGTCAGAGCCTGTTGGTTCAAAGGGCCAGAAGGCAAAATGGGAAGAACAGGGTCAAGCTAATGGGATTTAACATTAATTCTGCACCAAGTCTGAAAAGAGGGAAGAACTGGGCCTGGGGGGTGAAAGGGATAATGAAGTGAGAGTTGATGGAATGAAACTTAATTGGTTTTAACAACAGAAGGTCACCTTTTGTTACCTTTATTTGGGGTGAGCAATATCCTTATTTTGACAGTCTCCACCAGCTGATGACCTGCCCTACTCTTCACCGGGTCTGCTTTGGAGTAAACTGGGATGAAGGGCACAAACATGTGGCAGAGAGGAGGTCTGAGCAAGAAAACTACAAAGGGAGCTTATAGGTACATTAACTGATACAACTGGCAAGATGACAACCAAGAGGCTGGGAAGCTGCTTTTCCTACCCATTGCTGTGCTCAACATAGGTGAACCAATACAGTCATACTTGAGAGAGCAGAACAGAACCAATGGTTCACTTCCACTCAAGGCTGTAATAAAGACAAGTGAATTTATATTATGCTGGCTGTCACCAGATCATCTCCTGGCCCTGCCAAGCCCTACTGCCTAGTGGACAAGAGGTCGTCTGGGGCAATGTCCTGACTTGCTTCTCCCCTCCCGTGTTGCAGTGGTTCACAATTCTGGAGGCCCTTCAGGCACTTTGTGATGATACCCAGTACTGGTATCTCTTGATGCACCACACATACCAGTTTCATGTGCAGAGGAAATATCAGAGTGTTTCAGCCTTCAGCCACTGTTCTGTAGCTGTCACCAGCAACATGACCTGAGCCCCGTGGAAACAGTTTCAGTACCTACAGAACACAATCTACACAAAGGTTTGGCAATGACATAAACTCTCACAGAGTATGCATAGCTCTGGTTTCTGCAAGCTCCTGCCACAGAAACCATCTGGAAGCTGCCTCCCACTTGACTGGCATGGCACATCCCTTCTTTAGAATACAATGATCTGAGTCAGTGCTACAACATCCTGCAAAGCTGCCCCAATTATTTAAAGCCGGAATGGAATGGAATGGAATGGAATGGAATGGAATTAACCAGGTTGGAAAAGACCTTTGAGATCATCGAGTCCAACCTATCATCCAACACCATCTAATCAACTAAACCATGGCACCATGCACCCCATCCAGTCTCTTCCTAAACACCTCCAGTGATGGTGACTCCACCACCTCCCTGGGCAGCCCATTCCAATGGCCAATCACTCTCTCTATGAAGAGCTTCTTCCTAACATCCAGCCTAAACCTCCCTTGGTGCAGCTTGAGACTCAGTTTGGATTCACAGACACTTGAGTCTGCAGCTGCCCCAAGAATGCACTATTGCAATATTACTTGCTAGAAATTACTTTGGAGCAGCAGACTTCTAAACAGAGATCAACTCTGTGTTTGGAAAACATCTGGCCCCAAACCAGTTTCTAATGTGGCAAAAAGAGTGCAATTATTCTGACAAAAGGTTAGAGATACTGATGTCTACAGCTGGTTCATCAAGTAATGCTGAATGATGGATATAATTAAATGGTGCCACAGTGAATGTGTGCTTCAGTGAATCACTTAGGGCCCCATCTCCTCTGATCAGCCTGGAACTCCAGCAGTAGTGTCACAAACATTGCCAGTAGGATATAGCACCACTATTCAGAGAGAGAGAGGTTTACAAGTCTCATGTAAATGCATTATGACTAGCAGTGCTGTGCAGGAGGAGCAGAAACACAGCATTCAGCTGTGATAAGGTGCAACTGTAAAAGCTAACTAGCCACTAATTCTGCCTGGGATTATACAGCAAAATGTAGGTCTTGAATTTCTGCACTGTCAGGTAAAAGCTTCCCCAGCATCTCAAGATCTGTAGTTCACACTGGTTGGCATTAGTCAGGACCATAAAAAAAGAGCTACATTCTGCAGCACATCCCAAAGGACAAAGCATGCAGAGAGGTGCTCTACTCTTTCCTGATGCACCCAAGCTCTGCAGGACTGAGGCTGCACAGAGATACTGCTTTTGGTATACAGAGATGTGAGAGCTGAGCCAGGCTTCCTCTGTAGCATTTATAGACTGATGAAGTGGGGTTTGTTTCCTGCAGAAAGGAAAGAAGGCAAAGGAGCCTCTTAAGCAAATCCCATGCAAGAAGGCACACTGAAAGACCTCAGGCTTGTGCTTCCCACCTCTATCCTGCAGCCACTTTCCTCCATTCAATAGCTCCTGAAGCCTAAAGACTGGACACACGGCAAGGTCTTCCGGACTTCACTGAGTGACAGCAGCAGGCAGACCAAGCAATGCAGGAAGCTCTGCACAAGTTAATACAGCACTTCCCATCAGTGCTCTCCACAAAGCCCAGGGAGGAAGGTAGTTCATGTCCAGCTGGCTCTTCCCTTGCACCATGATGCTGGGGAAAAATGAGTTTCCACTTGATCAGAATAAAGGGAAGAGGCAGTTGGGACTACACTTGTGACGCCCTTGCTCTGCAATCACAGTGGGTTACCACTGCATTTTATTTACACAGAAGTGCTTAAAAAACTAAATCTGTTAATTTGGTTGCATATTTTTTTCTTTCAAATCAGCCCTTCAGCTCATTCAGGTGCAGTTATCCTGAACAACAACAACAAAGGTTAATGTACATTATTTAATAACAAGACAAGATCAGAATTTATGCATAAATTGCCTGCAAAAATCACCAAACACCACTAAACTCTTACATTTTTAGCCCTGTTTTGGAGGAAAAGAGCTCACCTGGTTCCTCTCCTTTCTATTTCAGTATCACCAATAAAAGACTGAATCATAACAACGGTTTTGCTCTCCCTTTAATGTCCTCTTGGTTTGCAACTACTTAAAGAGTGACAAGGGGAGGTATAATAGCACACGGTTGTTTCATCTTCACTTTGAACTGCCACCAGATATTATTTTGCAGCTGTTTTATGGTAAGTGGCATCCTGACAACTGAACAAAGAGGTGTCTTAATGGCAATTTCAACAGATTTTTAATTTCCTGGGAGAATTCAGCAAGGCCACAAAGGGAGAGCGTGTTTAAAATACAATGCCAGAACAGGAACCTTTGCCTCTTTCAAGTAGTTTCAGCTCTTTGATAACCATTTTACTAAAACAAGCAAACAAACACACACAACCAACAACCGACCGACCTAAAATGCACCTGAAGAGAGTTTCTACTCGGAAGACCCAGAGAAACAGCACGAGGAGCTGTTTCCTTGCAGCTTCTGTTGCCCACCTCACAATTAAATCCACAGAGTAAAAGCCATTTGAAGTAAAACTGCAGGAGAGGACACCTGGGACTTCTCTAACGACCAGCGTCCCACTACACTCCCAAACCCCACCGGGCTTCTTGCCCAGGAATGCACTGAGCACCATGGGAAGGGCTTGCCAGCATAGGATAGCAAGCAAGTGAGGAATTTTACTGGCTGTGGATTTAAAGTACAAGAACCATCCTCCACAAAGGACCCTTTCCTTTGCCTTCATCACCTGTGACCATTTGTCCACAAACGGTTGCATATGAAAAGCAGGTTTCAAATATAACTCGGAGCTGTGAAGGAGAAGTAGCTGAGCTGCCAAGATCCCTCATACTGCTCAGTGCCTTCCGCAGCCCCAACACATCAGCTGCCCTTACAGTAGTACTATTCTAGATACTATCTTAGCATCTTGAAGACAAGAGATGTAATTGTGTTGCTTAGGATCCAATGGTGCACGTTATCACATTTACACTGCTATTGTTTATAGATCAGCCTGAATGGTTCCCAGTGAAGACTCCCAATTAACTCCCTTTTCAGAAGCAGACTTTCTGCTCATTCATAAATAAGTAAAAAATAAATTGCATCCAGAAAGCAAATGGTGAAGAGATGAAAACCCTTTGGCTCTCCTCTGGACAACCTCCCTGTGAGCAGCCCCGGAGCCAAGACAGAAGAGAAGAGGATACCATCCAGGCAGCCCAGCAAGCACTCAGATGCTGCAATGCCCATCAAACTGCAAAGCCTGGCATCTGGGGCTTTCATCTGCCAGGCGGTCCTCTGAGTGGCCTCAGACGCTGGCTCAGATGCTTCAGTTCACATAGGAAGAGATGAAGGGCTGAATGTTTAGCACAGTAATCAACAAGATAACATGCTGCCAAGTACAAGGGTACTTTGAGTAACACTGCCAGTCTAAAAACGTGCTTTATTGATGCATCTTTAATCTGCATGCACTGGGGGTGCATGCACCAGTCTCCAGTTTGGGGTGCATTTATTTCTGTTGCCAGACTGAGACTGCTATGGAGAACGTTTCAGAAGTACTAAATATCCAAAACAGTTATTAAGAGCTGCAGATGCCACAGTTCTTCAAAAGCAAAAGCTGCTTTATAGCATTAAACCCAGAAGGGGATGTGGAGAAAGAGTAAGCTCAGCTCTTGTAGCTGCACAGAGAAAGGGTGGGTTGCCCATCACTAACAGCTGCCAGGTTGAAGAAACTATTCTAACCCCAGATATAAGCAGCATTTTGAAGTCACAATAATGTCAATATTTCACTCCACCCATTGCTGACCACGTGCAGAACCTCTGCTTTGCCACCCACTGATAATTTAACAGTAAAACAGAAAAATGTGATAGTAAACCAGAAAGACAACCTTCAAAATATGTATGAATCTCAAGTGAATGTGAGGGCAAGTGAGGGAGGAGGAGGAGGAAAGGTTATTCAAGCGATTTATGGAGGAAGCACACACATCTGAAATTCTTGGGGAATGCAGATTCAAGAAAAACACTGATAAAGTTCCTTTTTGGACAGGAAAAAAGGATTCCCTGTGAAGCATTAAGAGTAGATTGACGTCTGGCTTGCCAGATAAAGATACTCTGAGCAAACAAAACCACATACAACGTCAGTGACAGTACTGAGATAAAAACCTCAGGCGCTGGCATCTTAACAGATGTCGTACTGCAAAAACTACCTACACTGCACTCCCACCTTGATGTACAGATAGGATTTACCAGGGCTTCAGCTCAGGAGAACATTCAAAAGGGCACCTTAAAGAATGCTCTGCTATTTGCCTAGTGCCTGGTACAGCATCCCAGTGGCAAGGTCTGCACTTCAGAGCAGCATTGCAACAAGTTTCTGTATGGGGTGTAAGGAAAGTCAGTATCCTCAGTGCAGGCTTTCATGTCCACCACCACCCTACATACTGCCAGGAAGGAAATATCTGTAAGATTCAGCTCTGAAGTCTGAACCTCAGTGAGACAATGGTTAAATTAAAGAGAGTCAAATTGATAAGTCAAAGCAAGCAGAACTGCCTTGTGAGCCAATGTGTGACCACATTTACCATCAGCCCAGCTGGCTTCGGGATTTCTAAGTTCATAATCATCAAGAGGGCATGACTGTGCCTCAGACATTTCTCACAAAGCTAATGCACTGTGTGTGAAAGCCAAGTTCTTTCAGCTCTGAGAAGGAATCTTCCTGCACCTCCAGTATTGTATTTGAAACCTCACACTCCAAAGCTGAGAGGTTTTGCAAAGCAGACTGACAGCTCCAGTCTGGTTTACTCACTCCATGTAAACTCTATTCACTCACTTTGTTCCCCCAGTCATCTGCCTCAAAGGTTCTGTCATTTGGATTTCACCTTGGCAAGTCATGGTAAATTTGACAGAATAAAAATCATCCTGATGTAGTTTGTTATACAGAGTGGTAGTCGTGGCAGTCACCTGTGTTTTTCAGGGGATGAATGTGGGCCAGTGGCTGAAACAAGAATATCGCTGTTTTGCCAGGCAGTTTTGCACCTGAAAAATAACTTGAAAAAGTCCTGAAGCACTCTCCCAAAGGTTGAAGCTCTTTCTAAAACCTGTGGCTTGTCATTATTTCTACTTGCCACCAGAAGGAAAACCTTGAAGACCTATTCCTTCCACTCCCATCTTTTCACTTTTGGCAAACACTACTGCCCAGAGACTTCATTCAGAAGTAAAAACTCTGGTTTCATGTTAACCAAATTTCATCTGGCTACTTGCAGAGAAGAAAGCTTTTAGATTTTCCTCACAGCCCTTTTGTCTTCAGTTTCCTTTTCTGATACCCAAAGGCAGCAGCCCTGGTATAGCCCCAGTGCAGGATCTGGCCGCGTCAGATATTAGAGATGAAAGCTGTGAAGATGACAGATGAGTGAAAGCACAGCTTATCACCACTAGACTGTCTACCACACTCAGACTTGGCAGGAGTTCAAATCAAGCTGTTGATTTTGAGTGTTTGTCTTTGCTCACAACTCTCCTGAAGAGTCAGGAGTGCAGGTCTGCTGGAGGCAACACAGCGCTGAGAGCCAGAGTGCCAGTTTGCTGCTGGCTGATTGGGCTGGGAACATTGACCTGAGAAAAAGGTTTACCCAGTTCAGAGGGCATCCCTCAAATTTCTAAGGAAGCATTTAAATCTTCAGATGAGTATTTCTATTTAGCATTAACAATGTTACCTTGACCATCAGAGGACAACAGAATGAAACAAGAGTAGGTCAGTCAATAGTTCTTCGTTAGCTCATTTTTCTCTATTTCCAACTATGATTCTGACTGACAAAGGCGACCCCACACTGGCACCTGTTTAAAGGACCAGTCCCAGTCAGATTATCCCACTTACTCCCTGTAGCCACCCTTCCCCAGGTGCCTTTTGTATTATGACACACATTGCATTCGAGTCCCAGACCAAAACCTCTTTGGAATGTGTCTCATTTGACAGAACCTTCCTGGCACAGGCTTTCATGGGAAGTATGGCTACGAACCTTTACTCTATAATAGTGCCAACCATGAGCAGTTTTACTGGGTTCCTGTCCAGTTCCTTTCTTATACCTGGTTGCTCATAATTGAAAAGGCAGTCATTCCTGGCTCCATCAATAAGCCACTCTTATTATCTTACTGTTCTGGAGCACTCCCTAAGCTTCTGTTAATAATTTTGCTTGACCTTTATTAAAGACCAAGCATTAGCTGGCAATTAGATTTGGTGACTGAGGCTCTGTGATTTACTGTAAATTACACACAGTTCAAATGCTTCATTATGTTTATTCTCTATACATCTTAGTGGCCAGGTAAGCACTGACACGACATTCACTGTTAAACGAACTCATTAAACTTCTCAATTTAAGTGGTGCAACACTTCACCTGCCACATTATCCAAAGACTCCTGCAATGCACATTAAACATTCAGCACCAATAGATGCTCTACCATAGTTCACCTTGTTGGGAGTGAAATTTCAGTCCCTGAACATAGGGTTGACTACCTGATGCTGTTTGTCAGAGGCAATAAATAATGCAAATAGATAACCAGGTAAAGTTGGAAGTTAAAAAACATCAATAGCTTTCCCAAAGAGTTTTGAAAGGGTCTCTCAAAAGAGTTGAAATCAGGAAAAAAATGCCATTAAAAAAAAAATCAAGGAAAAGGAAACAAGGTGCTAGTTTCTTTCACTTCTTTATGAGTGCAGTGACTGTGAGAGATGGTTTCTTGAGAACCCTGTAGCCATGAAGCCTTTTTTATTCACAACCCCAGAGCAAAAGGAGGGGGAGTCATACAACCTCCAAACTCAGAGCCGCTTGTAGAAGTTTGTCTTTGCCCCTTTCATTCCTTGTTTTCCTGCTGAGAATGTTTAATGGAGCTGGATGGAATCAAGGTTGGGTAATGCACAACATCATTTCACCTGGCCAGTAAAGGGCACACTGCCTCATGGCTAAAGGGAAACAGCATTTTTGTTGGAGGCACTTTTATGTCCAGACTCTGCACTAACAACTAATAGTGCATGGATTAGGACCTCCTTCATGCTAGGTGCTGGACCTACAGACTCCACAAAGTAAACATTAAGGTATAAGGAGGAATAAGATGGCTATCTAAATTTTCCTGCCTTGCCTATGTTTATTTTACAGCTCTAATTATTTGCTTCCCAAAATGAAGGGTTCTAATATATGTTTTTTTCCCCCTCTTTACCTTTATATTACATAATCCTTGATATCTGCTTCTGGATGTCTCTTCTAAAGGATGAAGGGCTCCTATTAATTGCAGTGTAGCTTGTGAATATACCAGACTGCTCCTGGGCCAGATTTAGGTTTCATCATATAGTATTAACCCCACATATTGAAGGTGTTTTTCTGACTTATAAGGCTGGATTAGCTTTTATTATCAGAAGTAGTAAAGGTTTCAGCGTTACAGATGGAATGGCAGATGGGAAGCAAAAGCTTAATGTGAAGCAGCTCTAGATAAAAACTATTAATCCACCAAATTCATATGTTCTTATGCAGGAAAACCTAGCAAAAACCATGGCAATATGACTAACCAGTGAGAGAAGTGTAAACTGCCCCTAGCCCATGAGCTGACAAATCATGGCATGAGGCCTGAAAGAAGGGAAAAAAACCTTCAAACACCCCGCTTACAATTGCCTGGGAAAACAACTGGCTCTCTAAGGGGTATGTGGAGAGGTACTGCCCTCCTCAAGATTATGAAGAACAGGAATTGGTAACATTTCCATTAGGGAAATGAAATGGATTCAGATAGCATTTTCCAGGGTTTATGGCTGTAATGTTAGACACACACACAAATTAACTGTACTTATTGGTCAGTGTCATTAAAGCTGTAGCACTGGAAAAGGTTTTGGTTTTTTACTTTTAGAGGCAGAGCATGGTGTGAAGAGGAAGCACACTTCCATCAGCAGCTCTGGCACTGCAGGCTTTGGCAGGCAGGGCAGTGAGCTCTCCAACGCCTGCCCTGCTGCCTGGCTCTGGCAGTGGGGAAGCACCTTCAAGAACGTCCCCCCAGTGAAGAAACACGCTCTGGAATTCTTCTAGCTGAATGGTACTTTTTAGAGTCTGGGGGGCTGCCAGATACCACAGCATTACTACAAAGAGCCCATTAACACCAAACTGACTACAACCTACTCAACCATGATTGTCCATGGCCTTGTCTGCAAGCGACTGATCCCTCTTGGCCTCGTGCTTTAACTTGTTCCACAGGGCACTAAGAGCAGTTGAGACTGCCACAGGTCATGGCCTTGGCATTACCCAGCAGTTAGGGTGTACTCAGCACAGCAGAAGGATAACTGGATACGTCTGCTGGAACTAGTCTATAACTATACTGGACCTTCAAAGTGCACTGTCAGCAAGTTTGCTGACAACACAAAGCTGGGTGGAGTGGCTGACACACCAGAAGGTTGTGCTGCCATTCAGTGAGACTTGGACAGGCTGCAGAGCTGGGCAGGGAGAAAGTTGATGAAGTTCAACAAGGGCAGGTGTAGAGTCTTGCACCTGGAAAGGAACAACTCCATGCACCAGCATAGGCTGGGGACAGACCTGATGGAGAGCAGTGAAGGGGAAAGGGACCTGGAGGTCTTAGTGGATGGAAGGATGACCATGAGCCAGTAATGTGCTCTTGTGGCCAGGAAGGCCAATGCCATCATGAGGAGGTTTAGAAGGGGTGTCACCAGTAGGTCGAGAGAGGTTCTCCTCCCACCCCTACTCTACACTGGTGAGGCTGTATCTGGAATATTGTGTCCAGTTGGGGGCCTCTCAGTTCAAGAAAGACAGTGAGCTGCTTGAAAGAGTCCAGTGCAGAGCCACGAGGATGATTAAGGGAGTGGAACATCCTCCGTACGAGGAGAGACTGAGGGAGCTGAGGGCTCTTCAGCTTAGAGAAGAGGAGACTGAGAGGTGACCTCATCAATGTTTATGAATATGTAAAGGGTGAGTGCTGAGGGGATGGAGCTCGGTTCTTCTCAGTGGTGCCCAATGACAGGACAAGGGGCAATGGTGGAAGCTGAGGCATAGGAAGTTTCAAGTAAATATGAGGAAAAATTTTTTCCCTGTGAGGGTGACAGAGCACTGGAACAGGCTGCCCAGGGAGGCTGTGGAGTCTCCCTCTCCAGAGATATTCAAAACTCACCTGGATGCATTCCTGTGTAATATGGTGTAGGTGATCCTGCTCTGGCAGGGAGCTTGGACTGGATGAGCTTTCGAGGTCCCTTCCAGCCCCTGAAATTCTGTGGTTCTGTGATTCAGCAATTTGTCCCTTACAATTTATCATGACTCAGAGTGCCATCACCTACTTCTGTCCTTTATGGTCTTGCATTATTCCACCTCTTATCACCAGGGCAGCACTCCTCATCAGGAAAGTGAATGATGGGGAATAACAAGCTAGCTTTTCTCAAAACTCAAGAGCCAGAAAACTACACATTCTCCCTTGCAAGCAAGGTAATACATCAGCATTTTTAGGGCTTTGCCTCTTGGATGCTAAAAGTGATTAAATCAGAGGCAGTGTGAGCTATCATGATTTCAGTATTCAAATCCCCAGGTTCCAGTACCAATGCAATCTCTGTGACTCTTGCGCTCTTTGTTAATTTTTCTCCCCAGCATGTGTTGCATTTCACTGACAGTGGTTAGAAATGGGCACCAGCAGTAAAACCTTCTGGCAGCTCTCACCAAATCCTTCCTAAGGCATGTGCCCATGGCTTTTCCCCTTTTTTTCACTTCAGGGAGGATTTCTGTCTGAGTAGCAGCTTCAGGAAGAGACCCACACTTTGAGAGAAACCTAATCAGCAAAAGGTAGTGAAAGTATCTAATCTATTTATTTTCTAGGAGTACTAAAAACATGTTCTGTCATCACCCATCAGAAAATGGCCCCAAAAAGCTACTTCCCCTTTCATCGGATCATTTTGACACGCAAGGAAACAGAAGTCACAGGGAGAATTTCCTCTTTTCCTCTTCTTGATAATTCTCATAGCCTAAACCAAACAGTTTAAGGGTCTGGGTCTTATTTGGGGCTTTTCTTTGTTTGTTTGCCTGATTTCTATGAATTATCTCCCTTTGCATTATGCAGTAAACCTTACAGAACACCGCTGTGAGGCCTGGGTTGTGTAAATCCAGAAAGAATGTAATTTCACTTAAAATCAAGAGCTTTGTCACGTGGCAGGGTGTGAAGCTCTTTGCTTGATGCCATCCAAATAAAGACATCTGGGCAACATGGTGCTGAAGATCATAGAATCATAAAATCAATAAGCTGGAAAAGACCTCAAAGATCATCAAGGCCAACCGGTTGGACTTGATGATCTTTGAGGTCTTTTCCAGCCTTATTGATTCTAAGATGTAACTGACTCCAAGCAATTTGTTGGTCAGAGCCCTAGGGGAGATCTCTCCATACCTGGGCTCCATTTGCTGAGCTCCAGTACTTCCACCTGCTTTATTCATCCTCTCTTGCAGATGTCCCTTGCTGGAAATAATAACTGAATAGAGCTGACTGTGCTTCCCCAGTAAAAGTAGAACCAGTGCTGCTGGTCTGCTCACAGCCACAGTCCTTTCTAAGTAAGTGAAAGGCAAACAGGCTACAGCAAGGTGTCCAGGTGACTGTCTCCTTGGGTAAAGTGTGTTTGTCAGATGCCAGCCTCACCGAGACAAGTCTTCTGCTGTAAACCAGAAGGAACTGCTCCTTTGACCTCTGTTTCTTGCAATACTGCAGGGACATGCCATCCCTTACGTCCTTCAATACCTATTTCCTACAGGAACAAAGCATGGACATTCTCAAAATACTCAGGGTACCTGATCGGGTAGTCGGCAGCACTGAGGTTAATGAAGAAATCCCATGGCCAGTCATTCATCTCCATTAAGTCCCTCATGGTCTGGAGGTAGGTGGACAGCAGGCTTGCTCCTCCCCAGATAGTTGCCATTCTCCAAGAAGTGACTCTCACGTTGGGGTACTGGTTGGCAAACTGGAGCACTTGCCGGTGCAAGTAATTGGATCTCTTTACAGGAGAAAAAAAGTAATACATTCAAGTTACTCTGCCCCAAACTGTCCCTCCCTGTAGTCACTAAGCACCAACTCTGCTTCCTGCCTTACTGAGCATTGCCACTGCTCCACCCTCACTTACTGTGGCGCACAATCTTTTGCTGAATGCCAATGTGGAAATGCGCAGAGACCTCTCTCCCATGCCTTTCATTACAACTTCAGTAATCACTAATTAGTGTAACCAGCTCATTCATCTTCAGGAGGTCCCAAAGAGCTTTCAAAAAGGAGGTGACTGTTACTGCCTCCCTTTTACAGTGTGAAGTTCAGTAACCTGCCCAAGGCACCTCAGCTCAGCTCTCCATCCAGTGGGCCGCCACTGTCAGCCTGCATCAGCTTAGCAATTACCGTTAACTAAATGTAGGACAGACAGACATGGACAGATACTCACAGACATACAAGGAGGAATGAAGGCTGCTACACAGAGAAGAGAACAAGAACGAAAAAGGGGAAAAAAAGAACAAAAAAATATGAAAGAAAGAGGCTCCAAACATGTAAGAGACAGACCAAAAGTGACATGCACTCTGTGCAGCAGGGGTAAAGAGAAGATGAAGATGACAAGGATGGGCAGACTGACAGATGGTGAGACAGGCAATTTATAACCAGTGATATATTACCTTGTCAACATGAATGTAATAGAAATGGTCTTTATGGTAAATAGCCTTAAACATGCGCTGGAGCTGCCGAGAAGCTCTGCCATGAACAACCAAGACAAATGCGATCCTGACTGGGTTGGCTGGCATGTACTCTACGGAGTCCTCATCCCACTGTACATTGTTGTTGGCTTTTCCTGTTCAAAAACAAAACATAGGACATCTCTGAGCAGATCCACAGGGCAGGGATGCAGAGAGCAGCACACATTTTACCTCGGCTCCTTCTTCCAAAGCCCTTTCCGAGGAGAACTCAGGAGGGGAGCCAGTTTGTGCCAAGACTGTACCACTCTCCTCCATCACCGTACAAGGTCATCACCCCAAGGGCAGTAGCTATGCTTGCCTTCCCCACACAGCCCTGCCTGCATGCCTCAGCTTAGACAAGGCTGTACCCAAATGCTTGTAAGTTGTACCAAGCCCTGAGTATGCACATTGGCATCTTAGAGGAATAGCCTCCAAGTTTCTAAGTACTGTTCACAGTATTAAGAAATGCCAACTTCTCCCCTGCCCCACCAGAAATGAAGCCCCCTCTTCATCAAAAGATGCTGGTCTAGAATCAGCAGGGCTCTGCTGAGAAGTTGGTGAAACTCTGCTTCTTAACAGCTGCTGAGGATTATCTCCACTGATAGCATTTATTTGTAACAGCAGATGTGTCCCCCAATATTTAAATGGCAACCATCATATCTTCACCTCTTCAAGGAGGAGAGGGGCTCCTGAAATCCTATTTAAAAGTTAAGTTCATTTTTATTTTAAGAGAGGCATTTCTGGTCTCCCCTTTCTAAAACCAATACTGCAGTGTAAAGGTTGATGCCACATCAATGGACTCAAACATTTTTAATGGTTTTCATGACATTTTTGGATACCTCTTCTGAAATTTGTGGCTTTCTGAAATGTTACACAAAGGGAGGGGAGCTGGAAATAGCCATATTCAGGGTCTTTTATTTTTAACTAACTTGGCTTTCAATACCCACACTATCATCTATCCAACAATTACTGAGAACAAGGTCCTCCTGAATTTTCACCTGAAATGCCAACTCACTTCCTCAGGTTCCTCTAATAAATTCCTGCAGCAACTTAATTTTCCTCTCTGCTGTTTTCCTACTCTAACCTCTTTCCCCTCCACATGCTATTTTCTTCCTTCTCTGCTAGGTTTAAATTGTTATAGTCTCATTTTCCACCTGCATACTATTATGGCTTCTTTGGCTGCTTGTATTTTCATGAAGGTGAGAATGTTGTATTTCTTTCATCTGTCAGCAGATCTGCTACTTCTGCACATCCCCTTCTGGGGACAGAAGACACAGGGGATGCATTAGTTGATTTCCCTTGAATGTCACACCATTCACCAGTGATAACAATCCAAAAGGATTTTAAGGTTGCAGTTGATAGCTACTTCAGTGCCATTACTACACTGGCATTAGCCACATACACTCACTTAGTTCAAGTGGCCTCCACCCTCCACTCCAACAAGCAGCTGCCAAGATCACCTTTCTCTCCCTTGGTCCTGAACAGCCCTTCACAATATTTTCACCTCTGTTCACTTTTCTCCTCTTCTCCTACTAGGTATTGAGGACTCAGAATCATGGAATGGTCTGGGCTGGAAGGGACCTCCAAAGGTCATCTAGTCCAACCCTCTCTGCAGTAAGCAGGAGCACCCTCACCTAGATCAGGTTGCCCAGAGCCCTGTCAAGCCTCACAGGAGTCACAGAAAGCTTCCTTCCCCTGCAGCACTCTCTACACTCAGCCTTCACCAACACTTGTCACCACCTCTCCACATGCCATCACCTGCCTTTCCAAAACAGAGTCAAGCCAGCAAAGGAGATTTCCCATCTTCTCTTCCTGTACCTGGTGCTTGTGGTGGTCTCAGTGGGCCTGCAGCTGCACCTCATCTCACCTACAAAGCTTCTCTGAGTGCGAGCACTGCCTGTGGAGTGAACCTTCCTATGCATTTAGGGAATCCTCTTTTTTTCAAGGACAACTTAATGCAGATTGGTGCTTTACAAAATTCAGCAAAAAGCCCATGATGTTAATAGAAAGTAAAACAAAACCTGTGAAGAACATTATACTACACTTACACCTCAAGAGCACAGCTCTAGCTTTGGACATAGCTTTGTATATGTGAGTGAGTGGAGAGAGAGTGAATGGAGTGTCCTCTTTCTGGCCATCTGGTACAGGTGAAACAGTAGCTCTGGCCTGGAAACAGCAGGACTTGCCTTAAACTTCCACGGCTTACAGCAAAAAGAAACTTGTCACACTGCCTTCCTTCCAGGAAGCTGCCACAGGGCCCCTTTGCAGAAGAGGCTGTGTTCACCCAGCTCAGAGCAAACCTTTCATGCCTTTTTATCAAAGTGTGTTTACTGTGCTGTCCTATGCTGAAAACAAAAGGTGGCATTTTGCTCTGTGACCAAACACTGTTCACTACTGGCTGAGAGAAGTGAAAGCTGCCCTTTCTGGCTTCCTGTTCAAAGCATGGCAAGACTGAAACCACTGTGTGCCAGCAACAAAAAACCCAGATCTGCTTCTGCAAGGACCAGGGGAATCTCACCTCTACTGCAATTTCAACTTGCACTTTCTAGAGGCCCAAGAAATCAATACTCTTAATTATGAATTTAATCTTCAACTATTGCAGCATTCCTAAATTCCAGCAGAATAACCATGGTGCAATCATTTCCATGTTTGTTGTGGTGCCACATTATGCTCAATCACCCACCAGCACAACACAGAGGCAACCTGCTAATCTTTTACTCCTCTTGCTAATTAATGAGATCATCAGACTTCTGCAGCAGCACAAAGCAATCTTTTAATGAATTTTGTGGGCTGCATTATTTTTGGTAAATCAATCCACCAGCTTCTATTCACAGCTTGGTATTGTCCTGGCTGTTCAACACAATACCTCTGCACAGATATCTGGGTGTTGCTGATTCCATCTGAACTCAGCTGCATGTGTGTACTCTGTCTTCATAGCACGAATCAATGGACTGAGGACACCAGAAGAGTTATTGCTGTGTAGTTCAGCACATTCTTTATTGCTATTATATCCATAAATGCAGCCAGAAGCCCTGTCAGTGTGGCAGGAGTATGAGCCATAATCACTCTGAAAAGGCAGAGCTCTGCAGTCCCTACTTAAAACTCATAGGAACAGCACCATCCCCTTCAGCAGGACCATTGCTGCAACAGCCAGCTGCCGAACTTAGACTTCCACTACAACCTCCTTATTTCCAATTGCTCACTACTCCTAACAACACAGCAGGTTGAGAATTTCCAAGCTTGACTTTCATCTGAGCAGCACATGCAATTTTGGTGCACACTGCCAGGCCAAAGCTGCTTTCCTGGGCCCCTAAGAAGTGGCATGAGCTGATCGTGCTCAGCATCTCAGGGAACTGAACCTAACAGATCTCCTGTCCAGATCGAAGAGGGACTGGATTTTACCTCCAGCAAAGCAAACAGAACTCCTGATGAAGGTAATTATCATGCCTGCTCATGTGCCTGCTTTCTTTTAGCAGGTTTTACTTGCTCAGCAAAGTAGGAGAGGTTAAATCAGCTGAGAAAATCTCCTGTGCAACTGTCCCCAGGGTACAGGGATTTGAGATGGATGTTTATGGTTTACAGAATGAAATGCTGCTAGTTACATTCTGTGGATTTCCTTAAAATTGCTGTAACCCATACTTTTCATCTCTGAGTTAGCACTGAGCATGCTGGATAACATTTCAGAACCCATGCTGCTACTGAGAAGTGGATATGCCATTTTTTGGGGGCAGTAATATTTTACCTCGACAACCTCGCTCTACTGCTTTTCATTCTCAGATTCTACCATGAATTACAGAAACAATTTGTAAGCCTCTCTAAGTTCATATGATCAAGTAACCCATAGGCAAAAATCAATGCAAGGTAGGTGGGAAGCAGCAAGGTATCATTTACTCAATGACTTGTCCATTTAAGATTTAAGAGACAGATTTCAGTAATGGTCTTTACATGAGGAGGAAAAGCCCTGGCTTGGAACAAAGGGGCTGCTGAGGTGGACATTTTGAGTCTGATTTAATAATTTCTGAGGCTGACAGTAGAAACTTAGGACAGTCTGAGCCTCTGATTCAGAGCTGGACAATTCCCTTCAGGAGACCCCTGGCAATTTCTCTGCAGTGAGTTTGTGAACTGATGAGCAGCTCTGCATCCCTGCACAATTTCATGTAAAAAGGGAAAGTCCCTCTCATTACAGATTTAGGTTGAGCTCTGCTGCAACCCCTATGATGGTGAGATTTCCACCTTGTCTATGAATAGAAAAATAAAGTGCATGAAAGAAGGAAGATAGAGGACACATGTAGCACTGTTTCATATTCACAGCTGGACCATAAGAAGATGAAACCTTTCTGTCTTTTCCCAAGGGAAAAAAAATACAGAAAAAGAAAAAAAGATAATGTTCTCATTTGACATTGAAAACACAACATTCCCATTCCAGCTTTGTCATTCTTCTGTTGCAGCTTTTTAACATTTGTGCTGCATGCATCCCTTCCAAAACTCACTCGAGAACCCATTGGGGCAGGTATCATGCATTAAGGAAATCCAGAGACACCCTGCACGAGACTGGTGAGAGGCCTCGAGCACAAGCCCTATAAGGAGAGGCTGAGGGAGCTGGGGTTGTTCAGCCTGGAGAAGAGGAGGCTCAGGGGAGACCTTATTTGCTGTCTGCAACTACCTGAAGGGAGGTTGTAGCCAGGAGGCGGTTGGTCTCTTCTCCCAGGCAACCAGCACCAGAACAAGAGGACACAGTCTCAAGCTGCACCAGGGGAGGTTTAGGCTGGGGGTGAGGAGGAAGTTCTTCACAGAGAGAGTTGTTAGCCATTGGAATGGGCTGCCCAGGGAGGTGGTAGAGTCACCATCCTTGGAGATGTTCAAGAGGGAATTGGACATGGCACTTGGTGCCATGGTTTAGTAGTCATGAGATGTTGGATGACAGGTTGGACTTGATGATCTTTCAAGTTTTTTCCAACCTTATTGATTCTGTGATTCTATGTTCTTCATATGACTTGAAAGATTCATTGTAAATGAAGAAATACAAAGAAACCTGAGAACAGAGAGAGAAATCTTTTGTCTCACAAAATCTGTGAAAGCAGCTGGGCTGACACAGGACTGTTCAGAATCAGTCTCAGCACAGCAGTCCAGGCTATGTGCATGGTGCAGGTGCACGTGCTGCTGCAGCAGCTCACTGATACCCACCACATCTCAAACAAAGCCAAGGAGCAGTTGGTGTGGAGCAGCCTGCTGTACATCAAGCAAAAATCTTGTTGTCTTGCAGTCAGTCTCAAGCAGCACATTTTGATGATTTGCAAATGACCAACTAATGATCAGACATGGCAGCACTGCAGCTGCAACGTGCTGAACTGGATTCAGTGTGATTCTGATGTAGGCAGGCCAATAATCCCTGGGTACAAGCTTGCTTTTCTGACTCTCCTAGTTGTGCAAATGGTAGCATTCCTGGGAGACAAACCTCAGTTATTTGTACTATGTTAGCCAAGTATTTCCTCCCCTTTCCCACTGACTCTCATGAATAAATAACACTCCAAAGCATCAGTAAATTAATTAATGTTGAATTAGAATGCATTTTCTAATAATAATATTTATCACAACAGCCAATTACTGCATCATGTTCAGTGTTAATAGGGTGAACACAAAATGCCTTCTAAGTGAGCATTAGGCTACTTTTACTATAGCTAGTGATATTGCTGGACTTTAGAGAGGTAAAGGCAGATACAACAACAGACACAAATATTCCTCGCAGAGAGTACTCACTCCTCTTGCACCTTACCCCTTAGTTCAACTTTACATCTGGGAGGTAATACACTTGGAAACCACCAACAACAAAAAAAGAAAAGAGAAAGACCACTACCACTGCTTAGTAGTGATGGTACCTGTACCATCACAGCCCTAGGAAATTGCCCTACTAAAGGAGAGGTTTTTCCAGCTTGAATCTTAGGACTAACCAGCAGCCCGTGCAGAGTGGGACTCCCAGCTCAGTCAAAACTTGTGGAGACCAACCAGTTAATCACAGAAAACAGGAGTAATTCCTGACTGCACCAGTTCTGTGACAATGCACTCAAGGCAAGCAAAAAAGCAGCAACCCTGTCTTTCATGGTTAACACATACGGTGTGAAGGTTTTCTTAGTGCGCTGAGCCACCCGCCTCTCCCAGGGAGCTGACTGCAGGGTGAGATACTTCATTCAGGTCTTGTGGCCCAAGAGATGACTCCCACCCAGCAGAGCAACCACTGTCAGTGAAATCTGGAAGGGAAGGGAAGGGAAAGGCTACAGAAAGAAACAAGAACAGTGCAAGTGTTGAGGCATGTGTTTAGATATCTTACCCACCACTGACTGTTGCTAAGGATGCAAAAGGGTGAGAACAGGAATTTGTCAGACAAGATAAGTCATCCCACCACTCCCAAGAAAACAGATGACACAAACCCAAACTGAAGCATTTCTGAAACCTCAGCTGCTATTTGCATTTTCTGGACACAGACAGAGCCACACCAGCAGCACTCTGGCTGCCACAAAACCAGCGCTGCAGTGTAAAGAGGTACCCAGTTCCTCCAGGCAGCTTGTTTAGGTGGGGCATGCTATGGGCCCCCAGCCCCCAGCACATTCTTCCTGGACACCCCCTGCCAGGGCTCCTGGCAATCGAGCTGCCTGAAGCCCCCTGCCCCTCTGATCAGTGACAGTGGTGAGATTCACAGCAGTCAAGTGCAGAAACATAAATTAGGCATCTAAAATAACACATCAACCTCACCAAACAGTCCATGGAGATAGAAGGACACTCCAGAGGCTGTCCAAACAATGGCAGTAGAGGCAGAGCTGTCCAGAGTAGCAACAAGGCTCCTTTACAAGGCTCCTTTCTGATGATAGACTCAGGCCTCTCTCAGGCAATAGTGGTGGACCATAGGTACATCAGTCTCCTCCTCATACACTGCAGCTGTTGCTGAGTAATGGCAGCCCAGAAGTACTCCAGGGTCCTGCAGTTTGCCCTAAGGGCATCTCTATTAGACACTGCGCTGCTGATTTAGGTGGCCTGAATTGCATATCAGAGGATGCCAGCCCCCTGGCTGCAGATGGATTACATCCCAACTGGGACACCAGTAATAGGCTCACCACCATTCATGCCAAAACCAAACCAACAATGTATTTCAGAGTCAGATCTTCTTTACACTGAAGCATTTCACTCCCTTCCCTGCTGGAGAAGCCTTTAAATTTCTTGTGTAGAACAAGAAGAAAATGTCCTTATTTCATTTCAGACTTTCCCTTCTGCCTCAAAGCATCGGCAAGTTTAATCCTTCAAGGAGCAGAAACTTGAAAGCTAACCAGTTACTAGAGGGCAACCAAGGTATAAATGAAACAAGAAAGTAACAATATCAACATAACAAATCCCAAGCATAATAGCAATAGAGCTCTATCAATGCTTATGCCTCGAAGTAGCATCTGAAACAGCTTTTGCTCATTCCAGTGCCTGTTCCTATGTTTTGCAGTGTGTTTGGAGACTGGCACATCCATAACCTTTACCCCATCTTTTCCTGTCATGCTCACAGCAAGAATGATCAATAAGGAGCGAAAACATAAGTGATTACGTAGTTAAAGTAAGTCTGGGCTTCACATAACCTCCCAGGAGAAGTTTATGTACTGCTGAGACCACTAAGAAATGAATAGGTAGATAAAAGCATGTTTGTTACCTGCTTGATCAATGTCTTCCCATTCTGTTTTACTGTGCTGTCAACTTTCAAGACCTACATAAAGTAGCTTTCCCCCAGATATTCTTAAGAAATGAACAGTTAATCACTATAATCACTTGGTGTAAGGCCAGGACCAAGTTAATTTATACCATACAAAGATCTGGTCTGGTAAGTTGAAATTAATCCTTCCTTTGAGATTCCCATTACATCTGTCTCTTATTTTTTGAGAGCAGACCTGGAAGGACAGAGCCTGCCTTTATTCTGTGCCCAAGATAATGATGAACACAATGCTGGAAACAGACCAAAAAAAAGTCAAGAATTTCTCAGGCATTTTACACAGTTAGTTTGAAAAGGTCTAGTTAGGTACAGAGAATAAAGACTAACACCAGTAAAAGGGAAAATAAACCCACGTACCTCTGCCTTGTGTCCATGTGCTGTAAAATGTAAAAGCTCAGCCTTGCATTTTAGCTGACCCTACTTGTGCTGCAAGTGAAATTATCAGGAGCTTCTCAACAGAGTCCAAAGAGAGGAAAGATCAAGAGCACAGGGCTGGGAGATAGCTAAGTGCTTCTAGGAATCTCACACTGTGGCAATAAAAGATGCATGAGACATCAGCTCTGTGTGTGTGTGTTCCAGAGACACATGCCCTAGATGCACACACTGTGTACACTGCTAGGTTGGTTCAGCAATAAACACCCTCCCTGAAGACCTTGCTTCCCACAGTACCAAGTGCAGCTCCCACATTCAGAGTGTTTTTCAGCACATGTGCTGACTAAACTATTGTCAAACACCCTTTATGTCAAAGGATACTGGCAAGCAGTGGCTTTCCCTAATGACTGGAAATAAATCTCCTCCCAAGCAACAGAGCTGCAGAAGCATGGCCATTCTGTTTCTACAGGCTCCCCTTTGAGCAGCTGGGATTTCTCATTGTCTCTGGTCTGCAAAACCAGCATGATACCAGGACGTTAGCAGATTCTCTTCCAGCTCTGTGGCTCACAAGGCTCAGCTCAGATGGTCCTTCCAGCAAGATCAGGTCATTTCCTTCCTTAAAGTTCCCCAGCTCGTCAACCAGTTCCTAAAGGCTCCTCAGATGACAAAGGCCTTTGGAGGAGCAGAAGTGGGAGCCATTGGACAGCAATTAGAGCACGAAATTCTGTTCAGAGATCTGTGCCTTCCCTCAGCATTAGCATTCATCTATACAGCCACTTGACTTTTCTCTCTATTACATGCATTAAATGGGGCAGTTTACATTTTTTTTAGGTGCATAACCCTGTCTACCTCACACTCCCTGTATGAAGTGTTCCTCATTTGTCCATCAAAATATTAACATATGAACTATTTCATCACTGATCAGTTCTTGCACTTCCAAACAAGCTTGCTACCACATGTACTACAGGAAGAGCGTGAATAATCACACCCAACACAGAAGAAAAAGAGGACCAATCTTCTCTCAGCATACTGCTTGTCAGACAGAGAAATGCTACACAACCACATTGTGGTATTTCCAACAGCAAATAGATTCTGCTGTAAGCAATTAACAATGGTTCCTTTGGCAGACTTCAAAAGATTGCTGAGACAGTATGCTATGTTACAATAATGCTGGAATAATAAATAGCACTGCATTGCTTTAGCTAGATTTTAACATACATGGATAGGTCAGAACACAGGAGGAAGAGATTCTTGCACAGACCACCTTTACACTGCAGGATTGTTTATTAGCATGGAAAACGTTGAGGAGACAAAGCAGCACATTTTTACCCAGACTGCCCATTACAGTCTGGCTCCCTTCCTGGAGATGGGAAAGGTAGAGCTGGGCTCTCCTTCCTGGCTGGAATGCTTTCCAGAAGCTGCTTCTGATCAAGAGGGATTAGTAAAGATGGTTTAAAAAGAGAAAAATCATCAGGCATTAATCCTCTAAACATTTCATAGCCAACATATCTTTAATACAATCCCTCTAATCCAATTAGGGTGCCTTGAAAATCGTATCTTGAATTCCATGCTTCATTGCAGTCAGTTCTGTGCAAGTGAAACACCCATTTACCAGACAGCTGCTAAATGCCTTCTTGTCCAGCCTGCTGCCCACCCTCTGCTGCAACGGCACCCACTCCATGCCTCCACATGGGCTGACTCTGGTCCCCTGAGCTGTAGTCACAGCAGACTCGTGCCCTCACACCTCAGCCAGGGAAAGCCCTCTCAGCCATTTCAAAACTTGCCACACAGAAGATTTTAAAGTTTCTTTCATTCATAAAGACACATGAGAAGCTGAAGACATCATTTTAACTCCCCGTTTCCCTCCTCTAACATGACTAGAAAGATTCAGTGGACTACAGCCTTGGCAGGTGGGTTTGGATGGTGGTCTTTTAATGTTCATCACTTTGAGCCACATAGGGAAAACAATTCCTAGCACAACATTCTCAGCAGCAAACAAAAATTACTGCTCATTACCTGAGCCTGACTTTTCAAACGATCTCAAGAAAATGATTTAGCTTGGTTTTCACAAGGATATCCAAACTTAACATTTATGGGCAAAGAACAGAATGTCTTGCTGTCAAAATAAAGGACTTGCATTCTATTACTGCATTACAGTGTAAAAGGATTCCATTACCATACCACTAGAGAAAAACAAAGGAAAAATCAAATTGCTGGCAATGGAAAATGTTCAACAAAAGCCAAATAAGATGATTTTTCTGTATTTCACCAGGTATTTCAGTTTTCTTGCTAAAAAAACCCCACCACTTCAATGTGCAGAAAATGTCCTTTTATTGACTACATAAGTTACTGGCTGCTGTTAAAAGCATCTGGGGAGAATCTCTATGTGAAATATATTCTTGCAATAATACCATCATCCATAAAGCAGAGTTAGAAACTTCTCCCATATTTCAACAAGACTATGATGTCTGTAAGAGCTGCTTCAACAGGAACTTGTAGAAGAGTTCTCACAGTATAACCAAGGTTGGAAGAGACCTCAAAGATCATCAAGTCCAACCTGTCACCACAGACCTCATGACTAGACCATAGCACCAAGTGCCACGTCCAATCCCCTCTTGAACACCTCCAGGGGTGGTGACTCCACCACCTCCCTGGGCAGCACATTCCAATGGCTAACAACTCTCTCTGTGAAGAACTTTCTCCTCACCTTGCATCTAAACTTCCCCTAGCACAGCTTGAGACTGTGTCCTCTTGTTCTGGTGCTGGTTGCCTGGGAAAAGAGACCAAGCCCCTCCTGGCTGCAACCCCCTTTCAGGTAGTTGTAGAGAGCAATGAGGTCTCCCCTGAGCCTCCTCTTCTCCAGGCTAAACAATCCCAGCTCCCTCAGCCTCTCCTCGCAGGGCTTGTGCTGGAGGCCTCTCCCCAGCCTCGTTGCCCTTCTCTGGACACATTCAAGAGTTGCTCTATAGCACCAAAGATGAGTATGGGGGGTTTTAAATATAAAAACAATGCTGACCTTTTACAGCCAAAGATAATGGATTTTATTTCTAAAGTTATTTTAGCTCTTCTCCTCAGAGTCTGTCTTCCCATTCTGCAGCTCTCCATGTCAGCAGAGGCACTGCACTTGGCACCAGCCCTTAGTCATTTGCTGTGGCTGGGACTGATATTGCCCTTCCAACGCTGCTGCCCATGTGCCAGAAGGGTTTTGGCAGGACTTTGGCTTCAGGAAGGTTCTGCTTGTACACAGCTTATCCCAGACCACTGAATTTGGGGAGTTTGGCAGAAGTGAGCAGGATGCATTAGCCTGGAACTCTAGGAATAACTTCACAGCGCAGCACACTATGAGACAGGGCACATGTCCAAGGAGTTCTGCACTTTAATTAGGCAAAACCAGTGCTAAAAAATGCTTTGACACTCTAGATGAAATTCAGTGCCACTGGCTTCCAATATAATTGTTATTTTCCCTTTCCACCTGCTCACTCATACATGAGTGATTTGACCACTCCTATCACACAGGAAGGCTTAAAAACCCCAAACCAAACAACCCAAAATCCCCCCAACAAACAAGAAAAGCTTCTCTTTAGATAGAATTCAGTTCCTCCTCCTCTAAGAAGATGGAGCCCCAAATTAAACAAATTCATTCACAACTGGGCTTTTATGGTACAGTAGGACATAAAAATCATCAACTGGCAGCAAAACTGTTAAGCAAAACTAATTTAGGAGATGAAAAAGTGTGAAAAACAAGAAACATCTCAGACTGTGAAAGGACATGTTAGTTTAAAAGGAGATCAGCAAAAGAAAAACTACTGGCACAGCACAGCAGTAACTACCAAAAGATTCCCTGGCTGTCAGTTGGTTAAAGCTTGCCATTAACTGCAGACTCGTGTACTGAAAAGCAAGTGCTCTGCAGCTACCAGATACTGAGCTCTTGAGTGACAGCAACTAAATCAGCATGTAGGGTAGGTTACACCAGTCCTTCTCCTAAGTAATGCTTTGAGAATCCTCAAGAAGAGGAGGTGGTGGAGACAGGGAAAAAGCCCCAATGGGGTGGTTGTTATATACTTCACTATCTGCAAGAGTAGGATCAGTAAGGATCCTAATGCTAGCAGCTGAAGTACAGAGTAAATCACAGCACCGTTGAGGTCTCCAGTTATAGCAAGGTCTCTGATTACTATGGCAGCAGCTGCTGGAAACACTTGTGTGTGGCTAGGCACTGTCAGGACTTCATTCTCCTCACAGCGTAAAGCTAAAAATCCCCAAAGCTTATTTTTAATTGTAGCTAAGTATAGATACTACCTAAAAAGGCAAGTTAGTTAATGAGTAGTAGCAACATAACTCTTTTCAGCTCATGTGCTGAATGAACTTCATTTCAGTCCATCTCCTGCTATGCAGCAGGAGTCACCCATCTGAAAGCAATGGAAAATTGACAGTGTAAAATTAGTATCAAAAGAGAATTAGCATGTCTGAACCAAATTCTGCTCAGCTTGCTCATGTTCCAGCTTTGAACAACTCCTGATCTATATAAATGCAGATTAACTTGAACTTCCTTAGCAATTCCCCACTCCAGCCAAAAGAAGCAAATACAACTGAGCTGCAATTTCCTTCCAATACAATTTCTTTCCCAATATCTTTATTTTCACATTAGAAGAATGCTGAAAAATCTCTTCATATTAGTTCCCAAGACAACATTGCTAGAAGGCAAACAGTTTATTCATACACACACCACTCCTTTTTCTCCCTTTCTTCTGTGAGACTGACAGGGCAGAACCTAGCACTTGGCCTCACTAAAATCAAGTAATTTTTGAGGATCCTTCTCCTTGTGCCTTATTGACATCTCCCTCCAAAAAACAGCTCCCTACCAGTATCAGTGCTGGGGGCCTGCTGCACTCACTTGAAGTGCTGGCAAACTATAGATCTGTTTAATGCTATCAAAAAGATGAGCCAAAGTAGCCCACTGAGGATGCTCAGGAGAGTTTTCAGTAGTACACAACTTCTTTTTTCCCCAGGCAAAGTTGTGGTTCCTTGGTGAGTTCTGCCAATGCCTCCTTTTACAACTCAGGTGGTTTTGCTGTAACCCTGCTTTAAACCATGTAGTTGAAGTGTCTTCATGTCTAATTGGTTTGAGTATTTACTTCTCAAGGCAGAAAAAAAAAGTTATTTTTTCATGTTAACAGAAACAAAAGGAACTTGGATCACCTCACAAGGATCACCAAGTCCAACCCTCTGCTCTCACAGGACTCCCTAAAATTAAATGATACACCTAGAAGCATCACCCAGACTCCAACAAGCCTTTGCTTCCAAACATCCAGTGCCAGCTTGCTTGTCTATAAAACAAACTGCAGTTTGCAGACTGTGCTGCCTACTCACGGACTGTGGAAACTAACTGTTTTCAATAAACACTGCATTTCGTTCTTCAGGTTAAAAAAAAACCTCCATGTTTTATTCCCTTTCAAAGCCAGGTGGCTCTTTCACTATTGTAATTTATTAATGTTAAACCATCTCTTCCTCTTTTATGTTTCCATTCAAATGAATGGTACTGCTTACCAGCAGCTGAAAGAAGTTCTTAGCATGAACACCTAAGTCCAAGATTAGAAGACAAACCCCAAGGAAAACACACCTCTGGGGCAGCACTTCAAGAAATGTCCTGGGAAGGAAATCTTTTAGCATCCTGCAGAACATTATTTTAGAATAGGTAAAAGAAAAAGCAGTTAGCTTACCATTCTGACTTACTGGCACAGTAAATACCATCCTTTCCTCAATGTAAACCCACTTCTAATTTCTGGAATGACTCTGTGTAAACTAATTCCACGTCTTATGACACTGAATGCTTACCATTCAGCAAGACAACTACCAGAGAGCTGAAGACACCATCTGAAAGAGAATGCCTGTTTGCTGGCAACACTTCTGTTAGAAGGAAATGACTCTCCAAAAGTCAGCTAGTATGGAAAGGGTTAATACTATGTAAGATGAAGGAGTATTTAAAAATAGCAATTCTACCTGACACTGTAATTACACTGCCCTGGTGTACATCCCCCAAAGAACACAGAGACCTTTTGCCAAAGGTGATTGGAGCGCTAATACAAAACCCACCGTGCGCTCATTTTAATTACATATGTGCCTGCTGAGAACATATGATGGAGTCCAAAAAGTTAATTCACTGTCAGCATGACAGCAGGAGCTAATATTAAAACTTGCACACCAACTAAGTTTTCCAGATTACCAATCACCACACAAAAATAGGATGCGTTGCAAATGTGGTAATCAGCAGGAAAGTCAAATGCGAACAAATACTGCTAAATAGTGCTCAGCTGTGAGCCAGCAGTGGGGAGTGGAAATCTCCTGATAGTTCATCCCTTCTCTTCCAAAGCAGCAGCAGTTGGTCCTACCCTAATCTCACTTACACCAGGTTTGCACTGCCTTTCACCCCACTGATCCCTGCTGGCTCTGTGGCAAAGTGGCGACACTGATGTCTGTAATGCTCCTTAGTTAGCTAAAGTGCACATCTCAGCTGCTCTTTCTCTTTAGCAATACATAACAGTGCTTCAAAGCAGATTTGGGTTGGCTTGGGTTTTGCTGGATTTTCCTCCCCTTTTTATACTTCAATTTAGGTCATTCCAAAGATATTATTGAGTGATTTTGTATTATCTTCTCACAAGTCCCTGACAGGTTTCTGGCACTGAAATCATGTTAAGAACCACTTTTAACCCACACTAGCATGCCAACACATGTTTGGATTTACTATTAATTATGGATATATTCATGCATGAATCAGTATTTCCTAAAGAAAAGGCGTGGAGTATGAAGAGCAGAACCCAGAATCATCACACAGCAACAAACTAACCCTGGAGAAAAAAGCCATAAATACAATTTTATCACAGTATCACAGTAACTAAGGTTGGAAGAGACCCCAAGGATCATCAAGTCCAACCTGTTCCAACAGACCTCACAACTAGACCATGGCACCAAGTGCCACGTCCAATCTCCCCTTGAACACCTCCAGGGACGGCGACTCCACCACCTCCCTGGGCAGCCCATTCCAATGACGAATGACTCGCTCAGTGAAGAACTTTCTCCTCACCTTGAGTCTAAACCTCCCCTGGCACAGCTTGAGACTGTGTCCCCTTGTTCTGGTGCTGGTTGCCTGGGAGAAGAGACCAACCCCCTCCTGTCTACAACCAGCTTTCAGGTAGTTGTAGAGGGCAATGAGGTCATCTCTGATCCTTCTCTTCTCCAGGCTAAACAATCCCAGCTCCCTCAGTCTCTCCTCATAGGGCTTGTGCTCAAGGCCTCTCCCCAGCCTTGTTGCCCTTCTCTGGACACGTTCAAGTGTCTCGATGTCCTTCTTAAACTGAGGGGCCCAGAACTGGATGCCCAACACTTCTAACTGCATCTTTACCTGCATTTTTTCTTGCTTTACTGATGCATTATTAGTTAACAACTACTGAGCCTTCCCAACAGAGCATTTTAAATAACAGCTACACTTCTTTATGGATGATTATTAATCACTAAAGTATGCCTGCATCTTCAAAAGCAATAAACAGGCCCAGGTAGGGAGCCTGAACTGCTGGGGAAACAGCTCTTTGAAGCTTGACGTTTTAGGGATGCTAAATGCCTCCTGTGTAGTATGACACAATTTCCAGTCTATCTTAATCCAATTAATCTGAAGAAATGAAGGATTTTCTGTGTTTGGCCTCAGCATAATGCTGTTCAAAGGAAGCTGATGGCATTTGAGAAAAGCTGGAAGGTCAGCCAGGTTCATTGCTTTACCCAAATGAAGCTACACCAATTTAGGCCAACTAACAATTAGCATTTGCAGTAGTCAGCGAAGATAATGAGAAGGCAATTGTCAAATCACAATTCTCTCCCCCCAAAATTTATGCAGATTGTGAATTCCCTTTCATCAACTTCCAAATGGGTTATTTGGGGATGACACAAGGTTTTCACGTCCTGCCTGAATTCTGGACAAACTCAGGAAGTTTTGATGGTTTGTTTAGGGCACGTTGATGCTATTGCAGCTGGTTAGGTTTAGATAGAAGTTGAAATAAATTTGTAATGCTTGAAAAGGAAACCTCATCTGGACATCCTATTTCTCCACAGGATATTTTTTTCCCTATCTCTACCTCAAAAAAATAATAATACAACATGCTACTATGAAAAGAAAAGTTTCAGCACTAGTGGTCAACAACAGCACTGTCCTGAAGGCAGAAAGGAACTTGCACCTTCCATTCACTCTTCACTAGGTTTAGTTAACATCTAAATGAGGATTTTATTGGTTTTCCCTGTTGACTGTGCTTAATATTTCCTTCTAGTGTTTAAACTGGTACCTAAGACAGCAGAAGGTCAGCCTCAACTGTGCTTAATGATCCTGTTATCTGCCTGCTAGGTAAATAATCCAAGCCCTTGCCCTATAACCAAAAAAAATTACCTATATTGTCTTCTGGACAATGCAGTATAAAGGTATTCATCTGTATTTATGCAAACTCTAGGCAGGAGAACACGTGAGAGGACATGCAGGACCGAGCACAAATGCACCAAAGCTTCCCAGGACATGGTCTGTTCCAATGGCCATTTGCATGGGATCAGCCTTATCTACCAGATCCAAGGGACAAATCCAAATGCCACCCTGGGATTTTGTTTGCAGCTCTACCATGGCCACGTGTTCCTATTCCACAGATCTACCATGTTCATTCCATATCCTGAGCATAAATCAAACCCAGAATTAGTCATGTGGAGTTGATGCCGAATACAGCTTGGCAGACAAAGTAATTGTGGCCCTTCTCTTTGCCTCCTGGAACGAGCCACTGCAGCGCTCTCCAGAAGGCTTTATGTGTACCTGTGATGAAAGCCAGCACACAAACATCAACTCACCCTGTTCTGCTGAGTCCTGGAGAAAGCATTTTACTCATCCTCCAAAGCAAACCTAATATGCTCTTGATTCTCCAGACAAACCACTACTATACTTTTTCCTTTCTAATATTTCTTTCTGTCTCCTGTTCTTAATTCTTCCAGTTTATGGCTCAGGTCTTCTAAAGGGATTCATAACCAACAGCAAGAATAATATCTTTCCTACTTTCAGAATTAAGATGGATCATTATTCCTCCTGATATGTTAAAAGATATTTATCAGTGTGAGTTATGAGGCCTTTCGGAGGGTGAAGATTTAAACATTGATTTAATGCCAACTTAAAGACTCCTAAAAGTGTAGGAGATTGCATTAGATAAATAATTTAACAATAAAAGGTATATCAAGGCAGACATTATTGCAGCCTTCCACCAATCAATCACCATTTTCCATGTTTATCCAATTTTATCTCAAGGCTCTGTACATCAAATTGCCTAGACATATACTACACAACTAAAATAACTTCATCAGTGAATAAAACTGCATAGCCATTAAAAAAAAAAAATCTCTAATATCAGGCTAGTTGACATTTTGTTAAATATTGGCTTCAGTTCCACAGGGTAATACATTCTGACCTAAATCCAATCTTCCACGGAGAGCTGGATTCATAATGGAAAATTTGTCACTTTACCTTAGGAAATTTACTGTGGAAACTAATGCAGCACTGGGCAGACTTTGAAACATATAATAACTAAAAGCACAATTTCCCTCCCAGCCACCCTGAAACAAAGGGAAAGGATTTGTTTGGGGGGAAAAAAGATCAGACGTACTAACACCTGCCAGATCAAGAAAGGAAGTTACTGTCAGGCTTTTCCCCGGGTCTCTGGTGCAGAAGGCATCAACTGATGCACTGCACAACTGACATCTCTTAGAGCAGTCACCAAACAGCAGCCACCAAACATCACACACAAGTTCTTCTACCAGACGGGAGCTGCTGAGCCAAACAGCTGGAATTAGAGAGGCAACATCACAGAAAACTTGTCCTCTGATTTCGCATTCGTGCATTGGTACAAAGCTGCAGAACTGCTGCCAGTGATGTGTGAATAAATTGGTTGAAGCTACAGTGAGTCAGACTGGACCTACAGCTGGACTGCTCTCTTGCCTGTCCTGGTCTCCCCAGCCAAATACCAGGGGTTTTCACACGTGGTGCTACACATTTTAGTGCTCTCATTAGCTATTTGCTTACCTAGCAAGCTGGGCCCCTGAGCCAGGCTGAGTTCTCCTGGCCAGCTTCCCCTTCTGTAAGGCAGTATATTCTTTATAATGCTTTTGAATGAGTGACCAAAGAATGTGACTTTATCTCAGACAACAAGATTGACTTTGGGATAGACCCTGTTGGGAGACTTAGAGATACACCAGCAAAATTCTTTCAGAGCTCCTGCACCTAGGTCCATGCAAAAGAGAAAGTACAAGTGGGTACAACATGTATTGCAGCAAATTCCTCTTTTAAAACTCCCTTTTCCTCCCTACCATTCAGTAAATTGCCCAGAATGAATCACAGCCCACAAATAGATGGTGAACATGAACGTGTATGGTTCTGTTTAGTCATGCTACTGTCAAGCTCAACAATATTATTCAGCATAGCAATACAACACACAGAGAGAAGCTTTCAGTCTAAAAGTAGCATCGTTTGAAGTACTCCACTGACAGTAATAACCATTGGCTGGCTTGGAAACCTTAACTTCCAATTAAAAGCACAGATGAGTAAGCAGAGAGACTGCTTAAGCTGCTATTTAACAGCTGGTTACTAACAAAGGTGCATTCTCACCAGAGAAGTTTTTCTCTTACAACTTATAATGAGTTATATAAATGAATAAAGACTTCAACAAAACACTTCACCATTACTCTGGGCAAGAAAGTCTCCCCACACAAAACCAAAAAAGCAATCACCTTGCAACAAAGAGAATGATGCAAGCAACTATATTCTAGTTACATGGAGGGCTGCCTTCAACTTCAGTTGAGTAGTGAGATGGGTAGGAAAAGATCCTTTCACTTTTTGTTTCGGTGGTGTTTGCTGACAAGCCCTACAACCATGGCAGACTATCACACCTCAAGGATAAGTGGTCATTAGAGTAAACAAATGAAGGCTGGAGGAATTGGCAAGAAAGTGGGAGATGAGCTCTGCAAATGAGCTTCCTCAAGCTGATCCACACAATGGTGATGTGATATCTTTACAGTACCATTTCATGTTTGAACTCTCATAAAGCTGGCCCTCAAACCATCAGCATGACAGAGGTCAACAAGGTGTCCTCCTACAAGAATCTTTGCTTGTCACGGCAGTAATTCCTAAGGGAATAACACAAGGTAAAGAGAGGAGTGACTAAATAAAAGCTTTTGATTCATGAAGACATAAAGCTTTGTTTTTTTTTACTTTGAAACTCTTGGCCTAACTCAAAGGCAGTTCATTAACTGCTGTTAATAAAAATGTGTGAAGTTCTTGTTGAATTTCCTTGCCTAGAGAGAACAACACAGCCCCTTCAAAACACAGCCAGAGTGTATTTGCAGCAATGATGAACAGGAAACTTGAACCCAAGTCTGAACCAAGCCTTTGTACGCTTACTGACAAGCTTAGTGTGTACCACCCACTGACAAGCTAAATGCACCCACTCTCCTCAGTCCAGACAAGCACATCATTAGGAGGCAAAGGGCCCTTCTTCAAAACTTTCAACTTCCAGAAGAATTGTATCAGCATAAGAGAAGATGGTTCAGCAGGGGATATCAGCCACTAGAACACAGCCAGCACTCTCCTTGCAGTGATGCCCACAGAAGACTGTTTTGCCATGAGAACAGCAACCTGGAGAAATCCTGGTTTAAAAGGCAACAAGAGAGTCAATCCTGCAAGAACAAATCATAGAATCAATAAGGTTGGAAAAGACCTCAAAGATCATCAAGTCCAACCTGTCACCCAAGACCTCATGACTACTAAACCATGGCACCAAGTGCCATAAATCCTACAAATGTCACTGTTTGAAAGCACACACAATCACTACTCAAATTATTTTCAGGAAACCAGTAGGGTTTGGGTTAACAGTGAATGATTTTCCTTCAGTATGGTTTTTGGGTTTTGGCTTAAACTTCCCAGAACCCTTACAGCCATATCCACTGGAACAAGACATTCAGGTAAGCACTGAACACTCTGCGTGGCGGTGTTGAGTCAGCTTCAGCAAGCTCAAGGAGAAACAACTGAAAAATTCTCTGTCCTCCCTGGAGGCTGCTGAGAAATATAGAAGATGATGGACCTTTGCCATGGGCCTTTCAGTAAGTGCCACTGACTTCAGACCCAACTGTGAGATGCAGCTAGCTCAAGATTTCTGGAACGTGGCAGTTCCCTGATCTCACAGCAATAGTTCAGCAGCTGCAGAGTCCTGTGAAAACTGAGCACTGCTTCACTACTTAGAGAAGTGCAATGGTTTGAAAGGCAGAGCTGAATTTCTAGCAAGTCAGCCCCAAAAATCTCCTTGTGCCCTTGATGACATTTGAGCCCTAAACCAAAAAGCCAATCTGAAAGTTGCTGTTGTCTGCTGACAATCAGTGTGCAACAATCACAATTTAACAGTTTTGCCACAGCTGCAAAATCAAATTAGGAAAGAATGTAACACTGAGGCTGCTTGTGCAACCTGAACTCCAGCTTGTTTCAGTCCTACTGTGCATTTGCATCATGCAGCTTCTTGCTTTGCAGTGAAAAAGGGAGAGAATGAGATGTCCTCTGAAAGGTCCATCTTCTAAAATCACTGCAATGAGTCTGCTCCAGACTTCTAACACATACTTTACATGAAGAAAACCATGACTCCCAGTATAGCTCAAGCTCTGTACAACAGAGGGAGGTTGGGAATGGTGGATTTGTTCTTGGTTTTGGGGGCTTTTGGGGGTTCTTTGGTTGTTTGTTTTTTTTCCCCTCCCCTTTTTAGTTACTTTGTTCCCCCCTCTCATCTTGTATCACTGTACCGGTAATTTTCTCTAGCCATAGCTGTATTTGATTCTCCCCCTTGACACTCTGTCCACTCATTTCTGGATCACTGGGAAGCATTAGCAATCACTTAAGCACTTTTCTTTCATCTCTGTACATACACAGTAATCTTTATGAAAATATCCTCTGAGCTTCTGCTACCCTTGTGCTCTCTTCCCAGGGGGTTTGCAGCAGGGACATACTTAGGCACTATCCTCTCCCACGCCTGCCCACGCTCCCCCTTTCATAAAACGATATAACGTTCCAGTGCAGAGGTTTGGTGAGAACTGGGGCTGATGATCATAAATTTTCCAGGCCCTCTGCCCTACATTCCTTATGTCATGCATTGCTCTCAGCATTTCCTTAAGATGCCATTCGACAAGACATTTTTCTGCAAGCCTGCTCCCCTGGTTTGTCAGGGACCAAGTCTGCAGTGGCCACATCCACAGGTGACCAGACAGGCCTCATGTGGGAAAACATGACCAGACAGCAGCATCACATGGGAAAAACAGAGGAACATCAGTCTGGTTTCATTCTCCCACTTCTAAATTTACAGATGCATCACGACAGGAATTGTCTGCATTTAAATGAAAGGATTAATTGGCAATCCAGTTTTCCCCTCGCTGAATTTCTTCTAAAACCAAAGCTGAAACTACACAAGACAGCCGTGAGAGCCTGTCTGTGCCTTAGTTTTGTGAGAAAAACCCCTCAGCTCTGCACCACCACCAGCTCACCCATCCCTAAGAAACACCCTTCTCCTGTCCTCTACAATGCAGCTGTCCCCAGAGATTCAGGGAGGTGTCAAAACGATGTCACTGTGTTTTGGGATGCCACAAGAACATTTCTAGCTCCCTTACGAGGTGTGCACAGATGTTCCTTCTGCAAAGAAGCTTGCCTAGTTTTGACCGGCTCATCAGATCCAGTTTCTGAGGATCACTCATTCAGTTGGCTCACTGCCCAGGGAACAACTCAGCTGGGAGCAAGGGGAAGTGTTTTGGCAGCTCTCACATCAAGGCTACCTCATGACTCCCTTCAAATGACCAGAGTGTACTTGGTCACCCAACAGCAATGCAGGCAATGGTGGGACTCCTGCATACCCCCTCAGTGGACAGTGGCTTATGTGCACTTTGTTTTCTAGCATTTACATGCATTTCCATCACATAAATGATATATTCCAGTCCTCCTGCACAATAGGAAACAGGATCCATCTTCAGACAGATTGATGGGAGCATCTTCATTACTTTCATCCTTATTATACAAAAACTTGCACAGGGGGGCATAACAAAAGTTAAGCTGAGCCTCACTGGCAACATCCATTCCTCCTGGGATCTCACTTTCCTCCTTAGACTGCCACAGCGTCACCCATTTCCTTAGAGCTGGTTCTGCTTTACACATCACAGAGGGGAGAGGAGAGACACACCACTGATTTCATAAACTCATTTTGCCTAAAATGCAAGCAGTGAATCTTGAAACAAGCCTTTCTAATGAAAGACATGCTGGAAACATGGTTTGCAGAGGAGAGCACACTCTGTGGACACAGTGTAATTACATCCCAGCCTTGCAGAATACTGGCGTACGGCTTAAACGCCATTAATGGTGAGCAGTTCTGTTCCACAGGATGTTGTTCACTGATAACTACTCAATTAGGGCTATTTTGCAATTAGTCTACTCACAGTAAATTTATTGCAACTAGAGTCATCTGTGGTGCAGCAAATTAAAATGCTGTCTGGGCTGCACGTGCGGTGGCTCTTACATGCTCCTTAAACCGTGTATAGCTCAACACAGCAATTTTGTCACACTAACAGATTAAATGTACAGAAAAGCAGCAGCAGCCAATGTCATTGGGAGTCTTGAAACCAGGAGAAAAAGGCAAATTCAGAGATCAATAATCTTTAGATCAAACCACAAACATGAAGGCTACACAAAGCCATCCATTTACACCTCCCTGCACACACACAGATGTACTGCGTGGGTGCAATTCTGCATTTGCTGAGCTACAGCTCCCTTTCCTGTGCAGTTACCTAGAGGATGCTCTCCTTCCCAAGCCTCAAAAAGCTGCTCTGCTCCAGCCCATCAGTATTTGGTAGCTCAGTGGCTTATACCCTCCACTCCTGTTGAATGCTTTGAAGCAGTCAGCTGGAAACGTTCCAGACTTGCAGACAGGTATTACCTGTGCATATTGGCCAGTATACAGAGCTCCAGAGCCCTCTTCTCTCTGTTTGAAAACCAGAGGAATGTTGTGTTTTCTGACATAAAATGGAAAATTGTCTTCTCAGCAGTCTGTAAGAAACTGAAAACTCTGGCTTCCATATGCCAGAGCAGCATTATCAGTAAGCAACTAGGGAGAGCGCAGTCTGGACTGTAAAGAACGCTTTCAGTGCTGATGAATGATGTGGAATGAGGATACTTGGGTAATTCTTCTACTTTATTTATGAGTCAGGTTTACCCCACAGGGATGGAGGCAGCAAAAAAAAACCTGATTTACAAACTAAGAAAAGACAACAGAAGAGCCAAGGGGAATAAATTACTTTCACTGAGGCTTTCTGCCTTCCTAGGGACATTTCTTTTGCCGTATCTACGTTTTGGAAAACACTCCCCCAGAAAACTTTTACATACTTTTGGTTTATCTAGGCTGATAGACCTAGGTCAGGCATAAACCTGGATGGGTCATTCATGATAACAACTACCCAGAGTCTCCCCTGGGGAGATGGCAGCCTAGAGAAGCTGGCCCCGAGGAGAACTGATGCAGATACCACTTGGTACTGCGCCTACAATGACTCACAGCCCTGGTGCCAACAACTAAGGAGGAATTGTGCTGTGTATCCAGCAAACCTGCAAGGCAAAGGATTCAGAGCTGCAAATGCTGAGTGACACACAGACACTTCAGGGACTTGGAGCAGAAGAAAATCTGGCACACCAGAGGATCAGTGTCTCTAGTCTGGCCTGCACAGAACCAGCCTTGAGATGGCCTTAGCAAGGAAAGTATCTGTCCACTGGTTGCTGATCTCCCGTGAAGAAATTAACTTCCCTGTACCCTCTCTCTAGCCTGTCCAGGACTGGATTTGCCCTTTCCTCATCTAACCTTTTTACTGAACCCACTTTTCCCCTCTTATCTTCCATGACTGCATTTCCCCTTAACACACTTTAGCAAACTCCAAGCATTTCCTTCTGAGTGAAGGGTGACTTGCTAGCTGCCTGTGCCCTCACCTCAGCTGAGACTTCAGGTAAGGCTGCACCTAAAGCCGTTGACACCACTTCCCTGCCCTGCGACATTTGTGCCTGATTTTCAGGACCAGCCTGCTGGGAAGTGCCAGTTCATGTGCTCTGCAAGCCAGGTAACTGGTAAAGTGGCTGAGTCCCTTTTGCTGCTTCAGCAGTGTTGTGTCTCTGCAATGTCCTCAGAGGGACTGCAGCCCATGTCCTCTTGTTCTCGTGGAAATAAAGCCGGCATGTCAAAGAGGTAGTAAACATGATGCCCCTGGCTTTAACAGCTCTTTCTTTTATACACTGAAGGTAGTTACATTGGGCTTCTTTTGCCTGCTGCCCTTGGAAACAATAAAATAAAGAAAAAGAAACAGCTTGTAAGATCCTGTTCCTGTTGATAAGCACTCAAGAGAACATATCACTTCACATTGATGACAATCCAGCTGGATGGAGTCCTGCTTGTGATTGATAGCTACACTTAGCAACTTTGTGGTTTTGATCAGCTGAGACAGGATCCAAGAGGATTAAATGCTGGATGACATCTCAATGGAAACCATTGCACTGGGAACGTGTTTATATGTTGGGATAATGGATGAATGTGCTGCTCCAGTGTATAAATATTTATACTTCACAGCTCTGCTGAAAACAGACAGGAAACCTTTTTTACAAACCAAACTGAATGCAGCAGCCCTCACAGGCTGAACACAGACTCAGTCCCTGATGTTTGACTTCTGCTGACAAACAGCATAGAACTTCCTCGATTGCATAAAGTGGCAAGAGACCCTTACAAGATCTCTACCCAGAGTTCTCCCTGTTAGCAAGCCTAACAATGGGGTGTTTTATATCCCCCAGAACTGATGGTGAGGGCTTCACAGACATCTCCTAACCATGTTCCGTTCCTTTAAAGTATCTCTGGAGTTGGTGAAGATGTGTTTGATGAGGAATGGAGCCACTCTGAATGAACAACAGCAGTATTTATGTTCTGCAGTGAGGAAGAGAGATCTGAGACCACAACACACTTCAACTCAGACAAAGCATCTTTATCAAGGATGTAAAATTGAAGGTAGCTACCAAGTTATTCATATATGAGGCCTTCTGATAGGCACTGGGCACCTTCAGTTTGGGGGTTCCCTTGTGTCTGTCTTCATAGACTCATATTCAGACATTTGAGAAGTGACTTCAAACTCTGGATCTCCTCCCCATCTGCTTGTGCATTGGCACCTCCTGCATAAGTAACTCATGTCCCACTCAATATGCTGCTGCTTTATCACTTCCCCACAGCAAAACTCCCAGCTCCAGAGCAACCCTGAATGTAGCACAGGATATCTAGGGCTTTTGCCAAGGAAATTTGGCCGTTGGAAGTGGTTAATTTCAACTGCCAGCATGGGCAGGAGTTAATAACCTTGAGGCAAAGAAAAGTCAACATTTTCCACAAGGATCCATCTGGCTAAGTTAAGACATCCTCCAATTATTCTTTCTAAACAAGCATCACTGCCTAAAACAAAAAAATCTAAATGAAACTCTAGCACTGCAAACCTAACAACTGCAGCCATGGTCTTTTTCCACTTCAGTTTTTCAATGTGGGATATATTCATACCTCAGCAGTTGTTACTAAATTCCTGTGTATTTCACAATAGAACTGTATTTGGACAAATCCCCATTGCTTTATTGGTGTTTGTAGCTCCTGCTTTTCCTGGACCTTTTGCTATGTCTTTTTACAAAGGAAGCAGTGACACCAATGTGCAATGCACATAGGAGCTGAAAGGTTTCAAGTGTAAAAGGGGACACTGTTCTTTGTTCCAAAACCACTGTTTTCACCTTACCTGCAGGGCACAAGAGACTTCTGAAAAGTCACCCTGCATCCCAGGGAGACAGATTACCAGGCAGGGCATGGAATCACAGCATGTGCAAAACTGCAGACACTTTCAATGTGTGCCCAGCCCCATGCCAATGCATCTTCCAGCTGTCTCTAGAAGCTGGTGTATTTGTGTGATGCATTTTCCCAGCAAAAGGTATTGATGGCATTAGAAAGTTAAGCCCTTGATCCCAAAAGTGCAAGACAGTGCCTTCAAGGTGCTGACCTCCATCAGCTTTCTTACAGACCAGAGCTGACTCTCCTGTCCTTAGAGAAGAGGGAAGGGTATCAAAGACACACTTATCACAGTGGATTCCACCAGAGGTACTGCAATGGGATTTCAGGGGCACTCACTGATGCTCAGCCTGTCACTGATGTCTGGTTTTGCTCAATTCTTACCCTTCTACTGTTCTTTTATCTTCCCTTCAACTTGTGCTGTCTTTGCTGTCCCTCTCCCTACTTCCCACTGAACATTAAGGCTTCTGCCTGTTCCATCCATTCTTTATTGACAATGTTTGCCCAATCAGCTTAAAGGTTTTGAGTATCACCATGACAAGAAATGGATGAAAAAAAAACCACACTAAAAGAGACAGTAACAGCCAAATAAACCCAAACAGTGCCAGCTGCACTGGGGTAGGAAATGGGGTGCTCACACCATTCACCCTAGTAATGTGTGTCACTGTAATTAAAAACCTAAGCTTCCTATTACAGAGAGATGCTTATATGGAAATATTCTCTGGGACACCTCTTTTTTCCCCCACTGTGTACAGGGAGTTTAGCTCCTAATTTAGGCAGTGGCAGCCTGGATCCTCCTTCCTCCCACAATGAAATCATCAAGTGTTAACCAGTGCTTTGCAATGGTGCAGTAAACTGGTAAGTCACAGGGATGAGAACTTCTGTAGAGGATCTAACTAAATATTTCCAATGGAAAAAACTAACCATCCCGTAGTCCCCACGGCCCCCCAGGCCAAAGCAAGACCTATCCTCATGTCTGGGAAAGTCCCTCTGCACTTCCAGCTTTGTCAAAGACATCCTTACTTGCATGGGCTGAAGTGCCAATTACAGGCTGGGGACTTTGGACTGCTGCATAAATAAGAGCTGCTGCAGATCGTGCTGGTCCTCAATCAATAACTACTTTGATCAACTGATCAATGCTTTTTTATTATCAAATAAAAAGGGCGAAAAAAAGCACTTCTGTGTATGAGACGCAAACAGCTAAATGAATGGTGGTACATGAAGCACTCTTCTTGCAAAGTAGGAAAAGCTCAGCTCACACATGCAAACTGGCAGCAAGCTGAGGGAGACCTCAGGGATCTGACTGCATGGAGAAACCAAAAGCAACACATCAGAGCTTGGCTTAGGCTAACAGAGGTAACTGACTCTCCACAACAGGGATTTTGGAAATGCCTTTTGCTGATTGAAGAACATTAAAAACAGAAGTGAGCCACAAATTCAGATTTCACACCCCCCCACCCCCCCACCCCCCCACACACCCCCCCCCACACCCCCACTCCACCCTCCCTGGGGTGTGGATTACTTTAATTTTTAAAAAATTATACTTACAAGCCCTATGAGGAGAGGCTGAGGGAGCTGGGGTTGCTCAGCCTGGAGAAGAGGAGGCTCAGAGGAGACCTTATTGCTGTCTACAGCTACCTGAAAGGAGGTTGTAGCCAGGTGGGGGTTGCTCTCTTCTCACAGGCAACCACCAACAGAACAAGAGGACACAGTCTCAAGCTGTGCCAGAGGAGGTTTAGGGTGGATGTTAGGAAGAAGTTCTTCACAGAAAGAGTGACTGGCCATTGCAATGGGCTGTCCAGGGAGGTGGTGGAGTCACCATCACTGGAAGTGTTTAAGAAGACACTGGATGAGGCACTTGGTGCCATGGTTTAGTTGATTAGATGGTGTTGGGTGATAAGTTGGACTTGATGACCTCAAAGGTCTTTTCCAACCTGGTTAATTCTATTTTATTCTATTCTATCTGGCTTGTCAAAATGCTTAGCAGTCCTGGTTATTAGCTAGGACTCCACTGTGCTGAAAAATGGCTATGTGACCACAACAGCAGTGTCACTCTTTATTGGCTAGCATAAGGCACTGAAGTTCACCATGGCTGTTCCCTGATCTCCAAAACGCAGGTGACTCCTGCACAGAACAGCAAGACTTTGTCTATGCTTCTCTGTGTTTGCAGACTAAGAACTCAAACAGGAGTAGCAGCTGAATACTTAGAGCACATAGTGCAATATAAAACTGGACGTGAAGTGAAAAGAAACTGTAGCAATCTACCAAGGCTCTTGTGCCATCCACGTAACTCCCCGTTTAAAACGCCCTCAAACCCTCCCCCGTTTTCATAGACTAAGCCACCGTACGTTCCTGCAGTACAGCTATTTGTCACCAGAAGGGCCATTTCAATTACACCACATCCTTCCACCACAATATTTCTCCTTCACCACCTGCCAACTCACCCTCCAGCGTGCAGAAGCGAGTCACCTTCTCCGGCATCAGCCTGCCCAGCTTGTGCTGACAGAACGCCTCCGCGATCTGCTGCCGGCACTGCTTCGACTTGGAGCGGGACATGGCCGAGATGGCCTCCTTGCCCGTGACCTCACACTTGGGTGCTTGCTCATGGCTCAGTTCAGGGGAGCTGTTTCCACCTTTTTTTAAAAGGTGCTGTCTGGGAGGCTTGTGAATCTCCTTCAAACTGTCGGTGCTGCTGCTGTTTTTGCCGGGGTGATCACTGAACTGCACCACCTCATTGGAGTTCTTCCCCAGCAACAAGTTCTCCTTCATCTTCTCCTCTTCCAGTTTCTTTCTCAAGTGCTCCTTTTGCTTGCTGAGAGGTTTTTTCACCAGCTCAGACTGGTGGTTTTGTCTCTGAGTCCTGGGAGCAAAGTTGCTGTTATCAATAGTTTCAAAGTCCTTGGGGACTGAATTCTCATTATTGCTGTCTGTTCGCATTTTCTCTTTCGGTCGGTGGGAAAAATAGCCATCCTATAAATGGGGAGAGAAATTACACTCATCTTACTCCAAATAGTCACATCCCATGCATTAGAAGCATTTCTTACATGAAAACATTAATCAGTTACAGTACAACATACTGCAAAACACTGAGCCCCACGTGAGAGGATGAGCAGCTGCAGACACTGAGGCTCCCCAGGAGGGTCAAAGGCGGGCTCAGACACCAGCTCTTGACCACCATCTTCCCCTTCTCCACACTAGGCACACTTCATAAATACACAGACCACATCTCAACATTTAAAATATATTCTGTAAAGGAAAAGGAACAGACCATGTAAAACATGTGTCTGATGTGTCTCATTGCCCTCTACAACTACCTGAAGGGTGGTTGTAGCCAGGTGGGGGTTGGTCTCTTCTCCCAGGCAACCAGCACCAGAACAAGGGGACACAGTCTCAAGTTGTGTCAGGGGAGGTTTAGACTCGAGGTGAGGAAAAAGTTCTTCACTGAGCGAGTCATTCGTCATTGGAATGGGCTGCCCAGGGAGGTGGTGGAGTCGCCGTCCCTGGAGGTGTTCAAGGGGAGATTGGACGTGGCGCTTGGTGCTATGATCTAGTTGTGAGGTCTGTTGGAACAGGTTGGACTTGATGATCCTTGGGGTCTCTTCCAACCTTAGTTACTGTGATACTGTGATACAGAATAATGCTCTGCTTCACAGTTTCACCCCTGCCTCCGCCTACTACCATGGGAACTTGTCCTAGCCCCACAACACCAGAGTGTGTTTACAACAGCAGAGAAAAAGCAGAAATCCCCCAGGGATCTTTGAGACAGAGAACATGGCAATGTGCTATAGAGCAGATGTGCCAGGCTAGAACAAACCCAAGAGGCACTTATATGTGCATATTACTACCAAATAGAAACCTGGAAACCTGAAACCAGTCCTCAGGCTAGTGGGGACCAATTTTTAGACCTGCTGGATGAGGAAACATAACAATTTATTTAGATGTTCAACAGAAGATTAAATCAATGGGGAAGTGTCATTAAAACATCTGAAGACAGGAGTATAAATATTGATAGACTCTTTGAATCTGTCCTCTTTTCTTTCCACTAATAAAAGACCTAACAACCAACAATCAGGAGCTGGTAAATGACAGCATCTGCTATGGATGACTGATGGGAGCCACTCTTGGCACCTATGAACCACATTTGGTATTCAAAACATTTAACCAGCATTAGATAATTGCTTCTCACACCTATTCTGCAAGGAGCCACTTAACAGTCAGGTTTTGTAGAGGAAGGAGAAGGAGATAATGACTTATCCAAGGCCATGAAGGGAGCCAATATCATTTTGACCTCTGCTGTCCTGCAATGAGAAACTTTTGAATAGCTCTTTCTCCAAACCCAGCAAAACTGCAACTAGAGCAAGACAAACATAAAGCTTATTAATGTCGGCTCAAAACATCTCCACTGAAGTGGGGCTGCTCTTAGACTCCAGATGTTTGACAGCTGTTGCATTGCCTTTGCTGTTCAACAAGCTCCAAAACCTCTGCTTAGCTGTGCCACTTGTATGCTTTGACTTGTTCCATTGTAATGCTCTTGGATTTGTACAGATGCAGCCGGTCAGAACCTTTGATTGCCGTGCTGTCACGTTTCCTCTAAGTGGTGCCGGAATTCACCTCTTCTCCCCTCAAACAATTACATGCAAGATGCTCTCTCTGCACTCATGTGCATGTGTATGTATATATGATTGTGTGCACGTGTGTGCATATATTACATACACACAGGTATGCACCTATTAAATTACACTGACCATGAAGAATCATAGCCCACACACTGCAGCTACCCTTTAACACAGAGACATCGTTCCCTCTTTGACAGCAGGACATTCCACCAGCCCTCCAATGCAGGCAGGAGCACACAGAGCTAGCTGAAGTTGCAGGCATCTGGACGAATAAATGAGAATAACCAAATGAGGCACAAAAGGGCATGGATGGTTTAATCTGTACCCACAGTGGCTCACCCAGAGCTTTCCTTTGTCTCTTTCAACTGTTTCGCAACACAAGCAGCATTTAAGATGCTATTAATTCCATGAATATAAATAACACAAACACAGTATGAGCTATTCTTTATAAACAGTCCTTAAATTTCAACAGGTTAAGGAGTGAAATACAAAGGAAATTATGAAAGGGCAGCTGTGGGTTTTTTTTGTTGGGGTTGAAGAGCAGCAGTGTGCAGAGAGCTACAGGGACAGAGCTCTGCAGCAATGTGAAGTATCCCTGTCGGTAATTTTCATGCTAAATGCACTTGAAAGTACTTTGCAACTGAAGCATTCCACCATACTGCAGTTTAGGGACAGAAGAGCTAGCTGCAATGATGGAGGAAAAAATGACTAAATCTGTCTTCTCCATTAAAGTTTTTCCAGGGTTGCTAAAAGCCAATGCTATGATAGGGTATTTCTGTGCATCTTGGCTGTGCATCTCAGACTGACTCTTCCTAAACAAATTTTTGTCTTTAAGCTAAAAAAAAAAATGTATTTTAAGATCCTAACCTGTACAGCAAATGACATGCTGATAAAGGGGAAAGGAAGGGAGAGAAGGTGTTCACTGTGTTGGTTTTCAACAGTAACTCTTAGTACCTACAAAGGAGACACTGGTCTAAACCAGTGCTACAGGCACAAGCCTTCCCTCATCCCAAGGAGCGTACAGCCCTGCCCCATGCTCTGTCCTCCTGCCCCATTCCAAACCTCTCTGTAGCTTGAAAAAGCCCCAAAGGATGAGATTTGGGCCCATTCCTGTTTCAAACAGCATCTAACATAATACTTATGTGGTATTTCAGTTGGAGTCTTGGTTCTCCACATTACCACCCCTGCACCCACGTGTGGTGGTCAAGGTGTGCAGCTGCCTGGCACCATCACAGGCTGCAGCTCTGGGGGGTTTCAGCAGAGCATCCCTACCCAGCTAGGATGCTCTGGCATTGTGGTTGCAGAGACTGGAAGATAGCTGAGGGAGCCTCAGGAGAAAATAAGCAAAGTAAACAGCAATTTACTAGGGTAAGGTTCACCTCTTTAAACTGTTCTACTCCTTCAAGTGCTTTGCCCACCTCTGGGAAATGCTTATCTGAACCTACTTACTGGAATTTGGAAGGATAAATGAGTTTTAAATGCTTCAAGAGCAGACACAAACCTAAGTTTGGCTGTAACTCTTCTCTGCCCCCAGGAAACACCAGGAAACCTCCTCACCACAGAGACAGGTGGTGTCTCCTCCTCTTTGGGAGGAGTAGGCCTAAAACTAAAGCACAGCCTATAGGACAACTGGACCAACCAAGAGCTAGAGATACATACTGAAACAATAAGGATGTGTAGCAAATACCACAGTTGGACACTCAAATTCCAGCCCTAGACAATCCCACGCCTGTTGATGCCATTGTTAAATGCCACAAACCCAGAAATCTCCATCTGCCTTTGATCTGCTTTTCCCTCTCATGATAACTCTCACCACAGCCCAGTATGAGTTTTAGGGTGCAGCGACTTCCAGACAGGATCCACACTGCCAGCAGAATGTGCATGTTTGCAGTGTAGGGGAAGTGAAGCTCAGCACTCTGAGCTTAAAACAGCAACAGCTGCTGACCATGAAGTCTGTTAATCTGTGAAGTTCAGGGGTACAGATAAAAGCAGCACATCTGGTTTTCAGCTGGCTACAGAAGGATGGGTTTGACTCCCTCTACGATGCTTAATTTTTAGAGTCCTAGATTAATTGCAGACTTTATCTGCCATGGATATCTGAGACATCCAAATCAGGACAAAATCATCCCAAAGAAAGATGGCCTTGAAAGGAGACATTTCTGGTTCTGACAACACCAGGGGGTGTTCATCAGCAGGTTTGCTGTTTCCAGCATCACCTTTTCCAGCTTTTCTCTGGCTGTTTGTCAGCAGCACCTTCTTACCTCTCCTGGAGTTTGCAAATCACTTTCAATACACTGAAAAGAAGTGGGAAGTTATACCAGGACCAAATTCAAAGCAGAGAGTATGCATGTATCCATAGTCTTAAGATTAAAGCAGTAATTTCAAGACTGACACTGCTAATTTTGGGGTTGCAGAGACTTCATCTGATGCACAGAACACACCAAAATGTGATTACAGAAAGCACCATTTTGGCCTTTGCAGCAGAACAGTTCTCCTTAGAAAAGACATTGATCAGAAGAGGCTGTGTCCAAAACCAGCTCATTTGGGAGGCTGTTCTATAAAAGTTACCCAATATTACAGGTCTAGAACACAACACATTGCTCAAGAGCATCTATTTCAGCTGTGCTTCCATCACACTCCTGACCCAACACTCCCTTTCTGGGTGATCCTACGCATGCTTCTCTGGCAGTGACACAGCCTCCCTCCAGGTCTGACTGGGAAAGCCTGCACCCTTCCCACAGGAGGTTGTGTCTCAGCAATGACCCACGCCTGCTCCTGGCACCAATGAAAGCCATTCTGCTCTCACAGAGAAGCACAGGATCAGGCTGAAGCATCTCCCACCCCCCTATTTTAAAAGCCAACCCTGTTTACAGCCTTTATAAAGAAACCTTTGGAGGCTTTTAGTCACTTTGTAGCACTGTATTTCAAAGCTCAGTTGTGGCACTGTGGATATCCCTCAGAGAATGCAGCTCTAAGAAAAGGATTTCCAGAGACAAAGTTTTTGGTCCTAACTTTATCTGGTTCTCAGAAGATCCATGGAGAGATTAACTGCTGAGTACTGGATGGTGAGGGCCCTGGCAGGGAGAGGTCTAATGACTCTGAGGCCTCTTATGTGTGTGCACATGTTGCAATTCAGCAACTAGCAAATACTCCCAAACTGGGAAAGAACAGCCTGTACCCAGGAGTGTGCATGAGATCATTGCCAGTTGAATACTGATTGCCATTGATGCTAAAAATAATACTACAACATTAATGCAAAAATAACATTTTAAGCTCAGGGCCATTGCATGCAATAAGAGTTTTAATCCTGCTCCAAACTCTGCTCCTTGCACAGGTTTGAATTCTCCAAACTCCACCTTATATGTGCTTTAATAAAATCTGTCACACAGAATGTACACTCTTTGGTGTATCACCCACTTTGTCTGTGGTGATTGAGGGTCTGGTGCTCAGGTACTGTGAGCTTGATTGAATTCAACATCCCATCTATCTCAAGAAAGAAACTCCAGGATCCTTCAGAGGTAGAGCCTTTGCCACCTACTGAGAAGACCATGGAAGAAACTGATGCTGTCACCTACTGCAAACCCAGCAGCAGCTGCTGCTCACTGTACCTAGCACAAACAGGGAGAATTTGGAAGAACTTTACAGCTGTCTGTAATGACAACTGGATTTTAACAACAGCCTGTTAACACTCTCAAAGGCTTTGCAAGTACAACACACACCTGCTCAGCCAGACCCCAGGTAGTTTATACACCTGCAGGCTGCCTCTCTCCACACATTTTTCACTTCCATCTGTCATGCATATTTGGCTCTAAGTTAGGTAGGTTCAAGCACAAATCTGTAGTCGGGTTTGTCCCGTTCAGAAAACCTAGGGCACAAACTCTCATGTAACCTTTCAAGTAGAGTTCTCCATCCTGAGTCCTGAAGACAGGAGATGCAATATTGACCAAGGGAAAACTGCAATAACCCAGCACATTCTCTGGGAGGGATCCTACTGCACAACCAGAATATGCTACAAAGCCTTTAGGGGCCAACTTGCAGGGTTTCAGACTGATGCTGGAAGGCTGCCTCTGCCAACAGCCAGAATTAGGCCATGTGACTGTCAGATTGTTGCAATATGCAAAGAGCCAACATCAGAGCAATTTCAAATCTGCTTTTAAAGAGATAACCTAATGTGCACATAAGTCAGCAGAGACAAAAATATCAGAGGCCTGAGGCACACCAGCTCTGCAGACAGCAAGGGCACACAGATTTTGGTGGCTGAGGGATCCACCTCAAGACACCAGATCCGAGGGGAAGAGCATGCAGTGACCAGGAAGATACCAGTCCAGCAGCACCTGCCACCTGCCTGTGCCACACAGCTCCTTTGGGAGAGGCTTGGCAGGAAAGTGAAAGAAAACCCCAATCAGTTCACAAGGGGACAGTAAGAATGTGCATTTGTCTGCAAAAGCTGCTCATTGCATTGTGCAGAGTGTTTCCTCCCAACAAGAAAACCCTCCTCTCTCAGGATGAGTGTTTCATTGTATGATTTCTATATCAAGGAAGCCCTATAAATACTACACAGATGGATGGACCATGTGCAATCAAGCCCTGAAAGGCAAATGTTCACAGTTTCAGTCTATCTGACACAACTGATTTTCTCTCCAGCACGGAGGGATTTGCTGTCTCTTTGTACTGAGAACATATTCTCGTGTTCTTCCCCTGGCAAAGCTTGGTACCCCAAAGACACAGCAAACAGACCACAAACAGGCACAGCACACACTGAGCAACAGCAAAATACAGACCTGCCTCTAAATACAAAATAGTGGACATGCTGGCCTCGAGGGCCAGGGAAAAATCAAACACCTGTACTGTAAAAATGAGGTATTTTTTTCCCTCCTGTCACATATTGATCACTTATGAAAATGTGTAGTCACTGGGCAGTTATGCATATCTGAGACAAAATGAGTGCCTGGAGCTTGTGCAGACTCTTGCTGCTTGGCTGGGGTGAGCTATGTTGATGTCAGCTCCAAACTACCCCACACCTTCAGGAGGAGATGAATAACTTCGAAGACTGCATCATAAGTCAAAGGCTTGAAGAGATCTGATCAGTTTTTACTGGCCCATCTGTTTTACCTGACCTGTGACCAAGAAGAATTTAAACAGCACTAGAAGAAGAAAACTCAACCAAGTTTCCATTCAATATCAGTTCCAGCTCTGTGGCACATTACTTTGTAATGCTTGTTAATTATTCAACGATGATACCTTCCACACTGCCAGAGGAGTCAGAGGATGGCCTCTCCACAGGGAAGGTTGCACCTGGATTAAATAATTTTCTTCTGTCCTAACCTTTGCACATTTGAGGGCTCTTTCTTAGTTGAAATCAAAACCTTTCCTCCCAGCAGACCTACAGACACTACACTGTGGTGTTCAGAATGAGAGCAGAAATTATAAATACTCCTCCTGCTTCAGTGGTCTCAAACCCCCAATTTCATCCCCTTTCTTGAAAGAGCTGGGCACTCATCTGCCTTGGCACACAGCCAAAGAAATGACCTCAGACTACCTGTTCCACAGGCTGCTGCAGGCTGACAAACCAAGCGGCACTGCAACTTCAGCCCCACAGCTGACTTCCAATGCCATCACGGGAAAGCAGCTCTGCTCCACCCTCCTTTTCTGCAAGGGTCTGAGGCAAACTATCTTTCTCCACCTTTGCAAAGTAAAACTGCAAAGTCAAATTTGCCTGCAATTGTTCAAATGTTCACTTCTGCTAAATGCATTCAGAAGGATGGGCACTATCATGATTCTTTCAAAAAAGAAGTCACAGCAAAGAAAGGCTGAGTGAGGCAGGAGAACTCAGCACTGGTTAGGCCACACTTTCACTACTGTGTCCAGTTCTGGGCCCCTAATTTAAGAAGGATATTGAGTCTCTTGAACGTGTCCAGAGAAGGCCAATGAGGCTGGGGAGAGGCCTCCAGCACAAGCCCTATGAGGAGAGGCTGAGGGAGCTGGGATTGTTTAGCCTGGAGAAGAGGAGGCTCAGGGGAGACCTTATTTGCTCTCTACAACTACCTGAAGGGAGGTTGCAGCCAGGAGGGGCTTGGTCTCTTTTCCCCAGCAACCAGCACCAGAACAAGAGGACACAGTCTCAAGCTGCACCAGGGGAAGTTTAGATGCAAGGTGAGGAGAAAGTTCTTCACAGAAAGAGTAATTTGCCATTGGAATGTGCTGCCCAGGGAGGTGGTGGAGTCACCATCCCTGGAGGTGTTCAAGAGGGGACTGGACATGGCACTTGAAGCCATGGTTTAGTTAGTCATGAGGTGTTGGGTGATAGGTTGGACTTGATGATCTCTGAGGTCTTTTCCAACCTTATTGATTCTATGATGCTATGAACATGTTGAAGCCTCTCTCCCTTCCCACTCTCAGACCAAGCAAGCCTGTCCCCCAAGATGACCAAGCCTGTGGAGCTGACACACTGCTGGCTCTGCAGGAGCTTCAGGCACCTCTCCTGTGTGCTGCAGCCCACCATGGTCTACAGGCTGAGCATGTTCACATTGTTAAGATTTTTCCATATGTTTTTCCATTTCACTCTAATTAGAGCATTGCACTTCAGCTGTCAGTGGTGGAAGACTTGTGAGAAACATTTTGTGAGAAATATATTAAGTAACTTTATGCCTGATATTAAAGTGGAAGATACAAAAGAGGACTTTGAACTTTCAAGCTGGTAAAGACGAAAAGTGTTTCAAATACAGTCTGTTCTATTATGTAAAAACATTACAAGGAAAAGCAATCATTTGAGTTAAAAGGGGGATGCTGGCACTTCAAAAAGCAAGAGTCCTTCAGGATTCAGCACTGACAAATACTTCCAGGCACTGCTGTAGCTGCCCACTTGCATTTCAAGGCTGCGGAGTAACAGATGGATGACCACAAAACGCAGACCCAAGGGACCCCGCAGTGGAACACTTGCACTGGGGAGTGACTGTTGTTTGCAGGATTGTTTTTCCCTTCCTTTCCAAAAATGCTACCAATGGATTTTTGTGTTTTTTAAAAATGGACTTCAGTGTGTCCCAAAAGACTAGAAACAACGCTGTAGAAATATCATGAATAGAAATTGCCTTTTTTTTCCCCTTTTGCACGCCTAATATTTGTATGTTAAGGAAAAATGTTCTGGTTTGAAATAAAACTTCAAAACTTCATCTGCTTCCCTCAAACTAGATTTCTGTTTCTTGCTAACATCTGACTTGCTTTCAGAGTGATTCAGGCTATGGAGTAAACCAGCATTACACCCCTCCAGAGTCCAGACTGTCCCCCTTGCTCCAGCCAGCTTAGCACAGTACTGTATGAACAGCCATCCTGTATTAACAGCAATTTCAAATACCCACCTGGCTATTAAATAGTCTGGAGTACTGCTAGAGGGAGCTGTGAAAGCACACATCCATAGGATTTCAAACACTGACAACTCTGTTTCCTGCTAATTAAACTTCTCAGGAAAATTTGTACTTACACAGGAGGATTGGAAGACACCACAGTCTGTAACAGAACTGGATTTATAACCAGTAACTGCCTCTGCTTTCTGAACATTGCTCCCTTTCAAATGATGATCTCATTAGAGACTCCAGACTAAGGCACACAGATCGTCTCTTGGCAAGGGTCCCTCGCAGTCAAACTCACCACCAGCAACACTGGTCAGGCTGGTTTGCTGCATGCACACACTCCAACGGCTTCCACCTCTGCTCTGCACTGCAGCTGGCTCTGTCTCGGTGCAGGCAAGGGAACTCACCCTTGCAATTGCTCCATTCGAAAGGCTGCTCACTTGGAGCAGCTGTCCTGCAACATTTACCAGCACTACTAAGCCTCCTGGATTCGTGACATACAATACTGAAAATGAGATGTTCCGTGGTTTTAATTATTACCATATTGTACTGCTCCATTATTTGATGAAGATGCCCCAGAAAGATCATACAGAAATAACACAACATAAGAGTAAAGCTCAACCACCTGCATGTTCAGAACATGGCCATGAGCACCACACTCAGTACCCATTACTAGCCAACCTGCTCAGGGGTTTGGGTTTTTTCCTACCTCCCCCTTTCAGTGACCCACCTCATGAAAAAAATAACAAGGCTAACGTGAACTGAATTCCTCTGCTTTCATCTCTATTTCCTTCACCCAAAATTCAGCCAATATACACTTTATATCTTTCAAAGCAGTAGTAAACACTTGAAATTGCTTCCTGGTGCCTCGTTATTAACTAGATTCCAACTGAATTCATCTGGAGGCCTATTCCCACTCCAATCTAAACAATCTTGAGCGGCCCAGGGTGAATTGCTGAGACACACAATAGGATCTCTGGCAGCTACAGAAATTAAACATAATTAAAATATGGATGGAAGAAACCAAAGCCACCCTCACATACAAATGAAAATACCCTTGTAAAATACGGCCACTTTGGCACCAATGTATTCAGCCTTAATTAGGGAGAAAAATCTATTTGGATGAATACAATGCAAAGAATAACAATGAACTTCAGGATTACATTTTGTTACTTGGAGGGGAAAAAAAAAAAACCACAACACAAACAAATGGGAAGTAATTGGAGCTTATTTAATAGTCTCAGACTATCAGCTTGAACAACCACAATCATTAAAGACCCTGCAGTGATCTTCTACTGATAAATGTTGTTAAATCAGAATTGCAATACAATAAGCGTGAAGAGCAAAGCCTATTAATATGAGCAGCACTAAAAGAAATAGATTCATTCACATCTTTTTTCACCTGCCTAGCACCACAAGAAGTCTTTGAACCAAGCATGAAGGAATGAAAGGTCTCCACATTTCTTCTCACTTCGGGTGAGGCTGAAACACAAACACTTTAAGATGCGTGCTCACCAGAGACTGCAGAGCAGCAGTGGTTATCCAGTGCTGGATACACAGCAACACAAAGTTGGACATCATGCTATGTTGTATCTACTAACTGAAAGCAGCCAGGCAGACCCTTGCATGCAACTGCGGAGTGCTGCTCCTGGACCCTAAGGTCTGGGATGGATGGGTGGCCATTTGCAACACTTGCTTGTAGTACAGACCCAGGCACTACTTCTTGCTGGCAAAGACAAACTACTTCTACCACTTCATTTCTAACTATGGAGGCCAAGTTACTTCTAACCAACTGTGAAGGTCACAGAGCACTGGAACAAGCTCCCTAGAGGGGCTGTGGAGTCTCCTTCTCTGGAGACTTTCAAGATCCATGTGGATGCATTTCTGTGAGACTTGTGCTAGATTCTATAGTCCTGCTCTGGCAGGGGGGTTGAACTCAATGATCTTCAGAGGTCCCTTCCCACCACTAACATCTGTGAACTCATCTGTCTCTGCTCTTTCCAGGAACACAGAGAGAAAGTAGGGTGGAAAGAGCATCTCTTTCAGTCGTCTTTCTCCAAGGACTGCCTCAATGTCACTGTCCTCCCAAGTTTTTCCAGAGCCACTCCACAGTTTTCTGTGAAACCCTATCTTGGCCATTCCTGCTGTGCTGGTGAAACAGTGACCAGATGCAGGCAGGCACATTTCACACAGCAGCCCTGCACTGGCCACGAGTAAAATTCTCCCATCAAACCCATGGACATTTTGCCAAACACTCTGCTCACATACACTCACATGATTCCCATGGGCTCATGGATGTGTGCCAGTCAGTGCTAGGAGATGATTTTAAAAGTTACCTTTTCTCTATAACCTGGAAGCTTAACAATGGATGTGAATCCTGGAAACTGTCCTGTTGTTTAGGTTGTGGAGCAGACTTCCAGACTTATGGCAAAGCAACTTGGGAAAAGAACTTTTTAGATGCCAATTTGTCTATTCACAGAAGGTGGTTCTGTGAGACCAGTAAGTTACAGAAATAAAATACAAATTGAAAAGGCTAGAGAATATTGTTGTGGTCTCTGCCACTTGCCTCCTTAGCTCCCCTGCCAGCAGTTCAGCCCTTCTGCAGACTCAGCCTGGGACATGGCCTTGGTGAGGTTTGCTTACAGAATCACCAAGGTTGGAAGAGACCTCAAAGATCATCAAGGCCAACCTGTCACCACAGACCTCATGACTAGACCATGGCACCAAGTGCCACGTCCAATCCCCTCTTGAACACCTCCAGGGGTGGTGACTCTACCACCTCCCTGGGCAGCACATTCCAATGATGAATGACTCTCTCAGTGAAGAACCTTCTCCTCACCTGGAGCCTAAACTTCCCCTGGTGCAGCTTGAGACTGTGTCCTCTTGTTCTGGTGCTGGTTGCCTGGGAGAAGAGACCAACCCCTCCTGGCTACAACCTCCCTTAAGATAGTTGTAGACAGCAAGAAGGTCTCCCCTGAGCCTCCTTTTCTCCAGGCTAAACAATCCCAGCTCCCTCAGCCTCTCCTCACAGGGCTTGTGCTTAAGCCTTCTCACCAAGCCTCATTGCCCTTCTCTGGACACGTTCAAGAGTCTCAATGTCCTTCTTAAACTGAGGGGCCCAGAACTGGACACAGGACTCAAGGTGTGGCCTAACCAGTGCTGATTACAGGGGCACAATGACTTCCCTGCTCCTGCTGGCCACACTATTCTTGATGCAGGCCAGGATGCCACTGGCCTTCTTGGCCACCTGGGCACACTGCTGGCTCATGTTCAGCCAGCTGTCAATCAGTACCTCCAGGTCCCTTTCTGTTTGGCAGCTATATGAAGGAAGAGTTTTGACAAGATGATGATCAGTGATAGGTAGGATTAAAAGACGTAGGAGAACACAATCTTGTGACACCAAAAAAAAAGAAATAAAAAAGCACCTTAAGTTCAAATCCCTGTCATTTTATTGGCACCTCTTAAGACTGTGAGCAATATATGCATTATTAGAAGCCATCAAAAAAAAGTTTTCCAGGAAATGCTCTCCACCCTTGCTTGAATAAATATTCATTTTGCAGACCAAAACCTTTTTCTGTACTGCACTAACCATGATGAGTCAAGCACTCTGTTGCATGATGCCCTACCTTCTTTAGCCACATAACAGCCCTTCACTCATGCTGCAAGCACACTGCTGTTAAAAGAGTGATCTGCAATTGCACTGCATTCAGCAATGGTCAGAACTCCACAGCTCCACACTTACAACTATGTCAGAATCAAGGAATCGCTCCACACACAGTCAGTGGTCACATCCCAACGTGTGCGCTCCCTCAGCTGGCAGAACTAGATCAACAGCACAGTATGATGGTAACTCAGCTAGTCATTATTCACAGGCTATGCCATGCAGGAAACTCAGCTCCCAACAAGCTCTATTGTTTGCACTAACACTGTCCTCTTAGCACATCACAAAAATGCTTCTTTCTGAGGGCAAGCAGCGGTCTTGCAACTACACCAGAAGCTTATTTGCAATCAGAAGCTTTTCATGTGATACAAAATTAACTTTACCCCAGAGGCCTTAAGGAAGTACAGCAGCTTCTTCCAAAAGCACAAGCAAATTCAAGGCCCACCGTGCTTTTGTTTTTGGTGGACACATAACAACTTTGTGCATGCAATAAACGTGGAACCTCTTCGGTAGCAACAGGGCTCCTCACACTTCACTGACAGTCAGCCGGATGGCTTTGCAGGGACAGGTTCAGGGATGCAGTGCTGTACACATGCAGAACACATTAGCATAAGCAATAACCCTCCTTCAGGCCCTGGGGTTCTTTAGTCTGGAGAAGAAGAGGCTAAGTAGAGACTCTATTGCTCTCTACGGGTACCTAAACAGGAGGTTGCCGGGAGGAGCGGACACACACACACGGCTTTTCTCCCAACTACAGGACAAGAGGGAAATGGCCTCAAATGCTCCATGGGAGGTTTAGGTTGGATATTAGGAAAAATTTCTGTACTGAAAGAGTGAGCAAGCATTGGAATATGTTTCCAGGGAGATGCTGGAGTCACCAGCCCTGGAGGTGTTAAAAAAGCATGCTGATACGGCAGCTCAGAACAGGGTTTAATGGCTGTGGTGGTGTTAGGTTGAGGACTGAACTCGATGATCTTTGAGAACTTTTCCAACTCTATGATTCTTGTCTTCTACAGCATCAGCACCATCCCAAACCAAGCTGACTGGAAATACAATGTTGCCAATAGGCAGGGAGAGCATTATTTCCACTTAACTGCAATTCAGTGGGTAGCAGAACTTGCAGGATGAACTTAGTACCTTTGTGGTCTGAGCAGTAGTTCTTTGGTCACCTGGATTATTTTCTTCATTTCACAGCACTCAGCAGGTCCCAGCAAGTACTGAGATATGGTGAAAGACAACGACACCTTGCAGCCAGTACTCCATTTACAGTCAGAAGCTGTTAGTGACTCCACACATCTGGCAGTGCTTTCTCTCAGGGGGCCAATGGGAAATTGAATCACAGCTTCCCTTCTGCTTTTATCTGGTGTGCAGAGCAGGGGCCAAGCCCCCTCTGCAATCTTCCACAACCTCTTCATGTGGAAACAGCCTGTAAAACCCACAGACACCTCAAGGCTTTCCAGGAAAAGCCCTTCCTGGTGACAGGTTGCACATAATTCCCCTTTTGAACGCTGGGCAATTTAAGGAGAACAAGCATGAGAAATATGTGGAAACACAGGGTTTCACCAGCTCCCCCCAGTTCCCTCCCAACTGCCCCCCACGCTGGGCAAGCCGGCTGCACAAGAAGGATGGCACAGAAATGTTTACTTGAGACTGCGCTGGCTGGAATAGCAATGCAGCCCAGCAATGAGCTGAACAGCAAACAGGAAGGAGAAAAAAACCACTCTGCCATGAAAGAAACAAATAGCCGGAGATGAGCTTTCCCAGCAGGTAGCACATTGCAATGCAGAGCGTGGTGGGACCAGAGATCAGTACTTGTGATACAGCAGGCTCCTCTAGGAAAACAAGCTCTAGGCTCCTGTCACTTATAAAGGCAGGACCACTGATTATTGTCAGCGTATCTGAAATTGTTGCCCTTTATTATTCTTTATTAGCATCAAATTATGTTAGCTGAGCAGATCTGAAGCAATCTGATGCAAGCAGAAGCCTGCTGCAAATCCTGATGGGAACGGAGGCATCCTGCGTGCGGCGAAAGCCGACAAGGAGCTGTCGTCTTTACTTAGTTTAATTCACATGTTGTTCTTCATAACAGCAAAAGCATTTAGCAAGAACAGGCAATAATGGGCTCTGCCCGTGGCCCAGATTCTCAGTTTGTGAAAGTAAAGTCTTTGAATGACTGTTCAAATGTTTGTGGGCTGTCATTTGCTCCTGGAGTTGCTCAAGGAAATTCAGATAGAGCAGACAAAGGAATCTGTTAGACAAGAAGATTATTATCATCCTTAACTCTCTGACCCAGCACATGAGCTGGGCTGCTTCCAGTAAACAAGTGGTTTCTGATAATTTCAGAGAAGTGATTAAAATAAGTGTAGTCACTTCAATTCTTTATTGCTTCCTTATTTGTGCTAGTTAGCCAAAAGTTCCTGTTGACACAGAACGTTGCAGCAAGAGAGGAGCAGCCGTTGAAAACCCCCTGCTTATCTTATCTGACATCAACTGCCCATGAAATAGAGAGTGACAATTACAATGTTACCCAACAGCTATCAATAGAAATTCCTCTGCTCTCTACACTCAAGCAGACTGTTCCCATGTGTAAGTGTGCAACTTCAGAGATCGTTTTAGAGATCAAGGTGAAGATCTGGTAGTCCCCATTCGGAAATCAATAGAAAGAAGAAAACCAGCCTTTCACTGCAGGCAAGCCACATCATTCCCATGCAGATCCAGCATGCTAGAGCATGGTCTTGCTCAGGAAATATATGATAGTCTTTATCAGTGTGTCAGTGACTGAACCTAGAGCAGATCTAGATCGTGAGCTACATTCCACTACCACCAAAGCTCTGGCAGCCAGCATCAACACTGGCTGTGCATGCATAGTGCCCAAGGGGCAGATCCAGCCCAATACACAGCATCAGCTGCCTGCCTCCCCCAGACAAGCCACAGTTCTACTGGTGACCCAGCAGTAGCACTCAGACCTTGGTCCCTTCAGAGATGGCGTGGTTTTTAAACTATGAACAGCAACTGCTCTGGTGAAATAGGAGGTTTTTTCCTTTCTCAATTTAAAGATAGGATATTCCTTATCACCAACACAAATGCAGAGGCAGAACACAAAGAAATGAATTAAGCACATTTTTAACTGCAGTGAGCAACTGGCTTGCTTGCAATGCTGATTATTCTATGCGGTGCCCATATTTTAATGCAATCTCCAAGAAGGAGCCAATAATATTTTTTCCCCCCAACATATCTCCAGGTATTTTAGATGATGTGTGGTGAATTGGCTGGCATGGAAATTTCTGAAGTTCTAAACAGATCTACCAAGTGGAAATTGCCTCCAAGTGTGTCCAAAATAACAGACTTCTCAGCAAGAAACTACTAACAAAACAGGATGAAACTGTGTGAGAAGCTTGCCAAAGAGCAAGCTTTCTTCTTCCCTTGTTCATTACACCACAGTTTTTATTACACAAAAAACCCACAAACTGTACACCAGTCTCACTACATTCATACAAGCCATGTGGAGAACAGCACAAGTGGTGGGGACTGGTTAAACTGGAGGAATTCAGAGAAGCAAATAAAACAGTAGGAGATGTATCCATGCTGCGATTCACCTCCTCACTACCTCTCCACTTACTATCTCAAGAAAGTTTTATAGGATCCAGTTCACTGAAGAAGGAAGCACCTAAGCTCAGCACTTCCCAAGAACATGGGATCCACCACAGGAGCAGCAAATTCTCATGGGCGCATCACTGGAGGAACAAGGCCACAGCAACAGGGCAGTAGCTGAAACAAAGTAGTCATAAGAAAAGCAGAAACCCAGATTTACTTCCACTGCTCTCCTAGGCGTTTAGGCAGGAAGTGCAGGAGGCAATGGTGAAATGAATATCCAACACCAGACAAAACCCAATGCATGCAGTGTGATAAAAACTGACTCTGAGCAAGGAAACGGAGCAGCCATTGCATACAGGAGTGAAAACACAGCTGGACAAGGAGGGCAAGAGCAGAGCCAAGCGTGCCCACTGTAAGGCAACTGTCTGGCATGAAAAAATTGCAGGGAATTGTTTAACACCACTTCTCCTGACTGTCAGCTTGGTGCTCATAAAGTGCAACAAAAAGTCTTTAAGAAGCACTCGTGAATTGCTCATGGAATGCTTTAATTGCTATTACAAAGCAGTAGTTTTTAATTACATATTAATACAAATATGATGTAATCATGACCATGAGGACTTACTGTTCTGATCTTATTCACCACCACAGTGCCTTTGTATTTAAAGGAAAAGATCATTAAAAAGCCACAGGAACCTCATCATTATGTGTGGGTAGTGTAATCTTAATTTCCTCCTGCAGATACTGAACTGAGACCAATCATGCAAGATTCTCCAGTATGCAAAACAACTGTCACTTCCCATTACAAAGAATATGAAGTCAAAGGAACACTGAAATAACAAGGCTGAAACAATTGTGCAGATTGAAAGAGATCCCATGCCACACTTGGTCTAGGAGCACTGCTTTTCCAGAGCTAAGCTTTCCCAACAATTCTCAAAACAAGGTGCAATGTCCTTTTGTCCAGAGTTCAGCTTTGGGCCACCAAGTAAGCCAACAAGAGCCTATTCAAGCTGCCTCTCATGCAGATGGTGGTCCAAGCTCTGGTGTCTGATGGATTTTCTTTGGTGTACTTTAAGAAAAAATGACTGAAGATCAATGCAATTGCCAGAGGCTAAAGATTTTAGTTCTTGACAACACAAAAATGGTCAGATAGATCTAATGGCAGTATTATAAAAGCAAGAGTAATGCATGACTCAGCCATGGAAATTAGAAGGGGAAAAAATAATCTTCTGTAATAATTTGTGTTATGCATGTGCACCAACATCAGCACATACAGGGGTGAAGGTAGACAGTCAGAAACGTTAAACTGCCCAGACCTCCAAGACCCCAAGCATTTTACAACATCAGGCAAGAAGGAAGGAAACACTAAAGCAAACAGCTTTCCAAAACACAGAACGTGTAACTGTGCACGTGCCAAAGGTTCTGTGCACTCATCAGAGCAGGCACACTAGAAACAATGAGGAGTTCCATGAATACTGAAATGATTCCCTAGAAAGCATGGTCAGTTTAAAGAAATGAACTCTGGATTAAGTCTATTTAACAACTTATTAGTAGAGCCCTCAGTCTCCTGCAGACTATATTTCTGATCCCATCTTGAACCTTCCTGTTGGGCATCCTCCCTGTCAGCTGCCATCTAGGGCTGACACAATGCCCTTTTGTGCTCGTCTTTTAATCTTGTTCCATCTCTTGGCTTCTGCTTTGCTGTTCCAATATTTCACCTTTTGTCTGATGGCTGCTTACTCAGGTTCCAATCTTTACAGATCTGCAGACCTGTCAGACAAGGAACTAAAGAGTCTTTTCTTAGCAGATAATGGAACACACAAATAACTATGGGTGAAGTTCCACTCCCAGTTAGGACGGCAGCTGGATTCTGCTGTCAAGATGAGTCAGGCTCCTTCACCTGCTGGCTTACTGGTGAAAGCAAAGGAAGTCTCAAAAAAACTTTGCAGCCCTAAAGATGTAACACAGCTTCAGGTGAGCACCAGAACACCCAAGAAAAACTGCACTAATGCCCCATCCCATCCATCCTTACACTGTATCCACCTACACAAGCCTGCCTCTTGCACTGCCAGACCAGCAGACACGCGCCGACATGAAGGCCTCTGCACGGTTCAGGAGCTCATCATGACATAAGAACCCTGCCCTGCAAGACTGGCTGAACAAATCCATCCAGAGGCACACTGGGATCCAAAAAGCCACCAGTATTTGTCAATTCTTTGCCAGCAATGAAAGGCATCAAATAAAACGTCAAGGTTTTCCCCTAATAACCCGAGGTCAAAATCGTACCTCTTCTTTCCCAGGGAGATGCAAAAAAAAAAAGGCATCAGCACTTGGCTTGCTGCTTCTCCCACTATGCTTTCTAAAGTTCTAGATAAAATAACATTTTTCACAATGAGTTCAGTAGTTTAGATTAAAGGCTTATGGTCAAACTGCAAATGATTTGTGTATAAATGAAAACATGGATTTGACATTTCTATCAGCCAGCTCCTCAGGACTTTGTTGTATTTCCATGGTTGTCAAAGGGCTGGAGCAGGCTGTGATGGTCTGCAGGACACAAAACCAGATTTACCTCATATCACCGCCATTGTGGCCATGACACTGGTATGAAGGCAGCAGGAGCTAAATCAAGTAGAAGCCACCAGAAAGGCCAACAGTGTCCTGAAGGAATCAGTAGGGTTTGTACTTTGCAGCACCGCAAAGCCAGCTAACCACAGCAACAAAGGATCTGCCACATCCAGCAGCCATTTCTTACCCCCACAGCAGAAGGATGGGGCAGTTTGCAGTGTTCAAAGAAACATACTTTTCCCTACTACAAGGAAAGTGCTTTGAGGTCACGTTCCTCGCACAGTAACACCATCACTGTGTTTATGTAGATCTTCATACACATTGTATTAATCAAGCTCCCTCCTACATACACGATGGTGTCTTGGAAAGACAAGAAAGAGACATTCAAAAATGCATGCAGACTGCATATATTACTTAACATAAATATTTTCATGTGTGTAAACTGAAGAGTTAACTAAGCAATTCAAAGTCAGGATCCAGCTACTTCCATCCAAAAGCTTGCTGTCCCTTTAAAACCAGGTTCATGTTATCACAGAAAACAAATTAAAATGGATTCCTTGTTCCTTTTCCAGGCATTTCCATCAAATTTTTGACTCCCTGCAAGCCTCTGCCTCTCCTGCTGGTAATGTCCTTCAGCCAGGAGACTGGCCACAGAAGAGCATATAGTGTTTCCACAGATTTCTGCCTTCCTTTAATTTGTCATCTCCAACAGCCCAGCCCCAGCCTCCCATGAATTACCAATTTCTCCAAACAGGCTCCTACTGACACTGGAGTTCTTCCTCCTACTTTTCAAGTACCATTACTGTCCTTAGGAAAATGCACACAAAATGGAAATATTTATAAAGCTGTGAAACCAAAATGCACTACATATGCTGAAAACCAAAGTCAAACCAGCAGATGCCAACATGATGCTTACTTATTATGTATTTACATCTTACAGTAAATGTACAGATCACACATTGCCTGATTCCCTCCCTCCCCCCCAGACATCAACAGACTTGTGTATTAAATAGCTTTTCAAACAAAGCTTAAGAAAAGCCTGTTTGTCTTCACTGCAACTTCATACATTTGCAACCTTTCTTATGAAGAATCCAGTTTACAACAAAATGAGCAAAGGGATGAAAGAAAAAAGCCTTTTCTGACAGGCATCCTCTTTGCTGATCCTGTTAAAGGAAGCTGGATATTCAAGCAAGCAGTTAAAATGCAGAAAAGATTATTCTCTGTTTTACAATGGCAATAGATAAAGCTGCTGATGTGGCACTTTATTTGAACACAATGTCTGAGAATTACAAGGTTGGTGATTGGAAGCTTTTCACACCCCAGTGAAACGTGAGGTGCTAAGGCACAGAGCGGCAATCCCTGCTGCTTATCCAGACAAAGTTAGGGACCAAGGGAGAAATTGGCACAGTTGCCTCATCCTGGTGACTTCTGGCTGCTGAAGAAGCCCAAGGGAGCCTGGGCCTTGTGATGTCACTTTTGAAATTCTGAACTGAGGATAGCTGCATTTATCATGCAGCTGACACTTGTCCCACTAACACTGGTGCATGCATAAAACAGCAAAGAAAACTAATGCATCAGAGCCAGATGTGAGCAGGTTACAGGACCAGCCCTGTGCAGCCTGCACAGACTGACAGCAGCTCTGGGAGGCTACCAGTTCTCACTGGTTTTCCAGCAGCTCACATCCAGCCAAAAGGCATCTACTTCAGGCAGCAAACTGAGCCAGACACGAGTCAATCCAGAACGAGGCCCGCCGCATATGGAAATGGTAGCGCAGCACTATGTAAGTGGAACACTCATGAAGTGACCTACTGATTGTAGAACTGAAAAAATCAGTGACAGCAGACAGGTGAGAGAGATGTTCAGACCTGTAAGAAAACCAGAAGGCATTTTCACAGAAAACTACAGCTCATCTAAAGCAAAACAGGAGGCAGTGAATTCAGTTTGCAGACTCAGCAAACCCAAAGGGAGAAAATAAGGATGATTTATCTCTTGGGTTCTTGCTGCAGTCTGTGGCCAGCTTTCACTAAAATGCAGTCACTGTCTAATGCTGACACAGCATCTCTCATCCCAGACAATCCACAACACACATCACCACTGAAATATTGGACACTTCAATATTAGCACAAGCAAGAAACAATTTCCATCCCCTCTACCCCCCCAAAAAAAGAAGTAATTAAAAATCTTCCTGAACTGGTTTGGAAAAGCTGTGGGCAAAGGCTTCCCAACGAAGATCTCCTACATAAATATCAAAACAGGACTCCTATAATCAACACTCCCATTTGGGCTATTACTTCATTTTACATAAGGGAGGGCTCACAGCCATATAAAGAGAGAAATGAGAACTTGCACCAGCATTACATTTAAATAAGTTATGAACTGTTTCTGGCAGAGTTCTGGCAGCCAACAGTTTGTGTTTCACTGATTTTATAGGTCAAATAATAGACACTGTGATGCCAGACATTTGAGTACATGATCATTAAGCAATACTTTAGCAAATCCAAAAGAGCTTAGAAGCTCCCCATATGGTCCACAGCTGATTTTAGCCACCAGTAAAGCAAATGTGCATCGCTATAATAAGAGCTACAACTGCTGCACTCAGATGACACCATTAATTTAGCAACTCCTGAGCAGAAGCTAGCAGACCCTGCCTTCCCCACTGTTCAGCAAGCAATGACTTGTCAAGTGAACCACACTGGCTACTCAATGAGACACAAATCAGAATCAAGCAGCTTTTCAATAGCTCACAGCCAGCACCAAGTTCTTGTAGTCCATGCTGCTGCACAGTGTGATGGGAAGCAATGGCAAACCACACGTGCACATGAAGAAGTGGCAGAAGGTAGAAACACAACAGGAAAGAAAAGGAAAATAGAGAGGCCACCTTTTTCTGTACAGCAGAGCCTCAAGGAGACAACTTCAGATGAGTCTGGGGCAACTTTAGAAATGATAAGTGTCACACTGTACTGGAGAGTGTTCAATTATCCAGGTGCCAACATTGCCTGCCCCAAAGAGTGCTGGAGAGCAAAAAGCTGCAACTGTCAGAAAAGTTGTGGAGGCAACAGATGTGACAGGAGCACTCACTGTGGGGCTTAGCAGCTATCCAGAGGGTGTCTACAGACACCACATAACACACATGTTACTGCAGGCAGGCCTGCTGCTGGCACAGCCTGCCTGCTCTCTGCATATCTGAGCTAAACCTGGCAACTGCTGCCCATCACCATCCTCACCTGCTATTTCTTTCACAGTCAGTCATTAGCTCAAGCAATTTGTATGTCAAACTAGGGACCCAAGCAGGTCCCAATGAATGCTGACGTTTTAAACATTAAGTCTGTGATATATATACTTCCTAAACTCTCCCTGCCTTATTTTCTCACACAAAGGATGATAGTCAAAGCTATGAATTTTACTGCAAAACTGGGGAGGAGACCAATGTAGCACAGCACTACAAATTATCCCTTCAGTAGGAGGGATGTGGGAAAACCTGGAGGAGAAAGGATTGCTCATGTGCTATTTCTTCTGCTTAGCACTGTTGACTGATGAAAATTACCCTCATATGCTACTGCTAACAGCCTCTGCAGAGCAATAGCCAACAACAGCCAGCTCTTTCTGTGGTGCCAGGAGGAGACCAGGAGCTGGACATGATCCCACAGTTCAGTGGCATACACTTCCATGGGCCCTGCCCATGTTCCTATTCCTGAGCAAATCTATAGGTTATACACAAGCTATAAAGTCTAAAAGTCTTCCCTGATTTCTGCTTTAACAGCTTTTCCAAACAAAAAAGATAAATAGAATCATAGAATTGTTAGGGTTGGAAGGGACCTCAAGGATCATCCAGTTCCAACCCCCCTGCCATGGGCAGGGACACCTCACACTAGATCAGGTTGCTCAGAGCCACATCCAGCCTGGCCTTAAAAACCTCCAGGGATGAGGCTTCTACCACCTCCCTGGGCAGCCTGTTCCAGTGCCTCACCACCCTCATGGGGAAGAACTTCTTCCTAACATCCAATCTGAATCTACCCATTTCTAGTTTTGTTCCATTCCCCCCAGTCCTATCACTCCCTGACACCCTCAAAAGTCCCTCCCCAGCTTGCTTGTAGTCCCCCTTCAGATACTCTAAGAGCCTTCTTTTCTCCAGACTGAACAAACCCAACTCCCTCAGTCTTTCCTCATAGGAGAGTAGCTCCAGCCCTCTGATCATCCTCATGGCCCTTCTCTGGCCATATTCCAGCACCTCCAGATCCTTCCTGCAATAGGGGCTCCAGAACTGGATGCAGTACTCCAGGTGTGGTATCACCAGAGTGGAGTAGAGGGGGAGAATCACCTCCCTTGACCTGCTGGCTATGCTTCTAGTGATGCAGCCCAGGATGTGATTGGCTTTCAGGGCTGCAAGTGCACACTGGTGGCTCATGTTGAGCTCCTCATCCACCAGCACCCCCAGAGAAATACATTTACTATTTTTTTTTTTAAACCCCACTATGATTAGCAGGAAGACATCAAGAAAATTGCAATTAAAAAACAAAAGTCTTCCAGCCTTGCTATATGCAAACCAGAGATGACCAGGAAAATAAAGATCACTTCTTCTCCCCATAAAGATCTGGAATTTTCGGTACTTGCCTTTCACCCTCACTTGAAGGCAAGAAAAGACACTATGAAGTGATACACCCAAAGGATAATACACTGAGTAATGACAGGTTTATATCCCTAGTTAAAGACCTTAACTTTCACACTGAGGCCAAGCAGGCTATAAAATATGAACTCACTGCTGCACCCTCCAGTTCACCAGTTTGCCAATTCCACCTCACCCCTTCCTTCTCATCTGTTTCAAAACACTCTTTGTATTGAGCCAAAATAGACCTGAAACTTTTTGTCACCCAAGATGAAGACAAAACTGAAACCACTGTGATGTGACAGCAAAGGAGGCAAGAGGGCAACAGGGATTCTATGATTTTGAGATCTGGTATGCCACTAAGTGGCTGAAGTACAAACACAGAGCAGATCAATGCAAATGCTTTCAGAGTGAAAAGAAGCATCTCTTAGTACTAGTGGCAAAGCAGGGACCAAAGAAGGGTTCCTTTGGTAAAACATACTTTTCAATTCAACTGAAAACTGATGTTCACTGTTAGTTTTACTTTATTTTTGAACACAGAAAAGGCATCCCCCCCCCCCCCCCCCCCCCCAGATGTACCTTAGGGATTCTGTTCAGAGTGCTGGGTTTTCTCTGAAAGAACAACGTGACTGTCACGGAGCTGCTCAAAGAGTGCCCTGTCTGCAGCTGCAGCCTCACGGCAGGACCCGCCTGCTGCCAGCAATATCCTCCCCACGTAGCCCTGCAAAGCCGTCCCCGAGTAAGCCCTGGATGCCTCAGGTTTGGTCTGTAGACAAAAAGGGCCTGTGCAGGAGCACAGAGGTGCTTTCAGTGCCCAGCCGTGGCTTGTGGAGGGCAGCGCCCAACTGTGGCTGCGGGCAGAGCGCAGCTTTGCTGCCTGCCTCAGCTGCGTGCCCAGCTCCTCCTTACAGATGGCACATTGAGAGAGAAGCAAATCCACAACATCAGGGCAGCTCCGAGGAGGCAGCACGGTTCTCAGAATCATCAGGTTTGTTACTGTTCCCTGTAACTGCAGGGAAACAATCTCACCATGAACCCTTTCAGGATAATTCCCAACCTAATTCTCTAAAGGAGCTTGTTTGTTGCTTCCTGGAGAAGCCTTTGACATCCCTTGATTGCTCCTGCAGCAAGTCACAAATTCACACAACACCCAGCAGTTATGTTTAAAAAAACACAATGAGTAGAGAGGAAAAACCAAAACAGAACAGGAAAAAACCAAAGCCTCCCCTGTCGGGACAGACCTTCAGCTGGTAAATCAGAGCAGCTCTGCTGCTCCGCAGAGAATCGAGTTTAAACCAGAACATGCTCGGATGGAGTCAATTGATTTCCACTTATTTCATTCAGTTGTTTTATAGGCAGTGATGGTGACAGAAAGAAGCCAAGATCTCCCTGGTCCTGCTGAGTGGCCTGACAGGCTCTCACACCACTTCAGGTGGCAATGGCACTACCTGGGAGCCTTAGGGACCTCGGTCACTTTGGATCAGGTGCTTGCTCTTAAAGGCAGTGGCTTTCCTCAGTCTGCAGCACTTTGCCAGCAAGAGCCCCACAGACATTCCTACCCTTTGAGGGCAGATCATATTTGTTTGGGAAGACTCTTGTGCATTTTAGAACTGCAGGAGCTCTCTGTACTGGAAGGGGTGGGGTGAGCCCTGGCTGGGAATGGACCTGGCTCCCAAGCTGATGAAATCATCTCTTCCACACCCTCAGCTCATGGCAGCCCACAACTAAACAAGTAAAGTGAAGCCTGTTTGAACAGAAAACAGGATTATCTTTTTAACCAGTTCCACAGTCCCATAGCAAGATGTGCATGTGTGAAAGTAAAAATAAATGCACTCTAATTCCAATGCAGTTTTATCTCTGAAGAGAAATTCTACTGGATGATGTACTCAGTACAGCCTGAACTTCATAGTGTAGGGGAAGGAGCTCTCTGGAGTCCCTAAGGATTACTGGAGATGAGTTATAATGAGCACATCAGTGGCATAATTGTGCCACAACTAGAGGAGCAAAGAATAGAAAGTTCCATGTTCTTGGTTGCTAACTAAAGATCTTAAAAATAACAGTTGCAAAACGTTTAGGTAGCCAATTGCTGTACCTCACTTGTTTCTAGCTGCAAGATTAGGCAATGAAAATTTCTCCCTGCACCTGCCACAGCCACCAGAGGTGCTGCAAGGATGGTATCTCCCCTACCTCAGCCCAAGATCAAATTGGTCACTGCTAACAGTAGTAAGAGGACCTCCGCAGCACTTAGGCAGTGCTTGCATGGTACTGAGTCAGTTAAAACCATGTTCAGAAACACATTTTCTTTAGTAATAGCCACAAGACAGGATTATGCAAGTGTAGTGACACAGCAAGTGATCTTCCACCAAACAAAGCAGGTTTTACAATCCTGGTGGTGAGCCTAAGAGAGATTACAATGACTTAACTTCATATACACATATTAATAATCCACAGGCAGTACAGTCCACTCCTCCAAGGTATTTCCAAGGTGCTTCTCAGGGGTCAGACACCAGAGAGCACTTACTGTCAGAAAGGATGTCTGGCAGCATTTGCCTCCCTCAGTCCCAAATCTGTGCAATGCCCTCCCCTCCACTTGAGCACAGGCTCCTCCTGCCAGCAACACACCTGCCTGCTGGCCTCCTAAGGAAGGTAACATCACCATATTTCATATGGCTTAAGCAAGAATGAACTCTTCAGGCCCCTGGGCTTTTTTGGGTGTATGCCCAGGGGAAGCATTTCCCAGGTCGGTGCCACACCTACACTCTGACATACAAAACCTGAATGTATGCTGCCAGTTCTGCTGGTGACACTTGAGCATAGCAGCTGACAAATGTCATCAAAAGACATAAGAAATTGTATCAATTACTTGACAAAATCATGGCATCAGCCAAAATATTCCCATTTCTACAGCCTGTGACTACAGCCATTACATTTCGACACACACTTGAAATGGCATGATCTACCTTAACTCTGCCTTTTCCACAGGTGTTATTCCTAATTTCCCCACAATTAGCAATACCTAAAGCCAAATTTACAAAGGTATTTAGGGACTTAAAGATAACAATTGGTATCTCAGCAGTACCTCAACACCATCAATGCAGGCATGGGATTTGTACTTCTATCTCATGAAGTAGTTTTCCACTGATCTAAATCTCCTAATCTAATCCAGATATCACGAAACGCATCCAACATGTGCTTGTGCAGAACTGTTCTTTGCAAAGCAGAATTCCCTACCTCAAATGAACCACTGCAGAGCATCTTTGAACCTCAGAATAAAATTCAGATAAACCTACAATGAAAATTCACCTCTTTGGGGAATATTCTGCACTTGTTCCTATCTGACAATGCACCTGCCTTGCATGGTGGTAAGAATGATCCTCTCCTAAAAACTGGCCTGCACTAACCTTAGTGACAGCAAGGACCACGTTGGAATTTGAATGAGGGCTTCCTGTGGGATGGTGTCTCTGTAAGGTCCCCAAAGGCTTCTCTGCAGCAGAGGTGGTTATTCTGGTGTTTCCCCCCCAAAACTGGGCACCAAAGCCATCCCAGAAGGATGGTTATAAGCCAACTTTACCAAGCAGTCTGCACTTCATGGTAGCTGCCCTTTATCATTTACCAATCAACACTAGCTGGCTTCTAATTGATTTTATATTATGTCCCATACCAGAAGAAAGAATATTGTGTTTACTAGGGCAGCACAAAGAGGGCAGGCCTATTCTTACTGCTGTATTTAATGCTGCTGCTAATCATGGAGATTAGACTGAAACAATTACAACAGCTAATTAAAGAACAATGCGGTTTTTGGCATCTTTTCTCAGACAGCACCACTGGGAATTCCTAACTCAGGCAAAGCAGGGATAATTAAAAATCGAGCTCCAGTTTCCCCTGCACTGGCAGCTGGATCACACTGATTAAACTGCAAATAAAACACATGAAACCAACACTTTGTAGTGTATCCAATTTCACTTAAAAGGGCCTTTAAAACTGAATCATAAACAGAGAACCAGCACACAGCAAATTGTTTAGCCGAAGCTGGGTACAGAGTCTTCACTGCAGCTGCTCCACAGCTATCTTTTTTGGCAGAGCAAGGAACACAGGTTACTGGAGGGCCTGATGAGCTGCTCAAATCATAAGCCTCTCTTCCACAGGCATCGTGCTCAAGACATCATGTAAGCACCAGAAGAAACCCAACTCAGATTTAAATGCTGGCATCAAGATTTGGAAGTCCCCTGTGGAAAACAGAGAACTGCACCCATGACATCTCTGGGCACTGAGATGGAGCCCAAACTCAATCCAGCAAGACTCCAGAGGGCTCAAGAGTTGTCATAAATAGCACCTATTTTCTCCAGTCCCCGAGGTGATATCTCACCCTTAAATGAAATTTTGGCAAAGAAAAGTCAGTGCTTCACAGCTATCCTTCTACATCTACTACCTTTATGTCTTTCTGTACCTGTGCAGAAATAAGCTGTGCAAATTTCCCTGAAAATATTGATGCCAGTGTAATTGTTCTTTCCAGGCTATGATCCAAAACCAATTTTAAACTTGGAAAAACTAAGAAAGTGGGATAGCTGGAAAAAAAAACCACTTTGAGTTTTTTTTTTTTTTACTTAGTACCAAATGCTTGAAAAGATGACAATATTTCATAAAGGTCACCTGTAACACCAGTTACAGCACCCCAGCCATGCAGTATTCGGCTCCAGCAAAGAATCTAAATCCTTGTAATGTACATGGTTAAAGCGTGGTTTAATTCTTATTATCCTTTGGCTCTGACTCAAAGTTCCTGCTGAGCATTAAAATGTTCAGGCAATGCCTATTCCTTGAGACTTTAATTAAACCTGTAAGGAAAGCCTTTGCCTCTGGCTATCGGTCACACTACCTGGCACTTGCTTTTGCAGAGGCACCACCTACTCCTCCTGTCCCGCTGCCCAGCCTCTGAGCCAGCGCTCCGACCCTCGGCGAAATACACGCTTCAGAGGTCCTTTGGGCAGACATTCAGTCTTTGCCATGGCATTGTTGAGGCTTATGGCAAAATCAAGACAACAAGGAGACAGAGAAAAGAACCAATTTGTGGGTTTTTTAATTCTCCAAAGGATTTCTGGGGGCTATACTGATGCTTTAGACCAGCAGTCTGCAGCACACAGGCTAATTCTCTCCGTCAACGGAATGTGTTCCCACTATGCTTCAATGACTGGCAAAGAAAAGATCTCTCCAAATTTTGCCTGCCATTATTCACACAGCCTCCTGCTCTGCAGCAAACCATCAGGGAGAACCTCTGGACCGCTAGGACTTCTCTGGTCCAAGCACAGGTAACACAACATTGCAGCTGGGTTGGACAAGATGACCTTTGAGGGTCCCTTCCGACAAGATGCAATCTATGAATCTGCTCATCTTTTAGGAAAGCATCAAAAGATCTGGGTTTGTTTTCACCTGGAACCCAAATCTCTAAAGCTTCTAACTCTAAGAAACATTTTTTCTACTGAGCTCTGTGGTTTCTTATGCAAACACAAGGAGTGCTGGATGCCTTTAAGAACTCTGGCAAACACCCTTCTGCAGTTTTAGGAATTCCACTGCACATCTTGGACTTGATGATCTCTGAGGTCTTTTCCAACCTTATTGATTCTATGATTCTATGATCTTTGCACAGCATTTGCCCTCTTGTGATTGTGACCAGCCTAATGGATCCTCCATCCCTACTGAATGCTGAAGCAGGCATTTTAAATGCAGTTGTCCACATGTGTCGACTCAAAGTGCATGCATCTTTGAAATTCACTCCCTTTCATGTTGCCAATAAATAATTTAAAGGCCTATTAAAACAGAAAAAGCCAATTCACTGAAATTATAAGCAAATGTTTTCACATCAAGGGCCAAACTTAGGGAAACACTTAAACAACATCTTCAATTCAAAGCATGTGAGCATTCAGATTGATGCAACTGCCTAACTTGCAAGTTCTCTTGTCTTTTACTGAGCAAGGGCTATTACCCAGCTCTGTAATTTATTTTCCCTTGTGGAAGCATACAGTTATTTGAGATTTCAAAATATCCAGTGAAAACAGCAGTCTCATAACAAGAAAGGCAAACTGCAAGTCTAATTTCAAGCTAGGTCCTGAATCTCAGTAGAAAGATACTGCATTTTACAAGCAAATAGCACTGACAGAACTTAGCCCTCAATGCACTGTTTCAGATGTCAAAATCCCTAGTTATTTGGATATAAACAATACCAGAGATGAGAAAGAATGGAAATAAGGACAAAGCAAACGTCTACTCCAGCCATTTACCTATGGGGAACAAAATGAACCAAGGCAGAGGCAAGGGAAAAGAGCATCTCTGCCAGACAGCAAACCTCCCTCTCAGCCAAGAGGCAGGCCCTGCTGACTCTCTAGAGCCTCAATGTCCCAGAAGAACATTCCACAGCTTTCTAATGCTGTATTTTCATAACCAGATAAGGTCTTGGGCAAGGAGGCAGGGGGGTTGGGTGATCCCAGTAAGAAATGAAAATTGCAAGCTAGGACACCCCAGGTCCTTGACTGACTCTTTGCAATGCCCACTCTCCCACTGGAGAGTCTCAGGATCATGCTCCCTCACACAGAACAGCTTCAGCACAGCAAATGGATGACATTTTCTACATGATGCCAGTATTTGCCATTTTAATTTGTGATTGCACCCAAAAAACTCAGCTGGGAATACAGGAGCAGACAGGCTCAGCTGGATGCTTTAGGAGCATCTTCAAGGAAAACATGCTTTTGAAAAGACACAACCTAATCCTGAGGCTGAAATGATAAGCTCAAAATCTAGGACTGTCTATCATAGAAAGAGCAAGAATTCACCTTGGACCAACAATTCTTGATTAACTTCATCTGCTGGCAGGCTTAGTGTAAACTAGGCATGATGCCAAGGCCTCCCAGTTCACTCTGGACTAAATGCAGCTTGGAACAGCACAGCCTGCGGAGTGACTTTGCAGGTAATAGTCTAAAATGGCACAGTCATGGTATTGGCACTGTGCAAAAATAAATCAAAACATATTTTTCTTCCCTTCTTTCCCTGCATGGTAAATGAACTGTGTGTTTATTATGGTGTATGATTTACAGGGAACAACTTGCATCTAAGCTGGAACCAGAACATGCCCAAAACATCAATGTTAGTAAAAGCCAAAACAGTGGGAAATTCGTATTAAAAATATTTTTGCCTACAGTACACGTCCAGACACAACCTATAAATGTCTGCAACGTGAGTGAGGTTTGCACACACCTCTGCATTCACAGGCAGCACACCAACTCCACTAGCTTCACAGAAGTTACTCAGCTACCAAACTGCCATATGAGCAGGAGGGTCAGAGAGGGACTTCTGCACAGCATGACAAAAGAAATCCAGAGCAGAGGCTCGAGTGTTTGAGCTTAAGCTCCCCACATTAGAATTTTAAAACTACATAAAAACTTCAACATTTTCATGTCTGTGTCAGTTTTGAAAGGCTGGGCTATAAATAAAAAGCTACTCAACTGGATAAACAAACCCCATTGAATGAGAAGAGTGTGTCAGCCACCAGGCTGATGTCTAAAATAAAACAGCAATGACCTCCATTTGTGCTACATTTCTGTGCTGTCACAGGCAAAGGAATAGGCAGCAAGCCTTGAGAAAGGTTAGCATGAGCCTGTTCTGGCACTTACTGATAAAGCTTCATTGATTTGTTATTTAAATTGTCTTTTGCTTTTTTGCTTGTTTGTTCATTTCAACTATTAGTCAAGACTAACTTCTTGACCTATGTAAGACACTTGGTCTAGCTAACAAGCACCATGGATAGAAGTACCAAGGAAAGTTCAAAGCTGAGCTGTCAGAAAGGTGCTCTGGAAGCAGCAATCAAACAGTGCACATTTCCTGCCTACTAAAGAAACCAAACACTGTTGAAGGCCACAACAATATTAGCATCTGTGTTATTTGCAAACAGTGAACTTAGAATCATTTTATAGGCACTTAAGTTATTGCTCTTCTAATAGAATGACTTTGTCATCAGCATTCTTTAAAAACATGTCAATTCAAACATCAGAAGACAGTTGTGTTAGAAGCAATTACAACCATTAGGTAATGTGTACTACATATAATGACGTTCAACTAAATGCCAAAAAACAAAGGAACAAAGAAATAATGTGAATAAAAATTCCTTCTAGTTCCTGTAAATTCGTGGAATAATATGTATAATAAATTCTATTAGACATAATCAGCAAGAAGATAGCTATTTCTGAGCTACAGCTGTTTTAAAGCTGACTCTTCAAGGACCTTCTCAAACCTGCTTGCAAGCAGGACCCTTCCTGGAAGCTCCTCTCCAAGCCTGCCTTTGCTGTAATGCATACAGATTATTAACCCATTACAAATGCCAGCACCAGGCTGTTGCTGCCCTAACAGAAGCCAGCACCAAAGGCTCCCCCAATGCTATTTTCATCTTGACTGGATCTTAAAACTGCAGATTTTGTCTCCTGTTCAGCAGCACATGTAAAATAAACTCCTGCAACAAAGAGCAGGGAACTGACCCTTCATTTGCTCTCCACAGGCCCACTGAGACAGTGCAGGGCATTGTGGGCAGAGCATCCTGGGATGCCAGTACAGAAGGACTGTGTCCTCCCAGCCTGAGGAGAGGATGCCTCTAGGGCTCCCACCTCGCAGGCTTGCACTCCAAGGAGGAAAATCCCACCTTTCACAGAAAGAAGCAAACCTCAGCAGGGTGTTTGGCTTGGTTTCGCTCTGAGCACAGACACAGGCATTGCTTTGGGGTGCCAAGCAGGCGAGAAGGCACATTCTGGCTCTGCCCAGGGCTGTGGTGGTGCAGGACTCCAATCTCCCATCCCCAGGATTTGCACTGCATGACAGATTTTGCTAATCCTGTTCTGAGGCTGTCAGCTCCGGACATGCACACAAAGCATGGAGCTTAGGCAATAACACAGGCTCCAGCTTTAGCTCTGAAAGCCAAGCCTCCAGCTTAAATGCTCTGCCGATGACTGGACACCGGCTCCAAATGCTCAGACTCCTCACACACCCTTACCTAATGCAGAGCTTCCTGAGGCTGGATGCAGGCAAAACATCACTGAGACACTGCAGCCCTGCACTCCTCTAACTCGATGCAATGCTTTACAGCCAGGGCCACCCCATTCCCATGACTGTGACTCCACAAACAGCTGGTGCACATGGGGCACGCCATCAAACCACACTGCTCCTACCAGTACTAACATGGGTCCAGAGCAGCATGGGCAGGGACACCTTCCACTAAACCAGGTTGCTCAAAGCCTCATCCATCAGATCACTTCTGCATTAGAGCTTTGTTTAGGCAATCAGCCAGACCTCATGCCATCAAATATCAACCTTTTACCCTTCAGTCCAATCACCATTATTCTGGAACAATCAGGAATTTTCCTGTTCTGCAATGGCAGCTGAAGTGCAGAGCATGCTAGCACACAATAGCTGTACTGTACAGCAGGGACATAATAAACTGTTTGATTTTGATGGTAATTGATTAGAATGAACATAACTTACACATCTTCCCTTCTGCCATTTTGCCCTATACAATAAAAACAGTCAGAGAACCAACTTCTACAATTCTCTTTCCATCAGAGGCTAAACACATCCACAAAAATCAGCTATTGCTGACAAGCATTTGGAATGCTGTTCAAATTCAAATTCTCTGCTGGGAAGTATCACAATTCTCCTGGTTTTAAGATCTCAGCTTGGAAGCCTAAGGCTTTGTAGGTGCATTGTTAAAAATACTCATAATTGGAGACCACTGCAGAAGAGCACCTCATGGTCAGAAAGCTAATGGACTTACAGACAATTAGAAACTCACCAGTTTCTAGAAAGGACAAGAATATTTTCTCAAATCAGTATCAAAATGGAAAGACAACCCACTGGACAGGCCAGAAATGCTTTTAGGATTAAAAAAAAACACAACAACAGAACAAAGGGTAAAAAAACAACACAAACCAACCAAACAAACCAAACCTCAAAACCAAACCAACCCACATCTGACAGAGAAAATACCTGCTGCAGTTCAGGATCAATTAAACAGCAGCAAGGATGCAGAGTTCAGAGAGGAGTTGAAAATACAGTCCCAGAAGTCCACCACAGAAGTTCCCTTCCACATGTACTGCCTTCGGGAAGGCTTCATTCTCAATGCTTGCACAAGCACCAGGTGGACTGAAAACATGAAGAAAATAGCAAACATCCCCCAAAGAGCAAGAGAAAGGAATTACATTATTAGGCAGCAGCCAGGTCACTAAGCTGACAGCTAGCTGCTGGCTTTCCCCCCCTACCTATGAAAGCTTTTTCAAGACCTTTCTTAATTTAAGATAGATAGATAGATAGAAAAGGAGTTTCATTAAAAAAAAAAAAAATCCAGATTCACAGCACTGGTAGGAAGGAATGTGTCCCTCTTCATGCAACAGACTGTTGCAAAGGACTCCATTGGCCTTCAATGCCAAACTTCTCTTGGTTTGCCATAGAAATAGCGCAGAAAACAAGGGCTAGATGGAAGTTCAAAGCTGGATGCTTTTCCTCTCTCTGGCCATATCACTTACATCTATCAAAGTCAACACTCTGCAACATGCTGCATGACACTGTACCTTGGAATCATCAATGCAAATAGCATCCAGTTCATGCTGCAGAGTATTCCCTACTTAGATCCAAAAAGGGCACATTCAGCAGATAAATCTAAAAGAACATTCTCCTAGGAAGACCTAAATTCCCTTCTTGTGTGATTTAACAATGCAGACAATTCTGGATGCTGCTTCTGAGCTTATCTTTGCCAAAATCAGTGTGTCTGATTATTAGACAGTAACAGCTCAGCAACTTGATTGCTTTGAATGTTTCTATGGGGATTGCACTATCAAGATTTTAGAGGTAAGCCCATGAATCCTACTTGTATTTTCATGTTTCTCAGCAGGAAGGGAAACATGCTGCTGCTGCTGCTTCACTTCCACAGTAGCATGCAAAATCCTCAGTTCAAGTGAGCACAGCCTCTGCAAGAAACTGCAGGATTTTCCCCAGTGGAATGTGTCCCATAGGCATTTCAGCTTTTCACTTGCTTCAGCACCTTATAAAGGGGCATGCAACCCTCCTCAACCCCTAATGAAATGAACTGGAAGAAAACTATTTACCTGCATTTTGAAAAGGAAGTACCCTAGAAGTTTACTTTGCCATCACAACATTCATCTTTTACAAAAGACTCCATGCCTATGGTGTTGCCAAACACAATCATCTCACAGAAACTGCAAGATGCTCTTTTTTCCACAGGCTCCAAGATTCCTGGTTTCATGGTGTGTTTTTCTTTTCCCCCCATGAATACTGACTGAAACCGGAAAAATCCCCAAGTTTTTAACTTGTGAAGTAACCACAAGAGTCAGCAAGTAATCCTAAACATACCCAAAACCAGACACACAAAAGATTCATATTCTCCATATGATACTCTAACAAATAAGACAGGGAGTGCTTCTGCTCATGCTTTGAGCAGTGGGTATGGTACCTATGGTTTGCAATTCTTATCAGCTGGGCAATGCTGATTACATGGCCATTGGGCAACATCAGCTGTGCAGCCCCAGAAAAGCAAACCCTGACCAGCTCCATGCACACAGAGCAAATCTCTCACTTAATCTGCAAAGGCAACCATCTCTGGTTTAAGTATGCACAACTAGGCAACTTGTACAGCTACTGCTGTGGCTGCTGCCACACCTGTGCTCTGGATCCAAGCAGCGCTTGCAGCAGCCCATGCTTCCCAAACAAGAATTGAGTAAAAGGTGTGTAAGCTTTCCAAGCAGCAGCGTGCCTCTGGACAGCCTCTCTCTTGCCTGCAGGCTATGAGGGTATATCACAGACCCGAGTCCCCCTTGCCACCCACAGCTGAGGGTTATGGGTTTAAATTTCTGAGTTGAACAGAAGAAATAATTAAAGGTCAAACAAGTGAGCAGACAATGATTCAGACAGTCCTACAGGCAGTGAAGTTGTTTGATTTGTACCCAGCGACAAAAGCATCTTGCTAGGTGCTCACAAGTAAGGCACCAAGAGCATGTTTTTGCTGTTCAAAGTGGCCACTTAATTGTGAAGTGCAACACCCACGACAGAGTGGCACACCACAGACCTGCAGTTCTGAGGCTTTCATTGAATTAAGCCAGAAATCAATTTCAGAGAAAGCAATTACAGGATAATAAATACCTTTGAATACGACAATTCTTGTTCCTTACGTGATTCTCTCCAGGGTAGGACATTTTGTTGTAAAAAGAGCTAGCTTTCAAAACCAGTCAGATGAGATGGCAGAGAGGACAGTAAGAAGCACTCTTCTCCCCTGGTCTCTCTGAAGGCACTACTGTTAAAACACAAATCCTGCCCGGGAGCGATTGGCGCCTGAGCTGTTCTCAGAGACAAGAGGCTGACAGGGGTAAGAGGTACTGAGCTGCTGTGCTGCAGGCAGGGTGCACTCCAATTACAGAAGGGTATGAAAAAGCAGTCCAGCTTTGCTGTGTAACAAGCAGCACAGGTACTCAAGCATCAATGTTTACTTCACCAGCGTGGAAGAGCACTTGTGTTCCATGGGAAGAGGCCTTCAAAGCATCTTTCACCTTGGCTCTTTGCCAATGTAATCCTCTTTGGACTGATATTTCCCCTTGGCCAAGGTAACTTTCCAGCTGAAATCCTGCTGGTATGGTGCATGCATTACATGTAGCTCTTATGTTTAGATCCTGAGAGTGCATTTTATTTCAGCAATCTTCAAGTTTCACACTTCAGTTCCCAGTTCAGTTGGAAACTGCACCCATCACTCAAAGGGAGGCTGCAAGCTACCAGCCACTCCTGCACAAGAAGCTACCCAGTGAAAGCATCTTTAGGAAACCACACAGCAAAAATCAGTCTGCCTTCTAAGAGCAAAGGGAAAAATGGCTGTTCTGTGTTCTGGGAAAAAGAATTGTAAGGTTCTGTTATTGCCATAAGCTTAGAAGAGAGGCTGCTGACCTCCAAGTGCTGGAAAACCAACTGCTCACCACACAGACAGGGGGGTGCAGAGCACTCATGCTGGGAATAGAGTTCAGGACTGCAGTTGCTGCACTGGTTACTTAGTCCCACTACCGGCCATGCTGAGCCCCAGTGTTTTCGCCAGCAGCCACACTCCATGGTTCTGTATCAGTAAGCCTTAGAAGGCTCACTAGCCTCTGAGAGAAGATGGATAATGATCTCTCTGACCCATAGAGGATAACTCCATTGCTCCATGGGAGTGAAAAACTGGGCCAAAATTCATCTCTAGGCTAACTGCTGCTGAAGCCATTCAGTTTGGCTCCTGGTATTTTTGTGCAATGAGGGATGGGGACTGTGAAACACAAACAGCCATAGTCTCATTGATAGAGAGAACTTCTGAAATTGTGAGCAAAGCAGCCACAAATAGAGACAGCTGTTTCAGATGGAATGCACAACCATCTCAGCTGTTGGAATCGGCTTTCATCCTCTGCTCATCTTCTTCATTCTCTCCAAATTATGCTCAATTTCTCTCGGTGTGGTAGTGCAGACAAACACGCCTAACAACGAGACCTTATCAAACACCTCAAGGATGCTCCAAGGTATCTGGGTTTGGCATTAGCACTCAGTGAGATTTAGAGCTGGGAAATGGGAGGCTTGTTTTCAAAATATTTTTGCCAATGCAGGAGAGACCAAGCTTCTGGGCTTGACCCTAGATGAGTATCATTTTGCAACACAAGGCAAATTCACCACATCTTTGAACACAGCTGATTAAATATTTGTTAATCTGCTGCAGCACATTTAGCCATGATATGATTCACAGTTCTTGCACACCATTTAACATGAGAAAAGCTAAAGAATAGTTGTTTGTGAGCTACATAACCCCACCACCAGGAAAAGAACAGGAACTGCCTGACTGCATCGTCTTTTGACACAGTCCCAACACAGCTAGGTATAAATGGATCAGACTGATCCCCAATATAGTGGTATTTGATTAACTTGTGTGATTTGGCAGGTTCAATTTCAATACAGCATTTTGATAAGCCCCTAAAAGAGAGAAATTGTATAAAATGTATTCTGTTTGCAAAAACTGCCTTTTCCTTGGAAAAATATCAGCCAAAACCACTTGCTTAGCTCTCAAGTAAAGGCTTTCCCTCCGCTCACTTTACACACAATCTAAAATACATCTTTTTAATGGAATTCAAAGGGATCTGCTGAGCTGAGCACCCATTCTCTCTGCAGAGGATCACTTGCAGCCACACTTGTCTATGTTGTACAGCTGACTGGAAGACCAGGAAAAGGAGAGGAAATGATATGAAAAATTCATGAGAAGGTCTCCAGAACACAGTTTCCTTTCAATACACAGAACGCCTTCGAAAAGCCAACATTCAACACACCAACCAAACCAAAGCCAAGGCAGGAAACCAAAGGACAGTGGAGAGAAAGTCCCAAAATGAGCCAATTCATCCCAGCATTGTGCAGGAAATCACCAAGGCAGAGAAGCTGCTCACGAGTCTGCTCAACACATCTCAAATGCAGCACTACACTCTGCTCCCATCCATCCCTGAAGAAAAAGGAAGGGACTCAAGCAGGTAGGGGAACCTCTGCCACTGCTGGGATTCTCTGTCAATCATCTTAGTCCATGACCTGTTTGAGCTGGCAAAGCATTAAAGCTGCTGATGTTATTTTCCTCGCGTTGCTTTTTCACAGCAGAGATGCTTGCAGCAAAGACTGTGGCCCAGTCTCAAATTACTTAGTCTGGGTATATACCAACAAATTCCACTGCTAATCCAAATGCTTCTGAGCAGGTCACCTACAGAGTAATGTATCCCTAGTCACACCCTGACCTTCAGCTGTGATATCCAGATTTACTTCCACCTCTCAGAGACAGTCCCTTCCCTGCCCACACCAGCATACCTGCCTTATCTCATCTCCTACACTTGAGCAGCCCCCAGTCTAGAACAGTTTGGGACAGAAGTGTGATGCCCTTAAGACATGGTTTTGGCTCTCCTCATTTACTTCAAGGTCAGAAATAAGCAGCTTTCCACAGAAAATGGATTCAGAAGTGGATGTGGTTTTCGGTAACACTGAAAGAAGTATCAACACATATGAGCATGTACTTAATTCCTAACTTAATTATTCATAACCAATGCATTTATGCCCCCTCTGACTCCCAAAATATTGAGGCCCTTTGAAACTGTAACAGCTTCTGAAGTCAACTGGCACTGCTGATGGCAGTCCTGTCAATAAGGTAACAGGCTGGAAGAGCAAGTGACATGGAGACCTGGAGGACAGGACAAGGACGTGGTGTGCTGAGGTTGAAGGCATCACCTCAGCCAGCAATCTGCTGCAGCCAGCAGCTGCACCAGCTGAAGCAACTTTCACTTCCTTTCACTTCCACCACCTCCAAGTGTGAAACTCTCCTGCTCACATTTGTGTGTGCATTTGCCCCTAGTACCTTCACTGACACCGAGTGATGTTCTTGCACCACTTTGAGCCATTAATGAAATACTCTTCCTTACTCCATATGTCTAATTCTACACAGTGCATGAATTAGTACTTCATTATGGACTCTGTTTTGATACCACTTTATAACACCACTGTGTATAACAATCTTTGTGTGATCCTTCCTTGCCAGTTTCAACAGGCAAAGTGAGGTCCATAAAAAATGATACAGTAGGTTTGTTGAAACAAATAAAACAGTCAAAAGCTTTTCCCCAGAGAAAGACCAGCAGAAGACAAAGGCAGAAATGTTTATGCAGTCACTAAGGGCCATTGGAAATGTGTGTTCTGAATAAACACTCATCTTCAGCATGCAAGTACTGTTGCCCTTGCTGTCTTCCAAAGATCAGCGAGAATGGAAATCAATTATGCTGCCTTGTTAGAAAACACAAATCAAAGCATCAGTGACTTTGTAAAATCTCTTCTGTCACTTTGACCTTCTGGGGCCAGGCACCTCCACAGATTCATTACCATTCAATGCAGTATCTAAGAGGAAAATAGTCAGCACAGCAGCATTTTGGAGTAACACACCAGCAGCAGGGATCGCAACAAAAGCCAGGGAGCTGAGCATACAAAAAGAAATGAGGCTTCCATAAATGGATGCCTGAGATTACTGCATCCTCTCTTCTAACAAATACAAGTCAGTTCTGCTCTTGGATAATTGTACACCAGGCCCCTTCCTCACCATCCACAAACCTCTGTAAAGAGTCTGGGTTTCCTCTCACCCAGTCAGTCCTGTTGGGAGCTGGTGCTGTTACAGCTGCACCTTCTCCAGGACCACCAACACCATGAAATGTGGTGGGGAAACAGCAGGGACCCCTCTCTTTCAGAGAATCTCTTATAAGACAAAAAGTGGGACAGGGGGCTGGTACTAACCTGAGTCTTCAAGCTGGTGTAGGGACTAGAAGGTTCAATCTACAAAAAGAGCAGACAGAAAAGGCCATTACACTGGGATAGTGGGAACAGAAGGGGTTCTGAGCCACTATTGAGCCAAAATCAGGAACAAACACACCTGCCTGAAGTAGGATAACAGGAAGATTTTTTAATGTCCTCTGAAAAGATTCTCCTCTTCCACACATTCTACCATTGCACAGAAATTACAGGACCTCAATAACATTTGGATGAGTGAGGGATGCTGCAGAGGCCAGAAGATAGCAGAGAGAGGTTAGGTACAGAACAGCTGAAGGCCACACACAGGCCCTTGTACCTTTAATATAATCCTCTGTTACATTTCTTTCTTAGATTACAATTGACTGGTGCTCCTGTAATTCTGAGGCATAAGAACCTTTCAGAAAGGTGTTCAGGACTTGATGACAATAGGGTTGGCCATGTTCTTGGCAAAATGCTTCCTTCCAACAGCTGTAGTTACACTGTGCTTGGTTTTGTTTGAAATTTCACCCCAATGAACATCTCTCACCAGCTCTGCACACTGTATGTGCAAGTGCACTGTGCATTTCCTGCAGCCTGGCATCTTCCTTGGTGTCCAAACTCTTACTTAGCTTGGCCAGAGGATCCAAACCTCATAAAAAAGCTTATAAACACAAAAGCACAACAACTGTCTATTTAGCCAGTCAATTAAGAGGTTAGAAAGAGGTAAGACCCCTACAGGAAATTCTATCATTAGTGTTCTGGGATTAGAGCTCAAGCAAAATCTTTAAAGGAACATCTTTTAAAGTCTAAGGGGCATTTAAAACCACTGTGCTGCTGGTCCAGGTATTATTCTGCAAGGTCTCACTTTCTACAGCATCCTGTTTAATTGGAAAGCCTAACAGAGTGGAACCAGGTCAATGGTGTTTTCTCTTTCATCCATCACATCTGTCGAAATTAGACAGCTATAGTTTACTGAAGTAAATTCTTGTCTGCCACATTATCAGGTTCCTGAGATTAATTCTGAGTTCTGATATCCCCAGCTACTCAAGTCATCGTGAGTCTCACTTTGGTTAAACCACAGAGCAGAACAACACACCAACTTGGCTTTCCTCCAAGCAGCTCTGTATTCCTTTTACTTGCAGTTATATCTATAAAGCAGCTTTTGAGTTAACCTTCACTGCAAAGACACTAATGAACAAGTAAGATATCAACCCAAGGAAAAAAGGCAAGGGGGAAATTGGCCTCGGTACATATTTCTTCCATTCAGTAAGACATGGGTCAGGCAGCATGCTGTGCCCAGCAGAAAAAAAGTCCATGATGACCCCTGTCATGCTGCTAACTTAAATGTAACCTGTCCTCAGCACGCTTTACCACAGGTACCACAATGTCTGCTGCATTGGCCAAATGGCATCAAGACTGGAAGCAGACTGAGAAACATCAGCAAAACCCAAACGCATCTGAAGGCGAAAGAAGAGGTGACAGGAATCTTGTCCTTGGATGTCTTTACATTTCTAAAGACAAATAAAGTCAGCAATCACAGCTCTTCTCTCACAGACTTAGCAGGGACAAACTCATCCATTTTGCAGCTGGACACTGATGTAGTTTCATCAGAACATAGTCCTGCATTGTCCTACTCACATTTATATCATAGCACGGAGATCACAATACTGGCAGGTGTGTGTTGCAGATAGAATACAAAATGTGTTTAAATAGAAAGAGCAAAATACCACTGTAACAAAGAGCAGCCCAGCTGCACACACTCCCCTTGGGAGATCAGCTGGGCTTTCTCAGTTGTTGCCAATTTGACTGCAGACAAAAGCTTTTTCAGCATGCACTGTTCACTTCCAAACAGCATTATTTCTATAAGAGGAAGCAGCTACTGTATGTATAAAACATCCTGAAAGATCAGGGGATTCCTGTAACAGATAAGGCTTCAGACAAATGAAATCCAATGCTTCCTGAACAGAACAATTGCTCTTTGGAAATTATTAATTTCCAAAGATTTCTTGACTAAAGAAAACTGTAGAGAAAAATGAGTTTTGAATGGCATCACTGCACCATGTGGAACACGATGCATCAGCATGGGCCAGATAAACTGGGGGGCCCTGGTTTCCCTTTCTCTTCCATGCCACCAAAAAATGTTTCTTTAGCACTGCTATAAGAGACACCAGGCTTGAATCTGGTAACTCAATCTATGCCTCATCCTGATGACAAGCATTTTTAGTGACAGTCCAAGAGACTGCAGGAAAGCTTAGACCCAAAGTGTTGCTGGCTGCACTGGGCCCCATGCTGCAGCCATGTCTTCCCCTCACTGCCCCTTCCATCACCTCTGCACTGACTGTTTTCAGTTCCCCACAGCTCTGCCCAGCTTTGATGAGCATGGCAGGCATCTGTAAAGTGCCTTTCACTTGATGGGCTGATATTCACTCATTTTGCAGTCACTTCTCTCTATCCCTGGAGGCAGCACTGGCCTGCATGTAGCTTGGAATGAGGCAGTTACTCCCCAGCATCAGTGCCAGTTGCAGGTACCCCTGCCCCAAAGCCACAGCGTTTGCACCACAGCTGTTTTTGCACCCAGGCCCTGACCCACACAGGGGAAATGAACCAGCCTCAGAGGTTCTTTTTTTTCATTTTGTTTGTTCTGTGTCACTTCACAGCTGAATCAGATCCTTCACCCAGGTCATGGCACAAGGTAAGAAGAACTGTGCTGGCGCAGCAAGGCCAGGAAGGAGAGGACATGAAAGAAGAATTAGCAGTTGGGGACAGGGTAAGGAGGCAAGCAGCAGTAACAAATGTCAGCATCACCACCAAACACTTCTTCCCAGGAAACCACAGTTTTGGACAAAGACACAAAGCATCCACCTGAAAGTGACATTTCACATGTCCTCTCCCACAGCAGTGATGCCTGCAAGGCAGGACCACAGAACAGCAGCTCCCTGCATGGCCAGGGCAGTTTGCACAAACTGCAGCTGAGGGCTGCAGCTACCCCAGGGGACTGTGGCTTCATCTCTTCTGCTGACTCATTCCATGACTTGCCTGTTGCTTACTCTGCCAACCTGTGGTTTTCATCCTCTGCTCAAATTTGGCTCCAAAACTTTGTATGTTCACAGACACAAGAAACCAAAAAGCAAAAATTTAGGACTGCAAGAGACCTCCCAGGGTGCCATGTGCCCACATTTCTGCCTGTTTCTCCACTACTGAGTGGGACACAAGTCAGGTAACTTTCCACACATCAGCAGGACAGCAGTAGCACGAGTGCGCCAGAGCAGCACCCTGGGCAGCAGCATGTCCCTGCATCAAAACCCAGCCCCTTGTTACTGGAAGTGTTTGGTAGCCCTTAGATAAAAGCCACTAACAGCTGCCTCAACACCACCCACCAGTGCTCACAGGACATAAGAGGACTCCTCTGAGGAAGAGAGACTTTCTGGTAGCACCAGTGCCACTAGCCTGGGCAGGAGCTGCCAGGCAGGGAGGGGTACAGGCAATCCTAAAGTCACCCAGCTCATGTCCTCATACTGCAAGGCAGAGGGGTCACAGCAGCATCTCCAGCATGCTGGGGCACTTTCTAAGGGGCTGGCACAATGGGATGCCATTTAGAAAGCAAGAAAATAAAACTTTCCAATCTCTTGCACATCTGCTTTTTATCACACTGCCCATCATCACAAGCTACACCAACATCTGCAAGCACTGCCTCAAGGGGTAGGGTAAGAAAGGTGGGCATTACTAAGGTGGTCTGCACAGCACTGGCCTGATTTTTTTTTCCCCCCTTCAGTATTAGCATCACTTCACAGGCTCCATAAGAGCACTTTCATAAAGAGGAAAAGATGGGAAGGACTCATTAGTACTAATGTATCTAGAGCCTTGGTGCAACTGCTCTGCAAAAGATCCTTTCAAGCTAATACACCAATTCCATAAAAATCTCAGCTTGTCATCACAAGCCACATATATCATAACTTCATTATTTCTGCTGGACATCTTAACACATATCCAGGAGGCTCAAGTACACAGGTGTAAAAGCTATTATTTAACTTCATTTTTCCTCCTCCAAAAGGCAGCTAGCAGAAAGAAGACTACAGAGAATGTTTCCTACTATGCATCAGAAACAATTATTCAATGAAAGACTGATCTTGAAATGCCAAGACTGGAAATTAGTACACTTGCACCATTTTTTCCCTCCACTAGCACTGTTAGAATGAATAGAGGTTCTCAGGTAGTAATTGCTGTGTTATCGCTACACCAGCCTGCACCACTTACAACAGCTGCAGTGATCTGGAAACAAGTGTTCAGGGAGGGCAGGATTTCAGCCAGAGCAGCAGGCTCCAGGCAAGCAGTGGCAGAAGCTGAGCCTGAAGCACACACAGCCTCCCCTTACACAAACTAGCTGGAGAAAAGGGGCAACCAACCTGTCTGCTCTGCAAGACACAGACCCAAATTTCCATCACCAAGAGCCACAGACAAAGGGAGCAGGGGGAATGTGGAGTATATAAACAATGACAACAGCTTCCAGGAGCAGAAACAGTGAAAGGTGGAGTTAGCATGAAGCAGCCCCCGTGGGACAACAAGCAGGGCCAGGATGAGCCCTGCTTGCAGACTCCCTTCCTCCAGTAGCAGGAACTCTTGTCACCCAGTGATAGCAGAGTCCCTTGGCTCATCATGCAGTGCTGGGGCAGGACATCTGCTTCTCAACCACCCACTATATCTGGCAGAGACCTGAATTCAGGCCTCAGTTCCACACATAGCACTGACAGACACTGAAGCTCCAGGAGAGGGGAAAACTCCCACAGCAAAGCCAACATGCAGACACCTTCCAGCAGCTCCTCTCTCAACTCGTGATAGCTACATGTGGCCAGAAGGGAAGTGGAGCAGCCCCAGCCAAACATGCCAGGTGGTCCTGCAGCTCCCACAAGCTCTTGGGATGCCAGAGTGTGCAGAGGCTGCTCCAGACCACTGAGTTGCAATTAGCATGCTTAGTGCTAATAGTCTCACTAGTACACAGCTTAATGAACCTACTCTTCAGGAGCAACATCAGCCCACACGGCCTCTGCCAGCCCCTAATGCTGACACATGAAGTGCTTGTGTCCAAACTGGACAACTGATGCTTACCAAAACCAAACTGTTAGGGGAAAAGACATTTTAAGCAAGATCATTTCCTCATCTAGTTTGCTGAGAAACTGCAAAATGAGGAGGGCAGGTTAAGCCAGGACATCCATTGAAACATAAGGAGCATAATTTCATGATCAGCACCATAGAATAACTGTCTTGGTCAACATCCTTATGTACACAACACAAGCACTTCACTGGGATTCTTACTCTGAATATTCTGAGCTCTTTTCACTCTTCTCATTTGAAGCACACCCAGGAGAGTCACAAGTCAAAAAGAAGTACAAAGAAACAAGAAGAGTATCAATACACTGAAACCACTTATAATCCTCCAAAAGATGAAGGTATTGATCAAGACTTGAGCACAGGTGGGAAAGAACAACCCATGGAAAGAAACCTAGTGAAAGGGGGAAGGCAGCACACGCAGCAAAACCACCCAGAGGATCAATCTGCAGAGATGACATTTGCAATGCCTAAACTCAGGACAAAACAGCAGGATCAGAGATCCCCCAAATGCTTACAGTATCTCCCCCACTTTCTTTCTAAGTGCATTGGGGATCCATTTGGAATTACAGAGGGATTAAGATAATCCAAGTTAAAGAGAATAAAAATAGCACAATAGTGAGTAACTTCACACATGCCTGAGTATGGCAAAGGCTAACACACAACTGTGCCACACCAGGGCAGTTCTTCCAGGTGAAAAAAGGGCATTAGAAAGCATCTGTGATAATAGTATTAGAAGTGTGAAGAGGCCTGAGCTGCCAAGTCTCTTCTCCTCATCCCCAGAACAGCTGTAGGGTAGGACAGTACTTTCAGAACTTAACTTGAGACATAACAGAGACATCAGTTCACAGCTATTTGGTCCTTGAGTAGCTTGAGTTTGGTGAAGATTACCCACACTGTGCTGAGGTACACCCCAGCTGCTGGAGTGGAACATGCTGGTGGAAAACCTGGTGTGCCCAATGCCTCTGCACACCAGCTCTGGAGATGTTGCCACCAGAAAGAACTGCAGTCTCTTTAACAGCCAATGGCTCTGGTAAACACTGCTCCAGTCCCTGGCTAGTACAGTAAATCAGTGTAACCTCTTCAAATCCAAAAAACTGAGGGTCTGCCCAGGACCTGAGCACGGCAAATGTGTCTTCTGCTACATGAATAGTCCTATGGTTATCCAGCAGTTGAAGGACAGCTCAGTTAGATCTAAGACCTGCTAGTTCCCTGCTTGTCCACAAAGATAAAACTGTTTTTACATCTGCAGGAGCTTTACAGAAGACTACACTCACTTACAGAACCCGAACTGCAGCAAGACCTACTACTACTCTTTAGCCAGCAATAATACTCAGTGCCCAGAAAGAGCCCAGAACTCTCAAATGCCTCCACAAAAACCATCACTCAACAGAAACCAATTCTGTCTTACCGACTGAATCTGCTGCCTATGAAATGCTGAAATTCCAGTTACAAATGAAGCTGGCACTAATCCCTACTGCTGCTGTCTTTTACCACCCAAAAAATATCTGCTGCTACCAGCTCAGCACAGACCTCCGAACCCAGCCAGGGCCAGCTGCAGCAGTATGCAGATAACAGTAGGAAGCTTTTCCCAGATGTCTGCAAAATGTGTTTGGCCACAGGGCTGCTGCTGCCCAAGCACTGCTTTGACATGTTGAATATGTTAGCTACCCAGGCCAGACACGCTGTCTCGCAGGTACCAGCTGAAAGACAGTTCATGTTTTACCTTATTAACTCCACACAGGCTTATCTTTCAGCCCTGACACTTTAATACAGCGCAGCTGCTCCGACACCACCTTTTCAAATCTGTGCTTAAGAATGATACACCCAAGTGATCCAGAGCCAGGGTCAACTGTCCTGCTTGCTTTAATAATGTATTGCAAGTTGGCAGGAGCAGTGGCTCTGCTGTATTGCTCAGTTGTCCTAACAAACTGGACAGGGAGGTTGTCGTCAGGAGGGGGTTGGTCTCTTCTCCCAGGCAATCACCAACAGAACAAGAGGACACAGTCTCAAGCTGCACCAAGGGGGGGTTTAGGTTGGATGTTAGGAAGAATTCTTCACAGAAGGAGTGACTTGCCATTGGAATGGGCAGCCCAAGGAGGTGGTAGAGTCACCATCACTGGAGGTGTTTAAGAAGAGACTGGATGAGGCACTTGGTGCCATGGTTTAGTTGACTAGATGGTGTTGGGTGATAGGTTGGACTCGATCTCGAAGGGCTTTTCCAACCTGGTTAATTCTGTATTCTGTTTGTTTCCAGTGGCAAACAAATTAAGAATGAAAGGCAAATACATAAAAAGATGAGGAATACTAATCTAGAAGATCAACATAAACAGAGTGTTTAGAGATGGAAACAGGTACAAAATGATAGTGAAAACCATGTTTCTCCCATCCAGCTCAGCATTGAAAGCCTCACAGCTTCTCACTGCTGCAACACAGCATCATGCCCACTTCTCCAGCAGATGTTGCCAGGAAAACCTGCAAGGAGGGGCTCCCAGGAGGTACAGCCTGGGTATGATTTCAAAGGATGTGGGTTATTTGTAGTTCTAATGATGGAAAGGGGGAAAAACCAAAAAAAAAGCAACCCAAAACCCATGTCCTTATGGAACATTTTCACAGCTTTAATAGAGCTAGAGGAGTCTGTATTTACAGAGTAACCAACTGTTGTAAAAAGACACATAAAAAGCACATGGAGCAAGACACTAACTCAGTTCAGTGTGTAAGCATAGCATTTAAAGGAAAAAAAAGAAGTGTCCTAGCCAGTATCTCTCAAAAGAGCAATCCCAAACGGCTCTGCTGGAGCATAACCTGACACAGGACAGGATGCAGACAATCAGCAGGAAGGCCACGACCAAACACAAAGAGCAGGCTCATGTAAAGTTTCCAGACAAACAAGTTACCAGAAGAAAATTAAAACCTGCACTATGGAACATGTTAGAAACTTAAAAGAACAGCTGAAGACCACAGACTTCAGGCACAATAAGCTTCAAAGCTGAGTCAGGCACTGCTGCGGTGCGAACAGAAGTCAGCCAGTCAGCAAAAGAGTCGCACCTTTCACTCGCAGCGATCGCAGGCAATCGAGCTGGAAATCCATATCAAAGCACTCGGAAAAGAAAAGAGGTAGGGGGGTAGGGGCAGCTTAAGCGGTGTCTGCATAACCCCAACAACAACAAAAGCACGCAAGCGTTCACCGGAGTTTGCACTGCACAGAGCAAAAGCCATCAGTGCAAGGCCTCGTCTCGAAGCAGAGGAAACGATGGCAACTGTGCCAGCTGGGCTGTGCAGGCATCCAATGCTGCGAGCACTACCTTCAGCTCTTCACCATCTTGCACCCTGATGCAACCTCTTGGGGCCCCTCTGGAGAGGGGTGCAGCCTGGCACAGAGCCTTGAGCATTTCCATCCTGCTATTCTCAAGCACAGGATCTTTCAAAAGAATAAACTGCGGCCAGCAAGAGGCTGGGAACACAGCCCTCGGTCTTACAGGAGGGAAAGGGAAAAGGAAAGACATGGGGAAGTCAGCTTCGTTAAGAAAATCCATCTAAAAATCTTGAGGTTAATAGAATGAGAAGCAGCCTGGATAGCTTTATACAGATTGAAGCCTGCCAGGCAAATTTAATTGCTTTATTTGTTCTTTGATAGAGTTACAGACAGAGTGGATTAAAGGAACACAGCAGAGGTCATATTTTTTGGATTTCAGGACAGCATCTGATACTGTGTCTTATGAAATCCTAATTGAAAAATTAATTCAAAAAGACTCAAGAAGGACCAGTGCACAGCACTGGAGGAGAGAACTGGCTGCAGGACTGTAAACAAATGCTAATGATAAATGGCACCGTATTGAGCTGAGGGGAGTCCTACTGAACAAATTCCTGATGACCTGGAACAGGGATGAAAAGCTTGCTAAGGAACTGCATTGAAGACAGATTGTGCCTGATGGAAGCAAGCCTGCCATCAGGTGAAGAAGAGAAGAGGACATATCCTGCATCAGGACAATGCCCCCAGATCCCTGGCAGGCACATCAGAGCTGCTCTAGCCACAGCCACTCACGATCCATCCCCCTTGCTCCCCTTACACAGACCAATGCACTGTATGTCTCCCCCACCACTGGCCACCCTGCAAATAAACTCAACTTTCTCTGTTTCCTGAGAGTCAAATGAGCAGCACAGCAAAAATCCAGCCCCTGCAGGTGTCAGGTGTCCTCCTCTGACAGGAGGAAGGGTGAGATGTACCATTCAGGCACAGCCAGAAAGCAAACAATCTCAGCGCTACTAGCAACACAATGCCCTAAATCCCATCAAGATGTTTTCCCCATTTCCCTGGTATTGCTTTAAAAAATGTTGTTTTATGGAATAACATCCTTGATAAATCAGTTTAGGAACAGACATTTCCTCTGCATAAACTTCCTACATTCCAGTCTTTAAGAAAGGAGAGGAAAGCAAACCAGCCGCATACAAAGAAACCCAAAACAAGCAAACAACAACAAACCCACAACAACAAAACCCCCAAACAGCCAAACAAAACCAACATCAAAACCAAACAACAACAACAAAAAAATACCAACAACAAAAACCCAACCACAGAAAAAAAGCCAAACTAACAAAAAAAAACAACACAAAAAACCCCAACCCAAAACAAAGCCTAATAAAACCACCAGCCAAGAAACAAAAACACCACGCAAAACACCACACCCTGGGTCTTCCTGGGAAATCTGTTAGCACAGAAATTGGTAATGCTGCTCTTTAAGGGATAAAATAGAGTCTTTTTTTTCTTTTCCTTGATACAGCTGCTGATTTTCAGCTTTGTGCACTGAGGGCTGAGCACCAGGCTTTGAGTTTAATCAATACACTCTGGGAAAACATAAAGAATATCCAGGTAGAACAGTAGTTTTGGCTCCCTTCTGCAGTTTTCATGCCAGAACTAAAGCATTTTCCTAAATAACAGAACCTATCCATCATTTTTATTATCAGCCTGGATGCAGATCCAAGTTTCATCACTTGGTAAGTTGGAAAGGCTCTCATTAGCATCTGTGTGTGCAGGGAGCCCCTAAGAACACCTCATTAACTCATTAAAGAGGATTCTCACAGAGATTAGTTTAGTCAATCCTTCATTTAGCTACCAATCCATTCATGTGATGCCATTAAGCCCCTCAGAAACAGCCAAGTACTTAGCAATACACTGTAGGAGTTTGGTTGTGTATCACTATCCTGGTGTGCGGCACATGGTGTCACTACTCTGGTATACACTCAAGCTGTATCTGTGCTGCATCAGTGTGGAAACCACTGGAGGCCACAGTGCTCACTTATTTTTGACCTATGTAAAACATGCTCACATCATCAACTGACCCACTGAAGCCACCCTGGCTGTACTAAGATGGGACACATGGATTATTAATGCCCAATTCCAATGATTTTAAAGCATTCACCACACTGCAGTCAGTATTGCTTCCATAGGTGTAGGTGTCACAAGATTTGGGCCATCTAAATCCCCAACTTTCATACAAATGCACGATTCTGTTTTGAAGTTGAATAATTGAAGGAACATTAATTCAGTCCCACTTGCTTAAAACAACCAGAATTTTAAGACTCTGCTTAGCTTGTATGTCCACAGTGCCCTGTTATGCACAGGCACAGACAGGGTTCAGACTTTCAAAACCAACTTAATGCTCTTGTCAAAAAGGCTCCAAAACTCTTCATTGCAATTCACTTAGTAGCATCCCACTAAGCCTGCAAACTGTTCAGCTCAGATCTAGCAACTGCTCTGCTACTAGCTGCTCAGAAAACAGCCCATCTGATCCACTCTGGAGAACATAAAATAGGCTCTGCTGCTCGAGGATAAGCATGGCAGCTTGCTGGATGTGCTGAAGAAGAGAATCCACTGCCCTCAGCTGAGCTGCTTGGTCTCGGGCAGTCGCATGGAACTGAAGCGCAGTAAGTGGCTCTCCGTATTTCAGGAAGCCAGACAAAAGATGCTATTAATGGCCCTTGGGTCTAGAGGGGGGAAATCCTTGAATGTAAAGTTTCACACTGATGGAGCGAAACAGCAAGAAAGTTGTCCACAGAACAGGATTTTGTGAAAGGGAACTCCACAGCCTGATAGCATCACAAACACCCTGGGAATCTGGAGAATGAGACAGAAGAAACTGGGGGGAGACTGAAGTTAGAATCTGCACATTGCATGGTTCATTTTCCTGTAATTCCTTTTATTCATTGCTATAATCAACTTGACATGCAAAGCTGTTCCCAATTTACTGACAGCTTTTCAGCTGACATCTAGCTCTCAAGGTAGTTTGGTTTTTTTAAACTTAAATAGCTAATTATTCATTGCCTTAAACCAGGATATATAACAATGTCAGGAAATCATCTGTTCAAGTTATATCAAAAAGCCTTCTGGGATTAGTTCATCTCTTTTGTATGCTGCAGAAAACACTCACTTGTAAACAATTAAATCATCATTTGAAATCTGTCTACACTTTCAGCATCTCTGAATGCAGCCTAAAAAAAACCCCATGTAAACAAGAACATTATTGTTGCATCCAGGATCCAGTGCTGAAAGGTTTGCTTCCATAATATCATCTTTGGTGGTGGCTGTAGACTGCATTTATGGGCTAATACAGGATAAATCCCATAATAGCAATTCAAAGTAAGATAGGTGCTCAAGTAGACCAGAGCTCCACTATTCTTGTGTTATGCTGAGCACAGAAGACATGCCATGAGCACATCGATGTCTTTTCACACAGAGGCATATGACCTCCATGTAACAGAGTCACATTCAATACAAAGCCAGGCTTTTAATTTAGCCATAAGGGCTCAGACTGGGCCTGAAACCAGTCATAAAAGCTCAGAGTATCCTGCTTGCAGATGCAAAGCTCTTGCATAACATACATGTTACAGCAGATAGCCAGCCACTGCTGGAGCAGAACCATTGGAAACGGACTTCAGACCTCTATTGGAAAAGGAACCTATTTCTCTTTGGTCTCCTACTGACTTGTCTGCATTTTTAAGGGCTGTATCTTTGTGGACTAATACAAACACAATGTAAGCAGAACATCCCATAGGAAGAAGCATCTTTAGAAGTAATGCCTTGGGCTGAGCATTCCAGCAGTGAGTTTGGGAGCCTGGACAGCACCGGTTTGCACACCCAGAGTTACGCAGCATGCAGCTAACAGTTTCTATCATCACCTTAGAGGGTGAACAGCAGCATTCCACAAGCATTTCTCAGTTTTGAGAAACCTGCTTGTGCAGATCTGTACCTTCACAAACACTATGGTCACCCAAGCTCTTTATTGTAGAGTTACAGCTACATTCAAGAATCTGACTCAGTTCTACTTCTCTGAGCAAAAAAATCACAGTATCACCAAGGTTGGAAGAGACCTCAAAGATCATCAAGTCCAACCTGTCACCACAGACCTCATGACTAGACCATGGCACCAAGTGCCACACCAGTCTCCTCTTGAACACCTCCAGGGATGGTGACTCCACCACCTCCCTGGGCAGCACATTCCAATGACGAATGACTCTCTCAGTGAAGAACTTTCTCCTCACCTGGAGCCTAAACTGCCCCTGGTGCAGCTTGAGACTGTGTCCTCTTGTTCTGGTGCTGGTTGCCTGGGAGAAGAGACCAACCCCTTCGTGGCTACAGCCACCTTTCAGGTAGTTGTAGAGAGCAATGAGGTCTCCCCTGAGCCTCCTCTTCTCCAGGCTAAACAATCAGTACAGCACTGAGATGAAAGGCCAACTTGTTGGTCCTGCTTCACCACCAATTGTCTGACTCTGTGGCTTTAGTAGCTTGATAAATGTTTTGGCTAATTCATCTTAATGACTGCAGCCATACCCTTTTTATAAGGGAACTGCTGACCAGGAGGAAGGAAAAAAAAAAAAAGAAAAGAAAACAAACCCACAAAAACCCAAACCAAATTCCCTCAACTTCCTTATGGAATGAAAGACAAGTAGGTCCTTGAGAAACTACAACTTCCTTTCCATTTGTGGAGGAAAACACATGGCATTTATAAGAGCACAGAGGCGGAGGGGATGCAGACAGCACAGCATTGTGTCAGAGAGGAACTCCCTCAGAGCCAAGAAATCCGCTGCGATGGTATCGCTGAACATCAAGGCACAGAGCCCTCAGTTCCCTGGCACTCAGTACACCTCTTGGCCACAAAAACGGGCTCTGTGCACTTTCTGCCAGCAAGTCAGTGCTGCTATCTGGGACAGGGAATTACTACAGTGGAAATGAAAAACCTGACAGTACAGCAGGAATTACTTGCGCACATTTCAAGGGTGTTTCCTGACATCCCAAGACCCCATCTTAGCCAGACTAGAGCTAAAGGGCAGGATGGATGAAGCCAGTTCATCCCAAATTCCCAGAGGAGAGAATTTCATGAACTGATAATCCTCAAACTCCAGACAAGCATAATTTTTAATGGGAGAAGGGGCTAATACAGAAGCATGCTCTTCTTTTTGACACCTAACAGTTGAAAAGAAATAACTGACTGTGCTGGCTGGACTGCATCCTTCTGGACAAAACATGGGGGGGGGGGGGGGGGGGGGGGGGGGGAAGGCAAATTCTTGTATTTATTTCCTGGAAGCAGGAATCACCAGGTCCAGATATGAAAGATTTCTGCTGACATTTACCTTTATTTGAGCACCTTCCATAGAACAAGACAGCAAGTGGTAACCTCCCAGCAGGCTTCATGCTGGGTGTCCAGTGTTCCTTCCTGTTCTGGACTAAAATTCAGTCTTTAATTTGGACAAAAAATTGAGCAAGTCACCAGATCTGACTTCTGTGAGGTGTTCCTAAAGAAAGGATCATCAGAACAGCAGTCACTGGGGTTTTTTAAACAGATGCTTTTGAAAGAAACCAGACAGATACTCACTCATTCCTTAATGACCAGGAAGAAGGCTGAGCATCTGAAATGGAGCTCATGCTATCTGAAGCCAAGGCATTCTCAGGAAGCAAGTGCCACCACTGTACTTAGCCAAGCAGAAATGCAATTAGTGCACAGCCCTTCAGAGGTGTTTCAAGGGACTTTAGTTTAAGAATCTCCACGACCTTCCTTAATGTGTGCTAAGCAGGATCTTTAAATAGCAATGCATGGGCTTTGCCCTCAAGCTCAGCTAAAAAAAGACAGCCCATTTCCAAAAAAAGCAAGCCAGGAAATGAGCCTGTAAGTTTTTGATTGCTAGCTGAGGAAGAGTAATACATAAAACCCCAAAAGGACTGAGTTGGTGTAACAGTGAGATGACTCCAGGTACCGTAATTAACCGCTAAAACCTGCAGATAGACCTCAGGAGGACAGAAGCAGAGGCCAGAATGATCTGGCTCCTATCAATGCTGGCCACAGTCTTCTGGAAGCAATGAAAAATCCAGAGTTGAGTTTAACAATGGGAGATGGAAAGAGTGTGTGCATACACCTGAAAGTCATGGAGTTACTCCAATACCATAAACAAAGAGACACTGCAACACTTTATAAGAGGGTTAAGTCCTTTTCTTACTGTTTATTCACCCATAGCTGGCAAGGTTGTTTATGCACTTTACTTTGAAACCTCCCTTTCATATAAACTATTGTACCTGAGTGAAAAAGGGAAAAAGAAATGGAAAACACTCCCACATGATCTGGAAAATTCTCTGCTAAGGTATGAAATGATAGCCCTTTCTGTTTGCTGGCTGGGATACACATTGGTTAAATCTGCTAATGCAAAATGAGACCTGGAGAACAGTCAAACTGTGCCATTAAACACAAGAAAAAGCATTTCAGCAGAGTCCTGGGCAATAGTCTACAGATTCTGTGTGATAGTATTTTGGTCAAAGCCACTAGGAGCAGATGTAATTCTACTCAGACAATAAAGTTGTTCCATTTTATAACTGGATTAAAGGTGTGGCTCTCTTGGATGCTGCAGAAAATGTGAAGTAAGTCTATTCTCCAACTTCTATACTTTTTCTAGTACAGATACAGCAACTGTAAGATCTGCTAAGTGAATGATCTCCACCACTCCTGGGCACAATTCTAGCAACTAACATCTGCCAGTGATGTGGATCATAGGTTCCTATCACAGCTGATAATGTAACTCACTGGAGAACTCAAAGTTCTCCTTGCCAACTACAGAACAGATCTGCACATAACTGGGCAGGATGAGAAAACATCATTGATAGGGAGAAGTAAAATACATTTTGAAACATTTAATTGATGAGTAATTGACTGAGATGTGCTCCAGCAAGAGCAGGGGCACTGCAGACAAAAGTAAGCATTATTCTTCCTCTACACTCAAACGCTGATATGCTGCAGCACTACTCTCAGCAAGCCCAAAATACGTCTTTACCATTGGGAAGTTCCAGTTCTTTGCTCCACCTACATCCAGAGGTATGGATGTGTCCAATTCAGAGCATTCATTATTCTGTAGTAACTGAGCATTCAAGGTGTGCACACCCTTCCTACCTGGAGATAGACTGTGATGCTCTTAGTGGACTACATTATTTCCCTTCCCATTCTGCATCACAACAGCTTTGAAAACCACTCTCTGAATTCACCAGAACAGGAGCTCTGTGCCTTCAAAAACTCTATTAAGGCAGCGAGAAAGCTCTGGACTTGATTTCTGATGAAGAGATAAAAATGCAATTTCCAAAGCAAGCTCTACCTGCACTAACATGAATTGATCACCTACTCAGGAGACAAAAAAAAGGTAGCTGGTAAAATGCTTAACACTTCAGATACACTTTTCACTACTCAGCAACTTTGCTTTTAACATTAATGCCTCCAAAATCCACTTATTGCATGGGATGTAGGAGCAATTAGGATGCTCTTCCCTTCCACATGCACTTCCTGGGATGAAAACAATGCTTTCACTGACCAGGGAACTTATGAGATCACTTTACAGCAATCTATTACAAATTAATGCCTTCCAATTTAAAGCTGAGTATGCCAGCTGATGGTGTCTGAGAAGAAAGAAAAGAAAAGGGGGGAAAAAAAAAAGGTGTATCAGGCAATGAATAAACTCTAATGGCAATTCTGCTCACTGCTGCACAGGTCTTAAAAGCAAAGCAAATGCTTTCCTGCTGCACAATCAGTCCTTGTTAATGGCAGGGCAGAGATCTCTCAGAATGCAAACACTCACTGTGCCGGCATCCTATAACATTTGGCACCAGAGCTCTAACTTTGTTATTTCCCCAAGGAGCAACAATTTTCTTTGTGCAACAGCAAGGCAGTGTGTCTTTCCAAACTCCCCTCACGGCCAAGTCTGACACTTTGGTGAAAGAAGCCCATTGAGCTGCTTGCCAAAGCACAGAGCGAGCTCCGGGAGCAGAGAGAGCGAGCTCCTAGAGAGCTCCTTGTCACATGGCACTGATCTGCAGGAGTCCAGAGTGACACTCAGAAGTGTGTTGGCCTTATTCAATAAATAATGATGCTGAGATTTTTAACAAAGCAGTTAGGAAAGTTACAAATCCTCATTCTTCTTCTGTCTTGGACAAAACCAGGATCATTCCAGTGAACCCCACACAGCAAAGAAAGCTGGGACTGACTCTTGGAATTCCCAGTCATACAGAGATGCAATCTTCAGCTGCTTAAGACGCAGCTGAAACACAGCTACACCTGAGGCTTGAACTGAAGCTCTGCTGCAGCATCTCACTATGTTCACACACCACTTTGTCCACAGCTCTTGCAAAACGCTAGACAAAACTTTTCTCTCTTGGGGATGCTTCTTGAAACAAGCCAGGTACTTGCTTTGCAATTACTGCTCATGTAACCAGGAGATGCTGCGTGGTGTTTCCCCTGTACTCTCCAACAGGCACACAGACACAAACACCAAGCCCATTCAAGCTCACGATATGTGTTCACAGACAAACATTTAACATCTACCAGGCCTAAAATTTTGCACAACTGCATATTTTACTATTTCCAAGCTGACATCAGACATTGCTACAATTTCATGCAGATAATGGAGTGATAGCGGCAAAGACATCTGGCAAACGCATTCCATTGGTTTAACTTTTTAATGGTGCTAACTATTTAGACATCTGACCTCAATTGCCAGTAAACAGCATGGTTATATCTCAAAGTATCTTGCCTAAATGCCAAGCTAAGTTCAAAGTTTATAAACACAACATTTAAGTGCAAGTTTCAGGACTTCCTGTAAGAAATATGCTGTTTGCAGAAACAAAGTTCAGTGGCAGTGCTATTTAATTTCCAGGTAAAGCAACCATAAATCTCTGCTCCTGCTGCAAACCAAACAAAGCTCCATCACCTGGATAATGCTGTGCTTACTGGAGGACACCATTTTCATGATCTGCAAGGAAAGATGACTGGGGATGGGAGGGGAGGCAGAAATCAAGTGGGTAACAATTACAGAATTAGCCAGGTTGGAAAAGACCTTCAAGATCATCAAGTCTAACCTATCACCCAAAATCATTTAATCAACTAAAACTAAGTGCCTCATCCAGTCTTATTCTAAAGACTTCCAGTGATGGTGACTCCACCACCTCCCTGGGCAGCCCATTCCAATGGCCAATCACAATCTTTGGCTGCTTCTCTCCCCACAGCACGGGAACTTATCTCGTTCCCACTGTTGGTCTTTCTTGCAACCACATATCCTGACATACACTTTCATATTCTTACAGGCAGCCATCAAACACTTCCAGCATATGACTACAAATGAGCCCAGGAACAGGACTATCAAGAAAAAAAGCAAACAAAACAAGCAAGAACAAGCTGCAAAGAGCAGTGAAAGGCAACTATAAACATATTCAGCTGCTCCTGAGCGGTGCAGGGAAATCTACACTAATGCAGGAGGTGTTCGGTGCAGTGGGGTGAAGGAGAGGCACTCTGCGCTGCTCCACTGCTCAAATCCCCAAGGGACCCAGGGCAAACCCAGTCTAGTCAGCAGACCAAGAGTTACTCCATGCTGCTTGGTCTAGGGCTTAAGACACTCAACCAGCTGTGAAAGAAAATAGTGATATTAGGTATGCAATGTAACTGACAAGCCTTTCTAGCTGTCAGAAAGAGTGGAAGTCAGAGGCATGGCAGCACGGAGAACTCTCAAAGTGAAAGTGGTATAAAGGGTAGCCAGCTGAAAGAAGCAAAGCCCTCCTGCACTGCAAGATGCAACACAAAACCTCTCTCATCTGCTTCACACAACAATAACTGGGCTAAGCTGACTACTCACAGGCACATTCTTACTCACATCTTCCCAACAACATCCACCAGCTGGAAGCCAGGGGCAGCACTTGGCATACCACAGCTGTCCTCACCAGGAAACCAGCTCAAGGTCACAGGGGTGCTCCTTGAAGGCTTGCACAGACTTAAAGACTGTCCTTAAAAACTGTGGCCACGAACAATTTGGATTGTGAAGCTCACTAAACTGTACCAGCCTGCCTCTGGAGCAGCAAATAAGGATGAGCCAATTTTATTAGTAACTTAACCAACATACACAGAATGCCTAGCAGGAGAGCACTCGTTTGGGATTACCTAAAGGGTGTACCTAAATATTTCTGCCTGACCTACCTTTTTATGTCATGGAGGTAGCACAGCACTGTCTGCAGAGTTTAATTTATGGCCAGTCTGCAAATCACAGCCAGTTGTGATTTGAGTAAAATGAGAAACCTTTACAGCAATAATTGTATCACTTCAGGCACTGAAGTCATCCTTCCACTGCCAGACTTAGTCCACTTATTTGAAAGAAGGGGGGGTCAAGACAATAGTGTTCAGGTGATCAGGTTAGGAAACAGGAGGAATTGAGTTGCTCCTATACAGCAGGTTTGTTCTTTGCAGCTGTATCCAGCAGACTCTCCTATGGGAGAGCTGAAGCAACAGGCTAGGGCTGCATCTCCCACCTGACTGATTGCAGCCGGGCACAGCACCACAGGAAATGAAAAGACAACTTGGTTTTGGTGAAGATGAATGATGCATGCACACACACAAAGTCAGCTGCTGACAGTGTTCCAGCACTTGGCCACACCCTTGCACCAGCCAGCAGCTCCAACACATTTTTCATTCCCTTAATGAATAACTGGGAATACTTCAAACCTGCAGAGTCTTCCTATGATAGCTAAAGGACATATTACCTGTGGATGGTGGGTAGACAGACACAAGAAAGCATGCATCCAGACAAACAAGAGCAGATTCAGGTAGTCAAGAGGTCTTGATTTCTTATTCTAGATCTGCTATCAATCCTTTGCAAGGCCTCAGGCATACCTTTCTGCAGCAGTTTCCTCAGATGTGGCAACATAACCCTGTGCATTTCCAAAGACATTACAGCTGTACCGAGGTCAAAACCAAGCAGGATCCTTACTTTTGCCACAGTGTTTACTGCAAGGTGGAATGCAATGAAGCAAAGAAAAGTCTTGCTGTTCTTGCAGTCTCTTGAGGTATTTGCTGCTGCTGGTCTTACTCTTTTGAAAGGTAAGGAAGGAAAATAAAATAGAATATGCAAAAGTCAATGAACTCATGCTCTGTCACTTTAGCAGTTAGCCAGCATTATTATGAAGTGGACTGCTCTAACCTAACCCAACCTAAAACAATTTGATGGCAAAAATGTGAGATATTTCAAAATCATGCTGCAGCCCAACCTCAGCAAAATAGCACAGGAGGCCAAAGCAGCACCTCCCGCACCTCAGGGCCCTCTTCCTTTTGAAGTTCAAAGGCTTACCACAAATACAGGTGTGACAGCATTTCAAAACAGACTGCAACCTCATTCACTCCTCAGGTTGCAATCTGTAGTCTGTAACAGCAACTGGAATGACAAAATGTACTTTGTAATGATCTCTGCATTCACCTTCATTTTCAAAATCAGGTAATGTGGCTTTACCCTAAAGGGATGACACCGAAATGAATGGAAACTTAACTCCTCACTGGCCTGTTAGATCAGTTAGAGGGACAGAAATTAGTAATAAATAAATTTGATTTATTTCCTACCTAGAGTTGGTTGGAAATGTCACTGTATTAATCAGAGCTGGTTTTCAGCCAGCTCATGCTCTCTACCTTAGTAAGCTGCATCCTGTTAGAACGGCACTGTGGAAATGAACCCAGTAACCCCGCTAGTACCTGTCACACTAGTACCAGCCACAGCTTTCTGTGCTTGATATTCACTCCAGAGGTAGCTACATGTGTGTCTGGCATCTGTTTGAAACACACACACACACAGTTGCAGCTCCTGATGAAGTTTCTTAATGCACACCCACTGGGCCCTTCCAAGCATGTCCCTTCCACACAACACAGGACACTATGATGCTTACACCTGTCCCAAACCAAGTCAATTAGATGTTGACTCCAGATCCCATGCACAACAGTATTTTCTGAGTAAACATGCAATACAACAAATTCAGCCTGGAGAAGAGAAGATTCCAGGGGCACCTCATAGCTGCCTTCCAATACCTGAAGGGATCCCACAAGAAGGCTGCAGAGAGACTTTTCATGATAGTGTCCAGAGAGAGGACAAGGAGGAATGGTTTGAAGCTGAGGGAGAGCAGGGTTAGACTGGATCTTAGGAAGAAGTTCTTCAGTAGGAGGGTGGTGAGACTGTGGAATAGGCTGCCCAGGGAGGTTGTGGATGTCTCCTCCCTGGGAGTGTTCAAGGCCAGGTTGGATGAGACCTTGAGCAGCCAAAGTTTAGTTGAGACGTGTCTCTGTCCACAGCGGGGAGGTTGGAGTAGATGATCTCTAAGGTCCCTTCCAACCTGAGCTGTTCTGTGATTCTAGGACTAATTCTATTTAGCTTAAAAGCCATTTTTGCAAAATGGAGCAATAAAGCTTGCAGGCAATGCTGGAAGGTTACTAAGGGGGAAAACACACATAAGAGACTAGGGGATCCCAACATGGTGTAAGAACCAACTTCTGATACCAATGTTAGCACTGAAGGGCACATAGACATAATTTTCTGAAGGAGCCAACTTCACTCAAAACTAATGGTATCTGTATGTTTAAAGGGTCATAGGCTCTTCAACATTACAAGTGTTACTCAGCTGGGACCTACCTAAAACTTCCCAAATGCCCTCTGTCTTTACTGAAGTTCTTCAAAGCCATGAGTACCTGGCACCCGTAAGAACTGGGCTTCAACATATGTACCCCCAAAAAATCAGCATGGAAGCAGCCTTTGCTTTAAATCTTGTAACTTTACTGCCCAGCATCAGATTTCAACAGAATGAGAGAAAGACAGAAGAAAAAAAAAATAGATATATATACACACACACACTGCTTGCTTTGCATGTGTTGGTTCATCCCTGTCAATAAAATACAGCAGAGATGCTCCCAGCTGTGCCTGTGCAACCACTGACCTTTAAAAGAATGCAGTCACACAAAATTCAACACTCATTTCAGAAGAATCAAAATCTCTGAAAGAAAACAAACAATGAACTCTCTTGTGTCAGAGGAGACATCACCACAGGTGGACAGATCATGTCCGAGGCCTGATCATCAGCAAATGCAAATCACCCTCAGCACCAGGTGAACTCCGCAGATCATCTGAGCAGTTCTTTATGCAAAGCTGCGAGGCTGCTGAAGCACACCGAGGACGATCTGCTGAGCTGGCTTCAGCCTCCCCAGGAATTTAAAACAGACATCAGCCATCAGCAGAACTCAACACACAGCAGCCCTGCTTATGTTTGCAGGAGCAGGAGGCAGATTTACACAGCGCTCTGGCTGTATACAACACTGGCCTCGTTGCAACACACAGCTGTACGACAATAAAAACCTTTCTGGAAACGATGTAGCCTGGCACAATGACATATGTTAAATACAGCCACCAGCGAGCTGGGAGCAGAAATCCATGAATAACTGTATTGATCGCAGGAAAGAAAACCTGAACGTATTTGCAGTGGAGACATTTCCGGATGAAATTATCCCCATTTGGTAAAAACACAGACATTGTCCTACACCTCTGCACACAGCAAAGTAATACAGCACAACTCCAGACACCCCTGGTAGAGCTGAGGCATGCACCTGCTCCGCTGCTTGCGGACATAGGGCAGAAAAAGAATCTTTCAGCACACACCCAGTGTGATGCTTTTGAAGTTAAATGTAATTCTTGATACGAAACAGAAGCTGAAAAACACAAATTTGACTGTATGACGATTCTAGATAAAAATTCATCAGTATTTTATAGGTTTTTCACTTTAAGGACATCAAAAAGTCTACTCTTGTCGGTCTCATGCACACAGGACACACACAGTTGTTACTAGGTACCATATATTCAGATATATTCACAGAATCATAGAGTCATTTCAGTTGGAAAAGAGCTCTACGGTCATCAAGTCCCACCACTGACCTAAACCCATCATGGCTATTAAACCACGTCCTGAAGTGCCATGTCCATTCATCCTTTCAACACCTCCAGGGATGGTGACTCCACCACCTCCCTGGGCAACATATTCCAAAGCCTGACCAATCTTGCAGGAACCAATTTCTTCCTAATATCCAATCTAAACCTCCTCTGCTGCAACTTGAGGCCATTTCCTCTTTTTCTTTCACTTGATACTATCATAGTATCACCAAGGTTGGAAGAGACCTCAAAGATCATTGAGTCTAACCTGTCATCACAGATCTCATGACTAGACCTACTAGGGAGAAGAGACCAACAATCACCACACTACAATCTCCTTTCAGGCAGTTGCAGTCAGTTGAATAACAGAACACGTTGGGATAGAAGGAAGGACAGCAGCATGGGGAGGGTGGCAGTGCAGCAGTGCTTCCTCTGGTCTCCAGTTATCTAAAGTCTTACAGTGAGTTTTGACACATGCCAGGTGTGCTGTTCTCAGCCAGTGTTTCCCAATGTCAGCTGCTCTGTTAAAAACCAAATGAATAAGTACACCAAGAAATATGTGGACTTCAGGACATGGTTTAATGACCATGGTGGTCTTAAGTTGACAGCTGGTCTCAATGGTCTCAGAGGTCTTTTCCAACCAAAAGAATTCTATGGTTCTATGATAGTTAGATCTTCTACAATGTCTAGTCTATCTGAGAAAGACACTGAAGACACTGGCTGAAAGCCAGATTATGGATGATTTTATTACCCCTGACAATGTCAGCAATTGCTTCATGTAAGAATTGCTGGTTGCAAGAACTCACTCCTTTTGCCAACAACTAGCAGAAAACTTCCCCATAGAACACTGTGCCCCTAAGAAAGGCAGAAGCAAAGCTTTTGACAGTCACTTTTCCAGGGTCTGTGACAGTAGCTTGCCTGACACATTACTCTCCTAACTTTGCGTTCTGCTGCCGGTCAGGTTTCTCCCAGCAACGGCAGAACAAGCATGCCGGCACTCGGCAGCCCTGCAGCCCTGCCACTTTGTGGCATCTGTGCAGAGCTAAGAGAAAACAGGAACTGGCTCAGCCATGGCTGTGCCTTGGTCGAGGGTTGCTATGAGCACCCAGCAAAAGCTGGGCTGGGGCTCCTCTCAGAAACCCTCAACAGGAAGTGCTACAGCAGCGAGAGAGCAGCACATACACTGCTAGGATTTACAGGGAGAACAAAAAACCCCCAGCTGTTCAAGGGCGAGAACAGTGAGAACATCCAGGCAGCAGTTAGGATGGGGTAGAGATAGAAAAAAACCACATAAGATGGGAAGTTAAAAAGTGGGAAGCTGAGAAAGATTTTTACAGGAAGCACAGATGCGAGCTCATCTTCTTGAGCATCTCTGTGTTTTGCAGGGGCTGGCAGAGTGTAGCAAAGCACCAAACACTAACATCATCTCCATGACAAGCACTTCAGCAAAAATAAAATCTTTCTCTTCCCAAAAGCTTAAGCTCTGCCCTGAAACATAATCCTCTGCCGTTTGCAGTCCTAGCTCTTTCCAGTGTCATTTTAGTTGAAGATACCTCTGCTACCTTATCCAAAGGATTAGAATTTCAGAATCTGTAGCTGTATGACACCTCCAAAGTTCTCTTTTACAAAAGAGACCTAAAAATGCATAATGAACATCCAATAACTTCTATTGCTGCTTTGTTTGTCATAAACTTCTTCAGGGAGTCCTCCGTATAACATTTACAATCCCTTAGCACATGACTTTCAGCCATGCGTGAATTAGATCTGCAGTGAAAAATTGCATGAGAAACCCATCCTTTTCTCAACAGGCAGGTGAAAAGGCAATGTTCCAGCACAGAACAGCTCCCCTACACCCAATAAAACTCCAGCTTTGTCATTTACTCACATTCGAGTGCTCATCTTTTTGTTACCTAAGTAGCAGCCTGTTACATATCATGCAAAGTGGAGATGGTTTTTTTTTAAGCAGGTAAGTTATGTTGGAAGGATTTCCAACCACCACAGTAAGGAGCAAGAGCAGTAGATGCTAATTTGGGGCTGCTGCAGCTGAGAAATCCCTGCTGACACAATGGCAGCCTGTAACAACTGTCACTAACACAGCAACAACTGCTGGCAGCGTCAGCCTGTGTGTGCAGAGTATGCGTGCAGGAGAGCACAAATGCAGCCTACAGATGTGCAGGGACACAACCTGTTTACCCTGAATGGGACCACCAAAACTTCTAAGATGCTCCACAGATACAAAGATACAGCTGGGGGCAGAGGCTGGCCACCTATCGGCTACCTATTTACTTTTCCCATTGCCTGCGCATAGAATATTTTGGTGGCAAAAAGCATATTTACTTATTTGCTGAAGTTTCTCTTCTCTCCACTACCACACAAGAGCAGCAGAGACTACTGAATGCCCCTTTTCCCCTGTAGCACATGCACCTTGCCTCTGTGGCAGTCCCCAGGGAGCTGCTGCTGATGGATGTCTGGTTCAGCTGCCTCCTCACCCTGCCCTGCGCCATCCAGCAGCGGCTGGCACTTGGGCTTGTGCAGAGCCCATTAGCATGGCCTGCCCAAGGCAGGGCCACGTGGCTGGAATACTGATGGGATCTCCACGGCTCTTCTGCACCACTTGGCTGTGCAATAGCAGAGTTTTGGTAGTGCTGGGTTTTTCTGAGACGCTGCAAATGAGCCAGTATTTATTATCGGCATTTTACAAGATGACTGCAGAGTCACGACCCAAGCAGCACACGCCAAAACCTGGCCAAGTGCAGCCCAAGCGACTGTGTCAGGAGTCCCCAGGGGAGGAAGAGCTGTGCACCCCTGTCCACACAAACCTATCTGACATTATGTTAAAATAACACCTACCAAAGCATCTCCCTGACAGAGACGCCAGGCCTCCTGCTCTCCAGAGAAACAGAACAGGCATCTCTGTTTGTAAACAGCCTGCTCCTTTGCCTCCCACAGACCGAAACCACACACGTGCTTAGTTATTCCATGCAGGCACGTGAACCCTTGCACTTGGGTGTTGAAGGAAAGATTTATCCTTGAAGTAAAAAAGAAAATAATCAATCACTTTTAACAGAGCAACTCTTCAAACTCCTACAGGTTCCTTCCAAAGAGAGCGCTAATTCTTTTTCTAACTTCAAATGAGGTAGATAAAGCATCTGCTTGGGGCTCTGCTTGTAAGAATAGAATGTTTATGTGAGATCCCTGAGAATTTTAGGTAACAGCATTTAACAACAACAACAACAAAATAACCTTCCCATGCAATTTTGCTTTGCATTAGTATTCAAACCCCACAGCATTGCTTAGGGGCTGGCATTGTAGCAGCTAGTTCAGAGCTCCCCAACTTGCTCTCTTCCAAACCAGGAAAACGTGATAAAAATCAACACTTACAAGATATTTAAAACAAGACAATAAACAGCAAGAGGAATAGTTTGACAAGATGATGAATCATCAGAAAGCTAAAGGACAAACATCTTAGCAGAGAACATTACGAAGGAGTAATTGATTTCCCCAGAGCAGCAGGTCTGCAGGAGAGACAGCTCAGTTTCTGAAGGCTTTGCCATTCCTGCAGTTCCAGGCTTGGTTTAGAGCTACCATAGTTAGGCAGCAAAATGCTGCACAGTATCTGACATGACCCTGCACTTCTGAAGGCAGCAAACAGCAGACACATAGCAGTCAGTGTCTGTAAATCCATCTGCTGGAAGCCAAGAAGTGCTAAATGCATCAAAATCTATATGGTATATGGTAGAATATTTCCATAAAGGTGGAAACAAACAGGATGACAGAGCTAGAACACAAAGGTACAACAAACACAGCACAGCTTCAGGGGATGACAATACAGATCTAGGTGTCTTGCAGTCCAGTTACTACCAAAAAGGTTTTAATAAAAAAAGAAAGCAGTTTACCTCTGACTATGGCTTCACAAAAATCCTAGGACAAATTATGTGTGTTAAAATAGCAAAACCAGTGGTTTGGAGGAGCATTTGGCTGGACAATTTTGATTCAGGGAGAAAGAAGGGGGGGAAAAAATATATTAAAAAGAGAAAGTGCGATGTGTGGAAAGCTACAGCTCAGTATTTCTTCTGCAACACACTTCAGTTTCCTAAAGTTGAAGCTGCCTTCAAAGCAGAAGCATATAGGCTCTTCTCTCTTAGTTTGTTTACTTTGCCGTTTTCACAATAGGGACTGATCATTAAGTGCAACACAAAAGCTCCTGAATACCCCTGCTGGGAGTGGGGCCTCTGTGCCGAATGCAAAATAACATTCCTGCTTCAAAGAAAACTTACAAGATCCATAGAGACTAAAGACTAAATGTTGACAGATAGAGGCAGAGGCCAGCAAAGGCCACAAAAAAACCCAAAAAACAGGTCAGCAGAGGTAAAACTTCTGAGTCCTGTCCCCTGCAGACAGTATTCCCCCTGCAGCATCAAGAAGTCTCTGAGCATCCTCTGATCCTTTCTCCCACTCCCAGTAATAAAGTGTAGCATCCTCTGAACTCGGAAGGAGACAAGGGACAATGAGAGAAGCTACTCTTGCACTGTGCAGAACAAAAGTCAGCCGTATTTAGTGTTCCTCAAAAGGCTTAGGTGTAAAGTTCACTTCTCTACAGGAATCCAGCACAAAGATCCCTCTGCACTGCATGTAACCGAGGTAAAGCTGCTGCAGAGGAACTGGACAACTTCACCAGACAGTCTCAACTGCAACTTGTCACATTAACTAGAAGTTATTGCTAGAACTCAATTCAAGGTTTGGTAAATTATTGCTTTAGTAATCATAAACCAATTCAGGCTATGAATTAACCTGAAATGATAAAACTAGAGAGTGTTCACATAGTATTAATTGATCTCTTTGGCCACTTTATCATGAATAGTGATTGATTCAGTTTACATTCTTACCCAAGGATACATTTTAAACATGGTTTAAAACTGTGGAAGACAAAACCAACTGTAAGGGGGCAGCAAGAACCATTAAAATAGTTAATAAATAATGCATACAGTGGTAGTGTCTGAAAAACTGCCAGACAGCTACGGTAAACTAACAGAGTTAGCACCTTGCTTGCTATGTCATCTTGTATTTCTCCAAGTGCCCCACAGGACTTCATTTGGGACACAAAATGATGTGCTTGGCTAACTGCAGGCACGTTTTACTTTCTAAAAGAGGCTCTGAGGCCCTTGCATGTTACATGTTGCTATTACACCTGCCCTTGCATTATTTTTTTTCCAAGCTAGGAAGATGCCAACAGAAACTGGCCATACAAGTGCATAAAAAAATAAACAAGTGGAGTTACTTTGTGCATCAGCAGTTCCTGTGTGGTTTTAACTGGCATCACATCCCTATGTCCGAGGTGGTACTTCCCATTAGTCATTACCTCAGCTAAGGTCACCAAGCTCTGATATATGCTACACATCCTCAATCATAACATGTTCTAAGCACTCCTTACAAAGAGGATACTCAGGAGGCCCCGTCGCTGGAGGTGTTTAAGACCAGGCTGGATGAGGCTCTGGCCAGCCTGATCTAGTGTGGGGTGTCCCTGCCCATGGCAGGGGCACTGGAACTAGATGATCCTTGTGGTCCCTTCCAACCCTGACTGATACTATGATACTATGAATACAGATACAGAATTGCTGGTATGTATGAGAAGAATCACTCTTTAAGAATGAAGGAACCACTTCACTTGGAGTCCTTCACAGCAAAGATTAGAAATAGACTGAACAAGGAAGAATGAGACCATTTTTCTGTTTGGCCTTCTGGGGTTTTGTTGTGCAAGAACACAAAGCACAATCTGAAAGTCAAACCTGTTTTCCTAGCCTCCTGAGCTTTTACAATCCTAGATTTTAACCTGGATTTTAAGCATAGACCTAGCAATCCCTCACATCCAGTTGAATCAGGAAGGCAGCGTGCTGTCATTGGTTCTGGGTGTGGGCTGAGGAACACAGCTGGCAGGGGACAGCAACTTGAGGTCCAAGACTCAGAGAAAGAAGGAGAGGACCTAAAGCCTCTCCTTGAGCCCCTACAGACTGATAAAAGTCAGAATATCCACCAGTTTTTCAGAGCCAGAAACCACCAAACTCACTGCAACATACTGCATCCTTCCTGCCCTGGATTCCCCCCGACTCTCCCTGCTTGCCCCCAGGAACCCTCCATCTCCCATACATCAGCTGCCCACTAAAGCCCATTTCAGGCTAAGGAAGCTGCTGGATGGGCAGCTGCCCAGGGGGAAGCAAGTCACACAGCACCAGCTGGGTATCTATTTTCAGTGGGGAGACTTTTAAAGGTACATTGCTTCTCTGGAAGGGGCTCATGCTCATGAAGATGAAGTAATTCTTCAAAGGACCAGGGTGCACACAGTCCCTCACTCAGAAGCACTACCAAAGCTTTCTTCAGTCTTTTGGACATCACACAAAAGACCCAACATATGCTTTGCAACAGTAAAAATGGGTAACTCATTTTTTTATAATCTTTCAGGCAATGCCTCATCATGGCAGGATGCTGTTCCTCACTTCCTGGCAACTGAACTTCCCTTAGCAGTGTCCTATAAACAGCTCCAAATTGGAATGGCTCATTGCTATACTGCAGACTCAGAATTCCTCACCTCTCCATCATCTGTTTCGCCAGTAACTTCTAGCGGATTAGCAAGACTTCATTTTCCCCTGCAGAAAATGAACTGTTTATGCTCCAGACTCCTGATGACACATACATAAATCTGGGGAGGGGGACACATAAATTGGCAAGAGATGGGTAGGATCCCGCTGACAAACTCCATAGCCAAGCACATTGCAAATAAGTAACAAGATATCACACTTCTGTGCTGTTAAAAAGGTCACCAGATTATCCACATTTGTTTTAGATAAAGACAAACTACTTCCAAAATCCTTCTTTCATTGTGCTTTCTCTTCCAGCTATACAGAATCCATGCCAAGGATGTACTTTGTCATGTAGCAAACACAGAGCAAAATGCAGTTGGCAGGTTTTGTTACAATCACTAAGAAGGAAAAAGTTAGCAAAAAAAGTAACATGCAGACACCACTTCTAAGGGAGCAAGACATTTTCAGTGTGTTCCTTTAAAAGCAAACAAACTACACACACCTAAAGGCTTTGCACAGCTTTAACCAGAAATGGAATGGGACAAGAGCTTTTGGATGCACTGCAAAAGACTAAGAGCAACAATTTTGTTAAGAATCCAAAAGCTGCTCTGTGGGAGCAGCACAACTGCTCACACAGCCTATACTCTCCTCTATTCCCCATATATCTGCTTATGCCTTATTTGGGACAAGTGCATTTCTTCAGCAGGGAGAAAAATTCCTAACTGCTTTGCACTGGCAAAAGAAACATTAGCTCAGGGTGCCTCTGCCATCAGATTAAAGCCACATAATAGCACACTGCTTTAGGTAAGGGCAGAATTTGTACGGCCTCTCTGGCAATGTCACTCAACACTGAACTTGATTTTGAGCAAGGATCATTAAGGGAAACATCAACTTGAGCTTAGAATAGAATAGAATAAACCAGGTTGGAAAAGACCTTTGAGATCAAGTCCAACCTATCACCCAACACTATCTAATCAACTAAACCATGGCATTAAGTGCCTCATCCAGTCTCTTCTTAAACACTTCCAGTGATGGTGACTCCACCATCTCCCTGGGCAGCACATTCCAATGGCCAATCTCTCCTGTGAAGAACTTCTTCCTAACATCCAGCCTAAACCTCCCCTGATGCAGCTTGAGACTGTGTCCTCTTGTTCTGGTGCTGGTTGCCTGGAAGAAGAGACCAACTCCGTCCTGGCTACAACCTCCCTTCAGGTAGGTTGTAGCCATCTGTGTAATTTCAAATACCTTTTGGAACTTCCCCACTGTACCACACCATATTGCACCACCTCTGCAGGGCACAACCTGCAGCGCTCTGAGACGCTGTGCACCCAGCCGAAGCAGAGATTATTTCACACCACTGTTCACCAGATGTAAGCAATGTGCTGTACCCTGTTTCCATCAGCTCTTTTAACCTCCCCACAAGAAATTACCAGCCTTTTCCTATTGCTAGCATTGAAAACCAAGCCAGAAGGATCCCTCTCAAAGTAGCTGATACCACAACGAGCATACATGTGTGAAAGAAGCATTTTCCAGGGAAAAGGCCGAGGGAAGGCAGTGCACATTTTGTCTTGCTTCTTCAGAGAGTTCACTTTGGACTTTTCATGGCCTCAGAAGCATGCTCATACCTCTTAACTAGCCTTTGGAGTGAGTAAAAGGACACATACTCAGCAGCTGTTTCCTAAAGCACTGTCACTTAAGGAGCCCCCAGACTTCTGCTTCAGTAAGTTTTCCTGCAGTCAAACCTAACTTCTCTATCTGAAGAGGATGTGCCCCCCAGTATTCACATTTCCACTTCTGCTTCACAGAGCAGACTTTCCAAGGTACTTTCTACTCTAAAATAAATATTCACTTTGGAGTAAAAGGTCACAGCAGATTCCTTTGCACTATTTGTTCTGCTTTCACCCCATAACTTGGTTTGGTGAGGACCCTTGAACAAGTTTGGCACGGGATTTGCGCTGACGTTCTGCACAGAAATACGTGTCATCCGCGGTGCAAAAATGCCATCCACACAACATGGGATGCAAATGAAGAGTCAGACATAACAAAGCAGCCAGAGTAAGCAAAGGCTGCATTACAGATGCACCTAGCAGAACAACCCTGCATTAATGGAACATATGCCATGAATTGTCTCCCAGTACTAGTTTATGTTGGTTCCTGTCATCTCTGACCCCTCCAGCTGTCTTGCAAAGAAGAAATTAGAGTAACATAGTAGAAAGATGACTTCTCTTTTATTTAGAGTAAACCCCTCAATTTCTCTCATGGATAGCATAATTCAATATTACACCAACTCTGGAAGAAAGTGCTGAGAAATAGCAACTTGCTTGAAGGCAAACAGTTCTTCTACTTGGTGTCTGTTTATACAAAGACTAAATGATCAAACACTGATATTTTGGAACAAGTCATACACCTGGGACTTGGGTCAACAGCCCAGAGTAACTGATCCTCACCTGCTGTCTGGGTGATGGCTTTCAACCGCAAAGCACCCATCAGCTGAACCTGGCCAGCTTTGGGAGTGCATCAAGCAAACCCACAGAACAGCACCCTAGGTGTGGAATGAAATTACCCACATGGACCCTTAGCACTACAGAAACTATCAAGGTTCAAACTCACATCTTCACTTATTTTGCCATCACTTTCCTCTGTTGATAAATCCTTATTTATATTATTTAACATCCAAAAGGACTGTGGGTTCATATCAAACATGAAGCAGTTGCCAAGGTCCCTCACTGCACAAACAAAAGCTGCTTTCCAGAAACATGCTTCCAGAGGCTATATGCTAAGTACCAGCTACAAAGACACTTCATACAAGAAGAGCACAATGTGAATCTCTACAACCATCTCCTTTTGCAGCTGATCAAAGTTGGTCTACCTCTGCAAAATGGGAACAAAACTGTTGCTCAAATGCTTAGAAACAAGAAATGTTCTTTGTTCAGAAAAGGGTGGGAGGAATAGAAGCTGAGATGAACATCAGTGAGAATAAGAAATAAAAAGGGAGAGCAGGAAAATGTGATCTTTTGAAAGTAAAAAGGTGCCAGAATAGAGGGACCACAGACACGGACATGAAACCAAGTTTCCATGGTGCGCTGAGGAAAAATCCAAACAGAAAGTTCATCTCTGTGCCAGTGATGAATTGTCCTGCAGGTGACTCAGACATGTTGTGTGGGGTAAGGGGTGGCTGAAGTTCAAGCCCCCAGCATCTCTGATACAACTCTGACAAAGTGCCGGCCTGCCCTGCACAATCAGTCACATATGTGGGCCCTGGGAAGCAGCCACACCACAGAGAGCAATTGAACAAGCAGCTGAATGTTTCCATGTGTCACTGCCTTGGGCTAACAAAACCAGCAAGCTCTGCCTGATGTTAGAATGAAGGAGTAGATTTCCAACAAAAAGGGAGTTGAGGATTCAACAATAGATACCAAGAAGAGACAGGAGTTGATGCAGTACTAACAGAAATCAGCAGCTTTGAGGTAGTATCATCTCACATGGGTTCTTTCTAACAGTTCATGAGGTAGGTGACTATTTAGCTTCCTTCCAATAGCAACTGATACTTCTAAAGTCCTAGAATAGAATAGACCAGACCAGGTTGGAAAAGACCTTCAAGATCAAGTCCAACCTATCACCCAACACTATCTAATCAACTAAACCATGGCACTAAGTGCTTCATCCAGTCTCTTCTTAAAAACTGCCAGGGATGGTGACTCCAGCACCTCCCTGGGCAGGTCATTCCAATGGCAAATCACTCTTCCCATGAAGAACTTCTTCCTAACATCCAGCCTAAACCTCCCCTGGTGCAGCTTGAGACTGTGGCCTCTTGTTCTGGTGCTGGTTGCCTGGGAGAAGAGACCGACCTCCACCTGGTTACAACTTCCCTTCAGGTAGTTGCAGAGAGCAATAAGGTCTTCCCTGAGCCTCCTCCTCTCCAGGCTAAGCAACCCCAGCTCCCTCAGCCTCTCCCTCAGGGTTTGTGCTCCAAACCCCTCCCCAGCTTTGTTGCCCTTCTCTGGACACATTCCAGCAACTCAACATCTTTCCTAACCCGAGGGGCCCAGAACTGGACACAGAACCTATTCTGAAATACTTATTAAAACATAAGTTCTGACACATACATACCAAGAAAGTAATCATTATTTTTTAAGCACAACAGCAGATCCTGTAGTGGCAAGCAAGGTATAGATGGTCCAGGCTTGCCTTAAGGCCTTAACATACACCTGCCCTACTACACAAACCATGACCTCAGAGTTTGGTGAGCTGTGGAAGCTGCTAAGATGAGGACGCCTTGGAAGCTCCCTCAGCTCCCAGGGCATGTCTGGCTCAGGTTCACTGAAGAATTGTTTCTGGCTTCCCCTTCCCCCCTGTATCAAACTGGGTTCTATACACCTAAAGATCTTAATCTTGGAAAAAAATTGCCTGAATGAGAAAAATAATTGCAAAAGAGTAGGCAGGGAGGCAGCATGATGAGTGCAGTAAAAAGGGGTTGCTTTGGTGCTAAAATTGGTATAACCAGAGTTTAGCCAGAAGTAAAACACCTGAAGAGGGGTTCTCCACAGCGCTGATTCTGGGTCTGCTTTCAACTGAGCGTGAGCCAAAGAGCTGCTCCTCAGAACTGCAGACCAATGTCTGCTCAGCCCAGTCCTCCCAGAGCAGACCTCAGCAGCACATTGCAGTGTCCTCACAGCATCTGCATGGGGTCAGAACACAGCTTTTTCGCTAGTTTAAACACAGCTGGGTAATTCAGTAAGTGGTTAATAAACTGCTAACACAAAAAGTATTATTCAGCAAGCCTGCTCAACTTTGCAGGAAGTTTTCTTGAGCAAACCTGACCTGTTTGGTCAACAGATTTCTGCAGACAGAAGTTTAAGTTGCAGCTGAGTAATGCCTTTAGTGGTGTAGTCTTCTGAACTGTATGACCAGCAAGGAAACATCTGTGTTCACTTTGTTTGTTCAGCTAGCTTTAGAGCATTAGGGATAATAGAAAAGCTTTTTCTCAAGGACTGAGGGCTCACATCTCAGCAGCTGGAATGGCCAAAGGGGGTTTCTGTGTCTGGGTGGTTTTTTCCCCCCTTCATACACATACCAAAGGATTACTTAAAGGAGATTGGCAATCCTACAAGAAATACTAGGCTTGCAGTACAATAGGAATGTTCATGAATCAATACAAGACAAATGTATTTATGTTGATCTGTGCCAACCAAAGGACTTCATAAACATTGATGTTGAATCCTTAAAAACAAACCGTGCCAGAGTGAAGCAGCACAAGCTTCAGCTAATGGTGAGCTAACACCAGGCTCTGGGAAACAGCAGCTTCCATAGACAACCTCCAGGCTGAGCACAGGTTTTAGGCCACAGATGTGTGCAGCTCATGGAAAAATTATCCTGATTACAGATGTAGCAGAAAGAAGATAAAATGAGTTCCCTCCCACCAACTGCGCTGAAACAGAAACAGCTGCTGCGAGGCAGCCAGGCACAACCCCAGCCCACAGCACTAGCTACAGAATCTATCTGGCAAGTGGTTACCATCCCTGCCCAGACCTGGACCATCCATCCCACCAAATCAATCTATCAGACAGCTGAAGCAGCAGGGTCTCTTGGGGCAGGAAAGATGACAGCACAACCCACCCAGGTAGGTTAAGGGCTGGCAACTGTTTTGTCAACTATTTTTGCTCAAATTCCAGACTCTGAAGCAAAGAGAACTCGTCCGTTTCTGGGAGACCTGCACGGGGTAACAGTGGGCACAGGTCCAACACAGAACCTCTATTGGAATAAGAATTTGTCACAGCAAAGTACTGCTACATGGTCTCCTCAGTCACCTAACCACGGTTTAACACCAGCAAATAAGCACTATGCAGCCACTCCCTCTCCCCAGCTCTGCAGTGGAATGGGGAGAATCAGGAGCAAGAAGACAAAAAAGAAAAATACAGGTGTGGGTGCCTGAAAATAAAATACAGGTGTGCATGCCTGTCTCTGCCTGCTTATCACTTACAAACTTGAGCTCTGAGTGCATTTCACCCTCGTAACCATGGAGGGAGGAAACCCCAAAACCACCAAACCACCATCTCTCTACTAAAGAGATGATTCAAACTCCTACAGCATATCTACATCGCTGCCATCCTAACCCTAACAGACTGAAACAGTGGGGAATACATTTTGCTGCCTGCAGGCAGCCTACAACAGGCAAATGCTGCACAAGTGTTATTGTAAGAAAAATGGGAACCAGTCTTTCAAACTGGGCAACTACAATTCGGGAAGAAAGCAGCTTGCCAACGACAGCAAGCAAGGAAAACAAACCCACACCAATTTATTCCAAGGAGAAACACCATCCTATAGCCCAGTTACTACTTATCAAGTGTCTAATAGAGACATGAAGTACTTTTCTCTGCAATTACATTAATCCACCTCCTAAGCTACTGTGCTACCAACACAATCCCACCTAAGCTACTGAAGCCAATGCTGTGACTCCCAGCAACGTCAAACTAGGACTTGAACCAGCTTCTGCAACCACTGAGAAAACCTCCAGAAACAGGAGTGAATTGGTCAAGGAGGAAGGTAATACACAAGACTATGACTAAACTAACCACAAAATACAAACATTATGTAACAAGTACAACAAACTGCACCTTGCTCACAGACTACCAGAGGTTTCAGAGCACTAAAGAGGTTTGTTTAGGTAGCAGACTTCAGATCAAAGCCTGGCTAGGTCTGGTAACCAAAATGAAAATGCAGCCCAGAAGTTGAATCAGGGACATTAAGAAATTTAAGGGTTTCCTTTGACTTCTTCCTTCCAAGTGACACATAGCCCACAAGCAGAAATCATCTAAAGCACAGTGTATGACTGTTGAACAATCACTAGAAAATTACGGCGACATTTCAAAAGCAACAGAACTGCTCTCCGTCTGTCACTGAGATGTCCATACTGTCCAAATAAAGGATCCTTGAAGGGCCACTGACCTGAGAGAGCCTTATTTTCCTCCACATGGGTCCTTGATATGAGAATTACTGCAAATTTACATCAACACAGCTACAAAGTGAAAATCCTCTGAAGGACTTCAACTACAGAATGAAGTATCCTGGTGGTAGCATTCTGACAGCATGACATCTGACAGGGTGCTGATGGTACTAAAAAGGACAAGCCCCAAATTGTCTTAAAGCACTGTGTCAAACTTCCCTGAACTCTACTACAGCACTTTTTTTACTTAGGTATTTGGCTGTATAAAGGCAAACAAACCCTATAACCTAACTTCCACATAAAGTACTTTTGGGCCAAATTCTGCTGTGTGGAATATGTGCATAAAGCCATGGGTCCCACAGCAGCTGCAGAACCGAAGTCTCAAGCTACGTGACCCTACCAGAATGCCAAACAAACCTTGCACTTCCTCTGCATCAGCCACCTCTGAAAACGAGCACTTGTTATGAGAATCACTTCTGGAAAATTCCTGTGCTCTGAAAGGGTGATAAATGCATTTAGATTTATCCCATTTTCAAATTGATTGTGCTCCCAGAGGTCCCACAGACGTTTTACAGCTGACCTCTTAATTTTCTTCCCAACGTCCCCCACGTATGCTCCTCTCTTGCAAGAAACTTGTCCTGCAACTTAAAACCTAAACTCTCCTTCTGCCCATTTCAAGAGGCATTTTGATGAAGCCCTAAGGAAAGGGATCAAGCATCTGCAAACTCACATTCCAAATGCCCACTGCAGCTTCACACAGGGAGAAGCAAGCAGTGGCCAGTGCTGTCAGCTTTTCCTAGATATCCAGAGATGAGAAAAAAAATCAACTTAAAAAAACCCCCAACAAACAAACAGAAACTAACAGAAAAATATCCTATTTTATAAATGAAGGCTGAGAGTGAGGAGGGGAAGTCACTGGAAAATGAGTGTGTTGGAGGCCATCTTTTTCTAATAAACAGTCATTAATCACTCACAGTCACTTAGCACAGGAGGCCATGCAGGGGCAGTCTGGCTGGTGTAAATGTTTAATACTGAATTGGAGTAGAAAGGCTGAGGAAAGTGTCATTGCAGCTAGAGTGCTACCTGCTAACAGAAACCTTCCTGTGGTTTCAATGTTATCAGGGCCTGATCTGGGCTTTTGGGAACACAATGGCATCATCTTGCCGTGAAGTCACGGACACAGCAAATGTCACAGTGCCAACTACAGAAAGCCAGACAGCCATGAGCTCATTACACTGTTTTATCACTGTAGTGCTGCAAAATACTATCACCTATTTTGATCATATCTCTGCTATTAGGAATACAAACACGGGGATGATGATCAGCCTGCGAGGCAGACTGAGCAGGAATCTCCAGCTCCCTCCCATGGGGAGCCACGGAGCACACAGCCACTACCATGCACTGGCAGACAACATGCCAGAAATACAGACATGAATGTCCTCCTCTGTGTGCACAGAGCTGAAGGAGCAGGATGCTGATGGGTTTACAAGAATATTTCAGAATCCTCCTCCTGCCGCCCCCTACTCACTTAGCAGCTCAGTCAGAGCCAACTACAGTTATAATTATCACCATAATTATTATTTTAATAGGAACCAGTGACTTATCAAAATATTGCACTGAAAACTTGCACATCTTTTCTTGTAAGGCTGCCAAAAAAGCTGGCTCATGGCTGAGGTGCTGCTCCATGTACTGCTGCTAGCAGACAGCACCTCCAAGTTTCTATTTATGCAGCTGAGTGACTAAACTCAATTCCAGTGCATGCCAAAATGTAAGCAATTGCAGGCACAGTAGCTGTGCAAAGTATTATTATTCTCCTAGTGTATACACACTAACAGCTTTGTTTACTACACTGACTCCTCTTCTGCTTGTTTGCTTGAGTTTTACACCCTGTATGCCAAGGTGATGAACTTACATGCCTTAAGGTAGCCACCTGAGTCCATATCTACATATATTCAAACATCTGTGTCAGACACTCACAGAACATTCTAAGTGCATAAGCAAGCAAGTCTGTGGGCATTTCAGTCCATATAGTTGCATGCCTAGTTTTATCTCCACCTACCCAAACATGAACCTTTGCAGGCAACAAGCTGCCATTTTTCATGAGAGTATTTTTCTTCTACCAGGTAATATTAGCTTGGTAACAGATCATTTTTCCTTCACATGTTTGTTCAAGATGACCCCAGTCCTCTGGAAACTCTTCATTTCTACACAGAAGTCCAATTCAAATTCCATAGTTAGCAGATGGCCATTTAACTAGTTAGAGCTCCAGGTACACAGCCAGGCCACGTTAAAAAGATAACGGATGGCCATGGCAGCTGTGAGGCTCTCCATCAACAGTGGCCAGCTGTCATCCTGCAGATAGAATGTGTGACACAAGGACGCCACTTGCCTCTCTGACATGTGGCTGTAAGTCTCTGAAGAGCCACAGATTTGCCATAGAAACATCACTTCTCAGGTTGGTTTGCTCACCTCCCAAGGAAGGGTCAAGAGCCTGGATGCACTTTCAGGGAACTCGTTTGACTTTAGACAACACAGCCACAACCTCCACCACTTTTTCTTTCAGAGACATTTTAACTCAACCACGTGTCCTCCTGAATGCAACTACAAAGAACAAAGACAACTACAAACAGGCTGAGTTTTAAGAACAAAACAGACAACCTCTCAGAAATTCAGAGAGCATGAAATCCAAAACTCACCATACAGCAAAGTCAGCAAATAGCATCAGCTCGAATCAAAATGCTCTCGGACTCCACCAGCACAACTGCACCACAAAAGTGCATGTCAAGGGCAAGCAAAGGCTGTAGTATGAAGTAAAACTGAGCATACATGACTCATTCAACCAAATCCAGGAACTAAGGTTTGCAGTGTCATTCAGCTTTACAGAGTGTTTTAAAGAAGCATCCCACTTACTCTCTAATAATATAACAGAACAGCACTAAGAGTAGTAGCTTGAAAACACAATGTATGTGGGAAGCATTCAAGATCTGACCTCAGACTCAACCACACACTAGTTTGAAATCTTTTCTAGCTAACTTTTGTCACTAAGCTGATATTCATTCATTGTGAAGTTTAATTTCATTACCACACACACACACAGACAAAGAAGAGAAACTAAGAAAAAAAACCCCACACCAACACAAAAAGAAAACAAAACAAGCAACCAAGCAGCCAATTATAGGCATGCTATAAATAGTTCATCCCCTGGAGGAATCCTCTAATCATCTCTAAAAATAAGAAGTCACATGATTTAAGTGTCCTTCACTGACCCTTTTGGTACTTCACATAAAAGCATGTACTTTGCAAGGTTACATCATATCTATATGTTTAGGCAAGGTCACATGTTGCTCAATTTTTCTATCCTGGTCTCTTCACTTCTACTTTATACTCAAAGGCAGTAAAGCACTCAGTGCTCTATCAGATGTAAAGCTTGGGAGTAACTCCGCAGGAGGCACTGGTCTAAAAGGCATCAAGACCATCTTCCACATCCAAGTGAAGCCTAGAAATCTCCTTTTCCTGCCTGAAAACAGCTTGTAATACTAGCCTCTTGCTGATTTCTTTCTGGATCCATCCACACTAATCAGTCCATTGACTCATCCTGCCTTTAGGCTGCAGAGTGCCAATCACAGCAAAATTGTGATAGGCGAGTGAAAAAAAAAATCACAGAAGAGTCTGTAGAAGTCCTGTGCTGAACAGCTTCCTGATGGCAATGCTGCAAAAGTTACACTGATGACTCCTGTTGAGTACTAACAGTTATAAATGCTGTGCAGCCTGGAAGCTCTTCAAGGCAGGGACCTTTCCTCACACACGTCTGTAAAGCTTCTAGTGCCCAGATGGTGCCACACAAACGAATAATAATTATATTTCCATGTAGACCATTATTGTGCATAATGTAAATTGCTTTCACTGATCCGAGAGGAAATCATTTTCTCATTTTGAAATGAAAAGAGAGAGTAAAAATAATGATTACTTGGTTGACGCCATTATTACAACAATAATTACATTTGTGGGTCCGGAGCCCTCAGCTGGTCCGTACGGACTATGATGGAGCTATGCCAACACAGAGCAGCTGACGAGCTGGTCCCACTCTTTGCTGAAGATCTCAAACGACTTCACAAGGACTGATTACTTCAAACCTACACCACTTCTGTGTGGGAAGTTAATAAAACACGCTGCAGACTAGGGAAGAGAAACGCCAGACCTGGATTCCTGCAACAGCACAGCAAGTATCTGGGCATCGCTGCCATGGCACCTCTCCCTCATTGGCACAGAGGAGCAGGCTTGTGCAGAGATTCAGACCTCAAATGAGCTGAATTGCCTTCTGGAGGCACTCATCTCTCTCCATAAATTAGAAGGTCTTAGACTGCCTGAATTAAGCACCCCAGAGTTTGAGAGATTCAGTCAGGTCTTAAGCACCCAAAAGGGGACAGCCTCAGTCAGCAGCACCAAACCTAAAAGGGACAAATACAGCTGGAAATTACCAGAGCTCAGCTCCCCTGGAGGTGAAAACACCAGCATACAATCATCAGACTAAAGCAGACCAGACTGGACAGTGAACAATTGAAACCCCCTAAACTACGTGTTGCTTTTAGCTATGTGGCTCTAAACACTTTGCTGCAGATGCCAAGAGGTTACTGATGGGAGAAAGCAAGCAGGACTCTGACATTCCCTGCTCCCAGAGGACACTCTCCTGTTCAGCATGTACTCTGTGGCACAGCATTAAAGGCTTACCATTTGTTATAAAAATGAAGAGGGGCTGAGGTTCCCAAGCCTAAAAATCAGGCTAAACCACTTGAAAGTGCTGCTCATCAAAGAGCACCAACACAAGCAGTTACAGACACCAACACCTGAGCATCCCACAAGCATTCCTGCAGGGATGCTCCTGCATCCGCCCAAATCGGACACCCCAACAACCCACTTTAGAAGGAAAAATACAGGACACTGTATCCCATTTAAAGAGTCACTGTAAAAGCTCCAGTGACGTGTCAGACCTAATTTTAACACTGTAATGCAAAAATCAGGAAGCATTTGATTGAAATAAATCCTTGAGGTTATGTCATTTGACTGTTTCTGCAAATTAAGTTTACTTCATGCTTTCATTGTGCTCCTGCCGCTTCACCAAGCCCTAATAAGATGCTGTATCAGATATCATTGACTTTCAGTGCTGAAGGGAAAAAAATAGCAAAAAATATTTCTCCCTACAGCTCAGCCACACAGGAGGTAGTGAGGGCCTTTTACACCAAGAAGTACCCATTCTGCAATAGCTGACAAGAAGTAAATGGGATTTGTATGCCTCCTGTACAACAGCTGGTCTTCTCCTGCTAAAAAAGCCACACCAAAAACTCTATTTCAAAGGGAACATCTGCAAAATCCCATCATACATTAAAAGCATAAATAAAACAACTCAACAAAAAATACACTGGTGGCCTGAAAAAGACTTCCGATGGCGTAACCAATTAACACAGATCCACTTCATGTAATACCTTCCCACATCCCCACAGAGAAGATGCTTAAGGAGGCAACTGCTGCAGGAGTCCATCAATCTAATCTGGTGCTAATACTCTTCTTAAATAATGCATATGTTAGTTCTCTGTCACTGAAAAGATTTGTTTGCTATATTAACATGTGCCTTGTTAAGTGCTAAGACTTTGTTAAAATCATTATGCAGCTTCTAGATGCAGATGCACTGTCTCCCCCCTTTCCCATCAGGAAACGGTTAGTTGTTTCCATTCTCCTTTTCAATAGTTATTTAAGCTGTACTGCAGCACAATTAAGCTCCTGTTAACAAGCAAAACCCTACTTAATGGTCAGTGCCACAGACCCATTCTCTAAGAAATGTATCCTTTTTTTGCTCTAAGTCATTGACTATATTCATCATCTAAGGTACCCTAGCTAAGTTGTTTCACTGAGACCAGATAAAATGAGTGAGGACCCAGCTTCCAGAGTTCCATTCGCACTGGAATCACCTTTAACACACAAACAATTAGCTCCCTTTAAGCTCCCTTGCACCTTCCAGGTCTGGAAATTTTCCAGAAAGCCCTTCTCCTTTCATTTCTTCTGTTCAGAGGCCACATACCTACATCGTCAAGCTGCTTAGAGAAGATGTTTAAATAGGTACCATCTGGTACCATCCATCATACATGGAACCAATATATTCACCAATGTCAGCAAAAAGGGTAAATTAGGGGTGAAATAACTCTTTTTTTCCTTGAAATAGCTTTTGTTTTCTGGATCTTAACAGAATACTTCATGCTTAAGTGCAACTTTGTAGAGCCAAGCCCCAGCAACTAGACCGAGTCTTCCAGTGGTAGCCCAGTTCTTTGCCCAAGGCACAAGCTCTCCTTTAATGCCCACCTTGTTACCACCCCAGTGCTTCAGTGCAGGTGCTATTCTGAAACCTGTGTGCCATGCAGAAACTCACTTGTTGAGTACCTCCCACATAGATAATGCACTGATGCTAGGCAGAGGGGAGGTCTGAGATGTGCATTTGTTGCTGGCAGAACAGCACTGGGAAACATTAGAGGGATAAATACTCTCCAAAAGAACAATAGCCTGTTTTCTGAAAAAGAAAAAAAAAAGGAAAAAGGAAAAAAAAAAATCCAACCACCAAGCTTGCTACACAAGATGAATTCTGCACCACTCTTACTTTAGGAGAGGATTTGGAAAAGGTGAGGGAAATATTTAATGCATAGAATTCAGATAAACTGCAGCAAAGTTTCCCGGGTTTTCTTTCCCCTCATTTTCTCCAGCATTAGAGTTGCTGCTGTCTTGCTGTCTCAGAGGAGTAGATGGAAGCATTTGCTAGTTTTGGTAACCAACAGGTATTACAAAGCTTGGGCACACATAACCACTTTCTGCTTCTTGCATCTTCAGTTTGGTGCAGCTCAGAGTGCATCAGCAGGAAGTGACCAGGAAGGAACAAAGACAAGAAGGAACAAGTAAGAAACATAAGTTGCCTGAGCACCTTCAGGATGGAGAAGCAATGGACTTAGCACAACTCTCCACACTCCCAGGAGAAGTACCACCACAACTTCCACTACAGAAATAAACCCAAGGAAGAGAGGCACTAGTGATCCTCAGAACTGTCCTCCCTGGCTTAACTTTTGCTTGGAGTTAAAGCAGATAATCCTCATTGCCCCCACCCCCAAACATCACACTTTCTTTTCACATTACAGTAGAGAACACGTCGAGCTATGGACAGCTCTGTCTGGCTCCTCTGCTGCCCTCCTGCTGAAAGGAACATGCCATTTCATTCAAATGAACACACAGGATTGCAGACTGAAGAACTGCTTTGATCCCACACCAGCAAACAAGAGTTATATTTCACTCAGCTGACAAAGTAACAATGCACTGGCATTTCTGCTTGATGGTCAGGCAGGCAATAGTGAAAATCTGACATTGTCATGAGGCCTGAGGGAGAATTACATACCCACAGGCATAGCCTTCAATGTCTAATGCCAAGGCAGAGGCCACAAACAGGCAGCATGAGCACATCACTGAGACACTCAACTGCCTCTCAGCGCAGCACTGTGAGTGAGTTAAGACCACAGTAGATGCTCTGCTCTCACATCCCTCTCACCAACAGCAGTCCTGAAGCAGGGATTTGCATACCTTTTTCTTCCCTTTGGGCTCCCAACACAACATCCACCAACAAGCCCCTCCACCATTGCTAGCAGGCAGCATTAAAAAAGCCTGAACTCAAGCAGCAAAGAGCTGTTGCATACTTTTCAAATACTTTCACATCAAAATCGATCCTTTCTCAAAAGGTAGCTTAATTCTTCCATGCTCTCAATGCTTGAGTTTTGCTAAAATGAATAAAGCTTGTGCAAAGGGTGCTGGTGAACCACTGCAAAAATCATACATGGTTGCAAGTACCCACTAAAATCACTGCTACTCATACAGCTGATCCTTCTTTAAAGATCTCCATAAGCTGGTTTAACTAAATGTGGACCAACTGCAGGAACCTTCTCATGAGTAATGAATACTCCAGATGTAGTTGGCCAGAGGAACTATCACAGCAAATGTTTTCAGTTGCAAAGTAGCTCAATTCAAAACTGTTTCTTCCTGCCAAGTTGGCAATTCACATTCAGTCATGCACAGGTACAGCGGCAATGCTTTTTACTCTGGTGAGAGCTCACTTCCCAGATGAAATGCTTATTGCTCACACCTGACAGCATTTAATACAAGTCTCAATACCTCTTACACACCTGGTTCACAGGATTGCATTTCTTCTTCCACAGACACAAAATTACCAAATCCTCCCACGCTGATGTCCGGCTCAGTAAAGTAAAACACCTGCCACCATTTCAGTCTTATACATAGACCGAAGAAAAACCAAGCTAAATAAAACCACTGTACCCTCAAATGGCAACCTTCAGACACACATTTGAGAAGCACTGTGTTCTGAAAAGGGTCCAAAATCTGCTTTGCCTAACTATTTAGTATAGAGAGTCTTACAAAGGCAGTTAGTGGGGTGTCCAGGTGGTAAAGACTCTTCGAAGTTGAAAACGTAATCAAGTTCTACATCACAGGCACTTAGCAGCCTCTTGAGAAAATACTCTGCAAAGATATATTAAACACAGCGTTCCAATAACAAGACCAAAGACACATTGAAATTGCTATTATTTTTTGGTTGAAATGTAAAACTGAGAAATCCTGGAAAGAAAAAAAAAATCCTTGAAGGGTCTGGGATGCACTTACCCAAAAGGCACTTGGATACAATGAGACTACTGTATTCACACCAGCCAGCTTCACCAACTGTTGCAAAACAATCTGACACACACAAAGTATGGGAAACTTGGACTGAGAATGATAATAACTTTGCATGGACATTATAGAAATTGCATTTTAATGTGGAAACAAAGCCACATTAAAAAACACACCAAAAAAACCCAACAAGAACAAAAAAAAAGCCACCACAAAATGAAAACTCCATGCACACCGATTCTGTATTGTGCAATCCTATTACACAGATTTTCCTCATGAGTTCAGCCAGAAATCAAACCTGGGCCTGCCTCAGAGACAGGCATCATAAGTAGGGCTAGGTAAATCAGCATTTGCATGTCAGGAGTGCCTGAGAATTTCACCTACCAATTTAAGCAAGCTGCCAGGTTGTTAGGGCAGAAACCTGCACAAATCCAATTTCCCTATCACATTTCCACCAAGCACACATTCTAATCAATAGACGGATGCTTAAGTGTGAGGTTTTGTATTCTGATTAAAGTAGCGTTAAGGATGATAGCCACTTCCCAGTGTGTAGGTTAAGCAAAGCCACAAGTACCATAAAGTCATCTCGAAGAAGTGTTGCCAAATCACCTCTTAACAAGGCGTTGTCAAGCACTCTGCCGCTAGTCTTGAGCGTCGTTGGTTTGCTGGTTTTTTTACTACCAGTGCCAGACACTGTGGGACAGCCCAGTGTGCTCCACACTAGTCATTTAGCTAACAAAAGGTACACAGGTACACTCCACGTGTTTTAAAACATGTTTTCTATTTGGAACCCCAGTGCTCCATCTTTAGGTCTTTGATCAAATCTGTATGCACAAAGGCATGATTCATAACTGCCAGCATCACAATAATCATATTCTACATCTGCATGTCACCAGCTCAGAAACAATTAGCTCTCAGCCCTGAACTTGGCACTTGTTCCAATGCACCGGGCACAAACCAGACCCTGTGCCAGGCCATTTGCAGGACAACTCCTAACTGTACTTGTTCTGACAGTGCCCTGGAGCCCACGGAAGAGGATTATTTCCTAGAAAGCCTAGTGAGCTGGGTAGCAGGGCTGGAGTGCCAGGTGCAGCCTGCCCTCTCCCGGCCCCCCTCCTGCCCAGAGTTCAGCACCCTCCAGTCTTTGATAAACCACAGTGGAGAGACCAGAAGGAAAATATCTGTAAAAGAATGGGACAGAAGAATAGAAGAGAAATAGAACAGGAAAAGAGGCAGACGGCAAAATCAGTGGAGCCTAAACAGTTACACTTACGAACACAGCAAGCACCAAGATAAGACTGCATATAGAGACAAAAATTGAACTCAGGAAGCAAGAACTTTAATTTTCACATATAGAAAGCACAGCTGGATGGGTATGCACCACCTTTCAGAACAGTTATCCCAAATGTCAGAGACAGAGCACTCATGTGCCCAGGGCACAGTTCTCTGCAGCCTTTTCTGTGGCTGAAACACCCACAGTCATTTATGAGAATAAATCATCTCTGAGCCCCAGGCTCTTGCTTTCTCTTTCAAGATGTAAACAGAAATAGACAAAAATGCACATGCATATTTCAAGAGGCAACACTTACTTATGGTAAGCCGAATGCTAAAAGAATTAAGAGAAAACCAAAGGAAGCTTCTCTTGAGCTGATGAATACTACACAGCAGTGGCACATGCCAACGTGTATTTCTGAGGCTTGCTTTAACTGACCAAGAAGTCTCTCGGTATGCTTTTTTATGCACCTATTAGAAAATTCGGAAACGCAACTTAAATAAGGCCAGCCTTGCAACCCGCTGCGGTTCCAGGCCTGGGTCACTTAAACGAAAAAGGGAGTTTGCAAACGAAAATAAGAGACAGGGCAAGAGGACACTGCTTCAGTATCCTTGAGTTTTTAGCGGTTAACAGAACGATTGCATTAGATTTCTTTGCCTGTCACCTACTGGGCCTGACGGAGCTGTGCAGCACAGCACAGAGCCTGTGCAGCTTCCAGCAAGGGATGGGGCAGGCGGCTCTCAGCGAAGTTCGGGGATGCTGAAACGCCCGCTGCAGCGGCAGGCAGTGCCGAAGGGGCATCAGGCAGAAACAAGGATCAGCTGCGGCTGCTGGGCGCTCCCGCCACCGGCCCCTCCACCACCTGCCGTGACGGGGCCGCCGGCAGCCAGGACCCCCTGCGGCGAGATCGGACCCGCACCCCTGCACCTGCACGGCGGCGGGGGACGCCCACGCGAGGCCGAGGGGACGCCGAGTGCCGGGCGGCCGCGCCTCGCTAGCCGAAACTTCCCCGCGCCTCCCGGGCAGCCCCCTCCGCTGAAGTGCAGACGAGCGCCTTGAGACAGGGGCGCAGCAGCTACCCCTCCCGCCGCCCGCCCGTGCCTACCATCGCCTTGCCGTGCGGCGCCGAGGGTCCGCGGCGCTGCGGGTGCGCCCGCTGCTCTCCGCCGCGGTCTCGCTTCTCGCGGCCGGCGGCGCCTCCGCTCTGCTCCTCGCCGGCGTCGAGAGAGGTGAAATTCCAGACGAGGAGGGTCTGCAGCAGCAGCACGGTGAGCGCCGCCACCAGCGCCGAGCGGGAGCGCCGCGCCAGCCGCCGGGCGCACGGAGCGGCCACCATCTTCGCTGCTGCCGCGCTCCCGAGAGCCGCCGCATCCGCCGCGGCACAGAGTTTTCAGCCGGGCAGAGCCAGACGTCAGCAGGAGGAGGGCGGAGGTGGGGAAGAAGGGAGGGCGGGAGGAGGAGGTGTGCGCGGCGTGTGGGGATGGGGGAAGCCGGCGGGGAGCCCTCGCGGAGCCGCAGCTCGCGGCCGGGCCAGCCCGGGGCGAGGGGTGGGGTTGGCGGAGAAAGAGGGAGGAAGAGGAAGGAGGGGGAAGAGAAGGGTGGGTTGAAGACGGAGGAGGAGCTGCAGTGGGGGCGGCTGCTGCTGGCGGGCAAGCAAGCAAGCAAGCAAGCAAGCAGTCCCCGGCCTTGTACGAGGGGAAGGGGCCGGACCGGGGCCGCTCCGTGCCTCACGGCGGGCGGGAGGGCGGGAGAGGAGAGGGGAAGGGAAGAGAAGAGAAGGGGGCGGCAGGCGAGTGCCATCTTCTGAAGGAAAACTGCCGCGCCGGCAAGCGAGAACCGGTCAGGAGGCCAGGAACTGGGCAGAAGGTGCCCATCGCTCCAGTCCCGGTTCTCGCCTTCCCGCGCTCCCAACTGGCAGAGGATTTCTCTGTAAAAGCTGGTACTTGGTCCATTTTCCATCACCATCATTATGGTTTGGTTGGTTTTTGTTTTTCCTAGCTGACTTGGAGCCCATTCACACTGAACTGGCCGGCAGTCGTTTCAGATGGTTGGTTGGTTTGTTTTTCTTGCTTTGGCTAGCCTCATTAAAAATGGCAGAGCAGCTTGAATTCCTTAATGGAAGGAAATTTGGTGTCTAAGTTGTCAGACTTCCACAGCTTATTCATAACCCCCAGTATACTCGTAAATTGCCCTGCCATCTAGCTGCCGGCCATGTAGCTGTTGACCAGTCCGTGCTATTGCAAGGCTGTTGCTCCTACCTCTCTGCTCTGCCCTGGTGTGGCCTCATCTGGGATACCCGGTCCAGGTCTGGGCTCCCCTGTTCAAGGACATGGAACTACTGGAGAGAGTCCAGTGGAGAGCCGCTAGGATGATTAGGGGACTGGAACATCTACTTAGTGAAAGGCTGAGAGACCTGTCACTGTTTAACCGGGAAAAAAGGATGACTGATGGGGGATCTCATTAATCATTGAATCAGAGTCCATGTCAGAAAGATGGAGCCAGACTCTTCTCAGTGGTGTTCAGTGACAGGACAAGGGGCAATGGATGTGATCCGCAGCACAGGAGGTTCCATGTAAACCACGTAACATTTTCCCCTTTGAAGGTTGCAGAGCACTGGAACTGGCTGCCTAGAGAGGCTGCAGAATCTCTTGTCTCTGGAGGCATTCAAAACCTGCCTGCACACGTTCCTGTGTGATTTCCTCTAGGTGATCCTGCCCTGGCAGGGAGGTTGGACTAGATGGTCTTCAGCAGTCTCTTTCAATGCCTACCATTGGTTTATTCTATGTATTCTATTCTATGTATTCTAAACATTCTGTGATTCTGTGACTCTGCTCAAAGTAGACCTGAATGCGATATTCAGTCTGTGGCACCTTCAGTCTGTGCAGGCCCTGCCAATGGCTAGGTGGTCTGAGTGCTTGCAGCACAAGGTACACATTTAAAAACAGTCATTTCCTCCCATCTTGTGAACAGCAACCCCCACAGATGGCACACCAATGTGTGCAAACCATTTCATAGGCAAAAACGGTTCAAATTCCCTAAGCCTAAGATTTTTTTTTCCCACAGCAAAAGGGTTTCTGGCAGTGCTTGGCCTCAGCTGAATGAGAACAAGAGCAAGGTGCAGCACCACAGCCCTGCGAGGTTTGCAGCCACAGGCAAACGCAACTGCAAACACCAGCCACAAGCTCAAGGTAACCGTAATTAAAAGCCCAGTGTCTCAAAAAGTGTACATAATGCATGACTTCAGCTGCATTTTTCTCCAATGCTGCCATCGACTTTCTAATCTGAAAGATCTCATTATCTGATGATAGTGAAGTAGGGAGATTTTTTTTCATCTGCCTGCACAGTGCCTCTTTTAGTAAGCCTAATTCCACTTGACAAACCAAATCCCAAGTTGAAAAATAATTTCTTCTGATAAGGATAGTTGCTTTTTGTGAATGACAGCCACGCAGCGTTTGCACAGACCAGCTGAATTTTGTTTGCATTGGAAGTGCTTTAGTTCCTGATCTGAAGAACAATGAAACAAATAGTAGGATTCAGAAGCATCCTTTATTAAGTGAATGCTCCTCGTGATCCAGAGAGGCTACAAACAAAATTTCACTGGTGGTGTCTTCTGTGGCAGTGCTGCAGAAGCAGATGTAGTATGTGGCAGGTCAGTGGTATGAAGCATTGTGCAAGTATTTAGCTTTAAAGACAAGGGCCTGATGCATTTAGCAGGCTTTCTAATATCACAATTTTTAATAATAGTCTTGTGATCTGATGGAAGAATGAGGTTAAGAATTGTTCCTGACACAGGAATTTTCAGTCTCCAGTGCAGAACTGTATCCTCAAAACCATGTTCCATACGTGACAGTTCCTGGGCTCTCTAAATGTGTACTGTCCTCTGATGCTGTTGGATACTCACTTCATAGTAAATATGTCCTGTTGTAAAGCCACCAGCACAACGCAGTTACTCCTGACGTATAGTAGTGAGATCTGAATCAGGCCCAAAAACACGCCCACAGTTTCAAACAGGGCCACAGTCAGTGCAACTGACTTCAAGCTGTCTCTGTACATAGTCAAAATACATTGTTAATAGCTTCCAGGAAAGTTAGCCTTGCAAGGCTGCTGTCTGTGTGAGGCTGAGCATCATCTGGCTGGCCTTTGGTTCACACGATGGGTCAGTGTCCTGTTCTGCCATCTGTGGTGATGGTGCTCCTTTTGGGCAGGGAGCTTGTGATAACAAACTCTGACAGTGCCAGGCTTCCACATCAGTTGCACATGCATCACATTTTCTGGTCACAGCACAGTGAAGCGATATGTTTGAACAAAAAACCAAGGAGGAGTCAAAGTGTTCTTGAATATTCCGACAAGGGTCTGCACAGCTCAGGAAGTTGATGGATAAAATTTATTCCAAGCAATCAAATAATTGGGTATTATAAATACACTCAAGCAAATCTGCTGATGAATACTAACCAGAAGTGGATTCTGCTTGGGATTAAATGCCTTTCCCTTCAAAAGGAACTTGTGGTCTTTGCAGGTGGTTGCCCCATGCAGCCTTCACTTGAGGTTTGAGAGGGCAGGAGGTGCTCAAGGAGCCAGAAGAAACAGCCTTTGAATAGGCCAAATCACCAAGAGCTCTGAAGAGCCACAGATCTTAGGGCCTGATTCCAGTCCTGTGTGCCTCATTGTGAAATGGGAGACACATTCAAACAGATGTCCTAAAATAGCTAAGAGCAATGTTCAAAGCAAGGCAATGTCTTAGCACAGGGCAACACTGCTCTCTGTAAAAGGAGCACAGCAGTCATTATGACCAAATTGTGATCCATGTGCCTGAAAATTTCTATGACCTATTGGAAAATTTCCTTCCTATTTCCAGAGACAATTTTCATACTGGAAAATGTCTGTGGATTTTCCTAATCTCTGTGTATAATTAGTGTGACTGATAAGGCAGCAAGGAACAGCAGTGCATGCTCTGTCTCATGTGTATCCTACTGAAAGGATGTCTGGAGAGAAGGTTTGTTTCCAAGCTACAGTAATTTATAAGATATAAAGATCTGAGTCTTCAGTGTCGAATCAGCCCTGAGTATGGGTGGAAGCCTCAGCAGGGGACACTTCTGCACTGAGTGAAAAATCAAAGCAGGGAGAGGAGCAGGCTTCATCTCTGACAACTTTCCCTGTATTTATAGAGATTATGTAAGAAAGTCTGGAAAGGAGACTGCAGTAGGTATGGCATTAATTTTTAACAGTGTGCCATGACCAGTGACCACTAACTGCTCAAAATATCCTTCTGTTGCTAAAGAAAACAGCTGATTGAAACTGGGAAGTAGAAATAGCAAGGCTGAGTTTTTTGACTTTGAAGATGAAAGAAAATGACAAAACTTGAGAAAACTGAACTGCACAAATCCCAAGAACAAACTAACATCAGAAATTGCATGAAAGTTAGAACCACAACATGGACTTTTGTTATCACATTCATGAATAATGGCAGTTTGAGTGAGCTATGCTGCATCAGAAGGTGTTTAATCTCATGTCACAGAAGGCACTGGGAAGAGTTACCCCTGTGAAAATCCCTGCTGTTGCGCCTGTTATGTGAGACTGCTGGTATCTAGCTCAAAGCATGGCAGAGAGAAAACAGTCAATTCTTAATACTTACCTCTCAGAGAGATGGTGTGGATAACTAATGGGACTTAGCTAATCTGCTCTGAAATCCTAACAGATGGAACATTTTTTACCCCTGCATAGGTATGTAAATTCAACTGGGGCATGCTTGAGGGGTGCTGAGTATCAATCTTGGCTACTTAAAATGATGTAAAAAAATCCTTATGCTCCCAGTAAAATTTTTACTCTGATCTACTTTGCTAGATTTACCTATCCTGTTATAAAAATACATTTCATCCTCCTTACAGCATGGAGATAGTCTAAAACTGAATCAACTAACCAGACCTTGTACAAAGAAATAAGTGAAACTGAGAGCAATGTTAATAAGCAATATCCTTTCCTCTGCTTTGAAGAGCTTATGGTCCATCTGGTGAACAAACACTACAGGCTTATCTGAACTCCAACTCACAGGCTGACTCAGAGGCAGTTTAGAAGCACATTCTGTAATCAGTGAAAGACTTCAGTTATTTCAGAGTGAAGATTTGCATTTTTCTTAAGAACAGTCATGCCCCCATCGTATCAGAATTTACATTTCAGATGCATGCTAGCAGGGTGAAGGGGGAAAAGACATACCTGGGAATGATTTTTCTGAGGATCAGGTACCTCTAATATACTAAATCTTAAAAGAAAATCTGTGAAGAACCCAGAACAATTACCAAATTTGTGTATATTGCTAGGATTGCAGAAAAATCACACCACCTGAGGAATGCACCTGAGGAACAAAAAAGATTGGAAACAGGCTACAAGCAGTGTTTGATGAGTACCCTGCAGTTGTGGTAGAGGCAATATCCTCAGGTTTGGGCTTCTACCCTGAAATGTCTAATTTTTTTTTTTCTTCTCTCCCTGGCTTGAACAACACCAACCCTCAGGACTGTAGTGATAGCTTGTGATGGTTTAGCACACAGACCTTTTCCCTGAGAGGCTGGCACAATGGTCTACACACCAAATCCAAAAGATTCTCTTTGAGAATGTCGCCATCCTGGAACACAGTTCAGTGTCTGCTCCGCAACAAGATCCCAGCTCATTGCTTTTTGTTTTGCAGTACTGGCATATTGCTGTACACTGAAGAGAGGAGAAATGTAGTTTGATTTTTTGGGGGACCCACTGCATCATCAATAACTTTGTGTTCTCCAATTCAGTAATTTTATGGGTGACATGTATATTCTTCACTCCTCAGGTGTATTCTGTTACAAATATTCACTACTCCAGCTCTTCTTTTCGTAAACAAATAAAGTCCCCAGGTTCCTTGCTACACATTCTTTTGACATCTAGCTGCTCTCCAAGTGAATTTTCTCAGAGGATACATTGGCAAAACTAACATCAATGGAGATGTGACCATTGTGTGCAAGAGATGCCTCTCATTCTGGTGGGTTTGTAAAACTGGAGATCCTAGCAAGCCGTTCTTAATCCACTTTTGTTCCATGTTGCCACTTAATAGTTTGCAAATGCAAGCTCAGATGTCAATGTATGTGCACAAGCCAAATGGTTAACGCCATTTCATTCTGGTAACAGCATCTATAAACGAATAACAGAAATAATCCTGATCTATAAACAATCCTTATTTTTCACTTCTGGTCAGTATGGTCAGAGACATTAAAAGCAGGTACCCCTGTATGATCCATTCATGCCAAGCACCTGATATACTGCTTCCTTCTGAGGGATACATTCCGTTCAGGACTTTGGCATATGCTCCACATTAGGAAGTGAAGGAAAGTGGAAGAATTATTTCCCTTCAACATCACATTAAGCATCCCTTTTTCTTTATAATCTCTTAGCATATATAACCTTTTAGTAGCAGTGAGGGGAAATGTCATGTATATGTACTTTATATACAGCCCTCAGTGCTGTGACAGCTTTTTCTTTCAGCCAGTGGTCGAGGATAATCACGGAAGGATTACCCATCTGTTCCTGCCATGTGGCATTCTGTCTTCAGTAAGGAGATATTGCAGTTCACAGCTTCCTGCAGTTCTTTTTTTCTGATGTTCTCTCATTAAGTAAAAATTGTATTATTACCCTTCTGAGTTACTACGTCGGGAAGTCTGGAAGATTCAGGAAGCTGACCTACTTTGGATTGTCTAAGTTAGAACCAGCCACTGCCTGTTGCAAACAGCACTTTGGTTAGATGCAGAAGGAACTGGTTTCTTTGGCTTGGACTTTTAGGTTTTGCTTTCTTCTATATTTTTTTTTTTCTTTTTACTTGATGGAAAAAGACAAGTGGCACCCCAAAAAAATGGAAAATCAAAGAGGAGAAGAAGGAAAAAAGACTCTTTCACAAAGAGTGACACTGTGGATTGTGTCTGCATGATTAGCCAGTTCTTTAAAGCACCCACAGGTTTTTAGACTACGATTATTAGTGACATACCAATGCTGAGTTCATGTGGGGATTTTTTTCCACTAAAGATTTCTTCCACTAGTCACTTGCAACATTTTCCACATCTACACACAACTGTTTGCTGCAGAAACAATTAGACAGGAAGCTTTTAAAAGATTTTCATATGCTTTCATTTTGCCTAATGCTGAACATCTGCATAAATTCTCCAAACCCTTGGACCAAGTTGCCCAGTGAGGCCAGGGAGAAAGTGTGAAGGTGATGGTTCCCCTTGGGAAAGAGGAACAGAGCAGGTAGCTTGCGTTTCCTGCTGCAGTTCCTAGCAGCCAAGTTAGCAAAGAGTGTTTCAGCTTACCTCTGAGACCAGTCTGTCAACACCAGAGGCTTGTCAAGGATACATAAACCAAAGACAATTATACAAACTTAAGCAAACAAGCTCGGTAGCTGTTACTAATCTTGCTGTATTTAGATAAGGTTCAACAAAAGTGGATGCAAAAACCTCTTTGGCTATGATTTGGACACTACAACCAAAGGAAGTATTCAGATAAGATGTTTGATGTGCCTTAAAAAAATTACAGTTTTTAGAGGAGGAAGGTATTAGTCCATGTGCAGCAAAGTTCACTGCATTTCACACTATATGATGTCTCCTTTTAATAGCTTTTGAATGCAAAGAACTGCTAATATTGTAAATGCTTGGTACCGGAGCAGGGAAGATCTTTGAGACTTGCTCTTATTTTTAATGGTTCAACCACTGCCTCACATCTTCCATCACAATGAAAAAAACTCCACAAACAGGACCAAAGGATGCAAGATTCATTGAGAATCTAGCAAACTTACACCTAGGGAACAAGTTTTTGTCTTTACAAGACAAGAGGCAGGTTCTTGAAGCCCTACAGAGACTGAGGAGCCAGGGGGAAATCTTTATGAGCGAGATACCTAACAGCAGTTTTGCAGGAGCAGACAGCAGACGTGTCTTGAAATTATCTTCTGCATCTCTATGGTTGTGGCCCCAGAATGATTTCTGCTTTGGTGAACTTCAGGACTGGGAGGTGGCAAACCAATCTGTCCACATCATCAGCATCATACAAAACATAACACCCGCCTGTGCTTTCCAGAGCCATGCTGCTGACCATGCCTAAGCAGTGGCTACTATGTAGTGACCACTTGCACACATGCCATCAGTGCTTTCTTCACTGCATTCCTGCAGCTGCAGGAATTATGTACCTATGGAGATGACCAAGCTACACCACAGTACAGCACACACTGTTGTAACCACCTTTAAGGATGGGGCATGGTTGGTACCCATTACCATGGCTCCATCAGTTTTGAAGACTGATATTTCTCTCATGTAACAGCATGGGAGATGTGCTAACTTCAGCAGAGGCCACTTCCCATGGTGGCAACCAGACTGAGGGCTCCCCTAGTCCATAGTCAGATCATGCAGAAGATACTCTGGAAATGTTCTGATTTGCTATGCAGGCAAGTCTACAACATAGACATGATCCCAGATCTGTTCTCCAGCACTGTTACTGCTCCAGGGTGCAGGATACAGCCAATTCCTAATGCAGATTACATTCATGCATGTGCAAGCCTATTTGTTTTAATATATAGCCCCACATTTAATTTGTAAAATGATGGCTCAAACACTGTGGCAAATACACTCATCAAAAGAGTGGATTGCAGCTGGCTGCTAGCGTAGGTCAAATGCATTTCATAGCCTTAGTCTCTTTGCCTCACTTTGCACACAGCTGCCATCATCACAATTATCTCTCTGGGATCTCAGAAAGAGTGCCACAGCTACCCCCATCTGCCCCCATCTTCCTTTGGAAGGAGCCTCTTCCAAGTCAGTTCTTCTCAGTCACCAGGTAACAGGCAGAGGTAAACCCAGACTTTTCATGGGGGTTTGTACATAACTTCACTGTGACTAACCAAAGAGATTTGTCTGACATATGTTTTAAGCATTCAGACATAAGTCCAAATCCAGGGTACTACACATTTGTTAATGATCAGTTACTACTTATGAAATGTACTGAAGTGAATAAGGCAATTTGCCTCTTAGCCAGCAGAGATTCTCTAGGTTTCTTCTCCATTGGTTACATACAGGTAAACATCTCACACTTCTATTACCTCTTCAATTCCATTCCCCCAGCTTTACACAACTGTTGAGCAGACTGTAGCTGACCCTGTCCAATACTAAAACTTCTCAATGGTCTTGCCTGGTAACTGAACCCACAAATTTGGTAGCTCCTTTTGCTGAAACTACTTCTTATCTCAGACTTGGGTTTAACTGAGCACAGATAGATTCTGCAACATTTCTTTTTAAGCCCCATGTTGTGAAGGAGGTGGCATATTATGCATTCCATGTGCTAGCCTTCCCTTTGTGCTGCACATAATTGGCAGAGCTTTGCAGGGAGAGACTATCCGGCCAAATTCTCTTACAGCCTCATGCTCTGCAGAAATCTGTCTCAGGTTAATCTATATTAGGAGTAATATCCAAGTTGGCTCTGTGCTCATGAAAAATGTGTTTAAAAAGCTCTAGCAGATAGAATCCTTTTTGTCTGACTTTGTTCTCTGCTGTCGTTGGTCTCTCATGGGATTTCTTGCAGAGTGGTTAAGTGATCTATACTGAGGTTTCAATAACAAAGATAATAGGAGTTCTATTCATGGGTTAAACACTTAGCTGCTTTAATGCAAGATGTGTAGGTGCAGCCCCTAATGACATTCAAATCTTGTTATTGCTGTGCTTCAGTGTAGGATGTACATGGTTTTATGGCTGAAAGAAGCAATTGTCAGAGATGCCTGTAAATCCTGAACAGCAAATAAATCCCATAGTGTGTAGAAATGATGCCTGATTCTGCTCTTACAGCAGTGTATCTTTGGACTTCACCATGCTTGCTCCTGCCATACACCAATGCAAGCGAGATACTGCAACCAATGGCTCGTACCATACCTACCATTATGTCAAACTCCAGGGACATCAGCTTTTAACTTCATATTGGTGTAAAATTTCTAAGCCTTGCTTAGCAAAAGACTGCTGCATATTCATAGTGTCTTGGCTTGTGAGCATTCCCTTAAACACAATATTGTGTTAAGCTCTGAGCTTTGAGTATTTCTGGGTATCAAGTCTACCTCACTGTTCTTATGTTCTTCATGGCTTACTAGCACCTCCCTTGCTTCCCCCAACTATAAGCTAGCAAATTTGCTAATACTGTGAAGAAAAGCCACACATTCTTCAAAAGAAACAGTTTAGCTGAGTACACATTAAATAATTTCATTGCTCACTTGGCCTCTGAAACCTTATGAACCATCTTTGTCACAAGGAGAAGTTGTAATAGACATACATCCAGAGGCATATCACAACAGGCTTGCTTTTACTCACTAAGCCATCAAAGACATTAAGCACATATATTAGAACCCTAAGCAAAACATAAAGAAGGAGCTGCTGGAAAGTCAGGCTCACATTGATAACACAAAAGCCAGTTAGATTAACGGATTAAGAGGTCGATTGATATTAGTTCCATTTGTTTCACACACACAGTAAGGGATTAGAAAAAAAATATTAACACTAGATGGTTGATTAAATAGTATTGCAAGCTAATTAAAGCCAAAGTATTTAAAGGTGCACAAATGAGTTTGGTGTCCAAATGCCACTGAATTTCAGTGGATGCTGAATGCATGTAGCCAATTTCAGTCTGAGGTTGGAGTGTAAGCGACACTGACATGGTGTATGAAATGGAAACATAGGCACTTGTTAGCCAGATGGAGGAGTTTTGGCATTTACAATGGCAAAACCACCTGCTAAAAGACCAAGTGCTCTAGGTGTCAGAATAACCTTCAGAGAGGTTGTGCCACCCAGCCAACTACAATCACTGTGCTGCTTAGGCAGTCTCAGGTGAGGCAGAAGGATGACTAAATGAATCATTCTGCCAAAGACAGAAGCATGAGATGCAATGGGTACCTGCACCAAATCTGGAATTATTTTTTTCCACATTTCCTGTATCATGACTACCTCGAATTAGGATTTATTTATTTGGCATGTGTGTCATTATAAACAAAATGCTGCACTGAAAATGAAACATGCTGAAACCACACATCACATTGCTGTGCACAGCGTAGTCAAAAGTTTTAAGTGCTTCTCCCCATCTCTTTCTCACTTCCAATTGCCAAATTCAATGTGTTTGTTCAAATAACAATGTCATCTGCTTGCAAACTGATGGGCATTTGGTGGAAACAATTGCAGTGCCTTTAAATCACCTGGACTGTTTAGCTTTTGTTTTTATTACTGCACGACTGAGGTGAAATCACCGAGCTTTTCATAGGCTAAGAGCACACAGAGGGTAAGTTAACACAATTTAGCTGATGCACAGCACGTTTCAAGATGAGAGGAGAAATTATGCTGGACTAAACTCAGGTGTAAATTCCCATTGCTATTTATGAGACTGTAATTCCTGCAGAGACAACAAAGTCTCCTGTTAAGGTATTTAGGGCAAGGTTAACACTCAACTGAGAAAGTCAGCATGGGTACAGAGTGTACGTCTGATCAAACATTCAGATGCAGACAAGTACCCTCTGAAGGCACAGCTAAATACCTGCGAAGGCACTGCTGGCCTGGTGACCAAGCTGGAGACATCTCCCCATCCAGCTGTGTTTGTGGGAGAGATCATCCATGGCAGCCAGTTGTCACCACTTCCTGGTGGAGATAACTCTACTGAATACATTTGCAGGAACGCTCCTACAGTTCTCGAAGCAAATTTGTGTGAGCTCAGACTATGCATTTAAAAACTGTTCAAACTTGCCAAGTTGGCTCTGTCAGAGGCCTATTACACAGCACTCTCACACATTGCCCTCCTTCAGAGCAATAGTGAAGAACATTTGAGGATGGTGACTTCATTCTGTGACACAGCTGGATTGGGAGGGAAGTGGAAAGGAGTGAAATGAGCAACTCCTCCCCGGGTTTCTAAAGAATTGTGCAAAAGGGCTAAAAAAAGCACTTATTCTTACTATAGAGAAATGAAAACCAGTACCAAACAAGGAGGAACCCTTCTAGCTCTGCACCATATGGCCCACACTGCCATTTGGTTCCTCTTTTGGATTAATCTGTGAAATACCATTATTGATCAAGCACAATAACTGATACCAAACAACCAAACCACAATTACCATTACCACCAAAGCACAATTACAATTACCATCAAAACCCTTTGGAGGAACCCCCCTGTACTCTTTATATGATGTGTTAACCTTCTAGAGGAGCCTCTGAGGGTAGCTTTCTGTACTATTAAGACAAGCTCTTGTTTGCATCACTGTAACTATGTCAGAATTACAGCTTATTGCCAGATAGCTTCAGCAGTGGTGTAAATTTAAACTGATGTGCCACATTACAAAAGGGCCATAAGTCATTAGAAAAGTGAACCAGAGAATGTGTTTGCACTTAGTACATATCAATACATACTGGAAACATTTCAAGGTGAGAAAAGAGCTTTCAACATCTCAGAATGGCTGGTTGGGGTTTTGTTCTGTTAAGATGAAGAGTTTAGCTGATGGAATTTTGAGGTATTTCTGAAGAGACAAGAAAGGTAAGAAGTCCAGAAAAGAAAGGTGGTAGGACTGGGGCAACACAAGGTAATAAAGACACACACAGATTGAAGAACAATATGCTTAGGTGCACTGCTCCAGCTGCTGAAGAGATCTGTAGACAATGATCAAGTCAAGCCCTTAAACAGGTCTAGACCCTAGTGATGACTGACCTGTCTTCTGTGGTCAAGAGACATAGCCATAATTTCATCAGAAAATGAGAGGGAAAAAAGAAAACTTTCACAGATCAGTAAGAACTTTTTATCCTTGACCTGTTCCATAGCTGATGTACACAGGTATCACTCCTTGCTGTAAGTCAGTGGGTAAACTTTATCTCAGCATGGAGATGGTAACACTGGAGCTAGGCAGAGCCTACCTACCTGTGTGTCCTGTGACACACAAAGAAAAGAGAAATAAAAATGCATATTACTCAGCTTGGACAAAATATGCTAGTGGCCTTCAAATACAAGTTAGACTGTCATGAAGAGAAAGGCAGTAAGCTGTTCTTTGAGCCTAAATAAAGTTAGGACAAGAAAACTGTGACAAAAAAACCCCAGATGTAGAAAGACATAAAGAAAACTTTCCAAGCACTGACAGGATCATCTGGGGAGGCTGTGAAGTCTCCTCAAAACCAGGTTGGATGAATAAGCTATCAGAAATGGCTTCAGCATTTCTGATTTTCCCTGAGGGCAAAACAAACTTTCAGGATCCCATTCAATGTTCTGTGATGCTACAGAACATGCTAGCAGTTGAATGAAAGGGATGGGAGCCCTGCCAGCTCCACATGGGAACACAGATGAGGTCAGCACTTCCTGTGTGCCAGTCATGGGATGCTAGCAAACACTTTCACAGCCACAGGCATCAACATGTGGTACGATTTTACTGAAAGGGTATAAAGAAGCAATTGCAATAAAAAGGTCCAATCATGGCTTAAGAAACACTGACAGAGTGTTGTTTCTCTGTCAGGAAAAGACGTAAATTCATGGTTTCTGAAAGGCTGGCAGCACCCTCTGAGAAGTGCTGCAGCTCCCACTCCAGTGGGTGATGGCACTGAGATGCTGCAGTACTAATGAGCTTCATCCTCAGCCTTTACACACAGCTCCTTCGAATGGTTCATTCAAGGGACTAACGTAGCCTTCAGCTGACCAAGATCATTCCTTTGGCTGCCAGTTCTCCTGTAGATACCCAGCTGCATCATGCAGGCTGTATGCACTGCAGCTGCTTCTGGACCAAGACTGTTAATTTCCTTCAGAATTCATGGTGATCACAACCATGAGAACAAACAACTAAATACAGCTTTTAGTGGCCAAATTTCAGTTTTGTTGCTGTCAGAGCTTCAGTTCCATGGCTGGGCTATAATTTTCAGGCTGGTAAACCCTCAGTTGTCATGTCTGGAGTTTCTTTCACGTTTATTATAAGCACATGAGTCTGGTGTGTGTAGAGTGGAGCGAGCCTGGGTGGCACAGGCGTTTGGCAAAAACCTTCATGTTTCACCCAAATTCTGTTTGGCCAAGAGGAGCATTACAATTCTGAATGAAAAACCTGCTTTTTGGTACAGGAGTAACTTGTATGACAGTATGTTGCAAAATCATTGTGTGTCAAGGATGAGCTAAAGCAGAACCCAAATGACCTTTGCCTCCTCACCACAGGATATAATTCTGATTCAGAAAATGTATGGAATTGGATGAGTCTGGTCAGACCCATTTCGTATTGTGGGTGAAAGGAATAAATTCCATTGCCATGAAATCTTGAGCAGGAGGCCTAGAGATGAAGCACTCAAGTGTCTTTTCCCAATCCTTTGAGCTGTCTAGTCCCTTACATTGCATTTGGGTGCAGAAACGTTTGTGTAAATCATACCTTGTAACAAGCTAAGTTACAGTAAAAGCTCTTAGATGAACAGAAAGGAGGAGTCTGCTGAAATCTGCTTCCTATAAGTGAGACAGTTTGGATTACTTGCAGGCATCTGAACATTTGGAAAGGTCTGGGATAAATCTGAAAATGCCATATTTTCTACACCAAAAGAGAAAATTGTCCCCTTTTGGGGTTGTGTCATTTTGACCTACATTTGCACGTGGCTGCACGCAAATACACTGTGTGTGAGGTCCTGCTTTTACACTCAGATTCGGGGGTTTGGTAAATGCAAATGGTGGAGGAAGCTGACACAAACACATTTGCACCAGTCTGCAAGTTGCCTCGTGGCCAAGAAAGAGAGATTTGGGACTATTCATCACTTTAACGCAAGAAGGGCTTCTGGTGCTAAGGCAGCTGGTTACATGTTATGTATCAGTAATGTTTTCAACTTACAGGCTGAGAAGCAGCAAGGGCTGGAGAAGCCAAGAAAGAAATCTAATATTTGAGCATGTTTACTGCAGAGTGAAGGGCTGTGCTGTCTCAATCAAACAACAAGTGGACCGCAAATCTGATATTGAAATAAATCCAATTTACTTTCACGTAATTGCTTATTTGATTCTCAAATATGACACAAAGATAGAAAACAAATTGATATTCTGTCACTTCTGTTTCAGTAAACTTAACTCAAACAAGTTGCCCTTTAGGTGCATCTCAGATGGAACAGTACTTGATCTTCATCCCAAGGAAATCAGTGTATTAAATTTGTTTGAAAAAATGTTATCCAAACCATGATGCTTTTCAGACAGTGTTTGAACTGCATACTAAAAAGACCAAATTTCCCCTGAGAGCCAGCACAAGCACAGAGAAGATGAAGTACTGTGGTCTGTCCTCCCTCTGCCAAAAAATGGTATCAGCAGTAAAGGTACAATATAAGCTCAGAGACAGAAATCACAGAGGTCTGTTGGGTATGGGCCATTCTTTCTCCTCCTTCCTCCCTCCTCCCAGCCAAAATAAAGGCAGTTTTATATGACCTTGATGTGCCCCAAGCATTTAAAGAATAATAAGTTACACAGACTCTATATTGTCACAGCCACTGCCAGAATACTGTATCCAGCACCAGAATCCACAGAGGGAGCAAGTAATAACTTAGAAAGTGTTAAAAAAGACAAAACTAAAGGAATACTAAAGGGATGTGGAGGGGTGTAGGACAAACACTTTTCTACAGAAAGCTTCTGGAGGGAGAAAATGTTTATTCAAATCAAGAAAGAATTAGGATCACTGTTTACAACTCAGGACGAGATTGGACATGGTGCCATGGTTTAGTAGTCATGAGGTCTTGGGTGACAGGGTGGACTTGATGATCTTTGAGGTCTCTTCCAACCATATTGAGTCTATGATTCTGTGAAATACTGACACTAGATTGGTTGGATGGCAAGCAAGGTCAGCAGGATGGGCTGCCACTGCAGCTAGGCACCTTAAAGCAAGGTTGGCAGCAGTGATAGAAATAGCCTACAGAACTTCCCACTGAACACTCTTAAGGCATAACCTTCAACATCTGCACTTTTAAGATCAAATAAAGGCAGGCTTAGGGGGAAAAAAATCCCCCTAAAAGGGCCAAGACATAATTAATGTCTGGTCAAGCTGAGAGAACATGACAAAAATGGTCCCTGATAGGATTATTTGTTTTTAATTTATGAACATGTGAGAAAGGTTGTTCCAGACAGATGACCATTGCTAGAGCCATGCTCCACTGTAATTATAAAGAATGCCATAAAGAATTTATAAAGATAATTCTTTATAAATAATTACAAAGATTGGGTCACATGCTTAAAGCTACAACTAATCAAATCAGTGTAACAGAAACAAATTGGACAAATTAAGAGCGTGGCACAAAGTCCTGATAGCTACTGAGCGCTCTCACTGAGAGCTTCTGGAGCAATCCAGTTCCACCCTTTCAAGAATTGTATTGGTGTGCATCTGTATGCAATGACTGTAACTACCTCTAGAATGTTTGGATTTGATGTAGCATGCCCTGTGACCCCTGCTGGGAGCCCTTGACCCTTAGCTAATGAATCGCATTAGCTTTCTAGGCTCGTGGAGACAAGTCTCTAGGGGCATCTGTAGGTAACATCCAGGTGATCCAACCCTTCCTTCAATAAGACATCTGGTGCCACATTCCTCACTTGACAGGATCATTTCATTCACATTTTACTGTGATTCTACATTTTCTGGTTTATATGTCTTGTGGTCTTCTGGCACATGTTTGCCTCTATATAAACATAGGTTATTGCATGCAGAGGGAGAATGGGGTATTTTTCCAGGTAAATTATTTGCAGACCAAAAGACTGACAGAAAGCACTAGAAGAAGCTTCAATCCAGAACCTAAGTATGTAAAGTCATACAAGTAATTTAAAACTTCCCTTTTTTGCTGTGCTAGGTGTGATGTCAGGCCAGGAAACAGGACTCATTTATACTGATTCTCACTGCCAAAGTCAGCATGAGTGTAGAGGAGTGTGATACAAGAAGACGGGGCTGGAGACACGACAGATCCACCTGACCCAGCTTGCTACGTATTTTCCTGACAAATCTCCTTTTGGAGCTGCTAATAAGTCACTGTCACATTTCAGGCTGAAACTCCTGAGGCTTGTAAGCTCTAAATGAACATTAAGCTGAAGTTCACACCAGAGATACATCCAGGCTTCCAGCTGAAGACTAACATTGATCAGTCAAGGGTACAAAACACAAGGAGCAAAATGCTGTTACCATAGTGAGCACCACAAAAATCAATGTGTTTGAAATGGGAATCAATCTATTGAAGTTGGTGGACTGTGATGAGACCTTGTCTTCTGCTTACAGTTCCATGTGCAGGAACTGGGCTAAGTATGCTAAGTGCTTAGCCTTGACATTAGTAATGTAAACTTTAGCAACCTTCCAGGTTGGAAACTATGTATTCAGTGGAAAGCAATCTTTAACTTCCTCTGGTGAAACTTTATTCAAGTGACTCCAAAGATACTGTGAAGAAAGTAAAAGCAGCCACCGTACATGATGCAGGTTGATGTGTCTGCCTACACAGCACAAAGGGGATGGTGTGACCTAGCTTTGGGCCCAGCAACAGCCCTGTTACTCCAGTGCAGTGACTGATTCATGGCAGTCTCAAAGGAAAGCAAATGTCCATGGGATGTGGCTATCTAGGTCACTTAGACTTCCAGAAAAAAAAAACACCGTCTTCAGGGTTTGGCTCCCTCTGTCTCAGTTGACTCCCAGTGTTCTCCATAGTCATGTCCCATGGAAGACCTTCCCTCCAAACCAGCCTTCTGCAGCCAGATCAGTGGCAGCTTCTTTCATCTAACAATTACAGCAAGGCTTACTTTGTAACGCTTTCTGCTTGGATCTCTGGAATGTGCTTCTGTAGATCATTTGTGCCAGAAAGATTAACTACAGGAATATCTGTCCAAAGCAGACACTAAAGGGGCATAAAAGTGCCAAAAAATGTCAGAGTGCTCACAGACCTAGTTACAGCTCAAAATACTCATCACAACACCCAGGTCACTTGTAATTCCCATGGGCTAATTAGAGAACCGGTAGCCGTGCTGTTGCCCTCACAGTCTCCAGCTTTGCAGTCTCCATACTGACCCAACCCAGAGACCCAACCTGACAGCCCAGGGACAGTGATGGGATGGATTATCCACAACTTCTTTCAAATAAGGACACAGTGGTTCTTATTCAATTGCACTTGTAATATTTCCTCTGTATTCTTGCTTCACCTGATTTATACACCAAGTAATCCTTTAACAACAACAACAAAACTGGACTCATCTGAACTATGATATACAAAAACTAAAATGAAAAGCAATCCTCCTCAGTTTTCTAGAATTTAAGGTGAAACCCTGCTGGGTCACAGCAGACACCAGCCATTCCACCAAAGCCAGGAAGCTAGCACAACTTTACTTAGTATAAGGATTTTGCATGCAATAAAGAGCTTCCTTGGGAGCAGAAGGTCACAGAGGGGTCAGAGAGAACAGAGGCATTATGGAGAGTTGTGCTGGAGGGATATGAAGAGTAGAATTGAGAGTAGAAGATTCAAGTGCTGGGCTGAGTTTGTTTAAATGGCCACATTTTTTTTCTGGGGTGTTTTAACCACCAGTTCTGTTCAGAACTCAACTGAAAAATGTTATGCTAGTGTAAGAGCAGGACAGAACATGAGCAGCTTCAGTCCCTCTGTGCAGTTAGGTTTGCCTGACAACACCTTTTAAAATTTGTTTTCTACCTGTGTGTGGCAGTTTGGGCTGGGTGCCTCCTGCTGCTGCCATACAGGATGTACCTCTGGTGCCCCAGGTGTCCAGCCCAGTGGGTGGACACAGGAAGCTGCGTATTTCATACCCATAATGTCCTGCTCCCTATAAATCCTTCTGCAAGGTCTCACACTTCCTCTTTCTTCCCTCTCTGCCCCCGTGGGAGATGCTCCCTATCTGGTAATGGAGGGGGAGTTACCTCAAGGCCTCTTAGGCCTAATGCCAAAAGGAGAAGGGGGAAGTGCAATCTTAGATCTGGCCAGCCAAGGTTGGCCTAATGGGGGGTGGGGGTTGGGGAAAGAAAGGGCCCTGGGGGTTTTGAGTGTACCCTCAGGTAGGGAGAAAGGGAATGCTGGGATGCTTCTGGGTGTGCTGTGAGGGACTCTGTATGCTTTGGGATCTCTTTTGTCACTGGGCTTGTAGCTTAGTATCATAGTATCAGTCAGGGTTGGAAGGGACCACAAGGATCATCTAGTTCCAACCCCCTGCCATGGGCAGGGACACCCCACACTAGATCAGGCTGGCCAGAGCTTCTGTAAACCACTCACTGCTTTTCCATTTAAACTTTCAATCACTTCTACAATCTGTTTGTCTGAGTCTTGTTTCTCTGCCCCGGTGGGAGGCAAGGGAGGATCTGCCTCAAACTGGGACACTGTGGAAAGAATCCTGTCCTGATGTACACCTGATGTAGTGTATTACAGTTTTTATTTTTCCTCTGTGCTCACTACAATTCTTTCATCCCCACTGATATTATGTCATGATATAGTGAAACAACATTGACTTTAAAGCTCTCATTTTCTGCATAGTTCAGAAAGCCAGATGGAAAGTCTACAACCAGATTCCTAGTCCCCAAAGCCAAGAATCGCTGGCCTGCTCTACAACATATAGGGACCAGGAACAAAACAAAGGTGAAGTCACAAAGTTGAGAGTCAGGAACTCACTTGAAATGGGAGTGGAGCACTGAACAAGCAACCCACAAACCAACAAGAATGCAACATCAACAAAAAAGCCAAAACACCACACCAAACATCTGAAGGAAGAAATGCAAAAGAGATTGGGTAAAATTATCCCTTGATTAATGCTGGATGAAACCCAGACTAAAATCACTGAACAGTGGAGCTGTTCTAATTTCTGCCACAGTAACATCAAAATACTTTGTTCTCTATAAACATCCTTTAATTCTTCCTGGAAAATGGACGAGTACCACATGTGACAAGTATTCTTAAGCAGCATGCTGAGCACCAAATGTGAGCTCTAATTCATAACTCATGCTCAATTAATCATAATTTATAAGGAAGGGCTCTGTTAATGCTTTTGCTAACTACCTAACCTATTTTGAGAGACACAGCCAGAATCTGAGCTGTTGTGACTTGCTTGGCGAGTGACAGACTATGTATACCTTGGCAGCTGTCAAAGACAACAGCCCGTCCTCAGTGAAGAGTAAAAGCAATTCTTGGAACTGCAAAAGGCTAAGAAAAGATCTGAATGAGAAGCAGAAAGGGAAGTAGGTGAGGGTGGAGAATGTCATCTTTTCTCATGTAAATCCCACTGAAAACGAGTGGGAGGAACCCTGTGGGATCAAGAACCTTGGGTCAAGCAAAGACTTGAAGAAGTTTAATTTAGCAAATGAGCAATTTCTAAGTGATACAACCAAAAGAGAGGAGGTCTGGCATCTCCAGATATTGCTCTCAAGTTGTTTTTACAAGACAGCCAGATAGCAAATCCTCTCATTTAGAGGAAGAATCTTTACCTTCATGTGTTGATAGTTTTGATAATCAGCAGGGGGAGTTAAGGACAGACAGGATCACTGCTCTGCCTGATTCAGATTCAGACAAAGATAAAACTAAAGTCTGAATCGTTAAGGCCATGGGCTCAGTTGATGGACCTGGAATCATCCTCCCAGCCCCTGGATGTGTTTATGTATATTAGAAAACTGGACTTTATGGTTCACTCAGCTGTACATGCTGGCAAGAACAGCAGCAGCTTAGTGAAATTTCGAAACCTTCTGGCATAATTTGTGCCACGCATCCACTACGTATGTGGAGATATTCTAGAACTGCCTCATGCATAATCAGATAAAGTCTCTGCTATAAAACACACAAAAATACCACAATAAGAGAGGAGAATTAAATACACAACTCTCTGATGTATTTCTACCGGTTAGATTTGGCTTATCCATCCCTGCCAATTACAACTCAGTGGAAATATGAAATACAATTGTTCAAACTTATTGCAGTATCATTCTAAAAGTCTCCTGCAGCACTACGTATTGCAGGGCATTCCAGCCAGGAGAAGCTCAGCTCATGATATTCCAGCCTGTCATCGCTAGAGTTTGGGGTGCTTTCTCTACTTCCCCCTCCATCTCCACCTTCTCATTTTTAACAGCTAGTTTCCATCTCAAACCAGTAAAGCCTGCCGTGGAGAGCTGAGCTCAGCATTAGCAGAGCACCTCTCTGGGAAAATCCCTTAGGAAACTGCTCAGGAGGTACCGCGGCGCCTTTCCCTCTGCCGCTGATTCCCGGCTGTCACCCACACCACGCGAGACTGAAGCGGCGGAGCTCTACAGCACGGTCAGCAAACGCAGCGTCGGGAAACGGCTACGAACAGGTAGTGCTACCGCCTGTTATTCACCGAGCTACCGGCAAGTCTGGGAAAATGCCAGGATGGGCTGGGAACTGGGGGAAGTTCCCCGTCCGGTGGGACCCGCGAGTGCCCCGGGTTGGCGGGGACGGGCGGCCTCCGCCCCCGCGTGCCGCCAGGTGGCGCCGCAGCATCGGCATAGGGGGCGGCGCCGGAGCCCTGAGCGGGGCTGGGGTGCACCCGGGTCCGGGCGGCCGCTCGGCGGCGGGCAGCGAGGGGAGCGGCATCGGCCTTCCGAAAGCCGCAGCGCTCGCTCGTACCGGGCTGTTTGGCTCCCAAACTCGGAGGGATGAGTCAAGTGAAAAGAGGAGGGGAGGGGAAAACCAGCCTAGGCACCGGCAAGTTGGAAGCTTCGGAAAGCGCCCGCTGTGCCCTGCACCCTGACGAGCCGGCCGGACCGTCCCGAGTCGCTGAGCTCAGAATTTGGGGAGGGGTGCGGAGAGACCAGGCTAAAACTCATCTACAGATACTCTTTTGCTTTTCTTGGGTAATTTAAACCCGCATTTCAGAACAGTGATTGGAATTGAGGGAAGCACTGTGCTTTACAAGGCTTTGCATGTTTGAGTGCTCAGATCCCAAACTGTCAGAGTAATAAATAAATAAAACTCATAGCACTTTATGGAAAACATTTATATTACTGTCCCTGTCTGACTAACTGAAAAGCATGGATAGGCAGGGCAAAGCAATCTATTCAAACTACCCCTGACAAAGAGAGAAAAACCTAGATGCTTTTCTTTCCTGCCCAGCATGCTCCAGTGGTCCTTTCTAAATGGGGAAGGTGGAGAAAGCCCCCGAGGAAACCAACTCTCCAGCTGCATTTCCTCTAATGCACACAGGCACAGCTGTAAGGGCCTAAGTGAATCAGCAGTCTGCTCAGTGAGCACATCACACCCAACCTCTCTTCACTCTTGCCAAACACACGCTTCTGTTCCACTTTGCCTTTTGCGAGGGGAAAGTGAAACCTGCAACTGTTGCTCCGTGCAATCTTATTTTTAACCCAAATGTGTCAAAGGGCCTTTTACCCAAAGTGAAAGAGTCATATTCACACTCAACAGCCAGCAACCTGCATCCCCAAGTACGTCACACCCTTAACTGGGAGGTGGGAATCCTGAAGGTGTTTGAGGGTCTGACTCCTGCTCAGGATTGCTGTGGCCACAATCTCCCTGTGTTCTGAACTTGGTGCTCAGCAGCAGGTGAGGAACAGGGCACCCTGCATAAAGACAAGTGTCTGGGCTTGAACTGCTCAAAGGACTGTAACGCTGAGGTAGTGCCTGGCACATGATGGTGTGAATGACCCATGAGATATCTCTAGCTGGCACACACAGGCTTGCTACCCCATCACTGCTTTTACTTCATCTGAAGGAGCCAACACACATTTAGGTATGGCTCTGAAAAGAAGAGAAGTAATTTCTTCTTCTCAGGCTGCAGTTTTAGTAGACTTCATGGCTACAGTACTGAGCACCTGCTGCATTAGCTGCTGCCCAGGTAAATGGGATTCCAGTGCGGGATAGAGAGCCCTGCCTGGGTGAGTGCAGACCTGACACCCCCAGATTCAAGCACATGGCCTTGTCTACAGCCACTGAGTTTTATCCTCTGTTCAACAATGAAACTACTTGCAACAGCCTGATCCTGAAAAAAATATCCACGCATGAAGAAGTTTACTCAAATTCAGTCCCACAGAATCCAATTATCCAGCCCAAGAGCAGGAAGTTATTCATGTATTCAAGGCTATGGCCAGCTGGGTTTGACAGTTCCTTTGGTCCGGTGCCAGCTGTAGTACCCATCCCTTTATCTGTATTGCATTTCTCAGCTACACAATTAAAAGTTAAATTCAAACCATCCTATTCCCAGGGGGCCCTCAAGGATGAAACTTTTATAGGTCTTTAAATGCATTATGTATCAACTGCTTGTGTCTGTTTTCTAGCAAATCTTCCATGGATTCTATGGGGAGAGCACCAGCCACTGAATTACCTATTCAGGATTTTGTGCCTCTCTCAGTGTGTAATTGTTACAGTGTTCAGAATAAAAGGAACACAGCTATTTGATAATTAATTATGCTCTAATTGCATTCACCTGGGAAAAAGAGATAGCACTAAGAGGCAAACAGGGGTCAATAATATTAATATAGTTGATCACTGATCTTGCATATACAAGTACCAATTAGTTAAGCAGAGTTAAACAGTCAGTGATAATTTGCATGAGGAACTCTGAGTGTAGAGATAAATTAAACAAATGGAAAGTAAGAGAAAAGCTTGAGGAGAGGAGATTTAGAGTGAAGATTAGGAAGAAATTCTTTACAGTAAGTGTGGTAAGACACTGGAACAGGTTTCCCAGGGAGGTTGTGGGTGCACCCTCCCTGGAAGCATTCAAGGCCAGCTTGGATGAGGCCTTGAGCAACCTGGTCTAGTGGGAGGTGTCTCTGTCAACGCCAGGGAGCTTGGAACTAGATGATCTTTAAGGTTCCTTCCAACCCAAACCATTCTATGAATCTCTGAAAAGAAGCTACCAACTTAAACTAAAATAATGACCTGCTGTCCTTTTATTTTTTCCAAGTTACAGATAAGGGACTGTCATTAAGGGATGCCAGGTAACATCTAAGGCTTCTGGGTATCCTGGAAGTCAGCTCACCTCCATTACTTTTCTTTTAGCATAACAAAAGGCCCGTGCTTGATGGGTAGTGGTTCAAAAAACAGGAGACCTCAACAGATGTTACGTGCTAGGAAGAGAGAGGGACCAGAGCACAGCACAGGTATTTACTGAATCTGGCTTTAAAGGTGGCAGCTGTATCTACACCTCTCTCTCTGTACTGCTATTTCCATACAACCCTGTGCGTGGCCAAACATCCAGATCCTTAACTTCAGTGAAATATCCAGAGCACACTGAGCATTAAACACATGCAGAGCAGTTTCCTGGGGTTAGAGCTTAAAGGAGAACAGGTGGAGATTGTAGCGGTTTGGTTTGATACTTCTTTTACATAGTATTTAGGCAGTAGAGAAAGCAAACGAGACACAAGGCTGACAAGGAAGGTACCTGTGCTGCTAGGAAGCCTCACTGAGCTGTTCTGCAGGTGATTCCCAACACTGCACACCCAGGCAGCAACTGATGGTGCTGAGCAACCACATGGACGTGGCACTCATCCTCGGCAGTTTCCACAAAAGATGCTTTCTGCTCCATCCAAGCAGTGATTCTCAGCAGCAACAATATGGAGTGTTTCCTGTGGGGCCCAAGGCAGGCTTACAGCTCCTTACAGCTGAAGGTTAACCCCCAGGAGAAGCAGAAGCACTGATGCCTGTCCGCCACTGCCACCAGACTGTGCTCGATAGGAGGCAGCACGTTTCTGGTCTCACACTTCTGCAAACAGCTTCTCCCCACATTCTGGAGTCCAGCTGTGCCATATTAGCATATGTAAGAGAGATGGAAAAACAGGCCTATTTGCTTTCAGATAATGACAACCAGATGCCTAGAGATGGCTGAAAAAGGCCTGTCCACTCAGGAAGGCAGTTGGTCCATCCACATGTGGGGAGGAACTGCTGAGGAAACTTTATTACTTAAGGAGGGTGGGGTTGGGTGGGGTCCTGGTCTTTCATCTCACAGAGAGGGAAAGAAAATAGATGGAAACAGCCTTAACCACCACTGATTCATAGGATATTGCACCAAACCACAGAGAGGTAAATTTTGGGCTGCTATTTTGAGAGCTCTTATTAGTCTTCAGTACAGCAGAACTCTTGCCCAGCCATTGCCTCAGCAGTAACAACACAACTGAACACTCTTTCGTGGGTCTGATAGCAGGGAGCTTGCCCAGGAGTCCTTGCGCCTACAGCATCTGGGAGACACACCTGAGTCCCATATAAGAACACCACAAACATCAATACTGGGTATCAGCACTGCTGCTGATGTGCATTTAGCTTGCAGCAGTTGAGAAATAATGGCTTAACATGCTGAAAGAGTGTGAGAATTGTGACCCCTGATCTAACACTTTCCAGGTTGGAATGGAAATGGGTGGCTCCATTTCAGTAGCTATCAAGTCCAAACAGTTGGGTGTTCCTTATGGAAGGCAACAGCCTCAGCACTCTCACAGAAGAGTGCTTCAGGGCTGCTAGATGCCCAGGATCTCAGCTCTGCCCTTGGCCTGAGTCAGGCTGCCCCTTTCACTGCCCTTCAAATAAGATGCTCTCCTCAGGCATTACCAGGGTAAGGGAGGAGAAAATTCGTCATAAATCAGCCTTGCAGCATGCAGAGAAAGCATCATGCTCAGCTGCTGAAGTGTAAACTCTGTTCTTGCCATTTCTATTTCTATTTATTTATTAGAGACTGATGTCCTCCCTTCTGAGACTTGAGGCTAGTTACATGTTCCTATCATCCTTCCCATTCCTAAATGCAGCAGACACAGTTGCTGCCTACACTGCTACATGGACTTCATACATGACCAAGTAGTTCTATATAGTTTTGTTCTTGTCTTGCTAGCTATTGCTCTTACAGTTCAGAAGCACTTGCCTCTCAGATGGAAGGGTGGAACCCAAACTTCTTGTCCAGAGGGAAGAGCTCCTGTATACTGCTCAAAGTGCATTACTTCTAAAGTGAGCTACCCATGAAGACAGCAACTGCCAAATTATCTGTGCTGAAGTTTCTAGACCTCATAAGGACTCTGGAACTCCTGTGAGGTTAACAGATTCAAAAAGAATATGCAGGAAGGCAGAATCATTTTGCAGCCAGGAGAGGAACCTGTTCTGTTTAATGACAGCACTTACATAGAAAGTAAGTTTCTCACTAAAGGCCCCATGTAAAGCTCACTGGATGAAGAGCAGGCTGTCCAGCAGGAGGCCAGGATTGGGCCCTGGCAAAGTACCTGAAACACAGCTGCTCATGAACTCCATGAACTCTGCTTTTGTTGGTGGCATCTGTAACTGGCATTGATCATAGGCACAGCCACGGCCATCCCACATCCTCAAGAGCGTTGTTCTCCTACAGTACTTCTAACCTTGAGGATGACTTGAGCTCTCTTATCATCTGCCTTACAGTAAGTCTACAGCCTTATGTATTCTCTCTGCCAAAAGGCAACTTTTAAAATGCTGTAAACCAAAACTGTGTACAAATTAAACAGTTGACACATTTTACTGCTGTTCAGTAACTAAAGTGCTTTCACTGTGCTATGCAATCTGTAACTGCTGAAATTACTTTCATGTGTGTTTATAAGTCTTCCTATATTTTCTTCTCATTACTCCAAATACATTTTAAAAGCTTGTTAAGATGGATTTGTTGGCATTTTGTATCTAGCTGACTGTGCATGTTAAAGGCTTTGAGTATGACTTTCCTGACTTGAAACACTCTGCATTTCATGCTGCTTGTTAAAACATGCATCATTCCAACCATGTACATTAATTGGCTTGTCTAGGGAAACAGGGCTCAGTTTATGAAGTCTGTCATCCTGCTTTGTAGCTTAATTATAAAATAAAATTATTTTCTTTCCCCCCAGCCAGACTGTTTTGTTTGGGTTTTTTAATTCATTTCCTCATGCTGCTGTTTCCAGTTCCAGGGTTGTATAACTGATCCATTAGGTCCTACTACAGTTCACAGTAGCACAGTATAACTAAGGTTGGAAGAGACCCCAAGGATCATCGAGTCCAACCTGTCTCAGTAGACCTCACGACTAGACCATGGCACCAAGTGCCACATCCAATCTCCTCCTGAACACCTCCAGGGACGGCGACTTCACCACCTCCCTGGGCAGCACATCCCAATGACAAACAACTTGCTCGGTGAAGAACTGTCTCCTCACTTCGAGTCTAAACCTCCCCTGGTGCAGCTTGAGACTGTGTCCCCTAATAAAAAATCTTGGTTTCTGAGCCTGATTATTCCCCCTAATTATTAACAATCATTCTCCTCCTAGCCCAGGATCAGCAGAGCAGCTCTACTGCCAGGATATGAGGCAGCAGCAAGCAAGGAGCCTGTCCTCACTGCAGGGAGGTCACCACCTACAGCTGGAGTCCACTGGCTGGCACTGGCCCAGCCCAGCAGCCAGCACAAGCCCACGGGGCTGGGGGCCTCAGAAGGAAACCTTTGCTCAGTGCCAGCCTTGGGGTAGAACCATCACAGAGTCACCATCGGTGCCTTTGGCACCACTTCAGCAGGTGGGAAGATGGAGACCTCCTCCTTGCCTTCAGCCACGGTGCCAGGCTCAGATCTTCTGCATGTAATTCCCAGGGAAGAGCCCCTCCTTGCCATGCAGTCGACCTTTCCACCAGCCCAAGATATCTTCCAGGAGGATGTCGATGACGTTCTCCCAGGGCTGATAGTGTTCATTGGTAAAGCTGCACCACGAGGGTCCTGACCTGCACCTGTAAGCATTTGAGCCTGAGCTGTACTGGAAGAGAATCCTATGTAGTCTGCCATTTATAGTCAGTCAAAGGACTGCTTAAATTAGTGCACCTTGATTCATGGTGTCCTGCATAGTCCCAGTCACTACGGCACGGCAGCAGCTGCCATGTACCCAGAAACCTCAAACACAACTTCCAGGTAAAAGGAGACAACAAACTTGTAGAAAACTGAGGATTAGTAATTCTTACCAGAGCCATCCCTCAGTGACTGGAATGACATCAAGCACTTTCAGGGTTGAAACTGCATAAAGCACCCACAGCTGAAGTCCATTCTTACCTCCACTGGGCTTAGTCCTGAGAGTTTTCCTTTGTCAATAGCAGAGTCCTCACCCCATGGTCTATCGCACAGCGGGAAGCCAAAAGCAGCCCAAATGAGCCTGTCCAGAATCAGAGGTGAACCCTGGTGGTTCACTGCAAACCACAAAACTAGAGGATAAAATAATGGATAGGCAGCTCCAGTCCACAGCAGAACTCCCACTGATTTCAGAGGCTCCGGGAACTCCTCCATGAAAGAAAGGCCTTATTTCTACCAACTGAAATACAACTGACTAAAGAAGGGATCTTTTAAAATCCCCAGAACTATAAAAAGATTCCACAAAAGTTAACTTTCTCTGCTGTGCCATCCTGCTCAGGGTCTAAATCTGCAGCTCCTACCCAGTAAGTCTCAGCTCCCAGAACTTCCACTCCACTGAAGAAATCCCCTTCGTGGGTTCAATTTAAAGCAGCGCTTCAAGAGTGGAGCAGTGCAAAACAGCAGGGACATGACAAACCATAAAACTTCTGAAATACCTACATATGCTAAAACCTTCTTCCTTCTCTGACACACACAGTGCTGCACATTTTAGAGATCTGATCCTGTAGCAAGTCTGATGAATCACAAGCCCAAATCTTGACTCCCTGCTACCTAATCAATAGGTCGAATTATTAACAGCTCCAAAGTGCTTTTCCATAGCCTTTAAAGTGTTTTAGGATGGACAGAGAAGGATAGATACACTTCACTCACGTGATTTTTTTCCCTCCCCCCAATATTTATGCTGTGAAAACCCCCCAGCAATTAGGGAGAAGAGCAAGGGATACAAAAGGAACATGATATCTTTCAGATTGACATAGAGCTGCAATAATGTCAGACAGAAAGCAAAATTGTCTAACTTCACCATGCAGCTGCTACTGTAAACTTTGCTTCTTATCACACAAAACCTCATTTCCCTTTACAAAGAGATAAATCTTAACCAAGACACAGAGCTTCCAGAGAGCAGGCCCCTCCATGAAAATATTCAGGTGAAAGTCCTTACTTTAAGAAAGGCATCAGGACATTCAGAGTTCTGCCTTCTGACTGAGCCAGCCCACTCCCTCCCGTGGTGGCAGGAAGGCCATATGTGCCAAAGAGTTATTGGCATCATCTGTAACTAGGCATTCTGTTAATGATTTAGGAAATCTGTTAATGGGAAATTAATTGGAATCAAGATCAGCCAGTTGCACATATTTTCCCCTTGATTAACACACCCACTTATCGACAGGATGAATTACAAGTTGTGCCATTCACTGATGGAGCTGAGCTCGGGGGAACTTGTCTGTGTGTGTTCCCAGTACGATGGCATTTAACGTGTCCAAGAATCAGCCTGTGCTGGGAGGGTTTGTGGAGCTGGAGGTACCAAAGTACTGATTGAGAAGGGAGAGTGAAGTTCCTTCCTGTGCAGCACCTGCCTGAGGTCTGCTGGGAGCTAGGGTTGCAGCTGATGGCTCCCATCTGCTTCAGTTCTGAAGACTAGAAGGGCAGCATGGTGGCAAATATGGTGTGAGACTGACTGTGAGCTGCACAAGTCCAGTGCGTGGACTTGTCCTAAGTGGGAGAGGTTTGCTAGGTGAAGCTCAGCACAGCACTTGGTGCCTCCCTGCTACTGCCAGGTTTTACAGCCACCAGGGCTTCAGCCTGAGGTCTGATTGCTGCCACATCTTCACAGCAGCACTTGCACTGCTAGAGGTATTCTATAGACAGCACATCTGCTTTGGCTTTCTTCTCTTCTTCTCCCTTTCCCCTTTTTCTTCGCCTCCCCCTGTAAGCAGCAAGTGCTGATGTTTCTACTGTGATCACGGCTACGGTCACATTGTCCTCTTTCTTACATTGGTAATTTTGGAAACCTGGTAAGCCACTGAGCTCAGATTAGTGCAAGGCAAGTGTGGAGTCAAACTGGGTCAACAAACACCCAGCAGAGGTGCTGGGATGAGGGCACTCCTTTGTCCCACTCGATCCTTCATCAGCCTCCTCAGAGCGTGCCTAGAATTAGCCCCAGCAACCACCAGAGGGTTAGTGGATGTTCATTTCTTCAGTCCCACGAGTATTACCAAATTATTTCTCAGCGAAACCCAAGTGGGACTGCCACAGACGTTTGGATTTGGCCTAATCCTGCTCCACCATCACAGCAGAGCATGTTGTGCTAGGGTAGCTTGCAGCTGGCCATGCCGTTTGAGGCAGTCTGCTTTCATCTGAGTTCAGTATTTCACAATTCCCATTAAATGCAGTGAATACTAATGAGAGAGCCCTGTGGCTGCTGGGGCTGGTCTGTAACATGGGATGACAGGTCCCAAAGGAGAGGATCAGACACTCCTTTAAAGCAACAAGTCTGGCCCTGCGAGATGCTGCTCTTCTGACACATTTCTCATGCTGCCTGGTGGAGGGGGCCAGCCTTTTATCTCAGATAAGAGGAGATGGGTTGGAAGAAGCTGTTGATCAGCTTTGCTTTTGCAGGAGGAGTATGAGTTGCAAAGTAGCTGCTGTCAGTAGATGGCTGAAGCCTCAGCAGAAGGCAGTGTGCTATGGCTAGGCAGGGTGCTGGGCTGGAAACAAGATGTGTGTTAAAAGGGGAATATAGTGCTTGAAGGGTACTGAGTCTTTTGAGGCAGAAAAGATTTTGCAGGAGAGATGCCTGCATAAGTAACATCTTTATAAACAGGAATATATGGAGATGAGAAATTGCTCCTAGAGCTCTAAGAAAATGAAGAATTGCTGCTTTAAGTAAAAATGGGAAAAGAGATGCCAGGCTGTGCCCCTGCCCTGCAGGAAAAATACTATTTCTGCAGAGTTTTGACAAGTAGCTGTAAGGAAGGCTGAGTAGGCTTTGCCCACTTCCAAAGACAGGGATTGAAACAGCTCATGACAGGGCATGATCAGCTTGCTGTGAGAGAGCAGTTGGGTGATTTTGTCCATCGTGGTGCCCCCAGGAGCCAGCGCCTTCCTGGCCTCCAGGCAGCTCAGCCACATGTGGAGGCCAAGGCTGTGCAGGATTCAAGCCCTGAGAAATCCCCCAGCACCTAGTCTTAAGGAAGAGGGAAACTGCTTCAGATGCAGTCCAGGGAAGCACTGAAATTTCTTGCCTTCAGGTGTTACAGAGGTTCCTAAACCAGCAGACAGAGCAAGAGGGTCTGATAAAACTACCAATGACCTGCATGCAGTCTAAGTCTGCAGCATTTACCCAAGAGGGATGAGATGACATCAGAACCAAAATCCACCTTGTGAGGCCAGCAGCAGTGCACTGGGCACATGGCATCAAGGCTTGTGCTCCAGCATTCACTGCCTGTCACAAACACACGTGCATGAATGGTGAGCTTGGCCTCCAATTAGTGTTCAAAGGCATGAAGGCTTTCTGCATTTAGAGATTTCAGAAAAGGCTTTGTATGGAGGTTATTTGTTTGGATTTTTGTTTGTTTGTTGCCAGGCTTACACTGAATGCTGAGCTCCTGTTGATTTTACCTGTGTCTTAGGGGGAGATACTGCAAATCCTGAAGGTTAGGATTTTCCTTGCATGAGAGCAGTGCCTCCAAGTCAGCAAAGGCAGACATCATAGTATCATAGTATCAGTCAGGGTTGGAAGGGATCACAAGGATCATCTAGTTCCAACCCCCCTGCCATAGGCAGGGACACCCCACACTAGATCAGGCTGGCCAGAGCCTCATCCAGCCTGGTCTTAAACACCTCCAGAGAAGGGGCCTCAACCACCTCCCTGGACAACCCATTCCAGGGTTCACCACTGTCATGGCGAAGAACTACCTCCTCACATCCAGCCTGAATCTCCCCACCTCCAGCTTCATTCCCTTCCCCCTAGTCCTATCACTACCTGATATCCTGAGAAATCCCTCCCCAGCCTTCTTGTAGCCCCCTTCAGATACTGGAAGGCCACAATTAGGTCACTGTGGAGCCTTCTCTTCTCCCGACTCAACAGCCCCAACTCTTTCAGTCTGTCCTCATAGGAGAGGTGCTCCAGCCCTCTGATCATCCTCATGGCCCTTCTCTGGACACGCTCCAGCACCTCCATCCCACCCCACCCCCAATCATCTCTGGATGCCCACATTCTGTAGAGAGCATTCTGGATACAGTAGTGATCAAAACTATGTCAGCTGTGACAAAATAAAAGTCTTTGAAGATTAAGCAGGGGGGCAAGAAAAATAAAAAGTCTTTGAAATAGATATCAAGAAGTTAGGTTGTGTTTTCACTTATCTCACTCTAAAGCTTCTGACACTGGTCTCTCAGAACAGAACTGACCAGGGTTTCTTTATCATGCATGAAATTATTTTACTTCATCCTGGTAGGGGGAAATGACATGAAAACCATGCAGAAAATAGTCAAGTTTTAAGTCTGACAGGAAGAAAAGGCAAACAGAATGATTTATGCTAAGCTCAGATAATATCCCTCCTCACTCACTGGCCACTCCAAACCATGTCTCTGTGTGGAGCTACTAATCTAAAAAATATCAACCTCCATTCAATTTCCAGACATCAGAGAGGCTTCAACTAGGAAAGATTAACCCATCCCTTCCCACCATGCCACTTGCACAAACCACACCGTGCACACAGAGCCCTGAACAAAAGTGAATCCTCATTCTTCTGTGAGGCAAAGCTGCATGGCTTTCCTTCAGTCAGGCTGTTCATAATTGCTAGATGAGTGGGAGCACTTCTTACACCCTAGAAGACCTCCTGAATCAAGCACTGTTTGAGGGAGCTGCACTGACCGTGGCCAGCACAGAGTGCATGTACTGTGTTGGAGAGGAACTTCCCTCAGCTGAAGGTGCATGTGAGATAAGGAGTGTTGGGACTCTCAGGCCATGGGGCTTTCTCTGAGCCTCTCTCAGTTTTGCCACCTATAAAAAGCCAATATGCTCTGCTTCACAGTCCAAGCAAAAGACAAATCAAACCAAGAAAGAATGAAAGTACCACCACAAGATAAAATGAACTGCAACTCCTCTGCTGCACCAGCCATGCTCTGGGATTTGCATTAACCACTAACTGTGAGTGCACCTTACCTGAGTTGCTGAAGCTCAGCTGTTGAGCAGTTAAACAAGAGGAACTATTGCTCTGAAACCATTTGCCTTGCTGAGTGCTGGAGCCCCTTGAGGGAAGCTGGCAGAGATGCAGCAATTGGCACCTGCACCTTTGCCTGACATGCCACTGCGTGTAGCTCAAGTTCCTCCACTCAATATAGGGGAATGTGCCCCTTTCTTGGAGGCTGCTCCTCTTGGTATTGATTCTACAAAATAATCTGCCATTTCTGAGCTGCCATCATGTCTACATCTGGTGCCTGAACTCCAGAAACCTTTTGGAGCCATTTGGGGCAAGCTGAGAGCATTGCAGCAGCAGGCAGGGAGTGGGTAGCCAGCTGTGCATACCTTGTGCTGGACTGCTGGACTTGGCACCTCTGGTTGTCTTTAAGCATCACCTGCTTATGTTTGCTAGCACAGGATGGGCCATCTTTTAGGCTGATATTATCTTTACCAGAAAAATGCAAGAGTGATTAGAAACACAGCAACAATTGCCTGCCTGACTCCACACATTCCTCCCCCCCCCAATTTTTGCTTTTCACTAGAGGACACAAGGCCCTGTTCTGGTTTCAGCTGTAATGCACCACTTGTACATCCCTCAGCTTCTCTTCCTGCTGGCTTCTTTCCTTCTTTCTTCCAGTTTATCCAGTCTTCCTCCTCCTGCAATCCCATCCTGTGGTTGTGGTTGCAGTTCCAGAGCATCATCCCCATGGATGTCGAGGGGCTTTGCCAATTTTTGCTGCCTGATCATCAAATCACAGGAACACAGAAGGTTTTCAGAGCTCAGAAATAATTCCATGGGGAGTATAACACCTCCTGCAGTGCCAGCTGGTGCTATTTGCTACAGTGGAAAGTGCCTTCAGGCCTCAGTCTTGTCAGTCTTTGCTGCCTACGATGTCAAAAAAGATTCAGTGATGTGATGCTCTGAATGCAATGAACACTGGAAGTCCCTGGGCCCACTTCACAGCAATAAACTCCATTTTCTGGGGCTCCTGGCAATTCTAATGGGAGAACAGTGATTTGTGTCACTGCTTTGAGCAGCTCGTGGGCTAAGCTGAACGATGCTTCACCAGTGCATCTCTAATTGCCCCAGGTGATATCCAGCAGCCACCACACACTCAAGAGGCTGCTGCATGTTACCAGTCTGGGTGTCTGTGTCTGGTATTATGGCATTCAGACCAACCTATATCATATCCAGGAGTTAATATGGCTCTGCTTTCCTTCCTGCTGCTTGGCACCAGGACATACCCCAGGGCCCTGCGATGAAAGCAATGCTCTGCCCTGTCCTTGGCTCAGCCATGTTGAGCAAACCCACCAGACAGGCAAACCAGTGACTGTGTTACCAATTCCTCCTGCTGGCTTCTCAGCTGCTTCTCTGTCCAAACTGCAAGATGCCCCTAATCAATAACCTCACACTGACCCCAAGCTTATGCCCACTCCAGATGTTTCCAAGTGGCACCAAGAGCATCCAGGGAATACCCTGGCAAGGGAGGAGGCACACAGCACTCAGTCCAGCACCCCATCTCCACTGCCACAACCCTATGTCATACAGCCTACAGCCTTCCCACAGGGCTGCAGCTTCATTTTGAGAAGAATTCAGCACCAGTTACATCTAAACCTAGCAGCTTTGAAAGCAGTGTTCAAACTGACATGCAAACAATCATAACCTCTGTCATCAAAGTTAAAGGCTTTGATCTTGAAAGCAATTAGACCAGTAAGTGTAAAACTAGCTTTGAATTTACCAGAGAGCCTCAAACTGCAGCCTTGAAATGCCCTGAGGGAGTAACTGCCATAGTCTAGCTCATGGGAAACAGAGGAGGGGAGAAGCAACCCTGTGACTCTCCAAGGAAAGACCTGAACTACAGGCATGAAGCTGCCACATATGGCACTTTCCAGGTTGCTGGTTTGGCCCACAGTGAGGTTACTAAGCCTTCTCACTAAGGTTCTTGAGTCTTGGCCACAGGTCTCTAACCAGTCAGAGGGGGATATGGTCCTCAGTGGGGTGGGGCTAAGGTGCTGCCAGTACTTGGGCAAGAGGTTAGCAGGGCTGGGAGCTGGATGGAAGCCAATTGCAGGGAAACTTTCTGCTCCTGCATGTAGCACCATCAGCTTTGGAGCTGCAATGGTCGCAGCCAAACAGGCTGCTAGAGGTGCTCCTTCACACGGTGAATAATGGCCCTCTGAGTCTGTCTTGGTTATTAGGAATTCACCAGCAGTCTTTCATCAATTATCACAGACATCTGTTTGCACTAACATTTATGACTCTGGGTAGACCACACACTTAATCTGGATTCTGTCTGCATCTGAATCTCGATGTCAGTCTTGATGTCTGCACTGACTGCTGCCTGCCTTTGCTGTAAACATGTCTGACAGCAGCAAGCCAGGGGCCTGTCAGCTCTGCCATGCTGAAGGGCGACAGCCAGGAGTGGCACTGACATTAAACCAGTCAGATTCAGCACAGGGCTGGTCCTCCTAAGAGAGTCCCGAGCATCAGAGGGCTGCCACCATCAATACTTGTATTGCCATGGCAAGGCTGTCCCCAGTTGCTGCGCTGACGTGTCAAGCCAGCTCCAGAGAGCAGCTCCTAAGCGAGCTCTTCCTAAGAGAAGATGAGTCCTTATACATGTGAGCCTCTTGAGACCTACAATTTGTGTCAGCAGCACATTCCCTTGACAGCGACTTTGTCAACCTGCAGACGTGCTCTTTTCACACCTTGCCCACTCAAGGGTGCTACCACAGGAATTTCACATTACATTCAATCTGGTGCAACTACAGGTTTCAGTCAAAATCAGCACTTTGCATTCCCCTCAGCAGTTGGTCCCTGCTCCAGGTTCCTGTCTCATGGGATGTTTGGAGGGAAATGGTAGGGTCTCAGATTTTGTGGTTAGTTTGGAGTTTTTTTGGTTTGTTTGGGGTTGGTTTGTTTGTTTGCTTTAATGAATTAGTTTTCCATCAAGGTCAGCCAACTGCCTCTGCAAGATCCAATGCAAAAGGGATAACAGGAATGCAAAGCCAGAGGTGCAACTGGGAGCACTTCTGACAGCTGCTGCCACTAAGTAGGCTTAGGTATAACACGAGGCTATACCTTAAAAAGACTAAGGATGCTTATGTAATCTGAAAGCCAGAAATAACACTGAGAAAGAGAGTGAAAACTGGAGATAAGCAGAAAAAAGAATGCAAAATACTAGAGGGATCCTTTAGTACATTCAGATTCCAGGCAACAGATCTGATTCCCTTTTTGCTCACACAGGGTGAAACCCGTCACCTTCACATATGCTGCTTCAGACTAACTCTGAATTCATCTAGGATTTGTTCAAAATACCACAGCCTACCTGAAAACTGGGCTGCCAGTCCACCACCGCTGGGTTTCATTGATTTGTGTGCTTGAATGAGACCAAACATGTAGGGCCTTGCAAAATTTCAAAAGGCAGATCATGTGTGAAGAAGGTACCAGAAATGCTGCCGTCCCGTGATGGGTGTAGGTGAGTTTTAAAACTGATTCTGCACTTGGCTATTTGCACCTTTGAGGTTACCAGATCTTAGATGGCAATTCCCCTTTAGACTTCCTTTAAGCAATTGTGAGGCTTTTAACTAGGAGCTAAAATCTCTTGGATTTTTTAGAATCATAGAATCAATAAGGTTGGAAGAGACCTCAAGGATCATCAAGTCCAACCTGTCACCACAGACCTCATGCCTACTAGAGCATGGCACCATGTGCCACATCCAATCCCCTCTTGAACACCTCCAGGGATGGTGACTCCACCACCTCCCTGGGCAGCACATTCCAATGGTTAACAGCTTCCTCTGTGAAGAGCTTTCTCCTCACCTTGAGCCTAAACTTCCCCTGGCACAGCTTGAGACTGTGTCCTCTTGTTCTGGTGCTGGTTGCCAGGGAGAAGAGACCAAGCCCTCCTGGCTACAACCTTCCTTCAGGTAGTTGTGGATAGCAATAAGGTCTCCCCTGAGCCTCCTCTTCTCCAGGTTAAACAACCCCAGCTCCCTCAGCCTCTCCTCGTAGGGCTTGTGCTCAAGGCCTCTCCCCAGCCTCGTTGCCCTTCTTAGGACATGTTCAAGAGTCTCAATGTCCTTCTTAAATTGAGGGGCCCAGAACTGGACACAGTATTCAAGGTGTGGCCTAACCAGTGCTGAGTACAGAGGCACAATGACTTCCCTGCTCCTGCTGGCCACTAGTGACTGGCCTCCAGCTGGATGTGGCACCGTTCACCACCACTCTCTGGGCTCCTCAGCTCTCCAGCCAGTTCCTAACCCAGCACAGAGTGCTGCTGTCCAAGCCATGAGCTGACAGCTTGGCCAGGAGTTTGCTATGGGGAACAGTGTCAAAGGCTTTGCTGAAGTCCAGGTAGACTACATCCACAGCCTTCCCCACATCCACCAGGTGGGTCACTTGATCGTAGAAGGAGATCAGGTTGGTCAGGCAGGACCTGCCCCTCCTAAATCCATGTTGGCTGGACCTGATCCCTTGGCCATCCTTATTTTTGACAGGTGATTTCCATTGTCACCCAGAAAATAACACACTCAAACTTCTAATCTTACACTGTTCATCTTTTAAACCAAAACCTGGCAAAATCATCTGTTAGTGGAGGCAGAAACATTTGCATGCTAATTTGTTTCTGAATGATTGAAAAAAAGAGATGTTACCAGCAGCTTGGAACAACAACAAAAAAACTCTACCCAATTTAATATTTTTATTGTTGTTTGCTGTTTAGAGAACAACACAGATGGCCCTGGTGGTTAGCAGGGACACTCATCATTTATGTGGGAACCTTAACTGTCTTATCCTAGCAAAATCCCTTGCTTGGATGACACATATGGCTATCTTTAATCTACAGATGGGGACACTTCAGTGCCACAGCTCTGCATCTTGCCCAAGATGACAAAGCAAGAAGCATGAGCAGCCTGGCAAGGGGATGACACCTGCTTGAGGCCAGCTCCAGCTCTGCTGGGTGATTTTCCTCAGCAAGAGCATAGATTGGTATTTTAGAAGAGTGCTACAAGATTCCTGGCCTGCTGCCTGTTTCCATGGGCCTTCCAGCCTCTCCATTTACTCATGAATATGAAGCAAACCCTACCAAGAATTAGAGTACACCTTGTATCTGTATGTGGTACAAGCTTGCATGCAGTGTGTGATGAGGCAGGGTGCTGTGCAGCTCCTCTAGAGATAAAGAGCAACCCAGCCTCAGTGACTGAAGTGTTAGAAATTCCACCTCTGGGCAGCACAGAAACTCACCTGAGTGCTTCACACCAGACCCATCTGCCAGGAAATAGCATCAGCCTTCACCTGTGTGATCTGCACCTGCATTGATGGGAAATATCTTCCATGCTATCGTTGCCTTAGAGCAAGATCCAGACTCAGCCTTTAACTGAGTCTCACAACTACCCTGCTTGTCACCTAAAACCTGGGCACCATTGTTGCTCTAACCTGGGCTCTGAGGCTTGATCCCACTGCTGCCTGCACAGGAAGCTTGCTACACAGCAGAACAAGAAATACCTGGAGTTTTTAATTGTTTATTCTCCAGGCCTTAAAGTAGGGAAAACACACCCATGATGCTTCTCTCTTAGAGCTGCTGCCTTGTCTACTAAATCACCAGAAAATGGTTTCTCATTTCATACAGACAGTACTATCTTGAATTTCCCAGCTGTCATCTGACAGATATGAGCATTGGGAGAGAAAAATAGAAGCAGCATAGTGTATAAACAACCCCAGGGACTAAATTCTGCAGACTCTGAACATCAGTGCTGTGCAGTCCTTTGTTTGCTGAGGTGAGCAAGTACACAGGAAGAACTGTACACAACAATTATGTAAAAACACTGCACGAAGGTTGAGCTTTAAATATCCCAGAGGGACAAAATGTAAGGGCAAGGTGCTCTGAAAGGACAAGAGATCTCTTCAGATGCTTCTTTGCTAGGTAGAGGTGAGGGTTATAAAGAAGGCAGCTGGGCAGTGTGGACAGCAGTAGGCAATCTGAGAGTTCGTATTGGAAGAACTCTAGACATCCCTGGGATGTCACTGCAGACCTCAACTAGAGACCCTGCAGGGATGACACAGAAGAATCGTTCCAGAATTTCTGACCAGAAAGCTAAAAAAGAAGAAACTGAAGAGTTTTGTCCCAGAGAGTATTTCCACTAAATGCAGTGGGCTGTTGTAGCCTAAACCAGTGCCTCAAAGGCAACTCCTGCCCTCAATGGCTGCACTGCAGGTGCAAAAGTTCTGCTCAGAAAGGAGAGCTCTTTTCTTGGCCATGTCCTTGGAGGCACCCACATGCTCTACAATGACAGCTCTGGAAGAAGTGCCTCCCCTGGCAAAATCTGCAAATCCCACAGCAAGGTAGGGCCTCAGATGTGTGTCTCTTCTCTTTGAGCTGGACAGCTCAACACTTTATTACAACAGATTTCACTATCTGGTAATTGTAAATTTTTGAGAGAAATCTCTATCAGCAGCACCTAATTTCTCCCCAGTATCCTCCACTCTTTTACATTTCTTCAAATCATTTGACAGATGCCCTCCTTCCCCCCAAACTTGTTCTCTTTTAAGGCTTATTTTGAATAACTTGCTGGCATGGAACTCTCCCTTAATCCCAAAGATCTCTTTTCACTCTGCCACAGATCTTCTTCCCAAACACGCAATCCTAAGTGTGACTTAAAGAGCTAAGTATAAGGAAAATAGCCAAGAGAGCTTTAAGGAGCAAAATAAATCCAGTAATTTCTTTATCATAAATAACATTTTCCAAACTCTGTTAATGTCAATTTGCAAGAGCAAAGGAGGAGAAGGTTCACTACCCTTAGCCTAGACTGGCACCCCAGTGATTACAGTAAGGGAGCGTGCCTGCAGGAGCCATGCAGATGTGACACAAACCCTCCTAGCAGGCTAACCCAGCCTGGGGTGCCAAGTCAGGGCCATGGATGCCAGGAAAACCTGACAGGAGTCAGGGCAGTAAGTGAACTCACAACGAAAAGATCTTTCCAACCTCAAATCAGTTTCAAAACCCCATTTAAAGAGTGGCTGTTTCTACCGAGCAGGTGCAGCCATGGAAGAGCTGCCCACCCCCAAGCTGCTCTGCTGAGCTGGGGGCTGATGGGGACAGAAACTGGTGAGGCTGATTTAACCCAGAAAGGCTCAGGTCCAGCAGTGCTGCTCTTGGGACATGTGCAGACACGGCAGGGGAGGGGGCTGGTGGGCCAGCTGCAGGGTAACCACTGTGGCTTGCCTCCATCCCATCATTTCCAGCAGTTCTTGACCTCAGCTCTCACTGATCCCTGTAGCAGGTCTGGAGCAAAGTGCTCAAAATTCATGAGGAAAATTAACAGCCAGAAGAAAGACAGAAGCCTGTTTATTCAAATTATGTAAAGATTTATACTCTATTAAGGGCTGTTCTAATCCCCACATGGAAAATATGAAATGTTCTGCACTACTTACACCAACGAAATCCTTGGTGGCAGACAGAAGGGGCACATGTTTAATGACTAGAAAGGCTAGACCAATATTTTAAAGACAAATTGAGGCCATAAGGACTACAGAGCAATCAGATCTATTTAAGGATCAGCTTGGGAGTTTTTACAACTACAAACAGAAATAAGATTTTGCTGTAAGCATGCTATAAATGTTGAGCCACAGCAGACAGGGAGACATTTTTGCAGCATTTACAAAGACATCAAAGTATGGAGGATAACTCCAGAAATAAGCTTTAGTTCTCAAAGAAAATTTATAAGTGGCTGGAAAAACTTGTGCAGTTTCACAAACATTCAAAAGGTTTTGGGTCTTCCCATCTGCTCTGTAAAAACAACACTGCTTTACCTACATTAAGGTTATAAAAGTAGACTTCCTAAATAGAGTGGGAGTTATGTTTCCTTGACAATCACCTGCAAAATACCAGAGGCAGAAAAATCTGTCTGAATTCTGTTCTCTCACAGCAGCAGTGGCACTTAGCAGGTATAACAATGAGGAACATTTCATGAGGAGTTCAGGTCTCAAAAAAGAGGGTTAAAGCTCTCTGCAGCACCTAACTCACTGGCTAAAAGTCAGCCCTGCACAGCCTGACTTCTGCTGGTCAGTCCTTAACCCAGTCACCCTGCAAACCCTCAGCCTCTCCGGAGTGCCCTGCACCAGCACACAGCCAGGGCTAACAGAAAACTAAGTGGGATTGCCAATAGATTAAGCAAGCATTTAATTAAAAACAAACAAAATAGCACAAATACTAAAGTCTCCCAGCAGTGGCAACATGGTACAGAGAAAAGCCCAGCATGACAACCTGATCTGCTGCTCATGCTAACCTCGCATCATGACCAGTTCTGCTCAAGAAGCCCAGTATCAGGCCCAGTGCCTTGGATGAGTAATTCAGTGCTGATCTGATATCAAGTGACTCCTGGTCTCAGATCTGTGAATTGCTGACCAGCAGGTTCATTTCAGAAGGCTCACCATGAATACCAGCATGTTGCAGCACCCATCCATCTCTAGCTTGCTAGCCTCCCTGCTCGTCTGAATGTTTCTCTCCTCCCTCTTACTTCAGACAACATCTGAACCAGATTAAAACACTTCCTCCAGCCACACATTAGACTGTCAAAGCAACAACAAAAAGCCATAATCTGGAACTCCAGACACAAGATACCAGTTTCTAAGCACCATGTGTCCTGCCACTGGTTTTGTTCACACTCCAAAAACTATGGTAGGAAAACATAAAGGTGATAATGAGAAACCATGAAGGCAAAGAAATTCCCAGGCAAGGGCAGGATAAGGCAAATTTCCTCAAGTCTCATGGCACAAATGGGTGCAGGAAAAAGCTGTCAAATAGCACCCTTCAGTGACTGGGTAATGAGGGACATGATACAGAAAAATCTGCTGCTGCCTACACCAGGGTTTGTTGGGTTTTTCTTCCTCCCTCCCTCTCTTACTTGTTTTCAGTGTTTTTAATGTGACTTTATTGCAATGTGTGCTGCATGAATAAAACAGTGCCACAGAGGCATAGGCTGAAATCTTCTCTCATTTTCAGTGTATTAGGAAAGAAGAGTTCCCTGGTGGTTTGTGGCATGCAAAGTTTACATATACCTGCTAATCTCTACAAGAGGACAATGCTGAGAGCTTGACAGAGCTCCTCGTGTCATTGTAGAGATCTGACCTTGGCACCTGAGACTTCAGGAGATAAACTGCTTCTTTCCACACACACCAGCAAAGAGCAAAGCTGCTCCTCATTGCCACTAAAGGCTCTGACAGCTGCAGAGTTCAGACAGGCATGGTTCTCAGCAAGCTCCACCATGCACTTCTCCTCCCCCCCAGCAAACAACCTTTGGTTTCCAGCTGCATCTGAGGACTCCTTGAACGTAAGCAAGGAAGCAGTGCAGCAATGAAGGAGATGAGGGAGGATGAAAACGATGTTTCAGTCTTAACACCTCTAATTTTCAATGATTTCATCCCAAGCCTGCCATGGTAGGACAGCAGTGCTGTCAGACTCATACCCAGGACACATAAGGTTGGGGGGCAGCACCCTCACACAGCACCTGTACTGCAACCCAAACCCTGCAGCACTGCACAGCTGCAGCACTGCAAGAAACATCACAGCCTCTGCCAGCTGAGAATGGGTCTATCTGAACTTGCCTTGATGATGGGAGGGAGAGAGGCAGGCAGGCAGGGAGGGAGAAGTGAAGAAGGGTACAAGATATCACCACTTGGGATAGTTGGTAGGTGACAACAGTAGGTCAGAAAGTCATCACCACAAAGGGCCAGCTGAAGCTGCTGGTGACCGTCAGCCATAATGCAATGCCACCCATGGGAAGTTGCTCTGGTGCTAGACAAGGGAGCTGTGCTGTAGAAAGTAAATCAGCTACCCACCAGCTTGCTAAGAGTCATCCTTTCTGTTTCTGATTCACATCCCACCGTGCTGCACAGAAATGCCTTTGCTAGCCACAGTCTCTTCCCTCCTCCAATTTCTTCTTCTCAGTCAAGAGCTGGGACAGGAGCCAGCCGGCTTTCAACTTTGTGTGCTTCACAGTTAGTCACTTCTCGTGATAAACCCCCTCCTTTCTCAGTCTGTTTGGGCACGGTGTGCAGCATCCCCCCACACAGGGGTGTGAGTCCGATAGCCGCTGGGCTTGCTCCACGCTAACTGCCGCAGCTCATTAGAGGTCATTAGCAAAACGCCTACACCACAGAAGCGTTCGCCGCCGGCTCGCAAAAGCTCCCACTCAAGCTTAGCTAAAGGCTGTGCTAATAAAAAGCAAGGCTGCCGTTATAACACTTACCAATCTGCTGTGTATTTTTGGAAGGAGAATCTATATTGAGGCCACCCTCTGCCGTGGGAGCAGAGCTGAGAAGTCTGCACACAGCATCTTCTCCAGCACTCACTGCCTAGCCAAATGCTGTGTCCAACTGGGGGAAAACTCACAAGTGACATGTAGGATGAGGAATATCTCCAAGGGGAAGCACGGGAATACTATCATGAGACTTATTTCATCTTGATGTTAGGTTGCACTCAGCAGCTTTCAAGAGCATGAGGGTCATATAATGATGAAGGGCTGTGATAGAAAAGCCAGGTTTCTTCTCACAAGGTCTTCTGTGCTAAGGAGCTCAGTAGGAGATGCATACCGTAAGAAGCAACCAGCAGAAAGATGCAAAGTGCCTCTTATGTTTTGATGATTCTCGGTTCACCTTTCAGCCACTGTGAATTTTACAACCTGGGTTCACTGCATGGGAGCTCTTCTAACAGCTTTCAGCTAAAGCTAAGTGTGCAGTCAACGGCTGGGTTGCAGGGGCTTTAACAAACTTGCAAGTGGTGTCACAGAAGCAGGGACAGATGAATGCGAGACCGAAGTGGTCTAGTCAACGACTTACAGTAGGTTTCTGTCAAGAGCTACAGGCAAGGCAGCTTCAAACCTGAAAATCAGGGATGTAGGGACACATTTGCACTTTTACAGAAGTTAACTGTTCCTTCCAAAATCCTCCACTTGGAAGTTTAGACCAGAAGTGCACATTCTTTGCTATTTCCCACAACAATGTTTCCACAGCCTGACTTTTACTGTTCCTTCAGAGAAAGGAGTCTGAGATGTTACTAAGACTGTGCATATAATGTGTAGCTCTCAATTGCCACAGGCTATAGCTAACTACAGCCCTGCATCTACGTGTGAGACATGAGTGAACTATCTGTACATCTCAGCCTGTGCTGTAATGATACTTTCCTCAAGGATCCAGGAGTCACTCTGGCATTTTTTGAAGCCTTTAAGGATCAACAGCACACCTCAGGTTTGGCTTTTTACACTTGGCTGAGACAACAGGGACAGACACAAATATCCAGAACTTTTGCTTTGCCAGCACAGTTAAGTCATCCAATGAGAAGTAACTGTGCACAGCACATGAGAGTACTAATTCTAGAGCATCTTCATTCTTTACTGTCATCTTAGACTTCTAGGAGAAGAGCCTGGACATAAAGGACCAAAACAAAGTGCTACAGAAGTGGTATGTCCAAAGAGATCTACTGTGCTGTGGAGAAACCCTGTGTTCCACACCAGGCAACCAGAGCCATCACCTTTGCTGCCTCTCACAAAGGCCAAGGAATGCAAATCCCCACAAACAGCTGAAGTTTGTAAATCATCCAAATACTGAAGGCCACCTTTGGAGATCTCTGTGTGCTTTGGCATGCGAGCAGACAAGTCTCCTCACCAACACACCAGCTTATTTTTACCCTGGTGAACTTCTGCTGGTTTTTTTGCATGTGGCAACACTCCCTGAGACACTTGGCTGCTCTCAAAAGCTTCAGAAGTTACTCATTCTGGCTTTCATCTTTACTTGGTGAAGTGCAATGCAGAAAGCTCTACTTAACTTCTCCCACTTGTGCATCTTAATGTGAAAAGACTACCCAGGCAGAAGCAGAAGCTGGGGAAGGAGCAGGTTTCTAGAGCACAGCAAAGAGTTGGTGCAAACTCTTGCATAATTTCAGTATAGATTTCCTGCACTAGGAAAGGTAGTGCTTGCTGAGACAGGAGTGACAATGGTTCCCTTCCCAAATAAATGGCTTTAGTAGCACCTTGGCAGCAGCCAGGCTGTTAAAAACAGACCCCTTAGCCACTCATTTGTCAGCTCCACAGCACCTGGCTCCAGTGGCACTAGCACCAAATGGAGGAGCACAACGATATTTATTTTGTACAGCTAAGAGCTTTGATAAACAGCAGCAGGCAGCAAAGGCCAGTGGCTTTATATTTCTTCCAGTACATATTCTTAAGAATGGCAGTCACCATTATGGAAGCAATCAAAAAACTAGCTCTGACCTTAAATAAGTGTGCTCCTACGTCAGACAGTCCCAGGAAGGAGAATTTATGAGGCAGATGCTAAATTCAGAGGAGAAAGAAAAGCTGGGTTACTCCTGGTAGGGATGCAGTCAAACTTCATAGCGCAGGATGCAGCTGCTGATATTCAGGCATTTGGTTTAATTGTTATTAACTTGACCATCCCTAATGTTTTGGGTGAGCCTAGCCTTCTGAGCTGTCCAATACAGCCATCTAAACAACAGCATGCAAATTCACAGGGCTCCAGGCTGCTAAGGTGCAGGAGGCAAGCTTAGTCACACATGTAGGCATTAATGTCATGTACAGAGCAGAGAGCTCTAGGACTTAACAGACAAGAAAAATGTGCTGGAGGAACAGCTGTTAGAGTGCAGGTTGGCTACTTTTGCATATGCTTTCCTCACTGGAAATTCTGCATAAGAGCAGAAAATATTTCATATGGCCTTTAATGTTTCAGAGGCTGAAAACATTCATTAATAATTGGCCTTGCCTAAGTACACCATCCTGTTGCAGAAATAGAACCCCAGTCACAGCACACTGTGTTGGTCATCTTACTTGCATCCTTTCTTGCTTTAATAGTGCTTTGCAGAACACCTTTATTCATTCTCATGAAGCCAGCTGAAAATTACATTGCTCAAATTCATTTTTATATTATAATTTGGGAAAAAAAAATACTAATTACTTGGCACTCCCTTCAGCTCTGTGGCAGTTTTTTATCATTTATTAAATGGACTTATTTTGAGTTCATTTGCAAACAAAGTGGTGTTAACTTAGCACCCATTCATCATGTTCTTTGTAAGAAAACACCCATGAATGCAAACCAATTAGAAAAACAGAGGAAAGGGAAAAGGGAAAAAGGAACAGAAAGAAAACTTTATAACTTTTTCCTATGAAAATTACACTGGAGGGGGAGAAAAATAAAGTTCCTTCCCTGTGCAGCCTATTCAACCAGGTGCTGCTGCACTACACACTGCTCCAAAGACTTTTGAAGTGCTGGGACAACATGTCATGCTGGCCACCTGCCATGCCAGCTCTAGCTTAGCCCAAAGGAGTGCCAGCTTCCTGCTTGTTTTCTCCCACTGCTCCTCAGCACTCTGCATTTGCAGCCTGCTCTTCCTGCCTGGCCATAGCCCCTCAGAGCCGGTGCTGACTTCCAGCTGCTGCCATGTGGAGATGAGGCAAAGCTAATTGTGCCCTCCCTACCGTCTGACTTGTCCAGAAAGAAGCAACATTTCCCCTGCATACAGCTATCTTCAACTTTTCATCCTGGGAAGGACTGCTTGGGGAGAAAAGCAATCAGGGAAAAATTAATACTTCCCTTCCCTTTGCAGAGGACCAGTAGAAACATCTGGATTAGGAAAAATGAGAAAATGGCAAAGACAGAAGTGGCTCTGATTGCAGGAGGAAGGAGTGGAAGGGAAAAGGGGCAATGTTGTTCAAGAATTTCCCTCCTAGTTTGATTAACTTGCAAGAACATTAAAATACAGTCAGCTCTGCACAGAGCATGGGCACAGCAGCACCTCCTTCATATCACTTCCCCCAGCAAGCAGGGAGAACCACTCCCTCCCTGCCCCTTGCCAGCCACCACTTCACTTCTTGTCTGCTCCCACTGCTTCTGCTGCCTCCCCTTCTGTCTATGTCTCTTTATGAAGTATCCTGGAATTCAGCCCAGCTTGTTCAAGCTCCCAACACATCTTGAATTTTAATTCAGTCTCATTTTAAGTCATCTATCTCTTTTTTAAACCAAGCCACAAGGAGAATGAGCCAATTTATTATTAATATAAACCAAGACAGATCCATAAAGAAAGCCTGGTCTGCCTGCTCTCAGCACAGCATGTCCAGCTCAGAGAGCATTCTGACTCAAAGGGCTGCAGCCAACCAGGTGCACAGACAAAATGGACAGTGACAGCCCGCTTTGGAAAGATGCTGCAAGTGTTGTATACACCCGTGGTCAAAGAGATGACCCAGTGAAGAGATCAGTTTGGCCTGTAGGTCAATGAAATGCTGGACAGCCCTCCGCCTAGCCACCATTGGGGTACCGTGTCCCCTTGCACTCAGCCTGCTACAACAGAAACTGGTTAAGAGTGGCTCTGAAAGGCAGTGCCCCCAAAAGCTCCAGTGGGAATGTTCCCTCACTGTCACATGGAGTGACCACATGTCTGATAGGACTAGGGGGAATGGAACAAAAATAGAAATGGGTAGATTCAGATTGGATGTTGGGAAGAAGTTCTTCACCAGGAGGGTGGTACACTGGCACAGGCTGCCCAGGGAGGTGGCAGAAGCCCCATCCCTGGAGGTTTTTAAGGCCAGGCTGGATGTGGCTCTGAGCAGCCTGATCTAGTGTGAGGTATCCCTGCCCATGGCAAGGGGGCTGGAACTGCATGATCCTTAAGGTCCCTTCCAACCCTAACAATTCTATGATTCTGCTGCAAATTTGTCTGCTCCTCCAGCTGGGAATCACTGCCTGCACCATGGCAGCAGTGTGCATCATCAAGCCAAGTGGGACCTGAGTCATACAGGATCCACTGAGAAGTGGATCAGGTCCAGAGTTGGTGTGAAATGGCTGGGGCAGCAATTGAGCAGAGCTCTGTAGCCCACTGGGATGGAGGATCTGGTCAATGCAGTCTACCAGCACAGCCTTTCCCTTCTCTTATGCCTTACATTGCTTCTACTGACCTTACAACAGAAGTTATTTTGATTTTGATGTGCCTTGCTTCTGAGTCACCCTAACACATTACTGTCAATGGTGACCATGAACAAAAACATTAAACCCCCTTGGCCCCCAGTCAAGGGTACATGACTCAGGCCTGACCTCCAGCAGGACATCATGCCCCTGATCACAGCCTCATGCAACCACCAAGAACTTTCTAGGGCAGTCACCAGAGTACTGCAGCTGAACTGAAAATGAGCAGAGACTTGGCTGGATGCTGGGGCTGGCTCTGTGTACTTTTTGCCAAGTAATAATTAAGTTACTTTTACCCATTGGTACAACTGCTTTCATCTCGTCCCTCACACTCCTCTTTCACAGCCTGTGCACTTCCCAGGGATGCTTGTATTGCATTTTCCAGCACTCTTATTAGAGGCTTTTCTCCACCCTGCTGACAACCTGCCAAGCTAATACGAACGGCTAAAGTGTGAAAGTGAATGAGTATAAAAGCGTGTGACAGGTTTCTTCTTTGCTCTTCTCATGCTCACCCAGCATAAACTCCTGAGATAAGAAGTAAGATATAAAACCCACCTAATTAAGCTGCTCTCTGGTCTCAGCAATTAGCACTTGTTTCAGCAGGCAGTACCCCTGAGCTGCTCCACACTGCTGGGACTAGAGAGGTGGGCACCACGCTGGAGACAGCTGTAACAGTGGGGCTGCAAAAGGGCCAAGCACTCCATAAGATCAGTGCCTTGCAGACCTATGATACGGCCCTAGACAGGTGATCAGGCTCTGCAGTCTACTGCAAGGACAGGGAAAGCCTCAAACACCTTCCAAACCCCATGGTGATGCCTAGAGCACCCAGAGGGGCAGCTCTAGTAACCCATCTAATTTCTGGCAGACACCTCGCTGTCAGCAAGCTGCTTCTGGAAGGCACTTTGTGTTTGGTGGGATTACAAAGCCTGTTGGTTGGCAAGAGCTGATCAGCTTGGAGGAGCCCTGTGTTATGCAAGAGATGGAAATGGGGGCTACAGCTGGCCCCACTATTGCCCTGTGTCCTTTTCTGAGGGGAGTCATGAGACCTGTCTGCCCCAGGCTGGCAGTGTCTCTGGGGCCAGCACCCAGAGCTGTGCAAATGTACATCATTTAAGAGCAAAAGACTCAACAGAAGATGTCACAGCAGCACAGCTTGTTCTCAGACCACATTACTGCCTGCACCCTAATGCTGCCTGGCCTGTGAGCTTTCCCACCAGCCCATGTCACCTTTCATTCTGATCAGCATTTAAGTTGGCTGCAATGAAACCCCTTTACAAGACATTTAGAACAAGGTAGTCAGAATTACTTTTTCATCAGTGAATGGAAGGGGGCAGGGGGGAATGGGAATCTTCATTGAACTTCATGATAGTTCAACACTTTCCATTAAAAAAATTAACTAAAATACTCAAAAATGCCTAAACAGTTCCAAATAAACATATGTGGAGGAGGAAAGAATGTAATGAAAACATCCAGTGGCTGCCCTGTGACTGTGCAGGTTAGCACAGACCTGTCTGCTTTTTGCCTCCTGCCTGCCTGCTCAGTTCTTGCTTGTAAGTGATGTCCAGTGAACACAAATTAGAATGGAGGTAATCTATGGCAGGAGGTTTAGGTCACCACTATAAATATTATTTTAATGCATTAGGCTTTTAATTCTTGCCCTAATTTGTTGGTTAATTATCTTAATTGGCAAGAAGACAATTGGTCAATCCTTTTCCACTTTACTGCAACCCAGCAATTGTTTCCCACTGCAACTCTGTCATCAATCCAGAAAATGGAAGTGCTTCAAGTGCTGATCACAGAACCACATTTCATGTTTCCTTCCACAGGAAAACATTTTTAGGGACACTGAGTGAGTAGTGGGTTATTTGTTGTATTTCTTTGGTCGATAAATGGGAATCCTCTGAGAAATCCTCCCTGTGCAGAGGAGATTTCCATCGCATTTGGAGTGATTGGGAGCACTTTCTCTAAACTGTAACCAAGCGATTTTCATCTCATTTTAAAGTTCTGTGCCTGCAAGAAGTAATTGTACCAAAGTGAATGGCCAAGAGGACCAAGTGATGGGGTGGTTTGGTAACAGGACACGGAGCTTTGAGCTGTTATTTACAGCTGAGACTAAAAGTTATTTCCCTTGTGGTTTTTCTGGTGGTCTACAGGAAACAAGTTGATGATGGAAAAACATCTGCTTAAGGTAAGATGGAGGCACGAGGCCAGTGGCAGGAGCCCCTCAACCCTCAAAAGTCCCCTGCCACACTGTGTGAGGCTGATCCCTGGGGTAGGGTCATTGCTGGCACAGGGCCAAGTGCAGAGAGGCAGAGGTGGCAACAGTTCTGCATGATGGCATCTGCTGTGCTGTTCCTGCTGCCTTCACTTAGCACCAAAGCTAAGTGAATGACCTCACTCACATCTCTTCTTTATGACACAAACCTTGTGTCACCAGTACACATTACTTTCTTCCAGATTTGCAAGTCCTGTTCATAACTTGCAGTTTCTACCTCTGGAAAACTCATTTGTTTGGACAATATGGTTAAAAAAAACCCCACAAAACCCTAAACCCAAAGCCTCAAGGTTATTATTCTCAAAACAATAAAAGAATGGCAGGCATGCACAGTGGAACACATCACACACAACTCCCTGACACTTTGCCACCAGCCCAAAGCACAACCTACCCAACATGATGAAGGGACCCACGTATACCAGCTCTTAAGATAATGCTACAACCTTGTCACTATTCAATTTGCTATTAAAAAAAGGCAAAGAAAAATCTGTGTAGCATTCAAAAGGACAAGAGTCTAGCTGGCTCCATGTATTGACTATTTATAGTTGCAGCATTCAGGAATGCAAATTGAAATGAATCAATGCCAGCAGGGATGCCTAAAAGACATAAGTGAGAATTACAGCAATTAAGAATGTTGTCTCAAAGGAAATTAGAACAGTCCATTAATTACAATGCCTTAAAGGAAAATGAACCAAAATGTGAAAGGAAGGAATTAGAATATCAGGAAATTGGCAGAAGTATCAGGGAACAGAGGAGAATGAGCACAGTAGGTATTTTTCACCCTCCCTTTATTAATGACAAGGAAAAAAAATGGTAATAGGAACCAACTGCCATGAATAATGGAGACAGTAAGCTCTGCCACAAGATCAAGAGCCAGCACACTCCAGGCTTTGCTGGTGTAAGTCCAATCTGTCACTGAATTCTGCAGAATCTTGCTCCACGAAAAAGAGTGAAGGAAAACCAAAAAAGTGCTAATAGGTACAGCAAAAGGTGTATTTATGACACAACATAGCTGCACCCCCACATGGCTGTGAGGAGGAAATACCTGGTTTACACCTTACAGCTAACTGAGGCTGGCTGTGCTAGGACCACATGCATGCTGACAGTCCAGCTACAGTGCTTTGCCTTCCCTCCTTCAGGCTCAGCCACATGAATCCTGATGATCTGGCTAGAGCCAACTGCTGTTGCTTGGCTGAATTTCAGCAGGAAAAGGTTTGGCTGCAGAAACCTGCAAAAACTCATGGTAAAAGTGAAAGAGCCATCTCCATGCCAGTGTGGATAAACCTGTGTGGCTGGGTTGGCTTCACCAGCAAGCTGAGCCTGTATCTTTTCTGTCTGTTTGGTATCTGTGCTCTGAAATGCCCTTTTGAATCATTGAATTTTGGTGACAGTTGAAGCACTCAATTATTTCTTTAAGTGCAAATCCTGCATTCCTTCATCTGCCAGCTACAGATATTCAGTGCAGATTGCACAGCACCTGCTGACTCGATGAATCATTTGCATCCAAGTCACAAAACGGGAACTTGAGGACCTCCAGTGCTGTTGTTGAAATTGATGCTACTGATGCTGCCAATTCAACTCCTGTTGCTGATACTAATCAGCATCTCTTTAAAATGATTACAGCATTCAGACAGCACCATAAAACTACCAGGTGGGCTATATTTCATACTGCTTCCCAGTTTCTCTACAGTCTTCCCTATGGGAATGGATTTATTGGTCCCATCAATCGCTCCTTACAGTCTTTAGCAGGGGAAGGAGATGTGACCAAGGTTTAATGTCTCATCTATTTTCTGAATTGCACAATCATTACAACCAGCTTGGCACAAAATACTGTTTTCATCAAACTCAGTATTTAAGGCAAAAATCTCATTTGTTAACATAGCTGCAGATTAATGTGAGTATATATGCATGCATGAAAGAGAAGGGCTTTATTATTTAAAGGTCTTCTAAACTGCATCTGCAGGAGAACTTTATTCTAAAGCACACAGCTTCTAGCAAGCCAGGCTGCTCTCTAGCAAAAGCTGGCACAGTGCATTCAAGTCAGTAAATCTCAATCTGCTGGATTCAGCTCCATTGCATGTTGGGAGACTTGATAAGGATTTATTCTTTTTTAAAGGAGAACTCATATAAGCTAAAAGATGGCTCAGAAGTACAAGGCAGTTCCTCAAATTTGAGGCATTTTGATTTGGGTGGGTTGAGAGCAGGTGTAAATTTTAACTGGAAGACAAAGGCAGCTTGTTGGTTCTGAGCAATTTTAAGTGCAGGCAATTGTTAAGTTGATTTTTTTGGTAAAAACACTGCTAAGTGTTCTTTGTAGTACTTCCAGCTCAACACGTATTTAATCTCACAGTGGTCTAGAAGAGGAGAAGGAAAGGGAGATCTCCTTATGGTTGCTCTGCTCTGGAAGTGATGGCATGCCCTCAGTGCAGTGAGCCCAGTGCCACTGCACCCACCTGGCACAGCACCAGACTACAGCAATAAAGCAACAGGTCTCCTAAAGCCCAGCTGGCTTCTCACATGAGCCTGGGCTGGGCTTGCTCTCATGTTGCTCCTGCAGATATGCCCTAAACAACTCTGTCCAGGTCTTGCCCTGTAAACCTGTCAGAAGCATCTCACTGCTGCTGCCATTTACAGCATGGCTCAATCAAGAGGAAGGAGATGGGCCCTGCCTTAGTGCCTGTGGAGACCCATTATGTTTTACAGTACAGGGAAGGGAGAAAAGCCCAATCCTGATTTACAGCATCTTTCTCTTCATTAATTGCAATGCATATCAAATACATGAGCAAGGTTAGAATTCCAGATATTTGCCCCTGCTTCTTGTTAAGATTTCATCTATATATTTCTTGCTGCAAGAAGAGCTGATGATTAACTTCAGGAGTGACTCCTTCACAGCTGACATACACACATGCAGATTTTTAAATACAGACAGATATAAAAGAAAAGATATTAAGGGAACACTTTTACCTAGCTTTCTAATGCCTTGTTACAGTCCCTGGAATGTCTCCAACACCCCTTAATATAGTACTTGTGGCTCAAAAGGTTTTCCCCTCTTGTCACCAAGGTTGTAATGATGTTGGCTCACACTCCTGATATTATAACTGAATGTGAGCAAGGGAAGAGCCCATCATTCTGCACTTACTCTCTTCTATCTGCCCACAACAGGTCTCACAACAAGGTTACTTCTGGGTGAAGGTTCGGGCAGACAAGATCTGCGGTCAGTTCCCAAGTCCATCCTGTTTTCCCTACCTACACAAGAGCTGGCCATCTAAGACAGCATATTGCCAGCAAAGCATTCCCCAAGAAATTGGGTAAGTAAATGCTATCAGAAAAGGGCAGCAGGAAGTACATACAAAACCATAACTGATGTTCAAACATCTCAACTCCTGTGATAAACCCCAGGCAGAACACCTAATCCAGTTCTAGCAGTTAGTGCGACTGACTGTCCACAGACAAGAGTTTAACGGTGCTCTCCTTGTAAACAGCTGGGCAACAGAGCTGTGAAACTGCCTAGGAGCAAAATTAATAACTGCAAAAGTTTTCCACTTCCCACTGAGATAGGGAGAGAAACACAGCAAGTGCTCTTACACTGTAGCCATAAGATGAGGTTTTCTCCTACACAGGAACGCTGGCGGCTGGCACTAATGCTGCAAGCAAGGCTGTGGTATGCCTGCTCCAGTGCCACCTCAATCCCAGCACAGACTGCGTGGGCTGGATGTGGTACTAAAACTGTTGCTGAGTATAGGACCCTGTGCACAAACCAGCAAAGGTGAAGTCCTTCTGCTGGAGGTTATTTGCCAGCGTCAGACATGAAGGAGGAAAGAAAAATAGACCAAGTAATAGAGCTGAGCAATTACAGACAAAGCCCTTGCCAGCTCCCTGATGCAGACCTTCGGGAGCTTAAGCACATTTGGAAAGTTCAAGAGTCTGGCTTTGGTTCTCTAACCATCAACTATGAGTTTAAATCAGTCATTTTCCTTAATTAGGGAGGGAAGAACAGCTTCCTCTTTCAGCAGCGTATTTCCCCAGTGCTGCTTTGGCCTTTCAGCATCACGGTGTGAAAGGAGAAGCTCAGTGAGAAGGACAGCAAGGCAGATTTCTTTCTGTGTTCCCTTTTCACTTTTCTGAAGTTCAATGAGTTAGCACTGCTCTTGTTAATTGATTCTGAATTTTAGCAATACCTTTTATACAAAACACTGAAGGATTGGATCTCAGCTCTAAGAACTGCTAGGAAAATTTACCAAATGCCCTTCAGAAGCATGAAGAAGAAATAAAACAAGTGCTAGCTTGTTTCCTATACAGCATTATTGTTGGCCCTGGGATGCATGTGTTATCTTTATTGCTGGTAGAGACTTCCACACAGATTCATACTTGAGAGTTTCAAATATTTCTGTAGAGATTTCCCAGGAATTGTTGCTTCTCACCTTTTATGCTTTCTCCATCCCTTTCAAAATCCCTCAGGTCTGTCTGTGCCTCTGCAAAGTGCTCAGTCCCCAGCTGGATGTCCAGCTGCTCTCTCCCGACAGTATTCTCCAGTTCCTTCTAGCTCCTCCATCTGTGTGTTCACACTTTCCTACCACAGCATCTCAGTTTCCTTCATGCCTCCTTCCCCTGGTCCTACATGAGGACTTGCTTTTGGCAAAATCTTGCTGTGGCTTTGTGATAACCTCCCATTTTCCCACTTATGCAATTTGGCCCTGCAGTCAAATACACCATGGTCAGCAAATACACACAAGTATCAGGCCAGAGTTATGAGTGCTTAAGGAGGCTCATACTGGTCCCATACATCCAGTTAAAGCAAAATTCAGATATCTGAAAAACTCTGCCCCGAATTGCAGGCACCTCATCTTTGGTATAGATCAACATCCAGGCATGAAATTCCCCCCCTGAATTCTGCTTTTCCCAGTAGCAGCATCCCATAATGAGTGACATGAACCAGGAAGAATGTGACAATTGGGCTGTTAATTAACATCAGCAGGGCAGTGTGCCCTGGACATGCTCGTGGAAACAAAACACAGGCACGTGCCAGGCAGCCCTCTGAATGCACAATAAAGGGACAGAATTGAAAGCAGCTTTATCTTCACTCTGCTCACAGAAAAGATTCCAAAGGAAGAGAGGAGAACAAACAAAACTAAGCTTCAGGCATGAGCACTCAGGTCACTGGGTGCCATTCTTTCCTGCTTATGGGTTACAGAAAGGTTTTGAACCCCTTTGAAAGCCTTGGCTTTGAACACTAACTTTTCCTCACCCTTCTGCAGTCAAATTTGATATTTAGTGTGAGAATTTAGACCAGCCAGGTCCATATCCATGAACACAGCAGGCCTGAAGAAATTCCTACTTCTGCCATTCCTTCCTTATTCATGATGTCAATTAAGCATTATTATTTTAAATACCTGTTACAGTGAATTTGTTCTTTCTGCAGGAAGAAGAAGGTGGAGGGGGGCTGAAGGAAGTTTTCTCTGACTGTGAGAGATCTCCCCCATCCCCTCTGCTGGGTACCTGATGCAGGCTGATCCTGCCTGCTGTAGTCAGACACTTTGTGATGGTAACACAGTCAGCTAAGTGCAGCTGGTCAAACTAACAAGCCTCTGCTCTTGTGGATCATTGCTCTGCACTCCAGTACAAATGGCAATCAATTAATTAACTGCCAACCATTAATTATTAATTGCAATTAATTACAATATTCCATATTCTAGGGTTCTACAGGCACAGCTTTCAGTTAAGTCAACTTACCAGTTTTGGAAGCTGATTATTTTTTCATGCAGTGTGTTCAATACTCCCCATGTTCATACATCATCCTTGCAGCCAAGCTACTCTGCTGTCTTCTATAAATCAAGAACTGATGGGAAGACAGCTGGTCTGGCAGGAAATGGGGCCCAGAGTGCAGGGAATTAGGGTCCCAGTTCAGTTGCAGCCACCTGGTTGGTGCCTGCAGTACTGGAAGCAAAGCTCTGCCACAGGTCCCTGCTCAAAATCAGAGGCTCCAAACTTCATGATGTGATGATAACTGAGGCTTTTTGAACTGCTCTGGTACAAGGGGAATATAAGATACAACCAGAATATCAAGTGTTTTTTGTGGTTTTCTCTGCATCTCACTCACTTGCCCCTTCTGCTGACACATCAGAAGAGGCTGCCAGTCAAAGGAGAAATACTTTTTGCCCTTTCTTTATACTGGCTAAGAAAGGGAGGCACAAGCTATAAATAGTGAAGAGTGAGGTCACTGGTTTTAAATCAAAGCCTAGATGTGCTCCTGTTCCCTTTCTCTTGGCAATTCCTACACTCTTTGCACTCTCATGGATCTCCTGGGCCTGGATCACTGTGATGGCCTTGTCTGGGGGCACAGTAGCCTAAATGCTGCACACAAAACTTTTTCTACAATTCCAAAGCCAAGGAAAGAGAAGTGTCTCAGATGTTACTTTTCTTTCATTTTACTTCTTTAAGTTCCAAAAAATCCCAGGTCATCCTTTTTCCAGCTGGTAGCTTTTGATTTTACTGGAAAGGGGAATTATCAGATCTCCACTCCTCTGCTTTCATTGCATGAGATTCTCAAGGATCTGAGCTCTAATAACAGCCCAAATATTTTCATACAGCTTGCAATTCAAGAGACATCATTTACCTATCAAATGTGACTGCCCTCCTTCCCTCTGTAAAGCACAAACCATTCAACAATATACATTTATCCTTCAACCAGGCTCAGTAACTGGGGGTGACCACCCACTGCTGCAGTTCCCCAGAGGTGAATTAGTTGTGAGCCAAAAGATAATGCAGGTACAACGGCACCAGAGCCCTTCCAATGGAAGGGAACTGACTGAGAGATGTTTTTCCAGCCCACTCCACAAGCAAAGAGCACCTTCCAGCTAGTCAAAACAGCTTTCTTCCACTAACCCCTCTATTTCTTTATTGCATGGTGGCATTTTGCATTTCCCTTAAATAGAAGGGAAGATTATTTTGGACATACATTACTTCAAAGCTGGGAGAAATTATTCTAATGTGGGAAGGATTTTCTGTGAAAATGAAGAAGGAAGAGCAGGATGATAGAAGATCTTCTGAGTGTTAAACGCAAGTTATTGGCTCGATGTCTTGATAAACAGAACTGTCTTTGCACACTTCTGCTGGCCACAGAAGGTGGTAGAGAACATCTGCACACTGCATATGTGCATGCCTTGCTCTTCACTTCCTGGCATGCCTCCAGCTAATATTCTGAAGAGGTCCATATTGCCTGGTATTATTCCTTTTGATAGCAAACGTTCTGCTAGTAACACCACAGTTAATGGATGGGAAAGATTTGTTTCTGAGTCTTTGAGACACCATAGCTTTTTGGTTATTACAAAGCTATATTATTTTACAGACTCACTAGCTCAGTCTTTCTTTTATGTCCCTTGAATTCCTGTGCACAGCATCCTAGAGCACATCAGCACACAAACTCTCTACCAAGCACACAGAAAGCATTACCATGGGAAACTACCTGGAATAATCTTCTTATAAGTTTTTAATGAAGATTTACACTTTCTATATTCTTTGAAGGTTTTGGCTGCAAGCTTTGGCAACTGCTGCAGAGACAAAACTGAAAGGTATCAAATATGCAAGAAAGTACTAATGCAACATGAAGGTTGAATGACTAAAGCTATAATGTCAGAAAAATGTCAGGAAAAAAATGTTAGATTTCAAGATCAAGCTGCAGTCTATAATACATTTAACAAACAGCAATCCAGTACAGCTCCACATTCAGTCACAGCAATATTTGATGTCATCTGAGACATTTAAGTCCATGTAATAAAAATTGAAGAGAACTAGAAAGGATGAAAAAGACACATCCAAATTCCCTGAACTGTTTCAAAGTCTCCAGAAACAGATTCAGTGAATGTCAAACTTTGTTTAATGTCTTCTTTTCATCACACTCCCTGAATTCTTTTCACCAGCTGCTCTCAGGGATAGCAGTGGTGGGAGAAGGTGGCAAAACACTTCTGTAAGGGAGAGCATAGATCAAACTGGTGGAACTGGAGATGTTATACTCCTGATTTGCTTTGGGGGAAGCCCCAGTGATATACACTAGACCTCTCTGAATGCATTCAGGTAGACATCTGAGCTTCAGACTACAGAGCTATGTACGGAGGGGAAACAAATTCTTGATCTGCTGAGCTAGAGAAGTGACAGGCAGTCTCCAACTGTGTTTCACACGCTTTGAAACAAGCACTGCATTAGCCATCATTGCCAGTTTGAAGCCTCTGCTTAGAAGACCTACTCCAAATGCTTTGAGGTGCAGTATCTCAAGCACTTCTGGCACCTGTCTATGCCTGACTCGGAGGTAAGCATAGGTGGGACCGAATGCTCCTGTCAGGACAGATTTTCCCACAGCAGACAAGGTTTGCCTGAGTCCCGCTTCCAGCCTGCATATCCATTCCTCTGCAATGGAAGTCTCCTGAACTCCTCCTCCCAAAGCAGAGCAGATACTACCTGGCAAACAGAGAATAACCAGCTCTCTCCTCTCCTGCCTACCAGGATGGTGGAGGCAGTACAGGCTGCCCACAGAAAGCCAAGATGACCACAAGCTGTACAGCACAAATACTACAAGTGGTATTGATGTTCTGTGCTACATGCAGTACAAAACACTGCAAGACGTACACTCTGAGGTCCTTGAGAGATGACCCTATACCAGCCATCAGGCCACCCTGCTCCTCCTGCAGCCGTTTCCTTCCTTCCTCCCTCCCCAGAGGAGGGAAGTTCAGCACTCGGGCACCGGAATTACAAGTTAAACAACGTCAGTGCAGCAAGGGCCGAGCGGAGGGGCAGAAGCATTTTAAAGCATTATCTGCTCGCTTTATTGCCGAGGCTCAGAACCGATTCCCTTTCCCCAGCTCCTGCTGATCGCTCCCCGTTTGCTTGCCGCACGCGTTACTGCTCTGCCCTTTCGCAGGAGCACAGCTCCCAGGCACTGCCAGCAGCGTCGCTGGAGCTCTCTCCCGGCAAAGGTTATGCACACCTCCAAGCTGGGGAGACTCCCCAAGCGAAGGGAAGCAGGGCTATCGATCAAATACAGCAAACATGCTGGCAGCCACAGGCTTTGGGGTATTTTCACAGGGAGTCAAGTAAAGCAGGGGGAAAAAATAGGGCTTTTAAAAACTACATCTTGGGTCCTCAGAAATAATTTCCTATCTCATCAGTCCTGGGCAGGAGGCAGCAGGGCCCAGGCTCTTTCCCAAAAAATGGTCTCTTATCCTTCTCTATGTCTTCACATCACATCAGCGAAATCAGCTCCATTAACACAAGCCTACTCTTTGGATTTCTTTTATCTTAACTCCATTAATATAATTTATTTTGGTCCTCTGATCCCTATTAGTAGGATCAATATTAATTTAAAGCAGAATACTCTGTATTTTCTCTGGCTCCATTCATGCAGATCAGGTGCACTGCATTTCCCCTAACTGCACTGCTGATGAACTCACCTCAGTCTGGATTACCAAGATCAAGTGAATAGTGACTGCAACCAGTTTTTCATTTCTGTTTTTGTCAGGAGTCAAATGGTTAGCCCACAGCTGGACTTCTAGAGAGTTCTGCACTTCAGACTTGGGAGCAGACAAAGAATAAAGCTGGTTATAGCCTGAGAAAACTGGGTCATAACTGCCACGGCTCCTTCTTCCCCAAAGGGACTTACTCTCCTAGCCAAAGTTGCAAGTCCCTGGAGTCAAGGTGGGACTGGGTGTAGAAAAAGGCACAGCTGAGATGAAGAAACTATGGCTTCCAGACAGGTGATAATTTAGATAAGAAGGGCAGCAGAATGAAGAGCTGAATCCTGGACAGCCTTACCTGCACCGTCCTGAGCAGATGTGGCTGAGAGAGATGTGGCTGCTCAGGCAGCCCAGACTGGTTCTTAGTGACACCCAGCAGCTGATGGGTCATTAGCATGTGGCCTGTGCTGTGCTATCATGGTGTCAAGCACTCAGCAATGGAAGCAATGAGCTAAAACTCCAATTAAATTTGATCAAGGGTCAAAGTCCAAAGTATAATATCTCTAGCAGTCATTGCAGGCAGCAGCTTGGGGGCAAGGTGGGTTTGACTGGCTTTGGGAGTGATTTAGAGATGAGGACTGTGCTTTAAAGAGGTCTGTGACATTTGTGCAGTTACTGGGTAAATAGTGTGATGCTGGAAAATCAGAGCTAGGGAGAAAAAGTAGTTAGGGAGTGGCCACAGCTGTCAGTAGTGCACAGAAAAGCTCTCCCTGCACAGGCTGGTTTTGCCAAAAAGCCAGGTTAACAGTTACGTGCTGAGACAGACCACTGCTCACAGCAGCCCTGCACCTGGGTTTCAGTGGGTCAGTGTCCTGACCACTCCAAAGGTCCCTGACATCAGCTTAAATGCCCACATTTACTTGCATTTGAATTCACAGGTTGCCTGAATTAGCAAATGACCCAGAGGAAGAGATACAATGAGCTAACCCAAGTGAAGTAAGTCTTTAATAGCAAATTTTAAAGCATAATTGAGTGAAGATGTAAAATGCAAGGCACAGTCTGTTCATATCAGAATCTGGCATCATTATCATCAAATAAAATGTGAAGTTCATTTCCTTCCCTGAGCAAAGCTAGGGCCTTGTTCAACTGCTCTATGAGCTTAAGCCCTCACTAGAATAATGTTATTGGCACCATCCTCCAGCAGCAGGGGCACAGGGTGCTTTGGAGCCCACTGCAGTAAGGTACCAACCTTCACCTCTCAGTGACTACTGTGGGCAAGAGCCATCCGCAGATTTTGTCCTGGCTTGGGTTTCAGAGCTGACTCCTGACAAAGCACAGTGCCAGGAAGCCCTGTAGCTGCAACACCAGCACTGCTGCCACTGCAAGGTCTAATGAGAGAAGTGATGCAGCTGCACAAGCAGCAGGACACCATCAGCTCGTGTGACCCCCACTTACCCCTGTTTGAAGCCACACATGTCTGCCATCACTCCCAGATGGGGAGTCTCACCCTCTCAGCCTTTGGCACAATGACTCTTATCACTTAGAAGCCTGCTGTCACTCTTGTGCAATGACTGAATGGTGCCAGAACAAATTAGCTTCATCCTCTAGCAAACACTGAGCTCATTCTTGAGGTCACTGTGAAGCGTGGGGTGGACTCTGTCGCTTACTGCTGCCTTTGGGGCCCAGAGGCAGACCGCGCAGCAGACAGCCACACGGTGAGGCACAGCACCTCACCTGCTGCTGGCCCCTGGGGAAATGTGCCCTCCAGTTTGCTGTTCCACATCACACAAGCCACAGTGGGGCTGACATTCAGCCCAGGCACACCTGCAAGGAGACACATGACAGTTGTGGTGACCAGAGGTGCATGGCTGCAGAGGCCATGCTGCCTTGGAAGGGGGCACTTGGGGAGGGGTGAGGCTATGAGCCTAGAGCCGTACCTTCAGAGAAAACCTAACTATTGATCCAGTCCAGAAAGATCTTCTTTCTAATTTATTTAAAATTCACTGCTGGATGTAACAAGTGAGTGGTTTGCATTGCCCAGGAGTTTCAGGTTTCAATGAGATCTTTTCAGGAAGGAGACAGATGCAGAGGGAGCTTGTTACTTCTTCCAGTGATTTGGAAATCTAATAAAAAGTGGCACAGCAGTTGCCATCTGCTCCAAACAAGAGCTCTGCACATCCTCCCTGCCAGACCACACCAGCCGCGCCGTGAAGGTGATCTCTCATTTGCAGTCCAGCTACCCACTCCAGAACAGCACCCACAGAGTCTGCTGCGTCTCTCCTAATCACTTACACTCCCTGCAGGAAAGTTCTCTCTGAATGCTACCATCACACAAGCAGCTAGTAACGTTATTTAAACATCATTAGGCTATTAACTCGTGCAGTCACTGTAATCAACGCTCACTGCAGCCTGAAGCCCAGCACTTTTGAAAACCAGGGTTTCCACATGGATCACAGTGGTGTGCGCCTCTTGCAGCTTACACTGCTGCAGAAAATGAGCTCCACAGCTCAGCAGCTCACTCCTTAGTTGCTGTTTCTGCTTTTTCTTGGCAGCCTCAAACTGTGCCAGTGAGTTCAGCTGCCACATCATAGTTGGTCTTCCACTAGTTGCATAGCTATGGAGCAAATATTTCCCACTGTGTAGCACTTCACTGAATCCTTTGGAATTTCTTGCATTAGAATGCTCCTGATAAACTTCCCACCACTTTGTAAATCTGAGCCCTTACTTTTCTTCTCTCCCCATGAGAACTGTAGGTTTTCTTCATGTTAAGGCAAGTGAAGGGGGAAAAAAGTGTCCAGAGGAAGAGAGTGTGTATTTTTACCTCTTTATGTAGCTTTTTCCTTTCTTCCCACCCCCCACCATTGTGAAAAAAAAGCCATCTGATTAGGTTATAAGAAACACAAAGACCTCCCCAGGAAATTGCTTTGGAGAGAGGAACAAGGCACAGCAACACAACCATCCTCAATCCAACAAGTCCTACCAACCTCATGCCTTCCTTTGCCTCCTCCTTCTCCAAACATGCCCTGGGATGTTCCAGCCCTCTGAGTAACAGACATTTCACACAGAGCTGTTCTGCTTTCCAGTGCTCTCCTCTTAAGGTTTTCCTTCCAAAAATGCACTGTTGGAGGGAAGGATGAGTAAGGAGTATATCTTAACCTTCAATTATAAACCATGGCTATGATACAGCTTCATTACCATTTCTGTTATCATCGAGTGTGTTTTGATTCAATGCCTCTTCCAATACAAAGGAATAAGCTAACACTGACTCATGGACACCCACTGCAGTCACTACATTGCTGATGTTTAGTCACCAAACCTTCCCTCAAGAATAACATATCAAAAGCAGATGGAGAATATGCTCTGAATGGAGAATGCTATGAGCTTGGTCTTGAGAGCTCTGATTTGAACAATGTTGATAGAGACTGCCATGTAGGAGAGTGAAGTAATGTTTCCCACAGTGATCCATCAGGAGACACGTTTGGAGTGACCCAATGGACACAATTTGCTGCCCTGTGCTTTAGGGCAGGAGCAAGTAGAAGCCTGGGAAATAGGAGCTGGCAAACCCACCACTGACCATCAGGAATTCAAGGGGTAAACATGTTTTGCACAGATCAGCTGAATGGATTCACAAGAGTGACAATGCCTGACAAGTTGATAGAAAGCAGTTTGAAAGCTCCACAACCAAAGAATTATGGGAGGGAATTAACACTTAGCACAGAACAGGGAATGCAGGCTGTCAGGAGAGGCAAAAGTATCTGAGACATGAAACACTGGTAAAACCAAGATCAGAATCTATGCTTGATTAAATGATATTAACAAAACACTAACAGGAAAGCCTTCAAATGCAGAAAGAGGATTTAGCGACATTTTATGGAAGCTGGGTGAGAGATTCTCTGTGCATTTCTGGAAGCCTTTATTAACATGGGATACATGAAGTCCAACACACTGAGACACTGGACCAGCAACAGCTTTTGCTACTCTAGGCTTGCTATTGTAAGTAGAGAGAGCATTACTGTGAATAGCAAACTGGCATTGAGTAACAATGTGAATAATAAATTGGCACTGAGTAACAAGAAGGTGATCCTCTTTAAATCAAATCATGAGCAAAATCAAGCTTGTCAGGACAAAATCTTTGATATATTCATAAACTTAGAAGCCATGAGGGCCAATGTGCTCAGAGTCTGCAGGTGCATGGTGGTTTGGATGCTCTTGAATTTGGTATGGTGAAATCCTGAGAGCTTTTGTCACAGGCATGAAAACAAATCCTAGGGAGCGCCCCAAGTCTAGATGAATATTCAGTCCACAACTGCTGATCTTAGGTAAGCAGTGAATGCACAAAGAACAGGGGAAAGGAATAACAGGCAAAGAAATCACACTTTGAGGCCAGAAGATAGGGATGGGGTGAGGATTCTCACAAAGTAGTCTGTCCTTTGAAAAAGACACAATGCCAAACAGCTACAGATCCTTTAGCAAGAGACCTACAACATCCTTTTTTTTTTTTTTTCAGGGCTGATTGTCTGCCTTACAGAAACTGCAAATAAAGTTGAAGACAGGCTGTTGGGTACAAAGGAACACTGCAGGCTGTTAGCCAGCACCATTGCTACCAGAAATGGGGCAAGAGTGGAAAGAGCAGACACACTCTGGGCTTTTTCCTCTCAGAGAATTCTTTAGCACAGCAGGGTGGAACTGGCTCTGCTGAGTACTGGTCAGCACCTTTATCTAAGTTCACAGGATTGCTCTAACCAGCTAAAGACTGATTTTAACAGGGCTCACTCAGCTCCAGTACACACATTTCCCACTAATGCCCTTACCAGACTACATTTACCATTAGAGCCAGAGCTGCTACTCCAGCTGATCAAACCTTGACCTCTCCTGCCTAACTGCACTTACCATGATGATAAACAAAAGAAGGACAAGCATTTTGCAGGGTATTCTGTTTACTGCTACTGCTTTTTCAGCAGCAGCCTCCTCTAGCACTAAAACTCTTTACAGAAGAGCATGGCCAGGCTGTGAACTGAATCATCACTCCAGCTACCATTTCTGGACTGTTTGAACAGGTCTGCCTGCCACATTCACACAACTCCCTTCTCCCAGGTCTGCTTCTAGACCGAGGTTTTTCAGCCTGCAAAGGCCATATGTATTTAGATACCTAAACATATAACTAACTAACATGCATCTCCAAGGATTTTTATAAGTTCTTATTCTGAGCACATAAATCCCACAGGAACTGTGTTTACTTTTTCATACGTGACTGAAAAACTATCAGATATTTCTCTGTCTTATTATAGGCTTCAATCCCTTTTTGAACCCACATCTTTATCTTCTCCCAGTCTTAAAAAATCTCCCCTTTCCCTACTGGACTGAGCACCTTTTGGAAGTGCACAGTAAGGAAAGAAGGATCAGGAGACTGCTTTTTCCTCCAGTCCTGCATTGCAAAACCCATGGTCCCTTCATGTTTGATCACTGAAGTACAGACATAGGCAGTTTCACCTGGGACTGATAGAAAGAAGAACCAGCTGCATGTGATAAATTGCTGCAGAAAGCATGGCAGAGTTCAAGTCTTCAGTTGTTCTGGTATCTTGTGAAGCCATCAGATGGGCCAGGTACCAACTCCAAGGTCTGGATACTGCAGACTAATTGCAGGCAGTGAAACTCACAAAGCAGAAGAAGAATTCAGTTTTTGGCAATGTAATTCTGGTATGTAGCAGCCTAAAAGGGACAGGTTTTGAAGTGTGCCAATCCCTTTGTCCATCCAGTAACAGCTTTGTCACTTCTGTAAGACAATATCCATTTGTCTGTGGCTGCAGGACGCATCTCCTGCAGAGCTTGCTACTGCCCTCAGCCCCACAATATCACAACAGACTGTACAAGTGCTCCTGGCCCTTTCCAACACAAAGCCAGCTGCAGGTTTTTTGCTTCACAGACTGATTCAGCCAAAGCACAACTGCTGATGCTCAGAAGGTGGGTGGGCATGGCAATATGCAGAGAGACTGAGCTATGTGAGAATCTTGCTTAGTCACTCATAAATCGGTTTAGCACAACCACCTGCCTCTCCTGCAGTTGATATCTTAAAGGATTTCTCTGACCTTCAGTCCCACAGTGAGCTCCCTGGTCTTCAGGTGGGAAGGGAGAGACTGCACCCTGCTTGGTTTGCCTCTGCTCTCCTCTTCACTTTGCTGTTCAAGAAGAATAACAGCAGAAAAAAACCTGCTGCTTCAGGATTCAGCTTCTGTTGACCTTCTCAAAGTCATCAATAAATCAGAAAAGAGCATAGAAAGGATTTGGGCCACAATTTCTTTCTCATCAGCCAGAGTTTCCATCAAGGTCACTTTTACTACACAGTTCTGAATAAGCACTGAAGTGGTGACCTGACTGAGCAGTCCTTAGTGGCTCCTGTGGTTCCCCTGGCTCCTCTTCTTTTGAATCATTTTAATGAACTACACAGAGTCAGACACATAAATTGCAGCCTTAATTTTTTTTGGCTAATCCCATGATCAGATTAAAATCTTGGCTTCAGATAGGCTCAGCCCTTTTGGAATGTGGCATTTATTTCTGGATTGATTGCAAATTGTGCAAAACTCCCTAAAGCTTTCTGCCTGAGAGATTTTTTTTCCTCCTTTCTGCAAAGGATGAAGTCCAACAATTAGAAATCTAAATGAGCTAAGGTGACATCCTTTTAGAGCAAAAATAACATTTATCACACACTCAGACTTCTTACTTTAGAACCTCCCACCATTTTTCACTATCTGCTAGTCTTTCATGACTTCATTAGCCAGATTACAGCCATTTTCCCCTTAAACACTGGAGGTCTTCAGGAATTACATGATACACATTAGACATGCAAGGCTGCATGTACCCACGTGACACAAGAGGCCAAACAATCACCCTATGAGAACTCCAGATTCGTTACATGGCACAGCACATGTGTGAACCAGTCCCAAAAGACACAGAAATACTTATGCTACAGGTTTTAAACCCCAAATTGTCTTTCTGAAGCTTTTGCTCTTCTTTCAATACTCAGACTGACTGGCCCATTTGACTTGTAGGGATCTGTCTGAATTGGCTGCGAAGAAAATGATCCTGGAAAGAACCATCATAATCCATGTGCTGTTACTAGCTCCTTGTGCAGTGGGGCCACTGGCATCTTTCCTTCTCAGTGGTGTCACTAAAGCTCTCAAAAAAAGCCTCTGTACAGCTATGCAGGAGCCTTCCTGTGTTGGTTTACAAGCTAAGAACATTTCTGGCTCTAGCTGGTTATTGACTTCCACTAACAAGTTTATTGTCAAGGTCTGATTTTGGTGGCTGGTTGTTTGGTTCATGGCTTGTTTGGGGGGTTTGATGGTGGTGGTTTTTTGTTTGTTTGTTTTAAAGGAAATATTCTCTTTGGGTTTTTTAGTGTACACTGTGACTTTTAAAAGCAGTGTCCTTCTGCCCTTTTGAAGGAATGTTGTTTTAAGAATAAATTCATCAACTTCTCAGACAGAACATCTGATTTCTGTCAGCTCTCTGTATTAACCTGTGATGAGATCAAGATGTAAACAGATGTCTCAAGGCTCTGGATTTTCTTTAAGCTTTATTTGAAGATTGGTTCCTGTCCTTCTCTGAGTGCTCTCCCAGGTGAAGCATGTTGGCCATGACAATGTGCAGTGTTACTGGAACATCTTACTTCCCCTGGTCTCACCTCCTCGACTGGTTTCCATCTGGATTGAATGCAGATGTTTCTCAAACAGAAAGACAGCAAGGTCTGGGTCCGTCAGGCCAATCCAGCACTCGGCTCACCAAACAGGGTGCTCAGATACAGCTATAAAGTGAGTTAAACTTCAAGGGTCATAAATGGTCTTTTCTGTGGCTTCAGGAATAAAATGTTGGAAACCAAGGATCAGGCAACAATTTTCAGCTAAAATGAGGTGATGAGACTGTTTTGTTTCTCTCTGAAAATTTTAGTGCACAACCAGGTCAGATGCATGCCCCAGAAGAACCTTCACAAGCAGAGTGCTGCTCTTGTTGCTTTGGGTTTGTTCTCTGACAAGGTTCAGGCCTTCAGCAGAAGGTCTTTTGATTCTCTATGGGAACCTGAGACCTCAGCTGCCCTTGCAAAGTCTTTTGTGCCATCCATGCAGAATCTTCAGCTTAGACAACCATTTTCATGTCTGTCCCAGTAGTTAAATACCATCACCCCATCTCCTGAGAAAATTTATTAATGAAATATGAGAGAGAGTATTTTGACTTGAATAATTAATGCTCCACCAGTGACACCTGAGAGCTCACAGCATGGAAAGGTGAAGCAGCAAACCACCTTGGATCCAATGGAACCTTATTTTCTAATATTTTTACCTTGAAATGATTCTTATCTTCTTGAAACTTCAATTTACACTTAGCTCCCAAGTTCCTTGTGTTCATAATTGTTTAAAAGGAGACATTTGGAGAATAAGCTTCTGTACTAAGCTCCTAAACTGTCTAATAGCTGCCAGGCTCTGTAGCCTCCCCTTAAATCTGGATGGATAACATTGAGACCTCTTCTTGCTGGGAATGCCTGCTGGGAATCTGTGCCTGCACTGCACAAGAGTTTACTGAGGATTTAGACTTAACAGAGAAACAATAACATCAGAAAAAGTGTATGAGATGATTGAAAGATCAGAGATCCAGAATCCTGTATCTAGATGCCAAGGGTAGTGTGCAAGTATAAGACAATCATACAGCGAGTGATACGTCCCTGTTGTATCACCTGATTCACCAGTGGCTCAGAGGCTTCCAAAGGTGACACACAATGCTCAGTGGTCATTGCCAGACTGGTTTTCCATTAACATCCCTAATTGTTCTGAGAATGTACCCTCCTGCTCTGACACAACACTACTTTCAACATCCACAAGGATAAATGGTGGAGTTCCACAGCTCAGCTGGACTGCCATGTGAGGAAGTGCCTGCTTTCAGCTGCCCTCAGTCTGCTGTGTGACCATCTTATCTGAAGTTGGCTTGTTCTCACACTAAGTTGCCATGTCCCTTCTCCAAGCCACCCATCATGTCATATACAGCAATCATAGCCACCTCAGCTGTCTCTTTGCTGTCATAACCAGTATAAGTCCATCTATCTATTCTCACACACTCTTTTCCAGCACTGAAAGCCTGTGTCTTTCCCTGTTGTACCATCCCTTGATGAAAAGGGAGGGGAAGGATTGGTCAGAACTAGATAGAGTGTTTAAAATGTGGGTGCAGAACAGATTTATACAGCCACACAGCAATGTTTTCTGCTTTATTCTCCAGTCCTTTCCTAGTAATTCCACCCATTCCAGATGGGTCTTAGTTTGTTTTGCTTTGCTGCTGAATTGACAATATAATGGATAGTTCTATAAAACCACTCAGGAAAGAGATCTTGGAGTTAATAGCTAGTTCAGAGACCATCACTGAGTGTGTTTTTCCTCCCGTGTGCATCACTGCACATTTATCAACAACAAATTTCACCTCTCATTTTGTCAAAGTGTTTGACAACACGAGCTTGGGGATCCATGCCTGCAAACCTGCCTTGCCTGCAGGGTTTACTCTGCTGAATTCACCACAGGCTGATTGGAGCTCTCGCAGCAGCCTGGGGAAGAGCAAACTGGCTTGCAAACTGCACCAAGACAGAATAACTAATTCTAGTAAACAAAAAAACGTTGCCTAAACCCAGAGGTAGAGTGGGGCTGCCCTTCAAAGATGTGGGAAGTGGGAATGAACTGGTGGATTCATTCTGCCTTCTCTCAGTATGGGAGCACAAAGACTTGGAAAGCACATGGTCCTGAGTCAAAGCTGCTTTTAACAGCCTTCAAAACACAGCTCAAATGCACCTTAGGATGGAATACAAATGGACAAGCGTTCAAAGAGGCAATGGATCATGGGATCATGTTAGCCCCACAACCCCCTTCGATGGGACTTGATGTGCATTGTAGGCTGCTTTTCTTCATCGGTGCATTTCCTCTGTGACAGCTACACCCTCGGCGGTTCAAGACATCAAAAGTGACTCTTACGGTTAATCTGTTTCTCAAAAAGATACTTGCTTTCTCCTCTTGTAAAGGAGACAGGCCAGCTGAAGGAGAGGTTCTGCTGAAGGCAAATCCAACTGATGTCAGAGGCAGTTGCTTTTGGAGTGTTGATTCAGACAAAGTACCTCAGAGAGAGGAGTTATCTCAAGGCAGCGAATAACACCAGTTATGAGCCTCTATCAAATATAAACCAGGCTGTAGTCTGGGAACAGGGGTGTTTAGTCATGTCACAGCTCCATGGTCTCTGACATGATAGAGTTGTTAGTCATGAACAATAATGTTTTCAAACATGAGTGCTGTAAATATAGGAATTAAGCTTTGCTCAAACCCCTGGCAACACGAACAGAGAAATTTGGTTTGATTTTGGTAACCTGGGTAGTTCAAGCTCTTGAATTCATATTTGTGGCACTTGTAAAATGAAGTCTTATTTTAGACACGTTGAATACCTGCTCTATCAGGTGAATTGTGGCCAACTCGTCTGCTTAGTGATCAAGACTGAAAAAGAGACCTCAAAATTCATCCCCCAGATAGTCTGGATTACACTTCCTGCAGGAAAAGCCACAGCACCAGATACCCAAGAAGCCTATGACCTTACCAAGGGCTGTCACCATCCCTGGAGGTGTTCAAGAGGGGATTGGATGTGGCACTTGGTCCTCAAGCAGTCTTGAGGTCTTGAGTGACAGGTTGGACTTGATGATCTTTGAGGTCTCTTCCAACCTTATTGATTCTGTGATTCTATGAATCACCATGGATGCAGACAACCCTTAATTGTGGAGCATTCAGAATTCAGGTGAGAGTCCTGTATCTTCCTTTGAGAGAAGGAGATGGTGCTATCATTCCCCAATCACAGTCCCTTGGCTGGCTGCAGAGGTGCTCACTGTGGTGTTTACACTGAGCAGCGTCTGTCTGTACGAAGGTTACACACACCTGCAAGTTCAGAAGCAGAGGCTGATCTCTGGAGATTCAGTTTTCCCCAGAACCTGATGAGCTGAAGGCTGCACAGACACTGGCCAGCATCTGATAATTTTAGTTTATTTTTCGGCTGTGAGCATCTGCAGTCAGCAATATACAGAATAATAAAATGCAGCCAGAAGCTGACTTTCAAGCAAGGAGAAGGCTCTAGCTCCCTCAGATGGCATGATTCTGATTCTTCTCACAGTCATTTGTAACAGCAACCATCCTACTCTAATATTTCATTAACTTTGTTCCTGTAGTCAGTTAAGTAATCTGCAGTGACAATCCCAGGAAAGCTGCACTCTTTTTGTGCCTTGCCATTCTGTTATCCCTTGAAATACAGCTCTCTGACCACATGGATGCTGGCAATGATACAAATCACTTTATCAAGAAACAAGGATACAAATCATAAATCAGGCAAAAGAATTTATGACCTTTCCAAACACAATAATCTCTCTTGTAATAATTGCCTTCAGGAAACACCATCCAAGGGTTGGATGGTCTGGTTCAGAGCCACTTTGGGATGATATCAAAAGCAAGGTACCTGGCCCTTTTGCCATGCCAGCTTTGCCAGTACAGAAGGCAAGGGGTTCCATGGGGTTTCTTTGACACTTGTTGCTTTCAAAGTCACTTTACCTGCACCACTGCTCTTCTCCTTAATCCCTTCAATCCCAACAGTTGCTATGCTGTCCTTCAAAGCATCTGCATGAATGGCAGCCCACAAAACATCACTACAGGGAATGAAGCCGATAGCATTAAATCACCATTTAAAAACCAATGTTTAACCTACACTATTGGGGTCACTAATTAAGAATCAATTCCTTTCTGTATTGCAACTGTGACAGCAATTCTGCTTCCAATGGGTACAGCAAGATTAACAGCACATCAGGTAAATGCAGCTGGGAAATGACATTTTCATTAGTGATTTATAGGCTGTGAAATTTTCACCATGGTGAAATATTCATGAACAATGCAGGTCAGAATGTCTCCATAAACATCCACATTACTAATTACTGCTGAAGCCCACGCTGGATTCAGTGTTCACAAAGCAAAGCATTCACAAACCACAACAGAATCATCTAGGACAAGACTTGCAGGGAGAAACAAAAAAATTAATACCCAAACCCAAAGAAGCAGCAAGGCAAGAGGTGTTCTGCTAATCACAGCATTTCCCCCTTTGGAACCCCTGGGAAAAAGAAAGCACCACCCTTTTGTACAAGGCTTCCACGTGCTAAATTGCCAAAGCCAGTGTAACTTCTGTCAAATCTGGTACTCAGACACTCCCAATTTTCTCTCATGCTCACTACTTCCAGACTAGTGTGGCTTTAAGAGTATTTGTTTTCAGTGCAATAATCTACACTGGGTAACGAGGCCCAGAATTGGAAAATAAATAGCTGGCTACAGTTAATAATCTGTTAGGCCTTCTCTGCCATTTGATAGCCCCTGAATAGCAACATGCAGCATAAGGACATCCAGAGAGAAGCACAGACCTCAGAGTAACTCGTGTTTTGTAGATTGGAAGCTGCAAACTGTTTAAAAATAGCTTTATGAAATCCAATTTTGCACAGTTTGGACTAAATAGAAGAAACTGAAGAAACTGATGAAAATGCAAAAGCAGCGAGTCTAAGTGAATTGAGCCTCAGAAGCTGCTGGAAGATAATGGCTTTGGGAGTAATCCCTTCTGGTCATTGCCAGCTGCACACCAGGCCTTCCCCAGCTCTTTCTGAGCTCCTTGTTAAACGGCCAACCACATATTACCAACATTGCTGTTGCTGACTGAAATGCTTGGTAATGACACAAACATCACTCAAAATCAAATTATCAGCTGTACAGACAACATACTCCAGGATTTAATAGCGTGTTAAACGATTGCAGGGAAATGTTCTGTGAAGCCAGCGAAGCAGCAGCAAAAACTAATTCAATTCTCAAATGAGTAAAAGTGAGAAACTCTTCCTATAAAACCAATATTTTAAAAATCCATGCCAGCATAGACTGCTGACTTCTAGGGAGGGGAAAGGAATTTCTTCCCCTAGCGATAAAGACCTGATTTTGGTGACTAATGTAGTTCACCTTGAATCAAGACTGCTCTGTGTGCCTGGAATAAGAGTGTCCAAAATAACTGTATAAAGGAATAGCCTATGTTCAAAATACCAGTCGTGATTCAAAGCTATTTAGCATTGATCATGACCTCATGAACATATAGATCTGAAGTTAAATGAAAGTCATCTTAAATTTCTGGAATCTGCTAAAGAGCAGGAGCAGAGTCTTTCTCTTATCTTGTGGAGCAAAGAGCACCCTGGCAAAAACACTCACCTGGAATGTGAAAGGGCTCACATTACCCTAAAATAGTGAAATGTGTACTGACTGTCACTTAGCTTTATCAGCCCAGGTGAGCTGCCAGGAAGGAGAGAAACTCACAGACAATACCTGCTTCCAAAAACCTCACATCAGCAAGAAAGAATTTTCACAAAACATCAGCCACAAACACACAGGAGGGTCAGGTCTAAACTTCTGCGCTTACAACCAGTACAGCAGGTTCTGATTCTTCCTATTGCCTGAACCTGTTCTATCTGATGCAGTATCACAGTTCTGCTTTCTGTACCTTCCCTTCCTATGTCACAGCTTGGGATACAAGCAGGATAGGAGGGAAACACTGCATGCTGCAGAGGCCAGCGTGCCAGCTTGTGTGGATCAGGCTTGCTTCGGTTTGTGAAATAACTTTTCATAAAGACAGGAAGACAAGTCCTGCACAGCCAGACCCCTTCAAAACCAGGTGTGCTCACTATGTGATCCCAAGTTCCATGTATTACCTTGATTTTATAATTGATTATATTCCTGGGGTAAATATCTGGAAGCCTTCAAGACAAAACCTTTTCCACTGCTTTGTCTCCTCAGACAGCTGCTCCTTACAGCCTCCAACTCTCCAATAGATGATGACAGCACAGTGAATGATGGCTCAACTACTGTGATCACTCACATCCACCCTATGGGTTGTAATCCAAAACTTTCATAGATTTTTTTTTTTTTCCTCTCCATACAGTACATCATTATTGGGAAGAAATTGTCCAGATTTCCACCACTGTGAGTGCCCTCAGTTGCTAGCCAAAAATGTTATGAGGGGTGATTTGAACATATTTGGTGTGAAGTGACATGCCCTCCCAGTACTGATCACCTCTCTCCCTCCACAGAAGTTCATCTGAAGACACATCTGCCATTTGCAGCTCAATACCTCCAGTACTTTGGTATTTTAAAGCTTGGTTTCCCCCAGGCATTTACTGTCTTGTGTCTGTACAGCTAAGAATCCAAAGGCCAAGAAAATCATTGACAGCTTTCCACTGACTGGGTGATTTTAGATCTAACCTCAGAAAGACTTGGCAAGACCAAGCTTTCACACAGCAGTGTGGTCCTTATTATAACCTGGAAGGCAGCTGGTCAGTAAGGTACATTTACTAGTCAGACACCAGGGAAAATGCTGAGGATGTGACATTGCTGTTGCCCCATGCAGCATACACATGATTAGCTGCCTGCAAGTGTGTTACCTACCCCTGCCCATGTCTTCCAGTGAAATCCATATGGGCAGTTTCCATGAGTCACCTTCACACATGCCCCAGCAAGCCCTTGCCAGAGCTGCTGCACAGCCCTGGAGCAAGCAGGGGCAAACACCACAGCTTGGACAAGAGGGAACAACGAAACAGAGAAAAAACACCGGTGAAGCACAAGGGAAAGGTAAGAAGCTAACCAATGCAGAGAACAAAAGACTCTCAGCCATCGCCTTCAGAATCACTGTAGCTGCAGGACAAGCAGCAGCAGTATCCCCTCTCCCCTGCCAACCAGCTTGCAGCATTCTGGAAGGAGCCAGCAAGGCCACTCATAGGCAGGAACACCTAAGGTTAGGCAGCTTTACTTGTTCAGGGATCTCAGAGGTCTTACAGACAATGACTTCACCTGTCAGGCAAAGTCTTGCCCTCTAAGCACACCTCTGCATGCAAGCAGGTATCAGGTTGGTGGTTCCCTTCCAGAGCGTGGGCTCCTCCCCAGGAAGGGGATTTGCCTGTGCAAGTGCAGAAGCATCATGTTGTGATCTTTAAATCGAACCCACCACCCCCACTGGCTTGCATCCCCAACGACTTCTTCAGAGGATGCCACTTCACACTGACTGGCAATTACATTGCTGTGATTAATTGCTGGTTTCAAAAGTACCAACTTTGTATTTACTGGGCTTTCTGATAAAGAGCTTTAAACCCACAAACCTTAGCATTTTATTCACAGTAGGACAGAAGTCCAGTTACAGCTCTCTAGAGCGAAACACATTCCACAGACCTACCAGAAACCAATTCCTGCTCTAAGGAGTTTACAATTTAAATCTGTGACTGAACACTTGTTCACATCCTTATCTTAAGGGAGCTAGGTTGTTCCAAAGACTCTAAAGTGATTATTCATCCTATTCATGAATTCAAGAGCATGCATATATATTTGCACAACTGGAAACAGCCACAAGAGCTGGAAGAACAACAGGTGGGTATAAAGAGAGATAATTGTGACTGAGGCAGTAAGCAGTGGCTGCAGAAGAGTAGCTGCCTAGCTCTTGCTGAGTATTGTATTTGCAGTAGGCTAGGGGCAAAAAAATCAAGGAGAGATTTGAAAAAAGGACATTGTGGTGTTTTGTAGGCTTTTAGGAGAGGTTTTCCTGTGCATTATTACAGCATGAAAAAGTCTGATGGAGATTGGATTAATGGCTTAATTTCTAGGAAGTATTAAATTACCTGGAACATTGCAGAAACATTTATAATTTATACAATGACATTAACAATTTCTATGAAGCTTAGAGAGAGTGTCTAGACAAGAGTTATTATATTCAAATCCAAGGTTCACACCTCAGGACCATGTTTAACACCCACATCCTGTAATAGGATCCACCAAACAGGATCCTACTTTCTCTGACTCTGCTTTCACGCAGACAGGAGTCAGATGGATGGAACAGTGGGGCTGGGAATCATAGCCCAGGAGAGCTTCAGCGCCACAGAAGGTGAATGCATCCCTCTCCAGCTGCACCAGTTGTGGACTATACAGCATCATGAGCTGGGCAGGGTCCTTTTGCAACATCATCCATCACTAAAATGCATTAGAGAGATGGAAGCTAGAAAACAACATAAAAATCTCTTTCTTCTAAATGATGTTATGGACTGTAAGTTTCCTTCAGATGTGTCAGTATTTTACTTTTAAAGGGCTGCTTCACTGTAGTGGCTAAAACAAATGTTGCAAGCAATAAAAATATTACAAGGCTACAAAGAGCCATTTTTCAGCTTGCAGAGGCTGCACAGCTGAGATCTGCAGAGACAGGACAGGAGTCATGGTTAGCTCAGAATTACTTCTGACTCAGGGAAGGGGGCAGGTTTTGCCATTTCCTCTTGCTATATTGTTTAAAATTCAGTTTATCTCCCAGTTACCTAATTTCTAACCCTCCCTTTTTTCATCTACTGTTTGAGGTTCTCCCATTTCTCAGGCCATCAAGAAGCACAAGCAACCACTACTTGCTCTTTTAATAGGTATTCAGGGATTTGGAGCTGTGAATTTTGTGCACAGAAGGCCACACCAGGGTGATGAACACAGCTGATAAGGGGTCGCTAGCCATCCTAGGGAGACAAGACAACAAGCTAGTAAGGGTGCAAGAGTGACATATAAACATTATCACATAAAGAGCAGTGTTGCTCTGCCTTCAAAGAAGGCAAGAATGTCAGAACCTGCCCCAGACTGTTCTGTGACAGCACTGCTTGCAGAGTGTGACTCTGTTCAAAGCAAACACAGGACTGAGTCTAGCTGTAAATCATGAACGCTTGAGACTAAGTGCTGCCATCAAAACATAAGCCAAATCCTGTGCTGTCTTTATGCACAACAATGTATTTTTCTGGTCAACATGCTCTGGGCAGCTTGTTGGGTGTGCTGGAAGGGGCAGCCTGTGTTTGCAGCAGGAGGAGGTACCACCCTGGGCAGTTCTCCGTCCTGCTGTGCCACACAGCACAGCCACACCAGGGCAATGAGGAGCAGGAGATTTCAGACCTGCAGATGCTATAGCAGGACACACTGCAGTGCTGTCACAGAGAGTTGCTACAAGGTAGGGCTGAAAGCTAGAAACAAGACAGTAGAAGGCAGGAGGTAATAAATACCAGATGGAGAAAAATGTCCAGCTGTTGGTTAGCTGCTAAAAAAGGCATCAGGACTGTCAGTTTTTAATGTCTCTATAGTCAGCTGTGGATTGCAGTGCAGTTCAAGAGTTGCTGGAACAGTTTATTTTTAAATATTCTGGATGTAATGCTAAAAAATAATGGAACCAGAACTACCCCCAAGGAAAGCCCTTTCTAACAATCTTTAAAACACATTCACACTTAATGCCACCTTTTTAAACCCCTGCCAAACACACTCGAGCAGTGGGTTCTGTGCAGCAGGGTGGTATTAATTGAGCACTTTAGCATGGGTCTGGTTTTGCTCAGTTAACTTTCAGCCTATTGCTGTTTTATTGTGTGAATAAATTAGTCAGGTCCTATTTATTGCATATCTTTATTTGGCTTTATATCTTTCTTCTGGGCACTGAGCGTGAACGGAGGCAGCTGAGGCTCAGAGACCTGGTGAACTGTTTGACACATCAAGATGTTGGGCTCTGTTCTGATCCATTGGCCAAACCAGGGAACATCACAAGCTGCACTTTTTCTACTAGGAAGTTTGTGATGTGCAGAGGGAGGCCTTCTGCCTGTGAGCTGACTGGTCACACAGGAAGGTGGCTGCTAAGCAGCAGACTACTGTAATGGCTCCTACTGGCTTGACACAGTCTTTTCAGCATGAAGACCCAATCAGTGTCCCAAAGGGAAGTCTGTGGGAGCTCCACATGAAAAATGCAATACCTCACTTGGTATTCCCAGCCAAACCCGGGATAGTAACTTTAAATAAAACACAGCTTTCAATGCTAATGGAGCCCCTGACTTTGCTCATTCATTTAAAAGCTTATCCATTTCACCAGTATTACTTCTCTCTCTCCTGATCTAGAAGGGATTTTACAGCTCAAGATCCGTCTTCGCTCCACACAGAAGCATTCTGTAGACGGTCGAAACATTAAAGTATTTGGGTGTCAGCAGCACAGCAAGAGTAATGATTCAAGCATCTCCTAGCAACCAAGACGGGCTGGTAATCTCCAGAACCACTGGATTCATTTTGACGAGGGGCCACACTAAAGCTAAGGGTCTGAATATGCCACAGCCTTAGGGGACAAGAGCAGTCTCACAGCAATGCTGTCTGGTCATACCCTGGCAGCACCCTAACCAGCCCCACCAGGTTTTAGCATTATTTTGGATTCAAAAGAAGCTCATGGCCATCCAAGGGTGTGAAAGCCCTGATTATCTGTAAGAAGGGTTAAGCCCTTACTCAGCATTAGACCACCTGAACCAGTGGTGCTTCAGTGCCACAGGCAGCGTTGGTTCTGACTAGCTCATGTTCAGGCAAGAAGTCCTCACCTGGCTGTGTCTCTTGCAGTGTCCCCCAGAGCAGGCAGCCTGGGCATAGGGACAGAATCACACCTCAAGGTCCTACACACTGCACTGGGCAGTCTGGGCTTGGCTAGCATCACGCTGGGTACCACCCTCCAGCGTTTCAGCTCAGCTTTAGATGGGAAATGTGCAGGAAGCAAGTACAGAATGATGTGGGAATAATGAGGGAAATGTGGAAAATTAATGACAAGAGGCTCCAAGTCCACAGATCCAGCAGTGTAAGCTCAAGATTCAAGGTCTACCTAAAACTTCTGGCTCTCCCACTAACTTCCAGCACACTCTAGAGCAGAATACCAAACCCTTCTGTGCATCTTTTTATGCATATATGAAATGGCTTAACATTTCCTGGGGCAGTAGCAGCAGGTAGCAGCAGATTGGAAGAACACAGCCACAATATAACTGCTGTCTAAAAATGCAGACTCTTCTGCAGTGCCAGAGCTCAAAGCTGAAATCCACAGGATACTTTCCCTTTGTTTCACTGGTCACTGAATCTTCTACTTGTGACACTTGGCAGCATTTCACTGATCAGATGGGAAACAAAGGAGTAGTAAAAATGTACTTTACAAATTACATTCTTTTGTAATGTCACTTCTATAAGAATTTATTTTATCAGTTGAAAAAAACAACCAAAAATATCAATTTGGCAAAAAATTCTGAGTTCCTCAAGTTCTGAGCTCTAAATAGAAGCCCTAAGTAAATAATTTTACCTGTTGTGTAACCTCTACCATAAAACAAGGAGCAAGCCTGCTCTTGTACAAATGCTGGACTGCAGTAGCTGCTGAATCCTTCTTCTCTAATGACTTTGGCTGCTGAAGCAAAGTAATTGTTTTAAAAATGCTGCTCAATACTTAGCCAAACTAAACTAAAGATGAATGGTTTATAGTTTTCATTTGTATTTCCATTAGAAACAAGGAAATCAGCCAAGCAAATATCCAATTACCTCTGTGCCTGGCTTTCCCCTGGTCAGGTTGTGTAGACCCAAGTGTGTTCTGTGTTGTTCAAAGAACAGGGAAAATACCTGTCCTGCAACCAGCCTGCCTTTACCCCTTTGGATCTTGGCTGCTGTAAATTTTCAAGTCAACAGTTTCTCTGTTGAGATTATTTCCTCTGTTCATAGGAAACAGATCAAATCCTGAGATGAGGATATCACACACACACCCCTCCTCCACCTCTGCCCCCAGTATTTGCTACAGCGTACAGCAGCTAATTGGTGAGTGCTAATGAATAATATGTATGAAGAGCACCAGGGGTTTATACAAAAGAAGCTGAATTCAGTGGTGATCAGAAGATTTGGTCTCCCTGGCCAGCCAGCCAGTTTGGGTTTGGACAGGAGCTCCGTGGCCGGGGTCATTTCAAGGTTTAAAGGAAAGTTTCAAGATTCCCAACAGAAAGACTGCTTGCAGCAAGTGTTCACACTTGAGATGTCTCTCTGCTTGCGTGACAGGGACTGGGCACAGCCATTCACTTCTAGCTGACATTTTGCTATTGTTTTACATAAGAGCAAATTGGGGGAAACACAGTGCACCCAGCTGAGACTTCCTGCATTTGGGGAAGACTTTAACAACTCTTTTCACTTTATCTTGTTACTGATGAAATTCATAAAGGACATTGCAAGGACTGTTTCATTCTTGTCCATGGGATGGGGCAGGTACGGAGACCCCTTCATTTCTGATGCAGATGGCTGCAGTTACTTAACAGAAAGGAAAGTTCATATAAACATCGTGGCCACAAAGAACACAAATACCTCATCCAAATGGACCTGCCATTTATATACCTGCCCTGCAACAAACTCAGGTGGCCTTTAGCCAGAGCCAGTTATCAGCTAACAGTGGCACCTTTGATGGCCCACTCCCAAGCAGGACCTCATGCCATGGCTCTGAAACACACCTCCACCTACAGCAAGTCCACACAAGTTTCAAGCATTGGTTCAGGGTGGAGGTGAAACTAAACAGCAGGTCCTGGGATGGCACTAGCACTCCCTTACCATTGCAAGGTACTCAAGCTTCTTCAGGAATCCTCTCTCAAAACTGACTTCACTTAAACTCAACTTGAATGGTCTTTTTAAGTAAGTTTAAAATGGTGAGGCTGCATTTGAACCTGACCAAAAGGAAAAATGCATAAGGAGGACATAACAAAGTATAAATTTGCTACCCTGAACCACAAGTACAGATTGTAAGAGACTGTGAGCCTTGGATGAAAGCACAGCAGCGGTAGCTCTGTCTTTTATTCACACCAAAACTACCAAATAACTCCAACACAACTGTGAGCATCCTTTTGGATACTTTTTTTCCTCCCTACAGGCATGGACACTGAAACATTATAAAGCACCATCACTGTGGTCAGCCTACCTGTAGTTACCCCACACAGCCATCTGTACCATCAACTTGACTTTACAGTTACCCAGGTGTCCTTCTCTCCTCCAGCACAGTCCACACCCCTTTTCCTGACCAAGCAGAAACACTTTACAAGGTGGTTTTACAAGTCCATAGATCAGAGCCCCCGGTGTGGTAACTTTAGGCTATGCCTTTAAAATTGTTCACAGATCTTGAACAGAAAGTGGTAAAATGTAAATAAATCACCATTGGGTGTAAAGAGGGAAATGCTGCTGGTTCTAAACAATCCCATTGGAGAGTTAGCTACCATAAGAATTAGTTTGGTAAATAATCTCTCTCTCCTCTGTTCTTTGCTCTGGGAGACATTAACTTGCTTCTGCTTGGCCTTGGCTGCATTGTTTTGGCTAAGTCTAACAAAATATCTCTCTGCTCCTTTCTCTTGTCCCTTTTGTGTACAAGGGAGTAGAAGAGGGTGCAGGGAGGGATAAGCTCTTAGCTTCCCCTGGTCTTTGGCCAGGGGGGTCCTTGTGCTGTCCGTTAATTGCAAATACCTGTAAATACTGTATTATTTGTACACATCCATTGTATTTCATTGTAGATTGCATTTTTGCTTGTAAATACAGCTTTCATTTGCTTCCAGCTGAGCTGGTCTGGCAAATTTGATGTTGGGGGGAATTTTTCAACCCACCACACCCAGGTTCTTGAAAGTATGTGTGCAGCAGTTTCTCATATTTTCAGAATTGGAAACAATCTCAGAAGCTCATTCCTTGGTATTCACTTTGTACTTGAAAACAGAGGCATACTATAAAATGATCAGAAACCAGTATTTGTCACTGAAGTTTAAATTATTAAATGCAATACTTTTATGGACTATTTTAAATATTAGCTAGGAAAATAAACAAAAGCCTGTGTGAGCCACAGCTCTGCACAGCCTCCACTCAAGAAGCAGGGATGCCCCAGGCTCTGTGCTTCTCTCTAGTTGTTCTCTAGAAGCACAAAAGTATCCTCTCCTATTCCAAGGGCTCATTTCAAAGTGGTGTCTTAGTCTAGCAGAAGTTTCCAACACCTTACACAGTACTTCTGAGAGAGAGAGATTGATAAAGGCAGTGGAAACAAAGCAGAAAATGCCATTTAAAAGAGGAATCAAGGGATTGAGTTTCTGAGTCAGACTGCCTTTGCTTGCCTGGGGATTGCTTTGGTCCTGACAGCCACACAAACACCGGCAGAAACAATACCTCGAGACTCAAGTTTTGCCTTACAAAAGCAGCAGAAACTTCTGTACAAATATTGAGTTTTGTGAAAAGATTTCTCTTTTATCAACCACCTCAAAAAGTCATTTTACAGCAAGCATGTCACATTAGCTCAGAATATCATTTGTCATACTGGACAGTACCAGTGCTGGTATTGACTTTCCCCCCTGCTGCTCACTGCAACTGTGGATAAGATGTTAGCTTCTCCTATTTAACTGTTGCCCCTACTTTTACTCCACAAGAAGAAATAAAGAGTGGTGCATAAATATGTCTTTTTTTTTCCCCCCTTTTTTAATGTAAAGATACATTTGGCAGGGAGATGAATGCTAACCACAGCAGGGGTTCTATTATTGTACTTACTGTGAAGTAATTGAATCATATATCAGACATTCCTCTTTGCAAAACTTCAGCAATTACATCTATAGCTAATTATTATGCAAAGCATACTCAGATCTGCATGCTGTAGGAGGTATTGGGAATCTTCTCCCAGTCTGTGCCTGTGAGCAAGGCAGATATGGAAACACTCCTGACAATGTGTGCATTTTGGAAGCACTGTTTAGGGGCCAGATAGGACATGAGGCTCCAAGAAACCCAATTTGTGTATCACTGAGTGCGAGACTCCAGAAAAAGATTGATTCAGGCTGCAGACCCCACAATCGAGTTTGGACTTCTGAAAACACAGCTCCTAAAGCCTTTGAAACTGTTCAGAGATTAGAGAAGAAATGAGAAAATACTACAGCCACGAGTCTGACAGCTATTCACAGTTGCCTGTAAATACTGAGCTTTTATTATTAAGGACTCTATTTCTGACACAATAGCAGCATTTCTCTAACACAACAGTTCAGGACTTCAAATAAGAATAAAGTTTGTCAGGTGTGCCTCTTGCAAACACACCAGCTGCAAAACACTGGCATTTCCTCTGTAGAAAGAGCAGAGTACCTGCTGCCAAAGGATCTTTGAAAACCTCTACCCTGGGATAAAGCATTTTGGTGACATAAAAGTTAACTTTAACCTGACACAGGTAAAGAGCTGTTTGCAATGCAGGGATGTATGACATTGCTTGCTTTCTTTGATGCCAATGCATTCTCTACAGTTATACCTACACAAGGGATATAGGGTGTAGGAAAGAGCTGCTGCAAATGGGGATTAAAAGCAGTCTGTGGCAAAGGAACTAAAGCCAAGAGATACAACAAAGAAGATAAAATCTGACTAAGATCTGGCTTTTAGTTGACCATGTAGGCACCATATAATGGGGAAGGGTTCTCTTCAACACACTGTCATCAGAAGTCAGGGAGTTATGAGGACTGAACTCGGTAAGAAAAACTGCATTCCCCAAATAGCAAAAAATTCATTGAAAATCCCAAATCATTCCACACCCAGTGATACTGAAGGAAAGGAAACTCATTCTGTGCATTAGGCAGAATCATTTCAACAGGCTGGGAGGGAAGGAGTGTTTTAACTAACTAATAAAGAGATACAGATGATACAATTAGGTCAATAAAACCAGAAAGATGGGAGTTTCATTATCCTATCCAACACTGTGCAGCCAAGTGTGTTAAATGAAAACTTTCAGCTGTACCATTTCAGGATGTTAAAACCAATATCATAACAACAGGCACTTGGATGCTAATAATGACACCGTAAATAGACATAAATTTTAGCAATCAAGGCCACTAGGGTACAGTTGTCATTAAATGCACAATAAAAAGCCCAACTCAGAGCAGAAGCAGAAAGCAAGTCAGAGCTGCCTGGCTGCTCTGCAGGCACTAGTTGTGCTGCTATCATGCACATATGATTGGGTAAGGGCTTGTAGCACTGGACCCTCAGTGTGTTTTCTGCTCTTCAGAAGTTTGTCAGTGCCTTTTGGAGATGATGTAGTTTCACATTTGGTGTTCAAACCTTTCTTTGTTACTAATATAGAAGTGTTAATCTATGCAACACAAAGGGATTAGGCAGGGATACAATTAGGAAGTGTATTACTTTGTGTGAGACAAAGTCAGTTACTGCATAACTGGTGATAGCCCAAGCAGCAGCACCTAAGTTTCCATGTTTAAATGTACGTTTAGTCTCTGCCTTCTGTTTATGTTCTACAGTATTTGTACTACTTGTGGCACAGCACAGGGCATTAACCACACATAAGTAGGAAGAAACACTTTATGAGCACAGATGAAAGGTGGGACACCTTTGTCTAAAGCAGTTGTTCAGATTGACACTTCCATTCCCTCTTCCAGTTAGTCACAATTTTTCACAAGCAACACTAATTTGTCATAGAATCATCAAATTGTTTTGCTTGGAAAAGACCTCTAGAATCATTGAGTGCAACTGCTGGCCTAACACCAATATGGCCATTAAGCCATGTCCCGGAGTGCCTTGTCTATATGTTCCTTGAACGCCTCCAGGGACAGTGACTACACCACCTCCCTGGACAGCCTGTTCCAGTGTCCTCCACTTTTGCAGGAAACAAATTTTCCCTGCACAGAGCTGAATTCCACTGCCATTTCCCTGAAAGCAGTGAAGTGAACACTTTCAGGGTGACATTTGTATATCTAAAATGTTATTAACCTCACTATTTGAACCATTTACAGTATGGAACAATTCTGATGGGTTTTAATGGTGTTCCATTTTTCCTCAGGATGACTTCTTGCATTTTGACTCATGACACGAGCCTGCACCACTGGCACACCACACAGCATGATGAAATGCAGAGAGTGATCGCAGCACAGCTAATGAAGCATAGAAACCAACATCAGAACAGAAGTAAGCTCAGACAAAGATCACTCCATTTGGCTTCAACAACTCTCTTAACCTCCTCCCTTCCTCTTCAAAACAAAAGAGAACTCTGCAGATACTCACTGGCTGGAAATAACACCCTAGTGCTGAAGCAGAGTTGCACAGTGCAGCTACTTGGTAAGGCTTTCAGCAGACCCACGGGCACACAGGAGTCAGATGCAATGATGGATGCAATAATAGATGAGCACACAGTGACACTACACACATTCAGTGTCCCTGGGTGGAAGTGCACACAGGAGGGGCAGTCACCTCCTCATGGTGTCCCTGAAGCCGAAGTCCCTAGTACCTGGGATGCTGAGATTTTTAAAACTCCACTTATCATCCTTTTCTCTATCAAACACTCTCCAAAGGACCAGGAATCACCCATTCCCTGTCACTCCAAATTGTACAGATGAATTTCTCAAAGATAAGGTCTTTCCTTAGAGAATATGGTATAGAATCACAGAATCAGAGAATCAATAAGGTTGGAAAAGCTCTCAAAGATCATCAAGCCCAACCTCTCACCCAAGACCTCATGGCGACTAAACCATGGCACCAAGTGCCACGTCCAATCTCCTCTTGAACACCTCCAGGGATGGTGACTCCACCACCTCCCTGGGCAGCACATTCCAATGGCTAACAACTCTCTCTGTGAAGAACTTGCTCCTCCACTCAAGCCTAAACTTCCCCTGGTGCAGCTTGAGACTGTGTCTGGGAGAAGAGACCAACCCCCTCCTGGCTACAACCACCTTCCATGCTTTCAGGTAGGCGTGGAAGGAAGAATGGCTTTGTTACATAAAATATTAGTTGGTTCACATTCTTTAAAGGGTCTGATATAGGATCTAGTCAATCTAAATGTTGCATCCTACTTGCACAGAGATAAAAGCCAACACACATCTTCCACAGATGGAAGAAACTCAGGGATCTTCTGTCATTCAAATATATATTCAATATTTGTAGCTTGTTTTCAGCTACAGCATGTTAAAATAGATTCTGATAGGGTCCTGTTACCCAAATGTTATTTCTGATAGAAGACTTCCATTTAAAAAAAAAAAAAAAAAAAAAAAGAGAGAGTCTACAGAATTATAATGCCTGGGACTCCTGCACTCAATTCTTACCAGATTTATAAGGCATCAGGGATGCTACTCAGAATTAAACGCTAGAAAGCTTTGCTTCACTCTGCAGAACACCCTGCTAATAGAAAAAGAAAGACTGCAACTACCACGAAGCTTTGTACAGGAAAATGAAGACACTCTCCTATAATCCTTTGGTAAGTGGTCTTTTGAATTTGCAATCCAGCCATGTCACTGACTTTCCCAGCTTATTCAGAGTCTGCCACAACAAGTCAGAGAGGCAGTGCAATGCAAGCAGCTTTGCAGCACCTCACTGGAGAGAAGAGGCGTGCTGTCTTCCACTGGCAGAGACTGGTAAGCTCCTGCTTCTAGCACAGGCACCTAAGTGTGACATCAAGTTAGGTGGTGTGAATGTCACAATCCTCCCAAGAGGCAAAGACAATTTCTTTTTCTCAATAACTTCCCACCGCCCACTCCCCTCCATTGCTCCCCTGGCCTGGGGGAGCAGAATGTAGTTCTAGACCCCTTAAAACAAAGTGCCAGCGGGTGACGAATGAAGGTCTGAACCCCATTGCCATACAGCAATGAGATTCCAGAAATGCAGAGAACAGAGAACCTCAGAAGTCCTTTATTGCTGTGCTGTAGAGCCCCTAGTATTACAGAGTCTTAGAGTCCCACTTACAGAAGTCCCAGAAGCCCTAAACAGACAAAGCAGCTAACAGAAGTCCTGAGCATATCCCTAGCAACATCCCCAAAACAAAGCCCTAGCCAGAAGTAGCTAACTAACAGAAGCAGAAGTCTCTAACCAAAGCAAGTATTGCTCAGAGTGGTTGCTTGTATATTCTTTGTTATCAAACACTTAACCAGTAAAATCCAACCACATATATAAGCTAAGATCTTTTCCTAGTAAGAGATGCCAGCATGTCAAGGTACAGCATGTTCCAATCGAAGGGTGCCAGCCTGAGGATGTTGTTCTTGGCACACACGGAATGTTATTGTTTTGCTCCATGCAGCATGCTAAGGAATCGGTCAGCTAAGGAATCATGCACTCTGCATGCATCCAGCAGCTGCCCTCAGAACAGTGGCTGCAACACCCCCCCACCCCAGAGTCATGCATCCCTTTGCATATTCAGAGCATTCACTGCTGAACCTGTGCACTGGCAGTGTGTGGACAGGCACGAGCATGACCGACAATCCATCAGAGGGCTAGCAAAGATCTCTACAGGGTGCCTGTGTAACACAGATCAACTGCTAAGTGTGTTCTATAGCAGGCATACAGGTCTGGAAACATCAAAATGTGATGTTCAGAGTCATGCAGCATAATCTGAGCTTGTAACACCTTTGAGACAACAGGGAGAACTAACATCAAGGGTATAAGGACACACAGACTGAGTCCTTGGGCTGCTGCAGGGTTTGACTTCCATATGGAAAGGGCACTCTGTGCTAGTTATCCTCCCAGGGCAAAGCCTCCCATGGAAAATGTCTTAAGTGAGAGTCAGTGCTTCAAGCCATCCTCCAGACTGGCATTTAACAAGCTGTCAGCATGACATAAAAATAGTACAGGAACTAAAGGAAAAACAACACTCTGCTGTGCCTGTTCTGCTTTCCCTGCTGTGATTTGATCAGGAATTGGCCAGCCTAATTTAGCTTTGCTAGGTGCCAGAAAATGGCATCATTTTGCTTTAATTTTTTTCTTGGCTGGGATTGCCAGACTAATCCACCACTAATCACCCATCAATGTCTGGCTCCAGCAGTTCACATCGGACCCCAGACCAGGGTCCCGGGCTCTGCTCTTGCTCCTGTTGATGACACTGTGGCCACCAGGCACTGCATTTGCCTCATTGTGCTTCCTAGCCCACAATTATGAAAGCAAGTTACAGTCACCCTCAGCTTACAGTAAAGTTAACAATTTATAAATGCTTAGAGCTAGAAATAATGGAATTGTTCCTTGCTGAAGTGAGGGCTGCTTTGTTTGTCTGAAACTAACCTAATCAAGGCAAACTTTAAACTAGCAAAGCTTTAAACTAGCAAAGACAAAAAGAGAGTGAGCACTCAGCTCTTCAAAATGCAATGCAATTATTTTCTTTCTTTACCAAGTGCCTGTCCTTCCTTACCTTGTTTAAGTCTTATGCTTGAGACATCAATAACATGGTTTGGAACAGGATCTAAGATGACTGGAAATACAGAGGTCATTGGGAAAACGTCACAGCCTTGGTAGTGAGATCCAGTGCTGGCTGAAAGCATCCAGGGGCTAATTAATAGAGAAAACTTCCTTACTTGGAATTTTTTTTTCTTTCCATGCAGTTCTTGGGTACTGCTGCAGCATGGTGCAAATAGAGGCACTGAGCAAAGCTGTAAAAGGCTAATGGCTATTATCTAAGGAAAAACTAAACAATTGACCCTGGAGTGGAATACAGGCTTGCTCCTTAGGCTCAGGCTGAAGAGGAAACTGAGGAACCCTTCCTGGCAGTGCCTCTTGATCCTCACTGCTTTCTCAAGGACCTGAAAAGCCTTCTAAGTGGGCTGAAGTTAAGTGAGAGGAATTCCATTACAGTTACTGGGTTGAGAGCTTTCTATAGATTTGCTTTACAACCTAAAACAGTCTAAAATACTTCTGCATAACACACACACACACACAGAGTAAACTGCTCAAACTTAACACATCTGTCTGAAACAGGAAAGTGAAGAGCCAGAACCAGCTATGTGACTAGACTAGAATAGACCAGGTGGGAAAAGACCTTTGAGATCGAGTCCAACCTATCACCCAACACTATCTAATCAACTAAACCATAACATCATGTGCCCCATCCAGTCTCTTCCTAAATACCTCCAGGGATGGTGACTCCACCACCTCCCTGGGCAGCATATTCCAATGCCAAATCAACTCTTTCTGTGAAGAACTTCTTCCTAACATCCAGCCTAAACTTCACCTGGTGCAGCTTGAGACTGTGTCCTCTTGTTCTGGTGCTGGTTGCCTGGGAGAAGAGACCAACCCCCACCTGGCTACAACCTCCCTTCAGGTAGTTGTAGACATCAATAAGGTCTGCCCTGAGCCTCCTCTTCTCCAGGCTAAGCAACCCCAGCTCCCTTAGCCTCTCCTCACAGGGCTTGTGCTCCAAACCCCTCACCAGCTTTGTTGCCCTTCTCTGGACCTGTTCCAGCAACTAGATGTGCAATTAGATGAGGTGCAGGTACCTGGACAGGTAGTACATAATATAAAGATAGATGGGAGTTTTGGTTCATAAGGAACATTTCTGTCTCTGGCTTTCAGTTTGCCTTTTTTTTGTATTATATTTTGTGTGTGTGTGTGTATGTATTCTCCAATGTACTCAACTTCACTCCCTCCTTAAGATACAGATGAAAACTATCCCCAAAGAGTTTACAACATACTGCTAGCTACAAAGCCAAATGTAACTCTACAGTTTGCTGAAAGAACTCTAACACAGCTAGTCCATGGGTGGCTTCTCTTTTCACTTCCTTCAGGTGTTCTGTTGTTAGGAAAATGTTTTCTAGTGTTTTCTGAGATCAAATTCTTTTGCAACAATCCTATTTTTACTTGGCTTTTGTGAGAGTCTGAAAACATTGCTTGGTCATCGTCCAGCACTGTATTTCTTTTCATGTATCAAATTCCATCTGTGACTGTTATCCAACTGTGCTGAGACTATTCTTTAGCTAAGCAACCTGGAAATGCTGCTTTTCCACCCGTTTTCCTTTTTCAGTCTTTCCATTTCTGTGACTGTCTAAATCTTCTTTGGTACAATTTAAAGCTATGACAGCCCAGTCTTATTTCTTGCACCATCATACAGGTCAAATTATTCAAATGCTCCTTCACACTCAGAAAAGGGTTTGTGAACTCGTGTTGCTGAGTTGCTCTATAAAGAACTGAGCCTGACCTCATTTCCCAGGGAGCTCTCTCTCCACCTCCCACACGCACACACGCCTGGCCGCCTCTTCAGCTCTCTACTGCTCTGCAGCTTCCCAAAGTGACAGCGGCTGCCTACATCCCAGGTTCAAAGATGGGAACAAAGATGTCTGTGTGTAAACCCCAAACCTGACCTTGCTTCTCTGCCTGGTTCTTTGAAATCTCACCTGCCTAACTTCCTGCTCATACATCCCAGACAAAAACAAACTTGTGCTGCCCCTTCCTCTCTCGGTGATACACCTCAACAGCAAAGCTGTACCCATTTGTGCACATGCTAATAACCCCCCGCTCAAAACAATCCCAAAGCTTCTCAGAATTACTGACATAATTAACTCAGGCATGGAGGATAATGCTGCCTTTAGAAAGCACCTCTTGTGCATGTAGAGAGAAAACTGGGAGAGCTGTCAGACATGGCTTTCTCTCTTCTTGGCGCTCTCATACAACCACTGTGAAACCGGGAGCTAGAAAGCAAAATTCTCTAAGCCCAAAGTACAGAGAAGGAATGTGTCCAGGAAATTTTTTTGGTAAATGTTCTAGGAAACTGAATTTGCATACCTTAAATCTGTAGACAGCCCTGAAACCCACATTTCATTCTCCTTTGAAAGCAACTGCTTTCTACATTCACCACTCAGCCTAATACATTCCATAGCAACCCTGTGAAGTGCACAAATAAGAGACCTCAATAAGTCACAACAAGAAATTTGTGAACCACGGACAGAAAGAAGTCCCAGAGGTACTTTGAAATAGCTGATTCCTCAGGATTCTTACCACCCAGCATTGCCACTGCTTCCTCAGATGATCCAAAATTAGCCTGTGACTCGGTTGCCTACAAACCAAATTTTCCTTTGCCGCAGCGTAACTCATTGCTCTCCAGGGCTACACAGGCTCTGAAAAGGCCTGGAGTCTTTTCTGGTTATCACAGCATCATCACAGGTGGCCACATGGAGCAACAGGACCAACTGAGAGGCCAGGAGACACCCACCAGAAAACCCTGAGCATAAGCAAGATCTCCCTCATCTTCTGGCCCGCTTCAGAACATGTCCCAGGGGCTGCCTTCTGTAGGATCTGATACAGAAATCCTACCACTTCCACACAGCCAGAACAGTCAATTTCTCCTTGCCATTCTTAGCAGTAGTCATATATGTTTGTTTTAAAAAAAGATTAAAATCCTGCTCTTCTGTTCCTATCAGTATCACTTTACATTTGGCTTAAGTCCTTATGATGTATTTTGCTTATAGTGTAACAGGAATTGATGAACCTTGTTGCAGTAACAGAGGAAAGTGTGGGTTTGGTGGGTTTGACATTTTTAATTAGGAGCTGCATGAATATTTATTCTCTCTCAGCCTCCTGAAACCCCACACTTATTGAGCTAGAAGGAAAGATTTCCTTAGATATTCACACTCTCTAGTTTGGCTAAGTCAAAGAAACCGAACATAAATAAAATACATTTCAGTGCTAAAATTGTTTCTTGGGACACCAAATAACTCTGATGGGTCCTCTAACAGTTCTGAGCACTAGCAGGTATAAACCCTGGCAGAAGATTGTGTGGAGTTTCCTGAAGGAAAGGCCAGGACTTACTCTCCACTCAGGAAATGGCAGCAGCCTGAGCACGTCCATAAATCCTCTGCTCATAATGTTAAGGGCAGAGTGCAAGAGGCATGGCAGGTTCCAGCAGTGGTTTTCACATGTCTGTGCTGCCAGAAAGATTAGGAACAAAGTCCACTGAGGATGCAGGTGGGAAGCTGAAAAGACAGCAATAGGGCACAGGCAGCCTGGCAGGCAGCCTTGGAGACAGCCAGAAGGGCAGTGCTCAGCGGGGCACCCACCTGCTGCAGGACAGCAGCCTTCAGGAGCTATGCCAAAAGCATACAAAGGCTTTCATCTCCAAAGGGTTTAATTAGAAGACAAAATCCTGAACGAGAACAGTGTAACTTTTCCGATACAAAATGCAAATCCTGCATCCCTTCCCACCCACTGCATCCTTGCAGAGCTGCCCTTCCTTCCAGCTTCGCTTTCCAGCACACCTGCTGTGGCTCCCCAGGGCTGATGCACCCTTTGTGGTCACTACAGCCCTTGTCTACCTGGCAACAATCTGATTTTCCTTCTCCCGTTGGCACCTATTCCCAGAGCTCTCCCCTGGGCATGCATTTGCTTCCACAGTTTGTCCTACACCATGCTGCTGCAGGGTTTGTTCAGGAGGTCAAGCACTCCAGCCATCCCACGAGGTCTCTCTGGCCAAGCAACAGCTCCCAAACCCAAGCAGACTCATACAGCAACATCCCAAAAGTTTGTCCTTGGGAAATTCAGAACAGAGGAACAAGACCATTGCTCATGGGGTAAAGTGGCAACACAGGCAGGAAAGCCACCAGCCCCCACATTTCCCCAGATGTCAGCACTAGTCAGGAAACTGAGCCAGAGCATTTCAGAAAGAGCAACGATTAATCTGGATTAAAGGCACACAGGCAGAAAGACCAGCCCAGGCAGCTCTGTGCATGAAGATTATAATCCAGCCATGAAGTGTCCCATCTGAAAAATTTCAGAGCTACGCCCTTGTAGAAGAAAGGCAATGTGCTCCTCACAGAGAGCTGGCTTACCCTTCCCACAGCTCTGTGCCCACTCTGCTCCTGAGACCATCACCATCACGGCAGATGTTGTAGCTCCAATGGCTAAGCCACTTCTGGTTTGCATGATTTATGTTTTCATTTTCTCTGCTCCTGACAAACTGTCAAGATCCTTCTTACATCTGACCAGCAAACATCCAGGAACGCACAGCTCATGGTGAAACTACTGAGGGACCTGCTCGAAAGCAGTCTGCTTATTGGCACTCTTCTGAAAAGTAGCTCAGAATTGCAATTGTAAACTCACTTCTTCCTGCATCTCTTGGCATTACTATTGTAAGTAAAGGATTAAGTATAGAAAAATATAAAGATGTGAAAGAATACACTTGGGGATGGGGGGGGCGGAACTTTTCCTCTTTGAATTTTGTTCCAGGAGCCAGCAGAAATCCAACTCCATTGTGATTTTTTCTGTCATTGTCACTGGAAGGTTTTATTAGCCCAATTAGCAGAGCTCTCCATACTGGAATTTCTCTTCCTGTCATTACTTTACAGCTTTTGAATGTAGAATTTAGCCAGCAGAAAGATGCAATTTACGGCAAGCTTGAGAATCTTTCAGACTTTTCCCTTTTTGCTGTTCACTGAGTCATGCACTACAGATTCCGACTGCACACACCACATTGTGGCACAGACTTGCGCAGAGCCTGGCTGTGCAAGGGGTAGCTGAAGTCAGTCGGTTCACCCTCACACACAGAGCCCACAGTGGTCTTCAGAGCAGGACAGCAAGTGCTCACCAGCTCAGCCCCAGCTCCTGTGAGCCTGTGCACAGGACACAGGACCTGCACAGCTCAACCGACCAGCCTGGCCACCAGCCACGTGGCTCAGCAGGTGGGGACCTTGCACAAAAGCATATCAGCACAAAGCCTGATAGAGACCAGTGGTTAATGACTGCTGCCCTGCTGCAGCAAGGGAATCTCATGGAATTAGGCAGCCTTTCAGTGTTTCCGTCATTATTATTCTATTAACACACTCTACCTTTTATTCTGCCTGAAATAATATTGACTTATACCTCTCCTTAAGGGCAGTTTTAAGATGTGAGTGCATTATCTGAAACAGAGCAAACATTTCCTAGCAAGTCCTCACCTCTTCAAGAAAGAAACATTTCCCCTTGGGTATAATCAGCTGTTGTGGCTGGAAGGGACCTTTGCCCTGGTTGCAGCTGAAGGGAAGCAGACTCCAGAGGCTGCCTGACTGGATGACTGCCATGTTTAGTGCACAGCATCAGTCAGAAGCAAGTGCTTGACATTTCAGAAGCTGTGCTTTGTGACTGCAGAACTGAGCACTCTGAGCCAAACAGGAAAACCAGAGCGCTGCCACTTAGGAAAGGGCATTTGCTTCTCCTCAATCTCCCCTTCTTTCCAAATCCATTTTCTTACAGCCAAGACAGCAGGCTGAAGAAAGTAACCCAACTACTCACATTCTTGGTGCACCCCTGTAAACAAGTCCCCTACAATTAGTACACAGCAAAATGAGCTTCCAGGAGAAATCCCAAACACTGTTAGCAGGCTTGTTCAACGTGTCATAAAGTGCCAAAGTATTAATAAAGGAGTCAAATGAGAGAGAAGTCAAACTGGCCTTGTGCAGAAAACAGTACAAGTAGAGGGTAAGTATTTGATAGCCTGGTGTCATGTTGCCAGCAGGTGTTTACCATTATAGGAGAGTGACCATCAGCAGGATCTATGAAGTTGCCTGTCTCTAGAACAAAGAGGCATTTCAAATACTGTAGATGCACTTTAAATAACAAGGCCTACATGGAACAAGTGTGCATTCTGTATCTCTGTTTCAGAAATGCTGGTGCAAAATACGGTGAAAAGAATCCTCATAGCTGAGGGCTGCAAAGCGTCTGCTGGTGGACTGACATCACTGCTGGTTCTGTAAAGTGTGAATCGACTTCCCACACCTTAAATCAGCAAATTACTGCACCATTTCTCTTGTTTGTAATTCAGAGCACTCCATCTCAGAGAGGAGAGAAAGCATTTGTTTCTTTGACAGGGGCTGATAATGAGTGTGCTTGTACAACAGCATTTTACAAGGGTCAGTATGTAGCCTGTTACAGGGGGATTCTTACACAGCTTTTGGCACAGAGCAAATGGAGAACGTGCTTTTGCTGCTACTGAATCACATCCACTCCTGCAAATGACTGTGGTTCTTCTGTTTACAGTGTGATTGAGACAGAGAGGGGGAAAAGATCAGGTCAGTACTCACAGCATGGATCCAGAAAAATCAGCATTACAACAATACAATAATTATTAACATGATGCAGCACCAGAAAGCATCACATTACTGTGTGCCTCACATTACCACCTGCTGTGCTGTACTGCAATGGAGACAGGCCAGTGGCTTCATTTCACTAAACAGCTCAATCCACGATGATGAGGCAATTTGTATTGCATTATTCTATCTGTGTTATGTCTTTTAGAAGTTGGTCATGGCTTTATCTGAAAACTGGGTGTGCCTCCCTGTAATGGTAACCAGAAATACTAGTCCCCTCTGCAGCAATTTGTTTGCTATTGTACAACAATTGTGGAATGTCTCTCATTAAACCATAATTCTGCTTTGAGTTCGCATCAGTCATTTTTCTACCCTGAACCTACACATTTTCCTACCAATGCCTCTACTTTCAGAACTGAATTTCTGCCTCTGAACCACAATTCAAAAGGTTCATTTTGCCAGTCAGTTATATTGTGTTATTTGTATTAAGATATGGACTTTAAAAGTGAGCAACATCAAAGAATTTCAGTTTTCTCAAGCTGAAGAGCTGAAAGGAACACAGCGACTCCCATTTCTAATCCAGAACTGCACACTGAAATTGACACAGTGAGAGCGTTAGCAAAGCAAAACAATTCAGAAGAATAGAGATTAGAGAACAAAACAGATGGAAAGAATTGATTAGTTCTATTGATTCAGAGCAGCACTATGTGCATTTAACACTGTTCCAGAAACAAGACTCTTTCTAGTTTGGAACTTACGTGTCTAATGGAAATACCATTACCTTAAGGACCAACATACACTGGGAAAAAGAAAGCCCAGCACCCCCATCTCCAATCAGTATGACAATCTCCCTGAGTCAGTTAAGACCACACATTTCAGCAGCTTTTTCTACTATAGAAGAATAATAACCTTATATGCAACCTGGTATCAGACTTGCTGAAAATAACAGCCTGATTTACAGAAGAATAGGTGTTTCCATCAGGGAGTTCTACTTTTTCCACTCCAGCAATTGTCAGTGAGCAAAGCAGCTAAATGCATGCCCCCAAGAAGGAATAACATGAAATGCTGCTTGACAAATTCTTCCAATAAAAAAGAAACCACCATCACCTCTACAGACACTACACCCACAATGACCAGCTTTAAAGTCTTCTATTCCCAGGGTCATCTTCTTCATCCACTCCCTTCAGAATGCCTCTGAGAGAGTCACATCTCCAAGGTAAGTTTCTGACTACAGATGGTAACCATTATGGGGATGTTTGGTAAAGTTAAAGACAGAACAACTTCAGTGTTTGGTCTGAAGCTGCCAGGAGAAAAGGGAAAATGGAGCCCAGAAGACTAAATGAATTTTAAGCTGCTATTACATTCAGACAGCTTTCCTATAGCCCGTTCCTCAGGCACTCTAGCTTGTAGTGTGGGGTATTTAAACTGCCATTTACATTAAAATGTCAGGCAAGGTAGAAGCTTAGACTTGCCTCCAGCATCTCTGCTACACAGGCTGTAACCTCCGGCAACTGGGCAGAGCTTACACCTAGGAGTTGCAATAGCTGAGTCACCGCAGCTCTCTGCTTCAGCACCCATGTCATTGCCATAAGAGAATTTCAGCTAGGTCAGAAAACATACTGAGAAGCATGACTGCTGTCACACAAGGTCTTGTGGATAGAGATACCAAAATTTATGACAACAAGTATTTAAAGAAATCTAACTGGAACTGCAACATCAATTGTCTGCTAAATCTCTCCCTGTGAATAAAAATCAATGATAATCTTGTCTCACTTTTTAGGATGTGTTCAACAGATATATTACAGAGCCTCTGAAAGCTAATGGAGCCTGGAATATGAGCTTCATCCTTAAAATGATATGTAATGTAATTATGCATAATGTTCTTCTACTGTGTTACAAATTTACAGGAGAAGTTTGACTTCTGTATAATTGCTTATTTGACATTAGTGTCTGTATAACTGAAATCCTATGGAGCTTTCAGCTTGTCAAATATTTCGTGGTTTTCCACCTGTGAAGCATTAGAATTGGCCTGACTTTTTCACTTTAATCCAGCCAAGGTAAAACGTCCCTTCTGTTCTTCTTGGCTCCAGCCATTGCTTTCAGCCACCCAACAGAGGCTGGATGTACCAGAACCTATGCTGTCACCATGAGAAGCAGACATCCTTCCCAAGGACACAGGACATGATCAGCACAACTAATCCAGAGCACAGAAACATGGTGCCGTGGGTTAGTTGTTTGGGTGGTGTTGGATTGGTTGATGGGTTGGACGCGATGATCTTGAAGGTCTCTTCCAACCTGGTTTATTCTATGTATTCTATGTATGTTTCACAGTATTTCCTGTGCAGCAGAGAAAACATCATTGCACGTGGACAGCATTTACACAATTCAAAGGTAAAGGGTAAGAAAGGAACTGAAGTCCCAGCTCTAGGCGATCACTTCATCCCTTGCACACAAGCCATCACTATTCCATCACTCTGGGCACAGGATTTCCACTCTTGCATATTTTACTTTCATCACTTTGGTGTATATTTACATTCTGTTTGCACAAAGAACCTGCAACAGACCAGTGCAAGGTAGAAGCTTGAAGCAAGCTGAAAGAGCATCTTCAAAGAGTCATCTGCTTTAGAAATGCACTGCCTCCACAGAGTTGAGCTGAAGACTGGGATTGTCACTTGTATTGGTAAAAAAGGTTCAGTACCCACCAGAATTTTTCAGGGCTCTTTTACTTTCCAGTAACAAGCAGTGTAGCCAAGAGGCTCTGAACATATGAGCACACTATACCATCAACATAATCAGGCCATAAGTATTCTGAATTCTGATTTGAATGCACTGCTGCATTGGGAAGGGATTTCTATTTTAAATTTAAAACAAGGGCAATATGAATAAAGATGATTTTGAATTCATGAAGATGAATTTGGTTGGATTAAGGGAACAAGCATGCAAACATCTGACACAGTTAAGACTCAGCCATCTCACAGCAAAAACAAAGCCAGCACCACAAAATCGCTAGAAACTAGGTTTAAAAAGACAGTGAGAAGATTGAAGTAAAGGTGAAAACCAAAAGCAAGGAAGGTTAAAACCCAGTCCACATATTCTGCCTTTTCATGCACATAACTCACTACGCAGAAAAAAAGGTTATCTCCCACCACTGGATTGGCTCAGTGCCTCGAGGAAATGCAAAACAGTTACTGCTAGAGAATAAAATAGACCCCAGGATAGAGGAGCAATACTCTCCCACAGTCCCACAGTAAAAAAAAACCAAAAGGAAAACAAGGTGGGGAAAGCCTTACTGCATACGAATGAAAACATGCAGCAAAAAGACATCACATCAATGGAGAGAAAGACATAAGCATGGTCAAGTAGATCTGGGGTGAAGCTGGATAATGAAAAGAGTTACAGACCCAAATTCTCCCTAGAAGAATGAAAGCATTCTGCTGAGCTAAAATCTCACCCCTGTGAGCAAACAGTCCCTGCACAAAACCAAGGAACATCTTATTAAGCTGTACCTGTGCCTCATGCAAAAGAAATTAGCTTTGTAATGCATGGCAAAGGAAGGGCTGATCCAGATTTTTCATTGTTATTGGAAATTAGGAACTATTTCACAGCAGCCATTGAAACAACTGTACAGAGACAACAACTCTGCAGATGGAAAATGAAGTTCAGGCTCAAGAGGAAACACAGACTCTGGTTTTAATCCTCCTGCAGCAGAAGGCTTTTTGTTATTGATGCAAGGATGGAAAATACAAACAGCAAGTCAATATTGTCAAATTTTCAGATTATGATTAACATAAAGCAATTGCCACACTTCCCCCCCTCCATTTCATCATTGGTTTGGTGCTTATAACAATTCCACTACCTATCTAACAACATGGGATGAATATTTTAAGGAAGAAATGACACACAAGTGGCACCACAAAGGTTGTTTCTCAGGTAGGTGAGTCACACAGTGTATAAATAACTCTGTCAAGAGAATGACTTAGTCTCGCTATGAAATCACTTAGCAAAGCCGGGAAGGTGGGAAGCGTGGCAGTGGTCACTAGGGTGCATGCAGTCCCATTTCCCCCCATTTGTAACAGCATTGCTTCTTTCAAACAGCAAAGCTATGCATGAAGGAAGACAAGAATGTCCTGTTCTAAACTGCAGAGGTCAGGCTTTGTGAGAATTCATTAACTCTACCACAATTTGCAGATCCTAGCTGTGCTGAGCATTCACTTGGTTGTCCATGTGCCAGTTACAAACAGTCCTGTGAAAAGGGACAGTGATACACACAAACCTGTGTGGGTCACAGCCCACCCAGTGGGATAGCCCAGCTCTCAGGCACAGCACAGCCTTCACCTGTCCCACCCCGAGTGCTAGAGCACACTGAATAGAAAATCAAGGTCATTCACAATGGTGGCAGCAGTGGAGTCACAGCCTTTCTGAAAGGCATTTAAGGAAGCACACAGAAACATCTGCCTGTGTTGAGTAATGTTTCAGAACAGGAAAACTTATACAAGAATACTGGTGGAGTATAGGTGGCATCAATCAGTATATAACTTAACTCAGCATCTTGTATGAAAATTATGACATATACACACAAATCCTTCAACTAAGATTTTCCTTGTGCCTTGACCCTATATCTTCATTGCATTCAGAAGTAACAAAACCCATTTAGGCCTGTCCCTAGCATTGAATTTGGCCCAGTCCTCCAGTACAAAGACCAAGGAAATCCATTTCATCGCTGAGAGAGACAGCACTGCCACACAACATGCTGAGAGAGCAACAGCTGTCACACTTTGCTAAGAGGAAACAGGGCTCCTTCCTTTACATCTCATCCTACACCATGCAGAAATTACACCAGGGCATGACTAGAAACCATGTCCTGACAAACCATAGTCTCTTTCATATATTGTCAGTGTCTTTTTGAAAGTTGCCAGTATAACAGGAGTAAAGTAACCTGCACTAAAATCAGAGCCTTCCATGGGCAATTTCTACCTCTCTTCCACCAAACAGCTTAATTTAACTTTCAACAGCTGAATGAGTTCTGCAGTCACATCCCTCTTCAGCAGAACTGTTTGCATGCAAAACAGAAGATCACAGTACTCTATACAACCTCATAAAAATATGCAGCATAAGACATTAAGCATCACTTTGCAAACTGCTTGCTCTTCTGTTCCTTGTTAGGTTTCTGTCCCATTGGTTTGCCTCTCAAAACTTGGAGTCCTGCAAAGAGATTGTGAGCAACGCACACATCCTGAATGCAAAGTTCTGTCACAGACTCGTGCCAGGGAAAATAGGAGCACTCCTTCGAGACTCATACTGAAGGCTTCACACAGTCAGCATTTTCATTGACTTCAGAGAGAATTCTGCCAGAAAGCTGAGCCATACTAGAAAGAGAAACTTGAAGATCTAAACCAAAGATGCAATTCCAGATGTATTTTTGCTCTATAGAGGTGACTTGAACCAGCCTAACAGAAGAAACTAAGTCATTGCTTCTTGGGCTGCCAGATCTTGTTCCTAAACTTGTGATGCAATACAAAAACTGGTGTAGAATAGCTGGAAACAATGAAATCTGATGTTTCACTCTTTATCTGTAATTTGCCCTCTTTAGTGAACACCATTACAGGCTCTGATAATGACTTGAATTCTGAGATATATCAAGTTCCTCTAATTAGGAGTAGTAAATGTGGAGTTTAATATCATTCACAGCCAAGTACTGCATTTCTTACACCGAGCCAGACAATGTAAAAGGATGCATAAGAAAGAAGTTGAAGTCCTAAACACCATCCATCTCCCAAATTTTCTTATCCTTTCTAGCCTGTGCTTATGAGGTAGGTAATGTTCAGCTCATTGCAATCATTTCTGCACATGACCACTTTTTGCCAGAGGAAAAGCCATAATGCTCGGGGCGGGGGGGGGGGGAGGGGAATAAATAATCCAGACTTTAAAATAATCCACATTTCTCTGATCTGAAAAGATATTGTATCTCCTCTTCTTAAGAGTGTGGTAGCTAAATTAATTTCTTGTGAAGACTTTCATTTTCTCCTGCCTTTTCATTGGGTTTTGACAGAGGTGATAGCTGAGGTCAGGTCATCCATTGCCTAATGAAACTATCCTGTCTCAGAAAGAAACCAATCAACTTTTCTCTGGGTAGCAACAGTTATTCCTCTTTCACCACCTCCTTTTCTTTCACCTGTCCTCTCCATCCATACAGTAGATATTGCCTCCATTTCCTATTTGATTTTACACTCATTTTACATTCACATAATTCATGGATTTGGGTAAGGAACAGAAAAAGTATACTACTAAAAGTGTCCTATACTCACACTGGTAACATTTTCTTTCTGCTTGATATCTTTTTGTTTATTTTCATATGTCCTGTCATCACATCCAGCACACAGCTAAATGTGTACATTGGGAGGTGTTAGTGATGTGTGGCCAGTCTGAAGGCAGGAAGTGGCAGGCTGTGCTGCCAAGGCTGCTTGCTGGACTGGGAGGTTCCTTGCAGCCACAATGCCAGCAGGAATGCATGATGTCACTGTGACATCCTATCTGAGGAGGGGGATGGCTGGTGGCACAACACTGTCTGTCACATTTATCTCCCTTTCACAGATGCCAGGCTAATGTCTGTGAATACAAATGAAGGGATACGATGAAAATAAGTTAGTTTGGCGTTGAGAGTCAACACTGAATGACTAACAGTCAATGAGCAGCCCAGTGGGTGTTTGATGACATGGTCTGCACGTTACGGTTTTTGAAGGCTAACCTCTCAAGGCCTGTTCCCATCCCCTTGGCTCCCTGTGAGAGGATAAACATTCCAAAGTAAACACTGTCCTTCTAAGGATTTGTTTGTGCGATGCACTAGCGCAATGGGGCTCTGTTCTCCAAGCAGCTATTAATGTGAATTTCAACATCCATTTCCTTTTATAATCACACAATGAGCAGCTTGTGTTCAGTCTTTTACCTTCCTGGGAGGCAAAAGACTTATTGATCAGATCCTCTGTTAGTCAGTTGTTCACCTTGGCAAGAATTCTTATGCTAGGTAAGAGAAGAGGATGAAATTGTTTCCCCAGCAGCTGCATTCTTGCTTGTGTTCACCTCCACAAATAACTTCAGCTAAAGACTGCATTTTTTTTTTCCCTCCAAGAGAGGTATTTGTTTAAATTCAGTTTGAGAGATGAGCTGAAGGCAAGTGCAATTCTTCAAGGGCACTTTGGCTGTATCAGTCCCTTTACCTTGCACCTTTGAAGGTACCTCTTCCTGAGCTACCAGTGATCCAGATTCTAAACTGAACACTGGCCAGTGCTTCTGATTTTGACAAGAATGGTATCAGGTGATCAAGATGACTGCTTTGATTAAGACTTCTGCACCCTGGGTTTGTCCTTTTTTGACATATTACAAGATGTAAATGGTAAGGGAGAGGAGTGGGGTAAAAGAAGGGAAGAGCGGGACACTATTTGGTTTTGCTTTACACTGAATTGTAAACTGCTCTTAACCCCTGGTGCTCATCAATCTCTTCCAAGACAACAAAGACAAGTCACTGACCTTGCACCTTCATGGTCCACCTGCTGAGCACCTCACCAATGAGCATCCAAGAAATGCTTCACACCAGACCCTGAAGGACAACATGGCCCCAGGTATGTCTTGGTGAATTAGGACATTATGGAGACTAATGACTGACATGAAATCAACACAAGGGAGGACAGAAATTATCCCCAGATAAAGGCAGCATTCACTTCTCATATGCCTTAGACTCATTGTCCATCTGAGCCAGCTCACTAAATCATCGATGTAGAGTCACCTGTAAGGGCAGTTTTCATACAGTGGGCATCTGCTTTACTCCCAGTCTGAACCCACCAATTTATTTCATGCAGCAATCAAACCTTAATGGGTTTTGGTTTTAACCTGTCCAGAGCTGAAATGGTGATTGAAAGAGATAAAATTGCATCCCATTGCCAGTCTTCAGAGCTACCTAGGTGCTTTCATCTTGCAGTCACCTTTTCTTTCTCATTTTTTTTAAAGGAAAACTGGGACCTATAAAACCATTAAATACTTTGCATTTCCCAAGTAGGAACTTCCCTGTCAATCTACCGCAGATTTCAGCTTCTTGATCTTTCCTTTGTGTCCGATTGTGAGACTCAATGCTGAGAAAGATTTCTCTTAAAGGGCCACTCTGTAAAAATGAGCAAGGGGATTTCATTTCATATTTTAAAATTAGAAATGCATTATTGATGGGATCATTAATTATATATTTGGGATTTATAACCAAGAGTTGAAGAAATGCACAACAGCTGAGCATCCATAATTGCTATCACAGCGCACAATCTCTTTCTTATTAAACACAGGCTGAGTTTCCTCCCTCTATGAATATTTCATTCTGGATATGTGTTGCAGTTATTTGGCAATATCTTTTATTCCATTTCAGTCCTGGTTTTGAAAGAAGGCAACTAAGATGTAAAGATTTTTTTTTTCCCCACTGATATAATCGTTCTACTTCTAAAGCAAAACAAATTTGAAGCGCAATGCCTTATAAAAACTCAAACCCTCCTTGCTCCCTCCTCCCACAAGGGCTCAGACACACAGCCCAGGGGAACTGCAGGCACTTCAGCCCCTGACTGCATTTGCCACCCCTCTGTAAGTGACAGGGAAGGGCCTGCTGAACCATGGCTTGCAGAACTGCTGACAGCTTGGATTTTACATGTTATTGACAGTTCAGGCATGGCAGTGAGTTGATCTGTAGCATTTCAGAGGTCTCTCTGTGTGTTCCTGTGCATGCACACATATATGTGCACCCTTTTCTTTCGGGCCAGAAGCAGAAAAGGAACTTCTATCAAGTTTTCAGACCCTCTAAGTAAGCTGCATTGCTTTTTAAGTGCATGCTTGATCTGAGACTCCAGGGAGGTTTACTGAAATACTATCCAGGACAGCCAATGCAGTGCTATGTGCAGGAAGTTTACAAAGTTGTGTGGACATGTCCCACTGCTTTTCCCCAGTGAGCTACCATGTGCCTCAGGAGCTGTTCTTAGCTCTGTCCCAAAGCCCTGCAGGGGAGGACAAGCTGGGTGAGCCAGAGTACTAGAGAGGCAGCAGATCTGCAGGGCCAAGGCAGCTATGATTTTCCTCAACCTCACTGAGTTCCAAGGCAGCTCTTCTTGCCTTGTACATGAAGTGCATCAGATGAGGTGTGAATGGCAGCGTTTGTCAAGCTTCCATCACAGAAAAAGAGACTGCTGCCTTAAAGGAGCTTTAGGGTCCTTTCCTTGTATGGAATAAAGATTCACACAAATACACACAGTTTGAGCTAAGGCAAGTACATCAGCGGTAAGAGATGACAACCCATGCCCTAATCTTGTCAACCATTCAACTGTGACAGATGAGACCTTTTTTCTAAACCAGACTAGAGAGACCAAGCTCAGCTAACAAAGTATCTTAGAATAGGTGGTAGGATGCTGGCCACAGGCTTTAAAGATGCAGATTCAGTTCCTTGAGTCGGCACACAGGATTTGGGAGAGAAGACTAAGCCTTCAGTCTTCCTATGATTCACCTCCCCAGTGGTAAAACAGGGAAGCCACCACGTGCTGCACAGCAGCCCAGATCTGCTCAGACCAGGACAATGGAGCCAAAAGTACCTAGAAAGTACAGTTAACTACAGAAATCAGTTGACTGTAACCGGCTGCCACACAAAGAATAACTGAGAGCAGAGAACATGATGTTTTACTATTACTTTGTATTTGATTTCTCTAGGTTTAACTATATTATTTAACAGAGACATTTTAATGTTACTGAAACTGAGCACACAGGGTCTTTGGTGTCTTTTATGCTTACTTCACCCAAAACATAGATACTAAAACTCCTGCTTTAGAGACTGAAGGCTCTGCTTCGTTATTAAACGTACGCTCCTCATGGCCCTTACAAATCTCTATTAAACTGAGGATTAGGCAAGGGCTGGAACAGATAGACAGTATATTTTCATTCAATCTGCTTTAAAATAATGATGCATGCAACTTCATGTCGTTACTCTTTAATGGTCTTAAGCCTATTTAATAGCACAGTAATATTCCAAAAAGGAAAAGGGAATTATTTCCACATTTAATTTTCATCGCACAAGTGAATGTAGTTCTTTCCATGGCAGATAAGCAGCTAAAGCTGCTTGGTACCTTAACTGGGATATGACTACATTAGCTCTGCTACATTACAGCCAAGCTAATGAAACAAAGCAAAATTATTAGCTTCAGAATCCTCAGAGTACTAGAAAGTGGCTTGCTTCCAGAGACATCCACAGAGGCAGTGGGATCAGTAGATGCTGCACTTGAATGAGCACCAAGTTTGGCCTGTGTGGCCAAGCTGGTTACCCACCCATGGCACAGATCCTGTACAGGGGGCTGCATGAGGAGCAGCACAATGATTATGGGCTCTGGTCCCCAGCTCCTTTCTTCTGCTGTGTCAGGGAGAATAGATCTGTGCTAGTATGTGGTCCGCTGTGCCAGCCTCTGAAAAAGCCACATGTCCAAGGGCTGAGTCTACTCCCTTGCCTGAAAACAACATGCAGTACTGCTCCTCACCCTGTAGCAGTGCAGGGACAGCTCCAAAGGAACAGAGAACACTAAAACAAGATGCAGCATTGCTCCTTGCTCTGCAGCAGTGCCAACACAGCTCCAAAGGAGCAGAGGACACTCACCAGCCCTGGGCCAGCCCATGATCTCTGCCCACATCCTGTCTCTGCTGGCTGCTCACAACAAATGGCAGGAGGAACTCTGTTTTACAGCAGCACGGTTTTAAGACAGGATGAGCCAGTCTAACCACACACTGCTACTTGCTCTCCACTCCCTTGTGCTTATGGCTACGCTCTGAACTGGCACTGATCTAACTTTGTAAATGTGGCAGATCCACTGCTGCTGTACATCTGTGATAAGGAGCTGACACTTGGGCTTTCTGACTTTTGTGACACAAGCAGAAATAACCCATTTTTCCTTCTTTCAGAAAACTTAATAATCACACTCCACTGCTTGTTACTGTAGCAGAAGCTCCTAATAGTTAACTCAGGGAAAAAACAAACAAACAAACAACCACCACCACCAACCACCACCAAAATAGATTCAGAGAGAGGCTGTGCAACTCACAATACAAAGGGTATCTGAGTTGAGGTTCAGAACCTTTTTCTTCCAATGCACCAATGTGATTGATTTTTCTCCTGGAGGGTGTTACTACGCTCATATTTCAGCTTTAATTAGCTTCTCAAGGATTGTTAGTGCTTCCACAAGATTCTTTCCTCCAAGTTCTAATTATAGATACTGGATAGATCAGCCAGCATTTGATGACCTTCTATAGCCAAATTGACTTGAGCTTCATGTGCACAAAAGTCCTAGTTGGGGAAGGAAGAGAAGTTACACCAGATGACTACAAAGTGAAGCACAGCAGCTCTACCCCTGACTCTCAGCTACTCCTAAACAGCCAGCTCCTACTCCTCCTTCTCGGGATCTCCAGGGAGCCTGTAGACACAAATATCTGACACAACAAAATCCCTTGCTGGAAAGAGACTTCATCAGAATCACAGTTTCTGCCAGCAGAGAAGTTGTGCTACAAACCTCTCATTCCCTCTCACACACACTCCCCTCTTCCTAGGGATTTGTGATATGGAAAGGACAGTCTCTACAACTAAAGAATACTGGAAGCACTTACTACTGCAGACATGATTTCCCCCAAGGATTCAAGAACACAACTTTCATTCATTTTTTAACAGAGGTGTCATTTTAAACTCTGAAAATGCTGTAGCAAAACTCAGCCTTTGAAGATAACACACCAAAGATTGTACACGTGTTCAGATGCACAGACAACTAGTCAGGGAACTTTGTTAGCTTATCACTCTATGCCTAGTTTAATGATACACAACTTAGTTTCTCAGGAACAAAAATCTGGGGTGTTTTGGGTATGGTTTTTGTTTGGTTGTTGGGGTTTTTGTGTTGTTGTTTTGTGGTTTGGGTTTTTTTTAATTTTACCATTAATTAATGAGGTTGCAACAGCATGAATGATTTGCAGTGACATGCTCTGACAGCTTATACATGGTGAGTAATGCCATGTCAGATGCTTCAACATTTGTATTAAGATGAATGGCACAATGTGAGGCACATGCTAACAATAAACAGGAATATTTAGTAGTCCTAGCAAAGCCTACTGGTATGATTAACTTGGCTTCAACTTTGTATATCTCTGCAGCCTTCCCTATCAGCTGTTTATTTAAAGGCATATATATCCAGTGAGCCCTTATCAAGTGTATTTACACATCCTCGCTGGAACAGCAGCTGCTGGCAGTATTTCATCTTCTCCTCAGAACAGCAAGCTCCAGTCACATCACTTAACAAAATCCTGGAGTCCATAAAGACCATATCCATTCCTCATGGAGAAAGAAGAGGAAGAGACTTGTGCTACTTCACTCCTCTCAGCAGCTCTGTGAAGAATACTCTGAGTTCCAAGGGAAGGAAAGACTTCCTTCTAGCTGCCCACTCTCTTCCCTCTCAAAGACTTCCTTCTAGCTGCCCACTCTCTTCCCTCTCAAAGACTTCTAGCTGCCCATTCTCTGCCCTCTTTGTCTGTGGAAACAGGAATCAAATCACTGCCCTGACCCAGTTCCAGTGAGATCTGGGGAGGAGATCACCTGCAGCTTCAAACAGCTACAAATCTATACATCCAGAACTTAGAGCATATGCTTCAGAAATTGCTATGGAAGCTCTCTCACTTATCCTTCCCTCACATTGTTCACAGTGCAGCTTGGGTTTTGTTAGCAACTGTTACTACTGCAATGACCATGCCATGATGGATCTGTCTAGTGTACAAGCCATGGAGGGAGAGGGAAAGATTTTCTATATTATCCTTTCTCTCTGCCCAAAGAGAGCCTTTCATAGCTTATCAATTAATAGTTGTGATAATTTGCTCCAAAGGACAGTTTTCAGATATTGCTGAGAGTACATTTTTCCTTTGGAATGTTTTTAAGCCTTACCATTGAGATTTTTCATCCTTGCTGCAGTTTTAACACATAACAAACAACTCCAAATGTTTGCATTCCTAAGATAAACAACTAAACAACTGATCATTTTCACAGGTAACAGAGAAACCACAGAGACAGCCCCTGTCCTCTATTCTCCAGCCATCCCCAAGAAACCTGTCTGGAAGAACAGATATGATTAAATCTTACTATCCAGAATGTCACTTTGCCTGTAGAAAGAGGAAGAGGTGCAAGCTCACTCATTCCTGCCCCTACTTTTCACCTGTAGACGTGGTCTGGCTGGCTCTGCCTGCACACAGTATTTCATGGCATTCTTACCTAGTCTAAGGAGCCCAAATCCAAGTTTGGGGTGCTCCTTATTATCAAAAATACACAATACCTACCATAAGCATTATTTTATTTCAACCCCCAACCTAAATACAAATTAACTGAGACGTGTTTCTTGTTTAAACATAACTGTAGTCATGAAACTGCAGCTAGGTATCTACTTGAGCAGGATAGCAATGAGCTAGCAGAGGGCAAACCTGGATTGCCAGGGGCCTTTTCTCATTTTGAAGAGTCTCTTTGCAATCCAGTCACACCTAGACAAGCACCATATTTCTGTATTTATCCACCACTAATCCATAGTTCCTCATGAACTGACCTCTCTCATTAGATTTTGTCATCCCTGCTGTCATATGACTAAAAGACAGACTCATTCTGTGCACGTGCAGAAATAAACCTGCTGCTCATGTCCTCGCATCACGCGCTGAGCCGTGTCACATTCATCAGCTAACGCAGGAGCTGTCAGCCTGCCACTCAAGCAAGTGCCGTGGTGTATCCTGCTCTTTCAAAGATTATTTACAAGCAAGGCATTTGCATGAATGCAAATCATGAGATGCTTGGGATGCACTGGTCTAACACAAATGTATGAAACTTCCCTCTCTCCTGGCACTGGCATTTTTCAGTGCAAGATTTCCTGCTGGCACAACTAGCTGCCATTACACACGGTGCTGCCTCACACTGAGGAGCACAATCTGTTTTGTCCATCACAAGGAAAACCAGAAGGTGACAGGGCCATGGTGCACCTTGTCAGGGAGAAAATATCCAAAGCTCTTCAATACAGAGGAGAGGAGTGCATTGAAACACTCAAATGATTGGTGCAAGGACACCGGTACACTCAAACAGCTGGTAATGAAAGCCAAATAGATTCATACAAGAAGTAGAAATTTAAACTCCAGGCACGTCATGAATCTTTGGAACTAGCTACAGAAGGAAAGAAAGGATTTTCTATCTTTTCATGTTTTCAGGTCAAATCCAGGTGTCTCTGGAATTGAGGCAAAGGCAGTTCCTAGCAAGGTTCACATGAGCATCTTAACTGCCTCTGTTCTCCAGCAGCCTGCTTCCACACAGAGTCATCACCTGACATCCAAAACCAGAATATGAACTTCAGTGCTCTAACATCATTGTGCCAGTGCTCATCACCACTCCCCTGGTCACCCACAAAGTCTGCTTGACTATACAACATACAGAGGTTCACTGCTGCTAGCACTTCAATGTAAGGACTGGATTTGTTTAGACTGTAGGCAGTTCCCCTCCCTGAATCCCAACAACCACCTTACACACGTGCAAAATCCTCTCCAATTTTCTAGACTGCTCATACCTCATCAGGAAGAACTAATTCAGGTCAGATTATCTCCCTACCCATACCAGAGCACTCCACTGTCTTCTTCAAATTTGCTGTGACCTTCCCAATGCTTATTAGGTAGTCACCTCAACACATATGACAGGCAGAACTCACATACCTTGTTTTCTCCTGCACAAGCCCTGCCATCTGCAGAGCAGGTCTGAGGTGGAGGGGCAGCACCACTCACACACCTGCTTTGAAACAGTGTGTGTTAGCCTTGTTGAGAAATCTGATTTTCTGTTACTAAAAATCATCACATGCAATAACCAGCAAGGGTTCTAGGCAGATAGACTCTTGTATTTATAGAGCTTCTTCTCCTAACAGCCTCCTCCACAGGAGGGGGATTGGACTAGATGATCTTTAAAGGGCTCTTCTAACCCAAACCAATGCTGTGATTTCCCTCTGGGAAGGCAATAAGAGGAAAGAAAATGCAGTTCTGATGGAAAGAAACACATGAAAAAGTACCGTTATGTCAAGTCACTATCATGCAAACTGAAAGGTGAAACATAGCCAACAGCTATGTCCCTCTTCGTGTTCTTCCAACCATGTTGCAGTACTGTTCCCTGTCCCCCCATGTCCCTTTCATCCTGTGCTACATTCATGATGCTCTGGTTCTTTGTGACTAGGCTCAAAATCTTATCACTTTGCATGGTCTGAATTGATCCTGTGAAGACTTCTTTGAAAACTACTACTAGAATGATGTATGGGCTAATTTTGGTTGCTATAGCATTTAGAGTCAGACTTATGACTGGGGAAACAGTCTCCCACTCACTTGAAATGCAGGGAAAGGTTTCAGTACTGCAGAAGAAGGCTCTCTGGCTGAAAAGCCATATTTTAAAGTTTGCAGCTCCTGCTCCTGGCTCTCCGTTGCTACGGCAGCAGGGAGAGACAGCCTGGCAGAGCTTTGCAGACGCTGTGGGGCTCTGAACGTGGCCACTCCAAAACACCATTTTAGCTGCTTTACAGAAGGAATCTAGCAGCAGTTTATTACCATAAGTACCAAGCTGCCATTTGAATTTTTCTATGGTTTTAAAAGCCTCACATTTTCATTAAGACAGAAATGACCATGAGGAATCAAGGGCTTTTTAACACAGGCACTGAGCTAGAGAGCAAGGATGCAGCAGAGGCCTTTATGGCTGCAGCAGACACCATTGCTATCAACATTTGCTGTTGCCTTCCATCAACTTCAGCACGCGTAACCTTGGTGGCAGCACCTCATCTCACACACTCTGGCCTTGGGGCCATAGAAGGAAATCAATCAACCTCCTTCTCTCTCTTCATTCTACAGCTAACTATTCACATAGTGCTCTGTATGAAAACCCAGACTCACTGGCCAAGTGAAAATGGCTGAATTTAAAACCTGACCTCCAGGTCTGCTCCAGCTTATATATTTCAGCAGAACTTTCAAAGTGCTCAGCACCAGCGTCAGAAATGGCTTATACTTGCACCAAGCTTCACCAGCTCTCAAATATGCCTTTAGAGGTTATGAGCTGGGTTCTCCAAAATTAGGAAGGGCTTTAAAGCATGGTTTTCAAGGCAAGCAAAATGACCTGTTATTAACAATGTACCCCAGACAAATCCAACCAAGTGAAATCAGACTAACCTAACCACTGTTTAGATGTGTGTCCAATTCTTTCACATGCAATCATGACTCTTCAGAGTACAGTGAGAATCAACAGAGGTGTCACATAGTTCAGCTTCTTTTCTTTTCAGGTACCTTCTTCAGCTGAGGAACAGAATCTGTTTTTAAGAGCATACCTATTTATGATGAACACAAAAGTAACTAACATATGCTCAGTGCTGCTGCAGCAGATTTTTAGCCATTCTGAAGCACTTGGTGCCTGTGGCTTACACAAGGCACGTGGCTGATGAATTTTAGTTAAACTAATCTTGGGTACTTTTTTCACTCCAAGCAATTTTAGAGGTGCTCACTCCCATTATAACACTGAAAAGTCACTCCCTGAATGCAAAGCAGATGCTTGGATATCGCATAGGGAACAGAAATGTCCTACTCAATGCAGTACCAGGGCTGCCAATGAACACTTCATTTCCTACCATAGAGACAGTGTCTTGCCACAAAGCCTTAAACAGGTGAAACTCTGAGTTCGTACATGCAACACAACCTGCTCCCTAGGAAAATTATGCACTTGTTTAGTTGGCTCTAGAATCTTTGATCCACAGCACATACATTCCAACTCTCTGTCATTCTTACCCCCTCTCTCTTCCCTCAGAACGCCTGCCAGCTCCCTGTTGCAAGCAGCCCATCACTTCCACAAGTATTTCACAGGCAGCTGGTGCTCCCAGCTCCAGCAGCGCTGGCAATGAAGCATCCCAAGGGAAAAAACACTGCTTGTAAAATTCCTGAACTCTGTTTCAAACCCACACTTGCACTAAGCACCCCAACACACACAATATAGAATACATTTTCTTATTCATTGAGAAGATCCACAGCGACAAAATCATTTCCTTGCAAAATTGCCACGAGCTGGCATGGGGTTTGGGTGGGTTAGTTGTTTGGGGGTTTCTTTGGGAGGTGAGGGTGCCTAATTTTTCACTTGGAAAAAGAAAAAAATATATTTGGTGAGTCTCAAAGTCTTTCAGTGTTTCCTTCAGCAAAGCTCCAGAGCAATCCACAACACACTGCTCAGAAGAGGCTGGACTGACAGACCCTATTGTTGAAAGACTTGAGCCTTAAAGAGCTTTTTATTTACTTTTTCTTTGTTTCTTTCTTCCAAAGTTTCCCCAGTGGCTCTAATCTGTAAGAGCATATTAAGCTGCAAAACATCTCCTGTAGCTTTGTTGGTCGTAGTTACTGATAAGATTTCATTCCTACTGTTCTTAAAAGGGGAGTGACAGCCTTTGCCAGGGTGTGCATGACCTTTCCAGAGCTGCAGCCTGGGAGGAATTGTGTCGATTGCTCTCAGCCATCAATGAACAAGAGCTGTAGAGCCAGCAGGAGAGCAAGTTCTGCTGCCTGTAGTTCAATAACAGCACCTCAGGAGAGCACATTTATGGAATATCTGAAGGGCTGAAAGGTCACCCTTAACGAACCTCCCCTTTCTCAGGAGCAAGAACTGTCATTGCCCAGTCACTGCTCTGGCTGGGGCAGGTTGTACCACAGTAGCCTGGACCTGCAGGAGTTCAGTGCTTTTGAAGAGGTCTTTTTATAAACATGTGCTTTTCTCCATAGTTTATGATACTTACAGCAACGTTAAACTTCTGGCAGAAATTAGTCAAATTCAGGGGCTGGAGCTCTACACCAGCAGTGAGTAAGGCTCACAAACCTTTTCACAAAGCCTCCCAGAGGTTTCACGCACTTTGAGGGCCAAGGTTCCCCAAGCAACACACATAGCAACTGGAGCTTTTGTCCCCTCAAACATCCCACAACAAAACTTTGCAAACCTTCCAAAACTTGCCACAACATGCTGGGAATCAAAGCATTCTTCCCAAAGATTTAACCAAGACAGCTCTGCACAGCTACAAAGCTCCTTTCACACAGCACTGAACTTTGACTATTCTGAGCTCCTGCCTTTGTTGTGCACTAACTCCTGCAAACCTTCAGCAGCTCCAGGATGGATGCATGGGTGGCACATGTATCAAATAACGCTTTGTAGAGCAAAACCCAACTTTCAGAAAAACAACAGAGAGCAGAAGTTCCCAGCTGGGGTCATCTATTGTGTCCTGAGCCCACACAGCAGGTAGAAAAGGCACAGGCACAAAAAAAGCTGTTGAATGCTTCAGCCTTCTGAGATACCGTGCTGAGCATCATAACAGTCATCCACACATACAAGACCCCTTCTCCTCCAGCAGAGGTGTAGCTTACCTTCCCTGCACACTGGCACAACAGTCTGCTCTCCACATGCCCCAGGGGCCATAATGTGAGTCCTTCTGCCTCTGCCTCCTGATGGTTTCTCCCATTTTTCATGCTTCTTCGAGGTGCCTCTGTACCTGTTCAAATGACAAGTGGAAATCAAATGGATAACATATCTCTACACACATTCTAGTCTTTGGATACTCCAACTGACCTTTAGAAAAGGCACTTTAGTCCAAGTAAAGGGACCTGGTCTGGCTATGAGTCTCAGTAAGTTTGGTGTGCCCATCCTTCAGCATAACAACAAGCACATCAAAGAGATAAATAGCATTTTCTCTGTACCATAAGCTGCTTCATTGCCAGCTTAAAGAGCAAATGTCTCAAAAGTAAATCTTTTACTACAAGCAATATGAGCTCAAAATAACTCAAACCAAAGGTTCTACATTTTTAAATGAAATTTTTATTTCCTCAAATCTGCCATCTCTTGACACTATCCCTCCCTTGTTTAAAAGCTTTTTGAATCCAGAATGGCACAAGAGACACAATGCTCTAAAGAACACACAGCGAAGTCTAGCTGGGTAATTTGGCAATAGTCTCACAAATAACTGCTTTTCCCAACCCATTAGGACACTTTGCTGATGTCCCAGTTAATATACAGAAAATAAAGCAAAGCTTAAACTGTACAACTCCTATAAAACCCCAGAGCAGGCAATGCTCTCCCTGGCACAATCACACTTTTCAGAAATGGGATTTTTATCACAGTGTTTCATTTCCAGTCAGTCGAGGTCTGCATTCATAGATCATTTTTCACATACATTACTCAGTGACTGCTCTTTCTAGCTCTAGTCTGGCAAATATTTGTGCCTTGTGCAAAGGATGTAAGGGCAACACAGCCAAGATGAATTCTAGCATTAGTCTCGCAGCTGAGATGACAGTGGCATACAGCAAGATATTAGAGCACTATAGTATCAGAAACATGGAGTAAGTCTGAGTAAAGGATGCAGCCTAGAGTGTCGCAGCCTCAGACCCAGGAACACAAAGATAAAAGGTACACTTCCACTGCCACATAAGGCCATATTTAGCCATTCAGGATAATACCCACATCAATTAAATTTAACCTATTGCTTCATCATCATGCTGGAGCCAGCCCAGGTGCCTTTGGTGACAGCTTGGCCTATTTCATGCAGTGCAATACAGATCAATAGAGAGGAGGTGCAGGCTAGTAGATACTGCCTATGTGTCTAGCTAAGAAAAACAAAATATAACTCAGAGTTTTACTGCTTCTGTGTAGACATCAGTGTTACGTAATGGCATCCAGGTGATGCACTAGAGAAGCTTGGGTGCTTCAAGTGCTGTGCTTGCTTTGCTGCTGACAGACAGCTATGTTGCTCTAATGGGCAGCAGGATATTGCTCCCAGCAAGTCCCCAGTTACTGGATGCAGACTGGTATCAGTTTTGTGATTAGAGTAGATGTAGTTCAAGGACAGTGCATAACCAGTCTCTTATGAGCAAAGAATATTTTTGTTTCCTGTACCAATGGTAAATCCTCATTTCTCTTTACAGGCATTAATCCAGACTCTGTGATCAAGAGAACACAGAAGACAAAACAGGTTAAGCCATCCTTTCCTCATCCCAGCAGTGTTGCTCATATATCACTTGTGTCTACAGCCTTATCAATATTCAAAGCCACAGCAGTTTAGCTAAAAATACTATGATTTTTAAACAGCTAATGAATTCTGTGCATGGCCAGAACTACTTCAATTCAAATTTGCCTTATATTAAATTCCCTCAGCTCAGCCAAGAAGCTCAGCTTATTGTGCAATTAAGGTCCTCTACACAAGTTGTTTTACCTGCTATGGAAGCTGTTAGTATTATATCAAAACCCATAAATGAGAACAACTAACAGCTAATGGAGAGTCAGTCTAAGGTGGTGGAAAGGCAGAATGTTTATGCAAAACAGAAACTTCAACCAAGCCTCAGAGTCACCTTCAGGACTGTGAAAACCCCAGTCATATTAGTCAATTTGCTAAAATCATACAGAAGGCTTTGAGAAACTTCGCTTGAGCACAGTGGGTATTGAAATCCCTTCCCAAGAAACTTGTACTCCTCTGTCCTTATTTGTAAATTTATATAAGGTGTCATAACTATATATATAAATAAACAGGCTTGCAACTGTAAGTAACCCATTCAAATTCTATCACAGTATTAAACTCTCAGAATTCTATCCTCAGGGCTCCAGATAACCTCATCTTGTAAAGAATTCAATAACTCCATCAGTCAAGAACCAGAAATGGTGCTGGTAACTGGGTTTGGAAGTAATGTTAATGAAGCTCTACAGATGCACTTTCTCAAATGGAATTAATTTGATGAGAATGGAATGCAGAGAATAATTTCAGGCTTTTTTTTTTTTTTTTGAGGTCTTTCAGAGTCAAAATACTTCCAAATTGATATGCTTGAAACCCTAGCAACTGCCTTGATTTTCTAAAGCAATATTTTGTGGGTAGAATCCTGAAAGATAAAAACTTATTGGCACATGGCAGCATTATTTAATCTAGCTTGTTCTGCAGGCTCAAAACACTTAATCTAATGCCTATGGAATTAACCACACTGAATTTTAATAGCCTGAAATTAGAGGTGGGACTACTGGAGGAGAAACACATGAAAACTGAGCTGCTCCTTTTTCTCTTTCAAAGACTTGCAAGTTATTTATAGGTTTTAACACCGTGAAGGACCTCTAGGCACGGCAGTTATCACAGCTTGTTGGGCGCTCTAGAAAATGGGATAAAGCAAAAATCTCTCTTTCTCCCAAATAACTTCCAGTTAAATAATGATAAATAAATAAATAAAACTAAGAAGCCAACAAGTAGAGGGAACGAGAAACAAGACTACTCTGTGAAAGCTTAGCAACTTACTGTAAAGTTTCTTCCACTTTTGTCAGCAGAGATATTTTCAGTCGTTCTACTGATGCTGCCATGGCGGGCTTGTGTGGAAACGGTACCATGGAACATATCAAGTGTCTCACACTAACATACAAGGGAGATGGGATGGAAGGAAAGGCTGAACTGAGGCAAGAATCTCCCTGAACAGGACTTCCTGGAATGATAAGTTGGGTGGTATCCAGCGTTTGATGGAAGAGGGGAGAGAAAAAAATCAAGAGAGAGCTGAATCCAGAGCGGCACAAGGTTCAATGGAACTGCCTAAGATGTTGTCTTAGCAGCTGCATTTGGTAAACAGATGTACAGCAAAACGCTCAAAATGGTGAGAAACTGAAGAAAGTTGTGCTGGACTAGTCAAGAAAGGCCAGCCATAGAGATATTGCTGAGGAACAATTGCCAAGACCAAAAAAACAGCAGACAAGGAGAAGTTACAGATGGTGTGTGTATGACTGGCCAGAGCAAAAGGAGAAAGAACAAGTGAGGGCTAATGGAAAGGGCCAGTGCTTATCTAGCTTGGTTTGCAAATCTTAAACCTGGCTTTCATCTTTTATAATAAGAAATGAACCAACTGATAAACAGGAAGAAAAACAGAAAAGGCATTCTTCTTTTGTCAGCCTCTTCTTGCTGCTCAGGGGCATACAAAGAGCCTGTGGAAGCTTGCTCACTCACACAACAAACACAGGCTTCTAAGTAAAGGTGGTCCTAACGCCATCAAACACAGCTATAAACAAAACCACTACCCTATTTGGATTTCTCATTGATCAGTCTTCTATTGTGAATGGGATTCTTTTCTTTCTTGACCTCAGCACAGGGAGGTTTTTAGAAACTTTGAAATCACCTTTTCACAGACAGATTTGAATTTACTGAACAAGAATTGTTGGAGTTTTTTTACAGATGCTCATTCATGGGTTTTTTCCTTCCATCTTGCTTTTCTGTTCTTTCCCACCTCTTGCAATGTGGGTGTGAACCTCAGGCTGCCCCAGGAGCTGTTAGATGTTAAACAAAACATATCAGCTTGCCACGTCTGTCTCAACAGAAAGTCAATATCCACTCCAGGAGCAATCAAGCACTGAAGCATGGAGGTTATAGCAAAAGCTTGTAAAAAACATAGCAACAAAGCCTGAAACTGGTGTGAGTAAAGGTTTTCTTGTAAACCTGCAGATGAAACCAACTTTATCTAGGAAATTACAAAGGTTTTGATCAACTTGAACTCAATTTTGGGACTACAAATCCAACATGTGGCTAAGTGAAATTTTGGACCATGCAACACACAAGTATCTTCTACCAAGCTCACTGAAGTTCTAGAAATAAAGTTCTGCAATTTTTGCAATTCTCTGCCTTTGATGTGCTCAGAATTTTATCTAAACCACATGTTATTATCTTTTCTGTTCCTATAAATGCCAACAGTGAAAAAAACCACTTGTTTTCTAGAAGCACAGCTCTGAAAACCTTTATCTGAAAAATAAACACATTGCACATGGGTCACTGAACATGCACCACATGACAAATGTCTTCTATCACCACCAGTCTCAGAAAGTGCCTCAACAAGGAAACATCTAAGTGCAAACCAATGCTGTACACACTCTAAATGGTGTTTTCTCCCCCAGATAGACGAAAAAATTATGTAGCTAAGCCAGCAGAGATTTTATCCTTCACTGTGTGAGACTAGAAATGCTTTCTTCCTTGCAAAGTGTCTACAGGAATAAAGAGGCTAAAACCTCCAGAGACTTCAAAAGTAATTTGAATAAATAGTTCAGATAAGCACTACATAATTTCACCCTTAAATGAGTAATCTTGCAAAGTGTTTCTAAATCTGAGAATGGAGTGGTCACTGTCGAAGCTACATGCTGAGAAGCAGAATGGACAGGAAATTGCTTCTGTGCTTACCCACATACAGACAATTCTTACCACTGAAGGATACAAGCACCTGTGTTCTCAGGTACATGCTGAGGTACAAGGAATGTCTTTAATTTGCATTTAATAGCATTTTGTTTCCTTAAAGACATCTGCTTCAGTTCAAATAACAATGTATGAAAAAAGGTGCTGGCTTCCAAAACATGCTACAGGAAGATTGGTTGTTTAAACTATTGAGAAAATAAAGACAAAAAGACAAGTGGAGGCCATTATGATAGAAAATGCAGGAACAGAGTGGATGTAGGGGACAAATGTTACCTATACAGGGAGCGGGAAGCTGGATCTATATGAAGGGGTGACACACTCACTTAACAACCACAGCAGAGCCACAGTGATAGGCAAGAATCCAGGTATTATAAAGAAGAGAGATGGAAAACTTCCAAAGTCTACTGATCATGGTAATACTAGCTTTAATATTTCCCTGAGGCTATTATTTCATAAAAAGTAATTCAAAGCCTAATCTTAACCCTAAACCCTAATCCATAACACTATCCCAAGCACAAAGCCTAAACCTAACCCTATACCCTTACCCAAAACCAAACCCTGACCCTAACTAACCCTAACACCAGCCCAGACCACTAATCCTGACCTTAATGATACTAAATCTAACTCAAACCCGCTAAGCCTAAGCCCTAACCCACTAACTCTAACCCTAGTAACCCTACCCCAACCAGCACACCACTTTCTGAGTTCTCAAGCAATGACTTTAACCCAGCATAGCTGAGCCAGTCTTTCAAGCAATTAAAGGTAATTTAGATTGTACAGTAATTTATTTCTGGCCTCTCCTGTGAGGAGCCTGTGCCAGATCGAGTACAGTGCTCTTGTGATATGGGATTACAGTCAAAAGAATTAATGAGGAACTACCTACTTAATTTCAGTTAATTTTATTTAAAGACATACAGTTGTATGCAAAGCAGCTTCCCAGCAGTGAAGGGGTGCAAGGGTATTTCATTCAGAGCTGCTGAGTCTCTGTAAGGTGTTCAAATACCATTTATGTTGCCAGTGCCCCAGATCTGTCCTTGCACACCTGAGCAGCACACGCAGGTACCTTGTCCCCTGCTTTGGCAAAGCACATGAGAGCAGATCTTGCTGTCTTCACAGAAGGTTGCTACAAGTCTCAAATTTAGGATGGGTGAGAAATAACAATTGCAACGGAAGTTAAAGGTACTGAAAGTGCAGCTATCAATTCTTCACACCAGCTCTGCAGTGCACAGTGCACATCTTTGACACAGCCTCAGGTTGCTTTCCTGTCCTGAGGCACAACCTTCATGGCTGCCTCTGGACTTCACACACATTCAACATGGAGTTAATGAACTGCTGCTATAAATAGCAGTGGTGCTTGCACACATACTCACTGCAATGACTTTTCAATATGTTAAAGTATCTGTCTGCTGCTGCTGCAGAGGGCTATCAGAACCTCTTGACTCCCCATAGGAATTTTGCTATAATAAGCTTCGTCATCGGGAATAGAAGATCTACATGAAATTCAGTGGTGCAGCTCAGGGACTGTGGGACATTAGGGCAACACTGGGAACTGACTCTAAGTGGATTAGCTTTGCTAGCAGGTGATCTATCAAAGGGTTACACACTATTGGAATTTACCACAAAACAAAAAGTGTCTGCTGTGAGAATGCTCAGTCTGGCTGCCTTTCTGCTCTGTCAGTGAAGAAAATGGAGGGCTGGACCTTGAGCACTTCTAAAATAGCACCAAGGCCAGTAACAAAGCCTGAATTCTCCTCCAGTATTTCCCTGACCTCCCTATTTGCAAGCGCTAATTGTGCCACTTTCTTTCCAGCACAGGAAATTAGATGTACATTAAAATTATTTCCTATAACAAAAGTTGCATGTATATTTTAATGCACCTCAAAGATACTAGTAAAATGTGCAAGGCTTGTAAAGACTGCAGGATCTCCACTGAAAATTGATGCCCAGAACTTGGTGTATTCCTTTGTTTCAAGATGGTGCCACCACTTCTCTTTGTACATAAAAATAGCACTGAAGAAAGTCTGGCTCTTCCTATCCCTCAGAGGTTACAAAATGTAAGTGTGCAGAGACATCTGGCTCATTATTTTAAATGTCACCAAATCCAAACCCCAGCATTAAAGGAGTTATTAGTTATATCCTTGTCCTGCACATGCCAAAACATTTGCTCTCTTATCAACAGTTCTTGTTTATTCTGCTCTTAATTTACCAAGCTGTGAGCTCACAGATGGTTGCAGTAAGTTTAGATCACAGAGTAAGTGTGGCAGAAGAAGTTTGGTAATGAACAATGTCTTTAAGGAGTCATGATTACAGGAGATGGATAGCATCTGATTTTTGTACAGAATGCAGCGAAACCCTGTTCCCTGTCACACTCCTGCGCTCACTGACAACCACAGCAGCCTCAGCTGAGTGAAAACATAAACCTAATACTTCAAATTGCTTTACTAAAGCAGGTCCATCTTTAACAATTCAAAATACTCAGTTTTTGCCAAGAATTTCTTCTGCAGGGTACGATAAAGAAGCAGGAGGTTTCACAAACCATCATGAGCTGAATTTAAGCTAGTATAACTGCAAAGTAAATCCCTACAATGTTTGTACACAAGTAGATGGTTTCAATAAAGTTGAAATTATTTCACAAGAGGTTAACAAAACAACAGCAAACCGAACTTCTATTTCTCTAACTCTTGGTTCACTTTTTACCCCAGTAGAACCAGACTGGTTAAAAAAACATGTGTAAGGTTACAAATTTGGGTCACACTCTCGCAATTTGCTCAAGCATGAATAACAGAAGAAATGAGAGGACCAAACCACACCTAAGCTCACAAGTAGGCTCATGAATGTGGTCTAGAACCACACCTTTTCATTGCACAGGACTGATATATCATGACAAAAAAATAACCACGGGGAACTTGCCTTAGAAATACCTAGAAGTAAACTTTTTTCCCAACCATAGAATAATCACAACAATTATTTACAGCATATATATCACATAGTATATTCTACAGGGTTTAAAAAAGGCTTAAGAAGGAAGAAAAACAGCATGGGAATTTCTGGGAATATCAATGGTTTTGCCCATTTTCCAGCCTTACAAATCTTCTGCTTTCCTTCAGTTAAGCAAGCAGTGTAAGTGATTTAGTGCACTACACGTTACAGCAGTAGCTATGCAATTAGATAGATGACTTTTTCTGCACTTCATTTTACAGGACACAAGAATGCCAAATATTACACTTGCTGGTAGACAACAAGATGTCTACATTTGAGAAAAAGTCAAAGAAGCTGCAATAATTTCATCTTCCAGAGAAAAACTAAATTCCCCTAATAGATTGTCTAATGGGACTGGGGACAAGACCACGACCAAACACCTGGTCTTATTTGAGCCCTTCCTGTCATGGCCATTGCATTAAAAATGGAATACCAATTAAAAATGGCAGGGATGGTCTCTAATGCAACCTATGACAGCAGATCACAGCTCTGTTTGGGTGCTGAATTTTAGCACGAGTGTGAAGTACTACACTGAGTATCTTTTCCTTTCACAGGACCAAGCAGCTTCTCCACCTTGCTTCAGTAAATACAAGGGTAACATATTGCAACAGCGGATTGCCCATACTGTACCCCAGTGACCTGCAAGCCTTCTCTAGGGAGGGCTGGTAAGGTTGTAGGTCTGTATTTCTGCTCTCTTCTTTCAATTAAGATTTTAATGTCACTAAAGTATGTTTTACGTCAATTCAAATTAAGGATTTGTTTCTGAGCTGCATTTGGTATTTATAAACTGCAGACAGAACAGGCAGTGAGGCTCATGGTTTATTGTTGTTTTAAGCCTATTGTAATCTACAAACTATGATCAGTTATTGTGGAGGCTCTAAGCATTTAAAGCAAAACCCATTTTTCTTTGTCAAACACTCTCTGTGATGCGAGGAGATGTTAGACGCAGACTGAGTCACTTCCTCATTAGCTCAGCCAAGCACAGACGTCTTTCCCCGTCCTCTCTTTGAGTTTATGGCACGACAAGATACATACTTTGAAGCAAATCGTTTCCTCTGCATGTTAAAAACAAAAATAAGCTGGAGATTGAGAAGGGGAGAAAGAGAACAGTTGATGGGAAGCTGAATCTCAGAATCTTTTTAAAGGGGAGAACAATGTATATTGCTATTAGGAGATAAGTCATATTGAGCTTAGCAAAAAAGCAGCCCTTGGATGCCACCGTTTGCGTGGGGCTTGAAGATAAAGGAACAACGCTGCTTTCGCCTGCTCTCTAATCCTTCAAATGGGCAGCTCTAAAATCTCCTGTATATTAAGCATGGATTTATGATCAGAAATCAGCTACACTCATTTTTTAGCCTTAATTGCATTTGCAGTATTAAGACACCAGTATATTCCACAGCATTCTTATAATAAGCAAGTGCAGTTCTAGGTACTGGTTCTGCAGCCCTGCTTGCTGGGCTCATAGCCAGGATTATCACACCCACCAAGCTTTGCAAAACTTTATCTGGGGGGGGGTGGGGGGTGGGGGGTTGATGTTTTCTTAAAAATATTTTTAAATTTGAGATGGCATGGAATATAGTTGTGTGGTAATTTTAATGTAATACAATGAAAAAAAAAAATAAGGGGGAGGATTGAGGGATTAAATCAGGAATTAAATTGGTAAGGTTCAACAGAAAAGCCAAGGCTGTCTCAAAAACCCAAAGCCTGAAATTCCAATGAACACATTATCAGCCTTTTCAACAGCCAGGGAGCTCTTAGCTGCATGACTCATCCCACTGAAGCCAGAAAGCAGGTGCTTTCTTGATCAGGACCACACTGCTTTAAACAAATTGATTTATGTGAACAGGGCTCACGGTTTGACCCACAGAGAGCTTGAGATAAGACTGTGAGGCATTTTTTTCCCATTGATTCAGTCAATAGCCAGGTTTTCACTCTGGAAAATGCAGCACAGGTCTCTCAACTTTAGGCTTTTGCACCCTGGGTAATACACTCTCTTGAGTCCTGCACAGGCACAGCTCTATGGAGAAACCAAAGTGCAGATCTAATCTTTCTCCTCCAAACTGACACAAGACAACTTGGCTGTGTCTTGACTAAGGCAGAGCGGTGCAGACCACTGCAGAGACAGAAAGTGTTTCATTTCTCCAAACACATAAAACTTTCCTGCACTATACTTAGTCTTTGTTGTTCCAGAAGATACATTCCCATACAAAAATAATGCAATATGCAATCCAGATGTACTTCAAACTGTGTTTTAGGGGAACAATAGCTCATTATTTCTGAACGTGTCAGAAGGAATGCAGAGATTTCAAAGCACAAAATGCGGAAGCAACAAATACTGATACCTGCCTGTGCTGCTCTGTAATGTCATATCTGAAGATCTGCCAAATCCTTTGAAATGCAGCTAAACTTTGATGATCAGGAGGAGAATGGCTATTTTTGTACCCAACGTGCTTATTATCAGGAATGAAAAGACAAATTGCCAAGTGAGTGGCACTGTTGTTATAAAGGTGCTATTTAGACAATTGAAGGACGTAGAAGCAAGCAGAAGGCAATTAGAAAATTCCACACTGCTTCAAAAGATGCTTTTGCAAAGCCCCATTTTGCAATTCTTTCAGACCATGTGCAGTGCTCTGCGGGTTTGGATCTCCAGCGCCAGGCTGTGATGCATCCTGCACAGAATCCTGGAATAAAGAACTTTTTAGGTGATTTTGAAGAACACATTTTTTAAAGCAACCAAAGCCACAAGGGCAATTTCCATGCAAACACAGCTTTCTGGCTGTTTATGGCTGATGTCAGGCAAACATGAGCAATGCCCAGCACAGCATTTCCCCTTAGCTTATTGTATCATTCTTATTGCATACTGAAAACGGGGCTCTGCAAGAGAAGCATTTCTAAAAGGATTACTGCTGTGGAAGATAAAGCAGCTCAGGAAAGGAGGAGCAGCCTATGGATTTCATCCATGTCATTCCACAAAACCAAAACCTTCTCTTTCTATCCCATCTCCTTCTCCAGGTCTTTGGTGGTACATTCTCTCCCACTTCCACACGACACTGCCAATGCACACAGCCCCCTGGCCCCTGCAGTCCCTCAGATGCCCCATATTTCCTTTTCTAAAATGCAGCAAGTCCAGTGTCTCATCTCTCTAAACTATAGTTTTAGATCTCAACTCTGTCTCCAGATGCCCTCTGCCCTTTGTCTTGGAGTAGTAATGTCATCCTTGTCTTTGCTCCAGTCTCCAGGTACCAGTAAAGCATAATCTCACAAAACAGACTTTTGCATTAGGATGAACTTTTTCCTTCTTCCTGATGCACAGCTCAGCAATGATGTTCCCCAGAGCTATGAACACCTTCAAAGTCCTTTAAAACAAATCAAAATACTCCCATTGCATGTGTTATTAAGTAATTCCTATGGCAACCTTCTCATGTATCTTTTGCCCACATATATTTTCTCTCTCTTTCCACCAAATACTGAGAAGTCTCAGTTTTCACCTGCAGATACTTTCCCCCTCTTGGACTGACCTAAAGACTGCTGGAGGGAAGAAAAAGGGAATGACAATTTGCAGAAAGATGGTCAAGGAAGGGTAAGAGACATAATTTTGTCTCTGTAATTGGACTGTTAGTCATCATGATACTTTTTTAAACTAATTAACAGAAAGAAAACTGTTTTTTACATTTTGCTTCTAAACCAGTGCTGCCACCTTCCCCACGGGGCCCTCCCTCAGCCGTCTTTGCAAACAGGCACAATGGCAGATGGGCTCAGAAGAAGTCTTTCAAAGAGAGCTATCAAGGGCATGTGAAAAGGTTCACTCCAGAAGTATGGGAAGCAAACAAGCTCTCTTCAGCAGCAGCTGTCCTAGGAGCACAGTTTCACCAAGTGGCTGACAACAGCCTTAAGTCATGTTTAATTTAGCCACCAAGATTTGTATTTTTCCCGTGGCTAACCTTTTGTAAGGAGGTATAAGCTGCTCGTGTTTTGTCTTCGTCTGCTCCTGTCTCAACCTCCTATCTTTTGAAGCTTAACCTGCTCATCTCTAACATGCCCAGGCTCTTTCATCATCTACAGACTGCTTAGGCAGACATTGCATTACATGTCCAACGTGGGCACTTGATGCAAAAATCCCAAATGCTGTTGTATTATTATGGTCAGAGGTTATTCTGGTTTGCATCCCACTGCCTTCAGGCAGCCCACAGTCTGTGTCCACACCTTAACATCTGGCAAACTGGATGTGAATCGGAGCCATCATCACAAGCGTGTTGCTGTCACAAGCGCTGTAAGCTGAAGGTGCGCTGACAAATACTCGCTCTGACTTCGCTGACCTGATCTGCCTCTTTATTCCCTGGGAGCCCTTTCCCTCTCCAGCGTGAGCACCATTATCTCTTGCCTGGAGCACTGCTACTAAGCTCTTGCACTTCTAGTGCCTCTTGGCTTTATATCATGAAGACATTATTCTAACAGCAATATTAATCAGACTTGTGGTTCCAGACAGGTAAACTTCTAGCCGGTTAAAAATGTAACAAGTCACTTCATTTACACTACAGTAAGCTGTTCTGTATGGTACACGCAGCAAAGAAATTAAATTGACAGATACTAAAATCAGTATTGATAGCAACAGCTTGAAAGAGGAAAAAAAGATAAAGAACAAGAAAAGGAAACCACCAGGAGAATTAACTTCAAATGTTCTAAAATCCTTGGATGACAGATATGAGTAAGAACAATTGTCAGGGAAGCGAGTGTTTGGGGAAAAGCATTTAAGTGGCAAAATAAACAGAGATTCAGCCAAATTTAAAGCTCTCTGGAGAAGCAAAGCCAATAACAAGACAGCACATCACCAAGCCTGTCTCCAGGTAAAGCAGTAATGTCAATTGCTGCAGGTATTATCGTGCAATTAGAGTGCTGGTTAGTAAAGTGCCATCAGAAAGAAAGTCCTGCTAACCTCACTCTAGCCGTTTTATTAAACAGGAGACTCTCAGGTAGACATTATTCTGTTAAGGAGTCACCAAAGTGTCAAAGATTAACCACATTACGAGCAGTGAAACAAAACATTTCTGTTCTTACTCTACCCACTGTATCTACCTCCCCTTTAAAAAAGACCAGATAAGTGCCCAGAAGTTCATTAAAGCCATAAGGTGTATGAAGTGGGGCTAGGCACACGGCCTTGCAAGCAGGCAGATGGAATTGCCTTCATGGAGAGCAGCGAAGCTCACTGATACTGGTATTTGCTACACCTTTCTTTTCTAGCTCTAAGTTAAAATCCCCACTGTTGAATCCCCACTACAAAACTAAAACCCAAACCAGCCTTTTAGCTGTTTTTCAACACTGACTTGCTTTGGAGGTGCTAAGCAACGAGGGAAACACATTAAGAGATTACAGGAACTCTCTGCAACATTTACTTGGACTGTGCATGACTCCACTCAGTCTCAGCTTTTCTCCTGCTGCCTACAGTTGGCCTCAATTTTATTTACCCGTATCTGTATGCACATAAAAGTACAAAGACTTACAACATTTATCTACATATCACAAACACAGCTTATTGATCCTGCTTTCAATTATTCACTTGTGATTTTTTAAAGAGCCTTTAAAAGAATTATTTTTCTTGAGATCAGAAACGCTGAAGGAATCCTGAAGGCACAGAATATTGCATCTGACTGCTCAGCACACTCAGCAAGGCTCGAGTGACTCATGCAAGGACATGGCTGCAGAAGAAATGTTTTTATTAAATATTTACTGATCTTCAGTGTCTCAGTGCTGTACAGAGGGACCATAACTTTCTGAATAAATTATTCAGATCTTCACAGTTCACCTCGAGCACAGCACAGCTCAAAAGAGATGACAAACGTGCAACACACCCTCCCTAAATCCCTTCCCCTCATTGCAGCTCTTGATATTTTAATGATGTTTCTGCCCAGGAGTGCACTCCTTAGCATCAGGCAATGTAAATCAGCAAAGTCCAGGTATAAATACTACAGACATTCAGCCATCCTCCCAGCACAACAGACTGCATGTGCAGCTGGAACAAGGAGGAACAGAAACACCTGCTGGCCAGCCAGGCTAGCTCAGGATCCTGCCTCTAACTGACCCGGCTCCAGCTGTTTCCAAGGTGCTAGGCAGGGCAGCCACCCACACACAGTCAGGTTTTCCCACCTGGCAGGGAAATCCTTTCTCATGAGCCACAGGGTACTGTTGTCTCATGCCTCGAGGCTGTGGCATTCTCCTTATTTGCCCAACTTGTGTTTTCCACACTTGCTATTGTAGTTCCAAAGAGTCTTAGCACATGCATAAAGGTCATTTGAAAATCCTGCCAAACATCTGGCTTAGGCACTGCTGTACAGCTCTGGACAACACAAGCTAACTGCATATTATGATGTTTAAAAAGAAAAGAGTGGAACATAAAATGTCAATGCCTGAGGAAAAATGATGCATAGCACAAACCAGGCAAGATTTTTCAGCATTTCTTTCTGCAGAGTGCTCTCCAGTGCAACAACCTCTCCAGTGCAGGGCACAGGGAACAGCGAACTATGGCCCACAGCGTCTCACGGTTGAGGATCTCCGCTGCTCACAGCTGCCCCCCCCGAGCAGCTCTGTGCAATGCACAACTGGTGAGAGAAATAATTGCACTGTGCCCTGTGCTGCTGAATAAGGCACCTTGATCTAGCTCCTGCAGAAATCAATTGCTGATTAAATTTACGTTGGCACAGTCCCTAGGCAGAGCCAGGCTTTGGTTCATAATACAAATTACAGCTCTACAAAGGGATGAGAATATGCTACTTGAAGTAAACACTGCCCTACACATTACTGGGAAAAGCTGCTTTCTTGGCTCCTGAGTTCTTGAGACACTGAAGAACTATAAAATACAGGCGGGGGGTGGTGGTCTGGTGTGCCCAAGGAACCCCATGGTTTAGACACTGAACTGTCCTCAAGCTACAGGAAACACAACCACCCAAACTAACCTCTAACAACCTCCACCACCAAAGCACAAAACATAGGTAATGGGAAGAAAAGGCAATATAAAAACATAAAATCCTAATGGATTATAAATTATAGAAAGAACATTCTTTGCTATGTAATTAATGGAAATTTACCATTTTTAAGCTTCCTGAGGGAAATTTTCCATGTCAAATCAATTTGTAGGTAGGACCCCAAGAGGCAGAAAATCACAACTGCTTCGGTATGCCTCTGCATTAGATTCTTGCTGGGGGTTTAATTTTCAGTCACGTTCTTTGGTGACTTTGATCCTTGATGACAGTGTTAACTCTATTTGGTCCTCGGCACTGCATTGATTTTAAACAGCCTTTTGAGATACCCTCACTAATTATTTCAGTGGAAGTTTAATTAAATCTTGTCACACAGGAATAAGCTGCTTCTTGGAATAGCTGCTAAACATTATGCAGCATGTAATTGGAGAGAAAGGAGGACGGATAATTATAGCTGGACAGACAAGCACATGAAGAAGCAGCAGAAAGCTATTTCTAAATATGAATTTAAATGCAAGTGTCTGTGAACCTTCCCAGCATCCCTTGTGCACAGATGTAGCAGACTTTTTGCCTTTCTTCTGCTTTCCAGCCCAGGCAACCAGCACCAGAACGAGAAGACACAGTCTCAAGCAGCGTCAGGGGAAGTTTAGGCTCGAGGTGAGGAGAAAGTTCTTCACTGAGAGAGTTGTAAGCCATTGGAATGTGCTGCCCAGGGAGGTGGTGGAGTCGCTGCCCCTGGAGGTGTTCAAGAGGGGATTGGATGTGGCATGTGGTACTATGGTCTAGTAGTAACATGAGGTCTTAGGTGACAGGTTGGACTTGATGATCCTTGAGGTCTTTTCCACCCTTGTTGATTCTAGGATTTCCATATCACAGATTTCCCCTCTCAAATCTCACCCTGATTTCTGTGACACAGGCTGCTTGTAATTTAAAGCTTTCTCAGGATTCCTATTAGATATTTTTTTTTTAAGTTATTCATATCTAGTAAAACATAAAAGTAGCTACCTTCCTTCAGTCAACTACCCTGCTCAGATTTTTTTTACACAAGGCATCAAGGGAAAAGTTGCAAACATTTCTTTTTAACAAAGTTCTTGTGCCCACCATTTCTCCCTGTTGGTCTGTAACTCCCTTTTATTTTCCAAATGGAGTCCCACAGATAAAGGATATTAGATTATAGCAGAGACTGAATTTATACCTCTGACAGATACACATGCTCAAAAATGAGACCTATCTCTCCCCCCCCCCCTTTTTTTTTGTCGGCAATTTCACCATCTTTCTACTTTCCTTCTGATTCTTCAAGTCCCCACAGCAAATGTGTTTTACCACAAGTAATTCACCCAGCTCTATCACTGAACACCACATGTACATATTTTATACTGAGCCAGCAGCTAGTTAGGATGTTCCACTGAGAAAACCGAGCTAAAATGCTATACCCCTCAGGTTAAGCACTTACATTTTGCCAGCCAAGATATTTTCATATCACTGCTATAAATACAGCATTCGTATGCAAATACCATACTTTAAGACAATATCAATATTTCTTTGGGTGGTGGGAGGGGGGGTAGGAAAAGAGTAAAAGAAGAAGATGAGCTTTAAGAGCAGAAGAAACTCTTTGGAAGGTTATATCAACCATAACAAAACAGCAGAAAGTAGAATTAAAGCTTAATGATAGGTGAAACAAAACAGAAAAATATATTCCTTTCCTAATCTGAACTTCAATACAGCAATTGCACAAAACGTTGCAGGATTACACTTAAAGCTCCCTAGAGCCTGAATGAAAGCCTCAAGAGTTTTGTATGGTAAGCCAAAAGCTGGACTCAACAGGAGGAAAGCGAAGTCAGTTGTTTCGAGTAGGAGAGTAACAGCAGCCTCAGCAGCAGAGACAGCAATGAGAAGAGCTGAACTTGACCATCAGGGAATGCACTCCAAGAAATGTGTGAAGGGAAGTGAAGGATCAGAACAAGCTGCTGCTTCTCCATTTCATTCATACATCTGCAATATGGCTGCAACATTCAAGAAAGAGAATTTGTTTTCCAGCTCTTGAACAAATGACTGTGGCCATCTGGAGAGATAGCTCTTCATCCAAACAGGCTGGAAAGTCTCTGGGAACAAACACTCCTGCTTCGAAACAAAGAATAAAACCTCTGTAACTGGCACTTCTTTGACATCATTCTCAGGTCTAGCAGAAGCACCACAGGGCAGAAATGTATTCCCTGTTTAAAAAGAAAAGTGAAAATAGCCCTTCCTCAAGTTACTTTTGAAGCATTCTAATAAGTATGATAGGACTTGTATCTCCTACACAGCATTTTCAAGGATGTTGGGGCTCTTTAAATCCCCCAGGAGTCAACTATCAAGTTCCACAGGACTGTATAATTTTCTTCCTTAAGCTGCACAGTATTTTTCCCATCTGTACATAAACTTTATTTCACTCCTGTTTATTTATTGTCTTGTGTACTTGCTATAGACGCCTCTCACTTTTAAAATACATTTAACAAATCCTCTAGAATTCTTCACTTGAAAGCAACAGCCATGTTTTTCTGGCACACTCAGCATGACAGAGCCTCCAACAGGATGTCTGTTACGGCTAAGCACAGTAACAAATGCTTCCCGTCAGTTGACCTTGTGTCCAATCCCTCCCACTGCATTTCCATAGCAGAATAAACAACTGCAGTTGGTTTATTTCAAAGTAAAGACTCAGACCACACAACTCTCACATCATGGGCATACTTCACCCACAGATTGTTTTCAAGTGCTTCAAGACAGTGAGAGACTGATCCTGCAGACCCTGGATGCCAGCCCAGTTCCAACACCTACACAAGGCCAAGCCCCACCAGCTGTCACTGCAGTGTAACACAGATGCTTTAAGTGCAGTTATTACTGGAGTTACAGACTTCAAGTGATGACCGACAGAGCATCTGCCCTATCAGCACTGGGGATCAACAGGCACATCAAATGTTCTCATTAAGTCAGTACAACTGCACAGTTTCAGGCTGAGAAATCTTTTTCGCCTTTTATTCTGAGTGGGTTTGGAGCTTCCCACAGATTAATCTCTTCAGGATGGGTCTGGAACATCCTCCAAGCCCATGCTGTGGCTGTACTCAAGAGAGTTTATTTGAAGTGTTTTTACCCTGGCTTGACTTTCCATGCAAATCATACCCTGAGTGACACCAACAGATCAGTGTGTCCGTTTAGCTAAGGAGTAAATGAACGGGCAGATGCTGCAAAACGCCACGCTCCTGCGGTGAGAGCTTTCATACTGACACCATGACTTCAAGCACATCATTTAACCTGTCTCTGCCTGATCCCTGGTTCACAAGAAGTGCCAGCACTGCCTTGCTTGCCTTTATTTTATCTACACTCTCAACTCTTGAGGTTAGGGAGTCCCTTACTATGTTTTCCTGGTGTAACACACCCACACTTTCAATTGTGGGTACTGGAATATAAAGGTAATTATGAAATAGTTTAAAATAATGGCAGACAAGGACAGAACATGAAAAAAACCTGGGGTTTCTCTTCACAACATTCAAATAGAATAGCTCACAATGGGTGCAGACAAGGGTGATCCTCAGATTGCCCTTCCCTTGTTGCAAAACGCTTAGCAAAGCTGTAGATTATAAAATGCTTCAAGGTTTCACATGTTCTTAATGGAAAATTTAGAACACTGCCATAAATATTTAATAGCTGGAAGTCAGCAAATATATTGCAAGGCCAAAACCTATAGTCTAGCATACAAACCCAATAAATGACTAAATAAAAATCAGCACTGCGCTCACACATAACATTAACTTCTGTGAAGCTTGATAAATAGTGCCTCGTATGGTAATTTCAGATCATCACTTTGAATCAACACAACTTTGTCACTCCAGCTTCTGCAATTCCAGTACATCAAGCCCTTCCCAGTGACAATCAAGTCATTACCAGTTTATACATTTTCAGCATCCGTCCACAGCTGCAGAGTACCTGTGATATACACAGAGATTTATATATAGTGCATAGCAAACAAGACACAGTCTTGATTTTTCAAGTGTCTTCACTACAGAAATAACCTTTGCTATACCAAATGGCCTGTATACTCACCCTCCATAAGCAATTTTTTAAGGGAAGACCAACACAAATCCATGACCACAGCCTGTCAGTGATCTGGTCTAGCTTCCAGCTTATATACTCAGAATGACTTTTCACAACTAAATTAAAAACCAGCTTGTCACAATGAAATGATTTAATGCAGCCGTGGCATTTCAGAGGCAGCAGTGCCATGCAGCAAATAAGTTCACCCCCATCTGCTGCCTCCTGCCATTTCAACTACATTTGCATGGGGGATGATGGAAAAACAATAACAAAGGGGAAGATTCTTTCTTGGCCATTACATTACTGATGTGCTGTTGTTTCTTGAGACTCTCAGCACACTCTGTCTCTATCTAACAGGGACACTCCTGTGTTTTCAGGAGCTGAGGCCAGCACCATCAAGCCAGCCTGCAGGCCACAATGCTCCTTTTCTTTTCCTCCAGCTGACTAGGAACGCAGTCTAGCAAAACTAAAGAACGATTACATGAATAGATACTTCTCTGCCTCATAGGCAACAGCTGTTGCTGTGGGACAGGAGAGGTCTCCTTGGGAGCAGCCAGCATCTCCCCTTTCTCAGCTCTGCTCCTCACCTTCTGCAAGAGCCACCATAGAATCATAGATCCAATAAGGTTGGAAAAGACCTCAAAGATCATCAAGTCCAACATGTCACCCAAGACCTCATGACTACTAAACCATGGCACCAAGTGCCATGGCCAATCCCCTCTTGAACACCTCCAGGGACTGTGACTCCACCACCTCTCCCTGGGCAGCACATTCCAATGCTTAACTCCTCTCTCTGTGAAGAACTTTGTGCAGTACTCCTGCACCGCAGTCTTTCCAAAAGTGCTTCTGTTTCTCACCTAACAACATTAAAAGCTTTGTAGCTTATACAATGATGAGCATTTGCCTGTCAACACAACCCCATGACACCACTATTTGCACTATCAACCACATTTCTCCACGGAGCCAAAAGTCACTTTGAAACTTCTGGAGGTCTGGGTCACTGGAGAGAAATTCAGGATAATTAGCACAGAAGGTAACTGGTCTAATCATTCCAAATACAAGATAGCTGCAGAAGAGAAGGAAACGTACCCAATTTATGTGCAAAAACCTGTAACCAGGTATCACTCCTGCCCTGACTCTGAAACGTGGCATCATTTATTTGTTTCTAACCTCACAAAGATTGGCATTTCTTCACTTTAAAAAAGGAACAGTAATGGAAAGATAAAAATACCCCAGAGTTCAACCAAGTCAGATAGGAACAGAAAAGTCTGCAGACTTCTTCTATTATGGAGACTGATGATTAACAAATAAAGAAGAACTTAGAAAAGTCCTTCATCGTGGTGAGTAGGAAAACTACACAGGACTCTGCAGAAATGCCAGAGGGATTTTCCTCCAAGCTTCTGCAGGAACAGTGGGCAGTGACCCTTCACAATCTATTTGTTTGAGGTCATATGCAGTGAAACACAGAAGTCCTAGCAACATAATTTCTGATTCTCTGCTAAACACTTTGAGCCATCCAGAAGGACACTGGGCAATTTGTTCTGCTGAGCAGTAAACATGCCCTGCACACAGCAGGAATGTGTGCAAAGCAAACTACACCTGCGTGCTCTTCTCCAAATTGCCAGAGGCTGTTAGAACGACTGTATCTCATTTGGGGGAGGAAGAAACCAAAAAAGCACAGGAATACTGCATCATTTTCCAGAACAGGTTGTTAAAGCTCCACATAAAGAGAAAATACCCCCTGGTGTGTTATCAATAACTAAAATTAAACTCACATTTAACACAACAAGAACAAAGCAGGCAGCCAAGCCACAGTTTGTTCTTTGCAAACATATGTAAGGCTTAGGCTTACTCAGGTATTACAGCCCCAGCACCTGGCCATGCTATCCCTACCAGAGGCGGAATGCTCACCTGTCTGCTGCTGGTCCATGGTCAGAGTTGGAGCCCTTCCACGCACTTTGCAACCTCCAAAACTGCAGCATCAACCACATGGAGCCATGGCACCATTTAACAGGAAGAAGCAGACCTTACTACAGGGCAAGGTGAAGCAGCTCCCTGACTGCTCTGTGTCTTCAGCACAAAGACTCCCAGTGTTCCGTGTCTCACCACAGTGAAATGGAGGACTCACAGCTGCCTGGGAAGGACCAAGTTCAGGTGTTACCACTTTGTGCCTCTCATTACTGATACAGGCTGGCTAACAAAAGGCAGCTCCTGACTAGGGAACTCCATAGCACAGCAAATGGCATTCTGACCTTCCACACTGCACCTGATGCTGCCCAAGGTAACAGCTGCAGACAAGAATGGCAATTTACTGCAGAACCCAGCTCTGCTTATGCACAACGAAAACACCACCATTCCATATCACAAATAAGATGGGTACATGTATTTACATCTGAAATCTCCTCTCTGGGAATTACCCTTACCATCACTGTCCTACATCACAGGCACTCTCCTGTGAGGAGAGGCTGAGGGAGCTGGGATTGTTTAGCCTGGAGAAGAGGAGGCTCAGGGGAGACCTCATTGCCCTCTACAACTACCTGAAAGGTGGTTGTAGCGAGGAAGGTGTTGGTCTCTTCTCCCAGGCAACCAGCACCAGAACAAGGGGACACAGTCTCAAGCTGCACCAGGGGAAGTTTAGGCTGGAGGTGAGGTTTAGACTCAAAGTGAGGAGAAAGTTCTTCACTGAGCGAGTCGTTCGTCATTGGAATGGGCTGCCCAGGGAGGTGGTGGAGTCACCGTCCCCGGAGGTGTTCAAGAGGAGATTGGACGTGGCACTTGGTGCCATGGTCTAGTCGTGAGGTCTGTGGAGACAGGTTGGACTCGATGATCCTTGGGGTCTCTTCCAACCTTGGTTATACTGTGATACTGTGATACTGCTGCACAGCCTCTTCCACCCCTGCAAACAGCTCCTTGCCTGCTCCCCTTGCCTCACCCAGCTCCAGAGCATCTCAAGACCTTGCCTGTCTTACTAGCCACCAAGCACTATTGTGGCTTATGGGGCACCACCCTGCTGCTCTCCTACAGGCAGAAGCCCACTCACCCTGGGGCAGCAGAAGGAATTGCAGCTCCTCAGCCGCTAATCCCCAGAGGGGCCCTAGCTTCTTACAGCTAACGCGAGGCCTTGCCCAGCAATGGCCACCACCTCTACAGGGCCGCAGTGGAGCTTTGAACTGGGCAACAAACCCACCACAGATTCACCTAGAAAAATCTTCTCAGATCTCTGTTACTAGCAAGGAAAACGCAAAACCAATTCATCTTGTTAGGGGGTACTGACTGCCATTCGGTGCAAGACAGGGAAACAACAGAGAAAGCTACACAACAAAAGTGAAAAACAGAACCCCAGCGACCTTGAGCAGACGACGCTGGAATTACCTCAGTAAGAAAAACCGCGGATGCCAAAGGCTTAACAGTTCAAAAGAGGTCTTTCAGCTTGCTCAGAAGAACTGTTGTATTTCTGGAAGACATTGATTATAGACTTGGGCACCTGCATGAGGCTGGACCCACCCGTTTGGCAGCCCCTACTGAGAGAGCCCTCAGACAAGCCCGGTTCCCTCAGCTGCTCCTCATCAGCCACACTTGTGCTTCCATGTAAAAGTATTCTGTTGCCATTCTCTCTATGCCTGTGCCTTGCACGACCAATTCACAAGGCGATACCACTCAGGCAAAAGCAAAACCTGCAAATCTTGGTTATTGAGATGTTCTGTTGGAAACCAAAGATGCTTTGAAAGAAAAGTATCTAAGGAAAATTCTCTGCTAGAATTCTTCCTGGGACCACTCACCTCCCAGGACATAGTAACTCAGCTGCATCTAGACTCATCTGTGACTAATTAACTAGGAATGCCTGAAACATGCAGATTTACTACTAATTAGTGGAGTGGGGTTTTGGTGTTGATTTGGGTTTTTTGTTTGGTTGTTGTTGTTTTTTTCCCCAGAAACTGTTAGCCCTAATTTCCATATTAACTGAGATATTAATTTTATGGGGAACAAATATTTACCTCACACAGTAAGTCTCATAGGACAGCTATTTGCTGAAACAGAATTAAGGCAGAAAATGCAACGATTATATAGAAACACAAAACAATAAAGAGCCTGGGTTAAAGCCATATTCATGGTGTTGCAGTTTTCACCTCAGAGGGACACTTTATGTGAAATCAATGTCTGTTGTGTACACACAGACTTGTTCAAGGGTCACTGTGCAGACTGGCACATGTTTTAATGGAAATGTTATTTACTGCAAGTAGCCAGTCCTAATACCACTGAAAGATGTAATTATATTTGCACTAATTATGTTATGATGATGCAGGTATCCCTATGTACTTGTAAACCTAAAGCTCTAAAGGCTTAAGAGAGCCTCGTGCAAGTTGATTAGGGACTGATACTCAGTCAGTGCCCCTCTACAAATTAGTAATGAGAGACTTAACAACTCTGTTCTGCTGCAACCCTTGGAGCATAAATCCTCTGCACAGAGAGGCTGTCACACTGCAGGAGCACCAACATGCTATGCAGAGATAATTAGTAATTTTTGTTATTACTTCTCTGTATTCACTAAATTGTTGGCCAGATTGGAACAACCCAAAGCCACTGAAGAAAGCTCATCTACTAACTTTAGAGAAAAGTTTTTATCACCAGGCTAAATGCCCAGCACCAAAACTGTTAAAAGCCTGTTTAAATTCATCCTACACTCACAGCTCAACTACCTGCTGCCACATGCATGTTCCCTGTGACAGGAAACTTCCACCAATGGAAGCAAGAACTGGATGCCAAATGGCCTTTAGGAAGAGGATAACAATCTGCAGGGGAAGATAAATAAACCAAATTAAGCACTGATGTGCAATCTTAAATCAGAAGGATGTTGAATGAGGTCAAGCACAAATGAAAAGGTCAATGTTCAGGCATATGCTCACAGGGGTAGATGATCAAGCCAAACAGCAAGAAAGTAAATATTTTTATTTTCTCATGCAACTGTACAAGGAGAGAGAGGGACTGGGCTGCTGGTGCTGAAATCTCTCAGATCCCCCCCAAAAAAGAATGATGTTAAAATGAGATCAGTGGAACACTGAAAAGTCTTATCTTGGCAACGCCTGAACTGCCCACAACATTCCTTTTAACAAACCTCCACATGTTTCTGTGTTAAATAACATGGAGTATCAGTTCAGAACACAGAGATATGCTTGTGCTGCTATTTCTCTGTCTCATTTACTTGTCTGGGGCACGATTAGTCATAATTAAACTGTGTTGATGTGATGTTTAAACAATTTCTGTATGGATTTGCCCATAGGGCTGCCAGTAAACCACCTCTTCCTATTCAAATGAACAAAACAATTCTAGAGCTTTCATCAGAGAGACACATTTTAACTCTCTATTAATGACAGAATAATGAATATTTTATAGCTGCAGTTTCTGTTTTAAATGAAGTAATTTTTTTTGATGTTGGGAGTGTCCTGTAACAGTCTCAGTTCAAAGCTGGTAGGATTGTAATTAGCTATTTCTCTAACTATTTGGTATTTTTTTCTGATCCTTCTGATAGGTACAATTTTCTCCTGGTTTAATATCCTTGAAGCTGAATATGCCAATCATTAAAATGACTCAGTGGTAAAGCCAATGCATCTGCCTGGTCAAAAATACAGTGTAGCAATTTGTGAATCATATAAAAAAAGAATGTGTATTTGCCTCTTTGAGCATACTTCTACAGCACATCTTACAATAGAATCAGCATGGGATGGTGTGTTTGAGCTCAGTCACTTATACTGGTGGAATTTTAGCTGTATGGCACAAAGAAAAATAACAGAATTTTATAATGTTAATGCACAGAAAAGATTTTGTACTAAACAACAGCAGAGCTAACCATCTGGAGAGAAATATATGTTCTCTATAAATCTGTTTAATTTGGGAAATGAGTGAGCCCTAGATGCTGATTCTTTGTGCTTCAGAATATCGTGTTCTAACAAATCTGCCAGAAGTACACACAGACAAATATTTGGCAGTAGATCACAGAAAAGTGTTACACTGAGACCACTGGGCAAGTCCTCAACTGTACTTAAAATCCATATATATCATAGGATATGAAATATTTTCTACTGAGAGTCTTCAGGGTTTCAGACACCTTATCAGAAGACTAACATGCCATTTCTGAGCTTTGTTATGTTTGCCACAGGTAGAGGTTCCCACTGCCATCACTGTACGCATGGGGAAACCGTTAAGCCTCATGCTTCAGTTCTACTTCTCCGTGTCCCACTCTGTGTGTGATATCTCACTACATCCTATTTCCCATCAAGACACATAAGTAGACTGTTTTTAAATGTAAAAAGCAAGCAAACAAACAAATCCAGAGTTATTTAGAGGCATAAAAAAGATCACAGAGTTGCCAGCATGAGGATTTTATTGTAGTGAAAGCCGACAGAAACCCTGTGTATCATACAAATCCCCAATAAGAAAGCTGCTTTTTGGCCCTGATGTTCAGCAAGTCCAGATTTTTCAGTCTGGGTACCATTACCCCAGAGAGTATCTTGTGGCTTTTTATCTTATTCAAGCAACAGAAACAACAGGCCACAAGTGAGACATTCAACATGCCTGGCCACACATCTTCAAGGTGCTCCAAAATTGATCTGTATGTGCAAATAGTGACTCAAGAATGTGAATGTCTAACTGTTCATCTGAAACACTCTTTACACAAGCAGCTTAAACTGATTAAGTGGTCTAAACTGCAAACACCCACACCCAGCATCTAAGTTACTGTTGGTTTAATACCACTTGGGTAAAAGAAAAAAATATTGGCCTGTGGCTTAAGGTCTTAATTTTAAAAGAGCTCTTTGTTGTTTTATCTGTTTCTATCCAAGGCAGCAATTGCAAAATTTCACATAATCTTTCCTCAGTAACTGCTTAAACATAGAGCCCACAGAATACCAATGGAGGCAGATTTGCAGGGTTCAGTGTCCCCAGACTGTGAGAGTATGTCTGTCACCACTGCTCACAGCAGAATCAGTGCTGATTTTATTCTGTGCCACAATTTGTATCCTTAAGTTAAAGCAATAAAAATAATTTTTATTTGGAATAGGAGTGCACTTCACACTTTAGAAAACCCCTAACTGAAGAGCAGCAATGCAAAAGCTTTACAGTTCCCAGCTTTGATCAAACACACAGTAATTGCAGGCAAACAAGAAGAATGCTGGTTAAGGGTCAGTACAAATAGAGTGTGCACAAATGATGCAAGGAAGAAGCCAAATACAAATATTATTAAGATGTTTTTTCTCCAGGACTATGTTTCTCTACTTCATACCAAAGTACCAACTCATAGCTGTAAACAACCACCATGCTCATCACTACTGCTGTAAGTCAGCACTGTGCTCCTGAAGGCAGCATTTGTACTGTCAGCAGCAGGACCAATGGCCAAGTCCTGCCCTGTGCTTTGGAAGAAGTTGAGATAAAGGGTCAAGATAAACAAACACAGCTAGAAACAGGTCTTGGAAACTTCACAGCACCCTCCTCATTCAAGGCAATGGAGACCCCTGGGCTTGGTTCATTTTCCTTCCCCAAAAGCTATTATTGCTTTTGATGCCAAAGCCAGGCTCTCAAACTGCCCTAAGCACACCATGTGGATGTGACTCACTTTTTGGGATTCTGCTATGGACAAAGTCTAAAGAGACATCAGGAAGCCCCAGGACATTGATGCTGTGAAGTTTGATATGGTACAGTTCCAACTGCTATCTTAGACATCCAAGAGAGAAACAGTTTACACCACACTTGAAGTCCAAAGGATCTTGTGAGAAATGGATGATACACACAAAAGCAATACCAAGAGGTTAATTGTTATTGCAGGGTCCCCAAAATGGGATGTCAGAAAGAGTCACCAAGAGGTTTGGCCTCAGCATACAGACATGGTTATTAAATACCACTTGAGTAGCACCCATTCCCTGAACAACACAACAACTGCATGGCCCCCACAAAACCTACTCACCTTAGGACCATCAACTGGAAATCACTACGCTATAGTGGTTATGAGAAGAGAACTAAACCAGAACAAGTTAGTAAAAATTCCCACGGAGTTTGACCTTGAATAATGATTTCTAGTGCATAGAAAGCTACTAACAACAAGGTGCAGTGGAAGCAGAAGTTTGGGTGTTTTTCTTGCAGGAAGAACTGGAAGCAAACACCTTGCTTGTCCAGTGTCTCTGATTTTCAAAGTCTGAAATGAGCTGCTAATAATCATCCACCCTGCCAGCAGGGTTTTGCACCTATTTACATATAAATACTTCTGGCTTGACTTGGCTACCAACAACGGTTAATTTAATTTATTGTCCTTTGGCAAGTGAATAGTCATTGGTTTGCTGGCACTTTGAACCTTAGCAAACCCTTGGGGAAATAAAAATTAGATTGGAAGAAAATTACTAGTGGTGGAGAACAGTAAGAAAGTGACAGTAGTATATATAAACCTCAGGCAGCAGTGGAATAAAGTGTCAGATTATTGTATGCTGTCCTCTGAAGCTCAATATTACTTTCTTGATTTACACTTCTGTAATTTTTTCCTAGTAATTCTTCTTGCTTTGGGGACTGTTGCACCTAACTTCACGTTTTTCAGCTGAGCAGAGGGATTACCTGTTTAGCATTTTAAAATCTATCAGAATTCATAAAAATAAAGCAGCAATGTGTGACCAGCAGCAGCTAAATAAGGTGACAGTTATTGACCACTAATGGCTGAATATTAGTGATTTGATCATCACTCCTGTACCACTTGTATGAGACCACATTTGAAGAGCTGCACTTCAGCCCCTGGAGTCTAGTGAGAAAACAAAGCTCAGAAGCATTGTTTTTCTCTTGCAACACAAACAGCTGTCTCCTGGCTTTCTCTTCAGATGCAAAGTGCTCAGCTGAGCGCACACACGATGCCTCGCTATTGACATTGTTATTGTAATGAAGCCAGGATAATGAAGAGCAGCAGTGCAATAGTAGGAACCAACACTTCTGGAGTTAGCTGGGAAGGCTAATCTTTGCCAAACCTTCTCAGTACAAGGTTGCCTGGACTGAACCAGTAACCACTGGGGAAAACAAAACAGTGTAGGAGAACTGACACTGGAAATGCCCGATGAGTTAAATGCAAACAGCATGGTTGAAGGTGTATGCTCCCAGCCCTGTTCCTCACCTGGAACTGAGCTGCAGCTTTGTGGGACGTGCAGTTCATCCCTTGTATAATCCATCTCTATAACTACCTATGCAGCAAAAGCCCAATTGAAGCTATTTCTGCTGTTAAAATATTGCACAGTGTCACCACCACTGGAAGTGTTTAAGAGGAGACTGGATGAGGCACTTGGTGCCATGGTTTAGTTGATTAAATGGTGTTGGGTGATAGATTGGATTGGATGATCTCCAAGGTCTTATCCAACCTGGTTAACTTCTATTCTATTCTATTCTGCTCTACTCTACTCTATTCTATTCTATTCTACTCTACTCTACTCTATTCTATTCTATTCTACTTGTGTCTGCCCTAGACAGCTCCTGGACTGAGCTCTCTCTGACACAGCTCACATCAGTAACTTGGGACCAGTTCAGATTCCATTACTTCACAGAGAGTTTTGATCACTTTGAAGTGAAGAGATAAAGTGATGCTGTATTGTTGAAGCAAACAGCCTAAGTACCCAATGCATAAAATAGCAGCTTGCTAAAATCTTATTAATTTCAGGGTGAATCATGACCGATGTGAGATGAAAAAGCATTTGCAATTCATGCAGTGACACAAGCTCTGCTGAAACAGCTGGCATTACCTGAGACAAACCAGTAAGGGTCACATGAAGGCACAAAATGCTGGTTTGTTGGAGCAAGTACTTACAATGTCTTTGTACTTGTAACATTGGGAATGTCAAAGCTTGGTTTTGGAAATTATGCTGCAAAGGTGACTGAGAAGCAGAATATAGGTTTTGAGAAGTGCAGAAAAGGAAAGAGTTTCTGAGCCCAAAATGGATGCTTTTTTTCTTGCACAATAGTTATGGGCTTTCTATTTTTAAACAAAATTCTCCTGTCAGATGAAAAAACCAAGACATTGCTGATAACACACTACTGGCATAAGTATTGGCACAACCATTTAAGTAGATTTTGTTCAACATTTCAGGACTTCCCATTTCCTGAGCCTGCTGCTAGACTTGTGGAGTTCAGATATTGTCCAGATGAAGACACTATAGAGAATGGTGTTGCTCTAATCCTTATGATTAGCAAAGAAAAAACAACTGACATCCCTGGGATTTTGGATAAGAGCCACCTCAGCACATTCTTCACTCCTTTCTCTTGTAAGTACTCCACAACACATCTTTAAGGAATCCAGGAAAAGCGATTTGGGGATTAGCTGGAACTTTGTGGAGCGGACTGTGAGGGGATGTTACATGTGAAAGTTTTTAAATGTAGAGAGATTGAGGGATTTAGAAGTAATTAATTGGGACTCATCAGTGGGTGCTGGAGAACATGCAGCCACAAACCCAAACTGAAGAAGGGAAGATGCAAGACAGAGGCAAAGATGCAAGAAAAATGTTCCAGAATAGTCAGGACTTTAAGAGCTGGTTAGTGGCTCTAGGAGCAGGCTATTCCAAAAACCTGGGGAGAATTAGGAATGCTAGTTATGATGGTCATCATTTTGTACATTAACCAGTGCTGACCAAAATCTAACTCAAATTGGCCCTATAAGATCTTCACTTTTGATGTAGCACAAGGATTTATAGTTTCTATTTTTTTTATGCTGAATAGTCCCAGGTACAGGCATAACCAGGCAGGTGAGGGCACACTCACTATGGCATAAGTCCAGTGGGACCTGTTGCTGCATGCCACAAATTTTAGCTACTGTACAGTTAAAGATGTATGCATGTATTTGAGCCACATATTTGTCAAGTGCTCCAAAAAGGCAACAGGAATCTCTGAAGAGGGGGAAGGTGCCACATGAAGAAGTTAGGATATCATCTGAGAAGGACATTTGCTTTGCTGTGTCTTTGAGCATGATTTGTAAGTACAGGACAGGATTAAAAACTTTGGGCAGAACTACACCACATTTTATGAGAAATAGATGGCAGAGAAATTCAGTGGCAGGGAATTTGAACAGCCACCACAAATAGCAAGAACTGCAAAGTTTCCCTGGGTCACAGTACCAGGAAACCACCAGGGTCTGCACCTTAAGGCCACAGCTAAATTCCATGTCTGTGGCATACCATCCATCTTAGAAAGTCTGCCTCAAGCTAGAAGTGCCAGACAAATAGCTCTAACTTTCTTCCTATCTGAAACCATCCACTATTTTGGTTTTTAATTCTGGAAAACAAATTGTGCAGCAGTTTCATGTACATACAAGCTGTCAGCAATACCCATCACTTCTTTTTTTTTCCTTAAGTACTGGTTGTAGCACTAGCACAGAAAATGTTCAAAGCAGCAGCCAGCCTCACAATGTTAGTGGTTATTTCTACCTTTCTTTTAGTTTTGTTTCTTCATAGGGCAATCATAAAGCTGAGAATTCCCAGCACACTGTGACACAATGAGGTTACTGCAAAGTGCATCACAGTAGTGCACAATTGGAGAGCACAAAGGATCCTAAAAGGACCCCTTTGAAAAAAACCCCACATACTCAGAAGCTGGTTTTAACATCAGAAGCTGACAAGCAATACCATCCTGGCACCTTATTAAACCATTTTTTCTGCCTTGTAGAGCGTGCAGATATCAGCACATGAGTCTCTGCAGAGGTTCATAGCCAGCCTTTATCTAGAAATGTTTTTGTCCTACTTTTTCTTTGAAAAATCTACTTTCAAATGAACAGCACTGATAGCACTGCAGACACCAGTACATGTGTTTCAACCATGGGGTAACAGATGTCTTTGGGCTTGTTTTTAGTACGCAGTGCAGCCATCACAGAACAGTTTTGTTGAGATGTAAAACTTTTTTCTGGCTTTATCTGTCATCACAGGCAATGCTGATTGTTGGTTTGCAGCTATAGAATGGGATGGGATGGGATAGGATGGGATGGGATAGGATGGGATGGGATAGGATAGGATAGGATAGGATAGGATAGGATAGGATAGGATAGGATAGGATAGGATAGGATAGAATTAACCAGGTTGGATAGGACCTTTGAGATCATCAAGTCCAACCTATCACCCAACAGCATCTTATCAACTAAACCATGGCATCAAGTGCCTCACCCAGTCTCTTCCTAAACACCTCCAGTGATGGTGACTCCACCACCTCCCTGGCAGCACATTCCAATGGCAAATCACTCTTACTATGAAGAACTTCTTCCTAATATCCAGCCAACGAAATCAAAGTCAAACAAAGCACTGAGACCTTTCAAAGCCTCCCTGATGCAGCTTGGGGTCTTTGGGTGATCTTGCACACTTTCAAATATGGCATAAAAGACAGACTGTGCCTATACTGCTGAGTCACACCTCAGCATGGACTAATTTGCTTTGCTTCTCAGCAGGCCAAAGCAGGCTGTGCTGCTGCAGATTTACGGCGCCCAGCATCCCAACAGCTTTACTTTAAAGCCAGCTTGGCAATACCTACACTGTACTGAAAACATTACTTTGACTATGGTGCAGGGATATCTGAGCACTAAACTTGGTCCAATTCTTGTGTTAGCAATGGATTTGCATTTACCATTCAGATTATTTTTTACTAAAAGGTTCATTTCCTCTGAATCAAGAAATGTTTTTTTCAGAAAAGAGTCAATTTCAACATAATTGCATATGACTAATATGCAATACCATAAATTGCTCTCTACAACTACCTGAAGGGGGTTGTAGCCAGGAGGGGGTTGGTATCTTCTCCCAGGCAGCCAGTACCAGAACAAGAGGACACAGTCTCAAGCTGCACCAGGGGAAGTTAGGCTGGAGGTGAGGAGAAAGTTCTTCACAGAGAGAGTTGTTAGCCATTGGAATGTGCTGCCCAGGGAGGTGGTGGAGTCACCATCCCTGGAGGTGTTCACGAGGGGATTAGATGTGGCACTTGGTGCCATGGTTTAGTAGTCATGAGGTCTTGGGTGACAGGTTGGGCTTGATGACCTTTGAGGTCTTTTCCAACCTTATTGAGTCTATGATTTTATGGTCCTATGATAAAGAAAAAAATCTTCTGTTAACAAAATCAGATGACACTGCTTCACCTGTTCACCTGTTCATCTGTTGTTGAATTGAACCAATATGTTTAATTCAGGATCAGTAAGTACACAAACATAAAACCACACATATAACAGGCAATGTGCTACTTTGAACAACTGAATTTATGCACTTAACTAACTCTAAAAGACTCATTTCATTTTTAAAAAGGTAAAAAGATAATCATGCTTTAACAGTACATAGTACCCTTGCCAAATCTATTCTTAAAGTCTGTGTTCTATTTGGGGGCAGGGGAATAAACTAATTTTCAACCTTTTCAAACAATTTAGGCTGAAAATGTTATGTTAAAAGTGCTGAACTCTGGCAGATTTAGATCAGCCCCTTTTTGAAAGGGAACTTAGGAGTCCCATCCTACTGAGAGCAGCTGAGGTCAGGTCCTAGAGGGCTCGGTCACTTTTGAAAACGTGAAAAAAGCTTCTATCCAACCTAGGCATTTTCTAAAGGTTTGCTGTAATTGTGCTCAACACATTGCATATTAAACCCAGGGCAAAGTCCAACAGTAAACCCAGGTTTCCTGTCATGTGTCTGTTATGAAATCACTAAGTACACCCCTTTGCTCTTCAGGGCTGCGGGCAGTTGAGCTGCTGGTCATGATTGCAGTCATTCTTTATACTGGAAGAAGCAGTTACATGCAGTTTGACAACAGGGAAAGTGAATGTATAATAATTTTCCATTTCTAACCCAGCATAAGCATTGCTTTTGATCCCATCAATCCCTTAGAAGATAGCAGTTCTTTTACCAGTTTGGCCTTGATAAAAACAGTGTGAGCCACAGCAGCTTCCAAATAGATTTGCTACAAATTAGGACGTGAATGGAAAGAATCAAGTGGCAGACAGAGAGGATGATGTCTGTGGCTATATTGTGACATATAGGATTACCAGGATTTGCATTCATTAGGAGAGTTAGATGGGCATTTTCATGAGTGTGAGTTATTGTTGTGCAGTTCATGAATATCCTATAGATAATATCAGAGGAGACATTACAGGCTGGCCTTTTGTGATGACTGTTGTATGTTTGCAGGCTTTGACACTGTTTGTAGTGTGTTATGCCAAGCATAGCTCTGATCTTCCACAGAGCCTCTGTGCCCGTACGGAACTGCTGGGGTTTAACTGATGTAGGAGGCTGCCTGCACTTTGCTTTGCAGAATTTAGTCCTGGGAATAATTAGAAGTTTTCATAAAATGTATTGAGAGTTAAATCCAAATTTCAGCTACAATCCTGTGTAAAACAGAGTTCATATTGAGGTGTACGGATTGCACTGCAGTAGTGAGGGGCAAGCTGGAGTTAGCTGGAGATGCAATCTGCAGTCTGTTACTATTAGCTGTCAATGATTTGATAAATAAGAATCTATAAGAGAAGTTTCCTAAATTCTATTAATTAATTTTCTAAATATTGGAGAGACAATGGAAGCTGCTTTAATTGCCCCTAGAGTCCTTGGCTACAGGTATCTTTAAGCTTGACTTGCACACAACAGAGTTCAACATTGTCTTAGGAACTCAAATTAAGCTCTGATGACAATGATTTGTAGAGCCTTGAAAATCCTCTCACACCCACTGTGAGTTGCATGGCAGTCAGGCAGACCTGGAGCTCTTCACAGCAATTTGAACTGCATCCTCAGGAGCACCTCTGCTGTGCATCCTGCCACAGCACTGAGGCTGCACCTGCTGTGATGGTGTTGAAACGGCTAGTAAGTAACAGCACAACCTGGGCAAGAAGCAGGCAAGGGGAAAGGGAAGAGCTGCAGCCAGGTTCTAGGGAAAGCTGAACACAGAGGATTATACTGCTAAATGCATTTTTATGACAAGTGAATAATGAGCTCTTGTTGGTGAGATGCTGCTCATTAGACTTCAATATTTAAAGGATTTATGAAGGCTTATTAGTAGGGATAGCATGAATAGAGTCTACATGGGTCTGCACTCCATCAGTCCATCTCCTGGTGTTGACCTTTTTTCTTCTCTTTCAAAGTAAGTCAAAAAATAAAGTAATAGAACTCCCTATTTGCTTTCCAGAGCTGAAGGAGTAATTAACTGTGGGAGCAAGAGGCAAGAAGAGACCTCAGGCTTAAGCTATTTGATTGCAGAGAGAAGCAAAACTATTATCAGCATTAAGACAGAGAGCTCAGCAGCCTCAATGTGTGGGTATTAAAAATGCACACAATATTGATCGACAGGTTTACCGTAATTATGTAGCAGAGGCTGATTCAGCCAACTGTGCTTTCAGACTGGGTGATGCATCTCCCAGCTCATGAAATACGGTCTGATGACCATGCACTGACTGACAGCTTCATTCTGAGTCATTTGCCACAGCAGACTGACATTTCATTAGAGCTCAGCAGAAGACACTTTGAAATTAATGGGTGAGACTCTCTTGCTTTCAGCAGGCTCGGGATAAACTAATGAGGTTTATTTCTGGTAAGACAGTGGGAGACCCTCTTAAAACCACAGTAGCTTCAAAGATTTCAGGAAAGGAAAATGAGGGAGAGTTGTGCATCTGAGTCTCATTTGTGCTTTTGAATGCAGCATTATAATTACAGAAAACGCTTGTCAGGGGGAAGACAAACAAAAAAAATAAAGCAGCTCACAAGTGCTTCACCTCAGCTCTGGTACATCCCCCTTTAGATTTGTGTGCTCTCCATTGTTCCATTCACTTCCTTTTTCTAGTCTCATTTCTCAATCAACCTTTTTCTCCAGTATCTTCTCTCACCTTAATCTCTGTCAGGCTATCTGCTACCATTTCCATCAGTGGATCCAGGAGCTATTGCCCTGCTAAGCAAGATAATGTTTATCTCTAACTATCATTCACAGTTCCTAGACTCCTCTTCCCAGTCTGTTCAGCAGTTCTGAGGTGCCAATGTCTAATCTGATTTTGAGTCAGCATCAGAAGATGAATCACTGAGAGCAAAGGAGAGACAGGCTCTTATCCAATGCATCAGACATCCGTATGTCAGCTACAGCACCTCAAAAGAACTAGTACAGTGAAGAGACTTGGGGTACCATAGTCCTGGGCAGTAATTTGCAGGAATGGTATGTATACCAGCTCAAGAATCCATCATAGTTCTCATTCCTATTTGGCTCACAGCCTTGTCTACAGGTATTGCAGTTTATTATGCTCTTCCTCTCTAAAGTCATCAACCAAACTCACCTTTTGTTCCCTTTTATAGAGGAGATACGTGGTCCTGAAGATGATAGCTTCTGATCTGCACATTCACCAGCTCTTTGTGGCTAACGGTGAAGCTGAAGTGCCATGGTTTCTTCCATTTCAAGCAATTTCAAGACAAAACTGGTCCTGGAACCGGACCCAAAGGCCACTGAAATCAAAAGAAAAACTCTGCTTAGTCCCAGTGAGATGTGAGTCAGTCTAGCAAAGAAAGCTTTCCATAGAAGCTAGTGTAGGACAAACTCCCTTATCAAAAAGGCATTCCAAATCACATGTGTTATTAATCCTCCTCCTTCCTTAATCACATCCTAAATAGTTCCAGTTTAACTTCAATCCCCCCTTGTGAAGTTAAAACTACCAGATATTTTAAAGACCCTCATTGATCACTGAAGGGACCAGAGGAAGTTTAGGGATCATTAATTAGACCAGCAGATGATAAATTTCCATTAAAAAATGGCCATCTGTGAGTGTTAATTTAGCAGCTACTAGTTATTTCTCTCTGCTGGGATGGTAGATGGAAAACAAGATGAGAAACAGGGCAGAAGAAAATAAGAGGGGGGAAAAGAGTATGAAGCTTATCAGGAGGAAATGTTAATTACACTTTAAAGCCCTTAGTCACCTAAGCTTCTATTTACAATAGAAACAGAAACAGTCCAAATTATCTCTGAAGTTTTCAAAACCTGTGATTAGAGTCCTATTTGCTACTTCTCTCTCATTACCAAGCACTTCTCATCTCTGCATATTGTGCTGTCACTTGTTAGTGACTATTGTGTGTGCGCTCTTAACAAACATGCATCCAGAGGTGGGTGCAGCCATGTGAAACGTGGAGCCAGTCAACCACAAGTCACTGACAGCTGTTTAGGGCTAATCAAACATGCTTCCACCAGAGCCTCACCAGGACACTGAGACAAAATCCTTCACAGTAGTGGCTGCTAAGGTGCAATGGCAGCAAAAAAAGGACTTGACAAAAAATGTCACTAAAGAGTATCACCTCTGTGTCTGGGACCACAACAGTAAGAGGTCAAGCACAGTTAACACCCATGCAATGAAACCCCTCAGGATTTTGCTGTTGAATTCAGTGAGAGCAAGGCTATGCATATAGCCAACAAAGCTGGCAAGAGCGCTACAGAAGATCTGTTCTCTAGGGCTGCATTTTTATATGGCAGACACAACAAGGAGTAGTCTTTCTTTTAAAAAGGCTGTGTTCATTAACAAGGAACACTTGGTCTAAAGAAACAACTCCATTTTTCTAAGCTGCCCCACATTTCAGTTCCTAAGCAAGGAGAGGTTTTTGTATTTGAAAGAGCTAATTTACTCTCTGAGTTTCTGGTCTGAATTTCCTGTGTAATCACAGAATCATAGAATCACCAAGGTTGGAAAAGACCTCAAAGATCAGCAAGTCCAACCTGTCACCCAACACCTCACGACTAAACCATGGCACCAAGTGCCACATCCAATCCCCTCTTGAACACTTCCAGGGATGGTGACTCCACCACCTCCCTGGGCAGCACATTCCAATGTGAAGAATTCTTCACATTCTCTGTGAAGAATTTTCTCCTCACCTCCAGCCTAAACTTCCCCTGGCACAGCTTGAGACTCTGTCCTCTTGTTCTGGTTGCCTGGGAGAAGAGACCAACCCCCTCCTCCCTTCAGGTAGTTGTAGAGAGCAATAAACTCTGAGCCTCCTCTTCTCCAAACTAAACAATTCCAGCTCCCTCAGCCTCTCCTCATAGGGCTGTGCTCGAGGCCTCTCACCAGCCTCGTTGCCCTTCTCTGGACACATTCAAGCAAAGTTCCTGATTTCACAACTAGGAGTGGTTGAAATATTTTGATTTTTTTTTTTTTAACTTAAAAATAATTACATTTTTAAGAATAGGCAAAGGTCATGCTAAAATTATTTTACAAGCCATAAGCTCCCCCAAATCCTAGCACATTTCTATTTAAAAGCAAGTTTCACGTGTTAAATTGTGTATTTACTTGTTTTTCAAATTGAAGTCAAAGCTGGTTTGTTGTGGGTTTGCATCAAACACTAGAGCAAATGGTCTGGTTCTGTCATTTTGACCCCTGGTACAAGTCTTTGGGGGTGCTTTCAGCATGTCGAAGCCTAAGAACAGCAGAGATTAAGTCACCAAACAAAAACGTTGTATGGCATGGCAAGGGGCTTTGGTTTGTGGTGGTTAGCTCTGTCAAACAATTGGCCAGCGTGCTGGGAGTTCACTTGCAGGTGGCCAGATTTCATCAGTACACTCACAATTTGCAGACCTCTGTGAAGGCCTAAAATCTCAAGACACCACAGACCTGGCTTAGTCAGTGTCTTCATCTCAGTTTTGCAATGCTAGATACAAACTCAGTGCTGGATTTCTCTGTTAACAGTCACAGGCAAAGACAGATAAAACTGCTCTCTAGCTATGAATGCATTCCAATGGCTGTACTTAAACTCCTCACTAGAGGAAATGCCTTCTGGCTTTTCAGACTGTCACATTTCTTGAGAACATTGATTCGTAAGCAGAACTTCTAGCTGAATGGCACAAGCCCTGGTGTGAAGCTCGATTTTTGATATTCAACGTACTTTCCACCCATTCTCCTTACATTCCTTTCTCCCCTCTCAGCCATATTATTGTGCATCCCATCATTGTAACAGCCCTTTTTAAATCCATATAGAAAACGGGAAAAAAAAAAAAGCTGAAGTATGCCTGCATAAGACAGAACCTAAATTAACACTATTAGCAAAACTTTCCACTGGAAACTGCTCAGCTTCCACGTTCACTGAGCTGGTCAGGTGAGTCCAGCTAAATCCAGGGCTTGAGCAAACTCAGGCACCTCTGCATGAGCAGAGAGGAGCTGCAGAATAGGGTACAGCCCACTCAGAGGTGGAAGACTGCAGCTGTTTGGAATAGTTCTCTAGAGAGCACTTTCTTCTGGAAAGAAGAGGGGAAGCAGGCATAGATCCTAAGCAGAGGCGCAGAGGGAATAAGAGATAATAAAGTCTAGCTCATGCTTCGGGTGACTACCACAGAGAGGACAGCTCCTGGTACCACAGCTCTGCAGCAGTGAGTGTCACACCAGGTGCACACTTGGCAGCACTGTGCTACCTGCACAAGCAGAGCGCCACCAGGTGCAGGGCCGCAGGTCTGAGCCAGACATCCACCTTCGCCGCACAGTAGACTTCACTGCGGGTTTCATTAACTGCCCCAGACACAAAGGCTCTTTCTTTGTGGCAATACTGCCTCTGACCCTTCCCGAGGGAATAAAGGGAGGTCTCAGCATCACATGTCTATCTGGCTCAATCATCTAGTCTGGGAGGAGCTGCTGGACCTCAAAAAGCTAATGTACATTTGATGGTTCTGTGTGATAGCCTTGGAAATGGATATTTCCGTGGCAATGGCTAGAAGCCATTGCATGTGTGCACTGAGTGAAACCAAAGCCCTTTCTGCTGTAGGCTGCTGCAAGGACTTTGCATGAAATATTAAAAAGAAGCCTTCATGCCTGGAGTCCTTACTGGGTCACCTCAGCCTTCAGCTATCCTGCCAGCTCAGTCCTCTCCTTGGGGTGTAATTAAATAAGGGCAAAATGGTATGAACTTGCTAATGGCTTTGCATTGCCCAGAAGGAAATCGCTGAATTACCCTGGGATGCCTGCTTTGATTAGGAATTGCACTTGCTTGATTGAGGTACTTCATTTAGCAGTGAGACTAACAGTATATAAGCAGTGGAACTGAACAGTATTAAAGGGAAACCACCTCAGAATACACTCTTGCAAAGAAGATTAGTGAAGGTTAAAAGGATCATAGACTATACAGCCACATCCTTTCTGAAAGGCCTTCACAGTCTGCTTTCAAAGGGGCTGGTGTTTTCAGCTGAGCTGAGTGCAGTTATCTGGAGGTACATCAACACAGCTCAGATTAGAGGCCCCATTCTCAGGGACAAAAATTAACAGTTTGTTCCATCAACATAGTTTGAGGTATGCTGTGAAGCTACTTTCTGAGACAAAATCTAAATATTTAAAAGTTAGTAGAAAAATCTCTCCTTGGGCAAGATTATTCCACCTCTGCCTGTTGCGGGATTTCCTTTATCGTCTTTTAAGGAAACAGTCCTGCTGCTCTCACCTATACACTTCCCTTCTCAAATTAAATAGTGGGAAGGAACAAACTTAGGAATTCATAAAATCATGGAATGGTTTGGTTGGAAGGGACCTTAAAGACAATCTAGTTTAAACCCCCCTGCCGTGGGCAGGGACACCTCCCACCAGCCCAGGTAGCTCAAGGCCTCATCCAAGCTGGCCTTGAACACCCCCAGGGAGGGGGCATCCACAACATCCCTGGGAAACCTGTCCCAGTGTCTTCCCACCTTCACTGGAAAGAATTTCTTCCTAATCTTCAGTTTAACTCTAACCTCTTCCAGCTTACAGCCATTACCCTTCATCCTATCACCATAAAAACTCTTATAGAAAGTCCCTCCCCAGCTTTCTTGTTGCCCCCTGCAGGTACTGAAGGCTGGTATAAGGTCTTCCTGGAGTCAGGATGAAACACTTTTGCTTTCTTAAAACACTTACAGCCCTATGTGGCCAGATACTGGACAACATCCCTGCTGCAGATGAATGCTGTACTTTCAGTTTAGATCACATCACATCTAATCTCTGCAGCTCAGTCACACACAACATCCCCACCCTTCTTGTACCAAGTGTCACTGCTTGCTTCCTTTTCCAAATCTCCGTGAAAATCACTACCAGGTACTGCCCCCTTGAAGTTGCTCTTGTTCTTAACCTGCACATGACTTATAATGACTCTCTGTGTTTGTTTAGCACAAGTAGCTGCTCGACAGAGCCCTGCACTCCTTCAGTGCTGCTATACCAATACTGCATTCTCAGCCAGCTGCTTCCTTCTTACATTCAGCAGCTCTGCTGTCCCTTCTCTTGTCATCCACAAGTGGTTTTCCAGGCTGTTAATGATGGAATTTGGTAATCAAGTGCATGTTATTTGATTCTGAACAGGCAATTAGACTTCCTCATTTAGTTTTTAGGGCTTTAACTGCCTGACTTGACACTAATGTGAATTAACCAGCATCCCACCCTGCTATGCCACTACCATTAATGCCAGTGCAATGTGCACAATAATTATGATCCATTGTATCACTGGCAGCTCGTGTCCATAGCATTCACCTTTTTGTCCCAAATTGGTCTGATACTAGGATCACACATGCCTTAATTAACACCATGTTTCTGTGGTTGCTAATGAGTCTGCTGATACCACTTCTTCAGGCTGCCTTTATTCTAATAAAGTCTTGTGGGTATGTCCAACTCCAACTGTCCACTTTAATTAAGAGACAGATGTCACTGGCTCCCTTTCATTTAACACTTACCTTATGTGATCTCCCAGCTCTACCAAAGAGCCACAGGACAGGTGAAATAGGCTCCTGGAACAAACACATTATGAATGAAAGTGTTTTCTGCTGAGCATCAAGACATTGCAATGGATCTAGGTCAGCCAGTATCACTTGCAGTCTTGATGCCTCTGCAAAAGCACAGAAGATGGGCACATGCTGAAGTCACAAATCTGCAAGCCCAGCTGTCCCAGCCGTGGGACTGTGGGCAGTCAGGACTGTGAGCAAAAAAGAGTAGATTGAAAACTCCCAAGGAACTGCTGCATCAGATGGGGCACTTGCTTGTACTAGACACCATCTCCCTCTTCCCTTTGCATTTCTTGGCCATGGACATGACTGTGTGCATGGATGGAGGACAGGGCAAGCAGTGGAGGGGAGGCAGAAGACAGAAAAGAGATGAGATAACCTTGGCTGAAACACATAATTCTCCAGCATTCTCAAGAATGCTGAGTTATAATGAACAGCAGCTTTAGCAAAGCCTCCAGTACCTCCCAGACTCCTCCAACTAACTGCACTCCAGGCATGGGTCACCATCAGGAATCCCTTGCCACATATCTATATCAGGAGAGAAAGGCAGCAAAGGAGGTTTGCTGCCAGTCCACTGAAAAGGGCCTGGCCCCAGCCCTAGCACTGAAGAGCACTGGCCTAGCCCCATTGGGCTAAGCACAGCTGCCCAGGAATGCAGCTGTAAATGCAGTACCACTCTGGCTGTGGTGGACTTCCAGCCCTGTATGTTAACAGCAGTTTGCTCCTCTAGGTTGTTAGTCACTTTTATGTTGCTGTAGCGAGAGCACAATCTGGAGTAATAGTTTATCCTATTCGAGCTCCGTGTTTGGGGAGAATGGGTAATTGGTTTTATGGCTTTTTATGAAGTCTCATTTATAATGGCAGCCAGCTGCTTTATCAGCCACTACATCCTCTGGTGCCCCTCTCTGTACACTGATAAATTTTACTTTTGACCCTGACTCGGTCAGTGCTCATGAGACACATTCTCTTGTGTCAGATCTCCCTCGAGTGCTTTCTTTCACCAAGTTCAGCATAGCGTGTGATGGTCTGAAAAAAGAAAGGTTCAAGCCTCAGTAACAATCCACTGTTTGTGTTTTCATATAATCACATCTGGGTTACTGTAACTCATTCTTCATAGCTGCAGGACTGCAGCCTCTGAACTTTGTTATTTATAAACAGCGATTGAACCATCACCCAGAACCTGAACTTCCCTTTTGCAATCTGTCTCCACGAACCACTGCTGCGCACACAGGTGCCCTGTGCAGACCACCCATGTATAAACCCCCCTGGCTACCTCTCTCCCATCTGCATTGCCCCTCACTTGGATATGAACTGCAGAGCAAGCCTGACAGTTGTATGAAGCCGTAAGGTGGCCTTAGGTACTTGAAATGAGAGCAGTCAGTTCAGACTGCTAAACTCATGTTCCTTGTGTACTAATTGAGCTTAGAACACCTGTCTCAAGTGTGCCTCCTGCCTCTGCTGCCTCTAGTCGCCCTGCTTGCCTTTTGAGTGCAGAGCATTCTTTCCTCCCCAGCAGCTCCATGCAAACACTGAGATAAGGGGTGGTTGTTTGGTTTGGTTTTTTTCCTGAAATAGAATGTTGGGGAAAAGCTCCAGTTATTAATTTGATGAAAGAGGAGCTAGAAATTACAGCAAATGGCAACATCAATCCATATAAAAGCTCTGCCTTGTTTTTCGCTCCAAAGATGCAATCAGGCAATGCAGAGTATGTGTTTTTCACAGCCACTGTCTTAGCCTCTAGTTGCCTTCTGTCAGGTGTTAGCAGCACCAGTTTCTCCTGCTCTTATTTCAGGTGTCTCTCATATTTTGTATTAGTCTCCAGAGGACAGGCAGTCACCCCAAGTCTTCATAAGATGTCTACTTGTCTAAGTCATGAGCAATGTTTGCAAAAATGGACCTGAATGCCTGATAAAACCCAACTGTGTATAAATTTGAAAGTAGGCCATTATTAACCTGAAAATGAAGAAGATCTGGAAAAGGGAAGAACTTTTCTTCTGCTTTAAAAAAAAAAGTCAGACTTAGAGAGCAATCTGTAGTTCTCTTTAGTCTGTTTGGGAAGGGTAAATTTATTTTGCCCAATTTAATTCTTAGAAGGTCAGAAGTCTCATTAAGAAAAAAAATCTGATTGTTTCAAGGTTAGGATATTCTGTAAAAGTAATAGAAACAGGAAAGGCTTTAAAATTGCTTGAATCAGGGAGAAAAAGATTAAAAGGATAAAAGGGGAAAGAAAGAAAACAAAAAGAGAAAAGGGAGCAAAATATGGAGTGCAAAAGAGCATGATCCTTTGTCAGAGAGCCCCAGATGCAGTGCAAGTAAAGAATGCTGAAATGCAGATTTCCTGTTGTAACACCACACTGGCTTGGCTGGTTAAAGTTTTAACCAAGCAACAAGTCCTGATATGCCTCTACAAATGTGCTAGGGTCACATAGAAAACCCCAAAATTCCATGTGGATTTCTGTGGAATGAAGACCTCAAACACATTTCTCCTCTCCTGGTCAAATACGAAGTTTTTGCTAAGAACCTTAAATATTTGTGGTAAGTCCAAAGAGTTCACTCTGTGGTAGGTTTCTGGCATTGGCATTGCTGCAGCATCTCTACAGACATGTCACATGGGAATGAACAGTCTGGTCAGTGAAATGCTCTCCTGACAGATCTGCCACCAAAGAAAGCCATCATGAAGGGAGCAGGGAAACTACTTATTCCCAGGAAAAGGTCTCTCAAGCAGTTCAGCTTTAGAGCAACAAGATGGAGGTGGTTAAGTCAGCACAGCCAAGTAACCATGAAAGCAACAGGCACCCTGAAGCTGAAGTCAGCTGGACACAGGACTGACCCCAAAGCAAGTCCACGTAAAACTTACCACTCCCCCTCCAAGTCTGTAGAAGCTGTGACTGAAATGGGCACATGGGGAGGTGATAATGGGAACATCCTACCTCAGGGCTCTGTTGTATCTGTTTCCAGCTGCGATGTTCACTCAGCTTTTCTGGGCAGTCTTAAACACTGTTTTTTAACTCCAAAATGGCTGTTTTTTAAACCCTACAAGAGAAGAGCCAAGACTCCTCCAGATGCACTTTATGAGACTCCAACGCATGTTGGTAATTCCTGAGCCTAAGCAGACCCTGCAGGCATCACCATCAACATCTTTCAAAACCCAAAGAGCAGCTTCAGAAAACACCACAAACTTGCAAGAAAATATATTATCCAGCTGCTGCCAAGAAGCCTGAGCACAGCCACTGAGAGTTTAACTCCCACAACAGTTACACCTGAAGATCTCTGCTCCTGGTCAAATGATTTACACCCAGCTATAACCTGGTTTGCTGGTGTAGGATGTATTGTCTGGATGCTGAAGGAGGATAAGGATTAAATAATTTTTTGATCACCTATAAGAAAAGGCAAGGCTAACAGCCAGAGACACGAACAGCCAGAGACACGAACAGCCAGAGACACGAACAGCCAGAGGTCTTCCCGGGGTGAGTGCTTGCTTCGGAATCTATTAAGAAGGCAAAGGAATGCAACAGCACCGCACAGAGGCTGCAAAGAAATCGCTTTTGGGAACATCATGTCCCAGCCAGTTAGAGATCACAGACCACATGTGATCCCATAGGTCACAGCAGCCTCTGACAAAACCACTTCCCAAGCAAGTTATCAATAACACTCACAGGCAAATCTACCCATGAGGACATTTCCCAGCTCAACGACATTATGGAACATAATTTTCAACCCTTTCACAACAAAATAAATTTCTCCTTTGACAGCTGACTCTGTAAGACAGAATCATGGGCAGAAAGCCAGGCTGTAACCACAACACTGGTGCATATGTGCATGTTACCCTCAGTGTCCAGTGCTTGTTCCCAAATTCAACCTGCCTCCCCTTGGCTGACCATTAACATCTCAACCTTGCATAGGCCTGTTTATTTCAAGCCCTTCTATTTCCTGTCTAAAGCTTTCTATTCAAAAAGCAATTAAAGTTTCATAAAGGCACAACCCCCCAAACATGAACTGCTTCCCATGCATATGATGTCTTACTCCTTTAATAACAGCATGGCCCTTGGCATCAATAAAACAGTGAATTCTCTGCCTGCTTAATGAAAGGGCAATGTATTAAGTCTATTCTCCAATGTTAAAAAGCTTTTCCTTTTTGTCAGAAGAGCTCCCTTCCCACTTGATACTTTAATAAAATATGGCAAGAGGCACCCAAACCAGTGGAGCTGCACACTGTAATGTTGGGCTGTGTACACAAATGAGTATTCCAACAACCCCTGCTCCCAAAAGCAGGGAGACAGAGATCTGTGAGCAAAACACCTTCCTTAGCTTCATCTGACGCACCAAAAGTCTCCATGTCCCTCCCTTCTGGCATGCTCAGGTCTCTGCTTTGCAGACAGCTGGCAAGCAGCTCAGCAGTTCCTGACCATGTCTTTACACCCTCTTGTATCCACATTGCAGCCAGCCAGACGCACACAGCACTGCAGGTGAGGCTGCAAAGGGGACTGGATGCCCTTGCTGACACTGCATGAGTCAGGTGAGTACATTGTGTTCACAAAACATTTCACATCCCAGCAGGTATTTGGGAGCCCCCACTGACCTGCAAGCACTGCATTTCCCCAAGACTCCTGAAACTCCACCACAGCCCCACAGAAGTCTTGACATTCCCAGAGAATTTTCCTGCTTACTAAGAAATTGTGATAAATAAATAAAAGGAGCTCCCAAACCTATCATAGAATCAATAAGGTTGGAAAAGACCTCAAAGATCAGCAAGTCCAACCTGTCACCACAGACCTCATGACTATTAAACCATGGCACCAAGTGCCACGTCCAATCTCTTTTTGAACACCTCCAGGGGCAGTGACTCCACCACCTCCCTGGGCAGCACATTCCAATGGCTAACAACTCTCTCTGTGAAGAAATTTCTCCTCACCTCAAGCTTGGCCAGGAGTTTCCTCTCCTTATAGGCCACTCTTTTCTAAGATTGCCACCTGCAAAAGGGTTTAACATTTGGGAGAAGAGTTGTGAAACCTGGTTTCCAAGTTGCATCATAAAAAAAATGAAACTGAAGCTTGAAACACAAGAACAGCTTTATCATAGAAAATGACAGTTTGCTTACTGTGGGCTCTGTGATGTTTGCCAGTGTGTGCTGGTACAAGTGGGGATCTTTAGAAGAATTCTTCCTGTGTGCAGAGCAAGAGGGCAGCATCTGCTGTCAGAACTGGTTAACTGTAGTTAAAACTTCACATTTGCTTAAAGACTTTTTGTTTTAATTGTGCTTTGACCTAAAATAAATATTGTTTGGTAATTGGAAATGCATTTGCCTGTTGAGGCTAATAGAGCTTGAAGTAGGCCATCTTCCTTTATTATGCTGCATTTGCCCCTGTCATTGCAATTTCTTTCCCAGTACATGGCATCTCAGTTGTGTAGGTTTTAGCTGAAGTTCTACAATGTTTGGGACAGTTCAAGCTTTGGTACCCACACTGATGTAATTACTTGAGAAATTCAGTTCCTTTCTTCCACTTTTTTAGCCCTCAAGGATGTTGAGAAAAGGTTACAAACAAAATTCACGTGCAAACTAAATGTTCAGAAGCAGAAAGTCCTATCACAACCAGGTGGCCATTAATCACTGTCTGTAATGGCCCCCACTCACAAACTGTTTTTCACTTTAAAAGCATAACTCTGCACCAACCAGAGCTGCAGAAACTAGAGGTTGCCAAGTATTAGAGAGAACAAAGAATGCCAATGTCAATTTAGTGGAGAAGCTGACTGCAAATGAGTCTTGGACATGCTGAACTGACAACTCAACTATCCCTTCACTTTGTTTTTGCCTTTAAAAGTAACTGAAAGCTTTCTTCCATGTTTTGACAAAGGTCAGCCCCTCTGGAAATCAACTCCCCAAAGGAGATGCCCTTTCTAAATATTAGTCTGTATGACAACTCTGAACTTACTTATGTAAGTCAGGTCACCTGTGATGAAAAATCAACATTTATTGTTCTTTGGGTGAAGTTTTCTGGCACAGAAATCTCAGAGGCTTTCAAACACACTTTCATTTTTCTGGCCACTCAACCTTTTCAATCTCATCACACTTTATTTTTCACCTCTCAATCAGAAACATCACTTTTCAGTTAATTCTTTGCAATGCTCTAAAACAGTAGCAAAATATGGCAAACAATCCTTAAAATTACCACTGTGTAAAGGAAGGAATCTTTTCACCCATTTCACTAAGTGATCTTGGGAACCACAGACAGACAGCCATGCTCTGTTTTTATCCAGTAGACATGGAGAAGTCAATGTCATCTCAAATTTCCTTACAGAAAAACACATCTACCTGCAGCTTCCTTCTACCCAGCAAGTGTAGTAGTAAAACCATGTTGAACCAGCTAAGTTCTCAGGCCAGTGATTGCCAATAAATTGATCATCGCTCGCTGCCTGATGCATACAAACCATAAGCCAAGTGGAACAGGGGCTGGAAGCATCCCTGTTGTACTGGTAGCAGAACAGAGGTTATTTCAGGAGTGTGATATGTGCTTGATGAGATGGCATTTATTTCAAAAAACACTCTAGAAAGTGTGACCTTCAAAACACTCAGGGAAGTGGCCTTGCAAGTGACAGGCTTTCAGACCCCAGCAGTATCTTCTAATTGTGTTGAGGGCCATTCTCTGCCCAAAACCCCAGAGACCTATGATGGTGCAATACCCTGAAGGCAGCAGATGCTGCTGTATCTTGACAGGTAATTTTTTCCCCTTCTACATTAAAAATATGATATGATTTTTTTTTTAACATGTTCTAGTTTTATTTCAATAACATGATTGTTACCGTTGGAATGCAGCCTCCTGTGACAGGCTCATTAGTCTGATGGCAAAGCCAGCTAGTTCAGAAGAACACAGTGGAGCACATGTTGCTTTTCTCTGCAGATGATTCAAAAATAAGCAACAGGAGCCCAAATCCTGACCCCAGCACGCATCCTAAATAAGCTAAAAATTCCTGCTCAAGACCAGAAGCTCCCATACAGCCTCTGTTCCAGCACTAGGTCATAGCAGGAGATCGGTAGTTTCCTCGTATTTTGTGCTTCTTCACAGAGGAGCCCAAGTTAAAAAAACCAACCAAACAACCAACAACAACAAAACCCCAAAACAAACCCCAAAAAACTCAGCAGAGGCTCAGAACAGCTCTGCAGCTCTCAGGCTTGCCCCGCTCAGCGCCCACCTGTGGCAGTGGTTCCTGATTGCTTCCCTCCCGCTGCCTCACAGCTCCCCAGCAGAAGGGCATCTTTGCATTCAAACCGTGGAACACTTTGCCACTGAACTAGAGCTATTTTGTATCTTCTAAAAAAAATTACAATGTGAATGGCTCCAGCTGTCTGATGATTTGGCTTGGCTAGCACAGGAAGCGGGCTAAAGATACAAGCTGACTTGAAGACTATCAGAGAAAGCATATGCACAAGAAGAATACTATGGTAGAAAGGGATTTGATAGTGTCCTTATTAATTTCAGCAACATTAATTCAAGGAATCACTGACTAGGCAGAAGCAGCATTTCAAAAGACCATACACATAGCTTGCCATCAAGGAGAGGCCTCACAGGTGCAGCTTGTGTTCAACACAAACAGAATCAGTGTGATTTAGCTTCTGTGCTCACTAACCAAAGAGACCTATGGCATCTTATACATTGTCTTTAATATTAAACATAGACTATTCTCATTCTAGCTGGCTTCCTCCACAAGGTATTCTATTTATAATGTATTTTTAGACTTATGATTTAATCATATGAAAAGTTTTTGCCAATTGGTGTTCTAGTCCCATGATGATATACTTTTAGATTAGAGCTTTAGCCAGCTCCAAGAGATATTTATCCTACCAATGAAGAGTTTAAGCAATTCACAATTTATTTTCATCTTCCTGGCGTAACAAGAGCAGGTAAAGGGAATGCTAACCATTTTCACATTAATTACAAATACTGCATTACAAATGCAGGCTGCATCTTCAGCTTTTCAGGGTTCCTCGATCTCCCTTTGTACCTGTAACCCAGACACTATGCCTGCTTTATGTTGCTTCAAGCCAACCTTATCAAACTAATCTTTCATGCTTTCTTTTCTTATGTAAACTCCAATCACTCAAGCAGAATTGTTCTATTTTAGTTTCTTTTCCATCACTTACTGTCTTCTGATAAAGCCTATTGAGCTCAGGTTTCATTACTGGGACATATTTTCTAACCTCACAAGGCTAATTTTCTCAGTCTTTTCCCTATTGAAAAGAAAAACGATATTTCAAACATTCATTTCAGGAAGCTTAAATATGGCTATACTACACAACAATAATAAAATATATCTTAAGAGGTTTATGTGGAATAAATGCTGTGAAAGAATTTCTTCACTTTTGTTATAAGCCTAGCATTTAGTGTTTCTGATTGCCCCGGTTTCTTCCAAACAGCCAAGGCTGAAATGCCATCAGCATGACAGAGGAGAATTTATGCTAGAGACTGGTGGGACTTGCAAGACACAGTCTGTTTAAAAAGCACAAATTGCAGTTGCTGTCTACAATAATTTCTTTCAATGACATACATTAAATAACTGGAAAGAGATAGCCGCAATTGCAGCAGTTTCATTTAAAAAATGAACCTTAACATATAAACAAACAGAACAAAGGACAGGAGCAGAGGCTCATGGCAACTGCCTGGTCTGTGCTGCGAATGTGCTCTCACTGCTCATTCTGATATCCTGGAGGAAAAGCAGCATGGACTAAAAACGCTTGGCACATACCTCTGGAAATGCATCCATACAGTGCAAAAATGAAGGGAAAACGAGGGCTGGAATGTTTTCATCCCCAGGCAGAATAGCAACTCTGTTTCTGGAGGGTTAGGGTAAACAAGTGGGCCTTTCCAGACCATCCTGCAGCATATGTTCATGAAACACCTTGTACTTCCTGAAGCCCCTGCAGGATCTCAACTTTATCTTGTGAGTATCAGGATTTATTGGGGGGGGGGGGGAAAAAAAGGTGGATCTAAAGCTACTTTGATGTTACTAAGATTCCCTTTAAAATTTTAGAAGTGGGTTGTTTTTTTTTCCCAAACCCTGTTCTCTAGTGCATTATCCAACCTACACACCAAGTGTTAGTGCAACTCACAGGTGGACTTGGGATGCAGATTTACTGGAATACATGGTCAACAGGGCAAGGAGTAGGGAAAGAAGTATCTCTCTGAACATTCTTTCACCAACTGGAACTCACATGAATAATCCACGACAGCTCAGTGCAAAGATCGCCTGGAGGGGCAGGGAGGGCACTGTGCCTTACAGGCTACAGTGCCCAGCTGAGCAGAGCTGCCTGTACTGACCCCACGAGTTCATGCTCACAGGATGACCTGCCTGGGCACAGGACATTTGTCCTCCTAGAGTGAACCTCTAATTTACTCCATTAGGTACAGGGAGGCATGTAAAGCAGCAGGCATTAAGAGCTAACAATTAAGTAAACAAGGATGTGTTAATGACATACTTTTTCACTAGCCTAGTGAAATACAATACCTAGACAAAAGGGAAATATTTCCAGGGACAGATCAGCTAGATTAAGTATCTGAAACAAGAAAAGAGATGCAGGTGCCAACAAAATTAGGAAGGAAATTTTGGACAAAACTTAATTAATAGAAAACAAATTACTGTCTAATTTAATTGTAGGTCCTTTGCTTGTACTTGAGCACCTGAAGAAGTATTTGCAAGCAATCTAAAACTGGCTACAGTACAACACTAATTATTCTCATCTCCCAAGCACTGCTGATTTAAAACAGAAATAATTAATTAAAAATCAGGCTATTATGGAAACAATGGGAGATAACTGCCATTAGAAATATAGAAACCCTTTTTATATGGAACACTGTGCTCTTTTAGGGGTGGATGGGATTGAAAACTATTGCAAGTGAAAGGATGCACCAAAAATAAGTGAACACAGGGAATAAAGGGAAATAATATCTTTATATTATGGATCCTATCAAGATAGGTCAGCTAAACATTCAACATGCCAAGTAAATCAAATCATCTCACCCACGGTAAAACTCAATATGCCTGAGCCCTCTCAGGATGTTAATGTCTATATTAAAGATGGAAAATTAACATTTTGGGGGTAATTCTCAGTGTGGAGTTTTGGGTCTTTCTTACTAGTAAAAAGGTCCTTAATAGTTTGGATTATCTGTCTCTAATGTTTTGCATTCAGAAGTAATACTATTTCAGTTTAAACAGAGCAACAGAATTGACTGGTTCCCTAGCAAATTATTGTAGAGAAGACACAAGACACAGTCATGCCTTAATTTCAATGACCTAAGGTACAGGCACAGAACAAAAGAACTTCTCAGATGAGCCAAGTGATTGAATTCCACTTGCAAAGGCCAACAAAGCCTGTAAGCATTGATTGGATTTTTTTTTTCCCTAAGAAATTCACAATCCTGCCTGTGAAGGTGGAATCAACAGTTCAAATTCCAGTTAATTCTGTCCATCTAAAGAAAGACTCCATGTAGATTAGAACAAGACTTAGTTTCATAGGGTTGGAAGAGATGAGGAAAGGGATTTGTTCATATTGTTCATCCTCCCTCAACTACCTTATTTATTTTCTATTTATTAAAGGAAGAAAAAGCTGTGTTTTTTTTCCTTCTGGCTAGGTAGCTGAGATTGTCCCCAGTTGGGTTCAGACAGAGGTATTCCACTCCCAGATAGGAATTTTGTTCTTCAATGATTCCACAAAGGACCAGTTATGGATCTCCCAGCTCTTCACATTTCAGCTGCTGATGCAAAGCTTCTAGCACGTTCAAGACTTTCCTAATCATCTTCCTCTCCCATCACTTTCCTTTCTGGCTCCTGAGTCCACTCACAAGATTCAGACACTTCAACAAAATGGCAAGAGGGAGATGAAAAATGAGAAAGACTCAGCAGAAAACCTCAGGTCCCTGTGATCTCTAAATTTGTTTCTGTCTCTATCAGTTCTGAGGTTTGCTTTCACAGTTCTCAGGAAGACCAGTCTGGCTGGAGCATAGTAAGTCAGGACACACTGGAAAATAAATCCCAGGCTTAGTGCTGATACAAGAAGCAAAAATTGATAGCTGTGTTATTACTTTTCTAGTGCGCCTAAAGTTTAGCTTGAGCATATGGCTCTTATGCTTTTCACACATACGTACATGCTCTTGAGGTGTTGGCTTTGTAATTATATTCCACATCTTTCCAGAGACCACTGCATAATTAACAGAAGCCTGTGGTAAAATACATAAGTACTTTTTCGTGGGTTGCTTCAAAACCTTAAGTGGAATTATTTTCATTGTTTCTCAGTCTCCCAATCTATAAAACAGAGACAGTGTAAGTAGAGCTTCATGTATTAACTCATCGGAGGCCTTTTGAGTTTCTTTAGCATCTTCTAGAAGAGAACCTCAAATTGGTTTTTTGTTTTTTTTTCTCTTATTCTTAGGTCCCCTTTGATTCATGAGCAGGCTCATATCACTGATGGCTCAACAGCGGTGCTGGCATACAACCTTGCTAGACACTGTGATGACACCATTCATCATAAAATCCATTAATATATTTGTTGAATTCCCATCTCCAGTTCCAATCTTCTCAACCTATTTATCAATTATCTTCTACATAATCTACTCATCTGCTTCAAAAGAGCTGCATCAAGCCATGAACCCTGCTTAAAGGCCCTGATCTAGAAAGCCATTAGTACTATGAAGTTTAAATGTACACTTGAAAGCTTTGCCAGATGAAGGCTAAATTTCTGTGATGCTGGGGGGAAAATGGCAGGTTTCTAAAACACTGTTCTCACTGATCCATCCCTGCTTATACTTACAACACTGGAAATCAAGAACCTCACAAAGCTCACATGCAACAAAACAGGAGTAAGGGTGAAGCCAGAGCCAGGCTGAGTGTTGTGACCCAACATCAGTCACAAGTTTCTATTTTCTTTCTAAAATCCAACACCAAAAATCCACAGCAGGAGCATGGGATACAGGCTCCTTTATCATCAGCTGAAACACCAGCTAATTGCCAGCTGCAAGCCAAAACTGATCTCACCTCTAATTGCCTGTTTCAAGCCATATTGAACACATCCGAGCAGTCAGACCCTGAAGTGAGTCCCTGCAGCTCACAGAGGAAAAAAACCTTCAGGTTTTCCAGGTACAGTGACCTGTGGGCTATTACTTATTGCTCTCATTATTTATTAATTTATTAGCAGTTAATTACTGCTACCTCCATGCTAAGGATTAATGCAAGGTGCTTGTTACCACCAAGAGCTGGTTTCGAGTTTCCCGTGTTGAAAGCCCTTGACAGATGCTGTCTGAGTCTCACACGAACAGCATAACTACCAAGACAACAGGAAATACTTTTATCTTCTTGTGCCCCATGCTGGGAATCAAATCAATGATTCCCACATGCTGTGAAGGCCCTGACTATTCTGCTCTTTCCTTTTATTCATCTAGTCAGCTGTCTGGTCCAATTCACCACACTGTCAGCACCACCCTCTGTTATCAAGTACAAGCATTCCTGAACCTACTCCCGTCATCCATGCCAGGGGATTTTTTCTTGCATTTACTTTATGTTCTTGTCATTCACTTGTCCAAACACACTGGCTGAAGTACAGCTCCTCCTCTGGAGCTGATGCTGCATTCAGCCCTATGACCCTGTTACTTAAGCAGAAACAGTCAACCTTTCTTTCAGTGCTCCCACTGACAAGAAAACATCCAAGTTTCAGTCTATTTTCCAAATGCTGACCATGAAAGACAGCTTCACAAGACTCCTATCAATATTTGAGGTTCTGCATTCAAAAAGGACCCCTGCATCACACTGCCTTTGAAGCCCACGAGCTGCATCACATATGAGACTTTGGGGTCAAACCTTTTCATCCTCTGAATTAAATGGTTTCTTTGCTGAAACAGAGGGGGAGATTTGTCTAAATCTTTCAGCAGCTGTGCTGACTGAAGCTAACCAGAAAAAGAATTTTCTGGTGAAGTTTCCCCATCTTTTAGTCCAAAGGAATCCACCTGCCAGTGCTCAACTTTAACTACTACGAGCTCCTTCTCTTCAAAAGCACTACAAAACACAGCACACCTCATGAGTTAGATGCTGACCGCACCACACCCTCACCCACATCAATTGCTTCATTGGCTCTAGCACTTGGATTGCACAGTGGTAGCTGATGCTCTCTACCAGGTCATTTTCATACCTTGTCCAGCACACTGAGAAATTCATCAGTGCACGTCCATGCTTACCACTGCTACACACCAGAAGGGCTTGGCATTTAGGCAATTTCTTCTGGCATTAATGCAGCTACTTTTCTAAATCATGCCCTCTGTAATTTGGTGTCCAAACTTTCTCATCAGCTGACTGCTTTCACAGAGTTCTTGATGAAACTCTAAATAGTTGATGGCAGGGTAATTTTTTCTTGTTAGTATTCTGTTCTCGTCTAGAAACCAGACATTGTTTTAAAAATAAATTGGTAGAGCAATTTATAAATTCATGATGTAAAGCAAATCTTATCCTTCAGCATGTGGGGAATAAAAGCAGCTGGCTAAAATCAAAGCCTTTGTTTGATATGATTCCTCACTGAGCAACTTCTGTCTGATGTGTGTAATTAATGTTTTCCAGCTATAACTACTCTAACTGGCATGTCAAAGGTCTGTATGGCATCCATACAGGCTCCTCCAGGATTTAGAATACTTTCCTCCAATAAAACTGCAGCTTGCTGCAGAAACATCCCAGACAGTGATTGAGACAGCTGCCTTTTTTTGATGTGTCCATGTTCCCATGCCAGATGTGAGTGCTGGCAAAAAAACCAACTGATGAACCATTCAGTAAGTGGACACCAAGTGGGATCCACCACTCTCAGAGATTCTCGGTGAAAGGTGATTATCATCTCTTCTCTAGGGCAGACAAGGAGTTCCACAGGTGTAATTTATTAGAGCTAGCTCAAGAGTTTGAAGCAGCATGGTCAAAACTCCAGGTGCCTTTTCCTTCTTCTGAGGAAAGACTGACCAGGGTTGTCATGTCAAGGAATTGCTCCACCCTTGAGGAACGGCAGGGTGAGGATGCTCCCATTAGCACTTCCAGCAACATCAGGGAGAACAGTTGGTTACCAGGAGGGAAAAGATGGTGGGATCCTGCCTGCCCATCTGCAGGAAGTTAGCTACTCTAGACATCAGCCTGCTGTGCTTCTAGCTACATACCACCCTGCAGGGAACTACAGGCATTGCCAAATTGAGAAGGGGTTGAACACCACCAACTCAGCTATTTGCCACTTGCCCACATCTCAGCACTCAGGTTTGCATACCTGAGTCACTGTACCTACCAAAAAAACCACTTCTTTAAATCAAGCTTCTTTCCCAAGACATTTGTAAATGTCTCAAAACAGTAACACCTGAGCAGCCTGCAGAGGGTCACAACCACACACAACGGTGGTCTGAGCAATTCCTTGCACCAGCCAAGCACACTGACAGGCTGGCATTGCTCAGCCTCTTCCACTGCCCAGACTAAGGTGGTGGTGGTGAAACAGAATTTGCTGTGTGTCATTTGGATGCTGACATTTTCATTTTTAATATCCAAAGCAGTGTACAAAGCAGCCATGGGTCACCTCTCCTCGACACTGGGCTGCAGCTGCTCTGAAATATATAGCTAGCCTGGCCCAGGGGAACGACCTAAAGGCTGAACTAAGACGTGCTTTGGGTTTGTGACTTCTAATTCCTGCACAGCATACTGAAAAGCAACCTTTGGAAACAATTGCTCCCTCTCATCAGACAAAAGCCAAAGCTGTGAAGGGAGAAATACAAACGGTTTCCACCAGAGCCAGCTGTGCCAAAAGCTTTGCTCCCTGGCATAGCTGCTGAGAGTCCTATGAGCAGCATCATTATCCCTGCACACAAGCCCTGTTTTGGCACCTTGTCTGTTTTGGACACAATGCCCACACAATTATTATTTTTCTTAATATATTTTCTCATGGATGAGCTGCTCAATATCATCATTAACAAATCATCGATCCAATTATCTGCCTTTCCATTTCATTTCAAATGTACACTCTCCTTACTGCCTCTGTGACAGGAATAGATTCTCAGATGATTTCAGAAGTAGTTCAGATGCCATTTTGACTCAATGCATGTGATCAGTTGCCTTTCTGAATTATTCTGCTGGATTAATGAAGGCATTTGATGGATTAAACTTGATACTCCAGCAAAGAGCAGATGACAATATTTCAAAATGGGAAAGATTTCTTTCACATATTCTGGTGCTGTCAGTGTCATTCGGTATTAGGCACAAGCTCCAACTACGAGAGGACACGAAAGCTCAAGCACAAGGTTTCTCTGATTGAGGGATGTGTGCCTTAATACCAGTCACAGCTGAGAAGGCAAAGATATAGGCCAGGTCAAACAACACAGCCTAATCCATACACATAGCAGAGCCAACACATGGAGAAAAGCCAATAAACTTAGCAAATTATTCTATAAAAAGGAAGGAAACATGCAGAGTTTTACATCTCATTTGCAATTGCTCCCAGGAGCATCTGAAACGGAGCAGCTCTGAGCGTGAACTGTATCATAGTGATAAGATTTGAACTCTGAGTCGTCCGCAGGGCTGCAGGCACAGGAGGAGGGTGGGCAGTGCTGGCTTTGAGAAGCATTTTTGCCATTCCTTCTCAACAATTTCTGTACACATATGCTGATAAACATCTTTCAATTAAAAATAACTCCTTCTAGCTTTTATATTTTGCCCTAACAGAAGTGAAAAACAATTAGAAGATGCATGGTAGCAAGGAAGGACTAGATTACAGTCTCAATGCTTACATAGCTGAACATTCAATAGCTCCCAGAACAGCCACATTAAGAGCTTTCCATAATCCTCAGTTTACTTTCTCAACATTCTTCCAGGATACAGATAATCCCATAAATAATCTGGTACAGCAGCAAGGATGGTTTGGATAGGTTTTCTTCCTCATAAAATGAAGGCTCTGGAGTTGCATTGTCCAAATGGGCTGGCTCTGCTATTTGCACATCTTGTCAAGGCATTTCAGTGCCATGTGAAGCAGTTTTCCAAAAGAGAATTTGGGATTATAATCCTCTCTGATGTCCTTAAAGCCACAGTGACATCTTGAACAAGCCTAGGCTACCTATGGGATTTTTAGTAATTCCTCCAACCATGAAGTTTGGGAACCAAATTTCAGATCTGCCACAGGGAAACTCAGGCTCTCTTCGCATTTTGCTCCCCACATGAGCAGAGACTGCTCTCTGAAATGAAAATAAGCCAGACAAAACTTACTCAGGCAGCTAAAGTCTACTCTTTTCACTGATGAAAACATACATGAATACTCAGTAAAGATTGTGCCAATGGAAAACAAATATCTGAGAAGAAATGCACAAAATCCTGAAGCTTGTCCTGCACTACTTTGCCCTGGCTGAGAGCAAAAAATTCTGTTCTCTTAGCCTTGAACTCTTCCTGTTGAGGCAATCTAGCAGAGAGTCAGGACTGTGTTCTCCCATCTTTATGGAAACAGGCTTCTACAGGTATATCTTCCTTGGCATTCGGTATACTTTGTAATACTGCCCATAGACTGTCAAGGAACACTTTCATCAATCAAAACACTAGGAACTCGTGGAGAATTCTTTTCCAAACACTTTTGGATGTTTAATACATTGATTGCGCTCTTTAACTTCCTTTCCTCCCAGTTCTAGCATTTGAAGCACTGTTTTCTTTTGGGCCTGGCCATGTTAGACTAATCAATAAGAAATTATACTTTTGCCTTTTTACATTCCAAGAAAGACAAATGGAACATATTTCTCTCTTGTTCATATTGATTGCCAAGCAAAACTAGAGAAAACTAATGGCAATCCCTTCCAGCATTTTTAACGCTGCCATCTAGCAGCAGGGAACTGCTCTGGCAGTGCTAACTTCATTTGCAGCGTTATTATTAACAGCATCTGCATCCAGGGTTGTATGGAGACTTTAAAATAAATTATCATAAGATTCATTTCACCTGAAGAGGTGTGCTGAATTTGGAGTCAGCACCAGTGTGCTCTCTGATCACCCCAAGGGGTGATTGGAGCAGCTGTCTTACCCATGGGTGAGAGGTGTCTTTTTACTTTAATTGACTGTTACTGACTGTGGTTTTGTCATCAAGATAACAAGTGCTGCAATTCAATCTTGCTGATATTTTGGGGTAAAAGATTATCAGTAACATTAAGGCCAGGAGCACACTGCTCACAGTAACACCCAGTGACTCCCAGTCCCTCCCAGTGATTCCAGTATTAGCCCAGTGTTCTTCCAGTCCCTCCCAGTGCTCCTAGTAACTACAAATTCCCTTCCTAGTGTTCCCAGTACTCCCACCACCCTCCCAATTCTCCTAGTGCTCCCAGCAACCCCCAACTCTCCCCAGGAGCACACCATGTCTTCCTTCCCACCTTTGTATACCAGTGAAAGCAGTCAACAATGCTCTGACTGCAGAGCACTTAGGTGCTCTCCCTCCAGCCCAGGGATGTCAAATAGGAAGAGCCTGAAAGGAGGAAAGATAAGGATCCTTTGCATTCATTCACAGCAAAAAATATGCTGCCTCTGGCACTTAAGACACCACCTCTTGAGCAACCAAAGCTCTTTTTTGGGGAAAAAAAAAAAAAATAAATGAAATAAGAAAGGCAACACCAAACAAACCAGGCCTCTTGTGATGAGAATCTTATTCTGTTTCTCACAAGTCAGTGGCACAGTTTGGAAGCGCTCGGTATTGCTTGGTCAGCTACAAACTCAAAGCACACTTTGGATCTCCATGTTGCTTAGCTGTCCTGTTTCCACAAAAGAACATAAAATTCATTTTGTCACATTTAAACAGTGCTAAGCTGCTTGTCTGTTCCCTACAAGTGTATACCTTCTGCAGCTGTAAGGCGACCTTCGCACTTCCAGTGGAGAGCAAAACTACCCCAGCTGGAGGCACATTACCCTGCTTTTAAAGGACCCTTCAGCACCTGCTCTAAATATTGTAGGGCTTTTCTACCAGCAAGAGTGACTCTGTCAAATATTTGTCACTTCTTCCCTTTCCTAGACTGTTTCATTCTCATCTACTTTTTAGGGGAGGCACTTGCAATCTGAGAAAAAGCAAGGTCTTGTTGTGTAACCAAGATACCATCAGGCAACGAGAAAGGCTTCTAGATAACCAATGGCATTCCTGGGCAGAGTGGTACTGAATAACTTAGTAATACACCACTGGAAAAATTATTGTCAGTGGAGAGTGGAAGACAGGAGTGGGTGAAATGAGAGACAAAAGCATATTCGTTGGATGGCTTCTCCAGCAATTAATTCACCACCAAGTCAAGACTGTCCCCATGGAAGGATGTGCCAAGCTAGAGAGTGAACATTTGAGTGGCTTCATTCACATCAGCATTAGAGAGCAGAATTCATCTCAGTGAAAAGAAGAAAATAATGAAAGCAACTGGGGCTTTTTCCATAAAAAGCACTTCAGTCTTTTTTATAATAATAAATGCCTCAAAAATAAGCAGGAAAAAATAGCAACAGCAGATTTGCATCCCAGAGAAAAGCTAATATTTCTGCTTGGCTAATTTGTCTCTGAATATTGAAAGCCTGACAACAGTTACAGAGTATTTAATGAGTTTAACTTTCAAATGCATTGGGCCATATATCCAAGAGCTGAGAATACTGGATGCCTTTGGATGCCTTATTTCATGCTGATTCGGAGCTCAGCTCTTAGAAATGCAGGTTTAGTTACAGACCATCAAGCAATGTCCAACACAGATTTCTTTTCCAAAGCTATTCCTACAGAGTGAACAGATTCAAGGGGAAAAAAAAAATAAAGAAGAAAAAAGATTAGGAATTTCCCTTCTATAATAAACGTGCTGAGTAAAAAATTCATCACCTAGCCACCTGTATTTCCTCCTAGCAGTGAAATATCTCCTAGAGGAATCTCACTATATTGCTCAGGAGGGACACAAGGACAGAGAATCCTCCTTAGTAACCCAAGTAATTCTTAACCAGTATTTTATTTCTTTATTTGTAGCTGTGCTTGACTGAGTTCTCCTGAAATCAGTGTAGAAACAACTGAACAGTTGCAGTGACATGCAGTAATTGCAGATACTTTAGCATTTCACAATTGCAGCATTTTATTCCAATAAGCAAAATGGAATGGTGGCAAAATCTTACAGAAACATCTCAAGATTGCTCCTATCTGTCTCTGAAGAGGGCACATTATTTGTCAGTGAGCAGTGCCAGGGCAGTGGTTAGCAAAGGGCTAGCTTCCTTTGCTGTGAAGAGGCTTACACACCTCTCTTTCTCCATAAACCTCTGTCTGTTGCTGAGAAGATTTTTAAGTATTAATAATGTAGGAAGGGGGGGGGGGGAAGGGGGGGGGGGAAATCTTCACTTGTGGAAACAGTTTTTAAGAAATGATGGACAGGCAAAATGCATTCCTGTTCTGAATATCCCACAACAGCGGGCAGAACAGCGTGTAACCAGCTAAAAATAACTCACAGCACTTGACAGCACACACTTTTCTTCCCTTTTTTTTTTCCCTCTCATACAGAACAGAACAAATATGAGAAAGCTGTCCTGTTCAACGTGCTCTGAAGTAACCTGTCAGTTGATTGCTATGAAAGAGCTGCCAGTGAGATTTGTGCCCGGCTCAGTTCAGTGCATCAAGATTTGTGCATTCTCCTCCTGGTCTATGCTCACAGCTGCCAAAGCACAGGAGGTCTAATCCCAACATCTAGCGTTATTCTCTTGTACCCAGTAGTCCCTCATGCATCTCTTCAGGTGCCTCTCACCACTGGCAGAAGAAAGGAGTGATGAGGTTGTTTGCTCAGTAGCCAGATAAGACCTTCCTCTGGCATAACAGTCCCAGCCAAAAGGTGCTGTATTGGCAGCTAATCAGAGAGAGAGAGCACCATTTTGCACCCCAGCAGAGGACACCGTACCAGAACACTACACCACTGTGCTCATAAAAGACTTTGTTCGAAGAGGGAGAACCAAGCTTGACCAGCTGCAGTTCTCTTGAGTCTGTTTAGCATTAATTTACTCTACACATTTTTGTGCTTTTCCTGGTAAGGCTTCACTTAAGCAGTAGTTTAAATTATTAGCATAAATATGGTTAAGTCTGTGTGAAAGTGATTCTAATTAATCTTGTAGCCACAATTATTGTTATAATAACTAACTGTATTTCATGACAACCTGTAACAGACTGCTAGTGCTAAAGGCCTTTTACAGTGATTCCAACATGGTGCAATTTTTAGTTTAGCAAGTATTTTATATTTAGAATAAAGCTTTTCTGGCTTTAATAGTGTATTGCTAAGGAACAAGTAATATTATCCACATACATTTATCACATTTACCACAAACATTATCATCTTACAGTTAAAACCACTGCTTGAAAGTTCACCTGCCTTATCCTGTTCCATTGGTTGAACCAAAGGTAAAACTTCACCTTGTGAGCTGGTGTGCACTGTGACTGCAATGCTACTGCAACTGATTTAAGACTCTGCTAATAGAATCGTGAGCAGAATTCAGCCCAGCCTGGATCTCACTGTGGTGCCATAAAAACACATAAAGAATGACATTCCCTTCTCCAGTCTCTTTTTATGATTAAAAATGGGCTTTAGTTTGGACCACTGGATTTCAAAAGCCACACTGGATTGACAATCATTTTAAATAAGGTCTTGTCAATGGCTTCATTTCTTTCCAACCAGGTGTGCTAGAACTTAAGCCATCTTGAGACAAACATCATCACTCGAATAAATAGTCCCTCAGGCACGTAGTAGCTAAACCATGTATGACTTGAAAACCCCAAAGCACCCCTTTCATTTCAACTGTTTTCCTCTACTGTTTCCCATGCAGAGCTACAGGCTGGGGTCAGAGTGGCTGGAGAGCAGTCAGGCTGAGAGGGACCTGGGGGTGCTGGTCGACGGTAGACTGAACATGAGCCTGCAGTGTGCCCAGGCAGCTAAGAGGGCCAATGGCATCCTGGCCTGCATCAGGAACAGTGTGGCCAGCAGGAGCAGGGAGGTCATTCTGCCCCTGTACACTGCACTGGTTAGGCCGCACCTTGAGTACTGTGTCCAGTTCTGGGCCCCTCAGTTTAGGAAGGAGGTTGACTTGCTGGAACGAGTCCAGAGAAGAGCAACAAAGTTGGTGAGGGGTTTGGAACATAAGCCCTACGAGGAGAGGCTGAGGGAGCTGGGGTTGCATAGCCTGGAGAAGAGGAGACTCAGGGGTGACCTTATTACTCTCTACAACTACCTGAAGGGAGGTTGTAGACAGACAGATGTTGGTCTCTTCTCCCAGGCAAGCAGTACCAGAACAAGAGGACACAGTCTCAGGCTGCGCCAGGGGAGGTTCAGGCTGGATGTTAGAAAAAAGTTCTATACAGAAAGAGTGATTGCACATTGGAATGGGCTGCCTGGGGAGGTGGTGGAGTCGCCATCACTGGAGGTTTTTAGGAGAAGACTTGACAGGGTGCTTGGTGCTGTGGGTTAGTTGCTTGGGCGGTGTTGGATTGGTGATGGGTTGGACGCGATGATCTTGAAGGTCTCTTCCAACCTGGTTTATTCTATGTATTCTATGTATTCTATGTATTCTATGTATTCTAAGATTAAAAAGCATTTAGGTACTACAAAAAGAGAAGGAAATTTTAGGAAGTAGTGCTCCACCTTCTTCTGGAATGGCTCCCATATAGAGATTAACAGAGTGAATGCTTCATGGGACAGTGAAGTCAAAGTGCCCATAAACTTTTATAAGAGTGGAATTAGGCCAGAACTGTGTACTAGAAGAAATGTCACCCTGTCCACTTCATATTCTCAGGGGAGCCTCACTGTGATAAGAGCAGAAGATAATTTGGCATACATGGCAGTGTGTGTACAGCACAGCTCTTCTATCCAAGGATCTCCTATCACATTACGAAGATATTTCAGTATCATTACCTTCACTAATGAGGAGATTACTGACAGTCACAGAAAAGGCCAGAGGCTTGCTGAAGGTCATACAGAAGTCAGTAACAAGGTGAGAACAGAGCATATACTAAGTCCTTAGGTCAGCTGCTAGGCTGTGCCGATGCTCCTATTAATGTGGAATGATTGCTGTAAATGGTAATATCACCATTACTAAGTGATAAATGAAGCTTTAAAGGAATTAGAGCCATTTAAATGGCCACACATCTCACACAACCAGAGCTGTTCTCATCAGTTTTAGAGATGCAGAATCTGATTCTTAGGGAGAGAAATGTATTGAATTCCACACCAGGAGATAGGAAGGCAAAGCTGAGTCCTTTTTACACACAAATACAGCCAAAACTTCTCAGCCATCATTTCCAAAGCTGTTGTTGCATATGCAAGAGCCACGATGATATTTTCAATTCTGTTACTCATCTTTCCCACCTTAATTCTGGGTTGTTAGAAACTCCATGCAGTGGGAGGAAAGAACAAGCTGCAAACGAGTACATTCTGCAAAATACCGTCCCCAGAAATAGAGACTGGGTTGCAAAAGTTGTCTGAGAATGAAATCTGTCTTGCAAGATCATAATCTATCACTGCAAGTACTTCATCTGGAAATCCCAGAGAACAGAACCTTATTGCAAAACTTCCCACAAACAATAATGTCTGCAACAAACCAGGCCACGAAGATTTGTGAGGATGCAAAGTAAGTCACAAAATGACTCTTGAATCCCTTCCATCCATCTTTTGATGACATTCCGCTCCAAACGGGGGAGTCAGGAGTTGCTCCACACCTCTACTATTGGCCTGAGAATTGTGCATGATACAGCAAGGAGATATGCTGTACCAGGAGGCTTTTCTCCCTCTCCCTGTAGAAAATCTGACAGACAGCCACAAAAACCCAAACCACCAAACAAAAAACCCACCCAAAACCCCCAAACAACTTCCCCTAGCACTCTGCTAGGAACATATCACTGCCGTACTCTCCCACACAAGGCTACATTCTGGGTCTGACACAATTCCAAAGAATCAATTAGCAGCTTCATATTGAATCAGCTGCATAATTAGGTCTACAATACACAATCTATTCTTATCAGAGCTACCATCCCTTGAAACACAACAGTATAGCTGGAGCTGTTACAGCAGAAGGCTCAAGGATGCCTGGAGTATACCTTAGAGAACAGAGGGAAGCAATGTGTTCAAGTGCATCCATTCAGTTGCATTGGATGGAGCATTCTCCAGATGGGCTGTGCACTGTTGCTTCTGTCCCTGTCCTAGCAGAAAATAGAGTGTATTAGCTGGCAGAAAGTGCTTGGAGGCAGTTTAAACCCAGAAGCACACTCATAGTTAAGAGCTGAATGGAAATGTTTCTCCAAACCAAAATTTGAGAGGGAAAATAGAGGAAAACAATTGTAAGAGTATCTGCCAAAGCACTCATTGTCCAGACAACTCTAATGATACCATTGCCATGGTAACTCTCCTGTGCTGAACCCTCTTTCTTGAGCAGCTTCTAGAAACAACACAGCACAACACTATATAGGCAGCAAGACTGGCAGGGGATCTGAGATTGTTCAGCCAAGAGAAGATAGTACTCTGGGGGGGACCACACAGCTGCCTTCCAGTACCTGAAGGGATCCTACAGAAAGGCTGCAGAGGGAATTTTCATGAAGGTGTCCAGAGACAGAACAAAGAGGAACAGCTTGAAGCTGAGAGAGAGCAGGGTTAGACTGGATCTTAGGAAGAAGTTCTTCAGTAGGAGGGTGGTGAGACTCTGGAATAGGCTGTCCAGGTAGGCTGTGGATGCAAGCTGAGTCTAGTTGAGAGGTGTCCTTGCCTATGGCAGGGAGGTTGGAGTAGATGATCTCTGAGGTCCCTTCCAACCAGAACCATTCTAGGATTCTGTGATACTGTATGTCAGGAACGAGACCTCTGTGTTGGCTAAATCTATATTATTCTTTTGGTCATACATCATTAACTCAAATAACTTTTGAATTGGAGTCAGCTTCTAGGGGTAAATGAACCAAAACCTTTTCTTTTATTGCTTGTTAGAGCTCTTACCAGATGAGAACTAAGAATTTTCTTTGCTGACAAGGTAGTACATCATTTCAAGATGGAGTGTAACAGTGAATAACCATCATTACTGCTGCCACTTTACAACAATCTCTTTATTTTCCTATAATCTTATGAATTGATGCAATTTTACCTTTTTCATTTAGATTTTCAAAGTTGGTTTCGTAGAGCAAGCAGATTGTTCTTAATTCTGTATGCAAAATTAGAGGGTTTTCAATATTGCCAATTAATAAAATGTGAGCACCTCTTCTGTAAAATTAAGGACAATAGTGAAGTCACTGGGCTATATCTTGCTGCCAGATGGGCATGCACATGGCCAGATTACTCTGTTGGACTCTCTGGTGGATTCACTAAAGTACCAAAATTCAAACACATGTTAAAATCATATTCAAACACATGTTAAAACCATATTCTTCAGAACATTATATAAAGTGCTGGACAACTATATCTGTGCCTACTGAGAGCAGTTGATTAATAACCAAGATTGGACTGGATCAGACCAAAAGCACGGTTAGTGGTGGGTTTGCATTTGCTAGCCCTTCAGCAGTTTCATGTCTTTCTTCCTGAGACTGAAGAAAAGACTTGCAAAGTGTGAATCAGTACTTCTGGATTTCAAAATTAAATTCTGTAAATTATGTGAAGTGTCAGTACTTTGTCATTCAGGCACAGACTGATGAGACAGCCAGATCAAAACATTACAGAGTCAGTGTTATATGTTTCAGGTGCTGGTTGTACTGAAGGAGTGATGATATCATTTATTGCCTTCACAGTTTATAGGTACTACACTTGCAGCACACTGAACAAGAGATATATGTTTATGGGAAGCAACTGGGAATTAAATGCATCCATTCATGGACAAAGCAATTGTTTCTGTAATAATCTACACTCTCTGGAGCTTTCTCTTCTCCAGGCTGAACAACCCCAACTTTCTCAGCCTGTCCTCATAAGGTAGTGCTCCAGTCCTCTGATTACTTTCATGGCCCTTAATTGGACCCACTCCAACAGGTTCATGTCCTTCTTACACTGAAGGCCCCAGATCTGAACACAGTACTACAGGTGAGGTTTCATGACAGCAGATTAGAGGGAGAGAATCTCCTCCCTCATCCTGATGGTCATGTTCCTTTTGATGTGGCAGCAAGTGCACACTGCTTGGCCATACTCACCAACCAACACTCCTAAGCTTTTCTCTTCAAGCCCATTCTCAATTCATTCAGATCCCAGACTGTATTCAGGCTTGAGATTGCCCCACCCCAGTTGCAGGGCTTCAAACTTGGTCATATCGAACTTCATGAGATTCTCACAAGACCCACCTTGTGAGCCTCTCAAGGTCCTTCCTTCCAGCATGTTGACACATTCACACAACCTGGGGGTGGTGGTAGACTTGCTGAGGGGGCACTCACAAAATGCAATTTCTTGTGAAGTTTAATTGATTTTTCTAAAGGTCCAAAACTCTGTGGCTCCTTTAAACTATGGATATTAGATTATTGTATGCTCACTGCTCTCCTTGATACAGGCTAGGCTCCAAAATGTGGCTGATTATCTCTGCATGATTGTGTTTGATTAGGTCACTGTTTTCCTATTGTCACCTTGCAGGATCTTTGGGTGGTTTTCCCCCTTCCACTCTCCCAGCTCCACTAATGACATTTTTGTTTCATACATTTTCCCTCCAGTTTTAAACAGTGAGGTCTAACTGTAGGCTGCCACAGAGGCTGATGCAAAGTCCTGTGTCACTTCAGAGGAACCTGAACAGGGAAAACATCCTTGTGCACCAGCAAGTGCACTTCAACTTCTACCTGTAAGCAGGCTGAGGTCTCTACCTTTCAAACATTCTGAAGTGAACTGTTAAATTTTTTCTCATGAGGGTCTCCATATAAAACAACTTCAACCTCTTATTCCCCATCCAGTCAGGTAGCCACTAAACTGAGAAAATGTGCCCCAAAGGGAATCTGGTGTCCAAGTGCCCATTAAAGTCAATGGACTGCCCTATTTCCTCTCAGGACAGATATTTATATCATATACTACACATGTCATATGTTCACAGAAGCGAACAAGTGGGAGTTCGAGGAGATGGCCAGACAAGAGCAAGCTTGGCAGGGCTGTGAAACATAAATTGCAGCAAGAGTAAAAAATAAACTATGATAGGCTTTGCATGGGAGACAGGGAAAGGCTAGGAAACATAGAAGGTTATGCAGAGAGCTTCATTAGAGTATGTATCAGTCAGCTGAGAAAGAATCAAAGTAAAATAAAATTAATTAGCGGGAGGAAGCATGATTCTTAATTGTTCTGTAGAGTTAAACAACTCTCCAGACCCTCCTGACAAACCAAGCAATATGTTTCCTCACAGGAGAGCTGACCAGCTTGAAGTCATGGTCTGCTGGAGACCCATTTAAATCTGATTCAGCTCTGAACTTTCTGTCTCCTAGGTTGTGCAGACATCAGCACTAATGCCTGCTAAAGATTAAACCACCCACAGGACTAGCTGCACCTCCTTTGCCTGGGACTTCTGTGGGTACTGCTATGATGAGGAGCAATCTGTTCCTTCACAATCTATTAATTTTATTTACTTTTACATTTTACCCCAGTTTTCAGATTTACCTCCAAAAAATTTTAGAAGTAGAATTTGCCTTTTGTTCAAGAAGAAATCATTTGATGCAAAACCAGCACAGCTCCTCTGCGAAATACTCCCCAAGACACGTCACACCACTCTGCTGACACATGAGGAATTTGGGGAGGACACTACAGAAAATATCTTTGAGTCCTCATGCTATCCCCCATTTTCAGCTTCAGTGTTCAAACAGCTCTGTCAGACTGGCAGTATTCCTAATGGAATACTCCAATTTGGAGACGGAGGGTTGGCCCTGCAAACAAGATGTCTCTGATTCTAATGTATGTGTATACAGACTGACACATCCTTGTGCTTTACTTGAAGTTTACTAAAAGATAGCAACCCAGGCACTAAATATTAAACTACACTGCAACAGGTTTAGAGCTGAAACAGTAAACTTGGTACAGCAAGGATGGAAATCAGTGTCAAGCAGGCCTGATCTGCAGCTACAGTGTTAACCTGCTATCCAGATTTCCATTTCTCTTAATAAGCATAACATGCTGTCACGATTTTCTTTCTACATGTTGGCATTTCAAATGTGTTGATTACAAAGGTCAGCTGTGTTAGGGTGGGGGAAAAGGAGTTCAATTGATTTTGGTTTTGCAGAAGAAATAGAATATGCAATGGCACTTTTGTTCGGGGGGATAAAACCCAAAATTATTGGTTGCATATAGCTGCATTAAGCACTTAAAGTTCAACCTCTACAGAATGCTGACGGTGTAAGCTTAGATCAATACAGAAACAATTTACACTTTAGGAGCATTGGCTCTGGCTATTAACTAGTAATTATACCAAGTTTGCTTTTAAACTGCTTTAACTGTTTCCAAGGTGTAACTGAATTATGGCAAAACTTAACACTGTCCAAGTGAGAACTCATATCACCACCCGGAGCATTTAATAACCTCTACAATCTCAGACTGAACTTGTCACAACTGCTCTTTCCATTTAATCTTCTACCCTGCTGACCTACTGCTCTATTGCAAACTTCCTTTCATTTCAGATTCTGCATTTTCTGTGCACTAAAAATTATTCAGCAACATGAAAACAGAAGAGGCTTCTCCTGGGAAAGAGATTGCAGCCAGCAATGGCTGCTACTTATTTCCATACTGGCCCTGCAATAGCACAGGAACTGGTAATGATTTGTCATAATTTTCCCAATTTGTAGGGAATGCTAACTAAACCCCCCAGACATTGTCTTCAGACTGGAATTGCTATTTCTTCCAGAAAACAAAGCCTAGAGCTTGGAGTTAGCCCAGTGTGGAAAATATTTGTTTTCCTCAGTTAGGAGATAAAGCTCCAAACGATAACATGAAGACACAAACATTGCAAGTTTATTTATAAGCAAAAGCGATGTTGAGCACACCTGAACACATTTCTGCTTTGCATCATGCACTTCCCCTGCAACAGCTGCTAAAATGTTGAAATTAATCCCTCTATGATGGAAAAGCCAGTTCCTGCCCTCCTTTACATAGTACCCATGTGGTGACAGAAAAGGGGGGGGGGGAACTATGCTAATGGAGCTGGAGCAGCAGGCCTAGGAAGAGAGCTCATTACCTATCACAGTGTATGCTCCCTGTCCCCCATGTCTGGCTTTAGCAAGAAGATGTTGTCACTCTAATCAGCTTTCAGTATTCAAGGTACCAGAAAGTAACAAATGAGTTTATTTTAATAACACACAAACCAGTGTGTACCAAAGGGTCACCTAAGCATGTTCACACTATCATCTCCTCTAATTAATGCCTTGTGCTGTGGACTTCACCTTCTCTCACCTTCTCCTTTCCACAGCACTCCAACACAGACAACAGCCAACACTTTATTAGCAGAACACACACATCCAAAAGTAGCAAAGCATCTTATTTTTATGCTTGCTGATTATCTGCATAGCTATATATTTGGATTGCTCACATGGAAAGCAAAAGCTGATGAGAAGAAACAACATCACTTTATATACATCAGTCTCCTCACCTGACATTTTCTTTCAGTTGTGTTAACATGACCCACCACTGCACACAGCTTTTTGACAGCTTAAGACCAGCTTTAAATAGAGGCAGAAAAAAACCCAAACAAACCAACAAACAGCTTGACTGGGTGAATATGGCTGAATTAGGCAATTATTTTAAGCTCAGTAAAAAATCTTGATCATTTGTTTGCTGAAAAGAGAAGAAAGCTTCAGCCCGGTTGCTATTTTTAATTGGCCTGGTTTGATGCCAAACATATTATCTGGAGATGGTGTTGAAAAGAAGACATCACAAGCTGAGCTCTCACAACCGAGTGTAACTCAGCTAATAGTATGATGACATTTTAAGAGTGAGATGGTTCTTTAGATAGGAGAAACAATTTTTTAGGATAAACACATTACTTAGCTGGATACCTCAACTTAGGCAGCTTTGCCTATACTGTGCTAATTCTGGCTAGGACAGAGCTAATTTTCTTCACAGTAGCTAGTATAAGGCTACGTTTTGGATTTGTGCTGGAAACATGTTGATAATTCAGGGGTGTTTTCCCTGTTGCTGAGCAGAATCAAGGCCATTTCTGCTACTCATCCCACCCCACCAATAAGTAGGCAGGGGATACATAAGAGCTTAGGAGGGGACACAAGCAGGACAGTTGACCCCATCTGAGCAAAAGCATATTCCAGACATTGTGACAAGTTCAGCCTTTGAAACTGGTCTAAGAAAGAAGGAGGGACATTCAGACTTCCAGCATTTGTCTTCCCAAGGAGCCACTAGGAAGTGCTGCGCCCTGCTATCCTGCAGGTGACTAAACACCTGCCTGCCAATGGGAAGTGGGGAATGAATTTTTTGGTTTGCTTTGCTTATGTGTGCAGCTTCTGCTTTATCTGTTAAATTGTCTCTATCTCAACCCAAAAGTTTTCTCAATTTTACCCTTCCAATTTTCCCCCCTACCCTGCCGTGGGAGTGTGAGCCAAGTAAGTGTGTGAGGCATAGCTGCTGGCTACAGTTAGACCATAATAATCCTCAACAGCAGGGAGTCACAAACTGTGCAACAAGGACTGCATCAGCCTTGTGCAGCCTGTCTCCACTGACCACTAGGAAATGAAGCATTTCAAGTAGTTTTATAGTTTTCTGTGTTAAGCAGCACAAGATCAGTTGAGGTCAGGCTGACAGTGTTGAAGGAACTGTGCCATTTCTCCTTTTGGTTTTTCCTACTCCCTTTTTTTCTCTCCCCTCATCCATTGCATTCACCTCATTGCACCATTTTTGTTTGCTTCAAAAGGCTCTACTGTCTTTGCCAACTGCCATGCACTTCAGCTTCTTGTCCCTTTTCTGTACAACAAACTGCATGCTCTTAATGCCTCAGAGTAATCCACCCCTTATGCCCAAAGAGGTCTCACCAGCCACTCCTCAGTGCCAGTTCAGGAAGCCTGCAATTGTTCCCACACAGGGCAGTTTTCTGACAGTGTCTTTAGTGTTGCTCAGCCCTCACAGTCTCAGAGCTGCATCCTCCCAAGGGGTGGCTCTTTCCAGAGAAAAATATAGTAGCCAGGTCAGTTCAGCCTCCACTCTGTATCTCTTGGTATGCAAAACCAAAGCAGCATACCTCTTTTGCCTGGAAAGCATTGTCACCACAGAACTCTACTCTGTTTTTAAGTAAAGGCAGCTCAAAGGTATATAACATTATTTTACTCTCACCTGCCATCTGCTGCAGACTGCAGAATAAACTTCCTGGGAGATTTGAGCATGTATGACTTCACTCCTTCAAAATAACAAACTGCTCTCTCTTCAACTAGAGATGTTTCTGGTGGTGGCATCTTTTCCACACTAAGCCACGCAGAGCTGATATATTCACTTTCTATTACAAATAAATGCTCTAGCTATTACAACCACATATGACCATCTCAGATTTTATTGTCTGGAAATACTCATTTCCCTCAAGTACTGCACACGTGTCCACAAGTCCCTGTACTGTAATGCTAATGACTCTGAGAAAGCACTTTCATTACCATGCAAATAGCATCAGCATGGGTTAGCACCCTCCATCAGCACTCAAGCACACACATACAGTATAAGCATCCCTAGCTATACAGAATGTAAAATCAGAGGGGAAAAAACTTAGATATGAAAATCCACATCTAAATCCATCTCCCTTGCATACTGTGAAGCAACAACATTCATATCTGCAGCTTCCAGCTTGGCTTAATATAGAGTATTTGTAAAAATATCAATCTAGATTCACACACTACACTGCTGAAGAGGGGAGAGGAAGAGGAAAAGAAAATCAGATCCAGGATTTCAGTCAGGCAAGAGTAGTAGTTCATTCATGCCTGGGATGGTCACTGCAGTCCCTCCTGCTTATACATTAACCATCTCAATCACAGCTCTTCCTGCTTCAGTTTTTTGTTTAGGTTACTGTTTGGTCTGTGGGTTGCTTGGGTTTTTTGAACAGGATGGGGGCAGGGAGAGGGTGTTAGGGAGGGAATCTAGTGAGAACAGAACCCAGACAAGCAGAGGACAGTGAGACTCCTGCAGTGTCATTCCTGAGCTTGTTCCCAAGTAACACAGCTTCCTTTCATTTGCTGCTAGTACCGACATCATGCTTCTCATCAGGAAACAGACTTGTGCAGCTCTGCCCAGCTTACTTCAGTAATGGGCACCACACTTGTATAATGTAGCTCATGTTTTTTAAATGAGCATTTGTAGCAGGTAAGGATGGCTGCCCTGTCATGCCATGCAAAGACTTGCCAGAGAACTCCAAACAAGCCAGCTCAGACTCCAGAAGCCTGTATGTTGTGTTATGCTCATATAGCCCAGGACAAATTTACATATTCACATTAAGAGGCTGAATTGTCCTGCAGGGACTACTGCACAGTACATTGCTCCCAGTTCCCCTTCTAGTTGAGAAGTCGCTCCATTCAGGCAGATTTTTCTCTGGGTCACAGAAACCATTCACACAAGCAATCACTAATAAATTCTATCAGGTAGAAGCCAGCTTGGGAAGCCACTGTGTTGTTTTGGCACTCCAGGATGCTGGATGTGTCTGTGCAGCCTCTAGCATTACATGGCACATACCAAGTGATGCAGGGATTTAGTCAGCATCACAGTACTGAACGATAGCTTGACCTGTATATTGTGGAATGCATCATATTACCTTAATGTCTGGATGTGAAGAAGTTGCAAACTAGATCTGATTGTACATCTGTTTTAACCCAAATCTACACCTGAGGCCATCTATTTATGGGCATCTTCCCCTACAGATCCACCCAGCAGTATGGATGAACTACATGCAGCACAGTCTCCAAACTGACAGTCCGATTCTCCTCGCTTACACCAGGGCAACCTGAGTTGAGTAATTTCACAGAAGCCAGAGAAATTCAGCAGGGTAAAGTCAGTACAAGAGAAGAATCAAGACAGGCAATCCAACAGGCAGGAGTGCCCAGCAGTATACTGATAGGGGTTCCTCAGCCACATGCCAGTGTGTGGCGAGCTTGTGTGTGGCCACAGGCATTTTTCTGTAAACGTGCAGAGGAAGAGCATCCATCTTAATGCTGACAGGCATTTTACACCACACACAGCTGTGATACGATGGCCACAGCAGAGAGTATTACACCAGCTGTAGGGATAATCAATAGCCTCATCCTGCACATGGCCCCTGCACAGGGTGCCCTGGCCCACAGCTGCCCACCTTCATCAATGCAGGTATTGACTCGCCTGTAAAAGCCAACAGCACACCAGCAGATTCCTAAAGACACCTTAAGGTGCCACAATATACTACAGGTGGTATCCCACTACTGAAGCAGTTCCTGTCCTTTGCCTAAGCAATACCTGAGACATTCTAGCAGAAGAGAAGCAGCACCACTGTCCCATGGGGGTTACTTACAGTCAATCTGTTTAAAGTCCAGAAAGATCCTTTGGTATTTTGTGTCTGCTGAGGCAAGGTACAAATTGATTACACAACATGAACATGACACGGGTGACTGCTCTCACGCTGTGGGGGTCAGCCCAGTTGCCAGGAGCAGCACAGACAGCACAGTCTCTGTATGTAAGGTGCCTGGTGTTAGCCCACGCCCCAGATCCTCAGGTCCGTGCCTGCAGCTCCCGGCACAGCAAAGGCCACTATTGGGAATGCTACCACAAACAAGCCACACCACAGAACTTTAGGCAAGAACTGAAATAACAGGTACATAAACAACTCTACACTGATTGTAATGATTGCCCTGGAAACAATATTTTTGTTGCAGAGAGACAGACCATTAACTGTTCATTCACCCAAGCAGTGACAGTGGCTTCTTTGCGACTGTTCTTGATAGCAGTGGATCAGCGAGAAGTGGTTCACTCATACTAACCAGATCATGCAAGATGGGCTACCCAGGTTAGTTACACTTCCATCCTTAGGTACTGCAATACTGCATTTTGCTGTACCAAAATAGTCATAGAAATGGGGGTATTTGGCTCATGAAGATATGACCTTGAAGATTTGAGCCCTCTGGGATGTAGCGAGAGCTCAATACCTTGGATAGTGGGGAGATTTTGCCCACTAGATTCAGAATCTTAAGACACAAGCCTCAAAAACAATTACAAATGAAAACTTGCTGGCGCATCTCAAAGTGAAACTTACAACTCTGATTAAATCCCTTCTTTTGCTACTGGCTTTTACCCCCTCCCTAAATTTGGTATCTCCTGGCTCTTGTGGAATAGTTTGACTGACAATACCGAAGCCAGAGAAAGCAAAAAATACCCTCGTGTAGGGCTTTTAGAGTACTGTTAGAACCTTCTGATAATTGTAATACACGCTTCCCCAAGCAGAAGTGTTTCAGGCATTCAAGAAAAGCAAATACACTGTCAAAAATGTAAGTTTCTTCAGTCAGATTTTTTTCATAGAAACGTGACCAGAAAGTCCAAACCCAAGATTGCCAAGTCGATAAGAATCCCGAATCCTATCTACTAAATACTATAAATTGGACACTTACTTGGGCCTCACAGATAAAAAATGAGGGTTTAGACAAGGCAGATCAGCTTTGCAAACTAAAATCCTTCCTTTACATAAAATAAATTATTTGATAAAAGATTAGGTTGTTTACCAAGAAGCAAGCACTTGCCCTCAGCATTTTCCTGCCTGCCAAGCGCTGTGGCAGCGGTGCAGAGCCGGTACGGAGCACACCTGCTCTGCAGCTGCCATCTGCACGGTCCAGCCACCCGCCAGCTGGGCATTTCTCTCAGGCTCAGCACGCTGCAAGGTGCTGGAGCTGCAAGGTCCCTGCTCTGGTCTGATCATGGTTGCAAGCTCTCCTAGCACCACAAGTTAGGTGGGGAATGTGGCTGCTTTCTTTTTGGAAAGATTTCCATCTTCTCTTTTCTACCACAAAATGCCAGTGGGCATCCACATGCCTTTTCCAGTGCCAAAACACCTCTTGTCCCTCTCTTGCATGGCATTGCTTTGTCTCCACAGACTGTGACTTCCTTTTGCCGCTTCTTTTAACCTATGCAGCACTTGACTCATGAAAAAATCAATGACTGAAAATCAATACTAATTCATAAATACCTGCTAGGGACAAGGGGCAAGATTCAGCATTGCCAGCTTCCAGCATTTTATCCCAGCTTCCCAAAGGCTTGGCAATCTCTGCAACATCCCAACCCCAGGAACCATGTGAGTAAGTCACACCTTTTTAAAACAAACATTAAATTTCTAATCATAGCAAAATGCTTACAAACAGAGCTTAGCCTCAAATACTGTTGGGAAAACAATGAGTGCTTCTGAGGACTCAGGTGGGAGGGAAATTCAGTCGTGACCTTTTATTGTTGGAACTGGCAGTGATTAAATTAATTTTTTCTGGTTGTGAGCCTCATTACAAAGAGCAGATAATAGATGCATTTTGCTTGGTTTGCTGTACAAACTTCTCTTCTGGCTAGAGAAACTGTATTTGTCAAGCCTGATGTTGTTCTCATTTCACTTTTTACTTTGCTTTTTCCTACTCTTCACAGTATTTTCCATCTGTCTTACCAGAACTAGACAGAGGCATTCCCAGGTATGTATAAGTACCACCCAACTCAGCACATCAGGAAAAATACCTTGAGGCAGAGATACTCCATGAGGGCCTAGTATGAATAAATTCCCACAATGGGAAGATATTTTTAGGTGATATGTAGGACCTTGCCTACATGTTGCAGATTTATTAAATCAGCAAGGCAAGCTCAGGAGGAGGAAGATTATGCCTGGATCCCCCAGAGGGGAAGTTGTGAAGACAGAATAATTCATTCACACCTTTTCCCCACTCCCAACTGTTAACAACTTGCCAAAAATCACAAATTCCAGGGAGCTACTGCCAAGCTGCTCTTTCTTGAGAGCAACTTTCATGGTGGCTGTGGGACAAGAAGCCCTTCTCCACTAGCGCCAGCTAGCCCAGCTGCTTGGAGATAATTAAATATGTAACAGGTCTAAGTAAGGTGCCACAGACTGCTTCCCAACTAGGGAGCTGTGAGTGCAGAGCTGTAAAACAGGCTGTCTTCCTGGGCCTTCTCCAAAGAGTCCCTGGCTCTGCCCCACCTGCCTCTGCAGAACATGGTTGTCGTCTGTCAGCTGTGACATTAGCAGAGAGATGTGCCTGCTTCCAGCATGCAGTGTGCCATGCTCTGTCTGCTAGAGTGCGATAGGAGCCTTTCTTTTCCCAAAGCCCTAGAAGGCTGGTGCAACGTGCTCATTGCCAGTCTGCTTCCTATGTGCGTTGTGCTCCATCTCACTAGAGCATGCAAGACACACAGGCATCACGCAGCTTCTCCCTGCTCCAGTAACTCCACTTACCTGCTCCAGTTCCCAGCTATTCTTCCAAAAATTGCTTTCACTCAACTGACCCAATCAACAATATCAAATCCCTCAGAAACACCATGGGGGCCCATCTGCAGCACCACTTCTGCAGAGAAACATAACTCCTGTCAAAGGACTCTGGCAAGAGGAGACACCAGCCATGCTAAGTGTTCCTGTGCTTGAGCTGCACTAAAGACCACCTCTGCCTCCTGGACAGGAGTGAGAATGGGCAGTAAAAAGAAACTGGAGCACTTAGGAAGAGTGCAGTGGTTAATTGGGCTGAATTATTTGGGGGCCTTTCAGAGATGGTATGTTATACATGAAGTTCACAAGTGATGTAGTACCTCCAGAGGTGAGGGTGAGACAAGCAGCAGGACACAGCTTCCCAGGAATGCCATGGACTGCCCCTGGGTTGCTGCATGTCACAACACACTTTGCAGCTACCCAGCTAAAATGCAATGCCACAGAGGTCTGACACTGCATAAATGATTTCACAGAGCAACACGCCCAATTAACTTGCTCCATAACTCATGCCAGTACTGTAGCAACTTCTTCACACAGAGAAGTCTAGGGAGTCCCTGCCTGGAAATTAAACTATTCTAGGGAGAAATACATCCACTAGCCTTTTCCAGCTGCTTTTTTCAGTCTGTCTGCTGCATGAGGTACATTCTGAAGCCCAAGATAAAATCTGAGCTAACAAATTTTGCACTCAAGGTGCAAAAGCCTCAAAGATCCTTTCTTATAGTAAAAAAGCCCAACATTTGAATGGTTTGGAAGCTGGCTGAGAGGAAATGAGTCTATGCTGGAAACTTAAGGTAGAAAATACAAAAAGCCACAATCAGAAAGATTATGAAAGGGGGATGAGAGATAGTGCCCTGACTATGCTGGGGTGATCATCCATAAATGAATTAACTACATCACTTAATAAGTCAAGCCTGTGATCAACACAGCATGATGGGCAGGCAAGTCAGGTCCTGCACAGAACATATCAAATAGTCAAAGACCTATTTTATTTAGTATAAAAGGAGGCTTGACTGTGGAGGATTAGATGCTGATCATGGTACTACAATGAAATAAAGCCCACATCTAATGTGCATAGAAAACCTTCTCAAATTAAAGAACAATAAAAGACCTGTGCCTCATATGTGTATTCCTTCACTGCTTTTCCAATGTGTTAATGGATAGGGGCTGACTTTGTGAAATTGCTGCAGCAAGCTGAGAATGATGTATGAAGTGAGAAATTCTGCCTAATGCACAGGGAATATGGATGTGCTATGTTACTTGCTGTGTGTTGCACAGATATACAATATTCATCTCAGTCAGAGCAGCAGCTGGAAAAGCCTTCAAAGCCCAGAGAGTTGTGCACACCAATGCAAAAACCCAGGAAGGTTGCTGGATAACTCCCCATGGTGTCCCCTGACAGCAAAAAAAGGAGGAGGACAAATGTATGCTAGCAAACAGGTGAGAGAAGGCAGAGGGTAGCAGACGGCATAAGGAGGCAATTTAAAAACAAACAAACCAACCCCAACCCCCAAAAAAAATCCCCAAACCACTGGAAAAAAGCACCAGAAACCCACACCACCAAAAGCAAGGATGTAAATGTCTATGTAAGGACCCAACCTCATCATTATAGAAACAATGTGTGTGTAGAGATGCACAGGAGGGATTAAGCTCCTTCTGTCTGCATGGAGAGTGTGGGAAATGGAGATAGAACAGAACAGAATTAACCAGGTTGGAAAAGACCTTTGAAATCATTGAGTCTAACCTATCACTCAACACTATCTAATCAACTAAACCATGGCACCAAGCACCCCATCCAGTCTCTTCCTAAACACCTCCAGTGATGGTGACTCCACCACCTCCCTGGGCAGCACATTCCAATGGCCAATCTCTCTTTCTCTGAAGAACTTCTTCCTAACATCCAGCCTAAACCTCCCCTGGTGCAGCTTGAGACTGTGTCCTCTTGTTCTGGTGGTGGTTGCCTCTCTGTGAAGAGACCAACCCCCTCCTGGCTACAACCTCCCTTCAGGTAGTTGTAGACAGCAAGAAGGTCTCCCCTGAGCCTCCTCTTCTCCAGGCTAAGCAATCCCAGCTCCCTCAGCCTCTCCTCATAGGGCTGTGCTCCAAACCCCTCCCCAGCTTTGTTGCCCTTCTCTGGACACGTTCCAGCAACTCAAAATCTTTCCTAAACAGAGGGGCCCAGAACTGGACACAGTACTCAAGGTGTGGTCTAAACAGTGCTGAGTACAGGGCAGAATGACCTCCCTGCTCCTGTTGGCCACACTGTTCCTGATACAGGACAGGATGCTGTTGGCCTTCATGGCCACCTGAGCACACTGCTGGCACATGTTCAGTCTACTATCAACCAGTAAAACCAGATTGAAAGAAAGATTGATAGAAAGTACAAAAAAGCAGAATTTAGTATTGTTTCCTCTCTGGTTTCAGACTGACACATTCATCTCATCCTCTTGCCCCTCCTATGTCCTGAAGCAATACCAGAAAAACAGTACATGCATTTCCATGGCAAGAGACATCTAGCATCTGACATCTAACTTCAGATTCCTTGGGAATCTATAAAGGACAGAGAGATGCCAAATAAAAAAATTGACAGAGCCTAAAATGAAAAAGGGGGGGGGGGGGGGGGGGGAGAAAAAGAAAATCCAGATTAACTGCACAGAACCTACAGGTAGATGCAAACAGCAAAGAGGGCACGGCCCCATCTTCTTCAATGTAACCATTACTGCTTTCCATTCCCTAGCACCAGTGATAGACAGAGCCACACATCTTTAAACAGAAGGTACTCACTCTGGAACCTTCTAATTTACCTTACAGGGCTCAGAGGAAGAAGAGTGATTCAACAGGTTACAGCAAGCTGGCCACCTGCTGAGTGAAAGCATGCAAACGCCTGTTTGATTAACACCACATATTGTTGCCTCTGCTTGCCTAACTTCCCATCGTCTGCTCCCAGCTTTGACAGGTTTTCATAACAATAAATACAGTAAATTAATTTAAGTCCTGATGGACTCCAAGCTGCAATGTAGGAGAGCCATGAAAGATAAACGATGTCTTCACTAATTTGGTGATTTATTGTTCCCCCAACTTTGCTCATCTTGTGACGCAGGACAACTCATTTTTCTCTCTGGCAGATAGCTTTGTCACCCCTGCTAATCACCACTATTAGCAGCACATAAATATGTTTGTGAAAGTAAAGCGTGGTTTCACTCCGACGCTGACCTCAGCACTTCAGTTTCATTACAGGCACAAGATCTGCCAATAACAGAAATTGATGCACTTATCCAGAGATTCTGCTTGTCTGCTAGCAGCATTTTATTCATTTTTCTTCCCCAAAACTTCATCTTTAAGCAAGTGTGGATTCATGGTTTAAATTACTGTCTTGACACATCATCTGTTGCTTTATAAATTCTTACAAAGGACAAAATTCCCACAGGCATTAGGAGGTAAAGGATCAATGTTAACCATCACTGAAGCACTCTAGTGATCTGAACTTATCACAAACTGTGTAAACCTAAATGGACTTAAAGCTTGCTATTTGAAAGATTTTCTCAGCAAACATGAAGGTTAAGAATGTTCCTAGTTCAATAACTCCACTTAAAAGCAGTATGATGCTTTTAGGTGTCGGGACTCAACAGCTGAATACTAGGGTGAGACTTTCCAAACCTCAAATGCTTTGTCTCAAATTGAGGACTCTTAGCATTCAGTGGGACTGAAGGAGTGGGAGCAACCCTGCTTAATTTCATAATGCAGGGAAACCAAAACAGTGTAAAGCAACCTTGCCCTCAGAGCTTTGGGCCTTCGCTGTGCATGGGAGAGAATAAAGCTTGCTTGTTATTATGCCTTCTGGGTACCTCAAACGACATAAACCATTTCTGGATCCCTACAGTCTCAGACAGTGTTTTCTAAGGGAATGGGTTACTCATGTCATACCTGCAGCACAGCCAGAACAGGACTTGACAGCAGAACAGCAAGAGTGAAGGATACTGGGCACTCTACCCCAACCCAACCCACTCCAGCTTCTCAGAGCTGTTAGGGAAAAAAAATCTCGTAGTAAATCAGGTCAGTTGTTTTCTTAAGAGGCACTATGTGTTTTACCACTCAGGGGTATGGAAGTTTTAGTGCATCTTTTCCAGTTAAACAAACATAACCCAAATGGCAAACAATCTCTTGTTTTGTTTAAACAATGTGCTATTTTAAAAGTTACACTTTACCAGGGCTGTATTTTCAAACTCATCTTAAAACCATTCTGATCTTCCAGTTCGGTCAGAAGTTGGTGTGAGCTGCCTACCAATAGAAGAGAGAAATCAAGAGACTAAAGAATGAAGAATGAAACAGGACAAATAAAAGGCCCATATTCACCATCAGAAGTTTATGGTATTCTCTAAAGATAAAGGAAGCAACCAACCATTGGAAATCTTGATTATTTTTTTAATACAGAAAAATATATTCAATTCCTCATTAAAAGTAGATTTATGCTAGATTCTGAAGGTCATGCAAAGATTTTTACCTTCCCAGTTGCTTTGCAATCTATCGTTTTTCACCTTGCCATAAACACCTGCTGTTCCAATAACTACATTTAAGATGGAGTAAAACATTATAGCAACAGTCTCAAACTGAAGACTGAGCTAGCCCTGGGGAAAAGTGCTGTATTTTTTACTGGAAAGGGGAAAGTTGATGAGGAGATGGAGACAGAATTTGGCTTTTTGTTCAGGTGTAGATTGAGAGGCATATCACCTAAGGGTCTAGAGAGGTGGGACAAGAGGAAACTGCAGGCTGAAGGCACTCCCAGACTGCCATCTGGAGAAGCTGCTCTGCAGTGCAGCAACCTCAGGAGACAAGAGGTCGCAGCACGGGGCAACAAGATTATGCCTGAAATGATGCATTTGTGTAACTGTGCCTGTGTAAATGCACCTAAAGGAAAACCAGTAGGTAAATCAGTGTGAAAAGCATAACGAGCCCATATGGCAATGAATTGCCATAGTCTTTTTAGCCTCCGGAAGTTGGGATCTGTGGAGGTAACAGACAGATTAGTCCCAGTTAGGCAGTGACATTTCTGTATTAATCCCTTCACCCATCAAGGACAATGGTGGACAGCCAATGTCAAGTGCCCAGTGCAACAGCCTCTCAAAAAGAAGAGGCACTCTCTCACCTGTCAGGCTCCACAGGGGTTAATTGTGGCAGGTTTGCCACCTCTAATCCCTGTACCACCACTTAGTTCGGACTCAGTAGCACATCTGTCCTGTTTAATAGCTGTTCTGTTGTAAGAGACCTTTCGTAGCCTTGCACAGCAGAGATGATGTTAAACCTAGACTGACTTTTCTGGCCACACCATTATGCTGGATAAAAAGCCCTCTTTTACCATGCATGTTATTAAAAATAGTATTAACATCCATTGCAGAAACACAGGGCTGGCTGACACCTCCTGAGCAGCTGATTCATGCTTGTGCTAAACCTGGGTGCAGTCCAGCTGACACAGTCAGCTAAGTTACTGCACTGCCAGTTTAATATTTTGCCATCTGCTAACTGAAAACTCTGCTGCCTGCTGGGTCCCATAAAGACTTTTATTTATTACATTACACATGGCAACATCTGCCACAGGACTCAGCTCAGCTCAACTTCCTAATTAAACAAACAAACAGCACATCTCCAGTACAGGGTTGGGTCTGACTACAGTTTGTAAAATCTGAGATAGGTATTTAAAAGGCATACATTTTGCTCTTTACAACTACCTGAAGGGAGGTTGTAAACAGGCAGGGGTTGGTCTCTTCTCCCAGGCAACCAGCACCAGAACAAGAGGACACAGTCTCAAGCTGTGCCAGGGGAGGTTCAGACTGGATGTTAGGAAGAAATTCTTCACAGAGAGAGTGATTGCTCATTGGAATGTGCTGCCCAGGGAGGTGGTGGAGTCACCATCATTGGAGATGTTTAGGAGGAGACTTGATAGGGTGCTTGGTGCCATGGTTGAGTTGATTAGGTGGTGTTGGATGATGGGTTGGACTCAATGATCTTGAAGGTCTCTTCCAACCTGGTCTGGTCTGGTCTATTCTATTCTACTCTATTCTACTCTACTCTATTCTACTCTACTCTATTCTACTCTACTCTATTCTACTCTACTCTAAACATTGCCTGTTTCAGGTGAACAAAGACCCCTCCTGCCATTTAGGATGGCACAGAAGACATTTTTAGAACAAGCCTAAGATTCCCAAATGCTCCATTTGATTATGACAAAATGACCAGAAATTGTACTGGTCAACCATCACAAAAGACACCACAGATGCACTGCCCAAGGCCATTTCAAATTTCATCATAAGGAGATCCAACAGTGAAAAACTATCACTGGCTGCAGCAAGGCTCTCCTGTCTGTGCTAGTCACCTGCAGCTGAATGAGACTGGAAGAAAAAAAAAAATGGATGAAATCCAGGCCTGATGAATTCAGTAGCAATGTCACAAGTTCTTCATGGTTTATAAAGTCAGTCTTGAACAAAAAGATAAGTTTTCTTTAAACTTATGGTCTTCTTTTATCAGTCTCTTCTCTTTTAACCCGTCTCTTACTTTAGACCCTAAAGGAAGGATGTCTACCATTCCAAACATGCAGCCTCCCAAAAAATTGTCATCTCCCAAGCTTAACTTCCAAAAATCAAAAGGGACAAAATAGCAGAACTAGGGTTATAGTTTCCATTCTGCTACTTTGTCACCTGGTTCTCATTTACTGCATTCAGTCACAAAAAGGACAACAGGAGAAAAGAAATTAACCATCTGTGGAGGAAAAAAACCCCAAACAACCCTGTTGACTGCAGTACTGTAAAATGCAAATAACTTTCTAAAACAAGTATCTTGGTTTCATTTTTAACCAACTGCAGATGCCCTGGTGCCTCTGTTGTGCAGCTTTTTATTCCTCCTTTGATTGAGGATCAGGAATCCGTTCACACCACAACAACAGGTGTGTGCTGGCTGCCAACATCCCCAGTCCCTTGCGGTAGGAAGTCATCTCAGTCTAGAAAATGTTGCTCTCTTTATGAAACTGATGATTTCTTGTTTAAAATTCTTGCCTTTAGAACAATGTTTCAATGCCTTTGACTCCCTGGAGATTTTTCATCTTTGCACTCAGTGTTGAGGGTTGTTGGCACTCTCCTGCCCATCTGCCAGGCCCAGGTGAGGGGAATCTACAGACTTCACTCAAGAGTGCAGCTCCCTAGGGTTGTGGATTCAAGATGCCATCTTGTCTCAGACATGTCAAAATCTACACCTCTACAGCCAGGTTACTGCCATTGGAATGAAACAATATAACACAGGCTGCCAAATCATCTGCTATTAAACAGCTCCAGATACTGAGTTCTTTGGGAGTGACTGAGCAGATTCCCTGCCTACTCCAATCTCTAGGTGCTAGAAAAACTCTCCATAGAAGTATTTACAGATCTGTTGTACAATTCCTTTGCCACAACACAAATAAGACCAAACAAGGCCATATTAAACAACTTCTCTCCCCTGTGATCCACAGCACCTATCTAGAGAACATTCAATTTTAAGGTGAAACGCAAGCCTGGAGAAACTGGCAGCTGGACAAAGGTAGATACTTTACAGCATGACATTTCTCCCCGTGCAGCATCACTTCACTCTCCAACATTCCAGTTGAAATATTTCTAATGTCATACAGCACTTTCTTACTTTTCTTAACCTGGAATTCTGTGTATCAGGTCCTAAAATTTGTATCTCCCAGAACTGGGTTACTTAACACCTTCTCACACATTGTAGATGAGCAGGAAATTTTGGATACTTCAGGAGATACTAATGGAATTTGACAGGTGTCAGTTAGAATGTGTCCAGACCTCAAAAGAAGAGACCCGGGAAGAGGCTGTGGCAGCCCATCTGAGTGCTTGCAGAGCCTCAGCCAGGAGGGAAAATTATCCCAAGGCTTTGCCAATCAGACATGCACTTCACCATAGGGAATTACTGCTTGTGGGTGACATGAGCTGTACAGCAGTATTTGTCAAACTGACAGGCTCCCACTTTTGGGTAGTTGCTTTTTCTGCACGCGTTCCAGCAGTGGCTCCTGCAGCCGTTCAGTTTAGCTGAATCAAATCCCAGCCTTCATGCAAGAATCAAAAGATTTCACCATTGACAACAGCAAATCCTCCTTTATGCCACATAATTCCTTGTGCTCCTGGGTCAGCTCCCAATTCAATTGGGAGCATGTCCCAGATGTTTTCTAACAGCGTTAAAGGCAAGGGCTCATTTCTGTTCATGATCATTGCTAGGAAATGTCCTGTTGGCAAGATTACCCTCTCTTCACTGAAAGACCATTCCAAGGAGGAAGAGCACAACTGATCCTAATTGTCTTCTACACAAAGCATGAGAGCTCAGGAGCTGCAATAACTACAGAATTCCCTTCCACACTCCCATTTCAGCCAATGGCTCCTGATATTGGGGCAACAGTAAAAGAAAGAAATGGAATACAGTCTTGACATTAAAAAAGAGCTTTAACAGGTAGACTGTGGCCTGTCATTTTTTCAGCAGTCAGTGTATCTGCCTGCAAACATCTTACTGTCTCCAGCATAACACTCAGACCTCAAAAGAAAATGCCATTTTTTGTGGACACCAAGAAAATATGTAATACTGTAATTGCCAACCAACACCCAAGGACTGTGTTAGCAGGAGAGAACTCCATACACAGCAGCAGAGAACAACTCCATACAGAATCATAGAAACACTCAGGTTGGAAAAGACCCTCAGGATCACTAAGTCCAACCAATAACTCTACTCTACAAAGTTCACCCCTAAACCATATTGCCAAGCACCACATCCAAACAACCTTTAAACACATCCAGGGTTGGTGACTCAACCTCCTCCCTGGGCAGCACATTCCAATGCCTGACAACTCTTTCTGTGAAAAAAATGTTTCCTAATGTCCAGTCTAAAGCTACCCAGTCATATCTTGAGGCCACACTAACAGAGAGCTCCATACAGAGTAGCAGAGAGCTCCATACACCCCAGTAGTAATGCTATGAACTGGTAGCAACACAATATATTGCGGTGTCATTCAGTAGAATTTTTCCACCAAAATCCTCTCAACCATTGCCCCACTAAACTCCTTTTAGTTCAAATAATAGAACAGAATTCCCAAACCCTTTTCTGATCCAAGTAGCCCTAAATCTGTAGCGTTCATCAGTTTTCATCTGAGGTTTTCCCTGAAAGCACTGACTCAGGTTTTTCTTTCCAAAATACTAATTAACAGTGGAAAGAAGAGAAACAATCCTGTTGAAAACCATAGCGAAAGGAACTGCTGGGGCAGCCACTTTCGAAAATGTGCAGGATCTGACTCCAAAAAATGACAAGTGAAACTTCAGCCTAACTGAAGAGAAAATTGGAGAGAATATCAACGTTCCCCCTGAAATAACTGATTGAGTATGCACAGAAAACCAGCATAAACATCGCATGATCTCCCTGGACCCTCCGAGACATAAACAATGCAATTAAAAGGAAACATTTACTTCCACTCTTGATGGTATCACCTGAGGGATAGCAGATGCCAGATAGTTCAGTGTTTATTAGAAGCGAGTAGCACGTTTGGCAATCAGAGTTGGCTCAACCCTCTCTCACATTTCTACAATTTTCTAACACCATATGGTCACTACAGATTTCTCTGACTGTCTTCCGGCTCAAGCTCAGCTGTTTCACAGAACATTTAAACTGAAGTTAAACATATTGAAGATGTAATGATAAGCAACAGAGATACTTTAGTGGGGGCTGTAAAATTACCAGGAAGCGCAGATTGCTATTTGAACAAGCTAATATTGGTTAATAAAATGCTTAGCACCTTTGGTCTCTGGGGTCTGGCCAACCAGATGAGATGTATACTTAGAATCATAGAATAATAGAATCATAGAATCAGTAAGGTTGGAAAAGACCTCAAAGATCATCAAGTCCAACCTATCACCCAACACCTCATGACTAATAAACCATGGCACCAAGTGCCACGTCCAATCCCTTCTTGAACACCTCCAGGGATGGTGACTCCACCACCTCCCTAGGCAGCACATTCCAGTGGCCACCAGATCTCTCTGTGAAGAACTTTCTCCTCACCTCAAGCCTAAACTTTCCCTGGTGCAGCTTGAGACTGTGTCCTCTTGTTCTTATCCCTAGACCTCACAAGACCACTGGGAATGAACCGAAGCATGAGAGCACAATGAAGTCCTTGAAGAATTGTAACCCAAACCATTCTATGATTCCTCTTTTTAAACAGATCTCCATACCAACATTAATGGCTAGCTAGGTTATGGGCTGGTCTTCTTCTACTTCTGCTTAACTTTTCCTTCTAAGCTTTTCTTTCCCCCTGTAGATAGATGCCTGTTTGCACTGTGGAAAATCATCTATTTAAAAATAATTCAGTCTTTGCAGATATTTAAACTAGTATCTGAGAAGTTCAGAACTTAGTTCTAGCTTCAGCAAATGGACTCGGCCACACAAGGAGAGAAATTGACCTGACCCCCAGTGACAGCATTTACATTCAGTCTGCCAGTTACAGCTTGCCAGAGAACCACCCCCGTGCTCATGGTTAAACAAATTGGTCAGCTCATAATGGAGCTGTGCTCCTGAAACAAACCTTCAGCACTGATGCTGGCAAGAGGGCAAGCAACACAAGTTGTGAGTGACTGGCATACTAGGTGCCAATCAAATGCCACTGACATCCCAGGGAATTCAGGGCAAAGAGTGCTCCACTTAATGAAGTCACACTTCCTGCATTCTCAGCAAAACATATTCTCTAAAAATGCATCACAGAAACATCAGTATGACATGGCAATCTGTTTTGTTAACAACTTACTTAATCATCTAATTTATTGGTGATGTCTGCAGCAAGGAAGGTATTCACAAGTTCTCACTGCTCCGTGGCAGAGAGCAAAAACCTATAAATCATATAAAATAGAAAAGCCCAAGAGGGTATTTAAAGCCTGCTCTTATTTTAGCTCCACAGATTTAAACAATGAGTTCAAGCCTGACACTGTGGCAATGCAGTAGGTCTGGGCCTCATTAATTTTTAATCAACTGTTCTCCACCATAGCTTTTGAAACAAACTGTTACTAATGACCAGTCGTATCTCTGTCTAACGAATGGGATGCAGACTTCCATTAAAATAATGAAATTAGCAAATTAGCTTGTTTGGACTTTTGTTCCAGTTCCATGGCACACAGCCCCAGGTAATTACAGTTAACACTACTTGCCCATATTGAAGTCTTCTATTTACTTAAGGTCTTTATTCAGGACATCCCAATTTAGTTCATCAGCTGTTTGTAATGAGTCTAGGAGTACTCGTTTCATTAACAAAGAGATAAATACACACAGGCACTACAGACTGCTAAAACATCAATTACACACATGCAAAAATAGAAACAGGGGGTGGGGGAAACAAACAGAGTAAGGGCACACTCCCTAGCCATATAAACACAATTCAGTGTTTCCCTGTGGCAGCAGCAATTACTTTCAAGACACAGAACAAGGTCTGAATGGCATCTTTGATCAGTATACATTGGCCCCTTCAAGCAACCTCTGTCCTGCAAGGCCTGAGTGTAGGCTAAAATAAACTGAGACACATTTCCAAATATTATTGTGCTCCAGAATGCCAAAGCCACAACACATTCTGATGACCTTGTTTTTAAAAACTGGTGCCTCACCATGCTCCCTAAGAACGGGGGCAGCTGCAGCCTAGTTCCCAATGAGAGGCTTTTGCTACTGTTACTACAAAGAAGTTGTATGTTGTGAATTGTAGAAGGGTTGTTTCCAGATAGCTTTGGAATGGCTGTGTTTGGTCTCTGACTTAGAAAAGAATGAAAACAACTTGTAACTGAAGGGAGAAACTTGGCAGAATTTAGTTGGGTGTGTTAGAATATTGTTTTGTTAACCTATTGCATGCCTTACTTACACTTGTGCCACTAGAAAATAACCAATTAGGATGTGACACGAGTGCCTTCTGATGGAGTATATAACTTTGCTGTGTAACGTAATAAACATCTTTGCCTGCTAATATCTTGGCCTGGAAGCTGTGCTCTAGGGTGATCAAACACCTACACCCATACTACAACAGTGAATAGATCATACTCAAAACTTCACAACAGTCCTTTCCAAAGTTACTTCAGCCCCAATGCCCTGCCTGTCCCCAGAGAAACAGGACAGCTGTGGGAGAATCCAGCTTCATAGGTGAGCTATGACTGCCAGCGCTGTAGGGCTGGGGAAGGCTTCCTTGGGGGTTTCTGCCTCACTTCCAACAGCACTACCTGGCCAAATGCAAACCATCAATTTTCTTAACAGGTTGCAGATGTAATCCTTGTATTTGCTGACTCTTCCAGAAGTTCCTGAGAGTGCAGACAGTACTAGTTTTATCGCTGCAACAAATAACAATGAATTTTCATTGTTCCAAGGAACTGACTGCAGCTGCTCCAGGCATGCAGGCAGGTGTGTGTTCCACAGTAAGCCATCCTAAAGCTCTCACATCTTTTCTCAGCTGCTGTCATCCCAATCAGTAATTTCCAACAGGTATTAGAATATTCATAGCCTCTTCCAAACAGATTAGGCGTAGGCAGTAAATCATATGAGATTAACTTGGCAAAACATTTTTATCCTTTCATGTGCAGCTGTTCAAATTTCTGTGGCAAAGGAGATTGTTTCATTCAACTCTGATATTCGGATTTACCTTTGCAACACAGAGATGTGAAAGGTATGAAGAGAGATGAAGAACTCAAGTTTTAATCAGAAAGCAAAGATAGATTTTTTTTTTTTCACTGAAGCACACAGAGATGCCTACAGTACAGACATCCTCCGGGAGAAAGCAATAGGAAACTTTCTCACCAACTCCAGAGTAAGAGCAGATCAATAAGGGCCACAAGGATGATCAGAGGGCTGGAGCACCTCTCCTGTGAGGACAGACTGAGGTCGTTGGGGCTGTTCAGTCTGGAGAAAAGAAGGCTCCAAGGTGACCTTATTGTGGCCGTCCAGTATCTGAAGGGGGTCTACAAGAAGGCTGGGGAGGGACTTCTCAGGATTTCAGGTAGTGATAGGACTAGGGGGAATGGAATGAAGCTGGAGGTGGGGAGATTCAGACTGGATGTGAGGAGGAAGTTCTTCACCGTGAGAGTGGTGAAGCCCTGGAATGGGTTGTCCAGGGAGGTGGTTGAGGCTCCATCCCTGGAGGTGTTTAAGACCAGGCTGGATGATGCTCTGGCCAGCCTGATCTAGTGTGAAGAGTCCCTGCCCATGGCAGGGGGCTTGGAACTGGATGATCCTTGTGGTTCCTTCCAACCCTGACTGATTCTATGATGCTGTGATAACCACCAGGCTGACAGCAAGAAGCAGGAGCAAGAAACCAAAAAAAATTGCCCTTACTGTGCTTTTTTGTGGCTTGTTTGGGGGTTTTTGGTGGTGGTGATTGTTTGGTTGTTTTTTTAATTTAGGACTCACATCAATAAAAAATAGGCATGCAATAGTCAGGAATGGACTCCACCTGCCATACAGACACAAACAGCAACAGCCAAGCACATTTAAAACTTGAATTCTTCAGCTATTTACTCATCTGACTTTTACTGAAGGAAATTCAACTCAGTTCTAATTCAACTCTTTGTGGTATTTTGGTTTTCTTAATTGAATCAGGGATTCACTCTTGTAGCTGGTTTTGAATTTAAAGACAAATCTTCACTGAAGATGTGAAGCTAGCTTCACTGGCTTGCGCAGCCGTGTGTTGCGCTCCAGTGTAAACCAATGACTGTCATATTAGGCATCCACAGAAGTACAGAGGATTTTCGCTCATCTATCATCCTAGGCTTCCCACTGCACCCTACATCAGATGTACCTGAATCTCTAATAACACATGTCATGGGTGAGATTAACAAAATAAACTCTGCTCCAGCTGCTCTGCTAATGACCTTTGGTGGCTGCCTGCTGCTCCATGGCATTTACACGAGCTACCCCCACACTGCAGCGCTGACAAAATGTGCTTGAGGTAAAGCTGCTCAGATGTAAAATTCCTGCACAAGCCAAAGTTTAATCTGCATTAGAGTTCACAAGGGTAATCCATGCCCTTCTCACATTCAATAATGTGAAAAGAGTAATGAAGGGACTTCAAGGCAACACAAGACCAGATGCCAATTCCTGTGGAAGAACAACCAAAAACACTTCCAAGCTGCACAGTGCCACACGATGCTTTCCATCTAGCCACCTGAGTTCTCAAACTTTTTGCATGCATGCATTAAGTGATCTCTGTTTGAAGGCTTGTCACATGTTCCATAGTTAACTCCAGGATACTCAGATACATGGAACTCCATTAGAGCAGACTGACTCAACAGTCCCGAAAAACCTTATGCCTTCTTGGCAGCACAGAAATGTGTCATCCTAAAGCCCAGCAACACTTAAACAGAAGCCTTTCCATTGACTTAAAATACACTTTGGCTCCAGTCCAGTAACAAGACTTCACTAATATAAAATAATTTCTAATCTTTCTATCTTCTTCCAAGTCCTCTTCCTTCTGCTGGCTGATAACCTGCAGAGCCAAAACCCTTTAAACACGTACCTAAATGTTAAACAATTGCTATTGAACTGCAATAAATCATTAGAACTAAAATATCATATTCCAAGTGTAAAAGTCTGCACAAAGGTTGGAAAAGCTGCTGATTTCTTCTTTACAGAAAAAGCAAACTCATAATTTATTGAGGCACCCTTTAGGGCAGAGGAACCAATAGTCTGGAGCTCCTGGGTTTGCTTCTCATTGATTCCTCAACTATAATTACCCAGCTTTGTAAGCACAAACAGGATTTGTACCAACGACTACAACAGCTCTTGAGTTCTCTCTGATTCAGAGGAGGAGCCAAAGCCTACCAAGGTTAATGAACTTGAACTTTGAATCAAACCAACATAAAATACTGATGAAAGCAGCCTGTCTTGTGATGTCCCTGTGTAGATCTGTCCAAACTAATTAACACTATTCTTGTCTCCTGCTCCAGCACACACTACATCAACCCAAGACCACTTCTTTAACTCTTCTGGAAAAGACTGAGAACTACAGGCCCAGTTCCTCCCATGCATCAGCAGGCATTTGGAGATTGGAGTACAGACTGCAGCTGCCCTTATCACTACCATTCAGTGAGAACATGGATATGAGTTGTGTGCTCAATCTTTGTTAGCCTGGCTATTGAATTTATTCAAGGAAAAGAAGCTGCTTCCACTTTGTTTCCATGACAACAACCCTAAGAATTTTGTCTCCATATAAGTGAGTTATTGCTTTTTGTGTTTCCATAGTCTAGGTAGAAAAATTAACATAATATGGTCTGAAGAAAGACAATAAAATTTTCCTATCCTCCCAACACTCCTACAGGCAGCAAATTCTTAGATTTCAGCACCAGATGTATAAATGGGGTTGAAAAATCAATCCTTATTCCTACAGGTATTAGCGACAAAGAGATGTAATTTCAAAACCAATTCCAATAAAGAAGATTCTTTTGATGCCCATGTTCAGTACAAATGGACAGAGTAGAACAGCCTGGCTTATTACTGCCTTTTGAAAACCAGCTTTGAGATGTTTATCCATAAGCTACAGTCACGATTCTCCTCCGTATATCGTTTCAGCTTCTCTTTATTGGTGATGTATCTGTAGCATTTTCAGTGCTACCAAACAGTAACTTCCCCACAATATAAAGATAAACATCTACACAAGGCAGCCATTTGGAAGTAGGGAGGAAGGAAGATTAGACTATGAACACTGTTGACTTACCCTTTGAATCTACCGGGCTACAACTGCAGTGTTTGCACCTGTGCTGGGTTACACCCACCCTGGGGGATAAGGATTGCAAGAGCCCTGCTTCCCCCAGGGGACAAAAGAAACCTGATCCAGGTGGACTTGGCTTCCCCCTCCCAAGTGGAGGGGTTCCCCAGGTCTAAGTTGGTCTGTTCCACTTACCCTTCCTGTCCAGCAAGACTATAAAGGGGAGGGCGTGGTGTCCATCTTTCTCTTTGCTCCTGCCTCACCTGTTCAAAAGGACCCACAGCTGCTGCTAGCCTCCTGGTTCTGCCATGTGGTCAGGCCTGATCTTCTTCCTGCTGCATCCTAAAGTGCTTCTCTAAAGGACTGAAATCCACATACATTGAGGGAGATGCAAGGCCATCCAAATTTGGTTTTGTATATTTTCCTATTCATCCTTATTCCTTATCCATGTAAGCCCCCCCTGTTATTAATATATATACATTTGTTAAAAAATTTAATTCTCCTACTTCCAAACTGACTCCAGATTATGTTTTGGTAGTTTTACCTCCAGTCTCCTCAGGGGCAGGGGGAGGATTTCTCAGTTTCTTGCTACTATCTGAGCTCTTAAACTCTAATTAAGGCTCAAACCACTACAGCACCCCAAATCCCACAGAGCAGGTGCAAGGTTAAAAGTATCATTTCCATTGAAACAACAGTGAAGTAGCTCTCCTTTGAAAAGTGAATCTGAATCAAAAGGTCCTCATGACAGAAGGAGCCTTCAGAATAGTCTTGAATTGAGCAAGACAGTGGCTGACTTGGAGAAGAGAATGTTTAAGCTAAGGGAGTGGGGAGAAAAATGTTTAAGTAGTCCCACTAGCAAGACACTGCAGGTGCACATCTTGTTTCACCTCAATGAGCCCACACTTTAATACTTATGCAATGCTAAATGAGCATAGAAAACTGCTTTCACAGAAAACAAACCAAAACACAAGACCCTTCTCTTCTCAGTCTTTTCTACCAAAATAGAAGAAGAATTGGATCCTCATATCCATAGTGCTCCTAGCAAAGGACATCTATTACACCCTGAATCAAACAGGCACTGCAGCAATTTCACATCACAGCACAGATGGGACATTTTTATCTCACAAGACAAGTGACACAGAGCTCATCGTCTGGCAGTTCTGCTGGCTTCACTGGAAGGCTGATTGCACCATTTGAAAATCTGAACCCACCACCAGACATGTTTTCATGATTGTGACTATCCTGGAGTTGACTCACAAGGAGTAGCTGGCAGGTCTGATGGATTCTGGGTTCCTTTCAGCATTTCAAGATGGATGGGTTCGTAGGCATGGCATTTATGCTGTTATCAAGCATGTAAGTGAGCGCACTAAATCAGCCACAGAACAATGAATGTTTTCAGGTCAGTAGAGCAGGAGAATTCAATTCTGTAAACAGTAATGGCACACAGGATTTTCTTCAGCAAGAAAAGGGAAGGGAAGCACCTCTTGAATAAAGTACGGTCAAAATATTGAAGGCCCAGGAGAGGACACAAAGCAAGAGAAGCCCAGCCAGTGCACAAGCATATGTCTGCCTGGTTTGACTTTGGAAGACATTAACCTTTTGACAGGTAGGAGTTCTTTTTTGACCTGAGACATGTGAGCATTTCAGATATGAGACAAACTGGACAATTCAACATATTCAGTCAACTTGTGTGTTGAGAACATACCTGAACAGAACAGTGTGAGATGCTGGTTAATTAACAAGACAGCAATAAGTAGAACACAGAGCTTTCTAGCAATGAAAGCAACAGTTCCAGCTCCATCCAGTAGTCCTGGGGCTGAAAGATTCCTTCCCCAGATGCAGACTCATTCCTTTCTGAACAACAGACTGGTGGTCAACACTAAATGGTCATTAATTCACTTTTTCACCTAATTTAAGAAAAACTTACTAAGCAAATTATTACAAGCAGATATTCATCTTTTGGCACAGTGCAATCGTGTGGAAGAGACAAGATTTCCCTGACAGTCTGGAAGATTAATTTGGAATTACAGAATTCTAATGACACCAGCTACAGCATCATTAAAAAACACAGTTTTAGTTCAGGAGACAAGGAAGGTCTTCAGTTAATTTTTGTTCCAAATCTGTCAGTCTTGCTAATTAGACACATAAAAATGTGAGCACATCTTATATCTCCACTTGAGTAATCGAAGAGCACCACTGCTTACAGTAGCTAATCTTTAGAATAGCTGTGAAGCAATCAGGAACCATCAGTGTCATGTAACAAATATGTAATTACTCCTCCTGGCACAGAGGAAGTCACAAGAAAAGAGTAACTGAGGTTCAAATCAAGAGTCTGGGTCATTTACACAGCTGGGCCATAAGATCCTACAAGGTCTTTGCCCCTGACAAACATGCATAAGAATAGAAGAGATATTTGCTACAACACAAGGCACCATTCAGAACACTGAGGAGCAAAGAACTTGGCAACTACCATAGAAAAGGAACTGACATCACTGGGCTGTTAACCAATGCAGTAGGGTGTACTGAGAGAGGTCTATTCTGCTACTGTATACTCAACACTGGCTTAACTCCATGCCCTTCAGGGGCCTCCTTCTCTGTGTGCAGGACCTCTGCGGAACCAGCCAAGCAGTGCCAGTAATCAGTAAAGCAGTTAGGAATTCATTTTTATTGCCTCCCTTTCTCTCACTAATGCTACACCCACCTTTTTCATCCACATTCACACCCTCAATAGAAAATAGTAACTCTGAGTAAACAGTATTTTGTTGTTGGGAGCATGTGATTCTAACTTCTCATATGACTGAGAGGAACCTAGCCCTTAAAGCTCACCTTGCTGAGAAAGAGCAGAATCAGGAGAGATTGTATTTGGCACTATCAGTCCCCATGCTTTGTCCTTCCTCCCTTGATGATCAAAATACCACTTTCTGTTTATCATCAGAGCAAGGACACCAGCTTAGAGGAATCACTAAGTCTTATACATACAACCAGGGGGCATGAGGCTCTAGGCTCAACATCACTGAGGCAATGAAGCAAGTTAGACCCATTGTGTAAGCCTGTATTTTCAAACCCAATCTCTAAGTAATCCTGTTTAGCATGCAGAGAGAATTATTGTTTCCATTTAAGCTTAAATCAAGCATGTAGAATCAAACCCAATCTAGCTTTAAAATATTGATAAATCCTGGGTGATACCAATAAATTCCAAAAGATGGGCAGCAAGGTCTTAAAAGGACTGGGGGAATACTAGGAATTAACTGGTAATTTGCACAGGAATAATAAATGCAAAAGTCACAAACAGGATCTTCATTTAAGATTAAAACCATGCAAATATCACTCCGAAGAGCAAGAAGTGAGGTACACGAGGATAAAAACGAAGGATTAGGAAGTCATGAAGTGGCAGGAGCAGATGGGCTCTTTTTTTTTTTTTTGAACTGAGCTTCCCATAGTTCTAATCTCTCTAATTCCCATTATTATTTTTAGGCAGAAGAAAGTTTCATTTTCAGAACATAATTGCCTTGCTATTTTCTATGGCACTGCAAGTCTCGCTTTCTGTCCTCCATGTATTATTTTTTGCTTCTGTGCTATTTTCTTTTTTTATATAATTTGCCAAGGCTGATTCTTCTTTTTAATCCTTTTGCAGTCTCCTATTTCACTGCTAAAACATTGCCTGGAGATGACTGGCAAGATGATTGACATTTACATTTTATTGGAAGGAATGTAGATTGCATCTTTGTGTTCCTAAAACGTTTCCTCCACGCTCCCACGACGCATTTTTTGTGGACAATAGTTGCATCCCCATCAATATTCTTCGAGTCATTACACAGTTCTTTGAATACTGACTTCTCAAAGTTTAATATTTTTGTGCCACTACTCTTTGTACATGTTGTAGCCTCATGAATATTTCAAATTCAATTGCATCATGATCACTCAACCTTATAAAAGCTCACCAGCGTTCTATCTTGTTTATCACACAGGTCCTGCTTCATTTCCTGGGACTATGCCCAGAATATTCTGAATTTTTCTTTTATTTTCTCTTTGCTTTATATAAATTATGAGAGGAAACAATCTTACACATTACCACTTGTTGGTTTGTTGGGTTTGTTTTTTTCCCCCTCTGGTGTGAAACAATTTTTATTCCAGTCAAGCTTGAAGTAATTGAAATCCTCGGTGGTCAGTGCTCCATCCTTTTAACAGATAAACAAGTGCTGAAGTATTTCTTGGGTTTCCTGCTTACCCTTTCATGAATAATATGCTTATGGCCATACCCTTAACCATTTCCAGGCTGCATTTTAACTCCACTGTCTCCAGGTGTTTGTTACTAAGTTAACCAAGTCTGCACATTACATAGCCCCTTACCTGTTTGTCCATTTATCCTTCCGTGTAGCTCCCTGAGCAATGTTTCATTAAATGACCTCCCTTAAAAACTTCCCAGACCTCCAATTTATCTAGGATTTTCCCTCTAGCAACCTCCAAACAAAGGTGAAGAGTCCATGAGTCTTTTTTTTTAATTTTAAAAAAAAAAAAAAAAGGAATTTCAGATCCCACTCTGAAGTTTCTTTAAAGCACCAAAGGGCAGAAGCTGTTGCTGGAGGTCTCACTCCCAGCAAGCTGTAAGAGTTGCTGTTTGCCAGGGATCTCAGTCACCAGGCTAGCTTACAGAGCATGAGTTGCTTGCCTAAGCCCACAAAACTCTCCTTGAAACAATCACAGAAGATAAGGACCCTAGCAAGAGTCAAGGATGCTGCATCTTGGATTTCTACTTATTCCTCAGCTCCAGGAATATGGATTCCTTCCAGCAGAAGAACCAGGCTGGGATTCTTGCCACATCTAATGCCTGGCTGGTGAAGCAGAAACCCGAAGGTTTCATAAATACATTTGGACTCCAGCAGTCTGAAGAGCAGTCCAACAAGAATAAAAAGCCTGCAGTCACTTGTACCCTAAGGCCATCTATACCATGACTTGCAAGGTAAAACTGATAGTGGTGCAGTAGGCAGTACAATTATGCTCCTTTTAATGCCATTTTAAATTAATAACCACCACCACAAAAAGCTAAATGGGTTGTATGTAAAATGTCAGTGTTTGAGGGTCTCAGGCTTGCTTTCTGCACAGCAGTTAATTTCCTCATAAGAAAGCAGCTAACGTTAGGGAAAAGGCAGGTAGACTGCAAAAGGGCATTTGTTGGATTGCACCCAGCTGGAGCCAGGCTTTGCTTTAGCACACAGCATTAATCTGCTGCAAGCAACTCAGATAAACAGTTACCTTACTCATCTATTCCATTTCAGGTATCTGTTCTGTGTGTATTTGGCCTAGAGGCTCCAAGAAGGGGTGGGGTGGGGGGGTTATTGATCCTTTTAATTGGTAAAAACCTTGCTAAGTGACAAAATTGTCCACCCACTTTCCCTAATTAAGAAAAAATCCAATTACCACACACAAGCATGGATTGTGAGTCTGTAAATATCAGCCATCAGTCTTCATGAAATGGTACAAATGGCATGCATGTTCCCAAACCATCTGTAGAGCAAAGCATTCATCAGGAATGACTTGTCAACTTGCATACTAGTCTGTAGGACAGCAGCTTGCCAGAAGGTGCAAGCATTTGGAAGTGGCCACAAACCAAGTGAGAATTACCTACATACTCATCATGTGATTGCAGTCAGTGAGGGTTTCTAGAGTCTGAAGGAGACAGTTCTGCTCTAAATTCAGAGGAACAGCCTTGCAGATCAATCATCTCTCCATTCACCCAAAAGACAATGTAGTTGAAAACATCAGGGAGATGTGGAAATATAGAACACTGCTGCAGAACATTGTTGAATCAACAACAGCTGCTGGAGGGGTAACAGAGCTATCAAGTGCTCTACCTGATGCTGGAGATGGCATGATATCCATCATACCTTGGAAACCATGTCTCTAAAGTGGCATTCAAGGGAACAGAAGCCATGGGAAGGAATAGATCTCTAATATAAAATCAAGGTTGTTGGGAAGAGGCAGAGACTGACAGTGAAAAGAAGAATATACCAAAGTCTTTACAGAAGAAATAAGTGGAAGAAGAAATCCTCTGAAGTATTCAAAGGAAGTCCTCCTTACTACAATGCAAACCAAACTGAGCTCTCAGAGCAGAACAGAGCTTTTTCCTCTCTCAGACCTATGCCTGAAGCTCAGGAACCCTGATTCAGCACTGAACAAAACAATGTCCTGCAGAAGAACTATAGAAGGTCAGATCTTGCTTGCTGAGGAGCCAGCATCGTAAAGAAATTCCAGGTAAAGCTGTGATATGGGCTCTGTTATGGCCTTCCAAAGAACCATGCTATGTTTGCACCAACATAGGTAACTGGAATGCCAACAGGAAGACCAGGTCTAAGCCAACAAGAATTCCACAAGGCAGTGTCAGTATAAACTTGCTACTCAAATGAAAAATCCTGTGAACTGGTGTGCTCTCGCTCAATCTGTGGACTGCTACACAGCAGGAATGGTCCACACAAAGGTGTGCAAAATAAAGATAAAACACATCTGCCCCTTTGTTCTGGCTAACTGGAGACAGTGATGAAAGTTAGAAGTGAGAGCTGTCAGCTTCCATACAGATTTTATATGATAAACCTCTTTTTTCATCCCAATGCTAATAAATGCTAGAAGCTATACCCCAAACCTTGCTGTCCAGCAGTGTGTGAACACATCATACAGGTGCTCAGACTTTCTTCCAGAAGTTTGTGGCACCAGAGGCAGGACCCTTTCAGCACACAGTTTTGACCACTGCATGGTCCCCTTCAAAATATTCACATCATGCCAAAGGCAAGCATGCTCTCTTTGATGCTAATCTGCTAGGCCAACTATCTTCAAATATCAGGTATGCTGTGGGACTCATGAAGGGCTGAGTCACTCAGCAATAGAAAATGAAAAATAGGTGAGAGAAGGAAGCTTCAGTCACCAAAATGCCATTTCTTGATTTACATAGTGGACATGAAGTTGTTCCCCAAGAGAGCCCCTCCCCTGCATAACTCTGCACAAGCAACTAATACATAGAATAAACCAGGTTGGAAGAGACCTTCAAGATCACCGCGTCCAACCCATCAACCAATCCAACACCGCCCAAACAACTAACCCACAGCACCAAGCACCCCATCAAGTCTCCTCCTGAAAACCTCCAGTGATGGCAACTCCACCACCTCCCCAGGCAGCCCATTCCAATGGGCAATCACTCTTTCTGTATAGAACTTTTTCCTAACATCTAGCCTGAACCTCCCCTGGCGCAGCCTGAGACTGTGTCCTCTTGTTCTGGTACTGGCTGTCTGGGAGAAGAGACCAACATCCGTCTCTCTACAACCTCCCTTCAGGTAGTTGTAGAGAGTAATAAGGTCACCCCTGAGTCTCCTCTTCTCCAGGCTAAGCAACCCCAGCTCCCTCAGCCTCTCCTCGTAGGGCTTGTGTTCCAAACCCCTCACCAACTTTGTTGCTCTTCTCTGGACTCGTTCCAGCATACAACTGAGGAGATTTATTAAGCTAATATCTATAGGTTGCAACACTGATGGTGGGTGCCATGCTTGTTTAACAGGAATTAGACTAATTTCTTTTGCAGATTTTTATTTTGCTGGAAGGTGTCCAGAGAAGCACAACAAAGCTGGGGAGGGGTTGGGGCACAGCCCTGTGAGGAGAGGCTGAGGGAGCTGGGGTTGCTTAGCCTGGAGAAGAGGAGGCTCAGGAGAGACCTTCTTGCTCTCTACAACTACCTGAAGGGAGGTTGTAGCCACATGGGGGTTGGTCTCTTCTCCCAGGCAACCAGCACCAGAACAAGAGGACACAGTCTCAAGATGTGCCAGGGGAGATTTAGGCTGGATGTTAGGAAGAAGTTCTTCACAGAAAGAGTGGTTGGCCATGGGAATGTGCTGCCCAGGGAGATGGTGGAGTCACCATCACTGGGGATGTTTAGGAAGAGACTGGATGGGGTGCTTAGTGCCATGGTTTAGTTGATTAGATAGTATTTAATGAGGGGTTGGACTCAATGATCTCAAAGGTCTTTTCCCACCTGGTTAATTCTATTCATTTCCTTTGAATACTGCCAGTCTGTTTCATTGAAGAGCTGAATTTCTAACTGACTGGAAAAAATAATACTTGTTAAGAAACAACTCATCCCATATGCTCAAGATGCTGCTCCTCCACAGAACAGGACCAGTCCACAGACACAAAGAGGAGTCTGGGCAGGGTATAACAATTCATCAGGCCTTACGCGCCCCATCCTCTGCAGCATTCACACTCCTTTTGGTACATATAATAATTAATCAGTGTTGCCTACCTGTGTGCTGTCTTTCAAGGATGATCTCAGGAGAGTGTGACTGGAGGTCAGCTAGCCAGAGGACTCTGAATTGATGGCTGCACCAGGCAGCCAGCATCATAATTTATTTCTTTCACTGGCAGGCACTAACTGCTCCTTCTGCTGAAGAAAATAGTCAGTAATGGAAATCCTGCCACCATCTTAATTATAACATCTCCAGCTTGATGCCAGATTAATGAGTGGCAGTGGAATAACATTTTTGAAGTTTGACTAATGATGATGTATGTAATGACTGAAGCATGAAGGCACCTGCAACCAGAAAGACTCCAGGGTTGGACCAATTTGTCCTATTACATGACAAGAAGGGAAAAAAATATAATTACTTGAGAATTTGAAAACATATTTAAGGTCTTTTATTTCCTTATGGTGATAAGGTATGGGAAACCACCAACATTTAAAAGAGAGCATTTTTAACCTGAAAAAGGCAACCAGCACCAGAACAAGAGGACACAGTCTCAAGCTGCACCAGGGGAGATTCAGACTGGATGTTAGGAAGAAATTCTTCATAGAGAGAGTGATTGGCCATTGGAATGGGCTGCCCAGGGAGGTGGTGGAGTTGTCATCATTGGAGCTGTTTAGGAGGAGACTTGATGGGGTGCTTGGTGACATGGTTTAGTTGATTAGGTGGTGTTGGACACGATGATTTTGAAGGTCTCTTCCAACCTGGTCTATTCTATTTTATTCTTCTATTCTATTCTCCTATTCTATTGTCACATCTTACTAAGGAACCCAATAGAGGATTTAGGACACCAGCAAGCAAACATAATTGTTCTCTACTTGACTAAATGGGGAAGTAAGGAGCAAGGTTTCGACACTGCATTATAATTCTGGTTTTCATATGTTTCCTGCAGCAGCAGCAGCTTCTGCTGAAGAGCTCAGAAAAAACGGCTTATGCAGCAGAACACACACCCCTCTTCTTGAGGTAACACTCCCAGAAAGATGACATTGAGAAGCTTTTCCGTGTTCAAAGGACAAGTCCAGCAAAACTAAGGAAGATTAACTGCTCCAAATCTATCTGTGGTCAAGAACCAAGAAAGGAAATAAACAAACCCTTTCAGCTCATCTTTATGCATCATAAACCAAATTAAATTAGGTTTTTGTTCACTGTGTTGTGCAAAAAGTAATTTTGTCAGGAGTCACTGTGATACAGTCAGGCTGCTTCTCAATCACTGCACAAACAACTTTTCTCAAAGGTTATTTTCCAAGGAGATTTAAAATACAAATATGTTTATATGAGGTTTGTGCCTTTCCTCCCTAGCATGTTTGCTTCAGATGCGTGCTGGGATACTAAATCCGCCGATACTGTTCATATTGTTCTGCTTTACACATTTCATTAAAAGTAAAGCTGCAGGAATTTTCTCACTGTAGTAAGAGAAGGAAAAAAATAAATGCACTTTTTTTATGACTGCTTACTAGCAAGACTGAAATACATCTTGTAAAACAAAACCAACAGCAACAAAGTAATAAATCTAAGTGCATAAACAGGACTTTGGTGTAATAGCTCACATTTTAGTAAATATAATGGAGCAGCAGAAATCAAGGGGATATTTACACATCTTCCACAAAGCCAGAGTACTAGAGGTGAAGAGAGTCTGAAGTGTTGTCATAGTGACAGACTCTTTAAGAACCTCTTCTCCCATGTTCATGAGGAACATGCAAAATCATGCCTCTTCTCTGGGAACAGTGTGGCCAGCAGGAGCAGGGAGGTCATTCTGCCCCTGTACACTGCACTGGTTAGGTCACACCTTGAGTCCTGTGTCCATTTCTGGGTCCCTCAGTTTAGGAAAGATGTTGACTTGCTGGAACGTGTCCAGAGAAGCACAACAAAGCTGGGGAGGGGTTTGAAGCACAAGCCCTATAAGGAGAGGCTGAGGAAGCTGGGGTTGCTTAGCCTGGAGAAGAGGAGGCTCAGGGGAGACCTTATTGCTCTCCACAACTACCTGAAGGGAGGTTGTAGCCAGGAGGGGGTTGGTCTCTTCTCCCAGGCAGCCAGCACCAGAACAAGAGGACACAGTCTCAAGCTGCACCAGGGGAGGTTTAGGCTGGAGGTTAGGAAGAAGTTCTACACAGAGAGAGTGATTTCCCATTGGAATGGGCTACCTGGGGAGTGGTGGAGTCACCATCCCTGGAGGTGTTCAGGAGGAGACTTGATAGGGTGCTCGGTTGCATGGTTTAGTTGATTAGGTGGTGTTGGATGATAGGTTGGACGCAATGATCTCAAAGGCCTCTTCCAACCTGGTTAATTCTATTCTTTAAGAACCTCTTTTCCCATGTTCACAAGGACCATGCAAAATTATGCCTCTTCTCTGGAGAACAGCATTTACAAAAGTTCCTCTATTGTTTTTGTAGATGCAGTTTGTATTTATAAGGTACATACCCTACTCTGACAACCTTTAACTGCTGGTTCAGCCACAGTAAGAGAGTTTAAATAGTTGCCAAATTTTCAATGGAAATGCAACAGTAGATGCAGAAATACAGGACCAAGTTTCAAGATGAAAGCTCCATTGGAAGAAATTAGTTGGCCTGCATGCATATATATATATATATGTGTGTGTGTGCATATATATATATAATGTAGAGATGTAAGACTGATAAAGCTATCTATCTATTTTAAGCCACTGAATTTTGACAGTAGAAAAGAAATATGCCAAATGATTTAGAGATCACTGGAAAAATGTATTTGCAGGAGAAGCTTGCAATAGGAAACTTCTGTCCAAGGGAACATTTTGCTATGGAACAGGCACAAATTGTTAAGTTAAAAATTACTTGAATGTAAAAATGAAACAACAGAAAAAAAGCCAGCCCCACAACCTTTAAAGTCTAAAAATTCACCTAAGACTGAGGGTTGCAAAGCTTAGGCAGTAATCACACAGAACTTCAGAGAAATGGGATACAGGTTCTCTCATTCCTTCCTTGTGCACAATGGAAGCGAGAGCTCTGCCTCCACTGCCAAAGCATCTCTTTGACAGCTGATGCTGGTTACTCCTTTGGGTAGCATCTAGCCTGAGCGAAATCAAGTGTCACAGGCTTTGACCTTCAGCAGTGACTCTTCTCTAATTAAGAGAGCATGATACTGGGAAGTGGAAATATTGATTTGTTTACAAGAAAAAGGTAATTTGGGCTGCTTCCTGCAAGAACAGGATTTTTGCACATCTGTATCTGGCAGAAAAAGCTGAACAGAGAAGCAGTATTTGTAAGATAATTGGAATTTATGGTTAACAGCACAGACAGACAAGGGTTAAAGACATCATTTAAACGTTTTGTGTCACATACACTGTGTCATCTACTCCCAGCAGTGCTTCTCTGCTCCCACACTGAACCGAGAACTGTGCAGTATGTGTGTGCTCCATAAACACATTACTGTTAGAAACACAGGGCAGTACTAAGGCAAAACAGTATTTCCATCAGTTAATCCTACATTTGCTCTGTGCTGACCCAAATGCACATCATCTTGTGATATCCAGAGAGGAACTGAGCTGTGGACTGCTAGAAAATATAAATAAATAAATGAATAAAATTTTTAAAAAGGAAAGTTAAATGAAAAATTGAGTTTCTAACTGAAATATTCTATAGCTGTTGCTTTTAAAATGCCCTCTAATAACATGATTTGCTTTTCTCCCAATCAAGAAACTTACTACCTTAATCGATTTTGGCCTGCAGCTGACATGAGGTTCCAAAAGACTTCCTCCTCTAACAGCCTGTCTTCACTTCATGTGACACCTCTGCCTTTATCTCTGCTTTTGCCTCAACAAGAGCAAAAAGCACAATGCAACGTGGATGATGTCACCTAGAGGTTAACAGCAAGATTCTCACAAGAAAACCATAGTGCTTGAGACCTTTCTTAGGAGGCTCTGCAATTGTGTTTCGGAATGAGAACATTTGACCTAGCAGTTGTTTGCTGTGGGATCAATAACGTTGGAAGAAGTTCTGCATATATACAATTTCTTTTCTTTTTATATTTGCTGGGTTTTTGTAGATCAACTCCAGGAAGTTCAGCAGCAGTGAGATGAAGAGACATGGTAGGTGAACTGCAGAGCAGAGGAGCTGCAGCATTCCTGAGAGCCTGATGTCAGGAAATGAGCTCCTCAATCCCACCTCTACACTGACACACACAGCCCTGTTGTAGTTTGCACAAAATAGTCATTACCCAGGTGAACAGACCACAAACATCCAAAATCTGCAACTACCAGCTACAGCCTCAGGTTAAAACTAATGGAAAAGGTCTGACACACTTGCAGGGCAGCTCTTTTTCTGGGGAGTTGTTTTCCCTTCACTGGTAGGGAGGGATGCTCATAGCTTCTCCTGATTTTGTGTAGGACAGTCACCATTGTCTCCATATGAATTATGGAAAGGAGAGAGAAAGTCTAAACCATAAGCCCTGTTATGACTTCCAAAACACATTTTCTGTTGTGTTGGAGTGTAGGCCAGCTCCCAGGCTCACTGCCTCTAGACTTTTGTCTTATGTTTTCAGAATATTTCAGTATTTACACTGCTTTGCCACCTACAGCCCCAAATTATACACTGATGTTTGGTTTGGCACAAAATCATGGTCTCTTAGGAGTAAGAAAATCCAAGCCAAAAAGAATTTACACTCAGAAGAGAGAGGGAAAGAAGCAATCCTACTCTTATGGATTCATAGTGCATTTTACTCTGCAGGTACTCTGAAGTTTTCTGCCTATTTTAATTGCAGGTCAAACAGAAGAAAGCTATGGACAAGGAAATGTAGGTGGAAGTGCTGAAAATGGTGGTGGTGGGGGTTGTTTTCTTTTTCAGGGCAGACTATAGGTAAAACACTCTCTACCTGTCCATCCCCTCCCCAAGCCAGGGAGCTTGGAACATCTGCCCCTCTAGAAGGAGACTGCTGATATTCTCATTCTCTATCAGATGAATCTTTGAGTGCTGCAATGTTTATGTATTTAAATGCAGATTTGAAAGGGAAGTGACTGTTGAATTTAGCTCAAACTCTCAACATTTGCATTGGTTTTAATTTTAACTGAACATTTTGTTCACAAAGTTAGTGATTTTTACCACAGCTCAGACTATGCCTTTCAAAGTAGTTTATGCCTGGGAGGGCCAAAAAGAAAGAAGATTGCATGGCTAAGGGGTACAGAAGATGACTGGTGGGCTGTTTGCCCTCTCTCTCTTATCATTTTAACTTTAGAAAAACAGCTTCCCAGACTTCTCTCACCCAGAGTTCATCAGGTCACAGCCACAATGCTGAAGCTCATTGTCAGTTGAATTAAAAGCTGCATGATAGAGCTGCCCTGCTTTGTGTGTGAAAAAAAGTCAGAAACCTTCTCTTTGAAATGCAGAGGTGATGCAGAGGAGTAATACCAGCATGTTTTGTTTTGAGGTTTCTAGCAACCGTTCTACACATTCCCCTTAGCCATGCAGTCTTCTTTCTTTGTGGCCCTCCCAGGCATAAACTACTTTGAAAGGCACAGTCTGAGCTGTGGTAAAAATCACTAACCTTGTGAACAAAATGTTCAGTTAAAATTAAAACCAATGCAAATGTTGAGAGTTTGAGCTAAATTCAACAGTCACTTCCCTTTCAAATCTGCATTTAAATACATAAACACTGCAGCACTCAAAGATTTATCTGATAGAAAATGAGAATATCAGCAATCTCCTTCTAGAGGGGCAGATGTTAGAGTTGGTTTTGTGATTTTTCACAGATGTTCCCCTCCCAGTATATTTAAAATTGAATTTCTATCTTGGTTCTGGAAATCCACGTTCTCACACCACAATGCAGGCAGCTGATACAGGCTCTCAACACGTTTCGTGGTAACTGTACAAACAGCCAGAACTAAAAAAGAAAGAACCACCCAAATGTGTCTATGGTGTGGGGTGAGCTCCACCTTGTCTTCTGTAGCTTTTCTGATATAACTGAGGACACAACTAACTCAGCCCCTCCATACAGACTGAAAATTCTGGGGTTTGTTACCCACATTACAAACTGCCATCAGCACTCAGAGTGCAGGGTCTCATTGCTCTGAACATTGTCCTGTCTTTTGCTAGGAGCTTGCATCTGCCTCAAGGACCTTCCAGGGTGGAGTCAAGATGGTTAAAGCTGTCAGTGTCCTCACCCTGGCACATGGGAAAGAGACACATTCTTGCAGATTGCTTAAAAACGTGCTTAATGCCATTATCAGAGCCATTGCTATCTAACTGCACACAGCAAAGGCAGCAGCAAGGAGCCCACCTCTTAGCACTCTTACTGGCTAAACAAGAGACAACAATAACATTTTGAGACGTGATAGAACAGAAGAGAAAAAAAACCTTCCTGAGAATCCAAAGTGAAGGACAGAAGATGAAGGGAGAACATCAAAACTTCTCCAAAACTTCTCCGACAGTAAAAACCAACTTGAAGCAGGGCCCTGCATAAAATGGCAAATGGCAGCCTCAGGGGCGGCCCCTAAATCAGCTGTGTCAGGAGCAGGATCAGAAGGGCACCACACTCTCCTAGTGTCCAGTTATATCCTGCAGGGCACTGGTCACTCACATACTCTCTTTGAAGTCACAGACATTTCCCCTTCCAGGCAGGTCAAGAGAGCCAAGCCAAGAAGCTGGAGTGTCCTGAGCAAAGCAAGCAGCACTTCAAAATATCTGCCTCGCCGCAATTTTTGAGTCTGATTCACCTGAAGTGGTATTAATAAGGAACACTATTTCTTATACTTAATGGCAGGCAGTGACCAGAGGCCAGGTAGCACAGCTTTTGCAGAAGGGAACCTGAATGATCACTTTTTTGGTTTGTCATTGCCTTACCAGCTCCCAAGCACTGAAGCAGCCAAAACAGGAGCTAGATAGGACATCAAGACAGAAGCATCAGCAGGAAAGGCTACTACAAATCTGGGAGAAATAAGAATATGCATTTCTTAAGGGGAAGGTCAGGAATGAAAAATGGATGTCTCTTGTAGCATAAATCAGCTTTTCTATAACCTCCTATGCAATTAGACTCAAAGTAGCCTGAAGCAGACTGTCCCATTTGGTCTTCCACAGGTGTCTGGGGTAGGTAGATGAGGGACAGAAATGAGACTAAAATCAGACTGGGGAAATACATCTTACAAAGTGATACCATTCCTGCCTTTGTCTCTTGATGAGCCTGCTCATGTCAAGATGACAAACAAAAGCAATGGCACTAAAGGTAACAGAAAAAGAACCAAACACATAGCAGCTTTCCTATAGCCACAGAAGTCCACCCTCTGGTCTACAAAATCCAAGCACAGTGTGTCCAGCTCGGTGTTTCACAGTCATGCAACACATGTCCTGTAGAAAACACCGCTAAAGGCTGTTCAAAATGTTAGAACAAAGACACAGAGAGATGTGAAGTATGGACAACTTCATAGCCACATTTCTCTGCATCTTCTCCTAAGCCTTTCCTCTTGCAACATCAGGAAATTAGAGATGAGGTAAAGGAGGAGTAGGGGATACTAGAAGGGGCTCTGCAAGATACAGATTAAGTGGTTTAGTATCTATAGCTACATGCAGTGCAAACCCTACCATACGATCATCTCAGCAGGTAATTGTAGGCAGAGCAGCTGCCCACAGAGAGGTTTAGCAAGCTAAATCACCGTCGCAGTTTGTCCTAGGTGCAAGGACATGGATGTCTAAACCCTGAATGAGAAATGATTGATTTTTGATTATTTTTTTGTTTGTTTGTTAAAAAGCACTCATGATTTTCATCATGGATCAGATCACAATCACTGCCTTTTCTTGCCTAGCAAACCGGTGTCTCGTTGGGAGTCGGAAACCAGTGAAGATCAATGGCATAGAGCTTTGTTTCATTTCTCCTCACTAACACAGCTAGCACAGCTCTTCCAAAGTTCTTCATTCTGGACAATCATTAAAAACTTTTTTTCCCAGTTGCAGAAATAAAAGGGGAAAGGTTTGTGGACTCTGACAAGTTCTACAAGGCCTCCTGCTTCCCAGAGTTCACCCGCAGGAGTTAACTCCCCTCCTGCTTCTGCTCATTATCACCACTGCTGGCATTTAAACAAAAAAAAGAATAAAAAATGTTTTCCTCTCTCAAATCTCTGATCTCATTTATCTTGAGACTGAAAGTCTAACACAGAATTTATCACATTAGAAGCGTTATTTCCCTGGCAACAGACTGATATAGCTACCACTATCAAGCAAGAGACAATAAGCTGTGACTGGAAAGCAGAACTGCGTTCAGGGAGAAGCATTGCCTCGCATAAAGATTCCCCATTTGACATAATCACTCTCTCTCCAGCTCTAAAAGATGTTCTCAAAACAAGTTTCTTCCCTCTGCTTAGAGAGCAGCAGGATGGGCAGCCTGAAACAGTTTTCTCAGGGAATCCCCTGGGTAGTCCACAAGGATAGTCCTTTGCCACAACTGCAGGGCCTGTGTAAGACACCTACCCTACTGCAAACTGAAAGTTTGCCATTCTGGTTTTCCCAGGCTCAGATGTTGGAGAAGAACAAGCTGGGGTGAGAGGTGTTCAGGAACAGAGCTGGGTGCCCAACACCCCAAAGAGCTCTCAGGCAGTCTTGGGGCATGTCTCCCATGCACAATCAATCCAAATGGATAAAGACATGGAGAACCAAGAGTGCAGGAGCTTCTTCTCTGGAGCTTTACAAAAATAATTCAGTTGTAATTGGAGAAAGTGGGACTCATGGAACATTTTCCTTCCCACCAGGCAGATGAATCTATGATTTGTATTCTCTGATTTTAAATGAGATTCTCACCCATCTTCAGTGGATTTGATTGATACTGCACATGAGGCCACTCAGTAAAATGATACAGTGTAGATCATAGCATGAAAGATAATTTTCCCCGAAATGCATGTAGCTGAGGGTAAGTTATGACTCTTTGTTTCACAGTTTATGGAACACAATTTCATTTAAAGCCTAAATCTGTCACTGCAGCATTGTTTATCAAAATGCATTCAATACCCTCTCCCCCTAGAAAAGCAGTGTCAAGTCAAAGGTAGAAAAATCAAACCAGTACAATGACATTATTTGAAATATCTACCCATGAAATAATCTCCTGGAGAATAGCTTGTGATTTACATAAATATCATCCACATGTGATGCATTCCATGCAAGCAAAAGGCAATTTATCTGCAAGTTAAATACTCAGAGTGGCAAAAGGTGCTGTAAAATTTATGACAGAAAGACTGCCTGATGTATGCCTGAAGATGCAATGAACTGCCTCCACCTGCTTGTATATCTATATTTCATAACTTCATTTGATTCATGCAGGAGCTGGAAGATATTCCCCACAATGATCATTTTATATCTTCTTTCTTCATTACCTGGGTTTTTTTTGGCTCACTGGCACTGTGGGAGTAGATTTTTTTTCTCTCAAAATAATTTCACTGCCAAAAATTACTATGTGCAAAATAATTAAAGGCCCTGCAATTTTGGGTTTGTTTTTGTTTTTCATTAGAGCTGGTTGGTTCAAAGCAACAGAGGTATGTTTTGGAAGAGGTTTGGGTGAGGGATGAAATGAGGTCCCTGTTCAGTTAACTATCAACAGCTGCTATTCCCCAGCAGCGCATCGAACCAGGGCACACTTGGTCATTACTGGCACTGCAGCCAGTGGCTGCCCTGCCTGCTTCCCACAGCCCCAAAAAGAGCCCATGCTGAAGTATCTGAGTTTGGACACACAACCTCATGGAAGCATGTCAGGAAAATGACCAGTGGAGAATGCTGGAGCATTCCTTGACTCACCAGCCCTGTGGGAGAAGGAAGGGAGGGTAATATGACTTTTTTTGTTTTAATCCACTCCTCATTCAATATTTCTGCTATGGAAGGGTTAGCAATTGACACCTAAGGGCTGCCATTAGCAATGGGTTGTCTAAAAAGGCTATGGAAAAGAAGCTTGGATGATCACTTCTAAAACAAGCCTTCTTGCTTAAACATAGCATAGTCAGTCCTGTTCTGAACATCTCAGCTTTAGTCACTGTACTTTTGACAGGTTGGTGGTGGTGGGATTTTTAGAATGATCTTTGGGGGGGGAAAAAACAAGAAAGCATCAATGACCAGCAGACAAGAACCTGCTCCATTAAACTGTATCAAAGGTTTAGCATGAAAATTCCAAGAGATCGTTCTCTCTACTTTATCTGAGTGAATTGTAGCAAAATCCAGAATTTCTCTACTCTTACAAGTCAAAACTTGCAACCATTAACTACCTAGAGATGAAGTGGACTTCATTAGAAGCTGTGTGATGAAGGAGTTTCAACTCAACAATATCAAGTGAGGTTGTCAATAGCACTGATACTACTGTGATCCTGGCTCATGAAGCGAGGCTAGGGAAGAAGACCAGGACAAGAATTCCCAGAGCAGAGATTCCTCAGCTACCTACAGAGTCTGTACAGGAACAGAGTTGTGCTGGCCTCAGAAGAAAATCCATATGCCAGATTTTGTGTGTCAGACAGGTAAAACATCTCTCAGCTGGGACACTGCATTCAATTGAGGTAAGCCTCAGGAAGGGTCTAGGTAAAGAGAGGAACTCAGTCACTAATCTGTGCCATCTCCCTCTGCTTCAGCCCCACGTCTCTTTCTCCTCCATAAAACAAGCAGCTCCCTGGCTGAAACATGAGAAGACTAAACCAACCCAAACACAGCCACAAGAAATACAAACATTGCCTTTGCAACAAACTTTCAGGAGAAAAAAAAATAATAACACATCTCAGAGCCACCAAAATACTGCCATTAGGATATGTGCAAACAGACTCTCCCCCTGCAGGGCAGCCTGTGGGGGACACAGCAAGCTGAGGTATTTAGGCAGGTGTATCAGAAAAATGGGGGGAAAGCATTTGTTTTTTTCTTTTCTCCAAACATAGTTCCTCAATGGAAACAAATTCAGGTTATTAGCAAGCATAAAACGCTGCAGGAAGCTATAAAAGCAGGGCGTTTGTCCTGCTGCACGGGAGGAGAAACAGAGTGGCTTTATCACCCTGTGCGAAATGCCTGCAGGGATCCTGCAGCAGGTTTTGTTAGTGACACATTGCTTTAACTGTCAGCAACAGAGGGACTTCATGTTAAATTTGTACCTAATGTGGTCTGTCAGATTTTATAAGCAGCAAAAGAAGTTATGAATGGCCATGGGTCATTCAGCTACTTAAACTAGAGGGAATTTTTTCCCCCTATTATAGCTTAATAGCAATACACAGATAATTACATCTGAGGGAAAACAAAATTGAGAGCTAAGTAACACAGATGCACGACTTTTCCCCCTCCTGTGTCTGTTGATGGAACTATTACAAGTGATTATTTACTATGGACAGAAAATTGAAGGCAGCCATACTTCAGACATGGCTGGGTTTGGGGGTGTTTTTGGTGTGGAGCCATATCAGTTTGATGTCTGAAGGGACAATATTTGACACAGAGTTAAACCTAGGTGCTTATTTCTGTGCAATTTCTCACCTACACATGAATGCCTGCCATAACTCTGGAGACTTTCAAGACCCATCTGGATGTACTCCTCTGTGACCTATGCTAGATTCTATGGTACTGCCCTGGCAGGAGGATTCTGGGCCCCCCAATTTAAGGACACTGAGACACTTGAATGTGTCCAGAGAAGGGTAACAAGGCTGGTGAGAGGTCTGGAGCACAAGCACAAGCACAAGAGGCTGAGGGATCTGGGGTTGTTTAGCCTGGAGAAGAGGAGGCTCAGGGGAGACCTTCTTGCTCTCTACAACTACCTGAAGGGAGGTTGTAGCCAGGAGAGGGTTGGTATCTTCTCCCAGGCAACCAGCACCAGAACAAGGGGACACAGTCTCAAGCTGCACCAGGGGAAGTTTAGGCTCAAGGTAAGGAGCAAGTTCCTCACATAAAGAGTAATTAGCCACTGGAATGTGCTGCCCAGGGAGGTGGTGGAGTCACCGTCCCTGGAGGTGTTCAAGAGGGGATTGGACGTGGCACTTGGTGCCATGGTTTAGTAGTCACGAGGTGTTGGGTGACAGGTTGGACTTGATCTTTGAGGTCTTTTCCAACCTTATTGATTCTATGTTCGGAAGTCCCTTCTAACCCCTAACACCCTGTGAACTCCACTGGCAGGCAGGGAAGGTAGGATGCATGAGCTGCCTAGAAACACAGAACCTCAATACCACTCAACAGTGACAAGAAGTCAGAAGAAAAACATAGTCTTCATTCATCTTTAACATATTGCAGAAGCTGAGGTCCAAACCACCTTGCACAAATGCTATTTATTGTTCGTCTGGCAATTGCTCCTGTATTTGGTCTAAAATCTCTGCTCTACCTCACGCATTAGATCATACATATTTACCTCTGCAAGGCATGCATCAGCCTAGGAAGCCTTTCCTATCTGTCATGCAGTATCATGTGCTTAAAGATGTCTGAGCAAAGTTAATTTTCTTTTTCTCTTAGAAGATCAGGCTGTGCTTGCCAGCACGAGCATCTGCATCACACCTGACGGTATACGGAAGCCACTCCTGGGAAATCCAATGATCTAATTGAAACAAGCAGGCTGTCTTGGAAAGCATTTATTATTCATTGGCTCTCCATTAATATTGCATGGCATGGAAGTGATCATCTAGAAAAGGTTACTGTCAAACGGGTAAGGAATCTCTTTGTCAGTACAGGAAGGTCAACATCTAAGCCTAGGACAGAGGCAGCTAGTCAGTCATTGATATACAGCATGATGAAGTGTGACAGAGCTAGAGACAGGCCCAGCACTAGAGTTTCGCTTTGAATTATTCAGTAATCCATTTGTTCTTCTCCATGGAACCTGACAATACCTTGCATATTTTAAAATTGCCCCTATAAGGCCATGGGAAATGTTCTACTGGTACAAGTGCACAATACAAATTGGAGCTGGATTTACTTAACCGCCCACAATAGATCATCCTGACACGCTCTTCCCCTTAAGCAACAACATGGAGGGGGAAAAAAAGCAAGCAGTGTTTAACTTCCAAGTGCATATCAGACAAATGTTTCTATTTCAAGCTAGAACTAGAGACAAAAGGAAGAAAAGGAGGAGCCTAGCAGGAAGCCTTTTCCCTATGTGCAAATATATATAGTAAAAAAAAGATCACCCAAGTGATTTAATTTCTCACCTTTTTTTTTCCCTCATTAATTTTTCCAGTAATAAGAATTGACAACAGGCCCTAATGGAGGGTGGATGAAACTGAAATGAGCACATAAACATCTGGATGTAGGGGGAAACAGAAAAAGGAATATTCATGTTTGCCCCTCACTTAACAGTACAAATCCCCAAAGACTGATGCCATAGCAGAAGTCACTAACTATTAAAGGAAAGATATTATGGAAGGGGATTTTCACCTCATCCTAAAGGAACTTACAGCTACCAGCTGTAACTGAATTCTGGGGACTTGCCACTCCTATCTACAGCATTTGGAGAAGCACCTTTATATCACATAGCAAAGAACAACATCTGTATGAACTTGCAGAGTTCATCCCCAGCTAATTGCAACCTTGAGAATTAGGAAATAAATTAAATGTGTGTGTCCTCCCCTGCTCCCCCCCCCCCCCCACCAAAAAAGGGACAGACACACACAGCATGTCATCTTTCCCAGCCTCTCCCCCACACTGTACATCACAGAAGGGAAATGGAAATAGATGTATGAGTTGTTGCTTTTGGGTGGTCTCTTTTCCATGGTTTTCTTTCGGGGGAAGGAAGATGGTTAAAATGACTTTTTGTAAGAATCACTCTGATTATATTCTGTATGTGGTTTCTTATTTTATTAAGGGCACAGAAATGCATAACATACACCACTTCTGGCAGAAATAGGGAAGATAGCAAGAGAGGAGAGCCCCTTCCCCCACTGAGAAAGACCCACAGTTCTCTTTGAGGTCCTGAAGTTAGCTACACCTTCCCTCACTGAAGCTCCAGCTGGCACTCACCTGTCTGGTGCAGAACAGTCAGAAGGAGAAACTTCTGAACTGCCATGCCGGTGACACATTGGAGTTTTAAACCCAGTTTACAGTCCTGGCACACATCACATAATATACAGCTTGCCTTACACATACAAAGAACACATTAAAACTGCAAGCACTTGCCCATGGGACAGACTTCTTTATGGCTTAATATGCTTATGGCTGTAATAAAATTTATTTTAGGGGAAAGAGCAATGAAACAAATTTCAGAAAGTAGAATAATGGGATAATTATGCTCTAAACCCAAATGTGCTTTATGTCACCATTCCATAAAGTCCAAACAATTGCCTGTGGCAATGCCTCAACAGCACCACTGTATTAATGGTCACCTGCTGCGGCCCCTGCTTTACAACACCTTCACATCATTCAGTAATTCTAGCTTGAATTAAAACTAGAACTTGGCATATCAACAAGTTATCAGTACAATGCAGTTCTCCACACCTAAAAAAGGCTAACAATTTGGTTTTAAGACTGGGACATATTCTTGGGAAGGGTTGGGGGGGTGGGAAACAGAAGAATGTTTGCTTCCAGGAGCACAAGCAAACAATGAGACAATATTGACTACAGAAAAGTGCTTTCTTTTTTTTTCATAGCCATTACCAAGTTTTTCCTCAGTGTCTCTGGCATTGCAGGAGTAAGGGATGGAACAGATCTTTAGGCAGCTTAAGGTAAAGCCCATGAGGTCAGAATCTCTTCTAAAAGATAAATAAAAACATAAACAAGCAAAAAAAAAAACCACCCCAACAACCCTGTTATTTGGGCACTAGGAAAAATACAGCACTGTATATTTTACAGCTCACACAAGGAGGTCATACCCTGAATTTCTTCTTCATCCAAAATTTTTATTCACAAGTTCAGGAGATGAGGAAAAGAGGATCAAGAGCAATTTCCCAGAGTACAACAGGAAATACAGGAAGATGGGGGGAAAGCTTCAATCATACCAATAGGATTTCAGCTCTACGTCACTAAGAGTATCCTGGGCAATTTTACCTCATATAAATTAGTAACAGCCAAGGCTTTCTGAAAGAAAATTATTCTGTAACACTGCTGATATGTCAGTGAGTCAGAGGCAATACATACATTGAGACTGAACATTTGCTAAGGTCTAACTTTGAGGTGAGTCTTGCAAAACCAGACACTATCATTTCCTCTTCCTCCAAGTATTCTTTCCCTTTGCTTCCTCCTAAAGCTGGACCTTCAATGTTAGTTCTAGGACACCTCTCTCAACATGATCCCACTCCTTTCCCTCTGCCTTGGGCAGTAACACACCACTCCTGTGCTCCTCAGCCTTGGGATAGCAAACCCAAGTTGCCCTACTCTGCTGAAAAGCTCCATGATGGTTCTGTTGCAAAGAGAGGAGGATGATGATGCTGGCTATTTTGGCAGCGCCATGTGCTGAGAGTCACCAACTGAGAGGAGGAAGAGATCCCAGAGTCAGGGAGAGAACCAGTTTTCTGGGATCCAACAGCAAAGCAAAGCTTCAAGTCAAGAAGAGAGACTGATTCCACTTTAGCAAAACAATTTGAAAGCCTATTTCATACCTCATCTATAATCTTGTGCACTCTTCTTTTGTGCCTGGTTCCTAACATTGAACTGGCACTCAGCATCTCCAGAATTAATCAGGAATCAATAATACTACCCAGCTGGAGTTATTCCACAGGGAAGAAAGGTACATGGTCACCTAGAAAACCACCACTTACTTCCCCATGCAGTGGCAAGACTGCAGGAAAGTTCACAGTCTAAACTTCCATATCCTTTCTGAAGCTTTCCAATTTACCACTTCTTCACATCAAATATAGATTAGTTTCTTTAATTGCCCTATATGAATTCATAGCTGAAATGTTTGACTTCCCCAGAACTAATTGTCTGTCAAGAAGATATTTTGCAGCCAGGCAGATAGCTTAATTGGATATTTAATTTAACTGCAGGCTTTGTTTCTTCATATTTCAAGATTCATTCCTTAATGTTTGCTAAATTATATATTCTGAACACATCTTCAGATTGTCTGCCTTCAAGTGCATGTTCTGTTGTTCTTTAAAAAGAAATGTTTCATTATTAGCTTCCAGCTCCCTGCCATTCCTGGCACAACTTTCCCATTTAAAAAAAAAATCAGCAAAATAAACCCCACAGAAAACACCAAAACCCCATGACATGCAAGTCCCTGTGGGAAATGAAACACAGACTGACTCTGCTGTCTCAAACCAGTTAGCAGCTAGAGAATCAAGTATGATCTAGAAATACTTCATTTACTTGCAGAGGAGAAATGTCCCTGGTACTGCAGCAAGGCACATCTCCTGGACCACAGCACAGATCTGCAGAGGTCTAGCAAGTGCAGGCTAACAGAAGAAAATGCAAGCACAGTCATTTGCTGCTTATGATTCCAGACCCCCTCTGATAAGAAAGTACATTAATGGGCACAGAGTTTGCCCTAGAGCTTGGTGAGTGCATCAGTTCTGCCAGCTCCCCAGCACATCCACCTGCAGAACTGGTGCTCTACAAGAGCAGGAACCAGGGTATGCCTTCACGCACAGGAAAGCCACACAAGAAGCCAAGCCCAAGCAAAGACAGTGGAAAACTTTCATCCTTTCTCTCTCCCTTCCCCCTAGAGCTTTCACCAGGAAAAGAAACAAGTAGCTTCAGATCCCAGACTCTTTTTGTTGCTATCAAGGTCTAGACAGTGCAGTTTATCAGCATAGTCCACACAACATTCTGTCATCATCCATTGCCAGACTCAAGTTCAAGAGCCCAAGTTCTAATCAAAGGAGGAACCTCTCCGAAATGTTCTTAGTTTCCACTGACCACTGCTCTCACTGAGAGACTATTTACAAAGGCCTGCAGTGATAGGATGAGGGGCAGTGGTTTCAAAATAGAGAAGAGCAGATTTAGATTGGATGCGAGAAACAAGTTCTGCACCATGAGGGTTGTAGAACACTGGAACAGGTTGCCCAGGGAGGTGGTTGAGGCCCTGTCCCTGGAGATACTCCTGGTCAGGCTCAACAAAGCTTTGAGCAACCTTACCTAGTGGAGGATGCCCCTGCTGACTGCAGAAGGGTTAGACCAGATGACCTTTAGAGGTCCCTTCCAACCCCAACCATTCCAGGATTCCATGATCCTCAGCATTCTCCTAATGAACTTTTTAGCATTTGTGTATATATAAATGTAAGTACAACATTGATATCACACACTATATGGGCAAAGAGCATAGCCAAACCTTACAGATTACATATACAGGGATGCCTCTGATTTTATTAAGAGTCTTGACTTTGGGCATCTCTTGTTCTCTTTGAAGCTGCACAGCTTTTGCTGATTATGGCCTCCCTCCTCCTGATCAGCACAGTGTATGTAATCTCCATTGTGACACTGATTAGACATTTGCTAATAAATTTTCAACACCACATAGAGCTGCTATTGATTTTTCAAATGCAGCCAATTACATGACACTCAGAAGCAGTTTGTTAAATGATTATTTGCATAAAACTGCCAAAATAATGGTGTTAAGAGACAATGGCAATCAAGAAAATCCACTTCCATAGGTCTTGCAGGCACTTGCAAGTACATAATGCTTCTGGTTTCCCAAGTAAAGCCAGCCAGATCACAAACCTCTCAGTGATACACTGGCATTAGATGTTGGACATGAGGGTTTAAAGCAACATCAGTTCTGCCTAGGAAGATCTACTTGAAATCCATCCTGGATTTGAGAGCTTTTTGCCACAATGACTTTTCTCATCTTTCTTCTTTATATTGTTCCCAAGGACAGGACAACCTTCAGGGTTATTTTATCGTTGCTTTTCAACAAGATCTTGTTCACATTTTCATTTTGCTTTGTTTAATGACAGAATTTGACCCCAATGTAAGAGGTTTGTCATAACACAATTCCTAAATTGCTTCATCAAAACTTGGAGCAGAGATTTCTGAGAACAGAAAACAGTGCAAAGTGAAACAAATCTGCTCTGCAGAGCAGAATGCACAGGACTGAGTTCAGCTTAAGGATGAAGGCAACTTTAATGTAGCTGTAAAGTGATGCTGCGGGATGCTTTGCAGAAAACCTGTGTTGCGCATAATATATCAACCTGAGCACCTGTGTAGTTGGAATGGAAGCAGTAATGGTCCTATCAGTTCAAAAGTTTCCAGTTAAGTCAGAAGACTGGTTCCCTAAGTTTTGATTAAAATGAGTAAACAAACACCTGCCAAAAATCAAGACAGAGAACACTCTATAGGGTATACAGTGTCATTCACCTGCTATATATGGAGAGCTGAGGTGGTGCCTTTCAAATAGTTAATGAATAATTAATGGGGCACTTGATGAAATGAATTTGCTTATTTTCATAATTTCCATACTGTCAAACCCTTTGCACCCACACCAGAAAAAGGGGGAAAGGAGGAGGGAAAGAAAATGGCAGTTTGTTTGAAAGCCTGATCCATTAATATTCAGGATCATTCATTTTAAAGCAGCCGTTTGCAAATCAAACAGTCACTATGTGCCATTTTGCATATCAATGAGAGTAAAATATGAACAACATCAAATTTCAATTACAAGCACCTGAACCCAAATCAGCTCTCAAACACAAATAGGACAGATGAACAAAAATGCTCTAAATTCTTAGTGCAGGACTTCATAAAACTTGGAAGCGTTCTGTCTGCTCAGAGTAAATTATTCCTTTGCCCCCCAGGATAAGGTGAAGAATGTGTTTCATTTTCCTAGATGGACTTGATTCTCTTCTATTTTACACTACTTTTATAGCAAATGAAAGGAATCAAACCAACAGAAAATCAGCTCAGCAGGCTGGCACCTGCCCTTTCATATTCTTCCAAACACACAGACACCCCCCTTTGCCTATATTATCCTACATACACCAGCAAAATGAGGTACCTTGAAAATATTGCTAACATCCAATTCTGTAAAATCCTCATATTACATATTGGCTACAAATGGATGATTAAAATCTCCTTGCAGGTAGGCATGCAGGAGTAAGTATCCCTGATTGTGGAGGACATTAACTTCTGCATTTCTGCTAACGTAGACTTACACATGCAAATGAAAGAAAAACAGGATTTTCCCTCTTTGGAGCTATTCAGTTTCCCTATTTCAAGACTGCCTTAATACATCTACATGTGGAACCTAGACAGAGCAATCCCTTACTCCAATGTACAATACATCAGTTCATGAATGGAGGCTTCAGGAGACCATCTCAGTCTAGGTAACTGAAGAGCCACACAGCACATTCATGAACAGCACCTGATAGGACCAGGCTGCAGCTACGTGAATCTGAAGAATGATGAGTTCTGGATAACATACTCAGTTTAGTGCCTAAAATGTTTAGAGGAGGAGGTGGCCTGAAATATGCAGCTGATAAAGGAATCCCAGTGGTCTTTGTGGCACAACAGTCAATCTGGGATGTGCATGCATATGTACATACTGGCAGCTGCTGAAAGGTTTGGAGAGACCAAGAGGCATTCGAGTAGTCATTTTAATCTGATGCATGGAAGGATTGACACAGAATCTACAGACTGGAAGCAGCAAGCTAGAGCAATGCAAGAAGGTAGATCAGAGGGCTAGCTGAAAGAGACAGACATCCTTTCCTACCCCCACCCTCAAAAAAAAAAAAAAAAGGCATTGTAAAATAACTTCTAGCCCAAACATATTGCTGGAGAAGTGTTTCTGGGTCTCACAACAAAGGACTTGGCTGCAAACACTCAGTGAAGCCATCCACAGAGGCCAGTGAACTGAAGCAAATTGATGAGTTGGAAGAGCAAAAGGGCAGAACAGCAAAGATCTGAGCTACAGAGCCCAGGCGCCCAGCAGGGAAGGCCAAGGGATCAAAAATGCAATTAAAAGTCTGCAGACAGGAATGGAAATATTGACCAGGAAAGCTAGAGCTTCAGATGTAGAGACAGCAGGTAACTCCACAGAGAGGGAGAGAAACATTAAGGTCAGCCTAGGCAGGATTTCAATCAAGAGGAGCAAGCTAATACCTGGTCAGAGACTAAAAGGGCACGAAAATTAATCTCTGAATGCTGCAGAGGAGCTAGCCTAGTGAAAGTCTGATTTCAACTGGACAAGTTTAACAACAGACTAGCAGTTACTGTGGACATACCATAGCAGAAAAGTTGCGTAACACTGGATAAATGTTTGTAGTGAATTACTATTTACTGTTCGAGATAAAGAGGATACTGAGAGAACAGACAAAACAGGGATCTATTCACTCAGCAAGCACTGCTAACCCAGGAGAGCATGTGGCCGTCACTTAAACATGTGAATCTGGCACAGGTTACCACCCACTCCATTCAGAGGCGAACAGCAAAGCCATTTGTGTTCCCCTCAGCAGAACTCATGCTTCATAACAGCTCTCTCAGAAAGGCTGTTTAGTCCTGATTTCAGCACCACAAGTAACAAAATGTATCAGCACCCTCACCTTTCTCTTCTACAGTTCATTCATAACAGATGTGTTTTCCTTTCCTTCTCGTGTGGATTCACACCACTCAGGTTTCAGCTCCCTTTGTACACCCAGTGACCAGCACTGCCTGTGCATCTCTGCACTCATTTGCAGAGATGTTTACCATCCAGGTTTTTACCCACAGGAATGCTTTATAATCTAGCAACTCTCCAAATTTTTTGCATACCCTAAATGGATTGAACTCAAGTTTTTCACTTCTGAAACCTTCCAATTATTTTTACAGATGTTTGCCACAGCCTGATTTTGCAATCTCCATTTGAAGTCTCCAGGACTGTTGGCAACAGAGAGGTGTTTACCTCAGAGTCATATTTGCTCCTGTTGCTCTGGGGGACTGCCCAGTATGTTCCCCTCTCAAGAGTCTCTGCTGTGCTTTTCTCCCCCAGGGCATGCATTCATTCAACATCTACCAGTTTGTGTACAAACTCAACCCACACTGGATGTGACAACAATCCTGCTGTACTTAACACTCTGCTAACTCACATCATACAATACTAGGAATCTTTCTTTTACTTTGCCATCACTGAATAAAACATCAATCTTTGGGTCTAAGAGTATGCCCCACTGAACCCTAGACCAAGCAAGTGATGCTCTGTTGGCATCTACCTTTGAGATTAGACCATTAGTTTGCCTCCTCCTGATCCAAATGCTTAAGAAAAAGAATCTGAGTGCTGGAGTTTTAAATCAAGTGGCTTTAAAGAGTTGAGGGAGTTAAATTAATGCAGTTATATCCAAACTTGTAATCTCAGGAGGAAGCTCCAGGTTTGCCTCGGGTTATTTTCTACAAAGCCATGCAGATGGACTTTAATTAAATTCTTCTACTTACAGAACTGCTATTCCCCAAGAGCTTTTAGCTTTTATGCATTCTTATTAAAAGTTCTACAAATCCCAAAGATTCTGCTTGCAACTGTTCTTTTCCTAGAAACATAAAACTCATTGCTTTCACCACTCAAAGACTCTCCCCTTCTGCTTTTCTTTTCCCCACCATGTCTTTTCTCTAATATTTTTAAAGAGTTGTTTAACCTTTAATCCAGAAAGGTGATAGATGGAAATGAAAGTTCCCCATGTGCAGAACTGTGAGAAGTTTTTCTCACTGCATGAGTCACTTCTCTGTGCTAGCATGAACACCTCTGATGTTACTCAGGATGTTCCTTGTAATTAGTTGGAAATGCAGATCTGCATGAATAATGTACGTGTCGGTTGGCAGTAGAAGCAAACTGTACATTAAAAGTTCATTCATCAGCCTATGCTAAAAAAATAAGAATATTAAGATATTTTGAAGAAAGACAAATCTAAGATCTTTTTATTTATTTTTTGTAGTTAATCTCTAGTTTTACTCTGAAGGATTCAGGGGACTGGAGGTTCAAGCATAGCTTAATTGCAAATCTTTATTTCAAACCTTTACCAGTCAACATTTCTGACAAATTTTGCCACTTTTGGAATGCTACCTTATGTCTGAAAAGAAAATGCAACCCAAGTTTAATTACACTTAGGTCTGCTTGACCCCCTACTTGTACAGTTTCAGTGCACAGGCAATAATGAGGCAGCCATCCATTTCAGTTCTTCAGACCTTACAACAGAACTGGTTTGGGGTTTCTTACAAGAAAGAGTTTCAGGACTCTCCATTTCCAGTCTTTTATGCACTCTTCAGTCAAAGTCTTGTTCTAATTTACACAGAAACATTTACACAGATACCTGCTGGAAAAGCAAATCCAAGTTAACTTCTTCCCTCCTGTGGTCGTTTGAGGCTGTGCCTTTAAGAACAAACACTGCTGGAACACACTGGCTAATGTTTTTGGTACTAGAACCAAAACATTCTGATATTCTAAACGAATTTCATTGGTTGATAAACAAAAATTCAGCTTTAGATTGTGAAGCGGTTGGAAAATTTTTTTCTCTCTGTTCAGTTCGGTTGGGGAGTTGGGGGAGTTTGGTGTTTCAGCCTGTTCTCCCTGCCTGCTTCTTCTGCGAACTGCTGGACTTGGCCTTCAGATAAGCAAACACTAATCCTGCATGGGCTTTTGAAGCTTGCTAACAACTCTTTTCCTTAGTAACTTGCCTTTCTCTCTCTCTAACCCCTTTTTGGGGAAAAAGGGAGGTAAGGGGGGGAGAGAGGGGGTTTCAAAGAGGGGATCCCTCCCTGAGGGAGGGATTTTTGTTGTGTTATTTGTCTTTGCTGTGTATTTCTGTGTATATATTGTAAATACCTATATATATATTGTGTTATATATAACCTGCTTTCCATATATGCTTGTAAATATATAGCTTTTGCTCTTCGACTGAGTTAGCTGTGGTTTCTTACTCTGTGGAGGAGGGAGAGCTAAGCCCTCTCTCAACCCTACCACATTTATTGGCTGCCCAACTGGGGGCTTGCTGACAAATTAGTTTGATTTATTGCTTGCTTAAGTCGAACGAGCAAACATGAAGGTGTTTTGGCTTTTTGAGCGTCTGTTCTTCTCGGTCTTTGGTGTATTGATCTACAAGTATTGCCTGGGTATGATTATCGATAAGATAGGTAAATATATAATGCAAAAATTATATTTGTGGTTTAAGTACAAGATTCGGCTTCTGTATGATCAGTGCCTGGAATTCTTTTATGTTAAAAAGTACAGGAATGTTACATCTAGCACACTCCCTATTGAGATAAAAGAGTTTAAGATTCCGCTCGGTGAAAGGGTAATTTTAAGTGATGGCTGGGATCCAAAGCTGATTTTCTTGATGTGTGTAGTCCTGCTGATGATGATAATTAATGTGTATTTGTTGGTAGCACTGTACCGGGAGAAAAAAGTGTCCAAGGCATGTTTTGTTATAAAACGGAGGGTTAAGAGACGAAAACGCCACCCTAGCTCTGTTTCAGGAACATCCAGTGAGGATGATAATGGAGAATCTGTGTCAGTTAAAGATAAAGCTAAAAAGTCAATCGGCAAGGCAGCTCTGAATAGCACTGCTAATGATTCTGGCAAGCAGCCAGGGGCTGCAGTTGCCCCAAACATGGCGGCTCCCGTGTCCCCAGCAGCCACCATTAACGAGGCAAAGTCATTTCCTCCTTCTTCCATGGCAGGAGCGGAAGCGTCCTCCAAAGCAGCTAATCTGTCTCAAAGCTTATCAGCTTCTGATAATAAGGCAGCTGGAAACCCAAACACAGCTCCAGTAAAGCAAGTAGCAGTTTTAACAACAAGGAAGGGTAAGACTAAAGCTGATTCGGGAGCTGACGGGGATGCACAGCAAGGTTCTTCTGCTGGGGAGGAAGAGAAAATCTGTCTTAAAAATATAGCTGAGTTATTGAGATCATCAGAGGATCGAGATGCATCTCTTGGTAGGACAGCAGCTAGTGGTGGTGCTTCTCAGCTTAAAGGGATCCTTGAGAGGTTGTTGGGACCACAAGTTGAAGAACAGGAGGCAGAGGAGCAAGAACAAGATGACATAACCGACTGCTCTTCACCACGTGAGGAGCTTAGAAATGTGAGAAAAGACTATCTCAGAGCAGATAAGGAGCCAGTTCTCGCTTGGCTTGGTAGATGCTATGATACAGGTGCTCCAGCTCTAATGGTTGGAGACAAGTCAGCAGCCCAGCTAGGAACTCTCTCAAAGGATAATGGAATAGATAGACATCTAGGCAAGGCTCTCGGTAAGGTTAATCTGTGGATACGCCTTCTAATGGCGGTTCTCATGAGATACCCTTCCCGAGATGATCTTCCATGGAATCCTAAGCCCTGGACTACCATAGATGAGGGAATCAAGCGTCTGAGAGAATTTGCTGTTAGAGAGGTACTCTATGGTGAACATGAATCTCTGAATCCTGATGATGTTCCTGTAGGAAATGGTCTTGCTAAAAAGCTCATCAAGCTTGCTCCTTCTAATTATGCAAACATTCTGGCAAGCAGAATTGTAGCAAGAAATTATGGTGGAGCTCCTCTTACGGTTGGCCAATTCACTGATCAATTGAGACAATTGGATGATAGCATGACACGTGTTTCTTTGGTTTCAGCCATTGAAACTCTGTCTGGAAAACTGGAGAATTGCATGAAAGAGCTGAAGGATGAATTTAAAAACACCATCTCCCAATTGGCACAAAGAGATGATTCCAATTCTTCCTCCAGGTGGGTACAGGTTTCATCTGTGAGGAATAGACATCCTCCAAGGAGGTCATTCCAAAACAGATCAAACCAAAACAGACCACCAAGGCAGTCACGTAGGACTATTTGGATTACCCTGCGTGATCAGTTTGGTGAGAACATGAACAGGTGGGATGGTCAACCAACTTCTAATCTTTTCAGGAGACTGAGAGAACTGCAAAGTGGCAGAACCCGAGGTAGCAATACCAGAAGGGTAGCTGTTACTTCTACAGTTCCCCAGGACAACTCTAGTAGCTCCAACAGTGGCTCCAGTTCTAACACTGCACAGTGTGCTCGTTGCACCTGTGGACATGTTCCCCATAACTAGGGGTGCCCTGCCTCCCGCCAGGGGGAGGAGAGGGGTAATACAGATAACAGAATCTATTGGGATGTGTACATCCAGTGGCCTGGCACTTCACACTTTCAGAAGTACAGGGCCTTGGTTGACACAGGAGCTCAGTGCACCATATTGCCATCAAATTATCAGGGATCAGAGTCCATAACTATTCTGGGAGTCACTGGTGGATCTCAAGAGTTAAGTAAAGTGGAGGTTAATATAAGCTTAACTGGTAAACAATGGAAAAAGCATACAGTTGTGACCGGACCTGATGCACCTTGTATTTTGGGAATTGATTTTCTGAGAGAAGGGCGTTTCAAAGACCCTAAAGGTTACAAATGGGCTTTTGGAGTAGCTTCTGTAGAAATTGATGGACAAAAACTGAAGCTGTCTGCTAGACCTGAGCTTTCTGATGAATCTGCAGTTGTGGGACAACACAAGATTCAGGACATTAAGTTGCCGGTTGCTTCTCGGACTGTGCATCACAGACAATACAGAACCAACCGTGACTCTTTGTTGCCCATTCAGAATCTGATTCGTCAGTTGGAGAGTCAGAAAGTCATCAGCAAAACTCATTCACCTTTCAACAGTCCAGTGTGGCCTGTGCGAAAGCCGAATGGAGACTGGCGTCTGACAGTGGACTACCGAGCCCTGAATGAAGTAACTCCGCCTATGAGTGCAGCAGTACCAGACATGATGGAACTCCAGTATGAGCTGGAATCCAAAGAGGCCAAATGGTATGCTACCATAGACATTGCTAATGCCTTCTTCTCTATTCCCATAGCAGAGGAATGCAGGCCTCAGTTTGCTTTCACCTGGAGAGGAATCCAGTACACTTTCAACAGACTGCCAATGGGCTGGATCCACAGCTCCAGCATCTGTCATGCAGTAATCCATGATGCTCTGGAGGAAGGTGGTGCTCCAGAACACATCCAGTTCATCGATGATATCATCGTCTGGGGTAAAACTGCTGAGGAAGTCTTCGAGAAAGGCAACAAAATCATGGACATTCTCCTGAATGCAGGTTTTGCCATCAAGAGAGACAAAGTGAAAGGTCCTACCACAGAGATCCAGTTTCTGGGAGTGCAGTGGCAGGATGGACGCCGACACATTCCAGTGGATGTGGTAAATAGAGTCTCTACCATGGCAAATCCCACGAACAAGCAAGAAACTCTACGTTTCTTGGGGATAGTGGGATTTTGGAGACTACACATTCCTGGATACAGTCAGATTGTGAAACCTCTGTATGATGTGACTCGAAAGAGGAACAGTTTCCACTGGGGACCTGAACAACAAGCAGCCTTTGACCAGATAAAGCAAGAAGTAGTCCAAGCAGTGGGTCTGGGACCTGTGCGAGATGGTCCAGACATTAAGAACATTTTGTACACGGCTGCAGGTGACAATGGTCCAACCTGGTGCTTGTGGCAAAAAGCTCCAGGTGAGACACGTGGACGACCTCTTGGTTTCTGGAGTCGAGGTTACAGAGGTTCAGAGGCTAATTACACTCCAACAGAGAAAGAGATTCTAGCTGCCTATGAAGGAGTGAAAGCAGCTTCTGAAGTAATTGGAACTGAGTCACAACTTCTCTTAGCTCCCAGATTGCCAGTTTTGAATTGGATGTTCAAAGGCAAAGGTTCCACACCACATCATGCCACAGATTCCACCTGGTCTAAGTGGATGGCCCTGATAACACAGAGAGCTCGAATGGGAAATCTTGAAAGACCTGGTCTGGTGGAGGTGATCTCAAGTTGGCCTGAAGATACCAACTGTGCTAAACCTCCAGAGGAGAGAGTAACTCGTGCTGAGGAAGCTCCTCCTTACAATGACCTTTGAGATGATGAGAAGAAGTATGCTTTGTTCACAGACGGTTCCTGTCGTCTCGTCGGGAACAAGCGAAGGTGGAAGTCTGCCGTGTGGAGTCCAACACGCCGAGTTGCAGAGGCGAAGGATGGAGAAGGAGAATCCAGTCAGTTTGCAGAGGTAAAAGCTGTCCAGCTAGCTCTCGACGTGGCTGAACGTGAGAGATGGCCAAAGCTTTATCTCTACACCGACTCATGGATGGTAGCCAATGCTCTATGGGGTTGGCTAAAGAACTGGAAAAAGAATGGCTGGCAGAGGAAAGGAAAACCCATCTGGGCAGCTGAACTGTGGCAAGACATTGCTGATCGAATCGAGAGAATTCCAGTGAAAGTGAGACACATTGATGCTCACATTCCCAAGAGCAAAGCTACTGAGGAACAGCAGCACAACCATCAGGCAGATCTAGCTGCAAGAGTTTCTCAAGTAGACAAGGACTCTGAACTTGATCTCGACTGGAAACACCGAGGTGAGATATTCTTAGCTCGGTGGGCTCACGATTCGTCAGGACATCAAGGCAGAGATGCAACATACCAATGGGCTCGTGACAGATCCATAGACATTTCCATGGATGCCATCACACAAGTCATCCATGACTGTGACATTTGTGCTGCTATTAAGCAGGCAAAGAGAATTAAGCCCTTGTGGTATGGTGACAGATGGTCCAAATACAGGTATGGTGAAGCTTGGCAGATTGACTACATCACTCTACCACGTTCTCGTTCTGGTAAGCAGTACGTGCTTACTATGGTAGAGGCAAACACTGGATGGCTGGAAACTTACGCAGTCCCACATGCAACTGCACGCAACACCATTCTCGGTCTGGAGAGACAGATCCTGTGGAGACACGGAACTCCAGAGAGGATTGAGTCAGACAACGGAACTCACTTCAAGAACAACCTTGTAAAGAGCTGGGCAAAAGAGCACGGTATTGAGTGGATTTTCCATATTCCTTACTATGCACCAGCTGCAGGGAAGATTGAACGCTACAACGGTTTGTTGAAGACCACTCTCAAAGCCATGGGAGGTGGATCTTTGAAAAACTGGGAGAAACATTTAGCACAAGCAACCTGGCTGGTGAACAGTAGAGGTTCAGTGAACCGAGCTGGACCTGCACATTCTGATCTGCTACAGAAAGTAGAAGGTGATAGAGTTCCTGTTGTTAGGGAAAAGAATCTGTTAGGTAAAACTGTTTGGGTATTTTCGCCCTCAGGAGAGGCTAAACCTGTCCGAGGGGTGGTTTCAGCAGAAGGTCCGGGTCACACTTATTGGGTAATGCAAGAGAATGGTGAAATTCAGTGTATTCCACAAAGAGATTTAACTTTAGCTGAGAGAGTTTAATTTCAGAATGTTGTACAGCTACAGCGCGTCCAAAGGAAAGAGTCCCTGAGGAATCTACGGTGCACGAACCCTGAGAACCCTGAGAGCCCTGAGTCAACTGAGAGTCCCTGAGTCCCTGTTTCCCTTTTTCTTCGTTTCGTCTGCGGAGAGACAAACTGTTTTCCATTTTCTTGATTTTGGATTTTCTTGGACTTCTGAATCATCTACATCTGAGTATAGCCGGAATGGACGATGAACTTAACTTACGAACTGTAAATATTGTTCTGGATTGGATGGACAGTACGAACAGCCAATGAAATTGTTTAGAAAGGGGTGGACTGTGGTCGTTTGAGGCTGTGCCTTTAAGAACAAACACTGCTGGAACACACTGGCTAATGTTTTTGGTACTAGAACCAAAACATTCTGATATTCTAAACGAATTTCATTGGTTGATAAACAAAAATTCAGCTTTAGATTGTGAAGCGGTTGGAAAATTTTTTTCTCTCTGTTCAGTTCGGTTGGGGAGTTGGGGGAGTTTGGTGTTTCAGCCTGTTCTCCCTGCCTGCTTCTTCTGCGAACTGCTGGACTTGGCCTTCAGATAAGCAAACACTAATCCTGCATGGGCTTTTGAAGCTTGCTAACAACTCTTTTCCTTAGTAACTTGCCTTTCTCTCTCTCTAACCCCTTTTTGGGGAAAAAGGGAGGTAAGGGGGGGAGAGAGGGGGTTTCAAAGAGGGGATCCCTCCCTGAGGGAGGGATTTTTGTTGTGTTATTTGTCTTTGCTGTGTATTTCTGTGTATATATTGTAAATACCTATATATATATTGTGTTATATATAACCTGCTTTCCATATATGCTTGTAAATATATAGCTTTTGCTCTTCGACTGAGTTAGCTGTGGTTTCTTACTCTGTGGAGGAGGGAGAGCTAAGCCCTCTCTCAACCCTACCACACCTCCTTGAAGCCCATCAGTTAAAACACAGAATAACTACTTGTACTGCCAGGCTGGCATCAGCTGCAGACCTCAGAGCATTTGGACCTGATATTTGGCTCCAGGCACGTGCCCTACCGTGGGGTATATGGAAGGAAGTGATTAAACCCTTCTTAATCACTGCCCTGAAAAATCCTGCAGCCATGAAGTAGGCCTGAAGACTCTTAGTTTTCATGCACTATCATAAAGCAAGGTAAAGCCAAATCAGTACTAAATCAGCCTGTTCACACAGGGCAGTTCAACATTTCCAGTCATGTGGGGACACTCCATAAAACTGTTCCTGTGCACTCATATTCCAAATCTCCTCATTATGGCACAGCTTCACCTAACCCTGTACAAGTATGTTTAAGACCAGGCTGGACAAGGCTCTGGACAGCCTGATCTAGTGTGGGGTGTCTGGAACTAGATGATCCTTGTGGTCCCTTCCAACCCTGACTGATACTATGATACTGATACTATGATAGTATGTTTGTCTGCAGAGTCTTCACTAGTATCCTTTTTCAGCCTATGAAATGTTAAGTTGGGACATGTGCATTTCCTAAGGTATCTATGAAGTTAGGACAACTAGCTTGGACAAAAAGCATGTAGCTATACAGGGAAGATGCACTTGCTCCCTGCCCACCTGCTACAAAAAATTCAGTGATAAATGGACAGTTCTGAGCCCATGAACAGGAAAATACATTTCTGATGTATAGGAGGGAATTAAGAATATGTACTGCTTTAGGTCACCAGAGGTACTTCACAGAGAAAACCTGGAACTGTCTCCCTGTAGTTTCAGTATTAATGCCTCAAAACTGCCATTCAAATGGTCCTGCTGCTCTCTTTTGCTCTTAAGTGTACAACTATTTATAAATAAAACAAAACTATAACACACACAGAAGTTAAGAAATGTGGGGCATTACACAGGAGTATAATTAAATCTGGCTGGCATCCTACAAGCTTCAGAGAAGCCGTGATAAAATCTTCTTGACTTGGATTAAAAATAAATTGCTCAGTAAATTAGATTTCCTGGTGTTTTATCTAATTAATCCATCTCTTAATTCAAATTGGTTGGCTTTTTAATTACCAATTAATCTCATATGAGTTGGGTGGGTTTTTTTCCTTTAGGTATACTATGGTTTCAGAGAGGGTGGGAGGGGTGTGGAGGGGTGGGTTGGTTTGTTGTTTGGGGTTTGCTGATTCTATTTTAAAGAGGTCTGGCTGATTTACTTCCAAGGGCATATTACTGGAAATCAAAACTTGCATGATGCAGGTTAAGGAGAATCTAATTTGTGTTGCACTCTTCTACTTTTACATCTCACTGTTTTGCACAAGCATACAGCTGGGATGCAACCTCAGTCCATCTGCAGTGTGTAGCTGCTGTTTGCCTCAGATTTTCTCACAGAGCCAAAACTGCCTGTCTAGTGGACTCTAAGTTTGCCTGTTGTTTCCTCAGAGGCTTTCTGTTCTTCCTTACAAGGCATTCTACCTGCTATTAATCTTCCCCTGCATTTTAATCTGCTGAGAATTAATTAAAAATTTAGCTAAAGCCTCCTTTCCCTTTCATCCCTCCACAGCAAACAAGAGGTAGCAAATCTGTTGCCACTGGACACTGCTAAGGTCATAAAAGTTTAAGTGAGTTCAAGAGATTAGATGAGTCCATAGGGCTCATCAGGGATCACACAAATCATGACATTGTCTGCAACTCCCAGCTAGGGAGTCACCAAACCTTTAATTCCCAGAGAGAAGACTGAGGAACAGACACTTTATACTTCCTTATATTCCTCCCTGCCCTTACTATCTACCCACTGTTCAAGGCAGAATATCTGTCTAAAGGCACCTCTTATCTAATCACACAGATAAACTGAGGCGTGCATGTCATCCATCAACTCCTATCACTCCCCCTCTGGACACTGATGTTTTGATCCTGTATTTGGTTTGATAAGGCAAAGAACAGGCACCATGCCAGAGAAATGAGGATGCAGCCAAGCTCTCTTGCTTGCAGAAGTTCAGCAGAAGTAGCTCACTTTGCTTTTTTAAGAACTGCTGAAGTCTGCATTGCTCAGTGTGCTTTTAGGCATGTCAGAGATGGAGGCCTTCTAGGAAGTCAGCAGTAATACCCCACCAAGGAGGATACATGTTTCCCATAGAGACTGAACATGGTAAAGGCAAACTCTGCAGTGTATTAGGAGCTTGTTTTACTAGAAGTGCATTTTCTTTAGTTCTGCAGTCAGAAATACATTGCCCTTTTGCTTTAAACTCTGCCCTGAGTGTAACCATATGAAATGCCTCCTAGATTTTCTGATCCTAGTGCTAGCTAAACCCCTGCTGGTTTAAGTGTTGCTCTATAACAGTAGCTAGATCAGACTACATTTCTTATTCCTTGGCCCTGCTATACAGGAGTCACACAAAAGTATTTCACATTCATTACTGACCAGTTCTGTTGTCATGCATATAGGGTTGACAAAACATTTCACAGGGGTTTTCATTTTCATTGATTCAGCATTTGCTGACAAACAAAAACTCCAACTCTGTCTTTTGACATTTTCTCTAGTAAAGAGACAAACCAAACCATCTGTTTTTCCAAACTCAGCCTAACTTTTACCATTCTTGCACTCACCTGGTTGTTAATTGTTAGCCACAGGTGGCTCCTCTCTGACAAGCCAATGGGTTCTGTAAGTCAGCAAATTCCAGACCTTACTGCAAGTGCACAAAATTGCTACAGCCCCCAGGACACTGGAAGTTATGTCCCACCACTACACTTAGCCTGTCATTTGGTATTCTCTGTCCAGGTGAATTCAGTTAAAGCTTGAATTAAAAGCTCCTTCAGGTCTATACTAAGAAGACACATCAGTTGCACGCACAAAAAAGCTTCTGTTCCCTGCTCATATGCACCATGTGCTGCACTAGCCAAATTCAATGCTGTTATTCACTTACCTTCATGAGCATTCATACAGCACTATAATAAAGCTAAACACTCTGAAAAGTGTTGAGCTATATTTATTATTTTCTAATCTTCAAGGCTACCTGGCTACTAGCAGGGTTACAAAAGCACAGCTTTGAAGCAAAGAAAAAACATCAGCAGTCAGAAGCTGTGTTAATCACAAAAATACCTACTATGCTTTTGATCTCAGTGTGCAGCTTCAGTGCAGCTCCAATGCAAAGTGAAGCTACCAGCACTTGATGTGGATTTGGACAAAAGAAAGTCTCAGTGCTTCATTAGAGCAAAGCAAACACATTAACTAATCACATTCTCAGTATGCACGCACACAAAAGAGTCTCCTACAAAACCTGGCGGGCTCCTTCTGTCCTGCCAGGTGACTTGGAGGCAAATTGAGGTGCCACTGCCCTGGAAAAAGCATAGCAACTTCCACATAAGGTCAACAGCAGCTGCAAGCAACTCAGAAGCCTTCTTTTAAGGTAAATTCTTTCTTTATCTGTGCTCCCCCACCCAAGAGAGCGGGTTTGCAGTTTTTGAGGGTACTTAAGCAGTCTTTGGTGCTTAAGTTTGCACTTTTAAAACATCTCCCAAGCATTGAAGAGGCTGCTCTGTGAAGACACCAGAAACACTCAGGTTTAAAAAAGAAAAATTAAAAATAGGTATCTCACTCCTTGACTTCCCTCCTGCCTCAATTTCCCTATCAGTGAACCAGAATTAAACCATATTTGGAGAGAAAAATAATATGAAAATACTTTTTAAACCACCACTAAAGCCTCAGGAAAATATAAATCCCTAATTCATAATTCACACCTCCAGCACAGACATGAATTCCTATTTTGCTGGTAGGGGAAATAATTCAGGGATTTGCACACTACAGTATAAGGCACCTATATTTATCTATTGATAGCCACATCATTCAGGCACAGACTGTGTCACTTATTAAGTCTTGCAATAAACACTTGCATGAGTTGATATGTGAGAGAAAGCATACAATAACCCACAGTAATCCTGTACAGCCTATTCATTTTGTAGCATCCTACTTTCGTTCAGAGTTGCCTCTTCCCTGCTCTCTTGCCTTATGCCCAACTTGCAGAAGCATAGGCTGCAGCCCAGCCATTAAAGCTCTTCCCATTTCATCTGTAAGTAACAGCAATAAACTGTGGTAGACCACACAAGCATCACAAAGCAGCTTCTGAAAAATTCAGATTGAATGCAATGATTAGTCAAATTGTTCTGCATACCAGAGAAGCTGAATGACAAGGTACACACAGTACACTTGAATATTCACTGGACTCTCTAATGCTTCAAAATAATCTCTTTCCAGTGTTATGACAGCTGTTGAATTTCCAGTACTTGAGTTTTCCAATGTGCCTTTTGATTTCTTTTTATAAAGGGAACAGGGGCATGGCAAGAACCTCCATTATTTACAACAGGGTCAAGAAACACACCAGAAAACTAAAGAGCATAAAGTTTAACATCTGTTGTATAATAAATATTGGAAACTGTCTTGAGAAGTGCAGGAAGAACACCTGGGCATGCACAGTTGATTAACGACAGGCTCACTGGCATTTCTGGGAGTAAACTACTGCTTTCATGCATTTCCCTGAAGTATTTAAGCTTTCAGCAAGCAGCATACTGTTCTCAGAGATGCACTAGCTTTGCTTGGTGACAGAATCATATTAAAACTTTTAATGTGCAGGAAGAACACAGAAGAAAGCATTAGAGTTCTGTCTTCAGTGTCTAACCTTCTAGAGTGCCTGCCCCACTTGACATATCTAACTACTTGGCTCCAATATTTGAAAGGATAAAACCTAGCTTCCGAAGAGACAGAGATTCAGACCACCAACAGCTCCTTTTCAGGAAGGAGATAGTTTCACCACATATTTACAAACTAGTTGTAAATGCTCAGACCAACACAGAGTCAAGAATGATGTTTTGCTTGTAGGCAATGTGCCAAAGAAAGACTGCTAGAATGCCCCAAACCCCTGGAAAGCCAGCAGTGTCTCCCCTGTTTCCACGCAATTTTGTTCCAGGGCAGTAACTTTCAAACCACTAAATAGTCGGTTCAGAGACATCACAAGCTCTGCCTTCATGACCTCCCCTCCATGTGCAGACACCAGCTCCCATGGCAAATCTGAACATCATCCCTGGATAGAAGCTTCTGTCTGTATGCCTGTCATGGCACATTGTGAGATCAAACCTCACAGTCCTACTTTTGAAATCTGATTTCTTAACTTACTCTAGCCACCAAAATATTTAACCTGCGTTTCAATCCTATCCCTTACATACATGTCCCAATTTCATTTTTCAACATGTTCTGTGTAATGCATTCCTATTTCAAAGGAAAGGTTCATCCACAAAATTTCCAGTTATTGGAAGGCCATTACAAATTCCCACCCCTTCCCCCCCCAAAAAAGCTCATATAATATAAAGAAGGTAGAGACAAAGGAACAATAGAAATGGGTTATTTGTATACAGGAAGAACAAGACAGTAATAATGTCAGTGAGACCTAGCACCCTTGGGGACTGCACAGCAGAAAGCCAGGGTGAGAGGAGGAGGGAGAAGAACAGCCCTTGAGTGTGCAGCATATCCATATTCAATGTGGACACATGGTATGCAGCATGCAGTAGGCTATAAACTCTTATCCTCACTGACAGAATGGAATACCTGGCAATACTATGTCATTAGAGAAGTGCTTCATGGTTAGCATGAAATTACACAGAGCAGAACCTTCAATCAGCATTAAGAACAAAAATGCCACATAACTTGATCCTCTGAATTATGCACACCAAAATTACTCAGCATCAGCTGCACCTTGGTCGTAAAAGCCTGGCAAAGCAGGAGAGTTATTTGGTGTGCTTTCAGTATGAGCAATCTGAGTCCAGGTGAATCAAACAGAGATATCTTAACACTGAAAATCTCCTCTCTGAGATTTACCATCAGGCCTCCCTATGTCCTTTAAACAAAATGACTCGGCCAGGCCCTTGCAGCAGCTGTCCCACTACTGCTATGCCAAATGTGTCATCTCTCTGCAAAGGGGAATAATGCATTTGTGTTCATACCCTGCAATGGTCCATTTGTCATAAAAATCAATAGAAATTTCCAGAAAGGGCATTTTGTGCTCTGAATGTGCTAATGTGACATTCACTGGGCCAAATTCATCCCTGAAGCAACGACTACCTTCCTGGAGCTCATGCTGTGCCCACTTCAATACAAGAACCCAATCTTGTTTTCCTGCCATCTGCAAAGGGAAATTCCACCCTTAGCAATGTGCAGAAGACAAAGAAATCACAACAGTTTCACTTCAGACTTGCCATCACTGCTTCAGTTTGTCATTCTCAGCCTCTTCCAGAATAAGGCAGACAACTTTGTCTCCTGTGATTCACTCTCCACCACCCCCTCCTTGTAGGCTAACACTGCATCTTTGATTTCCTAGTGGGAGTTTCACACACTTGGGCTGGTGCACAAACATGTTATGTCTACAACCTCATTCAATTTGCGTGCAGAAAATTCCATCCTACACTTTACAGAACATCAGGGGGTTTGGGAAGTCACATCTGTTGATGGGCAATAGGAACACGACAAAGACCTTTGATTTGGGTATGAACACTTAAGAGAATGAGTTTATCACAAACTAAATTGCCCCCGATCCTCAGGAGAAAAAGGCTGGCTTCCCACACAGCCAACAGCTGTACTCTACCCTGCAGGCCAAAGACTCAGGTCCATCAGTGGGACATACCTTCTGTTAAACCTCTAGGGTCAGCTTTGAACACCACAGCCTTCTGCTGGGACCTAGAGATTGATCAGGTGATGGTGGGTTAGAGCTCTGGCCTTCTGCCAGCAGGCTTTGGCAAAGAGAAAAAGCTTAACTACAGAAGACACGCAGGCTTCCAAGAGGAACAGCAGCAACACCATGTCAGAGATATGGAAACAACTAGCTTTCAAAAGGCTTAGAAAATGTAGTATTCACAAGCTAGTGATCCCTAGCAGGGCTGTGCTAAGGACTGCTCAGTACAAAGGCATTAAGAACCAGAGGCAATTCCTGAACCAACAGCTGAAACTCCCTTTTAGAGCTCCTTTCTACACCATTTTTCCCCTTTCAGGGGGGTTCCATGTATACATATGAAGATCAAAGTACATCTGTGCTTTCCAGGGCTCCAAAAGATACCCAAGACTTAGAAATATATTCTTCTCAAATCTGCCTTGATTTAAGGTGAAAAATTGTATCCTCAGTTGGAGAAAAGCAAAAAAAAGGGCAATTTTATTATTAAAGTGCAGATGTCAAAGCTAAGCTGTTAGTCTAAATTTCAAACATGACATTTTCACAATGACTAACACTAAGCAGGTATTATTTTGTCTTAACATCAGTTTACAGGTTTGGCTTTTTATTTCCTGACTCGGTAAGCGTACTGCAGGACAGCTATTTCACGTAGAACCCATCTGCATCCTTCCCAGGCAGCTATAAATAAAACAACCCCAAAAATCTCTACTCCAGTGATTCTCTTCTCCATCACAATTTGCCTGCAGTATTATTTTAAAAAATAATAATAAAAACAACACCAAATGTAAGTGGAGCTCCTGTGTTCAATCAGCACTCCCACCTCCCAGGAACAAGCTCTGTTTTCAATAACCTTAATTACTTTTCTTCACGGTCCTCCCTTTCCGCATTCACAGCTCCCATTTCAAGTGATTGCATAAACTTCTGCTAGGGTAACCCATAACTGTTTCAGACATTAACAAAATAAAACTATTTTCAAATTGATTGGTGTATTATTTACTGAAGGATCAGATCATTGCTGGCAGTCAATAAATGCATGCCATTTAGGAAGCAATCTAATTATTTGGTATGTTTCCAGTTAAAGCTGTTAATAGTCCATGTCCATGCAGTGCTCTGGGACTCTTATTCCTCAGTAAAATGCTCAGACTTGTAAGTGGGAGTGATGCTGAATTGCAGCTGACTTCATATCTAATACAGCAATAACACATTTCAGAGTGTAACTAATTACTAGCAGTGAGAAAACACCCAGCCTTGCTTCAATGAATACAAGTGTTGATACCAACTGCAGTGCAGCCTGGGTTTTGTGTATCCTGTAGTATTAAGGTAACCTTTTATGTGACTTTCTAGAACCCAACTGTTTTCAGAGCTCCAGCCTTGCTCTTGTGAGTGCAGGCTCAATATCAAATCTACCCTGGCCAAATACAAGGCAGTTCAGGCTGGTGTGATGAGAACCCAGGATTTTGGAGAGTAGCCAGATTTCAGTCCAGGTCTCTCTCTCTAACTGCCTGAGTGCTCTGTACTGCCATGAAAAAAAAACCAACCACCTGAATAAGTAAAAGAAAAAGTGCTAATATAAAAAGTAATGATCTAAGCATCACACTTTTTTTCCTACTGTAATATCCAATTTGTCTTTTCCTTCACTTCAGCTTCACACAAATCCAATGCAATCAGAAATTTCAGGATAGAGAAGTAAATCTTCCCCCCACAATGATAATTGTGTGGAAAAAGAGTCAGGCTCCATCTATATTAACTAGTAACTAAGGGCTGCAGCAGGCAATCAGTAACTGAAGCAGAGGGTGCTAAGGCATTTCCATTGGCACTGTAAAATATCAGACTTCTACTTTCTACTACCCTTACTCTGGACCCTACACTGTAAGTTTCCACCACTCATGTTTTGAAGACAACTTCAAAGACCACTTGAATCAGTAGTTGGACAGCACCTGCAGTGGAGCTTCTTGATTTATTTCAGAGAAATAGAAACTATCACATGCACCAAAGTCATTCCCCAAAACCCCACAGACAGTAAGCATGGATGACTGGAAGATTCGATGCAGATTTCAGTGCTGTTTTGAAGCAGAACACTTAGAGCATCAGCTGTTCATTGTCTTTTGTGGCTTTCCTTTAAACCCTCAGCTCAGTGCCTAGAACTGTAAGAAAATATACACAGGGGTCAGATTTCCTGGCCAACTATTGTCTAAGTCAAAAAAAACAGCCCCCAGGAAGTTCCAGTTCTGGGCCCCTCAATTTAAGAAGGATATTGAGACTCTTGAACATGTCCGGAGAAGTCCAACGAGGCTGATGAGCGGCCTCAAGCCCAGCCCTATGAGGAGAGGCTGAGGGAGCTGGGGTTGTTTAGCCTGGAGAAGAGGGGGCTCAGAGGAGACCATATTGCTCTCTACAACTACCTGAAGGGAGGTTGTAGCCAGGTGGGGGTTGGTCTCTTCTCCCAGGCAACCAGCACCAGAACAAGAGGACACAGTCTCAAGCTGCACCAAGGGAAGTTTAGGCTCCAGGTGAGGAGAAAGTTCTTCACAGAAAGAGTAATTTGCCATTGGAATGTGCTGCCCAGGGAGGTGGTGGAGTCACAATCCCTGGAGGTGTTCAAGAGGAGATTGGATGTGGCACTCGAAGCCATGCCATGAGGTGTTGGGTGACAGGTTGGACTAGATGATCTCTCAGGTCTTTTCCAACCTTATTGATTCTATGATACTAAGAATCTACAGAAGCTGTAATCACGTTATGCCAGTGCTGCCATCATCAGGAAATAACATCTTGTCAAGCCAGCCAACCTGTCCCTTCAGTCAATGCTTTGCTAGCGGCCCTCTGCACAACAGAATCCAGAGACTTCAGAGTGCTCGTGCTAATAAACATTTGTCACTGGGAAGGTGACTGGGGAAATGATATCAGCAAAGCAAGCTCTTTAGTGCAGAGCAAGAAAAGCATCATGTCTAATTAAGAGTTTTACAATAACTGTGTGATACAGTAATTGGAATGAATTTGAAGTGCCTTCAGCAAGCTCCATTTAAAGAAAAACTGAGGTGGTGAAAAGTAATATTCATTATATTCAGCCATTAGTAAGTATTCTCAACTAATACAGTAATGGGAAACAACAATTTCTAGAAGAAACATTTCTGTTTTCCTATAATTACTGGAAACAAAAACATATTTGGTAGGATGAAAATTAATTCTTTTCCTGCACTGACAAAGTCTGCAGCTGTGCAGAGCTTTGTGGGGTTTTTTCCCCTCCCCAATTAAAGAAGCACTGCTTTGAAAAAAATCAAACTAGTTTTCTCACTTCCTTCCTCCACTTCTCATCACTCCTTAGATTAACAAGACACTATTCCAGAACTACAGCATTATTCTCCTGTTACTGTGCAACTCTTAACATTTATTGAGGCCCCGTCCCTGGAGGTGTTTAAGACCAGGCTGGATGAGGCTCTGGCCAGCCTGATCTAGTGTGGGGTGTCCCTGCCCATGGCAGGGGGGTTGGAACTAGATGATCCTTGTGGTCCCTTCCAACCCTGACTGATACTATGATACTATTGCAACAACCACAGATGCATTTTTAGACTGAACACCTTTGGAGGCATTGCTTAGTATTTTTAACTGAAACTAGGATGAAAAGTATCTGAGTGAGCTTTGTGGTTTGTTTTCAGTGCACAGCCCACCCAGCAGCACACTGCTGAAGTCACTTAAAGAAGACCTAATCTCTCCAGGGTGTGGTAATTCAAAGGGACTACAAAGATCACTAGGAACATAAACTGCTCTAACATGGCACAAGCCAACGTATCTGCAGAACTGGGGGTGTGTGTAAAATGTTTGTGCTCCACCAGTTTCAGTTCATGTCAGCCAGGATTGCAGCTCCACAGCAGTCCTCTGATCCAGTGCTGCATCCACAAAACCCAAGTACACCAGGAGACCAACACAAGGCAGGCATCAGTTACTAATAGAATACAGTGTGCTCAGCACTGTTTTAGCCCTTACTCCTATTTTCATTCAAAAAAGAACAAAGCACGTGGCAAAATTAATTCCCATAAGCTCTTTCTGTTTGGTGTTGTGTTTTCAACTGCCAACCCTAACAATTCTGTGATTCTACATCTAGCCTGTGTATTTAGACTGCAAGAGAAACTAGCTATAGCACCTTGTGTTAACATCACATACACAAAGCACTGTTAGCATAAGCCTGATGATTCCTTTATCTCTAATATGATGTGTATGTTTGTCCCTGTCCTCCTTGCAAGTGTAAATCACCTTCTTACATTTTATTGTTAAATAAGTTTTCAAATTAAACAAAACAAACAACCCACAAAGAAACCAATCTCTCATCCCTGGAAGGCCATCCCACTATCACCAGCCACCATTCAGACAATGCCAGCTGGCCAATAGAGTACTCAGTGAAGCCTTCCATCCATCCATCTAAGGACTGGGGAAGGCTGGAAAAGAAATTGCCCCATTTGAAAACATAATTCAATGTCAAGCTGTCTTGTATGCTGCAGTATCTCAAACCTGCAGCTCAGATGTGTACTGTACCATGCCTACAGCCTCACATATAACCACAGCTTTCACCAGGTACCTAGGAACTCCTTCATTCCATCCTGTAAATTTGAATCAAGCATGCTACTGGAACAGCAAATCTGGATAAAAAGTATTTGAAGCAGATACCTCAGATGGGATTGTCAAAGGCTCCAAGGAGTCAAATGCAAACCTATAAACAGGATTCAGTTCTATTTGGCCTTCTTCCCTAGCTCCAAAGGCATACCTGCACTCAAAAAATACCTGATGATAGCCCCCATGCTGCCATGCCTTTATAGCAGCTCCCTCTAAATTAAGTGGTTGACAGCTTAGCCAGAGGTTGGAATCCCAGAATGCAGGCTCCATTGTGTCCTTCACAATGGATATAAGCTAAACCCAAGAAATAAACCTGAAAGTCTTAAGTGTGCTAGGAAAACATGTACCCAAATAATCAGAATAGGCCATAAATAAGGATTAAACCTATTAATAAAATTACTTCCAGAGGTTTCAGTCAATTGTTGGTATCTTGTATGTTAATTAATGCTTGGCACTCAGACTGTATTTTACTCTGTTGTATTTGTGTAAGACTCCTCCAGAGCATTTTAAGTTAGCTACTATTGAGAAAGAATGGATGTCCAAGCCAAGTGCTATACTAAGTGAAATGCAAGGCTTGGTTCCAGAATTAAAGAGTTGCCCATAACTCCCAGGAGGGTAACTTTCACTCCAGCACTTTGATTCAGACCCATACCTTGTGCAGATGGCCCAACTTCTCCAAATACAGGAGCTCTGCCATACACATCCATCTTTATCTACTTGTAAGACAACATCCTACACTTGGAATTGGCCTCAGAAACCTATCATCAGCTCAGTGTGTGTGCACACGTAAGTCTCTCTGGTGCATCTCTTCCACTCAGCAGAAAGAATACAGACTTCATTTATCTTTCAAGATCTAAATAACAGTTCGTGTGTTGTCTGCAGACCAGATGCTGCAATGAGTTTGTCTGGCATCTGCCTCTCCCAATGACCACCATAGGAACCCTTGTTTTGGCACATACTCTTTCCAGAAGGGACAACTGGGGCCTGTTTAGCCTCAGTCTGGCTGCACGGAGTTATTCATTTGGACAGTCAATAATGCTACTCTCCAAAATGCCAGCCAAATATTGTCAGAGACAAACTAAAAGGCCTTCAACCCAGATTAAATCACTGGCTTCTTCACCCCTGTGAAGTTCAGATATTCATTTAAATAGCAATTGGGCATCCTGTAGCAGTGCTCTTGGTGGCTGCAGAATTATCTGACCTAGCAGATAGGAACAGTGCCTCTGCTGATACTGAATCTCCACAGCTCTAGAGCTCAGTTTCACCTGGGGACATCACCTGCTTCTGTACCCAGGAACAATCCAGCTACCATTCAGGACTTCATCTGATCTTTTCCCAATCATACTGCAGATCACATATTCACCTATGTTATTTTTGGTTATATTATTTGTAACCCAGATATAAAAGCAAGTAGGGGGAAAAAAATCTGACAGTCCTTCCTCTAAAGGCTCAGAGTTTTCAGTAAACATTCTGAACACAAAGCCTTGCTATGCTCCTCCTGTAAAAGCTCTGCAGCAGGATTAGGGAGGGGAGAGTCAATGGCCTCCCATGCCTGTCGTGTCAATGCTCCTCCTGAGCTGATGCACACTGATAGTACACCCAAGAGAGATGCACTCCTCCTCAATAGGAAGCAAACTGCATTCTCCATTAGGATGGATTTCCAGACTAAAGGATATGTCTAATTTTAATGTATTATACACAGATAATTGACTTTATACTGAAATTGTTGTCATTTCATGTTTAGATCTCATGAGCAACCTGAGGAGCAGAAGTTACTCTTCTCAGGTTTCATTCATTATATCATTTCTGCTTAGTACAGATAGTTTCTGCTTATTGGCCCTTTGACCCACGCTGACACACAGTCATTCCATGAAGACTTCAATAAGTGAGAGAGCAGGAAATCATGTTTGTGCATCACACACACTCTTCAATGCTGTCTGGAGGCATACAGGGAAACAGGACAAGATGCAGGTTTTTTGGTTTGCCTCCAAATTCTTCCATTCTCTAACTCTTCACTACACTCACTACATTCACCTGCTGCTCTTCAGCTTTCTGCTCTGCACACACTAACACCTCGTCATCAAAAGCCTGTACACCACCAACCTGTGCTCCAGCATGGCTGCACTCAAACGTTGTTCCTGCTGCTTCAAGAAAGATCAAATGTGTTTTGATACTTCAGTTCTCATTGTATCAACAAGGCTTTACTCCCCCTTCTTGAAAGCACTCAGCGCTGAAGCTTGGCTCACAGCCACATCATCTCATACTGCAGTCCTGAGAGAGAACATATGCACACCGAGGATTGTGAAAGCAGTGACAGAAAGACTTGCTCTGGGTCACAAGTGGCACACAGATGATCTCTCTTGTAAATCACAGTGGTCAAGACAAAACACTAACTTTCTTTTTCCCTTTAGAAGTTACATTTGGAGTCTTACATGCTGCCTGAAATTCATCCATAAATATATCTTAGGAAAACTCCATCATACTGTAAAGCAGCCCAGTTTTGTGTCTTGGAGTGTGTGTTGTCGCTGTGCCTATTGACTCTTCTGAGTACAGAAGTAGAGGCAGGAGGTAAAGGCAGGACTTCTGAGAGCTGTCGCTGTACATCCTCACCCTACTGCACAGGAATTACGAATATCCATTACTTACAAAGGTCTAAGGAGGACCAGGCTATACAGAGTGCAGAAAATATGGGAAGTTCTGCAAATGGCAATATGGCTCAGCACACACTGAGAGCCACTTGGTAGCACTTGGAGCTGGAGGGCATATGTCATCACCACATGGCAAGTCATGAAAGTGTGAAATGGGATCGTTATGATCTCCTGCCCCTTCCCCTCTGAAATAATAATGAAAACTATCTATTGCTCACTCCTCCCAGGAACAGCAAGACTTCAAAAAGAGCAAAACAAAATACTGGGAAGAAAAGTTGTTTTTCAAAGTTAACTCTAAAACAGTCTGTAAGCTTAAGCACTTAGCTGGCAGGTTATTTACAAAGTGAGGAAGAGGAAAGTACAGCTGATAGTTGTCTCAGATGTTCCTTAACACTCAGGGAAACTTTTCTGAGGCAGAGAAGGTTCCTCTTTGTATCTATGCTACTGACCAGGCCAGAAGGCACTTGTTGGAGCGTGTGAATTTGGGCTTATATTTATTCTGCAGAGGAAAAAGAGCATGTCCTGAGGGGATCTCTCTGCTCTTCGGGGTTTGCACAAGCCTGGTGATCTGCGCAGGGCGGAGGCCCTCTCCCTCGGCAAGAGCGCCCACACCAGCCGGATGGCCTCACTAGCACCGCCTGTGCTGCACTCACCCTGACTAATTCCTCAGGAAGCGTGATTCCACGCTGGTACTTCGTGTGTTATGAGCTACAATAAATGTATCTGGTTAATAATAAACTTACCTGGTTAAAACATCATGGCTCCAACAGGTTGGAGTATGCAGAGCTTCGGTGTTTCCTAGTCCTACCTCCAGCGCCAAATCCTGTGTGCGAACACCGTTAGGCACAGCTGCAGCTCGTGTTGTAATCAGCCACCTGATTGCAGTGTATTGCAGACAGCTGAGCTCCCTAAAACGCGTTCCCTCCAGAGCTAGGAGCTTTTTAATCAGGGTGCTGTGAAAGTTACCACCCTTTATTTGTTTATTTATTTGGGTTTTCCTGTGCCGAGTTCAACACTGCAGCAGCTGATCCACAGCCCAGGGTCCTGTGTCTCCCCCAGCTTTTTGTTTAAAACATTTCCTTGAGCTGCTGAGATTCCCTTCACCCAGTTTAGCAGGGAGGGGTGAGTGGAACCTGAATGCTTTCCAACTCTCCAAAGGAGTGCTTCCAGTGGCAAAGGTGTGACTGAATGTAAAGGAGTGGAAAATATTCCGGAGAAAAACTGAGGAAGGCCTTACTTAGGACATCACCTGGAAGAGGAAGGAAAATATTTCCAAGCACCAAGCCCTAGATCTGGAAAATTCTTTCCTGATTCAGACCTAATTTACCTTACTGATTGATTTCCCCTGAGGAGGGTGAAGGATGAGGTAGCAAATTTCATCAGGGAGAGAGAGAAGCTTGTTTCTCGCAATGGCAAAGACATAGCTGAAGGAGCCAGTGTCTGCCAGGCACACCAGGTGTGTCACATAGCCTCCTGAATTAGACAGCAGCCGACAGAAATCGGAGCTCTCAAGAAAAGGTTTGGCTCACTGAAATTCATGCTGGGTGCTCTGGCTGGAGCCACTTGAAAATGCAAGTTCCCTTTCCAGGAGAAAGCCCTGGCAACTTCAGATTGCTTTCTGCTAGGAGACGAAATGAAAAACAAACAAAAACCAACCGAACAAAACCACAAGAAAACCAAAACAAAACCCCACAAACAAAACCAAAACCCAAACACACAAGAAACCCAACCCACCCCACCAATCAAAACCAAACAAAACCCCAACATGAAAATCCACTCCAATGGCATTTCCAGGAGTTTTTTCAGGCAAATACCAACCTGTTTTAATTACATTAAAAATTCTTACTCCTTTTTTTTTTTAATCTTGATCACTCTAGCATGAAATTTACTGTGTAAGAGACAATAAATGGGGAAAAAATACTTAAGAGGAAAAAAATGGCCTCTATTAGCATGTTCCCTTATTTCTTCTCTTTTAAAATGTGTTTTTATTGAACCCTCCATTTCCTCACCAATTTAAACTGTCATGGATTTTTTTGGGTTCTTACTCCCAGGGTTAACCAGAGAGTACTTAGTTCTGTGGGGGGAAAAAAAAATGTGCCTACATGCCATAAAGTCACAAAGTATTTTCATCTGGAATATAAATGGATGTAACCTTTCAAAGCAGAATATATTAACATATGCTGGAGAACCCATTGGTTATCCTGAGACCTCTTTCTTTCAGCCTTTAATCACTAAAGCCATCATTTTAGAGCCGGTTTTACAAATGGCAAAAGAACCAAGAGCTCTCTGGAGGACGTGGGGGTTTCTCAATCTGGGCAGGATCTCACAAATATGCCATAGCCTAGTAATTATTTTTTAAGCAGAAATGTCATCCCATTGCCTAAAATGATAAACAAATCTGATTCTTCAGAATTCCATTAAGCTCCTTGCAAATGAAATAATCCTCATCTGAGAAGTACAAATACGCAGATGGCCTCACCCTATTCTATCTTATTCTTTCACACAGAAGGAAATTAGAAGAAACCAGAAACTAACAAACATCCCCAGGCAAGATTTTCAAGGCCCTAGAGAAAATGGAGAAGCACATCTGTTGCTCTTCTTCTCTTGTGATATGGAAAACAATACTGCTACAAAACATGTGAAAAGGGCTCACGTCAGGAGAAAGCAAAGGAAGTTGTTAAGCGCTCAGGGGAGCTTTAGTACTGTGGGTTTCAAGAGCCCTCCTCACTCTGCTCCATCTTAGATCAACAAAGCTCAAGCTCCTGGCTTTAGCTGAAGACACAAAGCGCAGGGTTTCAGTGGCTGTATGTGCTTGCTTTCAGCCTCCTTTGCCTGGATCTCAGAAGCACCATGAAGGTACATCCCAATGCTGTCTGCCAAGAGTCTAAGGGATGTGGGGATTTTACCCAGTGCTCAGCACTGCAGTGTTCATACCAAGTCTTCATCCTCTAGATTGCCATCATCACCATCACTATAAAGAGGAACTACAAGAACCTGAACAATTCATGCCAGTGCACACAGATCTTTGCTCAGCCTTACCTAATGCTGTATTCTCAGCATATGGGAGAGAACTCAACTAAGAGCACAGTCCTCTAGTGACAGAGGGAGCTGCTTCAAATGGGCTGGAACCACAGGCGCTGGTTAAATGTCATCAGGAAAGTCTGCACAGCAGAAAACAGGCCCAGGCCCTGAGCCTGTAGAGGTGCATTTAATGAACTCTTCAGCTTGTCTGCTAAATCATCCCTGTCACACATCACGTGTCTGAATGAAAGGGGCAGCATCCCATCCCCTGCCTCCAGCAGAAGCAGGCCCTACAGTGCAGAATGGAGCACATGAATGTGCTTCCTATATGCTGTGGTGAGCACTTTAATGCAGCCAACACCAGCAACCACAGGAACAAACTAGCTCCTTTCCATGTGTTCTGCTTAAGCCCTCATCACCTTCTCTTGTGCCTAAGAGCAGAAAGAATTGGAATAAGAATTTGTTGGTGCTTTACCACAACCCTATGCTTTGAAAAGCCCAAATGTAACTAGATTCAGTGTGATGAGGGATCTGTGCAAAAAAATAGTCTTTGTGATGGGGATTTAATTATTCTAGTATTGACAAAATGGAGATTTAAAGGAGTACTCAACCTGCTGACTTCCACAGGCAGTAAAAAACAGGTTTATCTTTCACTGTTTATTGAGCTCTTGGAGATGATAAATTCAATACTGGTCTGCTGGGTGTTTAGTGCTTTATGACAATATATCATTGGCTTAAAGCAATCATACTCTTTGGCTATGAAGCTAACAAGTAAGAGTTCAGACAGCATCATGTGGCTAAGCTCAAATTTTCCCAGAAAGATGGTGGGAGAGGAGGGAGCAGGACAAGGAAAAAGTGCTATTTAAACCCACCAGACTAAATAATGCAGTCCTGTGGATCCCAGTGACAACAGTTAAAAGTGATAATGGTAAGTTACTGGGGTAAAGCAATGACATACCAAATATGGAGAGAAAGCAGTTACAAAAGGTGTAACAGACAGCTGAAAGGACAAGACAGCTGATCTGAAAAGCTCAGCAAAGCTCTGCGAAACACTCACGGGGGGAAGCTGCCCTTGCTAACAATCCACGAAGGCTCAGAGAGTGATTAGCAGAGCGCTGCTCTTCACTTGTACAAGGATGTATGAGCCTGTTCCAGGCTTGAGTCAGTGACTGAAAGACAGGGACTGACCTGACAGAGTTCTGGCATCCGTCAGTAATGCACCAGAAATAGACCTACTGGATTTTCACAGACAGTCAGAGGCTTTTTAAAGCCGCAAGGAAAATGACTCATCACAGGCACCCTGAGCTCACCTCTGCATGTGGTGTGAGGCAATGCTGCTGTGCTCAGCTCAGGACATTTGCTACCTTTCAGGCCTTCTCTACAACACTCACTTTATTGCATCTACCTTTGCAAGAAGCCAAATTTAAAGTGCATTCAGACTGGGAATAAACCAGAAATACAGACACCGTACGAAGTGGGGAATGCTGCACAGGAGGAAAATGAGACACCAAACACCTCAGTGTTAAATCTCACTTTCAGCCTCAGCTTTTCTGGCCAAGTTACTTGCTCAGATGTCTAAGCAGGGTTTCCAAAGCCATCATACCTTCGAAAGTGCCACTGCTTAATCCATGTTTCCTCAGCACAGGGCTGGGATGCATGCTTATTAAGACAGCTGATTCTACAGTTGTACTTGCAACATCTGAAGAATAAAACTCATACAAGGAAGAACAGCAGCAGGAGTCAAGCCGTGGTCTCAGGCAGGTGATGCTGAAGGCCCACAGTTGTGCCTTATTTTGGCCAGATGGACACATTTGCTGGCAGAAAGCAAAACATCCAAGGGTAGGACCATAGTATTGAGCTGGATGAGGGGATGGCAGGTTTGCTGGCAGCCTTGACTGAATTCACTTCCTTTTCTTTCTTCCCTTGATGAGTTAGAGATGTTGGCAAGGTTCTGCTGTGTAAGAAGTAACCTGGTAGGAGGCGAGGGAGCCTCAGTTGGTATGCTGGCACATAAAGCAATAACATTCCTCCTCCAATCCTGTCCTCTGGAGGCAGGAAGCACTGAGCTGCTTGACACATTCAGCCTCTAGTTTGGCCTCAGAGATCCTCAGACCCAGTCTCACACTACCTTAGCATTTTCCCCCTACATGTTCTCAATTAAGAAAACCAAATGAACATTTAGACCTAAGAATCTGATTCATACAACTAAACATCTTGTATTAAACAGTGCAACTCAGCAAACATTGACATTTAGACTTTTAAAATAAATGATAGGAAGACTATTGACTATGGAGAAACTTGTGCTTCTCCACCCTTGCCCAGAATGCTCATTCCTCAAAGCATTTGTTTTCTTGCCTCTAAGTACATTTACTTTTTAAATCACTGTATCTTTATTTAATGACATTGTTGCTTATGCAGTGAAACCACTTGTCCTTGGAATGTGGCAGCCACCTAATAAAGGCACTGCTTTAGGAACCAAGCTGAATCATCCATAAACAGGTTTTAAAATTCACTATTAATGATCCATTTCATTCTTAAATAGAATTCTGTGCATCACTGATGAGCCAACCAAGTATCTGTAATATTCTTTGTTGATTCTGATAGCAAAAGCAAGTGCCATGCAATGCCATCTTTATCCCGAGGGCCTTACTCTCCATTTCCAACAGAATTCAGCCGTTTGCCCCTAGTTAGCTCACCAAGCAAATGAATTTTCATGCTTAAACTATTGTTCTTGCAAAAACAAGAATAGCAAACACTGAGCCTGGGATGCTTTCCAGTAAGAGTCAACATCTAAATGCTAGTTCCACCCTGCATTTATTCTATTAACATAAATTAAAGATGCAACAAGCAGCTTCAAGTGATATCTGCAACAGGAAATACTGGAAAGGGCAGTCCAGCTGGTACTGAAGTCTTGGTTGTAAGAGCACAGAACCTCTACCAAACCCTAGCTTGTGTAGAGTAAATGATACCTAAATGCTCAGCTCAGAACTGTACAGAAGGCAATTCTGAGATGAATCTGCCATTTCTGTACTGAAAAGCACTGCCTGGTCACACTGCATGTAGCTTTTTACACTAACAAAGCAGAGCTGTCACCAGTCCAGAACTAAGATTGTAGAGTCACCAGGCACCACCTGGGTACCTGGGCCAAGCAGCTGGAGGCAGGAGTTTGCCCATGCAGACCACCACATCCATACACTCCCTCCCAGCACTCCAGACCTCAGGCTGTCCTTGCCTTATGCATGTGGCTCTGGGCATCTGAGAGACCTCATTGCTGATTCTGCTGCTGTAGTCTGTGTATCTGATTATTGGTTTCTAAATTTAATTGGAGCTGTTGATGTATTGACACCTAGCTCTGCTTTAGAAAACTCTCTCGTGTGTTAGCCTTCACTGTGTTTGCAAAGAGCACCACACCTTCCCTGCCAAGGGAGAAACTGCAAGCTGTACTACTTGTTAGAAATGAGCACCTCAGAGTCAGAGTAAACCTCAAAACATGGGGCTGGAAAGAAATAGGTCACCAGTGTGCTGCAGAAGGCAAAGAAAATAACGTTTTGAGAAGAAACATGGGGAAGTCCTAGGTCTAGAGTCAAACATTAAATGAGCAAGCTTTAACACTCTTTTTCTTCTTTTTATTAACAGCACTTCCAGTGTTTAAGGTCAATCAACAGCAAGTCCCCCAGTTCAGAGGTCAGGGTATCTGGTACTCCCTCAAGGCACATGGAGTCTGCATCCTCTCCTCATACATTCCCCCGAAGCAGCAATACTTAACATTCACCAGCTTAAAATACAGATGGATGGAAAATGTACAATTTATCCCTCCCTTTGTTTCCCCACGTATTTCCTCACAGCAATTCAAGGTCATTAAGTGGGGAGTCTGACAGTTCATTAGAGCTTCATCACAAATTCTCTGTATCCATGATTCCTCATTTTTATTATGATCTTGACAGAATTTCCCTCAGAGAGATTCGAATGATCACCAAACCAGGTTTTAATTATTTAGGCTCGAACTAATGCAAAATACCAACAGGAACAGCACAGAACCTTCAGCATCCAAATTTCTAAGAATGGTAGGGTTTGTAAGATTGAATATTAAAGGTAAAGGGACTTTATTTCAAGTACTGTCAAAGAGAAACATTGCCCCTTACTGGCAGTGCCAGTGTCTCTGCAGTTTGTAGGCAGTTGTGTGCATCTCTCAGAAGCTGTTAACCTTTATGCCATTGGTCAATAAAAAGCCCCATTAACATTTAAACTGTGTATGTCCAACTGTCTGCTGCCAACAGGAATCCAAAGTTGGCCTGGAATAAATACCTGCTTCCTGTGTTATTGAGGTTGTACACGTTGGGAGACTTTGAAAAGATCACATTTGTTACAGTGAAGAAAAAAAAAAATCATAGTAATTTTAAAACATCAATTATCAAGGGGCAAAAAGGCTGCCCATGGCCTGAGCAGGAGGTGTTACAGCCACACAGCTGAATGGGCACCACCAGCCACACAGGACAGCTTCAGAAAGAAGAGCATAACCAGCTGGAGCTCCTGCAGGAGTACTGGGAGTCTGAAGAGATCACAGCATTTAAGAAACTGAAATTTAAACACTGCTCTTGCAGTAGGATCACCAGAACTTACCTGACATTAACAGCTGGCCTTACTTGAAATTAACAACTTGGCTTCCTTGGGCAACAACCTTTCTTTTAATCAAAGATAACAAAATGATTGGATAAGAGTTGGAATTGCAGCTGTGCAGATGAGACTCTTCAATCAAGCTGCTGAACTGCAAGTGCTGAAGGTGTAACTCACCAGCTGATGTGTGTCCCCCAGAACTCTGCTGTCCCTAGCACCACTGATGCAGTAAAATCCCTATGTGCTGCTTTTGCATTTCGAAAGGGAAGGAATAGCAATCCCAAAATCTAGAGACTGGAAGTGAAGTCCAGCAGTCTGCTCCTACTGCTCGTACAAACCATTAGTGAAGACGGCAAGGCTGTTCCACTGCAGCAGACAATCCAGTCAGCTGTTTCTCAGTGCAGGAGCTGTACTCGGCGCCAACAAAGGCATTCATTCCATCACTTTACAACAAGGGAATTAGAGACTCCATGGGGCATTTACAACCCAAATGGAGCTGCTGTGACAGATGTGCTCACGTAGCGACAATGAAAACAGAGTCCACAAATTCAACAGAAATGCATGGTAGTGGCTTTGCTTCCTCAGGCCCCAGGCTGCCAGAGCACCACTTCAGGCAGTGCCCCCTTCCACCTCACGTCCGCCTTGTCTTCTGCTTTTTGGTTTGTCTCTTGGCATCCTCCGGGCCACCGGTGTCAGAGCCTGCCTGCCCCAGAGCACGCACCCCCTGCAGCCGAGTCGTCAGCTGCAGCAGCAAGGGAATAAGCTGGGCAAAAACAAAGCGGGAAGCAGCTTGTGATTACACTGCTATGGGTGGTCTGAATGAGAAGGTTCTTTAGACTCGAGCATCTGCAAATAGAATCTATGGTTTAAATGGCACACCTATAGACAGCAGAAAAGGGCAGGCAGAAAACCTCGGGAAGGAATCAAATCAAACTGATCTGGTGTGAATTTCTGATCATCAAATCCTAAAACGTAAGTTAATTTTTTTCTTGCAGTCACCTAGCCAAGAACAGCCAGTTGAGTCCTGAGGCTAGAAGCTGACTGCTGCTTTCAGCAGAGGCATTTCAGGAGACACTGTCAACAACCCTGGAGAATCCCACATTCTGTGCTGTCTTACCCATGTTTGAGAGGAAATCAAACTGCAGAACTTTCTTTTGTCAGCAAAACAGATACTCAGTCATGTCAGAGAAGGCTAGGAGAGCAGGGCTTATTAATGAAGACAGAGAGGGGCACATGGTAGGTATATGACTCTTGAGACCTTTTCACTAGGGAGGGTGCAAAGCTAAGGAGACCAGACTCAGTAAGGTGCAATATTTTTTCATGTCTGATTGTGCTTGAAGCCAATAAAGTAACTGTTGTCATTCCTACTATCACTTAGTCTGGCTCTCTGAACTTGCATGACATTGCCTTGCTTATTTTCCCAGATCCACCAAATGAGAAGACCAAATTCAGCAGTGTCCCCAGAGCTCACCCTCACACTCTTTGCAAGGAAGGTAACTGTTCAAAATCTTGGCTACACTGTGGCTTTTCTTAAAACATGTTGCATAAAGGGACTGCTGACTGCACCTCTGTCTGGACAACTACTAAACAAACCCTCACTTAACCCAGTACAAAATACTCATTGATAAGACAATACTCCTTGGATAAAACACACCCCCCCACGACCTACCTTATCATGGTTGTAACCAGCCAACAGGAGAAGTAGAGTCAGTGGTAAGGCGATGTAAGATCCCTGGGCAATGTCTTGTTCAGGCAGCTTTCTCTGCAGACAGCAAGGACCATGGTGTTTTGGTGTTCTGGTTTTTTAACCAGCCATTCTGACTGTGAGATCCCCCAGCTTTAAACAGCAGCAACAGGATCATACAGCACATCCAGAGCTTCCAATCTGACTTCCTTGTCAGTGCTGCTCTAAACTTTCCTTTACCTTCAACTTCAAAGCAGTCCCCTTGATCAGATCCACTCATCCACTGCCTTCTCCCCGAGGTCTGTTGTTTTTTGAAGCTAATTCACTGACAGCCAGTCTCCCCTCTACAGTCACCCTGGTGTCCTTTGATGTACCTGCCACATGCTGTCCAAAGCCCTGTGACCCCAATGACACTGCAGCAACCACACTAGCACAACATCTTTCAGGGGCATCTACATCACTCATTGGTATAAGCCAACTCACGTTTCCCTCATGTTTCACTGGCACCTGAGCAGGCAGTGATGCAGATATGAACTACATTACTTAAGTATTCAGAATGAACTCTTATACTGCACTGTTCAGAAGTGCAAAAAGACAATTCTCTCTCTTGAGGCAGTTTTCCCCTAATGATAATTTGAAACCTCTCTGCTTTACCCTCTCGTTTTGGCCTGGTGATTCTTCCTCTGTACGCACAGAAGTCTTCAAAGGAATTCTGACAACAATCCTATTTTTCTCCTTCAGCCCTCCATTACTGCAACCTCTCAGTTAGTGTCATGACTCTAACTCCCTCCTGAGCTTCCCTGCTCAATGCCTTAAATGTGGACAAATCCACTGTCACATTAAAGCCTCTCACAAACCTCTTCATATTCACATTATTAGACAGTTTGGCCCAGGCCACAAACTACAGGCAGCCTGTGCTACCAGATATTGCTCTGCAAGGGAGCACTTGAACATTTCAGTGTTTTGTACTTACAGTGGGATTAAAGATCAGTGTGATGTGTTTATGATATCCGATAGCAGTGAAGGAAACTTGAGGCAGGGTGTAGTCATACTGTGATTTAGACAATGTAGAGTCCAGAAGCACAACGTAATTCTGTGGGTAAAAAACACACTCAGTCTACAGCATCAGGAGCAGACTGAGACAAAACCAGAGTTAAAGGCACAGAAGCCAGTTTAACAGGCTTCAAATGGTCTGACACTAGTCACTCCAGCACGAATACAGTACTGCAGGCACACCAGAAAACACTCCAGTGCTTCTTAGGGAAAAAAAATGGAAGTGAGCTAAGATAACTACTCAGCAATGTTCTTACCTCTCCATCTCGGAGCAGTGGTGGGAAATGGAAGAACAAAGACAGGCCTAAGTTGACTGTATGAATTGGGTTGTCAGGATTTTCACTTTTGTACAGTTTTACCTGTGAGGGAATGAAGAAAGCACAAATCAACTCTTTCTGAGCCTGCGTAGGAAAAGGGTCACAATAGGTATTGCAGACATCCTACATCTTAAGGGATAAAGGCACTTCCAGATCCATCATGTGTTGTATAAACAGAAAGTTGTCAGGTAAGAATATCTGGAATTGTTCTAATCTAGAATGTGAGAAGTCACAGAAACAGACTTTCTACAGAGCTTGAAATAATTTAGGAACAACTGATACCTGAGATTTCCAGGTTTCATGTGCACTGACAGTGCCCTGTGCTGTGCACTGACCAGACCTAAACAACTCTTGTAAATAGTCCAAGGAGTTTCACAGGAATTTGCAACTGCAGGTTGTTTCTCTATCTCTGGTAGATTCATTTTGCTTGATTTCAATTTCTCTACACTTATTTAACAGGTTAGACATCCTCAAGCTACAGAACAAGTCTCAAGTCCTCATCAAATACAGCGTGCTGAGAAACCAGCATAATCAAAAGCAGGCTGTCCCAAGCTGAGTAAGGCTGGTAGGGCCAGCTGCACCTCCTCACGCGAGGCTGACTGTACACACAAACATTTATCAGCTACTGTGCCTCCTCCAAAGGGCACAGTAAGCAGAGTGATGGTTTTTGTGGACTACTCTGAAGCAGCCTTCTAGCATCCATACCATTGTTTGTAAACCTCTAGATCAGATATCTGCCAAGACTCAGCTCTCCTTGCAGACACAGCCCAAATACTCTCATTCCCTCTGCGCAGTGTCACCATGGCTTACCAGAGCATTTGCAGTTGTTTCACACAACCAGAAGGGACCAGACTGAGGTCACAAAACCACTCACTTGGGTCTGTATCAAATCTCAGCCATCTTTCACTACAATAATTCCTGCCTTGAAGCCAGGGTGGTGAGATGCACCCATCAAGAGCACACATGCATTACATGCAACACAAAGCCCAACCCAGTATGAAACAGGTACAGGCTTGGCTAACTTCCACACCATTCCATTTTGGCATCAACTCCTCTTTGCTTCTGCTGGACTGCAAGGGTCTTAATTTCCCCAGAAAAATGGGAAGCTTGCTCAGGTGCTCTTCAGTAAGGTGATATATTTTCCCTTCACACATGCTCCAAGTGTTGGGTGCTTTGGTTCCCTCCCAAAATAAACAACAGTTTAGCAATGAAATCTTGGCAGGTGAGATGCATAACAAACTACTCTGAAAGAGCTCCAGGTACTTCATTTATATTTGTAGGTAACACTTGAAGAAGATTTAAAACCTGAGAAATGGTACTGCAACACCTGCCACACCAACACCTCCTGAAAATGCCTGCAGCATTTGCACCCTAAACCAAAGGATCCCAGCTCTTGAGCCCCTTTCTTTCAGATCACAATGCAGTCTTTTGAGTTTTGAACATTTCAGCTTTACTCTCAGCCTCACAATCTTGTAACTGTACTTTGAAATTCATGTGCCCTATGGTACTGTTGCCTTCACATGGCAGCTTCTTGCTAACAGACAAGCATGCTAAAAAAATCCACGCCCATCAGGGATGGATGCAATTCTCTGAGACAGAGAACTCATTTCACCCCCTGTGCCTTGCTCTCCCCCTAAGCACAGGGCATCCCTAATCAAGGAAGCAGACCCGGAAATGCACAGGCCAGCCTGAGAAAATATTCCCCAAACACACTCCCATGAGAAGTGGAAACATTCAAGCAAAGCAGTGAGGAACGCTGGAATCTTCATTCAAGTTCACCTTCACTAAAATATTAGTCATCATTTGAATTATGTCTGCTCTGTCTGCTGCACTCTGCCAGTGACCCTGCAGAAAAACACTGGGAAAAGCAATGGCAAATACACTTGGCAAAGGGGAAAGGCTTGAACTTACACATAAGGTGGAGAGATATTCAGAAGATGTAATTACGTTGCCACTTAAATCAAACTGATTGATCTGCCGGAAGGCTATAATGTTAACGTTATCAATGTCACTGTTCCCAACCTGCAACACAAAGCACAGCCAATGGCTTTACCAAACATCAGGAGACACTTAGCACAACACAAACATTGCTCATCATTTTACACAAGAAGTGGATTTTGTTCTGCACTAACCACGTGGAAACAGGAAGGCTTTCCAACTGCAAGCACACTTCCTCCAGGTCGCACAGGTTGCAATTACAGAGCTGAGCATTACCACCGAGTTAAACTACACACAGAGGAAATACCAAAAGCACACAGTGTTTTGGAAGAGGCTGAATTACACACACATGACATTTTGCCTCATGCCTGTACAGGCTCAGTATCTTGTATCTGTGCTGAGAGCTGCACATTGCTATGTGAGGATGTTTATACAGTTGATTAATGACAAACATGCTCACATCGTAATATAACCTACTTTGGAATCATGGAACTTCTTACACTGCTTCAGAATTGACTACCAAACACTTGTGCTTCTGAATTCAAACTCCTACCAGAGTAAGGAAAGATATTTGCAATCAGAATCAATAAGGTGGCTTCAAGTGCCACATCCAATCCTTCCCTGAACACCTCCAGGGATGGTGGCTCCACCACCTCGCTGGGCAGCCCACTCCAATGGCCACCAACTCTCTCTGTGAAGAACTTTCTTCTCACCCCAAGCCCAAACTTCCCCTGGTGCAGACTCTGTCCTCTTGTTCTGGTGCTGGCTGCCTGGGAGAAAAGAACAACCCCCACCTGGCTACAACCTCCCTTCAGGTAGTTGTAGACAGCAATAAGGTCTCCCCTGAGCCTCCTCTTCTCCAGGCTAAACAACCCCAGCTCCGTCAGCCTCTCCTCACAGGGCTGTGCTCGAGGCCTCTCCCCAGCCTCGCTGCCCTTCTCTGGACACATTCAAGTGTCTCAATGTCCTTCTTAAACTGAGGGGCCCAGAACTGGACACAGGACTGAAGGTGTGGCCTAACCAACACTGAGTACAGGGGCAGAATGACCTCCCTGCTTCTGCTAGCCACACTGTTCCTGATCCAGGCCAGGATGCCACTGGCTTTCTTGGCCACCTGGGCACACTGCTGGCTCATGTTCAGCCAGCTGTCAATCAGTACCCCAGGTCCCCTTCTGCCTGGCTGCTCTCCAGCCACTCCAACCCCAGCCTGTAGTGCTGCATGGGGTTATTGTGACCAAAGTGCAACACCTGGCACTCGGACTTGTTGAATGCCATCATGTTGGACTCTGCCCATCTGTCCAGCCTGGCAAGGTCCCTCTGTAGAGCCCTTCTACCCTCTAACAAATCAACACCTGCTCCCAACTTGGTGTCATCTGCAAACTTACTAATGGTGGACTCAATCCCTTCATCTAGATCATCAATAAATATATTGAATAGGATTGGGCCCAGCACTGATCCCTGGGGGACAATAACTAGAGTAACAGATAGGTTATGGCTAGGCCAGGTGCCCCACCAACAGGCTGGTGCCACCAAGGCTGTACATTTTTCTTGCAGGTGTCCTTCCAACACTTCTCTCTCCTGGAGGAAGTGACTGGCTAGCCTGGGTACCAGTAGAGCAAGCTACTACAAACAGCTGTCACTTGCAGTCCATAAACTTCAGCAGATTTGCTGAAATTTGGGGTGCCATTCTCTTTCCCTTCCCAACCAGCAAGTGCTCTCAGCAAGAAGACACTTAAGGACTTGAAGGATTGCTGCCCTTATGTTTTGCTGCTAAGAGGGGCACCCAGGTCAGGCACATCTGAGCTCAAATCATGGCCATCTCCCACTAAAAAGTTCTAGACAGCTAATGAAGGCTAATTAACCTTTGCTGGATGTCAAGAGATAAATGTGAGGCAGCTAATCTGAACTGCAAGTATGGAGGAACATTTAACAAGATTTCATCACTTTTCAATTCAAAGTTATGGTTACGTCTCAGAAAGATGTGCTAGTCTGAATGACAATTTCTCCTACAGCAAGCCTGCAGGGTTTGGACCCAATAAAGCATCAGACAGTAACTCATTGTAAAAGTAGGGTAATATGACAATTGATGACATCCTCAAATGGCTGCTGCTCTGTTTCACATCAAAAAGAAACACTGAAAGGTGTTCTATACACTTATTCTCTCGAGTTTTGATGTATAGCTTTGTTACAGTGTAAGAATCCTTTTCACTTGTTTATTGTTTGGGGTTTATGTTATTTCCATTTTAAGCTTTGATGCTGACACACAATATGGGGCCCGTATTTAGGGAGCTAACTTGCTGAAAGCCACTTGTCTAAACAGAATGCACTCAACTACATTGCTGCTGACAGAACAGACACAGTGCAGAGACAGATGCATTTCATATTGAAGTGATGCTGCTAGAAAAGAAGAGATTACCTCAATTGCCCGATGCTGTGGTAAGGCTCTTTCAATGTGATCATTGCCTTCAGCTTTGAGTTGGACATGATACACGCAGCCAGGCTAAAAGCAACAGTCAAGTGATAATCCCAACACTCAATAACACATGCTTGCATTTTAAAAAACAGTCAGGGAATTTTCTAACATTCCATTTAAGAGACACCCTCCAAACAGATCTAACTCCATCCAGTTTAAGTTTTCCTTATCCCAGAAAGAAAATGTAAGTCAGCATTCTTAGGGGTGTTCGCTGCCAGAAAATACCAAAGGGCTATCACAGAGCTTTCACTAGTTTACTACATTACAGTATTAAAGGTAATAATCTGCTGTGAAGTGGTTTAGCTGGAAAGAAAATACATTAAACAGGATTAAAACCTGATCAAATACTGCCTTCTGCTTCAGCAAACTGCTTACCCCATACATAGTGGGGCCACCAATTCAGCTTCCTTCACATACCTGCTGTATGATCTATACCACACATACACCCAAAATCCTGCTATGAACACATTGTCACAGTATTTTCACAAGAGAAACTAAATGCTTCCCTAAGTTCTTACTCCTAAGAGAACTCCCTGTTGCCACCCCAGAACACTGCTGATCCCCTGTCAGACACTGAGCAGGGGCTCCTGTCACGTCACACAGACTGCGCCGTGTTTCTGGGAGCCACCACAGTGTGCTGGCACCAAGTTGCACAGACCTACGCTAAGAGGCTTCTCCTCCTTTACTAGAATGAATGTTCAACACATGACAGTGGTGCCTAAGGGAGAGACTCAAGGGAATCTGGGCTAGCAAACGTGATGGGAAAGCAGAAATCAGTAGCTAATTAATAAAGCCCACTGTAGTGCTCCACTAGCACATTAACAGCAAAGTCAATGATTGAGTGTTCCGATCCTTACCAGAAGGCCACGTAGCCTGAATTTGCCCTCTTCATCAGTTATTGTGTCTTCTCCATAGATGCTGCAATCCTTCTGTCCCACAGCTTCTACTGAGACTCCCTGCTCAGGCTCTCCATTTAAGGAAGAAACCATGCCATAACAGCTAGAGATATATAAAGAAGCAATTAGTACAGACATAAAAAGAACCAGTTGCTACAGATGGGCAGATGATGTTTTAATACAACACTTAAAGACATTTTATTGTTATAACTGATGGAAAAAGTACTTAATATATTAACACAGCATGAAGAAGAAAAGGGGAATTTGTAATGTATATGTAAAACTGCTTAAAGCACTGGAATTAGCTGCAGTTCAGGGCACAACTTTAGGAATCCAAATTGCCTGACCTCCATGAATGGTGCCACTTACACTGGAGGGCAAGGAAAGGAAGGGTCTTGAATTCTTGATACCTGAATTGGTTTATCATCCCTTGAATAGTCCTCTCCTCTCCCACTGAACACAGCACAAGCCACTTCAGCTGCCACTGACACAGTGCTTTCATAACACTGTTTCTCCTTACAGTCCTCCCATCTGAGCTTAGCTATATATGCACATGCATGAGAAAAGGCTAAAAAAAGTACAGCACAATAAATTGCCTTCAAAAGCATCCTCCAAACCTTCAGAACAGAGGTGGATCAGGAGAAAACACACTTTGCACAATGCATCCTGATACAGCACATAGCATTTTGCACAGCACTGCAGCTCTACTGACCTGTAAGCAGTCCTGTAACCGGTTATCTGGATTCTAAGATTCTGTCCTTCTTGCACTTCAATCATTTGTGATGATGGCTCAAAGCGAAACTCTTTCATCATGGGTTTGAAATAATACTGCCCTGGGCTCTGCAAGGAGGCATGGAACAAGCTCTTCACTGATAGTGACATAAAAATCCACCAGCTCCAATCAATTACATTCTGGCAAGAGCTAAAGACTAAACTGGTTGGAAAACATAAGCACTGGACAATAAACCAACGGAACTCTAAAAGCCTCAAGAAGGAAAGGAAACTACAGCCCTGAAACCTTATCTCAAAAGCTCAAGAACAGGAAATAGATGAGGAGAAAGATGTCTGCAAGGAAACTATTCAGGCCATGTCTAAACACATGTACAGATCAATAATCTAATTAGATTTCTTTTCCTCTAAAAATTCCCAAATGATCATCAACAAACTGGCTTGTTTCATGTTTACAGACTGCAAATTAGTAACTGAGATCAAGCAACATCATCTACCTCTTGGGGAGATATCTCTTGCCCAGCTAGATTTCACATCCAGACTTTAGGTGCTGTCCACTCTGAGGACCTACATCCCTCACTGTGGGTTATGATTTCAAAGGAGGCCATACACCCCCCTGCATCCCTGTTTAGAAGGGCAAAGTGACAGAGCATTGCACATGCAGAAAAACTGATTTCAACTTACCAAATTGGAAAAAGTCAGCATGCCATTGTCCTGGGTAAGGAGGTTGGACCGAAACACCCCTCCACTGAGGGACAAGAGAACTCCAGCAAGAGCCTGGTCATCCTCTGACTTGATCTATTTTGGAAAAGGCAACAGTTCCAAGCTTAATCAAGGGTTGCTTTACAAAGAAGGGTTCCATTCAGAAGCCCCTTACAGACTGCACAGATGTGCTGGAAGCAGAAGGAAACTGCAGCATATCCCCTCCTGCAGGACTGCAGGGTACAGAAGTTTGTGCTCTCAACACCTGGCTAGTCACAGCTGCACATAGCATGCATCAGCACAACAGTCACTATCATTTCATAGGACATGCTGGAGGCCAGAATAAAGTATTCTAAAGACTAGAAGCAGGCACTAGATGGACCAGATTGTGCCTGAAAAAAAGAATCACCTTGACAGACAAAACTCATGAAAAGAAGGTGGCCCAAATCTATAAAAGTCTTTTGGACCCCAGGCTCTAATTTCCACTCTATGAACTTTACAAAAGATCTTCTGCATGGCAGGTCATGACCCACAACTAAGCTCCTCAACTGAGCTTTGTTTGCCCATGACCAAATTGTCTTGTGCCCACATCCATTTTGTGTCCAGGTTAACTCTCTGGCCTGTCCAGCTCTAAGCACACACACTATCCACTCAGACCCAAAGCAGTCACAGCATTACCTCGAACGTCACCCCAGCAAGAGCAAAAGCTTTGAAATCTCCAACTGTTCCTTCTACTGCAGTCAAAACAAACCCTTCTTTCTGAGCAGTAACTGTGTATTCCAAGTCACTGTGCAGTGGTCCAACACTTCAAATAGAAGGAAAGAAGAACAACTTTTAAAAAGCAGCACTTGGTTCTCACACACACATTATCCAGCCACCAGTGCACTTGAGCTGAAGGATCCAAGAGATCAAAGCAGATCTGCCCTTACCTGTAAGCACCTTTGCTGTCAGTGACAACTGTGATGAGCGGGGAAGCTGCTCCCTTTTCACCAATGACAATCTCAACACCTTCCAGCTCAGGATGAATTCGTCCTTCCAGAAATAAGCCTGCTCTGCCATGGATCTCTATCAGCTTGCCAGGACAACTCTCTTAGTTGTTGCAAAGGGGATTTAAGACAAAGAATAAAGTCAAAAAAACCCACTCACCATTCTGTCTTACAGCAAGAGCTTAACTGCTTACAAAGTGATGGGCTGATGTTCTTGTACCCTGGAATAAGAGATCAACCCACACCATTCTGCAGCATCTCAATGCATCTTAAAACACCTGAACATTCACAACATCAGTAACTAAGTTCCAAAGCTCTAAGCACATCTCCAAAACATTCTGGATTTGCTAAGTGCTTGGAGGATTCACGAGTTACATATACTGCAGGCACAGGGAGAAGATTCCAACTGTATTCCCTGGTATTACACTGATCAAACTCAGGTCAGCATATGTGATGTTTAACAACTTAAGGGAAATTTTATTTCCTCCTCTCCAATGTGTTTAGGATATGCACAGCCAACAGGCACATATAAAGGGGTATCAAACATTTTCTAGTGATTTCACTTAGCAACTTGAGGGCAAGAGTTTACTTTTGTGAATCTTTTCCTTATTGTCATCTACTACAAAAGAAAGTTTAACAGAACCTTGAATTTGGTAATGAACTCAAAATAGAAACATTGCTTTGGCACAAATGTTTTTTCTAGATGACAGCAATACAGACAATTCTGAGAATCTGGTGTAATATCCAGACATGTAGCCCCTTCTCTTGTACCAAGTGGTCTTTCAGCACCTGGAAATATATTCTGCTGATAAAAACTGAATTTGCACCTTCTATCAAATACTCAAGCTCCCAAATTGCAGTGAACTTAGCCCAAAGAAACAGCTGACACTTTCCTAACATTACCTTTGAAAAGCTATTTGTATATTCACCTATAAGGATACATTTCTGCCCTAAAAATATACTCCTTTCAGACTAGATTTGATTTATATTTACCTCCACTAACAACTGTTTCCACATAAGGTGGGTAGAAAAGCAGCTCTTTTGAGGAGGGTGTCACAGTAATTTTCTCTCCAGACCTGCAAAGCATGAAGAGAGAATTAGAAGCAAAAGGAATTAGCAACTCTTATGTAGAACAGAGTACTGCACATTGGCTCAAAAATCCATCTAAATACCCAAAGGAAAAGATACCAACAAGAACCCAAGCAAAATCTGCATTATGTGCTACTAGCCTCTGTTTAGCTGGCAGTCAACAGGAGCAGGCACAGCAACCCACACAGCAACTTTAGGACTGTTCTGTGCAGGAGGAACACCTGACAACAGAACAAACAAGAAACTTTGTCCACTGGAGCTTGGCATTACCTTGCCCAGTATGAGAACTCATATAAGAAGGGTCCTTGGAGCTCCTCCACCATTTCTTGCACTGGTGGCTTTGTTCCTTCTTCCTCTTGACCCTTCTTTTCTCTCTCCTGTCGACGGGCCTCAATCTCTGCCAGCTGCTGCTCCCTGCGCAACTCCTGTACAGATTTCAGGGGGCCTAAAACTAAGGCAGGTTCACTGTCAATAGATGACCTGAAAACATGGAGAACAAAACCAAAATCATCTTCTTTCATATGTAGGGATAAAGGTTGTTAGATCTGTGCATTCCTGCCTTTACAGCACAGTAGACAAGTCACAGGATTATTTTAATTCTGCTATTTATTCCAAGCACCACTAAAACTTTGAACCTCCACATCAGTTACTACTTGAAAGGATCATTCATAGGGACTACAGCTAACCTACCTGGCCTAGCAGGAAAGGACCTACCTGCAACTTTCACAAATTCTGCCCCATCATGCCATAACCCTTTCAAAAAATGGGTGCCCTGTTGTCTCCTCCTCCCTGCTTCCATGCCTCAGCATCCCACCGTGGAGCCAATGTCACACCTCTACATCTCACCCACCCTGCAGATTCCAGCACTTTAGCTTAACTTAGGTTTTAGTAAGTAAAGAGCCTTGATTTTGCACCCAGTACCAAACACCAGCTCTGCTGCAGGGGCAACAAACCCCCTGCAGAAACACTGAACAGCCAGCACGAGTAGTAGATTCTAAAGCCAAAGGACCGGTCTGCAGGAGTACCTTTAACAAAGCTCTAGGCAAAAAGGCTGCAACTCCAAGGCTGAGAACAAGCTTAACTCACAGAAGATGACTTACACAAAACAAACTAAAAGACTGGCAAGCTTTACTCTCCCTCAGAACCTACCTTTCAGCAGTAGAGCATACAAGGAGGAAATTACTTCTACCACAAATGAATACTTCCAACAGCTGGCAATTCCCAGGAAAAGCTCTGTTCTAACCTATCTGCCCAACACATTTGAACTATCCAGCTATCTTGTTACTGTCCACTCACAAGATTGCTGGCTAGGTTTAACCAAGCTCTTTAAACCAGCTCAGAACAATGCATCTCGTTTCACTTGCCCTGATCTTACATCCTCTCTTTTCTCTTTTCCTCCTCCAGCCATCCTTTGTATCTTATCTTCTGTCTCTTCCACAACAGGCTGGAAAAACTGTGGCAGAACATTGCAAAATTGTCTGTGAGAAGAGAACTGAAATGATTGCAACGACTCCTCCTGCAACCACTTCAGATTATCAGAGCAGTTCTGTCTCCCGTTTCAGTCTGTATTCTATTTAGTCCTTTTAAAGACAGTCACTGCTGTTCTATCATGCTAAGGCTCCTCAAGGCTTTCAATTCTTTCTCTGCACTCCAGAGATAATACAGAAGCATATAAAAAATAAAATTCTTTTAACACCAATTAAAAATCTGTACAGGCATAGACACACAGTCTCATGACAGTCATCATACATGACTGCAGTCTCACCTTTCAAACATAACAAGCCATCATCAAAACATCTAAAGAACCAGATTTGGGTTTGGTTGGAGTTCTTAGGGGTTTTTTTGATGAACTGAAAGTGTTCAGGTCACTGCCTCAGGTCTGGGACACAAACACAGAGTTGTAAAAAACAACTGGCTTGCTTTTAAACCCAGAGCTCTGCCTTTTATGTTGATGGCATTTGACAAATTGGACTTTGGCTGGAAAACTTCAGCCAGCCTTGCACAGAGGTGGTCTGGGGCAACCAAGCTACCTTCAAAGTACTTGCCAGCAGTCCCAAAAACCCCTATCAGCCTAGAAGGTCAGTCTAATATTCACCTCCTCACTCAGCTGCTTCTAAAAGTCCAGCTCTCTGCTGTCTCAGTGTTTCTTTGCCAGCTGCTGTAGTTGCCCAGCAGTTGCGGTTGCAGGTTCGTTAAGCTCAGGCAACTTGAGGCAACGCTCTGCAGGCAACTTGTTCTCTGTAAAGGCATTTTCTACTCTCAAAAAAGTTTGAGAGCCTTTAGTATAGAATAAGTGGACATCAGCAGAGCATTAATATAGCACTCATCATTATCAGACACTTCCAGGCAGATCCGGCACATCACACAGCTACAGCTGTTCACAAATCAGTGCTCCCTCGCGAGCTGTCTCTTCAGCTAAACATAAACTGGCACATTAGTGTGTAATCACTCTGCATGGTTTGCCTTTTATGACCCTCTTCACAACAGTAACAATGCTCTAAAGCAGCAGATTCTCATTCCGAGGGGGGAAAAATGGGGGAGAAAAATAGATGCCAGTGATAAAGAGCTCATACCTAAGCTAAAACAATAACCTTCCAATTCTGAAATTTCAGTTCACTGAAGTGTAGAAAACCTCAGGAAATCATTCCTGGTTACCATGACACACAGGGGGTTGCATTGAAATGAAGGGAAAAGTGTTCAAAATGGGGGCTGGGAATTACTTCTCTATCTACAGAGACCTCAAAGCACAGGTTAGCTTAAAAAACCTCTTTCATTCTAGAGGCAGATGCCATCCCCTTAGCAAGCAGCCACTGCAGTATTAAAACCAGAGTAAAACTTTATGAGCTATGCCTTTTTCTTGCACTTTTCATAGCCCCAAGATTTTGTTGTTCTTACTTAATGGTAACAGTCACATCCATCACTTTATCTGTTACAATGGTGCCAAGGACATGGTGTCGAACTGCAGTCAGTGTCAGTATGCTAGGAGAGGACCTGTAAACCAAAGGAACAAAACCATCAATTCAAGGTCGCCCTCTTAAAAGAAAATAACCAAATCTTATTCAGTAGTTTGTCCTCCCATCCCTAAGTTTGAACTGCTTTATAAAAGACATACACAAACTACACAGCAAAACTGTAGCGTTGAGACAACAGCATATTGGAAAGGGAGTGTTTTCCAGCCCTGGACCCCAAACCACTGCATGACACTGGCCAAATCAATTCCTTCTTTTGTGCCTCCTGCTTCCTCCCAAGCCACCACCAATTTGATTGATTTGCTGTGTGTAATCCTTCACATACAGCAGAAGAACACACAAAAGTTTGTCATATTAAACATAGCTCACCAAGATGCCCCAAGTCTAACGGTACTTTGATGACAAAAGAGGGTTTCTGCTTCTACTCATTCACTCACTTTGTGCTGGCTCTCATGCTCGGCACACCTCTCTCTGAAGTACTTTTAATTCATTAACACAGCAGGAAAGAATTGGATTTTAAAGCTGAATTCATTTTCTGTCATGTTCATGAATGAGAAAACAGTCTGGGAGCAGAAATTCCCTTTCTGGAAGCAATGAGTCATTAAGCAGATTGCCAGACAATAACCTATAAATAACTAATAAAGCATGGCTGACAAAGGAAGATCAGCGCTGCTAACTTGCGCTCGGGGTAAATATCGATTCAGACTGCAAAAACTGGGGTGAGCAGAATCAAGTCACCACAGAGTCATGGCCCTAAGGACAAACACCACCTCCCAGTAAACTTGCTGCCCTGTCTTCTGCACTGCAACTCTCACACAAAAAAATCAACAGTTTACACTGAAACATCTCTCCTTTGTAACAAAGCAAACCCAACCTTAAACAGACAGAAGGCTGACAAAAACACCCATCTAAAGCAGCAAAATAAGCTTGAAAGCCTACCATTTGTTGACTATGTTTTTGAGAGTAGAAAGGGCAAGAGAACACATCTGATAAACTCTGCTAAAACTTCCCTCTGCTGGTTAGAGACAATCACAGCTGCTGAAAGCAAGCAGCTGCAGCAAGGTCAAGCTTCATGAAAACAAACTGACAGGCATAAGATCAAAAGCAGATTTGGCTTACGTGTCGTAAGTGTAATACTCATGTTCAAACTGGTGGCAGGAACGTGGGGTCACTTCGTACACACCTGTAAACATTAAGCCAAAGAATAATCCACTGAAAAAAGTAATGCTTGTTGTGTTGGTTGAGTTCTCAGGATTAAGAAATACAGAAACAATTACAAAAATGCAGCTATGCTGGTTTCACACAGACACTTGTAAAGCACTGCACCTCTGCTCAGTCCCAGATCACTACCGGAAGCTCCAGAGCTCCCAATGTATACTGATACAAAACTCAGCCAGGCATCACCACAGGTAAACATAACTGCTGGCACAGCAAACCAAACAAGCTCAGAAGTAATCTATTATGTCCCATAGCAGATAGCTCTGATTATAAAACATGATTCTAAGGATGAAACATTTAAAGCTTAAAACTGAATCCAAACCAAACACTGACTCCAAAAAAAAAGCCCAGAACAATTTTACTTCTGGACTATAACTTAAGGTAAGGACTAAACAGTAGGAGAATTCTAAATCCCCACAACAGAGCATTTATGTAGATGTAAATGCCTCTCAGAAATCTCAGGAACCACAGCAGCTTCATTCTGTTTTTAATTCCCAGCAGAACCAGCTGACTGGTTGTTTTTCAGTGTTTAAGCTAACATTTAGAGCTGTTACCTGGCTTTGAAAGACAGAATCTATTCACTCCTTTAGACAGGTTATAAACGCCGACATTCTCTGGTCCATTTCCATCCTGATAAAATTCCTGTGAAGCCACAACACAACTCACCATTAGTAACTCTCAGACAACAAAATGAAAACATCATTTGTCTGAAGATACACCCATGTTTGTCCTTTATAGCAGCCAACAACACATGACCATTTTACCAAATCTAAGAGACAAGTCTTAAAGCACTCAACACCAATGTTTGCTGTGCACTGTGACTCCCCAGAGACAGAATAAAGCTTCAGCTGCAAGCATAACCTGACCTGCCTACACAAATTCATTTGAAAAATACACAGATGTTTGTCACCTACATACCAGTGTAATTGCATGAGAAAGAGAACATCTCAGCATGTAGCCAGTCTGCCTGAATTCTATTCCCAGAACATCTTCCTCCATAACTTCCAACTCCAAAGACTTGTTCTTCCAGCACCAGTCTTCGTGTACAATGCTTACTGGAACAGACACCACACAAAGCATTTTAGTAATGGAACACTGTGTGAATAAGGACAATGTTTTGTGGTATAGAAGTTTGTGTCACTAACTTCCCTGGCAATAATCTTCAAAGCCAGATATACGACAACTGTAGCAACAAATCTGGTTCTCAGCACTGGGGCATCACCATGAAGCCAGCACATCTCACAACAGAAAAGCTTTTATAAAAAGGCATGATCAAGTCTGGTCCCCCTGGAAGGATCTGCAGCATGCACTATGGCTGTGACTATCAACGAAGCACACAGGACCTCAGAACCTAATTCCAGTTTTACTTGGCAGAAAGATGTCCTGACTCATGTATAGAAAGAGCAATTTGTATGTACTCCCACACCTTTCCTTGGAAAACTGCTTATTTTCAGAGTAGGCCAGAGGAGGCTGATCAAAATACATATCGCTCTTCAGAGAGGTAATCTGGAAGCAGAACTAGGGTGTGACCCTGTTCTTGGGCTTGGGATAAGTCAATTCATGATAAAGCCCTTTTTCCTCACACCACTGTGCAGACCCTAAAATTCAGGGGAGCAGTTACCTGCATGCTGATAAAAGGGTTAAAGGTACAAGATGAAGAAAAGCTGATGCACTGTTGCAAAGCATTTTCCCAGATGCTCTCAAGTTTCAGAACTAGTTCCATGCTGGACATTGTGTAAATGGTATCCTTAACAACACAAGAATAGAAAGTCACAAATCTAGATCACACTTTGGGCTGTTGTCCATAATCCTACCTTTGTACTTGCCAGGCAGCACGTTTTCAAATGTGAAGGCCACCGAGTCCCTGTTTCCAGAGAGCTGCAGGTTGCGTTTTTCACCCTGGCGACTCACAGCCTGCAATGTCACCATCAGATCACCACAAGCATCTGTACAGAAAAGACAGCAGAAAATGCATTCTGGTTTGCCAAACTCCTGCTCCAAGCAAATGACACATGCATCAACGTTAAAATGATTGTTCTCTCCCAGAACAGAAAGTTTCCAGTGACAAGTCTCACTCCTACAGCACCTTTACCAGGGCTTTTCTGCATTCCTCAGCAAGTCTAAGATTGTTAACCTACTCTTTTAGCTAACAGCAGGTAATAACCAGGGCCAGCATTAAATCCCTGGGTCCAACTCTCTCTGCAAAGACTACAGAGCCCAGCAGACACCTAAGAGAAAGAACACAAAGTGCAGAGATGATGCAGAGAAGATTCAGAGGGGAAAAAAAGAAGGGACAAAAATGACAGAAGTCAAACTCCAATCATCTACCAAAATCAGTGGGTAATCAAGGAAATAGCAGGAGAGAGGAACCTTAGACTAAAATAAAGACACAAAACTTACAAAAGAGAAGAGAGATTGCAAGTTTCCCTTAATAGCTTGAGCCTCTATCCTACAGGGTCTTGACACACACTGAGGGGTTTTGGGGAGTTGTTTTGCTTTGGGATTTTTTTCCTGAATGTCTTTTTCACCTCCAGTACTTCACTGATTGATGTGCAGCATTCCTGGGGTGAGCCAGAAGCACTTCCTTCCAGAACTTACCAATCTTACCCATCTTGAGGAAGGCAAAGGGGTCAGAATTCTTTCGTGAGGAAGGAGTACTTGCTTATTCCTAGCAAGTGTTTGTTAAAAATAGGCAATAACTTTACTCCAAATTTTACTGAAGTACTCCATTAGGCTGTAAGGTCTCCTGAAAAAAAAGCTGCTTTATCTGTCTGCAGGAAGTTACATTTACTTCTCTGCTGGTGAGGCTAACCACAGCAACTGTCTTGACCTAAACAGTGCTCATTCACACAGGCAGTGCTAAAGTTCTCTGCTCCCATTTCTACTTCATTTTCCAGACTGGCTTACCTAAACAAGAGACCTTCCCTGAGACAGATGCCAAGAACTGCGAGAAGGTCACATCCATCACTGGCCTGTCTGTAACGGTAACAGGGAATGTTCTGGGTTTCAGTGCCAGTCCTGCTCTGGTCTCAGCCTCTGGAACCATCACCTGTACAGTACATGACACCAAGACACCGCCATCTCTTCAATACTAGTGCAAATACAATCACTCTGCTGAGCCCAAATCAATTGATCAGACATTGGAAAGGTGTAACTTTACTGTAAATCCCAGGCAAAGCAAAACCAGTCTCCCAAATATGCTTTTCTAAAGTCTGTAGTGAAAAATCTTCCAAAGAAATGCAATAAAACAGAATTAAAAGTCCTCCAAACAGCTCAGTCTCAAAACTGAGTGCATTTCACTTCAGGATGTATTGCTGCTTCTACATTAGGCCAGTTCATTATCTGAGGGCAGTCAGAGGGCTTAGAACTATGCAGTTCCCTATCTTCCAGCCTGCACTGTCTCCCACAATGCAACATCCACAGCAGTTGTGCTGTTGGTTCTGCTGTGACCTGTAATCTTGGGAACCATTTATGCACCTGAGAAAGGTACACATCACATATCTCACTCACAGGACAATGTACTAGCATAAAAGTTGATCTAAGAGGTATCACAGCCAAGAGGAGAGAGAAATAAGAACTTGCACCCTAAATGGCCTGACCTCCTTTTAATAAGCATAAAGGACAAAGAGCATGGGAATCCTTATTAATGAAAACAATAAACAAATAAAAAGTAGAAATAACTGTCATTGTTGAAATAGTGAAAACAGGAGAAAAGACCAGGAAAATCTAAATTCAACATCATCAACAAGCTAAATGTTTCAAAAACCTTCTAAAGCCCCCTGACAGACCCACAACGAAGAAAGGGAAGCTCATTCTTACCTGAACATTGTACGTGCCTGGTTTTGCCTTAAAACAAAAAGCTCCCTGAGAGTCTGTTTCTGTTGCCACCAGTGGTGCTTTGTCCTTGTCTTGAGGCATCATGGTTACCTTGTATTTACTGATCTGTTTCACTGTGTCAGGGAAACGAGTAACTGAGATCCGGCCACACACACTGAAGCTGTTCAGTAAAAGCAAACCATCAGAATAAACATCAAAAACCCCCTTGGTTTAGAGCTCCTTTAAAAAGTATACCTCACTCACAGATGAACTGAAATGGATTTCTCCTGGAAATGTTCACAGCAGAGATACTAAAAGCAGATGCAGTGGAGCAAGCACAAACTCATGCACAACTACTGGGACCATTTCTGTTACAATGAAGTCCCCACGATGTTGTTTTTATTTGCAAGCAATTTGCTTCACTCCTCCTTGGCACCAACCCAAGCACCTCAAGCCTTTGGTTTTTTCATCTTTTTTTTTCTGGCCAGGCAATCACCTTAGGATTGCCATCCCTCAGGTTTTGTGTCAAAGACCTCAAATATGACAGGGACACAAGCCTAGTGCTCCTATGCTTGTGAAAACACAAGATGATAAATTCAAAGCTGTGAAGTTTTACTTTTCATGTTCAATAGCACTGCTTACTGAGTGACTGAAAAACCTGTAACTGATTAACAGCACAAAGGTTTTGGTCCTAATTAGCTTGAAAAGTCTGCATGAGCTAGCTGCCATTTGCCTCAGTAAATTCCTAGTTTTCACTTCTCTGGAAGGCTGCCACTATTTCCTGCTCAGAAAAAGCTCTTTGGACACAGAAGCAGACCCCCTTTGTCTTCCTCTCCACTGCACAGTCTTACACTCCCAAAATCCTGTCACCATTGTACAGGCTTATGCCAAGCAAAGAATGACAAACAAAAAAAGACAACTCACACAAGACAGCTATGACATTGAGACTGAACAACAAAATGCAGAGGTGTGGAACAACACTGCACCAGACAGTCCTGTAACTCCGCTCCTGCACAGAAGGAGGCTATCTGAAGCACAGCACCCGTGGCAGAAAGCCTCTGTTCCTTTCTCTTTGCACATACTGCTCTAAAATTGCTCCCTATACCCTTGGCTTAGCATCTTTCTTGACTTAAGTGGTATTGAGCAAAATACTGCAGACAAATCATGACCCTGCACTTAAGCTGTCCTATTTCCCTTGAATTTCTCCAGCCACGTGTAGCTCCCAACAACAGCACACAACTCCAAGGGAGACACTGGAAGGGACCCTGTCCACATATCAGATTACATTCTCATCACCACACCAGTCTTACCCTGTTGCAATGATGTTTGCCAGCTGAGGGGTATTGGGGGCAATCTTCACAGTAATAGTATCAAAGAACAGATGGTCTTTCCTGGCATGAATTGTGTATGTACCTGTGGTTATGTTCTCCAGGCGGAAAGAGCCATCAGATTTTGTTTTTACTGTGGAAAATAAGATGAGTTACAGAAAACAGAGCATGTGTTGACTGAGAGCATGTGTTGACTGTCTGTCCTTATGTGTCAAGAGCCAGAGAGCATGCACTGCTTCAGGCTATGTTTAATTTATATTATACAACAAACCCCAGCATTATGCTTCCTTACTAAACCAACCTTCATTTCAGTACATCACAGCACAGTTTAGCATATTGCTGAAAGAAAACAAGACATTTTGGACACCAAAACAAATTGATACTCTCATCTAAGCCAGAAAAAAAAACAAAATTAATCAGCTGCACAAAACCCATTCTAGTATTTCAAATAAGTTGCAACAAAGGCAGGGTATTATCCTAATAGGTTGATTCCAGCTCATATACTGGTCTGTACTTGAGCTTAATAAAGGCTTCCCTGAAGCAACAAAGACAGAGACCACTGCATACCTTTAATCTGATTGTTCAGAGTCACAGTGGCATCAGCAACTCCTTCTCCTTCAGGACCATTCAACACTCTGCCTGTGACAGAGAATCCCATCACATGGAAAACAGGCTGAAATGGGAAAACAGTTACCATTAATCTTGACTCAGTAAAAGCAAGCATACACCTACAGCAATCAGCACCAACTGTTCTCCACACACACACACACACATAGAAAGGAAATTTATTTCCAGCTTTAGGAAGAAAATGTACCAGGATAATCACAACAAAAGTACATCTTAATCTAGGCATATAGTTCCCCTAACTACAGGCACAGAGTCTACATTTATCTTTATCAGCACAGCTCAGAAAGCCCAGATCACAGAACACAAGGCACTCGGCAAACCACACAAACTACAGGCCTTTCTCCAGGGATGTGACAATCTGAATGAGAAAATTTAAGCAACCTGAAAGATTGACTGCCTCTTTGCAACATGGACGTGAAAGTGACCATAGCAGACAGCTTTTCCCTGTTTGGTGTCTTCCCAGCAAAGGGGACTGAAGCGCAGAAATACAGCACAATGCTAGGGAGCCATTTCCCTGCTGTGCAAGAGGGTATGTGTAACAAATCAAACTGCCTACAAAGAAGTTTTTCCGTAGTGCACTTGCTTTCTGCTAAAATCAGTCATACTTTGACAGGAATGAATGGCACAAAAGGATTATTTCCTCTGAATGCCTTACCTCAATCTGTAAACTGTCATGCTCTACAAGGAAGTCCAATCTAGATGGAGCAACATCAAAGGTAATTCTCTCTCCCCTGTAGAATGGTATCTGAAAGAAGACAAATCACTTGGACTCCTAAGAAGCTATGACAACGGATATATCTTTCTTCTCCACTTTCCATGTCCATAACACCACCAGACACTTCTGTGAAGGGTCAAATGGGCTGCAAATGTCCTGGAAAAAATATCTCAGTGGGATGGAGACAAGTATTTCAAGATTTGATGGAAACCATATGAGATTGTCCAAGGAGATAGAGAAGTAACTCTACTCAGAAGAGTGCAAATCTATTTGGATGTGCGAGAGCTCACAGACAGGAGACAATACCAGAAAGCTTAGAGGAATGAGAGGCTTGAATACCACTTATAAGGCATGGAGACTAAGAATGCAGTGCCAGCACTCTAGGCAGTGCATAACCATACTCCCACTCTGCCCACAAATAATAAAGAGCATGGCCAAAACAGAAAACAGAGAACTTTAAGGTGGCTGTCTCTAGCTGAAAGCTGCAGCCTTGCAGAAGCCTCCAGGTACTATTCTGTGCCTGGTCAATGAATTCAGGGGCATGTATTCACAAGTCCTTACTCAGACACCACACTACAGACCCCTAACACAGCAACTTACTTCCCTGTCATACTTCAGGTCAGAGGTTCCCATTCCAGTTATCTCATCCAATTCAAAACAGTTCAACTATTTCTCTTTTAACAGGTACAAAATTACGCATGATACAGATTAGAAAATGAAAGTTAACAACCCAATGGACAGACAAGCAATAAACTTTCTAGCTACTTACCACAGTGTATTTCCCACTTGGCAGAGAAAGAAAGCTGAAAGATCCATCTTCTTTTGAAACAACATTGCACAAGTAGGACACAGACTCATCTCTTGACTGGAATCCATCCACAGGAGAAATATTGCAGCCCACAACATCCTGTGACAATAAATGCAATACAACCTTTTTTCTCATGGGAAAACAGAAAATAATTTCAGGGGGGAAGCTGTAGGAGGGTTTCAAATACTATATTGTGAATTAAGGATGGGAAGTACAAAACCAGTTTAGAGGTGAAGTTTGACAGCACAGCTTAAAATTCTTGTATAGAAAACAAACCAGACAATAATCAATTTTACAACAACATGGACAGAAAACTGGGAAATTCAACATCCCCTAGCCCCCCAGAACCGCACTGCACATCTTAACTGACACCAGTTCTGTGGATGAGGTTAATGTTACAAAACAGAGCTCTGCTCTACACTACAAATCACTACACGTAACCAAATCCTCCACACTCATTTCATAACACACTTTCAAGGTAGAAATAGAAGCTGTTAACTTTGTCTCCACATCAAAAGAGCAAAGAGCAATTAAGACTTTGTGCTGAAGACAAATTACAGCTCCGAGTAGCACAGTGAATTGCAAGATTTATCTGCCAACATCTTGTGAATTGTGCCAGAAGCTGGTTCTTCACGAGGGAACAACGACATTTATCATGCAAAAAGGTCTAGCTGGGAAAAATATTGTCCCAAACCTGTAACCCTTAACCCTGCTGACCCACAGGGAATATACAGACCAATAATGTGCTGTGACCATGTATTACTATAATACAATAATATTATAATACAACATTATATTATGTTTTGCTCTTGTTGCCAGCTTCAGTCCAGGTCTTAGTTTTGTCTGTGCCTGAATAGGTTTTGAGGAACCCAGTTGCTTGAAAGCAATAATGAAGAGTTAGAAAGAGTTGAAATTAAAAGAATTCTCTGATTTTTTTGTGTCTAATAAATATGTAGACCTTAAGCCTCGGTTTTGCCAACATTTCAACACATGGCCATCGTGTTCCATATCTAAGTAAACCCACGGAAGTCATGAGAAAACTCAGCATGTATACAAATGCTGAAAAACCCAACCAAACAAAAAAAACAGCTCAACACAGCCCCCCACCTAAACCAAGCAAACCAAATACAGCCTGAGGGTTTATGTACAGCACAGTTTATGCTTTCCCTAAGCCAGGCTCAACGAAGGACAGAGTTATCAGGGCAAGATCAATCTAGAAGCTACTTAGCTGCGTATTTATGTTCATGCTCATATGGAAGAGACACTGAAACACCATTACCTCTTTAGTGACGGAAGAGGAGAAAAGGAGAAACATGACCCCTTTCATTGGTTCTCCATCACTCCTTACTGACCCAGAAACATTGTAGCCTGCCACAATCAGAGGGCTAGCAGCGTAGGCATTAGAACTCGTCACCCGTACCACTGTGCTTGACTGCAACATAGAAACACATTTCCATCCAAAGTAGGCAGCAGATCTCATTTAGAGCACGAAAGTAACATTCAACAACAGAAACAGAGGCCAGAGCAGCAGCACTCAAAGAGAGTCCACTGGCTATTCAAAATAAACAGACACTAAAGCAAAGATACTCTGCAAAATGGTGGTTTTCCTGTTTCACTGATACAGGATCTCAGAGCCCCTCAGCAAGTAAGCAGTCTGAGAGGAAAGGATTAGAGCATTTATTGTAATATTCAAGCTCATGCAAAAGGAGGAGGATTAGAAAACCAAAAGCATGAGCTTATTTGCCAGCCCTTCCCTGGCTGGCTCCACTAACTCCAAACTAGGCCTGCAGAAGGCAGTTTCTTGACTACATGAATAAAATTCCAGTAACCCTGTTCACTCACAAAACCCTCCCTCCCACTAGTTGATAATGTCTAACAGATCCATTCTCACTAAACAAGTAAACCAGAACTTTTGTAGGCTCTGACCTCTTTCAGCATCCAGGTAGGATGAGATGCAAAGATTTCATATTCACCAGGAAGCACTTTAAAGAACGCAAACCTGCAAGGTAAGGAAGAGGTCACAGACACTCATTTACAGGAAAAAATTCAGACTGTGCACATGTTAGAAAAAATACTTAAGGACAACTACAGCCCCCATAAATATGGCAGCACTGAAAGAATCCTGTGTAAATGAAGAGGTGAATTAAGAATGAACCACCCACACTCACTTTCCTCCAGGCTGTGTGGTAGTTGCTTGTATGTTTATGTCACTGCCAGCATTTCTCAGTACAACCTGAACCCCAGCAGGACCTAACGTCTGACCTTTGCTAAGAACCTGTCAAAATGAAAAGAAACCAGAGTATAAATGGATTAAAAAAATTGCAGAGCTGAAGCAGAATGTTGTTATGAAGGCAAAATCAGCATAAGATGGAATAAATAAAGATAGCAGAGTCTAACCTTTCCATTCACAGAAAACCCTGTGAACACAAAGTTAATATCACCTCCTTTTGTGCAAATGTCATTAATGCCATCCACATGGATGTCTACACTGGTCGGTTCTGGAGGGGAAGAACATAAAACAGCGTGGTAGTTAGAGAATAATCACAGAGCAGTTCCACTTTAACTTGACAAGACTCTCACAGGAATGCATTAACTGAAGCATACAAGTTGCTCTGGAAGTCTTGCCTCAGCAATGTTGGAACACCCACAAATCCTGATGTTGAAAATCCTCCTTCTCCCTCCCCTTGCAGACATTTCTGTCAAAAATCCACATTACTTCAAATCAGTTCATAGGCTGTTTTGACAGTGCCTACCCTACAGGTTTATTTTCCTCTGGTACAGTAGGTACACGTTAGTAACTAAAGCCATGCAGTAGGGCTTATATCTTTTGAAAATAGCTTGATTTTCCCCACCAGCTGCAAGTCAAAGAGAGCTAGGTCCTACACTGCAAAGACACTGTCCTATTGTAAAAAGACATGTAAGTACTTACCAAAACTCCACCCTAGGGGAGGCTCAATTTTAAGGATGAAATCCCCCTAAAACATAAAAAAAAATAAAACACTGATTGTCTTCACTGATCTAAATTCAGTTGAGCTAAAGGATGAAAAAGCCAAAACACAAATATCATGCTGCAGAGCAACACAAGACCCAAGTGTCCCACTCTCTTTTCCTCCTATCAAAGATACTCTGCTCAAAAAAACATCAGCATCAACCCAGGCAGGCTGGGATGCTGGGCTCATATCCAGCAAGCTAAGAGCAAAAATTAAATAGTATCTTTTCACTGCTTCCAGACCAAACCTGGACCATGTTCAAGCAGTTCAGCGTTAGAAAGTGTTTGCATCTCTCCCTACCTGCCCCAAGAGATTTGCTCTAAAATCAGCCTTTAGTATTTCCACTAGGAGGTCCTATTCAACCATTCTGCCCAAACACAGGATAACAAAATTCCAATCCTATTAAAAGCTCTGCTCCAAAAGGCTATTAATCTACAAAGAGATTCTCTTTAAATCAGTGGATACCACATATGTTCTGAAGTTCATCCACAGAAAGGCTTAAAGACCTAAGAACAAGAATCTGACGCTAAGATCAGAAGGTATCTTATATTCTTAGATTGGGAAGAGAAGGATTTATTTGGTTGGTCTAGATGAACTTTAAAGGTCCTTTCCAACCCAAACCATCCTTTTACTTCTGATCCTCAAGTTAACTAGCTCTTTAGAAGAGCAAAACACTTAGACCAACTGAGGGCAGCTTGTATTTAACACATTCTCATACAGATTTATGTTAATTTCTAGAGACAGATAACTGAAAGCTTTATCAGCATGCTGTAGGAACCTGTACTTTTGGTGTAGTATTTGCACAGCTGCTAGCACACGGCTGTTGGCAGTAACTCAGGCAGATAAATGGCACCAAGGCAACATCACAGCTGAAGTCACCTGGCTTTTCTCAAGAGAATACTTATCACTAAGAAATAAAATATTTGCATTACAAAAAGAAACGGTTGAAAGTTTGGTCCAAAGCAAGCTAAAGTATGTCCCGATTCAAATGTTCCGTGGATGGGTGCTGTTCTGATGTTTAATCTGCGGCAGACGGGAACACGGCGGCAGCTCCTGCCTCTAGCACGGACAGCACTGGTATGTCAGTTTCTTACCTTATCATAGAGGGGAATCATGAAATACCCGTTGTTTGGAGCACAGTCTGTCTGGTATTTGAGAGTACCATGTTTTGTGTATAACTTAATCTAAAAGAAAAAAAAAAAAAAAAGACAGAAAGGTACTTTTAAAAAAGGCTGGAACCAGACATTCTCTAAGCGCTGTAATACAGCGGCACCCGCGAGTTCCCAGGGAGTAGCCGGGAAGAGGTTCATTGAAAGAAGGCTACATTGCGCCAGGCAGAGCCGGTAGTCCTGGCTCGGACGAAAACGTTTTGTGAGGTGTCCCACTTCAAGCGAAACCATGCCGCAAACACGGACAGCTCCAACAGCGGCCAGAGCAACAGGGCTTGAGCCAGACTGCGCAGCCAGACCTCCGGCCCGAGCCTGCCGAGCCGGGAGAGCAGTGAGCGAGGGCCGCTCGGCGATCTCGCCCTCAGCGGCGCCCACCTCAATCAGGGAGTAGTTGATCTCCACATCGGACTTCACGAAGCCGCCGCAGCCCACCACGATATCCTCAGAGGCCCGCGCTTGGGCGCAGCAGAGTGCGCAGAGCAACGCCGCGGCCCCCCAGGCCCGCATGCCGCTGCCGCAGCCCCCACCGCCGCCTGCCTGACTCAGCACCGCCCGCCGCGCTGCCGGAAGAGCTGGCTGCGCCCGGCGTGTGCTGCCCCCTGCCGGCCCGGCGGGCTGTGGACTTGCTCCCCGCCGTGGGCTATCCCGCCTCCGTCGGCAGCTTCCCGCGGCGTGCTACGAAACGCTCCCCGAGTCTCTCCCCACAGCCTTCGGGGCCCCTCCTCGGGGATTATGCCTAGCTCGTTAGTGCCGCTGCTCCGCGGCGAGGCGATACGGTGGTTCCCTGGCTGCCCGCCTGTGGACGGAGCTGAGGCGAGGGAAAGGCGTAGGAGCTCTCGACTCCTGGCCCCATGCTGCTGCCGGGCGAGCTCCGCTTCGGCGCGCTCCGGCTGCCGGGCTGCAGTAACCCAGAAGTATCCCCCGGAGCTCCTGACCATACTCTGGCCTTCGCCCCCAGCCAGGACGGGACGGGGCACTTCGGGGCTCCCACCAGTCCCCCCGACGCCCGGGCAGGAACAGGGCTATGTCCCGCTGGAGCTGTGGCGGGACCCGGGACACCGAGCAGGGGGTCTGGGTCACAGACGGCCCGCCCCCGCTGGCTGCCGAGCCGCAACGCCCCGCCCGCCAGCTCTGCGGGCGCGATGGCGGCGGTGGGTTTGCTGTGTGGCTCCCGGGAGGGCTCGGCTGGGCTCTGGGTGAGTGAGTGAGTGGGCACCGCGGCACCGTCCCGCAGCCGGGCTGCGGCAGGCCACGTCAGAGCTGCCCTGGGGCGAGCAGCCCGCGGTAGCAGCAGACGGAGCGAACGGTGGCGGCGGCTAGCCCCGGGCTGGCCGCGGGGTGTGGGGGGGTCCTGCTGCGTGGGGCCGGGAGAGCCACTCCGTGGGGCAGCACCACCCGAGCAGCCACGGGCCGGGCCTCTGCGGCCAGCGTGGTACGAGCGAGACGGCAGTCGCACTGTCAGGGTGACGCGAATTGCCTTTGCAGGCGGCTGGTGCCGTGGACTTCGGCTTCCAGGGCCATGTTTTCAAACCCCAGGGAACAGCGCGGTTCTTTACTCAATTACAGTAAACTTGCCGAGAAGTGCGCTGCAGGAGGGGCGTTGCGATTAGTCCTTTCGTTGTCTTCAGAAAGCGTCGGCTGAAATGCCTTTGAAAGGGTGATAATGAAGTGGTCAGTACAGCCTCACCTACGTTTCCATCCTCACTGTTGATAACTCCCCCTTCTCCACCTCTTTTCATCAAATTATTCATTTCCCTTAGCCTTGCTCTGCTGACACCGTGGCCCTACGTAAGGGACTGGAACCACCTTCACAAGCCACTGCCTCTTCTGATGGTTCCCAAACGCAAATAATACTTAATTTCCGAATTACCTTTCCTCATGCCACAGTCAGTAACTTACATTTCCTCTTTTTATTCTCAGGGGTTGTGACACACGATGCCCTTACTTTGATGTCTTTCTCTTTTCCAGTGTTTTTTCCCCCTCTTGATGCTTCTGTTGCCTCCGGAATATTGCTGCCAAGCCCTTCCTTCTCACTCTTCTCCAGCAGCCACTCTGCTGCCAAATGTTTTTCACATCTTCAACTTCAAATGGAGTGCCTCTCACATTATAGTAGATTTCAGTCACAGCGTGAGCAGCTTACATTTGCTGTGAAATTCTGCACAAGTTACCTTTACTGTTGCACGTTTGTGTTGGTTCTGTGGCAGGACTGGAACCAGACATGGTATACAAACACCCCAAGATTTACATGGTGCTTTGAGAGTACAGTCATTGCTTGGATCCCTTGTGCCTATCTCTGGATCTGTTTTCCTTTCTACTATTTGTATCTTCAACATGAAAACAAAGGCTACATCAGGATGTCCTACATCTTCAAAACCAAAATGGTAAGGGTGGAGGATGGAGCCTGCACTTCGATGCAGAACTTCGCTTTCCTGAATCATTAACTATCTTCTGATGATCCATCTCTGTTTGCTTTGATGTTTACTTAAGTAAAGTCAGGTCAGTATAAATCAAGTAAAGTTTGAGGAAGAGCTGTCATAAGAGCTGTACTTCCATTTGGTTCTCCATTACATCCCATAATGCTCTCCTTTTCAAACCTGCTCTGCACCTCTCCAGTCTTACCCACAAGCCTGCTTACAACATTCAGGTTGGTAGATCATTCCATCACCATATCAGTCCTCTCCAACCCATGTTTGCTGTCTCTGCCTCAGGTTCTTGGAGCCACCCTGGTAATACTGTGCTTTTCTAAAGTCTTCTTCATACTGTGGGAAATAGGCCAAGGAACCCCACGGGCTCCAGCATTCCTCCTTAGCCCTGCTGTGGTGGGAATCACAATGGTAATTCTTCCTTTGTTTTGTTTCTGTGTGGCCCAGCATACCCCTCCTGGGATGAATCTTGCATTGCCTGTGTTTCTCAGTTTCTTTGAGCACAATGATAGCTGATGGGCAAGGAAGACTAGAGACGTACTTTGTGAGTTTCTGCTGTGTAACACAGCAGGGGTTTTGAGTTGGGGCAGATGACTGAGTCTAACACTATGGCACCTGTGGGCATAGTACACCTGGCAAGAGCTGTAGTGTTCAGAAAGAGGCTTCACAACAAGAGGGCAAGATGTAGTTTCTCATAACCATGGTATGTCATTTACTATGATTTAGAATGAAATGGGATCTCAGCCTAAATGCCTGTCCTCCCTTTCTGTCATTGCATCTTCACAGCCTAGGTTCTCCCAGGCTGTTTGGCCTCCTGTAGTTTTATTACTTGCCCTTTCTGGAGAGACATTGTTGAGCACAAAACTGCACACAATGCTTTCTTTGGTTTTAGCCTTTGGGAACAGTAGTGCAGCTCTAAACATCTTGAAAAGTTTGGACAAGAAACTAACTGATTTGTCTCTACTGTATCTCTTAATACAATAATTATGTTTGGCACTCCATTACCAGCTATTTATCTAGATTTGTGCTTCCTCACAGATCCTTGCCATGTACCTTACCCAAGCTGAAAGAATGATGGGCATCCAGTCCTCAGGCATCCTGTTGATTTACTGGCTTCTCTCATTCATGGCTGCAGTTGTGATGTTTAGTTCCAAAGTCCAGCATGCCCTGGAAAGAGTAAGTGAAATCATGCACATTTAACATGCAGAGGTACGAAGTCTCTAAACAACAGGGCTCTCTTGGTCTCATTGGTGTGAGGTGGAGAACCCAGTTCCCCTCTTAAGATAGATGCTGAGAAATACAATTGATGGCTGCCATCTCCATTCACATTAAACCTTCCAGTGCCAGCAGAGTGTGGTTTCCTGAGAGCTTGGCAGACTTTATATAGGTGAATGAAAGCAAAATGCACATAAAGGCTGCTAAAAATGCCAGGGTTTGTCTCAGCATAAAGATGTTGCTAATATAAAATACCTTTGTCTTACTGGAATGTTTGTGGAGAAGTGCTGGCTGGATTTAGACATCTAAGAGTTACTGTCAGTAGCCATTTTGCTCAGGTAAACAGTTGTACCATTCCATCACAGCAAGGAATAAACAAAAGTTTATGTTACCTGTGTGTTTAAGTAACAGAGGAAAAATATGTGGCTGCTAGACAGAAAAACAGTTGGGAACTTGCTTGTTCCTGCTGTGTTGAGTGATACTCGGGCACCAGGTGTCTTGTAGAAATAACACTTTGTCACTTCTCGCCGCCAAAATATGGTTCCAAAAATATTCCAACATTTTCTTTGGGTTTTCTTATTCACAAAACTAATTACAGTGCCCTTCATGGAGCCCCTTAGACACAGCATTTGTAATAAAACCTGGCAGCTGCTTTATTATATCAACAACTCATCCCAATAGGGGAGCTGGGAGCCTCTATCCCTCATCACAGACAGAAATCCCTGAATAATGATGCACTGTATATCTGACTTGACCAGACTGCTATGAAGCCTTACAGTAAAATCATCACTGTAAATAATAAATATGTTTATCTCCACTAATTCTGTGTGAAGGTTCTTACCTCAATCTCAACAGCATTTCTGTTTTGTAGGGTTTCCTGGAAGACCATTTCCACCATGTTACAACTTACCTGTATGCTAGCCTGGTGCTAGGAGAACTTGTGTTATTCTGCTTAGTTGATCACCCTCCCTTCTTCTCTAAAGTTGTCAACAATCCTGTAAGTATAGCATAGCTCTTCATAATGCATTGCTTCATTGCTCTAACAGGACATTAAATGTATAGGGATATACAGGAACATAAGTATCTGGGAGACATGCAGCATTCTGTGTAAAGGCCAATGGTTTTAAAGGGGAACTGGAATTTGGAATAACAGTACTTAGTCTCAAAACCTCCAAACCTCTTCCCTCCACACTTGTGTTCATTTGTATTGAGAGCAGTGGACAGGGCTCCTCTTCCTTCCTGATGCTCTCCTGTGCAGTAGCAATCTGAGGTATGAGTATGGCAGAGCTCAGTGCTTCAAAAAATAAACCCCTTTGACTATGAAGAATGATGTTCTTTGTTCCTCCATCTGAGACATTACTCAAAGCCTAATTCTTCAAACTGTCTGGATTCCATTGATCCTTCACAATACATTCACACTGTCAGGGTCAATGAATGGGGGAGGGTGTAACTTTTGGATTGCTTTTCCTGGGAAGAGAGAAGGGGACTATATTTATCTGGGACATGCCCTTTTCTATATAAAAATATCACCCATCTTTTTCCTCCCATCAGAATCAGTGTCCAGAAGCCAGCACCTCTTTTCTTTCCAAAATTACATACTGGTGGTTGTCTGGGTAAGAAAACACAGAAAAAGACATGTTTTTCCTAGAATATCAGGAAAGAAAACAACACTACATCATCATAAGAGAGCATAACTGACAGCCAGTAGGAAATCTCAGTTCTCAAGTTAGCTTATGCAGTGAGGATTTAAATTCTTTCCCTGGAGACTTGAGGTGTTCTCACAAGATCAAATTATGACCAATTCACACTTTTCTCAAAGCAGTTCAAAACAGAAATTTTGTGAGTCTGGATAATTCTCTTCCCCCTTCCAAATATCCTTCCAGTGGCCTCCCAATAGAACTCAACAATCTTAAAAGATGACTACACCAACTACAGCCTTATCTGCCTGCCAGACCTTCCTACAGCAAATGCTGGGCAAGGGGAAAATAGTGAATGAGGACACCGGCCCAGCCTGCTGCTTAGCATTCAGAAGTAAAACCATTGCATACCTTGGGCCTAGTGTCCACTCTGATAGAGCCTCATCAGTGTTTCACTGAGCCACAGAACAATCAAACTGAACTTTGTTCTCCACTGCCCAAGACTCAGTAGAAATTAGGGCTTACTGGCAAGTCCTGGTTATGCTGGCAGAAGGCAGCCCAGGAATTTGAAACAAAACTGCTGTTTCTGAACATTCATATTTATTCTAGGAAAGGATATTTATGTAAGTGAGGCCCTAGGTGCTCATTGTGGAGCACTAACTTAAAGCTCATCTGTTTGGAAAATGTTATATGCACAACAAATACTTCTGTGCTTGCCCTACAACAGTCTCTGTGTTCTCCAGGCTTGTCTGGAAAGGCTGCCAGCAGTCCTTGGGGATGGATGACTTGTGGCCAGTGAGGAAAGAAGACTCCTCTGAAGAAATCGTGGCCTGGGCTGAGAGAGAGTGGACGAAGTGTCGTAATGGAACCCAACAGTAAGTGCTTGGTTTAGAGAGTGTCATGGAGTCAGCTGGGCAGTTTCTTTCTTGCTTCTAGATTCTGTGAACAAATAGGCTCAAAGGTGCTGCTGTGCCATCTCAGGACAGGCTTTAATGCCCTCCATTCCTTACAGCCATAGAATGTTTCAGCATGTATTCAGGCTCTGAACACAAGCTCTGCTAGGTGCTTCCTATCTGGACAAGAGAAGGTTGAAAGAGTCAATCTGAATTATTTGTCCATTAAACAAGAGGAAGAAAAGGATAGTGTACATAAAGTGGTCTAAATAATGCTCTGCTGAGAAGACCTGGGAGTCTTTTACTCCTCAGTGGGTGAGTACTCAGTGAGTGAGTTCCTTTGTGCAAAATTTCATTTGAAATGTTGAAGGCTGCTGGAAAACAGCCTGCTGTGCACAGAAGCACAGAACTTCAGTCTTCAGTGAGAGAAATCATTTTTTGATGAGCTTCTCTGCTAGCTATGGCATGAAACCCAGTGTCAGGTATTTAATGATTTCTTGCAAGCAAAAGATCCCCAAGCTTTCTCCAGTTTCAGTTAGTTTTCTCATTGTCTCTTTCTTCAGAAAAATGGAGTCTGCTACATTTAAAAAGGAACAGAAGAGTGAAACTGGCATAGTAGAAACTGAAGAGACAGAGGTTCTGCTGCAGCCAGAGCAGAATCAGAGCAAGCCCTTACTGAAAGCATTTTGGAGCATGTTTGGAACACATTTCCTTCTCAGCACTGTCTGCTTAGTTGTCTGTGATGTCTTCTTGTTCTCTGTCCCCAGATTACTGAGGTATGTACATATTTAGGATGTCTTTCTATCACAGGTACAAGATTGCTGCATATCACAGAGATGTATATGCCAGCACCCACAGAGGTGGACACACAAACACCTTTTGAAATCTATGCTGATAGAAGAGCTGGATTATCATTTATGCCAAGCCCACACTCAGCAGGAAAAAAACCTCAAACCACTCTCTGAATCTGTGCACACTTTCTCCACTGCTGTATTCCAGCAGGAGAAAGGACAGGCTGCAGTAAGCCTTTTGACAACTTTCCTAGAACAGAGCATGTTACTTGATGGTGCTACACATCACATCATTTGAACAGGCTGTCAGCCACTTGATATAGTCCTATTCCCTAATTAAAGAGCACCTTACAGTATACTGCATTAAACTATACTTTCAAAGGCAGAATGGCTTCCTAATGGCTAAAGAAGTGCTGGAAACATCAACAACTTCCTTAGATTCTGACTCCTAATTTACGTATTTATGACAAATTCATGGCATTCAGGAGCCATCCTTAACACTGAACATGAGGTGTCCCCTGAGAAGATTCTGAGATCAGAGGTTGCTTCCAAACCAAGAGTGGCTAAATGTCTGAAGTCAGGATATTATAGGATACAGTTTTTCCAGCTCAGCTGCTATTTCACTGATAAACATGAGCCACAGAGAGAGAAATCCCTGGCATTTTTGCACTTCTGTCTGATATTTCAGCACTTCTACGTGGAGTCATTAAGATTTTGCTCCTGTCTTGCAGCCTTTTCCTGGAGTTCATTGAGGATCCAGAAGCACCTAGCTGGCATGGTTATTTCTATGCCTTCACTATGTTCCTCCTGGCTTGTCTCCAGACTCTGTTTGAACAGCGATACATGTACATGTGTCTTGTTCTGGGGTTGAGACTGAAAACTGCAGTGACAGGGCTTGTGTACAGGAAGGTGAGACTAGCTTCCTTTTTAGCTTCCATTTTTGTCTGGCCTGACATTAGTTACAACATTGTTGGTACATGGTTCTCAACAGTATCGGGGGAGATGGTGTTAGAAACTACTTTAAGGATGTGATGCTGCGCTGTATTCGTCACTGAAAGATGCTAACCCCTGAAGGAAAAGCCAAGCAAAGGAAAGAGGGAAAAGTAATGTAAACTTACTTATGCTGTGGATTATGCTCTGGGAAAGGAGTAGGTTCTTCACCTTACAGTGAAGTCCTGGATCCCAGGCAACAATATGTTGTCAGTACCTAGGATTGGATAATTTTTCTCCCTCTTTTTTCTTTCTTTATGAGGAAATGAAAGTTGCATGATAATTTGGACCAAATGTTGTTTGATGACACCTTTGCTTTCTTCTCTGCCATGTCTAGATCCTAGTTCTGTCAAATGCATCAAGGAAAGCAGCAGCAGTAGGGGAAATTGTCAATCTGGTATCTGTTGATGTCCAAAAGCTAATGGATCTGATTGTCTATTTTAATGGAACCTGGCTTGCTCCTATTAGGATTATCATCTGCTTTATCTTCTTGTGGCAGGTAAAATATGGTGGCAGTACTTACCAATCCCATTCTGTTCTAGGTATCAAAGGAAAAAGGAATTTTCCTAACTCTGATGGTTTGAATAAGCTAAAATTGCCAGGTTTCTCTTAGTTCTGTAGCTCTTATTTTTATAAGGTATTATACCTGATCCTTCCTAATCCTTCACTTCTGATGTGTGTATTAAGCATTCAGTGCTGTCTCTTTGAGGGAAAAGATTGAGTATCACTGTTCTGGGCTGACTGGTAAACTTTTGCCTCAGATTTTCCTCTGTCATCCTCTGCCCAGTGCAGGCTGAGAGTCCATTTCCAGCTTCTTAGCATCATGTCTAAAATGGTGATTTGACAACACTCATCCTGAAGCCTGATTACCTCAAGATCAGTGAAGCAGTTTGAAACAAAGACATGATACTGAAAAGGAGCATTGGTACATTGAATTCCATAGATACCAATCAGTTGAGCAAGGAGAGAGCAAAACCTGAATCAAATAAAGAATGATGAAAGATCCTTTTTTTTCCCCACCACCCCTTAATTGAATTCACGGTATTTTCCCCAGCAGGAAAAAGCCCTAATTCTTAGTCCTGGTTTTTGGCAGCACACTAAATGGAAGTGTCAACACTACAGAGATAGTTGATTCCTAGGAGCTTTCCAGAGGCCTTTGAGACCTTCCTTTGCTAACCAGGATGGACTATTCCTCATGCCTGGCAGGATGTTACAACCTTGGATAACTAGTAGCCATCATGTAGAGAGCTGAGGATTCATCATTCCTTTTCCAGTGACGTTTACTAGCTGAATGTGGTTGCCTGCAGTTGGAGCATAATTAACATTTTGTTTGCTAGTTTGCTAATAGACCATTTATGTGGAGAGTATTTGCATCTCTGTGTACAGAGAGAGTGCTCACCTCTGTAGCAAATGCAAGGAGTGTGTAGAGAGCTATCAGTAAACCCTGAGGAACAGGCTCACTTTTGAGACACAAGTCATTATGAGCCCTGGTGTCCAAGGCATATGGTGCAGTACAAATCTACCATTTCCTCTCACTGGCTGATACAAATTCAGACAAGCTGAGCTACTTACAGTGCAAGAATAGCTTGATGAGGGGTTGGGGTTGGTTTTGTTTTGGCTCACTGGCTTATGCCAGCCAGAAGATGTCCTCCTTAACACAGCCAAGAACAGACTTAGTTGAATTGCCAGCATGCTTTGGGTGGCCTTCAGCACTAACGTAGTTCCTAAAAGGGAAGCAAATAAACTCAGAAGGGAATGATGACAGGAGTTATCCTCCCTGGAGAGTTAACAAACCACAGTGCTCTCAGACCACAATTCCCAGAAAAGGCAAAGGCAAGATTAAGGTGTTCCCCATGGGGGATGTTAGGCATAAATTCACAGAAGAGGGAAGGTGAGCAGGGGAAATGGAAAACAGTTGGTCCCAGTAATCCCCAGTTCTTCCTCTTCCCTTTTCTCTCCTGCCAGCTTCTTGGGCCATCTGCCTTGACCTCCATTGCTGTGTTCCTTTTTCTTTTGCCTCTGAATTTCATGATCACCAAGAAGAGAAGTCAGTTTCAGGTACATTTTGCTTCATAAAAATGAAGTGGTTTCCTGACTGGATTTATGCTAGGATACTACTTTTAAATCTAAGTTAAAGGCTGCCATGCTCTTCCAGGAGAGGATCACATGGAACCCAAGGCTTCTGATGATTATATGATTATAGTAGGCATGCTGGGAACAGGGGGGGAAAAAAAGCGTATCACTAACATTTGACATCAAGTGATGGCTTAATATTTATTATTCATGCTTACCATGACTGTCTGAAGGACCATAGGGTTTTGAAACCTGTGAAGTTGACTGAAGTTTGAGTAAACTTTTGCATGTTCAATCTTTTACCTTGTTTGCCCAACCTTTCCTGTGTTTTTAATATATGAACAGTAAAAATAAAGCTCTGAAGACGAAAAACAAAATACTTCCCAGCCTGGAAGATCGATGAGCCAAACAATATACACAGATTAACTGCAGGGAAACTTGTTCAGAATTCATAGGCAGGAATAAGGTGTGGTTTTTTCCCCCTAAACTAACTGCATTGTTAAACATACAACCTATTAAATGATAAAATTCAAACATTTATTACAGGAGACCCAGATGAAATCTAAAGATGAGCGGGCCAAGCTCACCAATGCCATTCTCAGTGACATTAAACTAATCAAACTGTATGGCTGGGAGAAAACCTTCATGGAAAAAGTGCTTGGTATTCGGAGGCAGGAGCTTCAGGCCCTAAAAAGATCTCAGGTTCTCTTTGCAGCATCTCTAGCTTCTTTCCATTCATCAACTTTCCTGGTGAGTGGCTCCTACACAGAATGTGTCTTATTCCTTCCATTTCTCTTTGTGTTGCTGTCTGGACAGAATTTTCCTGTGGGACAGCCATGGGGCTATCTGCCATGGGGAGTTGGTAGTCTCACAGGAATTGCTGAGCTCCACTGGAATAAACCAGAAATGTTTATGCTGCCCTAACAGTTCCACAGACAAGTCTGCTGGCCTGGCAGTGTGCTCCAGGCAGCCTGAGCCTGCTTTGCAGGAACCACCTGAAAGCCTCCAAGCCAGAGAGTTCCTGGCACAGTCAGCAGCTGCAGAAGGCACTTTTGCACTCAATGTTGCAGTTCACCATGGGTGTTTTCAATGGGAAATGGCTGTGTTTTCACCTTGCTGTGGTCACAGCACCAAAACTTCCTTAAAGCAGAACAAATGTCAAATGATTAGACTTGGGTTTGACTCCCAACATACAAGAATGTTGCCATTGATATTTGCGGGATGGGTCCCATGTATATGGGGGATAACCTGATGTAACTAAATGGGTTCCAGAGTCTTTAGGAAGGGCCTGTCACCCTTGAACCATTCTCTTCCCTATCTGAAGCAAATGGTTTGCTGTTCCTTTGCTTCCTTTCAGATTGCATTTGCCATGTTTGCTGCCTACACGCTGGTGGATAGCACACACGTCCTGGATGCTCAGAAGGCCTTTGTGTCTCTGACACTGATCAACATTCTCAACACTGCGCACTCCTTCCTGCCCTTCTCCATAAATGCTGCTGTCCAGGTGAATTGCAGCCTATGGTCCATTTTATTTGGCAAGTTTCCAGATATGGACAAAAGAGTCACCAAGGACACCTCTGGAGCCTTCTGGGGCAAAATCAAAAGCACCATTACGTCTTGGAGGTGCTCCCAGTTCTGGTTTTTGTCACAGAAATCAGAACAGATGGCGCACAATCTCCATGGGAGAACAGTGGAAACCCTGCTAGCTCAGGCCAAAGGGAAAAGCGAGTTACTGTCCAGTGAGAAACCGGGAAGTTAATTTCCCACTTACAAGAAGACTGTCACAGCTCTTCAAGTACAGGAGCAATGACTGGATAGATTGCAGGATGAATTGGGTAGAAGAGCAACAATTTCACTGTGTGAACAGAAGACACATGGAAGAGTATGGGGATTTGCTAAGCTAAAGGGAAACGGGCAGTTAACAGAGTAGTTGCCTTTGTCCATCTAAGCCTGCAACATCTGCATCAGAGTGCCTAATCACCATTTCAAGTGGGTCCTCAAGTTGAGGCTTCACTTCAGGTTTTAGTTCCCTTCCTACTCTAAATCTCATTTTTGTGTGCTGCTTCACTTCAGGCCAAAGTCTCTTTAAACCGCCTAGCAGCTTTTCTGAATCTGGAAGAACTGGACCCGGAGAGCTCCACTCCAAGCGTTTCTGACTGTGGTGAGTAGCTTTGTTAGCCTTGTTGCCTTGTAAGAGGAGTAGCTTCCATTCTTCAGCTTCCACTCTCAGCCTGCCATAGCTGACCCAGAAGAATGTTTGTCCCTTACTGTCACATTCTCTCGGGTCTATTGATTTCAACAATGCACTCTAATCTTGTAGTTAATTAAGCCTTTTTTCAGCCTTTTCTGTAATTCATTGCACACTAAAACACAGTCACCTAAACAGGGATGTTTCTGTACCTACCTCTGAATTTACAAGAGTTCTAATTCTCCTCCTATTTTAGTAGAGGCAAGCATCACCATAAGAAATGGGACTTTTTGCTGGAGCAGAGAGACTTCTCCTTGTCTTAGAAGGTACAGACTTACCCGTACTCATCTCAGTTCTGTAGGTCAAGGTGGAGGCTGAATGAATTCCTCAGGGTCTAAGTGAAACCAGTGTAGAATATCTAGAGGCTTCCAAGTTTGCTTCATATTTAATGTTAAATTCTGATAATTATAATGTCTTGCTTTTATGCCTGGGAGCACATCAGTGGGAAAGTGTCTGTATCTGGATGTTGCCTTAAAATACAAGGAGACTGCTTCCTTTACACAAGTTGCTTGTCCAAATATGAATATACAGTCTCTAAAGAGGTAAAATTGATGGCATGCATATGACAGAACTACAGGATTATTTCAAAGGACACTGCAGTTTTAGAGAGGAAATGGTTGAAAAGTTCTCATGTTCAGGAATGTTTTATCTCCAGTGTTTTGGGCTAGTTTGTCTCTGAAGTAGGGATGTGGGTCTTGAATCTGGGTTTCAAACTCTGGTAGAGTTGTAGATGAAGATTTTCTGGTTGGAGGGGTCTTTGAAGGGATGAACCCTATTTTGCCACCAAAAGTCAGTATGATGGGAAGAGTAACCCAGTGCAGCTGAGCTCTCAAGCATGAAATTAGGGGGTTTACTACAGGACAACAGCATTTTCTTTTCAGACAGCATATCCAAAAGGTGAAAGGCAACTAATCTTTTGTTTACAGGATAGATCTCACTGTGCCCAAAGGCTCCTTGATTGCTATAGTTGGCCAGGTGGGTGCTGGAAAGTCCTCCTTGCTGTCAGCATTACTTGGTGAGCTGGAGAAGACAGATGGCTGTGTCACTGTCAAGGTAAATTTTCCCCTTGGCATTTGCTTCTAATGAGGTTGTCTTTAGGGACAGTAAGTTACTAACAAAGGCATCAGTTACTTGATGAACATCCATTCATTGCTGAATTTTAATTCAGCCTGCATTTAATTATCTGAAGGTGCTTAAGGCCTCTTGGAGGAACCTGGCCCTTGGAAATGGGAACTAGAACAGGACTTCAAAGATCCAACTCTATTTCCCAATTTGACAGTGAGCTGAAGTGGCAGCCTGGTAAATCATATCCATGTACTGGCACCTCTTTCTTCCTATGTAAGATAATGATCATTGAGAGCAGACTTGTGTTTTGCAAAACCCTCTAGAGACCTGTTGAAAGTGATGATCACTCCAGAGTTCTCTGGTCTAATTGGAAGAGTCTTTCTTCAAAGATAGGTTTCCACAATGGCAAATTTAGCTTACAAAAAGACTGCTATTGTTCCTCCATTCTCACTTCTGTAGGACACCACAGCTTATGTCCCCCAGCAAGCCTGGGTACAAAATGCTTCAGTGGAAGAGAATATTCTTTTTGGGAAGGAGATGGATGAAACGTGGTTCAACAGAGTGATAGATGCTTGTGCACTGTGGCCTGATTTGGAGAGCTTCCCTGCAGGACAAAAGAGTGAAATAGGAGAGAAGGTACTGGCTTAGGTTTCTATTTTGGCCAAGCTTTCCTTCAGTAGCTACCACTTCAGGTGTCCACTTAAAACACCTACAAAAGGATTAAACTTGCAGGAGCCAGGTGCTCAGTAACTTCTGAGAAGTCAGGCCACGATTTCATTGGGTCTGGTAGCAAACCTGGTGGTTAACCTGGTGAGAAATATGAGGGATGCTTAAGAAATACAATACCAAATTAAAAAATATATAAATCCAGGTGATTCTTGGCTTCTTTTTTGCAGGAGAGTTGGAATTGCTCAAGAGAATCTGCATCTCAGGAGTCCTTTTGGGAGGGAGGGAGGGAGAGAAGGAAGGAAATGCACTGATTACAAAATAAGGAAGTCATCAAAGCTCAGTGTAAAATGGAGCCAACACTTCACAAATATGCTGTAGCTCTGAGATAAACAGTGTCAGTACATTTTTACAGGGAATAAATCTATCTGGAGGGCAGAAGCAAAGGGTGAACCTTGCTCGTGCTGTGTACCAGAAGGCTTCCATTTACTTACTCGATGACCCCCTCTCAGCTGTCGACGCCCACGTTGGACAGCACATTTTTGAACATGTTCTTGGACCCAACAGCTTATTGAAAGACAAGGTGTGTTACAAATCCTGAACTGTAAGGGACTGCAAAATGTACCTAATTATCAGAGCCTCTGAAACATTTCCAGGAAGGTGGGCTCCTCACTTTGTCAAAGGCTTCCAAATTCTTCTTTGCTGGTGGCAGCATGTACTCCTGTTAGCATCACTGGAAGTCCACACAGCACATGGAAGTCCTACAGTAAATCCCATGGAGGAGTAAAACTGAGAAGTTTGGTTCTCCTGAAAGACTTAATTTTACAGCAAGCTCTTCCATCAACATTATCCCTCTCCCTATTTGAGATTTACTTGTAGTCCAGCTAGAAAGAGCTGTGGGGTCTCTTCCAGCTCATTGTATCTTACCATGTCTGATCTCATCACTTAGAAATAGTTCAGTGGCACCTTTACAGTTCTCATCACCCAGAAGTTCTTCACTAAATTCATCTTAAACACTTCCATTCTTTTTTGCATTAGTTGCACATTGCTAAGCCTTGGCACTTCTGTCAAGCAGTCTGGAGAATAAATGTGTGTATGAGAAGAGATGCTAGGGCACCTCTGCTGGTTTCATAGAGTAAATTCTTGACTCAGTTTCACAGTGTAGAAGGAAAAAGACTAATTTCTTTCATTAGAAAGTCCAATTAAAACAGACATGTCTGAGTACAAATACCTTTCTCTTCAAGCGGATTGGTAGCAAATATCAGAATGTAATTATTGCATTGAAACAGAGAGACTGACAAAGAAATAATGCATCAAAGTTAAGCTGCAGTCAGGTGGCTTTGCCATGCATTAGAAATCCAGACCACACCAATTTGATATCTAAAGGAAGAGATGCTTTTCTTATGGCCTTTCCTACATGTAACTATCTGTGCAGATCTGCTCAGCAAAGGAGCTGCACTCGAACTCTACTCAGGGTGATGAAGTTTTCAGGCACAGATTTGATTCTGAAATAAATGTGACACATCCTCCAATTAACATCCTTCTGCTTAGAACCCCACACCCCCCTCCTCCCTGCTCCTGACTTCTGCACTTTCAAAACAGACACAGAGTTGCAAAGATAAACTTCATCAAAGAGACAGCAGTGATAGGAATAAGTAACTAAAGTATCTGCAAGTTAGCAAACCTAACTCACCCTGAGTACCTGTGTCTGCCTTCAGAAGGCAGCTGCCCGCTCGAGCGAGCCATTACAATTGTTCCCTCTTTGTTCAAGCAGACTCGTGTGCTAGTGACTCACACAGCCAACATTTTGCCTCAAGTGGACAACATTGTTTTTCTGGTGGATGGCACAATCTCAGAAATTGGTTCCTACCAAGAACTTCTACAAAGAAATGGGCCCTTTGCAGAATTTCTCCATTCACACGTTACCGCAGAAGAGAAGGCAGGCACTGCTTTTCCAGGTAACACAAATGAGGTAGACTCATTCTTCCCAGGTCTAGCAGTCCATTGTTTCCTTACTATTGTACTTAACATTAAAGAACTGGGAGGGGAGACTGCTGCTGAAAGCAATTGGGAAGAGGTTGAAAAAAGAATAAAACTGGAAAAGCCAACCTTGCATGTGTGTTACTATAGCCATTTAAAGCTGAGATCAAATCACAACAAGCTGTCACTTTGGGGGAAAATATGCCTGTCACATTAGCTGACTCATCACCTCCAAAGTGGCTCTTGAATAAGCAATTCCATCTGACTAGACTGACCATGCAGGAAACTGAATTACCCCCTCTATGTGCTATCTTTTTCAAATCTCACCTTGTTACTCCTCCCCTTACAAACAATTCTTTGTAATGAGTCTTTCTTCGGTATTACCAGCCTCTCAAAGGCCATACAGGATAAAAAGGGATTTTAAAGCATTTAGGAAAAAAATAATGCCTTTCTTTCACAGCTGTAGGAGACACCAAAGACACCATCACCTCCAGAAATGGTCCATCACAGGACAAACTCTTTAGGTAAGCTTAAAGCTGCCTCAGAGACTGAAGAATGTGCTCCAAAAAGTCCACAGAAGCCAACCTGCAGGCTCTTCCTGCATATGAAACTGGTTTGGAACTGAATCTGTAAATTAATAATAAGAACAAAATAGCAAAACTAGATTAGGTGAGAGGCTACTCTTGAATGTGGTGGTTACTGTAATGTTTTCTCCGTATCTCATGGGGGGCCAGAATTTCTTCCAGAGCTCAAGTCCAAGGCATACTGATGCATTTGCCTGCTGTTCCCTTCCCATTGAGGTTTTAAGGCCTGGCTCATTTCAAACCAGCCACAGCTAGAAAAAGCTTAAAGCCTCTCTTTGCTAACTGCTTCAGAGAGCCTAGTCCCTGTGACAAATATGGACAGCAGTTGGAGTCCGTAACCTTCAAATAGGCATGAGTGTGGGGATGGATGGGTAAGGAGATCTAGCTTTGAAATACTGCCTTGGGCTAAAAATGGAAAGGACTTTTGTTTTCTTTATGAAGTGACAATTCAGTCAAATCTTCTGCTATGGGAAGGAAGACCATTCCTGGCAGTGAAGACTCTACCACTGCTGCAGTCACTGAAGGAAGGTTAACAGAAAGAGAGAAAACTCAGCACGGCAGGGTAAGCACAGCACTTTCCTGTAATGGCAAACACACAACCAGGGGGTGTTGCTGACCCACTCATGGCAGGCAGGTCAGCTCACTGCCTAAATTAAAGCAGTGCAGCTGCAGGGAAGTCAGATGAGCTGTAGAAGTTTGCCCTATAATTGAGACCAAGTCATTTCAGCATTATTTTAATTAGTACCTTGTGTGCAAACTGTATCTCCCTGCATGCCCCAATTCAAGCACTGGTTCCAAACAGGAATAATGCATGTACATTATGGAAAGAGAGGGGGGAGGAAATTACACCTATGACCACTTGAGGAGAGGGATCCTGATTTAAGAGTTGACCTGAAGGGAGAAAGTGCACTGAGGTAATCAGGGCAAGCTGATGGTAAAGGACAGAAGGCAGTAGATTACAAGGGATTTCTAATCTTGAGTCTGTACACAAACCCTTGAGCCTGGGGGAAAGGGGCAAAGAGGCACATTGGTGTTCTCATTTTGCTCAGGGGAAACACCTTGAGTACTGTGAAAGGGAAAAAGCAGACACAGGATTCCAGCTGAGAGCTGTCAGGAATGGATGAGGTGTCTTATTCGGGGAACATGGTAGCAGCAGCAAAACAGGGAGGAAACAAGTAGCTGAGGCTACACACTGGTGCTGAGAAGAAGCAAGAGTAAGAAGTTAAAGACCCCAAAGGAGGCAGCTCTTCCCCTAGGGATACACAGCATTAGCCAGACAAGGATTCCCTCTCCTGATCAGCAGATACCCATCCAAGCAGTCAGTGAATACATCCTAGCTCTCAGAGAACAACTGTAAGTCACCGCCCAGCACAGGAACGCTCCTGTACATTCCAGCAGTAACCCAAGCCCACTGCAGTGAGCTTCATCAATTGATCATAGTCACTACCACCATGAATTGATTCAGGTATGGTTTCATTATTCATCCATGAGGAAAAGAATTAACATGGTTGCTACAGCTTGTGACATTTAACCAAGCTGATGAGCCACAATAATCATTCCTTGCTTTGCAGCTGCTCTTCCTTGCAAACAAGCTCAACCCTCCCTACCTCTCCTTCTCTTTCTCCCCATTTGTGTTCCTCTAGGTTAACACTTCCATTTATGCAGCCTACCTGAAGGCAACAGGCCTACCTCTATGTGCATACATCCTCCTGTTGTTCACATCTCAGCAAGCTGTGTCCTTCTGTCGTGGTTACTGGCTCAGCATGTGGGCAGATGACCCTGTTCACAATGGGACACAACAGCACACAGCGCTGAGAGTTGGAGTCTTTGGTGCGCTGGGAGTCATTCAAGGTTTGATTAACTTGCTCACCTAATTCTTCTCTGTGTTTCTATCTCCCTTTCCCATATCTAGGATGTTTTCTCACAATATAAAGTGCATACCCATTGGCTCTTAGCTCCCTGGGCTTTTGGCACCAGCCCTAAAGGTTTGGCATGGGACCTAAAACTACAGGCTGTGACGCACAGAGAGGATTTCTAAAGGATCTGAACAATATTCCCAGCGTTACTGCCTGAAATTCTACTTCATGGTATGCCAGAGGTGGCCTCCTGTGTCTTTCAGCAGACCATGATGAATAGTGCCTTCCTTTATGCTTCCTGCTGAAACTGAATGACCTGAGCCTCAAAAAAGCTTTCAGCAATGGAAGAACTACAGCATCATTTTTCTAACCTGCCCTTTTATGTCCACTATCTTCTGCATATCTTTTTTATTATCCCTTTCCATCCCTCCAATGTAAGTTAATCATATCAAAAGCTTTCTTCATGCTGAATTAAATCTTGGGTTAGGTCTTTTAAGTGTGAAGAGAGAGAAAAAGAGGAACTTGAGGAATTATCCATTTCTTTAAATCCTTCCCTTTATAAATGGCCAGATCTTAGGGTTGTTCTTTAAAAAAAAAAAAAGGGGGGGGAATAGATATCAGAGAAAAAAAAATATCTGGAAGAATCTCAGCCCAAGTGACAAAAGATTGAGAAAGTTTTGGACACGTGGAAAAGCGTGGGAAAGGTTGGCAACCCTTCAATGCTGACAGTGAATCTGTGGGCAGGAAAGGGAAGACTGAGTAATTCAAAGTAATGCCAGTCAAGTTCATTTTGTGAGGAATAAAGAATTTGTCCTGCATGGTTAAGGTGCTGAAAGGGCTGGCAGTGTTGCTTAGAGGGTCTTCTGCCCCTCTACATTACCCTACAAAAAGGGGGGTTTACTTTGCAGTGCTGAAGCTTGGCTGGATTGCTACCAAAGAGCAAGTTGCCTCCTTTCACTAGAGCCACATTCACATGCACTCCAAGGTGAGTTTGTTGAGACCTTGTAATGATTATTACTTTTTTATGTTACAGCCCTTGGCAGATTTGTCTCCACAGCTGCAGTTCTTCTAGGTGGGGTGTTAGCATCACACAAGCTGTTCCTGCAGCTGCTGAGGAATGTTGCTAGATCCCCAATGACCTTCTTTGAGCAAACACCCATCGGAAACTTGCTGAATCGCTTCTCCAAAGAGATGGATGCTATTGATTCTGTCATCCCTGACAAGCTGAAGTCCTTGCTGGGTTTCTTGTTCAACTTGATGGAGATCTACCTTGTCATTCTAGTGGCTACACCGTGGGCAGCAGTGGCTATAGTGCCCTTGACTGTTCTTTATGCTGCATTCCAGGTAGGAGCTCGTATCAAAATACAGACAGCAGAAGCTGAAGGAGCATGGCTTTGTCCCTGCAGAAAGCCTCCATCCATTTCTTAGGTGCAGAGACATGCACAAACTGGTTTCACAAGAATAATGTCAATGTATCTTCCCACATGACCTCAGCCTTCCAAAGCATCCCAGAGACCTCACAAAGAGGCTTGTGCTTTTCTGATGTCAAACCCTAGCTAGAGCTATGTTCCTTGTCTCCATTAGTGTAAATGCAATCCTAAGACCAAAAGCATTTTTTCCTTTCCTCCTGAATTCCTGCACTGCTTATCAACCTATGCTATCCCTTGGGCTCTGAAACCTCAAATGTTTTGCCAGCAAAGATTGAACATGAAGGAAGGGCAGGTAAGGGTGAAAGTACTCTTCTGTTCTCCATCAAACAAAGGGCTGCTCTGCAACAACAGTAAGTGTGAGTTTAGAAGCTGTGAGTTCAGGGTACCTTGGCTCTTTGCATTAACCACAGGGTTATTCTTAATGAAGATGGGAAAGGACACAGGCAGAAACTCTACCTCACCTTTTAAGGGTATCTCCTACCTGCAACATTAGATTTGGAACACTGGAACTGGATGTACAATTGCACTTAGTGAGGCCTTCCTAAGCCTTCTGTGGATCACCACCATGGAGGCATAAACCTAATCACTTCCAATTTCCCTTTGTACCAGCACTTCTACGTTATCACCTCCTGCCAGCTGAGACGCAGAGAGGCTGCCAGCAGGTCACCCATCTACTCCCACATTTCAGAAACATTCCAAGGGAGCAGTGTGATCCGTGCTTACAAGCACCAGGAGAGGTTTATTTGCAAGAACAATTTCCTGGTGGATGAGAATCAGCGAGCATGCTTCCCTGGAGCAGTTGCTGACAGGTACCAATCTGCAGGGTCAAAAATCCTGACAGTTTAATCTCACTGCCTTGATGAGTGGAAAGAGCCACTCTTAGGGCTTGGGTGGAGGTACACAGAAGATGAGATAGTGGTGCAGAGTGTTTTGGGAGTAGGGGAGTGAGCCTCTTTCATTATCACTTGCACTGCACCCCTCCCTGGCAATGTGCCACTCACACAACCAATATGCTGCCAGCTGTGTGGTGTGGCTGGGCACACACAGGTTGACAGAGTGCTGGAAGTATCACTTGGTGTCCAAAATGCAGCACAGCTGGTGAGGCCCATCATCACAGGACAGAGTGGTACATGCAGAACACATCTGATGATACAGCCAGCAGCCACCAGGCATGAGTGAGGAGTGTAGAAGCGGGACATAGCAGACTGGCTCATCCAAGAAACTGGGTGTTGGCAGGCCTTGAAGCAAATCCTAACACAGACTATAATCCAACTGGTTTGGACAGACTGGAGACATTCATGAGCTCCAAGGTGGCTGGCTGTGAGCAATCAGGGTGTGACGAGAGCGTTGCTGAACATCCTGAACCCCAGTAGCTCCACAACTGTTTTGCATATTAATCACAGTTTCTGTTGGGAGTAAGCACCAGCCCTGTACTCTCCTCCTCTTGCAGGTGGCTTGCTACAAACCTGGAGTTTCTAGGCAATGGCATTGTGCTGTTTGCAGCACTATCTGCAGCAATAGGCAGAACACATCTCAGTCCAGGAACTGCTGGCTTCTCCATTTCCTATGCTCTTCAGGTAACAGCACTGCAGTAATACCATGGCTGTCTTCCATCAAAAGACACTTGCACTGGCCTTCCCAAGACATCATTAACTATTTCTGTGGCTTTCCAGATGCCCTCTCCTACCAAACCTTGCTGTTGTTACTGAAACCCAAAGCATGTGGAGCATGACCCCATAGAGAATGAACCTCACAGGCACCAGACAGACATCTTTTTCCTCCTGCATCTGGACTCCCAACCCCAGCATGCTCTGAGCAACTGAAGCAAGGTCTTCACCATCTGCCTGATCTGATCTAGACTAGCTGCACCATGGCCTATGAAATAGCTACATTATTTTTTAGCATCCCAGTCAATAGCTTTTAATTCTCTGCAAACCTGCTGAGAAGCAACTGGGCAGGCTCTTTGAAAACACAGCTTTACAAACTTTCACAAGCATCCAGTTATTGTTTAGCCTTTTAAAGGACAATTTCTGAAGTAATTGGCTGAAGAGGAGCTCTTTATGTATAAAGACTAAGTACCACACGCCTTGCATGTACAGGTTAATACTTTTATCTGCCCTAATGCTTGTTTCCTTCTGCTAGATAACTGGTGTTCTGAACTGGATGGTGCGAGCCTGGACAGAACTGGAGAACAACATTGTTTCTGTGGAGAGAGTGAGAGAATACTCAAAGACTCCTAAGGAGGTAGTAGATAACCAACTACTGACCTTAGTAGCAGAGGCAAACATCCCTGCAAATTAAGAGTAACTTCTATTCCACCTGGACAAACCCCCTAGTTCTCCCCTTCTGAGAGGCCAGTTATGTTTCCTTTAAAGAACTGCAGCATTTGGGGGTTTTCCCCAACTGACCTGGCTTCTTTTCTAACCTCTGATCATCATTATTTCCTTAAGAAAGTTAAGCATTAGATTGCCATTAAAATAGCTTCACTTGGTAACTCTCATGGAATGAGCCCTGTTTTCTGCCCATATTTGGATTATGTGTTTATTACACCAGTTCAGATGCAACTCTGATAACTGATGGCTGCAAGATAGCCTCCTAGCCACTAAAAGTCTCCAGTGCAGTCCTTTCTGTTCTGTAATCACTAAAATTATTTCTCCATATGCTGCCCCACGAGCCTACTAAAGGAGGCTTTCACTGTCCTTTTTATAGGGGCATATAAGTCTTTTTTTATTGAACCACTCAAAATGGCAGAACTCTGACTTTGCATCAAGTAGACAAGTCAGCCTTTGCAATGGGAAAGTCAAGAAGCTTTTTTAACTTCTGGAAACAGTGAACAGGTTGGAGGGATTTGGCACAGATGTCTTCATAAGCTCCCTGACCAGTATGGCCACTTGATTTGGAAACTGACATCAGCTTTATACCCTTGCTCTTTGCTTTCATCCATTTAGGCACCCTGGACCCTGAATGGTGAACTGCAAGGTCAGGTTTGGCTCACTGAAGGAAGAATTGAATTCAGGAACTACAGCCTGCGATACAGGCCACAGCTGGAGCTGGCACTGAAGCAGGTCAGCCTCACCATCAACGGGCAAGAGAAGGTGAGCAAAGCCACTCAAGAGCCACAGCCTGTGAGCAGGGCTCTGCAGTCAGCACATCTGGGCAGGTACACCAAGGTGTGGTGTGAAAACTCATCTGTCACACTGCACACCTCTTCTAGCACTGCTGCAACATTAGACATTCACCTGGCTGGCATTTCATGTCACAAAGTTAGCAGAGCTACAGCAAAGGAATTTCACTTTCTGAGCCCAGTGTCACATCAAGGCCCTATTCTAGCTGCTAAGTCTTGTAGTTAATTTTTCCAGATTCCTGTTCATACAAAACCATTACAAACTATCAGTGATTCCCTTTAAGAATGGATTGCTGGACTATGCGGATCCTGAACAGCCCTGCAAAGCTGTCTCTCTTCAGAAGTCCAGGAGGACAAACCTCTCTTGTAGCTCCAGCCACAGGAAACAATCAACATCATCAAAACTAAAAGCTTTCCCTTTACTTCACAGATTGGCATAACTGGAAGAACAGGAGCTGGGAAATCTACTCTTGCTGTGGGACTGCTGCGATTAGTGGAAGCTGCAGAAGGAGCAATCCTAATTGATGGACTGGACATCACTCAGCTAGGTCTCCATGACCTCAGAACCAAGATAACTGTCATTCCCCAGGTAGGATATTAATTTCCAAAATACTTCAGCAGTGTTTAAAGTCTTAATACCTAGAAAGAGTTCATAAAGCTTCTGTGACCAGAGGGAATTCAGACATTCCAGTTTGGGAGCAATCTCTATTCCATGCAAGTCTCCCATTCAATATAACAGTAGCCCCAGAGCTGCACCCAGCAGGGAAAACTGGAGAGCTCATTTCAGTAACTGATTTCAGGAGTTGTTTGTGCTGTCTCTGTGCTCAGGATCCAGTTTTGTTCTCTGGCTCTCTAAGAATGAATCTTGACCCATTAAACCAATACACGGATGCAGACATCTGGACAGCTTTGGAACAGACTCAGCTCAAGACCTTTGTTGCAGATTTGCCAGATCAGTTGGAATATAAATGCACTGACCAAGGGGAAAATCTCAGGTACCTTACCTACAGGAGGCTGTGGTAGGACAGTGCTAGCCCATGGGTTGGGAGAAGAGAGCTAGTGGGGCAGGCAGTGTAATTTGTTTAAAACAAGCATGTAAAGATTTAAGCAAAAAATGGTGCCCAGACAGCAAATTGCTGCTTTGGTGTCCTTTTGAACAGCAGGAAGTCTAGTCACAGGACACCAGGTGGAAGTCCTCTGAGACAGAATCATTGTGGCAGCTTGTGTTTCTGTAGTACTTAAAACTGGAATCCTGTTCCAAGTGTAGATCTCACGGGTGCCACAGTTATGCACTCCATTTCCTTAGGTGGTTTCATGCTGTCGCCTGCAGTGCCACCAGCCTCAATCACCCTGCCAGGGAGAGGGAACAGGATTCCATTCCTATTTTCATCACATGTATTCTGACCCCAGGGACAAGTGACTGCTGCTCTCAGTTTACCATCCCTCTTCTTGCAGCACTGGTCAGAAGCAGCTGGTTTGCCTGGCCAGAGCACTTCTGCAGAAAGCCAAAATCCTCGTTCTTGATGAGGCCACAGCAGCAGTAGATCTAGAAACTGATTCTCAGATTCAGAACACCCTGAGGACTCAGTTCAAAGACAGCACAGTGCTAACAATAGCTCACCGGATAAACACCATTATGGACTGTGACAGGTAAGCTCTTTAGCCACTTGCCTGAGGAAGGCAGGCACAGGCAGCCTGTGTCTGCTAGACAAGCCACAGTGAAGAGCAGAGGGATGCAGGCACAGGCAGCCTGTGTCTGCTAGACAAGCCACAGTGAAGAGCTATTTCATTTCTGTCCTTCTCTTGTCTAGCTCTCAAAACTTTGCTCCAGAGACTGTCAGAGCTATCTCTTATCAGCCACGCACCAATGGGATAATGGAAGGTCATTTATTCCCATGTGATGCATTTCATGCTGGATCACACCCATTTCCCCCAACCACTGACAGCAAAACCATGGCTACCGCTCTCTGCCCCATCATGCACAAACTGGAGTAAGCTCCAGTCTGAAATAAACCCTACTCCAGTCTCAGCTGCCAAAAAACTCTCCTCCCACAAACTCAGTATTTGAATAGTCACTCATCAGAAACCTATCCCTAATCCCACAGCTGTCTGCCAGCTGAAGAGCTGCTGGACAGCTTGGTTAATCAGCAAGCAAGTACTGAACTTTCTTTTAGAAATGAGTAAGTCTATCAGAGCTGCTGCTGTGTCCCCAGGCTCACTCTTCTGTTTTAATATTCACAGGATTCTAGTCTTGGAAAACGGTCGGATAGCTGAATTTGACACTCTGGAGCACTTAGTGGCTCAGAAGGGACTGTTCTACAGACTGATGGAAGAATCAGGCCTTGCTTGACTCACTTGAGGTGTATCCCATAATGCCACCACTATCAGGAACAATTATCTCATAATTGAGTTATGTTGGTTTCAGTGTAAAGTGCCTGACACTCAACCACACCTTGTTTGAGCCAGACCCACAGCAAGCAGATGAAAAGGGATGATTTGAGATACCTGCTATTTCCAGGGGCAACTCAGCAATTCCATTCTCATTGTGTTTCCAGATACCAAAGTCTCACTACTGTGTTGAACAGGAGCCAGTCAGTTAAATGCTTGGTTGTTTTTATGATGTAAAAGCAAAGAGCCAAAAGAAAATCTCCACAGCCTTTCAATGTGTTCTATAACTGGAGCCCAAATACACACTGACAGCTAAGACAGATTATTTTTTAAAGCCAACAAGATCTTACGGACAGCAAGAATTTAAGTAGCAGCAAGCAAGCTTACCTGTTTACAGCTTCTCCTAAGTTCCAAGTAGAACAAATTTAGTCTTTTGACAGTGTCTGATGGAGTGCTCACCTGGGCACTGTTCTTACACAGATGGGGACACCAAGGCAGCAGCTGGATCTCATCACCTGAAGTGCACAAACTTTGGGGGAGTAGGGAAGAGGAAGTGGGAGGCCACTAAGCACAAGAGCAAACAGCTGGGGATCAGAGCCACTCCATCTCTTTCTTTGTCAGCTTTGGAGGAGCCTCAGGTGACTCATGCTGTGCAGAGGGCTGACAGCCTGCCTGGAAGAAGAGAGCCAGCTTTAGACATGGGCTTGCTGATGCATGAGAGTAACTTGGTTGGCAGTGGGCAGCAGTTCCCTCTGCTTGAAGCCTTTGACAGCTCTGCTGCAAGATGCTGGTTACTCACAGCAGGGCAAGTCCAAATGTCAACACCAACATTTCCAAATGGAGTATGACCACAAGGAATCTGTTGTGAGGGAAAGTGTCCTCCTCTGATCCCTGCAGCATGACAGTCTGGCAGATGGGGAAAGTAGCAGGGACTTGCCTGTTGACCTGGCGGTTCATTCACCATTTTCTTCTTGAGTGCAAGTTTAACTGCTGCATGGGCAACCCTGGTGCTGCAGAGCCTCTGGCAGGATTCCCTTTCAGGCTTTACTCCAGCAAACCAAGGCAGCAGCTGAAAGCAAAGCCCCTCCTGGGCTTCCCAAAGTGCCAGGAAGCTGTGGTCCGAGCTGCCCCCAGCTCTCTCCTCAGGAATCACAAGATGACAATGTGACAAACAAATCACACTGAAACACTGCTGCTCAGTGTGACTTTTGTTAATGAAATAAAATCAGAATCAAGTACTGAAACTGGTCTCCTCAAAAAACCCCAAGTAAATATAGTATAAAAAGGAATCATGGGGGATTGGATGGAGAGTCCAGACTGGCAAGAGTCAACCCAAAGCAGCAAGATACAGCAGTTTCCAACAGCTGCTCAGCTGCCTCTTCACCCAGGTGAAGAGTAAGTAACAGTTTCTGATGGAGAAGTGTCTAAGATACTGAAGGTCAGTGCCTGCTACCACACTGGTGCTCAAGTACCAGGAAGGAAGCACTTTTTCCCCCCCCTCTACTTTGTCCAAACCTCACTCTGCTAGTCTAAGCAGTACCAATCGTTTGTATTTCCAAAGCAAACCCCTGGCTGACACAGCTAATCCTTCGTCAAATACCAAGCAAGACAGAACACAGCACCTTATCTTTCAAACAATTGTTTACTGCAAGTTGTTTGCAAATATTCATATAGTCATTACAAAAAATACCAAAGAAAATGTCAATCTATTCCATTTCAGAGAGTCATAATTTACAAAAAAATAAATAGCTTTACTCTAAAGAAGACAATTGTCCAGTATTAAGGTCAGCCATGTCATTGACAGAAGTCCACCTTCTCAGAGCACTGAGTATTTGGGCCCTTCTGACTGAAGTTTACCTTCCCTCCAGCATTTCCTTGAAAATAAGACTAATCAGAACATGATAAAAGTAACTTTTTTCTTCCCACAGAAAACTGAACATCCATCTTGCAAACGAGACTCCATTGCTAATTGCATTGTGAGACCCCTCTGACACACAGCTTTGAAACACAACTTTTTTAAACAACTGTAACAGAACAGCTTCCCACAAAGTCTGCCAACAGCAGCAGCATGAAGGGCATGGTTCTTGGGTATAAGGCTAATGGTCCTTGTGGCAGAGCTGTGATTAAAGCACAGACCTGCCAGAGCCTGGGGATTACAATCAATGTCACACCCAGCCTGCAACCACTGCTCGGGCATATCCTCACTTCCCAGCCAAAACCCCACAGGCATAACCAGGATGCACCACCCAAGTCAGAATTCCTGAGTGAACTGGGTGTGAGATCAGGTACCCCTGACTGCTGCACCAGTTTGGTTTTTTGGAGTGATTGTCATTCTAGACATGCTTAAATACTGCTTTGAAATTGGCTGTGCTTTTACACACCAGCACCACTGTCACACCGCAGTGAGCTTGCTGCTGTACGCTGTAAACACATGAAGCCTTGAGGACAACGTGTCAAAGCATTAACCATGTACAGGAGAACTTCTGGCACACAGCTTGTTGCACAACAAAAAAAAAAAATCTTTGGACTATATATGCCACAAATTGTCCCAAATGCATCCCACAACAGATGGCTCAAATGAGGAATCAGCAAACAAGCAACTAACTAACATTTGAGAAGTGGTTTAGACAACAAGGAAAAAAGAGGGGGCTTCAGAACACAAGAGCAGATGAAAGGAAAAAGCTCTTCTGACCTTCTCTGAAGAACCACACTGCCTTATATTTGAACGTAGAACAGGTTTCAGGCAAAAATGAAAAGTCTCTGGAGTGCTTTGCACAGTGTATGTGCTTCTCCTAAAGCAGGCTAAAATCAATACTAAGGAGAATAAAAGAAAAAGAATATTGCATTTTTTTGTTACTTCCATCACCATGCTCTGGATGATTCCACTGGGACTGGAACCAAACTGCAGGGCTCACACCAGCTCAGGGGAGGTTACAGTTCTCTGAATGTGTCAGCCCTCCCCTTCCCCACAGCAACTAACCAAGTTCAAGTGCTACGCCAAGCCTGAATCTTTGGCCATGCTATAGAAAATGCCTTTTTCCTGAAGTAGGTGGTCTGGGCTACCACACTCCACCACTTCTCCTCTGTCCAGGACTAACACTCTGTAAAACAAGGCAGAGAAAAACAAACATGTTACAAGATGCAGAAATCCAAGGCAGATGCACATAGACACTGACCATAGTGCAGCTGTTACATGCAAACAAAGGCAGCCCAAGGCCTGCATGAATGGCCAGAGGTTCTCAACTGTCCCTCCTAACACCACAGCAGACGATTTGCCTGTCTGCTCTGGTTTTTATGCAGCAAGTTTACCCAGGCACCTGCAGGCAGCCATGAGACTTTGAACTGTGCTCCAGATCAGATAAAAACTAGATGGGCAGCACTTGTTAAGGTCAGTGAGAGCCCCTAGAACCTTGCACAGTCTGCCAGAACCTTCCCGTAACACTGTACTGCACAATACAAATGCAGACATGGCTTATGCAAAGCAAAGGTGTCACTGGAATGAGGGAGTTTACAAAGCAAGCTACCACAGTCAGTAAATCCAGCTTAGAGTTCAAGCTCTGCCTCCAGGTACTTTCACTAACTGGCCAGATACTGCAGAGATGCTCAGTAAACCCTGGGCAGGGGCTGCTGCATGGAGACTGCCATGTCACACCACAACTGGGTGTTCCTCTGGTGGCAGCACTGCCGGAGCTGCACCTGGCACAGGTAACACTCCCATCTCTTATCTTTCACTACTGACAGAACAAAGAAAGGTCCTACCTAAGTACACAAAAACCTTGTCACAGGTCACTTTGCTCTCTGCTGTGCTGTGATAAAATGGACAAGAGAGCCTAAATGTGAAGTTATTAGACCAAAGTTTTGCCTTCAATCACACCTCGACAAGGCAGCTGAGGATGAGGGAGGCCCTGTAAACTATAACCAGAAGTGATGGAAAGAAGAACACTGAGTAAATGGCAGACAAGTGCAGAACCTGCCCTTTGATCCTTAGGCTGCCTGTGCCTAGTTTCAGGGTATGAGCCCCCTAAAGCTCTGATGCCTCTTCCAGCTGTGCCTAAATGAGGGAAAGATCCTGACCTGGCCTCCCTCCCCTTCCTGGTTTGCCTAGACAGAATGGCAGAAGAGCAGCACAACAGAGGGATCAGAGCTCCCCAGGCCAGGCAGAGCCATCACACACACACACATATCTCACCCATCAGAACAGAGATTCCAGAGAGATGGCTAAAACACCCCTGGCACACATTTAGCTAGCACAGGGATGCCCATTCCAGCAGAGCACAGTGCAGGTGCTGATCCACATCCCTTACCTTGTGTAGTCCATGATGGTGTTCAGCCGATGTGCTATCGTCAGTACAGTGCACTCCTCAAACTGAGACCTTATTGTTGACTGTATCAGCTGATCTGTTTCAAGATCAACAGCAGCTGTGGCTTCATCTAGAACCAGGATTTTGGACTTCCTGAGCAGAGCTCGTGCCAGGCACACCAGCTGGCGCTGTCCCACACTGCAGATGGGGTGGGAGGGTGGGGAAAGGAAGTCAGAACAAGTTTGCAGAATTCATTTTACAGCCCAGTAATTGCTTGCAAGAACTCATCTAAGCTACAGGTGCCAAAAAACAGCAAAATAGATAAGGTCACCCTTGCCACTTCACTGCAAAGCACCTAACAGCATGTGAAACTATATCCTCCTCACCATGAAGTCTTGGAAATGTAATCACATAAGAGTCTACAAATGGTTTCAGCTTAACTGCATCATGCTGACTCCCCAAGTCAGTGCAGTTTGAGGACTGGACTCTGAGCAGTTTTTACAGGCTGAACACAAATGCCTGTGGTGGTGCAAAAAACAAGCTGAGAGAAGTCACATCTGCTGGGCAGGAACCACGGCCAGCCCAGAGCATCCACTGCCACAGAAATTCTTTCCATGACTGCCCAAGCTGTCAAACCTCACAGCATTCCAAGTATTTCTTAAATTACTTAACATTTCCAAATCTGAGTTTAGAACATGTTGACTGTAACCCAGATGGTCGATTGCCTGGCCACATGTTAAGAATTCCCCAGCTCCCTCTCCAAAAGTCTCTCAGAGGACAGGAGTGGGTTAGCCCCACAGTGCTTCAGTGCTGCAGGCTCTAGCTGCACACTGTCCTAAGGGAGCTCTAAGGTTTCTGGAAGCAGCAAGTCCAGCTGCACACCCACCCCACTTCTCTAGTTCTTGTGGCAGTGTTCACCAGCATGGTTATCTGACCCACCTGAGGTTCTCTCCACCTTCAGCACACTCATGGTTAAGTTTATCAGGAAGGGAGGATACGAAGTTTTTCAGATGAGCCAATTCCAAAGACCTCCAAATGTCTTCATCAGAGTGTTGGTCAAAAGGATCAAGATTCATACGCAGAGAGCCAGAAAACAATATTGGATCCTAGTCACAGAAAGAGGTAAGGACAATGTACACAGAACATGGTAAGAGCTCCAAACTACCTCTTAGCTACAGAAAGGAAAAGATGCAGTTGCAAATAAGCTCATCTGCTGAACTCTGGAGTGAGACCTCACATTTTCCAGCAACAGCAAGATATTCTTCCTCACCCTTATTCCTCTTGGGAGCCTGACCTGTACCCTCTACAAACTCTGTCAACTCCAGACCTTTCTGTGAGTCAGTACTCATGAATCCAGAAGCAAGGGGCAGGAAGGCAGGAAAAGAAAAGAAAAACAAACCACAAAAACCCACCCACCACAACAAACCAACCAGAAAAACCCAGTCAAGTTTCTTTTTAGTTCCCAGCCAAGCTTCTGTCAGCAGAGGCAACTGAGACCAACTTTCCACTTCTTTGGAATTACACCATCCATAAAGACACCAAAAGTCTTCAGTGGCAGTATTCATTAAATGATGACAGGGAGAACACTATTTTGGAAATACTTTTGACCTCTTCATGTCAGGCTGATGCAAAGTAATCAAAAGGAGAAAGCAAAAGTCCTCCCCAGACTTCTAGAAGTGGTGGTGCACAAACCTCTTACCGTGTGCTCACTTGGTTGTGCCAGTGTGCTGCACTGGTGATTTACACAACCACATTTTGTGATCCTGCTTGGACTTAGCACAGGCAGGCAGTAAAGGTTACACAGCAAGAAAAAAACAACTTGTGCAAGTCCAGTGCTTGTAAAACTCTATTTCCAGATGGTTTGAACTATCAAACCCACAGCTGCTGGGCTGCTTCTCCTCTACTGGCCAGAAGAGCAAGGGTCCAAATTAACTAAGGGACCCAGCTGGGTGTTCATCTGAGATCAGTTCTCCCCACTCAGGCTCAGCTGTCTACAGCAATCAGCATGGGGTGCTGACAAAGCCCATGAGCCCAGAGGTTTTGCTTCCACACCACAACTCAGCATTTGTTATGAGTTCTGGTGATGGAAGAATTTGGCTCTTTTCTGCACATACCTGAGGGATGATGGTGATCTTGAATCTCAAGTCATGAAGCCCTATGTTTGCAATATTAACTCCATCGATAATAATTTCTCCTTCAGCTGCTTCATTAATACGAAACAAACCTAAAGTAAGTGAGGATTTTCCAGCTCCTGTTCTTCCAACTATCCCAATCTGTTGGGAAGAAACACAGGAGCAACTTATTCTGGGGAATAGTTAATGCATTTCCAAGCATCTACCTGAAGCTGACACGTTCACAAGGTTGTTACAGTTGTCATATTTGCTGGGTTATCAAGACCCCAAAACAGATAAATTGAGGCTGATCAAACAGGAAGAGAAATCAGTGGATTTGAAAAAAAAACCAAGAACTAAAGCAGTCAAAGTTGCAATTGAACCATCAAAGTTTCCATATTTCTAGAAGCACAGATAGAACTGGGCAGAGCAGGCCAAGGTTTCCTGCTTTGGCTGGTTCATGCCTCACAGTCATAATCACTGATTTGACATCTACCTTGTTGCAATCAATAGCAGAAGTACAGAAAAGCACTTGGCTTCATACTGAACATTTTGCTTCCCACTTAGACTGAAATCTTCACCCATTTGTTGTTTGTTTGTTTTTAATAACTAGAAAAGATTGCTGCTTCTGTTGGTTGATCATCTCTTGCCATCTGCCTTTTCTAACCACCACTCTGGAGGAAGTATTCTGCCCATAAATGTAGGTTATAAGAAATAATATTTCCTGGGAGGGGAAAGATGACAGCATAAATCTCATTTACTTATGGAACCAGACCAAGTGACACCTCATGAGCCCACCTGCAATGTATCTTCACCTCATGACACAGAACACAGCCTGAAAACAGTTAGATCCCACTGCATCTGCCAGTCACAGTAAGACTGATTCTACAGAGGTTTCTCTCATTCTTAAAGACCCAAGACACTACAGAACAGGGTTAAACCTCTCTTGGGCTTATGCATGCAGATTTATAAACAGCAACTCCACTACAAATTCAGGTTCATTACCTTCTCACCCCCACTGATGGTAACATTGATGTTTTTCAGAACCAAGTCCAAGTCTTCCCGGTAACGTAAACCATAGCCTCGGAACTCCACCTTCCCCTCCTCAGGCCAGGTGCTCGCTGGGGCTGTTTGTTCAATACTCCATTCAGCCTGGAAGAACCACACAGACAGGTCTGGATCTGACCCTATTTCCATCAGGCACAGGCTCAGAGGGCTCAAGCAAAGCAATTAAGGAAAGTTCTTGTTAAGTGTGTGATTTGCAAAAGGAACTGTGATGGTGATGGGGAGAAAGGAAAAGAGCTGTCCCAAGGCAAGAGGACATGTTACATGCAGCTAAGGGCTTTGCTACTCCATGTCCCACTTCCTGAATCAAATTTCCACTGCAGCACACATTGAGATAACCTTCTTGTACAGCCCCACCACAGCAAGGAAACTGTTGTGGAAGCCATGCATGCACCCAGAAGCAGTTTAAACTAAGACATAAACACTAAAATATTAACAAGCTGGCAAAGTAAACAGCTGCTGCCTCAGCCTCCCACAGAGAAAGAACACACTGCTAGTGCCAAACAGAAGGGCTTTGAACTGTATAAACACAGGTCTACTAGAACCCCAGGAAAAATCTAGGAAGACTCCTCATAAGGTTTGGCTGCAAAAATAGTCACTCAAACCAGGTTCAAGTGACAGGCATAGCAAAGAGAAGTCACAGCAACCTCTGTTTCATGGCCAAAAGGGGCACAGTTGCAGATGAAATGAGTTGCTAGTCAATTTGAACCAAAAGTAGTAAAACCTCTTTACTCCCCACACTGAGAAAAATGGTAAGCACATAAAAATGTAATGTGTAAGCACTTAGGAAACTAAAACATTTGTACAGCTCCAGTGCTTAACTCGGGCTGAAAGCTCATTTCTTAACCAAGACTGTAGATAGCAGCAGCTACAGCTCAAAAGCACCCCCAGGAACTGCCCACTAAGACAAAGCCTGTCCCCTGAGGGAGGACACCAACAGCACCAAGCTCTGCCTCACCCCTCAGCTCAGAGGACATGCTGAATGCACTCTAACCCATTCAGACAGGCTGTGGACAAGACCTGAGAAGAGGGCACAAACTCCTACAGGAGTGGTGGACAGCTCAGTGTACCTCCTTCTCCATTTCAGCATATTCTTTGACTCTTTCAACAGCAACAATGTTGGTCTCCAGCTCAGATGACATGCGAACAAGCCAGTTCAAGTAGGCTGTAATCTGCAAGAAGCAAGGAAATATAGAAGCAGTTTACACTAAATATCTTACCTGCAATAAAAACACTAGAACAACCACAGCACTCCATGGAATGCATAAACACAGACAGCACCTTGGCTAATCGGTGCTGGACAAGAGAAAAGTCCAGATGCCTTTAATATGCAGGGCATGAGCCAGCCACATCTCACACAGGCACGGAACTTCCCAGCATCTTTCCAGATGCTATTTGTAGTTATTCTTCTCTTCCTATGTTCCCCACATTAATTTTCCCTCCAAAGTCACAGCAAGATTCAGCCTCCCATGGAAAGGGAAAAATTACCTGCAGCGAGTAAGACACCGAGAGGCCAACCAGTCCTGCACTGAGCTTGCTGCGGGCAATGACTGCAAACAGTGCAGCAAAGAGGACAATGCAGTTCCCCACGTACTCCAGACGGACAGCCAGCCACCTGCAAGACAGACAAATGCAATGCACCTTTCTGGTCATTCACCCACAGAGAATTAAGAATATGGCCAACCAGTGTTCTGCCACAAATCTTGGTTTTTGAACAGGTTAGAAATATGGCATCTGCATACTGCCAGTGACACAGGGACTGCAAGGTATTAGAGGTTCTGCTCCAGCAGTAAGCAAAGCTGGGCTGCATTCGAAAATCAAACCACATTCCAGGCACACAAATTCCTGTCTTAGTTCAGAAGCCAGTTGTGGTTCATTGGGATGAGTCAAAACTCTTAAGAAAGTATTACTCAGAAGTAAGGCAGGAACTCTTAGAAAGGAAAGAAATTCAGAAGTGATCTTCCTGACAGAAGTTTAGGCAAAACATCTGCAAAACAAATCTCTCCACACAGGCTTCCCTACCCTGAACTATGCCGAGAGCTGTGATGGATGAGCGGCACAGGCAGGAAAACCACATCCTCCTACATAACTGCCCTGCAGTCTGTCAGCCCCATAGGTACCTGTTTGCAACAATGCTTGGATAATAAGCTTTCTGGTTTTCATCCACTTTCATGTCGTTCTGCTTTATGAAACGCTTCTGCTCCTGGAAGGCTCGGATGACACTGACTCCCAGAAGGGTCTCATTGAAGTGAGAATACACAGGAGAGCGACTGACGGACTCAAGGCGCTTGAGCTGGCGGGAAGTGGCCACATAAAACCTCTGCAAATGAGAGTATGAGAGTTATGGCAATGTCTAGACTGCATCTGAAAATGCACAGGGAACCATAAGAGCTCCCTGCCATTTGGGCTGCTAGTTACAGAGATTCACCTGGCATGCTGTAACCTGCCTACAACAACCAGTGCATACACACTGTGCTGTCTTTAAAAGGCTGCCATGCAAACCAGGGCATCCAATACTCATTTTCTCCTCTCTGCAAGGTTATTTCAACAGCGTAACACACATCACTGCCTTTAGGTTTTACTAATGGAGTTTGATAGATTCACTAATTCAGGAGTCAAAAGTCAAAACCTCCTCTCCCCTTACTGGACTTGTAAGAATAAAGCAAGAGTGAAGCAAGCACGCCCCTGCCTATGCAAGACAGGAGTGAAAGGCTGCCATCATTCCTCTTGCTCTGTAAACTATTCTAACATCACCTCAGCAGTGCACACAAACCCCTCTCAAGGCTGCTCTCTTGTTTGTGAGGGTTAACAAAAGCCCATTCCTTCTCCACAGTCATGCTGTGTGCCTCAAGTAACACAAAATTTCCCTCAACATCTAATGGCATTTTTATGAAGTCTGCTTAGGTATTAAGGGATTATAACCTGCACAGAAGGCATTCTGCACTTGATAACAGAAGGAAATGCTCTGCTAAGCCATGCCAAGCACAGTTAGTCAAGCGTGACTCAAGTCAAACACATTAAAAATCCATTCCAGTGCAAGGCCAGGAAAGAACTGTCTTAAATAACAGAGGATGAGTGACTGCTGGTCCCAAAGCCCCCCAGGTAAAATTCCCTACCTGGACAAACAAGTAGACAAGTCCCAGAGGTGGAATAATGACAGCAGCTATAGGTGTGGCCAGCAGAATGATGATACAAGCCCCAATCACATTAAATGTTGAGCCCATGAACATCTTAATGATTGGTGGAATGGTGGAGTCAATGGTATCTATCTCCTTAGAGAAACGGTTCACCAGATTTCCACTGGGGGTGCGTTCAAAGAAACTCATTGGGGACCTGAGGACATTGTGCAGCAGGTTGAGGTGCAGGTGTCGTGAAGCAAATATTCCCCCTATTGAGACAGCCATCGAGTAGCCAAAGACAGCAATACCTGGAAAAGAAGAGTTGTTTTTAACTGCTTCTACCTCTCACACAAAACATTTTCCTTCATTTCGCCACCAGCTAGCATTAGCACTTCTCTGGAGCAATAAACCTGAGAACTGGATTAAAAAATAATAGAAAGCAGTGGGGAGGGAAAAATAGAATGAAAAAAAAAACCCAACTCCTTTCTGCCATGGAATAAGATGGGTTTCCAATATGAAATTTTGTGTCATATTTTAGCACTTCCCTTGAGTAGAGACCACTGAATGATAAAGGTGCATTTAGTTTGTACAGAAAGCTTTTTGTGGCAGTTCTGAAGTGGGATACTTGGGGTGTTAAGTTTCATGGCAAAAAAAAACTTTCACCACAAAGACAAAACATAAAAAGCTACTGAGCTGGCCTCCCTATGGTGACACTGTTCAAGGCCAGGTTAGATGAGGCCTTGAGCAACCTGGTCCAGTGGGAGGTGTCCCTCCCCACAGCAGGGGGTTGGAACGGGGTGATTTTAGGGTCACTTCCAACCCAAACCAGTCTGTGACCCTCTGACCCTCAAACAATCCATCAACAGCCTACACAGCTGAGCTGGGACGTGGCTGCAAGAAAGGCAGTGCCTCCTGTGATAAACTGTCCCTGCCCCAGGTGCCACAGGGTGAGACATTTTTTCACCAACTGCTGGCTAATAAGCCCCTGCAAAAAACACTTCCATTCTTGTTTCATACAAAAAAAACCCCAAACCCTGCCCCCCTTCACTAACCAAATACTTTTATAGGCTGGTTTGCTTGCCTTTTGGGTAGAGTTCTTCTATTTCTACAAAAAGAAAAAGAAACCACCCTGAAATCCTTAGCAAACTGGTGCTGAGTGGGATGCAAGGTCACCAGGAGCATTAGAAACTTTCTGAACCCACTAATCTTAAAATAGACCAAGCAAACCTTGAGAAATTCCCAGTGCTCCATACACTCCCAGTCTGACATCTGTGTACTGCTGTGTCCCGTTGATAACAGGATCATCTGTCCACAAACTGAGCCAGTAGTTAGAAGCCAGGGAAGCCACATGATTACATATAAAGAGGAAAACGCTCAAGAACGAGATGAACAGTCCAATTGCTTTCATGTAGTCCCAGTACACTGTTGCCTTTACCTGAAGGCAGAAAAGAGGGAAAAAAAAAATATAAAAAGTAATGAATTTCACAGATTAAGTTTCAAACCCAGCAATTCCCTCCTCTTCAATCCCTATTTAAAGCCAGTGTCCCTGCAACAGGCCTCAAAACCACAAGAGTTGCACTCTAGAGAGCCACTGCTTGGGAACACAAGCATACTATGGAGACAAGCCAAACCCAACATTCCTCCAGGGCAGGCATACATCATCCTCCCCTTGTCCTCCAAGGAGAGGGATGGGTAGGGAGAGAGTTGCCTGACTAACAAAGACCACCAGCAGCAGAGCCCAAAACTTCACTGGGGAGTTCCAGCTTTTGGCTTCTCTTTTTACCACAAGATTGCACAACCTTTAATTAAACCCTTGCTCCACAGGGCTCACCTCCTATGATCTATCTTTAACCAGAGGATTCAGGCAACACTGCTAGGAGTTGTAACAGCCATTTTCCCAGGAACCCCACTTCCAGGTTTCTCAGAAAGCCCTGGGTATCCCAGGATTAGACACTTGTGTCTACAATGGAAACTTGGCTGAAATCCATCCGAGTCAACTCCGGCTCCTTTGCTTAAGGGCTGATTTCATTAGGTCACCTAATTTATCACAGCTTCTCTCCAAGGGATAGTTGCAAGGTCTTTCATTTCTTTGTTTAAACTTTGATGTGGTCAGGCCCATCACTTTAAACAAAGGCTTTGGTGTCAGCACCCTTTCTGCACACAAACCCGGGGCTCAGCTTGGGGAGCAGAAGGCACAGCAGCAGCTCCACGAAGTACTACACAACAAGCAGCAAGCCTGAGAATCCACTCAGACCTCTTTCAGCCCAATTACAGTGTTTGGAAGCTAGTTTCTTCTGAACCCAGTGGGAAGTGGGAACAGGAGACCTTACCCTCCCGGTCTTCGCAGTGTCAGCCTCTGTCAGTTTCCAGGAATTCTTTTCAGCAAGTGGCTTCTGGAGCTCTGCTGTGCTGCTCTGGTGCTGGGACTTCCCCGTGTCTCTGCTGTACGTTGAAGAGTTACTGAGCTGCCTGCTTGAAGACATTTATTTTTCAGTCTTAGCATGACAAAAGGCCAGGTGCTTACTTCATGAAGAGACATCAAGAGTGCGTGGCTCTGTATCCGTAACTTGTGTTATTCTGGCGATAATCCATCTCCTAACCAGCCATCACCATCAGGCCAATGGTTAGTAGTGCTTCCCTCCTCCCCTCAGTCCACTCCCAATCCTCCCTGCTGGCATTCGGTTCACAAGCACTCATCTCCAGATCCAAGTAACAGTGCAGCCAGCCAAAGGAGTCTTGGCTGAGCAATCAAGGAAAAGCGCTTGGTGATAACTAACATCAGCCTTTGCAAACTATCATATACAGTGCAACTGCTGGAGTGCAAAAAGGGTACCCACGATGGCATCAGTATGGGCAACTGCACTCCCAGGTACTCATTAGCTTCCAGAAATACAGAGCTCCCCAAGAACAGGACATAGACAAGGAGTCTGATTTTGGGAAGCCATAATCAGAGTGATTGCCTTTGGCTTCTCTCAAGCATAAAAGCAGCTGTACTGAGTCAGACTAAAGGTTCATCAAACACTGCATTCCATCTGAGAGCAGTCAGCTGCATAAGCCTTGGGAAACCATACAAAACCTGGACTAATCCATACTATACTTGCTACAACCCAACTGTTTCCTTCCAGGGAAAGAAGGGCAGCAGAGCTCTGTGTGCAGACATGCATGAGCAACAGCCTGCACCGGCAACTGAAGGAAGGTTGTAGTCTCAGAGGTTCATATGCCCAGCTGCTAGCAACTGGGGAGACTCAAATCCAGGGACACCTATCAGACAGCACCTGAGCCCAACTAGAGGAGGGATTCACCCTTGTTTGTACACACAAATTACATTCTCACTAGTGAACCTCCATCCTGCCCAGCCAGAGGTGGGAACAGGATGGGTTCATTTGGTGCTGTGTTTGTGTGCGAGCTCTAAGTGCCTGTGATTTGTATGGCTGCCACAGGTACCAAGTAACAAGAGAGAGAAAGAGAGACTACACCTGTGCATTGACTTTCCAGGGGCTTCATTCAGAAGGACTCCATTTTCTATAGGCTTTCCTTCTTTTCCAGATGGACTATTTGTATCTGGAAGGAGTGGAAAAGTAAACATGAGAAGAGTAAGCAAAAAGATCCAAAGGTTTCATTTCACTCCTAAATGCCAGGTGAAACCCTACTGTGCAAAAGAAGGAAGCAAGGAACACACACAAGCATTAACAGCTAAGTGACCAGGTGAACAGATTCATTTAGCTCCAGCTGAAACAGGACTGGCTGCCAAGATGGTGAACATTTATTTTTCTCCCACATGTAGATCAGTAATAATAATGTGATATAATTCTGAGGGCATACTGGCTATTAAAGCATGCAATACCAAGTCAAATTGTGACTCACTCTGTGGTAAAAAACCCAAACAATCCAACCAGTCCTTTTCAAACCACATCTTCTGCAGTTAATTCTAAATCATTTTCATTTCAGAACACAATGAGAACACATTCTAGTAAATGATGGAGGGAAGCAGGGCAAACAGAAGGCATCTGCTACTCACTTTGAGCCTTCCTGCACAACTGAGCAGGTAGCAACACACAGAAGCCTCGTGTTTGTAAGCAACTACAGGCATCAGGTTAATTTAGGCATTTCTCAAAAGCAGAAAGAAGTCTTTGTTATCCCACAGCTCACACAGGACAATTTGTCTAAAACACTTCACAAAACCTGTCAGCTTGAAGTATTAAGGTTTCTTCTGAGCAACTTCATTCAGTGTGCCATGAGTCAAACTTGTAGGTTCAAATTATGTCAGCCTTTTCCTAACACAAACCAAAGGACTGACTCCTCCAAAATTAACTGCATCTTTTCAAAAGGTACATGGGAAAACTGGTGTAGTTCCAGAGTCTGAAGAGTCATGTTTTTATACAGAAACAAAGAATATGCATAAACCAGGTCACAAACACTGCAGGCCCTGCTTGAACATAAATCTGTTCCCTCCTGCCTGCAACCTGAATGGGTCCATGACTCTGAGAACCCAAAGCTAAACTGTTCAGTGCAGTCAAGAAGCAGAAAAAAGGAAAATGTAACGAAACTGCTCAGTTATTTAGTTCTTACTTTTAAATGACAGCAAAGCAACAGGGACTGCTAGTTACTTGAAGCACTTGCAGCATTTCTTTTGAAGGGCTCCCATATGCAGACCAGCAAGCATTCCAGTGTCAGCTGCTTCAGAGCAGCACTGCAGTTCTAAACCCACACAGGCAAATAAACCATCCTGCCCCAGCAGCTCTCAAAGCTAGTTTCTGCTGTAGGCCACAAAGATTTCCTGCTTCTACTGCATTTGCCTTTTGAGAGCAAAGGAATGGTCCAGACTGATGCAGTAAATATGGTGTCTGCACCCAGAACACAGCTTCCTAATGAGGGCTCTCTGAACAGCATGGCCAGAAATGACAAAGGTGCCAAAACACTCAACACTTCTGAGGAGAGAAAAGACCTTTGGGGCTCAGTCCTGAACAGTGACTCTCAGGACACATATTTAAAGGTTATGTAAAGCTTCCTCATGGAAGTGTTTGAGATAAAGAACTGCTGCCAATGAGTTATCCACACACAAACTGTTGTGGCATCACACTGACAAGTATCATGCAAACCAAGCAGATACCTTCTATGATGCAGACAGAGTTCTTTTAACAAGGATTCAGTCTCTTGTAAGGGAGGTGCAACTGGTCATATTACTCCAACACAAGCACTGATATAAAGCCACACGGCCAAAAAGCAGTTACCTGTTTCCAGAAGCTGAATCGTTCCTTCTGAAGAAGGCTCTGAGTCTAGAAGCACAAGTGAGTGACTTTTTCCAGAACACACTCACTACTCTCAAACACAAACACATCCAACCAGCACAACCTAAACCACTGAACTCAAGGCAGGATGAAATTCACTGAAATGAATCTTTTTTTAACCCCAAGCCTCCTACACAAACAATGACAACCTCGAGGACAAAGAAACAATTCAAATCAGATGGCTGCAAGCAAACAATCAAGAAGTTTCCTTTGTTTCAAGATATGATTAATGAAAAGATATTTAAAAACCTCACTCTACAGGCAACCACCATGTGGATTTTCCCCAGTGGTGGTGATGAGGCCTTATCCAAGAACCTTAAGGTTAAAGCCACAAAGCACCATGCTTCCAGTGTGGCAGCTTCTGTTTGCATGGCTATTTCTCACATCTCACAGCTCTGCTATTCTGCCTGGCTTTAGTCATACAACCACAATGAGAGAAGGAAAGCTGTACTAGCACAGGTTTACTTAGTTCTACCTACTATATAGTCCCCAGCCATTACCCTGCATAGACAGATTAGTAAGAAATAGTGGGACACTTCACTCTTACAAGTATCTTGACACCCTAACAGCACTCATCCTGAAGCTGCCCTTTAGGGGAGAGGCTGCAAATTGCTTTTACTTTAGGAGAGAAAGAGTTGAATTTTGCTAGAGGTGAAATGAATTTAAGAGAAAGTCAGGTTATTTCCTGGCCTAAGCATGTGCTTCCTGAATTAACACTTAAGTTCTGACTCCACAACTCTTGAAAAAGAGCCTACACATCTCAATGTTTAACTCTTGCCTTCCAAGCTGGGGATGAGAAAGGCAGCAGATACAGCACACTGACAGCAAGTAACCCTCAGGATTCCCAGTGGAGGCAGTGAGGAGCAGACTCACAGCCAAACCTCACAGGCTGGGTAGGAGGAAAGGCTTTTTTGCCTTTGCAGAATCAGGTTGCATTCCAGGCAGCAAGCCCCCATCCCCACCTCTCCATATTGCTCCGGCTGAAGTGTGTTCAGGCTGCCAACACACAGCCTCCCTTTTCAAGGAGGTGTGGAGATCTCCTCCAGCTAGCTCAGGCTGACTCCCACCACAATTTACTCCATGTTTATCCAAGAACCTGTGATTTTTAATAACATTTGGTGGGCTTCCACACATCTGATACATATTGGTGTTATCCCTGTGAATCAAAAAAATAATGCCCCTGTTTTTTACTTCCCCCCTCCCCGCCCAGAAGATTACTGGACCCAAACTGAGAAACAAACTAGCTGCAAACAGACCAACCCTCTCCCAGTCACCAGGGGCATGCAGTTACCAGACAGCTGCAGAGCAGTATGGCAGAAGGTCATACAAAGCTAAATATGGCACCATTTCCTTTTCATCTGTAACTGGCACCTGAGGAGTAGACTAAAACATGTGTCTGCTTTTCCTCTAGGGAACAGGTGAGAATCAAGGCTTTCCCAAATGGAAGGAGAGAAGTGGCCTCAATCCCTTCCTGGTTGTGCAGAGCCTTCAGAACCCTTACTACCAGACAGCCCTCGAGCACAGGCCAATGTTTTAAGGCCAGTCAGCACAGTGCTAACACCCCTCACACTCTTCAGCATGAGCAGAGGGAGTGGTGTAAGCAAACCACCACACGTAAGTCACTGAAGACAACAGGTTGGAGGCAAGAGACTTTTATCAAGTCTCCTTTATCAAAATTCAATACTGCAACCATCTGCAGGTAATAAAATGAAAAAAAGCATCTGAAGCATGAAGCATGTTCCTATGTCACTGCAGCTCTGCAGCTGTCTTGTAAAGCAGAAGGAAGTGTCAGGGACTCTTCAGCTGCTTCTTCCTCCCCCCAGTCCCCAAAGGACTTCTGCTCATAAAGACAACATACCCTAATAAGCACAGTCAGGGTGTAAACACCCCAGCCAGCCTTCACTTGATCTCATAACCATCTGAATTTTGCTCTGAGTGAGAGGAATTCTACTGTGATCTGCTCCACCTTTTCCTATGTTTTAAGAAAGAATGTGCATTTTATCTCACAATCTTCAATGCCCTCAAGAAATAAGCACCTCCACCTGAAAGGACCTCTCAAAAAATAGTAAATTCTTAACTTTCCTTCTACTAGTAGCATTTGGCCTTCAATGTGACTGCCTTAACATGCCATACATCAGCTTATCCCAAGAGAATTCCTGTGTGAGCTTACCGCTGCTTTCTGTGCTTTGGTCAGCATTAGCATATGTACGGAGAAACTCAGCAAAAGCCCCATCCTGCTTCAGCAGCTCCTGGTAGGATCCCATCTCAGAGATTTCTCCATCTGACATGACCAGAATTGTATCTGTTTGAGGGAGGTAGTTGATTGCATGGGTCACCAAAACCCGTGTCTGAAGAGCAACAAAAAAGGAAGAAAATACAAATTGTAACACCTGAAATGAGTAAATACTACGCTGCAGCTACTGCTCCTGCTCCAGTCCCGTAATAACTATGGGCAGCCATGCAAGATTTTTAAGGGGAAATAGTGTCCTTGTCTTGATTTTTTCCATTAAAGAATTCTACATTCACATTTCCACAGAACTCAGTGGTTTACAAAAGACTTCTACAAGCCTCAGAAGGATCCTTTCATTTCTCAGACGTTTGAAACAAAAGTCTAAATAGGCAACATGATGGTGGGATCATTTGAATCCAGCAAGGAAAACCAATCATTCTCTAGAGACACCTATTTCCTCAGGACATACTTTATTTTTCAGGATTCCCTTTGGTCCAATAACTTTTTCAAAAATATGTTTCCCAACATGAGCATCAACAGCTGACAGAGGATCATCAAACAGGTAGACATCTGCATTGCAGTAAACCGCCCGAGCTAGGCTGACTCGCTGCTTCTGCCCTCCAGACAAATTCACACCCTGGGGAGACAAGAAAAGAAGGATCCTTTACTTACAGTGGCAGATAGATGTCTTGCTTCAGTCTGTGAAGGACATAAATCATTGTTGGTTTATGCAAATCAGAGAAATTACAGCACTGTAGGAAACAGATCTCTATCGCAAATAATTTCACTACAGCATAAGCAATCACAGCCAAAATCTTCTTGCAAGGGAGCACCTGCATTAATTTTTTTTATGAGCAGCCCTTCACTGACAGGGAGAAAAGTGTTTGGTAGCCTTATAAGGCAATTAACCCAAACCAGCCCACTTGGCTCTGGACAGTCAGAAGCTACCTTCCTCCTCAGCTGTATTCCTGCAGCACTGCCACAGTTAATTTAAACAAACCCAACTCACACACTACAATTCGGTTGGCTTACTGACCTGGAAGGAAGATAAAGCTTCATCCTTTACTGAATCTGGGGATGTCAGGTGGCAGCTGTAACCCACCTGTAACTGGCCTGCAGGCAAAGCACGTATTCCTACATACCCCATCTTCTGGACAACACTAGCTAAGCAGAACACCAAGCAGGTAACATGCACATACTCTGCTGTGTCCCTTAACCATGTGGTTAAGGGACTCTTGGTCGTGCTCCCATAGCAGAGCACCAGAACATCTGTGCAAGTTCCTAAATCCCACACCACACATACTTTTGCAGTTAAGGGTCTATTTGGGAGAGTTTGCCTGTTGGGAGTTGGGGGAGTTTGGGAGGCTGGTGAGTGAGTTTGAGAGCTTGTTTTAAATGAAGCTGAGATGCTCAGAACATTCTTCTCTTCCTGATTCTACAACTTTTTCTACTCTATGACCATGGCAACTTAAGAGACAATGAAAACTTGCCATTGCAAAGTGGTTTCACATTTTTAATTGAGGAGAGGTCTCTTGCTTTTTGAGGCTTAAAGACATGGAAAGCACACTGTTCAGATTTATGTCAGAAGCTTTCCACTACCAGTGTTTTAAATTCAGTACAACTTTAAGATGAACTAGAAGAGAAGTCATGCAGCTTAACCAAAGGAAGCAGCACTGTCATGGCAGAATAGCTATTGAAATACCTTCTCTCCTATTTCTGTTTTGTCTCCAGAAGGAAGAATCTCTATATCAGGCAGCAGGGCACAAGCCTCAATCACACGCTTGTACCGGCTCTCATTCATCTCCCTTCCAAAGATGATGTTATCTTCCAGGGTGGCATTCTGGACCCAGGCTTGCTGAGGAACATAGGCTACTGAGCCCTGCAAGGAAAAGAAAGTCCCTTATTCAGAACTGCACACAAGGTCAAAGCACAGCAGGCTCTGCAAGGCAGGCAATGCCTATCACCACACAAACAGCCTGCGGTCATTTCAAAACTGCACAGAGTTCTTGGGCTCCTGCCTCCTCCAAACTTTTATTTTGATAATCCTTTCTACAGTGAATGCAACAAAGTGTCTCGATGGAAAATGAAAGACTTCAAAGAAAATAGGATTCTCTAACATAAACTTGGAGGAAACCTTTGTTTAGAGAATGTTTGCACAATTAACTGAATGTCAAAAGTCATTAGCTGTAATTTATGTTCCGCATAAAACAATCGAATCTGGAATGCAAGTGTTTAACAAATGCAGCTCTGCCAGATTTCTGCAGAAGGTAAGGGAAGCAGTTCTTATGTAAAAATCACTTCAAAGAAAGACTGAGCTGCTGCAAAGTATTTTGCTTTGAAGATTAGCTCTGCCTTCTCACAAATAATCAGTGATTCAGATCTCACCTACTTTATTTTTTCCAGAACAATTTTGGAGGTGACCCAAAGTGCCTTCTTTTAAATGCAACACAGTTGTTTTGCTCTTAACATAATTCTCTTTCCATGCATTAAAGCAGCAGCAAAACTCAAGAAAAGGACTACTACTTCCTTCCAGGTTACTTTTCCTGTGTGAGCTTTGTGCAACTCTGATATCTAGCAAAGTACAAAACACAACAGCAGATTTCCCATGTTTGGCTGTTTGGGTGTAGCCTCTCTCCTTGTAACTCTCTGATGTCTAAGTATGAACCAACACTGCTGCTCTTCAGGCTGAAGTATGTATAATAGGGTCTTTCTACCTCATACCTGACTGCCAACAAGATTCACCAGAATCTCAAACACCTTTGAGACCTCCATTACTCTATTCAGCTAAATCTGAAACCAACATATTTTGAAGCTGTGGGGTCAAGGCTTAGCAGGCAGTTACACAGAGCACAGGCTAATGCATATACATGGCATGTCAGGAAATCAGCCTTTCCAAGAACTGTAGATTTTAGCCTCTTTCTTCCCCTTGTCTCATCATTAGGAAACCTAGAATCTGGCAATACCCACAAACAGAGAAACAATTCTTCAGACTTCATACCTTGACAACCACACAGCCTTCCCTTTTGTCCATCTCCCCCAGTAAAGCAGACAACAATGAAGACTTTCCACAGCCAACCTGACCAACAACAGCTACCAAGGAGCCTTCAGGAACAGTGAAATTAATGCTGAAATAAAGCATACATAATTCAGCCTTGCTTGCTGGTACATCCCAGTAGTTAAACAGTCAGTTGAACAGCTGATAGAAAGCCAGGTGCCATGTGAACACCTGCTGCAAATGCTAGCTCAAACAGGTAAAAATCTCTGGGCTGTAAATGCAAACCTCTCATTCAGAAAGCACCCAGCTCTTCTTATACTTAGGACACAGCTTCTTAATGTGTAGTTAGTCAAACGGGGAAGAAAAATGAAAATAAAACCAACTGTGGCACAGCCTGGGCAGTATTTCTCTCACAGGTTCTGTGAATACAAATGTAAGTACCAATGGATGCTTCCCAAAGAGCATCCTTGTCCTTAAGAACATGCAAGGCCCAAGAATGACCAGCTAAAATTAAGGAAGGGCACAAGGCACAGAGAAGACTCAAGCTTGTAGCTGCACCATCCCAGTTACTTTGTTAGTCTATGATGTTCTTCACTGGTTTTCTCCAGCACATCAATCAAGGATGGGTGCAGTTCAGCAAGAAGGTTTTCAAAAGGAAGAACCTGAGGATGCTGCAGCATGAGGGACATGGGATAAATCCCAGAGGCTAATCTGGCTGCACCTCTAGATGGAGCTCATCCCATCTGCAGCACACAGCAAGAGCTGCTAAGCTCTCAGGGCTTTCTTTCATCCCTTTATTCCTTTTGCTACTCCCCTTTATGCATTCCATACAAAAAACATACTTTGTAAATTCCTCCAGCTCATGAAGCCCCTAATTTAAAAATAATTATACACAGAGAGAAGTATTATTTGTTCTCCTATTTCTTCAAGGCAACTAATTCTTCTGAATATAGATTTTCATAATACCAGTATTTATAACCAGAGAGATTATGAAGCAGAAAGAAGGCTGCCAATTCTTACCTGTTCAGTGAAGGAGGATCATTTTTGGACCAGCTAAATGTTGCATTCTTTACAACAATGCATCCTTCAGCTGCCAAACAGAAAACTTATCTTTATAAACATGTCAGGGAAAGGAGCTAAATTGCATGCTCTGGATCAGAGAAGTCCATCTAAGCACAGAGCCAGAAGTATAAAGCTGTTTTTCCAGCAGAACCACCACCCACTGCTTTCCAAAAGCTTAGGTTCTGCTTTTATTAGATCTACCAAGACAGCAGAGGTTCCAGGGTTACATTCTTTCCAGCAATCAGGAGGTAGATGTCAAGGATACAAAGATCCTGACTTACTCAGCTGCATCCTCCTCTGTCCAGCAACTCCACTGGGGCACAGCAAAATCAGTGCAAGAAGCCAGCAGCCTCAGTCTGCCTTGTGCTTCAATGGAAGCATCAGCTAGACTATCAGCTCCATGTGTGTTACAACAAGAATGACAGAACATCATAAATCTAACTACCAAATAAACTAACTTTAACCAAAAACACTGCATGGCCCCAGCATCTGTAGATTTCTGCAGCAACAGTCCAAAATATATCACTCCTAATTCCATCAACCATGCTGCAAAAACTTAGCCTAGGCAAACAGCGTGCAAGTGCAACCCATCATGGACAACACAGAAAAGCCACACCAAAAACACACACCCTCCACAAACCAACCAACCCAGCCCCAAATCCCACACTACATGGATTTGTAAGTAAGGTTATTAGCTGAGAAAGGGAAAAGAAGATGGAGAGAGAAAAAAAAAATGCAACAAGTGATTGCTAACCACATGAGATGGAGCCATGGGGATTTCACTGGCTTTGTGAAAGGGAAACTAGAAAAGTCATTCAGAAATGACTGACCTAGTTGAAGTCAACTTTTATCATGCAAGAAAAAGGCTATTTGTTTATCAGTAAGTCTACCTTCATGCTGATCTGTCTCCTAAAGAGCTCCATATAACCAGACCAGCAACAGTGCACACGGCAGTGATGCTCTCAGCACAAAACAAAGTCAAGGCCTTTGCCAGAGATGGGTCTTCTCCTTTCTCCTTCAAGAGTGCTGCAGTGTTACATGACTGTTCTCATAGATGCTGAGCTTTGGCACAGCATTAATTAGCATTCTGTTAACTGCCTCCAAATGACTACACTTAAACCAGTCTAACAAGACATTTTTCTAAGTGCCCATTGTGTCTGGATGTAATCACACTTATAGTTTGGACAAAGGAGCTAGGGAAAAGAAAGAAACTGCTTGAGGAGCTGTTACCAACCACATAGCTTTTATTGTACAAGTGAAAGCCTTCTCTGCCACCCAGCCATAACCTTCCAGTGAAATAAAGCAAATGAAGTAAATGTTGCAGAACAGAAAAGAAACACTGCAAAGCCAAACAAAACCTGAACACACTGATGTTCAACAGGACAGGAAACTCACCTTCTGTGATGGAACTTCTAATTATACTGTCTGGATCTAACTCCTCATGAGACAGGAACACCCTAAGGCGCTTCAAGGAGACACTGGCCTGCATGAGAAAGGGATAGAAAATGATCTTACATTGCTCAGTACATTGAAGAGCTCATTGTTTCATATTGTAATCCCCCTTAACTCTACTGCATAGCTTCTTGGACAGACAAACTCACACTTCCCAAACCACAAGGAATGTGGTTGATTTCAGGAACACCACCACCATAACTGGAGCTTATAGTTTTACTTGCACAACACTTTACACAGAGGAAATGCAAAGCTCCCTTTCTGAGGTGGCTGAATTTCACCAGTGCACATTCTCTTAAGCACAGAAATTTAATCTTTCCACCCCATGGCTCCTTCTGCACAGAAACACCTGTTAATGACTGAAGTCTTACTTCCACTATGCTGCTGATAACCATAGGAAGCATGTTCAATGGAAACCTGAGGATGTTGAACAATGCTAGGGAAACAAATGCCTTCTGAGCATCCAAGATGTTCTTCTTGTCTATTGTTACATAGACAGCAAATGTGGACAAGGCAACCTGAAACAAAGTGGAAAAATTACCGAGTTAGAATAATGTTTTTTAAAGGCACAAATTCAGGAGTCACACAGTCTGACAACTGCAATCAGAGGGCTACATATCAGACAGTAACATTCTGGTAACTTCCTTGTTCCTTTTGCCTTTCACAAAATTAATATTTCATTTAAATCCATTGCTGTAAAAAGAAGTTGATGGCTCCTCTTGGAAAGATGTCAAGTGCTCACTTTCTTCACACAGCAAGGCTGAAACCACAAATGTCCCACTGCAGTCACACTGCAGAGGGGAAGGAATGATCATTAACCTTTCTTGCTGCTCTCATGCCCCATGATAACAGACACTGGATCAGTCACATACACAGTTAGGAACATCTCAGTGCTAACCCATTTTATATTTTGTAGAGTCTACCACAACCCCAGCTTGCCAAGTAGAGCCCAGAGACCACCTTGTCAGGGACAGACTGTTTCCCAAGAAACCTAACCACAAGAGAAAAGCTTAGGATCCATGCTAAACAAGAAAAGGACAGTGAGCCATTGTTATCAGCAATCATGAGATAGAAAAATCATTTGAAAAAATTCATACTTACATTTTTTAAAAAGTAATTATAGTAAAATTCAAGTAAGAAAAAACAAATGTTCACCCTCAGAGGGTTTTCTTCTATGGTAGCAATAATCCTATCTCTCTATATCACAAGATCCAGCAACTTTTTCCCCACAGACTGCCACTTAGAAGAAGAAATCAAGGTAGGCTAACCTCTGGCATTTCCCTTCCCACTGGAGTCATAAACATTAACTCAAATGCTTAAGCAACAGTCTCTGCCCAAGGACAGCACCCACTGCAGACAGGACTGTTTCTGTTAGAACCCTGACTGCTGTGACATGTATTGTTCTTGGGACAGTGGCTGGCTCAGCTCTGCCTGCTACAGTAGCTTGTTTGTACAATCCTCGGTTTGAACAACCACAGTCCAGGGAGAAAGGCCTCCCAGAGAGATCAAAAACAAGACAGTGTCTGAAGAATAATCCCAGAAGCAGCATGGCTGTACTCTTGAGTCACCAGCTGTTAGCCTGAATACAGCCTTATCAGCACACAAAGCAGTAGGGGAGGGACTGCAAAATGAATTGTTTCCTGACACCATTATTAAACAAGGTTTTGAAGAGACCTGGCCATGGAAACAGAAGGAGCAGAGGAAATAAAGAGGTTTGCACGTTAAAAGTGCTTTCAAGTAAGCTGGTCCAAGAATTCTTTAGTCACAAGTTCAGAGAGCATACACAAAACCCAAACATCCAAGAAACAGGATGTCAGCAGCAGCCCTGCGCTTTGGGCTGCACCAATTCTGCACCAGTGGCAAACTCCCAAGGTGTAGGACCACTGCCACACAACATATGCTGAAACAGAGCCACTCATCAGCGAGATTTCTCTTCCCACACTCCACAGAACAGCATTTAGGAGTCCACCTGCAGAGTTTTATTTAGAAACTTCATGTAATGATGTATTTCTATTAAAATCACCTCAGACTTCTTTTAGAAAAGCATTCACTTGAGAATGCAGCCAATGTTTCCTACACAGGGCACTGCTGCTTCTGCCTTTCATCATGCCCAAAACAATGTAAACACTACAACTGTTTGCAAGAAAGGAATCCGAGACTGGAAAGTACACTTAAACACCTTCAACTGGAACAGTGCATATTTTATCCTAATGTAGTCATGCCTTTTATTTGCTTCTGCAGACAAGAGCAATGGCCTCTTTTGAATAGGGTCTGAAGCAACTGTGACATAACCTTACCCTTCTGTCCCCTTTATTACTTTCAGTGCAAGCTATCCACAAACACAGTGGGGATGTTTCACATATCAAAAATCCTCTTTTAAAAGAGGAAGAATTTGAAGCAATTCCAAGGTACCAAATAGCTTTACCTCTTCACCTTGTTCTTAAACAGATGCAGGGAGGACCCAGGTGAGAGATACTCCCGGTGCCCTGTGTGCCATTGGACCAAGGGCTCTTACCTAAAGACCTGCTACTCTCTGAAAGATGCAAGTTCTACTCTGTCCATCACAGCTACCCCCTGGAGGGTACTGTGTGTATTAGTAAACTCTTCTCAATCTGACAATACGTTTACTCTTAGGTTCCTCAAGTACACTACCAAAAATAGAGGGGGGCTTTGTTTTTAAATGCTTTAGTCATTCACTTTAGAATACATTCAACCTGCATGTTGCTAAGTTTTGAAGAAAACAGCAGTGCCTTTTCATACAGAAGGAAGACAACAACATTCCATTTCCTACCACTACGGAGGCCATTCTGACTCTTCCACTCATTACAAGAACAAAGCCAAACCAAGCTTCTGAGCATTACCTAGGAAAGCAGGATCCCACAGAAGGAGAAAAAGACTTCTACATCATCTGTTTCACTTACCAAAAAAGGAGCACAAACCCAAGTGAAGGTTGCCATTGCAGCGAGGTAAGCAGATTTTTTTAGGACTTTGAGTTCTTTCTGTCTGATCTCTAATACCTTCTCTCTGAAGGCTAATTCCCAAGCATAAAGTTTTAGAACTTTAATACCATTGAGAATTTCATTCATCAGCTTAATTCTGTTGTCCTTGCTCTTCATTTGAGCCACCTAAAAACAACATTGAAAAAAGTAATTAGCAGAGCACAATACCTGGCAGAGCCACAAAGTTCTCAGCTGTGTGTTTTGCAATGGCAAAATTTACTTCATTATCATCAAAAGCTTACTAGCTTCCCAAGCAGGAAATCTGAGATGCTATCTGAACAAACAACTATGCAGAATTACCAAGATGTTTTAAACCAATTAAAAGAATGCTTCATGCAACTGAAACCCTGAAGCAAGAAGAAATCTGTGACCCTGCATCAGGGCTCAGGTTCCCTACAATATGCAGTAAGAAAACAAGCCACTATAATCAAGCTTCAGTGATGTGCAGTTTGCATCTAACCATAGACCAAACTTGATTTTGCTTCATTTTCAGCACTATCAATGGCTTTCTGATAGTGCACTAAGGCAAAAAGCCTTTCATTCAGCCATAAGAAGGATGTCCCTTCATCTTCATGAAGTATATTAACAAGGGCAGTGCAAAGCTGAAGAGATGTCGTAACTCAGCACTAAGTAGAGCCAGTAGGCTGCACTGCCACTGCTATCCCTGGCAGTGTTGCTGTGACAGGGCAGATATCTGTACTTCTCCCAAGTGGAAACCAAATACCATGGTATATTTTGATAAACACCTTAAGCTAAAAGGCTTTATTTAAATAAATCAGTATCCTCTGACATTTGGCAAATCCAGTTCCTAGTGAAGTCTGTCCCAGAAAGCACAGCATGGGGGCTGCTGGAAGTAATTATTGCAAAAGAAAACATGAGAGTTTGAGTCTATATTTATTTATGTGCATTCTCTTTAGCCAAGTCAAATAAAATTGAGTAGTGATCAAGAAGACCCAACAACTAACTCTTCTCCCTTCTTATCCCTCTAAGAAAGGAAGGGGGGGGGGGGGGGAAGAGAGAGCAAGAGAAAGGGGGGGAAAAAATAGAGAGAGAGCAAGAGAAAGGGGGGGAAAAAAAGAGAGAGAGCAAGAGAAAGGGGAAAAAAAAAAAAAGAGAGAGCAAGAGAAAGGGGGGGGGGGGGGGGGGGAAGAGAGAGCAAGAGAAAGGGGGAAAAAAAGCCAAAACCCAACCACTAACAACCACCCTCCCACCCCTCCAGCACTGCAACCACCATCCTGGAAATGGATTTCATGCACCAAGGCTCATTAAGCAGACAGTAGCTTACATTTGCACTTCAGTTCCTAGGCAGCAGGTTAAAAATTAAACTAATTCCAATCCAGTAATAAGGCATTGGAAGAAGCTGCTACCTTAGTCTGAACTACTGCAACATTGTCAGACCATTATGCATCAATACACCCCGAGGCTGAAACAAACAGCCATTTGTTTATTCTGCATGTACAACATCTCTGACCTTTCTTTCTCTTCCCTCTAAGGAATAAATAGAGGGAGAGAAAAATAATTGAAAGGACAAACCCCAGGAACAAGTCAAAGAACAGAACATGTTTCTTAAACTGATGCACATACCTGATAGGTTTTTGTCTTCATTGCCATCACAGCATTTATTGGAACCAGAAGGATCATGACAGCCACACCTGCCAGCACTGAAGGACCTAAATTCTGAAAAGCAAGTCACTGTAAACATTTCTTTCAACTCATTTTGAAATAGCTTTCCAACCTCCTCTTCCCCTTTCAAGAACAGAAGGATCAAGCAGGGACTTGGGTGATGTTTAGTGATTTGAAAGAAACATCCGTCTCTAGCCCCAGAGACACAGATCCAGATCACTGTACATCTGTATCTGTCTGGGCAAGCATACAGAGATCACTTAATAGTTTTCAGTTTGTCTGGATGGCCTGCTCTGAAATACAGACCAACTCCTTGGGGATTTCATGACATTTCTGACTGACAGTGAGAATCAGGAAGTGTCAGCCTGGTGACTCTCTGGACTAGAAAAAGCAAACATCTCACATGGTGACTCTCAGTGCAGAACCACAACCACTTTTCTTTAAATCAAGTGACAAGTGAGATACTACAGATCCTACAGTCCCCCCAAAGATAGTAGCTGCCTTCTGCATCCTCCCCATATACACTCAGATGTGCAAATTAAGTGACCGAAGCAGCTCTACATGGCTTCCAAACAAACAGCATTTTCTCCACAGAATCAGTGTTAAACCCTCCAGTGATGTGAACACCAGCTGATGCACTCATGACCATGGGAAGGAGTATAGCAAGTTGCCAAACTCCAAACAGGAAACAAGACACAATACTGACCTGCCACAGTAAGTACAGTGCTAATATCACCTGCAGAGGTGCAGACCAAATCATGTTTATATAGGTAGCCAAGTCCATAAATCTCTGAGCATCCACAGACATTAGATTCACAATCTCTCCCACAGTAGAAGTCTTTCTAGCAGAATTTGTGATAACAAGTGCCTAGGTACAGACAAAAAATAAAAAAATCCCTAAGGCAACATGAAGGAAGACTCACTTATTTGCATTTTCTCCAGAGAGTTCAACTGCTTTACAGAACTTCACCTTCAGAACAAGAAGCAATCCTTCTCCCATTTCATACTCTGTTTACCCTGTTCACCTCACAACACCTAAGTTGTGCAATTTGAAGCAAGAAGCTCAGTTTAAACTAACAGAGAATTAAAGACAACAAGCAATTGGGGTTACAGTGGGCTGGTGGCTTTATTGCTTGGGGGTTATTGTTTGCTTGCTGGGGGGTTTCTTTTCAGTGTGGAATTTTCACTTGTCACCCATTTTTCCTCACACAGAGCCATCAGCCCATAGCCTTCCAAAATGTTCCAGCTTATTTCAAGATGAGGTGGCAATGTTGCCAAGTCCCAAATGAAACTATAAATGTAGAAACATCAATTTTTGCAAAAACTGAGGCACTTTCAGATCCCCAGACTAAATAAGGCAACATTTCTTGATTGGCAGCAGAAAGAAGGTGCCTGAACTTTTAACCAGTAAGACAGAAAATTGCTCTAAAAGGCTTTTATTTGTCTATTAGATTTCTAATAAGAGTTCTCTGATTTCTATTAAGAGTGAGAAATCTACCTACCAGAGTCTAATTACTGTAATTATTCACACTTAGATGCCTTTGCAGTCCCTGAAAGGCATTGTGTCTTTCAAGGAAAACACCTACCTTCCGGTAAATTACCCCCACAATAGCTGTTTTGAGCCTCATTCCAGTTACAAAGCAGATATGGAAATACTGGTGAAGAATCAGGGTCTGAAGACAGGCACTAACAAACAGCAGCCCTGTGTAAAAGTAGCCTTGCCAGTTTGGGGCAGCTTTGTTATTTACAAAGTTGATCAGCAATCTGTGGAGAGAGGAATTAGTTCTCTTGAGATGTGCAAATCAAAATGAAATGCCAAGGTTACAACCTTTGATTCTTCCAAACATTCTAAGTGTCATGCAAGTACCCAAAGTACCAAACAATTAAACACAAGCAAACTCCTCAGAAACTGGAGATGATTTTACACTAACACACATCACTCCATCCTAACAATGTGCTCCTTTAAAACATCAAGTATCACATACCTTACATGTACAGCATTCCCCTGGAGCTCACAAATCTCTTATTTCCTCCAGCTAAAACACAACTGCTCACAGTTGATTTACTGCTTCTCACCTTAAAGCAACAAAATGCCTACCTCCTCAGCCCTTTGTTGCTTCACATACTGTGACTTGTAGTCCCACTATCATTACAGGTTAGATTTAAAAAACTCTACAACTATTTTTATTGTGTTCATGCCTGACCTTCCTAGTGTGGGAAAGGAACACAAAATGGCAACTGTTTAATGCACAAAGTGATAAACTGAAAATCAATGGAGCAAAACAATCTGTGGCCATGGTCTCCCATTTGCATGACAACTCTTCCCCATAGCTGAAAGCAAAGCAGTGTGTTTGTAAATTGTCTGCATACTTTTAATACAATCATGATGTATCTAGGTCTTACTTCAGAATTTCCGGGCCTGCAAACATCAAGAGGTCATGTGCAGCTTTAAACAGGAAGCTCATGAGAAAATATGGTCCAAAGGTTTTATATAACACCTTGAATAAGGATGCTTCAGAGCTCTTCTGAGATGGTTTTATAATCAAAGCCTCAGCCTCTTCTGTCACATCACCACTTGAGTCGCTCGGTTTTGGTGGCTTTTTGGACGAGTACAACATATTTACCGGTTGCCTGAAACAAGAGCAGGTATAATATGTGGCCTTGATTCAAACATAAAGCCAACTGAAAAAGTACACAGTATACAAATGAGATGCTCATGAGCTGTTTACTGCCCTTCTTAATAGTTTAACTGCATTTTTCTGTCAGTCAAACATTGTTTTAATCACTCAACCCTAGCTAAGTAAATTGGCCCTTCAGAAACAGTCTTTGTAGGAACAGGAAACATTCCTGCTGGATCTCTCCTAAAGGTGTGCCCTAAGGAACAGGGCTGTAACCTGTGCTAAACTTTAAAAAATGCCCTCTTTTTCTAGTGTCCAGTAGGCTGCACTTTCATCAAAAGCAAGACCTCACTACACCACCAGAGCTGCAGTCAGACTTACGCCAAGTCATCCTCAATGGGCTGCACAGATTCATTTCCTGCGTCTGGCTTATGACAAGCTACATACTTCTGACCTTCTGAGCTGCATGTGAAAACACACTGTGGAAGCAAGCAAGCCATTCCCCTCCAATGAAAGGGGTGCTTCTGTTTGCTGCAGGAAGGGATGATGCAAGTAGGATAGAAACTGCAGGCATGCAGTCTAATTTTAGTCAGCTGGCTTGGGTGCCCAGGCTCCCTATATAGTCCAAGGAAAGAAATAAGCAGCTCACTTTTACACCCTGAACTGCCCTCCTGAGCCTTCAGTAACTACAGAGGGAGCCCAAGCTCCTAAATTACAGGACTGAAGTTTGATTATGTGAAAATATTTCTTCCCCAGGGAAAGGTCACACATCAAAAGTAACAACCATCAGCTTCAGATTGTGACAGACTAAGGCAAAACTTGACACAGCTCATCATCAAGCAGACACTCAACACCCTGCTTGGTCCATGCACATGAGGGCAAATACAGAGCTGCCACTTGGGCCTTACAAAAGCAGGGTTGATAACAAATGAGAAACACCTCTAAGTAGAGGCTGAGTAACTTGAGCTTTTGAACCTCCATATCTTGGAAGAACTGCTAGCCAAGATAACTGAACTTACCTCTTGGTCTTTGCCCACTCTTTTGCCCAGTTTCTAGCCAAACCTGGCACTATCTCCTCTGATGTGTCCTCTTTATTTAATGACCACAAATCCTTGGCTTCCAAAGGTCTCCGATAGCCCTGAATCATCAACCTGTGCCAGAAAGAATCAGCACTACATAGTTAAGAACACTAGAGATGTGTGTATGCATGAATACATATATAACTTGTATCAAGCCCCAAAACTGAGCCAACTCTCCACAAAAATGCATGCACAAGTTGGTACTTGCAGCAACACAGGTCTGGATGCTGAAATACACATCCTCCTGTCTTTACTGTGAGAATTAGACATCAAAACATTTAAGGACCCAGAATATACCACTGAATTCAAATGTCAGGGAACTTAAAAGAAAGGGTGAAGTGATCTCATTTGAAAATCAGCCAGGCAATTAATATTACCATGTCTACTAAATTACAAAATCTTTATTAGCCTTTAATTTCACAAAGCAATTCCTTTCATCTAGCTTTCTGTTGGAACTCAGGCCAACTATACACCGAGACAGTTTTCCATGGCTCTGTGTTTTAACTCACAAGAACATGTGTTGTGATCACATTGTACAGCATAACTACAGCTAAGTTAACCAAAAAAAACCACCACCAAAAACCCTCTTGGACAAGGGCAGCTAACAGGTTTTAATGCCTTCATTTCCAAATACCACAGATAATTTCTAGCTGCTTCTATTTCCCAAATATTTTTTATTATTATTATATTCTTTCAAAAGCACACCAGATATATACTGGCAAAATTCATAATAAAGACCCTACAGAGGCTGTAAAAAGATTCATCAGATGGGGGGTGGGAGGAATCAATTTAATCTATGTAAAAAACAGCCAGCCACAACCACCAAAATTATTAAACTCTGAAAGCAGGACACTAAAATGCCAACTGACATTTAACTGGTGCCTTATGCATTATCTTCATCTTACCCAGTAATCCACCAGAATGTGATTCTGGAGAGGAAAGAAGCACTGAATTCTGGACATGGGTTCTAAAGGAGAGAAAAAGAAAACAGTCCACATACAGAAGGAGTGATACAGGGCCAGAAGAAACAAACCAGGCAGAAAAGATGCTTTTATTTATTGGATTTTTTCACATTACTAAACTTGTCATTTGTGCTGTTGAAAGCTTCGTCAGAAAACACAAGCACAACTGCAAGGCTGTCAGCAGACCAGAGCATTTAGAATAGAATAAACCACGTTGGAAAAGACCTTTGAGATCATCAAATCCAACCTATCACCCAACACCATCTAATCAACTAAACCATGGCACCAGGTGCCCCATCCAGTCTCTTCCTAAACACCTCCAGTGATGGTGACTCCACCACCTCCCTGGGCAGCCCATCCCAATGGCCAATCACTCTTTCTGTGAAGAATTTCTTCCTAACATCCAGCCTAAACCTCCCCTGGTGCAGCTTGAGACTGTGTCCTCTTGTTCTGGTGCTGGTTGCCTGGGAGAAGAGACCAACCCCCACCTGGCTACAACCACCCTTCAGGTAGTTGTAGACAGGAATAAGGTTTCCCCTGAGACTCCTCTTTGGGACACAAGATTAAGCAGCGCTCCACATCAACAACACAACAAATAGTTGAGGGAATTTTCTAAGAGAGGGCACTGGGACATGGCACTTAAAGCTGTGGTTTAGTAGCCATGAGGTCTTGGGTGACAGGTTGGACTTGATCTTTGAGGTCTTTTCCAACCTTATTGCGTCTAAGACAGGGCAGGCCAGAGTCTCTGCAGACATCACAATCACTGTCTGCCTGCAGCAAATGCAAAGCCATAGGAGAACATAAATATGTGCGTGGGGTAGCCAGCCATAAATGAAGAATTCAGCTCTCCTGTTCTAGCAGGTAAGTGCTCCGACTTCATCAAAACAGATGCACAAAGTTAAACAAAAATAAGAAGTGGTAAACTCCAGGAAAGCATCCCAAAACAGCCCCTAAAACCCTGCACCTTACTCATCAGGCAGCACAGCAAGCAAGTTATCATCTCCTAATACGGCTGGTTGAAAACAGCAGACAGGAAGGCTGGAATCATTTCAAATGCATTTAAGGCAATCTACTTGCAGAATTTCAGTGCAGATTTCTCTTCCCTCTCTCACTGCTCTGAACAGCATCTAAAGAATGCTAAAAGCAGCCACTCCAGGGGAACAAAACCTGCTGTTTTTATCACCAGCTGTAACTGGAGCAGCTGAGGTATTTCTGTCTACAAAAATCCCCAAATATCATCAGAGTGCTGCAATTAAAACAGAGCCAAGCATTTCCAAGATGTGCATTTTCCAACCCATGTTTACATGGCCTGGCTTCCCCACTTAGCTCTCTTCAAGTGTGTTGCAATCAAGCTATGCAAAACAGACTCCTGCATTCCCTCTTCATCACAAAGCTTCTGCAGCCTTGTAGGGAACTTTAAGAGCAGGTATGAGAGATGCTTTTTTTGGAAAGGGATAAGGGTTCCACATTTCCAAAGCACTTAACCACTTGCAACAAAATGATTGCAAGCAAATCTAGCACCATCAAGGGATAGAGATTTTACACTCAGAGAAGTTAAAACAAGAAGAGAAAACAGCAGGGGGGGAGACAGTACTTTTAAGCCACCCTGACATTGTCACCAGACAGACTTCTTCAGTGAACAGAGGAAACCCTCTCAACTTCAGCAACATTTCAAAATATTCTGGACTATCCATAAAGAGCTGTAGTGCTTTCTTCCTTTACACTTTCTAAATCTAATTTCAGGTGGAAACTCTAAAGAGTCCACTAGATCCTGTGCTACCAAAATCTGGACTTTAAAGCAAAAGTTTAAAACATTAGATTACAGATAATACTATTTCTTATAAAATCAAATAGTTACCACATAAAGAACTATTAATCCTACTGACAGTCCTGCGAGACAGAATGAAGTCAAGTTGTAACAAATCCAGACTTCTGTATTGTAATCACAGTGAAAAGAAGAGGCAAAACATTGTTTGATTCTATGCACATCAGCACCTACATCTTTGAAACTTCACTGTAGTGTTTTGGGTTAAGTAAACCCATAACAAAATTTTACTCGAGATCTACAAATATTTCTGGTTTGGAAATGCTTGGCAGAAGGGAACCAAGCAGAATTTAAGACTGATTAATGTGACTTCCTTTGTTCTTTCCCCATGGCAACATTCAGTAAACACACCACTCAGGAGAAAAGAAGGTTAAGGTTTAAAGTCTTCATTATTTCCTAGAGGCACTCCTAGAAATACTCAAAAAACAAACCACTGTGGTCTCAGAGCACCTTGTAATTACTGTAACCATGATCAAAGCAGAAAAGGTTTCCCTAAATCTACAGTATCCTGTCAAATACATTTGTGCCCGGAATGAGATGAAAAGAACCCAAAGATTAAGAGGATCCACAGATTCAGCAGCATACTCCTCCCTCCAGACATAGGCATGCAGACTGTCTGCCAGTGGTATGCAGAGTAACGCTGGCACACTGGATAGACCCGAGAAGGTGATTGTGGAATTCAGCAAGTGCAAATGGTTAGGGACCTATTCCGCAGTTTAGAAGCATAGAATCAATAAGGTTGAAAAAGACCTCAAAGATCATCAAGTCCAACCTGTCACCCAACAGCTCATGACTACTAAACCATGGCACCTGGTGCCACGTCCAATCCCCTCTTGAACACCTCCAGGGACAGCAACTCCATCACCTCCCTGGGCAGCCCATTCCAATGGCTAACAACTCTCTCTGTGAAGAACTTTCTCCTCACCTCCAGCCTAAACTTCCCCTGGCACAGCTTGAGACTGTGCCCTCTTGTTCTGGTGCTGGTTGCCTGGGAGAAGAGACCAACCCCAACCTGGCCACAACCTCCCTTCAGGTAGTTGTAGAGAGCAACAAGGTCTCCCCTGAGCCTCCTCTTCTCCAGGCTAAACAACCCCAGATCCCTCAGCCTCTCCTCACAGGGCTGTGCTCGAGGCCTCTCCCCAGCCTCGTTGCCCTTCTCTGGACACGTTCAAGAGTCTCAATGTCCGCATTTATTTTACACCTTCCTTCATCAGTCAGTACCACCTAACATCCATCAAATCAGAACTACATCTTATCAAAAAATATAGAACTGGAACTTCTCAACTTGGAAGACCCAAACTCCAGGCAGTGACAGGTGTCACTCCACTGTGACTTGGGTCTAGCCTGGAGCTAAGCAAGCAGTACAAAGCTGCAGCACCCCCTGTGTCACTTTAGATCCATGCCATACAGCCAGAGCCTAGAGCTGAGAACCTAAGCAAAAAAAAAAAATACTACTGATGTCTACATCCAGACCACCCTCTGACATTAACTGCTTCTGCAATTGAGCTGGTTAAAGTTTTGCTTGGCACAAGAGAGGTAAATATGGACATCCAATGCAGTTTTCCAGGTGTAGATCCTCAAGAGAACACACATCCTTCAGCGTTCCTGCCTGCTGAATGCTACCAGATGACTAGGAGGCAGCACTTCAACCCAATAGTGCCTACCAATTGCAGGAAGTGCTACTGAATATAAACACATCCGACCTAACCTTCAGGGACAGTATTCAGGAATGACTGAAGCAGCATTTCTGCTCTCTTAAATGCAGCCCACCCTGTTTTGCATTTCGTGGGCTTCATCTGCATCACCAACTAAAGGTTAGAAAGAACAGTCCATGGCAAACAAGTTAACAAGAACTGAATGATTTGGCATCTGATAAACTGGCATTGTACAGAGTACTGCCTGCACAATGCCTAGCAGCCAGGACAAACTGAACACTTACAGGATCATTTATTGTTTCAGAAAACAGAGGTGGTCGTTCTGGAAAACAGCACAGGATGAGCTGCACAAGTAACAGGACGAAGTAGATGCAGAAGGTGACATAACGGAAAGCATCCACTTTAGCACCCTGTAAAGGAAGGCAACATTCCAGTTAGAAGGCTTGAGGAATTTCTTTAAAACAACATGTTACTCTTAAACACAAACCAGCTTCTTACTGTGAATTCTGTAAACTGTCACACTACCCACACACATGCAAATTGAAGTCAATGCCTATTTTGGTGAAAAGGAGGTAAAGAGAGGAGGGGAGCAGATGAAAGATACCATTTACTTTTGACCAGTCACTGCCATGAACACACAAGCATGAACTTCTTCCATGGAGAAGTTCACTTTAAGACACACTTTGCACCAATGCAGAATGCCCCAATTTGAAGTCAAGGTATTCTTTACAGGAGTAAGGCATGCATGCACTGGGTAGGATAGAGTTTTCAAAGCCAATCTGTTAATTAGCATGCATATAGAAATCTAATTAGAGGAGCCAGATTTAGGTTACAGCTTGTGCTGTACTCAACTTCCAGAGGTTGTTTCATTTTTTAGACTGGGACTGATACATAAAGTACAATCCACAGAAATCAAAGACCAGGGGCAGGTGAACACACACACCCCACCACCAGTGAAATACCACTCCAACAGCTAAAGACAGAAGTTGGCTGGAAGTTCTCATAATTCACAGCACGGCTTTAGTGCTCCAAGAAATAGAAGTGATAAGTCACTTTTAGGCAGCTCCATAACCAATCTCATCTTTGAGGTGGCCTTACTATAGCGCAGATGGACATAAAAATATTTCAGGTGCCCGTTTTCCTCTTGTCTCAGCAGCTCAGACCCCATGAACACTACCAGCAAGTGCTCCAGGACATTTGCTGCACAGCCAACAGGAAGAAGGAGACGTAAGCCCCCAGAAGCTTCCTGTCAAACATCGCACACTTCCAGTGCGCTCTAGCAGACAGCTCCTCTGCAGCAGCTGGCAGGACTTCCTTGGCAGCTCTTGCTACAGTTCAGATCACTATGAATTTCACTAGCCATCAAGTCTTGCTTGTTTTGCTTTCTTAACTCAAGGAACAGAGGTGTGCTGAACAGGTCATTAACTGCCTCGACTGGCATCATCAGCAAGCAGCTCCTCTGCTCCTGCAGGATTTGGGACTATTTTCACCTGGATGAGGCTAGCAATCACTTACCGGATTTAAGGCCTCTATTATTTTGGATCTAAAAACCACCGTGGCACATGACAATGAGATGAGCCAGAAAATCATCATTACACCTGAAGACTGGACTCCTTTTATTCTTTCATATTGTATTAAAAATGTGGCAATCAGCTGTGGACAAATAAAATAAACATGTAGTTACAAACTGTGTTGAAGTGTGCTTACCGAACACTTCAAACACAGTAACTCACAGACATTCTATCAGCCAGACATTTTAAGTGTGATTCAAAAATATGTTTAAATGGGAAGTTCTCTGCAGCAGCAAGGATAAGAAGTGGACAAAAAAAAGAGAAGAGGAATACATATTGCATAGAAGTAAATGACGACATGCACAAAAGCACTGGCAAAATTTGTTTGGCTGCTTTTACCTTCCTGGCTCTACATCACAAACCAAATGCAGTTACAGTACAGTGACACTGTACACTTTGCAAGTGTTTCCTGACTATTTTTTCTTTTCATATACAAAGACTTTTTTTTTTTCCATACAAGTCATGAAGCCAAACAACAGTGACCAAATATGACTCAATTTCTGTGTTTTGTGTGTTTTCAGAGTCTTTTAGGAAGCTGCTATGACTTGGTAATCTCACTGGGCTGCCGAGATGTGCATTTTCAATCAGCCTGACAAAAGCTTGACAACTGCATTATCAAATGACCACAAACCACTTAACAGCTTTTGCACCTGTCAGTATGTTTCAGAGTTGTTGGCTCCTCTGGTTTGTTTTGATTTTTTATATCATTGTGGTTACTGTTGGGTTTGTTGTTGCTGCCCATCCCCTTCCTGAGTAACATCTTTAGTAAGTACCAAGCCTGTGATAAATATAAGGCAACTGACAATAAATGAATAATAAGGCAGATGCAGAGATTCTGGTGCCAAAGCAGACAATACTTGTGCATCTAGACAGAAAGAGGTAGCTGGGGACACACAAGTACGTCAGGTGGCACTGAAGATTTTTCCACCCTGCTAGAAAGTGTAACAAAGAAAACAAGCACTAAGAGAATGGTACAGACAAGGAGTTTGTCAGAGATACTCAACATGCCTTCAGCTGACTTTTACCAAGTTTAGTGTGGTTTATATTAACTAGGTTTAGTCAGTTCTCTCAGTTTGACTTCTCCACCCACGCTTTAGTCAGGCCATTAAATGAATTAAATACCTTTAGCCTAGCAAAACAAAGCAGGACAACCAGCACCAGCTTGTGTGTTGAGATGCAACACACAGAGCACAGCTGGGCTGGGAGGGCTTCCTACCTTTTAATAAAGAAAGCAGACAATCCTGAGTCAGAGTTTCACAGAGCAACTGCAGATGAAGTCTGCATGTGAAGGTTGCAGCTTAAGGAATTACAGCAGCAAATAAGGCTAAGACGTGTGTTACTGCCTAAGGGTTTGCATGAGCAAAAGCCACAGCAGCAGGACTCACCATTGTTATACCCAGCACTGTAGGGCTAACCAGGAAAATGTTTTGACTTCTTTCCCAGAAAGAGTAGAAAACGTCTGCCCAGCAGACCAGCCACAGCATTAGGCCCAAAGCCTGCAATACAGAAGAGTATTTCACACTCCAGTTTACAGAGATTGGGCAGCACAATCTACACATGGACACCAGCTGCTATGCATTAGGAGTCATCGTAATCTGACCTTCTCTTTTGAGCAATTCCACAACACACACAAGAGAAGAATCATTTGCCTTTACCTATAGAAGAGTAATTTGCCTTTACCTATTGGATCCCCCCACTGGAAGAAAAATGTTTACTCATTTTTAATACCACATAATTCAGTGTATTATGAAACACAAAGAAGCTCGTGTACCTCGCTCCTGAGTAACAGATTGCAGAGACAAAAGCTCTCCAATACTCCATGCTATTAGAGTCCTTAAAATGTTTCACTTATTCTGCAGGGGGGATTAAGAACACATTAACTGCCTGTCTCACAGTACAAGGAGAACACCTGCAGCGTTTCTAGAAATCTGTGCCATGTAACTTATGAAGCTGACAGGATAATAAAGTTCTTTTATTACTGCAGCAACAGCCTCGAGATTGAGTTGCCTTAAGAAGTCTTCACCAACTGGTGTTACCAAGGATTCACATGCTTTTTTGTCAGAGTGTATTTCATAAAGCCTACTGATAAAAGGGCAACTGAAATACACAAGGCTTGGAAATCAAACACAAGCAGAACAAGTAAGTTACAGCTGAAGCGTGCATTGATGCTCAACAAAAACAGTGTGCTAAAACACACCTGAAAACAGATTCAAACGTGCAGGTAAGCTTAGCAAGATGCAACTGAAAAGCCACCTTACCGTCTTGGCTTTGTTGAGGTTTGACATTTGTATGTACCCCCTGTCATGGCAGCGAAGGTACACGTAGTACACAGGGAAGCAGACCCATAGGTAAATGCAAGGGATCCACACCAGGACTGTGTTCTGAAAGCATGGGGTGAAGTCTGGATTTTCTGTGTGCCATGTCAGGTTCCAGTCCTGGGAAGAGAAAATAGGACAAGTTAAAGAAGAAGAAAATAATGAACTCTGGTATTTGAAAGAAGAAATGGCCACTGCCTGCTTCTTCCTGTACCTTTTCTGGTGCAGCTACACTTGTATTAAACTGTCTCCATTCTGTGATGTATCTGATTTTACTGCATTTTTTGTAGCTCAGGAATTCTAAACATTCAGAAGACAACTGTCACTTCTGTTGGTTGCACACCACTGCCACAACATAACTCACTCAAATGGAATACCTTGAAAAGTACTTATTGGAATCTTAAACAGTATTAATCAAGGATTTTCACATTACTGTTGTGGAAAACTAGTATGAGAATGCCAGCTCTCTCCCATTATGACATGGAATATCACTACCAGTGCAGAAAATGAACATGAGAATGCCACTCTAACCACTGTCTACCTATGTATAAATACATATTGCATTGCCAAGTCAGTGTGGAAACATTATTTGGCACACAGTAAAAGTGAACACCACAAGACAACATCACTTCACTATTTATGAAGTAGTCTCACAGCCCCCAGGCAAGTTAGGGAAATCTCTTGAAGGGCAATTTTACCTTAAAACTACTGAGTCTGCTGTAAAGCTATAGCAAGGGACACTTCAGTGAAGTGCTGTAGGTTTCTGACCCTCCAGCAGAATGACACAATACAGGGATCACTGCTGCAGATGCATAGCAATATTTGATAGCCAAAGCATAGCTCATAGGCTTCAGTGTTAAAGCCACACAGCCCAGAGCAGCAGTCCTATGCCCAAAGGCTCGTTAACTAGTGTCATTTTTCAGCTGCAAAGCATTTTTTCCAGTTGCACCATTTCCAACTGCACAGAATACCAGTGCCACTACTGGGACATAATGGCAGTCAGTAATCCTTCTCCTCAATAAAAGCCTGAGCTGGTCACAGAAGTAAGTGCCATTGTTCACATTTTATAGATGAGGAGACAGAACCAAAAGGAGTTGGAGCATCTAAACCTTCTATTTCAACATCAAAGCTGGAAACAGATCCCACTGTCCAGAATCACCACACTTTGATCATTATTTGCTTCATATTCCACTGATTAAACAGCTTCAAATGTAATTACAAAGAGAGGAAAATAGATCTAAGCAGATAAAAGCTGCAAACATTTCAATTTGAGGCTAACCAGACATTATTTTAATCGCAGAACACATTCCCCCTTGAATCTGAGCATTCCATATTAAGATGTTCTGAGAGGTTTTTTGTTGGCTTCTTTTGGAGGGCAGAGGGAGGGGTTGTAGGCTTTTTGGTGCTTGATTCAGTTGGCTCTTTTTTTTTGTTTGTTTTTGGAGAGAGAAAAAACAAACAACTACAAACTTCTTTTGAAAATGTATACATGAAAACATTTCCTTCCCTACTTCCCTCTCAGTTTCTGTCAGTATCTAGGACTTCTTTCTGAGTTAGATACAAGAGTATGTACAGGGGGCACATCTGTTATTTTTCTCCACTAATTCCACAGCAGTCTTAAAGTTCTTCTCACTTCCTATCTTTTCTTATGTGCCAGTTTAACCATGAAGAAATACATACATACATCTCCACACTTTATACAGCTAGTTCAAGGAAATTAACACTGGTAAAGCATAAAAACGCCCAGCTGTGTTTCAGTGCACCTGCAGAGGAGTCAGGTAAGCTGTTGGTGAGAAGGCTGGGGCAGCCAGACACTGTAGACAAACCACACGCTTGTTAAGTCCCCTGGCTGCAGATCATCATCAGACATTCAGCTGAGTCATCCTTACATTCAGCTGCTGCTCAAATGGGTTTGGCTTTCTAAGTCCCAGATGCTCTGCTGCAGCACAACAGCCAAGAAAAAGTCTCATGACTCTGCAGAACAGTTTACAATTCACAAATTCAGATGGTTAATGTGATTACACAAGCGCACTGACAGGATGTAATCAGCTTTACAAACAAACAAGAGCACTGACATCATTTACTGAGTACACTTCTGGAGACCCACACACTGCTTAAGAAAGTGACTGTCTCCTTTCCAGGGTTTTCCAAATGTTTGCTGCAAAGCGAATCAGGCAATCACCAGAAAGGACAAAGCTGGTGATGCACAGCCAGGTGGCTAAACAAAGGCGCTGCATGCATGGCTGCTATGCATATTGGCTAGAGCACATTCTGAACACATGTAAGAGTCAAATGAAAGACTGCAGGTTGGCAAGTTACCTGGAAGTGTTTCTGCAGGCAGGCAGGGGGTACAGTGCAATGGTACTCAAGGATTAAGAATGGCAAGTGGGGAGAAATGGGCAGTTTTGTGTAAGATTACTGCTAGGATTTAACAGCTACAGCAGGAGAAACAGTTACACGTAGGGGAGGTGCAGAAACCCCTTTTTACAGTCATTTCAGATGGCAAAAGGCAAGGAAAGCAAGCATGAAGAGAGAGACATGGTGGTATTTTTTCCTACTCATTCCCTAGGAGCAGTTCTCTAAGGTTATGACTACACATGGCAGTAGCCCAGACAGGATTAGAGCCGTAAGGCAAATGCTGCTGAGCATCCGATGTCCTCACAAGACACCTTTCCACTAGGTACACAAAAGTCAAGTTGTAGGCTCCCTGCAGCCTGGCCAGAGTGCCCATCAGCCACTGGAGCACACTTCCCAGTTGACGCCTGTCCAAAAGGTACTTGACTGCTCTTAAGCAAACCAACAAGCAGGACAGAGGACACTCAGGAGGTCACATCAGAAGCTGGCTCCAGTCTGAACTGAGATGTTAATGCTCTCAGAGGGCAAAGCCAGGAGGAAGTCAACCCACTACAGAAGAAAGGCATGACCTAAGCTCTGCATGGAGAATCCCATAGCTCCATGAGCTTCAGCAGTGGGTGGAAAACGTGGCACCCTCCCCACGAAACAAACAAGCATTCAGTCACTGCTCTGTCACACAAGCCCAGGCAAGCCCTGCCAGTTTAGAGCACACACTTCTCCTTCACTTTAAACTCAGTTTCAGAGCTGTAGGATTTTTCAGCACAAACCAAACTTATTTACAGATCAATGTAGAAGCATTCATGGAAGCAGACCTTTGCATTAAGTGGTTAGCACAATAATGACATCTTTTCTGACTCAAGTTCTAGACACAGTATTCCAGCAAGTTCTAGTAAAGCCCTAAGTTGCGCCATTTTCACACTAACGACAGTTTTCATTCTGACTGATCAAGCTAACCTTTCTACTTTGAAAGGGAACATCAAATGACAGAGATCCAAGGATCCACTGAAAGCCTGCACAAACCACCAGCCTCCTGGCATGAAGAAGGAAAAAAAGGGCTAGGTGTGTAGCTGGCAGATTGTCTCATCTGGAAGCAGCCCTTCATTGAAGATATGACTGCAGAAACCCACAAGAGAAGAATTTGTGTGATCCTTGTTCCTTTCCTGGTACACAGTAGGAGAGTTTTAGTCTGGTTGAGAACCACCACATCACTGATGTTAAATAGTTTCAGGTTGGGTTTGGTTTCGTGGGGGGTTTATACTTTTAAAATCCCTGGACATTTGGAATGTTTCCTAAAATGGCAAATGGGCATTTTAAATTTATCTGACCTAGTTCTCAGTTTTCATTTCCACTACCAGCACTGTGGCTGAAAAAAAATAAGAAGAAAACCAACCAGTCCACAGTTTCTGTGCCCAAAAGCACATTTTCTTTTATGGTACAAAAAAGCTTCCTAACATATTAGAAGTGAAACCCTCTCTTTCCAAGAGCAGCAGAAAAGCTGTTTCATGTTCCATAGAATCACACAGATCTATTCACAGGTAAGCCAGCTCTTTAACAGTCCTTTAACTGAGGAAAACAAAGAACCCTGTTAATTCCCATCTAAAACATCAGTAACAGGAAGATAAAAACCTTGGCAACAGGACCATGAGACAAAGTTGCACCATGAAAGGTCAGTTATGCTGACTGCAAGGCAGTTGCATGCCTCCAGTGTGCTTGACCTGAGGAACAAGTCTTTGACCCTGGACCCTGAGGCTGGCTAGCTCTCCCCTGGCAGCCAGGAAGGCTGTGAAGGGAGCAGCCAGCCTTCGCCTGCTCTCACATCAATCACACTGCTTGACCCCCAGCATATTTTAACATTCTGGCTGGCACAAATGGAGAGACCAGAACTGCTCAGTTTCATGCCTGCTGTGCACAAGTGTGCTGGAGATGCAGGCTGCCAAGCATGCTGTTAAACCTACCTGCGTGAACCAGCTTAAACATTGCCACACACCTACGTAAAAAATGGAATTACAAAACCCCACTGGAATCTTAATACCACAGCCAACACTTACTCCTTCAAGTGGAGTTTGACACTGCATCATTGTGTACCTACTACTTTGATATCACCCACAGAAGAACCACTTCCTTTGTCATACCATGATATGGTTCCTCAACCTTATTTTCCTAACAGCACATGAAATATTTTTTCACTTCCTGGAATGCTTACTGCTACTAGATTGCAAGTAATTAGCACTCTCAGGCACTAACACTGCAACTGCAGCTGACAACTTCTATTATAATGCCATTATAGCTTTCTTGTTGGAATGGGAAGTCTCACCATCTGGCAGCTCTAGATACTGCATTAAGAAGCTCCCCAGTGTAGCACCTACAAACCCAGGAGCTGACTCAACCATTCTGCCTCAGATGCTGAGACCATCAGCCTGTAGTCCACACAATCCAAGACAGCAAATTTCCTGCCTGCCTCTTCCCAGAGCAGAGATTTGCCTAATCTGGATGAGCCTACAGCTTCAGATGAGCTACTAGCATCAGTGGACAACACAAGGTTTGGGGAGCAGAAATGGACCTCTCCCTTTAAGGATGTCTCAAAGGAACACTGCCCTTGCTTTGTAAGTCTTAAATACCACCACTCTCCATAAAACACAACAGTAAAAAATGACACTCTTGACCACACTGAGAATTAAGGAAAACAATTAACTACAAATTGATCCAGACTTTGCAGTAGGCTAGGAGGTCTGTTTTCAAGTGATGACCTTAAAAGAGCTCTCTGAAGTTACTCATCTTGCCAAGTAAGTTTCATTCATAGAATCATAGAATTGTCAGGGTTGGAAAGGACCTCAAGGATCATCTAGTTCCAACCCCCCTGCCGTGGGCAGGGACACCTCACATTAGACCAGGTTGCCCAGAGCCTTAAAAACCTCCAGGGACAGGGCTTCTATTGCCTCCCTGGGCAACCTGCTCCAGTGTCTCACCACCCTCATGGTGAAGAACTTCTTCCTAATATCCAATTTGAATCTACCCTTTTTTTTTTTTTTTAATTCCCCATTCAATTGAGCTTTACAAATTTTGAAGACAGACTGAGATCACATTCTCCAAACAGAGCAAATATAGCATCATTACTCTGCCATTCATGTTCTGAAGTCAGTTCATGAAACACACACTGAGGCTCACCATTTCTCTAAGAACATACATAGAACAGAGCCTGTAACAAGCATACTACTACACCATCTTCACCAGCATAACACTTGCCCTGTTCAGGCTAAATCACAAGAGGTGACTGGTTGACAAAAAGCAAAAGAAATTCATACAAGAGAAATACTCCAGAATTCACACACAAAAAAGGCAGCAGAATCACTCTCCTGCAGCTCCCATCTGCTCAGCAACACTCACAGAAACAAGCAGCAGGCAACACCACCTCTAACAGTGGCAAGCAAGGCACTAACTCGAGTACATGACTCTGAGCAACCACTGCAAACTTCCCACTTAAACATACTGTGCATAGTCCATTGAAATGATTTTGGAAAGGTACTGCTTGCACTAAAGAATCCAGTGGCTCTAGAATCAATTCCAGATGAAGGAAGCATAACCTGCAAGGACAAACACACCTTTCCACCTTAGATGAAGCTTTATTTCCTTTAGCCTTTTTTCTCAATGAACAAGGTCACCCAAATGCAGGGATCTCCCCGTGACACACCAGAGCTGTTGGTGCAGATGAAGTGAGTGCAGAATGCACAGGTGGAATGTATGTAAGGAACAAGTTCTTTACTATGAGAGTAGTGGAACGCTGCACAGGTTGCCCAGGGAGGTGGTTGAGGCCCCTTCCCTGGAGATACTCGGGGTGAGGCTCGACAAGTTCCTGGGCAGCCTGGTCCAGTTGGGGATACCCCTGCTGAATGTGGGGAGGTCAGACTAGATGACCTTTGGAGGTCCCTTCAAGCCTGGACCATTCCATGATTCATTCTATGAATGGTACCTTTGCTGTGACACACACAAAGTCAGCTCACACTGCACTGAAGGACAGCTTTCAACACAATGGGAATTCCTTTGAAGTCCTATGCTAGCTATGTGAAATTAGTGCTTTATTAGTTTACTGTATCACCTAAGGGTGCACTATGCAAACACAAAGTAGAAGAATTTAAAGTACAGATTTTACAGCAGTATCTTTCCAACAGCTCCTTCCTATGCTTAATGAAAGAGAGGCAGGAGCGATTGTTTCATTTTTAGAACACACAAGTGGGATTCAACTGAAAAGTAAAATCCCCACAACCAGATACTTGCTTCCATTCCCAGACTCTAAAAACCACTTCTGCAAGGAGAAATGACAGATTTATGCTCCTGAACAGAACTGTGTCATTTACCACAAACAGTGGAACAAATGAACAGAGTGTGCCAGACTGCCGATTTGTGGAGAGACTTCAGCTCCTCCCTTCACGGTCACATCTGAGGACAGTTGCTCATATACCCACAAAGTTCTCAGGCATTTCTTCAGGCCAGTAACAACCCTGTAAGAGCAGAAAGTTTCTGCCTTTTTGTTGTTCTGCTGCCACAAAGGTGAAATAAGAAATGTTAATGCCAATTAGCACAGTGGGATGTAAAAAATAGATTCAGATTTCCAATTCTCATGGAGATCGTGTTCACTCACAGAATCAACAGCTTAGGGGTTGGGGGTGGGTAATTACTACCACAGGAGAACTCAACCTACCATGCAGTTGAGGATCATCTTATACTTCATACTAGAGTCTTGGGGGTGGGGAGTTCACCAAATGGTCACAAAGCAAAACATTCTTCCTTATAAAACCATGAATGGAACAAAACAACTGCCATTAAATCCAAAGTTTATCGGTTGAGATGCTAGCAGCAGCCAGGGAAGCAAGGAAAATGTAAAGCAGACAAAGTTCAAAACATACAGATCTCCAATTAAGATTCTGATGTGTCTGAATAAAAAGCCTTGCATCACTTAGAAGCAAGACTTCCAGCATGCCATATTCAAATCAAGACCTCAGATAAGGGAAGAGACCATGCCCCCCACACACACTTTTTCCTTTGTATTCAAGTAATTCTGAAATCTAAGTTTTGTCCTCACAGTCTCATAACATCATCACAAAATAAGTGTTAGAGCAAAGGGGTGAACATTAAAAAAAACCACAAACATAATAAACAGGAGTCTTAATATTTTTAAATCATTGATAAAAATAAGATTATGGGGAAAGAATACCAGTAAGTGTTTCTAATGACAGGAAAACATCCTTAATTTATCAGAATGTTTTCTATTAGAAATGGATTTAGCAAGACTTGAGTTCTCAACAACACCCCCTTGTCCAAAACCCCAACACTGAGATTTCCTTCTGTTTACCAAAGTCTTTTGTTACAGACAGCACTGTGAGTAAAATGACAAGAGAACAACTCAACAGTTTGCCTTAGTTTCCCCTTAGCCTAAAGTAAGAGGCTGGTGCTAACAAGTTGCCAGAGAAAGGAGCACCTGCAGCTGTGGAGTTTACAAGGGCTGATCTCTGTAATCCAAGACTAAAAAACAATGAACTACACCCATTTTTGTGTGTGTGCCGGAAGCGTGAGACAGATTACATCAGCACTTGCAGAAACAAATGTTCAGCCTCTTTCTACAGACACCACTTCTGCACTCTGCTGTGCTTTCATTTCCTTTTTGCGCCTTTGCAACAGCCTGCATTCTAAGGTCAAACCACAGCGAAAAGTCTGAACACACCTGGGCAACAGTCTTGCAAAGGGACCAAGATAACAGCTTCAGTGGGGACAAACCGTATCCACAGCTACCACAGACGCAAACAGTGAGAAAACAGTAATGCAGGGAATTCTGACTCTATTAAAAGTAAGCAAAAGGTCAGTACCCAGCAGCAGGCTTTTCAGAGATGTGACCCAGAATGACTCCAGCGCAACCCGGGTTAACCTTCAAGTAGTCCCAGTATAGCAGAGTGCTTCAGTGTAAACTGCACTGTAATTGCACAGAACAGCACAAGTTATTCAGCATTGTGCTGGGGGTTCTTCCCTGTTTAGCTGTTCTGAACACTCTTGCAGTGACAGCTGTAAAATGACAGCTCACCTGTTATGAAAATCCCCATCAACAACAGACTATCAGGCTTCATTTTCCCTGAACTGGCCTATTCTGGATCAAGAAAAGTTTAATTTCTAATATAAGTTCAATCTCTAAGCACATTTAGACACTCGTTCACATGTCTAACAAAATTCTTTTACAGGCTTAAATGAGAGAAGACTGACAAACCAACCTCTGGCTCTCATCACTAAAAAATCCAGCAGCAGCCAAGCCATGAGAATCAGACAACCAGCTGTTAAGGCACCGCCTTGTGCAAAAGTTTTTCTGTTTAACACCCTGCTACTGCTGCTCCTGTTCCAAATGCTGCCCAACCTTCCCACACCAGCAAATAAGTCATTTTCTGATCTGCCTGCCCTTTTAAACTCTGGTCACAAATATGTTCATAGACATTTACAACCAAGGGAAAAATCGAAACTCTCAACTTTGATCAAGCTCACTCAGCAACACTCTCTGAGCACCTCAAACTGGCTCTGCCACTAACACAATGAAGAAGCACTAAAGACCTATTTCACACTGCAAAAAGCTGCAGGGTTCCAAGATACATGCTAATTTACTGCTTTTCTAATGCAGGAAAGCATAAACCACAGAGCTTAGAACGTGAAATTACTCCTTACATAAAGTCTGGGTTTCTGTCAGCAGTCTATTTCAGGAGAGGTACCAGGGCTCCAAGGTGCCCATAAACAATGTAAGCATAGCAGCTGTTTACATAACATAGTATCCCTTCACAAATGGCAGCTCATCACTATAATAAATATTTATTTATTTCTTAATAAAACCCAAACAAGCCTTATTATAGTCTTAGAAGACCCTAACATGTCCAGAACCAGCTGAAAGAGGCTGGTGGATCTCCCCTACCTTCACCAATGTCAACCCAAATACAAAACAAGGTCTTCGGTCAAACACTGAAGAAAATACGTTTAAGGCAGACAAAACATCCCTGAAAGCTTCAGAGAGAAGTCTACAAAACAGCACAGGAACCTGAGCCCAGTCCCACCTAATCAGTCCCTGAATTGTGTGCGAGGTTCTGTCTTACCTTTTCTCATCTGTTCTATTTATCTCCTGTTTGGTTGCATATGAAAGAATGCTAAGCCTGGAGCAGCATTTGGATGCCATTTCTTTACTAGCAGAGAAGGGGCTCGACAAAAGCTTTCAGCACCAACAGGACAGAAACAGGCCTGGGTGTACACAGGCAGATGCAGCTCGAGTCATTATAGGACTCCAGTTTTCAAAACAGAACAGAGAAGAAAACTTGGTTTCCCCCTAGAAATTAAGGGAATTACTTGCTTTCAATCCTTCCTCAACAATCAAAACCCCAACTAGAAAAACATGGGAAACAAATTTGACTAAGTTCCCACTGAGATGAGAGGTACCTTCTATCTAAATTGATTTTATAAAACAATGTCTCTGCTGGTGAAGGACATGATAGAAGCTTATGTACATAAAAGCCACTTCTCTCATATTCCCTTAAGCATAAGCAAGAATTTCAAAAGTTTCAGACCCTGTTTGATTCACAGGCATCCTCTAATCAAAGCTTCCTGTAAAACCTGGTAGAAAACATGGGGAGTGACTTTAAGGAACTTAGTGTGAACGAACTTTCTTCTTTCACATCTCCTAGTTTTTCACAAAAGCCCTACTGGGGATTAGTCTTGAAAATTCAGCGTCACAAAGAATTCTCAACCTCCCACCACAAACAGACTTCTCCAAACGTGACACTGTGTAGTTTACAAGCTTTGGAAAACCAAAACTATCCCAAAACTTTATTCAGAAGAAAGGAAAACCGCACTAGTTCCAAATGTAACTGCACCTAGACCACCGGTCTAGATGTCCAGATGGCAGGGCAGCAGGCCAAAGGGTACAGTAAGTTCTGCATCTGCCTCAGTACTCCTGCTTATCTAAAATAGCAGCTTCTCACCCCACTTTACCTTTTTTTCTTCTTTTTTTTTGGTGCATGCTAGGGTTGAAGCAAGGTCAACGGCACTCATATACTACTGACTGCACTCATACACTACTGATATTCTGGAAAAGCCATCTCAGCTTTGTGTCAGGGCACTAAAAAATTTTCCAGCTTAAATAGACCCCTAAACTAAAAGTGAAATGCAAATAATGAAAGTAGCACAAAGTATTACCCCTAGATGGTTGTTAAAGCTTTTACTGTCATCATCAGCTATTAGTAAATATTAAATCTATCTTATGCAGCTGTACTTTTCTTTACCTTACGGATGGGACACTCATTCTGAGATACACAGTGATGCTAGAGAAAACAAGGATGAAACTGTACCCTTCCAAAAAGAGTCAGGTTCAAAAGAAGATAGAAATGGTTAGGGTCTGCAAGCAAATTTGACTGCAGTGGAGTTAGTGTGCTAAGTGGGGGCACAGAGATAGATTAAACAGTGAGGGGAAAAGCATGAAGATACCAATCTTCCTTAGGCCATTGACCTTTCAAACTAACCATTAAATAAAACCAATCTGTTTAATTCTCAGACAAGAACTTTCGACAACATTCCTTGGGTGTGCAAACAAGAAAAATCCTGGCCAGAAAAGCTTAAGAAGATTAACATACAGTCTTTAAGGGACCACTAGGTCTTTTCAACATGCAAACTCTTCCCCACAATTTAAAACTGAATTGCCCCAAACTCAACATCACCCTTGACAAAAAAAAAAAAAGCATCTCTTGAAGCTGAGTTTACCAAGAGCTAGGAAATGCTGCAGCTCCTCCACCAAGGCTTCAGCTATGTGGTTATATAGTTCACCATGAGCATGCACTAGTGTATCTACCTATCACCCAGCTCTGAGAAGCAGAAGAGTGCAGCCCGCAAGACAGGAAGAACAGCAGCGTGCATACAGGTGATGTGTAGAAGCCCAGCAAACACTGCATATACATAAGCATTTTCTGCAAATCCATTAGAACTTCAGCCTTAAATAGCACCAACAATGGAGATACCAGAAACTGAAGCAGCCAGTTTCCTTCAACACCAAAACTTGCATTACTGCCCTCTTCACTACTGGGAACAGTGCAAGACAAAGCAGATACAGTGTTGATTATGAGGGCAAGTTTGGTAAGGAAGGTTTTTACAGACACATCTTTCAGCAAGTGGAATTCACAATTGTTCTTTTGCAGGATTAGAAGAATCCAGAAATCAAACAACCACACCCACAGGATCTTTAGCTGGAAGAAATGAAAGGCAGACTCCACGTGATTGGGAGAAGGATGACAAATCACAAAGCCATCTATATTCTTGGGAACCAGTGCAACTGGTGAAAAAATAAAAATGCATGGAGTAGTCAAGATACACTACAAATACCAGAAATGTCTGTAATATAACAAGAATGACAAAGTTATTCATAATAAAAGAATCTGCCATCATCAATCCTATACAAACTAGTTGTTTCCAACATCCCAAGTGCAGTTCTCACTTCTACCTGATGTTTCAGTTCCACAGCTCAAAGGGGTGGCAACTTTTTCACAAAACTACTTTTCCCTAAAGTCATCTTCCCAGAAACTGAATTCTGAAATGTAATCTCTAAAGCTCTTCAAATAAAAAGGCTCATTCTAGGAGAGAGAGAGAAAAAAAAATACATTGACAACAATTTAGTCAGTTCTGAGAAACCTGAAAATTATCTGAGAAGAGACATGCACATGAGCAACATAAAAGCAGGTTAAAAAGTCACTTTTGATCACTGGAAAAGGTTAAAGTCTTAATGATTTTTAACATATACTGAGTAATATCTTAATGGCTCTTCAGACAAACAGGATAATGGCACTTGTTGAGACAGCTGGTTTATTTTACTAGTAAGGCAGTTCATTAGCTCAATAGTACATGGCAAATATCCAATGAATATGCAAGCTTTTGTACACCCTAAGAAAATAGTTTCCCACATACTCTTATGTTACTTTCATTGGCTTACACTTATGTTTTTTCCCCCTAACTTCCATCTCTCTTCTGCCTTCCTCCACATATCCTCCTTCTCCATGCAACCTGCTCCATCCTCAGAAAAATCTTCACTGCCCTCCCCGGGGCCTCACTGCCGCCAGCACCGGCGGGCCTCTGCAGAGGAGCCCCAGGCTGCAGCGTGTCCACACCACTCAACTCTGCAGGGAGGGTCGCGGTTCCCCCACCGCGGGCTGCACTCCCCGCTCTTCGTTACGGAAAAGTGAAAACTGCTATGCAAACAGGCAGCGCAGCGGCTCGCCTCCAGAGAGCTTATTTCGGCCTCCTTACCAGCACAGCACACTGCTGCTCACGGCGACGGCAGCGCTCAGCCACCGTTAGCCGCGCAGCCCCGAGTAACGTAGACGCAGCCACCGCTCCGTCCTCGGGAACTCGTTTCCACTCTCCCAGCTAAGCGCTCGCTCACCGGTTCCCCCGTTCAAGCCCTTCCCGGCCGGAAGCCCCCGACACGAGGCACCAGCTCCCGGTCCGCGACCAGAGCGCGAGGACACAGCACGCAGCCGGAGCGCAGCGAGCCCCCGCCGGGGCCCGGCCCCTCCGCCCAGCCCAGAGCCACTGCGCGCCGCTGCTCCCGCACGCAGACGGCCATGGGCTTGGGGCGAGCCGTAGCCCCCACGCCTTGACCAAGGCGAGCGCCGGCAGGGGAGACTGCCGCTGCCGGGCGCGGCCCCCGCGGGCTCTGCATGGGCCGGCGGCCCACGACCATCCCCGTCCCACCCGGCTCGCCGCCATCCCTCAGTGCCAACACCCGCCGCCGTCTCCGAGCCTAGACCCCGCCGCTCCATCCCGCCGCTCACCCAGAAGGGCTCGTAGGCGTCCACGCTGCAGAAGCTCTCGATCCCCATGGAGCGCGGCGAGGGGACCGCGGACTCCCGCGGCAGCGCTGCGCTTCCCTCTCCGCACCTCTCCGTGCACGGGCAGCAGCAGGCGGAGACGCGCCGGCAGCGCCAGCGCAGCGCCCTGATTGGCTCCGCGGTCACGGGGATGCCTATCCCCGGCGGCGCCGCGCAGCCCCGCCTCGGCGGGGGAGGGGGCAAGCGGCCTTACGCCGCGCACCTCGGGCGGCGTCGGTCGGGGAGCAGTCGCCCACACGCGTGCGGCGGAGGATGGCCCCAGGAGGCTGCGACCTGGCCTGGAGCCTAAGCCGTGTTTTGCTCAACAGAGACCTCCCGACCCCCGCCAACGGAAGCAGGGCGGAAGCGTTGCCCCTCGGTGAGCCACCGCCTCGTCTCCCTACCCGTGTCGGTTGCCACCAGCAGCCAAGCAATGCTCGAACTCTCCTAGCCGCACCTGGCTGCCGACCTGGTTGACAGCATGGCACTCCCCTCCCCGTGACACTGCTCTGGCGCTTTAGCACCGCGACCCCACGCAGCCCACGTGGAGAGGAACCTCCACGTCCTGCGGGCACCCTGCCTGCTGGACGGTCACGGCATCGTCCCTGGGGAAGGCCACAGTGAAAGCCTGACTCACCTTCGAGTATTTCACTTTTCAACACGAACCAGTTAAACTGGTTTTGAAGTCCTGAACTAGTTCAGGCTGACTAGCATGAACTGAACCAAAATAACTTCGTCCACAACCAAGTTTGCATCCCAAAATGTACTAGTTGAAAGAGCTGCACAGCCTCTGTCTTTGCGTTTGGCTGTGTCTCATGGTGACCTCTTCACCCAGAGCAATTGCAGTAATGGACAAAGCCGACAGGTCTCATTTGTCTAACATAACTGAAAAGCAAGCATCACACCTAGAAAAAAAGCCTCATCACAGAGTACTTCTTTACCCACTGCACGCCTTCACTGCAGTTTCAGAGATGTACTGATGTTTAGTGGTGTCCAGGCTGCCCATCTGATGGTGCCATTTCTACTCTGTCAGTGTCAGGTGGAGGAGTAGCAGCAGATTACAGACCACAGCAAGGTCACAACTGCCTTAATGAACTGAGAAAAATCATCACAGAAGGATCAAACCAAACCAATTGGGTGTCAAAAGCTAGACAGGTGTATGCTAGTTCAGCTCATACCTTAGTACATACTTCAAAGTATTACAAGAGAACAGACAAATGTTGAAGTCTGATTCCCCTTATTTTTATTAGGAATTCTGCCCTGCTTTCTGGAGTCTCTATATCCATCTTAAACTCATAGTAAATACCTTGGTGGGTTGTTTATTGATGTCTGAATGCTCACTATAACTCCTATTGAAAAAAATTACATCACAGTCTCCAAGATCTGTTACTCCACTACTCCTCATCTCTCAGGAATACTTAATCCTTCTGGCTGCTCTGCAGCACATGTAAATGACAATAGCTCTGGCAATTCATGCAAGCTGCCCCATAATTGAACTGAAAGAGGGTTTTTGTTTGGTTGGGGGTTTTTTGTTTGTTTGTTATAGCACTATTAATAAAACAATAAACCAGAAAAAAAAATTAATACTGTAACCTCTGGGAACTTAGACTTTTACACATCTTTTGTGTGCAATAATAGAATATGAACTGAGAGATTAAATGGTACAGCAGAAAATTAATTAGGATGCAGAAATCATATGCAAGGATTGTTCTAGACAAGAAGACAGCAAACAAGTAGGAAGTGAGTAGGATCAAGAAAAGTAAGTTTTTACCCACATGTAGTTTTCTCCAGCTAAAAGTCTAGCAAAACTCAAGTTACACTTTCAGGATTCAAACTTCAAGGCAGTAATTCTTTTCAGCTTCAAACTGCTCCTGTACCAATAGTCATACACCAGGTTAACGATTCTCACAAAATAAAGATACTTGGATCTGCACCTCAGATAGTTCCCTTCCAATTGATTCTATCTCCTTCCCTTAGAAACTCTAAGCAACAGCAACAACAAAGAGTGAAATAGCAGAACTGACACAAGCCCAAACCTGCAGAGATACTGAACCAAGATCTCAGAGTACCAGAAGTCACTGAATGTGGATTTCACAATCCATCGTTACAATAGCATCTTTTAAAACACAAAATAATATGTAAAATAGAAGCTGCACTCTTACTTTAAAAGGCATTTCCTTGCAACCAGAAAAAAAACCAAAACATTTTGGACTCTGAACTTTGCTTTGTAGGATACAAATTAAAGGTGGATAGGAAATGGAGGAAGACTTATCAACAGGAAAGTAGGAGTACTAGAACAGTGACCCACAACAGCATGGAGACATTTGGGAGGATGTGGAGAATGTTTTGCCTGAAAATGACATTTGTGTTAAAGGTAAGCAGGTGTTCATCACTAGAGTTACAGTAGGAAACAGGGCAGGAAGATTTGGGATAGGCAGCGCCAGAGTCCCCTTACTACTGCACTAAAGGACCAGTTAACCTCACCATTACTTCTAAAGAATTCTTTTTTTCCCGCCTGAATTTTATTTATTGCCCCTTGCCAGAGAGTCTTTAGAAGCTCACAACATAAGGGTATGCTTTGAGAGGAAATGTCAAAAAACAAAACCACCAACCAACCAACCAATAAACCAAACGAGAGCACCACCCCACCCTTGAAGACTCACATTTTCCTTCAAGCCCAAGCAGGCTGCTCCGTCTAGACCACAACAAATCCCGTTGGTTCATCCACGCTGGCAGCATTTCCTTTGGGAAATACTTGATACATTCACCAAACACTGCCGACTCATCCCGGTAACACGGAGCACGCAAGCCTGCCTGCAGGCGCCGCAGGCAGCGCACCCGGGCTACGGTTACATTTAGGAGAGACATTTTAAGTACAAGTTCATCTTTCAGTGACTCGTTACAAAACTCCTCCACGACACATCAGGGGGAAACTCTCACTCATTGTCCAGGTTTCTTTTTTTTTTATTCCCTTTTTTATTGCTGTTGTTTTGGTTTTTCCTCTGTCAAACAAAGCGCGCTCAGAGCCCTTGGAATTAGAAAGCGGGAAAAGCACGGCAGCCCCTGAAACGCCGCCCGTATCGCCCCTCCCCAGCGGACTCGGCCTAACTATGGTCAAGGGCAGGCAAGACACCGAATGTTAGCTCCGTAGCCACCACCTAGCAGCAAAAGAATTAGCAGTAGGCACTGTTCATTGTTTTATCCCGGCTTGACCCCGGCAGGACAGGGACCACCCTCAGGCTAGATGCCACCGCTCCGCCTCAGGGGGCCGCTCGAAGCGCCCTCACCGCCCGCGGCGCTTCCCGATTGGCTGGCGTGTGCCGGAAGGCGGGGCCGGCAGGTGGCCGCTCCCCCTTCCCAGCCGTGCGCCTGCGCAGAGGCCACCTGCGGTGCATTGCCGCATCCGGGTCCGCGTCGCAGCGGTTGGGTCATGGCGACGGTAGCGGAGCTGAAAGCAGGTTGTGAGGCGGAGAGGTGCCGAGGGGGTGGGGAGCCTGCGGGGTGGCGGAGGAGGTAACTCGGTCCGCCGAAAGGGCAGGTAGCCGAGCTTTTCATATGCACCCGGGCCCCAGCGGGGGCTGCCGCCTGGTTTTGAGCCGTAGGAGAAAGGTCCCCGAGCCGGCACTGTGTCCCTGTCATTATCTTGGTCTTGTTTTAATTCATTAGAAATATATGGGATCAGTAATAAGTTCTGAAACTTCTAGAGTCTATGTTCGCTACTGAAACCGATATAATCGTGACTTCTCCGAAGGGCTAATTTTTATCTGTAACGTTCCTGCTGTTGCTGCCTACTGGCGTATGCGCGGCTCTGGTTATCTTATCTTTATTTCCCCTTGAATGTGCTCAAATTGTGTTTGTATTGCGCTTGATAAAGGCTGCTTCAACGTGTTTGGCATTGTACTAACAGACCTTTTGATGGTATTAGTTTTAAAGGACACACTGGAAAAAAGAGGTGCGCTTGGACAAATAAAAGCCAGAATCAGAGCTGAAGTTTTTAAGGCATTGGATGATCAAAGTGTGCCACGGCCACCACTTTCTCATGAAAATCTCTTAATCAACGAGCTAATTCGTGAATACCTGGAATATAACAAATATAAATATACAGCATCTGTTTTAACTTCAGGTATTTGGACTGAGTTTTTCTTGTCATCACTTTTAAAAGACGTTCAGTGTTCGGTTGATGAAACTATGAAATGTAAAAAGTCCTCCTGAGCTGCATCATCTGGGCTTCCCTTGGAGATAAATAATGTTGTCACCTCTGCTTTTAAAAGCCAGAGTATACCACTAGCTTTCAAGAATACTTGCTCCTCACCCTTGAGGAAAATGCTGTGACAGAGTAGTTGATACAGGAGTGCGAAAACTTGCTAACAGCCTGCAAAATCAAGATACCTTTCTTGAAATGTCTGGTTTTGTTTGAAGGGTAATTTAAATTAATGTAATACTTCCATGAAGTGGTTGATAATCTGAATTGCAGCAATTCTGGCAAGACATGCATATGGACTCTTAAGAAATTTGGTTAAGATGTCTTTAGCTTAAATATCAAAAAGAATACAAAGGTGATCCATATGTTTTTACTGCTGCTGGCTGTGCCAACATACTAGTATTTGAGAGCTTTATAAACTACAACATCTAAATGGTAGCTGCAATTTATATGCTACAGCATTGTTTCTGGCAGCTATTACTAACTTGTATTTGAAATATGAAGTTTTGTAGCTGTGCTTAGGTACAATAATTACATTTGCTGTTAACAATTTGATGTATTTCATCCTCAGAAAGAGGGAATGGAGAGTGTATAGTAGTTAATGTAGTGAATGTGTTTGATATTGTTTAGAGGGTGAGTTGTTTGCCTGATAGATTTATCTTTATACTGTAAGACTTCTTTAATATGTTTAATAAATTCCTGCAGAGTGAAGATTAAAGTTGTAAAATGCAATTATAAATTCTGTTAGTTTGAAGCACTAATGTTTAAGTAAGTTTTGAGACTGTGCTCTCATTCTTTTTTGAAGTCTTTTGTTAAATGGTGATGGTTTTCTTACCAGTTTTAAGAATTTGGAGGAATTCTCTTTTTCCAGAAGCTGGCCAGCCTGAAGTGCCTTTGGATAGACAATTTCTTGCCAAAGAGCTGAATATAGTGGAAGACACAAATGGAAAATCAGTGTAAGGAGTGATTTTTGGAATGCACAATATAATGTAGTTCTGTATCTGGTTTTCTCTTTAGTGTTACTATAAATCACAAATAAATGTTCTCAGCAGTTGGCTAGATCACATACCTGCTCTAAAGAGCTGGATTCAAATTCATCATTTCAAACAGAGGCCCATTATCAAACATATTCCAAACTGACATTGAATTCTGCCTACTCCATAGCATTCTCTACTGTACTTGCACACCAGAACATGAGTCTCTGACCAGGATAGTCTTCCCTACAGGCAGAAGCAGAAAACAGGTCATGTTTGCATATCAGTGAATTGCTTTGTAGAGTTATAAAAAGATTATTGCATTCTGAGATTAGGCACAAATTCATAGTGCTCTGATAGGACTGCACTAATGAGCTAGGGTGCTGGAGCAGGTTTAAACACACCTTCAGCATTCTCTGCAGCTTGTGCTGTCAGAATCTGTTGGGTGCTTAGCAAGACGTAAGTTTGGGATGTGGACTGGGCTGTAGCTCACCAAAGGCTGATCCTTTGTACTGCTCAAGTGAGAACGGGGATCTACACTCTTGTGCTAAGCATGCTTTGGTTCTTCACCTAGAGGGCACCTGGAGTTTACTTGAGAACGTTCCTTAGTGTAAGCTTTTTAGGAGTGTTGGTGTTTGAGGTGGGCTTAGGTCTCTGCTTACTTATTATTCATTATTGGCATAATGTATTTTAAGTAAAGACATGTGCACATATTCTAGAAGTTGTGAGGATGTATTTTTAGTGTTCAGTGTTTCACAGTCTGCTTTTGTCATTTCTCTCTTAAGCAGACCTCTCTTGTATGGAATTATCTCTCATTTCTTACATGCTGGTAAAGCAGAAAGTACTCAGAATACCCTTCCAAAAATGTCTTTGCTCAATTACCCAAAGCAGAACCTTGGCAAACTACCCATTGAGAGAAATCAAAAAGGTGAGTCAGGTGTCATTTTTTGCAGAAGTTTTGTTTGTGACAAGATTTCCTACCTGGTACATATAGCAGCATCAGCAGTGAGAGGGATGCTGTACCTCCTTCTCTGCAACAAATCCACAACGGGTCTGCTACAGGCTGTCTTACTACACTGTCAGTTTAATAAATTCTCAGTAAAATATATTAAACTGTGGATGTATTTCTCTTTCTGATTAATATCTAATTGCTATAGAAAGTTCTTAACTAGTTGTCACCTCTGCATTTGGGCATATGATTCACACCCAGTGACTGCAGAAATTTGAGCTCTGAGTTCATTGTGCTACAGCAGAACACTGCTAAATCTTTTTTTCCCTTTCTGGACTGCTTTTTGCCTGGTTCCAATTAATATCACCTAAGCTAAAAGAACCCAAGAGATCCTTAGTCCATTTTTCTGCTTCAAAGACCTTTCTTGGTGTATTACTGCACTTTTTACAGTGAGAATGTAGCACTGTTAGGACTAGGAACTATTTATTTTTTTGTCTAATAATTTGAAGAATGAAGCCTAAGATACTGTTGACACCTAAAACGTGTGGGAGAAGTGCTCAACACCTTTTCTGAGCAGTTCCTTGGGACAATGTTCCCTTCTGCCAGAAGGGGGGGCTGAAGAAATAACATTGCAACACCAAAGAGCTATCAGTTGTCAGAAAATAATTATTCCTAGCAGTCCAGTTCAGTTTATAAAAGAATTGTATTTGAAATATAACTTTGTCCCTCATTTCTGAATTTGACTCTGCAGAGTCACCTTGCCCTGTTTATTCCAGGATAATTTCACATGGGGATTTAATTGTTTAGTCACAAAACTCAAGACTAATCCTAAAACACAACAGCACCTTACTTTTTGAACTAAACCAAAATGGAACAGCTTTAAGGCTTTAAACCTTTAAGTAGCTATAGTCTGAAATGACTTTCTGCATGTGTTTGTAAAATATGTCAGTGGAGACCTAAATGCAGTGGGTTCAAGCAACTAATTATCTAGCTATTTTAATTAGCCTGCATATTAGAATCATAGAAATGTTAGGGTTGGAAGGGACCTCAAGGATCATCTAATTCCAATCACCCCTGCCATGGACAGAGACACCTCACACTAGATTCAGGTAGTGAAGTCCCTTTGTAAGCTCAACTCTCTGAGTCTCATATTTAACTTCCAACTTGCTTTTCATATTAGAAATTATCTTGCTTATTTAGTTGAATGAATATTCCTGTGGGGTCCTGATGGAATCTGAGTTGGAAGCTGTCTGGAAGTTAATCTTTAGTAATGCAAAGTTCTTGTCTCATACAGTTGCATGCAAAAAATAGCTGTAAAATTGCCTGAGTTTCCTATGATGATATTCTGCATGAAGACTAGAAAATAAGATTTATACCTTTGGATCTCCAGATGCCTGAGAATGTTTGTCTCTGTGTTTCATTTTCAGATAGAATTCCAGAACCAGGGAGGATGGCTGGCACAAGCATTGAGGAGCCCCTTGTTCTGCAAAGTATAAACAGATGATAGCTTCATATGCTTATTTCTCATGCAAAGTTCTGTAATTTAGGAAATTCCTTGTTGCTTAGATTTCCCCAGCATGGCCAGTGAGGCCATTTCAGCTTGTTGAATTTACCCATGAGGCAGGCTGGTGGGATCATACTGTCAATGAAAAAGCTGTTAGCAAAATCTCTCTTCCCTCAGTGCTGATAGAAGGAAAACTCTGTATGAAGTCAGATCAGTAAAGCCTGTGTCTAGAACTGGGCCTAAAAATACTGGGTTTACTTTATAAGAAATCTCACAGATAATATAATTTCTGCACTTTGCTTTATGTACTGTGCCTTTGTGTGTCTGTAATGTGTTTCTGAATAAAATGTTTCCATTTCTATTCCCTGTGGTATTCTGAAAGTGTTCAACCCAAACATTTTAATCACTCTTGTTTCTAAAGAAGGAGCTGCTACTTCCAGATAAATATGGGAAAATACATTTTAATAGACAATTAAAGTGCTTTAGAGGAAGAGTTGGGTTTAATTCTCTGGAAATTAGGACTATATTTATCTTCATGCCAGCAAGCGAGAGTGGGTAAGTCTATTCCATCTGGAGCTGCTATAAATTGTATGGTGTAACACTGAGTATGTGGGAGGAGAGGAACTTGTGTTTTTTTCCCAAACAACATGAAATTCAAAGTCAGGCAAAGCTAAAAATAAATTTGATAATAAATTACTGATTCCCAGAACTTTTCTTAGCTTGTTTTGAAATATTTGCTTGTTTTGAAATGGTAATTTATTTTACAAACCATCACAAATAACAGGTCAGCTATTTTACTCTACCCATACCACTATCTCTTCATCTTACCCTCTAACCCCTCACGCTGGCCCCTAACCCAAACCCTATAATACAGTAGAAATACGTTTTTAAGGTAGATTCTTTTAAATCTTAAATAAATGGTGCAGTAAGTGGAGAAAAAAGGAAGAGAAGAACTTTTAAGTGAAAAGCCCCGAAATTGTACAGCCAGTGGAGTTATGCCTTCATCTTGGTTTGACCCAGCTAACATTACAGGTGTTTTTTCACAAGCAGCCTAGCCTCTGATGTGGAACTGCAGAGAACAGTTAAGAGTTGAATGGAGAAGCTGAAATGATCCATTTGAAGCCTCAGCAGTGAGCTCATCCCCTTTGCACAACTGGCAATGCTGCCAGCTCCCCAGTTGCTGATTTATAAGCATCTCAGGGCTTTTTCCAGCAGAGGAAATACATTTCACTCAATTCCATCTTTAAGTCTTTTGTAGCTTTGCATCAGTTACAACAAACCAGTGTGTCAAATTGTGACAGCATCTGAATTGTCATTTCAAGGGCAAGGAAAATGGCTCTGGAAAACACCGAGGCTCTAACCTTCTATGCTATGCAAATGGCACAGTAACCAAAGCCATTTTTGCCTGCTCTCTGTCTTCTCACCACACATCACACAGAAGCTGCCCAGGTGCCGTGGAGCTCCCTGGGAAATGGATATTTAGTGTTACAAATGAAATACCATTTTTGTTCTGGTTGAAGAAGGCAAAGGGATGTTTGATACTTGCCCTTTTCCAAGCACAAAGGTCAGGAGGCTCATGGTCTCCACAACTGTAAAAGGGCGTCCCTCACCATCCAGATATGGGGAGTTGTAACAAGCTCTTATTTCAAAGTGTAGTCATTGTACAAGCAAATTAAATCAAAGTGTATTCCCTGTGATATTCATTTGTACAACAAAGGTTTGGAACATGATGAAAATACACTGGTTGAATCGCCTTTTTAATGGTCTAGCATTTATCCTGGCAGTAATGAAACAGGAGAGCATCTTTGAAGATGCAGACGTACAGTGCCTGCCTCACTTGGTAAGGGCTGAAGAGGAACAGCAAAGCCTGTACAGTATAGCTGCACTTCCCAAAAGTTTAAGTTCAGTGAGGTCAGTCCTCAAGATGAAAATAATTCATAAAATCCTAGAGTCAGAGGTTCAGGCTTTAGGTGGAATTGTGGAATACACAAATGATTTTCTCAAGTAATTTAAGAAGCTCTGTTTAACTTAATTGCAAGCTGTGATGTCTTCCAGTAGCTGCCCTTTCTACTAACATCAGAAAATAAAAGATAGAAGCATGCAGAAGTTTGGGGCTTTAATGAGCAAAATGCTTTTCTGAACTTTGTTGGAGATAGAACCCTGTAACTGAGACTCTAACAGGGGGAATTATGTTAAGAGAAGCTGTTCTTTGTCTAAGCATGATACCACAAGTGAAGGTGACAAGGAGCCAGGGAAATGCGATGTGGCTATCAGATCTGGAAAGCACTTTGGAAGAATTTAACCCACAAGTTGCTTTTAAAAAATAAATAAATCTTTAAGACCAAATTTTTGCACTCCCCTAGAATCAGAGGAAACTGTTTACAGACTTCACAGTGTCAGTGTTGTTCAGAGGTTTTAGTTTCCCCTGTCAGGCATAGGGAGATGTTTTTCCAAGCTTTATCAACAGGCTGGCAGGAGTGGGTTACTCTTCCCTTCCTGAGCACACTCCGTATCGAGCCAAAGCTCGGTGTCAGTGGTCAGTTTTCCGGAGCGATCCTCACTGGGTGATTACTTCTGGGAAAAGAAACCCAAAATACCTGCTCACACTTGCGAAGAGACCCTTTCAGTAGCTGCTGGTATCCAGCTGCTTCAGAAGTGACCTGTGTGCTTCACATACCTTACTTGACCTGCAGCTAGCACAAAGCTCAGCACTAAGTAGCTGGTGACTATTTAACTCATCATAGTGCTCATGACTAATTGTGCTCCTTTGGATGCAGACTGTCATTACTGGACGAGCAGAGCTTAGCACAGGTGGTAACCACGCAGCACACTTGTCAGTTCCACTAACCTCTAACATGGTTGGTACACTTAGAATCAGAATGGTTTGGGTTGGAAGGGACCTCCAGAGGGCATCTAGTCTAGCTCTCCTGCAGTGCCCAGGGACATCCTCCACTAGATCAGGTTGCCCAGAGCCCTGTCGAGCCTGACCTTGAATATCTTCAAGGATGGGGCCTTAACTACTTCCTTGGGCCACCTATTGCAGTGTTCCATCTGTCTCATGGTGCAGAACCTGTTCCTTACATCCTATCTAAATCTGCTCTGCTCTCATTTCAAACGATTGCCTCTCATCCTACCACTGCAGGCCTTTGGAAACAGTCCCTCTGCAGCCTTCTTGTAGCCCCCTTCAGGTACTGGAGGGCTGCTATTAGGTCTTCCCTGAGCCTTCTCTTCTCCAGGCTGCACAACCCCAGCTCCCTCAGCCTGTCCTCACAGCAGAGGTGCTCCAGCCCCTGATCATTTTCATGGCCCTCATCTGGACCCCCTCAATCAGGTCCATGTCCTTCCTGTGTTGAGGGCACGAGGTAAAAACATTTTAAAACACACAAAGAAATTACTTGGACACACTCTATTTAACAATCTAAACCCATCATCCATGCTTTCTCTCCACCTCCCCACCTCTCCCCTTTTTATTCTGGTTATGCTGTGGTAAGGCAGCTGAAAGTTCATTTCTTTCTTTCTTGAGTCCTCTCCCCCCCACCGTCCAAGTGCAATATTTACAGTGCAAATTCAGCAAGGAGATATTTCAGGACAAACTTCTCAATACTTAATATTTTTTTTTCTAGAAAAGTAATTAAATAAACAAATCAGAGGGGTTAAAATAAAGCTTGTTTTGTTGTCATAAAAACACTGTCCACTGAGAATCCACAGCTTTCATTTTGAGGCAGTTTTGTTTAAAATCCTTGGGTTTATATCCAAAAAAGCAACAAACATAACACTTAGGAAACACCAACCAAGCTATTACATCACTATATTCTCACACTAACTTTGAAATGAAGGTTGGAAGCCATGCTTACAGTTATCAGTTCCTACCCCAGCTGGCTCAAGAGTGCAACTCTTTCAGTCCCAGCAGTAATATTCTTCAGACTTGCTAGTCCCCTTTAAAGTCCCCTCATAGATCACCCTCCAGCACTGCTTCTGTCAAACACACTACCCAGGCAGCAAGCCTGCATGTGCACATGCAGCGGTTTGCAGACCTGCCAGAATAATTTCCACTCCTTTTTAAGCTACTATTAAAATGTGTCTGGTTTTGTGAAACAGCTGCATGGGTTTAAAAGGAACTGCTAGGGATAACTTTGATGAACTTGAAAATGATCATGTAGTTTAGAGGAGCCCTTTGCATCGCATCGCATTGCATTACTTTGTATTAGTTGAATTCCTATTTAAAAGCTACATTTGCAACCAGGAAGCTAAAAAAGATAAAAGTGAACTACCCTGTGAGGAACTTTCTGCTAACAAGGGCAAGTTTCTTGGATTTATGTCCTGGTGACCATTTCCCTTGGCTTTGCTCCAACACAGTCACACGTGCAGGAGCCTGATACGACACTGTTACCTCTCTGGTCCCAGAGGGGCTTTGCATGGCCGTGTGGCAGCCCTGCACCTCAGCAGTCACTGACCCTCCATCTGCAAGGACAGGCTGGGACCGTGCAACTGTGTTGGCAGATCTGGTCTTCAGCAGCTAAGGTCTGAACCTGGCATTTCTGAACTGCTGCGAAGATGAAAGCCCAGTGCTCTTCCTCCCTCTCCTCTTTGTCCAAGTTGTTCACCACTGGCCAGAGCTGGAAGGGGCTACAGGTCCCTCACACCTGAAAGCACTGGCACTTTGACCAAATGACAGAAGAGATTTCCAGCCCTGCCTCCCTTCATAGGTGTTTTTTAAGGATGCTGAGACCAATATGAGCCTCATCCATCTTCCCCAGGAGGGTTTGTTTTCCAGAGAAGACAGGGCTGTTGGTGTCAAGAGGAATTATTTCACCCAGGACTGTGCTCTGACCCTTTGGGTATACACCATATTTAGTCTGTTGCTGAGAGGGGGTTGTTTCGGTATTTTGGATTTGGCACGTTGATGGGAATTCCTAGAGGATCCTAGCTTTCCCTTTTTGGGATGTCTCCATCCACAGGTCCTACTGCACAAGGCTGTTGGCTACCAGCTAGGGAAGGAGGGGGGAGAGCTGGGTACTGAAGGTTTGTGGGTTGTGAGAAAGGTTTGACAAGGACCAGATCACTCCCTAACCCCTGCAGGTCTGTCCCTGTCCTCCTCTCCCCACCAGCACAGGGTGCCTGCTGCTTGTTCTTTCCACTGCATCCTGGGGACTATTTCCCTCAGCCATTTATCACTTCTCCTCTTCCTTTTATGGACAGAGGGAGGTATTTCTTATATATGAAAAAGTATTTACAGTCATTTCTCAGGATCTGAACTGTGCACAGGATCAAAAAAGAAATTCTGGCAAATCCACTGGAGAGGTGGGAAACAACTGTCTTGTTCCCCCGGGGCAAAGGAGGCTTAAACCAGCCCCCAGCTCCAGATGTCACATAAACACACCAAGACCCACAGCAACATCTACCCACACAGCCCTGCTAGGGCACCAATAACCCTCCTCTCCCAAGCAACCCCTGAACTTAGGGACTTAACTCCAAGGGCAGGGAACCTCCTGTGTCCCACAGGACCACCATGAACTGCCCATTGTCCTTCTAGACATTAGGGGTGAGGATGTTTCCAAGGCAGGAAGGAGTTTAAGGTTCATTTATTTTCCAAACAGCAAAACCTCTGAACCTGTGAGTGAGAAGCACCCATTTTGACTCAGGGGTACCCCTTTCATGCCTTTCCAAAAGCCAGCACGAGCTTGCTTCCCTGAAGAGCACCTCAGGACTGGGACAGCTGCCCAAGGCTAGGCCCTGCTGGGAATGAGCTCCTTGTCTCAGGCTGTCTCTTATAACCCAGGTACCGAGAGGATTTTCCAGCGGGACGTGGTTTCCAGGGCCCCTCCCCATTGACAAGATTCTCCTCCTCTATATAGGGAGGCTGCAAAGGCGGGAGGACTTGGACCGTCCCGGCTGGTGGCTGCACAGGTTCCCGACTCTCCAGTTCCCTCTCTGCTGCCCTAATCGGACGCCTGTAAGTACTGCAGGGGCCGGGCACCCCTGCTGGGGCTGGGGTGGGGGGCTCGCAGTGCTTTGGGATGGAGCATTTGGCAAGCTAACCGTTATGTTACTGGGCAGACACATTCGGTCAGCTAAGATGCAGGTGGTGTACAGACGAGAGGTGGGACTGAACCGATCGGACACAATCGGACACACTCGGCATGAGTGTACTGCTTACAATACATCAAAGACCATGCCGGTCTGAAAGCGTGCAGGGATGCTCTAGCCTGTTGCTCAGTCACTGCTAACTGCTGCTGCCGAACTGAACCTTCAAGATGCTGGCTGCAGAGGGCGAGTTGTCCTCCAAGCAAAGCAGCCCCGCCTGCGGGCGCTGGGTGCTGCCCGTGGTGCAGGTACCTCACCTGCGCTCCGCAGTGAGGGAGCTCGGCAGCCCGAGCGGCTCACCTCCTGTAACTATTTCTGCTTTTTCAGTCCTAAGAAAGGAACTAAACGCACTTCCCATGCTGTTTAAAGGAAGTATAACCAAACAGAATAATTAGTTTGGCAGGGTTTTGTGCTTTAAACAGGAAAAATGCTTTAAAACTAGAGGAAGAAATGGAAGCATTTTTGCCTTAGCATTCCATTTCAATATGCTGGGAGTAAAGTTTAAGAAAAAACAACCTGAACTGCACGAGTTCAAGCAATTGCAAAGGTGCCGTGCCTTTTTGTGAAAGGGAAAATAAAGCGAGGGACTTTAAACAGAACGCCGGGAGGGAAGGGCAGGCGGCAGTAGATGGCAGCACAGAAAGCGGCTGCGCTGTCACCGCGGGGGTCCCCTGGCCGCTGTCACACACACACACGTGTATGTCTGTGTGCATGCACACCGGGGGGAATGCTGAGCTGTATGAAAGGCACACCTGTGTGCATGCGACGAAGCAGCATGAGCTATTTTAAACAAAGGAGACACCAGAAGGTCTGTCGTCATTATCTCACAGGACTCAGTGAGTATATTTTCTAAAACACACTAGTTCAAAGCCAAGCCCACCTTCTCTGTCACTCAAAGCCTTGCCCTGGCAGGTAGCTTGCAACAAGACCCTTCGGAGGGACTAACTTGCTGAAGTGTCAAAGCCCACGGTTCTCTCAAGCCTCTCAGACAGGGGCTAAACCAACAAACTCCCAGAGAGCAAAGTGCTTGATGAAGCAGCCATCTGAGTCCACGACTCTCCTCTGGCTGTGTTCGCTTAGATGTAAACAATGATTTTTATTATCTCATTTGCAATTGACACACTAGTCCCTAAAAGGTATTTGTTTTGAATCTGTTATCATTACATTTTTGTGGAACAGCTAGTATTGAGAAGAACATCACCATATATGGTAGCATGCATAGATGTATGCAGAGGATCCCACCTCTTTATTATTCACTAAGACTTATTAGTTGCAAATCTGTTGGCTTTTCTTTTAAGTATGTTAATTTCAGATGAAGCCAAGAGCTAGAGACAGCCTTACAACTTGTGCAAAGTCCATCTAAAGTAGGGATTATTTATGAATTGGAATGAACATGCAGAATCTAATTTACTTAATAGGATGACATTTGGGGATATTGGAACTAGTATTTTCCAGATAAAGGGAGTCTACCCCCACATGATGTAATTCAAGTCTTTTTTTCCTTCTTTTCTAATCCCTACAGTTTATAACACAGGTAGTAAGCTGGGCCAGTTTCTCTGGAGTACTGAAAAAAAGGAGCTATGAAGTATTTTATCAGAGTTATGTAGTAACTTGCATTTGCAGGGCCGAGAAGACCCGATAGGAGACAAAGGCACTGTTTCAGGCAATTTGATTAAAGTTCATGGAGAATGAATTTAAAAGCAACCAAACAACCCAAAATCCACAGCCCTGTGAAATTACTGAAAATGTTCTTTCTTCAAATACAGACTTTCCTCTCTCCGTGGCTGAACAACCATAAACTAATACAGATGATACCTCCACGTTCAGATAAAAATATCCATGATGAGAGTAAGCATTTGAGGGGTGGTCCCAGTGACCACTGGGGAGAGGTCAAAAGGCCAGGAGGGGTTGGTAGCAGTGCTTGTGACACAGCTAACTGTGCTGGGGAACCAGTTCCCAGATGAGGATCACAAGATTAGGATTCACCCATAGGTTTTGGGTTTGTTTTTTACCAAGCTATGCTAAGTACTGGAAAAGCAAAAGACAATCAACCTGGAAAGAATGTAGTCAAGAACTGCTGTAGCCCAAGAAATACAGCTTGAGTCAAGCATCAGGGTACCAATACACTCTTTCATAAGAAACCACTTAGGAGAGCAGGACTTAGGCTGTGGAAATAACTTGCATACTTGGTTAGTATTTCCCTCTGTTCTAATAATTATCCCCTGTATGGCTGTGAAGAATTTTTATATTGCCATGCACATCCTGCAGAGGAAGGGAGAAGTACCCTTTATCTTCTCATTAGGAGAACAGCAGTCCCTCTAAGTCTGAACTAGGAGGCAATACTGCTTGGCCAATAACCTTTTAATTAAAGTGCACTTCCTGGAACTATTTATACTTTATCCTTGGAATAATATACTCAGGATAAACCAGTTGTAAAGCCAGTATTCAGCTTCTGTCACTGCCATTGTAATGTAAAAGACCGCAAAGATGAGCCAGATGGGACAGCAGTAAGAACAGAAAGTAAGGTGTGGAAGTGTATGTCCAAGTGCACATGCATGTCTGGGGTTTAGGCAAGTATAACAGATCCAGTTTGGTGTCATTTGGCACATTTTTAAGACCAGAAATTTCATAGCAGCAGTATTTTTGTGATTGCTTTTTCTGCTCCCTCCCTCTGCATAGCTCACCTCTGAGAATAAAGTACATACCTTTGTACGTGGACTATCATCTACCCAGAAGAGTGGATGAGAACCTCTTTCCATCTTTTGTACAGATAAGATACTGGTCTCCATTTCTCTCAGCCAGCCCTGAGGATGAAACCCAGGAACTGGCTAAGGTGCAAACTTTGCCTTCTCAGGGAAGGTTCCCGCCAGGCAGTAATGAATCTTTCCCCTTGGCCCGTTTCCCCAATATCAATCATATGCTGGACCAGTGCAGCATCTCTCTTCATCAGAGATGGAGCAGAAGGTTTGCTGCCAATTTTTAACCAGAAAGCTTCAGCAGCTCTTTAATTTATTGCACAGAACCTCACTAGGGCAAATGAAGCTGAGTTTGTGGAACTCGTCTTCTGCCCCTTCCATTCAGAAATCTTGCTTTATTATTAATATGTATCAATTAATATTCATTGGTCCATAAGCTATTAATATTTATTAATCCACAGTTCTTAACTATATTTCCTTTTATACTACAGTGGTACTCAGCTGCTACTCAAACTTTGCCCTCAGATTCCAGAGGATCAACCATGAAAAGTTCTTTCTACATAAATCCATGTTTTCTCTTCATTGTTTTTCAGACTGTCTATTCCCTGTTTCCTGTAGGGGTCTATTCTTACCATGTTTAAACTAGTGAAACACAGTGTTGTGGTCTGGAGATAAAACCTTCTATCTCCAAGCTCTGCAGTTCATGACACCTCTTATAGCTTCCAACCTTACCTTGCTTTTAAGAAGACTGAATTTAAATAACAAGGTGCAGAAAGTTTTACATGCAGGAAGAAGCAGGAGAATGCAATAGAGTGCAGACAGATCAGCTCTGTATCATGTTGTAAGCTGTGGAAGATGCTTCTGACTTAGGATGTAAAAGGGAAAGGAGCTTTCCGTTGGTCCTTGGGCATTGAAACAGGGAAGAACTTTTGGGTCACCCAGCTGGTGACAATGCTTTGCAGCAGGCCAACCGCTTTATATTTGGTTGGGGTTTGAGAGTAGGGGGTCAGGATGATTCAGCAGTTTCATTTCCACCACTATTTTTTGTGGACAGCCTGAAAGTAGCAGGGTTTCACTCTGTGAAACTCAGCTCGGTGGGTCAGTCTGACAGCAGTACCAAATTCTATTGATTTGGATGTGGTGTCACTTGGCACTTACCCAAAGGCAGCATGATCCAATTTTCCTGATGCTTCAGGATAACCTGCACTCTGCTCTGGGCTCATGATGGACTGATACCTTCCCACTCCATTGCCTCCCATGCTGCTGGGGGCAGAGAAGGTGCCTTGCCCATTGCTACTGCAGCAGGATGCGAGAGCCCATAGCAGGCTCATGCTGCTCCCCAAGCCCTCTGCTCCTGGATCCACAACCCTGGCAATGGGGCACAGCTCCCTTCATTCCCCTGTCCAGATGGCTTCACCCTGTGGCCGCCAGCTGGAAAGCTCGGCTGGAGAGAATACCATCTCCATTATTGGAACTGTGCGGCTCTACCAGCTCTCTTGGCAACAAGGGAACATTTTCTGCCTTAATCCACACAGAGGTCAAATAGTTTCCTCTTGCAGCTCTCTTCCAAGAATCCCCTGGGAGCTAGCAAAGGGCCATATCCTACAGAGCTCCCTCATGGAGCCTCGGCAGGAAGGAACATTTCACGCAGGCCACTGGCATGCACAGAGCCAAGCTGTTAGGGTCTCCCTCCTGCCCACCCACACCACCACACATGTTGCCCATCCATAGGTGAATTTTTCATGCTGAAGATTTCCAGGCAAGGCTGGTGGCTCTAGAACCAGCACATTTAGAGGAAAGCTGGTTTTGTTTCAGGTGAGAGAATTGGCAAGGGCATTTAAAGAGCAGCGCATCTCAGTGGGATATCATCTAACTCTCTCAGGCGCTTCGAAAATCCTACTCTGGTTTTTAAGCTTTATGTCACCTCTAGCATGATCCATGCTTCTCTCTCAGACCCCTCACACACTTTGGCCTTGCAAAAAAAATTAATCTGTGGGAAGGCTTCAGGGACAAATATTTGGAAACTGATCTCTGATGCTCCCAGAGCACAGGGTGTCCATCTGGCAGCATACCAGAGAGCTTGGTCCTCACAAATATTGCTCTGCTTATGGGTTGATTGCTGACATCTTTAGCAGTCAGTTCTCCAAGCTCTCTCAAGATTCATGTTTGTCTGAATGCTGTAAATATTAAATTCATTCTCAATAAGGAAATGTAACAGCCTCTGTCTCCTAGAGATGTTTTTCTTGGGCACACAGCCTTCCCTGCTCCCCCCTGTAGCTCCTCCCCCTGCTCCACTGCATGGCAGGTTTCCACAAGCACCACTCTTTCCCTGCCCTGTGGCAAACCACAAGAAGCCCTCTGTTTACTCCTTTCCTTACTTAGAATAGTGTGTCCCATAGGACAGAGCAGACCACTGGTGAAAGCTCCAGCATTATCAGCACAGATCTTGCAGCTACATCCTAACTTCCAATGGCCAGAGCAGCAAAGAAGCTGCTGCCTGCCTCTCAAACAGGGTGTAAAGCAGCCAGACCCTCCTGTGGCTCTCACTTACAGTGCAGATACATCCAGCTGCTTTATCCAAGTGTGACTGCATGATGCTATTTTATCTACAGAACTGCAGGACACAGATGCCTCAATCCTTCCAATGTGAGCATCTTGGTTCACATTATCTAATACCTGATGTAAATTCCAGGCTTGCTGTACTTCTCTACTCTCTCATGTGGTAGATATTTACCCTTCATAAATGATCCTCTCCCACCATCTGAACAATGGAAAGGGGCTAACTCTAAATTACTGCTCCCTCACCAGCAGTACTGATAACAGCAGTTTTTTTCTGTTGTTTTTTTTTTTTCTTTTATTTTGACCTTTCCTTAATCTTATTCTTCTCCAAATGAAATAGCACTGGAGTAATTTGAAACAGTCCTTTGAAAGAAAACATCATTTCTGTCCTTTTCAGAACACAGCCTGGGAATTGTTCTACTGATGGTTTCATTATTGCACTGATGCTTCAGTAAACATTCAACAGCACTTGGGAGATGAGAAATTTTGTATGCATCTGAATTCAGTTAACCTTGTGATGGGCAAGACATGAGGCTGCAGGAAGCTGTTCAGCTGGAAGTCTTAGTGCAGTCCTGACAGTCTCCTTGCAGAGACATTAGTTGTGCCTTACTTTTTGCTCTGATCTTCAGTACAACAGGTCTCTAGGTCTCTTCCAACCTGGTTAATTCTACTCCATTCTATTCTATTCTATTCTATTCTATTCTATTCTATTCTATTCTATTCTATTCTATTCTATTCTATTCTATTCAGTGCAGGCATCCTCGTTTGGTTTAGTGCCATGAAGCTTATGATTTAAGTGAATTCAGACACAGTAACAAAGGAATGGGAATCCCAGTACAGATACTCTAAGGTGGATATCTTTTGAGCTGGCACCCAAAAGTATTTGCAGGGAAGTGTGAGGTAAGACACAGGACCTATAGTGCTTTGGATCTACCACAGGGAGATCTGACAAATGTACTTTCCCTGGAATGTCTCCACATTTGCCTCCCTTTAAAGCAGAATATTTTGTTTCCTCAACAGGTGTCTGCTGAGTCAAAATGGCTCAAAAACCTCTCAGCGATGATGAGAAATTCCTCTTTGTGGACAAAAACTTCGTTAACAACCCACTTGCCCAGGCCGACTGGTCAGCGAAGAAATTGGTTTGGATTCCATCAGAGAAACATGGATTTGAAGCAGCAAGTATCAAGGAAGAGAAAGGGGATGAGGTGACAGTGGAACTGGCAGAAAATGGAAAGAAAGTGACACTGAGCAAGGATGACATCCAGAAGATGAACCCTCCGAAGTTCTCCAAGGTGGAGGACATGGCAGAGCTGACTTGCCTCAATGAAGCTTCGGTGCTGCACAATCTAAGGGAGAGATACTTCTCAGGGTTAATTTATGTAAGTGAGACCAAGCACACACAGCATGTCCTCTTGCATGCACCTCCTCTCACAAGTAAGCCTGGTCACAGCCACTGCCAGGGATGAAGTCCTTGCATGTAACACTGCCGTGCAAGCACCAACCCTCCAGTCATGGCATCCTAAATCAAAACTCTATTTAGTTCCCTTTGTTCCACACAAAATTCCTGCTTCTTTAATAATTGCTTCTTTGCTTAATGAAATTAAAATACATGAAGGTTTCTTCCCCCAAACACACTGATTCTGAAAGGACAGTTGGCTTGGAAAGTACTTTCCAATAGCTGAACACCACCTCAGCCTGGCTGGTTGGGAAAAAAGAAAAGGCAAAATGCAATAGAGAGTTTTGGATAACTTCAATGTAAACCTGAACAAATTTCCAGCAACTTGTGAAAAGAATATATGGAAAAGTCAAATCATGCAGGTTTTGCTGAGGCAGAACTCCCACTCAAAGGCAGCTGACAAACTCTGGTTTAGTGGGTGCTTAAGCCTTGTATTCGAGTAAGTGAATCAGTGCACTGGAATTCACCTCAGCCTGCTCTCATGGACCAGTGTGTCACTGAATCAAAGTCATGCACACACCAAAACTCTTTTCCCCCATTCCTGGTCAACTTACAGATCAGCCAAGCCAGGGCAAATGATAACCTTCTCCATGGCCATGGGAATTAGGGGCAAGATTTTCTGGTCTTCCAGTCCACACAAGTATATTAACAGAAGTGTGACATTAATAACCCTTCAGTCTATCTGCATCAACTGTTAGCAAACTGCTCAGTAAGAAAGCCCAGAAAGTTTCCATGGACCTTAGCTCCTACCTGTGATTCCACATGGAGAATCCCTATACTCTGCAGCAGAAAAGTAATCCACAGTTCCAGTCTGTGAAAATTCTGTCTGCATGACAGACCACTGATGAGTGAAAGACAGTACAGAGCTTAAGTAACAAAGTTGGAGAAGCAGATGTAGAGCTCTCATTATTAATATGAGGAATGCTAAACTGGATAGTAGGAAATGAAGCAGAAAAGAAGATAGTTCCCTACAGTCCAACAAAGGAACTATTTAAATGTTATGTGTAACTTCAAAGAGCTAAACTCAAGGTCTTTCCTTCAGGAATTCACTAAAATGCACATCATCAAGATTCCTGAAAGAACCTAGACTTTCCATCTTGTCAGGGTGGGAGTTTGGCCCCACCTACTCTTTTCCCAGCACAGGCACCATCAGCTACTAAAACTGATTACTTTTTTCTTTTTCTGAAAATGTTCTGCATTGTTGCAAGGTCTAGAAAGAATTAGATGAAGGATAGTGGGATAAAACATGTGGGATTTATTCCTTTAGTGTTGTTGTTCCCAGCAACGCTCTGGCTCCAGGATTCACAATGTTTACTTCGTAGATCTTTTTTGTGGAATTTTCACTTTCTACAGGAAAAGAAAATTAATTTCAAAAATTGGATGATGCAGTTAGAAATTAAAACAAACCCAAAAACTTATCTGAAATCTGAAGTGTTGCTTCTCAAGAGATTAGATTTTAAGATGGCCTTTCCTTTCATCATAGGTAATTAGGAATGAAGGGCAAGAAGTGTGGGGTCACTAACTCACATTTCACACTGCTCAGAACAAACAGAACCTGCTTTGTCCACATGCAAATTTGATCCAGAATGATTACACAAATATCTATAAGACAGGAACACAACTTCAGAGGATTTGATAGTTGTACCTGCATTCATAGGCATGACTCAGTTTTCACCTAGGAGTGCAAGATGCTTTCCTAAACACAGGGAACTATACAGGCACGCTGGAAGCAAAGGTGGCATTCCTCTGGCCAAACAAGGCATTTACAATGCAGATGTGTGGGGTTTTTGCCAGCCCCCCTTAAATAGCCACCAGAAGTGGCTATCCAAGGAATACTCAAATTCAGCACTTCTATGGATATTATCCTTAAGACACTTCATTTTATATTCTGCCTCCAGACCCTCTGGGAAGAGATATGGCTGGAGGTCCCCCTCCCTAGACAGGCTGTTCCTAAAGCAGAGTGATTTAAGGCACAGAAGCCTTTTGCATACATGCTTAGCCAAGAGGCTCACTTACATCCAAAACATCACATACATTCACCTAGTTTCCCCAAATCCTTGCAAAGCAGATACCTAGAGCTACAGGTGGTGAAAACAATGGTTGACTTTCCTGAGGTGAGAGATGGTATCAGTCACAGTCCAGGTAGAAATGTGGATTCCTGAAATTCATCAGCTATACCGTAAGAATCTGCTTCTTGTGCCTCAAAGTCAGCTCTTCAAAAGTATGTTCCTGTATGCCTGTTGTGCAAAGACCTCTGCATGAGGCAAGCCAGGCAAATGCCCAAGAATCTCAGGGAAGGGCAGCCTCAATCAATTTTCTGAATTAGAAATTTACTCTTTTATTATCTTACTTGGCTCAGAAAGCAAACCTTGCTTATCCATTTCTTAATGCCCTTGGTGGTCATTCTAGGATAAAAAAAATGTTACTTCTCATGTGTATTGTCCTGGTAGCACTGAAGTTCATTTTGATGTGATTAACACACAGTTAAATTCTGAACTCCACTGACAATGAAAATACAGCACAGTGATTATCTATCTCCCACATCAAGGGTTCTAGCTTGGAGATAAAGCGAACCAGCAAAGATCTTGTTGTCTTACTTGAGACCATGGTGATGCAGTAACAACCCAAAACAAGAGGAGAGGTCTTTGTCACCACCTAGAGCACCCCAGACCCTGTCCTGCCCAGTGTGGAGCACCCAACTTGCTCCTTACCGCTGGAGGCTGCTGGATGCCCATTTGCTAATACCATATAAAGCACCCAGGCTGTGCTGAGGCTGTGTTGGGCCATTGCCTATTATGGTAAGGAAAGGGAAATCCCTGCACCCAGAGCCAAGCCAAGCCTTCCAGATGCCATTTTACAGTCCTGTGCTGCACTGCTTCCTATGGGGAAACCAAGCCATTCTTGGACACAGCTCTCAGGCTAAGGCATGGCAGCAGCTGCACACCACAAAGCACTTGTTCATAAATAAAAAATAAAATCCAGACCCACTTCTGTCTAAACCACAAGGAGCAGAATTTAATTTTTGGTGGTGTTTTGCTGTTTTCTTATGTTTTGTTTTCCTCCAGACAGGCATGGCTTTAAAACTAACAGCCATAGGCCTGCTGAAGTATCACAATATCCCTGCAACCATAATCTCATAACTTTGTAGATTTCATTTTGGGTTTTTAAACAAAAACCCCTTGTAAATTGCTTACTTTTAGCAATTGTTTGTGAAATATGGCTCATCCATTATCCTCTGCTGTTACTTGTGCTCCATTTCAACAGCTAAAGCATTCCAAAAATAAAGGAAAAATAAAACAAAAAAGAAACAACAATTAAGAAGAGCTGGAAGAACAGCTATCAGCTGGTAGCCAACATTCTTGTTTATGTATTTTTATATGAATACCTTCACTAAAGTAAACAGAAACCAGGTTTTTCCTTAAATTTCTTAAGGAAACAGTCACATCATGAGGGCATGACCACTCTGCGAAGACAGCTGGTTGGATCTTGAGTAAATTCTTTGCAAGGACTCTCATTAATCATTTTTGCTACATGCTCTTCTTACAGTCTTTTGAAAGCCCTCCTTCTAACACCAATCCAAGCTTCTCACCAAGGATTTCGGTTTACAAAATGTGACACTTACCTGAGCAGAGGACAGAATCTGGATGCCTCCTCCCTGGGGATGGTCAGGCCTTGGGCAGCTGAGTATAGTTGAGAGGTGTCCCTGCCTACAGTGGGGAGGTTGGAGCAGATGGTCTCTGAGGTCCCTTCCAACCTGAGTCATTCCAGAATTCTCTGATATAAATAAATGTTATGAATTGTTACAGTTGTTACATCATCACTGCTGAGGGGGATTCACTCTGTGCTGAAGCTGTAGTGGCACATCCTGGTGTTGCTACACAGTGCTAAATTCACATACTTTCCAGCAGCATGCTTATCAGAAATAACTCCTTGTGTACTTGGAAACCAACCATAGGAGCACCTTTTGAAGTCACTGCTTTGTTTGTTATGTTCAGCAGAACACAAGAGAGTGGCACTTGCTAAAATCCTGTTAGCTCAGTGCAGCTGGTGCTGCAGCTGGTGCAGGCATAGTAGATGACATTAATCCTGGGTTTTGTTTGAATTTCCTTGCAGACTTATTCAGGTCTCTTCTGCGTTGTGATAAACCCATACAAACAGTTGCCCATTTACTCAGAGAAGATTATTGACATGTACAAGGGAAAGAAGAGGCACGAGATGCCCCCCCACATCTACGCTATCGCCGACAATGCCTACAGGAGCATGCTGCAAGGTAGGCCAGCCCAGTGCCCCAGTGCTTGGAGACCACTGATGCCAGTGGGGGAGGCAACACCTTCTGGCCCCACATGTAGTAGCACAGGCAGAAAAGATCTGCTGTGGAGGGTGACATGGGCGTTCTAGAAGCTTCAGAGGAATTCTTTGGCAGGAACAGCACTCCACAAACACTGTGACTCAAAAAGGAAAAACAATCCTTTTGCCCATCTGTGTCGAGGCATGTGGGAAGGTTTCAAAGTCAAGCAAATAGTTTTGGCAAATACGGGCATGGAAAAAGCTTCCCCACCACCAGAGCAGAGTATTCCAAAGTTAGCTGCTAGCGCTGCTGGATCTGTCCACGCTGCTTCTCTCTCTTTTTCCCCTAGCAAAGCAAACTCAAACAATGTCTGGGGGCTGCTTTCATTACTTTGGAGCCCTGAATGGAGATGTGCTGGTTTGTAACAATAATGGTAAGGAGCAGCAATGGGAAAGCAGTCAGGCACCAAATAGTGCAAGTAAGACCTTTGAAACTCAAAGTCTTTTCCTTCTGCAGTCACCACTGACAGACTGAGGGGTTTTTGCTCTATGGAAAAATCATAGTTTAGGGATGAAGAAGGCACAGTAATGAATGCATGAATCTGTGACTCCCAGGCTGGGTGCTGGGAGGAAGAGGCAGCTTCTTTCTGTTCACTTTTTTTGGTGTTCGTAATAATTTCCTGGCCCCATCAACTCTTGGGGAAGCTTCAGGCCTCATTAGCCATGTGCCCCCTTTGCAAGGAATTCTTCTTGGCAGCAGAGAGAAGGGCGAAAACAAGCAGAAAGAAAAGAGGAGGGATTAGATCATCAGTTGAACCTTTAAGAGAATGCTCTTCCACTACCTCCCATCCCCACCACGCACAGCTGGCATGGCAGGCGGAGAGCAGTCCCACAGGAGTTTGCATCACAAGCCCAGGACACCCACGCTTCGCTTGCTTATTTACTTGCACGTGCCATTTGGAGTCCCTCCATCCCTGAGGAGGGCCCCAGCTGGTTTTAAAGCTGTGCTTTTGTCTGTAAAAACGTGCTCGTGTTTTGGGCATAAAACTAAACCAAACCTGAAAATAACTCTAATTATTCAGCCAAATTCTCTTCGCTTTGGAGTGGTGAAAGTGGGCTTCAAGACGACTGCGTGTGTGAGCACACGCAACACGGGCAGACACGGAGAGCTTCACTGCTCCTGTAAACATGTTTGCAAATGGAATAGAAACAAAACTTCTTACTTATAAACATGGATCAGGGCACTGAATGTTTTCCTTGTGAGATTTCAGTATTGTTCCTTATCTGGGAAACCTTCATAGTTTCTCCCTGACAAAGTCAAATATATCTTAGCTTCAGCAGACTGAAGAATTACGTTCTGGTACTTCGTCACCAGAGCCTCTTGGCCAAGATCAATCAGCTTGTTCAGATGTCTCAGGGAACCTTTATCTTTTGGTAAATCAAGCTTCAGTTTCTGCAGACCATTGGTCCTATTGTAGGGTCATCTTCTGGGAATCCCAGCCCTTCACATTCTCACCCTTTCTTCTGTCAGTACAAACATAGAGCAAAAAAGGCATGCAAACTGCACTCCTCTGCTTTAGAGTTTTACTTGGTTAATGTGTTCCTTAGAGATCATGTCCCATCAGAGTTGCTCTGGTAATAACACTTACCCATGGTTAACAGAAATCAGACTTTCTTCCAAAGATGCAGAAAAGCTGGTACCTCACAGGACACAGGAATTAACAAAGAGGGTCGCTGGCAGAGATAAAATTTCCACTTGTTTCAAGTGGTTCTGAGCATCTAAAAGCCTTGAACAAATCACATTTGTGCTGTCTCATGCTCAACTGGAGTGCTGGATGTCTTCTTGAATCTGCTGATTACCACATCACTAATGCAGTATGATCATTGCCCAGGCACAGTCACTGAGGCTCATTTCCAGCCAGAACAAGAATAAACTTCAGCTTTCTTTAATCTAAAAGGCTAAGAGAAAACAACATTCCATGAGAGCATTTGTGTGTATCAGTCCCCAGGAGCTACCACGGTGAACTTAAGTCCCACTCTTTGGCTTTACAGACAAGCTAGCTGATTGCTATTACACTTAGAGACTGCAACCATGAAAAATCACCTCATGCTTCTGCATCCACCTCTCTCTCATGTGTTTTGGATGAAGTAGTTCCTCAGTAGCACAGCTGCCATGTGGCTTGACCCCCATTCCAGCTCATGCACTCACAGCACCAGTCTTCACGTAGCCAGGATGTGAAACCGCTCCAGGTGAAAACTATTCCTTGCTTTTGCTGAATTAGTTTTAAGGTGAGTCACCCCCTCCTGATGCACAGTGTGGCTGCATTAATGCTGGTCACAGAAACAAAGAGAAGGCAGTGCAGGGCAGGAAAGAGGAGCTGGAGATAGGTGGATGACTTCTTCTTGCAGAAATGCCAGCTTTCAGTGATGATGGAGCTGAGAAGCCAGTCCAGTAAGGATGAGTAATTCTGTCGCCTTCTGCCATCTTCCCTGTATTCAGCAAACAGCAAAGTAGTGATAAACAACACAAATGTGAAAAGCCAGGTTATGCAGCAGTAGTAACAGATACAAAGTTTTCACATGGATAATTAGGCTTTTATTAAGTCCTCTATCAATAAATCATTGTGGAGAAGATATATTACAGCTTTCTGCAAATTCAAGAAGGTTATCTATTTTCTGCAAAGCCATTTTTATGCAAGCTTGAGTTAAAGATGGAAAAACAAACAACCTGGTAGTTACTGGGAGGTATGGGAGGAAAACACAGTTCCCAAGACCTCAGAAAAGAAGGCTGCTGTGGAAAGCCATCTGTTCCCTGTGTCCCCAGCAGGAGTGTACAGAAATGTCCCCGTTAGGCAGGGGAGGTATTAACAAATGTAAAGAAGTAGTAAGCGAGTGCTGGAGCATGACTTCAGTCTCAGTTTTGCCTTTTATGGTAGCGCTGCCAACTTGCTGCTTCATTGTGATAAACCGCCTGATTTTGTTTGTGATTAAGCAGAGCTAGCTAGGCTATCAAGAACAGAGGGGCATAGGATTCTTACAAGCCATCTGGAGGTGTTTGGTGAAAAAGCTAAGCATATTCCAGAAAAAGCAAAAAAAAAAAGTGAACTGCATGTTTAGGAAATCCAGTGGGGGTTAGAATGCAAATGCAAACCTCCATGCTGTTAAAAATTGAGGAGAAAGTAAAAACCCAACACATCCAAACCATGTAATTAGACATAGATGGATATGATAGTCTTCCAGGTAGTTTAAAAGGTATTAACCAAGAAGCTATTGGAATCTACAAGACGTATTTTGTTACTTTTTAAGTCCCAGGAATCAAGCTTAAGGAGTTTTCTTTGTGCAAGTCATCCTCTTCTGATAGATCTACTCACATAAAGCTGCAGATTCCCTAAACAGGACAGAGTCCTTTCTATAGAGTGAAATATTACAGAACAGAAATAGGAGTAACCTAATGGGATAGCCCTTGAAAGTAAATGAGAGCTATATCTGCAGCTCAAGTCAGACCAGAACAGATTTCACGATAGGTTTCATCCTCACCTTCTCAATTTGTTAGAACTGCTGAAGGAAGTAGAGTAACATCTGGAACGTCCATGAATCTATACAGGGTGGTCTGCCAGCATGGGCTTTTGCAGGATAGGCTGCATGGTTCAGCAGCGCAGGGCTGGAAGCTTGCTGTCAAAATATAGGGCAAGCTGGAAGGGGATAAGCTCAGCTACCAAGAGAGGAACTTGCACGAATTCAGTGGGGTGGGCTTGATGATTTCAAAGGTCTTTTCCAACCTGGTTAATTCAATTCTAGTCTAGTCTAGTCTAGACCCACAGAGAAGGTGCAAAACACATACCTTTTTTTCAGGAACTTTTCAGACTACAAAAGAAAGCTGGAAGCAAATAAATAGTTTTGATTTTTCCCTCCAAGGAGCCCCAATAGTTCTCAAACTGCTGTCAGTCAGTCACAAAGTACTGCTTCACCAGAAAGCATCTTCGGATAGACAGCTACCATCCAGCAGTCACTTCTTTCAATCTGAGTCTTTCCCTCCATCCCCCTCTTATTCCTAATTCAGAAGGATTTGTTCCCTCTACCTGCATGACTGGCTGGGATGATCCAAAGAAACCTGGATACTCAGGCTGGGCTTTTACAGCCTATTGTCTGTCCTAGGGCACGAGGTGCAAGCTCTGATCTTCCTAATACTTTTCTGCACTCATGCAAACTCACTGTTTGTGACATACCTTCAAGAAGGGGTTTTTACTTACTGGGGCAGCAATGGGCAGCAAAGAGTAGTGAGAAAATACTTGGCTTGCAGAAGACCAACTTTGTCTAATGTTCCCTGAGCTCAGAAATTCCACTGGCAACTCCATACCCAGAAGTCACTTTTATTTTCTTTATGGTATTTATGGGTTTGTGATGCAGTATCAATATATGCCCATGGTTTCTATTTATACAACAGGGTATTTTTAGCAAGAATTCTACCGTGTTCTCACTTTCTTAACTTAAAAGCAAGCCTAGCTCCTATCCTGCAGTGAAAAACATGGCTTAGGGCTCCTCCTCCCAAATGTTTATGCGTGGAAGAGTCCTGCTGTGCTGACTGCTGACAAATTTCTCCAATAGGAATTTAATGAGTCATTTTGCACCAATTTACAGAATAAAGCAGTTAAGTGGCACCATTTGCCATGTGAGTGATCACTAAAGCCCTCCCTGCTATAGCTATAGAGGAACTGGGAGTAGAACCAATACAAAGCATAGCAGAATCCTCTGCTGCTTTTCCTAGGCTGGCTGTGATCCAGGCAGCAATAGCTTACTAGGTCTAATTTATCTCCATTATCCTTACCCAGCACAGAAAGCTTGTTTATCTCACGGTATTTATTACATACAGGGTCAGTGATAGGGGCAAGCAATCAGATAGGTAGCCCTACAAGTCACCCCACACACTGAACATGAGGAAGGAGTCCACGTCTTACCTCTGACCACAGGCTCCACTGGGATCATGCTGCCTCTGCATTTGATAAATAGAGCCAAAAGACACATAAGCACTTGCTTCTGCCTTGATTATCTGCCTCAAGACTCAGATCTGTAAACTACACACACTTCTCAGAACTCTGTTTGACCTCCCTGGAAATTTCTTAGGTCAGATTCTTCTACAGCCTGAACAAGGTAGTCTGTGACAGCCTCACTCAAAGAAGGGCCAACTCCAATGCCAGGGCAGGTTGCTAAAAGCCTCCTTCAATTTTAAATCCAAATGGCTCCAAGGTGTGGAGATAACTCAGCTCTCTGGGCAACCTGTCCCAATGTTTGACAATTCCCACAGTAAAAAGAAAAATTATATTGTTCTACCTCAGAACTGATCACAGAAAACAGGTTAGTTGTGCATGTTTACAGAGAGGGCAAACTAAATCCTCCCATTACCACAGATTTTTCTGAATTCTTGCTTCAATGGAGCTTTACAAAATAGTTTAGCATCGTGGAGCACATCACACAACCTTAGTGGGCGTTCCTGTCCATCACTGCCTAAACTCTTAGCCTGAGAACAGCCTTTTGATAGAAAATTCTCTGTCAAAGTTCTGCAAGTAAAGAGAAATTCCCAAAGCATAAGCAGGAAGGGACGCTGCAAGCAGGTTGTGGAGCTGGGATGTAATCCTAAACCTTCCTGCAGCATTAGAGAGTCCTGGACTCTGCTGCACAGAAGCCTCCTCCATGCCTCACACAGGAGAAATGGAGACTTGGGCCCACCTTTTTTATAAATCCTGATCCAAAATGTGTTTGTTGGTCCTGTCTGTGTCTCTCAGTCTGAAATGAAAGAGAGTTCATTATTCAGGTAGTTGAATTGCTCTGCTTTGAGTTGCTCTGCTTTGAAAATTCAAAGCTTTGCATGACCAGCTTAAAACATTCTCGGTTTTGATGCCTTATCTGTCCAGACTGTCTCCAGTGGGCTGCTGGCCATTACCTCATAAGCACAGGAAAAACCTGAGTGTCAGGTTTGAAATTTTCCATTATAATCTGCTTATAGGGAGCTGATCTTTTTGCTGTCCTCATTACAGTTCATCTCTAATGGAATTTACCAAAAAATAGTTGTGAACTCTTAACCTTTTGTTCATTTTGGGTACAAAATATTTCCACTAGAGATGGTCATTTAAATGCAAGGGCAAATTAAAGAAGATGTGAACCCGGTACGTTTGGCTAATCATGGGTTGTCAGGGTTTGGAGGGTCCAAGCTGTTCAGTGTAAATCCTTACACATATGAGTGCTCCTGGCAGGACAGGCATTTTCCCTAATTAATGGCTCTTTTTCTTTATTCACAGATCGAGAAGACCAGTCCATCCTGTGCACGTAAGTGAACCAATCTGCTTGAGTACACCTCACTATTACAGTGCTATGCTTTATTCAAAATTGATTCAGATTCTGATGGACCACGCTGTCCTCTCCTCTACTAAGCCTCAGCTCCAGCCCTAAATCTGCCCCAGCAGATTCACTTGGTGATAAAATAAAAAGCGGCATCAGCGTCATAGGAAGCCTTAATGAGCAAACTTATTTCTTTTAACTGACTTTTTGAATCTACAGATTCAATAGTTTGCAATGAACAGCCAGAGAGTGTGGTGGTAAAACTCTGTGTACAGAGAGAACAAGAGATTCTAAAAAGTTCCTAGAGGAAGCTGAGGAACTGAGAGAATTGAGGCACTGAAGGCATCCTGGGTGCTTACTGCACTGCTTCTCAGTGCTGGCTGTCTCACCACAACCTCCCAGTTCAGCTGCCATTGCAGAAACCTCTAATCTTTTGTTCTTGTGCCGTTGCTCTGTGCTAATTGCATACACTGGAGCTAGCATGGGGAAGGTTTGGTACCTTCCTGCTGGCAATGGGCACCCACCCTGGGGCCTGTGCACAAGGCTGGGGGCTCAGCAGCCCTGCATGCATTGGAGGTTTCTGCAGACCCTACACCATCAGTTTAGGCACCAGTGAGATACCAGCTAAGCCAGCCCTCTTCTGGACTCTGACTTTGCTGTGTCCCAGCTTGCTGAAGGCCTTCTCCTTGAGTTTTGGCCTGCCAGTGTGGTTCAGCTGTTGTGGTCAGGCAATAATTTAATTGCAATGAGCTTTGTGGTGCACAACTGACTATTCCACAAACTCCCACTGGGTTATTATTCCTACTGATTCTGCAAAGCACTCAGACTGTTGAATTGGACAGGGATCTCCTAGCTGAGATCCTCAGGTTTGACCTTTTCTCCATTCCTCTGTTGCTAGTTGACTTTATGTGCCTGAATGCCACTGAGGATGCTTTTGATGTAATATTGTGTTTGCTATATTAAGCATCTTCCAGTTTTCCTGATCAAAGGTATGATCAGATTCTATGTAAGTGCTAGCTGTTTTTTGCAGAGGATGGCATGCATATTACTTATAGAAAGTTCATGCAGTGAGGCTGTAGTTTCTTAAGCACCGTAAACACATTGTCAAAGTGTTGCCACTGAATATATATTTACACTACTGATCATCAGTCACACAGTTACTTGTGAGTGCCACTGTTGACTGGAAAGAAAAATGATCACCTAGGAAATAGTAAAAATTCTATTCTGTACCTGGTTAGAACAGCTCTAACCTTTCCTGCAACAAAATTCCATTACATCTAAGTATATCAATCAAGAGTTTGTCCTACAATGCATTAATACCAAGAAGAAATCTAAAACTGCTTCAATGATGAAATAAAAATCTACCATCACACTCTTCCCAGGAAGAAGCAGGTCATGGTAATGAAGACTAATTTCTGATATGCATTTCCTCTTCCATTCCTGTACTTCAGTTTATTTTTCCATTAGTAAATCTTCAAATCTTCTTTTAACTTTGGGACACCAGAGTTTTTTAAGAGAGAGACTTACTTTTGCAGATCTATGCCTCTCTGCTCATGAAAATCCGCTGAAGGATCTCCTTCTAGCAGCTACCATATATTTAAAATGCCTTTGTTTTTTCTGGTCTTTCACACCAGTAATACCTAAAAAAGAATGAAATGCCTTTCCCATTTTGAAAACAGCCACAGTAAGCAATTCATCAAGATGTTTAGAGTAACTGCTGTGTGTTGGGTGATCCATGGCTTAGAACAGCCCTCACACGTCTTTTAAACCAGAAAGATTAGTCCAGCTCAGAGTGATGTACACACAACTTTAACCACTGCTGGTTTATCATCCCTGTTGCCCTTATTTGTCTGTACAGAGAGAAAAAAAGTTCGCTTGGTTTTCAGCTGTCAAGTGGAAACAATCTGCATAATTTTATAAAATGCTACAGAAGTTGCTGTGGCTGAAGGGACTGTGTACAAGTTTCAGCTTAAAAACCACCTTGAATGAATGAGAAAATGTCTGATCAAAATTCTGAACGACTGGGGTAGCCAGTGAAGCCTGTGAAAACAAAAGCTTGCTAAGCACTTGATTTGGACAAATAATCAAACACTTTTTCATTACCTTTTACTGGTTTTTTAGACATACATTCAGTTTGAATGGCTTCTATACAAACATATGGTAATAGGGTGCTGTTTCCACATTAATAGGAAAAATATTGGGTGAGACAGTGACCAACCTGCCCTTTTCCCCTTCCTCCCCTCTCTCTTTTTGGCAAAACTCTCCAAAGCCTCACCCGGCCCCAGGACCTCAGCCCAGTTTCTCCCCTGACACATGTTAAGAAGCAGAGTTATCTAGAACATCCTCCAAAATGCAAAGCCCCATTAGTCAAAAGAGGCCTCCACAAGAGAGCTGAACTCTTCTTTCCCAGCTCAGTGAATCTCCAAGGCTGGAGCTGGCAAGCATTGCTGCCTGGCCGTCTCCCACACAGATCTCTTGTGTGGCTCTAGCCCCAGGGTGGAGCTTGGTGCTGAACCAGCTCGCTCTCTTCTGGGATTCTTTTTATAAGTAAACTAGGGGGATCAGCGAGCTGGCTTCTGAGACACAGCTCTAGGACAATGATCTTCATTATCTTTGCACATCTCATAATGCAGGATGAAGGCTGCCAAGCCCTAATGTGCTTTGGAGCACCTCTTTGAGCACTCTCCAGAGGCTCTGCCGGATTGAGAGATGTGTGAACGGGCAATTTTTGTGCAGTAAATGCTGGAAAGAAACCTTGCTGTTACTTTGCAGAAGTTTACAAAAGTGGAATTAAGCAAAGTCTTGTATCATAATACAGAAAGCTTTCAAATGTTCATCCAGAGCCTACACTTTTTACACTGATATTCCCAGTTTCACCCAAACATACCAGAGTCCTAGCTATACCACAGGCTTACCCCACAACAGTGGGGCCACCTTGCTAGTCTCAACTTGTCCTAATTTAGAAGCCTATTTTAACCAGGATAACTTTAAGGTGAAGGTAATGGAATCATGGAGGATTTAGTAGCTCATGTGGACCAAAAGCTCTATTATAGCTGAGTACTACACACATGAGCTTAGGTGCTTTGAATCCTATATGGAGCTCCTAAAACAATGCCTGTCAAGAAATGAGGAAAGAATAATTTTAAACTATGCCACACAATGTGAGAGTGCTGCTTCCAGAAGATCAAGCTTGCAACTCTAGAGGAAACTTCTGCTCTGGGAAAGGCAAGGACTTTCTTTAGAAGAAAAACCTTTTTTGGGAAGTAGATACAGTAATGTTGGGCTGATCAGAGCTGTGCAGTGGGACCTGCCTTTGAACTGTTTTTTTGTGTGAGCTGGCTTCAAAGAACAGTGCTGGCAGCAAACATGCTGCCTCTACGTATGGCAGGCAACAAGAATAATTCGAGATGCCTCAATTGAACAAATCAGCAGTTTGCTAGCAAAAGATCATGATTAGGACAGTGGTAACAGGGTTTATATGGTGAACACCTACTTTGGAAAATAATTTAGGGGTAAAAACTGAGGAAAACCAACCCTTGAAAGAGAAGAGGCAATGCATCCTGGGAGGAACCTCATTGTGCACAGCCCATGTCCAAAACCACTGAAAGATGCATTCAAGAAAAAAGACTCATCTTCACAAATTCAGTCACTGAGCTTGAGAAAGCACACAGAGTTTAAACCAGGTGGGATTCTTCATTCCACCTCACAATGAAAATTGTTTCCCTCAGCCCAAAAATTATAGTACTTCAAGGCATGAGCAAAGAAAATCAGCATGTTGTGGCTCAAGACTTGTAGGAAGAATTTCATCCATCTGTAAAGCAGACTAAGAGATTCACATGCTCTCTTCCTACTGGGTCTCTACCCTCGTAAGCTTCTTTATATTATGAGGCATGGAACCTGATCTAGCCATTCCTCCTCATTAGTTAGTTATCAAACACACAGTATTTTATCACTGAGATGAAATCTAGACATTGCCACACAGCTGTGATGCATCCTTCAGAGTATGAGGGCTGCTATTTAACAAATACATGTTTATCAGACCTGTCTGTTATCATGGACATTTAAAGATTATCTGCTGTGTTGAAAAATTCAATCTATTCATCAGCTATGAACATTATCCTTCATTATTTATTGACCTTTCAGGGGTTTTTTCGTACTTGTAGCTATTGAGATCCTGCCTTCTTTTCCATTTCACGTTGAAGAACTTTTTATCATCCACTTGAAAAGGAAGTTCTAGCCTCCAAGTGTATCTGCAGGGGGAAAAAAACAAACAAAAAAAAAAAACCAAAAAGAAGGAAACCCCTCAGCCTGTGCAGGAGCAAAGAGTTAAAGATGAAAGCAGGGAATAAAATGTTGAGTAACTTCAGCATTAGAGGACGGTAGGCTAATTACAAGTAAAATGATGCCTTATATGGTAATACTCAGAGGGAGTCAGGGGAAAGCCAAATGATGGGCACTGTTGCCCTGGGAGAAAGGAAATGCAATTCCTGTAGTGATGAACTACAAATAACCTTTAATAAAATAGAATAGTTCAAAGCCTGGAGTTTGTTTGAGGAAAGTCCTTCTATTTTAATTTTTTTTCCCCAAAGAAACAAAGTTGTAAGGTAGATTTATTTGAAAACTTTGTATGTATATGTCTTCAAATTGGAGTGTTTGGTTTGGAATTGTTCCCAGGACACTTAATTTTTATCAATAAAACATGGAAATGTTTTAGCACTGAAGCCCAGGCAGAGATGAACCCGGCCTCTATACTGTGCAAATTAACCCAAGTCTTGCGAAAAGGAACGTGTTCATCTCGGTTACTTCTGGCTGAAACTCTAAAAGGCAGAAGAAACAATTCTCATCATGTCATAACCCAGGCAGGAATTGTTTCTGGTTTCGTAAGGTTTACATCAATGTCATTCCATAGTGAAATTTCTGCCCAGCACCTACCATATTTTTTAATGTCCATTTATCACTGCTCCTTCGGTAGGAAAAATTAACTCCTGTATTTCCTATTTAGGAAAAGAAGCAGAACTGCAATGGATCCAGCTAAAGAGTTTCAAGAGAGCTGACAAATTCCATGGGATTTTTGAATCTATTGTTCTTTTTAATTTTAAACCCATTTCAGTTTAAATCCAAAGACAAAGAGGTCAAATTTACATTTAGACTGTTGCCTTCCTCACAGCACTAGCTTAACATGTTTGGAAAAACTTGTTCACTACATCCACACCCACTTTACTGCTCTTTTTTGATTGCTGAGACAGGACAGTATAAAAACATTTTGATCTATATAATCATCAGAGCCAAAGGTATTTAGAAGCCTTGAAATGACGAAAGGTGACAGCGAGGGAAAAGCAGGTTGAAAATTTTCTTCTGAGAAAAGGCTGTGCAAATCTGGTCTTTGTACCTGTGCTTTGAAAGCTACTGTTTTGCTTTAAAAGAGGGCTTATGAGTTAGAATCATAGAATCAGTCAGGGTTGGAAGGGACCACAAGGATCATCTAGTTCCAACCCCTCTGCCATGGGCGGGGACACCTCACACTAGATCAGGCTGGCCAGAGCCTCAAAGTTGTGAATAAACTTAACCTGAAAGTCCTCTGGGAGTGAAAAGCTACCAGCGCTTTCATGCTTCCCAAGGGACAACGCACAGACCCAATCTGGGAAGCCAGTTCTGCTGGTCAGACATCTCCCCACTCGAGATGTTCATTGCTACCCTATTAGGAGGACAGTCCTACCTTTGGTCCCACTGAATTCAAGAAGCATTTGAAAATGGAGTTCAGATGAAGGAGGATCATTTGCTTATTATCCAGCACTAATACAGGCTATTAGTCTAATGCCAGAGTTTCAGGAAAGGAAACTATTGTATTGCTGCTGCTGTTTTTTTCTTACTTCTGTACCACATCATACTTGATTTTGTATTTTTTGGTCTTAAAATACAAGCACACTCCTTGCCAGCTCCACTTCTCATAAATGTTAATGTTCAGATGCTGCCAAGCAAGATGAACTGCTGTTCAAAAATGCATCATGTTTTACAATTGCCTTAAATGGCCCAGTGTCCAGCCCCAGTACTAATGAGACAGAGATAAGGCTCTGATGCATGCATGGCTCTTTGCACGCTGAAGTCAGGTGGATTTGGAGAGATGCCGTTCAGGGGTAAACACTAACTGAGCCAGGCAGTTTCTAGTCCTGTTTTTGTGCACTAAACACATGATATGGCAGAAGGACTCCACTAGTTACCTACCTTCTTTTCTGTTACTTTCTTTCCCCTCAGAGGTGAATCTGGTGCTGGCAAGACAGAAAATACCAAAAAGGTCATTCAGTACCTGGCTGTTGTTGCTTCATCACATAAGGGCAAAAAGGACACCAGCGTCACTGTAAGTGAGCTCTTCATATTCAACTCTTCACCAAGTCTGTTGGACTGTACTGAGCTGTGATAGCAGCAAGTCAACATCTGTGGCTTGCCAAACAGTTGACATAGTAAGAGTACACAATTATGTCATAGCTCTATGTTTATGGAAAAAAAAGCTTGTTTGACACTCCCTTAGGCATCAAATCAGAATATACTTCACTAGCAGAGAAATATTGGTAGCCTTCCACATGCATAGCACCTATTTATATCCTCCCATGAAGACCCTGAACTCTGCAAGGGCTCCGGTCCTTATTTTACCCTTGCCCCCTGGGAACTAAGTAGTTTGGGAAAGCTTTCAACTAAGACATTGCCCAACTGCATCACAGAATCATAGAATCAATAAGGTTGGAAAAGACCTCAAAGATCATCAAGTCCAACCTGTCACCCAACAGCTCATGACTACTAAACCATGGCACCAAGTGCCACATCCAATCCCCACTTGAATACCTCCAGGGATGGTGACTTCATCACCTCCCTGGGAAGCACATTCCAGTGGCTAACAACTCTATCTGTGAAGAACTTTCTCCTCACCTTCAGCCTAAACTTCCCCTGGTGCAGCTTGAGACTGTGTCCTCTTGTTCTGGTGCTGATTGCCTGGGAGAAGAGACCAACCCCCTCCTGGCTACAACCTCCCTTCAGGTAGTTGTAGACAACAATAAGGTCTTCCCTGAGCCTCCTCTTCTCCAGGCTAAACAGCCCCAACTCCCTCAGGCTCTCCTTGTAGGGCTTGTGCTCGAGGCCTCCCCCCAGCCTCGTTGCCCTTCTCTCACCATTCAAGAGTCTCAATGTCCTTCTTAAATTGAGGGGCCCAGAACTGGACACAGTACTCAAGGTGTGGCCTAACCAGTGCTGAACACGGGCACAATGACTTCCCTGTTCCTGCTGGCCACACTATTCTTGATGCAGGCAGCATTTAAACTTGCAGAGTTTTGATTGGCTTTGTTAGCAAGTGAGTTTTTTCACTAGCTGGTGAAGAGTCCCAGTGGAAAACCTGTCTTTTGTTTGTATTGCTCTGTCAGAGAGAACAATTTTTTAACAGTACTTTGTTCCTCCACAATTTGTAATAGTCTTGCCTTAGTGGCCAAAGTTTGTTTTCTTGCTCTGAACCATAATACAAGCTGCTACCTGGTCAGTTCCCAGAGATGACGAGTGTGGCTGGGGCTCTCAGCTGCCTTTCCAGGCCCTGGGGTCATTACTTGAGCTTCTGCAAAACACAGCAGTTCACTTTGTGATAAACCAGGCTTAGTTCAGGAAGTCATTCCAGTGTGTCCCAAATGCAAGACTGGCTCCAAATGAAGTAATTAGGGTAGCAGGAAACAAAGTAAAAACCTCCCAACCACACCTGTGCATGGTCTGGCATCTGCCCTTGTCTGCTCTGCTTGGCAGCAGACAGAGGACTCCAGGGCAAAGGGTGTCCAGCGTGGCCTCTTCCAGCATAAATAACTGTTGTGTACATGCAGCAGATTCCGCTTTGAGGCAGGACAGGAAGTAGATGTCCCTTTTTCATAGTATCTTCTAGAACTCTGTGATTAAATTTTGTGGAAACAGTCCAACACTAAAGTAATTATTTTCCTTTGTTGGCTGTTTATGCAAAAAATCTTATTTGTTCCTATTGGGCCCCTGCTCAGTGGCTGGGGAAATTAATTTGTGGTTTCAAGGCCATCCCTAATGGGCATCTAACTGCAGTTCCTGCTGACTCCTCTGGGAAATTACATGAATCTTGGGATCAAATTGGCCCTGAGACAGACCTGAAGGCAAATATCCACCAGTTAGGAGCTGAAAGAAAGTCTGACCTGTTCAACAACATGTTGACAAACAGCAATTCAGTGAATGAGACTAATAACACTGCAACATCAGTCATTAAAAACAAATGAATAGCAAAAATGCCTCAGTTGTACTAGAGAAGAACTGGGGGTTTGCCCTAAAACATCTGTCCTTGTCTGGTCCTGGGAGGCTAGTCCAGGACTGTATGGAAGTGCCACCCCTTTGCTCCAGGGTTTGGGGTGGGTTTTATTCCAGTTAAAATGCTCTCTACCTGTTACCGGTATCTGTACTGCTGGTATGTCTGCGGTTGACTTTCTGTGTTTGTGTTCCTGGTTTAATTGCATGGAAACTGTGTATTGGTTATTTTAATGCAGGACAAAGCAATAAACATGTCTGTGTAATGGAAATGATACTGACATTTGTTTTATACCATGTTATTCAATGCAGCAAGGTCCATCTTTTTCTTACGTGAGTAACTTAGCCTGTTTGGTGTGTGTTCAAGGCACTGAGTGCAGACCTGCATGCTATTGTTGCACCTCCAACATTTAAGAGAGATTTTGTTGAAATATGTTGTGTGATACAATTAAAAGCAACAATAGCACCAAAGGCTCTCACAAATCAACTCTAACTGTGTCAGGCTCCATGGTAAAGGATGAGGTCTGGCACAGGCAGGGTCATCTTTCCAGCATCACTCTCTTTCGTATGTGTGTGTTTGAATCAAATTTCCCACGATCCTGAAAGAGCCACTCAGCCTGAAGCTGAGCAATGTGATTTCTGAAAGAAAACACCCAAATGCTTTTTGTGCTTCAGGCTGAACTTTTTAGGACTGTTGTGAAATAATTCCTAAACCTCACAGTGTTTGGTTGATTTGTTTGGCTGCATGCTTTCCATTTGATACTGCTTTCAATTTTACTTGTACATTTTCATGTGACTGTTGAGAATTGTTCACATCCACAAAAGTTAGCATGCTCTTAGCTTGCTGTGATGTGTACCAGAGCAATTCCCACTGCAGCAAGTGTCTGCAGGTGTTACAGCAGCTTCTTACAAGCCCTCATAGGCCCTCCTGTATTCTGGCATGCTGTATCAGCATACCAATGCTTTGGGAATATAGGCAGGTCAGCTGGAATATTCTTTCTGCTTCTGTGCCAGGCAAATGGGAATATTTTTTTAATGGGTTTATTTTTCCCCCCTTCTGACTGCTGCCTCTCAGACTTCGGCTATGGTAAAAGGCAAAGTATTGCCTCTTAGTTCTTCATTTGACAAGCTCCCCTAAAAAAATATTTAAAAGAATAAAATCATTGCTGGCATAAGCAACTCTGTGGAGACTGGGAACTGCATACAATGCTGTTAAAGAGACAGTTTTACACCTCAAGTACATGTTCTCATTATGAGCAGGTGGTACCTCTCTCAGTTTAGGCTCTCTCTTTGCTGCCACCACCTGATTTCAGCAACACCCTCTGCTTACAGCGGAGTTCATAAGTTTACAGAGTGCAACTGGGAAGAGTTGCTGAGTACAGAAAAACTTCAGGGACTTTTAGGAATTTATTACTTATTCCAGACTCCTAGATTAATTTGGTTTGAAATCTGCCTTCCCTCTTCCCACAACTCTTAGGCAGTAAGTCTGGGGAGATTTTTGATCGGGTTTTTCTTTACTTTTTTCAAATTCAGCCTTGATACAAGCCTCAGGTTTCAAAAGATCAATGCTCTCAGGAAGGTGCTCATTTTCCTTTCTTACGACCATGCAGTGAAGTTCAGCTATTTGTTAACAATCTGCTGGTTTATAGTGATAGTTTTGAGGCAGCTTTCATCATCGCTTCCTAAGTCACAAGACTTTCAGGAATGGCCTTTAGAGAAAGATTACCAGTTTTGCACACTGAGGAGCACCTTCATTTTCCAAATTATTTCACCTAGATTCAACCTAAATATTGCCAGACTTTCTAATTAAAAATATCTAAATGATATCATATTATCTATCAAGGACTCTCTGCTTTCAGGGTGAGTCATCTGACATAATGCATGTTACTGCAGAGTAGTAGTCAGAGGATAGCATGACAAGAAGCAAATGTGAAAGGGAGTGACCTCATAGGACAGAGCTGAATGAAACACTCATAAAAGCTGTGTTTATAAGCAAAGGATTTCTTCAACTTCACTGATTTGTTTACACACAGGAGTATTAAATGCATGTATTTTTCATTGCATGGTTTGTTTCATTAGCAATTACCAATCACAATTAACAAGATAATACAAATTTGGTGTCTTTGCATGAGAGTTCATTATCCCAGTTTGAAATACATCAATGCATTTGCATATTTAACCTATATAGCCTTGCATGGAACGTTATTAATAGACTTGGGGAAATGTGCTTTGTAGCTTTGTGCTGCGTTACATTAAAATGATTCTTGGCAAGTTACTCTAATTACATCTTCATTTGCTAGCAAAGGATATCAATAAACTAACTTGAAAAAGACATGCTAGAGGTTTCTTTTAGAATGCCCCTTCTAAAAAATATGTTAAACTGGAAAGAAAAAAAACAACACTTGATATTGAAAGACCCTTTTTAAAAGAAAGGCCAGTCGTGATGCTAACCAGATTAATAGACTGACCTGTCACAGGCAACAGAGCTGGAAAAGGGTTATGTGTACAGGACAGCAGTCAACTGCACAAATACATAAACACAGAGATTAACTGCAAATGAAGACAAATCCACATGAAGTGCAGTGCTCACCAAATAAAGTTAGAGGCTTCGATTATCTCTCACATTTGTCTCCAGTGTACATGCATTGGTTTTAATTAAGTAATTATGAAGCTTTGGGCTAACTGCACCTGAATGAATTCTAGGGTGAGCTGGAAAAACAGCTTCTGCAGGCAAACCCTATTCTTGAAGCTTTTGGAAATGCCAAAACTGTGAAGAATGACAACTCCTCCAGATTCGTAAGTAGGAGACATCCAGCTGGGTCTGGGGTGGGGGAAGGTACAGCATCTTCTAAAACAGTGCACAGACATTGGCCTTAACAGTACTTCTCTAAAGAGCATCCTAAACCCCCTAAAAAGCATTTGGAATTCCTCTCTGAATAGGAATTTTGCCTTACAGAAGATTAAAGATTAGTTCAAACTTAACAGTACCGTTGTCTCCACACAATTCAGCAGTCTCTGCATGGCCTTGCAGTTAGTTCCTGCTCCAGGACATGTTCCCTTTCAGCATATTTAAAAACAAAAATCCATGCTTTCTTATAAAGTGTGACTGTGACTTAGCAAGAGCAGTTAATAAATTCAAAACTACAGGAAAGAAAAGCCTCACAGATTCAAGTTAGAATGATGTGAGCTGAGGGCTGTCACTATTTGCTGACAGCTTTTTCTGGGAGTGGAAGCAGATGGCCGTTTTTCCTGTAAACCCTCTTCTCCCATCTCTGTTCTCTCCCTGAAAAGTCCAGGGATCCAGGCAGACGAACCTTAGCATAGGGACCTTGTCACTGACCTTTTGGAAACTGAAGTAGAAAACAGATGTTGTCATAACCCCAGCTTCCAAAACCTGGCCCAGCAGGGAGGACTCCTTTTCTCTAAGGGCCTGGATGAAATGTGGAGGCAAGTTTCTGCAGAAGGAGTATCAAAGAAGTTCACTTGCTTTCTGGCTTTTCCACGGGTTGCCCCAGCAGGAGGGAGTCAATCACGTTACTGTTAAGAAGACAATGTACCTGTCTTATTAAGCTAATATTGGAAAACCTGGCACAACCTGAAAGAACAGCCCAATCTAGATCTGCTTTCCCTTCACAGGGCAAATTCATCCGCATCAACTTTGATGTGACAGGCTACATTGTCGGAGCAAACATAGAGACTTGTATCCTTTTCAGATGAGCTGCACTGGAAACTAAGTAGGGTGAGCAGAAGGAAGTAAGATAAACAATCCCTGTTGCATGCCTAAGAAAGGCAAATATTGCTGAGGCTGGTGTAAACAAAGATGGAGGGAAGTGGCTCCATTTATGCTGATACCAGCTTCTCCATTTGTTCTGCTCTTGGATTTGCATTTTCAGGTCTGTTTCCTCATCTATAGCAAAGTGTGCATTTCCTCACACATGGCTTCAGAAAATGGAAGCACCACACCTATGGCAACGGCAGAGGACTTTAAAAACCAAGTCCCAGCAATGCAGTAATGGAAACGGACAGCTTTGTGGTTAGGGTTGCATGTGATCTTGGGAGCCATGCAGTCATTTTGTTTTGAATCAATAACCTTGATGTACAGACATATATGGCAAATTCAGCTTACCCTGACTTTTCTTGCCAGGCACTGTTGCCTCTTCCATTGGCCATGTTTATAAGACAGTGTGTTTTAATGAACAAATGAATAAGTAGCCAGACTCCTCAGTGCTGCATTGCTCATCTTTGCATAGAGAAGCAGCTGCTTGCTCCAATATAAGCAGTGAAGGCCCTTGTTTCTTGGCTGTAGCATAAACAACAGAAAGTTTATCTTTCTGTGCTTATTTTGACAAGCAGCCTTTAGAAAAAAAATCAGGGCTGTTGGGGTTTTTTTTTGTCTTGACAGAAGTTTTAGCTATAGCACTTAAAAAGTGAATCACTGACTGGTGGTGAAATATTTACACTATTGCCAGCTTCATTTTTAGGAGCGTAGTCACAAAAGTGGCCCATAAGTAAGTTCACTTTTATTGCTTTCATACCTACAACACTGGCCTCAAGACAGGAAATAGATACAGTCATTGTGGTGAGAATTACACCAGAGCTCCTGGCACAAAATTAGGCACAGGTTCATGTTAGACAAGCTCTTGGCCATGAAAATGATCAGGGGGCTGGAGCACCTCTGCCATGAGGACAGGCTGAGGGAGCTGGGGTTGTTCAGTCTGGAGAAGAGGAGGCTCCAGGGAGACCTAATAGCAGCCTTCCAGTACCTGAAGAGGCCCTACAGGAAGGATGGAGAGTGACAGGAGGAGGGGCAATGGCTTCAAACTAGAGAAGGGCAGATTTAGATTGGATATCAGGAAGAAGTTCTTTGCTATGAGGGTGGTGGAACACTGGCACAGGTTGCCCAGGGAGGTGGTTGAGGCCCCTTCCCTGGAGATATTCCCTGGAGATCAAGGTAAGGCTTGACAAGGCCCTGGGCAGCCTGGTTTGGTTGAGGATGTTCCTGCTGGCTGCGGGGAGGTCAGCCTAGATGACCTTTGGAGGTCCCTTCTGGCCTGGACCATTCTATGACTCTATGATTTCAACAACACTATCGATGGCTCTGAGGCTGATGGCACAATTAAGGAAGGACTGAAATACGCTGTTGGTTTGTTTTTAACACACTTGACAACCAGATCTGCTTGAAAAATCCCGAGCAATTCGTCAGGCAAAAGATGAGCGAACCTTCCACATCTTTTACTACCTGATTGCTGGAGCTTCTGAACAAATGAGAAGTAAGTGACTTGCTAATGATTCTTGGATCTCATGGAACAGTCTCAGCAATGCTTCACCTCAGTAATTATTCTCAATTTCTTTAAGCCTATGTAATTCAATCCTTTCTGCAAATAAACAGTGCTTTAGCTGTAGAAAATAATTCCCTCAAGGGAAGGATAAAAAAGCTTCAACTGATGCTCACCTGAGACAGGTTGTTTGCAGTTTATGGGATGTTTCAATCTACAGCAGGTGCAAACCCATTCGGATCCCATTGTGAAGGAAACTGAGAAGACTAATAGAGAAGAGAATTCATCATTTTCTTACACAAAAGAAGCTGTGGTTTTAAAATAAATTAAGATAATGTCTTCCTCACAGCACATTATCACCCTGTGAACCCATAGCTTCAGCATGCTGAGCATGTAAAGAATATAAGGATTAGACATAACAGTATGTATTGAAACATCATGGTTCAAATATAGTATCTCTTTAAATCACTGGTTGCAAAAGAATGTATAAAGCAATAGATAACTCCATATTTTACCCTGGGTTTTTTTTGTGCTGCTCTTTTGTTGGCTACAGCATAGGACTGAAGAGCCTTTTGGGTCGGCCAGCTATGGTTGTTACCTGATATGAATCCCCACAGGGAGAGGTGTAATTAAGTAGGTTACACATGGTGTGAAGTGAAAATCTGTCAGGAAGAATGGCTCAGATTTGAGTCCACAGGGTGCAAAATCACACTGAGGGGCAGAGACATTCCTCAGTTACTACTGGAAACTTAACACAAGATTGCAAAATGAAGAGTTAGGTTGAAAATACACAGCACAACATCCTGAAGTTCTTGCACAAGCATAGTCTTCCTTCAGTGAAACAGAAGGGTTCCTGTGGTCCAGTGGGGGAACTTAGAAGCCAAAAGCACTAAGCTGGTGCACTTATGTGAAGCTTTTCTTCTTTGCTTTTAGATGACCTGCTGCTGGAAGGCTTCAACAACTACACCTTTCTGTCTCACGGCTATGTGCCTATTCCCTCTCAACAAGATGATGAGATGTTCCAGGAGACCTTGGAAGCCATGAAAATTATGGGCTTTACTGAGGAAGAGCAGATCGGTAAGAATTGTTAGCAACACTGGATTCAAGGCATGCACCTGTAAGTGACACCATACAGAGATGACTGTGGATGCAAACTGCCATGCCCCAAGTGACACCTTGTGGCAGAAACAGCATCAGCCCATGGCTTCAGCCTTGGACCAGATGTGGAAGCAGAACTCTGTCACATCTCACCCCTGCATCAGTGACTGAAGGTTGCCAAGGAAAAAAAAACTGTCTTGCTTTGCAGGGCAGCAGTGCAAATCCCAGCCTTAGTAAATTTAGGTGATGTTCCTGTCAGGGTGTGTGTAAAGGTGGTGACAGCAGCATTCTCTGCTACAGTAGGAGTAGTGTCTATGCTGTTCCTTAACTATATTATCTCTTTCTCTACAACAGCTATACTGAGGGTTGTTTCATCTGTCCTACAACTGGGTAATATTGTCTTCAAGAAGGAGAGAAACACTGATCAAGCTTCTATGCCAGACAACACTGGTATGAATTTGCCACTTAAAAAAAAAAAAATATTACCATTAAGAAAATAAATTAATTAAAAAAAAAAATAAATAAAATAAATGAAAATAGAGAAAATAAATAAAAAATAAAAAAAAAAAGAAAATAAAAAAGAAAATAAAGAAAATAAATTAATAAAATAGCAGCAGTGAGCACTCTTTACCAGTACTTTTAAATTAATTGTTATATTATATATACATCAGAGGCTTTAAAAACATTCATGCTTAAACTTAGCTCAATTATCATTAGCTTTTCTAGTACTCTGCACAATACTTCTGTGGCAAGTGGCATCTTCTCTGTGTACAATGGAGGAGCTTTTAGAGAAGATAAATAACTTCACGCACTTGCTGAGCTGCTCCTGTTCACACTTAATGACCTGCTAAGAGAAAGCTCAGTCTGAAATAATATCTCCTCCTTTTTTTCAAGCTGCACAAAAGGTGTGTCACCTGATGGGGATTAATGTGACAGATTTCACAAGATCTATTCTAACCCCAAGGATCAAAGTAGGCCGAGATGTTGTCCAGAAAGCTCAGACCAAGGAGCAGGTATGTGCTGGCAGTCTGCTCAGCTCTCCCAAAACTCTTCTCTTTGCTTCTTTTTTCCTTGCATCTTGTCTTAAGGCCAATGTCACTTTTCTGTCTCACCCCTACAGAAATTAGAAGCTAATTTGGTTTCTACTTTCCACTGACACTTTCTTTACTTCCAGGCGGACTTTGCCATAGAGGCTTTGGCCAAGGCACAGTTTGAACGTCTCTTCCGCTGGATTCTAGCTCGTGTAAACAAAGCTCTTGACAAAACAAAAAGACAAGGAGCTTCCTTCTTGGGGATCCTTGACATTGCTGGATTTGAGATTTTTGAGGTATGAACTGAAGAACACAAGCTGGCTAACCTCCTATGATCATACAGCAGTTTGCATTTAAGATGACAAGCATTTAAGCAGAGAGACACAAAGCCAGTTTGGTTCTTTCAAGGTGGCTTGCAGCATGTGGCCAACACAATCCAGAGGCCTGCTGCACCTGGCTACTTGCCTCTCCTGTGGGCAGGAAGGGCTGGTGGCTGGCAGCATGCTCCTGCTAGGCTTCTGCAGGACTCAATGTATAGAGCCAGGCTCTGCTTTTATGGTTTATTGAACAGGTTCCAGTGCAAAGATTTACAGGTTAGAGAAATATGGAACCCTATATTTGAGTTATTTTACTATATAAAACCAAATAGGAACTAGCAAATTTAATCTTTCTAGCAAATAGGAACTAGCAAATTTCAAGTCCTCTCCTGAAGGTCTAACATTAGGAATTCACTTTTTTTCCTCTTCACAGATCAATTCCTTTGAGCAGCTGTGCATCAATTACACTAATGAGAAACTCCAGCAGCTTTTTAACCACACAATGTTTATATTGGAGCAAGAGGAGTACCAGCGAGAAGGCATTGAATGGAACTTCATTGACTTTGGCCTCGACCTGCAACCTTGCATTGAGCTGATTGAAAGACCAGTAAGATTATCTCTCTGTAGGTGGGATACTGCATAGGCTGCATCAGGGTCAGTTATTAGTATAAGAGCCATTTAAGGTATTTCAGACTCTTTGTTGCCTGGGAGGATTTCTGTCATAAGGGATAAAGAAGCTGGTGGTGTTCTCTGCCTGGGATGATGCTGATCTGGTATTGTTTACATTGCAGACCAACCCTCCAGGTGTCCTGGCTCTGCTGGATGAGGAGTGTTGGTTCCCCAAAGCTACTGACACGTCTTTTGTGGAGAAACTAATTTCAGAACAAGGAAACCATCCCAAGTTCCAGAAGCCAAAGCAACTCAAGGATAAAACCGAGTTCTGTATAGTGCACTATGCAGGAAAGGTACTGGGCAGATTGGAGTTATGCTGACTTAGGAAACTTTGATTCTTTGGTGCCCAAACAGTAGCTGTATCAGAAGGGACAGCTTTAATTACAGAATGTATATATTAAGGGTTTTAATTACAGAACACATGAAATCAGATTTGCAAAACATTTGTGGTAGTGCTACGGTCACATGAAAAGAAAATAACCAGCACCAGGGTTATTGAAGCTCCTGGCTCTTCAGATTCCTGCCTAGCAAACAGATTTTCAATGGTTTTGTTTAAACTTGAGTATGTTTATGTCTGCAAAAAGCTTTTCAGACACTAGTGCATGCAAGAACTTGGCTCTCAGCCACAAAGAGCCTTTCCCATCACTCTCATCAGTGTGATGCTCTGGTAGCACCCCACCCCCTTGTTCTTGCACACTCCAGACTCCTCTAGGAAGAACAGATTTTTGACACAGCACTCTTTTCCGCAGGTGACCTACAATGCAAGTGCCTGGCTAACTAAGAACATGGATCCCCTAAACGACAATGTGACTTCTCTGCTGAATCAGTCTTCAGACAAATTTGTAGCAGACCTCTGGAAAGATGGTATGAATTGTGACTCTGAATCAAAGTGTGGCTGAAAGAGAGAAACTCCTAAGAGACCTTCCTGATAGCCAGCCCTTGCCGGCAAGATACAAGTGTGCAAATTATAAACACAGAAGAGGCTGAACTAAGAAAGAAGAAGAATGTGTTCCAAAGACATACTTTGGGAAAGTCTCATTTCCGTGCTTTAAGCACTATCAGTAAAATTCCTTAATTACCACTATTGAGCAACACAATTAACATCATTCATTCTATTGTTATAACATTGCCTAATACGTGATAGTGTAGACTTGATTTAGTACATGCTGTCCTTGGGGTTTATCAATGACCCTACCTGCTCCTCTCCCAGAAGTCTTGCACGTTCTCTCCGGTGATGTGTAATTTCAACCACCTCAGGCAGAAGTTACCTGGATCTGCAACACACACACACTACAGTATCAATATTTAATACGTGGTGACTCATGTGCATGCAAACACCAGCAAGGTGGCTCTGAATTAACAAATAAGTAAGGGAAATCATTAGCTAGACTTTGAGAACCACTGGTAACATGGGAGTCATGAGATGTTCCTGGTCCTGACACCAACCTGTTTAAAGCAGACATAAAATGGCTGCTCCATTCTGCCCCCAGTTAACAAAGATCCTCATTTTCATGTTTGACAGACAATCTACTCACCAGGCTCTTCCAGTGCTTTTGTTAGTATGCTTCTATGGCATCAAAAATACATTGGTCTGCTTGGGAAACTGCAATTTTACCATTGCCAGTAACAGGTGTAACATGAGGTGAGCACAGTTTGTATAAGAATTCCATTCCTTTTTTCTGTTTCAGTGGATCGCATAGTTGGGCTGGACCAGATGGCCAAGATGACTGAAAGCTCACTCCCTAGTGCTTCAAAAACCAAGAAAGGCATGTTCAGGACTGTTGGACAACTCTATAAGGAGCAGCTGACCAAACTGATGACCACCTTAAGGAATACCAATCCCAACTTTGTCCGCTGTATCATCCCAAATCATGAGAAAAGGGTAAGTTTCAAATGCTCAGTTTTCCAACTGCTGACACATTGTTCATGCTGAGCCACTCACTGTACCGGTACAATGAGTGATGTGTCCAAACATAGGCATGTGGCTGGCACCACTGCTTTTAATTTCCACTGTGCTAAAACCTGTTTCTGTTCCCTCTTCAGGCTGGCAAACTTGATGCCCATTTAGTGCTGGAGCAGCTGCGCTGCAATGGTGTCCTGGAAGGAATTCGTATCTGCAGGCAGGGATTCCCCAACAGGATCGTCTTCCAGGAATTCCGGCAGCGGTAGGGATCCCTCACTCGCTCCTGATTCTGTGTTTAATCATGGTGTCACACACATCTTTGTACAAAACACTCTGATGTATTTCAACCTCCCTAACATCAATGTCTTTTGGCAGATATGAAATTCTTGCTGCAAATGCCATTCCTAAAGGATTCATGGATGGGAAGCAGGCTTGCATACTGATGGTGAGGAAACATTTTGGATCGTCCTGATAATCAGCTCTCTTACTTCTCACATAAAAGCTGTTGAGAGTAGTGAGAAGCAATTTGTAATACCCTAAACCTCAGCACTGGAGTTTACAAATATCCCTATTTTCCTCCAGATCAAAGCATTAGAACTTGATCCCAACTTGTACAGAATTGGGCAGAGTAAAATTTTCTTCAGAACTGGCGTTCTGGCTCACCTGGAAGAAGAGAGAGACCTGAAGATCACAGATGTTATCATCACCTTCCAGGCTCAGTGCCGAGGCTACCTAGCAAGAAAGTAAGAATACTTGCTAAGAAAATTAATGTTCTCTGTGTAACAAACTGAAGATACGAATATTTTTTTATTACCTGTTATTTATAATGTATTAGAACTCAACATGTGTCCAGTGAAGGACTCGCTTCCCTCCCTGAAGACTCTTAGTGTAATTACAGGGAAGCAGTTACATTGTGAGGCTTCTCACATACTCTGTACAGTAAGGTTTCTGAGGCAATGACCCTAGCTGTAGAGTGCAAACAGCTAAAAATCAGAAGAGTTTCATAAAACACCAGAAGGCTAAGCAGAGTTATCCAGAAGGCTAAGCAAAGTTATCACCCTTCCTCAAGAAAGCACAGGCAGTGTTGAAGTGCTGAAAGATCTTGTGCCAGATTCTTTCCTACATTACTGTGAAGGTAGTGAAACACTGGAATGGGTTGCCAAGGGATGTGGTTGAGGCCCCTTCCCTGGAGAAATTAAAGGTGAGGCTTGACAAGGCCCTGGGCAGCCTGGTCTAGTTGGGGATGTCCCTGCTGATTGTGGGGAGGTTGGCCTAGATAACCTTGGGAGGTCCCTTCCAGCTTGGACCATTGTATGATTCCATGATTCTCAAGCCATGTGGCTAATCAGCAGCCTCTCATGACTCTTTGCTTAATGTGTGTATCCTGCAGACACCTTGTGTTCTCAGCCTGAACCAATGTGCTTTATATTTGTAATGACAGAGCCTTCGCCAAGAGACAGCAACAGCTGACTGCAATGAAGGTTATACAGAGAAACTGTGCTGCTTACCTGAAGCTGAGGAACTGGCAGTGGTGGAGACTATTCACTAAAGTGAGTGACTGCCGTCAGTGAAGCTCTCCTAAGCTTTTCAAGAGAAATGAAGGTCACATTATAAGGCATGCTCCTTGTTCCAAAGTTGATTTCAGCTGATGGCAAAAGCCTCGGTACTCTCACAAAATTTTGGGCCAGAGGTAGTTACATAACGCGGTGATCTTGAAGGTCTCTTCCAACCTGGTTTATTCTATGTATTCTATGTATCCCCATCTATCAGTCTGCAATAATGCATTAATACTAAGGTTAGCTCTGGCTTGAGAAGAAAACAAACAAGTTAAACAGAAATCCATTAAAGATTTTGCATGACTGGGGACTTCAATTGCCAAAAATGAAATAATTTCATGGGAGGAGTAAGACAACAAAAACTGAATTCTGTGAACATGCAAAGTTATTTATCTACAGAGCACTCAGTAGTTCAGGAGTTCCTTAACTAGGGCATCTTCATGCTAGGCACTCAAGCAGCTCAAGTTTGTTTTCCTGTTGAAGAGACATGGTGTTCTTCTCAGGAACACCCTTCAGTTTGGACTCAGAAAACTGTTTCTGCTTGCACTGATAGCAACTTCCTCTGCAACCAGAAGCAGGCAGCAACACACACCTGTGTGTACACATTGTCTTTCTATGCAGATGTAGCCTTTGTATATTATCAGTGTACAAAACCAGGCTTGAAGCCGTTCAGAAAGTGACACTTTCAGAGGCAGAAGTGCTCACAAGGCTCTAAGAATGCACAGAGATGTCCAAGAGCAACACTGTAGAAGCTTCCTAGCTTAAAGATGGTTACATCAAGATTGGCAGGACATTTGTCCACTACCGGAGCACCAACAGACAGTGCTGCTGTCAGTGCCAGTCAGTCTGGCACCTTTTTGTGTCATGCTCACTAGAATGGACACTGACAGGAAACATTCTTTTATATTCAGGTGAAACCATTGCTGCAAGTCACCCGTCAAGAAGAAGAAATGCAGGCCAAGGATGAAGAACTACAGAAAACTAAGGAAAGACAACAAAAAGCAGAGAGTGAATTGAAGGAGCTGGAACTGAAACACTCACAGGTATTCCCAGCTCCAAGCCCCTGGGAAATACTAGCTGTTCTTTCACCACTTCTAGATGCTATTACAAGAAAAGGGAGGGTTGTTCTTTGTGCTCATAATTGCATTCACAGCAACAGTCCAGAACAAAAGTTTAGTGCAGACAAACTACCAGTTCCTTCAGTAGAGACCTAATGCCCACAGAAGGTCTTGTGGTAGAGCTGCCTGCCTGCACGCTGGGACTGTCTCATCTAGTCACAGACAATTTATTCGTAATCGAAGTCTTAACTTCCTCTCCACTTTATTTGCATAGCTTTGTGAAGAGAAGAACCTCCTTCAGGAACAGCTTCAGGCAGAAACTGAGCTATATGCTGAAGCTGAAGAGATGAGAGTCCGTTTAGCTGCTAAGAAACAAGAGCTGGAAGAGATTCTCCATGAGATGGAAGCCAGAATTGAGGAAGAGGAGGAACGCAGCCAGCAGTTGCAAGCAGAAAAGAAAAAGATGCAACAACAAATGCTGGTAAGGAGACAAAAATGACAAATACAGAGAATAACTTGAAGCTCATGGAGAAAAAAAACCACTTCAGCCTATGTAAGTCCTTGCTATACAGTCCTCTGCAGAACGTGTCTGTGCCACTGAAGTGAGAACAGTTGATACTCTTTTCTCCAGCATTCCCTCCTTCCCCATCTCAATTTTAAATCCTCTTTTTTCCCCTCAAAAAATTATTTCAACAAAATTTTCCTTCTAAATAAATCATCAAATGTTCAACTATTTCTTAATAAAAACAGCAATCTACAACATGCCTCCCATACAGTGACAAAAATTAAGCATTTCCTATCATCTAAGAAGTATTTTTATTTCCAGAATTCATGTTTTGTGGATTTCTTTTTCCCCTTAAAGGACCTTGAGGAACAGCTGGAAGAAGAAGAAGCTGCAAGGCAGAAACTGCAACTTGAAAAAGTAACAGCAGATGGCAAGATAAAGAAAATGGAAGATGATATTCTCATAATGGAAGATCAGAATAACAAGCTAACCAAGGTAAGCCTTCTGGGGCCATTTTCTTACCTTGTCACAATAGTGAAAGATGAGAGAAAACCTCCTCCTTCAACAACAGGAATGCTCCTGGCTGTACAGTCTGATGGGCATACAGATTCACCAGACCATCAATGCAGCCCCTATCAAACTGGTTTCTGATAATTTTTGCATGTTTCATTGAAACAACCCAAAATTGTGTAAGACTACTGGTTTTGAGACCTGCTGTGGCAAGAATGTCTTCTAGCAAAATGCTCACAGCAGTTAAGCACAATCAGTGGAAGGTCTCGAGTAGAGTAAATAATTCTCTTGTTTTTCAACTAATTTCAACCAAAATTCATTATTAAAACTGGGACTAACCACATAGTCCAGTATTTTTTTGAAAGGGGATGCTCCTCTGAACTGCATCCTGTGCTTACTAGCCATTAGAGTGAGTACAAGATTCTAATAGCAGCAGATCAGAGAACATGGAAGTCAAAGGCATCACTCCTCAGCTTCTCTGTAATTGACAAATTGAAATGATGGCCTTACAACCTCAAAAATGTAGCTGTAAAAGACAGTATGTTTTTAGGTGGCAAAGAGTAGTTTCATGATCACCAGTGACAGACACTTAATAGAAGCATTTTATTTTTCTTAAGGAAAGAAAACTCCTTGAGGAAAGAATAAGTGACCTAACAACAAATCTTGCAGAAGAAGAAGAAAAAGCTAAAAATCTCACAAAGCTGAAAACCAAACATGAATCTATGATTTCAGAGCTTGAAGGTAACATGAACAAAAGTATTTTTCTTATCACACTTTTGCCTTGGCAAACTCTCCCTCCCCTGACTCCCACCTCCTGCACCCCCAAACAAAACACAACAAAAAAAAGCCATCACCAACCAACCAAAGTCACAAATATAGCCTGGAGAAGCACATTGCTTCCCAAAGGCAGTGTATTTAAATGTATAGCCTCACTGAAGGCCAGAACAGTATTTTGCCTAAGTTCACAGTCAGATTAAAGACTCCTTCACTACTGCACTCCCATGACGAAAATCCTTTTTCAGTGCGACTGAAGAAAGAAGAGAAGAGCAGACAAGAACTGGAGAAACTGAAGAGGAAGCTGGAAGGGGAGTCAGGTGATCTACATGAGCAGATTGCAGAGCTCCAGGCACAAATTGCTGAGCTGAAGGCACAATTGGCCAAAAAGGAAGAAGAGCTGCAGGCTGCTCTAGCCAGGTATTCACTCCTGAGTATGCAGACAGGTTGAAATTCCAGACTTGAGTATGTGTCTTCCCTCCCTAGATACTGAGATGCTGCAGCCACAAATCTCATCTCTCAGTTACATCCTCCCTGCATGCTTTCTCAGTTTTCAAAATGTCCTTTGTGCTGTTGTTTGCCTATAGACACAGGAGCTTGCCTCCAGATATCAGCAAAACCCCCTCTTCCCAATGGCATTAGCAGTGCTGCCAGGTGAAGAATGAAATGTAACGACTCAGTTCATAGGCAAAAGGCAGAAATTACTTCAGAACCTAACCCTGATCCATTCCAGTGTCTTAGTGGATTTTCTGTATAAATTTAAGTAGGACAGCACTCAGCCACAGTTTTGCCTGAATCAGCTGATCAGCATTGTCCAGGTTTTGTGCCCTGGTGTCAGATCCTTTTTTCACTGGTCTCTTTGGTACTCTCAGTACTTTCTTGCACAGAACCTATACATGTTTAATCTCTGTATCTTGAATTCTGCAAAGCAATTTGAAAAAATTATGTGTATATATATATAAAATTAAATACTCTCTTCTCAGGCTTGAAGATGAAACTAGTCAGAAGAACAATGCCCTCAAGAAGATCCGTGAATTGGAAGCTCTCATCTCTGATCTCCAGGAAGACTTGGAGTCTGAGAAAGCTGCAAGAAACAAAGCAGAGAAGCAAAAGAGAGACCTAGGTGAAGAGCTGGAGGCTCTTAAGACAGAGCTTGAGGATACTTTAGATACCACAGCCACCCAGCAGGAGCTCAGGTATGGAGATGCAGCACACGTGTCACAAATGTCACCAGGCTCAGCACCACACACTCTAGTGGCTGTGCAGTAGTGCTGTTTTCCTAGAGATTGGAACATTTTTGTCTGCTATTACCTTCCAGAGCAAAGAGGGAACAGGAGGTCACAGTCCTGAAGAAAGCTCTGGAGGAGGAGACTCGCACTCATGAAGCCCAGGTCCAGGAGATGAGGCAAAAGCACACTCAAGCTGTGGAAGAGCTAACAGAGCAGCTGGAACAATTTAAAAGGGTAAACAGAAATCTGTCTCCTTGAAGCTATCCTCTAGATATCATGGCTTCCTTTTATAGAACATCTTCCTTCCCCATCTTGTGATTGTAGGCTAAAGCAAACTTGGATAAGAACAAGCAGACACTGGAGAAAGAAAATGCGGATCTGGCTAATGAAGTCAGGAGCCTGAATCAGGCCAAACAAGATGTAGAGCACAAGAAGAAGAAGCTGGAAGTACAGCTACAAGAGTTACAGTCCAAGTACACTGATGGAGAGCGCGTTCGGACAGAGCTCAACGAAAAAGTTCATAAATTACAGGTAAGGACTGTGACCTTTTGCTGTGAAGGTTGGTTTATACTGTTTCATGAGGGTGTATGTGGAGGAATCTTGAGCTGAAATGCTCATGCTGTTATCAACTGGTCCTTCCTTGAACTCCTCCCTCAATTATCACACAAGTAAACAATCACAACCACTGTCTCATGGAAGTGAGAGCTTTTAGTGCCACCAGCCCTCTGTACACATTGCAGCCCGCAGTGGCACCACTAGTTCAGTGACTGTCACATGTTTCACAGCTTCTTTCTGTTCATCTGGTTTTGGGTAGTGAAGAACCCTGAAAAGACTCCTGGAAGTTGATTAGACAGCTATTAAACACTCGAGATATACTCAGAGAGAAGTGACACTGGAGCTTAGTGAAGGAGTCTTTAATCTGATTGTGAACTTAGGCAAAAAACTGTTCTGGTCTCCAGTGAGGCTGTATGTTTAAATAAGCTTGGGAAGCAACGTGCTTCTCCAGTGAAAAGTGACACTGAAAGCAGTAATCTTTTCTTCAAGTTAGTGGATAAATTTAAAAAATATAAACAGAATTTATCAACTTCTGTCAAACTTGGGAAGAAGAAGGAAAAAATCCATGAAATCCCCATTCCCCTTTGCCATTCATTGAAAGGAACATAATAGTGTTGTCTTATGAATATGACTGGAGTTTGATATATAGTAATAAAATAGTGAGGTGAACTAGGCAACAATGTCATTAGACTTGGAGGTCTCAATACTCAGGTCACAAAGATGACACAAGCAGACACTGCAGATTTTGTAAGCAGGGTTTAGTTCCACAAGACTCAAATCCACAAAAATGATGGAAAAATTGTAAACTCCAGTAACTGGAAACACTGTTGGTACTTGAGGTGACCCAGAAGCACAGGAGCAGATTCAGGTCCTGTTCAAAATAAAGATTTCAATCTGGAGCAAATGGAAGTTTGGAGGAAGATTTTGGCATTGTGCAAAATAACAGAGTTCATTCTCCTGGTGTCTCCTAGGTTGAGGTTGAAAATGTTACTACTTTGCTTAACGAAGCAGAAAGCAAGACAATCAAATTGACCAAAGATGTTGCAACTCTAGGATCTCAGCTGCAAGACACCCAGGTAAACTTGCATCCACTAACAGCTCACCTATAACATGAATGAAATGCACTATCAAAACACCTAACCTAACGACTGCACTGACAATTGATGTGGTGTCTGTAGGAGCTGCTTCAGGAGGAAACAAGGCAGAAGCTAAATGTGTCTACCAAGCTTCGTCAGTTGGAGGACGAGAAGAACAGCTTGCAAGAGCAGTTGGATGAAGAAATAGAAGCAAAACAAAATCTGGAGAGACATATTTCAACACTGACAATACAGGTATCAGTGCCACAGCTCAATCACTAGCTCTGCCGCTGACATATTTGTCAGTGATTCCAGAGGTTTCACACCTGTAAAACTACCTTGTCACAACACATAGACCACAGGGAACTAGTGCTGCTAGCCTAGATGGCACCAGTGAAGCTCTACAATGGAGCCAGCAGTCTCCTTCTTCTTCAAAGTGTGGTCTCAAGGACAGGTACAAATGCAAGGTGCTCCCAAGTTAGTCTTGCACATTAGGCCTGTATGTGCATACTAGTCTGTGGTCTACCTCCTTTTATGAAGGCTGGGTGATGAGTAACTTGGTCCACTACCTTGGTCAAATTAGGTAAGATTCCTAGGCATTAGTAGTCTGCTGTGCTGTCATGGCTATAAAGATTTGTCCTCTGAATTCAAATTGCAGCTGTCTGACTCGAAGAAGAAGCTACAGGAATATACCATCACAGTAGAAACCATGGAGGAAGGCAAAAAGAAGCTTCAGAAGGAAATTGAAAATCTCACACAACAGTTTGAGGAAAAGGCTGCTTCTTATGACAAACTGGAAAAAACCAAGAACAGACTCCAGCAGGAGCTGGATGACCTGGTGGTAGACTTGGACAACCAGCGTCAGCTGGTCTCCAACCTGGAGAAGAAACAGAAGAAGTTTGATCAGGTATGGATTCTCTCCTGTTATGCTGTCACCTAACTTTTCTGGAACTCACACAGACTGGTTTAGTGAAAGATAAAACAGGGACAAACAATCAACTCAAGTTCAATTTCATGTAGGTCAGGTTAATGTATTTCTATACTTTTATCAAAAGGCAGACATTTTACTCTGTCATTAACAGCTGACAGTTGCAACAAAAAACCTTCCACCCTTACTAATGACTTCCTGTATTAACTCACAGATGCTAGCTGAGGAGAAAAGCATCTCTTCCAAATATGCAGATGAAAGGGACAGGGCAGAAGCCGAAGCCAGAGAGAAGGAAACAAAGGCTTTGTCATTGGCCCGAGCACTTGAAGAAGCTTTGGAGGCCAAAGAAGAATTGGAGAGAACGAACAAAATGTTGAAAGCTGAAATGGAAGATCTTGTTAGCTCCAAAGATGATGTTGGCAAGAACGTGAGTTTTTGGTCTTGAAACAATTTCCACAACAATAACTTCAAATAGAGGCTAACAAACAGATGGCTGTGTTCAGAGGGGGAAGTTCTCTGCGAGCACTCAAATCTGTTCAGCAAGTTCAGATATTTCATAAGGAATTCAAAGGTTCTTCCATTTGTGCCCCAACTTTAAAAGTAAAGCTGAGTTACAGTTACTTGAATGTGACTTCAAGCATGAAGATTTGCATTGATTTCTAAGACTGAAAAATACATTTTAAAGATGCCAAATAATGTACTAGTTTATTAAGCAGCTTTGAAGTTGTAAACTCCACAAATCTGCTTTTATTAGTTGTATCTTTGGCACAAACCTAGTATTTACCCATACAGCTGCAGCAAATTTCTACTGATGCACTGTCAATCACTTATTTTACTACAGTGACATGATAATGTTACTTCTGACACTAAATAAATGCAATTACCATACTTTACTAGATTAAAAATGAACACTTGGGATAAAAAGAATCTCAGGTTATTTTAAGACAGACTTGCAAGTGTACAAAAAATGCTAATTTACCATTTTCAGTGCAGATGAGTTCATTCATTGCCCATAGCTGATGCTTTCACATGTGGCCTATACTGCAGGCAGACTGTTTAAGTAGAATTATTTTTACTTCTTCTAACAAGTCTATGAAATTGTCATTGCTTGAAAGGTGCATGAACTGGAGAAATCTAAACGCACCCTTGAACAGCAAGTAGAAGAGATGAAGACCCAATTAGAAGAGCTAGAGGATGAGCTACAGGCTGCTGAAGATGCCAAACTCAGGCTGGAGGTTAACATGCAGGCCTTGAAAGGCCAGTTTGAAAGAGATTTACAAGCCAGAGATGAACAGAATGAGGAGAAGAAAAGACAACTCCTTAGACAGGTACCATTCCCTACTATTACCTTTGTAAATTACTCACCAAGCCAGTTGAAGGTGCCAGCCTCAGGCCACTATTAAAAGCACTGTACTATAATGAGAAGAAAACATTACATTGCCTTGGGCTTGGCAGAGAAAAAAGAAAAAGGGAGTGGGTTATTGAACTGAGAAAGGCATGTAAGTGCTTAACAGTTTTCTTTCCCCTATGCCAGTAGCTGATGCACAACTGCCTGCAGATGTATCTGTGTAGCACCGCAACCTGTATCGTGCGATAGATCTGACACAGGCAGAAGAACCTTTCCCTAAACTGTGCTTGTTCTCTTTAATAATCAGCTCCATGAATATGAAACAGAACTGGAAGATGAGCGGAAGCAACGTGCCCTGGCAGCTGCAGCCAAAAAGAAGCTGGAGATGGATGTTAAAGATCTGGAAAGCCAAGCTGACTCTGCTAACAAAGGTCGTGAAGAAGCCATCAAGCAGCTTCGCAAACTGCAGGTATGCAATCTCACAAAGACAGCTTTCCCTGCTGCTGTCTTCTGTACAGCCACAATATGAAAGTCAGGTGACAGAGCTCATACGCTACTGACTTCCCACATGAAAGAACACATGCAGAGAAAGGGCTACAGGACAAATAACTATTACAGGACTTCAATTCTGGTTTCAACCTGACTCAAAAGCAAAAAGTCTGTGCAGGAACCATCTTGTCCCTGAACTACAGTTTTGGCGGTTGTGCTGCAAGTCTCCATATCAACAGTTCTGTCATATGCTGGCAGCCAAACAGAAAAGAGATGGAGCACAAAGATTAAGACTGCACATGTACTCAAGTATGGGGTGGAAATATGGACAAGAAGCATGATGAAGGACAGAGTGTGCAAGTGGAAGCATTGCTTTACTTGAATAGCATTTCAGACCATGTGCTAGCTGATCTCTCCAGAAAAAAATGCAGGTTAAGCAAGCATTATGATTGTGTAAATATCTGTGTTTGCTTTCTGTCCACATTTCTTTCTGCCACAACCGTAATAAAGCCAGACAAAAACAAATCTCTGTTATTCTTCTGAGCAAGGCTCAGAAATTAATCTCTGTTATTCTTCTCAACAAGGCTCAGATGAAGGACTACCAACGAGAGCTGGATGATGCACGGGCTGCCAGAGAAGAAATATTTGCTACAGCCAGAGAAAATGAGAAGAAAGCAAAGAGCCTGGAAACAGAACTCATCCAGCTTCAGGAGGTAAAGTGGGAAACTTAGAGCAATATGAAGCAGGCAACCCATGACTCTCAGTAGCAAAACAGAGGTGCAGTGAAATCATGAAATAGCTACTTATATCTTTCCATCACCAAAAGCACTTGTAACAAGTTCCATGTGCTCCATTAACTCTACTAAAGTTTTGGGTCTGCATCTGAGCATAGCCACACCAACCTGAAAAAAAATCACCTTGGAGGAAGGCCCAGCTCACTAGTCTGAAAGGGAAATGAACTGTATGATCCAACACAAATTGTTTCCAATAGCTATAAATTTCTGAAGTCTTGTTAGTGCTATTATTCCTACACGTATTAAATGGCAATCTTGCAACTAAACCAATAAAACAGAAAGCAGTTGTCAGGCTGGATAAAGTGCTTTTTGTTGTACTTCCCCAGCATTTATGACATGACAAGAATTTATTGCATTAAAAAGGCAACTCACCAGTTTTACAGAGTTTTCAGTCCTCTGTATAATGCTGCAACTGTTTGTTTGAACATTCACTTGCTATGTTATTTACCATGCTGCCTTTCCCTTTTCTCCTAGGATCTGGCTGCTGCAGAGAGAGCTCGAAAACAAGCAGATCTGGAGAAAGAAGAGTTGGCAGAGGAACTTGCAAGTGCTGCTTCTGGAAGGTAGGAATAGACCGGATCACTCACTAGGCTGCAACCATGCTGCTGAACATTGCATGGCTGCCAAGAGAAGACAGGTACCTCCTAACAGCCATCTGGTCTGGACAACACAGCATAGACACACATGACTAATTGCACTGAAATTCCTAGCTCTCTTTTTAAGATGAATTATAGTCAGTTCATAGAAATTTCAGACCCATTTGACTGGTCAGAGCCATAACTACACACCCATTAAACTCACAGGGCAAGCCTTCAGGACGAGAAACGGCGCTTGGAGGCAAGAATCGCGCAGCTGGAGGAAGAGCTGGAAGAGGAGCAAAGCAACATAGAGGCAATGGGTGATCGCATGAGGAAAGCAGTACAGCAGGTAGAGCTCATTCCATCATCCATCACTCCCTGTTTGTGTTCCACCAGAAGCTCTCTATGGCTCTGAACAAGTAGTTGGAGGTTTGCACCTGTCGCTGCTCTCCATCAAACCTGCTCTCTCACCCTTGCAGGCAGAGCAGCTCAACAATGAGCTGGCAACAGAGCGCTCAACAGCACAGAAGAATGAAAATGCTCGGCAGCAACTAGAGAGGCAGAACAAAGAGCTGAAGAGCAAGCTGCAGGAGATGGAGGGATCTGTGAAGAACAAATTCAAAGCTACAATTGCTGCTCTGGAGGCCAAAATTGCTTCTCTTGAAGAGCAATTGGAACAGGAAGCCAGGTACTGGTCTCTCAAAAGGCACAGATATTAATGAGGCAAAGTAAACACAGGCATACAGGGTTTGTGTCATCAGGCTCTCAATGCCATTAAAGCTTGGTAAAGTCTCTCACTTAACATTTCTTAACCATATGGCCAGGAACTGCACTTTGTTACAGCTTCTGATTAAGAACCATTTTATTGCTGAAAAGTTCTACTGGTATCCAAGGCAAGGATCTGCTCCCGTATGTTTTAGAGTAGCTGTTCTATGACCCTGCCATGTTACTTGCCATAACACACTGCCATTTGTAGGATTATTTATTGTGGAAATCACCTGTGTTTTAGAACACATCATCTGGAGCATCTCTAGAATACAGCAAGGACAGGCATTTTATTTGATCATGTGACAGTTTTTGGTTCTCTCACTACCACAGATCAGAAGAAAAGGACCTTTAAGTTTTACTCAGAATTGTTCTGTTAAATTCAGTAAGGCTTTTAACTTACAGGCCCTTGGTGCCAGTTTCATGCCATGACAAAATCAGGTGAAGGCCACAGATCTTCTCCATCACTAACTGTTGCATGGTCACTTGCAGAGAGAAGCAGGCTGCAGCCAAGACGTTGCGCCAGAAGGACAAGAAGCTGAAGGATGCCTTGCTGCAGGTGGAGGATGAGAGGAAGCAAGCAGAGCAGTACAAAGATCAGGTATCAGACTGTGTCATGATGGTCTTAAGTCTGGGGTACAGGGATTTTCAGGTTTTACCCCAAGAAAGGAAGATTCTGTGTTTAGCCTCAAAGAAATATCCCTCCAGAAAGCAGACTGTATGCTTACACTGGCAGAGCTACACAGTCCTTCGTTGAACTAAAGGACAAGAGCACTCCTTTTCCATGCCAAGTCCTTGTCAGGCAGCAAGCTGCAACACCCTAAGGGCACAATGATAGACAGAACTGTGCAGAACATCCTCACTGGTACATGAGTGGAGATGATGAGCACATTTTGGTTTAAAATTTTAGTTTTACCTAATGCACACCAACCTGTGAGCTAGGAAAGCAGAGGTAGGACTGTGCAGCAAAAGAAACAAGGTAGTGTCTGAATACAGTAACTATTAGCAAATAGACTTCACAAAGCAAAGCAAAGCTATTTTCATGGGGTTTAGATTTTAAGTTTCTACCTTTGATTCAGGCCATGTTTCAATAAAACTCTCAAGAGAAGTATGAAATGAAAATGAGGAGTGTAAAGCTATTAGACCTGTTTGGAACTAAAGCATTACTCTAAAATTTCCCTTCAGGCTGAGAAGGGCAACACACGACTGAAGCAGCTGAAGAGGCAGCTGGAGGAGGCTGAGGAGGAGTCTCAGCGTATCAACGCAAACCGCAGGAAGCTGCAGAGAGAGCTGGATGAAGCTACAGAGAGTAATGAAGCCCTGGGCCGTGAGGTTGCAGCACTGAAGAGCAAGCTCAGGTAGAGTGCCCTTGTTTGAGATGGCCATTCACACCCACTAACAGCCTTGAAATTTAGAACTAAACTACAGAAGTGAAAACCAAATCCACTCAAGTAAAGAGCAGACACTGACAATGCTGCAAAGCTGCTCCTTGTGTTAGCTGGGCAGGTACAACAAAAGGCCAAAATCAGAAGGTGCAGTGCAATTCCTAGACTGCAGAAGCCTCAAGATTTCAGATGCGAGATGAAAAAGTGTGATAACATAGCATAGGTCTTGATCTTTTTCTAATCACAACCCCTGCTGGCTTAAATAAGAACAGAATTAGGCTTGGTTGCTTCTGAAAACACCCCTTATAAAATGGCTGTATCTATCTGTACAGCAGCAGTCACCAAAGGTTAGAAATGCTTGTGCTTTGCACACTTGCACACACGCACAACCTGCACACAATGACTGTAAGATGTCTTAGACAACACCTGATCAGGGATTCAGCATCATCACAACATCAGTGTCATCAGGCCAAGGAAAAGATCAAACTGACTGTCTGCATTTTCTGGTTAAACATGACTGGGAAAAAGATAAAGCTGTGACCTGTCAGCTATATCCCTGAGCATTCCTGCTCTCACTGGGTTAGAAAACATCAGCTCACTGAAATAAAGAGGCTCATTTGAATTATAAGGACATCACACTACATCACACCATAAAGCTTTGCTTTCTACCTAACCTATCAGCATTCCAGATGAAAGTAAAGTGCTTGCCTAGCTGTGTTCTTGGAGCAGTTTGCCAGTGTATTTACCAGTAACATGCATGAACCTTCAAATGTAGATTTAGTTCAAAGTGAAGTCAGGGATGTGGTAGCCTTTTCCATTAGCACCATCTTGTGTGGTGCACACTCGTGGCTGCTTTACAAAGGAGTGGCTGAACACAGCCCTTTTTACATAGAATAGCATAAGGCTCATTTTTGTTTTATCTCAATGTAATGTAATTGGCTGTAATGTGCTTTGTTTAATTATTTAAAAGTAATCTACCTACCTCTGATCATGACCATGTGCTTAGTATAACAGCCTGGCACTCTCTATCTCTGTTTCAGAGGGACACAGGAACCTTCGCATGACTAAGCAGGTACCATGCCTTCAACTTTGCAGCTAGCTTGTGTTGCACAAATTTCCATTTTCTTTGGCCCAAGTGAAAATTATGTGAGGTTTCTGCAAACTGTGAAGGCTTGGATATCTTGGCATTAATCTGTTTTACCAAAAGAGACAAATATTACAATAAGCTAGCTACCACCCGCAGTTCATCAGTGATACATCTTTCTTACCAGTAGGTTATGTACTGATGGAGATTTACCAATGTGCATTCTCACAAGCTCTACCAACAGAGTACCTGATCAAGTACTCTGACTTTTGCTGCATGAGAATTGCCTTTTTTGCACCTCATCTTTGTGCACAGCCACAAAGATATATTTTTTTGAATTAAATACACCATTGATTAGTAAACCTGATTAAAAGGACTAATGAAAATGAAGTGTCACAGCATGTCATTAGAATGTCACAGTTATTTCTGACACACATGGTAACGTTGCCACTAAGGTAAGAGCCCACCTAACTCACCCGAGGTTTCAGAAGATCTTGCATGTGATTTATCGCACATACACCACACAGAAACAAGAGAAGTTTTTGTCCTTCATTACATAGCACTCTGTGCTTTTACTGCTTATAAATAGTTATTACATATGCTTGTGGAACTACTTAACAGACATATTGCTTGTCTACCATTATTAAAACAAAGCACAGACACAGAAATTGAGGGTCACGCTGTAACCCGGCACAGCTTTATCACATTCTTTGGAGAGAGGAATAATATCTGTTGTTCCAAAAATTTAAGCTACTGCCTTGTAATATTTGTTTATCTTCCCTTTTCCATATGCTGGATTTTGCTGCAAATACACAAATATTTAAAGATGATGTCTTGTCCTTGCATGTGCCTTTTAGTCAGCCTAGTATTTCCAGTCAGACTGCTATTCAAGCACTACTCCAGTAGCACTTGTTCAAAGAGATTAAAGCAGAGATGCTAAGCAACTGCTAATGCTTAAGGCTTGTCTCAACCATATGCATTATTCTAAAGCTACTAATGCAGAAGACCACATGAATATTATCAAGCCCATAGACCTGTTTAAAAGGAACAAAACAAAAAGTGTTTATCCATAGGGCCACTACCAGTTTAGAGAAGTGTTAAGTTTATGCATACTACAACCGTTTATGTTAATAAGAGGTTAGTGTGTGACAGGGAGATCACTTTGTAGCCAAAACTGTAGGGCACAGTTTGGTTAGAGCCATGCTGTTACTCACCAGCCCCATGTTCTCCTAGAGCATCAGTGAATTACTTCAGCATAAAGACTTATCTTACAAATGAATGGTGAGCAGCTGAGTCCAAGAGCTCTTCCTTCCCTGACAAGAACTCATGAATTTACGCAGCTAACTAGGACTCTTGTTAAATAGCGGTAACAAGTATCTGCTGTAACAAAGCAGACACCGCTGTGAGACGGTCAAGCAAGAGCTGAAATTACACAGCCTTGTTGTATTCGACACATGCCATCAGCACCAGAACAACTAAGGTTAACTAACAGCAGATCATAAATGAAGCTTTATCATCCAGCAAACTTCTTGCTCACACTGAAGTTTAAGGGCAGAATTGTGGAAAACAGACTACATGTCACGTTTCCACCTTGGAAACACAATATGCAGTATGCTTCTCCAGCCAATGTTCCCACCCACTTCCCTCATATGGAAGATTGAGCTTCGGTCTTAAATAGCTGCTTCAGGAAGGACATTGGCTTAGTCTTTTGCAAGGACAAGACAAGCCTTTAAATATTTACGCATGATTGCCGTACCCAAAAATGCAGAGTTGGATGTATTTAACACCAAATTAGTAATTATGGCCTATCATTCAGTGACCATCAATTTATTCTATTGCTTATTTCTGTGGTCTCAAGCCTTTACAAAGGTTTGCTTAATGAGGGGCAAGTGAGAGGCCATGTTACAAAACTGGAGTGTTTTGTAGCACAGTAGCAATGGAGGCCAAGAAGAGACAAACCCATCTTCTGTCTCACTTGCTCACACCTCCAAAAAATTAGCCTTGAGGACCAACATGTCCTTGTCTTGGGCTGTGGCTATGAAATACGTGGGGAGGGGAGGGAGATGGGAGAGGAAAAGGGGTAGAATGAGAAACACATTTTCGGTAAGCTCTTTTGTAAGGCATTATTAAGCATCAGCTCCTGTGTTAAAACAGTTCAAAGCAGTGATGGTTTTTTCTCTCCTTTGGGAAAGTGAGTGGAGGTATGCACAACCCAAGATGACATACACATCAAAGCAGCCCTTGTGCTCTCACCAGTGCAGGTTGCAGAGGGCCTGGGGACTGAACAATGCCTGCTGACACCCACAGCACTGCTCCAGGCTCAGGCCTCACAGGCCTTCAGTAATTGGAGGGCTGATTTACACTGCAGGTCAGAAGCCCAACACAAGCTCTTTTTCTCTCCCTACTTTCCCAAGAGGCAGGAAGAACACTCCTTTACTGTTGTGAGTGCAAAGCAATCCCCTTTCCCGTTCCTTCCAAGCATAGCCAGTTGCAGTCCCCATAGGGGAAAACAGCAAAACCAAGGGAAGAGCAGAGGGGAGCTGGAGCAGATAAGACTATTCAGAGGAGCACTTGAAGAACAGGAACCCCATCACAGTTTCAAACAACTTAGTATCTCGCTCTGTCCACAAATGACTTTTACATGCTACAGAACAGAAAGTTGTAATAGAGGCCCACAGCTCTTAGCTGTTCTGCATTTAAAACCATCAGCCCCACAGGTACCGTTGCCAAACTACTTATTTGTGATCACTGCCAACAACCTAACTTCTGATTTTATTTTGTAACTCTTACTTGCAGGAGGGGAAACGAACCAGCATCTTATGCCCCACCCCGCAGATCTGGAGGCAGAAGAGTAATTGAGAATGCAACAGAAGGAGGGGATGATGAAATGGATGCAAGAGATGGAGATTTCAATGGAACAAAAGCCAGTGAATGAGCACGCTTTAAAAATTGCACTGCAGCGAGGGCAGGGAGGACCATAGTTAGCACTGTGTAAGTCTGCTCGTAGTGTCAAGGTCACATACACCCACTCCTCTGACAACGATGAAAGCACAACTGCCTTGTCTCCTGTGTATAGACTGATGCTAAAAATACTCCAAAAATCTATTTTATCATGAAGTATATTTGAACAGGTAGGGGGCTTTTAACACTCAGAGTGATTAACTTTGAGAAACTTCCAGAAAGTGAGTTACGGTAGCTCAGATGACTTAAATCCAAGTGAAATATAGTTTACACAGGATTTATGAGACTGTTGCAAGAAAAAAAAAGGCATTGGTTAGTTAATCTTTTCTTAAACTTTCATTTTGTCTTGATTATTCAATTGACACAGGGTTTTTTCCTGGTTAGTACACCCCTGATGCACCATTCACAAGGTGGAAGTGCCTTTTCAATCACTTACTGAAAAATAAAATATCATTTGTTCAAACTAAGTCAGCTGTTACAGTTTTATATGCACCATGGATGTGCTTACACACTAATAAAAGGCTATCAAAACTATTCCAGTATCCTTGTGTAGAGGTCTCACCTGGGTGCAATACAGCATGCTTGAAGGGAACAGGGGCTGCAGCAGGGCTTCTTCAGAACTCAGATGCTTTTCTGAGAAGGTCATCTGTAACCATTGCAACAAAAACCTGATTTTCTCCTAAGCAACTGATTTTGAAGGAATAATAAAAAAGAAACAACTACATACACTGAGACAGACATAGACTGACATGAAGTGCTTGGGAAAGCTCTGGTGCTGAGGTGCCCTAGGATGCATCCAAGGACTGAGGTATGATACAAGACCTGCAGGACACTTACAGCATTCTGAAGCAGCAACTGCAAAGCAGGCAGTATCTGATTCTAGACATCTAAATCCACCCTCAAATTCTATGTGTGGAAGGATATTTCCAACTAAAGCAGGCTGAAAACAATCAAACAGCAGCCCACACTGAATGCAGCAATCCCATCCAACCTACTCTGCATTCAGCATGTGGTTATTTCTTTTTGGAGCACTCCAACAGGACCGCAGCCCACTCCTGGCAACTACCAGGCCCTCCCACAGATCCATGCCACTCCAGTACTGCCAGACAGCAGCTAGCCCTGTGGGCACACTGTGGCAGTAGAGAGCCACACACAGCAAAGACAGGTGCAGAACTGCTCCAAAGCCAGGACAAAGAGCTTACTCTTAGATTGCACAGCAGTGTGACTACACGCAGAGCAAGTCATGCAAAAGTATTCACCTTGACAGCTAATGCAATCATCTTCTATATCTAGGCAATGTTCCAGAAAGCACAGAGATGATGAACTGGAGATACAAGCTAGGCACTATTTAGCCAGCAGAATGGAAGCCCAAAGAACCAACTCTGTTCATGGAAGAGTAAAAGAAGAGTTTAAACAACAATCCATTTAAGTGATTAAGATAGCAATCTACAGAGGAGGGGGGTTAGCAGCAATCAGTTAAGACCTTTTTATTGCTTTGTCAGCCACACAACCCAGCTCTCAAGAGCTAGCTCTTAAACACACAGCTTGCAAACCTGTATGTGTGAGAACAAGGAGATGAAGGAAGTCAGACTTCTTATAGAATGGTCTTAAGTACCAGTGCTTGGAGCAGAACCAGTAAACTGAACATGGGACCCCTTCTAAAAGGAATTACTCAGGAAAACTCACCTACAAATTGGTAGATGTTGGTCTGATGGTTAGAGCACTGTCCTATCACTTGAGAAACTCGGGTTCCAGTCCCTGTTCTGCAAAGCTTGTGACAAAACAGTTAAGAGTTTCTTTAGTAACACCATAGAAAGCATCTTTCTGAAACAGTGGCAGAACTGAAGTTCCTCCCCAACTCAAAAAAAACCCAAAAAACAAACAACAAACTGCAAGCCAACTTGTTCAGTAAGCAAGCAAATTCTGGCAAGATGAAAAAAAAATGCAACTTGTCTTGACTGTTCCCTCCAGGTTACAGTCCACTGAACTGTAGCCCACCTGCCAGCACAACTAACAGAGCAGCCCTGCTACTCATGGGTGAGGGAAGTGTGTCAGCTCCCTGTGAGAGAGGGGAAGACAGAAATCATGTTAAAACAGAGCTCAGGATTTTAAGAGAGCACTGTACAGGCCAGGAGCATCTTTAGCTACACCAGCATTTACATTCCTTAGGGTATGAAACCATAAGAAGAAAGATGAAAGAAAAATCCTTGCATATGATCCAGTACAACAATATCTCTTTCAGCTTTATTGATCAGAAACAGTGGAGCAGCTGGTAGCAAACATCTGCACATAAACCACAGTGACAACTTGCAAAAAAACTCAAAAGGAATCACCAACTAGTGTTCAAAATAATCTTTATTCCACTCCCCAGGTAAGGCAGCTTTGTAGATGGCCTGAATAATGGGAATGATCAGTGGTTATTTCCTATTCCAGACAAATAGATGCATCAGTGGCTGTTTTCACAGCATTTTCTTAAAAACACAAACCAAAAAACATCGTTAAACACCAAAAAATCCAAGGGGAAAAAAAAACAACCAAGCAACCAGACCCATTTATGCATTCCCTTGTAAGGTAAGCTCTCCCCACCCATCCCTGCACCCACAAAAGGCAAAAATTGGTTAGTGATGGTTATTTTTTTAAGTGTAGGCTTCCATAAGGTACATTAATACTGTGAGTGAATCTACTCCATTAGAAAAGCAACCTCAAATGCAGTATTATTCTAAGGAGGTAAAAAATACTTGAAAATAATTCCCTATTTACATAGATTTGTGTAGCATAAAGGACTTCACAGGTTTAAAAAGCATTTTTACATTAGTAACAGATGAAAGCACTTCTCAAAAACAAAACATCCCAAAAGAAAGCCCCAAATCACCAATACTCAAGGCACATCAATAAGGGGAGGTTTGGACAGCAGTAAAATCCATCTGTTATAATGTTAGATCTCAGAACTTAATCAGCTCTTATGCTTCCTACAACAGCCAGACTTTATGGGGCACAACACAGGAAACTAAGAAAAAGATGTCTCTGTGCTAAGCCAGTTCCAAAGTCTCCTAGTTTGCTGATGGCTCTGGCATCTCCAGAGTATTCTAAAGCTTCAGGCATTCCTCACCTGCAACTATGACCTGCTGTTAAGGGCAAGTCATTGCTTACAAAACTGTTCTACCACTACAGAAAGGTTCCTGTGCAGCAAGACTCTGACCAGCAAACATCCCACAAAGAGCTGAGCAGCTTCCCTGCAGAAATACACCTATCTTCACATAAAGCACTCTAATTCAGGGGACTGCAACACTCAAGATCAATGACAGAAAGCCAGCACAACCACAACTTAAGCTGGAACAGCATGATGCTGTATGAAGACCAAAAGCCAAACTCTGAGCAGCTGCAACAGGGAATGCTTCTCTGCTGTAGGTAGAGGGACAATGGCTTTACTGGCAGTGTCAGGAGAGCTCTTTGAAAGTGACTTATTTAGAGCAACTGATGTAGGAAGCAATTCTAAGTCCTGCACTGCTAGACAGCATTGATTTATCACACTGCCCAGAGAAACTGTCCAAGAGGCCAGAGCAGGCAAGGACACAGTAAGCAACTGCCAACTGCAGTTTCTTGCCAACAGCAGTTTCTTGTTCAGCTCTCACCTACCCTGAGACTGCTGCCTGATTGTTCAGTGATATTCCCTTAAAAACTAAAGTGTAAAATACATATTTCATTTCTAACTTTTCCAAAGCCAATCAGGCTTTTCATAGCAGCATCTTGACAACGCTTTGTGAGGGATGGCTCATTGGTCCTGGAACATTTGAAGGCTGTGTCCCAAACTCCAGGCGTCTCATTAACCTGCAAACAGAAACCAGAACATTTCTTGCTCAGTGTCACCATCTTCAGGTTAACTGGTCACTTCCAGAGTACACCACTGAGCTTGAGAGCTCAACAGATGAAAGAACAGCATTCTGAGCATCACCTGAGCCCATTACCTAACTGGGCCGAGCTTCCACTGAAACAAAGGGCTCCGCTTCCCTCCAGGTCGCAAGAAGCTACTTGTGTTGTACAGGTGTCAGAATTGCAGCTCTACAGCTGCAGATGTATAAGCAGCTGCAAGAATATGTAAAGGTATGCCCTTGAGGGTTTCTTGTAGGAGTTTTCATGAGGTTTCTCCCCAGGCTGGGATAATAGTCCCTCCATACAACTTTGGCCATGGGATACAGGACAAGCCAGTATTCCTAGCACAAGGATCTAGCTGTGTAATTAAGCTTGTAACAAACTGTACCTTAAGCACTTAAACTGCAGAGAATCTGAAGAATGTGCAATACAGGGCTGGCTGTTCAGACAAATTCATAAGCTGAGTCAGGTAACTTCCTGTCAGCTGCTCCTTGGAAACACAACCTAGCAACAGTCAAGCATTCAGATTGAGGGAACCCTTTATTTGCCTTTTTTTTTCCCCAGTTCTCCCATAACTAACCATCTTAACTGTGACAAAGGAAGTCCCTCTGTGCTGTAATGTTCCTTGTTCAAGAACATAAAGCATAAAATGAGCAAATTAGCGAGAACTTGTCTGTTGTACTTGGTTTCATTTAAACATTGGGTTTATAATAAAATACACCTATTGCATTTACTTTGAATTTGTGGTTTTCAAACCTGGATTTAATACTACGTAGAACAGTACCAGGCATCAAGTTCTAGCCACGGTCACCAAGACAAGAGCGGAGGCCAGCACTCACCCCGTATCACACAGAGGCTGGTGAGGGCTCAGGCGTGTTTCAAGGACATCTCTGTTCATACTCATGGACACGGTGGCTCTGTTTGGAGACTGGTCATACACAAAGTTTCGGCAAGATGCAAGTTTGGACTCCAAAGCCTAATGTAAACAGGTGAGGCAAGCATCAGATAGCACTGTGGCACACCAGTGTGCCACTAAGACTGCCTGAGTTTGTTTTATTTCCCTTCTTCTAAAGAGAATTGTCTAGTAGAGGAATCTGCTAGACCCCAGAACCACGTGAGCTCTGAATTTCTGCAGAGATGAAGGCAGTGATCTTTCTACAGCTGGATCCCTTTTTCTGTATGGGAGGTTACAAAATTGATGCTGTTCATCAGCAGAAACACATCTTCAGCTTACTAAGGGAGATTTTGACATCTTTCTTACATCCATCTCTCTTCAGATTAATAAATGTTCACCTGTGGTATTTGCTCCCCTAGCCACATAGCAGGCTGTAAGTAGGGCACCTGAGGGGTCCAAACCATAGATATCCTGTTCTCTCACACACACTCCCATCCTCGATCACTCTACCTGTGTTGCTTGTGCCAACACAGCACTGGGGCAGTTAGTGAGAAAAGAGAGGGAAGTCACAGGATAACATTTTAGCATCGGCACTGTCTTAAGTATCAAACTACTGCCTAATCTGACATTAAGCCTTGCTCCAAAGACAACCTTTATCAGAAGCCCTCTAGAGAGCAAGCACCAGTCTGCTTTCTTCTTCACCTTCCACAGGAGCAGATCCTTTCTCAATTTACTTGTGGTGGTTTATCCTTTCTGCACATACACTTCTAGAAATTTGTAGAGGAAGCAGAGCTGGGTCCTCCTCTGGCAGGTGGTCAGAAATACAAAGCCTAGACCAAATTTCAAGGCCCTGCTTAGCTAACCTGGACTCAAGATACTCTTTCCAGTCTCCCCAGAGCAACACCACAAATAGTGCTGGCTGCAGTTTCAGACAGCTCTACCCTTGCCAGAGCATTGGCTAGCAGGCAATCACTTACTCCCACTTTTCGCAGCAAGTCTCCCACAATGTTAAGTGCAGATATTCTTGCAGCAGGTGTGAGAGGAGTGGCACTGTAACTGTCCTCGAGACCTGCAGCACAGATTAAAAAGAGGATATGTCACTCACTGAAAGAAACCAAAACAAACCAAACAAAAAAAATACAAAACAAAACAAAAAAAAAATCTTTACCCCTGGAAGTCAGAAGAGGCTGACAGAGAGACACTTTTCACCTTTGTGTGATATCTCCAGATCTTTCATATCCATGAGGAATATGAAACACTTTCTCCCCAAGACAGCTCAAGTTACGCTATCATAAGCTCAAGTCTCCAGATGTGCTGTGGCTTGGGTTTCTAGAGATCTGTTTTTACCTGCCTATTCTCCATCTCTGTTGCTGTAGTGGGACCACAGGAACATGGTCTCAGAGAGGAACATCATCTCTTATTTTAGTACAGATCTCCAAATGCTCCCACTTTTAGAGAAGCATTCATGTCCTCTGCACAAAACACATACTTGTAGGTTAAGCACACTGAAGCCCACAGTCAAGCTCTGTCAACACTTGGAGCTATTGTGTCACAGGAATACAACAGCACAACTTGCTGCATTTCATGCATACACATTAACAGTTACACACTAAAGTCTAAATCCCTCCACTAAGTTAGCCTAACATCTCTGGGAGAGTTGTCAACTAACAGTACAGCCCCAACAGCTTACCTTGTCCCTCACAATTACTAGTACTACTGATAGTTCAAGTTAAAGGGAAAAGAACAGCCTTTCAGTCAAACTGAATCACAGTTGATTAATTCTGAAACAATCAACTCTGCTCCCTTCTCATTCCTCCTTCTTTCAGAAACTATAACGAAAACAAGACCCAGTAAATAGTATTTCTGTGCTGGTTTTCTGTCAGTCACCTCTCCTAAGTGTCATAGGCGTGTGTCTGTTAATGTTGGGTGTCCGGTGCACGGAGGGAGTCGCAGGCACAGATAAGGATGCTTGAACTGCAGTGTCTGTTCTCTCTGTTTCCAGGGCAGCTCGCTTTGGTGTTTTGGGTTTCTCCTGTTTCTGCTGCACTGCAAGCTCTTGTCGTAGATCTATGAAGGAAGCAACACAAAGCAAGCCTTTGGAGTATGTATGTACCAAGATAAAAACAGGTGAGAATGTTTTGCTCAAAAGACTGTTCCTCTTGTGGAGGTGAAGTTGCATATCCTTGTGAAGATCACTGCAGATCTATGTTCAAAATCTGGACAACCACTAAAGGCTTTTTTAGGATTGGCTCAAGACGTTTTTGTAGTAATTAGTTTAGTTGCTATTACATGGCTTTAATTTTCATACCCTTACACAATGCTCCCTTTGAGGCAGGGAATTAACTCCTTTACAAATGTAGGAAGCCATCAAGACTGAGCTTAAGCACCTTGGTGACATTCCAGATGAATGCCATGTTGAGATCCTCCCTTTGTACCCTTTACTCTTCTACTCTGGTTTCCACATGAAGGAAACCTGAGCTTAGGCCAGGTGGAAACCACATCATTCTCTAGCCAAAGAACAGAGTACTTTGATCCCACAGCCTCACTGTATCTTATGGAAACCACTCAAGGACACAGAATCTGAGCAGACCTGAAAATAAAAGGTACTTTCTTTTCTCACCCAGCCTTACTGACAGCTATCAAAAAGCTAGCACATGGGGCTATTCAAAGGTAACTAGAAGTCAGTCACAGCCTTCCTGTTTTACTGCACCATTAGCATTACACTGACTCCACTTTTCACAGGCCAGGAAGCAATGAAGCTAATGGTTATTAAAGCTGACCTTCATGGTTACAGAAAGCCAGACCAGCACATGCCCCAGATGGACTGGCTCTTAACCCAAGGCCCTGAAGCATTCTGTGAGCTGCTCTGGAACAAGAACTGTTCAAAGGGAACAGTCTATAAGGTTCCTCATTTACTTCTGTGTTTCGGTTAGCAGATTTTTAAAATGCAAGCTTAAAAGCCAATCTCTTATATGGAGAGACCTGAACAATGATAAGCCAGGAGGGAAGCAAGGCAAAGAGGAATAATTTGTGTCCAACCTCTAGCTTCATCTTTCAGGCGCTGCACAGACTCCAGAAGGTTCTCCTTCTCATCCAGCTCACTCTCCAGAAAAGCATTTCGTTCAATAGCCTGGTTCAAACGCTGCTCAAAATCTTCCAGGGACATTATAGTGGCTCTGAAAAAGAGTGCACAAGATATCACCACCAGACCCTTCAGGTACACAGAGGAACTCCTCTCACCAGAGAAAGGATAACGCTGCATTTTTGCTTGGCTTGCTTCATTTTATTTTGGCTTGTAAGACACAAACGAGCACAGCGGAAAGAGTGGAAAGGAAAGAAAATCAGCACGTTTCTCATCTTCACCTCAATGATCACACCAGTGATCAGTTCAGAATGGCAGTGCTAGCAAGCACAGCATCACAAACAGCATAGTAACAACGAGTTCACAGGACAGAATAGAGATGAGGAAAGAAACTAGAGGAGGCAGGTCACCTTTTTGCTCTTTCCAAGTCATCATTTGCTTGCTCGAGTTCTCGAATGTATTTCTGAAGTTGATCCTTAATAGCTTTTGTCTGTGCCAAGTCATCTTCCAGCGCAGAGATCTGCCGGTATCTTTCTGAATGCTCCATTTCAATCTTTTCCTAATCAAAGGCAAATCAAACAGCACATCAGGGACTTAACAATGCACACTGAGGCACTGTCTGAGCCACTCCAAAAGGTAGAGGAGGATGTTGTGAAGTTGTTTTGAAAACCATCACCTTACATATGGCAAAATGCCAAAGCAGCCAATTCCTTACATACTTCTAAGCTGTCAGCAGACAGGAGCTCTTCCTATCACTCCTTACCAAACAAGAGTGCTAGGGAACAGGTCCTGACCTCCTCAGCACAGGGCCATTCCTTGCTCTCCAAGACTTAACATAACTTTTGAGTCCCAAAAGCTTTAGCAATACACAAGGCAGGATGCAACAGAAGTCATTTCTTTTCAACTCTAGTAAGTCAAGCAGCACACAGGAGCATAAATATCAGTAAGAAAAGGATAGATCCAAGTGTGACACTGTTGCATGCTGCCGTGGTACCAGCAGGATTCTCCACTGCCCCTCTGGTTTTCAGTCCAAAGTAGGTTCAGAGTTCTAGATCGTAACACAGTTCAGGTGCAATTATGTAACATGCTTTGGATGTGAGCCTAAACCAAACTGCCTCCCCTTACAGCATGTACACAAAGGCACATTTAAGAGAGGCACAGGTAGGGATGGAAGCTTCATTCCTCTATCAACTATCTCCCTCCTGCCATTGCTGCTATCTGCACAGTTAGCTCCACATCATGTAAGAGGGAAAGCTTCACAGCATAATGTCTACTGCAATGACTTACACTCTCCCTCCTTACTATCAGAACACTTCAACATGCCAGAGACTTTCTTGAAGCTCCAACATCGCTCTAAGTGGCACTCCTGAAATATTTTTGCTATCCAGAATTTAAGTACAACACTTGGAGTTGCTGAAAACAAATCCACACACTGGAATTTGAAAACCACAGCATGAAGTTCAGATTGACTGCCAATTTGAAGACAGATGTTTTAGTATATGAAATGCATAGACAAGGAAGAGGGAAAGAGATCCCCATTCTGATTTAAGAAATTCTTATTTGATTACAGTGTGGTGATACTGCTAGAATTCCACATCTCTGACACATGGTTACATGCTGAATAGAAGGGCACACAAAATCCAAGAGGCAGATTACTTTCAGCAGGCTTTTCAGGACTCTAAACAAACCTTCCAGAGCATTACCTCCATTTATTTTTAGGGAGTGTGAATTCTGGTTTCTGCAAGGAGAGCAAGCACACACACTAGGCTGGTAAGCTCAAAGACACAAGCTGTGTGGGCTGGCTAAGTTCACTAGCATTGACCTAGATGCAGACACCAACCCTTGATGGGCTCAGTTAACACGGATGCTCAATAGCTTCACAGGCTTAATGCTTTGCTCTTGAAATGATTCAGATAAAAGATCAGAACTGCAAGGTTTGAGTCTTTGTTTTTAGCCAATTGTAACGAAGTATCAGCTGATCTGGCCATCAATGGAGTCTCTGTTCCTTCACCACAGGCTGTCACTGCAGTTTTCAGGCTGCATGAAAAGCCAATTGTCAAAAGGTTCATGCAGAATGTTTTAATAAAGTTATCTACTGTGAAGAATAATTTCAGATTTTCCAAAACATGTCCACCCTCCACTTTTTGTGGTTCTATGTTATTTCTTATTATTTTCATTCTTAACCCCTTCGGCTGGTTGCCCTCTCCTCGCATCCTAGCTCTTCTAGAGAAGGAAAATAATCCACACTCAATTAAATGAGCTGCAGGTTTAGTTAAACTTATGCCTTCTCCCCAAACCCCCAGTTTCCAGGGGTTTATGTGGCTACATGGAAGAGCAGAACAATACTCCATACAACATGCAGAACTGACACAAGCCTCAGAGACTGCGTTATCGAAGTGCTGGGGGGGACCATTGTGTTGGTGCTAGAAGGACAGGACACCTGCCCGCAATGGAAGAGTATTTCCTTAAGACTGTAATTTGGACAAGAGTTTAGACAAGAGGCATTGCAGACCTGGATTCATTCAGTGATTAATCACTTGCATGAATACCTTCATTCCCATTAGCTCATTATTGCATCCAATTGAGTAGAAGTGTAATTAAAGTAATCCCTGCTTCCACAAATATTGGCCTAGCCCTACAAAATACAGCGTCATGTTTCTTGGGTGACTATACCTCACTTTTAAGTAAAAGTCAACAAGATCAAATTTTTAAAAGGCATGCCAATTTCAGTGACCATTTTTCCCCAAATTTAAGAGAACTTACCAGCATTTCCTAAACCTGCCATACAGCACAGGGGGACCAGCAGCATCTTAATGAGACTGAAATGAGCTAGACTCATCACTCCTCATACTTTAGGTAATTTGACTCTGGGCAGAAGTTTCACCTCAATAAATTCATATCCCCCATGCTTTATAATTGTGAAAGTCAATGCTTTTTCAGCTGAATCTTAGTTTGTTTCACAGAATGCTAAGTGGGTGCAAGGAGGATATTCTTCTTCCCAAATTACAGATAAATTCAGAAATGAAACCAAGACTGAAAGTGTTTTATGCCTCTCAGCTCTGTGTTCTCCACTGGCTGCTGCTTCCCAATTTTTTATTCCAGATAAAGTCACAGCTAAAAAGGGTTTTACATTACTGAGTTTTCTGATGTAATGCAAGAACACAGCTGGAATGTTTGTCTTTTGATTGTTCTGCAATACTATCCATGTCTACACAATGCAGACATCCAGAAAGGCATGAATAAAAGCACTATGTAGATGGAGGAAGCAGCTCTGCTATGCTCATGTTTTCTCTCCACTGCAAACAATTTTTTTCCATTTCAGTATCATCCCAACACATGGCCACAGCCTGCAATCAGGGGTTCAGGAACATTGCCCAGGTATCCTGAAAGCTGATACCAGATTGGTATTTCTGCTTTTGGGCAGTTTTCTGTCGAGTTTGTTTGTAATGCAGAAGGTCCCTGCCCAAAGGGCAAGCTGAATCTGCACATGCCCCTTTCATTCCCCTTTGAACTGGGATGTACCATGCATGTGCCACCCACTCTTACTTTGATTGACTCCAGCTCCATTCTCAGACGATTGTTTTCTGACAGGAGGTCTCTGTTTCTGGACTCTGTTTGCTGTAGCTGAGTCTCCAGTTCAGCTTCATACTCTCGACTCCCTTCTTGGAACTCCTGCAGTTCCTCCTGTGTGTTCTCAGCACTAGAAAGCAATTCCATCAAAAGAGTCCACAATAATCAACAAAGAAAAAAATCTCTAGGGTGCTTGAGATAAAAAAAATACAGCCTTTTTAACACAGGAGGCTTTATGTCCTTCTCCACCATACATATTCAACTGGAAGAAAGGGCCATATGCAAATGTTTCACTCTCAAGCACAGAAAGCCACCCCATAGCAAACTGACAAACAAGTTCAAAAAGCCCAAATAAATAGAGAAATGTCAAAGATTGCTTTCACACTACAGGTATTGAGGACATGTGGAGTATGCATATTGTCCCCTTCCATCTGCATTTAATCTGTTATTCAATTATTTACTCAGAACTACCAAAAACCATTTTCAATCAGCAATAAAGAGTGAGCAAAAGAGAAAAAAATGGAAGTTATTCTTAATCAATTCTCCTGAAATAATCCTCCAGCAAGTCAAACTAACAGCACTAACAGGTCTGAACAGCTAAAGAAGGACCCACTAATATCAGCATCCAAAGAGTTTGGGGTTTTTTTTCACCCTTTACTGCATTTAGATCCATGTGCTGAGCTAAAGGGAAGAGCAAACAATGTCTATTCACAGCCATGAATCCCTTTCCACCTACATGTTGTCAAACCATTCTTGATCTACAGAGATACAAAAGAGTGAGCAGCAGCATTTCTCTTTCTGCAGTGGCCCAGATTATCCACCTCCAACAAGGTTTTACTGTAAATTATGTTGCTCTCGCTGCCAAGAAACACAGGCAGAGACAATTTCAGCACACACAGTCCTACTCAAACCAGAGCAGGGCTAGAGCAGCAGAGACTCACTACACAAAAAAGCATCAAGGACTCTGGGCTGTTGTAGCTCAGCAGAAGCATTGCTACTGCTACCACTCAAGACAGATGAACCACTTTGCAGTGTTGTGCACTCTATTGAACAACTTGAAAAGAATGAAGCCACTGCCTTACTGCTGCTTGTATTTCATAGCCATCTCTTTCCAGTATCTGGCTTCCTCTTCCACTGAGCTGAAATGATGCCCTTCCGAATCTTCCATGATGACTCTTCAAAGCTTAAAACTCTTCTTTCATTTTTTCACCCCTGGAAAATTAAAGGATCAAGCATAAGAACTACTGCACTGAGCTACCTCAGTACTTCTTGCTGCAGAGCAGTGCACCTCTCCTCCCAGGAAGTCACTGGATACCTGGAGACCAAACTAGAGATCAGCCTTGACAGGGCTCTGCCAGATACACCATAAACATTAAAGAATCCCTACTGGTCCCTTTCCCCAGTTCCCTAAGGGCTGCTCCATGTCTATACTAAAACCCCAGCAGGGAGAACCTTCCCCACCCTCTGACTAGACAGCACAGAGCACCAAGCCTCAAACTTCAGCTGCAGCTGTGCCAACACACACAGAACACAAGTGACAGCAGACATCTCAGGCACAGCTCCATCTCTGAAGACAGTGCAATTAAGGTCAATTTCAACAACTCTTAAGACACTTGAAATTAAAAAGAAACTTCAAAGAGACACAGGCAAAGCACTCTAGAAAGTCTCCTGTGTTACCATTTCCAGGAACACCTAAGCTTTTCAAGGTCGTAACTGCTGGACACATGAAAAATTTCTCCCTAGGTTAACACAGAGCTAGCCAGTTTTAAATCTAAAATATTGCAATCCATTTATGTCTAAAAGCCATAATGTATCTGGGTAACTCAAAGAGCTATGGGGGAAAAGAACTCCAGAAACTTCCAGGGAAGTAAGGATAAAAGCTTCACAGAGGTTTTAGTGCGATACCACCTGGCTGAACTAGGTATGCAGATGGAAAAAAAAACATTAACTATCCAGACCATCCAACTGTCCCCTGTGCCAGCATAAACTCAGTCACAGAACACAGACCCAAAAGGGAGTGACACATGAAAGAGCCACTCAAGAACCTCAGTTTGGTCACTCCCTCTCAAAGACTTAAGTATCTAGGCACCACAATTAAATAAATGCCATGTGATGTGCATGATGCACTCTACTAAACAGGTCACTAGCCAATAGAAGGTTATCTGAGTTAGTCTTGACAATGGAGAAACATGAAACCTAATGTTCTGGATAACCTGACTATGACCAATCCCAGCCAAAGATTCCACATAGAAATTAGGAGTTGAATAGAAACATAGACAGGTCAAGAACACTAAATACAGGTGAATAATTGACACAACAGCAATTGTCAGAAAAGATTATTACTAAAATCTAATGATTGAGTAAACAGTTTTTCTGTAAAGCTTCAGTTCCAGATCTATTGAGCAAGACATTTTATTTCTTCAGGGTTACCACTAGGAGGAGGAGAAACAGCCAAAGCCTTCAAAAAACATTTATCTATCAGTCTTGCTACCTTCTCTTCTTATGATACAATACTCAGGAGCAGACCTTCTGTGCAGCAAATGTGTATCCACTGCACATCTAGTGAACTCAATGGAGACAAATATTCAGTACTTATGTCAAGACTTTCCTCTCCAGAAAATCACCTGGTTTAAACAGAATGAACAGCCATCTATCTAGTAACTCTACTGCAACAAATGTGAGTAATTCTTACCTCTACTACAGACAACACCATCTAGTACTCAAAGCAGTCTGGCAATCTGAAGCCACATTCTTACATACCTAAGTGAAGCTGCACAGTACAAGCCCTTTTCATGGCCTAGGTGACTTTCAGGAGACTGAGCAAAGAGGAAGCATCTGTCACAGCTAAATGGGCTGTGCCCACACACCCCATTGCACAGCATCAGCCACTCTTAGAAATTACGCTATTGTTTGGAAGAGAAGCTGGCAGGTAAGGGAAAACATCACTAAGCTTTAGTTTTTATAGTTCAGTTTCTTGATGCAAAATGTTAATTAGACAAAGTTACATATCTTCCTTCTAACAAATAAACCCACTGTGATGTAGTGACACACTTCCAGCAAGATGCCTCAAGACTGCTGGTCTTTGTGTGGATTTACAGAGGTGCCCACAGGAGAAAAAGAGGAAAAGGAGAGCAAATAAGGAGGAGTGATTTTCCAACTAGAACCCTTGACCATTAGAAAAATAAAATCATTACCAAATATAATTAACATTCTTGACCTCAGATAGTTTATGGCACATCTATTATTTTTAAGCAAACTGAAAGTGCCTTTGATGTTAATGAGCATGCCCTTATGCTCAAGGCAGTATGTCACACACACCAATTCTTGCAGCAAACTTGTGAAGAAAAAAGTTCTCTCTTTTACAGATGAGCAGTAGGAAGAGAGGGTCAGACAAAGTAGTAATACAGGAGCAAGGAAGAATCAAGAAGGACCAGCACCCATTAACATGGTCAAACCACTCTAGAGAACAGCAAGCCAAAGTTTGCTTTAGATGGTAATTTCTCAGCACTCAATTGACAGGAAGGTTCTGTAGTTCAGGAACAGAGATTCTGCCTGGTTTTGCTTCACAAATTGAAATGTATTTCATAAGCATCCAAAAAGGAAATCTTTTGACACCAATATTATAATAAACCCTGTACCTGGGTTCAGTCAATAAAAAAAGTCATATAAAGATGGAGTGCAAGAAACCATATTCCCAAAAGCTTGCAAACAACCCTTCAGAGAGAAAACAGACAGCTCCCACCGGCCTCACAAGCCTAAATGTACTCATATCTGGCTTGCAATTGTTTTCATGCTGCACTTCAGAAGGACTAAAAGAACAAACTAATTTATATTTTTTCAGATGCTATGGTCACATACAAAAGAACTTTCCCTAACCACACCATATAGAGTTGTTAGGGTTGGAAGGATTATCCAGTTCCAACCCCCCTGCCATGGGCAGGGACACCTCACACTAGAGCAGGTTGCCCAGAGCCATATCCAGCCTGGCCTTAAAAACCTCCAGGGATGGGGCCACCACCATCTCTCTGGGCAACCTGTTCCAGGGCCTCACCACCCTCATGGGGAAGAACTTCTTCCTAACATCCAATCTGAACCTACCCATTTCTATTTTTGCTCCACCCCCCCTAGTCCTATTACTCCCTGACACCCTAAAAAGTCCCTCCCCAGCTTTCTTGTAGATCTCCTTCAGATACTGGAAGACCACAATCAGGTCTCCTCAGAGCCTTCTCTTCTCCAGACTGAACAGCCTCAACTCCCTGTCTGTCCTCATAGGAGAGGAGCTCCAGCCCTCTGTTAATCCTCATAGCCCTCCTCTGGACATGCTCCAGCACCTCCAGATCCTTCCTGTAATAAGGGCTCCAGACCCAGATGCAGTACTCCAGGTGGGGTCTAGAGTAGAGGGGAAGAATTACCTCTCTCAACCTGCTGGCTATGCTTCTCTTGATGCAGCCCAGGATGTGATTTGCTTTCTGGGGCGCAAGCACACACTGGTGGTTCATGTTGAGCTTCTCAACCACCAGCACCCCCAGGTCCTTTTCATCAGGGCTGCTCTCAAGACAGTTGCTGCCCAGCCTATATTGATGCCTGGAATTGCCTCAACCCAGATGCAGGACCCTGCACTTGGTCTTGTTGAACCTCATGATGTTGTCATGGGTCCACCTCTCCAGCCTGTCAAGGTCCCTCTGGATGGCCTCCCTTCCTTCCAGCATGTCTGCTGCACCACACAGCTTGGTGTCGTCAGCAAACTTGCTGAGGGCGCACTCAATGCCACTGTCCATGTCACCAGCAAAGGTGATTTATGATTTATAAGAGTTCCACAGAACCTTGATAACTTGCAGAAGCATAAAGATGCTGTGCCCTTCAATTTCTAAGTACGTCCTTGTGAAGATGAGAGTATGGACCCACTCAGGATGTTATCCATTAAGAGTACACTGTTTCAGGGTTACTATTACTTTGCAGTACTTAAGAGTGTTAAACTACAAACACATGGAAGGACTGTAGACCTGTACTTATTCAACAGACATGTCAACATGGCTGAGGTTGTTTCACTACTGGCCCATGCCATAGGCACATCTTTTTGTCCGCAACACAAAAGGAAGACCTACTGAGTTTCCTGCATCTATTCACTACATCATAGCTCACAAAGATTTTCCAATTTAAAGATGCAAGATACAAACTTAAACTGAAAATTCCAGATTACTACTTTATCTAAAGTAGTAAAGCTTTTTTCTTTTCCTTCAATAAAAACAACAACACCACCCCCCCACCAAAACCCCTCACATAGATCTTTCTAAACTGCTGGTAGACCAGGTAGGATTTTGACTTTTGTTTTTTCCCCCCGCTGTCTTCTTCCCTTGATTTTTATCAGCTTGGAGAAAGCATGCAAAAATCCCCAGAGATTAATTAATTAAACCAATTAGGAACTCTTCATTGTTCAGGCCCACTACAAAACGGAGGAGGGCGAGGCGGGTGAAGAAGATTTTGGCAATGTTTTGTTAAACACCAACAAATGTGAACACACAAAAGAAAAAACAAGGAGAGAAAGTCATGGTGTATAATAGGCACACACTGGCTGCACCTTATTTGTTTTCACACACATGCCAGAAGAAACATTTGGCCAGACTACTTCCCTGCAAGCACCACAAAGTGCTGGTCACGGACATTACAAAACCTCTACATCATACAGGAAGTGTTTGTGGGTGGGGAACGTACTTCTGCAAGGAGGAAAATACCTCAGCATAAAAATTGCAGTTAACAATTCCATACAAATGAGAGCACAAATACAAAATTCTTCAGAAAAACAAAACAAAACCAAGTCTACAAAAAGGACACACACAGGAATATTGAAAGAAGTTCTTCCATTTGGCAGTCAGAGTCTGAGATCATCAGATTCACCAGGACCTCCACTTAGCTTGTTTCAGTCCTAGAATAAAAGACTCCAAATAACCCCGCATACTAAACACTTTAAGAAGAAAAAAAAAGAAAAAACAACGAAAAAACCCACACCAACCAAAACCTAAAGAAATATTTTGGCTTGGTGAACAATGTTGGCCTATCCTTGTAGCAATGCCTGATGGTCTGAGCCAGAGAAATTCATCTTGTAATAAAAAAAGAGCAGAATAGTATCGTAAATCCTACTGAATAATCCATGGCACAGATAATGAAGCTTCTATTAGACATTTTTTCTTAATCGAAAACCAAAACAAAACCCTGCTTTACTCATGAAAAGTAGCCTTCTTATCCTATGAAAACAGTCCCTTAGGAAGTGCCTTCCTGTAACGTAAGGGTGTATTTTCTTTCGTTTAAGCGATACAAATCAACACAAAAGAGAAAGAAAAGGAAAAGGTCACGGGAGTGCCTGGATTACTACAGAATCCCACAGCCAACACTTAAAAATTAGGTAGCTACTCAGCGTCTTCTCTACCAAAAAGCTCAATCCAGCAAAGCCCACATTTTTCCAGATACCACTCTGGCTCCAATACTTTGAATCTCCAATAATTCCTAGAGGAAACTCCGCAATTTTCTCTTCAGAGATGCCTGACCTCGATTCTTCCAGCTGCAAGCCGAGGTCAGCTAGGCAGCGATCTGGGGCTTCCCATTCCCATTCGGAACACAAAACCGGGAGGGAGCTAAACCAGCAGGCACGGTTCCCACGCTCCGCTCCTCTCCCCTCTTCACCTCTCCCCTCCTCACCAAGCCACCATGAGAGCAACTCCAAAAGTAGAGCCAGGTTCTCAAGGAAGGATGCGGGGAGGAACAGGGGCGGCACACAGGCAGGTTTCCCGCTCCCTCTCCCCTTGCCTCCCCAACCATGCCCCCGTTACCACTGCATGACGAGCTGAGCCACATCGAAACCGTCCGGCCCGGCCACGCGATGCCATGCCATGCCATGCCATGCCATGCCATGCCATGCCATGCCATGCCATGCCATGCCATGCCATGCCATGCCATGCCATGCCATGCCATGCCATGCCCTCCCCTCTCCTCCCCTCCAAGCGGCAAGAGCGCCGCTCGCCCGCCCCACAGCCAGCCCGGCGAGAGCCCCTATCCCTCACCACCACAGCCGCCGCAGGATCGTGGAGCTCCACGCCGGCAGCCACCGCTCCACACAGCCCGACGGATACAGCCGCCCCATTGGCTGCCAATCACGTGCTGCGCGGAGCTCCGCCAATCAGCGTCGCCAGCACGCGCCTGCTGGGCGGTTTGGAAAGTTTCGTTACTTTTTCAAACGGCGCTGGGGGCCGGGCGCTGCGACCCGACCCGGCCTCCACCCGCGGCACCAACAGCTCACCCTCAAGCAGAGGCACGCTGCAACCACGCCGAACCCGTTCCTCATTGTTCTGTGAGGTACAGGGGGCACAAGGCTTCTAGCACGTTAACGGCACAAATCAGAATGTGCTACCGTGATGTAACTTTAAACACATGTTCACAAAGAGGAAAAGCTTTACACCAAGTTGTGGCTTTTCATTCCAAAGGCCTTTTCTAAAGGAGCGAGCGGCACGGCACTGGCCATAACTACTTAATGTCAGCACAGTATTTTTAAACTACAAAGTGCCCTTTTCACAACCAAGGAACACTACAGCCCGTGTCGCAAGGACAAAGCAGCCTATGAAATATTAGACACTTGTACTCATCTACATCTCAGCATGATGACATCATTCCAGAAAACGAGCTGCAAGCATCTGCAGGGGAGTGAGCTGCACACAGACAATGGGGCAGAGCTGCGGCTCAATGCAGCCAATACAGTACATGCCATGCCCTCAGCAAGCAGGATCAGTATGAAGGGGACTGAGGTATGTGGCAGCTTTCTCAAGTGCCCTTGGTGTGTTCCTATGCTACCATGTACACAAACACTCATTAGGCGTGTCTGGCATTTGCTTCCCGAGTCAAAACAAAACCACAAATTACCACACAGGTGTAGATATGCCCCAGCCCACATACATATGGCCCTATGTCATGAAGTATCACTTCACACCCCTGCAGCAGGTTTTACAAACTGCTGGATGACAGACACCCATGCGCAGGGGCCCTGACCCCAGTTCCCTTTACTTCTGTGACACAATACCAGGCCTGGAGCAGAGCCCCATCCTGTATGGACTTAATTGTCAAAACCGGGAATGTGTCTTGATCAAAGATGTTAGAGAAAAAGGCTGGGACTATAACAAAGGGAGTGAAAGCTTTTCTGTATGAATATTCCATTAAAACCAATCTGTCCATTGCTATGATAACTTTAACCAAAAAGGATGAGCAAAACAATTATATTTTCAAGTGAGGTGTTAACTAAAATAACTCTATTTTGAGGTTGGATGTTCAACAGAAGTAAAGAAAGACAAACTATTATACAACCATGAATAGAAAACTAAAGTAGGTATTAGAAAATTGGGTTAATAGCAATTCACAGTTCTGTCATTACTCAAGAATGTTTTTATTATTGGACACGTTGCAGACAATAAACCTCACAGTACCATAGCATGTCCCTGGTAATTAAAAAAAATGCTTGCAAGTTTGGGACAAAGGAAATTTTACTTAAACTCTTTGGACAAATCTTTGAGGACAGTGTGAGTACATAGATGGTATCAAAGGTACCCCTGAGGACTCTTAAGTTCTCAACTTAAAATATTTGTAAAAAAACACAGCAAAAAGGCTCAGATTTCAGAGGAAGCTGTTAGGCTCTCACCCTGTTACAAAACAGCCAGAGCCCGAGGCAGCACCAGAGGCACTACTGTGTACAAGCAATAAATTTTGTTTTGAAGTTACTATAATTACTATCACTGCATTGTCTGCAAGAAGAATCCGAGCCTTTGTCTATTTTAAAATTAGGAGAGGAGAAGCAGCAACGATTGTATGCATTTATTTTTAGTGTCATGCTTAATAATTAATACAGGGCAGATTTCTGTGGTGCTAGGGTTCATGTGCTGGTTATTTCAATCACAATGCCCCACCGATTCTTCCATGAAAGCTAAACGGTCAAAAATGTACAGACTTTGAGTTTTGGCAAGGTGGCAACACCTTATCTTTTAGCAACAATCTTCTTATGGGGAAAAAAAAAAATAGTGCTTTGCTGCAAGAATTAAATGACTCACCACAGAACCACTCACTCAATGGATGGTACAGGAACTGCTAACCAACTGTTATTACAAACTCCAGAACCTTTTCTTCTAATGGATTAGAGAGACCCATTTAAAAAAAAAAAAAAAAGATAAACTTATATATTAGAGTACCATATGGAAATATTGCTACCACTGAAAAACAAGCATTTAACATCACCAGCAAAGTGGTTTGACACTGACACAAAATGACAGAAAGGCTCTATAAAGATACTACGTATTCTCTACAGTCTATGTGTATATAAAACTGGGTTTGCATATGCTTAAGTATGAAACATTCTTACTGCTTATAAAACCTAGTATCTTGAGCTGACAAATGGTTGATGAAACCATCAAATCACAGAACTACTGAATTACTGAGGCTGGAATAGACCTCTAAGATCATCAAGTTCAGCCTGTGACCTAACACCTAAATGCTCATGGCTTGTTAAGCAAAGCAAAACCTAACACCAGTCAAGGCCTTGATTCACAGCAGCATTACACCCTGAGTGAACTGTGGTGGCAGGGGTGACTGGATGCAGGCAAGGAACCCTGTCACTAAGAAACCTTGCTTAACCTTGCTGGTGGCTGCAGCCCATGAGGCAAAAGTGAAGGTAAAATGACAGCCTAATACAATGACACCCCTTATGATCAAAAGATACTAAGTCACCAATAAGTGGACCTTCACCCCACTCTATCACTAACCCCTCTCCTTGAGGAGCTCTGCCACCTGCACGCCAAAGGGCAAGGCTCAGCTTCGATAATAGGGATTTACTGCATGATTTTGGCCCAGAATTATGAAGGAACTGTTAAATTGTGAGACAAGAGTTGTGTCTGCAGAGACGAGAAAAATAAAATTACAAATAGAGGCAGAGTTGTTGAGACAAGGACTATTAATAGCACAAGTGTTTGAGGAAAATGTAAATGTGAAACTTGTACAATCCTAAAAAAAGAATAAACTCAGTAATCTTCAGTGGGTTGACAGTGTCACCCACACCAACAGATCCAGTGAATCACAGGTTATTAAAACTGAAGTAGCAGTGCTGGTACCCCTTCCATTCTTGATACTTGGCCAGCAGACTTCAGATTTTTTTATCATGAGGCAGGGACTATGCTAATGCCCAACCCAGCGGCTTGTTAGAAGCCTGTTCCTTTTTGCTAGCCAGTGATAACTTTGTAAAGATTAGGAATTTTTTTATACAAAGCAAATGATGCCCAAGGTGACCCACAGGACAACAGAGAGAGGCCGGACACTTCCAATAAGCAAACGCCAGATTTTTTGAACACTACTGACATTTAACTGCTGTCCTCAGGATTAGGACTATATACTGCTTTTAAGAGAACAGGATCTTGAAACTGGTGACCTGTCCTTGCCTGGCAACCTACCATGATTACCTGTGTACAAAAAGCAGATATAAGTGAAAGCTTAAACTCTGCACAAGGTGTCAAAAAATTATTACCTCTAGGAGCCCAGGTCAACACCATGGCAATCTCCTCATTGCCCGCGCACTCTGGGCACCATGGAGATCTGCCGGGAATACCTGAGAGGACAGGCCCCTTCACAGGACTTCCTGGAGATCCCTCCGGGGCCACCACTCTGCCCCGCCTTTGAAGGGATTCAGGCGTTCCAAGGCTGAGAGCCACCCCGTGGGTGTAAGGTGTGGGGCTCTCCTCAGCGATCCCGCCAGAGGGGCCGCAGGTGCACTTGAGCAGGGCCTCCTTCATCTCCTCAACTGCCTCCTTGTAACCCACAGCGCCGCAGACCCCCGATCCCGGCTTGGGATGTCGCCTGGTCCCGCCCCGGCCCACACGTCAGCGGCAGCCGGGAGTCCGGGTCCTGGGGCAGATTTATAAGCCACAGCTAGCGGCCCGGCCAGGCCGACGGCGGGCTGAGGGGAGGAGGAGGGAGTGGAGCGTTACGACAGTCGCCTTTGCGGCAGTGGGCTGCTTTCCGGTGCCCGGCGTCGCTTGACGGCAGAAGGAGCAGAGAGGGAGGAGGGAGGACAACAAAGGGAAGGGGTGTGAGGGGCCGCGGTGGCATGTGAGGGGCGGTGGCGCTGAGGTCGGCTCAGGTGAGGTGAGACGCGGCGGGCGGGGGCAAAGCAGAGTCAAGTCAGGCCCGCCGGCTCCCGGTAGCCCGGGGCTGTCTCCGCTGTCCTGTGGCAGCTGGAAGGCCCGAAGGAACGTTGCGGTCGGGCAGGGACGGGGCCCGCTCCCCGCGGGCATAGTTGCACGGCAGTCTCAGCCCGACGCCTCCCCGCGGCGGGAGCGGCCGTTTGCCCGGCAGCGCTGTAGGGTGCCTACGCTGTTTGTCTGGGCTTGCGGGGAGGGGGGGGGAGGGGGGTCAGGCCTTTCTGCCGCCCCTAGGGCTGTGGGCCAGGCCGAGCTGGGAGCACCCGCGGAGCTGCGGGCCGCAGAGGGTGAAGCGCGGGCGTAGTAGTTAACTTTGTTTGTTTTAGTTACTGTTTTAATTCCTGAAGGAAACGGTGCTACTAGACATTTTAAAAAGTAGCATGCCCTCGAAGTGTGGAACTTTAATTATATTTTATACAGCATGATTTTGGGGTACCTGAGGCTCACGTGAATAAACATTTCTACTTAAAACAAAAATAACTTGTGGTTAAAAGTAATGCTGGGGCAAATGTAATGCTATGGAATGTATTCCATGCTTATTACACTTTGAGAGCAAAAAACCTGAAGGAGTGTAGTCTGAGTGCAGTATATAGTTGTTGAGTAAGAAGACTTTATTGCACATTCTGTTTTTTCCAGACACAGTGTGGCGGGGCCTTAAGTTCTTTATGGTTCTGTAAAGCTAAAGTGATGTGGTCTGCTGGGAGGCAACTGTAGAATTACTAAAATTATTTACAGTCATTTTTGCTAATGTAAAGCTGCATTTAAATACCAAGTATGCTGTGCTTAGTGCATTTTGAATGTAGTTGCAAAAACGGTGACTATGCAGTTTAATTCTTCCACTTTCACCTGTTTTGTATTTGCTGATGAGCTGTTCTTGAAAACTTACCTCATGATTTCTTTTTCTAGGGCAGTACACTGAAAGTTTCAGGGAATTATTTAATGTCAGCAGCAATGCTACAGTGTTTTCCACAAACTATCTCACCTGTGCTGCAGGTCATGAGGAATATTTCTCTACTAAATAGGAATAGTCAGCTCCATGTCCCATATGCATAATTAAATCTAACATGAATAATGCAGGTTCAGTGATCCAGTAGTAGTGGAATTCATTTCATTAGACCAATATGGTTTATGTGTCTTACCTTAAAAATTACTTAAAACAAGCATTTTTTTTTTCCTCTCTTTAGCAGGTGGGAAGAATGAAAGGAAAGAGGGACGAAAGAATGTTGAACTTTTTTGTTTGGTTGTATGATGGAAGGAAACAGGACAGAGAACCTCAGCAATAGATCATTTGGATGGCTTCAGCAACAAGAGAATGATGCTAAACCATGGCTGTGGAAACTCTCTAATTGCTTTTCTGTTGCTGAAAAATCTTTGCCTTGCAGTGCGAAAACGGTAATTTGCTGCTTTACTACAAGCATAGTTGATGTCCTTATACAGAGTGGTGTAACTGTAACTAACTATCCTGTTGTGGGGAGGGGAGAAAGCAATTACCAAGGTAAGTGCAAAATCTGCCTGGGAATTTAGGGACCTCAGTTGTGTCCACAGCTTTCATCGCTCTTGGTGAAAGCAGGTGAGTTGCTCTGCTTGAAAGCTCTACAGCTTTGTTTGGAATAATACATCTGAGTGCCTAAAATGTGTGTATGGCAGCTTCTTGAAAGCTCTGTGAGGTTATTGTGGAAGAGAAGAATAGAAAAGTAGTCCTCATGCTTCCAGATTTTTGTCAGTTTAGTTTGCAATCAGATGAATTATTATTGTAGAGTAGTGAACAAAAATTGTGCATACTGTTCTTCATGAATGTCTAATTTTTCCTTGCTTCAGTTTCTTTAAATGTTTCAGTTCTGTAAATGTATATGATTCTGTACATCTAAGATGCAAAGTGCTACAGAATAGTACAACAGAGACTTACTTGAGCAAGCAAACTCTAGCTGTTAAGCAGCATTCATGCATGTTCATTCTGACTTTCAGTAAAAGACATGGGAGAAAAAGATAAGCATGTATCCTGTGGTGTTGCTGTTCTCATGCATCAGGGGTTAGGAAGGGAGCTGCCATATTCTGGAATTTAACAGATAAACCAGTTCCAGGCAAATTTTTGGCAGAGTGTATCTTCAATTCCTAAGACAAGGCATCAAGTAGAGAGGAATGCTTTAGAACTTAAGTAATCGATTATTCAGTACTGTATAGTAGAAGTGCATTAAATTCAATTTGGAAAGTAAAACTTGTTCCAAAGTGCTGGCCTCAAGCTCTGGAGCGTTAAGTTGTATGAGGGTTAGCTATTCTGACTTGACTCTTCTGGTGTTTCTCATAATCTTGCTTAGTTTTTGCTGCTGTCACTTAAAGCCTGAGCTTCTGTCTTTATGCCTGTACATACTGATAATGTCTTAGAGTAGGTAAATGGTAATGTCTTAGTGTTTGCCCTTAAAAGAAATCTCCTTTTTTGCTCTTCAGCTGCAGAGTATCTCTCAGCCTTAGCCTAACAGTTTTCTGTTTGTCATACTCTGTTTTGCAGCCCCATTGCCATGTGTTTTGTACCTTTTCAATTTTGTTGTGTCCAAAATCCACCCATACAAATGTACCTTAGGCTGGCACATATAACTGGCATGTTTGTTTTAATATATTACATGTTTAGACAGTGAAGTAATAGTAATCATAAAGATAACACTTCTCAATTTATGTTACTGTTGAAACTGTAAGTCTAAAAATATGCTTGCTTATGCTACAAAGCTGTTGGTTTATTTATGTATCTAAATTTAACTGAACTTTCACTTTCCAGAAAGATTACATGGAGAACAAGAAAGTTGCTGCAGAATTGAAGGATACTTCATCTCTTCATAATGCTGGCTCTAAACTGTTTCCAGCAGTACCACTTCCTGATGTTCATCCTCTTCAACAGCAAATACAGGTTTCACCTGGCCCGAAAGTAAGCTGCTGTGCTCATGGCTCTGACTCTTCCTGTACTCCACAAATGCATTGTGGTGGTGGTGGTGGTGGTAATTTGGTTCACCCTGGCACAATATTAGACTCCAAAAGCACTGGGACGATTACTTGTCAAGTGGGGTCAGGATTTGCTTATCAGTCTGCATCTTCACTGAAGAACCCTTCAGCTAGAAGCAATTTGTCAGGCATTGCGAGTGAGTTCCCAGGCATGTGCGTAGAAAACAGTGTATCTTCCTGTCAACATCTGCCCTGTTGTGGAAAACTCCATTTCCAGTCCTGTCATGGTAACGTGCACAAGCTGCATCAGTTCCCAGCCCTTCAGAGCTGCACATCTTCTGGCTATTTCCCTTGTTCTGAATTCACAAGTGGGGCTCCAGGTCACTTGGATGAGCATATTGCACAGCCGGAGCTAACATCACACGTGTGCGCCAACCCTTTGCACCTAAACATGGCACCTTCCCTTTGTTTAAAGGGCTCTCACTACTGCAGTGACTGCTTGAGCAAGGTTTGTACACATCACGTTTCTCCTTCGTTAAGCATGGTATATGGCAAATGTTGAAGTAATGTTACTTGAGCAAAGCACCAGCTTCCATGGGTTGCATCTTGCATCCCCCTAGCTGGTGGTGCCCAGTCCAGCTGTACCAGGTATCCTTTTTGGAGACTCTTTTCTGAGGTAGTTCAGTTTGCTAAGACGACTAAAGAGGCCATCCCAATGGTTAGCTTACAGGGGACTTGGAATGTACTCAAACAGAATTTTTACAGGATTTGAAAGACCACTGTCTCTGACAGCTGCAATTAAAACATTCCATAGTAATGACTCTGAGAAAAGACTAATGACAGTTAACATGTACTCTCAGCCAGCTGATCACTAAAGGCCTGTTTGTAAGTCAAGTGAGCTGTCTGATGCTGTGAGGATATTCTTGTGTTGGTGTGAAAGGTCCTCGTTCAGTCTTCCCAAATTTGTAATTTACATTTCAGTATATTTCTTAGAACTAATTTAAGACTCTCCTTGAAGTTTGTTAGGAATTTCAAGTGAAATAATACACTTCACAAGTTTTTACTTTAATATTCCAAATTTGAGTTAACTATGTAGAAATGGAATGTTTTCAATAAATGGTGAACAGTATGTTTGGATTTATGACCACTACTTGGTTTTGGTTTGGTTTTTTTGACAGGGAGACTCTTCAGCCTTGTACTCTTGAGCTGATTTCACATGCTTGGTTGAGGGATTTTTTTTTTTAGTATTTATTTTAGAATATTTATTAGCCTTTAGTAAAGGTGTCATGTCTTGATGTGCAGTTTGGTAGGATGTTTCCTTATGTTTGTAAATTCAGAGCCAAGTCTGCTGAGAGGCTCTAGGGTAGAAGCTTACTTCATGCAGTGGTAGGCTGTTAATTGGCTTCATAGGATACATAGGAGCTTACACGTGTTGCCGAGGGTAGCCAGTGTTTCTAGCACAGAGTGGTATGTGTTAATGTTGTGCACTAAATGAATATGCATTTTGAAAAATTGTTCCAACAGCCAACCAGAAACAGCCTAGTTGATGCTACTAAAATCTGGCCAAATATTCCTCCTCCGAGTGCACAGACTGCATCTGTTCCTATCCCAATATGTAATGGCTGTGGAACCAAAGGAACAGGAAATGAGAAGAGTTTGCTGCTGGCAAGCAGTCTTGGCAAATCACCACAGAAATATGGTAAACCACATTTGTTTGAAACTTGGGACTTAGTAGATGTCTCTATAAATACTCTTGCACATGACTGTTCTCTGCAAACCTCTATAAAGTCATAGAGGACTAAACAGTAAATACCATTGTGTTTCTGCTTTGTAGAATCATAACAAGGATTTATGTTTTGACTACCTAGTTAGCTTCCTGTATTCATAGCATCATAGGATGTTGGGGGTTGGAAGGGACCTTTGAAGATTGAGTTCAAGCCCTCTGCCAGAGCAGGAATGTTGATTCTAGGACAGGTTGCACAGGAACACATCCAGATGGGTCTTGAAAGTATCCAGAGGAGAAGACTCCACAACCTCTCTGGGCAGCCTGTACCAGTGCTCTGTGACCCTCACAGTGAAGAAGCTCCTCCTCATGTTGAGGTGGAACCTCTTATGCTGTAGTTTATAGCCATTACCCCTTGTCCTATCACAGGGTGCAACGGAGAAGGGCCTGTCCCCTCCCTATTGACACTCAGCCCTCAGATATTTATAAACGTTTATTAAATCCCCTCTCAGTCTTCTCCAGACTAAAAAGCCCCAGGGCTCTCAGGCTCTCCTCCTAAGGCACGTTGTTTGCATAGAGTTGTTTACTATTTCTTTGCTTGGTTTTGCTCTGTGAGGATTCAGTATAATTTTTTGTTTCTTTTCCAGTTGTTTTGTGGGGATGAAATGGGTGCATAATGTTAATTCAAAATTAAATAGGTACTTGGGAGTGCTGAAATACCAGAAACTTCATTTGCATTTCTTAGGCTGTAATAGCAGAAATTCTTAACCTCAGTCTCCTGAACTGTGGGGTACCTTTCTTTTTGTTCCATGCTGCCTTAGCTTTCTGTAGTCGCTGTCAATACATTGGTGATCTCCACTTCTGTTGGTGCTTTATCTAATGCACACTGTAAATTTGAACAGCTTTCATGTTTCACTTTTGCTACTGGTGTATAGCACCTGCTGTGTTTAGTGTAGCACAACTTCAATTTTCATGGTGCTTGCCACTCGAATATTTGATAACTTCTGTTAATGGATGACTTGGTGGCTTGAATTTAAAACCTAAGCTGAACTTGTCTTGCCTTTTTATCCTAACTTAAGCAATTAAACTCCTGTTTAAGACTCTCTTTAGATTCCTTAAGAACATAAAGTTGAACTTGTGTTCCTGGGCATGTTGTTGTCTGAAAGCTAACTGCAAAGTTCACAGTATGTTAAGTCTAACATTTGCTGTATTTGGAGATTAAAATAAGCTGTGTTAAACCTGTACAGGGTCTCCAGAAGTTGCAATAACAGGCCAAGTTCTGGAAAACCTGCCCCCCATTGGAGTCTTCTGGGATATTGAAAACTGTTCAGTTCCCACTGGCCGTTCAGCTATAGCAGTTGTGCAGAGGATTCGTGAGAAGTTTTTTAAAGGTCACAGAGAGGCAGAATTCATCTGTGTGTGTGACATTAGCAAAGAAAATAAAGAAGTTATTCAGGAGCTGAACAACTGCCAGGTATCTAAACAGCATCCCCTTGATGTTCTTGCTTGAGAACTCCTGTCCTCTGTGCTCTAATGGTGATTGCTGCTCTCTGAACATTTGCAGTAGCTTCTGTGGTTTATAATGGGTGGAGTCTTTAGTGCTGCACTTTCCTGATGTGATACTTCTGAAGACTGAAACTGCATTTCACTGTGTGTAGATTACTGGTCTAGCTTTAGTTTATTCAGAGTGTACGTGGCATTTCTAGTGTTATCTTGCAAACCTTTGGCAAAGCCATTAGCCTATGGTCCTGTAAACATAACTTTTGTACTGTTGTTAGTGAATACTGTGCTAGTATGCTCTTGATGAGGATGCTTGTCAATTGGTTGTATCCTTTGGGGCACCTTTAATACTGTGTAGTTTTTCCATCAGTACCTTTTTGTTTCTTGGTATTTCAAAACTTTGTACATGTGTCTTAGAAGTGCCCTTCCCACCCTCTAAATTGCAGATACTGTAAAAAGTTGACAGTTTATCTGCTTTTGTGTGGTAAAATTAATTGATAGTGTAAATACTTCCTATGTTTGTCACCCTTCTATTTCAAGTGAAGGCTTATGGAATATTTTTAAGGTATGTAAATTGTTCTTTAGCACCATAACAGAAGTTATCCCTAAGACAGCTGGGGCTGAAGTTTATTGCTAATTAGAACAGGTTGAGATCCATATACATTTCATGCAAGTCTGCATTCATTTATCTAAATGAAAGGTGCATGTGAAAGCTTGTATTTGTTAGTTAAAAAAAGACATTTAAGCAGGCATGGTTCATTCAAGCTTTTTCTTTAGAGCATATCTACATATTTTCTCCATAGGTGACTGTTGCACACATCAATGCTACAGCAAAGAATGCTGCTGATGACAAACTCAGGCAGAGCCTTAGGAGATTTGCTGATACACACACTGCACCTGCCACCGTGGTTCTTGTGTCAAGTAAGTGCTCTTGGTCCTCATCTGCAGTGCAGAATTTGGTTCCTCTCATCAGTAGTGCTTGTGTGTGAGACGCTATTCTGCTTTCCAAGGGTTGTGTTGAGAACTAGCTTTAACTGAATTGCTCAAGAATTAATAACGTCAGTGGCAGCAAGGGGAAAGTAGGGTCCATAGGATGAGAACTTGGCTCTGTTTAAGCAGTGCTGGAATTTTGTCTTGTTGACTGGCAGTAGATAAATAAATACAGTCTGAAGTTAGCTTCAGCAGGAAGCTAATGAAGGCTCACAGAGTCTCCTATGTGGTAATCTTTCAGAATGCTTTGAACAAAATGCATTTGATTTGGTTTTTCACTTGTGTAGCGTACACAGTGAAATCTGCAAGCTGTATGTTGCCTGGGATTTCTCCCTAAAGCTAAGCAAGAGCTTGCTATGGATGTATACAGTACCAGTGGAGTGTTTTGCTGACACATTGCTGGAAGCTGTTATTAGAAGGAAGCCCTTGTTGGAGATTGACTGCTAACTGCCAGTTTAAATTGTCTTTTGAGAAGCCTTGTAGCTGTTGGTGCCGTTTCATTGGAAACTTCCAGTGATTAATAGAACTTGTCTAGTGGGATCTGGGGTTTTGTTAGTTGAGTCTATTTTGGGGTTGTTTTGGGGTTTTTGTTTGTTGTTTTTGGTTGGGTTTTTTTATCTTTTTCACATGTTTTCTTGGTTTGTTTTGGTTTTTTGCTTTTCCTCTCCAGCGGATGTTAACTTTGCCCTGGAACTCAGTGACCTGAGACATAGACATGGCTTTCAGATCATTTTGGTGCATAAAAACCAAGCTTCAGAAGCACTCTTACATCATGCTCATGAGCTTATTTGTTTTGAAGAATTTATTTCAGACTTGCCACCAAGGTTACCGCTGAAAGTGCCGGTAAGGTTTTTAACACCACATACTTTAAGATGTCAACTTCCTTTTTTTCCCTCTTCTAATTTATAGGGAGAGCAGGCTGAAATGTTTTTTGTGGTGAGACATGATGTCGTCTATGTATTTCATAATCATCTGTTACATTTACTACCATGTAAATGTGTGCTTTCTGCTTTAAGACTGAATTAAATAGGAGGATGTAATTAACTAAAAACTTAACATGGGAAGGTCACGTTGTTATCACTACATTTCTCAAATGATTCATTTTGCATCTTTTGTACTGGCAGAAGGTCAGGGGAAGAACTTAGTTGTGGATTAAAACAACTCTGCATTTTTAACTGTTTTGAGTGACGGTCTACTGTGGTGGTTGTAGGGTTCTTTTCAGTTTTGTCTTCCTGACAGTTCCCTCTGGATTTGTACTGTTGTCTTTGCACTCATGGCTTTTTTTTTTCTTTGAAATAACTTCCTGATCTGTGTATTGGATTGCAAGTGGTGATGCTTTCTCACCTGGAGAAGTGATCAGGTATTCATCAGGGACACAATAGTCTCTTCCAACTTGGTATTTGAGATAGCAGTTTGAGGATCTATTTTGGTATGAGAGTTTTCCAAACAAATTGAATGCTGGCAAAAAGAATGTTGGGGGAGGCGTGAGGGGAGAGCATGTTGCCAGAATCATTGTTAAAATGCTGGGTATGAACAAGAGGCTGTGCTGACATAGATTAAAATCTTACTCCCTTTAAACAGGCGTGCCATACTCTGCTGTATGTTTATAATCTGCCAACAAACAGAGACAGCAAAAGCATCAGTAACAGACTCAGGCGTTTGTCAGACAACTGTGGAGGGAAGGTGCTGAGCATCTCTGGCAGCAGTGCCATCCTCCGCTTCCTGAACCAGGAAAGCGCTGAGCGGGCTCAGAAGCGAATGGAGAATGAAGATGTTTTTGGTAACAGGATTGTAGTGTCTTTTACTCCCAAAAGCAAAGAGCTTAGTGAAACAAAAAACTCCAGCTTTGTGGGAACTGAAAAGGTGAAGTCTCCAAAAAAAGTTAACAAGAATACAAAGCTGTGCCTCCTCAACAAAGACTCAAGTGATCAGTCTTCTGGTACCAAAGGCTCTGCTGGGAGAGGACTTCCGGTCCATGGATCTGTCATCAGACCTACAAGTGTTAAAAGCTTACAGGTATTGTTGTCATACCTTCTTTAGTGCTTTTTCTCATGTTTTGAGGACTGCTTGTTACATCCTTAACTTGTCAGCCTGATTTAATGAGTAACAGTGTAATGTATAGTGACATTCCCAAATGAGCTGTGCTCATTTCCTTGGAAAGCAGACAAATTTGAGAGTTGTTTTTAACTTCTTGCTACCTCCATTTCCTCAGTTTGGGAATACTGTTGGTACTTACTGCTGCATCTCAAACCTTAGGCCAGCTTTGGCTTGTGTATTGGCATTGAGTATAATATCTAGAGTGATCCACTTTGCTAGTTCTAAGGAAAATTAGGGTAGATGTGAAGTGTAGCAAAAATATTTCAACAAATTGACAATTTCTATCCCAGCAGATGAAATGTTTCTGGTTTTGAAATGCCAGTGGAAATACTATTAAATGAAAATATATCAGTTATCTAGGCTTCCATCACAAGGAAAGCCTCTACCAAACAATGTCTAGTTCCTTCATGCTAAGCTTTCATTTATTTCATACAGGAGCTGTGCTGCCTTGAATCAAAGAGTGTCAGTAGAAGTACTGAAAATCAGCAAGAACATTTAAGAGAACAAATTCCTTCTCCTCAGAGCAACCCTACTGCAGCAGTGATTCCTGTGTCTCTGGCAACCAAAAAAACTGGAATAGGAGAATCATCCTGTAAAGCTATTCAGAAGTATGTTCAAAAATAGACAGCAAAAAGCTATTTTTTTTTATCTTTAAACCCTCCCCCCCCAAATAGCTAACTCTTTTCCATGTGGATTCTACAACATAATGTTTTCTGTTTCTCATATATTTTTAAGTAGAAAAGAGACCTCTGCTTCCAGAAGCATTACCAACTCCCCTGTAGATAAAAAAGATGAAGTGGTATTTCAGGTCAGCTATCCCTCTGCTTTCAGTAAGCTGACAGCCTCAAGACAACTCAGTCCTTTACTCATGTCTCAGAGCTGCTGGTCATCTCGGTAAGTGTCTTACGTGGGAGATAGCGAGACTTCACCGGTACATGCATTGATAATGACAGCTGCGTATGCACTTGTGTAGCCGAAGTACAATAATACAGCCAAACGAAAGTATGATGATGCTTCATAACAGCTCACAGAGTGAATATAAATAGAAGATGTAGCAAAGGCTTTTTTCAGAAGCTTACTGTGTAGCAATTGTTTCCTGCTAACTTCCATCTTTAAACGTTCTGAAAACTTCATAGGTCCTACAGACATCTTGCTCCTCTTGTTTGCGGTGCCATTGATGCTTCCAGTAATTTATCCAGGCCCATTAAATTCTCATAGACGTAAACCTCTGATCTTTGCCAATTACTGAAGTCACATGAATGAGTTTGACTTTTTTTTTTTTAATGTTAGTAAGGTAATAGAAGACTTGGTGTGACTTTGAAACATGATATGAAGGGCTTCCCCTTTCTCATAGGAAGTATTTGTCTCATTATGAATGTTGTGCTTCTGATAAAATTTGCCTGTGCAAAAGTACAAGGAAAATACCTTCTAAGTGCTGGATTTGTGCACTTGCCTTGTGTCTGCTTTCTGATTAACTTTGAGATCTGTATATTAGGGGCATGCAAGAGCTATATTAGCTCAAATTATTATTTTATTTTATTTTTTGCCAGGAGTATGTCTCCAAACCTCTCAAACAGATCATCTCCACTCACATTTAATGTGGTAAATCATACCAGTGGCACTGACTGTCCTGACCCTTTCGCGAATGGTGCAGACATTCAGGTCAGCAATCTGGATTACAGATTGTCCAGAAAAGAGTTGCAGCAAAACTTACAAGAAATTTTCTCAAGACATGGCAAGGTAAAGTCTAAAATCGCTGCAGTCCATGTTGTCTGAAGTACTTTGTGTGTTTATGGGTATCTTTGTGGTCTAGCTTCCAGTGGGTAGGAATGCTGAGCTATCCAAACGGGACATAGATGTTTTCAAAAAGAGGAGGTATTTTGGTTTTCCTTAGAGAACAGATCATCACTTCCCCTAGGTTCTTAATTTGCACATGGTCTTCATTAATCTGATATCCTGCAGCTTTTGTCTATTAAATTCCTAATATTAATGGCTCATTAGCCATGCAGGGAAGAGCCTTAGGCTTTAGCTGCCTAATATTTTAAAGCTGAATTTGTAATGTCAGTTTACACTGTGATTTTTAAGCTAAGTTTCTGTTTTGAATCAGAAGCCATCCAAAGCACGAAGTGTGATTCAATGAAACACAATTTTGCAAGTAGAGGTCACTTCTATAGTGGTCCTGTTCATCTGATCTGTAGATGACATTCTTCTGGCATAGTCTTCTACATGGAAAAGATGATGCTTGTGTTAAAGGAATATCAGCATCTTGCCTTGGTCAAGGCTCATTGCAGTTCATTCTTGCTTGTTCTGTTGGCCATGGTTCATCATACTCAATTCCCTTTTGGTCTCCTTGGCCTAAGCAAGACTAGCACTGCTGTTGGCATTGGGCTAATATTTTGTAATAACTGTATAAGGTGTTCTCTTCCTTTCAGGTAAAAAATGTAGAGCTCAGTCCTCATACAGACTACCAGTTGAAGGCTACAGTTCAGATGGAAAATCTGCAAGAAGCAATCAGTGCTGTCAACAGTCTTCACAGATACAAAATTGGCAGTAAAAGGATCCAAGTCTCATTAGCAACAGGGGCTGCCAGTAAATCCCTCTCTCTGCTTAGGTAATAAGCACTTTGGCGGGGTCTGATTTGTTGTAGTATGTATGTAGTAGCTGAGAGTTAAGATACTGAGCAAAGGAATGTCAGGAAAATAAAGTAACATCTGTCTTAGGACTTGATGAACATGTTAAATAGAGCTAGGCTGCTCTTCACTTTAACGTTTTTATGCTGTTTTATTATATTATTAAGTTGCATCTGAAGAGACTGATTCTGTTTGTCTAGTAGATTCACCACTATCTTATAATACTGGTGTCTTTGATATATTTAGTTTGTGCAGCAGAGTTAAGATTACACTTTATTTCTCATTTCCTCTAGGAAAGTGCATATGAATTTTCTTTAAGGATAGGACATGCAGTTTAAATGGGTTTGGTGTTTCTGTTCTCTATACAGAAGTAGTGCTGGTACTAGTGACAGTACAAGTATCTTTTTCCTTACTGAAAGCATTAGGGAAAAAGTTGTCTTCATTTTTTTTCCACAGAAAGCTCCAGTGAAAATAGTGCTAGGGGTGTAGAGTATCCTACAATTATGTAGTGTTTGCTGTTGTGTACTTCACAACTTCATTTCCTTCTTTCCTTTTATGCCTCTTCAAAGGTCTTAGTGTGAATGAACAGGCTGGTAACTTCGTCTTGCATTTTAGAGGTGTTCAAAATCTTACCACTACCTTTGAAAGATGCAACTCCTTCAGAGACATTGCCTGAGGAGTTAGCAGAAATGTTGATGTTTGCACTCCTGATATAAGGAGTTTCTGTAGTGCTTGGGTGAAAGGGAATGCAATTTGTGCTGCTAAACTTGCAGTTCACAAACTGCATCTGTAGATACCTCGCCAATTTTGGCTAGAGACTAATACCAACAGATAAACTTTGTGCTAATGTTACAAACGTTCTTTTATAGCTCAGAAACTATGTCCATTCTGCAAGATGCACCTGCTTGTTGTCTGCCTGTGTTCAAATTCACAGAAATCTATGAAAAAAAGTGAGTTCTGAATTGTTTTCCTCTCTAATTTCTGAAAGAAGCCTCATCTTTCGTTTACAGGCTATTAGAGTAATGGAATGGGTATTAGGTAGTAGGTTGGACTGGATGATCTCTGGGGTCTTTTCCAACCTGGTTGATTCTACGATTCTCTTGAGTTCTGGGGGTTTGGGTTTTGTGCTAGGTGTTGCAGTATCTGTCAGAGGCAATTTTCTTAATCCAGAGGCTTTTCATAGAGGGCTGTCATTTCAGTGTGTTATTTCATTGATCTCTGTTGGGATGAACAGGTTGGTTTCTTTGTGTAGGACAGATTCTACCATATTCCAGTTTCTTAAACACAAAAAGCAAGTTATTGCATTTTGATGATGTTTATAATGTGTATTTATGTCTTTTCTTGTAGATTTGGGCGTAAGTTAACTGTCTCAGACCTGTATAAGCTAACAGACACTGTGGCAATCCGTGACCAAGGAAATGGGCGGCTCGTGTGCCTTTTGCCCAGCAGCCAAGCCCGGCAGAGTCCCTTGGGATCTTCCCAGTCACATGATGGTTCATCAGCAAACTGCAGTCCTATAGTATTTGAAGAGTTGGAATATCATGAGCCTGTTTGTAAGCAGCATTGCCTGAATAAAGACTTTATGTAAGCTGTGTATAAAATACTATAAAATCTTACAGTATTTGAACAGCATTTAAGACTGGCTGGTATAGTATAGTGGAGGTGTGTGGTGATAGTGTGTTCTAGGCACTGCCTATATGCTTAGAAGAATGCCAGGCAGAGCACGAGATGGTACAGTGCACTTTCTAGGCAGGTCTCATAGCTTGGTCTCTTTGGGTAAGATATGGGTATTCTAGCACAGCTGCTGAGATTGAATACTTCTTAAGCAGAAGCCAAAAGCCTTCCTTTGGTTATGTAGGAAGGTTATACCTCCTAGAGATCTCTTTCAGCCTGAGTCTTATGACATCATTATAGCTGGAGCAGATCGTTGCTCTTTGTCCTCCAGCTATGTCTACTAAGTGATTCATACTGAGCAGATTGCCTGAAGCCTTGTATTAAGCTGTTTTGTTTGATTCAATAGCAGCCAGGTTGTGCTACTAGACTTATTAGGTGTTCACTGTTAACTGCCTAGTATGTGTTGCTGAAACTTAATTTGAAAATTTTAAGCTAATGATTAAAAAGTCGTCTTACTATTGCTTGTCTTCTTGAAACTTGCTGTAGGAGTATTAATTTTTGTGAAGAAAAGATGAGAGGTGCTTGTGACTGTACAAAGCAGTAATGTCAGCTTGTAGTAGTGCATTGTGTGCATCTGCTATGTTTGCTGTGGGTATGTGAGCTCAGGCATGCTGTGTTGAAGCTGTTTGTAGAGGGTGCATATAAACTTCAACCTCTTGTTTTCACAGTGAGCATGAGTTTGACCCAGATTCCTACAGAATTCCTTTTGTGATTTTGTCTCTGAAGACGTTTGCTCCCCAAGTTCACAGTCTTCTACAGACTCATGAGGGTACTGTGCCTTTATTAAGGTAAAGTATTTTAGTGTAGGCTTTCAGTGTAAGGGCTGATAGGTTAGAGATTTAAAACTTAATTGATGTCTGGTTAATGGTCTGAAAATACCTGTTCAAGAAAAGCTGTGATTCTTAGGTAAGGCAGTAGGGCAGGTACTTCTATAACAAGTAAGTGCCTATCCTTTTTAATTCTTGTTGAGGGAAAAAACCCAAAATGCTGGTTTAAAGTATGTGTTTTATGAAGGCTTCTGTAATGTGTTGGTAAGCTGTGGAAGCCTCTTCCTCAGGAAGTGTCTCCAACGAATGCTATTTTTAGGGTAATTGTTATAGTGGTATCTTAGTGCCTAATGCAAGCTTCTTAATATTTTTTTTTTCCTCTTCTGAAGTTTTCCTGATTGTTATATGTCAGAGTTCAGTGATCTTGAAATGGTGCCAGAAGGCCAGGGTGGTGTTCCTTTAGAACATTTGATTACCTGTGTTCCCGGAGTTAACATTGCCACTGCCCAAAATGGTATTAAAGTCATTAAATGGATACATAACAAGCCACCACCTCCTACTACAGGTAAATGTTTCTATTCCTTTATTCTGAACTAACCTTTGGCCTATAAAATTTAGTATAAACATCTTGTATACTACTTAAACTCTTTATTAAGAGAAATTTGTAGCTTGAATGTTGTGTGTGGTTTTTCTGTCATGTACTGTGGCCTAGGTCATGAATACACTGCAGTGTTTAGAGGAAAAATACTGGTGAAAGGTTCAGTAATACGATTTTCTTCTTTGTAGATCCTTGGCTTCTGCGTTCTAAGAGCCCTGTAGGTAATCCGCAACTTATTCAGTTCAGTAGAGAAGTGATAGATCTACTTAAAAACCAGCCATCCTGTGTCATACCTGTCAGTAAATTCATCCCAACTTACCATCACCACTTTGCAAAGCAATGCCGTGTGTCTGACTATGGGTATACTAAGCTAATGGAGCTGCTGGAAGCAGTGCCTCATGTGCTGCAGGTGAGTTACACGGCACCATTCCTCTTGGGATTGTCATCAACTGTCTGAGCTCCTGCTTGGGGTTGTACGACAGAGGCTATGCAGTTACCTCATCCACCTTTAAAGAGATGCTTAAGTGCACCTTGAAGCGTAATTGTCTCTTTTGAGGTGTTTCTGGGTTAATTTTATTGTCCTCAACCTTAAAACCAAATCCCTGGTAAGGTTACTTAATGTAAATTTCTGGAATAAAGCTTGAAGCTACGCTTAGCCTCTGCTGCTTGGGTAAAAGGTTTTGGCAGTGCTGTTGGTCGTATGAACACAGTGGATGCTGGCTGTAACTTAGGCTGTGGTTTGTAGTCTGTGATTCAAAGGATTGCCTTGTTACACAAAAGAAACACAGTAGCCACATTAACTTTACCGCTCAATGCAGCAGTTGTTATTTGAAAAAGACCAATACATACCTGCAGCAGCACTGACAGAGGAAGAATTTCCTAGTTTGATGACAAATGACTTAGTACAGGAAGTGTTTCTAGCTTCACAGGGCTGCCTTTCTAAGCACTGTCTTGTAGATCCTTCAGTTCTAGCCTATCCATGCAAGGAGTGACTTCTCAGTGTCTTGTAAGAGAATGTAATGATGCTGGCTGCAAGTGCTCAAATGCCATTTTCTTTCAGATTCTGGGCATGGGTTCCAAACGTTTGTTAACTCTAACGCACAGAGCTCAAGTGAAGCGCTTCACGCAAGACTTACTGAAGCTGCTCAAATCACAGGCCAGTAAGCAAGTCATTGTGAGAGAATTCTTACAGGCCTATCACTGGTAAGTTATCTGTAATGAAACAAGAACAGCTGTACCGGGCATACCTTTCAGTGGTGACTTCAAAACCTACTGCAAGAGAAGTCAGTGTTTAACTGTAGCGCAAAAACTGGCAACTACATTGCATCTCTGTGATGTGGAAGTTCAAAGTTCTAATGAAAACAAATTGAAATCTCTTGACAGATTTCACTGCTTCTTCAGTGCTAGGTTCAGTTAACTTTATTGGAGTTACTTGTACTTCATTAGTTTTCTTTGAAGCCATGACTGCACGTTTGGATTAAGCAAGCAGGTCATGGCAGATTAACATAAATGATTAAGCCAGAATGTAGTGTTGGGCTCTCTTTAGAGGGGAAATAGGGACTGATTGCCAGTAGGTATCCATACTACTTGAACTGGATCTGTAATTATTGAGCAAATACAGACTGGAAGTGCAGCCATATGGCTATATAACAGAAATTATTCAAGAAAGTGTAATTAAAACCTGAGCTTGAAAATACTGGTTTGTGTTGTCACCACAACTTGTTTGAGGCATCCACTGGTACGCAGAGCTTTCTTCCAGCACCAGGTGAAGCATATCTTAGTTTTCTGGTTAGAATGGATAGGCCATTTGAATTACAAATACATTTCCCCTTTGTTTCGAGTGCCAGTATTATTACCAATGTGAAAATTATAGGGTATTTGAAGGATTTAAGGCTTATTCTCTCAGAATTTACACTTCTTTTTTTTTGCATGCATTAATACTTGTACAATTTTCTAAAATGTGTAGGTGTTTCTCAAAGGACTGGGATATTACTGAGTATGGAGTGTGTGAACTGGCTGATATAATATCAGAAATTCCTGATACAACCATCTGTTTGTCACAGCAAGATAATGAAATGGTGATCTGTATTCCCAAAAGAGGTATGCTCCTTGTACTTCCATTATTGCCAAAGAAATGGGGAATTTGGACTATTTTAAAACTCTAATTGTGTTTCTACCCTCATTACTAAGTTGTGAACTTAAAGCAAATAAAGGATTTATCGTTCTAGGAATACTAAAACTTGAACAGACATGAAAGCAGTTGTCAAAATGCATGCAGAAGTGCATGAAATTAGAGTAGGTTATTTCCATGCAGCAAAACCACCAATGCATTTGGCTATTTAATGTCTTCTAAAGTGCTGGTCACCTGGTATTTTATACTTCAAATGTGAGCTTCTTGAAGGGCTTCAGTAGTAGGAGAAAATAGTGACTTGGTGCTCGTGTGTTATTGAGATGAACGTCAATCACTGCATTTTCTTACTGTTTTGCTAAGTAGTTCTTGCTTTGTTTTTGAATTTCAGAACGGACACAAGAAGAAATTGAAAGAACCAAACAATTTTCAAAGGAGGTAGTGGACTTACTGCGTCATCAACCCCACTTCAGAATGCCCTTCAACAAATTTATTCCATCTTACCACCACCACTTTGGTCGTCAGTGCAAACTTGCTTACTATGGTTTTACAAAACTACTTGAACTCTTTGAAGCCATACCAGATGTCTTACTTGTAAGTTTTTCTTAAACCCATAGACATCCTAAAGCATTTTTTTCTGAGATCTGTACAACTGTTTCAGCAAGGGTTGTGGTTCTTAACTTCACAGGTGTGCAGTTTATAGCACATAATGCTAGCCCTATTTAAGAGTGTCTTTGATACAGCTATTTGGGTAAAATGGTCCATGGTTTTTAGCATGGTCAGGTTAAGTTTATTAACAAAGTGAAGTTTTCTGAATTGGATTACACTTACAAAATTAAGTACAGCACAGTTAGTGCTAATCCTGGAACGGCTTAGATGGGAAGGGATCTTAGAGATCAGCTACTCCAACCTCCCTGCCATGAGCAGGGATGCTTCTCACCTAGACTCAGCTGCTCAAGGCCTCATCCAGCCTGGCCCTGAACATCCCCAGGGAGGAGGCATCCACAGCCTCCCTGGGCAGCCTATTCCAGAGTCTCACTGTCCTCGTACTGAAGAGCTTCTTCATAAGATCCTGTCTAAACCTGCTTTCCCTTCTGCTTGAAAACATTCCCTTTGTCCTGTTAAACACCCTTATGAAAAGTCCCTTTGCAGCCTTCCTGCAGGATCCCTTCAGGTACTAGAAGGCACCTCTAAGGTCTCCCTGGAGTCTTCTCCAGGTCACACAACACACCCCCCCCCCCCCCCCCCCCAAGCTAACCTCATGGCAGAGGTGCTCCAGCTCTTGGGTCATCTTTGTTGTCTCTGGACTTGCTCCAACAGCTCTATGCCCTTTTTATGATGGGGACACCAGAACTAGATGTAATATTGGAGGTGGGGGTCTCACAAGGGTAGAGTTAAGGAGAAGAATCACCTCTCATTTTTTCTGAAACTTGCTGTTAAAAAGGTAATAACTAATTGCCTATTTTGTGGTATTTCAGCAATTACATAGCTTTTCTTGCTGTATAGATAATCTTTCGAGGTATCTGAGCCGGGCTACATAGCAAGTCATTGCCTACAGCACTGAAATTTAATTGTAATTTGCCCTCTTTTTTCACCCAGACTGGACAAATCACTTTAACAGAGTTTAATTTCTGTTTTGTAGGTATTGGAATGTGGGGAGGAGAAAATTCTCACACTCACAGAGGTGGAGCAAATCAAAGCAGTTGCTGCCCAGTTTGTTAAGCTGCTACGATCTCAGAAAGACAACTGCCTTCTAATGAGTGATTTACTGCCAGAGTACAGTAAAACCTTTGGATACACTCTGCGTCTGCAGGACTATGATGTTAGCTCAGTGCCAGCTCTAATGCAAAAGCTTTGCCATGTTGTGAAGGTGAGCTTTTAGCTCTAGAAATTGTGATGTTATGCTAAGGAATTTCCTGGCTCAAATTACAAGTATCCTAATATTTCCAGAAACAGTATTTTGTTAAGTTGGGGAGGGAAGTCCAAAGGGATTTTAGGTGCACCTTCTGTACTCCTATGATGATCTCTGTTCTTTTGTGACACTTCAGCTTTTCTGGGAAGACTTGAGCTTATTTTGCAAATAATAAGTAAGAGATTGTATTCTATTATTTACTTTAACAATTCAGATTGGTTTTCCCCACTTCTAACTGTATAAACCCAACAATTTCCTGATAAGCATAGTAGTTGTCAGTCTTCTATTGTTTTATCCTAATTCTTTTTATCTATGGATTGAGGCTTTGACCCAATGTAAATACAGAGATGATCTTACATGTTAATGGAAAAGAGAGGTTATATGGATGTGGGCATACTGGTTTAGCTGCTCCAAGCTGGAGCTTAGCTAGGCCCAGCTCTCTTGGAACAATAAAATCTACCCAGCTTTTGTGTATTTTTACATGTAATAAATTTCTTTTGTGTGCTTTTGGCTAGAGGAGTATCAGATGCTGGTATTGAATATCAGATACAGATGTGCTCAAACCCCTGCTCCACAACTTATGTATATATTAATGTCTTCTGTCTCTAACTTATTCCCAATTCATTTTTCTAGGTGGTTGACACAGAGTCTGGCAAGCAAATTCAGCTGATAAATAGAAAATCTCTGCGGACTCTGACTGCCCAATTGTTAGTCTTGTTGATGTCATGGGATGAAGCATCTCTTCTCTCTGTTGAGCAACTTAAACAGCATTATGAAACAATCCATGGTACTCCACTTAATCCATGTGAATATGGGTTTATGACCTTAACTGATCTACTGAAGAGCCTACCTTACTTAGTTGAGGTATGTAAGCTCTTTTTCCTTTCTGATGTGTTTCATCCTTTGAAAAGGCATTGTGACTGGAGGATCTGGAAATACTCAAATTCTTTCTCTTTTCTAACAGGTTTTTACTAATGGTGCAGCAGAGGAATATGTGAAACTTACAAATCTGTATATGTTTGCAAAGAATGTGAGGTCCTTGCTTCACACTTACCATTACCAGCAGATTTTTCTTCATGAGTTCCTCATAGCATACAGCAAGCACACAGGAGAAGTGCTGCAACCCAAATCATATGGATGCAATAATTTAGAGGAGCTCTTGGGAGCAATTCCACAGGTGTGAAAAATTGTTTTGCACAACTGCAGGGATTCCAAAGAGTGACACAGCTGCAGAGTAGTTAGTGTGTGAACTACTGTAATGATTGCCTTTGCCAAGGAGCCTTACATCAGTTTGGTTTTAGTGGCTGCTGGGAAATCCAGACTGTAATAAGGAGTCTTTGTGGGTTTGTTTCTTTGGTGCAATGTGTTTGGGGTCTTTTAACCTGTTTTAGTAAAATTCAGCTTAAGAGGTGAGGCTGTACACTTCCCTGGCTCCTATATCAAATTAAGATTGACTTATGTCTTGAATGAATGAACCAACTGTACTGAAGCTTCACTTTGATACGGGGAGATCATTTGCTTTAGGAGTGAAGAGTTGTGGGACCTTGTCAGAAGTGCCCCATAATGCAATTTTGCTGTGGCATTGTGTCATCCATAGGTCTTAAATGCTCTAGGATGATTTTGTGACTCCAGTTTATGGCTATAAACCTTCCTTTAAGTAAAATAATCTTTCTGGAGAGTAACAAAATGGAGCTTTTCCAGTCCATGTTTCAACATATTTTTGTGAATGTATAGTTAATAAACTTTCTGGACGTAGAGTTTTCTGGTTTTGCATTAACTGTTTGGAGACAAAGCTTTTACTTGGGTAGTGTAGTACAATACAAATTGGCAACACGATTCAATTGACATTCATGGTGTCAGTACAAGGCTAGATTGAAGGCAGTGAGTAAGCTGCTTTAGACTTTGAGTTTGGTATGGGCTGATGTTTAATTCTGCTTTTTTAATTTTCCTCTGTAGGTGGTCTGGATTAAAGGACATGGCCATAAGAGAATTGTGGTACTAAAGAGTGATATGAAAAGTGAGTCAAATCAGTTTTAAGCATCATCTTAATTTCTGTCTTTTTTTAAGGACTTGAGTAGACAACCCAAATGAACTTGCCTTTTTGTAGCTCGTTTTAGCTCACCTAGTCTTCCTCCTGCTGATCATGTGGATGATCATGGAAATCAACTTGCTGACAATAATGGACGTAATACGGAGACCCCAGGATCCACTTCATCGCTGGAACTAAGTCTAGGAACACCTAGCAATGGTAATGCCAAGCTGATTTATGTAAGAAATTGACTCTGTTTCCCTGAAGATAATAATCAGAGCAGCAGAGGGAAAGCTGTGTGAGTTAGTCTGAGCTCCTGCAGAAATGCTGTACAGCTTAAGAACCGTTGAACTTCTTCCACAGGATACAGTTAAGCATGTCGCCTCTTGACAAGGGTATCTGTTCTCAGCTGTCTTCACATGTAATGCTACTATGAAAAGATGGTCACTGGCAGGTTTTGCTAGGAGTGTCTCCTGTAGTTGTGTTCCTTGTCTGTGTCTTCCTGTTGGTTGATTGTTAGTTTTGCTTTGTCTGTGGTGTTACTTCTTTTCAGACAGTCCTGTTGGTATAAACCTGTCTCCAGATAAAAATAACTGAGAAATGATGACTCTTTTGTATCTTGCTGTTGTCTCCAGTTATTTACTACTTTGCAGGCTGGAGAACTTGTGGAATGGTTCTTGAGTCATTTCTGAAGTTCAGGCTTATCCCCTTTACTAGGGGCAAGTCACTTTGTTTTGGAACTTTCAGCTTAATTTTTGCATGTGAATGTGTGAGATGATCCATAAATAGTTGATCGGTGTCTGCAGGGGACTATGCCTGTAGGACTTTAGTACACAAGCTAAGGAAACAAATTTGGCAAATAGCAGATTTTACTGTAGGTGTATAATTTACTCAGGCAAGCAATAGATTTAGCATACTATTGCTTTATCTGCTACCTTGTAGTTAGATGCTCTTGACCCAGCAACATAACTATTGAATTAATCTGAAATTAGTTAGCATTAATTAAATTACCTCAGTATTAGTATTTCAAATATGGCATAATCAAATCCTCAGAATTATCTATCCAGAGTCTTTATATTTACTAGCTTTAAAACAGTGACCCCTTCACAGCATACAGATCCTTTGAAAGATGTTCACTTGTTTTTGTAGTTCCTAGTCAAACTGAGCAAGAACTTCTTTGCCTCACAAATACATCTCCTGTTGACCTCTTGTGTGAGCCAGTTCCTTCCTGCCTACCATCCCCACAACTGAGACCTGATCCAGTGGTTCTGGAGTCTGCAGACCTCATTCAGTTTGAGGAACACCCTGCACCCCTCTCCGGTAGGAGTTTGCCTGCGGCGCAGTGCTGGGGGGAGGCTGGGGGCCGGCGCGGTGCATCGCTGTGGGCTGACCATTTAGAAACCAAAGCATCTGACCAATGGTGATTGCCTGAAGGTCCATTTGAAGGCAGGTGTATGTCTGTATCGTGTGATAGCCTGGGGTGGAAGTGGAGGTGACTTCCTTACTGCACTGTGGAGTGAGTTGCATAGGGACCATATCCACCACAGAAGCAGCATTTTGCCAGCCTGCAGCAGCTCTTTTGCTACCGTGATAGTTACAGTGCTGTTCTGAGCATTGAGAAACTTGAGAGTTAAACCTTTCAATCAGTACATGATGCAGGCAGAGCCAGAAGCAAACATGCCATCAGCTTGTAGAGGTGAAACTGACACATTCTCTGCCTTCAAATCAGGCTGACAAATTCTTTTTTAGATATTTTATTGCCTGTTACCACAGAACTATTCTTGATATTTTTATCATCCCCCCACCCCACCCCAAGAACAGAGCATCAATAACTGAGTTGCCTTTTTTTCCCTAGAAATAATGATTTTAACAGAAGAGGAGAAGGAAAGAGTTGTTACCACACCTCAAGAGAAAATGACCTCTGGTACTGTGGTATCTAACACCACAGAGAATGCTTCAGTGCCTCCCTGTCAGTCTTCTGAAACCCCACTAAACAAGGAAGCAATGGACAGCCCAGCCAAAAAGCAACACAAAACCAAGGTGAAATTGGCAGCAAACTTTTCACTTGCACCCTTAACCAAGCTTTAACTCTACTTTTAGTGTGAAAGACAAGTTCCTATGGACTCTGCACTAAGTAACCTGTTTGCTAGCCCTTATGTATTTTAATGAAAGGCCTAGAGGAATTAATTTGTATTTACTGTATCCTGTGAAGATTTTGTTCCTTTTACACTGAACACAGCTGTTAGCAGAGCAGATATTTTCTATTATTTTGAAGAAGAAATTTTGGCATTTGTTAAATTATTCTTAAATTTTACAGTTTTTTCATAAGTGTGTTCAGTAAAAGCAAACTACAAATTCAACTAAAATGGAACAGGTTTTATTTTCTTTAAGCCTCATTGGTGGTGTAATCATACCTGTAGCATATTGTATTCTGTAGGCTGTTGCTTACTGGTATTGTTTCAGACAGTATTAATAAAATGCATGATCTGTCTTTCCAAAGCCTGTGGAGAAATTTAAACTTGCTGACATGAAATGCCAAGACTAAGGGAGTTAACTGTACTCCAGAGGAGAAACTTGTTCTGTGACCTTTCAGATGGCTTGTAACTGCATTGGCAATTCTTTGGTCTAAAGATGTCTGTAGAAGGTTATGTGGATTTTTGGTAGAAGCTGTTTTAAATGTAGCTTTCAGTTCCATTTAGGAGCTTTCCAGGACATTGATGCTGTAAGCTTCCCTTTTCTACTTAGTTCCAGTCTGGCACAGATGTCGTTAAGGAAAAGATTGTCTTGGTGTTGTGAGTTGAAGATACAGACACACACATTTATTTTTTTTTTTGTGTCTAAAAATGAAGTGAGGAAGATTCTGATATTTCTGAAATATGCATTTAATGCATAAATCACAGATAATGGAACTGGTCTTACTAAAATGTGTTGTGCTGGAAGGTATCGATGCTATTTCCACCTGTAAGGAAAGTTCTAGCTACATGTGGAAATGCTAAGGTTTTTCTGCTTAACCTTGTTTTCCTCTTTTTAAGCCTGTTCAGTAAATGGGAAGTTTATTCTTTGATGTGCTGTCTTTTTAGCTGTCTGTTTTTATTCTGAAACTTAACTCCTAGTGTTGGAAGCTTTTTTTTCAATTTGTGGTGTTTTGTGTTGGCTTCTGAAAGGGCCAGCTTTGGAAGAGAGGTTAGATCAGTGGATGACCTTAACTCTAGTTAGCAGAATTGTGCAGTGTATGAGACTTCATACCCATTCTGGGTAACTATGGCATTTACAATGGGTTGTATTTGCCAGGCAGCAAATAAATTGCTTGTAGTATTGAAAGAACCTACACTAGAGGTTTTCCACTGGCCAACTGATGTGGTATTTTTTAAGTTGACTTGTATTGTGATATATAAAAGATGGAACATGAGCTCTGATTTCTCAGCCAGCAACAGGAGATGCTACTGAATGGCTATAGGCAGAGTTTTACTAGTCAGATTTTTGTCATAAAATCTTTTCATTTCAGGCAAGCTTTACCAGTAGTGAACTTTATAGCCATTGTGAATGCAGAGAAACACTTGGATGTTTTTCTGAGCATTGTGGCACAGTGTTTTGAGTCCTTAGTAAACCTCTACAGACATACTACTATAGAAGGCAAAACTTAGAAGTAATCTTTCTTGGAATGCTTGTGGTGAGTTAAATGCAAGGACATCTGCGTTCACCTTGTTTGGTAAAGTTAACAGTGATCAGTCCAGATCTTTTTCAGATGAGCCTGCACTGGAGAAAAGACCAACCTGAAATTACACTTTGAGATGCAGCTACAAGTCATCTGGAGTACTAAAAGCCAGGTCTTTGCTTTTGGAGGAGGAATATGGTGTTTATCTAACCGAGTGTGGCGAACACACCATTCATGGAGGTCAGCAGACCTTGTCTGGATTCATGTGTGATTCTGATGAAATTGCTGTTTGAAAGAAGTTGTGTTCATAGTGTAACAAAGCAGCTGATGGAATTGCAATCTATTTTTTTATCCAAAGGGTTAAATGAATGATGTGACTTGCAAATTTAAAAGTGTTACAACCATGAAATTCTTTAAATGTGCTACTGCAGATTCATGTCTGTTTCAAAAAAAAAAAGAGAAAATGTCACTGAAGCCCTCAGTTTATGCACTTTTGGGTTTGGTTTTTTTTTTTTTCCTTGGAATGGGAAGGAGAAGAAAAAAAAATTCTCTTCTTAGCAGTCTACTTTGGACACTTTTTCTTTTGTGGCTCAAGTGCTGTTTTGTGTGTTGGGACCAAACAGTTGTGTCAATAAAATTTTCAAGCAAGCATCACTCTTGTCTTTATTTGAAGACCTGTTGAAAACCTGTCCTTGCTGAGTTTAATCCAGACAGAGCAAAGAGAGAATCTGGGGTGTATTGAGCAGGCTGGGATTTGCAGTGTTTCCTTTTCCTCTTTTGGAGAAAGTGTTCCTGAATTTTGCACTTTGGCTGTTGGCAGATGTGCTCAGCCTCTCTTAGGGCTTTTCATACGTGTGGTGGTTTGGCCCTGGCTGAGGACCAGATGCTCCCCCAGACCACTCTATCACTCCCCTTAGATGGACAGGGGAGAGGGAAAATAAAACAAAAGACCTGAGTCAGGATAGAAGCAATTTAGTAAGATGAAGAGCAAAGCAAGCTGTTATTTGTTGTCCCATCAGCAGGTGGTGCTGGGTCATTCCTAGGAAGCAGGGCTCCAACATGTGCAGCAGTTGCTCTGTAGGACAGATGCCATCAGTGAATGTCTGCACACTTCCTTCTTTCACTTAGCTTTTCTGTCTGAGCTGATGTCGTGGCGTGGAATACCCCTTTGGTCAGTTTGGGTCAGCTGGGCCTGTCCCTTCCCAAGATTTTTGCCATCCTTCAGCCTACTGTTGTGGGGGGAGGAAATGTTGGAAAAGCAGAGTCTTGGTGCTTGGCTCAGCAGCAGCGAAAACACTGCAGTGTTGTCAACACCCAGCTACAGCACTGCAAAGCACAGCACTACAAAAGATGCTCTGGGGAGAATTAACTGCAGCTCAGCCAAACCCAATGCAGTACAACATAATGTGTAGTCTTTATTTTGGAAGGAAATTGCACTATTTATCAGACTAAAGGAAGAGACTTGTGCAAGGAGTGTAAATGCAAGAGGTGGAAGTATTGTTTTCCTCCTGAGTTTTAGTCCCACTTTGAAAGGTTACAACTGACGTGCATAATGGCATATGGAATACTACTGTGCAGAGAAGTTGCTTTTGAGTTCTAATAGCCTTGTTTTCCAACTTGGTGAAGATGCAGTTCCTGGATAATTAATAAATCCACCAAGAAGTTTACTTTGCAGCTTCATGTGAGTGCTTTGAACTTTATTTTTGTTAGATTCTAAAGTAATCTGCAACTAAATTGTACTGTTCTGTCATCTCACAGCTTATGGGCAAAAGAGCTGGATCAGCTGCTCCTGACTTTGTGTGGTCTTACTACATAGTCACTTAATGGAATTGTTAAGTGGAACAGTCTGCTAGAGTTAGGCCTGCTGTAGGTAAGTGTTTACCTGACCTTGCAGAGTACTTCCTTGTTGAGTAAGCCATTGAAAAATAACTGTCTAACCCCCTTATTTCTCAGGAAACACTCCATAAATAATACATCATCTTCAAAAGGCAGGGCAGGCCATTTATATGAACTTGCTCTAACATCTTAAGCAACACCACAACCTGTCACTTCATTCTTCCAGTAGTTGTGACCATCTTCTGTAGGCATGAGTAAAATCCCTCGTAGCACCTGGTGTCTGATAACCTTCAAAAGGTGAGCTTGATTTTAATGATGTGTGTCACTATTCTCATGAAAGCCCCAGGGCTTTCTGGCCTGAAGGGGCACAAGGAAATGGTAACAGGTAAAGGTATGCTGACAAAAGCTTCAATGTAGGGAACTGTCACAAAGGTTTTCTATACATTTCAAACCCAGTCACATCTACTAGGCTTGAAAGGCTCATTCAGTGGAATTGTTAGGAAAGCCAAGCAAATATCTTCAGTCCATGGAATTTTTGAAGTGAAGACAAATAGTTACATGCACTGTTGTTTATCACTTCCAGTGCTTTCTTGTGCATAAGCTCTCTATTCCTGCAGCTTGGAAATCCTGAACTAGAAGTTGTTTTGCTGTATTACCTGCTGGAGTGAGTCTATCCAAAGCATGTCAAAGATTTGAAAGTTTAATTTTTTTACCAGATCCAGCCTACTATAATCCACTTGTTTCTGCAGCTGTTGAAGTTTTTTAGGTGGCATCTTATCACAGCTCAACCTCACATAAAGCATTACTGTAAACAACTGCCTCTAATTCCAGAACTAATACTGTGAAGGATGCAAGCTCAAATATAAGGGAAATGCTATTGGACACTTCCTTATTTGTCTTTGGGACTAAGTTGTTGAGAGAAAATCCTTTTTCAGTAGCATCACTAACTTGAATTATTCCTTTCTTGCAAAATAATAATCCTACTCTTTTTCAAAAGTATAGCAGCACAGTTAAGTGCATCCCACTCTACTCCACAACCACTTATTTTCTTTAATAACAGAGAAACACATGCTTAGTATAACAGCAGCTTAGTTTATTTGACAATATGTTTAACTTTGCAGAGATTCAGTAGGCCTAGAGGGAGGTTTAAGAGCCTGTTGCTGGTAGAAATGGTGATTAGTACAAATAGCACTCTTCTTTTTCACAGTAGACCAAGATCCTCTCCATGTTTACCAGTTCACAGAGGAAATAGTGTGTCAAATCCACCTTATATTTACTCTTTCTTCTGAGGCTTTTTTCCTGAAGTGATAAACAGACAGGATTTCCAGAAGGTATTTTGGCTGCTTCAGTCTTTGCAGACAGCAATGGACATCTGAACTCATCTCTAGGTGACTACACCAAGTGAGTGGCATCATTTCAAAGATGCTGGCCTGGTATTTCCTCTCGTATGGGGATGGTGTAATGTGCTGTGTTCATGAGACCACGGAAGTCATAAAGCCTCTTCTTGCTCTTTGGGAATACTTCCTGGTTTTTAAAAACAAGATCAAGATTTCTACATGCTTTATTCCTTCCTAAGTTTAAGTTGTTTTAATTAAAATCATGATGCTTGAAAGAAGCCATTAGGGCTCTGCTGTGTTCTGGATGGACAGCACTCTAAGCTCCTGTTAAAGACCGTTGAAAACTGATCTCAGCCTTAAAAATTCCAGGACTTTATTGCTAAGCAGCATCACTGCCACCCTCCTAAAGGAACTGCTGGTGCACTGCAGGCAAGCTGTTCAAACCTACCCAAATAAAAGCAGAACTAAAGCATTTGCTAAATAAAACCAATAGAAACTCACAAATGAAACCTCTCAGCGGAGCAGACCGGAACTTCTGACAATGAAGTTCTCTCATTAATACTGCTGTGGTTAGAGTCCCCAAGGGGACTGTGTACCAATAGTAAATACTCATACTTTCTGGGTTTCCTCTTAATGAAATGAGGGGGCCTGAGTGTTGTATCCATGATTTTTTTTTTTCATACAAACCCACATTCTACTGATTTAATTTTTCTTCCCAAGAGACTGCAGATTCTGTGCAGTATGCAGGGATCACCCTCATCATCAGCACAGCCTCCTTTAAACACTAATGTGCCTAAGTCACCTCTTGCCTTACGCAAACTGTGCCAAGTGTTCCTTCAGGACCCTGGTACTTGCCAGTATTCACAATCCTTGGATGCAGGAGTTGATCCTTCTAACACTTTGGTGCTTCACTAGTCATTTTCCTAACTTCCATGTGTCTCTGTTAATGGCCTGTGTCCTAAGACATTGGTATCTCCTCAGGTCTCAAAGGGGTACTAGCAAATTCAAAAGGTTGATAAATTTTACAGAAGCCAGTGGGTATTTCTTCTTCTCTAGTCTGTATTTCACCCTTAAAAGCAGTTTCCCTCATAACTCTGCAAATGTACACAGTTGCTATACAGAATCCAACCCCCACCAGGTGCAGAGCTTAATGTGCTGCTGTAGGTATTACCAAGGATGCAGAAACTGTATCTGGCTCTTTAGCCTTTGGACATGTTTGGTCCTCTTTCCTGTGTCTTTGGGCAAAGCAGCTCAAGTGCTTCACGTCGTAGTGGAAACCTTCTGCAGTTTTGACTCTTGGATCTTTAAGGATCCTTAAACCTTAGGGGACTTGATGCAAGCTCTTTGTCTCAAGTGAGTCTGCAATACTGAAACAAGTAATTCTGGAAATGTGAATGTTCTTCACCAAACCACTCCCATGCTAGGCATTAGCTTTTACTTGTACAAGAACAGTCAATTACTTTAGATGGTGTCTCTATCTCCAGGAACCTCAACAAGATACTTCTTCTAAACAATATTACTCTTTATCCCTTTTGGGTATCTCCCTTTTTTCTTCTAAGTGTAGTTCCTTTTTAAAGTGCACACCTCACCTAGCTCCTTAAAATGGAATTTCCTCTTGAAAAACTTTATTTTGGGAATATCTTGCTATCTGTTTATTTCTAAGACTGAGATTTTCACATTAGATCCATGTACATTTATTTTACTATTTACACCTGTCACAGTACATTTATATGGAATACCATCACACAGACAAACCAGCTACTGACAGCTAATAGAAAGATATTAGATTCCACAAGTCTTAATCTGCATAGAGACCAGAAACATGTTTAATGGTGAAACACAGGTAAGTCCTTCTGTATTTCCCTCAATTTTAAACCCATTCTCTGTAGAATGTGATTTTTTTTCCTACAAATATCTACTTGTGTGTTTGTATGTACTTGTACATTTGTCTTGTGGTCAGTTTGTCTTGGGTGGTTAGTGTCTTTTTATGCCTAACAGTTTATATTTCTTAAGATCAAGAAATGCATTTAGTAGTTGTTTTAAGTGCTGTTTAAGTATTAGTTGCATTTTGTTTGTCTTCCACTCTCCTCACAGCCACCTACCAAGGATACATAATCTCATGCTGCACATAACTTCTAATATTGGACAAAGCACTCTGACTCCACATGAGGTGGCGATCTAAAAAAGAAATGACACAGCTTTGGACTGCACCATCTATTTGCAGATTACTGTAGCTGTGCTTGCTAAAGCTTTACCAGAGATCTATTTTCCCTGGTGCAAGCTCAGGGGAGACCTTATTGCTGTCTACAACTACCTGAAGGGAGGTTGTAGCCAGGTAGGGGTTGGTCTCTTCTCCCAGGCAAACAGCACCAGAACAAGAAGACACAGTCTTAAGCTGTTCCAGGGGAGGTTTAGGCTGAATGTTAGGAAGAGGTTCTTCACAGAAAGAGTGATTGGCCATTGGAATGGGCTGCCCAGGGAGGTGGTGGAGTCACCATCACTGGAGGTGCTTAAGAAGAGACTGGATGGGGCACTTGGTGCCATGGTTTAGTTGATTAGGTAGTGTTGGATGATAGGTTGGATTTGATCTCAAAGGTCTTTTCCAACCTGGTTAATTTTGATATTAATTTGATTTCAGTAATTCAGAAATCATGTGAAATATAAAAAAAAATAGAAATAAAACATCTATCTCTACTTGCAGCATCCTTGTCCCTGATCCTCATTCTTTAGGAAGAATTGGGAGCACAACTCCTCAGCAAGGTAGTTCAACATCACACTAGCTGAAGTATTTTGTATGCAACATCAGTTATCCTGAGGTTGTTTTATCCATCAGTTATTCTATAGATAGCATTGCTTCTTGGTTTGAAAACTAGCCCAAATGGGCTATTTCAGCAATTGGAGTGCTGTTTGTCAAGGAAGAGAAGTATACAACGGATTCTCACAGAGTGATGGCCTATGGAAATTGCTGGTTGACACCTCACTAGATGAAATTGAGCCTCTTTTGACCTTTATCACTGGGGTGCTTTTGTTGATTCTACTACAGATCTTTTCTGGTCACTGGACAGCCACTAAATAGATTTCTTTTGTTTTTAGGCATGCGTGTTAAGTGATCCATGCAACAGTGAAGAACCTGCTGTTGTGCATTCCATGTACTACTCTTGTGCCACTTGCTCTTGAATCCCTTAGCAGGATGCTGTTGGTTCCCCTCACCTTAGTTTCACTCAATGAAAACATTTGAGAAGACAAACATGGCAGAGCACCCAGAGCTACATGATGTTGCATTGTGTGGCCCCACAACAATCTTTAATAATAGCCAATCCTGCTTTGGCAATGGTGGGCTTGCTTGGAGGAGGCTCTGCCTTCTTTTCTGCTGGACTGCCTGCAATATTCAAGAGAGGACACCATTAAAACCAGGAGCTGGTCAAACTCTTCCTTCCTACTTCTGACTGAAAGAATAGAAGCCTTTCCTTGCCCTGCCCCCCAAACCCTGATTTAACTTTTTAAAAATTCATTTAAATAGCCAAGCTAGCAAATGGATTCTGTCTGCTCAGGAAATGTTATGTCTTCAAGGAAAGCAGCTGAGAGGAGCTAAAGAAGCCAGACACCTCAATGGGAGAGTAAATTTCTGCAATCTTCAGGTAATCCTGATCACAACCCTAGGGTCAGATAAGAGGTCCTTCCACAGAAGGTCATCTTACTGTGTTTAAACCACAACATCTAAAGAGCTGAAGACCCAAAGTATTGCTGGACATTATTCTTACATCAATTTGGATGCACTAAACAGGGAAAGAAGATAAAGGTATGTTTTGATTTTTCATGGTGAAAATCATCTTTGTAACAGTATTTTAAAGCAATGACATGAAGTAAACTAACATGGGAAATGAGTCATGCTCTCTCTGACTAAAAGGGCGTAAATAATTGTTGCTACATCTTAAAATGTCTCTATCAGCTTCATACTTGAACTGCAGAGCCATTACACGTCCCTCTGGAAGCTCTCAGTGAGATCTTGATCAGGGCAAAATGGCCATATGTTTGGATACAAACCTCTTCAGCTGGTGGACCTAATTCCCATTCTAAGGGCACCACTTTCCCTTGACTATCTTCCTGCCTAGAAGCTCAGTTTAAGACAGGTCAAAATCAATCTGTTAACTTCTAGAGCTCACACTGTGACTGTTTGGTTTGGAAGTTACAGCTAAAAGCTTCCAAAGGATTATGTAGTCAGCTTAGTTTCTGAGAAATAGTGTGTTTGCAGTTCTGTCAATAAGTGATTTGGATTGAGGTGCTCAAAAAGCCTATTTATGCTGTTAAAATGTAAGAAATCTGGGGCAGCTGTGGAATTTTGCAGTCTTTTCTCAAGTTTCTATCTTTCCTGTGATGTAACAGGCAGGCAGACTTTGCTTCTGATATCCTAGCATATAGCTTAAGAGGGTTTTTACCCAGTTATTTTTGCAGAACCAGATGGGAAAATGGTTGGCAAAATCTAGTTGCTTACAAAAGCCAGTTGTGGCAATGTGTATCCAAATACACTTTGTATATTTCACCAGACAAAGCCTTTTAAAGAGGCTGCCGGTGGTTTGGATTCAGGTTCAGGCAGCAGCTGGCCATTTGAATTCCAGGGGCCAGCAATTGCTGACACACTATCTTGTTTCAGGCTGGTCTAGCTGGATTAACCTAGCTTTTGGCAGAGGCTGGCCCAGCATGGCCTTTGAAAATGCTCTTTTATCCATTTATCTCCTTATCTTGTTGTTCTTATTTTTGTTAATGCTCAGGAACTCACTGGTAGGAGATTGTGTTGCTTTGTCTAAGGGTTTTAACTTGGTGCGCAGGAATTCAGCCATCTCTTTGTCTTCTTCTTTCTCTCTGGTGGAAAAAATGAAAATGGATCTGTTACAGAAATGACAATGTTTTCTTGCTTTCTCTGTAAATAGAACAGTAACACTTAGAGTAGCTAAGATCAAATACTAGGCAACAACTCAGTCTTTGTTCTTGTAAACACTTAATTTTGCTGCTTATAAAAGAACCAAGTACATGCCTAAATGAAAACAGTCACAAACATTTTGTAGATGTCAGAGACAGGATTTTCCTCAAGGTTCTTGTCTCTGGTAGTGTTTGGTTTGTTGTAGTCCTTAGTCAGCAGATTTAAACCATAATGCATGTGGGAAAGACACTGAGGCCCTGGAGCATGCCCAGAGAAGAACAATGAGGTTGGTGAGGGGGCTGGAAGGCATCATACAAAAAGCAGCTGAGGGAACTGGGGTTGTTCAGTCTGAAGAGAAGGCTGAGGAGGCATCTTACTGCTTTCTACAACTACCTGAAAAGAGGCTGGAGTGAGGTGGGCTTGGTCTCCTCTCCCAAGTAACCAGCAATAGGATGAGAGGAAGTGGGTAGATGTTGTGCCAGGGGAGGTTTAGGTTGGACATTAGGAAAAGCTTCTTTAGTGAGAGTGGTGAGGGGTCAGAACGGGCTGCCCAGGGAGGTGGTGGAGTCACCATGCCTGGAAGTGTTCAAGAAGCTGTAGATGTGGTGCTTCAGGGTATAGTTTAGTGGTCATGGTACTTGGGTTAAGGTTGGACTGTGATCTTAAAGGTCTTTTCCACCCTTAATGATTCTGTGATTTTAAGGTGGCCTCCCAAGTTGGCCTCTACAACATAATGCAGAGGATCAATATTGCTGTGGTGGTTTTGCTTATTTTTTAACGGCCTACTTTGACAAAATACTGGATCTCATGGTCTTCTGCTGTTAGTGTTTACCAAAACCAAGTATATTTCCCTCTGCCTGAAGATGACCACGTGAGGACCAAAATAACTAACCTTAGCTGTATCTGTTAACGAGATTTCCAAGTTTGCTTCTTTTACTTAAACATTAACAAAGACTGCACTGGTTCAATGTCTTGGCTTAGAGGAAAAGCAGGTTTTACTGTCAAGAGATTTAAAGAGAAGCCTCAGGTTTTTCTCTGAATGTGAACTGACACTGATATATTCACATCTGCATAGTGCACAGCAGTACATTTTCAGTTGCCTACAATTAAGCCTCTGCATTGTCTAGCTGCTGCTGCGGGTTTTGTGATTTCTACACTGCAGCAGCAGCTGAGAGCTCTGGATTGTGTTACTAGCTCAAGCTTCTTGTCAGCTGCTGCCTTTGGCCAGCTCTCTTTGATCAGCTGCAGGACTCTGGCAGGCTTTCTTTTTTCCTGTCCTTTGCTTGCTTAGGATTTCAGTGTGTTGGAAGAGATACTGTCATTTGGGATAAATGGACTGGTAAGCTTCAAGACTTTACTGTGGAAAGAGACAGGGGAAGTAACAGCAGAACTCTGACCACCTGTAGAGAGCTGGGATCTCAGTGTAACAGCTGGAAACGAGCTCCTGGGGAAAACCAAAGGTTATTCAAAATGTGAGCTAATAGATTGAGCTAAGACAGTTCTGAATTCATGCCTATAGGTTAAGTAGGCCTGTATTAGTGAATGAAGTTTTTGTTTCTTTGGGGTTTCCTACTATGGCAGGGTGAGAACACAATACTAAAATGGGATCACTGGGGTGGGGGTGGGATTTTTAAAAAGGCAGACCTTGCATGTCTACATGGAGAATTCAGTTTCATGTCTAATACTTCTGCCAAGAGGCTCCTCTGATAGCAGCAAAAAATCTTTCTTTTCTTAATGGTAAATGCCTAGACACTTGCTGCTTTCTGGTAGAGAAGAAAGTGATCAAACCCCGTTGTAGTCACAAGATGACAGAATCATTAATGGGACAAAGGGCTACAGAAGGGTTTTCCTATGGAACCAGGAGGAGGTTTTCAACTTGGCAAGTTGTTCTAAAGGACCAGTTCTCTCCCATTAATGCTGATGTAAACTTTGTCACTACCTCCAGTGTAGCATTAGGCTCGTGGAATCTCATGAACCAGTTCAGTTGCTTTTAGTTCTTACCGTAGTCTCTCCACTTCTGCATCATCTACAAGAAAATCTCTTTTTTGTACTAGTCTATGGATCTTCTGAATCAGTTCATCCTCTCTTTGTTTCTCCAGCTTTGTTTTTTCTTTTTCTGGTTAAAAACAGAGAAAAGAGACTATTGCTTAGGTTCTGGGGGGTGGGAGGATGGGCACAGCAAGTGACTAAATGAATTGCTGATTGAAGTCAATGGTTCTTTAGACCAGAGCCACCAAAAACACTGCTGTTGCCTGATGAGCTTAAAGGTCTGGAACTCTGCAAGACACTGCTTTCAATTTTTTGGTTGTTTCTGGGTTTTAAGAGCTTTGATAAGAAAAGTAAGAAAACAGCCCAGGATTGCCACATAAAAACCTATGGTACAAACTCCATTTCACCTTGGGGAAAATGAGATCACACCAAAAGGAGTGATTTCCTTGGATTTCATGACAGCTTTGGCTGTTGACTACAACACTTTTCCTACTCTGGTAAGGCAGGTAAGCTGCAAAGCCACACAAACAGCATCAACTGCAATACATGGAAAGATAAATGAAAGCATTTCCCTTGTGCTTTAAAAATCAGAGTCATCTGTGTCCTTGTGAATTGGCCAGGCTGTGGTGACTGTGTTGACTGTAAATGATTTTTCTAACATGAAAGATGTGCCTGTCACTAACTAAAACTCATGAATATTAGGGATTACAGAGATGTGGTTTGAAGTTACAAAGCAAATTTATTTATGACAGAAATCTTCCAACCTAGCAAGTGGAGCAGAGATGAGAAAGCCAGAGGCAAATCCCAGCCCCATGTATTTCAGAAGGCTGAAAATTTTGATTAGCTGAGAAGACACTTTGCATTAAATCAAGAATTCTGGGTTTGAGCAGAACTGTTTAAAGAACCATAAAAGTGCAGTAAGTTGTGGGAAGGAGGGCAAACTGCCTGCAGTCTGCTGTGTCTCAGCCATGTTATGTCTGCTGATTGGAACTTCTAAGGTATTTTAAACAGCTAAATAAACCAGACATTAGAAAATAATTTTTAATACAGCTTAATTTTGGATCATGGGCTTCAGGATGATTACTGCTGGGAATTTCTGCAATAAATCCATTCCTTGCTAACTGTGATAGAAGTACCTTGAATGTCTTTCCAAGATAATGAAATTCTATAAGTCTCAACATCAGGAAGTCACACTCCTTGGAGAATTTTAAATTATGGGCTGTGCCAGTAGAGGAGGAAATAATTTGTAATATAAGGCTGCTTTGTCTGGGATGTATAAGCTGCTTTATCTTTTAGAAGTTGTAAAGAAAGGGGTTTATTGACTGCTGTGAAGATTTCAAGACCTCTACATTTGCCACCTATGGAGAATTCCTCTGAATAATCCTGAATTTGCAGCAGGGAGAAAATAAGAATGCTTGAAATCATTGCTTTTTCCTCCTTTTGGCCTTTGTCTATGGAGCAAGGGATCTCCTCCTTTCACTGATGAAGGGTACCTTTCTTCCTTTACCTCCTTCCAAGATACCCTCTTCACAGCTTAGGATGTGCTCTCCTATGATAACCTTCAGAAAACTGCCACAGTTCGGTCCAGTCTTTGCCTGCCATGTATTTCACTACACAGAGCACACAGGCCAAGTACTGCACTGTGCACTGAAAGACTGATCCTGTGTCTACTGGCATCCAAGGGCAGGTGTCTCGATACAACTCGCTGTGCTAGCAGGAATGTTACGATGAGGAGGTTGAAAATGAACCCCATTTCTGCAAAGTGTTTTTGTAGGTTAGGCAAAGCTGTGTCAGCACTTAAGTCCTGTGTGAATGCCAGAATCTTCTGCTCTTTTGTTCAGACAAAGGTGTTCTCTTTGTAAGCCTGCCAAAAGGTGGTGCTGCTGGAACTGTGCATCATTCATTTTTTATTTGCTGAGATTTAAGCACTAAAGAGAAACTTCTCTCTGTGGATCTCTGCTTAAGGCTTTGTGACTGGACAACTGTTTCTAAAAGGTTTTAGGGGGGGAAAAAACAACAAAAAATCAAGGAAAAATTAAAAGTAATGGGTAGGAAAGGTGCAACTAGAAGAGGTGAGGCAAGGGGAGTAATTCATAAATATTTTCTAGGACTCATAAACCTTTCCAGTATCATTTAAGCCCAGAACATAACAAGAGTGTTACTTCTGGAAGCTAGATCTAACTGTGGGTGTGACAATGAGTTGCTATATCTAGAGGGAAAAATGTTCACAGGGATGGCTGTAAATCCTTCCTGCCTCCCTTTTATCTTGCTTATCTCAAGTACTTGTGTTTCTTGCTAACAGCCTCTGTGCCACTTGTTTCCCTTGAGATTGCCAAGGCAATGCAAGAACTAAGGACAGTGCACTCTGATTATTTGATTTGCAGGGTTGCAGCAGTGACATACAGCAAGCACAAAAAGAAATTTAGATCAGGAGATGAATGATGGGAAAGAAAACAGGAGGAAGAAGAAAAAGACTAGAGAAAAAGAGAGATCAAATTCAACCTAGGGAAGATTTCTGCTTGTTAGGGTCAGAGCTGTGTTCCTGACACCATCCCCATCCATACATCACCCAAGTGTTATCTTCATATGGGCTAGAAACAGCCATTACCTGGGATGGCCACCAAGCTCTGCAGCTCACTCTTAAGGTTCATAATGTCTTTGCACAACTGGATGTCATCCATCCTGCAGAAACAGAGAAAGCATAATCAGAGACATGCAAACTCCATCTTGTCTTGATGTCACTTTCCAAATCTCATCTGAATACGTAAGTGTCCTTTGCCTGGGACCTGTGCATCTGTTTGAAATGCAGAGTTCTAACCTTGGGCTACTGACACTGCTCATTGACCAGTTCAACAGCCAGCAAGAGGTGTTTAATACTAAATGCCTCTTGAGCCCTTAGGTAGTTGTCTTACTAGGATCTCATTTGTGTGTAGATCATACCTGTCACTGCTAAGTACTTCAGATGCCTTTTGCTTTCTTGAATGTCTCTGACCATTCTGGAATGGGCATCTGTATGTTTAACAGTCATGAAAGACAGGTGTGCCATGTTGCACATGCTGCAGCAACAGCTGTCATTAGGGAGAAGAGCATGAGTGAGAGTAACAGGGAGCCTGGGAAGGGACAACAGAAGCAGACACATTATTTTCACAACCAATACAAGATGTGTATTTTACTGTCAGCATTCTTTGTGACCTTATTTATGACATAACCTTGATCCCAAAGGCCTGCAAACCATCATAATTTGGCATCTAACTATTTTGAGGTCTTGTGCCTTGAGAGAATGTCTTCCATGGTTTATGCGAGTGCCTCAAATCCTTGATGTGTGCAGAAAGTTCATTACTGACAAAGAGGAGAGCTAAAAGAACTCCAACCAGTAACATTAGCAGAAATTCCACCTTCAGTTCTTATTAAAACTGGTACCCTGAGAGCTATGCTGAATTATTCCCCTGGAATCTGGCAAACTTCAGAATTCGCTTCCTGGCAAATGTTTTATTTCAGTGTCTCAGTCATACTGCCAGCCAAGGCTCAGGTGCTGGTTCTGAGGGCTGCATCAGAGGCTTCCATTTTGAAACACCACCCTGAGTAATGCAAAACCCAGCCTCTGTGATTAACTGCATGTTCTTTAGCTCAGATGTCATCACCGCTATCCTCGCCCACAGATCTGAGTCCTTGTTCCATAGTCCTGTGCCTGAAGGGTGGGTTGCCTGCTGCCTAAGCACCTGAAGCTAGCTGAAGTGCTACCGGAACGGGGGCTGTCACAGGGATTGTTTCAAGGGGGAAAACCCAAGAGATTAGAGTTCATCAGAGCAAGCACACAAAGGATAATGCAGTGGAATGACTGAATTAAGGCAGGAGTTTGTGGCACAAACAAGATCTTCATGGCAGCCCAACAGCTTCTGTTCTTCCTGCCACCTTGCTATCTGTAGGGAGCTGTCCTTTGGCTGCTTTGCTCCTCTTGATCCTTTTATTATTTGCTGCTCTGGTTAACTCCACCCTGGCTGTTCTGCTGCTCTCACTGCAGTATGAAAGCTATTCCTGCTGCCTTTTTACATCTCTTCCCAAAGTATCACCATGAAATACCTCTGACAATCATCTTTATTGCTGACCTCTTTCCCTTGTTTAGGTGCCACTGTCCCCTCCTCTTGGGGATGTGCTCTCCCACCATAAGCCTTGCCTTTGTTGGGCAGAGCAGTCTGCAAGCCTCAGGGCTGGTCCATGGGTCACTGCTGGTATGTGTTTAGGACACTTGGAGGCAAAGACATTCCCACTGATGATCATTCTCACTTGGGCTCCCCTCATTATTCATGCTGATCACAAGCAAAGCCTGTTTTACTCTTGAGATCCATCATGCTAAATGGTACTGAAATTAGTTTTAGCAATTAACAGTTTAAACACTAACCCCTCAGGAGAATCAATATCCCAAATGTGCTGGGATGTGAGCAAGCCTCACAGTTTCTTATCCCTTCAATGTTTGTGCAGTTTGGGTGTCTTTAATATTACGATCTGAAAGATTTGAATTGAAATACCTCAGTGTATCACTTTGGCTCCCTGCCCTCCTCAAGGAACCCCCAAAACCTAACATCACTGCTCTTCTCTCAAGATCTTCAGCAGTTTAAAATATCATTGTCAGTATGTTCCAAGTGAGCAAGGTCATCCTTGATCAGTAGTCCTTACAGCCCCTGTGTTCAATCTGTGGCAAAGGTGCTGACCATCACGTTCCAACTGTGGCTGCAGTTCTTCCTGCTCTTTTGGCTCTCTTATAAATCTGGCTGCAGAGCACATAGCTAGCACTCTTCAAAGACATTCTTGGCATCTCTCTTTTCCTGACCTGAACTTTGTTCCTGCCTTTTAATTCACAGGAGAAAAGGAAATACATGGCCAAACACTTACCAATTCTGTGACAATCTGAATTTCAGAAATCATAAGCCAGATGACCTCTCACTAGCCTGCAGAGCTAGGCCTCCAGTGTTTTGATGATGCACATAGGCTAAACCAACCATCTGTACCAATCCCCTTAAGCACATGGAGTCTGTGTTAAACAGTCTGTCTTTCATCCACTCCATGGTACCAATAAGGGAAAAGAAGGATTTTACCTAAAGGGGGGCTACAGAACACATTCATCAAAATCATGTGAAGGGTTCACCAGCTGACTTCATGAAAGCAGGAGCTTCTAACTGTAAAACACATCACACACCTGCTAGCAAATAACACTACATGCAGGGCTACAATTGCTGTCCTGGTAAAAATCACCTTGTTGCCTTCAAAGTAAAAGGAGGAGGAGAAACTCCTGGCAAAGCAGGCTCTTGGGAGACCAGTCTGTGCTGATGCTATGAACCTTCCTCTTTTTTCCCCCCTTATGCTCTGGTTCTTAGATGCCAGCAGTTACTGGAGGCCCAGGAGAAGTTAATGCTGTTCCTGGAAAATCATATCCAAGTGGATTTCTCATCTGAAAGGTGGGCAGTCAGCACAGAGTGTGACTGAGAGCATTGCTGTATTGCCATCAGACCTCTTCGGGAAGCAAAAAAGCATTTGGAAGAATAGTAAAGAGAGCAGGAACCTGCAGAGTAGAGAAAGCAAAGCTCCCTTGGGTCCCTTAACCTACGGAGAAGCTGGAGTAACACGGGGAGCTGAACTCTGCAGCACTCTCCTATGCTGCAAGTCAAATCTACTGCAGTGCAAGATAGGCAAGAGGAGAAGTCAGGCTGTTGTCCAGCTTATTTAAGAGCACTGCTCTGCTCCCTGTGCACCTGCTACCTCTCTCAAAACAGAGCAGCCCAGTCAGGCTGATGTGAGCAGAATGCAGAGGCTTTTTTCCTCTATAGATACAGCATAGCACAGGATAATCAAACAACACCCACCAGGCCTGCTTGTTATCTGCAAAGCTGCTCCAGACATTTGCATAGAATTTGCAATACACAACTAGCCTCTGCTGAACTCTGTTCTCTGGAACAGATAGTGCATTCTTTCCAGGCCCCAGGAAAGAGCTTTTGATGTTGTAGAAAAAACATCAGTAAAGCAAACAGCATTCCCAATACATCATTTTCCCCCCCAAAGCTGAGCTTTAAATGGCTGCCCAGAAAGCTTAAACACCAGTTATAAGTAGGATAAAACATTTCTCTCATTAAGAGCCCAAATTCATTCCTGGAATAATTGCAATAGTATTGAACTAGGGATGGATTCTCAGTGTGCTTTCATGTATTCCTGATGCGCTGTCTGCAACTCTGCTCTGTTTCTTGATGGTTTATTGCAAGAAACTCTGTATGCTTGGAGATAATCACATCAGCATGCATTATTCTTTCCCTGCTTGGTATTTCAAGCTGTATCATCAAAACCTAAAAGCAGACTGTACTTGGCCAGAAAAAAAAAGTAGTTGGCCATGAATAAAGAGCACGAAACAGAGATTTTTCTAAACATGTCACAAAACGACAGGAGAATCAGTGTGTTGGAAGAGTCTGCAGTAGCCTGGCACAGTGACTCAGCCCCAACATGTGTTTCCGAGGTCCAGTCACCAGGAGAAGAATGCTCCAGGCGCTGCAAGTGAGGTGACAGCATGAGTCACCTCTGCTGTGCACCATCTGGACTGAGGGGGAGCAGGGCAAGGAAAGAGAGAGAAGACCTCTCCCATTCAGCTGTGCCCAGGCAGGTCTCACAGGCTGTGGGAACAATGGCAGGCAGGACAAAGAAACCAAAAAGCAGCATTCTATTCTGGACTTAGAGGAAGTATTTTGGTTGTGTTTAAACAGAAATTATTCCATAACAACAAATTATTTTTTTCTGTCTTTTCAGATGAGGAAGAAAACCAAATTCCCTAGTCTAAGACCTAGGTACCACCTAAAGACACAGATGGCAAAAAAAACTGTAGTAAAAGGCAGCAGGAAAAATCATCAAATGCTCAACTTAATAGCCAAAGAAAAGGAGATGGCCAACAACCTTGATGAATGATTGTTTGAGAGTAAGAACTATTAATAACAGCTACCTTAGCATCAAATGCCCTTTTCATTGATTTCAGGATGAGCAAAGCAGTTCAGTGTGTCTAGAGAGCTGCTGCCTTTACTGAATGATCTTCAAAGCTACAAATAGATCTGTGTTCTGCTGTAAGAGGAAGTCTGAGGTGCTTTTGTTTTCTGTTATTGCATTAAAGTGCTTGAAGTTAAAAAATAAGTGCAAAGTGGTTCTCTTGGTTTCCTTCCCTTTCAAGATGATGTGCAGGCACATAGGTTATTTTTAGTTCTAATATGTTTCTATCCCAGAAGTAAAATGCTTGTACCTGTTAGAGTCTCTGAGGACTGTGATACTGCCAGTTTAGAGATAGCCTAAGAATCAGTTCTTGTGCTAAGTCACAAGCTGACATGTAGATCTGGAGAAGGTCTCAATAGAGGATAAGATCATCTCCTTGGTGGTGTCACCAATGATGTGCTGAACACCAGGCAAGAGCAGTCAGTGGTGATGAAGACATTTAGGGGACTGAAGTAAAAAGCTATGTAGAAATATGAGAGATAGCTATGAGCAGAAAAGAAAATGTGTTGGCAAGCTGCAGATTCATTAGATTAAGGACTGAAGTGGGGAGGAGGGACTTCAATGGAGACTGCCTTTTGGGGACTGCAGGTGCCAAAGATTTGGGGAATCTGGAACGGTGAAAATATTCTGGAAATATAAGAAAAGGAGTTGTTTATCTATGCCCCTCTTCTGACTCCATTTTGTCCCTGTCAGCTCCTCTTAGTTTCTTAGAGCTTCTAATTATAAACCTGTGAAATCCTAGGCAACCTTTAATGACTACAGCATTTTTGTCTGAGTCATTATGGTATGTGTTTGTCACCTTATTTAGATCAGCACCTGGTGCTGCTCAAGGTGGAAGACAAGGTAACAGATTGCTGACCAGCTTGCTGGGTGGGCCAGATTAGAGATCAGCAGTCCTCTACTAACATAAGAGTTGATCTCTTACTGTTAGATGTCCTCTCTGATGGAGAAGCAGTGGATGTAAGCACTGGACTGCAACTTCTTGTGATTCTTAGACAGTTGAAGATGAAAATCTTAGTCCCTGGAGGTCGTATTTAAGGCATATTTCAGTGACATTCAGAACAGTGCCTAAAGAAGCTGTCTGTACTTCATTCTCACTGACAGTGTTCAATTCTCTTGAGCTCTGCCACTTACAAATTTTTACTGTCAACTTCAACAGTAGCAAGCAGAGTTTTCCCCACTGTGAGGGGAAATGTTTCTCTACATGGCAAAACCAAAGTTAATTTGTCTAAAACCAAACAACATAAGAGTTAGGTTTAAATGTGGAAGTATTTAACTCTGTTGCAGCAGCACACAGGAGACTGCCTGCACAAGCACAGGGCCAGCTCATGTGCATGCCTCATTTAAACTGCTCTCATAGCTGGTCAGGGACTTTTGTCACTAAACAGCAGAAGTAGGAAGCTCTTAGGTTTGGCTCTGTATTGTCTCTAGCTGAATCAATAACAAATTTCCTTTTTAATACCAGAAGAGCAAAAAGAATATAAAGGTATCTTGTATAAGGCTGAACACTGACAGTCCATTTTGGGACTTCTTAATTTACTGTTCAATCATCACTCTCTTATTTACAGCAGAAGACAAGTGAGGGAGACCACTGAAATGCCCTGTCAAGGGTTTCATGATGTTACAGACCATCCTTGCCTAGGGGAACATCAGCTGTGCAAAAGGCTGGGCTACAGTGAGTACTGGATATGCACCATGTGTTAGCTTGGATACACGAGAGACAACTTGCCTTCAATCTGCTCAGGGAAATGAGCCCACAGGTAGCTAAGAACTGGGAAATCAAAACCAGTTTGAGATTGAAGGTTACATTTAGAAATACAGTACTAAATTACTGACCTAAAAAGGATAAAAGGTTAAAAATCAAAAGGTTAAAAATCCCCAGAGCTGCTCCCTCTACTATTAAAAGCAATTTGTGCCAACCACAGCATCTATTCAACATAGAAAATGTTATTCACAGAGCATTTTCTAGTCAATAATTATTTCCCTAGCTGTCCAACAGAAATAAGCATGAAAATTCTTCCTTTTACATGTATTTTTGTTTTAAGACACAAGCACCTCAACTGACTAGTACTAAGTCTAGAATTCATTTAATCTTTTGATAATGATTTGTTTATCATTACACAGCACTAACAAAACTTTCTGAGCATTCTAACAGAGCATTCCTACTGCCACACAGCCAACAGCATAACAGCATTTTCCTCTAGGGCGATTGTTTACTGACAAAACAGGGCAAAGGAGATGGCTCTGCAGAGAGATCAAGCCCAACAAAGGCATTTTTCTGTCCTCTTTGCAAGCTTATTTACACTTCCAGTTTAAAGTGCTCTGTCTGGAATGTCACAATTCTGCCCTGAACAGATGCTTCAGGAAGTTCCTGAGGTATCCTAGGTTCCCATCTGAAAAGCTGAGAAACCCTCCTCAGAGCTGTACGCTCCTGGAGTTCCCAGGTCTACAGCGGGGCACGTTGACATCCTTCAGGCTCCCAGATCCATGACAGTCCCTAATCTCAAAAGCCTCAAGCTTTGAGCGTTGATTGCTGGTTGTGCCATTTCCCAGCTTACAGTTTCCTGGTTACTTCATTGAGGACTCTGGGTATTTGCAGTAAGACACCCATGGGAAAGGTGAATGGGGACAGACAGTTAATCCTGCCTTGCAGAAGAATGTGTGCCCCACTAGGCCATATCAATGGGCCAGCCACAGCACCCCTCCCTCGGAAAGCTGGGCTTGGTGTTTTCCCTAGTGGTACTTTATGAAGCTGACAACCTGGCATGTATATTTATTGAAAAACACTTGTCATCACACAACTGCCTCCTTCTCTACAGCATCCCAGTGTGCACCCAATATTCCTAGAGCAAGAGAAAATCAGGAAATAAAAGGCAGGAATTCACAGCAAGGGATATTGTATCGTTAAAGATTACAAAGCTGTGAAGGAGAACAGATTAATGACTCCTTTCTGTGAAAAGAGAGATCTTATCAGAAAACACTGACAACCTTCACTCCATGAAAAAAAAAAAACTGGCTTTGTTGGTGTTCTTTGCACTACAGTAACAGCTAGATGCCCAGCTCAGAGTAAAATACTAGATGTTGTAGGTGTAAGTAAACAGTCCTAAGAGATGCTTAAACTTAGAAGAGAGAACATGCTTAACCATAGAAGAGAGAAAACATCATCCACAGAACAACAAAAAAAAGTAGCAGAGAGAGAGCCAAAAGTAGCCAAGAAAGCAAGTCAGAACACCTGCTTACTGATATATAACCAGCAAATTACCACCACAATTCACACCTTTGGCAGCCTGTTCATCTCTCTTCACTCCCTTTTGCCCTTACCTAGGGTGATGCTTAATGTTGCATTAAGCTACTGAGAAGCTGCAGTTGATGCTACATTAGTGTAATTAAAGTTTGAAATGTACTTTGTTCATATGAAGCCAGCAAACATTTGTGCCTTTGCGCTCTTCAGAACAGAACCAGCTCACATAAGCAGGCTGTGCAGAGCAGTGTTGCTTTTTCAGCTCAGGCAGTGATGAGAGACTGCTTGTTTCATCTTCTCTCTGTGTGAGTCTGCTAGTTTTACACCACATATTCTAAATTAAAGCATAGTATCTCTAAGTTGGTTTATTGAAGGTTGTCATTGCCAAAGGAATTAACCTCCCACTCCTGCAGTTTTCGTGTAGCTTGATGTTGCTTTACTTTGGCAGTGGTTGCATACAGCCAGGCAATCAGCAGACCTACCTTTTTGTGCTTTAAAATGCCAACGTTCCGTGCATACTGCAAAAGGCATCAGTGTTGATGTGTTACTGTTCTTACAAGGAGTATGGAATGTAAATTTTCCTCTATAGTGAATCTGCCCTAAAGTTGAGATTCTACCATTATGTCAAACAGTTTACAGGGATAGGAATGACCATTACTAACTATCCCACCACTACTAGCAATCGCAGTCAGAGCAGCAGAAAAGAGATTTATGGGTTTTTTCTCTTTGCAAAGTGGGAAAAGGATAAAAGTAAAAAGGCAAGTGTCTTTTGGAAGCAATAGGGGGAAAACCCCCAAACTCCAAGGATTAATGATGGACTCCAGACAGCTAATGAAGCTGTGAGACTGCTAGTATGAGTTTAATACCAGAGCAAAGTCAAGTTACAGCTGATTTGTCTACATAAAGGGTCATTGTTCCTGGGATTGCAAGCAAGCAAGCATAATAGTGTTAAATAGTCTAAAAACCTGAATGGATCTACAGAGAATTTCAATGATGTAGATATTATGAGGACTTTGGAGACAAGGGAGTCATCTGACTGTGTAGTGAGAGTGTACAAAAGCAATGACTAATTTTAATTCTGCTAAGTGAATTGGAGGTGAATTGGGTCTTTTCACAGTATGAGTTGAGCAATGTAATAACCACACAAATATTAAGCAAATACTGCATGTTATATTTATAATATTTTTACAGCTAAAACAAGCTTACTGAGGTAACTAAAGCTGTTTTCAGTAACTGCCTACAGCAACCTAATAGAACTTACTGTTTAATACATTCCCTATACGTTAAAAAAATGCCATTCACTATCACCTACAAGGCAGAAATAACTGCTCCCAAGATAGCTGTCACAGGTGGAAGCAACTTCCACAATTTTAGTTCAAGGTCATCCAATAGAGCTGGTTTCAAGTTTTGCTTTCCATCTGGAAAGCCAGCAGTATCAGGCACTGGCAGACTTCCCAAGGAGTATGGCTCAGGATGACAAGAGTGCTATTTTGTAAGACCTCTATGCCTTTCCTAGTCTCAGGCATAGGCAGTAACTGTGGGTGATCTCTCACCTATCCCATTCATATTCACTGGGTTAATATGCTAACACATTTTAAAATGCATGAATTTGACTCTTAAAATTACTTGGAGGTTCAGTTTTGATCTATTCTGATATCATAGAGATGTCTGAGGTTTTGCTGCCTCATTTGACAGCCAACCAGTATTATCCATTTCTATGATCATGTCTATTTCCATGCCCCTCAGTTACCTGAAACCTAAACTGCTTCTGAAGCCACATACAAGTATCCATAGCAGTAAAACATCACAAGTGCAACAAGGAGAATGTTGCCTGAGCATCCCTCAGCTTTTGAATCTGTTATCTCACCAGGAAAGCAAAAAAGGAGGTAGAGCAGGAGAATCAGAAAGGGAAAGATAGTGTGCATGTTCTGGAGTGGTGTGCTTGCTTTCTTTAACAGCAAAGACATATGGAAAATTTACAGTTTGTTCCAAAACTCTTTTTATAGAGACCACTTCAAGAAATGAGCTGAGAGAAGCCTGAGAAGCAAAGGATGGGAAATGCTAGCTAGCTATAAACTGATGCTTTCCTGTACATATTGTCTCCTTCAGATCAATGTGTGGTGACTCCTCGGCTTTCCTGAAAATAAACCCAGAAGAGCTGGAGATATGTTATGATGATTTCAAGCTATATTTTAATTTCCTGGGCTGGCTGGAGCCTCTTCTCCTTGATCACAAGCAACTCAACTAGCGGAAACGGTTACAAGCTGCGCCAGGGGAGGTTTAGGCTGGATATTAGGAAATACTTCCCTGAAAGGGTTCTCAAACATTGTGATTCTGTGAGATGCTTGCAATGGCTTCTGGCATAGGAGAGATGCTATAAACAGACAAAATTGCTGCATAACCTTGACATACCCTGAGGAGGGCCATCCTGGGCACTAAGCAAGGCAAGGTCTTGAGACAAAAATAGGATTCAGTAATATAATTACAGAGCAAATCATCGTGCATTTGCCCTGCTATGATTATGGTTGCTGGAGCTAAAATGTTACTGCACAACATAAATTGTGGCATTACCTAATTGAGGAAGGCTGATTTTATAATCTCAACATTAGTCCCATATAAACTTTAGGTAATTCTTCACAGCAAGCAGATATTCAGCTGGAAATACTATGAACATCCTGGACATGAAGAATACAGCTGTCTTTGATTTTATTGCGGTTGGTTGGTTTTTGTTTGGTTGATTTTTGTGTGCATGTTTTGTTTGTTGGGGTTTGGGGTTTGTTGATTTTGTTTTGGTTTGGGTTTTTTCAGTTGTGGGGAGTTTTGTTTTAAAAAAAAAAGAGGGAAATGAAAGCATGGTGCAAAGTGAAGTATTTGATTTAGGATTTGTGGCAAGGTCATGTTTATGACCATTGTTTCAGGCAATTTCACTTCATTTCTTTGTATCATTGAGAATTCCTGTTTTTCTTTTAGAAAGCTGGCCTCTTTTAAAGTATACATGCAGGATGAACAATTTCACTGTGCTCTACAGCATGCAAATTCTGTTAAGTCAGACAACAACCTCCTTTCTTTTCAAACGTTTCAGGGGACAGGCTCAGCACATGCTGTCACACAATTTTATTGAGCTTCACTCAGCAAAATTAAAAAGCTGTGTTCTGCAATAGAGAAACCTCAGAAATCTGAAAATCAGCTGTCAATCACCTGGAGTTTCCTATACTGTATGGTTTTGCTTCACTTCAGGTTTGGACTGGGGTTCTAGGGTATTCTTGGGTGCTTTTGTAAAAGGGCTGGTGGAGAAGACTTGCATTGAACAGTCCCACATCCAAATAGCTCCTGTTTTTCATGAAGGCCTCCTGAGATGGACTCATCAGTGCTTGCCAGAGGCACTGGAGGCAGTCATCAGAAAAACATCTTTTTGAGGGCCTTAGGTGACAGCCCACAGCCCTCTATGCCACACAGCCCAGCAGACAGTAAGGGGAGTGCAGAGAGTTTGCAAGGAAGGAAAAACATTCCCAAAAGCTGTTGCAAGAGGGAGATGGGTGTCAGGGGCAAGGTCACTGCAGCAGCCCCACAGGCAGGGCGGCCATTTTGTACTGTGTGGGTGAGCTGACATAGGGCGGCAGCCATTTTGTCTCATGAGGCCAAAGAGCTCATTTAACCTGGGAGGGCAAGCAGCTGGCATTGCCTTGCATGGCTGTGTAGTGGAAGGGCCCCTATGAAACACACCCTTTGAACTTTTAAAATAAAGTGTGTCCCTTACTAGAGGACTTTTTGCCACCCTTCCCTTTCTTTCACCAGAATCAGAAACCTGTGGGCAGGTGAGATCTCCTGTCTGGTGACTGACTGCGGCCTCACGTGAGTTACTGTTGCTGACTGGGTGTCCAAATCTCTTTCTAAAGGTGGAAAACTACTTCCTGAGATGAAGCTTTCTGTCAGTGGCCCCGAGTGAAGATGGTGAGTAATCTTAATATCCAGGACAGTACAAATTGCTTACTTGCATTGTGACTGCTGCAAAGAGGTGGGGGGGATTCAGAAACTAAATAAAAAGGCTTAGAATCATAGAATTAATAAGGTTGGAAAAGACCTCAAAGATCATCAAGTCCAACATATCACCCAACACCTCCTGACTACTAAACCATGGCACCAAGTGCCACGTCCAATCCCCTCTTGAACACCTCCAGGGATGGTGACTCCACCACCTCCCTGGGCAGCACATTCCAATGGCTAACAGCTCTCTCTGTGAAGAACTTTCTCCTCACCTCCAGCCTAAACTTACCCTGGTGCAGTTTGAGACTGTGTCCTCTCCTGGTGCTGGTTGCCTGGGAGAAGAGACCAACCCCCTCCTGGCTCCAGCCTCCCTTCAGGTAGTTGTAGAGAGCAATAAGGTCTCCCCTGAGCCTCCTCTTCTCCAGGCTGCAATATTTTAACTCAGTACTTAATCACAGGAAGGTATGTGATGTGCTCAAATATAATTGAGACTTTCATTTTGGAAACTTAAAATTGTGTATTTAACTCCTGGCCTGTTGGATAAACAGGCTAACATAAGACACAGAGCCTGCTCAGATATCATGTGAGGGGAAAACCACCACACACTTTTGTATGGTTTTAAAGTCCAATAGTATTAAATCTTTGCAGTTTAATCCCACTGCTTGAATCTCAAATATTCTAGGACTTGTTTGAAAATAATATTGATGATTGAGTATCTGATATTTTTTTCTTCATCATCCCACTCTTTCTTTCACCCCTACAGGGTGACTCTTCTGAAGCTGTTCAGTAAAGACTTTATGTAGACACTTAAGTGTCACCAACTCTGAGTACTGAAATGTTAACACATATAGTGATGAAGCAACATATTTCATTTAATCCCCATTGTTGTCTTACAGACTTCGTTAGTCGTTAGTGAAACTTTGTTCACTGAGGAGAATGAATATGGACCTCATAGTATTACTGTGGTTAAAAATAAGTCCTCAATGCCTTTACTTTCAAAGCAAGGAAAGGTGTTTGTACATTTTGCTGGAGACTCTCTCATGCACATGTTGCTTCAAGAGAGAGACACATTACAGAGATCACACCTAAGGAACCACTAAAAAGAACTATTACATTATGGATGATGTCACATAGCAGTAAAAGTTTTCACTGATTTTCACAGAAATGTGAAAAGTGCAAACCAACTCCAGGTCTACTGAGCATCCAGACTCTGCTAAGGTTGTTTTTGTGGTTTTTTTTTCAGTTAGGGTTGCTGGTTTGGTTTGGTTTTGGTTGATTGTTTTTTTTGTACTGGCTGATATACTAACCTGGTGCAGTTCCATGCCAAATGTTCTTATTTGATGGCTACTGCATTTGTTTGGGCAAAATGTTGACATAACAGTTAAAGGTGACACCTGTTGTTGCTGAGCTGTTTCAAACATCAGTTAAGGGTGAGTTTTATTATTATCCCATCACAAACTTCTTTGTGCATCTTCAAGGAAAAGAGTAATTTCAACTGACAGTCTGGGAGCAAGTTCCTTCCTTCAGCTCCTGTTATTCCAGGCATTTACCCAATGAATTTTAGAATGATCTTTTGTTTTCCTTTTTACACCCAGTAGTGATTTATTTATGTTTTTCTACTTTTCTGCTCGAAATCTGCAGCTAAATTTTAAAGGCATAGCCTAAAACCACTGTAATGGATTAAACCTGCATTGCTCTAACCGGGGAAGAGCTTGCTCTGATTTCCATCAGCAACAGGTCTAGATTGTAGTGACTTTTTTCTCTTATTTCTGAGTGTGAATGGTCTTCAAATACAGTGTCTGTTCTGTGCAGAATTGTAGTTGCTGATATACAGCCTGTCAGTTTTCCTTATGTATATCTCTAACAGGAAGGAGCCAGGGTCCTCATTAGGCCTGTTGATATGCTCAGGACACAATCTCTAGCTTATTTCCTTTATTATTAATTTTTTTAAGCACAACTACAATGTACTTTGTTCTAGCTTTAGGATCTAGCTACATGTGAACAAAAAGAAATCAGTCATACAGACAGTGAAAAGAATGAACCATTACTTTTAAAAATACAGCTGGAGAAGTAAGCTGTGTATAGATGTGTAAATTATATGGAATTATTTCATTATGTTCATGCTTTTATAAGAGCTAAAAAAAAGCTCAATTTAATGCAAGAGAACTTCTATTCTGTTGCTAATAGTGTGGGGGGGGGAAGAATACAAACATACCACACATTTTCTCCATTACTGTATGTGTGTCTTATCCCTTTTTTGTAATTGAATGAAAAGCTAAAGCAGGTACAGGAGCTAGAGAGATCTGGTTCTCATTACAGCTGGTCCTGAGCTCAGTGGTCTAATCATAGGTGTAGTACTGCTAGTTAGCAGCCACGTGTTCGAAGTCAAGCCTGTCTTAAACATGTTTGAGGTGGCTCAGTTTCATGCAGGTGGTTGTGAAAGCCATTCACAGGGGAATCTAGTCCTGTCAGAAGAAAATTTATAAAATGAATATACAGACTTCTGCCCTGGGGACACTGCCAATGCATTAGTTCAGTCACATTCCCTTTTCAGTAAGTTCCTTCTCTGGAGACTTTCAAAACCCACAGGGACATGTTCCTGTGCAGCCTGCTCTAGGTGATCCTGCTTAGGCAGGGAGGTTGGACTTAATCTTTGGAGGTCCCTTCCATCCCCTAGCATTCTGTGATGATTTTTTGTCTGTTTAAGGCACAAGACAGGCTCTCTAACTCTTCTCAAAGAAGTTAAAGAAAACACTCCACATGAGGATTGGATAGAAATTGGAAAGTTTAAATGGAAATACTGTTCTTATCTACATACTACAGTAAAAAGAAAGCCATAGTCTGGGTGTAACACAGAAGCCCATTAAGCTGAAGTTTCCCCAACCAGGCCAAATATCCAGGCCTCAAATGCCTGCCCCCTGCCATACCTCTCTACTCCCCCCCACCATACCACCATACCAAACCCAAGTGACACAGCTAAATTTCATCTCACCAGCTTCAGGCCCCTTCCAAGGCCGCTCAAGCCCTCACTGCCCCACACTACAAAGAAAAGGGATCAGCCTCGGGAAGGAGAGAGAGAGAGGGAAAGGGGATGAAGGGCAAAAACAGCTTGTGGTGTCCAGAATAGAATAGAATAGACCAGACCAGGTTGGAAGAGACCTTCAAGATCATCGTGTCCAACCTATCATCCAACACCACCCAACCAACTAAACCATGCAACCAAGCACCCTATCAAGTCTCCTCCTGAACACCTCCAGTGATGGTGACCCCACCACCTCCTCAGGCAGCCCATTCCAATGGGCAATCACTCTCTCTGTGTAAAACTTCCTCCTAACCTCCAGCCTAAGCCTCCCCTGGTGCAGCCTGAGACTGTGTCCTCTTGTTCTGGTACTGGTTGCCTGGGAAAAGAGACCAACCTTTGCCTGTCTACAACCCCTCTTCAGGTAGTTGTAGGGAGCAATAAGGTCACCCCTGAGTCTCCTCTTCTCCAGGCTAAGCAACCCCAGCTCCCTCAGTCTCTCCTCATAGGGCTTGTGTTCCAAGCCCCTCACCAACTTTGTTGCCCTTCTCTGGACATGCTCCAGCAAGTCAACATCCTTCCTAAACTGAGGAGCCCTGTAGAGATGCAGGGCTTATGGGAACAAAGTAACTAAAGATTACAATTTCCTGTCCACCTCCTGGGCCTATCTAGCCTCTGGAGTTCTGTAACTTCATTGCTCACACCATGGCATTCTCCTGTGTTAATTTCCTTACTCAAACACCAGGTAGGTAACACAGAGTAAAGAGTGCAGGGAGCATTAGCATGGGGGCAGAAATGAACAAGCTGGATACAAGAACAGAACAAGTGGCAAACATGCAGAACAATGATGTCTGCCACGGCTCTCATTTACTGAGACAGTTTATTGCAGTGCTTTGATACAGAAAACAAGACAAGCTCAGGGTTCAATTATGGGGCTTCAGGATTAAATTTATGTACAAGGCAGTAACCAAGATATGATCAAACATTTCCTGTTCATTTGTACCACTACAGTACTATTAAAGGTCAGTGTCACTACTACTGGTGCTTGTTTCCAAAGGTGTCTGAGCAATGATTCTGGGCTGAAGTCTTCTGGGACAATACATAGACAGATACCTGTGCTGTTTGAGGAGGCTTTCAACTTCTGGCAGTTCAAGTCAGGGCACTGAAAATAACCACCAGGGGTAAGGGCTAAAGTACCAGTCCTACCTTTGTACTTTCAAGGGAGAAGACCGCAAGTGAGTTTTTTCAGGCTGCTGCAGCTTCATTAGTGCCAAGGGTCTGGGTTCAGCAAGTTTCAGATCTACTGAGGTTCATGCCCAGGCATTAGTTTCTGACCTCAGGTACTCACAGACAGATGGGACTTTAAAACAATACAGTCTTTGTTAATAAACTCTGGACTTCTAAATTCTGTCATTTGGGAACACAAACCTTATTAACCTCATCAAGAGAACTGGTTTAATATTCATCAGCCTTCAGTGAGGCTCCTATACCTGACCCTTTGGGCAGTTTTGGAAACCTCTCTTGGAGTACTGCTATTTAATTTGATATTTCAAAATGTGCTTTGTATTCATAACTTAGTGGCTTAACAAATGTCAAATCTGGGCTTTTATTATTCCAGAACACAGTGTGCTCTCTTGTGATATGAGCTAAGACCACAAATGAAGTGAGGAATAAAGTGTGAGTTAGGTTAGACTGTGGAAGCTTGAAATCCCCTGCCTCTTAGTATTTTCTTCAGAAAAATATTCTTGCCACTAAGGGTTGAAGTCAGGCAGAAGTCTTTGCTCTGTAGACACAGTTTGCTAAAATTTCCTTTTGTAAGTAATAGATCCCTTTTACGTCTCCTGCAAAGCATGCTGAATAAAAAAGGGTAATTTCCTTTGCAACTGCACCTGCAAATCATGCTGAATAAAAAAAGGCAATTTCCTTTGCGACTACAAAAATCATTTCCCAATGGCATTTTGCAAGCATTCACTTAACGGAGATGCTCTTTACCTTTCTTCCTTTTAAAATGTCAAGCAGATAAAAGTCTTCTAAATAGCATTCTTTGGTATTTTGATTAATTTTGAATAGTGTTTTCCCAGAGGTACTGATACTTACATAAACCTGAGCTCTGATTCTCTTCTGACTAAGACTTCTCGAAGTCTCTGGATCTTCGCCATCTCCAGCTCAATTTCGTCAGGCATCATTGTTGTTTCAGCCATTGAAATAATGTCAAGTTCATCTGTGTGTGAAAGCAGAAAATTAATTAAGCTAGTCAAACCATCTTAATGGTTGTGTGGGGTTTTTCAACATAAATTCTAATCACAGAACTATCTGGTTATGGGGTAATCAATGCAAGTAGTAAGAATATTCTAGCTGAATGTGGTATTGACTGGTTTCTCTACTGTGTTACTTACTGCTTTCAATGTAACCAATTTAAAGTGAAAGAATACCTAAGCCAATGTGACATTCATTTTGCTAGTCAGCATCTATCATACCCCTAAGGAATCCCAACCCAGTACATAACTGTGGCTACCACTTGACAGTCACTGTCACTGCACACTCTGATAGCACAGCCATAGACTGCTACAAAGCCCACTCTTCATCTGCAGCTCTCAACAGTTGTATCTTAGTGCAAGTACAGCAAATGCAAACAGATGAAGGTTTCCCATCTTTCATTCTTGTAACTCTTCTACCATCTCAGCCTAATAGCTAAAGCCTAGACCCACTAGATAGGACCCAAAGATGTGGGCCTAACCCTTCAGAGGCTGAGTGCTTCCTACTAGGGTACCCAAATCTGTTGAGAAGACAAACAGTACTGTAGTAATTACTTAGCAGGCAAGGGTCCTTCTATGAATATCTCTCTATAATTGATATATTACCTCTTCTAACACAGAGAGAAAGTGGGGTATGAACAGTGTTCAATGAAGGTAGAAGGAACCAATTTATAGAAGATAGATTTGGGAAGGAGCAGGGAAAAATTATTCCAAAGGTTCACCATACTTGGCCTTTGTTCTGAATAAGAATTTACAGACAAAAAAAACCCCAAGAGCATCTACATGTTTTGGTACCCAAATGGAGACATGTTCCTGAAAGCAGGCCTGTTGCAGCTGTAGTGGTTTAAAAAAGGAAAACGGAGGTGTCAGAATGTACTCAGCATGATTATGCAGAAAACAGGAGACAAAATGCATCAGAAAAAAAGAGCTGTTCAATTAATTCCAAAGTCCCTCATGACAGACTAAGCACAAACAGCTGAGAAGAGTTTCTGACAGAAACTTGGAGTAGGAATGAAACTAAAAAAATCTCAACAAACACAGGCACTGCATAAGTTAAGTTCACAAACACACGTTCTCCCAAAGTGGAAGAAATCCTATGGCATATAAAGAAAGTGTATTTTCTGTCTATACAATTTTAATATTCTTTATTAAGTTGTCCTGCTGCTAACTAACCAACCTGTCTGCAGGTTTTGGCTCCACTTTGTAATCTGCAATATAAGAAAATGGCCAAATAAACATTAAAAAAACCTCACTGTTTTTTTCAAGATAAGAGAATCTTAAGGAAAAAAAAGTTACACAAATTTTGAAATGTCTTCCATGAAAGAACAACCATTTCTCAGTAGCTGTTTTTAAAACCCAGATGACAGAACTGGTTGGTAAGTTCAGGCTATCTTCTTGTGTGTCTGAACACACAACTGCTGCCTGTAGATGGCCTTTCCTGTTAGAAATCAGTTTGCCAGGGTATATTTAGTTGAGGCATAGCCTAGATGTCCTAAGAAGCGTTGTTCCAGCTCTATTATCAATGGCTAGCTTCACAGGGTAAAGCACAGCAGTTCTTCCAAATCCCAGCCACTAAGTTAGCTGTTGACATACAACCTAAAAACTTTGGAAATCCTAGATCCTAGAAGAAGGTTGAACACCACTGAGAATGCCTTAGGGACTGTATCCAGCCCCTCTCTTTTCCTCCCCTTCACACCCTTATCTGGATATATGGAATGAGGAACCACAGCAAAGTCTTTGACTCATCAGCAGAGTAGCTAAGAGGCTGTGCTACCACCAACAGATGGGCAGAACTGGAATTCACTATTCACTCCATGTTTATGAAACACCAGTGAAACAAAACTGTAACAAAGATTCTCCAAGTATAGTTTTGCCTCTTGTTGCTTTTGGGGGTTGTGGAGTTATTTTAAATTCTTGCAGAAGAACTGGCTTTGGTGTAGATTTATTTTCCAAAAACAGGAAGTTATTCTGATGCTACCACGAATTAAAGCCAACACTGCTGGTAATTAGAAAGATAAGCGAGAAATATATTACACCTACACACATGTTTTAAAATTAGTTCCCAAGAGCTCAGAAAAAATAAAGTAACTATCTTATTCCCAATTCTAGCTGATGTGCAGTTCTAGCATAAATGCCCCAGTGCTACCCCTCGATCAGATCAGCTCTCACACTCATGTCAGTAGTTCAGGAGGGGAATCACGAGCAAGCCTTAAGCCCTGAGTATATGCTTAAAGCTAACACATGAATTAATGTAACAAGCAGTAATCCAGTCTGGCCTCCTGCAGAACAGTCACAGACTCTCCTCCACATCCCACTCAATGTGTGCTTGAACTACCAAAAATATTTCTGAAAGCTATCCAAAATTATACAATGTTTTCAAAAGAACCAAAAATGTAAGCAAGGCACCACAAGATTGAAAGTGGAGAGAAATAGATATAGAAACAGTACGATACTGGTGCGCAACTCCTCTGCAAACTAAGAGATGTCACTAGCACAATGCAGTGGTTTAGTTTGCCTTCATAGAAGTACCTGTGCTGTGAGCACACTGCAAGGTGATTCATCTCATGGAGATCTCAAAATGGAAGGATTTTCAAGGGTTGGATTACAGGAACTTTGAGAGGGGAAAAAAACCCAAAACCAAAACAGAATGGGCAATTGGGAAGAAAATTGAGGGTGAGAATATAGAAAACAGAGTATGGAGACACTGTGGTGCTGGAAGGGATTAAGAGCCAGTTTGAGAGAGGCAACCATGATCTTCCAAGGGGAAAAAAAAAATTTAAAATTAACTGATTTCCACTCTGCAACTCGAGCTGCAAATGCCCCAGTGTCACCTCTTGAAGCTGACTCATACTTCCTGATGTTCACCTGTGCACTATTAAGGAACCACACCATTTTGCACCGAATCTTCAACTTTTCTGAACCACCCCTTCCTCACAGGTGAAGCCTCAAATCTTCCCCATTGTGATCCTCACCAATCACCAACCTGAATGTCTCTTATAATATTGTGGATAAGTGTTTGACCTACCTGGCAGCAACTATGTTGAAGAATAATTAATTAATTTTCATAAAATGGTTTGAGCTCCTGGAGTGTAAACCACTTGGGAAAGAATACATTAACATTATTAAGCCTTTGAATAAAGCTCCAGCTCTGTCCCAGTGATGAATGATACCTCTAGTGCTTTCACATAGAACAGATTCACACTAAAATCTCTAATAAAAAGAAAGAAGAAATGTTTCATTTTATTTAAAGCAAGCATGCATTAGTCAACTGGTTTTTACCACACATTGTTATTAAGCTCTTTCTGGTGATAAGCCAACATTCATAAAGCAGAAGTGGAGACAACACTGAGATTAGTCACAGTGACAGGATGGAACTGTTTTGTCTGCTCTGTAATATCCAGGAGAAGTTTCAGTGACAAAGAAACATGTAAAATATTACTGTATGCACAAAAAATATATTGATATGAAAATAATACTATAGAGAAATAAAATTCTCAAGCTATTGCATATAAGAGGGACCGAGGAGGTGAACCTGTAGCTACTTGTGTGTATTTCTGCTTCAATTTAAATGCAGACTGGTATAGTTAAACTATTAACTTAGTGACTGCATTTCATCCTCATTATGCCAGCCAGAAATGGAACATTAGCCACCTATGATGAAAAGCAACAAAACAAAAGCAAAACAAATCAGTAAGTGCAAAGAAAACTTTAAAATAAGCCTAAACACTGAGAACCAGGAAAATGCACTACAGCTGGTGTCAATAATTCCAGACAAACTGGTATGGAATGCTGTAAGGAAAAAGTAATTATCAGCAAAAGTCCTGCTGCTGTCACTTCATGCGAGCATGCTCATTGTGCTCTACAGCCACTAGCTGGTTTAATTCTAACTTGGGGAAATCATCATCATCTTTGTAAAAGCCAGAGGTGAGGCTGTCGGTAACACAAAGGGTGCCAAACCTACTCCACCAGCACCTAGAGCAGTTTGCAAGCAATCTGCAGTCTAGAGGCAGGAAAAGCCCTTCTGAGACCCTTAGAGATACACAGCTAGTCTGTGGCAGGGGCAGTGTCGGCCCTGATGGGTCACGGGTGTGTCTTCAAGGCGTTGTTTACCCTTGCCTGTGAATCTGTTGCTATTAGAAACTATCAGTAATTCAGGCTCGAAGAGTCATCTCATTCATTAAGCAACAGATCTCCAGCACTTTTTTCACCTTTTAATGCCACCTTTTTTCAGCTCTGACATAAATGAACCATCTTCCCTGAGACCCTGTTCAGCCCGTGACTGCTGGGAGCTCTTTAAAGGACTGCAGGTCAAGCCATATGGCTTCTCTAATGTGGACACCACTCAGCAACAAACCTGGCAGCTCAGCATACTCAATTACAGTACTTTAGCTGAAGACTGCTTTAAGTCACTGTTGCCCTGGACTGGATTTAAACCAAGCCATTTGAGGCCTACTCCCACTCCCTTAAATTGTCAAATAATAAAGTAATCCTTGTTAAAATACAGTTAGTGGCTAAGTTTTGTTCCAAATTTGGGTCAGCACTTTTGGGGCTTTCTCAGGAACTCAGTTAAATTCTCAAATTAATCTTTTACCATGGAAGTATAATAAATGCTAATAGAGCACAGTACACTCTTAATGATGTTTCAGATAGCAAAATCAAGACTTTCAAGACTACTATCACTTGATGAGCTGAAGAAGTACGCAGGAATCACAGGTTAGAGATGGATGAAGAACCAGGTGATACAACTTAAAACCAGCACACTTTGTAGAAACTAAAATAGTTGCATAATATTGGAAAAAATAGTTACAGTTATATAATATTCTAGATGAACAAATGTTCATGTGAAAAGAACCAGATGATTCCTGTATGTTGTCGTTGGCTTGTCATCTGGAGGCATGAAGGACCAGTCTTACAACCAGGCCTTTTACTCCTGCTGTTGCCTCAGAAGTCTTCAGAAGCCCCAAGGTTCTTTTTCTCTTTGCTTTAACCTATCTAGGGCAGGCTGCAGTGGCCAATAACTAAACTCTGCAGAAAAAAACCCTACATCTAATTGCTTATTCCTAATCTAGCCTGCTGCAGCACGCTGTTACTGTGAATCCTAACAATGATTACATTTGGCATGTGTGTGCCATGCTATTGGTTCAATGGTTTAGGCTGGAATTACCATATAAATATAGCTAATAGCTAAACACAATACAAACAGCTGCAATATGTTTTGTTCCTGGCTTCCCTAACAGGCAGGCAACATTGTGCCATTAAAACTGGATAGACTGGGAGAAAGGACAATGTCAAGGGCTAGTAGCAGTGTGGAAGTGACCAGAATGTTGTGGTGCTGAGGACATCTCAGCACTGCTGCTGGTTTGACTGTCTGGGCTCAGGCCATGGACATGGTGCAGCCTCAGCTGAGTCTCCTATCCCTCTCCTTTTGCTCAGAAGCAGATCTCAGGCTGAGACTTTGGCGCTTAATCCCCCACAGGAATATGAAGTCAAAGGAAATGTCTCTGTGCAAAAAGCATGGTTTCCTGTCAATGCACAAGGATCCAGAGCAGTCTTGCAGTTCTGGGGATGTCAAGTTCTCAAAAAAATAAAATAAACTAATGGAAGCAGAACTTTGAATGGTGCAGCTCCCAGGTGCACAGGGGTGATGTTGGAGCCCTGAAATACTGGCTTAAACTAGGCATCAAAGCTTCCAGTACTTTGGCCAGACAGCAGAGTACCTAGAAATCCCAAAGCTGTTTTTTTTGCACACACCATGTCTCAGAGTAAACCCCTGGGGTGGTTGATTCCGCTTACAGCTTAGCACTGCAATGGGCAGCTGCAAAATCTGGCTGCTCTAGGGAACTCCTTTGGCAGGAAGGAACCAGAGATGCATACTGAAGGCTCACTAAATGCCAGGACTCAGGGAATGTCACAGTCACCAAATATCCCTGATTCCGAATGGTTATTTGAGGGAGGAGAAAAAGAGGAGGGGGTGATTTTTCTGATTTATGGGGAGTTGTGGTGCTTCCAGTAAACCTGGAATACAAAGGACTGGCCAGCTCAGCTCTGTACTGTGCAGTGTAAAGATCACTGATGTCCTGAGATGAACTGGTAGACTAAAGCAAGCCCTTCATATCTGTGGTTCAAATGGCAGCTTCTCCATCAAGAGATCAGAATTTCATGTCTACAGAGAGGCACTCTGGTGCAACCTGTAAAGAAGCACATCATCTCTCCAAGATAATCGCAAGGAACTATCACACATTTAAACTTGCCATTTGTGAGAGGAGAGCAAATCTTGCTTTCCTAATAATGGTTCGAAGCACTGGGAAAAGCACTACTGCAGCATCAGCAGCAGGGGAAATGTTTTTATTTTGCAACTGGAGAGAATAAAATGCTTTCTCCTGTCCCTTTTGCACAGATTGTACAGCCTTCCAGTACCTGAAGAGGGCCTACAAGGGATCCAGGAAGGAACCTTTTTACAAGGGCTGGTCGTGATACAATGAGAGGGAGTGGATTGAAGCTGGAGGAGGGCAGATTTAGACCAGAGATTAGAAAGTCTTTACAGTGAGGGTAATGAGACACCAGAACAGGTTGCCTGTGGAGGTTGTGGATGCCCCTTTCCTGAAGGTGTTCAAGGCCAGGTTGGATGAGGTCTGGAGCTATGTGTTCCCTGGGGTCCCTGCACATAGCTGAAGGGTTGACACTATGTGATCTTTGGGGTCCCTTCCAGCCCAAACCATTCTATGAATCTATGAATTGGTTGCTTAGGAAGTGGTGGAGTCCCTATCCCTGGAGGTGTTGAAAAAACATAGTTATGGCACTTGGGGACATGGTGTAGTGGGCATGGGTCACAATTCAACTCAATGATCTCAGAGGTCTTTTCCAACCAAAACAATTCTCTGATTCTCTCTACCATATCATTTCCTTCCAAGGTATATTAAATCAGCAGATGTGGCTGGAGATGGCTGTGTTCAAACAGTCAGCTGTGGTCTGATTATAGTATCAGGATCTAGGTCATGAATACTTTTTTAAAAATTACTCTTCTAAATTATCACAATTAGATTTACAGTCTAGCCATGTTAGAACCTGAATTTCCACTTCAGAAGTGTCTCATTCTCATCCTACCATGACCTCATTTTAAAATTAGGTAAGCAGAGTATATAAAAAGCTCTGGGTGCAATTGCCCACTGCACTTTCAGAACCACAGCTCTGTCTATTCCATATCTAAGAGTCTCACGTTACAAAAAGATTCTTTTGGTTGCTTACCCTGTACATTCTTGTTCTTCTCTTCTAACATGGACCTTCTATTTTTCATTATTTACCTTTGCAAAAAGCCTGTTGGCAGCAGTCTATTCTTTTCCATTTCAAGCCTTTGTACCCTGTGGTCTCGCTGAGATTTCTCTTGAAATGTAAACGCCAGATTCACAGTGTTGAATATTAACTCCTTCCTCTAACTCTCAAAATCCTTTTGGTTTCTATGGTATCATACTCCAAGTACTGCACACAATGATTCCTTTCACATCTGATATCAAAAAGTGTCTGTATCTGCCCAGTGCCCAAATGAGATTCTTAGTTGCTTTGTATCTTTTATTCTGTACTTCTGTAGATCAAGCAGTATGCCACTGAAGAAAGGCTGCTTAGAAACTGAACGAGATTCTGCTTTGAGTTTTCCAGTTCAACTGTACATTCCCAAGCAGGAATAAACATTCAGGCAGTAAAAGCAGCTGTTAATTAAGGATGGTCTTCAATACCTTGCTAACTAGTAGTTTTATGGTTAAATGATGGTTCAAATTTCCTAATTTTGGGACCATTTTCTGCCCATGTTCCCTATTTAAAGACATACATCAGCACAAGTCCCTAATGGTAAGATCTATAAAGATCTTGCCTCTCAAAAAAAAGCATCAATTAAATTGTCTTGTTTGTTATCCTGAGAAATTTATAAGCAGTAATTATTCTTGGCTTTGTCTTTTGTCAGTTTCTGACAGTTCCTATTTCCTAAGTGGGTAATTATGCAACCCTTTAATCTTACACTTCCCCAGGGAAAAAGATCTCTCTAGTGTTAATAAACTGCTCTGTGCATAGAGTTCATTTTGGTTGTAAAGGTACCCTGAAAAAAACAGCTCATCTCTCAGCAGTTGTTCATCCTTCTCTGACAACACAGATCCTGTGAATCTGCACCAGCATGACGTTCTTACAGAAATCTAATGAGATGCACAGGACTTCATGTGCTATTCAGACTCTTAAAATCCATGCTGGTATCTTGTATTTGGGTGATAAATTCCCTTTCTCCTGCATTGTTCTTCAGCTTTCGTATTTCAGCATTCTCCTCACTTTTGGTGCCGTCAAAATCTGCTTGTGAAGATGGAAATTTTGGTTAGCTAAGAGGAAGGGATCGAGCCTAGGGGAAAGAATAGTGTATATATTGCATGATAATGGCTGATGCAAAATTAAGAAAAGGGAAAGAATAAGCTTATACTGGAAACCAGTAACTATCCAGAACAATAACATTCTGAATCAGTCTTTCAATTAGAATATTGGAAGAAAGGAACCAAAGCTGTTTTAAACTAAGAACACGTGGATCTTTAGTCTGGCCTCACTTTGTGAGGAAAAACTCCAGACAGTACCTGCAAATAAGCTCAGGTATTGTATGATTGTTTGCAGTTGCAGGAGGATGGACTCAGGAAGTGGAAAAGATTCATTTGACCATTATCTAGGGCTTTACATTTTATGGCAAGATCCAGCTTTTTGAGATGCAGTGTCCTTTGCAGTCAGACACTGCCCACACGAATTCCAGACCCTGTTTCCAGGTATGAAGTGATTCGGATTTCTCTCATCAGATCACACTATCTCTTCAGGATAGTGCATCATTTCTGCTTTCATATTCTTCCAGCTGGATCTAAGGGTGTTTGCTTATGCAAGCAACTGAGTCATTACAATAGGACAATTTGCTACCTAATTATCTGTAATTAAAATAATTTCTAGCTGTACATTTGTATATGATTTGGTCCTGGTTTACAGCACTATCATTATGATTTACAACGTAGGCTGTTTCTTCTACTGGGAGTTCTACTAGTTTATGTCATGTCTTTGACCCTGTAATACCCTGGGTAGTCCCCTAACCAGCCCTTTTTACGGGGAGAGGGAGGACTTTTCTGCAGTAGTACCCCCTCTGGCAGCAGTTTAAAAGCTAATACAAACCATATTTACAGGTCAGGCACCAGAATGTTAGCACTCACAGCAATAAATGCCTAAGGAGTCAGAACCTGAAACTGAATTGAACCTTTCTTAGCAAAGATGAGATAACTTCCTTTGAATATTTTCCTATAAACAATTACATAAAAGCTCCAGGCCTGATATGTCTGTGCCATAATGTAAAGTCAAAAATACAGATTTTTTTAAATGCGATTGGAATTTGCAGGAAGTGCATATGGTGTGCATAAATTCAGGGTATGCAGGAGTATGTCCACTAACACAAATCATCCTAACTGCACTTACAGGCTGGGGCTTGAAAACCCTTAAGGGCTTTTGACACTCCAATTACACGACTTTGAAGTTGATTTCAAGACTGCCAGACAATTTGCATGCCACAGCCAGTCCCCATGATAGCCAGTGATAACAGAGTTGCACACATCTCTTCAGCGTGTTAGAGGGCAAATGCATTAAAAATGAGGAAAACAGAACCATGAAAACAGCAAAGGGAGTTTGAAATGAATGCCTTTTTAGAAACCCCTTTCAGAACTCAAGGCCCATTGAATTAGGAAACCCTGAAGACATTATTCATAGATTCATATGATTCTCCATGCACCTGAAACTGAATCCTCTGTTTTCATAGATATTTAATTTCTGAGTTGAGGCAGTTTTAAAATGCCCAGGTTCTAAATTTGGCAGGTTTAACTTATCTTGTACTTTCGGTGCCTGTGCCCTCAGATGGAAGCTGAAATGCAAGTGACTGCTCAGTAGCCAGCTCAGTATTATCTCACTACAGTTCCTATCACACATCAGAGATAAAAATCTAGCAACACAGAGCGCCTTTACTGGTGTGTCAGACATACTGATAGAGCCAGAAAAGGACTTGAAAACAGAGATATTTTTTTCAGAGCAATTACAACACACTGGAAAGGCATCAGCATGACTGGTGTGACCATGTCAGACTTCAGTTTCTAGCATCCCTAGTGTCTCATCTGAGCCACAAACTCTACAGGAACAGCACAGTCCATTTGCAGAATAGCCTGTGGTATCTCATCCAACCATTTCTGTTGTGTGCAAAGGAGGATTAAGTGATTTTGAGTGGGATTTAAAGAAAAGCTATCCATATAATTAGGTCTGCAGAGAATTATGACAGACATAACAAAATACTGTAACTGAACTGTGCAAGAACATTTTCCAAACTTTCCACTGTTATTTCCAGTTTAAAACAAACTCTAGTCTGGGTATCAATACCACATTACTTGTTGCCAGACACTCTAACAACAGGATTTTTCACACATCTGGCCAGTGGCTTTAGGCGAGGTGTGAAAGCAATATCCCCCAAACCACATTACCTGTCAGTCTGAGACTGAGCAACCTCATGTGTCTTAATGTAACTGAAATGAGTGGCATTTTTCTACCCCTTTCTAGGAGATGTACCACCATGTATTTTGTGTTAGCGATTCTCACACACAGATAAATACATCTCTGCAGACAAGATAAATTAGCTGATCTTGCATGACATTGTTTCAGCACTCAAGAAGTGTTGCTTGCAAAAAATGCTGTGATCTAGCTCATTTGCTTGTGGCTTACAAATGGATACTACTGCCCAGGCTGCCTCAGCCTGGCCTGGATTTTGTGGCAGGCACCTTTGGTGCAGAGGTTGGTTTTCCCTAAGCTTGAGAACAGCACCCACCAAAAGGCTCTGCATCCAGCTGTGCTCTCTGCTTCCTCCCGACTCAGCAGAAGGTGTGCAGTAAATTGCTGTATATCCCTCCATTCCAACTCACACCTGCTAAGCCTCTCCAGCAGCCAAGAAGAGGGACAAAGCAATGTATATGCCAGTTCGACATTCCTCCTCATCTGCTTTTTTCAGGGAAGACACAGGCCCCTAAACTGCTGTGCTGTATTCATAAGCAGCTTAGACCAAAAGTACCAAGCTCTTGATATCTGTTCTTTAATACCTTCATATGGGGCATGGGGAGGTGCAGAGCTTTAAACAGCAGTTTGTCCTTCAGAGAATGGGGAGAATATGCAGCTAAATGCAGCCTGGTGGCAATGTTTGCAGTGTATATGACCTAACATCTGTCCCTGTGTGAGAATGGATCCAAAATGAGACGCAAAATATGTGAGAATGGATCCAAAATGAGACACAAAAAATGAGGGAAAATTGCCTTTGAAGGTCTGACCCCAAGCCCTTCATTGTTAGTTTTATTCAGTGGCGTTGAGTTAAACCTTTATCTGCAAGAAGCTATTTTAGTCTGGCTCAGGAAGACTGCCAGGAGTCAAGACAACTCAGGAAGGGGTTTCTGTGCCCAACTCAGCCTTCCCACTAGGGAAGGTACATACCACAGCCCTACATGAGATCCAGCATTCTGAAATGGCTGTAAACAGGAACTGGTGCAGTTAGTTACAGTGGTAGGCACCTTCCCTAGCATGGAGCAACCATTAAAATTAATGCACATTCCCACCTGGAGCAAGACTGGATTTAAGCCATACTCCAAGGAAAGCAATTCATGCTTCATCAATTCCTCACGGAGAACTGAAAAACAGTATTAAGAAACACATATGGGAGGCTGAGCTGACTGCCTCCCTGGAGGCCTCAAAGGTGAGGACATGAAAGTGGGTGGGCAGAATCTTCATTTATACCACTGAGACAAAGGAACAGCTGTCACCTTTGCAAGAGATAAAGAAATGGCAATGGCAGGATGCTTCACACCTTACCAAAGCAAAGACAAATGGACCTCGATTTTATTTGCTTTCAAAATTCCATGGCTGTGCCTTCCACTGTCACATCCCACACACTCTGTGCTACAACTGTCAGCCTGAACCAAAATGTCTAGGTCTTAGAGTCGGCCAAACTGCAGTAGCTACAGTCCCCCTCTCAGGCACAGTGCCCAGAGAAGGTTGTATAGGAATCCATGACAGGAGATGAGAGGAGGGAAACTACAGATTGGATTAAGGAGAGTAACTGAGTTTCTTTGACTCCCTCTTCTCCTGTGAAACAGGAGAGCCTGAGGAAGAACTGCTCGCCATCAGGGCTCTGACATATCAGTTCACAGCTCACAGACCAGAAGACTGAAACGCATGATCCTTGCCAGTGCAAACAGCTCTCCAAAGAGCCAATTCTTGTCACTGCTTGCCAAGGCTCTGCAGGACTGCAGAATGTGCCCAGTGAGGGCAGAGACCAAACTCATGGAGCAGCCTTACACAGATCCCCAGAGGAATCCTCATAGAACTGACGCACTCCCATGGGAGTCTAATGGGAACTGGGGTGAACAGGGCTTCAGGAGACGTACGCACAGAGCCCTGTTTTGCTTTTATTGAAATTGGTATGGAAACTTCCATTGACATCAATCACGTTGGGGCTGGTTTTGTGTTTTTAATGAAGAAAGTGTTAGTCAAGCTTCTCTGTCATTTCCCAGGGAGGTCAGGTCACTGTCTTGCTCATTGCCTTCATTATGATTACCCTACAGCTTACTTAGGGCCTCACATACTGAACATTGACAGAACTGCCTGTTGATTCCCTTTCTGGCTCCAGAGTCATTTTCTCCAATTTCATCAGCATACAAAACCTCAAATATGTCTGCAAAACCTCTAAAATTCCTAATCAATAAAGGCTCAGGATAATACAAAGATCCTTAAACACTGCTGGTAGTCCTACAGTAAGCGATTACCTCTTGCATTTTGCTAGTGTTTGCAATCATTAGGCTTTTGCAATGAGCAGCTTGTCTCAAGTCATTCACCCTCATTTAATGACAAATTCTTTAAAACTATTTTCTCACATATTTTGTCCTTCATGAACTGACAAAATGTTGATAATTCATGTTTCATTTCTGATCCTGTAGGGCAACTAACAGAATTATCCAAGGATGCTCCTGCTGATTCCTCATAGTTTGCCCTCCAAGCACACATTTTTCATCTCTGAATTTACACAACGCCTTTTACATAGTTAGATGGCAGAACACGTTTCATGGAAATAAATTAGCACTATTTATTGAGTCTCTGGGACTATTTTATCAAGCAAAACTTCTATGAAAATGGAGCACATCCAGCTACAGATGAAAGACACTTTGGGATTTAGGATTACAGAGTGCTGAGCTCAAACCTTTCTTGAGCTCAGTAGCTACAAGTAAACTCCACAAACTTCACACATGATACACAGTGCTTTGAAGGGCATACTCAATGCTGAATGTAGGGGTTTAATCTTGTTTTACAAGGCATCCTTCATACACACACAAGTGGTTACTCTGATGAAAATATGCTATGCAGCTAAGGGATCAATTACCAAACATAGTCAAAAGAACTACACTGACTGAGTCCATAATCCCACAGGCTACCATCAGCAGGGATGACGTGTGTAGTTTTAAGTGTCCTACTTTCCAGGTCTAATGCACTTTTTTCTATAAAATATATGAAAAAGAGAAAAGCACATGTCTGTATCATGCCAAAGAGCCTGCAAGTGTCTGAGTCAACCAATGCAAGCAACAGTGATTTCAGCCTTCAATTCCACTTTAGAAAGTGTGGAGTTACTCCGTCCTGAACCTATGCCAGGCACTGCAACAAAACCAACACTGCAACTGACACAGTGGGAGAATTACACGCCTGTCATCAGCATGTAGTAGACAACAACATGTATGGAAAGCTAAAGATGAAGAATGATTCCAGAACACTGCAGTATCTGAAAAGTCTAACCGTAGAGAAGTGCTTGCTAAAATCTGCTACGAGTTGTGAAAAAGCATGCTGGTGAGACTCTACGATGCACATCAGAAGATGGATGGTGAATCAAGAGTACCAGCAAACCCAGTATTTGCCAAGAAGATGCCACACAGATACACACAAAGCATTTTTTTCCTGTGGCCTAATCAAACATTTGAAGAAACTTAGCAAGGTTTTTGTGACAGCCGTTTCAAGATTTCTTGCGTCAGTGATTACCATGAAAATCAGAAGGGGTTGACAGGCATATAAGGTCATAAAGGAGATAATAATAACCAGTATCTCAGAGAAGACAAGGGCCCATGGACAATATGAGCTGGGAACTACGTTATCTTAACTGCTCTTTGCATCAGCATTGTGGAAAGGACGCGATTTCAGAAAGCTCTTCCACCACATAGCATTTGTTGAGCTCATAAATGCAGTGCAGCCCCTGAAGAACGAATTACGCGCGGCATTCCTGTACTCTCCCAGAGATAACAGAGGGAATAACGCGGCTGTCATCTTCCAAACGTGAAGCACGTTAAGACTACCAATGTTCGTGAAACGCCTTATATTAAATCCCACCTAATAAACAGCGAGGGATTGCTATCGTCCCAGCCATCCCTCCTCGGATACCTGCACATCGCTTTGCAACCCGTAAGGTAACACTGGAGTGCCCGGAGCCGCACCGGTATCCAGCCCTCTGCTTCCCTCTCCCTCGACAGAGAAAAGCTGTCTCCGATACAGCCCCTTCAAGAAGCAACGGCCTCAGAGGGCAAAATGGTCACACAAACCTTCCTCCCCGAAAGCCCAAAGGGGCTTCGCCCTGCTAGCGGGAGCACCCGGACACGGGGCCGGGAGGACCTCGCCGCCGCTCCGGGCTGCGGAACGGCCAGTCGGACCCCGACCCGCACCCGGGCCCCGCACTCACTTCTCCCCAGCGCCCCCGCCTTCCACTCCGTCTCCTCCACTGCCCCATAGCGCCTCATCGGTCTCTCGGCCTCCGCGCTGGCCGAGATGGATCTCCTCAGCTCCATGACAGGTCCGCGCGGTGCAGGACTCCGCAGCTCACTCCATGCTGGCGGAGCTTCGGCCCGACTGCCGCGAAGCGACCACGAAGCTCAGCCTTCCTCTGCGCGGAACGGCGGCCCGCGGGCGGGTGTTGGGGGCAGGGGTACTGCGCACATGCTCAGTGCGGAGCTGGGGCGGGGGGAGGCCGGGACATAACGCGCACCCCAACAGCTGTGGGGGGCCGTGCTCGGTGCGCGCCGCGCATACGCCGCGGCCGCCGGGCCCCGCGGGGCGGGTCGGTTCCATCCATCCCGCTTAGATGGACAGGCTGGGCTCCACAGGGGTGCTGCCGTGCAGTGCACAGCCCCCGGCTAGCTGCCTTTGGCTCTGCCCATCCCCGCACCTGCGCTCACGTCGCGTCGCCGAAGCGACTCGGGTTATGGGGAGTCAGTAAATACGCTCCCTGCCAGGACACTGGAGGACTGTCCTTCCTATGGCACAGCGCAGCACTAAGCACATCGTCTCGCCTGAGAGGCTGGGGAATAATGGTAAAGTCCACAACCACTCATGGCTTCGTCAGGCTAACGCATCTCAGGTTGCTCTGTACGCAGCCTTTGGCTTTCCTGAAAGTCCTGCAATGAACAGAGTAAGACTCTGTCCTGGTTTAGAGCCAGACAGATCCTCTATTGCCGCAAGAGGGGCAAAACAATGACACACAAATGGACTGGATAGTGGTGGGAAGTTTAAATGGAAAAGTAATTGGTGTTTTACAGAAGCTACAAAGCATAGTGGCAAGGATATCCCAAAGCGTACAGAGTCCCTTACACCACACCCAAAGGCCCCCCAACACTTCCCTTCTCTCCACCCCAGGGTTTACTCAACCTCCCTAGGGCTCTTTCTTCCCCCCACCCCCCTCCGCCCACTGCTAGGCTAGTCTCAGGCTGGCCAGACCCGAGACTGTCTTCCCCACCCCTTCTTCTTCTGCCATTAGGCCAAGACAGGCCTAAGAGGCCTTGAGATACTCCCCCGCTGTTACCTGATAGGGAGCATCTCCCACAGGAGCAGAGAGGGAAGAAAGAGGGAAGAGAGTAACTTTGCAGGCAAATTTATAGGGCGCGGAATTTATGGGTAGAAATACGCTGTTTCCTGTGTCCACCTTACTGGGTTGGACACTCAGGACACCGGAGGCATAACTCATGTGGGGTAACAGGAGGCACTGAGCCTAAACTGCCACACACTCATTCCAGCATCATGCTGCCAAGAGCCAGAGGATGGCACCCAAACAAGTAACAGAGTGATGTGAGATTGTATTTCTCATAACCATACATATTTTTCATAAGCATGCAGCTTTGCTGCTTAATGCAGCCTGCTGAGTTTAGAAGAGAAGGAAATGATTGTGCAGAAAGCACAAGCATGCTAATTATTGTTGTTATTAATGTTTCCCTTCATTGTAAGGATACAAATCCCAAGCAGCATGCATTAGAGTGCCCCACTGCACTTCACTGTGAATATCCTTTCTGAAGTAAAGACAAGGAAGCAGGAGTTACACAGGTTACCCAGTGCCCCACAGCAAACCAGGAGTTTAGCACTCCCTGCTTCATTTATGAAGAGTCATGGGGGTACTGGTAATGCTGAACACATACTGAGTGCATGAAAGCTTGTTAGTTGGTCACCTACCTTGGCCTACAAACTTTGTCTTGCCACTTCAGAAGTACTACCCTGATATTCAGTGATGTACTTTACAATCAGACTGATGGACATTGCACATTTTGTTTCAGGAGTGCTTCACGTGTTGGAAGAGAAAAAACTTTCACATTAGTTTTAAACTGGTAACACTGAAAACCTCTGCTACCATTTCTCTGCTGTTTCTGAGAAATGGACTTAGCTAACAAAATGAGCTGGACAGTGGTTTAGGACGTCTTCTGGGCACTTTAATTTTTTCTGTGTCAGCTGTGCTGCCCAAGGATATGGCATGGTTTGAGCAGCAGACATGCTGGAAGAGATCTCACTGACTGCAATGCTCCACTGTTCCTGGCTTTGGCCTCTAGACACAGAGCCCAAACAGAGCTGTGAGTCAAGCAGAGAAGCTGGTGGCAGCACACTGCACAGCTGAGTTTGGGTGACAGTGCATCTGTCTGCTGGGGTGGGCTGGACTGACTCACTTGTAAAAGTGAGGAATACAAGTGTGGGAGTAACATAAGAGCCCATCTGGGGTCTGGATAAGAATTGGACTAAGGGAAACTGGATGATTAGGGAGAAGGGCCAAATTTTGGTACATTTGAGATTTACTTAGCTTCAATCCATCCTTTTAAGTTTTTTAGGTGCTTATAATCCAAGCAAATTGTTTAGGAGATGGAGGATGGAGCCTGGAAATGGTTGAGTATTTAAAGCTCTGCATTTGTTAGTGTAAGAGAAAAGCACCTACTAGCTCAAAACTTGGAGCCAGAGAGTTTCCTTATGTAAAGCAAAGAATGTCTAAGGTGATTCACTCTGACTAGGAACTTTTCACCTCTTTATTTTGAAAAAGCACAAATTTTTGAAAATGCATCAACACCCAGGTCCATATCTAGACAGGACAGAAGGGGCACTGTGTTCATGCAAACTGCTTGCATAGCACAGGCTGTGGGATTTCTAGGAAGCTGTCCCATAATGTTTGTTTGAACAGCAAGTCTTGCTTCAGAGCATTTTTGTATTGGAGCAGTTACCAGAATTCCTTAATATTTGACGCCCTGGTTAATCTTATTTCCTGTTAAAGTGCCTCCTCTCAAATCTTTGTTCTTTAAGTCTTAGGGTTCTCTGTAATCCTGGATTCTTAGAAATTCCACAGTTACTCCTGGTATCCTGTGCAGTCTCTGCCCCTGTATCCCATGAGCTGTTTCAGCAATGCGTTAGGAGCCCGGTGGGGGTGCCAACCTCCCTCCACACATTCACACTACTGTGCTAGAGCCAGTATGGCTCTGTCCAGCGTGTGAGGATCTCTGCAGCTCTGTGGCTGCGGCCACATCGTGCGATATGGTGGCAGTGTGCTGTTCTGGGAGCTGTAGTGCTAAAGCTGTAGTTGACATTTCGCTTTTTCCTGAATCATTATGACCAGGCTGTACAGACAGCTTTACACAGTGATGGAAAGCAGTGCTGATGTGTTAGTGTCCCTAGCCTGTGTCAGAGCACAGTAAGAGCTTGTCTGATTGCATGGGATCATACTTCAAGTTATCACAGAAAATCACACCTGTTCATTCTGTTTCTTATATATTTGTATTAACACTCCCTACAAGGTCTGTAATAGACCAGAGTTGATCTCATTTGCTTTTCAAAGACTCATAATTAAATGTGATCTAATTAAAATGAGGGGAATTATGTTAGCCAAAATTTACAGGAAGTTCCTGATACCAAAAATAATTCCTTGCTGTAATCTTCCACCTTCTATTTCATGAGAGCATGAATGAGTTCTCAGAAACCCGGGCTCTGCCGTTCTGCACTTGAAAGAGAATCTGCTGTAGCACAACCTGCACAGAACGAGGCCCTGGATTCATAAGCCAATGCATGTTACTATTGTATTGTTCCCCTTTTTATGAGTTGTAGTTCATATTTAGTTAGTGCCCTTTGTATGCTTATTTCTTTATTTAGAATTACACCCTTTCCATGTATTAACCATTCATTTTAAAATATTTTTAGGCGAAAGTAACTTCATAAATAATTCACAATCATTGCAGTAAAGTAACTGGGATGCCAGTCCTTTTCCACAGCTACCCTAGATCTCTGTCAGGATAGAAAAGGGCATCAATAGCTTACATGCTGTGTGTATTGCAGGAAAGCAAGGTATTCTAATGATCTTGTTAAAAGGCAAATGAAGTGCCTTGAATTTAGTGTCATGAGTCTGAGGTATGACAGTGATCCAAATACTTGAGTGTTCACGAGTATTTCTACCCAAACATCTATTAAATGTCATCCTATTTTGATTTGTTACTAATGCTTCCATTTGCAATATTGTATGTAGTGCTAGTTTCTCTGTGTCAGTGACTGTTTCATCACACATGCACCCAGAAGAATGGTGACTGTCTCATCAACTCACTGTTTCTCCAGAGCTGAATTTCTAGTAGAGCTTTGGAAGTGAAAGATGAGCATTTAATGGCAAACTGTAGTGAATGGTGTGCTACTAATTACGTGTTAGATCTGACACACTTCACAGTGTCTGAGTTGAACAATACTGAAGTACTCCATGTCCCAGAAACTGTTCTTCTATCTCTGCATATTACTGCTTATGATTGGGCTTGTGTGCAATAGATGTTAACTGGCAGCACTGAAGCTGCATCATCTCACTGCCTATCTCTTACCCAAATTTGGAGGTCTATCTTGTGATAGATCTTATCTATCACAGGTTCCACATGTATTTGGCTCTTGTGAAGTTGGGTCTGATCTAGCTAATATTTAGCTAACTCTAAGAAGGAGGGGTACTTAATTGCTTTTCTATCTCAAACAACACAGAGCCTTGCAGGCCCCAAAACACACTCTGGTCTGGACATAGCTTGTTAAACATTTGGTCAGTTTACAATACAGTTTATGTGGAACTGAACTGATAAATCAGTGGCCTATGCTCAGCTATGTCAATTTTTTTAAGTGCCTGTGTTGCACAGTTGAGTCTGTACTATTATAGTCTATTCAAGGAATAAACAAGAACTTCTCCATACATGCAGAAGACTTTGCCTGCTGTTCTTTATATCGTAGGGCTAACAATATCATATTAGAATGTTAAGGCTAGATTAATTTCTATAGGTGTTAAAATTTCATTAAAATACATAATTTCTTAGAGATGCAGGAAATCCTCCACTATTTGAACTCTTTGGATACCATTCTACATCCCTGGTTTGATTCAGGAAAAACTCTTAGCTTTACATTATGCGGGGTTCAGAGCCAATGATCTTTTTCGTCCTTCTTGGCCATGAAGTCTATGAAACAGAATTTTTCAACTTGAAAGCCTTCCATAAGGCTTCCTCCTCATTCTAAAAATAGAAGAAATTACAGCAGGCAATGGAGGTGGTGTCTCTCTTCCAGTTGTAGAATACATTACTCTCTTCAGCCTCAAATCTTCTGAACTGTTTCCTTCCCAAACAACACTGAGTGTGGTCCTTCAGTGAGAACCCCTCTGCTAATCCCTGTTCTCTTTATTTTTTTTTCCCACCTGAATTCCTCAGTTCCTTCCACAAATGTATTAATTATCTAAACATATCACAGTTTTACCTCTTTTTAATCCAAGAGAAATTAAGCTTAATGGCTTCACCATAAGGCTTTGGAGATGGGAGTTCTGCTCTGAACTTGTTCAGAAGTGACAGGTGACTTAATGCATGTAACTAACCTTTAAAGGCAGTGAATAATCCCTGCATATCTTTTACTCTGGTGCTGCATTAAGGTCTGTGACACCAAATTGAGCTTTTTGCTGTGTGTAGTTTACGAAGATCTCATAAGAACTTTGCATAAGGCCTGGCTTTGTTTATACATACATTAGTTAAAGACTGACAAAGAATGGCATTTAATGTTTATTAAGCCTTTGAAAAAAAAAAGGATATATTTCAGTCAATTTGAAATGCTTTATTTTAGTCAAATTCAAGTATTTTTTGCACATCTCACTGGATTGGCACTAGCAGTAGAGGCAGCACAGGCAGAAAGCATTGGCACAGCAGAGAATCAGAAGGCTGAGGCTGCATGGATTTCAAAGGTTGTGCTATATAAAGGAGTTCATGTATCAGACACAGTAACAAAGTACAGGCAGTTTCATCTGCACTGCATTATGAAACAGGTTATTTTATGCTGTCTTACTGGATGGCTGCTTCTGGTGTGAAAAAGACAGAGGCCTTCTGGTGAGTTTTCCAAGCCTAGAAGGATGTATTCTGCATACTTGTAAGCACAGGAGGTTCATTTGCATAAAAGATTTGCAGTAGAAAATTACATTTTGAAATTCTCATTTAGCAAATTCAGACTCTACATCTCCACAGCTATTCAAAATAACAGAGCTGGAACTGCAATTGATATAAATGTCTTCTCATCCCGTTTGCTCTCAGAGAGGACCCATGACATGAAAATGCCACCTGAATCCATGCCTAGTAGCTATTGGCAGTGTGTTCCCTCCTTCCTGAGCAGCTACATGGTGTATAAATCTGTCCACCTTTCTGGGTATGAGATCTGCATGCTCAGCTGGCAAGAAGATCAGTGCAATTCCTCAGAAGAGTCACAATGCCCTTATGACTGGTTTTGAGAGACTAATGGAGAGACAGTAGGACAAATCTCATCCTTTATTGTTTTACCTTACAGAATTACTAGAAGAAGCAGACATATGTTTATATATGTGTCAAACTGTGTTGGACTATATAACCTGGGCTGGATATCCAGATGTTTTTTCCAACCTTAACCATTAGGTTATTCTATGAAATACATCTGCTAAGCCAAAGAATTGTCAAGAAATAATAAATGTCTTTAACAACTAAGGGGTTAGGTCCTCAGATTAAATTGACAGAGGCAGAAAATCTTTAGAAGGTTCATTAATTTATGCATACTGGAAATCTGTCCCAACACAGCTTCATTGTTTTGTATTATGTGGGTCTGAAATGTCCATAAGACCAGGCAGTGCTGGTCATTAAAAAAAAATAATAAAAAAAATAATGTAAAGGGACTGTCAAGTACCTTAACATGAGGAACAAAGGAAGTGAAAGGATTATGCAGAATCTAAAGTTCACAGAAATAAAAAAGCTACAGGCTTACCTTAGATGGAAGAACTGGACTGCAAGTAATAGCAATAAGGAGGGAAACCCTGAAGCCCACAGTCAAAGAAACTGGAAGCCAAAGAAGCATTTAGCTCAAATTCCAAGCAGAAAGCTGACAGCACAAATGCATACAGCAATAAGGATACAGCTTGTGTAAGCTTTTAAGACCCTTAAAATAAAAGATGGATCTTTCATTCATTAAATACTCCTGCTGAAGAAAAGCATCAGCATTATACAGATCATGAGAATAGTTTCTTGATTCACATGGGGATTCAATTTTACCAGCTGTACCCATGCAGGAGTACTTTTTGCACTGAGTTGCAGCAGAACATCACCTACTGCTTATAGCAAACAACACCATTTCACTATTTCTCTCTCTTGTGATACTGTTTTCCAGTTCCCTTTCCCAGCTGATTCTATTAATCATTAAACATCCAAGGCACAAGCAGAAATAAAAATAAATAGCACCTATTAAAAAAAGTCAAACACTTATCCAAAACTCTTCAATCTCACTGAACAGAACAGACTTTAAACCACTATTCAGATCCTAAGAATATCAACAGAAAACACACTACTGAAATTGCTTCTTCATCCTGAGGACTTTATACACACAATAACAATTTAACAGCTACAATTGTCTGAAGCATCCATTCACTCATGATTCATGTTTTACACACACAGATAAAATGCAATTAGTTCCTCTGTGGATTTCTACATCTACTGGGATATCCACCATTGGGACTGCCCAATTCGTACTGTGGTATTCCCACAACAACACCCACCAAAGTGCTCCCATAGGGACATGTGAGATAGACACCAAGCAGGGAAATTTAACACACCAAATACAAGCATATAGACCAAAGCTTTCTCCATAGCAGCCAGTTATCTGAGACTGTTACTGATGGAAAGAAACAGATGCTTAGAGTGCACAATTCACCACACCCAAAACACCTACACTGACTGCAGATGGAGCTTAAACTCTTCAGCCAAGCTACAGATGCCCATCCTACTCAAGTCAAAAGCCAATTAAAATTAACCCTGCCTTAAGATGGCAGGCAGGTGTCCTCTTTCAGGTCTGCCTGTGCAGATGATGATGGAATTGCAGTGACTTTTCTATCCTGAGAGGGAAGCTACTTCCTCCACCTGCTTACCAGCAAACCAGACTGTAGAACCAGCTTCCTCATCACCTACCCTCCCCCCATCTGTTGTAGTCCAGTAGCTTATGGGTTCCTTGCATCTCTCTTGACCACTGGGCTATGCCTAACAACTTGATTTTACCTGAAATAGATTGGGCAGTGCTTGTATGATCCATTTCCCTGTCTGAGCTAAGCAGCATTGAGCTCCCACAGTGACAAGAAATTGTAAGCAATATATTGAGCAGTACAGTTGCTGCCCAAAGGTATGTGTATTTATAGCCTATGCAAGCTTTGGTTTACTCTTTAGACAAGACTGAGGAATTCAGACATCCCCCAAAGTGGTTTACTATTATTGCAACAAAGAGAGTTGAGTCTTTTCTTTACAATCATCACCAAGATGGCTTAAAAGAGGTAACATTTCCAGCTTGCAATTTAGTAGCTTCAAGGCACAAAACCCCATTCTAATAAACCAAGGACTCTTTTACTGGTCTCATTTCAACTTACTGCAATCACAGACATTTGCACAGTGCCTGTTCTGAGCCACATTTACACACTGAAAAGATACTGATGAGCACACCTGCATCCAGACCTGAGCCTCAGCTGACAATGCAGATCTGTAACTAATTTTCACCTTCTCCTAGTCTCCCATGGGTCTCTAATGAATATGAATGTTTAAAAGCCATTTGAAGAACAAATGGAAGTTCCTTATATATAGCTGGATTGGTTTGAGATGGATCCTGGCATTCACCTTACTTCCCTCCCTGTGCTCTTTTTTGTCAAAATCTTAATTATACCTCCAACATAATGGAACAATAGAACAGAGTCAAGGTGTTGAGACTCCCATGTACTCTTCAGTACTTTGACCCTCGAGGGGCAAAGGAAGAAGATTCTGACATGTAACAAAAGCTCACTGCAGTGTTTAGTCTGGCTCTATCATGCAGGAGCTGCTTATGACTGATGCTTCCCCCAAGTGCCACTATGCAGCACCCACCCCAGAGAACTCTGACCAAAGCTAGTTATCATTATTCTTACTTAGAAGACGTACAAATATTTTCAGGTTTGTACATTCTGTGAAATAATTAAATTGCTAAAGAGATTTTAATGTAGAATAAACCAAGTTTGCCCTGTAGAAACATGCTCTCTACAAAACACAGCACTCTTTTCTCTGAAGAAACAGATTCAGTGCCACTTTTTAGACAAGAAATCCATTCAATTTTGTTCTGCAAAAGCAATCCTGCACTGGTAACAATTGTCATGTCTGACAACTAATGATTTTATGTTCTATTGCCCTCTTCCTAGCAATTAGAAGTTGCTTGAAAATTAAACTCAGTTAATATTTCTCCCCAGTGAGGCAGTCTGATATGATGTGCAAAGGGTTATGTTGCTCTGTAACTTAGTTGTTCCCAGAAGGGATGGGCTGGCAGCATGAAAATAATTAAATGCCAATATGTAATTGAGCTCTTTTGTGAAAAATAAACAGGCACAAAGACAAACTGTTCCACTGCTTATACTAACCAACAAATGTTGAGATGGCTGCTTATTTTAAACACTGCAGCAAGACTGCACTTTACTGATCTTCATAAACTCAGTTTAACAATTTGGAATGCATACAGGACTAAAGTTCCTATTTCTCTGATGATTCTTCATCTGCATTGTCCTCCTCTCTTTGGAGTCATATAAGTGCTGGATTTGTTGTGCCATCTTGACTCTTGCAAAAAGCCAATGAAGGGAGCCCAGACAAAGCAACCGAGCCCACTGTAAGGGACCAAAATTAAGTTTGACAGCTCTGTTAGGTCTTACACCTACACATCCAAGAACTCCACTGACTTCTCACTGAATAAGGTAATGCTGTGAGATAGCATGAGGTCAGGTTTTATGTGAAAGAAAGGCTTATTGAGTTACCCTCTAAATTCACCTGCACAAAAGGTCAGTACATCAGTCCTGTCTGAAATGAAAAATAATAATTTGTTATTCTTACAGACTTCAAACACAAAGATTAATTTTTCTTACCACATTTAGTAAAGACTGAAACATCTTTGGGTCATGGTATGTAAAAGCTGTTAGTTGTAACTTAAGTTCCTTAGCTTAGAGGTTGTAAACTTGTAATCATTTTCATGAGCCTCTGTGCTAGGAGTTTGTCAAACACACAATTTTAGCTCATTTTAAATACAAAACTCTAAGCACAGTGAAGTCTTCACAGTCACCTGACATCAGACACATAAGCACATCTACCAGATGGGTGAACAAATGTTTAAATATGTGAACATTTGTTTCAGCCATGAATGAAAAATACCACTGAACACTATTTATTTCACACTTGCAGTGCTCCTTCCAGTTACTCATACATGTAAGGCTTTTCTGTAAAAATCAATGGATCATTTACTCACAGAAGGTCAATAGAAACCGTATGTTTTGTTAGGATATAGCAGGCACTGTTTTTAGAATCATCCTCCATAAGAATAGTTTTATATCCTATCCTTTTCTATCCTACCCATACAGTTCCACAGTGTGAAGGGAAGTTCACATTGCATCACAGTTTCTCCTTCTATTTCCCCCCCTAATCTATCATTCTTCTTGCATCTGAGAAATCCTTAAAGTTCTTAATTTGCTCAGCTCTGAGGCAGCACAAATATGTTTTTTTCTTGTGTATGCAGAAATTCAAACCAAACCCTGCTACTTATACCAGAATCTTCTTAAAACAAGGGATTGTGTTTCTGAAAGTGAGATGGCTGCCTCTGGAAAGAACAGGCTGAAAACAATTCTCTACAACTAACCATTTTAACAGGTGCTCATCTAAGTGTGTCAAAGGCACTTCTAACTAACCACTAGAGTGGGGGTCTTTTTGAAGATAAAAGGCACTACAGCCCTCATCAGTGGTGCATTGCAGGGCTCTCAGTCAAACAGAGCTGAGTGACAGCGTGTTGTATATAAAGACTGTGCATTTTAAGGCATTAATATCTGCTCCTGACTTATGCTGACTCCACGTGACTCCTGGTACCTAAGCTTCCTACACTAATCAAACCATGGAGTGAGAGAAAAGCTGTTGGAGGAAGGAATATTTCAAATATTTTATCCAATGATTTGGGGGTTTTTGCCTAGCTTGGAGATAAGCAAATTGCTTGCCTCACCTTGTATCTACTTCAGAATTTCTTCCCTCTGCTCATACTTAGAGGTAAAATATTTACAATAAGAAAACAATGCAAAGATTAAATGTTCACTCTCTTCAATGCTGTGTTATGCTTCCAAACTCTTCTCAAAACATATTACAATAGCTTTAAAAGAAAAGCTGGTATAATTACAAGGAAAAATAGTGTTCCAACTACCTAACAGTGCTGCATCACATCTTACCTTCTGACCTGGCTCTCACTGTTGACACCATAGCTCACTTGGAATATACTGAACAGGTGCTATATCTTCTCTTTTCCACTACCATATAATTCACCAGTGGTGTGGCAGTGGAACAGATTCAATGAAAGCACCTTTTACACCCATGAAATAGAATAGACTTTGTTGAATCGCCACAAGTGGCTCAGATCCTTGAAGGAGTTGAGGTGCCTACACACCACTGAAGTCAGTGGAAAAGGGCACCTCATTTATTTAAACCACAATCAATGTGATTTTTTTTTTATCTTCACAAATAATGACATAAAATCCAAATTCTAGAACTGACAAGCAGAACAGCTTCAAAACCTGCTTGCTCAACCCTCCACATACAGCATTCCAAAACTTTAAAATAAAAACTAGTTTATCTCAAATCCTCTTGATCCCAGGAAAACACAAGCTCACAACAGGCTCCCATTATTACACCCGAGATCAAGAGAGAAACCATGCGAGATAAAATTGCATATTAGACACATGCAAACTGGAAATAAACTAACTGAATTAATTCCCATCACATGAAGTATCACTGATAATAACACTTTCTAAGAGAAATATCATCTTGTCAAAGATAACCCACCTTAGGTGGAAGATGTGACCTATACTCAGCAAAGGTATTAGACAACATGCCTAACAAATCAGCCTAAAACGAAAAGCTATGCATGTGTGCAGAAGCAGAAGCCCAAAGCTGCCTAGCCCAACTCAGCTATCTTTTTAGGTACTTGCATGCCACAAAGTTATCAGTACCTCTCAACAGATATATTACTTTGCTATTACATCATACTGCTACTAAGTACTCCTTTTTGTGATCCCTTTGGCCCTTGAACAATTCACTGCTTATGCAATCAGATAGGATTTCAAGAGTAAACATCTGGATTTTGACTTCCTCCTTCACTTGGTTTCTCTGTAAACACACTGAAGGATTTCCCTGTCAGGAGCGCAAAATGCAGCTCTCCTAACACCAGGTAAAAAGATTACCCATCACTCCTTACACATCCAGTTTAAATTAAACGATTGCCTTGGTTTAGTTGTCTCACCTATTATTTCTTCATGTTTATTTTTGAAACAGATACTAGTCTTCTCTAAAGTCTCTTCTTCTTGAATAGTTTTTGAGGTTATACATTAGGAGTACGCTGCATTCCTGTATATTCTCAGTGTAGGTACAGTTTATACAGTTTGTAGAGTTTATTTGCTGAACTAACCTAACCTGAATCCTAAACTGTAATCCACTGTGTCTCCTGTGCTTTGGTCTAAAGTCCATCATGGATGCACTGTGCACTGTTGTTGCAACCATTAAGAGACAAGTGAAAATTAGGTGCTGCTTGCATAATTTATATCTATATAGATAAAAAAATCGTATTTTTTTCTCTCGGTTAGATTAGTAAGCTATGGCTTTTTGCTTCCACTTTTGCTGGTTTGCAGTCCAGTTTCTGTTGCCGCCCTGAGCAGGGCTGATGCGATTCCTCCGTTTTCCACGTGGGCAACCACCCCACGTGGGTCCTCTGCTTTGCCCTCTGCTGCTGAGGCACTTTGAGGAGAAAGCCAGAAGCGATGGAAGTTTACTGAAGAGACCCGTGCACACAGCTTTGTAGGCACAGAACCATTGCCGCAGAGCTCATCTGAATTCCTTCCGGACAGGGAGTGTTGTGTGGTACACAAAGGCAAACAGGCGCACCCGAGAGCTGCCCGTCGAGCCTGGCGATGGCTCAGGCCTGAACTTAGGGAACCCTCTCCAGGCAGGAGGTGGAAGTTCACACCCTGGTCTACTAATAACTGCGTTTAATGGATTTCAAACCATGACGAAGTCTTCCAGGAGCGCCTATGAATAGCCACGGATGGCTCGTAGATTGAAACAGGCTTTAACAACAAAATGCAGCGAGCGGCCCAGTGTCTGCGAGACACCCAGTGCCAGGGCCCACGTGCTGTCCGAGTACGGCCGTGCGAAAAAATAGAACCTTAACAGCTATCTGCAAGTCGTGCTATTAAACACAAATAGCGGTAGAAGAATGAGAAACATGTACCAGGGAATTATCCCAGCTTGAAAGAACAGAAAAAACGTTCTGGAAAGCTGGGTTTGGCTTTCTGGGGTCTGCCCGTCCGACGGGAGCCGCCAGGCAGGTGCGTCCGCCCTTCCCCACCCTTCCTCTCGTTGTCTCCGCCGCGGGAAGCCGCGGAAAGCCCGGTGGAGTGGGTCGGCCCGTTGGCCGGGATAAGTGCCTCTGGGGACTCTGGCAAGTCTAGACGAAGCTTCCTGGGGCTGAGCAGCGTCCCCTGCGGCACCCGTACGTGGAGGAAGGATTTTGGTGCCACCGTGACAAGCCCCTGTAGGCCGAACTGACCACACCAAGGTGACAACAGAGATTATTGAAGGCTAAAGCCATGCAGAAGCCTCTCGAGGTACCGGGCTGCCACGACCCACGGCTGCAGGGACTCGAACCCGCGAGGCACAGGAGGAGAGTCTATGCACTCGACTCTCCGTGAGCGCCCGTCGCCGCCCGGGCCGCGCTCACTGCGCATGTGCCAGTACCTGTCACCTCCCCAGTCGATTTCCGGGGCTGTTCCACCAGCTGGACCGGGAGGGGTGAGGGGTGCGTGTGTGTGGAACCGGCAGCGGGCGGTGTACGGAAAAAGGGGAGCGGGCTGCGCTCTCTCCAGCCCGTGCTGTCAAGGCGCATGGCCCCACAGCACCTTCCGCAGTGCCACCGCCCCGGATCCTCCCTGCCCGCCTGCAGCCGTGGACCCGGCTGCGCACGGGGCGGGCCTGCCGCCGTTCCCTAGGTGAGCGCGTTCCCCGCCCCTCCCGCCGCGGCCTCGTCAGCGCTGCCAGCGTGGAGCCGGCTAGGGCTGAGGCGGAAGTGCCCGGTAGGGAGGCGGCGCGCACCGGAGATTCCGCTGGCCATGGACGCCTCTCTGGAAAAGGTCTGCAGGGCGCAGCGGTGCCAGGCCGGCAGGGGAGGGCGCGGCCCGGGCAGCCAGGGCACCTGAGGGTGGAGGGGTGCTGAGGCGCAGCAGGCCCTGAGGGGTGGGCGGGCCATGGAGGTGGCGTCGCTGACGGGGCGGTGTGGCCACGCTTCGGGGTCCAGAGAAGGGGACTTAGGTCATGAGAGGGTGGGGGCTCGATGCGGTGCTTCCCCAGCACCTCGGCATGCGGCGGTGTAGCGGCTCCGCCGGGTCTCCCAGCCCGCCTCCGCACCGGGAACTGTGTCATACAGGCCTGAGTCAACTTTGTCTCATGAGGCTTTCAGTCACGAGTGAAGCCCACGGCCGTGCTCCCCTCGCTCCCCGGCCTCAGCGTGTGGCTTTGGTCGCCTGTGTGAACGCCTCCCATTTCCGTGTTCCGGATCCATAGAAAGTCAGAATAACTATCAGGGAATGCTTTGGGAACGGGGTCTTTGGTTTGTTCTCTTAAAAAGAAGATGGAGCTTGTTTCCTGGAAGTGTTTGCCTTCGGCGGCATAGATAAGAAACTATTACTTGATTGTTAATATTTTTTTAAAAATTTTATGATGGAGGCGTTTGCTGCCTGGTGTTTGCTCTCATATGTACCATGTACTGTACAAGCAAATATTGATTGTGTAATATCGTGATTGACACCTTTTGCGTTTGTCACCGAGTCAGTCAGCATCTGATCATCTGGGACCTGCCACACTTCTGTCTTTTGTGGCACCTGCCGTGTAATTCAGAAGACCTGCCCTAGAAGTGAGGATGGATTGGCCACTGGTACATAGCTTGTCACCGTTGCTGTATGGCTTTGCAAATGGTGTACGTTTGAAAGAATTTACACCTCATACGCTAAAGAGATGTTAATGCATTCTTCCCCTTTACAAAGTATGTTCAGTTCGATGTGATCATTGGAATTGTCTAGGCAAGTTTGAATGAGATGTGCTCTAGTGAAATGAATAGTAAGGAGATTCAGGAAGTGCCTTTCTGATGTGATTAATGAGTTTGTAGCAAAATGGTTTGATACGTTACAAGCTGCATAAATAATACATTGTTAAAGAGCATATTTGGTAGCTTCTGAAAGCTAAAGCTCTTTACTAGTGCTGACAAAAGTTACAGTGACTGCTGTTTGTTCTGAAAAGTTTCAGTTAAGTAAAACTTAATTGAACATACTAGTTAGGAACATGGTCTATCCCTCTCTATACACTCAATCAGAATAGTGGTACAATATGTAATTGTTTCAAGAAGATTAATATGGGCCAAGTCTTTGTCCTGTAGTACTGACAGAGTGCTTAGAAACTGTTTGACTAGGTCATCATAAGCAACAAAAACATTCTGTAAGAATTGCATTTCTTAACAAAATAGAAGTGGTTATTTGTTTTGTTAGTGTAAAGAATAGTTTACAATGATGAGGGCCTTGCAAAAACCTGTATGTTTGATTTTTCAGTATATGCCAATAGAATTATATAAAGAGTTACCATTCCATTTCCTCCTTCTCTTGTTCTGGCTTTTTTCTTCACATCTGATCCACATTTCAGTGTTCCCTATACTAATATGCCACAATACAGTTGCTGTCTTCTAGACACTTAGCAGTTAGTGTCCTCCTGAAATAGTCTTGGTTAAAATAGTTGTAAGTCTGTACAGTCTGCTCTTTATCTAGTCTAGAGCATGCTATATAAGAAGTGTTCTCCCACAATAAATTTGAAACTCATCCACCCTGGGGTATGTTTATCCTCAGAGAGCATGTATCCTTTTATCTTGTGCTTATTTAAATATTATCATAGCCATCTGAGACTGTCTTGCATTTGAGCCATGGATTTTCTCATGCATTTATACAGGCATCTTATTTAGACATCAGTGATAAGGACTTTTTAACTTGTATAAACATTTGTCGAAATGTATTTTCCATAACAAAGGGATGCTGGTAGAATCACTTAATTAGCTGTAATGCATCATGATGTAGAATGGCTGCAGCCATCAGGTTCTTGCAAATGGAGAAAGATAAGTTTTTCCAGTATTTGAAAACATTGTGTGATAGAATTGTAAAGAAGATCGTAGAATCTGACACACAGGTTGCACACCAACCACCTCATAGTTTGATTTTGCAAATTGCTTTTGGTTTATTAGGCAAATGTTTGGGGATTTTAATTTTTTTTTTTTTTAAAATGTATTAATGTCTGTCATAAGTGATGTGGTTTGAGTTAATTTCATCTGAAATTGAGGAATCTTTTGTGGGGTGAGCATCAAATGTAAGGTCTTCAGGAAACCTGTGTTAAATTTCACAAGTTTGGCTGACAGATCTATGATTTATTCCCTCCTCCCTCCCCCCTTTTTAGGGGGGAGACCAGTCATCTGTGGGGTTTTGGTATTTTAAGTTTCAAGTTAGAGGACAGTGTTGATGGTAAAACAGGGCAAATTCTTTCATTATAAATGTTCCCTGTCTCTGCAGCAATCTTTTCCCTAAACATATAGAAACTGTATTTGGTTTCATGCTCAGCCGATGACTTCTGTCTTTTGTTACTGTGTTAGTTCTCATAACATCCTGAAACTTTATGGCAGACCTATGACATCAGACCTGCGTGTGAGTCCTGCTGCATATCCGGGGACAGACAAAGATGGAAAGAACAAATACCTATGAGCAGCAGCCCTGTGGTGACACTGTGCCATTTCATTCAAGCCAAGCAGTCATGAAGTGGCTGTGTTTTGATTTGCTGGTTTAAAACTTTTCTTAGCCTGGAGAATTATAGGCACTATTCTTTTGGTTGAGGAATACTGATACTGTTTGAGATGACTGCTGAGAACAGGCTTTGGGTTTTGGTGATAGAACTTTCTTGTAGGCAAATAGGACAATGTAGTGTGAGAACAAGGCTTTCCTCTGGTGAAGTACACAATGCCCTACTGCTGTGAGTTTCTTGAGGTGCACAGTACTTTGTGTAGGACCTTTCTTACATTAGGAGTGCAGCTTATGGGAATGCAATTGTCCTGCTGGCATTGTCAGCAGAGTCCCTGCAGTCCAGTTACAACAGAGGGGTTTTCTCCTTCCTCCACCCCCTCCCCTCTGGGTGGGCAGAGAGGATAGGAGCCAGGAAATCCAGAATGTGATGTTGAGACAATGGTGTAGAATATATGATCCAACTTGCTCTGTTGCTTTGTGCCACTGGGCAGGGGGGTAGCCCTGTCCCCTTCCCACCCCTCATCCCTCCTGGTGGGGCCAGTCAGCTTAAACCAACACAAACATGAAGATTTTAAAGCCTTGGTATGTGAAGAAACGTTCCTCTTTTTGAATTTGTAGTTAATGTTCAGTCTTATCATAACTGGAGAATGGCCCCTTACCCTCCCCAAAGGTGTGATATGCTGCCTGTAAAACCAGATACAGATTGTAGTTCAAAGTGCTTAAAAATAGTAACAGATAAGTTACAACATAGGGAGGTAACCACAAATCAAACCTAGTCCAAGTTGATCTTAGTGAATTGTTGAAGGCATGGTGAACACATTGAAGGCAACAAATGAAGAAAGTCAAAGCAGGGTAGCAAATGGTGTGATCTTGCAGGGGCTTAAGGAGAAAGGAGGTGATAGGATGCTGAGTGGACACTTGGAGAGGAGAAACTGGCTGGTGCCTTCTCAGAGCTTGAAAGGATACTGCATGTCTTACGGCTCTCCTGGTCACCTAATTGTGGTCAGTCAGATCTTATGATTCCAGGGGCAGGACTGAATGTAGAAACTAAGGCTAGTGTGACATTTCATGCAGCTGTTCTAATCCTCTCAAAAAATGTGCTGTCCTGTGTTTCAGGCGGCACTATTTAGTAAGCCATCCACCAGCCTAATTTTTACAAAGAGTGAAAGAACATGAGAAAAATTACTCAGTTTATTACTGGTTGGATTTTAGCCACACTTGATCTCACAGACTAAAGCAATACACTACTTCATTGTGGCATATTTTCAAACCTTTTTTAACCCCGTGGTTCATTGTTGCAACGTATGCCACACCTATCTTTAATGTTTACAAGAAGTATGTAGTTTTCTGCTTCCCACCTCCATGAGGAGGAAGCACATAAAAAGTTCAGTGTGCAGCTGTAAAAGGGGTTTTTTTACTTCCCAGAATTCAAAGGAAAAATTAAGTTGCTGCATAACCACTTTGGTAAAAACCCAGAAGGGATTAGTTTTCCAAATAAGCTCACATCTGAATTCAAAGACTTTCTGAATTCCTTAGCATTTTATGTGTCTTAGGACTTTTAAAACCGTGTTTTATGTATTTATTCTGCCAGTGTATTGGCAGAAAGGTTTCCTGCATGCGTAATTACTAGCAAGTGAGACAGGGTGACTCACAAGGTTTTAACATCTGATGTAATTCAGCAGGTGAATTTTGTGTTAGCAGCAAACAAAAGCATCTCGGAGCCCTTTTTATAGTGTCGCTGCATCGAGTCCTCATCTACCACAGATCTGTTTGATGTGATCCTGAGGAAGGTTTGAGCAAGTAACAGCCTTCCAGCCACTAATCATGTTTTATAGCAACCTGAATTAAAGTGTGTGGGATAGTCACAATCAGTAAATTACGTCTAATCAGTTACTCCCTTAAGGACTCCCAAGAGCAAAACTGATTATTTATTTTTTTTTTCCAGAGCTTCCTTGCAGTGCCACTCTGTAAACAACTGAAAATGTGTGGAAATATTGCCAATGATAATATTTATATTTCTCTTCTAGCTCTCTGTGTTGTTACTTTTTTTCTTCTTTTTTTAAATCTCTGTGATGAAGTCTTGAGCTATTTGTATTTGTACTTCTTTTTCAGTCAGTGCTTAGTTAAGTTGTGGCCCCTGTAGCCAGTGGATATTATAGAAGCCAGCAGTGTAAAAACACATCTTTTGCTAAATGCTGAGAGCTGGTGTGGGAAAATATTGCTGATTACTGTAGGGTTTTTTTGTTCTTCCCCTAAGTGTTTGTTACCAGCCACTTGTAAAGCAACAGAATACAGAGAGCTATCAGTTTTGAAATGATCCAGTGTGACCATGCTCAGCTACTGATTGTTCCAGCCACCTACCACTTGCTGTAATATGAGTTAAATCCTTAAATATTTTGGTAACAATAGTCTGTGAACATACGGCAACTCTCAACTTCCTTTTCTTGATCAGTCCTCTGGATTAAAATAAAGTCCTCATGTGAATTAATCTCACTACCTACTGTGATTAAATATGCTTTTCTGTCTGCATCTACATGAGCAAATGGGTTTGCTTGTTGCATGTCTCAGTGAGCAGCAATGAAAAGCTGTTCTTCAGAAAAGGCTGTTTAGCCATCTTTGAACTCATCACTGATTCAGGGGAAATAACTGCTATGATTCATAAAAGTCTTTTGTCCTGGCAGGCTTTTTAGCAAGTGTTTGTTGTCACCTGGTTTCATCATTGCAATTGGGATTTGGACCTATATGCTGTAGCCAGAGGGCTGCAGCTGCTGGAAGATAAGCCTTTTCTCTGTCAGTCTTAAACTTCCTGCTGCTGGTCACTTTTTTGCCTAGTCAAAGTGCATCTCTCCAGTAAGTTCAGGTTAAAAATTGTTTTAAAGGTACCAAGAATAGGGGAAAAAACCCCAGATTTACAATACTATTTTAACTAGATGGTTTTTTATATATTTTGAAAACTATTCTTCTAGGAATCATTGTTTGAATAGCTTTGAATATCTCTTAGTGGAACTGGCAGTCTGAGGGGGAAAAAAAAAATAAATGAACTGTGAATTTATTCAAATTTCCCCCTGAATTTGCACCAAAATGCTCAGTAACCTAAAGCCTGCCTTGGTCAAATTTTCCAGTCATTAGCTTCACAAACAACTTACTTTCTCATGTAAGAACAGTCTTCTAGTTATCTACTGATCACTCTCTCCTTTGGTGATAGGTTGTCATTGGGGGGGTGCTGAATTTTTGCTTGGTTTCCCTCAGCTCTTACTATTACGGCAGAGAAGCTAATTTCTGGTTGCTTCTTTTTAATGGTCTGTACATCATAAGAGCTGACTCTTGAGTCACCAGGGTATGGTCGCGGTTTTCTTTTCAGTGCAGAAAGAGGAGTTCTGAGATGAAGGAAAAGGATAACTGCTAAATGAGTTTTGCCTCTGAAAGACTTGTGGTTGTATTTAGGGTCTCAATCTGTTTTCCATGGTCTGTGGACAGATTAGGTGGCCCTTAGATTTATTTACTGTTTTACATTTTATTCTTTGTTGTTCTTGTTGTGGAGGGCTTATTGGTGGGGTTTGGTTGGTTGGTGGTTGTTGTTTGGTTGTTGTTAGGGTTTGGGTTTTTTTGGGGGGGATGTTTTGGCATGTACTCAATTTTGTAGCTAAACCATAACAAGCAGTTACTTGATCCTTCTTGCTTGTGCCTCTCAGATCCTTCTTGCTTTCTGATGCACTTTCATTATTCATCAGGAAAAGTTCTGAGTTTCCTTGTGGAGAAAAAATTAGATCTATCAGTAATGAAATCCACATCACAACTGAGTTTTCTTTTGGGTTATTTTAGGTTAGTAGTGTGTTCTCATTTTGTATATATTCAAGATATTCAACATACTGTTACTTTTAAATAAGTATACACAGACTCTGATGCATGAATTTGTATTGAGAATGTTGTGGGAACATCATTTAAGATAAATGTGGTTTGGTCTTCTCTTAAGAGTTGTTCTCTTTTTCCCTGATAGATGGTTGATCCTACTCTAGCAGAAATGGGGAAGAATCTGAATGAAGCAATGAAGATGCTAGAAGACAATCAAAGGTATGTGCAAGGGATAACAACTACAAAAACAATAGCTGTGTCTGCTAGAGGAAGGACTGTCAGTGTCGCTGTCATTAAGCAGGGAAGAACTCATTTGCTCAGTAGTTCCAGGTCACACTGTCATTTTGAAGCTCACAGTGACACAGAACACCACTGTTTCTCAAATGATGGATTTTAAAAGTAACTTAAGAAAATATTCATGCATGTTGTGTAACATTCAGAGCAAGTGAACTGAGTCTGTTTTTTCTGGGGTGATAAATTGTTTTATTATTGCAGTGCAAGATAACTTTTAATTCCTGTACGTGAGATTCTTCTGTCTTTGATATTTTCTGTCAAATACCCCCAGTCGTACCCCTAAACCAGGAATGCTTTAATTCAGACTGAGCTAAACTTCCATATTGTTCTTATCTGATTTATTTATGAAGCTTTGCAATTTATTTGGCTGACAACCTGTCAGCATGCATTTCTGCAAGTCAAAGTTGGCTATGTGCTTGGTGTTCTAAAACACAAATTAAATGCACAGTTTATTCTTGTGTCTTTAACTTAGAAAAGTGGAGGAGGAAAATGAAAAGAAGTATTCACGTAAGGATATTCCTGGCCCACTCCAAGGCAGGTAGGCAACTGCAGTTTTTGGATAATGCTCTTTACTCTTCAGAACCTGCAAAATGCATGCAGCATTAGTATTCCAAGCAGCTTCTCTATTAATGCAAACAGGAACATTTGCCAGGCCAGGTGCTAGATTGACTTTTTCCATGCTCATAGAGAGTTAAAAAGTTATACAATGGTACAAATAATTCCCATGCTTACATAGGAAAAGAAAAAAAGATTACTTGTCCTTGGTAACTGAAATATTGAACTGCTATTTCCAGGTAATTTTGAAGGTGTGCCATGTTTGAGCTGAAGCTGGATCATATGAGGAGAAATTTGGATCTTTACCTATTACCTTAATTTGCTGTGTAGAAACAAGCAATCAAATGTTCTCAAGTAAAAATTTTTCAGTCCAAATATTCAGATTTCAGTAGATTGGTTTTTTTGTATGAGTCTGAGTTCATACTTTTTCAAGTGTCCTACTGTAATTAAGTAGGGTCTTGAGTTGATCCAGCTACCTCATCTTCATGTTTTTCTGACAGCAAGGAACCGTTTGTTGCTGTACTCAGTGTTTTGTGAAAGTGCAGCACTGTCTCCATGCCTTACCATGCAGTGTCCCAAACAGCTCTTTGTTAGGTGCTAGTCCTTACCTTCTTTTCTTTTTTTCTTACCCCCTTTCTAATGTGTGTTTTTTTTCCCCCTCCCTGGTACACCAGTGGTCAGGATATGGTGAGCATACTTCAGTTAGTTCAGAACCTGATGCACGGAGAGGAGGAAGAGGAAGCTTCACAGGCCTACCGGTAAAACAAACGTGAATCACTTCGATACCTGATTTTGTTACATTCTGATGTTTAAGTGTTCCAAAGTGTAAAGATACTGTGCAACCATGTTTCAAGTCAGCTTACATTATATTGTCAACCAAAATAGTGCATTAGGCTTGACCTTCTTAAAATTAGAAAGCTTTCATTACCAATTGCTAAATTGCATTATGCAAGGGGATTGTTTCTAATATGACAGCTCACTTTCTTCTACTTTCTCAAAGGTCTGAAAGTCTTACAAACTTTGAACACCAACACATTCTTCTAACATCTCTCCCTGCAGGTTATTAAAACAAACAAGAAAAAAGAGTGGAAAAAATGGGACTAAAACTTGTTTTAAGTTTTATGTAAAATTGAAATAATATTAACTAGTCCACAGAAGATTATTGAAAGCTAACATTAGAAAACCATTATGGGGATCAAAACAACAGAAAACCACCACCCAAGCACACACCACCACCATCCCACCCCCCAAACTAATGAAAGTTATGCCTCTAAAGATACTTTTAATCAGTCTCCTGAGCGCTCTGCGTGAAGAAAGAAGTTATGTGTTTAGTGCACTTCAAAGTCCCAGGTCAAACAAAGTGCTTAGTTCCAGCTCAGGCTGGATGATTGGCACAAGAGGAAGCTGAGGTGGTTGTGTAAGCAGCATGGCCAAGTGAAGCACAGATGCTTCTGTCTGCACTGGTATTTCAGCCCATAATGCACACTGGCAGGAAGGTGACTGGGGTACTGTGCTGCTCTCTAAGTATTTCAAACTGAATGTCAACAAGTGCTGCAGCTCTCCAGTGAAAACATGCAAACCTAAAATGAACTGTAATGTTTATGGCATGTATTTAATTGTCATTGATTCTGTTCTGGCTTTCAGACTTCAGAATGTTGGTGAGCAGGGTCACATGGCTCTGCTGGGACATAGTTTGGCTGCTTATATATCAGTGCTGGACAGGGAAAGGCTGAGAAAACTTACAACAAGGATCCTTTCTGATACTACTCTCTGGCTCTGCAGGCTTTTCAGGTGAGTCCCTGTAAACAATTTAAATATGACTAGGAAGTGATAACTTGTTAAAAATATGAGTGACTGGACTGTCCATAGAAGAAACCATGGTGCCACAAACTTAAAAATGCTCTTTGAAATACCTGAAATATCACATAAAGGGGAAAAGAGACACTACTTGTGGAACAGCAGGAACTTATTAATAACACAGTTGCCATAAAAATCCTTTTATAAGCTGCATATGGTGGAGCTAAGGGCCAAAGTGCAGCTGTAGGCAAGTGTTTGCCCATCAAATGTTTAACTAAATTGTGGTTTCTTGAGACATATGTTATGTTGCTGAGGCTTGGAGTGCTTTAGTCTTCCTGGATGTAATTATTTTTCCAGTTATGGTGTGTGATGTTTCTGAAATTTCCAGTACAGCAAAATCTTTCATAAATACCTCCTTCATCGTGTAGTGTAGAGAAGAAGAAAGGAAATCAGCTGTGTGGAGGTGTTGGAGTGTGTGTGGGGGGGATTCACGACTCGCTGATTAGAGAAATTCTTCTTTTTTAATCTTCCTGAAGAGGAAAAAAAAGGAAACTTTCTCTTTCCCTTGATACTGTATCTTTCAGAAAATCTCACCAGTGCTAGGGAGGAGAATGCTGTTGAATATTTTTAGCACAGTGCAAGATGCAATGGTAAAAATACAACTGAAATGACCCCAAGTTTAGTTAGAGTTGCAAAGCATTTGTCTTACATTGATGGGCTCAGCTCTAGCAATTACTTTATAAATGCAATTATTATCTCTACCTGTCTTGGACTTAAGGATGTTGAAACCTCGTGCAATGATGAAATTTGAGAAGTTGCAGGTAATCTAGCTATTGATAAATGATGAATGTGTGCATATCTGTAGTGTCAGTGATGTTTCTACATGGCACGGCTAATAAAACGAAATATTGCTGTTCTGAATTGAGTAAAAAGTGATCTTTGTGATTAATGCCAGGTATCTATTGGACTGTGGTCTCCAAAGTTTTGTGACCCATAGGCCACAGTATTGAACAAATATTTCTTTCTGTGGCTATGGACAACTCCCTTTGCCCATATTAGATTACAGAACTGTTGTGTAAAGGTAAAGTAAAAGTTTGGACCTGGGTTATTCTGGAGTTTAAATCTGCAATACTCAGCAGTGTTTGTGCATCAGAGTCAGTGATCAGGGCCTGTATGTAAATTTGTTGATAAATGCCACTCTTGCATTGTGCAAGACCACTGACTTAGGTATTACACAAATGCTAAAAGCACAATCCAGCCTGCAAGCTGCCTAACAACCTGGCATGCCTGCTGCTGTCACTCCTGCTGATTCCCTTGCTGTAGCTAAGGCAGGTGAGGGAACACTGAGTGGAACACTTGCACCTTAGCTCTTCTTTGGTTTATTTGCTTTGTTTCTTTACGACAAATGTTAATGCACTGATCTTAGTTGGGATTTTAAAAGGGTTAAAAAAGGTGGAGAGAGGAGCAGACACACCCACCCACCTCCCTTGAGCCAAAAGGAAACATGGCTAATAAATCAGATTGAAGGTAAAATAGCTGTGAAGTCATCAAAATATTGCTGGAGAAAAACACATCTGCTGAAGGAATTGTACTGAATTGCAGTCTTACTTTCCAGCTCTCAAATACCAGTGACATCAGTGATTTTGAGTATTACAAAATATCTGGGTTTGTGATTTCATAGGAAAGTCTGTCAGCTCCTGCCCATTGACCTTAGTTCATGTGTCTTATTCCAGCTGCACTACCCAAAAGAAGTTCAAATTGCATTCACTTCCAAATGACCGGTTCAGAATTTACATGTCTGTTAAAACAGATGAAAACTTTTGTGCATTTCCTCCTGGACTCTGCTCTTAGCAAGCAAGGTTTTGAACTCAGTCAGGGTAATCCTTAGGAACTCAGATATTTTTGCTTTCTTTATATCTCAGACTAAATAAGAATACATCCGAGGCTTCCCTCTGGTTAATCTCAGGTTGTCTCATCAAAGTTTCCTCCTGCTCTACTCAATCCTGGGAAAACAGAAGGGTTTTTTATGTACCTTCTTTGTCCTCTCATGAGCTGCTTTGCTGGTCAGTGTTACTGTAGTCACTAAGCTGGTGTTTTATTGGTAAGATTCACTCAGCTGTTCTTGCAGGTATGAGAATGGATCAGCATATTACCATGAAGATGATCGCCAAGGCCTGCTGAAGATCTGTCGGCTTGTTATCCACACGCGCTATGAGGATTACACAGTAGAAGGGTTTAACGTGCTCTGCAATAAGCAGCCCGTCATCTACATTAGCTCTGCAGCTAGAATAGGCTTGGGACAAGCTCTCTGCAATCAGGTAAAGCCATACAGTTGGTCTGTGTTGGCTTCATACTGCATACTTGAAATGGAAATTTTGACAGTACGTTCAGCCTCTTCCTGCAAGAGTGGTGTTTGCAGAGCAGTCTGGCACGCTGCTGCCAGCAGCATTGTGAATTGATTTGGGCCAGTCAAAGTTCTCTTTCAGATCCACTCATCTGCCTGCAACTTCCACTGCTGAGATCAAAATATAAGAGGCCTTGATTCCTCAGCAGCCCCTCTTGTTAATGATGCAGAAGCCTCCCTCTTTTTTCCCTCCATATCAAAGGAAGAACTCTACATTTACCAGCATCTGCACTGTATGGTCAAAGTAGGCAGATTGCTCTCTGCTCAGTAGTAAAGTGACTGTGAGCCTCCAGTGGAATGCTTCACACAGCACATACAACATTTAAGCAAACATGTGCCCTGTGTATTAATTGCAGGGGTGGCCAAGAAAAAGAGAACTAAGCTTGGTCTGTGGTACAGGGTACAGATATCTTACTAGGAAAAACTGATGTAGTTGATGTGCTAACCAAAACTTGAGTCTTGCTTTTTCTACTTTCTCCTGTGCTTTCTTTTCTCTGCTATTAATTTGGGTATGAGTTTCAGCAGGAAACTTACTTTATAATGCAATGTTCAGTTTTTATTGTTATATTTACTATCTGTTGTGTCACTCTCTCTGTGAACATTTGAAATGAGTCTGTCTGGGCTGAAATTCCATCACTTTTATTGCAGCTAGGGTTGCCCCTTTCTTGCATGTGCCGTGTGCCTTGTAACACCATGTTTGGATCTCAGCACCAAATGGTAAGTTTGTCTTCCTTAAGAGCTCTTTTGTTTGTTGTTTTTCTGGAAAGCCTCATTAAATGAATGTCAAGTGTGTTGTTAGGAAAAGCTGCTTAAGGTATTTCTTAGTTTGACCTCTAGGTCTTCTGTGTTACAGCTGTACAAATTGTAGATGGAAATAAAAAGCCAACAGCTTCTCTCTTGGTATATGCCATTTGAAAGGCTTTTTGAATGGCATATAGTAAGGTGCTTTTTAGTCAAAGAGTTCTAGAATGTGTAGTCAGAGGTGTGCTTACAAACTGTGATGTGTTTTGTGTTATATTTGTCACACTTTCTTTATCCAACCTTCAGGTTATTTTTAACTCTGAGAAGAAACTGCAAGGCACAAAGACAGACATTGAGAATGTCTTCCAGAATCTCAGAATGCTGTCCATTTTTACTCAGTGCCTTTTTCCAGTTCAGCAGAAACAAGTCTGTATAGTTGGAGGAATGTTTATAAATACATATCTCTTTCCTTATTGATAACAGGATGTTGCTTTGTTGGACAGACTAATTAAAGATGATGTGGAGTCTGGAAAACTGCCTTTGTTGCTTGTGGCCAATGCTGGTAAGTGCTGTGGCCAAACAATAGCCCCAAAAAAGCACACAATGTAGTGAATATATATATATATTTTAAAAATCCAAAATGGAAATCGTTTTTTCATAAGCAAGCTTAGTAGTTGCATGCTAAGAAATATCAGGAAATAACATCATGACCACACGATAATTGCTTGTCAGGAGGGGTTCTTCTATACTTGATACAAAGGTGACTTGTACTGCTGTAGTTCTGCTTACCTGTTAACGTGACAAGAAGTTATTTTAATGAGTGCAAATCTCTTGTTAAAAAGCAGTTTGAAACTTCAGAACTTTTTGATGGATGTGCCATCAACTTCAGCTTTAAGAATTGTACTTTCTTCCAAGTTAATTAAACACAACTGTGCAGGAACAAAATTTGGTTTAAGTATGAATGAAGGAGGTGGCTGTTACTGCTTTGGACTTGAAAAAATACCTGAGCTGTTGATCTTGGTTTAGATTCCTCTAGTAGAGGACATACTTTGTACATATTTTAAATGTCTGCATTTCTTATCTGAGGCTGCAGAATCTTCTAGTGCCTAGGACATCTAACTTTCTAAGTAACTGTAACATACATGGACATCCAAACAAGTGTCTTATGTTTCCCTCAGAGTTCCAGTGGCTTATGTCACAATGAACCAAACAGAAATATCATGTAATGGGCTCTATTTAAACACCCTATTTCCTGCTCTCGTGTGGCTGTTCTGACAAGAGTACAACAGGTGCTTTTGTGTGGAGTCCTAGTTTGCATGCTTATCTTTTGTCATTGCCTCTTTTCCTTTTTGCCAAAGGGACACCAGGTGCTGGGCACACAGATAAGCTTGGCCGGCTGAAGGAGCTTTGTGAGCAGTATAATATGTGGCTCCATGTAGAAGGGTATGAAACTTGAACTCTGTTTCTGTATAACCACAGTCCTTAACAAGGCTACCTAACAGCACAGAAGTTTGCAGGCAACCAGCTAGCAGCCATGGGACCATCTTTATTTTTGTCACATTAAGCATTTTACATGCTTAGAATCCTCTTGCTTTGAGGTACAAATGGTTACACGTATATAGAAGTGGCTGGAATGGTTATTTTGGCACTCTTTTTGTGGCTGCTTTGATTCCATTAGTAATCTTATCCAGCTCCAAAGGCTAGAGCACCTCTCCTGTGAGGGTAGCCCAAGGGAGCTGTTCAGCCTAGAGAAGTCTCCAGGGGGAGCTTAGAGCTGCCTCCCATTACCTGAAGGGATTTTACAGGAAGGCTGCAGAGGGACTTTTCATGAGGGTGTCCAGAGACAGAACAAAGGGGAACAGCTTGAAGCTGAGGGAGAGTAGGGTTAGACTGGATCTTAGGAAGAAGTTCTTCAGTAGGAGGGTGGTGAGACTCTGGAATAGGCTGCCCAGGGAGGTTGTGGATGCTTCCTCCCTGGGAGTGTTCAAGGCCAGGTTGAATGAGGCCTTGAGCAGCCAAATCTAGTTGAGAGGTGTCCCTGCCCATGGCAGGGAGGTTGGAGTAGATGATCTCTAAGGTCCATTCTAACCTGAGCTATTCTGTGATCTGTTCTTGCTTTGAAGAACTCACAATATGAATAAAAAAACTTTTGAGGACAAGGCAGGGGAGGTGCTACAGAGTGATTGCTGACAATGAAATGAGTGTGGAAGGGATGACACTTTAATGAGGGTTGACAAGACGACGGCTGCAAGTGCACTGTGCAACATGGCTGTGAGGAGGCTTAAATGAAGAGGAAAATAAATGCCAAGAACTTAGACAATATTAATGAAGAATCTAGTGCTCTAGTTGTGGGGTTTTTAGTTTTGAGCCTGGAGCAGAGGCTCTGTTACTCCTGATATTTCACAGTGTGTAGTCTTATGTTTGCATGTTATTTATTTCTGGCATCAAATCGATGCTGAGTTATGGATAGGACTTCAGAAGATTATTTCCCCAAAGCTGGAACTAAAAAAACTTTTAGTCTGAAATAATTTTTTGCTTTGGGGTTTTAAGTCTGAGAATACCAAGCAGCAGCATCCACTGCAGTGTTAATGAAAAATACATAAACAAAAATTGTTTCCCTTTACATATTAACATGAAATTCTTAAACTGAAGATTAAAAGGCTGTCTTTTAATACATATTAAATATGTGCTAAACCCACTCTCTTTTTCTAGTGTGAATTTGGCAACTTTGGCTCTGGGTTATGTTTCCTCTTCTGTACTGGTATGTTTTACTGTATCTAGAAACATAATCGTGTGCTCTAGATTTTGAGGTCATGACCTAATCAGAATTTGCATAGCTTATGTTCTGCTTCTTGTAATAAACTTCAGGCTGCTACAAAGTGTGACAGCATGACTCTAACTCTGGGTTCTTGGCTGGGTCTCCCGGCTGTGCCTGCAGTGACGCTCTACAGACACGAGGATCCCTCTTTGGTACGTTCACCATCTCGCTCCTCCTTCTCGAGATCTTGGCCCTTTCATTTGGATTGTGGTGTCATTTCGTGTTCTTTATAAGAATCTAAGTTACAATTTGCAAATGCTCCCCTGTTTAAGATGTGAAATGTCCCATAAAACTGCAAAAGTGGAATAACTGCAGGGAATTTAATAGTGGTTTGATTATTGTTTGTTTTTCTTCAGTCCTTGGCAGCTGGGCTGACATCAAGTCAGCCTGTAGAGAAGCTCCGTGCCCTGCCGCTGTGGCTTTCCTTGCAGTACCTGGGCCACGATGGGATTGTGGAGAGGATAAAGCATGCCTCACAACTAGTAAGCAGCAGCTCGTTGGCACATTGTCTATGGATACTTTGCTTGACTATGGTTTGGAGACTGTTCTTAGGAATCCTCACCATCCAACAGCTTGAGTCTCTAAGAAGAAACAAAGTTCAGATGGCAATGACAGTACAGGTGATATCCAGAGGGCTATCACAGGACACCATTGTGCTTAGGAATGTTTTTGTAACAGCTGTTAACCCATCTCTTACATTATTGTGATGCATTGTAGAAGAATCAACTCAGAACCCTGCAGCTGTTGACAGTACAGCATATTGGGTCATGTTGTGTTACAGACAGTATGAAGGTCAAGAAGGGGGGAGTGTACTTTTACATTGTGCATTTCATTATTTTTTATGACAAATACATCATCTTTGTTCTTCCTAAACAGTGAGCATAATCACTTGTTATTGTCACTTCTCTATTTTAGCTATTCTGCTTGAAAGCTGTTCAGAGAGAGACTTTCTCATTTTCCTATTAGCACTGTAGTGAATTTAAGTGATAGGAAATGAGAAATGCCTGACAAAAAGGACTCAAAGACATTTCTGCAGATACAGTGGCAAGTGCACTATTTGTGAAGTTGAGTCCTTACCCTAGTGAAAATTAAGGCCCAATATAATATGTTAGTTAAATGCATTGTTTATATGCAAAGCCTTTAGAGGTACAGCACTTGGAAGGCAAAATGGAACTGGCAACTTTCTGTAATGGTTAGTGAAGGAGCTGTTGACATGAAAGATCTAAAGCAGGAAAGATCTAAACCAGGAAATATTTTTTCATTACATTCTACATTTACAAGTAAGAACTGGATGCATCTCTGATGTGTCATAGGTTGTCAGAAATGATGGTAGGACAATGGTTTTAAACTGAAGCAGGGTAGATTTAGCTTATACAGAAGGAGGAAGTTCTTTATGATGAAGATTGGTAAAATACTGGAAGAGGTTGCCCAGGGATGTGGTTGAGGCCCTGACCCTGGAGGCATTCGAGATCAGATTTGATGTGGCCCTGGGCAGCCTGCTTTAGTTGCAGGTGTCCCTGCTCACTTCAGGAGGGCTGGACAAGATGACCTTTGAGAGTCCCTTCCACCCCAATGTATTCTGTGAATCTGTAACCATTAAATGTTTTTCAGAGTAATTTTCAACTTCTAAAACTGTGTTTTCTCTTTCTTTTGTTTCCCTTCTCTTGTGTCCTGTAGAGTCAAAGGTTGCTGGAAAACCTGAAAAACCTGGATTTCATTAAAACTTCGGTATGGTGCTGTTGACTCCATTGCTTGTGTAGCTTACTCTTTGCTTGTGAAGTGATAAGAATAGTTTGATTTTTAAAAACAATTATCTGGAATCATAGCTGCTGTTTCAGAGATGCTTGGCAATGTAACTGTGTTCTGGTGTTCAATGATTGTATTGATTCCATTGCTGTGCATTCAGTGGAGCTGACAGAACGACATCTGGAAACGTTCCAGAGGTTGACTCTATCCCATGCAAAACATGCAGTTTCCATAAGCTTCTCTAATGCATTCTGGCTGCCTATTACACCACTGTTGAGGTAGTGTTGTGAACCTTGGGAAACTGTACACAGAAAGTAGCCCAGCTGAGGCTTTCACACTAGAAAGAGTTGTAAGAACTGCATCTCCTGTATTCATCCCAAATTCAGCTTCTAATGGGTGTCCTGTTCCAATGGCTTGGTGGCTTTTTCTCCACACTCCCAATTTTAGTTGGCACTTGATGTGTTCATCTTAGTATTCAAGAGTATTAGTATTCAAGAGTATTAATGGCCTTGGGAGTTCACATTGCTGCAGCACTTTCCCCTTCTACTGAAAGAAATCTTGCATGATTAGGATTCCGAATTGCAGCCTTAGCTTGGTTCTAGAAGTTGCTGGTCTATTTCTCCTATCCCCAGAGCAGAATCAAGTATCATCTTGTTATTCCTGCTGGATCTTTCTGGACATTGCCCAGTGATTCTGGGGCAATTTCAAAGAGAATTTTATTTAATGTTAATATCTGAAAATAATTAAAGCTAAGTAAAAGTGGCACTTGGTGCCACGGTTTAGTAGTCATGAGGTCTTGGGTGACAGGTTGGACTTGATGAGCTTTGAGGTCTTTTCCAACCTTGTTGATTCTATAATTCTATGAAAATATTCTAGTCTATTTGTTAATAAAGATGCATAGGTTTATTTCTTTGTAGTGCCTACATTTTAATTCTGCATGCCTTAAATCGATACAGTGCTGCTTCAACTGAGTCGTGATTTACTTTTCTGTGTTTACAGACACTTTCCTTGCACTCCTAGCCTTAACTTCTAATCCCAGGATTGCTTGGCCTGCTCTGACAATTTTCACACTAAGTTGCCTGTTTTGCTTGGCAGTCTAAGGAATTGTGCATGGGTTGCATCTTAAAAAAATCAATCAATCAGTCTGTGCAAATGTAGCTAATTGTTGGGGTTTTTAAGGTTGAAGATGAGCTGAGTTCACCAGTGGTGGTTTTCAAGTTCTTCTGGGAATATTCAAATAGAGGTATGTGATTCAAATATGATCTCTCTTGAAACGTTTATCAGCTGCTAATTTGTGAAATGAAGTGGATGAGGTAAAGGCTCTGTAGTGCACTTCTCTTGGGTCAAGTGAAAGAGCTTGTGAATGCTGGTCGTAATCTGGTGATAAAAGCCACACATGTGGTAGCTTCTCTTTTTAGATAGACTGCAGTGGTTTAAACTTTCATGGCAAGTAATTTTCTGCCTTCTTGAGGGAGGAGGGATTTTGATCTGTGGAGCAGATGATGGAAGGCTCTCACAGCTGCAGGCTGTGTTGGAGTGTGTTGTTGGGGGAAGATCTTCTTTGCTTTTGTTTAGGCTGTTCTTTGAAACTTTGTGGCAAGGCAAGGACAGTGTTTCTGTGTTTTCTGGCTACACTTGCTGTTGAGGCAGCTCTTAAAATAGTAGAACACATGAGGCAGAGCTCTGGAACTACAGTAATGGTATAGGGTAGCCATGCCACATCCATGCCTGAGCAGGATATCCTTAGACTTGCTCTCCAAGAAGGAGGGTTTCTGCCCTCTCAGTTACAACAGAAGCTGTTGTGCTGTTGGTATGTGCACACCCTGAGGGTGGGGACATGTCCAGCTAGGATGAGGCAAATTACTGCCAGAAAACTTTGCAGGTTTGTTGTGAGTGTTGACTGTGGATTTTGTGCATGGGGGAGGATTGGTTTTGATTTTAATCCAGTTAGTGGTTGCACTCACAAAGCTATCCAGGTGCAGTGACTTGGTAGATTGCTTTGTACATGGATGCATTGATTTGAAAAGCTCACCCACCTGCACGATAAGGATGTAAAGTGTTTGGCCATTTCTGCTTGCTCTGTGTGTGTAATGGACTCTTAAATCCTTACTGTTATTTTTGAGTAGTTAAAACCAGAAAGTAATCATAAAAACTTAGAAAGTAGCTGAGTGCATGGAATTAAATTATTGCAGGCTGCTGCAACAGGATTTTGCTTTGTGAAAACATTGCTTTTATTTCCTTTGGGGCATTTGAACCTCCCAACTGAAAGAAGTATTTGACTTGATCAGTGCTGGTTTACTTCTAGTACTTGTCATGTTCAACATACCTTTGCAAGAAAAAAAATCCTTGTTAGGCAGGTGGGGGTGGAGCAGCTCATGTGGAGGTGTTACATTACCTAGGAAATGTAATTGTCTTTTGTCTAAATTTTAGGTTGCCTTTTCTTTAAGTAAATAAAAATCCACTTTTGTGATTCTTGTATCTTTGGATTCAGATCAAACCTCACATGCTGCACAGGCCTCAACTATTCAGCACCCCATAATAAGCAACGAAAGACACGTTTATGACACTCTGAATCAGTGGGTAAGAATGGATGCTTTTTCTCTTTAGCACAGAAGAGGTGACAGTGGAAATGCTTCCAGGGTTTCATCAGTGACTATAAACCTGCAGCAGAGTTGTTGGAGAGCTATTTTTGATACGATAACCCTTCACAAATCTAGGGGGCATTTTGGATTTGAAAGATGGATTTGCTCTGAAGCAAAGCTACTGTCACATTTATGACTATTTTACAGGTAATTACTATTGAAATGATTACTGCATCTGAAGGTGGATTTGTTCTCTTGCTAGTGTGGGAATACAGGAGAGCTTGAATTCTTTTCAGGGAGCTGAGCACGTAACTGGTTTCGATCAGTTGCTTAGTAATCGTGGCATACCTAATGACAGTGGCAATTCTGCAGAGACTTCTGATTTGTAACACTTAGCTTATCCTGAATTTCCATGATTTGGAGCACACATCCAGCTTTGTGATGTCACTTGCAAGCTTAAGTACTTTGTTACAAGAAGTGATTTGGAGGAATCCTGAGATTTTTGAGCACGGGGTTTCCCTTAGCTGTGGGAAGAGTCAGCGACTGCAGGAGGCTGCGTTGAGTTCTGTTCTTTGACTGTGCCACATCCCTTCAGCTAGGTGAGCAGTTGGCACAGCTGGTTCCTGCCAGTGGCGTTGACGTGGTAGAACTGGAAGATGAAGGCACCTGTGTGCGTTTTAGCCCACTGATGACTTCTGCAGGTAACGTGCACTTAATTCAGCCACTTGTGAGAACTGGAATTGCAATGGAATTGGTGTTCCCCAGAAAGCCTGGAGCGTGCTCTCAAAGCAGCTGTTCCCCAGAAAGCCTGGAGTGTGCTCTCAAAGCAGCTGTTCCCCAGAAAGCCTGGAGCGTGCTCTCAAAGCAGCTGTTCCCCAGAAAGCCTGGAGCGTGCTCTCCTATGCTGAGGATTTTCTTACAAAAACCCCAGAGCTGTCTCAGTTTCAGTGCTCTGCTGTGCCTTGGCAATGGGTGCTTTGGTGGAAGCTCAGCTCTTGTAGTTGACATTGCCTCCCCACCTTTGCAGAGGGACCTTTACTGACTGTTTTTTAAATGCGTTAGGAAAAGCAAAGGAAGAAGCTGTTTCTACCAGCTTCTCTCAGCTGCCCAACACAGGATGCTTGATCTTTGTGCACAGGCTCCTTCACTAGAAGAATTGTTTACTAACCCTCTGGGGTTTTCTGTAATTAGAGGGGAGGTGTGTGGAATAAAAGTCTGTGTCTTGGAAAATGTCTTAGGCAGCACTGTATGTGTGCTTGGCTTAGTCTCAGCAGATGCACAGAGGAACTTGCAGGGCACCTCCTTCTAGCTCATGTAGGGTGAGTGGCTTAGGCTATCAAAACACCTGATGGTGATGTGAGAGGATCCTGGTGTGCAGAAAAGTAGATTTTAGAATAAAACTACTTGGCAATGCTGTGAGGTTTTGTTTAGTTTGTTTTAAACCAGCAATGGAAACTAATTTGTGTTCTGCTTGGATAAGGGAAAGGAACTCTTCTGATGCTAGCTCCTAATGTAATGGAAAAGGGTATTGCGTCCTTAGCGTGTAACCTCATAAAATCCTGGTTATTAACTTGCTTTTTATGAAATACTTGCTTGATGCATTAGTGCATAAATAACTGAAGAAACCCCACTTACACAGGGATCAAGACACTTCAAATGATCTGTGAATTTATATTTGTGATTGACTTGGAGAGTGACTTGGTTACAAATGACTTCATTGAGATACCTAGGTGATGGCTGTTCACTTTTATTACAAACTGACTCATAAGCTCTTCAGTTTTAGGAACTGAAATACAGGATGTTGATCAGTTAGTAGACTGCTTGAAAATGAAGATACCAGTATTGACAAGTACCCTGCAACTGAGAGAGGAATTTGAGCAAGAAGTGAGAAGAACAGTAGGCCTGTTGTATATCGAAGATCTTAACTGGCCAGGACTAGGTGTTGTAAGGTAAGTTTTGTGGTGTTTTCTTCATGATAAGCTGTGCATTAGCAGAAAGGAATACATTTGGATGTGTGGTTTGCTGATTATTTGGCTTTACACCCAGTTAAAGCTGTGAAGTGCTTCTTAAGGATTGTTTTTAATGTTTACTTCAATTATTTCTTTAAAGAAAAGTTGAAGAGCTGTTGTAGCAAAGCCAGGGCAACAATTCTAGTGTTGGAGGCAGTGTGTGGGTCTGTGAGATGGATTTGTGATACACTAGTGCATCCTCCTGTACTTGGCCAAGGGTAACTCACCTTTTCATCATGGGATCACTTACATACTGAATGCCACTTCAGAAATCCCTTCAGGTGTCTGTTCTGGTCTTCTGCTACCTTCTTCTGGGAAAGATTCCATGTAGTCCCAACAGCTGAAGTCTAACCAGTATACTCCCTGGAACAGTCCTGTGTTGAGAGAGGTTTGCAGCAGCAAGCTCAGCCCAGCCCAGAATATCTGGCTAAAAATGCCAATTAACTGTTGATTTAAGAGGTAATGTTCTGTGTATGTTTTTGTATGTGCTGTAAGTGAAATGACTCTCTTCTGGCTTGGCTTGAAGATACAACTGTCACAGCGACGAGGAGAACGACGACAAGCGGGAGAAAGAACTTGAAAAAATCAATACAGAGCTCCTGAAAAAGTTAAATGAACTGGAGTCAGATCTCACCTTCTCTTTGGGTAACTGCACTGGTTTCAAACACCCAGCTCAAGCTCATAGTGGCTTTCCTGGCTGTGTTAGAATGGGCCAGTAAGGTGTCTGTGCATGGGTCATTACAGTGGAATGCTACCTACATGGCTGTTGTAGAAACAGCATTTGGAACTCGGTTTCCTCACACATTTCAGCTGGTAAATGTTCAGCAGGGTAGTGAAGGGGCCCTGTTCTCAGTGCTAATTGTGACTTAGGAGCAACCAGACCAAAAAGGGTTTCCTTATCAGAAAGAATACTGCAGTGGAAAGAATACATCAGTGGAGCCTTCTCACTTAGTGCTGTATCTGCTGCAAAGCAGATGTTGCTCAAAACCCACTGAACCCGTTTACTGCTTTCTGGGGCCAGACCAAAAGCTTCAGATGACTTTCATGCTGATTAGCAGCACTTTCACATTTACAAAGTGCCACCTTATAGCTGAAATAATGTTAATTTCCTTACTCAGGCCTCAGATCTTCATCTAGTCAGCTCTCAAAAATTAAGTGCCTTAGAACTGTGGAATCGAGTCATGCATAAACAGCAGGCAGCAGCAACTCTGGAGCTTATTCAGCACTAGTGTTTATTACACACCCCTGGCTGTACAACATATCCATATTTTCTCATACAGATGTTTTTTCTCCTCTCTTTCTGACGCCTCCCAGTGCTGTTCTTTTTTCAGCCTGCATGATTTATACTGTACAGGCAATACCCTTAGCTACTGCAGCGTGTGTGCATGCTTTAGAATTTCCTGATCTGCAAGCATGAGCGCCACACCTGTCGTGAGGATGCGTTTCTGTACAGCACACAGACCAGATTCTCTGTGCTCACAGGTCCAGAATTCGGAGGGCAGAAGAACTGCGTTTATATTGGCATGGTGACTGAGGACCTGGACGTGTCAGAGCTAGTTGAAACTATTGCAGCCACTGGCAGAGAAATTGAAGAAAATTCCAGAGTATGTATTAATAAATCACAGAGCATTTCAGCACCGCTTTTTTTTCCCTTCCAGATTGGCTTCAGGACATGGTTTTGTTCTTTGTGAAAGTAAAAATTGTATTTGTCCACAACAAAGTGTATTAATTATTGTGGAAGTAATTATCTCTGTCCACGTAAGGAGAACTTTTGTTACAGGAATATTGAAGTGAGGAGGTCCTGACTTAAGCTCATAATCCTGTGTGAAGTAGTTGTAATGAAAAACTTCAGTGGTACTGAAAGAGGCTTCCTTTTGTCACTGACATTGAAGCTGTCCCCACCAACCAAAGGGGGATGTAGGGGCTGAGTGTGAGCTGGTATTTGTCATCACTGCTACATGTGGTGAGATTGAGATTGTCATGCACCAGCTCTAAGATACATCCTAAAATGTGGTAAAAATTTTAATTGGCATCTTAAAACCAGAAATTGCAAGTTCTCTTTTGAAGTAACAGAGCTGCCCCTGCAGTTCCTTCAGCCTTTGCCTGATCAGAGCTCTCCAAGCGTTTTCTAAAGCAGAGTATCTAAATGACCTGCATCACAAATGAACATCTGTCCTTTCATTTCTCTAGTGCTGGGCACTGAATGTCCTTACCTGAAAAATAAAAATGCTGTGCCTGTTTGTGCCCTGGGTATATGTTGGTTTTGGCACTGACCTTTTTTCCTAGCCCTATTTTCTGCCAGCTTTTGGCTCCCTCTGCCACTCTGAGGGTGAGGTGAGAAAGGGTCTGGTTGTAGAGTACCTTCAGCTTTTTCGTTGTTGTGGCTGAGGGATTGGGAACTGACTGCTGGAACATGGGGCACTGTGATCCTAGAGCTTCTAGGGAGAGAGTTGTGGAGGGCTTGGGAAGGTGCAGTCCTTGGAACCAGCTACAGTAAATCTGTGGTACCAAAAGGATCTTGCACCATTTGATCCAAAACAGCAGAAGCAAGCAGTGGAAAAGTACATTACTGAGACATATGATGTTTAGTACAAGAGGGAGGCTTTTAGAAAAAACAACTGCCCCAGTATCAGCAAGGTTTGGGACATGCAGGTGAGTACCCTGAAGGGCAGAACAGAAGTTCCAGACAAACATCTTGACTGGCCCAGGAAACAGTGGTTCCTTCTGCCCTCCCTTCTGCAGGTGGTGCCTTGGGGTACTTGGCTTGCCCATCCCCTAGAGAAAAATAGCAGCTTCCTCTTTTCCCTTCCTAACTGCCAGAAACTCAGACTTTTGGTATTTGGAGCAAGTGCTTCTCACCTGGGCCTTGTGTGCTGTTAAAACCCACCTTAAGTTACGGAAATGGGCACTTGTCTTGCAAAAGACAAAATTGTGACTGTTTTCTGATCCCAGGGCTTGTCCATCTATTGCCCTTAGAGCTCTCCCAGTAAGCTGCTTGTCCTTCGCAGTGCTTCTGGCATAGGTCACCACAGGGGTCAAATGTGCAAAACAATTGACCCAAGACTGACACAGACCTGACTGGACTGAACTGTGAGGCTGGTTTACATCTTGGGTCCTTCTAGAAACCAAAATGTACTCCCTAAACCTAAAACTTCTTCCCAGCCAGACTCAGCATCCACTAAACATGTCTGTGCTAAGCAGATCATTGAGGAAGCTGGATCACAGGTGCATTCTCAAATAAAATTCCAAGTACCTGTTCTGAGTGGCATTCTGTCCCCTGGCTGTCTCCTCTAAAAATCCTGCAGTCAGCCTGTGCCTTCTTTAATTTACAGTCATCATGAAATAGTGATTGCCAAATACCTTATCTGACTGCCATGTTTGCATCCTGAAAACCTGAACTGAAGACAATTTCAAGTGCAACTATCAACCTAATTTCTGGTTTTTAATAGCTGTTGGAAAACATGACTGAAGTTGTTAGAAAAGGGATACAGGAAGCACAACTTCAGCTTCAGAAAGCCAATGAAGAACGACTTCTGGAAGAGGTAAGGCTGTAACAAGAGTTACCTAGGGGACCTGAAGTCTCGTCTCTTGCCACAGGCAGCTTTCTCACCAGCCAGTGTTTGTGTGCTTCACAGGGACTGCTACGACAGATACCTGTAGTAGGCTCTGTGCTCAACTGGTTCTCTCCATTCCAAGCCTCACCAAAGGGAAGAACATTTAATTTAACAGCAGGTAGGACTCAGTGCACCTGCAGCCATGTTGTGCTGTCATGAGAGCTCGTTCAAATCTCACACTAAAACTGCAACACACTTTTTATGTGCTGCCTGATGGTCAGAGATGTCACCCCTACCCCTGCCAGGATGCCGGAGGGTACACTCCTCACCCTTGCTGCCCTCATGGACATAGTTTACATCTTGTTCCTACATGTTGGGGCACACTCAAAGTGCTCTGTGAGGCGCTGGCATTTGCTGGCAGGGGAACCATTTCTGCTGTTCATGGCTACAGGTGCTGCAGGAGTTTGGTGTTCACTGTGTTGATAAGGAGGTGAGCTAAGAGGGTAGCTCAGGGCTCGGAGTGCGCAGGCACGTGTCCTTGTGACAGCACTTGCAGAGCACCCGTGCTACTGGAACCTGATGTCTCTGAAATCCTGTGGTGGGAGCTCATCTGCCTGGTGCCACACTGCTAGAAGTACTTGTTTGCAGGCTAGAGAAGGCAGGGCCTGATGTTAGCTGAGGCTGGGTGTGCCCCTGGCTTTGTGGGAGACAGTAAGGAATGAAATCCTACAGTGTGAAAGACAATTTGTTTTCCTTGGGTATTTGTGATCCTGGTCTGGTGCTGTGAACAGAACAGTCTCTAGCTTTTACATCAAGACTGATCTACTCATGTAGTGCATCCTGAAATATCCATTTTCACTGTAAAAATTGTGGCAGAGTCCTGAGAACATTCCTGAACCTGACAGAATGTCCTAGACCAATAGCTCAGCTGCCTGCATCTGCAAACAGTGAGGAAGGCTTGTGCTGTATTTGGGATCTTTTCTTCTGGAAGGTTCTTGCAGCAGAGAACAGCCAGAACAGCAGAGATTCAGAACAGTTTTGTTGGGAATATTTAAGCCACTCATGGCTAGATGCCCCTCCACGTGCACTGCTCAAGAACTTGCAGCTGGGAACAGGTCGAGTGCCCAGTGGAGAGGGGAAAAGGAGGAGGAGGTGCAGCAGCCTTATGAAGGGAGCATGAGAGGAGGATCCTCAGCTTTGGCTCAGCCCTCGTGTGGCCAGGTGTTCAGGGATGGGTTGCCAGCCACTGGTAGTTTCAGCTCAGCCCTAGCACCTGCAATTCCAGAAAGGAGCATTACAGAGTAGATTGTTACTTGCCCTTATAAACACAGATGAATGCTGAAGCTGTTTTTGTGCTCTAGTCAGCTTGATACTGTTTTTAAACCCACAGGCTCTCTAGAATCCACAGAATCTACCTACGTATCAAAAGCCCAAGGAACAGGCACCACTCCACCACCAACTCCTACTTCTAGCCTTGCAAAGCAAAGACTTCCTGGTAAGTTTCACTCTTAGAATGGTTTAGCAAGTTTTAGAAATAAAACTGCCACCTGAGTTCTGTGCCCTGGTAAGACACAGGGTGTTCCATCGTTCTTGATACCTGGAACTAAAGCTTGGCTTCCAGTGCCTTAGGTCCACCAGGATTTTTGAGAACTGAAGTATGGCATCTGTTCTCACTCCAGTTCTTCCTGGGACTTCAGGAAGTTGTTATCCTATTAACTGACAACTGCCATGAAGTCAGAGCAGTATGAGGTGGCTGAGTTTAAAAATTACAGGTAGTCAAGCCAGAAGCTGTGTTGGAAATGCATGACTGTGCATTAGTTAATCTTCTTATCTGAGCATTTCTGTTGCTACTCAGTTATTTTGTGGGCAAAGCGAAGGTCTCTTAAATCTGTGGCACTTGCTGTGTAGTTGTATTGGCAAGCAGTGTTGATTTGACCACAGTTCTAACTCCTCTTCTGACTTGGTGGCTTCCACTCTGATTCTCAGTGCTACTTCTTGTCCTATAATGACTTCAGTGTGTATGTAGGCAGCCTGGTTTCCAGCTGAATTTTAAGAGCCTCTGTGTAACGCAGGGTAAAAAGGCAGGTGCCACTGCCTTGCACAGGGGTCTGTACCAGCAGGCAAGCGTGTCGTGTTGGGTACAGCTTAGCACCCAGCAACATCCGTTTCTTCACAGCTGGGCAATTCAGGTACTTGGAAACTGCCCTGGAGCTTACTGTATTCTGTAATTGTTGCTCTTTGACACTTCACAGGTCAGAAGATATTTAAAAGGTCTCTAAGAAGTTCTGATGCATTCAGTGAGACCAGTTCAGTCAGCCACTGTGATGACCTGGAGAAGGTAGAGCAGAGACCCCCAACTCTATCCCCTGGACCTCTGGAGACAGAAAAAACAGAGGAGCAGAAGGAGGTGGCACAGGCAACAGAGACAGACACTGAGGACATTCACAGAGACAAATTGCCACATGACTGCACAAAGGCAGAGGAACACGAAAGTCAAAGATAAAATCCAGACTATGGACTGCAGACTGGGCAGAGGAGACCTGTGCCCCGGGAGGCCAGGTACTAATGATGCATTTAGGTGAAGAGTGCCACATGCTAGTAGTGATGACTACTGTAACTTATCACCTGGGGTTTTGCACAAATTTAAACTCCCCCCTTTGGGACAGAGATTTGTCTTACCTTGTTACAGTTCCCTTAATCCTCTGCCTGTCCATGTCACCAAAGTACCAGTGCAATTTAGTGAGTGCTCATCAACATCTGTCAGAACAACTGGCAATTATCCTTCTGTAGGAATCCAAGCATGGTAATAGTTGCTAATGAACCAATTAATCAGCCATACACAAGATGAAGAATACAGCTGCACCCAGTAATTGTAAAATGATCTTATTACATAAAATACACTTAAAAAAACTAATCAACTGCCAATAGTTCACCTTTTTAAGAGTTAGAGGTCAGTTAAGCCTCCTGCCAAACCTCTCCTGAAGTCACACTAGCTCTGTTTTGCTGCTTTTTTTTTCTTACAAAGAACATTGCCAAACAGTTGTGGTGCAACAAACACTAGGGACCTGTGCCCCTGTACATAGGAGTCACTTCACCATCACCCATCTGTTCCTGCTCTTGTATGATGTGCCCCATTCAGCCAAGGGGAGTGGGGTGCTGAGTCTTTAGCCTTGTACGGTGCCTCTGCATGCTGCCATGGCTTCTCGCTTCTGCCACTGGAGAGCATCGCCACGGCCCCGGCACCTTCCTTTGCACGGCCCTTATGAACCTAACACTATCCAACACTTTATGTGGTGTCACTGCAGGTCCTTCTGTTGTGTATTTTTAAAGGTAGTTGTAGTAAAGCTTGACAAAACAAGATGTTTGTGATGGTTTCAACACTTACTTTTTGAATACCAGTTACTTACCTATGGTAGGATGGTACAGAGTCAGATGATACAGGTTATTACACTGCAGCACAACTCCATGGTGTCTAGGACTAATGCACAAGCAAAGCTTTGGATAACTCAAAGGCTAAGGTGAGGAATCTCCCCCATCCCAAATATTTTTAATCGCTTTGCTGCCAATTTCTGGAGCCTCTTGTGGAAGAGAGACCTTTGCAAAGCTTGCTTTCCACAGGGCCTCCTGCCTGAGGGAAAACCACCTCCTCCCTGTAGAACTGGACACAAGTACTGTACTCTGCTTCCTTTATTTTGTTTGGGTTTTGCCTCCCCCTAGAAGACAGAAATTAACAGCAGAATGGGTGTAGTGGGAGCAAGGCTTGCTTTGATCATCTGAAAACTTGAGGGGGAGGGGGGTGAATTGTACTGTCACCTGATTTGACTTCCAGCTTCTAGATCCTGTGGGGCTGGGATCCCAGAGCCAAGGTTACTTTTGCTGTTGGGGTAACCTCTGTAAGTCAGAGTGCAATTTTTTTTCTGAAGTGCAAAAACAGTTAAGCTGACTATAGTCTTCCTGATTGGCTTCTTTGGTGCAATGAAGTATGTTAATAAGAGTCATTTGGTGGGGATGAAGTCACCACCACAAGAATTAATTTTTAATGTTTTTATATTTGGAAGTGTTAAACCTGTAGTTTTGTTGGAATGAGCATCATTCTTTAGATACTATCTGAATGTTTCAATAAAGATTCTTCAAATTACTGCTTTGGGATTCAGTTATTGTGGAAGGATACCTCCCAGCATTTCAGTGAGCTTTAAGTGTGTGCAGCTCCCTTTCACTCTGTGTGGAAGAATTCTTTTCTGAAGTGCAGAGCAAGGTCCTGACTTCCCATCTCAGCCTCTTGGCACTCTCTCTCTCTTCCTCCGTGCTGCGCTCAGGATTGAGCGGAGCACAAGAGAATAAACAAAGCCAACTGCCTACTTCAAAGTAGCAGAGTGTCCTACAAAAGTAATGCAGAAGAAGCAAGTTACTTCTGTCAAAATATTTTATTGTGGAAAGCACAGGAACAGTGGAGTTTGTGACCAGCAATTCGCTTTTTGCAACTCGCTCATCTTGCGAGACTCTGCTTCCCTAAAGCAGCTATGCTGTTGGGTTCCAGGTTAGATCTTATCAGAACAAACCTGTTCCCACAACCCTTCTTCATTTTTTTTGTAGAGGCGAGGTTTCCTGTCAGGAAACAGCGAGTGAGATGGAAAGGGATGTTCTTTTAAAAACGTTAATGTAGACCTAATGTGAGAAACAAAGTGGGGCGGCTCTGCCAGGGGTGACGTGGAGAGGTTCTGAAAAACAAGATGGTAGCAAGAGCTGCTTGACATGCCAAGCACAAAGTTCTCAAATATTCTGCCTTTTAACAATCTTATTTCCCACCCTCCCCAATAGTACACTGGGAGAGGTTCTGACAGACATCGCCATCTCTCCACTCAGCTAGGAGGAAAAACAGTCTGTTTCAGGTACCTGTAAAATCTGATGATCATCTTGTTCTAACCAGAAATCCACGTGTGGGAAAGGCGTCCAGAAGTAAGGCCCAATATGGAGCTGTTCCATCTCTGCATCATAGATGTTGGTCAGCTGTAACAACACCAGCAGCAGCCTTAGGAATCAGCCATTGCTTACACAGACAAACGAGACAGCAAATTTGCTTCATCTGGAAGGCCTGGAGCTGCAGCTTCTGTCTTAGGCAAGCTGTGTGCCTGCTCAGCCCCACTTCATTCCTATTGCACTAAAATTTAGCCAATTATTCTTTCAAAGAAGACATTAAACTGTAACAGCAACCCCAGAACTGGAAGATACAGATGGGATTATGCCTGCGGCCTGAATCTCTTTACATAAGTTATCCTGCTGATAACTGCAGGGCTAGCGGGAATGGCACAGCAGAGCGCTGTGCTTCCGAGCCAGGCTTACCCTTGGGGCACTGGTTTGATCTCCACCAACATCCTTTGCCTCTGTTCTTTCTCATTTGTCACTGACAGGACACAACCAGAGTATTTCTTCCTCTAACTTTAGGCATTTCATTGCCCCTAGCTGCTCTCCCCTTCTGGCAAAAGCCCTCTCTTCCCCATCACTTTTACTCACTGGAGCTCCTGTTAAAACATGGGCTGAGCGCAAATCCTCATCGGGCCCTTTTTCTGGGAAGGTTGCAGGGAAAATCTCTGCTGTTTTAACATTCACAGCTGTTAGGAAATAAGATTTTGAGTACAGCACACATCAATTCCTACAGCCACTTGTTGTAAAAATGAGCACACAACTATGTTGCAGGAACTTCAGAACCCCTCAAATACTGTTCCTGTATTTCTCAGTACCACAGCCCCCATAACTTGTGTCTACTTACTCTGATTTGGCAGCATTTCAATATTCCAGAAGAACTTTTTTAGAGATATTAAACTAATTACAAACCCCACAAAATGCACAGTAAAAAGGCAGCTGAATTCTAACCCAAAGGTTAGAACAGCATCTTGATACTGACAAAATCATAACCACAGTTAAATGAAAAAGTCTGCTTGCCTTTGCACACAGCCACTGCCCCCTGTGCATCTCTCCAGCTGCAGTACCTGAAGAAAACTGTTCTGACCTACTCTTCCAGCAGCTGCAGCTGTCTTGTGGGAGAGGTTTTACCTAGTCACTGTAAGCAGCCCCTTTACTACTGGCATCTGAGAAGCAATCCAGTTACAATAATAATTCTAATTTAACTCACCTATTCCATAAATGATTGGAAAGTGAATATCCTTTTCTTCTCTGTCATTTAGCTCTGTAAGGAAAAAAGTCAGATGAGAGCCCTTTGGATTTCTTTTCTGAACAGCATTCATTTAGATCTGTTCTTCCCTCATAACACAAAACTGATGTTGTATAAAGACAGAAAAAAACCCAAACAAACAACAAAAAAGCCTAAAAGAAATATGATGAAGGCGGTACAGGTCAATAACACAACTGTTACTCAAGAGTAACAACTCTTCATCTCCTAACTGTGGCCAGCTCCAGCCAACTGCTGCTCCACTTGGCATGGGCAGCTTACAGGGAACCCCCCAACACTGAAGATGTACCATGTAGTGATGGCAGGCTTCCAAGATGTCAATCATCAACAGCAGTGAAATGTGACCTGAAGGTGATGTGAAGAAAAGGAAATGATTTCCTCTGGTCCATGACACCACACGCTGTGAACTGATTGAGTTTATGAACTCACTGGGCCCTGCAGGGAGGCAGGTCTGACAACCCGGCAGGTCAGAGGTCTCCAAGTGCCTTTCTCAGCTGCCTCTTACAGATGTCCACAGACACACAGCCTCTTTCCACAGGACAAAGGTAGCAAAACAACCTGGTCATGATCACAGGTGCTTCTACTATCAACTGCATTTCAGCAGCACTTGCTAAGGAGGGAATCCTTGCTGCACTGTCTGACATCAGCATGCACACACTACCAGCAACACAACTTAAATGTCAAATTGTTTCGAAGGACTGGAGCTGCTGCTCCTCACAGGACAGCTGAAGTGTGGAAAGCCCCCTGCATTTCCATACTGCAAAAGCCAAGGAAACATTTTCTTACCTGTTACACAGAAAGTCACTAAATGAACATCATCTGGCTGGAGATCGAATGCTCCTACAGCAACAACGACAGCAGCAATGTGTAAGAGTGACTGATGGCAAAGCAGGCGCTGTACCTAGGCGAGGGGGCATTGCCAGTGCTGGGCACTGCAGAACAGATGGGCAGATCCCTACCCCACTGTTCCAGATAAGGCAACAGAGCAAAAAGCGTTTTGCAGATTTGCTTCAAAGTAACTTGTTTAAAATTAAAGCCACAGCTACTAAACATGACAGTGACGTACAGGGAGTAGCCACTTGTAATAGCAAAAGCAAGCTCCAAGTGTTGTGCCACTTACTCATTTTACTGGCACTGGTTTAGCTCTGGCATCACATCAGCTCTTTTTTCGTTCACTATGCATGAACAGCTCATGTTTAAATGTATTTTCCTAGAGTGCTACATACATAGTGAGAGCACCCAGCCTTTCATTAGCTGGAAATTAATCCTGCTTTTCCACATCCCACACACTAGAACTCCCCTTTTGATCAAGGTTCTAACAGCAGTACAGTGCTATGGTTTCACAGTCTACACTCGATGCATGAAAGAGGTATCGGAAGGCAAAAAATTAACAATCACCCAAGCACTTTATTCACTTTATTCCCACACAGCACAACAGGACTCAGTCAGTGCAGTGGGCACAAGGGTGCATCCCAAGACCTTCACCAGTTTGGTTTTCTTTCTGAGTTATCCCTTTGGTCACCTCCCTGCAGTCCTGACATCTGTCCCCATCCCTGCCCCTTCCCCAGCTGAAGCAGGGCTGAGGCTCCTCCGCCCTCAGAAAGTGCTCAGCACAAGCCAGAGCACTTGGGCTGGCTCCTTATGTTTGTAAAGCACCACACCCAGGTCTCTGGACTATAGATTTTGCAAGCAGATGTAGTATCTTTCATCAGACAGTTCCAAACAATAGTTAAATTTTACCTCATCACACTAATATTAACTAACAAAGTCACCCAGGTGTATAGATTCATTCAGTGGCAACACTTGACCAAGATCAGGTGCACATCCACAGCAGAGCCAGGAATTAAGCCCAGCAGACCTGCACCCCAGTTCTACACCTGAACAGAAGCTGGGCAGAGATTCCAAGGTTAGGGCCTCCAACCCAAATGCTGGCCAGATGCAAGCCTCAGAAGTCCAGCCCCTCTCCACATCAAGTTCTAAGGTAGAGAAATCACCCTTCAAAACAAGTCTACATTTCTGTCCATTAAATGAGAGTGGGCTCAGATTACAAACAAACTTCACCCAAAGCCAGTCAGAACTACTTATTTTTTTTTTGCACATGAGAGTGGAAAAAATGTGAACTTACTAAGAAGCTGATTAGTAAGTTTTTGTGATAACTGCCTATCATCATTGAAACCTCCAACTAGGTGCACTTCCAGCCTAACAGAGATGGAATAACAGGAAATTAAAAAGACATCCCGCAATGAACAGGTTTACAAAATCATCCCCAGCCCAAACTGCAAAGCAATTGTCAGAGAAGCCTCACTGGTTACAGACACATGCACCACGCTGGCTTGTATTGCATAGCAAGTCATGGCAATTCCATTCTGAAGGCTGCAGGAACCACACAAGGGAATAGCACAAATCTGGAACTCACAGGCATGCAATTTTCTCTAACCCAGTGGTATCTCTGATAGTCAGCACCGCTGGTTTGGACTGAACTCAGTAACCACCTTTCAGTTTCACATAAAGGGTTAATTCAACATGAAAGATTTTTGCCCCTGAGACCTCCTCACAACTCACCATAAAGCAGGGTTCTTCTCTGGGAAGTGTCTATGTGAGGGCAAAGCCTAACGAATCATGAGCTTTTACAGACCGTATCTTCTAAGTTAATTGAGTTTTCGTTCTCGTCAAACTGCAGGGGCAAAAACCTCCACACTCATAAAGAACCTTGCTTGCCAAATTCCATTTCAGAGCTTTTTTCTCCACTGACCTGTCCCCACTGCCTTTTAATTACTTTTTTTTTAAAGTGGGACTTAGAAAAAGATGGATTCTCAGATCCCAAAAGGAATTGGCAAGACCAACAATCTGTAAGGAAAAATATACCATAAACCCAACCCAGTTCTTGGGAAGAATTCTCACATCTGAAACAAAGGTTAACTGGGAAAGCACAAACACAAACCCTCCCAACAGCATTTGGCAGAGACACTCTTCAGAACAGAACCATGCTTTAAACCACTGCTAAAAATAACCCTGAAAATCACCCCTGAGGAAACTGGTTTCACTAGGCACGTGGTTCCTGAGCAACAGAGGTTTCCTGCACAGTTACCTTGTCTGAACCCCACACTATCACACAGAATTTCCCTGCTTTACAAACTGCAGTGACTTCTGTGAAACACAGTACACAAGAACTAAGAGCAGAGCTGACCTGCCATATCCTGTGGTGCTAGAGAACGATTTTACTGCACTCATGATGAGCGACACCTCAGCTTCCGTGTCCGATCCATCACAGTGTGTCAAGCAGGTAGCTCCACTGCCTGAGGAAGACAGAAGACAGCTGATGACACCATTATGCTGTTGTAAAAGAAACATGTAACAGCCACACTGTTAGTTTAACAGCTACAGCCACCACCAGCTCAGCTCCTCCCAGGAAAGCAGAGGCTGACTGCACGTGGCAATAGCCACATGTGCCCTGTTGTAAAATCAGCAGGACTCGTGTGAAAGGTACAAGTGCCCTCTTACCCAGGACCTGGCAATGTCCCTCAAGTCAGAAATGCCAGCACATAGTGATTATCTCTCCACAAATTCTACCTCTGTTACTGTGAAAGCCTGAAGCACCACACTGCCAAACACAGCCAAGGTCTGCAACTGCCACTGGCCACAGGAGCAGATCAAATACAGTATCTGTTCATTAAGTGACCAGAACATGGAACCTCTGACACTGAGCATGTCAACTGTTTAAATAACTCATGTAGTTACTAGACCACGTGACTTTTGGGGTTTGAATTTAGATAAACGTGAGTACAATTTATTTTACAAGTGCAGCATAAAGCAACACTGATCCATTGCCTCAGGGATGCAGGTTTTCTTCTGGACATCCTTTAAAGGTACCTGTGTGTCGGAGCACAACTATGTGGCAGGTAGTTGCATCATCCGATCCAAGAATGGAAACAGAACCTATTTCAAAGGAGGGAGACACTGTAAGAACTCTGCTCTCACAATCCCTGCTTCAGAAGAGTTAAAAAATGTGCACATTCCTACATACCATCTTTAGGGGTAGTCACTGCAAACTCTCTCTGCTGGACATACAGAAGACCTTTGGGTTCCACAACTTGAGCAGGCTGACTTCTCAGAAGTTTTGCCTTTTCCTAAAGATAAATTATAACAGAGACTACAGAGGCTGAATTCTCAGGTGTATCCATTACTTGACAGAACCTCTGAAAAGCAAAGGGATACAGATCAGAAACATCCATGTTTTGTATTATAAAGTATTCTGAATTGTGATAATTTTCTGCTTGCCTGACACTCATCTAATTAATTCTTAAATCCCACCATTCCATAGACAGGTGAAACCATTTCCCCTGGTTTGGAAATGGAGGTATACAACAAAGCGCAGGAAGATTGAGCAAAGAGGACACCAGACAAGATAACTTCCAAGAGCTGACCTTGGAAGTTTCATTCAGTCAGGAAACTTTTGAAATGTAAAAGTTTCATTTTTCTGCTGCTACAACCCAGATTATTTATTGAGCTCTTATCAAGATACTGCAATTTGTTAGCTTGCCTAGCACGTAGAAACCCAGCTTCTGGGCTGTGACTGCTCCTGTGCTCGGTCACAGACTTCCCGAGTAGGCCACGAACTTTCCTCCCAGGACTCAAAAACCACCTCACAGTTTTATCAACCTTGCACAAATTATCTGGAAAAGGCCCTCAGCGTCTATAAAGAATATTTTCGGAGGAGAAACATTCCCCCAGTCAGCTCTGCACAGCAGTTCCTGGCTCGAAGTCCACCGTTAGAGTTACATCAAGGGAGGTCAATACCCTCAGGGAAGTTGTCTTCTGTCACCGGTTTTTGTTGTTTCCCACAGAAACGCGCAGCCCGGCCGGCCACACAGCTCCCACAGCAACCGGCCGCTCCCCGCCTCAGGGCATTACCACAGATCTCCTCCGGGGACACCGGCATTACGTATTTCCAGTCAATCCGTGTCTTTCCATTATCACAGCGCGGGGAATGCGGTGGAGCCGGGGCCGCCTCAGCCCTAGGCCGCTGCTGCCCGGAGCTGCCTCAGCGGCCGCCGCCTCAGCCCGCGGCCGCTGCTGCCCGGGGCCGCCTCGGTGGACGCCGCCTCAGCCCGGGGCCGCTCCTGCCCGGGCAGCCCAGGGTTGCCCCACTCCACCACCCATTTCGCCCGGCCGAGGCGCCGGGTGTTCTCCCGGGTACACCGGCCCCGCTGGGCCCCTCCGCCTCCTCACCTCGAGGTGCGGGTAGGCACGGATCATGTCTCCTGTGGGCCGGGTCACGTCGATCCGTTCACCGTTAACCAGCAGCGGCATCTCGGGAGCACCCGGGCCCGGAGGCGGCTGCGAGACCGCGCTTCCTCCTCAGGGCCGCGCCGGGCGTCGCCGCGCCGCACGGGGCGCTGGGAAACCGGCGCGGCCCGGCGGGGGGGGCCGGGACACCGCCCGCAGAGCCGCCGGCAGCCCCGCGGACGCGGCCGGGGCAGGGCCTGCGGGGGGGCAGCCGCCGGGCGGAGGCGGGCCCGGGCAGAGACGCCTGAGGTGGAGTCAGACATGCCGGTTATGTCGCTGCCCAACGCTTGTCACACCTCAACGCGGCGGCAATCCTCCGGCCACTCAGAGATTACCGGTAAGTTACCATAAAAAATCATTTTAGAGAAAAAAAAAACCGTGACATAGCCCCAAATTTACAAAGAAACCCACCTCAACAACCACAAAACTGAATTTTCAAGACAGTCCCAACGATGAGTGTTTCTCCTTAAGGACCCGGGATTCTTCCTCGGGTTGCCCGTGCACGAATGACCCTATGAAAAGCCGTCGGGAGCCGCGGAGCTGAAGTCAGTCCACAGGGAGAGCACAGCCGCGCACCGCAGACCACTCACAGCCACCGCATAGGAAAACCAGTTCCCCAGCTAGCCCTTTCCAACCCGATTCTGACACACACAGCAGGTACTTTCTCAGAACGTGCATTGTATTTCACCCTCTGAATCAGCACGATCTCAATACTGTTAATATCAGTACTGCTTGTACCAAGAACAAAGTCTAGAGCAAAACACCAGCATCTGCCGGCTTACCTGTCTGCAACCACTCTCAGCAGATCGGATCTATCCCAGAAGAGGTTACAGAAACACTGTGCAGCTCCCCGTTGAATCTGTATTTTAAGCAAGTCCCTTTGGTATATGAACATCAGCTCTCCAGCTTCAGAACAGATGGCCCAAGTTTACATATTTGTGATGGCATTTTTCTCATCACTTAGGTCTGAGTTCCTGAGTCACACACCTGGTATTACAGCTTGGAAAAGTTTTTACACAGCCTCATTTTCTAACGGTATTTCCTCCCAGAGAGCATTTTCCCTAACCCTGGCTGTCTCTGCCTTGCAGATGGTGTGCAGCATGATTTGGGTTGGGAGTTAGGTACCATAGACATACACGTTTAGCCTGTACTCCATTCGGCTCAGTATCTTACTGAAGGGTGTCAATGTCAATATTAAAACTGCAGTTAATGAGGCCAAGGTCTTCGCTCTGGCACTCTAGCCTTCCAAACATGCTTTGAAGCTGCACGTTCTTGTTGGTTTAGCCTTGCTTCATTAGTTTTAGCTGAAACACTGCCATCTTATCTTCACAAAGCTCCCTCCTTCAGCCACTTGGCAGGCCAGCTCTGTAGATCTTTATTCCCAGAGGTAACAGAAACATCTCTTGGCTGTAAGCATCTGAACCTTTTTCCCCCACAGTGCACTAAATCAAACTGCACTCCTATCCCACAGTAAGCTGGGCAGTTACTCCACACATGCCAAGTGAGAAAGCAATTATTTCAAATGGAAATCTACTGTTTATTACTCAGGACCAACAGCAGAGAGAACTAAAATTAAAAACAACCCCCTGTCTCAGGTCTGCTGAAGCATTTTCCAGTATCATTCCCAAAACTCATTTTTGCAGTCAGTCAGAACAAGCATCCTAACTTTGAGAAGCTGGACTACACAGACAGATCCACAGTTACACAGAAATGTGTTTTTTCAAAGGTGTTTTTTGCACTGCTTGCAACAACCTGAATAAAAAAGTTGTCTTAAAAGCCTCCAAGTTCAGATTCCAAAAAAGGACAATCAGAATTTAGTTCCAAATGAATACAATTTTCAACCAAATGTGACACAAATAACTTTGTTTTCCCCCCTACCATTTGTGTTCTTACTCAAATCTAGAAGCCAGCAACCACAAAAAGAAGACAAGAAACCTATGCAGCGAAACTCTACACTGACACACGGACAACACAAAAACATCAGTGACACCATCACTCCCTTTCAATGAGGGAAGATTATTTTTTGTACTTTCATCATTCACATATAAACTTCAAATCCTGAAAATAAATACCTGCCTCGGAGCGCTTCGCAAGCGCCCCGAGAAAACCATCTACAAATCATACATTCAGCTACTCCATCATTCTCAACACTTCCAACAACCATCACTTTTACAAGTCTGAACTTCCACAGCTGGGAAAGTTGTGCGAGCCACAGATGTAAGGAGCAATAATACTGAATTATCATCTGAATGCACTGTCCTCTACCAAGTGGCCTTACCAAATACTGTTCTACAGAGAGGAAAAACTTAAGAGGTGTGTGCAAAAGAATCACTGTCAGACTCAGTTTGTGGCATCCCCAACGTGGGATCAAAATACTACTTTGCAAGCAACTGAAAAGCGGTCATCAGAGTACAGATTGAATACTGGCAATGGAATTCTGGTCCCCACACAAAGTGGTAAGAAGACACACCAGAACTTCACCCCTGATATCTAAAACCTGGTAAAGAAACATGAGTAAACAGTCAGGAAAAAAAAAATATTTAAAAGTCCTTCCAAGTCATAAAAACCATTTCAATGTGAAATTTGTAAAGTATCACCCTATTTATTCTCTAAGCTTCTCTAGCAACATATGACTTCATCATAACATATCTGTAGAAATCTGATGATTAAGAAACAATAATTTCTCTTAAATGTAGTTACTTAAACATTTGCCAGTTTAGAACGTTGAGCTAAAGTCTCTTTTCAGAGCAAAACATTGCACACAAGTTTCAACCTTTTCACTTCTGATTCTCCATGTCATTGAGGGTACAGCACAAAACAGTCTGAAGGGGAGCCAATGCTGCTCATTGGGCTCCGGGTGTTTGACTCGTAAGAATTTGGAGCAATTCCGACCACACCGTCGTTTTGAGGGGTTTCTCCTTTCAGAAAGTCATCATCCTCATCTTCAGAAGTGCCCTGTGTAAATTCAAAAGAATCAATGACAGCAGGAAACTGCTGCAGGTCTCTATTAAAGATCTGACAGAAGCAGTGAATGCTAAGACCAAAAAGGGTATTTCTAACATAACTTCTGAAATGCTGCAATAATCAAACCTGACAATCAAAATGCTACAAGAAAGTTTGTAGAGCTATCAGTTAACCAAGCTACAACACTGTAATGTATTTTTATGTGTTATCACAGGAAGGAAAGGAAAACACACTGTTGGAAGGACTCAAAAATCTGATGCAGGACATCCTTCTGTAAGACAGTGCTACAATTATCACCACTGCCTGGAACGGCAAGAGAATTAAAATCCTTTCTACATAGTGGATTTCCCAGTCAACATGTCTGCATTCTGAGAGTTCTCAAGTGTTCACAGTGGCCCTGTGCTACCAAACTCCTCTGCAGAAAAAGGAAATGTTCACAAGGTTGGAAGAGACCTCAAAGATCATCAAGTCCAACCTGTCACCACAGACCTCATGACTAAACCATGACACCAAGTGCCACGTCCAATCCCCTCCCGAACTCCTCCAGGGATGGTGACTCCACCACCTCCCTGGGCAGCACATTCCAATGGCAAACAACTCTCTCAGTGAAGAACTTTCTCCTCACCTCCAGCCTAAACTTCCCCTGGCACAGTTTGAGACTGTGTCCTCTTGTTCTGGTGGTGGTTGCCTGGGAGAAGAGACCAAGCCCCTCCTGGCTACAACCACCCTTCAGGTAGTTGTAGACAGCAATAAGGTCTCCCCTGAGTGTGACCATTTGAGGCTGTGCCTTCAAGGAAGGGACACACTGGCTAAATGTTTTCAGTACTAGAACAAAAACATTCTGATATTCTAAATGAATTTCATTGGCTAAGTAAGGTGGGAGGTGAGATTGGACCCAGCACGGCTGGGACTTTCTCTCAGTCTTCCTTTCTTCGTTGTCCCTTTCAGCTGGACTGCTTCTGGGCTTCTTGCCAAGAGATAAGAACTAACTCCTGTACCAGGCCTCTCTTTCGTTCCTGCCCTGCTAACCACCCTTGTCTCCTTTGTCTACCTCTTTGCGGGGGAGAAGGGAGGTAGGGGGGTGAAGGGGGCCCAGGGGGAAGCCCCTGGTGGGGGTCTGGTTTCTGGTTGAGTTCATTTGCTGTATATTCCTGTATATATTGTAAAATACCTGTATTTGTGGTGTTACATGTAATCTGCTTCCTATATATGCTTGCGAATACAGTCTGTTATTTTTAACTAGTTACTGAGTTAGCCGCGGTTTCTTTCTCAGTGGGGGAGGGAAAGCGGAGCCTTTCCTTTCAACCCACCACACTGAGCCTCCTCTTCTCCAGGCTAAGCAACCCCAGCTCCCTCAGCCTTTCCTCACAGGGCTGTGCTCAAGGCCTCTCCCCAGCCTTGTTGTCCTTCTCTGGACACGTTCAAGTGTATCAATGTCCTTCTTAAACTGAGGGGCCCAGAACTGAACACAAAGCAAGGGTTCTCAAAGCAAGGGTGGTATCAACCCCTAAAGCTTCCTAATTTCAGTCACAGTTTCTCCTAAATGTTTGATGTTCTCATGTCGACTTAAAAAAATAGAATAATCCTTGAAAAGCAGCTGATAGAGATTTGGCAAAAGCTGAACTGCATTTTGCTGAGGAGAGGTTACCTTTTTAATAGGTTTCTTCAGATTCTCCAGATCCTCAGCACTCAGCTCTTCCCAAAACTGATACAAAGGATCAATGGTCTTCTTTGATCTGAAGGAGTTATTAGAACACAGTATGAGCTGAGATATTTAGTAAAAGTCCTATGCATTTCATTTTAACAAAGAAGATAAAATGCTTGGCATTTGATAGTGCTGCCAGATTTTACAAACTATTCAATTAATCCCTTTTATAATCCTGATTTAATCCCACACAGACATCATTTTGTTTTGCTGATAGGTTATCAATTATAATCGTTTACTGGAGGCACTGTTACACAGTCACATCTCCTAATTCCTAGCTGAGTATTTTTAACAGCTATGCTATGTTCAGAAATAGACATCATTTGCTTATATAATATTGTAGAATAACAGTAACTTATTAATATTACCTAGCTATAGCAGTGCTTTGTTGAAAAGCACTTGAATATTACTTATTATACTTATACAATATATTACTCGAAATAAACTGAAGCTTATTCACTCAAGGTGCAAAAAAAGCCAAACCAGAACAACAAGAAAAAATGACATATCACCACAGCTCCAATAAAATATGTATTAAGCCAATATGTTTTTTTAGAGACTGCTTAAAGCAAGGGAATTGAAAGAGCCACCAAGCACATTAACTAGACTTTCAAGGAAATTGGGTCCTGTTCCTCCTTCACCACTACGTCACTGTTCAAACCTTTGACAATCTCTGGTTAAAATATGCAACAAGAAACAGACTAAAGGTCAGGGGAATAAGTGAAATATAGAAATGGTGGTAGTTTCTTACACTCTTAGTTTATCCTTTTCTACAAGGCAGGAGTTGTTTGAACTATACCTTTTGAGGATGTAGGGATCAAAGGGGAAGAAACTGTCAAGTGGATTAGTGCACGTCTGGACAAGGTCACCCCCAGGGCCGCTCCGAACAACTGGTATAAACTGCCTGTTGTTCCTCTCAATAATTGTGTAGCAGAACACCAACTGGTATTTCCTTCAAAAAGGTAAAAATAAGCATTTCTAGTATACCAAAAGCAGCAATTTCAGATGGTATTACAATACCAAGTTATTTTTCAACAAATACCATTTCTACCTTCCACTTTCTAACCAATATTAGGAGTTTTCAAGACCGTTAAAAGGTAAAGAAGCCTATTCTCTTCCTCTACACTCTTCTAAGCTTCATTCCAGGTAGAATCCTATTGGCTCCAACACAAGGCCACCTGTATCATAGTACTGCAAGATTTCATTTAAACTGAACAAGAAATAAACTTACCCCACCTCAAATAGCACAGCGTTATGTGAGTTGTCTTAGATAATACTCAACACGGTCCCCAACAAAACCATGTTCTAAGTACTGTGCTGGTTTTAGAGACACACTAATATCTTTATCAAGCTGAAACTTAAAAAGAGTAGGTACCTGGTAATGGCAGCAAACAAGTTCACAATAGAGGGTATACAAATCTTCAGGGGATTTAGCTGGCACATGACAATACGCTCAAAATTTAAACTCTGTAGGTATGAGAGACCTTGAAAATAAGAACAATTGACAAATAGGAGTTATAAACCATGCAAGATGAAGTTAATGTCTAAGAATTGCCAATCTGACCAGCCTGCACTGTGCACAGTGCCACAAAGCACATCCTCAGCTGCTTTCTTACAGTGGAGATCTAGCCCACAGCTTGTTCCGCACAAGAGCTACACTCAATAATGGCCAGGGCAAGGGGATCCTTCTAACACAGACCCTACACTTGCACACCCATTACAGGGACTAACAGAGGCACGGTCACCAAGGCAGATTCAAGCATGCTCAGTAAGTGGGGACAGGTATCAATGCTGAGGAGTTATTTGCATTATTTTCAACAGCGAGGGGGGAAAAGATCATTTAGCTTGGTAGGCATCTCATTTTATTCAGAGCACAAGAACATAAACTTGCCATCAGATCACTTGGCTGAATTGACCCATTACAAAAAACCAAATCAACAGTAAAACTTGCAAAAGAATCCAAATGCCATGCAAACTGAATACTCACCTTTCCTCAAATTTCCATCCAAAAGTTGCTTATGACGGAAAATAAGTGTGTAAAACACTGCCTGACATGTTGAATAAAATGGTCCATGGAGTGCTACATCACAGTAAGCATTGGCCCCTGTATCCTGATTGTCAATGTATTTATGCAACCAGTTCACCAGAAGATCCAGGCATGCTTTTACAGTGCTATAATGGAGAGGAGGGGCGGAAAGGAATATAAAAACAGCACATGAAATAATGTACAAAATAGTCTAAAGAAGTATTCAAGCATCAGCATGGTTATAAGGACATTGGTAAGAAAACCTCATTGTAAAAAAGGAGGCTCTGTTATGAGCTTTCTATCTCCTCATAAAATAACTCAGTGAAAGCCCAAAGTGCCAGAAGAGATGAACCCATGAATTCAAGTTGCATGTGAAGCCTACAGCAGACAATTAGATTTCTGGTCTACAAGCAGTACAGACAGATGCCTCCCATGTTCAACAATTCCAGTATCAAATTCAGTTCAACATTAAAATCACCAAGCCCAGCCTAAACAGCATGAAAATACAGAATGTGTAGGTAGAAAGAAGACATTTTCACCCATCTGCTGAATTATTTGAATCCATCTGTATCAAAGTATTAGAACTCTTGACTTCCCTGCCTTAGAGACTACATAAAATGCCTAACATTGGGCATTAAAAATATCTGCTTCTGAACATCAGATACAGTGGCATCCATGACTCTGCCTGAAGTCAAACAGACCTACCCGTGGTCAGCACTTCTCAGTAAGGGAAGCCTTAAACAGCGAGTCATGAGTCCCAGCAATCATTAGTCTGCATCCCATAAATGCAAAACTTTCCTGGAAACTCCAAGGCAATACTGAAACAGTATTGTAGAAAAGACAAACAAGACTATTTATTGCCTTAGGCTTACTGGCAAAGCAGTGAGAACAGAAGATCAGCACTGTGTATGCATGCTGTGAATTCTGCATTTAACCTCAGCTATTATCACAGATTGCTTGGTTTGCTCTTATGTATCAAAACAACTTACACAACTGGAATAAATTTAGCTCTTGCCAAGAAGCTGCCAATGTAAGTCCCAGCAGTCTGCCTGATCACCGAAGGATTGTTTGGATCATGCAGTTTTTTCCACAGATGGTCTAAAAATGCCTCAGCCAGCCCCTGGAAAAGAAGACACAGAGCAACCATGAGCTGTTATGCTGATGATACTGCTTAAGTAATAGATTCCTAACACTCAATTCCCATAATCACCACAACCAAGCCATTAAAAAAATAATAACCTACCTAATGGTTGCAGCAAGCAACCTTTCCTACACATGGTGGAAGAGCACTCTTCTCTTTGTACTTAGCTGTAAAAATTAAATGGAACCAGAAGTCCAGGAAGTAGTCAGCAACAGATATACAGGAAGTGTTTAAAAACAAGAGCAGTAAGAAGGTAAACATGAAGTGACCATTCACTGTGTCTTGTAGCCAGAGCGATCAGAGACATCCAATGAAGATAGCAGGAAGAGGAAATTTAGAGGAACAAAAGTGATTCTTCACCTGAAATGGTTTTAACGTGGAGCTTTTTGCCACCAAAGTTCACAATGACAAAAATCACAACTACAAAAAGCATAATATGGCATCTTCCCCTTAAATTGACCACCAGGGGCTGTTACCATAGCAGATCATCACTTTGGCTCAGGCAGTTACTGAACTGCTGCTGGAGGCTGAGAGGGTATTTTGAGCAAAGCACAACATGCTCACCCTACATTCTCTCCAATGCATACACTGCTTACTGCTGTCAGACACAGCATCAGCTTAAGTGCATCTTCAGATACTCTTATGGAAAAAGCATGCCTTTTCTTATTGTTAGATGGGAAGAGAAAGACCAGGAGTTGTTGAGTGGGGAACAAACAGCAGACAACTTTCAAACTGAGGAGCTGACACAGCATCACTAAGTTAGTTCTGGGGCACTGATGAGACTTGCTGGTGCACTGTGTCTTGAGTTCAAGAGTCCTACTGATTCCTGCAGAAAAGATCCATTAACCAAAGTCCTTCACACCAGCTGAGATTCCACTAGCTTGCAGTTTATGAACATGAGAAGAGCAACCACAGAAAGAAAAACTTGAAGTAAGGAGTAACTGGGAAAGAAAAGAAAGCAAAGATACTAACGAGTCCTGCTGTACTATCTCCAGACCAGAATTACAGCAGGGAACAACTATTTTTTGTAAAAAAGAGAGCCAAAATGAGGATTTAGTAATGACAGAAGACACTGCATTTTAAAACCAGCTTCTACTCACCAATTTAAAGCTACAGATGTAAAACATGAAGTACTGTACATGACAAGAGGCATGGGTTGGCAAAATGAGCTTGTCAAAAACAGAAACCAGATCCCGATACAAATCCTTTGTTCTGTCAATATCAAGCTTGCCTGTACAACAGGAAAGCAGAACAAAATGACCATTTCAGGGGCATGCAAAAGTGGCAACCTTCTAAGCTACTAAGAAATCCATAATGTCAAGCTGACTTTTCAGTTTATCTGACATCTAAAACATACTCATTATAATGAGACCTTACAGGAGTTGAGTTCTCCTGCTTTTTATGGTACCTATGGAGAATGTCTGTGTGCACACACGTACAAAACTGGCAGCCATGCAAACTTTGCAATCACATGTCAAGAACCCAAAGAAACCACTAAGAAATAAGTTACCTGACTTGTGAGGGAGGTACAACAAAATGGTTTCTACATACTGTTTTCAATATATAGATCTAAGAATTCAAACCTTCAATACATGTCAGTGCAAGACATTTCTTTCAGGTTTTATCCTTTAACATTAAGCCTAGCTGTAGCAATTCCAACTCAATGACATTGTTTTTATCTGCTTCCAGACCTTGTGATAAGGACTCGTAATTCTAATAGACAAAGCAATACAGAAGACTTCTGATAATCTGTAAGTTTTGTAGCACAATGGAAAAACCAAACCCCTATCTTCTATTACACCCTCTAATGACAGTTTGGGTCCAGTGTCATATAGTCCAGATGTCTCCAACTGTGTACCTCTGCATTCTCTGCCAATGAGACCAGGCAGAGGCAGCAACAAGGACTACAGTGTGCTGCCAGCAGAATTCTGCCAGTAAAGGGTGAAGGCTCTGCCTCACAGCAACATACAGAATCCCTTTTATCTTTTATCTTTTTTTACATGTTAGCAAAACAAAAAATTTGCTTATACTTCAGGCGTTCTTACCTCCCACGTGGCAGATGTCTTTAATGTAGGAAAACAGGATGGTCATCAAAATATCCAGGCGCTCCGCAAGTGGATGAGCCATCCTCTCACTCCTGGAAGAGACAGCTTTGTCTCCTTTTCTTTCCTCATCTTCCTCCTGGTAGATAAAATGGCAGTCACACAGCTTTTATGTACACAACAGAAAGACAGCACTCACGGGACAAGTGAAACTCAGACTCTCTTCCGGTGATATGCTGAACTTTTGTCTCTTTTCCAGAAAAACAAAAGTAGTGTCTGAATCCACAGCTTACTGTAAGCAAAGTTTTGTAAACTAAACTATTTCCCCCCCACCAGGAATTGTTTAATTAGCTTTATGTATAGCTGCTTGTATTTTTACAACATGAAATTGATTCATTGCATCTATGCTGGACAGCTACATGAATTAAATCAATAACCCCAGAGAACACATTACTCATTTGTTCAGCTGTTCCGGTTTCAAGAACTGTGTGTACAGCAGCAACAAAGCAATATTCCTGCACTGTCTTAGTTCACAACCACCTTTGAAAGTGCAAATCTACCAAAAAACCCTTAGAGTAGGCCAAGATAGCAAACCATGTCAAAAAGTCCCTCCTCTGTAGATTTTTCTGCATTGTCAGGGTTATTAGCATTTTCTTCAGCATCTTCAATATCTTGTTGTGGAGTGCTAACCTGCAGTTGCAAGTAAGAAATTAATTTTTGTAAGACCATGAAAGCCTTTTTTATTGTTTATGTAAGAAATGACAAGTGACTTCTAGACTACATTTTGCCCTTGACTGAAGACTTTTAAATGGAATGACAGGTACATAGCATACAAAACCCCTCCAAATTGCCTGAAACTTTACCCCCAGAATATAAGCCTTCCCCAGGCTGTTATACACTGAGGTTCTCAAAAGAGCCTTAAATCATTTATCCTCTCTTGCCTTCTACTTCAAAGTGCTGATAGAACAGATTATCCAAGCAAAGAGAAGCACATTCTCTGCACATCAGCACTGATCACCATGGAAGAGTTATTCTGATTCTGGCACAGACTCCACTCATAGTGTAATAGTACTCCTCACACAGTTACCCTCAGGTGTGGGAATATCTTAAATGGGAATGGAGTGTAAATTTGGTTGCTTTTATACTCATGATCGTGAGCGCTACTGTAACATACTTCTGACTGAGCACAACACTGAAGTGTATTTCATTTCCTGCTCTGTGTATTTTAACACAAGCTTCCTTAAAAGATGATACAGGACAAACTTACATCCAACTTCAACAGCTTTTCAATAATAAGCTCCAGAATTGGAAGTCTTAGAGTTGGAAGGTACACCGTAACTCGTAGCAGGTTATGAACGTAACATTCCTGTAACACAAAGTTAATTGGTATCTGTAAGAAAACTAATTGCAACCCTAATTTCTGCCCAGACTTCTTAGGAAACAACTTGCTTAATTTGTTACCTAAAGAGCCAGAAATAGGTTTAACCAGACTGTATTCAGTATAGAGCACATTAATGTCTAAGGCAAACATCATCTTTCATTTGCTAAGATGAATTATCAGTAACTTCTTTATCTACTATTTTTCCAACCACCTTCAGACAGAATAACTATAAATATTCTATAAAAGAAGTTAGTCATTTCCACTGGAGTTTGTCTAAACCTTCCCTGGGAAAACTAAAACAACACATTTCTTACTACATCTAGAACTAGCTCCAGTAGAGCTGAATAAAGTGAGACTAAAGCCATCTTTATTTCAGGCTTTTATAACACACTGGCAGCAATGCTGAATTCTATAAGTCAGTGTCCTCAGAGTCATTCTGATTACAATTCAAGCAGCTGAACAGACAGGTTTTGTGAGTTTGCTGTGTACCTATCCAGACACACACATGTACAAAAGGCAACTGCATCATTCACACAGCAAAGCTGTCAAGTCAATACATAATGCATGGCACTTTACCTACTTGAAGCACCCCAGAGTGTGTTTGTGAACATGCATTATAAGCCAACCTTTAATTACATGAGCACATATGATTTTTCCACAGGTGATCCAGCTTGCTCATCACATTAAATGGACAGAGCTAGTTTAATGAGACTGTATAAATTGGAAATATTTAAATAACAATGCATGGACCATGTTTTTTATTACACTTGACTTCAATCCTGCCCTGAAAACAGTTATGAATGTCTTCATAACCTTCTCCTCAATGCCATGTAAGAGCTATTATCCCCCTCATTTTACAGCCAGGGAATTGATGCCCAAAGTTATTTGGAATTAAAAAATATTTTTTAAAAGGGCAAAGTATACAAAGAACTTTGAACACTTTTCAGCACTTGATGAGTTCAAAACACAGTTCCAAATGAACTTGGTTGGTGGAGGAGGGCTCTGCCTTTCTGTCAAATAAAGTGACAACATATAAAGTTGGAACAAGTAAACATAAAGATCATCCAAGAGATATAAGTTGTCAGCTTGTTTTTCATTACCTATGACCACTACACCAGAAATGTAATGAAACAGCCTACTGGCAACTTGGATTTCACCAGTAACAGCCACTGCTTCCTGTCTGACCATCAAATCTCCTGTTCTGATACTTCCCAGTTTTGACAACAAATGAGACGGGTATCCTACCATCACCTTACTACACAACACTGAGATTCATCCTCAAAGAGGTCCATCTTGTGCATTGATTAAGAAAGCAATCCTGTGGAAAAGATATGCAGTGATGTCATTAAAGACTAGCATAATGCTTATGCACAAGGAACTAAGTACGCTTGGAAAGCCTTATACTGAACAGACACACTCATATATATATATATTACACATAGTTTTAAACAACACTCAGCAATCTGCATTCCATGCCACCCAACCAGTTGTTATACTGTAGAGTATATTTATACATTAAAAAACAAGGGACTAAGTAAACAAAAATATTCACAGCTCTTACCAGAGTTCTTTCTGATTTGTTAATGAAAGGGAAGTTTTCCACAAGTATCGGCATAAGAAACTGCGGTGTCCTACAAAAACCACAAATCAAACCCCAAAAGTTACAGGTGATTACCACAAAGCACTGAAGCCCCAGAACTCTAAAGACAGACTGGAATAAGCTTATTTCACAGCAATTTTATTTTAAGGTAATTACTGGTATAAAATCATTTGTGTGCAAGGATCACTGAACAGGTAGTAAGCGGCTAACTTTCACCATGGACTTGTTAAAAGCCACCGGCTACAAACACAACTTTCCCTACTTCCCATTTCCTTCAACAGGATTTTCAGGTGCTGATGCCTGTGGCAATTTCATGACTGGATAAAGCATTCCACTAGTTAGTGAATATTAAGAAAAACCATGCAACAAACCTAAATATGCTTCCAATTAGGAGGAAAGAAAGTAATTAATCAGTTCAGAAGCTTTAAATCTGGAAGGACAAAAGTCACACAAGCCCAGGGCATTATATACTTACGAAGGAACGTATGTTGCAACAGTTTGTAATGCTCTGTGGCATGTATTGAAGTTGTCAGAAAGGTCTAGAGAAAGAAAAAAGGTATTCTTATGAATTTGGGTACAAAGACTAGATCAGGAAGCAGCAAAAACAGTTCATACCAGCTAAACATTTGAAAGATTACCAGGGAGATAGCATTTGCCAAAGTGTTTGTTCAGGGGTTTTGTTTGTTTGTTTGTTTAGGGTTGTTGTTTGGACTTTTCTGGTTGGTTGGTTGTTTTTGTTGGGGGTTTTAGCCAGATATGGCGACGATGGAGATTCTTGGAATCAATACGGCTGACCAACATGATTGGGTATTGATCCTTTATTGTTCCAGTATTGCAGGCCTATGGCTCAGGCCTATGGTGAAAGCATGGCACAGTAAAGCATGGAAGGAGAGGAGACAGGACAGGCAGAAAAAGAAGCGCGTAGCAAGGAAACTGCTACAATTTATATAACCTTGGTATGCCTTGTGGGCATGGACTCATTGGTCCCCTAGGAGTGACCACACATCACACTATCATAGATTATTGGTCCAAACTATGGATGACACGCGAGGTTTGTTGATGCAGGTGCATGTCCTGTTGTCCCAAGATAATTCACTACGTTTCTAGCTACCAGTGTCTTGTTTTAGTTACAGTGCTGCAAGCACAGCACTGTTTTGGCATACTGGTAGCTGGCTCTGCACTTGTGCTGGGCATGGCCTACCACCATGTCAGGCTCACACCGCTCGTAACTGGTGGTCCCACAGGGGGTTTTTGGTTTGGTTTTTTTTTTTGAAGGGTGTACTGCTTTGGCTTTTTACTGCTAAAAGGAGTGTGAGAAATAATTCCAAATAAGATTCGTGGCAGCACAAGCAATAAACTCTGGATGTGCTGCCAGCCTCCCTGTGAGGTGTTATACACTCTCATACCGAATGCTAACTTTGGAAATGCAAAATTTAGCCCACAATACAAACATTAATAAGATATGTTAAACCTAAGCCTGCAACTAGATAAAAATCTATTGAAAGATCAGGTGTAATTTTCACACAAATCAAACTAACAGTTAATGAGGCTTCTACAGCAAGCTTTTGTAATCCAGTGTCACCAGTGAATAGCTGAAGAGTAGTCCTGAAAGATATTTAGCTACCTGTTTGTCTTCCCAGTATATACACTATGTGGTATTTTTGATATCTGTATCAATTGTATTTGAGCTTGCCCCAGGAATACAATGAAAACAGAAAAAGACTTGAGGATCCACCAAACTACCTAGTTTTATTGCAGGAAACTAAATGGAAGACAAACACCTCCTACGTTCCTTTTGTTTTAAAACAATTTGCCCAGGAAAACCTTCCCAGTTCTATTCAGCCTTATTCCTACAGGTACTGTATCTAAAGCAGTATTTTTAAGGATGGAGTGGATCTCCACAACACTGACTGGAGTACAAGAAAGTCTTTGACCAGGGAATTTAAGCATATACTGTTTCTTCATGGTTCATGTTAACTCAGCTACATGAATTTTGTTAACAAAGGAGCAGTGGTACACTGTACACTTCTTTAGTAGAGCTATTACAGCAGCATATACAAGCCATGCTTCCCTTTTACTCACTTTCATCATCATCATCAGAATCTGAAATATCCACATCATCTTCTCTGATGGTTATTCGAGCTACCAAAAAGAGAGATTATTATGTCAAAACTGTACAGTTCTCACAGGTAACAGTTTCAATGCCAAATCAAACACATTGGGTGAGTCTTCATCAGGACTAAAACAACAAAATTATCCACAAAACTTTCTAAAATAAGTTGTTAAAGAAAAATAGAATCATAGAATCAGTAAGGTTGGAAAAGGCCTCAAAGATCATTAAGTCCAACCTGTCACCACAGACCTCATGACTACTAAACCAGAGCACCAAGCGCCACATCCAGTCCCCTCTTGAACACCTCCAGGGATGGTGACTCCACCACCTCCCCATTTTGTTCACAGAACCAGGAGGTTCTTGAGAACATCTGACACGATCCTCACTGCAGCTTTTGGCTTTTAGTAATAACAAACTGACACAGTTTATCCTTTACAATGTATCTTCATAAATGGAGTCTGTATGAGGACCCATCTATGGCCACTATAACGTGTTGTCCAAAATCTACATATAGAGAACTACCTGTATCACAATTCAGCTATTCAAGTCAAGAAGGTAGTGAACAGGAAAAAAGCCCAATCCAGTAACTGAATGTGTCACACACTATACAGAATTTATCTAGGGAAGACACAGTGATAAGCAAACAAAGAAGATGAAGAGAAAAGTAACTTACGGGGGACAAACTGGGATACAATCATCCGGAGGCATGGCCTAAGATGGACAGTTTGTGCTGACACTAGATTGCCAAGAAAACCCAAATATTCCTCCACTACCTCCCGGCTTCTTCTCAACCATGGCAGCTTCTGAAAGCAAGCAAAGACCAAGATGTCAAAGAAAGATGTTTCCAGTACTAGTCTTAATCTTCCCCTGTAATGAACAGATATTTACCAGCAAAACGCTGACCAGTTGTTCAAGTTCTTTGGTCAAATATGCAACAGAAGCTCGAAATTCATGCAGCCAATTAATGATCTGGGCATCCTTGGAATAAACAGAGAAAAGAGGTAACTATTGCCATAAACAGTATTACCTATTGCTAGAAAATTACAAAACCCTTCAAAGTCAAAGCTTAAAATTGTAAATGGAAATTATTTTCACTTTAATGTACAAAGAATTTCTTTGATGTCTGTCTTCACCAATGATAGCTCTTGAATGCAACTTCTAACCAACAACCTGCCTGGAAGGCTTAAATTACAGACCGAGCAAGGCATGCTGGCTTTACATAGAACCTACTTGCAAGGAATGGTGTTCAGTGTTTCTAATGCTCCTTTTTGCCCTAGGTTAAGCAAAATGGACATTCAAGTCTTGAAATAAGAGACATCCTGAAACAGTAGCAAAGCTACCAGAAAATTTCACAGATTTTGTCTGTACACTCCACAAGGCCTGCTAAAACCAAAGTACCTCACAGAACTTCCTCTTTAAAAAGAAAGGGAAATCCATATAGCATGATGCCTACTGCAGCATTCTTCTCACAGCTTTGTGGTTGGAGTAAAAGTTTTAAATAAAACAAGACACCAAAAAGGACCAAAAATGGAGTGGGTACTCACAGCTATATGGAAGACCTGTGAAACAATATTTCTGGGTGTAACTATTAAATACATTTGTATCTCACTGCCTAATGAAACAAGCTTTTACTGAGAACAGGGCAAGTTAAACACTCATGTAAGTTAAAGGCTGTGAAAGTCAGAAACCATGGTTTGATCTACAGAAGTATCTGTAAATCACACATCAATGACCCAGAAGGATGGTTCCTGGAACAATGACAGACCCTGTAAGCAAGCAAAAAGTTTCTCCCTTTAGAGCCGAGTCTGTAAGCACATTGTTTATCACAATCCTGCATATAAGAAGTATACATGTAAAAACCAAACAAATACCCCTTTTTCAAGTTTTAATTCTAATAGCTTCCATAAAGAAAAAGAATATATTAAATGAGCTAAATGTTTACAGAAAAGGTTTGGATAAGCATCAGAATGACTTCTCTGATGATTATGCTCAGACAGACAAACTTCAAATCACCAGACCACTTAGTACCAAAACTATTACCTTTATGTCTGGATCTGACAGCTGATGCTTTAACAACTCAAAATCTGTGGTGTCACCCTAGGATGAAAAAGAAAAATAAGTACATAACTTTTTTTTCCAGAAAGAAAACACACATTTCACCACAGCAAGATGAAGAGCACACGTAAAAGAGAAAGCTCAAGGAAGACTGAAGCAACAGAGTGCTTCACCCTTTAGGTAATTTTCAGCTGCTCTCCTTGTAGACAGCACAGATCACCCCGTACCCCACGGCGTAAGCCACACTGCCGTCCATCTAGGACGTCACTCAGGTTGACTCACAGGGGAAAGCTTTTCACTTGCACAGCAAGAACACCTGGCCCAAGCCCACAGCACTCAGCCGCCTTCAGGTTTTTTCCCTAAGCTTTCAGACACGGTCTTGTGCAAGACGAAACTAGCCTGCACGCCGAGTGACATCCCGAGATCCAGTGCACGGCAACGCGCACAGCCTCCAAGAGCCACCGGAGCGGAACCGCGACGGCTGGAGAAGCAAAGCCAGAGTCACCTTTTCATACTTCACCAAGATCTCCGTCAGAGTCCCCCCGAACCGCACCGTCTTCCTGGGCGGGGAGCTGATGAACTCGTCCCCTCCCAGCATGGTCACGGCCCCGCACCTGAGGGAAGGCGAAACCGCATGAGCACCGGTGGGCCCTACCCGACCCTCTATCCCAGCGCACGGCCAGGGGTGGGCCACCCCCCGCCCTCTCCCCTCCGGGGGGGCCCGCCGCGATCCCGTCTTACCTTGCGGTGGCAGCAGCGCACGCCCCGCTAGCGGAGCAGGCGACGCCGCCCGCCGCGCGCTGCCTACCCGCGCCGCCACACGCCGCGCGCGGGCGGAAAAGAGCGCACGCCTCTCCGGAAGCCGAGAGCACTCCTCCCCTCACACCATAGAGAGGCGCGGCTAGACGGGCTACGGCCGCTCTGTCGCCGCTATCGGTGGTGCGGGCGGACCGAGGGATCCGAGCGGAGATGGGCGCTGTCCTCCGTGCGCGACGGAGCTAGAGCCGGGCGGGAGCTGCGGAAGCTCCACAGGCACCACCGCTAAGGTTTGACCATTGATCCCTGGGTGTAACGATAGCGCTCGTTCAGTACCGGCACCCACAGCCCGCGGGTCTCGAAGGGCAGCGCCGGTAAACGCATTAGTCAGCGTCTCCGTCGGAGTTCAACGCTCCCGACGGATGCAGAATCCCAGCTTTAACCGCAGTGCCAGGCTGGAGAAAACATTTTAAGTTCATTCGGAAGCAAACTCTCCCGGAGCCGGGAGGTCAGGGTGACCACGCGGGCAGCTGCCCGAGAGCGAACCCGTTGCCCACCAGACAACTCATGTTTTTTCAAACGTAGTAGTACTGATGCTTAGACGGGAAAAGTAAATGAGCCAAACGATTTACTCGAGGATAGAAAGGGACGAGTATCTACAAAGCAGAATTGGACCTTGGGAAGCAGTTGAGAGTTTGCTAGCACGGAGGCACAGCTGGGAAGTTTAGCCAAGTTTTCCAGGTGTTGTCATCACCTGTGTGTAGGCTAGGTCTGCCTTAAAATACACCACCAGTATCTCTCTTACTCTAAATAAAATGTGTGATGGACTCTTCTGCCTCTGAACTAGCAACAGCTTTTCCTCTCAAAACACTGCCTATACACAAATTGAGAAAATAATTGCCTGCTTCTGTTTTAAAGGCTGTAGGGTTTTTTGGTTTTGTTTGGATTAATACATGCCAACTGACTAAATTACAGGATGAAGCAGCTTTGAGATAACAGACTTCAGAAGGAATTAAACATTCAGTATGTAAAAACCTCCAGTAACTTTTAGGACCACCTCTGTGAGCATGAAGGGAAACATGCACTTTTTTCAATCTGAATACATAACATTTACTTCTCTCAGTCACATAAGATAGTTACAGTGACATACTACATTATTTGAACTTAGCCCTCTCAACCAGATGTACATATTTGCTTATTTTCTACACAAGCTGCTACTGCAATAATTTTCTCCCTCCCAGCAGCTCTCACCCTTAAGAGTCACATCAAACAGATTTTTGTAGAATTTACTATTGACTTTACTTTCTCCTTAGAGAAGACAGTCCCACTTAAAGTAAACCATGTATATATTAAACCTTCTTTTGATACAATCCACATCCAAAGAGATAACAAGCATTTAAACCTTTTACATAGTCACAAGTTATGAGGTTGACCTTCTTCCTTTAGTGGAATATAGGAAGCCAGTTTTAAAGCTTAACCAGCAACAAAAAAACCTCCTGTATAATCAAATCCTGTAACCAGAGTTGAGTTCTTTGCAGTTTGGGCTGTGTTTTTAGACCAAGTGCATAGGACTGTCCTTTATCCTTTAAGCCTAAAGGAATTCTAGCTTTAGATGCAAATGCCAGCGTTCACACCTCAGGAAGCAGTCCTAAATATGTACAAATGCTTCTTTCTAATCAACAATATAAAAGTTCTTTGAATGGACTTTGTGCTGCATTAAGCGACATCTGATAAGGATATCAGAAGACTTAAAATAGTGTTAATAGTTAATAGCCGTTAATGTTTAACTGCAAATAATTCAGTTGCCCGTTTCTATTTAGTGTTAACCTTCCTTATTTAGAAGGCAAACAGGTGGCATGAATGGTGACTGGTTTACATTTTCAAAAAGAAAGGCTCATAGCTAACAATAGTTATTGTTGCTCCACAGCAAGTACTTTTTATCTCATTGTTCACACACACCATACTAGTAACATTCCAGTGCTTCTCCAGAGTTAACATCCTCCTGTCTCAGCTCCTGTATTAATTTCTTAAACATACACACTGTTCAAAGTTGTAAACATTTGAATCCTATGCAATTTTTTCAGTGAAACTGCAACAGCTGACAACATTATAGCTACCCTTTTGCACAACAGTCATTAAGTACTGATATTGGATTTAAGATTAATTACACTGTAATCTACAGTGAACGCAAAGCCCCGCTCCATTCACTCTGCTAATTGATTGCAACACTAGATCAGAAAGAAACCTCTTCATCACATTAAGTATGTAAATGGCTGGAAAGTTTTGGCTTAGTTTATGGCTGCTACAAATCATTCCACTTAACTAAACATTCAATCTCATAAATCAATTTACAAGTGAAACTATGAGGAACCAGAAAAAGCAGTTCTCTCTGCTTAGAGCAACTGAAATATTGTGAAAGACACTGAAACATTGATCTATAGGTTTTAAAGGGAGGAGATTGTTTGGTTGGGTTTGTTTTTTTTTGCCCCCTCCTTTTTTTATATCAGACCACTGTAACCACACAGAGGTGTCACATCCCACTTCCTCTAAAAGGAAAAACACATTCTATATGCCTCATAAAACCTGCAGTTAATAAAGAAGAAATACTATTAAACCCTTTCAACTTCAGCGTTCATCTAATCTTGTTGAAAAAAATAAAAACATTTACAATGTATTTAAAAATTAGAATATGCATTAAAAAAAATACAGAAGTTACTCCAGTAATTTACAAGAGAACATTGAAAGACATGTCAATAGTTCACAAGGAAGTACGGTCACAGTGCTCTTAGTAAACATTTTCCTTAAATCCACCTCTAGTGTTTGATGACGTGTGGCATAAAACCAACTGTACATTACATTTTTAAGACTTATTCATGTTGCTAATGGTGGATTCAAACTCTTGTTAGTTCAAAACCAGAGGAACTCGTGAGGCATTTCTCACACAATCATTTTGGGTATCATTAACTACAAAATAAACCTTTTCCCAGGTCCTACTTCCCAGTTACATCTGAACGTAAATTTGTTTAAATTTTAGAAAGCATCACAGTGTTAATCACGAGAGAGAGGTTTTGGTGGTTCCCCTCCCCAAATGCTTCAGCATTAGAAAAACAATTCTCAACATCACTGGACTAAAAATGCTGCTTCTTTAAAGTCATATTACATCATTTGCAAGTATGAAAATTGTCCTGGTATAACAACATCTCTATTTTTCACTTGTATACTTACAAAACCCCCAAATCCAAATTATTCCAAAATAATGGTGCAACTTTACCAGAGTCACTCTAAATTGTGTATTTACACTATAAAAACATTCTACTACATTTGCAACTTTGCATCAGTAGTTTAATATAGATATTTTAAAAGCACCCTTACAAACAAAAGTATTGCACTGGCATCATAAAATTCACAGTAAGTTTAACTTCCAGACCTTGGTAAAACAGTGCAAGAGCTTTTCATTGTGCAAGTGCTTTTCATCCATACATTCCCAGGTTATTCAAAATAAAACCATGTCTATGTTACATGCTGAAGTGGTTTTTCTGTGAATCAGGTTTGTTTCCTTTTTTGAGTTTTTCCTTCTTAATTTCACTTATCTTTTGAAATGATGAAAAATACCCACAAAACACTGTCCAATCCAACACTGAAATAGGTGTGTTTGGCAGATACGGCTCTATGTGTCCATTTTATACACAGTCCACAATGGTTGCAGAGATTATTCCATGAGTGAATCCTATTGCATGGAGTGGGGAATTCTCTTTCCATAATTTGCAGCACTTCCTCCACTTTTTGAGGCAGTAACTTCGACAGTCGTGTCTTCAACAGATCTTGAAGATAATACATTAAGAAAAGGTTACTCCAAAATAGCCTTAAAACAAATATAAACCTCTTCATACAAACTCTAAACTGTTATTTTAAGCCAGTTGCAAAAGTATTTTTCCTCATGTTTAATAGCCAGCTGGGACCCAGATGAAAGATCCATCAGGTTAACAGCTCATATCCAATAGAATCAAGTGTGGATGTCTCAACAAAGGTGTAAGAATACAGCACTCCAGTACTATCTCCTCAAGATATTATCTCAACCTCCACTGGTCTTCTTGAGCCAAATATATTATCTTTGAACATTTTCTGTTTCTTTATCTGGCACACTTCAATTACCCAGCATATGGCAACTCATTGGTTCCTGCTTGGTCTTGGGAGAGCCATTTCCCATGTACCTTTCTCATACCAATTATGACTGCATAGACTTCTAAGGTATTTTATACTATGCATCTCTTTCCAGACTCATGGATGCCAGTCTCCTTGTTATTCCTTTAATACATTTAATTCCATGTATTGAGAGTTTTTATCTTTTTCACTTTTTCTACATAACTTTTAAGATTGGAAATTGGAACAGCATGCAGTACTCCATTAATAACTTCAGGAAGTTATTAAAAAAAGTAAACACACCATTTTCTAAGTAGTTTTCTGTAACAAAACACTCTTATTGAGGCAACAGCTCATTTTCCAAACACTTACAATTCTTATATTAGGTGAAATATGAAGGTAACAGCTCAGGAAGATCTTCTGGTGGCCAGTATGGTGTCACAAGTTTTGTGTTGCCAGTGGTGGTTGCAGTTTTCTTTATTTGTTTTGGAGGACTGTTTGTTCATTGGTTGGTCTGCTTGCATTGGCTTTTCTTGGTGCTTTTGTTAGTGGGTGTAGCTTTGGTTGGGTTTGATGGTTTTTTTGTAGGGTAGTGGTTTTTCCTCTCCTCTCTTGACAATATCTGCCCAAACATGTTTAACCCGTTTGGTTAAGTTCATAAATATCTCCAGATGGGGAGAGGATTTGGGCTATCAGTGAGGGATGATCTGAGTTAGAAAGTTGTTTACGAGAAGCTACAAAGTACTTCAGATAAACTTACATCCAAAGGGATCCCTGAATTGTCTTTGGAGGTTCAATTGTTTGTTACCCTTTATTTTACTGTGAAAATTAAAATCATGGAGTTCATTTTAAAGCGTGTAACAACTCTTACCCACGCCCTCTATCTTGGTTCCTTCCAAATTGCCATTAGCAATGCAGTTGAACCAAAGTTTGTTTACTGTAGCATTAGAAGCTACTGTGTACTTGGGAGAGCTTGTAATAAAGCCCTCTGCACACCTGCTTCTTTAGTTAGTAATAATAAGCCATAAATTCTTCCTAACTACAATCAGTAAGATATAAGTTTGAAAAATGTAAAAATAATGGATAACTTTCACTGCTGGAAATTTATTACAGCAAAACACATCTACACATGCAAGCTGAAAGCAGGACCATCTAAAAGGAGCACATGATCTACTTGACCTTGCTAGCTGCAACTCCTGTAATCATGAAAAAGGTTAGGCAAAGACATTTAACAAATGCCATTTCTTCCCTGCAAATATGGAGCTCTTTTAAGCTCTAAATGCATTTCAGGAAAAAAAAAGTCTAAAGAGTAGAATGACTCATTTTTAACAGCCTGATTTCTAACTGCACATATAGTTAATAATAAACTACATAGCAGTAACAAATCTTCTAAAGCTGTATTGCTGCTGGTTTTATTCCACCTACAAGTTTTCTCTTAAGCAATAGTTACCTATATTGCATCTCCCTACTATTATAACTTTCTCCCAATAAAATTCCATGGCTTTCATGAAGAAACTATTTCCACATGTCCTTTGTTGTAAGCCAACAGTAGCTTCAAGATTTAGTTTCAAGAAGTAGCAGGGAAAGCTGATCTTGTACACAGTGAATCAGAACTCTCAGATGTACAGAATCCTTCATAGTACAAAACTACTATCTATAATACAAAACTGATTTTACAGTTCCCTCAGAAATGGACTTGACATAGTGAACTGAAAGGTTGACATTCCTCCCTGCCCCTCTTTTTCAGGGCATTGAGCATGCATTTCTTACTACACATGCCATATTAATGAGCACACTGGGGATATTTTGAAAGGCTTCATCTTCGACATTTCAAAGCTGAACCTAGGTACTTTTCTTAGCATGCTGGATAGTAGCACATCTTTCTCAAATGACTGAGGTTCAAGACAGGTAGTTTAACTATTAGTTGTGTTTATGAATTTCAAACTAGCAGCTACAACTATGCCCTTAAGTTAAATACAAGCCAGCATTTCATCTGCTTTGTTGTTCTCCAAGAAGTATTTCGTATTGATGAAAAGGGAGCTTCCCCTCACAAGAGCTCATGTGGGCGGTAGTTAATGGCCATTTCACACTTACTTTCGGCGGTGCTTAGTCAGGATCAGTTCAGAAGAGCACACAGCTCCTGTGCCTACACTCTGATAGACCTTGCAGGAAGCTCTCCTCACGCGAACTCCATCGCACTCACGCTGGCCTTTTCCACACTGAGATGTCTACAGGAAGTATCGTCTCTGCCTAACCGAATTCGGGCCGTCTTTCCCACGGTTCCTATCAGCACCTCAGCTGAGAAACATTCTCCGCAACATTTTTTTGTTTGTTTGTTTGTTTTGGGGGGGTGGGGGAGATAAGGTGGGGTGTTTGTTTGGGGTGTTGCTTGTTTGTTCGGTGCTTTGTTTGGTTTTTTTTTTTTTTGGTGTCAGCTGTGAACGAGCAACCAACTTTTCCCTGAATCTCAGGGAAGAGCTTCTCAAATTCCAGACAAACTGAAGGTTCTCCCCGTCCCCAGATTCCCTTCCGCTGACCCCTCCCGAAAGCTGTAAACTCGGCACAGCGGCACGCCCCGGGACTGGCCTCTCCGCAGCCGCGGGCAGCCTTCCCTGTCTCACCTGCTGGAGTCGGTGGGGCGGCCCCGCGGGCCCCCAGTACACTGCAGCTCCAGGTCGGCGGCGGCAGCGCGGGAACGCGAAGCGGGAGCGAAGGCTGAGGAGAGACGACGGCCGAGGCCGTGCACCAGGTCCCGCAGCAAGCTGTCCCCGCGACCCTTAGGTGGTGCCAGCCCCACGTCGTCGCGCAGCTCCTCCAGCGGCACCTCCAGGTTACCCGCGTACCAGAAAACCCACCAAATGAGACTGAGGAAAATGCCGATGCCACCCGCGTAGATGAGCAAGTCAGAGAAGAACACGTCGGCGAACACGCCGGCCAGTAACACAGCCAAGCCTAAAGCGTCGAAGGCCAGCGCCAGCCAGAAGGCGACCACGCAGCGGCCCAGCCCGCCGGGGGCCGCCATAGCGGGGGAGCGGCGGCAGCAGCGCCGCCACCGCCGCCTCAGGCAGCCCGCACCTGAGGGGACGGCCTGGGCCACGCCCCTCCATCGCACCTGCGCGCGGGCCACGCCCCTGGCGGAGAGGCTCTGGCCACGCCCCAGCGGCCGCTGAGGTGGAAGGCGGGAACTGCCCTCACCCGGTGCCGCCCAGCGGTGCCCCGCTCACAGCGGCGCGGTGCAGCACACGCCCTGTCTGCAGCCCCTCTCGCTATCAGCGGTGTTAGGCGACCTGAGAGGGCCTTTCCTCTTGCCTTTAAGCCGTGGAGGCAGCTGGAGTTTCTTCCTGTCTTGCACCACCCGAGAGAATAGGAGGAGCAGGTGTTCAGGATGGGTCCGTAGCGACTGCCGGTGTTTTTGGAGTTGCCGAGTAATGGTCACTGTTTGGGTGACAGAGCTGGACCCATTTACCTGTACCCAGCCAAGACAGGGTTGCCTCATCTGCCTTAATCAAGACAGCCTACAGGGGATGCACCCCAGGAAAGGTGGTCTTGAGATTAATGTACATGTTGTGGATCTCCACTCTTGCAAGAAGAAACAGCTATTGGTAGGCAGCAGACAGACTACTTCAGGTACATGCCTGAGGAGGTTGAATACATCGGAAGAAACACCCTAGGCAAAACCAGCTTAAAGATACCTTACATTTCACTTGTTATCAGGTTGTTAACCTAAATATTTCTAACAAGTTCAATAGGTATCAAGATATTTTCATTATGTGGAACTAAAAAAAAGAGGGAAGCAGCTATTTCACATTTTAAATTGCACGTTAAATAGATTGCTGCTTGTGCTGTGCTATGCATTGTTCTTTTGTTTCAGCCCTTGTCCGTTCCATTACTAAGCTTTGCTTCTGGAAGGTGTCACATAAACAATATTTATTTTTTCCTGGAATAGCCTGTCTGCCCTTTGACAATTTGAGTGCAGCTAGTCTGGGTCAGGAAAAGTTAAAAGGTAAGAAATAGAGGCAATTATGATAATGAGTTTATTTGTTCCAGCTCATCAGTTAGGAGGAAACACAAATTACTCGTTACAGGCCTTGGTGAAAAAAGTTCTTGGGATTAGATTTTCTTAGGGTATTTTACTTCATTAATATATTTGTCTACCAAAAAGACACCACTGAATGACTCTATAAAATCTGTTACAACAAAAAACATTCAAGCGGACTGTAGCCTGTGTGTTTTCTTGCGTGCTTGCTTTGGTGTTTTTGAAGACTTCTTAGCTGACTCTATTGATTTGCCAGCTTTAGGTGCTGCAAAAGACTTTGCTTCAGGCTTTTTAGGAGTCTTTTTAAGCTCTTTCCCCTTTATTGCTTCCTTGGGCATGCTGGGCTGCTTGGCTTTTTTCTGTTTTGGTGATGTCTGGAGGTCAACACTCTCTTCTGTAACTTTATGTTTTGGTTTTGGAGTCTCCAGAGCCTGAGGTTGTTTTTTTCTCTTACCGAGGGAAGATTTAGTTTTCTTGCTCAGGTTTCCTGCACTTGATTTCATTTTCTATATTTAAGACAGAAAAAAAAAGAAATTACCCATCCACTTAAACATCTTTACTATTTTTCAAGATGTAAATAAAACTATTATCAGTGACAAATGCTTTCTATAGATTGAACTGTGCCCCAGCCCAAGTGATCTGTACACATTTCAGTCTTGAAACAGAGGATTAAACACAGGAATAATGAAAATAATGGAAAAAAACCCCAACAAAATAGTAAGAAAGTAGGAATATAACATGCAAGGATCTTCTTAAGCCAGTGAATTACTGACCTCTGCTGGCATAGCTTTAAACCAGAGTTCTAGACTTAATAGATTCAATACAGCTCAACTTCATTGGAAGTCCAGCTGTACGCATGCAAACTGACTGCACTCTTCTCTGTGCACTAAGCCTAAAATTCTTTGGAGTTCATCACATATTCCCAAACTACCCTCATGAAAGATGGCTGCTGTCATCAGAGCAACTCATAGAACTCATCTCTAGCCGCATCTATTGCAAAGATATGCTCCAATCACAAATGCAATATAACTAATTTGAATTTTTAAGTGTTACTGTTTTATTTATCCCACTATCTTTCCTAGATGTTTGTTACACATGAGGATATCATCAATCTGGTCCTTTAGCAGACATGTTAATGACAATGTCTGTATCATCTCTTAATACTGGCAACAATAAATCCACACAGTACTTCATATGCAAACTGCCAGCTCTCAATTTAGATTGTTAACGCTGCACACCCAGAGAATGTTGCTTAGAATCATAGCATTGTCAGGGTTGGAAGGGATCTCAAAGAACACCCAGTTCCATTCCCCTGCCATGGGCACAGACTCTTCAGTCTAGACCAGGTTGCTCACAGCCCCATCCAGCTTGGCCTTAAAAACTTCCAGGGATGGGGCTTCCATCACCTCCCTAGGCAAGCTGTTCCAGTGTCTCACCACCCTCATGGTGAAGAACTTGTTTTTCCTCAGATTTTGCAGCATTAAAATAAATAAAAACATTTTTCCAATAAATTCTGAAGTAAAATTTTTCATGATTTTTAGTATTAAGCTGTTTCTCAGTCATTTACCCTTTCTTCTGACTTCAGGCTTGTTATTCAACCTAGAACAATTGCTGTTATTCAGAAAAATATGTAAAAGGACAATAACCACCAGCTTCCTTTGTAACAGAGGAGAACTAAAAAATACATCCTTCCCCCAACTAACTACTTTCCCATACACTCAGCTCTTGCTTTTATGATATATTCACAAAATATTCAGTTCGCTTGAAGTGTGTTTACAGACAGTTCCCTAAGCAACAATGAACAACTAAACAGTTCAGAACATTTAGTTTTGACTGAAATGCAAGTCTCTCAAAATTATGAAACCATTACCTCCAGCTGATCTAAGATGGTTGTTTGTATAGGCACCAGTTGTGGAATTTCTTCATCGTCATGATCACCTGGTTCTTGGACTGCTGCTTTTTCTTTTATCTCAAGGTCCTGAGTAGCAGCAGCAGCAGCTGCATTTTTAATTTCAGTTGTTGAAGTGACTTGACTTGACTTAGTTTTTTTAGATGCCTTCTTGCTCTTGGGCTTCTTTTTCTTTCCCTCCTAGGATTAAGTGGAAGTACATCTCAAATCTTCAAGACATTTCTAAATCAGTAATAATTGCTTTAATACAGTTAAAAACAGGACTTTGAATACAGTTCAATAGACCTGGACTGGTCAACCATATGCAAATATGAAAAAAATGCATTATTTCCAGAAGTTCAGTGTAAAGGGCTCCTAAGCAAGCAATAATGTCAAGATTACAGTCTTGTAAGTTCAATATATATATACGCTCCAAAGCTATTTGAGACAGAACATAATAAGCAGAACTCAGTACAATGGAGCAGATTTTCTTTTTCCAGAAAGTCAGTGAGCCCCTCCTGTGCAAATATAGGAACCTGTGAATGATTCATATGCCACTGATTAGCCAACAGATAATGGATGCATAGTTTCATTCCACATATATGTTAATGAGTGGATTTTCAGAAGGCAAATATGAATAAACAACACAAGCAGAAGATCAAAACATTAATCTCAGCCCCCTCACTTCATAACTAGAAACACTTAACTTGCTTACTTCCAGTTTGCTTCACAACCCACCAGGGAGCTTCCAGTTTTGTCAGTATTACTATTTGAAGCACTCAGACTCAGGAGGACTTAACCCATGTGTAGCCATAAATGCCTGGGCTCACCTGCTAACTTTTAAACCCATCACATCGGACACTGATACATAAAAAGAAGCTGAAGAACTAGTTGTTCCAATTTGGTTTTATGGAAAGTTTGAAGCACTATTTTTTTTTTACCTTTACTTTCTTTTTTCTTTCAGGTGGCTCTCTGTCAAGCTCATCCAAGTTGGAGATATTAGCAGTAAAAATCGGAAGTGCCACTGATTTAAGTGTTTTGAGGTGAAGAATTTTGACATTTTTCCAATTCTGCAACAACAAAACCAGCATATTGTGTAAAAACAAGAAGGTTGAGTTATGCACTGGCTTGGCTTTAATGCAATCAATCAGCAGTACCTTTGGTAGCTTCTTAGCAATCACCTCAGCTGCTGCAATGACATTATTTAGGATCTCATCAGCTTTCATTCCAGTGTGACCTATACGTGCTGTACTGAAAGAAATGAAGAGCAATATTTATTTGGGGGCAAATAAGCAGACTTGATGCTGGGTTTAGACATATCCAGAAAAGAAAAAAGGCCACTCATCTGCAGCTATCTTAATTTGCACAAAGGATGGCTGGCTATTGCAGAAGCCTTTTGTAACACAACAGGTTTACCTGTATTAACCTTTCTGTATTTGGATATGAAACTTCTGCCTATTACTAAGCATATTACCAGTTTAGATCCTTTTAGATGCAAAATATGTGGGGGGGGGGAAAAGTGTTAGATAAACAGAGTATTTTGGAAGTAGTTCTAATTTATTTTGACAGTAATGTAGATAAACAGAGTATTTTGGAAGTAGTTCTAATTTATTTTGACAGTAATGTGTTTCTAAGATTGTACCTGCTGTTTGACAGCAACCTAAGATTCCTCAGGTATAAGGAAAAAGAGACAAAAAGTAAAACTTGGCAGTGAGAATTCTTAATAAGAACTACTGACTTCGTTACGCAGATTAAGGTTCAAAATGGCCCACACCTGCAACGGTGACCCTTAACCTCTTTTATTCACAATATCAGTGGAATGAAAGAACTCACTTAGAATTCCTACAATTGAGGTAGAACCATCCTGCAAGCAAAGTCATTAATCTACTCATACTTACTAACAGCACCCTTTGTTGTTAACTGAGAGCGTAGTCCCCTGGATATGCTTATTAATTTCCTTAGCCAGATTCTTGGCTTTCAGGTTTACAGATACAGGCGTCCTAGAAAAGAAAGGCAGAGGATTACAGCAAAATCAAAGAAACCCAACCCCACTCTAAACCCCACCCAACCAAAGCTTTACTGAGAAGAATGTAATCTTAAAGAAGATAATGCAAAGTGGATATACAGAATTGAAAGACCTACTTTTTCCTTTCATAAAAGTGCCTTCCTAGATGCGAGGGCAAGAGCCTTCTGATGCGGTCATCAGACAGAAAGAGATCAAATCTGTTCAGGAGGCGACGCTTTGCTTCAAATATTTTATATTCTTTTTTGAGAGTTTTGTATGAGATGATCTGCAATGCAAGTAACAGTTTAGTCCCTACTGCTAAAAACACAGCCTAGCATACCTCTTAGAACTGCACAGATCAACTTGTGTAACCGATAGTCTATCGTGGAGCATTATTTTAGTATGCTTAAGACTATCAATAGGAAAAGGGTATGGTACTTTCTGCTTTAAGAGTCAAACATGGATCTCCTGCATAGTAACTGTAAATCACCAAAGAAAACTGGAGTACATTCTAGCATCCAAATCAAGGTGCAATACAACAATATTTCATAGTGTTACTGCCAATAGTGTAAACAATCCAATCCAGCTGCAAAGAACTTAAATATTCTTGTTTTTCCAGTTGCTTAAACTAAATATTGAGCATTTGTCTAGCAATTACATCTGACTGCTTGAAAACCTATTTAAAGATGAAGAAATTATTCTGAGTAAATACTGCAATTTAGAGAAACTAGTTTGAATAACCTGAAAAATCTTACTAGAGATCATTAACTCAGAACCTTGACAGTAGAATATTAAACAGCAGGAAACAAAAGCTACTTTTCCTTTTTGCTAGTTCAAGAGGAAATAAATGGCACTGTGGACTATACTATCATATATCTCTCTTACCTGGCTAACGCTCCTGATCCCATTCTGGATTAAAAGCTTCTTGTACAGATTTTCAGTCTGTTCTGATGATAAATTTGGTTCATCCTTTGTGAAGAGGCAAACCTCAGCTGTTTCTGGTCGGATGCCGTGGGGCAGTGGTCTAAGATGAGAATGAGAGATGGACAGAGAACATGTGAAAGGAGAAAAGTTTATTCCAGAACCAAGACTACACCAAGAGATCATTACCCCTTAGCAAGTACTACCAATAAGCTATGTGTCCAGATTCTCTTCTTCATTAATTACTAAACATTCTCAGGGGAAACTATGCTTTTTAAGTGCAGAGAACTGTAAAAGCTCACCAGTCATATACAGTGGCTCTGGTCAGATACACTGCTGAATGCATCTGTCCTGCCTGGAGCTGTTACCACCCAAGTTCTGGGAGAAGGACTTCTGTTTACACCATGGCTGCATCCAGTCCTTAGACAAGTCTTTGTAGTGCTGTGTCTCAGATAAATAGATGGGAGCTTTCCCAGTATAGCACTGCTACAGTTTAAAGTAAAACCTCTGGAATTCATGCTCAGGTTTTGGAATCACAAGAAAAACGAAGCCGTCTTGCTAATGATTTTGATGGTGGCTTGAAGACAAAGAAGAGACTGATTTCTTGAGCTTCAAGATTAAAATGCACATAACTTGTAACTGGCGACCAACAAACCCAGTACTCCCTGTGTGCTCGAAGCAGGCAGAGCCGAGCTTCGCGTTACAGCGGAAGTGGGGGCAGGCAAGTGCTCGGAAGGGAGCTGCCAGGACAGAATCGTGGCAGCCAAACCCCTTAAGCTCACAATCAACCATGTGCTCTTTTCCAGGCCAAAGGACGCGAGCGACCCCTGTAACCACACGGCTCGAGAGAATCTCTTACATTTTGATGACCTTTGCCGCACGCGGCACCTTCCAGACCGTCACCATGAGGTGCACGTTCTCGCTCTCGTTGAGGAGAAGCGCCTTCCCCTTGGCCTTGCTTCTGGCGAACGCCAGGAGAGCCTCCACCGCCTTCTTTACCTGCAACGGCACGGCAGCCGCCGGAATTACGTTATGTTACAACCCAACGCGGCCCGGCCCAGCTGCGCTCCCGCCGCCCCACAGTACCTGCTCCCGCTCCAGCTGCCCCGATCCCTTCGCCATAGCTCCGCCGTCACCACGTGTGGCTATCACGCCTGCGCGCAGGCACCTCCGGGGCACGGCAGGGCACCTCCGGGGCGGGGGCCGGGGCCGCACAGCGTAGCGTTCGTGAGGCGCTTCCGCCGCGCCGCGGTCGCTGTTCTGCGACGGTCTGTCCCCCTTCTTGGGCTCTGGTGTGTCTTCAGCAGCGGGGTTATCCACAGCTCAGGCTGAGTTGCTCAGGGCTGTGTCGAGTCGCAGCCTCCAGGCAGGGAGATTGCGCTCCCTGTGTGGGAAACCTGTGTTTATGCAGGGCTGTCCTCACGGCCAGAAGGGGTTTGGCCTGCTCACCTTGGCATCTCGGTGGTGCTGGCCACCTTCCCTCCAAGTAACATGATCAGGTGGTTTGTGTTAGGCTCGCAGTCACCTCAGGACCTTTGGATCAGAGCTGCTCCCCAGCCAGTGCTGTCACAAGGGGCTTCTTCCCAAATGGAGATTTGCATTTGTCTTTGCTGAATATTGAAAGCTTTATGTTACCTAATCCCTCCAACCCATCTAGGTCTTTCTGCATGAGTGCTACCCTTGAGGATATTAAGTCCCCAAGTTTGATGTCAGCTACAAGGTTGATGTGACCATGCTTCAAGACAGTGATAAAGACTTTCTAGGATGTGTCTTAGGATAAATCCCAGCAGTACTGCATTTGTTACTGGCCTTCAGGTAGAGTACAAACTGTCATCTCTGTGCTGAAAGCCTTGTATTCAGGCAGTTAATAGCCATTTAGTTAATAGCCATTTAGTTAGCCACCCACCCCTACTATACTGTTTAAGATTGAAGATTGTTGGAGACTGTTGAAAGCTGTACTAAAGTTGAGATGCCATCCACTCCTTGCCCCTCTCTGCAAACCTCATCATTTTCTCATAAAAAGTAGGTTGGTTGGGATGTGTGGTTCCAGTAACTGTCCCTTTCTTAAAGGCACAGCCTTAAACTGTCACAGGATGTTTTACAGTTGGTCAAGCATCTCCTTCCAAGATGACCTGTTCAATTATTTTCCCAGGACCAAATGAGTGTCACTGGTGTGTGGCTGACTTGGATAAGAAATATTTCAGCTTAATGCAGCATGCAATGCACATGAAGAGTGGTCTTTCAGCTTTGCAAGTTCACAAATTAGTACTTACTCTTAGAAGGGAAAGCAGGTTTGTTTCTTTCACCAGTGTTATTGCTAGACACAACATATTCTGCTGTAGGTCTCAATGATACTTTGTGAATGTATATATTTTTCCTTAAACCATTTGTTGCACTTATTTAGATGCTAAGATTTAAAATGTTGAGATTGAAAGCTATTCTACTCCATTACTTAAAAGAATGTTTCTATATAGCCCTAATTTTATACTTTCTCCTAGCAAAAGGGATATAAAAGTAAAAATTGTTTCTGCGGAGGTCGGTCGGGCTTAGCCGCGCCTCCACCTCCGCAGAAAGGCCCTCTCGTCACCCGACAGCGCCGGCTCAGGGCGGTAGCGTGGTCCGGCCCCGCCTGTTATGGGCTGGGCCCCGCGTACCCGGCTGAGAGCTGCTTCGGCCGTGCCGCGCCGCTGTTGGTGCTCTGCGACGGGGCGGAGGACCGGGGCGGGTCTGCGGGTGGCACGGGCTCAGGGCCGCCTGGGACCGAACCGAACCCGAGGCCTCTCCTGCGCCGCTCCGACCGGGAGCCGGGCCAGGCAAGGTACCTCCGGAGGGTTGCCTTTTTCCGCACAGCAGAAGGACGGTATCTTTTTCCTGAACTGTGGCTGGAGCCGGCTTCAAACCACTGATGTTCTGCGGCTGCCTACCGCTCCCCTCCAGTACTAGAAAGGAGCTCCTAATCCCGAGCCCGGCGCGGCCCGGTAAGTTGCGTTGTTGTGCCGGGAGGGCCGGCGTCGAGACGCGACAGGTCGGGCACAGTTCCAGTTACTGCTCGGAAATGTCGCTTGGGTTCGTGAAGTCCTGGGGCGGTGGTGCCGCGGGGTTCCCGGAACGCGCAGTCTTCCGGGGAACGGCTGGGACCGTGGGCGCTCCCAGGGCGGGAGCCGCTTGGCCCCGTCTCCTCTCGGGATGGGTCGGCTCGGGATCCGGTGGAGCCCACGAAGTCGTTGGCAGAAACATCTCTGCTGGGAGCCCTCTTTTGTGGATAACGTCTGGCAGAATGGGTGCAATTCCGAGAAACGGCCGTTCTGCGGGAATCCCAGCCCGGCGGGAGCAGAGGAGCTTTCTTGGCGGGAGCCGCTCGGCCCATGGCGGGGCTCAGCCCGCGGAGCCCTGCGGGTCCTTCGGGTGCTTCCCCGAGCGAGGCTTACCGAGAAGCCAGGGGCCAGCTTAGGCTCAACTCTTACCCCGGCGGCTCAGAAAGCGGGCACCAGCGGGGAGCGGTTCGCTCGGCTTGGTGTCGGCGTTGCGTGACTTTGGCGCTGTTTCTCGACACATCCAAATTTATCAGTTTCCATTATTTATCTCGGATTTAAATTAGAAAATGTCTGAAGTTACCTTGCTGCCTGCAAACCACGATTTGCAGTTTGTCAAAGCACCGGATCCCTCAGGTGCCCCAGTTCCGTGTTAGTGTGCCCCTTGCTGATTTCTGCCATCCGGTATGGAAATCTTCTGAATCGCGGAAACCTCGGTTTAAGTCATCAAAATGCACCAGTTTCACGCTTTTTAAAGGGAACCCCTGTACTCATTTTGAGAGGCACTTTTCGTGTTTATGAGGGCTTTATCTAGATGTGCCCCCTTCCGGTGCAGAAATGAAGATGTGATCTATATGTTGTTGTCTAGTGTTCCCTAAGTGACATTAATGATAAGCATCTCGGACCACATGAAGGAATTTGTGGAATGAGGAGACATTAAAATATTAGTAAAATCATTAATTTTAAAAGAATAAAAGAGAGTATCTTTCTCCTTTAAATTTCTGAAGTGAAATTCCTCCTTGATTCATACGGTGAGATCAGAGATCCTGTGTGAGATAAGCAAAAATGCAGCCATTGTGCCCATTTGTCTGAAAAGACTAAAAATGGACAAAGCCTCTCCGATGAAGAATCCATAATCCCAGGACCTGGGTTTTTGCCTTTCAGCTTGCCCAGTGCTTTCCCCCACAGCAGTAGTGGGGGGAAACACAGTGATGTGTTAGCTGAGTGGAGAAGGAGCATAGGGGAGTGGTTTTCCCTTCAGATTGGGTGACAGATTGACCAGAGTTGCCATCCTTAGCTACTGGAACTTCTAAACACCTTCCAGTCTCCCCTTTCATACCAGTCACTTCAGACTCACCCCTTGCTTTCCTTGGATGTGTTTGGTTACCAGGTTTGCTGTGATTTTAGTATGTTACATACTTTTAAAAGATCGCTATTTCATTCTCTGTTACAAAGAAAAACTGCAAGCTAGCAGCCAGCAGGGTAGTTGCCATTTTACCATTTTCCCCCCTTGCACTGGATCTGTTGTCCACTATTAATATTTAAAAATCCAAAGTTTGCAGTTCTGTGAGGACTGAGCTTGTCTCCATTTCCATCAGTGTGTGCAGATTCTTTCTTCTGTGGGGCAGTTTTGCTCTGCCGTCTGCTGATTTGCGTGTGCTGGTGTGATGCAGAATGCCCTGCCAGAAGTCTAAAAGTTTCTTGGAACTCCAGTCATGCAACAGCATTACTTAACAATGAGCTGGAGAGCAAACACTTCCTCTCGAGAATTACAGGAAAAAGGAGGGAAGGAAGGATTTTTTTCTGAGCAGCAGCAGCAAAGGCACTTGTGTTGCTTTGGAAACATTTATTGCTGTGCTCAGTCATGTTTTGTTAGTTTACAAACTGTGAGAAGCTCCTCACTTGGCTATGAGAAATTAATCTTTTGAGTATATTCTTTATTACTAGATGAGCAGTAAGGCGCCTCAGAGAGGTCACAAAAGAGTTTCCAGTCTAATCTTCTGTTTTCACTAACAGTGTTCTTCTCTCTTAACCTCCAAGATCAAAATTGTTCATGTTTAATTTTTAGATGCTTCTTTTAAAGAGAGCTCAGTCATATATGAGAGAAGGGAAGAAATAGTGTAATATAATGTAACTTGTGATGAGTGCAGAAAGCTGGATTATGAGGCAGTTGCCTAGGGCATGAACCTGACAAAGTGAGATGGAGACTGACTATGAGTGAGGAGCTAGTACTTGTAAGTGTATTGGAAATATTCAAGACTCTATTGCCACATTTCCCACCAGCTGGATTTATGTAGATACATTTATCAGTAAAAGGTGTGGTCTTATTAAAATGAGTGAGGTTTTCTGCCTCTTACTCAGCTGAGGAGGAGCCTGGCTGTTGCCTACCTCATTTAATTCTATTTGAATATATGACAGCAGATATTTAACAGCGGGGCTTGGCATTCTTGCTAGTTTCAGAGAGACTGAGGGGACATGTCTTTGGCAGCATGCCTTTGAGGCTGCATGTCCCTGCACATAGCCAGCACCCACAGATGTACTTCCAAAAGTTTTTTGAGTTTTTGCCTAAGCTAGTCACCTCCCTGCTTTGTACCACAGCTGAGCTGCTAATCCCTCACCAGCTCCCTTTGCCTTCTGTGCTGGTGAAAAACTGGGTGAAAGAGTCAAGGGTTGTTCTACTGCTGTAGTTGGGATGGAGGGTATTGAACCACCATCAATAAATTCATTCTAGTGCTGTCATCTGCTTCAGAAATTCTGCAGAAAGCCCTCCCTGCTGCAGTCAGCCACACCAAACCATGAGGGCTTGAAATAAAAGATCTCACCTGGCAGCTATGCGGATGTGAGCAGAGCAAGTGGGGGAAAGGTAGCAGCAACACTAGGCCCAGACTCGGAGATCAGAAAATAGCAAGAGCAGGAGAGGAAGGGACAGGAGGGTTGTGTATGAATGGGCAGCATGTTGCTGAGCAAGGCCTGGCCCTCTTCACAGCGAATGCAGATCCTGGCTTGCACCACGGTAGGTGGTGTGACTTTACCACACACATTCCTTGTGACAGGAGAGATGGCAGCCACATCTAATCCAGAATGTCATCTCCCACTAAGGGGCCATATTGCATTGGCAAACAATCTTGAGGAAATAAGTTGTTTAAAAGCCTTAAATAATTATTTCATTTGTTTTCAGTTTACTTAGGCAGCTTTACTATGCTTAAAGAATTCAGTGCTGTTAAAGCTGCATAATTCCCCTTCTCCAGAGCTGTGAAGGCTGGGTTTGTGGATGGCTGGGTTTGTGTTTTGCCCCTTGCTGATTATCTCCTGTGGTAATCAATCTGCATCCTGTTGGAGCAATGCTCAGAGGCCTTTGCTATGAACCTTTTCAAGAGGATGATGCTCTTATTATCTAGGGTGCTCCTGGTGACAGGGCTTGGGGAGAATTTTTTGCCAATAGATCAGGCACTTCATTCTCAAATTCTTTCAGTCAGTGGCATTACAGGGCTTTGGTGACATGTTGGTTGGTGGTGGTTTGGTTCTCTTGCTTGTTCCTTTAATATCTGGCTTTTGTAGAAGCTAAATGAGTATGTCCACTGCCAATGGCAGTTTAGTAATTAAAACTTTACAGAAAAGTCTTGCTCATCTGTACTTTTTCTCCTGCACTTCCTGTTGTTCCATGGGCAAATTTTTGGTTCATCAGGCAGTGCAGCAGATGTGGATCCTAACATTTGCCAGAGTAGAAGGAAGAGCTAAACACCTTAGTTGGGATGCTGATGTAAACTTGCAATAATGTCTTCTGTTGGCAGAATTTCAGCACAAGTTCCTGAACCTGGCCAGTGTCAGCGATGGCAAGGTGCCCACATGTTGCACCACATACCCTCTGGATCCTGTTCTTTTCATGTGCAACAAATGAAGGTGTGTTTGTCAATGTTTTAAATTATTTTGGTGACATTTTTATCAACTGTGTTTTCCCATGACTAATAGATGACACTGTTACCATTAATTAACTAACAAAAATGTGTGACTTCAGTTACCAGAAATATCCCTAGAGTAGGGGAAATGCTTCGCTTTTCTTTGGGCTTTTCTGTGCCCTCTCAGTGCCTGAAACAGTGTGACTTCAAATCTTTCTGGCTCTCTGTACACTTCCACAACAGTGTCAAGCAAAAGCCAGAACAGGAAATACTGAGTGAAGTTAAGAAAAGGTGGTGCTAGAAGAAAGCCTGCATCAAGAAGGTCTGGTCAGCAGGGAGGGGAGAGCATACCTGTGCTTGGGAAGCTTTGAACCATTGTAGATGAAGCCTGTATACATGCTTGCAGTGACTTTGGTCTGACTCCTACCTGCATCTTGCCTTTGACCCTTTGGTACTAACACATTGTAGATGAAGCCTGTGTACGTGCCTGCAGCAACCTTGGTCTGACTCCTACCTGCATTGTTGCTTTTGACTCTTTGATATTAACACACAGGATGATGCTGTTTTGTAGCTAAATGATGATGCCTTTTAGATAGAGCTGTCAGATTTTCTATGGAAGGACTGTTGGATGAATTGTGCCTATTTCAATATCACTACTGCAGACCTTCTTCCTTTCCAAGACCACAGATGTCTCCAGAAGAGACCTTTGGTGCCATGCATCTCTTTCCATTTACACAGAACATGAGAAGTAACAATGCCTTCACTCAGTATGGGGTTTGGTAGCTCTCTTTGGTTAATGTGCTGCGTAGTCTAGTTTATTCTTTTAATTCTCTTGCTTCTCATCACGTGCTGCTTCTTCCTAGTTACGGCTGCAGCACACGTGGAGGAATTTGCCTGCTTCACTGACTATGACAAAGAGCTGGTTTGTCACTGGAAGGTGCCTGCGCAAACGGATTGCTCCAAAGAGTTCCTTCTCTACTACAGGAACAAATCTCATCCTCTGCTGTAAGTGTTTAATAAGATGTTACATTATCACTGTTGTAACTTCATACATCCTATAGTCCTCATCAGCTTTGATTTCCTGGCCCACCTACCATGAGGATCTGGGACAAAGTGGAATCTAGGTTCTTCTTGCCAGGGGAAATATGGCTTGCTGCAATTAACAGCATTCCCTGTTCAGTGGTCTGCTCTTCTGCAGACCTCACTACTGAGACCATTCAGTACAGACGAATGATCAGGTACTACTTGTAGGAGTGGCAGGGTTCTCATACGTTTACCCATTTAATGCAAAATTTTGTCTATCTCTGGAGAAATCTTCCCTGGTTCACCAGGCCGTAGCCTGTGGGACAGGTTCTGATCTCTGCACGCAGTCTGATTCCATGTTCAAGCACAGAGTGTTGTCCCTCTTCTGCAACAGGGCTGGTCAGCATCTCCTACACAGGAAGATGCGTCTGGGCTCTTCTGTTTTTCTCCATATGATTTCTCCATACAGACATCCGAATCAGCTCCCTGTAGCAAACCTGTTCCTGTACTAGCAAGCTGTGAGTCTGTTCCTCCAGAGGCTGCAGTGTGCTGGAGGGTGTTAATTTTTCCTCTGGGTATCAATCCCCAGCCTTCCTGTCAGGTTTTTCTTTTGTGCCGTACAGATCACAGAATGCTTTGGGTTGGAAGGGATCCTCAAAGATTATCTTATCCAACCCCTCTGCAGTGAACAGGAACACCTCCAACAAGATGATGTTGCTCGGGGCCCCATCAAGTTTGGCCAGGAATGTTTCCAGGGATGGGGCCTCAGCCACATCTCGGGGAAACCCGTTCCAGTATTTCCCCACTCTCATAGTAAAACACTGGATGTCCAAATACAAGTGTCCAAGGGGTATTTTGGGAGGATGGGTTGTTTGAGAGGGAGCTCAGTTTTGGTTTGAGTTTGGGCAAAACCCTTCTAGGAACTGAGCTTGTTTGCCTCAATTGTGATTAGCTCTACACACTGGGAAGCTTGATTGGAGCTTTCCAAGAAGCTGTGTGCAGACACTCCAAACATCACCTCGTTGTCTGCCTGTTTTCCAGAGACAGTGTGTGTGTTCCTGAGAATGGGAAGGACAGGCAGTGCACCTGCACAATCCATGCCAAGTTTTTTGTGTCAAGCCTGACATACATTCTAGCCTTGCAGTTCAATGGGACTGTCATGTGGAATTACAATGTTACACCAGCCCTGGTTGGTAAGAGACTGCTTTGTCACCAGACCTGTAATCCTAGCCAACTCCTTGTGTCATTGGAACAGTTTTTCCCATGCTATGCTATTTTAAATGTAAAATCCATTTGGCTTGGAAACCCAATTCTAGAGTGGATTCTTTAGGAAAGAGTGTAAGGAATGGAGCAAGCAAAGAATGATTCTTCCTCTAGCTGCACCCTATCAGCTGCAGTGTGTGGGCTTCAATGGTCTTCAGGCATTTTGCTCATGGCTGTAGTATTCAAGGTCAAAGAGGAATGTGCTTGCCCCAGTTTCTCAAAAGATGCCAGGCTATCCCTACTGACACTTGCTCTGTTCTTGTCAGATTTTTCATGCTGGTTGGATCAATGTCCTGGCAAGAGATTTTCACAGTAATTGCTGTTGGATTATAACAACCAGTGACAAAAAAGTAATGACTCTGCTCTTTCCCAGGGCAGAGTGTAGATTCGGTTTGTCTGAGCACCTGGTTTGTTTAGAGCAGTGCTCGTTTATAGCACTTGTCACCTCAAACAGCCAGGGAGCTCATTCACATTCGCAGACATTCAGCTGAGGTGGTTCTCTTCAGAATAGTTGATTATCACTGCTGCTTATCAGCAGAAGGAGTAGGAGCATGCAGCAGTTTCTAGGAGACAGGTAGCCAGGCCATCCTGGCTGTGATGTTGTCAAGTTCTGCACCTACCCCATAGTGGGCTGTTTCCATTTTTTCCAGGCTGAAAGCTGTAGCAGCAACAGGGTGAACTTGCAGTTTATCCAGCCAGCTGGAAGGTTCAGTGCTCATTAAAGAATACCTTGCCATTGCTGTGGTTTGGCCTTTATATCCTTGTGCTACATCCCAGTGTAAAGGACTGAATGCATTGACTGCAATGAGATCTGGTGTCTGGTGAATGTTTGTCTCTACTTCTCTCTATTGGTGCTTTCCCATTACCATGTTCTCCTTGATTGTATTTTTTAACATCCAGTTAAGCCAAGGGCCCCCAAAAATCTTGCCATTGAGAAAGCCGAAAATGGTAATTTCAATCTGAGCTGGGAAGAGAGCTACTCTCCTTCATCCATGCTCTCTGGACAGATAGTCATTTATGAAGTGAAATACTGGAGGAAACGGCACCCAACAGAGGTAAGAGACAGCCATTGTCTAAATTTTCTGTCTCCCTGGAAGCTTTCAAGTCTAAAAGGTCCTCTGAAAAGTCTTGAAAACATTTAATGAGTACTGGTGTAAGGGCCAGGAAGGGCAAGGCCTCCCATGTTGCTGGTCACACTCTTGTCACAGGTCACAGTGCCCCAGGGTGGTTCAGCTGGCTTTAAAGGATTGAAACTCTTCTGACTGCTACTCCAAAATGTTATGCTGCTTTTGATAGAGATTGAGAAAACAATGCTTCTGTTTCTCGAACTTCATTTACTCCTCAGACATCAGGAAGCTGGAGGCTGTTAATGACTCCATGGACACTTGAGGCATTTTGGACAGCCTCTTGAACAATTGGGCCATTAAGCTTGGGAGGCTTCTGGCAGGGAAAGCACATGCATGTCACAAATACTACCTGTTCCTGACAGCCAGCAGATGTCACACCCAGCAGCTTAGGTGTGCAGTTAGTCACCGGCTGAGCTGTGACGGGGCACTGGAACACACAGCACCACTGTCTGTCAACTGCTGTCACCAGCCCTTCACCTTATCAAGGAATCAAAAGGACCTTTCCAACTTTGTTTTCAGGTTTCTGTACAAGCAATTAACTACCAGGCTAAAAGCTTTGAAATTGTGGCAAGCTCCCTGCAGAGCGGATATGATTATGTTGCAAGTGTGAGGTGTAAGTACCCCAACTATCCAGCCTACTGGAGTGAATGGAGCGAAGAAGTTGAGTTTCACTGTGGTAAGTATTGTAACAAATAGTAGCTTGATAAAAGGATGGTGTAGGTTTATAATCCATATCATGCTCTCCTCTCAGAGGAGAGTTATGGAATCACCATCTTCATCCCTCCAAACATGTTGTGCATACATCTGCAAAGGCTTGCATAGAGACTAAACAGAACAAGGTAGCTCCTGGGGAAACTAAGAAAAGACCAAAGGAAGTTGGACCAAAGGAAGCCTTGTGTAAAAAGGGCTGTAAGGGGATGTGTTTAATGTACAGAAATTTCACGAGGCAGACCCCAGGGAAGGAGAAGAGACATTTAAAGAACAGTATTGACATGAGAGGAAGCGACTGTAAATGAACAAGAGATATTTAGGCTGCAAACTCAGCAATACTTTCAATGTCAGAGGGCTGAAGGTTTATAAAAACCTCTGAAGAGCAACAGAAGAGGACACTTTAGGGACTGACAGGTTTGCCTCTGGGAGCTGACAAGTGGCCTCACTGTACTTTGGCTTCTCCAGCTCCTAGTAACTGCAGTACCTGTGCTGATTTTCCTGACATGCTGTGCATCCACACTGCTGCTAGCTGTGTGTGTTCTGTTCTTTATCTGCTGGAGACTGTATTTTTCATTTTCTGAAGGAGCCCTTTTTTCAGGTGCAAGGGAAGATCAGTGAGCTTGGTACTGCAGGCCTTGCATGTGCATGCACATACACAGGTGTGTTTATTTCACAGATCCCCAAATAACAGCCGAGGATGCTCTGCGGATGGCTGTTCCTGTGTCCTGCGTACTGATCATGGCAATGTCTGTCATCTGTTACTTCTGGTTTACCAAGTATGTAGCATACACTTCACAGGTTTTACAGAGTAGCAGTTTGCCCAGATATCAGAATGGCTCAGTGTGTAGTAGGACAGCAATCCAATGTTTTGGTTTTCCTCAGCACCTGTATCTCGCTCTCCATGAGCAAACATTTCACAAACAAATCATTTGCATGCTGTTATTCTCTGAGCAGATAACTGAATATTCCCTATTAATCCTACTAGAATGGGTTGGTTACAATGTCAAAACAGGCTGTGGTTACAGGGTTTGTCAGGTTTCAGTCCTATCTTTACTGGAGTTCCAGTAATGATGGTTCAATATCTGTAGTTCTTTTCACTTTTTTTTTTTCTTTGTTGTGGTAATGTGAAAGCCAGGCCCTGTTTTGCCCATTGATTGAGGCATGATTAGAAGAACACAACGTGGCTGGTTGTGCAGAGCAGTCACACCAAACATCAACATCTTTGCACTAGGGTAATGAGAAGCAGCACTTAGAGCAAGCACTTCCTGTTGCTGCAATGCAGATGGTGGAGAGGGAGAGAACGGAAGAGGGAAGTGTGCACTGATGGAACCAGAATACAGTCAGAGAAAATAATGTTAATTCTTCCCTTGCAGAATGAAGAAAGAATGGTGGGATCAAATCCCAAATCCAGCAAAGAGCCATCTGGTTGTTAAAAATGTCAAGGTAATTTAAAGGTTTTGCAAAAAATACCTTTTTCTGATCACCAGAAGTAGAATGTGTTAAGTGCTATTATCTGACTAGTGCAGGGGATACTAAGCACAGCTCACATGTTTCCTAAATCTCATTTGTGTCTTTGTTAGTTTTCAGTTTTGTGCTACATTGATGAAATTAAATTCCCTTTCCATGACTTAAAGCAGAGTCACATGGAAAACAAAATGTAAGTAAGATAAAGGAAAAAACTCAAACACCAACCCCCAACAAATACTCTGCTTCACAGCATGAAATAGTTTTCTATAACACAAATGTTAACTGTCCTTTCTGTTTTACTTCCAAAACCAGAAGCTGCACAGACTGTCTGTCTCGAAGTTCATCAAGCCATAATAACTTCAAGGGAAATGATAACATCAGAAATGTTGAGAAATCTTGCAGTTGCCATAGCAAGCCTGGAGAGTGGTTTCCAAAAGGCAGCAGTGCAGTTCTAACCCCTGAGGCAGTTCCTGTGGAGTCTATAGAAATCTGCGAGTGTTTAACAGACACAGAGGCTGACAGCCAGGAGGAGACCAGTGACCAGCTCCCCGTGTTTGCACCTTGTGAGAGCAGTGCTGATGCTTTCAGAGAACACAATGATGCCATAGCTAGGATGTTCAGTGATCTGCTGGCAGGTGACAATGGTGTGCAAGACAAAGACCCAGACTTCACCAGAGGTGAGAATAAAACCTTTGAGAAACTTGAGTCAGGAAATGCATCACAGCAAAGTCCAAAGGAAAGCACAGCCCAGCATCAGCAGCCCTCTGGTATTTCTCATGCAGTCTCCCTTTTCACTGAAGCTTCTCAAGAGAACTACAGTTGTAGTACAGCCAGCAAGAATTCAGAACAATCAGAAGAATCCTTTGAATCTGGCTATCGAAGCTCCAGCATAAATTCTGCTTCTCTGGATGCAAGAAGTCTTCAATGTACAGTTCACCAAAGCCTTTTTCCTTGCAGTTCAGGAAGTCAGCATGATTCCTGTGTTCTGGTCCAGGAATCTCCAAATAAACCATCCTGTGGGACCAGAGAAGATGGTGTAAGCAGTCTTGCACACAAGAGTTTTGATACCCTTATGTTTCCATCCATGGGGCTGTGTAGCTCTGCCTACAAGAGCTGTGACACCCTTATATCCCCATCTGTGGAGCCCTGTGGTTCTGCATACAGGAGCTTTGATGTTCTTGTCTCTGCATTCAAGGAACCAACTAGCTCTGCCTATAAGAGCTTTGATACTCTTCTGTCTCAGTCTGTGGCTAACAGCAGCCTGGCTCAGTGTTCTGAAAGTATGTGCTCCTCACTGCCTTTGGCACAGATTTCAGAGACACCAGAACTTAACTGCAGAGATCCAATTTACCAGCCCCCTAGCAGTGGGACATGTCATACCAGCTGCAGAGAGCTGGGTTTTCAAAACAGCTCTTCAGAGCAGACTGATTTTCCATCCATCTTCACACCCGCAAATGACAGTGCTGCAGCCTTCCTGACAGAGGAAGAAATACACAAGCAAGTAACATATCAAAATGTTCAAAAGAAAGCCACTATAATACCTTGCCCCGCTGGAACTCTACCATCTGGTTATCAACCTTTTGATAATGCAGTTAAATGCAATGGCACATTCTGTGACCATGCCAGGGAGGGTAACTCTGGGTCACCGTACAAGCCTTTCATTCATCTTTTGTATAGCAACCTGAGACAAGCACCTCCAGATACCATTAGCTACACACCTGACCAGAGGACAGATGACCCCACGTGTTTGGTTGTGCAGCATTTTGACTGCAGCATTGCCCCATGTTTAGCCTCTAGTGAGGGTATTATACCGACCAGTGATGGCAGCCTCTGGACCATCAGCTCTGACAAGTTGCCTGCACGTCGCAAAGATGAAAACACTGACAGAGAGGAATGGCTTTTGTGTTTACTAGAGCAGAACTGTCAGGATTTTAACAGCAGAGGAAGGACTACAAAGGGAACAAAGCCTAACAGCTTTAACTCTGCTGGACAAGGGGTGCAGGAGAGAAGCAGTAATGGGCCAAATGCTGACTTTCACTGCCACACATACAAGCACTTGAGGGAACTTGGAAAGGCAGGGCAAAATAGAGAAGTGATGCAGCATGCAGCAGGCAGGAAGCATGGCTCAGTAGCTGCCCTACCAGAGGAGTCACTGGACAGCACTGGGTTGAACTTAGAAAGAAAAACTGCAGAGCCTTTAGAGCTCCTGGTCTCAGACGAGTCACCACCTCCTCCTTTTGTGGACAACTGTCCTGATTCTCCCACCATTCACAGTGAGGGCTCCCAACCGGCACCTGCAGTTAAAAAAAGACCAGTAGAACTATTGAGGGAAAACATACAGAATGGGAAAGAGATGGAATCTGTACAAGGCCTTGCCCAGGAGGACAACTGCTACATGAAGGTAGCCTAGCCATACTTGCCAAGACTGAACCAAACCAGTGTTTGGAAGTAAACTGTCTGGCAAATTGAAATGTTGCTTGTTTTTCCAGTTGTGTATGCAGCACAGGCTGCTGTGCTTCAGACACAGGTTCTGTGGGTTAAAGCCCTCATGCCCGCTGTAGGGCTGGCAGCCACCCATGGTGGGGACCCCTGGGGGACAGGAGGGCTTAGGACCTCCCCATCCAGCTCTCTTGGGGCAAAGCCAGAGCAATTTCTCTGTCTGTGATTGCTCTGCAAAAGTGAGCAGTAGGAGTTCTTGGTTCAGTACCTGTGGTCATTGCCCTGTGTGTTGCTTGGGAAGTTCTTGAAGATGCTGGAGAAGCTTGGACTAGATGACCTTTGGTGGCCCCTTCAAACCCAGACCATTCTGATTCTGTGAAGGTGCTGACACAGCAGGAAGTGGGACACAGGTGCAGGTCAGAGGGAAGTGGCTAACTTGCACTGCCAGCATCACACAGCTTCTGTAATTTGTGTATTGAGGAGGAAGGGGACATGTCCTGTGTGCAGCTCCACCATGGGCTCTCTGTTTCTGTCCTTGCTCAGTCAAGACCTCAAATAAAGATCATTGTCATTTGGGCTTAAACTATGCTATTATTGGTGGTTAGCTTCAAGCAGAGTTACTTCAGTCTTCCACTGTTGTAAATGGAATTGGACATTTCTAAGTAGTGTTCTCCTAGGAAGCTTATCCAGTTCATGGTCAGAATTCCTAAACTGATGGAGATGTGTTTTTTCCCCCCCTGCTGCTTGTTCTTGTCCAGTCAGAAAGGGAATTGCAGGTGTGGGGCAGCATATGCTTCTTGCTGGATAATTATTACAAAAGTTTTACTCGTGGCTTTGAACTTTTCGGGGGCATTGTTATATATTTTGGTATGGTAAATTCTGCTCTGGTATGCTGGCAGTGGCACAAAGAACCACCAGCTGATTTGCTGTGCATTAAAGTAGAGAGATGTGTCCTTGTGACTTAGGAAGCCTGACTTGCATTGCCCTTCACAAGGAAGAATCCACACAGGATGTGCTGAACACAGGAATTGGGTTGATGTGGTTTATAGGTAAGATTTTCATACTGCAGAGGTATTCTTCCCCTTCTCTCACTGTTTCTCTGGTGAAATCCAGCTGTAACTCTTGGAGAAGGGGAGCCCGATTGCTGTGCCTTTGCCTAACCAGCGGTGGTGGCAGACACCTGTATCTCAGCCCCTGTCCTATGCTGGGCACAGCACATTGCTGCAGTGGCAGCTGAGTTCATGTGCCTTGCTCTACTGCCGCTGTTTTGACCACCCAGAGCTGCTGCCAAGCTACAGAACACAGGGTTGTGACCCAAGATGGTGACCTGCCTGGGGTGTGTGGCAGTGCTGCCTTGGGGCTGGCTGCCAGGGCTGCCAGTGAGGCCGCTGGTCTGAGTGGAGTCACTCATCTGGGACCCAGCCTGTGCTGGTGAAGGCAGCTGCTGTCCTGAGACAGGAGCCTCCTAATGGCTGGGACTGTCCAAGCCTGTTCCTTTTAGCTACTGGGGGGCTCCTTCATGGACAGAGAATTACTGATCATCGTAAGTGGATTTTCAAAGTGTTTTCACTTTGTTTTGTAAGACTGCAGTGTGAGTGGAGGCTTGTGGCAAGTTTTACCCTTGATTTATTGTTATTTATTACTCAATTGCTCCACCTCCACATCTTTCTCACCTGGCTGCCTACCAGGTGTTAGCAACCTGCCTCACCATGAGTGAGATGGGTTCCTGAGAAGAGCAGGTGTGCTCCCAGTTGAGGAGAAGCTGGTTCTGGTGCTCTGCTTTTCCTCTGCAGTGAAGGCTCCAGCTGTGCCTCTTGTGCTGGCTCTCCTCTCAGAACGGAGTTAGCTCTGCACATGTATGGGAGAGCTGCTTGCAAACTCCTGTCAGTCACAAGGATTGTCACTCTCTGTGGAAAACCCAACAGCAGCCTCAAGACACAGGTGAGACCAGTACTGGAGCAGTGGCTTGAGTATGTGGGGTGAAATTCATGGGGGTAGGGACAATTTAATTCAGGGTGAAGTAGGGATCAGCTTTTTCAAGAGCTTGCTCTGTGTCTTGCTTTGGGGACCCTGTGTTGTTCAGGCAGGGTGCAAGGATGTCCCAAGTGCTTATCCATTGTGAGCTGCAAACTGTCTAAGAAAATAAGTTCTTTTATGTGTGTGACACAGCCAAAGAAACAAAGAATGAAAGAACCAAATGAGAGAGGCTTGCTTTCCAAAATCCTGATCCCTGAGTTTACATCTGACTGTGGAATAATGTGACAAAGCTCTGTAGTGAATAGTGAGTGAGAGGACAGTTTGCTTCCTGCTGGCTGTCTCCTCTGTAACAAAACTCCTCGTGGAGCATGTTTTGCACACTTTGCATTCTAGCTCTGCCAGCAGTGCTCGCACAGTAACTAATGTTGCATGCAGTTGCTCTCCAAAGAATAGGTGTTTTTGACTAGTCCTCAGGTGAGCAGGCATGCAGAATCAGATCATTTATCCCCTCTGCAGACTGTCAAGTACCAGCTCTGCTCCAGGCTTCAGGATGAAAGAGAGGAGAAGCTGGGTGCAGCCCTAGGTGAGCAGAGTGGGGAGCTGACTGCTGGGGTATGTTTAGGGGTAAGGGGCAGCTGTTTCTCTGCTCTTAGCCAGAAGAGTTGCTTTATAGCAACTGGCCCATCTGTGCAGCAGCCTCAACATCCTGTGCTCTGAGTACAGAGGCAGCTGCACTGCCATCAGCATGTGGCTCACAGCCTGTCTTTGACAGAGGGATGTCTGTGAGTGACCTGTCCCCCAGGCTGTGGAGTGTGGCTGGTGCCTAAAGAGCTCCTGTCCCAGTTTGTTGATGGATCAGCTGCTTCTCTGGTCCTATCTGTGCTCAGTTGCATAAGCACAGGACATTTACCACAGCAGTGTGGTGTTTTTCTTCTGCTTGAAGGTTACTGAGTTGATGACTATAATGTATCACTGGGACTTTCCTACTTGCTGCTGTTTCCCCAACTCCTTGACACAGAGGAATTTACCAGAAGCTGAAGAGTTTGAGGTTGGCTGCTTCTGCCCAGCTCAGCCACTGTTGGTTTCACTTAGACTGAGCAGCCTACACAGCACAAGAATTGTAAGGGGATGAGAAAGCACTGCACTGCTTTCTGAGGGTAGAATTTCCACACCTGGCTCAGGCTTGTAACCAGTTCCCAGGTCTTGTCTTGACGCCCTAGAGAGCTGCTGAGAACCAGCTCTGCCCTGGCCATGGCTGGCCCTGAAGTTAGCATTCTTGACCCTTGGCAAGTAGCCATCAGAGGTCTCTAGGATCTGGCTCTGGCAGGCTCATGCTGTGCTGCAGTCATTAACCAGTGCATGTGTCTGACAAGCTCTGGGCTTGAAGGGTACATGGGGTAGTTCATTGCTGTGTGGTCTGGTCCCCCACTGCCAAGCTGAGGCCCTCCAGAGGCATGTAGTAAGCTCCTTCACAAGATGAGCAAGGCAGCAGAGCCATCAACCTGCAACTCCATCCCACAAGTCTCTGGAATCAGATGGGATTCATCTGAGAGTGCTGAGGGAGCTGCCAAAGGAGTTTACCCAGCTGCTCTCCCTCATCTGTCAGTGGGCCTGATTAACAAGAGCAGTCCTAGACAACTGGAGGCTTGCCAGTGTGACACCCATCTACAGGAAGGAACTGGAGGTGTTTAGTGTGGAGAAGAGGAGGCTGAGGGGAGACCTCATTGTTTTCTACAACATCCTGAAAGGAGGTTGGAATGAGGTGGGCGTTGTTCTCCCTAGTAGTAGGTGATAGAATAAGTGGCCTGAAATGGCATCAGGGGAGGGTTAGGTTGCAGATAAGGAAAAATTGTTTGTTGCAAGAGTAGTCAGATTGGAACAGGCTGCCCAGGGAGGTGGTGGAGTCCCCATCCCTGGAAGGGTTCAAGAGTTTGTGGTCTGTCATGCCATCATCTGCTGCAGCTTGCTGCACAGAGGCAGCTTAGCTTTTCTTTGAAAGTGCTTCTAGAGCCGGAGGTTGAAGATAGCTGGTGTGCTTTCTCCCTGCAGAGATGGCAGAAGCTGTCCAAGGCATGCTCAAGGCTGTATCCAGCCCCAGGGGTGGAAAGCTGCTGCAAGAGCTTGGCCAGGCAGCATGGGTGGGGAGTGCTGGTTTTGTCAGCTGTGGTAAGACAAAGATCCAGGAGGCTCAGGTTCTTGCCATAAAGAGCTGTACAGCAGCAGCAGAGTTCTGCTCTTTGTGCATCCCTACAAGCAGACACCTTGGGGTGAGCTGATGGATGTTGACTTTAAACAGGATGCATGAAAGGAGGAGGCAGTTCTGCCAGCACTGCTGACTCAGGTGAGCACTGTGGGATTGTGTGGTAGACTTACTGACCTCATTGAGAGCCAGTGCTTTTTCAAAGCACAAACACAGTGTGACCTGGGACCAGTCTGAGAGTGGCTGTGGCAGGGGAAGGTGGAGAGGATGGGACACATCAGCTGAACAGACAGCAAAAGGCAAAGGCTTCGTCTGTGAAGCTGCTGCAGGACCCCAGCTGTGGTGTGGAGAGGGTGTGGGGAGAGCAGGCTTTCCTGTGGGCCTGGTGCATGCAGTGTAGGAAGGCATCTGTGGAGTACTCTGGGCACAATTTGCATGGTGCATATGAGGGTGGTGAGCCTGAGAAGAACTGTAGGTTTCTGTTCCAGATGGTCAGGGTGAGTTCACAGGCACAGTTATTCCTGTTTCTGTTTACCAGCATGAGTCTGGTGATTTCCTAAGAGAAGAGGCAAGCCTCTGCAATCCCCTCCGTGTGAGCTGGACAGGCACAGGGCTCTGTGAAGGTAAGCCCCTTGCCCTGGCAGTAGCCAGGTGGACCTCCTCCTGTTACAGCCTTTATGCAGAATTGCTTTGGACTTGATATTTGCTGGGGAGAGCAAGAGGCTGAGCCCAGTGTTGGTGTCTACAAAGAGATAATTAGCAAAGGCAAAAGGGAGGCAGGAGGGCAGGGGTCTCTGTAGGTGACACTCAGTATTCCCCAGAACAAAAGCAATGTGCTCTTTCCTCCTCTGTGCAGCATCCTGTGTCCCCTTCACAGACTGCCAGTTGGGGATCTTTGTTGTTTTTCAACCTGATGCTTTGCTGACTAACACCTCTGCTTTCTGCCTGCCTCATTCATGTTTTACCCCAGTTCCTGATCTTTGAGGTGGTTTCTTCTGTTGCTTTCCCTTCCAGTAGAACACTGTTACTTGTCTCAGCTGTTCTTCTGACATTTTTAAGTCATTACTTGAAGTAATGTATGATTTTCTTCCTCCTGATTGTCACCAGCCAGTAAAGGTGCCTTTGACCCCAGAGTTATACCAGGCTTGTATCTTTGCTGATGTTGCAGATATTGTTATCATTCCACTGTGACAGGGAGAAAATACAGAGGTGGTACTGCTTGTGTGAGGCTTTTTACCCACATCATCAGCTAACTACAAGAGTCACTAGTTCTCTTCTGGTGAAAGGCTCTTGCACCAAATCAACAGAAATCCCTGGCAATGGAACTGCTCCAGCTTTCCAAGAGCTTTACCCTGGGGGGTGGATTCTGCTGCTCTGAAGTGCCATGGAACCTCAATTGTAGAGGAGTCAGTGCCCACACAGCACAGAGTAGCTGTGGAGCTGTGTGCTTTTGGAGGTGGTCACTGCACACCCAGTGCCCTGACTTGCTTTGTTCCATGCAGGAGATGTGTCTAGGTATTGTACTCCGGTTGGCAACAAGTGTGGGGGCACCCAGAGATCCTGCCCCACCCTTGTGTGGGAGCCAGGCCACCTCCCTGCCAGTGGTTTGGGGTCTGCTTCTGTTGCCCTGGTCCCTAGGGCCAATATGGGGAAGCAGAGCATGGGGTTACTTGGCTGACTCCAATGTGGTGTGTGCTGTGCTTTATAGCCAGGGTTAACCATTTAATGCCTTGATATTGATGGCTCCATGCTGCAAGGCTCTAACTCTACCAGCCCCACTATGACCTTTTAGATCTGAGGCTTGTGAGTTTTTAACTACCCTCCCACATTTTTCTCACTTAAGAGTCAGAGAGCAGAGCAATACAGTAATAAATGTCGTGTGGGTGGGCAACTTCATTGCCTCCTCTGCTCACCACATCCTTCCATCAGTACAGTAATACTGGTACAGGGCTGACGTCAAGCACCATGTGTCATGAGTATTCCAATGCACTGCAGCCCTCGGTGGGGCAAAGGAGGCTGGGCTCTAGCTGATGAGATCCATTTGCTGTGCAGCTCCTGCATATGCAATGCCTGCAGTCACAGTGATGATTTAGCCAGGCTGCCTGTTGGAAGTGTTGGAGGGCTGAAATGGACAGCTGAGAGGATGGAGCAAGGTAATGTCCATGTTTCCACCAATTTTCCTTGCTGCCAGTTTCTTGTTGCTTGCTATCTGTGACTTCACTGTAAATCCTTCGTAGAGCTGCCATGGCCCTTGTGCCCCTGATGTCGTTGCTGTTGGCTTCTACTTAACGGGCAGCTAGAGCATCCTTCTGTCATCCTTTGGCTCTGTGTCTAGATGGCACTGCCCACAGATAATGGATTCTTCTCGAGAAGAAAGATTGGGTTTGCAAGAGAGATTGCTGCTCTGTTTTTGGCTTAGCTACAGCTATGACATGTATTTTTTCATGCTTGGAAATACCAGGGTTTGTGTTGGTTGGGGTTTTGTTTGTTTGCTTGCTTTATTTTACTTAAACTGAGTACCTTAGAGTCATCATCCATCTTTGGCAGGTTTTAGCACAGTATTTCTAGATCCTTCATAAAAATAGTCTTTGTAACTGTCTGTATGGTCCCATTTCCTCTTCTCTGCTGTATTTCAGCCTTGTGCCGTCGTGTACCTGTGCCCATCTGCACACTGGCTGATCATTTATTACAGTGCTCTCGCTTGTGTACCTGGGCATACTGCAGAGTCTGCAGCACTGGTGCTTACCAGCTGTACAATGCCTGACATTTAGTAAGAATTAAGTGCCTGTGTGTCTGCAGGATGCATGAAGCTGTCTCAAAGTCCCCATTTCACAGACAGAGAAGCTAAAAAGAGATGGTAGAAAGGACTCAAGGCCAGGCTGGACAGGGCTGTGTGCAACCTGATCTGGTGGAAGGTGTCCCTGGTCATGGCAGGGTGCTTGGAACTAGATGATCTTTAAGGCCCCTATCAACCCAAACCAGTCTGTGACTCTATGACTTTTCTAATGCCAGACAGGGGAATGGGTTCCAGCCTTCTGCTCACTGCCCACTGCCATTCTTTCCTCCAAGTGAACAATCACATGAAAGATGGAAGCCAATGGGAGTGATGTAGGAAAGGGGAGGCATCTTGGGACTGAGGTTTGCAGAGGGCCTGCCTGGAGGAAGCTGCATGTATCTGTAAAGCCATGAGTTCTTCCAGCCATCTCCAAGTCGACAGAGACATGGCTGCAGAGCTGCATCTTTCCAAGAGTTTCTGCACACACATCAATTCTTGTCATAGCAACCTGGAGCACAGCCAGGGGGTCAGACACATGCTGCACTGACACTTTCTGCGGTGTTCCTAGGGGAGCAGACCTTCCCCACCACACTTGAGTCGAAGAGCTGTATGAGATAAGTGTTGGACTAATCTGTGGGTACTGGCAAGGGTGAGAAATGGGATAGTGGAGTCCCAAGTGAGGAAGTACTGTCTTGTTGCTGCACCTGTGTTAGCAGATCCTCATGCTTTTCTGTCCCATTTTTGCTACTGTGCTTTTATTCAGGAAGCTTCTTTCTAGGTTGCAGTCTTGTATGTTACTCTCTTGCCAGTGTGCAATGGCAGTCTCTGCTATCTCCAGAAGTCATCTTCCTGATGAGCTACTTGATTTTGTCCTGTTCAGTCCTCCTTGTCCCACTGGATTGATGGTACTATTCTCTGAGCAGAGGAAGGAAACAGGGAAGGCACCAGATAGAAGCCACTGTTCAGTAGGTAAAAGCAGCAATGGTTTCCCTTGTGTTGCTCTGTCCATTTACACAGGAATGGGACTACAATGAGGGAGTTACAGAAGTGTCATGAACACTGGGGACACTGCCACTTGGATTCTGAAACAAGCAGTGAGTCTGCAGCACTCTGTGAGGGCCCAACCCTTCCTTCCTCTGCTGAAGTAGGGACAGTGAGTTGACTTTCTTGGCTTTATGGGGTGGCCAGGACTGTGGAGCTTGATAGGCACAAAGCCAGTGACACTGAGATGGACTTCTGCAGCAGGCCACAGTACTGGGTGCCACTAGTCCATCCTGCAGTCCAGGGCATCTGCTGAGTTATGCTCAGTGGGAGAGCTTGGAGCCTGGGGAAGAACAGCAGCAGCCCTGGAGAACTCTCTTCAAGGGGGAACAGGCCCATTTGGGCAAGTCATTGGCATCCTAAGCTGAAGGACCCTTGAACACTGAACCCAGCAGCAGTAGCTTCCAGGTATTTTGGAGGGAGGAGGACAACTCAAAAGGCAGGGGACAGTGGTGTGTGTCTGGGAACCTGCAGGCCCCAGTGGCTGCTCATGCAGCACAGCTCCTGTTCAGTGTGCTGCAAGGAACAGGCCCTCAGCCTCAGTGCTAGGCAGGCATGATCAGGTGCTGCACCAGGGGATGTCCATCTCCAGGACCTCTGTTTTTGTGGTACAGCCAAGTCTTGGCATGAAGTCAGGTGAGCAGATTCAGGTGGCAGGATAACAGAGTCCCTTCCTCAAAGGAGTGAGAATTTGGAGAAGAGCAGGGGAAGGATACTTGGAAGCACAAAGTGAAGTTAGACAGCAGGCTGTGTCTTGGTAATCAGAGACTGCACCAGCACAGGTAGTGGTATGCCAGTAGTTGTACAAGGAAAGCATGGAGAACTGGAACCAGAAGGATCCAGAAAAGGTGTTTCCACAAGGAAATCTACAATGCAGAAAGAAGGCCTGGAGTGTGGGGAAAGGGTTTTTGTCCTGCTGCTCACAGCAGGCAAGGGAGCCTGGCAGAGTGCCAGGGGCTCCTTGCTGAGTGGGAGCCTGTGCTTCGTCTGCAGGACCTTTGGCAGGGGAGGGGAGGCAACAGCAACGTGGCTGCTGCCAGCACAGGGCTGAGGTGCTGCAGCCATGAGGTGTTTTGTAGCACCTCCTGACTGAGCCTCGTTGACCTCATCTGGATGCTGTGGTGCCTTGAGAATAAGTCTCTAAGCTCACATGGGGCTGCAGGGGCTTTTTGGTGGCTGCTAAATTTATTTGAGTAAACCTGGGAAATTTTTAAACACCACAAATGTTCCCCAGTGAGAGAGGCCTCAGTGGCATTTACTCTGCTGAGTGACTGGGTGTTTGATGCTGGTAGTGGGGGAGGCAGAGGCTCCCCAGGACCTGGCCCCTCAGTCTGCACTGGGGCAAACTCTGGTGCAGCTGGAGGATGAAGTAATGGAGAGCAGCCCAGCTCTCCAGGAGAAGGATTTTGGGGTGCTGGCAGAGGAAAAGATGGCCATGAGCCAGCAATGTGCGCTTGCAGCCCGTTTGCAAATGGTTTGCCAAAATTAGGAACTTTACTTTTAGACACTTAAATGAAAGTGAGACTAATTCCACCTCAACCTTCCACATGCAAGTAGATGGCTGAGCTGGACCTCTAAGTGATTGATTGGGCATTTTAAGGTTTGTTTTGTTTGTTTTTCCAGGGCATACAGTCAGAACCAACATGAACAAACTGTGGCTCCAGAGTATTTCCTTCTTCCTTTTATTCCATTACAGTAAGTTGTCAGCTATGTCTTCCAGGCAATACACTCACAGGATTTACCTTGCTGTCTGTTGATGCAGGCTCTGCTGCAATGTGCATGGCATACGGTTGCCATGGGACAGCAAGCACAAGATAAGGTACCAGAAGAGAGGGTTCCATGGAATAACAAGTTAGGGAATTGTCTCCACGGACTGTGGAGGACAGATACAAGAAGGTGAATGGCTGGGCAGAGCTCAGCCAGGCTGTTTACCACTCCAGGGAGAAGCACCAGTGGGGAGAGAGCAGAGGTAGTGCCTGCCTTGCATGGAAATGGCTCCTGTCACCATTAGGAGTAGGATTTCTTCCCTAAAAAAAAAAAAAAAAAAAAGGTAGTCTCTTGCCATAGGAAAGGTTCTGGATATCCCCAGGAGTTACAGCCACTGTTGACAGGCCAGCCAGGAGCAGTGGAGTGAAGCTCTCCAGCTCTGAGCCCCTTTGCAGTCGCTCCTGCTTTCCTCCTTTCTTGGTGGTTTCTAACCAGCGTGCAAGCATCAGCTGACTCAGAGCTGACTTATTGAACAGGTCAGTTGGACAGAAACCAGCAGCAACAGTGCAGGGAACAGTGCAAGCTTAGCATTCCACATGCTGCTTCTAGGCAGAGCCTTGGACCTGCTCCAATCCTAAAGCATCAGAAAAGATTCATTCAGATTTGTATCTTCCTGCCACGTAGGACCAGTGTCATGTCTGGTCTGAATGTTGTGTAACACAAACCAGGGAATTACCCTGTACTGATTCCCATTTCAACCTAGTTAGATTTTAGTGTTAAAAGCATTTGATTTTTGCTTCTGAAGCTGCCAAGGAGAGACAATTCATCCTAGGTCTAACTGTGTTTAAAAAATTAATTATTCCCTTCTGAATAAAAACCTGTCCTCATCCTAATTTTGTTAACAGATTCTTGCCCAAAGATATGCTTGCAGCTTGCCAACTACCTAGGAATAGTTCATGGGATAGGATAGAATAAAAGAATTCTTATTAGTAATGCTTGTTAAAACTGCCCTCTCTAAAGGAACACAAGGGGTTTTAGAACCTTGGTTTGTAGAAGAGAAAAGTTAGGCCAAGGAAGAAGAGCTGTGCTCAGGCTTCTGGAACACTGCTTGTACCAGGGCCCTCAGAAGAGACTACTGAGGGTTCAAAATTAGAAGCTAAAACTGAATGAAAATTTTAGAACAAATTTCTGAAGTCAGGGTGAAATGAAAAAAATCAAAATCATGCACAGTGTCAAGCACATCATTTGAATCACTCTCAGTTTGATAAAGCACATGCACAACCCTCGGGGCCATCCCCAAATTTCTTCAGTTGCCATCCTGTCTCTAATTTACTTCATGACCAGCATAAAGTCTACAACTGCCTGCTAAGCTCACTTGAGAAGCCTGTGTCAGTTCATATGATTCACAGACACTGCGTATTGCTTTAGCATCAGAGTTTCATAGACATTGTAGTAGCTACAAACGTGCAAAAATGGGGGTTTGCCAAGATTCTGTGAAAAGCAAATTCTGAGCCTCCAGAGCTGGACATGAAGAATATTGTTGCTGCAGAAAGTAGTAAACAGAGAGAATGGTAAACAAAGAATTAATAAACCACCATTTTTCTGAATGTCCAAAGTGCAGTGTAGATGACAACCCAAAAACTGACTAGCAAAGAGTAGCCCTTGCCTTAGGAAGTGGAATCATGAACATGTTTGCATGTGCAACTGTTTCTGATGGGGTGATCTTGCCTCTTTCGTGTACTATGTGAGCAGAAATATTATGTGACTCTGCTCTAGTGACTCTGTAAGAGGGGACTGAGAGAAGTCTGCAAATTCAGTCACAATTCAGACATTTCCTGGTATGTGTGCTTGCCATTTCCTGCCACAGCGTTTTCAATAGATTTAGGTATGCCGCTTCTCTCGCTGTCAATGATTTGCCTCCCTGTAGAGGTGGAACACATCTATGCTCCAAGACTGGAGACTTTCAGGGAGGTTGGCACAGTGCAGTCTGTTCCCTTCAGATTTAGTGGGAGCCCCAAGGACTCTGTGTTGATATAAAGCTGTGCTTGCTTCATCAGGAAAGCTGACATTGTGTTTTGTCTTTCCAAACCTACAGCTACATGTTGTGAAAACCTGACCTGTTTTGTGGATTATGTACAGACCCTGTCCTGTCTCCTCAGAAGTGACTTGGGTGCCAGCTCTTATAACCTCACTGCAACATGGTATGTCTCACGAGGATGAGAACTTCAACTGTGGCCATAGTACAGTGGTGTCCTTCTGTCCTCTTAGGTAGAATTCTTGTTCTTGCTGCCATACTGCTTTTCACTTGTTACTTTTGGCTTCTGCCCTGGTTCCTGTGTCTCTGACTGCACTGCCTGTCACCCACTGCTACACTGACTTCCTCTTCTGCCCTGGGAATACCTTGCTCTTTGCTGTTAACAGTGGACTTTAACACCTGTGTGCTGGTAGGGCTCACACACCTTGTCCAAGCCCTATGTGGCTGTTCTGCCCCAGCATGGAAGTAGCTGGAGTCCTGGGCTGTGTGGCCATGGTGAGCAACTTTCCTTCCCTTCCCACAAACATTTCAGCATCGCTTTCATACTTCTCTCAAAGATGCTAACTGAGCAAGTAGAAGGAAAAATAAGTATCTGTCAAAGTTCAAAGGTAAATTTTTTGCTTCTTTTTTTCTTACTAATTTCAATGCCCAGCTGTTCATCAACATCTTAGTCCAGCTACAGCATGTGGTAGATATGACCTTGTTTCTTTGTTTTGGTGGGTTTAGGGTTTCTGAGGAAGACCCAGAAAATCCTGTGGCTGCCTGCAGTCTTCTGCAGCTGTCCAGGAATGAGAGTCACACACAGTACGTGTGCACCGTGGACATGACTCAGCTCCTGGCAGATATCAAAGTCCAGGTGGAAAGTGGTGAGGGACAGCATGTGATTTCCAAGGACTTTTATATGGGAGATAACAGTAAGTACAAAAATGGGGGATTTGATAAATACTGTTTGGCCTTGTGTGAGTCTGGGCAAGAACTGAAGATGGCACCCAGTGCTGGGGGGTAATGTTTGGGGTGCACTTGTACACACAGAGCACTGTGTTCTTACTGTGGCTAAACTGTGCAAGTGCTTGTTCTTGGCTTGAGGCTACAGGGTTGTAGGAATCTCTCTATCCTGCAGTCTAGTGCTGGGGTTTGCCCATTACTGCTTCTCAAGATGTGAAAACACCCTATAGGGGACCCAAAAGCTTGTATCTGGGGCACTTGGTACACAGAGATTTGCACTGGGTTTGTGCAGTGTCCACTAGCATCAGCTTTGCCTGGTATCTGTGTTACACTGAGGGGGATTTCCCTAACTGTGCAGGTGACCGTGACTACATAGAGCCCTCCTATGTCATGAAAAGAACAAGGTGTTCTAGTCTTTACAGCTCCCTGCAGGTATTAGTCCCTTATGCTATCTTCTGCTCCTTAAGTGATGAGAAGGTTCAGAGACAAGCAGAAGGGGTATTCTGAGAAATGTGAACCTGACTTTACTAAGCTGCTGAGGTGTGAGGTCCTGTGTACGGCTCAAAGCTGCTCAGCCTAAGAGGCAGGAACGTTGTGGGCCCACCCCTGCCAGGGCAGTTTTGGTGCTTACTCACTCACTCTGCATTGCTGATACTATCCTGAGCTGCCTCTTGTCTGCAGTCATGTTATGCAAGGTAACACCATCCTGTCTTCCAGTCAAACCCCAGCCTCCGTTCAACCTGACCGCCGTGTTCTCCGAGGGTTACAATATTTCCTGGGAAACCATCTACCAGAACTCTCCTTACTACTTCCTAAATGAGGAGCTGGAATACCAGCTGCGTTATAAGAGAAGGACTGACACCTGGGAGGTAAGATGTCAGTTTACCATCAAGTAGGACATCCCAGCAAGGAGGAGGTCAGCACAACCGGGACAGGAGTGCAGGTGTAGAAGAGCTGTCCGGAATCAGGAAGCAGAAACTGTTTCAGAAATACTGGGATCTGTGGGGAAGGTTGATAGTTCACTTTCTTCTCATGCTGTCTCGCATGGAAGGATCCTCCAGGGCACCATGCAGCTCCTGAGCAGCCATGGCCTTGCAGAAGCAGTGTGAAAGCAGAGGAGGTTATTTTGCAGGGCCCCTCACAGTGCAGCAGTGAGGGTAAGGTGGAGGCTGTCACTGCAGCTCTGAGGTTTCATAGGGTCATAGTATGTTAGGGGTTGGAAGGGACCTTCGAAGATCATCAAGTCCAACTCCCCTGCCAGAGCAGGACCATAGAATCTAGCACAGGTTGCACAGGAACACATCCAGATGGGTCTTGAAACTCTCCAGAGAAGGAGACTCCACAACATCTCTGGGCAGCCTGTTCCAGTGCTCTGTGACCCTCCCAGTGAAGTTCCTCATGTTGAGGTGGCACCTTCTGTGTTGTAGTTTATATCCATTACATTATATTGATGTTCAGTGTTTAATCATTCACAGACTCAGAAGACTAAAGCTGTCCATCAAGACATACGGACACTGGTGATCCTGCCAGGGGAGCTGCAGGTGAACGCCGAGTACGAGCTCCAAGTGCGAGCCAGACCGCGTGAGGGCAGCGGCTACGGTGGGGTCTGGAGCGAGTGGAGCCTGCCGCTGGCACTGACAACCAGGCCTGCTGGTACGAACCGTTGGCTCTCCTCACCCTTCCAGTTGGCCCAGTGTCAGAGAGTGCTTCCAACCCTCGTTAATGAGAACAAATTCTAATTAGCCTAGTGAAGACAAGCATGTGTGCTTGTCTTGGACATGGCCCCTAGGCCTGGGCTGATACCTGCTGTCTGCACACCTCACAGTATGGCCAATGGCAAGAGGGTGTGGTGGGACTGGTTGTAGGTTTGGGTGCCACAGCAGGAGTGGAGCTTCCTCTCCAGTGTCAAATGTCCAGGGTCCTGCTTGCAGCTTTCAGAAATGGGGGAGATCTAGTAGAGGTGCCTCCACTACTGGGCCTTAGTGTTGCCTTCAGCTGATGGGAGAGTGGATACTGCTCTCTGGACTGAATTCTGTATCTGGACTCTGATGTTTGATCATGCTGAGCATGGCTGTTTCATTTGGTAGCCACCATTCAAACCCCACAGGGAGTGTAAGTTACTTTAAGCATAAAAGTGCCCTGGTGTTTGGCATGGTGGAACAAAGGCTATGAAAATAGGGAGTCTATTCAAATAGAGTAGAGCAGGATGGCTGTGGCCAATGTCAAAAGCATGTGCTGAGACTCCCTTCTCTCACTCATCTGCAGCTTGAGCTCAAATGGCATGTGGTGCTGTGGCAGCAGGGTCAGGCTCTGTTTGCTAAGTGTTGTCTGTGTCCCGAGTCACAAAGGTTCTCCTTTCCATCACAAGTGGAGAGCAGCCAACAAGCACTCATCTGGTCAGCGTCTTTGCTTCTTGTGTCTCTGGCCAGCTGCACTCTTTTCACTATGGATCACCTATGGAGACATCTCTAATTCAGGCAGAGTTGGAAACACCAGGGGTCTCTGAAGCAGGGAGCTGTTGGGGTGCAGTGCAGCCAGGCCATAGGGCAGCTGAAGCCCTGCTCTATTTATTGATGAAGTCTTCTATAAGCATCCTCATTCAGACCTCATGTCTGGAGTGTTGGGCCCCAGGTGACAGCCTCATTGTCCCTAAGAGAAAGCCTGGGATAGAAATTGAGAGTGTCTTCTCACCATCTCCTGCATGTTGACAGCTAGAAATGCAAGGTGAGCCTGAATGACCCTGTCTCTTTCTCCAGCAGTGACACAGACAGCAGGCATGGAATGGCTGCTGCTGTTTGGTGTTGTCGTGGCAATCACTGCCTCAATCACAACTGTTCTGGCCAAACAGCAGAGGTAAGAATGCTTCAGGAAACAGGAGTAAGTGCTTCTGTTCTGTCTTGCTGAAGGTGAGGTGTTCACATGCGACCCTCTTTGATCTTGTAAATCCACGCACAGACACAGCTATGGGCCTGTGAGGGCCAGCAAAGTATGGTCTCCAGCTGGTGTACTGCCAAGGGCACCTTGCATTTCTCTGATGCTCTGCTGCCATTCAGCTGAATGAGACAAGGCAATAGCCCATGGGGGCTGCCCAAGGGCTGCCCAGAGTGCATAGGGCAGAGTCTCCAGCACTTACTGCTTTTTCAGGAGGGAAACAAATCAGCACCTCTTTACTTAGTGAGCCTGGTGTGCACAAGGCCTGAGGGCTGAACCCCACCTCCTCTGAGGTGCACAAGAAAGGCCATTAGATGGCCCTGGCAGCAAAAGAGATCCTTGGATCCTCAGCCACCTGCTAACTTGAGGCCATTGAGGCTCAGCAGGTGATTCAGCTGCTTGATCTGGAGATGCCTTGCTTAGCATCTGCAATATGTACTTAGCCCCAAAGCCTTTCTCTTTTCTTTTCCAGCTTGTGGAAGAAGGTGGCTTGCATCCCAGATCCTGCTTCCTTTTTTAGACCTCTTTACCTAGTGCATAATGGAGATTTCAAGGTATGAATGTGCTTCACAGTGTTCATTTAGCATTCATCAGTGATACAGGCCTGAAGTTTGCTGTGATCTGAGCATCTGATCAGTGACTTCCTCAAAAAGAACAGAAACTTTTATGTTGTTCTTAGATCAAAGAAAGACAGAGGCACCTTACTCCCAGGTATGACTGAATGCAGGAGGCTCATGATCTAGACATAATGGATGGCACAGGGCAGAATGTGATATTAATAGTGATGCAGAAGGGCAATATTCAATGTATGGGACTCCCTAATCACCTGAGTAAGTGTTAGCTGCAGCACATGGTGGCTACAGCTCTTTTGAGGTCTCAGTCCCCTTCCTACCCCTGCTTCTTTCTTGCCACTTTGAGAGAAAGGCTGGTCTGAAGTATAGCTGAATACAGAACATTGGAAAAAATCTTGCCCTGACCCCCTTCCCAGGGAAATGAGGTGAGGGAAGTGAGAGAGCAGGGCTGTTTGTGTGGGATGCAGATGCAGCACACAGAGGAGGAATGGATAAGATGACAAGACAAACGTGGTGGCTTGGGTTGGGACCTCTGGCTGATGAATGAAAGAATGCTGCTATGAGTGGCATTCTTGACTGCACAGAGAAAATTGCAAAGCCACAAAGATCTTTCAGAGCTAATTATTTTCAGTTACTTGCATTAGTTGTCCTGCAGCTGCCTGTGACTGGTAATAACAGCAGCTTATACCCTGCTATTTTGGAGATGTTAGTGATTTCAGAGTTTCACTTTGCTTCTAAAAGCCTAAGAGCTTTGGTCCCTTCTGTGGAACCCTGAACCTGATGGTACTGATCTCTCGATCTCTCTCTCTCTCCCTGTGCATCCTTTTGTGCAGAAGTGGGTTGGTGCTTCCCGTATGAATTTCACTGAATGGGGAATAGTCCTTCCAGAAGTCCTAGAAGTTTACACCATGTGTCCTTCCAGCAGCCCCACACGGGAGGAGCTGTGTGAGCTGAAAAAAGACCTGTCTTGCAAGCCCTGTGTGTCTTGCCTGACTGCCCCAGGTCAGGACAGCCAGTCCCTGCTGCCTGGTGTGAACAGCAGCAGCGGGACTGAAGACCAGTCATATGGGCACTTGTCCATTGATACTGTGACTGTGGCTGACGGATTTACACCTTGTAACTGCCACTGCAGCTGTAACCATGTGTACAGGGGACAGGAGCATACCAGTAAAGATGACAGTGCTGGAGAAACTGGTTACCCCAAGGTTAATGTTGATGATGAAGACAGAAGGAATGCCAGTGGCTTGCATCTGGCTGACCTGAGTGCAGAGGACAAAATACTTGCCTCAGGTTCTGTGTCCACAGATCACCTGAGGAGTACCAGTGTCCCAGCCCACCAGCAAGTAGAAAGGGCTTTGGAAGGGGTAATGGGGAGCATCCTAGAAGACCTCTGCTTGCAGCCTGATCAGTGGGATTTGGAAAACCCAGGTTCTCTGCCTTCTCCTGATGGTGAAAGTGTTTCCTACAGTGAAGGATCCTGTGACTTCTTCCCTCACACTGCAAGGCCTGGTGACAGCTATCCAATGATCTGTTTAGATTTGGACACTATTGACAGTGGCTTTGTGGACTCAGACTGTGGAAGCCCAGCTGAGTGTGAATTTGAGCAGAATATCCAGGCCAGCTGTGCCTCCATCCCTCTGGAGCTGGTGGGGGAGGACTTTCCACGGAGCTATGTCAAGCAGTGGGTATCCTGTCGCTCTAACAGCCCTGTCAGTGGAACACAGACAAGCTAAGGACTTCATGCTGCCTTGCAGTGTCCATGCTCTGCCAGCAGCAAGGTGTTAGCAAAATTCAGAAGAGAACCTTAGACTGTGCAAGCTCTGTTGCATACAGCTGCAAACTGTTAGGTCCACAGGAATCTCTGCCTGTTGCCACTCACCCTTGTTAATGTCTCTAATGTGATGTAATGGAGTTTTTCCTTTTATAATGCCCCTTATAATGGCAGGAAAAGCAACTGTCCCTTGAAAGTTACCCTTTACCTTATGTAGATTTGTACATTTTTTTACTATGACCTTATAAAGAGTACAAACCTTTAAATTATTTTCCCTGGTATTCTCAGACAATTTGAGAGTGTGGATGTGTGTGGAATCTTAGAAGCATAACCCATGGAAGAATACTTGCTACATTAAAGTTCTCTGCCCCCCTCCCCCCCTCCCCTTCTCCCCTCCCCTTCCCAGACAATATTGATGTTATTTTCCCTTCTAATATCTTTGGCTCTTTAAACACAGCTGCAATAGTTTGTTAATTATGGGAGGTCCCACCCCTGTCCATGGGGTATAGTGAAGAACAGTTCTTATATAAGCATCATTGAACTGAGTGTCCAAGAGACCAAACACAACTCAGGTTTCAGAAAGACTTTGCCTTTCCAAGTGGAGTGTGCAAAAGATAAGTCTTCAAAACACATCTCATTCCAGACAAACTCTCACCACCAGGGCTTTCTGCTGAATCTGCATTTCTCCCAGCATTTCCCAAGCACATTAACAGAAACATTGAGCAGCTTTTAGAACTAGGCAGAAATCTCAGAAATGTTCTACCAGGATGTGCCTGCAACTCCATCCTCTGCCTTGGACCTGGTCTGCTGCAATTTGCAGGTCAGTAACACAAAGTTTGGGCAATTTCTGCTATCTAATAGAGCCAGCCATGAAATTGCTATTTGCACTGTACTTGTGACTGTGTTTCCCTCCAGGGTCTCTATCTCTGTTTTGTTTAGAATTATTGTCTTTAGAAGTTAATGTAACGTTGAGAATGAATGTGAGGACTACGTATTGTGTGGGCATAGTGGTACTAACCCATGCTTGGCTCCAGATAATCTGATACTGAGAAAACCTCTGTGGTGAATTATTTTCCAATGCTGTAACAGTCTCCTCTTGCTGTGGTACAAAAACCCCTCTCTCTTACCTCTCCCTCATCTCTTACCCAGCCCCACAGCTCCCGAAACAAGAAGGAGCACTGCAGGGAAAAGAAGCTGTTTCTTCACAGGGGACTGCAGGGAGAGCTTTTCTATGCATCCCTGGTTTGATTGTTCAGAACCGCCCCGGTGTCTGCTACGTTGATTTTGAACCTACAGGGCTTAGCTTTGCCCACGTTGTTACTACTCCCTCGGCATAGCTCTGGCTCAGGGGCTTTCTGGGCACAGCTCCAAGACATCAGGATTTTTGTTTGTTTGGTGGTGGTCTTGCTTGTTTGGTTGGTTGGTTTTGTTTGTGGTGTTTTTGCAAGTACCCTGCGTGCCCTTCGCGAGGCAGCCGAGGATCGAGCTGGCGCCGCCGGGCGGCTGCCGAGCCGAGCCTGCCCGCGCTGCCGGCTGTGGCTGTGCCTCTATGCACTGGGCAGAAGTATCGCTGAAGGACTGTGACTGCAGCTCCACCCTGCAGCTGTCTGCACTGCAGAAGCCACAGCCTGCCGACTAACCCCAAGCTGCCGAAGGCAGGAAGGGGAAGCTTGTGTGTCTGCCTCAGACCCTTTCACATCTCGGCCCTGCAGGCGCCCGGTTCTGTCATTGGCGCCGCACTTACCGAATACGGCAAAGCAGCTCTCTAAGACCGAGGCTGGAGTTGGAAAGTAGGCAGGCATTCCTCTTCGTTCAGTGCTGGACACACAAGGGCATCCTTCCACCCAAGTGTGTCCAACAGAGAAGAGCTGTCTGCATTCAGGCACAGTCACTCCTATTTGGTAACTACTGAACACATTCACACATTCTCCTAGCACTCACTAATACGTGCAGCCAACACCTGGCACATATTCCTTGGGTTTTTTGGCATGATTCTCAAGGTTCCAAGACCAAGCCTGACCAGTCTGCTTCCCCTTATCTTTCTGTCCTTACATTGTTGGTAGCACAAGCTCCCTTTTGGGTCCCGGTATCTTCCTTCTCTACGTACTTGTCAAGCTCATCAGTCCTTATCTATTCAGCCTAGCAAGCATCCCTAGAAGTATCTATAGGTATTTATTTCTTTAAGAATTCTTCATGCTTTTCTACACAAGATCACCACAACTGCTGGAAGAGCTGTTTCTGTTATTGCTACACAATCCAGCTGCACATCTGGTAGAAAGTGGTGGTTTGGTACTATGCTGGGTGAGAATTTGCCTCTGGCCTCCCTAGGAGGCAGACTTCATGGGCAGAGAAGAGCTTGCTTTAATATGTGGCATAAGGATATTAAAATAAGGGAGACTCTTCCCTTTGAAGCAAACTATCTCAGTTAAGCTTTTGGCCAGCGAGTTGTTGACACAGTGGATATGGAGGGGTTTGAGGTTAGGTTTTTGATGTGGCTCCTAACAGCAAACTGCAAACTTCTCTGACCTAGCAATATCTAATTTGGAAAAACTGTGTTTTCCTGGGAATGATGGGGCCAGTGGTTGCATTGCAAATCCATGTTTTGTTGGGTTTTGGGAAGCCTCCCCTGCTCTCTAACTATCCTCTGTAAGGTCTTACTTTCACCCTTACCTCAGTGACCCACAGTGGCAGATTCTTGAAGAGCAATGTGAAGCACAGGAAAGAGTCATAACAGTGTGGTAAAGGCATTTGATGTTTAAGTGCTTGGCCAAGCAAGCCTGCTTGAAAGAGCAGAGTTGGAAGTAGGCTAAGCTATTCACTGCAGAGTATCTGCTCAGCCACTCCTGCCATGCCCAGGTAACCAGGCAATCCAATTTCAGCTTGCCTTGCAAAGGTGAGGTCAGTCACTGAGCAGTGGGATGAGGCAGTAAGATGCCAGCAGCACCACACATTCAAGCAAAACCCTTAGGTGGCTGTGGTCTGCTGCACTTGGCACAGTGTTTGCAGCAATCAGGGACACAATAGGGGACTTAAGATGTTGCACTGACCACACTGGTGTCCTTCTACTGAAGGACTTTTCCCTAGAGGAAAAATGGAAGATCAGATCTCATAGACTGCAGAAGTACTCCTGGACTGTAGTACTGATCAGACTGGCAGACTAACTATGTGTTTGCTAGCCAAACATAAAAGCAGGCAGGCAGAAATCAGAGTCTACCTGCAGCTATTTCATGATCCAAAATGTGCATCATTGTTCAAGCCAAGGAAAGCAGCACAGATAAGTGCTGTGTGTCCCAGGAGCTTCCACAGTAATGTGATGCTTCTCCTGTTTACTACATTTGCCTCAATAATGATCCAAAAGCAGCATTTGGTATAGGGTTGAGAGCAGACAAACAGTGGATGTTGATCCACATGGAGCACTCAGAACAAAGCAAAAAGAACTTCAAAGTAGACTCAAATCACTTGCTGAGAAACAGTACTTGTGAGACAGTGGAACAGGTGTACATGGGTCCCAGAATACAAAAAAGAAGATTGAGTGGCCTTTGGAGAGCAGGAGGCCAGTTAATGGTCTTTGGGATGAGTGGCACTTGGGTTATGGGGGAAGTGTGGAAAAAGGCAGCTTGCAGAGAGCTGTGTTATTCCTGTCAGCAGCAGTGCTCTGCATTTTGGAATAGTAAACTGAAAGGAAACTGGGAAAGGAAGTCTGTGCTTTGCTGTTTGAAACAAACTGCTGCTGAACTCCTGTACTGATTTATCTTTCTGCCCTGATATGGTAAAAGCTGCACATCTTGCATGCCTGCGATGTCTTTATGGTGACCTACAGCAGTAGGCTGGGAAGATGCAGGGATACAATTTGTCTCTACAGGAGATGTTTGCTGCTGCAGTAGGCAAACTACAGGCATCTGGCCAGTTCTGAGACAGCAGGTGTTATTTGCTTAAATGACACTGAAGGCTGCTTGCATTTTAGGGGCTTTCTGTTTCTGCTGCTGTTCAGGGTTCTTGTAATTATAAAGAGTGGAAGGTACACTTAGATGAGCAACCATGGTGTCTCAGGGGAGCTGGCAGATGTCATGCTGGATGGAAAAGGCCCTAAAGGGAAGCACCATAACTTAATCTGTAGTACCAATTTGGAAACATCTGTTGCCATTTCTGCACGGCCCCTGCCTTCCTTCTTCTTGGCCCCTAAAGCTACCACTGGCAGATTGCAACTCTCTCTGTGCTTTGCCTGCTTCTCTCTTCCCCTTTCCTGGTACTCGACCCATATGTGCACGACTGACTTGGATCCTGACTGTAACACTACCACTGCAGCAGCACAGCTGGGTATGGAAGGATCTGTTCCTTGGGCACTCCAGGATCTGGATGTGGAAGCACTGCAGTGCTTCCAGATCTGCCCCTTAGAGAACAGCAGAGGAAGGACAGGGCAAGGCAGCTCAGAGATGCCTCTGGTCTTTGAGCAGTAATTGGGCAGAGACCTTGCTGGATGGATACAGTCTCACATCCAGGCAGGGCTACAAAATGGCTTTTTGTCTCTTGGAGATTTTATCTGTCAGCCATTGTTTTGTATAAATGTTTGACCAGAAAAGGTACTTTTCTACTCGGTGAATTATTTGGCCTTTTAAATGTTAACCCTTTAAGAGAAATCCCCTTGTTTCTCTATCAGTAATGAATACATGCAGATGCAGCTACTTTAGCTCAATCTGATAATCTGAGCAGTTTTTCATTGGTTCTTGACATTATCTGTAGAATCGGGCACAGTAATCTCTGCTTTATTATGCTACTGTTGCTGCAGCTTGATCACCAAACCACACAGACTGAACCGTCAAGGGACAGGAGCAGTGTGAAAAGCGAGGCTTCCTTTGTGCTGGTAAGAGTTTCACGTACTTCTGGGCTGGACATTCCAGTACAGGATGGGATACATGATACTTTACTAAAAGTAGAATTCTAGAGTGTTTCTTTTACTGGGAATCTAGAACAGTAAGATCACCAGAAGGGTCTTTGCTCTTTTGTTCTGCTGGTTTTCTCAGCACAAAACCGCTCTATTGGGTTAATTCTGATATTGTTTGTGCTAGAAAGAGGTGTCTTGACAGATTTTTAGGTGCTCTTCTCTGACTGAGACAGACCAACATAAATGAATCCAGCCAAAAGAGCCCTCAATGTTTGGGACTTTGCAGACAAGAACATGCTTTTTAATATATGTATATCTCTGTATCTACATACATAAGTGTGTATGCATGCATATCACTTTATTGCAGCAGTTGTTCTTTGCAGCAGCATTTTGTCAGCCTTTGGGATCCAGGTCTCTCAAATCTAAAAGCTGTTCATGAGCACCAGATTGTGGAAAAATGGCTCTGCAAAGGTGAAGGGAGAAACAGGCTGGTTATATGGGGTGATCTCTGATAATCTGTGCTTTGTTCTCCAGCAGTCTGCACATTAATCTTGTGAAACATCTCTCTGCCCTAGATAAGCTTCTGTCAGCCATGTGCTTAGAGGCCTCAGTGTTCAAGAGGGAGATAATATAGCATTAATTTTTTTGTTAAAGGACCTACAACATATTTTCTTGCAGGAAGAGGATGATCTAAGGAGTGGGCATGATAGACAACCAGACTTAAGAGCACAATGGGTCACTCTGGAGAATGCACACTTGGGGCTGACCTTAATGGGTGGAGGGGTGTGCATGTGGGTCCAGACACACTATTCCCTGTCCCTTTTTCACTTCATAGATGTGAGTCAGTATCCTGCCTTCCATTAGTGCCTGTTGGTGCTACCTCTGGAAGAGACTGAAGCAAAGGAAGGGACTATAGCCAAGGAGCGCAGATCACTTATGACTAATTACTGAGATGTAAGGAGTGGTAGTAAGAGTGTTCAAGGGCCTAGGTCTTCTGTCCCTGTTTCCACCATGCACCACTCCTTGCACCTTGCTGTTGGAGGGAGGGAGAGCAGAGTGCATTTTGGGAAGGCTCAGAGCCACTGCCAAAACAGAGCCTGAAGCTTCTGACTTCCTCTAAGGTTTAGGTGAGCACAGAAGAGCATCCAGAGGTCAGATGCAAAGGCCCTTTTTGGTGAGCCATTAAGTTTCTCTACACAATTGGTCCATTTCCTTTTCTGTATCACATCAAACATAAGCTTCTTGTCCTCAAGTCACCAACAGCCTCTCCTTGTCTTCTTTCTTACTTCCATATCAAGAAGCCAACCCCTTCTGTGATGCCAGCTCTCACTTCCCACTAGATCATCAACTCAACTCCACCTAACCTTCCTCCATGCTACGGCTACACATACTGAAGGTGCTGCCTACAGTTCTCTTGAGCTACCTCAATCTCACTCTTCAAGTCTCTCCTTAAAGTTCTGCTTTGCTGTGTTGCTAAAGCTCAGACAATGTCTAGGCAGCCCCATGTTGAGGCTGTGCTGTCACATTTGGGTATCACTTCCCTTTTCAGTGGTATCTAACAATTTATTTTACCCTACAAATTCCTAAAAGCAAAGGACATCTTTTTATTGTGTGTTCTGCTGGACCCCCAAGGGTGGGTTGGGGGAAAATTCGCCAGAAGTTGGGATATGCAGCCCTGCCATTCCCTTCCCCTCCTGTCATTCTATCAGCTGTCTCTATTTCCCAAAAGTAATTTCAAGTGTTTTTGACCACAGTTTGTATAACACAGATTTTCCAAATGCTCTCAACTGCTTATGCTCAGAGATGTGATTGGTTGATATTACTAATTTTTTTAGCTCTTTTCAGAACTATTTTCCTTTTTTTCACCAACTTTTTGTTTAAAGTGCAAATTCCAGCTGAAGCAATAATGGTGTTCCAAAGGCTGCATGTAGCTGCAATAACATTTCTTTTTACTTCTATGCATCCAAGGGCCATGTGTTAGCTCCTTAACTGCATTCACATGCTGCAGGATCTTGTTCAGTTGGCTATGCACTATTTCCCTGAATAGAATAGAATTAACCAGGTTGGAAGAGACCTTTGAGGTCAAGTCCAACCTATCACCCAACACTATCTAACCAACTAAACCATGGCACCAAGCACCCCATCCAGTCTCTTCCTAAACACCTCCAGTGATGGTGACTCCACCACCTCCCTGGGCAGCCCATTCCAATGGCCAAGCTCTCTTTCTGTGAAGAACTTCTTCCCAACATCCAGCTTAAATAATTCTCCTGTAAGCCTTTCAGTGTTCCACGACCTACTTACAACTACCATTCATGGCTTCTAACACCAAAATTTGCATTTAAACATGCTGTGTTTGTTTCCAGGTGCACTAGAGAGCCAGGAAATGTCTGACATGCTTCAAACACTCTGGAACTGAACAGTGAACTTCTTGAGTGGGAGGAGCAGGGTGGGTGGGTGCAGTTGCAGCAATTACCTGGAAATATTGGCCTGGTTTAGTTCTGCTGGCCTATGTTTGTTTGTGTGCCCAAACAAATTCTTGTAAGCACATGGATAATTTTACTTAATGCAGTATTCTCTATTTCATGTTTAGTCAGTCCTGATGTACTTATCACAGGGATCATATGCAGCTATGATCAGAGTGATAAGCAGAAGAGACTTCACGCCTCTCAGCATCCCTCAGCTAATCAGCTAATGGTGACATTTCCTCTTGGCAACCCCCACTCTGAAGAAGATCTGCAGCAAAACAGGATATTTACTAAAAAAACCTCCCCCAAACCAACAACCCAAAACAAACAAAAAACAACCCCAACAGACCCAAAACTCAAAACCAACATAAATGAAGAGGTGGTGAAGTGGAAGTCAGAGAGATTCTTTTTCTCTCGACCAGTTTCTGAAACATTGTGATTATTTCACTGTTTAATTCAGAAATAGGACACTATGAACAGGCACAGTTACAGGAAACAGCTTCCTAAGTGGATGCTGCTGTCTAGCTTTGTGAAATCTGGGACTGGAAGGACATCTGGGTCATGGAGCCCAGCCTTCTGCTACTGTAGCCATCCGGTTGTTTAGTCCCTTCACTAAAACAATCCTAATGATTGCTGAACACAGACTCTCACTCACTCCTACTCAAGACTGCTTCATACCCTTGGTTGGTTCAAACCCACACTCTTATTCTACAGCCAGGCCATACCCATCTGGTCTTGTTCTGATGATGTACTCAGTGTTTTTCCTTTCCCTCATAAGAAACTTTGTGTGCTGGAAAATTGTCAAATCAGAAACTTTTAATGAAAAAGTGTAATTTTAAATGAGAACTTCACCCATTTGCAGAATGAAAACCTGGTTAAAAAGGAAGATGGGAAATGCAGCATAACCTTGTAAAGAGATAGACACACTTCAGATACCCCTACACAGCCCTTCAGTAACCTAGGTGGTGGCCAGACCCCAAGAACTCTACATCTCATGAGTGCTTTGACTGGGAGTGTATCAGCACTTCCCTCTGACCCTGTCTTTCAGAGTTTTCTTTTAAGGCAAGGAAATACTTCTGGGAAGGAAATATGATTTTAAGGTTCCCACACTGCAGATGAGAATCTCAATTACTTGTCTGGAATTGTATCTTGTGTTTGTGTGTCTGTGAGACAGAAAACTGATGGTCTTTTTTTTTTTTTTTCATATAGGAAATGGGGGAATTTCTAAACCAGAAAATTCCTAGGCTGGAACACCCATCTCTATCCCAGCTTTTGTTCCTGAGCTCAAAACCTTTCACTAGCTCAGGACAATTGCAAGGGGCTTACAGAAAGGCTCCCTCAAAAGTTTTGTGACACTAGCAGGTCAAACAAGCCCTCCTGTAGTGAACAGAAGGGGAAGGTGCAAAAGAGCAGTCATTCGACTCCATAAAAGAAAGCAAGAACCATCATTAAAGGCAGGCAGCAGTGTTTGTGGTGTTGATGGCTTTCAGCAAGTGACTGCTGTTGATGGGCAAGCTGTACTGAAGCTAGAATATACAGAAATTATGTCTGCTTTAGGAGGTCCCTGAGCTGCAAATGTTTAGGGGATTAGAATGTTCTCAGAGAAGAACATCCACGCTTCCCCTATTGCTGTGCCTTTCTCTAAGCGTCTGGTTTTGGTTACTGTCAGAAACAGGATGCCTGGAAACAAGAACTTTCATTCCAACTCGCTGTGGCTCTCTGCTGCTCTTCAACTGTCATAAAGCAGATGCCAAAAAATGCAGAAAGAAAGGAAGACAGAACAGCTCTTGCCCCTGATCAAATGGAAGGAATTAAAAATGTCCTTTCAGGCAGCTGGAGCTGGCATGAGAACAGTTCCTACAGAAGAAATCATGTAGCTGAGTTGGTGCTTTGTCTGACAAAGTCAAGGTCAGCCTGCATCAGGGCTGGCAGAAGCAGGCAGGTAAAGCTTCACCCTGCTGGCACAACACTAACAGAACTGCTTCTAACAATTGTTCTGCTTTAGGTACTGTCTGGAATGGGAGATGTGTGGCAGCTGGGTCTCAAGGTGTGCATCACTGCTGTGCTGCTCTTTCGTGGAGGAAGAGGGAGAGGTAAGAGATCTGGAATAGGTCCACAGTGGGAAGAGGGCCACATACATACAGACTCTAAAGTATGCAGCACAAGATCGTGTGACTGCCCTTTTCCAGTCCAAAGAACTGGTACAGCTGGCTGGCAATGCTAGGCCTAGGGGTTACATTCATCTTATGCAGTGAAGTGTGGTGTAAGAGAGGAAAAACATCATGAGGAGGTGTAGATGAGGTGTCAGTAAAGGAAGCACTAGCAAGTGATGTATTTGATGTACCAAGCAAGGTCTTCTCAGGTGGTACATGAATGCAGCTCAGGTCTCCTTTCTCTGCAGAGTTCCCTGGCAGCCTGAGCTGCCTGAATAACTACGTGACTACTGTGAACTGTGTGTGGGCAACAGAGGAGCCAATGGGCAATGGACCTTTCTACCTACATTTCACCAAGTAAGATTGCTGCACACCAAGAGCTATCTGGTGGTCCTGGCACGATGGTGCAGAGCAGAAATGGGGCCCAATCTGTCACCTCACCACACCCTCCCCAGGCTGCTTTGGAAGCTGCTCCCTTCACAGCATTTTGTTGGACTCACAGCCTTGGGGAGGGCAGCAGAGGTCCAGCACACATACTGTATGATCTTATGCTGGCTTAGGGCAGTGCTTCCTGTTCTTCTGACAGGGCTTTTCTCAGCATACAGAGCTTTCCCATCCCAGCCTCTGCTCCCCATCATCTGGGAACTTCCCCAGTCTGGCCCAGCCTACATGAAATTTCCTATTAAATTTCTAATCACTCCTTGTCTTGCTGTCTTGAAACTAAACCCCTAGTGGTGTATTACACATTAGTTTATTTATATATATATATATATATATATATATATATATACAAAAGAATTTTGAAGGTCCAGTGAGTTATAAGCTTCAGTAACAGATTTAGAATATTATGTGAATAATTTTTTCCTCTACCAGAAGAAATCAGGTGAATAGTTTGCCTCATATATTCTGGACTTCAAAATCTGTGAAAAAATGCCAAGCTGATGAACTGTGGCATCCCAGTTTATTGTGGGATCACATGCAACATGAAAGTCTTGCTAAAAAGTGGCAATATCAGATAATTTAATAATACAGTACTGTTCTCTGGAGGTATTTCCCCAAGATGTCAATAGTAAGCTGTGCTTGTGAACATCAAAAATCCCCAAATGGCAAACCAGCTTCTGACACGCTTTGATTTCAATGCTTGTTTGTTTGTAGCAAAAGAGGCTTTAATGTACGAGGTGCTAGCTCTGTGCTGTGCACTTGTACCTAACTGTCCACCCACTCCTACCCCTGCACCAGCTGCTTTCCTGCCCACAACAGTTAGCAGCCCTCTCACTTTCAGAGAGCAGGGGGCAGGGACCGGGTCCTGTGCACAGCTTTTGGGAGGTTTGGTCCTCTCAGCAGTGAGGTTACAAAAGTGTCTCCTTCTTCCCTCTTTAGCCCTGCCATCCAGCCAGCTTTAGCACTGCTTTCTCTGCCATGTGCACTGAAGAGTTTCATGTTCTTCCAGAACGTGGTTCTGAGCTAAGCTGCTACCCATTTTCCATAAACTGAAATCCACTTAATCATTATGAGTTCAACTTTCAGCCCTTTTATTCTTTTAGCCTCTGGTCCAAGGGCCACAATGCCAGCTGCAAGCTCACTGCCAGAGAGAGCATTCAGGATCAGTACCACTGCACAATCCGTTTTGCCAGACAGATCCTGGAGACAGATGGTTACAGAGTCTCTCTCCAAGGCAGCTTCTTTGGCCACAGTCACACCTATGTCAGCTTTCCAGAGTACAGTCCCCGCAAACACAGTGAGTATGAGCTAGGGCAGCTGCACAGAGGCTTTGGGTAAGTCTGACATGCTCTCAAAGAAAAAGGTGTCTTAAATACAGCAAGTGAAAATAATGGAAATGGACCAGACTGCCCATCCCTGGAGAGCAGACAGTGTGGGGCTTGAGCAGTGAGAATGAAGTCCCAGTGCCTCTGCATTCTGACTTCTCTGGGACTTCACAGAGGGCTGCCTCTGGAGCAATTTTCAAGCAGATTTCTCATCTGCATCATGTTTTCTTGTGCTATGGATAATGTACAATTGGATTGCCTGTATAATTGTGGGGTGGTTGTGTTTTGTTTTGTTTTTCCCTAAGCAATGAAGTGATGAGGAAGCAGAATCGTGGATCTAATGGCACTTCAGAAAAATGCTCTAGTGTTCAGGATCTCAGAACTTGTCTGTTAGTCAGTGTGCTGGAAGCACAGATGTGACATCCAGAGTGGTTCTTGGCTTGCAGACTATGCCTAGGGGATAGACTATCCCCATCAATTGATGGCACTTCTGTAGCTGTTTTAACCTACCCTGTAAGCTAATTTGGTCTACTGATGGTCTTAGTATCATTCTTTAGACCCAGCTTTATCTTCAGGACTTTAGCCAGCCAAGTATCATGCATCTTCTCTATTTGCAGTAAAACTGGATCCACCTTTGAATGTCCAGAGCAATGCCACTGCCAGCAAGTGTCAGATATGGTGGAGTGTGCCCACATACCTTGCTGAAATTCTTCAATACGAGTTGCAGTACAAGGAGTACAGCATGTCCTGGGAGGTAACTGGAGGCACACACTGATCCTGCCATGCTCTTTGGGTGCAATGGCCTTGCCATTCAGCTCAGGGCCCTCTGGCAGCTAACTGTTGTAAGCAAACAGGGGAGAGAAAGAGTATTTAAAAGACCACCCCTCTGCACAGCCCTGTTGACAGAAACTCCTTGTGATGCCTTGCAGATGGCGCTGAACAAGACAGTGCCCAGCTGGCTGCCAGAGCTGGCAATTGAAGCCTCCGAGCTCCGCAGCGGCGTGGCTTACGCTGCGCGGGTTCGCTGCAAAGTCTCTGACAGTGAGGATTCATACCAGAGCCAGTGGAGTGAGTGGAGCCAGACAACAGTGTTTCAGAGAGCAGGTAAAAACCACCTTGTTTTAATCTCAGCTCATGTCTTTTCAGGTCCATGTTACCAAAAAAGGGAGGATACCTGGTAAAACGAAGCTCAAATCAGAAGCAGCTTCCTTCCAGTTTTCATAGTCCAGGTCTTCAGCTACCTGTCTTGTTTGCATTGCTTGGTTATTTGGGGTTCTGCTTTGACTCCCAGACTTTTTATCAACTATCTTCTGTGCTGATTCTTTTCCTAGATGTACCAAAACTGTCTGAAAAGATCCTTAATACTAGAACTATGCAATTCTTGTTCATTCCTCTGAGTTTCACCACTCTACTCTACCTTTGTTGGAACTACAAGCTTTCTTCAAGGTATGCTATAGTTTTTCATTAAGCTCCCCTTGACCTCTAAGCCTGAAGAAGGTAAATCAAGAGTCCTTATGTCCTTTTTGATCCCTATTTCTGAAAATAATTGAGTCTGTACAGCAAAAACTCTACTGAAAGTCTTGGGACACAACCTGTTCCTTTGTTGATGATAGTTAATGATCCACTACACAATCCTTAAGGAGACCAAAGTGCCTTTGTGGCACCCAAACTCAGCTCAAGCTCAAGGCTGGTGGTCTCTTGGAGTTAAAGAAATTTAAAGACATGGACATTTTTATTTTTTTTTGGTTAAGTTTCATGTAGCTACATTGAAAGTGTAAGTACACTGCAGTCTATAAAAGCAGTTAAACTGATGTCAATGTTAAACCACTTGTGACGTGCCTGGCAGTAGTCAGCATGTAGAATACCAATGTAGGTGAGAAACTCACTCAGATTCAGTTTCTTAGGTTTTGGGAGCAACTTGTGCAGAGAGAAAGCCTCTCTAGCATTATCTGGCCACACGTTGTTGTGCTCTGCAGACACAGCACTCCTGCAGAAATAGAATACACGATGGCTAGATGCTAAAATATTGCCACAAGTTAGGCTCTGAGAACAGGACTAAGATGTCTGGCAGAATTTCTCTTAACATAGTGAAACTAGAATGCTCTACAATGCTTCCAGAAACAGTGGTTTAGATCAAATAACTTTCTCAATGAATGCCTAAATAACCCAGTGCATATAATGAGTAATAGACTAGCATTGAGTTTGTGGCACATAGCATTCCTCAGAAACTTTGAAGAGTACATCTCAGGTTGGAAACTTTGGCTGCATGCACAGGAGACAGACAATTGACTGAAATGTCAGATACCCTGTGAAATAGGCTGCTTGTGCAATCTTGCAAAGATAAGAGTGGGGCTTTTATCTGATCAGTGTGCTGGATTGTTGGGGCACAATGCAGAAGAATTGCCTGTCGGGTTTTGTTGTTTTCAGTGTTGTTTTCTCACTTCAGGGCGAAAAGTCTCTCGTGCTTTAACATCCCCACACCAGCTGCTTTCTTTCAGCCACTCTATAATCTGCACAATGGGAATTTTAAGGTAACAAGTTTAATTTCTTTCTTATGACCCTTGGTATACAAGGGGAGGAATTCTTTTTCTTGGGATCAATCATTCTAGCTCCTTAACACAGTTACTAACACATGGTTCCAGTCTTCCTGAGAGTTTACATGTTCTCAGTTTCCTTCTTCCACATGCTAGCTGCACCAGAGCCTTCTGCCTAGCTTCCCTCCTTAGGAACAAAACCCATTCAGTCATTCACTCCTTATCCACGCTGAACATGAAAAGTATACCCTGTCTTTACAAAGCCAAGGCAATACAAGCACTTTGTAGCATCTTCTAGAGGCAAAATCTTGGGAATTTCTAGTGAAATCTTGTGAAATTAGCAGGCAGGTTCTCCATCCCATTACAGTGCCTTTACCCAGTAGATTTGCACTAAATCTCTGGATTACTGTGCCAAAGCCATACAGAAAGACAGTTATTCTGCAAATTCCAGCCCTAGTAAAAATGCCTGAGCTTAAGGAAGAATTTTTTTTACAATAAGGGTGATGAAACACTAGAACAGGTTGATCAGAGAGGTGGTAGAAGCTCCATCCCTGAAAACATTCCAGGTCAGGTTGGACAAGGCTTTGAGCAAACTGGTCTAGTTAAAGATGTCCCTGCTGACTACAGGGGGGTTGGGCTAGATGACCTTTAAGAGTCCCTACTAATCCAAAGTGTTCTGTGAAATTACTGATCATTTCACCAGGACTGGGTTGGACCTAATGAGGCTTGTAGCCAACACAGAAAAGAAGAGACCAGCAGCTCAAACAAAGTGACTGCAGATGAAGTTTCTGATCTAAACACCCAAGAAGTGATTTCCCAGATCTCCTTGAAATCTATGGACAGCACAGATCTGGTTGCTGCAGAAGAAAAGTTCATATTTGGTGCAGGTCCAAGCCAGCAGTATGTCCCCAGCAAGTATTTAAGAGCTGACCAGACAGAAGTAAGGATGGGACTGTTGTTCACACAAAACCATGCTGATGATACAGTTGGCCTGAAAATCTCTGAAACAATTAAAGCCAACCTTGAGAGCCCTAGCATGGGAAGGAATGATCCCACTCACTCACAGGATGAAAAGGGCGACTTACTTACGCACCAGGAATCCTTGGAGATAGCTAATGTGTCCTTCAGCAGTAGTGACTATTGTACTTTGTGTGACAATGACACCACAGGAGGTCTGATTCCTGCTGAACTACTGAAGCTCTAGAATGGTAACAGTCTTGTCAAGCATCAGAATGATTAGGGTGACCTTCCCTGAGGAATACTGCCTGCAAAGGGCTTTGTGCTGTCTTCTCAGCTCCCAACACTGTCTTTCCAAGTGGATCAAACGGTGACTGTGCACACTGTTAAGTAGAGTTTCAATTTCTGTACTTCAAAACCAGAATGTGACCAACTCCTGGCTAGAAAATACTACCTCTACTGTCATGGCAAGCCTGACTCCAACAGTGGCTGCTGCTCAGAAGACATATGGCCATACCCTTTCCTTAATTAACCTCCTGCAGCATCAGAAGTTCAGCACCCCTCTAGTCCAAGGAAGCAGCAGCACACTTGCTGCTTTTCCTCTGGAAGAGCTATTGGACTTGTGTGCCTCACAGAAGCAGCAATATCTGCAATGTGCTGAACCATGATTTAACCCTATTTTAAAACCATGTATGATTCTTCATAAAACCACGATAAACAATTTTTGCTAAAGAGGGTAATTTTGCTTTTTAATATGCCATCGATGACTTCAAAGGGTTCCTGATTTCATCAGAATTTATAATTGCACTATTTAGAGAGAATCAGGCAGTGGACATTGTTCTTTATTATCACAGAATGGTTGCAACTACTTTAACAAAATTTTATTCCAAGGTAAGTGGCTGGGCTGATCTAATGGAGAACAGTGAAAAGCAAGAATAGCTCAAACAAGCTGTACTTAATCACAAAACAGGCCAAGCCCACTGCCTCTCCAGAGCTTTTATTACTTCTCCAGAAATGGCAAGTTTATTTTCTGCCTTAGACACCCTATATATGATTACCCACCAACCAGATTCCTGGAGCCTTAGTTACATCTCCAAGATCTAAAGGGCTCAACAGCTTTAGTAAGCATACCGAGGTGTGTACATGTGCACCTACACCGTAGTCACATTCATTCCTCTTTGGAAGGTCTTCCCTTGTCCCTCTGGTGACTGCCAGTACTGATTATTTTTGGCAATGCAAAGAAAGATTTCAGTGATAAGTAACAAAGTAGACTGAGACATCCATCCCAAAACCACTACTGGGGGAAGCCTTCATCTGGAGGAAGCACAGCAACAGAAGGAGTTCATGTCCACCTTGTGTGACAGCCAGAGGAGGTGCCAGCAGTGATTTGTTTTCAGTCTTGTAAGCACAGGGCTTTTCTGCTACCTAAAAAAAAAATCCCCTCTCTAGTCTTTCTTATCTTTTAAAAACTATATCTAAGTGTGTGTTTTATGCTGTACCACAATCTAGTGGCAGAAGAAGAATGAGATGCTACTGTCATTAACAGTTGCTATAATTTCCTCTAAAAAAGAAAATCTGTAGAACAAGACCACATGGCTGAAGGATTTTGGGGATCCCCAACTTTTAGAACCCTTAGTGTGGCTCGATGCAGTGTGCCAAATCTCAAATCTTCAGAATTGGAGAGATGCTTCCTGAAACTGAGAGATCAGCTGTGTCTGGAATCTCTCAAAATCTACACAGCCCTTGCTTATGAACTTGTCTGCACAGAAGTGGAACCAATTTCATAAACTCTTGGTCAGTTAACTAGGTGTGCTGCACTGGTGGTAGTAGTTGGAAGGGGAGTAGGAACGACTCTACTCAGATCCAAGTGAGGAGCATCAGGTCAGGCTATGGAAGGGAGAGCACAAAACTTAATGAGACAGAGAAGCAAAAGGAAATCGACTGAATGTAGTAGGGAAATATTTGATAAAAATGAAGTCATGGATGCTGCTGCCTATGTCCATCAGGCCAGGACAGTCTGGAGAAGATGACAGGCTGATGGTTAAAGGGCAGAGTAATTAATGGCTGAATTCTATGACCTTAAAGGTCTTTTCCAGCCTCAACAATTCTATGATTCTATAATTAATGCAAACTTTAATTTTTCAGATGTTAGTGTTTGAGAGTTTTGGAAAGAACTTTGACTATATGAAGCATTAGGAAAAGTTGGTTTGAAAACATTATAGAACAAGTAGGAGAGGGAAGAAGTAAATGCTCTCTCCAGTTTGCAGATGAAAGCACTATGTCAATGCTGCTCCTGCCAGCACCAGGAAAAAAAGGCGGCTCCTAAGTGAAGACCTATTTGACAGCTCATAAAGCCAAGGGGACCAGCATGGTGGCTTGCATGTGAATACCAGTATACCCCTGCTAGTGCCCACCTCTGGTGTAAGTACTGGTATTCCCAGTAACAAGTGATAGAGCTGTATCTCTGTCAGGCATTAGTCATCTGCATGCTCATTTCAGGAGGGGTAAGAAGATCAGCCTGCATGTTTCTCAGCAGTATAGGTATCACAGCACTGACACAAACTCATTTTGAAAGAGCACAAGCATTAAGACAGAGCACTCAACCTGTTGTGCCTTTTCAGTCGGGCTGACTTGTCTTCACAGGGTAGCTTCTAACGCATCAAAGCAAAAGGCAAGTGTCAAATAGTGGTGTTTGGCATGCTGAAACATTCCTTTCAGCCCTGAGCTTCAGGGCTTAAGATCACTGATCTGCAAATTCCTGGTCAAAGGTGCAGAAGCCCAGCCTATGAAAGCAATCTTTTTTCTGAGATCACCATTAGTCAGTGGCCATATAAAGCCATAAAACTTTTCCTGGTTAAGTAAGCACACAGGAGAAGAATAATTCCAAAGAGAAACAAATCTGCTCTTTTTAGTTTACTTTTGTTAAATTTGATCATGGTGTAATCAAAGGACAGAAAATGTTGGTTGGACTCAGAGCAGCAGAATGTGAACTGTGTTAGAATAGAATACATAGAATAAACCAGGTTGGAAGAGACCTTCAAGATCACCGCGTCCAACCCATCAACCAATCCAACACCACCCAAACAACTAACCCACGGCACCAAGCACCCCATCAAGTCTCCTCCTGAAAACCTCCAGTGATGGTGACTCCACTACCTCCCCAGGCAGCCCATTCCAATGGGCAATCACTCTTTCTGTATAGAACTTTTTCCTAACATCCAGCCTGAACCTCCCCTGGCGCAGCCTGAGACTGTGTCCTCTTGTTCTGGTACTGGCCGCCTGGGAGAAGAGACCAACATCCGTCTGTCTACAACCTCCCTTCAGGTAGTTGTAGAGAGTAATAAGCTCACCCCTGAGTCTCCTCTTCTCCAGGCTAAGCAACCCCAGCTCCCTCAGCCTCTCCTCGTAGGGCTTATGTTCCAAACCCCTCACCAACTTTGTTGCTCTTCTCTGGACTCGTTCCAGCAAGTCAACCTCCTTCCTAAACTGAGGGGCCCAGAACTGGACACAGTACTCGAGGTGCAGCCTAACCAGTGCAGTGTACAGGGGCAGAATGTTCCAGTTCCAGGTCACAGCCCCATCACTCTATCCTTCCTGCATTTCTGTGCTTGTGTGTGTCACGAACCCTGTGCTGCAGAAATCTTTCTCTTTCACCAGACTATTCCAGACAAGCACAGTCTTTTGAGTCTCCCATCACCCTTCAGCAGAGTCTATGCTCTTTCACAGAGCCATCCGCATGTTCACTCATCTAGCCAGTAAAAATAGAAAGAACAATAAAATAGTTTGTTTCATCTTCAGTAATTTAATCTAATCTTCAGATCTGTTCCTGATAGAGGCAGGAAGACAGACACACTCATCAAGTGCAGATATCTAAAACATCAGTTTGAAAGCAGAAACTGTCATATTTGAGGACACACACATTTATGTACTGGTGACCACAACTGGCAAATAGGAGAGGATGTTCTTTTTTGTGATAGGAAAGGGAACGAACACACGGGGTGGGGTGAGGGGAAAGATTCCTTGTTTTCAACAAGATGCAATCCAAGGCTTAAGTTGCAACACAAACCTATAGTACTCGGACTGCTTCTTCCTTGATGCTCATGGAACCAAGTTAACTGACAAAATCCATAATCCCACTGTCAAATCTTATCATTTTAGTGCTGACGAACAGTTGGATTTGATCAACACATTTCCTATTTCCAGTGCATCGTGGAGTGCAGCACAGAACCTGCTGAGACATCAGCTCTGGATGCTATACGCATGTGCAACAGCCCAGTACTTGCTTCTGTCTAGAATCAGGATTTTTATATTCATATATGAAGGCCCAACATAATATGACTTTTGGAGTCTGGAATAATTATTAGATGGGCCGGCTGCCTATCGGCGCCGCAGCCCGACATTGCCCCCTGCTGGAGGAGGCCCCTCACCACCCGCCTCCTGCCCAGGACAGAGGCTCTAAAACCATGAAATTGTTTCAGTTGGAGACGATCTCTAAGATCATCGAGACCAACCACGGACCTAACACCACCATGGCCACTAAACCCTGTCCTCAAGTGCCATGTCCACAAGTTTCTTGAACACTTCCAGGGATGTGGACTCCACCACCTCCCTGAGCAGCCTGTTCCAATCTCTGACCACTCTTGCAACAAAAATTTTTCCTCATCTCCAACCTAAACTTCCCCTGGTGCAACTTCAGGCCACTTCCCCTCATTCCATCACCTGACACTAGGGAGAAGAGACCAATCCCTACCTCACTCCAACCTCTTTTCAGGGAGTTGTAGAAAACAATGAGGTCTGCCCTCAGCCTCCTCTTCTCCACACTAAACACCAACGTTTGGAGCTGCGTGCTTCTGATGCAATTCAGTAAACTAGATGGGCCTTTCCTGCATCATCCTTGTGAGTAATCCCTTGTAGTTCAACAATGCGTCGACAAATTCAAAGTGTGTCATTCCTCCCAGCACGCCTGAGATGCTGGTGCTGGCTGACACAGAGTGACTCCTGTGAAGAAACGCGCCTCCCTTCGACGTGCACCAGGGCTGTGCTCTCCACACACACTTCCAAGAACGCTCATTGCAAAGGGTAAAACCAGTCCCAAGCGGCAAAGGGAAGCCTTGTATGAAACCAGCCTGGCCTCACGCTCAAGGGGCGCAGGGAATGTGCTTCTTCCCCAGAGAAGGCGGATTTTAGGAGGGGACATCTGTACTGAAATCGCATGTATGACGCACTTAGGTTCCGGGCTGTAAGGAGGGCTCGGTGCTCCCTACAGGCGACTACCGGCAGCGGGGAGGCTGAGCACCCGGCGCCCGCTCCTGACGTCACCACCTCGTCGCTCCCGCGGCACTCTCGCGTCGTGGCACGAACCCGGATGTCAGCGCGAACCGGGGCTGGGGAAGCCACGCCCCCAGCGTGCTCCCGCCCTCGGCCCGCTCGGCCTCCCGGCAGGAACTAAATCAGGCAGCGTCACCTCCGCAGCTACGCATGCTCAACCTGGTTGAGGACGCTGGGGCTGACGGGGAGCGCGTCCGGACTCACACGTGAGTAGCAGACAGCGCCACCAGTGAGCGATCAGGCCTCGCGGAAGTTCCTCCCGCGGCGGAGGGGGTTGGGGAGGTATTGTTGTGGGTAACGTCACGGGCAGAGGATGCGGGTGTCCCATTGGCTCGGGCTCGGCGGTCGTGCGCTCGGATCTTAAAGGGCGACAGGAGCGCGGGCCGCGCCGGCCGGGCGGGGCCCATGGCCAGCGCCAGCAGTCACCTGGTGAGTCTGGGGGCTCGGGGTCAGCGTTTTGGCGGTCCGAGACTGTTGGCGGCTGTAGCCCGCCGTGTGCGGGGGGAAGAAGTAGGCCTGGGCGCTGGGACCGGCCCGTGAGGGGGTGGCCACCCGTGCCCTACGCGCTGCCGGGTGGCGGGGTCGTGGTGGGGTTTCACGAACGGCCCCGTCGCCTGTCGGCCGCTCGGACAGCAAGGGCGGCCGGACGGGCGCTGCCCTCCTTGGGGCCGGTTTCAAATCTGCTGCTCCCGCTCCTCATTCCTCCTCCCGGGTCGCCAAGGGCCTCGCAGGAGGGCCCCGATCCCGCCCCAGGTGCCAGCGGGGCCTTGAGGTGCGAGGCGAGCGCGGCGATGGGCGCTCCGATGGGCGCTCCGATGGGCGCTCCGAGCTTGGCCCCGTCGGCGGGAGGAAGCGAGGCTGGTGCTGAGGCTGAAGCAGCCGCCCCGTGGCCTCTCGCGGAGCTTCGTTCTCGGTTCCGGGTACGGGGCGTTGGCGTGGCTGTGCCAGGCCCTATCCCACCGGGAGAGGCGGCGTTGTGGCCGTGGGGGAACTGCCTCTTGCTCTGTAATCCGTTTGTTTTGTAGTGGAAACAAACGCGTGACGAAGATCAGGAGGGTCGTACCAAGACGCCGTTTCAAATAGTTGTTTACGTTAGTCTCAGTGTAAAACTCTTAACGTTTTGTGAGCGCTGACTGATGGAAGATGGAGTTGTAGCTGGTACATAGAACTGCCAATGGTAAATCTTAGTTTAAGTTTCAGATTATGCAGTTTAAGTAGTGTAGAAACTCACTTTCAAAGAGAGTGTTTTTTATAAATATAACTGCTGTTTCTAGTAGGCAGTGTTCTATTCCTTTTGCTTGTGTGCCTGCTGCTGTGCTTTTGGGTCTTGTGTTCATTTCTGTTGCTTGCAAGCTGACAGACCCCACTCTGCATCACTTTAAAACTTTTTTCTTGAGTTGGGAGTTGGCTCAGGGGGTCTTCTGTGTGGAGACTGGCATAACTGTGTGGATTCTTGAAGTGCTGTTTCGGTGTGCTCTCCCTCTTGCTTAGTGCTTTTTTCATTAGGGTGTTACACATAATCCTGTCTGTTGACTGAAGATGAGAATTAATATGTAGAGTAGCCCCAGAAGGGAGGATGTGAAATACTGCATTGAGGACCATAAAATAAACCGGTGCTTGATTATTAAAGGAATTGGTTTTGCTTTCCTGCCACTTGGTAGAGTTCCATATTTCTCAGCATCAGAGATGACTTCTATTTACTTGTACTCTTAAATGGGGAGCATGCTTCCCTTTGTGCTTCTGTCCTTGCTTGTTGCTTCTCTAGGCTTTTCTCTCCAAAATAGTTTCATTTCTGTTCCTTTTCTATACATGGTTTAGGTCCTTGCTTGTAAAAGAAAAATACAGAAAGAGAATGAATGAAGAACAAGGTTGACAACCATCTTTATTAAAACTAAGACACTTTTCCAGGGTACCTGGAATTCTTTCTGTTGTGCTTAATATGTCTCTGGTCAGATGAGTGCATTGATTGGGAGTAGCAGGTAGAGGTGCCTTTTTGTAATTCAGATGAAGTGAAAAATGGGAAATCCAGTATTTCTGAGACTGAGCAAGTAAATATGTGATGAAATTAACGAGTCCTGTGGTTATTTTACTATAAACACCAAAAAAATGGTGGATGAGTAGAGCATTCCTCTGCCAAAACAGTTAATTTTTCTATTGGTGTATGGAAGGACAATCCTTAAAACAGTCTGCTAGCTTCCAAAGACATGGTAGCAACAAGAGAATTCTACTTTTTAGAAGGAAATAAGGTCAGTGTTACTTTAGTTGGTGCTGTCAGTGTGGTCTTAGTTATTTTCTGGTAATGCCTTCATGATAAACATATTTGGTCTTAAGGAGTGAAGGTCCTCTCAAAATAAAGCTTCCAGAATAATAGTTTTTTACATCTTAATTTTCAGCACCTTCTTCACTGGAAGATGCATCTGCCCTAGTGATTATTAGATTCTAGCAGTGTTTATGACCTGCCTATGGTGTAGTTACAGATACGTCTGAACAAATCTGCTCAGGTTTGGGTTTTTTTCAGCATGTAGAACCACTATAAACTATACTTTCCAAAGAATAGTGTGTTCTGCATCTATGCTAGGAATTGGTGTAGGCTAGGGTAAGAGTTCTGTTTGTAGTCATTTGTAGGTATAAAACTAGCAGACAGGCTGGAGAGGTTTTGCTTACATACTTATTTACTAAGTATTCTCTTTTCCTGTGTTTTCAGCCAAGGGCTATGTCTGGTCACAATCACTTGTGCATAGGCGTTTAACTGGGGTAAGTTTTATGTAGGTCTCTTACCAAAGCAGGCTGCAGATACAGGTGTTGAGAGGGTATTCAAAGGTGTATTCCCAACATATGAAGTGCTGATAGCTAGTGCAAAGGAGACAGCCCAGAGAATACTCTGGAGATAATAGAAATAGTCAGCTAAACAGTGACTGTACTGTGGGTAGGATTTTTTTTAAGCAAATTATTCTTGGGGTTGTTGGTCTGCTCCTTACAGTGCTAGAAGTGGTCTCTTTCATACAGCTCTTGAAAGTCTCCAAGTAGTTTGCTGTAGCTGGACATTGTAAGACACCCTGCAGACTCTGGCTCCTGTCACTTCCTTAAAGCAGATCAGTTGCAACGCAGCACTGCAGGACAAACTTGGAGAGAAGCTTGCAGGAGTTTTGGTACAGAAAACAGGGCTGCAGTCACTTTGTTAGGCTGAAAAAAGTAATAACTGGGTGAAGTAATAAAAATAGATTTAACCTGTGAAGATGTGAAATATATTAGTAACCTGTTGGGGTTTTTAACAGTAAACTTGTATTTGGTTATTTTTTCTAGAACAGCTATGTAGATTGCTGTAGAACTTGCACATTATGGAATCAGAAAATATGCAACTGAGAAATTTGTTTTTAATATGAAAAGATGAAGATTTAATTCAGAAAACAGTGACTGAAAGAAATTTTTTTTCTCCCAAGTTTCTCATATTGGAGCTTCCTGAAGAATTTGAAGCCAAGTAATTATTGTTTCTGTTATTTCAAATGGGAAAACTTTTTCGCAGGTGGCCAAGTTAGATTATGTGTATGTAATAAAGAAGCTAAAAAAGGGAAGGAGCTGTTTTTTCTCCCTCCCCACTTCCCTTTCTGACATCTTACTTGCAGGTAAGCTTGTGGGAAGTTACTAACTGAAGTGTACGGAAGGACTGGGAAGGTGCACCAAGTTAGCTCTTTGCTCTAGAATCTTATGTTTCACACCTTTTGAGTTCTGCTCAACAGTGCTGTAGAAAATAACTGGTTTGTTGTGTGACTAAATACTGAAGTTGAGACTTGCTTTCTGCTTTAAAAGACAAGCTGTAAATACTTCACCTGGCAAATATTCTATAGCTCTTTATAGTGAATAATTGCAAGGATTAACTTGCTTAGCACATTCTTCTGAAAAGTATTAAAGTTGATGTTCGGCGCCCTACCAGTCCTGCAGGAGTTTAATTTGTGGTTCTTGACTGATTCTCCTGTCTAACTTTAGTACACTCTATCTACATATCGCCACCTCTGTGCAGCTGCTGCTCTGCTTTTCACCCAAAACTGTTTCCTCACCTCCTGGAACTGCTAGCAAGAAGCCTAGCAGAGGAGGTCCTTTTTTGGTTTGCTAGAATGACCCCCCCCCCCCCCCCCCCCCCCCCCCCCGCAAGCCGTGCTCTGCAGCATCTCCTAATACTGTTGTGCTTATGGGCTAGCTGATGGTGTAGGATGGGATCTAGACCATGGTGATTACAGATGGCTTTTGTTTTCTTCTTAGCTGGCTTGAATTCTCAATGGCTTGTTTACATATATAGCTATTTAGGCCATAGGCAGACTTCAGGTTCTTGGAGATTTTTGTGGTTTCCTGTTTCTGATCTGTTTTGAGGCTTGGGGTCGGGGAGGAGGGGCGTGGGGGAGAGAATGTGGTGGAAGGAGGCCTTGAACAGTCTGCCTCTGAAGGTGCTTGGAACTTAAGTGCTTTGCTGAGCAGCAGAGGAGGCTGAGATGCAGGTCCTTACAAATCCCTTTATTAGCTTTAATCCCCACCTGAATTTGGAATTGGAATCCTGGAAATACCACCCTATATGTAAGGGTGTCAAATTTAGAAAAAGGCATTTGCCTTAAGTAAAATGTTGGTATCAACACTGCTCTGTATGTGAGAAACTAATTTCTGTAGAAACACATTTTGTCTTGTGGATAAAATTCCTATACTTCCTAAGTGAGGAGTCAAAGCAATCTAACAATGTTGAGGCACTTCCAAATCCTCAAGCTTGGTTGTGGTGTTGCTGATCTAACAGGAATCTAATTTCCTTATGGCTCACTTACGGATCAACTGTGTCATGAATTTGCTGTAGGTGATCAGCTATGAATGAGCCAGAGAGTCAGAGATGAGCTTTGTTTCTGGTATGTTGAGATTATTTTATATGAACACCAGAGTGTGTCTTCTAAAACACCACTTTATGAGAGTGTATGTCCAGAAAGCTTGAGAAGAAAAGTCAATTAATTTTGATTCTTCTTCAAAATTCCTGTTCTTTATTGTTTTGAAGATGGGACTTGTGTCTTCCAAAATTGACTTTGAACATGAGGCAAACAGCTGCTAACTAGAGACTTGAGTAGTCTTTTAATGACCTGCTTGTGCCTTACAGTAAGCAAAGAAAAATCCTGAAGAAAAAAAAATAATTATCATTTACTAATCAAAGGTCCCAGCCACTGTCTTCGATGAGTTGTCTGCTCTGAGCTTTCCTCTCCCATTGACACTTGCAGTCTTTAATCTTGATGTGTAATGCCAGAACATTTTAAAAAGAAATATTTTTATTTTAAATGTGGTCATTTCTGTCAGCATACCTCAAGAGATTATTCTTCTAAAGAGTTCTATGCGGTGTTTCAATGGGTGCTCACCTTCCAGCATCCAAGAGGTTTCAGGAGGAGGTGCCCATGGTGGTGAGCACAGTTGTTCTGGTGGGTCAGAGCCTAGGCTTCTACCGTTGGTTACCATGCCAGTCTGTTTAAATAGCAATAAAATGTATACCCCTGGGATTTTTGAAATTTGCATAGTTTATTCCTAAGTCCTGTATTAAATATCCAATAGTTCATGTGACCCATTCTGAGCTGAAAAAACTTCGCTCCGGAGGGCTCTGTGACTTCGCGTTCTTTCGCAGGACAAAGTCATGTTGTTATTTGGATTCACTCTTTTGCTGACTAATGATCAAGTTCTTGGAGCTGATGGACAGCTGTTGGATAATTAGCTGGATCTTAAGTTCTCTGCAGTGATCTTTGCATACCATGAAAGTGTGCTGATGCAGCCACTGTGCCATGGAAGATTACTGTTTGATGTTAATACTTCTAAAATATCTGCAAACAACTAAGATTTGAATTCTGGTTTGTCTACTGCAGTCTTAAGGAAATAGCTTGCCATGATCTGCAGAGAAGTGTTCTAGAGGGGAAAAAAAAAAAGCTATTTTGTGGTCCCAGGAAAATATCTTCAGCATCTTTGAAACCTAGTACAGTTTTGTCTAAGTACATTGGTTTTGTTTTTTTTTTGGGGGGGAGAGGAATGTTAGTTCTAAGAAATGTCTGTTGGTTTTGTTTGTTATGATTTTGTGTTAGACAATTGAATTACGTGTCTTAAAGGTTGAAAAAGATCTGTCATTTGAATATAAACATCACTTCTTGTGATATGTTGAAGATTAACCAGCTTGCTTAACTGCTTTAGTACCTAAAGCTGGGAGAATTAAAACAAAAAGTCCTCTTCAGATTTTTAAGCTACCTTTCTTAATGCTGCATCTTGCACTCTGCTGCTCAGAAATAAGTCAGTGAAGTATGACAGTGTTTTCATCCCAGAGAAGGCCAGGTCTTTGCCAATGGAGTATTCAGTAACTCTTTAACACATTCCTTCGTTTCAATGAATTAATGTTGAGTGTGGTTCGTTAAAGCCTTTGGCAATGTTTTCCTTAGATTTCAGCATCTGAAAGTGTATTTCCTAAATTGGTTTTCTTATTTGTTACAGTCTAGTGGTACTCCTTCCTGACAGGGGAGATCTGTGATCTTGTATCCAGCTGAAAGCGTGAGCAATGTGACTTTTCATGTATTTGAGTGTCCAAGTTAAGTGAGTGAATGGTTTGCTACTTGTGTGGTCGTTTCAGAAGTACTGCTCAGACTTAATCTGAATGTTGTCCTGTCTGTTACATGCTTGATACAGTCTGACAGCACCTAGTGACACTTCTTGAGGCATATGAATAAATCTTCCCTTCTTGTTTTGGCAAACTCTTTTACTTTGTTAAGGGTAATAATAATGTTGGCAGATAGATATATTATTACATTCTTTAAATTATCTGGCAAACGTCTCAGAATCTATAAATAGAAACTGGCATGCAGTGGAGATTGATAAATTATTCAGTGTATTGTTTCTCTCTATACACACACATGTAAAACTGGTTTATAGAAAGAGGATGCTGTTGGTCACTTAGCAGAATGTCTGACAGTCTGTTTCTTAGGCATGAGTCCAGAGCATAAACAGCCATGAGCATATAAGGTATGAGCATTTATATGTACTGCAGTTCATGGAAGCACACCATCTATTATTTTTCTGGGTTGCCTTCACTTATGGCAGCCCCACAGGGGTATCAGCAAGCAATTTATGGAAGGAAAACTGACATTGGATATTGATGGGAATTGCATGATAATCATTGTGCTTGTACTGTGTGCTCTGCACTAGAAGAGAGTACAAGTGGGTACTGGAGAACCTGCAACAGGTGAACATTTTTGTTGGAGATGATGGGAGAGGAGGCTAGTGGGAAAGCTGTGCATAATATCTGTTAATTGCCCTCTCTTAATGCTTTTTTCCAGGTAGGTGATGTGTGTCAGATGCAATGGTTACATCTTTGACAACTCTCTGCAACACCAGTGTGCCATGAGAACACATTAAATATAACTGCCTAGCTGTTCACTTTTTCCTTTGCATTTTGCAATAAATAAACACTTAGGAGATCCCAGGTTGTCAGTATTTAAATTATAAGCAATACAAAATAGATTTCAATGTCAGAATTTCTGGCTTGTATGATAACACCAAAATAATTTACAAAGCCTCTCAAACCAAGCCTATCTCATTTAAACTCAGTATTGATAAATAGTAGCAAGTCAGCTTCATCTCACCTGTCCAGTGAAAGCAATTATCTTCCCGCTGGGAAATAAAGGCCTTTATTCCTCCTTGATTGCACAGATAAACAGGTGGACTCCAGATTTTTTTTCTCGAAGACAAGTGTATTTATTTAGAATTAATTCACTCATAGATTCGTAAGTTTTGGAAGATCTTGTTTGTGTGAAAGGACTGTTTGGCAGAGCTGTGATTGGATGCTTTGACAGCAGAAGAGGGTGTCTTAGACTGTCTCATGTAGTGCCTGCTTTGAAAGTCCTTCAAATTCCATTTGTAAGTGAAAAGGTTAATTCACAGGTATCCTAGAGTGCTACTCTGTTGCTTTCTGAAGCCTATAATTTCTTATGCAGCCTTTGCTGATGTAGGGCATACACATTAGTATTGGTTTATCTTCATCATAGCCTGTGAACTACTTGTCATAACTTGGTCTAACACAGCATACACACCACTCAGTAATTCTTAGATAAGACATGTGTTGAATTGCAGGTGGTGCTGATTTGGGGAGTTCTGTGTCTGATACCACGAGACTAGTGGTATCACAGAACAGGCAGATTCAGATGATCGGAGGTATTTGTCTAGGAGTGCAGTGTCATGATTTTTCTCCTGAAACTGATTTCCTTTGGTTTTCTTCTTAATGTTTGCACAGTTGTAGTGGCCATGAGACCTCGGTTTTTTTCCAGTTGGTGCTTTTTAGTGCTCTATATTCAGGCATGGACTAGGTTAAGTTCTTTGTTTCCCACCATTATGCCTAAGTTCTTGGACAATATTTTTATTTGTAGTAATGTTTGGGTAGAAACAGACGTAAGGTCTTGCTGTTTGTCTAATTTACCAAAAGCTGTAGCCTGCTTTAAATAAGAGGCACATCTTTTTGCCAAATCATATGTGCTTTTTCCTCAGTCTTGAAATTTATGCAGTTATTCTTTTTTTCTTGCAACCTTGAGGGTCAGTCCAGGTGTGAACTGAAAGATAACCTTGTTTGAGTATGACTGTTAATTGCAAGTTGCTTAAGGATTTAGCCAGTTTCACTGAGAAGATGTCCTATATTAATTCTCCTCAGCAGTACTCTGTATTTGAGATGTTATATAATGCTGGTCAAGTGTTTTATGGTTCTCTATCTGCATTCTTTTGTTCAGCAGACCTGTACTACACTTTACCATAAAAAGCATTCATGAGAGGATTGTGCTGATGTTCTGGCTTACACAATCTCATCAGCGTTGTTTGTAATCAAAACAAAGGCACCAGTGGAGGTGCGGAGCTTGCGTTGCTTTGTGTAAATAATCCTTACTGTTAGCAAAGTCTGCTTCCAAAATAATTGATTTTATAGGTAAGTGAGTGGAAGAGATTTTCTGATCATGTCAGCACTGTGTCTTACTGCAGCTAGAGATTCAGTAATACAGCCAGCAGTTAGGCTCTGTGAGAAGAGAAGTGATGGGTTAGAACCCTATTCACACTTACTTTGTGACAGAAGTGAGTCTTGCTAGTAGAGGTTCAGTGATAGCATAGATTTTCGGTGATCATGTCAGGCTAGAAGTAAAAGGTACTGGCAGCTTCAGAAGGTCCAGTCTCTACAAGTATTTTTTGCTGCTTTTGATGTTGACAGAATTGAATCAACAGAGCAGTGTGGCAGATTTTGCAGTGGGAAAAAGCCAGCTGATATCAGTTGTTGTGATTGTACTTGCTTTAGAACAGAGTGATATTTGTTCACTGCATACTGTGTGCTTACATATATTAAAAGTTACAGTGGTAGTACCGTTGCCAGAATGCTGAATGGCAGAGCATTCTAAAAAGTCCAGGTCCTTTTGGGTAATTGGGAGTTTCGCCTATGACTGGCTCCTAGAAAGGGAAGTGAGGAAAGTATACAGGGAAAATGCAATGATATTTAGTAGGCTTTTTGCATTGATTTCTCCTCTTTGCATGTGAGAGGGGAGATGATCAATTTTAAGCACTCTATTCACATGGCATGTAAATAAGAAAGGCTATTTCTAGTGATTTAGTGAAAACTAATCAATGAAGATTTTGATATGTCTGATCTGTAAATCCACTTCATTGGGTTTTTTACTTTCTTACTAACGTCGTGTTGCACTAAGAAGGAAACAATTTCTATATGGAAGTAAGTTAGCAACAGCACCCTGAAGAGCTTGTGAACTAGGTAGTGCTAGAGATTAGCCTTTAAAAGCAGAGAAAAAATTATTAGATCAGTGGTTACCAATGTGGTCGATCCATGGTGATCCATGACGTGCATGTGTAAGAGTTGTCACTGCATGTGGGTTCTGCTTTCACAGGCTTGGCACCTGAGAATGTTGTTAATTGCTCGAAGGAGAGTGTCCTGAAGCTGCAGGTGCAGTTTGGAATGTTTTAAAATTCTTCAGTGGTCATTTCTAGAAGAAGCATAATATTAAATATGATTTTTGCTTGAAACGGAGTCTGTACAAGGTTAGTCTGGGTAAGCTAGCCGGTATTCTGTCTCTTGCAGATGTGAAGACGTGTAGAAACGTGTAGTCTCTGTAGACGTGGTTTTGGGGGTCTTTCAAAATAAAATTGAGAAGATAAAAAAAAATACCAGAGAGAGGAATATGTGGAATGTGGAAAGACAAGTGTAGGGGTGACCTTCCCTAGAAATGTTTGGGTGCAACATACCTAGTTTCCTAGTTGTGTCATTTCTTAGGTAACTGATACTTTAAATTCATTGCATCTTCCTCTGTCCTTGTTCTTAATCTTGACTTGCCTTTGAGAAAGTCAGAGAACTAATCAACATTATACTTTGACTGGAAATAACCTTCTCCTCCTACAAAGTGCTTTACTTCTCTTTCTTCCCTCGGGACTTTTCTGTACTTGATATTCATTGTGACTTAGTTTCAGAAACTGTGCGAGGAAAGATACTGCATCCAACCCCTTCCCCCTGCCCTTTCTCTCAGTGCTTTCTGGGTTGTTTTTGTGATGGTGTCTTGTCTTGGTTGTTTTTTCAAGGTGATGTTGCTAGCTGCAGCATCTAATTGGATCCCCTACAGTGCTGCTGCTGTATCTGTAGACCCTCAGCTAGTCTAGAATAGCCTGATGGGAACCAGTTCATCATTTAAGTCCTAATATTTACCAGGGATGTTATTTTCTGTTGGCATCACTTCAGTTCATGAACAGTTGTGCATGTGTCAGACTTGCCGCACTCCTGATAGGAAGGAATAAAATCTGGGTTTAATTCTAGTGCTGTGTGTCTTTATCTAGGCTGCTGTTTGAGTAGCTGTCTGAAGGAAGGGTGATTCAGCTGGGCTATTGGAATGTCAGGGAAAAGAACTAGGCCAGGGAAGGTGTCAGCTAAAATATCTGCAGAGAAGGTCTAGAAGGAATAGAATAGAATAAACCAGGTTGGAAGAGACCTTCAAGATCATCGCGTCCAACCCGTCAACCAATACTGTGTCAGAACTGTGACATAGAACGCACCTGCTTTAATGTGTGTGTACTGTTTTCATAACAATAGCATCAGCGGAACGTCCTTCAAAAAGCAGAATGCTGCAGAAGTGATTCTGAGGAGAAGCTGTTCTGCTGGGGGGGTGGTGGTTCGTGAACTTGAACTTCAGAATCCTCCCGTTTGTCTCCAAGTCTTCCCACAGCCTCGCCCCTCTTTGTCTTCACAAAAGCTGTACAAAATACAGGAAATAGCTGTCATTAGAGGCAGATTCCTCCGCAGGCTCTGCTGTGTGCTGAGGTTCAGACAAAGGTCTACTAAAGGCAGCCTTTACCTGCTCTTGATCTGCTGCCCTACCAGTGGGAGTCACATTTTTTGGCGCAATAGAGATCTGGAGCTCAGAGTGGGAAGGGAGTCTTCGCTTATGCTTCTTGGAAGATACTGTTTAGAATAGTTGCTTGATAATGTTTTTTTTTTTCCGTCTTGTGGGAATATTAATAGTTTGATATATTTGGCATATATATAAACGGATATATCAGTTATGGAGAGTGGAGAAAATAAGGTTTAGGTATACTCTTTTTGAGCTTGTTAACTTCATCTCAGTTTAGAAAGTACATATTTGCATTGTTAGAAATGTCCATCTTGTTCTGTAGTTGCACTAAAAGCTTAAGTAGAGTGTATTTATGAATGTATCTTGGGTTTTGAAAGAAATTTAGAAATAGGGGCTGCTTTTCCATACTGCATAGAGCACAGAGTAATGGCTAGTTTGGGAGGTAGGTACTTGAAGCCCATATGCATTATTAAATGCATGTCCCATTCCTTACTCAGGTGCTTTTTGATAGAAATATAGAAAATTGACATTCCAATTGAAGTCTGTCAGATAAACATTAGTTCTGACAAAGTTTTTTGAGTATCAACATGGGATATGTTGCAGACTAGGTCAGGGTTGTGTAATACATCTGTTTTGAGGTTAGGAAATGTTCATGTCAGTTTTGTTCTGCTAGATGTGTATTAGAATACTAAGGTTTGAAAATAAAGTTCAGACATAGTGTTATTTTCCTTAAATACTCCTCTGTTTCCATACCATTTCAGTTTATTAAGGAACACTTGTTTTGTTTGGGAGTGCAGCATTCCTGAATTAGTGTTCAGACTTGAGTTATGGCTCTGTATGTGTGCAGCATGACCCAGACAGAGTTGTTTAACAAATTAAGAGCTGCCATTTCCAAAATAAATAGTGACATTCCCTGCTAAAGACATTTTAATGATAACGCTTTCAGATAGGACTCTATGAAATGGAAATACAGTGCAGATGTGTCTGGTAATTATTTGACGGTATGGGCATAAGTTTCCCTTCCCTTTTCAGTATGATGCTGTTCCAATCCAGTCTAGTGTGGTGTTATGCTCCTGTTCGTCCCCATCAATGGTGAGGAGCCAAGCAGATACCAGCACTCCGTCTGTCATTTCCACCTGTGGCAGCAGACAGGGATCCAACATGGAGAGCACTGCAGCTGAATCAAGATCTAGTTCAAACTCCTTGCAGCAGCATACAGGACAGCAGCCTCCGCAGCCTCGAAAGAAGCGACCTGATGACTTCAAATTTGGGAAAATTCTGGGTGAAGGATCTTTTTCAACGGTAAATTTACCTTTTGTGGGAAGTGCCAAATACCTGAGAGAAACTTCAGAATTTGTTGTGCAAGTAATGTTGCTGAGAGATCTGGAAAGAGCAGATGAGCGGGGCACAGTGGCTTTAACTGCAGGTGTTGCACTAGACATGCATGCTCATTTGTCAAGTCCCTTTTAAAACCATCAGTAGTTCCATTGATGAATCAATGCTTGGGTTTTAGAAGACTTTAGCTTGTTTTGGACAATCAATATTTTAAACACCAAATTAGTGTATGTCTGTGATGAATGGTTACAAGACATCTTTTTTCCTCTGGCGACAGGTGGTCCTGGCTCGAGAATTGGCAAGTTCTAGAGAATATGCCAGTAAGTATTCCCTCCTTCGACAAGACAATGTGTCAGTGTATTCCTGTTGCAAAACATCTGGTCAAGAGACAGAATTAGGGGTGTGTGTGATCATTTTATCTAACAAAAAAGCCAAGCAAATCACTTAGATGGGCTTAATTTGGTTGTACCTCCTGTATTTTTCACTCTGTCCTTTGTTCATTAAGTTAAAATCCTAGAAAAGCGTCATATCATCAAAGAAAACAAGGTGCCCTATGTGACACGAGAGAGAGACGTCATGTCCCGCCTGGATCACCCCTTCTTTGTGAAACTCTACTTCACCTTTCAGGATGATGAGAAACTCTGTATCCTTTGCTTCATAGAGGTATTACAGCAGGTATTAAAAAGTTTCTTCTGGTTCCTTTGAGACCTTGTCTGACAGGAATGATGGAAGTCACTGGAGAGCTGGACACTGTTTGCAGTGCAGTTTCTGCAGTCATGCTTCTAATAGAAATTAAGCAAAGAGAATGGGGGTGGCCCTTCCAGAAGAAGAGTAGGTGACTTGTGGGGCAGGGAAAATGAATAAAGCACCAGCTTATGTTGTTCATGTGTAGATGCTGAAGGGTGACTTGCAACAACCTAAGCTTAAAATAAATTTTAAAAGGAAAAGTATAAGAAATGCTTGAAAGTTTTATTTCTGATATATGCTATAAAACATCATGAATCCTTTGTTTAACAGAGCTAATCAGCTATGTTCACTACTATTTCTTATTTGAAGTATTAGATCTAGTAATTATTTTTTCTTAAAGTGCTTACAGATTAACCGTTTCCCATGTTTCGTCTCTAGCAGTAATTGCAAACTGTACTTTCATCTTGAAAGACCATTGGTTTGCAGTTGGCTTTTTTTTTGTGGTGGTGTAGAAAAAAATGTTGATCATGTCCTAAACTTCCCATTTGAATTGGCTATGCCGATGGTAAAAGGATAGTTCTGTCTCTTCCTGGGGTCAGTGAAGAGCTGTCGTTCACAGAAGCTGCTACCAGTCCTCCCGGGCCCTCTGTGGTGTTTGTCTATACATCCATACAAGCACCAACAGGCCTTGCAAAAGCTTTTGTAATGTAAACATTTGTTCCTTGATCACTGGGCTGACTTTGGGGCTTTCCAGGTGATGGGGCAGTTTTAACCTTGGATTGAATGCTAGCTATGACTGTAAATAGTTCTCTTTTAGGGCAATTATGTAAACAGTTTAAATGAATTATTCAGGTGAGTGTACAAATGTAACCCTTTATAGTCTTTGTTATACTAAGACATTTGATCCTGTGTCCTGGGTTGTTGTTGTATTTAAGAAATTGTTTTGTGTTGCTACCATGTAAAGTTTCAAATTAACCAGCTTCACTTCTTCCTCATTGCTGGCATATTTTTAGTAGTACTCTTCTCTTTGGAATGAGTTGTGGGGACTTTTCATTTTAGAATGATTTAGTGATAGCCCTTAACCATACTTGCATTCAGATTTTGGGCTTAGCTATGCCAAAAATGGAGAACTTCTAAAGTATATACGCAAAATTGGCTCATTTGACGAGACCTGTACCCGGTTTTATACTGCTGAAATTGTATCAGCCCTGGAGTATTTGCATGGGAAAGGAATAATTCACAGGTAATACCAAGTTGAGACTAAGATGCATTTGATGATGCACAAGGTGTTTGTAGAAACACTCTTAGTGGAGTCTAAAGCTGATGAGTGCAATACAGCTTTTCATTAGCATGTTGTTATCATAGGGAGCTAAATGAAGAAAACTTTAGGAGAGCCAGCCTATGTTATTAGACCAACTGTTCCAGCAGGAAAAAAGGAAAAGGCTTTTTTGCCTAGAATTAACATTCCCAAAAGCTTGCCTTTTCCAAGCTTGATCAGTTGATCTAAAACCACAAGCTGACTTTTCAGCTACTTCCCCTCCCCCCGGCCCTTGTGGTATTATATATCAAAAGTAAGGAGGATTCTGCTGATGTTCAAATTAATGTGCAGCATGTCATGAAAACTAAGAAAATATATATCAGTTTTCACAAAGGTAAATAATAGCTAAATTTCACCATTTACCTAGTTAAGTTTTGACTAGACCCTTGCAGGTGTTCTTGATGTAATTATACTGTCTGGATAAGCACATTTTGTTGTTCATATTTGTCTGTGGTTTCCCAAGCAGTTGTTCATGGCTGATTTTAATTCTAATAGCCTTATTGCTTCTTTCAGCTGTATTTTAAAGGGCAAAGTAGTTTAAGAATACTTTTCTGGGAAATGATGTGGAATATAGGATCTAAGGGGGCTGTATTTGGAGAGTACTAAAAGCATGAAATTTTATACAGGGGGGAAAAGTTTGAGAGCTCCTAGTTCCACTTTGATTATAAAAATGACTCAGTGGTACTAAGCCTATGTTGGAAAGAGCTGCTTAACAGTTGTCTTCATCTAAAAGCCTCTGTGAACAGCTGCCTAAAGAAACATGACATGAGACCCACTTTAAGATACCAGGCTGCTCTGAAGAAGTTACTGCACAACAGTTTAGTTCTGAGATTATTCATTACTGTAGGTCTTGTTTAAAAAAAAAATAATGAGCTTTTCAAAGTCTGTTAGCTGTCTGCATGTTGATGGCTGCAGTCTAGAGGAAAGTTGACAGCAGGTTTGTAGCATGTCTGCATCATTTCTGGTAGCATTATCCTAGACGGTCTTGCCACCTTAGCTCATGTACTGTTTAAATATACAAATCTGCCTTTTCCAGGGATCTTAAGCCAGAGAACATCTTGCTAAATGAAGATATGCACATTCAAATAACAGACTTTGGAACAGCAAAAGTATTATCGGCAGACAGCAGACAAGGTATGCTATGAGTTTTCTTCATGTGACACAGGTAACTATAGCAGGTCCTAGGAAAATGCACCCTTGTTGTATTTAACAAATTGTAATCTTAAAACATTGTTACCTCTTAAGGAGCAAAACCAATGAGAGAGCTTGAAACAGCTGTGGCTGTCACTGCTTAGGTTGTCAGAAGAGGTAATGCTTGCAGCAGTGTTACAGTGAGCTAGGTCACTGAGTGTAGTGGGATGTTCAACTATTTGAGATTGCTTTTCATTTGCAAGGCAAGAATACAGATAGTTACTGTGGCTCAGATGAAACAGTCAGCTTTTACTCTGCTACCCAGTGACTGTCACAGATCCGCAGATAGGAAGGTTTTAGAATTCTTTTGTCAACAAGTTGCTTGGTATTAACCACAGATGCTGCAAACAATGCCTGAAAAAGCCCTAGGCTGAACTGAATTTGGTAGACTTATTTTTTTTGCTTGACTGTAGTTAACTTCTCTTGGTAGATTTTATTCCTAGCAGCGTGTAAATGCCTAAAGGACCAAATAGGTGTCACTGAGATGAATTGATTTGTCTCTTCCAAGAAGGTTTTGTGGATGGGTAGAGAAATGAAATTCCACTGGCTGCTGTGTAATGTTGCATAACCTGTTTTGGTTGGGTTTTTTATATGTATTTTGGTGCATTTGGATTTGTTGGGTTTTTGTTGTTGGTTTTATAGTCAAATGGGGGCAGAGGGGAAGGGGGAGATTGCCTTCTTGATGGTAGGTATTTATTCCTTTCCCTTTTCTTACCAGCACGGGCAAACTCGTTTGTAGGGACGGCGCAGTACGTTTCTCCAGAACTGCTGACAGAGAAATCTGCTTGCAAAAGGTGAGCACTCCATTTTATTTCAGAACTTTGCTGGCTCTCTCAGGATGCTGTCTTAAGAAAAGATTCAAGAAAAAGAGTTGTATTGTGACTTCTTTTTGCCTAAAATAGAGGAAAGGATTTTAATTCTGAAGGACCACAAATTGCAGTAAGTTGGATGCATCTTTGCATTGTGGTCGTAGATAATAAGTATTCTTTCTAGTCTCATTACATACCCACTAGTTCTTTTGGCTGAGAATTCAGCTTTCTAGCACGTGCTTGTAGTCAGTTGTTGTGGGATGGTTTGTCTATACTTAGGGTTTTTTGGAAGTTGTGTGCTAGCCTGCAGTTCTGTCAAGGAATGAAGTGAAAATAGTGTGGAAATTACACTAGGCAAGTTTGGTGTTTGTGCTGTTTTAAGTAGCAAAAGGTTAAGAGTTGTTGTTTTTCAAATTACAGTTTAAAGACTTACAGGGAAACATGTTTTTTCTTCTTTCTTTTGAAGCTCTGACCTCTGGGCTCTGGGATGTATAATATATCAACTTGTGGCTGGATTGCCTCCATTTAGAGCTGGGTAAGAGATTGAAGCTAATTTTTTGTGTGTGGATCATAAATACATTGACTAGATTTTGGCTTTTACCTTACTACCAGCTCTGAAGTACAACTTCTTATGGTGTAGTGTTATTAATGCAATGCTTGCTTCTATTTGTCCTTTCTGGTGACATGAAGCTGCTTAGACAGGTATAACTGGAGTTCCTGAAAGAGATTCCTTAGTTTATCCTAGGATTTTACATGTAATTTATACCACAAATGTAACTATGCCTGTATGAAGAGGGTATAAGGCACCTCTGTATTGAGCCTTTTGAACTTTCCAGGAAGATTTATGTGAAAGTGTCTTAAATTACAGATCTCATGTTCAGTGTTTGTCCGGGTTATGTACTGTTAAGGTGAAAGAATCATGAAGGAATGGTAAAGAGCTGATAATGTTCTCTTTTGCAGAAATGAGTATCTTATATTCCAGAAGATAATAAAGCTGGAATATGACTTCCCAGAAAAATTTTTTCCCAAGGCAAAAGATCTTGTTGAAAAGCTTTTGGTAAGTGCTTGCTGCTGTTAAATGATTTGATGACGTTGGAAACATTTAGCTTATGCAGGTCTCTTTTCCTGAAGTTTCTGTATTGCCAGACAAGCTGTGAGCATTGCTGACTGTGCAGGGCATCATCTCAAGAATCAACATTGAACATCCAGAAACACTTCACTTACTCTATTTTAAAATCTGAGTTCAGAAGTGTGGACAGGGAATGTCTCAGTAAAGTTGGAAGCAAATGATGCTAAATACTAGCCATTGCACAGAAGTGAAGATTTGAATTCTTAAGCTTACATAGTGCACAGATAAAGTCTTTTGGGTCCTATAATGACTCTTCAGGTTGTAATCAATGATCTGTACATCACAGGGAGAGAAATTCTATGTAAATCAGTTTACCTTGCATTTTAACATACACTTACCTTTCACTTAAAGCCTGTCTCAATAATATCAGCCAAAGAATTACTCTGCATGTGAATTTTTGGCAACAACAAGAAAATAGTTCTGTCTCATCAGTGAGGTGAAGCCATGACCGTAAAATGAACATGCAGAGAAGGTTTTTGGATGGTATAAGCTTTTTGAAGTTCAGCTTATTAGCATGGGGCAAGGAGTGAGGAGGAAACAGTCTTACATTGGTAGATGATGCTGAGTGCAGCCGTTGTTAAATGGCCTTGCAGTATCCAGGCCAGCTCTATGGTGGAGCCAGTGTCTGCTGAATGGTAGGCTCCAGGTTGCATCAACACTGAGAACTGTGTGGTTTTTGGATGCTTGAGAGGTTGATGTTTGACACCAACTGCAGCTTCTGCAGCTGCTTGAATCACTGGAATGTGATGCTGGGCTATACTTAAATTGACCTATGCTCCATCAAATTTCCACTGTATGTTTACTTGGTTTTGCTTCTCTCTTTATGAAGAAGGGGGCTGAGGAGAGGGACTGTTCAGAAGGGCCTGTGGTGGTAGGACAGGGGACAATGGTTTGAAACTGGAGCAGGGTAGATTTAGGTTGGACGTCAGGATAAAGTTCTGCACAATGAGGGTGGTGAGACACTTGAACAGGTTGCCTCCAGATGTAGATGAGGCTCTGTCCTTGGAGACATTCAAGGTCAAACTTGACGAGGCCCTGAGCAGCCTGATCTAGTTGAAGATGTCCCTGCTGACTGTGGGTCCCTTCCAATCTGATGCAATCTGTGGATTTGTGAAACAAAGACAAAAAATTGTGTGGACCCAAAGGAGAGCTGCTTTCTCTAGGTCTGTGTGCTGGTCTAATACCTACTGTTGCTGACAGGAGGTACTGACAGAGAACCTCTTGTGCTCTAAACAGCCTCCGTATGTTCAGATGTGAGTGCTTAGGGCAGGGTGGCAGTTGGGGTTAATGCTTCCCATGCTGCTATGCAAATGGGAATTATGCTTGCTCTTTCCTTGTCGTTACTGTATGCATGTTAACTCTTAATTTTTTAAGGTTCTAGATGCTACCAACAGATTAGGCTGTGAAGAAATGGGAGGATATGGACCTCTTAAGGCTCACCCCTTCTTTGAATCCATTGTGTGGGAGAACCTACATCTTCAGACACCCCCAAAACTTACAGCCTATTTACCTGCTATGTCAGAGGATGATGAAGACTGTTATGGAAATGTATGTTTGTCTATTGCTGTATTCAGCTCTGGTGCTGCATTAAGAATTTCCTTAAAGCACAATTGCTGCATGCTAAGTGTGTTTACTGATCAGTTAGATTGTGATGAAGATGTGGTTAATAAGAATATCAAATTCCTGGCCAGCATGTGAACTAGTCAGTATTTTACTGTTTTTTTGTTTAGTTTCATTTTATTTTTCTGATAAAGTGAGTGTTTGGAAAACAATGCTAGTTAGCTTGCTTCTGAGCAGGCATGCTGTTTTGGATAAGTGCCTGTTAATCTGTAGAGAGCAGGCAATCTTTTTGTCCTAAAACTAATTTTAAAAGGCATGCTTAAATTGAAAGCCACAGCTTAGTGCAAAATCTTCTTACTTAAAGAAGTTTCTTTACTTAATTCTGTTTCCTCTTTTATTTAGTATGACAATCTCCTGAGTCAGTTTGGTTGCATGCAAGTTTCTGGTTCTGCCTCTTCCCATTCACTGTCTGCCCCAGAGACAAGTACACCACAGACATCAGGAGGAAATATTGAACAGTATATTCATGATCTTGACAACAATTCCTTTGAGCTGGACTTACAGTTTTCTGAGGATGAAAAGAGGTTGCTTCTGGCAAAACAAGCTGGTGGAAATCCTTGGTAAGATCTTTGAACTTAGCTCATCTGTTACTTGCACAGCAGTAAGGAATCAGACATTCAAAGTATGTGTCAATTTCTTCAAGTAAGCAATCAGCAACTAGATTTTTCTTGGCTTCTGCTTTTAAAGCAATAGCAATGAAAGCCTAATACCGTGCTTCTAAAATTTACAAGGTCTAGGTGTCATGGAGTATGTTTATAAATAAGCAGGAATGACACTGTACCAGTGCTAAGAATTCTTCCCTCTATATATCCTAGAACTCAAAAACTTTCTTTCTGTTGACATAAGTTGTTTTTATTTGAATTACAGCATTCCATTATCTAACCAAAATACTTCCTGACAAATGTACTTAATAGTTTTTACTCTTGAGAGGAGTTTCTCATTTGTGAGGTTTTTTCCCTCAATCTGATGTATATTAGAAAAGTCTCTTTGATTTGGAATGAAGAAGAGTCCAAAACTCATCTAGTGAAGTTCTTCAGAGCTCTTGGCTGGAAAAGGAGATACTAGGGAGAGACATGGAAAATTGCTTGATAATAATGCTAATGACTTTGAAAGCTGTTTTTGTGGCAGAGTTACTTCTGGAGCCATAGTTACCTTTCTTTCTTTTTTAAGGCATCAGTTTGTAGAGAATAACTTAATCCTGAAAATGGGTCCAGTGGACAAAAGAAAGGTAAGGGCTTGTCTTAATTCCATGCTTTTGCACAGTTGTAGCATGTAGAAGGGACCTGGTTTGGGAGTTCCCCGTTTAACTTGCTTGTAAACGTCAGATTGTGGGTTTGGAGGTTTGTTTTTTTTCTTCTTTTTTTAATGTAGCGTCTCCTTGTGAATGGGTTTCCTTTAAATTCAGTGGTGTGCTTTTGATTTTTTGGAGAAGACTAGAAGTAGATGTAATATTGATGCATTTCAAGACTAGGAAATGGGTTTTTCCTCTTCCTCCTAATCCCACTAAATGCTTTGTCTTGAAGCATATCTGCATGTGGATCTAGCCACAAATGCCAAAAAATAAAATTCAAAGCCATATTGTCCTCAGCTGTGGTGTTTTTCGACATCTGGCTAATGCCTGTGTCTCGAGACAGGCAGAGGTGACACTAGAACAGCTTTAAATATTAACATGGTACAAGCTGAGCAGTGGCAGTCTGTGTCAGCTTCACAGGAATGTGGCTTCCCTCTCATTTAAGTTACTACCTATTGTTCCTGATTTCTCCCACAAAGTCATGAGTATTGATTTCTGTGCTGGAATCTTTGACAAACAGATTTTGCTTCATTCTGTACAGCTAGGTGTTCTATGTTTTGTCAGAATGTGAATTCTGGTTTAAGGAAGCACTGTGATTTACCATGTAGCAGGAGCGCACTGCTACCCTCTTTAAAAACAAAGAGAGGAGTGAAGTTCAATAGGTAAAGCAAAAGCCGGGAGGGAAGTCTCCCAAACTCAAATATCCTGTCCCCACACTGAGCTGTTTTAAATCAGAGATCTCAGCAGTTAATTTTTTTTTCCCTAACGCTTTTTTTGCATTGCTGTTTCTGCTTCTCTTGTTAGGGATTGTTTGCACGCCGGCGACAGTTGCTGCTCACAGAAGGGCCCCACCTGTACTATGTGGATCCTGTCAACAAAGTTCTAAAAGGAGAGATCCCCTGGTCTTTGGAGCTGCGGCCAGAAGCCAAGAATTTTAAGACATTTTTTGTTCACACAGTAAGTGGCTTTCTTTAGTGGTTTCTTTGCAAGTTGCACAAAGGTCCATGGACAGTTGTTGTAAGCTTTTAACAAATGTTTCTGGAGAAACATTCTTTAAATACAAGTGTTGGTGGCCTTAATTGAAAACCAAACAAAAGAACCAACATGGAAAAAAGCCCAAACTCACAAAACCCCAAACCCATAACCTCCCCCAAAAGAACAGAAAACCCCAACCCTGCCTCCCACCCCAAAACTAAACCAGCAGCCCCCCCCCCCCCAGACATACAGTTTCCTACACATGCCCAAGCGTGGCTTTTGGTATTTGTGTGTGAAATAACCTCTGAGTGTATTTGGGGATTTGTCAGTTGGCTGTACCACTGTTGAGGTGCCAGCTGTACGGTTTTTCAGTAACACATGATGTCATAGAGCTGCAACTGGGTTGAACTTTTTGAGTTTAGAAAATGATTCTGAATAATTAGCTTTTTTTGTTCGGTGCAGAATAATGACTGCTGTTCGGTTACGCTGCTTGGAGTACTCACTCAAATGTTGTTCACTTGTAGCCAAACAGGACATATTACCTGATGGACCCGAGTGGCAACGCTCATAAATGGTGCAAAAAGATACAGGAAGTTTGGCGGCACAGATACCACCAGAACGCTGCTAAATAGCAAAGCTCAGCCAAAATGTCCCAGTTTCCCTACTTGCTGCTAGAACTCCGTGTGCAGCCGATCAGAGGAATCTTTTCAACCCACCTATTACCATCTCAAGGGGAAGCATATGTCTGAAATGTTCTGTTGTTTGTTGTGTTTTGTTGTTTTTTTTTTTCCTTTTTCGTTATTTTGATTTGTTTTTATTTTTCTTTTAAAAATAAGAAAGGAAAAAAAGAAAAGCAAAAACCTAATGGAATTCAGGGTCGCTTTGCTTGCTCTTTGTGCTTCTGTTGAGGCTTCCACATGCATATCATTGCAGTGAAGATCTTGCTTTTGTGCACTTCAGCTCAATTTCTGCTGCAGACTAGTGGATAGAACTTGCATTACCAGCTTCACTTCAGATGAGTTAAAATCAATCCACACGCACACAAGCCGAATCATGAACCAGCCTGACACTGTATGGGGCTGGAGTTTTCTGTGACTTTCAGATTATCATTAAACTGTAATTCATCAGGGAGCTTTTATATTCCTCTCCTAAGCATCACCTCTTTGTTTGCTCTTCCTCTTCTCACAGTCCTCCAGCTTATTGGTATATGGCATTTGTAGCCAGGTCAGTTGCACCCTTGTGTAATTCCTGATATAATTCTGGTTGCAGGATTTATGTGGTACTTTAGTAATTACATGAATGAATCAGATGTGTGTGTCTGGCAGACAGGCTCTGATGATACAGGATTTGAGAGAGTAAAATGCTGAACACAGCACTGAAAGTTTTCCAGAATTGAAATGGCTTCTGAAGGCAGTTAAGATTTTAAACATTCAATTTTGATAAGAAACGTTTGTGTTTAATCAAGGGACAATAAACTCACTGGCATGCTTTTAACTAATGCTAACTAAAAAAAATTAACTAGTTAGTATGGGGGGGAAGAAAGGTTACTATTGAAGTAGAAAATAGTTTTTCAACTTTTCAGGAGATGAGGATTAGAAGCTTTTTCCAAGGTGTGCATGTATTGTGCATTTTAGTGGGGCCAACCTATTTACCTGGGTAGAGAAGAAAGTGTGAAAGCTTTGTACAATAGATGACTTGACTTTTTTCTTGTTTTCTTTTTTTTTTTTTTTGGTCTCCTGGTATAATGAGATACACAAATAATCCTATTTTTGGTCCCTGGCCGAATACTTAGCAACTCTAAAAATTTTAATCAATCAAAATACTTGATCCATAAAGTAATCTGGTTCAAAATTCTAAGGAAAATCCTGGTAATACCAAGGGGAAAATACATGGTACTGAAGGCATATCTATGACATGAAAATATTTCTCATATCAATCTCCTTTACCCTCTTCAAATTAAGGATTTTTTTGTGGTCAAACATTTCTTGTAATGTTGCAAGGACATAACTTTCTATGTGCTAAAAACCAACTTCCCTAATGGTATTTTCAGCATGCCTGTGTTCCTGAACCTTGCAGAGAACAACCACCTAGGCCTGGTCCTTGTTTTGAACACAGTATAAACCACACCTATTTACTCACTTTTTGCATATACCAACTCTATGCATTTTGAGGTCTCATACTATGATGTGCATTTCCTTCCACCAAAGAAGTGTTCCTTTGCAATGTTGGAAAAGCTCCTGGGCTAGCAGTGGCCTCTCAGGATTTCTCAGAAAACACATGAATGTTGGGTGTTTTGTGGTTGTGCAGGGTGAAGGAGGTTTATTACTGATCTCTTAAACTGTGCTGTGTAGTTGAGTTGATGACAGTTCAGATGTTCCATTGTCTTTAAAGGAGAGAGGCGGTTGCCTTTTCTTTTTAGAGGAGCTACATTGTCGTAGTCTTCTCTTATCCCACCATGTACACAGGCTTGACAAAAGTAAATCCCTGCCTTGCAGTGCCTGGTGTTTTAGAAGCCAAAGTGTCCTGTAAATGGCTGAGGTGGGAAAGACAGAACTTCATTCCCTTTGCATGGTGAGGAGTTTCATCACACACAAGATGCACACCTTGTCATTAGAAACTGAACAGCACAGGCTACCTTCTGCCTGTGCCTGGATGCATTCTCTGTTTACCATTCTAACCAAGGTGATGTGTTTTTGAAATCTGCAGTGCTATCCATTTGCTCCCTGGCTGGCAAATTCAAGCTGCATGTCAGATCTGCTGGATACAGCTCTACCACTTCTGGGTTTAGTCCCCAGTATAGTGGTGTAGATGTATTCCCAACTTTATACAGGAGAGCTTGGCAGTGACAGAGATTTTTGGTGCCACTGGTGTTCAGTATGACAAAACTTGGCCTCACATAAAATGCCTGGCAAAGTTGTTCTGCTCATAGTGAATACCTTGGCTTATTAGGAGACAGAGGGATCTCCACTGGCTTCTTCACTAGGTGGAAATCTAGGAATGCTTAAACATCTGTTCTGTAACATTGAGAATTGTAGTAATTTTGCCATAACAAAATAATTACTCTTTTTCACACCTTGAAAATCCTCTCTCAGTAGACTTCTGCCCTGCCCACCAAAAGCTTTAAGACAAAAATCCTAATAGCAGTACTCTATCAAGAAGGTACCTGGAAGGCTGATGTCTGCATTCTGATTCCTTTATTTTTCTGGCAATGCTGTCACTAGAAAACTGTGAGCATGTCTTACAGGCCTCCCTCCCTGTAGAAGCTGAGTGTTCCAAATTAAGTCTGTCTTAACTGCTACTTTTGGGGGACTGGACTAGAACTTTTCTGGGAGAGGTATTTGTCCTTTTTGGACTCTTCAGTGAAACACATGGGTTTGAAAGATGGCAGAAGAACGGAGTGAGGCAAGACAAAGCAACCAGGTGGATTTAAGTGTATTTCATCAATTTGTCCACTTAAATTGGCAGGTGTTGCATACTGTCAAGGGCTGGTTCCTCTTGTAAATGCTTATCCCTGATGTGGGATAGCTTCAGATCTTTGTCCTGAAGATCACTCCTGTGGTTCATGGGAGTCCCTAGAATGAAGTGTACAAGGGAGGTTCTTCACAGTTGCAGATAAACTATTGATTTCTCTGTTCTTTGTCCAAGAGGCCTTTCAAAGCACAAAAACGGTTGTTAGGCACTTGAAGACTCTTCAAAATCCTCACTGCAAGCCTACTGAAAACCCAGTGTGTTGATGGATTCATTCCATCTTTTGCCTTTTGAATAATTGCCAGTCATTTATGCAGAATCAGCTCAGTAATGGAATTTACTTTGTTTGGGAACTGAACTTGCACCTGTCTTGCACCTGTTTTCTGTGGGGTGGGTGAAATGCTAGTGCTAGGGAGGAGTTTTGAATCACATCCTTTTATCGGGTGTCTGGCCTGGTCACAGGAAGTTTAAAACTGCTTTGAACTAGAGAGATGAGTTTATTGCCATTAACCTTAAAGTCCAGTTTTGAAAAGGGTTTATTTTAAGGAAGTCTTCCTTCAGGTGTGATATTGAGGCATTGGGAGCAGATAGATATTACCTATTAAGATCTCATTTCCTAAGCACTTAGGTATTGAAGATCTCAAACAGGACTGTGTTCCACTTCTCTTCTCCTGATGTGCTTTAGTTGTGGAGTATCTGCTATTTATAAGCCCAGAAAAAAACCTGTAGGTTAAACCAAAAATGTGATAAGTGTAGTTCATGCTTGATGTAATGTGCTCGATACCATTACATTTTGTGCCGGGAGCTTTGAAAGGTCCTGAGGACTTCCCCCATGCACATTTAACAATGTCTTTAGAATGCTTTAGTGGAGTCAGCACAACTACCTTTGGCCTGTGGACAAAACATCTGATTTCAACACCTTGCTGAGGAGAGAACTTGTGTATTAGTAATTGCCTAAAGATGTGGTCTGTGGATTCTGAGCATTCTTTCTACTAGCAAATTACACAAATAGGTGTGGTATTTATATCTAAATTTTGCTGAATGCCTGTAATATTTTATGCAAATATTTTATCAATTAAATGGAAGTGCTCCTGCAAAGCTTCATGACAGAGATTGTCCATGAGTTGATCAAGTGAGCTTACAGACAAACAATTCTCTGACCAAAACCAGCATGCTTTCAGTGAAGACTGGTAAGAGTTTCCTCTTTTTCAGAAGAACTACGAATTTTATACAGCAAACAGTTGGAGAGGTTCTTAAGCACCCAGTAATCTGGTCTGTCTGTCAGCACAGTATTGAATGTAAGATGACAAAGCTTCCTATGACCATGTACTAACTCGGGATGTGGCAAATGTTCTAAATGGTAGCAGAACTTAAATTACTATATCTGACAGGTGAAAAAACAGGAACCAGGAATCGTACTCAGTTTTGGTAGTTGTATGCTAGCTGTTTGCTGGTCGGTGGCAGTCAGTTACGTGTGTAATATTCTCTACCTGGTTTGTAGCTGTAACTGTGATGTACAGATAAAGAAAAAAAACCCCAACAAACAAAGAAATCCCCAAACCTCCTCAACAACCACCACAAAACAATCTCCCTCCCCTCCAAGAACTCGTGAAAGCAGAAGCAAATAATGCAATGATATAAGATACACACTTTTGTATTTTTATTCTTATAAGGTTATTTGCTGACTCTTGTTGGCCTCTAGTTCAGTCTGTGTTATTTAAATTCTAATATATGAGTTATTTGGATTGAATTCATGTTCGGGGCCATGGTGTTGTATGTATTGATGTACAGCCTTGAATGTGAATAATTATTGTAAACTATATTTTACACCTTTTTTCTGGCTTTATTATATAAATTTTCTATTGGTCGATGATTTAATCATATCTCATAATTTAATGACCGTTTATTCTCCTCTCGACAGATCTCTGTGCTGTAGATGTGTAGCTAGTGACTGGATGATGGATTTCACTTATGCTTGGTAGTCTGTAATAAAGGCATGTAGGGTCCTGGCCCGGCCTCCGCCTCCTCCTTCCTCAGCTGCGGGCGGGGTGGGGAGGTGGGCGCCACCTCCGGGCCGCCGGCGGCTCTGTGGGAGGCGTGGGTGAGGGCCGCGGTCGCGGCCTACCGGGGGCTGGTTCGCGCCTCGGGCACGGCCGGCCGTTCTCGGGTCGCAAATGATCCCGGCGGACGAAGCTACTCCAGCGCAGGCGCCGGGCGAGCAGGGGGAAGGGAGCAGTTCCGAGCGGGACGCTTCCGGTGGGAGCTACGCCCCGGGACCTGTAGCTGGGGCGGACTCTTCCGGCGGCGGTGAGGATGGCGACAGAGAACCACTGCGATTTCCCGGTTCCCCCGATCGGCGGCGTCGGCCTGGGAGGGCCGGGCGGGCCCTGCCGCCGGTGCAGCTCAGCGCCGCCGCCCGGCGCGGTGCCCGGCAAATGGGTGCGGTTGAACGTGGGGGGCACCTGCTTCCTGACCACTCGGCAGACGCTCTGCAGGGACCCCAAGTCCTTCCTCTTCCGCCTGTGCCAGGCCGACCCCGACCTGGACTCCGACAAGGTGAGCGCGGTCCCGCCGCGCCACTCCCCCTCCCCCTGCCGGCCCACGGCGAGGGCGCGTTGCGGCGGGTGCCTCGGTCCCGCGTGGGAGACGGCGCTGCCGGGGCTCGGTGCGCGGCGTGGCCTTCCCGTGGGGCGGGCCGCGGCGTGCCCACGGGCGGTATGGCAGAGCAGAGAGGGAGCGCGGAGCTGCCCTGCGCGGCTGCCGAGGCGGCAGTGCAGGCTCCGCCGTGATCGGGGCGGTTTCTAGAGGGTCGTGCACTGCAGGGGAGCTCAGCCGGAGCGGGGTGGGGGCAGGTTGGGCTGAGTCGGTGCGAAGCGGCTGGGTTGCTGAAAAACACAACTGCTTCTCAAACCAGCAGAGAGCACGGGATCGTTCTTATGTTTGCTTAAATTTTTCTGTTATCTGGCCGGGGTTAGTTTTAAAGCTCTAATGGAGTGTCTGCCAGCACCGTTTTGGTGTTAATTCTGCACTGTCATCACCCTCTTGTTCAGTCTCATGAACCAGACCAAACTGCTTTTGACAATAACCTCTCTCTTAGCCATAGCTTTCTGGGTTTCAGCACTGCTTTGAGTAAAATGTTGCTCATTCTGCATGGATTGCAAATGGATACTGAATATTCGCATATTCATCATGACTCATTTTTAGTAGGGAAAAAAGTGTTATTGATTAAGATTTTGTTTATGGAGCAGTGCGTAGCAATCAATATAAAGTATTGGTATGTAGTGCTGACTCTGAAAGTTATTTTGGACCATAATGGACAAAAGAAACCAAAAACTTCCAATACAGCACATATAGGGGAAATAAGGGAACAGTTTATAACCCTTGACTATATAACCAACAGGTTGAAAATATAGGGCTGGTTTTTATATTAAAATGTTCAATTGGTTGGGTTTTTTTCAGTGAGAATAGTAGCCAATGTCTTCATTTTCTCACACATAACTGTCAGAAAGGATGTTTAAACGTTTAAGAAGAAGGGGAACAGAACCTGAATACTTGTTTCAGAGTTAGAGAAGAAACACCTTAAAGTGTGGTGGTTTGTTTTGGAGAGGATTAGTTTAAACTGACCTATAAAAATAAGATTTGAAATGTAGATGGTTTGCTGATAGGTGAGAAACTGCCTTTACTTGGGATGGAGTTGGAAAGCTCTCTTCTAAGGTTTCTTAAATAAAAGATAAGGCACACTTAATAATTAAGACAGCTGTTTCAGGTGTTCCACTGCAAGAAGGTGCTTATTGGCTCTTTCTTAATACCATCAGCAGGAGAGAAGGCATATTTTAAAAAGTTCTAATTAAGGCATTTGGCTGCCTTGCTAAAATCAATCATCTTTTGCAAGCACAGTGACTGAGCTGCTATCTTGCAACAATGTAAGAGGCTACTAATCTAAACATGCTTTTCCCCCCCGCTGTGCTCTCATTTTGTTGTAGCAGTAAATCATAAATTTATCTTAAGGTATTGGGTAGGACGTGGAGAGACTTGACTCTCTTTGAGATTTCTGGACGTAGGTAACTGTAGTAGTTCATAGCATATACAGCGAGTTAAAGGTAGCTGCAGACAGAGCTATTCGAGCTGCTTAGGTATCACTGTCATCCTTTTTTGCTAGCATAGAAGCCTAATGGAAACCACTTTAACAAGATAGAAACTGCATCATTCTGTCCTTGTGAGCAGCTTTTTTAACAAAATTGTAGCTGGTGTAGCTTGGTAATGTGAGGAAAGGAGTAGGTGTAGAGGCAGCTACAGATTGTTGGGTGAAAGCTGGCTTTAAAGAAAATCCTGTTATTCATAGTCTAGACTTTCAAATCTGGATGCCTTCAATTTGATGTACAAAAAGCAAAGCCTTTTTTTGTTAAATACCAACTGTGGTCTTTGCAGTGCCATAGTTGTCAGAAGTTTATGTCCTGTTGTCTTGACCGTCTTTAGCCACTGATCTCCACTTCAACCATTCAGAGCCTGGTTTCTGCAGTTACCTGTTACCTTGGATTTTGCAGAAGTGCCCCCACTTCTTAGATTACCCATCATGGTGCATTAATTACAGTACTTAGGATTGCTTAAACACATAGAGCCTTTCTTTCAAGGATCTGATTGAGAATCTTCAGATTCTTCATCTCCTGTAATGAGCAAAACATAATCCAAGCAGTTCCTTTTTTCCCTCTCAACAATAAAAGGTGCCACAAATACCCTTTCAATAACAAAAAAGCTCTCCTTCCCTGACATCCCACCACTTTATGAATGCACTGCCTCGATACAGTAGCACATCAGCAGATAGCCTGTATGGTTTAATTTTGAGATACCCCATGGCATTAAGTGATGAGCACAGATAGTGCAAGGGAATAAATGGTGAGATTTCTGTTAGCATCCTGGACACTGGTTCTTATTTGCCACATATATGTAAATCAAAAGCTCATAGTAATAGATTTGGTTTTTTACCTTAGGGTTTTACTTTTTGGAGTCCCATTATGAGCTGTAACCTGATACTAAGCTGACATGGCTTTCTTAGTCATACATTAAAGATGATCTACAATGACTGCTATCTAGCGCAGTTTTGTGCAGCTAATAGATAAAGCTTGGAGCATTAGAACTGGTCTTTGACCTAGAATTCCCTGGATTTGATTCCTAAAAATTACGTAGGTTTGAAACACTTGGCTTTAAACTTTAAAGTGATACAGAGAATGTGTATTTGAGCTCATATGTAGGCTGATGGCTGTTACACCCATCTCAGCCATAATTATCCCTACCTCTAGATGAGGATGTGGGGGACATGGAATGAGGAGAGTCCTGTTGGGTGTGCCAGCAGATGAGGTTACCAGAAGTGATACCTACAGCCCTCTGTCTGAAAGAGCCATGAAAATTCTAGCCTTAACAAACCATGAACTTTGTCTGGGATGCACTTCAATATCTCACTTTGGGAAGTTTTAGATGTGTTTTCAACAGACTAATACTGAATTGTGCTCATACTAGAAAACAGCTCATAGTTTCTAGGGACCTTTCACATTCCTCTGCTCATGCTCCATCTGATCAGTGTGCAACTCAGCAAAAATTCAGGTGGAGGTGTATTTTTTACGCTATCAGTGAGTTAAACTAGCTTGTATGTCTCAACTCTCAGAAAGGAGGGGGATAGACTGAACATCTAGCAGCATAATTAAGTAGAAGACTCAGGTAATTAAATCAGCTTGTGTACCAGTAGATGTATGTCTTTGAAGGAAGAAGTTTAGTTCCCGTTCTTTGCAAGACTGCCAAATCTGAATCTTTAGAAACTGAAGCCGTAAGAAATGCTTATCTCAGATGAAAAAAACCTACAAGCAAAACTAAAAATGAATAGCAGAGCTGTTTCTGCCTACACTCACCTGCTGAGGCTCATGAACATCAAGCCCTTGTAAGAAGTTCTTGAAAGAGTTTAACTGCACAAGTTTATTAGAAGTGAGAATAAGAGCCTGAAATAGTTCAGAGGTTGTGCTTCACAAATGTCAGTAGCATACACAGCAGCTTTCCTTGACTGTAATTTCTACAGTAACATAATTTTTGTTATTTGACTAATGCTTGCTGTTGAAAAGAATGAAAGGCTTCAGAAAAGGCAGCATGTTTGCTTTCACCTGGTTTCCAGGTGCTGATGTTGCATGAGGCCAGTCCGTCTTGGCATCAGAGTTGTTCCCAGCTGCAACAAAGGGAAGATTGCCCTTGGTGCAGCCAGTGGCAAAGCCAGTCGAATGGAATGAGAATGTGGGGCTGATTCTCTGAATTTAGTGTGTTTGGTAGTGTTGTACCCATCTTTGTATTTAAGATTCTTCTTTGTATTTAAGCCTAATGCTCCTATTTTATGTTTTACTGCCAGGTACTTACTGCTTTCAGCACCTTCTCTATTTTATCTCTATACCAGGTTTTCTTTTATAAACTGTTCTATCATTCTTTAAACTTCCCCCTGAGATTGTCAGCCTTTCTTGATAAGGTTTTTGGCAACAGTTTCCGTGCTTGAATTTTTTAAGCATAGTTGTACTGACTCAGAATCTGTGAAGGAAGGAAGGAAGCAAGAACTGAATGTTGCAGAAAAATCAGGATCTTTCTGATAGCACATCCTTACCTATCAGTGCTAAGAAGTACCTTAATTATAGTCATTATTGTAAGATACAACTGAGGTAAAGTTTATTGAGGCTTCTGACTGGTTAAGTGAGTTGTGCTGTCAGTGTGGTTTTGATCAGTACTGGCAGTCTGTTGATGCTCAAAGTTTTTATGTCACACATGGTTTGAGAAAAATGTGTTCTGAGCACCTGGCTCAAGAGTTAAAAAATGCAGGGGCATAGGGCCTAGGGGAGACAATTACTTCTAAATCCAGATTTAGTGACCAATATCACTGTGTCTCTGTGCACATTGCTGCCTTCAGCAGAACTGCTACTTGTTCAGCTCATGTAAATGGTGTCAGGTGCTCAGATAGCCGTGTTGGAGCACACACCTTTGGGCCAAGAGCTTGGCAGTGTAGATTCTGAGTGTGTCCATTCTGGAAGAGTATTTGATGAGAAATTTTTGGAGTAGTTTTGACTACAGTAAATAAAATTAACTGGAAATAAATTTCTGACATTTGAAGAGAACCTTAAGTGGGATTAGAGAGGTAGATGCATTTGGTCTTACCTTTTGAGTCTTACTGGAGTCTTGTACCTGACTCTCCAAAATTCAAGAATTTGGAGATTCTCCCACTTGGTGTGGGAGGGTGGTAATAAAAGCAGCCTTCGCTGCATCACAGTAATCTTATCTTTCAAATGGTGAAGAGGAGCAGGTGTGGAAAAGGTCTTAGAGACAAGGGAGATGAAACTCTTGGAAGAGGGAAGAAAGTAATGCAAAACTAGAGCTGGGTCGAGATACAAATGCCTGTGGAATTCATCACACTCTCGTGTTGGATATGCAAAGGCAACTGGAGCATTTGGTTGGAGTGTCCTTACAAAGAGTGGCAGAGTTTGTATGGAACACCTCAGGGCTCCAAATGGGGTGTTATGTGGCTGCTGAATGGAGAGGAAACTTGAGTTTCATCAGCTGTGCTGGTAAACGTTAGTACCTGTTTGCACGTATCTACAGCAGAGAAAACGGAGAGCTTGTTAGAATATAGACTTCTCTGCCATTTGTGGTGTTCACCTGAGACTTGGGAAGTGGCCAGAATACCCACACAAGTTGTGTGTGTGGGTGAAGATTCAAGCTTGCTCAAAGCTGGTAGAAAGTTAATTAACTAGTTGGCAGAGGAAGTAGCGTAGTTGAGACAACACAGTCTATTAATAGTCAAGCTAGGCAGCCTGAAGCTACTTCAGTTATATCTGTGCAAACTGAAGCTACACCATGAAACTCTCTAAATCTCATCTGAAGTGCAATTTATTATTCTTGTCTTGCAACAAAGCAAAAATGTTTCTTTTAGAAAATACTCAAAACCCTAATTACAGGTGAGGACACAATGAGTTGGCGGTACGTGTGGATGGAGCCAATCCTGACAATATCCTGACTGTGGACAGACTTATGGCCTGTATTTGGAGAGTTCTAGGTGGAGCTGGTGACTGCATTAGTGGTTTTATGGTTGAATAAATATTCTTAAAGATCTAGTGTAATCTGCTTTTCTTAGTGATTTCAGCATGCAGTGCTTTGTGAACACTGAAGGGCGATCAGGCAGCTGAAGGCTTTCTCTGTAGGAAGATGCCTGGGAAGTGCCGCTTTTGCCTGTGCATTCTTTGCCTGTTGTGACTGAATGATTCACATTTTCAGTCTTGACTCTGTGACACTAGTCTGTAGCCTACCTGAGCTGTAAAGTCAAAGTCCAAGACACTTCTGTTTGGAAGAAGATGTGAAATTAATGTTTTCCATACCTGTGATCTGGGTGAGCAAGTGGCCAGTTACTCTGAATTGTTCAGGCTATTCATAATTTTGCATGGAATTAGTGTATTGAAGTGAATCTTAGTGACAGGAATTAGATCACTTGATGTTGAAAATGAGGCAGAGTTCTTACACTTTAACTGTTGGTTTTGTACTAATGTAAAAAGGGGGGAGAGGGGGAAAGCTACTATCACACCATAACTTGTAAGACTTTTGTGTTTCTTTTTTTCCTTCTGTTCTGTTCTGTTTTTAAGACACATTGCTGCCTGAGTGGCTTCTAATCCCACAGTGTGTCTGGCTGTGTGAACACTTAGCTTGTAATTATAGAAAGATGCTTAGTTCCGGCTGTAGTCTTTCGACATTCTACCAGCCCTGCTCAGACAAGTACACTCCTTCAGAAACTAAATCCATCTATCTGGAAACACACCCACTGTCCTACTTCCAGTGTAGTGTTCTGTGAACTTTACATACTGGTAAGAGAGTTTTCAGGTGTCAGAGTTCAGTGATCAGTCCTTTATGTGTGGCTGTTAATGTGCAGATGCAGAGCATTGGGGCAGTAGAATTGTTTTCACTTGGAACAACAGGTATTGCTCTCACACATAGTTTTGGGGGAGAACGATTCAAATGTATCTAGAATTTTTGGTAGTGATGTTTTTTTAGTCTCCCCTGTAAACTACTAGGTTAAAAAGGTATTTAGGGTGCTGCCAAGTCTCTTCAGTATATATTTATAGATATGTATTGCAGAAAAACTGTAGATGCTAAAGGGTTAATGTGAATCCACCTGATAGCAGAAAGGAGCAGTGGGTCTGTTGGACATCTCTCTTGCCCACCTTCCTTAGACCTCTGGCCAGCCAGAGGATGTCAGTGCTGCCCTGATTGCAGCTGTTCATACATGGACTCTGCAGTATTTAGCAAATGCTGGGTTTGCTGTTTATCTCTGTCAAGAGCATCAGCTCTGCTGGTGGATCTCTTGAACTGTGCTTTGCATTCCTTGGAGGCTGTGCTGTCTTCAGTAAGTTGAGCATCAGTTAGGTTGGCCTGTTCCTTCTGTGTCCATATGGGCAGGTAGGAAGGACATCTTCAGCATACTTCAGTTTGTTCACAACACGCATCTCGAGCCCTTGCTTGGCACACAGCAATTCTCAGGTCACTGCCAGTATTGGTGTACATCACCTAAGACAAAGCCAAACAGAGGGGTGAGGTTAAAGAGAAGGTATCTGTGATTGCCTTTGGGTTTAAAAGGAAAGAAAGGTCTGAGGATTGAACACCACTGGAATGTATCCTTTGTTCGGATTCCTCTGGTTTAAAGTGTGATCTTCAACCTTAGTTTTCAGTGTTCCCATTTTCTTCTTACATCTTTCAAACTAACATTGTTGGTAATCTTTCAGTAAGGGGCCAAGGGGAGTTGATCAGCTTAGAGAAGTTATGTATTGCACAGCTGAGTGATCAGTCTGATACCATTATAGCTGTGCTGCTGGCTTCCTTTGAATGTCTTTAGTAAACTCAGCTTCAAGGGGTGTGGCTGTGTCCAGCATCTGCTTGCTGTTCAGATGCCAAGCTGAGTACTAGCTTGAAGTTACTGCTTGGGTGTTCAAATCATTGTGGGGTTTTGGGCTTCTTTGTTCGTTTTTTTGGGGGTGTTCTGGGGTTGTGGGTTTCTTTTTTGTTGTTGTTGGCGTTTTTCCTTTTCTTTTCTCTTTTTGTTCTGTTTTGTTTTGGTTTTGTTTCTGTTTCTAATCTAGGATGAAACAGGTGCCTATTTAATAGACAGAGACCCGACCTACTTTGGGCCAGTGTTGAACTATCTCAGACATGGGAAACTGGTTATTAACAAGGATCTAGCTGAGGAAGGTAAGACATTACTCAATCTCTTGCTTTCTTGTCACTTACTCATTATTTTCACTGCTCTTGAGTCAGGAAAAGAAATTTGTAAGTAGATGGTAAATCTTAATCACTGTAGTACTTTGATCTGTTTCAAGCAAAGTTGGTCAGTTTTGTGCATTTCTAGTGTATGCTGTTATTTGAATTGCACATCCCCCCTCCTTAGTCTAAAATAAAATAGTTTTTTTCAAACATGAGGGGGGATACCTTTTAGCATATAATCTACTGTGAAATGTTTGGGTTTAGTTCTCTTCAAGCAAAAGAATACTAGCTGTCAAAGAAGCTTTAGAAGATGCAGTTTGAGTGAAGCTCTGGGACGTTCAGATGTGTGGAATAGAATCTAGAAGAGTGAATTCTGCCCCTAGATTCTCCCTCCCTGTTGCAAATTCGTACAATTTTACTCTAATGGAGGATTGGTTTAAACCATATAGCACTGGTACTGCATTGATAAGGTATTGAAAAGGTCAGTGAAAGAGAAATGCAACGTGAAATAAATGTCCACATGCACTGTCAACCACAGGGTATGTGTGGGGAACAGCTGTGTCCTGACATGTACCTGAGAGCAGTCTGTAGCATGTGTCTTTAAGCTTTGTTTCAGAGTCTTAAGAGCTCAAATGTCAGGAAGAAAAGTTTTCTGCACTGTAGCAGGTGCAGAACCTTTCAGAACTATATGAATTTCTTTCATATTCCACCTTGAGGCAGAGTCTGAGCCATGATGGTCTAGCAGTCTCCTGTGGAATGGTGTTCTTGCTCTTTTTTGTGTGTGTTTCCTGCCTCTCACCCTGATGTGAAATGCCATTAGTTTTCTCTGAGGCTTTTTAGGATGGTTTGTCAGAATGAGATAGACTTTGACCTGCATGTGCCTGGAGGAAGCCAGAAGCATTAGTTGGGTAAATGAACTTTTCCTATAGCAAAGGAAATAATTTTCTAGCTGTAGATGAGATAATCTTAGGGACTGATGGGTGGTTTTGGCCTTGAGTCTTTGGTTTATGCTGTTTTTCCAACAAATGTTCTCATACTAGGTGTACTGGAAGAGGCTGAATTCTACAATATCACATCACTAATAAAACTGGTAAAGGACAAAATAAGAGAAAGAGACAGCAAAATCTCCCAGGTGAGTGTAATTTTGATTATTTGTTTTATGGCAAGTAGTAGGTGGGTTCCTTTTTCTTTAATTGTTTGTTTACCCAGAAAGATATTTAAGGGCTTTGTCCATCATAGGTTGAACTAAGAAGGACACAGAGCTGTTGGAGCGAATCCAGAGGAAGCCACAAAGATGGTTCAAGGGCTGGAACACCTCTGCTGTGAGGATGGGCTGAGGGAGCTGGGGTTGTTGAGCCTGAAGAAGAGAAGAGTCCAGGGAAACCTTAGAGCTGCCTTCCATTACCTGAAGAGATCCTACAGGAAGGCTGTAGAGGGACTTTTCATGAGGGTGTCTAGAGACAGGACAAGAGGGAATGGCTTGAAGCTGAGGGAGAGCAGGGTTAGACTGGATCTTAGGAAGAAGTTCTTCAGTAGGAGGGTGGTGAAACTCTGGAATAGGCTGCCAGGGAGGTTGTGGCTGCCTCCTCCCTGGGAGTATTCAAGGACCGGCTGGATGAGGCCTTGAGCAGCCAAGTCTTGTTGAGAGGTGTCCCTGCCCACGGTGGGGAGGTTGGAGTGGATAATCTCTGAGACACGATGAGACATTCTGGGATTCTGTGATTCTATGATTTATTGCTCTGGTTGGGAAACTTTGCCAGGGAAATAAAGACAGTGCTTAATATGGTCAGACATTCCTTAGAGCTTGGCAGGCCTCTGCAGAACCTCAGTCTGATTTTGAATGATGTGGTTTGCTTCCACATGGAATGGTAGGTGAGGATTATTTTGTTACAACTGTTAAGCAGCTCTTCTAGGTTCTGAAGGTGAAGCATTGAGTCTTTTCCAAAGTGGTTCTGAACAAATGAGATTTCTTTTAAATAAGGCCAAAAAAAGAAGAAGGCAAGTTGTTCAAGGTGGTGTTACTTACCATTTCTGAAGAAGGGGAACTTCAGACAGGTAACAAACAGTGAATTCCATGGTGTATTGAGCATCTTCTCTTTCTTCCTGAAGGTGCCAGTCAAACATGTGTACAGGGTGTTGCAGTGCCAGGAAGAGGAACTCACTCAAATGGTTTCCACAATGTCTGATGGCTGGAAATTTGAGCAGGTAAAAAAACCCCGCGTGGGATATCATTACAGAGCCTTCTAGAAATTCAGTTGTGTGAGAGAGGAATATAAAGTCCATTCTGTACATATTGTTAAATTCAGTAATTTTCAGAAACCAGACAGGTGAAGATGCACAGTTAAGTTAAAATTTGGTATTTGTATCCTTATTTGTTAAAGAATGAAACCCCCATAGCTTTCCAGAAGGGAAATCATGCTGACCTTCTGCAAAAATGCCCACATCATGTTTGAAATGTTCTTCATTTAAAGGATGAGTAAACCAACATTAACTAATATAAGCTTATATAAATGGTGTGGCAAATATACAAACTTCTGGGTGAAAGAGATGAGCTTGGGAGAGAAATGTTTTCAGGTCCACACGATGGTTCTGGTACAAAGGACTGATACACTTAGGAGGGTGAATGTAACCAGCATGGATGTGAAGCTGGATAGGTGTGAACTACACAGATCTTTCTGTTCTTTGTACTGCATACAAATAGCTTTGTGTCTACATTCAAGAATACAATGTAAAGTTGCAAGATCTTTCTGTTATCTTTGCTAATCTCTGTAAATATGAAACTGACTACTTGGCCTCTTCATCCTTCACATTCCTACCTGCCAGAGTATTTAAACTGCACTGGAGCAATGACTCTTATTAATTCCGGAGTGAGGCACAAGTGCTTAGCTGCCAGCACTGTTCTCAGTGTCTGATGCCAGCTGTAGGAGAGATTGGGATACACACAAGCCTCTCACCCTCTGCACTCTCGTTCTAATAGCACAACAAAGCAACACTTTTGAAAAGTATGGCACACGGAGGTAAAAGAGGAACATTTTGCTTATACTTGATGCAGTGCTTAAGGTGCTGGTGACATGGAGACAGCCATGATAAGATGAACTAAACCAGCACAGAGAAAGCTTCCCATGCTTCATTCTATGGTGCAAGTATTACCAGGTCTGTTTGGCATGCCAGCAGCTGCATGCTGTTTTAAGTCCCTGACAGAAGCTCTCTCTTAATGCACAGCAGCGTTGATTGACCAGTGCATTGACAAAGTTTCTTTGACATAATTGTCATGAGAAACCAGCTTTCATTACAAGGGGAAGTTCTTTAGTTTTTAACAGATTAAATGACACTGGCTTTTACCTGTCCTAGTGCCTTGTGTTCCTTGGGGATATTGTATTTGGGAGTGATGGTGCTTTGACAGTGCAGTTGCTGAGAGAATATTATCATCTCTTTTAGAACTGGAAAATTCCAGGGATTATTTTTTTTTTAACATTATGTCCTTGTTTCATCCAGCTTTCTCCTTACTGCCTCCCTCCCCCATGTTGCTTTCTCTTGGACACACAATGTGAAGTAGATAAAACACAACAGCTCTACGGTTTTGTAATATTCAGCTTCTCATTACCTCAGACTACACCATTCTCTCTTTTGGTTGTATTGTAGACCTGCTTTTAGCAGACATTACTCACTTGAAAGATGATTGGAATACACTGTATAATGTGAACAGTTTGATTGTTAAGATTTGAGATCACTGTGGCATTTCTGTAACGTTTTATCTTTTCTAGACTTACGTTGCTCAGCAGCACGCTTCCTTCAGAAGCAGTCTTTGGAGTGGCACCTAACACACTTTGTATATATTTTTTCTTGTAAAATACAATTTGGTGTGGTGATTAAGTGGGAGTGGAAGGTGTTGAACTTGTGGGGCACTTGTGCAGATGTGCTGATGCTCTTTTCCAAGGACTAGGAGTGAATGCACTGCGAGAATACAATGGTTCTGTTCCAGTCCAAACACTGCTGCCAAGAATTGTGCTGCCCCACTTCTGTGATTGTAGTTGATTGTTAGCTTCAATTGTTAACCACTTCAGACAATCAGAAAAAAACTAATGTTTTGTCAGTACTACGTAATGAGGAACTATAGGCTATATGAAATTGCTACAAAGGCTTTAGGCAGCAGTGGTGTTTCAGTCATGTAAATTTTAATGATGAATGTAACCTGTGTCTGTCACCATGATGCTCTCTTAACTATGTTCACTGTATGAGGAGGATGGTATTTAGCTGCTGCCTTCAATTATTCACATAATAGCAGGATTAAATTAAATTTAGTATTCATGAACCTTCTTATCAGCAGTAATAGCCAGTTTACCCAGGACGGGCAATACTTGATTTAAAGCTTTAATCTTAAGTGCACCGACAGACAGGCTGTGCTTTCATTTAAGTGACCTAGGAGCTGCCATGTATTATTAAGACAAAATAATTTTTTGTAATATGAAGTTGAGAAATTTAGCTGAGGTTGTTCTGACACTCCTGAATTATTAGATGTTTGGCCAGAGTGAGCAGAGTTCTTGGTGCTGATTTTTTTTATGAGAACAAGACAATTTTTTCCACTCCAGTTATCTTCTTAGATCTTCTGTAAATTACCCCTTCTAAAACCAATTTACAGCACTTAACCTTTTCTTCCTTTAGTTAACTCCCTGTGTTTCCTTAGCTGGATTTTTGTTTATCAGTATCTGGAACAAGATGAAGTTCTTTCATACCCAGGCTTGGTACAATGCTTTACGTAACACCTTCCAGTCTTCTGTCCGTGTTGCCTTCTGCACTTGGCAAGTATCACAGGAAAGCAATGCTCACTTTCATAATGCACCAAACGTTCTGCTTGTCAGAGCAGTTGGCTACATCACAGTGATGTGAGGAGTTCTCTGACTTACTATCAGTAGCTCTTCACTTCTGTTGAAACTACAAAAGGCTTTGCAGCTGCCTCCATAAATTTTACGTTGAAATGAAAGTTGTAGCTTGATGGCAACCTGTCCTAGTGGCAGGTGAATGTTACCTGTGTGATGTGTACATTTGGATAACAGTATGTGCTTGAGCTTTACAAAGGTTTCTTTTTTTTTTTTCTTGTTTTTTTTTTGCTCTGATTGGTTATTTCAGCTTGTCAGCTTAGGTTCCCAGTACAGCTGTGGCCGGGCCCAGCAGTCAGAGTATCTGCTGATAGTGTCACGGGAAGTGAAAGGGGAAGAGAGATGCTTCCAGAAATGCTGCAGTGAGGTGTGTCACACCATTCTTCTTGCCCTCACACTGATATGCTTGGCCTCCTTGCGTTTCTGCTGCTTTCAAATCATTCCACTTTACTCCTGGATGTACAGCACATAGTAATTTGTGTGTATTTGTGACTGGCTTTTATTTATATTCACAGTATTTCATGATACATTATGAATGTTCATGTTGTAAAGATAATAAGAAAGTAACCAAACAAGCCCCCCCTAGTTATTAAGTTAAAGGGTTTCCTTAAGAAGGGTTCTTACTTGCTCAGTAGGTGACTTCTTTTCCTTAAATCTCTCTCCAAAGTTAGCAGTCTTTGATCCATACTTGCTAAGCGGTGTAATTTAAGCATTAGGAGCCCTGTAAGTAAAGCTTTTTGTTCACTGAGTTTAGCAAGGGACATTTCTGTGGTAATTCTTGTTCCAGTTCAAGTGTGTTGCATCCACTTAATAGTTAAGTTCTGAGTTCAAACCCTTTCTTTCTGGAACTCAGAACTTAACTGTTCCTTTTTCAGGTGGATGAAATATATTTGAACTGGAGCAACAAAGAACAGAATTTTTCATTAATGAAGTATGGAGATGTGAGGGAAGAACAAATCCAGCAGTTTTAAATCTTGTCTCAAGTGGAAAGAACATCCTGGGGTTTTTTTTGTCTTTATATTGGTATGTTTGGGGTCTTTTTTCCCCTTTGGGAACTTTTCTTGAAACCAAATTGAAGAATCATAGCTTCAGTAATTGACTTGAGGCTGTCTCATCCTTCCTGCTCCCCTTGCCCTCAGGCCACTGCTTTTTTAATTGCTGTGTTACTTGCCAGTGTTTGAGAGTTTGGGAGGGATTTTTGCATTGGAGGCAGCTTCCAGTTCTTTATGTAGCTGTGCTCCATTTTGAATTGTCTCATATGAACTGGTTGGGAGCCTGGGGTTCTGTAGTAGTTTTCATCCATAAAATACTGGGAGTGCTTGTTCTTTTCCTTGCTGTGTAGGTTGTTATTCAGTCTGAAATATCAGAACAATATTTTGAGGCTAACTTGACAGTAAAGTGACTTGCCATGCACAAGACCATGCATTTGAATTTCCATGGACACTTAGCCATGCAGTTCTAGGTGTTAACCCTGGACTGCTGCCTAGCTGTGTTCCAGAATCAGCTTTCAGTGTGCCAAACCTTATCTGTTCCTTGCAGTTCTATAGGAGTAATGTTTGGATGTGGAATTAATGCACTGGATTTGCAAATTTGCTGGATCTCAGTAGGAAACGTGGCCTGCAGTTAGGGATGTGTAGGGTACAGGCAGCATGATGTTATCCACGTGGTTGTGTTCTAGAGAGCTCAGAGTGAAATTCAACATAATATAATGGGATATGGGGGAGAGCAGTGAAGAAATGAAGGTAGGTATGAAATTAAAAGGAAAAAAATCTGGAAGGGAATGAATTATTCTTCCTCCTAGATCTGAAGTCTAATGCAGGCTTAAGAGCATTGAGAGACCTGAAATAAATACACTTGGGGTCCTGGTGTCAGCCATCAGTGCTGAGGCTAATGGCTGGTGTGTGTGTGTGTATCTAGCAGCCTTCTGCAAACCCTCTGAGAAGGCAGCAGAATCAATGCATTGTAACATTCTGACTCTGAAAGGGGCAGGGGCCATTCTTAAATTCATATTCAACTGAGGGCAGGGCTGGTGTAACTTACTAAATAAATAAATTTTAAAAAGACAGGCTTTCCAAGATGATCTTTCTCATGTATGAGGAGTTCACTACATCTGAAAGAGAAGCAGTAATACTCAAAGTCTAAGAACATTTCAAATACAACTTGAAAATAATTGTTAGGGAATTTATTCAGTTTTGAGACTCTTTCATCATGGAAAGAGAAGGAAATTGGTAGTCATAAAGAGTTAGTTAATATGAGTAACTCCAGTGAGAAAGTGGGAAGCAGAGAAAGCCAGGGATGCTGTTTGTGCAGGCTGGAGTGGCTACCTGTGATGGCAATGCCATTGCTGGTTTGTCCTGTAAATGTGCTGTGCAGGTTCTGAAGCAGTGCTGTTAAACCAGGTCAGCAGCTCTGTGTGGGCAAGTTACTGAAATGTCTGGTTTTGAGACCTGTCTCAGTTCAGTCAGGCATGAGATTTGCTCACTTAAAAAATGAGATTCCTAAAGGTGATGCAACAACCATTGTGCCTGTTCATTAGGGTATTTTTAGGTGTACAGTCATGGATTTAAGACAGGAAGAAATTCAGGTGTGTTGCTGCTGTTGAGTAACTTGATGCAGGACTTGACCTCTTCTCTCAGCTGTACCATTCTATCATCTATTTTTGTTAAATGTTCTTTTTGGAAAAGCACAGAGCTGCAGGTGTAGGAAAAGGGCTTTGGGAATTTAATTCATTATCATCCCTGAAATAATTCTTACATTTTTCACCCTGACCATAGCTTTGCATCAGGTAGTCTCTGCCCACCCCTACTCACATGAGACTGGTGGGTTTTAAAACTTTGCCTTTTCTGATTGTTGTCTTTTACTTAAAAGTCTAAACTTTAGGAGATAGAGTCATAGAAGGGTAGGGGTTGGAAGGTACCTCTGGAGATCATCCAGTCCAGTGCAGGTACACCTAGATCACAATGTCCAGGTGGGTTTGGAATCTCTCCAGAGAAGGAGATTCCACAGCCTCTCTGTGCAGTCTGCGCCAGGGCTCTTGCACCCTCACAGCAAAGGAATTTCTCCTTAAGTTCAAGTGAAAGCCCTGAGTTCTAGCCTGTACCCCTTGCCTCTTGTCCTGTCACTGGCCACCACTGAATAGAGCCCAGCACCACCCTCATGACCTCCACCCTTTAAATATTTATATGCATTGATAGGATCCCCTCTCACTCTGCTCCTTTCATGGCTAAAGAGCCACAGGTCTCTCAGCCTCTCCTCATAAGAGAGATGCTTAAGTCACCTAATCATCCTTGTGACTCTCTGCTGGACTCTATCCAGTAGTTCCCTGTCCCTCTTGAACTGGGGAGCTCAGAACTGTGCACAATACTCCAGTTGTAGCCTTGCCAGGGCAGAGTAGAGGGGAAGACAAACCTCTCTTGACCTGCTGGCCACACTCTTCCTCATGTACCCTAGAATACTGTTGGCTCTCTTGGCCATAAGGGCACATTGCTGTCTCAGGGCCAGCTTGTTCTCCACCAGCACTCCCAGAACCTTCTCTGCAGAGCTGCTTCCCGGCAGGAAACTTCCCTATTGTTATTTCTCTGGGGTTGTTTTGTTGGTTGATTGTTTTTGTTTTTTGTTTTTTTTTTCAGGATAATCCTGACCTGTACTGGCCAATCAAGCAATAGAATGCAAATAATTAAATTCCTGTTGATTTAATAATAACCATGCTGTCTGTTCCTGCCTTCTTTAGTTACAGATGACAGCCTCCTAGTGTCAGCACTCTTACTCTGTGGAAACAGGGAACGGATCATGATCTAATTAATGTTCTGTAATGAGCAATGTTGGCATTTCCCTATGCTGAGTTATGACACTGTTGAGATTCAGGGGGATGCTCAGGCAGGATCACACTGCTTTAGTACAGAGTATTATGAAACAAGTTGCAGAAGGAAAAAAGCAATGAGGGAAGATACATCTCTGCATAGATACATGGGGATATAGTCATACAAAGCTGTGAAACTCAAGAGTTTCAAAATCTACATTTTTTCTATCCTTAAGTTCTTGGTCATTAAAACTCTCTCTACTAGTTAAGCCCCATGAACTAAAAAGAGTTTGTCCTTTCAGAAAGCCTGAGAAGCAGTAGGCTGGATAATCTGAAATCCTTTTCCCAAGCATTGCAACACATGTGTCTGGCAGACTTCAGATTACACTGATGTGTGGTGTGTTCTTTTTAGTACTTCTTTGGGGGATGGAGGGCAGGGACAGATGGACACAGTTTATCAGCATCCTTCTTAAGGTGTTGTTACCAACACTGGGAACAATGGGATGACTTTTGGACTACAAGTGCTAAAATACTGCTTTGTTACTGACACAATGGTTCCTGTTCTCATCTGCAGTCATTTTCCATTGTTTCTTTTTCTGCTGTCACCCTTGTTGCTGCTGCTGCATCTCAAAAAGTGAAGTTTATAGCATGCAGATGATGGTATGCAAATAATACATTCTTAGTTGCACAGGTGTGGAACTGCTTCTGAGAGTATCATGTGTTGGAGTTTTGAAGAACTTGTATTGCTGAAGTGACTTTATCTTGAAATGCACCAGCTGATTAATAATGGCCAAAAGTTATCCAGATGTTTTGCAGTCAATTAAATCAATAATCCTCTCCAACTAGCTATGAAGTCTGCCATGCCACCTGAAAAGAATTATGTGCAAGAGGTCAGTTTATATGGATTATGAACCATTAGCAGGACATGTAAGTAGCTATCAACTGAGAACCTGTCAGCCTTCTTGAACCAGGATTGATGGTTTGGCTGATGTTTGGATCTTGTACCATATCTGCTGGCAGAGAGGTCATTTATTTCTTTGGAGTGTCAATCAGTAAAGAACTATTTCCCTTCTGGTAGTTGTTACCACAGCTTATCTGCTATCAGGTTCTTGCCATTTTGCAAGAAGAAAAGTTGACTGTCTACTAAACCAAAGCATATACTTGAGTTCTGTTCTTTGAATGCTCCCTCAGAGAAAGTGAATTATGCTTGGCTTTATTTAAACATGTGTCCAGCTTTTGGAATGTTTTTCATTCAAAGCCTTTAAGAGGAAGGTAAACATACTGTTTGAAATAGTCCCACACTTTACCTCAGTAATTGAGGCAGCATTTTATCATATGGTTTGTAATTGCTGTGGAATGTATAGGATAAACTTTATACCACTTCAGCAGGCTTATAGCCATCTTAATTAGAAATTTTTTTTCCCCCTGAAAATCTGTGTATAACATTTTTTGCCTATAGGGAAGAGAATCAGTAAATCATCTCTATATATGAAGTAAATCTGGGTTTATTTTTCCAGTTTTTCAGTGGATTTAGTCCACTTTGTGCAGCTAAGTAGCTAGTTACTTTATGGATTTCTGTAGAATCACAGAATGATTAGGGTTGGAAGGGACCTTAAAGATCATCCAGTTCCAACCCCGCTGCCATGGGCAGGGGCACCTCCCACTAGATCAGCTTTCTCAAAGCCCCATCCATCCTGGCCTTCAGTGCTTCCAGGGAGTGGAAATCCACACCTTCTGTGAGCAACCTCTTCCAGTTCCTCACCAACCTGACAGTAAACAATTTCTTTGTGATACCTGACTGTACGTCACACAAACAGGTTGTGGTGCAGGCTGTGAAAGATTAGTTGCGTTAACCTCTCATGATGAATGGTGCTGTTGTATTGCAGTCAGGTCATGTTGGCACTTCTGCAAAACCTTGGGGCCTTGTAACTTTGTTAGGTGGTTTTGGTGGAAGAAATGTCTTTATCCCATTCACTTCCGACCAGACTGTGTTCGTTACTCTGTTTACATTTTGCAAAGCTGGAGTGGTGGTAGGAGTGGAGGAAGGAGGAAAAGGTTTCTGGTCATCAAACCTTGGTAGCATAGTTAAAGTGGATAGTTTGAGAGTGTTGGGTTTTGATTGCCAGCAGGAGGCTGAGCCTTGGATGCTATAATACAGTCAGGGCCCAAAAACTCTGACAGGGCCTAGGCCTGGCATCAAGTTGGCATCACTGTGCAGGCACATTGTCTGTTCCTCTTTGTAGAGCTTGGCTCTGTCTGTGGAGGTGCCGGCTTGGCTGTCTTACCACACTGTTGGAACATCTGAGCATCTCTCCTCTCCCTCCTTAAAAATACAAAGAGGCTTTATGTTCTTCTGACAGTGCAATATGGAAGCTGCTTTTAACCTTGATCTACTATCTGCTTTTGTTAGGGGAATAATCTTGTCCCTCAAGTACAGATTTTGGACCAAGAATAATTCTTGTCTGCATCTTCTCTGCCTTAGCAAGGCTTTTACTCTCTTTGGTGCTGTCCTAGACAAATTGCAGCATGCAGTTTGTTTTCAGACAGTGTTTCAAGTGCTGTTGCCCAAGAAAAGAGGTCAAGGGCACTTTAATGGGATGGAGGAGCAGGACAGTGTTGTCAGATGTGTGGTGATTTGGTAGGTAGATTTAATATAGTTTTGCTAATGCCATTTCAGTGCAGTGTATCTGCAAAAGGCTGACTTTTTGGACTTGGTGTCAGTAGTAATAGCACCATACATTATCTTGTCATGTTTTTGAAATAAACTGTTAAAATAAATGAACAAGCTACATCTGAACTGATTCTGGCTTGGAAAGGCAGGCTATGTAAAGCTTCTAGCATTAGGTAAGTGTGCTGGTGTGTAAGGTAAGACAAGCTACATGAAGTTTCTGCCATTTTATTAACATGCTGCATACAAAGTAGTGGTGATGTTGAGTATATCCTTCTTTGGCAGTAACTTCATTTGTCACTCGCTATGGAGACCTGCAGAAGCTTGTAAATGCACCACCTTTCATTATACATGGCTTCTGCTTGTAGTGCTTCCTTAATTAACTTCCTTGTAGCAGTCCATATGAACTTCAGATGTTAATCTTTGTGTCCCACCGTGCTGTGTCTTGCTGTTTTCCAATCAAATGCAAAATTTGTCTTTGTCCACTCAACGTATGTTTTAATAGAAGTACCTTTATTCTGTAAGTCAAGTGGTGGGTATCCCTTAAGGCTAAAGTGCTTCCTGCATGCAGCCATTTACATGTAAATCATGCTACATTAAGATACCACGTGCAAGCTTTTTAAAAATTAACTGTGGAGGATGGGAAGGTTTCCAGTAAATAACAGAAATAGGCAACAGGCTGCTTCTCCACTCGCCTGCCTCTGTAGCCTCTTCTTTCACAATATAATCATAACTGCAAGTGGTTAATTCTGTAAGTGTTTAAAAATAAATCTATGTTTATCTTATCAGAGTGTCAGTGTATTTGTTAACATCAAAACATTTGCACTGAAGTGGAGAATCATGCTTCAGGTACAGCCAACAGCCTGAAGAGTGAGGACTGTTTGCACTAATGATGAGTACTTATGGCATTTCTTCTATGTGGAAATACAATTGATTTTTTTTTTTCCCCTCATCTTTCAGCTGGTCAGTATTGGTTCTTCCTATAACTATGGCAATGAAGATCAGGCTGAATTTCTGTGTGTTGTCTCAAAGGAATTGCATAACACTCCTTATGGCACAACCAGTGAACCCAGTGAAAAAGCAAAGGTAAGTTAAGAGACATTGGACTGAAGAAATGGTCCAAATTCAGTGGGCTTCAGTGAGCCACACTAGGCCTACCTCTCTTCTGGACCATTAAGTAATTGCTTTTTTCCCCCTCACTCACGAAGAATAATGGTCTCCTGTCCACTGAAAATGGTGCAGTCAGCACACATTTGTTATACCAGATGGGTTCTTTAAGTGCATTGCTGTCTGCTGTTCCTGATACCTGTTATCTTTTTCTCAACTGTTGGCAGATACTTGCTTTACACGGTTGAGAGTCTAGGGTTTGTTTCTCACACATATGAATGCTTCCTTATTTTGCCACTGGTTCAGCTGAAAACTGAATTAATGCTAAGAATTGATCTGGGTCTTGACACTGAGGCCTCAAGTAGGTAACACTTCACTCCTTTCTGTGCCTTGAAACTTGGTTGTACAGGTGCACATATGGAGAGATTTGTATAAATTGTTCTGTGAAAGTACTCCAAGCTTTATGCTGGGTTCTTAGTGAAATGCTTTTTGCTCATCATTGAGATAAAAATTCCAGAGAATTATAAGGGAATAACATAGTCAAGGGTAAAGCAATGAACCTGGATAAGCCATGGCTCACTCTTTCCAAAACCTTAGTCAAGCTCTGCTTTTGCCAGGAAAACTTTAAATGTTGACAAGTCAAAGAGGCGTGTGGTAATAATTGAGCGCTGAGATATGTGCCCAAAATAAAATGTAGAATTCTAAAACCTAATCAATATCATCATAAGGAACAGTATTGTCTTAACAGAACTTGAAAAGTTGCCAGAGTTACATTCTGTGATTGCATTCTTGATGTAAAAGAAAATACAAAGCAAATGAAATTGTTAAACTCTAAATACAGAAACTAGTTCAGAGTGCATTACAGGTCTATAAATTCAGTGGCTCTGAGCGAAGCTTAATCTTAGATCTCTCCATTGAAGTGCTTCTTGGTTGCTGTTTCGGAGAAGAGGAAAGGAGAGCATCATTTGACCAAGGTGATAAATAAGAATTACTGAGATAAAAACTTTCACTCCTTTTGTCCTGGAAGCGTCGAGCTGTTGCTAGCAATTTAAGGCAATACTTGAAGAATCCTTTTTTATGTCTATTGTGTTCCTAACAGATAAATGATTTTTTAATAGGCTGTGCTTATGAAGAAAAAAATAATTCTGTTTTGTTGGGAGGTCTCTGACAGCTGTATTCAGGAATCTTGACTGGAGCTTGGGAGCTGTCATTTTAATACTTCCCTCTTAGCCAATGTTAATCTTCCAGTCTGCAATCTATTCATTAGTGTCTGTCTTGGTCTTTGTGAAGTTTGTATGGTGGAAATTCTGGTATCCAGTGATATATACACAATAATGTGTTCATGTACCGGGGCTGACTTTTGGAAGCCATGAGAGAGACTTCTGACTACAGCAGGTGGGATTGGAGGACACAAGAAGTTGCCACTATGTAATTTTTATTGACAAGCACTTCAGTTTTAATTAATAGCACTGGATTTGCAGAACAGGACAAAGCGTTTTCTGACAGCCCAACCAATCAAGCTTCACCTTCATTCCTTATAGGAATCCTCTTCTGGTGTTTTGGTTTTTTTGGAACACAGCTCACATAGTAAGTTAGCAGCTGACTTCTTCCAGTACACCTCAGGGAAGGACATCAAAGGCATTTGAGATTTTGACTTAAATGGTTCTGGTGGATGTTACTGGCAGCTATGGCACTACTGAAAGATAACCTGCATTCAGATGAACATTATTCCCTTTCATACCACTTAATTGGGCTGTCAGCCTTGGGACAAATGACCAAAGCTTGTTCATAATGTTTGCATCCAAAGTGAGATTCTCAAGTGCTATCCTTTCCCATCCGTGGCAAAGAGTGCACGAGGTACCTGCTGTTCAGTTTGATTTCAGTTTTCTCTCTGCTTGTGTTCCTTGTTGTTATGTTGCATGGCCCTACTGGCTTCTTTCTGCTGACTTTAGGACATTTAAAAAAGGAGATTTTAATGAAACCTGTAATGTTCCTCCTTGAAATTACCTGCTGCCATACTTCCTTGCAAAGAGTGGGGGTCCCAGTAAAAAGTAAATAAATGTCATTCCCAGATTCTTCAAGTGTAAGTGGACTGTACTTTGTTGCAGCTCTAACTCACTTGCAATCTGTTCTTTTCCCTTCCTTTTTCTGCACTTGCTGCATGCTGCATGGCACTCAGAGTGAGGATGAAGAGACGGATTACGATATGAATGACTCAGATTAAGTGTAAATGCCATGGTGAGCACTGGCTGCCTAGGATTTTACCCAGCTGCTTTTCTGCCCCATCCGGTTCCTATCCCCACTGGTGCTGTCGTTTGGCTAGTCCTGGTGCTGTGCGTGTTTGTGATTAGAGTTGTGGCATGGTTAGCAAAGGTAGAATTCCTGTTCTGGGTATTGCTTCTTGGACAGAATAATTAGTGCTGCTGTTATTAGCTGTGTTGTGATTGGTTCCTTTAAAGCTTTGCTGAGAATAAAAGTTTTTCATGAGGATTCTAGGGTCAGAATTGCTTTTGATTTTTATTCTCTGTGCACCAGCTTTTCCATCAAATGTTTGGTTTTTTCATGTGTGCAGGCATCTGATACAAATTTACAGTACACATCTTCAGTAAATTTAGTATATTAGCAATAATTGGCAATAAATTAGACTTGACTGAAGTGCAATCTAGTCAAAAGATGGTCTTCCCTGATAATTTGAAAACTAATAACTTTTGAATCAAGACCTGGAAAATGTAAGTAAATAGTTTGATCTTGGGGCTGCAGTTATATTTACCTCAGGAAATAACTCTCTCTAGGGAGGGATCAGGTCCTTTCCACTGTAGTTTGACATCTTACTGAAGATCAAGGTGCTTCCAAGGTCACAAGTGGAAGAACACAAAAGCTGAATTGGAAAGAACAACTTCTGCAGCCTTTTCCTAACATGTCTGCAAGCACTGCCCTTATTTATTCTGCTGTCCAGTTGCCCAAAGATAACTTATCTTTAAAAGTTCAGTCACACAGGTCGCTTGAGCCTGTAGAAACTGAAGATATTTACCATTGCATGAGACTGAACTCCAACTTCTTACCTATACACTTAAATTTTTTAGTGGTAAAGCAACCTTATACGTAGCTCTGAAGTGTTGCTTCCACATAGCTGAAAAAGAACTTATGTTATTTTCTTAACTGATGCTAACAGAAACTACAGAGTAGGTAGAATAAGATTTTTTTTTCCAAGTCTGCAGGAAGGGCTGCAAGGAATGGGTCAAATCTAAAGTTTTGCTGAGGACATTAAATTGTCATTGTGCTATCTTGTGAATACAGGATTCTTAAGCTGAGAGGTGAACAGTCCTGAAAACACTATTCTGTCTTCAGCAGATTTATTTTGAGTTGGAGGAGATAGTTCTCATGTTCTGTTTCCCTAACAAGCAATCACACTCAGACCCCTAGGTCATGAGAGTTCTTTCAGCATTATTTGAAGTTTGTAAGTCAGTTTTGGCTCTGATGCACCTAGAGGGAAAACAGAACAGAAACCTGAAGAGAAAGAAAAATCTGAACTCTGCAGGTCTGCAGCAGGGTCAAGCACAGACTGGGTGATGAATGGACTGAGAGCAGTGCTGCAGAGAAGGACCTGGGCATCCTGGTGAGTGGGAAATTGGACATGAGCCAGCAATGTGCACTAGCAGCTCAGAAAGCCGAGCATCTGGAGCTGCATCAAAAGCAGCATGACCAGCAGGTTGAGGGAAGTGATTGTCCCTCTCTGCTGCACTCATGAGACCTCACCTGGACTACTGTGTACACTTCTGAGAAGGCAACACAGGGAAGATGTGGACTTCTTCAAGTGGGTCCAGAGGAGGGCTAGAGAAGTGGTCTGTGGGCTGGAACACCTCTGCTGTGAATAAAGGCAGAGAGAGTTGGGGTTGTTTGGCCTGGAGCAGAGAAGGTTCTGGGGAGATGTTGTGGTGGCCTGCCGGTACTTAAAAGGGCCTTAAGAGAAAGGTAGAAAAAGACTTTTTAGTAGGACCCATAGTGACAGGACAATGGGCAGCACTTTTAAACTGAAAGAGGGTAGCTCTAGATTGGATGTAATCACAGAATTCTTTGCTGTGAGGTGGTGAGGTACTGGAACAGGTTGCCCAGAGAAGCTGTGGATGCTTCATCCCTGGAAGTGTTGAAAGTCAGTTTGGGTGGGCCTCTGAGCATAATTTCACGCACTTCATTTAGTGGAAGGTATTCCTGTGCATGGCTGGAGGGGTTGGACTAGACGATCAACCGAAACCAATCAGTGGTTGTTGTGGTCTAAGTTGTGTGGACAGAGGGGTATTATCATTTGAGTCACCTGTTCAGCTAGCAGAGCATGCTCTCAAAGAGGAACTCCTTCCCTGCCTGGTTCTGCTTCAGACGCACACCTCAGTCCCAGCTATTAACAGTTTGGGACAAGGCCAGCCTTGACTGTTCTCAAATCTTACTGACCTCTGTTAGTGCTGAAACATCTTCTCCTGTTGGCTTTGTTCAGGAGGCCACTGAAATTTTTAGGAGCAATCTTATTAAGGGATTTTTCAGGAAAGACAAAAAGGAGGAATTTCAAATGGCAGAACAGAGTCAGTCACCCTTTAGTCTTTGCTTAGTAGGTACCATTTTGTTAGACTTCCTGATAACTGAAATGCAGTTTCTTCTTTGGACAAACTGACTGCCTGTGACTACAAAATGTCCTTTCACACAGTTCTGAGCAAAGGTGGATGGAACACCTCTCATGAAAGCCTGTTGATCCCCTTCCCCTTTAGTAAAGGTAGGGGTTACAGAAGTACCAAGCAAAGGGCTCTCAGATATTGCCTGTCCTGATATAATTTTGTGCTTCACATTGGGTTTATTGGCTCAGTGCAGCGTGCAAAGTTCAGCATCCAAATCTGTCTTAGCTTTATCTTACTGTAAGTGTTTCTGAAGCTACAGAATATAGTTCTGTTAATACTAGAAGTACTTTTTATCTTCTAGGAAAGAAAAAACTCAAATGTTTCATTTTAAATTGGAAAGATTCACAAAATGAATAGATCAAGATTATTTCCTTGCTGCACAAGAGCTTGCTTCAGCCATTTTTGTCTCTGTTGGAGATTGTTCCACTTACTGACAACATTTGCTGGGTCAGACTGTTACCCACTATTGTGAACATCTGCTCTAGCACTTTGTTCTCCTCTGTGACCAACAGCAAATACTCTAAGAAAGAGTTTTAAGTATGAAGTATATTTAAAACTAACTCCTGATACATTTCCCCACATTCCAACAAGCCTCAGTTTAGGACATTTGGCTTCAAGGCTGCATCCAGACTATTGTATGAAAGCTAAAATGACCCTGTGATACCCTGTGTAGGTATCAATGGCACTACCTTCTGTGAGTTTGTCCAGTCCCTTTTGAATATTCTGCTGGAAGTTCCTGAGCAGTTTTCAGGGCCTGACTTTTTCTCACAGAATTCACTATTATCTCTCCTTCTGTTTCCGGTGAAATGGTCTTTACTTAGTACATGTGGTAAATTACCTTCATGAAATAAGCAATGTTTGCATCTAAGGCATGCCATGGCCCATCGGAAAAATCTTTCTGTACTTTGCAATTTATCCAAGTAGCTGCAATGACGTCTGCCTCCACAACTTCAAAATAGTAATACTGAATTTGAGATTAAAAAGAATTATGTATGCACAAAGTGACACCCAGGTACTGGAGCAAGTGCAGTGTGCAAGTGATAAAGTGGATTTTTAGATTACTTTTTGAAGCTAATATGGAATTGTCCCTTAGGCACAGACATGCTGATGGGTTCTTTACAAACTCCAGTCCTTAAAATATCCCATGGAGTTGTGCAAAGCAGGGGACACCCTCCTTGAATAGAGTCACTATGGAAGACATTAGGGTTGTCACCTTATAAAGCCTAATAGGTTAAATTTTCAACATTTAAACAATATTAAAATGAAAGCAAATACTTAAGACTTTTACATAAAACTTTACGTGAGACTCCTGTCCTAGGTGGTTGCCAAACTACCCTCCAAACACAAAGATTGAAGTGTTTTTGTGGGCCCTCTGGGATGGAATGTGCTTCTGGGCAGTGGTTCATTTACCACACAGGACACCAGTGTCTTCAGAACTAGGCTGGGCCGTGTTCTCTGCATCTGACCAAGCCTTAGGCTTTGGCTTTATTAATCACCATTCTTAGCAGTGATTTACATCCATTTCCATTATGTTGAACAGTAGACAATGTACGTATCAACCTGTCCTTTTTCAGCCTTAAAACAGAGACTTCAGGAATATCCTTGAAACCAGCTCCTTGATGCTTTATCAGTTGTTTGAAACAGTCAGTATGTTGTTCTTTGACCGTCAGGCTTTAGGAATGACGATGAGTGAATTTTCATTGATAGAATTTTTATTGGTCTCTTTCAGATTTTGCAAGAACGAGGTTCCAGGATGTGAAGACAGTATTGTACGGTGACAATTTTTTCTCTTTTATTCCAAGACACAGTGAATTGTCACACTGAAGACACTTGGCTGGAAAAAAAAGAAAAAAATCTGATTTGACAATTTTCTGTTGATTGGGGTTCAACCGTTTTTGCCTATAAGCTGGTGTCAGCTGGCTGAAAGCATTGCAAGATTACATACTGGGAATAGATGGTGTGGGAGTGTTTGTTAAGTTTTGGTTGTAGTGCATGGTTGTTCTCTCTTGTGGGCTGACTGGCAGTGGTCATTTGAAAAGAAATGACCATGCACTCCTATTTTCCTCTGAGACATGTAGCACTTAATGTCTGGTGCTGGATGACCCAATATTGATCGGTTCGGAGACATTTTCTTACTAATCGTTGTAAACATTTAAAGGACAATGTAATTGGTGCTACACACACACACTCATTACAGCCCACAAATGCAAATATTTGGGCCTACGTTGTTTCAGAGTCAGTGGCAGCCCCAGCTGACTGTGTTATACTGCACATTCCTTATGGCTCTGTGACATAATCTATTGTGTAATGACAGCCTAGGAGATCAACTGAAACTAGCATGTAAAAAGTTACACAACAGGCAAAGGGTTTCTCTCAAGGAGGGGTGTATATATTGACTGGATTTATAGTGTATTTTAATACCCAAAGGGAAGACTAAACTCAGAGAAAATGGCCTCCTGAGTTATTCTTGATGTTCTTTTTGTTAAACCAGTCTCCTGCAAAAGTGATGCTCCAGTCTTAGCCAGGTGTTTGAAAGGGGAATCAAAATTGGCGTGAAATGAACAACTGAACATTCTGTTTCTTCTGAGATGTTTGTACTCACATGTGTGTTTGTGCTTTTATAGAATGCCTTTGAGCATTGAACTCTTTGGATTATGGTAGAGATTTTCCAAGAGCTGGAGGCTGTACAGTAATACAGCTGGCGTGTCTTAGGTTACTGTCCCTATGGCTGGGATTCAAATCAACCTTGAGTGTGAGCACAAGGTCGTCCAGTTGAAAAACTTCATTATTTCAGACATTCAGGATACCTGTAATCAATCTTTCTCTTTCTGTACCATTTCAACTGTGCTGTTAAAGAATACTGGTTGAAAACTGCTGGTGCAGCTTTATTTGTCCTTGATGAAGGCTAATACACAAGACTGGAGCTTTTTAATACACTATGTTTTGAGCAAAATCTTTAGCACATCTTTAAAACACTTAATGAAATTGACAGTATAAGCCCGGGCTTAATTGTCTTACAAAAGCAGTGGAAGGGAGTTTCAAAAAGCTACAAGGTTGTTTTGACTTCTAAAGAGATCAGTTTTCATTCTCAGTAATTTCAGAATTTATCCATATACTCTTGGTAAGGTCTACTTGTGGCTTGGGGGTTTTTGGTTGGTTGGTTTTGGTTTTTAAAGGACTTGTTATACATTGATAAAAGTTTGGCAGAAGCAATTTGTAAAAACCATTTCTACTAAGCAGGTTAAGCAACGGGCTCATTGTTTTGTCCACGTAGCTTACGCTTGAAGGGTTTGTAATGCATTTTGCAACTTGGTCGTGGTCCGTGCGGGAAGCTGCTGGCCCCTCCACAGCAACGCAAAATGTTTGACTTTTTTTAAGATGTTAAAACTGAATTTGAATTTATTAAAAATGTAATTGTGTAGGGGGGAAAAAAAAATGTTTATACTTTTATACTTTTTTAGACACCCGTATTTTTCAGCTTAAATTTAGCACCCAAATTGCCCCTCAATAGTAACAGACTATCTTGTGTATCTGAAAGCAAGCAGAACAGTTGTCTGTGTTAACCGCATGTTAAAACATTTCCTCTGCTGCAGTCACTGGGGTTTCAAACAGTACAACTCCACTAAATTCTCTGAGCTCCCTCGTTTATGGAATTGCAGCCAACCATGATGGTTTTCTTGATGTGCTCTACTGAGTGATTCTGCATTGACCTCTGTAGATTTTTAATGCCTGAAATGCCTGTTTCCCAGCGATCATTCTGAACGAGCGTTTCTGTTCTCTCCTATCTACACCCAAAAAAGACAGAATATTTTATTTCATAAAGTGAAATTTTCAAGAATGACAGCAGCAAAGCATGAGTAACAAAGTGAGCAAACTGAACAAATTTGGAGTATGTAAGAGTGGGTTTTCTAAGTATGTTTTTTTTCACTGGAGAAGTTTCCGTGTAATGCTTTTTGGGATGCTTCTTGGTGAGATAACAGCGATCCAATTTACATTGTACCTCTGTCATAGCCAAGTTTGGGGAAATGAGTGGTTAATGATTTTGCACTTTGTCTCCAGTATCTCACAAAGCTTTTAAGAAAGGAGAGGAAAAAGGTAACTTGAGTAGGGAGGTACCCTGGAAATTATTTCACAGATGCTGTTGTTTGAGACCACCTGAACCAACTGCTTTCCTGTTCTTGCTAATGTCATCATTGCTTTAATTTTTGTGAACATATGAGGCTTTCACATAGATGGAAGTGCTACCCTATGCCTTTTCCAAGGCATTAAGACTAGATCCCTAAATAAGTTTGGGGTTTTTTTTACTTTTTTTTATTTGGCTCTTGTAATATCAAATAAAGTTAGCTACAGTAACAAGGCAATTGCATTAGAGTTCAATCTATATCACCAGGTTTTGCAAATACTGCTTCCATCCTGCAGGATGAGGTTTAAAGTCCTTTGTTCCTTTTCTGTCATTTGGAGAGTATTTGATCAAGAGCGCTGCCCGTGACTATGGAAAGCCTAATGGTTCACTAGGTGGCTGTAGCTGAAAAGCCATACTGCAAAAATCTTTGACATGAACGCTGGATTTGCACAGTTCCTCTGTTCTTAAAACAGTGTTCCAAGTTAGAATCTAAGATCCTGAGCATGAAGAATTCCTGGCAGAAGAAAATAAAGCAGGAAGGGCGAGATACCAAGGCATGACAGTTAATCAAGGTGGTCTTGCATGAAAATGCAAATTCCATGAACAATTTAACTTTCTTCTGTTTTGCTGTAAGAATATCCAGTGAAGTTTAGCCTGTTGTCCATGGAAGAAGAGGTTGCTTCAGTGGATTTTCCCTTATGTTCTTTAAACGCCTTTGCACGACAAACTTAATGCAAAACTTGTTTAAAAACTGAGAAGTTGAAGTTGCTTGCTTTGAGTTAGGAGACAGCATATTGTTGGCCGTAAGTTTTGTCAGAGGCTAATTCTCTGTATTGCAGAAGATATTTTTATATTAAATTCTTCTGGCATCTTCAAGCAGCAATTAAATCAGAGTTCATCTGCAACGAACAAGTGATTCTAAAGCCTCTAAAATGTGTCACTTGGTCCATAATAACAGTCCAGAAGTATAAATTGACTCAGCAGCTCCCACAGTAAATGTGAAATAGATACTACTTCTTATTTTTAAACAAAAGACAAAAAGTTACCTGAAATTTTCTCTGACTTACTGTGGAGTTCCATGGATTATGGGTAATTGCAGTTTGTTATCCCACAGTAGTTTAATTGTGTGTGAAAGACCTGTTTGTATTTAGAAGCTGATACTGATTCTTAACTAAACTTTTGAGTCCTCAGAATCCTATACTCAGGAAGTTTGGCCAATGTACTATTTTCTCTTCCAATGCAGCTAGGTTTCTTGTAATGATGAAAGTTCCTTTTGCCTTTCCTTCCTTGTAGTATTATTAAAAGATATTTCTTTAAGAAATTGATGTATCCATCCAGCTTCTGTCTTCAGCCTTTCTTTAGACAACAGCTGTGTAGCTCAATTTCTAGCAATGTGAATGCATGGTTAAGGTTGTTTAAGAAACAAGACTGTTTCCTGAGATAACAAAATTGAATCAATCTCTTTCTCTGAGAGAGGGTGGGGGGTTTTCAGGAGAAAAAATAAAACCTAGGGGATTAAACAAGAGCAAACTTGATTGCAGGCATGCTTAGGGAAGAGGTCTGCTAAGTAAGACGATGGTGTTTCCAGCAAACTGCTTCTCAGAACAGGAGACTGTATTTTGTGAACGTCTGTTGAGGTTGTTGAGAGCTGTCAGTCTCTTTTTGAGAGACACACTAATTACAAAACACTGGGGTTTAGTGTTACAAGAATGAACTTTTGAATGCAAAAATGCAATAGTATCTGATTGAATGAAACGACATAGAAACTGGAGTATAGTGGGTATGGTCCAAACATTCAGGTATATTGGAATACATTCCTTGGGAGGTACTGAGAGAAAAGTCAAGTACTGGGCTTGTTGTGGGGATGGGTCAAGTGAAAAAGAGTCTGGAGATGAAGCCTGGGATTTTGTTCACTAGAGATGCGATAAAATCAGAGTGGTGTTCTCCTAATTTATTCTCACTGCATCAAAAGCATCTGTCAAGTTTTTCAAATTAAATTCTTCAATCATCCCTGAAAGGTGGGGCCCTTGAAAAGAGAAGAGATTTGTTATGCCTTTAACAGTTCCTGTTAGCTCAGGACAGTAGGATTAAAAGCTCCAGTGCTCATTGGAGAATGCCTTTTCTAACAACTGTTTTGAGAATGCTGCCTGTTACTTGGTTTTAGTTTAGACTGCAGTTATCTCCAGCTTTGAGGACAATCTCAGGATCTTGCCTGGGTTTGTGTGCAGAATTACTGAGTCTTAAAATAGTTTAAATCTTCAATTTAAAAAAAAAAAAAAAAAAGTGAAAAAAAAAGTGGAAGGCTTTCTGAACTCAGTGTTGTAGAACTTTTCTTTTGGGTTCATGACAATCAGGAGCTGTCTTTAAAGGCTTCTTACTGAACTGAGGCTTTAAAGGGCTACATAGATCTTATTGTTCAGTTTACCTAATGAGTGTCAGACAGAAGGAGCTCCTTCCATTTTCAGTGCAGAAATGCTAAGGGCTAAAATCCTTTCCAGGGCTCATCTGACATTCTGGAGACATAAAATGTTTTAAAAGCAGCTTGTCTAGTTTTCCTTCAACTCACAGGCTCTGCAATAATGTTTACAAATGGCTGAAGCAGTTACAGATATGAATGAGTGTTTGTATGTGGGGCTTGGACTTTTTGGTGTCCAGCATGGCAAGGAACACACTAGAGAGGACATTATGCTTGCCACCACTTCATCATTGCCTGTGCTGAAACCCAACACCTTTTATGAACAGCACTGGCAATATAGAGACTGTGAGGAAGATTATACCCCAGGAAACTGTCTTTGATTATTTCATTGTAACTTTGCTGTCCTACCAAGGCATAAATTTCTCACTAGATACTGCTGCAAATATAGCTTTCTGGGCCTACCAAAGGGTTCTCTAGGATGTTGTATGTTAACAACTACTATGATGAATGAAACTTTTAAGAAAGATACTTTGCTACTTTGGGGGCGGGTGGAAAGGAAGGAAGTTTTGTGACGGGGCTGTCCTTGCCTTGGAAAGCTGAGCCAACATTGTGACCTGACAACAGCCGTTCAGATTTCAAGGCCTGGGCATCTGAAATGTAAGAGTTAATGTATTTATGTACACAATTCATGCTCCTTTTAAGATTTTCCAAAAGCTCATGCACAACTTTACTCAAGCTTAACTTGGCTCATGTGTACTTGCTAGTGGGAAGCAAGTGCCAAGGCACTGTAAGGGCAGTGTTGTCAGCCTGTCTACCTGGAACTGAGACATGATCACCAAACTGAAGAGATATCAAATGGAAGCTATTTCTACTTGCTTTTGTCCTGAGCCTCATCTGATTCTAGCTATGAAAAAATCTCTTTCCTATACACAGACTCTCTAGGCCCATCTACCCATCTGAACGGATGTTAGTTTCTTTCCACCATCCCCTTCTCTTCCAAATCAGTGGTCTCAAAATTAGTTGTGCATCAGCTGTTTCTGTTAATATCTAAATGGCCATACATGCAACATACTGTTTCTTGGATAGTGGATTAGCAGTAACATTTAATTTTGTGCCAATTCATTATCTCTGAAGTGTTCTTACTGCAGCAAAGTTTGAGTTCTGATCTGGTTTTAATGCTTTCGCATTAACCAAAACTCTTAGCACAGACAGACAAGAACCTGAATCCATGGAATTTCCCTGGATAAAATTCTGCTAGGGCTTCCCAAATCATTTAAAGATGGTTACAGTAAACCGTAATTTTAAAAACAAACCTAGAATTAAAATGTGTGTGGGTATTTTTTTAACCTCCTTTTCATAACACTAGCATATTGTAAACTGCATGAAATAAACCTGTTTTTTCCCTTTTAAAGTTTGATGTGTTAAATCTTCTTTTCTAAACCAGTTATGTTGACATGAACAGTGTGATGTCACTGATACTCCTACTTTAGCACTCCAGATATAAAATGTTGCTGCTTTTTTGTGCAGTGACTCAAAGCAGTAATACCTTTCCCATTGTAAAGGAGAAATAAGTCTTTGCTGCTGCCTTCAGGTATGTGTGTACTGGGAAATGAATGTAATTAATGCAGTTTTCTTTTGAATTTACTATGGCTGTTGCTGGTCATTATAGTAGGAAAGAGTCCCCTCTGCTATGGACGTATCATACAAAAAAATATGTACCAAGCTTTAACTAATCACTTGGCATACACAACCCACAACACCCTGCCTAACATCACGGATGTATTTTAGAATCCAGTACTTTTCCTTTTTAATAAAGTGCTGCTTTTGTCTGGAAAAAAATCAGCTAACTGAAATTGACACTTTGCAGTAAGGCCAACATGTACTGTAAGAAATGTAAGTAAGAAGCCACTTTGTACGTATTTGCTTCAAAAGTTTTAAAGGGAGACCGAACTATCTTGTGCTTCATTAAGATTACAAAAATAAGTCGAAGGCAAGAACAGAATCTGACTCCTCCCCTGAATGCTGTTAAAAATGCATTCCTAGAAAGCAAAACCAACACCACCACCCCCAAAACAGTGGAAAACAAACCCTACAGAGCATAAATGAGGCTGCCTCTTAAAAGTCAGGCAAACAAAAGCAGGTTTGGGCTAAACAGACATAAGGACTGCACCGCAGTCCCCCGCGTGCCCCTGCGCTCCCCACAGCAGTCCCGCTTCCCGCCGCGCTGCTCGCCGCGCAACCTTCCTCCCCCTCTGACGGGCTCCCCCGGCTGCCCATCACTGCCAGGGGCAGCGCCGCCGCTCTCCAATCAGCGACCCGGCTGGGCACAGGGGGTGGGACTCGGCTAGGCTCGAGCGCGTCCCGCGGCAGGCGCGGTCTGCCAGAGCCGCGCTAACGCCCGTCGGGGGACAAGGCGTTTTCGGGACGCAGGTGACTCTCGCAGCGCCCGAGGTAAAAAATCAGTCATATTCTCGACGGAGGCTTGTGGGAGCTGAGGGGCACAGGGGAGGGGTTGCACTTGCGAGAGCCTTGCTGGGATTCTTTCCTGCGCTCCATGCTCAGGCATTGTTGTGGCCACCTCTGGGTCCTATTTTGCGAAGATGCGTGAAGTGTGGTGGACGGATCGTATTTGGGGTCATATCGCGCCGGCGCAGCGGCACGGACGGATCGGGTTGAGGGACATAGCAGTGCTACGTTCCGCACCGAGGAAAGAGGGAGGGAAACTCCGGACCAGAGACAAAGGTGGGGGGTGGGGGGGAGCCGAGTCGGGAACATCCGGGTCATTCGCTGCTGCTTCAATCCGGGACACGCGCGGGTGCTGCGGCCGATCACGGTGAGGCCTGGCCGGGCGCGGGGCCTGGGACAGCCGGGGCCTGGCGTGGCGCGCGGGTAGCCCTAGGCCCGGGGAGGGCGGGGGCCCGGGTTAGCGCTCGTCTCTTGTGTCGCGAAGGAAGCGGCAGCGGCGGAATGTGCGGGCCTGGCGGTTTCTGCGCGGCCGCGCGGCCGGGCCCGCCGGCGCATCACTGCTCACTTGGAGCGGGTTCTGCGTCTCCCGTAGCCGTGGAGGGTCTCGGTCGCCGCCGGCCGAGTTCGCTTAGGAGGTCTGGGTACCACCGGGCCTGCGCAAAGCAGTCCTGCCCCCGTGAGTGACTGCCCAGGAGCCAGCGGGTGGACTCCATGGTCCCCTGTGCAGGCCTCAGACACTGGCCCCGATCCCCTCGCAGGGCCCGCAAGACCGGCGGCCTTCGGCAGGGGCGGGCAGTGCTCGGTCCTGCCGCGGCCCCTCCAGGCGAAGTTGCTTGGCCTGTCGGGCACCGAGACCCATTGCCGCGCGGCTCCTTTTGTTGCTCTCCTGGCGACGCGGGTAGCCGTCCGGCTAGTACCGCCTCTTCTACCTTTTTCATGCCGCAGGCAGGAGGAGATTTGCTATTCCAGTTTAGAATTGGCGTGCTTTGATTAAACACAAGCCCTTGGCTTTCTCCACCTTCTGAAAAGTAAAGTTTGTGTAGTCTTCGAGCAAACTACTACAAATGGTATCGTCTTCCTGTGTCAGTATTTAACCTGGAAAGTGAAAACGTAAGGCTAGCAGTCTTCACGATTTTTCTTTCCCCTTTTTTCTGCTTGGAATTACTAAGAGCTGTTGAAAGTTCTTGAGACTCAAACAGCATGCTGCTGATGTATTTACAGACTTGTCAGGGGTTAGAATGGTGCTATCACTGTTTCTGTGGCACAGGATTGCTTCTTTGCAAGGCTTGCATTTTGTGTTTGGAAGCAGGTTCCCTTTTTCCCCCGCAGTCAGAGGGTATGGAAGGATGAGATGATCTGTGATGTAACACAAAGTTTGCGTGCATCATCAGTGCTGGTTTCGTGTTGTGCCTCCCCTTTCCCCCCCAAAATAGGTAGTAGCAACAGCATCAGAGGCACATTATGGAGAAAAATTTGGAAGTTTCTGTTAATTTTCTCTTGAGTTGATAGCAGTAGAGGGACATTGCAGCCTCTTAATGCTGGGCTGTGTTTGAGGGGGATTAAAACCAAACAAAATGTGAAGACTGGCCTTGTAGGCTTATGTAGCCCCTGCAAGGTAGGGTTGATATACTCCCTGTGGTGCCAGAGTTTGTGTTCTTTCCAGTGATGCAGTGCATGAATGCACTGGGACTTAATTCTGTTCATTAGCAGTAAATTTCTCTGGGGAAGAAAACAAATTACAAACAAAACCCAAAACGAAAACCAACCAAAACCCAAACAACTGAGCACTTAAGAACTGGGGTGTTTGGGGATTTTTTTGTTTGATTTTTTTTTTAACTATTTGTGGTTAATAGAAACATTTCAACAGCTCACAAGAGCTAAACTTGACATACAGATATTTTGGCAAACCACTGTTCTAAAGGAGACAGGAAAAAAAAAAAAGACAAACCATGGACAAGAAATACTGAAGATAGAAGTAGCACTGGAAATACCATATCTTCAGGCTTAATACCTGACTAATACCTCATTCCTTCTGCTGCTCCATAATTTCTGAGAGCAAAATACATACTGAGATGATCAATCTCTGTTTGCCCTCTCAGGCTCCAGCAAATCTAAAGTTAAATTCATTTACTGAAGAGCCACTTGAGAGTCTATAAATACATTGGCAATTTGTTGATAGGTTGAATGGGGACTTAATTTTTGAAGTGTACTTTCAGTCATCTTGGTCTCCAGTCTCTACTTGGTGGTGGTACACTGAAATTTTGGATGTACTCTACCAGTGCTTAACGAAGTCCAGTGCCTCAAGATTTGAAAATATACTTACAGAACATAATCTTTAATTTACTAGAGCACAGTCTAGTGCATATCCAGCTGCAAAAGCAAGCAGGATACAGAGCCTGAAAACTGGTTTGGTTTTTTTACTGTTAAAAAGTCACTTGATTGGTAATCTTCTGTAGGATGTTCACTGTTTACACACCTTCTGAGAAGTTGGTATTTCCCTTGACGTGCATGCAATTAATTGGCTATTAGCCCCAGGAAATGCAGTTTATGTATTTGAAAGCATCCTGCAATGTATTTCTTGGCAGAAAAGGTAGCTGAGTTACTAAACCATCCAAGAATATTTGAATGGTTTATAAGCACAAGAAAGGGTCTCATATGACTGTGGAAGTACCACGTTCGTGCGCTGGTTGCTAACGGCAGACCTGAACCTCTCTCTAGATTCAGTAGGTTATTTACATCTGTGGCAAGGGCACAGGCTTCCTGTATAATTTGGTTAAGGCAGAGTCTTTTTGTTCTTATGGTATGATTTCAGTGGTTACACATCTCCTATTTGTTAACAGACTAAAACCTGGGGTGGGATGTATAGTTTATACTGACTAAGTCATGCAAATCTTCTGGCTTAACCAAGATACAGATGTATGTGTTGGGAATACTGGAGGAATATTGGAGTGCACGTGGCATTTTTGTGTGTTCATGTTTACTTAGTGTTAATGGTCCCTTTCACAAAGCTTTATTTCTCATGAATTTAATTGCTGGTTTGAAGTTTAAATTATGCATTATGGCCATTCATACAAAACTGGAAAAAAGTTAGGACAGTTGATATTTCACAATTCCTCCTCCTAGGAACTGCATGAAGCTCTTAATATGGTGCTCTTAAAGACTTTTAGTTACAGTATGTGCACTTCAGATGATGTGTAAATACTTAAATTGGAAGTGTGCTGTCTAATAATATTTAAAGGGTATAGCAGATGAACACTGAGATGAACTTACGTGAGACAGGTCAGTGCCTGGTAAATCTTTCTGGCATGAAGATCATGCTAAGGGGCACAGCATGAATGGGTGAGCTTGTTAAAACAAGCTTCAAGGATCTGGATGAAGGAATTGAGGGCTCCCTCAGCAAGTCTGCAGATGACACGAAATTAAGGAGAAGTGTGGACCTGCTGAAGGTGGGAAGGCTCTGCAGAGGGATCTGGCCAGGCTGGATCAGTGGGCCCGAGATCAGTTGCATGAAGTTCAACATGGCCAAGTGCTGGGTCCTGTGCTTGGGTCACAGCAACCCCATGAATGCGCCAGGCTTGGGGCAGAGTGCCTAGAAACTGCCCACCAAAAAAGGACCTGGAGGTGCTGGTTGATAGCAGCTGAAGATGAGCCAGCAGTGTGCTCAAGTGGCCAAGAACACTGACAGGGTCCTGGCCTGGATCATCAAAAATGTGGCCAGCAGGACCAGGGCAGTGATGGTGCCCCTGGATTCAGCACTGGTGAGGCTGCACCTTGAGTACTGGCTTCCGTTTTGGGTGCCCCACATAAGAGAGATTGAGGTGCTGGAGAGGGTCCAGAGAAGGGTAACAAATGGTCTGGAGAAGTGGTCTGGTGAAGAGCAGCTGAGGGAACTGAAGGTGTTTACTGTGGAGAAGAGGAGGCTGAGGGGAGACCTCCTCGTTTTCTGCAGCTCCCTGAAAGGTTGGAGTAAGATGAGGGTTGTTCTCTTCTCCCTAATATCAGGTGGTAGAACCGGAGTAAGTGGCCTGAAGTTGCACCAGGGGAGGTTTAGATTGGAGATGAGGAAAAATTTCTTTTTTGCAAGAGTGGTCAGAGGTTGGAACAGGCTGCCCAGGGAGGTGGTAGAGTCCCTATTTCTGAAGGCATTTAAAAAAACACATGGACATGGCACTTAAGGACAGGGTTTAGTCGCCCTGGTGGTATTGGGTCAATGGTTGGACATGAAAATCTTAGAGATGATCTCCAACTGAAACAATTCTATGATCTTTGTGAACCACAGTCTATGTAGTTATGGTAGTAGATTTTAGTACTCTTGCACCTCCTCTGCATGTTAATAGAACATGAGTTTTGCATCATTTTGCAGTGTTTAGATGTTTGTTTTAATAGAGTGGTAATCCTGCTTTCATATATCTGTGAGCTAGTTTAGTGGAAGAATTCTACTCTCCTGGCTGTCATAAAGGCTATGTGTGGAGTTGAGAACAAATGCACTTTCCCAACTGCTAAGCATCAGCTCTTATATAAAATGGGTAGAAATGCAGTAGGAAGGAGGATTAAAAGTCTTCATTGGAGTTCTTGACCATGTGGCATGTGAAATCCTGAGTTTAGATGCAATTTGACAAGCTTGTTTTGGCTGCTGTTCTTGGTGAATGGAGGACCCTCCTCTGAATGTGAGAACACCACTCTGATGCAAACATGTCTGGAACTGTTCTTGCATCACCTGCAGTGGTGACCTGTGTTCAGTGTGTGTGCGCACTACAATCTCAGTCACTGTGCTTCTCTGTTGCTAAGGCAGTGAAGCTACAGAAAGATCATTCAGTTTCTACTGGAACTGAAATCTTGCCTTGTGGAATGAGTAGGCCCCTGTCTTTTCCTTAGCTCAGTTCTGTAGTGCTCTCTGTTTCTGCTGCTGTCTGATAGTTAACAGTGGCATCACTGAAAATTGAGGTAATTTGGTTGGGTTCTGTGCTTCTGTTGCTTTTGTGTAGAGTCCTGGCTTTCAAAGGGAATTTACAGTCTAAAAATAACATTTCCTATTCCCCTGTTTGCCAGAAACAGGAACAGTACAGGTGCTTGTCTGCAGAAGAAAGCCAAACCTTTTGCTGTGTAGTTAGGAGATAAATATGCACTTAGCAGTGGCATAAGTGGCGAGTCTGGACACTTCTCCCACTGCCAGTAGTGTTTGTATTGTCAAGCTACTGTCAAAGTTGTTTTGAAGTTGTGATTCTAGCAGAAAATACAGGGTGGGGATAGTGTTTTGTAGGGCAAGTCCAGTAACTAAGAGGTGTTGACATGGAGAATTGGATGTTATTCCCGACGTTAGCTTCTGCAGGGTGTGCAAAAATATGTCTTAGCTATAGGATTGAAAATCAGAGGCCAAAATATTTCTGAGAGCAGGGCTTATCAACAGGTAATATAATGTGGTGTTTATACGGAAAAGGTTATACTGAAAGCAATTGTTTTTGTTTTAGAGGGACTCTGAATATGTCTGGCATAGCTCTTAGCAGACTCGCACAGGAGAGAAAAGCCTGGAGGAAAGATCATCCATTTGTGAGTATGAGAACTGTCTCATTTGTGACTGCAGTTATTTTGGTGCTCTGATAACGATTCATTCCTTTACCCTGATTGATTAAAAAGAAAGAAATTCTGTTTGTAAATAAAAAATAAAGCCTGAAACTGCATAGTGCAAAAAGAAATCGCTTTGTGTAAAAATAAAGTACCTCATGAACTATTCCAAGTACACGTTCTGAAAGCTCACCCACTTGTTTTTTTGCCTTCATTTCAGGGATTTGTAGCAGTACCTACAAAAAACCCAGATGGCACAATGAATCTAATGAACTGGGAGTGTGCTATTCCAGGAAAGAAAGGGGTAAGATTCACTGTTGTCCTAACACCTCACTTACGGCAAAGTGACATAAAGTCTGCTCATGTGTAACACTGACAACTGGGAGTATAACTTGCACATAGTTCAGTAGGAGTGTTTGGATCCTGGTGCTGCTTTAGAATCCAGGAGGAGTGGGCTCAGAAGGATCTTGGTCAAAACACACCACGAGCTTGTTCAACTGACCACCTTGAGAGTAAAAGTTTCCAAAGGAGTGTGTAAGAATCCAGCACTGAGCAAACTTGAGATTGTCTTCTGCTTCACGCTAGGGTTTATTGTGATGTTTGTTCGTTATAAATGCTGGTTTAAGCCCTTAAGCTTGCAGATCAATAGTTGCAAAATGTTGCCTCTGCTAGTTAACTACTTGTTCCTTTTTTTTTGTCCAAAACTAGTGCAGCCTCTCAGTCCTACAGAAGTGCTGTAGTAATGTCTTTTAGTTTTTGGATTTCATAAAAAAAAGTTCTGCATTATCAACTCAAGATCTCATTGCCTTCTGTTCAGTTTTCTCTTTGTATTAGAAAAAAAAGAATATAACTCTAACATTGTTTCCTTCTATCTGACTGCAGTTGTGCTTCTGGGTCCTTTTCCTTAAAATGCAGATCTTTTTTTCCCATGTTAGAATCCGTAATTGATTATATTTGTCATCTTGATCCGATTCTAGGGGATAGGGCAAATGCAAACTTTGACGTGGGAACGATCATTAATGCATGAAGCTGCTTTGATTTTTGTACACTGACGTTGTAATATTCTGAGCAGAATCCTGTTTCTATTTTTCATTGTGTTACTTGCACAGAGATTATTCTTGAATTCAGTGGATGCAGTTTCTTATTAATTTCTTGGTGGTTTTAGTGTTTTACGTTGGATGTGGCCTTCTATTGTTGTTCTGCCTGTTCTACTGCCTCTTGCCAACTTGCTTAAGTCCGCTTAAGATTGTTCCTTCGATTCTGAGAAGACAAAGCACACAGGCAAGCCCTGCAGATTCTGTACTGCTGTCTCAATTCAGTGCTGAACATTGCGTTGCTGGTATAAATTATTTAAATCAAATTACAATCATAATTATTTTTAGCTTAGTACTTTGGTAATTATCCACACAGCTCAAGTTAGTTCTTGAAGAAGCAACTAAAAATTCAACTGTGAGGAAAAACTCATCCCCTTGTGTTCTGACAGAGCAAGATTATTCCTCATAATAACCAAATCTGCACTTGCTGAGATGCCATCTTTAAACAACTCAGTGAGATCCTTGTGCCATGTGAAAATTTCATGGTACTGCCTTAACATTTTCAAACCCACAACGTGGAGTGAACAAGACTCCTGAAGCCAACTTCTTGCCTATCAGAAAACGCATCACACCACTCATGCTCATGTGGTTCCTTGTAGAGGTTCCTTTAAAAACTTCACTCCAGTAAAAATGCCGTCTCTTTAACAAGCAGCAGCATGCCTTGCTCACCAGCCGGGCCAGCCAGTTTCTCTCTATTGCTATTGTGTTTGGAGGCACACCAAACTGCATCTGCTTCCTTTAAGATGGATGAGTAGTAGAAACCCTCAAAATGCTTTCTTGTCATCCAAATCAAAAATTGAAGCAAAGCGATGTTAGTCCTGGGCTGGATATCTCCATTTTTTGGAGCAGCAAATCACTTGTTAGCTACCTGCAATTTGACTTGAAGAATATCTGCAGCCTGTCCAGTAAGGCAAGATAATCTTGATACTGCTGTCATGCTGTTCTCTTAGTAAGGCTCTTGAGTATCTGTCATCTATAAGGTATGTTGCTCTGTCAGAAGGGCAGTAAGAGCTTTTTCTTGGCTGTTCTGGTGGTCTACCTGAAGAAATTATTGAAAGCTTATCTGTCTTCCCCTGTGGCTGAAATCTAATGAAATAGGAAAAGTTTATTCTGTCAAAAGGTTCCTCTCATGAAAATGGGCATGTTTGTCCCCTCTGAGAAGGTATGGAAAATGTCTTCCTGGATGTTGACAACTTGACTACAGCTGTTCAGAACAAAGTTTTTTAAATCCACTACAGCAAATATAATGAAAACTCTCTGCTTTTAAAAACTCAGTATCTAAGTATTCCATTGCACATTTTTTCCTATTCTAGATTGAGACTTTGCACAGTAAATACCAGTGACAGTGGAATGCATTTTCTCTTTGGGGATTGGGGTTTTTGGTGGTCTGTTTTGGTGTGGGTCTTTTTTCCTTTCTCTTCGTCTAAACATGACATAATTCACCTAGGAAAGAATTAGGGATTTCCTCCTCAGGTGGTCTTCAAACACACCTGTCAAGCATACTTGTCTTTCCCTGAGGATAAGGTTTGATAATTTTTGCTGCTAAGATGTGAAAACATCTTTACTCCAGTTTGTTTTAAAGCATGAACTTGCCACTTAACTTTTCATTGCAGTGTTTCCATAACAAGGGAAAGAATTTTACATTATACATTAAACTTTTCTGTATTTATACACGTAGCAGAATCAGTTTGTCAGAAGATGGACTTCTCTCCCCATTGCCAAGTAAGATGACAAGGAAGTACATACTCAAGACAGGCTTTTGTCCTTTGTGTTTAGATGATTGTTTTGAGTAGAGCTCTCAGACCAAATAAGGTCTGCTCTGTAGTATTGGAACTGCTTCTAAGTGCTCATACCACTTTCTGATAGGGATAAAAAGCTTCTTAGAGTATCTGTTACACAAAAAGAAGAAATCTCAGCAACTACATGCTACCAATGTGGCCAGAGTTAAACTAGTGAACCTCATATTAACTATAGCAGGACTACAGGGCTGTTCAGATTTTTCTTGGCCATGTTCTTGTGAGGCAGAACAGAAACATTTTGCATGCACGTACTTAAGGAGTGTATCCCTATCCTATCTTCTTGGACTTAAAGCCTTTAAGTGGGACATAGCAGCCCCTTCCTTGTTATGTGTGCATCATGTAAAACTTCAGGTGTATTCTGTTCATGTGTAATGGAAATTTTCCTTGTCCATGTAATTATTTTCAACTGTTGATGACTTGGCAACACTTCCTAGCTGTAATGAAGAGGAAAAGCAGGGTTTTCTTTCTTCAGCTCCTTGTCTCTGTCTTGACAGTGTGTAGGACAGCTATTTCGTATTGTGTGGCAGAAGGATGTCTGGTGCTTTGCCTCATAAACAATTCTTGGTGAGCTTTTTTCCCCACAAGTTTGACTTTTCCTTGCTGTATTCTGAACTCTGACTTTTTATAGACACCGTGGGAAGGTGGCTTATTTAAACTACGGATGCTTTTCAAGGACGACTACCCTTCTTCACCCCCAAAATGTAAGTAAAATGACTAAGCAGCATGGGTTTATTAGAGCAGTGTTCAACTACTCCATCAGGTTCTGTGAATGGTTATTAATTTTTTTAAAAAGGCAAATTGCCTTTTTTTCCTTGCCCACCACATACCATTTAGAAAGCTCTGATTAAACGAGTTAAGTGCTTGATGTAACAAATCTGTGAGGGTAGGATGATTCCTGTGTGGGTTTCCTCAAAGTTGACAAAAGGACCACTTAAAGTGTTTGCTGCTTGATCAGCACTCTTTGGAAGCTGACAGGTTAGGCTAAATCCCTTTCTTAATGTTAATTTTGTCTTAATGTTCATAATCCTGAATTGGTCTTGAAGCCAAGAACTCAGAAGGCAAGGACTTAAATAATTTTAAGAAGTTCATCAACGTTTTCGTTGACGTGCTGCAAAATGTGGGTCTGCTTTTCTCCTGATACTGTGTACAACAGTTGTCTTTGGATACTTAGTTTCCTTGTTAAGTTTTTGAAAGGTCCTTTTCTGGTCTCAGACTTGTCTGCTTTAGAAACTGGTTTTCTTTGTTTGTTTCGCTAATCTAAACCAAATCCCTGATCTTGGTCTTAGTGTTCCATGCAAGTAATTCTCTCTTCTTCATCAGGTAAATTTGAGCCACCATTATTCCACCCAAACGTGTATCCTTCAGGCACAGTGTGTCTCTCCATCTTAGAGGAAGATAAGGACTGGAGGCCAGCAATCACAATTAAACAGGTCATTAATTGTACTTACACATTCTTAGCCCTTTGATTGGCATTGAATGTCAGATACTCGCTCTGTTTCTACAGTTGGTTTCTAAAGGTTTTTTAATGGAATATCTGTTAGTAGTATGTATGCCTATGTGTCTTCTATTCCTTCTTCCCTAGATCTTGTTAGGAATACAAGAACTTCTAAATGAACCAAATATTCAAGACCCAGCTCAAGCAGAGGCGTACACAATTTACTGGTAAGTAGCTTTGCCTCTCAGCCTGAAAGCTGTCCTGTTGCTTACAGCTGCCTGTAACTCGGTGTAACACATGAATGTTTTAGGAATGAGAGTGTTATTTTCTTAACCTTCATGACTCTGTCCTGTGAAGATGCTTAGCTTGTTGTTTGACTTGAACAAAATAGTGATTTCATGGTGAATAGGTTAGTGGAGCTTCAAACAGCATTGCAGCAGTAATACTTGTGAAGATTCCTTCAGTCAGGCCATGAGTAGGTGCGATGGGGCATAATGATTTCAGCAGCAGAGGAGACCAAATTAGATGACAAGTTCCCTTCATCAGGAGTAACTTAATCCTGTCCAGAAGCACTTGTGCCTGAAGAATAAAGGAGAGCTGCTGTGATTTCTGCAGGAAGTATGTGGCATTTTGTGAAAACTAGAAACAAGGAGTTAAAAAGCACAGGAAGCTTTGTAGCTTTAGCAGAATGAAGTTTGCACTGGTTGAGAAAGGTGATAATTTGTGAGCTTGAAAGGACTCTATTTGTATTTTTTTTTTAAATAAGGCTCAATCTTAAAATTTTGTCAAGATTAAAAATGGATGGCTGATCTAGAACCTTTAAAGGACAAACATACTTTAAGCAAATTATTTTGGCATTGACAGCCACTTGAAATAATTACCAAGTTGGAGATGTGTAATTGTCACTCTGGACAGGAGAACAAGTCTCCAGGAGTATGCCAAGTTTGAAACATGGCATCTTGGGAAACTTCACTTGCAAGCTGTCAAAAATGTCTTGCAGGATGCTAGTGAAAAGGAAACATAGGGATAGGTAGTGCATCTTGGATTCAGTGAGAGGCCTCACTATTGTCACTTCTGTTTCTGAAGACATCTTCCCCTCTCTTCCCAGAGCAGTGAAGATGATACTTTAAAATCCTGCAAAATCCACTGTCAGTGAATTGCTCTCATTGACCCTTTTGTGCTGTTAGGACATTGGAATTCATTGTTAAGGACTTCAGGTCCTAACGTGGAGAGTGGTAACTTCAGGTGGATAAGAAAGGTTGGGTGTGAGGTGCTGCTGGCTTGAGAGAGAGCAAGCACAAGGATGTTGGTGGAGATTGGCTTGGTCCGAAGTCAGTGCAGTGATTTGACAGTGGGTGAAGTCTGAGAAGTAACTAGTTAAGCTGTACCTTACTTCCAGAGTAACGGTCCAGAAAAGCCTCTAATGTATTGCAGTGTTCAATGAATTCCTATCTGATGGGTTTGCCTTCAACAAGGACTTGGTTTCATATCGAAGATAAGTAGAACAATAACCCTGTAATAGGGCTTCTGATTTCACAAGCTGTAATTACACTGTCTCTCTTCTATCCAGCCAAAACAGAGTGGAATATGAAAAGAGGGTTCGAGCACAAGCCAAGAAGTTTGCACCATCATAAGCATCTGTCATGCAGCATCTTAAAAAGGAAGGGATTGGTTTGGCAAGAACTTGTTTACAAAACTTTTGCAAAATCTAATGTTGCTATGTACAATTAATATCCACTTAGGGGAGGGGGTTGTATGTGTGCCATTTTCCATATTCGCCACTTGTATACAGTTCTAAATTTGCTGAATTGCCCCCAGTTTTTTCATACAGGGTCTCTTCCTTCAGTCTTTTGTATTTTTGATTGTTATGTAAAACTTGCTTTTATTTTAATATTGATGTCAGTATTTCGACTGCTGTAAAATTATAAACTTTTATACTTCTATAAATTCACTAGTATCTCTAGTTACTTTGCTATCTGATGCAGGCATGCTTTAAAATGTTAGAACTATATTTAGCCTCTAGCTGGCTGTATGAAAAAGAAAATCATGCCCTCCACCCCCTTCCCTCCCTGAATTTGTTTTTCTATCTTTCAGAAACTAGGTTGTAATTGCTTAAGAGCCTCTGAGATCCAAAGTCAGCCAGCATCCTTACTCTGCATCACTTCCTTTGTGTTTATATGGCGTTGTCTGTGTTGCTGTTTAGAGTAAATAAACTGTTTATATAAAGGGTTTTGTTTCATTTATCTTCATTAAAATGCTCCCCTTCAAATGGCTCTGAACACAGTTCAGTGCAAGTCCTGTTAAGACCTGTGATGCTACACTTACCTTTGTTTAGATGTTGCCTTCATTTATTTTCCGTGTTTCCATTCTCAAAATGAAGGCAGCCCTTTGGGACCCCTACTCAGCTTTATCAGTTCTTTAAACAGCTAGTGGAATGCTGCCTAGCTAGAGACCAGTTGCTTACTGTGCATAAAGGGATCAGCACCCTGGTGCAACCACAGGGGCACAGTGCAAGCAGTAGACTGATACAAATGGCAACAAAAGCTGTCTGAAGAAAGCAGCTGGGGATTTCAAAAGGTTCTCGCTTATCAGAAATACTTCTGTGCCTTCTGCCATAGATTGTGTATAGCCTCTAGGAAAAGGATGTGCTCTATGCAATTGGAGTTTCCTACTGTAAAGGAAATCAGTTAAATTATGTAAATTATTTTCATGTATGTCAAGCTGCTATGCCCTCTATTAAACTTTCACTTTTTTTTTTTTTTTAAATTTGTATTTTTTCAGTCAAAATCATTCTGCAAATGAAGTATGAAAGCTGGAAAGCAGCTGCCCAGGCTTGGCTTGGGAGGTAGGATCGTCTCCTGGGAAGGGACTGTTTACAATTAACTCGGCTCCTCTCTGTGCTTGGTGGGCAGCAAGCCCCCCCTGAGGCTGCTGCTTGGTGTGGCTGTTTCTGCCTCATTTAGCTGTGCTGCTGGGGGTGCTGGCACCTGAGCAGCCTGCCCACAAGCAGCCCCCTCCTTGGCACAGGTGCGCCACTTTCTGTGCCTCAAAAAGCTCCCGGAAGAGCTCCTTCTCGGCCCTTTTTGTCACAATTCCCTCTCCCAGTGCAGACTCAACTACACTGGAGCTGGTCTCCTTGAACTTCTAACCTTCAGGGTCTTTACATAACACTTAGCATTCCAGAAATAATCATCTAAAAACTGCCTGACTTGGCACCTTTGCATGAATAAACAGACCTCTGCACCCACACACTGCCCGAGAGTCACCTCTGGAAAGGCATTTGTGAAGCACCAAGTTACAGGTCAACAGGACGCACTTAACTATTTATAAAGGATGGTACAACTCTGGGATAGCTGGGGAGTGTTCATTTGTGTGTGGGGTCCAGGTTTTTTACATCTCAAACAGTTGATTTATTGGCTGTTGTTGCAGCAACTTTTTAAGTTCCATGATCTTCTGGACCGCTTTCATCACTGGTTTCAGTGGCATCATCTGGAACGCTCACCTTGTCCTCCTCAGATTCTTCACTACTTTCTGCTGCTCTGGAAATGATTTTTCAGGATTATAAAAGCAAAACATATCATAATAAAAAAAATAGTATTTAAATGAAAGTTCATTACCCTGGGGAATTGATTGGTCTGTTTGGATTAGAAAACTCTTTTCCTGAGTCAACATCAAATGGATCTGGAAAAAGAAGGAAAAAAATACCCATTAATGAAGAAGGCATATTTTAATGATTTGCCTTAATTTTCATTTTAAGAGATTACTGGCAGGAAGGGGAAAGCAAAGGGAGTCTGGTCGAGATTTTTGTTAAGTTTACCATAGTTATTTTATTGGAAACCAGAGGAGGTGAGAAACAACTGCCAAACCCTGCTCCCCCATTCTAGTCTTTCCACTCTTCCATGCCCTTTGTGGCCTCTTCCCTCAGGGGTTCAGTATATATAGTGTGATTCCCTGGCCTGGTTTTATGGGACTTAACCCCACTGTGGAAGGAGAACAGGAATGAGTAGCAGCTCTCTTCATATGTTCTTGAACATTTGATTTGGTTTTTTTTGTGTTGTCTTGAATGGGAGCAAGCATTTGCCAGTGAATATAGCCTGAAAGAGTGAAATACCAGTAAGCTACTGGAAGAATTTGGGAATAAACTACTCATAAGCTATTTTCATTACAGGTGTAATTTTTAAATATCTTGATTAGGAAATACATAAACATGTCCATTAAAGATCTTTCTTAGGCTTATGTATAACTGACTTGCAGTCTCCTGAACCACCAGTGTGTTCACTCTTGCTTTTAACATCTTATGAATAAGGAAGCATCGTACTATCTTCCTACTCTTTAGTTCTCCAGTATTCTTAATTTCATCAGGGCAGCTGCTCCACAGTTCAGATGTGAAAACATTGCTATAAGCATTAAATTGCTTTAGTAATTTTCATCTTTTTGAGTTGAAAAAAAAAAAAACAGGCAAACTTGTTTATAAGAACACAGAGTCTAAAGACAGAAGAGTGTACCTCAGCAAAGCTCCTACCTGCTACCTTGCCAGTGTTTTCATGAGGCTACAGGAAAAGACTGTAAGGCTATTACTTAGGAAAAGGATGGGTGCAATATGTCTGCTTTTCTTACCTATGTCTTCATCTTTTGTTTCTTGGACACTGGCTAAAAAGTCCTTTTCAACTCTCAGTACTTCTTCCTGGCAATGACAGGCTGCGTACTTCTCCAAGAGACTTTTGTTCAAGTCAATAAACGTCTTGCCCCATTTAAATTTCTGTAGAAGAATGGTAGCTAGATCTGGGAATCCTAAACCAGAAAATAAATGATCACTTTTTCAGTGTGAGATTTCATTCAGCTCACAGATTTCAAAGTGCAGTACATATTTAGGTATCACGATAGTGAGATGTTTGCCAGTGTGCTTTCAGTGTTAGGGGATTTAGACTTTTAAATAAACTATTATTTTCATATTTCAGTTCAACTTGGACCATCTAACTGAGCCCAAGAAGGGTTTGCAGGCTTTGGGTGAGCATTACATAAAAATAACTTTTTCCAGCTAATGAGTGATTAGGTTCTACCTGCTGAAGTCCCTCAGTAAGAAAGCAGGTGTGCCTGTTCAGAAGACTTTTCTGCAGTACAGCACATCTCTGTAGTGGTCACAAAAGTTGTGCCATAAGGGGGCGATTCCTTTTGCACTTAACCAGAACCCACCCTAGTAACAGAGAGTTGTTACCTCTCATCCAGAGAAACGTGCCTAAGGATTCAGGCTCTATTTTCTCTGGCCTTTTTTAACAGCTTTTGTAACATTAAGGGCCATCCTGACAAAACCAGGATGATTGTTTCAGGTGTCCTGTTTAGCAGCTGACATGAATACCCCCCAAATACCTGGATACTACCAGATACAAGCACCCAGAACAAAAGCAAGACAACCTGATTCCAAACTCTTATTATTCTACGACAGATCATCTCTTCTGAATTACTAAGGGTGCTGCTAACTTATTTCACATTGGACACATTACAGCCTACCAACAATGCAAAAAGCTGCAGCAAAAGCTTCCACACAGGACAGCTTGCAAGGCCGACCATAGTTCACAGGATTTGCAGCCACCAAGTAAGGCAACAGCCGCAGACGACTTCCTCTCATTCTCTGAAAGGGAGTTTCTTCTAATTTGGCCCATGAGCAATCTATGACTGCAATTCCACTCTGAGCAATGACATGTCTAGAGAAAGAAACATCACTGTGTTAGAAAAAGTTACCATTGCACTAATAAAATAAAATGAGAATTACAACTTCCACTATCTTGGCACCAAACCTGCATACAGCCCCCTGCCTTTTGTCAATCAAAAAGCATGTTTTATAACAATCTAAAACAGAAGTGTGATGAGAAAGAACAACAACATGCATTTCCTCTGAGCATGCATCTAGCAATAAAGGTTTATCCATAAATTTCAAACTGAAAGTGCAAAATTCTAGGTTTAAAAATGTGACAGATGAATATGGTTAATAGTAACATGCACATACTTCAAGGTACACTGAAGCTCATTGGTTCTCTGCTGCTTCCTACATTTTGGACAAAGATTTTCTCAGAGTAACAACTTCTGCAGGCACATTCTCAGCATTCCCCCCCTATGAAGTTTTTCTAGTTAATGCATTGTGTTGCCTAGCTGAAGAACCTGGAGTCATAAGATTAGGTAGCTATAGGCCTATGATTCTCAACAAACTGACCTCCAAATCACTGGAATCGATAGATGCTTTATTCACTGATATCAGCTGTGCCAAGATGTCAGCCTAATAAAATGGCTCTGTTTCTCATGCTCGTGCATCACTGTAATCTCAACAGGAGGGTCACACACGTTCTGTAGCACACTTTGGGCCGCGGTTCAGTGGTTAAAGTGTTGTCCCTAACATCACTGCAGCACATGAACCAAATGCTGCTCCTCACAGCCTGCACCTCCGCGGGTTCGCACACAGGCACCGAGGTTAGCCGGGTGCGGGCCTCACCTGTCAGCTGGGGAGATATACTCGGTAGCCAGAGGACTGAGGACGAGACCCGGGAATCTCTGGCGCAGGCGCAGGATTCGGAGAAACCCTTTTCGGGCCAGTTTCCTCCCAGTGCATTTCTTGGGATCGCAATGCCCGAGCTCCCACATGGCAAGGGGACACGGGAACTTCGCCTGCGGGGCGCACTCCTCGGCGACCCCCTCGCTCTCCAGGCATGCTGAAAAGAGCAGACGCGCTTAGTGCCCAGCGGCCACCCCGACGCTCCGGCAGGACCCAGGCCAGGGCCCGCCCGGGCCGGGCCAGGCCGCCGCACGCTCCCGCACCTCTCAGCGCGGCCTCCGTTTCCGCCGCGAATGTCTCGAGGCCGCGAGCACCGCGCCGAGCACCCCTGCACGAGGCAGCGCGCCGGCGGCGCTCCATGGTCCTGCGGCACGCGTCCTTCCGCTTCCGGCGGAAGTGGCGATGGCGGCCGTCTGGCTGCTGCTGGCAACTGTCGGCGCGGCGCTGGGTGAGCCGCGGGGGCAGGCGGGGGGCAGGCGGGAGCGCCGCGGGGTCGATCCACCCGCCGCAGCCAACCGCTCTCTGCTCTGCAGGTCTTTTGGCCGCGGCAGGGAAGATGAAGATCGTAGAGGAGCCGAACACGTTTGGGTACATGACCGCCCTTTCCCGCGACCCGCCTGGGCTCGGTGGGCTCGGGTTCGCCTGGCGCTGAGCCCCCTCCAACCCTGCAGCGTCTCCTTCGACTCCTCTGGTGGGCCTGTGGGTGGTCGCCGCTCCCCTTGTGGAGCGCAGCTGCAGATGTTGGGACACTCGGAAGGAGAGGGTATAACCATAGTCAGATGCACAACTCAGGCTTAAACGTTTAACTTCCCTTCTTTCTTCCCTTCTTTCGAAAGGTTGAATAACCCGTTCTTGCCTCAAACAAACAGGCTGCAGCCAAAGATGGCCCCGTCTGCAGTATCAGGTATATGGAAGCGTTCCCTTTTTTGTGCGTATTTCATTATTTAGTGACAGTCAATTGCAAAGTAGCCTAGCTTGCCATTGTGCAGACAAAGATTGATTTTACATGTCATTTTACGAGCATCATGGAAGATAAGCACAGAGAAATCTATGTTACTGTGCTTGTGATCTCTTTGGTGTTCCCTGTCCCAGTGCTCTTTGGATTGTTTTTGTCACAGTGATATCCATATGTTTAATGCTGTTTTTTAAGCCAGTCGCACATATTCTTATCCTTACTGAAAATTCTCTTCTTGCAGCAATTCCTGACATCCTCAAGATTGTCATACACTCATCTGATAGTATTTAATACTCCAAAATAGTTTGAAAAAAATTCTGAGTAGTCTTGGAACAAGTTAGTTTCACACAAAGCCTGAGTACTGCAATTTAAATCCAACACTTTAGCAAAGTAAACATGAATCTTAACAATTCTAGACCACACATGGAGGAGAGTAGATAAACACTGAATGCAAAGAGTAAGCTAAAGCTTGATTTGTCACATACTTCTTGGAGTTTTGTCACCACAGCAACTTGTTTAAATTTGACCAAAACATTTACACTGTTCTGTGGTGGTTTTAGGCCCTGCACATCTCTTCAGGCTCGCTGGCAAGTGTTTCAGTTTTCTGGAATCCACGTGAGTGATGGATTTGGATACTCAATTTTCTGTATTTAGTAGGAACTAACTAGGTTTTGATTTCAGTCTGAAACATTTCTTACTTTCTTCTCTGTATTTTTTTCTTTCAAGGTACAAGTATGAGTTTTGTCCTTTCCATAATGTCACCCAGCATGAGCAGACCTTTCGATGGAATGCCTATAGTGGGATTTTAGGGTGAGGCTTTAAGTTTTGTCCGTGTTGTTATCAGACCATTTTATAGATTGTGAGAAAGAGGCAGTTTTAAGATTCTTCTGTTGGTCAACTTAGGCCATTCTTGTTCCCAAGGCATTATGCCTAACAATAACCCATCCTGAAAAATTCAGGGTTTTTTCCCATGATAAATAATAACCTCTCATTTTACTTGGAAACTGATTAAAGAACCAGTGACAGCTGCAGGTGTGATACGCTCACGTGAGGAAGTTGGTGTATATATAACTGCAGCTTACACTGACAAAGATTTCACATCTGTTAACTACTTTCACTTGAGTTGAATATAGCCTTAAAAACTGAAACATGCTTAATTTCTAGTGATTGCTGTTAATCATATTAAAAAAAATACAATAAAGGAGTCAGTGTAGATCCAAAAAAAGTATTCCAAAGTATTCAAAGACCCCAGAGAATCCAAACCATAAGACCTGAATTTAATGTTATGATAGAGCACTGGTCTAAAATTGCTGCCTTTCTAAAGGTTTTTTATATAGATATGTTGTTTCCCTATGTGCACAATAGTTAGCATGCCAACATGAGAGGAAAAGGGTACACGAAAATGCTGAGAGTGTTACTGGCTTTAGGACTAGCAGAAGTAGAGACTAATTTTTGTAGGTGTTTTCTCCAGCACCAGTGCTGCAGTCTGGGTTAACACAGGGTACTTACATGATGGAATTTTTTGTGGGATTGATCTGTAAGATGTGTTTAATTGGATTTAAGCATCGATTTGTAAGTGCAAATGGTTTGCAAACTGAAAGCTGATTCCAGAACTGCTCTCAAAGTAAAGCTGATGTGCCCTGTGCAGCAGCCTGGATGAGAAACTACACTGGCTGTAATGTCTTGGCTTCAAGAAATGAAAATAGTAAGACAACAAAAATGAGGTACATACAGTTAAATTGGTGTAAGTGGTATTCCTGTTTTAGTTCCCAAGTGCTCACCTTTATCTTTCCAGTAACTTAAGAATGATGTCCTGTGTTTTTGCAGAATCTGGCATGAATGGGAAATTGAAAACAACACATTTGTTGGAATGTGGATGAGGGAAGGAGACTCGTGTGAAACTAAGAGCAGACAGACAAAGGTATAATAACCTAGAGTACACTAATTCAGACAGCATGACTTTCTACAGTGTCGTTCCTTGGGAGTCCAAGGAGCAATGATAAGTGGAAGGGATCGTTGGGATAATTTCCAATTGCAGGAAGCAATTTTGACATTTGATAAAATAATTCAAAGATGTGTTTGCTAAGATTCTTTTTCTGCATTTGACACCATTGGAAGCTTTTATATCACAGTTTGTACAGAAATCAATCTGCTAGCACTGGAAGACAGGAAACTGATCATCGATGCTGGTCCTTTTTTATGTGGGGAAGTCTTGCTCATCTTTGGTTTTGCTCTTAGGTTCATCTTGTTTGTGGAAAGAGCAATAAATTGGCTTATGTGTCTGAGCCAAGTACTTGTGTTTACTCTCTGACGTTTGAGACTCCTCTTGTGTGCCATCCCCACTCTCTTTTAGGTAAGATTGAGAAAATCATTTGTATGTTGAGCATCTGGCATGTGATGCCAGTCTCAGTGCAAAATTTTAGGTTGAATTTGTATGTTAGTATAAATTAGTATTAAATGCAGTATAACATAGGAGGTTTATTTTAAATCCCAGCCAGTACAGCGTGTAAGTATTTCTCAGATAGATTGTCATTGTTAGTTTAGACCCAGGGGGGGATTTTTTTTAATATATATATTTAATATTTTAATTTTTTTCTTGGACTGGCCAAAGGAATCAGTCCTGTAGTATCTGCTCATTTAGACTGTAGAAAGGGCCAGCTCAGTTAGAATTACATTCAGGAAAGAAAGCTGTGGCCTTCCAGCTGGAAACCAGAAAATTTTTGGTTTGTGGCACTCTCCAGGAACTGAATGTGTGAAGTAGAATGGAAGTTTAACCCCAGCTCTTGAAAGCAGTAGAGACTATGTACTGTATAGAAACCTGGAGTTCTTAAGTATGCTTGCATGCTGTTGGAGGAGCATTTGTCAAATGCAAGACGGCGCTGGTGGTTTTTACATGGTTTGACTTCCATTTTTCAGTTTATCCGACCCTGACTGAAGCCCTGCAAAGAAAGTGGGATGAAGCAGAGCAGCTTCTGTATGATGAATTAATAACTGTGCAGGTTTGTTAATTTCTTCCCGCTCTGTTTGGTAAAGAACAATTGCTGTCAAATTGCCAAGCCAAAGATGCATTTGTTCTGCAGTTGAGAGTAATCTTTGTGCTCTGCGACTGCTGCACCAGCTGGTAATTCTGATGCTTTCTACAGTGAAGCTTGAGGAATTGGAATGGCCAGTGCAAATTACAAACAGAGGTGAGGGGTTGGTGGTTTGATCTATTGTCTCTTGAAAACTTTGTTTAGGGATACAGAAAATTACTGAAAGAGATTTTTGAAGAAGCAGGATTTCTAAAAGCAACAGAAGAAAAGGAAGTTGAGAAACAGAATAAGAAAATCAGTCTGGAATTTGAAACAGTGGAGAAGTGCAATAAGGTACAGTGTGTGCTATTTACAATGTAGAATTAAATTGCCACCTTTTTTACTGTATCAGACAGTATCAGTCTGACAGGATTGTGTAAATACTTCCTGGGTTCAAATGAAATCTGTTAATGCCATTACCTTTTCTGCTTTCAATATGTAAGAGTCTCTGTAGAGCATGATTTGCCATTTTCATTCCAGCCAATCAACAGCAATCAGCACAACTGAATGCCCCATAAGAGGATGGTGGGGGGTGGGTGTATGTAAGAATTAGTGTCGGCACCTGGGTTATGAACATCTTGTAAGTACTCTTTCTGGGGAATATCAGTCTGGAAATAGGAAGGATTTACTATTACTAGTGAAAATAGATGTAACCAGCCTTTGGAACGTTGGCACACCATATAATTACCCATAGCTGTGTCAGAATGTGTTGGATGTTACACAAGGAGAAGGCAGAATGAGCTATGCTGTGTCCATTTCTGAATGACTTTCATGTGTGTCAGCAGTCCTGCAGCAGAACTGAAATGGGGAAAATAGACGGTGTGCTTAGCCTCAAAGAGTGCAAGCTGAACATCAGAAAAAAGAGCAAGGAAGGGAATGAATCCTCATAATGTATAGAAGGAAGTACTGAACAATCCCTGGCTTTGTAAGTTAACAGAAACTGCTGAGGATGTAAAATAAAATAAGGCTTGCTCTGTAACAGTTTTGTGCCGTAAGAAAATACTAGGTAGAGGATAAATCTGAAATAATTACAGAAAGCACTCCTGATTTTCACTCTTGGGCTTGGAAAAAGCTGGCTTCTGTTTTGGCAGCACAGAAATTAATCCTTTTGTAAAATTTGCACCTTGTTCTTGGAATATGCAGTTTAAGATCTTTTAAGTCAGAAGCTGTAACAGCTGTGCACAGGCCCATTATTTTTTATAGAGGCCCATTTTATATGTGCATGTGGAGAGTGGGAGAGCCATCTTAAATGTCTGGGGGGCTTTTGTGTTATGGGTTTTTTTCTCTTTCTAAGGAATACAAGCAACTTTCTAAAGAACTGAAAAAACTTCAAGATTTATTAAGTCAGCATGGTATTGCATACAAAGGAGATTCTGGTGAGTTATTTTGGTATTATTCTTGTCCATTCAAAATGTGAATAACTAAATGTTTTGGTTACAACAAGGGTGGAATAACCATGTACATGTTGTACATGGAGGTAAAATTCAGTAGACAAAGTTTCTAGTATTTATGTCTCATTCCTGCACAACAGGACTTACTTTGCTGCACCACCACCTCCCCCCTTCACTATATTGTTGACTTTAAATGTTAGCTTTGTAGAAAAATTTTGACTGCTGTTGTAATAGAAATTTATCTCCAGTTCTTACTTGCATTGCAGCATTCACAGCACATAAGCATCTTTTAACTAACTCTACTTTCTGCATAGTCTACTACAAGGCCTGACTTCTTCAAGAACACATAAAATGTTTTTTGCATCTGTTTGAATTGTTTTTATCCTTTCTTAGTCAACTTGTTCCCCCACTGTTTGATTTCTGTTGGGCAAGTACTGTATCACATGCAGCTTTTAGAAGGAATGACTGATGCCAGCTAGGAAGAAGTAAGGCTTATCTGTATTAATTCCAGACAACTTGGGCTTTGATTTTCTAGTTGTTGAGGGGTTTTTTTTTGTGCCTTACCTTATTTCTTCTAGTCTGTGTGACATGAAGTCTTTGTCTAAGGATGATTCAGTTTCCTTGAAAGTGTATTTATACCTTTTACATTCAGAATTGGCATTTCAAGACTGTGAACCTTTGAGCTAATTAACTTAAAATTGGTGACATACTTTTTTTTGAGAAACCTTTTGTTGCCTTTTTTTTTAATTGGTGATTTTCTTTTCTGGACAAAATACATCATATTAAAATTTTAGTAATACATGTTATCTGCACAGTTTATGAACTGTGTAACTTGCACAGTATTTCTGCCTGCTTGATATTCCAGTTTATTGAAGATCAGAGCTGGGTAATAAAAAGCCGAATTTACAGCATACTTTAGATGACTTAAAAACCATTCAGTGAATTCTGTGTCAGAAATGTCACAAATGACAAAAATGTGGTGTTAAAAAGCAGAAATGACTGATTTCTTCAACTACATTTTGCAGCTGAAAATACAAGCGTTGAACACGTAAGTCACAAACTGGCAACCGCAGCGACAACTTTCACTAACGGGTCAAAGGATGATGAGCACCTGCATGGTGATACAGGAGTTTGGAGTGACACTGCATGAATAGACTTGGGTGGTGAACAGCAAGTTCAGACAGAATGTGAAGCAAGTTGAACACGTATGGTGGCACCAAGATGATTTATCTTCAAGCTTTCCGAATGCCTACCCTAAAGCGGAGGGACCATAATGGATTGAGGACTCCCTGTTACCAAGAAGAGTTTGCTGTTTTCTGAGAACATTTGTAGAATGTCGAGGTTGGATGGGTTTAGATTTTGTGACTCCAGCTTTATTTTCTTTAATCAAGCATGGTACTTCGTGGTGTAAATAAAAAATAATTCAAGACCATTATTGGAAGATTTGTGCAGTCCTAAGACCGTAGTATCTCATCTATATGCTAAAATATTTTCTGTTCAACCATTGTCCCTGTGTTCAGAGGTTAATATCAGCTTTGGATAGCGAAAATTGTTTGGCATGACAGAAAGGTGAAGACATGGGAATAGTTGCGCCGCGGGAATACGCGGCCGTTCCCTGTACGTGACACGGACTGCAATGGACTCTTCCCCACCAAGCTGTGGAAACCTCCTTGTGAGAGTGGGTGGAGGCCGAGCAGGTTCTGCCTGCCGGGTGGCCGGTGCCCAGCGCCCCCACTCCACCCTCGCCCCGGCACCTAGGGCGTGCACGGCGACCCTTTCTGCCACCGTTCGGCACCCTCTCGGCCGGGAGAGGCCGCCAGATCATGCTGCCAGATCATGCTGCCAGAGGCGCGTCTGCGCTTCCGCTTCCGGGCGGCGCGGGGAGGAGCGAGGCCGGGAGCACGCCGGGATGAGCTGGGCGCTGGGCCGCTGGCGGTGAGGCGGCAGCCGCGGGGCTGGGGTGCCGGCGGTTTGTTCGCGCCTCTGACCCGTGTGTCTTTGCAGGGCGTGGCGTCTCCTGCGCCTGCCTGGTCCCGCGAGGTGGCTGGCACAGCGGCGGGGTGCTGAGGACGCGGCGGACGCGGATCCGGAGGGCGAGGGGGCCACCCCATTTTCCGTCAGCAAGGCCAGTCCGCAGGTGTGGAGAGTCAGCCAGTCTATGGGGAGCGACCACGGGAAGTCGTGGACGAAGGTGCTACCTCTGAGTCTGCTGTCCACGGGGTTGTTACTCTGGTGTGTGTTCAGGGAAGAAACGGAGGTTGATAATCGACTGGAAGCAATATTCTCCGGTGAGATCGTGGACTCTTTAGATGCGGCTCAGACAAGCAATGTTCCCTTGCAACCGCTGGAGAAATGAGGGCGGGAGTGCGGCTGCAGTGAAGGAGCTGCCTGAAGTTTGCTGGCATTCACCTGGTTAAAAGCTGCACTGACACTTTCATGGAAAACCTTTTTTTTTTTTCCAGCCTTATCGGCAGCCTTACCTTGCAGGCTTCTTTCCTAAGACTACAGTGCGGCTTTCTGTGCTTCTCTTAGATGAGTAGTTTAGACTGATAGCACAGGGAGTAGTTTATTCCTGCATTGCACAGTAGGGATGAAGAGGATGTATTGCAAATCAACTTGAAGATATATTTTATACAATACATCCTTTCCTGGGTTATTTTTCTTAGATGCACAGTGTTATTAAAGTATCAGAGCTCTGAATCTATAAAACAGCTGTTGAAGCTGACCTTCATTTGACATTTTGCTAGTCAAGAGTAAGTTCACCTTACATTGCAGATGACTGTAACAGTATGATTTATTAAAATGTGATTCTTTCTTTTATTTTTATTTAATAATTCTATTAAATTCTAATTAAATTCTACTAAATAACACAGACATTAGCTTCTGTAACCCTTAAAGCATAGTCAGTGCTTTGTAGAGTAGAACTTAGGTGTGCTTTTGGTTTAGATAATCATTACTGATACTGAAAGGATTGAAGTGATTGACTTGCATTATATGGGATGGGACACCACTGGTTTGGGAAATGGAGCATCTTTTTCTTACAGATGCATCGGTATTTAAACTTGCACACTGTAGAGACTTTTATTGGAGAGGAAGAATCAAAGCTGTTAATGCAACTTAGTTCTCTTCAAAGGCGTGTTTTTTCAAATGTAAAACTGCATAACTTTTTATGTTGTTAAAATTCCTAATGAAAAATTAAAACAAAAATAATCCAAACATGGCAGCAGCTAGTAAAACAGGCTGGAGCTACAGAGAAAACAGACTGAGCATCCTATTTGGCCAACGCTGCTGATTTGTCTCCAAACAACGTGCCACCAGAGGTGCTTTTGGTTTTGCTGTAGAGTCCCTGTAGATTAACTGGATCATGCCTAGTAAATGAATGCACTTGGTTCAGTACTGTCACAAGGTTTGTCTTGGGATTCCACTTTTACCGCAACGGAGTGTTGTGAGATGCATGCAAGAGGGCATCCTGGAGTGCAAAGCACAGTCCTGGGTTGATTTATATTGACCTAAGGTGTGATACCCGTTTCTGACAAGCTTTCTTTGTGTTCTTTAAAACAACGAGCCTGGGACCGTAACAACTGCTTTACTTAAGGAACTAAGGACCTGCCCTGTCGCATGTGCCTTATTTTCAGATGATGCAGTAAGCGTTTAATAAAGAATCTCCACCTGTAACTCTATTCATATAGTCTCTTGCTTTTAAGGTGCTGGAGAACTTGCAAACTGTCTGCAGCATTTTGTTGTTAAAAGCACAGAGCATGAGGCCGTCAGATGACGCTCTCAGGGGAAGCTCAGCGTACTCTCTGAAACAAACCCTTTCCGAGGAGGACATGGCCCTGGCGAGGGTACGGAGGCCCGGGCCGGAGCGGCGGCGGCAGCAGCCGGGAGCGCGGGCAGGCGCCTGGGGCGTGGGCTCGCGGGGCGGGGCCGCGCCTGCGCTGTGCTGGCCGCCGGGGAAGATGCCGTCGGTTTCGAAAGCTGTGTCGCGGGGCGGCGGGGCCGGTGGGTCCCCGCAGACCGAGCAGCCGACGCATTATACGTAGGTATCGCGTCCTGGAGGCGTCCTGCTCCCTGGGCCCCAGCGCTGCGCGGGAAGGGTCTGAGGAGCCGAGGCAGAAGGCCCGGTTGTGTGCCAGGCCTGCTCCGCGCGGCCTCCTGCGCTGGCGGCAGCTCCTGTGAGGAGCTTGCCTGGCCCTGGCCAGCCTCCGTCGGACTTCTTTTCCGGCTTCAGTCGCCGTAGGGAGCAAGCCGCATCCTGTGCCGGCCAGATAGAGGCGGCCTTGGCACGGCTGGCTGGCGAGCGCCCGCGGCGCTTCTCGACGCTTTGCGTCCGCTCCCACGGTTGTGCCGCTCTGGTCCGCCCGGGGAGCCGCCAGCATCCTGCGGCATCCCGAGCCCCGCGGCACCCTCGCACTCCGAGACCGCCCTCTCCAAGCTGTGACAGTAGTCTTCCACTTCTCTTAAGCGCGCTGCGTAGCCAACCTCAGCTCTTGTCCTTGGGATGTTTCCGTGACTATTTGTGCTGTGCTTCCCGTACCGAAAGGCTCGCCATCCTCTCTCCAAGTCTGTCCATTTTCTGCGGAAAAGACTTTATATGGCCTGTGAAGTCCCTGCAGCCCTTTAGCACCACTGACAGCCCATCCGATGTGGACTACGGGCTCCCCACAAGTGCAGAGTAACTTCTCCCTGAATTGTGGCATTCCTTCACACCCCATCCCCCATATCATCACTTCTGTAACATCAGCGTTTTCGGCCCTCTCAGAAAGACCACAAGAATGTAGCCACTTGCCTAGATACTGCTAAAGGCCATCCTACAACCCTTAATGTCCACATTTTTCCCCCCCCCACAGTCCACAATATATACTTTTATAATGATCTTATTACATCCTCTCGTGCCAATTTAAGCAACTGAGATGCCTTTCATTCCTCCTTGTAATCCTTTTGCTTTTCCTATATCTTCAGTTGCCCTCTAGCCTGTTGGACATCCTGCAACTTTATTTAGAGTCCTCTTGGAACTCTTAAGGTTCTTGTGAAAAGCCCCCATATACCCCTTCCTCTGCAGATACTTTGTAACTTCAGAGATGTAGTGAGCTTGTGAAATTGGCTCGTATATACAAACTGAGACGGCAAGAAGTGCTGTCTTACCTGCTTTGATAAATGCCACGGTGGTGCCTGGTCTGGCAGGACCTGACTATCTCAACAGTAATGTAACATTTGTAAAATATTTCCTCAAGTCCTCTCCTAGCCCCTGATGACCTCCATAAAGCTCTTCTAACGCTCCAGTTTTCTATAGGGTGTGTCTGCATTTGGGGAATGTCTGCAATGGGGACTGATGTTTAAATTAGCTGGTGGTATTTGTGTGCAAAATGTGTGGTATTTAGTTAACATAGCCTTTGTGGGGCTGTTGTGTATGGCAGCAAGCAAGATGAATGTTCATTCAACTACTTCTTGGGATTTATAATCTGGTGGTTACTTAGGACAATATTCTAAATACTGTACTTATAAAGTTAATGTGTTTAGTTTAGTTACAAAGCATAGTATAATTTTCCAGGTATTCCTCTGTGTTTTATTAGTAATGCATCTGTCATAAAAAAATGAAGTCACTTGTGTTCAACAGCTAAGCAGTAAATTGTGCATAGGAACTAAATCTGTATGCAGGTACATTTGTACAATTTTTTAATGGGCTATATGCACTGAATTGTCAAGTGCCCTGTTACTACTGTAAAAATGTGCCTCCAATAAGATAAACTTGTAACACAGTTTAATTTTTTTAGGTATCTAAAGGAATTTAGGACAGAGCAGTGCCCCCTATTTTTGCAGCACAAGTGTACCCAGCACAGACCATTTACCTGTTTTCATTGGCATTTCCTAAATCAGCGTCGTCGTAGACCTATACGAAGGCGTGATGGGACTTTTAACTACAGTCCAGATGTTTATTGTACAAAATATGATGAAACTACAGGAATCTGCCCAGATGGAGATGAGTAAGTGATTTCTTTCAGTCCTAGGTGTTTATAGTGCTGTCAGTGACATTAAGGAAAGATGCTAATTTCTCCTTAGCAAACACGATGGATAGAATTCCTGCTGCACTTTATTTGAAAACAGATTTCTGTAAGTGATTTGTCAGTTTTTTGACACCTGTATTTTGATGCAAGCATGTATTCTGCAGACTATCATAGAGTTCAAACTATCCTTTTGCACTGTGACAGTCTTTAAAGGATAACAGAAGAAACTGGTTGTCTGACAGTACTGTTGCTGCACCTTTCTTTTTCTTTTTTTTTTTTTTTCCAGTTGTGCTTTCTTTTTCTTGCCAACAACACAGAAATCAGCCAGTAGGTGCAAACTGTGCAGTGTAAAGGTGGCTTCAAGATTTTAAACTTTCATGAGCTTTGTAAAGATTGATGGCTAGTAGAGGAGAATGTTCTGTGCAGGAGCTCATTGTTAGTTGTCTGGTTAGCCTGTTAGTGTTTGTGCATCTTCTGGATGGTTACAGAGGGTCTTCACTGAACTTGGGGAGGGGTAGAAGCTTTATGGAGATGAGAATGAGCAAATGGTACAATATGACAGGCAGGCATATATAGAGCAGCTGGGTATAGTGTGGCTGTGTATCAGAGGATACACAGAGGAAATAGGTAGTTATGCTGGTTACCTGTTTCAAAAAAGGCATATTAAGTATTTTGGTTACTGTAGTGTATGTCAGCATTTCTCACAGGTCAGGTATCTTTTGTGTTAGAGGCTGTAGTCACAGAAGAAACAGGTGGATTTTTTTTCCCAGAGGCTTTAAAAACTAAATGACAGGATAGAAGATGAACCAGAAAAAAACTCTAAGCAGCATGACAACATTGGGTACTCTGCCTAAGCAATATAATCAAGAAAAAATGTCTTGAGAGAGTTCATTATGTTTTCAGGTGTTCCTGAAGCACTTCTGCCGGTCCTGGGGCAGCATGGGCAGTTCTTTGAAAATTGACAAATGAGGATAATGGATCCTCATATCATGGATTGTTTGGAGTCAGAAATTGACCTTTCATTACTGAGTGATGAATACTGATTCTGAAGGAGGAAAAAGGAAGGAATGGTTTAAAAGGATATTAGCTAGGCAAGGCAAGACTGGATTGTTAGAAGCAAATAAGAGGAGGTGTTTCACTTACTGAGATGTGAGGTGGAAACCGTTTTGCTGCAGTTGGAAAGGTTGTCCCCAACAGTTAACTGAAGATTGCTTCCTGGTTAGGAGCCTAATTGACATACATGATAAGAGGTTTATCAAGTTTGCAGCCATGTAGTCTGATGGTAATTAATATCAGCTAATTTAAATCAAAATACTTGCCTTTTTTAAAGCTGTATATTATAGTGGTTTATTTCATTAATAAAATTAAGATAAGTTTTAACATCCCTCTAGTTCATTAAAGGCTGAGGAGGGCATCTGGTCTGTGCACATTTTGGCACATTGGCTTGGTCTGACACCATGTGTCAATAAGCACTGTCTTCTGTCTTTCTGACTGAAGATCCTGTGATGAGCTGCAGCTGATGAGATGTCTGTGTTACTGTGGTAGTGTATGAACAACACATTCAGATGTCAAACACAGAGGTGCAAAACTGATGCTGTTGGTTTTGCTCTTTGAGGTTTGCAGGTTTACATGTTGTATAACCCTCTGAGTCACCTTTAGGACTAGCCCTTTGAGTTCTTTACAAGTCTTAGATGAAATTCAGATCACCTGTCCCAGTTGCACTGGATAACCCTATTAAAGCATTCCCTTGGTTTCTGGAGGACTTCTCCTGTTATGGGACTCTCTAGTTTGCTAGCAAAACACGCATCAGGAAAGCTGTGTTTTCTGTGAAATTTGTATTTCATTAGCTGTTGATGGCACAAGTATTGAGTCTTGGTGAAAGCAAGCCTCAATTCAGTTCAGCAGAAGTGAGTCTCCTGACATAGTTTTTCCCCAGCTTGATTTTGGTATCCATGTTGTCTTTTTGTGGGAGACATTGTGAGCTGAGTATTTCTCCTTCTCTCATGTTGTATGCAAGTTGTATTTTGCTTGTCTGACAAGCTATAACTGTACCCCATGGCATTATCTTTTTTATTAACCAGTGATTTAAAAATAATGTAATACTTTAAACTTATGGATTTTTTGTGGGAGGACACCTCCACCTGTAAGGTCAGGGAAACAATGCAAATATTCAAACAAAAATGTTTGCCCTCTGCTAAGGAACCATGGACTTAGAGACAAGCAATGAGATACAAATACTTGAACACTTTTTCCATGTAAGATAAGACATTTAATTCTTGTTTCAAACAGGAGCAAGCAAACTTAAGTAAATTAAAGTGCAGGCATGAACAGCATGTGTGAGAATATGCCACACTATTCTCCCTTTTATAAGGTGTACATGCGTAGGTGAAAGATTAGAGATTGTAATGAAGACTCTGCTGGGAAAATGGAAGCATCTGATCTCTGCAGAGATTCTGACAGTGGTGAGGCAGTTAGCAATGACAAAATTACAGCCCCAGATTGCATTTCCTCTTGTTTAGAGTTCTGTTCAAGGCTAGTGCTGGCCAAAGAATCTGATTGATTCTCAGAAATCATAAATAGTATCGCTACCTGAAAGTAACACAAGCAGTGGTAAGAATGTGTTGTTTTCATGTAAATAAATACCAGAGTTGTAAATGGTTTGCCAACAATTGCATTTGTTTATTTTCTAAGTAACAGTTTTAGAATATAGTAAATAAAGCTTAAGGTAGCGCAAATTCTTATGACCATTCAATTCTGTTTAATGTTTTACTGTTTCCCATTCAAAGTAAACTATTTCTGTGAGACTTTGCATTTCTTGCTCTGTATCACTCTTTAAGCTTTTTTGGGATGGGGAAAAGTAGTTGGTTGTTGTTTTGGGGTTTGTTTTTTTTAGATGTGTATTTTTATAAAACCAGCAGAGGTCAAAAACAATTGCACTGAAATAAACTGAGAGAGAACATGTGGGTTGAAAAAACTCCTAGTAGCTGGAGTTGCAATCAGTACATGATGCTAGCCATGCAGACCATAACTCCCATAATAGCATCTGAAAAAATGGTTAGTATATGTACAAAGATGTATTGCTGATGTAAAAATTGTTCTCTTTTACCAGAAGAGTCATTTTAGATTTCCTCTGAGGTTGTTCAATAAGTTCCATGTCTATAAACAGCAGGCAGAAAAAGTAATCTCCATGCTTCTAGTACCCCTTGAGTTTAGATGGCTCTAACAGTAAAAAAAGTCTTGTGCCTCTTGGTGTTGAAATGGTTTGAGCTTGTATCAGTATAGATGTCAGTCCTTAGCTCATATGATGATGTGCTTACAGGAGTGCTTACTGTATTTATTGATAACATCTTTGTGAGCCAGCCTGCCATAAATTCTTAAAACTTTAGCAGAGACTAAGAAATGGATGAATGTTTTTTCAATTTGAAGATGAGCCGTGACGGTGGTTTGTTGGGGATAACTTTTGTTTGAAGCTACTTCTTATTACTTAAGATACCACATAATTCAGAACTCAGTTATTGAAACCCAAATTCAAAGCTGTGCTCTAACTTTTCCCTTTCTGTTATGTAGTTGTCCTTACCTGCATCGAACAACAGGGGATACAGAAAGGAAGTATCATCTCAGATATTACAAGACTGGAACATGCATTCATGAAACAGATGCCCGGGGTCACTGTGTGAAGAATGGAATTCACTGTGCCTTTGCCCATGGTCCACATGACCTTAGGCCACCAGTATATGATACAAGGTAGTCTTACTTAAAATTCTTCAGCCTAATGATCAGGCCATACTGCATGTCTGTTGTCACAGGGTACCAGAAAATGCAGTGTACTTTGCATGGAAAGTATGCTTGTTTCTGTAACTAAACAGAAGGACTAAATGCATCATGATAGTGGATAGAAGAATGCTGGGAGATACAAATACTGAGGTTTTGTAACTTGCAATTTCAGGAGACATGTATGTAATTCCTATGACTGCTAAAAGACCAGTAATTAATGCCTTGTAAACTTGCATGTGTTTTTTACATTCATAAATTTATGTTTCTGTTAAGCCATCTTTCAGGTTCTCAGCTTGTGTGCTTGACATTTTGCCTATGGATGGTGCCTTTTGTTTTTAATTATGTTGTGGGGTTTTTATATATAAGATGTAAGTATTATTTTCTGCCTCTGTAGTGTATAATCAAGTTATTGTCAATATAAGGTGCTTTGTGAATCATGCAGTGGTAGGTAGGAACTTTAGCTGTGGCCAAAGCTGGGAGCTAAGCATGTCCGTTAGGAGGTATTAGAAATGGATGGAAGGGGACCTATTGGTCTGCATATGCAGTGGTCTGCATATACTCAGTAGGAATGGATACCTCTAGGTATCCTGTAGGTCTACATATACTTAGCAGGAATGGAGTTTTAAAGCCTTGGAGGGTCATAAGTAGCTAGCTCTTACTGGACAGTGGAAGAGCGTTCTGGGGAAGTATTGCTATATGGTTGCCCTATTCTTATACTCTTCCTCAGGCATCTGCTATTGGCCACTGTTGGAGACAGGATTCCAGGCTAGATGAACCTTTGATCTGAGCTGGTATGGCTGCTGTCTTACGTTGTTACCTTTGTTATCCCATATTCCCATGAGATGGGAGATGATAACTCTCCCTTTGCAATAATTTTAGTAAGGTTAGTGCCTTTTCAGTAATTTCATAGTTTTTTCTATTAATTCATATTTTGCTACAGAATTCACTGCTACATTGCCTGGTAACATACTGTTTAGTTACATATAACTTTTCTTTCCAGATGCCTCTTCTGCAAGACATCTGTCCATTCAATTTTGCTTTTTACCTTCCCTCATTTAGCGCAGGTAGCACTCTGGCACATCAGTCTGAGTACAGAGCGCTTAGCACCTCTGTAATCTTATCTGTTGTATTGTAATGAAAAGCAACTGGGCAAAGGGACTGAGGCCAAGGTCCCTTCTCTAAATGTCTTTTCATGTGCTGTGTGATTGTTTATTGATGATTTGCTATATATAGATCATCAGAAGGAGCTGAAGACCTTTGTGGTAGGAGTCTGTTTAATGGCTTGAACCTACAAGTGGGTTGCCTCAAACTTACTTGGTGCCTGTGAAAAACAGTTCTGTGCCATTTCTTCTGATTACAGACACCCACCACTCAAAAGGAAGTCTAACAAATCAGGTCTTATTTTTTCTTTTGTGGTCTTTTTGCTCTGTGGTGGACACAGATATAGGGTTTCTCAGTTTTAACTAAAGAGCAGAGCAATAGCCTTCTTTGTCTGTGTATCCACCTTAAAGAAAAAGTGCTCGAGGAACTCTTTTCCTTTACATTGCTTGCACCTTTTCTGAATCTGTAAAAGAAATATTTGGAGTGTTTGGAAAGTTTTAGACTTGGCTGTGGGTATGATTTTTCTTCCTTTCCCCTTAAGATTTTTCTTTCTTGGAGGATCACTGGGGTCTGGGAAATTCTTGAAATGTAAATGATGTCATGACTAGTTACATTATAAATGACCATGCTTTGCAAACTCCTCTTTAGAGATCCCAAGTAGGAGTGTTTTGGTATAGGAGGTAAGTTCTTTGAACATTTGTGTCTAGAGAAAGTGCCAGCTGAAGGTAGAGGCCATTAATTCTCATAGAGTGCTACAGATCCGCCTCTGGTATTTTATTCCTCACCTTGTGTCTCCATTGCTTCAAAGTCTGCCAAATACAATTATTCTATAATTATGCCACTAAGAAAAATATATTCTGTACTGATTTGCCATTGTATAATCACCATGTAGCTTAATTTTACTCTAAGTGGTGTAATAAAACTGTCTTGGATTTCTTGGAAGGGATTTCATACGGCTGATACAATGCCTTTTTGGTAGCAGTCATTGTGATCTTTCAGCAAGCTTGTGGTGGCTTACTTGAGGAGTAGTTGTAATTTCTTGCAGAAGAGATTGCATGTCCTTGTAATGACTGTTGGTCATGCACAATCTTACAGCAATCCAAACATACTTTGGCTGCTTTTTCTATAATGTAGCATTCACTGGTATTCAATATTTTGTGCCTTCCTTCAATCACAACTTTTCTAAGGCAGAGAGTCCTATGATATTTCATTCTCCCTCATAGAGGAGTTCTTTATTTCTGATCACCTTTATTGCTCTTTCTATACATACATAGAAAGATATATAGAGAATATATTTAGAATATCTATGCCTGTGTGGCACTGGAGTATCAGAAATTGATAGCATATTCAGAATGTCATAGCACCAGGATGCAGAGATATAGATGGTCATTGCTGGTACAAACACTCTCTGTATAAATGATGCCAGCGTTCCTTCATGTGTTCTCTCTGATTTGTGTGGCTTGGTTATTCCTTACAGTTGTTTGCCAGCTTCAGTGCAAGCAATGGTTTGAAATACAGTCAATTAAATTTTGTTAAGAGCTGGATTAAATGACAACACTTTGATAGAGCTGGACAGAATTATACCTGTGACTGACAGAGTTACTGTAGCTATATAGTTCAGCAGTGTTACTTTCTTTTCCCCATTCCAGAGAACTTCAGGCGCAGGAAACCTTACAGAATGGGCAGCTAGGATGTGGTGAGGCTATTCCAGATGTGCAACCAGGAATTTTAGCAAGCCAGGCAATGATTGAGAAGATCCTTAGTGAAGATCCAAGATGGCAGGGTAACGTTACTCTATCTTCTTTCTCTTTTTCCTTATTGGTGTTGGATGCAGTATGTTGTTCTTAGGTCTTCATTTGGGAGAAGTTCAAAACCCTTATTTTAACAGAGTGAAAAAATTGATTTATATAAGCAGTGTGGATATCTGTGAGCAAGTTTTACTGTCTGTCCCATTCAGATTCAGATTGCATTTTGAAAATGTTTTGAAAATGCTTAATGGGTGCTTTTCAATTTACTTGATACAAGTGTTGCTGATCTGTGTCAATTGAATAAATGTTGTTAAAAGTCAGGAGGGGCACTACCTTATGCTGGGTACTGGTAATGATTAGTATCTTCAATTTTTGAGTCATATGGACTAGCTAATGGAGTAATGCTCTTTGCTGAGCTTGATTAACAGGAATGAAGTAGAATATTAAGCATACAATTGGAGCAGAATATAAAAATACAGGAATGACTTGAAAGTGTTGTATTAGATCTCACAGTAAATCCAGTTGCCCAAGTTTTCTTAAGTCTTTGAAAGCTGATTGTCATGTTCTTGGTGTAGGCTTGCTTATTATGTAGTCAAAGATGCTAGTATCCATTGGATATTGTTTGAGCTCCTGCTGGAGTTTGCTTTAGGTAAAAACAGCTGGTAACAATTACTTCCACAAAATTCATGTGGAAACAGTAACACAGGAAGAGGTGATGTGAAGATGCTGTCTCTGAGGAGCTAAAGGTAGATACGGTATGCTATTTGTCCCCTCGATATTTTTGGAATCAGCTATAGCTTAAGTTTCTACCATGCAAGCACTATTAATCTGTAGGGCTTAACTGTTAGCTCTAGATTAAAAAAAAAATAAAAATGATGGAAGTTTGACCTTGAAAGATAGCAAAATTGACCAACCACAAGCACTTCTATTGCATTCCTTGCATTGTGACTGGTCTATGTTGTATAATGTTGTATGGCTTCTGTCAGTCCCTGTAGATACAGTAAAACTTACACATACTCTCTGGGGATTGAAATTCATCTAACTACTGATTTCAACCTTACTCTCCCCAGGCTTTAGTGCAGCTAATGAAAGGGACTGAAGAAAGAACAGACTCTGTGTGATAGTCCAATTATTAATCTTTGCTATCTGAAAGGACAAAATTAATGACTCTGAGAATGTTTCTTCAGCTACTTTCCCACAAATCCTACAGGAGTCTTGTAGTATTGTGCAGTTAATTTTTGAGAACTTCCCAGGCTAAAAGGTTTGCTGAAGTCAAGCTACATGACATTGCTGCTATTTTACCTCCATCCTTTTTCCTACCTTAGAAAGAAGTGAGATTATTTTGACATGATTTACTCCCCATAAACCCATGCTTCTTGTTAGCAAAACTGTGCCTTCTCCTTTATTTACTTGCTCCATTGTTTCTCTGAATATTTCTGTTTCTACACAGAACCTTGTTTGTCATCTCCTAGTTCCTCCTTCCTGGAGCCAAAGATGTTAGAGACAGAGGCAAAGGTAGAGAAGAGGGTATAGAATTTGCCCAGAAATATTGTACAGGACAGCCTTACCATGCGTTAATGTGAGAGTAGCTTTGGTGAAATATGGACTGTCAACACTGAACATAAGAAACATCCAGATACAAAATTGGATAAGTTTTTAATGGTTTTCTTACTGAAATGAACAATTTCCTTTCAGGCATTTGTGTTCAAAGTGTTAAAGGTACGTAACAAGGATTTTCAGATCACTTAGCGACTGATTGATTGGTAGTGCTTTAGTGAGGCAGTTTTGTGTGACTCTGCTATGGAATATAAAAGCAGTGAAGATTTTGCTTTGCATCTAAATAAATGTGTTAGGCTTTTAAAATAAAAGTGCAAGAGTCCATTTAAGTCTGTAAGAACAGAGGGGTCTGTGAATCGCAGTTGGTTTGTTGTTTGGGTGTTTTTTGACAAGAAGCAGTGTGATGCCTGAGTAAAGACACCCTGAATGCAAAATTGGTGGTTTATTTCTCTTACAGACACAAATTTTGTGTTAGCTGGCTACAAGACAGAGCAGTGCACCAAGCCACCCAGACTCTGCCGCCAGGGTTATGCCTGTCCGCACTACCACAATAGTCGCGACAGAAGACGAAACCCCAGAAAATTCAAATACAGGTACAGAAATACAGATTAAGAGCAGACCTTTTGGTGAGTCACTTGCTAATGGACTGGTCTGTTTGGGTTCTTCTGTAGTGTGATTGGATCTTCCTAGTGGAATAAAAGCATGGCTTTCCCAGTAGCCTTGCTGTTGGGTTTGGGTTTTGGTCTGAGGAAGAAAGCATCTTTTCAGAATGATCAGAGTATTCTGAAGAAAAGAACCTATGAAGGTGTGATGGAAATGTTCTTCTTTTGTGTGAAGGATGAAAATATTTTACATAATTCTTACCAAACTGGAATCACTAGATCAAACCTTTGTTATAAAAGGACCAACTATAATGTCTGTCTATAATTTTCCATTTCTGAGCAATGTTTTTAGGGCCAAAATTCAGTGCATCTCCTTCTTTTCATCATTGCATCATTCACCATTACATTATTTTGCATCACTCTTATACACTGGGGTTCCTTCATTGTTTCTGGTGGGGTTTTGTGCAGTGGTACAAAGTTTAGAATCACAGAATGTTAGGGGCTGGAAGGGACATTGAAAGATCAGCTCGTCCAACTCCTCTGCCAGAGCAGGGTCACCTATACCAGGCCACACAGGAATGCATCCAGGTGGGTTTTGAATATCGACAGAGAGGGAAACTAGGCTTTTACCTAACAGTCTCAGGACTGTGAATAAATGTCATTAGTCAGAAGATTTATAGAATCTTAGTAGCCCATCTTTCTCTCAAGGAATTTCCAAAAGGTTCCTAGAGTGTGAAATTCTGAGATCTGGTGGGAAATTGTTTGAGACTTCTGCTAGGAAGCAGATACAGACATGCTCTGGCATCACTTTTTCCTAGGTCCACTCCTTGTCCCAGTGTAAAACATGCAGATGAATGGGGTGAACCTTCAAGGTGTGAAAATGGAGATAGCTGTCAATATTGCCATTCTCGTACCGAGCAGCAGTTTCATCCTGAGGTAGGAACTACGTTTCTGCTTATTTTTAGCAATTTCAATTTTGTGATGGATTAGATTACCAGTTAAAGATTATTTATGAAACAAAAAAAGATGACATTTCACTCAGCACTCACAGCCACCCTTCTGTTTTGTTTAGATTTACAAATCTACCAAGTGCAATGACATGCGGCAGACAGGCTACTGCCCGCGCGGCCCCTTCTGTGCCTTTGCACACGTTGAAAGTAAGTAAGAGAACTGCTCTTTTGTGTCAGTGCTCATAAAAGTGAAGCATCAGTAACAGAAGTGACTTAACATCATTAACTGTAATGCACAAATGACATTCAGGGTCACTTGTTTTTAGAAATGGATTCTGTGGTTTGCAGCACCGTGCGCGGCTGTGGCAACTTGTTGCATCCACATCAGAGCTGTATCAGCAGTAAAAGAGGAGATAGCTTGCTGTACAAATGCAGTTTGTCCTTCTAACTTTTTGAGCTTGAGTCAGCAGTTTTCTACAAATATCTCTGACTTCTTAAAATACATTAGCTGTCCTGTTGAAACCTATGGAAAACTTCCCTGGTGAAAGTTAAACACCCTTACAATGATTTGCACAACGAGGTGTGTTCTCCATCTAACTTCATTGAAGCCATAGCTATGTGGAATGGGTTGAGGACATTTCCCACTGAGTGTATCTCAGCAATTTTCATCATTCTGTCTGAAATAATTTGTGGAAGCACAGATTCTCTGTAATACTGTTTCCAACTGACCAGACCATTTTTTTCCCCTTTTCCCCTCCTTTTTGAAGATCCTGAGGAATATTGCTATTCCTTCTAGACTGCTTTTCTGTTGAAGCCCAGTGACAGACAGGATGTTACTCATTGCTCTTTTCCATGCTGACTGAAGCCCAAGGTTCCAGTGTAGTCATGGTGATAGGGCACCTGATCTTGAAAAGTAGAGAAGTTGTGGGGTCTGACATACCTCTCTGGCACTCTTGGCAAAACAGAGTAGCTAGGGTATGTTGGGATTCTTAACATAATGAACATGTCTGTGGCAGTCTATTTGTCCACTGCTTGTCTTCTGGCCACAGCTGGCACCTTTGCACAAGTTGTTTTGAATTGGAAACACAGGAAGATTGAAATGTTGCTGACCAGAATATGGAAACATATCAAAGAACCACATCTCTTGTGTAACAGCTTCTGTTCCTGAAGGCATTTGCCTTTGGGTTGTTTGTCCAAGATTGTTCTCTTCTATTGGTGCTGAGATTGCAGTAATGGAAACACTTGCTTTTGACTTCATGGAAGATGGGATTCTCCAGGCCAGACCTAGGCTAGCCATGGTAGCTCTTGTATTCATAATACCCAAGCCTTGTTAGTGCAGATTTGAAGGAGGCTATATAGTGGAAAAAGCTGTATCTCATAAAAAGTACAATCCTGTTTTTGCAGAATCTATTCAGCTGCTGACAGACAATCCCTGAAGCATCACTGTGCTGGCATTAGATAGCTGAAGTTCTTTTTAAAGACTCTATACTAATCTCCATGAGCTTCAGTGATCTCCATGAGATGGGCCATCTTGTGACTGCTGCTTTTCTGTCAGCTGTGACCTCCTACAGCAGCTATATGTCTTTAAGAAAGTGTGGCCAGACCGGAGGAGGCTTACAGTGTAGAGTTTGTATCTTTTGTACAGCTGGCCACAAACTGTGGTCTTCACTCTTGATAGAAATTAGAATGATGTGGAAGCACACATCCTGAATTTAATGTGTCTGTCTGATTTACTATCAATAAGCAGAATAGCAAGGGTTAATCATGCTATTCTCCCTGAACACCTTGGAATGAGAAAGGAATTCTTCCTAAACACCTTGGAATGAGAAAGGAGAGGTAATTTCTCTTTGAAATGTTTGGAAAAGAGTCTTACACCTTCCTTTTAGAGTGGTGTGACTACTTGCACTCATTTATTGGAAGTTAGAAGAATATGAGTTGTTTTAGGTGAAAAAAAGCTACTGAAGTTTTAAGGAAGAGCATGAATCAGGTAGTGCTTTTCCTCTGACAGTCTGAGAACTGAATGGACATGTGAGGGTCCACGGAGGATGAGGCAGCTGATTGGCCTTGTGCTGGGAAAGCAGCTATTCAGTGAAATGATAAGCAGTAACAGTGAGAGTAAATGACAAACAGCACATCTGTTTATGTCTTCCCAGCCTTCTTTGCACTCTTGTTCTGTCTGAGGAACAGCAGGGGTCCAAAGAACAAAGAACACTGTAATTATGATGCCTTCCAGTCAGAAGTTTAAAGTATGTTGCCTTTAAACCCTGGTGCGATAGAGGTTCTGAAAAAATAAAGTCTAGAATACTTCAAATACATGAATTTCAATCTAGCTCTCACCAGCTTCTGATGGAGCATGTAAATAAGAGTATCACGTTTGTTAGTAGCCACAAATACACAATAGTGAATTATATTACCTTGCCTTTATGCTTATGTTAAAGGAAAAGAGAGATCTCTATTGTGTGTTTCCATGTGACAGATGCTGTGTTTGGTACTGGGTATGTGATTGTTAAATTCTCACAGCCAAGTGTCAAATCTGTGTGTAATTTGTTGGGGATTCCTTCAACAGAGGACACCATGAATGTAGTCATACTGAACACTGGGTGTCAATCACAGCCAGGAGCTCACCTGTTTTCAGCAGACAGCGTAGGAATTGCAAATGAATGGAGCAGCAGTCTTAACTCCACAAACAGCATTACAGATAGCAGTGGGCAGTCTGGAAATGTAAGTGTAAATAATTCTGGAAAAGTTATTACTAATAATCACTGTGCCAATTTTTATTTTACTTCTTAAAAGTCTGGAGGTTTTTTTATTTGGTTGTACTTCAGCAAAAGCTAAAAAAGCCACAGCTGTAGTAAAAGTCAGGCAGTGATATTGAACTGGTACTGTAAGCCTTAATGGAATGTCTGCCCTTGGCACCTGATTTGAGTGTGTATTATTTGTGTTACTCTGTTCTTGTGTTCTGGATTTAGATGCAATACTTTGAATGTTGCAGCAAGGAACATCATTATTAATCAAGTATACAACTACAGGACACCTTAATTTACATATGTCTCTTTTTTCTATAGGAAATGTTTAATTCATGGAAGATCTTGCCTGATCCCAGCCCTCTCCTCTGCCATAATTTGTTAACATTAGGAATGAATTGATGTCCTCCCTGAACATGCTTTATACTTAAAGCTTCTTACAGTGGTGCAGTACATGCAGTATGTTTGGTAGCAGAGAGGTGTTTGGTTACAAGGGTGATAAATGTAGTTTCTATTAACAAATTTTGTCACCTAAGGCTGGGAGAGAGAAAGGAGGAAGAAATATTGCAGAGCTTTTATTATCTTCCTTTTAGTATCAGTTGGGATAGATGCTTCAGTTAAGTTTTATGTTTGTTGCAAAATAGTGTTACCTCATCTGCCTTGTTCTCTGGTGACTTGCTTTTTTCTTGCCTCATTTGCAGTGCAGAGTCATAAGTACAGGCACATTTGTTCCCAGAATTTTCACTTTTGGCTTTCCAGCATTGCTGAGCCATACTGTTTCGTTAGGAACCAGATTAAATATTAAATAGTGTTTAAAAGGAATTGCCAACAAATAGTGCAGTTTTGTTTGTCATGGTTTTGCCTCAGCCAGCAGCTGAGTACCACACATCACCCTCCTGGTGTGATGGGAAAGAGGATTGGGAGCCAAAGGAAAACAAAAGCCCTGACACTTGACTTCATGTTAATTGTGAATCACAAGTCCCTCTTGATGCAAAATACATGTTCACTCACTGTCTTGGGGTCCATACTGCACTAAGCTGCAGGGCTCTTTCAAGTAATAAGTTTCTTGATGTTTCTCAGATGTTCTTTGTGGCATACTCTGTGCAAAGAGCATGAAAGATGAGATAGGCAGGAGCAGTGATTTTGTAGGTATACTGCACCAAGCCACAGGGCATGGATGGATATTTGGGAAATAAATTATTTCATGTCCCATTAGTTCCCTCCCTCGTTTCCTCCAGCTTCTTTAGCACTTCTTCCCTAGACCCTTCACCAGCTTTGTTGCCCTTCTCTGGACACACTACAGCACTGCAGTGTCTTTCTTGTAGTGCAGGTCCCAAAACTGAACCCAGTATTTGAGGTGCAACCTCACTAGTGCTGAGTAGAGGGAGATGATCCCTGTCCTGGACCTACTGGCCACACTATTGCTGATCCCAGTCAGGATGCTGGTGGCCTTGGCCCCCTGTGCACATTACTGGCTCATGTTAAGAGGCTGTCAACCAACACTGCTAGGTCCCTTTCCACCATGAGGAATACATTCAAAATAATAGCTAAATAATTTAGTAGTCTTCCAAATAAGACCAAAATTTTCATTGTAGTTGCCTTGTAAATTCAGGCTAAGTTTGAATTTACTTTTTCCTTGCTGATCTATTTAAGCTCTCATGCATGTTATGTGACCTGTTTTCTTTTCCTGCTTTATTTGCATGGGTTCTGTTTAATTTGTTTGCAAGTTGAGTCACAAAATCTGTGGAACTGTGCAATCCAGTTATTAAAACTTTTCTTTTCTGAAAAATTGGAAACACAGAGTAGAGTCTGTCTCTATCTATTGTCATCTTGGTGGTCTCTTCAGAGATTAAGATTGACAGCCTAAACATAGAATTGTAGGATGGTTTGGCTGGAAGGGACCTCTAAAGGTCACCTAGTCTAACCCCCTCTGCAGTGAGAAGGGACATTGCATATTTTGTTTTAATTTCACTTTAAAGTAGTGTTTTTATTTCCTGGCAGTGTCCTTTTGTTTTTCTCTCTAGCATACAGGAAGGATTTCAGTATGTTAGAGCTGAAAAGAATGTGCACAGGGGCAGTTTTGGACTTAGGGTAAACGGTAACAGAAATGTTGCATGTTATAGGGTGCTCATGGTCTAAGCATGAATCATTGAGCCTTTGAGTTCAGAAGTAATTTTGTCTGAGTGAATCTTGGCTATCAATTTAATTATTTTTTGCTGTGGTGCCCTCTCTTCTACTTCTGTGAGCTCTCAGAATGTATGTACATTTCAGACTACTGTGTAGAGAAGCTGTCTTTAAGTTTCAGAAGCAGTCTAATTACAAAACTTCACACAGATAAGGTTGGTGCCAAGAGATTTTCTGTAGGGATAGGGGCACGAATGCATAAGTAATAGCCTTCCTTGAGTATAGGGATTACATTTGTTGGAAGTGGTGGGTTTTTTCTGTCCAGGATTAAGACCTCATCTATGTTTGTATCCGTCCTCTACCTGATTTACAGGTTTTCTGCTGCTCTGGAGGGACGTTTGGAGGTTATACTGTTCTAGAGAGAGAGATATCTCCGGTTAAAATCCTGATTTGCTTGAAATGCTTTCAGGTTCTTTGGAGCATAGGGTGAAATTAAGGGTTAACCCTAAATTGAGAGTTTGACAGTAAACAATATAGTTACTTGTTTATTCTACCTGATTCAGTGTGTATCTGTTATTTAAGCAAACCAAAACAACTTAGGCAGAACTTCACTCCCATTATTGTATTGACAAGTTCAGGTTCCTTGGGAGCTGGCAGAATCTGTTCCAAAACAAGCACAGAAGGGGTTGAAATGTGTCATCACTGAGTTTTCCACCACTGGGCTGTTAGGCATGAACACAGAATCCAACTATTTCCATACTGCCTTTCTGAGACTGGTTTTAAATCTAGTTGAAGAAAATGTAACAGTTCACTTCAAAATGTAGAACCAAGCAATAGGCACAGGTCTGCTCAGGCTTATTAGCCTAGGATTCTGGCACCTGAGTTAATAAATTTCACATTGATCAGAATTGTACTTTTAGCTGAAAAATAACCCAGACCTATTTACAGAGTGCACCCTTAGTTTAAGCCTTTTACATTCAAAGTTTAAAATTCTCTGGAAAATGCACAGCAGAACTAAAAGTTATGAATTCAGTAATGGTTTAAGATACTAAATTCTTAATCTGTTAACCAAAAAAGTAATATTTAAGAATCTCAGAAAACAGCCTTTTGAGATTTACAAACAAGTTTTTGCCAACACTCTGTGTATCTTTTTCTATTGAACTGCTTGATTTGATCTGATTGATTTCTTTGGAAGGAATGAAATGGTATATAATGCTTGCATTAAACTGTGAAAGAAGAAATAGAAGGATGAATGGGAATCAGGGCTGTCAGAGAGCAAGTATTCCTCTGTTGTCAATTAATATCCATGAAGTAATCTCCTCCTGTGATATGTTTTGTGCACAGGGACCAAACAAAGCTATGTTCTGGTGTGTACAAATGCATCTGCTTTTGAAGTTTGTATCTTTACAATAGCTGCACATCATTTTTGTCATGTGCTTCTTTGAAAACTAATACTTAGAGTATCATAAGAGTATATTAGACACTGATTTCTGTCTTCTACAGATTTCCTGTTCTTCAAGTCCAACTGTAACATCAAGTTCTGGTAGCACTAGTTCTTTATCACCCCTTGGACCACTTTGTAGGCAGAGATCATTAGCAAATGGTGGTTTGTGTTCTGAGTCTAGCACATCAGCTGTTTCTTCACCCACATCCAGCTATCCAAAAGCACCAGGCTTTGAACGAGAAGATCAGGTATGTGAACAATATGGGTCTACAAGTACTAAAGCAATTGTAAATTAATTTACATTCAGCAGAAGATGTCTGTCTTGCATATCAGCACTGCCTTTTGATAACTAAGGACACAGAGTTTGGAACCCATTTCTTTAGTGAGCTAAACTGCATCAAATTACAGTAGTCACAGTCCAAGGACCCTCATGCAAACAGTCATTTCAGCTCAGCTGGATTGCAGTAAATTCTCATTTTGCAGAAATGTTGTGACTGTCATTTCAAGCCCATATGGCCAAGAACAGAGCAAGATAATGACAGAAAAAAATAACCATAGCTAGACTTGGTAGGATTCAGTTTTAATTCTTGTTGAAATTGATGGTGAAAAAATGCAATGGTTTCTGGCTATTGATTGTAGAATCATAGAATTGTTTGGGTTGGAAAAGCCCTCCAAGGTCATTGAGTCCAACCCTCAAGCCAACACCACCATGGCCACTAAACCATGTCCCCAAGTGTCATGGTCACAAGTTTCTTGAACACCTCCAGGAATGGGGACTCCACCACCTCCCTGGGCAGCCTGTTCCAATGCCTAACCACTCTTACAGGAAAGAAATTGTTCCTAATTTCCAGCTTAAACCTCACCTGGTGCAGCTTTGAAGCCTTTTCCTCTCATTGTATCACTTGTTACCAGAGAGAGGAGACCGGCTCCCACCTCACTCCAACCTCCTTTCAGGTAGTTGTAGACATTGATGAGATCTTCCCTCAGCCTCTCTTCTCCAGACTTTACAACCCCAGTTCCCTCAGCTGCTCACCAGACCTGTTCTCTAGACTGTTCACTAGTTTCATTGCCCTTCTCTAGACATGCTCCAGCAACTCAGTGTCCTTCCTGATACTATTTATTAGTTCTGATCTTTGATTAATTTCAGTCTGTCTGTTCTCCCTCCTACACCTGCCTCTCTCCTTTGATAAGTTCATTACTGAGAGAGACATAGATGGTAAAATATTACAAGCCTCTTTAAGAGGGATAGATCTATACTACTACCAGTGGGAGGAAAATGGTTCAAACTGAAATTGGTGAGGAGTTGTAATGCTTTAGCTGGGGAGTGGGAAGAAAATGGGCAATTCTAGAGACAGCTGGGAGAAGGGAAGAATAATACTTTTCAGGGATATTAAACAGCTCTTCTGGCCTGCACCAGGGAAAGCCCAGAATTCACCTGTTAAAGCTAAATGGGTTTTATGCTTTTGTAATACTGGTTACACTTCTTAATTGTCAGGATGGAACTGTTTGAAAAAAAGGGAACTTCAGTGGCACATTTAGGTAAGCTGCAGCTAAACTGGTTAGCCTTCTTCATAGAATCATAGAATGGTTTGGGTTGGAAAAGATCTCTAAAGGTCATCCAGTCCAACCCTCCTACAGTCGGCAGGGACATCCTCCCCTAGATCAGGCTACACAGAGCCCTGTCAAGCCTCACCTTAAATATGTCCAGGGATGGGGCCTCAACCACCTCTATGGGGACCCTGTTCCAGTGTTCACCACCTCATGGTGTAGAACTTGTTCCTAACATCCAGTATGAATCTACTCTTCTCTATTTTGAAACCATTGCCCCTCATCCTGTCACTGCAGGCCTTCGCGAGCAGTCTCTCCATTCTTCTTGTAGGCCCCATTTGGGTACTGGCAGGCTGCTGATCATTTTGGTGCCCCTCCTTTGGACCCACTCCATCAGGTCCATGTCCTTCTTGTATTGAGGGCTCCAGAGCTGGATGCTGTACACCATGTGAGGTCTCACCAGAGCAGAGTAAAGCAGCAGAATCACGTCTCAATCTGCTGGCCACTCTGCTTTTGACGCAGCCTAGGCTAGGCTACCATTGGGCTCCTGGGCTGCAAGCTCACACTGTCTGCTTATGTCCAGCTTCTCAACCATCAGCAGCCCCAAGTCCTTTTCTGCAGGGCTGCTTTCTATCACTTCATCCCCCAGGCTGTATTGATAATGAGGATTGTTCCGACCCAGATACAAGACCCTACACTTGCTGTTGTTGAACCTCATGAGGTTCAACTGGGCCCACCTCTCCAGCTTGTCCAGATCCTTGTGGATGCCATCCTGTCCCTCTGGCATATCGACAGCACCACTCAGCTTGGTGTCATCTGCAAACTTGCTGCTGGTGCACTTGATCCTGCTCTCTCCATCACTGATAAAAGTATTAAACAGCACAGGTCCCGGTACAGACCCCTGGAGGACACCACTTGTCACTGCTCGCCATCTGGCCTTCAGGCCATTGAGCACCACCCTCTGGATGTGACCCTCCAGCCAATTTCTTACTCAGTGAGCTTGTGATTTGTCAGAATTGAGTTCTATAACCTGAGAAGTGCAGGAATAAAAGACAGAAACAGAACAAAAGGAAGGAAAGTGATTTTTGTACATGGCAACTTGTAGGTGAGGGCAAGATCATTAAAGTTCTTCAGGCAGAACTGTTTTCTCACATATAGCTGTCTAGACAGACTATAGAGAGCTGTTCATTGTGACAGGAAAGATGTCCATCTCCCAGCACAGGGATCAAGTAATCATTGATTAAATGTTATGGAAGCAAGGCATTTACAGTATCAAATAGGTGCTTTTTGGTCATGAGACAGCAATAGTTGAGAAAGGATGTAATCATTGATGATGATCTGTTTTGCTGGCTTGGTCACAATTAGTTATGTGCTGCTGCAAAGAATGTGTCTCAGCAGTAAAAATATCATGTTCTTACCTTTCAGTGGCCATATTGAACCTGTCTAGAGAGAGAGCAGTGATGGACTTTGCAATTGATAAAAAAACATCTAGAGCAGTGGGAGGCATGTAAAAAGATGTAGAGTTGTTACTGCTTAGGAAGCTTTCACTGCAAGGCAGATAGGAATTTCCCAGAAACAAGGAACAGTCACAAGACTGCTCAAAAAGAGCAGAAAGAACCATTTTTTTCCTAATGAAAGAGAGCACCTTGCAGAATTTACCACACATCAGGAGCTCATTGACAATTGCTGACCTGGAAAGACCAGAGATCTTTTGATCCTGGTCTGCAAGGACACAGTGGGCAAAGAGAAATTGCTTAGAATTCACTTTTATTTAACTTACGTTACCCTATTATAAAATGATTCAAAGAAAATCTACCCCTATATTTGATTATCTGTTCTTGTTATTTGTAGCATGATCACTTTAAGGGCAAATCTGAGCAGTTCCACTCAAAACTTTGGGCTGCTTTTCCACCAGCCTCTTGGAGAAGTATCCCTGAGCTGGTGAGCATTTGGGGCGTTATTTCTGTTACAGCATAGTGCTAACATGGCTAAGGTAAATGAGGTGGGCCCTTATTTCCAAGTGCATTGAAGATGTTACAGAGATGCCAATGACCCTTTGTAAACTAATACCTTTTATAGCAATGACTTGTTAATATATTGTAGAGATTTTTCTTCTTTTAGGCAAAGCATCGAAGCTTCCCCGCTGAGAATCAGCAGACAGTAAATGAACAAGACAACAAGCAGGTATTGCTAAAAGCTAAATGCTTTACAACATAGTCTAAGGAAAATTTGTGCCCAGTGACAGGATGGGAGGCCACAGCCATGAACTGAAACACTGGAGGTTCCATACAAACTTATGGAAATACTTTATTACTGTGCATTTGAGACTGAGCATTGGAACAGGCTGCCTAGAGAGGTTGTGGAGTCTCCTTCTTTGAAGTTATATGGAAGCCTTCTAGATGTGGCCCTGGACAGCTAGCTCTAGGTTCTGTGAAAATGTCCAGTAGATGTCTGCTGCAGGGAGTACCAGGGAAGAGAAGGATATAAGGCAGTTTGAGGATGCTTTTGATTATAGGAATTCCATGGCAAAGTTTTCACAGGGAAATTTTGGATTAACTTGACTTGGGGATGGATTGATGAAATTTAAGGTCAGAAGGAAGGTAATGGTACAACAACCAGGGCTGGGCTGCCATTCATAGACTGGAGGAATAGGCCAACAAGATCTTTATGAAGTTGATTAAGGACAAGTGCAAAGTCTGCATCTGATAAGCAAGAACCTCTTGCAAGAGTATAGGCTGAAAACAAGAGCTAACTGTCTGAGAACCAGCTCTGTGTAAAAGGTCCTGAGAGTCTTTGTAATCCAGAAGCTGAATGTGAGCCAACCATTGCTCTGGTGGAAGCAAATGCCCCAAATTATCGCAGGCTGTATTAGCAGTGACATGAAGTAGATCAGTGGGAGGGGTTACTCACCTGCTTATCACTTGTTAGACCACATCTACAATACTACATCATGATTTGGGGCTCATGGTTAACTGATGCAATCTTAGCATCTGGATGCCAGGATGGTCAGAGGAATGGAGCACTTGCCCTGCAAGGAGAGGCAAAGGAAGCAGAGCTTGTGTAGAAAAGAAGGCTTCAAGAGGACCTAGTGGCAGCCTTCTGATACCTATGAGGAGGCTGTCAAGAAGATGAAACCAACATGCTGATGTCGGTACACAGTGGGTAGGCAAGAGGCCACAGACACATGAAGCAGGAAGATAAGACTGGGTATAAGAAAACTTGTTTTTCACTGGGGGGAGAGTCAAGCAGTGGTTGCTGAGTATGGTTGTGCAGTCTCCATCCTTGGAGGCTTTCAAGCCCAGACCTACCAAAACACCGAGTTATCTGATCTGACTTTATAGCTGCCCTAGCTCTGATCAACAGGTTGGACTAGATGACCTCCTCAAGTTCTTTCCAACCTGAGTTTTCCTATTACCTGCTGATCTTAAGAACACTTAGCAAGTTGGTTTAATTATCTTCTTTTTTCAACAAAAAATGTTAATTAATCTCAATTTAAATAGTTCAGAATGTATGAAATTCTGCTATGTGATTACAAAGCTGTCTTCTGTTTATTTTGTTTCTGTTGTGTTTAGATATCCCCCAGAACAGAGTTTTGAAGTTCTAGATAGGGTCAGTCTTGGTCCATTAGACTAAGGAAAGGCATCTTTGAGCTGCCCAAGTGCATTTGTCTATAGGTACTGAGTGGTACAAGCAGCTTGCTGTAAATGGCTTAGAGAGGAAGAAGAGACTGAGTAGTGTATTAGATGTAGGTGTTTATGCTGGGAAGAAAGAGAACTAACTGAAGAAATCCATCAGCTTTGTGTGGGTGTGTGAAATTTCTTCACTTCTCTCCCACCAATAGGCCTCAGCTTAAGATGGAGCAGGCCAAAAGGGGAGGGTGTTTTGGTTTTTTAGCAATACCAAAAGCCTGTATTGCCTTTCCCACTTGTGTTGACTTTGATCATGATCCCTGCCTATAGAGAAACATGATACCAGACTTAGAGCTTAATAAACCTATACCTTATGATTTTCTCCTTTTACTTTTTTAATTATACAGCTGTTTTTCATGGTTTAATAGATACTGCCAGTTCAGAGAGAATTTATTTTTTCAGTTCAAACATTTTTGAAAGCAGAGAGCAGCAAAGAACTGTTGCATTTAACATGTTGCATTGAGAGACTCTGTTGTGCATTCAGTGTAAGCTGCAATGCTGGAGCAAAGTTTGAAAAAGCCTGTCATAGAGACATAGAATAGATGAGCTTGGAAGTGACCTCCTGACGTGCAACAAGTCTGAGCACAAGGTCCTGCAGGAGGGTCGGGACAGTCCCTGGTATCATCACAGACTGAGTGATGAATGGACTGAGAGCAGTGCTGCAGAGAAGGACCTGGGCATCCTGGTGAGTGGGAAATTAGACATGAGCCAGCAATGTGCACTGGCAGCTCAGAAAGCCGAGCATCTGGAGCTGCATCAAAACCAGCTTGACCAGCAGGTTGAGGGAAGTGATTGTCCCTCTCTGCTGCACTCCTGAGACCTCACCTGGACTACTGTGTACACTTCTGAGAAGGCAACACAGGGAAGATGTGGACTTCTTCAAGTGGGTCCAGAGGAGGGTCACAGGAGTGGTCCGTGGGCTGGAACACCTCTGCTATGAATAAAGGCAGAGAGAGTTGGGGTTGTTTGGCCTGGAGCAGAAAAGGTTCTGGGGAGATGTTATGGTGACCTGCCAGTACTTAAAAGGGCCTTAAGAGAAAGGTAGAAAAAGACTTTTTAGCAGGACCCATAGTGACAGGACAAGGGGCAGCACTTTTAAACTGAAAGAGGGTAGCTCTAGATTGGATATAACCACAAAATTCTTTGCTATGAAGGTGGTGAGGCACTGGAACAGGTTGCCCAGAGATGCTGTGGATGCTTCATCCCTGGAAGTGTTGAAAGTCAGTGGGGCTCTGAGCATCATTTCAAGCCCTTCAACTAGTGGAGGATGTCACTGTCCACAACATGGGGATTGGACTAGATGACCTTTGAAGATCTCTTCCAACCCAAACCATTCTGTGATTCTCTGGAGGTCCGTAGTGTATCTGTTCTCTTGTCAAGATGAGAGCACCTAGAGCAGGTGGCTCAGTGTCTTATTTAGTAGTGTTTGGAACATCTCCGAAAGTGCAGACTGCACAGTCCCTGCACATGTTCCAGTGTTTGGCCACCATTGCAGCAATATATTTTTGTCTGTGTCTAAGTGAAACTGTGTGTATTTCAGTTTGTGTCCATTTCTAAAGGAAAAAAAGTGCTCATTCTCATGGTCATTATTGGCCTCAATCTTGCACCTATCTAGGTTTGAAATAGAAACTTTCTGTTCTATTGGTAGAAATCAGAAGAGTAGATAGTGCAAAATGACTGCTCATCACACAGAAGGCAATGAGAGGATATGTGGACTAGATGTGTTTTTTATTAACTAAAAGATTTGAGGATTAACTAAAGAATAAACGGGAAAAGGAGTTAATTTACTGAAAACTGTGCAACAAGTTCCTGTAGAGTTTGTGAAGTTCTTTTCCAGTTTATAGTGTTATATAGTCACATACTGTTTGCATGTCTTACATTTTGTAATTCAAGTGTCTGATTTGTATGGAAAAGAAGTGGCTAGTTTGAAAGAAGTAACACAGAGAAGGCCACAGAATCACAGAATGGTAGGAGTTGGAAGGGGCCTCTGGAGATCATCCAGTCCAACCCCCCTGCCAGAGCAGGTTCACCTAGAGCAGGTTGCACAGGATGGTATCCAGGTGGGTTTTGAATGACTCCAGAGATGGAGACTCCACCACCTCTCTGGGCAGCCTGTTCCAGTGTTCTGCTACCCTCAAAATAAAGAGATTCCTTCCCATGTTTAGATGGAGCTTCCTGTGCTCAAGTTTGCGCCTGTTACTTTTTGTCCTGTCACAGCACCACTGGAAAAAGGCTGTCCCCATCCAGGGCATTGTGTAATGTGATGACACATGTGCAGCGCAGTCACGTTTCTCAACTATCTGAACCAATCATCAGTTTATGCACTAACTGCATTTAGAGAAAATGATAAAATTGGCTGATCCAAAAACCATGCAGAATTTCTGTATGAATGCTTAATGAAGTGCTGCAGTTCCTCAATAGATACTTTTCTTTCCAAAAGGAGCATCAGGCCTCAGCGAACTAATTACGTTTGCAGAGCTTATTTGCAAGCATTTCAGCACCTTCTGAAAGCAGAATTCCCTCATACAGCAGCCATGTCACGCTGGAGAAGTGCACTTGCTGATAAATGATAGGGAAAATTATCCTAATCCATTCATTCAGAGGGCTCTGGATTTCTTTCTGCTTGAATGAAAAGAACTACTTTTAAAAATACCTTCTATTTAATGTGTATGTTTGCACATATATATATGTGTGTAAGTGTGTCTGTGCAGGTGTGTACATAGGTTGCTTGGTTTGTTTGTTTTTTTCAACAGAACCACCTCAGTGTTTTTTCAGCAGTTAACCCGCTTGCTTCAAGTATAACTTCCAGTCTGGCCTCCAGTCTTGGATCAGATAGTTCATCTCCTACAGCTGTCTCTGCTATCAGTGCCAAAGCTCTCCAGTTCTACTCCGGCAGTAACACAGTTGAGTCAGTAATAGGTAAATCTTAACGTTTAATCTCCCATTGTACATATTCTGTTGCATTATTCAAGTTCTTGTTTCATCATAGGTTCCAAGGGCATACTGGTAAAGACAGTAATGTTGTACAGATCTGCTTTAGCATACGTAATTAAAAGCAGTGTCTGAAATTTTCTTTAAATGTGAGAAATCATTTCACCCCAAATCACTTTTTTCCCCCCACAAAGTCTCCAATGTGAATGTAGGAATGAGTGAATGGGACATTTAAGCTGGAATTTTGACATTGGTAGTGGCCAGCAATTAAAAAAGTGTAGAACTTTCCTAATGCAGCTCACTGTGTTGACAGAAAGAGAAGCATTGTCTCCACTTCTGTTCCTGGGTTGATGAGACTTGACTTCTTTCTTTTTTTTTAATGTTAACGTAGCAGGTGGAGTTACAGATCTCACCATGTTCACAGGAAAGTGAGAGACTTCTATTTGGCTGGCTGCTTATTCTCCAGCCTGGTTAGTGGCATGTTCAAGGTGCTAGAGGAATAATCACTTCCCCCAAGCTGAAGTCTACACTTCTGCTAACACAAGCCAGTGAGCTGTTAGCTTTTACTGGCACAGAGCATGCTGAAGACTCATCAGAATTCCGAGATCCCTTTTTGCAGTGCTGCTTTATGATCATTTGGCCCACTGCCTGTACTGGTGCACGGGATGACTCTGTCCCAGGGGCAGCACTACTGTGTTAACTGTTGAACTCCATGAGATTTCTGTCAGTCTCAGTTCTTCAGCCTTTTGAAATCCCTCTTAATGGCAGTCCTGCCGTGATACGTGCGATGGCATGTCTCGGCTGCTCCCCTTAATTCAGTGTTATGCACAAAGTTGTTGAAATCTGGGGCACTTCTCCATGAAATGGGGTTTATCCAGGATGGCTGTGTCAGGGAGTGTTGAAAGATGCTGTATTTTACATTCTGTGTTCTGAGTCACATGGTGAGGGAGCTGCTGTGATTAGTTGGTGTACTTGAAGCTTTCCCTGTTTGAATCGATGTGTAGCAGTGAGCAGGAGACTGCAGACAGTGAGTCAGCACTTTGGCATGGTAAGTTAGGCATTCAGTCTTTACATTTTTTTTCTTTTTCATAGAAGTCTATGCAGAATATTAAATGTGAGACTGCAGAAAAAGATCTACCAAGTGTATAGCTTGCTTTCCTGAAAGGTTTGTTTGATGATTTGTGTGTTAGAAAATACATTTTGCACTATTTTTAAGTTTCAGAATGAGAATGAACAGAATTGCACTTTCTCTGCAAGCAATATAATTTCGTCAGCTTACTGTTACTATTTTAAGATCTGCTATGGAATGAAATCACAGTTCTGTAAAGATAAACGTTGCTTCTGGAATAAGTAGAGGCTAGCTTGCTGTACAAGTTACTCATACAACAACAAAAATCACGGTGTTAATTTCTGTGTTTCAGATGTGGTGCTTATTCAGTGCAGTTTTTAAATCATCAGATGCTGAATGATTGTTGCATAGTCATTTCAGCAGTGATATACTGTGTTTCCTATGTCCTAGTGTGATTATAGTAGGGAGCATAAGAGACTCTTGATTCCACTGAGTCAGAATATGCCTCTGCTGTCTGGGGGTGCTTTTCTAAAACAGTTCTCAGTATGCTGTGTATGTTAACAGAACATGAATCTTAACATGCCTGTCTTCTGTAGTGACTTTGTGGTAACTGCATAGATTTTGAGGGTTTCCCTTAAAAGAACTTCAGATATGTATATAAAAATTCCTTTTCCAGAGTTCTGCTTCATGTACATACAGGATGACATTGAAAATAGTGCAGCATGTTGCCTGAATAGGGCAGAAAATGAAGGTGTTTGTGTGGAACAGAAAATAAATACATAGTGTTCCTCCAGGAAGTGGTGAATTGTAGAATCATTAAAAAAAAAGAAAAGGGATAGAAAAAGAGCTGCAGGAAGGGAAGGAGCTAGGGGATTATGGAAAAAGGGGATGAATGGTTTTGGATAAAAGATTGGGGGAAATGGAGAAGAGTTACATTAGGAAGGACTGAAGAAGCTTTGTCATACTGGGGGCTGTAGCCCTTTCTGTGGCTCTTCATCCTCATCTCACAGGGACCTTTGAGGTCTCTGTCTAATCCCTGAATAATAGTCCCCAAGAGCTGGGGAAGAGAGTGATGCAGGGGAGTTGGCAATAAGTACATGGATCAATGGAACTAGTATTTAGCATTGAGGCTTGGACAATATGTGGAAAACTGTGGAATGGTGGAGTGAAGGATGGTGTATTGTTGCAGTCTGCTGTCAGAATCAAGGGAGATTGGTCAAGTTGTCTGGTTTGCTTCTGGTGGAAAAATAAAAATGAAGGAGGCATACTCTGAGAACATCAAAGCAGCAGGCTGGTTGAAGTCCTGGAAAGGTGAAAAACAAAACCCAACCAAACCCACAGAGAAGAAATGAAAATATTTTTTAAAATAATAGGGACATGAAATAAGCAAAGTGTGAAGGGAGACAGATTTGGAGAGGAATAAATAGGGAATGGGCAACATGAAGGGAAACAACTCAAGTGGTAGTAAGGAGAAGGTGAGACCTTAACAATAGAGGACATCCAGCCTGATACTCCACCCTTTGTCTGTGTAAGGTGCTGAGTGGTCCCACCCCTGGCAGTGTTGTGGTTGCTTCCATTGCTTTCTAATGCATACTCGAGCATGGGGATTTTTCCTGGCTGGGAGATTCTTCAAGGAAAAATGGTATCGCTCCGGTTGCTTGCCATATATGTTGTGATCTTACATGCTGTATTCTCTCCCCACACTCTGCTGATTTTCCACTGTGAGGGTGAGGTGCAACCTGAGACAAGCAGAGGGAATCAAAAGTTAAGCTTCAAAAATCTAGCTAATGAACAGTAAGGGGTCATGTCAGTCCTTTTTGTGGTGGGAGAGGACAAGTGTGGCAGAATGAGTTGAGGCCTGGCATGAGGGCAACATGACAGGTTAGTGATGTAGTAAGGACACAGGCTTAGATTTGATCTACTATTTGAGCAGTGTGATTTATGTCAGCTTCATTGTGTTTTGTGCCTGCCTGTCATACTTGCATGGCAACGTGCTGAGCCTGACACTGCAAATGACTTCAAATATTAATAACATCTGGGTGATGTGGGGAATTGAAGAGCGTGGAAAAAAGCCTGTCTCCCTTTTTAAAGGTGATGATGTTGCTAATAATGGAACTTTAAAGCCTCCTTTTTTCATGACTGAGAGAGCTTTTAAGTTTTTTGGAAAGAAAGTGGAACAGCTTCACTTGATGCAAGTGGGAGGGAACTCTCCCAGAATATCCTGCAGCATAATGATGAGAGGTTTGCTCTCACAGGTGTGTGGCGTTTTGGCACAAAGAATGCTGGGACAGGTTCACACATACAAAGATTTGTTAGTGGGTTGCATAGCTGATGGCACATAGTGGCCTTCAAGTGAAAGGCAGTCTAACTGTTGAGTCTGCCTGAAATACTGATTTTTTTTTACTTTTACCTTATTTATTTCAAAATATTGCATACTTTCATTTGAATATTCTGACATTTCTTACTTCTCTGTGCCCTGCTATGTAACTCAGCTACCCCAAGGGATGACTGTGGTAAGGGGCATTTACAGTGCCTTTCCTCAGATAAAATACCTGGCTTTATTCTGTAATAATAACAATATATTTATGTAGGTATCCACATTCAGGTGACAGAGATTTATTGAAAATCCAGATAGACAGCCACTTCCTCATTATCCACTTTTCATCTCACCAGTTTAGAGAGCTGAAGTATTTTATATATGAAGAAAATACAGGGAGATATCCTTCACTGTGTGTCTGTGGCATGGCCTAGTTGTGAAAGCCTTCTGTGACAGAAGCACAGAACTAATATGGTCAAGTAAAATTTCCTCACTTGAGCCACCATGATAGTTAAGGTGTAATTCAGGGGTCATCAATTGATACAATATTTTGTTTAACAGGTTCTGCTTTAGATTTGCATTTTAATGACGTGAACGTCGCATCCATAGATAGAGAATTAGAAGATCAAGAAGGCAGTGACCTTGGATTAGCAAGTAAGAGGTCCAGTTTGTGAAATTACCCTCATTTTAAATTTCTCTATTTCTGATATCTCTGATCTTTTATTTGTCAAAACAGTTCCAGACAGTAAAGACTCTGAAGTAAAGTCCTTGCTTCTGTTCTATCTGTTTAACTTTGCCATGTAAAGGGATTGCACTGCTATGATCCTGTCTGTGTTTTGCAAGAGAGCAATCCACTGAATACTTTGTTGTGGTTTTCAGTAAGCATGTTTAGTGACTTTGGCCCATGGTCTTACATAGTAGAAAAACCTGCCCACCCTGAAACTCAAGACATGCAGGCAGATTGTGTTTGACCAACCTTTGTTGCTTCCTTGCTCCTCTTGTGAGGTGCAGTGTAGGTTTGTTGTCTGGGAGATGGTGTGCATCTGTGGTGTGTCCTGTGTCTTCCCCATGGCATGAGGCTGACTGTGGTAATGTGTGCTGAGTATTTTAAGACAGATTTTTCTGAAGATGCTGTGGCAAGGCAGCTTAGAATGAACATCCCTGTATTTTTGTGTTGAAATACTTCCAAAAGGAATGGTGTTTTCTGTGACGACATGAATTCATCTGTTCGAAGTGAAACCACAAAACTAGAATCAGGACCCTTGCTTTAGGTATAATCACTTGATTGCTTTTTATTTTTAAAGACAAGATCATGCCATTTTAATTGCTTTTCAACCATGTTGATGAATATGATCTTCACAGTAAATATCAAACTGTTACCTGACCAGGATAATGCACAGCACCTGCACATGTTCATGTAAACAATTGCACAACTGACTATAGAATCATGGAGTTGTAGAATCACAGAATTGTTAGGGTTGGAAGGGACCTCAAGGATTTACCTAGTTCCAACTCCCCCACCATGGGCTTCATACTAGATCAGGTTGCTCAGAGCCACATCCAGCCTGGCCTTAAAAACCTCCAGGGACGAGGCTTCTACCACCTCCCTGGGCAACCTGTTCCAGTGTCTCACCACCCTCATGGTGAAAAATTTCTTCTAATATCCAGTCTGAAACTACTCATTTCTATTTTTGCTCCATTTGCTAGTCCTATCATTACCTGACACCCTAAAAATCCCTCACCAGCTTTCTTGTAAGCCCCCTTAAGATACTGGAAGGCCACAATGAGGTCTCTTTGGAGCCTTCTCTTCTCCAGATTTAAATACCTATCTATTATTATTCTCATTATTTGGGGAAATTATGAACAATGCATTTATTTGACTAAATTCTTGTTCATTTTTATTGCTTCAAACTCAAGTTTTCATAGACACTAAATATTTTTGACCTTTAAAATCTACTGAGCAAAAGGTGTAGAAAACCAATTGAGTTCTGTCTCTGATTTTCAAGGTACATAGCCTCACTTGCTTAACTCTAGTTCATATATTTAAATAAGCAACAAATACTTCTTAATCCTTTCAAGTTTCAGTCAGTTTCTCCACTGATGTCACTTGCTGGCTGTAAAACTGAGGAAGCTGAATAACAATCTGGAAAATGTTTTCTCCTTCTTAGTAGCACAGAGGAGACCACTGCTGTGTAAAGCAGTGTTCTGTTTTCAGGCACTTGGAAAACTCCTTTCATGTGTTCAATTAAAAAGCTGTTTTTTTGTAATAAGACCTAAATAAAGTTGTCTTTTTTAATGGGAGGTATTTGACTGTGTCGTTGAATTTACATTAGGTACATTCTTCTGTATAAATACAGAGAGCTGTGTTACTGCTTTGGAACAAATCTTTTTTTCCCCTTTCTTTTCTTTTCTCTCCACCTAATACATGCACAGGTCAAAGATTACTGGGAAGCTCAGCACCTGTCAATATTCCAGGTTCTCTTGTTCGTTCCTCGTCTTTACATTCATCATCATCCCTCTCAACCTCTCCGCTCAGCTCTCTTTCGCAGTCACTCTCTCAGTCTTTTGCGTCATCCACTACGGTTCCTCACCACCAGCAGCCTCAGCCTTTGAAGACAGAGCATAGTATGTTAGGCACCTCAGCCTCTTCTCACAACTCTTTAGGTAAGTTGGAGGTTGCACTTTGTGTACTTTAAGAGGGAATTCAATGGCAGGTAAAAAATGTTCCATTCCAGGCTTTGCATGTTTTGGGTTCTTTTTTTCACTTAGCTATTGTAATTGATAATGGAATGGAATAGGATAGGATAGGATAGGATAGGATAGGATAGGATAGGATAGGATAGGATAGGATAGGGTAGAATAGAATAGAGTAGAGTAGAATAGAGTAGAGTAGAATAGAGTAGAGTAGAGTAGAGTAGAATAGAGTAGAATAGAATAGAGTAGAGTAGAATAGAGTAGAATAGAATAGAATCAACCAGGTTGGAGAAGACCTTTGAGATCATGGAGTCCAACCTATTATCCAACCCTATCTAATCAACTAAACCATGGCATCAAGCACCCCATCCAGTCTCTTCTTAAACACCTCCAGGGATGGTGACTCCACCACTTCCCTGGGCAGCCCATTCCAATGGGCAATCACTCTTTCTGTGAAGAACTTCTTCCTAACATCCAGCCTAAACCTCTCCTGGTGCAGCTTGAGACTGTGTCCTCTTGTTCTGGTGCTGGCTGCCTGGGAGAAGAGACCAACCCCCACCTGACTACAACTTCCCTTCAGGTAGTTGTAGAGAGCAATAAGGTCTCCTCTGATCCTCCTCTTCTCCAGGCTAAGCAACCCCAGCTCCCTCAGCCTCTCCTCATAGGGCTTGTGCTCCAAACCCCTCACCAGCTTTGTTGGACTTACATGTGGTATGTAGCAGGAAGTTAGAGGAGTGAACTTCTGTTCCTCCTGGAGGGAACAAAATTATTCTTGGAAGAGGAATTACTTACAGAGGTTTTTGAAAGGGGTAAAATATAGCAGTTGGCATAGAGTTGGTATAGGCTGCAGGAATGCATTTTGGCTGCAGGATTTTGCTAAAGGAAAATACGTAGCAGAGAGGGAGGAGGAATCAAAATGATGTATGAGCTGCTAGGAACAAGACTTTTATATACAAATAACTTGTGTTTTATTGAAAGCAAGAAACAAATGCTAAGTCTGCTGAATTGCTCTAAATACTGTAAACACTTTACAGACCTGTCACATTTCTGAAGGTAGTGGAATAATGTTAGGAGTCTTGCAGATAAAAGCTCAAGTTTTGCATGTGCCCCAGCTCTTTAGTTCTGCATATGAAACGTTTTACAGCAATGTGTGCAGAATGATTATTCTTTTTCTGCCTTTGTTTTGTAGGTTTAAATGGTGTTACAGGGAGCATTTGGGATTTTGTAACTGGCAGTTTCTCTCCGAGTCCTTCCCCAGTACTAAGCAGTGGCACTACCCCCTCAATAAGTTCAAGTGCCAATGGGAATGAACTAACTCGAGTTAGACAGGAACTTGATGATGCTAAGAGAAAACTAAAACAATGGGAAGAATCTTGGCAACAAGTGAAACAGGTATGTTGATTTATGGTAGTATTAGAATTGGAATTAACCAGGTTGGAAAAGACCTCTGAGATCATGGAGTCCAACCTATGATCAAACACCATCTAGTCAACTAAACCATGGCACCAAGCACCCCATCCAGTCTCTTCTTAAACACCTCCAGTGATGGTGACTCCACCACCTCCCTGGGCAGCCCATTCCAATGGCCAATCACTCCTTCTGTGAAGAACTTCTTCCTAACATCCAGCCTAAACTTCCCCTGGTGCAGCTTGAGACTGTGTCCTCTTGTTCTGATGCTGGTTGCCTGGGAGAAGAGACCAACCCTCTCCTGGCTACAACCATCCTTCAGGTAGTTGTTGACAGCAATAAGGTCTCCCCTGAGCCTCCTCTTCTCCAGGCTAAACAATCCCATCTCTCTCAGCCTCTCCCCATAGGGCTTGTGCTCAAAGCCTCTCACCAGCCTTGTTGCCCTTCTCTGGACATATTCAAAGTGATAAGCACACAAGATGATAAGCACACAAAAAAAAGCATAGGCTTGCCAGCCCCTGCATCTGTCTGGACAGTATCTAGCCATCTCAACAGTCAAACTGAGGTTGTTGGAAACTGCCAATCTAGTGCATTTTCAGTAGTCCTTTCCTTCCCCTCACATTGTTCTCTCTGTGATCAGGAGCAGCTAAACACCTGTACTAAGTTTTGATAGTTTTTGATGTCTCTTAACACTAAATTGTGAATTTAATGTTTAAAATGTGTTGTATATATAGGGCTCCAAAAGGGCTTCTGGCCTTCACAGAGAAGCAGCAGTGCCATACCTAAGACTTACAATAAACCAAGAAGAGTTGTTAACTAGAAAGTAGGATGAGTAGGTAGAAGCGTTAAATTGTGCAGTAACTGCATAGTTATGTCTAAAATGACAGACTACCTGAATCTTTGAGAGCTTTAGAATGTGCTAGTCTGTCATTAATAAATAAATAGAAAAAAGATACATTTTTTATCTTCTGGGAATCTGTTTCTCACAGGCATGTGATGCATGGCAGAAAGAGGCTCAAGAAGCAAAAGAACGTGCGACCATCGCGGATGCGGACAAACAACTCGCCCTTCAGAAGAAGGAGGAAGTGGAAAATCAGTTAAGAAAGCTGAAGGCACAATTAGCTTCTTGCCTGTCTACTGCATTACCTTATATGAAAAACTATGGAGATATAGAGAAGACATCCTTGCCAAAGCTTCTTTCTTTACAAAATCGGCTGCACCTAGATTTAGAAACAATAGATGAGGTGAGTTTCTTCGTCTCCATGAATGGCTTTGATGAACTGAAACTGGCAGCTCAGTGACATATTTGTGCCAGGTTTCATTTCAAAGAGCAACACTGCTCTCAGTGTTAAGGCTTTCTTTTCTGGAATGCAGGATGGTTCAGATTTCTCAGCCCTATGGATTCTTCTAAGGTTTTGGTCAGCTTTCAGAACAAATTACAAGTGAGTCCTGAGAATTCTTGGGGTGATTTAAACAACAAAAAAAGACCTTACCCCCCCCCCCCCCCCCAATTTTCTGGGTGCTATCTAGATGAAGCAAAATAGTTGTCCTAAATAAATGAAAACATGCTTTTTTATTTGTACTTAGTAAGGCTCCCTGCTAGGAGTTTTATGTAGTCAGAGAGGCCAGTACAGACTTGGACCATAGAATCACTGAGGTTAGAAGGGACCTCTGAAGATAGTCCAATGCCCTGCTCAGAGCAGTGTGAACTCGCGCAGGTTGCTTAGTGCCTTACCCAAGTAGTGATGAGTATCTCCAAGGCTGGAGAGTCCACCTCCTCTGTGGGCCACCTTTCACAGCATTTGACCATCCTCACAATAAGAAAAGTATTTTCTTATGTCTGTGTGGAATTTTCTATTGGTGCTCATTGTCCCTTCACTGGATTACCACCAAGAAGAGTGTGTTTTATTCCCTCCCATCAGGTATTTATACACACCGGTAAGATGTTATCTCTTAAGGCTGAACAATCCTTTCAGCTAATTCAGCCTCTCCTTATGTATCAGATGCTGCATTCCTTAGTGGTGTAGTTCTGTATTTCACCTTCTCTCAAATCCAGACTCGGTTTCTGCCCAAGCTGTACAACACTCTTCCCTGTCACACTGAGGGTATTCTCAAAGCTGAGAATTTTGGATGCCACTCCTCTGAGCACATCAAGGATGGACCATGCACTGCTGCAAGCACTATACTTCAGACACAACTTGGTTTCACATGCTTCACATTTCACAACTTGGGCACAACTTGGTTTCACATTGCTTTACATTTCACAACTTGGGCACAACTTGGTTTCACATTGCTTTCCCCCCTGCAGTCTCAGAGGGCAGTGATCACAACACATGACAGCAGCTCTTGCTATTTTGTTTGGGCCATGATGGGACTGTCCAGACAAAAAAAGAAAGGATTTCTTTTTACTTCTAGACAGTCCTAGATATCTTCCTTTCTAAAAGCACCTATATACTCCTCCAGCTGCTACTTCAAATGTTGCTCATGCTCTGATCTTAAAACCCTCAACTCATCCATCTGCCATGCAAGAACATTGTTGTTAAGCTAGAATTTTACTGGGGACAGCTAAGCCTAAAAGCTGCCAGAATGCAACTGTATCATTTGGAGTAATTTTAACTGAGTGCAGTAATCTCTTCACAGGTGATTTTTCAGCTTCAGTCAAAGAAGTGTGTCCTATGTCAAGAAGATGATCGTGGCATTATCCTGAATCCATGCCAACATTATGTACTTTGTGATCACTGTGCAGCTGCACAAGAAGAATGTCCCTGCTGTCAGAAAAACAATAATCTCTGGTAGTAGACAGGAGTGGTACTCGTGCCCTGCTCCTGAGGGAAAGCATTTTGAGTTCCTGTATTTTAGATAAGAATGATGTCCCTCGTAATTAACCCATTGAATAGTGGTAGAATGATTCCCATTTTGATGTGATAAACTCCATTGTCTTAAGATAGAGAATAAGGCTTGCTCACCTTTACATATCAGCTTCAGTCCTTTGATGAAGCTCTAGAGTCCTGAGGTGGTTACATTCCCTCCCAATCTCATGGCAGCCTTTTCTGACTTCCACTTAACGTTGCACAAGCTACTTAGGTTCATTTGCACTTTGTATGAATCTTACCACGATGCCTGAATGAAATGTTTGTGTCTGTTATTTTCATCAACAGAGGATGGATGTGTAGCTACAGTAACTACACACAGCAGCACAAGTGGCCCCTTGGCCCTGTCTGTTGCGTGTGAAATGCCGGAGCCAGGATTTCGGGATTGGCCTAACACTATGTTTACTTGGATGTTTGAAAAACTCTTGATTAATATAAAAGCACTTTTTAATTATTGTGTTCTGTTGGAAGAGATGTTGCAAATTGCTTCAAGCTGCTTTCTAGGTCTGATTGTTTATTTTTTAATATGCAATAATAGGGTGTGTTATATGTGTACTGTGAATGTAAAAGTATTCCACATGGTTTTACTGTTAAACCACAATATGGTGACACATAGAAACGACAACTTAATGTAGTTTTTCTACAGTTTATAAGTTAACTGCATCCTGTAGTGCTTAGAAATGTTACCAGCAGAGACAGAAAACAGGGATGGCACTTCTGCTTTCATCTCCAAACACGTGGTTTCAATTTTGTGAGAGAGAGAGAGCAGCTTTTAGTATTCCAACTGTGCGCTTTCATATTTCCCTCAGTTTGGGTGTTTATAGTCTTCAAAGTGTTTTGTACATCTCCTAACCTGATCAGGAGCAGATATGATGTGTGTAGTTATTACCAAGTGCCTATGCCCAGTATCCAATAAAATGGCAGAAGACATCCAAAAAAAAAAACAAAAGAAGAAAGAAATTAATGAAAAAGAGACTTACACATAGTTTCTATTGCTTCATTTTATATCGAACAATTTGACAGGAACTGAAAGGTAACCTTCTTTTTATAGATATTTAAAAACTAGATTTTTTTTTTTCCAGCAATGAAGTAAAGCATGTTTGAAAGTAACCACATTATGATGATGATGATTGTTGTTGTTGCATTATTCTTAATAATGCTTGCAATCAGACAGTGGCACTTTGACACGGTGATTCCTTTTTAAGAGATGCTAGAATATCCTTACTTCATCCTGGTAGTTGGGAGCATACAGTTCAGGAGAAGTGAATTGATTACTGCATGTCAACACTGTATTTTTACCTTTCTTATGTGGAATAATTGCCTCCAGTTCTCCTCTTTCTGTTATTCAGGTGTGCCACAAGTGCGTCTGGGATTGAACTGACCTGCTGCTGTCTCACGTGATTTGTGTCTCTGTGTTACTGTATTCAGAACAAAAAAAACCAAGTGAGTTCACACAGGCAGCAAAAAGTTCAACTACTTAAAGTTCAGTCATGCTAAAACAGAAGCCAAGGTGTGTACAAAAATTACTATTGTTGAAATAGAGTTTTTTAGAACTGTGTCAGCATTAAATAAAGGGTCCAAGCCAACGGTACTGAAATCAGTGTCTCCTTTGGGCTGTAGCACTCTTTGTGCAAAGGCTGGAGTTAGCAAAGAATCATGACACACGTTCTGTGAGCACTGAATGTGGAGCACTGGATTCTGTTTGCATTTTCAAACACAGTTTTCTGAAAATATTGCTGGCTTCCAAGTGTAGCCAGCCTTGGACTTTCACAAACAAAGGAACTCGGATTGGCAGGTTTGGCTTTAGGTGTTACCTATTGGCTACCTATTACCTAATAGGTAATACCTGTTAGCTTAGGTATTATGTTCTGCTTCTATGCAGTCTGTGACAAAGACTGATTTTTGAGCTGTTGAAGAGCATCTTGGACTAAAGCAAACTGAGTCATGCCAGGGTTGGGTTTATAAAACCCCCCAACCAAACCCAACAAAGAGTAATATGCAGCCGTAGTTCAACATGACAATACATCTTTTTCAAACAAGCAGTTGTTTGGAGCACTGGTTCACTGTGTCTAGTGTGGAACAGCATTCTGCAACCATGGTGCTCACAAAATGTTTAGAAATATCTTGGTGAAAACTTGTGCTTCAGTATTTCAGAAGAACCCAGCTGAGGCCACTTTGTGCTGCCTACCTGCAGCTCTGCGACCGTTGTTACCTACAAGATACAGAAGCAGAGGTTTGTGCTCTCTAATCAAAGTTTATAGTTCTCCATGTGCATTTTAGTGCATTTGCCTGTGTCCTTTCTGATCCTTTTGGGTCTTTTGTGGTATATATTTTTTTTTTTTTAAATTAATAACAGGTGATTTTTCTAATTTCTTAACACCAACAGAAGGAGAATGCAAACAGCTCCTGCAGTATGAACAGTCACATCGACGCTCCTCAGTTACGATGTGCTGCATGTTTAGAGGCAATGCACTCCTATGTTCAGTCCATTCATAGAATCATAGACTTGTCAGGGTTGGAAGGGACCTCAAGGATCATCTAGTTCCATGGGCAGGGACACCTCACACTAGATCAGGTGGCTCAGAGTCCCAGCCAGCCAGTCCATTGCTGCTTACAGTTGTATGTTTTGTGTTCTGCAAGGTGGAATCTTGAAACTAACGATGCGTGTCCTGTAGTAGCACCGATGGAAGTTTTTGCTGGTGCTCCCTGTAGATCTCTTTGATGCTAAATTACAGGCACATTGAAAAGCTATCATCAACAAACCATTTTGTGGAGAAGGAAGAACAATCCATACCAAAGAGACACACCTGTATTGGAAATTCTCGGGCTGGGCAGCTTGCTGTAATTCTAGGTGAATCACTTGATCATACGTAGCTGTGACATGAAAATAATGCAGCAATTCTTCTTGTGAGGAATCCCAATCCAAGTTTTCTGTTACTAAAACAAGTCAGCTGCGGATGCAAATAAATAATGCTTTTACAGCAGTACTTTCCAGTCAAGGAGAATAAAGTACATGCAATTGACTAGAGAGACTGGAAGAAGCCAGAGGTGAAACCTGACCTCTGTGTGCATTTGTCCTTGTCCTATCTACATGGTTTAGAAACTAGATACGTGAAAATTGTATTTCAGAGAGGCTGCAGTGCAGCAATTTGCTGAGTGAGTGACATGCATAAAAGCAAAGTAAATAGATTCTCAAGAGGCATTTTGGTATTTGACAAAGTTCTGTGCTGATTCACGTGCCAGTATAATTTTTCATGTGAATTCCATAGGTGGTCACAATTATTTTAGCCTGGGGAATACTAGATTAAAATGGTGATTTCTCAGGGGTTTTACAGGTAGGAGCTGTAATTTAACCAGAGGTATGCTGACCACAGATAGATCCCAAACTGCATGTTGTAAGATTGTTATTAGTCTCCTTTGAGTAGCAGATTACTGAGGACATACTTGTTTTGTTCTGTATTGCCATTCAGAGTATCCTAGCATTAAATATAGGTAGTAATATTAACACCCTCACACGATGCTTGTGTAACAGTGGCCATCATCAGAGCCTACATAAAGATGGGCTTTTTACTCTTACTAATTTATGGAACCTGTTAATGTTTTGAGTGTATAGAGAAATGATTTTTGTGAATGAGATGGTTCTTACTATGAAACCTACTATTTATAATGCATATTCATTTACTTCTAGTGAGCTGTTTAAAATTGTTAACACTTGTTAAAGACTTTTCTACACTATAGTGTTTATGCAATGGTTTACAGAAGTCATGGAATTATTTTTATTACCAATGTGCAAATAAAATTTTGATCTTTATTTCTCAGCTATCCTGTGTTTAGAGACTGGGAAAGGCAGAGAGGTGTGCCTCTGCACTCTAATAATGGCATTCCTGATAGTTTCAGGGTTTCTGCCACTGGGATTGGCATTTACTATTTCAGGGGAGAAGAGGTCTAACTGGTATAAAGGAATTGATTCAGGAGAGGACTACAAGACAGAGGCTGCCAAAATGACTTAACTGTGGTGGAAGCTGAGGCAGAGGAAGTTCCATGGAAAGAGGAGCAGAATTATTTCCCTGTGAGGGTGACAGAGCCCTGGAGCAGGCTGCCCAGGGGGGTTGTGGAGTCTCCTTCTGGAGATATTCAAGACCTGCCTGGATGTGTGGCAGGGGGTTGGACTGGATGATCTCTGGAGGTCGCTTCCAGCCCCTACCATGCTGTGAGTCTGAGTCTGTGGTTCCATTTCTCACCCCTCCACCCCCGAGAAGAAGAGGATCCTCTGGCACACTGACCCCTGTAGGGCAGCCACCAGCCTGTGGGACAGGGGCTGGGGGGCTGCAGCTCTTTGCTGGGATCACCCCATCCTTTATTTCTCCAGCAGAACTCTTCTGGGATTAGGGCTGTGTGTACATACATAACTACCTGAGCTAAAATAACAAGCTGATAGCTGGGCAGTTTTGCTTGGTTTGTGTCATTTTTTTAGGGGTGCATAAAAATGTGTGAAGCATATTGGTGGTGTAGGATGATGTCACATGGGAGTGTGTGTGTGTGTGATGCAGCGGAGGAGCAGGTGAGTGAGGGATGGGGGCAGCCTCCCAAAAAGGGTACTCACAGCCCTGAATGCTTGAAATGCCTGAAAATTCGTGGAGGGGGTTATAAAACATTAAAAACTGTTTAGTGTAAGGTGTTCCAGTAAGAAAGAAGCTCTCTTTTTTATCTGGATATTGAAGAATGGTATTGATGTATATGTGAAAAAGCCTTTGAATGACCTTTCTTCTCTCCTCTGATACATGTAAAAGCTTCTAGAATATAAAAACCAAATCCTGAGTGGAGCCACAAAGGGGTTTGAACTACAAATTGTGTATCTATCAATTAAAAAGAACGGATTTTCCTTTGTGTGTGTCCTGTTGGTTTTATGTTTCAAACATAAATGGAGAAACAATGAGCAAAGCCCAGCTGAGATGCTCCCCATGCGCAGGGGCAGGAGATGCCCCGCCGGTGCTCAGTGCTGCCGCCTTGTGTTTAACGGTCGGTACTGCAGCTGTACGCTGGCGAGTGCCGCCCGTCAGTGCTCAGTGCTGCCGCCTTGTGTTTAATGGTCGGTACTGCAGTTGTACGCTGGCGAGTGCCGCCCGTCAGTGCTCAGTGCTGCCGCCTTGTGTTTAATTGTCGGTACTGCAGCGGTACACCGGCGAGTGCCGCCCGTCAGTGCTCAGTGCTGCCGCCTTGTGTTTAATTGTCGGTACTGCAGCGGTACACCGGCGAGTGCCGCCCGTCAGTGCTCAGTGCTGCCGCCTTGTGTTTAATTGTCGGTACTGCAGCGGTACACCGGCGAGTGCCGCCCGTCAGTGCTCAGTGCTGCCGCCTTGTGTTTAATTATCGGCACTGCAGTTGTGCGCCGGTGCGCGCCGCCCGTTAGTGCTCAGTGCTGCCGCCTTGTGTTTAATTATCGGTACTGCAGTTGTGCGCCGATGTGCGCCGCCCGTTAGTGCTCAGTGCTGCCGCCTTGTGCTTAATTATCGGCACTGCAGTTGTGTGCCGGTGCGCGCCGCCCGTTAGTGCTCAGTGCTGCCGCCTTGTGTTTAATTATCGGTACTGCAGTTGTGCGCCGATGTGCGCCGCCCGTTAGTGCTCAGTGCTGCCGCCTTGTGTTTAATTATCGGTACTGCAGTTGTGCGCCGATGTGCGCCGCCCGTTAGTGCTCAGTGCTGCCGCCTTGTGTTTAATTATCGGTACTGCAGTTGTGCGCCGGTGTGCGCCGGCCGTTAGTGCTCAGTGCTGCCGCCTTGTGTTTAATTATCGGTACTGCAGTTGTGCGCCGATGTGCGCCGCCCGTCAGTGCTCAGTGCTGCCGCCTTGTGTTTAATTATCGGTACTGCAGTTGTGCGCCGATGTGCGCCGGCCGTTAGTGCTCAGTGCTGCCGCCTTGTGTTTAATTATCGGTACTGCAGTTGTGCGCCGATGTGCGCCGCCCGTTAGTGCTCAGTGCTGCCGCCTTGTGCTTAATTATCGGCACTGCAGTTGTGTGCCGGTGCGCGCCGCCCGTTAGTGCTCAGTGCTGCCGCCTTGTGTTTAATTATCGGTACTGCAGTTGTGCGCCGATGTGCGCCGCCCGTTAGTGCTCAGTGCTGCCGCCTTGTGTTTAATTATCGGTACTGCAGTTGTGCGCCGATGTGCGCCGCCCGTTAGTGCTCAGTGCTGCCGCCTTGTGTTTAATTATCGGTACTGCAGTTGTGCGCCGGTGTGCGCCGGCCGTTAGTGCTCAGTGCTGCCGCCTTGTGTTTAATTATCGGTACTGCAGTTGTGCACCGGCCGTTAGTGCTCAGTGCTGCCGCCTTGTGTTTAATTATTGGTACTGCAGTGGTACACAGGCGAGTGCCGCCCGTCAGTGCTCAGTGCTGCCACCGTGTGTTTACTTGTCGGCACTGCAAATGTGCACCAGCCTCTTTTAGGCCATGACAAGCCTTCAGGGAATTGTTCCTCATATCTAACCTAAAGCGCCCTTGGTGCAACTTGAGGCCATTTCCTGTTATCATTTGTTCCATGGGAAATGAGGCCATCCCCCCACCTGGCTCCAACCTCTTTTCAGGGACTTGTAGAGAGACAGGTCTCCTCTCAGCCTCCTTTTCTCCAGACTAACAACCCCAGTTCCCACAATTACTCCTCCCCACACCTGCTCTCCAGACCTGTCACCAGCTTCATTGCCCTTCTTTGGACTGCTCCAGCATAAGACAATCCCCATTTCTTCTAGCTCAAATCCTGGACAAACACCAGCCTGAGTCAGCCAACCATCAAAGCTAACTGATTGAACTCTTTACTCTGTGCTGCAGCTCCAATGAGAACAGCGCTGTCTCACCACAGCCAAACCATCCCTTCTGCTTCTGTGAACAGAGGTCACAGACTAGGCAGTGCTCCCCCCAGCACAGCTTCTGATGCAGCAGAGCTTAGCAGAGGACACTCAGAAGGCAAGCTGGGACATGCAGATGGGGTGTTGTCCCCACAGGCATTTCAACAGCCACACCTCATGGGCAGGAATTTAAGCCCTACCTCATCTAAGGCACAGGAACAAAGCAAACCTCTCTTTTTGTGATTTTTCACAACCTGCTCAATGCTATTCTCAGAGAAGCTAATCCCAACCCTAAGCCAACAGCCCCACAAAGCCCTGTGTGCCCAAATCCAAGGAATATACTCCAGGGGCTTGGATTCCTTCCCCTGATCCTGACTGTGAGGATAAAGCTGATGAAACACAGACAGCATCCCTAACTCCTGGAATTTCCAGCCAGGGCAGCAGCAGCAAGGCTTAGAGAAAGGACTACAAAAGAGCAAGCCAGGGCAAAACAGGTTTCTAAGTTTAATGTTAATTCAAGTAGAGGTTGAGAAACCGTTTGGAAGTGGATACAGAGATTTGAAGCATGATTGACACCTTCACCAGCACATTTCAGATATGGACCAGGGTGACAGCCCCCTCATGCAGGGGCAGGACTTGGCAGGGACAAGAGGTGCTGGAACAGGACTGGACACCTCGTTTGGTGTCTTCTGCTTTATTTGACACATTGCAAGAACCAAACACAGGAACTGGATCAAAGATTACAACATTAAGTCAGCCCCTACCTGCTTTAGACCCATGAGGTCCATTTCCACGTTACCCCAAGTTCCACTTTGTAAGAATTTCTGTGATTTTAGTCACAGCCTTCCAGACAGGAGCAGGGAAGAGATTATCTACACTCTTCACACAGCTGAGTTCCAAACCAACAGCCCTTGATGACAGCAACAAATACTGTGGGCTAACACCAAGAGCTGACATGAACCACAAGGTTATTGCTGCACATAAAAGGTGGCAAAGTCCAGCTTTAAGTGTCCATGTGGAAGGAAATGGCATCAGCACTGTCAGAGCTCTTCAGGAAGCTCAGGAAGAGGAAGGCAGGCTAGTGTTTAACTGTTGAGAGTGGGATCTAGGGAACAAATATGGTTGCATATTCACCAAATTCTGTCAAGCAAAAGCTTTCAGCTGTGCCCTGTGATTGAGCCAGCACAAAAATCTCCCCCATGGTCTGTGCTGCGCATCGCCCAGACACACCCAAGAAGCAAAATCATCACCTGAGGGAGCAACTGCTGCCTGCTGGACAAACAGCCAGTGCCAGGCCCCAGGCCAGGCACACATGGAAGATCTTATCCTCAAGTATTTAAAGGAAGCACATGCCACTGTCACACCCTGCCAGTATTCCCATGAGATTGAGTGGAAAGCTGCACTACAGCTGTCCTACATCCACCCCCTGGACTGGGCACTAATCCAGGCTCTGCAAAGCCAAGCAGTTGCTGTGATGCTGAGGGAAGAGCTAACTCAGTACTGATCCATCTGGTTACTTACTTCTGGGAAGCAGCAGCAGTGAGCGACAGTCCTAGGTGGTTACAGACTTTCTGCATTGCCAAATGCAAGAGCTGAAAATGAAACCTACTGTGAGTGCTGAAGTCCATTCCTTTCATCCTCCCTTCTGGGAAACAAAATATATTATCATATATTCTATTTAAATTTATAATTTATATATATTCTGATCTATGTTCAGGATCAGGGTAGCTCTGTATGTACAGAAGGAAAAATTTCTAGGCATTGAAGGTGCTGGAGCCCTGAAGCAGGCTGCCCAGAAAGGTTGTGGAGTCTCCTTCTCTGGAGAGATTCCAAATCCACCTGGACATTGTGATCCTGGGCAAGCTGCTGTGGGCGACCATCCGCCTGGATTAGATGATCCTCAGAGGTCCCTGCCAGCCCCCAGCATCCTGGGATTCTGGGATGTACATCCAACACTTGGACAACCACAACACACAGCAGACACTGCTTGTATTTTGAGTGGCATCATCCTGACCTGCATCTCAAGTGCAATTTTCAAGGATTAAATAAAGGAGGTGAAATTTCATTTTCTGTGCCCTGAGGTCATGCTCACAGTGGATCTACTGCTACATAGGACCTGTCCAGAAAAAAACAAATCAATCTAAGGCCAAACACTAACTCTGCCAGCCACCATGTCTGCAAGCACAGCCACTGCATTACTACACACTCCAACAGTCATTTCCCTGAATAAACCAGACTGAGCTGCAGCTTGTTGGGGCAAGGACACACCACAAGGTGTTGGGTTCTTTTTCCTTGGATCACCCAGCTCAATTTTCCTCAGCTCAGTCTAGAGGACAAGGTGACATCACAAACACTTGGATAAATGTGTTGTTATCATTTAAAAAGAAGGCCCCAAGCTGGGTGACACCGTAATGCCCTCTTTGATCAAAGTGCATTTAAAGACCAAGGTGTAAACAGAAGCACATTGCAAGGACAGGAAGGTTAAAAAGCTAAGGGTTGCTAACTCCAGGTAGTATCTTATGAGTATGTTACTGTCACAAGGTGATTCTTAGGGACCCTCCTCAGCCTACTGGTGCAGAGGCTGCAAACATTTTGCTGTCCTAATCCCCCAGAGCTGGGAGAAGGTCAGCTATGCTGTCGACGTAGTAATGGGGCACCAGGCTCTGCCTGGTAGGACAGTCGCTCTCCTGGTGGCCTTTCACTTCCTCCAGCGTGGTGACGCCAGTGAGGGTCAGCAGGGTAGTGAGGCCACAACTATTGCCCATCAGGATGTCTGTGTCCAGTCGATCTCCCACCATGATGGTGCGGGCAGGGTCGATGTTGAACTCGCTGACCACGCAGTCGAACATGTAGCGGTTGGGCTTCCCCACGATGAAGGCCTCGCGCTGGGCTGCCGTCTCCACCGCCTTCACCAGGCAGCCAGTGCCTGGGGAGGAAAGAGAATCACAGAATCCTTCATGTTGAAGAAAGCCTTTCAGATCATAACCCAACCAGCATGACCACTGAACTACATCCTGAAGCACATCTACATCTTCTTGAACACCTCCAGGGATGGTGAGTCCACCACCCCCGTGGGCAGCCTGTTCCAATGCCTCCATTAGGGACTGCAGGAGACTCCTGGCATTAACAGATTAGTGGTTGATCTTAAATAAGCTTTAAATAGAACAAATCATGTTGCATGCTGTAGTTGCTGTTTGCTTGGCTTTGCTGCCAGCAGGAGGAGCTGGATTTGCCAAAGCCCAAGGCCACCACCTCTAAGTTTCCACCAGGATTTCCCAAACACAACTCAAAACAGAGCCTCCATAACCAGCCTAAATCAGAAGATAAGGTGGCTTCAAGGCTACAAACGTCATCAGCATCTGCAGCTAGACAAGATAACAGCCCAGAGACAGCAAATGAATTTAGTAAGGAATTGGAAGGTGTTGGAGTCTCAGGCCACAACTATCACTGGACCAAAGGGCATGTGAAGGTCACAAGAAGGTTGACCACACAGGCTGTAAAAGATCCCTCTGGGTGTTTGGGATCCCTCTCTGGAGGCACCCAGCTCAACCTGACCCTGCTGCTGGACCAGTCTATTATAACACTTCATTTTTACAAGATTCTGTGCCTGAGGCTCTGTTCTGTGAGATGGAGAGCTCAGACTGAGCTCCTCCAACACCCAACATACACACAGCGCTCTGGGAAGACAACCCCTCAGTTTTACAAAAGGACAGGGAAAAAGAGTGGGTTAGTCTCAAGAGATAGTGCATAAAACCTGGGATATTGCCTTATACAGAGATAAAAAAGTAATCACTATTCCCCGAGTAAAGGATTAACAGGGGTTCTCCCTGCTTTAGGGGATGCAGTAAAAAGGCAAAGCTCCAGAATGCTACACAAAGATGCAAGACTAATGAAGCACCAGACCCAGGGGTCCTCGCCAAGGGCGGCCACCTCCTTATTCCCACCGGGCTGCAAGCGAAGCCCCCGGCAGCCTCCCGGTTCCCTGCCCCCCGCGCCCCACGCACCGGGGATGGCGGTGCCGCCTTCAAGCGGCAGGCGGTGGTCGCGGTTGGTACCGACGAGGAGGCAGTCGGAGCCGCCGCGCAGGAGGTAGCGCAGGGCCTGGCACAGCTTGGCGTAGCTGAAGTGCTCGTCGAAACCGACGAGGACGGCGCGCACTGCGGGGTCCAGGGGCGCCTGGGCCCAGTCGGCGGGAGCGGGGCCGGGCAGGGCGGCGGGGCCGGGCCCAAGGTGCCGGATACCGACGGCCTCCAGCTCGGCGGCGAGAGCGGGGCTGCCCAGCACGTAGGCGGCGGCGCCCGGCGGCAGGGCCTGGCGGAGGTAGCGGGCAGCACAGTAGGCCGAGCCGAAGATGTGGCGGGTCTCGGCGGGCGGGAAGCCCAACCGCCGCAGCTTCTCGGTGTAGGCCACGCGGGTCCGGCTGCTGTTGTTGGTCACGTAGCAGAGCCGCTTGCCCGCCGCCGCCAGTCGACCCAGCGCCGCCGCCGCGCCGTCCACCGCCACCTCACCCCGCCACAGGACGCCATCGCAGTCGAAGAGCAGCGTGTCGGCGGCTGCCAGCACGGCCCGAGCTGTCTCAGCCTCCAACCGCCGGCACCGCTGCGATCCAACACCAGCCATAGCCGCCATCACCGCGCCTCAGCAGTGTGCCCGCCCCTCGGCTGTCCCCATTGGTCGCGCCACACCCTTCCCACGTTCCCATTGGATGGCGGCTGCCCTGCTTACCCCGCCCAGCTCCCCGCCTGTCCTCCTCTCCCTTCCTTCTGCACGTCGCCATAGAGGCCGGCTGGCTCGCTGCGCTCTTATTGGTCATCCTCCTCGTAGTCTCGCCCTCTCTGCGCTGCTATTGGCCAGAAGAGCGCGGTCACCCCAGGCGTTTCGCGACCCATTGGGCCATCCAGCGGCCCCGGGGGCTCGTTAGGTAACTCGCTAAGCTCCAGTCCGCCTGGGCACCGGGGTCAGAGGTCACTGGGAGGGGTGCGTGGGACCGGGCATTAACCCTGCGCGCCGGCACCCGGGCCGTGCTCGGTTCTGTTCGCCGCCGAATCCCGCGGCGGCCCTTCCCGTGGCACTCGGCCCGTTGTTATGACGACACGGCCGTAAAGCCGCCATCTTGGCGGTGCGGCTCGTTGCGACATGGAGGCCGCGATGGCAACGAGCGCGGGGCCGGCGGGGCTTACGGCAGCTGCGGCCGAGCAGCGGGAGGAGGCGGCGGCTGAGCGTTCCGGCTCTTCCGCGCCTCCCGCCGGCCCCACCGCCTTCCTCAGCCTCCCGGCGCCCTTCAGCGAGGAAGGTACCAGGCGTGGGGCGGGTGGTGCAGCCGCGACAGGGCAAGCGGGGCCTGGGGGACGCCGGAGAGGGCTTGTCCCGGCGGAACCGGCGCTCGGCGCGGGGAAGGTCCTGGCTGTGCCGATGTCAGCAGGCATCGGGAGGCGGCTGGCATCGGGGTGTCTGTTTGTCGCTGTGCCCCGTTCCTCGTCCGGATGGCCAGAGCGGAGTCCCGGGGCCTGGCCAAGCCGGGGAAACCGCTCCAGAAACCGCCCCGTTAAGGGAGCAAAACTACTCCTCGGCACCCCCGGGTCCCCTCTCTCCAGGAGTCGGGGCATATGGGACACACAGAACATAAGTTTTGTGTGTAAAGCAGCTCGTTAAGAGGTGCCGAATTTTCTTCATGTTTCACTCGCAGACGAAGATGACGTGCACAAGTGCGGCCGCTGCCAGGCAGAGTTCACCTCCTTGGAAGAATTTGTGCAACACAAATTGCAGAAGGTCTGCCAGCGAGCTCCAGAGGCTCTGGCTGCTGCATCAGCAGGGCTCCTCAAGCAAGAAGTACAAAAGGTGACAGCAGGCTTCTCCTCAAGCCGTGACTGAAAATAATTAGGATGCAACGGTCTGTTGGGTTGGAGGGGAGAGAACAGAGTGCAATGTTTGTCAAGGTAATAAAACCTCTCTGCTCAAATGTCATCTGTTACAGCAGGTGGTTCCTTCTGTCGAGGAGTCGATAACTGTTGCTCATATAGTTGTTGAAGCATCTTCAATAGCAGAGGAAATCAGCAACGCATCTGCTATAGTAGGTGAGCTCTGAGGTGCTTGCCTTCATCCCCCCACCGAGGCAGGAGCTGGGTCATTCAGCCAGGCTTCCCTCTGTTGTGTGTTGGAGTTGGATGCATGAGACTTTGCTGCTACTGAGCTCTGGGGCTGAGTGTTACCTCCGAGATGGGAGGTGTCCCTAGGCCAGCTCTGCAATTTTCTCCACATTAGTACAAATTAGAGCTTAAACTCTGTTCCACAAATGTCCATTTTAATGTTTATGCTGCAGTCATGATGTTGCAGAGACCTGTGTTCCACATTTAAAATAGCTGCTTCTTCCTACCACATGAAATACTGAAACAGTAAATTGGTCTAAAGCTGTCTTTTGTAAAGAGTATCACCCTCTTGAGGCCTTGAACAGCCTGGTCTAGTGGAAGGTGTCTCTGCTCGTGGCAGGGAGGTTGGAACTAGGTGATCTTTAAGTTCTCTTCTAACCCAGACCGTGCTATGAATCTATGAATCTTGCTGTCCTCTCCCCAGGCAGTGGGCACATCAAAGAAGTCATCGTTGCAGGAGACCATGTTTTTGAAAACCCAAATGGCCACATTGATGGAGAAGTGGCTGAAGAGCAAGGCCACCCAGGGGAGCAGGAGCAGGATGTTTCCACAGAGCTGATCAAGGTTAAGCTGCTGATTAACAAAGAAGGGAGATACGTGTGTGAGCTGTGCCGGAAGACGTTTAAAACGGTGAGTGTCGCCGCTGCCGCGTCCGGGTTAGTGAGTTGTTTGTGCTGTCTGTTGACAAAGACATCTCCAGATTTGATAATGATGGGCTTTGCTTTGAAAAGCACAGCTCTGCTGTCAGAGGGAGTGCTGATGTTCTTCACAGTTGAAATGCAAACCCTTTAACTGCGCGGCACATCTTTTAAGATGGAGTTCTTTCCCCAGGCCAGCATCCTTAAAGCTCACATGATCACGCACAGCAGCAGAAAGGACTATGAGTGTAAACTCTGTGGGACATCCTTCAGGACAAAAGGCTCTCTGATTCGACACCATCGGTGTCACACGGGTAAGACAGTGCTCCAAAACAAGAGCTCCTCAGTGCTGGAGTTGGGGTTGTTCAGCCTGGAGAAGAGAAGGCTCCAGGGAGACCTTAGAGCAGCCTTCCAGGATTTCAAGGGGGCTACAGGAGAGCTGGAGAGGGACTTTTGACAAAGGCATGGAGTGACAGGGTAAAGGAGAGCGGCTTCAAATGGGAAGAAGCTGGATTAAGATTGGACATTTAGGAGGAAATGGAACAGGCTACCCAGAGAGGTTGTAGAGTCTTCTCTGAAGACATTCAAAACCCAGCTGGGTGTGTTCCTGTGTGACCTACTCTAGGTGATCCTGCTCTGGCAGGGAGGTTGGACTGGATGGTCTCTAGCAGTCCCTTCTGACCCCTAACATTCTGTGACTCTGTGAAATTTTCCCCCCTGAGGGTTGTGCACTGGAACAACTTTTCCAGAGAAGCTGTTGAAGCTGCTTGAGCAACCTGGTCTAGGAGGTGTCTTTGCCCATGGCAGAGAGGGAGGTTGGACCTAGATGATCTTTAAGGTCCCTTCCAACACAAACCATCCTGTAATCCAGCTCACCTTCCATGGGATGCATTGCTGCTTTCCACCTTCCTCTGAGCTGAGAGCGTGGAGCTCCCTGGGAGGCCACACAAGGTGTGGTCTAAACACAGTCTGCTGGCTGCAGAAGGCTGAAAGTGTTCTTCTGGCAGCCTCTTGCATGCTGGCTATGGTTAGTTTAATACTGTTGTGTCCACTCTCATCATTTCCAGATGAAAGACCTTATAAATGCAACAAATGTGGGAAAAGCTTCCGGGAATCAGGAGCTTTGACTCGACACCTGAAATCTCTGACACCTTGCACTGAAAAAATCCGCCTGAACGTGAACAAAGAGATCGTGGTCAATAAAGGTGATCTGCCAACAGGTTAGTGATACTCTGGCTTCCTGCCTCGTGCCTGAGAAAAGCAAACGTGCCCCTGGCACTTGAGCTTTAAATTCCTTCTCACTTGTGAAAGGAAATATCTCTGTGGTATTCAGTTTGTTATGTAGGAGAAAGGAAATCATAGTATGGTCTGGGTTGGAAGGGACCTCCGAAGGTCATCTATTCCGACCCCCCTGCAGGCAGCAGGGACAACCTCCACTAGATCAGGTTGCTCAGAGCCTTGTCCAGCCTGACTTTGGATAGCTCTAGGGATGGGGCCTCAACTACCTCCCTGGGCAACCTGTTGCAGTGTTCCAGCACCCTCATGGTGCAGAACTTGTTCCTAACATCCAATCTAAATCTGCTCTTCTCTCATTTCAAACCATTGCCCTCTGTCCTGTCACTGCAGGCCTTTGGAAACAGTCTCTCTGCAGCCTTCTAGTAGCCCCCTTCAGGTACTGGAAGGCTGCTAAGATCTCCCTGGAGCCTTTTCTTCTCCAGGCTGAATAACCCCAGCTCCCTCAGCCTGTCTTTGTAGCAGAGATGCTCCATGCCCCTGGTCATTTTTGTGGCCCTCCTCTGGACCTGCTCCCTCAGGTCCATGCCCTTCCTGTGTTGAGGGCTCCAGAGCTGGATGCAGTACTCCAGGTGAGGTCTCCCCAGAGTGGAGCAGGGGGGCAGAATCACCTCTCCATCTGCTGGTTATGTTGCTTTTGATGCAGCCCAGGCTGCCATTTGCCTTCTGAGCTGCAGGCATTGCTGTTGTTACAAAGCTAAGTTATTAACCTCAAGTGCACGTGGCCACGTGTTGGCTGTGAGGAGTGCCTGAGGATCTGCTACAAACATGGCTTTAGCAGGCACCAGGTACTCAGGACACAGCACATTGCTGAGGGGTGGCAGTACACTGGGTGACTCCTTGTGCTGCTTCTCTTGAAGGATCCTGTAGCTCCAACACAGAGACTGTCACATCCATAGGCAGTGAATCCATCGAGACCTCGCCCGTCATTCACCTCATGACAGATGCAAAAGGCAATGTGCTCCATGAGGTCCACGTCCAAATGCAGGAGCTTCCTGTTGTGGATGCAAAGTCCCTGGGCCAAGATGTGAGTGTAATTTCTCTTAAATTCCCTGTGTACTTTATGCAAAGAAATAGTTTGAGGTATTTCACAGAATCATTGAATTGTTTGGGTTGGAAAAGACCTCTATGATCATCAAGTCCAACCTTCAATTGAAGACTCTCATGGCCATTAAATCATGTCCCCAAGTGCCATTTCTTCACCTCACAGACAAAATGTTCTTAGGTGCTGAGATGAAATCTGTATATATACAAAGTAAATGCTTCATGAACTTCTTTTTCATCTGAGAACATAGAAGGTGGACTCTGCTCTGGCCTGGCTGTGGCTTGGCTTGGCAGTGTGTGTATAGCACATGGGGTAGGGTAGAGTTCACCACCATACACCGAATGCTACAGAAGGTGCTTCTATTGGCCATACCCTGGTTAAGAGCAGAGGCTTCTCATAGAATTACAGAACTACTGAGGTTGGCAGAGACCTTTGAGATCATCAAGTCCAACCACTCACCCAGAGCTCACAATCCCACCACTGCTGCTAAGCTGCCACCACTAAACCACGTCAGACCATGTCCCTGAGCACCACATCCATGCATCTTTTAAACACCTCCAGGGATGATGACTTCACCTCCTCCCTGGGCAACCTGTTCCAGTGCCTGAGAACCCTTGCTGGGAAGAAATTTTTCCTGATATCCAAAAAAGAAAGTTAACTTCTTGCAAAGCCATTGCTACTTGGGATTTACACACAGCTGCACACCTCCCACCTCTTTCTCCGGTGTTGCACATCTGTCAACCAGCACTGGCCTGATCCGAGGCTCTGCTAAGGTCTGCATGCTCCTTGGGCTATATGTTTTCAGAATACAGATTCACCTTTTTTTCCTCCTCAGTCCAAGATCATCCCCTTGGCGATCTTATAAACTGTCACAGTACTGGCACTGGAACAGGCTGCCCAGGGAGGTGGTGGCGTCACCATCCCTGGAGGTGTTTAGAAGATGTGTAGATGCAGTACTGAGGGATGTGGTTTAGTGGCAGTGGTGGGATTCTCATTCTGTTAGATCCCTTAGAAAGAGGGACTCCTGTGGCAATGTGGCTGTAAAATGTTATTTGCTGTACTAATGAATTGGCTTGTTCCTTCCTTCAGCAGCCACATCCTGAGGAGCTGCCCTGCGAGGGAGAAGCGAACAGTGAGAACCTGCTGAGGCAGGCCATGAGGAATTCAGGCATTGTCATCGAGAGAGTTGCTGTGGAGGAGATGCAGAAGCCCCCCGAGCCTGCTGTGGCTGCTGCAGAAGAACTACAAAATGAAGTGGTGGAAGCAGAAGAGGAGCCATGTGGGGAGCAGCAGTGTGTTGACGTAGAGCAAGCAGAGTCTGTATGTTTGCATTGGAATGGTCTGCCTGGGGCAGTGGTGGAGTCATCATCCCTGGGGGTGTTCAAGCTATGTCTGCACCTGGCACATAGGGACATGGTTTAGTGGTGACCCTTCAGTGCTGATTTGAGGGTTGGACTTGGATGATCTTGAGGTCTTCTCCAACCAGATATATTCTGTGATTCCCCATGGGAGAAAGGTTTTCATCCTGCCTGTGCTGGGCTGAGGACAGGTTATGCCTCAGCGCCCTGTGTCTCTTCAGCACATCTCTGCCCATGTCTGGGTCTTTGGGTCAAATTTTCATGCTGTCTTTTCATGTGTGCTCTAAGCATGGTGTTAGCACACGTCTGCTCTCTTCTGTTCATAACAGGCCTCTTCCTTGGCAAAGCTGGAGGAGTTAGCAGGGTGGCAGTACTTAACGGGTGCACACACCAGTACAAGAAATAGTTATGTTGCTCCATTTTCTTCCCAACAGACCAACGTGGAAAGAACAAATGGGTACAAAAGTTATGTTTGTCCTCAGTGTAATGAAGCCTTCAGTGAAGCTGCTTCCCTTGAAACACACATCAGAGGTCATTTAGGTAAAGCTCTGCTGCTTACACTGTTGTCTGCAATGTGCCAGGTCTTGCAGACACCTTAAGTTTCAGATACCTTGCCTTTACATGGCCAGTAGATGTGCAAAATCTGTTGATGCTTAACAGACTAATATGAAACAGTTTGTTTTGGTTGAACTCTAGAATAGAGGATAAAAGAAATACTAATAAAACTACCAAACTTTCCATGTTTCAGGGCCAGCAGTGCATCCTTGAAAGCAGTTTGGTGAGGAGGGCAGTAAAAAGCTTAGAAAGGCAGAACAGGGTGGTAAGCTGGAACTGCTGCCAAAGAATAACATTTGAGCAGAATTCTCTTAAAAGCAGATCCAGAGGAGGCCATAAAGATGATCAGGAGGGCTGGACACTTCCCTTACCCAGACAGGCTGTGAGAGTTGGGGATGCTCAGCCTGGAGCAGAGAAGGCTCTGGGGGGACCTGAAAGCTGCCTTCCATGACATGAAGGGGCCTACAAGGAAGCTGGGGAGGGGCTTTATTCAAAGGCTTGTAGTGATAGGATGAGGGGCAATGGCTTTAAGATGGAAGAGGGGAGATTTAGGCTGGAGATTAGGAAGAAATTCTTTACAGTGAGGGTGGTGGGACACTAGAACAGGTTGCCCAGGGAGATTGTGGATGCCCTCTCTCTGAAGGTGTTGAAGGCCAGTTTGGATGGGACCTTGAGCAACCTGGTCTAGGTCTAGTGGGGGCTGTCCCTGCCCATGGCAGAGGGGTTAGAACTAGATGATCTTTAAGGTCCCTTCCAACCCAAATCATTCTGTGATTCTATGATTCACAGAACGAGAGAAAGCCTGAAGGTGCAGTTGAAAAATGATTTCCCCCTTCTCTGGCATCATTTCTCTGTAAGAATTCTGCAGATGATAGAATTTTGTCCCTAGATGCTTGCTCCTGCTGCTTGTCCTGTATCATCCATGTGTTCTCCCTGTGTCCCTGTCTAGATTACAAACCTTTTAAGTGCGAGGAATGTGGCAAAGAGTTCACCAAGGGCTATCTGCTGAAGAGGCATCAGGAGGTGCACGTGAACGAGCGGCGCTTCCGCTGCGGAGAGTGCGGCAAGCTCTACAAGACCATTGCCCACGTGAAGGGGCACCGCCGGGTGCATTCCGACGAGAGGCCCTACTCCTGCCCCACCTGTGGCAAGCGGTACAAGACAAAGGTGTGCCCCCCTTTCACAGCTCCCTGCCCTTCAGGTTGTCCTTTGGGAGAAGTTAGGAGGTTTTGCTCCTGAAAGAGCAAATAGGAGCACTCACCTGCCTCTCTGATGATCCAGAGCTCCAGAAGGAGCTTTTCTTTCAGTGGGCAAGAGAGGGACAGTCTTGCAAAACCCTTCATGTTTGGGAAGAAACTGTTCCTTGATGTCTGGAAAAAGTGTATTAATAGAATCATTTCAGTTGGAAAAGATCATCCAGTCCAACCATTCTCTTAACTCTGCCAAGTCTGGTGTTAAATCCTGGCCCTCAGCACTTTCAAACCTCTTCGGGGATGGGGATTCAGCCACCTCCCTGGGCAGCCTGTCCCAGTGTTTGAGAACCCTTTCAGTCAAGAGGTTTCTTCTAATGTCCAACCTAAACCTGCCCTAGTGCACCTCAAGGCCATTTCCTCTTGTTCTGTTGCTCATGGAGAGAGCAGACCAGCCTCCACCTGGCACCAACCTCCTTTCAGGGAGTTGGAGAGAGCAATGAGGTCTCCTCTCTGCCTCCTTTCTTCTGGGCTGAACAACCCCAATTCCCTCAGCTGCTCCTCACCAGACCTGTTCTCCAGATTCTTCACCAGCTGTTCTCTGGACCTGCTTCAGCCCCTCAATGTCCTTTTTGGAGTGAGAGCCCCAAAACTGACCCCAGGATTCAAGGGTGGCCCCACCAGTGTTGTGTACAGGGGAACAATCCCTGCTTTGGTCCTGCTAGCTACTCTATTGCTGGTACAAGCCAGGAGGCTAAAAGCAAGTCTTTGAGATGCTGAGGGGAGACCTTGTGGCACTCTACGACTCCCTGAAAGGAGGTTTGTGCCAGGTGGGGGTTGGTGTCTTCTCCCAAGGAACAAGCAATAGGACAAGAGGAAATGGCCTCAAGTTGTACCAGGGAAGGTTTAGGTTGGACACGAGGAACAATTTCTTCCACCTGAGGATGGTCAAGGCCTGGCCCAGGCTTCCTAGGGCAGTGGTGGAGTCTCCATTCCTGGAGGGGTTTCAAAGCCCTGGAGATGTGGTGCTGAGGGTCATGGTTTAGTGGTGACCTGGCAGTGCTGGGTTAAGGGTTGGACTCCATGATCTTAAAGGTGTTCTCCAACCAAACTCAGTGCTCTAACCTAAAATCCACCTTGCTTTAGTTTGTCATTGCCTTGAGCTGCCCTCTGCTGGGCTCTCTCTCTGCACAGAACGCCCAGGATGTCCATTTCCGTACCCACCTGGAGCACAAGCCCTACGTCTGCCAGTACTGCAGCCGCGCCTTCCACGAGAAGGGCTCCCTGGTGCGCCACATCCGGCGGCACACGGGCGAGAAGCCCTTCAAGTGCTACAAGTGCGGCCGTGGCTTCGCGGAGCACGGCACCCTCAACAGGCACCTGAAAACCAAAGGTGAGCTGGCACCGCTTGGCAGAGTGAGCTTCTACAACTGGGCACTGGGGAAGGGCACAGATTGAATCCTAGGTGTGAGGGTGCCAGAGCCCTGGAGCCGGCTGCCCAGAGTGGTTGTGGGGTCTTCTTCTCAGGAGACTTTCAAGACCCCTCTGGATGCGTTCCTGTGTGACTTGCCCTACATGATCCTGCTTTGGCTGGAGTTTAGACTCGATCTCTAGAGGCCCCTTCCAACCCCTACCATTCTGGGATGAGCACTTGGCCTGTCTCGGTGGGATGGCTCTCATCTGACTGCTGGTGGCTTGTCAGCAGCATCCCCTTAAAGGGGTCCTGTTTGTACAGCATGGGGGTTTTTTGCAGGTACTCCTATATTAGAGGTGGTTATGGAAAATAATCTTTTTGTGGTGGTTTTGGAATCCAGGTGGCTGCCTCTTTGCTTTGAAAGATGTGGAAGAAGTGATAGTGTCTGAGGAAAGTCAGTCAGCTGACAACTTGGCTGCAACTGTCATTTCTGAAGATCCTCACACTGTGTTGGTGGAGTTCTCCTCTGTGGTAGCAGACACTCAGGAATACATCATTGAGGTAAGGAGTGGGGCAGACATTCCTTGTGCTGAACTCAGTACAGGGTTCTGGCAGCAAAATCTCCACTTGGGCATGTTTCTCATCAAGGAGAAAATAGAGTAGGACCTAGCCAATGCTACTTCTGCCTTCATGACCCTAGGAGTATGGATTGTCATGGGATAGGGCTGGGCTGGCTACTAAATGTCAGATGCTCACTTGTAACCACTGTCCCCTCCCAAAAGGGATGCCGGTGCTTTCTGCTACAGCCCCAAGAAGGATCAGTATCCCCACCTGCAGTGCAGAACAGGTTTGTGATACCCTCTTCTGTCTGGACTGGGACAGCCTTGCCATTTTATTCCTAAAAGCTGAATCTCTTGTGCAGGTCTCCCAGGGTGAGGGGAGTCAGAGTATCAGCACCGCTCAGTGTTGGAGTCCAGGGGGTCTGCGTAGCTGTGGTGTGTGTCAGAGGGGCTCAGGGGGTCTGCGTAGCTGTGGTGTACACACCAGAGGAATTGAGGTGGTTGCACAGCAACTATACCTGCCCCAGTGTCTAACCTGACACCCTCCATTCAGGAGACTCAGTAAGAAATCCAGTGCTAATACTCTGCTGTTCCAATACCAGCCATATCCCAAATCTTCAGGATTTAGTGGATCATCTGGGCATGGAAAGCAAGAGCAGCATTGCTGACGGTGAAATGGAAGGTGTAATTAGTAACAAAATCCACTGTGTGGTGCATGGGGTGCCCAGCTCAGTCTCTGCCCAGCACAGAGCAGTGGGAACCACCACAGCCAAGTGGCAGCCTTTGCCCAAAAGGGATAAACCACAAATAAAAGGCCAAGGGAACAATGCCAGAAGGTATTCAGGAGGTGAGACAGCAGCACCCAACTCTCAAGCCCACTCTCAGAAGACTCAATGTGATGCTGTACTCAGCAGTGACATGATGTGATAGGTCTGCTTGAAGGCTTTCAGAAGAAACAACCTGATCCTCTCTCAGCTGACCAGGCCAGAATTCCAACTCCCTAAGCAGTATCAGCCCCACTTTGGGCCACATTGGGCACCAAAGAAATCTGTCATGAGTGGAGGTTGGGCTGGTCACTAAATGAGTGACAGAGTCTGTGAAACCTTCTCCCTTCCCAAAGGAGAAGAAAAAGAGCAAGGGAGAGCGAATTCCTTATTCTTGGAGGAGTTGTGGAGGCTCCAAGCCTGGAGGTGTTCAGCCAGGTTGAATGAGGCCTTGAGCAACCTGGTCTAGTAGGAGGTGGCCCTGCCCATGGCAGGGGCTTGGAACTAGATAAGATCAGGTCCCTTCCAACCCAAACCAGTCTCTGACTCCCTTTAGTTCTGCCATAGTTTTTCTTCCTTATTTGTGAGCACTCTGCATTGAAGTAGCTCTTGATGATGGGATTTGGAGGGAATTTCAGAGAGACTTCTGAGGGAATAGAAAGGCTTTTGTAAAACATCTTAGTGTTTTGTGTCTTGGTGAGAAAAAGCTGTTTTTTGGTTGTTTGGGTTTTTTTGTCATAACCCATAAAGTGAAGGACCCTACTTTGTCTTTCCAGACTGCTACTGAAGACATGGAGACCAGTGAAGCTACTGAAATAATAGAAGGGACAAGACATGAGGTAAAGCCTCCACATAAACTGTTATTCTGGGGACTTGTAGATAAAATGAGTCACTTTCAGTGACTGAAAGTCATGTTAAATAACCCAGCTTCAGATCATTCCCTTACCTGCCTCTGTAGTGCTGACCTGTCTGCGTAAAACCATTCTGCTAGTCATACTGGGTTGGTTGGAGTGCTGTTAATCCCAGATCCCCTCCAGGATGGTGGCTTGTGACTTGTGTGGTGGCATGCATGGGAGCACAGCTGCTGGCTGAGGACACTTGTATGTGTTGCCTATACTGTGCTGCTGGTCACCACTCCTTGTTTGTGGTGATGATGTCACTGGAAAGCTGCCCAGTAGAGAAAGACCTGGGTGTGCTGGTCAGCAGCAGCTGGATGAGCCAGGGTGTGCCCAGGTGGCCAAGAAGGCCAACAGCAGCAATAGTGTGGCCAACAGGGCCAGGGTAGTATTTGGTACTGGTGAAGCCATACCTTGAATCCTGGGCTCAGTTTAGGGGCTTTCACTTCAAAAAGGACATTGAGGGGCTGGAGCAGGTCCAGAGAAGGGCAACAAACCTGGTGAAGGGTCTGGAGAACAGGGCTGGTGAGAAGCGGCTGAGGGAACTGGGCTTGTTCAGCCTGCAGAAAAGGAGGCTAAGGGGAGACCTCCTGGCTCTCTACAACTCCCTGCAAGGAGGTTGGGGTGAGGTGGGGGTTGGTTTCTTCTCCCAAGGGGCAAGTGACAGGGTAAGAGGAAACAGCCTCAAGTTGCCCCAGGGGAGGCTTAGGATGGACACTAGAACAAGCTTCTTGACTGAGAGGGTTCTCAAACCCTGGAGCGAGCTGCCCAGGGAGGTGTTTCAAAGCTGCAGAGATTTGATGCTGAGGGCCATGGCTTTGCACCAGACTTGGCAGAGTTAGGGAACAGTTGGACTGGAGGATCTGAAAGGCCTTTTCCAACCCAAAGGATTCTGTAGCTCTGTGCTAAATGTCTGTGCTTAGAGGACAACACGCTGAGAAATAACTTGGCCTCTTGCCCTTCCTGCAGGTTGACAGCCACATTATGAAGGTTGTGCAGCAGATTGTAAATCAAGCAAACTCAGGTCACCAGATCATTGTGCAGAACGTCACCGTGGCAGAGAACTCGGAGGTGAGCACAGACGCCGCAGACACCATCACCATTGCCACCCCCGAGAGCCTGACGGAGCAGGTGGCCATGACGCTGGCCTCGGCCATCGGAGAAGGAGCGGTGCTGACCACCGAGGGTGGCATTGAGACAGAAGAAGCCACGGTGACAATGGTGGCATCTGAGGACATTGAAATCATGGAGCATGCAGGAGAGTTACTGATTGCCTCGCAGGAGGGGGAGGTGGAGGTGCAGACTGTGATTGTGTGAGCAGCAGCTGCGTGCAGCGAGTCCCTGACAGTCGAGGCAAACTCAGCAGGGAGCTGGGTCGGTGCTGAGTTTGCCCAGAGAAGGGAGGAAGAGGAGGCTTCTGAGGGTGAGTGGGGATGGTACAACTTCAGGGCTTTTCTGCTTAAAATGGATATGGCAGGAGTTAATACTCTGCATGGTTACATGGTGGGAGTGCCTAAGCCCCTACCTGACAGTATTTTATACAGCTGCCCCAAGAAGGGCAGATGTTTGCAAAGCATTTACCTCTGATCACAGGACAGCAGCCTTCTGGTGCTTCAAAGATTCAGAGAGTGAAGCAAATCTGCAAAGTCTCCTCAGAGACAGCTTCATCATCTGCATCTGAAACCAAGAGAACCAAACATAGGGAGCTCTGGTGTGCGCTCATCACCACTCCATAGCTTCCAGGCCTTTAACCTCACAGCTCCAGTCCTCCTGAGGCATGGTACTGCACTGTTCCCCTTTCTTTCCCTCGCTTTCTTTTCCCTTCTGTCCCCCCACCCTGCTCCTCTTTTCGCTTTTCTCCCCTCCTTTTTCATTTGTCTTGGCCTCCTGTCTCTTCCCTCCCCTGGACAAGTAGCCTTACCTGCTGGTCTCTGCTAGAAGGCACCCCTAGCCCCTTGCACTGCCAGACAGGCTGCTCTGGGAGCCAGTCGTTTGGTAAAGCCATAGTGTACAGCAGTTCTTTTTTATTTGAAACCAGAGGTGGGTTTTTAATTGGGGATTGTACAGATTTGGCCTGTAAATAAAAGCATCTTTCCAAATAAAGTTATTTAAAGTTCCTATGATACTTCTCTAGTTTCTGCTCTCTTAGCCTTTGAACAGTAGAAGAGGTGGAGAACTGAACACTGCTCAAGAAACCTTCATTTGGGGTGAGTCAAACACTCTGTTTTTTACCCCACACAGGGCAGTACAGCCATGCTCTGGAATCTTTCAAGTGATGCCTTCAGAGGGATATTAGAAGAACACTTAATAGCTTTGGGTTTACTTTTATCTTCTGATGTTAAGGCAGAGAGTTTTCTTGAGAGATGCTTCAGAAGATGACAACATCACCCCTTTCAGGTACTGGCAGGCTGCTATTAGCTCTCCCTGGAGCCTTCTCCAGGCTGAACACCCCCAGCTTCCTCAGCCTGTCCTCATAGCAGAGGTGCTCCAGCCCTGCCATCATTTTTTGGCCCTCTGCACCATCAGGTCCACATCCTTCCCGTGTTGAGGGCTCCACAGCTGGACACAGCACTCCAGATGAGGTCTCACCAGAGCAGAGGGGCAGAATCCCCTCTCTCCATCTGCTCACTACACTGCTTTTGATGTAGCCCAGTCTGCTGTTTGCCTTCTGGGCTGCAAGTGCCCATTGGTGGCTCATGTCCAGCTTCTCACCCTCCAGCTCCCCCAGGTCTGCTCTCAACTCCCAACCCCCCAGCCTGGACTGGTATCTAGGATGGCCCTGACCTAGGTGCAGGAGCTTGCCCTTTGCCTTGCTGAACCTGATGAGATTCTCCTCAGCCCACCCCTCCAGCCTGCCCAGATTCCTCTGGATGCCATCCCATCCTTCAGACTTAACTGCACCACTCAGCTTGGTGTCAGCTGTAGACTTGCTGCAGGTGCTTCAAGCTCGCTGTCTCTATCATTGATGAAGATAATGAACAGCAGTGGTCCTAAAACAGACCCTTGAGGGACACCACTTGTCCCCTCAACTCAGTTTTCCTGTTTCACAGTGGCAGCTGTTGTGCAGTATTAAAAAAGAACCCAAAAACCTAGTAACCAGAAAGTGAAGAAGTTTACAAAAAGTTCAAAAAAGCAGATAGCAAAAAAATATTTTCACATTTTCTTCTTTCCTTCCAGGAGTGGAGGAGGGTTAAAGATTTCCTTGAAATTCATCCAGGCTCCTTTAGAATAGATGTTTTTGTAAACAGCTTCTCTCAGTGGAGGCTGGAAGGTTTGGTGGTAGTAGCAACCCCCATCTCTTCTGGATTTGTACCATTCATTGGATGTTTGGTTGGTTAAGGTCAAGTAGAGATGGAAGCAGCAGTAAGCTCCCAGCACGAGGGTGAGGAGAAGAACAAATCCCAGCATGAAGACAATCCTAGGAAAAGTCTGGAAAAAGTGCTGCAAAGAAAGAAAATCCCAGAAGTCACAGAAGCACCTGCTTGGGAGAAACCTTCAGCTCACTGAGTCCAACCAGAACCTAACATCTCCTTGTATGTGACTCAGACCATAGAATCATGCAATGATTTGGGTTGGAAGGGGGCTCCAAAGGTTATCTAGTCCAACCTCCCCTGCAGGCAGCAGGGACAATGTGGTAGGTTGAGAGAGGGCTTAGCTCTCCCTCCTCCACAGAGTAAGAAACCACAGCTAACCCAGTCAAAGAGCAAAGCTATATATTTACAAGCATATATGGAAAGCAGATCAGGTTGCTCAGAGCCTTATCCTGCCTGACTTTGGATAGCTCTAGGGATGGGGCCTCAACTACCTCCCTGGGCAACCTGTTGCAGTATTCCAGCACCCTTATGGTGCAGAACTTTTTCCTAACATCCAATCTAAATCTGCTCTTCTCTCATTTCAAACCATTGCCCTTTGTCCTGTCACTGCAGGCCTTTGGAAACAGTCTCTCTGCAGCCTTCTAGTAGCCCCCTTCAGGTACTGGAAGGCTGCTATTGGGTCTCCCTTTGAGCCTTCTCCAGGCTGAAGAACTCCAGCTCCCTCAGCCTGTCCTTGAAGCAGAGGTGCTCCAGCCCCCTCATCAGTTCTTGGCCCTCCTCTGGACCATGTCCTTAGGCTCCTCATTCAAACATCTTTTAAACCCCTCTAGGGATGGGGACTCCACCAATGCCCTGGACAGCCTGGGCCAGTGCCTGATGACCCTTTTGCTGCAGAAATTTTTTCTAATATTCAATCTAAACTTCCCCTGGTGCAACTTAAGGCCATAACAAGAATAAAAATACTTAGTCTAAGAGCTGGAGCATTAAATTACAGAATCCTCAGATCCCAGCATGTGGCAGAGATCATCCAGTCCAACCCCCCCAGCTAAAGCAGGAGCACCCACAGCAGCTTGCCCAGGATCACAATGTCCAGGTGGGTTTGGAATCTCCAGACAGGGAGACTCCACAACCTCTCTGGGCAGCTTGCTCCAGGGCTCCACCACCCTCAAAGTGAAGAAGTTTCTCCATATTATTTAGGGGGGAGTGGGGGGCGAAATCTCATGGAGCTGTGTGAGCAGTGCAATGCCCTGCTGACATGAACATCCACCTGCACAGGGGCTGTCTTCAGCTATCTCAGGGATGGTCCATCCTGACTCAATCTGGCAGACTTCCAGACACGTTTTTCTTCCCAAGCAATTTCTACACCCCTTGATCTCAGGGTGTATTTCAGTTTGGAGCTTTGCTTGGTTGGCTTTTGTTGTTGTTTTAATTAAAAAAGCCCATTAATGCAGCTCAGCTGAGAACAAACTGCCAAACGATGAGGCTACAATCTGGCGCAGCTTCAGGTTTTGCTGACGTGATCCAGTCGAAGCAGCTCTGTTCTGAGGTGAATTCCAACACTGGTAAGAGTGCTGTTCAAACATGAGCCAAGACTCCTTTACCAAGATCCCTTCAGAAGAGCCCAAGACTGTAAGAATTGTTGCCTGGGATGAGGAAAAGAGAAAGCACTTGCTGCTTATGTCCTCGCTGCCACGTGACAGGAAGGGATGTGCGGACTTGCTCCTCCACAACTCCCTGAAAGGAGGTTGGAGCCAGGTAGGGATTGGTCTCTTCCGCCAGGTAACCAGTAACAGGACAAAAGGAAATGGCCTCAAGTTGTCCCAGGGGAGGTTTAAGTTGGACATGAGGAATACTTTCTTCCCCACAAAGGTTGTCAAGGCCTGGCCCAGGCTGCCCAGGGCAGGAGTGGAGTCCCCATCCCTGGAATCAAGTTTTCAAAGTGGTGCTGAGGGCCACTGTTTAGTGGTGACCTGGCAGTGCTGGGTTAAGGGTTGGACTCTCAACTTGGAGGTCTCTTCCAACCTTAATGATTCTATAACATTAAAATGGAAATGACTCAAGTGGTAGAGAGACTCTATAAGTCAGCCTTTGTTTGTATGTGAGAGAAAATATGGAAGTATCCCAGTTTCAGGGTAGTAGAGTCCTGCTTTACCAGCTCCATGAGGATATCTCAAGGATTGCCAGTTGTTTCCTAAATGTTAGTCCAGGACATCATAGAATGGTTTGGGTTGGAAGGGGCCTTAAAGATCATCTAGTTCCAACCCTCTTGCCATGGGCAGGGACACTGGATGGTCACTGGAATGTGAACCAGATGTACTGAGTCAAAGCATCCTGGAGACAGAAATCAGAAAAATAGGGGAGAAAAATGTGAGAAGCTCCCAGATGTTTCCAGTGCTCTGCAGTTCAGTTCTCCAAACTAGATTAGCTGTGGGAAGATGGCAAAACCCTGCAGTCATAGGATCATAGGATGTTAGGGGTTGGAAGGGACCTCTGAAGATCTTCAAGTCCAACTCCCCTTCCAGAGCAGGGGTCTGTCCACATCCTGCCTGGGAGGACAGATGGACCTACAAGATTCCTGAAAGCCAAGACTGAGATCAACCTTTTTCTAAGCTAAATACCCCAGACACCATAAACTCACCTGAACGAGGAAGAGGAGCCCCACAGCATGCTCTTGCCCTTCTTCATCAATGTATCTCCCATGCAGCACGTTTGAGAGCAGCACCACTTGGATGAGCAACGCTGTTGAGATGGTGGTGATGGCTGCAGCCATGGCAGTGAGGGTCAGGAGGTAGAGGAAGAAATACTTGGCATTGGAGGCACCAATGCAGTTGTTGACCCACACACAGTGGTGATCAAATCGATGCACACAGACGTTGCAGACACCTGAGGGAGCAGTCAGCAACAGCACAGCTCAGTTAATTTCTCTTTTAAAAACCCATTTGACAGTTTAGGGTAGCTTTTCATCTGAAAAACTCAGAATTCTGCTCATCATTTAGTGCAATGATTTATGATTTCATCAAACACTTGATTTTGATTGCATAGCATAACCGCCCCCCCCCCCCCCCCCCCCCCCCCCATGAAACCCAAAGATGTGCTTCTCATTTCCTCTTTTCTTCCCCAAGACTGCAGCTCAAAGGCTTTGGTTCCTCTGACAGCACAGCCTAGTACAGCACATGAAAGGCAGAGACTGCAGCTCCCAGCTTTATTTTAGAAGGTAACAGCAAATTCTGCAAGAGAATCGTAAGAATCGCAGAATCCTTTGGGTTGGAAAAGGCCTTTCAGATCATCCAGGCCAACTGTTCCCCAACTCCATGAAGTCTGGTGCTAAGCCATGGCCCTCAGCACCACATCTCTGCAGCTCTGAAACACCTCCAGGGATGGGGATTCAACCACCTCCGTGGGCAGCTTGGTCCAGGCTTTAGAACAAACTTCTTGACTGAGAGGGTTCTTAGTGTCCAACCTAAAGCTCCCCAGGGCAACTTGAAGCTGTTTCCTCTTGCCCTGTCACTTGCCCCTTTTGAGAAGGGACCAATCCCCACCTCACTCCAACCTCCTTTCAGGGAGTTGTAGAGAGCCAGGAAGGTCTCCCCTCAGCCTCCTTTTCTGCAGGATGAACAAGCTCAGTTGCCTCAGCTGCTTCTCACCAGCCCTGTTCTCCAGACCCTTCACCAGCTTCATTGCCCTTCTCTGGACCTGCTCCAGCCCAGTGAGTGAGAGCCCCTAAAATGAACCTGGGATTTGAGATGCAGCCTCACCAGTGCCCAGTACAAGGAGACAATCCTTGCTCTGGTCCTGTTGGCCACACCATTGCTGATCCAGGCCAGGCTGCTGTTGGCCACCTTGGCACACCCTGGCTCACCTTCAGCTGATGTTGACCAACACCCCCAGGTCTTTCTCTACTGGGCAGTTTTCAGCCACAGTGACTCTAGGCTGGGGAATTCATGGGGTTGCTGTGACCCAAGGAAGTTATCAAGGCAGTGAAGGTTCTTACTGCAATGTTTTGATCTGGCTGGCTTCTCCATGTGGCATGTAGGACACACAATGCCTTTCTGATACAACACCCCATCATAGGCATGGATCTTCACCAGTGAGGAGTGATTTGATCTTGTTATTATACCTGTTAAAGAAATAATAAAGCCAGTCAAATTTCTGGTGTTTGTAACATCTTTTAAGCTCTTTTTTTGCCCCCCTCACAATCAGCAGCTTACCAGGATCAGCCCAGGAGCAGAGGATGAAGCAGGCCATGTTGCCCACAAGCAGCAGGTAGGGCACCAGCAGAATGAGGAGAGGGAACTGCAGCTCCCAACAGTAAACAGCCACTTCCCAGGTGTACTCCCCATACACAGCAGCCTGCAGGGCTAGGTGCAGGGCCACAAAGAGCCAGCTTCTGCAACAGAAAGGGGACGGTCTAGTTAACAGCATCTTGCTTAACAGGTCAAGTACACTCAGAGGTTATCACCAAAGACACATCTTCTAGGTTTTCAGGCCAGCATGGATTGCATATTAATAGTGTTTCCTCCATCCTGTGGCTTCTCCTGCCCTCCTCCCCACACACACTCCTCTACATCCACCAGGTACATCCACTGCCATTGTCTGGTTTGTTTCCCCCCTCCCATCAGCAAAGCCTCATAATCATTATTTTGGTGCTGACAAAATCTGCCACAGCAATAGGCCAGAAATCATTCTGCTGGAAGAATTTTGCTGTGGGCCTAAGATGTCCAGAGCAGTGGCACAAGCCATGACCCTGGAAGGGTTTCAAAGCTGTGGAGATGTGGTGCTGAGGGCCATGGTTGAGCAGTAACCTGGCAGTGTTGGGTGAGGGGATGGACTTGATCATCCTAAAGGTCTCTTCCAACCCAAACCATTATGTGAATGAGGTGACACAGTCAAAGGGGGTGTGTGGAGGATCAAAGTGACTCCAGCACACAGCACAAACTAGCAAAGACAACTACATCAGGCTCACCAGATAATTGCTCTGCTGCTGGCTGCACATCTGACAGTGTCACCACTCTCTCCTGGACTGTGTCAACAGGAGAGGATCGGCACAGCAGCCAACAACACAACTGCAGCACACAAGCTGTAGGTGTTAGGTCCCTCAGTGTCTGTCAGCTCTAGGGAGCTGCTGTCCCTAGAGGAAAGGTCTTTCAATTACTTCTAAAGCCCCAGGGTTCACAGGACACTACAAAATTCACCTTAACCCAGCAGGCTGCAGGTTGGCAGCTCTGCAGCTTGCCCTTCATCCACCTGGATGTCTGAGCTGCTGGACTCAGACTAAGGGGATTTGAGGGAGAGGATGGGAGTCTTCAGCTCTGTCTAAACTCAGTCTGCAGCTGCCAGAGAGTCTCTGATAGATGTAGTCTCTGACCAGTGCAACCAACATCTGTTCTACTGGGAGCTACTGAGCCACATTATCTTTGTGTCAATATGTTCCAGTATTTCAGGCACCATAATCCCAACAGTGAGGAAGGAACAGCAGACACCAGTGTGGCCAACCTTAAAGGGAATCTGTCAGCCTCTACAAGCACCCCTAATTAAGAGAAAATCACAGAATTACAAAATGGTAGAGGGTGGAAGGGACCTCTGGAGATCATCCAATCCAAGCCCCCTGCTAAGGTAGGGCCACCTAGAGAAGGTCACACAGGAACATGTCCAGGTGGATTTGGAATGCCTATGAGATGGAGACTCCACCACCTCTCTGGGCAGCCTGTTCCAATGCTGTACCACTATTAAAGAAGTTCCTCCTCATGTTTAGATGCAATTCCTTATGTTCAAGTTTGTACCCATTTCCCCTTGTCCTGTCACTGGGCACCACTGAAAAAGCCTGGTCCCATCCTCCTGACTCCCACCCTTGAAGTATTGATCAGCATTGATGAGGTTCCCCCCCCCCAACCTTCTCTTTTCCAGATTCAATGGCCCCAAACCCCTCAGTCTTTCCTCACAAGAGAGAGGTTCCAGTCCACTCAGCATCTTTGCAGCATTTTGCTGTACCCTCACCACCAAGGCCTGTTCCTCTTTGAGCTGGGGAGCCCAGAACTGGAACCAGTACATCTAAGGGTAATACTGAAAGCTTTCCTGGTGGCAGGAGGTCACAGAGTAGCCAGAAACACTTGTAAAAAAATGTCAAGAGCATTAAACAAAAGAAGCAATACCTTGTGTGGAAGAGCCTGTGACACATTCTCTGTGTCACTCTCTGGAGCTGTGTGGGGATTATGAATGACAGTATCTGAAGGAAATGAAAACACTGTGTTAGCTGAACTGCTCATCAGTTCTGCCTAGTGGAGCATTAAGATCAAAACAGGAGTCACCTCATCCCTCAGTGATACATCTGCTGCCAGCTCAGTGGGGAGGAAGCTGGTTTCCAAGGCCATCTGAGCTCAGGCAGGCCTGTTGCTGGGGTTTTCAAATGGGAGAGAGGTTCTATATCCTCAGGAGCCCAAGAGGCACAAACAAACCTATCTGGGTTAATGTGTGAAAGTTCTAAGGAGCTTATAGTGGGTTACAGACTGGGTAACTGGTTAAGCAGGGGATAGAACTGAGCCATTTCCGAGCTACAATATGCTTCATCAGGACAGCTGACAGATGCAAGAGGAGATAAGTGAAGGGATAAAAGCCTGCTATACAACAGGAAAGGGGGGAAGAAAAAAATCTCACAACCCAACCAAAAATCAAACAAACCCCACCAGAACCAACAAAATTCATCTGCTTCAAGTACAGCTCTCAGCCAGTCTGATAATTCAGATGTCAAAATTTCCAATGAAAGAAATCCTTTCCATTGAAGATGGTTAGACACTGGAACATGTTGCCCAGGGAGGCTGCAGATGCTCCCTCCCTGGAGGTGTTTAATGCCAGGTTGGATGCGGCCTTGAGCGACTTTGTCTAGTGGGAACGGGAACTAGATGATCTTTAATGTCCCTCCCAACCCAAAACATTCTATGAATCTATGAACTCCACATCTATCTAACTGCAGTTTCAAACCCAGCTAGGCACAATGAAGAAGAAAGCTGTCTGTGCTGGTCTGTGACTGTGGAACTGTCTGTCACTGCTGTTGAGAAGAGAGATCTCTATAGCAACACGCTGCTCCATCAGCAGCCCAGGAACTGGAGCAGCTGAGCCTATTTCTAGCTGACATGGAAAGAAAATATGCAGTGAGAGCTTCTTGCCTCTGATGTGAAAGACCAGAAGGCAAAAAGCATATGGAAAGTTGAGAATATGTTAAATATTTTCCTCTTAACTGATGCTCCTCGAATCGGCAGCTCAAGTGGCAAATCTTGTTAAAAAAGAGGCACCAGGAAACACAGAACCAGGCAGAAAAGCAACCTGCAGCCAAGTGAAAATTCCAATTTACATGAATTACAGAATCATGGAATGGTTTGGGCAGGAAGGGACCTCCAAAGGTCTAGTCCAATCCTCCTGCAGTCAGCAGGGACATCCTCCCCTAGATCCCCTTGTCCAGCCTCACCTTGAATAGCCCCAGGGATGGAGCCTCAACTACCTCCCTGGGCAACCAGTACCAGTGTCTCACCACCCTCACTGTAAAAGAATTTCTTCCTCATCTCCAGTCTGTATCTCCCCTCATGAGAGGCTCTCATCATGAGAGGTTCCACCCTTACTACTGCCCTGCAATGACCACAGCCAGCCTAGGACAGCCAAAAACAGGAGCTGTGAGACACAAAGGGCTTTTTACTGCCTAATTCACCAGCCAAAAGGGAACTGATTTCACTTTCTAATCCCAATGAGCAGTTGTGAAATTAGGATGAAATAAGAAATGTACCAGAGAGCTGAGATTGTTTAGCCTGAAGAACAGGAAACTGACAGAAAACCTGATTGCTCTCTACAACTCCCTGAAAGGAGGTTGGAGTGAGGCTGGTGTTGGCCTCTTCTCCCAAGCAACTAACAACAGGACAAGAGGAAACGGCCTCAATTGCACCAGGGGAAGTTTAGATTGCATGTTAGCAAAAAATTCTTTCCTGCAAGTCTAGTCAGGCATTGGACCAGGATGTCCAGGAAGGAGCTGGAGTCACTATGCCTGGAGGTGTTCAACAAACAAGCAGATGTGGCACTTTGGGACATGGTGGTCATGGAGGTGCCAGGTAGAAGGTTGGATCTGATGATCTTAAGAGGTCTTTCCCAACCTTTATATGATCACTCTATCCACAGCTTACAACCTTTTATGGAGAAAAAAAATAATATAACAGCTGCAGTATTTTTAGCAAAAGAAACTAGGTCAGACCACCAGAACAAGGTGTGGTCATCACTCTGGCTGCTCAGTTCCTTACCTGGCTTGCACCATTGACACCTCTTGTGAGGAAACTCTCCTTCCTTCCTGAGCAGATGCAAAGTAGAGCACCAGTGGTGAGAAGAAACCCCAAGTAAATCAAGAAGAGTGTCAGAAAGTCCATCCTGAGCCCTGCAATGGAACAGATGCAGCTTATTAGTGCCCCTCAGTGCCAGCTCTCTGCAATAGTGCCTAGACATGGCCATTCTTCACACTACTTACTCACTAAACCACAGGGATGAGGCAGCTGGAAGTGCCCCCCAACCTCCGCCACGACAGCACGGGATCTATTCCGCTGTGTGCCAGGGCAGCTGCCCTGATTGACAGGGGATGGGGGAGTTGGGTGCCCGGCCCTAGAGCTGCGTGTCTGGGCGCTGCCAGCAGCGGGGAGCTCCCCGGCCACACAGGGACGGGCCAGGAAGGCCTCTGAGGGCAGCGGGAGGGGGTCCTGAGGCCCCTGAGCTACCGGGCAGGCCAGGGGTACCCGGTGGGACACAACCTGGGCCTGCAGGGCGACGGTGCCCGGGACTGAGGGACACGGGGCGAGAGCTTGCTGGCTCCGGGAAACACCATGAGAGGAACACCGGGGGAAGGACACACACCAAGGCGGGACAGGGAACTCCCTCAGCGTAGCCACCGGCTGCCGCTCACCGCCGCCCCAGGCCGGCTAATCGATGCCCGAGCTCTGCCCCGGCCACTCGACGCTCGGCGGCGGCAGCGGCGCCTGGCACCAGCCGGAAGCGGGCGGGAGGTTCCCCCCGCCAGGGCCCGGCCCAGGGGAGCTGCGGGGCTGCTGCAGCCTCCGGGGGCTGCGCAGCGGCCTGGCGAGGCCCCAGGCGTTCGGAAGGGCTAAACTGGCAACCGGCTGCCGGCACGGCACCGAGGAGCGGGGCCTGCCCCCGGCTGAGGGAAGCTGGCGGGGTCGGGATGGGGGCGCCGCCGGGAAGTGCCTCCAAATGGAGGAGGAAGCCAGCCGTGGCCTGCTGGAGGAGCTGCCAGGGAGAGGTGTTGCTTGGGCCCTTCTGCCTTGCTCTGCAGCAGGAAACGAAGCTCAAAGCCGTAAAAATAAAAGTTGAATGATCTCTATAATTCCCGGAGGTTTATGTCGTTTTTCGGGGCCCGGTCAGCTCCTTACCGTGGGCCGTGTGCGGTCCGTGGGCCGTGTGCGGTCCGTGGGCCGTCTTGTTCTCCTTCCAGAGGGACTGTGTGATACCACTAAGTGGCATGGTGCATCTTGGCCAGAAATTTCTTCAGATTAATTGCTTTTGGTGAAACCTAAAGCAAAATCCTAACCCCTCCCCCCCCCGTAAATCTGGTACAGGAGCTTTCAATGTTATATTCCCTTTTAATTTGGAGCTTACTCTCACTCTGTCCCTCATGCCCTACAGGATGCTTCTAAAGGTTACCAAGGGAGAGTTTGCTGTTGGGATCTCGCCTAGAAAGAGGTTGGGTGGGATTAAAGCTGCAGGAGTTCAAAGTAATCTGCTGGTTCCTTGTGCGGTGGTTGTCAGCTGAAACCGGTTCGTGCTCTCCTGAGCGCTGTTAATGAGCGGCTGATTGGGTTACGGGTGCCTGGGTAGAGTTTACCATAGAAACTTCAGCTGATTGCTGCCACCAGGTAACTGATCCAAAAGCCTCCAAGCTGCTGTGATGGTTTTGCCAGCTCTGGGTCCCAGTCTGCTGCTGGCTGGAGCTCAGGCACGACAGGTAAGGCCCCCGAGGGGTGCTTTGGCACCCAGAGGAAATTATTAGCTTGGCTGAGAGGAGATTGAGTTTCAAGAGAGGGATCTTTCCTTCCCTGGTAAATTCTTGTCCCCCAACACACCAAACCAGAATCTGAGAGAAATGGAGGTAAAATAGTGCTGAGACACAGCTGTCCTTGATGTTGTGAAAAAGCTATTTTTTATCCCTTTCCTACTGATGAACAAAATTTCTGTGCTGCTCCAGGTACTTCTGTGGGGTTGTTTGGGATGTTGTATGTACCCTGGCAGATACGGTGCATAAAAGGAGGCCTGGGATGGGGAGGACCGGCAGCAGTGTGGGCAGAAGGTGGTTTGTTTATTTGCAGACTGACATGCAGGGTTTGTGTGCCCCTACTGTTGAACTACCAGGAGGAGCTGCAGTGAGTGCCACCAAATGCTGGCACCAGAGGATCTCCATCCGCTTTTTAGTGGTCTAGGCTGTGCTCAAGGAGAAAACAGCCAGCAAATGCTTGATAGCAGGCTGAGACTAAGAAAGATAAAGCTCATTTGGCCCAAGTGTTGTGAAAACCAGTGGAAAAGTCTTTTCTGATCTAAGCTGAGCAAAAGGTTTTCAAGGAAACAATCTCTTTGTTAGCTTGGAATCCCATAAGTGATGTCTTGCAAGAATTGCAGTTTGCTGTCAGTGTTTTAAAGTGCTCAAGTCACTTAAAATGGAGGGAAAAGATGCAATTGCTTCACTTGCTGGGGAAAAAAAGAAAAGAAATTGCAATTTTGTCTACTGGTTTGGGCAGTGAAAAACAGAGGAGATGCCCCGAGGTTTTGTGGGAAGGTGTGTGAGGTCTGTGTCAACATGGGAGGGCACTGCAAGCTCCCCCCAACACACCCTTGTGGCTCTCAGTGAGGAGGAGATTTGTGTTTGTGCAAAGCCATCTCACAACGCTAGCAGAGCACCACCAACACCAGGGCTGGACAAAGAGGACAAAGGAAAAAGAGGAGGAAGAGGGGTCTCCAAGTCCCTTGCAGCACTGACATGTATGAACATGAAGGGCAGAGGAAGACCTTCCACAGGACTGGGCAGAGCAGCTTTCTGCAGCTCTCCTTCATCAGGCTTCCCCCAGTCCCATCTTTCCTGGGGGGGTTGTTTCCTGTCCAGTCCAATGCTGTAGACAGCTCATTCCGTGCTGGTGCCAAGGGAAGACCGTGTTGCTGGGTGGTCCGTGGTGGGATGCAGACAGCCCCTCCTGCTGATGCCATAGCAGGACGTGTAATACCCTAAAACCTCTTAGTGAGCTAAGCCCTGGGATCCTTAAGTGCTGAGGAAGCAGAGAAGAAAATCAGAAATAGCAGCTTAACAAACAGTCTGTACCAATGTGGGGGGTTGTGCTCTGAACCACCCTCAGCTGCTCCCCAGCACAGAGCAGCCTAGCTGGGGAAAGCTCCCTTGCAAGCCCTAGAGAAATTGGTCCAGACCCCCAAATCCCTGCAGAAAACTGCATGTTCTTTGGCAGACTCATACTCCCCAAATCTCTGGTGTCCCACTCACATCTCTGGTGGTGGGGTTGGGGAGGTCCCAGCATGTCCAGCTGTCCCTCAGGAGCAGCGATGCTGTGCTGAGTCTCCGCTGCTCTGCCAAGCGCTGTCGCTTTAGATTTGCCCTGAGGGTGTGGGATTTACCTTCTTTCAGCTCCTAATTCTCCCCAGATCTGCGGGCTCAGGTCAGCACCAGATTCAGCCGGGGCCAGCAAGGCAGTTGGTCTGTCCACGCTTCTCCTTGCATTGGAAATTAAGTTCATTAGGAAAGGAGAAGACAAGAAGGACCTTTTTGCATGGCTGGTGCTGGCTCCAAGCAGCTGGAAGGGCTCAGGGCTCCAGTAAGAAGCCCAGGAAGGGGCAACCATCCTCTGCCCCAGCACAGGAACCATTTCATCCACTCCACACCAGCGTTACCCTGGGGGCTGCGGCAAGGAAGTAGGAGCTGGGGAGATGCCTCCAGGAGCCCAGTGGGTAGGTGGGATGCACTGCCAGGGGTGATGGAGGAGAACCAAGGAAGCTTCAAACCCTTAGTGGGACAAACCTGTTGCTGGTGAGAGCCTGCCCACCTCGCTTGGATGGCTGCAGACTTCTGTAAGTGCTTGAGCTGCAGGTATGGATGTGGAAGGTGTGATGTAGCTCCCCACTGCAAGGTGATGGCTGCTGCTCTGCTGGGCTTTGCTGTGGAGCTCAGCACAGACTGCTGGGGCTGTCCCAGTGCTTACTGGGCTTTTGCTGGAGCCTTCAAACTGGTGCTCTGCAGCTCTGGGGGTGCCCCAGTACTTGGTCACAGACGGATTTCATCTGCTGTTGCCTCGTGCTTCACCTCAACACTTTACCCTCTGGTCCTGGACATCAGTACTTGGTAACATGGCATCAGTTTTGTTTCTGCTTTAAATAATAGCAATAATATGGGTTTTATGTAGCATTTTAACCAGTGCTGCTGTACAAAGGAGGCCTGAAGTTGTGTCTAGGGATGTTGAGGTTGGATATTAGCAAAAATGTCTTCACAGAAAGAGTTGTGTAGCCCTGGAACAGGCTACCCAGGGAGGTGGTGGAGTCACCATCCATAAAGAGGTTTCAAAGATGTGTGGATGTGGTGCTGAGGGACATGGTTTAGTGGCAGTGGCTTAGTAGTAGTGATGGAATTGTGAGTTCTAGGCAAGTGGTTGAACTTGATCTCAAAGGTTTCTTCCAATCTCAAGAGTTCTATGACTCATGGAGATGATTATACTGACAGTGACAGGACATTGTTTGGTCCTTTTTAATATTTCTATCTGAAGGTGACACTTCTGCTGCCCTCTGTAAGCACAGCCCTGAGCTGTTTGCTGCAGCAGAGCAGACTTGGGTTATTAACACAGATTTCTGCTTTAATGCTGCTTTTCTGGCCCATCCTCATGATTCAACTCCCACAGCAAACTGCTCTGCATTATCTCTGCTGAAAGTGGACAGGAGAAGAGCTCCTTTCATCCTCCATAGCCTCTACAGGGGTATTAAACAGTGTTTTCAGTCCTAATGGATTTTGAGCAAGGTTTCCCAAAGGAGCAGAAGAAAGTCTTTTGGTTGGGGAGGGATATGCACCAAGAGCTGGCTTTAGGCTGCTGCTGGGCTCTGTGCTTGAGACTTGTTTTGATCTGAGGAGCACAAAACTCAAGGTGCATTTGTGAGGATGTTTTTCTGAGCCCTCCTGGTCACTGTAATATCATCTGACTGGGTGAAAGGGTCTCTGTTTCATTTTTTAAGTGCTTAATGTGTGTTCAGTAACAGAGGTGGAATAAACTTGGGAGAGGAAAACATCTTCACAGACAGCTCAGATCAAAGGAAGAGAAAATCTACACGTGAATGATGTTAGCAAGTGTCAGAGGATGAAGCACAGAGCTGAAAGGACATCCCAGTGAGCTGGGTAGATCAGCTGCTCTGATTTACCTTGGGCAAAGACAACTCCTGCAGATGGTCAGGGCTGATGTGTCCTGGTTCTCCTTGAGCATCCATGGAGCTGATCGTAGTTCTTCAAAGGAATCACAAACAAGTCCTTTGAAAATCAGTCTTTGTATTTCAGGATGCTTTGAGGAGGTTAATACTATAAAGGCAGGACAGAAATGCTCCTGGGAGAGCTGAGAGGATCTGGGAAGTTTTAATGAACCTGCAGGAATTTTGCAGCTGCAAACTGCTAAAATATTGAGTTTTGGGAATGGCTGATTAAAATAAGGCTGTCCTAAGTCATTAGAAGATGTGTTCATTAATGTAACATGCCAGGGAAATGAAATAATTTTGCTAGATAAATAAACATGAGCATGTGCCCAAATGCTCGTTCCAGGGTTAGGAGGGTGCCAGCAAAGCCATGTTCTGGGTGTCTGTGCATCCCAGACCTTTCCAGCTAACACTGCTTCTTCACTGGTCATGCTGCTGCTACTGCCATTGAAGAGAAGAGGAAACCCAACTTTATTTGGGGAAATATAAAGGGAAAGGGGCACAGCACAGACTAGAATCCCCACCCCTGATGGGATCCACATGGCATCTATGCAGCTGCTGCAGGGTCTAGAGCACAACCCTTGCGAGGAAGGGCTGAGGAAACTGAGGTTGTTCAGCCTGCAGAAAAGGAGGCTGAGGGAAGACCTTCTGGCTCTCTACAACTTCCTGAAAGGAGGCTGGAGTGAAGTGGGGATTGGTCTCTTCACCCACGGAACAAGTGACAGGATAAGAGGAAACAGCCTCAAGTTGCCCCAGGGGAGGTTTAGGTTGGACCTGAGGAACAATTTCTTCCCCACAAGGGTTGTCAGGGCCTGGCTGAGACTTTCCTGGGGCAGTGGTGGGGTCTTCATCCCTGGAGGGGTTTCAGAGCTGTGTAGATGTGGTGCTGAGGGCCATGGTTTAGCGGTGACCTGGCAGTGCTGGGCTGACTTGATCTTAAAGGTCTTCTCCAGCTTAAATGATTTGGTGATTGTCTGATTCTCCTGGAGCTGACATTAAGGATGGAAACCACATATCATCTCCTTTTTTCCCCTCCTTCTTTTCCAGTTGCAACCATGCCAGAGACCAACCAGGGCTGGCCTGATGCCTTTGGTTTCAAGATCAGTGGGACTGGTCCATGCTACATCATCTGGGTGCAGGAGGGCAGCAGTGCAGCAGCCGCAGGCCTACGGCCAGGTGATGAGGTGCTGGAGATTGAGGGTCAACCTGTGTCCTCCCTGGGCTGTGAGGCACTGCTGGGGCTGGCCAGGAGCTGCAGCAATGTGCCCCCCAGCATTGGGGTGGTGTCCCGCCTGCAGCTCGCCCACCTGCCCCCTGCACCGCGGGGAGGCTTTGGCTTCGAGCTGGCAAGTGGCAGCCCGCCGCAAGTGGCCAGCGTCAGCCCTCAGTCACCTGCTGCCGCCTGCGGGATGGAGCCAGGGGATTTCATATTGGAAGTCAATGGGATGCCAGTGATGGTGCCAGAGGTGGTGGTTGCCCTGGTGGGGTCCTGCCATGAGCGGTCTCTGCAGTTGGGGCTGCTGCGGCCACAGCAGGGGGCCAACACGTGCGACCCTGTGGCCAGCGCTGATGCCGTACGGCAGGAGAGGAGGCAGAAAGCACAGGAATTCAGCCAAAAGGTGAGGCTGGGGCCTGGGGTGAGTGATGGAGCTCTGGGAACACCTTCACTAACTGGTTTGGAGTTTCCCACATTCAGCCTCTGCAGCCTGCTTGGATTTGGGGAATGCTCCTGGCTTGGTCTCAGGAGCTGATTCAGAAGTTCACGGCCCCAGAGAATGGTCTGATAATCACCTGCATTTCAAAAGTCACTGGGAGAGTGGATGGGTGGGTGGGTGGATAGATGGATGGGTGGGTGGATGGGTGGGTGGGTGGATGGATGGATGGATGGATGCTTCAAAGAGCCTGGACATACTCTGGGAGATGAGCCCTTTTCACTACAAGAGCATGAGGAAACTCACAGGGGCAGATCATAGAATCATAGAATGGTTTGTGTTGGAAGGGACTTAAAGATCATGCAGTTCAAACTCCCTTGCCATGAGCAGGGATGCCTTCCACTAGATCAGGTTGCTCAACGCCTCATCCAACCAGATCTTAAACACTTCTGGTGTCTGTAACTTCTCTGGGCAACCTGTTTCAGTGTCTCACCACTCTTACAGTAAAGAACTTCCTAATGTCCAATCTCAATCTCCTCTGCTCTAGTTTCAAACCATTCCTCCTCTTCCAATCACCACAGGCCCAAAAGTTGTTTCCCCCCCAGCTCTCCTGTAGCCCCCTTCATGTACTGGAAGGCTGCTTTAAGTTACCCCTGGAACCTTCTCTTCTTCAGGCTGAACAGACTCCCAACTTCCTCAGCCTGTCCCCATAGGGGAGGTGCTCCAGCCCTCTGATCATCCTTGTGGCCTCCTCTGGACCCTCTCCAACAGATCTCTGTTCTTGTGTTGGGGGCACCAGAGCTGGATGCAGTGCTCCAGGTGGGATCTCTCCAGAGCAGGGCAAAAAGTTAGAATCACCTCCCTTGACCTGCTGGCCAAGCTGCTTTTGATGAAGCCCAGGACATAGTTGGCTTTTGAGGTTGCCAGTGCATGTTGTTGGCTCATCCCTCCCTGTTGTGTGTCTGGATATCCCTCCAAAGTTTGGACATGCAATCCTGAAGAGGTTTCAGCTCTGCTTTTGCTGCAAAGGGAACACGCTGATGTGATTACATCTTCATTGTGCTCCTGAAGGCTGCCTGGTGGGGAGTTTGCCAAACACATTGCCTCCTGCTAATTCTAAATTTGATCCTGGTGGGTTTTTTTAATCTTTCTCATTTCCATTTCAAAGTAGCCTTTTAAAATACAGTTATGAGAATAAGCAGACTTGTGTTTTTCTTGATCCCAAGTTAATAAAGGAACAAGACACGCGCGGAGAGATCTGTGGGTACCAGCCCAATCTGCTCAGCCAACCTCTGCATTAAAGATGCACAAAGAGGCACTGAGACTGGGATTCATCATGTGAGGAAAGGATACCTGCTGGCTCCAGGAGATTAGCAGGGGTATGAGAGGTTGTTCTACCCTGCCTCTGTCTTGGCAAATTGTATTACACCAAGTCAGCATTTCCTGGATGATCACAGGAGAGCACTCTAGAAGCCAGCAAGCTGCTTGGATGCTGCAAGCTTCCTGCAGCAGCTCTTCTGCCAACCCTGTTCCAGAGAAGCTGTGGATGCTCCATCCCTGGAAGTGTTCAAGGCCAGCTTGGATGAGGCCTTGAGCAAACTGGTCTAGGGGGAGGTGTCACTGCCCAGGGCAAGGGGGTTGGAACTAGATGATCTTTAAGGTCCTTTCCAAACCAAACCATTCTACAGTTCTATGATTCCCAGTCTAGCAGTGCATGCCCACAACAGCAACGCTGCCACTTCCCTTCCTGCCCAGAAAGGTCACCCAAGATATGGCCCTGGCCAGCCTGGGCAGAAGCAGGTTTGCAGGGCACACATGCCACTGGCTCCTGGCACACAATTTGGCTGGCAAAGGTCTCTCCCAAGGGAGTTAATGGTGCAGATGTTTTAAGTGGCTTCATTTGTTTTCACATGCTGCAGAAAATAACAAAACCCAGTGAGGGGCTTTGCCTCCTCATTTACCTGGAAGCTCAGCTTTGGTGGGTGCTACTGGTACCAGTGCCCACCTGCCCACCTACCAGAAGTTTGGAAGGCCAGAGGAGGCTGGTATCTCACATTTTGTGCCGGCACTTCCCACAGATCCCTCACAAACATGGATTTTCCTACCCTCAACCATTTGGCAGAGCCCCTGTTGGCATCACGCTCACCTGGTAGACAGACTAGTGGCTGAACTGGTGGCAGTGGGGCAGGACTGGAGCATGGCTATGACAGTGAAGCTGTGTCAGATGAGCATCCCAGCAACCTGAGGGCATCACCAGAGAGTGATGGAGGTGATCAAGGTCCCAGTTCCAGGTCAACATCTCTTGTGCACTGCATGCTCAAGGACAGGCTGGGGACTGCAGTGACATGATGGGTAGCAGCACCCTGTTCCCACCCACCAAGCCCTGCAGTCTCAGCTCAGGCAAACATAGAACAGCACATCCTGGGATTCATCCCACCAGGAACACCACGAGTTTGTCATTTCTGCACTGGACCTCGGGACTGGGTAGCAAACGAGTCTGCCCAGGGGACACAGCTGCCTTGGCTGCCCCAGATTTGCTAACCTTGAAGTGCTGCTGCTGCTGCTGCCAGCACCCCCCCGCACCAGCCCGGTGCCAGCACAAAGGCTGCTCAAACCCAGCAGCACTCACAGGGTTGGTACTGGGGGGAATCTCAGTGGTGATGCCATCCCTCCCTGGGGACCTGCCAAGTGGGACAAGCACCTGGAAGAAATGTCCCTGCCCCTTCCCCAGGCAGGGCTAGGGGGAAACAGTGAAACCTGCTGCCAGCACAAACCAGCTCAGGATGGTCCTGGCGAGTCTGCTGCACCCAGCTGGGCTAGAGGCACAGTACCAGCACCCAGTACCCACCACCCAGCACAGCCCCAGGGTGAGAGACAGCCCTCTGGCCTAGGAAGAGGCTGAGGAGGGTCTTATGCAGGGTAATTGGCTGGATATTAATTAGCTAGGAGGGGATGGCTGGAGGCTGCCGCTGTTTTCAGGGCTGGTACTCATGTCCACACTCCCTCTGCCCAATTCCCTGCAGCCTCCCAGAGCTAAAGGCAAGTGGATGCTGCCTGGTATGATCAGGGCATGATGAAAGGCATAAATCCCTCCAGAAGCCCATTGCAGTGTTCTCTGCCAGGAAGGCTCCAGACTGATGTTCCAGGTCTGTGCTGGAGCTTCTCTTGGTTGTGTCCCAGCAGAGTCTGGGGTTTTGGAGTCATGCTGTTGTCCAGGGCAATATTTTTGTAGTACACAGAACAGTACCACCAGAGATGTGTGTGAAGGTCCAGTGGTGCTGTGTGGTGAGTTGATGGTTGAAGTTTCTTTTTCCTCCCCATTGGGTTCCCTTCTTGTTGGCTGAGATGGACACATTTTCTGCACCTACAGTTAACTACTTTGCTGTTCAATGTTCCCTCCCTCTTCTTTCCTGGCTCCCATGCTGTAGGTGGATGACATCCTTGGTGACCAGCCAGAGGTCAAGGAGAAGGTGTTCACCATCCTGAAGCAGTACGCAGCAGAGCGGAAGGTGGAGTACTTGGCCTATGCCCTCTGCATGGTGCTCACCCAGGAGTCCCACCAGCATCTGATTGACAACATCAGGTACAGGGTGCCAGGAACCCCCAGGCTGCTGTGCCAGCCACAAACCCACAGGCATCCATCTACTTGGTGGTGGTGAGGGTGCGAGAGTGGGTCAGAAAGTTCCTGTGGGGAAGATGCCAACCCTTTTCAGAGGAGAAGTGGAGCTGAGCTTGGTAGGTTCTCAGCCTGGCATCCATGTGCCCACCATCCTGGGTAGCTGTCCTGGCCAGTGTAGGGCAAGGGGACCTGCACCTGCCTGTTGGCTGGCACCATATGACCAACTGTCCCTCCCCACCCCTGCCAGGTGTGGTGTACACTGGCACTGTATCAATTGCTGGCTGTCCCCATCCTTGCAAGGTGTGGTAGTCACTGGTACTATACCAGCCTCTAGGATGTGGTGGCCAGCAGCCTCATGGTGACACCTCCTTCCACAGCATAGGATGTGGCCTTTGTTTCAAAGGGAGATGGGATTAACTGCAGAAGGGCTAATGGTTCTCCAAGAACCTGACCAGCAAATAAACCAGGCTCTGCAAGGCAGAAATTGGTGGCAAGCGAGGAGTTGGCATGGGCAGCCAGAGCTGCTGAGATGGGTCCTGCCAGGTCCAGGGACTCCCTCCAGCCAACTACTGCCCACAGCATCCTGAGGTGCCAGGGTTGTGTTCACACATTCTGGGATGCTCTGGCAGTGCTCTGCTTGGGCTCAGGGCCCCTGGGAACCTCTTATGCTGTGGGTGTGCAGCTGGTTGTGCTGTGTGGGCTGGCACCATGGGCTGGTGCTGGCACATGAACACGTGGTAGGGATTACAGCCAGGCTGAGACCACGGCCATTAGGGAATCAGGTCTCCATCTGGCCCTGCTCTGGGTCCAGCTTTCCAGTTCTTGCTGTAATCAGAGGGATTGCAGATCTTGCAGCCACCAGAACAATGGCTCTGGGCTGGGGGCTCATGGGTCTGGTGGTGGGGAGTGTGTTGAGAGCAGGTCAGTAGCCTTTGCCATGCAGCAACCCTCTGCTCTGCTATGGCTGCCTGTGGGGCACACAGGACACCCCAAACCTGAGTGGAGATGAGCACAGACTCCTGCAGAGCCAGGGGGTGTGGGGGGTGTCCAGCAGCTCCCCACCTTGTCTGGGTGCCCATGTCCAGGCTGTCCTGTCCATGATGTATGTCCCAGAGGGACCTAACCTGCAAAAAGCTGGGGCGGATGGCACTGTCACACCCTGAGCCATCACCCCAAATGAATCCCACTCCAAAAACACCCAAACCCACCACTCACAATTCAGGAAAAATCTTTCCCCCAGTGAGATCCATGGAAATGCCCTGCAGACCTTGGGCACCTCCTTTATCTTCATCCTTGGGGAATTTTATGGGATTCTTTCAGCCCTGGTGCAGTGCAGAGCTTTCCCCATGCCCAGCTCTGTGATGCTGTGGGGCAGTGTCATGTTACAGCCCTCCAAGAACAGAGTTAGATCCCATGGCCGATCCATGCCCAGCCCTGTGATGCCATGGGGCAGTGCCCCATTACAGCCCCTCAAGAACAGAGGCAATCTTTGTGCCCACCCCATGCCCAGCCCTGTGTGAAAGGTCAGGGCCAGGGCTGGGGCACGAAACACCAAGAATCAGGCAGCTAATCTGGGTTTAATGGAAATGAAATATTTAGCTCAAGGAGAGGCTTTAGTGTCTGAGCTTTAATGAAATGGAGCCAAGAAAATAGGGAAAAAGAGGAAAAAAGATACTTTGGAGACCAGCAGCTGTGGGTGTGCTGGGGAGGGAAGGCAGCTCGGTGGGTGCTACCATGCATGGTACCAGCTGCTTACCCATGGGGTCACCCACCAGATGGGTTTGCTGCTGAGCAAGAGCTTTGAAGAGCTGACTGCAAGATGGGGAGGGGCTTCAGGGTGCTGGGGGTACTTGTGTAAGGGGAGAATTCTGGCTCCGGCGCTGGCCCCAGGGTTAGAACCATGGAATTATTTGGGTTGGAAAAGGCCTCCAAGATCACTGAGTCCAGCCATTGACCCAACACCACCATGGCTATTAAACCATGGCCCCAGGTGCCATGCCCACCATGTTTCTTGAACACCTGAAAGCCTGGTGACTCCACCACCTCCCTGGGCAGCCTCTATCAAAGCCTGACCACCCCTGCAGAAAATACATTTTTCCTAACAGCCAACCTAAACCTCCCCTGGCACAATTTCAGGCCATTTCCTCTTGTTCTGTTAGATGTACTTTGTTAGAAGAGGCCAACTCCCACCTCACTCCGACCTCCTTTCAGGGAGTTGTATAGAACAATGAAGTCTCCCCTCAGCCTCCTCCTCTTCAGACTGAACAATCCCAGTTCCCTCAGCTGCTCCTCACCAGCCCTGTTCTACAGACCCTTCACCAGCTTTGTTGCCCTTTTTTGGACCTGCTTCAGCCACTCAAAGTCCTTCTTGGAGTGAAAGCCCCAAAAATGAACCCAGGATTCAAGGCATGGCCTCACCAGTGCTGAGTGCAAGAGGACAATCCCTGCTCTGGTCCTGCTGGCCACACTGTTGCTGATCCAGGCCAGGATGCTGGTGGCCTTCCTGACCACCTGGGCACTCCCTGGCTCATCTTCAGCTGCTGTCAACCAACACTCTCAGCTCCTTTTCTGCCAGGCAACTTTTCAGCCCCTCTGCCCCAAGCCTGGAGCATTGGATGGGGTTCTGGTCTGGATGTCTCACCATCCCTGCAGCACAGTGGAGCCAGCCCCAGAGAATGATGTGTGCTGGGGCAATTTGGTGAACAGGGCCCAGCTGAGCTGACCCTATGAGTATCTGAGGGCTTGTCCTTCAGGACCAACCCTGTGGGCACGTGCTTGGGACTACACAGATACCAACCAGCCCAGATTTCCCTAGGGAGCTGTTTTCTACCTAAGATGGCTGCAGTCCCACACACCCACATACTGTGAGCTTGTCCATGCCTCCTACCCTACAAAGCCCAGAGGAGAAGGGTCCTCAGAGGGGCTGGTACTATCCCCATCACCCCAAGTAATAGCTGTTCCCATCAGCCAGGGACTGGGAAGGGATGCTGGGGTGATGGTGAAGGTGATGCCATCAATGGCTCTCAACACTTGCCTTGGCTGACAGCCTCAGGCAAGCTGTCCAAGCCTTACCATGGGTTCCATAGTGGTGCCCTACCTGGGGGTCTCTGGTGGTGCCCTACCAGGGGGTCTCAGGTGGTAGCCCACCATGGGTGACCGTGTAGCCACCACCATGCAGAGCCAGGCGGCCAGTGCATCCCTGTCTGCCTCTGACCCTGGCGCTAGCCTGATTGGATCTTCCCTCTGCACCAGCTGTATTTATTTTCAGGCCCTCGCTGCTGCTGCTGGCTGTCCTCCCTCCCCTGCCTGTCCCCTCCCTGGCTCCCCCAGGGTTTAATGTGCTCCCAGCAAGGTGCTGCAGCACCGAGTAACCCAAGACCCCCCAACTCAGCACACGGATCAACCTGGCTCCGCAGAAACCTCTTCTCCTCTCTCCTCCAGCTGGGCTTTTTTCGCTGTTGGACTGTTGTTTGCTTTGGCTTTTGGTTTTTTTGTTTTGTTTTGTTTTGTTGTTTGTTTGTTTTCATTCTTTTTAGCTCCAATGGATTTCATCCCATTTGCCCAGAATTAAGCTCCTGCAGATTTTAATTTGCTCACATTTTCCTCATCCCTTTGGTTGTGGATAGCAGGGATAAACGCACGTGCCGTGCCGGTTCCTCCCCATTCCCATCCCCTGCCCATATGGCTGCTGTGTCTGTAGGAAAAGTGGACACCCTTAGTTCAGCTCAGGAAGGATGAGATCCTGCGTCGAGGGGGAAGGATGAGCTGTCTCGGGTGAGTAATGAACTGACCTTTCCTGGGGGGCCAAGAGGGGCTGGGAGGGGAACAGCTTGAAAACAGCTTAGTTCTGGGATCCAGCAAACCCTGGCACTGCCAAAAAGCGATGTGCTAGAAGTTAATTAACTCTTAGCACCCGTATCCCGGCGTGGCTGCTCTTGTCAGGGGCGCGGGGAGAGGGGAATCTGTTTCTGTGTTGCTCCAGCTCTGCAAACGCCAGAGCCTGGCTTGATCCCAGGGGAGCTGGGGGGTTTGGCTCCTCTGCTCCCTGTGCCGTGCTGGGCTGTGTGTGCCTGACACCGGTGTGGGGAGGGGAGCAGGTTATTTTGGGCAGGTTGGGGTCCCAGGAGCCTCTCAGCATTGCTCTGCTTTCGGAGCTGTTTCCAAACCAGGGCAGAGGAATGGTGCTGGCTCTGCACCCGGGCTCTCTGCAGTGCTGGCACAGAGGCTACCGGTTTTCCTCTGGGCTCTGGGGGTCACCCAGAGCTGAGCAGGACAGGGGGATCCTCACCTTGCACAGGGTTTAGCACTTGCACCCCACTGCGTGCCAGCTGCCACGGCTTTTCACACTGTGTCCCGTCCCCCGTCCCCCCCCCCCCCCCCCCGCCCCAACTCATGGCGGTGCCAGCACCAGGTTTGCCCGTGCCAGCTTTGCACCAGCTGCCGGCAGCAGCATTTTGGTTCAAATGCTCTGTTTGGGGCGGAATTGGGGAGTGATGGGACTTCAGATCCACCCCCTTCCCACTGTCCTGGTGCATGCCACACCACTGGTGATGCTTACAGGGGACATCATCGCATTAGCGGGGACCTGAGCTGGGGGACGTGCTCCGGAGCCCGTCCAGCCTCTCCCCCTTGGCCGTGTTAATTCCTTAGGTGATAACCCTGGGGCTGTTTAGGATGCTACGTGCTGCCCTGGATCTCCTTTAGGTCCTTGTCGTGGGTTCAGCTTCATGTGTGAGGGGTAGTTTGGCGCTTTGCTGCTTTGGTTACGGTCCGGGTTCTTCTCAATCAGCCACTGTTCCCTGGGGATAACCTGAAGGTGCTGGCTCTCTGTGCTGTGGTTCGGTGGGGAGCAACTGCTCTGATTGCAGCCTCTTTTGATCCCTGGCAAAGAGAAAATCGCTGCCCATCAGGGGTTCCCTTATTAGGGCAGAAATTCCACCCAGTTCATTTTAATAATGCTGCAAACACAATCTATTTGTCTCAGCTTTTGTTTCTCGTGGCAATAAAGGCGCTTGGCATGTCCCCGTATTAAAACACTCCAGCCATCTGTGACTGTCTCTGGATAAGAAATTTCATTTTAGCTACCAGGATTTATATATTATGGGTTGTGCTGCTTCCCCACGGCCATCCCCCACCCCCCCATACCCATTCCTCCAGGGCTGGGGGAAGCTTTCCAGCTCCCTCAGGTGCAATGCAGCTTGCAGCATGGATGACCATACCTCCCCCCACCTCCCCCTCCCCAACCTGCATCGATCTGGCTGCTGCCTGATTCATAGAGTCCTAGAATGGTTTAGGTTGGAAGAGACCTTAAAGATCATCCAGTTCCAACCCCTCTGACAGTGGCAGGAACACTTTTCACTAGACCAGGTTGCTCAAGGTCTCATCCAGCTTGGCTTTGAACACCTCCAGGGAGGTGGCATCCACGAGCTCCCTGGGCAACCTGTTCCAGTGTCTCATCACCCTCACTATAAAGAATTTTTTCCTAACCTCCAGTCTTAATCTCCCCTTTTCCAGCTCAAAGCCATTGTCCCTTGTCCTGTCACTACAAACCTTGTAAAAATTCCCTTCCTGGCTCTCCACACTGCCCATGGACATTGTCCTCCTGCCCATGGCCAGGGCAGACCCACCACGAAACCACAAGGATGAGAATGGAGGAAAAGCAGCTCTGCTTTGTTGTCTGTTTAAAAAATCCCTAATCTGATAGCCCAACATATGTTCAGCTGCACCCCACCACCCCTCCCAAAAAAGAAAGAAAGGAAAAAAGGGAATTAGGGCAACAGGAAAAAAAAGGAAAAAAACCCTACAAACCCCAAACCATTCTATCAGTGAAAAGAATTGGAAGCAGAGTTCCTTTTTTATTGGCTGGGTTCAAATAGGTCATGGCCAAAATGCTTCTGTGGTAAATCTCCTGTTAGGAGATTAATTCCTTGTGATGAATCAAAGGATGGCTGTGATGTTGATTAAATCAACCTGGTCTCCCTGCACCCCCCACCCCCCACTGAGCCCCCACTTTCAGTTTGGGAAATGGTTACTTGGGCTGAGTGTTCCAGTAGCTGAAGCAAGCCATGGGAAGCTGTGTTTGTGCTGGTGTTAAAGCAGCAGGTTGGGGACAGGACCTCAGCTGAGGTCCGCTGCTCTCTGTGGCTCCAAAAGGTGGAGTGTGACACGTCCCCATTCCCAGGGCTGCTGTGGGGTGCTGCTGTGGGGCATGAGTTGCCCAGGAGCTGCTGGTGGCCTCACATCTGTCTGTTACAGTGGCTGTTAGGATCCTATGTGTGCTGGAGGGATCTGGGTGTCCATGTGGCTTATGGGACTGCGTCAAGTAGATATTTGCACCCACCCACCTGGCCACCATTGCCGCTATGTACAATCACTGGGCAGGCTGGAAGCAGCAGAAAAAGCCTTTCTGGTGGGGGGTTCTTTGAAGCTCTTCATGTCCCTGACAGCTGTGGGGCTGCCCTTTCCTCCCAGGAAAAGGTGCCATGTTGCACAGTGTGGTTTGGGCATGGGGATACTGGCTTTGGGAAAGGTGAGAGCACCATGGGGCTGTGTTTGCTGATGAGGAAGGTGACCCCCAACCAGGCATGGGCTGTGGAACTGTGTGGCTCTTACTGGCAGAAAATGCATCAATCCTTACTGGAGCTGGTGCAGGAAAGTGTCATGAGAGGGTGACCCTCCCCCAAAGCTGCTGGTGGGGCTGGGGTTTTTGGTCTGTCCTCAGGAATGAGCAGGGTGGCCAGTAAAGGGCTGTGAGGGGCTACTGATCCCAGTGCATGACCACTGCATCCCACCATGTCTGCACTGGCAAATGGAAAAGCACCCTCATTCCTATTTAATGAATGGTCACATCTGCAGAACATCTGCAGCCAGATGAGTGATTACAGCCTCCCCACTCCTAGGGATAATGGGATAACAGCCCCCTGGATATCTCAGGACAATGCCTGCTGCAAGTCCTGCTGGTGCGTGGGGATTTGGGGTGTCAGGCCAGCTCCTGACTCCCCTACCCATGCACACAGGTAGATCAGGGTGGCAGTTCTCTCTCCAGGTTCCTGAGCAAAAGCCTCCTTGGGTGGGTAAAGCTGTACATGGATGTTAGGGTGGTGGCCTGCTGCCAGGGCAGAGGTGCCACTCCAGACTGGTGACTGCATAGCACAGCTCAGATCTAATCCAAGGGTAGCTCAGTGTTTTAATCCACCCTGGGCTGTGTTTTTCTGCACAACTGACAGACTCAAGGTTTTGTCTCTGTGAGTTGTTTTGGGGCTAAATCATCCATTTTTCATTCTTCCTTCCTTTGCTACCCGCAGATTGTGTCTGATGTTGGCAGCCCTGGGAAAGCTTCACATCCTCTTCATCAAACACCAGGGCTGTGTTTAAAGATGGTGGGTTTGAGATGAAAGATGCTTTTTTTATCTTCTATCCTGTGTTACCCTGTGGGTAGCTGATGCTCCATGTCTGGGTTTGAGCCCATCCCTCTGATCCTGGTCCTGGTCCAGGTCCAGCCTGGATGGCTCCACCTGCACCCAGCAGCCACACACCCACCGCCGCCGTTTGCCTTTAAGGTTTCTCACCCATTACAGCAGCTTGTAATTTAAACAGAAGCACTTTAGAAGTCAACTAATTAGCACCAGGGAGGCATCCCCCCGGAGTTCAGCGCCGAGCTGTGTGCCCTCCTTTTCTGCTACCAGATTCTTCCAGCTGGAAATTACAGCAGCTGCGGGTTTTAGGGGAAGAGAGAGGCTTGGTGGCTGTGAGCAGGGGCAGAGCTGGGGCAGAGCTGAAGCAGGGAGGTTAGAGCTGGAGCAAGGAGGTTAGAACTAGAGAAGAGCTGGGGCAGAGCTGGGGCAGAGCTGAAGCAGGGAGGTTAGAGCTGGAGCAAGAAGGGTAGAGCTGGAGAAGAGCTAGAGCAGAACTGGAGTGGGGAGGTAGTGCTGGAGTGGAGGTTAGAGTTGGATGAGGGAGGGCAGAGCTGGAGGAGAGCTGGAGCTGAACTGGAGCAGGGAAGGCAGAGTGGGCACTAAAGCCCAATTGCTAAAAGAAGGAGGCATTGGGTAGATGATAAACCTCTGGCCAGGATTGAGAGCGTGGCGAGGAGAGGAGGGCAAAGGCAGGCAGGGGCTGAGCCCAGGTAGAGTTTGCCCATCTGGCAGTGGTCTCTGGGCACCGCAGGGGTGCCAAGTGGCAGGGGGGCACCGGCTGGCGCAGGGTTTGGTTGTTGGATCCAGCCATGTCGTGGGCGTGAGCCGAGACTGGGACTCAGCTGCATGAGGATCTGAAGCATCTCTCTTTTGTTCCCACCACACCCTGACAAATGGGAAAGGACCGGAGTTTCTCCAGGCATTTTCGGTAAGGTCTGGGCTCCCTGCGCGGCGTGCGTGGCCTTGGGTGTGCCCGGAGCGCCTCCTGCCCCATCCCTGTGGCCTTGGGTGTGCCTGGAGCGCCTCCTGCCCCATCCCCACAATGTCTCTCATGCTGCTCTCAGCTGTGGGCACTTTGGACTTTGCCTCCTGGCTCTGGCGCAGCCCTGCTACTGACCTGCACTGGCATGGGCTCTTGGTGGGGAGTTGAGCGAAAGTCAGCTGAAAAATTGGGGGTGGAGGGCTGGGGAAGAGCCCATCTGCATCTGCTTTGTCTCCATGACTGCAAAGGAGGGGGTGGTGATGATGGAGTCTTGGGGGGCTGCATGGTGCAGGGGGTGTGATGGAGTGAGCTCTGGAGACCTCTCATTCCCAGCTCTGGCTAAGCACCAGCTCTGGGCGTATTTGGAACTGGTTTCTTCAGGTCCCACTGGGGCTGGAGTCACCACTGCTGCTCTGTCTGAGGAGACACATCCTGCATTGGTGAATCTCAGCACCCAGCTTGGGATGGGACTGTTTGAGTGAGCTTGGTGCCCATCACAGTACATGTGCCCTCAGGAAGTGTGGGTTTCCAGGGGGCTGGGCTGGTGGGAGGCTGTCAGCAAGTGCAGGCTGCAGAAATGGGACAGAGGGGAGCTGCAAGTGTCCACCTGGGAGGAATAAAAATAGTGAGTGTGACAAAGAGCAAGGTATGAGTCCCAGAGCCAAGGAGCTGGGGATGGCCACACTGGCAGACAGGCTCTGGCCAGGTGGACTCCCAAGGGCACTGCTTTGAACTTGGACTTGGTGATCTTGGAGGTCTTTTCCAACCTTAAAGATTCTATGAAGAGGGAGGGAAGGAAGGCTTGCAGGCTCTGGAGCCTCTCACATCCTAGAAAATGCCCTGATTTCACCCCCAAATGGACTAAACTTTCCCAAATAGCATCTGCTGACCCTAGGGCAGGGTCAGTGCAGGGGATTCAGTGCACCCTGTGCTGGGGCTGCAGTGGCCAGGGCTGGGGAGGCTTTTCCCATCCTCTTTTCAACAGGGAACAGAGCCAGGGCTGACCTGGATCACATGAGGAGAAGGAGGGAGAGGAAGCTGGAGACATGAGGTCATCCCTGCATTTCTCCTAGGCCCTCTCACAAACTGCTGGGATGGTGGGGCTGCCCCTGGTCCCACGCTGACCCCTGCAAACAGGGTGTGTGCATCTGTGCTCCCCTCCAACAGGCAAAGTTGGGCCCCTCCCATGGAATGGCAGAATGCTGCAGGAATAGTTGTGGTTTCCTGCTAGGCGTTGGGCACCATCCACGCACTGCTGGTGCTGGTGCTGATGCCAATGCTACATGGGTGGCATTACACCAAAGCAGAGGACAGGCTGAGACATCAACACTGCCTAATGCCACCCCATGTGCTGCCTTTGGTGGGTCCTTCATTAAAGATCAAATCTGAGCACACAGTTTGGACACCAGCACCTGCTAAACCTCAGGATATTGGGGAGCTTGGGGGATGCCACCCCAATGACACTGGGGCTATCTCAGGTGTGCAAGTTCTCTCAAAGGGTTTTGCAGGTGGAAGCTATTTTGCATGCCTTAATAGGGTTATTTTCACTAGTCTACTTGGCTCCTCTCCTGGCTAAGGCACTGTGTGATGTCCAGCCCTGAGCCAGTGCATGGTGGAAGCCTCAAAGCCTGTCCTTGTGCCTGGCTATTGAGCTGGCCACACTTTGCTCCCCTAGCCTCATGTTTGAAGCAGCAGGGAGTGCAAAGTTGGGACAGCCCTGCTGGAAGGAGCAGGCCAGTTTACTTTGCCCAGCTGAAATGGGAGCGTGCTCGTTTCGCCTGTGAGGAACCTGGAGTTCTCCCTGGTGGGATCCCAGCCTGGGACAGAGGCTTGGGAACCTGCTACAACACTGAGGAGATGTTAGAGTGGCCTTCCAGTATCTGAAGGCGGCTACAAGAAAGTTGGGGAGGGACTGAGAACAGCAGATTTAGACTGGAGATTAGAAAGAAATTCTTTGCAGTGAGGGTGGTGAGACACTGGAACAGGTTGCCCAGGGAGGTTGTGGATGTCCCCTTCCTGGAGGTGTTCAAGGCCAGGCTGCCCAGAACCCTGAGTGACTTGGTCTAGTAGGAGGTGTCCCTGCCCATGGATGATCTTTAAGGTCCCCTCCAACCCAACCCATTCTATGGCAGGACTTGCTGCTGCAGCGCCGCATCCTCCCCCGGCACATGGCTGCGGCAGTCCAGCTCCCCCAGGAGCTCCTCACAGCTGGGTCAGCTCTTTATTAGCTCAGTCCCACTCTTTTGGAGTTGCTGCTTCATCCTGAGCTGACTGAGTTACACCAACATGTTTCTGGTTTTAAATTGTCACCAAATGCTTTGGTGTCACCCTCAGGACAGCTTGGAGCTGTCTGCTGCGACCCAGAGCATTAGCTCTTGTTTGGAATTCTGCATTTTGTTGGGGGATGAGTCATAGAATCATGGAATGGTGGAGTCAGAAGGGACCTCTGGAGATCATCATGTCCAACATCCCTGCCAAAGCAGGATCACCTAGTGCAGGTCATACAGGAACATGTCCAGGTGGGTTTGAAAGCCTCTAGAGATGTCCTGATCAATTTGGATCTTGAAGCTTCCTCTTCCTTCTCCTCTCACCTCACTCAGGCTTTTGGGTTCCTTCAATGAAGTTGCCCAAGTGAAGAAAGGGCCCCATGGGAGCACCCCATCAGCCCCAGCCCTTCCAGCCACACATTGCTAGCAGCCACCATCGTCACAGCCACGTCATGATGTTGCTTCAGGTCCTCTGATGTCAGCTGAGACCTCCCTGGAGAAGTGGCCCCTGGGCCGTTTAAAGTGATGGTCACATCACTCCCCGGGTGTCAGAGGTGGTGTTAATGTGAGGAGTGTGCTCTGTCTGGAGGTGAGGAGCACTAATGAACATCACAGGATGAGTTGTCTAACAAGGCAGGCTGCAGGGAGGGGTTGCTATGGAAACACAGGGAGGTAACAGCTCCTCCAGGAGCCCCCAGATGTGTCAGTGAGGGGGCAGGAGTAGGCGAGAGGGGTGTCAGTGTCTTTTGTGATGGCAAAAGGAAAGGGAGAAAGAAAAGGAGAAGAGGAAAAGAAAGAGGTGGAAAAGAAAAAGAAAAAAAGAAAAAGGAAAAAAAATGGAGAAAAAGCAAAAGGGGAAAAGAGAAGAAAAGGGGAAAAAGGAAAAGAAAAAAGGAAAAAGGACAAAAGGAAAGAGGAAAAAGGGGGAAAGTGAAAAGGAAAAGAGGAAAAAGGGAAATATTTAAAAAGGGGAAAAGGGAAAAAAAGAGAAAAAGGGAAAAAGAAGAAAAGGAAAAGCATTTCCTCATGTTACAGGGGTGAACCTTGAGCTAGGGCAAGAGTGGTGCAGATGCAGCCCCTGGGATCCCACTTTGTGCTCAATACACATCCCCCAAGGGTCCCAGTGGGATCCTTACAGACGGCACAGAGGTCTCTTGGCTGCTGGCAGAGTGAGGTGACCTGAAACAGAGAGAGCTCCCAGTGGTGTCTCCTTGTCTGCAGTGTCGCTGTGCCTGTCCTTGTCCCTGCAGTGCCAACATCTCCCAAAGGGTGCGAGGCTCCTGCCTGGCTGTGGTGGGAGCTGGGGGAGTGGTAGAAGCTGAGGCTGGAACCCAGGAGAGCAGAGCTCAGGGCTCCCAGTCCAGAGCTGGGGCAGAAAATAGGGAACAATATTTTGGGAGTCCAAGAATGTGCTGGGGAAGAAGCAGGTCTGGAGGGGGTGTCTTGGCACCAGCAGCACTGGAGGCACTTGCACAATCAGTCATGATTATCACACAGTGAAGAACAGGGTGGCAATGGGATGGGCACTGTGGGGGCAATGGTACTAAATCAGGTCCCCTGTACCTGGTCATCTCCCTGGTTGTCAGCATAGGAGGAGGCTGTTGTGAGCTGAACCTTGTCATGGGTGTACTGGGACCAGCTGGGGCTGCTCTGACCTTTCCTTTCCAGGTGTGGCTGGACTCAAAGCTCTGTCCCATAGCCACCCCAGCCACACTCCTCACTCCCCTCCTTTGTCTTCTTCTCTGGAGAGATTCCATCCCCAGCTGGCCATTGTGATCCGGGGCAAGCCGCTGTGGATGCCCCTGCTTTAGCAGGGGGGTTGGGCTGGATGATCTCCCGAGGTCCCACGCTGGGCTTGTGGGATTTTTGCAGGATCTTCATCCCCAAGAAGCACCGGCAGCGGTTCGACGAGGTGGTGTCGCAGAGCCTGATCAGCAAGCTCTGCCGCTCCAAGAGCGAGCACCACAGCAACCGGCTGCGGCGGAGCCGGAGCGAGGACCACCAGGAGCGGCTGCTGGTCTCCACCCGCGCCAGCTCCGTGCCCCGCAGCCACGAGGAGGTCAGCAAGAGCCTGAGGAAAACCACCTCGCTCATCACCAGCAATGTGGCCACGGGGGCTGCCCGCAGGTAACACCTCTCCTGGAAGCCCTTCAGTTCACGGTGGCAGCGTGGGCTGATCGTGGGTGGTGGCATGAGGAAGGGAGGAGGAAAGGGGATGTCTTCAGTGTGTGCAGTGGGTGAAATCCTTCCTGGGCTGAGGATGATGAGTGCCCATCCCTGGAGGTGTTTCAAAGCCATGAAGATGCAGTGCTGAGGGCCACAGTTTGGTGGTGATCTGGCAGTGCTGGGTTAATGGGTGGATTCCGTGATGTTAAAGGACTCTACCAACCAAAATGATTCTGTGATGCTATGACCTCTCCTTCTTGAAGGTTGGGCATGTTTGTGCCCTTTGTCTCAGCTTGAATGCTATCAGCATTGGTTTGCTGAAACACACTCTGAAAGCCATGGTGGATCTTCAAAAAAAGTAGGAGAACCCCCTTGCTGTTGCAGGAACAAGTGTGAGGAACTGAGATGGGACTCAGGCTGTGAGGGGATGTCAGCCCCTGTGCTGGTTGGGCTGCAAGGTGCCTGGCCATGCCTGACTTGCATCAGCAGCAGTGTGGCCAGCAGAACCATGGCAGGAATCATCCCCCTGTACTGGGCACTGATGAGGCCATGCCTTGAGTTCTGAGTTCAGTTTTGGGTCCCTCACTCCAAGAAGGACATTGAGGGGATGGAGCAGGCCCAGAGAAGGGCAATGAAGCTGGTGAAGGGTCTGGAGAACAGGGCTGGTGAGGAGCAGCTGAGGGAACTGGGCTTGTTCAGCCTGGAGAGGAGGAGTCTGAGGGGAGACCTTATTGCTCTCTATAACTCACTGAAAGGAGGTTGGTGCCAGGTGGGGGTTGGTCTCTTCTCAAAAGGAACAAATGATAGGACAAGAGGGAACAGCCTCAAGTTGCCCAAGGGGAAGTTTTGTTTGGATATGAGAAACAATTTCTTCCCCTTGAGGGTTTTCAAAGCTGGTCCCAGTCAGCCCAGGGCAGTGGAGAGATGCCTGGAGAGGTTTCAAACCATAGAGACGTGGTGCTGAGGACCATGGTTTAGTGGTGACATGGCAGTGCTGGGTTAAGGGTTGGACTCTGAGCTCTTTAAGGTCTCTTCCAACCAAAACCATTCCGTGAGCCCATGCTGCAGGGTACTCAGCCATGCCAGAGGGATGCAGGGCACCCATACACCGAGCTGGCTGTACCCTCCTGCCCTGCCCAGTGGGTGTCTGGGTGCAGGGCTGTGGCTGCAGGAGGACGGAAGGAAGGACAATCCCTGCTGCAGAGGGATTAACCCACTTCCTGCTGCCATCTGGCCAGCCCTCAGCAGCCCCAAGGAGCCCTGCCACTCTAGCACCTGCTCCAGTCCCAGCCCTGTACTCCAAATGAGAAAGCAGAACTTGTTCTGCCAGCGCGTCCAGGGAATCCTCCTGGGAGGGACTGCTCTGCTGCAGGCATATCCCGAGGCCCCAGCTGGCATCTCCAGGGTGCTGGGCTGCAGCCCTCCCACCTTCCTGCCAGCAGGGCTTTTGGTGTGACTTACCCAAACTCCATCACAATCTCCCTCCCTGCCAGCATCGGATTGGTTCCTACAACAGGTTTGCTAGTTGTAAAATGGTCTTAACGATGTTGCCTTCCCCCAGCTCCCTGCAGGGAACAATTCCCAGCTCCAATCAGCCTCCCAGCAGGGACATTTCCTACTGCTCCTTCCAAATTTTCCTAGTGGAATTTGATTTTTCTTCATCCTAGGAGAACTTTGCCCCCTGAAACATCTTGTCTCTCATTCTGTGTAACATGTAAGGGACATCCCATGTTCCACTATAAACCACCTTGGATTTGAGGGACAGTCAGGCATTGGAGCAGGCTGCCCAGGGAGGTGATGGAGTCACTGTCCCTGGAGGGGTTCAAGAAACGTGTGGACAATGTACTTGAGGACGTGGTTTCATGGCCATGGTGGTGTTAGGTTGATGGTTGGACTTGATCTTAGAGATCTTTTCCAACCAAACCAATTCTATGATTCTGTGACTGGATGATGGATTAATTGATTCAGTCATCAATGCAGAGCAAGAGGCTGTGCTCATGGGGTCCTCCCAATCCCTCTCCCTGTGGGCAGGACACACTCTGGGGACTCCCATTTGAAAGCTACTTTGATATCAAAGGGGGCCTTGAGGGGACACAAGGTTTGGGCACTCCTGAAGGAGTGAGAAAGGGAACAAGACCCAAAAGCTGGGCTCTGATTTCACATTTGCTTTGTTTCACCTGCAGAACCGTGCGAGTTTACAAAGGCAACAGAAGCTTTGGCTTCACGCTGCGTGGCCATGCCCCGGTGTGGATTGAATCTGTTCTGCCAGGTGAGAAAACCTCCAGCCACAAGATTCAAAGTCAGCTCTGATTGGAGCTCTGAATTTTAAGTCCTTGCTGCTTGCTGGAAAGCAGCAGAAGGGACAGTCAGGAGGCGCAGTGATGAAGTTTCTTGAGCTGACAGTCTCCTGGGTTTAGTACAATTTACTTTGGCTTTACACACTCCCTGTTTTGAAGGCTGGACAATGTAAGTGCCCAGTGAAGAACCTGAGATCTCACCAGTCTTTGCAGTGCAAGCTGGGCACTGGCATCACTCTGCCTGGTGAATGGCTCCAGCTCACCCAGATAATCCAGCTCCAGTGGATGCCCTGCCCTGGGAGCATCCCTGGTCATGGAGCAGCTGGGGATCCGGGACACAATCCCTGTCTTACATGGAGCCACCAGCTAAAGCCCTTCTTGTTGCCTGTGTCTTTAGGGAGCCCAGCTGAGAAGGCTGCTCTCAAAGCTGGAGACAGGATTCTTTTCCTCAATGGTCTGGACATGAGGTAAGAGCCTCTTCAAAAGGGGTCCCAAGGGGTGGTGATGGCTAAGCACATCCATGTTCACTCATTCACTTGTGCAACAGAAACAAGAGCTGCTCATGCTCGAGAGCTGTCTGCTGGGGTGCACAAGGGGGTTTACCCCATGCAGCCCTCAACTTGACTATTCTTTTACAAAACCTGGCTCTGACAGTAGTGTTGTAGATGATCAGAGGGCTAGAGCACCTCCTCTGTGGGGACAGGCTGAGAGAGCTGGGGCTATTCAGCCTACAGAAGACTCTGTGGAGACCTTAGTGCAGCCTTTCAGTACCTGAAGTACCTACAGGAGAGATGGGGAAGGACTTTTGGCAATGGCTTGTAGTGACAGGATGAGGCTTTGAGCTGGAAGAGGGGAGACTTAGAGTGGAGATAGGAAGAAATTCTTTCCAGTGAGGGTGGTGAGAACAAGTTGCCCAGAGAAGCTGTGGAGGCTCCAACCCTGGAAGTGCTCAGTGTCAGGCTGGATGAGGCCTTGAGCAACCTGGTCTAGTGGAAGGGGTCCCTGCCCATGACAAGGGGGTTGGAGCTGGATGATATTTGAGGTCCCTTCCAGCTCAAGCCATTCTATGATTCTATCATCCCCACCCAGAAGTTAATTCTCTCTGCTATTTGTGCACCACAAAAGCCATCTAAGCAGAGCTGAGTCTGCATCTCACCAGGCAGTGGCTGCAGCCTGAATGTCATGGAGTTGGCCTCCCTGCACAAAAAGCAAGAGCAAAGAGCTAGAAGAGAGAGGATGCAGGATGGGGGAGAGTGATGAATATTTAAAGGTTAAACATCTGATGCTGCTCCTGTCAATGCTCAGGGGCTCACATTTCAGCTGATCCAGCAAACTGCTGGCTGATGCAGCATTGCCAGAAAATAGAGGAGTCAGAGTCGAAGATTGTCCTCTGAGCCTGCATTTTGGTGAGCCCTGCCCCATACCCTTCTCCAAGGACTTTTTTTTATTGTTGCCTGTAAAAATGCATTTTACACCCACTTTGTGGGTTTTTTTTTTTCCCATGCAGAATTAGGACAGGCAAGGAGAGACCTGCAGAACTGAATCATTTCACACAGTCACAGATTGCGTTGGGTTGGAAGGGACCCTCAAAGGTCATCTTGTCCAACCCCTTGCAGTCAGCAGGGATATCTCCAATTAGATCAGGTTGCTCAGGGCCCCATCAAGTTTGACCTTGAATGTCTCCAGGGATCAGGCCTCAACCACATCTCAATTTAAACTGAAGGTTCATCTTCTGTGGCTGAGCAAAACACAAAGCAGCACTGGCATTGCCAGAAGTGCCTCCCAGGGATGCCCTGAAGGTGGACGTCCCTTGCTGTGGGTATACTGGGGAGCCCATTCATGGGGGTGACCTGGGTGCTGCCTCATAGAATCAGAGAATGGCAGGGGTTGGAAGGGTCCTTTGAAGTCTGAGTCCAACCCCTGTGCCAGAGCAGGATCACCTAAAGCAGACCACACAGGAACACATCCAGGAGGGCCTTGAAAGTCTCCAGAGAAGGAGACTCCACCACCTCCCTGGGCAGCCTATTCTAGTGCTCTGCCACCCACAAAGTAAAGAAGTTCCTCCTCATCTTTAGGTGGGACTTCCTGTGTTCAAGTTTCTGCTCATTACCCCTTGTCCTGTCACTGGGAATCCCTGAGAAGAATCTGGTCCCATCTTCCTGACACCCACCCCTTAGCTATTTGTAGGCATTCTCCATGCTAAACAGCCCCAGCTCTTTCAGCCTCTCCTCAGATGAGATGTCCCAGTCCCCTCACCATCTCAGTGGCTCTGTATTGGACTCTCTCCAGTAGTTCTTTGTCATTCTTGTGCTGGGGTGCCCAGAACTGGACACAGTACCCACTTGGAGTTGTTCTTTTTTGTGCAGCCCAGACAAAACCAAGCAAAGACTGTGAGTCCAGGGCATCCCCACAGGGTCCAACATGACCTGTCTCTGAGCAGCAAGAGAAGGCTTTTGCTAAGCTAAACAGAGGGAGCTGCAATCTCCCTGTCACTGCAGCTCTGACCTGGGCTCTCCTGTGCCCCACAGGAACTGCTCCCATGACAAGGTGGTGTCGATGCTGCAGGGCAGTGGGGCCATGCCCACCTTGGTGGTGGAAGAGGGGATTGTCAATTTCTCCAATGGTAAGAGCATGGGGAAGAGAGGGTGTGGAGCAGGAGAAGCTCCAGGCTGGCTCCCCAGTTGGCCATGCAGGAGGGAATGGCCACATTCCATGGGCTCAGCAGGTTTAACGCTGCCCAGAGGGATGCTCCTCCCGCGTGGGCACGCTGCTGCCTGCCTTCTGGGATCAGGCTTAATCTGAAGCTTGGCTGCTCTCCAGAAGGGTTCATCCTACTGTATGATTGTCCTTGACAGCCCTTGCCAATGTCCTTTATGTGCAGTCTGTGCCATGTACTTGACCAAGGTAATCCAACCCTGTGCCTTCATGGTGGCTGTGTGAATCCCACCGCTGTGTGTGGGCTGTGTGCTCTTCACAACAACTGCTGCTATGAATAATTTAGTTTGCTGCTGGTGAGGGAGCCAGAGGGAGAAGAGGGTGTCTGGGACAGTGCTGGTGGCTGTCAAAGTGATAGCAGCCATGGGGTAGGACCACAACTGCTGTGGTTCCTCGGGTGTGCAAGGGCAGCAGGGTTGATGTGTTATTGTGGTCCTGCTGCTCTGGGCCAAGAACTGGGGACTGGCTCTTTCCTCCAGAGCAGCAATGGATTCTCCAGAGCTTCACTTTAGGAGCTCTGTGGTACCAACTTGTTTGCATGGGCACTGGGAACAAAACTGAGCACCTCAGTGCCCCCCAGTACAGAGCCAGTGGCACTTGAGCTGTTCCACTGCCAGCCTCCCCCCCAACCCAAGAAAAGATGGAATTTTGCTCCCACTGCCATGGCCATATTCCTACATGGACAAGAGCATCCTGCAGCCTTGGATGGATTCCTTCTTCCAGCAGTGTGTGTTATCCTGTGCTCACTGCAGAGGTGGCACAGGGACCAGTGCAGATGAGTATGACAAAGCTAGTGACCTTCTGTGTCTCAGGTCACTCACAGGTGACCCCTGGCTGGTGTTGCTTTTGAAGCTGATGATTATCATGAAGTGCTCTGAAACTTGAGCAGAGGCTTTAGAGAGCCAGAACAGGAATATCATTCACATGTGATCCCATAAAATGTGGCAGCAGCATTACAGAAGAGACAGAGCCAAGAGAGCATCCCAACCAAAACACCCCTGCTCATCTCCAGCAGGTCCATGGACCTACTGGAAGAGCCAGAAGCCCCAGAACAGCTGGTCCTGAGTGAAGGCAGGGGTGGTCACCGCTCCAGATGAGCCATTTCACCTTGCCACCATGCTCCTTCCAGTGACTGGTTTTGCTGGGATAACAATGTCTGCAGCAGCACATCAGGATCTGCATTTCTATGGAGCACCTCATCATGTGGGTGCAGCTGTCCCAGCTGTCCCCAGGACCTATCCCTGGTTTGGGGACAGCCTTTTAACCCGTGGTTCAGACCCTTTGCTGTTGAATCCTCTTTTTCTTTCTGCCTGCACCTTGCAGACTCTGACTCTGCTGACTCCCCGAGCAGCTCCTCCGCCCTCACCTCCCTGCAGTGGGTTGCAGAGATCCTCCCCTCTAGCATCAAGATCCAAGGAAGGACCTTCACCCAGCAGCTGGAGCACCTGCTGACTCCCCCAGAGCGTTACACCATCTGCAAAGCACTGGAAGGCTTCTTCCAACATCGGTAACTTGTTGGCAGCTCCATTCCTCTCGTGCTGGTGCTGGCCTGGTAGCAATGCCCATGCCAGAGTTAGTCTCCAAGGTGGACCTGTGAGGCTGTTGGTTTCCCTAGCTCTGTATCTCCTGCCAGGTATCCTGCCCAAGGACAGGGCAGACCATTTGGCTTTTGAAGTTAATTTGCTCACCCTTTAAACCCTCATAACATGACCTTGGTGTGGGCTCTCTTGATGCCTGGCTGTCCCCAACAGCCACAGATCCTGTTCCACCTCCTCCAGTGAATTTCACCACATTTTCATCTTGGTCTCCTCACTCTTCTCAACATTCTGGCTGCAGCAGCCCCTTGGTGGCAGCATGGGACAGGCAGAACCCTCATCCTGCAATGGAGAGCATCTGCCCTACCCTGCTGCAAGGGTCAACACTGACCCCTTGGCAGGCTCCAGACTTTCAGTAGTGACTTTGATCTTTAACTTTTCCACACCATGGTGAATGTGCCATTCCTCTGGCTGTTGGGAGATCCTTGTTGCCTCTTTCCACTGCTGAAACAACCAAACCAGGTTGACCCACTGCTCCTCAGGATCCCAGGCCCTACATGGGCTGTGGATGCACCAAGCAGGGCCAGGCAGTCTCTTACTGGTGTAAAGACCAAAGGGCCAGAGGATTCAAACCCTTGGTTTGAGAAGGACCTGCAGGAAAGCCCTCAGTGTTGAGGTTACTGATGGCAAGAGAGAACAGAAACTACCAAGTACAAAGCCATGAAACTACCTCTGTGCACCATGGCTCAGGCCAATGGCTGCACCACCCCACAGCATCCATCCCCCTGCCCTTGGAGAGGCTGGGTGCTGCTGGACCCATGGGTGCTGGGGGAGGCATGGCTGTGTAAACTTCCCCAGCACCAGCTGAGTGAAGCCTCTTGAGGTGTAGCCATCACTAACACAGCCCTGGTAAGGCAGAAATCACTGAAATTGTTGCTCTGTCCTCTTCTGAGCCTGCATTGCTCCTAGGGCTTCCCCAGTTGGACATTTTCAGCCTGAGGGATGGCAGCTGGGGGAACAGAACTGGTCCCTTGCATCTGCACCCAGGAAATGCAGACCTGATCTTAGTATAGTATAATGATTGAATTGTCTTGGTTGGAAGAGACCTTTAATATCATCAAGTCCAACCATTAATCAAGGTCACCACCAAACCATGTCCCTCAGCACCACATCTTCACAGTTTTGAAACCCCTCCAGGGATGGGCACTCCATGGGCCCCGGGCAGCCTCTTCCAGGGCTTAACAACCCTTTTGGTTTCTTCTCTACAACATTTTACCTTTCCTGAATAGGCTTCTGACAGCCAAGAGCTGTGTCCAGCTCCACAGAAAGGGCAAATCAGGCCAAAACTAGGAGAAACCTAGCAACTGGCTTCTGTCATGCTCTGGATAGCTCTAACTGCTTCTCATCTCTGAGAACAACCCCAAGACACATCATTAATGAAGTCCTTTCAGCTTCTGAACCTCCTTATTTTTCAGCTCCCCCTCTCATATTCCATCTCTACCCCTCAGGAGGCAGCAATGGTCCATCACCTTTAGGCATCTTCATAAGATGTCTTTACTGTTACCTCCACAGCAGTTGCAGTGAGTGTTGTATCATCTCTGCCCCAGTTTCTCAGCAGAAAAGCATCCTGACCTTGGTCTCAAAGCATGGTAGATAAACTTGCTTTCCTGTCCCATGGCCAGTTAGGTAGTTTCATGACACCCAGGACACCCTTCTTCCCCCACACTGCTTTATCCTCCTCACTGAGTTGAGTGCTCAGTCCTGCAATCCTCAACAGCCCTTTCTTCTACATACCACTGAGCCAAGGCCAAGCCTTCAGATCAGCCACCCTCTCCCTGAGCTTCCTTACCTGCTGGTGGCCAAAATTCGTCTCTTTGCAGACTTTCTTTTTGCTTCCTGGTGCTCCCCTACTCCTCTTACTCCCCACATGCCCTGGCTGACTCAGGAACCAGGAGGTTGCTCTCTCCACTAGCACCAGCTGCCCAGCTCCACTTCCCCAAGGACTCCATCCCTCACTGGCAGCCCAGCATCTCCACGTGGAGATGATCTCTTTGTACCCAAATCCCAGAGGCAAAGCCAGCACCAAGGCCCAGACTGAGGGACATGGTGTGGTGGGGCTGTGCCTGAGGGACGTGCTGACTGCTCAGCCCTCTCTCCTGTCCTGCAGGAACATTGACACTCTGATCGTGGACGTGTACCCAGTGCTGGACACACCAGCCAAGCAAGTCATTTGGCAGTTTATCTACCAGCTGCTGACCTATGAAGAGCAGGAGCACTGCCAGCAAAAGATTGCCAGGTTTCTTGGTTACAAGTCTTTGGCAGGTGAGAGGAAAGCCCCTGTGCTCCAGCACGGATACACCATGTCCCATCAGGACCCTGGGAGCAGGCTGGGATGGAGATAATGCAGCCAGGTCTGCCTGGCTCCTGCCCACACGGTGCCAGCACAGGATGTAGAGCAGCATGGAGGAGTTTCCAGTTCCTGGTGCTGACAAGGTTGATCTGTAAATGTCAGGAGGGAGGTTACCATCTCTGCACCACAGGGCTGTGTTTTGGAAGGAATCTCTGCACAGAGAGGAGAGATGCCACCTGAGAGGTTGTCTCTGGGAGCAAAGGCTTCTGGAAGCTGCTTGAGTTGTTAGTAGGTTAGGAAGTCCTGAAACAAAATTCCTGGTTTAAGGGCAATGTTCAGAATAGAGGGGCAAAATAAATGTCCCTCAGGATGTTTCCAGTGGTGTCCCTCAGGATGTCTCCAGCAGTCAGATGTGCACAGGTATCCGTGGTTAGATGAGGTGGGGAGTGTAGCTCCTCCAGCAGCATTGTGTCTGCCTTGGAGTGATGCTCCTCCAAAAAGACTTGGAAGGCTGTTAGTGATCCTTCTCCTCCCTGGTACTCTTCTCTTCTCCCCATCACCTGTGGCTGTGGCAACACAAAGCCCAGCCACGGTTTGGTGAGGATTTTGGGCTTTGCAGTTAGCCAGCAGAAGAGTGAAGGGCAACTGGAATGGAGTGTCTTCATCTGTAAGTTGGGTTTCTTTGTTGCTTCCAGATTCTCCTGTTCTAAGCTGTTTACATTGTGTTGATGTAAGGAAGAAGTTCTTTACTGTGAGGATGGTGGCCCAGGTTGCCCAGAGGTGGGAACTATTCCAGGTCACATTGTGTGGGCTCTGAGCAGCCTGCTCCAGTTGCAGATGTCCCTGCTGACTGCAGGGTGGTTGGACTGGATGGGCTTCAAAGGTCCCTTCCCACCCAAACCAGTCTGGGATTCCATGATTTTAGACTCAGTGTTGAGATGTTGGTTGCAGAGAGGCTTTTGGAGGATCAGTCACTTCAGCACGGCTTTTCTCACAGGGAGAAACAGCTCCAAATCCTGGAGCAAATCCTCCCTGCTGTGCATGGAACCCTTCTGGGTTGGTTTGTGTGTGCAGAGTCATGCCCCAACCTACCTAATGAGTTGTATCTTCTGAAGAACTTAGCCTCCAAAACTGGTTTGTAAACTCTAGAAGACCTCAGAGGGATGAAGATATTGCAGCTTTCAGCTGGATTTCAGGAATACAAAGCAGATGTCTCCAGTCCCTGGCAGAGAAGGAAAACATGGGAGTGACTCTCCCAGGACCAGGTTGTTCAGGCTGTTGTCCCAGGTCACAGGCTGGTCCCTGACTCCTTTTAACTTCTCAGGTGAAAGGAGCAATCTCTGACCAAGTGAAGTTCTGGTTGTTCTGGTGCATGATGTGTGTGTCCATGTGTAGAAGGGCAATGGCCAGAGATCCCTGAATTTGGGCTAGTCCCTCACCTGGGCTTCTTCCAAGCTCAGCAGTGATCTCTGATGTCTGTGTGCCTCGGGCTGTTCAAGCACTGGTCTGTTGGACCCCATGAAGACTGATGCTCTGGCATCTTCATCCTGCTGTAAGCCTGAGGTTGCTCTGAACTGCTCCTGGACCATTCCATCAGATAACGTGGTTCTTCCAGGTAGCAATTCAGCACTGGTCCCCACTCCCATCTTGTCCCTTGAAGGCAGGAAGGGGTTAGCTGGGTCCTGCTGGACCAGCCTAGCTCAGAGTTGGAGTTTCACATGCACCATAAGCTGGTGGATGTCAATCCTGCTGGAAAAGGCAGTTGCATGTCCCATCTTTGAGCACCCATCCCCTCACTGTGTGCTGGTGGGAACGTTTATAACCCACCCTGCTCCTGGAGCCAGCTTGAGGCCACCCTCATAGGATTAGCATGGGGTAATGGCCAAGTGCAGGGCTCAAAGAGCAGCTGCAAGTCCCACAGCCCTGGGGAGCCCCATGAAGAGGAACACAGGAGCTGTGGGGTCCAGCACACTCTGGCCATGCCTCACAGTGTCTTCTGTTGCAGCTGAGCCAGAAGCTGAGGAGCGCTACCGCAGCTCTGTTCGAGGAACATCCCTGTGCCGGGGCAGCCTCCGAACCCCCCACCCTGAGGAAGGGGGGGCAGCAGGTAGGTGGCTGGGGCTGTTCTTGGGCTGAGGGGTGCAAAAATGAAGCCAGTATTCAAGATATAGCCTCACCAGTGCCTAGTACAGGGGGACATTCCCTGTTTCCCAGGCAGCTCCATGCATGGGACTATCAGGATCCCTAGACCTGGGACCTCCTGGTGCTTTGCTGTGTGCCTGGGTAAGGATCACAGCTCTGGTCCCCATAGGAGATGGGGGGACCAAGATGGGTCAGGACCATCAGAATCCCTGGGGAGCAGAGGCAGAAGGAGAGGCTCCTGACTGGTGTGTCTCTTCCTTCTCTGGCAGGTCAGAGTGACACCGTGGAGGTCCCTGTTCGCCTGATCCCTGGAGAGAGACAGGCTGGTGATGGCACATCCCTCCCAGAGACACCCAACCCCAAAATGGTGAGATCTCATGGGGCTGGGAACACCTTTGGGAACAGTTTTGCTGGTGTGTGGGACTGTTGTGTTCACAGGGAGGCTCAACAACTTGAGTCCTTTCATTTTAATGCAAGAAATGAGGAAAAAGGGATCAGGGGAAGGATGTGTCTGCACCTGAATACCTCCTGGGGCGACAACATCCTCAGATGCTTGTCTCAGAGCTCAGTTCCCTGGGCAATCAGTCACCTTGAGTAAGGCTGGTGACTGTCACTGTCTTCCTCTGAGTGAGAAGAGCTTGGGGAGCTTCAGAAGAGGCAGAATTAACTTGGGGTGGAGGCCTCCTTTAAAGAACAAGAGATTGGAAGCTGGTGGGTCTGTGGTGGCTTTCCTGTCCCCAGGACATGTCAGGTCTCTGGTGGCTCCCCAAGTCCTGCCTCCATTTGGACATGGGCAGCAGCTCTTCTCTCTTCTTTTCAGATGTCAGCTGTCTACGCTGAGCTGGAGAACCGCCTGATTGGCAGCTTCGCTGGCAAGATGGGAAACACTGCCCTGCACAGAGCATCACCTCCTGCCCCAGAGCTGGCACATGCTGCAGGTACCTCCCATGGCATGAGAGAGGGTAACAAAGCTGGTGAAGGGTCGGGAGAACAAGTCTGGTGAGGATCAGCTGAGGAACCTGGGGTTGTTCAGCCTGGAGAAAAGGAGGCTGAGATTGATCTTCTGGCTCTCTACAATTCCCTGAAAGGAGGTTGGAGTGAGGAGGGGGGTTGGTCTCTTCTCCCTGCTGTTGGATGATAGCACAAGAGGAAATGGCCTCAAATTGTACCAGGGGAGGTTTAGCTTGGATATTAGGAAAAATTTCTTCACCAAAAGGGTCACTGAACCAGGCTGTGAATCCTGGTGGATTTTAAAAGACGTTTGGACGGGGAGCTTGGGGACGTGGTCTAACAGCTGTATTCAGGGAGAGCTTAGAATCATAGAATGGTTTGGGTTGGGAGGGACCTTAAAGATCAACTAGTTCCAACCCCCCCACCATGGGCAGGGACACCTCCCACTAGACCAAGCTGCTGAAGGTCTTGTCCAGCCTGGCCTTGATGTTAGTTTTCGGTTGGACTCGATGATCACAAGGTCTTTTCCAAGCAGGCTATTCTGTGATCCTGCGATCCAGTGCTGTGCTGGGGCTCACCACACCCCATGGCTTGGGGCTGTGGGGAGCAGCCAACACAGGACAGCCTCAGAAGCCGTGCTCTGTCCCCCCAGGTGCTCGCAAGGCAGGGATGGGGCTGTCGTGGCCGAACGAGGCGCTGGGCTCCCAGCAGTGCTACTACCGGCTGCACAGCAGCGTGGCCTCCCCCTGCAGCACCGAGTCCAACCCCTACGTCAGCCTGGACAGCAGCCCGGCCCCGTCCCCCAAGCACCGTCACTACTCCCTCAGCCCTCTGACCAGGAGGAAGAAGCTCTTCACCTTCTCCAGGCCACCCCGCAGCCGCGACACCGACCGCTTCCTGGATGCCCTGAGCGAGCAGCTGGGACATAGAGTCACCATCGTGGATGACTTCCTCACCCCCGAGAATGACTACGAGGAGGTGAGGGTGGTGCAGGCCCTGTCTTTGCCGTGGTTGTGGAACCATCACCCATTGTGCAGCCTGCACCTCTGGGGACGTGTTCTGGAGCTCTGTGGGTGGTGGAGGGAGATGGCAGCTGCATGACTTGGGCTCAAAGCACACCTGGAGTGTTGTGTCCAGTTCTGGCCAAGTTCAAGAGGGACAGGGATATACTGGAGAGTGTCCAATGGAGGCTATGGGGATGATGAAGGGACTGGAATATTGGTCTGGTGAGGAAAGGCTGAGAGATATGGGGCTGCTTAGCTTGGGGAAGAGCGCCCTGAGAGGGGATCTTATTAATGTTTACAAATATCAGAGGGGTGGGTATCAAAAAGAAGGGGACAGACTCTTTTCAATGGTATCCTGTGATAGGACAAGGGACAACAGGCACAAACTGGAACCCAGGAGGTTCCAGCTCAATATGAGGAAATAATTCTTTAGTATGAGAGTGCTGGAAGCCTGGACAACACTGCCCAGAGAGGTCTCCTTCTTGGGCCACTTTCAAGAGTCACCTGGATGTGCTCCTGTGTTACCTCTAGCTGACCCTGCCTTGGCATGGGGGGATGGACTGGATGATCTCCAGAGGTGCCTTCCAACCTCCACCATTCTGTGACTCTATGATCTATGATTCTACAATTCAAGACCCCCCGAGGGCTGGATGGGTGGAGGATGAGGTATCACCTTCACCTTCTCCTCTATCCCTCACCTAGATGAGTTTCCATGATGACCAGGGCAGCTATGTCACCAACGACGTCAGCAGCAGCGAGTACATCAGCAGCAGTGATGAGGGCAGCTCCCTGACCTACTCCACGCTCTCAGACCACATCCCCCCTCCACCACTCAGCCCCCCACCTCCACCACCCCCCCTGCAGTTCCATGACCCCCAGACTGTCCCCAGCAAGGCAGAAGCCACCAAGGCCAGCATATCACCTGCCCCTAAATCCCTGGTGGGCCACCTGCACCCCATCCCACCCCCTCCACCCCCACCCCCACCCCCTCCAGTGCCCTGTGCCCCACCCCTGCACCGGGGACTGCTGCACCGCCGGAGTGAGTCCAACCACATGAGCGTCAAGAGGCTGAGGTGGGAGCAGGTGGAGAACTCAGAAGGAACCATCTGGGGACAGGTATGGCCCTGGCAGCAGGGTGGGGGGCAAGGGGCCAAAGCATGGCTTGGGGAGGGGTTCCCTGTGCCCAGGCTATGCAGCATCCATGGGCACTGCCCCCAACCCTGCCCGGAGCACTCCTCTCCCTGGAGCATCGTGTTCTAATCTCTTGTTGGGCCATCCATTGAACACCTTGGCCAAGGGAACGAGCTCTGAAGATGCCATGATGCAGAAAGCCTTAAGTTTCTTCTCATCCTTTTAATTATTTGGACCAAAACTGATGGGGTGAGAAGAGGCTCTGGAAAGCAGCTGAGATGCTGGTTTTGGCTGCAGCATTATGAGGAGCACTGCCTCTCCTGCTCTTTGAGGGCTGACATGGACAGAAGTTGCCTTCAGACACATTCTGCAGCTGCAGGAGGTTTGGTCAGGGGGAAACCATGAGGATGGTTGAAAGCAGAGTGACAGGGAGAGCACTGAGGCAGGGGAGGACACCAGAGGGGGAAAGCAGAGGTAAGGAGTGAGTCAAGATGTGATAATCCCTTGGCATTATGGACCTGAAGTGTTAGGGACCTCGAGGTGGATTCCGGTCCCTGTAGGGAGAAGCTGGAGTCTAATTTCCAGCTTCTGTGTCTCTCATGGTGAGGAATGTGTTCAGACATCCCATATTCTCCATGCCTTGAGCAGCCAGAGAAGAGCTGTGGAGTAATCTTCTACTCCCACAAGCACCCACCATGTAGAAAGCCCTTGAAGTCCTGCAGCTCCCTCTCCTGACAAGAAGCTTCTTCCTGGTGATTTTTTTTTTGCATGCAAAACATTCTCCAAGTTTCTGGAATTCTGACTTTGTCCTCAGTGAAACCAGAGGGCCAAGTAGCAGGTGGAAAGAAGGAGCGCTCTGCAGGCTTCCAACTGAGTCAGAAGCTAAATGAATCCATGGTGCTGTCCCACCAGTTGTGGGGTGTGAGGAAATGGGGTGAATCTCCAGGTTTCTTCCTCCTGTGTCCCACCAGATGTGCTCAGGCAATTGTGTAGAAACTACCTCCAGAGAGGTGAGAGGTTCAGCAGGCTCTGGTTTCTGCACAGGGTTCATGATGACAGAGTCTCCAGTTACGGGGCAGTGCCACTGACCTGTCCTGGTTTCTTCTGGGGACACCAAGTTTAGTGTGGGGTGGAGGAAAGGTGGCCCAGTGAAGGTGGGCAGTATTGTGCAGCTCTCTGTGCCAGATTGTGACTCTTCCTCCTCCTGCAGCTTGGGGAAGACTCAGATTACGACAAGCTGAGTGATATGGTCAAATACCTTGACCTGGAGCTGCACTTTGGGACTCAGAAGCCTACAAGTAAGTACCTGAGCCCTAGAGCAAGGTCCTGGTGCTGGCCAGAGACTGGGGCACTGGGAGGAACTGGGGCTTGGTGGGCAGAAAAGCAATGTCTGGTCCTAGCATCACCTGTGGCACAGAACTCATTCATCCTGGGGATTTGTGGCTGGTGGCACAGCAAATCATTAAGGTGGAGAACATCTCACTGGCTTCCTTAATCTTGGCTGGCATTTGCTGTCTTCACACCACATCCCAGTCAATCAGGGCAGTGAAACTCAGCTGGAGGCTTTCACTCCCTGCTGTGCTGCTTCCCAGCTCTCACAGCACCAGCCTGGCCATCCCCATGCCACTGGGAACATTGGTGTGCCAGCACCACTGCCCAGAGCCAGCACTGACAGTCAGCTGGGCTGTTGGCATGTGTGGACAGTGCTGCTGTGGCCATAATGGCTGCAGGTCAGGGCTGCAGATCTGTTAGTTGGAGAACTCAGCCCTCAAAAAGCCATGAGAACATTTCTCCATCCATGGAGAATATCACAAGCAACATTTTCCTCTATACACAAAGTTAGTTCCCCTGAGAAGCTATGCATGGGGTGCATAGCTCCCTGCCAGTGCTACCTCCCCTGTCACTCTTGAGTTGGTGTCTCCTGCAGACCCACCAGCTGGGATCTCCCACCCAACAGGGTGTCTGGGTGCTGCAAACCCAGAGAGAGGGTCCAGGCCTGGGGTGCTGAGCTGACTTGAGTTGGAAGGGACCTTACAGATCATCTAATTCCAGCCCCCTGCCCTGGTCAGGGACACCTCTCACTATTCCAGGTTGCTCAAGGTCCCATCCAGCCTGCCCTTGAATACCTCCTGGGAGGTCCCAGATACAGCTAGGACTGGCAATGGAATGGGATGAATCTGGAGTCTTCTTAGGGGATATCTTTTTCTTTTTGGGGGGGTGGGGTGGAGGGTGTCTGGGATTTTCTGTGTTTTCACCTCTTGTTTTACCTTTTTCAGCTCCAAGTGAGTCCTCCACTGAGGAGATCTTTGAATTGCAGAATTCAAGGACTCCTGGACCCATTGCTGTGTGCAAAGCATCACTTCTCCTTTCATTCATGGTTGCACTGTTTTCAGGACAGATATATATATATATACACTTTTTCCCCCACTGGAGCCAGCTGAACCTATCCTTACCCATGATTAAATCTTTCAGTTTCTCTTCCAGAGCCAACTCTCATGCCTGAAAACTTTAAAAAGAAAGACGTGGTTGAGATTTTGTCTCACAAAAAGGCCTACAACACATGTAAGTAAAGAGCAGCGTGAGCCTACCCCTCAAACGGGCCCAGAGGTGGGACCAGGGATGTAGAGAACTGGAAAGGTAAAAACAAGGAGGCTACATGAGCACAATCCCATGAGCACAACCCCAGCACAGCTCTGCTGATCTGGGCTGTTCCTGCAGCCCAGAGATCCTCCAGGCTGGGCTCAGCCCCAGGAGAGGGGAAGGAGAAAGCTTTACAGGAGAGATGGAGATGGGATGTGACTCATTGGCCTGGAGAGGGACAGAGTTTGCATGGCCCTACAGGTGAAGGATCAGTGCTGCTTCTCCTGGATGTTCTTCTGGTAGGAAAGAGGATGGGAGGGCTTGGTGAGACCCTGGTCTCCTAGCCATGGGGGGGCTGTGGGAGAGGAGGAAGCACTGGGGGTGGTTTCCAGTGCAGCCCAGCTTGATGCATTAGTTATGTACAAGATGCATTAGCCTGGGGGGTCTGCAGGACCTGAGTGACTCCTCGAGGTCCCCACACAGCCTGTGCAAGGTCTGAGGAACAGAAGGCCCTTCTTATCCCCAGGGCTGATCCTGTGCCAGTGTGGGCACATGGGGAAGTCCACGTCACTCTCACACCATGGAGAAACCAATCTTCTCCTCCTGGCCCCATCCTGCCCGGCAGCTTGTCCCCAGCACAGCCATCCCCCAGGGTCTTGTCCTCATCCCCTCCCAAGTGACACATCTCCCTTGTCCCCAGCCATCCTGATAGCCCACCTCAAGCTCTCACACGCCGAGCTGCGCCAGATCCTGATGACGATGGAGACGGATCGCCTGGAGCCTTCCCACATCAAGCAGCTCCTGCTCTATGCCCCAGATGGGGAGGAGGTCCAGCGCTTCCAGAGCTACAAGGAGAACCCCAGCAAGCTGAGTGAGCCCGACCAGTTTGTGCTGCAGGTACCCATGGGCAGGGACACACTCCAAGAGGAAAGAGATTCATAGATTCACAGAATGGTTTGGGTTGGAAGAGACCTTAAAGATCATCCAGTTCCAATCTCCCTGCCATAGGTCTCCCACTAGCCCAGGTTGCTCAAGGCCTCATCCAACCTGGCCTGGATCACCTTCAGTGAGAGGGCATCCGCAGCCTCCCTGGGAAACATGTTCCAGTGTCTCACCACCCTCACTGGCAGGAATTTCTTCCTAATCTCCAGTCTAAGTCTCCCCTCTTCCAGCTCAAAGCCATTGCCCCTTGTCCTGTCACTACAAGCCTTGTAGAAAAGTCCATTCCCAGTCTCCTGCAGACCCTGAACAACCCCAACTCCCTCATCCTGTCCCCATAGCGTAGGTGCTCCAGCCCTCTGATTGTCTTGAGATGTCCATGTGCAATGTCCCTGGGATGTCCTGCTGCAAGTAAGCTGGAGGGGAGGAGAATACACAGCAAGAGGAAGCAGCCAGTGGGATGCTGATCTGCTTATTGCTGTGGGATGGGGAGAGCTGGTGGCACTGGTCACAGGGACTGCTGGACAGTGCTGCTCAGGCTGAGTGATGCTCCAGCAGCTGCTCCATGGTGTCACCTCACTCACAAATCCATACTGTCTTCATGTGCAGGGAAATACACCAGGAAAAACACCTTCTAGGAGGGGTTGTGGCTCTTGGGGATAGTAGGATTGTGTCCCTCTTTTGTTCTCAGATGTTGTCAGTCCCAGAGTACAAGATCCGCCTGCGCAGCCTCCACTTTAAGACCACTCTGCAGGAGAAGACAGAGGAGATCAAAGCCAGCTACGAGTGCATCTGCAAGGCTTCTCTAGAGCTGAAAAGCAGCAAGAAGCTGGCTAAGATCCTGGAGGTCAGAAGAGTCTTTCCTTCTGCTAACAGCCACCGGGGGTCCCCAGTGTCCACGGGAGAACCTGCAAGGGACCAGCAGCTTGAGGGAAGCTCACAGGAAGCTGAGTGAAGCTCCAGCACCGTAGTTGTGCCCTGGGAGCCCCCAGGGAGGATGAGCAGGATATGGTTTTAGTAGGGATGTTCTACAAGCAGCAGAAGGCACAAAAATCACAGAATGCATTGGGTTGGAAGGGACCTTCAAAGGTCATCTTGTCCAAACCCCCTGCAGTGAGCAGGGACATCTACAAATAGATCAGGTTGCTCAGGGCCCAATCAAGTTTGATCTTGAACATGTCCAGGGATGGGGCGTCGACTACATCCCTGGGCAGTCTGTTCCAGTATTTCCAAGGGCATTTTCCCACTACCCTGTAGAAAGAAGAAAGGTTTTGTCCCATTGCTTCTACCACATTGTTGGTAGGTCTCAGTGACCCAAAAGCAGGTACAAAAGAAGATGGGAGATGGGACAGGGTAAGGCTGGAGGTCACTGACCACCACTGGGACTTTTCTTTGCAGTTTGTGCTAGCAATGGGAAACTACCTGAACAATGGGCAGCCCAAGACCAGCAAAACAACTGGCTTCAAAATCAACTTCCTCACCGAGGTAAGACACAGCACACTTGGTCCTGTGCAGGAGACACCAATGCCAGCAGCTCCAAGGGCTTGGTCCATCATGCCTGTCCTCATACAAGGCTCCTGGTGCAGCATGTCCCAGGTCAGGGACCAGTGGGAGGGAAGGGATTGAGATGAAGAGTTGAGTTCAGAGGAGCTCTAACCATAGTCTGGTGCTTTAGTGTGCTGGAACCTGAGCTCCAACCCTTCTGGCTGTGGGCTGGGAGAAAATTAAGTTCTTTTATCCCATGTGGACCACTGTGGGACTCCTGTGGGGTGTGAAACAGTGATGCAGCAGATCAAGGGAGATTCTTCTCTCCCTCTACTCTGCCCTGGTGAGAACACATCTGGGGTAATGGGTCCTGTTCTGGGCTCCCCAGTTCAAGAGGGACACTAGAGAGTGTCCAACAGAGGCTACAAGGATGATGAAGAGTCTGGAACATCTGTCTGGTGAGGAAAGTCTGTAAAGACCTGGGGCTGTTTAACCTGAGAAAGAGAAGACTGAGAGGGGATCTTGTTGGTGTTTACAAATATCTGAAGGGTGGGGGCCAAGAAGAAGGGGCTAGGCCCTTTTCAGTGTTGCCTGTGATATGACAAAGGACAATGGATACAAATTGAAACCCAGGAGGTTCCATCTCAACATGAGGAAAAACTTCTTTACTGTGAGAGTGCTGGAGGCCTGGAGCAGGCTGCCCAGAGAGGCATTGGGTCTCCTTCTCTGGAGACATTCAAGACCCATCTGGATGTGTATGGCCTGCTCTAGGCGATCCTGCTTTGGCAGGGCGATGGGACAGGATGGTCTTCAGAGGTGCCTTCCAACTCCTACCATTCTATGTTTCTATGACAGCCCTGTAATAGAATCATAGAATTATTTTGCTTGGAGAAGACCTCTAAGATCACTGAACCCAGCCATTGACCCAACACCACTATGGCCATTAAACCACATCCTGAGGTGCCTATCCTAAGGGATGGAGACATTCCTTAGCAGCTGCCATGGGCCTAGCATGCTGTGTGAACATTAATTATCCCATTTAATCATCAATCCAAATGGCAATCAGTGCACACATGAGTGCAGGGGGAGCCAGGCAGGACTGAGGAGCCCTGGGTCTTAGGGTGCTTGGTGAACCCCACTCTGCATAGGAATCTCCTGAACATCTAACTTCTTAACTTTTGCTCTAGCTGAACACAACAAAGACAGTTGATGGGAAATCCACCTTCCTGCACATCCTTGCCAAATCACTCAGCCAACATTTCCCAGAGCTCCTGGGCTTTGCCAAGGATCTTCCCACAGTGCCGCTCGCTGCCAAAGGTAAAGGAACATAAAGCAGCTGCAAGCTCCATGTCTCCTGTTGGTGGCTTTGTGGGGTCTCCTCCCACATGCTTTTGTGGGGTCCAGAATTAGTCATGTTGGCAGGAGGTTGCCCAAATGACTGAGGAACAGTCCTGAGTGAGAGGATGGAGTTAGGAAGGGATGAGCTTAGTGACTGGGGAGGTCCCATCAGTCCCACACCACCACATGTGGAAGTGCTTAGGAAAGGCTCTGATCCTGACTTGAAGAAGTGGTTCCAGTTCTGGACTCCCCAGCTCAAAAAGGACAGGGGGCTACTGAAGATACTGAGGATGATTAGGAGACTGGAGCATCTCTCTTGTGAGGAAAGGTTGAGGGCCCTGGGGCTGCTGAGCCTGGAGAAGAGCAGCCTGAGAGGGGATGTGATCAATGCTCAGCAGGAGATAAAGGGTGGGGGACAAGAAGATCAGGCCAGACTCTGCTCACTGGTGCCCAGTGACACAACAACAGGCAGCGGGCACAAACTGGAACCCAGGAGGTTTTGTTTGAAGCTGAGGAGAAACTTTTACTGTGGGAGTGGTGAAGCCCTGGAGCAGGCTGCCCAGGGAGGTTGTGGAGACTCTTTTCTCTGGAGAGATTCCATACCCAGCTGGCCATTGTGATCCTGGGCAAGCTGCTGTGGGTGCCCCTGCTTGAGCAGAGGGTTGGACTAGATGATCTCCAGGGGTCCCTTCTAACCCCAATCATGCTGGGATTCCCAAGTTCAGAGCTATCTTGTAAGTACCAAAGTGCCAGGAGCTGGTCTGCTGCACCCAGCCTTACCTCCTGCCGTCCCTGGCCTCACCAGCAGCATCCCCAGCATGGGTGCCAGCATCACTGCTGCCTGCAGTCTCATAAGGTGCAGAGGGTGCAGCAGCTCCCATCTCAGGGCTTCACAGGTAGGTTGTGCATGGCTTCACTGCCTGTACCAGTAGCAGAGGAGCTGGGGTTGCCACCCTTCCAGTGGTGTTGGTGCTGTCACAGCTGGCTAGCTGCCCATGGAGCATGGGCTGCATCCTCCTTGCCCTGTTTTGTGTGGGAAGTTCCCTTGGGAATTTGTGCTGTGGTGGATAAACACAGGAGAAAGTACAGGTCTGCAGCTGTAAATTTCCACTTGAGGAAGGTCTGGACATGCAGCTTTCCTAGCTGGACTTTGGCCTCGTGCTTCTGTTGCCCAAACTCCTGCCACTTTACACCTAATTTCAGCGCATGTGCCACCCAAGGTTGCCCAGCTTTGCTCTTGTACATAGTGGCAGAGCTGCTGTAAGCCAAATCTCCCAACATACTGCAGTTCAGCTTCTCCCTCTTCTGTAGAGAAGCTCAGGCTTGGCTACCAAGACATCAAGAGTCTGAAAAGCTCATCCTCCTCCTCAGCACTGGTGCTATGATGAGATTCCATGGAAGGCAGCCTGAATATTACCCCTTGTCCCCCCATCCTGTGCACTTCTGTTCCCCTCCCAAGCCAGGTACCTGTGTATCCATCACCACCCTTGTGGTGCTGAGTCCTGCATGTACCTGGCATGTTCCAGGCTCCCTCTGACATTCTTGGCATCTCTTGGTCCAAGCACCCAGCAGGAGCCAGCAGGAAGGTCTGGTTAACCACCACACCTTCCATGACATGGACAAGCTGGGCAGAGCCATGCAGACAGACAGCCTGGCCCACCCTGGCCCATGCCCATGCTTTGCTGCAAGAAGAGGCCAGAGCTGTCTCCTGACTCTGATGACTCCTCTCTTTTTGTTCAGTGAACCAGAGGACACTCACTGCTGACCTGAAGGACCTGCATACTACTGTCAGTGACATACAGATGGCCTGTCACAACATGCCAGCCACTGCAGAGGACAGATTTGCAATTGTCATGACTGTATCCTTCTGTAAATGGGGTAAGTCCCCAGCATGAGCCACTGCCCTCCAGTACATAGAATACATAGAATACATAGAATAAACCAGGTTGGAAGAGACCTTCAAGATCATCGCGTCCAACCCATCACCAATCCAACACCGCCCAAGCAACTAACCCACAGCACCAAGCACCCTGTCAAGTCTTCTCCTAAAAACCTCCAGTGATGGCGACTCCACCACCTCCCCAGGCAGCCCATTCCAATGGGCAATCACTCTTTCTGTATAGAACTTTTTTCTAACATCCAGCCTGAACCTCCCCTGGCGCAGCCTGAGACTGTGTCCTCTTGTTCTGGTACTGCTTGCCTGGGAGAAGAGACCAACATCTGTCTGTCTACAACCTCCCTTCAGGTAGTTGTAGAGAGTAATAAGGTCACCCCTGAGTCTCCTCTTCTCCAGGCTAAGCAACCCCAGCTCCCTCAGCCTCTCCTCGTAGGGCTTATGTTCCAAACCCCTCACCAACTTTGTTGCTCTTCTCTGGACTCGTTCCAGCAAGTCAACATCCTTCCTAAACTGAGGGGCCCAGAACTGGACACAGTACTCGAGGTGCGGCCTAACCAGTGCAGTGTACAGGGGCAGAATGACCTCCCTGCTCCTGCTGGCCACACTGTTCCTGATGCAGGCCAGGATGCCATTGGCCCTCTTAGCTGCCTGGGCACACTGCAGGCTCATGTTCAGTCTACCGTCGACCAGCACCCCCAGGTCCCTCTCAGCCTGACTGCTCTCCAGCCACTCTGACCCCAGCCTGTAGCTCTGCATGGGGTTGCTGTGGCCAATGTGCAGAACCCGGCACTTGGATGTGTTAAATCTCATGCCGTTGGACTCTGCCCAACTGCCCAGCCTGTCGAGGTCCCTCTGCAGAGCCTCTCTACCCTCCAGCAGATCAACTCCTGCCCCCAGCTTGGTGTTGTCAGCAAATTTACTGATGATGGACTCGATGCCCTCGTCCAGATCATCGATAAAGATGTTAAAGAGCATGGGGCCCAGCACTGATCCCTGGGGCACACCACTGGTGACTGGCTGCCATCGGCTTTGTGCCTCCTTGGTAAGCAGCAGGGCAGTGTCTGGTGGCAGGAAAGGACCATCTCAGCACTTGGTGAGAGTGTGGTGGAAACCTTCACCTTCCACTCACTCTTAGCCAGCAGGGGAAATGGCTTTTGCAGTGACCACCAGTCCTGCATGTTAGAAACCCAGTGCCAGAAAGCTTCCCATGCTCCTTCCTTCCCTTGTGAACTGGGAGTCTCCATCTTCGGGGTGGCTACCAGGAGGATGGAGACGCCCGTTTTACAAGGGTCTCATGGAAAAGACAAGACATGATGGGGACAAGTTACTGCAGGGGAGGTTCTGATTGGACTCCAGAAGAAAATGTTTCCCCATGAGAACAGTTGGACATTGGAATCATCTCCCAAGTGAAGTGGTGCATTGCCCTACATTGGGCAGTCTGAAGACTCAGCTTGACAGGATGCTGGGCCAGCTCATTTCAACTCCACCACCACCTAGAAAGGTTGGATCAGGTGACCCTTGGGGTCCCTTCCAACCTGGCACTCTGGGATTCTATGATTTCTCCAAGGGAAGTGCTGCTGGGTACAGCTGAGGAGGCCAGCAGGCTCCTTTGGCATGTGCAGCAGGTTCTGAGATGAAATCAGAAGTGGTTCTGATCTGTACCAGCCCCACTCTGCAGCTGGTTTTTCCTTAAGCCGCTTCCCTCAGTCCTTCCTGGAGAGTGCCCAGCCTGCCATGCGATCCCTGGATGACTTACAGCACAAAGCCATGGAAGAGTTCAGCAAGGTGTTGTCCTTCTTCGGGGAAGACTCAAAGATGACAACCTCTGAAGCTTTCTTTGGCATTTTTGCAGAATTCATGAGCAAGTTTGAGGTAAGCTGCACTTCCCAGAGCCACCCAGCCAGGGCCTTCTTGTTGCATGTCACTGAAAGTTTTATGTGTGAGCTGTGGCAGTTGTGAGGCTGCACCTTTCATCCGGGTTCAGATTTGGGACATTGTGGGGCAGGGGCAGGTCCAGAGAAGGGCCACAAAGCTGGTGAAGGGTCTGGAGAACAGGGCTGATGAGGAGCAGCTGAGGGAGCTGGGGTTGTTTAATCTGGAGAAGAGGAGGCTGAGGGAAGACCCTCTGGCTCTTACAACTCCCTGCAAGGAGGTTGGAGTGAGGTGGACGTTGGTGTCTTATCCCTGGTATCAAGTGATAGATGAAATGGCCTGAAGTTGCACCAGGGGAGGTTGAGGTTGGAGACAAGGAAAACATTTCTTTGCTGCAAGAGTGGTCAGGCATTGGAACAGGCTGCCCAGGGAGGTGGTGGAGTCACCGCCTCTGGAGGTGTTGAAGAAACGTGTGGCCATGGCACTTTGGGACATGGCCATGGTGGTGTTAGGTCAATGGTTGGACTGGATACTAGAGGTCTATTCCAACCCAAACAATGCTGTGATTCTAAGATGAGGTTTTATTAAGGTGAGGCTGAGGTGAGGGTTGATGGCCCAAGCATCAGCCCCATGGAGAGTAAAGCAGATGTTGTCATGGTCTGATGTTCTTGGTGAACAGAGGCTGGGTTGGAGCACTGCAAAGAATTTGCATGGATTGATTTCTCCACTGGGAAGGTGGGGCAGAATTAAGTCTGTAGTGGCCAATCCCACTGAAACATCTCCCTGTCCACACCAGTTTCCCTCTCCTGACCCTCAGCTCTTGCTCTTTGCTCTCTCCCTGCAGCGGGCACTCAGCGATGTGCAGGTTGGCGAGAGCCAGCGCAGCCCCAGGATGACCTCCCCCCTTGCCTGGTGATGGGCCTGGAGCAGCATGAGGTGCAACAAGTCATTGCCAACAAAGTGCACTTTGCTCCTGTGAGGTTGGTTGTAAATATGCTGCTGTCATCTGCCACCACCAACCAGAACCACGGACCAAGAGGCTGGGGCAGTCTGGATACTGAAAAGGCACCAGAGGTGACAGTGGATGGATGTGAGCGTGAGGCACAGGGACATGAAGGGAAATACCACACTGGTCTTGACAAGAGCTTTTGTAGCATCCTCCACCTCCAGTGTGCCAGATTTCAGACACCTCTGGGTACAACCTCACCCTCTCATGTTTCCAGAACACACACAACTAGCACCAGCAGTTGCTGGGAACCTTCCCCTTGTCCCCACAGCCTCGTGGCTGGGATTAGAGTCTGGCCAAACGTTCCCTGAGGAGCCAGAGCAGGTTAGGTGGGGAAGGAACAGGGGGACAAGGGCTACCACCAGCACCTGCCTGCCTGGGACCCTGAGGAGCAACGCTGCTGAGGTCCTCTCAAATCCTTCTCCAAACCCTTCTGTCCTTGAGTGGCGCAGTGGGCCTGAGCTCCACGTCAGCACACCTGGAGATCACCAGAGGTGGTCCGGAGGCTTTAATTCCCCACTCCCCCACCATTGCTGGCCAGTGGCAATGGAAAGCCATCTGACTTTGCAGAACCCTTCTGGCACATACATGTGGTCCCAAATATGGATCCAGCCTGGTTCTTCCCAGCTGTGCTGGAGAGGAAGGAAAGCTTTTACCAGCCACCAGCTTACTTAAAGGTGTGGCAGACTGACTGATAGGCTTTGATACCTTCCCAAGAGCTTGACATCATCAGCAGATGGCTCTTTTGAACTCACCAGGAGACAAATCCCTGAGCATTTTGGTGCCTCCTTGGAAAGTGCAGAACCTTGGTAACCTAAAAATAAGTGGGGTCCTCTGCAGCCCTGAGAATTACTTCCAAAGAGGACAGAGACCAGTGAGAAATTCATCCTCTGCCCTCCTTGATTCACTCCAAGGGCTGGAGTCCTGAGAGCCCCTTTACAGTTTAACCAACTGGTCAAGCTGAGCATACCTAGGGAGCTCTCAAAGCCTGCAGCTCCATCTTCCAGCACCATCTGATCCTGACTGAGATGAGTTCATTCCCTCTGAGCTGTCCCCCAGAGTAAAAAGGGCTATAGCAGCATCCCCTGGGCAGTGCATGTACCTGTGGGTGACACCAAGCCTTGAGAGCTTTCAGGCAGCAAACCTTCTCCTGAGGCATTATTCCATGCACAATGCAGCCGTTGCCTTCCAGACCCACCACCCTGCCCTGCAGAAGTGCTCCAGCAAACCTAGAGTAGGTCACCTTCTAGGTCACCTTTCCCCTGTCCATTGCCAGAGCAAGAGCTCCCACTGCATCTCTACTCAAGTATGGACTCACCAACTGGTGCATTATTTGTGGAAGACCTTAGGACCATCAGACCTTGGGGTTTTCAGTATTTTTTAAAGCCCTGCTGTAGAAAGTTGATTTTCACCAGTGTTCCCCATTGATACAGCTTGAAGTGCCAGGTTGGTCCCAGCTCTGCGCTCCCAGAGGTGCAGCCCCGTCCCAGTGGTGGGGATAGGTGGTGCTCCCTCAGCTCCTCTTCCCATTTTGGATCTCGCAGACATCACTTTCAGCTGATCATTTTTCTTTCCTTCAATACCTAAACCACTGCAGATCCTTTTGACAATTCTCGCGACAGAGCTGAAACTGCTGTACATAGATTTTGCTACCTGTTGTAACTCTCCAGACTAGCTCCACCTCCAATCCCTTTGGTATTTTTATGTGGATATTTTCAGAGGAGCAGAACTTCTGACCCGTGGTGATGTCATCTGACAATGGGACTGTGGAGATTCACAGTTCAGGCTCTACCCGGTGCCTATGTGCTAGTCCTAAAATAAAGCTACTGCCTTCTGCCTCCTGACTGCATGTCCCTCTGTATTCTGTCCAAAATTGCTCCATACACCAGTCCATGAGGAATTCTGCATTTGGAACTTCTTCATTCAACCCCTTACCCTTACAGCAGAGAGGTGCAGGATGTGACCTTGCTGAGTTTGGGCTGATGTTTGGAGTCTGGAGAATAGGTCTGGTGAGGAGCAGCTGATGGAGCTGGGGTTATTTAGTCTGGAGAAGAGGAGGCTGAGGGAGGACCTCATTGCCCTCTTACAACTCCCTTAAAACAGGTTTGAGCCAGGTGGAGGTTAGTCTTTTCTCTCAAGCAACAAGAAATAGGACAAGAGGAAATGGCCTGAAATTGTGCCAGAGAAGATTTAGTTTAGCTATTAGGAACAATTTCTTTCCTGCAAGAGGTGTCAGGCTTTGGAACAGGCTGCCCAGGGAGCTGGTGGAGTCACCATCCCTGGAGGTGTTCAAGAAACATGTGGCCATGGCACTTGGGAACATGGCTTAAGGGCCATGGTGGTGTTGGGTTGATGCTTGGACTGGATGTCTCTTCCAACCTTAATAATTCTATGATTCTCTGTGGGGAATATCACTGCAGGCTTGCTCTGCATGGCAGCCTTCAGGGCAGGCTGCTGAACACCAGCAGCACATTCCTCAAGGGAATTTTGTTTTCTTGCAGCCTTTAGAAGCAAACTTTTTGTTAGTGTCTGAGCCAGGCAATTGTTTCTCTCTGAAAAGAAATCCTTGGCTGAGGCCGAGTTTATGTCCCTGGAGCGATTCATCTCCCTTTACACAACCAGCAGATAGAAAGGGACCAGCTTGGTATCAGATTGCCTGGTTGTAGTTTAGCTTGTTTACAGCCTCCTGCTCAATCACCAGGTCCTCTCTGCATCAGCAACTGGAAACCAGCTTTGAATGGAGCTCAAAAAAAAGCTCTGGATGGGTGGAAGGCTCTGGCTGGGCATGCGCAGTTAGACTGCTCCAACCACTCCTGATGTTCCTGTAGGGATCTCAAGCTGCCCAGCTGAACACTCTCATACAATGCCTGCAGGAGCTGCAGGACAACACTGCTGGCCACTGGGTGGGTGGAACCCTGGCACTGGGAGGCAGGAGCACTTGCAGGACGTGCTGGTGCTGGTGTGCCTGCCACCCACCGCACACAAGGGTGTCTGGGGCAGCAACAGCTGGATCTGCAGCTTCTTGCATGCATGTAACAACAAGGTGAGGAGTCTGGCTGTTTCCTACCTCGGACTGATGATACCAGGCTGGCAATACCTTGTGGGGAGGTCACTGGGTGACCAGGGCTTGCTGGCAGTGACTGAAGTCTTCCTCATGCAACAGGTCAAGCTGTGGGCTTCAGTAAGTCTTCTGTCTGAACCATGTTGTATGGATGGGCCCACGTGAAGAGCACGTCCAGTTGCAGTTATTGAAGTCTAACGACAGCCTGAATTCAGTGAGGAACGATTCCAGCGGGCTGTGGAAAGAGTTTCTGTCCTATGGTCTCTGAAAGCCTTCTTTGAAGATTGTCTCAAGGTGATTGATTCCTTGCCTCCTCGTTGGCTGCTGTGGAGGTCATGCAGGGAAAGGTTCCTTCACTAGAGGTCGCTGTCACAAAGGAGCCCGAGGGGTCCTGCAACGCTTGATTGGAATAGAGTCCGCTGGGAGCAAAATCCCTCTGGGTTCGCTCAAATTGCTGGAGGACACATCCTACCTTTATCCTAGTGACCTTCTTTCTTTCCCCATTGGCTGAGGCACAAATGTACAAATTTCCCAGTCTGCCTGCTATATTTTACCCCCTTACCTTACACCCCCCTGTATCATACATCCCATGTTCATTAAAAAGAGGCTTTACACCTCCCTGGGTGGGGAACTTCGTATTCAGTAGCCTATCAAGCCTGCACACTATCCCAAAAGTTCAAAAGTTCAGGCTGTGGCTGGCTGCTCCTGATGCCTGCTGCCTTTGAAGGGCACTGTTGATTCAGGGAGACATCAGTGACAAGGATGCAGAGAATCTTTGTTATCTCATGTTTCATCTAGAAGCCTTTTCATTTGTAAAGACACACTTGGCCTTAATCACAACAATCACAACACAAAAAGAAACGTGTGTTTTAGGAGTATCAGTAAACTCTTCCCTGGTACTCATTGCTCATCAGGGCAGGGCCTGTGAGAGACACTGGTGGTGTAAGTTAGACCAGTCCCCAGCCTTCTGCAGCGTGGTTGATTGTACCCAAAAGCATGACCCCAAACCCTCCACCTCCCCCCCTGGCAGGTGGGGCTGAGCGCCCTGCCGGGAGCTCCCTTCCTTCCTCGTGCCGGTAGCGCCCCCTGCCGGCTATGAAGCACAGCGACGGCCAGCAGCGGTAACCTGAACGAGAGGGGACGGGAGGGAAAGGGCTGGGTGTGTATAGGGGGAGGGTTAGCTTGGACAGGAGGAACAATTTCTTCCTCAAAAGGGTTGTCAAGGCCTGAGCCACACTGCCCAGGGCAAGTGGTGCAGTCTCCATCTCTGGATGGGACTCAAAGCTGTGGAGATGTGGTGCTGAGGGCCATGGTTTAGTGGCAACCTGGCTGTGCTGGGTTAGGGGTTGGACTCAATGATCTTAAAGGTCTCTTCCAATTTAAGTGATTCTGTAACACAGGGCCAGGGCAGCCCCTGAAGCTGCCAGCAGCTTTGGGAGGCTCAGCCCTGGGCCAGCGTACATTGCTCTGCCTGCACACCTCTGGCCTTCACTGCCCTGCCTGCCTGCATTGCCATCTCCTCAGAGCAGGGCTTCCAGCTCCTGTCCTGCAGAGAACAGGGGCGACGTGGGGAAAGTCTGACACTGCAGCACCTACCCTTGCTTCTGCCAGATACCGCCCCCATAGCCCACCTATGTGGCAGCTGTGGGGCCTGTGCTGAGCCTGTGCTGCCAGAACCGTGCCCAGCCTGTGTGGGGTACAATGTGGGGCTGGCATCAGGCCCTGGTGGCTCCAGCAGGATGGGCTGCAGGACTCAGTCCCAGCCAGGCACCTTTCCTTCTCAACAGTCCCATGCAGACACTCTTCCTGCTCACCAGCCAGGCTGTCATGAGGAGATGGCTCAGTAGAGTGTGCTCTCTGCTCACACAACGCAGCCTATGCTGGCAGAAGCTGCTCCTGCTGCATACCTTGGCACACTCTGTTCCTGCAATACTTGGAATTGAAGCCCTGCTGCAAGATGCTGAAGCCCCCAGTCTCTCCTTCACCAACCTTTTGTAGCAAGTTGCAGCCTACAGCCCAGGTCTCTGGCAGCCTCCTGCCCAACTGGATGTGTCCCACCCCAGTCCTGTCCCTTTGGCCATTGCAGGGCTGGCAGCTGGTGTCACTAATCCCCAGACCCTTCCTCCCAGCAGTGCTGAGATCCTCGTTCTCACCAGCCCCACCCTGAGAAGAGGCTTCATAGCAACAAACCCCTTTCCTCACCTTCTGCAGGAGTGAAGGAAGTGGGGTTAGGCTGGGCTTTAGCTGCACTGCTGTCCTGCTGGCAGAGATACCTTCCAAGAAAGAGAAAGGAAGTCCAGTAGCAGAAGACACTAGAAGCCTGCTGGGACAGCCACAGGTTGTGCTGAAGTGACAAGATCACCACTCTGGGCATAATATTCTCTCTGGGTAGCAGTGACATCTCCTTTTATCTCCTCTGAAACAAAAGCAACTTTCTCTTCTGGGCTCTTAAACTTTGTGCAGCACTTCACTGCCAGGGGGTCAGTGCTTAAAACGCTGGAGAGAGATGGAGGCTCTCACACTCAGAGGCTGGGTCACCTCCCTCCCAACCACCCTGGTCAAGCCAGCAGTAACAGCAAATAGTGGGAAGGAGCTGCTGCAGCAGCTGAGCAGCCAGACATCCCAGCCCATTCTTGGGTTCCCACTGGAGCAGCAGCTCCTGAGCAGCAGAAGGAGTGCTGCAGATCCATCAGGAAAAGCTTCACCATGACCACATGCCTTGAGCACTTGTTGACCTAAGAGCTCAGCTCCATTCAGGGCTGGCTGAGTTTTTTGCATGAGGCTCCTGCCCTGTTTGGTGCCCAGCGTGGGGAAACAAAGCCTGGTCCTTGGCCAGAGGCAGCTCCACCACTCCTGGATGCCGTGGCTGGCTCCAGAGGAGTGTCTGCCTGTATTTAAGATCAGCCACTTGCCTGTGATTTCTAGCAGCAGGCAGCAATGTGCCTGCTGTGCTAGTTCACATTGTGTTTGTTTCTGCCTTTCTTCCAGCTGAGAAATCCACTCTGTGAACTTTTCATCCTCTTCTCCTGGGGCAGGAGAGGCCACAGCTGGTGAGGTGGGCGGTGGTGAGGGACTGTGTTTGCTGCCTGCTCATGAAGAAGCTTTCCCTGCTGAATTAGCCTCACAAACTCAAGAGGTGTGCAGGCAGCCGGTGTCCCTGGCATTCTCAGGGGCACAGGGGCACAGAGCAGCCCCCCCTCTGCTCTTTGTGGTGCTGACATCTCTTTAGCCTTGTCCCAGGCTGCAGTTGCTCTGGGAGTTCTGACAGAGGGATCTAGAGATCTCAGACAAGAGGAGAATCTGCTGTGTATCCTGTGGGGCTAGCTAGAGCAGCCTCCATGTGGAAGATCCTCCTGTGAGTACCAACAAGCTCAGACCAGGTTCAGATGTGCCCCCCCAGCTTTCAGCTCACCTGGCTTTGGCCAGGTGGCTGGAGAAGGTGAAGGAGACAGGACAGTGGGTGGCAAGGGGCCTCGCTGGTAGGTCTGAGCATGTGCCCTGAGCCCATGGGAAGCTGAGTCTGGGGTGCTGTGCCCCCATGAGCACCAAGCCTGCTGCTGGGGACATCCACAGCTCCCAGCACATAGGCAGCAGGGCTGGAAGCTCAGCATCCATGTCCTCTCTGATGGATGGGGGTCCAGACAGTGTGGTGCCTGCACCTGCAGCTCCACTCCACTTTGTTAAGCACCCTGTAACTATGACCGATGGCGCTCCTGGGCTGCTGCTCTGCAGCTCAGCCCTCTTTCTGCTGTGCTGGCAGTGGTGATACCAGCTGAGGACACATGTGGCTGTGCAGAGAGAAACACTGGGGCTGCCAGGGCAAGTGTGGCTGTGCAGAGTCACTGGGGCTGCCAGAACAAGTGTGGCTGTGCAGGGAGAGTCACTGGGGCTGCCAGGACAAGTGTGGCTGTGCAGGGAGAGTCACTGGGGCTGCCAGGACAAGTGTGGCTGTGCAGGGAGAGTCACTGGGGCTGCCAGGACAAGTGTGGCTGTGCAGAGTCACTGGGGCTGCCAGGACAAGTGTGGCTGTGCAGGGAGAGTCACTGGGGCTGCCAGGACAAGTGTGGCTGTGCAGGGAGAGTCACTGGGGCTGCCAGGACAAGTGTGGCTGTGCAGGGAGAGTCACTGGGGCTGCCAGGACAAGTGTGGCTGTGCAGAGTCACTGGGGCTGCCAGGACAAGTGTGGCTGTGCAGGGAGAGTCACTGGGGCTGCCAGGACAAGTGTGGCTGTGCAGGGAGAGTCACTGGGGCTGCCAGGACAAGTGTGGCTGTGCAGAGGGAGTCACTGGGGCTGCCAGGCACACTCTTTGTGCCACCTTGCATTCATGCCATCCCCTGCTTGGCGGACAAAGACCTTGGAAACTTCCCCATCCATCCCAAATAAGCAAGTCCTGGTGCCACCAGCTTGGCACAGAAGGCAGCTGCTGGCACTAGATCCCTTGTGCAGTGGGCCACACTTGCACATCTAAACACACTGTATGTGGGTAGACACTACCAATCACACTTGGTTTAATGGGGGATACACGTCTGGTGTCCCACAGTGTCACTGTCCTGTGACAGTATGTCACCTAATGGACATACTGCAAAGAATGTGATGCCCTGATTAAGCGTCTCTGGGACTTTACTGTCTCACAGTGGAGAGACAGGGAAGCACCTGGTAACTCTTTGCACGCCAAGACTTGTGGTACAAGAGGAAGCAGATGGTGCTTCTCAATCTCACAAGACGAGAGCAGAGAAGTCTCTTCTGGCACTTCAAGTGTGAGCGAGGTAAGGAGCAGAATTTTGTGTCTTCACATAAAATCTTCCCTCAAATATGCTCATGTTCTGGCAAGAAACTTTTAAAAGCCCCAAGCCTGGCTCTCCTCCTTGCAGAGCCAGCCCAGGGCCGGGGCAGAGGTGGCTCTCTGGCAGTATGAGGCTCATGCTTTCTGCATTATCACAGGAAACTTTGAGTGCATCACTGTTTCATTTGCTCAGCAGCAACCTGCAGACCTAAGGATGAGATCATGAACCTGTGAGAACTGTCAAGTCTTCTCTTTGCAATAAATCAGCATCTCATTACATTTGTAACTTATCTTATCAGCTTAATACAAGGCTTATCCAAAAAGAACTAATCCAATTCCCCTAGAGATGCATCTGATTAATTAATCTGTTTGCACTGGAGATTTTCCTAATGCTTGAACTTCTCTGGGGCAAACTCTTCTTGAACCCTGAACTGTTCTGTCTGAACTGGGGGAGAAAGGGGAGAAGGCCAAAGGCATCACTAACGTAGAGAAGATGCCCTGGTGCTACAGTTGCCCTGGCCAGACCAGGAAGGGAACACGTGGTAGAAGGGATTTTGGGAAGTGTGGGGATGCTGTGAGCCCCACAGCTGGTGCAGAGCCCTGCTGCTGGCTATGTCTCACCTGCCCTGTGGGGCACAGCAGCCCTGTACTCTAGGAGCCACAGCTGGGTGCCAGCCCCATGCCTTGCCTGGCCAGATCCCATGCTGTGGACACAAGACACCTCCCTCTGGTTTGGCACATCAGAGTGAGGAGCCCCACAGGGTTCTGCTTTCCAGTGCCTCTCCAAGCTGTCCCACTTTTTATACATGTTTTGATGAGTAAGTTTACCACATCAAGCTAATCCAACTCCCAGCAGAGCCCTCTGTGTGCTAAAACATGGAATCAAAATCATGGTGTTTTAATTGCCAGGCAGTATGGGCACAACTATTTTTAGCTATTATTTTCATAGCTACTGAGATAAAAGCTTTGGAAAACTTTGGTTTGCTCAGATATTTGCTTAATCATACCATAATTATTGTACTGGTCAGTGGTGTGTAGGTGAGGAGCTGAATGGAGGGATGGGAAGGGCAGCAAGGAGTTCTCTCTTGTGGTAGGGCTCTGGAGGGCAGACCCCACGGCAAATTTGCAGCTTGGGGCAGCCACAGCTCCACTTGGGTCCTGCTTGATTCTGCAGTCTTCCAGCCTACTCCCTCCCAGTTCTAGGGGGCTGGGAGAGATGGCAACTCCCACAACATACCAGGAGCATGGGCAGCTTAGTGCCACCAGCTCATGGTTGGTGAGCCTTGGACACCACTCTGCAGAGATGGCCACCACTCTCCAGCCTGCCATCCTCTTGCTAGAGGAGGAACTCAGACACCCTGCAGTCATACTAACATCATGGAAACCCTGCTGTCACCCCATCAACTGGCTTTGCTGCCACCTGGGATGCTCCCAGCTCCCAGTGCCAGGGTGTGCGGAGGGCATTGCTCTTGCAGCCAGCGCAGCAGCCTTGGTGGTGGGTGGACAGCCCCTCTGCCGTGTGGGGGAGTGGGTGTGGGATCTGTCTCCATGAATGATGGGCACAGTGAGAGCCTGGATGCTCTCTTTGTGCAGAGCCTGGGCAGACAGCTGTGCTCTGGGGCAGATGCAGGACGGGGGATGGACGCTGTGGCGCCTCAGAGGTGGAGACACCTCACTGAGCAGAGTCCGCAGGGCTCTTCCCACTCTCTGGCGAGGACTGAAAAATATCATTAACGTTTGTATTCAGATATGCTCTCCCTGCCCCTTCTCACGTACAGCAAAGGAGGTGATTTAAAATTTATCAGCAAGTGTCAAGATAACCTCTGCAATTCAGAATCCAAGTGCAAAGACCAGCGCAAAATGACAGCTGCAGCAGCCACGGAGTCACATGTTTTATCCCAGTAAGTACAGGAAAATTGCAATGTTCTTTTCTGCTATTCAGGCTGAAGGGCTCCTTTAACACAGACCATCTCCTGATATCAAAGTGAATGATTTCTTTCATTATTCCTGGTTATGAAGCCTATTTTCATGTTATTTGTCATTTGTGAAGCAATTTGGTCTAAAGACGGCTCAAAGCTTTTGTACTGAGCAATCAGGGAGAAAGTAGGGAAGGAATAACTAAGGGAAAGATTGGGATTCTTCATCTGCTCTTGCATAACCAAATGCAGGAGCTGCCCCGTGCAGGGATCTGTTTCTGGCAGCTGGATTTTGTGCAGGAGAGGGGCTTGGCTCTGCACTTTCAGCTTGCCCAGAACTAAGAGCACCTCTGGGACATGCAGGGAATTGAAGTGACTTTGGAGATAGCCACTTTCTGCAGCTCACAAATTTGGACTTAAGAGCCAATCGATTGTGCAGTTGTTTTGGCTTCAGGGGGATCTGCAGGAGGAATCTAAGAGGGACTTTTCATCCTCCCATCCACAGCTGGGCTGCTTTTGCTCATGCTGAAAGCCAGCCCAAAGAGCATCCTCAGCACCAAGCCCTGTGCTGCTGGCTGGGCTGATCTGTCGCTCACTGAGGAGTAATGGTGGCAACAGCTAGGAGGGAGACAAGGGGCAGAACCAACTCTCCAGCAAGTGTTGTTTGATTTTATCATAAACCCCTAATAGTCTGTATTTTAAAACACAGATGCTCAGCCTCGAGATGAAAAGCTGTGGCATTAAAGTGCCAGGGAGGGCGGCAGCAACTGGAGAGCTTCAGTCCAGTCCCATCCCAGGATCAGCCATCCCTAAGTCCTGCTCACCTTGTGACCCACATCCCATCTGTGGAGCCACTTTCACCTCTAGCTCTGTGGTGTCCTGGTCTCCAGAGGCTGCACAGCTAGAGCTGGCCCCATGCAACACATCCCTGCCAAGCTGTCTTGCCTCTAGCCTGGCTCAGTGGAGGGCAAACCAGTATCCTGCCTGCCCTGCACTGCTAAAGGGGTGTCCTCATGGGGCACCTCACCCAGAAGTACCAGGGGGAGCAGTGGCTACGCAGAGTGAAGGGTGAACAGCATTTGGAGGTGCCAGCACAGCCACCCTCAATGCTGGGGGCTTGTCCTGCAGCTGCAGGAGGTGCTGAGGTGCTCCTTGCCCCAAGGGGCTGAGGGCACTTTGCAGCCAAGAGGAGCAGCTTTGCTGGAAGCACAAAGGGAAGGATCCCACCGCTTCCTGGGGGATATTTTTGCTGGCTGCTGGCAAAGAAGTGGCACTGCCAGTCCAAAATAGCTACACAGGGAATGTGCCTGCAGAGGCCCCTCCTGACGGAAACAGATCCCATCTGCTCCAGCACCGAGTACATTTCCAAAGGGTTTCAGTCCAGTTTCAGGGATTTTGTTCTCTCTGTACTCTGTATTTTAGGACTGAAGTGAGATGGGTGAGATAAGGTTCTTAATTTAACTAAGATTTATGCTTTTCAAGGAATGTTGGGGTTTTTTTTAAACATAAACCTGATTTTCCCCACTGAAACCCCCCTGCCCCTGGAATGCTGTTTCCAGCCAGAGCAGCTCCATGATTTCCCTCATGGGTAGAGATGGTGCCCAGGCTGCTGCACCCCAGCACTGGCTCTGTGGGGTGGTGCCATGGGGGAGCTGTGCAATCCCCAGAGCAGCTGGAGCTGACCCTGAATCTCTCTCCCTCCCCACCTGCACAGGGCAGCTGGAGGGGTCCCCTCACTCCCCGTCTCTTGTGTCCCTGCATTGCCATTGCACATGCCTGTCCCTTCATATCTCTCCTGGAGCCCACATGAAAGGTTTGCTGCGAGCAACACAAATCCATGAGTGCCTTAGAACTGTGCTTTTGCAAACTCACCTTTCTCCCAGCAAACCTGCAATTAATCCTGCATGGGTTAGGAGTTTTGCTAATGAAGGGAGCTGGTGGAGGTGGGCTGGGTGAAACAGGTAATAACCTTATTGGAGCACCTGAGAGTTAATTGTAGAGGCAGCAGAGAGGTAAAATAGCTGCAGTAAGTGCAAGGAGTCAGCAAAGCCCAGCTCCAGCTCCTCAGACCTGCTCTGCAGCCTTGCTGTGGCAGGCACCCCAGTGTTCCAAGCTCACCTGGACTCACCGAGCACCCCAGACAAGGTGAGTGATGTTATGCCCAGCCCAGCAAAGGGCTATGCTTGCCCAGCTGCCCCAAACAGGACACCTCAGTTTGTGACTCTCACCCACCGTGCTGTTGCTCCCCATCCTGAGCCCCAGCAGTGACCATGGGAAGGGACACCCCAGAGAGTGGGCAGCTCTGCCCATCCTGGGGCTCTGTCTGAACCAACACTCAGAGGTACTCTGCAGTGCCAGGGGACCTGGGAGCCCTCTGCTGCCTGGGCTGCAAGGGGACACTTGAACCTTACAAAACTTCTGCAAGACACGTGCCTGTGGTGTCTCCATTCAAGATCACACCCTTAAAATTACAAAAGTCTGGGAAAAAGGAAAGCTTCTGCTGTGATTGAAAATTAAAGATACTGCTTCCTGATCATCATAAAATTGACTTAGAATCATAGACTTCTAAAATAAGATACTTAATTAAATGTATCCATTCTTCTGATACAGCTCAGAAGAGTTAAGTCCAGAAAAGATGCAGAGATACTGTGGGATAATGTATTCATGTGGATGGTTATCTTCCTCATAAAGGCATTATGAAAGTAGCAAAAGTAATTGCATTATATTTATGTCAATTCTCTTATTTAACTTGGCTGCAAATGAAGTATTCTGTATTGAACTGCAACCCATTTTAATTTACAAACCCAGCTCTGCTTTGCTCAGTGGTATTGCAGCTAATGAAAAATGACTCAAAGGAACAGATCTTTTCCATATGAATGCTCATATAGACCCCAAACAGGCTCAAGAGATGGAGCAGCTGCCAGGGCTGAGGCAAGCTTTGGGCTGAGGGAAAACTGAACTGAGTTTAGGTGGCTCTGAAACTTGCAGGAGCAGCAGGCAGATCCCTGCTGTGCCCCTCTCCTGGGAATGCAGCGGGAGCAGCTCTTCTCCTCACCACCACCCCCACCCCCCCACACTCAGGACCTGCTGCAAACCTGCCTCTGACCTTACCCACAGGGAGCAGGTCTTGGCTGTGGTCAGCTCTGCTTGGGCACCTTGGTTGGATGAGCCACATGCAGCCCCATGTCTCTTCTGCCCACTGCTGCCTGGCACATGATGCCCACAGGAACACGTCATTCTGTGGGCACAGTCCTCACGGGCCTTGGTCTGTGTCTCAGGAACACTCAGGAAGAGCAGGGCTGTTGCATGGCAGTGACAACCCAGCCATGGCAGAGCTGCCCCCATGGCAGGATGCGCCCTTGGCTGCAGGCAGGGTGAGGCTGCAGCAGCAGCACCCTCCTGTGCCCGTGTCAGCGCCAGGCACTGACCCAGCCTGGTGTTTCTGCACACAGAGGCACCCTGAGCCTGCTCAAACATAGTGATTTATTATTATTTATTTACAAGCCACAGAATATCTTCTGACCTTCGGGTCCCATGGGCTGGTGTTGCAGCCAGGCTCTGAGAGCATCTTGCACACCCAAGGAATGCCAAAGGCGGTGCTGCCTTGGGCTGGATCCACAGGGCAAGAGGGGCTGTGGGAGGCTGCATTTGCTCAGCTGAGATGAGCGCTCGGAGCCAGCACTGCCAATGTGGTGGGCTGGAGCAGCTGGCACTCCATCCTGGTGGGCAGGGAGGGCTCACCAGGCCAGGCAGCTCCCACTGAGTGCCAGCTCCTCTTCTCTGCCATCCTCCGAAGTGCTTTATCTCGGCTCTGCATCCCCTGGGCACAGGCTCAGCCACCTCCATTAGCAGGTCCCCACGTGTCCCCCATCAATCTCCCAGCCAGGCACCTGGCATCACACCCAAGGAAGAGCAAAGCCCTGCCTGCGGCGCTGGCTGTCCCTGCACCACCTCCCAAAACAGCTCCCTCCTGCCTGGAGAGTGCCTCAGCATTGTTGCCCTCTGCTCCTCGCCAGAGGCTGGAGACATGTTCATGTCCCCACCAGCTCTCTGCAGCCATCGTGCCCTTTCCTCCTCCTCCTGCCTGCTTCTGCCTGCTCTGCAGGTCCCTGACATCTCAGGGATGCTATGCCCTGCTCTGTGCTTTTGCCCAGCAGAAGCCTTCCTGTGCTGTGGGCAGGGCTGGCAGCCCAGGGCAGAGCAGAGGGCTGGGCTGGAGGGTGACAGGACAAATGCCTCTCTGGCCCTAAAGATATGCTAGAAAAGGTTTTATTTATATAATTGGAGGTATGGCAGCTCACACTCCAAGCCCCTGGGAACATCAAGTGAGCACTACTGCCTCTGCAGCCCCCCAGTGAGGGTTTGCCCCACACACTCCCCAGCCCTGGCATGCTGCCTGGCACCAGCCTGCTCCATGTCTCCTCTCACCCACCCTCTGCTGCGGGCACAGGAGCTCAGGTGCTTATTAAGCACATCTGAAGGCCACCAGGCACAGGCAGATGCAGAGGTACAGAGATTTTCATTGTCAGTGACAATATTAATGTTGCATGATTTACAATCTCCTCTGTGCCTGCTCCTCTGGCAGCAAAGCAGCTGCTTCAGGCCCATTTGGGTGGTTTAGAGCTGTCCTTGAGGCTGTAATAGAGTTATTGAGAGGGCACAAGCACTGATTGATTCGTATTGACTTGCTTGGCAGGCGGCCTCTTGTGCATCTAAGGAGGGAAGGTTTGGGGCAGGGTCCTGGGGCACGCACACTTAACCCCGACAGAAAGGACAGACAGCTCCCTCCTTCCCTTGGGCCAGCTGCAGTTTGATGTTCCCTAGATTTGTGCTTCTCCAGCACCTGTGCTCTGGAGACATCTGAATGAATAGGGATGAGGCAAGGAAAGAGATGTCCATAAAAAATCACGCTGTTCAATAAGCTGAAGCAGAAAGACACTGAAATCCATCATCCTGCAAAGCCTCTGTTTTGAAGCTTGCAGGGGTTTTGAGTAGTCAGAGCCTGTTGGATCTGGTGAAGCTTGAACACAAGGGTGATGGCTTTCTGGATGGAGGATTTGTGCATACCCAGACTGTTTCCAGAGTTGCCAAAAAGGACTGGCAGGTCTTGCCGCTGCAGGTGACAGCCTCAGGGCTCACTGTGACCATGGGGACTGCAGTGCAGCACTGTCACCCACACATAGAGCCCCCTCCCATGCTCTGTATCCCTCCAGGCATTTCCCAAGGTCTCACCCCAGCTGTCACAGAAACTGCTCCCTGGTGTCAGTGACCTTTGAGCCATGTTTCTACCAGCACAGAGAATGCCTCCAACCAGATTGTTTCTAGAGATGAAAGGGGGCTCTGTCCACTCAGAGACCCCCATGAGCGCTCACAGCCCATCCATCTCCATCCTAGTGGCTCCCCCTCAATCCCACAGCCATCCAAGGAAATTCCACCTCAATGGCTGGAAGGGGCAGCACTGGATGAAAGGGACAGTGGTGCCCATATTTCTGCCACACAGTTGAGTGAGTGATGCCCTGCACACCCCAGCACCACCACAGAGCTAAGAGCCAGGCAGATGCCAGGTTGTGGCTGCTGCATAGCACTTGGTGAGATGTTGAGGCCTGGAGGGTGGGAGCTGGGGGAGCAGCTGGTGAGCCATGACAGGAGCAGACAGCAGGACAAATGCCTCCTCACCTGGTGTTTATAAGCACAGGGTACTGGTATAGACTGGGTCCCAGCAGAGCACTACCAGGTCCTTGTCCCAGCAAGGGCCAGCCTAGAGCCCATGGAGATGGCAAGAGGCAGGCTGTACCTGGGGGGGGAGGGAGGGGGGTCCTGCCCATGATTTCTGGCTGGCCAGGGCCTTGAGAAGCTGCAGCTCTGCATTGCCACAGTTGCAGCACAAGGGAACCAGGGAGCAGTGCCAGCAGCCAAGCTGTCAGGCTGCTGTGATGGAGCACAGCCCCCGAGGGCAGCAGGGAATGCCCCAAGCTGGCAGGTTGGCTGCCCCCGCAGCGGCAGCAGACTGGGCATGCGCTGTGGCAGCTGCTGCCGAGCAGCACCCCGAGATGTAATTGAATTCACATCCCCAGATCGAACTCATTATCCTGTCAGCATTTTGGCATTTCCAATGATTCACAATTGCTTCAATTATAAGAATTGGGGTGTTTAGACAATTCCACCCACCATGCCTTCTACCCTGCTCCAGCCTGGTATTCCAGGCTCTCAGGCTCACCCATCCCTGCTCAGACCCTCAGGCACAGGAGGGTCACCTCAAGGGGCTCAGGTGTGCCCAGTGCTCCCCTCACCCTCCTGGGTATATTTTGAGTGACCCCTCACCAGGTCCCTCCTGTGCATGGTGCTGGGTGGGTGCACTGGGTGCCCACCCTTGTCCAATGCATTGTCCCTTTACTGCTGGAATGGGCAGTGCTGGCTGGTGGCAGGATCTGTCCTGGAAGTGCCCTGCACCCCGAGAGGGAATTAACAACTCTGTGTCTTGTGTGTGTGCTGCAGAATTGTAATTCTTGGTGTGCTGTGAGAGCTGCACACAGCAGCACAGCAAGGGACGGGCAGCAACCAGTGCTGCTAAAGGACGCTGGGACCTGCCCTCTTTGTCACAGTGGGATCAGCTGGAGTACATAAGAGCCATCTGAAGGTGGGGGCACAGGCAGGGGACAGGCAGAAGATGGATGTGGACAGTCTCTTGTGGTGCTGGGAGGTGCTGCCACGGTCCCTGGGGACAAGGGGCAGTGCCAGGATGCCAGGAGGAATGGGGGTTCCTATCCCATAGCCCTCTGGGGTTCACCCCATTCTCCTTCAGCCACCATCCTCCCCAAACCCCACCCCACCCTGCAAAGCTAAGCCTCCCTCCACGGACCTCCTCACAGCAGAAGCTCCAGCTCCCACTTTGCTCCATGTTAATTTTATTGGAATCACCAGGTCAATACCTGCTCAGTTTATAAGTACCCAGGACCAACTTTGGAGTCTGTAAATGAAGAAATAAAACAAATAACAATTAAAGAAACAGCTACAGCATTTGCTGCTTCTTTGGCACAGGGATATTTCAATGCAGTTCCTTGGGAAGAGCTTCACAGCTGCTTCTCAGAGAACATTTCACAGCTGAAGATCCCAGCTCAGAGCCTGGGCACCCACTGCTCCCCACCACCAGCTCCACAATCTTTCTCTTCCTGCAGGAGCCCAGCTGGATCTGAGCAGCTTCAAACCCTTTTATCTCCCTGAAATCACTGCAGCAGGGACCTGCCAACCAGGTCCTGCACCGAGCTGCTGACCCAAACCTGCAGGAACCAGGCCCCAGAAGGATGTGAAATGTGAACTCTGAGGCAGTTTGAATGCCAAGGATGCTCGTTTAGTGTTGTTCATTCTTCTCCACGGTGCTCCCCTCCCGTCCCCTCCCCTCCCATTTCTGTGCTCTGAAAATACAAACCAGCATTGCCACACTTACACTGTGCTCTGCAAGTCGCAGCCAAAGGCATGTAAAATATGCATTTGTGAGAGGAACACAGAATCCATCATCCTGTGCACATGAAACATTTCCTGTTCGCAGCTGTGTGACAAAGTGCACGTCAAGACGCGTTACATAAAATGGACAAGTTAAATTTAATTGGGGCTGAGTTAACATCAGCATCAGAAACTCAGCTTCTGCATTTCCTTGCTTTCTGAAATTTCCAATCCATAATTTCCCTGTGAGGTGAGGCTGAGGAGATTGCTTCTGATCCCCAGGCTCCCCATGCTGCACACAGGTGATTTTAATGTTTGCTATAACACGTGTAGCCAAAGCCCAGCACTCCCACAGCTGTGTGACAGCTCCCACTGGTGTGCAGCATGCAACGTGTTCATCAGATACCCACAGAAGTGACTGCAGTTTCAAAAGGCCCAAGCCCTTTGCAGGAAGCACAGCACAATTACTCTCAACCATGCATTTGTTCACAGCAGCAGGGGCTGCTCCTGGGAATCTGCCAGGCACCGCAGCCCACTGGTGCCGGCGATGAGCACCAGCACCCAGAGGGTGAAGGTTTGGGGGGGATTCTTTCTCAGGTAGCTGCAGGGTGATGGCAAAATGCAGGCAGGAACAGCAGGGGAGGCTCTCAGCAGTATCTGCAGCTGGGCTGGTACCTGACACCCAACTGGGCATTTTCAACCCCTGCTCTAACAGAGAGAAGGGAGCTGAGCTCACAATGGACAAATGAGAACTGGTGCAAGCCTCTCTCTCTGTCCCAAGCACATGCAAGTGCTGGTGTGTGCTACATCTCCCAGACCCTCCATGTGCTCCCCTGGGAGATACCTCCTGCTTGGAAATGCTGCAGGGTGGTTGAAAAGGTACTCAGCCCTTGGCTCTCTGCTTCTTCGGTGTCACTGGGTGCTGGTGGGGAGCAAATGAGACATGCCTCTGCTCCCAGGCAGGTTATGGCTTTGCATGGCTGCTCTTCTCTGAGGCACCCTCAGCCTTCCTGCTCCATAAACCTTGTCCCTACCCAGCAGAAACACATCATCCTTATGGCTGCTCTTCTTCCTCCCTCCAGGAGCCAGGCTGCTGCCATCCTGGTGGGTTCCTGAATGCCACTGCTGAGAGCACTGCCACACAGCCCAACAGGTTGCTGAGGACCCAGCGTCTCCTCAGTGCCCTGTTTCCAGCCTCTCCAAGGGAATATGGCCAAGCTCAGCCACTGCTGGTCACTGCTTCTCCATGGCAGGACAGATATCTTGGCTTCACAGTGTGAAACCAAGCTGGGGGGATGTGTCAGGCTGTGGAAGTGTCTGTACCCACTGGCTGTCAGCACCAGGCACTTTGAAGTTTGGTACCTAGAGGCATATTCAGTCTGGTATATTTCTCCTGGTAATGAGCCCAGAAATGCCTTCACCTGCAAAGAGCTTCCAGCCATGGAGGGTCCCAAGGTCACAAGATGATTTTCTCCAATGAAAGACTGGGAAAAGGGAAGGGAGGGGGCCAAGTAAGATCTCCCCCACTTCCCTGGGGCAGTGGGGTGAGGTGGGGTGAGGTGGGCTGGGCTCCACTGCCCCCAGAGCTCTTGAAGGTGCATCAGGTCTTGCTCTGTCCACAAGCAGGGGGAGCCAGGGACCTCCTCATCCTCCAGGTCTGCTGTCCTCAGGGTGTTCACGCCGTTCTGAAGCCCAGGGCTCAGGCCCTGATTGCTTCAGACCCTCTTTAGGCTTTGAGACCCTTTTGGGGGTTGCTTTCTCAACCTCTGGCTAGTAGCAAAGCAGGTTGGTGCAGTGTGCCCTGCTTCCCTGGGAACAACAGCATTTCAGAAAGCGCTTTCTCCCATGACAAAGGAAAGCCTTCACCTGGAGAATATTAGCTCAGACCCCCTGCTGCAAGTGTGGCCGTTGAAATCCATCTCAGCTCTTTAATAGAAAAGGTAGAAATTCCCCTGCTATTCATCTCTGACTTTTATGGAGCTAAGCACTGGGCTAAGGCATGCTCTGAGCGCTGATCTCACACAAACACTTATTCAAGAGGAGAGATTTAATCATTGCTTTGCAAACGTTGTTGTTTCTCTTATTATAGTACAGAGAGGCAGAGACAGAGTGGCTCTTTAAGATCAGCCTGGCTTTGCTGTGGCCAAGATCCAGTGCTGTGCATCCTGCGCCCGGACAGGGCTGTGCTGATGTGGCCCCCTCCGCCATGAGGTCTTTGTAGCCCCCAGTGTGCAGAGTCATTCCTGGCCATGCAGGGTGGTCCTTGGCCTGAGGCTAGGAGAGGCTCTGAGGGAGTTGGCAAGTTTTGGTCCTGCTGCTGATTCCAGATTGATGACTGAGCTGTGGGCTGGAGGAGACAGCAGAGGCTGATGAGGCTGCAGTGTGAAGGATGTTGCAACACATGATGGGGTTGTGAGAAGAAACTTCTGAACCATAGCTGGTCTCAGAACTCCAAGGTGGCAGATACAGAGTGACAAATGAGGAGGCTGATGGCCAGGGCTTGGCTTCCAGGTAGTCTCCAGGAAAACCATATGAAGATGTGCTTCTGGAGGTTAGCATGGCTCCTTGGGAGGGCTCACAGCTCTTTGATGCTGCCAGTGGGGCAGTGGCTGGTTCCCAGTGACTGTCCCTGCACGGTTCCCAGTGGTTGTCCCTGCGCACCTCCCCTGCCCAGCTTGCAGTGATTTCTCCATCATGAAGCTGGGCTACTGGACTCTGGCTGGGTGCAGTGCCGGGAGGCTGCCACTGCCAGCAGCCTGCTCCCCACCACGCCCTCTTCAGAGCCACAGGGCAGCAAAGCAGGCAGCATTAATGAGGCTGTAAATCGCGGCGCGGCGCAGCCAGGAGTGCAGTTTGTTTGTTTTGAAGCAGGGCACATGTCACAGGAAATGCCAACAGTCCCAGTGCTTGGAATAACAAATGTGCAAACAGCAATTAACAGTTGCGTCTTCTGCTCACATGCAAAGAACATAATTAGCTGGTTCCATCTGTTAATTATACCTGCCACGGTTCACATATTCACATCCCAGCCACAACGGTGAGGAGGAAGGTGAGCTGTGCAAGCATAGCTCTTGTCACCAAAACATTAGACCCAGCAAGATTCTCTCTCCTCCCTCTTGGCTGCTGTTGGAAGGTACCCCACGTGTTAGCAAGGTGCAGGGTATGGCAGCCCCACTTCCTCCTGCTGCTCCAGCTCCTCACAGGGGCTCTCCCAGTGCTTCTATTGGCATTTTACCAGTTTGGGAAGCCCCAGCAATAGCTGCCTACTGCAAACCCCTGGTGCTGCAGAGCCCTTGGTAGCTGTTTCCAGAGATGATGTCCCTCAGAGCCCTCCAGGGCTAGGTTTGGGCAGATCTCTCTCAGGGCATGAGGCCAGTGTGGTGGGAGGTTCAGGTCAGAATTGGGCTGGGACCTGGGGACTGGTGAGGTTGAACCCAGCCCAGACTGAGGAGAGTCTGCAGCACATTACGCTGGTAGTGGACTTGGTGCTTGCACCCTCACACCGGAATTTTTACCTCCAAGGAGCTAAAGGACAAATGTGCCTGTCTGCCCAAGCACCATCCATGGGCAAGTGTGGAGACAGTGTCCAGCACCAGAGAAGACAAGGGGCACAGTGCTGAGGAGCAAAGAACCAAAGATATGTCCATATGAGGTGCCTCATCCTGGTTCTCACCCCTGCCAGCTCTGTTGCCATCTGTCCACAGTACCAGCCCTGCCCACCAGCACCCAGTCCTGGCTCCTGAACTGCCTCCAGCACCCAAACCTGACCCCGACTGACTCCTCTGCCCCAGACAAGCCCCCAGCACCCACCCCTGCCCATTGCCCAGCCTCACAGCGGGACACAGCCCTTCAGAACCTACCCCAACCAGGTCTGGCTGCTCACCCCTCCTGTCTCACCACCATCCCTTTCACTGGTGCTTCACAGCCATTCCTACAAACATAACCCCTGCCATTGCTGTGCCCAGTAGCAGCCTCGAGGAAGTCCCAGGAGGGCATCAGTGTCAGGGCCAGCAGCAGCAGCCGCCTCACCTTACCAACCCCCAACTCGAGTGCAAGGGAGCAGCCGAGCCCCGGCTGCCAAGCACATCCCTGTGTGCCAATTTCAAACAGACTCAGGATGTGCTCTCCTGGATCTAAGCAAGCAACAGAATCTTAACTATCAGAGCTCCTCGCTGGCTGATAAAATATGGATAAAGGAGCCATCACTTTAGAACAGCAGGAAGAAAAATAATTGCCAAGGTTGGCTCTCATTTGAATATTGTTTAAAACCCTTGTAGCATGGAGCTGGCTGCTGCGGTTTCACTCTACTTGTGTGAATAATTTGGCTAGACAAGGTTCTGCTCAGCACAGCCCAAGCAGAGGTAACAAGGGGCAACTGCTAATTGCCCCATCAGACCCACATGATTCTCCTGCCCAGCTGAGTCCCACCACTTCCCTCCTGCTCCAGCGCACTGGGGACCCTCAGGGTGCAACCTCCCGCGTGGGTCCAGCAGCAGTAAACAGCATCAGCCGGGGTGGGAAGGAGCCATGGAGAGAGGAGCAGAGCCTTGGCAGGGTTTGTTTTGGTCTTAGCAGGCTGGGGTTTGGGGTTTGTTGTGGTTTTTTCCCCGAGCTGGTGCAGAGGCAGTGACAAGGACGGTAAAGTGACACTGACTAATTGAATTCTGAACTAGCAGGAGCAATGCAAATATCTGACAAATTGATTTAATTGCATTCACGTACAATAAAGCTGAGATCTAAAAGGTCAGCTAGAAAATGGAAAGGGTCCCTGGAGTGCTAACAGGAGGAAGCTGACTTTAATACACATTCATCACATTTTATCATCTAATTAGTTCACACAATGCCAGACTGATAGACAGAGGCCTAAACAAAAGTATCGATTGATTATTAGCCACAGATCTATCATATTGCTCCAGCAGGCTGTCAGAGCGTGCTGGCAACTCCTGCCCAGTGCATCAGCAGGAGGGGGGCACTTGATAAATAGTTTTTCTATAGCAGAATTGAGACTCTGGGAAGCATTTCCCACAGACACTGAATGATAAAGATCCTTGCAAAAGCTCTCTAGCAAAAGCTGCGATCAAAGCCCAGCCAGGCCTGCCTGCACCAGGAATATTTATGAAGGTTTGGGCAGCCAGCTCTGCTCTGCTGAGGAGCACTCAGCCCTGGCACTGCCTGGCACCGCTCTGTGCCTGCATTAGCTGGAGCCCTGGGGCTGCCAGGCAGGGTGTCCTGCACACGAACCATCTCTTTTGAGCCTCTCCTCAGCTGGTTTCACTGCTTGGCTTTTCTGGGCCAAGATGATTTGAAGCAGGCATTAGGAACTGAAGTCCTCTGGTCACTGTGGCACACAGAGCTGGGACCAGGGCTCCTACAGCCAAGCCAGGGCTTCTCCTGGGAAAACATCCTGGGAACCTCGTGTCTCTGTATCCAGGACACTGCAACCCTGGCACCAGCAGTGAAGTTTGCCTCCTCCTGCACCCTGCCACTGGGCAGGGGGCTTGACCCCTTCCTGAGGGATTCACCTCAAATTGCAGCTGCCTCTTGGGGTGGGGTCTGCTCAACCCTCCCTGCCCTGCTGGGGCACCTGGCAAGGGAGACACCTGGCACTTTGTGGTATTCATTGGTGTCTATCCCACCAGCTCCATGCGGATGCCTAGGACCCATGAGATGCACAGCAGCATGGAGGAGGCAGCTGAGCAGCATCTGTCCCTGGCAAAGAGAAAACCCCAGCCCGTGGGTGAAGACTGAGAGACCTGTGCAGCCCATGCATCCTCTTGCAGGTGGGGATGCCCAGCTTCTTGTGTGCCACCTGGAGCAGCTACACCCACAGAAGCTCCTCTGCACACATGGGTGCTCAGGGACTGGGGCCCAGCTGTCATACTGAGCTGGCAGCTGGACCCTGCTCCTGCCCCTGTCTAATTCCCTGTGGTGCCAACAGACTCCTGAGAGACCTGAGCTCCTTGCACTGCTGCTTTGAAACAAGCATTTCACCTTTCCTGGGCTGAGCTTACCTGAGGAGCCCCACAGGAGGGAAGGTCCCAGGAGCAGCTGAGTGTTCCCAAGTAAGCCTGAGCCCAACTTGCCGTGACTGTGCCTGTGTCAGAGCTACGCTCTTCAGAAGGCTCAGCCTGTGCTTGCCATTGATTCCTGAGGCATGACATTTTATGAACTGTAATTTGATTCAGCAGGCAGCAGCTGCAGCTCCCCACCACCCCGCCACAGCGTGTGGGGCAGCCAGATCTATGCCAATCAGCTGGGCAGGGAGCAGTGGGCAGGGAGTGTCAGGCAAGGAGCAGGAGCAGTGCCAGCAGCATTAATAACCTGCAGCAGGGGCTCCTAGCAGAGGTGAGGAGACTAATTAATGGCATCCTGCTCCATGCAGCTTGTTCTGGAATCAGCCTGGAGCAGGCACCAGGAAAAGGGATTCCCCCTTCAGAGGGAGGGAGGGGAGAGCTCTGAAAAGCAGCACACTGAGCACAGACAGAGCCACAGCCTGACCCCAGTGCCATCAGGCTGCCCACCAGCCTGCTGCCACGCACTGCCACCTGCATTTGTGTGCACTACTGTTGTCAGAACATATGGGATGGGACCTCAGCGGAGTGCCTTGTTTTTCTGTTTCCTCAGGCTTTATTCATTTGTAGTCTGGATTATCTAATCATTCAGGCTTCAGATATCTGGAGTGAGAAACAAGAGTTTGACTGCAGTCTTAATTCAGAGGAATTTGCTTCTGCCAGGACTGAGGCATTCAACAGCTGTTGAGGTAACTTCAGCCCTAAAGAGCAGGAAATGTCTTCACTTTTCTGATTGTTAAAAAGTGAGCAGGGTTAATAACCGGAACAGAGGCATTTAGTGGTGCACCACAGTGTGCTGGATCTATTTGTTAATAAGCTGCAAATCTGGCCTCAGCTCCCAGCCTAAAGGTTCACCTGAGACCTGGGCAGAACCAGCCCCAGCTCACCTGCATCCACAGCACCTCCCCAGCTTCCCCCCAAACCCAGGGCAAACCTTTCCCAGAGACTCACTCTGCCTCCCTCAACTCACTGGTGACAGTGGGCAGGGAGCACCCTGTGAAGGCTGGAGCTGTGCACAGCCCCCTGCCCACCCACAGCACCAGACACAGACCCCCCCCATCTCCAGGGTGCTTGTGGTGTCAAAAGGGACCCTGCCACAGGATGCAGGCAGCAGCAGGCTCCTGCCTGCAGCAGCACATCTGCATTGTCCTTGATATTTTCTGTAGGAGGGGAGGAGAAGAGAGGGTCCCAGTGTGGTGGGATGGGAAGTGCAGCCCCATGCTGAGGTCTTTGGCCTGGCTTGGCCACAGTTGAGTCTGTGACCTAGAGAAGGCTTCTCACACTCTGATGTTTGGCCTGGCTCTAATTATCTCTCTGAACAGACTACCCCAGCTAATTTATTTTGAACAAAGCTAGAAATAAAAGGATAATCAGAGTATCCCAAATGACAGCTGCAACATCTGTATTTTCTGGTACACTGAGCACATTTGATGTACAGAATATTGTAATGAGGCTGAAAAACTTGTCAATGATATTTCTTTTGTCCCTTTCTCAAAGGAGCAATGGGTAGCTCTCCAAAAGAATATTAATTGGTGCAAAATGTGGGAAGCAGCTTTTCCCTGCAGTGATATTTGTTGTTTGCTCCTGACTTTCTGTAGAGAAACCTCATCCTGCAGCACACAACTACCATTCTGGCCCCAGCAGTGGGGAGCAGCTGGAGCTACTGTTGGGAACCTTCACATCCCCTCAACAAGGCAAGTTTCCAAATGAGGACCCTCACAGAGCTGCCCTCAGTAGCAGGGCAGGGGCTCAGCACTCCCTCGACCCCTCTGGGGTCTCTCATGCCAGGCCCTTGGGGTCTGGGCATAGTATGGGACTTGCCCACAGCCAGGATGTCGTTTGCAGGCACTTCCCACCAGGGCTTCAAATAGCTCCCAGGCAGCAAACCTTGGAGAATGGTCACAGATCTTGTGTTTACCTTCAGTTTGGTTCTCAGCTTCTCAGCCCTGCTCATTCTGCAGGAGGGTGAGGTGCAACCCACCACCAGCTATTGCCTCACTCCTTTCCTTGCTGTTTCAGCTGCAAGCCCATTTCCCACTCACTCTGATGGAAAGCATCAACCACCCACCACAGCTTGCTGCTGGCAGGTCTGGGCTAGAGGCAGGCAGCTCCCTGCCCACAGCCAGGTGCTCCTCATACTAGGAGGCTCCAGCTTTGCCAATAGTGAAGATGGAGACTCCACATCACACCTGATGAAGCTCAGGGCAGTTCTCCCTATGAAATTCCCCTCTTGCACCTCTCTTTCCCAAAACAGCGAAGTTTTTAGCCTGGGTGTGACTGAGTCTCCTACTAAGGCTGAAACCACCACACCTGGAGTTACTTAGAAACACAGACCCCAGGAGCTGTTGACTCTGTAGACTCCCTTTGAATCCAGACCACCCCCATATGCTCCATGCAGCTGGAGCATGAGGCAGCAAACCACTGATTCAAACACAAGGAAGGCCGAGGGAGGTCCTTGGGTGGATGCTAAAAGAGCTTTCAGAGGGACATGCCATGGGTTGTAGCTGGAGGTGTTCCATTTGTCTGCAAGCTAACAGCTCCTATCCTGCTTTGTTTCACATGGATTCCCATCAAAAGTGACTGGAGCCATCCCAGGGCAGTGCCACCAGCTGCTGTGGCACTGGGGACACTGCTACTGGACAGGATGCTGGCTAGGGTGACAGGGTAATTGGTGAGTTTTCATTTAAATGGAGCTTTGTGATGCTCTGAGGAGGGAAAACCAGCATGGCTGATGTCTTGAAATGCATCCCAGGATGAGTTCTACATGGATCCTGCATTAATGTAAGAGGTGGAGAGAGGGGCCAGGATGAGCTGAAGCAGAAAACTAACTGGAAACCAGAGCTTGGCACTGAATATAAATGGCAAAGGTTGCCAAGTGCCTGTGGCAGTAAATCAGGTGTAGGCAGCAAGATGGATTGTTCTCTGCTGGAACTCACCTGTTGTGGGGACAGCTCAGGGGCTGGCTGGAGGTGGTCACTCATCTCATCTATGGTTCCCCACAGGTGAGGAGTCTGCAGTGGCAGCACAGTGGGCACCTGTCTCTGCTGGGACCAGGCAGGGGACATGGTGGTGCCCAGAGGGGCAGCAGCCTGCCCATTACTATGGGAGAGCACCGACAGGGGCTGCAGGGGCTGTTGGGGAGCAGCATCTCCTACCCCACAGCACAGGGGCAGCTGAGACCAGCCCTGCCCATTCCAGGCAGGAGGCCTGGAGGTTGTTTATGCTCTACACTGGCTATTTTCCTTGGGAGATAATGCAGATAATTAATATTTGCTTTATGCCTGAGCTGTAACAATTCTGACATGGGGATCCCTGCAGAGCAGAAGGGGAAAGTCCAGGGAATTTTCTCCACGAGGCAGCAGCTGGCACCTGGAAGAATGGGGGTTTTGCAGAGCTCAGAATCTGCTGGGCGTGGGAGAGAAGAATCAAGGGGGACTGTGGGCACCTTGCTGGCCCAGACGTTGGACATGCAGGAGGCTGGTGGGAGGACACAGTGCTGGTGAGGTTGGGAAGCCAGGGGCATCCTTGCTATCCTGGCTGGGGCTGCTCTGCCCTCCCTGTGTGAGCTAAGGCCATGGCTTGCTCAGCTGCTGCCAGCTGTGGCCTCATTGCAGGTGCTCTGGGCATGCCAGGAGGTGCTGCTTTGCAGCAAACTCAGCCTCATACCATGGTAGGAAATCTGAGCATCACTCCTGAAGAGACAGGGAGGAGCTCCCATAGCATCTCCCTTGGGGAGATGCTGGGGTTAAGGTGCTCTTGAGGGGTTTGATCTCCTGGCTAGGGAAGGGTGATTTGTATCATCAGCATGAGGGGAGAGAAGGAAGATGACCACAGAGAGATGGTTTGAGAAGTGGGGACACAGACCAGAATGTTTTTATAATGAAGAAGGAACCTGTGCAAAATTGTTTTCCATTCATCTGCAGCAAACTGAGCTCATTAAACTGAAATAATTTCTTATGGGGCCACGAGAGAGCTGTGGGAGAGCAGGGGATGTCAAACACCAGTCCTGCTCCTCTGGAACAGCTTGGCCTCTGGCCCAGCTAGGTAGGAGACATAGGTGGGAGGTCTCCAGGGTGGGAGAAGGGTCCTGAGTGGGGCTGCTGTGGAGGGTGGGCAGCATTGGAGCAGGATCCTTCTTTCCAGTGTTTCAGAGCTAGACAAGCAAAGCTAAATTCTGCTGCCCTCAGGCAACACAGCTTGCATTGCCCAGCGTTGGGGTGTGCTGGGCAGCTAATCACAGAATCACAGAATGTTAGGGGCTGGAAGGGACCTCTAGAGATCATCTAGTCCAACCCTGTGCTCAGCAGTAAGTCCAGATCCTGTAGAAGTGTCCCACAAACCTTCCCTCTGCCCCATCTCCCCAGGCTAGGTTTTGCCTGGTTCCTCTGACCCAGGGGATTATTCCAGATCAGTGGTAGCACTTGAAAAAAACAACCAGGGCTGATCAGGCCTGGTGGGAACAACAGAAGGCAAATCCCAACTGTCTTCCTAACCTGTCCCTAATAATTAAAACCTTTTAACATAATAATGTTGCAAAAGGATTTATCTCAAGAGGGTCTGACAACCAGTCTGCTCCTGGAAATTAATCCTCCCAGCCCCAGCCTGGAGGATTCCCTAGCACAGGGACTCTTATGACTGTGGGTCCCAGCCCCCCTGGCTTGCTAGTGCCTCTCCCAAGGAAGCAGCAGCCAAAGGGATTCACGAGGTGGGAACTGCCCCAGGCTTTCATGGGTTTTGGATGGGCAGAAGGAGTTTTCCTCTTCCAGGAAAGAATGAGAATTCACTGAAACTCCATGGAAGTGCCATTGGCTCTGCTCCTTGAGGATCAATTTCCACTCTTATCACCACTGCAATGCTCTCGGCAAGGCAATATGATTTTCTTCTATGTAAACAGCAATAACTTCAGAATTACTCAGGAAAGACAGAGACCTCAAGAGATGTTTAAATTACTGGCTATCTCATTAATCAAACACAAATGCAAGACTAGCAAAGGCTCTAGTTGCTGAGCTGGAAAATGCTTAAATTCATTTGTTAAGACAGCAGGGGAAAGCAGATGCCTGCCAAGGACTGGAAGGTCCAGGAGCCAGGAGGTGACTGTGCCACTGTGCGGCTCCTGCTGCAGTTGTTCCTGGGGGCTCCAGAGCCTCTGCTGACCCTGGCACCAGTTTCCCACAACCAGGGTTTGCTCCTGCGGTGCCCAGGCTGTGCTAAGCCCCTCAGCCAGATGGAATGGCAGCCCAGGTGCTGGGCAGCCGTCCCAGGAGCCGGGTCCCGCTTCGCCCACAGAGCCACTCCGTGAGGAGTCTTTGCACCATCTGCCTAGATCAGCAGGAGCCCCGGCACCAGGGAGCCAGGCTGTGTCTCCAGCCATGAGAGCTGCAGCAAGGCTGTGCCATCTATCCTCCTGGGTTGCTATGCCAACGAAGAGGAGACAAGAACCAATTTAATTTGCAGAATCACCCTCTTGACACAAAATCCAAGCAGCTTGTGAGGAGTAGGGTGAGAGATGTCAAGGGAGCAGGGATTCTCCGTGCCTCTTTGCATCCAGCGTGTGGCTGCTTCCCTTCCCAGAAAGCTCTCCAACAGCCCTGCTGCAGAGCTGGAGATATAAGAGCCAGGCAAGAGCCTAGGAGGAGGTCCCTTGGCCAGTCTTTGGAAAGCAGCTGGGAGCCCACTGGAGATCTCAGCAGAAGACACATCAGCATGCTGCTCTGATACATGTGGCTGGGTCACAGGTAGGAAGCATGGTCCTAAGGCATGGAAATGCCTACACCTCAACTGCTCCTTCCCACTGGAATTGAGAAGAGGTAGAGAAATGGTAGAAATTGCAAAGCCAGCTCTGCTCTTTGCTTGCTCATTTTCCTGTGAGAATCCACCTGTGACTGTGGGTGATGAAGACTTTGTACCATGACTCTGGTCAGCCTCTGGTCTGGACTTGCAACCCAGGAAGGCTCTTTGGAGAGATGTCCAAAGACAAGGGCCAGAAGTGACTGCCTCATGCATGTCATGCTCTGTAGCTGAGAGTGTGGATATGGCCTGATCATGCCTGGCCATCCCTAGACCCAACCCCAAGTCACATTTGTTTCATACCAATTGACACAGGAGACACTAAGAGCTCCATGATGTGCTGCCAGGAGCAGGACATGCCCAATGTTGTTCCATGGTTAGAATGACCTGTGCATTGGGGAGCAGCACATGGGGCTTCCCATGCCAAGTGTCCTTGTGTCCAGCTGCCCATGTCCAGTAAGGTCATTGATGTAAAAAAGAAAAATCCTAATTTATTCAAGCACCCTGTGGTGATCCTCCTTCTGCTGCAGCCACCACTCCTCTCTTCTTCCCTATCCCTGTGCCTTTAACATCCTCTGCTCTAAGACAGGTTAAAACCTCTTTAAGGAGACCCCACCACCAGGCATGGTTTTGATGTCTTCAGCAAAGCTCCTGCCTGTGGTTCTTCCACACCAGAGTAATGGATGTGGTCAACAAGAGTAAGGTGGAGACAATGTCCTTAACATCACAACACTTCACTCTGTGCTCCTGCTTCAGCCCCTGGTGTAATGCAGATTGCTCTGGGAGGCTTTGGGATTTTCCTGGCTGCCTTGAGCACCCAGGATGAGAGGATCTGTCCTGATCATCCCAGTATTGGGCTACCATCCTCTCCAATCACTATCCCAAATCTCCTCCTCTCAGCTAAGGTGCTTTGCTGATTTTCATGGATCCCCCGTGTTTCATGCCCTTGGTGTCCTGTCATGCACTGATAGCTTTAGTCCACAAGCTAGAGCGCAATATGCTTATGAGTAATAGCATCTTATTGGAGTGTAAAGATCTTCCTATTCCACTGATTTATCCTGCACTTAAACTAATTCAAAATTCACTTACTTCAAAAGCACTGGAAGCAAAATGTTCTCTGTAAATAGCCCAGTTTCTCTAACCTGATATCACTGAAAGGGAAGATGGAATAACTTGCTCTATCTATTTTCTCTTGGAGGTAGCATCACTGTATTATTTTGACTGTTTTCCATAACGAGGACCAGAGTTGATTCTCCTCTGTAAAAGAGGCTTGTGGGCTGCCAAGGACTCTCTGACCTTTACATCCCAGTCTTCAGAAACTCTGCTCAGATGACTCTGAAGTTTTTTTCTGCAGCTGTTTAAGCAGCAGCTTTGTTTCCAGTGCCCTGCATGGTGGATTTCGGAACCACAAGATGCAAATACACAAACCCAGCCCCTGCTTTGGCACTGGGGGTTGGGGTTGGTTTTTTTTTTTGCTTTCCTTTTCATTTCAAATTCTCTTTCAGGTTTATGAGCTGTCAATTCTCACATCGTGGAAGACAAACTGAGCTCAGACAGGACCGGTGGCATCACTCAGCTGCACAGCTGGAGCTGGGGAACAAGGCAGGGGATGCAAAGGCAAGCCCTGGGCACCAGCACAGCTCCTGCAATTGGCAGGACAGGGAGAGGAAGAGTAGGGTGGGGAATCCTTGCAGCTAATGGTCTGATTATCCCTGCATGGGCATTTCCAGATCTGTCCTCCACCCTTCCCCTGACATGTCCTGAGCCCTGGGCAGCAGCCTTTTGCTCTTGGATACTGCCTTCAGCCTGGAGCCAGCCCAAGACCATCCCTGTAGATTTGGGAGGCCCCAGAAGCTGAGCTAATTCCACAGCAAGGGTGGAATTGGGCCACACTGGCCACTCTGATAGCAGTGGATGGGTGCCAAGGGCTGCTGGAGATGGGCAGCTTGTGCTGCTAACAGCCCAGGAGATGAGAGTGCAGCCCTGCTGTGGCTCCTGCAGAGGAGCCAGTGCATAGACTGTGTCCCTAAGGACTCTGTGCTTAGCTGCAGATAATGTCCTGTCCTGCAGTGACACAAGCTCACAAATGACAGTCACTTGGCTCACTGCAGGGCTCTTCTGCTCCCAAATGAAGCCAAATGTTTGGCATGAGTCAGTTCTGCCCAGAAATCCCACCTACAGCTGGAAGGAGCTGTGGTCTGCATCCATTTACTGGGTCCTGGCAGAGCAGGGGATGAACTCAGATTGCCACACTGATCAGAGAGGGTTGGCTGTGAGTTGTGATCAGGTGATACACACTCACTTTGATTCCTGTTCCTTTTCTTTGGTGTTTTGCACACCAGAGCAGGACTGCAGCTATAGAATGTGAATTGCCATCACCAAGGAATACTTTCAGGGGCAGGAGTCCTGAGTGCTGGTGAGCAGTAAGGGTTTCATTTGAACTAAACCATTTGAAGTGCTCTGGCTGCTGCTGCTTCTCTTCTCTGTTGCCTCTAAGGAAGGTTCAGATGCTTTGAGACCCACCCCAGGGGGGTATGGCTGTTTCCTGTCTCTTCCACCTCCCAGGGATGTGCTGGTGGAGATTAAGATCGCATCCCAGTTCTAATTCTGGCAAGCACTGGCAATGTCTCCTTGCTTCTGTGTGGCAGGCTGTGGCTCTCCTTGGCTTGCAGCTGTTGAGGAAGGGGTGGTAGGAGATGGCTCTGTCCCTAAGCAGGCTCCCGGGGGTGTCTGTGGTGCTGCTGGCCAGTTGAGCCCAAGCCAGCAGCTTGCAGGAGCCAGATGATGGTGAAACAACAGGCAGGTTTGCAAAATCAAACATTGCAGCGATCTTTCTAAATGAGAGAGCAAGAACTTCCCATTTCTGGTAGAGAAGATGTGACATCGGCCTTCACTAATGCCATCCCAGGCTGAGTTAGCTGCTGCCTTGCTCACAGCCTGCTGCCTCCTTGGTCAGATGAGCCACAGAGCAGAGTCCACTTCCCCATCTGGAATTCAGGGAGTGTTAGTGTCACAATAGTTAGGGACACATCAGCAGAGGTTTCTCCTTCTAGACTACAGAAGATACCAGAGCCAAGGAAGGCAGATGTGGCATCAAAGTCTAGTGAATGAATAGTCATGCCCACGTACCAGTCCTATTTAAATCCCAAGTACAATCATTCAAATTCCTAAAAGACAGAGTCCCAAAGCAGTCAAGAGAGCAGAGCCCTGCAGAGTAGGTGGCATGGGTGTTCCTGAAGAATGAGTCGCAGCAGGAACACGCTGGCTACCTCGTTACCAGGCAGAGAGTGATAAATTAGGCAGCTCACAGAAGAGCTACAGAAATGATGAGGGAGGTGGAGGATCCATCTAATGAGCAGAGATTAAATTATTGAAATTGGCAGGGCCTGGCTGAGTGGCAGGTAAGGCGAGGAGGAGGGACTGCAGGGAGAGGATGAGTAAGAACGGGGATGATTTACAGAGACCCACATCAGGCATCACTCTTGCCAGTGAAGGGTGGTAGATAATGGACAAGTCTTGGAAAGCTTCTTTCTGGGTCCCTGGAAACCTGATGGTGATGATTTGTGGGGGCAGCTCTGTACCATGAAAACCCCCACTGCCACCAGTGCTGACCCATGAGGGGATGATCAGCAGGTAGTGGTGGCTGTGCAAGGCCAGAGACAGCAGGTACTGAACTGTGTCTGGGACAGTGCTGGAGAACCATGGGTCATGATGTGGGATCAACTTCTGGTGAGGGTTTGTCAGCTCTGATTTAACAGCTGGAACTGACAGCATTGCTGGCTCCAGGTGGTCCACAGAGAAGAGAGGAAGTGAGCACTGTGACAGTGTCTGCTCCATGGCCTAAGATCCAGTGTGCAATGGGAAGGGAGAAGGAGAGCATCTTGGCTGGTGGGGCTCTGGGCTGGGGCTCAGGGGGACCTGCACCCCCATGGACCCCAGCTGCAGGTAAAGGCCAGTCCCTGTCCAGCACCCTCCTTGCCTCAGTTCCCCTTCTGTTGCCTGTACTCAGCCACCATGCAGAGGTGAGATGGCTTCTCTGCAGCTGCTGCCTTCCCCTTCCCACCACCACCACTACTCCAGCAGAGGATGGAGACAGCCAGCAGACACTGCTCAGCATGGCTTTGCCATGTCATCCTGCTCTGTGATCAGCAAAGGGCTTCCTTTGCAAGCCCTGGTCCTCGTTCTGTAAGAGACCAGAGCAGATTATCTGACATGGTGCAGACAGAGCCACTCACCCACTTACCCTGAGTATGTTCTTGACAGATGGGAGAGGTCCCACCGTGCCCTTCCCACAGGAAGAGCAGCCTGCTCCTGAGCTCACTAGTGAGACCCAGGTTGGCTGTGGGGGGAGCTGGAGCCTTCAGTCCTGAGCCACACCTAGGGCTTGCAGGGTGGGAGCAGGTTTCTCAGGATATTGAGGGCTGGTGGGACCTTCAGGGACCATCTAGTTCATTCCCATGCCTGAGTCATGCATGATTGTCCCTTGTCTAACCTCTCCCATTCCCTCCTTTAGTGTGCAGCTCTCAGACTCCACACCTTTCCTTCTGGCTATGTTTCCAGGATTAGTTGCTGCATACACCAAGTCCTACACCACGTTTGTTGCACACAGACTTTACCAAGCTGAAGAACTGCTCCCTTTTTCATAGCAACTGTGAAGCAGGGGGCTGGTTCCCCAGCAGCTCACCCAAAGATGCCTTTCTCACACCTTTCTTTAATTTGGGGCAAGGAGGATGAATGCAGGTTCCTGGGCTGCAATGTTTGGGTCATAGGAGCCACTACTAAAAGCCACCAGAACAAACACTTATTCTAGACCTGAAGCTATTTCCATGAATGGGAAAACACTCTGACAGCCTGGAATGACACTGGAAAGCATCTTGAGTACCTTCTTGGACTGGAGTTGAAAAGCCACTGCATGTTTACTGTCTGTTTCCTAGTCACTAGACATTTACAAACTTCATTCAGTCCCTGAAGGAGGCAGAGCATGGTGTGAATTCATCCAACTCTCTTCAAAGTGTTTCACTGCTTCTGATGGCAAGTGAAGAGGGAGGAGGAGTTTTGAGAGGTTAAGCTCTGAAGTTCTCTGGAAAAAAAAAAAAGAAAGAAAAAAAGAGAGAAAGTATTTCTAGTGTCCTTAAAAGTCAGGAAATAAAGGTGATGGCCTCTGGAAGCTTAACTCCTAGCAGAGGCATGTAGAGATTCACTAGGACAGCATCCTCAGCTTGGATCAGTAGGACCATTTCTTGCAGAAGACTCCCAGTTGCCTTGTAAAGCCTTCCAGGAGAGGCAACTTGCCATATTCCCCCACCAATTGTTTCAGAAGGAAATTACTGTCCTGGTTAAACACACTTTTCTTTTCACTCAAATGTGTCTAATTCCAACTTCCCATCAATGGGTCTCATTCAGCCTTTGATTGATCACAGACCCTTTTCCTGTCAGAGGTCTACTTCTCAGGTTGGTGCTTGTGAATCACAACAGGAGTGTAGAACTGGAGGGGACAGCTTGGGCTATCAAATCCCATTTCCCTGCAACTGCTGGCAGCCACCTTATAAAGTCCATTTCAAACTCAATCTTAAAACTAATCGTGTGCCTTGCCCCCAATACTGCTCGCAGAAATCTGTTCCAGAAGCACATTGCTCCCACAGTTAGAAACCAGCTGATATCCAGCCAGAAGGTATTTGTCCCAGTTCACACCTCACTGGAGTTGTACCAGCACTGACTGCTATCTGAGGCCATCTTCCTCCATCCTTGTTGTTCATCTGCTCCTGTGGATGAGATGGAAAGCAGGGATGCACTCCCCAGCCCTCCTCTCACTGGGACAGATAAGCTCAGGTCCCTTCAGATGAGCTCTTCTGTCTGGAGGTTGTCCTTGGAGTCTGACTCTGCCCCTGTTCTCTCAGTTTATGTTTCTGGAGCAGAGATGGTAAGAAGGGTGGACATTCTGTTGTCTGAACAGCACAAACCAACCTGCAACTGTCCCTGTCTGGGAGCAGAATTCGGCTTACCATTCATGAGCCAGGCCATCAGCTTTGCCTGGCACCAGCCAGGGGTGCAAGACCCTTATGCTGCTTGGAGGTTTGGCAACATCTGAGAAAAGGCTTCCCAGTCTGATCAGAGCCTTGCCTTCACCACGTGCAGAGTCAGGCCCTGCCAGCTAGTATGGGGCAGGGCTCCCAGTTGCCTGCCATGGCTTATCATCACACATCCCCATAAGCAAGACTGGCACAAAACTCAGTGCTGCTGTCCCTGGGGAAATAAGAACATCACAGGTATGTCCTTCATTCTGGGACAGCCACACTAAATGGATGAGCAGTTAAAAGAACCTGTATCTGAGGGGAAGCTGCTCCACAGCTGCCCGCTGTGGAGTTCCTCCACCTTTCTCCAAAGCAACTGTCTTGCTCCCTGCCAAAATGTGGCTTGTGAGCTACCTGATACACCAGACTGACCTGGCAGTTCCCACACAGGGCTGACAGCATCAGCTGGCTTTGCTGGAGTGGACACTTGGGGACTGCTTGGGGAGCACTCTCGTTGCTAATGACTGTGAAGAGAAGCATGCAGGTAGGCGATGTAAATACAGGAGCCCTTAAAAGCACAACTGTCAGATCAAGTGTTACACTCCATCAGCTCCTGCTGCATCCACCGGCTGAGCACCACCAGACACTTCGATACTGCTCAGCTCTGCTCATGGATGCGTTTGACATCCACGCAGGAGAAATACACACTCTGTGATGGGTAAAACAAGCCAAGCCTGGGCAGCAGGCATTTAAGGCTAAGCCATTTGTTTTAGAGGCTTTACATTCAGGTTGTAAAATTTCCTCTGGGCTGGAAGCTGGTGCCTGAGAAGAAATAGTCTTTGCATTGTGTGTGATTTGCCTGCAAATCCTATTAGTCCTCTGTGCAGCACATCACAGGAGAGGAGACACGAGGGTGTCAGAGCAGGGCACTTCGCTAAGCACTGCGGTTTAGATGTGTGCTCAGTGTAGAGCAGACCAAAGCACTGTGACTCTTCATTAAAGGGTGTCTGTTCTGAGCTGTAGCTGGCATTTTTTGAACTGAAAACAATTTCTTTTTTATTTTCCTGGGGTATTGGGAAACTTGAGAACAGGCTTATGGATAGGGTTCTCCAGTTTGGAATGAATGTATCTCTGAGTATGAGGAGGACTCAGCTCTCTCAAGGCAGACCCATACATATTACAACAGCTGTGTGGAAGGACCCCTGCATATGAGCCAAGCAGAGCAGCAAAACAAGCTCACCCTGCTCAGGGATTCCTGAGAACATCAGTCTATCCCTGGGCCTCCAGCATGTCCTCCCATCATGAGCCAAGCTGCACCTATTCAGGATGTTCATTTAAGATTCAGATCTGATGGCCGTCTCGCAGGAGCCTTTGAGTGGGCTCAGCTTGGGCAGGGGCCACGTATCACTCTGAGGGGGGTCTGCAGAGCTCCAGCGGACACCCCAGGCCCAGCACCTGCTGCAGGGCAGCTCCTTAGAGCAGTTGGGCGGAGAGCTGCAGGAAGGGACGGTGCCTCTGCCAGCTCCAGTTAGTCCCTTCACAGTCACATTACTGTAATGCAGCTGAGAAGGAATCTACCAGTTACAGGCAGTGATTTACAGGACACAAGACGCTGCATTTCAGAGGTCTCCTGCGGGCCATAAAAAATATATTATGAAGAAATAATCTCCGTTGGAACTGGAGCTGCACAGAGAGAACACATGTCCAGCTGAGAGCAGCATTGAGCTTTGGTTCATTATGGGAAGTCTGTGCTCTTCCTCTTTTTGATTAATATTTTATTTTTCTCAGCTCTGGGTCTCGAGTTAATATTGGCACTTACTTTTTTTTCTCGGATGTTGCTTTTGCTCTGGGAACAGCACAGCTGAGACTCCAGTGGCAGGTTGCTCTGGAAGGGTTAATGACCCTGAGGGACATGGGACAGACCAAGGGTAAAGACAGGAGCCTGGATTTTGGGAAATAAAAATCCAGGCTTGTTAATAATATCCTCTAGGAAATGGCCCTCAGGGAACCATGCACAGTTGGCAGATCTTTAAGGACACTTTCCATGGAGCACAAGAGATCTCAATCCCTGGAGTAAGAGAACAGTCAAGGACAGCAAGAGATTAGCATGGCCAAGTTGAGACCTGCTGGTCAAACTGAAGGGGAAGAAGGAACTGCAGAGGGCAGTGGAAGCAGGGGCAGCTCTCCTGGGAAGGGTATAGGACACAGTCCAGTTGTGTGGGGATGGGGCCAGGGCAGTTCAAGGTGCGTTTGGAGCTGATCCTGCCTGACCAGCCTAGTAGCCTCCTACATCAGTGCTCAAAAGAGATACAAATGTCATCTATCTGACTTCTGTCAGGCTTTTGACACAGTTGTCCCCAACATACACCTCTCCAAACTGGAGATAGGGATCAGATGAGTGGACTGTTTGGTGGATGAGGAATTGGTTAGATGGTCACATGCAGAGGGTAGTGATCAATGGCTCAGTATTCAGATGGATATCAGTGACAAGTGGTGTCCCTTAAAGGTCCATACTCGGGCCAGTACTGTTTAGTATCCCCACGAGAGACACAGTGGGATCAAGTGCACCCTCAGCTCACCTGCAGATGACACCAAGCTCACTGCAAGGAGAGTGAACCAGATGACCTTTAAAAGTCCTCAATTCATCTCTGTACCACAGTAATGCCCTAGTGATGCCAGCACTCTTCTGCTGAGAGGGACCATGGTGGTCAGGATACCAAGAGCTGTGATGTGCCCCAGTGCCACACCTGTGATGGAGAGAATCCTGGGATGCTCCAGCATGAGGGACAAGAGGAAACTCAGACACTAACTCATTTCTTCCCCTCACAAAATCCTTGCCAAAGCTGAAGCTGAGAACTGAGGTGGGAAGTGACAAAATGTGGAGCTGAGAAGAGATGGTGGCTGCTCCACAAAAACTGTGAGGGGAGAGGCTCCCAGTCCCAGTATGTTCCACCAAGGCTGGAGGTAGAAGTCCTAGAGAGCAGTATGTGAGGGTTCAGTTGGTCTTACCTACCCGTGCAGTTCCTTGCACCTAAACTCTGAACCCTTCAGGCTCCAATGGACCCTTGGCTCCCCTGTACCAGCGAAAAAGCCACTGCTCTCCCTCTGCCACCTTTCCTCAAGCTCCTAGGAAACAGCAGGCTGCTGGGTGAAGCCCATCACTGTTGAAGATTCTCAAAGCCAGGGGACCCCGGGGTGGTGGATGTCCCAGTGGACCTGTCTGGATGCTCCAGTTTGGAGAGCTGGATTCGGGCTAGGGGCAGCAGGGCGAGAGGGTGTCAGTGCAGATATGGTCTAGGGGCAGAGGGAAGCAGACCATCCCTGGCACGGTGGTTTCTGCTGAGGATGAGGAGCAGGGTCTGCAGAGGGTGGCTGGTACGGCTTCTGCCCGGGTGGGTCTGGGCTGGGGGCTGCTGGGGACTGTCCCTGGCACACCGGGACCTATCCGGGACGGAGGTGCCCCGCCGGGGCTCTGCGCTTTCCCGGGTCTGATTGGTTTTTCTTCTCGGCAATACCCTCGATGTTGCCCCGTTCCTTCAGCGCTGCCCCTGGCCTGACCCCGGTGATGTCCTGCTTCACCCGGTGCTGCCCCGCTTCGCCCGGCGCGGCTCCCCGCGGCCCGGCGGTACCGGCGCGGCTCCCCCCGGTCCGGCGCGTTCTCGGCAGCGGGGGCGGTCCAGGCCCTCCCCGCGCCGGGAGCGCGCTCCCGCCTCCCACCCTCCACAAAGTTTAGCAGCAGGAACTCAGGGCGGCAACAGCGCGGGGCCGGTGGCACCGGGGCGGCAGCGCTAAGCCCCGGTGCCCGGCGGGGGGGCCGGCGGCGACCGTGCCATGCGGGGCTCCCCCCCCCCGGCGGCGGCGGGGCGGGAGGGCAGCGGCGGCCCATGCGGCTGGGGTGGCCGGGCGGCGGTTGACACCATGTGCGCCCGGTGCCCGGGGCGAGGAGCGGGCAGCAGCCATGTCCCCCCCCGCAGCCCCGCCGGGGGTGCCGGGCGGGCGCGGCTCTAAGGGGCCCCCGGCGCGAAAGCTGCTCTGTATGTGCAGCCTCTCTCTCTGCCTCACCTACCTGTGCTATAGCCTCATGGGGGGCACTGGCCCCGCCGCGCTGCGCTCTCCCGCCGCGCTGCCCGGCACGGCGGCCCCGCGCCCCCCGGGGGTCCTCCCTGGCACGGCGGCCCCGCGCCCCGCCGCCAGCGCCAGCCCCAGCCCCGCCGCCCCGGCCCCCTCCGCGGCACCGACTCGGGCCTCCAACGGCAGCCGGGAAGGGGCGACAGGCTCCTGGCCGCAGTCGCCGCTGGCTCCCGGGGAGGTGATCACGGCGCAGAGCGGAGCCTTCGAGAGGGACCCGCAGGAGTCGAGCACCACAGACGAGGAGCTGAGCCGGGCCGGCAGCCCCGGCAGCCGCGGTGTCGGCGGCAGCACGACGCCGGACTACGGGGAGAAGCGGCTGCCGCAAGCCCTCATCATCGGGGTGAAGAAGGGGGGGACGCGGGCGCTGCTAGAGGCAATCCGGGCGCACCCCGACGTGCGTGCTGTGGGCACCGAGCCCCACTTCTTCGACAGGAACTACGAGAAGGGGCTGGAGTGGTACAGGTGAGGAGGGGGATGTGGGTCCGTCCAAGCCGGGATGGGGGGGGGTCCCGGCAATCGGGGAGTCCCAGGAGACGGTCGGGAAGGGTCTCCGGTGTCCCCCGGACGGCAGCGAGATGGTGGCACAGGGACACCAGCAGTGGCAGGGCAGTGGGACCGGAACCCCAGGCGGTGTCACCGGAGGCGTCGGACGATGGCGGGTCCCGGGACCGCTGCGGGGGTCACTGGGGCTGCGGCAGGTGCAGAGCCCGGTGGCCGGGGCCGCTGTCGAGGCAGGCCGGGGGTCGGATAGGTGCCTCGCCTGGCAGCCGCGGCGACGTGAAATGCGGCTGTGTGATGGGAAGGTAGAGAATGTGTGGAAAAGGCCCTTTTCGGTACCTCCCGTGCACAGAGTTCACGGGCAGACCGTGCAGCTGAGCTGCACTCGGCGTAAATAGGTCAGTAATTAATAATTACTGAAATAAACAAGGCTGGAAGCTGCTCCAGGTGATGCTGGGGGCTTAGAAGTGAAGAGCGGTGCCGGCTCCTCAGTGAGCTGCAGGCTTCACTTCACTGCTCAGATTTGCTCTTTATTCAACAAGTCCCATATCAGAAAGTTCTTCCCCTTGATGGGATCCAATTCTGCTCGCGAGGAAGACTCCACATGTTGTTGTGTGACACAGCTAAGGAAACCTCGTATTAGGAGTCCTAATTATTAGAAGATGCTGGGCGGCGGTAATGAAGTGTTAAATGCCTTGGCTGGTTGAGTAAATCAATGGCTTGTGATGGCTCGGGGGGTTCTCTTTAAAAATCTCAAATTAAAGCTACTGCAGCACTTCAGTGGAGCTTGCAGGTCACTGGTGGTGCTGAAATTTACTCTTAAAAGCAACCCATGCTAGTGTTGTTTTAAGAAACAGTCTCTGGCTGAGCTGGGAAGTTGTGTCTTTGTGTTGCACTGACTATGGGAAGTGTTGAGCATGTTGAACATGAAGGGAGAATAAACAGAGGCAGTGAGTTAGTTACTGCTGGGGTCACTCATTAAAGTCGATGGCATTTGAATGCAAGGAGGTTCAGGCAATTTGCTGTAGCAGTTGTGGATGCAAAGCCTTAGGAACACTTGTGTGGTGAAGCATCCTCTTGGCTGTGTTAAAATGCTGAGGGGTTTTCTTGAGGGGCTTTAGTAGAGTGGAGATCAGCACAGGGAGAGCACATTTGTCTCTGAGTGTTCCCCATGAGCTGTACCAGCATGGGGAAGCAGTGAAGGATCAGCTACGGTTGTGATGCTTCTATACCTAATTTCAGACATGGTGTCTTGAATTTTGCTGTTGGAAAAGCTTGCCTTGAAAAACAAGTTTAGAAACTTGCTGGGAGAGCATATGAAGGGTTTGGTTTTATTCAAAATAGGCAGAAGATGAAGTGCTGGATGTGGCAGGCAACTGCTTTTGCCTCTCTAGACTCATGCTTACAAGGAAAGGGCTGGTGAGCCTCTAGTAGCTCCACCAGGAGTAAAGGCTCCACAGGTTTGTGCTTGTAGAATGCACATCGACATTTTTCATCCATGCAGTAGCTCTGTGGTTTGTTTAGCTCATTGCTGGTGCTCTGCTGTGCTGGTAGAGAGGAGGGGGAAGGCAGGGTCAGAGCTGGCTGGGGGATGTATGCTCTGGCCATGGGTTAAGTAACTGGCGCTGGTGCTACCTGCCACTGAGGATGTGCCCTGGTGGTTTAACCTCCAGCCATCTCCACACTGGCCCAGCCCAGCAGTGTTCTTCTTTCCTTGCTAAAGTTTTCCAGTAGTGCTGGGACAGGACGCAGGTCACATAGTGCTGGTGACCAGTGCCTTGGTGGGGCAATGGGTTTCCCCTGGTGCTGTGCTGGTGTCACAGACCAGGAGGCTGGTGTGCTTGGTGCCATGTAAACAATGAGCTAAAGCAGTGGGGGAAGCTGCCTTCCCCACTGGCAGCTATTTCTTCTGACCTTCTCCGAGATCCCCTGATTGAGTGCACCGAGGGCTGGCTGCCTGCAGCTGAGTCCTGGGCAGAGTAATTGGAGATTTTTCCTCTCTGCAGAAATGTCAATTTTCTGTAAGCAAAGCAGCAGCTACTGAAGTGTTTACACCAGCAGCTCCTAACAGGGACTTCTACCACTTGTTTATATTTTGCATATAACGCTGCTTTATTTATGCATTCTCTACTGTTAGCTTTTACTACTGCCAAGTTTGTTCTTATGAAGTGAAATGAGGAAGGAGCAGCCCCTTGGGATTCCTGGCTTTGTCTTTCAGCACAGAACATCTTCCAGTCTGGCAGAGCTACAGGGAAGAAGAGCGGTTCCCCCACCTTAGTTTCTCACCTGTAAGACAGCAGCTAAACGGTACCAGTTTTTGAGTGTGTTCCACACTGGGTTTCTCGCATCATTGCTGCCTTGAGGTTAGTCAATCGTAGACACTCTGTCCAGGATCTGTACAAGGACAGTGGTTATGAGCACGTAGGTGCAAGTAGAGCTTTCTGCCTGGTGGCTGGGGTGTGTGGCAGCCCATCACTCCAGCTCTGTGGTCCAGGCTGTGTTCTTGGTGACCCTGAGGGATGGGCTGTTTTGTGGTCCCTTCAGCTCAGCAGACAAAGTCTATGGAGAAACCGGAGTTCTTCCCACACAGGCTTGTTTCAGTGCTGTGCTGCCAGAGCTGTTTGTGTGTCTGTGATTTGTTAGTCCATACATCCCAATTCAGGCTGTCAGAAGGACAGGTATAGGGGCACAGCTTCACTTACGCTGTGCCTCACACCGCCTGTGTGTCAACTGTTGTGGATGCATCTCCTAGCTTGCTTTCTTCTGCCCCTTAATGCAGAGTATGAGCTGACCACTGTTACATGGTCTTAAAGCCTTTGGGAAGTGGCTATGAGCCTTTCCTTTTGTCAACACTCCTCTCTGATACATGTTCCTGGTGGGTCTTCATCTCTCCAAGTCCAGGACACTGGTACCTGCCAGTAAGTGGTCTCTTTGGGGATGAACTTTGCTTGACTTCACCCCTTACAGTATGTCAGGACTTGGTCCCACTGTGGATGATGGTTGTGGTAAGGAGCAGGGATCTGCCTTGCTTTTGGAAGTGGCTGGTGGCTCCACCTGCTCATCCTTTCTGAGCCACAGGATGCTCTGTCCTGCCCCTTAGGAACTGCAGCTGGTGTTTGGGCAGTGCCCAAGTGTCCTTCTGCTCCCTCACAGATATGGGGCAGTTCTTGCTGCCTGCTCAGCCCAGCCGTGGGGTTAGCCTCATGCACAGCCCCTCTGGCCAGGCTGGGCTGGAAGTGCTTGCATGGGTGATGTGCCCCCTGAAGCACAGTGCTCATGCCTCAGTGGGCATGGCCCATGCCGTGAGCTCTGCCCCGAGCTACCCTGCAGCTGGAGGTGAACTGTGAGAGCCTTTCTGAGCATGCAGCAATGACAGCAGAATGATGGGGAGACTTTAGAGGCCTCTGAGCATGGAAGAAGTTTAGCTGATGTCTACAAATGTGTGTTGTCAGCACAAACAGAAGGGATGCTGGGGATGTGCCTGAGGTTCTTGCCTGGGCATGACACAAGAGTGCAGGAGCATGAGAGGATTTTGTGGATAATGGGAACTGCACACTGAATACAGCATCCAACACTTGACAAAATTGTCTCCTTGTGGTGCTGGAGGGTTGGGTTTGGGGTCTACTGTGACAGTCTTAGGAGAGGCCATGTGTCAATGGGCTATGCCTGGGCTCTGCAGGGAGCCCTGGCTTTTGTGTGATTTTATGTGATGGGAGGAAAAGGGAAGGCGACACTGTTGGCACTCTGCAGCCACCACACTGCCTGTCAGTGGTTCCATCAGTGGTATGGTGTAAAGTGTGTGGATGTGGACACCTCTGGGTGCTCAGACTGTTGGTGACCAGTCTGGAGGCGCCAGAGGAGAAATGCTTTTCGGGGACTGTGTGAGGAGAGTGGGGGCTCTTGGCACTGGGGTGGTTGGTGCTTTAGTTGGACTGTTCTGCTTGTGCAAATGACCAGCACAGTGGTCTTCAGTGCTTCAGCATCTTGGTGGCTCTCTGGGCTAGGTGGAAGAGCACAGTGCTTTGAGCGTGGTGCTCCCAGCTGCCTGCAGGCTCAGCACCATGGGGTGGTGCAGGTCTGTCTGGTCACTTCTAGGGTTGTCTTGATATCTCCTATATAGCAGAAAACTGGAAATTCATAACTGTTTTGAAAAGCAGTTTGCAGTTTTAACAGATGTGTGCTGTCCACAGTGCTGAGTCTCTGATAGTGGTGAACTTCGGTTGTGGAGTTTCAAGCCTCACTGATTTGAGGACTGTTCCAGGTAGTCAGGAGTGATAGGAGTCTGGATGTGCACGTTGGGTTTCTCCTTCCCTCCCTCTCAGCAGATTCCTTGCAGAGAAGCTGCAGCAGGGTCTCTGTAAGGAGACCACTCTCACTCTGCCTGTGGCTGTGTCACCTCCTGCCCTTGTGCAGGGCACAGCTTTGTGTGTGACACAGCGCCACTGCAGGGAGCAGCCACCACAATGAGTGTGCAGAGGGTTTGCATGTCTAATGCTGTTATTGCCTCCTGTCTGGGTTTGTTGGAGCCTTCTCCCCAACAGCCAGGCCCATGTGGTGCTCTGTCAGCTGCTGCCTTCAACAAGTAATAAATTATGCCATGCCAAGGAGCTCTTCTCCCAGCAATGACTGTGTGCTTCCAAGCCAGTGGTTCCAGGAGCAGCTGGCCATGGCTATGGAGCCAGTGCTCTTGCTCATGTCCCTGCAGACAGGACACTCATCTGACAGTTCTGCTCCTCCCAGGGGTTGCTGATGTCCCACCTGCCCTCCTGTGCTGCTCTGGGGCTGGTGGGGCTGTTCCTCTGTGTCCTCTTCTGGGGTGGTGTAGCCATCCCTGTGTGTACCAGGCTCATACCACCTCCAAGCACCCAGTTCTTCTCATGATAGCAGCTGGCCAAGATGGTGCCAGCTGTGTCTGAGGAGATGTGATGAGTCCCCCTCCCCCCAGCATCCCTCAGCATCGGTTGGGCAGTGGTGGCTTAGGGCTGTTTCAGCTGGTCCCACATGGTGCAGCCCTTGCTGGGAGATGTAATTGTGTTGCTGGGTAGTGCTGGTGGCTCTCCCATCAGCTCAGCATAGTCGGAAATCAAACAGCTGTCATCGACGCCATGAGCCTGTGCTGATGGGCACCACAGGGCTCCTGCGGGGGACAGATGGATTGGGTCTGCTGCTAACGACCAGCACCGCTGCAGCAGCCTGCTGACAGCTGGATTGCTCTGCAAAAGGCCTTCCCAGCGTTCTGTGCCCTCTGCACTTCTGGGAACTTGGGGAAAAGGTATTGATTTTCTTTCTGGGACCTGCTGTGAGCTGGCTTTTGCTGAAATGTAGTGACTCAGCTGCCTCCCTGCTCTGTGGATCCAGTGTGTTGGGATGAATCTGGCTTGGAGACTGCACTAGTGTTTGTGTAACGTGGTGCTTTCAGTACCTTGACCCCTTCGCCTTTCCTAAACGTCTGAGACATGCATTGTGTTTCCTAGCCCAAGTCTCCCACACAGAGTGAGCCCACACCTGCACCACTGACCTCCCTCTGGTGCCTGAGTCAGGCTCTCACTGAAGCTGGTGGAGGCTCTGGGCTGAGCTGGATTATAAGGTGGAGGCTATGAGCAGGGGCCAGGCTCACTGTTGGTTAATGCTTGTATTTTGCCCATCTGGGTGCTGGAGAGAGCTCACTCTAGCATCAGGCATCAATTTTCTCCTTCACCTAGAGCTGCCAGAGTGAGTGCACTGTGTGACAGTGCTGGGGGTCTCCTGCCCTGTGTGCATCAGGGTCTTCTCCCAGCCTTCCCCTAGGTTTCAGCTACAGGGATAGGATGCAGGAATGACTCGAGCCTTTTTGCAGTGTGTCATCACCTGATGATGGTTATCCACAGGCTACTCAGCTGTAGCCATGGGAATGGCAGCAGCTTTCAACACCCGCAGCCCCTCCATGCTGTGCCTGCTCTTCTTGCAAAGAGGCTGAGAGCAGTGCCAGGACAAGGCGCTGTCAGGGAGGGCTCCAGATGCCTGCTCCCGCAGTGCTGGCTGCCACTGAGTAAGGTTGTGTGTTTGCAGGGCACGTGGTGCAGAGAGAGACATGGGAGGGAAGATGGCACAGCCAAGAGCTGTAGATCCTGGGCACCTGTCCTGCTCAGCCCTGGCAGAGACATGGCTGGCACCACTCCCTCAGGCCACCATGTGCCACACCCAGCAGGGTTCTGTCCTACTCTCCCTGGTCTGTGCCCAGCTGCTGTGAGCAGGAGCAGCCCAGCACCTTGGGCAGGAGTGCCTGGGAGGGCTGTGAATCCAGGGCTCAGAAACCAGCCAAGTACAGCAGAGATGCCTCTTCCCTCAGCTTGAGTACCTGCTCTAGCAGGAGGTGTCACTGCCCACGGCAGGGGGTTGGAACTAGATGATCTTTAAGGTCCTTTCCAACCCGGACCCGTTTGTGATTCTAGGAACTTGTGGAGCATCCCTTGGAGCACTTGGGGAACCATCATATGTCACCAGGCCTGAAATAACCTGACCAAAGAACTCTACTTTCAAGAGCAATCTCTGTTTCTGCTCAATAATCCACTAAGTAAAGGCTGCAGAGCTTTGCTGCTAATGGTTTAAGTGTTCGGGGTAGTGTCAAAGTTTGTGAGCTCTGCTCTGCCTGTGGTTGCAGCATCGTACAAGCTGGTGGATGCTGCAGAAACCCCCAAAACAGGCCTGGGGAAAAGCAGCCTCCCTGGAGAAGAGAAAGGTGAAGGGTTGGTTGGTTGTGTTCAAGGTTTAAATGATGAGCCTGACCCCCGCTCAGCTTCTGATTTGGCGAGGCTTGCTCCGCTCTCTTCCAAGCCCAGCCTAGCAAAGGGGGAACAACAGGTTCTCAAAGAAAGTTATGGACAAAGGCTTTTGGTTTTCAAAGTGAAAATTCCAGCACAAATTGGTGACACCTTGTATCGAGAGAGGTCGGAGTCTTTGCTTTTTGTGGATTTCTCTTACCTCTTGTTGTCATGGGGACTTCCTTCCCAGAGTCATTATATCATGCACTTCAGCAGAAATTTTATTGCTTTGGGGGCTGGAGAGGCTCATGTGGGACATTTCTCACTGCTTGTGGTGCAATACACAGAGGTAATTTCTTTCAAATGATTTTTGCTTGAAGTGGTTTCAATGAATTGAGAAGGGTAGGGGTGTGAATGAATGGCTGGAACGCTCGTACAGAGCTGAGGTGAGGAACATGCACGATCAAACTTTCCAGAGCATTAAGTGTGGATATTATAATTTCACCGTGGTATGTATGTAGGCAGCGGTCCAGTTTATCCTTCCTATTCACATTTTTTAAAGTATTATTTAGGATTTGAAGTGGTTTAAATTGGTTTCTTCTCCAATTTTAAAAAGTTGAAAAGAAACCCCTAAATTCCAATCACCGTGAGAAATTCCTGCTTAGATCAAAGGAGTGAGGGTCAGCTCCAGCAAAGCTGCTGGAGACAGGGAGGCAAAGTGGCTGGGACAGGTTCCATCCCCATGCTCCATGCTGGAGCAGCTTAGTGTCCCTGGGACCATGAAGCCACCATGTGCTGGAGCTGCTGCTTGGACCTTGCTGTACATAATGGCTTGTGGGTATCTCTTCCACTTTTCTGGAGGGGCATGTGTGGCTGGGCTCCTGTCCCTTGTGATCTCAGGTGACCATCCCCAGAGCACCACGTGAATGGGTATCTCCTTCCCGTGCAGTCCCCCGCCTTGCAGTCTGTTTGTTTATTTAGGTAGCTGCTGTTTCCAGTCTAAGGAGAGTGTTTAACAGCCAACTGTTAGAATGCTGTCGAAGGGATTCATATTTATTGGAGGGGAAAAAAAAAAGAAGGGGGAAAAAAAAAAAAGAGGGAAAAACCCCCAACAAACCACAACCTCAAACCCCCTCCAACCTGTTTTGTCAAATCTCCCATTTCCATCCCCTGAGTCAACACACCAATTTAGTAAACGTTGCAAGCCACACTATTTTCCCTCTTGTCATATTATACATCCAGGCATCAAGGATGGATCATAAACTTGCTCTTTATGGCTTTAACATTTCAATTGCTAGTCACATTTTATGTAAATGAAGGTATTTACCTTGACAAGCTCTCCTGTGAAGTACGGTACTTCTTTAAAGAATTTATTCGGCAATATAAACAGGCCAAATGCTGAGGGTGGATGCAAAATTCACCACTGGTTTTTACCACTAAGGAATGCAGGATCCTCTTAAAATGCAGCCCTCCAACCTAGTCAGTGCCTGGGGAAACTGAGGCAGGGGGATGGCGGGGGGAGAAGAGGCAATAGCAGCGGGACATCAGTGATCGCCGCAGACCTACCACACGGAGCTGGCTTAAGATAAAAATAACGCCAGCTGCCAGGCTTTGTTTTGTGTTATGGAGATTGCTGTAACTGAAGCCAAAATCTGATTTCCATTCCCTCCAGAGCCAGGCTGCAATGGACCTGGCTCCTGCCTTTATTAGTGGGTAATCACGTTGGGTCGGAGCGGAACAGCGATGCTCTGGTAAGCCCAGATTCACAGCTCTGCTTTGTTTTGGAGCATATCGCCTTTCATCTTGCATGGAGATGGGCACAGTAATAGAATATACTTTCTATTAGCCCTCATCCACATCTGCAAATAACTTTATTTCAGCCTCAGCTCTGCCCTTTCTCTATTTGTTCGTGATGGACATTCATATAATTAAGCCAAGCAGCCAGCATGCTGGTGGAAAGCCAACGTCAGCTCAGCGCCGTGTTAGACCTGTGCTGGATTCAGCAGCTGACAGCAGGAGCTGCCATTGCCCAGCCAAGGAGGAGGCAAAGCACCCACTCTGGGTGATGCTACTCAGCACCAGGCTCCAGCTCCAGAGGCTGTGGGACTACCCTGAGGGCTCAGCTGCTGTCCCCTGCTTAGGATCCACCTCTGAGCCTCCTCCAGCTCACCACGGCTCTAAGGGGCTGTGCCACTGGGGTGCCTTGCTAATTGCTCAGCTCCAGCCCTGCTTACTTGAAAACCTTTTAGGGTCCAAAGTGCTGACTTATGGAATGCTGGTGGCAGACCATGGATCCTGAAATCCTTGCTGCTGGAGGTCTTTAATTGGCCTTCGGTTCATCCCCATCAGACCTGTCCCCCGGGGAGCAGCGGCACTGATCCCACTGCTGCTTGCCTACACCATCAACACTCGCACCTCCCAGCTGGTTTGGGGTGATTTAGTTGAGCTGTGTTCATTACAAACCATCCTCTGCCCTGCTGCTCCAAGGGGCTGGTAGCTGCAGAACCAGCCAATCCCGGGTGTAGTGGTGAGAGTTCCAACACTGTCCCTTTCTTAAAGGCACAGCTTAAAATGGTCACACCAGGGCATAGAGGTACCCCAGAAGGGGCTCTGCCTCCCCTGCCTGAGTTGTCAAGAACACAGAGGAAAGCTAACTGCTGTCATCAACATCTGGGTGTGAACCTGAGAGGCTGAGGAGTCATGGGAATGCTTTAACAGGTGTGGAGGGAGGTGTGAATGTGGTGGCTGATACTGGGTGGTGGCTAATGCTCCTGCTATGGGCAGGGGAGAATGAATGATGTCAGGCCCTGGCAGCAGATGGGAGGCCTTGGCAGTGTTCTGCTCACCAATCTTAATTCGTGGCTGACCAAGGTAGATTGAATGTCTGAGCAAAGCAGAGCCAGCAAGCTGTGATTGTGTGCGCTGGTGTCCTCCGTCCTGGGGAACTGAATTCTCACAGGGTGAGCGCTTGTCGGTGCCCAGCATGCCAAGGGGAGCCCTGGGAGTCCCCAGCCAGCGGCATGGGCAGTGCCCATCTGCCTCCTCCTCAATTAAGGGCAGAGCCACTTTTTGGGAAGCTCTTCATCTGCTGCAGCCGGTCAGTGCCAGGTGAAGCAGTGTGGGAGGAGAGGGCAGGCAGCGCCGCTGGGTCTGCTGCACAGGAGCAGCAAAGGTTCCTTACTCAGCTCAAAATCCTCCAGAAAGCCCCGGAAAAAAATCAAAGCACTGTGCAAAAATGCCTGAGGCAATAACTTCATTGGCAAACTAAGGCATCTCGCTGCGAATTTTGGAGACCCAGCAAATTGTGATGCAATTTCCTATGCAGAAGGGGTTCATCTCGATCTAAATATTATTCTGCATCATTACTCACTGTAGGGAAGCCGTTGCTCTCCTAGGTTAACTGATTGAACTTTGGAAATAAAGCTGCAAGGTCATTGTATGAGGCGGGAGCTTGACTTTTATTGCTCCTAAATTGCTAGTGCTAGTGTTAGATGTGAGTAAGTGTACAGAAAATAGTGAAGTTTGGTACCACTCTAGAATTAGGGAGACTAGAAGAGGCCCTTCTGCAGCCTAGGCCACCTTGAAATTGATGTCTGTTTGGTATGTAAAACGTGCAGTACAAATAGCCTGACAATTAATGACAGAGAAAGAGCTGGGATGGATTTAAGGCTCAGGCTGCCCCTGGTTTCTGGAGGCTGTAGTGGCAGCAGGGGAATTGTGTTATTAGATCACTGCAGGCTTTCTGCTGGAGCCACTGCTGGTGAAGTTACACCAAAAGAGTTTATTATTGCCCTGTTCCCGCAGAATTTTCTGCAAGGCCCTGGTCCTGGGACATGGCTGTCTCTGTGGGACACCTGTTGTATCTCCAACACCACCCTCTTAATTTGGGACCTGACAGCAGCTCCTCAGCCACTGCTGGTGGCAGGTGATGGTGGGGAGGTGCTTTCTCCTTGCCAGAGCCTTGGAGGAGCCCATTTATTAATGTATAAGTTCCAAGCTGCTTATGACAGCAGGGTGATGTGTTTAGAGCAGGGATTCCTGGCAGCCAGGGTCCCCACAGGGCACCACAGTGGATGCCAGTCTGCTGCTACCCAGGTCAAGGTCCTGCCCACAGGTAACCTGGAAAGGTGCTTACAGTGTGGTTCTGCCAGTGCCCCCTATTAACTTCTGCTAATGCTTGGAGAATGTCATAGGCAGGGGAGAGAGCCTGGAGCTCTTCACTGTTCCTAGGGGATGGGGACTGGGGATGTTGCCATGGGGAGAGACTGGGGGGCTCTGCAGAGGTGCAAGTTTCAGCCCCATGGTAGCTCTGAGGCTGGCTGCACAGCGCTAGCAGCTCAGGACAGAATTGGAGCCCTTGAGTCCTGGAGCTCCTGCCATGCAGGTCTTTGCTGCAGATCTTCCCCTCTATCTATGGTGTGGGCCTCCAGGAGGAGCCTGGGCACTGCACAACCCACTGGCAAACCCACACAGCCCAGGTGGACCTTAGGGTTTCATTGCAGGGCAAGCAGATTGAGGTGCCACAGGCTGTTTCTTGTGCCCTTGGGATGCAGATAGGGAGGTCGTGGTGGTCCTGAATTGGTGCTGCTGGTGGTGTTGTGTGGTCAATGGCATGTCTAAGCTCCAGCTTTTCTCCTGGAGCACCTTCTTGCTCTCCTTGGAGCAGTCATTTTGTATGGTGGTGCCTCTGCTTAAACGTACAGAGCAGAACGTGTTGCTCCTTCTTCATTAAGGGGATTTATATCCTTGGTGTTCCTTGCTGGGTGACTTAGTGCTGTAATGAAGAACATGAGCACTGCCTTAATTAAAATGCAGCCCTCTACACTACTATATATATGTGGCCACTGAATATGAAGGTTGACTGAAAACAGTGAACTTAAAGGTTTGTGGCAGGCTTAACTGGTGGTGTGGGACACAGGACGTGATTTGAGATGAGGTGCCCAGCCCTGCAGCCATGCCAGCCTGTGCTCAGTCTGGCAGCAACAGGGTCACAGCCACCTCCACAGCCCCTCACCTGGCAGGCAGCAGCCAGGTCACCATCCTGTCCCTACTGGGCAGCAGTATGGTCCCAAGAGTGTCTGCTGCCCATGAGGGTGGCACTGGAAGGAGGGAGAGGCTGTGGAGCACCTCAGGGTACTTGTGCCCATCGGTAGGCAAGACAGGGGCAAGGTAGGCACCTTGCCCTGTGCGTAGCTGCTGATGGGATGCGGCATCCCCTGTGCTCACTCCCAGGCTGTCCTGTTTTGGAAGGGGTGGTGCAGAGCAGCCTAATGAGCCAGAGAATTCGCTCCATGATATTACTTTAAACCCCATCTTGTAAATGCAAACATTGCTTGCTCACTTTTGGAGCCGGGCACTGCCATCAGTGCTGGCACTGTTATCAGTTCTGAGGATATTTTGCATTCACAGATTTGCAGTTCCCAGGTCCATGAATATTCAGACTCCCGCTCGCCCTTTCTGTCGGTGCACTGCACCTCTCTTCTCCTTCACTCCCTTTTCTTTTTTTTCTCCCCAGCCGATTCAATTAGTTCTATTTGCTGCTTTAGCAATAAAACAATTCCCTCTGTGGCATTAAAATGAGTTTCTTTCATTATTTCATTTGGCTTCTTGTTGTACGTTGGAGGAAGGGAGGGAGCTGTGCTGTCTGCCTGCCCCTTGGCAGCGGTGGCTGCAGTGAGGACCAGGGATGTTCTTGGGGCAGCATTAAGCATTAATGAAGGGCATTTGGTAGCGCAGAGGGGCGGGATCGTCCCTGGGAGAGCTGCTCTGGCAGCCATGGTGCTATCTGACCTATCCCAGGGACTTTCAGGAGGACTTAGGCACCCAAGCTGCTGCAACCCCAGCATGCTGTGGGAGCTGGGTTTAGTGGGTTCCTGAGCACCTAGTGCCTTAGGGGCAATGACATGCAGCGACTGAGCCCATCTTGAGGCACAAGTTAATCTGAGCTGAAACAATTAGAGCCCGGCAGATCTGTTCTTGGCAGCAGGCAGAGTGGGGCAGCGGGGGCTGGTGCCAGTCGAGGGTCCAAGACCTGTTTTCTGCTGAAGCAGAGCCCAGCATGGCACAAGGAAAGCGCTCAAGCATCGTGAGAGCCAGAATAACCATGATTATGTGGGCAGGGTACACAAATAATTACCTGTAATGCCAGGACTCCCTCGTCAATCTGCTCTTGGAGTGCCCTTTCGGGGGGCTGAGATGGCGTCAGGTAGCTGTGGAGTACTAACAGACCCATAAATCATTCCTGTTTCACACTGTGCTCAACACAAATCATATTAGGTACTACACTGAAGAGCATCTAAGTAGAGAAAAGAGAAAAGACAAGGCAGAAAGAGGAAACTAGATTTAAATCTAATTGCTTTTCCGTGGTGAGTGCCTTGCTGCTGTTGGCTGGGACACCGTGGCACGCTCAGGGAGGGGGGTGGGAGCGTTCCTCCTCCGCTCCCCCAGCCGCTGAGCAGCCAGCGCAGGTGTTAAAGGTGGGTGAGAGCAGCCCTGCCTTTGTGTAGGCAGCGTCGGTTCTTTTAAATTGCTTTTCCTCCCCTCTCTGTGAGTAGGGAAGGGTAAAACAGTTGCACTGGTTCCAATTCCTTTTTCATTATGAGATTAAATCTAGAACCAAATGAGAATTTCCAGGCTGGCAGAGCAGCCGTGACCCCCCACGGTCTGACAAGCTCCTGGCTTCTTGGAGAAGGAGGTTGGTGCTTTTCTTCTCCCCATGGAAGGGCCAAGCCACTCTGCAGCGGGAAGCAGGGTGATGAGCGGTGCCTCCTGCATCTCAAAGTGTTGTGAAACCATGGGATGGGATGGGACAGGATGGGATGGGTGGCTTCTGAGCATGTCCTGAGGAAACTGTTCAGCAGCTATTAGCAGTGGGTGAAGGAGCTTAACAGGGAAAGGTGTCTGTTTGGGATGGAAACCTGTTTTAATAGGAAGAAAAATCGGTGTGTACAGCAGGGTAAGTAGGACTGCAAAGTTAAGTAATTAATCACCCCGGTGGTAACTTGGAAAGGAAATAAATGTGATAAAAGGATTTGTCTGAGTAGATTACAGGCAAATTAGAAAAAAAAAAAGGGGGGAAAAAAAGGAGGGGTCATCACAGACCTGGGAATTGTGCTCTACAGAAATCTTCAATCATCCTCACAATCAATTCTACATTTCCTTAATGGGGGAGCGAGCCGCGGCCTGCTCCACGCTGCCTGAGATTAAGCGCCAGCTGCACACCCTCGTTAGATGCAATATTGAGTATTTGTCTCTCAACAATACATTGGGAAATGGTTAATTTCCCTACGAGCTCTCTGGCAATGCATTGTAGGTGCTGTAACCTGAAGGGTGAAATACAGCCCAGCAGCGCCTGCGGCCAGGCCGTGTTGGGCACCCCCATTCCCGGAGCGTTTTCCCCCTGAACTGATTGTTTGTTTCTGGAGACAATTACACTGGCTTTATTATCCAGCGTATGTTTTCTGCAGCAAACAATCTGCTTTATGGGTTCCCCTAGTAAAATACCAAGTGGCTGAGCTCACTGATACCGTTCCATTGTGTTGTGTTCCCTGACCTTTAAGGAACTCGCAAGCCATAATAAGGGGTTCTACAGCAGAGCTGCTGCTAAAAGCCTTGGCTTCTGGGAAATGGGCTCTGCAAATAAGTGGAGCCCAGGTATGAAAGGAATAACGAGGCACTTTAACCCCTTGGCTGCTGGGCTGGGTTTGCCATCCCTGCAACAAGCTGCTGTCAGGATGCGTCTGCAGGGGGAGGCTGGAGAGAGTGGCATGGCTCAGGGTATCCTCTTGTCCCTCTCTCTGGAGGCAAGGTGATGTAGAGGGGACATGATCTTCGTGGTGGGTTGACTGCTCTAAACAGGCAGCTTTCACACCATTGCCCACTGTGCCTGGTGCTTGGCAGTGGCACAGAATTGATTAATCCTGGGCTCCTGGCTGTTCACTCTGCCTTGGGTCTCCTGCTGCAGGCAGAGGCACTAGCAAGCTCCACTGTGGACAGAGGAGCCTGCATGTGTCCCCTTGCCCAGCTGGTGGCATGAGGGTCTTGTCACCACCAGTGCCAGTTCTGAGCTGCCACTGAAGAGCATGGGCCTGACCTCCTGATCCCTCTGTTCCTCCCTGGTCTCCATCTGCCAGGACCCTGGAGAGATGCAGTGCTGCAGCTCATTGACCCCATGGCATGGTGGAAGCTCAGAAGCCACCTCACCGTGTGCCCACATCATCCCTTAGCTCAGGCTGTTCTTCTCCCATCTGGAATTTAACTACAAGGTGCTTAGGAAAGGTCTGCAAGTCTTGGTCTTGCTCAAGGATGGAGTGACTCTGACTTGCAGGTCAAGTGGTGCCATCTCCTCAGGGAGGGATTTGTTATCCACCAGCTCATGCTGCTGATCCCTCTCTACATCTCTCCCAGCATGACCAAGAGGTGCTGTAGCCTGTGCAAGGCACAAAACTGCCGGGTAGGCCTTGGGGAGTCTCAGGATGCCGGGGCCAGAGGGGTCCCTGTGCAGTGTTACGTTGCCTCTGCCTGGGGCACAGCTGCTGGGTCTGCATCCCATGCTCAGCTCAGATGCAGTTCCAGGCATTAGTCACTGTCTAATTGTTCTGATTGCTTCTGTCCCACGTCCCTCCACAGCTCTCATGCTTCTGAAGGCACTTGAGTGATTTTGTGTGGCTGAGTGAAAGGTGGGGGATCATTGGGACTCTGCTGGACACAGGGGACTGGCAAGAGACAGGGAACTTGAGCAGGGGAAGAACCACATCAGAAGTTTTTGATGATTGCTGTCTCAGCAGCTGGAGGACAGCTTGTGCCCAGCTCTAGGTGCTGGCTTTTTCAGAAAGTTTTCTTAGCTTGTTGTAGGGACTTTTGGCAGAGATCTTTAGGAAGCAACTTTTCCACTGAGGAGCAGGAGATCAGAGAGCTGTTCCCTTCAGTGCTCGAGTGTGCGTGAACTTGCCAGGATAGCGTTTGAGGCTCTGCTAACCTCCTTAAAGGTCACCTTTTGATCCCATCAAATACCCTTTTTACCTGGAGATAAGATTTAGAAATGAAAGACGAAAGAGAAAGAGCTTAAGAAATCAGGAGAACCTGGGAGCTGGCTGCGCACGCCCAGCTTGCGGCAGGGAAGAGATGAAAGCAGGAGCTGGCTGCAGCTGGGGAATGGCTGAGCAGGGTGGGGACGGAGTGGGAGCAGAGCAGTTGGTGTCTCTGGGGCTGTCAGGCAGCCCTGTGGCATGGCCGGGCTGGCTGCACCGGGCACCCTGTGCCACCGGTGCTGCCCTGCCAAAGCTGCTGCCTGCCACCGCTGCTGTGGCTGCTGAGGCAAAGGAGCCCGTGGCAGGCCAAGGTCGTGGCTGAGGTCAATAAATAATACATGGCAATTAATCTTGGAAACCTGCTCCTGCGAGGAGAGAGGCGAGGACACTGCGGATCTGGGCCGGGCTGCCAGGCGCAGGCTTTGGCTCCGTGTCAGCCCTGGCCAGTCAATGAAAGATAAACCTCTGCCAGGGTGTTGGGAGCCGGCTGTGAGTCACTTGGCACTACTGGCGCTCTCCCACTGCCAGAGCCAGGGGCCGTCGGTGCCCTCCCCGGTGTAAGGCTTCCTGGATGCCCACCCATGGGAGCCGGCAGCCTTCATGCGTGCCCGCCGGGAGCCCTCTGTGCTGGGGGCTTTGCCTTTTGCTCTCCGTTCCCACCTGAGACGCCTCAGAACGTGTGAGCATCTCCTTGAGACCGCAGCCTTCGGCAGGTGGTAACACTCACAGCTTTTTGCCTTATTTTTTACCTTTTTCCTTTTCTTTTCTTTTTATTTATTTCAACCTGTAGTAAGGATTTACAAAGGAAACCTTGACTTTTAGATTGATTTTTAAACAAGCATATATTTAGCTGTTAGTGCTTGAAGTACATATTGGACTATATTCTTCTGCAAACAGAATATTCTAATTGATCTTGCTAATAAATAATGAAAGCCAGCCCTGCTACACAGAATTCAAGGTTACACCACGTTTGTGGCAGCACCACTGGGGAGGTTTTTTTAATGCCTGAAAAATTATTTCCTTTTAAAAAGATAAAAAACAACAACATGGGGGAGGGGGAGGAAGGAAGACTGAATGCTGAGGTTTCCTCTCGAATTTCCTTTTGTTATTTTCTCAAATGTAGTTAGCAAGTGTCACAGTTTGAGACTCTCACATACATGCAATGCTGAATGCGAAAGCTTTTCCTTCTCCCCACCTCTTGGGAGCGTGGGCGTGGGGCAGGATAGGGCCAGAACCCTGTGGCTGGGTACAGGTAAGGACGGCAGCTCTGCAGAAGTCACCAGGAGGAGGCTGCTGCCCGCTACTGGAACCTGAAACCAGCTGGGGGATCACTTCTAACGTTCAGTCTCCTATCGATCAGCACCGTGATTATCTCTTGGCTGTGGCATCAGCAGCTTCAAGGAGCCTCCGCTGCTGGCATGCCCCTTGGACAGAGAGCTGTTGGGGCTGAGGACTGGCACTGTACCAGGAGCCCACACAGAGTTCAGTGCTCTGACCCTGGGACGGGACAGGCTCTGCTCCAACCCCAGGGACCAGTCAGAGCTCTCCATGGGGTCATGGGGACTGTTGGTGTCCCCATGTGCTCCCACAGTTAGCTGTGGGCTGGGGTGCAGTTACAGCTGGTGCTGTGTGAGGCATACAGCCTGGGCAGCTCAGCCACCCATGCCAGGACACCATGGGCGAGGGGCAGCTTTTGGGACTGGTGCAGAACAGCCTGCCTTTGTCAGCCAGTGTCCTGCTGCAGATGCGTCCTGGCAAGCCTGAAGACCACCCGTAGTGCTGGGTCGCCAGAGCCCAGCAAACGGGCAGTGCCAGCAGGGCCGTGCAGAGCTCAGCGGCTCGGGAGCCAGGTTATTGCCATTTGCAAACGTTGTGCAGATTCTCAGCTTGTAGAGCAGGAATTAATCACTCAGTGACACTGCAATTACCATGCAGGATAGGGCATTTATTTGGCATTTAACTTGTAATTAGGGGAAATAACTATTTCTTCCCCGCACGAAGAAAGTGCAAACTGCAAATGGCCAGGTCTGACCTGGTGAGTTTGTGCAGCTCAGCCGCAGTGGCTTTGCCACAGGGCACAGAGATTTTTTTGTCCAGCTAAGGTGAAGCCTGCCATTAGAGCTGACATTTGTAGCAGGCATCCCTGCTCCATGCAAAAGCTTCCCACACTCTGGAGTGACAGCAGTGATGGAGCAGTGGGGATGGGGGGTCGTTGTAGGGCCCCTGCTTGGTACCCTGCCTATGCCAGTGCCCATGGGGACATGTCCAGTGCACAGGTCAGGGTGTCCCTGTGCATATAAGGAGGCACTTCCTAAAATGTTTGATGTTTTCCCCTAATAAATTCAAACTTCAGCGCAGGGATTAGGACAGAGGTCAGCTGGCCACCCAGTATCAGGCTGTGTGCAGCTGTGTGCCTTTGAGAGTTCTGTGATTCGATGACTCTGTGACTCCAGGGATGGGGCAGCTGTTCCAGCCTGCCAGCTGGGCAGGGCTGGAGGGGTGCTGTGATGCAGAAGGCTAAAACCAGTTCCAAACATCAGAACTCCTGATTTCTGAACAAAATTCTAAGAACCTAGTGGCTGGGACCTGGCATTCTGCTCCCACTGGGCACAGGGCAGCAGGCTGGGGCTGCACCCGTTTGCTGCTGTGCCTCTTGATGCCACCCTGCTGCTCGTTGCAAGGAGCCAGTCTCCTGCAGGGTTGAGAGCAGTGCTCAGGGCTGAGCCAGCACAGCTCTGCCAGGCAAGAGGAGACGTTGCCATTGTCCTTTCCTGCTGGCAGCCACTGTCCCCACCAGCTGGAGTGACAACACGATCAGCCAGCAAAGGCAGCATGACATAAAGTGCTGCTGGCACCTCATGGGAAACTGACTTAAAAATAGTTTATTTAGGTGCATGTGTGTGAACTTCTCTGCTTCTCTGCCCCTTGCTTCACACCACAGAGAACATTGCCTGGAGCGCAGGCTCCTGGCTGGCTGGAGCCCCCTGACTGAGGAGAGGACAGGGATGCAGAGCCAAGTGTATAGAGCATCCAGGACCAGTGTGCTGTCTCCTGCCTTGGCAAGAATGCCTCATGCCCAGCACCAGGATTTTCCCAGGGTGTTTGGAGCAGTCAGGTGTGGACCTGCAGGGCCCCATGGCCTGTTCAGGGTAGAGCAAGGGAACACAGAAGGGTGTCAGGAAAGGACAGAGGGATAGATGCAGGCAGGACAAGAAGCTGCAGCTGGTGGCTGTTTATCAGCAAAACTGTAGTTTGGCTTTATGTTTGTTCTGGGAGGTCCTGATGAACATGGTGGGGGCATGTGTGCAGAGAGCTGGGGTGGGCAGAGAGGAGTCCTGCGAGTGGGAGCTCCTGGGCTGTAATCACAGCCAGGAGGGACCCATTGCTGTGAAATCTCCCAGGCCGTGGATACTACCTTGGCACCACCTCACCATGGCACCTGCAGCTGCTGCTCCCCCTTTATGGGTCTGGTTGTACCTGCCCTCAAGGCATGTTGTAGAGTCGGAGTTAATTAGTGCTCATAAAGCCCCTCTGCATCCTCAGAGGGGAGCAGAACATCTGAGCTGCTGTGATCATTTCCTAGGCAATGCAATTAGTTTAATTCTGGAGAGTTCCCAGCCAGGCAGCCCTGTCCCCAGCCACCACGCTGTCCCCTTCACTGCCAGCTCACACTGTCTGCCAGGGAGGAGACAGCAGCACTCTGCCCCTGCTCCCTGTGAACACCTCTGCCCCAGAGCCCCATCTCTGGTTCTTGAATCATCCCCAGTTGTCACCCATTTGTCCCATTACTGTCCTGATGTCATCATGACCTGTGGCTCTGTTCACGGCAGCCACCAGTGATATCATGAACAGAAGAAGAATAAAAGTCATCCCATTTATCCTCAGCTGTTTACCTCCATGTGAGATCTGGGGATACCAATCCCTGCTCTCCAGCTGCAGAGTGGTCTGGAGGACCCCATCATTGCTGAGCTGCTGGAAGCCCAGGTAAAGAATGTGAATCCAAACAAGCCTCTGCCCTGGTGACAATCTCCTTTTCCCATGCTGCTTCTGGCCTGCTGATGTGTGGGACAAACTCTCTCAGGCTAGCTGCAGGCTCTTTGCAGGGCTGAACTCCTGTATCCTAATGACTGGGCAGAATCTGAGTGTGCTGGGCAAGAGAAATAGATCCTCCCTTATGGCCATTCTGGCATCCCTTCGAGCCTAGGACAGGCTGCAGGACTATCATATGTGGGTCACAGCTTTTGCCAGAAGACCTGAGCTGGGTGAGGGTGCAGAGCAGACTGTTGAGAGGCTGGCAGCTCACATGCCTTGCCAAGTGCTATCAGCAGTGCTGTAACCACTACTGCAGAGAGCAGGGTGGGCATGGCTGGGGATGGAGCAGCCTTGCAGCAGTGCAGCCGTGTCTGCAGGACAAGATGGGGGCATCCAGTCGAGGTGGGGTTGTATTTATACACATAGATAGGTACATGTATGTTGTGTGTTGAACAGATTGGAAACTTGAGGGCCATCTGCTCAGCCTTAGGGGAAGCTAAAAGCCATGCTGGGCCTATGCTGAGGCTATGGGCCATGGGTGCCTGCAGCCCACTGATTTCCTTCCACAGCCCATGGTTTGCTCAGTGCCAGCTCCAATGACCCAGAAGCTGCCTCTTGTGCATCTGGGGTGACCCTGGGACCAGAGCAGCTGGGCCAAGCCTGGGTTGGCAGCACAGAGAGGCTGTGCCCCTGTGCCCAGCTTCACAGGGGCATCTCAGATCCATGGCAACCCCCAGGCCCTTCCAGTTCAGCCTAGAATAAGGAGAGTGCTCACTTTTCTCCAGGGGAAGGATGCCCACTCGTGCCTGCCTCTTCACAAACTCATCCTTTGGTACTGGCTCTTTTTAGCTCCCAGGACATGCAAACTGAGGACTGTCAACTCTCCCTCTGCCACAGATGAAGATGTCAGGGAGCTTGACTGGCTGTTAAGAGACCTGCCATTACCTTTTTCCTCCTCCAATTCTTGAAATCATTTCATAGGGATCCAATTTTCTCTTTCATATTCACTCCTGCAAACAGGTTTGAGAAACCCTTTGTTAGTGGAAATGGTCTCTGAAATGTGCTGCTGTATTTCTTTTTGCTATTCTAATTAGCCTTTTAACTCGGTGCTGCTTGTATTTATAGCTGGCTAATCCTCCCTCTCCAGTCCTCCTCCTCCTCCAGAGCGTTTCCACCCTGCACAAGCCGTTTGCTCTTTCCTGTTTTCTGTTTCCCAGCTCCTTTGCTGCTGCTGTTTAAACGCTCCAGCTCTTGACTGAGCTTCCTGATCAGACACAGGGTCTCCTTTGCTGTAGCACCTTTCTCCAAGCTAGATTCGGCTCCGGGCTGGCAGAAGCCTTTAAGCAGCTGCCTTGCTTCTCTCCTTCAAGATTATTTCCAGACTGCCAGTTTTAGCTGCTGGGCTCCTGCAAACGCGGGCAGCCCAGGGAGGGGGCGAAGGCGTCCCCGGTCACGCTGACGGGAGCCTCCTGCACGTCTTTGGTAGCTGTGGTCTCATGCCCTGACTTTGAGGAGTGGCTGAGGGAGCTGGGGTTGTTTAGCCTGGAGAAGAGGAGGCTCAGGGGAGACCTTATTGCCGTCTACAGCTACCTGAAGGGTGGTTGTACCCAGGTGGGGGTTGGTCTCTTCTCCCAGGCAACCTGTGACAGAACAAGAGGACACAGTCTCAAGCTGCACCAGAGGAGGTTTAGGCTGAATGTTAGGAAGAAATTCACAGAAAGAGAGATTGGCCTTTGGAATGTGCTGCCCAGGGACGTGGTGGAGTCACCATCACTGGAAGTGTTTAAAAAGAGACTGGATGAGGCACTTGGTGCCATGGTTTAGTTAGTTAGATGGTGTTGGGTGATAGACTGGACTTGATGATTTCAAAGGTCTTTTCCAACTTGGTTAATTCTGTATTCTGTACCTTCTCAGCCAGCACCATCCAGAGCAACATCTTGCTCTGATCATCTCAGCTTCTTCTCCTCGGAACAGCCTCTGCGTCCGTGCGGAGGGAGCAGCGTGACCAGATTTGTGTCCCCATCCATCATCCTAATTAATCACCAGAGTTTGAGATGGGTTTTTACTTTTGGATGCTTTTATGTACTTAGGAGCTGGGATGAGTTGCTTGGCTGTAGTTTCTGGGTAAGCCCCTCAGCTTAGTGAGTTGTGGTCTCCCTGGGCGGGGGGTGTAAGCATGCACTTATCCCCCAAAGCCAGTGGGAGAGTACCCTGTAAGAACCCTTTTTGCTACGTGCCTTGACTTAGGAACAATTCCCCTGCTAATGCTTTGCTCTGCATTTACAAAGCTTAAGATAACTCAGAGCTCTTCTGGAGCGGTGCCAAATGGTAGCATAAAATATCAAAATGTCTTGCATGGTGCAAAGCTTTATCTGCAGGCTGGAGATGTCAGGCTTCCCCTTTATGGGCCCTCCTGCCAGAGCTTTTCATAGCATGGTTTTCTAAGAGCAAATGTGCAGGAGATCTGCTGGCTTAGCGCAATCCCAAATGCAGATCAGGCTTAGGGCCCTCGCTCCAGGTAGGAAGATTCCAGTGCCAGTTAAATGTGCTGGGTTGTGCAAATCTCTGGCTGTGGCAAGGAGAAGGGGAGCACAGACAGATGGTCTGGCACAGAGCTCACACTGGGAGCTGGGAGCCTGCAAGGCACAGATCTCAAAGCTAGAATTTTGGGGTTGTCTGGTGGCTTAGTCCCTTAAAGATGTGACAGTGAGGAGTCCCAACTCCCAGTCATCGCAGTCTGGGTCCCATTACCACAGGTCACAGTTTTCACAAGTCACTAAGCACATTGTCTCCTTGCGAGGTGGACTCGAGCTGTCTCAATGCATGGTGACCACACAAGCAGAGCTGGCACTGCTAAGCTGAAGAGCATCCCCTGGGCGGAGGGAAATGCCCTCAGTGGTTGGGGCAGTGGGTATGGTGCAGCATTGGGTGTGAAGGGATGATGGGAGCATGTGAACTGGGCACTGCAGCACCCAAAGTCTGTGCATGGAGGATGTCAGTGCTGGGGAAGATCAGGGGAATGTGCTTTTCTGCTCTGAAGAGCTGGAGCAACAAGCCTATCAGCATGACAGGCTCAACAGAGAGAGGAGAGTTGTTGGGGAGGAAGAAGGGCAGGAAAGAGGAGGATGTTTAAATACAAGACAGTGGTGAGTGCAGGGTGAGGAGGCTGTGCTTGTCAGGGACTCTGAGGAGATGTAGGGGAAGCCAGGGCTTTCTTCCTAATAGCACATTTCAGATGTGCAGATCTGTTAGCAGTGAGTTATTTGCTCCACATAAAGTATTGGTTCTTGTCAAGATTGATCTTGCCTGGGCATAAACTGCATCTTTGGATGCCTTGTTTCTTTATTCAATCTGTCTGCTCCCAAAAATTCATCTCCATTTTATCATTTGCTCAATTCTCTTCGTGTTTGCATGGTATTTATGAGATAGCTGTGGCATCCATCCTCTGCCTTGGGAATCTCAACAGCCCCAACTGAGGAAGGGGCTTGTGGTACCACCAGCCATGAGTCTTCCCACCAGTGTCAGGATCCAAGCAGCAGGATCTAGTACCAATAGATGCAGCATGGAGAAGCAGATGTAGGTGGGTGGCAGCTTCCAAGGACCCTCAGGTTTGTTCCAGGAGCAGTGCTGAGAGCCTCAAACAAAAGCTCTGGCCAGACACCAGCCCACCCCAGCTCTGCTCACTCCAGCTCGCCAGGGCACAGTGACCTACTGTTGGCTTCTTGGCATCCCTCCTGCTGCTGCACGGCTGCTGCCTCAAGAAAACCTTGGCAATCACCAGCAGCAGCCCTGAGTTTCACCCGTATTTGCTGAGGAGAAGCTCGGCAGTTTCCAGAGGACTGCTCCAGGAGCCACAGTGTAAGTGGTCTGGGAGCCCACCCTGCCTGGCACCCACCCTGCAGACACAGCCCCCATGTGAGGACCTTGGCAGCTCCTGTTCTGAAACCCTCTGACCCCATGACTCTTAGGAATTGTCTGCTCCCAGATGGAAGGAGGGTCTAGAGATCTCAGGGAAGGGTTCAGGATGAAAAATAACTTTATTTAATTTACTCTGGATCATGGCATTGGAAAAAACTCAAAAGGTAAGGCACATCTTGATGCCGGGGTTAGCCATGGCTGCCTCTGTGTTTCAGCCATTGCAGAAGTCTCCAGCTTCACCACCCCAGGGTGGGTGTGATGCCCCAATCACCCTCATGCACCCCTCAACCGGAGCTGGCATCTTAATGCCTTGTGTCCAGCTTCGAGGTGTCACACAGACCTGGCAGAGACAGCATAAACCTTCCCTGTCTCCCTTCTCTGGGCTCAGGCTGCTCCCAACCCTTCCCCAGCCTCCCCAGATCTGCCTTCCACCCCTTCCCCCCCAAACTGGCATTCCCTCAGCTGGTGTTCCCTGCTCACAGCCTCCCTTAGACCTCGCAGTAAAACTTTACACATCATTTATCATGAGATGTATTAACGGTACAAACAATCTCTTAGCTTCCTTTTATCTCAGCATGCCCACCATGTGGTCTGCTCATGACTGTTAGCAGCACAGATGACAGCCTAGGCAGTGAGAGGATGTTTTCTAATTTGCTTTCCTCACCCCATTATATTAAGGGGGAAGGAGGGGAGGGAGGGAGGAAGAGGGGGCCACCACCAGCCTACTCTGAGGATAGCCTGGGAGGAAGGCCATAGTGTGCAAGGGGTTAAAGTTTTGTGTGTCATCATGCACAGGCCACGAAGATTTCTGTCCATTTCCCAGGCCAGTTGGTATTTTTTAAGCATCATAAATCTGTCCCCTTCCTGCTCAAGCCAGCAAGAAATCACGGCTGGCTGTGTCAGTCTCCAGTCAGTCTCTGGTCCTGATTTAAGCAAACCCATGCAACCAGTTGCTACTGTATGGGAATGCAAACGGGGACGCCTCATCTGCGATGCTGCTGCTGGTTCTGCAATCATTAATCTAATGAAACCCATAATAACTCTTGGGGATGTGGTTCTGGGTGAAATCTCAGCTCAACCAGAGACATGCTGTGCAGCCCGAACACTCGACAAGTGATTTGTCATCTGCAGGATGCAGGCACCTGGAATGGACAGGACAACTCCTGCAAAAAAACTAAATGCTGCTTCTTGGTGGGGAGCAAGCTGGGGAATGTTTGCTGAGGGAGTTGAGTGTGCAGCACTGAACCTACAGATCCTGGGTGGTCTCTGGGACCAGAATGTTTGCAAGACAACCTAAAAATCCTGAAGGCTCCCTGTCAAAGCTGACCAGCAACCTGGAGCCCAGGTCAGCCCTGAGCCCAGCCCCCTGTGTCAGCATCCTTCCCCAACAGTGAGAGGTGTCTGTATGGCCTCACAATGCACCAGGTTGGGTTTAGGTTGGCTAAGAGGAACAATTCTTTCCCCCAAATGGTTGTAAAGGCCTGGAACAGGCTGCCCAGAGCAGTGGTGGAGTCCCCATCTCTGGAGGGGTTTCAAAGCCATGGAGATGTGGTGCTGAGGGACATGGTTTAGAGGTGATCTGGCAATGCTGGGTCAATGGTTGGATTTGATGATCTTAAAGGTCTCTTTCAACCAAAACTATTCTGTGACTCTGCTCTGGTAGTTTCATTGTCAGAGGCCAAGGGAAGATGCAAGAGCTCATTTTCATTCCATTGTGAAAGTGTAGAGGCAGGAGGTTTCTGCTCCCAGGAAGGGGACTGTCATTAATTTGCCCCCATGGAGAGGTCTGCTTGGTGTCCGGAGATGATGCACCCAGATTCCTGTGGTGGCATCTTCCTACTGCTCAGCCAGAGATGTCCTGAGAGTGATGGGGCCAGCAGTGGCCCAAGCTGCCAGTGCATAACCCCAAGGACAGAAAGCCAGAGCTGGGAGACTGTGCTCTGTTAAACATTGCACCATTTTGTCTTCTTTATGGCTGGAGGCTTTTACAAGAACACGCAGTTTTTGTCTGCACTCCAGCAAGAGGAAGAAGGATGCTTAGAAACCAGTGCTGGAGAAATTGGCTGAGGCTCAGAGATCTGTGCCAGCCCCTTTGCTCTCCCAGAATCCGCAGCAGAGATGCCTGCAAGCGTTTCTTAACCGTTCTTTTTGCCACAGAAAAGCTGCTAAGTCAAAACCCAAACAGTTTGCAAACTCAAGTTGATTTTGATGAACCTTCAGATTGTAAAGTGTTTGGGGAGAAGGTTGCATTGGTAACAGAACATCTTCTTCCAGCTGCTCTAATGAACAGGTTTGAAAATGAGTCAGAATTTGAAGGCTTAATTAATTTAGACCTAGTATGGGGGGGAAAAAAAATCCCAAAACTAAGAGGGCTAAAATCTGGGAAAGCTGCATTTCTGCAGACCCCAAAAAACACACTGAGAGACCATACCATTTTCCATGGCCTCTCATCCATAGGGGAAGAAATTTTCTGTTTCAAGCTCTCCACAGGAGACATGAACCCTCCTGGTTGCTCTGTGCACAGGGCTTGGACCTGCCAGGTAGCCGCAGGAGCTGGGCAGGCTGCGGGGCAGTGAGAGCAGGAGCCAATGTCAAACCCTCCAGCCCTTTGTGTCCAGAAGTCCCATGCTCCCTAGCACTTCCCCATCCAGGAACATTCCTGTGGAGACCTCCCCAGATGGCAGCCAAAGCAGAGAGCATCCTTTCTCTGGAGACTTTCAAGACCCATCTGGATGTGTTCCTGTGAGACCTGCCCTGGGTGACCCTGCTTTGGCAGGGCGATTGCACACAAAGATCTCCAGAGGTTGCTTCCAACCCCTACCCTTCCGTGATTTTGTGATTCTAGCCTACAGAGATACAGGCTCCCTCACTTTGTGCCCATCCCCTCTCCCCTGCTCAGGGCTGTGATGGGGTGAGTGATGGGTGCCAGCTCCTGAGAACTCCCCAGAGACCTGCCCAGCAGCTGCTGCCCTGTTTCAGCTGTAGTGTCCCCAGAGGGTGTTGCTGGTTATCTGGCAGGTTTTATGCACTTCCAAGGGGGCAGAGGGAGGAAAGTTTATGGCAGCATTTATGAGGAGCATAAAAATTATCTGCATAGGCTGGAAAAATCACAGAGGCTATACAAAGATGGGCACCATCCTTTGGCAAATGGGATAAGTTGGTATTAGCCTTCAGGAAAAGAGGATCAGAAATGATTGTTGTCTTTTTGGTATCGCTGCACAGGAGTTCAAAGCCAAAAGCCATCTGGAAAGAGTTGAGGTAAGTTGGACAAGCAGAGCTGCACTGATTGCAACATGCTGAAATGAACCTGTGCCTTGGAAGGGCTTTTACTTCACCTGGATTCAGGCTGGCAAAGATGAGATATCCAGGGCAGGGAGGATAAATCCTCCCTGGGAGCTTCAACCTCTTCCCCCATGATGTCTCCCAGCCTGTGCCAAGCAGTGCTGCCACTGTGGGTTCTGCAGCTGCCCTTAGGAACACCTTGTTCAGCAGTGCTGACTGCACACCCACTCCTTTCCTTGGTGAGTTTTGTCCCTGGACTTGCCCCAAAACAGGAGCTGAGAGCCCTTCTCAGGCAGCTGCCAGCTTGTCTCCAGCTGCTGGTCCCTGGAACATCTCTGTTATACCTCTATCAGAGACCAGATGAGGTGTTTGCTCCTGGTCTCCCAGAGCCAAGACACATGAGTGGGCATGCACTGAATGTCTTAGGGCTGTCCCCAGGCCCAAGGAGGTGGCTGAGACCCTCGGCTGTGAAAGTCAACCCAGCAGAGGAGGGGGCTGTGGGCCCCAATCCCAGCCCATGACAGGGTTCAGTCAGGGCTTTTCCTGGCCCACATCTGACTACAGGAAGCTTAATGGAGTGAGAAGCCCTCAAATCTGCTGGCCCCTGCCTGCTTCTGTAATTTAAGCATGGGTTTATTAGAAATAATTAATTTAGCCTGCGGCAGAACAGCACAGGGAGAGCAGCAGGGCTGTCTGTGCAGGAGCCAGCATGGGAAGGGGAACTGGCAGCACTGTGAGCAGGGAGCCCACGAGTGCAGGTCTCCCCTGATCCCCAGTTCCACAGCTCTCTGGCTGCTCCCAAACCAACCCAGCAGAGCCCATGGCTCAGTGCCACAGAGATGGTCACAGAATCACAGATTGGTGGGCTTGGAAGGGACCTCAGATGGCATGTGTCCTGGCACCTGGCACCTCCTGTACCTCACCTCTGCCACCCTCCCTGGAGCAAGGAGGCAGTCCTGCAGGTGTGGTGCTTGTGGGATACCGCGAGTACCCACTCTTCAGGTAGCCCAGGGACTCATCGCACTGCCAGCTGACGCATGTCAGAGCTGTGCTGGCCTTGCTGGGACGAAGGCAGCACCCTGGGACCAACAGGAGCTGAAATCACGCAGGATGGACGCAGGACGGACGCAGGACGGGCACAGGGCAAGCGAGGCTTTGAGGAGCTGCATTAATGATTCCCCGATGGCTCCGGGATCTTTGTGTGGTGCTGCTTTGTGAATGGCTGCGCTCACAGCAGCTTGAGGGGAGCGATAAGGCTCATGAATATGGAAATTCTCCTCAGAGGGTGGAAGGGGGTTTGCTGGGACCCAAGGGGGTTCTCCTGAAACGCTCAAACGTTCACATCCTGGCTTTCTTCAAGTGCCGTATGCTGAAGCAATGGGGAGCTCGGATCTGAAACACCCCCGGGGCCAAGACCTGCATGGGAACTGCCCAGAGCTCCTTCGACCCGGGCAGCCGGGGGCAGCGCTGGAACAGGGACCAGGGTGCCTGGGTTGGTTCCTTCTCCAAAAGAGAAGAGCAGGGACTCAAGGAAGCTCTGAGGAGCTGCGTGAGGCTGACGAGGCGTTGCCTGTGCCAGGACTTGCAGTTTTCCGGCAGCCACCGTGGGACCAGGCTGCTCCATGCGGTCTGCGGAAGCAGGCAGGCTCTGTTCGGCACACGGCGTCCCTGCTGGCAGCTCAGCCCTGCACCACGCTGGTTGCCCAGCGCGAATGAAGAGGTTCTCCAGTTCCTTGGCACTGAATACTCCTTTCCTTGCTAATGTGCCTGCCAGATTGGATCTTAACTTCCCCATTCTCCTCGCAAACATCTCTGTGCCCCTAGCCTGCCCAGGAAATGGGCAGCAGCCAGAGTCTGAGGCTCACTATGGGCATGTGGGAACCCCAGTGAAGATGTAGTCCTCTGCCAGCAGCACACGGTGGACCCTGAGAATCCCCATGGCTGCTGACCTGGCTTAGTGCTGTCTAGGTCCCTGATGGCCCTGAAGAGCCTCCAGTGCTGTGGGACTTGACATCCTACCTCCCTGATCCCTTTCTTGCCATGGTGCTCAGCATCCCAGCACCCTGATCACCCCCAGTGCCATGGGACTTGGCATCCCAGCTCCCTGACCCCTTCATTGCCGTGGGACTCAGCGTCCCAGCTCCCTGATCCCTTCAGTGCTGTGGGGCTCAGCGTCCCAAGCTTCCCAGTCCCTCTGGTTCTGTGGTGCCCTCAGTGCCGAGCCACAGGGACAGTCACCGCTGCCCAGCAGAGATCTTGGCTGCGCTGGGAGGTGCCCCTGGCTGCTGCTCCAGACTGCTCTGCATACATCCACTGGGTATTGATCGCTCTAAAAATCTTTAAAGATTAACTTCTGGGAACAAATCTAACATCTTTATGGAGCACCGGGAACAAACTGCTTTAGCATTCGGGTGGCTGCTCTGCTGCACAGGGACATCTGTTTACAGCAGGACGCGCGGAGCAAATGATCTGTCAGTGTTGGAGGGGACGTGTCCTACCAGCGCCTGCTGCCCGCTGATGGCAGGTGGAGGTAACCTTGCCATCCACTGCAGCCGCAGCAGGGGCACTCCCAGACTGTGTCAGTGACACTTGTTACTGCACTGAGTTCCTGGCCTCTGCTGTAACATCAGCTGCTTGTCTTCTCGACCTCCACCATCACCACAGGCAGGGCAGAGCCTTCTGGAGGCATTGGGGGAGCAGGCAGCAGCAGAATCACAGAATTGTTTTGTTTGGAAAAGACCTCCAAGACCATTGAGTCCAACCATCAACCTGAGATCACCATGGCCATTAAAACACATACCAAAGTGCCATGGCTGCACATTTCTTGAACACCTCCAGGGGTGGTGACTGCCCCACCTCCCTGAGCAGCCTGTTCCAATGCCTGACCACTCTTTCAGGAAATTTTTCCTAATATCCAACCTATGTTTCAACCATTTGTATTCATTTCTCTGCCCCAGCTCTAGAGAGCTGCTTTGGGTTCTATGGTTGCAGAGCATACCTGGAAGCAGTGGGGCTCTGGCTCTAGCACATCCAGGCACCACGGTGCAGGATAGCAGCATCCTCATGGTTAAAGGAGGCATGCTGGGCACTGTGTGTCATCCTGAGAAGTGCAGACACCTCATGGTTGTGGGCAGCAAACAGGCTTTGAATACAGTTGGGGCTTGGAGCAGGAGGGAGATGGGGTACCAGTATGAGGGGTTCAGCCCCACCCAAGATCTGTGCATTCAGCAGTGGAATTCACTGTGCCCAGGATGTCACCACAGGCACAGCAGTGCTCTTCCACTCACTACAGTGTGTCCACATTTCTGGAAAAGCTTCTGTAAAAGTAGAATTTATGAGCTGGGGTAATTTCACTCTTTCACCTTGCAGTGCCTGCTCTCTCAAAGGCTGGCTGGAGCCCAGCGTTGCTGCTGGCAGCTGCATGCAGGAGCAGGGCTGTTCTGTGGAGCTGCATGGTGCTCTGAGGAGCTCTCAGGCAGACACGTGTGGGACCAGCACTGTCCCACCACACCTCTGCGAGCCTCTGCTCCCTGGCAAGGCTGCAGCAGCACCTCCTTCCTAGAACAGCAATTACCCCTGGGGGGAGTCCACAGGTTGATGAAGTGTGCACAAGGACCAACCTGTTGCAAAGGACCAGCCTGCTGCAGAGAACATGACCTGCTGCTGTGCCTGGCCGGCTGCAGCACCTGGCCTGTGGCAGGGCAGCAGGATGGGCATGGAGAGACCTGGGCAGCAAATGGTGTGGCAGAACAGGGAGACCCTGGTGAGCACCTTACTGCCTCGCCAGCCAAGCTGTGAGTGACTGTGCCTTGCTCAGAGCAGTGAATCATCATTAGAAATTGTTCAATGACTGATACGGGGAAAAGCAGTGTGGGTCATCCTGCCCATCTCATGAGGCAGCGTTTGTGCATTCCCTCTGGGATGGCTGCCAGGGATCTCTGACCTGTGCCATGCTGTGGAGTTTCCCCTTTCCCTGCCATAGCAATTCTCTGATTAACCTGGTTTGCTGCCAGAAAACTTTCTCCGATATTCAGTCTGTTTTCCTTATGCTAATTTCTTGCCATTACAGCACCCTGATTAATTACTCTGTTTATGCCTCTGGAATATTTGCAGGCTGTTGCCATTGATGCAGGAGCACTTCATAGAGGAGAAATGTCTGTAGATCTGTAATGGCTTAATGGAGTGCTGATAGACAGCAACCAAGAATATTCACTGTTACCCTGGGGTTTGTAGGATCAATCAATGTCTTTGTGGTCTCTAAAAGATGTGGCTGTGCCCCAGCTTGTGATCACCTTGTAGTCAGCCTGAGCTAGCTGCAGCCTTCTGCCCACCCTTGTAGCCCTTTCCACAGCTTGTTGACCTTGCTGCCACTGCTTGGCCAAAGTGATGTCCATAAGGACTCGTGCTATAGACTCCTTGTCTCAGGGAACAGTGCTCAAAAATGTGATCCAGAAAAGGGACAGGGCTTCTGTATGGCTTCACTGGCTTCCAAAGTGGGGTGAGAATTGGGAAGAAGCCTGGCAGTGGGTATGCAGGGGTCCTGGTTCCTTGGCCCCTCTGGGCACCCTACCTGTCACATGGACCTGTGTTCTGCCTCTGTCCTCAGCCCTGGCTGCTGGCTTTGCTCAATGGCACTCAAAGTGCCTCCTCTGTAGATGTGTAATGCTCTGCACGCCCAAGCAGGGGCTGAAATCCAGCCCATCCTACACTTCCCAGTTCCCAGGTTGCCTCATTTTCCCTTGTGGCATTGCTGGAGCCGAGCTGCCTACACACCCCTGGGCACCTGGCTGCTGCAGGGTCCGTGTCACTTTGTGCCTCTGCCTGGGCATCTCCTTGGCAGAGGGAGCTCACAAGGCAGACACCAGATCAGCCAATGTTTCTACAGTCCCAAAACGAAAAGGTGCACCAAAAGGTCTTGTGCCCCTGCTGCAAGGTTTCTCTTCTTCTCAAGGAAAATAAAAAGGATCTGATAATGTTTAGCTTCATTTCTCTGTATCAAAGAAGAGAAGGCTTTTGTCAGGCATCAAAGCCTGGTTTTAAGACACAAAGCAAACTGCTGTGCTCTGAGAGCCGCTGAGAAACTGGAGGAAGAAAACCAGTTGTTTGAAAGTGCCAACACCACTGGTGACACTGAAGACTGCACTCTGTACTTAGCCCAGCAGAAGAAACTCAAGAAATGACCTGTCTGCTGAGCCTGGCTAAGGTCTGGAGCTCCATCCAGGTCTAAAATCCGGGGGCACCAAGGACACAGGCTCTGGTTTTCAGGGCCACAGGCTGGGTAGGTCTGCTGGTGGTGCTGCATTTTGCAAGGGCTGGCAGCCACAGAAAGCCTCCGAAAGCACAGAGCAGGGGGGAGCAACTGCAAGGGAAATGTAAAATAAACATGTGGCCTGCAGTCCGGATGTGCAGTTTATTTTAAAACCTAATAACTCCAGATAATTGATAGCGGAGTGCAGTGTTTTCAGCGCCTTGGATTACGAGCGTCTGTCGCTCACAAGAAGCTGTAACCTTGAGCTATGAGACATTATTGGCAGTATTTAACACAAATCTGTTTTCCATCATTGTCAAATCCCACTTCAATATGCACCACAGGAAGGAAGCCGAATACTAAATTGATTTCTTTAATGGGAAGTGTTCTTCAGGAGATACCAACCTGTGTGGAGATGCATTAATAGGATTACAGTGGAGACTTTTTAGTTTGTTTGATTTGTTTATGGAGATTCCCTATCCTGACACGCCTGCCGTGCACTGCTTGGCCACACCTGTTGCAAGGCAGCCCCACTCTGAGGAGGATGTCTTCCTCTGGAGATGGAGCCCATGAACTTTGGACCATTCCTTTGGTGGGTGTGCCAAGACATCACCACAGGAGCAGCCTGGGAAGCAGCGGCGTTTGCCAAGCACCAAAGAGCTCACCACACCATACTGCCCAGAATACTGGGATGGGACCTGGGAGCACTTGGTGTGTCCCTCCTCACCCAGGGCTTGTTAGACTGCAGGCTGTAGGACAGCAGCCCTTCGGGAGGGTGTGGAGAAGCATCTGTGGAGAAGCAGGGGAGAAACCTCCACAGGCACAGAGCAGGACCAGGCACATGAGCAGGAGGCTGAGCACAGTCCAGGCCTGACCCACCTGTGCCATAGAAAGCAGAGCAGGGGGTCACACCATGGGTCTGGTTCTCACCCTTGTCCTGATGGTTGCAGATGCTAAATACTGATTGGCTGAGGCACAGTGTGGGTTGGGGCATATGGGTGCTGTGCCCAAGGCAGCCCACAGTCAGGAGCACTTGACCAGCAGTGCTGGCCAGCACCCCATGGATGGTGGGGCTGGTGGCTGAGCATGGGGACAGCATGTGCCAGGCAGGGAGGAGGACTGTTTGCTTTCCCTGGAGCACAGGAGTGCTGTATGTGATAAGGTAATTACCTTCTTCAGTGTAAGCTAATTGACAGAGAGCTAATTAACTTTTTAGAAGTTGCTCTTTCCCTTCCCTGGGCAGGGTGAAATCTCCTGGAGCTTTGTTCAGTGGCTCCTGCTGAGGTGGCTCAAGCTCTCCAGAAGCAGGTCCAAGGCTTGGCTGGGAGTTATGAGCCAGGGCAGGTGCTGCATCAGGGGGCTGGCAGGTGGGGTGAGGAGCTGTGGGGCTACACCTCCACCGAGGGGCTCATGGCTGTGTCCTGGAACAGGTGTTTTTCATGGCAGTAGCTGAGGCAGGTGTTGCTTCAGCACTCAGTGGTGAAACTGTCCGTGTCAGAGCTGTGGGCTTCTGGAGGGTGCTTTCCAAGCCTGGCTGGCAAAGCTGAACCCTTGCGTGTGACAAGCCGAGGATTTGTGTCTGCAAACACAGAGGAGCTGTGTAGGAGGCTGAAGGTTTGCTCCTGGCAGCAGCTCTGCATCCACTACAGGTTGTTGCTGCCCAGCTGAGGATCTCTGTATGGAGCTGAGAGGCATGGAGTGTCCCAGGGACTGTGCAGGGGGCAGCCACCAGCCATCAGTTACCCCTCATGCCTAGTGGGGCTGGGAGCACCATTGGCCAGAGACCCCCAGCTCCAGTGTGGACCCAGGCTGGCCACTCTCCAGAAACCCATCAAAGCTAGCTGGATTTATGGTGCTTGAAAGCAACCTAGTGCACATGAAGTCCTGCTGCCCAGGATCTGCAGGGCCATTCCTCACACCCAGCCAGCAGTGCAGGAGAGACAGGGGGTGCCTTCCCCAGGCTGGAGAGGCTCCTTCAGGGACACTTGCTTTGCTCACCATCTGGCAGCTGCTGCTGCTGCGTTGCTGCTGTCTTGTCAGACACATACATGCACACACAGACATGTCTGCACACACAGACACGGGCAGACACACAGGCACTCTTTCCCCACTGTAAAATGAGAATTCTGAAACTTCAGCCCAATGCTGAAGCCATTCCCAGGTCCTTTGCAGTGTCACGGCTTCTCACTTTATATCTCTGGGAGTCTGACAAGCCGTTTGGCATCCCCAGGTCCCACAGCCATCCCTGGATCCAGGCTTAGCTCCTCAGACTTTGCCTGGCATGCCCCATTTCCCAGCCTCAAGATTTCTGTAACCCCTCAGGAGGTGAGATGGAGATGGCAAGTGGAGTTGTCAGCAGATGACACGCTGAGCTGAGCATCTCTAGTCACAGCTGGCAAACAGGACTTGTAGATGTACTCAAAGATGCTACACGTTCCCAAAGGCTTTGGAGCTGATCTAGGGGAGGGTGCTGAATTCAGAGACTTTGCTGACCCAGGTTGGAATACCAAAGAAAGGAAGAATTCTGGTCTGCCATTACAGGGAGCAGGGGATGCCCATCAGTTTGCTTGCACTGCTTCCCTGCCAGCTGCCCCACATCTTCTCCACTGCTGGAGCAGTAACAGGACCCAGGCAAGTGGCAAGAAGGTGCTGCTGTGATGGATAAGAAAATCACAGCGGTAGTTAGGGTGGATTATGGCTTTTTTCTTCTCTGACAGGAAGGAGACATCTTTCCTTATGAGCCTGAGATTGCCCAGGGCAGCCACCGCTACCATCCATCACTGCTGGTCCCCAAGCACTTCCAAACTGGAGATGTGTTTAGTCTGAAACATGTCCACACGGGGTGAGGCTGCCAAGAATCCCTACAGTGCCCAGCCAAGCAGGTGGAGACTGCTCTGCCCTAGAGCTTCATCCCAGGCATGGAAGTTGTCCCTGTCCCACTGCCTCCAGTGAGCATTGTCCACCACTGAGAGCTGCAGAAAGCACAGCAAATACCTGGAGCCTGGCAGAACCCCCTGTGATGGCAGAAATTGCTGCTCAGCCTTGGGCCTGCAGGCTGCTGTTCCCCAGGGTGCAGAGTGGGCATGAGGCAGGCAGCAGAGAGCCAGGGCCTGGCAGGGCTGCCCTTTGCTGGGTATCAGGGTTCTGCAGCCAGCCAGCAGCAGGGTCGCCATCAGTTTGCTGGAAACTTCTGGTGAACTTCCAACCACAGAAAGAGAGATGCTTCCTCTAGAGAAGCTGGTGGAAATGTGGTGCCCACTCTTGGAATCAGAGCTGCTTGCATTGTCCCTGGCAGCTGGAAACTAGGATGGGCATGAGCTCAGAGGGGTGACAGCAATGGCAGAACCACAGTGGCATGCAGTGTGCCGGGACAGTTGCTTTAGGTAGGATGGGGCACAGGTTGGCATTCCCATGGCTCATAGTGGCACTGCTGGTTAGAGTGAAATTGCTCATGGTACAGAAACCATCTGCTACTGAGGCTGTGGCCATTTTCTTCCATGCAACTTGGGGCTTGTCCAGCCTGTCCCAGTCTTGCTCCCCAGCCTCTCCGCAGGCAGCACCACACTGCCTCTGCCAGCACCAGGGCCCCGCTCTTGGCAAGCACCAGAGATTTTATTGGCTGTTTGCTGACGGAGTTGGAAATTAACGTGATTATTTTGCACAGTAATTGGCAGCATGTGTGGTGAGGAGATCAAAATGCAGAGGAACTCGAAGTGAGGAGGCTTGGCATGGAGTGAAGCGTTTGGGAAGTTAAACAGGGTGTTTAATGCCTTGGAATGGTGGTCTGCAGCCAGGGTCCCTGTTGTGTGTGTGATGTCCTCCTGTGGCTGGGGTATGGTGGAGATGGGGCTTCATACTGGGCACCGAGCAGCCAGTGCCCCTCGGGGTGCCACCTGCATGCCCACCCTCCTGCCCGCGCCGATGGCAGGCACCCAGTGTGCCGTCTGGTATCCGCTGCAGACAATGGCAGGCGGAAGCTCTCCCTCCCACGGCACCATACGGTGGCTTCTGTCACTGTGCCACCACAGGGAGAGGATTTCAGATGTGACAAGGCAGGTTCCTCTGGGCTGCATCCAAATACCCACCTAAGAATAGTCTCTCCCACCAGAAGGTTGGCTGGTCCCAGCCTTGGCACCCTCATTCCTCCTCCTGTCACCTGTTACCAGCTGCTGGTGATGGATGTGTGCAGGGCCTTGGTGGCATTTAGGAAGCATACAACACGGTTCTTCTTCAGTCTCCATCTGCAGCCCACCTGCACAGAGGCAGAAGCTCTGGGTTCACTGACCTGCTCCTTCCCCTGTTCTAGCAGCCCCCCTGCTCTACCCATACTGTCTGGATGTAGCAGCTTTACCAGGTGACAAACCTGGCTGGCTTTGTGTCACACATGGCCACAGCTGACATGCAGCTCTCAGGATTAGGTGGCAGAGTCCCGGTGTCAGTCAGGATATGGCAAATCCCACGCACAGCACGGGGAACTTCTGCTCAAGCACCGCAGGCAGGAGCCTTACTCCCTGTTTGCTTTCCATGGCAGACGTTTATCTTTGCACCAATGAGCTGGGGAGGGTTTCTTGCTGATGATAAGCCCAGCATTAGTATGCAGATGAAATGCAAATCGGCCTAGATGAGACATCCCGGTCGGCAGCAGAAGTCAAGGATTTCATCCAACCTGATCTTGGACATAGCTTAAGCTCCTCGAAACACAGCCATGTAACTTGGTGCAAAGATTTCATCTCAATAACCCTTCCTGTCAACAAGCTCCAGGAGCCTTTGTTTGCTTTTGTGATGATGCTCAGGCTGAGGTGAAGTGCTTGGTATCAGTCTCCATGCCCAAGAGCATCCCTGCTGCGCTGCCGCAGTGCCCAGCCCTGCCTCTGCCACCAACCTCTCTTCAACAGAGAAGCCAAAGCTTCAGAAGAGCCACCCAAGCCCCAGATTTTGAGCAGAGGTGGCAGTGACTGTGATTTCCTGTTGCAAGTCTCCAAGTCCAAATAAAAGTAATAATTCATGGGCTTCAAAATTTGTCAACTGCCCAGCTGAGAGCAGTTGGGGCAGGCCCAGCAGTGATGCCAAGTCCAGTGACTGCAGGGTCAGTGCTTCTGCAGATCCCACCTGAGAGGTGCAGCTGGCACCCACAGCAGGGAAGGGCTGCAGCCAGCAGTGGGGTGGGAGCAGATCTGCTCCTTGCTGCCCAGAACTCCATCAATTCCTTTGCCAGGCTGGGGGTGATACTGGGGGTATCCCCAGGTGACCATAGGGAAGGCACTTATGTCACTGTGCACCAGGATTCAGGGATGGCTTCTGCTGCGCAGGAGCCTCCAGGCCATGAGTTCCATCAGGCTGCTGCTCTCTGGGCAGGCTGAGGGGCAGGCTTGGGCATGGAGAAGCGGCAGCAATCAGCCTGCTTGCTAAGTGAGAACTTAATTAGCTTCTGTGTTAAATCCTGGTCCCCAGGAGCTGTGTATAGGAGCTGTGGGGACAGGAAAGCTTCTCCAGTGAGAACTAGCAGGGAAACTGTGTGCTTCCTAGGCCTTCCTTCCAGAGCTGGAAAGCTTTCTCACCAGGAGCACGAGCCAAGAAATGCTGGCAGTGCCAGGCAGCTGAGCACAGCCCTCACTGCTCCATCCTTCCGCATAAATTACCTCAGGCTCTGAGCTAAACAAAGGGCCCTGAAATAATTCTGCATTTTAATAAAGTCAGCGTTGGAGCTGCTGTCATCCTCACAGAAAGGGAATTTGCATTTCTTTCTGCCAGCTCACTCTGCACAGCCTGCTGGCACTGGGGACCAGCCACGCTCTCCTGCACCCCACCAAGGACTAGGGTTATGTTTTGTTGTTTAATCACTGTAGCACCAGAAAGGCAGCACAGAGCTGCTCCAGCCCCAGACTTGGGACCACACCAGTATCTCAGAAGCCCTCCAGTGTGCTGCTTGTCTAAAACATAGTGCTCAGAACACTTCTGCTGGTGCCCAAGCATCTCTCCAGCCCCCCTGGCTGCTCTCCTGCGCTGCCCCACAGCAGCATGTGTCTGGATCGAGGGAAGGAGAGCTGGCACCAGCACTTCTGCTTTGTGTTTCTGTAAAATCTGGAAGGAAATGAGCTGCAGCTTCTCCTCCCAAGGGATAGGCATCCCCAGGGCTCAGAGCCCATCCCTGGCTGTGCCTCCTGCAGACAGCATGCAGTGAGCTGGTGAGCACCCTCTGAGCATCCAGTGAGCTACCCAAGGGAGCTTCCCTGCCTGGGGCTCCTGCAGCCCCAGGATGGCAGCAGGGTGCATCCCATGCACCCCTTCTGCAGCAGTCTCTTCACTCACTTTTCTCTGCTTCCTGTGCTGGGCACACTGATGATGGGAGGATTCCAGTCTGGGTGCTACTGCCTTTCCTCATGGGAGATGAGACTGGGGCTAAAGCTGAGCATGTCCTGTCAAGGTCCTGGGGTCTTCAGCAGGGCCAGGAGTCCCTGCCTGCTCCCAGGGTGATTCCCTTATTTTGTCAGGCTGCTGAGGGTCTCCAGCCCACAGAACTCTGTCCCTCTGGGTCAGAGCTGCTGCAAAGCTCTGGCAACAGTGCCCTGAGCATTCCTGATACCCAGGAAGGGCCGGTGTGTGGGGCTGGCAGCAGCTCCCACCCAGTCCCTCTCCTGCATCCCACCTCCATCCTGCTCCCCCCTGCCATGCCAGAGCCTCCCGCTGCAGGGGAAAGCCCTGCTCAGAGCTTTGGGCATGTTCAATTACTGTCAGTTAATGATGATTAATTTACAATTAAGGGCCTCTAAAGGGTAATGTGTGTGTGTATTAAATAAATATTGATCTTTCATTTGTGGCCACAGACATATTACCCCCGCTACGGGAGGCGCGGTAGTGCCAGGAACCAGCTGCTGCTCTCCCAGCGTGGCGTGGGGAGAGCTGAGGAAGCTCTCAGGAGACTGGGAGCTGCCAGGACAGGAGTGCCCAGCACAGACTCATCCCAGCTGGGAGCTCTGTGGGCTCAGGGATGGATGAAGATCACTTCTCCCAGGTGTTCCAGAACTGGCTGCAATTGCTTGGTCCTGTTTCCAGGTGCAGACGGTTTGTGGCGCATGGGGGTGCTGGGAGCTGGTGCTTTTCCTCTTGGCATGGCCCTAATTGGCCTTGTGAAATTAACTGCCCAGAGCCTGTCATGGCTTCGTTAGCAGCCAGATGCTCCCCAGACTCCTTATGGAATGCACAATGTGTTTTTCACCCAGTGCTGGCCATGTGCTGGGGTTGTTCTGGCCGGCACAGTGACACCATGGCCCTCACACACATCACGTGTGCCAGGGGAGGGCAGGTGTCCTCAGAGTCCTCCACAAAGGCACCTCAGGTGGCATCTGTTGGGGTCTCACGGGGGGATTGGTGAAGGTGGCCAGGAAAGACACTCAGGAGAAGCACTGCGAGGAGACGAGCGGTGCAGACTCGGGGCTTGGCTTCCAAGTGAGCTCCATCCCCTTTGTCACAGTCCCTCCTCAGTCTCCCTTGCCCTTGGCCATCTCCAACCCATGGCTCCTCTGCTGCCCCAGGCTTTGGCCATGCCTGAGCCTGCTACCAATAGAAGATTTAGGAGGAGGGCATGACACCCGCCCCACCTCCTGCCACGTCCCAGGCAGCTTCTGAGTGCAGGCTGCTCCTTTTCCCCAGCACATTCCCAATGGCTACCCTCTCTCCAGGAGCTGGCCCCTTTTCCTCTGCAGTGCCTTTCTTGGAAGCAGGCTCACAAGGAGAATATTGTCTCTGGCTTTCTCTTTTCTTTGAGGCATGTATTTAAAATGATGCTTTTGTTCCAAATGAATGAGTTGCTTCATTCAGAAGTGCAGTTTCTGTTTTTGAATCAGCGGAGCTGTTTATGCTCATGGTGTCCATAAAACTGTTATTTTAGTCCTGACACTGATGCTTATGAATAAAATTTAGATCTCATTCTGAAGTACATTAGCTGCAGCTATTTGGCTTCTTGTTAAAGCATTAATTTTTATTGAGAAGGCTACACTGCCAAGCTGCTCCTTCTGCATCTTGCAGCAAACTAAGTACCTCAAAGTACAGGCTTTGGTGAGACCAGACCCCAGCTTGTGCCCCCTGCCTTGTACCCTCTGGTCCAAACACTCACTTTTGTGGCTGGTTCTGTTCTGCTGTCGGATCTCGGAGGGACCTTCTCCATCACCCTGGCGAACAGGGGACACCGAAGCAGCTTTGCCCAGGGGGCCCAGGAGGTGCTGGGGGTCTGCTGGAGCCATCCTCGAGCTGGCACTGCATTACCTATTCATGACTGCTGGATGTTTGGTGTGCTGGAGCCAATTAGCTCTCCCATGTATTTATTGCACTTTTTTGCTTGAAGCAAGCTGTTAAATGTCAAAAATACTTTAGCGTTTTAGCAGAAAGATAATTTTTTAATAGATTCCACCTACAAAAAGGGGCTGACTGGCAGAATATTAAACTTAGGGAGATTTATTTTTAATCCGTGCCTCCAAACAGCTTGAGATAACCATTTCTGCCTGGCTCCCGGCTGACTAATGCCGCTGTCCCTTGCCTGGCCTCCTCGCTCGGTGCGGCAGCAGCTGTGGCCTCTCACATCCCATTAACCTTGTCTGCAGAAGGGACACCTGGCCAAACCTGAGAATTAGCTCTTGTAATTAGGAGTGTAAACATCAGGCACTGCCCGCTAACCATCCACCCCTCCCATCCCCGCCTTCTCCGGGTGCTCTCAGGGCAGAGCTCTCCAGACGGGCTCTTCCCGTCGTTAACTTCCCACACACCAGTTTCCAATGGCATCTGAATTACCAGGCATAGAAACCCCACATCAAGCCACCAGCAGCTTTGGTTCTTCAGGGACCAAGAATGGCATTTTGTGGGTGCTGGTTGCACTCCAGGAAGAGGCAGCAGCTGTCAGTGGGGCTTGCCAGGACCATGTGGTAAGTCTTCTTCTCTTTAGAGCAGCTGATGGCCGTGGCTTGTGTCTGGTACCAGCAGAGCAGTGGTGTTCTTAGCAGTGGTGATGGCTGTATCCTGGCTCTGTGAGCTGATGGCACAGCAGCAGGCTGTTTCCTCAGTGAAGCTACCTGTGGTGGCCCAGGATACCCTTTTGTCACCTTGGCCCATGGTCCTGCTGGGTTTCATTTTTAGGCTAAGCAGTATCAGTCTGTTCTCAGCATCTGTAGGAGCTCCTTGGTGCTGGATGGAGCAATTAAGGCATTGTTCATAATACAGCAGGTTCTGAAAATTGAGGTGACTTCATTTGTTTCTCAGTAATATAATGAGCTATTTTGGGTGCTGCTAGATTTAATGGCTAAATCAATATGTGTATTTAGTGTTGGGCTTTATTTTAGCACTAAGTGACATGAGATAAGCAGACTTAGAGAGTGTTAATTGGTTTGTGTTTAGCATTTACACTAATCAGAGTGTGCAGTGCTGCCCAGGGCTCTTCAGTGCTGGTAATTCTGTTTATCCAAACCAGGGATTGTTGACTCTATTGACTGCAGGGTATCAGGCTGCTTTTTTTTCCCACTTGCTTGAATGTTACACTGATGTGTGAATTTCAGAGTCCTGGCTAGATTTAAGCTGTGTTTGTGTATGGGGAAGAGTTGGCTCAACAAACCCCTAAGAAAGTAAAACACTAACAGGCACCTGCACCTCTGTGTACACACACACGCAGTGTGTATGGCTACAGAGAGAAGATGGCTAAACAAGCCCTGAAGAAAACACAACACTAAGCGACACCTGCACTGCCAAAGCCACCAGTGGACACCAGTATTGCAAGTAAATTGGGTTTATTTTCCCTCCTTGGCTGACTTCTTGCTCTGCCCTCCTTTTGAGGCTGTGCCTAAGGGAGATGAGCCTGTGTTCCCTTTCCCTGCCCAGTACCTGCTGCACCAGGACAGAGCTGCCATCACTGGGATGTTCATGGGATGATTCCACCAATATTGCCAGGCCCCATCACTCTGTTTCCACTGCACAGGAGATGGAGTTTATGGGCTGAGATGTTTGTGCTGTGCTGCCTGAGAAGGGATCTTGTCCAGGTCTGCTGGGTACTGTGGCTTTATCCTGTGGGGTCTCTCCTGGGCACAAAATTACCTGGTGTGCCAAAAGCCTCCTCTACAGCCATTGCTGAGCTGCCTGGCTTGGGCTTACATCTACCTAGTACTGACAGGAGCAGATGTCTATGGCAAAGCCTGCTGGAGCATCCCAAAAGACAACTCCAGCAGCACACCACAGCTGCCTTCAGAATAGCCTGAAAATGGCCTCTCCACTGCCACCCTCCTTTCACTGGCTCTTTTGAAATGGAGCTGCCTTTGGATCATTTAATTTTGACCTAAACGTTTCCTTCACAGCTGAGGTCTCAGAGAGCACAGGGAGCACAGATCTCTGGCTCCTGGCCCCATGCTGAGCCCTGCAAATAGAGCTGTCTGCTGGAGGTACTGACAGCCCTTCCTACTGCTGCAAGCTGCCTCCTGGGCCATTCCCGTGGTCCTTCCCTGCTGCAGACCAGTGCTGGCTCTGTCTCCAAGCAGGCGGGCAGGTGTCACTGGTGGACATTGGCATGTGCAGAATCTATGGTGTTGTCCCCCACTGTGAGGATGCTCTGGAGGAGGAAGGTCAGACCCCACAGGCTGCTCCTTCTGGCTGCCCTCAGCTGTACTGAGAGGCAGAAGGAGATGAAATCCCTTTTATTTGCAGAGTGCTGTTTTATTGATTGGTGCCCAACAGCCCTTGCCTCCGTGGCGGTGCCCATGCGGTGCCATTGCCAGGAGGGGAGGGCAGGGCATGGCTGTGTGCGGTGGGAGCAGGGGCATGCCTGGAGCTGCTGTTACTTGGAGCTGCAGCAGCGTTTTGACAGCTCCCGAGACAGACATTAAATCACTTCTGTGGGGAGAGTGAGGGGATGTCACTGGGAAGGGATGTCACTGGGGTTTGGTAAGGAAGCTCGGCTGTGCCAATTGCGGCGGCTGTGTGATCCGAGTCAGAATGAGAATCATAAATCTTGATTATTCTCTGTCTCAGCTGATTTGAACCAAATGCCTCGGACAGGGATATAGTTCACATCTCGCTGAAAACTGCAAAAAAAACTGATTAAATGTACAAACTGATATAAATAGCACTCTGTCTGTGTTAATGCCCAAGCTGTCACTGTATGAGGAGGGGACAGGGCTCTGTCCCAGCCCGGAGCAGCTTCCCAGGCGCTTTCCATGGCAGCCCTCTCCCTGCCGGTGGTTATTTTGGTGCTGCCCCTGCCACACTGGCTGCTATTCTGGAGCTGTCAGTCACAAACAGCAGCTCTGACTCTGATTGCACTTTGCTTACAATTAAGCATCCTATAGAAAAATGGAAATGCTGGGTCATTAACATAAAGTAATAATAAGGTAAACCATTCAATTATGGAGGAAAAAGCACTTTGAATAATAAGGATATTGTATGCCTAAAAGACATTCAGATGCCAGTGTATTACCATTTTTGCATACATAATAAATGAGCTTAAACCCCAAAATAATCGACAGAAGCAAATAATAAATAGCTATGCCCTCGGCAGCAGCCTGGCTGTTCCCAGGGCAGGAGCAGCTCCTGGGTGGGAGTGGAGGGATCTCAGACTGGTGCAGTCCTTGGTGGTTGCTTTAAGGGTGTTTGGCCACCATGGGGCTCATCTGACTGGGATCAGGGCAGTGTAGTGTCACCTTTTAATGCTTTGATGGTGCTCTGGAGATGGAGATTGCCACTGTCACAGGGGCTAGGAAGAGCAGGAGCTGCCCGGAAGAGGCTGCTAAGGGGGCTGGGGCAGTGATAATGGAGAGGGAAGTGCTGGGGGCTGGGTGCAAAAACTGCCCTGCTGCAGACTGAAAATGGGGTGTTGTGTTTTGGACAGTTGTGTTTTGATGCAGTTGGGGAGCTCTGGCCACCCAGTGTCTAGGTGGAGAGACTGAGAACCTTGGGGCTTTGTTACGTCAGCATCCATTGTCTTTGAGAGCCTGTCACCTCCTGCCAGGGGCCTATGCTCATAACTGCCCAGGTCTGAGGAGGCAGAAGGGCTCTGTTCCTTGCTGCTCATCTGCCCAGCCAGGAGTAGTTGTGCCAGCCTTTATGGGAGGTTGTGCCAGGGGGTGACTCCTCTCCTTTCCCTGGCCACTGGCAGTGCCAGAGCTCAACACCAGGACGTGTAAAATTACTTCTGTTATTCAACCTGTTCTGCAGATATTGCTCCTCTGTTGTCCCTCTGTAACAATTCCCAGCCTTTTTTTACTTTTTCTCAGCTGTTGATAGCTTGCCTATTACTCTGGCACTAGGTTAGGATAACACCCAAAATACTTCTGCAGAGTGGAATGTATTTATATTTACATTTACTGCTTTCCCCTGAAAAGCTTTTAGCACGATGCAGCAGTGCTGCTTGCACTTATTCCCTGTCATTGGTGGGGATTTTCACCTGAGAGAAGGAAATTCCACAAGATGAAAAAGGGGCTTCTTGTGAGGTACAGCTCTGTGCCACCACGTTTTCATAATCTGCTTTTTCACCTGTGACTGAGACATGGATATTGGAACACCCCAAGCAGTAGTGTGTGTTTATTTGCTCATTAAGTGGCTTCTGTTTGCTCCCCGAATTGTCTGAACCCCTTCTGCAAGATGAGACCTCCCTTAAGTGAAGCTCTCAAAATCCAGAGGGTAGATGTGCTCCTCTGGGTTGGCTGCTTGTTTTCTCAGCCCCTTCTCAGGATTTACTCCCAGTGAGGGACATCCAGGTCTTCTCCCTTCCTCCTGTGACAGTGGAACATGAATTGCAAGCACTGAAGAGACTTGTACCTGTATGTTGAAGGGAAAGCTGGACTTGGAGCAGACTGCCTTGGTGGCACATTGCCAGGTGAAGGACTAGGACTCGCCACTGCCTCTGTCAGCATGTTCCTGCTCCAGCACACGTGCAAGAAGCACGACACTCAGACTAGAGCTGCTTTGCCTTAGCTGTGATTAATGCAGTGATTAAAGCTGGTAGACAACACCGTGAGGTTCCCAGTGAACGGCTTGCAGCGCTTCCGCAGCCAGGCTTAGTCAAAACAACTCTGCCTGCAGAGGGGTTAGAAATGTGCCTTTCCAGCCTTGCTCATAACCTGCTTCATGGCTGAGTGCTGACCAACCATAAATCTTGCACTAAAACTGGAGAGATCAGGCCAGACTTATCCCTGGTAAAACGATGTCACACTGAACAGGCTTCTCCACCCGGGGGAGCAGCTCAGGAGTCAGCACACCCTGGGCACTCTTCATGGCTGCTGGTGGAGAAGGTGGCAGTCATGGGCACACCCCCCCCCTCCCATTAGGAAGGCAGAGAAACGACATCAGCACTCTTAATCTGAGCCTGTCCAATCTGTGTGTGAGCTGTGCAGGCAGATAGGTGAGGGATTTTGGCACAAGGCGACAGCCACATCCCAGAGGAGATCCACTTGAGGAAAGAACAGAAGAAAGCAAGATTTAGCATTAAGATCATAATTTCAGATTGCATTGTGTGAGCATCAACAATCTATATAGATGAGAGTCTTTGGGGAACACCGTGCTGTAAGAGCTATCCAAGCCAGCCTGAACAGCCAGGGTTATTTTTAATTGCAGCTGAATGGATCTAACCTTGTGATGTCTGTTCACAAAGCATTGCTGGATTAATACAGGTTCTATAGTTGCTTCTGCTAAAAGACTTTAATGGATCAGCTTAGTTCCCTGCTCCATGATTATCGTGTTCCTGCCTGCCTATCATGCAGGAGCCAGATGGTCCCAGTGAAATCAGAGCATATTTATATTTTTGTCTGCTACTCAGCCAGCTGCCCACTGATTTTGTGGCATAGTGGTAGGAGGAGAGGAGCCTTCCTGGGTGAAGTTCACCCACCTCTTTCCCTAGCCCTGGTGTCTTCCTCACCTCCTAAAAGGTCCCAGAGGACCCATGGACAGGCTGGCTGGCAGGGCTTGCCTGGCTGGCCAAGGGCAGCAGCCCTGCTCCCGCAGCTCCGTTTCCTGGCACCGATTCAGCTGCTTCCTGGCGCGCGGGGGGATGTTTTGGGTTCTGTCGGCAACGAGAGCCATTAAGAAGGTACAAGTACTAAAGAGATCCTGAGCGATGCCTATAAAACCTCTGAATCCCTGACAGAATCAATAGTGGGCTCTCAGGAGTCACTTCTTATCCAGGCCAACTTAAGCAGATGCCAATGAGCCGTTAAAGATTTTGCATTTTGTGGAGACACCGAATCCCTTTCACCGCGATTGCTGAGTGAGAAGATGAAAAATCACATTAGGAACAGACTCAATTCCAAAGGCATTTTCCTCAGCATCTGGGAGAGTGGTTCCAGTGATGTTCACATCCTTCCTTCGGCTGTGTGCCCATCCAGTGCTGGCAGTGCCCAGTGAGCCTGATGTCATTGGAGCAGAGCCCTGTCCTTCAGTATCTGCCACAAGGATAGGCACAGAATCCTCTGGCCTCTACCAGGAAAGTAGAAGAGCAGGATGGGGAAGGAGGGAGCAGTGGAGCCATGCCCAGTGGAAGGGAGATGCTGGGGCTGGCACCTGGGATGAGATGAGGCCTAGTGGCATCCTGGACAGGAGCTGTGAGTGCGCAGCTGCCCACTGGCACTTCGCAGCAGCCTGTGCCTCAGCTCAGGCTGGTGCCCTGCTGCACACACTGGCCTCCTGCGGGGTAACTTTGCTGTGGACACAATTTCCAGTGTGGCATCTTGGTTACCATAGCAACAGGATGCTGCCACTCTCAGATCAGCTCCACCCACAGTTACTCAACAGGCACCTGTGTTGGTATGGCAACGCAGACCCTTCTCCATCCTGTGCCACTGCTGCGGAGGGCTGGGGCTGGGCTGGCCCAGAGTGAGCTTGAAGCATTGGGGGTATGCTTGGGGACACCAAGATGCTACTGAGCCCCAGCTGCTCCCCATTCCCCTACTGCAGTGGGAGACAGGGCTGATCCTGCTCGGAGTGTCATGTCCTAGGCTCATGAGTCTTACACAGCCTGGGAGAGCCTAAGGAGAAGCTCCACGGGGCCCTGTTGGAACAGAGCAAGGAAGATTCCTTGCAATCTCAACTGCCCCTCAAGGGAATGTTTTGCTTGGACAACAAATGGCTTTACAAACTCTGGAACCAGCAAAAGCTGCTGGTACTGGAGAGGGAAACCAGCAGTCCCAGGACCCCTTAATTTGGGGTGTTAAGTTCTGCCAGAGCAGAGCTCAAGTCAGAGAAGGGTGGTTCACTCCCTTCTCCCACAGCCACCAGCTCCCAAACCATTAAACTCTTCCAGTGAGTCTCTTGGGGGAGATCTGTTTTGCTTGAGCCCCACTCTGATCTGGCACCCGCTTTTCTGAGAGTGCTTTACAATTTGCATTTAATGTTTTTGAGCAGACATGTGGAAGCTGTTTGAATTAGAGCAGGATGAATCTATTAGGCAGCGACAGATGCAAGTTTTGTGTCTCTTATTAGAAGGGATTGGATTCTGGGGTTTAGTGATGTGCAAAGGATTGGACTTTGGAGAGATTAAAATTATTTTCAGCGTTAAGCACAATATTTCTAAGCTAATGCACTCAGTCTTGAATATAGATTCACAGACCAAAAAGATTATGAAACATTAAACCTATGTAAATTCAGCTGTAAATTTGTGTTTGAACAAATTCAACAAGAGATTTGACTTGGGGGCTTACAGCAAAGAGGTTCTGCTTTTAATGCGTGTTGCAGGCTTGGGTTGCGATGCTGTTCTCCCCTTGAAAGTCCCACGCCTGCTGAATTACTGGCAGGTCACAGTTGACAGCTCAAGCAATTATACTGGAATGTGTTAATAATAAAAAGGAAAATTACTTCATGTTTGTCTTTCCAGAAGACAAAAGCAGATGTTTGCTGCGCCCTGAGGAGCAGCAGAGATGAGCACCATGGGCAGGTGACGCTGCCGCAGCACCTGGCCGCTGCCTTTTTCCCATGGCAGCTGAGCAAATCCCTGTCCTTCTCGGTGGTTCTCCAAGGCTTGGGAGTTGCTGTGGACTTTTTTTTTTTCCCCCTCTTGTTGAAAACATGAAAATGCAGTTAACAAAGAGTCCTTTTGAGAGGGATTGCAGGCAACCTGCAACATCGTGCGCAAGCTGCCTACACAGAGATAAATGACAGCTGTGAGTGAAGGAATAAACAAGATAATCTGGATTTAAATAAAGCACAAGGGGATTTTGGCAACATGCAAATTCACCAATTTATAAATGTATCCTTTGAAAATAAAGAGCTTGTCTGAAGTCAGCAGTTAAGGACAATTACCACAGCACATTTTCCCAATGAGGGCTTAGAGCTGGCCTTTGCCACAAAGCAGAGGGGACCGGGAGCCAGCTGTCCTGCCCATCGTGGCGCAGCGCCCAGGGGCCCTTCCCAGGCACAGAGCAGGAAACTGAAGACACGACATCAGTGGGCCCCTGTCCAACTGGGGAACTGTGGGAGCTGGAGCAGTTCTTGGGGGCAGGCAGAGCACCCCTCAGCCTCGAGGACACAGTGCTGTGGAGTAAATAGGGAAGGACGGACAGACCAGAAGCCAAGCAAGCACCCAGTGGTACATATCTGGTTATTCCTGGCTCCAGGCTCAGCAGTGGCAATAGAAGTTTGATTTTGGCATTGCATAGCACAGAGATGGTGCTGCTAACAGGCACAAAGACATGAAGCCCATCCTCATAGCTGAGCAAAAGGAGCCCCTGGTGATGGATGGTGGCGGAGCTCCTTCCAGTGACTTGTCATCACCCTTCTTTTTGGGTGGGTAGTGATGGAGACAGAGGGGAGGCAGGAGGGGAGTGAAGACCAGTAGCAGAGCCATGAGTAGGCATGTCCCATTCCAACACTTCACCTCCTGGGCTGCTCTGCAGAAGTGCATCATGTGTGGTCAGCAGCATGGCAAGGCCTCTTCACTAACCAATCTGCCACTGAAAGGGAAAGAAATGCTACAAGAAAAGCCAAAGTGAGCCCAGGAGGCTGTGCAGTGCTCACCAGGAGCAAAGCCCTGGCTCAGCACCACTGATGGCCCAGCAGCAGCCACCAGAGGAGAGAGAGCTGCAGGGTTGCAACCTGCCTGAGCAGGCAGAGCTGAGGGCATCTGCCAGCACATGCAATCAGGGCAGAACACAGAGCAGGAGCTCTGTGAAGGTTACCTGCTCTGAGGAGCATTCCTGAGGCTTGGCTGCCTGGGGTTTGTGCTTTGTGACTCTTAGCAGCTGGAGCCAGCTGTGTTCTCTGCTGTGCAGGTGGCAACAGCTCTTGCCTGCAACAGGATGCACAGGACATGCTGGTTCCTGGGGCTGACAGGCACCAGACCCCTTCACAGCTGCCTCTGTGAAGTGGGAGCTCAGCAAGGAGGTCCAGGTGCCTGCCCAGGCAAGGGAGCACCTTGAACGTCACTCTGAAGCAAGGCACAGTTTGGAAAAAAGCATTTGAAGGGGCTCCAGGAGAGCTAGAGAGGGACTTCTGACAAAGGCATAGAGTGACAGCACAAGGGGTAGTGGCTTCACACTGGAAGAAGCTGGATTTAGATCAGACACGAGGAAGAAATTATTCTCCATGAGGGTGGTGAGGCACTGGAACAGGTTCCCCAGGAAAATTGTGGAGGCTCCAAGCCTGGAATTGTTCAAATCCAGGTTGGATGGGGCTTTGAAAAACCCAGTCTAATGGAAGGTGTCCCTGGCTGTGGCAGGGGGCTTGGAAATAGAGGAGCTCTAAGGTCCTATCCGAGCCAAACCTTTCTTTGACTCTATTATTTCTGCCTGTGCACACCAGAGCTGCAGGGTTCCAGTGCTCTGCAGGGCCAGGGGTGCCTCGAGGACAGGCTGCAGCTCCCAGCATTATCCTCAAAACTGTACAGCAAAAGCTGAATCTGCCTCTCCTCCCCTTTTAGGCTGATCACCACTTCCCTGCTGTCTCTCTTCAGTGCCAGCCCAGCTATCCATTTGTCTTTATTGTGCACCAAATTAAACACAGTCCTTAAATGTGGCAACCCTTTCAGATGATTAGCTCTGCAATATCTTGGCTCCTCTTTATTGTGATAACATCATCTGAAGGGGCTGCTGTAATTAACACTTTGTTCTTGCTTCTTTTCTAAACCCCTGGTGTGTTAGCTTTATAACTTGAACATCAGCTGCTACAACTTGCTTCCAGTGTATGGTCTGGAGTGTCCCCATCAAAGAGAGAAGACTTTGAGGTTTGGGCTTGGTTTGGGTTGTTAGCAGCAGCTTATTGAGATCATCGTTTAAAGTAGCAACTAAGCAAATATATTACCAAAGGCAAGGCAATAATCTTGCCCTGACCCTAGAGGGGATCAAAATCCTTGTTTACCAAACTATCCATGAAGGAGCTGTCACAGAGCATGGCAGTGCCAGGAAGGAGAGGTGGACATGCTCCAGGCTGTCACCAGCCCCTGCCAGAAGCAGGAGTGACAGGGATGCCAGCACAGTGAAGGAGAGGAGCAGAACTTTGACTCCTGATCCATTTTCACCTCTCTTAAAGCATTGTCATCTAAAACCCCTTGAATCACAGACATAATCCATAACACAGAGCAAATGCAGCCTTGTGGGCTGCAGATAGATCCCAGCTCTGGGGAGATACTGGTGGGGGGAAGCAGGATCAAGCACAAGACAGACCCCATCAGTAACACCCAGATGCACAGCCAGAACACTGGTTCAAGGGGCAGGGACCCAGCCAGCCCTCAGTTTCTCTGAGCTTTGGGTCTGAGCCTCCACAGTTACTTGTTTGCAGCACAGTGTTGTCAGCTGGGAGAGTCTGGATGTGTTATCAAGCCTTAGTAAGCCAGAGGTTGTGGTTAGACCAGTCCAGGGAGCAGCTGAGGTGCTAGGTGGCCATGTACAGTGTTCCCCAACCTGGGAGTACCCAGGGCCTCCTTGTCCCCCACTCCCTGGAGCTTCACTGTAGAGCAGATGTGTCCAGGTGGGCCAGAGCAGGTCTATGTCATGCCTAGGGGCAGAACAGATGAGCCCTGTTGTCTGAGAGTCCATTGCTCATAGTCCAGCAGAGCTTTTAGCATCTCATAATTGCCACGTTTTGACATTTGACAGCCTGCTGCTTGCTGCCAGGGTGTCTGACTCAGAGGAGCAGACACAAGCCAACTCTGCTTGCCTAGTGCCTCCTTCTGCTCAGACACTTACACAGGAAAACAGCTTCTCCTGTCTTAGAAGCACAAACAAGTGTGCAGGACTGCTGCATGTGTCTCAGGGTGACTGGACACCAGGGTAGTTCCCTGTTATGCCCATAATGTGGGTTTGCTGTCATCCTGGTGGTTCCATTTGTCCCTCTTGTCTCAAAGCACTGATCCAGGCTCACAGGAGCAGTAAGAACAGCCCCAGGTCAGCCTCCCCAGAGCTTCACCACCATTGTCAGCTGGAGACCAGACATGCTTCTGGCCTGGAAAGGATATTGTGGGAGAGCCTGTCATGAGCTGAGACCTTCAGCATTCCTGTGGAGAGCAGGAGAAGGGAGCCTCAAAGCTGGCCTGTCCTTTTCAAGCTTTACTGTGGAGTAAAATGAAGATTAGGATAAAGGGAGAAGGTGGAGAGGTGCATTCTCCCCTCATGGAGCAGAACAGCAGTGACTGCAGAGGCAGAGTGGAGGAGGAACACTGCCCGAGCAGAGAGACAAGTCTGTGGACCCTGTTTCTGTTTGATGTCTTTGAGCAGAGGATTTAGCAAGATGGGAAGGACTGGTTACCATCTCTAGATCTCCAACTACAGAGACTTGGAATATGAAACATACCAAACTTTCCACTTCAGTATTTGATTAAATCTTCAGTGATGGGACTCAGGACAGGAGCATGGACAGAGTAATCTCACAGCAGGACCACCTTGGTCCTTTCTCGGGGTCTCTCATTACTGACCAGCATTCAGGACAGGCAGCCTGGCAGGAGATGGCTTAGCCAGCATGCAGGCTGTACTTGTGTCTCTGGGGTGGCAGCTGGGGACTGGGGGAGCTCTGGGGTTAGCTCGGGCAGCCAGCAGCCGGGCAGAAGGGGTCTGCAGCTGGCTCCTTTACACAGGAGGGGCAGACCAATGCTAGCTGCAGCTGATGATAAAATAACTTTTGTGGAGCAAGGAACAGAAGAGTAACACATTGATTTTGGTAATTAATGGTTCAATACAAAACTGTTGTGGGAGTGCCCTGGGCAGAGGTACTGGATTGGAAGTGCCTTTATTCCCTGGTGTCAGTTCTCTGCCTCACTCCTCTGCCTGTTCTTGCACAGCCTCGGGTGCTGGATACTGCTCAGCTGGGCTGCTGCTGCTTCTCAGGAACTGCCACTCCTGGATGCTCCTGGGGGCAGGGATTTTGGCTGTTGGGGCAGTGCTCATCCCAAAAGGGATGGAAACCTCCTGCAGCCACAGCCAGAGTGCTTTCCAGTGCCAGTCCTCACTGGAGGTGGATTGCCGCTCTCCTCAGAAGCTGGCAGTTGGCGCTGGGGCTGTGAGAGCAGCTGCATGGAGCAGTGCTGAGCCCTCAGCAGTTGCCAACTCTCCTTCCCTTCAGTCCTTCCTCCCACTGTCATACCAAGGCTGAGACCTAATTTCCATGCAGAAGTTCTAGCAGTTCCAAGTTGGTTAAGCAATATATTAAAAGAGGAAAAATTGCAGAGGAGATTTCACACAGCCACACTGCTGTTTTGTGGGCACCATGGAAAGGATGAGAGCAGGACAAGATGGGTGTGCAGGACTGCAGACACCTTGCCACATTGAGAAGGCAGCTCTGGTGGGACACAATGCCAGTGGGACGCAATGCTGGAGGGATGAGCTTTCTAGCACAGCCTGGCCACCACTGTGCTGGACCTGAAATGTGTGAGTTGGAGGCCTGCAGCCCTACTCCTCTAAAATCCTCATTGCCAGGACTCAATTGGAGATTCCTCAACAGGAAAACTGCAGGAAGGGGTGGGGGGTAGATGGAGAGCCGAAGGACCCTCTGACCTCTTCATCCAAAAAAGGCTGGAGGCATGAGCAGCCCTGTGGCTGCACCAAACCCCACTTCACTGTCACCTTGAAGGGAGACCTGGCAGCATCTAAATGAAATGATTACACCAGCAAGAAGCACCCAGACTGTGGGAAGCAGTTGAGCATGAGGAAAGGCAGAGGGAGCTGGGTCTGTTTTGCTGGAGGAGACTGAGAGGTGGCCTCGTTCATGTTTCTAAATATGAGAAGGGCAGTTTTGGGAGGACTCCAAGCTCTGCTCAGTGGTAGGACAAGGGGCAATGGGTGCAGGCTGGAGGAGAGGAGCGTCCACATGAACATAAGAAAAAACTTTGTCACTGTGAAGGTGACAAAACACTGGAACAAGCTGTCCAGAGAGGTTGTGGGGTCTCCTTCTCAGGAGACATTTGAAACCCACCTGGATGTGTTCCTGTGTCACCTGCTCTCAGTGATCCTGCTCTGGCAGGGGGCTTGGACTGGATGATCTTTTGAAGTCCCTTCCAACCCCTAACATTCTGTGATTCTGATTCTGTGATTTAGGAGCCACAAACAGGAGGCAGCTCTGCAGGCCAGGCTGGCTGGGCCCTGCCAGCCACTGCATTTGCAGGCTCAGCTGCACATCTCCTGGAATGGCTGCATCCTGGAGCTTGGTGCTTTGACGTCAGCAGCACTGCGGTTGCCAATGGCCAAGGTGCTCTCACAGGACCATTTGCAGCCTGTTGACACTGTTCCCTGTTCCTCACCATATGTTTGTACTAAAAATAGTTGCAATGTGAAGGGAAGAACCTGCAAGCCCCTGAGCATTGTCCTCCTCTGTGTCTGCTGCAGGGCGCCTGGTCAGTCCTTCCCAAACACAGCACCCTGAAGCACTCTGTCTTTGGGGCAAAATAGCCAACAGGATAAACAAACTCCATTTTGTGTGGGTGTGCCTAGGCAGGGGTGTTTGAAAAGGTTAAGATAAAAATATTGGGGAAACACATTTAGGAAGCAGCTAGGTTAACCATGACCCAGCAACGTGCTGCCACAGCCAAGAGGGCCAGTGGTGTCCATGGGCTGCATGGAGTCTGACCAGCAGGGTTGAAGGAGGTTCTCCTCCTCCTCTACTCTGCCCTAGGGAAGCCACAGCTGGAGTTCTCAGTCCAGGTCTGGGCTCTTCAGTCCAAGAGAGTCAGGGAGCTACTGGAGGGAGTCCAACAAAAACTGCAAAGATGCTGAGGGGCCTGGAGCATCTCTGTGAGGAAGAAAAGCTGAGTGCCCTGGGGCTGTTGAGCCTGGAGAAGAGCAGACCCAGAGGGGATCTTCTCAATGCTCATCAAGAGATAAAGGCTGGGGGGGGCAAGAAGATGGGGCCAGACTCTTGTTAGTGGTGCCCAAGACAAGAAACAACAGGAACAAACTGGAACCCTGGTCCCTTCTAACCCCTGCCATTCTTTTTAGCATCCCTGCTGCAGATGACACAGAGGCGCCCAGAGTGAAGCCCTACAGGACAGGGGGGCACAGTGGCATGACTGGGGCTGGGCATGGCCGTGGCACATGTAAGAACTGAAGGTGGGTGGGAACCTGGCTGATGGCACTGCCCTCCAGACGGCTACTGAGGAGCTGTTAAAGTGGCTGTAGTGCTCTTGCAGGGACATCATTTAACACCTTCTGGCTTGTTATGATAATCTTTAACTGGGGGCAGCTGGGACAAGCATTTACCTCTTCGTTTCTTTAGATATAAATGCTATCTGGCTGCAGTTCCACCTTGCAAATGGTAATATGCTATCCAGGAAACTCTTGCTCCATGCTAATTTATCCAGCAGGCGAATTCCTTTTGGCTAATAAAAGTGCTTGCACGGGAAGCTCAAAACCCAGCAGCGATTAATTATTGACAGAGCATGTGAATTAGAGATAAAAGAAAAGTCATTCTTTCTTACACACAAGATAGTAAATAAATTTAATTATTGTACTAGAAGCAAGGGATCTTATTCTGTATTAAGTTTTATTAGCTGAGACATTTAAAAGCATGTCATCATAACAAAAAGGTCTTGTGTAATCCTAACTGCACCACTCTGCTACAAGGCTCTGAAGTGAATGGGCTTAATTGAGCCCCTGGCAGCAGCTGGCTGCTGAGCAGACAGGTATTGTGCAGGTTTAGTGCCAATTAACTCCCATCTACACGTGCCCGTGGTGAAGGGGTTGTGCAGTGTGCTACCAAGGCTCATTTAACGCTTGGCCTGAGAAGAGATAAAGCCAGAAGTGCTTTGGTCGCTGGGGCGGTGTGGCAGCAGTCCTCCTCCTGAACGTGCTGCCAGCGCCTGCTTGGGGCAGGAGGGACGCCGAGGTGTCTGCCCGTGCCTGGCCCCTTGCTAACCACCCCTCCTCTGCTTCTGTGCAGGAATGTGATGCCCAAGACGCTGGAGGGCCAGATCACCATGGAGAAGACCCCCAGCTACTTTGTGACCAACGAGGCCCCCAAGCGCATTCACTCCATGGCCAAGGACACAAAGCTGATCGTGGTGGTGAGGAACCCGGTCACCAGGGCCATCTCTGACTACACCCAGACGCTTTCCAAGAAGCCTGAGATCCCCACCTTTGAGGTGCTGGCCTTCAAGAACCGAACCCTGGGGCTGATTGATGCCTCCTGGAGCGCGATCCGCATCGGGATCTATGCCCTGCACCTGGAGAACTGGCTCCAGTACTTCCCCCTCTCCCAAATCCTTTTTGTCAGTGGTGAGAGGCTCATCACTGACCCAGCAGGGGAGATGGCCAAAGTTCAGGACTTCTTAGGCCTCAAAAGGATTGTGACAGAGAAACATTTTTATTTTAATAAAACCAAGGGATTCCCCTGTCTAAAGAAGCCAGAGGACAGCAGTGCTCCCCGCTGCTTGGGCAAGTCCAAGGGTCGAACTCACCCCAAAATAGACCCAGATGTCATCCACAGACTGCGGAAGTTTTACAAACCCTTCAATGTCATGTTCTACCAAATGACAGGCCAGGATTTCCAGTGGGAGCAGGAAGAAAGTGATAAGTAGACCCACAAGATCAGGAAAACAAAAGGTCTTTTCTTTTGAGATGAGAACCGTCCTTACAGACCCAAAATTCGCTCGGAGCTGAGGCTCAGCCTTGCAAGCGCAAGACTCTTGCGCTCTCAGGGTTGCAGCCCAAGCTGCTCCAAGATTCCAGCTCTGGAACCTTAGTGGCATGTCACCTCAGGTTGCACATGGGCTGAGGAGTAGGGGGGATGGCTGGGAGGAGAAGGAGGCATTTGTGTCGTCATTTTGCTGCTGGTGTGCCGCTCACAGCCAGGCAGGCAGGACCAGCACCTCCTGCCACATCCAGCTGAGCAGGAGCGTGGCTCACAAAACCCAGCAGCACTGGGACAAACCCAGAGGTTTGAGTTCTCCTGCCCTGGCTTTTAGTTTTGCCCAAACAGCAGCATCAGATCTGGTGAATTCAGGACACATGCATTCACATGCACACTGGTACTTGTGTGTGGAAGGAATAAAGCCAGTTATGCTGCAGAGGAACTATGTACAGGAACTTCATTTGCACCAGACATTTCAACTACTTGTTGCACTAAAACTTCTATTTACCAAGTGCCACAAAACACCAGGGCCTGATCCTCCTCCAGCTGATGGGTGCATCCCCACCACTGGAACAGAGGTGTTCCTGCTTTGCTGGCATGCTCAGTGAGATCAGAACCGGGGCCTCCCCCAGACCCCCACATCCTGGGACCATCCCCAGGCACCTGCTCGGAGCACGCTGGGGCCTCACTGTACGGCCAAGCTGCCGAGGCACAGTGCAGAGCCTCTGTAGCTCCTCTCAGCTAGGCTGTGCCATGCCCTGCTCCATGGTTTGGAGCCAGGCCTTCCTGATGGGCACTGGGTGGCCCACCACAGGGCAGAGGTGTGGGGACAGCCCCAGTGTAGGGTCTGGGCAGGACTGACCCCTGGGGTCCCTGGCACTGCCTTTCCTTTGCACCTTGAAAACAAGATCTGTGCTGCCTGCTGCTGACAGTCAGGTTGGCAGAATGGGGGAGCAGCTTCACCTCTGCTTCAGAATTGCAACTCAGCAATTAATTCTGAGGGTGAGTATGGCTCTGCACAAGTATGTGTGCTTTCTAGGGGAAATGACCAAGGCAACCACATTTGCAAATCCTGGTAGATACTGCAGAATAAACCCATATCCCAACTGGATCATCCAGCAAGGTGCCAGGAGCTGCACACTGGAAGCAGTGGAGAGCAGACCAGCAGTGCTTTGCCACAGCTGTGCTGTTTTCATCGCCATCACACAGAGAAAACCAGCAAGAGAGGGAAATAAAACATGGAGCTGCTGCTGCTGCTGCTGCAGTGTTTCTTTTGCTTGGGTGACTTCTAATGGCACTCAAACATCACTGGCTGCCTGCTTTGGTTTAATGCGTGGTGAGGATGGCTCCAGGGGAGTGCAGCTGTGTCCCTCATCCCCTTTTGGGTGGCAGGTCCCTGGCTGTTGGAAGGCAGTAGAGCTGTGGTGTGAGATTGCTGTGGGAGACTCACTTTTGATTAAAGGGGCAAGAAATGCCTGCTGATCCAGCTAAGCAAATGAAATCAGTGCTGAGCTGGGTAACAAGCTGAGCCAGCTCTGGGTTTCGTGGCCTGTGGTGTGGTTCGTTACACCATGAAGTGGTGCTGGTGCCTTGGATTGGATGAAAAGAACTGAAGCCATTTGGAACATGTTCACTCTGGGCCATGCTGGAGGGGCACTGCAAGGTCCCTGCTCATGCCCTGTTAGTTCCTATTAGCCTGATTAGGTTAAAATACAGCTCCTGACACAACACAGGTTTCACAGACTCACAACCCCCCCAAATTATGACATGAAAATTGGAAGTATGTAATAGGAATTATGTCACAGTGTCTCACTGAAATGTCAGCTCAGCTCCTAAGTGAGAGCTGCTGTTCCACAGTTTGGTGCAAGCTGCTTGAAGGAGTCAGGCAGAGGACAAGGGGCTCATCCAGGCCCCTCACCACAGGGATATTCAGACATTTTTGCCTGTTCCAGGCTGCTGCAGCCATGACACCACTGGCATTGGTGGCTATGATTGGAGCCTGCTGGGGGAGATGGCAGGACCAGTGGGTCTGGCTCTGCTGGAGGGGCTCAGATATGGGGGAATGTCATCCTGGCTCATGGCATGGCCAGAATCTGGCAGGGCAGCACTGCGTGTGACCACAGCTGTTACAGCCATCAGCATGGTACTGGGCATTGCCTCCATAGCCAAAGCTGGGACAGTCAGCCTTCATCCATGGTTTATCCAGGAGCAGCTTTTCTCTGATCAAGGTCTCATTGAACTTGGAAGAGTCCTTGAGACCTCCCTCCCTACCCAGCAGGTCTCCCTGCAAGCCCAGCCCTGGTCTGGTCTGAGCCCTGCCCCATCATTTCTCTCTGGGCAGCTCAGGAAGGCTTCCCTGGGAAGCAGCTCTGGTCCCCAGCTGCCATCAAACCACTGTCACTTTCCTCATCATGCCCCTCGCTGAAGGGACAGAAGATTCAAACCTGTGTGTTTGAGAACTACAACTGAGTGCAGCACCTCTCTGGGGAAGCCATGGTGTGTGCTGGGCCAGGCAAGAGCAGCCCTCTTGCAGTGGGACCAGGTACAGTCATGCCTGGGGTTCAGTCCTGCAGCTGGAGAGAGGATATGGAGGAGGGATCCAGAGAGGGGTTCCCACAGCAGGGCCCCATCCCCAGGAGGAGCCACCCCATAGTTGGTGGTGCTGGGCTTGCTCCTGCCTCGCCCCACTGCCTCTGCTCCCACTCCTGCTCTTTCTGCCATATCTCCAGAGGTTTATTTTTGATACTGGTGCCATCTCCAGCTTGGGAAGAGCTGCTGAGCACCTGGCTGGGAGAGGAAGCCCTGCTCCACTGTCCCACGGACGGTGACCACCCCAGCAGGGCAGAATGGGACCCCTCCAGGTGCCACCAATGTGCTACCAGGGAGCAGGATGTGCCAGCCAGCATGGGCCGGGGGGCACAGGGGGCTCAGGGTGGTGGTGGTATCCTGTTCTGTTTTCCTGAGCTGTGCCCTGCCACTGCCACGCTTGAGCAGGGGCTGGCAGAGGGGTTGTATCCTGGCTGGCCAGCCAGTGGCCTGCCAGATGAGAGAGAGAGTCAGGTTAATAACACTTTTTTTCCACACCCCCCCTTTTTTTTTTTAAACAAACCTATTTAAATGTCAGCATTAGAATACACAGGAAATTGAATTTTGTATTTGATTTCAATTAGCAAAGCATAAATTATATTTAATTTTATACACAGACTGGGTGATTCATTGTTCTGGAAAAGCTGGTACTTCATGGTTCAGAGACTGGAAATGGAGAGTTAGGGGTTGGTTTGTTTTTTCTGAAGCCAAACTGCTGTGCTCACACCTCCTCCCAAACCTGTCTCTGTCTGTCGGTGTCACTCTGTACCTGAGTATGAAAATCCTGAACTGAACACTTGAACCCACAGCACTAAACAATAAAATGTTGTAGCAGCTGCATTTCTTGACTCCATTTCTCCTGCACACCCCCCAGCAGCACCAACACCCTGTGAGCAGCCCAGCCGTGGTGGGCACTCGCCAAGACCCACCCCCAGCCAGTCCAGCCACCAAGCAGGACATGGCCCCACCAGTGCCAAAGGGGCCAAGGAAAGGCACATCCCACAGCCAGGACATGTGCCTAGACCTAGACAGGGACCAGAACCAGGACCGGGACCAGGACCACCTAGACCAGGTGGGGGAGTTCGCAGCCTGTTGGGCAGCATCCCCGGAGATCCCCTTCATGGGATCAGGTCAGGGACCCATGGAGAGCAGAAGTCCTGCTTTCCTCTTTAGGGAGAGACTATCTACTGGCCCCCAGATCTGGAGCTGGCTCAACTGCAGTCCTGCAGTGGGGGACAGCAGGATGTGTCCATGTCCCTGTGATGAGGGACAGCAGGCATGGCCCTGCAGTGGGGGACAGCTTTCCCCACTGACCTCACAGCCAGGGGTGCGCCTCCCAAGGTCACAAAGAACAAATCCCTGAACAATGCCCAGGAAGTTTCATTTGCTGCTGGAGCATAAATCAGTGGATAATAAAAGGCAAGCAAGGGCCAGCTGCCAGGCAAAGAAATTAAGGGGGAAATTTTACTTGTTCATCTTATTTTGTGTGCACAATTTCCTGCTAGTTTGGAGGGGGGAAAAAAAAAAGAAAGGAAAAAGAAGCCATTTCACAGCATGGTCCTATTGTGGCATCTGATAAAAACCACTGAGAAACTTTTATCAACAAAATTAGGAAGTAGTGAACTATAAAATTGCTAATTATTTTCTAGTAAATTTACTTTTAAATAACTTTAGACACCAATTACAGGCACCATTAAGCACCATTAACACTGGGTATATTTACCAAACAAGGATGGAATACTTATTATTCAAATCAAGAGCCTTTCTGGTGCACATTTTGCTGTTTGGAAAGCAGTCCCCTCTTACCAGATGTTTTAAAAGACGGTCAGAAGATCGGTCACACCTCAGAAGTAGTCAGAATGCTGCTATTTGAGGCGTGGCGTAAGAGAATTCTGCCCTCGACACAAAGCCCAGCGTGAGCAGGCACCGTGATCCCCAGCAGCTGCCTCGGCACGGGGGCAGGACTGATGGATCCCTCTCATGCAAGCCCCGAGGAAACAAGTCCCACGCTTAGCTGCTCCAGTTGTCCCTTGCAGGGTCTCCTTCCCCTGCTCCATGCAGGACATTATCACCCTTTGCACACCCCTTCATGCTGGATCTCCCAGCGTTGCTCTTCCTGGCTGCTGTTTTCTCTCTCCATCACTCTAGCCAGGAGCCTTTTGCCCTCTCTGGGGATCTGCTCCCCAGAAGACATGCTCGGCTCTGCAAATCAGTCACCTGCTCCCTCCACCCTGGGGACCATGTGCTATGACCTCGGTGCTGCGGGCTGCCCCGGTGCTGGCACCACAAAAGCTCCTGGAACTGGGCTGGTCCGAGGCAAGTGCCTGGTAATTGGACGTTTCCAGGTGGCTGTCAGGAAGCTGGCTGCAAAGCTGTTCCCTGCTTCCACTTTCCTGCTGTTATCTTTGACATCCTCATTATTTATTAACTGCCCTGTACCCAACAGGCTGCCACTGATGCGGAGATGCTCTGATTATGCAGGTTCGATATTCCACCTGCCTTCCAAGGTCACATCCTCCAGGATGTCTTGCAAAGCAGATTGAAGAGGTACCAGCAAAGATGCAACATGCTCTGTATGTGCCGATGCCAGGTCTCAAACAGAGCCCTTTGAATAAGGATGACATACTAGATGGTGATAGAAGACCCTGTTGCTCACTGCTTTTCCCCAGCCCCTGTGCAGCTCTGAGCTCTGCATCTGGATCAGCAGATACAGGAAAGCGGAGCGCCAGGCATCAGCTCTCGCATGCCGGAACAATGAGTCCTCCTCTGACACATGAGCCAGGAGAAGAGCAGCTTGGGGATTACTTAGCTGGTCAGGTTACAAACCCACAATGACCTGTTAGAGCTTTGTCAGCACAAAAAAAAAGAAGCCCCAAGCCTCCCTTTTCCAGGCCCCTGCCCTGTGCTGGGTTCCCGTCCCCTCTGTGTGTGTGGTGGCTTTTGTGCCTTGTGCCAACAGGCTGTTGTGTCCCAGTTGTGCCAGGCAGAAACATGAAACAAAACAATCCTCTCACCTCTCCAGCTTTCCTGATGCCTTTCACTCAGGGTTGAGGGTTTTTTTGGTGGGGGTTGGTGACCTCTGTGAGTCATTTGCTGGGGGAAAAAAACAATCAGCAAATTCTTGATGCCTTTTAAGAAGCTCTTCTGACTTCATGTACAAACCTTGAAATCAGAAGAACTGATTTGAGAGTCTCTTCTCTCTTGCTTTGTACCACCAACAGGGATATTTTGGATTTTTTTAGGCATAATGCAGTAGCCCAAAGGAGTTGAACACTTGCACATATGCACTCCATGCAGGCACAGAAGCTGCCACGTCAGAAGGATTTACCTGCAGATTAACAGGGGCGTCTGCTCTACCCTGGTGGTGCTCTGGGATGGTAGAGAAAGAAGATATTTGGGCTTTGAAGAATGCAAAGAGCTCCCCATGCCACCAATGTCCAGCCCCATGGCTGCTCCAGGACACATAGGACACACCTCATCCATGCCAGACACCCCAGAAAAGGAGCGTTGTGGACTCCAGCACTCCCAGAAGACCATGGCCAAGGCGTTGCCTCATGCCACGCTGGGAGCCCAGGCAGAGGGGCAGCAGTGGCTGTGCACAGTTGAGACCCCAAGCAGTGGGAAGGAGACATTCCTTTGCTGCTGACTCACCATGCTGCAGGACAAGCTGCATGGCCAGCGCTTAGCTCCAGTATTGGTAGGGAAAAGATACTTTTTTGGCTCATGGTCAGGGTGGGCATCACCTCAGCATGGCAGAGGAGCCCCTCAGGTGGAGACTGACATCTGTTGTACCCCAGAAGCTGTGTGGGGAAGAAAGGAAAGGGTCTGGAGCTGGATCCCCTCCGCTCTTCTCATCTTCAGAGGTGGGTCTGCTCTCCTGCAGACCCCTCCTGCACTTTGCCTCAGAGTCCAGATGCCCCAGCGCCCTGTGTGCTGCGCCTGGGCATGGAGGGACACGGACCATCTGCGGAGTCTCCGAGGAAATGGGAAGTGAGAGGAGCCAGGACTGCTTCAGCAACTCATTTGGTGACTGTAGTCATTATGTGCAGAGAGATGCACGGGTAGCTGAAGGACAGAATTAATATAGTAAGTAATCCTCTCCCTTTAGCAATATCTTTCTGCATGAAATAATGATTTAATGTCTAACTTTTTCCAGCATACACATTTCCTCATAACAAACACTTATATGATATGCAGCTATTTATGTTTCAAGGCAAAAAGCGTGGAGTGTAATGGACTCTACTCTGACTATCTGGCCATGAAGAAATTTCACTGTATCATGGGAAACGAGGGAAAACCATTTTATTTGGAGACAAATTCTTTCTGTTTAAGCTATTCTTATCTTTCTTCCTCGTTCTGTGTTGGGAGGGATATCAGCACGACTCTGAGGTGCCTCTCCTGCACACAGGATGTCTGCTTCCCAGGACCCCTGCCCAGCTGGGAGCCTCTTACCTTCCTCAGCACTTCTCACAGCTGGTGAATGGTCCCAGCTGGAGGGTCTTCTGATGCCTCCAAAGTGGCAGTGAGTGGCATGTGGCATCAGCCCCAGGAAACAGACACAGAAGTGGCTGTCTTGAAGTAGTGTGCTCATTTGGATCTCACAGCTCTGAAGAAGGGTAAATTAGTGCTGTACCCTTAGGCAGTGGTGAGCACTATAACCTGTATTTGAGCTCAGGACACAGCCCCCGGGAGGTTCCTTGCCCCTTAGATGCTGCTACTATGGCAACAGCAGATCATGGCCTTGAGAAAGGGTGGCTGTGCTCTAGCCAACTCACCCCAGCTGCACCAGCCCCGTTCCATGCTGGCCACTCCATCCATCCTCCCTGTGCCTGGCCATGTTCTCCATCCCTGGTGACCAGCCTGAGGGGCAGGGTTCTGCTCCCCAAGGCTGCAGTGCCCAGCCCAGATGGACTTGGCAGCTCTATAGCCCCAGGTAGGAGCCTCTCAGCTCTGCCACTCCCTTTTCCTTCCTCCAGACTAATATCCAGAACAGTGGAGGACTGAGACCTGTCCTGTACAGAGACTTGGCTCCAGGACGCTGCTCTCCATGCTCTCAAAGCAGGTGCCACGAACACCACGCAGAAGAAACAAACTTCTCCCTGGTGCTGACACTGCAGGAGGCACTGATCCGGCTAACATGAGAGATGTCTGTGTAATGAAGGCAGATGACACAGCTGGCAATTTTCCACCCAAATGACAGAGATAAACAGTTATAAATACACCCATTAATGCTGTAAGCATCCTTCAAAGCTTGTCTTGAGAGTCTGTGGGGCCAGTGTGCCACCAGCGGGCTGGTGCTGCCCAGGCCTCCAAAAGTGGAGGTGGAATGGAGCACAGCCATGGGTGAAGGGCAGTGGCAGAGTGAGACACTTCCCAGGGGGACACAAGGGGTGAGGAAGCCCTAATCACACCGGGCAGTTCACATCACCCTGCTGTGTGCCAGCCAAGCAGTGCTGCTGCCATGGTCACCACCAGCCCAGCCCTGTGCAGATCTGCTGGCAGTCCGATGTCCCCCTCCCCAGGGACACCACACAGCACCCAGCCTTGCTGGGCTTCAGCCCTAGTTTAACAAGGGAAAGCTAATGGATGGGTTTTGACCTACTAGAAAGACACCCACAGAGGAAGCTGCAGCTGATGAAAGGAGTGAGGAATGCACAGGTCACCGAGGGCGTCTGCTCTCCCCTCTTGAAGGATTTCATCTGAGCAGAATAAGCAGCTGAGAGCAAGTCCTCTGACAGGTTCAGCTTTTTCTCAGGGAATCTTTCCATTCAGATGACAAATCCTTGGACACTGGTCCCTCTGAGTAATATTTTAAAGGTTTGTCACCATGTCTGTGACCTGCAGCTTTTACTTGCACTGGCCAAACCCCTTTAGTGTTTCCTTTTTTATGGGACTCCTGCACATGGAAGTGATGCTGGCGGCCTGGGCACTGGGTGGGTACTCTCACCTGCTTCACTCCTGCTGTGCCCCAGCACGTGTCAGGGACACTGAGGACACCGTCACTCTGTGCTCCCTGCCTGGGCCATTCTCTGCCCCTCAGTGGGCAACAGAGGGATCTGGGAGCAGAGAAGTCTGGGGCTCTGGGCAGGGTCAGAGACACAGGTCAGGAGTAGACCCTAGGCAGACATTCCACACAGTGGTGGGAGCTTGTGCACCATGAGACAAAGCAACCATTGCCTTCTGCACCCAGGACACACTGGCATCATTTCCCTCCTCACTTGATGAAGGGAAGGGAGTGTAGTCCATGACCATGCAGCACATCCCAGTCATGCTATGGGAGATGACAGAAACATTCCCACCTGCTCCACGCTCCCACACAGGTGGGTGTCCTTCTCTTGCCACATCCTGGGCAGCAGCACCCATGTCCCCAGTGTCCCTCAGAGCCTGGCACTAGATGGCACCTTGACATGTCCTTCTCTGAGGAGGAGAAGGGCACCCGAGCAGGGGGGAAAGGAGGAGGTCAGCACCTTCCCTGTCCTCAGCCCCACAGTTAATTCCTGCTAATTTAATCTAATTTCTCAACACTGTGACCATCTGCTCCACACTGCCTCATGGCTTCAAGAGCACTTGGGCAGTGGGCACTGCTGGAGTAATGTGACTGTGAAGCCTGGCAGATGAAGCTGAGTGACTCTCAGCAGATGATCTCCTTGAAGGAGGTTGAGCAACTGACGGTTGTTTTGTCCAAGCACCAATGATTTTGGCTGCCCTTTGTGGGCTGACCTGTTTGTCTAGCAAAAGTTTACTGCCCAGCAAAGGTTTACTGCTCCAAAGTTTGCTTTGTCTTAAAAGCCAGCTGCATCTCCTGAGCCAACTGCAGCGAGTTCTTAATCCTGAGCACTGGCACCACCACAGCCTCTGCCTAGCGTGACAGCAGCCTGCAGAGGCAGTTCATTAGTGACTGTGCAAAAAGGCTCCTTACCCAGGCTGTGGTTTGGCCACTCTCCAGTTCACACAATCTGTCAGAGTTCACAGAAGAAGAGATCCTGCTGAGAGGGACTTTGCAATTTCTGGAGAGCTCCAGCTCCTGAGCTGGAGTGCACACACACCAGCAATCACTTGGCTCATCCATCTGGTTGAGAGCCATCTCTACAGGGCAAGATAGGAAAATAGTTTAAATAACATTTCCTTCCAGCAAGATTTAATAATAAAATTGTAAGTCTGGTGTTTTCCTTGCAGGTATGACAACTTGTGTGGCAAAGCAGATTTGTTAGATTTTACAATATGAGAATTGCTCTCAGAAAGGGAAAAAACCACCACCAACAACAACAAACACCAAAAGCCAAGCCCATGTTCCCAGAGACATACATTAGAAACACTCCAATGCCCTGAGAACTGTGAGCTTCATCCCCATTCTATTAGGGAAAATGTCTTTTCATGCAACTCAGAGAGGGAAAGGCATATGCCACTGGCTTGTCCATCTGTCTTGCTCTGTTTGCAGCAGCAGAGCTCTCAGACCAGAAATCAGCCCTGGGTCCTGTCAAAAGGTGCAGCATCCACTTTATTATTTCAACCACAAGACACAAGAGCTGCGAGTGGCACGAGCCGGAGTCACGACCAGCACACAGGGGTCAAGCACCCCGAGGGTACTGGGTACAAACCAGTGCTGGAGAGGAAGAAGAAGACTGGGAGCCCCCCAGTGCAGAGCCAAAAGGATGATTAAGGGAATGGAATATCTTCCATACAAGGAGAGACTGAGGGAGCTCAGGGCTCTTTAGCTTAAAGAGGAGACTGAGAGGTGACCTCATCAATGTTTATAATTATGTAAAGGGTGAGTCCCAAGAGGCTGGAGCCAGGCTCTGCTGTGTGGTACCCAATGACAGGACAAGGGGCAATGGCAGGTGCCCAATGACAGGACAAGTTGAGGCATAGGAAGTTTCAAGTAAATATGAGGAAAAAATTTTCCCTGTGAGGGTGACAGAGCACTGGAAGAGGCCGCTCAGGGAGGTTGTGGAGTCTCCCTCTCCGGAGATATTCAAAACTCACCTGGATGCATTCCTGTGTAATCTGGTGTAGGTGATCCTGCTCTGGCAGGATCTGGGTTGGACTGGATGAGCTTTTGAGGTCCTTTCCAGCCCCTGAAATTTTGTGATTCTGTGATTCAAACCCTGCAGCAGAGGAGACTCTTTCCCCCTTGTCATGGAGTGAACAAGCTGAGCTGCACCTTCTTGGAGGTGTTACCTGTAGAGAAGGAGCCTTCCCAACAAAGCCCGTGCCCTGCCAGAACCCAGGTGTGTTTAGGATGTTCCTGTGTGCCCAGGCACCTTGCAAGCTGCTCTATCACCCTCACTGCAGTCACACCATTGGCCTCAGCCAGGTGCAGTTCCCATTTTCAGGTGGAGAGGAGTTTTGCATTTTGAATGTATCAGCAAAGAGCCAGGCCGACAATACATTCCCAGTCTGTGTCCATGCTGGATGCCTGCAGGAGTGCAGGGCTTCTGGAGGTATGGATGTGTGTGCTCATGCAGAAGATCTCTTAGGAGCTGTGCTCTGCCTTCGACCAGTCCTCCTCCACCCAGCTGTGTCTTTCTTTCCTCAGCTCCTTCAGCTCCTGGCCTGATTGCAGCTGTCAAATTGCTTCTGCTAAAGCCTTTTTCTCCCTGCTTTTGAAGCTGTCTCTTCCAGCCTCTCTTCCCAGCTGTGCCCAGGTGATAGCAAATGCTCCTGCTGTGGGGCTCTGCTGCTTTGTGTCCTGGGTAGACTGGCAGCCCTGGCACTCGTTTGGCAGCACAGGTCCCTTTGGAAGCAACTTGATGCTCTGGCTCCAGCCAGGCCTGCAGCACTGGAGGTGCCAGCCCCTATCCCAGCAGAGAAGGAGCTGAACCAGCCGTGTGTCTGGAGGGCGGCAGAAGGAAGCAGTGACACAGGGTGGTGCTTGCAGGCTGCAGTGCCTGGGTCTGCTCCCGCTGTAAGGAAGCCTCACTATGTTATCTCCTCTCTCACATCGAAGGCTGCTTTATCCCCGCTGAGGCACAGAACTGCCCGAAGAGACACGTTTCAGGGCTGTGTTAATTTCTGACGGGAGTGTGCCTCACCCGGCCACATGCGCTGGGAGAAGCAGCCTGAGGATTTGCTTTTGAGGCTTCCTGCAGAAGCACAGCTCAGTCCCCACCGTGCTTGTGCTGATGACACCAGCCATGCCATCACCTGCTGCCCAGATGATCTGGAGCAGATGGAGGTGGTGCTGGCAGCCCGTGCCGCTCGGCCATGCTGGTCTCTGGGCCGCTCACACTCGGGTTTCTTGCGGGTTGCAAATAACTCACTGCTGGCACGTTTCGGCATCATCAGGCACGCAGCTGCTGCCGGAGCCTCCCCGGTGCCACCGAGGACTCCTCTCTCCATGGGCACAGCTGCTGGGGATTCGCCCACGCAGCACCTGCAGCTCCTCTCTCTTCACCTTGTCGAGTGGTTAATAACTTTGTGTAACTTCTGTCGAGCAGCCAGGTAACGTTTTGCAGGGGAGGCGGATGCCAGCACATCCTCCCTGTGTAGGTTTGATGTTAGGGAACAGCAAGTGTGTTGAATTAATTAGCATACAGCTCTCCACTTACTCAGCTAATCTGCATATTTTACTGGGGATGAGGGAATCTCCAGGTGCTGGTAGGATGCTGGCATGGTCCTGGCCTCCAGCCCTGAGGCAGGTGGGCACACTCAGGTATGGCAGAAAGCTGCTGGCTGCCCCACATCCGGGGCTTGCTAGTGGACTGGGGGTGGCTGATCCTGACCCTCTTCTCTAGCCAAATCTTGGTAAGTGGGACCTGCACAAGGCAGCACTACCTCTTGCCAGGATCTGTGTTCATTCCCTCCCCACCCATACCCCCAGCACCCTGGCCTTGCTGGGAGGGGGGAAGAGGAGGGTGAGCAAGCAGAGCTGCCCCACAGCCCCCTCCCGGGCTGTGCTCACGGACACACACAAACACTTCTGGAACCCAGGCATTTTTTCATCTTGGCACAAAATTCTTCCAGAGATGATTATTTGAAAGATGAGTCACCAAATACAATAGCAAAGACACATCCTTGACTTACTGGCAGAGAAGAGAGATGTGACCAGCATTAAGTCTCTGTGCAATGTCTCCATCACACAGTGTCTGGCGTTTATTCTAAACAGCTCTCAGTCTTGAGCAGAATTGTTTTTTCACATCAGAAATCCAGCTATTTTTTTCTGTAAGAAATGTTCCTTAATGAAAGACAGGCTGCTTGCAAGGAGGTAAAATTCCTTCCAGGGGTAGCTCTGTGCTCCATACAGCTGCTGTCTTCCAGCCTGCTTGTAGGAAGACGCATCACATAAGGAGATGCACATCAGCATCTCTGCATTCAGGTTATGCTCTGAAACCAATTCCAGCCTCCTTTGGGGAGCAGGGGGAGTTGCTTCTCGTGTTTCTTGCATTTTCTCTCATTCTGCCTGGTCCTCATACCCCTTCACAGGAGTGTTTAAACATGGCTCCTCTGCCCCCCCTGCAGGGACTGTCACCCGTGGCCATGGCTGAGCTGTCTGAAGGTCTGGAGGAGGGTTGTTGGGGCAAAAACAGCCCAAGTGGAGAGACCACCCTGTCTGTGGTGGGGTGGTGAGCAGGGCCAGCAGAGCGGAGGGGCAGAGGTCTGGGAGTGACATCTGCATACTATCCCTTCAGCAGTGGGTGCCCAACCATGTCACTCAAGTGCCCAGGAGGTTCCTGGAGAGGGGTGGCATTGCTGGGGCTTTGAGCCTTGCCCAGGAGAGAGCTAATCAGGCTGGTGTGGTCTTAAAACCCCCACATTCCCCCTACACCATGCCCAGAGCAGGGCTGAGCAAAGGGCTCTGCCCTCAGCCCTCTGAGCTGAGGGACAAACCCCTTGCTGAGCCCCTGCTTCTGCCAAGGGCTGTCTGCAAGCAGACCCTGGGGATGCAGCCTCCAAGATGCAGAGCAGAGCAGCCCCTGCCCAGTCACCTCTAGCTGCCAGGCCCCCAGTGGGCAGGATTTGGGGCAGAAGCCCTTTCCTTTTTACTGGGAGCAGGCTGGGGCAAGGACAGGCACTCCTGGGGACGGATGTCCAGATTCTGCTCTGCCCTGCACCAGGAGGAGGATGCTGTCTTGTAGCCTATTCCAATTCAACAGTGTGTTCTGACCTTGATGATGTTGGTTTAACTAGGATATGAAATGCACATATAGCCTAAGCTCAACAATTCTGGCACCCAGCAGAGAGACTGAAGGGTGGAACGCTTCCCAGAAGGGTCAGCAAGAGCAGGAAAAATTATATAGAGCAAATAAACAGAATAAAAGGCTTCTCTATTATCCTGGCACACAGGGCTGCAGCTCCAGGGGACTGCAGGAGATTGTGCTGCTCTGAGGCTTATCCTCAGGGACAAGCTGCTGATCAGGAAACAGAGAAAGGGCTAAGGGCAAGGAGACAAGTTGGTTTTAAATAACTACAAGCCAGGAGGAAGTCACCCTCATCCTGCTCCTTGGCTGATCCTGCATCATCCATCACCCCATAGCAGGGCAGTACCCCCAGAGACTTCCCTGGGGTCCTGAGGCCAGACCTTGGGAGAGGATTTGATGTGTTGTCAGGCTGGGGAAGGGGAACTGTTTCCTGACCCAGCTGAGCAGTTGCCCTGCAGGAGAGGGAAGCTTCCAGCCCACCCACCTCCCCATGCACTGGGGGAGCTGCTGTCACCAGCCATATAGGAAGCAGAATGTACACAAGCTACTTCTGCAAGCTTTGGCTGCCACAGGACACTCAAAAGCTTTGACTTTAAGAGGCGTAATTGCCTGTTTTCAAATCAAGGTGGAATTTGCACATTGTCAGTGATTTTCAGCAAACCCCTCCAGAATGCTAATCCTGGCTCTGATCTCCCAGGCAGAGCTGGACACTAGGAGGGTCAAAGCCTGGCTCGATCTGGCTCTGTGGGGACAGAGGGGCCTCGTGTTGCTGTCTCCAAGACACATCAGAGGCACCAGACCACACAAACCAGCTGTGCCCAGAAACTTGCCAAGGGTAACATTGGCCAGGGTGAGGTTGTCTCCCCGCTCCTTATGCCATGAAGGAGCTGATATCCTTGTATGCACAGGAAGCAACTTGTAGATCAGCTTCAGCTCAGACTCAGACAAGCTTCTCTTCCCACCTCAGGGGACCGCCAGGATGTCTCCAAGGGCTGCTGCGTCCAGATCGCTACAGGAGGATCTCATTTCCTGCTCTGCCATACTGCAGGCTCGTGTTTGCAGAGCTGGAAGGTGCTGCAGGAAGCTCTGCCAGCCCTTGGAGTAACCCAGAGTGTGCAGACACGATGCCAAGATGGATGCTGCACAAGGGTGACAGCAGGGATCAGCTAGGAGCAACTGGCACACTGCCTGCAGCCATGACTGGAGGTTATCACAGCCTTTGTGCCCTCAGCATCCCACCAGTGCACACCTCAGGAAGCAGCAGGTCAAGAGACACAAAGCTGCAGCACTCCCACACCCACCCAGCCCATGGCACCCAGCACTGTGACTCTGTGTAGAGGAAGCACAGGAGGAGGCAGGTTTGGATTCAGACAAGATGCAGCTGATACAAGACCCCCATGAAGGGTATGATGAGGGACATTGTGAGCAGGGAGCAAAGCTGGAGGCCCAGGACCTGTGGTCCTGGATACCATGGTGGGGGGAGCCCTGCAATGCACCAACCAAGGGGAGCCCAGCCATGGCTGGAGGTTCAAGCCAAGAGGAGCCTCCCCCCCTGCTCCTGTAGGCACCCGCAGTGCCATCATTAAAAATTTAAACCACAAATTACAGCGTTTCACCAGGAAAGAATCTCTTTCCTACCAATTACAGTTAATGGGGCAAAATTAATGTACCAATTAATATGGCTGCTTCTAAAACTCACTCTAATATGTTAAATACTGTTCCTGCCTCTGTAAACGCAGCAAAATAAAGTGATGATCAGGACGGGAGCTAATAAAGTTTTGCTTCTCCCCACTTAAAACTACTTGGCACCACTGACTTAAGGCAGGAGGGGGCGGGGGGTGGGGGGTGGGAAAAGGAGATTATTTAACATTTTAAGGTTTGTAAGGCCCATAAATCATCCCCTACATGCCATATTTGTTGAAAAGGATAGAATACATTCAATTTTACAGTATATTAAACTTCATCTAATTTGAACGTGAGAACAGACCAGCAAAATAAATGACCAATTTCTGAAGCAGAAATTACCATTTGGCTGCTGCCATTATGAAGCTGCTGGTATTTTATCATGTTCTTAACATAATATTGCTTGTCTATTGATGCATAGTTATAGTGCAGGACCAAATTGGAAGGCGGTGAAAGAGGACAGTGCAGAGGGTGGGTTTTTTTTAATAGGCATCATTTGTCAGATGTTATTTCAGAGGTCTTTGCACTGATGATAATATGCAGATTAAAGCAGAAGTAAATAGGGGAAGGGAGAGGAAAAAAAAAAGGGGGGGGGGGGGCGGGGAAAGAGAGAGAGAAAGGCAGGCAAGAGAATGAGAATTTCTGGCTGCATCAGGCAGGCAGGTGGACCCAGCCCCAGTGGGTACAGATAACAGTAATTAATCTGGGTTGAAGGGTTTCTTCTGAAACCCCACAGTGTCTGACAAAAGGAGGCATCCTCCCCTGAATCTCAATGCATGCTGGGGATGGCAGGCATGAAGAGCAGGGATGCTGGGTCCTGGGGCAAGAGGCAGGCACAGAGCACAGCTCCTATCCAGCGCTGTCCCTCCCCCCTGCCCCATGCTCCCTGCTGCAGCAGCCACAAATCTGAGTGAAAATAAAAATTATGTTTAGTTTGCAAAACAGAAGGAAGGTATCTCCATCCTCCAGAGTTCATTGTTCTGCTAGACTTGGTATTATAGTGGCAATATATTACAGAGAAGAGAAATCAGCTGGCTGCCTTGCCTCCAGAATGACAATGGAGAGCCACAAAATACGATGGAGGTGCAGCTGGCCAAGGAGAGCTCAGGTTCTTCAGGCAGCAGCTCCTTTGCCCCAGCAGGGCATTCCACCTCCTCAGGGCTAGGCATTATCCCCAGGAGATGGCACTGCCCCAGAGCAGGGCAGTTCTGTTGGCACAGGGACTAGCTGTGCCTGCACACCACGGAGGCAGCTGGCACAGCTCTGAGCCCGGCAGCTTCCCACCGACACCCCATGGGCGTAGCTCCAGAGCTGGCAATACCTTCTTACCAAAAATAGAGCCCCAAACAACAAACCAAAACCAGCAAGGTGCTTCATTAGGGGTAATCCTCCCGACCACGACCCACTGAGTTCCCTCCAGGGAAGCATTTCTGCCCCTGGAAGGGTGCCAGGAGCAAGCTGGGACATGCGCAGCAGCAGCTCCACAGCCAGCGTGCAGCCCGCGCGGGTGCTCCGCAGCCATGCTAAGGGGGAACAGCTCAGAGCCTGGGTCTGCTTAAAGCAAATGAATTGCTCAGGTATTAGAGCTGAAATTGTGCTCCATGGCTGCAAATCTGCACAGGAATATATTGTGCTATAACATAGATTTCAATTACTTGCCAACCTCCAGCACGCTCCTGCACCATTACGCTCCTCTGCCAGAGTTTGCCAGCACGCTTTTTTCTTTTATTTCTCCTGTTAAATGTGGTCTTTGTTGTGCTTCATTGATCTCTGAGCATATTCTGCTGTTTACAACTTTGATAATCTTTGTGTAATCTTCAGGGGTAATTGAATTCCGACAAACATCGCTGAATTTTAAACACCACGCAGACTGAAGTACATTGAGAAGCTATGATATGAAAGTCAAACCTGGGGGCAGGGAGAAGCACTTGCTCTGGGCTCCTCTGCTGAAAATTTTGAGCTGAGAGGCCCAGGGATGTCATCAACAGGTGCAGAGACAGGGCTGGGGGTGGGCCAGACCTATAGAATCATAGAATTGTTAGGGTTGCAAGGGACCTCAAGGATTGTCTAGTTCCAACTCTCCTGCCATGGGCAGGGACACCTCACACTAGAGCAGGCTGCTCAAAGCCACATCCAGCCTGGCCTTAAACACCTCCAGGGATGAAGCTCCTGCCACCTCCCTGGGCAACCTGTTCCAGCACCTATCCCAGAGTTTTTCTTCCCAAGCAGTACACATCATGTAGCTATGTGTGCCAAGAAAGCTTGGATGAACGTGGGGCTCTCTGCTGCTGTGCAGAAGGGCAAGGCGCCCTCTCTGCTGGCTGCTGAGACAAGAAGTAGCTATTTCATAAGAAGGACACAGAGCTGTTGGAACAAGTCCAGAGGAGGACTACAAAGATGATCCAAGGGCTAGAACACCTCTGTTGTGAGGACAGGCTGATGGAGCTGGGGTTGTTCAGCCTAAAGAGAAGGCTCCAGGGAGACCTTGGAGCTGCTTTCCAGTATCTGGAGGGTTCCTACAGGAAGGCTGGAGAGGGACTTTTCATAAGGGTGTTTAGCAATAGGAGAAGGGGGAATGGTTTCAAGCTGAGTTTAGACTGGATCTTGGGAAGAAGTACAGTACAAGTACAAAGGTGCTGAGACTCTGAAATAGGCTGCCCAGGGAGGTTGTGGATGCCTCCTCCTTGGGTGTGTTAAAGGCCAGGTTGGATGAGGCCTTGGGCAGCCAAGTCTAGTTGAGAGGTGACCCTTGGAGTAGATTATCTCTAAAGCCCTTTCCAACCTGAGTCCTTCTATGATACTATGTCATTTAATGATTTTTGACTAGGCAAACCCAAACCACTTCTGCCTCTGTGCAAAGTCCCAGGGGATCCCACTGGGGCCTCCCTCTCTGCTAGGACAGGATCAATTCAGCAGCCTTCAGTCATTGTTTAAATGCCTAGGGGATTGCCCCTCTCTAGGTAAATTCTTGGGTTTTTTTGTGGGCATGTTCTGCAAACTAGACAAAGGGGGAAATGTTCTGGCTGGATTTCAATGTTGAAGGTTTTTTTGCAGAGCCTGAGGGGCACATGCATGGTGCTTCCATAGTCATTATTGTTATTTATTACTTGCCAGCATCAGGAACTTGCCCAGCACAGTGCAGGCATCATATAACATGGCTCCTGGGCAGGCACCAAGCTCCCAGTGCCCACAGCCCATGGACATCAACCAAACCTCCCCTTGCCAAGCTGCAGGAGCCACATGCCCCTCAACCTTTGCCCAGGCAGAGCTTCTCCCTCCCTCCTCTCTGCTGACCCCCAAATCACCACAGTTTGGTTTAGCTCTCACTTTGTGGCTGGTAAAAACCCCCAGATGTCTTGCTGGAGGACATCAGAGTTCTGCTGCATTTCCTACAAGCTTTCATTTCCCACACCATCCATGCACAGGACACAGGGGGACTGCTCAAGTATGCTCCAAATCAGTATGCAAGCAGAGCTGCTCCTGGAAGGGGCACAAGCTCAGGCAGACAAGAAGGAGCCTGCAGAACTCTCAGTGCTGGAAGGGAAAACTTGCCAGGCTGCCACTGTTTGTGCTGGAGCTCCGTGGCTCCAGTTTATTGCAGCAGCAGCAGCAGCGCTCGGCAGCCCCCGCACAGCAAAGATTTCCTGCCGAAGGGTCTGAAATGCACAAAAGGGTCCCCACACAATCAAGAGGAAAGGAATTAAAGGGTTGTCTGGCTGGAGAAAAGGGATATTGGATCTAATCCCAGCTGCTGTAATTTGGAAATCCAATTGCGCTTGTCCGTCAGCAAAAGCAGCAGCTGATGAGAGGAGTCAGGAGGCTGCAGGTGATCCGAGCCTACAGCACCAAAGTAGGGGCACAGAGGACTCAGTACCATGGGATCCCAGTCTGCACAGGGCAGGAAGAGCCCCAGGATGGTATAAGGCCTCTTTGCCCTGCTCCAGTCCGCAGCCCTCTTCCCAGAAGGGGCACAGGAACCATGTGCAGGACAAGCGCTGCCATGAGAAGGAGAGGAAAAGCAGGAGCAGAAGGGAAGAAAGCATCTTGGCATAAGCCCTCCCCACCCTAGCTGGCAGTACTGGGAGGTGCAGGGAGGGAAGTGAAGGCTGATTCCAGTCCCATCAGATCTGGGTGGTGCTGCACTGACACCCCCCCTCCTCCCAGGAAAGCACAGCTTGCTTTCCATGCACCTCCCTTGATGGCTTTCCAGGGCAAACCAGACACTAATTACATTGATTTCAATGCTCCTGCCAGGGTTTGTAACCCAAGCTCAGATCCCTCCTCAATATTTCTCTTGCCCTGAGTCATTGCATTGATATTTTACCAGAAGCCAGACAGAGTTTTTCAAGGTCCTGGATGGACTCCAGTCATCTGACCAAGGCTTGAGTCTTCTGCCATGTGGCTCCAGCTCAGCCCTTTGCTGAAAGGCTCCTTCAAACCCCCTGCAGCCATTTCCTACCCTACTTCCCCCAAGGCAGAAGGCTTAGAAGGTTCATCAGTATTTCAGAAGCCAAGTGTAAGTGATTTTGCACCCAGGCTTCAGAAGTAATGAAATAAAGTCAGATTGCAAAGCCCACAATATGGGCAGTTGCCTGCTTTGCAAGATGGGATGCTAAACCATGCTTGGGCACCAAGGAGGTGCCAGGTCAGCAGCTCTGCCTCTCACCAGGCTGCAGGTAAAGTTGCATTGATCTAACAGAGCAGTCCCTGGACTTACCACAGGAATGAGGGCAGAGAAACAGAGAGCCAGACTGTGAGGCTCAGCCACATTTCCTGCAGGACTTGGGGACCCCAAAAGAGCCCCAGGGCTGTTCTGGTGGGGAGGTGGGGACGAGGCTCCAAAAGCTGCACAGTTTGGATGTCAGCAGGTCCTCCTGGCAGCATGGTGCTGAGCATCCCACCAGCAGGAAAGCTGGAGCAGAGCCACCCACAGCCATTATCCCCCCACATGTGCTTGATTTGCTGAATTAAAGAGTGGAATCATAATGAGACTTGACGTTAAATTCCATAAAAAGTCAAGCTAATCAGTGACCAAACCTGTAATTGATTCTTTTGCTAGTTCAATACTTAATGCTACATGTTAAGCAATAGGGTTTTACAATTTGCTAGCACTTCACTTACAGGGAATTAAGCAATAAAAATCCATTCTGAGCACAAACAGCAGGAAGGGGCCACGGCTGCTAATAAGTGAAGGAGCCAATGAAGAGGCTCAGCAGCAGCATCGATGTCTTGTTGGTCCAGAGCACCTGTCCCTGGGCAATACAGGAGAACTCCTACACCTGCAGGCATGGCTTGAAACCCCCCCCAGGAGGTCATACTGAGGCAGGGAATGCCATGGATGAGGTCCAGAGGGGCTGGAAAAGCTGCAGTGCTCATCTGCAGCCCTTCCTCCTCCCCCCACAGCTGCAGGGAAAATCCCCCTGGATGCTCAGCGCTGGGGTGAAACCAGTCCCACAGAGCTCAGTTGGATGCAGGATGAGACTCAGCCCTTCCCTTGGAAGCAGGACTCACACCCAGGCTGCCTGCTCAGGGAACAAAGCTCTCACCAGCCACAGATTCCCAGCCAGCCTGACACAGGAGGGGACATGGGGGTTTAAAACCCTCTACTTTTTAGCTTTGAAACCTTCCTGCAGTATTTGCGTGATTTTATTCAAGGCCAAACTCAGCACGAGGACAGCCAGCTTCCACAGCCAGCTCTCAGACCTCAGTTAAAGCACCTTGGTTTTCAGAGCAGCACAGAAGTGGCAGCATTTTTCTTCACCCACTGCTCTCAAAGGTGCTTTCCTCCTCCGCTGCTCTTCCACTGTTTTTCAGCACAAGTCCAATCTTTGTCTCAAGCAGCAAGGTGCTGCTGCTACTGCTGAATGATTAACCCTCAACAGTGACAGCACAGCCACCAGCAGCAGATCTCCCACATCCCCAGGAAAGGAACACTGTCTACTCATTCTCCAGGCTGTGCTGACCCCCAGCAAAAATGAAACCCCTTTTTATGCCACAACTTGCTGCTTCCAGGGCATCAGTGCCAGCACAGGGAGAGCCAGCAGCTCCACCAGCACTCTCTGCAAAATGACAGAGGTTTATGGAGCTCTAAAAAGGCTGATTTCTCCTGCAGGAGGGTAACAGCTTTGCTCTGCTTAACAGGACACAGCAGCCAGCACAGGAGAGCCTGCAGCAGAGGTGCTTTCCTCAGCCATGGCTTCAGTTTGCTCCCTGGGGGCAGTGACATCTTCAGCTCTGGCAGGCAGTCAGGGGAGGGACTGCTGGGCAGGGAACTTCATCAAGGGCTGTCCATTCCTGGGCTCCTGTCACTGCACATAGTCCTGCTCAGGTAACTGGGGAGCTGCCACAGGCAAGGTGTCCTCATGCAGCTCCTGCAGCAGTTGAGGCCACCTCGATATCCTGCTCCCCTGTATTTCAGAGGGCACTGGGCATGGCACTGTGTGCCATGGGTGCAACACACTCCTCAAGAGGTTTTACTTCCAAAATGTCCCCGCTGTGCCCTGTGCAATGTGGCAGGAGAGGAAGGCTTCAGAGACACAATGATTGTGGTGAGGGGAAGGCTCCAGCGCTGCTCTCCACAGGGCTCAGGCACCTGCCATGGCGAGTCAGGGGATCTGTTGAGGCTGTGGAACTGCTGCTTTAGGTGAACACCTCAATGGTTGTCAAGTCAGCCATGTGTGGTCTGAGCTGCTCTGCGCTGCCCAGACCAGAGCCAGGAGAGGGTCACAAGCAGTCAGGAGATGGTCACATTTCCTCCCTTGATCTCAGCACCAACCAATCACAGACTTTGTCCTCACCCCAGGCCCACAGCAGCACACCCTGCAGATCCAAATCCATTCCTGGGCACCTGGGGGGCACCTGTCAAAGGCTGCAGAGATGCTACAGGGGCTTCTCCATCCACATCAGAAACACCCAGCGGTGCCTACACCCTTCCCGACAGAGCCAAGCCAGCCTGCACATGACACAGAGTTGCTCTTTGAGGGACAAAACACCAAGTGTGGAGAGTCTGATCAGGACCAAATCTGGGACAGATGCACAGCCCTGCAAAGCCTTCCCACAGCAGCATCAAGTCAGGCAGGCTGTGCTGTAGGTTTGAAGTGCTAAACCATGGCAAGGAAACGGATCTACATCCCTGAAAAAAGCTTCCAGATTGGAACTTTAAGTAGTAGTAAACCTCAGTTTTAATAATGCAGATCATCACTGCTGAGAGATGTGGCAGAGCAAATAAAATTTCCCTGAGCCAGAAGAGAAAGCAGAGAAATAAAACCCGATTATGGGGCAACAGGGGCAGGCTGGAGGGGTGGAGAGGAGCTGTGGCTGTGCAGGAGCCCAGGGCAAGTGAGCAGGGTCCAGGGCTGGGGCACAGCATTGCTAAGGGAGCTGGGTCATTGCTGGCAGACACTTCAGGCAGCAGTGCTGTATCTTGCAGATTACATCCTCAAAATCCACCTGGCTAATGAATTTGTGTCTGACAGCTTCAAGCATCAGACAATTTGTACAGTACCAGGATGTCTGCACACTTGTCACCAAAGGCTTGTAAAGGAGTGTGGTGACCACGCACCAGCCATGCCCCACATCCATCACCGCCACATCCATCACCTCCTGCAGGCATCTTAGGTCAATAGCTGATATTTGCCAGTGATGTGCTGCTGCCAACGCAGCGAGGATGCCTGAGCCCAGCTCCCCACACACATTCCTTCACCCTCCACAGCCTGCTCCAGCTGGAGAGGCAGAAAACAGCAACTTCAGTGAAAGGCTTCCTGCTGTCCCCTGAGGAAGCAGAGAAAGCCACTGGAAATGCAGATGCCCACACAGATAGGAGGAGGCAGCAGATGGCTGGGCAAAGCCAGAAGCTTTTTGAAGCAAAGGTTACAGGACAGCAGAAGGTACTGACAGGGGTAAGGAAAAAGTAGTTACAGATTCCTGGCACCACCAGCACTTCCAGCAACAACAGAGGCTGTTTCTAGGGGAATAGCAAAGATACCAATTTGAATGTGCCCTTTCCACAGGCATTCAGCAGGCAATTTTGTTCTGCACTCAACCTCATGCCCATTGGTCACACACAGGTAAATGCTTGCAGTCAGCAGCGAGCTGAGGATGTGACAATGACAGCAACTGCAATCATTCTCAGTGTTCTATGCCTGAAAAATTCCTGTCCATGCAACCTGAGAAGCTGCAGAAGAAAAGTGTCCAACCTATTGCTCCTTTCTGTTCAAGGCTGGGAGGAATTGAAGTGCTTTGGAAGACTCTAAGGGGGCAAATGTGGAATAAATGTTATAGGGGGGCTGGAACTAGACAATCTGCATCACAAGCAGCATGGCCAGCAGATGGAGAGAGGTGAGTCTGTCACTTTGCTCTGCTCTGGTGAGACCTCACCTGGAATACTGCATCCACCTCTGGAGCCCTCAACACAGGAAGGGCATGGACCTGAGGTCACAAAAATGATCAGAGGGCTGGAGCACCTCTGCTATGAGGACAGGCTGAGGGAGCTGGGGTTGTTCAGCCTGGAAAAGAGAAGGCTCCAGGGAGACCTAATAACAGCCTGAAGTAAGCTACAAGAAGGTTCCCTACAAAGGCCCGCAGGGACAGGACAAGGGACAATGGTTTGAAATGAGAGAAGAGCAGATTTAAATGGGATGTTTGGAACAAGTTCTGCCCCATGAGGCTGCTAGAACACTGCAACAGGTTGCCCAGGGAGGTAGTTGAGGCCCCAGCCATGGAGATATTCAAGGTGAGGCTGGACAAGGCTCTGAGCAACCTGATCTAGTGGAGGATGTCCCTACTGACTGCAGGGGGGTTGGACTAGATGACATTTGGAGGTCAATTCCTTCCAATCCAAACCATCCTATGATTCCATGATATTTAAGGTCCCTTCCAACCCAACCCATTCTATGATTTAGAAAGGCTGAAGAGAAAAGATGCCCATAAGAGGTTTGAGGCTCTACTGGGGAGGGGCTGGCTGCAGCCTGAAGGAAAACAGGACAGCTTGCAAGGGGACCCATGAAGATTTAACAGGAAGGGATAAGTCCAGCTGGCATGGAGCAACAGAAAATTTGCCCTGTCAAACAATCCCCACCTCCTCCTTCAATGAGATGACAAGTTGGGCTGATTAAAGCAATTACACTGATGTAATGAGCTTCTGTGAGGTGTTTGGCACCATGTCACACGGTGTTCCCAGGGAAGCATCATGCTCCACACCATGGTCCATGCTAAATGGATTAGGCAGCAGCTGAAGTGCCTGTCAATGAGGAAACCCCATCAAGGAGCTGCATCTTGGGGACAAGCACAGTTTAGAACCCACTCAGCCTTGTTATGAGCAGGGACACACCAGGCAGACATGCCACAGAGGACCTGGGTACCAAGAGCCAGACATGGGGCCAGCTGCTTCATGAGCTGCCTCCTCAACACTACTGACCTTGCAAAGCACTCGAGATGTGCTGACAAGCAACACGGCAGAAGGTCCCAGCATGAGGTGGTGACACAGTTAGGAGCCAGGAGAACTTCACACAGCAGTGGGGACACACAGCACACAGCAGAAATATCACATCTGCTCCCCTCCCATGCCATGATGGGGTGCAGAAGTTGTACAGAGGGAACAAGAGTCTCGAAACACAGGCTCAAGAAGATGCCTGCAATTGAACAGCAAAACCTGGACCAGAGTAGCAGAGAGCAGCAAATAGCAGCAGCCCTGGAAGCCAGCTCATGATCTCAGGTCCACTCTGGTGGAAGTCTGGAGGTTCTGTACTGCTTCAGCACCATCCTTTCCTGCCCAGACTGGGGGCAAGATCAGCACTGCCCAGGAGCTGGCACCAAGAGAGGCAGGTACCCCACAGGGTCCAGCCAAGACACATAGCCATGAGTCCCCCTTCAAGCATTTCCTCAGCTGAGATCTTTGGAGCAGGAATAACACCAAGCACCTTATCAGTAAGGTGTCTGCTGCAGCCCAGAGTCTTCAAGCATGAAATTATATGACTCTACCTTGACCTCAGATTTTCTCCAGTTAATATCTCCTACAGAATACACACCACAGCTCAGGGGCAGTTCTGACTCAGCCAGCAAGAAATGCAGCCTCAAAATGCAGATCTGCAGTCCACCAGGACACCTTCCTCTGCTGCTTGCTACAGCTATGGCTCCAGCAAGGGTCCTCTCTTGCACCTGCCTGTGTGCATGCCTTTGTCTGAGGAACACCACAGAGCTGGCACCTCCCTACAGGCACCCAGTTCCCCTTGCTCCCTTTCACCTGCTGGGATTGTCCCCAGCAGCCCATCCAGGTGGTGGTGGCCATCAGAGTCTATTCCTGCCACCAAGGAACAGGACAGGACCTGCAGATAGAGGACAGGAAGCTCCACTTTACCTGAGTCTGCCTGGTGGAGTCTTGTTCCCTGTAGAGATCCCCTGGGACTTGTACCACAAGCCACAGCTGATGCTGCACACCTAGCACTCACCACTCAGTCCCAGACAGCCCCAGTAAAAGCAGATCCCACAGTTCAGCTGCTCTCACTCCCAGTTCACATCTCACTGGTTCCCTGTGTTGCACCTGCAGAAACCAGCACTACAGGCACCCACCCAAACACAGGCTGAGCATCTGCCAGGGGCTCAAGCCCTCATTTGCTCACCTTCTTCCAGAGGGTTTTAAAGAGCCTTGTGTCTTTGAAAACAAACAAGAATCTGGGTGTGCTGCAGAGCAGGAGGTGAGGAGCTGGAGCCCGCACAGTAACTGGACTCAGGAGGACTGGGAGAATGTTCAGAGGGCAAGAAGCTGCTTCACACCAGGATGCTCCTCACTGGCACCTCTGTGACAAAAAACCTGACACCCCTCTCACCACCCAGGGGGAGAGAAAGGAGCTGAGAGAGCTCCCCAAGTGCCCCCTGCCCAGGTGAGTGAGCGCAGGGCCCCAGTGGGCACATCCATGCACAAGGTGGGGGTGGTCACACCTGGCACAGCACAGCCTCGCAGGGAGCTGGGAAGCAGCACTGGGAGCTGCTGGCACCAGCCCAAAGCTCCTGAGAAGCAGCAACCTTTGTCCATTGCCTTTCTCTTGCTGCCAACAGAAAGACCCCACTGCCCAGCGTGCCCCAGGTGGGCACAGGCCAGGCAGGGTGGGCACTTGTGGCCAGATCCTCTCTGGAGGCCACATTCCCACCCTGACCCAAAGCCAAGCCCCAGAGCCACAGCAAAGGAAGGGGGGGGGGGGGGGGGGGGGGGAACCCCAACCCTGTGGCTTTTCCTGCCCCTCTCAGGAGCGCTCCACCAATGGAGATGCATCCAATCTTCCAGGAGACCGATAGTGAGAGGATGCTGGTGTCATTATCAAGTTAATTAGAAAAACTCAAATGGAGCTTTAAACATTTTTATAATACATTTGGGCCCTTTTTGGCAGGATTATGGCATCTTTTGGGTTTCCATTTCCCATTAAAGCATTCTCAGCAGCGCCTCTATAAAAGCCATGTGATCTTGGCTCCTTGCTGCTTTCCTCTCCCCACCCCCACCCCCCAATCCCTTTTTAAAAGACATCTCTTTCTTTTTTTTTTTTTCTTTTTTTCTTTTTTTTTTGGCTAAGATTTATTAAATATTGTAATCAGTTAAATTCTGGCAGCTTAAACATTTTCTTTAATAGCCTTGTTAAATGTGGATTAGATTTAAAATCCCTGCCTCTGAACTCTTGAGCAGCAGTATTTATATGCAATGTGAAGGGGGAAAAAAAAAAAAGAAGAAGTAAAAATGAAAAGCTTTACCAAGTGGTAATTACTCCTCTGCTGCAGAAGGGAAGAGGCTGATTTTTCCAAGTTATTTTAAGGCAAAATTTTCCAGCCTTGCCCTTCTCAAGAAATACTTCAAGAACGTAACTCGTTTCTCCTGAGCTGTCCCCCAGGTCAGGGCTTGGGAGGCTTCACTTACAGAGCCCTCACCGTTTAAAGCACTGCCGGTTTGGGCTTTGTCTTCTGATGCCAGGAGCAGCCAGGAGCACAGAATCACCAAGGTTGAAAGAGACCTCAAAGATCATTGAGTCCAACCCATCACCACAGACCTTGCGACTAAACCATGGCACCAAGTGCCACGTCCAATCCCCTCTTGAACACCTCCAGGGACGGTGACTCCACCACCTCCCTGGGCAGCACATTCTAATGGCCAACAACTCTCCCTGTGAAGAACTTTCTCCTCACCTCCAGCCTAAACCTCCCCTGGTGCAGCTTGAGACTGTGTCCTCTTGTTCTGGTGCTGGTTGCTTGGGAGAAAAGACCAACCCCCTTCTGGCTACAACCATGCACTTGCAGGACCCTGAGGCTCCCCAGGGAGCAGGACCCCATCACCCTGTGCCAGGCACCCACACAGGGTGACACAGAGTAAAGCTGCCAGGACTGTAGGCAGCACCCTGAGCTCTAGGGCAGTGCAGGCTCCCCATGTGCATTGCAGAGCCCTGAGCAGCCGAGCACAGAACTTGCCTTCACCCAGCAGGCAGAGGAGCCCCTGTGCCATTGCTGCCCTGCCTTCACCCAGCAGGCAGAGGAGCCCCTGTGCCATTGCTGCCCTGCCTTCACCCAGCAGGCAGAGGAGTCCATGTGCCATTGCAGCCCTGCCTTCTCCTAGATGGCAGAGGAGCCCATGTGCCATTGCTGCCCTGCTTTCACCCAGGGGGCAGAGGAGCCCATGTGCCATTGCAGCCCTGCCTTCACCCAGGGGGCAGAGGAGCCCATGTGCCATTGCAGCCCTGCCTTCACCCAGGGGGCAGAGGAGCCCATGTGCCATTGCAGCCCTGCTCAGGGGGCACCAGAACTCCACAATTTGTGTGGTTGGGAGCACGAGCTTTGCTGAATATTCCTGAGGACTAGAAAGCACCTTTGCAAACCTTAACTGGGTTTTAATGAGGCTTTTTGCCATTGAATATAAGTCAATTTTCCTAGAGTGATTACCCTCTCTCTGGAGGGTAACTGATAAGAACTAGAGAGGAACAAGAGTCATATTGAGGGCTGGAAGAATTCTCAAATAAGGAGAGGCAGAAACCCAAGGCAGAAACAGAACAAATAAATAATGAACAGTCTTGAAGCAGCAGTCTGGGAGCTCCACTCATCCCACTCATAGCAAAGGAAGAGAAAACAGGATGTTGAATGAAAAGGTGGAATAAGCAGGAAATACTTTTCTCACATGAGCTGTAACAAGTCTGTGAGTCTCAGTGCCATACAGCCTAGGTGAGGTGCCAGAAGGCTGGGGTGCCCTGCTCTGCCTGGCAAGAGCAAAGGAAGGAAGAGCTTGGACACCTGCAGGGTTCACATCTGGGCTGCAGGACATCTCCTCCACCAGTCCTACATCTTCACCCAGCTGGGGAGAAACTCAGCTCAGGTCTCCTGGGCTGGGTCTCTGCAGTCTGGTGCCAGGGAAGGATAGAATCATAGAATCAATAAGGTTGGAAAAGACCTCAAAGATCATCAAGTCCAACCTGTCACCCAACACCTCATGACTGCTAAACCATGGCACCAAGTGCCACATCCAATCCCCTTTTGAACACCTCCAGGGATGGTGACTCCCTGGGCAGCACATTCCAATGGCCAACAACTCTCTCTGGGAAGAACTTCCTCCTCACCCCCAGCCTAAACCTCCCCTGGTGCAGCTTGAGACTGTGTCCTCTTGTTCTGGTGATGGTTGCCTGGGAAAAGAAACCAACCCCCTCCTGGCTACAACCTCCCTTCAGGTAGTTGTAGACAGCAATAAGGTCTCCCCTGAGCCTCCTCTTCTCCAGGCTAAGCAACCCCAGCTCCCTCAGCCTCTCCTCACAGGGCTGTGCTCAAGGTCTCTCCCCAGCCTCATTGCCCTTCTCTGGACATGTTCAAGTGTCTCAATGTCCTTCTTAAATTGAGGGGCCCAGAACTGGACACAGGACTCAAGGTGTGGCCTATCCAGTGCTGAACACAGGGGCACAATGACCTCCCTGCTCCTGCTGGCCACACTATTCCTGATGCAGGCCAGGATGCCATTGGCCGCCTTGGCCACCTGGGCACCCTGCTGGCTGGTGTTCAACACAGACACTGCACTCTCATCCCTGGGTGCCAGCTTCCATCTTCTGGCTCTGCAGGTGGCACAGGAACTGTCACAAGAGGTAAAGCACAGGGGGACACAGACCTGACACGCTCAGGCAGCAAGAGGTCTGTGAGCAGCTCTGTGCTGTCTCACAGTCAGTCCTGTGAAGCAATCTGCTGAGGATGGGGCTGCAGGGAACACGAAACTCTTCAGTTCCAACAGGAAACTCTTCAGTTCTGTTCTGGAAAGTGGAGACTTTTCTTCTTTTAAAATTCATAAACCAACACAGACTGCATGTTAAAAAAAAGTCAGGATCCTCTATTTACATCTCTCCCTGCCACAGCCACAGTGCTCGTTATGAATTATTTAGCATAATGCACTTTCACATCAGCCCTACCTGCTCGCTGCCCTCCTCTCAATTAGGCATTTGTGGCAGAGAGGCAGTGAGAGCAGGTCACTCCAAGTGTAAATAAAAGTAACGCTGGGAGGCTCTCAGAGCAGTTATTCACTGGGTAATAGTGTGGAAATGTGGGGATGGAGACCACTTCCTGCATCTTGCCTTGCCACACAAAACTGTGCTCAGCACATTGCACATTGCCCAGCATTTGCACAGAGTGGAAGCAGTGGATCCAGCTGTGTGCATCTGGTGCTGCTGGGCACAGGGCTCTGTAGGGCACAGGGCACTTCAGGGCATGTCAGGGCACTGCAGGGCACAGGGCTCCACTTGCACAGGGCTCTGCAGGACACAGGACACTGCAGGATGCAGGGCACAGGGCACTGCAGGGCACTGCAGGGCACAGGGCTCCACTTGCACAGGGTTCTGCAGGGCACAGGACACCACAGGGCACAGGGCTCCACTGGGCACAGGGTTCTGCCCAGCACAGGGCTCTGCGAGGTACAGAGCTCTACAGGACACACGACTCTGCCAGGCACAGTTCTCTTCTGTCTGGTGAGGCTCTGGCAGCCTGTGTCCAGGCTTCAGGCAGCATGATCTCCAGCAAATTCCAAGTACTTGGATCCACACAGATAGAAGCAAGCAGCCAGGAGACGTTCTTCGGACGAAAGGTTTTGTGGCAAAGAAACAAATTTGATTAGACTGAGACTTCTCACAGATTGAGTTTGGTTTTGCCAATTGATTTGGCTTTAGGGGACAGTGTTTTAAGCAGAGGTTTGGGGGCTCTTCCCTCTGATGCCACTTAATGTTCTTAAAAAGCATAAATTCAGCAAGGGAGTTTGGTTCTTCACTTTGGACCAGATGAAGTATTTTGAGCACATAGGAAAGCTGGCCTTTGCTTTGTGTTTTACACTGCTTTTGCTTTGCTGAAGATTTTGAGAAGTTGTTTGATGTCAAGCCAATGTTCCTGGGCTTTCTGAGCCTCAAGCAAACAGAAAAATCTACTTTTTACACCACTCTGCTGGATGCTCTCCCAGCTGGCAGCAGCTTTTCCTCCCCTCTCTGTACAGCAGCCTCCACGCCTGGCTGATAAACCTCTGTCAGTGCCCAGCACAGAGGCCACTCCAGCTCCAGCCCCAGGCAATAGCCCCTGGACCATCTGCAGTGCAAAAGAAAGGGTCAGGGTGGGGTGAGGATCTCCACCATCCAACACAGCCCTGTACCAGTGTCAGCCCGGTCCCTTTGTCCTTGGGAGGATGCAGCCAGCCCAGTCTTGCTTCTTGCTTTGCCTCTGCAAAAGGCAGCTCTGAGTTACAATTCCTAAAGGGAGGGACAGCATCAGCCTCTGCTGCTGAGATGCCTCTTGCACGAGAGAGCCAGCAGGTCCCCAAAAGCAGGGGCTGACTGCTTCTTTCTCACCCAGTACAGCGTTATGGGCATCTGGCCTCTCCCTGGCTCCCACTGACCACGGAGTGGGGCTGGGGGTCAACCTGCCACTGTGGGACAGGGGCAGAGGTAATTCTTCTCTGGGGGACAAGGATGGGGGTCACTCTACCCACACACCCAGCAGCCATCACCGTCCCCTGGGCTCAAGTTTCCCCACAAACTGCTATCATCCCTGTACCAGAGGTGACAACAAGAAGTGATTAACGGGAATCTGTTGGAGTGGTACCGTGTGGCAAGATGGCAAAGTAATGACCATTCCATTTATTGCCATTTTATCCAATACAAGATGCTGGTTTCCCCCCACCCCGGGTAATGAAATTGGTCTGTAAGAGCCATAAATCCTGCCGGTGCCGCAGGGCTGAAGGGAGGTACTGGATTAAAGGAGGGCTAACGACAGAGAAGTGAGGGCTCACGAATCGCGGGGCGGCAGGCGGAGCCGGCGGCCGTGCTGCGGAGCCCGCACCGGCACCACGCCGGCTGCTGCTGAGCCTAACGGCTGTCAGGTGTGGCACCAGGAACGGCCACACATAGAATTGCCAGGGTTGGAAGCGGCCTCAAGGGTCATCTAGTTCCAACCCCCCGCTGCCATGGGCAGGGACACCTCACACTAGATCAGGTTGCTCAGAGACACATCCAGCCTGGCCTTAAAAACCTCCAGGGATGGGGCTTCTACCACCTCCCTGGGCAACCTGTTCCAGTGTCTCACTACCCTCATGGTGAAGAACTTCTTCCTAACATCCAATCTGAATCTACCCATTTCTATTTTTGCTCCATCCCCCCCAGTCCTGTCACTCCCTGACACCCTAAAAAGTCCCTCCCCAGCTTTCTTGTAGGTCCCCTTCAGATACTGGAAGGCCACAATAAGGTCTCCTTGGAGCATTCTCTTCTCCAAACTGAACAGCCCCAACTCCCTCAGTCTGTCCTCATAGGAGAGCAGCTCCAGCCCTCTGATCATCCTCCAGCATGTCCAGATCATTCCTGTACTAGGGGCTCCAGAACTGGATGCAGCACTCCAGGTGAGGTCTCACCAGAGCAGAGCAGAGGAGGAGAATCACCTCCCTCGACCTGCTGGCTATGGTTTTCTTGATGCAGCCCAGGTTGTGGTTTGCTTTCTGGGCTACATCCCCTCCTGCTCTACCTTCTGTGCCTTGCACTTTCTGCCCATGGAAAATCATGGTTTAAAAACAAATCTGTTAGACCTAAGCAGCCCAAGAGCTTCATCCCCAGCAGGGTGTCCCAGGATCTCTACTGACATTCATAGATTCATAAAATCATAGAATGGTCTGGGTTGGAAGAAACCATAAAGATTACACAGTTCCAACCTCCCTGCCACAGGCAGGGACACCTTCCACTAGACCAGGTTGCTCAAAGACTCATCCAAACTGGCCCTGAACATTTCCAGGGAGAGGGCATCCCTGGGCAACCTGTTCCAGTGCCTCACCACCCTCACTCTAAAGAATTTCTTCTTAATCTCCAGTCTAAATCTCCCCTCTTCCAGCTCAAAGCCATTGCCTCTCATTCTATCACTACAAGCCCTTGTAAAATCTCCCTTCCCAGCTCCTACCCCCTTCAGGTACATTCATCCCACTCAGGGTGTCTCAGACAGGTTCTGCCCAGCTTGTCTGCAACATGAGCAGTTTGGGGGCAGGAGGAAGAACTGATGACTTCTGCTCCTTTCACCCAGAACACACAACAAAAACATGTGCTTGAAACGCATGGGGTCTGAAATGCTTCCTTTGCTATGTGTCCCCTACTGACTATCAGCCAAGGACCTTTAGTCTGTGGAGGAGTATAACTTCAAAACAACACCACCTGGAAATAAAAACTAAAAAGCAGGAGTTTCTCATTCTAAAGTCATTAAATGGAAGAAACACTTAGAGCTCCTAGTGTGACAAGGATTCTCTCCAGGGGCAGAGGCATCAGCCCCAGCTAGGAAGAACAACACCTCTCTCCATTCCTGTCCTTGGGGTAGGGGATGACAGATCCCAGCCTTAGCTGCCCCAGTCACAGTGGTGTGACACCAGCTTCTTGCACCCCTTCAGTGGTTTATTCACCTGCCTGATGTCTCTGAAGCTCTCCTGCCTTCCCTTTCACAAAATGGTCAGACCAGGCTGGTCCACATGCCAGGCAGGGAATCTGTTGCCCCCTGGACATGGCAACAAGGTCCAGCTGCAGAGGGGGCAAATGAGGAGGCCTCAGAACCCTCTACTGCTCCCAGGGAGCCCTCTGCCTTCCTGCACCTCCTAAAGCTGAGCAGTGAGAAGGGTTACAGGTTTGGGTTTTTTTCCTCCCTTGTATAGCTCAGCAGAGATAGCATTTTAAATATTGCTATTTTTCTCACTCAGATATGAGAAATATGAACTGGCCAAACTTTGCTGTGGCTGTCACCATCCTTTTAGTGGTGTGATTGCCATGGGGGATTTATAGCCCTCCCTGCACACGGGTTATTTGAGTTTTGCTTTGCTGCAGGGCCAGGACAACAATAAATTTCCTTCTCCTATGGAACATGCTCTAACCTCTCATTTTCTAATAAAGCGTTAAACCTCGGAGCAGCCCACGCTGGCCTCAGAGCTGGAGAGGAGCTTCAGCTCACCTGAGGAGCTGCTTGCCACGGGCTGGAGGGCACCACTTTGGGTCAGCCTGCCTCTGATGAATCTGACCTGAACCAGGATGAGCAGCTCCCACCCCATGGAGCGCATCACCAGTGTGGCCCTACCACACACACCTGCCCATGCTCCTGTCACGCATGGTGGGCTCCACACCAGCTGGAGGTGTAGGGATCCTGAAAGACCACAGCACCCATCATCACCTTGGGGTTTATGACATTGAGCAGGGTCCTTTCCAGTGGTCTAGCACCAACCCTGCTGTCCACAGCCCTTCCTTGCTTTGTGCCTGGCCTTAGGAGAGGCCAGTGGAGTACCTTGGCTGTGAAGACAGGCTGAGGGAGCTGGGGTGGTTCAGCCTGGAGTAGAGGAGGCTCTGGGGAGACCTAATAGCAGTCTGCCAGTACCTGAAGGGGGCCTAGAAGAAAGATGAAGAGAGACCATTTACAAAAGCCTGCAACAACAGAATGAGGCACAACAGCTTCAAACTAGAGAAGAACAGATTTAGATTGGATGTTAGGAACAGGTTCTCTACTGTGTGGGTGGTGGAACACTGCAATAGGTTGCCCAGCTTGGGGTCCCATCCATGAAGGTATTCAAAGTGGGGTTTGACAGGGGTCTGATCTAGTTGAGGATGCCCCTGCTGACTGAAGAGGGGGTTGGACTAGATGACCTTTGGAGGTACCTTCCAACCCAGACCATTCTGTGATTCTATGATTCTCTGATTCTATGATTCCACGATTCTATGATTCTGTGAAGGGTGGGTGGCTGGCTGGATCATCTGCTGGTCTCATCACAGTGATGGAGGTGGCCATGACACCAAGTTTCCACCAGCTGAGCTGCTCAGTGAGTTACAACAAGGTTCTGCGCTGTGATAATGTGATTTTTTTTCAATATATTCTGTTTGGATTGGCAGGTTGGTCTCACTCGTTCTCAGCTGACTGATAAAGCACTAGACAGGGGATTAGTCCTCTTGGAAGCTAAAGAAAGAGGTAATTTGGGTTGTTTATAGCCTGCAGGGGTAGAATCAAAACGTGCAACACTGAGAGAGTCAAACTTGCGCAGCGTGTGGTACAGCCATAACTCAGAGCAAGTATCAGGCATTACAGGCCCGTGAAATGCATTCCTGTGACAAAAGGCTGGAAAGGCAGAAAGAATGAGGGGAATGAATCTGTTCTTGGGACAAATACTGTAATGAAGACAGGAAATGCCAGGAAAATTAACTCCTGCCTGGGCTGGTTTTAGCACCGGACTGTCTGGCCCTCCAAGCCTCACCTCTGCACTTCGGGCGGGATCAGGAATGAGCGAGGCTCAGGTGATGCTGCTGCTCGTGTGCAGGGGCAGCCCCAGCCTGACCTTGGCTTTCCCACATTCAAAGAATCACAGCTTTCCCTCAACTGGGTTCTGCTGGGGTTTTCACAGCTATTAAATCTAATTGCTGAGATAGAGTTATACAATTATAATTTTAACCGTGCAATTTAGCTGGAGTAACCGGTCGTCTCTTTTCTGTGATTATCTCTGATTATTAAATGAACAGCTGCCTCCAAATATGTTTGCAACAACCTAATTCAATTGAGTGCATGCGCCTGAATATTCATGCCCCCGATTCGCGGCACAGACTTCTCAGACTTTGTTCGGCGCAGCTTCAGAAGTTAATTTATCCTGGCAATTCAAACAGAGGCCCTTCCGCGGCTCCTCGCCGCTCCGCACTTCGTCACCAGGGCTGGCAGCGAGCGGAGGTGTGCCAGCCCCGCTCCGGTGCCAGCCCCGCTCCGGCGCCTGCCCGCAGCACAGCCTGGCGGCGGGCGCAGACGTCAGCGCTGTCACTCCCAGGCTTTGCCCCTAGCTCGTTGGTGGCTCTGACAGCCTGTCTCCACACAGCGCTAATGAAATGCGACACTCCACAGTCTGCTTGCTTTAGCTTTGCCACTACATTTTGCAGCCACGCCAAGTAGCCAGGAGAGGACCTGCCCTCCCCAGGAGCTGAAATATGGCTAAGAAAGAATCCAGCTCAGAACCACAAAGATGCTGAAGGGAGTGGAACATCTCCCTTGTAAGAAAAGACTGAGGGAGCTGGGGCTCTTTAGCTTGGAGAAGAGGAGCCTGAGGGGTGCCCTCATTCATGTTTATAAAGATGTGAAGGGCAGTGTCCGGAGGATGGAGCCAAGCTCTGCTCAGCGATGTCCAATGATAGGACAAGGGGCAACGGGTGCAAGCTGGAGCAGAGGAGATTCCATGGGAACAGAAGGAAAAACTTTCACTGTGAAGGTGCCAGAGCCCTGGAGCAGGCTGCCCAAAGAGGTTGTGGAGTCTCTTTCTCTGGAGACATTCAAAACCCACCTGGATGTGTTCCTGTGTGACCTTCTCTAGGTGATCCTCCTCTGGCAGGGGGGTTGGACTGGATGATGTTTTGAAGTCTCTTCCAACCCCTAATGTTCTATGATTCTGTGAAGGCTGTGAGCAGCCATATGTGGCCACACAGAGGGGTGGCCCCTGGGCAGCTCTGCGACCATCTTTTCATCCCCAATTCCAGCACAGACACCTATGGGACAGACAGCAAGGAGTGACCACCAGCCAGTCAAGGACTCATAGCAGGACACTCTGAGCATCCTCCACACGGCCTCTGCCTACTGCCAGCCTTGCTGGGCAGCAGCAGCAGGGAGCACAGACCCGGACAAAGCTGTGCCAGGGTCTGCAAAAACATCAAATGGAGTTTTTGTGCTCATTTTTCTGCATACTCCTCTGAGTAAGCTGCACTTTCACTGACTGGCAGAACATTTAATAGCATCCATGGCATGATACAGATGGTTAAAAAATAATAAAAATACCCTGGAGCACAAGCAAGTGCCCAGGAGCAGCTATTTCACCCAATGCTGCCCATATCACAATGCTCTGGAGTTCACCAGGGGGTCTTCCAGCCTCCCTGGCAGTGCTCAGCCTCTGGAGTCTGGCAGAAAGTTCCTGCCCTTGGGAACAAGCTGGGATTTCCATACTTACTGGAGGGAAACAGCTGCTGCTGGGGAAGAGGCAGGGCTCCCAGGGTGCATTCTCAGGTACCTCTTAGGCAAACGGTGGCAGGTGATGCCCAGGCTCTTCTGGAACCATCCTGCCTCCTGGGGAGGGAATGCATGCAGCTGATTAGGTTCCCAGAGAGCTGAGCCTGGTTTGGGACACCCTCTGGCTGCAAAGTCTTCTTCCTCCTCATAAATACCTCCTTTAGCAGCAATCAGCATTGAAAATAAAAGTCATGTGAAAGCTTTTATTAAAGATCCAAGAAAAGAAGAAGAGAAAAATCTGTTAAAGTATTTGAAATGTAAAGCAGGGCTTTCATTTTATCAGCATCCCTGATTCCTTTTGTCTCTTCCTGCACAGAGGTTCCACAAGAATACACACAGTTTGACAGACTTTCAGATGATATTAAAGAAGACAACATCTGATAGTGGGGGAACAGAAACAGTTCAGTTGCAACGGGCTCAAGCTGTTGGACTCTGACCTGAGGCTTTGTACAACCAGGTGGACAAATGCCAGTGGAAAGGGAAGAGGGTCCCAGTGCTGCACTGCAGCCTCTGGCAGAGACAAGTCCATCCCAATCGCCCCTAGAGCCTGCCCCAGCCTCATCCCACCACTCACCCACCCACACCAGAGCCTGTCACAGCCCAACACCCAGTGCTCCTCATCCTTCACCCCACTCAGGTCCACATAAAGCTGTCCCAGCTCACCATGGTGGCAATAGGGAGGAATGGAGAGGAGAGGAACATGAATTGCCTGCTGCCACATCCAAACCAGGGCATAGCCATGCTGCCAAAACAGGCAGCAGCCAGAACCCTCTGCTCCCAAGCCTTCAGCTTCCTGCAGGGTGACCTAAGCAGAAGAGCTGGGGCTCAAGCAGCTTCTCCCAGTAGAGCCCTGAGGCTTTGTTCTGGGCTCGGAAGGGACAAGAGGAACCTAGCACCCTGCATGACCAAAGCACTGGCCACACAATGGTCCCTGCCAGTGGAGCTAGACCATCCTTTTGCTGTCAGATCATGGCAGTGCCACAAGATTGTCCCTGTTGGCCACGTTTCCAATGGCTGCTTCATTGGAGAGGCAGTTTGTGATGGGCTGGGCACAGGGATGGTCTCCCATTGCCTATTGCTTGGCTCTGCTTTTCCCAGGCATCACCTAACAGAATTTCCAAAGATCCACACAGAAATTCTCCCCTTCATTGCAGTCACCTTGGCAGAAACCAGACCTTCTTTCTCCTCAGCCCACACGTGACTGCTCTCAGCCCTGTGTCTCTGCTGCCTCCCAGCCTGTGCCATGGCACTGTCGAGGGGAAGGGAGAAGGGAGAAGGGAGAAGGGAGAAGGGAGAAGGGAGAAGGGAGAAGGGAGAAGGGAGAAGGGAGAAGGGAGAAGGGAGAAGGGAGAAGGGAGAAGGGAGAAGGGAGAAGGGAGAAGGGAGAAGGGAGAAGGGAGAAGGGAGAAGGGAGAAGGGAGAAGGGAGAAGGGAGAAGGGAGAAGGGAGAAGGGAGACCACTAGCTCTGTGGGGCTGTCCCAGATGGTCAGGGCAGGAGAAGGCTCCCTGCCCTGGGAGCTGGGGTTCTGCAGGGACACTGCTCTCTTGGAGCTCCACAGAAACAGGCACCACAAAACTCTCTTGCTGCTGCTCTAACGAGAAGCGATAGATTAAAAAGCTAGTTAAAAATTCATCCAAGAGAGGCAGAGCTTCCCAAGCATATCAGAGTTAATATTTATAAAGGGGATTGTTGCTCAGTCTCAATTATCCTAAAAGCTTGGTACAATTGATGCATTGGAGAAACCAGGAACACAGGCATGTCAGGGGAAAACCATTCCCTGTGACCGCTAACAAAATGCAATCAGATCTGCAACATGTGGAGCCAATTGATTCCCAACAAGTTATACAATGTAAACAAATGATTGATTCTCAGCTCCTTTTATTTCTGAGCAAGCAGCCAGAAATTTCTCCCAGTACTGGAGCAGGTAAGGCTGGTGGTAAACAAGGGCTGCGGAGGGGCAGCATGCAGTCCTTTCATCAACCCACAAACAGCAGGAGCTTTGATTTCTCTCTCCCCCAGCCCCTTAAGCAGCCACTAAATAATCAACAACCATGAGAAGCCTTTCTGTTGCCAGTGGTCATGTCGGACCAGCTTCTGCCTTCAGTGAGAGTCAGGAGTGGTTCATTGCTTTTGCATTTTGCCTCCTCTGATGTTTCCAGCCTTCCCCTGCTTTACCCGAGACAGATGAGAGGGGAATATCTCCAAGAGCTTTATCACCTCTCCCTGTCAGTGCTGGCTCAGTCAGCAGAGCGCTGGTGTGTGTCTGGGCCGGCAGTCAGGAGCTGCTCAGATCCTTCTGGCTCCCGGTGAAACCAATAAGCTCTCCTCCACTGCACCCACTCACTCCCACACCGTGCCCCCCGCCTGTGCCAGATTAAATCTCAGCCCATACCTGGCAGACTGCTAACACCAGCACACATCCCTGGGTACCCCTGGGGAACAGCTGTGGGCACTCCAAGAGCTGGAGCTGGAGCTGCCAGTGCAGCACTCACATTGGTAGGGCTGGGGGCTGTGGGGAGCTGCAGGGCAGTGGGGTGCCCACCACTGGCACGTCTCACCTCGCAGCCCAGCCACCTCACCAGCCCCAGGGGGATCTGAGGACACAGATGCTGTCACTGTGTGCACAGACACGGACTGGCTCTTGCAAGAACTGGCTCTTGCAAGAGTTGAGCAGATTCTTCACATACCCCATGGTGACATCTGCACAATCCAGCCCCAGCAGCCACACACCACAGTGCAGTAACTGCTCTTGGCACAGGCCTGTCTGCACAGGCATGGCTGAAAGACTGTGCCCATCATGTCTGATGTACATCTCCCACTGCTCCCCTGGTTCTGCCCAAGTGCCTCAGCCCTGCACAGATACCCATGAATGGGGCTTAGCCCACCCTGCCCAGCCAGTGTTGCACAGCTCCAGCAGCCCATGGGCACAGCAGCTCCTGCTGCACCTTGTGTTGTACTCATCCATCACTCCACTCCATCTTCTTTCCCTGGTGAACTGAGGGCACTTTGTTCCTCCAAGGGTGCCACCAACCTTGTGCTGGGACCTGAGCAGATCTGAACTGGGTCCTTCCCTGTAACAACAGCACTCTCTTCCCAGGGGCATCAGAGCTTCAGGTCTGCCCAGCGAAGGATGTCTGTGGTGGCACACGAGGCATGCAGGGGGCTGAGTGCTTGTGGCGCATCGCACAGCTACCAGGCACCATGCCTGCTCCTGGTGCCAAAGTCTGGCACAATTCCCTGCATGTGGGCACAAACTCATCCTAAAACACAAACTAGGAGAAGGCAGCAGAGTCATCACTTGTGTGGGTGCTGAGAGACTCCTGCACAGGGAGACCCTCAGCAGGGCCAGGAGGATTTCTCTTTAAAATGCTCTGTTAAAAGCAGATTAAAACTTGCTGTGAAAGCACTCATGAACATGTGTGATCTCACAGCAAAGGCTTCCCTGTCTTATTCACAAATTGCCCTGCTCCCACTGTAACATCAGCACAATTCTTCTCTTTACCTCAAGCTTGCAAGTGTGTATTTGTTTCAAATAACTTCACAGAGTTCAGCTGTGAATTGCAAGCTAGTCTTTTCCCTTTCCTTTCCTTTCCTTTCCTTTCCTTTCCTTTCCTTTCCTTTCCTTTCCTTTCCTTCTTTCCCTTCCCCTTCCCCTTCTCTTTCCTTTCCTTTCCCTTCCCTTCTTTCCCTTCTCTTTCCTTTCCCTTCTTTCCCTTCTCTTTCCTTTCCCTTCTCTTTCCTTTCCCTTCTTTCCCTTCTCTTTCCTTTCTTTTCCCTTCTCTTTCCCCTCTCTTTCCTTTCTTTTCCCTTCTCTTTCCCCTCTCTTTCCTTTCCCTTCTCTTTCCCTTCCCTTCTCTTTCCCCTCTTTCCTTTCCCTTCCCTTCTTTCCCTTCTCTTTCCTTTCCTTTCCCTTCTCTTTCCTTTCCTTTCCCTTCTCTTTCCTTTCCCTTTCCCTTCTCTTTCCTTTCCCTTTCCTGCTTGTGCATTGCTTGCATGTGTCCAGTGCTAAAGCCTTATTGCCATGCAATTTGCACAGCATAATTAACCATGTAGCAACCATAATACACTGTGTTTGGAAGAGTTACATCCAGTTAATCTAATTGACTAATAACATGTTTTCATTTAGCAGCACGTACTGTATTTCCAGTGATTGAATTAATGTCATGTTAACGGCTGCTTTTTGCAACAACAGTTGGCATAAATTGCATTAAAAATTGATGTTCGTACAAATGTATTTTGAATACAGCTCAGCATGTGGCCTGGGAAAACACTCCTGGTGTTTATTAAATCAGCTCACTTTGCAAGTGCTCTCCAAGGAGCAGCCCTGCCAGTGCCCTGCCCTGGCTGCCGGTGGGACTGGATTGGGACCCTGTGGATCGCTGCCGAACTCCCTGCTCCAAGCCTCCCCCCCCCGCGGCAGAACAGCCCCCTCTGCTCCCTTGGGCTGGCAGTGCCCGGGTTACAGCTTCCCTGCCTGGGCTCCTGCAACAGGGTTTGAAAGGAATCCCTGCTGATGGAGAGACTGTTGATGGAAAGCTTGGAGTACCTGCTGGGGAAGGGCAGCCTTGGAGGCACAATTAGCCACGTCCCTCAGTGACCTCCGACTGCTGCGCCCCTCTTGCCTGCCTACCTTTCCCCTGTACTGATGAGGACTCCTGAAAGCCCTCCTGCCACCCACCTGCACTGCACACGGGCCCGGGCATGCCGATCGATCCCATACAGAGCGAGACCCTCTCAACAGCTTCCCATCTCCGGAGGCGTGAGGAGAGCTCAGCTGTGGACCACGGCCAGGGGCCATCAGCATCTGAGTCTGCTGCCACGAGCACAACGAAGGAGCCCGAAGCTCTGTCTCGTACCCAGGGTGGGTCCAGAATCTGGGGCGGTGGTGGAGAGATCAATTAGAAGGAGCCGAGTTACGCTGTTCTCAGTGGAATCTCCAGCAGGGGCTGCAGTGGATACAGGCTCCTTTGCTTTTCACGTGCACCTTCGGTCCCTAGCTGCAGCCTAAGCCAAAAGCAAAAATACGGAGCAGAGAGGCAGAAGATATGTTGGCAGCACCACAGCCCAGCACAGCCTGGAGCTCTCTGGAGCCCACTGGAAGGAGGTGCTGACTGGCAGGGAGGACATACCCATCACAGCATCACCTGTGCCATCCCTATGGGAGCAGGAGCAAACAAAGGGAATGCCCTGCTGCAAGGCATAACTACCCCCCACACCCCCTCACCCACCCCAGGTGTGCAAAGCCCCATCCTCAGCCCCAGAGCATCCTGGCTGGGAGGCAGAGCCCCTCACCATCCTCGCCCGCACTCCCCCCAGCAGCAGCCTGTCAAGATGCCTCAGGTCTGGGGGATCTTCTGTGTGCATTTCAAAGGCACTTAAATAAAAAATCATCTCCTCAGGCTGGAGCTCAGGCTGCGTGCAGGAGAGACAGGCAGAGCTCCCCCAGCTCCCGTCAGCCCTCTCTGGCTGACATGTGAGGATCCCACTCAGCAGTGGGGCTGTGGGCTGCCTCCCACCTCTCCTGCACACACACACACACCATTCCCCCCCTTCTTCCTCCTCACAGTGCTTCAGGAGTTCCTTTTTCTCTGCAGTGAATAAATAAGCAGAGCAGGGCTTAATTCTGCCTGGCAAAGCTGCTGCTCTGAGCACTGCCTGCAATCCTGAGCAGCTGTCTGGTGGTGCCTGTGCCATGCATTGCTGCTGGAGAGGGAAGCAATGGCTTGGGAAACTCAAGGTGCAGAGTGGAGCCTGCCCAGGAAGATGATGAGTCCCCATGGGCTTTTTCCTTTTGGGCTTGAATTTACCTAGCATGTCCTGGGCTTCATTATTTATAGGTTGTGTCTCTCCCAGCTCCTCTGGCAGATGCTGGGCCAGTGGTAGGGATGTGCTAACCTGTGAAGGACCTGAGAGGTGGCACAAACACAAAGCTAAGGACCATTTCAGATCCATGTCCCCTCCTTCTGTCCCTCCTTTTGCCCTCTGCACTAAATCATCTGCAGCACACACATTTGAAACATAGAAGCAGAACAACCATGCTGGTGCCAGTCCCCTCCTCAGGCTGTTGTTACCTGCCGGGTGGTGGTGAGGTTTCTGCCCTTGTCCTCATCAGGGTGTCTCCTCCTGGGTCACCCCAGCACCCAGCTGTGCACTTCATGCTGCTACCCCAGTTCAGGTAATTTCAGCTCTGCTGGACAGGCTACCCAGCTCCTTCGCGGGACCCAAGCTGCCAAGGAAACAGATCAGACAACACTTTCCTGTCTCATAGGGTCAGAAGCTGCTGCAAGCAGGAGCAGGAGTGCCCAAGGCATGGTGGCAGTGTGCCAATGAATAAGGAGAGCCTTGGGCCTCCCCCTCCTCCCTTTTCCTGGTCCTGCTGCTCCTGGCAGGGTGATAACAGGTGTTCACACATCTCACCTCCACTCACCCTCCAGCTCGTTCTTCCCTAATTATCTATGTGCTGTCACCAACGGATTCAGGCAAAGAAGGCGATGTCAGCACTGGGAGTCTGGCCAAAGAAGGAGGTGCCCCAAGCATCTCAGTCAGAAGAGAGTCTTGAGAGCCAACACATGAACTTCAGATCTTTACAGTGCTGCCAGAGGACTAGAAATAAGCCTTTGGGATAAAGATCTGGAGATAATGGTGGAAGTCAGCAAGTTCAGAGTATGAGCTCCCTGGAGTGGGAATCCAGTAAGCCCACCCTCTTTGGCCTCAGCCTCTCACCTCTGCTTGCACCAGCCCCATGCTTCTGATGCAATTTTGGCTGCAGTGAGATCTTCCCTTGAGCACCTTCCTGAGCTCACTGCCTCTGGCCAGATCTCAGAGCACTTATGCAGCCCTGGCTCTCCACACTCAGCATTTCTCACTCTTCAGGTGCAGGGAACAGAGCATGTTCTGGGCCATTTCAGCAATGCTCTCTTCTAGGTTTGGGGAACAGGGCAGGAGCTGCCCCTTGCAGCCTCAGTGTGTTCAGACTCAGCAGCAAAAGCACTGCTTGCTGAGATCCTCTTTACAAGGACTCCACTACGGATTAACATCTTTTAACAACTTTAAATCAATTAAAAAGGAAAATCTGCATGTAGTTGGGAGATAATCCCACACAGCCAGGGCAAACCACCTTCCCTGGGAAGCTGGATCAGAGCTGAAACAATGCTTGGAGAATTCTAGGGTTCATGGCTCAGCTCCCTCAGAGCTGGGCCATGAGCTCCATGGATCTGCATCCTGCTTCCCCTGAGCAAGAGGAAAGTCTGGGCTGGTCATCAGCCCTGCAGGTGGAGAATTTACTTAATTTAAAGCAACAGCTAAAACAAGAGTTATTGGCAGAAATGATATCTAACATCAAAGGGAGTGGACTCAATCTTACAGGTCACTTTGTAAAGCAAGTTCAAATGGAGTATGTACTGCAGAACTTGTGAGAGGCATCTGTACTTTAAAAGAGCACCTTCTGTTTCCACTCAGATTTGTGAACAAACAGGGGCATGGCATGGCAGCACTGGATACATCTGCAGTGCTGGGCAACTGCAAGGTTCCCAGCAGCTCCACTTATGCCCCTGCAAACCCACAGGCAGCCATCAGCTACACAGAAAGGGACCTTAGGGTCCTATCAGACCTTGCTTTCCCCACTTCACTTCTGCCCAGAGCTTGGCATGGTGGAGCTGGGGCAGGTTGGGACACAGTGCTACAGGTCCAAGGAGGTGCTGAGCTCCATCTCTGGGGGAAGAAGGAACATCCACCCCTGGCCCCCCAGCACAGGCAGGGACTGGTCAAGGGCACAGAGGGAACTCAGTGGGCACTGGTTTGGTTCACATCCAACAGAAACTTTCTCTCCTGTACCTCCTCTTTTTTCACTCCATACCCAGCAGTGTATTCTGTTCCTGCTGGGAGGGAGGATTCTGGTGTAAGATCATTGCAAGACAGGAAAAAAAGGACAGAAAAACTGTTGGTTGTAGAGGCACTTGTCCAGGAGCCTGGAAAACAGGCAAACAATGCACAGACACGTTTGTGCTGGTGACAGCCTGGAATCTTGTCTGCTGCAGGCATTTTCCATGCCTTTACAAAGCCATACCTTCATCATCTGTGCAAGCTCCCTTCTTGTGTGGCAGCAAATCCCAAGGGGCTGTAAAAGACACTGCAACAAGTGGCCTGTGAACTGGGAGTGTCCTACAGCTTGGGTGGGCGGAAGTTCCCCCTTCCTTGTTTTTTTGTCTTCTTTGCAGGTTCTAGGCTGAATGTTCCATCTTTCCTACAGTGGTTGGTTGTTAGCTCCCTGGGTGAACACAGGGACACAGGGGACACTCAGGAGCTGGGCCACTACAGCCAGCACCACCAGCTTTACTCCCACAGCACCCACAGCCTACATGGCAGCTACAAAGCACTGCCTGCAGCACGTGTGCTGCTGCTTCCACCGCTGCCTGCACACAGCGAGGGAAGGAGGAATCCTACTGATCACATCTCTGATCAGCAGAGATGTGGGGAGAAAGGCAATGCCAAACTGCCAGGCAGAGAACAGCTTTTGCCTCGGTGGGCACAACTGCTGCAGCACCCTTCAGTCAAACAGGGAGCCAGCAGCAAGCAAGGAGGCAGGGTCTGGGTGATGCCACCAGCCCAGAATGCTTCTCCCCGAGCACACTGCAAACAGAGCCAGTCTCAGTGGATTTCAAAGGCAAGTCATCGACCCTGGCTCCCCCTGAGAACTGGCACAAGCAGGACTGACAGCCCCAACTCTCTGGCACACACCACATTCGTCCCCCGTGTGTCATTGCACTCAGCATCCCCCCTGAATGCTCTGGGAAACAAAAGCACTCCCAGAAAAGGACTTAAATCACAGAACCATGCAGCAATTAAAAGTCATGTTCATAGCAGAGTCATTAGTACTAATTCTCACACTCTTTACATAGGAGCAGCACATAATAATCACTCCCAATTAAACCACGCTTCTCCAAGGTGCATTAACCACTTCTAGCCATCCGATTAATTGGGCCCATCTCTGCTGCATGCTGCAGCCTCCTCACTCCAGAGGGAAAGCAGACAGTTAATGAAGGTCTTGCTGTGGTTCCAATGCAGGAGCACAGCAATGCCAGCGCTGGCACTCAGGTGCCCACTGACTGCAGGCTGTAGGTTTGGGCACAGCGCATGGTGAAGACACTCAGCAGCCCAGCACACGTCTGCACCCGGGAGGATGAGCTGCTGGAGCCTTGTACATTTCACAGCATCAAAGTCTCCAGAAGATGTGCCCTCCAAGCCTAGCACTGCCATCCAGTTTCCCACTTTACCCCCACTCCCTGCAATCTTCCATCCCACTCTGCAGGTAAGAACAGTGCCCAGTGCTCAGGCTGGAGCCACTGGCACCTACATCACTTCATCACCCCAAGCATTGCAGCAGCCTTGGCCAGTTCTTTCCTCTGCTCTGCTAATGATTCCTGTGATGGGGACACTGGCCAGCTGCCCAGACCCTATACCAGTGTGCCCTGGTCCTGCTGCTCCATTCTTGCTAGGACACAGCAAGTACTTCAGTTCTGCTATCAGCATCAGCTGTGCTGGAGGAAATTGCACAGGGCCTACCTGCTGCCATGATCTGGGGTGAGGGTTTGTTTACTGAACAGGGATGAATGATGCCATGCAAATCTTTCAGGCACTCAGTTCTTCACATTCCTCTTGGCAGAAGTGGAGGTTCCTCCCATGCAGGAGAAGAGGCATCAGTGCACAACAGCAGCAGTAGATGGGCAGCACAGCAAATAGGACACCTAGATATGTGCATGGTAGTCAAAAGACAGCAGAGACACAATGGCAGCTGCACATACAATGGAACCCCAAGGTGCATTCCCTCCAAGAGGTAAGGAGAGACCTTAAAACCAGCTGTCTGCTGACCCTGGGGCTTTGTAACTGAGGACAGAATGATTCAGTGATCTCTGCCACTTCACTGTAACTGCAGTTCCTCTGTGGGAGTAACCACTTGGACACCTGTTGGGGATTAAAGTAATTCCCTTGTGACAGAGGAATTGCCAAGTGCACCCAGCTGAGCAATATCTGTGAGGACTCCAGGGAGCTGAGATACAAAATCGTAAGACTGGGTGGGCACTGGAACCTCAGCAGGGTCCCCAAACCAGAAACACACAGAAATGAAATGGAACAGAAGAGAAAAAGCCTGTTTCTAAGAGGGAGAGGCCTTTTCCAGGAGCCTGTCTGATGAGCTCTGCACCAAGGGGAAGGTGGTGGGGAGGCAGAGGGACACGTGTGGCTGTGTCTCTACAAGGCCATGCCCACGTTGCAGGGAGGGGAGCGCTCTCGTACATCCTCTCCACAGGCATAGATGATGTAGCCTCAGGAGCATGCAGTTATCAAAATGTTATAAATTGGTGCCTTTTAAACAGCGTGGTAATTTGCTAGTCCATTACAGAAGGAGTTGTAGGACACAAGGAGCATGCTATGAAGAATTATCCCTCCTGCGTCACCGCTGACCTCCGTAGTGGAGGTGCTCTCAAACTGCTCCATTATGTCAGACTGCCCTGAGCAAGCAGCCGCCTGTCACCGCTCCTCTGTGTGTCACTGTGCCCCAGGAAACACCACACGCTGCCGACAGCTCCCTCACTGGGGGCATTTGCTGAAGAGGTGCCATTCACCACGGCGTCTGTGTGACCCAAGGTCACCAGGAGATTGGTCCCAGCAGGGAACCCCCATGGCTCTGTGCAGCCATCCCCTGCTTCAGTAATCCAGGTGTCTCTGTAGTCATTGCTGTGAGCTCAGCCAGTTAATTTTAGCACAGTAGTTTCCTTCTAAGAATTCCTCAGGCTTGGACACCATCCCTTTCTGTGTCCCATAGCGTTTGCAGTGCCAAGCCCTGCTAGTGCAGCAGCCAGCAGGAGGGCAACCTGCTCTGCCATCGGTGCTTCCCCAGCGGCACATGCTCCTCTGCGGCTGGAGCGCAGGTAGCAGAGCCCCCTGGCTGCCTTCCTGTTCAGGTCACCTCCTGAGAGTCCTCCATCGCAGCCCTATCACCATCCATCTCCACGATTCCCAAACCCTACAGTTTCAGTGTCAAAGCGAAGCACAGGCTTTCCATACAGTCTACAGCTTCTGTCCAGGTAAAATACAGTCTGAGATACAGACCATCCCCAGTCTCTTTCTCTTAAAGGCTTCTTGAAACTCCTGCAGCTATTGAAGGCAGGGACATAAAACTTCCCTCTATTTTCTGCTAATGAAGAAATGGACAACAGAGGATGGGTCCCCTTTCCCGGGGTCCCCTTTCCCGAGGTCCAAGGCAAATTTCCTTAGAGGGAGCTTCTTAAGTCCAGGAAAGACACACAGAGCCTTCACAGTACCACCTCCAGCATCCCAGAACAGGGCTGCAGCCAGCAGATGGGGATAGAACCAGCTATAGTGGCATCTTTCTTTACAGAAAGAGTGATTGGCCGTTGGAATGGGCTGCCCAGGGAGGTGGTGGAGTCACCATCATTGAAGGTGTTTAGGAAGAGACTGGATGGGGCACTTGGTGTCATGGTTTAGTTGATTAGATAGTGTTGGATGATAAGTTGGACTCGATGATCTCAAAGGTCTTTTCCAACCTGGTTGATTCTATTCTATTCTATTCTATTCTATTCTATTCTATTCTATTCTATTCTATTCTATTCTATTCTATTCTACTCCACTCTACTCTACTCTACTCTATTCTATTCTATTCTGTTCTCCCAGGACCCCTGCAAATGACACTCCTGCAGCAGCCTCCTATGGGTGGTCACAGCCTTGGGATGGGGCCAGCTATCAGAAGCCCCTGACTGCAACAGTCCTTACACAGAGCCATGGAAAACAGGCAGACAAAATCCTTCTGTCTCCCAGAGCAGCACTTCCCTTTCTCTGCTGTGTCTGCTCCTGGGATCTATGAGCTCTGTCTTGTCCCCTCTCAGGTGACTGAACTTTCATATCCCAGCTGGCCTGAAAGCCAGGGAGCAACCCCTGCATTGGGACCCCCTGAGTGGCCACAGATCCTCCATGCTGCGGAGACTACCCTGGTTTGTGTCATTAAAGGCCATTTCCCATAGCCAAGGCTGCAAGCAAGACTCTCCTAACCCCAAGGTCCAGCCAGCAAGGCTCAGTTTATCAGCTCAGTTTGGCAGGAAGCAGCTCCAGGTCTACGCAGCTCACACCAGGAGAATTATGTCTGTTACACTGGGTTTGTGCAAGGCAAAGGGATATTTCTCCTAACCCATGTTTAATTTCTGCACATAAATCCCTCTGAACTTAAACTTCCCATTTATTTTACGGGCTTAGATATTTCCTCATGAGTTGCAGGTGGAATCCATGTCCTGGCACACACATAAAAGCAAATGCAGAAGGAATGTGTCCTAGCAATATATGCATCATCCCTGGAGATAAATCTTTTCTCGCTGGGGAGGAAACCCTCAAGGCTCACACACACAGCAGCTATTCATTTCCCACAAAACATATACATTTCAGGACAAAAATAAACATGTAACTACAGGATGCGTTACTCCCAGGCTCTCTGTTCAGCAGGCAAGGTGACAGTTGCCAATTGGTAGGAAACTGGCTTGCAACTCAGTAACAAACAGCTTATTAAACCCACACCAACACCCAGCACCTGGGGAGCAGGCAGCACCGTGGGAATGCAGTGCGCTCTGCTCTGGCACACACAAACACGAGCTGCTGCTGCTCCTGCTGCTGCTGCTGCACCTCTCTGGGAAAACATAAACCAGCAAAAGCCTGGGGGTCCTCAGCAGCAAGGGGCTGGGGGAATGGAACAGCCTGGCAGCAGAGTTCCCCACAAGCAGTGTTCCCCAAGCATCCGCTCTCCTCCCAGGGCTGGACCCCACAGACCCATTGCGGGGACTGTCAGGGTCCCTGCCGGCACAGGACAGCCAAGAGCGGGGCCAGAGCTGCCCGGTTTGCTGCCTCCACACCCACAACTCTGGCAGGAAACACTGTCAGGAGCTCTGTGGGATCGTGAATATGAATTGCTTTGACCTCACTTAGTCTGATATAGTGGAGTATTAAATCTCTATTTTTCAAGCATTAAGCCTGTGTAATAGAAGGATGCTGCGAGCAATTTGCAGCAAGATGAAGGGATATTACTGTCCTGGGAGACAGACAATCCAACCACATCCACAAATTGATAACAGAGATAGTGGCTTAGGTTCATGCTAGCTATTAATTAAGGGCATGTTTTATGTGGAAGACAATACCAGCTTACACAGGCAGGTACTTGTTGGCCTTCCCCTTCCCGCAGTGAGCAGCATCCCTGGAGCTGGAGCGCAGCCAGGTGGGTTAGCGCACACCTCGCTGAACCTCGGCTCACACGCTCACATCTGAATCTCTGACAGGCAAAATTAATTTCTCAAGCCTTTAGCACAGCAGCTTGAGAGCTGCTGCTCTGCCGCTCAGGAGCACTGCTGGAGCTGCTGCCGCAGGGAGCAGAGTGCCAGCCCTTCTTGCAGGGGCGGCAAAGGCTCGGCCAGAGCAAAGTGTCTGTGCTGGGAGCTCGCACGTCTCTGGCTGCTAATGAGCAGCTAACCATGTCCCAGGCTCTTCCTTTGCCTCAGAACTCACTGCTTCATTATCTGGCTGATCCTCAGCTCTTGGGCAAAGAAATCCAAACATGGGTTTCGTTCCTTCTTGCCTCTCCCTCTCATCTCTGCTGCTGACAGCTTCCCACTCAGCCAAGGGCTGCGATCCCTCTCCCACTCGATGCCCTCAGCAGGCTTTCAGTGCCCATCCCCTGCAGTGGGACTCTCAGCACATCCATTAATCGACTCGGGCTGATTATAAGGCCACTAACTCCCATCCTAACTACCAATAGAATGTTACCCTTTTAGAACCTTTTTCTTCTTGCCCTGGAATTTAGCACCCAGCCTGCCCCATGCCCTGAAAGCTGTCCCTCACACTGGTGTGACAGACCCACTGCTGCTCCTGCTTCTCTCAACAAAACCTCTCCCATGTCTCACCTGAGTTGCCTGAGCAGAGCTAGCCTATGAAGGGGGCACTTGCCCTCAGGGACCCAGCAGCTGCCCATAGCACATCACAAGGTGAGTATCACAAAGGGCAAGAGCCAGGAGCTGGGGTGTGCAATGGCTCCCAGGAGCAAGAAGTCTGACTGGTACCCCTGGGTCTATCTGGCTGGTGGAGCCACAGGCATGGCAAACCCAGAGCACTGGTAACAGAACAGTGCCAGAGTGCTCTGCTGGAGGCTGTCTTCCCTACAGGGTGTTGCCCAAAAGGTTGTGTAGAGCCAAATAATGCAGGGCAGCAGTGGAAGTGGGTATAGAATACTGCAGGAAATGGCATAGAAGTCCTGAGTGACAAATAATTTAAAGCATCCGTTCTCATGAACAGGCACCTACAGACAACTGAGGCAAATAAATCAATGGGGTAGGCTAGGGAGTCAGGAGAGATTTATTCTTTTCCAGATGGGATTAGTGAAGAGCTGGATAATTGATGACATGGCAAGGACAGATGGCTTCAGAGGGTAGGCTCCTGATGACATTGCTGCCCACCCCAAAACTGCTGTGTTGTACCCCCTCTTCAGGACCACATCAGCAGCCTGCAGCCCACATCTGACTGCGGTCACCCCATCTGCAGTGTCTCCATTAAAAGCCTGATACAGGCCTGGTTGTGAAACTAAGACTTGTCCTGGGATGGCAGCGGTCACCAGCCCAGCAAGTGTAGGATCTCTGTGCTCCTGCAGGTTCCACAGCCATGCCCACACCCTCGCTGCTCTCTGAAGGCAGTGCCTGAGCTGCTCCTCGGCACACTGCGGATGGCAGTGTCCCAGGCTGCCTGCTGCAGCTCAGCTGCGCGTCTGATCTCGGGTGAGGAATTTCTCTTTATACCAAACTGTCTATTCAAGTCATAAAAACAGGCTTTTTTTCCTTCTGTAAGTGCAACACTTTTCATATTTTTACTTCCAGCTGTCTAGATAGTATTTCACTTTTTTCATTTCTAGTGCTCACTCTCAGTTATTTAATGTGAATTTCTAGGGCACGGTGCCCTTAGCAGACATCAGAGCAATATAACACAAGAAATCAGATATACACTGTTCCAGGAGAAGGCAGGAACAAAAAGACAAACTAGGTTGTTAATACATATGGTGCTTTTGATTCATGGAATATAGAAAATTGTATTTGATTATATCTGTAATGGATCCTCATAACTTTAGATTAGGGTTATGCTGATGGCCCAACTAATGGACAGTTTATTGCAGGAAAAGATTTCATCCTCTCATTTATTTCTTTCCATGGTATCAATTACTTTGAATGTTTCAATGTCTCATTTCTCTGGATGTTTATTGCTTGATTTTCCTTTCTAACACCCCTACACACACACAATGCCTCTGGTGTTCCTCTGCTAAGTTGCAGGAACTACAGTTTGTGTGTTCCCAGAGTCCAGAAGCTCCCACAGGCACCAGCTGCGTGGGTTAGAAGATCTGCATTCATGGCTTGCAGTTACTGAAGTCATCACAGCGTGTAAGCCATGAGGTAATGGAGTCAAGGCTCTCTTAGCAGACCTGTGGATGCTATCGGGGGGGGGGGGGGGGGGGGGGGGGGAAATAATAAATTAAAAGGCTTATTAAATTAACCTGTCTAAAAAGCAAAAGGAACACACAGGAGTGCTGCCTGTGAGACTAACAGCAAATGTGATGTGAAAAGAGACTGCAAGTGAAGATGGTTTGGTGGAAAGCATCTCATTTTCAGTCAACTTACCCTAGTAAGGCTCTGAAGAATAGAATCATTAAATTATTACTCTCTGAAACAGTGCAGAAGGACCTTGTAGGAAACACCTGTGTGCCAGGGAAGAGTTTAGGAGCTTGTGGCAGCACCAGAGATGTCACCTATTGATCTGAGGGCAGGGAGCAGAGGCTGATGGATCTATTTATATTTTTTTTTTTTACTTTCCTGGCTGTAACCATGTCTGAAATCCTCTCTAGGAAAAGCAAACCAAACCACCTTGCAGAGAAAATCACCACCTGTATCACATGTTAAATACCAGCCAAGCTGCTTGACACTGGCGATTTTGGGATGATCTCTGAATATATTTGCTTTATTGAAGCATGCTCTGCCTCACTCCAGGTTGGGTACCTGCCACTCAAGGGGTGCCATGATGTCAGTCTCCCTGAAGAGCAGCAACCCCCAGTCAGGAACATGCCAAGTTTTGAGGACACTTGTCAGGGCTGCTGGCTGGCACAAGTCAGAAGGGAGCACGTTTCACAGAGTGCCCATCAGTGAGGACTGGTTTTGTTTTACCTGCAGCTAAACCCTTTAATTTCTTCAGGGTAGGGGATGAAGAGGTTCTTCAATCTTGATGTGCTTTACTGTCACAGCCTTTATTTCTCGGAGAATGAGAAGAGCCTGACATCAGGGACACAAGATGTGTGCCCAGGAGGACAAGGCTGTACACTGGCCACAGTAAGAGGTGGTTTTGGTGGCAAGACAGGATCACTACATCCTGCCCCTGCACTGTCCTACAGCCTTTCACCCCATGCTTTGGTGGAGACCCTACTCAGCACTGCAGACCCCTGCACATAGCTTCCCCAGGGACACAGCGGGGCCAGGGGATGTCTCACATGGGGAGGAAGAAAAGCAGATCCCCATCAGGCCCCTCACACAGGAGAAGCCCCTGGGAGCCAGGAATATGGCATTGCCTCGCCCTCAGCTCAGGCACACACGGGCTGCATATTATTGCTACTCCAAGAAGAGAGCTGGATCCACTTATTTTTTTCATTAAAATGCAAATTAATTTAATAAAATGTGGAATTGTAAATTAATGAAGCACTTAAAAATTCTACATAATACAAGGCTAATACTTACTCTGTAGAATCTCCTCCAGTTAATATCACCAGTAACGCTCCTGAAGGGGGACCAGCCTGGCGGCTCCTCCGATCTAAACCAGCCCCCTTCTGACTGGGGATGGGATCAGAGTTCGGGAGCAGGAACGACGCCTTTTTAGCACTTCCCAGCCCCAGGGGCATTGGAAAGCCTGCCTGCCCCATCACGTCTGATGAGTGCAGGAGCAGGGTCATTTCCCTTCCCTTTAAACCAGCAACGGATCCCTGCCATTTACTGCGCCCCGACAGCTCACACGTGGGATCTGGGGGCTGCTGCCCCGAGCAAAGCTCCAACCGTGAGCTGCCCTCCCACGAAGTTCTGCAGCAACAGCATCACAGCTGCCTCCAGGCACTGAGCTCCCGTGGAGGCTTTGGGCACAGACTGTGGAGCCACCAGGATATATTTTCTTTATGCTCTAATGCAAAGTGCCAGATTCGGGTATCGGCTCCTGTTCGCAGGCTGTGGGGGCTGCCCCTGGTGAAGAGCTGGCAGCCAGCCCCACCTTGTCATGCTTGCAGACAGATGAGCCACTGCACATCCTCCCGGCAGCAGCTGGATTCACAGCAGCACAACACACACACCCCCCCCCATCCTCAACGTCGTGTCCCTTGGCTGCAGGGTGAGAGCAGACAGACAGGAGAAAGTGCTTTGCCCAAGGCTGGCAGGGAGTCAAACATTGCTTAGATGCTACCTTCAGGGCAAATCTGGCTCAAGGAAACATAAGGTGACCTTGACTGCCCAGGTGCAAGGCTTGTTCTCAGCACCTTCCCTTTCTAACTCATACTTCTATGGAAACACTGCAGAAAAACCACTCCTTTAGAAAATTCACCTTTAAAATAAAGCAGAAGCAGCCACACACTGAGAAAATGCTGGGCAAAGTGAGCATCCAACAGGATCAATCCCTCCTGATTTGCAGGTCCACATCTGAGCTCATCACCTTCTGATTTTACAGCAAAAGGAGAGAAAAGGCAATCCTGAGAACAATTCAGTTCATCCTAAAGTAAGGATCTAAAGCAGGTCAGGCAAACCACACCAAAACATTGCCCTTGCCCCCATGCCAGCTATAAAGGTTGTCCAGGCAGAGAGCTTTACAGAGACATGGTACCAGTCCAAGTGCAGAGCGAGGTGACATGAATCCTCCAGCTCACCTCTCTGCCCATCCCATGTTCCCACACCTCAGCCTTTCCAGCATGGAGCCCCTGGTCACACACAGAGACCCATGGCTGCATCCACAGGCCCACAGCCACATGTGGAGCCCCACGGCCACACATGTTGAAACCTCTGTGACCAGATGTGGAGTCCTGTAACCACCCATGGAGCCCCAGGGCCATATGCAGAGCCACCTGGCACCCTCCGGCCACAGCACACGAAGCCCCACCAGACCTGTGGGGTCTCTCTGCCACTCGGGGACCTGCCAGGCTCCTTTTCCTCTGGCCACCGAGCAGGGCCCATGGACCAGGCAGGCTGAGTGCTGGCGCTAATCACCCGCCACACTCATTTATTGCCATGTATACACCACTGCCAGGAACATTATCCCTTAAATAAAGCTCACCCACCCTATTATTGTAATGTCAACTCTGAACCTCTCAGATAAGCCCTGCAGACAATTTATAATTACACAGAAGTAGCTCTTGTAGCTGCACCGAGGGGCCATCAGGAGAGGATTTTGGTCTTTCACAGAGCTGGTGCTTGACAGGTCTTTTTGCTGTTATTTCATCTTGACAGCTCCTTGCCACCCAGCCCCTCCTGTGGCTCCACATTCCAGCTTCGCTGTGATCTCAGGTGAAGAGAGCACATAATGGGCAATAATTGTGGGCGATTACTGTTTACTTGTTAACTTTGCTTGGCAGCTCTGATGGATGCAGGCCCTGGCATGTTCCCTTCATCCCCTGCAGCACTGAGGGTGAACTGGTGCTTAATTCAAAGGCTGAAATCTACGAGGGAAAAAAAAAGACGACGAAACCCATCATTAAATTTCTCTTAGTGCCTATGTGCATAATTCATCCAAACACCATCAAATATAAATGGCCTTGTGTCAGGACAAGCAGCACAAGCAGAGCAGATCTGGCCTGCTCAGGATCAGCAGCTGAGATCTGGCTCCAACTGCTCCTGAGTGGGACATGGTGGGAACCAGCAGCCCCCAGCCTCTGCCCAGTGCCCAGCGGGGCTGGCAACAGTACTGGGCCTGCTGTCAGGAGGAAAAAGAGGAGGGGAAAAGAGGAAAATGTTTGTTTTCAAAGCCCAGTCAGTATTTACATACACAGGAGAGGTGAGACGTGGTGGGGGAGAGGCAGCAGGTGGGCAGAGCAGGCAGGCAGGGTGAGCAGAATGGGCAGGGTAGGGCAGGGTGAGCAGGCAAGGTCCTGCCTGCAGAACCCCGTGCTGCAGCAGAAGCCCAACCCCGATGCTGCTGCCCCTCATGCCCTGATAGTCTCAGATCCCACCACAAAGCCACCTGCTCACAGTGGTCCAGTATTCACTGGCTGGGTACTTTTCCACAGCCTTCTACAAGCATTTGTCCCAAACTCTCCTTGCTCCCTGCTAGTGCCTGAGTTCTGGGAGCCGAATGGATCAGCTCTCATGCAGCACTCATGTGCAGGGACCCATCCCCTTTCCACACACACACACACACAGATGTTCATCCACAGTGGTTCAGCAGAGGCCTGCAACAAGTTGGCTAGAAAGTTTTTGGGTTGTTTTGTGTTTTTTTTTTTTCCCCCAGTTATTTGAAAAACACCAACTTATTTAATAAATCACAGCAAGTTGTTTTGCAAAAGTATCCTTTGAACTATTAGATATTATTGTGAATGCCAATTTTTCTTCCCACCTTATGGCAGGATAAAGATACCCCACTCAATTTTCATCAAAAGCACATGAAAGCAATCAAGGCTCCTGTAGTTTCTATGGAAATAAGGGATGCAAATTGGGATTGCGTGGTGCCTTTTTTCTTGAATTTATCCATAAAAATGCAAATACTCTTCAACAGATACTGAAATATTTGCCTTGTTCTAAGGGAGACAAAACATACAGACGAGGCGCTTTTGTCCACTGGCTCTCCTGGCAAGGAGATTTGACAGCTGGTGGAGCACGTCAGAGAGGAAAGAAGGGCAGAGCTGGCTCCGACAGCCCCAAGGGTTGCAGCTGGCTCTGGGCAGGACCCTCCCCTACCAGGTTCTCCTGCCCTTCCCCACAGCATGCCCTAACCCATCCACGAGGACCATGCAGATCTCTGCCCGCAACACAAGAACTTGCCAGCCGCTCTGGTGCCGAGTTTAAAGTGCAATGTCACCTCTCTGCTGTGGAAAACAGATGAGCAAAAGGAGCAGCAGAAACAAATCACATTTGTGATGCATCTGCTTTACTTTCCTGCCAGCCACTTGAGAAGAGTGCACAATGGAGGATCTCCTGCTCCTCTGCTAGGTCTCATCTTGTCCTGCAGCAGGGACTGATCAAAACCCAGCAGCAGGAGGTTTAATTAATTCCCTTTCAAACCGAAGGATACAGAATAGTTAATGCTAGCAGAGGTCTTTGGGTTATTCCCCGAGGTGCTCTCCCGCGCTCTCCTCTTTCTCAGCGAGCTGGATGATGTGCTTCTCACAGCACTTGCCCATAAATAATCAAACAGCTCCAGGAAATGCTGATCCACAGCTCAGCCCCTTGCCCCCAGCCAGGTCTAGGTGCCAAGTGCTGCAGCCCCACTGCCATCAGGAGCCCTCACAGGAGCCGGAGCTCATCCCTGGTGCTCAGTCTGCTTGTGGACTTGGGGAAATTGAAAAGGTCAAGGAGTGGTATTTTGGATCACTCTTGTTTGCCAGAATTAATGACAGACCCTGGCAACTCACCTAGTAAAACTCCAAATGTGAAGCAGAGCATGCTGCAGCTGCACAGTTATAAACTTGCCATTAATTAATTGTGCTGTCACTGTACGCACCTGAGAACAACAGCTAGATCAGAGAGCTGAGCAGAGATCAGAATGATTAGTAGATCACTTTACTTACAGTTGAAAGCACCAATTAGATACAGCAAAGACATGGCTGGGCTCAGCTGCTTCCACTAGGAGAGAAGTCACTCAATTGACTGGGAAGCCTGAGGTTTGCAGTACACAGAGAGGAGCTGTGATGGTCTGGTCATCAATTTCTCCTCTCCAAGGGTGCTGAACCCTGCTCTGTGCCTGTTACAGTCTTAACAACAGTCACACCTTGGGCTGAAAGGGGCCAGATGAGTTCCAGTTGCCTGTCTGGTTTTGCAGACCCAAAGGACCTGCTGAAGTGGGGCCTGAGAGTCCCAGCAGAACTTGGAGCTGGTGGCTACCTCCTGCCCATCACCTGACTGCTGGTGGTGGCAGTGTATGGTGCTCCTGCCTGCAGAGGCATTCTGCCACCTGCCACACAGACTAATAGAGATTTCCTAGAGCTTGTGTCCAGCTTGTGCCCAGCATGTGGGCAAACCTGTTAGTGGCTCTGGTGCCTGTTATCCAGTAACTGTTTCCCAAGGTGGAGAAGGTGTTGGGCTCTTTGAAATGCAGCAGCTTCCACACCTGCATTACCAGACACCATCACAAGCTGCTGTAAACTGACTTAGCCAAGCACAGCTGAACTTAAGGTGCTGATTTATCATTTTCCCTGAAGTTATTGGGAAATTACATTCCAGCTGCTCCTTAGAAGGCTCCAGGAGGGGCTTGTCCTTCTCTCTAGATAGCCTCTCCCTGAGTGGAGAAGTGGGGAGTGCTGGAGGGTTTTTAAGTTTCCAGTGGTGGATTGTTGTCTTTGGGAGAGAAGTGCTGCAGCTGAACCCAAACAGAGGAGCTCACTGGAGGAACTGCTCATTGATTCTTGGCATACATTAAGCTGGATGCTATGTTTGTGGCTGCAAACAGAGGCTCTGAAGATGGTCTGACCGTACACCAATATCAGGCTGAGGGACACTGGCCCTGCCAGAGTCAGTCCTGTGAGCTCCTCACACTCCCTGCACTCCTCATCAAGCACGCAGCCCACAAAGCCAGAAGAATCTGCCCCAGAAAGGGCTTTGCTGGACTCCACTGACAGCATAGGAGAGAAGGCACCAAGAGGCCAGACCAAGGAGATCTCCTGAGGAATGGGTTCAGAGCAGGTACAGCTGCTAACCCCACCCAGAGATGATTCCCACTCCCTGGTGAAACAATGGCACAGACCCAGGGAAGGGACCGCAGCACCGTGGCCAGACGCTGGCTGCTGTACACGTACTTGGTGTCCTTCCTTAGAGGTACTTCAGCAGTGAGCTTTGTCTCCATTGTCTCCTGTTTGTCACATTGTTTAATTTCTCTTTTTAATTGAGTCAGACATTGTTTAATTTCTCTGTTTAATTGGCTCAGACAGAGAGGCTGCAGGCAATGTCATTCTCACATCATCCCTCAGAACCGTTGCAGGCATGAGGGTGACATTATTGGTCATATGCAGCCAAGTTCTGCAGCATCCCTACAGACCCACACCCAGCTGGGACTGAGGAGGCAGGAGCAGAGGCAGACATAAATCATAGATGTTTGCAGGACAAAGGCTATTAGCAGGGTGCCATTCTGGCTTGTGCAGGAACCGCTTTCATTTAACACCCATGCCGACAAGTGAGACAGCAGGTGGAATGAGAATTCAGCACAGCATACAGATGACACCACTATTTACATCATTTAAATCCAGAAGTGCCTGAAGGGACCTTCTGAGGCATCTCACAATGTGAGGGGAAAACAGGTAAAGAGAGAGCCACAAAATCCTGCTGCAAACCTGGAGTCTCAGAGCAGCACTGCAAGGTCTGCCTGAGCCCCGTGGCTCTCTGCATTGATACAGGTTCAGCAGAGTCCTGAAAAGATGCTGAACAAATATTCCTTTGTGCTTTAAATGTCTTGCACCTAGCATGCCCTCTGCTTGTCCAGTCCCATGAATTACTTGGCCAGATGTATTTATCTCTCTAGGTTCAACAGGGACAATACAACAGCCATGTCACCAAGCCTGGCTTGACAGACCTGGGTGCTTTGGGAAGTTCTTTTCCACCCTGGTTTGGGGTGGATGCTGGACAAAACTGGATCAACTATGAAAAATGCAAGTTCAGAGTTTCCCTGGAGGGCTGCCAAGTGTTTGGAGACCTGCAGCACTGCTTGTGGAAAAGATTTGTAATAGCTTTGACCTCCGTGGGGCCTGTGCAGTCTCCTTTTTGATAAAAGTGTACGTGGAAGAGTTCTGGAGGAGAGCTGAAGATAACACCGATGCTCTGCAGGCTGCTGAGGGAACTGCAGAGAGCTCTTCAGCATCCCGGAGTATTGCTCCAAAGTTAAGGCCATTAACATCACCTGCCACTGGGGGCTGGCAGTTTATCAGAGGGAAGGGCAAATAGTTGCTGGTCAGGAGGCAATACAAATATTTGTTACTGCAGATGACTTACAAATAAATCATTCAAAATGATAAAATTAATCAGACAATCCATGTGACAAAGAAGTGGCTGAGCAGCTCTGCCCGAACCTCTGTGGCCAGCCAGGTACTCCAACAGGAATCCCTGAAGCTCGTGGAAAGAAGCAGCACTTTGCCATGGGACAAGCAGGCACAGATCACAAACTGTCCAGCTCCAGGCTCCAGACCAGGGGGCTCCAGAAGCTGCCAGAGTGAGGGCAGCCCCAGCTCCGGGCAGAGCGAGAGCAGCCGTGGTCCAGTGTGCCACACGTGGGTGGCCCTAGGACAGCTCATCCTATGACACCTGCAGAGCCGGCTGGTGCCCCTCACTCACTGGGCACTGACAAGCAGACCCAGGCCTCTTGCCAACCATGGGACTGTCACCAGCCAGGGGTCTTGCATCCCTTTCAGACTGCGCCAGGCTAACCTGATCAGGGGGCTGTTGATTCCCCACACCACAAGCGAGTGCGTGCCAGTCTCGTCGCTCTGTGTACATTGTCTCTCATCTGTATTCAGCACGTCACCAAAACGTGGAGAAGAAAATAGCCCCTGAAAATAAAAGTGTGAGAGATAGGAGGAGACACCAGCCATGAAGAAAGCAAACAGCTCCCTGCCTGTGCTCCAGCTCCCAGCACCGCTGTCACTCCCACACCCTCTGTACAGCTCTTAGTGGGTTTGGACTCATCAATGTTCAGAAACATTAATATAATCTGCTCTGAGAAGTGCACATATTATCCATACTGAAATGTAAAATAGGCAAGAAGCAGCATATTTTTGGTGATATTTCCCCCCCTCCTTTGTGCATTTTAGCTCAGAACAATCCAATATAAAACTGACAATGCTTGCCCCCAATAGCTTTGATGGCAGTTTGCTATTATTTTTACAGTCTGGTCTCAAAGGATATAAAGGGCACCACATTACACTCAGCAGTGAAGAATCCCAGAGCTTTTCCTTTAGGTGATTCCAGAATGAGAAGCATCATCCAAGATAGCTGGAAGTAAATGTCTTTCTCAACCCCCTTACCCATGATCACAGGCTGCCGCGAGAGCACGAGTTAGTGAGTGGGACAATGAAGATTTCCCCACCACACAAGGATGAGGTTCCCCAGCAGATGGTCTCTTTCTTTAACCAGAGTGGCTGGAAGACCTCTAAATGCCAGGAATGGGGAATGCAGCCACAGCAATGGGGACAAGCTGTTGTGGGAGTGTTAGATCTTGGTGGCGAGATTGCAGGCTGGTAGGACCTAGATCCTCATGTCATTAATGGGCATCGCTGCTGGAAAGCTGCAGGATCATTAGATCAGGAGGTTATCAGCAAAACAAAAAAGAGCATTTCCCAGAGGCTGCTGCCCCCAGGCAAGGGAGAGTCCCCACTCTGGGGGAGAAGGGGCCAGCCCACAGAGCCCCACAGCCCCTATAACTGGCAGATACCTGCCAGAGAGGGGTGCTGGGAACAGGTTCATATTTCACACCTCTCGCACCTTTATCAGAAACATTAACTCCTCCTGGGCTGAGAAGTTGGCAAGGACGTGAGGATCTCTTGACAAGAAAAGATGTTAATGCCTCATTTGCATATTTTAGGGGGAAGCTCCCTATGAAATCGCATAAGAGCAATTTTCCTGCAGTCTCCAAATCCCCAGCCACTTCCAGCTGATGCAAATAAAATCTTGTTATTCAGCTTACAGCAGAAGACTCCAGCACCTCCCTCCGGGACAGGAGGATTATCTAAAGCCAGGAGGAGAAATTGGCAGGTCAAACTTCCCCTCATATCCAACAATTTCATGGTTTGATTTTTATCGAGAAGGAGTTTTAACGTGGCAAACAAAACAGCAACAACCCTGCCAAGCACCGTGCTGCCACGGTGCCCACGGCTCGGGAGAGAGGGGATGCAGGCGCAGGGGGTGGAGCTGGGAATAGATGGTTGAGGCTCAGCAGTGTGGTGGAGGGACGTCCCATCCAGAGGAGCGTCTGCACAGCCACAGCCACACACATCCCCTCAGCCAGGGCTGCATCAGCCCCAGAGAAGCTCAGCAAAGGCTAGATCTGGAGATGAGGGTGCTGCTATGCCCTGGGCTCTCTGGCTGCCAGGGCAGGTCCAGGCTGGCATGCAGAGGAATTTTCTGGGCTGCTGTGGATATTTTCTACTCTGTCAACCTTTTATTTAAATGACATTTGGCTGCAGTGCTAAAAGTACAATATTGAAAATCAATAAGTGGAAAGTGTTTGAAAGCCAATCTAAATCAAATATTACAATGTACTGAAGTTAATCATCTGAAATTAACCTTATAACTGCTTGAATCACTCTAATCTATAAAGCAAATCAATATAGGCATAGCAGACCCTGCTCCAAGCTGCTGTCTCTACCAGCTGACCATGCAAATAGAAAATAATAGCCAGTGGATGTTGATTGCTGCTTGTTACAGGTTAACACTTTGCATGGGGCTGAGATGGTCAGACAAGGGTTCCCTGAGGAAACTTGGCCATGAGACACAGGCAAGGGCTCCTGCTCCAGAGAGGCTCTGCAGCAGCTAAGTCCCCAGGTCACTCTGGTGGCAGTTGATTCGGGAGCACCCACCGGAGCCATGAGCGACTAACAGCCTGTTTCATGAGGAGAATTGATTGTCCCTGGATGAAACAGCTGCTTGAGCACAGCAGCCTGCAGTCTGCACCCTTTCAGGCTCCAGCTCAGTCTCAGGCTACACCCAAGGAGTCGCTGGAATCCTGTTGGCCATCAGACCCAGCTCTAGGCACCCATCATGGACACAGGCACGTGAGTCCCCACCAGCATTACCAGCACAGCAAGGCACTGTGCCCACAGCAACCCACCCAGCACAACCACAGGCTGGCTGCACTGCACCACGCCACACAGGTGTCCCAGACCACATCACAGCTGTGGTCCCAAACAACCAGCGCTGATGGGGCAATGATGCCTCCCAGGGAACTCCTGACTGGGGCACTGCTGGCTGCATCCCTTCTCCCAGCAAGCAGCCCCAAAGGCCAAGGTGTTACTAACCCACCCTGCCAGAAGCTGCAGCCCAGCAGCAAGGGACACAGAGAGACCACCACTCTGTCTGCCACATCTCCAAAGTGGCCATCAGCACAGCACCTGCTGGGAGGCCCTGGGATGTGACAGTGATAAGTGCTTTGATAGCAGATAGAAGCTATAAATAACAACAGCTTCTCTCAAAAACCTCATTTTGAAATAATGAAGCCATTTCAAAAAGTGACAAGAGTCTCAAATGTTGATAGTAAAAGCTGGGGGAGGCTCTTTTTGAAGTCTCAGGAACAGATGCAAGGAATGAGATCTCAGCAGCAACCTGCACAGCCTCCAGAGCCCAGGATTAGTCAGAGCCAAGCAGAGCAATCACAGGCCTTTCCAGATGCTCCTCGTGGGCCCCAAATTCAAAGATGAATGAAGGTTCATGAGCAGATGCCATTGCCCAGGGACACTTTAAACTGGCCCTGCCTGTGCTCAGAAGCAGCAGCAACACTTGCCCCTCGCTGGCAGATCTCCCCATGCACACCAGCAACCCCAAGGTAAAAATATTTTCTGCATTACAATGAAAGGAGAAGCAGTTTCCCAGCTACCAGTCTGGCATGTGTCAGCCCCACCTCTTCCTGATTCCCCACCCAGGCCAGTCCATGCAGGTGCAATATCTGCACAGTCCCACCAGCATCAGGAGTATCTCAGTGACCATCTCCAAGTCCAGAGTGGTGGCTGCCAGGACATTGTGAGGTGGTGGATAACACATGGTGAAGGGAAGGCAGCAATGGCTGCACCAAACACCTCCTTTCCTCTCTGACAGGATGAAGTTGGAAGGAAACAAAAATTCTGATTCATCACCTGGGTGCAGGACTCAAGGCTGGGCTCAGGGTAGCTTTGCTTTTTCTTTTCAGTCTCCTAAAGTTTGTGAGAGTATTGCTGTGACCTTAGAGGGAAGGGACCTGCATGGCACTTGATGGCCCTGGCATTTCCAGGCTGCTGGCACAGCTGCACAAGAGCCAAGGGACACTGTTTGGGCCAGATCGCCACTGCCCCAGGGGCAGGCAGGGCCCAGAGGGATCAGCCTGTGCCAGAGAAGCTCAAGCCTCAAACCTGTGGAATGTCTTGGAGGAGAGCAGTGGGGACAGACAAACAGACCTCAGCAGACAGACAGCCTGCAGCAGCAGCGGGCACATCCCCTGCACACCCATGCAGCCTGTGGCAGCAGCTCCCCCTCTACTCACAATTAACCTTTCACTCAACCTCTGTTTCTACAGCTTTCCCTGCCTTTCATCTCAGGCTGTAAGTGATGTGCTGCCCCAGCAAGAAGGAGCACCACCAGTATGACAGAAGCCAAGCCAGAAGCAAAGACACCTGCTGGGCAGCTGGAGATGCTGTTTGAAGCAGCAGGTTGCCACAGAGTGGTTAAGATCAGCCCTTTAGTACTGGGACCACGTTTTAATGAGCACCCTGCCATACAGATATCTTCTAGCTTCCTCTGCAAAGGACTTCCACAATCCTCCCTTGTCCTTTCCCAAGGGGCCACTGAGATGTGTAAAAAATGTCTTCATTTTTTTAATACCTTAAGCTGAAAGGGTTTTAAATACCTGGGAGCTTTCTCAGTGCTGAAGGATCTCTTCTTTCTTTAGATTACCAGGAGGAACAGCATTTCCAGAATCAATACTCAGAATTTAGAAACCCCTCTCCAGGTAAGGAAGCTCTCCAGGGATCACCAGCAGCAGCAGATTTCTGTCCCAGCTGCAGCAGGGGCAGCCCCAAGATCTCTGCAGCACTGGCTCCTGGTATTTGCATCACAACCTATTTGAGACTCTGAGCTCTGAGCAAGGGTATGTGTTTAACTGAGTGTGGGTAAAGCACAGAGCAGCCAGGACAGAAGATCTGTGCCTGCTGAAGCCATGAGCTCTTGCCACAGCCCAAGGAGTGCAGGGGGAAAAAAGGTCACAGAAATGGCAAATGTTAACAGCCAGGGCTGGCCCAGCCAGAGCTCAGGGGAAGGAGCCCTTGGGCTAGAAGAAGGGGTGCCACAGCCTGCAGTAGGGTTTTGTTGCTGTGCTCCTGCCTCTGACCCACAGCATCTCCTTCACAGACCCTCAGAAAGGGGAACTGGGATAAAACTCCCTGGAGCTGGCACTGCATTGAGCTCCTCATCACCCACAGAAGGCCCAGCATCTCTCACTGACCTGTGGAGAAGGGTTAGGCTTGGCAGCCTTTCCTCCACCTCCCAGCCAGTTCTGCCAGCACGCCCCAGAGCACTGAGAGGCACTGCAGAGATGAACTGGGCGTGTCAGCAATCACACAACTGTAAAACAGAAGGCAGGCTCTTGCCCAATGTCACTAAAACCATTTACTGCCTGTTGGAGGGGACGGGTGTCCCATTAAGAAACCGAAAGACATCCTGGCTTTCTTCAGCCTCAGGGCTTGGAAGCATGAAGCATTTACTGCCTAATTAAATTTTAATATACTGGCAGAGCACAGCTCTTCTTGTGAATCTGCACTGGCCAGCGTGCCAGATTGTGCAGAAAAAGAGCAGGCTGGAGCTGCCTGCGGCCACTGGTGCCCGCTCCCAGCTGGCACCGCAGGGACGCAGCAGCGGCGGCCGTGACCTCAGCTCTCCAGAGCTGCCATTCGCTTCCACACGTGGGTGAACCACCCAGGGAGTTCAAAAAATACTGCAGTGGAGGGGGGGAATCAAAAGCAAACAACAAAAAGCCTAGGCAGCAGCACCGTGATGCTGGAGGAGAAGACGGTGGCTCTGGCACCAGCCCACTGCCTGCACACACTTGCAGGAGTTCTGCACTTCGGTTTGTTATTTATTCTTCACACTTGCTAACAGGCTACATCTGAAGCCAAGCAGCTTTCTCCTCCTAGCAGTGCTGCTCTTTTTCACTTGTTAACTGAGGACTCCCAGGAATTCTGTTTGTTTTTAAGGGGCAGATGGCTGCCAGAAGGGCTCCCCCTGCCCCAGGGAGAGGTTAACACCTTGCACCAGCTTGCAATGTCCTGGGCACATGATGGGAATTGCTCTCCTCATGCTCCCTTTTCTGCCCCAGCAACATCTGCTCTGCAGCACATGGTCTCCCTTATCTGTGACCCACGGAGCTGGAGTGGTCTCTTGCTTGTCCATGTTTTGCCAGGCCAGAGCTCTGCACAGGGCTGAGCCTTCCTAAGAAAACCTGCTCCTGCCTCTCCCAGTGCCTGCTCTGCTGCTCCACACACCAGGACACAGAGAGCCCTGTGGGAAGCTCACCACTCCTGGATGCCCCTTCTTATTTCTGCCATGACCCCAGCCCATATCTAAGTGCTCTCAACTCCTTGTGACATGATGGAGATCAGGAGCCAAGTTCCATCCCAGCCTGGATGCAGCCCTCTGCACAGGCATGCCATGGCAAGCACACTGTTGAAGGTGCCAAAGGGCCAGGGCCTCCAGCTGTTATTTCATTGGTCAAAAATGCCTGAGAAGCACCCTGGTGAGAGCAGCCCCTGACAGGTAGTGAGGACCAGAAGCAGGTCCCAGTGCTAAAATCTCTGATTTTTAAGTGGGTGAGTCAGATGTTTTCATTGTGCCACAGCTCTCCCACCATGAAGCTGCCTGCAAGAAATGTTCACACAAGCCTTCCAGTGCACTGTGCTGAAATAGGGTGCTGTCAAAACAGCAGATATTTGTGCAGCTGCCACAAGGAGCTGTTATTATTGTGTTTTTCTTTAATAGAGAGACAAGTGTGCACAGACTGCAGCAATTGGCTGCGGTGGAGGTGCTGGGAAGCAAGAGGGAGCTGGGAGAGAATGATGGCCCAAGGCTGCCACAGGCACTAGACAGAAACAAAGGGCTGGGTTTCAGGTCTGAAGCAGAGCTAAGCCAGAGCATTCCCGATGGCCACAGGTCCCAGTGCCTTTGGAAATGCCTGGCTCTGAATGCAGCAGGGTGGTGTGCTGAGGTACAGACACCCCAGCCCTCTGTCTCCCAAAGGCTGGACACTGCTTCCTTTAAGCACACTCAGCCTTCCAGCGCTCCTCCTGGCCTGCTTGGGGCTTTGCAGGCACAGCCACCAGCCCAGGAGCTTTGGCAGAATGAAGAAGAAAGCCTGTTCCACGCAAAGGCATCAGCCATACACCCAGCTCCAGAAAAACACCTGTTGGGAATGCTGGAGTCAAAGCAGAGCTTGCAGTAGCTGCTGCCCTCTCGCCCCACAGGTGCACAAAGACACAGAGGCAAACACCCCCAGACAGTCACACAGGCACACAAAATGCCAGGCAACTGAGTAACTAGGCAGGGTTTCAGTCCAGCCAGGGAACAGCCGGTGTTGGATCAATATTTTCCACAACAGCCACTTCCATGTGATAAATGCACTTATGGAGAAGAAGAACAAATTAACCTTCTGCTACAGATGGCAGCTACTGCCAGGGGGAAAAAAAAAAAAAAGAAAGAAAAGGGGAAAAAAAGATGGCTCAATTCAGCAGGGAAGGGCCACAGCCAGGGATTCCTGCAAAAGTGACCATATGAGGCAGCACTGATGAGAATCAGGCTCAGCAGTGCCCACCACCTATGCACAGGGCAGCTGAAACCAAGCCTGAGGCAGCACTGATGAGAATCAGGCCCAGCAGTGCCCACCATCTATGCACAGGGCAGCTGAAACCAAGCCTGAGGCAGCACTGATGAGAATCAGGCCCAGCAGTGCCCACCACCTATGCACAGGGCAGCTGAAACCAAGCCTGAGGCAGCACTGATGAGAATCAGGCTCAGCAGTGCCCACCACCTATGCACAGGGCAGCTGAAACCAAGCCTGAGGCAGCACTGATGAGAATCAGGCTCAGCAGTGCCCACCACCTATGCACAGGGCAGCTGAAAGCAAGCCTGGCAGTGCCAGGGTCACCTGTGTCGCAGCAGCAGGAGCAGCTGAGCCAGCAGATAATAAATGTACTTGGGGCAGCTGATGGATGAAGACAAGGGAGGAATTGTGCCGCAGCACCATGCACGTGGGAAGATAAAAAGGCATCTCAGAAAGTGCTTCCCAACATCAATCCTTCCACTGGTGACAAATGGTTTGGAGTCAGGGTAATTCAGCAGCTGGCCAGATCAGAGATTCCACCAGGGATTTCTCAGCCACAGGGCAACCGGATGCAAATGGCAGCAAGCAGAGACCTGCCCAAGGGTGCAGTTGTGAGAGGCACCATGTGCTAGCACAGTCCCAGGAGAACTGAGTGAGGACCCAGGAGACTGGAGAGATGGAAAGGTGATTGCTTTTGCAAGGAAAGGCCAACAGACCCAGCAGACAGCAAGCCCTTTCTTTGGGCTGGCTGGCAGTAGCCTGGACCTGAGGACTGGAGAAGGCAATGCAAGGCAAGGCAAGGCAGGCTTCCCAAGCAGCAAAAAGCCAAAGAAAGCTGGAAAAGAGGATCAGAAATTACACAGGCTGAATATAGCCATTTCCTTCTGAACACAGAACTCTGACCACTCAGATTATTTGTACTCTTCTCCCAGCTGCAAGCACGGGGTGAAAACAAGCTTTTATTTCACTGCTCTGTAATCCATCATCAGCTTGAAACTGTCTGTATCTGAAAGTAACCTTGTGCTGCATCAGCTTCAGCATCAAGAACACAGCACACAGGATTCAGACCCTGGTCCAGGAGCTGTCCAGGAGCTCCATATTCTTTCTGAACCCCATCCTGCTTCTCTATCTCTGCCAGGCTGCATGGCTTCATGTTCCTGTCACTCTCACTATGGAGACACCACCACAGGATGCTAAGCAGCCAGGTCCTGTGCAACACTTCCCTGGGCTGGTTTGGCTTTTTTTTCCTGTAAGATCCAAACAGATTTTGCCTCCTGGAACGAGTGTGGAGTGGAGTTGTATGCTCACATCCCATAAACGCCTCTGTGCTACCAGCAAAGCAGTCCCAGGTGCTCCACAAAACACCCCAAACTGTGTTCACTGCACTGTTCTGCTGGGGAGGGCCACCAGCCAGGCAGCTCAGCCCAAGCAGAACAGACGCTCAGCGCCTCCACCTGCACCAAAGGACAAATCCTGCTGCAGGCAGCCTCAGGGCAGGGCTCTCACTGCTGGGCTGGGCCAGGGCTGATGCTGCCCACATCTAATCTGCCTGTCAGGTCTAAAAACCTGCTCTGAAAAAGATGACAAAGAAAATGGAGCAGGCACGACCTAGTAATGGTGACCTGCAAGGAAGAGGGGTCAAACACTCTGCTGAAAGAAGATGAGAGCCTGCTCATATTCCTGCTCCCTGCTGAAACAAACAACAGGGTGTGATTTTGCTGGAAATTCATTAATTTCCCACATATTCCCAGGAAGTTAATTTATCAACTGGCAACTGCAGAAACAGAAGAGGCAAAAATGCTGAAAGTAGATTAAGCATTGATGTAAGTATGTATTGATTGGAACATTCCTGTGCCTTTGCTTGTGACACATCAATAAAATTAAAGAATATCTTAATAAAATGTCTGGGTAATTATGTCTTTTCCCTAGGGTAAGTGTGCCCTCCAGCAATGTAATTAAAAGCAAAATTACCTTAACCCTCCAGTGACCATTTGACAAAAATTTGGGAGTCTGGAAAGTGCTCCAAGCTCTCACACCCAGGTTACACTTGGTGCTCTCAACCACGCTTTCACACACCCCCTGCACACCCTGCTTCCATTCAGGTGGTGGTCTGAAGAGAGATTGTCCTGTTCACAGCATTCAGGAAAGTCAGGTCCCTGCTCTGTCTGGGAAAATAAAGGTGGCTTGAAGGTTCATTCTTCTAGTACTGGGAGGACCTGGCTCTCTGAGCCCTGCTGGCTGTCCCTGAGTACTCAGTGACCAGCCAGAAATAACCCAAGGGCAAGTCTCAGGATACAGCCCATCAGCCATGGGGCAGCTCTGCCATTGCCATGGATGCCAGCCTCCAGACAGAACTCTTCCACAAGCCTACCAAGCTGGTTTCTCCTCCTCTGCACCTGGGGAAGTGTAGCAAAGCCCATGGTTCCTCAAGACTTCAGGGCAAACACCACCAGAGAGGATCACACCTGGTGATCACCCTGCACTAGCATGGTACTGGTCCTTCCCAAGAGAAAAATCAGTTTGCAGTGAGAGGAGCAGGACAAGTGAGCAGGAAGTGAGCATGTACCAAGAGATGGTAGACAACCATCTTAAAACTTTGATGACTCAAAGCAAACAATCTATATCTGGGTCTTGCTGTGCAGTGGAGGCATGGAGCCAAGCCCCCCTGGATGCTTCATGTCCCAGAGAGACACAAGCACAGCCCAGGGATGTGGGGAGGCTCCCCAGTAACATCTCAGAGGGCCACTATTTTGTAACTGCTTCTTGCCCAGAGGAAATGATTCCATTCCCCAGCTGCACTGTTTCTGAAGGGTGGCTGGGCTGTTACTGTTCTCTCTTAAGATTGCCAGCCAAATCCAGCCACAGAGTACCAGATAACCAAGGCATTGCATCCACCTCTTTTTGCAGGATTCTGGCCATGCTCCAAATCCTGGCCTCCAGTACCTTGTTTTTCACAAACCATTCTTGTTACCAACCAAACAGCCTCCTTTGATTCCCTCTGTTCTGCCAACACCAGCACAAACCCCTCTCTGCCTCCTGCTCCTATGTCCATCATCTGTTCCTTTTAGGATGCAGGGTCACAGTCAAAACCCACCTGCCTGGACATGCTGAGTCTCATGAGCTAGGATTGAGGTGAATGGTGTCTGTGAGCTCCTTGGGACAGAGGCAAGGCTCTGCATGCTCTGCTCAGTCCCTCCTGTGGTGGGGTCCTGGCAGAGAAAGCCCATGTATGGAGACCTGCTGCTCTCCCTCCTTGCACCCAGCCCAGCACTTGAGCTCCTGCCTGACTGCTCCTGGCTGGTGAGCACCAGCATGGGACCCAGCAGAAGCCCCCTCCCCACACCAGGGGCACTTGCTACAGTTCTGACCCAGGAGCAGCTGCTTGGAAACCTCACCAAGGAGCTCTGCAATTCACAGGAGCAGTGGGAGGAGCACGCAGGACAGCCTGTCACTAGCATCTGAGGTGGTGAAGCCCCTTGTCATTTCCCCTTCAGCAGTGATGATCTGCCATGCTGACAGAGATACTGACAACAGAACCTTTCAGGAACCACCAAGTAATCTGTTTGCTCCAACTGCTGTGTCACACTGTCAGCTCATCACCCAAACTTGCCACTCACATAACCTATTAGTTGTCCAATTTGTATTTCTGTCATGGCCCTTGATGCTCAGCCCAGAGCCTCTCTGCATTTTTAATGCTCTTGCAAGTTAATAAAGCACCACTTGGAATTTGGGGGATTGAGAAGTCATCTCTGTCACAGCACATCTCCCTCCTCAGCATCCATCACGTCCCACCATGCTATGACACCTCACCAGAGCTACCCCACAGGAAAGAAATGCAGCAGTCACAGCCTTGATGAGGCTGCCACGCACAAAACTCTCCTCCGTGCAGCAATCGTCTTCCAGCATGCTCAAGAGACCTGCTGAGGACAGACACAAAAGCATCTCCTCTGCCTGACCCACAGCTGAGCATGGTCTCCACCACCTCCAGGGCAGAGCAGAAGGCCTGGAGCTTAGCTCTCATACCTTTTGTTTCACTTCTGAGCCGCAGAGGGAGGAAGGTTTGCAGGTAAATCTTGCCTGAGGAACAGAAGAGCAGCTGAGCACTGCCCACTCATGGATGGAGACAGGCAAGGGGATATGGACCAGCTCCGGTGACAGCTTCAGCAGAAGAGTACCACTGCAAATGGGGACATGGAGGGTGTGTTATGTCTGATCAGAGGCTCCTCCTCCTGTCCTGATGCTGTGATGGAGGGTGAAAGTGCTGTTTGCCTTACATGTAGACACATCTGTGTCCCAGATACTGTGTCCAGGACCTTGGTGTAGCTTCATGAGGTGCTAGACCCATAACTTCCAGGACTGGAAAGCAGAACCTTCCCCCACCCCCAGGATATGATCACAGCTCCAGATCTGAGCAGAATCCAGCAGAGCAAAGCCTTTCTGCCTTGGCTCGTATCATGCAGCACGCTTTGAGAGGTGACTCTACCCTGTGCTCCGCTGCTGGGAGCGTTTTCATCTGAAGGCCTCGCAGAACTTTGCAGCCATTCATTAGCAGAGAACTTCCTGGCACCATCAGCTAATGAGAGAAGGGAGCCAGATGAAAAAGCTGCTCCTGAAAACCTGGTTCAGTCCTGAACTCTCAGCAAAGCTTTTTCTCCTGCTTATTAGGGTTGGAACTAAAACAATCTGGCCAACCACTGTGTTGCTTTGCATATGGAATAAACAGGTGTTGGTCTGTTCAGATACAAAATGAACCTTCAGTCACAGAAGACTCTGGACTCTCTGCTTAACTTCTCACTGAGGTCCTTACAGTGCTGTGTGCTGGACTTGATCAGGCATTTAAACACTAGAACCCCAGAAGGGCACATTAAACCTGACCTAACCAGCTCTGGATTAGCAGCTGTAGGTCTGAGACTGTATTTTTTCTCTACTTGCTTTTCTCTAAACTTGCATTAAGGGCCCCTGGAAGCCTCCTGGGACTGAGAAACCTCAAGACAGTAGCAACATAACCTTACAGCTCTTGGCATGCTGGTACAGACCATCAGCTGCAGATGTCCTTCTGAAGACCAAGAGCAGTTCAAAGCTTTCTAAATTCCTTCCTAAGCTCCAGAGGCTTGGAACATTTGCACAGCTTATGCCAGCTGACCTTGATTCATAAGGCAGCACTCAGACTAAGACTCCTCCTGGAAGCAGTATAAGCGTCTCCCATTCTCTGCCATGAAGTAATCAGCAGGCCTTGTTTGCACCAGTTTGCAAGGCTACAGTTTTGAGAGTCTGCCTTGTAGCAAAAGCAAAGCCTTGATGGTTTATCTATTAAATTGTATGGCCATGAAACACTGAGCACCACAAAATGGAAGCACTGTATGGAGCATGAGTTAAGAACTAAGGAGCTGTGGGAATTCGTTACATACAGGCTAACTTGACAGCTGTCAAGTGGCCCAAATGTGCCTGTCCCTCTGCATCTTTAATGCAATACCTGCTGGAATTACCAGATCCAAGGACTGCAAGGACCCCCTTTGCCCCCATTTCCAGCTGTCCTTCCTCCTGCTGATCCTATGGCCTGGCTCTTCAGCCACTGTCTGACGCACACCCAGGAAAGGTCCCAGCAAAGGCTGAGCTGCCAGTACGGATCACACCAGTGTGCCACAGGATTTGCTGTGAGGATGGAGAGGAAGTGGGGCTGCCCTGCATGTCAGCAGAGGGGTTGCAGGGCAGGAGTGGAGATATGGGGTCTGGAAACTTGAGGGCAGTAACACAGTAGCCAAAAGTACCAACCCAGTTGCCCCACTGATCTGTCTTCCAGTGGGGGAAGGGACATTTCATTCCTGCACTTGAAACCCTTCCAGACCAAACAGATCCACCCAACTCTCCACCTATTGATAATCAAGGATTTTTTGAAGAGAAAAGCAGCACAGTTGAAACTCCAAAGCTGTTGTTTGTTCTGCCAGAAAAGCTTAAAAATTCATCTCTCTGCTGATCATTTTCTCTGTGACCAAAACCAAATTGTAAACCTCTTACAGCCTCGGAAAAAAATTCATGACTGCTTCTTTGTGTCAAGGCTGTGATCTCCACCTGCAGAGACAGGAGAGGCACAAATGTGTTTCATGTGCCAGAACACTGGGCTGGAACGAAGGGATTCTCCTCCTCAGTCACCAGTCCATTCATGCAAAGAGCTCAGAAGACAGCAGGACAGGTGGAAGCCCTGTTCACGGCATTTACTGCCTCAAGGCTTCTTGCAGACCCTTGTCTTTACAGTAGATCTGTGGGATACTCCCCATGCCTGCTGCCTGTAAGACAGCAGTACAGACATATCTGTTCCTGCTGATACTCTTGGGACCAGGCAGCAACTGATGTTGGCACCTGGAAGTTGAAAAACAAACACCACTGCAAATAATTACTGATTTCTGAGGACTTCTGTTAGCTAATGTGCAAACACCCCAGCAAGCGACAAGCGCTTTGGAATCTGAGGATCACAGACAGATCCTTTTTGTCAGTGCTTACTCTCATAGTAGCAGTAGCAACGTCATTCAAATCCAGGTAACTTAAATGCCTCATGAAAGGACAGCCATTCCCATTGAGTCTGCATTGTCCAAGGTCCAGAGGTACTGATGCTCCCCAGGGGAGATAACAGAATCTGCACCAGTGAATATGGAAGGGCAGGATCCCTGAGGCACCACAGTCGTGCTGCCTCTTTCCGCCACAGATCTCCTGGTGTACTGGAGTGACAAGAAGGACAACCCACTCCACCGTTTGTAAGCAAATGAACCAGCCCTTGCACAGAGAGAAGAGGGGGAAATCCGAGAAGCTAACAGCAGGACAACAGAGAGCAGCCAGCCTGGGCAGCACAAGCAGCACCACAGCATCCTGCTTCAGAGCCAGCACACCAGCACAGACAGCAATGAGTTTCCATGCCCTGGCAGCTCCTGCCAGTTACAAGTTCATAGAAGGGCATCGATCTAACATGAGTTTGTTCAGTGTCAGCTGTGATGGTGCTGTATGGGAAATTGATTTCTTCTCCAGTCCATTCTCCTCCCGTGGAAGCTGGCTCTCTCCATGGTGATGGGATGTGCTGATCACTTTAACAAAGCTGCCGATGGGATTATGCAGAATCATTTCATCGCTTCTCAGGAGCTGTGTGAAATGGCATTTGCCAGGAACAAGCCTGCGTGGACCTCACTGAAAAGGCAATAAGATCTGAGCCCCGAAGCCCCAGGCTTCCCGGGACAGGGAGGGATTTTTGTCAGCATGCATGACAGAGACTAACAGCAACACACCAACGAGCAGCCGCTGCAGCCGCGGCTCCGGCAGGCTGGGCAGCCCCCCTGCAGCCCACGCCACACTCCTCCTGCCCGGACGTGCGTGCCTGCACCACACCACACGGCGAGGGAAAGCAAAGGAAGGTCACTTCTTGGCCTTCACTACTGTCAGGTCCCTAAACAAACAAACAAAAGAGCTCAGGCCCTCCTGGTGAAAGGTGAACAGCTCACCTAACTTCATTAAAAAAATAGCAACATTAGTTATTTCAGCCTTCCAGGGCAGGGAAAAGATAGATGAAAGGAATAAGGCAAGCTGGGAACATCAATAAATTACGGCAGCCTCTTAGTGGCTGCAGTATTCAATAGTTTAAAATGTTTTCTGGTGCCTTAGGCAAGCAGAAGATTTGCAGAAACGCCGAGCCCCTCACCCGTGATGTGTCACTGTCACCCATCAGCTGCTAAGTTGCATTTCCTCCTCCTTCCCAAGCAGTGTGTGTAACTCTGAGTGGCCACAGCAGTGAATTAGAGAGATGATATCTCCAGGCTAGAGCAGGCTGCCTGGTGACTGAGTGTCAGAAGGACAGTCCCAATGCTGTGACTCCGAGTCAGATGGGTGAGAGCAACAGAGACCCAGGCACAGAGAAAGGGAGATGCTTCAATTAACCAGCCCCTGATTACACTAAACGAATCAGACATCTTCAGGGGGGAGGTGACATGTCTGCTCACACACAGACCTCTTCAGCCTGCCAGGGGAGAAGAGGGTCCCTGATCCCTCACCCTCTGTCAAGACTCATGTCCCTGAGCAATGACACACCCTGCAGCCGTGTCCAGAGCCCCCTTACTCTGCAGCTGCATGGGAAAGCAGAAGGGAAGGTTCAGGCCTTCACTACTAATGAGCAGCTGCTAATGAGTCACAGGTTGCATTTCCATGACTTAGCTTGCCCAGTTCCTTGAGCAGTTAAGTGCTGTGGCCAAGCTGCTGCTTCCAAGTCTTTCAGAATCATAAGGATGGGAAGCTGCTTCTGTCCAGGGGACATCCCCCAGAAGCACCCAACACCCAGGGAGGGATGCTGGCCTGTCCCCAGGTCCTCCCTCTAGAGGAAAGCAAGTGGCAGAGCAGGAACAGTGGGACAAGCAGAGAGAGGGATGTGTCCCATGGCATGTTATTAAATGGGGTTTCTGCTGAGGGCAGGATGGCTGAGCCCTTGCAGTGGCACCAAGGGGAAGCCAGGTCCTTACTGCTGTGACATCAAAATGGAGCTCATTTTTCTGGGGAAGAACTTAGCCATGGAAATCCCATGTGTAGAGAGGATGGTTTGTGAAGGAGTTGGTCTGGCCCCAGAAGTTCCATGGGATATGAGCTCACTAATACAGCAAGCACTCTAAAGCATCCCTGCAGCAGCCTGAGGAGAACCTGACCTAATTAAAAGTGATTTTGGCTGCTCTTCTCCTGGTGAGTGCCACAGACCTGCACAGATGATCCTCACAAGCATGGTGGACTACTCCATGTGGCTCTGACTGCTGCTGAAAATATTTAATAAACTCTGGAATATGAATCACTACCAGGGACCCTGGACATTAATTTTAGTCACAGTTGGCCACACTGTGCCAGCCTATAAACACCTCTCCAGTTTCAATTAACATTTCTCTATCTCCTGTCTCACTGAATATTATATTTAATTTAAGAGGATTGGTAAAGATAGTTTTCACACTTCACAGGAAAGCATAATGAAATAATTATACCTGTACCTACAGAACACATGAGGATATTGCATAAAGAGCTTTAAAGTCATCTGAAAACTTCTGCAGGAGACCTTCATTCCAGCTCTGGCTACTGAGGCTACCATGCAGGTGTCTGGCAACCCCTGCTCAATGTCTGCTCGTGGACAGCTGCCCCACAGCAGCCACCATGGGCTCAGCCTGCAGCTTCCCTGGAAGAGCAAGTGCCTCCTACCAGCCATGGGGACATCTCTGCACCACACCACCAGCAGAGGTGTGCTGAATACCCCCACAGCAGACACCTCTTTGCAGTAGCTGCTGTGGAGCCTTGCTCTGAGATGGGCTTGTCTCCTCTGTGACATGGTTGTGGCTCTGTGGTAGTGGAAGCAGATATCTCTGTAGATAGCTCTCCTGGGTCATAGTGCCAGAGCTGGGCACTGTGGACCAATGGACACAGGGGTTGGAGAGTTGTTGCTCCTGGCTGCACCTCTGCTCTGAGACTAGATGCTGTCCATACACCCCTGCCTCCTGTACCATTCTTTGGTTACATTTGGAGCCTGTTGATAGCAGCACCTTTCTGGTCTCCTCTGTCCTTTCACATATCTCCTGCCTTAAGGCAAGCTCTGAACCATGCATGAGTCAGTGTTTTCTCCAGCAAAAAACTGGCCTACAAAACACAGATCATGCTTCTCAGCCACTGTGGAGGGAGGTCAAAGCCACCCTGAAATGAAGGACAGCCCTTCAACCTGGCCTGGCTGCAAGCAGGCAAGACAACATTTCCAGGACAAACCAGGGACCCAGAAGCAGAGACCCCCAAGGAGAATGGATGCATCAAAACCTCAGCCAGTGCAGTTCACCACAGCAGGAGTCTGTCTGAAGCTCAAACATGTCATTTGAGGGAGTTCATCTTCGTGTCACATGAAGGAGCTAAAGACATCATCTTAGTGAACAAGATCTGGCAAGGCAGCCAGGGACAAGTACCAATTCCCAAACCTTCATCTTTCACTCCAAAGCCAGGCTTGAAACTGTGCCTTCCCTAGGGACCACATTCAGAGCAGGGAAACCAAGTCACAGCACTGAACATGCACACAACTGAATATTCCTCCATTCTCTGCACATCAGTAGGGCTTCTCCTGGAACAAACACATGGGACATGTTTTCCAGGGCACAAGTAACAGCAGCATGAGGTGACAGAGAAAATGGCAAGCTGCAATTGCATAGGGCTCTCAGGAGCTCTGGAGAACAAACAAGTGTAATGCATTACCTAAGGAGCCCCACCTTCCTCAGGGTGGGATGGCAGCCAGAACCACAGCAGCCTTCAGCTAGGTGGGTAAAGAGGGTGCCTGTGTTGATGACAAATTGATGAGGTCCATCCTATGAACAAAGGAAAGAGCTGGAGGAGGTCTGGCAGCTGAAGTCAGAGGTACAGGGGACTGAGGATTCACCTTGTAAGTGCAAGGACAATGGCACCAGCACCTCAGGCCAGTGGTCAGCACCTGGCTGCTGGCTTTATCAGCACCACAGCCAAGCTGGGAATTGTGCCAGGAGAAAGGGAAGCAGACACCTGCTCACCCATCAGGAGTGAGGAAATCAAGGAACTGCAGCTCCAGCAGACAGCTCTCTGGGTAAATCTCACACATACATACACCTCAACCATCTTGCTGCACCTCTCCCTCCCTCCACAAGGCTGGCTGGAGAGAATCTTGAAATAACCATGAATTCCTCCCTCCCACACAGGCTGGTGGAGAGGGAGTTTGTGAAGTTTGTGACTAAGGTCACAGACACCTTGAAAAACCTGTGTCAGATCAGCCTGTCCTGGCTAAGAAGGACAAGAGCAGCCCACACAGATGATGCAGCCCCTGAACCATGGCAGGGAGCAGGGCAGAGCAGCAGAACTCTTCCCAGAGGAATCAGGGCCAGAGCTACTGTACCATCAGATGCCTGTTTCCAAAACACAAGCCTGCTCACTCGTAAACACAGCTGCTCTTGTGCTATTTGCTTGGGGCATAAGATCTGTAGCCCCAAACTTTGCTTCTCCATTCAAGCATTCACAGCCAAAGCATCATTCTGTCAGATGTCTGCAGTCCCTGGACACGCTGTGAACAAGGACTAGGACAGAAGTTATCCCTTCAGTGCGGAGGCTTCTGTCTGGATTTCTCTACATCCCTTTGCTCATCTCTCACATCAAACATCAGGTTTGCACTGTAGCTGCTGCTTCTGCTGCCTCTGGGCCAAGCAGAGCTCCAGCAGCTGTTTTTAGCTTCTCAGCACAGGGCAGCAGAATGCTTTTGAAGCAAGTTACCTCCTCCTCCCAGTCCTGTGCACTGGTTTTATTTGCAGAACAGCTTTAGTGCAGGAGAAAGTTTCCTTCAGAGAAAACTAAACCAGAAAATCCTCCAGCTGCACATCATAGGTTTCCAAGCTATAATTAGAGCACAATGGACCAAACAAATCCCCAGTCAGATTCTAAACACACACCTGGGAGGTGTGTTGCAAGTGAAACCTCCTCACAGGAGGCACAGGGACCACAGCAGGCTCCCACTGACACCCTCCTGTCACACAGCTGCTTGCTCATGCACACAGCCCCTCAACACACCACAGCCAAACCCCCTGCTCCAGCTGGCATTCCCACAATCTTCAAGTAAAGAGTCTCCTGACAGTCATCTTAGGCCCCCAAGCCAGCTCCAACTTCATCTTGCCCTTAGCCCTGGATGTATCTTGCAGAGCTCTACAACCACGTCCAGCTTTGGACCACAGACCTCCTAAGCTTTTTCCTTCTTGTCTTCAGAGAAAAGATTTCCCTACAGCAGACTCAGGAAAGTTGATTATTGTTTGCCTCATCTGTGGCCTCATTCATAAGAAAGCAACAGCCTAGTTTTTCATAATCCCAGAGATTTAAGACAATAGAGGACAGAAGAGTGTCCTTTGTGCAAGACCCTCTCCTGTATCTGAGAGCTGTCACACTCCCCGCTCCTTGTCCCGTTTCAGACAGCGGAGATTTCATTCTTTCAGCTCTCTCCTGTGAGCCTTCTCTTTAAAGTCTCCAGTGCTTCACCAACTTCTCTGTTGTGTTTTTTTTTGGTGGTTTTTTTTTTCCCCCCTTCCCTCAGAAGAAATATACATTTCATTATTTTTGAAAGAAAATGTTTTTATTCCCACACATCACATGCAGGGGAACAATTATCCCCAGGCCCATACAGGCAGTGCTAATGTTAATGCATCCTAAAATGACAATGCTTGGCTTTTTTGGCAGCAGCAAGGCATTATCACACCCACATCCTTTCCTGTTAGAAGGCTGCCTTCCCAGCTATTCCAGATATGTGCATTTCTGCTTTTTTGATATATCTGTGTATTTCTGCTTTTGATTTCCCCTTCCTGCACAGAAAATGGGCTTTTCTGTATTGACTTTCTGCTGGTCTAGGCCTCCTTTTTGATTCTAATTGTGCCCTGAGGACCACTTAGACTCTCACCTACATGACATGGGCCAGACTTACAAGATTTATCAGTACATAGGCTCTGCTTTCATCCACAGAGTTTGGTAGACACCCCACCCCATCCCACCCCCAGTTTCTCTATTAAACAAACCAAATTTTCAATCATTTGCTTTTTCTTACCCTTATCTCCACTTGTGTGAAGCAGTCCAGTAGGCAGTGAAGCAGCAGCATTGCCTCTGCAGGAGCTTTATGTCATTGGCATGTGGCTGAGTGCCATGGGAAACCCCATGGCTGCAGGGAGAAGCAGAGGTTGGTTCCATGCAACAACACCCTGATGGCAGCATCCATCAGCCTCCTCATTGCAACTGCTCACCCATTCACTGCTCTGCTTTAGCACCTCTGAAACACAGCCACAGTCCTGCTCTGCAGCTGGACCAGGCCATGCTGGGAAGGACCTTGCCCACACAGCCTGGGGGATGCTCCACACACCCACAGTCGGGCTTCTGCCCGGCAGGAATCACTCACAAGAACTTCTGTAGAGCTGAGGGACCAAGATGAGCAAAAAATTGTCCCCATGTCCCTTGTTTCTGCCATGAGTACATGATATTCCCCTTGTGAAGGTGGCAGTGGACATACATTACATGCATCATCACTGCAGCTATTTTTACTGCACAGAAATTAGCCCGGCAGGAATTCAATTCCATTAAATTCCATTATTCTTAGAAGGGAAACTCAGTGCTGCCTTCAGAGAGCAGCAGCCACAAAAACCTACAGAAAGGCTCAGAAAGGGGACAATAGGAAAAGAGCCACTGGGGAGGGGTGGAACAGTGCCAGGTGCCTGTGGGCAAGCTGCCCCCAGCCACCCCAGAGCAGAGAGGATACAGGTCCCTGATCCACACAGGGACAGCACAGGGCTTGTCTGTCACCTTAAACATTCTGCCACAGTCTGAACCTCTGGAGATGGGGGGCAGAGGGAATCTGTGCCCTCACCCCCCATAGCCATTGTGCTGCCCACTGAGACAGGGAAACCAGGTGGTAGTAGCAGCAAGACCAGCGTGCTGAAACACACAGTTCTGAGACCATCAGCATGAAGAATCACCAGGAGCAAAGGATCCTCTTGCTGAGCTTCTCAGGAGCTGCAGCTCCAGCAGGACTCTGGAGCCATCTGCATATACAAACAGCTTGGGCATTGAGACAAGCACCATCTTTACCCCAGTCCAAGTCAAGGCTGCAGCTCTGTCACCCTCAGAAGTTTGCTTCACAACTTGGACACCACCAAAGAATAGAACTGCACTTGGTAGCCCCTCACTGATGGTAGTGACTTGAACCTGGGGCACTGGCAGGAAGCTCAGCCACACTATTTTGGGGGCACACAGCTTTGCTGGACTTGTGCTATCCTCATTGCTTCCTCCCCCAACACAACCCCCCAGAGAAGTGGGAGTCCTTGCTCTGATGTGTACAGTTCCTCATTCAGCACCGATCTGAATTTCCCAATCCCTGAATGAAGGTCATTGGATTTCCACTCTCCATTGCTTGACAGACTTGAGATTTGTCTTTAAACACAGCTTCAGAGTGCCAGATTAGAAGTAAATGTGGTCACCCAGGAGACAAGGGGGATTCCCCCAAATCCCTGCCAAATACTAGGAGGCAGAGTGTGGCTGAGGCTGTGGGGTTAGGGTTAGCACATCCCAAAGCCTGAGCAGAGGCATCCTAGCCCTGAGAACAGCAGAGCCACCATTAGGGTTGTCCAAAGGAGAGATGCTGGGCAGGACCATGCTACACATCAGATGCTACATCACCACCTAGGTCCTGGGCTCCTCACAGCCACAAGTGCCCACTGGTCCCATCCTCCCCATGGGGCTGTGGCTCAGGGCCACACAGGCTCTCTGGAAGAAGGGAATTTCTGTGCCTGCTGGATACCACTGTCAGCAGCAGCTCCCTCCTGCCTTCTGAAGATACAGTCAATTTCCCCTGGCTGTGACAGGCAGCTCAGCACAGACATCTTGTACCCAGCACAAGGACAGAATTCCTTTCACACCCCTGAGTGCTATCGACCTGCTTCTGCAGCCCTGTCACCAGCATGTCCCCAAGCCAGGATTTAGAAATAGCAATCATGAGGCCTTGTACTTTCTCTTGCTCTTGTACAAAGCCTCCCCAGGCTGTGCACACAGATCCCTGTGTCTACTGCCATGGGAACTTGGGCAGAGGACATTTTGCATCTACTTCTGCATGCAGCCCTGACTCCAGGCCAGTGACAGCTGGTCTGCTCATGGCACAGTTCAGTCTTTTCCTGGCAGCACAACTACACCGTTCACCCTTGCCTGTTCCAGGCAAAGGTGGGCACTGATAGCACATCTGTCGACAGGGACTGGTCAGGCCCTCCCCAGCTCTTGCAGAGCTATAGCACAGCAGTGCTCACAGATGTGCACACCAGGCATGGCTCTGCCGACAGCCCTCAGCTTCTCCAGTACAGCTCAGGAGTGCCCCCACCCTGCCTCGACCAAGGCTCTTCCCCAGACCTCTGGTGACCCAGTCCTGTGCGGTGTGAGCTGCAGCCACACACGGGCATCCCTCCCCACTCAAGTGCCAGCTCCTCCACTCCTTGTCCTGGTCACCTCCCCAGCATCTGCCTACCCATTGCCAAAGGATGCTTTTAGCTCCTTTGTGGTCACTGAGCGCTCACTGGAGGGCGAGTCACTTCAACACCCCTGCTAACGAATCCCAAGGGGCAATAATTACACAGGTTTGGATCCCTGCAGGCAGTCTCACATCGGCAGAGCCCAGCCCCTGGGGACTTTTGCCCTCTCCTTCCCTGAGCACCGACTGTAGAAGCCAACAGTTTCATGCTGCCATTTCTTTTTGATTGTAATGTTCTCATTTTAGCAAAGCAACTTATTTTTAATAGAGTTTGGAAAGACTCTTTTTTTTGTATGCCTTCACTTGTACTCCAAGGATGTTTGCTCTCAATTTATTTCTGTTCTTATCTTCTCAACAACTGCATCTCTTGTTCCAAGTCCTGCTCATTTTCTGCTCCTTATTGTGATTTTTCTTTAATTTCATCTTGTTCCCACACTTCCCAATCACACATTTCATCACTTCTGCTTCCCTATTGCCAACAGTATGCGATTTCTTTATCTTAATTGTATCACCCAGTCATCTGGTTCCAGGATGGCATCTCTTTACCTCACAGTGCAGTCCCTTTAATCATTACTGCTTCTGGCATGTATAATAATAGCTGAGACAAGCTGTTAGCTTTCACCTCCCAGTTACAGTCACAGGAGGTTTTTTTTCCCCATGTAAGCCCTAATGACAACACAAACTGAAAACCCTCCAGACATCACTTCATACAGTCTGCAGAAGAAACCCCACCACTCCACGAGCTCCTTTCCTCAGCTCCCAGCTGAGCAGCAGGGTGCTGTGTAAAACCAGCCCTTGAAGAAAAATCTTCATGAAGGATCAGACACCAGCCCTTGCAAGGAGCCTGTGAGCAGAAGTCCCTGCACGCCATCCTGCCTGGCCATACAGCTGATTTCTGCTGCTGCTCTCAGGGTTGTCTCCTTCTCACGGAGCCTGGGGTCTACTCGGTCCCCTGCCAGGGGTTCTGCTGATGGGCAGAGCTATCTGTGTGTGAGGGCAATCTGTGTGATGGGACAGCCTTTTTCCTCCAATTTGCCAAGCTACATCTCTCTGATGCCCAACTACCCTCAGAGACAAAGCCCCATGTAGTTTGCCGCTAGCCCTCCACCCAGCAGAGAGGGCTCCTCACCACCACTGCCCTTATCTGGAGAGTCCTTCTCCCACCAGGCTCTGGGACATAGTGCCCAGTGCCTTTGTTTAATGCATGGAAGAAGTTACTGACTATCTGCACTGTTTGGGATGAGACAACTTCATCTGGTTGTCTATGACTATACAAGATGCTGGCTACACAAGATGCTGCACATGCGGTTCCCTCCCTGGCTCAGGTTTCCATCCAGCTCCTCAGTTTGTAGCTCCCAGAGCTCCCCACTAGGATTTCAGCTGGCTTATTCACGTTCAGAGCACCTTCACCATTTGGGGAGCAGGGAAACAGTCCTGCCCAGCACAGAGAGCAGCAGCTTCTCTGCAGGGAGGCAGGAGGGTCCCCGCTTTCACCAGACCCTTGCCATGCTGTCCAAAGGTCTAAGAGAAGGCACCATCACATGAGTCTGATAGCTGTGTGCTTGCTCCAACCCCATACTAGCAGGTTTTCTGAATGCAAACTTTGTCTGGATCTGCTCCTCTGGCCTTAGGAGTTCCAGGAAAAGACAGAGCTGTGAAGGTGTTGCAATTTATCAGCAGGAGGAGTTGCACGTGGGGGTAGGAACAATACTGACACTCAGAACAGGTTTAATGCCACTGCAGAAGTAAGCACAGTGCAGAAGCAGCTGCTGCAGGTCAGACTCAGCACCTCTGTTTGTATTCTGATCTGCAAGCACCGCTTAGGAGGTTAGCAAGATCCTGGCTCATACAGAGAGGAGCATTTTACATATGTCAGAGGGTATTGTGCTGCCAGCTATGAATCAGCAGAGGAGCTGATTTGGCCATCTGATTTGCACAATGGTAGAATTGAATTAGAGCTTGAATAATATAGGTCAAACAAAAAGAAACTGGGGGTGGGGGGAAGGTATACAGCAGGAAAACCTGACAAAAGGAGTTATTTAGTCTGGAGAAAAGCCATTTACACAAGGTACTATATTTTGTGTTTGTCAATGCAAAGTGATCTTTGCTGATCTATCAGAGGCCTCTAGACAGGTCCATGCTAAAGGTCAACAGCTCAAGTGGAGGAGGAATGTGCCCCATCAGCTCTCTGGGGTTGGAGGCTGTGCCCTTGTCCTGCTCTGCGCAGCGAGGCTACGGCCACAGCATCCAGGCACAACGCTGCTGCAGGTCAGCACAACTAGCAGCTACATTACAGCAAGAGCAGCAGTCAGAAAAGGGCTGCTCTGTCCCTTGGCATTGCCATGGGGCTGATTTATCCTCTGCAGCAACTGTGCTGTTAGGGTTCAAAAGTTTAACACATCCTAGGTGTAACCACTCAGAGCGCTGGGCAAAGGCAGGGCTCAGAGCAGGCGCCGAGCGCTGCCAGAGCTAACACGTCCGTGAGCTGCTTCAGGATAAAGAGCTGCACGTAGGAGACAAAAGGAGAGGAAGTTTTATTAAGTGGTCAGAAATCAAGCTGAATGCTATGCAGCAGCTGGAACAGAAAGACAGCACTGGCTGACCCAGACATCTGCGCATTCGTGTACAGGGGAGGGAAAGGCACTAAGAACAAAAGAAGCCTCTAGAGTAGTGGCAAATTTATTTAACAGCCCTGTAAGCCCCACTGCCTCTGCTCCTGCCAAAGCAAGAGGGGCATGTGCAGAACACACAGGCTGGGAGGAAAGAAGCAAAACTGTTGGCAGGAGACCTCCTGCTGTGGCATACCCACCATGGGAACCTGGACTCTACTTCCCCCTGGCATTAGAGGCACCCCCTGTGTTTCCTCTGTTGAGGCTTTCCAGGGCAAAACCTCAGAGCTCCAGCAATTGCAAGCATCAGGCAAGAGGCAGCAAGAGCACACATGGGATCCTTCCATCCTGAAGTCCCTAAGGCTGGACCCTGCTGAAAGCACCTGGAAGAGCTGCATGGCAGTAACAGCCCTTTCCTTCCTCCTTATTCCCATCCACTGAACCTGCACACTCCTGTGGTTTAAATCTTAAACATTCAAGGCATGTTGATGTATTCAAATATTTCTTCCATGCAAATAAGACTCTATATAACCCATTCTAGGCAGCCATAACTTAAAGTGACAGCTACTAAAAACTGGGGGAGACTGTCATGGGCACGACAAACAGAAGATTTAAATGCAAAAGTGAAATGTACCATGAACTAGCCCTGGAAACAGGTGGGGAAGGTTCTGCTGAACACCCTAAGGGAAATGGAACAAGTGGTTTACCTGCACAGCTCTAGAGCTCAGGGAACAGGTCAGAGCTTTGGCACTTCAGTTTCTTCTCTTAAAAAGGAGTTGCCAGAGAAAAAGTAAAATCCAGGGATGCCATCTGAAGCAGTCTTCTCAAAGAGGAGCTCTTTAAGGGCCCTTTTTTTTCCCCCAAGGAAGAGCTGCCTCCCCAGCAGGCATTCTGTACTGCCTGAATACTGTGCATTGAATACTCTGTCCAGTTCTGGGCTCCTCAATTTACAAAGGACATTGAGACACTGGAAGGTGTCCAGAGAAGGGCAACGAGGCTGGGGAGAGGTCTCAAGCACAGCCCTGTGAGGAGAGGCTGAGGGAGCTGGGGTTGTTTAGCCTGGAGAAGAGGAGGCTCAGGGGAGACCTTCTTGCTCTCTACAACTACCTGAAACGAGGTTGTAGACAGGTGGGGGTTGGCCTCTTCTGCCAGGCAACCAGTGGCAGAACAGGAGGACACAGTCTGAAGCTGCACCAGGGGAAGTTTAGGCTCAAGGTGAGGAGAAAGTTCTTCACAGAAAGAGTAATTTGCCATTGGAATGTGCTGCCCAGGGAGGTGGTGGAGTCCCCATCCCTGAAGGTGTCCAAAAAAGGATTGAATGTGGCACTTGAAGCCAGGGTTTAGTTGTCATGAAGTGTAGGTATTAGGTTGGACTTGATGATCTCTGAGGTCTTTGCCAACCTGGTTGATTCTATGATTCTGTAGCCAGACATGCTGCCCCATGCATCACCCTGAGAGCACAACTCTGCACCCTGAGATGGGCTGCACAAGCAGAGCCCACTGCTCCCCCTCTCAGCACTGCTTAAAGACCCTCACACTGTTCTCTGCCCTTCAGAGCCCTGCTAGCCACCCTACCAGGGCTGGAGCATCTCTCTGCCACAGTCCCCAGACCATTTTATTGCAACACAGCTCTATTCCAGCTCCTACACAGGATTTCCCCATGGCCCAGCCTGGCCAAGCTGATTTTTAAGAGAACCATCTGTATCCTATCTGCAGTATATCTGTGGGTAATAAGGCAAGGAGGGACATGAAGATCACCCAGCCTGACCTCATGCCAAACACAGGCCAGCAGACCATCCTGGACTGCTCCCAGTTTGAACAGCCAGAAATCTTTCTGGAAATGACACCTTTGAGCCTCACTGCAGTGCTTCTAGCAAGGAGGAGATCCTGGGAGCATTGCTCCAGTGCTTAATTACACCCACAGTACCACTGTGTGCCTTCTCTCTAATCTGAACTTGCCTGTCCTCAGCTGCATCCAGTCAGACACACCTTTGTCTGCCAGACCATGGAGCTGTCTGCTGCCAGAGCTCCATGCCCTGAACCAGTAGTGGTGGGCAGAAGCTGTTTCTGCAACCTGTCCCTGATAGAAAGCAAAACATCTGTCCTACAGCCCCCCATAGATACACACACCCCCCCCCTTTATGGCAAGATTTCACTCTCTTCATTCTCTGCAGCCATGGCACAGCTTCTAACCCTTCAGCATGAGCTGCAACCTTAGCACAGCCAGCAGACCTGGGCACTTTGCTCCAGCCCCAGGGAAGTTGTGGAGTCTCCTTCTCTGGAGACTTTCAAGACCCATCTGGATGTGTTCCTGTGTGACCTGTGCTGGATTCTATGGTCCTGCTCTGGCAGGAGGGTTGGACTTGATGGTCTTCAGAGGTCCTTTCCAATCCCTAACATCCTGTGTATGACACCTGACCTAAACCAATTCTCTACTGCATCCATGGAAGGAGGTGGCCCTTCCTCCCTCACAGGGTCACCAGCTCCCAGCAAAGCTTTCTCCTGCCTTTACCAACATTCTGCAAGGTTTGGCTTCTCATTTACATTCCCATTTTTGCTCCCTTGTTTACATCTTCCTCCTGAAATGCTCTCTCCCAAATGATAGGTTTCATAATTATGTTCAGCTTTGTGAAATTAGCCCTTCTCAGGCAGCCAGCCTTCAGCCACACATGCATTTGGATTTTACTGTGCTCCTACAGTAAGAAACACAGCTGAGTCACAACCCCCTGCATCAAAGGTTGAGCTCCACAGTTCAAGCCAGGGCTAACGCAGAGCTCCTGGATGCAAATCCTGAGTCAGGGAGCTCCCACCTGTGGGCTTCGGAAATGTCAAGGCCATTTTTGTTACAGCAGCATGGGACCTCCAGCACACATCACTCCAGGCAAAATAGCCCATGCAAACCTGCTCTTCTCCCCCTCTTTCTGTAGATTCCCACAGAGCTGCTCCTCCTGCTCAGTCACACGTTCTGTTTGTCACAGCAAACAGCTGCCACTGCCCTGCCTCACACTCTGCCCACCCCCACGGCTCTCCAATCGCTTGCCGCTGCACTGCCAGCAGCAGAAGTGCCACTTGTGGTGGAGACTGGCTTGCCACCACCTTTGCCCCCCTATCTGCCCCAGAGAGGTACAGCCCAGCAGTTTGCTGGTTAGAGGTTTTCCAGGGTTAGCTTTCCAGTTAACTTTCCCAGCAGGTCTCAGCCACAACAAATTGTTGGAATGGGCTCTCATAAACAAGGCCTTCTCAATCTTCTGGTTTATCACCCAAGCTCCTGGCACTGATGCACAGCAATTAAATAACTTTGTTAATGTATCTCTCCCAGCTCCTCACTGCACAGGCAGGAATGCCTCGAGATCTTATCACCCCTGCTCACAGCCAGGGATTTATAAGCACAGGCAGCGACTCAGATAAAGATATTCCAACTGGTGCATGAAATCATACCAAAGCTCTCCCCAGTCCCCTCCACAACAGCCTGCTGCAGCCTTTGGGATCAAAAACTGCTGTTGCAGAGAGAGATGTTGCCCAGAGCTAGATCTCTTTGAGAACCAAAGTTCCTTTCTAATCAAATTATCATGCCAGTGACTGTTTTTACCCTCATTGTAATTAACCTCCCCATGCAGAAAATGCAAACAATCAAAACATTTCTCTTCTCCGTGGCTCTGTGTGACTCACAGGTCTGAGAGGAGCAGTGGCCGGTCCATCCCTACTGTTGGGTGTTTCTGCACCTTCTCCTGGCTCTAGCAAAAGTCTTTTCACATTCACCTCCTGCCCATGTGCACTAGCTGATCATCAGCACCATCTAAGCCTACCCTCTCCTGCCCTCCCTTATATCTCTTCTGTGGAAGGAAGAAAGGAGGAAGAAGGAACAAAAGCCCCACCACTCACAATTGGCCCCTGGTCCTTAGAGGGGTGGGGAGAGCACAGCTGTGAGGCTAATGAGAAACACCAGAGCAGCATCACTTGCCCCCACTGAAGCCTGCAGAATGGGCACAGGCCAGGTGGAACCCAAGAGCTGGTCTGGGACAGACTCAGGTGCAAGGGGTTGGCCGGGGGGAGGGAGGGAGGAAGGGGGTGTCTGTGACAGACTCAGGTGCAAGGGGAGGGACTTACCCAGATATCCCAAACACTTTTAGTGGCTTATGTTGCTCTCTGCCCTTTGGGGGGGGGGGGGATAAAGGACAGCCTAGAGAGGACCACTGATGAAGAGACAGAAATATCCTTTCTTTTTCTTATGCCAGACCAAGGCACCAACACAGCCACATGAGACATGCTTCAGGTCAGGTCAGCCTAGGCGGTCAGCTCTCAGTTTTGGTCTCTGGAAAGAAAACAGACACAACCTTGATGCTTTTCCCTGGCACCTAGCAACGAGGCTGAGTGCTGCCAGTGAAATCTGCCTGCAGCTCTGTGGGAGCACAGGAGGAGGACAAGCCCTTGGGCTAATTTACAAGGAAGGAAAACACTTTCTACACAATGTCCTGACACTGGGACAGCCATTTTCTCTACACAAAACAAATTCAATCTTTGTTGTTCTTTCAGCCAGGCTTTTCCTGCCCTAGAAAGAGTTCTGAAGTGCTTTTAAGCACCCCCTGTGCCGCTAAATTACTTGTGGCTACTGAAGCATCCCCTCCACGGGGACATTTGAGTGCAGGTCCCTGCTGGTCCCAGACAGGTGGGCAGGGGCTGTCCAGGCCGTGCAGCAGAATCCTCTGAGAGGCCACTTCAGCATCCTGGGCAGAATCACATCCAGGAGGACAGCAGGCTCTGTTGGCTCCTCTTCTAGCCAGGGCCCCTCAGGGATGGAGCAGAGCGCGAGGCCACATCTGCAGGAGGCAGCAGCCTTGGGAAGTCAGGAGAGCTGCTGGAGTATCTGTTCAGACACAGAGCTGCTGACCCGGTAAGAGAGGGTCAAAAAAGTCCTTTCCTGGAGCACCAGCTGGCAGCAGCTGCCCTTTCTGCAGCACGGAGTTCCCAGCAGCCCAGCCTCAACAGCACCCTCCAGCATCCCCCTGCTTACCGCAGCTGGTGGCTCTTGTACCAGCCCTAAGGAGAAAGGCGCTGCCTGGGCACGGGGCTGTCAGAGGCTGTGGGCCCCAGCTCAGCAAGCTGACATCATGCACCTGATGTTGCCAAACACGGGTGAGCTGTTGCTAGAACAATCAATTTTTAAGCATCTCTCTGCCCGTTGCCCTCAGCCCCGCAGTAGCCATAGTAACGCTGCTCCGATGCGCCGCAGCTCAGCCCGGGGCCGGGGGCTTGGCGTGCCTGCAGGGGACCATGCTTCCTGGGCTCTGACCCAGAATGTAGGGTGGGGCACCTCAGAGCATCCCACCTGCTCGTCGTGGTGGTATCCCCAGCGCCTGCACAGGGACTCTGCAGCTGCCTGTCAGCTGCAGCCTCCTTGGCTGCAGAGGAAGCGCTCCCACGCTGCCCCTTGGGAAGGGGGATCCCCCAGAATGAGCCATGCTGCCCACCCAGGGGGCTTCTGCAGGGCCTTGCATGAGCAAGGGGGATCCAGGGTGGTCCTGCAAAGCAGAGCCCATGTCCCTCAGCCCCTGAGCTGGCAGGCAGGTTCTGAGTGCCCCATCCACCCCCAGCAGAGCCACCTCTGATACAGATGCTCATGGAGAGACTGCACATGTCACAGGGTAAGGGAGCAGAGTAAACCACTCTTGGCTTGTTTGCTGAGCTGAAAAAAGTATCAAGCAATGGGCACCAGGATCAGAAGCACAAAAAGAAGGAAGAGCCATGTGCATGGCCAGTATCAGGCACTACCCACTGGTAGCTGACCTCTGGGCTCCCCCTTGCAGAGCACAGAGTCCTTTCCAGAGGGGTGCAGACACAGCTCTCAGGGTGCACTCCTGCCCATGAAAAGCCCAGGTGGGATGGTGATCCCATCCTCATGGCATAGCTCACCCACAGCCTGGCCCCAAGCACAGCCTCACACCACCTGCACAGCAGGATGGCATTGGAAGGCTGGGGGGGAGGGGGGGGGCACTCGAGAAACCCTCCACCCCAGCACATCACACTATGGTCTCGGTTGCCTCCCCACGTGTGGAAGCACTGAAGGTGTCCTTAGAGCTCTGTGGGGATGTTTACCTTGCCTCTCTCCCCATCTCCGTTCAGCTCAGTAAAAATGCAAATGAAGTGTTGTCATTAAGTTCACTCCTGCAATGCAAATGATGTGTGAGTTCCCTCTGTACCTGCCTGCCTCCCAGACTTAGGAGGTGGAGAGCAAGGAGGGAGGTGGGTTGGATGAATAGCGACCCTAATTGGACTCCTCCCCCCAACAACATACACTGTGAGTTTTTCAAATCATAGGAGTCATTTGGTATCAATTATCCAATCACTCTGCTAATCTCAAGGCTTCCAGGAGACCTCTACCTTTGTATAAAGGCTGGAGATGAAGTATCAGCTATGGGCAGCCCTCCACCAGAGGTTTAACACCCAAGAGCACCTCTCTTCTAAGCACAAGCTGAGCATGCAGTGCCCCTCGGTGAGGTGTTGCCTCTGCTTGTCAGAGTGCTCTAGGAGAGCTATCATCACACCAAATTCCACCAGTGCATTTTATCAGCCCTGCGCTACTTGTCCTGCAAACAACTTTGCAGCACAGCTCCCAGGCTTTGCTCCTGACACTACTGATGTGTGCCAGCAGTCTCTGGAGTGTCCCAAGGGACTGGCCTCTCTGCACACACCCCCCACAACAGGGTCACACCTTTGCCATGCAGTGGCAAACCCTGATCAAACATCAGGGTAACCATGTGCTCTACCAGCCTCTTTTATCCCTTTCCCTGGGCCCCAAACTGGACAGTTGCATCCTCCATCTGAGCAGAGCAGAGCCAAGCTTTAACCTTCTCCCACAAAGCAGGTTTCCCATGCACAACCATTCCCACACAGTCCTGGGCAGCCTGCTTCACACAGGGCAATCTGGCTGGCACTGCTTCCTCAGCCAGGGCTGCTCCCCTGCCTGCTGCTCTGCGAGACAGGACACTGCAGGGGCAGCCCCACGGCCGGGCAGGTGGAGAGGGTACCTCAGATGTTGTTGGCTTCGAGCTCTGGAAGCATTCGATGCAGCTGCTGCAGGCTGCGAAGCGGCAGGAGCCTGGCAGGAGCCTGCCAGCAGCACGCAGAGGGGTTGGATGCCTCCCACAGGCGGGAGGGGCAGAGAGAGTTAATTAAAATGCACTGAGCAAGTGTAAAGTTTTATTACAAGCCACAGAGGTAGGTTGGTTGCTTTCTCCACCAGACACATCTGCATAATCCAGGCTGGGCTCCTGCCGCCGCGCTGTGCTGGGCACGCTGCTGCCGCCGGAGTGTTTTCATCTCTTTGATTGAAAAAACACCATCCAAGGTGGAAGCTGCACAACCAGCCCTGCTGTGCTGTAATGTCTTTGCTTGCTCTCTGCAGACAAATCTAACTGGAAAGTCCCAGGTAGTAAGTGACAGTCCTGCAGGCAGGCATGCAGGCATGCCCATCTTCTGCAAAGCTGGGAAACCTCAGGGACAGACACCGTGAGGGCAGGAGGGGGATCCCAGCTCCGTGGCAGGCTGCAGCTACACCCCATGCTCCCAGGCCAGGCCAGCACCATATTTGCTGGGCACAGGAGAGTCACCAAGAGCAGCAAGGTGGGCACAATTCTCCTGCTCAGGTGACTGGTGCCCTGGTGGCAAGCACCAATTCCCACAGAAAAAAATGTGCTGCAGGTGTGTCCAGGTGAGATGGAGCTGAGGAAATGTCAGCACCAGCAGGCTGAGACCTGCTGCAGCCCAGCCAGGCACAGCCAGCACCCAAGGGCTGGGAGCCCCAGTGGCATGGTGGGGCAGCTGCTGGTCCCTCTGCCCTGGCCAGGGCAAGCTGCAGGAGAATTTTCCAGCAGATGCCAGGGGGGAATTTCAAAAGGCAATCATGAGCAAGGAGCAGCTCAAGCCCTTGGTGTATGAGCAGTGTGGAGCTTGAAGAAAGGCTCAGCCCTGACCTCTGTCAGTGCTGTTACAGTCAAGCAGGAAGGGGAGGACTAGCAGGATGCAGGACTGTGAACCCCATTTTGGCAGGACAGAAGAGTGCATAAAGGGGGAAGGAAATGGTGCTGCCTCATTAATCATGATAAAGAACAGGCTTGAAGAAAGCCTGGCTTTCAGCTGAGTAATTAATGAGCCCTTTAATTTTAGACTGTAACACCCAAGCTACCCCATTAGGCAAAGAGCAGCTCAAAGTGTCCTCCTGTGTGATGTCAGGGAGATGCATGAGGAGCTCTGGAGTGCAGGGCACAAGAGCCTTCCCCTGAAGCACCACAGACACACTGGGCCATGCTCTCAGCATGATAGGGATATAAAGTCAACACTTCTGCTGGCCTGGAAGAAGCCAGGGATGCCCCATGCCTTTCTGCACCAAGCTGTCAGCCTGTCCTGTCCTTCTGTAGGGGCTCTGACAGTCCATGCCCTGTAGCATTGCCAGGCTGCAGGGATCAAGACCAGAGCACTGGGGCAAGGAGGCAACTGGCACCTCTGCCTGTGGTCCCAAAGCTCTATGGTGTCTGCACCCCTCTGAAGGAAGGATGCCAGCCCTACATCTGAGGACAGCCCAGAAGATATGCACAGGACACCAAGCTCTGACACATACAGTGTGTCAGCTGAGCCCAGGAAACCTCTGAACCCTCAGGTGGAGGCAGGGACTGCAGCAGACTGGAGGGCATCCAGGATCAGAGCTCCCGCTGTGGCTCATTTCCCCAGGAAAGCACTCACCAGAACAGTTTTTGGTTCCCTGCTTGAAACCCAGCCCAGCCTGCCCTGATCTGGAGCATGGATATACTGTCTGTGTGAACTGCAGTTTGGTCCCACAGCTTTTCCTCCCAGACTGTATGTCTTGTCTTCTTCTTTTTGTGTGTTAATAATGCCAGTCATAAACGTCACGTGTTGGAGCCCAGATCTCATTATTGTGAGCAGAGAAATGTATGCCATGCAATAAATTCTTTTGTGGGAAATAACCCTGGTGACTAGAGGAATTTATGAATTTATTACTCTTTGTAGGAGCCTTTCCTCCTATGACTTAAGGAGAGATCCATCATCCTACAGGAGCCCTTGCTGGTTCTTTGTTTGGAAACCTTCATAAGGTTTGATGGCGCATTCCCCGTCCGCGCGGCCTAAGGATCTGTTCCACACCAATCACAGAGGGCAGCCTGAAACCCAGCATCAGTGTGGCAGCACAGCCCACATGGACCTCCTGCCATGGTTCTCCACCACTTGGAATGGTCCTGGGCCATGGAAGCAGCGGCATCTCTGCCCCCTTTTCCTAAAACCTCCCTGGTCTGCATCCTGCCTCTCCCTATATCTCTTTCCACCACCACCCCTTAGTCATTCCACAGCCTCCTCTCCCTCCCAAAGTTAGTGCTGCAACATGGCCCATGCAGCCCCAGCATTCCAGCAATCCAGGCAGCACAGAGCAGATTTTCCAGGTGAGAGCAGCTCTGAGTGTCCAAGCTCATGCATGAGTCTCTCTTCCAGAGACCCCCTTAGGACAAAGCCTGAGAGCAGAGAAAATCCTGCTTCTAGCTGTAAGGAACTTCTGGCAATGGCCATGGAAAAGGGTCACACAACCCCTGTTTTGTCACCTGGCCAGGGGAAGGCAGACAGAGCTGCCACACATCACCCTCCACCACACCCACACAGCCTGAGGAGGGTTGTCAGGCATTGGAATGTGCTGCCCAGGGAGGTGGTGGAGTCACCATCCCTGGAGGTGTTCAAGAGGGGATTGGACGTGGCACTTGGTGCCATGGTTTAGTAGTCATGAGGTGTTGGGTGATAGGTTGGACTTGATGATCTTTGAGGTCTTTTCCAACCTTATTGATTCTATGATTCTATTCTATGTCTTCAGCCATATCCACTCCAGAGGGCCTCATCAGCTCCAGAGAGGAAGCCCCTGGGGAAATTGAAGCAGCAGCATCTCTGCCCCCTTTTCCTAAAACCTTCCTGGTCTGCATCCTGCCTCTCCCTATATCTCTTTCCACCACCACCCCTTAGTCATTCTGCAGCCTCCTCCTCCAGTTAGTGCTGCAGCACAGCAGGGCAGGATGGAGCTGGCCTCCCACCCCAGCTCAAGACAGTGAGCTGGTATTCTTGGAGTGGGGGCTGCAAGACTCCGTGTGGGGTGCAAGGCTCCTCTGCCTCCAGGGGGAGCTGCCCCCGAGAGGCTGCACTATGAAACCCTTTCTCCCATCCCAACATTACTATTCTGCCAGCTCCACGGTGGGAGAGTGAGAGTGCCACAGCAGTGGCAAAGTGGGACTGGCAAATTGGGGGGGGGAGGGGGCATCAGAGAAGCAAACTGTGCTGGTTCAGCTGCAGGCAGTTCTCCTGGAGGGAGAACACTTGTGGCAGGCAGAACCTGGCGGGTAGGCTGGGTGTACGGTCGCCTAATGGCAGAGCCGTGGCACAGTGCTGCCTTGTTAGCTCATTGCCAGTTTGATTTTAATATCCATCTGAAATGCTCAGGACACAAAACCTTGCCTGCAAGATTACAAAATGCTCAAGCACTTCTGCAATTTGGATGGCAGGGGATCAATTATTTGGGCATGGCTTTGCATATAATGGCCTGCAACAGATTGTAAAGTTTCCCGGTTAGCGAAGCAATTATGAATGCTGACTAGAAACCCATGGCTGGAGAGCGGTGGAACAGGGCCATCTGGACCTGGAGACACACTGCTGGCTACAGGGGGAAGAAGTGCAAGGAGGGGACTCCTTCAGCTGAATGCCAGAAGTGCTTGGGTGAGCGAGTGATGCTCACAGAGCTCGCTGGGGCAGAAAGAGCTGGTGTAAGAAACAGCATCCAAGAAGAGAAACAAACAGGAAAAAAAAACACAAATACAAACGTGGAAAATAAGAGAGAGAAGTGGTCCAAGGAGAAAAATAAACATAAATACACGTACAAATGGAAAGAATAAGAAAGAGAGAGGGGAGAGGGAAGTGCTGGAAATTGTTTTGCCGAGAGAGAAGTTCGGAGTTCACTCCCACGTGATTCCTGTTTGCTCCAGGAATCCAGATCACTGCCATTCATTTCATGATTCAAAACAGATTATTTTTAAAAGTCCTCGAAAGCTTTCCCAAACAGACTCCCATCCAGCCAAAACCCAGCTGGCAAAGCTCCTGGTTGTGAAGATAGACTCATTTGTCACTTCTCAGCAATGAATATTCCGGTCAACGGATATTCGGGTTTGTTTTGTTGCAAAGAGAAATGAGTCAGGGGGTTTGGCCATCCAAAGTGGCAATCACTGACCTACAAATGACAGAAGCAAGAGTCATTGCCGTGAAGAGCTCCAGAAACCACCTCCTTTACAGCACATTCCCAACACAGGGCTTGGGTGTGCTGATCGCCGGCTGTCTCCAGCCGTAGCTCATCAGTTCCAAGCTCCCCAGCTCATCCCGTCTTCTGCCCTGCTCCACCACCATGCCCAGGGCATCGTGCCAGCTGCACCCCTCCAGCGTCTGGCCTTGTGCTTCTCTGCAGCGTTTCACCACCGTCATACCCGCGCCTGAGCGTGGCACAGAGAGAGGCTTCTCTGCTTGGGAGCCCCGAGCCGAGCCGAGCAGCCCCGCACAGGGCAGTGCCTGCTCCCCGGACGGGCTCCCCGGACCTGGCTCTGCACACACGCAGGCAGCCTGCAGCTGGAGGCTCCGTCCCTGGCGTTTGCCCATCGGCTCATTAGAGATGCAGCGGCCGAAAGGTTCTACACAGCACAGAGAGCCGAGAGCCCGCAGGCTGCTCGGCAGGAGGGCAGTCACCAGCAGCGTGAGCCGGGGGATGGGGCCACGGAACTCCTCAAAGTAAATGAAAATGACATCAGGAGTTATTTTTCCCTCTTTTTTCTCCTACTTTTGAGAATCAGCCTAGCAGGAACATCAAAGTAATCCATGAGCCTGGTCATTCCTGTAACACATTGGTATAAATCAAAACCAAACCCGTGGTGGAGTCAGGTAGAAAATCATCTTCCAGAGACATCCAACTGAGCTCAGCAAAGGAGAAAAGGCTGACACAACATCTTTAAACATTTTTAATTACCCTGTCAAAATGACAATTACAGAGCTAATTATTGGGAAGACAATACCAGATATACTGAATAGCAGCACATCAACAATGTTTTTATGTAATTATGCAATTTAATGAATTGAAGGCTACAGTAATGGGCTATAGCTGGTTAATTAGAGACTCCCTTTCTGCTAATAATGCCATTTATTTTCAGTTCACTATATTTGCTTTATCTATAGAGCTGGGCCTCTTTCCACAGATGATGAAGGACTCTTCACCACAGCTCATGTGCCCCTTCCATTATTAAGGGGATGTCGACTTTTTGAAGGGGTGGACAGTGAATTCCAGCTGCTTCAGTGAATTCCAGCTGCCTTCTCTTCCATTTCCAGCTTGGCCCTTTAGCCTAACAGTGGGTGACACCCTGGGGGTGGGCCCCTCCTGCTTGACTGCTGTTGGCATCCAGCTTGCCCAAAGCCACTGGGCAGGACCCTCACAGAAGCACAGGATGGCAGGGTTTTAAAGGACCTCTGGATATCATCTAGACCAACCCCCCTGCTAATCTAGATAGAATAGAATAGAACAATATTTAAATAATTAGAACAGAACAGAACAGAACAGAACAGAACAGAACAGAATAGAATAGAATAGAATAGAATAGAATAGAATAGAATAGAATAGAATAGAATAGACCAGGTTGGAAGAAACCTCCAAGATCATTGTGTCCAACCCCTCAGCCAATCCAACCCACCTAAACAACTAACCCATGGCACCAAGCACCCCATCAAGTCTCCTCCTGAACACCTCCAATGATGGTGACTCCACCACCTCCCCCGGCAGCCCATTCCAATGGGCAATCACTCTCTCTGTATAGAAAGAGATACACCTGGACACTCCACCAAGAGCTCCAGTCCAAGACCAAATCCAGCCCATGCCAAGGTGCAGACAGAAAGACCCTTCCCAGCCCAGGAAGTGCCCAGTGGCATGCAGGCAGGCTAAGGAAGCCTATCTCTGGAGCTCCTGCAGTTGAAGGCTGGCCAGCAGGATCCATCAGGCCCTGCACACACACCTCAGCCACCCCCAGCCCCACACCCAGGGCTGCTGGGCAGTGTGCACAGGGGCAGGGGGTTGGCTGGTGGCTGCTCCCCTACCAGAATCCACAGGAAGGAAAAGAACTAATTTAAACATTTTTGCTTCCAGATAAAATGGGGGGGGGGGAGAGGGGATTTGGAGCTTCTCAGTGCCTCATTGTTGAATGAAAATTGTCTGATAAATTATTGAATGTATTTTAAATGGACTCACAGGAACCATTTTAATGCTTCTTTTCTCCTTTTGGAAATAATAAACCTGCTTGAATTTCTTAATCACTTGAAGATGTTTCCTGCTAATTGTTACCTGGAGAGGATGACTCTGCCTGCCACACAAGCCCACCAGTTTCAGGAGCCTCCAAAGGGAAGAACCAGCTGTGGGAAACATCATGGCCACACTCCATGCTGATCTAGCTCTCACATCCCAGCCTCCCACAGCATTCCCCAGGTGGGCTCTGCCACACCAGCCTATCCCTGAGGAGAAGAGGCTCTGAAGAACAGGACTAGTCCCATTATTTGCACATCAAGTTGTACTCCTACCTCTCTGGGCTCTCACAGGTCCTTGCCACTCAGGCTGCTCCATGTTAGCTTGCATCCTGTTTTCCTCCTGCTCTAAAAATGTGGCCAGGAAAGACAGCAGTGGTGGAGGCCAGGACCAGGCAAAAGTGAGATCTGCAGAAGGTATTCCTCAAGGACAAGAGAAGGACAGAAAGAATGGGAAAAAAAATGCTTCTAAGGACAGCAGCTCTTTATGGACAGAAAACAGCTTAGAAATTGCACTTGCTCCGTCACTTTTGCAGAGAATGCTGGGGAGCCACATCTGCTGCCTCTTGGTCTCCTGCAGATAGAATAGAATAGAATAGAATAGAATAGAATAGAATAGAATAGAATAGAATAGAATAGAATAGAATAGAATAGAATAGAATAGAATAGAATAGAATAGAATTAACCAGGCTGGAAGAGATCTTCAAGTCCAATCTATCATCCAACACCATCTAATCAACTAAACTATGCCACTAAGTGCCCCATCCAGTCTCTTTCTAAACACCTCCAGGGATGGTGACTCCACCACCTCCCTGGGCAGTACATTCCAATGGCCAATCTCTCTTTCTGTGAAGAACTTCTTCCTAACCTCCAGTCTAAACCTCCCCTGGTGCAGCCTGAGACTGTGTCCTCTTGTTCTGGTGCTGGTTGCCTGGGAGAAGAGACCAACCCCCACCTGTCTACAACCTCCCTTCAGGCAGCTGTAGACAGCAATAAGGGAGGTTGTAGCCAGGTGGGAGGTATGTAGCCAGATGTACAGCAGTGGAGCTTCAGCTGAACCAGTGACCTAGGAGCAGCTGGGACTGAGCAGTCTCTTTCTGGCTGGGCACAGAGGAAACACCCATCACAGCTGAGGGGGCCAAAGAGGAACATAGATACAAGCTAAGTTTGGGCAATATTGTTGCCCACCTTGATTAAGTCAGCAATAGAAACAAACTCACTTAAGGGGCTGCTTAAAGCCGGTAGAAAAGGGTCACTTGGATCACAGGCACAACCTGCAGTGCTGTTCACCCACCAAAGGTGGGTTTGGAAATGTGGGTGGTGAAGCTTCTGGTGTCTCTGAGTCAGACAGAGCCACTGTCACCACAGGTTCTTACAGGCATTCCTTTAAGTGCTGCCCACCTCTGCAGGGAAAGCTCAGCTCCTGGCTTTTCCCATCGCCTTAGGCAGAGGTGCCCCTGCCCGGGCAGGGACTGCAGTCCTGCCAGCCAGCCCACACACACCATCTGCCAGCCCAAAACACCCCTGCTCTTCTGCTTTGTTCACAGCAGCTCATTCAGCTCTTTTTATGGAATGGGTCAGCAGGTCACAGACAAAACCAGCACTGCCACCCCACAAGCAGTGGGAAATGTACCAACATATCGACTTGCTCAGGTTTGGGGACACCTGGGTCCTTTCGCTGGAGGAGCCAGTATCTGTTTGAGCTGGAAAAGGCAAAGGTGTCAATTTAGCTTCTCCAGCACCCAGAAACACAAAGAACTTACAGAGAAGAGGATGAAGGAAGTGAATCTTTTTGCACCAAGCATCTGTGGGACTTGCAGGCTACGAGAGTCTTGTGCTGCACAAGCCAGTGGCATGGGCCAGCTCCCAAACCAGGGCCAGGTGCCCCTAGGGCATGGAGGAACCAGGCAGATCCCCTGATAGGAAACACAGGAAGATCTGATAAATGAAAGCTCCAAATCCCTCTTATCACATCTGCAGTTTGCTGTCATTAACAGCACAAATATCTGGCAGGTGAGTTCCCTGCAGAGTTTTACAGGCTCTTCCTACTGTGCACACCCAGGCACACTAAAGGGTTCCCCACCTAAGTGAAAGCTGCTGCTAGGAAGGGAAAAAATTCAATAATCTACTTGCAAATTAATAAAATCATGCCAGTTGTGAAAACATCCTGGACTTTCATTGGCCTGGAGATTTATTCAGTCCTGCTGGCTTCCCATGCAAGGCAGAAAAGATCATAAAGCTGCCATGAGAAATGCCTCTGCACAACGTTCAGGCTCAGCTGGCACAACAGCCAAGGTATCACAAAAAGGCCAAGAGCTGAACCTGCAAGCCTCATACCCTCAGTCCATGCCAGCAGCTGTTCAGTGGCATTAACCTCAACAAGAGCTGACTTCCACAGTTTGGATTTGATTTGGGGAGGGGATCTTTCAAAGCTTTATTCTTTCTAGGAACAGCATAAGCCTCAAACTCTGTTACATGCCCATCAAAAGCATCATGGTCCACAAGGGAGTGATGGGAAAGCTGTTACAGAATCTGAGCTGGGCACCAGCTCCTGTTTGCAGCCAGTCCAGGCTCCTCTCTCTGATGGTTCACTGCACACTCAGGCATTGGGAGCCTTTGTCAAGCACTTCCAGGATGCACTTACCTCACCCCCGAGCTGCCATTTGGCTCCTGGCTTCACTTCAGCTTGCATCTCCGGACAGGAAGACAACAGCTAGGGCTGCTGGTGGATCCCACTTCTCTATCATCAGCCCTACATCAGAAACAAGGAAACCATAGAGACTTGAAAAAGCAAAGCTGCTTCTCTGAGCTGCCCCATCCCAACTGAGTCAGAGTTCTCCATGAGCTGGTAGAATCAAAGCATTTTATCTCTGAAGGCACATCAGCAGGACAGTCAGACCATGAGGTGGGTGATAGCACCAGGCTCTCTCCATGGCAATGGGGTCCAGGAGCCAAAGCTGTACCCAGCCACCCTGCAGCAGCAATTGCAACCTCAAGCTTCCCCAAGAAGAGCCTTTGCTGGGTTGCAGTGGCACAGCACAGGCATCAGCCATGCCATATGCCCCATTATGGAAAGGACACACAGGGCATGAGCTCCAGCTTGGCCCCACAGTGCTGGGTGCTCACAGCTAGGGCAGGGTACAGGCAGCAGCCCTGCTCTGTGCAGGAGAGCAGTGGTGGTGGCAGCAGCAGCAGCTGTCTGAAGTGATGGCCACATTCCTGCTCCTGCTCATTCACCACACCAGGCACAGGTCTCCTGCCCTGGTCCCACAGTACTGCTTTGAGCCAGCATAATGTCCTGCTCCTGTGATATGAGCCCAAGGCATCAACTCCAACCCTCCAAGGAGACTCTGAGCTCTGTGCTTCCCAGGATCAGCCACTGGTACAACACCTTTCTGACTCTCTGTCAAGGCAGCAGAAATCACAGCATTCTCCCTGGGTTAAGAAGTGCTCCAGCACAGGAGAGCCACACTCTTTACCAGTAACATCATTACATAATGGTCTGTCATGGTAACAGGGCCACTGGTGGGATCTCTGCTGCGATCTGGACTGGGACACCTCAGTGGACAACAAGAGCCCTGCTGCCCTGTCCCATGCTGGGCTGGATCTGCAGGCTCATTGCTTTGATGAAACAGCTCTGGCCCCTTGTGAAGCCAAACCCAGCCAGCAGCACAAATTCACACTGCCCAGCTCTGGTGGCAAGAAAGATCAGACCTCTAGCTAGGGAGGTGTTGTCTGTAGAGGTACAGGGAGGAGGCTGCATCCAGGGACTGGCACAGGCTGAGCATGAGAGGAGGGCAAGGGCTGCAGTCAGACCTTGCCAAAGATTTAACAGGAGAATGATCCAGAACCAGCAGCTCATCTCAGGAGCAGCAGCATTTAATTTTCATTGGGGAATGCTCAGCTAGCTGATTTTATGACAGTCTGTCTTTTTTATATATATATAAAATTTGTGAGTGAATTTAGTGCTTGTGAAACCAAAAGAGTAATAGCACTGGCAAGAGCCAGGGATAAGGTGGAAAGATGGACATGAGGCAGCACAGCACAGTGTGCAGTACCCCTTGGACCACGCTCAGGAGAGCAGCTCTTCTCTGCCAGCTCTACAGACCAGATTCCAGGCTCTTCCTGGGACACAAGTGCTCTGTCCCTCAGCAGAAATTTCTCCACCAGTCTCAGTGTGATACTCAGGAAAGTAGAAGTTGCTCATGCCTGTCCTGGTGTGGTGCAAGTGATGCCAATGAAGATTTATGCAGCTCTGCCTGCCAACGACTGCATCATTTGGAGACAGTCATTAACCAAAACATCCCAAGAGGCAACAGCAGAGAAAGGAGGATCTCATTTACTTTCCCTCCAAACTAGGCATAAAAAGAACTGAGCTTCCGGCACCACAAAGCACCACCTCTGCTGCTGCAGGTTTTGTCCTCCTGCTACTCCTCATTTTGGGAAGGTCCAGTGCTGGAAACTGCATCTACTGGGCTTTTAAAGCATCCAGAGTGCACTCAAAGAACCAGCTGCACTTTACCTTCTAGCTTTTTCTACTGCAGGTCCTCCTGGGCACCTGCTTCCTCCTGCCCTGGAAGGTCTTTGGCAGGTCAAACTGGATAAGCAGAGCCATCCCCTCTGGTCTGGAACCCATGAACAGTCAGATTTTGCACCTGAGCTTGGTTTCTATCTAGTGATCAACCATTCATAGCCAGCAATACAGGCTGAGTGGGACTGCACAGAGCCCACAGGGCAAGGTGAGGGACCAGCTGAGATGTGAGCTGCAAGAATAGGAGAGATGGCGATGGCACAGCAAGGCAGAAACTGCTCAGGCACAGCAGGGACAAAGGTAGCACCAGTCTACAGCAAGAATCCATTTTTCTTCTGATGCCATCATCCCACTGTCCCTGGAACACAAACCCCTGATGCCAGGAACTGGTGTGCTGGAGGGCACTCACAGAAAGGAGCAGGAGGGACCCTGGTGCTGAGGAGCTGATCCTGAACAAAGCAGAAGCCAGTTTCCCTGCCTGCTCTGCAAGACAAGGGGAGGGAGAGAGGAGGCAGAAAGCAGAGTAGTACCACGGGCTTCAGGGACACAGTTCCAGCACTAAGGAACAGTCCTGGGATCTCCAGGGCCAGAATAAGGGCTAAGACATGGCCAGAGCAGAGAATGTAGAGATGGCCCACAGGGCTGGTCCACTGGGCTGGCACAGAATCACAGAATCACCAAGGTTGGAGGAGACCAACCTTGAGGAGATCATCAAGTCCAACCCATCACCACAGACCTCATGACTAAACCATGGCACCAAGTGCCACATCCAATCTCCTCTTGAACACCTCCAGGGATGGTGACTCCACCACCTCCCTGGGCAGCACATTCCTATGGTGAATGACTCAGTGAAGAACTTTTCTCCAACACAGTCCTTTTTGGAATCCCCTTTGCTGAGGCCACTCAGCAGCAGGTGCCACTCAGCCATCACCCCTGGGAGCAGCTGACACCCATGGATGCAGTTGTCACCCACAGAGGCAGTTGTCGTGGAGCTCCCACCCAGATCTCACCCCACCAAGTGGCTTGGGTGCCTCATCCCACTCTTGCCTGCTGACCACGGATGGGACCAGCTCCTTCCCACCCCAGCACTGGGGTCAAGCTGATGACTGGGGTGGGGGGCTGCAGGGCAACAGGAGACTTCTGCTTTTCTGCTTCCAAATGCTTTTGCAGAGCTCCATCTAGGGGGGATGTTGCTGGACAAGGTTGCAGAGCAAGACAGGTACCAGTAAATAAGTAAATGGCTCTTTCCCCTGGCCCGAGGCCTCTTGTCACACATTTACTGTGCTAATTAAAAAGGGAAGGAACAGCCCATAAATTTTACAGTTTATTCTAACTTCAGTTCCATCTGCTTTTAAAAGAGCTGATGAAGGTAAGTGCATCTGTGCAGATCAGTGGTGTAGGGCAGAGAGCAAGGCAGAGTGTTTAATTAAATGTTATTCTAGGAATAAAACCCAGCCCTCATCGGACGAGAGCGAATATTAAAGCAGCAGTTTCCAGCTGGAATCAGAGCCTCCTGCTATGGGAAAGCAAAAATCCTCCCAGCTACTGACACCAACACCCCTCAGAGAAGGGTGGGAAGAAGGCCATGGAAAGGCACAGAGCTGCCCCGGGGGTGTGGGCCACTGGGTCCCCTGGGCATGCTCCCCTGGCAGCTGACATGGCAGCCCAAGTCCTGCAGGAGTGTCCCACAAAGCCTTCCTTCCCCTGGCAGCACAGATCAGCACAGGGGGCTCCTGGCTTCAAGGAGCAGGGGTTTGGGTGCTGGTATGGCCTTGGGCAGTTGTAGAATGGAATGGAATGGAATGGAATGGAATGGAATGGAATGGAATGGAATGGAATGGAATGGAATGGAATGGAATGGAATGGAGTGGAGTGGAGTGGAGTGGAATGGAATGGAATGGAATGGAATGGAATGGAATGGAATGGAATGGAATGGAATGGAATGGAATGGAATGGAATGGAATGGAATGGAATGGAATGGAGTGGAATGGGTTGGAAAAGACCTTTGAGATCATCAAGTCCAACCTATCATCCAACACCACCTAATCAACTAAACCATGTTAATTCTATTCTATTCTATTCTATTCTATTCTATTCTATTCTATTCTATTCTATTCTATTCTATTCTATTCTACTTCTATTCCATTCTATTCCACTTCTATTCCATTCTATTATATTCTACTCTGTTCTATTCTATTTGTGTCCAGGGGGGTAAGGAGGGGAGCAGGGAAGGGAAAGCTATTAGCTCCCCTGGGTTTTGGCCAGGGGGGTTCTTGTGCTGTTTATAAATTGCAAATATTGCCTATTTTGTGCACATTCATTGCATTTAATTGTAGGCTGCAGTTTTGCTTGTGAATACAGCTTCATTTGCTTCCAGCTAGGCTGGTGTGGCAATTTAATGTGGGGAGGAATTTTCAACCCACTGCAGGCTGCAACAGCGAACTGCAGCTCAGGCTGTGGATGCCGCTGGGGAGGGGATGCAGCAGATCCACCTCCATCCTCTGGGATTTTTATTTCCAAGTGACTCGTGGTGTCTGGTTTCACGGCGTCAGCCCCAGGATGAAAAGGATAGCATTCAACTGCACAAATCCTCTAATATTGCTGTGCCTACAGCTGCTCACACCTATGCAGATATTACTTCTCTTTTGCTCAGAGGTCTCTCGCTAATTTAATACTTCCCCAATATTGCAAGATTCATAGCATGGGCTTCTCCTGAGGGACACAGCTGATCTCCTAGGACAGGCAGGCTGCCATCGCAGCCAATTCTCTGTTCTCCCTCAGGAACGCCGGGCATTGGCTGGGATCCCACTTGTGTTCTGAGCTAGGCTGCCACTGCCTGCTCCAGCCCAACAGAAGCTGCAGCGAGCGCAGGGCAGAGACTCTGCCTGCAGGGCCTCCCTCCTCCAGTGGTCCCCACCATGTCCCCACCCCGAGCCTTGACAAATCTCTGATCTTAACAGGATTAGCCAAGGGGGCTGGCAGCTGGAGTGCCCTTTGCTGGTACTGTCAGATCAAATAGTTGCTAATTGACCAATGTGTCTCTTTTCGCTGAGCTATTAGCAGCGGCACCAGGGCAGCTCTCTGACATTAATTATCTGTGAGTTAGCAGTGTCTGAAAGCATAAATAATAGTTTGCCATGATGTCAGGGTGGGCTCAAGCATTGCAGGCACAGGAGGGCAGCTGATGTGGCTCCTGAGCTGCGGGTGCCATCACTGGGCCCTGCAGCCAGGAAGGTGTTGGGCAGCACACAGAGCAGACAGTGCTCCCTCAAAAAACATTCAGATTTTGGTCAGACTGTCACAGTCCAGGGACACTTCCCTTTCCTGGCAGCTCTAAGAGGTTCCCATTAACCAAATCACCCTTGGTTCAGGGGCTGACTGTCCCCACAACAGCCACCTCCGAGATGAGAGAGCTCAATAGCTGGCAAGCAAAGGAGTTGCAGCAAAGCAAACAGGCTGCAGGCACTCCTGGCTGCTGAGAGGGCTGGGCCAGCTATAGTACACAACTTATCTGCATTTCACACACGCATTTGCATTGAGTAAACACTCATCTGAAAGACTCTGAATCCTTGTTGCCTCACTGTTACACAGCTCCTGGACTCCAGGGAGTTGGGACTAGTTGACCTCTGGAGTCCATTCCAACCAGTGCGTTTTGAGAAACCCCCCAGCCTGGTCCTTCTGGCTCCTCTCAAGGGCTCAGGCACTCGAACCGCTTCTTCCCCTGCCACCCTTGGATGAGGTTTCCACCTGTCTGGCTGCTGGGGATGGATATGGCCCCAATCTGTGCTTCCCAACAGAGAATTCTATGCTCTGATGGGAGGCAGACGAAGCCCTGTCATCTAGAGCAGCACCTACCAGCTCCCACATCCAAGAGACTGGCTGAAGCACGGTGTGGGTCCAGGAGGATGAGGGACAGTGGCTGTCTGTGAGGACATCTCCCTTAGCCAGGAGGAACCAGGTTGTCTCCCTTCCTCCAGAAGTGAGTGATTTGAGATTATGTCACCACATCATAATTGACACAAGGGCTGAGATGAGGTGAGAATTAATTAATTGGTTTTCACAGCTTAATCCAAAGGCTGGGCCCCAAATTATCTGTCTGCAAGGATGATTGTGGGCACTGCACAACAGCCAGCCAGGGGACTCCAGAAATGTGCTGAGTGGAGACTCTTTCTGTCCCTCAGAAGCTTGTTTGTGTAACAGCAGCTCAGGATCAGCTGGCATTTCTGACAAAGTCATTTTTTAATGGAAAAAGACAGAGCCACAAGCTCCTCTCTGTGGGCAGTGAACCACCTGCCCTGGTGTCACCAGTGTCCCCCACACTGACCCCCTGTCCCCACCAGAACTCTCCTCTGAGACCATCAGCACCACCTCACTGTACCTCCCTCCTCTGCCTCAAGCAGACTCAGCCCCTCAACACCAGTCAGCTAGCCTGTGCCCACCAGTGCTGCCAGCCTGGGGCTGCCAGTGCCCCTCACTTCTCCCATCTCATCCCAGCTCTGTGCCAAGCCACACGGCAGGCACTTTGGGAAGTGTCATCCAGGAGGAAATGCTGGCAGTTTCAAACCCACACTTTGCTCCTGCCAGTGCCAAGCTCCTACATGGGAAGGCTCTGGCTGTCATCCTGCTCTTTGCCTGCATCTGCTCGGTCTCAGAGAGTCTAGAAGTTCCTCAGCCTGCTGAGGACAGATGAGGCTGCCAGCAGCATCCACAACTTTTCTCCTGCTTTCCTGTGGGTGCTGGCACCTTTAGTGTCTCTGAGCCCTGCCACCGAAGCTGCCTCAGGCAGCTTTTCCCCACCAGCTTCGTCTAAGTTCCACAGCCCTGAACCAGTGTCACCTCCCATGGGGCTGGCTCTGTCCTTGGGTGGCAGGCAGGGAAAAACAGTCCCTTGCCACACAACCCCTCACCCTGCCCATACCTCCACTTCAGACTCTTTCCATGGGCTTCTGGTTCTTCCTGGCTTTTCTGACAGAGATGAAGGGTGTCTCCAGTCCATGGCATCAGACCTGTCAGGAGTCTGCTCCTCCAGCCATGGCCACGGCTTGCCAACTGGAAGTAATCTGAGATTTCTAACTGGGAACATTCTGCCCAAAATACCAGCAGTCAAAACAGCATTTCCCTGGGGAAGAATCTAGGGCAGCCACTTTCTGTCTTGCTCAAGCCATGACAGAAGCAACCAGAGGTTTTACAACACCACTGCCATGAGCTAGGCAGCTCGTGGCTCTAGCTAGCTAAAGCCACCTGCTTCTCCCTAGTGCCATCACCCAGCTGCATCCTGTGAGCACCAGCAAGACAAGGACATTGCTAAAGAAGAAGAAGAGGTGGAGAAGAATCCCCTTTCTACTCCAAAAGCAGCTCCTGGGGAGCCTAGATGGGCTATGAAATTACAAGTATAGATGGCTGCTCCAGTGCAAGGCACAGCAGCACAGGGTCCAGAGCTGCCACTCTGCCCTGGGGACAGTCTGCAGGAGACTTCTGCACGTTTCCACCAATGTGGAGTGAATCATTCCAGCTGTGAAGCACACAGGCACTTCCCCTGCCCTACACTCTCCTCCTGTATTTAACCTTAACCTTGGGAGCTGTTAAATTCTTGTTCTGTTGAAATAACCTGTGGGCTCAGACAAAAGAAAATGGAGTGTGGCTGGTTTCTGGCCCCTCAGGGCAAGCTGACACCCACTAGCCAATGGCCAGTGCCATGAAACACAAGGTCCTCCCTGGTATTTCACCAGGCAAGCTGCGCAGCAGTCAGACAAGCTGGGCTCATCTTGTTGGCTGCTTTGAGGGAATTCAGACCATTAGCCAAAGGTAGATGGATCTGACCTTCTGGAGTGCAATTGTAACAATCTTGCCACTTTTATTCCCTAGTGGTTGAAATATTTCAAAAACCAAATGACCCAAGGTCATTAAACTTTGTAAAGAGATCGCTGCAGGTATTTCCAGGCATCTATCAAAAGCTAAGTCACCACAGCTGCCTGTGGCTGGAGGAGGGAGCGCAGGTTGGCACACAGTAAATTGTCCTGTTTTACACCCCTTCAGAATTTCTGCTGAGGCTTCCTAATTTTTCATATCCAATTTGATGACCACATTAATTAAAATTTCACTGGAATAAGAGGTACTTTTATCCTCTTATCACTTTATCTGATATGAAGAATGAGCCTGTTGGAAAATAGCATGAAGACAGATACCTCATGCAGGGGTTTTAAAGTAGTTTCTGACTTAAGGCAGGTCACTTTGGGGGCCTGCTTCTGCTTGCCTATAATATCTGAAAGAGACATGCAAAAAGTTTTCATGCTTTTGCTTTCTCTGTTTGCAGCTACACAAGCTGTGGCTACACAAACACGTGGAGAGGCAGCTCTGGGACACCTTCTCCTCGTTTCTGGTCCATCACAGAAGCAATGCAAACAATGAGATGCTCTTAAGCAAAGGTACTAAGGAACCTCCCTCAAGCTGGGGACATCCCACTGGCACCTGCCCCTGGGCAGGACCACCAGTGTCCTACCCAGCTCCTGCCCCAGCACCATGCTGGGCCCTTCCCATCCTGTCTTTGGCAGGGTTAGATCAGGCCACTATCCGTGACCCAGTGGCACCCCCACCTCACCCCAGGCATCTGCTGCTGGCCAAGGGAAGCCAAGACTGTTTAGAGTGGTGCATTTCACCAGCACATCATTCATGGCTTCATGCACCCCTGCATGTCCCCTCTGGACAGCAGCAGCACGACAGCCATGCTCTGAGCAATGGGCACAGTGCAGGCAGTAAAGTTCTCAGTGGCCACCAGCCAGCAGCTCCCCATGGGGGCTTCCCAAACCAGGGGTGCTTCAACACAACATCTGCTCCCAGGAGGACCCTGTCTGCAGGACCCTGCTCTGCTGCTCAGTTCAGAAGTGTGACACAAATTCCTCTCACAAGATGAGATTGGGGTTGGGAATTTTTTTTTGCCATTCTTTTTGCTTTGTTACTGTGGGGGAGAGAAAAGAAAAAATAATCAAGCCACAGCTAATACAATCAGGGTGAGTAGGCCAGAATGCTGTGAAATCACATAAAAGATTTGATCAGAGTCAATATCAGCTGCTGAGCTGTAATAGCTTTTGTGATTCTCCTAACAGGATTTTAATTTTATGTTTATTATTTGGGGACTAGCAGAGCACAGCAAATGCCTGTGTGGTGGTGCGGGCCCCATTCCCTCTGCTCTCTGGAAGGCTGGAAGGCTCCAGCACAAAGCAAGCTGACTTTCAGTATTTTTAATTTTTGCTTGTGTTCCCCAGGCTTGGCAGGAGAGTGTGAACTTAATTAAAATCAATGGAGGAAAAGATGGGATAAATCACACTCTGAATATTCCCCGTGCCTGTGTGTTGAGCGCAGCACGCGGGCTCCTGCCAGCACCCCAGCAGCAAGCAGCTCCCTCCAGGCCATTGTCTCCAACACCCACAGCTCTTCCCAGCATTGCAGATCTACTTCAGGGGCTGCTCCCTTGCTCCTTCCTTTCCAGGATGGGATGGTTGGAAGATGCCTCCACAGAGCCTGCTGATGGGGGCTGTGTTGGGCAAGCAGCACACTCCCTGAAGTAGCTCCTCGGGCCAGCAGAGGCAGAGGCAGAGCCAGATCCCCCTTCCCTTGTGCAGAGGGGTATCACCCCTGCCCAACAGACCCCAGCTCCACCCCAAAGCCATTTTCCCTTTTGCATTTTCCAGGGGTGGAGGGGAGTTGTTTGATTATTTTGCTCAGTCCAGAGACTTGGTTTGGAAGCACTTTGCTGTGCTTCCCACAGCAACACACAGCATCACCCTTCGCTCTCCTGCAACACCTTCTGCAGAGCAAGAGCTGGAGCACAGAAGGCCAGGGCAAAAGTGGGGCCAACCCCATGCCAGTTCAGCTTTTGAGAGGCCCATCACAGACCATGAACCATCACAGGCTAGAAAATGGGAGCAAAGGAACAGGAGAGAGGAGCAGCAGGAAAGAGGGGATGCCAGGAGAGAAGCTGCTGGAGCCAGCACCCTGCTCATGCCCAAATGGGCTGTTTAGAGTAATCTCTAATTGTTTATCCCAAGCACTAATAGCCTCTTAGAGTCACCTGACAGCAGATGTTGATGGACTTCAGAGCTTTTACCACATCTGGCAGAATTTAATTGCCATTTGCAGTATGGCCTTGATGTACTCTGCCGTCCTGAACTGGTGGCTGCAGCACCCACCAGCCCTTCTGTCCTCCAGCCTGTTGCCAGCAGTGCGACTGCTCCAGCACATGGCTGAGACAGCCTGGACAGCTCTGATCCCATGTCCAGGGGCACCTTTGATCCCATGCCCAGGGCATCTCTGATCTCCTACCCAGGACAGCCATGATCCTGTGCCCAGGAGCAACACTGCACAGATGATTTGATGGAGGCACCCATGTGTTCCCCCTCCGCTGAGAGCAGACATGGCAGCCCTGCTCTGCAGCTCCTGTAATGCCACTTTCTTCAAACCTCTCTGGATGGTACAAGCATTATATGGAGGCTGCAAAGCAGAGAGGTGGCCTGTTGGTGATCTGAGCAAGAGGAGGGCAGAGAGTGCCCACAGCTGGCAGAGCCTTTACCTTGGCATGGTCCTGCCACAGGGAGCCCCACAGGCTCACAGGATGCTTGGGTTTGGAAGGGACCTGCGATGGTCATCGAGTCCAAACCGCTGCCAGAGCAGGACCATAGAATCTAATGCAGGTCACACAGGAATGCATCCAGATGGGTCTTGAAAGTCTCCAGACAAGGAGACTCCACAACCCCTCTGGGGAGCCTGTTCCAGTGCTCTGTGACCCTCACAGTGAAGAAGTGCCTCCTCATGTTGAGGTGGAACCTCCTATGTTGTAATTTGTATCCATTGCCCCTTGTCCTCTCACAGGGTGCAGCTGAGCAGAGCATGTCCCCTCCCTCCTCACCCCCAGCCCTCAGATATTTATAGACATTTATTAAATCCCCTCTCAGTCTTCTCTTCTCCAGACTAAAAAGCCCCAAGGCTCTCACCCTCTCCGCATAGGGACAGGGCAGCCCATTCCCCTCACCAGCCTCTGCAAAGTCTCCCATCCCAGCCTGCCTCCTCCCCGCCCTGCCAGCCCATGTGCAGGGGCTCTATCCTCCCACCATATTTAGCTGCTGCCACGGACGTTAGGCAAGGGCCGGGGGGCTTCCTCTCTCCGTGCAGCCAGAGGCTCAGCCTTAAGAAAAAAACAACCCAAACCACCATTATTCAATTGTTTAGCACCACATGCCAATCCCTTCCAGATGAATTAATTTCTTAATCACACTTTTAATGGGGGAGCCGCAGAGCCCATGCGGGAGTGGTTAATATTAGTGCTGTGAACTGTCAGAAGCTTTTCCTGTCGTAAACCGCGCTCGCGGCCAGCCATAAAGCTCGCGCTGTAATTGGTGCCTAAGAGGCCTCCAGGCACTCGTAGCTCCTGAGGGCTGATGGCAGCAAGGCTGTGTGCCAGCCTGGCCAGCAGTAGTAGCCCAGTCCTGCTGGGGGGGGAGGGAGGGGGGCACAGTGTGGGGCCCCTGGAATTAATAGGGTAGGGTAGGGTAGGGTAGGGTAGGGTAGGGTAGGGTAGGGATAGGAATAGATCAGAATAGGAATAAAATAGGATAGAATAGAACAGGATAGAATAGGATAGCATAGGAATAGAATAGGATAGAATAGAACAGGATAGAATAGGATAGCATAGGAATAGAATAGAATAGAACAGGATAGCATAGGAATAGAATAGAATAGGATAGCATAGGAATGGGATGGGATGGAATAGAATAGAATAGAATAGAATAGAATAGAATAGAATAGAATAGAATAGAATAGAATAGAATAGAATAGAATAGAATAGAATAGAATAGAATAGGAATAAAATAGGAATAAAATAGGAATAAAATAGGAATAAAATAGGATAGAATAGAACAGGATAGCATAGGATAGAATAAAATAGAATAGGAATAGACTAGAATAGGAATAGACTAGAATAAGAATAGAATAGAATAGGAATAGAATAGAATAGACCAGACCAGGTTGGAAAAGACCTTTGAGATCATCAAGTCCAACCTATCACCCAGCACCATCTAATCAACTATACCATAGCACCAAGCACCCCACCAAGTCTCCTCTTAAACACCTCCAGTGATGGCGACTCCACCACCTCCCTGGGCAGCACATTCCAGTGGCCTCTTTCTGTGAAGAACTTCTTCCTAACATCCAGCCTAAACCTCCCCTGGTGCAGGGGAGAACTGCGTCCTCTTGTTCTGGTGCTGGTTGCCTGGGAGAGGAGACCAAACCCCACCTGTCTTCAGGTAGTTGCAGACAGCAAGGTCTCCCCTGAGCCTCCTCTTCTCCAGGCTAAGCAACCCCAGCTCCCTCAGCCTCTCCTCACAGGGCTTGTGCTCCAAACCCCTCCCCAGCTTTGTTGCCCTTCGCTTCACTCCTCCAGGCTGGGTCACGGTTGTGCTGTTCTCGTCTCACAGGTCATTAATGAGAGAACAAGAGGGGATGGTTTCAAGCTATGACTGGGTAGGTTTACAGTGGTCAGGCATTGGAATGTGCTGCCCCGGGAGGTGGTTGAGTCACCAACCCTGGATGCATTTAAAGGTGGTTTGGATGTGTTGCTTGGGGATGTGGTTTAGGGGTGAATTTTGTAGAGCAGGGTTCTGGGTTGGACTTGGTGATCCTGAGGGTCTTTTCCAACCTGAATGTTTCTGTGATTCTGTTACAGTTTGAAGGGGGAACTTTAGCCTAGATCCTGACTGCAAAGACTGGAAGTAAAATAAATTACCACTGGATGCAAAAGGAAAATAATGATGAGGGCTATATAAGTCATTGGATTGCTAACAGGCACATAGAGCAGAGGCATAAGTAGTTCTTTCTCTTTTTTCTTCTTCTTCTGTTGCTGCTGCTTGGAACTTTTCTCTCTCTCCCGGGGCCTTGCCAGAGTATCTCTGTTTTGATTACTGTGAGTTAACAGGAAGGAGGGAGGGAGTGGGGGAGGAGGTGCATGGGTCCCCTGGATCCATCCAGGAGGTCTGAGGAGTTTCTGTGTTGTTTATAAATTGTAAATATAGAATCATAGAATCACCAAGGTTGAACGAGACCTCAAAGATCATCAAGTCCAACCTGTCACCCAACTCCTCATGACTACTAAACCATGGCACCAAGTGCCACGTCCAATCCCTTCTTGAACACCTCCAAGGATGGTGACTCCACCACCTCCCTGGACAGCACATTCCAATGGCCAACAACTTTCTCTGGGAAGAACTTTCTCCTCACCTTCAGCCTAAACTTCCCTTGGTGCAGCTTGAGACTGTGTCCTCTTGTTCTGGTGCTGGTTGCCTGGGAGAACCCCCTCCTGGCTACAACCTCCCTTCAGGTAGTTGCAGAGAGCAAGAAGGTCTCCCCTGAGCCTCCTCTTCTCCAGGCTAAGCAACCCCAGCTCCCTCAGCCTCTCCTCACAGGGCTGTGCTCCAGACCCCTCCCCAGCTTTGTTGCCCTTCCCTGGACACGTTCAAGAGTCTCAATGTCCTTCTTAAATTGAGGAGCCCAGAACTGGACACAGGACTCAGGGTGTGGCCCAACCAGTGCTGAGTACAGGGGCACAATGACAAATATATACAGAGAGAGAGTACTTATCTTGTGTATTTTCTACATACTCCTTGCATTTCCTGCTTCTAGATTGTAGTTTGCTTATAACTAGAACTTCATTTCACTTCCATCCCAAACTGAGCTAAGTCTGGCTATTTATTTTGGGGGTAGTTTCTGCAAATTAGCTGGGGGGATGGGGGGGGAGGGTAATTTCACCCCACCACAGGGGTGTAGGTGTGTATGTGGGCTGCTCATGGCTGCAATTCCTTTCCAGTCAATCTTCCCCAGATTTATGCTGGAGAAATGGGAGCATTAAATATCCCCTTGCTGTAATTCAGCATGCAGCAAGAGATACAGATTTAAATATTTAGTAGCACATAACTGGCTAAAAGCCTCAGCAACATTTTTAAAAATCACTTCTTAATAAAACTGGACTGAAATATTCCCCACAGTTAGAATTTATGGTTGGTAATTGGTGCTCCTGTGATAAATAGGAGTGAATATATATTTATGAACAACAAATATTAATGAAGAAATAATACAGGAGCCAAACTCCAGGCTATGCAGCTTGCTCCACAGTATTTCCCTGAGGAAAACAGGCATTAAGCAAACACAAAGGCCAGATCAACAGTGCCGTTTGACTGAAAAAAACCAGGAGAAAGGGAGGGTGGTCCTGGGGCACAGAGGATGGCTCAGAGGTGGCTGGATTCAATGCCAGCCTCTGTCTGTGGCTGAGCACCCACGAGTGCATCCACTGTCAACTCTGCTCCTTGGCTACACATCTGATACAGCCCATCATGGCCCCCCAACACTCCAGCACTCCTCAGGGTGAGACAGCAAGTTCCATGTGCTCCCCCGTGGTTAAACTTGGAGGAAAGCCACAGTATCTCCTCCTCTTCTGTGTATGGCAGGAAGAGATTTATCTGCAGGTGATGATCCTGATTACTGCTTAGGCACAGCACGGGCAGGAGCAGCATGTTGATTTCTCCTCATTTTTCAGCCAGCAGCAGTGGGTTTAATGCCTGCTGCTTTCCACACAGAATCATGAATTAGCACTTGGGCCATAGAGAGGGATCCCAGGAACGACATCCCCCAGCAGACAAGGACTGTCCTGGCCACAGCCTAGAGCCAGAGGGGCTCTGCTGAGCCTGGCAGGGAAGGAGAAGGAAACCTGGCTGGCACTTGCCATGTGCTGGGCACCATCAATACACCCACTGGAGCCCAGCAGGGAGAGCCATCCGGCTTCACATATTCTGCAGAGGGTACCAGAGCCCACGGGCAAAGCAGGCGAAAACCTAACACTGATACAATCCCTGGAATAGCTCCAGGAGCTGACTCTGCAGCAGGAGCAACTGCAGCAGCCATCACAGCCTGAACCTGGCTGCTCCCACGCTTGCAGCCCTAAATACCCTCCTGTGAGGCTGGCACCCGCCCTGCTCTGGCACCGAGGAAGAGCCACGCTGTCTGTGAAAGCCCCAGCAGCCAATGAAAACATTCTAGCATTAAACAAAAGAGACATTTTCATTCTGCAACAGAAGCTCTGTGATCTTGGAACACAATTTGCATAAAGAGACAATTCAGCTATAAACAATTCCAACATTAACTGGTATTTACATGGAGAACGACTCACTCAAAATACAATTAAAGGCCTTGATGGATTGGAAAATGTCAAAACGTTTAAAAGGCTTCAACACACGTGTTTGATTTACATCTCCTTGGTCAGACACAAAACTGGAGTTTGTTTATATTTTCCCTGCCAGAGCCCAGAGCACAGGGAGATCCTGGCTCCCTGCAGCAGCAAACACAGGGATCGATTTACTGGTTAGTCCTGCCCACCAGGAACCATCTCTATTCCCTCCAAGAACAAATTTAAAGTAAGAAGGCTACTGCTCAGCTCCCTTGGCTCACCTCACAGCTGTCTCTGCTTGCTCAGTACTCCTTTAAGGAATCTGCAGGGCCACTCTTTTCCAATATGGTCCTAAAACAGAGGCTGGAAGGATGCCATTCCTCCCTTAGAAAGAGTGTGCTTTTTCAGCAGGAGGCCAGACCCGGGTCTCTCCCCAGGCTCCCTGAAAACAGAAGCACCCCAAATCAGGAGCTGCTCTTGCCACCTCGACCCATAACTTCTGCTGGTACAGAGAAGGCATCAGACTTCTCAGCATGCACTGAAACAAAACCCACCTCTCCCTATTCCTGACCAAGTCACCTCCTCACAAGCCCTTTTTCCCTCCTCACCAATAAGATGACTACTCCACACCAAGTGGAACAGCTCCAGTAACTGAAGAAAGCTTATACCACCCCAAGCAGGCTGTTGCAGGTAGGGCACCATACAAGAGGTGGTGGCCAACGTTTAACCACCCTTGGAGGAGAGGCACAGCACCACCCAGGCCCCACATCCTGAAGATGCTTTAGCAGAAGGAGGAAAGAGTCTGGCTGGCACTGCACACCCCACAGCAGAGCCTGCTAGGCAAGAGCTCTGCAGCACACCAGGGCTGGGCGAGGTGGTGGGACCAGGCTGCGTGCTTCTGCCTGGTTCAGCTTCATACCACCAGAGCTTGTCGGTCCAGGACCAGCCAAGCCCCTCCTGGCTGCCAGGCGTTAAGGATCCCTGCAAATCTCAGCAGACACATTGATATTTCTACCCCAAAGTTCTCTGCCTCTGACTGCACACAGAGTTTATCTGATAGCAAGAGGAGTGCAGGAGCTTGAGCTGCTTCCCCAAACCACGCCAGCCTAACGAGCCTCCCCTACTGCGAATCAATAAGCAAGAGCACTTGCCCGGTCTGTTGGCTCCCAGAGCATTTCCAAAGCTGCTCACAGCTGTATTTCTTCTCTTCAAGGTCAGATTCCTTAAGGGCTACAGGCTGAACAATTCCACATGCATCCTAAAAATACAGAGCTGAGGTGTTTTTTTTTATAAACCACCTAATATGTTTTAAAGGGCAAGGACTCCGCATTTTACTTTTTATTGCCTCTTATCTTCCATCTCTGGCACTGTGTTTATCCTCTGCTGCACAAAGGGGCACAGCTGCAGCCCTCCCCTGCTGCAAGGCTGGCAGGGCAGCAAACGGGAGCTCAGCCAAGTGCAGCCCCTGTGATCTGTCAGAGCTCAGGCAGGAGACCCACCGAGCCCAGAGAGCAAAGCAAGCCCACAAGCGATCATTAACCATGGGGCTCAATGGGGCTTAAAGGAGGCACAGCTGAGAGCTGCACTCCTGAACGCCCCAGAATTAGTCTGGGAATGCAGTGCAGAAGCATCTCCAGAAGTGAACAGCTCTGCTGCTGGCAGAGCAATGCCCCTGGCACTTGGAGCTGGCTCAGTTTACAGGGAGCTCCCTGCGCTGCCTGTGGGGACAGGTGCCTGCTGCCCACTGCGGGGCCTCCCGGGTTCGCGTAGCTCTGCTCAGGGGAGGGGGCAGCAAGCAGCGCCACGCAGAAACTCCGGCATGGAAAGAGAAGAGCTGCTTGCTGCACGGGGGTCTGCACAAAGGCTGCACGGGGGTCTGCTCCAGATGCCGCCCACGGGCCCCCAACCAGCTCCTGCCAGCACTGGCCTGTCCCGGGGCTACTCTTGCACCACAGCACCAACACTCAGCCCCGTGGGTGGCGTGGGGCTGCCCGCGACACTAAGCACTCTTTTACTCGGCCAAGGCCATCAGCACTTTGTTAATGGGGCTCACCTCAGCTCATTAGTCTGCCACTTGACATCCATCAGCTCCTGGCTGAGCCTTCCCTTAGCACCGCCGCCCTGAGCCCTTCTTCCCAGGCTGTGCTGGAGCCTTCCTTAGAGCTGCAGGCTGTAATTTATTCCAGCGCTGCATACGGATGCTCTCTTTTTCCATTTGTCTGCATTAAATAATTATTTAAGCTGTATTAGGTATTTATCAAGTAAACTGTCAGCATCTGAAGTTTCCTTATTGTAGCTGGAGATTTAGAGCAGCAATTTGTATGCATCCTGGCCCCTGCATGAAAAGGGCTTTCTGCAGGCTGAAATTATGATACGAACGTGATTTTTTATGAGATACTAGAACTTACCCTCTGAAAGTTTGGGAGGGGAGAGCAAGGAGGTGAGAGGAAGAACACTTGCCAGGCTGCCTGGCACAGCAAGAAGCTCCCAGTTCTGCTTCTCCTGGAAACTCAGGGGTAGCGTCTGGTGGTGGGGTGGCAGCAGCAGACAAATCAGCAAGGCTGCCGCCACTGGACACGGGCAGCAGATGCAATTCCACAGGGCTCCTCCACTCCCAGAGAGGTAATCCCACAGCAATACCAGCCCAACTGTTCTCCACCTCTTCTGGGATCTCAGAGGCTTCCATGAGAGCACAGCAGCAGCAAACTCGAAGCTCACTGCAAGCCCAGCACTTCCTCCAATGGTCCTGCCCACAGCTCCCAGTGCAGGGAGTGGGGGTCCTGTGTCTGCCCCCTGGGCAGGGATGCCTCCAGCCCCAAACAGGGAGCACCACAGGGCTTCAGTACTCCCATGAGGCTCTCCAAGGAGAGCAATGGAAGGGGCCTGTGTGCAGTGGTGGTCACTTCTGCCCTCCCAAGGGTCCCAGTGCCCCAGGAAGGCTGGTAAAGAGGCCAAGGCTGGAAGAAGTGCTGTCACAGCTCCTCTTCCTCACCTCCAGCTTCAGCATTTCTCTCTCTTGCCCCAGCTCTGACATTTGCCACAGCAGGAACCCTGCATGCTGGAAGCTGATCCTTTAATTTCCCAGATTTCAGGCTGCTGCTTTCCTTTCCTTTCCCTCCCTCCCCATATCTCCTCTCTGCTGAGCTGTAGGTGCCTTCCTCTATGTCTTGCCCAACCTGGACATCCACATGGGGAAACTGAGGAGCTGCTCAGCTCTTGGCTGCCCATTTATGTGAAGGATTTAGCAGCTCTCCATTTGAGCAGCAACTGCAGCAACCCCAGCCACACTCCAGCCATCACCATAACTACAGTCTATGTCAGCCTCTCACTGCAGGTCTTTCAACAGATTAATTTAAAAGGTTTCAGTTGAACTGCTTGCATCTAATTTGCCTTGAACCACTGTTAGGATGCTGAGGCAGAGCTCTAGCTCTTGTCCTGGCAGCCTTCTGCACCAGATGGCTGTCTTGGCAATTGCACATCAACTGAAGAGGCTCAATACACAGGGTGCACACCAGGTGAGCCCCAGGAGATGGCACAGTGCTCCTTGCCATCCTCAGCTGAAGCTTTGCTCTCTGCGGAAGGAGTTGGGGAGCTCTGAACAGTGTCTGAGACCCTGATCAGAGCCATGATGTCAGCTGCTCTGGAGAAATCATCAGCAGGTGGCTGCTCTGGGACCAGAGAGGCACAGGGAGCCCAGAAGAGGCTGAGTGCCACCATTACCTGGTGGGAAGGGAAGGGTGCCAGGATGCAATGGAGCCAGGCAGCAGAAGTCCTGGTGCTTTGCATGCATCCTTCAGGCTGGCATCAGCACAGGGACAGGGTCTGTGTTTGGGCCTCCTGAAGGTGCCAGTTGCCCCTTTGCTGTAGGACAGCCTGCACAGGCAAGGGCTGTCAGCCTGCATTTTGCTTGCCATGCTCCATCTGGTTTGTGTCAGAGCACAGCATCCAAAGGGTCACACGTCTTTCCAGCAACAGCTTCAGCCCAGGAGAAAACAGGAACTGAGGCACAAGTTACTTCTGACACAGCATGGCAGAGACACACAGAAACACACAGAGAATCAACCAGATTGGAAGAGACCCCCAAGATCATCAAGTCCAACCAAACACCCAACCAACCCTAACTAATCAACTAGACCATGGCACTGAGTGCCTCATCCAGGCTCTTCTTAATCACTTCCAGGGACACTGACACCACCACCTCCCTGGGCAGCCCATTCCAACGGGCAATCACTCTTTCTGTGAAGAACTTCTTTCTAAGATCAAGCCTAAACTTCCCCCTGCACAGCTTGAGACTGTGTCCTCTTGTTCTGGTCCTGGTTGCCTGGGAGAAGAGACCAACCCCCCTCAACACAGAGATGGAGACCCATCCAGTCTCCAGCCCCTGCAAAGAGGAACATAAGCCTTTTTATGTTGTTTGGGCTTCCCCACCCCCACCCCCTTTATAGATTCTTGACACTTAACCTACTCAATGTTTTTTATTTGCATTGATCACATTTTATAGTATGATTAAATTTGTATGGAACAGAACCAATTAGTTTTGGTTTACACTTATTGAATCCACTTTATGGTCAGACAAATTAACTCCCAGCAGTTAGTTTGATTTATCCTACAGCATAAAGCTTGACAATCTGTACTTTCAGATAATCACTTCTAAAAGAATTGTCTTTATTGTTATTTTTTTCTTGCTTGGGAGAAACCACTAAATGTGGAGGCAGGTATGAGGAGGAGGCAAACACTGGCAGTGGACTGGCCTTGTCTGGAGATAGTCATAGCTTCATAGAAGGGTTTGGGTTGGAAGGGACCTTAAAGCCCATCCAGTTCCAACCTCTCTGCCACAGGCAGGCCCACCTCCCACTAGTCCAATTTGCTTAAAGCCTCATCCAGCCTGGCCTTGAACACCCCCAGGGAAGGAGCATCCACAACCTGTTCCAGTGTCTCACCAACCTCACTGGAAGAATTTCTTCCTAATCTTCAGCCTAAATCTCCCCTCTTCCAGATCAAAGCCATTCTGCCTCATCTTGTCACTACAAGCCCTTGTAAATATTCCCTTCCCCCAGCTTTCTTGCAGCCCCTTTCAGGTACTGGAAGGCTGCTCTAAGGTCTCCCTGGAGCCTTCTCTTCTTCAGGCTGAACAGCCCCAGTGAGGCTGGTAGGGGTTTGAAGGGGCCTCCAGAGATCATTGAGTCCAACCCCCTTGCCAAAGCAGGGTCACCCAAGGCAGGTCACACAGGAACACATCCAGATGGGTCTTGAAAGTCTCCAGAGAAGGACACCTGGCAACCTCTCTGTCCTTCCCCCAACTCCTGCCCCTGATGCATGCTTCACAATCCCTTCTGCAAAGCCCTTTTGCCTAAACAGGCTCATCCACCTCCCAACAAAGCCTTTGCCTATTCCAAGGCTGTCCCTTCTCTTTCTGCCTCTTAGGCAGGGCACACGGTTTGGAAGAAATGATTGGCAGTGCTGGGAATGTGCTCCTCTGAGCTGGAACAGACTGCTTCCAGCTCAGCACACAGGCAGGGGTCTCCCAGTGGGTCTGGTGCTCCTCTTGTGTATCCATTCATTAGGCTGAGCTCAGCAACCCAATCATGTCTAGCAGGGCCCACCAGAAGAGAGGTTTATTACTGGCAGTGCCATTGACACAAGGACAAATGGGCCAAGGAAGCTGCCTGGCACCTGGGCAGCTCTGAAGCCCAACCTCATTTGTATTCAACAACTACACTTGTTGCCAGTTAGTAAATGAGATTTAGTTAATAAATTGGCTCATGTGAGCAGGCTGCCAGTTGTTGTCATGCAATGCAATAAGTGAAGAATGATGAAAGCTTTTTATTTCATAAGAAGGAGCTGTTTTCTTACAGAACTAGGTGCTGGAGAGATGCTGGGCTTTGGCAGGCAGTGGCTGCTTGGTGATCACACGTTTCAAGGAACTTTGAAGGCAGTCAGGATGCTTCCCAAGACCACTGACCTGTTGAGGTGGAGCCACTTCCTGACAGCCCTGTCCCCACCACACCCTCCTCACCTTCTCAGCACCTTCAACCAGGAGGACACAGAGGGCTCCTGTCACTGGTGCAAGCCCCACATATGGCAGGGACAGAAGCAGCCAGTCACTGTGCAGTAGATAGAGATCCACTTAGGATCCCACACAGATATGAAAACCTGACATTGATAGAACTGAAAACTGTCCCAGGAATAAAGATCTGGGTTAATAGAGGGAGCAAATCCATTATCAGGCCTCTGCAGGCTCCTCATTCCTTTGCCCTTTTGCTCACAACCTCTAATCAATTCTAGTCCCTTGCTAAATCCATACAGGCACACACCAACGTAGCTGGCAAACACAGAATGATTCTTTGCTTCATGACAGAAAAAGATCTCCTTGTCTGCTTCTTGCAAAGATCTTGTGGTTGTCCCTTCTTCAATCATATAGCACGTTGGTCCAATAGCATACATCTGAAAGGAGCATCTCTTATCAGACATGACACTATTTGTTCTCTAAAACACTGAGCCTAAATGTGAGACTGACAGCCATCAGCAACAGACATACAAGCTGGGGAACAAAACTGTAGCTTGGGGGCTTGCATCCTACAAACAAGTCCAGAACTCCTCTGGAGAGGATACCAACTTTGCAGGGCCCTTAGAGGACACAGTTGCTCCTCTCCCTTTGCAAGGATCCCCTTGAGAAGCTTCACATGTACAGACTACGCCACTGCCATTTGGCCAAGCCATGAAACACTATGGAAGTCAAAGCTTACATTGGGAGTTGCATGCCATCTGTTTGGGCTTGAAAGGCAGGAAACCACCATCAAAACTCCAGTCTAATCATCATCAGCTGGCTGGCAGCTAACAAGCACACGCTGTCTGGCAAAGAGCTAAGATGCTTATCAGCCGAGCATCTTGCAAGAGAGAAATGAAGTAGCTGATGGGCTGAGGGAGATATGCAACAAGAGCAAGCAGCTAAAACAAGGCTAATTAAAGAGGGTAGTCATGTGGTCCAGTGAAAACTAGGGAGGCACCTCAACACCTCTGGTTGAATTCACATCCCCCATTAAACAGGAGGGAAATGTGTAGGCAGGAAGTAAGCACATCTGCATGGGCAAAACCAAAGCCTGCAGCAGAGACAGGAACTGAGTACTGTGTGTGAGCCATGAAGCACAGAAACCAAATGTGCACTGGATAGAAAAGCTTCATTTGTGGGAAAGTAGGAGACATGTTCTGTACAGGAGGAGACTGACAGCTCACAATCAGTGATGCTGGGCTGCTTGATCCCAAGAGGGGTGTGGCACTTTTAGGCTGATGCCTAAAAGTCACAGAAATTTTTCCACAGACTGAGTAGAAAGTGGCACAATGTAAATAAATTACCATTGGATGTAAAAGGGAAAATAATGATAAGGTCTAAATAATCCCATGGGTCTGATAAACTAATATAAAGTTAGTTGTGTAGACTTCTTTTCGTCTTCTTCGCTCTGGCAGATACTGGCTGGTTGCTTCTGCTGCCTTGATGACCTTGTCTGTGTTTCTTTGTTGTGGCAAAGTAGAATAGGATAGGATAGGATAGGAATAGGATAGGAATAGGATAGAAATAGGATAGGAATAGGATAGGAATAGGATAGGAATAGGATAGGCCAGACCAGGCTGGAAGAGACCTTCAAGATCATCGTGTCCAACCTATCATCCAACACCATCTAATCAACTAAACCATGCAACCAAGCACCCCATCCAGTCTCCTCCTAACCACCTCCAGTGATGGTGACTCCACCACCTCCCCAGGCAGCCCATTCCAATGGGCAATCACTCTGTGAAGAATTTCTTCCTAACATCCAGTCTGAACCTCTCCTGGCACAGCTTGAGACTGTGTCCTCTTGTTCTGGTGCTGGTTGCCTGGGAGAAGAGACCAACCCCCTCCTGGCTACAACCTCCCTTCAGGTAGTTGTAGAGAGCAGTAAGGTCTCCCCTGAGCCTCCTCTTCTCCAGGCTAAGCAACCCCAGCTCCCTACTCTCTGCTCTTCTCTCTCTCTTGTCCAAGGGAAAAAGGCAGGGGGGGAAGGAAAGGGGAAGCTATTGGTAGCCCCCTGGTTTTGTCCAGGGGGGTTCTTGTGTTGTTGATAAATTGTAACTACATGTAAATGTTGGATATTTTGTACCTATTCATTGCATTTCATCTTTCTAGATTTTAGTCTGCTGGTAAGTATAGCTTCATCTGCTTTCCAACTGGTCTGGCAATTTTATCTCTGGGGGTAATTTCAATCCACCACAAGAGGTCACAGTAACAAATGTGTCATTGCATGGGGAAGGGGCAAACTCATTACAGAGTCAAGCCTTTGCTCAGAGAAAGAGAACTGTTCTGAGACCAGTTTCCCTATATATGGAGCATCTGCATCATTCATGGCTGATAGGTGAACAAATGGTCTTGTGACAACAAGGTCCTGGAAGGCCGCAAAAGCAGAAAATGCATCTGACCCCAAGGAGGTGGCAACTTTAAATCAGTCAGCAATGAATGATAGTCTCATCCCCAACAACACCTACACCACCCTACCAGCCCACTGACAGTCAACATGGAGCACACACATACTGTGCATCCAAACCAGCAGTCCATAGTGGTCTGTATGGACAAACATCAAAGGATTTTGCATGGGCAAAACACTAAGCAGCAGGGGGGTGGGGGGGTTGTGGGGGTGGGGAGGAAAGAAAGAAAAGAAAATACAGCAAAGACCATCAGATCAGCCTCATCCACAAAGGGAGTGGAGGCTGGTGAGGTCTGAAGCACAAGCCCTATGAGGAAAGGCTGAGTGAGCTAGGGTTGTTTAGCCTGGAGAAGAGGAGGCTGAGGGGAGAACTTATTGCTGTCTACAACTACCTGAAGGGAGGTTGTAGACAGAAGGGGGTTGGTCTCTTCTCCCAGGCAACCAGCACCAGAACAAGAGGACACAGTCTCAAGCTGCACCAGGGGAAATTTAGGCTCAAGGTGAAGAGAAAGTTCTTCCCAGAAAGAGTAATTGGCCACCGGAATGTGCTGCCCAGGGAGGTGGTGGAGTCACCATCCCCGGAGGTATTCAAAAAAGGATTGGATGTGGCACTTGGAGCCATGGTTTAGTTAGTCATGGGGTGTTAGGTAATAGGCTGGACTTGATGATCTCTGAGAGCTTTTCCAACCTGGTTGATTCTGTGATTCTGTGACACCAAATCTTCAGAAAGAGCAACGGTGCTCCTGCTTTCCCTGTGAGCTCCAGCAAGCCACCACTATCAGCCAGGAGAGGGGGGACCAGGCAGGACTTTCGGTACATGTCTAGCCCACCAACCTGGATGCAGAAGGAAGAGGAAGAAAGATGTGATTGCTACCAAAAAAAAACAACAAAAACCACACATTCATGGGGCCTTATGACTACAGTAGCCATGAGCAGGGCTGTTGCAGAAAGGAGAATGATAAACTGATCTGCTGCAGAGCTGTCCTCTTTCAACACCTTGTTTGAAAGCCCCCCCTGAATAACACCAACATTTAATTTGGGGCAAACTGGAAGATAAAGAAGATGAAAAACTTAAGAGAGACATATTCACTGTAACAGGTGTGACAGCTATTCCTCAAGCCCCACAAAGCACAGCCCTGCCTGCGCTCAGCTCTGCAGAGGAAATGGTAATTAGAGTTTGCCAATCATTGTTGCTTCCTTATTGATGACAACGAGGAGCCGAAGGATCTGTGATAGACACAAATTCTCCTGAAGCTTCTCTCTCTCCCATTTGTCATTTCAAGCTTGCAATTTGAATCAAAGGATTTGCCTAAAATGTGCTTCAAGGATTTCTTTTTTTTTTCCCCTGTGCAAAAAGCTCCGGTTGTCTGAAGCGGCCTTGTCGCAGTCATCTGCAGCACACAGCAAAGTGCAGCAACGCAGATGCCAGAAAATAATTGGTGCTGGATCACACCTACAGCATTCTACCAGCAAACTTCTGAATCTCCTGCACTGGCCTTGATAAAGGCCTGCTTTCAGGCAGGGTCTAACACAGCCTGTCCTCACAGAAACAGAAAGCATGTTGCACTCAATGAAGACTTGCAGGATCACAGAACACCCTGCATGAACCCCTAGTAAATGGGAAAGTACCAGGGAGAACAGGCAGGGAAAAATCCTCCTCCATCTGGCCCAGACCCACAACCTGTTAGAGCTGCTGCTCCTGCAGACTGCCCATGTGCTTAGGGTCTGAAATGCAAGACAATATTGATCACCCTGTCACCAGTTAATCGAAACAACTCAGCAAGCCAAAGGTGGCTGAGCACAGCCAGGGCTCTGTGTTGGGGGGAAGAGTGCAGTGCAAGAAGCGGGGGGCTGGGGGCAGGACCAGCCCCTACTCCCCATCTCCTGCAGGCAGATGGAAGGGGCAGCACAAGCCTGCAGCTCCACCACCCCAAGGAAGACCTTCCAGGTGAAGGGAGCCCGTCTCAGAGACAGAACCGAACTCAGGAAGTTTTCAGGCTGCTATGATACAGCCACTTTTGCTTTTTAACGCTTGCTTTTCTTTTTCTCCTCTCTCTTTCATGGTCTTTCATTTCTCTCTGGAACAATAACAGGAGCAGATAAGCATGCTTTAATCTGCTCCCAGTGAAAAGGTGGAATGCTGATTGCTTGTTCTGCCTCTTTGGGCCAAGCATTTTTATCGGGCATTGCTATGGGCAAAGGTCCTGGCTCTTCAGGCTCCAGCTTTTGTCTTTTTGTGAGCTAAAGGGCTTTTCCCAAAGTGAGTACTGAAATGCTTCAATGATCTTTAAAAAAGAAGAGAAAAAGAAAAAAGAAAAAAGTTGTGCAGATTCTGTGAGGTTTTGGACTGCAGTAAAAGAAAAACCTAACAAACTGAATGTCTTTTTTTGTTTTTTTAGGAGATAAGAAAAAGGCTACTGGAGCTGTCAGAGTTTAAGCTTCAACCTTTATGTTTACAAAGCAAAAAGGGCAATTAAATGTGGAAAAAAAATAAGCCTTTCCAGGACTTCTGGTTCGGATTCAGACTGCTGAATGACAGCCTAGTTTAGTGCCTTAGGCAGGGACTCAGCGTAGAGCAGCCCTGACATTTCTTTGATGCTAAGTAGTGTACTCTAATGAAGCTGTTCCTTGAAACCATCCCCTTCTGCCTGGCAACCAGGTGTTACAGAGCACCCCCACTGCCACAGGACTGCCTGCCTGCCCCACACCTCCCTGCATCTGGCACTCTTCTTCCCTCCCTGCAGAACTGCAGCTCTGCTGCTGTCCACCTTTGCCACTGAATCTGAGGAAGAATTTGTCAGAATAAACCAAGAATACAGTTAACAGGCAGACTCTGTGCTTCCACCTCCTGACTACTTCACAAAGCCTGTTTTCACCAAAGTGCTGGTGGACAGCAAACATCACAGTCCTGCAAGAGAGTCTGTAAACAAGCACAGACCACCATGTGGCAAGGACCCCTGCCCATGCTTGAAACAAGCCACTGCCCTCCAAGCATCTAAAAGAGCAGCTGAAGAAAGACATGTTTTCTCAATACATAGAGAAAGCTCCTCTCGGATCTCTGCCCTTACACCCTGTCAGCTATGAGCCCATGGGCACATCAGCACTGCTCCCTGGTGCAGGGCAGGGCAAAGGCTGCAGACAGGAGCTCTCTTGATGCCAGCTGTGAGGTGCTGGCTGCCATCCAGAGAAGGAATGCATTCCCTTCCCATAAGCCTCCGGCTCTTCACACATTTCTTGTCTCTGCAAAGACCAAGATGCAAAAAGAGAGATGAACAGAAGTGGGGGAAAGGCACCGGGAAGCCCGTCTCCAAGTGCAAAGTGACAGCAGATGGTAGAGGCGCTGCTCTATGACAGATGAAGAGATCAGTGATGTATGTGTCAAAGGCAATGCCATTACCAGCAGCCTGCCTGCCTGCCTTAGCTCCCAGAGCTGCCAACCCTCATTGGACTTGGATCTCCCAAGGGGACAGCATGTCCTTGCACCTCCTCCCACAAAGCTGCCTGCACTGGCACCAGCACAGGCACAGCCTGCAAGGGCAACTCCTCGCCTCCTTGGGAAGCATGTACCAGTGTGGGTTCTGATGCTGTCCCTGCAGCACAGGTTTGTTCAGCACTGCCTAGGTGTGAAAAGTTCCTCATATGCTCAGCTAGGTAACGTTGTTCCCTCTGCCATTTACCACCCAAAAGATCAGTGATGGAAGGCAAGAATGGCTTCTGGCATGCATCCATATACAATTTGGCACCTGTGCATGCAGTGCTGGGAGGGAGCCAGTGAGAGTAATGGCAGTGCACAGCTTCCAGATGAACAGAAGGCCAAGGTCCTACTTCCAGAGCTGGAGCAGGGCATCTGCATGCACTGCTCTGCAGAGAGCTGTAGTCCTACACATCAGGACTGGCACAATGCATAGCAAGAAAGGGGGAAGATGATCACAGTCAACTGGGAATGGAGCAGGGTGGGTAGGAAACCCTGGGAGGCTTCAAACTTCCTGATCATTTAGAGCTAGATTCTTCTTCCTTGGTTTTGTGCCTGTGCACTCACACAGCAGTCAGTAGTGATATGACACAGCTGCGGTGCTCTTCCCCAGGCCTCAACCTTCCTGCACCTCCTGCCCTGCCTGCCACTCCAGTCCATTGGATGAAAGATAAGATATTTAAACAGCTACTTTGGAGCAAGAGAGCTAGACTGGGGTGTAGGAATACTGCTAGACTCAGGACTTCCACTTCTGACTCTCTGAGATTTGAACACTCTAAGCCTCTGTAATGCTGGGAATTCTGCAACACTGGAATCACAGAATTATTGAGGCTGGAAAAGACCTCTGAGATCATCAGCCTATGACCTAGCACCACCACATCAGCTAAGCCATGCCACTAAGTGCCACATCCAATCTTTTCTTAAAAACCTCTAGTGATGTTGACTCCACACCTCCCTGGGCAGTCCATCCCAGTGCCCAATCAGCCTTTCTGTGAGGAAGTGCTTCCTAATATCTAACCTAAACCTCCCCTGGCTCAACTTCATACCATGCCCTCTTGTCTTATCACTAGGTGCCTGGGAGAAGAGCCTGACCCCCACCTGACTACAGCTTCCTTATAGGACTTCTGAGAGGACTTCTGAGAATTGTCTGCTCCCTGCATTTCTGGAATTCCACTGTGGAGCAATAACAGAGTCCGTGCTTCATTCGTCACACAAACAGCCCCCTGATAATCAGGGGATACTATGATAGCTTCCAACCTCAGCTCCACCATCAGCCTGACTGCTCTGTGGCCATGGCAGGCAGGCCTTGGCAGCCTGTCCCATCTGTGTCCCCATAAGACAGGGATGGTCATACCACCCACCACTGTCCCTGGTGGGACCCACACAGCATTCACTGCCGTGGAGGAGCTTGTGAGCCAGGATGCAAAACTGGGAAAGGAAATGCTGGGTGGTGGTGAGGCCCACCCTGAATCTTATAAACAGTGAAAACTTCATTAATAATAACACTTAGCACTACCATGATGCCTTTGTGTTTACAAAGCACTGTGTAAACATTAACTAATTCATCTACTGTACTTAGCAATTATAGAGTGCTTTGTATTTTCCAGGTCCCATGCAAATATTAGCTAATTAATCCACTTAATTGTTTCCATGTTTTGTATTCCAGAGCACTGCATATGGAGGAGGCCCAAGCAGCGATACTCCAGAGAGGCTCTTCTGCTCTCTTGGTGTCTGCAGTGGCTGCTGTGTTCTGGAGGACACCTCCAGCCAGCACCAGCTGGGCTGAGGGCACTGAAAGCTTCCAGGCAGCAGAGGCAGAGCTTCCTCCAGGTAGTGAGAACTGAAAGGGGTTGAGTGAGCAGCAAGAATTGACTTCACACCTACAGAACCTGCTGTGCAGTGAAGGACTGAAGCTACTCTGCAGGTTCAGAAGATCAGAGGGAAACTTAAGAGGGGACTTGATCACAGCCCACAAGCCCCTGCACAGGGACAGCTCAAGAGACATTCAAATGATGTCTAACCAGATTTGACACCTGAAGAGAAAGGCAGGAGAAAGGGAGATCAAATTCATTTTTCTAACAGCAGCTGCGAGCAATGTGGGGTCAGGAAAGCCCACAGTGAGAATGCTATTTGGGCATCATGACTGGGTGTCTCTCTCTGTTTTGTGAGGGCTCTCCTGCTGCCCCAGGGCTGGCAGTTACAGAACACACCCCACCAAGGCAGAGCACCTGGGCTCCAGGCCCATGGGCAGCCAGGGACAAGCCCCAGCTGCAGAACACAGTGTGGGTGGCAGCAGCTACCACCTATCCCCCTGCACTGACAAAGGAGATCACAGAATCATTAAGGTTGGAAGAGACTCTTAGAGTCCAACCATAACCCAACTACCATGACCACTAAACTATATCCTGAAACACCACAACTACAGCTCCTTGAACACCTCCAGGGATGGTGACTCCACGACCTCCCTGGGCATCCTGTTCCAATGCCTCACCACTCTCAGTAAAGATGTTTTTCCTAAAGTCCAATGTAAACCTCCCCTGGCACAACCTAAACCCATTTCCTCTCATCCTACCCCTAGTTACTTGGGAGAAGACCAACACCAGCCTCACTACAACTTTTCAGGTAACTGTAGATGGTCCTGCTGCCAGCAAGTTAGACAAACCACCCCCACAGCCAGACTACAGAAACAGGAAGCCTTTTCCATAAGAAAGATCCTAAAAGAACTAGGCCTGCCAATCAAACACTCTCTAAACAAGTATTAATGTACACCCACTCATGCAGAGCTGCATCTCTCAGCTGTTTATTGCACTTTAACATTGTCAACAGAGCTTGCTGAAGCACTCACAGTGCTCTGCTGACCTCCATTATTTATTATGGCATGTGAAATTGATTGTGGTTGAAAGATCCTTACTGGAATAAAATGAGCTTCTCAATTATTGCCAGACAAATAAATCTGTGTTTTCCAGTGACTCTCCCCGGGGGATCACTTGCATACCTGAGTTCATGACAACAGACATCTCCAGCTGGCAGACACAGGTGACTGCGCTGCAGTCGCTGCTGAGTCACAGGGCGGCAGAGGTCAAGCGACTCTCCGCATGGCCACGGGGAAGGGCAGTGGTGGGGACAATGCAGGGCTCACTGCTGCTTCCAGATGGATACATTATCAGCTCTGCAGCAAAGCAAGCTCTGCTCATTTTTGATGCTTTCTACCAAATGCAGTGCAGGAAAGAGGCACTAATTACTAGTGGGATTATGATCAGATGAAGGAGACGAGGAAGTCTTTCAGAGACCCAGCCTCCTACCTGCCTCTCCTTGCTCAGAAAATCCTCAGCTAGGTGTAATTTAATGAAAAAGAGCTTAACCTGTGAAAGCAATCCTAAGAGAAACCAGACCACTGGTTTTCTCTCTCTTCCCCAAGCAATGCAGATCTCCACACATAGGTAAGCCCTTCCAGCAAGCCCACAGTGAACCAAGGACCCTTTTTTGTGTTGTTCTACTTCTCTGCAGTCCATGCTCCAAGCAGTCCTGGGGGATCTGCTGCTCAGAGCTGTTTATTTGTGACCTTTAACACTAAGGAACATTATTAACTCTTGATTCATTTAAAACAGTATATTCTGACAAGAGTGAAGGAGACACCTCTCTGCTGAAGGATTACAGACTAGTAATTAAGTGCCAGTGACAGAGCACTGAGAGCTTTCTAAACGTCCGCTGAGGAATCTCTCTCCCTGCTCCCTTCTCCTCATTCTTGTTAGAAACATTTATAAGAGGTCTATAAACATGCCACACTCAAAGGACACAGGAGCCCTCTCCTCCCTGTGTTGACCTCCTTGAGCCTTCAGTCTCTGGTTTACTGAGCAGTCTCTCATTACACTCTCACCTACACACATTTGTAAAAGGACAAGGCCTGCTTGCAGTCTCAAAACTGCCTTCACAAGGATCAGCAGAGCAGATCTGCCCAGTTCCTGTCTCTGGACATCAGTTTGCAGGGTACACACTCCTGGCAACTCCTTCTTCCTCTTCCTCCATGCTCCTCCCCCCAGCAGCAAAGCCCTTCTCTTGGATGCAAGAAGAGAGAGAGCACAGAAATCCTGTTTAAGTCTCATCCATATTGCCAGGGTAACTCTGCACGCTGGGAGCACACATGTCACAGCCACTCAAGAACTGGTGGTTTCCAAACTGTGCTTCTCTATGGCACTGTCACCCAGGCACATCTGCACAACTATTAAAAAATGTAATTTGGCCAGAAAAAAAACACAGTTTCTCCATTAAAAGAGAAGTGGGGGGAGGGCATGCAGCTCAAATGAACTCCAAGTCTTCTGCAGAATTACCCTGAGGAGGCTGATGTACGCATTTACTGCTGGCACGACACATCTTGTACTGCAACAGAGGTAACATTACCTCTGTCATTAGCTGTTGGAAACACACCTACACTCTGAGTATGTGACCCAGCAGAGCACTGCACTGACAACATCTACTCTCAGCATCCACAAGTGGGAAAGGAGACAGTGAAGTTTCCCCTCCTTACTCAAGATGTGCCTGGCATACTCACTGGGAAGAAGATTAGGACTCTGCCAGCCTTTCTGAAAGGGATTTTTTGTGTTCATTATGCAAGATGGAGCAAAAAAAAAAAGAAAAGAGTGCAATGTTTTGCTGGTGAAGACATAAAAATGACTTATAATGCTGAGAATGAGGCATCTTGCTGTGGCAAAGTAAATGTCAACAACTTTCTACAAGTCTGGTCTTGAATAGGATATTACAATTTGCTCCCCTGCTCTTGGAGGAATCACGGGCTCCATGTAAAGAAGGTGTTGGTGCATTTTCCCCTGGCTGTAAGAAGTTTTCAGTTTAGCAGCAGAGGAGAATGAAGAGCATCAGATGAACTGGCAACATGTCACAACGGATGAGACAATATTTGGACAGCAGTTTGCAAAAGCTTTATGTTCCTAGAGCACATCTGATTGCTAGAAATAATCAGTTCCTCCTCTTTAGACAGGATAAAGCCTGCTTAATACACCATCTAGATCTATGGTGTTGTGATGCTAGGACATCATATCTTCTGAAAGAGATGCTTGTCTCTTCTCTCAGGCCCCTGTTCATACCTGATCCTGTCCAAGTCAGCCAAAATGCATTTGTCATGCATCAGTTTTGCTGTCCTCTCCTTCTTCACTCTACCTGCAGTGCCATTTGGAAAGGGACATGCCCAAGGACTCAGGCATGATGCGAAACAAGCGTGGAGGAGCTATTTACATGAGGGTGTGATGCATCAAATATTGTTTCTTATCACATTTCATACACAGTGGTTTGTGTTTTGACTGCTGGTACTCATTGAACAGAGAGTTTCCTTGGCTTGCCTGCAAAAGTGCTGCACTGAATTCAGAACCTGTCAGAGAGATGAATAATTCAGGCCACCGGTGCCAGCGTGCCTTGCTCTACATTTGTCAGCAGTGGATAACTCTCCACTCCACGCTGCTCGTGATGGTGAGAGGCAGCACTGAGGGCTGGGTGCTGCTGGAGCCCACGAGGCCAGCTAGCAGGGGTTCACAGCCCTCCATGCAGACAGACATTTCTCTGTGAATGGCTTGACCTTGCCCCAGTTAACTCAAGGGTCTCCTAACCACCATAACTGGAGGGCCAGACTTCAGTGGCATAAGTCAGCATTGTGTCCCCCAGCAGAGCTCACAGGCTGACAGTGACACCACTGCAGGCTGTCCCACCACTGCACAAATCTTGCAGGAAGGGCTGCAGGTCCAGGGCTATTTACCAGAAACTGGGGACAAGAGAGGTAGTGGAGATGAGGATGTAGATTGTCTCTTTGCCCTCATCTATACACACTCTTGGCCAAGGTCTCCTGAGCCTTCAGTGCAGCTGGATACACTCAGCACAAGATTTGAAGGAGTCCACACGTCCTCTGCCTGGAGCAGCACAAGCACCAGAAAATGACTGTGTGGCTCTGGGCAGAGGCAGGAGGATCTGGGCTGCAGCACCTGCCAAGGACAGATTCTCACAGCAGCCTTCTGCAGCTGAATCTGCTGCATCATCCCAGCCTGCTTGCATGGAGCAGCACCCCACAGCCCTGCACAGTCCTACAGCAAGCCCAGGGTTAAAACCCTGCTCAGCAGCAGCCCCCTGCCCCCTGTTCTTGGGGCTTCCCTTCTGCCCATGCCAGGTGGAAAGGAGAGCAAGTGAGCGCAGCTGGATGAGAGATAAGCAACCCATGGTGCTGTGACTGCTGCTCTTGGGGGAGCCGGGGCTGAATCATAACTTCATCAGCCCACGAGGAAAAGAAGCAATTATGTGGCAATTGTGTGCAGTCCATTTCAGTGGGAGGCTCATAACCTAAGCAGCCCTTGTAGTCAAGGGGAATAAAATATATGCTGACATCAGTACACAGAGGTTCCCATTGGAAGCCACTTGCACTGCAGTGTCGTGAATCTTTTCAGAAGCAGCTTGAGAAGATCCATTCTGTGTATCAATCTTCCTGGGTAGCAGAGCTGCTGCTGGCTGTACATAACAATGCTTCAGTCAATTCACATGCACAGGCAGTGACTGTCTGCAAGTCTTGGTGCTAATCAGTACATTAAATAGAAACTTATGACTAATAACTCTAAAAGGACCTCTCCAGGGGCAGGAAACGTTCCACTTTGGCCACTATCAGCTCCTCAGTCGTGTGCTGTAGTGCCACACTCTCCCCTTGGCTGCAGGAAGGGAGAATGGAAAGTCATAACTCTTCTTCCATTTGTGTGGGTGACACATTTTTTTATGAGCCAAATTATTTACTTTAGGTTTTGACAGTGATTCTGTGACTTTATGTTTGTCCTGTAACCACAATGCTGCTCTGGAGCAGGAAGAGAGCCTCTAAAAGCTGCTAGCTTAGCCAGCTCCATGTTGGAGGGAAGCAGACGCCCCACTGCACTTGCTCCAAAGCTGCTCCTCTGCTCAAGCACCTCGTGTGCCAGGGGTGGGTGGCTCTTGAACAGCAACTGCTCTCCTCTAGCAGCAGCCCAGCACTGTGCTCCTGATGACACTGAGACCCTGGGAGCTGTAACCTCCAGGCTGGGGAAAGAGTGGGCTGTCAGGAAGCGGGACACTGTTCGTTTCCTCAGCTCGGGGCATGCTGCTTGCTTCCCGCTCAGCTGTGCTCAGGAGAGGCACTTAAAGCAGCCCCTGCACCCACAGCTCTGTACAGACAGCACCCCACAGCTGTGCTGCTGTCAACAGAGTCTGATAGAGGAGCTAAGCCCAGAGAAGGGCAACAAAGTTGGTGAGGGGTTTGGAACACAAGCCCTATGAGGAGAGGCTGAGGGAGCTGGGGTTGCTTAGCCTGGAGAAGAGGAGGCTCAGGGGAGACCTTATTGCTGTCTGCAACTCCCTGAAGGGAGGTTGTAGCCAGGTGGGGGCTGGTCTCTTCTCCCAGGCAACCAGCACCAGAACAAGAGGACACAGTCTCAAGCTGTGCCAGGGGAGGTTTAGGCTGGAGGTTAGGAAGAAATTCTTCACGGAGAGAGTGATTGCCCATTGGAATGGGCTGCCTGGGGAGGTGGTGGAGTCACCATCATTGGAGGTGTTTAGGAGGAGACTGGATGGGGTGCTTGATTGCATGGTTTAGTTGATTAGGTGGTGTTGGATGATAGGTTGGATGCAATGATCTCAAAGGTCTCTTCCAACCTGGTTTATTCTATTCTATTCTAAAAGGCCACCTGGCTGCTTGGCACCACCAAAGCACTGAGGAAGCACAGGTTGGTGTTTAGCAGAGATTTTCTGTGTTTTCAGAAAACCTCCCACCCCTGAAGTCTCTAAGCACTCCCCTGGAAGATGAATAACTACAGCTAGATAGTGGCAGGTCTTAAAAGGAAACCAAATAGCTCTTGCCTGCTTTTCCACAATGCTCCTTCCTGTCTAGCATTTCACTTCCCACCTCGTCTGTGACATCTCCTCCCTTTCTCTCACACTGGAGGTGCACCAAGAACAGACTTGCTAAATCCATTTGCTCTTCCTTCACCTGTCTTTCCCCAATGCTACACCCAACAGTGTTTTCTGCTCCTCAAGGTGCAGGGACAGGGCAGAAATTTACATTGAGATTGCAATGTAAGGCAAACTACAGTGAACACCACTGAAACCCTGTACTGCACTGCCCTGAGAACCACAGCTCCTTCTTGTGTCTATTGATGGGTGACATGCTCTGTAACGGGCACCCTGCTCTCTCTCCACCCTGCAGCACAACAGCTGCCCCCTGAGCAGATCCCACTTTCCTAGGCAGTACCTGGGCAGCCCTGGCATGCACAAGGGCAAAGCACAGTTCAGCAGCAGGACAGCTCCTCAGGGGAAGATTTTCCCCAAGAAGGCTCTCTCGCTACCCTCATATGGCTGCAGTGCAGCTCCTAGTGCAGGCACACAGAATCATAGGACTGCTAGGGGTGGAAGAGACCTCAAGGATCATCCAGTTCCAACCCCTGTGCTATGGGCCAGGACACCTCACACTAGATCAGGTTGCTCAGAGCCACATCCAGCCTGGCCTTAAAAACCTCCAGGGATGGGGTTTCTGCCACCTCCCTGGGCAACCTGATCCAGTGCCTCACGACCCTCATGGTGAAGAACTTCTTCCTAACATCCAGTCTGAATCTACCCATTTCTAGTTTTGTTCCAGGGGATCATCGGCCATGCCCAGATCTTGAGGACAGCAGCTCCGAGCTAGGAGCCTCTGTAACACTGCAGTAAGGACAGGAAAACCCAGAGGGTTGCCTAGACTGTGTCTAAAGCCAGAGTTAAGAGCTCCCTATATGTTTTTTCCCCCCTCCAACAGCTGAACCACAGATGGTGCTTCATTAAGCTTGAGGTTCGTCAAGCATGGTTAGTGCCACGCTCTAATAAAACAACCGTTTAAAGGAAACCCCTCACAGCTAGGCTGGCTGCTGGCTCTGCCTGCCCCAGCAAGGCCTGGCAGACAGCCTGCTGCCTGCCAGCACTGACATGACAGGCAGGGCAGTGGAGGGGGGGGAAACCCCAGATGGCTCTTTTTATTGTGGAAGCACTATACGAAGCTGCAAACCTTATCTGTCACCTTCCAGCACATTGTTTACCAGCTCTCCTCAACGTTCCCCAAACAATATTTTCTAGAGACTGTAATTCAATACCTTGCACCCCAGAGCTGCAGCACCGGCCCAGAGAGCAACATGATGAATGGATCACCTTCCTCCAGGGCTTGGGCTAGGAACTGCTTTGTGGGGCTCCAGCTGCTAATTATCCCTCTGCATTTTGCTAGTCTCATCCCAGCTGTGCCTCTTTATTTATCATATGGGCCTACATGCACTAAAAACATTGTGAGGGCTTTAAAGTAGGAGGAGGAATTTGCCCCTCCTGTGCAACATCAGGCAGCTCAGGGGATCACGTGGCAGGACTTGATCAATAAGGCACTTGCTAGATCAGAGGCACCAGGGCCCAGACCTCAAAGTGCTTGTTTAGACGAAATGCAGAGAGCATGCAGCAGGACTGCTAAGCACAGACACAAATATGATTCCCATCACTCTCCCTTCCACACCTCTCCACCAGCATGAGTCCCAGAAACATCTTCTGATTAATCCTTGTGCTGAGATGAATGCTGAGGAGACCACCCAGCAGCCAGGCCAGCCCAGTCTGTTTGCTGGGCAGAGCCATTCCTGCTTTTCCGGCCACAGTGGCATGGCTTTGCTGGCATCTGGCACAGGGGCAATGCCTGGGCAGTACTCGCACTGTCCTGCGGTTAAGCACACCAGCCCAAATCTGCTCCAGCTCCCAAGCACCTTCATGGCATGGGGAAGTGTCCGTGGCACCTCCTGCCCTGGCATCACACCACCCCTGGGCCGCCCAGAGTTTCCCAGGTGAGCTGGGGCAGCAGCCTCCTGCTCTCCCACCACAGCTCACCAGGGAGGCTCAGCCGCTCGCTCCACACCCCCACCACTGCTCACCTGCACTCCCAAACCTCCAGTCCATGCAGAGGGTAAGAGTCAAGGGCTGCAGACATTTTCACAGCCTGCACTCCAGCTGGTTAACCAGCAGCACTGGCACATGATTCAAGGGTGCAAACACCAACCTAGGTATTTCTAGTGAGTGCCTGACACCTTCCCATGTGCTGTAATGCACCCTCTCCCTGCTCACCCGTTGCTGTTTGGGCTCCCAGTGAAACTGCAGCCTGCCAAAACAGTCCTGAGGTACCCACTTCAGGTTCCTTGACAGGGAAGGTCTCTGTCCTGCTGTCCAGCAGTGGCCAGGAGGTAGCACTTGCTGAGACACCACACACCAGCTTAGCTTGCTCCTGCCACAGGATCCTGATGCTCTCAGCATTGCAGAAACTGCTCCTCGCAGCCCCACCAGGAAACAGCAAAGCAAACACTATTATCCTCACTTCACTTCCAAGGACCTCATACAGGTAATTAAGACTCATGCTGCCACTTCTTGAGCTGTGAATTACTGATATTTAATGACATTTTCCAAATATTTTTAATAGAAATTTCAGGTCTTATTCCTAATCTGACATTTATCTTCTATTAGCATGAAAACAAATAGAAGGGCCTGAGAATCACTGCTTGTATTATAAATGACTTTATTGTTGGTTTTATTACCTTCCCCATTAAGCTGTCACAATGCCTCTTCCCATTTTTTGTGATGACCAGCCAGAGACATCTGTCATCTCCTCCATGTGATTTATACAGGACCCTAGTGATAATTTTATTCATGTGGAGGATAATTATCAGCTATATTATTAAGGTTGCTCGGTTGCCCTAGGGGATAATGTGCCAGAAAGGTTAAAATATTGACAAGCAATAAAGCATGCATGATAATTATACATGGGCCAGGATAGGTAACTGGCTATGAGCTTGGAGCTGAGCTACAGCTTTGCATCTGCCCAGCAAAGGCAGTAATGATATAGTCACATCTTGCACCAGGACCACAGAAGTCTAGAGCACTTATTTGGAGGGGTCTCCAACAAAGAATATGCCCTAGCCCTTTCACAGAATCACAGAAAACATCTGGTTGGAAGAGACCTCTAAGATCATCCAGTCCAATCCTCAACTCAGCACTGAAGGGTCAGCACTAAACCATGTCCCTAAGTGCCAGGTCCACACACAATGGTCAAACACCTCCCACCACTGCCCTGGGCAGATGATTCCAGTGTTTGAGAACCCTCTCTGTGAAGAAATATTTCCTGATATCCAGCCTGAACCTCCCCTGGTGCAGGTAGAAAACATTTCCTCTGGCCCTGTCACTTGCCACCAAGGAGAAGAGGCAGCTTCTTTTTGCTCCAACATCCCTTCAGGTAGTTGTAGAGAGTGATGAGGTCTCCCCTCAGCCTCCTCTTCTCCAGGCTGAACAATCCCAGCTCCTTCAGATGCTCTTCATAGGCCAGGTGCTCCAGACCCTTCACCAGCCTTGTTACCCTTCTCTGCACACTCTCCAGCCCCTCATTGTCCTTCCTATAGTGAAGGGCCCAGAACTGAGCACAGTGCTCAAGGTGTGGCCTCACCAGTGCTGAGTACAGGAGGATGATCACCTTCCTGTTCCTGCTGGGCACAGTGTTCCTAATACAAGCCAGGATCCCATTGGCTTTCTTGGCCTCCTGGGCACACCGCTGACTCATATTTAGTTGACTATCAACCAATACCCCAAGGTCCCTACCCCTTTCATACATATTGATCACTTAAACCCTGATGAGCTTGCCCTGCCATGAGCTGCTCTATCATTCCCAAGTGAGCAGGATGTGGTAGCTTAAATAGGCAAGGCTTTTCCACAGTTCTTCTGTCTTTCCTCCCACGCCTCCTAAAAAAGTTTGTCTTCCTAAGAATGGTGAAAGGAGGGAGAGCAAAGAATTGGTGTCTCTGAAATGAAACATTGATTTCTTCTGGGACTGGAGCAGCAGGTGCATGCCTTATTGGTAAAATGGTATATAGGTATAATCTAAAGGACATTTCTGAGATAAATTGCCCTTTGGTTCAGGCACTAACAAAACGAAGCACTGAATAACTTGGCACTACATCTGAAGTGAGACTATAAACCTAACCTTGGTCATTCCTCCAGATCTGCTATTGTTACATCAAGAAGAGTAGACAAGAGACTGAGGAGCTCATAAATAATTTCTCATGGAAAGCACGTACACTAGCCAGACAAAAATCTCTCTCTGAGAAAATGTGGAAAAGTAGTAGATTTAACCTACTTCAAAATGTCATTTTTTGAAGGAAAAAACCCCGATCCACATCTCTTTCTTGATGCTTAAAGGATGTGCCTGTACTGCAGCAGCATGTTAAGCACCAAACCCTAGACTGGGCTTTGAGAAGCTGAAGGAATTTGCTGTACAAACCCTGCCAGTTCCCTCCAGTATAACCAGATTGAAACTAGATGGTCGCCTATGGATAAACGTGGCCAAACAAGAGCTCTAAGACACCTCATAAACTACAGAGGTCCACTTACTTCTGCCAAGAAAGTGTCCAGGAGATGACCAAGGTTTTCCTCAGATGACAACTTTGTGTAATTGGTTGGGAATATCTGGTTCTCTCAAGGAAAGCTACCAGTCCATGAAGAGGCTCAACCTGGCTGCAGATGGTGCTGCCCAGCACACTGTAAAAGCATGAGCAGAACAAGAGCAGCAAGAGCTGGAACAGGAACTTGTTTAGTCCATAGGCACCTTGGAAGCAGGACACGTTTTGCAGTGTCACATCAGCACACAGGCAACAGATGACATCAATGGGGGTGAATTAAACCCTACCACCTCAAGAGGGCAATGCCTGTGGCATGCAGCATCTGCTCGGCCTCCGGCTTCAAAGCAGCAGGAATTTTAAGCATGGCCATTTACAAAAGATTTATCTCCACCTTTTTTTTGATCTCTGAAATCTCTGAAATTCACTTTGTTAAGGAAAGGTGGAGATGGCAGGAGGAGTACTGTAACTCTGTCACGCCTCTCAGATAGTTCCCCTCTGATGCATTATAGATCACTTCCATGAGAGAACACAGCCACGTTCCAGAGCATGAATACTCCTCTCAAAGAAGTGACAGGCATGTGTCTACTACATGCCTGTGACAGCAGGAGAGAGGGTTTTTTCTTAGCAGTCACCTGCTCCAACCACATTTGCCCTGCAGCCTCCTTTCGTGGTCTGCACAACCCCAGGGGGTGGCCAGTGCTGAGCAGCTCTGGATGGTCTCACCCTGCACTCTGGTTGGAGTTGTGCTGCAGCTGGGGCAGAGACAGCGCCTGCCACAGTAGCCTACCTGCCTGTGCTTAGCTGTTTACCTCCTTCCTCTACAGCCCTAACCAGTCCAATCAGTGTTGGCAGCAGAGTGTTTGGTCTCTTGTCTGAATGTGGCAGATGCTTCCTGAATTCCTGTCCTGGATTTGCTTCAGATTGGGCTGTCCTTGATCAGGTTCACGGACCTGGGGTACTGCCTCAGGCAGGGCATGGCCCAGAGGCTGGATGGACCACAATCAATTTAAATCCAGTGAGAAATGCAGAGGCAATCAGGTTGTTGCTACAGTTTGTGGGATGGCACATTCACACACCCACATGAACTCCTGGCAGTGCCAGTGCAGGCTGCCCATGTAAGACTGGGCAGCCACAGGCTCCCAGCCCACAGCTGCTGTGGGACTGGAGGGAGGTTGCAGGGCAGCTGCTCAGGAGGATGAGACACAGAAGTTGTTTGCTAGGTGTGCCACAGGGGGCAAAAGCACAGGGCATGGTGCTTGGTAGGAGTTTTCTTATGCTTGTCTTCACCCTGTTATTAAATGCCCAGACAAAATAAGGAGATGGGCTGGCATTAGCCTGAAGCAGGCACAGGGAGATGGTCTCTACATTCTCTCTCCTACCAGAAGCACTGAAGGGTGAACTCCTCATTTTGGAAAAAAACCTTCTAAGACACATATTTACTTGACAGAGAATTAGAGAATACAGAGTCTTAGTGGAAAGCATGTTTAAATAACACCATTCCTTGCAGGATGCATACAAATGCCTACTCTGGCTCTTTGAACAGTAACATCGAGCATCCTAGTACTTTGCAGAGCACCAGAAGGCTGTCTCCACAGGACTATTCCTTCTGACTCATAGACTAGAATAGACTAGACTAGACTAGACTAGAATCAGAAACCAGACCAGGTTGGAAGAGACCTTCAAGATCATCACATCCAACCTATCATCCAACACCATCTAATCAACTAAACCATGCAACCAAGCACCCTATCAAGTTTCCTCCTAAACACCTCCAATGATGGTGACTCCACCACCTCCCCAGGCAGCACATTCCAATGGGCAATCACTCTCTCTGTGAAGAATTTCCTCCTAACATCCAGTCTGAACCTCCCCTGACACAGCTTGAGACTGTGTCCTCTTGTGTTGGTGCTGGTTGCCTGGGAGAAGAGACCAGCCCCCGACTGTCCACAACCTCCCTTCAGGTTGTGGTTGCAGACAGCAGTAAGGCCTCCCCTGAGCCTCCTCTTCTCCAGGCTAAGCAACCCCAGCTCCCTCAGCCTCTCCTCATAGGGCTTGTGCTCCAACCCCCTCTTGAGAAAACCTCTCCTGCAGTATTTTCTTCCCACTGTTCCTTGCAGTGACTCCCCTTTCCGTGAGACAAGCAGCTGCACCTCTGAAAACAACACCCTTCAATAACCTTCTGTTTACTGACAGATCTCCTGTCTCAGCTAGTACTGGTTATGTTTATCCTTGTTCATCAGGTGGGCAAACTGCAGCCCAGGCCCATGGTTTAGGATAATCTCACAAATGCGTTCAAATAAAAATGGACTTCGCACTATTGTAAGCTCTATAGCTGCGAAAAGATGGGAAGCAGCTTTGGAAACAAGGCTTGCTTTAGCTGGGTATTCAGTTGTGAGATCTTCTCTGAGCACACTGGAGTTCTTTTTCCACTCCTTCCCAATAAAAACCAGCTGGCACCCGTTTTGATTGTCCCCTTCACAGGGCTAAGAATGCTTTTGTTGCGCTGGATGGTAAGCTGGTTAGCTTCAGAAGTAATCAGGTATTTAGCAAACCAACAATCCAACCTGAAGTGCCTGGGATGAATGCAGTAAGGAGCTTGTTAACTGCCAGCTGCTCAGTCTGAAAGCAGTGTGGGGAGCTAGGTATGAGAAGTCTGGACACAGTATCTGCCATTTGGGGCAGAAAGTCTTTGCCAGAGGCAGGGTCCTGTCCCAGTCTCTGCAGCATGCTACCACTGCTGAAGCCGCCTCACCCTGTGCAGAGCCACCCCATGAGGTAGGGCTGCTTTTTGGGCCCAGAACATGTGGCAACAGTGCCCTGGCCTGGGGCTGGCTCAGGCATTGGCACATCTCCTGGCAGTGCTCTGCACAGGCACCTGCCTCCCACCTCCCAGCCTGACTCTGCACCAGAGAACCAGGAATGCCATGAAAGTCTGAAGGTTACAACAGGGGAAAACTAGAGCACACTGATGGTACAAAGCTGCTTCCCTAGACAGCTTCTTCCATAGAAACTGCAGCCAAGATGTATCTGGTGGCACACAGGTCACAAACCTTTGTCATTACCAGATTACAGCTGCTGGGAACACACAAATCACTCAGCATCTTCAGGGAACCCAAAAGGGCAGGGGCAGGAAATTCCTTCTACCAGTTGCTGTCCATTTGTGTTCTAGTCAGCACAGCCTGAGGAATCAATATTCCTGCTCACAGAAATTACAAGCATTAAGGATGTTAGATAGAATGTGAGCTTGTCCTTTCTTACAACTAAATGTCTTTTAATGGCATTTGAAGCAGCTGAGATGTAATCTGCCTTTATTGGAGCGCAGTGGTTCCGCCAGCATGCTGTACATGGAGAGCAGAGCCAGTGCTCCACAAACTCCATGGCAGCAGTGCACGTGCAGACGTGACCAAAGGAAGCCTGAGAAAAGAATCTTCATCTCCTTGAGCCTAACACAGGGCCAGGCTTCACAGGGACACAGCAAAGCAGAGATGGTGCTAAGCCATATCAGAGGAGATGCAGTGTGTTGGGTCACCAGCTAGCAGCTGCATCTTCTCCAGGGACTACAGGGACAAGGAGCACCTTCAGGGCAGAACTAGACAGGGAGGAGCTATGACAGCTCTTACCTCTACCAGCATGGTTGGGCTGCAGCTGCACTATCAGTGAAGATTCCCATCCCAGCGTGCTGTGTACCCAGTACAGAATCTTTCCACAAGAGAAATGTATCTCAAAGGCTTAGTTAGAACACTCTAGATGGGGGCCCTTACTTCCTCCTCTTCCTGATTGCACACCAAATCCCCATCTGCAGGCTCCAGAGGGTTACAGCAAAGTCATCTTCAAACCCACTGCTCAGTTTCCCAGGCCCAGGTCCTTTCCCCATCTCAGACCAGTTCCTACTGGTACATATCCCTGTACCCCCAGTCCCACTCCTGCTCTCTTGACTCAAGGTGGGCAATGTTTAGGAACTAGTGCTCCATGCTGTCTGCACCACTCCTGATGCAAACCCTTCTGCCAGCATCCACCTCTCTGCACATCCCCTCAGGCCTGGTTTCTGCTCCCATCCCATAGTCTTGGGCTTCTGTCCAGAGAGGATTTCTTCAGCTCCAGGAGAGACTAAATGCAGCATTCCCTTGAGATGTAGCCTGAGCACACAAGGTAGTTGTTCTTAGCACACAATCTGAGAGGAAGCAACTTCTCCCTGGGAGCACTATCAGCCTCAGCAGCAGCTCCTCACCTCCTTTACGTTCCAGATACGCTGCTATAGCCTCCATTACTGGCCCTTTAAACTTCTCTAGTGCTCCACATTTTCTTTGAAGACAACATTAACGGTTCAAAGAAGTCTTTCATACCATCTTCCACATTTACACATGTAACAGTCCCAGTTTATCATCCCCTCGAGTTTCTAGCAGAAGAAAGCATTCTGTGTTTACCGCAGGGTGTGAGTGGCTCATCCATTTATTTCCAAATACAGATGAGGAATATTTCAGCCTTTCCTAGGCTGTGACTGCCAGTCAGAATGGAGTCCTCAGCATAGCTGGTGCTAAAAACCTCGTTTGTTCCTGCTATGTTTAACCCTGGCTCTAGCCCAAAGACTCTCCATTGATACCAGAGCCTTCTCTCAGATGAAGGGCCAAACTGGTTTAGTTGACTGAGTTTCTAATGTTCCCAGTGAGATACATATTTGTGTCTGGTTTAATTACTACTTTCAGAAGCTTTCTCTTGATCAGGAGGCTTTTTAACTGGAAATGCCTTTTTCATAGCTGTGAGATGAACATTTGGGGTATTGGCTGAAGCACTATAAGCAATGCCAGTGCTCAGCCCTATTTTCGTTTCCATTCTGCCCTTCTTGCAGTTTGCTATGATATCACTGCCCCAGCTGCATGTGCCACACCAGGACAGTACTCTTAGTAAAAAGGCCCCAGTCTATTTTTTTCCTGCCTGGGCAGGACTGTGTCAAAAAGTTGTTTCCTTTAGGCCACTTTGCCCTTTTAGGAGGAATCCTCCATGGCCTTGGAGGGGTCAGTGTTCCACATCTCCTCCCCTCGGCCCACGTGCCAAAAGGAGGTACTGGATCTGGTCTTGTACAATGAAAGAGTTGGACCCAGAAGCCTAATTAAACCTCTCCCACTATCACTCCCTCCAGCCAAGTCCTTTTGACAATCGAACAGCAGATCTCTTCAAAGGGAGACGCGCAGCTGTAGGCGCCAGACAGCTCTGCCCTTCCCACGCTCCCTGCTGCAGCTGCTCTTCCCTCCTTGAACCCAGACATCAACTTCCTCGCCCTCCTCAACACCCCTGATGCTGTGCCTGAACTTTTGCCTTCCTCATGCAGCAAGTGCTAGAGTTTGATGACTCAGAGCAGGGTGAGGAGACCGGGAGGCACCAGGCAGAAAGCTAATAAACCCCACACTCGGCGTGGCTTGGTGTTTACTTTGGGAACATGAAGTTCAGGAGAGAGTTCCTTGTGCCTCCTCCTAATAACAACTTTGAGAATCCACCAGGGATCAGTTTAATGCTTTGGAAAAGGTTAATGTTGTTAGGGATTCACAGCTGTATTTGAAATGGTTTAAACTGTTATTTTTATTTCCCTGAATAAAATGGAATCTCAGTGAATTGTGCAAAGTTAGATGGTCAGTTTGTGCCTGAAAGAGGTCATTAAAAGCTTGGGTGGTTTTACACAGCACCTAATTCTGTTAGGCAGGCAAGGAGCTGGGAACTGCCATCAGCTCTGGGTTAGCTTTGACAAGGTGCTCCAACCACATCCATCAAGTGCCTTCCTGTACTACCAGAGCAATGAGGCTGAGCACAGGCCACGTGCTACTGGAGAGCACGGCCACTCCTGTCCCTCTGGCAGGACAACTGTCCTCCCCCAGTCACAGAAAGGGGCTGTGGGGAAGCAGGAGCTACTCCCCACCCCAGCACTGTCCCAGCATGGGGGGAGCTCAGCATGTTTGTGCCCAGCCCTGCCACAAGCCCCCTGCAGCTCTGGAGCACCCCCATGCCCTGTCAAACATCCCTGCCAACTGCAGCCTGCCTGCTTGTCAGCACCAGAACTGGCATTCACTATCCTGTGGGCCTCTTGTCTCCTGGAGCTATGCACTCCAAGGAGAAGAAATTCCCATCCCAGTGCCACGTTTGGGGCCCAGTGATTGTCCTGTGTGCCCATGCTGTGAGCAGAGGTGTCCCCAACACCTCCACTGCTCTTCCCACTGCTTAACTCATTCCAAGGCATCTCCTCTCCCTGCAAAGCACCTGAGGTGCTGCCACTCCTCTTCAGAGAGAAGTGTCTGAGTGCCCCAGCAACCTGCCACTGTCCCACAGCAAACACCCAGGGAATCGGTGTTTTCCTTCTCCTCCACAGAGCCTGGCCTTAGCTGCTGGGCCAGGCCCTGGTTCTTCACCCTCTGCACCCCACAGTAGCTCTGACACTTGTGTGGAGGCATAACAGAGGCTAAGCACTTTGTACCCTCCTCAGCCATCTCAAACTCTGACATCTGGAGCCAATGCAGCTGCTCTCATCAGCTGCAGGAGGTATCTTCTGGCTGGCCAAAAATGCTGACAGGGGAAGTGCAAGAGTGGAGCAGTAACACTGCTGCTTGCACACAACCAGCAGAGGAGTGCTGCTTTGGAACCTTGACACTAGCCACGCTACCCTGAGAGCCAGCAGCTCTTCCCAGTGCAGGAAGGTTAGGGCATCAATGCCTCCTGCTGCACAATTCAGGGGTCATCTGCTAGCCTGCAATTGAAGGCATTTGTGCAAAACACTGTGACAATGTCAGCTGTAATTGCATCAGTCATGCCACACAACAAGACAAATGTGACTGGAGATGGCGTGTCAACCTCAGAAATTGCTTAAGACTGAAAAGCAAGTGGAGGAAACAGCAAGTGTTCAGAAACAATTATTTCACTATAGTAGGAGTAATAGCAGCTCTCATTTTCTACACACAGTTCTCCAGGGAGGTGGTGCAGAGTGCTGCCAGAGTCTCCTCCCTTCCCTACAGGATGCTATCAGCCTGAAATAAAAACTATGGTGTAAAGGTGTCCCATTTTCTTTAAAAAGACTGAAACTGGAAGATTCACCAACCTGGACACAGAAACATCCCTGTGGCTGCCTCTAGCCTTCACAGCACACAGATATCTGCCTCTACAGAAAGTCTACTTCCTCCAAGATACCTAATGAGGCATGTTGCTAAACTCCTCTGTAAGAGAAGACAATGATTTGTCTTTGTTTCCTTCAGTGAGCTGTTGACACATCTCTGATACAGCCCTGTGACAACGGTATCCTGGCTGCACAGGAGACTGGCAAGCCTGTGCTAAAATGACCTCACATCCCCATGGGAGAGGACAGGGCAGGCTTCCACCTCCACAGACACTTCACCTTGTACTAGTGCTGCCTAGACTACACAGGTGGTGTGGGAGGGATTCTTCCTCCTAAAATTAAATAAACCTATGTGGAAAATGCCATTTTCAATGTCTTAAGCTGTCAACTGCAGGAGAAAGTGATATTGATTTCTACAGAAACTTTATTTAAGTGAGTGACCTATTAAATGAAACTTATTTGACACCAGATGACTCTTGCAATTTAATTCCTGAATGAAGTGATGTCTCCAAGGCTTTGTGATGTTCTTTATCCTGAACAATGAAAGGCATTTTCTCCTTATAGCTATCTGCTCATGTCTCCCAGGGTCTTTGCAAACAAAGTCTTCCAAAGAATCTGAACCACTTACACCTTCATTAGCAAACTCCAGCTGATGAAAAGCTAGCCCAGCACGCACCAGTCCTTGGGAGCAAAGCCAAAGGCACAAAGAGCCCAAAAAGATCCACCAGACTGTCTAGCCTGCCACTTGAACCGAGGTGCTAAGGCACACAGGCTCTGCAGTCCTGGCCCTGGCCAACCCACACACCAGGGAAGTCCAGCTTGGTGTTGAAGAGCCAGAGTGCCCTCTCGGTCCAGGCCACGGAGCTGTTTGATCATTAGCACCCTGAGGGGATGGAGCCTGCTGCTCTCACCACAGGCATTCCCAAAGCTTATGCGAGGGGCAGTGGCTCCACGAAGCTCCCTCCTCCCACCCAGTGGGCACATCCAGCCCTCTGAACCCTGTCCTGACTGACACAGTCCTTATCATCACTGCTCCAGATGTAGCCCCTGCACCTTCTGCCAGGATGTTTAATGTCAGGGAAATTGCTCTCCTGGCTCTTCTGTTTGCACCAAGGTTAATTCTTTGGGAATGTTCTATTGGGAAGCAGCTTCCAGGGATGTGCACTAAATCCTTTTTCTCACAGGCAGACTGCACCTGAGGGCCTGGCAGTAATCCTGCCCTTCCTCAGCACCCACTGTGAGCACCAGCTTGGGCACAGCATTCCCCCATCACCACCCCAGGCTTAGCAGTCTGCACAGGCTACCAGTCCTGCAGTGGAGATATCAGCAGGACGCTGCCTGGAGGGTGATGACAGGGCCATGATTTATGAAAGCAGCAGATAAACCTCCTAAGCCAGCAGTTCCTTCTGAATGCAAACTGAGCAGCACCTGTGGATGTGCCTTGCAGCAGCCTCTCTGAAAAGCAGTCGCACAAAGGGAGTCCAGGAGGCATCCAGTCTGACCCACTCTGCCTCCCAGTCCAGCACCCTGGATAAAGCAAGCCTGCCACAGGTAGCCTCAGGTAGCCAGCACCCACCCAGAGCCCCTTCAAAGACTACCAGCTCACACAGCCCCACGCCTGCCCTTGAGAGGGACAGCGACAAAGAATGCACCCTTGGAAGGGCCAAGGCCTTCATCCCTCTCACACAGGCAAGGCCATTGCCTCTTTGCCTGCTCCTTGCAGTCTCATCCCAAGCCTGGCAGCCCTGCAGGGCTGAAACCATGCCTCCTAGAATATTTAGTCTCTCACACCCACTGCAACAGAAAAGGCAAACAGAGCCTGTGCCAGGCTCACACAAGTTTTCAAAGCTCATTCTGCAAGAATCACCCTGCCACTGGGGCTGGGAGGCATTGGCAGGAGCTCAGCAGTGCCTGCAATGCTGTTGTGCTGGTTTTTTGGGGAGAGCCCAGGCTCTGAAACCTTCTCCCCTTCCTTCTGCACATTTCCTTCCCCCAATGCCTCAAAGCAAAGCTAAAGCTGAGAAGAGAGATTTGCTTTTCAGTCCAGTCCCCTCTACACTGGGCCTTGAAGAGCTTGTTAGCTGGCTGTGGATCCAGAGCTGTCTGCCATGCTTCAGAGACCACTCACACTTCTGCTTACAAAAGCTTTTCCACTGTTTGTTCTTCTAAAAGAAGCCAATTTATTTTTATTTGAAATCTATAAGAAACGATTGAATAGTAAAACTGTCAGATTCCATCTCCTTCATCAAAATGGCTTAGGCATGTCTAGAATGTCAGCTCTGAGTAACAGCCCAAGTCCCCTGCACGCTCACACCCCAAGTGCTCTTGCTACAGGCATCAGGCAAGCCCCACAGAGCCATGGGCTCTGGGGCACAGCCTGTGGAGCACACCCTGCGCAGAGTGCTGAGTCCCATGGGTCTTCTTCACTCAGGAGCCCTTGCCAAGGCTCCTTTATGTGCAGTTATTCTGTGATTTTAACCTCTCTGTTCCCAAAAACTAGGACTTGTCCTGAATTTCAATAAGCCTTTTTCAAGCTTTGTGCCATGCAGCATTCAGAGAAGGAAGCAGAGCACCTTGCCTGCGTACAGGAGGCGTCCCGAGTTGTATGTGGCATGGGAAGAGCAGCAACTCGGTTGTGCATGTGCTCATGGGACTGCTCCAAGAAGTTTTGGAGTTCAGCAAATACCTCAGGCAAGGCTAAGGAGAGGGATTAAGTCTGGACTAGATGGCAAAATCACTCACTGAACCTCTCTCCTTCTGGGAGGCCTCAGACCACAGCACTGGCTGCTGAGGAGCCCTAAGAAGGTAAAGTTGCCATCGACAAGCTACCACCACATTTAAAACAAGAACCATGCTCCAAGCAAATAGCCACCTCACAATGTTCTGCTCCCTTCCAGTAGCTCTCATCAAACAGCCCAGGTGCAGGAAGTGCAAGCAGAGGCCACTGTGCACTCAGGTCCCCCAGTCCCATCAGTGCATCATTATGGCCAGAAGAGCGTTCAGCTGCCCCCATTCTTACCACCAGCCTGCTGTCATCCCACCTCTGTCCTGTTCAAGGCACAGTGCACAGCCCAGGCACCAAGTGCTTCCCAGCAGGCAGCCATCCAAACAGTTTCTGTGAAACTGCTTTGTATATTTCCCTTAATTTCAGCTCAGTCACAGCAGAGCAGCCCATAGGAATGCAATTCTGAATGCAATTTTCTCATTGAGCAACACTAAATCCTCAGGGGGAAGGAGCCAAAAATTATGTAGAACCCATAAAAACTAAAGTAACATTTCCATTCTGCATTTTAACTTTTTATTATTATTTAGAGTTAACCTTTTTCTCCTTTTAAATCATAAAAACATTTTACAATCCACTATGGGATATGGGCCATAAGCTACAGGAAGCATGAGAGGAGTGTTTCATACACAACATGAGCTGCAAGATAACGGAGCACCCAGTGGTCATTGCTCCTCAGAAGCAGGCCCAGAGCAACATATCCACTCACACACTAAAGCAGAGTCTGCTTGTTAGAAAAAAATTGATGAAATGATGCAGATGAGACAGGGAATTGCACTGCAGCTCACCCAGCTGAGCTCAGAGTGCTTCACTGGCAGCAGCCAGCCAAAGCAGTTTCACCTCAGCAGAGATTCACCCTCTGCTCCCAGGGTCATCTCCAAAAGCTTTAAACACAAAAGATGGAATTCTGGGACATAAGAACTTGGACAGTGAATACTACAGCACATAAAAACCAGAAGGCCATATTTAGAGCAGATCTGCTCTTTGCTGAGATGCACAGGGTGACACTGCCTACAGGCAGGACTGGAGGCTGGCAGGAGCTGCTCTTGCATGGCGTCAGGTGTGAGTTGTGATTCCAGGGATGGAAACTGGGCTTGACAGAAGGATGGAGAGTTAAATTGATTATGACCCTTTCCATGTTAGCTGCCTGCAGGGCCAAGTTCCTGAAGGCTGGCAAGCAGGTTACTGCTCTGATACCCATCCTGTCTGCTGGAGAGAAGCATGGTTGCCCAGCCAGCCCCAGCACCACTGCACCTATCCAGCTCTGGGTCTGTGCTCCCTGGGACTGCTCACACCACAAGAGTTAATGCAAGATCATTCCCACGTTCTGGAGGGAGGAACCAAAATGCAAACTACAAGCCTCAGCTGGAACAACAAGGGGGACCCATTTGCAGGCAGGATGGTAGCTTGGTGTTTCCAGGGAGCACAGCCTGCCCTGGCTTGCTCGCAGTGCACCTGGACAGGCAGTGCAGAACCCTTTGCAGTTAAGCTCCCACGCTATCAGCATCTAAAATGCTCTGAAGCAGAACAAGGTTCTCCTGGCAGCGCACAGGGCATGAGGAGCAACTAGTTTAATCACTGTCAGCTCAAAGCAGGAGCTGGTGCCACAGACCAGCAATTTGCCACTGAAACCAATTCCTGCCAGAGGTGTTGGTTTGCTTCCCTCTCTCCACACAGAGCTGATAGGCTGCCACACAGATCTCCTGCAGCTGTCTGCTGAGAGCTCAGGAGGACATCTTTACAGACAAGTTTCCCTCATCTAATATGTTTGGTTTCTATTCCTGCTGCCTTTCCAAATGCCAAGCCTTCTTTAAACAGAAAGCACACAGAGCAGAGCTTAATTCATAAAACACTAGTTTCTTTCTGAAATTTCAGCAAAGCTGAAACTTGACTTGAAAATTAACAGCAACTGCATTTGCTCTACAAGCAATTAATTCTCTTCCTGCCAAGTGCTGCCTTGGAAAAAAAGAACAAGTCAAAAACCTATTCACCTGTCATTAAAAAAAAAAAAGAGGGAGGGTAAATAATTCAACAGATTTAAGAATAAAATTCTCACTTTCATAGAAACAGACTTCCAAGCTTCTTTTCATCTCCTCTCTGCAGCACCTTGCTGCAGGAGAACAGCAGTACAAGTGTAAAGGGAGAGAACAGAGAAGAGACTGAGCTTGCCTAGCATGAAAACCAAAGCAGTCTGTGAAACATACACAAAGGCCTCTTGGACATGTAGCCAGGTCCAAAGAAATCAAACCCTTGGTATTTTGGAAAAGAATCCAGACAGGCTGCTTTGAATGGGTTGGGGGAGGGAATCTGCATCCACAAAGCTCTGTGAAATAGGGTACAGAGAGGAGTTCCTCCACACAGAACCACACCAGCCTTGCTGCTGCATTTATGATGCAATTGTGTTACTCTTTGGGCCCTCAGTGGCCCTTTCAAGCCCTGCATTTATTAACAGCATCCTTACTAGAATGTGATAATACCACAGGTGCAAGCTCTGACCTGGCTGCCTCTGAGGGACACTTATCAAGTTCCACTGCTGTGGACCTCTGGTCACATGGGCAGAATGAGTGCCAAGGGTGCACACCAGCAACTGGCCCAGGGCTGTCAGCTAAGTGCCCCTAACACAGAGATGGGGGTCACCACATGTATGCTTTAAAACACTAATTAATCTCTACCAACAATCAGGCAAGGATGACAGTTGCTGGATGTGTATGTGGTGCCCTCCCTGCTGAGTTCCACTAACTGGTGTCAGACTGCAATGCCAGGGGCAGCCCAAATGCTGTGCCAGACACATCTCCCAAGGCAGGATGGTCCAGTGCCAAGGGTGGCACATGCTTCATATCCTACTGGCTAGGTGTAAAAGCAAGTGGCCACCTTGTGTGGCCATTAAAGCCTCCCCCAGCCATGACACTGTGGGCAATTGCAACAGGGGCCCTGACCAAGTAACTGGGTATAGCCTGGGTCTTGGCAGAGCTCACCACAGTCCAGTGCTCAGGGAGCTATCTCAGGCAGAACTGGGCCTTCAACAGCTAACACACATGATGGGCTTGGAGATAATCTATGTCCCTAGAAAGAACACCAAGAGTCCTTCCTGACTGCACTGCCCAAGACATGCCCATGATACTCTGAATCAAGGCTACCCAGGTCACCTGCTGGCAGTGAGGGGACAGGAGCCCCATCTCAGCTCAGTTTGCCCAGTTCTTGGTCTGCCCAGTAGCTGCTGCTCCTCTGCTTGGGAGGAGGGAGAAGAGCTTCTCTCTGATAGAATTTCATTTGTTCTCTTTTGCAGTCTCAACAGCAGGCTGGAGGCAGGTAATGTGCAATTTGTTTTAATTCAGCTTTATCTTGTCAGTCCCAGCTATGCTATTGCACCAAATGTCATTCTGTAGAATAAAGATGCAACAGTGCAGGGGGAGATTCTGCAAACTCTATTGATTACATCACAAGTCATCACCATAAATATGTGAAGGAGAGAAAAAACCCTGCTCTATCTAAACATGTTCATGTAACAAAATGTGCAATTGAGAATGAGAGATGGCTCTAACAGGACAGAGGTGCTAGAAAGGAGAGCATTTAAGCTGCTTACCTTTCAACCTGAATAATATCCATTAAGCAGAGCATCGTGGGACTCTCACTGAGCAGAGAGAAATACAAAGGGATCAGTGTGTAGGAGCCTCAGAAGCACAGACAGTATGTCATGAAGGAAGCACTGTGTTCCTAATTACTACAGAGAAATTAAAGCACTTTGTGCAGCTTCTTCTGGGCCCAAGACCTGCTGCAAAAAGGGGATGATGAAGCCTAGAATCTCTGGGTGCATCTGCACTGAGTGGAGGAGGGCACTGACAGCATTTACATGCATGAAGACACAGGGCAGCAGAGCAGCTCCTTCACAGCCTGCTCATTATTCCAGGTTTACCAGCCTTCCAAGACTGTCCTCACTGTGGACGAAGCAGAGAGAAGAAGGTGTGGCAGTCCCTGGCCTGTCAGCCCTCAGGAAGGACCCTGAGCTCCTGCACTTCTCCAAAACACAAGTAAAATTCTGGGAGAAGGGCATGCAGCAAGCTAAGGGCTCTAGGCAAGTCTGTCAGGGTGATTTACACATCCACTGGGCTGTCCTCCCAAAGCCAGCACCTGTGGTCACAAACCCTACTTCTTTCTTTGTCTGCAGGAGGCAGCCCTGATCCATTTGTTCAGCTTGAATCGATCCTCTTTCCTTTACTCTTACAAGAAATTAATTGAGGAGCTTTTCCTCTGTTTAAACTTGAGGAGATATTGTTCAAGGACTTGCTGTGATGTTTCTCTACCTGACAGCTTTATTGGGTAATAGCCACTGATGGTATGTGTGTGCACAGACAGTCAGACCTTTTATATTACGTGTGTTCCCATAAAAATGATTGGGTTTAAGGTGCTATTCTAGCATTGTTGTGACTGTACCACAGGACCAAGCAGCCTGAAAGGCAGATGTGAACTGAAGGCAGATTAGTGTGCATCGCTCCTCCTGTCCTCCACGCCCCAGCAGGAAGAAATCAGGCTGCTACCTGCCTGCTAAAGACAAACAGCATGGAAGGAAGGTCAAAGCAAGGCTCTGCTGAAGTTCAGTCAGCAAACAATATTTGGTTATCCCAGGTTCCTCAGAGAATGCCCATTGCATGTTTCTGATGTCCTAAACCAAGCAAGCTGGAGGAATTGGTTCGAGCCTAATGAGCCAAGTACAGCTCTTCTGTCACCAGAGACAGATTCTGCCATAACAGCATCCCTGGCAGTGCCCAGTCAGACAGCACTGGGGCTGTTTTTCAGTATGGAAGCAGAGTTCACCACTCTCCAAGGGCCTGGGGAAGCCCACCTCTTCTCCTGGCCCTCCCAAAACATCATTGGAATGTCCCATGCACTGCTTGTGGAGGCAGCTAGCTCTGCTCTTGGTGGGTCTTGCTGGAAGTAGCAGAGAGCTCTCAGATTTATTAAGCATGTTTTAAAAGACTATCCCCTGTGCCCAGCTGCTTCGAGGACATTCAATCCTACTGTGCCCAAAGCAACCAGACAGCCCCCTTGAAAGCAAAACTGAGGTTTAATTGATGCTACTAGCACCCTCATTACTCTAATTCCAAAAGAGAAACAGTGCTTTTGTTAATTCATTAGCCAGTGCCATTAACTACCGTTAGTTAATTATCATACATTAATTGCAATGGAGATTTCAGATGATTTATAGTTTTGATTGCTCATTTCTTGTCAGTGGTTCCAAAACTCCAGGCATCCAGAAGCAAAAAAAAAAGGAGTTTAAATGCTATCCCAGGGATAGCTGGCTCACTTTGGCACTGGTGAGTGGAGGTAATGAGGAAGAGTCACTGATTATTTCAGAAATGAAGAACAGATGTTCCACATATTAAGGACCTATTATGCTAAGTGTCATTCCAGTGGCTTGTGGGAGTGGCACACACTCATTTGACTAAGATTAGCTGTTCCAACAAGGTCATTTATGCTTTAATGCAATTAGTCATGCCAGTATTGATAAAGAAGGAAAAAAATTGCAACCTGGCAACGAAGCATTATTATCCCATTGCAAGTCTATCTCCTTGAGTTTAGGCTTCCTGAAAGATCTCAATAGAATCCAGTTCATGTGCCACACTTACAAGATGTTCCTTCCCTTTTTGTGCTGCAGCACAGAAGGAGGTGTGTCTCTTAATCGCAGATTGGTAAAGGCTGGAAGAGTTAGAATCACAGAATCAATAAGGATGATCTTTGAGGTCTTTTCCAACAAGTCCAACGTGTCACCCAGCACCTCAGGACTACTAAACCATGGCACCAAGTGCCATGTCCAATCCCCTCTTGAACACCTCCAGGGATGGTGACTCCACCACCTCTCTGGGCAGCACATTCCAATGGCAAACAACTCTCTCTGTGTGAAGAACTTTCGCCTCACCTCAAGCCTAAACCTCCCCTGGTGCAGCTTGAGACTGTGTCCTCTTGTTCTGGTTGCCTGGGAGAAGAGACCAACCCCCTCCTGGCTACAACCTCCCTTCAGGTAGTTGTAGACAGCAAGAAGGTCTCACCTGAGCCTCCTCTTCTCCAGGCTAAGCAACCCCAGCTCCCTCAGCCTCTCCTCGTAGGGCTTGTGCTCAAGGCCTCTCCCCAGCCTCATTGCCCTTCTCAAAAGATCATCCAGTCCAACCCCACTGAAGAGCAAGATCACCTATACCAGGTCACACAGGAATGCATCCAGGCAGGTCTTGAATATCTCCAGAGAGGGAGATGCCACAACCCACCCTGGGCAGCCTGTTCCAGTGCTCTTGAGCCAAGCAAAGAGCAAGGAAGCCTCTTCCTGTCCTGCCCTGCACAATGGCCTCTAGGATGTTGCCCTGGAAAGGCTTCCTGTCCTAAAAATGGGTGGGGTGAAAGCCCAGCACCCTCTGGTTACAGTGGGAAGAGTCAGTCCTGTACCCCAGGGGGGTAAGGGGCAGGCAGGAACTCCCTGGGGTGAAGCAGCCCAGCCCTGCAGGTAGCAGCTGCTGGAGAAGGACGCAGGCACTAGCAAGGAGCATGCTCCTCCCCTCACTCTCAAGGTGCCACATCACGGGAAGGAGAAATGAGACTAAGTGCATGCAAATGGCTTGTGAAATCTGCAGGAAGCCCCTTTGAGAAGCTTGTGATGTATTCAAATAGCCTGGGATAAGTTTTCAAACAAACAGCTGTTTCAAGAAGCCCATCTCGAGTCCTCCCTCTCCTCCCCACAGCCTGTCAAATCTCCATCACACACTTGCCACCTGTTTCCATTTTGCAGGCAACCAATCCTTGCTCATCAAGGTAACAAAGCTGCTTTCAATTTGAAAGCAACAAATCAAAGTTTAATTATTTTGTCCTTCAGCTCTTTATGCTATCTCTTCCCAGAGCTCTTTCAGCTATGAGGAGCTGTCATTGGCTGGCTTTAAAAGGGGATAATTGAGTGACAGCTGAAAACCACTTCTAAGGACAATGGTATGTGTCGGTCTGGTATTTTTCACTCCAAAGAAAACACGTTTTATCAACAGCCTCAAATTATTTTGTCAACAAAATTCATTTCATGGCATTACCTTCATCTGTCAAGCTGACAGAATTCGTCAGAGGGGTTTGAAGACCATCTTGCTAACAATTAATTTCTGAAAAAAAATAAAAATTAAGTTGTGCCATTTTAATCATAGCTACAGGAAGGTGTGAGCAGCACAGTCAGGAGCCCCTGCATCGACACATGCACGTCAGTAAAAAGGACCACAGCAGCCCAAGGCAAGGGGAACAGAGGAGCGGTAAGAGACCAGCTACTTGAGCAGAGCAGGTTGGAAGAGACCTTCGAGATCATCACGTCCAACCTATCATCCAACACCACCTAATCAACTAAGTCACAGTTTCACAGTATCACCAAGGTTGGAAGAGACCTCAAAGATCGAGTCCAACTTGTCACCACAGACCTCATGACCATGGCACCAAGTGCCACATCCAATCCCCTCTTGAACACCTCCAGGGATGGTGACTCCACCACCTCCCTGGGCAGCACATTCCAATGATGAATGACTCTCTCTGGGAAGAACTTTCTCCTCACCTCGAGTCTAAACTTCCCCTGGTGCAGCTTGAGACTGTGTCCTCTTGTTCTGGTGCAGGTTGCTAGAGAGAAGAGACCAACCCCCTCCTGGCTACAAGCACCTTTCAAGTAGTTGTAGAGAGCAATGAGGTCTCCCCCGAGCTTCCTCTTTTCCAGGCTAAACAATCCCAGCTCCCTCAGCCTCTCCTCATAAGGCTTGTGCTCAAGGCCTCTCACCAGCCTTGTTGCCCTTCCTACTTTCACAAGCTTCTTCTCACTGAAAACATTTCAAGGAGCTGTGTAGAACACTGCACAGCAATCTGAGGAACGTGTGTGTGCTTAGGGAGAACAAAGCACTGTCACCCTAAACCAAGCAGAATCCACAGGACAGTTCTACCATCCCACGGCACAAGCAGCACAGATGTTCCAGCTACCAGAGCTGCACCTTTTATACACTTGACACACTAATGGCAGTGGCAAACCAGTGCTGTGGTTCTCTGCCATAGGAGAATTTCAGTCTCTTGATTGCCTTTGTACTTGAATTTAAATTTCCAGTGGAAACGAAAGTGGATGACCACCCCCATTCCTTGCCCTTCATACCACTTGCAGGGAGGAGAGAGAGGAGTTGGGAGTAGAGTGGGGCCTGGGAAGAGGGGAGGGTGAAGGGAAGGTGTTTTCAGACTTTTCATCTCACTTTTAATTCACAATAAATCAATCTTCCCCAAGCTGAATCTGTTTTGCCAGTATTAGTAACTGGTGAGTGATAACCACTGCCACTCTGCCCCTCTCCCATTGACATCTTCTCTCCAGCTCCTGAGAGCGTGAGGTTTTTCCAGTCACATGCCTTCAACGGACTTGCTCTCGCTGGGCTCCTTTGTGAAGCTGAATCATTAATTCATTAATCTGTTTTTCATATTTCTAAATAGAAACAGACATGGCTGGTGTGGATGATCAATACCATGCTCGCTCATTCCTTGGTTGCCATCATTTCAGGATCTGCTCTGCTTTTAATCTTAGGTCTTTTTAACAGCAATTGGGTTTGTGAAGAATCTGACACTTCATTATGGCAGCCCCATGCTAATAGATGTAATAATTCATGCCTGCATTGGTCACTTTTAACTGACATCACCCATTCCAGGACTGCTTCACAGCTCTGTGTTCTGGTGAGCCAGCAACAGCTGTGGTCTGCATCTCCCACTGCATTACTAACACACGTGGACCACACCTGGCAAGGCCAAACGTTCCAAACACAGCCTAGAGAAAGAGAAGAACTTACTCTGACCATGACAGCATTAGATAAATGGACTGTAGGTAAAGGAGGAGATGCAGCAGACTGCTAGAGCAAGGTGTGACTCTGTTGGGAGGTCAGTTACAAGGTGCACAAACACAGATCATGCTGTGCCAGAGCAGCATGGCTGTGACACATCTGCTGAGGCCTTAGAGGAGCCCAGCATGGCACACTGCAGGGTAACCCTGAGAACAGTTAATCACAGGTAATGGCAAGTCCCACCTCACCTTTAGAGGAGACTAAACAGGCTGCCTGTCTGTCTGGGTTCATAATCCTTAATGGCATCTTAGCAAGATTTAATTTCTGTAACATCATCTGCAAATCTTTACAGCAGTTCTGTTGCTGCAGGATCACTTCACCCACATCTGAAACAGGACAAAGCAGCTGTATGTGGCTAGTAGGTAAGGGAGGCACTGGGAAGGGATGCTCCATCCATCAAAACTGCAGGAGAGCTTTGGACAGAACATAAAGCACTGTCTTGGCACCTGGCCTGGACACCAAACTTCACAGCCTGACTCACCTCTATGTGGACTGGGAAGCTCTGACAGCTATGATGGTCAGCATCTCCATCCAGATTCTGGAGCTTCTGCTGTTGCACTACACACACATGGAGCACTCACGGGGTTTCTCATCACAGATCTCCACTGGACAAGTGTACCTGGCTTATGAGCTCAGAGAAATTGCAATCTGGGCAGCAAAGCCCCACGCTGCCAGTGCTGCAGACAGTGCTCTCACACATGCTGAGAGCATTTGCCTGCACTCTGTCACAGGGACAGGAGATCTTGTGTGAGAAGTTTGGATGTTGACCATCAGGTGGACTTGTCTTAAGTGAGCAATTCAAAGGAATCTCAGAGGTCCTCAAGAAATAAGGACACAGATGTATGATCAAGAGCAAAAGTGAGAGCTCTGGGTGCTGTTTGCACCTCAGGAATAGCACTGCCACAAAGACAAACCATTACGTGGTGCTTTATAAGTTGTTCTTCAGTGCCTCTCCAGTCTCTGCAACTTGGAAAGGCAAAGAAGCCCAAAGGCTGCAGAGGAACAAGATGGAGAGCTCTGAGGCTGCCAAACACCCTATCTACTTGACAAAGTGATGCCTGGTAACAAGAGGAGGGTTCAATGGAACTAGGCACCAAGCACACCAAAACAGAGAAGAGGAGGCACAACAGCACCAGGAGTAAAATTGCTCCAGCAGCTGCACAACATTCATCAGTCCAAAGGCAAGAACTGCACAAGGTCACACATGGCACCCACTGAATGTCTGTGGGCTGACTCCCCCCAGGGGTTTGCAGGCTTTTCCAGGGGCAATTCCAGCCATGTTTTGTGCATCAACAGTACATGAAGCCACCAGAGCCCAGAGTGCCTTCTCTTGTGACCTGTTTGTTCACTTTGCAAGTCAGTCTTGTATTTCTGTATGTTACCACCACAAGCTCTGTTAAGACTATGAGACAAGCATAGAGACACCCTTTTGGAGCAAGAAAAGGCACCAAGCCCCTCCCCCCCCCAAAACCAAGTGCTCCACTCTGAAGAGTCATCTGAGCCAGTACCACAGGTATGCAAAGGTCTGTTACTAGGGCTGTGAAATACTCTCCACACTCCCACAGAGGCAGCCCAGGTCTGCTGGCCCAGCAACATAACATGCTTGCCCTGGCCTAAAAAGCCATGCTGAGCCTGCTTCCCACAAACATCTGCAGCAGCCTGTAATATGGAGCCTGAGGCAGGGTAGAGGAGGTTCAGAGACTGGAGCAGAGTTGCTTGAATGCATAAAAGCAGCAGGAAACCGAGATGGCACACACGTCCCTGTCTTTGAGGTGGAACCTCATGTCTTTATCAGGGAGGCATTTTTCCCAGCTACCAGCCTAATTCTTGCACAGATCCTCAGCACAACTGCTTTAAGGTTTACCCCTTGTAACTGCAGAAAACTCTGGTTTAGCCCAGAACTCTGATTTCTCCTGAAACTAATTGTCCTTTCTGTTAGCATCGTGTGCCTCAGGGAGGACTTCCAATGGAAAGCAGTTTGTGTTGTTTAAAACATGGAAGTTCACAAAATTGACTTCAAACAGCCCAGACTAAAAAGGCAGAAGATAAATTTACTGCAAATTCTAAAGACAGAAAATCACATCTCTTGCTTTTATGGTAACAGGAAAACCTAAAAGAGACATAAACAGCTCCTTTAATCATGGTTACAGAAGATGTCCTTCTCTTTTGCCAAAATGAAGGAACACATTGGGTCCTCAAACCCTCCTTCACTGAATTCCTGGTTTTTCAAACCAGTTGTTGCTATAGTAAAAGCCTAATGAGTCATGAAGAAACCACTCCATTTCTATAAGCAAAATGGCAGAGCATTACATAACTGCCATTTACCCACTCCTGCCTGTGTTTTCAGGGAGTTGCTGCATGGGCTGCTGAGGTATACAACTTGTCTCACCACAGTCTTCACCACTGGCTGCTCCAGCACCTTCATCACCAGCCTTGGTGTCTGCAGAGTTGTTTCTCTCACATGTTGTCATTCCTCTCTCCAAGCTACTATTGCACAATATTTTTTAACCCTCTCCTAAACAGATAATCACAGAGGTGCTAACTGCATCTATCCAACATGAGGACATCTTCTCAGAGGCCACCTTCACAGCTCCCCGTTACCAAAACCTCGCCACGTAAATTCAATACAGATATCTACAGAGCAGCACAGCCAAAACCTTCTGCTCCTTTGCTCTTTCCTGAACCCACCTTCTTCATAGCAGAACATGGAGAAGAATATGGGATCCATCAGGTAAACAAAGGGGGTGAGAGGTGGATCACACAGGTGAAGTGTCTTTAGCTGGTACACACACCTCTGGCACTAGCTCCCTTGTCATGTAAGCCCAGCAAGTATTTATTACTGAAACTCTCCTGATTGTTGATTCATTTGATTGTTAAAGCTTGTGGAACTCACACTGTTATTATTCATTGTTATTAATGTTCACAGCTCAGCCTCTCCTTTTCCAATCTGCTCCGCAGAGGAAATCGAAGGCTGAAGCCAATCGTTGCAGGGAATGAGTGATGGAGCCGCTTGCGGACAGGAGTGAACCTGCTGCTCTGGGAATGGTGCAGCTTACTGGGAGCAAGTTAATCTTCACACACAAGGATTGCAAATGAGAGGCTGTTTCAGGTGGGTTCTCTGCTCTGTGCACTGCTTCCTCAGTCAAGTGACCTGTGAGAATCACCACAACAAAGCTGCCTGTGCACCAGTGACTCAGGCCGGGTTTGGAACTAAGAGCAGAAACAGGAGCACAGCCCCTGCTAGACAGACTCATCTGAAAGAGACATGCTACAGACAGCTTGGCACAGTCTTGCAGAGAATATGTCTCCTTATGACTGCACATACAGAAGAAAACTTTCTCACAGGGTAGCCAGCTCTGCTTTTCTCATCTCCACTCCTTGCAACTGCTCATTGCTCAGGAAAGGCATAGGACAGCACCAGCAGGACATGGCAAGTGTTAGACTATAACTCAGGAGTGCAACACCCAAAGTGCTGGGTAGAGGGGGGAACAGCATGCTGCTTGATTTGGTGCCTTCCCTCTCTTCCCCTTCTCTACCTTTCCACAGCCTCTTTGCTATATGTTTCATAGAATCATAGAATCAATAAGGTTGGAAAAGACCTCAAAGATCATCACGTCCAACCTGCCACCCAAGACCTCATGACTACTAAACCATGGCACCAAGTGCCACGTCCAATCCCCTCTTGAGCACATCCAGGGATGGTGACTCCACCACCTCCCTGGGCAGCACATTCCAATGGCCAACAACTCTTTCTGTGAAGAACTTTGCCAATTCTTGCATCACACAAAGTCCCTGGGCCAGAATGGTGGTGCTCCTACCTGTCTGGTAGCTAAGATGCTTCTGAGTCATCAGCAGTGTTCCTGTGCCAGCTTTCCAGAGCAGTTTCTTTGGTCACATTAGATCCTTGGAGTCTACAGAGCCATCACATGCCACATTCAGCCTATTATTCATCTCAAACAGAATTCTGCAAAGCAAGAGGAAATAAAAGAGAGCTTAATACAGTTTTACTAAAATGGAATTTGCCAAAGACTCCTAGAAAAATGGATTTAATTAGGGCTGCTAATGGGAAACAGTTTGTTCCCGTGATTTAAAGCAGAAGTTCGATAGTGTCTATAATTTCAACATTTTAAATTATATATATAGGAGGTTATTTCTCATTTCTACCTTAATTATAAAAATCCATCTTTATGAATCACAATTTTGAGGCAAATAAAGCAAAGGCAGCAAAAGTGATGTTTTATTTAATAAAACTTCTAAGAACTCACAGAGGAAGCAAGAGACACCTCGGTGTGGGTAAACCAGACCAGAGCAAACAGTTGCAGGCTGTTCTCTGAACACTACTGAGGACAGCACAACAAAGTTTGTTTTTAACTCAGGGAAAGGGGCATCCTGCTATTAAAGATAAAAATTAAGCTGGGTGTGATTTCTATCCAGCAATGGGAATGCCCTCCATTTAATTCTGCAGCTAAGCAGTCAATTAGAGTTGCAGGCATTAATTGGCCTAACATGCTCCGGCTAGTAAACTCAGATTCTGGAAGTCTCTGCTACCCCTTCTTATATTGGTTGCTGTCAGAATCCCTGAATTGCCTGAAAATTGCTTCTCTAGATAAAAAGGCCAGTATATCTTGTTAGAACCACTCCTTCCAAGCCTCCTCTGTAGCCTTTGATCTTATTTAAAACTAACAAATGTCACTTTTGCCAAATTCCCCCCGTTAGCAGGCTCTGACCAGGTGACCTAAGTAAATGAGTCCCAGCAATGTAGAGCACTGATTAATTTAATAGCAAATAGCCCAGACAACTGCCTAGCAAGCTAGGCCTAGCTGCTGTCACTGCAGCAGATTCTGCACCCGCTGTAATGCATTTTAATACCGCACCTCGGATCAGAACGGAATCAATGAGTGAAGTTCAAATGTGGCACATTTCCTATTTCCCTGACAGCTTATTTCATGGATCACAGGGACCAAAGTACAGCTGCTTATTCAACAGAGGAAAGAATGAATCAATTTTCATTCTTTAATACACTGTGTGACCTATTCTCTGATGCTCTCCCCTTTACGATGGCTCCAGTCTTTTCAAGGCCTTCAATTTTGTCAGATAGAGAAAATTTAAAATAATGACAAAATGCCCTGCCCTGGGTCTGCTTCCAGCTCACTAAGTGCTCTGCTGGTAATAAGTCCAAATGAAAGATATTTTGTCACTCAGGTTGAATTAAACAGACAAACTATGATCCCACGTCATTAAAAAGGGACCAATCTCCTGGAAGATTTCGCTGATTTCACTCCAGGTTTCCCAAGGCAGGATCAAAATCGTTGTGGCATCCAACACCTTGTCTGCTCCATTTCCCACCCCCACTGCTTCAAAACATGAAGCAATAATAAAATGGCAGCCACACAGCATGGTGACAGAGCAGCCCCTGCGCTGGGAAATCTTGCGCAGAGTCTGGGCTTTGTGCTGGGAGCCACAGGCTGGCAGGGAGGGAGGCCCAGATTATCCACCTTCAGTACAAAGGACATCTGCTCTAGTTCCTCAATAATGGAGCACTTCTGAACATTAATCCACTGCCTCCATCATTAGCTGCCCTTGAACCTAATTGTCCTCTGGCCTGAGAGGACAGCAGGTGACAGATCTGAGGCTGCTGCCTCTCCTGCTTTCCCTGAGCCCTACAAGGAACTGCCTCTGCACAGGTCCAGCTCACCTCCCCCTTCAGACTTTGCACATGCAGCTTGAGATGCACTGCATCTCTGCAACAACATGAGTGCAGAAGGTCCTTGGCTAGCAGAAGACCCTTATAGCTGGCAAGCTGGTCTCCCCTTCTCACCACAGACATGAGCTGTCCACACCACCCTGAATACTTGCAGCTATCTTCACCTTTTTCCATACAAGAAGATCAACTTTTCCTTTCCAGCTCTACCAGACTGTCTAACTTCAGTCCATATCTGGGGCTAAACTACAGCAGTTGATCTATCACTTAGTAAGCCCTCCCCAACAGAGAAAAGGAACCAGGAAAATGAGAGAAGCCCCACAGGTTCAAATGAGAATGGATTTATATAAACAACCAAATTAGTATCAACGTCAATACAAAGTATATAAAGTTATACTCAACCCAACAAAAGTGAATCAATGACCCAGGAAGGCAGTCCTCAAGAGTAAGAAAGGAGTAAGAAGAAGCAGAAGGCTCTCGCAGGAAACTCCTGAAGCACTCTTCCCTCCCCTCCGCAAATTTCCCCCTTTATAGTGAGTGCGATGCTCATGGGATTGGACACACCCGTGAGCCAACTCGAGTCAGCTGTGCAGGCTGACTCAGACCTGCTAACGGCCTGCAGCCCATGGCTGGCCTAGGGTTTTGTCCCAGCAAAACCCTGACACAGACTTATCCCTCTTACCTCCCATCCCTCTCCTGAGCAGACCAGCTGACCACGGACTGGCTGCTGCTGGTGCCCAGTTCACCACACAGCAGCACTAGCCCGCTGCTTTCCTCACCTTGCCGAGATTGCACTGCAGCTAAACAAACGATCTGAACATCTCATTGATCACAGTTTGGCAGACAGCTCTGGAAGACAGTGATGAGGGATGGAGGCTGAGCAGCCAGCAGCTATTGTACAGTCAGCTGCTGAACAAGTGGATTTTGATGAGGTTCACCTGACTGGCTTTGGGTGCACAAACCAGGAACGCGGCACCGGGCAGACGCTGCCACGGGGCTTAGCTCCGTGCATCCCTGTCACCGGCACCCACTTGTCACCAAGCTGTCAGAGAGGATGCAAAAACTGCCCACTCTGCTCTGTCAAAGTAATGTTCAAAATGGAGTTCTAACAAGACCTTTTCCCTTCAAACAACATACAAATTAACAGTCAGCAGCATTTGAAAAATGGCCCTAATCCCTGTCTGCATGGGGAGTTTTTTCCCAGTGCAACATGCCACATTATGACAACGATATATTCTTCCAGTGAGTGAAAACTAATGAATAACTAACCCCCTGACAGGCTGGCTATTACTGAGTGCTTAGGAGTTGGGTAAAACTGACAGTGCAAGATGAATATGGCACTGAGACGAGATGTTACTTCCCATGCCTGGTCAGGGGGATCCAGACTTAATGGACATTACAGATGGGTTAATTCTAAAGGCTGAATTTGATTCTGAGTCACACTTGCTCTCTGCTTAACCACCTGGACTACTGAGTGGCAGGTGGTAGCCCCATTTATGACAGAGGCATTGGGGAATGCGGTCCTGGGAACAACGGATGCAAGTTGGCAGGTTGGCTCTGCCCCCTCAAGAGCAGGTAGAGCCCTCTGCCCACTTCATGAGGATCCAGCAAAAGTCAGGCAGAGAAGCTGCCTACAAATGCAGTCAGGAAGGTGGGAGTGTAATCAGGTAATCTATACTCTGTCTGCTATGGGCTTTTCACAAGCATCTGCTATTTGCTTTGGCGAAGGACAGGCCCTAAGCTAGCCAAGCCCCCACACCACACCACTTTCCTTTGGCCTGCCTTCATGGTGGTGCTGCAGGTTGTTCAATGGTCTGTCACTGAAAGCACTGGCCTGCAGCATTCCCCAGGCTTAGCAGAGGACCACAGTGGGATCTCCTGTGCTGTGGTTAGCTCTGCCCATCCCCAGTGTAAGCCAAACTCCAGCGCTGCAAGATCTCCCCTACACCTGCAGTGCCAGACAGGCTATGTCACCAAGAAAGGCTTGGCTTGCAGCAGCAGGCAAGTATCAGGCGCTCCTTGAGGCTTGACATGGCTGCATCTTGTTTCTACTCTCATTCCCTTCACTTAAAATCAATCAAAGACAGATTTTCCCTGCCCTCAGAAGATCTGGAGCAGGTCTCAGTCTGCACTTCTGTGGTAGTTTTAGGCTATGCCTTTAAAATTTTTTCACAGATCTTGAACAGAAAGTAGTAAAATGTAACTAAATCACTAATGGGTGTAAAGAGGAAAATAATGCTAACTCTAAACAATCCCATTGGAAAGATAAGGGACTTAAGCTAGTAATGTAAACAATTCCTCTCTCTTCTCACTTCCTCAGGCTGGGAGATACTAACTCGCTTCTGCTTGACCTTGGCTGCACAGTTTTGGTTGTGACTGGTATTAACTTCTCTGCTTCTGTCAATTGTCCCTTTTGTACAGGGGGGTAAGGGGAAGGCAGGGAGGGAGAAGCTAGTCACTTCCCCTGGTCCTTGGCCAGGGGGGGTCCTTTTCCTGTTCATTAATTGCAAATGCCTGTGAATATTGTAAATCCTGTCTATTTTGTACACATTCATTGCATTTCATTGTAGACTGTAGTTTTGCTTGTGAATACAGCTTTCATTTACTTCCAGCTGAGCTGGCCTGGCAAATTTAATGTTGGGAAGGGGCAAACTTCAGCCCGCCACAACCTCTTTCCACGGGCACGGGTTTCAGATGATAACCTTGCAGTGCACCTGCCTCATGAAATCGCGGTCACAGTTACGTCAGGGTTGTCTCTGAGCCTCTTACCCCAGGCACAAACCAGGAGGAGCCAGTTCCTGTAATTACAAAGTTGAACAATTTGAGAGAAAAACTAATCAGCTTGCTAGATGCCAGCCAATTAAATATTAATCTAACTATTGTGAACGCAAAAATGTTCATCTTCAGACACTTTCTGGCACAAGTGTCAAAATCAGAATGGAACTAAGGCTTTATTCGTTTTCCATTATCAACTTAAATAAAAACACTCAGAAAAATGGGCAATGATGTGCAGAAGCCACTCAGCACAGATAATTACAGTGTAAGTACAGGCAGCTAATCACTCCTAGAATATGCTTCAGATGGAGGTAACTCTGGCTGGCTTGTTTCCCTGCTTTGTTACATTAGCACAGCTTTGCCTGATGGGATAAGGCTCCCAGGGCCAGTTCTGTAAATAACAATAGGGCTGGCTGCTGGGCATGGCAGCAGGGTGGACAGAAGGCCTCCATGCCAGGAAAGCGAAGGTGGAGAGCACAGCAAGGCAGGTGTGGGAGCAGAATCACAGTGAGCCATAGACAAGGACACGCCAGAGAACTGAGGAACCAGGGTGGGGAAGGATGGCCATGGGAAGGCACAGCCAGCTGCTCCCTGCAGACCTGCAGCTCAGGCTTTCCCTGTGCTCAGCCAGAGGCTTTCCCTCACACACAGTGCCAGGACAGAGCAGCTCCTGACTACCGCATGCAGCTCCCTGATGCTGTGCCCCACCTTGGCGCTTCCTATTCCCCAGCTGTGCCCCAGTCACAGCACAGCTCACTCCCCAGCTGTGCCCCAGACATAGCACTGCCCATTCCACAGCTGTGCTCTTACCATGTTGCTGCTCATTCCCCCATTGAGCCCTGACATAGCACTGCCTGTTCCCCATTTGAGCCCCACCACGGTGCTGCCCATTCCCCAGCTGTGCCCCAGATATAGCACAGCCCATTCTCCAGCTGTGCCTTGGCCATGGGACTGCCCATTCCCCAGCTGAGCCCTGACTTGACACTGCCTGTTCCCCATCTGAGTCCCACCATGGCACTGCCCATTCCCCAGCAGAGCCTGGGCAGCAGGACAGCAATGCAGCCATGAAGAAACAATGGTGCCAAAGGATTATCCTGCAAGAGAATCCACTTCTTTGCATGGTGGGCAAGAGGTCATTTCCCACAACCCTTTCTCTGGCACATCAGGCCTGACCTTCCCAGTGAGTGACAGTCCATGTGCTTTACATCCCAGTTCCAGCACAGACCTGACTGTGCTGCTGGTGCTCACAGCAGCCAGCAGCAACAGTGAGCTCAACATGGGGCTGACACAGTGAGTGCAGTTCAGGTACTGGGGAACGCTGCAAGGAACACCCCACCTGAGACAGAACACAACCTCCATCACTCTGTACTCACCAGTGTCTGATCACTGCATTTACTTTATTCAGAACAGAAAAAAACACAGGAAGAACACAACCTGCACCACTCTGTACTCACCAGTGTCTGACCACTGCATTTACTTCATCCAGAGGAGAAAAAAACGAACTCCCCTTTACAGTTCTAATGGATCACCCTTGCGTTCCCCATCACTAACTCACGTGGGCTTTTGCCTTGCAATTAGGGCAAGAATTATTTTCATATTATTATCACAGCACTCAAGGATATTCTCTCTGCTGCTTAATTATTAACTTTGCCGTAGTAAATAACGTGTGTTTATGAAATCCATCAATCCCCACAAACCTTTTGCATGTAGAGCACTGAAACATTTGTAACGAAGAAGCAGCGTTCACTTTGGCTTTATTTAAAGGAATGAAATGATAAATATAGCTCTGTGGATGCTCTTGTGCAGTTTCTTAAATTCAAATGCCTGCCAGCAATTATGGCAGGCTCTTACTAGCTGCTTCATTATAACAACCTAAAAGATAGGAGTAGACTGGAATAAATTGGGACTTTAAAGAGCTTGCAAGCCCCTCAGCAGCGCACAGGTTTCCAGGGATAGCAGAAGCTCCGTTAGTTAACACAGTGCTCAGTTTTCTCTTTTGAAACTACATGTGTCTCTCCATGCCAGGAACTATGCATCAGCCAAACTCTTCAGCTATGTCTCTGGACGCCGCTTCTCACAGGCTCTGCTCAGAGCAGCGCCAGGGAGCTGCTTTGGATGGAAATGCAGAAGTTCTGTGTTTAATTCTGTAGCACAGTCTGGGTCCAGCTTTTCTTTAGCCACACCGAGGGACTTGCATTCCGTGGAACGCTGGCTTGCACTATTTCTTGTCCTTAAGATCCCCATCACATAGAATGCACAGGGGAAGTGCCAGCCACTGAATTATTCAGTGTGGTCTCCAAAATTGGCCTCAACATTGAAAATTCATCTCTCTAGAGATCCACGAACTAAAGCAGTAGCTGTTCTTGGGTGTTACACATCCAAAGACACCTCTCCCAGCTATTTGTTCATCACACTGCTGAACAGGCATTGCCAGGGTTTCTTCTCCTGATCCAGTCTGACCCTGACAAGCAGTAGTTTCCCTGAATCAGATTATGTTCTCTTGCTTTCTAAATAATCATCAATCTTTTTTTCCCCCTCTTGATTTAAGAAAGCCATGATCTATGGGTATGTGCTACTCAGGATCCCAAAGGCTCAGCCCAAGCAACTGAAAGAGAAGCCAGTAAATGATTGCAGCTGAGCAGCATAAACACCTCCAGCATTTGTGGATACAAAATGAAAATGACCATGCTCTCGCTCTGGAAGAAACTGTGGCATTAGAGAGCATAGGTTTGACAAGACAAGCTAAAACCTACACTCCTTAGATTCCAGTAGGCCTAGGCCATATTAATTATTTATCAAGATGTTTTCTTAAAGCAGTGTCTTTGTGCCTTTAATTTTCAATTCCCTTAATGCTATGAGGATCTCTGCTGGCAACGCATCAATTATTAATAGAGTTAAAACAATATTTGTTTTCCCCAAATACATTTCTGAATGCTGCCCACATACCAGTTAGATTTTTCTGAAACTTTAATGAGGGTCTCTGATTTCCTCCAGACTCAGAGCCGAGGCACAGACTTGGCTGGGCCTTTGATTCGGCTGCCGGAGCGTGGCACCGCATCCTGCACGCCGCTCATCCCACTGGGGCTGGAGGGATGATCAAGCTAAACAACTGTGATGAGGGAGGAGAAACAGCAGCACGTCTGTAATTAGGCATTTCAGTTGCTGAGTTCAGAGGTTCTGTTGTTCCAGTGACTGTTTTGCATTTCCTTGTTCCAGCAGCTGTCCCCAGGCTCAGTGGAGAGCCTGTGCTCTTCCCGCTTCGCAAGGCTGTGCTGAAAAAAAAACCCCTCCAGTGCAGTCCCTTTAATCTCTGAGCAAGCCTTTTCAATTCAGCAAAAGGGTACCTGAAATACCGTGGTCTTAAGAATTTTGTGCAATCTCAGCCACTTCTCCCTCTGCCAGGAAGCAGATGAAAAAATTAAAACCCCAAATACTTGCTTCATGCTTTCCTAGGCCCTAATTATAAATACATATTCACAAGGAGGAGTCAACTTAAGCCTAATACCGTGTGAAAGCTCATCATTTCAATACAGTCCTCACTTGATATGTATTGGTAATTGGAGCTGTGGAATCAATTTCTCCCATACTTGAAACACCCAAATGAGTATGAAATGTGTTGCATTTGTTCCATGCACGTCCACAGCTCTGCACTTTGCTGGGAGTGGAATGATCATTCTGATGTATTTTTTATAACGGAGCGACGTCGCCTCAGACTTTGATGTCTCACGTATGGAGCTATTATAACCATTTGCCATTTAGATGCATGATCCGTGGCTAATCTCCAAAGCTTTGATGCCTGCAATTATTATTACTATTGATGTCATTGCACCATCTTTAAAGTAGGAACATCTCTTTGTTAAGTCCACAGCTAACAGAAGAGGGAGGCAACCAGTCCCCACCGAGGCTGGAAATTTCCTCCTGGCAAACCTCTCGAAGAGTACAAGATGATATCATGGAATCATAGAATCAATAAGGTTGGAAAAGACCTCAAAGATCATCAAGTCCAACCTGCCACCCAAGACCTCATGACTACTAAACCATGGCACCAAGTGCCACGTCCAATCCCCTCCTGAACACCTCCAGGGATGGTGACTCGACCACCTCCCTGGGCAGCACATTCCAATGGCAAACAACTTTCTCCTCACCTGAAGCCTAAACTTCCCCTGGCACAGCTTGAGACTGTGTCCTTTTGTTCTGGTGCTGATTGCCTGGGAGAAGAGACCAATCCTCTCCTGGCTACAACCTCCCTTCAGGTAGTTGCAGACAGCAAGAATGTCTCCCCTGAGCCTCCTCTTCTCCAGGCTAAGCAACCCCAGCTCCCTCAGCCTCTCCTCACAGGGCTGTGCTCAAGGCCTCTCCCCAGCCTCGCTGCCCTTCTCTGGACACATTCAAGAGTCTCAATATCCTTCTTAAATTGAGGGGCCCAGATATCTTCTACCCTTCAGAGAGGCACTGGCTTCAAGATCAGGAAAGTGATGCAATGTGTGCTCTAGTCTCTGTGCACAGAGAACAGCACAAAGCCGAAAATGTGCAAATGTCTGGGCTTGCATTAACCCTTTCAATTTGCTAAAATGTACCTAATAGCTCTCTAATTACACCAAAATGAACTGCATTAACATATTTAGTTAACAGTTCCATTATGCTACTGGCAACCATTTCTGGAAAGTCAAATGTAACAACTCTGAACATTTAACAGGTAGGGGGGGGAAAAGTGATGATTTGACTGCACATGAATGTTAATGGTTAAATTCCCAAAGCTTCTGTATTGGAGCAGTTTTTGTGTGCAAAGACACACTTCTGTATCAAGAACCAATATTTGGTTTAATTATCATAGCATAATGCTGTGTCTACAGAAAAACTTAGAAGAAACAGGCAAAAAGCAGCCCAAAGTTTCCATATGGGTCTGAAGAGACTGAGCAGAATCAGCCTGGAGATGCAGGATAAGACTGGCTTGATCCCTAAGAGTGGATGGCTTAGCTCAGCCTCTTCCCAAGGACACCTGAAAGCACTATGCACCCTATTCTGTCCTACAACAGCCAGCTCACACCAAGCTCAAGTTGCTACCCTGCATCTCCTTACAAAGAAAGATGTGCAAACAAGACTCTGCCTCCTGCAAGCCAAGACAAGTGCTAAGGAGCCAGCCTGTCTGGACAGGGCATGCCCTTGTGCTTCTGTGCAGTGAGACAACCTTGCTGCACACACACAAGAGGTGTTTATAGGCTGCCTTTGCCCTGCTCAGACTCCACTGGTTGGTTTGACATGTCATGTCCACATAGAAATGTCATTGACTTTATTAGGTACCACCAGATTTTATTAGGTACAGCCAGGAGACAGAAAATTATTAGCTGAAAGAAAGAACAAATGCAGAAAGCCAGCAAGGGCAGACACAAGGATGAGGGCAGAGGAGAGTATCAGCAGGCAGGGAAAACAAGAGGCACTTCAAAGCCACAAGCCAATGACATACAAGCAAAGACATCCACTGCTCACTGGCTGGACAGTCTGGTCTTGCCTCCCAGCCTTACTCAGCCATTACGATCAGACCCATAGCCTTTACCTCTGCCTCTTAGGAGGTGCATGTGGTTGCCCTCCTCATGCAGTCCAGACCTGACCTGCTGGCTGCAGAACCTCTGCTCCCTGGGCCCCAGTGACTTAGGCAGCTCCCGATATCTGAGGAACTGGAGCCCTGCCATTCAAACAGGCTAAAAAATTGCAGCCAAAGTTATTGGATGTAGTCAACTATCTGGAAGAAAACGTGAATCCATGCAGAGAAGAGTAACCAGAACTCTCTACAAGAGGTTTTTCCTGCCTGAGGAAAACCTCTTCCCTGGTAGGCAGACATTCCTTGGTCAGCCTCCAAATGCAGAGCTCTGCATACATCCTGGAAACCACCAGGGACACCCTGGTGCTCCCAATATCCACCATCCCCATCTCAACTGCTTTGAAGATGATCACTGTACAAGCCCTGCCTTTCCTCTTCTCCAACCTACCAAGCTAGAAAGATTGCCAGTGTTACAGTTAGCCCTGCTGTGCTGTCATTTCATCCCAGGGGCACAAACCAGGGACAGGCAAGTGTAACCTACTCCTTTATGAACACTGTCTAATGACCATACCTGACAAACTGACAGCACAGAAGACAGGCATGACAAAAGCTGGCTGCACACATCACTTTATTCCCTTTCTAGTTAATGGGGTTCTCGTGGCAAAATTATTGAACTCTCTGGTTCCATTTTCTCAGCAGCACTGCTGCTCTCTTGATCCAAGACTGAGCAAAACTAGCAAGTCTGGCATACTCCCTAGCAAAAGCTCCACTGCTCATCTTAACCAATGTGCAGAGCATCAAAAAAACATAAAACAATTTTTAAAAAGAGAGTGTGAACTAGCTTCACAGCTGGTGCAAAACCTACTGGCTCCACTCTTGTCTGTTGGATTGCTCACTGCGGAGCTACTCTGGCACCAGGGAAAGGTCCTGGCAGCATTCATGGGTTCCTGCTTCACTGCTGAAACAAATGAGCTGAGTGCAGCATCCTGACCTTCAGCTGGTGACAAGAGGCCTAACATGCTTCAGCAAGATGGCACAAAGAGTTCCCAGCTCATCACCATCAGGGCACTCCGTGACAGCAGAGATCCTTGGTAAATCTACACTGTGAGGGAGAGACCAAGTTCGTCTCTTCCAAGTCAGTCTCTTCCAACCAGCTATCTCCTGTGATTCTGTGAACTGGGCATCTCATTCTGCAGTACAGTAATACAGATCAGAAAGCACTAGGAAGGAGGTTAAGCAAAGGCAGAATGTCTCTGAAAGGCCAATAGCAAGCCCCAAACCTGGCAGGACCAAGCATTGCCTATCCAGAGCACCCTGTGGTCACAGCAGGAATGCTTCTGCTGGCAAAAATCAACTTGCAGAAGCTCCCCTTGGGCCAGATGTGACTTCCCAGCCTGAAACTTACATATCAGAGAGGTAACTGCAAAGTCTAATCACATTTCTTAGAACAGATGAATTCAGGCATCAGATAGAGTAAGTTCAGAATGCAGTAATTGGGTCTGGTCTGCATTCCCTCCCATACTGGACCTGGCCAAGAGCCCCTCAGAGCTGCACAGAAAAATAGCATGGGAACCTGAGCAAATCTGCAAAAGAACCTCTGGGGTATTAAAGCATTCAACATAGCACAGCCTTGCTTTAATGTAGATTGCCAGCTGCCCTTCAGCATTTGGGTTGTTTAAAACCAAACAGATGTGCCGAGGAGGAGCACCACTTATAAAAATGTGTTTGTGTATCTAAACAGCTTTAACAATGTCCTCTGGTGTAACACTGACAACACATGAACCCTGGGCTGTCTGCCATGGGATACACACATCTCCACATAGATCACTTTGCATTCACTGCAGTAAGAAGCACAAGCTGGGCAGGGGCACACCCGTCCCATCCTCTCACACTCAGTGCTCCTGCCTGTATCATCAGTGCCTGGATGGAGGGGAGGTGGGCAAGCAGCACTGGCTTAGGACACTGCCTCTCTGCCAGACTAAAATCTGCAGACAGCATCTGTCCTGGACAAAGCTCTAACAAGCTACAAGAAGGGCAACAAAGTTGGTGAGGGGTTTGGAACACAAGCCCTATGAGGAGAGACTGAGGGAGCTGGGGCTGCTTAGCCTGGAGAGAAGGAGACTCAGGGGTGACCTTATTGCTGTCTACAACTACCTGAAGGGAGGTTGTAGATAGGCAGAGGTTGGTCTCTTCTCCCAGGCAACCAGCACCAGAACAAGAGGACACAGTCTCAAGCTGCACCAGGGGAAGTTTAGGCTGGAGGTTAGGAGGAAGTTTTACACAGAGAGAGTGATTGCCCATTGGAATGTGCTGCCCAGGGAGGTGGTGGAGTCACCATCATTGGAGGTGTTCAGGAGGAGACTTGATGGGGTGCTTGGTTGCATGGTTTAGTTGATTAGGTGGTGTTGGATGATAGGTTGGACACAATGATCTTGAAGGTCTCTTCCAACATGGTCTACTCTGTTCTATTCTATTCTAATTGTCACTTGATGGTTGCAGATTATGGTGACAGGGAAGGAATTACAGCATCTCCAAAGAAAAAGAATCTGATTAACCTGTTGCAGAGCACAGAACTCCTTCCTGTGGCAGAGTGCTGCTTAGAAATCACCAAAAAAATATGGAAAAAGTCCAGGAATTTTGTCTGCTTTCATCTGGAAACAAGAGGGCTGTCCTATGAGCACAGACTGAGAGAGCTGGGGCTATTCAGTCTGGAGAAGGGAAGGCTCTGAGGAGACCTTCTTGTGGCCTTTCAGTATCTGAGGTGGGCTACAAGAAAGCTGGGGAGGGACTTTTTAGGGTGTCAGGGAGTGATAGGACTAGGGGGAATGGAACAAAAGTAGAAATGGGTAGATTCAGGTTGGATGTTAGGAAGAAGTTCTTCACCATGAGGGTGGTGAGACACTGGAACAGGTTGCCCAGGGAGGTGGTATAAGCCTCATCCCTGGAGGTTTTTAATGCCAGGCTGGATGTGGCTGTGACCAACCTGATCTAGCATGAGGTGTTCCTGTCCATGGCATGGGGGTTGGAACTGGATGATCCTTGAGGTCCCTTCCAACCCTAACAATTCTATGATTCTGTTTCTCAGTGTAAAAAAAAAAAAGGTCACATGGGACTTTATCACCTAAAAGATGCTGCCTCAGGTCTCTTCCTACCCCAAAGCAAGGACAGTTGAAACACTCAACAGTTTCTAGGCACTGCTGTCAGCCTTGGCTTGTTAACTCCCTATTCAGCCTCAAGCTGCTGCAGGAATCAAAATGAACCAGGCTTGCTCAGGTCTGTGGCACTCTCCCACTCATTAGCTGCCCAGTTCTTAGTGTGCAAAGCACACAGCAGAGGAACAAGTGAACAATCCTCACTGAGAAGGAAGCAGCTGAAACATAATTAAAAATCAAATGCACTGAACTTCCTCTCAGGCTCATGTTGAAAATCATTATTATTATTCCCACACATTTTACTGAATCATTAAAAGCCATTCCAAAACTGAGACTAAAGATGATACTGCGTTACCTTTCTCAAGGTGGGTGTCAAAGGTATTTAACTAATGTTGCAGAATGGGACACAGGTACCCACACAGCTTCCACAGTCCAAAACAGAAACCAAGCATCCCTCATTTGAGAGGAGAAAAAAGAATTTCAGCTGTTGCTGCCCTGGTCACTCTGTCAACAAATCAATGAAAGAGCTTCAATATCTACCAAGAGAGCTTCAAATGCTGCATCATTTCTTCATCCTCAACAAGCTACTTGGTAGCTTCCCTGTTGCAGAGAGGAAGAAATTTCTTTTGAACGATTTGACAACACGCTGGCAGAAAAGGCTTTGCATGAGAACACCACAACTCCTTATCTCTTGCCAGCCTACAGAGGTGGTAGAAAGCCCCTGGAAAAGTGACTGTGCATCCTACAGCTGCAGCCAGTACTTAGCAAAGACAAAGGAAAAAAAAATGGTGAGGGATGAAATGTCACACATGGCAAACAGCAACTACCTTTTCCTACTGCCCCTGATTCCTCATTTTTTCCTGCACAATCATTATCACACTACAGTGACTCCTAGCACAGGTAGATCCTACCTTCTGTGGCCAAACACTCTACAGACTCTCCATGTGAAAGTCTTTTTTCCACTGAGGTTTACACTCCACTGGATCTATGTCTTCTAAATACTGGAACAGAAAACAGCAGCTGATGCCTATAGAGCAGAAAGGTAGAGCTTGTGATAAAACAGCAGCCAGACCTTCTTCACTCTACTGCCTACGAGCACTTTGGTGCTTGTAAAATTGTCCCTGCATCACATTTCCAGACAGAGCTCTCATTCTTCCAGTGAGGCCAAAAATGTCTCAGGGCTAGGTTCACAATAGTGCTCTCCAACCAGATAAGGAATGAAACACCAGCATCCTTTTTGTGTACTCCCTTCCTCTCTCTCTCCGTGTCTAGGATCTTTCTGGACAACTAACTGGTTAGAATAGAGCCACATTTGGGGCAACTTCAGGACCAGGGACAAGTCCCAACCTTCTGCAGCAAAGTGCCAGAGTGGCTTATGCTCTCGACACACAGAAGAAATACCTGTACAGTATATAAATCACCTGTCACCATCTTCCCTGGAAAACCATTATTATAATAGTCTAATCATTGTGATACCCACTGGCATTACTCCCACCAGCATTAATCCTGATTAGTTCATCTGGTATTAATGTGGATGTCACAAGTACTTCCATGTGATTTTCCAGCTTTGTTGTGTACTTAAGAGCCTCCTGGTTTCTGCTTCGAGGGAAAAAAAGCTCTTCATTCATCACTCATAAGGCAGTCAGGCACCAAAGCCCCAGGACTCATTAACTTAGTTGATCCCTTCCCTCAGGTCTTCCAGTGTCTTCCTCTTAGTGAAAAAAGGACTTCATACCCCACTGCTGTGCAGGCTCCTAGGGGTAAAGGGTTTGTGTTTGCACCACAGAGCTGAGTGTAAGAGCAGCTCTTCAAAACTGACCTGTCCACAACTGGAGCCTCAAAATCCACCAACCTGTGGGGTCAGACTTTCAAAGAGAGGGGTGCAGCTGGGGCTTCCTACCTGTGCTCCTCTGTATCTGCACTCAGCTGGATGCTGGAGCAGGACCAGCCTGCCGGCAGGTCCCACAAGCACCCAGCCTGTGGGTGGTACCTGCCAGCCTGTGGCAGGGAGCACGACTGCTGGCGACAGGCACATTCTCCTGTAGTAACAGGAATGGGGAGAACTCTGCTCAGCCCAGGCACCTTATCACAGAGCCAAGAGGTTTACTAGCAATTCGTTCAACGCTCTTTTACATTTCACTAGCTCTGCCTTAGACATGGCTGGAATTTGAAGTGCAATTCCACCGCAGGAGCATCAGCTAACCCATGCTGCCCTCTTCAGGGGCTGCTCTTAAACCATTACCAGGACACGGCACAGCCCTGCCGGGCAGGGAATAATTCGGACTGGTTTTCATAAACAGGCACATCAGGGCCTTCATTTTACCAACGCTGAAGTGCTTCCCAAAAAGAAGGGCTTCTCCTACAGCACTAAATGTGCTTGTCTTCAGCTCAGGCACATAGAAGCAAGAGTCAGCTCATGTTCAGAAAGGATGTGCACCCAGGAGATGTAAAGGAAGAGCAGGGCAGTGCTAGGAGCAGCTATACCCACTGCCTGTAAATAGGGGAGCAAAGAGATGGAAGGAGATGAAGGATATCAAACCTACACTCCCAGCATCATGTCCTGCTGCAGTGGGTAGGACACACATGGGGTTTTTTGCCACCACACCCACACCACTGTGTGCTCAGCTGCTTGACCACAGTCAAGGATTTGAAACACTGGTGCTGTCCTACTTTTGACAGAGGACTTTACAGCTCAGGAAGCAAAGCAGCCAGTGACAAAAGAGTTGGTCCAGCCAGTGACAGGAATATGTTGCCCCAGAACCAAAAGGAAAGGAAGACTGCCAGGAGCCCGTGAGCATACTTCTCCGGGGCTTGTCCAGTCAGAAATGCCTGTGGCAGGTATGGAGAAGAGGTGAGAATCAAACACCAGGGAGAGAGCCATCAAAATGCAAAAGCTAACAGATTGCATGAAGTGGGAACAGGGGAGGATTTTAGAATGACATCAGTATGGGGAACCACCCAAAACCGAAGTCACCGAGGGAATTTCAACTCATTATGTAAGAGCTAGGATTCAGCACAATGAAACTCTGCCTGAAAGGTGCAGCTCCATCTGAGAAGGTCATGGTCCAGCATGTGCTGCAAAGGCCTGCCAGTAGTGCTGTTTCAGTGAAGGGTTTTTAGCTTCTTCCCCTTACACAAAAGGACTAGACCCATCACATCCAAAGCAGCATCTGGAGGCAAGCTATGGCACATTTCAGAGACTGTGTGTTTATAGTCCAATCATGTTTAAATCTTTTGCTCCCATCTGCCACCCAGGGACATCTTTGCATTTTGCTTCTATTTATCACCAAAGTCTATTCTCATTGCAGCCCACAGAGGCTGGAGAACAGTGTTCCTTTATTTTTCATTCCAGAGCATTATTACTTATGTTGAACCCATTTGTCCCTAACAGAGATGTAAGATGTAGTTCCCTAGGAATTCAGATGTTATTTAAAGCTTTTTTCCAACATCCAATTTGCCTTTTATTTATTTAGGGAGCTACTTCAGCAGAAACCTTGCTGTTGAGAGACACCATGACTTGTTTACAGCACTGGTCCTGGAGGCAGCCAGGAGCTGGGGGAGTCAGGCAGGCGACCACATTACAGATTAAAGAAGTAATTACAACAGAGAATACAACATTAAATAAAAGCAAAAATAGCAATGGCAAGGGAGGAAAAGGAAACATTAGTTGAGAAAAAACACTGGTGTGTAAGGATACTCACAGTGCAGGGACTGGAACAGGCTCCTGACAAGCGCTTCCCAACCAGACATCACCTCATTTCAGAGCAGCTCTCCCTCTTTTTTGGGATGGTGCTTGTGACTAGTTGGCCAGGCTGGTATGGCACCTCCCCAGGGGCTATCAGCCAGGCTGCACTTCCAGGACAGCTCCAGGACCAGGCTTCAGAAGGGCCTGTCTGGCTGCAGCAGAGCATAGGGCTGGTAGCTCCCAGAAACAGACACATGAAGTTCTGACTCTGCCCAACTCCACTCTGCTGCAGACACTGCAGCCCTGGGCAAGCTTCTTCACCCTCTCCTCTGCCAAGGGTACTGCATGACAATGACACTCCTCACTGCCTCACAAGACTGTGATATATCTGTGACCATCTGGAGCTGCTCTGAGCCTGCCTGACAGGAGAAGAGGGACAGAACAAAGTCTTGCAGCCAGGCACTCCCAGGCCCCTTGCAGTACAGCCCACAGGCAGACGTGCAGGAGCCACGGGTCTGAGCTTGGGCAGGTACCAGGGGCTGAGCAGCCTCATTCACCTGGAACTTCTCTGGGAATAAGTCTCTCTGGATAGAGAACTAGCCAGGACCCTGTGCTCTGCACTACACTGCCAAAAAACTGCATTCCCCTTAGCTGCAGGGCCTTCTAAGCAAGCACTAGGAACATACCTCTGTGCCCCAAAAACAAAGCAGCTGTCAATTTTTCCTGCTGCTGTTAGCTTCCTTTGCTCTCACTCTCTGTTTAATGGGAAGTAGATTATGCAATAATTGAATGTTGGAACCAGCAGATCCCACCCCCAGCAGGGGGTACACATTATTTACCCATAAAAAATATTCCAAAGGTTATTACCATGTAAACTGTCATTAATTCAATTCACAAAAATTCTTTCTGAGGCATGTAAATGGGAAGATTCCTGCAGAGGAAGAGCTGGGGAGCTGGCTCCCTGCTGACAGCAACGCAGCCATGGAGTGAGAAGAAGCCCTGAACTCACTCCTGAGACTCTTGTGCTACACAGTGAGCAACAAGGCGTGCAAAGGAATGGGAATGGTGGTGACCGGAGTCAGTGTCTGCTTAACCCATTCAAAACTTCCATCTAGAAGAGCCACAACCCCCTCAACCCCCTGGGTTCTTCCATGGTGGCAGGCTGTATCTCCCTGCAGAGGCACTAAAAATGCTCACCAAAAACATGCATAACCTTAGATCACCAGCCACTGCAGAGAAATCGACATGAAGGCTTTCAGTGCCACACTGCTTGTTTCACAGGCAGCTCAGAATTGACCCTATATGCTGATTGAACATCTTCTTCCTCCTCCTTCTTCCTCTACCCTCATCAATCCACACAACATCACCAGCTCAGGGGCTCACCCACTTATTTCCATTGGTATCTGACTTCCACACAAGGCACTTGTCTCCTGTCTTCAGATCTGACTCCCACTGCTGGCAATGCAACTTCTACTGCAAGAACCAAACACACCCTAAGGTTGTGGCTATCTCTAAGGAGCCAGAGGCAAATTTTAGAGGTATATAAAACAACAGTAAAAAAATATTTACCCTAAGTGTAAAACCACACTATTTCTTACCTAAAAGGTGTCAAATTTAGGATCACAGCCATGTAAGAGCAATCACAACTCCAAACCTCAAGGGCGTTCAGCATGCCCCCAACCTCTAATGATGGGAAACTTTCTGAGTCAGAGTGAGGTGGGTCTTTGTCAGTTAATATTCACAATTGGAGTTTTCTTCCACAATTTGGTGCTTTCATCTTCTGAAACTTTGAAACTGATGTGAGGAAGAAGTTCTTCACAGAAAGAGAGCTTGGCCATTGGAATGGGCTGCCCAGGGAGGTGGTAGAGTCACCATCACTGGAGGTATCATCGTAGTAGTAGTAGTATCAGTCAGGGTTGGAAGGGACCACAAGGATCATCTAGTTCCAACCCCCCTGCCATGGGCAGGGACACCTCACACTAGATCAGGCTGGCCAGAGCCTCATCCAGCCTGGGCTTAAACACCTCTAGGGACAGGGCCTCAACCACCTCCCTTGACAACCCATTGAGGGCTTCACCACTCTCATGGTGAAGAACTTCCTCCTCACGTCCAGCCTGAATCTCCCCACCTCCAGCTTCATTCCATTCCCCCTAGTCCTACCACTACAGGTGTTTAAGAGGCAACTGGATGAGGCACTTGGTGCCATGGTTTAGTTGATAAGATGGTGTTGGGTGATAGGTTGGACTCGATGATCTTGAAGGGCATTTCCAACCTGGTTAGTTCTGTTTTATTCTATTCTATTCTATCCTGGCACAAGGAATTCCACAGCTCCACTATGCACAGGGTCAATAAGCATATCCCACCCCCCTTTTTATGTTGGTTTTCTTTTGAGTTTGACATAAGTATTGCCTTGTCCTTCCTTCCACCCCCAGCTCCTTCGTGAACAGGGGCTGTGAATAATCATTCTTCCTTCATCCTCCCTACCCCATATGATTTTGTACACATATATTCCACTTAATTGCCTCTTTTCTGAGGCAAAGCTCACCTCATTAAGAAGCCATCCCAGATCTTCGACCGTCTTTCTTTGTCTAACATTTCCTAGTTCAACTCCTTGCTTTCTGAGATGGGGGAACAGCAGTGCATGGAGCATTCCAAGGTGCACACCACCAGGAATTTATGCAAGGACATAACCCTGTTGCCTGTTTTGTTCCTTCTCTAAGAACTCCTAAAACGTTCTTTACTTTTACGGCTGTGTGCTGCGCCAGCATTTCCAGCGAAGTATTTACTACAACCCTGGGTCTCATTCGTGACTTAACAATCACCTCTGCACTCATCACTGTACACACAAAACCGGGAGAGTTCCCCCTCCTGCTCACCACTGAATTACACCGGGTCAGTCACTTGCTCTGCGCAACTTTCCACAGCACTCCATTTACGCCTGTCCTCATTTTGAAGTTGTGTGTTTATCTGGGGACCTGTCCTCTCCTCCCACACCTGCTTCCTTTATCACTAAGTCTTTCAGAAGGGACCTTGCTGAATTCTTTCTGGAAATCCAAGCAGCATATATATATATATATAAATATATATATATATACATCCAGTTCTTCTGTTTGCTGCCTCCTCCAGAGAACTCCCAAGAGGTCATAGAATCATAGAATCAATCGATAAGGTTGGAAAAGACCTCAAAGATCATCAAGTCCAACCTGCCACCCAACACCTCAGGACTACTAAACCATGGCACCAAGTGCCACATCCAATCCCCTCTTGAACACCTCCAGGGATGGTGACTCCGCCACCTCCCTGGGCAGCACATTCCAATGGCCAACAACTCTCTCTGTGAGATGTGCCTTTCTCCACAGAAGTCCCAAGCTGCTGAGTCACATTTACTCACCTTACCAAGCATTTCTAAAAGAACAAGGCTGATTCCTCCCCCACTCTGCCTTGTCTCCAGGCTTGTCCTGATGGGGCACCCAGGGAGTTTTCCCATGTGTCAGCTTTGACAGAGCCCAGGCATATTCAGCCAAAGGTTCCCATGGAATCCTGCCTGAAGCTGCACTCCCTGCACAGGACAGCTGGGAGAGATGTCCCTGGGGGGGTGCAGTGAGGGCACAGGGAGCACTGCTGATGCTTCTTCTTCAAGGGAACAGGGAAGCTCTCTGGCTCTAGGGCGCCAGTCTGCAGCTCTGCCATTGGCAATGGGCTGCTCACTTGTGTCTGTTCCCAGCTCTCCATATCCTCTGCACTGGGACTCCCAAACCCCTTTTAAACAGGGGGGCGGTTCCACCCCTAAACAGCACAGCAGAGCTGCAGCAGACAGCAGAGTGAAATAGCAGCTGCAGCCTGGGAGCCATTTGTCACAGACTTTGTTTAATTTCTTAGAGTGAAGAAGACAGAAGAATATAGGATTCATCACTTTAAATTCTATATAGTGACAAACCAGCAAGCACATTTAACAACTGAAATGCACTTTATAGACAGTAATGGATCCTGTTAACGTGTAACCTGGTATTTGGATTATCAAAGGCAGAGTGTATCAATTTTGGGGTTTGTATTAAAGTTGTTTTTTCCATCTGTTTAAAGTGGCTCTTTGTGATTTCACAGGGCATTACACTTTATGTGTCTCATTTGCTGTACCCAAAGGAATTTCATTCTGCTACCTTGGGATGCTGGCTAAGCTTTTAACTTTCCAGAACACGCCGCTCTGTGTCTGTCTCCATCACAGCGGTTGCTTCTCTGAATGTCTAACTTAGACACACACACATATTATACAGGTAATGCAGCTCCCATGTCATCACAGCTTTGTCACACCAAAGAGCCTGTCTCTAACCCTTTGTACCAATCCCATGGTCACCAGCCCAGCCTCTGCCACACTCACCTGGAAAGGATACAGCCGATCTCTGAAGCACACTTAGTGCTGCTGCTCTGCTGTGCACCACACACAGGTGGAAACACAGGAGACTGCAAACACAGGAGACTGCACCAAGGTTCATTTTGCTGCAGGTATGCACACAGGTACAGGTGGGTGTGCTTTTGCTTCCCTGGCAATCCTTCTTCTTTTTGTGTGAAGCACAGGCCATTCTAGCTGAGCCATGACAAAGCAGGGCCACCTCTTACAGGACCATCCCAATCCTACCACTGCCACTACCACCCTTCACAAGTGCCATCACAAAAACCACGGCCAAAAGCATCATCCCTTCTCCCTTTAAAACCACAGCAATCAAACATCAGCAGTTTTGGCTCAGTGGTCAGTCTGGTCTCCCATTAGTCCCAAGCTCACTTGCCCTTCCTGTTATTGTCACTATTGCACTGGCTCAGACCTTGCAGTCATTAGATCCATATTCTGAAGGCTCCTGATACAAAGTACATTTGGGGAAGGCTTAGTGTATAGATGAACCAAAACTTCCAGCTGGGTCTTCCCTATCTGCATTATTGCTTCAGAAAGCCCTTAACAGGAGCTGATGTTTCAGCTTGGCTGGTGACAAAAACCTGCTGTGCCACACACAGTGGCAAATGCAGAAGGGATGCCAGGTCTTGCATGGTTGTGTGACTGGTGGGCTATCTTTTAGAGAAGCACTACAGCTCCCAGTTTCCAAACACAAGCTGTGTGTAAGGCATAGCTAAGTGACTCACTGTGAAATGCAGCCCACTCCCGTGATGATGCACATTGCATTCCTCATTCCGTTATGGAGAGAACTCCCAGGGCAGGGGAAGGTGCATAGCATTTTCATGGACTGCTACAACATGCAGGGATCCAGAGAGCCTGCTGCTTCTCTGATCTTCACTGCAGTGACCCAGAAAGTTGATGATCTCAAAGGTCTTTTCCAACCTGGTTAATTCTATTCCAGTCTAGTCTAGTCTAGTCTATTCCCCACGAGCTCCAGCCTGACTGAACTAGAGAGCTGCTCACAAATAAACAGAGGATGTTCCTTCTCAGAATGTGGATGAAAATGCCCCCATTTCTATTTGTTCTCCTCACCCTGGCAAGTAACTGCTGCCTTCCAGAGCACAACCAGAGCATGATCTGTCTTTGCAGGGTGGCAAGCACTCCCACCCTGGTCAGACTCTGAATGCTCTGTGAGAAGCTTAGCACTGGCACGATACAAGGTGGGTATGCAGCTGCTCAAGCAGATTCAGAGCCCAAATGCCACTGTGTCAAGTACAACATCTTAGAACTAGCCAGGAGGAGGCAGCAGAACCGCAGGGCTTGTGCCCATACAGAGATGCCCAGTGTGAGAAGAGCCACAGAGAACCATGCTCAGAAGCAGCCCAGCTCCTGCTGGGCACACGGAGCGCCCACAGCAGAGGGCAGCTTCAGTTCTTCTGCCAGGATCCAGGCAGTGACAGCAAGGAAGAGAGAAACCAGAGAAACACTGGGCATCAGAGGGAAAAACAGGGAAGTCTGAGCTTGCTGTGCTCCTTGCCTGCATTTTCTCACAACCTCCAACGTTATTGCAGTGACGCACAACACCAGAGAATATAATTGCTGTGGTGATTACTTACAGCCATTACATTAAGCTTTAAAATGCTCCTTTCAAATTGAACAATGTTGGTTGGTGGTTTTTTTTTTTTCCCCCTCAAAGTCAACAGCTGGCTCACAGCTTGAAAGCAACAGTTAAGATAAATTAAATAAAAAGGGTAATAAAATTACAGGCTAAATTTAATTTCTGAAGCCCATGCAAACTCCAGCAAGGCTTTTAAAAACACCTCTTTAAAAGCAGTCACAGGAACAAAAGTCAAACCAGCCAACAGTTACCCCATGCTCCTAAATAACAATGCGACCAAGAAGGCCAATGGCATCCTGGCCTGCATCAAGAATAGTGTGGCCAGCAGGAGCAGGGAAGTCATTGTGCCCCTGTACTCAGCACTGGCTAGGCCACACCTTGGGTCCTGTGTCCAGTTCTGGGCCCCTCAATTTAAGAAGGACATTGAGATTCTTGAACGTGTCCAGAGAAGGGCAACAAGGCTGGGGAGAGGTCTTGAGCACAGCCCTGTGAGGAGAGGCTGAGGGAGCTGGGGTTGTTTAGCCTGGAGAAGAGAAGGCTGGCTCAGGGGAGACCTTAGTGCTGCCTACAACTACCTGAGGGGAGGTTGTAGCCAGGTGGGTTTTGGTCTCTTCTCCCAGGCAACCAGCACCAGAACAAGAGGACACAGTCTCAAGCTGCACCAGGGGAAGTTTAGGCTCAAGGTGAGGAGAAAGTTCTTCACACAGAGAGTTGTTGGCCATTGGAATGTGCTGCCCAGGGAGGTGGTGGAGTCACCATCCCTGGAGGTGTTCAAGAGGGGATTGAATGTGGCACTTGGTGCCATGGTTTAGTAGTCATGAGGTGTTGGGTGACAGGTTGAACTTGATGAACTTTGAGGTCTTTTCCAACCTTATTGATTCTATGATTCTATAACCTGTGGACACGAGTAACCATATACACTTCCAAACAGACTTAAAACAAAGCACAAACCCAATTTCACGCAGCATTTATAGCCCTAGTTGGAGGGGGGAAAAATCACACAGAAGATTCGAATGAGATTTGCAAATCTTGGGAGGCAGAGAAAGGAAAAGAAAAAACCCAACAGGATTACATATATATAATTCTTCCTTTTAAGGGACACATATATATATGAAGTGTGGTGAATGACAATGACACATAGCCACCCTTTGGATGGAAAGAAAAAGGTGCTCTGCTGCCTGCTCAAGATCAGTACAATGCCAGAAGCCTTTATCAGCTCCTGAAGAGCACTCCTAGAATGACAGGCAAGATTCACATTTCTAGAATGTATGACTTCATTTAAATGCCAAGAGGCTTTTCTCTGGCCTCCTCTTCTGTTTGCCATTGGGAACAGACTGTTCACAACTCCAATGGCCCCTGCTTGGCTAGTGGTGACGTGTTAAAGCCACACTTCATTAGGATGAGGCAGAAGCCTCATTGGGATGAGGCAGAAGCCATGCTTTGGCTCTCTTCCACACGCTTGTCAGGAAAGCTTGACACCTGCAGCACCACTCCAAGAGCAGGCTGTGCCTGTGCCTCCATCCTTTGCACTGTGAGCAGGCTGTGCCTGTGCCTCCATCCTTTGCACTGTGAGCAGGCTGTGCCTGTGCCTCCAACCTTTGCACTGCAAGCAGGCTGTGCCTGTGCCTCCATCCTCTACAATGCAGATCAGCTGCTCAGCACTTCACATCCTAGTGCACTTGAAAAGGATGCGAGAACCAAGAACACATATCCCACCTTCCTTATCATGAGTGAACTTCTGCCATAGCAGAAAGGCAGCTTCTCATCAGTGCTTATTAGCAAGAAGAAATATTCCAGATCAGTTTTCCCTGTCTATCTTTCCAGATTTGGTGCAGTTTTACAACACCCATGTACGAGACAGGCACATGGCAACAGGCAGGGATGTTCTGAGAGAACTGGGGCTGGTTAGTCGTCATAGAATGGCTTAGGGTGGAAGGGACCTTAGAGATCATCTACTCCAACCTCCCTGCCATGGGCAGGGATGCCTCTCAGCTTATCAGTCTATAAATTTCTGAGGGGTGGGTGTCAAGATGAAGGTGCCAGGCTCTTTTCAGTGATGCCCAGTGACAGGACAAGGAATACCAGGTATAACCTAGAACCTAGGAGGTTCCACTTCAACATGAGGAGGCACTTCTTTATGGTGAGGGATGTGGAGCACTGGAGCAGGCTGCCCAGAGAGGTTGTGGAGTCTCCTCTGGAGACTTTCAAAACCCACCTGGATGTGTTTCTGTGTGACCTGCCCTGGGTGATCCTGCTTTGGCAGGGGGCTTGGACAAGATGATCTCTGGAAGTTCCTTCCAGCTTCTACCATTCCGTGATTCTGAGGCACACACCACTGCCCTCCTTCCCTCACTCCTTGGCCCTTGCAAGCAGCAATAGGAAAGAAAGAATAGACTAGCCAGCCACTTGCTCTAGAAATCACTAGGACTACTTGTGTAGTAAAAACTGTACCAAGCACACACCAAAAAGAATGTGAATAATGTGTAAAAAGGGCTGTATTTGGTATACTTGGTGTGCAAGCAAGACTTTGGCAGGTATTCAGAACAAGAGGATGTGCTGGCATATATTCAGTATGGGAATCACCCCACCTACATTTATCTGCTTGAAAAGACAAGGTCATCTGTGCCAGGCCTCTAGCTTCCTTCTGCAGACTGAGAAGAGAAATAGAAAGCAGTTTATGCCACTTGCTTGCCCACCCTAAGTATCCTGTCTCAGAGTTGGGACAGATCTCCTTCTCTCCAATGATTCAAGAGAGCCCAGAGGATGAGCTTAGGCTGGACACTGAATGGAATCTGGCCTGGTCTAAAATTAAATCTCCTACCTAGGGTACAGTTGAGACAACAGAAAGAGTACTGCCTGCCATAAAGATTTCTTTAAGGACTTGTTGTAAAGATTTTTTGTTTCTTTGAATGTTGAAGGAGTATCTTTGCATATGCAGAAGATTCAAAAAAAAATTACTAAATTTTAAACCCAGCCTAACTTACAAAATTTCCATCCAGCACAGGTAACTAAGGCTGCACATGTTAGCAATACTAAATACTACGTCTGAGTTGCCTCTCGGCACTGAGACATACGTCCCAGATGGATGTTACATAATGCTTTGGGGGAGGTAGTGGTGGGGAAGAGGGAAAAAATGGAAAATTAAAAAAAAAAAAGAAAGAAGAAAGAAAGAAGGAAAGAAGAAGGGAAAGAAGAAAGGGGAAGAAGAAGGGAAAGAAGAAGAAAAAGAAGAAGGGAAAGAAGAAGGGGAAGAAGAAGGGGAAGAAGAAGGGGAAGAAGAAGGGGAAGAAGAAGGGGAAGAAGAAGGGGAAGAAGAAGGGGAAGAAGAAGGGGAAGAAGAAGGGGAAGAAGAAGGGGAAGAAGAAGGGGAAGAAGAAGGGGAAGAAGAAGGGGAAGAAGAAAAAAAAGGAAAATAAAAAAAAAAAGAAAGAAAGAAGGAAAGAAGAAGGGGAAGAAGAAGGGGAAAGAAAGGGGAAAGAAAAAGGGAAAAGAAAGGGGGAAGGAAGGGAAAAGAAAGGGGGAAGGAAGGGAAAAGAAAGGGGGAAGGAAGGGAAAAGAAAGGGGGAAGGAAGGGAAAAGAAAGGGGGAAGGAAGGGAAAAGAAAGGGGGAAGGAAGGGAAAAGAAAGGGGGAAGGAAGGGAAAAGAAAGGGGGAAGGAAGGGAAAAGAAAGGGGGAAGGAAGGGAAAAGAAAGGGGGAAGGAAGGGAAAAGAAAGGGGGAAGGAAGGGGAAAGAAGAAGGGAAAAGAAAGGGAAAAGAAAGGAGAAAGAAAATTTTAAATAAAAAGGAAAAAAGAAAAAAGGAAAAAGAAAGAAAAATGAAACACTGAAAGGAGACAGGAAAAAGAAAAATTGAAAGGGAAAATAAATATTGAAAGGAAAAAGAAAAATTGAAAGGAAAAAGAAAAATTGAAAGGAAAAAGAAAAATTGAAAGGAAAAGGGAAAAGGGAAAAGGGAAAGGGAAAAAATAAAAAGAAAGTTAAAAAAAAAAAGAAAAATAAAGAAACAATAAAGAGGGGAAAAAAAAAAAAAAAGAAGAAGAAGAAAAAAGGGGAGGGAGAAGCTTTTTGCAGGGATTTCTGCAAGCAGAGCTGGGTGTCCTGTTCCAGGCCGCTCCTGAAAGAACACCGCGTGCCCCTACGCACCCTGCCACACAAGGAAACGCGGCCCAAAGCGCCACGCAGAATGTCACCTTCTCTCCCTCCACGTTACTCCGTCTAGTAATATCAGAGGGATGATGACAATATGTTGTTCTCGATGGAAGTAGATGACAGGGCTATTTGTGAGAGCTGGCAGCTGCCACTCGCAGCAGAGCAGATGGCAGTGATAAAAACACAAGGCGGGAGCAGGATGATGAAGACATCTCCTCATTATGCTCTTGCTGTACGACCGCGCTTGGCTCCGGGCGCAACCGACATGCGTGGCTGTGTCGCTTTCCAGCAGGAAGACCTCGCTTGGCTGAGGAAAACAGCTCTTGGGGAGCAATTAATTCTGCACAGGTTATTAATGGGAATCACAGAATCACAGAATGTTAGGGGTTGGAAGGGATCTTAAAGGATCATCCAGTCCGAGCCCCCTGCCAGAGCAGGTCACACTGGAACACATCCAGGTAGGCTTTTAAAGTCTCCAGTGAAGGAGGCTCCACAACCTCTCTGGGCAGCCTGCTCCAGAGCTCTGGCACAATACAGTGACAAAGGTTTTCCTTATGTTCGCATGGAACCTTTTCCAGCTTGCACCCATTGCCCCCTGTCCTATCATTGGACATCACTGAGCAGAGCCTGGCTCCATCCTCCCAACACTGCCCTTTACATTGTTATAAATATGAATGAGGTCACCCCTCAGGCTCCTCCAAGCTAAAGAGCCCCAGCTCCCTCAGCCTTTCCTCACCCAGGAGATGTTCCACTACCTTCAGCATCTTTGTGGCTCTGCACTGGATTCTTTCGAGCAGTTCCCTGAGGTCCTACTAGAGCTGAGGGGGCCAGAACTGGATACAATATTCCATATGCAGCCTCACCAGGGCAGAGTGGAGAAGGAGGAGAATCATCCATCTCCTGTCCATAAAAAGTAGCCAGAAAAGACACTGCAAGTCTTCATCTGTTCCTTCTGTTGTTCTTGAACACAGAGAGACCACCATTCATTTCTGGCCATGGAGAACCACCAAACACTGTCATGGCCATCATCAGTCTGCATTCCCATCTACTCTCCCATTTGCACTTTTTTAACAGCTTTGGGGTTTTGAGGTAGATGGGGGCTGTTAAATGAGCACACTGCTCATGGAAGGTACCAGTCAACCACTCCTGAAAGCAGAAACTGACCCTAAGGCACACATGGCAGGGTAGCAGCAGCACCAGCCTTTCCTCCCCTTCCCTGCCCCAGGCAAAGGACCTTGGATGGCACTGACAGGCACTTCTCGTCTTCAATAGTCACTAAAAGCATAGACTGCCCAGGACAACCAGGACAGCATCTTCCTGACACAGACAGATGGAGGGGAACTGATGGCCATCACCTGACTGAAGCACCACAATAGTAAGCAGCAGTCACTCCCAGCATGGAGCCAGGAACCCTGCTGTGGCAGAGCCTCAGGTGCCCTGAGCAGCACCTCAGCTGGACACCAGCCCTGCAGGGAGACACCAGAGTGCAAACACCCAACTCAACAGCTTCTGCTCACTCTGCAGAGTGAACAATCCACAGATGCCAGTTGGACTTCGCTCAGCCACCGGAAACATGATTTAGAGAACAAGGATCCTGAGCAATGTTCTTGGCCTGTTAACTCCATTCAGACACTTGGTCCTAGCAAGGCTTTCTTTTTTCAGGGGGCAAACCAGGAAAATCAATGAGAATTTCAAGTTGCAGCTGAAAATCTGTTAGCTTTTGTAACAGAGAATCCAAACCTGAAGCACAAACATAAAAGGCACATAATGTTTACATTAATACACAGCCTCCAAACTTTTAAAATGTTGGTTCCATCCTTGCTTAATAAGTACACAGAGCAATTAACCTTGCAGTGGTTCTGAGATGCCTGTAAAATAAACAGTAGAAGTGTTTTGAACACTATCTATGTTCTTACAAGGCCTTAGTGGAGATCGCTTTTATCTGCCAAGATAAACAAAAATTAATCTCTACCAACACAATAATTAATGATATGCAATGTAAGACTAATGCACTGGTAATTAACATGATAAAATAGAACTTTGCCAAAGCACAAGCATGAGATACAGCTAAATGCACATGGAGCTGAAACAGGAAGAAAGAGCTGAAGGTTTTAAACCTCTGCGCAGTCAAAAAGCTGCTCTACCAGGAAAACAATACAGGTATTTGTCACCCATTTTGCTTCTACTGGCCAGATAATGAGCTTGGAAGATACTCTGCTTGAAATTCTGATGTGAGGCTGGCTATACTCTTGCATCAAATCTTGTGTGGGTTACTGTGCCAGGGTATTCTATATCCTGAGACAACCTCAAACATTTCAGTTGCTTTAAGAAACAAGTATCACAGAATCATAGAATGTTATGGGTTGGAAGGGACCTTGGAAGGTAAGAGTCCAATCCCTCCCCCCGCCAGAGCAGGATCACTGAAAGCAGGTCACACAGGAACACATTCAGGTGGGTTTTGAAAGGCTCCAGAGAAGGAGACTCCACAACCTCTCTGAGCAGCCTGCTCCAGGGCTCCATCACACTCAGAGTACTCTGAGCCACAGTACACCTGGAGCGTGAGACAAGGTGGACCAGCAGCGGAGCCCTCTCACACTCTGACCCCTTTATGCCCATCTTGTGAATATACTGGAGAGACAACTGACAGAAACCACCGGAGAGAGCTGCCCTGATTGTCGCTGAGGCAGGCCAAGCACAGCAGAGAGATGGCATCAGACCCTCTGACACCACAGAGGAGAGGGCTCCATCTTCAATCAAATCTGCAGGCAAAGCCATCACATTCTGCCCATCAGCAGTGCAAGTAATTTACACCTCCCTGCTTGGGTTTATGCATCTGGGGCATCTATTTAGTTTTTATTACTTCTGGCCTTGGCTCCCACACTCCTTCACAGATCAAGTAACTGCTTTCCCTGTTTGCTAATTCCAACAGCTGGTTATTACTCACCAGGCTCTGCTATACTCGCCTGGGGAAGGATCATAAATAAATGTGTACGAGAAAGCAGATGCTGTCATCTGAAAAATGGATCCACCTAGTAAAAACGTCCTACTGAGGACTCAGGTGGTCAATCACTGAGCACGTGTCCTGGTGTCAGTTTAATGAAACCTAAAAACAATCCCAGGTCTTTGCTCATTAATTCAAATTAGCAAATGAGAAAAGAGCATTATAAAAGATATTGCTACAAACTAGTAATAAAATGCCAATGTGACAGGACAAACACCTGCAGGAGACAAAGGCAGTATGAGACACAGAACTTTTATATATATATGTGTGTGTGTGTGTGTGTGTGTATATATATACACACACACATATATATATATACACACACATACACACACACATACATACATACATACATATATTTGGTGTAAATAATCACTTTTCCACCAGTGATAGACATGGTAACCTCAATGGCATCCTGGTCTGTATCAGGAACAGTGTGGCCAGCAGGAGCAGGGAGGTCATTCTGCCCCTGTACTCAGCACTGGTGAGGCCACACCTTGAGTACTGTGTCCAGTTCTGGGCCACTCAGTTTAGGAAAGATGCTGACTTGCTGGAAGGTGTCCAGAGAAGGGTAACAAAGCTGGGGAGGGGTTTGAAGCACAGCCCTATGAGGAGAGGCTGAGGGAGCTGGGATTGCTTAGCCTGGAGAAGAGAAGGGTCAGAAGAGACCTTCTTGCTGTCTACAACTACCTGAAGGGTGGTTGTAGACAGGTGGAGGTTGGTCTCTTCTCCCAGGCAACCAGCACCAGAACAAGAGGACACAGTCTCAAGCTGCACCAGGGGAGGTTTAGGATGGATGTTAGGAAGAAGCTCTTCACAGAAAGAGTCATTGGCCATTGGAATGTGGTGCCCAGGGAGGTGGTAGAGTCACCATCACTGGAGGTGTTTAGGAAGAGACTGTATGGGATGCTTGGTGCCATGGTTTAGTTGATTAGATGGTGTTGGGTGTAAGGTTGGACTCAATGATCTCAAAGGTCTCTTCCAACCTGGTTAATTCTATTCTATTCTATTCTATTCTATTCTATTCTATTCTAACCATAGGTCCCAGAGTCTATGACTATAAACAGAAGAGAGAAATACAGATGGTTGATCAGACTTTATTATCTCTCTTAATTGTGTGCCTGCTTATTTGTTTTTGGTGGGTTTGGTTGCTGGTGTGCTTTTTAAAGGTAATTTCTTTCTGAATGGCAGGCCTAGGAGAAAGTAAGCTGCCTGAAGCATATTTAGAAAATAGAATACAAAAGAGAACAAAATGCTCTTTGCAGCCTACACCACAGGAAGCAGCAGGGGGAAAATCCTGGTATCAAAATTTCCTCCCTGTTTGAAAAGGGACATCTTTCAGCTGGGTTAGGCACATTGGCTTCCACAATCTTAAAAGAAATTACTTCTGATAAAAACAGCCCAAATTGCAGTGATGATGGCATAATCCACAAGGAAACAGAACTCTGTTTCACATCCAATTCTGCAGGTCACACAGATACCAATAGTTTTTTGTTAGTTGGCAGCAGGAATTAAATTATCTCTTGCTGGAAATCCCTAGCACTGAAGTCACCAACTTCCTTGGTGACACTGCTCACCAAAAACGTAGCTTACAGACATTTATGAACCAGCACACACATACTAGAAGGCTAATTGCTCTGACAGCAAAACTTCCCAATTCAGCTTCTGGAAATGTTTTGGGGTTTTCCCCAATAAAGCCAATTTCAACCAAATTGCAAACATGCAGTAGGATATTATGAGCTTTTTGTGGATTTTCCTCCCAAAGGGCAGACCTGCTACAATAAAACTTAATACACACCTGAAATCTTTTTTTATCAGCTCAGCAGATATGCAGCTCAGCCCCTTCAGAATATTGGTGTTATAACAGCACTCCAACCACTGTACCACAATATGACTGATGACAAATAAATGTCTTCTAGTGTAAACTCAAGAGAGAGAGACACTGAGCCTCCCTGAATGCCCCAAAACCAAAATCCACTCCTTCATCTGCAAACCATAATCCACTCCTTCATCTGCAAACTGATAAAGTTGATCACAGCCTTAATGCTCCCATATTGAACTGGAGACTACGCATGCAGAACTTGGTGTTATTTAACATATCAGAGAGAAAATCCAAACCTTCAAAACACCATTTGTGAAAATATTCCTACTGTTCATACTAAAGAAACTATGATTGAGTAAAAATTGTATCAACCAACTTAAAGAGGAATAAAGATTAATAGAAATGGCAATAAGTGCTGGACAGTCCCTAAGTAGAAGACTTGCAACACTTGCCAGCATCAAAAATTACAAATACTGAACACAAGGCCTAAGGAGAAGTTCTCCTTGCCAGTTAAATATCCTCTCCTGTAGCAGCATATATTAACATTTAGCAATCAAGGAGGAGAAAAGTCTAAATGAAGGTGCTAAAAATCACACAGTCACAGGACAAATTGAAGGAGCCAAGAGAAAGGCAGTTAGAAGGCAGAGAACAGACAGGCCAGCACGATGAGCCAATGCAGCAATGTGACAGCAGGAGAGGAAGTCATTCAAACCAGACAGCTGGGGAACAGGGTAGAGGAAAGCCACAAGCAGCAGTAACAGGAGGACTCAAATCAGCTCTCTTTCTTTGAAAGCATTAGCAACCGTGCATGGGGCAGGAAAATCAGTGTTCTTGCAGTAGGAGAGGTGACAATTTCAACCTTCCCTGTAAATGTAAGATTTTGCATCAAATTTGAAGACTGAACACTTTTTTATGGCCTACACAGTCCTTGCTTTAGATTTTGGTTCGTGATGTGAAGACATTTCTCACCACTGAATTTTAAGTAAAATACAATTTTCTTCACAGTCAAGTTTTAAGTAGAGAGAATAGGTTCAGGGCACACTATCAATGCAAGATGGGGCTGAAAGGTGTCTTGCAAAGTGTGTTACAAGACTGAGATGCATGTTTCTTAGAGGAAGCACAGAATGAAAACATGCAGCATAAACTTCCCAAAAGACCACACCATCCGTGATGCTTTGAGGCCCCTCTCAGGTTACTCAGATCAGCATGCAAAGTGCCAGAAAGGCTTTCTAATACTTAAGATCAACATTGATCAGAGTATCTCCCTGTCATCCAGCAGCTATCTATTCGTTAATGGTTGTCCCACCTTTGGAACAGAGTGATTTCCAGAGTGAGCTGTCTACCTCACACCATTACTGTAGGGTTAACATGTAAGCCAAAACAGAAAGCAAGCTACACTGGAGATGTGTGCTTCTCTTCAGTGCAAACAGCTGCTGAACTCTATCAGAGTCACTGGTCCAGAGCCCAAAGGGCACCGTCTGGGCTGAGCCCGGGCATTGGTATGCGGCTCATCAACACCCGAGCTGCAGCTCCGCAGAGCCTTTAAACTCAGTGAGAGCCACCGACAAGAAGGCCCCGCGTCCCTCGCCCTTGCTCCGCACTTGCACAAGCATTCAGCGTTGAAGGCTGGCTGGGCGGTGGGACTACTCTGGGCTAAAACCGGCATGAAGAAGTGAGCAATTTTTTATCGAGGTTTCCGTGTGGGTTCGTTGCCTGGCTGCACGAAGATTGGCCGCAGCACAAAGGCACAAACACAGGAATGTGAGCGGGGCTGCTCCTTCCCGCCGCGGCATACGGAACAGCCTGGGGAGCACACCGGGGAAAAGCGTTCGGCAGAGCTCCCCTGGAGCAGTGCGGCAGCACCGGGGAGCTGAAGACACCGAGCCCAAACCAAGCCGAAACCCCCGGGCTCCGGCCGCAGCGACAACGCGCGGGAGCAGCGCCCCGGCCCCGCACGCAGGCGCCGCCCCCACCAGGCCCCGCCCCCGCGCCCGCGCGGTCCAGGCGGCGCTGCGCGGCCATGGCGGCTCCCGGTAGCGAGCTGGGCCCGACCGCTAACCCTGCGCTGTGGGCGGAGGTGCGGGCGCTGCTGCCCGGCGCCGAGGAGGGGTTGACATTGGCGCTGAGCGGTGAGGTGGAGGATGGGGTCCTGCAGCTGCTGCGGCGCGCCCGGGGGCTGTTCTACGCCCAGCCTTGCGAGGCGGCAGCGCTGGGGCGCCTGGGCGAGGTCCTGCGCGACTACTCCTGGGAGCGGCTGAACGCGGGGCCGTGGCGGGAGGTCAGCAAGGCCTGGCGGCAGGTTTACACCTACGGCTGCCTCTTCGCGGCGCTGGCCGAGGTCGCCGCCGGCCGCCCGCTGGCGCCTGCCGTCCGGCTCTGCGACATGGGGCTGCTCATGGGCGCCTCCGTCCTGGACAACGTCCTCGCCCGCCTCGTCCGCGTCCTGCAGGCGCAGCTGCCCCGCGGGGAGCTGTGCGCCCACGGCAGCGTCAAGGTAACGAACCCCTGGGCTCCTTTCGAGCCCCGCGCCTCCCCTTGCCCTCGCAGCTCTGCTCTGGTGCGCTCTCTGTCGGCGCTCCCCAGCCCCGTTCACCTGTCGCCGAGCCACGCTGCCCGTCCCAGCCCTCTCTGTTCCCCGGGTCCCCGCGGGCCTTCGGTGGCAGCAGCTGCAGGAGGAATCTCTGTTGCAGAGGGACCGGACCGACCCCGCTCCAGCCCCTGTTGTGCAGCCAGAAGATGCAGTTCCACATCTTCGCTGCCCTTCTCTGGAGCACTTCAGAGACAACTATCTCATCCCAGGGAAGCCTGTTGTCTTGGAGGGGATTATTGACCACTGGCCCTGCATGAAGAAGTGGAGGTGAGAAATGAGAGCTTCTCTTCTGCCCTAGTGATAGAGGAGATCGTTTTCTGTATCAGGTTTTGTGATGCTCAGTGGAGCAGTAAAGCCCACAGAAGATAGGCATCATCGGGAGCACCTTTTGTTGTCAGCTCCTTCCTGCTACAGTGCTGGCTTTGTTCTGTAGCACCTGCTCTACAGAGAAGGGAAGCACATCCCAGCATTCTGCACACTGCAGGGTGAGCACTAGCTCCAGAGGGCAGTTCCCAGCCCTGGTTCCCAGCTGTGCTGGGTAACTTTTAGCTACAGTGGGGACAAGTGGCATCGCCAGCAGCTCAGGGAGCTGCTTGCAGCTTAATGGGGTCTCGGTCAGTGATTTTCATGTCTTGGAACTTGCTGATAATCAATGGAGTGGAAAGTGAAATTTGGAGGTGTGTGAGCAGGTGTGATTGGCTTTTTCATTCCTGTGTGCAAGAATTGATGTTTGTGCAGCTGGAGTAAGCAATGGAGACAACATTTCCAGTACTGAGAACCATGTATTTGTGAGACTAAGCTCATGAGCCCTTAGAAAAAGGGGAGAATACTTAGTTTGAGTAATGGCATTTGTGCCTCAGGCAAGGGGAAAACTCTCTTCAGCTGAATACACTTGTTATTTCACAGGAGTTTTACTCTTTTTTGAGAGAAGGTTCTCCACTGCATAGCTTCCAACACTTAGAAAGGTTTAGTTAGTGCCATTGGAGAGATGTGCACCTCCCAGCAGTCATTCCTCTGACTGCAGGTGGGATGGATGTCACTGGCACTTCTGTACAGAGGGTTGATCTGTACAGGATGGAAAGACACCTTGGGTTTAGCAAGTGTAGCAACAGAAGCATGAGCCATCCTCCCTAGGCAGGAGAGACTAACAGCTTGCATCTCCTCTGCTCCTAAGGAAACAATAATTAGGTGAACAAGGTTTTGAACCAAAACAAAAGAGCTGTGACATCTTGTACACACAAACTTCTTTCCTTGCCCTTTTTGTCCTTTTCTGTTGTCTTTTACCACTGGTTGGTTGGCTTTAGAAGAAACTCCTGGTTGCAGAGCTTTCCTGCTCTAAAAGGTTGATTTGGGTGGGTTGCCTTACATTCAGCATGAGTAAGAGGAGCAGAAGAGAAGGGTAATGGAACTTTCTTTATTTCAGTGTGGACTATTTTTGTCAAGTCGCAGGGTGCCGCACAGTCCCCGTGGAGCTGGGTTCCCGATACACGGATGAGGAATGGTCTCAGAGGCTCATGACTGTGGGGGACTTCATCAGCCAGTACATTGTGAATGAGGTCTGTGACCCTCGTGGTGCTCCTCCAAATGCAGCAGTGTGTTACTAGAACAGAACTTCTGCTTAGAACAAGCTTGCTTAGAAGTGATGTCAGGGCAGGGGCTGTGCCATAAGCACAGCTCTGAATTAAAAGGTTTGATTTATTTTCACCATCTGAAGCTACAGATAGTTACTGCAACAACAGCTAGGTTTGTTCTTTATATATAACCAAACATACAGCAGCTGGAATTTGACAGATGCTTCTGCAGCAACAGCCTGAACAGCAGAATCTAAGGATAAGGGTTCCTTAGTCCATAGTTCTCTTCTCTTGGTTATTAAACTGCTTAGATCAAGGATCAAATCCATGTGCCCCAGGTAAAAATACCAGAAAGTTGATCAACAATTGAATGTCTTTCACAGCTGAGGATCTGAAGGCCTTGTTTGTGTTTCATAGTCTTCTGGCAGGAAGGACCAATGTGCCTTTGCTCATTGGTCTGTGGTGCAGAGTATCAAGGTCCCTACAGGGAAGTAAGTTGGATGAGCCTGTAACCAGCAGGGTCAGGCTATAATGTTGCAGAGTGTTGCCACAGGGCTGACACCAGAACTGTTGAGGCTCTGTAGGATCATAGCTTGGCTTCTTCTTCCAGTAACTTCAGCCAGTTGAGTTGGTTGTGGGGAGATATCTGCACTCTTAAAATTCCACTGTAGCCATAAGGTACTGTTGCAGAAGACCCCTTACAGTAGTCAGCTGCTGAAACAAATGTTAGTGCTCTGACACAGGACATTGGGGATGGATGTTACCTCTAGGCAAATTAACTGACTGAGAAGTCTTTCCCTCTGTGTGATTACAACTTTCTTTCTCTTTCTCTGCTGTAATTTCAGAACAGTGTTGGATACCTTGCCCAACATCAACTTTTTGATCAGGTAAAATTAAGTTCTCCATCTTTTTTGCAGTCAGGTGATCCTTTTGTAGCACAAATCAGTTAATATTTCCTAAGGTTCTCTTCCCCCAGTTTGAATGAACACAGGGAGGAATTTGTTCCATTTGGCTGAAAGACCTGGAAACAAAACCCTTGGAGAAGTACAGGCAGTGGATCTTACTGCTGTTCCAGAACAATGTGGCATATGTTTACAGGCATATAACCTGGAAAGCAGCATTTCCCTGAAAAGTATTTAAGCCAGGGAAGAGATTTGGACAGGAAACAGACTTCAGTGGTGTTCAGCCTGTTCTGAAATGTCATTCCAGTTAACCAGGTGGTTGGAAGAGATAGAAAAGAATCTCCTGGAGAAGCAAGTTTAATGTGTCAAAAATTAGCTGCTCCTTTTCCATGAACAGCAGACTCTCTATTCTTGTGGGTTTCTCTGGTTTCTGCTAAAGCAAAGGGTCTCTGAAGAAAGAGAACCCCCTTTCTTTCTCCCACCTCTCCTTCCAATTGAATCTGCTTGCTAGAACAGAAGGTGTGAGAACTTTGCCTGCAGATTCCTAGCAGTTCAGCTACTTCTCCCCAGGCTTTGCTGGATGAGCAGGTCACTTTTTCCTTTGTGTCAAGCCTTCTTCCTCTGTTGTATGAATTGCAAACCTTTAGCAAGTCAGCACATAACCATTTTTAATTCTTATTTCTGTATGGGAGCAGATCCCAGAATTGAAAGAGGATATCAGGATCCCTGACTACTGCTGCCTGGGGGAAGGGGAAGAAGATGACATCACCATTAATGCTTGGTTTGGTCCAGCAGGCACTGTCTCACCTCTTCATCAGGATCCTCAGCAAAATTTTTTAGCCCAGGTCTGTCCTCTGCTTACTCAGCACATGCCATTAGTGCTGTACCTAGAGAAAATGCTCACTCTGTTTAAGTGTTGGAGAGCAGGGTAGCAGACAGCTTGATGAATGAGCAAAGGACTGAGTATGTGCAGATACTTTGCTATTCTGTTGTGTTTGTCACAACTGCAACTTGATCCTCAGTGTAATCTTGTAGGCCACAAACTCATCGAGACAGACCATTACTTACTCTCATTTTACAGTGATAAATGGAAGTCACAAGAAGCAGCATTTCCAAAGTCATACAGGGAATAAGTGACAGAGTTGTGGTGTCCAGGCACAAGCAGCACAAATGTTCACCCTCTGCCTACTGCAGACATTCCAATGGTATCAGTGCAGGAATCAGCTTTGATTTGAATCTAAATGAATTTGATTAAAGGTATAGAATCAGTCAGGGTTGGAAGGGACCACAAGGATCATCTAGTTTCAACACCCCTGCCATGTGCAGGGACACCTCACACTAGATCAGGCTGGCCAGAGCCTCATCCAGCCTCATCTTAAACACCTCCAGGGACAGGGCCTCAACCACCTCCCTGGACAACACATTTCCAGGGCTTCACCACTCTCACAGTGAAGAACTTCCTCCTCACGTCCAGCCTGAATCTCCCCACCTCCAGCTTCATTCCATTCCCCCTAGTCCTATCACTACCTGATACCCTAAGAAGTCCCTCCCCAGCCTTCTTGGAGGCCCGCTTCAGATACTGGAAGGCCACAATAAGGTCACCTCAGAGCCTTCTTTTCTCCAGACTGAACAGCCCCAACTCTTTCAGTCTGTCCTCACAGGAGAGGTGCTTCAGCCCTCTGCTCATCCTCGTGGCCCTTCTCTGGACACATTCCAGCATGTCCATATCCCTCTTGTAATAGGGGCTCCAGAAGTATTTCCTGGTATTTCAAATTCTTACCTGCTCCAAGAGAACAGGTACTTGGAGCTCCAATAGTCTGATTTAGTTTAGCTCTTTATTATAACTTCTTAGTAGCAAAGACAATGTTTCCTGCAATCAGATATATTTGATGTTAAATACCAACCGTGACAGAGTGGAAACCCTGACTGTGATCTGTACAGGTGTTTGGAAGGAAGTACATCTGCCTGTGCTCACCACAGGAGTCAGAAAACCTCTATCCACATGAAAGCCACATTCTTCACAACACCAGTCAGGTAAGGGGCTGCCTAAAATGTTCATGTCAGTAATGTGACTTCATCGTATTTGAGTGAAGATGTTCCTACTGATGATTGGTTTGGGCTTTTTATAGGTGGATGTGGAAGATCCTGACTTAGTGAAGTTTCCCAATTTCAGAAAGGCTGCACTTCAGTCCTGTGTTTTGATGCCTGGACAAGTTCTCTTCATTCCAGTTCAATACTGGCACTATGTACGATCGCTCGATATCAGCTTCTCTGTCAGCTTCTGGTGGTCATAGCTCTGAAGCCTACATAAACTCTGCTGGTGGTGTTAAGAGGAAACCAAAAATCACAAGATGCAGCATCTGCAGTCTTCTCACAAGGGAATTATTATTGAGCATGAGAATGTTGTTCCCTGTCCAGAGGTTAGAGGTGGATTGGACAAAACACAAACCAAAGAACCAGCAAAACTCTTGCTTCAGCACGGTGGAAGAATCTGGATGGGGAAGTGGAAACAAGATGCTACTGGCACTTTATTTTTGTGATGTTTCTAAGGCAAACTCCTCATAAAGAGCATCTCCTTAAGTCACATTCTAAATGCTGCAACAGCTCTAGGGTGCTGGCAGGACTCTGCTTCAGGCCTTTGGGCCATGAGGTCAGCAGCATCTTCTGTGTGGAATTAGATAAACGGTGAGGGATGTTGCAGCCCAGAAGTTCAATAAATAAAACAGCTAACAAAGCAGGATAGGTACTGACCTATGTGTGAAAAAGGGACTAGTGTCATGGCCTGGGAACATAGTTAATTGCAGTTAACCCATAGTTTAATTGCATTTAGCTGATACTTTGATTATCAATCATCAGCTGGACTGCTGACACTGCCTTCTACAATGCCATCCATTTGTGCCTCGGAAGGAGCTGCTGCCATTCCCCTCTGGTAGCAGGCCATAGCTAGTCCTTGTATTTTTTTTAAGTCACTCTTAAAGGAAAAAGCATTCTTGCATAAAACTGGAGAGGCAATTGCTAAAAAAGCATCTCAGGATGATAATTTTTCAACACTTTGCAGACACAAGCTGGCGTTGCCCCAAGTCTTGTCCTTCTCTGCCCCAATGGTTTTGGCTGTGGTAGTGTTCCCTTTTACTAAGCACAGCTGCTCATTACCTGGCCATGTGTCATATGAATTCTTCTGTGCCTAAAGGGACAAAAACCAGGCAGCAGTGCCAGCTGGAGGTGTTGAGACTCTAGCCCTAGTTGAATATTCCATGCAGCCTTTCAGTGAGGACACCTCAAGTACTGCACTGATTTTTCATCTGCTGGAAGCTCAGTTTCCTTTCCAGTTGTTAACTGAAGCTGTACAAAACAGGGACACTGTTGCCCAGAAGAGCTTCTGGTGACAGATGCCCTGCATGGATGAACTTGGGAGGGCTGGCTTAAGACCACCTGTATCTTTCATTCCCAAACATGAGTCTCAGCCCTGGAGCGTGAAGAACTCTACACAAAGCAGCTTCAAATACTGTGCAGATGGAACTGCAGGAGAAGAGGAAGGTAATGATAGTTTTATTGTGAGATAATTAACACTTCAGGGAACACCAGGCACACTGAACAATGCCCTCTTACTAGTGAATGCCATCTTAAGGTCTGGCTAAACTGTAGGAGTGGGGAAATTTGACTGGCATCATCTTGAGCCGAGAGTGAAGCTCTTTTCTGCTCTCCCTGTTTTGGATGGTGAGGGGGAGTCTACTGGACTTGTACCTGTAAAGAAACCAAAAGATTAGTTAATGACACACAAAAAGGATAATCATGGTTTATATATTTAGATTGCTTTATATATCCTTGGGTGCCTATTGAGAATGCCCAGTTTCCCTGGCTAAATAGAGGAATTCCAAGAGACTGCCCCTTGGGGGCTCACTATTTCCACAAGTTTAGTGTTGTGTGTTGTGTCTGTCCCCTACCTGCCCCAAACTTCCCTCAATCTTTAAGGATTTTTGAAACCATGTGTCCAGGACCTGCACTGAAGTTGTGCACTTCAGGGCTTAGTGCTGCCTCTGGATGCTTTACTGTCTGAAACACACAACTGAAATGCCTGCTGTCCAACTACAGTACAAATAACAGAGGCACTGCTCCTGAATCACATCCCAGTCTCTAGTATTACACTCCATTTTTTACTTGGTGGTTTTTTTAGCATGGGTTGTTTGGTACCTGAGGTGTCAAAAGGCCAGAAATCGTTGCACTGAGGGCAGCGTGGTTCAGTCTGAGCTCTGAAGTACTTTCTGACACAAGGCAAATGCATTCTAATTCCACAGGATTCACACATTTGGCTCTGAAATCAAAAGTGTTCATTAAAAAAGAGTCTTTCTAACCTGTCCCCCCCGCATTCAACATAAAGCTGCCACAAGAGGGTGGCAGCTACATGCTGCTTGTGCCACAGAAAACTGCATGTAGAGCAGTTGGTGCCCACCAAAAGTCAAAGCTGATGATAAAAGGAGGTGGCTTCCTGGAAACTAGGACAAGACAAGACTTCTCTTGAAAGATAAGAGTGGCCTATTTAGGTGCAAGAAAGGAGACCCAATGGGGATGGAAAAAGTAACCTGGCAACATGGGTGCAGAGTGGGTTGAGAGTAACCCTGAAGAGGCTTAGGAATGTTGATGGGATGCTCACCGTGGCTGGCAGTGCACTTGTGCAGCCCAGAATGCAAATCACGTGCTGGGCTACTGTATGAGGGTGGTGGCACTCTGGAATAGGCTCTCCAGGGAGGCTGTTCATGCCTCCTCCTTGGCAGTGCTCAAGGCCAGCTTGGGTGAGCAGCCAAGTCTAGTTGAGAGGTGTCCCTGCCCATGGCAGGGAGGCTGATACCTCTAAAGTCCCTTCCAACCTGAAGTATTCTGTGTTGGGAAGATGAGAAGATGCAGGTCAAGGAGCAAAGGAATGCACTAGTTTTGGAACAGGACTTCAGGCTGCAACCACTTACACAAGACTGAACTTGCAGCTTGCCAGCTTTCAAAAGCCAGTGCTTCAGCATGCTGTATCTAAGTGTTCCTGTTCCTTCTCAAGTCCAAGGTACCATTGCTGAGCCAAAACCCCAGGACCAAAGATGAACATGTATCGTGTGTTTGTAAAGTCCAACCATAAGAGAGCTAATACTTAACTGTTCCACCTACTTAAGGATGAGGGACTAAGGGACTGTCTCTAGCCTGCTGGCTTTGGAAAGCAAGAATCAGAATAGTGTTCCTCACTGGGGGAGTTCACTTCCTCCAGGTTTATACTTGCAGATCCTGCTCCAAGTTCTTTTCTTTTCATACATGGCACCAGGTGACAAGGCCAAAATTCTTCAGTGCCTGCCTAGTACTCCAAGTATTGCAGACTTCAGCTACAACCACCTAAATGCATCAGCAGATGGCTACTGAGATAATCAGCATTACCTGGATGGCAAGGCTGTGACAGATGTTGCACTTCCTTGCCACATCTTGGTAGTTGCTGAGAATGTACTGTTCCATCTCGATGATGCAGCGAGTATGCAGAGTGTATTCTCCATCTCTCTAAGGAAATAAGTGGCAAGACAAGTATTTTAATTCCTTGTACCTTTTGTGACCTTTCTAACCACCTGCTAGCAAGCGTTTGACATCCCTGAGTCTTCTGCCATTGTGAAACTAACATGCTGCCAACTGATAGAATGCAAAGCTGAAATAGCTCTGGAATAGCTCATTTGTTTAGATGATCAGAATAAAGGCCTCAGACCTTTAGCAGAGATTACTCCTTGGAAGGTACAGATGAACAAGCATGCTCTCCTTAAAGACATGCAGTCTTGGGACCCTTCATTTGCACAGTAGCAGAAAACCTACTGGCTTCCAGGAAAATCTAGGCATTTACTGAGGTATCATTTGGAAATCTCTGCTAAACCACTCCAATATAAGTAAATGTGTGGCAGCAGGTTGCTGATCTACCATGCAGTAAATCCAGGAGAGGAAGGATTGAGGTCTGACTTGTGTTTGCAAGTTAGTGCAGTGACCACCTGGTAAGCTCATCTCAATTTCTCCCTCACCAAGAAAAGGATTCAGAACCATGCACAGTCACTCATGCATTTCTGGTATTCAACAGGTTTGGCCTCTGCTTTTCAGGGTGACAGCACTGATCACCCTGAAGAGCTTTCCCCAGCTCTTGCTCCAAGTTTAGGTATGCCATTGTGATGTGCATGAAGGATGCCTGTGTGCTGCAGCACAGGGCTCTACACAAACCACCCAGCTCAGGTGCAAGAACCAAACCCATGCTGTCCTGTATAGACCTTTACAAGGAATTTTTCCTTGTCAGTGTACTGCCTTTTCTGCAAAGATCACTGCAGCAGCAAGAAGCATGGGTCCCACAAAGGCATTTTTGCTGTCACTGATTAAAGGACAGCTCCAGTTTCAGCCACCACATCCACAACAAAATAGCTGGACCTAGTACAAAAACACTGAAAAGTGTTTTTATCACCTCAGAGAGCCACTTATCATCCACAAAAACTTTCAGCAGCTGTTCTGCTTCCTTCTTCTTCATTTTCTTAGTCTGAAGTTGGTCAGCCAAGTTTAAAATATCTGTAGAAGAGGCAAAGCCATTTTCTGAAAATATTATTAGGTCCATCTGCAGAGAAAGAAACAAATCCAACCGTTAAGAACCATGCAGTTAGAGAAGGCACACCTTAATGTGCAGTTTTTTTAGCATCCACACACGTGGAGGGATCCATCCAGAGGGATCTTGACAGGGTTGAGAAGTGGGCTAGTGCCAACTGCATGAGGGTCAACAAGTTGAAGTGCAAGGTCCTGCACCTGGGTTGGGTCAACCCTAGGCACAAACCCAGGCTGAGTGCAGAGTGGATTGAGAGCACCTCTGAAGAAAGACTTGCAAGTGTTGGTTGCTGAGAAGCTCCCCATGAGCCACCAGTGCCCTCAGGCAGCCCAGCAGGCAGCTGTGTGCTGGGCTGCAGAAAGAGGAGTGTGGCCAGCAGGGCAAGAGAGGGGATTCTGCTCCTCTTGTGAGACCCCACCTGAAATACTGCATCCAGCTCTAGTGTTGTCATCACAAAAAGGACACAGAGCTGTTAGAGTGATCCATAGGAGGGCCACAAAGATGATCCAAGTGCTGGATCACCTCTGCTATGAGGACAGGCTCAGGGAGCTGGCATTCAGTCTAGAGAAGAGAAGACTCTGGGAGGACCTTAGAGCAGCCTTCTAATACCTGAGGGATCCTACAAGAAGGCTGGAGATGGGACTTTCCAGAGACAGGACAAGGGGGAATGGTTTTACACTGAGAAAGAGTAGGGTTAGACTGGATCTTAGGAAGAAGTTCTTCAATAGGAGGGTGGCGAGACTCTGGAATAGGCTGCTCAAGGAGTTTGTGGATGCCTCCTCCCTGGGGGCATTCATGGCCAGGTTGGATGAAGCCTTGAGCAGCCAAGTGTAGTTGAGGCATCCCTGCCCATGGCAGGGAGTTTGGAGTAGATGATCTCCATGTCCCCTTCCAACTTCTTTAACTTTCAGTTTGCTATGCCCACAACAAACTGACCTGCAACAGGGAATCATCATCCCTGTCCCCCATTCATTCTGGCATGATGGCAACCAATTCCTCAACCACCCATTTTCACTTCTGTTCATTTTGAGGTGGTACCTTCACAGATTTACTAATTAAGAACTGAGATACTTACTGTTTTTCTGAACAGTTCCAGTTCATTTTCTGCATAGTCAGATGCCATTTTAGTTATTTCAGTTTCTGCCAAATTCACCTGCAAAGAAAAAAACCAACAGCAAAAAACCTTAAACTGAAAGCAGAGGGCCTGTGTGAAAGAGCCTCTGGGGTAAAGAATGCATCACCTTAAAATTGACAGAAATGTCACTTCTTTAAATGCCATGAAAGAGGCTGCTCCTTAAAGATGGCACTCAGTAACACAAGTCCTTTCTTTACAACCCCTGATCTTCCAGCCACACGTTCTCCACAATTGCCTTTGCCCAGTCCAAGCTCTTCAAACAATCCCACCTGCCCCTAGATCTGATCTATTGCACCAGGACACTGCTGGACAGGAACAGTAGCTATGTTAGAACACACCATTTTGTTTCCCTGTGCTGAAGTTACTGATATTTCGTAGTCTTCTTGCACTTGCTAGTGCTATCTATTAGCACTAATTATAATAACTGACAAAATGACCCAGTAAAGTTGAAAGCAGCAGCTGATGTTATGTCAGAATCCCTCCTGTGTGTATAACCTCCCCTTTCTGACACACATTGCAGGCACTGAGAGAAACTTGTTAGAGGTCATGTCTCATCAACCCTTTTATGCCAGGTACTTGAAAGCAGCTCTAAGGTCCCCCCTAGAGTCTTCTCCAGGCTGAACAACCCCAGCTCCCTCAGCCTATCATAGCAGAGGTGCCTCAGCCCTTGGATCATTTTTGTGGCCTCCTCTGGACTCACTCCAACAACTCAGTGTCCTTCTTATGATGGGGACACCAGAACTGGATGCAGTATTGGAGGTGGGGTCTGACAAGAGCAGGATAAAGGGTGTTTTCTAGTTTAAAAATTAATCTCGAGAGATAATGTCTCCTGTGAAAAAGAAACCTCACTTCAGCACTTAAGCAGTGGTTAGGCTAAATAAGAACCTGCTGCACTCCCTCCTGTTCCATCTCCATGCACCAAGGCTGCTGCCACTTTATCCTCCCACTTCTCAGCTCTACCAGCAGCTTCTACAGCAGCTGCCAGTGGAACAGTGGAAGAGCCCCACATTAAACCACACAGGACACTGCTTAGAGCAAGAAGCCTGCTGGCACACACAGCCTTCAATTTGGGATCCTCTCTGTTTTCCCCAGACAGCAGTTCTGTCACAGATACACTGCAAGGAAAGACAGAAGGTATCTTGGTCTAACACCCAAAGATGACAGTTGGGGCAGCTTTATCTAGATGCTTTGGCCCATTTACCATGGGAAGCTGTGCAGACTTCTGCTCTCCATCACTAGCCATGCAACAGCAGCGCGTCACCAACTCACCAAGGCATAATGTGCCCTCCCGTCGCTCTCCGACAGCCCCTTCCGGACCTGCATGAACAGGGGCTGCAGGTGCCTGTTGATAGTGCTGATGAAATCATCCAGTTTGTCATGGGCATAGTAAACTGAAAGTAAATAACAACATTGGAAAGGACTTCAGAAACCATCTCCTCCAAGCTCCCTGCCATGGGTAGGGATGCCTCTCAAGTAGACTTGGCTGCTCAAGGCCTCATCCAACCTGGCCTTGAGTGCCCCCCAGGGAAGAGGTATCCACAACCTCTCTGGGCAGCCTGTTCCACTCTCACCACTCTTATACTAAAGAACTTCTCAAGACCCAGTCTAAACCTACTCTCCCTAAGCTTAAAACCATTCCCCCTTGCCCTATTGCTAGACACCCTTATGAAAAGTCCCTCTCCAGCCTTCCTGAAGCATCCCTTCAGGTATTGGTAGACAGCTCTAAGGTCCCCCTAGAGTCTTCTCTTCTCTAGGAAAGAGAAAGAATACTCACATCATTAAGGTTTTTAATGTCAGAAATCTAATTATTTGTAAGCTGCACCAGGAAAAAAGAATAGTTCTTCCATCTCCCTACTTTAAAAGACAGACACACCTTTATGGATTTCACAGCAGCGTCGGTGTAACTTCCTAGCCACTGATCCTTCCATTATCCCGTGGGACATCAGGACCTGCAGGAACCGTCGATGAGCATCAGTCATCTGAGCTGCCATCGCGGTCCTCCACCAGGCTGCTAACGCTGCAGAAGGTGTAACCTGGAATTAATGCACATGTGCAAACAAAAATTGAAACCCTTGCAAGAAATCAGAACCCCCACGTCGTACAGGTGGCGATTAACTAGTTTTAGCTGCAGAATAAAGCAACACAGACGTTGTGCTATCTGCCCCCCCAAACCAGACAGCAGTGCCGTGTGTGTCACCACCCACACCACACCTTGACCAGCCCCGTGCTAGGTGCTGCTGCTCACTCCACATCCTAGTGACGTGTAGACCTGCAGTGCAAGTTACGTCAGACAGGAAACCTTGCTCTAACCACTCTGAATAGTACCAGAACTAAATAAAAGCATCTCGACACATTCCTTGGCCACTGCCGCCAAATAACCGTTAGCAGGACACACGAACAAAAAAAAAGACGCTTCCGAGCTCCAGGGCTCCTCCACGCCGCACACCAAAGAACGGAGCAAACCGAGCCCAGCACCACCACCACCACCCCCGCGGCACACCAACCGTCTACGACCAGCAGCTCCCGGGCGGACGGCCCGAGCTCACCCTGGCTCCGGGGCACCCTGTTGGGCTCAAGGGGAGCGCAGCGGAGCTTCCCCCGGGGCACTCACGGAACGCCGGCAGCTGCCGGCCGAGCTCCGGCCTGCTCCGGCTGGCGCCGCTTCACCGCACGGCCTAGCCCCTCGGAGCCGCCGCTTGCCGCAGCCCACGAATGAAGCCACGGGCACAACCGCCCGAGAAACGCCCCCGAGCGCGCCTTCCCCCGGGGACCGGGCCCCGACCCCAACCCGGCCCGCCCAGCCTCCCTCACCCGCCGCTGCTCCCGCGCGCTCGATAGCTCGGTGATCGCTGCAGCCGCCTGCCATCGATCAGCTCTGCACAGTGACTGGCAGGCTGTGCGGCTTGGTGCCAGCCTCCGCGGCTTGGTGCCAGCCTCCGCGAGCGCGCTCAGTGTGCCAACTGTCCCCTCCAGCCGTTTCAGTCTGTGGTGCAATCGCCGGACGGCGGTGTCCAGGCGAGCCATCTCGGTGCCCAGGACAGCTGGGGCCCCTTGTGATGCTACCTGACTCCCATTCCAGCCCAAAACGCAGGTGCCCCCCTGACCTCTGGGTCAGACTGTATCCCCTGCACACCCCGAGCACCCAGCTGCCCCTCCAACCGCAGCAGCAGCAAGGGGCCAGGACGAACCATCGGCCTCGGTGCCTAGGTCAGGGCACCCCACAGGTCAGCAGCAAGGAGCAAGCAGAGGGTCAGTACTGTCTCCACTATTCCGTTGCCGGACGCTTTCTGCCTGCATGGCAGGGCCAGCGCTGGTTGCCGCGATGGTGCCCCGGCACGGCCTCCACAATGAGATCTGCAGTTGCCATGGACCTCGCCCAGCACAGGGACTGCCAACCCTGCAACCCCGGGCCAGGCATTCCGCGGGGCCAGCTGTCCATGGCCCAGGAGCTCCCGGGGAGTCTAGCTGCCCGGGACAGAGGCCGGGAAGGGAGAACGGAGCTGTGTGTGCAGTGAAGGAGTGGGACACCATGGTGCATGGCCCTAGTGGGCCAAGTCTTGTGAAGCAGCTACCAGAGGGCAGCAGTGTGGGGAGACTGGCATGCTGGATGGAGAGCAGAGCAAGCAGGACAGAGCAGAGGAGACAGGGCAGTGCAGAAGGACAGTGCAGGTAGGCAGGCAGTACAGACAGCACAGCACACTCACTGCAAGCAGCCGCGCCACGGGGCGGCAGCACGCGCGCACCCCGGAGCGAGCCGGGGGCGGTGCCTCAGTGTCGGGGGCGGGGCCGCTCGCCGAAGCCCCGCCCCCTGGCTGTACCCTTGACCCGGCGGCAGAAGATGGCGGCGGTGCCAGCCCTTGCCCGGGGAATCGTCCGGTCAGGTGCGCCCGGCCCCGGGGGGACTCGCGTCCCTCTGCCTCTCTCCTCTGGGGGTCAGCGTGTTCCCCCACCCCGAGTCTCCCCCGTGCTCCCCCCGCGCGACTTGGGTGTCCCTAAGCCCTTCCCTGTGTCCCCCCCGCCCTTGTCAGGGTGCCCCATGATCTGCCGTAGTGGGTCAGCGTGTCCCCGGTCGTGCGTCCTCCCTCAGTGGGTCAGAGTGTCCCACATATCCTCCTGCCATGGGTAAAGGTATCCCCATATCCTGTGCTGTGCCCTGACCTGCTCTACCTGTCTGTCGCCCCCAGGTGTGCTGCCCCTCTGCCGCCAGCCACCGGCATGGGGCAGAGCAGCCTGGCAGTCCCCCGGACCCCTGCAGTCCCCCGGCCTCCCACTCGCCCCGTGTCGTGCCTTCAGCAACAACAAGATACTGGTGGAGCTGGATGAGAGTTCAGGTAGGGCATGTGGCACCTCGGCGGTGTCACCCTCAGCCCACAAGGTATTGTGGGACACAGAAAGGGTCCCTTCTGTGCTTGTCCCACAGCGACCCTGGGCATGGAAAGCCACCGGAGTCCCAGTTGTTGCAGCTTTTAGGACCATCAGCGAGAAGCTATTTGGGATGAGATCCTCACTAGTCATGAACGCTTGAGGTGGCTGTGTATTACTGGAGTGCCACAAGCAACTAACTGTCACCGTGGGCAGACCTCATACCCTGTCTCCTGCCCACATGTCCCTTCCGCAGGGTCCCTGCTCTAGGGACCTGGTAGAGTAGCAGAAAGCATCTCTGGGGGTTTCCTGTGCCAGAACAGCTGTCACGGGCCCACATCCCTGCCCCAAAGAAAGGATGCCTTTTCTCGAGGGCATGGCTGTGTTTGATGAGGACCTTTCTGGGTAGAGTAGTACAGTTTGGAAGGGGACAAGGGCTTGGAGCCCTTCATGCTATGCTGGCCAGGGTGACAGTGCTGCTGGCAGGTTTATAAAGGTTTATGATCCCCTAGGGAAATCCCTGAGGTATCAACCTTATCCAGTGATCCCAGAAAGAAGGGAACTGGGGTTGGGAACTAGCAGATCTTTGGGACACACAGTGTGCCACTACACACATGCTTGTTCACCACTGGCTCAGTGAGCCTAGCTTGCAGGTAGATCTGGGCAAAGGCAGAGCATTGCTCTTGGCCTTGCTGCTGTGAGCTTTTTGAAGAGCCAGGAGTAGAAAGACACAATCTGGGCGAGCAGGGAAATAGGCAAGTAAAGGCTCCCTTGGACAAGGCAGCACATGCTGCTGTGGTGAGGGGTTCTGATGTCTTTGTGTTTACCATGGAACAGGTGTTGCCATGATGAAGTTCAAGAGCCCTCCAGTCAACAGCCTCAGCCTGGACTTCCTCACTGAGTTTTGCATAAGTCTGGAGAAGCTGGAGAATGACCGGGCCTGCCGAGGCGTGATCATAACATCCGTACGTGCTGTCCTGGGCTAGGGGGTGAGCTGTGGCAGGGGCGGTTTGGCAGGCATGAATGCTGTTCCCTTGCTCATGTTTATCTCTGGCTCCCTGGGCACTGGCACAAGACTGCTGGGAGGCAGCTTTGATGGTTGCAGAGGGAGGGAAATGAGCTCCCTGGAAGGGCTGTGCTTTCTTCCGTGTCCTTTTCTAGCAGAACAGTAACAACTGAGTATTGTCATTTGTCATTAGACCCAAAAGTGCTTGTCTGCAAACCTGATATGTCCTTTGAGATCTCCTGGACTGCCCAGAGCAAGCTGCTAGGAGATGCCAGTGTTTATTCTCAGATGTGATGTGGGTATGAGGTGGTGCCTGGGCATGGGACAGGACAGTCTGTGTGCTCTGTGGCTGATGTACCCACACAGGGACCCAGATAATGAGAAACTGTGCTCAAGCAGAGTCCCAGCCTTGCAGGCCATGGTGATTGGATGATCCAAGCTGTGGGAGCACTGAGGACTTTGTTCCAGAACCCTGAAAGACCCTGGTTTGTGTCAGATTTAAATACCACTTCTCTCAGGCTGCCAGGCTGAGCATGTTAGAGGGCTGAAGGGTCATCCCTAAGCAGTTACTCTCAGCAACATTTGTATTTTCCCAATTCCAGAACGTTCCCAAAATCTTCTCCTCTGGCCTGGACATCACAGAGATGTGTGGGAAGAGCACAGAGCACTATGCTGAGTTCTGGAGAGCTGTGCAGGAGATATGGCTCCGAGTGTATGGCTCCAACATGGTGACAATCGCTGCAGTCAATGTACGTCCTCCAGCTCCACCTTCCTGCTGCAGTCTGTCACTTGTGTGGTTTGTTTGCACCATGTGGGCAGGGACAGCCAGAAAATCAGGCTTGTCAGTGCTGGAATGAACACAGGGATGTATTTGTGGGGCTGCCTGGGCAATGTGTCTGTGGTTCAGTGCGTTGGGCTGTGGGCAGATGTGGAACCATGGGGCTGCTTGTGGAAGCACGCAGGCTGCTTGAAAGCTGCTGGGCTACAGCAGCATTTTGGCTGTGATGGAGAGCTTCCACAGAATTCAAATCCTGCTCATGGGGGCTGAAGTGCCCTTGACAGTGTTTCCTACAGCAAGAGCCATGGCTTGCCTTGAGAACTCAACTGGGAGTCTGTCCTCCAGGCTGAAGGACCAGGAGAAGGCTGTAGCCCAGTGGTAAAATTCAGAGGGCAACTGGTGGCAGATTCAGAGGAGCTGAGCAGTTGGCTTAGGAGAAGTCCACAGGACACCTGTTGTGCCCACCAGCTGCTTTGTCCCTGACAAGACTCGTAGGAGTCACCCAAGGTCACTCACTTGGCCACTGCACAGCTTGACTAGAGGGGACAAGGTGGGAGGCAGCTGGGCACTGCCACAAGTTTCAAGCAGCAGTGTGTTGTAAGCCCTTTTACCACTGAGTTTTGCTTCTCCAGCCTTGGTTCTTGGCCAGCAGGGAAGTGCCCTCTGAACCTCAGTGTCTGTAGCTGGGTTGCTACCTGCTCAGTGTCTTGTTTTCATTCTCCAGGGCAGTGCTGCTTTAGCAGTTCATGGCTCTGTGTCTGTAGGTTGGCTTTGAAGGCAGCTGGATCTCTGACCAGCTTCCCACAGCCATCCTGTGTGGGGCTAAGCAAGCCCTGAGATGTGCAAAAGGAAGGTTTTACAAAGCCTCAGGACAGGACTTTCTGTGGCAATTAAGAGTTACAAACTTCAGTAGAGTTAAAAACTCCTGTAGGGTTACAAGAAAATACAGCACATCTCTGCTGTGGGGTTTGCAACCTGAGTAACACAGATTAATTCCCCAGAGTTCCAGGCTGGCAAATGCCAGAAACAATTGAGCATTGAAAAATGAAAGGATAAACCCTGCCATAAATCTTCCTTAGGCTTGTTCTGAATCAAATCCCTCAGAGACCTGAGGGACACCTGCTCTGTGCCTTCCCTGCTTGTAGGAAACAGTGGAGCTGGTGCCATGGGAATGTGTGTGACAATGACCTAGATTCAATCCCTCATTCTTTTTGCCAGGGGTCCAGCCCAGCGGGAGGCTGCCTCGTTGCCTTGTCGTGTGACTACAGGATCATGGTGGAGAACCCCAAGTTCAGCATTGGCCTGAATGAAGCCCAGCTGGGCATTGTGGCTCCCTTCTGGTAGGGCAGTGCCTCCCACTTCTTGTTTCACATGTAGGTCTCTTTAAAAAAGGGTTCCTCTTCAAGGAGTTTATTGATCAATTTAACTGGTCGCTGGGTTGTGCTTTGTATGTCGGTGGTCAGGAATTGCAGCTGCAGGACACAGAGCCTCATTTCTCTGCCCTCTTCTGCTAGTATCTGAAAAGCTTTCAGGCTGCAGAATGTCTTCACATCCTTCACCAGCAAGGATCTCAGTTCTGACTCTCTAGTCAGCTCCAAAATTAATGCTGGGAGATCTCCCCGGTCAGGCTCAGTCTGGGAAGAGGCTTGTCTCTGGATACACTCCAAAATCCCATGGCTGTGGAGATCACTGGAAGCATAGGGACACTGATGTACTGAGACACAGGCCTTTGGTGTAAACTTGCTGTTGGAGAGGAGCTTTCACCTCACAGCAAGTAGGCACAGCTGGGACCTGGGCACTGAGGGTAGAGCAACTCTCAAGGACAGGAGGGGGAGCATTGTAGTACCCACAATGGCTCTGCTCGCCTGACTTAGCACAGCGTGGCTGAGCCTGTAGCTGCTGTGTGGAGACCCATGGCTGGGGAATGGGACCAAGCCTGCTCAGCTCCCACATCTGCATGCAGCTGCTGCTGGGTGTTTCTTTCCCTGACCATGGCTCTTCCTCCCATCTCTTCTAGGTTTAAGGACACATTTGTGAACGTTGTGGGACACCGAGTTGCTGAACGCTCCCTCCAGCTGGGCTCCCTTCACTCTGCAGCTGAGGCCCACAAGATCGGCCTTGTGGATGAGCTGGTGCCAGAGGAGAAGCTCCAGGAGAGGGCTGTAGCTGTCATGGCAGAGTGGCTGGCCCTTCCTGGTAAGGGTGGCACCTCTGGCAGAGGAAAAGGGGCTCTGATCTGGGTGGGAAGGACCAGTACTGGGGCTGGTGCCTGGGAGCTATATAACAGTGGTGATTTAAAGGGAAGGTGTGGATGGCTGGGAGGTAGGAAAGCTCAACACAGGCAGCCTTGGGCTAACAGAGATGGGCTTGCCAGTGCCCTGGCACGAGAGGACACTGAGCTGGTTTTGCAGGGCACGTGGCTCCAGCTTGGCTCACCCTGCCAGCCCTGTTGAGTCAATCCAGACGTGCCTGAGCTCCAGATATAAGTTGGATCTCCATGTCTGGCAGTGGAGGTGTTACCCCAGGAAAGCTGCCATGGAGTTGAGGAAACAGGCTGGGTGGCTGCCAGATCTTTGTGGTCTGGAACAGCTCTGCTGAGCTGGGGATGGCAATGGGGACGTGAGGACAGACAGCAAGTGCAGACATCACATGCATGTTTGGGCTGCTTCAGGGCTGGCAACATGTGGTTCCTGGGCTGAGAGAGGGCTCTCCACTGGCCAGGGCTGAATCTGAGCTATCCTATCCCACATCACCTCCTGAGTGCTGCAGGGAGGTGCAATCATATTTCACTCTTTGGCTGCTTCTGGTGGGTACAAAGAGAAAGAGGTGCTCACCGTTTGTCCCCAGGCCTAGCAGATCAGTTGTCTCCCTGCTGAGTGGTACAGATCATCATTTATTGTGTCAGAATTTATCCAGTTCAGCTTCCAGCCAGTGGGTTTTTCTTACACCTTTCCCTGCTGTTTCAAAGAGCCCTTTGTTGTGTGGCACCTCCCCGTTTGGAGGCACCTGCGCGTGGCGGCAGCGGCTGAGAGCCGGCCAGGGCTGCGTACTGTGCACGTTGCCTGTCCTCACTCTCCTCCCTGCAGACCATGCCCGTCAGCTCACCAAGTCCATGATGAGGAAGGCAGTGCTGGACCGCCTGGTGGCTCACCGAGAGGAGGACATTCAGAACTTCATCAGCTTCATTTCAAAAGAGTCCATCCAGAAGTCGCTCCGCAGGTACATGGAGATGCTGAAGAAGAAGAAGAGTTAAGGAGCCAACAGCCTGGGGCCTGGTCCCGGGGACTCCAGGGACCCTCCAAAACGCTGCAGTAGCTGTAGACTTTCACAGTGAAGCCATCTGCAGTGTCAGCATCGGGTGAAGTGATTCCTGCTCCCATGGCTGCCCCAAATGTCCCTTCCCCTTAGTCCCTCTAGAGTGCCTGTCACCACTGCTGCCTTTCCTGAGATCAGGGAGAGCTGCCTGCTCAGCTCCTCCCAGGAACACACAGGGAGAGGGTCTTCACACCGCTGTGGCCCAAGCCTGCTGGTCCTTGGATCTCATCCCTCCTGTCCAACACCTAATTGTGAAATGAGATTTGTCAATAAAGTCTTTGATGAGGTAGGAGATGGATGCTTCATTCCCCAGCCTGCCTGTAGTCGCTGCTTTCTGGCTGGTGGCTTGTCCCCAGGCTCTGGTTCGTGGTGGGTTGGCGTGCTGGGCGTTGCCAGCAGTGACACTTCTCCAAACTGGGACTCAAAGGAGACTGCATACAGGGCTCCTGGATGGGATGGTGGTGTGAGCTGGAGCTGGATCACTGTCTGTGGCAGCAGGAGCTCAAGCCACCAGCTTCACCTCAACCGGAAAGTGATCGCTGACTGCCAGGGCCTGGAGAAGGACAAGAGGTGGGGAAGTGTAACTCAGGGGTTCAGTGAGCCCTGAGTCATGGTGGTGAGGCTGGCAGGGCAGCTGTGATTGTGCTGCCAGAACCTTCTGCCTGCTGGTGGGGAATGTGATAACCCCACCCCAAACATAGCAAACACAAGGCTCCAGTTTTGGCACCTCTCATGAAGAGATGCCCACGTGTGGCCTGGGGTGGGTGCTGGCAGGGGAGCACCTGCCCTCCAAGACTCCCATGTCTCACTTGGGAGTTCTGTGCCAGCTATGGGTGGTTGAAGGTTGGCTTGGAATCTCCCAAGCCCTGGAGACCTGCCCATGAAAGGCCACCAAAGAGCCCTATGTATTTCATCTCTTCCCTACAGGAGCAAGCAATGACCCCAACTCACCCCTTCTGTTTCCACCCACCGATCCTTTGTCACCCTGAGCTCCTTGTTCAGGTGGCTGGAACCAGCTCGAGCTGCTGCTTGCTTCACATCCAGTTTTGTGCTGACACTTAAATGTGGCAGCTACATGGCTGCACCAGGCTGCTTAATCCCCAGCAGACACTGGCAGTGCCCAGCAGACTCACCTCCTCCTGGTCCAGATGAAAAGCACGCTGGAAATCGTAGATAGCAGCTGAATTTGGCACAATGCTTCTCTTCAGCTTGGCACCACACACCACGATCCTGTCAGGGATAGAGCTGCTGGGTCCTTCTCCTGCCCCCACTCTTGGCTGCTGGTGGTGCAGGGTGGGCAGGGAGTCCTGGGGTGCTGGGGAGGGGGACAGAGGTGCTGTGGTGTCACTCACCTGTCGTAGGCACAGTGTGACTTGCCCACGGTGGTGTCGGTGCCGTCGGGGAGCAGCCACCTGAAGATGTCGCTGGTGCGCAGGCGGATCGATGACCAATCGCTCTGCTGCACGTAGGCGCAGTCGGCGTTGAAGTCCCCCAGGAACATGATGTTCTGCAGTGGGGAGAAGGGGGAGCTCATGGTGGCTGGGGAACAGGTCACCCCCACACCAGTCCTTCTGTGGAGGTCAGCTATGGGGCCCAGGGCATCACCCCCGGCAGGGGACAAGGCAGGAGCAGGGTTCCCATCTCATCACCCGTGCACCAGCCTCAGAGTGAGGACTCAGTATGGGTTGAATGGTCTCTGGGACTTAGCACTATCGCCGATGCTGGTGGCACTCACATCTGTCCCCCACTTCCTGATGATGGCCAAGTAGACATCGTAGAGAGCATCGATCTCAGCAACGGCATCGTGCGGGGCTGAGTGCAGCGGCACCAGCACAAACTCCTCCACTTCTGCCAGGGGAGAGGGGTGTCAGCCCCATGGCCACCCTATGTCACCACCCAGCATCACTTATCCCCAGGCTTACTGGTGTGGGGTGCTGAGACCCTCAGGACGAATGGCTCCCGGCTGAAGATATCTTGGGGGTCTTCATATTGATAGGTGTCCACCACGGACACAACATCTGTCCTGTGGGACCAAAGAGATGGTGAGCCTGGGCTAGACATAGCTCCTGTGTCCCCTCCATGGTGTTGGTGGCCCCATGGTGACAGGAGGCAGCACATCCTGTTACCTGTAGATGAAGAGGTACATTTCCTTGTAGTTCTCCCGTCCCAGGGGGCCGCTGATCTCATAGTCGTACGAGGACTTGGACACACTGCAGAGACACAAAGGCAGGATGGTGACATGGTTGATACCATCTTGGAGTGGCCTCAGTATGCCCAGAGGCTGGTCCAGCCATGGGGTTGGCACCAGCCAGTCCTGCTCTGCTGTGTCCATGGCCCAATGTGTCCCAGCAGAGGGATGATGTGGGTCCTAGTGCTCCAAGCCACACTGCTGTCCCTATGACCCCAGGGTGGCTCCTCAGGCACATCTGGCCTCAGGCAGGACACAGGGAGGCTCCTGTCACCCCCTTCTTTGCAGGGACGCGTCTCACCTTCATTTGCAGCAAAGCTAAATTAGGTTAATGAGCACCCTGGGAGCCCGGCGTCACCCTCCCTGCCTTGGCTGCTTTGTGGCCCTGCTGGAGGGGACACCAAAGGTATGAGGACATGGGCTGGATGTACCTGCTCAGTAGCACTCATTGCCTTTCTGCCCAGCTCCATCTTGTCCCCTCACCCAAAATGGGGTCAGCACCCAGCTGGCCAAGGGTCTGCCACCCTGTGATGCCCAGTTTTAGCCCACCCCAGTAGCCCAGTTTCCTCCTGAGCTTCTTACTTTGGAGCATCCTCTGCTGCTGGGTCCATCCCATGGTCTCCTTGCTATACCCAGGGTCCCAGGGTGAGAGGGTCTGTCTGCCCGTGCCCCCTTCATTCCCCATCTCTGCCACTTCAAGTTAGGTTTTGCAGACAGAGCTCTCCAGAACTGTAGTTCCTTCCCATCCTGTGTGATCTGTTGGGATGGCAGCTTTCAGAGGTGGATTGTGCTGCTTGTATCTCCCTTCCCTTCCCTGGATTATTCCTGGTGGTGTTCCAGTGCCTGCTCAAAGCTTCAGCCCAGCATTTTCCTCCTATCCCCCTTCCCAAAACCAAACCCTCTGCTGATGGATTACTTTTTCTGGCCTTTTATTGCTCAGCCAGCTTGGCTGTCCCTGCTGATGCTGGTGTCTCAGCCTGGGCCTGTCCCCACTCGTACCTGTTGAGCTCCTCCATGAGCTGGGTGACAGCACTGAGGTCGGAGTCACGCACCTCCTGCACCAGCACCAGGTCATAGCGGCGCAGAACCTGTGAGCCAAGAGGGATGGTGATGGTGAGAGGGAACCTGTGACCAGCTCAGGGTCACTGCCTTCCACCCATGTCCCGGCTGAGCACCTTGATACATTGAGCGCAGCACCACGGGGACCTGCATGTCTGTTGGGGCCAGGGCAAATGTCCCCATGGGCTCAGAGGGACCATGGGGTATGTGTGACACCCCAACTTGGACCCCACCAAGTCTTCATTCACCCAGGGCACTGGGATGCCATCTCATTCGTGTCCACATCCCCACATACCCCTGGCACAGGAGCCACACTTGGGGTTCGCTCCAGTGTCACCGTGGCACTGTTTTCACTCACGTTGATGATGATGTTTGCCACTCCCTCGTTGGACATCTTGGTGTCACCAAATGACTGAATGTTGAAGGCTCCGATGCGCAGCGTGGCGCTGGCTGGGCACAGGAGAACCACAGCCAGCAGGGACAGTGCCAGTGCTACAGTCCCCATCCTGCCAGGAGTGAGGTGGAGTCTCAGGGAGGCAGCAATGTGACAGAGATAAACTTGGAAAAGTGCTTCGGATTTGGTGATAAAGCAAAAAAAACAACCATGCAGATCCTTCCAAAGTCCTGGTGTATGACAAGGTACCACGATGAGTCCTGCCTGGAGCAGCCCGCTGAACCAGCACGGGGTGTCTACCGGCTCTCTGGTCCCAGGGCAAGCTAAACCTCATCCTGCTGTGGTGAATCCACCCAGCAGTTCCCAGGATCACCCAGCTCTACTCCCTGTCATGATATCTCCATCTCCTGCCAGCCCCAGCCACCACCACCACCAGCACCCTGAGCTGTTCCACATCTTTGATCAGTCCCCACTGCTGGGGTAAGGGAGCAACTCCTCATTCCAGCTCATCCCAGCTCATCCCAGTCCCTCCCGGTTCCCGGCTGCAGTTGCGGAGCCCAGGTCCATCCTTACCTTGCCGAGTGCGCAGCGCGTCTGCCGCCCGGGCGGCGGGAGGGGCGGCTTTATTCCCGGTGGATGTGCCGGCAAAGCAGGATGAGTCGGACACCCCCGTGGGGGTTTTGGCATAGCTTTGGGTTCCTTCCTACATTGGGAAACCAAAAAGCCACAGGGCGGTAGGGCGGGGCTGGCATAGCCACCCCTGTGCTGAGGGGATAAGGGATGGCCGGGAAGGTGTGGCGGTGCTGGGGGCATCCCAGCGGGGCTGCGTGGTCGTGTGGCACTCGAGGTGCTGCAGCTGGGGTGGCACCCCTTAGGTCACAGCATAAGGCATGGTGGCCAGGCACGAGGTGAAGGGTGATGGTGTTGACACGGGTGATTCAGAATGGGTAATTAGAGGGGAGAGAAGGAAATAGAGGGGAGAGAAGGAAATGGTGGGGTGTCCAGTGCCTGGGTCAGGCAAGCTGAACACTGCCAGCCTTGGCAAGAAGGGACAGCTGCAAGCCCCTCCAGCAGCCCCACTGGTGACACAAGGCAGCCCTGGCTGTCACTTAAAGCAGCCCCATGGGTGACCCAAAGCAGCCACGGATGTCACTTAAAGCAGCCCTGCTGGTGTCCCAAAGCAGCCCCAGTTGCCACCTAAAGCAGTCCCACTGGTGACACAAAGCAGCTCCTCTGGTGACCCAAAGCAGCCTCAGCAGGGCTGGTGTCCCTCACACCAGCACATGATGTCACCCCAGGACATGATGTCACCCCAGGTCATGACATCACCCTGGGACATGATGTCAGCCCAGGTCATGATGCCCCCCCAGCTGAGTGAGCGGTGTCTCTGTCAGGGAGCTGGTGGCAGAGCGGATGGGGAGGTGACAGCTGCTCATGTCAGGACTTGCCAGGCTCTGGCGTGCACCGCTGGGTTTCGCATCCCCACACCCAGTCACAGGATGAGTCCAGAGTCCCTCAGTGCCCTGCCTGCACCGAAACCCCCCACAGGAGGCATGAAACCCCCCGGAGCTGACTCATGTCCTCCAGCTCCCCCCACCCTCACCCTCAGCACCCTGTCAGCTAGACAGACTCTGGCAGATGCGGCCCCATGAGCCACGATCCCACACCACAGCAAGGTGGCCAAATCCTGACCAGAGACTCCTGGGTCCTTTTTGGTGTCCCTGCTTTTGCCACTGGCAGTTCAGAGGGGAACAGCACTTTCCAATCCATGGGTGTCTTGATGATGGAAGGGGACCCCTAGCCCCAGGGAATTCCCTGGTTCCAGCCCCAGTGGGACTGCCTTTGGCAGGGAAATGGGGTCTTGGATATGAGAGGTTGAAGGAACCCTCACTCCAGAATTGCAAGGGCTGAAAAGGCTCATTTTTAATGGAAGCAGAGAGTGTGCCATCCCCACAGGACCCCAGAGAGCAGCTCCTTGCAGGAATGGCAGGCAGTTTGGCTGGCATTGGTAGTCCGTGGGCTTCCAGGAGGGATGTAGGTGTGTGCTGGTGTGTCCTGGTAGCCACCAATATAGGGATGGGCTCAGCGGGATTTCAGGGTCACTTCCACTGGGAAATGGTCACTGACAGCCAAAGCCTGAGTGTGGGGGAAAGGAGGGAAGTGGCTGAGCTTGTCTGGGCCCCCCATCACTGGCATAGACCCCAACACTCCACCCCCCAAAATTTAGAAAGTCCCCCAAAATGCTCAAGCAGAGGGTTGCATCAGTGCAGGGGCTGTGGTCATGCCACCCTTGGGTACAGCCTGGAGAATAGGGAGCCCACCCACACTCCCAGGAGGCATAGTGCCAGTGCCAGTGGTCTGGTGTGCCCCAGCCCCTCACTCACATCCTTGTTCTGGAGGTGGAAAGTCATCTGGAAGTTGTTGACAGTGGCGGAACCGGGCACGACGTCCTGGCGCAGAGCGGTGCCGCAGGCGACAATGCTGCCGGGGCATGGTGGGGGCATTAGAGTCCGTCAGTCCCCCCCGTGCCAGCGGCTGTGCCACCACTGCAGTACCCACCGGTCATAGGCACAGTCGGTGGTGTCGGCGACGGTGGTGTCGGCACCATCGGGGATGAGCCACACGCAGGCACGGAGGGAGCGCAGGCGGATGGACGGCCACTGGGCGCTGGTCACGTAGGAGCAGTCGGCGTTGAAGTCTCCCAGGAAGATGATGTTCTGTGGGGCAGCACACCATGTCCCTGCCCGTGGACCTTACAGGGCACTAAGGGCTCCCTAAAACCTTAGGGGGCACCAAGCACAAACAAGCCCCCAGTAATGGCAGCGGAGCCACCCAACAGCTGTCAGCTGGACGTTGCCGAGCTGGCACCGACTCTGGTGGGTGCAAGAGGTTTCCTGTGGGTCATGTCCATCCCAGGATGGCCACTGGGATGTGTGGTGGCCATACCCCAGCCCACCAAGCCTCCCTGGGGAGCAGCTGAGCTCTCCACTACCCCTTACATTAGTTGCCCACTTGTCGATGACATCGGTGTAGACATCGTAGAGCGCATCAATCTCTTCTGCCGCGTTGCTGGGCTCGGAGTGCAGGGGCACCAGCACAAACTCCTCCACCTCTGCCAGAGAGGTGGCTGTCAGCCCCTGGCTTGGGTGCAGTGCACTGGAAGGGAGCAGAATACCCAAGGAACCACCCTAGCCCAAGCCCCTGCTAGCAGCCAGGCAAAGCTACCACAGGGGAAGGGTCAATTGGCTTCCTGTGGTCTGCCTGTCCTCCAGGCTGGAATGCCTAGTGAGGAGCTGTGTCCCTCCATGGGTGGTTTGGGGTTTGATGCTGGTTTCCCATCAGTTTTTCCAAGCCACTGTGGTTTTGGGAAGGAGACAGGGGTGGGAGAGAGCTGGGAGAGTGTGTGCGCCCTGGGGAGGTTCATGGGATGTGATGGCATGTGGCAGGGGATGGCACAGGGTGGGAAATGGCAGGTGATGGGGGATGGCATAGGATGGGAGATGGCATAGGATGGGAGACAGCACCCAGCTGGAGGAAGCAGATAGCAGGATGTGGCACAAGATGGTTGGTAGTAGGTGGCAGGAAATGGGAAACAATGGGAAACAGCTGGGAGAATGCAACTGGAGAGAACACACAGTGGGAGATGACAGAGGATGGGAGGTGATGGGAGATGGTACATGGTTGGAAACAGTAAGTGGTGCTGGCCGTGCTGAGCAGGCACACAGGACCCTTAGGAACCCATGGGTGGGAGAAGCCCCTACAGCAGTGAAGTACTCCAGTGAAGCCTCTGAGCTGGGCTCCAGGGTGCAACCTCCCCCTTAACAGGCATAGATCCAGGCTCAGCCCCATGCAGAAGGGACCTTGTGCCAGGTCTGGGCAGATCCCGACACCAGCTCTGCTCACGTGTGGTGGGTGAGGAGAACTTTACAATGAAGGGCTCCCTGCTGAAGGTGTCTGTCCCACAGGGTTCACAGCCATCATCATAGTAGTAGCTTCCCAGCACAGAGACCATGTCTGATCTGAGGAAAGAGAGCAGGGCAGCCCCACCACAGCCCTGATGGTACTCACCACCCTTTGGGAGCTGCTGAGGTGACAGCAGGTGACACAGTGGATGCTGGACCCTGGCAGCATCCCATACCTGTAGATGAAGAGGTACTGTTCCTTGTAGCTGGTCCGACCCAGGGGGATGCTGACCAAATAGTCATATGGGTATGGGGATGCACTGGGAGTGAGATGCAGAAAGGGTGAGAGAAGGCTCCCTGTGCTCCCCAGCACCCCTCAGGCTCTCTTTGGCCAAGCCAGAGGTGCCCCAGCATGGCAAGATGCCAGCTGGGTTTTGTCCCAGCCTCCCATTTGAAGGTGCCCTGTGCCATCAAGGTCACCTGTTGAGCTTCTCCATGAGGGTCTTCACAGCGCTCAGGTCAGCGTCTCGGACCTCCTGCACCAGGGCAATGTCATATTCTGACAGGATCTGGAGGGACAAGCTCAGAGCTGCTCACCCTTGGCTCATGGAGGCACACATGGGTGCCTGGGCTGCACTGTGGGGGCTCCCAAGGTGTCAACAGAAAGGCAGCCAGGGACTTAAAAGCCCAGGGATTTCCTCTGCCGATTCCAATGTCCTCTGTCTTGGAAGGACCTTGGGGTGACACCATGCCCCTTTACACCCATCTGTTTGCCACCCACCATCCCTGCAGCTCCTTACCTGCAGGCTGCTCTGAGTGAAGAACCTGAGCAGCACCAAGCATCACCCATCTTGGTGATGGGGACCAGCAAGAATGGAGGTGGCCCAGGTGAGAGATGGGGGAAGAGCAGACGGATGGATGGATGCAGAGATGGATGGGTGGGTGGGTGGGAGGAAGGCAGGCAGGCATAGGTGAGTGGATGGGGGTGTGTGGACTAGATTAATGGGTGGGTGGATGCATGGATGGAGAGAGGTCTGCAGAAAGTTAATGTCCAACTGCCCCAAGCTGGGTACATCCCAGAGAGTGACTAGGACAGCTCCTCAACCCCCAGCACTCACAGAGACAATGATATTAGCGATTGTCTGGTTGGACATCTTGGCATCTCCAAACGCCTTGATGTTGAAGGCACTGATCTTCAGCGTGGTGGCCACATGCAGCAGGAGAGCTGCAACCAGCAGTGACAGCATGAGCCTCAAGGATGCCATCCTGCACACAGAGGAGCAGGGATGGTATCAGCACCCCTGGCTGGGGGTGGAATTCAGTACAGAGGACAAGGGTGACCAGTGTATTCCCACTGGCTGTGCTGGGTTCACTGGAGGTGTGCATTTTGCAGTGAACCACCAGGGCCCAGGGATGGTGCTCTCCCATCCAGCCATCCAGCTCCTGCTGACACAGGGCCTTATCATGCCTGTCCCTCCTGGAGGAAGGCCAGACTGCCCATGAGGCTGGGGCAGGTAATTTGCTGGCAAAGAAGGGAACACCGTGTCAGGGTGACACAGAGCAGCTGCTTCCTCCTTCACCATGTTCAGCCAAGACACCTCTCCTGGCTCCGAGGCAAGAGCTAGCAGTGTGCCTCTCCCATGCCTCCCTGGGTGTGTCAGAGACACGAAAGTCCCTCCAGCAGCTGTGCTGGAACAAAGGATAGACCCCCCCCCGACACCTCTCCCTACCTCCTTCCCTGCCCGCAGCATCCTCACCTATGGCATCCTGCCCACCTATTCACCCCCCCAGCGCTGCCCCTGCCCCATTCTCACCCCAGCTGGAGTCTCCCAGAGCTCCCGACCGAGGCAGCACAACAGCTTCCACCAGGGGGAAAGGCATTTGGGAAGCATTTCCCGTGGCACTCGACTCCCCCGGGGTAATATTTCACCAGCTGATGGGAACTGAGCCGTGCCCAAGCTCAACTGCTCTGAGCACTCTGCACCACTGGAAGCAGACACCCAGCTTTTGGCACACCTGAAGCCTGGCTGGAGGAAGGACCTGCTGCCCCCCAGGCTTGCTTTTTCTGCTGCAAATGCTACCACCCAGAGCCCTGCTGTCCCTCCAGCTGGTGATGTGGCAATTTGGTAATGTGATGATTTGGTCACGCCAAAAATTGCCCAAAGCCCCACAGATCCTCCCCGCTCCCGGGAGCACAGCAGCCTAGAGGCTCCTACATCCCATACATCCTGGGTGATGCTCTGAGCTGTGCCCAGGCCCAGCATAATGGCAAAACTAAGCCCAGCTGCAGAAGGTGACATCAGAGAGGAGAGCTGCTGAGGTGCAGGAGGAGAGGGGAGAGGGACGTACCTTTGTGTTGCCCAAGGTCTCTGGAAGGAGAGGGACGTGCACCTGCATTTATGGGGAGGGACACGCTCACCTTGCCAAGCGCTTGCGCAGCCAGGCAGCCTGTGAGGCCGCAGGCTCCATATGGCATTTTTCACGGAAATGAAGGTCTGCTGGGCGCAAGAAGCAACCCTTTCAGCCAGTGCCAACACCTCCTGCCACGGGTAAGACCCAGAGGGTGCCTGAATTAATGCAAATGCCGAGAGAGATCTGTGAGGTGCAGGGAACCCCAGAGACCATGCGTGGGGAACAGCAGCTATCCAGCCCAGGGGTGGGCAGCTCTCACTCATCACCAGCTACAATTTCTCTTAAAAAGTCTTTATTTCACCAACAGTTCCCATCCAGCACCTTGCAATTCCAACAAGCTGGCCCTGGTGGATGCCCAGTGCTGGGGGCTGAGCACAGACCGTCCGTGCCGCTGCAGCCAAACCTGGTCTTTGGGTATGGAACCAAGCCAGGAGTTCCAAAAACTGATGAGTCCCTGCCATGCTGCCCATCCCCAGATCCTCCTCAGGAGGTCACCTGGAGCAGAACACATTCCCAGGGGTGCTGTGTGGTGCTGAGGTGTGGTGACCCCACACCCCACATGCTTCCCCCAGCTCTGCCCTGTGGTCTTGGCTGATGTTCTGGTTCTCTCTTGGCCTCCAGAGGCAGCTTGCCACGTTTCCCAGGAGTGCCACGCCAGGTCCCTGCAGTGTCAGGTGCTCCTTAGGGGCTGTGCTGGGGGAGGCCCTGCCAGCCCCCGCCCCGGGGCCAAGCGCCCCCTAGAGCATGGCCAGGGTCTGTACCACACTCTCCACAGCAGCATGAGGGCCAGGCCCAGACCCTGCCCCTATAAAAGGGCCGAGGCTCTCCAGGCCAGACCCTGGATTAGGCGCACTGAACTAAGGCTCCGTTAAGGGGCAGCCTTCTTCCCCAGGCCAGGCTCCCCATGCAGGTCAAGCCACACACAAGCACCAGGATCACCCTCTGACCGTAAGGGTCAGCCCAAGAGCCAGGCCAAGGCTCCCTAGGTCAACCCCCAGACTGGCTTCCCCAGGGACAAGACCCCTCAGGCCTCATCCCATGCTAAGACCCTTCACGGCTCAACCGCCAGCTCCGCGACATCGCACTGCTCCCCGTCCGCCGCGGGATGTCCGCCAGGGGGCGCAGCCAGCAACGGCGCGAGTGGACGCTTTTTGTCCTTGTGGGGCCGCCGTAGCGCCAGTCCTCTCTGTGCCTCCGCTGCTGGGGGAGGCCGCGCCGCGCCGAGCGGGGCCAGGCCGGGCTGGGCCGGCGGAGAGAGGGGAACAGAGGGGTCTGTTCTCGGTGGGGTTCGGAGCCATGAGCGATATCCGGCACTCGCTGCTGCGGCGGGACGCGCTGAGCGCCGCCAAGGAGGTGCTCTACCACCTGGACATCTACTTCAGCAGCCAGCTGCAGAACGCCCCGCTGCCCCTCGTCGACAAGGGCCCCTCCGAGCTGCTGGAGGAGTTCCTCTTCCAGGTCCCCAAAGACCGTGGCGCTCCGCCCAAGGTGGGCCCCGAGGGCCGGGAAGTTCGAGGGATGAGGCCTAGTGGGGCCCCGAGAGGCCGGACAGTCCCCGCCGGGGCTGGTGGAGGTCCAGGCCCGGGGAAAGCAGGGCAGGCCCAGAAGGCTGGAGACGTAAGGCCAGCTACATAGGGCGTTGGAAGGCCGGGCGTAGCCCCAGGGAGTGGCTGTGAAGGCTGAGGCCCCTAGAGCTCAAGACAGGATCCCTGGGTGGGCCGCTGTTGGAGGCTGAGTGCTTGGGAGAACGGAACAGGGCCCTTGGGATGTGGGCTGCTGTTGAAGACTGAGTCCCTCAGAAGGGGCTGGATGAGGTCCCTCGGGAAGCTGCTGCTGGAGACCGAGGCTCTGAGAGGACAAGATGAGGTGCCTGGGGTGCTGGTTACTGATGTTTTTTTTGGCGAGAAGACTGGCTGGCAGGATCCTGGTGGACTGGTCAGAATTCTGGAAGACCAGACAGGGCCCCAGGAAGTTGTGGTGGTTACTAAAGCTCCTGTGGACTGCCACTAGCCTCACAGTACTGTGACTGGGCCCGTTACTTGACTCATATAATGCCAGGTTGGAAGGGACATCAAGGATATCTGGTCCAACCTTTCTAGGTAATGGAGGAAATGTTTTTCATCCCAGTATTGATGTCAGTTTCATTTCTGAGTTCATGGGCAGCACTCCCAGGTACAACAAGCACCCATGTTGGGTATCCAGGTATTCAAATACAACTTAGAGCTTTTAGGTGGTTTAGGAAGCTTGAATATGTGTGCTGTGCACAAAGACCAAGTTTCTAACACCTGAGGGGAAAGTCTCAGCCTTTCCTGTGCCTGTTTTTCAGTAAAGCAGCTCTTGGTTCTTCAAAAGCCCCCACTGTATTTTGCAGCTATGCTTTTGTTCTCTTTCAGAGACTGAATTCACTTCAGGAACTTCAGCTCCTTGAGATCATGTGCAATTATTTCCAAGAGCAGACAAAGGATTCAGTCCGGCAGATCATTTTCTCGTCTCTCTTCAGCCCTCAAGGAAACAAAGCAGATGACAGCAGGATGGCTTTGTTGGGAAAGCTGGTTTCCATGGCAGTGGCTACATGCAGGGTTCCTGTTCTGGAGTGTGCTGCCTTCTGGCTGCAGGTACAGCTTCTGTTCAGGCAGGGAAGGAGCAGGGGAAGGTGCCATGATGGGTGAGCTGGGGCATAGTGTCACCTATTGCTTGGTGACAGCTGGGTGCAGCCAGGTGCTCCTCCCAGGCTGGTTTAGCTGATATAACACTTAGCTGCTGCAGCTAAGTTCACCTCAGTTCTGGCCTCAGGTCTTTTCCTTTGCTCCAGCACAAGGGATAGCTTTTGCCAGTCCATTTATGTGCTGCACTGGCAGAAGAAAGTTTGGGATTTTTTTTGATCTTTCTTTTTTAATGTCTTTGCACCTGACCCCAACACTCTGAAAGTTTGTCTGGGGGGGTGGGTGACAAACCTAGGAAACAAAACCAGGGCAGTTCACTGTCATGTTACCCCAAGAAGCTGACTTTGGAGTTTGGGAAATAAATTATGCCTTGTGTGTAAGCTTGGGCATGGCAGAAGAGACCAATCTCTCTCCTGAGGCAGGGACACAAAATACCTGTGTCTGGCCTTCGTATCTGTGGATGCAGTATTTCAAGGATCTCCTTTACCTCCTCCTCTGCCTTTGAGATTCTCTACTTGGGAAGTACATCTTTGTCCTGCTGCCTTGTGGGCTGTGCAGAAGTCACCTGCTTTACAGAAAGGCAATACCTGAAACACTCTGCTGGGAGAGAAGAGTGGAAGAAGGCAGACCAGTACTGGTTTTGTGGGTTCCCTCTTTTCTCACCTGGTGAGCCTTAGTGGAGGAGGAAGGGATGTGACCTGGATAGCAGGAGAAGATGCATTACTTTTTTCAGATCACAGCTCTTAAGTGTCATGAGGATTGCACAGATGGGGGGTTTTTTCACATTAAAGATGTCAAGCAGAGCTGAGAAGTTACTGAACTGGTTGTCCTGGTACTGAACTAGTTGAACTACTAAACTGTGTTGCTGAAATAGTAAAAAGAAAAACCTCCATCTAAGTGAAAATACTGATGAGTACAGATGCTGTAAACACAAGATAGCAACATTTCATAGTGTGAAACGGGAGTTTTATTTCTGCCTGAGTGGATCTTTGATAGAGAGAAAACACACATGGTAATTTGGGAAGACCTTGAGACAGCAAAGTGGGTGGGTGGGTAATATGGGCAGGCAGACTTCAAAGTCTGCTCTCTACAGTTGTCTGTGGCTGAGCTTAATCCACATCTCCCTGTGTGCACCTCTGCAGCGAACCCCTGCCGTGTACTGCGTGAGGCTGGCCCAAGCCTTGGTGGATGACTACTGCAACTTGGTGCCAGGCTCCATCCAGACTCTGAAGCAGATATTCAGTGCCAGTCCTCGCTTCTGCTGCCAGTTCATTACATCTGTCACAGCTCTCTATGACCTCTCTTCAGGTAAGTGTTTCCAAGCCCTGTCTTTCCAAGTAAGAACAGTATAACGCAACACAAAATTAACTGTTGCAAGCAGGTTGGCTGCTGAAAACCTCGAGATGCTTCTTGCCCTGTAATTATGGCCAGAAGCAGCTCGGGGGTGTGGCTGTTGCTTCATCTGACACTATAAAGAGAAGAAAAATAACCACTCAGTGGCTGAATCTTTGGTGGTGGAGCAGGCTGGTAATGCCTGGCACAAAGCAGTGTCCTCCACAGAGGGCGTCCCCTGGGAAGGAATGATAGAATGGAATAGAATACTAGAATAGAATTAACCAGGTTGGAAAAGATCTTTGAGATTGAATCCAACCTATCATCCAACACTATATAATCAACTAAACCATGGCACCAAGTGCCTCAGCCAGTCTCTTCCTAAACACCTCCAGTGATGGTGACTCCAACACCTCCCTGGGCAGCACATTCCAATGGCCAATCTCTTTCTGAGAAGAACTTCTTCCTAACATCCAGCCTAAACCTCCTCTGGTGCAGCTTGAGACTGTGTCCTCTTGTTCTGGTGCTGGCCAGAAGAGACCAACCCCCACCTGGCTAAAACCTCCCTTCAGGTAGTTGTAGACAGCAATAAGGTCTCCTCTGAGCCTCCTCCTCTCCAGGCTCCCTCAGCCTCTCCTCACAGGGCTGTGATCCAAACCCCTCCCCAGCTTTGTTGCCCTTCTCTGGACATGTTCCAGCGAGTCAACATCTTTCCTAAACTGAGGAGCCCAGAACTGGACACAGGACTCAAGGTGTGGCCTCACCAGTGCTGAGTGCAGGGGCAGAATGACCTCCCTGCTCCTGCTGGCCACACTGCCTGAAGTTGAGAGGAACGTGGTTGTGTCTTCCCTGGGACAAAGGAGCATTTGCTTTGGTGTTCTGTCCAAACCAGGAGAGTCAGGGAGGGTCTGAAACTGTGACAGTGCAGGAAGGGTGTGTGTGACAGATCAATTAATTAATCCTGTGCTTCAGTGCAACGCTCAGCATCCCCAGCACTAACTTTCCTGTCTTCAGATGACCTCATCCCTCCTTCGGATCTGCTGGAGCTGATTGTTTCCTGGATCTTTGAAGATCCTCGCTTGATCCTCATCACCTTCCTCAACACTCCCATCGCAACCAACCTGCCCATAGGCTTTCTGGAGCTCACCCCCCTGACTGGACTGATCCGTTGGTGTGTGAAGGCTCCCTTGGCTTACAAAAGGAAGAAGAAAGCCTCTCTCTCAAATGGACATCCCCCCAGCAAAACTGCCAAGGACTCAACTGCAGGAGAAGACAGAGATTGCCACCAGCTGTATTCCAAACTGCATCTAAGTGTCCTGCAGGTTCTCATGATGCTTCAGGGGCATTTAACGGAGAAGAACCTTTATGGGCGCCTGGGGTTGATACCCTTTGACCACGTGGTTCCACTTGTTGAGGAAATTAACAGACTGTCTGATGAACTCAACCCTCTTAATGCATCCAAAGAGATTGAACTGGCTCTAGACAGACTGGCTCAGGCTTTGCAGGTGGCCATGGCATCAGGAGCACTCTTGTGCACCAGAGGTAAGTTGTCTACAGAGCTGGCAGAGTCCTTGGTGTAGTTCGTTTCCTCCAGCGTGTGGCTGTTGTGGGAGGGAGTTTTGAGGTGGGGAGAGCAAAAGATCAATGTGCTGACAGCAGAAGTGGTAGTTTGCTGCTCTTAGGAAGTGATAGTGCAGGAAATAGTTCAGGAAGTAAGAAAGGAGAGATCACTGGTGCAGAGCTGAAGATCTGATCCTGCAGCTATACCACAGATACGTTTTATATATAACAAGGGGCTTCTAGCTGGTTATCTGCCATGAAGACAAATGTGACCCCCTCAGAACTGCTTGTAGCTATTGAAAACTCCTTGTTCAGTTGTGTTTCTCTGAGTCTGCCTGCTGGAGGAGCATCCATGAAGCAGACAAACCCACGGGGCGGGTGTGCTAGACAAGCAATTTGAAAAGCAAACAAAAACTCTTCATCTGGAACTTCTGGGCCTTCAGCTCTGCTGTAATGAGACCTCATTACAGTGTGTGCAGTTTCAGTTATACTCAGTAAAGAAGCTGGCTAACATGGCTTTTGTCTGTCTTTCCTGTCTCCAAAACCAGTTCTTTATAAGAGAACTGCAGAGATGAAAAAGCAAAGTGCCTCATCAGCACAGGGGCAGCCAGCCAGCCAGACTTTTTTCCTTGAAAACAGGCAATTTTTAGGCAACCAGAAGGCTTAAAGCTTTCCAACAGCCAAGAGAGTGGCTGCAGAGTGGCCTCTGCCCAAACAGGCACCTGAGGCTTTTGCCCTGGTTAAACTAGTGCTGCTGGTCAAATCTCAGTGGTGTTCTTTCTAATCTTAATCATAAAGTAGCTCTGGCTGTAATAAGATCAGGCAGGAAAGTGGAGTTTCTTGAGCTGCTGGCTGGTTTCAGCTGTGTGGTTTGGGTTTTGTTGGTTTGGTGGTGTGTTTTTTTTATCCTTTGACCTGATACTTTTTGAACACTAGCTCATCCTGTAGAGGTGGGAGTAACTCAGTGCAAGCTGCTGCTGGAATAAGTTATTTCAGTGTTTGGGGAATGCATTTGTCCTCAAGGCAGGAAAGTATTCTCAAGCTCTTCCCAAAAGGACTCTAGGTATGTTGTTAAATACCTTGGTTCTAGCTGTTCTGCTTTAGCAGAAGTTTGAAGGTAGCAAAAGAAAGGTGCAATTTCTACTTGATAGACCTCAGGGCTTAAAAACAACCAGCCAAAAAGACCTCTTTCTTTACACTAAAACCCAAACTGGTACAAAACAGGTGTTGGCTAAGCTTTGGCCTTTCTTATCCTGAATGCCATATTCACAGTGAGCAGAGTCATACCTTGTATTTCCTTTGTCTTAATTACTTCTTCACAGTAGATTTGGTCTTGCAAATTCTACACTGAGGCTTGGTCTGCCTTGAAATGAAGCTGCATTTTTCCCAGCCAGCAGCACAGGTTCAATGGGGAGCAATAATATGCTTGGTGTGGAAAGCCTAGGTGGTGACTGGTAAGGTGGAGAAACATTTTTCTCTCCTATGGAAGTTTTTGGCCCCAGAATGAGATTTTTGGATCTGTTGATGATTGGAGCTTTTTCAGTAATCTCATCTTCCTAAGGAGAAGAGAAGGTTCTGGGGAGACCTTGTAGCTGCATTTTGTTATCTAAAGGGCACCTACAGAAAGGCTGGGGAGGGACTGTTTCCAAGAGCATGTGGCAGCAGGACAAGAGGCAGTGGTTTGACTCTGGAACAGGGCAAGTTTAGGTTGGACATGATTAGGAAGCACTTCAGAATGAGGATATACTGAAACACTGGAACAGGTTGCCCAGATACGTGATGGAGGCCCCATCCTTGACCATAAAGGCCAAACTTGATGGGGCCCTGAGCAACCTGATCTAGTTGGAGGTGTCCCTACTGACTGCAGGGCATGTTGTACAAGATGACCTTTGAGGGTCCCTTCCAACCCAATGCATTCTATGATTCTAAGGAGAGCAGAGAGGAAAATTGCTCTAATTGTGGCTTTACCCTTATTGCTATGTTTTCTGCCCTCTTTCAGATGACCTGAGAACTGTCTGCTCCAGACTACCACATAACAAGTAAGAGACCTTTCTGCTGCTGTGTGGGTTTTGATGCATGTTGTGAGAGACACACCTGAGGGCTGCTGAGACAAAAATCTCTAACACTTTGTGTTTACTTTCTGGAAGTTGGCCTTTACTCATTCCCATAGTTTAGCACAAGGGTAAAGGTGACAGTGCTGGCTGCTGCTTCTCTTGCAAGCTGAACTTCTGCCTAAAGGAGACTTCAGTGACTCCCACCTTGCAGGCGGTTTTGCCCAGCCTGTGTTAGAGCAAATGTACAGAAAGGGAAAACAAAAGGACAGTGTGGAACCTGCCCCAGAGCTGTGCTAGCCCCAAAGCCCTGCTTGTTATACCTCACCCTAAGATGAACAGCATTTTGCTTCTTTCCTCTTTGCAAAGAGAAACCAAGATTTGTTTTTTTAAAGAGAAAGAGCAGGGGGGGTGAAAGTGTTCCATAAGCCCAGGCTGGATGAAGTCTTGACCAGCTGAGTCTAGATCACAGCTATCCGTGCCCATGGCAAGGAAGTCAGAGTAGATGATCTCTAAGGTCCCTTCTGACCTAAGCCATTCTGTGATAATTAAATCCCTGCCCTCTTGCCTCTCAGCAGTGCCATGAGTTGGTTATGAACTGTTCTTAAAGCCAAGCCCTTGAGCGAGAGCCACGGCGAAAGCCTTCTCTAATCCGCACCCCTCTCTGATTTTTCTCTCCACAGCCTGCTCCAGCTGGTGATTTCAGGTCCAGTACAGCAACCAACCCATGGGGCTCTGCCACCAGGATTTTACCCTCACATCCATACCCCTCCTCTGGGTTACCCTGCTCACGCAGCTCACCCGGCGCTCCCGGCCCATCCCGTGCAAACGTTCATACCAGGAATGACGTTCCCGTACCGCCCCATCCGCTAGAGTGCTAGGACTGCAGAGTGGCTCCTGCTCCCCCTTAGCTCAAGGGAGCCTTGCAGATGAAACCAAATGCCTTGGGAAGCACATTTTCCTCTTTGGTGTAGAGCTGAGCAGTGCTTGCCCGAGGGATCAGCCCTTCAGCAGCGGTGAGGACGTGGGTGAGGATGAGCAGGCTGCAGTCAGCTTGGATGTGGGATGCAGATCCTAAGGCAGATCACAGGGACTAAAGGAGGGGCTGGGAAGAGGCAACAGAAACCTGAACCCTCTGCAGCATGTGGAATTTTTTTGGACCCACATTGTTTCATATCATCACCAAGGATGTGCTCTTCCTTAGTGGTGTTTTTTCAGCAGCCCTGATCCGATTACAGCACAGGGAACCCAGCAGCTCTTGCTCCAGGAGGGCCAGGAGGAAAGGTGTGAGATTTCTCAAGCTGCTCCACTCCAGCCTGCTCATTACTTTGTAAATGTTTGTATCTATGGCTACAGAGTATGGTGTACACTGTATATTTTTGGAACACAAATGTTTGTTTCAGAAGCACAAGGTAGAGTAAAGCAGCACTTCCTATTAAAGGAGACAATTTAAGAAGCATAAAATAATCCTGCCATTTTGTCTTGCAGAAAGTCCAGCTTGTTAAGCCTGTGCCAGGGAGGGAACCATCTTCCAGGCTGGGGAAATGCCTTTTTTATGTGCCTCAGTCATTTTTGAAATATCTGGTGTGTTTGTTTAATGCTCAGTGGAAACCTGGCCAGAGGCTAGCTGTGGTGTGCAGGCCAGGCAGGAGCATCCCGGGAAGGGTGGCAGAACTTGGTGCTGTTGGCACTACAGCAAAGCATGCCTTCTGCTTCCTTCAACTGAGCTCTTCTCTGTCATTATGCAGTGATGCTCTGAGCCCCTGCTGCTGGGTGAAAACAACAAAAAGGTTATTTCTATACATTAGTGACTTCACTAAAGACTTCCACTGCTGTCCTCATCAGAAGAGATGTGGTGACTGTGGTTAGCTGGCCACCAAAACACAGGGCAGATTAAGTGGAAGCTGGGAAAGTCTGATTTGAATGAAACAGCTAAGAAGGAAACTGCTTTTCCTTCTCTGGAAAAGGAAGGTAAATAAAGCATATTATTACAATATCATTATTAACTTTTAGTCATCCCTGAAGCAGGCAGGCAGGTAGATTGATGATTGCTGTAGGTCCTTTCCAGATGAAATTTTCTCCTCTTTTGTGGTCATCTTCTGTTTTCATCATCTTCCTTCTCTTCTTCCTTATTCTTCTTACTGTCCTCTCCCTTCCTCCATCACTTTGTACAGCTTCAACAAGGTAAAATCCTTAAAAAAACCCAAACCCAAGTGATTACCAGGGTGGTGCCCTAGCAGTTTCACCAGTTGTCCCAGTGCCCCTTGCAGTGTAGGATTAGGGGAAACTGGGGCGGAGGTGAGTGATCAACCAGCGTCCTGTTTCCCGAGTCCTTTGTGCCCAAGCACGCCTCGTTAATTAAAAATCCCATTGATTAGCCGCGGTGGCCGCTCCGCGGTGGCTGCTCCGCGTTGCGCTGCTCAAGGCTTGGCTCGGGAGAGCGAGCGTGTGCGCCTGCGCAGCTTCCCTCGTCACGTGCCCTCGGCCAGCCTATAGGGAGGCTTCTTGCTGCGAGGTGCCCGGGCACAGGAAGTACCCGCAGGTGTCCGTCGCGGCCGCCGGCCCGTCGCCCGCTTCCGCCGCTCGGTATGCGCTGAACCGACTCGCCCGCCCCGCGGCGCGCCCGCCGCCACTCCGAGGTGAGCGGAGAAGCGCGGTGGGGCCTTCAGAACCGAGCAGGGGATCGCGGTTGTCATGGCGGCTTACCTCCGGGACGGGTCCGGCCGGGCCCGTCCTGGGCGCAGGTCGCCATGGCAACTCCAGCCCCCAGTTCCTAGGCCGATCCCCTCGGGCTGCCCTGTTCCTTCACCTAGTAGACTCCGAGTTGCGTTCGGTCGCTCAGCCAGCAGCGCAGGGGCGGCTGCAACATTAATGCGTCTCCGTTTCCTTTCCCACTCTAGCAGAATTTCCCTTGGGAGGGCCGGGAATGTGTCCTACGTCGCTAGATCCAGCTCTTTTCTCTTGCAGAGGAGCTCTCTTGGCTGCTTTCTGTCCCCTGACAGCCCGGGTCACGGCTCACAAACATCCTTCTCTTTCCCAGCTTGGCTTCTCTGTGCTGTACAGAAGTCTCTGAAGCAGCCTGTAGGGCTTCAGTAAAGAGAGAGCCGTTGCTCGGCTTTGTATCGAAGTAGTGTAAGAGCTGAATCGCTTTACAGCTTGTATCTTGAATTTTTAATGGCTTCTGATCAAACTGAGCCTTAAATGTCCCAAAGGCTTCGTGGCACAGTGGTTCTTGCTTGGCATGGTGGGAGTAGGCTTTGCCAGAAGTGTGCCTGTTGCTGTGCCTGGTTCCTTGGGCTGTGCAATGGCTGGTTATACCTGTGGTGTGTCTATATGGTGAAAATGACATTTTCATTTCAGAGGCTGCCAAAGCAGCATGCTGAAATTGCTGATTTGTTTCCTCTCCTAATAACCAGGGTGGTGTCCTTGCCACAGGAATTACTGGGTCCAGCCATGAGCTCTTAGACATTCCCCCTTGATTATAGATATCAAATAATCATCAAGCTGTTTAAATATTTATGTTTACTCTGGAGTTTGACCTTTGTTGTAGTTTATCCTGCTTTTGTTATGCTGCAGCACCTCCCAGTATCAGCCAGCCCCTGCTAGGTGACTGTGGTGAGCGCCCCTGAACCTTGGCCTTGCACTGCACTATTTTCTCCTCTCTTGAGAGTTGCCTGGGTGCAGCTGAGTGTCTGACCTTTTATTGACAGATAAATAGAGGCATTAAATACCTGCAGCTAGCCTAGACCAAAGGCTTTTTAAATGTGTGTTTTTCCCAGGTGTGTTTGTTCTGGTAATTCCCAGTATCCTGTTTTGACTGCAGCTGCACAGCACACTGATGTACTCAGGCAACTTGCTTCTGAGAGCATCTTGGGGTTTGTTTTGGTTTGGGTTTTTTTTTCCCTCTTGCAGTGGATAACACAAACAGGAAGTGTTTGCCTTTCTCCAATCTACATTCCTTTTTTATCTACCCACTTACAGACTTCATCTGCCATTTTATTAGCCTTTTGGTGTTGTGTGAGATTTCTACAACTGTGAACAGCTTTAGATTTTCCTGTCCTGGAAATCTATGCCCTGTCCTCAATGATCATCAGCCAGTTTTGTTGCAAATCTATTTCTCTCTTCTACTATCTAGTTTTTGTGAGTGGTGAGTGGGTTATAGCTGCAATCTCCTTTTATTATGCATTCATCCTAGATTTGCTTCCATTTAGCTGCCATAGGCTGTCCTGAGTCCATCTGAGTTTCCACAAAAGCCTTTACTGGGAGGACAATTAGGTTAGCTTTTGGGGAATGCTAGTGCATGCTGGTTTCCAACTAGACCAGCTCCCTCTAGGAATAAACTCTCACAGATTTCTCAGAAGTGAGGCTCTTTTTAAACAAGCCCATAGCTCTCTCCCAACCTTCTATAATTACTGTGAACTCTTCATTTGCACTGGAGCCACCCCCCAGTCAGAAGCAGTGGTATTGGGTACTGCTTGATGCCAGGGTTTTGAGCAGGTGGGTTTAACTTGCTGGCTAAAAGCAGCAGTTCTGTTATGCCTTGAATTAATCTTGGTAGAAAATGAAGCCCCATAGAGCAGCAAGTCAGTCTCGTTCTAACAGGCCTGTGAAATTGCTGCTGCTGCTGTTTCTCTTAGCTGGTTGCTTGATCTGTTTAAAGTGAGACAACTTAACATGTCTGAGTGATCACTGAGGAGCTGTCCTGTCACTGCCCCCCTAAAACCTGTGGCACTCTTCATTGTCCTTTCTTTTCCTGAACCAGAGTGCCATCCTTGTGGCTTTTGGTATCTGGGCTGGCCTCAGGTGTCACAAAACCTTGTGGGAACTGCCAGTGGAATGCAGAAAAATGGTTTTATGTAGTTTGGAGCTCCAAGAGCCTTTAACCCTGTATATTTCTTTTTGTTAATGAAGTCTGGGACTTTTTTCATGTCTGCTATTTTTTTCCCAGTAAGGTTGATCTTTGTTTGCACTTGGGGGTGTTTATTAATGGTTACAAATATCTGAAGGGTGTGGGACAAGAAGAAGGGAACAGATTCCTTTCAGTGGTGCCCTGTGAGAAGACAGGGGGCAACTGACACAAATTGGAACATAGGAGGTTCCACCTCAGCATGAGGAAAAACTTCTTTGCTGTGAGGTTGTGAAGCCCTGGAGCAGGCTGCCAGCTGAGGCTGAGGAGTCTGCTTCTCTGGAGACTTCCAAAACCTGCCTGGATGCATTCCTGTGTGACCTGCTCTGGCAGGGGTGGTTGGACTTTATGATCTCCAGAGGTCCCTTCAAACCCCTGCCATTCTATGATTTCTTCCTGGAGGGTTGTTTCTTTATGGGGGTGGGATGTATTGTGAATATAGGTGCTGGGTTGGTGTAGTCTGGTAAGTTGGTGTTAGTATCTTAGCCCATCAGCTGGTGTGAAATGATGGTCTTGCCGCCCAGGAAGCCACCTCCTCTCTTTATTCCTGGTTATTTTTCACCTCTCCATCCCCAACCCTGGCCACTCCTAGCATAATTCATGGAATGAGCAGGAGCAGGTGAAGCTGTGGTTGCAAAGGCTGACTCTAGATGACAAATACCTGAGCAGTTACAGGTACAATGCTGGGGACTTCCTCGTGAGTGGGGAGCTGAATCAGAGCCCTTCCAGCTCTGCCCTCCTGCTCATCACAGGCTGCTGGCCTGGAGGCAGCCTTTGGTGATGAACAGGGCTCCCTTGGGTGACTCGGTGCCATCCCCCTGCTGTTGTTAGTGCTTTGTTCCTCTGGTGTTAAGATGCTTTTAAAGGAACAATTGGGCTAAGCTGGCCAGTGTAAACTCAGAGAAAGCTCTGTCTTAGCTGAGCATCTCTTCTACAAACTCGAGTTAAGTGCGGTCTGCAGTCGCTGTTAGGGAGGCAGGGTCCTGCCTTCCTGTGCCTTTAACCACTCGCAGCCTGTCTGATGGCTTCAGTGCAGGGTGTTGCAAAACCCCTAGAGCTTCTTGTCTCGTGCCCTGTCCTCCCACCCACACTTTCCTCCTCACAGCAAGGTGGGAATGGGAGGTGCTTAGTTTTACAGTTTCTCCTTTTCAAGGTATTATTGTGGCTGCAAGAGCAGACATCTATGCCAGAATCCATGTGAGGTGTTAGCAGTTTAAGACAGGAGCAGTGGAGTGGGGGCAGGTGTTGAGTGGAGCCTGCTGGAAAACACCACTCAGAAAGAAAAGGAGAAGGAGCCATGTTGGCTCAGAGTTTGAGTTCAGGATCTTGGGGAGGTGCAAGTTTGGGGCACTTCTCTGCCAAGGAGGGAAGGAATGGTGGTTTGGGTTTTGTCCCAGGTCTTGTTTTTTTAAAGCACCTTGTTTGCAACAGCCTCTACAAAGTTACTTGTCTCCTGTAGTGGTGGAGATCACAGTATCACAGTATCACCAAGGTTGGAAGAGACCTCAAAGGTCATCAAGTCCAACCTGTCACCACAGACCTCATGACTAGACCATGGCACCAAGTGCCACGTCCAATCCCCTCTTGAACCCCTCCAGGGATGGTGATTCCATCACCTCCCTGGGCAGCACATTCCAATGGCAAACAACTCTCTCAGTGAAGAACTTTCTCCTCACCTCAAGCCTAAACTTCCCCTGGTGCAGCTTGAGACTGTGTCCTCTTGTTCTGGTGCTGGTTGCCTGACAGAAGAGACCAACTCCCTCCTGGCTACAAGCCCCCTTCAGGTAGTTGTAGACAGCATTGAGGTCTCCCCTGAGCCTCCTCTTCTCCAGGCTAAGCAACCCCAGCTCCCTCAGCCTCTCCTCACAGGGCTGTGCTCGAGGCCTCTCCCCAGCCTCATTGCCCTTCTCTGGACACGTTCAAGTGTCTCAGTGTCCTTCTTAAACTGAGGGGCCCAGAACTGGACACAGGACTCAAGGTAAGATGGAGAAGGAGGGGACAGGGCTTTATCGAGCTTGGTAATGAGGACAAGTGTGGGAAATGGAGGCAGCTCGGGTTCCCCTCTGCTAGTGTTTGTACTACACAAAGCTGAATCCCTGGCAGGTTGTTTTTTTTAGTCACTACATAGGTTTTGTGCGTAGCTGTTTGCTCTGACTCAGAAATGGCAGCGAGCCTGCATGTGTGATGAGTCGTTTGGGGTGGGTTTGTTGTTCCCCGGAGGAGCAGCTGCCTCTTGGAAACTTGCCGTGTTCAGCACTGGCGAGGTCCTGGAGCTCTCCTCTGCCCAGCTCCTGGTTGTGAATGTGGCTCTTTTGTGACCCTCGGGTTTGAGCTCCCTGCAGTGCTCCCGTCTCAAAGCAGATTTTCTCTTCTGCGTCTTAACAAGAAAAGATTTAGCGGCGAAGCCCTCTTAGAGATTCCTGTTGGCCGCTCCCGCAGGAGTCGCCGTATCTGGGGCAGCAGGAAGCCTTTTGCAGCCTGCATGAGAGAGGCTTTATCCTGGCACCGGCTCCTGCGAAAGCCAGGGCTCCAGGAATGCGTGTACCAGGAGCTGCAGGGTGAAGGAACAGCTCAGGAGGCATCTCACATGCAAAACACTGACACTCCTGCTGCTGGAAGGCCGGCAAGGCAAACCTGAAGCGTGCAGGGGCTCAGGGATACCACTGGGAAAGCATTTCACCACCAGTAAGTGTTTTCATTTCAAGTGAGTGAGTGCTGCTTGCTGCGCAGGTGGAACTGCATTTTGCCTTTTTAATATCCTCTTGGGGTCTGTTTCAAATCCTGCTCCTTCGTGGCAGGAGGCCAGAGTGTTAATTGCTGGGGTTCTGTGGGGTTTGGCTTCCAGGTTTTGAGTGCTGTGGTGTGCGTGCCTCGGGCTGGGTGTAATGGAAAGGGAAGTGCAGAGCTGGGGCTGAGGCTCAAGTGCGTTTCACAGAGTGATGTTGTCAGGATCTCGGAGCTGAGGACAAATTGGCTGAGCAGCGTGGGGTGAGCCTTTGGGAGGAAGGCTGAAAGCCAGGATGGGTTTTCCCAGGTTGTGTGCCACAGTGCTGCCTTCCTGGCTGCCTGAGTCCAGTGTGCTCTGGCCAGGCTCTCACAGACAGTCTCACAGACAAGGAGGATTTAATACCAGATGGACTTGTTTGGCATGTTTGGGGTTCATTGGGGTTTGGATTTAGCAGGGTGATACTCAACACACTGAAACCACAGGACAAGCATAGCACAGCAACTGCAGTGCACACTGGAATCCAGACACAAATGTCGTGTCTGTTACTGGTTTCTGTATGCTCACCAGAATGGTGCTCAGCACCTGCAGTCACCAGGAAGGGACATGCAGACTGAAGCCAGCTCAGGCTCTTTGCTTCCTTCAAAGTTTTTGTACTTTATTTTTATACTTTGAGCTCAGCCTTGTATCTGCTTTCCCCATGCTTGCCTGGCTAGCTCAGGAAGACATTGTTCTTTGTTAGTTGTCTCTGAGCACCTGACAGTTCACTGCTGCAGCTGTTTATCTAAACCCAAGGTTACTCTCCAGTCTCCCTGCCTCTGAGACAAATTCATCTTTCTTTGCAGCACTTTCTTCCCCAAGCTCACTGGTTTTTGCCCTCCTCCACTGCAGGGGTGTACTGGTTGTGCACACTGCCCTGGATGAATTTACTGGGGAAGAAAGTCCAGGCACTGTCAAAGTCTTTTCTCCAGCCTGATGTCCTGGAGAGAAGTTCATTAGAGCCTGGGGGGTGCTTGGAAGCAAAGGGGTTGCACAGAGCAGGGCTGGGCTACTGGCATATCTTCAAGATCATAGAATCAACAAGGTTGGAAGAGACCTCAAAGATTATCAAGTCCAACCTGTCACCCAACACCTCATGACTACTGAACCATGGCACCAAGTGCCATGTCCAGTCCCCTCTTGAACACCCCCGGGGATGGTGACTCCACCACCTCCCTGGGCAGCACATTCCAATGGCCAATGACTCTCTCAGTGAAGAACCTCACCTTGAGCCTAAACTTCCCCTGGTGCAGCTTGAGACTGTGTCCTCTTGAACATCTTCTTGAGATGTGACAGCCTGGGAGATTGTACAGGAGGAAGGTGGATGAAGAGGGCACTTTTTTGTCTAGAAGGAACCTGCTGCTGAAGGAGTTTAAGACTGGAAGTCTTGTGCTAGTGTATGTCCCTGAGTGACCAGGGGACTACAAGGGGCTCCAAGGTGCTGGTAGACATGACCAAAAAATCACTGTGCCTGGGTGAAAAGGTGTGATAAATGGCATAGTCTAGTGTCCAGACCCTGTTGGCAGCCTTATCAGTACATTAGTTTCAGACCAAGGCATAAAATCAGTCATTTTATCCTGGACTGCTCATTAAGAGTCTCATTCGCTCCAAACATCTGCTTCTGCTGATGCAGGGAACGGAGCGATGGCAGCCTTGGGCAGCACTCCCCTGGGATGTGATTAATGGCTCAGAAAGGGAGGTGGAACAATCTCCATTCTGCTCAGAACTCTTAACTCCAGGCTCTGTTGGTTTGCATGCCATACCAGGAATGAGGAGAATCATCATCTGGGGTTTGTGTGTTGCTTTGTTGTCCCAAATGAACCTGCATGGGGTTCCTGGAAGGAGCAGGAGCATCACATGGGATAACTGGAGTGTAACAAATAGCACCTAGAGGTAAGCTCCTATTGCACACAGGGCAGAGATTGTTGGGCTGGTGCAGGCAGCACATCTAACACCCCAGCTTTGCAGTTGCACCTTTGGGTGCAAAAGTATTAGTCTGAGTCCAGGCAGGGTGCAGAGATTTGCTCCTCACTGATGTTAAGTGGGGCTGTGGACTGGAGCAACCTGACCTAAGATGGGCTGAACCCTGAAGGATCTTCTCAACCTTATTTTTATTCTGTGATCAGACCTGAAGCAGTATCTAGGAGGGATCAAACCAAGTATTTAAATACTTCCAAATTCATCTCCTATTGCTTTGATAGTATTGCCCTAAGTCCTAGAAGCACCTCTTTGAGATTCTTGGTAATCAATTCATGATGCTTTCAAATCCAGTGACACTTTTATTGTATTAAGTGAAAAGAGCTTGCTAATGGGTGTCTGTGTGGAGCACTCCCTGTGAGACCAGTAACCTAAAAACACAGTAAGCTGAGAATGAAGTGCAGAAGGGAAATCTTCACTGCTTTGTGGGAATTAGACCTTTGGCTGGTTCAGATTGAATGGTTTAATATAAATCACATCCCCAGTGGCAGATAGCATAAAGTAGAGAAAGTTGTGAAAACTCCTGCTGGTCCTTAGGATAGGATAGGATAGGATAGGATAAACCAGGTTGGAAAAGACCTTTGAGGTCATCAAGTCCAACCTATCATCCAACACCATCTAATAACTAAACCATGGCACCAAGCACCCCTTCCAGTCCCTTCCTAAACACCTCCAGGGATGGGGACTCCACCACCTCCCTGGGCAGCACATTCCCTTGGCCAATCTCTCTTGCTGGGAAGAGTTTCTTCCTAACATCCAGACTAAACCTTCCCTGGCACAGCTTGAGACTGTGTCCTCTTGTTCTGGTGCTGGTTGCCTGGGAGAAGAGACCAACCCCCACCTGGCTACAACCTCCCTTCAGGGAGTTGTAGACAGCAATAAGGTCTCCCCTGAGCCTCCTCTTCTCCAGGCTAAGCAACCCCAGCTCCCTCAGCCTCTCCTCACAGGGCTGTGCTCCAGGCCTCTCCCCAGCCTCGTTGCCCTTCTCTGGACATGTTCAAGTGTCTCAATGTCCTTCTTAACCTGAGGGGCCCAGAACTGGACACAGGACTCTGGGTCTTCTGTTCAGGACTCTGGCCCTGCTATTTGCAGCATGTCATGGGCTGTGCAGAGGACCCAGATCTTGGGTGTTCACCCAGCTATCTGAAGAGCCAGAGGCTCTCACCTAGGACTGAAAAGAACTGATTTTTGCCTGGGATTTCTCCTGGTCATAGCAGCCACCTTCTGCAGCTCCTGCAGCAGGCCAGGGAGGAAGGTGCACAGGGCTGCTCTTCCAAAACCTTGTGGCAGCAGACAGTGCCCCAAGAGCGTTCTTGAGACGTGCAGGAGCGCTCGGATTGGGTCACGTCACGCGGCGCGGACAGAGAAGTCCCTGCAAACACAACCCCTGCTGGGAAACTGCTGTCTGCATTTGAGGGGAGGGGCATTATCCTCTTGAACAAAACAATCATGGATTACTTTTTTAAGGCTGGCCTCAGCTGCAGGATAAGGCATAATGCTTGCCCAGCTCTTTGAGAATATAGTGTTAAATAAACATGAACTAATCCTCACAAGAATGTGTCCTCTGCTGGCTCTGCCTCTCCTGCAGCAGCTGCTGGCCAAGTCTGCTCCTAGGCCCTTGTCTTTTCTTCTCATGAGCAAAACCATGACTCTGTCGTGGTTATTTCGCTTCCCCCTGATGTATTAATGCCCAGAGGGCTGGCAGAGAAGGGCTGCTGCCTTACAGGAGCATCAAAACTTCTCCAGAAGAATAAAATGTATGAGAATGAGCACTGCTGCTGCAAACCTGAGCACTGCCTAATGCCCACTAATGAAGTGATGCAGCAGGGCTTGGAGCTTTGCCACAACCAGAGCGGCTCTGGCTTAATGTGACTGCTTGCTCCTCCCTCCTTTCCCTTCCCTGAAGCTGATCTTAGGCTACCCAAGCTTTTGACTCTGGTCTGGGAACAATTTTGCCCTCATCTCATGATCCAGTGGTGGGTCACTGGTCTGAAATGGCTCAGCAAAGGGGCTAGCAAGGCTGGGAGGAGAGGGTGGGTGGGACTGGGGTCCCCACTGCTGCGACCTCAACGAGCAGGAACAAATCAGCTGCAGCAAGGGAACATTCCCTTGCTTCAGGGTCCCACAGGGTAAAGCTGAGGCATGATAAAAGGTCACCAGGGGCTGGTGGTGGGGAGTGTATCACTGCTTCCATCCAAAGTCTAACCTCAGAGGGCTTGAGCCAGTTCTGGGAGTGTAAAATTAGTTTTAAAAGCAGCAAGGAGGTGTGTGGGGTTTCTAGGTGCTTCAGTTGTTTTGAACCCAGCATCTGAACCAGTTGTGGAAGCTGTGGGCTGCTTGGTAGATGTTCATCCCCCATCCTAGAACAGGCTGTGAAATAGCTGTGGTTCTCTTTAGGGACCTCTTTGGAGAAGAACAAGCAATCCAGATCAATGTATGGGTCCCCTTGGATGCCCTTCTCAGGAAGGTGTGTGGGACCAGTCACTGGGAGGGAGGCTGTGTCTGGGAAGGATCCCTTGCTTGACAAAACACCAGCCCATGTCATCTTTTTCAGGAGCTGTTGGAGAACATCTTTGGACCTCTGCTCTGTTAAAGCATTTTGCCATTCTTTCTACCTGGGGGGAGAAGGGCTGGCAAAATTTCCTCTAGACCTTAATTGTATCCCTTCTTCTGTTGCTCTGTGGGCTGTTTGATGTGTTCCAAGTCACACACAATCCAGTGGAAGAGCTCCTCCTTCCTCCCTGGGAGATCCAGGCAGATGAGCCTAGAGGTGTTATGCTGCTGTCTGGGAGGATGGTGGATGAGAGCTCACACTGTTCCTGTCAGCAGTGCTGATTCCTTCTCTTTCAGCACTGACGTTGAGTTCCAAGGACCTCAGCACCTGGGGACTCTGCTCTTTGGCCATCACCATATAGTGCTAACTGGGAGTTGCTCTCTACCAGTTCATCACAGAATCACAGAATGGTTTGGGTTAGAAGGGACCTTAAAAGATCATCTAGTTCCAGTGCCCCTGCCATGGGCAGGGACACCTCCTCCTAGACCAGGTTCCTCAAGGCCCCATCCAACCTGGCTTTGAATGCTTCCAGGCTTGAAACCTCCACAAATTCTCTGGGTAACCTGTTGCAGTGCCTCACCATCCTCATGGGAAGAATTTTTTCCTAATGTCTAATCTAATCCAGCTTCTTCACTCTGAAGCCATTACTCCTCATCCTGTCACTCCATGGCCTTGTAAAACCTCCCCAGCAATCCTGCAGGCCCCTTCAGGTACTGGGAGGCTGCTCTAAGGTCTCCTTGAAGCCTTCTTTTCTCCAGCCTGAACAACTCCAGCTCTCAGCCTGTCAAGGAACTGCAGAAAGAAGCTGGATTGTGGAGTTTAATTTAGGGGTGGGCTGTGGATTTTATGGCTTAGCCTGGTTTTCCCTTTGGGGTGCATGAAGGGAGAGCAGTCACACAGGGCTGTGTGCTGCCCTGCGGCAAACCGGGACATTGCCTGTGCCTGCCCCTTTCATGTGCCTTTGCCAGTCAGTGTGTGTCAGGGAGGTGATGTGATTCCTGCTTTGAAACTGCTCAAATGGCACATCTGGCCCCTTTAAATCTGCTCCTTCTCCTGCTTGAGTTTCAAAGGCAGAGCAGTGGAGAGCTGAGCAGCCCTTCCAGCAGGAGGTGCACGCAAAGCTGCTGCCGGCAGCTCGCCCCTGTCGCGCAGCATTTCCAAGCCAAGGTTTTGGCCCCTTAAAACAGGGGAAAGAAAGTAGAACCAAAAGCAAATTATCTTTTAAATGAGAGGTAGCCACCCTTTTCTCTTTGCATCCTGCTCTGGTGGTTTTACCTGGGACTAGGAGTGCTGAGGTGAGAGAGACAAATCTGTGGACAGAGAACTGCAGGTAGCCCCTGAAAGAGTGCAGAGTCCTGCAGCTGCCCTGTCTCTGCCTGCCTTGTTTGCAGTCTGTGCTCAATCTCACAGGGGCTTTGTCCTGCCTAAAGCCTGTTCTTCATTCATGCCTCTGTGCTGCAAATGCTTTTACAACCACTTCAGTTGTTGCTTGCTTCTTTCCTTCCAGTACCTTGTTAAAAGAGGCTGAAGACATCAGAGTGAGCATCCTGCACGAGGTCAGCAGGGCCGTGGGTTATTTTCATCCTCCTTCAAAACTCGTGCTGCCAGGAAGAACTTTATTGATAAGAGAGACTGATACTGAGAACCTGCTGCTGCCTTTGTGCAGACAGCTGACTGAAGCTGAGGGTCAGGATCTGTGCCTCCTCATTCCTAATGTGTTCCCAACTCTTCTCTTGCAGGCGTGAATGACAGAGGAGGTGCCCCCGGCTGCACTGACGGACGTAAACCTGCGTCTGCTCTGCCACGATGACATAGACAGGGTGAAACAGCTCTGTGGTGACTGGTTCCCAATAGAGTATGTAACTGGTGCTCTTGAATGTCTTTATCAATGATCTGCATGAGTGCATCCTCAGTGGGTTTGCAGATAACACTAAGCTGGGAGGAATGTTGATCTGCTGGAGGGTCAAAAGGCTCTGCAGAGGAACCTGGCCAGGATGGTTCAATAGGCTAAAGCCATTGGGATGAGATTCAACAAGGCCAAGTGCCAGGTCCTGCACTTGGGTCACAACACCCCCACGAATGCCTCCAGGCTTGGGGCAGAGTGGCTGGAAACTGCCCAGCAGAGAAAGACCTGGCAGGGAGAAAGACCTGGCTGGAAATGAGCCAGCATGTGCCCAGGTGGCCAAGAAGGCCAACAGCATCCTGGCCTGGATCAGCAGTAGTGTGACCAGCAGGAGTAAGGAAGTTCTGGTGCTGTACTCAGCGCTGGTAAGGCCACACCCTGAATGCTAGGTTCAATTTTGGCCCCTCACTCCAAGAAGGACATTGAGAGGCTGACCTCTGTCTGTCCCACATCAGTTCCCTAGACCCCCATTTGTGCCTGCACAGGACTATGGAGCTTCCCTGAGGGACAGACAGAGCTTTCTGCCTTAGAGCAGCCAGTGAAGCTACAGCTGTAGCCTTGAAGGCTCTTTTTTCCCCCTTTAGCTTTGTTGGGAAGGTTTATAGAGGATTTTAGTGGATTATAATCAATGTTGCACAAAATGTAATAAACCAGGAAAGGCAGTCATAACATTTTGAATGTGCAGCTTTCTTGTGAACACAAGGTGTGCTGAAGTCTCATGTGGAAGTAAATCAGAGTACCCTCATTTCCCTTCCATAGCTGCAGCAGAGCTGGAGGCTGGGGATGTGATTTTGGGGTACAAACATGCAGTGGGTTTTTTCACACATGTATCAAATTAATGAGATCCTCTTAGATGAGGGCAGATGGATCTTGCATTTAAAAATAACTTGCTAAAGATGGAAGTGAGAGCTCTGGGCAATGAATGTAAAAGGGAAGTGTGGCTGTCTCAGCAAGGCAGGAGGCTGTTACAGGAGCAGCCTGCATTGCTGCTTGGATGCAGCTGAGAGGAACCCTGCTACCACATGGGGTGCAGCAGCTGTCTGGTGTTCACTGCTGCCACACCACAGTTCAGGCAGGAAAGGTGATCAGCTTCTTCACCTAGATTTCATGGGATAAGCTAAATTAGTAGCACAGAAGGAACTTTAAATTGACCTGTGGCTGAGCTCCTTGGCTGCATGTCTTTGCCAGGATGGCCCTTCCAGCTTCCCTCCCTTAGTCTTGGCTACGATCCTTCGGGCTGTGGTTCCAGGGACTGGCATTTAAAGGCTTTGCTGCCCATTTCCATTTGAGCAGCACCTCAACACAGTGTTGGCTGTGGCACTGCCTGCTCTTGTGGGCTCTATCCTACTGAACATCCCTGCTTTTTCTTCCTTCCCAGGTACCCTGACTCATGGTACCGAGATATCACTTCCAACAAGAAGTTCTTTTCCCTCGCAGCCACCTACAGAGGCTCCATCGTGGGCATGATAGTGGCAGAGATCAAGAGCAGAACAAAGGTGCATAAAGAGGTAATGCTACTAACCTGTGCTTCAGCAGGAGACAGGCCACCTCCTGCCATGGTTAGCTGGGATGAAACTTGCTCTGGGTGTTCTTCCCCCCTCCATCCAGATGCTTGTAAGAGCAATCCTGAGTTAATTTTAAGAAAGCAAGGTGCTGATTTCCAGCTGCTGGAGCGTGGGTGATGGGATGTCTGAGCACTGGGGCTGCTGAGCAGCCTGCTACTACAGAGTCTCTTCTTGCTGGAGCTAGGCAGCCATGCACTGATGATGAAGAGATCAAATCATGCAGGCAGAATCCAAAAGTGACAGCATAGCAGGACACTTAACTGCTGCCTGGCTGGTTTTGTGTGCCTGGCTGTGGCTGGTGAATGAGGTATGTGAAGCTGTGGGAGAACCAACCTCTTCATCTCTTAGGGAAGGCTTAAAATTCCTTAGCTGTGCTGGGTCTGTCACTGCTGTGACTTCCTGCAGAAATTCCTCTGTTTACAGGGTCACTGTCTCGAGCACAAAGCAGAGGTAAGCAGGCTGCAGAAAGCTCAAGCTGCAGGGATAGCAGAGCTTGGAGGCCAGGAGAGGCAACACAGTGCAGCAGAGAGGTGAGGAAGAGGTGGTCACTGGAGACAGTATGGGAAAAAAGAGTTGGGTCAGTGTAGGGAAAACAGTATAAGCAAGGGGAGGAGGAACAGCAGGGGCAGTGCAGCGAGTGCAGAACTTGGAGAAGGCCATCAGCAATAACCTGAACGTTGGTAGGAACCAAGAGCTGTGGCTCTACTCACTCTAGCTGTCTGGCTTCACCTCAGAGCTAGACTGAGTCAGAAACTGCACCTTCAGTAGCTTTAACAAAAGGCTCTTGTTGCAGCCAAGCTGAAAGCCAGGGGCTTGGTCAGACACTGCTCCAGGCAAGTGAGCCTGAAGAGCATGCTCCTTGTCCTCTGCAGCAGTACAGAGAGCTCCAGGTGACACCAAACTCAGCTGGAGCATGCAGGCAATAATGTCTGTTGCTGGCTTGATCTAGACACTGCTGGGTTGCTCCAGAATTGACACTTTGAACCCTTCCTGGGAAAGAATACAAATATATTCTGTACCTAAGCCCACAAATAATGTATACAGTAAGGGAAGCTGAGTGGCTAAAAGAATTGGGGGTTGTTTATCCTGGAGAAAAGGAGGCTCAGGGGAGACCTTCTGGCTCTCTACAACTCCCTGAAAGAAGGCTGGAGCCAGGTAGGGGTTGGTTTCTTCTTCCTAGCAACAAGAATTAGAAGAAATGGCCACAAGTTGCACCAGAGGAAGTTCAGGTTGAACATTAGAAGAAACTTCCTCACTGAAAGGGTTTTTAGCCACTGGAACAGGCTGCCTAGGGAGGTGGTTGAATCCCCATCCTTGGAGGTGTTTCAAGGTCACAGAGGCATGGTTTAGCACCAGGCTTGGTACAGTTAGAGAATGGTTGGACTCAATGATCTTAAAGGTCTTTTCCAACCACAACAATTCTATGATTCCATGAAACATCATGATTTGTGTTCATGCCTGGGAAGGTGACAGGAAAGTAGGAGTAACCCCTCAGGCACCATGCTTGGAGGTTTTTAACTCCCCACATCCCTTCCAGAAGCTTCAGCTGAGACTGTTCAGTGGAGAAGTTTCCTGCTGTGTCCTTGCTTTCACCTGTTCCACTACAGGACTCTTGCTTCCCCCTGTGCCTCCCCAGGTATCCTACTAAATGTCTTGTCATATCTCCACTCAGGATGGAGACATCCTAGCTTCCAATTTTCCTGTGGACACTCAAGTTGCTTACATCCTAAGTCTTGGAGTGGTGAAGGAGTTCAGGAAACATGGAATAGGTAAGATGCTGCTAAGTGACAGCTCTGTTGCTGGTGTTTGCCATGTGTGGGTGGTGGGCATGGGTGAAGGAGCTCCACCATTTCACCACAGTACCCTTTGAAACAAGCTTGGTGGTGACTGGTATGAGCAGGTGGGAAGGTGATGCACTTGCATCCCCTTCTTGGTGTCCATGCAGCTGCACTGAGATGTTCTCACTGGTGCAGGCACAGCACAATGTGCAGGTGTTTCTGCAGAGCACAACCAGGCTTTGTCCATCTTGTCCCCAGGGGCCAGCTGAGCACACCAAAAACTTGCAGTCCTGCTGCTCAGACTGACTGAAAGTGCTGAGACTGCAGCCCTTCACACTGGGAAATGCTGCAGTCAGGAGGGCTTATCTCCAGTCAGAGCAGGATGGGTTTTGTCATCACATAAGTGCTCTTCTGCTGCCACTTCAAGCCTGATCTAGATCTTTGGTCTGTGAAAGGAAACAGACCAGGTTTGGCAGCATGACCCAGTGTGGCACATCTGGAGCCCCTTCAGTAGATACAGACACAACTCATCTTCTTCAAGCCCTCTCTTCTGCCCCAGGCATGTTTAGAGAGGTACCAGCTGATAGGATCCATAAAGACATGAGCAGAAGGGTCCTCAGGAGGAGCACTGTGCTTAAAACTTACATTGAAATGCTGCTGGAGGGAAATTTTCTGTAGAGAGAAGACAGCAGCACAGAACAGTGCTCAGGAAAGGTGGTAAAGAGGACTCCTCTGAAACTGTGGTGGGTTTGAGTCCTCTTTCAGTTTCCAAATCCCAAGTCCTTTTCTTTTTTTTCCCAGCTCCATCTTTCTGGAATGTTCCCCTTTCAGAATCAGTATTTGCTGTACCTGTTACATCCCTGCAGCATGTCATTGTGCTCTCTCAAAGACTTTGGGCTTGTACCTGTAGCAAAATAACCTAAAAAGCTGCTGCCACCTTCTTCTTTGAGACCTTTCTCCTGAGAGTTCTGAGAGTTCTTCTGCTTGTGTTTGAAGCTGAAGTCTTTCATGCAGGAAGCTTTTCCCTCCAGGCATACTTCTGAGCACTAAAGCTCTCATTTTTCTCTGGCAGGCATGAAAGGCTTTGGTTTCTAGTTCTCTGCTATTCTCAAACCAGAGGGCAGCTGGGTTTCTGTGAGATGGGAGAGAGGAATATAGCTCACAGCAGAATTAAACTGCTCTCCTGTTGATGTCTCTCAGTGGCTTTTTGTGCTTGGCTGATAGAAATTCTCACTCAGTATCAAGTCACCATGAAGTCAGTGCTGGTGATTTCTGCTCTTGAGCTCCTGTGGGTGCTGCTGAAAGTCCTGTGTGCTGTGGTGAGTGTGGAACAGCAGCAGAGATCTCATCTGGGTGTTTGTGTTAGCTGAGCTGTTTCTTTAGCCTGTGGTTACCATACCTGAGGGAAGAGGTTTCTCTGCAGGTTCTGCTGGGTCCTTCCTGCCATGCTGTGGTAGTTTGGGTGAACCTTCAGGTCTTGTCTCTTGGCACTGAAATATTCTCTCTGCCCTTTTCTGGTTTCTTCTGCTGAAAATCCAGGTTGAATGGGACTCTGCCTCAGCTCTCCTCCTTAGAAGGGACCTAAATCCTACCAGATCTTAGATTTTCATTGGAGTTCAGTGGACACAGTGCAGCAACCTGCTTGTGAAGTTCTGTTTTGACACTGGGCTGTGTATAATAGCTTTGAAACAGAGCAATGTGATGGAACTGATAGCACTGAAAATGAGTCACTGACCTCCCCCAGAGCCCAGTGCTGCTTGACTGCTATTGTCAGATTCCCCTGTCTGGCTCATCGCTGTGGTGTCTGCACCAGGAGGTGGTGTCTGGATAAGATCTGTGTTGTGAAGCTGTGCTCACAGGCAAGAGGAGAGCCTGGGAGGTTCCTCCAGAGGGTCTGTGAGAACTGGTGGGCTCTGGGGTCTTCAAGCATGTGCAGCAATTGCTGCTTAGACCCTGGGGGCAAGATCTCAACCTGCAAAGCCTTTTGCTGTCCCTGAGGAGGCAGCTGGTGTCCCTGGTGGACAAGAAGTTATCCATGGGGCAGCAATGTGCCCTTGTGGCCAAGAAGGCCAATGGGATCCTGGGGTGCATTAAGAGGAGTGTGTCCAGCAGGGTTCTCCTCCCCCTCTACTCTGCCCTAGTGAGACCTCGCCTGGAACATTGCATCCAGTTCTGGGCTCCCCAGTTCAAGAGGGACAGGGATCTGCTGGAGAGAGTCCAACAGAGGGCTACCAGGATGCTGAAGGGACTGGAGCACTGCCTGGGGAGGAGAGGCTGAGAGCCCTGGGGCTGTTTAGTCTGGAGAGGAGAACACTGAGAAGGATTTTAATATAAATATCTGAGGGCTGGGGGTCTGGAAGGACAGGACAGCCTCTGCTCCCTCGTGCCCTGTGAGAGGACAAGGGGCAGTGGGTGTAAGCTACAGCACAGGAAGTTCCACCTCAACATGAGGAAGAACTTCTTTAGTGTAAGGATCACTGAGCACTGGAACAGGCTCCCCAGAGAGGTTGTGGAGTCCCCTCTGGAGATCTTCCAGAGCTGACTGGATGCATCCCTGTGTGACCTGCGCTGCATTATGTGGTCCTGCTCTGACAGGGGGTTGGAGTCCATGATCTCCAGAGGTCCATTCCAACCCCTGACATCCTCTGTGAGCTGCACTGTGTGATTCTGCTGCTCTTGCTTTCCACAGGTTCGCTCCTGCTTGAGAGTTTGAAAGACCATATATCGACGACTGCCCAAGACCACTGCAAAGCCATCTACCTGCACGTCCTCACCACTAACAACACAGCAATAAACTTTTATGAAAACAGAGACTTTAAACAGCACCACTACCTGCCCTATTACTATTCCATCAGAGGAGTCCTCAAAGATGGCTTCACCTATGTCCTCTACATCAACGGCGGCCACCCGCCCTGGACAATCTTATATCCTTTACCCCCGCTCTGGTTAGCCATGGAGCACACTCAGCAGACCCCCAGCTCTGGTTTGGCTTAACAGCAGCAACCCAGCAAAGCATGACCTGGCTGGGTCTGGGGACTGCTGCCTGCACAGATGCAAGGTTAATGCAAAGCCAGAAGGAAGGTGATGTTGGAGGGATGTGACAGCGACCCATTTGTGCCCAAGGTGTCCCAGGAACAGCTCGGGGAGGCAGTGTGGGGTGGTACATTGACTTCTAGGTTGGAGCAGGTTTGATACCAGTGCTAGCAAGTGCTGGTGTTCAGCCAAAGTGGGAGATGGGCTGTGGCTTGTGGGGTGCAGGATTTGGCCAGGAGCACAGCAGAGAAGCCCCTGGTCTTGCTTCCTGTGGCCTAGGATTTCCTGTGACTCAGGCCTGGCCTGGACCTCGACAGGCTGACTTTGGGAGTTTGTCTCAGGGGCTGGATCGTGGAGAAGCAATTTGATCTTTCCCAGTGTAGCCAGTCAGCCCAGACCCCTCCAGGCAGGTGGGTGGGTTGCTGTCCCCATAGGAACCTGCTGTGCAGTGCAAAGGGAGCTAGCAGCTGCTTAGGGGAAGCATTTCCCACCTAAGCTGCAGCCAGTGTTCAAACTTGCCATCTACTGCAGTGCCTTTGACAGGGGGAGCAGACAACTGACAGGAGCAGATCTGAGCAGAGTGGCTGTCACTGTGTCCTGACATCTCTTTGGGCAGTGCCAGTCCACAGGGTATCTTTGGTCAGTTGTGAAGCTGCAGTGTGGATCTTGCTGCCCTTAACTGATGACCACTGACTACCTGCAGCACATTGGCTCGACGCTGGCCAGCCTGAGCCCCTGCTCCATCCCCCAGAGGATCTACCGACAAGCCCAGAGCCTCCTCTGCAGCCTCCTGCCCTGGTCTGGCATCTCTGCCAAGAGTGGCATCGAGTACAGCAGGACCATGTGACTGAGCCCAGGATGTACAAAGAGCAAAGGTGGGTGCCTAAGGAGCTGCTTTCACTGCCTCCTTGGCCATGCCCCACAGCCACTCTCCTGGGGCAGCCAAGAGCATCCTGCAGCACAGGCTGCTGAAGCTGCAGCTCTGCTGTTTGGGCCAGCTGCTACGTAAGGTGTCTGGGGCATTGCTCTGCTCTGGTCTCCAGCCTGTGGCCAAGCTCCTACTGGTTTCATTTGAAGAGAATCTGAACTCTGGTCTTGTTTAGCTGAGCCTGGAGCCTGACAGATGTCCTGTCTTTGCTGTCTCTCCTTTTCCCAGCTCTGTTAAACCAAGGCCCAGCGCTGCTGGGTCCTCACTCTTCCCCTAGCTCCGTGTCCCAGCACAGTAACTGGTAGTCCATTTGCCACCAGCTGCATTGCATGTATCTGACAACAGGGTCTCCAGGACAGTGGCTTGAGGTGACCTGTAACACCTGGCTACCCCAAGGCAGCTGCCCTCTTCTTTCCCTAGGCTCGTTCTTCCTCCCATCTCCTGAACCATCGGCGCCGCACGGATCCCGGCGATGACAGCTCCTGGTCAGAGACCCAGCCCCAGGAGGAGCCTCCTCGTTCCACACACTGACCAAGATTTGGCAGACTCCACACCTGCTGGGCTGCAGCCCTGACTTAGCCCCGTGGCCTGGAGCCTGCGAGCTGCCTGGGCAGGCCTGGCTGGCGTGCGAGGTGCCAGGCTGTGCCCTGGCTGAAGGCCCTTTGCCTCACCCCTCTGTGTGCATGTCGCACTGTCCCTGCCACGTCCCTCGCCTCTGGTTTGCTCCTACTTGTGTACGTGATGGAGAGAGGTCCCTGCTGCTCCCACCCCACAGCTGCTGGAAGCAGTGCTGATGAGGTTAATGAAGGTGCACTGACCAAGCATGCAAATGAGCCCTGAGTGCCCTGGCAGGCCACTGGCAGAATATTTGGCCGTGCCCTTGGTGCCAGGGAAGTGGGGAGCAAGGATCACATCTGGGTCCTGCCGAGTCAGCTGCTGGTGCTTCTTGCAGTTACCTTCCAGGGAGGGCAACTGCCTCGCATGAGAACCCACCCAGCCCCACAGCCCTCTGGAATCACCCAAAACGAAGCATCTAATTGAGGATGTATCAAGTAGAAGGCAGGGAATGAAATTGCTATTTCATAGTGAAATATATATCTATATTATACTGTAGAGAGCTTTCTGCCTTTGTCCAAAGCTGGAACACAGCAGGGGAGGGAAGCTGGGGGGTGTAGAGCTGCTGCTGCTGCCAGAGCCCTGCAGGGTCCTGCCAGCCCTTGTCCAGTGGGCTGGCCTCCTGCAGGAGGTTTGGGGATGCACAGATCACAGCAGCTTTTCCTTGCTGAAGAGAAGCCCTCCCAGCTGCTCACTGGTGTGGGGCTGGGCCTCAGCTCACCAGTGGTTCCTGTCCACATGCTGCAGCCTTCTGTCTTGGGAGGTTCAGTGAGCACCTTGTTTTTAGAGTGCAGTCCCCCAGACAGGCCCATGAAAGAAGTGCAGCAGGTCCTGTACCCTGCCAGCTTCCCCTTCCTTGGCTGAGGCTCTCCTGCCCAGCACTGTGTTCCTCGGTCCCCTCTCCAGTTGGAAGCTGGATGTGCGCAGAGGCCTGAGCCAGGCCTGGTGCAGGGCCTGTGTGCATGGGCAGTGCCAACTCTGGCAGCAGGCACAGGCAAGAACCAGCCATGAGACACAAAGCAGCAAGGACCAAGGCTCAGGAGGGAAGGAGAAGTCTGTCAAGATTGTGCAGCCTGGCTGACTGCACAGTGGGTCAGTGTCTGTCAGCCCTGAGATGGGAGATAATTCATACAGGGTGCAAGAGGTGAGTCTGCTGTGGTACCAGGCTGGCTCCCCAGGAGGGTGCCTGGGACTAGCCTCCCTCTGCCTGCTGCTGTGCAGGGCTGGCACTGTGTGCCCTGGCATGGAAAGCCCCAGTGAGCACAGCATCTCCACAGCCCCCACTGCTGCAGCAGATTGCTCCAGCCCCAGGGGCTCACACAGGACATGGTGTGGAGCAGCAGAAGGCTGTTCTGTGGGGAGCTGCTGGTCCCTCTTCCAGGGCTCTAAGGGCTCTGTCTAGCTCCCTAACTGCCACAAGGTATAAAGGAGTCCCCATGAGGACAGTCAAGCTTGGAGCTGATGGAGAGTCGCTCCCTGGAGACATGCAAAGCCACAAGAAGCTGAGGCTGTCCTTGGTGTTAGCCTTGCTCTGAGGCTGTTGGAGCAGAGTGCTCCAGAGGGTGCTCTGCAGAGTGGCAGCACCAGCAGCCCTGTGCAGTCAGCTGGGTGTGAGGTGGCCACTGCCCTGCATGCAGCAGGCTGGGTAAGGCTCAGGGGACACAGCTTGGTGGCAGAGGCTGTGTGACGGGGCAGGGAGCAGCAGGCTGAGCTGGGGCTGATGCTTGCAGCCTGGGCTTGAGGTGCCCCTCAGCATTTTACCTGTGCCCAGGGCTGGGGGCTGGGCACTGGAGTAGCCTGGTGAGTGTGCAGCCTGCTGCCACCAAGTCCTCTCTGTAGGGATGTGGTGGAGCTGCCTGCACAAGAGCAGGGCAGGGCTGCTGAGGCCCTCATGGCACTGGAACCTGGGGGCTCCCTCTGCATCCCCTTCCAGTGCTGTGCAACCAGCTGGGGCCTTTGGCCAGGCTCTGACTGCCACCACCCTACTGAGGTAGCTCAGCTGCCTCCAGCTTAGCCTTGCCAGCTCAGGCAGTACCCTTGTGTGCTTCTCTGCCCCCCAGCTCTGCCCACTGCAAACCCATGGCTGGCTGCTGAGGCACTGGTGGGGAGGCACTGGCTGTCCCCACTGCACCTCTCACAGCTTAGCTGGCCCTCATGAGCAGAAAGGGTAGGATAGGACCACTGTGACCCTCTTCTAGCCCCAGCACTTCCCCAGGGGAGACCTGAATCACCACTCCAGACTCACCAGACTCACTTTTTGGGTTTGGGGTTTTCTTTGCTTATCCAGTTTTCCCCTTAATGCCTGTTGGTTGATTCAAGTTTCTTCACCTCCAGCCCTTGGGTCTCCTCAGCACCTGCTTTCCCTGGACCAGAACAAATCCCTCTTGCTCTCTTGATTGCCTGGGACTGATGTTCCCTCCACTTTCCATCCTGGCCCTTATGCAACCAAACTCCACAGCTGCAGCACTTGAGCATGAGGAGAGCTATGACTGGGCTGTCCTCCTGCCGCCCTGGCTTCTGAGGTGGCCCCACCTCCCAGCCTGTTATTTATGGAAGAGCCTTGTGCTGCTGCCATCAGCCTGTCTCTAAATGTCTTCAATTAAACCAAACCTCTCTTCTGAGTTGTCACTGCGCAGCAGCTTGCACCCAGCACCTTCACCTGACCTTCTGCTCTGCTGCTCTGCGAGGTGGAGTGATCGTAGGCCCCCTGCACCAGGGCTAGGGGTGGCCCTGGCTGCAAGCACCTTTGAGCAGGACAGAGGGAGGGACAGGGTAAGGCTAGAGACTGGGGAGCTGTTCTTCCAGCACAGAATCTGCCCTGTTCCAGCAGGGCTGCTGAGGGAGGAGGATTTTACTGATGCTCAGCTGAAATGTTTCCCCCAGCAGAGACCTGGGCTTTGAGAAGCTGCAGCTGTGCTGGCTCCAGTGGGGCTCCACAGCCAGGAGAAACCATTACACACAGCCAGCACCCAGGAGGTGCTCTGGCACCCACAGCAGTGCAGACAGCTTCTCCCCAGAGCCCTGCCCGATGCCCCTGGGTGCAGGAGCTGTTCTAGAGTAACTCAGCAGCAAAGCTTAACACAGCTTATGGTGCTGCTGCACTCTGAGCCAGCCTCCTCTGCCCCAGCTACCCCCAGCCAAAAGGGGCTGCCAGCAGCAGCAGCTCTGGGCCTTGTCCTTTCCCTCCAGCTTCTCACAGTCCTACAAGTAATAGGGCAAGGGGGAAAAAGGGAACCGACCCCCAGCCGCTGCCACCCCAGAAAGCTCTGGGTCACCACCGGCTCTGCGCCAGCGGTCACAAACAAGCCCAACTGCAGAGCGGTCAGCAAAGCCATTTATTCCACCTTCCTGCTCCCACAGATCTCCAGGCAGAAACCCACACAGGCTCTCCCCAACACCCCGGAGGGAGTTCACGGCACACCCAGAGCGGGCGCCCCGCTGCGCTGGCCACCGCCGGCAGAGGTGCCCAAGCGGCAGCCCTGCCCCTCAGCCGTCTCACTGCAGGTACGGCCGCGTCCAAGCCGCCGCGGGGAGGTTAAAACAACAACAAAAACCCAAACAGAGAGAGACAATTCCGCTCCTTAAAAATGAAACCCGGGGACCTGGCGGCAGCGGCGCGCCCCTGAAATCAAAAGGTAACTCTAAGGCCTGGGTGCCTGGACGTAAGCACAATGAACTCTCTGCAGGGGGCTGTGCAGGTGGATCTGGGAAGCTCGCTAGAGTTTAATGGCCATAAAAATACATCACTTTCCCCTGCTCCAAACCCGCGCCCCCGGCTGGGCAGTGAGAGCGCGTGGGCAGCAACTGCAGCCAGCCACGGGTCGGAAAGGTAGAAGAAAGTCTCTAAGTCTCACCCACTTAAGTGCGAAGGCAGCGGCGTCACTCCATCGCCTCGGCCACCACGTGCTCTGCCACCGCGTTTGCCCCCAGCCCCGCCTGCTGCTCCGCCGCCTCGGCCGCCAGCTGCTCCGCCATGGCCCCGCTCTCCAGCCCGACCGCTGCCTGCTCTGCCGCCTGCATGGCCGCCTGGTTCTCTGCCCTATCTGCCAACTCGTCGCCCGCTTTAGCAGCTGCCGCCAGCTCATTGCCGTGCCTGGCCGCGGCCGGGTTTCCCATCCCCCCGGCTGCGTGATCTATAGCCGGCTTCTTCGGCTTCTGCGTGGCAGCCACCGCCTCGGCCAGCTTCTCCTCCGGCACCATGTTCAAGATCTTCAGGGCAAAGAGCAGCTGGAACTTGGCGGTTCCGACAAAGGAATTAGCCAGGAAGTTGGGCAGCCCACCCATGCGATCCTTCTGGGTGTAGAGGGGGACACGGACCATGCCCATCACCTGCAATGGCATAGAGCACAGCTTAGCACAGGACACAGTGGCACTGGCCCCCCCCGCCACCACCCTCTGCCCCCACACCCTTACCCCAGCACCCCTCCGGCCCACAGCCCAGTCCCATCCTGCCAGATCCTGCCCCTTCCTCCCACACCAAGCCCTGCCCTGGCCTCCTGCCCTGGCCTGCCTGCCCTCAGCCCGGCTGAAGCCCCTGCGCTGCTTCTCCCCAAGCTCACCAGGCCCTTGCTCTCCCTGCCCAGCCCAGCCCAGTCCAGCCCTAGCTCCATTCCCCCTCCTGCCCCTTTGAGGGGATCCCACTGCCCCAGGCCACTACAGGGAGCCCACTTCCCCCCACACACACACCCCCTGCCCTATGTGCCCCTCAACAACACCACAACCCAGGGCCAAATGTCCTCTGTTTGCACAGGTGCTGGAACCTGCCGAGCGCCCGGTGGGCGCCCGGGGAGACCCTCGTTCTCACGCTTCACCCTGGGGCGTCAGCCGGACTCAGCTACCCAGGAGGAAGGCTGCCTCCTCCTGCCCTGCCTCCGTGCAAGCTGGGGAAAACTCGGGTTAAAGCATCACATCACCACACCAAGGGTCGCGATTCCGGTCCAGGATGCCCAGCCTAGAGTGGGGGGAAATGCCCCCCAAGATGTGAAACAGCTCTCACCCACACCGTGAGGCTGAGCAGGTCAGTGGGGCTCCTCCCTACACAGGCAGTCGCCAGGAAAGGCCTGAGCTTGAGCTCGCTATGCTCTGGAGCCTGAGACACGACCCCAGCCAGTAGGCAGAGCTCCTAACGCCGGTGCTACACAGCGGTGCAGGGCACTCGCCGGTGGTAGCTCTACATGCGGTGCATTCCCCCGCTGGGCTGCGGCAGCCCAGCAGACACCTAAGCAGGGAAGCGTCATCTTCCCTGGGCCTAACGGACAGAGCTCTACACACCCCCTCCCTGGATGTCCCACCTCCAGCCCGTGGTCTCGGGAATGCACCGCGCTGATCTCGATGGTATGCAGCTCCTCCAGGGTCAGCTGCCTGGCGTAGAAGTGTGCCACCACGCGATGTGGCCCCTCTGTCAGGTGCGAGCACAGATAGTCAGCTTCCGTCAGGCGCACACAGCCCAAACCCAAGCCCAGCACCCGATTCAGACCGTCCTCCAGGGACCAGTAACGGCGATCCACGAACCCCCCGGGAAAGCCCAGTAGTCCGTCAAATCGCATCTGCATCTGCAATAGAGGCGCATGGTGTTAATGGGGCACCGCGGAGCCCCCCGGCGAGGGGAGAGGGGAGGCGCGGGCGCCCGAGCCCGGCGCCACAGAGGCCTCCGCAGTGGCGGAGGAGAGCGGGGAAGCCTCCAGGCCGCTCCAGCGCGGCCCTACCATCTCCAGCGCATCCAGAACCATTCACCGACATCATCTCCGAGAGCTCGCCGCGGCCCTAGGCCGAGACGCCGAGGCGTGTCCGCCCCGGCGCACATCCGGGGGTCCCGGGGCCTTTGCCCCGGGCTCGGGCCCGCCGCTGCCGCGGTCAAGCTTGACGATAGCATCAATTACTCTGCACAGCAACTACCGAGCAGCCAGAGCCACCGCGCCGCCCGCCCGGGACCACCCGCCTGCCCGCAGCCCGCCTCCCACAGATCCCGCGGCCCGACCCATCCCGAAGGCCCGCCCGCCCCGCCCCACAGTCCCATCCCTGCCTGTTCCCCGTCCTGTTGCCGGTCCCGGTGCCCCACCGCCCGCCCCCGGTCCCCCCCCCCCCCTCCCCGCCCGCCCGCCCGCCCCCTCACCAGCACGGCGTAGCGCAGCGGGATGCGGCCGAAGAGCATGCCCGGATTGGGCGCGTACAGCATAGCGTGACACGAGTGGCTCCAGCCTGGTCCCAGCCTCATCGCCTCGTACCGCGTGAGCGGCTTCAGCTCGGGCACGCCCGGCACCCCCAGCGTAGGCAGCGGCGGCAACGCGCCTGCCGGTAGGGCCCCCATGACCGCCATCGTCCCCATGGCCGCCATCGTCTCGCCGCCCGCTCCGTGAGCCCGCTCTGCGCACGCGCGGCGGCGACGGCGACGAAGGGGCGGGACCGATCGTCGCTAGAGCCAGTGGCAACAGGACGCCCGCCGCGGAGCCAATGGGGGCTCGGTAGCGCTCGCCAATCCCCGCGTCCTCACTCGGCGGGGCGGCCGATGGCGGCAGGCAGCCAATGGAAGCGGACCGTGCTGCCCGCGTCGCTCGCCATATTAGGCAAGGGCCGCGCGAGGGGCTGGCGGCGAGCGCCACCAATGAGATCAAAGCTGAGGGGTGGGCGCCACGAAGTGCGCGCCTGGAAAGGCGGACGAGGGATGGAGACCCGGCCCCGCCCCCCGGCTCGCTCGGCACACGGCCCCATGCATAGGCCCCGCCCCCCACGCCCCGCAGCCGGGAGCGCCTCCGTCCCGTCCCCGAGCCCCGGCCGTTCCCGTTCCTCCCTCCCGAAGCAAGGACTCGCGTGACTGCTCCACGGGTTTATTCCTACAAACATAGAGAGGGAAGAGAGAGGGGCTCGCCCCAGGACCCGCCGCAGAAGCAGAACAAGGCACACGGCGTGGGCAGCGCCGGGCTCCGCGTAGAAGGGAGGGAGGCGTGGGGCTCAGCCCGGGCCCGTTCAGGGTGGGCCGAGGCTGACCCCTAGCCTTACCCCAACTCGGCGGAAGCCCGTGTCCCGGCAAGGCTCACCCCAGCACCCAGGGCAGGCAGGGAGGGCCGCAGCTATGTACAGGGGCAGTGACAGCAAAGGGCTGTGCTTGGTGTGTACAAAATATACAACGGTAGTGTCCTTCATCTGCTGATTTTAACCCCAAAAATCCAACCCCCCGCCACACCCCCCAAGTGAAAACACGACGCCGGCCCCTACCCACCGCCAGGAAGCATGCACGTCTTTTAAAAAATCACTGGGCTGTGCCGACAGCGTGCTGGTGGGACACGCCAACCCTGCTGGTGGGACACGCTGCAACCCCGGGGTGGTGAGCTCGGGCCAGCCCCGCCGGGGAAGGGGGGAAGAGGTTGTGCGTGGGGTCTGGGGTCCAGCGGCTGGGGCAGGGGTGTTCCAGCCCCGCTCACAAGAGGCTCTGCTCGTCCTCCAGGTGAAGACGTGTCTGCTTGAAGAGAAGGGGCTGCGTGGGGCTGCCAGTGCCGCGGCCGGGGAGCATCTTGGTGAAGTCAGATGAGCCTGAGTGAGGAGAATGGGAGTTCAGTCCCAATAATGCCAGTGCCCAAGCAGGGTGCTCGACCCTGGGGAAAGGGCAGTGTGGACCAAGGAGACCATCACCCCCACCCCCTCCTACCCTGCACTGGCCACAGGAGACAGGGCTGGAACCCACCAGCTCAATCCCCTCTGCCCCTTGCTAAGCGCACAGGGGTGAGACATGGGACTCTAAGGGGACACACTATCTGCCACCAGTCTGGGAGAAGCCAATAGATATTCATAGTTCCCATTAGGCAGCAGAGTTCTCACCCAGGAGCCTAGCCAAAGACAGGGGGGAAGACTGGGGTCCTGGGACTGGGGAACAGCCGGTGCCAGGAATGGAAACAGAGCCAAGACAGGGCCAGCAGCACACGCTGGTTGGTTTGCTGCTCCCTCCTTCCCTGCCCCAATGGCCAGGATCAGCCCCATCCCTGCTCTTGCCCGGCTGCCAGCTGTCCCAGGAGGGCTCCTGCTGCCCCACACAACAGCGATGTGTAAGAAGAACGAGAAGACGTACCAGCTTACTCCTCTATACCAATAGAGCAGGAATCGGGACCCAGTGCTGCCCAAGACAGGAGGGAGGAAGGCAGACAGAGAGGGAAGGAGACATTAGAGAGGTACTCAGAACAGACTGCCGCTCTGCAGAAGAAAACAGGCTGCAACAACAACAGTTGGGGTGAGGCCAGCAAAACACGGCCCCACTGCCACACCACCCCACAGCAGAGGGGTGCCCGCTGCCCCCCACACCAGCTTGGTCTTCCAGAAGCTGGCCCATATGGTTCCCCTCCTTCAGCCAGATGTGGGAGCATGGTTTGCTGCAGGCACAGGAAGCCATTGTCACATAAACTGCGCCATGGAGCGGCCATAGCCCAGAGAGGAAAAAGGAGGGGAAGGACAGAGACAAAAGGGTGAGGGAGGAAGAGAAAGAAAGGGGGGACAAGTTACCTCTGCACTAGCCCCCCTCGCCCTGGGCAGGTGCATTCCTGTCCCATTCCGAGGCTGCAGACCACCACCCCAGCTGGGGAGACTGCCCGTGGTCAGGCACACCAGCCACAGACCCCCAGGCCTCTTGGCGACTTGAACCAGACCCCAGAGCGCAGAAGGTCCAACCCCAACAGCACAGCCATTACCTGGCAGGTAGACGTCTACCGGAGGGTCGCTCTCCGACTGCGTCAGGCTCCTGTGCTCACTGCAGCTGGCATCCTGCAGGACATCTTCAACCGAGGGAGGGCGGCTACCTAGAACCAGCCAAGAGCACAGCCCTTCAGAACCAGCCCAGCTCTGCAAAGCACTTGGCCAGGAGGATGAGTTGAGATCTTCCACTTGAGGAAGCTCCCTGCCCCCCTCACAGAGGTCTCAGCGGGGTCAGGCAGACTGGCCCAGGTCACAGTGGCAAAGGGCCAGCTCTGTTCACATCCCTGCTCAAGCCCCAAAATGCACCCAGGACTTCCCTCCCACCCTGTCCTCATGCCTTCTGGATGCTGACTGTGGACCAGAGACCCATCCCAAAGATATGGGGTATATCTTGCATAGCTGGTACTGGAGCCATGGTCTCACCAGGACTGCACTGGGGCAGGCAGCCATCCCCTCCCTCAGCCGTGTGAGGAGATAGCCCACAGCATGGACATTGCGCTTGTGCAGAGCTCACAGCAACGAGAGATGCTCAGAAACAAACCAGAGAGCTCTGCTGACTTTTCCCCCATGCTTTCTAGGATAGACCTGGTGAAGCACAGCAGCTGAGAGATGAAATTTCAAGGGCTGGATATTTCTGAACAACTGTCCACTCTCCAGCTGTTGCTACCCCAGCACAGCAGAGCTGCACACCACGATGAGGTCTGGCTGCCCCCAGGGCTGAGTGCACACTCACCCTGCAAGGACGAGGCCTCCTCGGTCTCCTCCCCCGCCACACTCTGTGAAGAGGAAAAGGCACAGGTTACTTCTGCAAATTGGAGGCCATCACTGTGGTTGTCTCCTGCTCTGGTGGGTCTCCACAGAGCTGTGCTTGGGGCCAAGACTTGTTTCCCAGAAGCACCAAGATGCCACCCACCAGAGGCCAGGATGGATGGGGCTTACAGGCAAGAGAAGTGGGTGTGGAAAGCCCAGCAGGGCCCAGCTTCCACCTCAGACACTGCTGGGCCCCTCCAGGAAACTGAGGGAAGGTCAGCTCTGACATGGCTGCAGCCAAGGGGCTTTCCAACTCTCCCAGCTCCCAAAGATGTGCTAGGGTACAGGCAGCAGCTATGGCCTTCCCTATGGGTAAATAAAGGCATCCAACACTGCTGGCTCTATGGTACTCGTGGCAAGAAGATTATCTTCAGCCTGCCACTGCAGAAGCTGATGGCCCTTCATGAGGCACCTCCCATGTTCCAGAAGCAGCACTCCCCAGAAGAGCTCTGGCTCAGAGCAGCTCCCCAGCAGAGCAGACTTACTTCTGGAGGGCTGGTTTCTCTCAGGACCAGCTCACCACCACTCAGTGCTGGTGGTGAGTCAGAGTCTTCGGAGAGCTTCTCTTCATCCTCCTCATGGATTGGGGACGAGGGAGACCGTAGTGTGCTGCAGCAAGAGAAACTCCATTTGCAAGCAGCCACAGCACTGCCAGCACCATGGGCACTGGCAGATTTGTTGTCAGCAGCTTAAGTTGTCACCACCCCTGCCAGGTCCCTCCACCAGCAGCATAAGCCAACGTACATGAGCAGGAGACCAAACTATTGAGCTAAAGTCCCCAGGGCCCTCCAGTACCAGCTCTGAGGAGAAGAGCAGCAGCATTGCTGGGGCAGAGCCCAGTGGTGCAGCGCTCCAGCACAGCCACACAACTCAGACAAATCTGTCTTTCATGGAAAGCAAGAGGAGCAGGTCCCAGGCTGCTTCTCACACCTTCAGAGCTCCCTTCCAAGGAGGAAATTTGGAGTGGAGCACAGTGAGGAGTGCCAGGAACAAACCCCATTGGACCCAGTCTGTACAGCCCTGCAAGGGACACGTGAAGTACACCTGCAGTGGGCTGCCTGCTCCACACCTACATCCTCCATCACAAGGCCACTAGAGGAGGCTTGAGATAACAACTAAAGAATCTCCTTCAGCATTTTGTGCTCTGAAATGCGAGCATTCTTTTGCTCCATGGAAAGCAGAAGTCCAACAAAGTTTGAATGTCTAATGCAAATCAAGGGACTAACTGCTTTGGAAATGAGATGTTTCCCTCCAAAGTCTGGACTCAATTCTCCTTGATAGAAACCCTCTTTCTTTTGGTGACAAAGCCAGCCTTTAGGAAATATAAGTTGGTCACCTCAGGCTGAACTCAGGGGTGATATCCCAGCTCTCTCAGTGGCACAAGTACCTTCTGGCCTCCTAATGTTCTGGGTTAGCAGTGCTACCAGTGCTGGGAGCAGCCAGAGCCCTCTCCTGGTCCCAGTGCACGTGGCCACAAGCCCCAGGGCTTTCCAGAGGAGTGGACCCCTCCATCCCCATGCTGACCTATCTGGAGACTTGCTCCGCTTGCCCTTTTGGTGGCTGCTCTCCACGGCTCTGTCCATCCCAACGAGGGGTCGGCCCGCCGGTGGCATCCCATCCACCACTCCAGAGTAGCTGATTTCCTCATACAGAGGAGCTGAGGGGATGGAGGGGGAAACGGAGCGGAGGCCGTTCAACGCTTCCAGCAAGGAAATGGGCTCGTAGCCTGGAGGGATGTTATCAGAGCTCTGCAGGTGAGACAGAGAGGGGCACTGTTAAGAAACCCTTGCCAGGCTGGAAGCCCCCCTAATAGGGAAGGTCCTGCTCCCCAGTGCAGTCCAGCCCTACACCTCCCACCTTGTGCTCCCAGGCACCCCATCCCCACAGCCATCTCTCCAGAGAGCCTCAGCCTCCTTCCCCTGCAACAGCCACAAGCTCCCCTTTGGGTTGTGATGCTGCTGCTGCTCCAGGAAAGTTTCTGGAGCAATGCTGGAGGGCCTGGGCATCTCATAAAGCCAGAACATGGATGGACAGCCCCATCTGTCATATTTTCAACAGCTGGACAAGGATGGTGGAAAAGCAGGTTCCTAACAAAGCTGCTATGAAATACAGGTGGACTTTTTTCACCCAACAGTTCAGAGACCCTTCCAGCTCAATAAACATTCCATTTCTGCTTCCAGCCCTACTACATGCAGCTGTTTCACAGCAGCACCACTAAGAAAGAGTCAAAGGAAGGGAGCATGTGTGTACTAGCTGAGAGCTGGTCTTTGGAGCCCAGACCACTTCCACTTCTTCCACGGTCTTAGTCCTCTCAGCTGCTAGCATTGGCTCCCTGCACAGTCACCTCTGCTAAAAGGTAGGAAAGAGATCACAGAACCACTGACCCCCAAAAGGGAGGAGGGCAAAACTCATTAAGCTGTCAGTCCAAGGGAGCTTTACAAAGCCATTAGATCAACATTGGTTTAACTCCAAACCCCCTCTTGATTACAAAGATCTTGTGGACTCAGAGACAAATGGGGTTTGTGCTGCATCCCAGCAGGCCATAGGCAGCTCAGCCCAGCCCACTGCAAAGAGACATGACTGCAGCAGTCCACACTTACACTAAATTGAGCTGTTCAGCCCTATATCCTCAGGGAGGTGGCTCTGTGTTGTGCCTAAAGTGGTGTGTTGCTGCTAAGCCTAGCCATGAACTCCTGTAGCTTCTCTGTGCCTGATCTCCTCATCACACAGCTACAGATGAGCCTGCCCAGCAACTTGTCCTAACACAGCCATTGACTTGGTGTGAGCTGATTGCTGAACCGACTCACTTGTGGTCACAAAAGGAGCCAGACCTGATGGGAAGGAAAGGAGGAGTGACACCTGGGGTCAAGCATCAACACACATCCCCTGTGTATTGGTCCTGTGATGGTTATGGGCTTTCTCTGAAGACCACAGCTGGTGACTGCAAGATAACCAAGTCGGATGAAGAGGAATCGCTGCACAGCTGCTGCCACCTGTAGGTGGTGGGGCCAAAAGCCACCTCCACAAAAGCATTTTATTTCCAGAGAGCATCTTGGAGGTGCTAGTTTGTGGACAGAAACATCAGGGAGACAAATCCCTCTGGGTAGTGCCTGGGACATTTTCTCCTGGCTGTGTAAACCAAGGCTGCTCCCTTTGGTTTGCTGTGGTGAGAGCTCAGGATCTAGGGCTCAGCTTAGAGGCTGGAGGAGGATCTCTCAGACAATGGCTACAACACACTCACTGCAACTTGGTGAGTTTTCACACAATCCTGGGAGTCTCTACTCTCTCCTGGGACATTGCCCTACCCACAGAGCCCCCTGCTCCAGCAGCAGTGCTGCTAGTTGCTGTAGGAGGCCTGCAGACAGCCAGGGTCATGACAAGCTTTCAACAGCCTCATCACCTGAACCCAGCCTCAGGTGTTCTCCAGGCTCAAGCAGAACAAGCCACCTCCCTTGTAAGGCTGAGCATCCAGACCTGCTTGAGCAAAAGAAAACAGCAGCCCCCCGATACCACTGAGAGATGTAGCTGCATTTGATGGGAATACACAAAGAGACCCTTGCTGGCCTGGGGATCTCCCTCACCTTTCCCCTTCCTGCCTCCTGGTCCCCTACAATTCCATTCATGCTGGCCCCAGCACAGCATTCCAGTTACACTCTCACACCAGCTCAGAGTCCCCAGCAAAACAAGCTCCATCCTTCCTGCTTCTGCAAAACCAAACCTCTGCAGCCAGTGCCCTTGAATGCAAGACCTGGTGCAGCAGTGCCTGTTTGTCCCCCTCTACATCCTAGCACCACGGTGGAAACCACAAGAAGATGTGCCCACAGCAAACTGCCAAAGGGATGAGACAAATGCAAGGAAGCTTTTGGGTGAGCCAAGGGGACAGCAGCTTGCCCACAGACCTACAAAGCTACGAAAACATCTTGGCCAGGAACTATTAAGCAGCCAGGCTCAGGACCTGAGGACAGACCTGGAGTGTCAGCAGGAGACCTCTGTGGCAAGCTGCTTCCATCTTGTTTATTCCTTTGCAGGCAAACCAGGCAGGTTAGTGAGTGCCTGTGCAGGGTGTGAGGGTCTCACCACTGCCATGGAGGTGACAGGCGGAGTGCCACAGCCTGTGCAGGGCACAGCTCAGAGTGTTAGCAAAGCCTTCGGTGTGGGACACTTCCATGTGCTAGCCACACTGCTGACAAAGAACTGCCACGGGAGCCAAGCACAATCAGATCCACTTACTGTTTCCCTTCTAGGTTTCCTGCTGGGCAGGGAGACAGTGCTGACCTTAAGGACTTTAAAGGAACACTGCCAAGAGAAAACCAGGTTTTAAAGAAGTTGTTTCTTGAGGTTAAGTGACACAGACAGACACACAGCACGTCCTCACCTCGCTCCAGGTGACAGCACCTGCTTCCTCTACACACCATGCTCTGCTTCACAACAGCCTGCAGGGTTTCTCCCCCATCCTATCTCTTAGCCCCAGCTGAAGGCAGATGGATAAACCCAGGCTTTTTCTGTGACAATACCTTTCTGTTCCCATGAAACCCTACAGATGATCTAGATGCAGATCTTCTCACTCTGATCTTGTATGTCTCACCAGAGTCAGCTGTGCAACAGCAGTGGTTAGTCAATGAGCTGCTGCCCTCACCAGAATGGGGACATGAGATCAGGCCCTGAGGCCACCAACACCACACCTTCCATCCCATGCTCCATCAGCTGCATGCCAAGACCCCCATCGCTCAGGGAGGCTGGCACTACGAGGCCTTCCTGCTACCACACAAAGGGCATTTCATCAGAGCATGCTGCCACACAGATGTGTGTGTAAGTCAGACTGAGCCCTTCACAATCTCCCAGCTCCCCCCCTGTCATGTCCAGAGTGTGCTACAGGCCCCAAGAAACTTTCTCATACTGAGGTCTCTGTGGATGTGTTTCCTCCAAACGAGAGGAAGGCACTTGGCTAGAACCAGCCATGTTACTAATCCATGAGAGGAGAGATCCTGGCTGTCTAGCAGGGTTGACAAGAGAGGCTCACCTGTTGCCTGCTCAGGAGGACCTCACTCCAAGGCCTGAGCACCCCTCCTGAAGTCCCAGGGACAGCAGGCACACCTCCTGAGGTCCCAGGGACAGCAGGCACACCTCCTGAGGTCCCAGGGACAGCAGGCAGTGGGCCAAGCAACTTGTGTACACAGGAGCTGCCCACTGAGGCCGAGAGCAGCAGCCAGGCCTGGCAGGCACGGCCGCGAGGTACTTACGGAGTGCTCGTCGTGGTCCACACTCTGTGCCAAGACAGGGCTGAAGGACACTGGCGACAGAGCCCCTGGCTTCTTCCTCACAGCCCGGATCTGCAGCAGGGCACGGAAGGCTAGGAGGGAACAGCAGGCAGGTGACTGCATGGTCATGCCAGGTGCACGCCAGAGCTCCTTGGCTTACTGCAAACACACTGCCGGCACAGGGGAGCTCCCCATGCCCGTGGGTAGCAGGGCCAGGGAGCACACCAAAGCCAAGTGCTGTGGCTTCTAGTCAGCTGAGCTGGAGAGGAAAGAGATCTGCTGGTCTGGGTACATGCAGTCCTTGCAGAGAGCAGGCACTGCCTGTCCCACTACAGTCACGTGCAGAGGTGCTTCAGGCCTGATACTGTGCAACAGAGTAAGCAAACCATGACCTTGGTCTTGGACAGTGCACTGCAAGCTACAGGATGGGGGAAGACTCACATAAAACCACTCTGGGATCATTCAGACCCCACAAAGCTCAGCCCTCAGGTCCAGTTGGCACTGGAAGCATAGCTTCTGCTATACACCACCAGTGCTATGGTGGTGACAGGCTCTGAAATAGCTCAAATGCAGCTGGAGGGTGAGTGGGCACACTGCTGTCTCCAGCATAGCCATCCCTTAGTCCTCCCACCACAATAGCTTTGATCTCCACTCCCTACCCACAGTCCCACTTTTTATCTGCAGCTCTTTAATATCACTGGCTCCTCTGTGCCAAGGGTGCCTATGAATGAGCCAGACATCTGTTGGGATGCAGCTGTAAGAACTTGCTCATGCTGAAGGAAAAGCCCAGCCATTCCCCTAGCTCTTGCTGCCCCCCACCTGCTTGCAAGACCAGACCAGCCCAGAGAGGACAGAGGTGCAAATCTGTCCTTGCTGCCTCTGCACTCCCCAGGAGCAGATTCCCAGGAAGTTGGATGTGGGGGACACTTTCCAAACAAACAGAATGCAGATGAGATAAGGCTGTTCCTGTGTTCTGTGTTGTGCTACTCACAGTCAAGGCTGTCTGGCCCTTCCTTTGATAAGATCTTGCCTTTAGTTGCTCTGTCTTTGCCAGGTTTGAACTGTTTAGACTTAATTTCTCAGGCCAAATGTCTCTCTCAGGCTCTTTATTTTCTCTTCCTGAGAAGTATCAGTTAGAAACAATCAAATCCCTCAGGGACCAAGCAGAGAGGAAAACACAGGAGCTGTGTGTCCAGGAAAAACAGTGATCTTGTCTCAAGAGCCTTTGGAATGCAACGAGTGCTGCCTGGTGCCAGAATGACTATTTCAATCTTCCCTTCTTTTGGGCAATGCAAGGGTTAAGCAGATCCCCCTAACTCTCCTGGCAAAGTAAACGACTCCAAACTGATCATTATCTCATCTCTGCCTTCCTGCTGAAGTCAAAGGAAGGCTGTGGAAAGGGAAAAAATAATCATGCAAAGTACTTGGACAGCCCTCTAGTGGGGCTGGCTGATGTCTCAGACAGATACTCTCAGGGAACACCTCTGTGTCCCCTCCTTTGGGGGATTTTCCATCATCTTCACCAAATCACAAGAACTGCCAACACAGCATGGCTCGGGGCACTTGCACTTTCAGATCCATCCCTGAGAGAGGGCAACTACCCAAGGAAGCATGGACAAAGGGCCATTCTCCCATGTGCTCCTCCTTTCCTGTTGAAGGACAGTAAGTTTAGATGCCAAGAACCTCCAGATGCCAGTGGGAGCAGCAGTGCGTTTGATGCTGAGCCTGGGGTGGTGTGTGTAAAACATGCTGCCTCCCCCAGCCTGTACTGGCTGAGCAGGAGCCCCTGGAGGAGAAGATGCCCTGGTTGCTGGGCAGAGACTCACGCAGCCTGCAGATGGGGCAGTTGTTGGCCTGGTAGCGCAGGGTGTCGGCGCAGGAATTGCAGAGGCAGAGGTGTCTGCAGGGCAGAATCAGGGTGTCGCGCAGGTCAGACAGGCAAACCACACACTCGTTGCTGTTGTCGCTGTTCTCGTCATCTGAAGGCTGCAAATGAAAGGCAAGATGCTGTGAATGGAGAGGGCCATGCTGCACTGCCCAGGAACCCTGGAGCCTGGGGAGATTTGCCACCCAAAAGCCTGTGAGACAGCCGGCGTCCAAGCTCCAGCCCTCCCAGCCTGCCACGGACACCCCTTCCTCTCGGGGCTGTGCTCTGAGCTCACTAAATGCCAGAGACCAGGGCACTGTCCTGGGAATTCAGGTGTAGCTGCCCCTCCCAGGGCCAGGCTGTGTGCAGAGGGGAGCTCCTTTGGGCTAGGAATGCCCTTAGCTGAGGGGGACCAAGAATAAGGTCCCACATGCCAGCCTGGTGGCTCCCAGGGTCCGCAGAGAAGCAGCCTCTTCAGCAGCCCATCCCTTCTGCCCCATGTCCACAGAGGGAGAAAGCAGCCCCAAAATACACTGCTTGCTGACTGTGGCAGGCAGTAGGTCGGGCTGCCCCTGGGCTGGACTCCAGCCATGTCTAGCCCAGTTTCCACAGGTCCTCTGAAGTGATGAAGTGAGCGGTTCTCCTGCCACAGCATCTTCACCAGCCTCCTGTGCCGGCACAAGCTTTGATGCAGCTGCAGAAAAACCAGCCTGGGATGCTCACCTCCTTACAGCCACCCTGCTAAAAAGGTCAGTGTGGACCCATTCAACAGGAATGTGTGATGCACTCATCTTTCAGTCACCTGGAGCTCCACAAAATGACTTACAGGCACAGAGCAAGCTGTTGCTGGCAGGAGAAACCCACTCTCCAACCACAAGCACTCTCTCCACTGACCCCTGAGAACCCCAGCACAGAAGTTCTGCTGAAGGCCACCAAATTGATGACCCAGCATGGGCCACCCTCTGCCTTTGCAAGGTCCAACTTCATGAGGCCTTTGTGGTCAGCTGGGTTAACACATGCTAGGCCAAGGGCAACCTTGGTGTAAAGAGCACTACAGAGCATCTGTCACATGCACTATGCTGGGAGGTAAGGAGGGCAGGCTTTTGGCTTTCTCGCTCATACAGTTTGCTAAGCATACTGAGAAGAACGAAAATGGCCCCAGGCCACTTGTCTGATGGCCCACAAATGTGTGATTGCTGGAGGAAGAGAATCATCACAGGACCCTGGAGGACCCAAATAAAAAGCCTCCAATCCTCTGTGCAAGAAAAATCTTTGAAAAGACCTCTCCCTCCTGCCTCTTCAGGTGCTACCTGTTGGAACAGGCAGATAAGAGATCACAGGATTGTTTGGGCAGGACTCTGCACACTGCTTGGAGACAAAATCCTGCTTGTCTTGCTCTGTGACTGCTCCTCTGTCTGCAAATCATGTGCTGCACACAGCAGAGCAGTCCGAGGTCAACCCTTGCTATGCTCTGCAGCCCAGGTGGCAGCAAAGGGCAGCTTTACATCAGGCTGAAGCATAAAGCAGTCACACAATCTGCATGGGGCTGTGCAGAGAGCTGGGATTCAGCAGGAGCCCCTGCCTAAAGGCAGGCAATGTTTCTGGGTTTGGCATTTGCACATACATCCCGTTGTACTGCTCTGCTCCCTCTTGCTGGGGAATGCAGGCTGAGCCCAGCTCCCTGCAGCACTACAGGAATGTGCAGTCTCAGAAAGAAGCCACAGGAGCAAAGCACAGACACCAGGCACGACTGCCTTGGCTACAGAGAGGCAGCAACACTGACCCATGGCTGTCTCTACAAACCCTCAAAATCAGTGCTCTGACCCATGAGGCACTGAAGCCCTGCTCTCCCAGCAATCCCAGTCCATGGGAACATCCTCAAGAGCTTCGTTCCTGGAGGTGTTTAAGACCAGGCTGGATGAGGCTCTGGCCAGCCTGATCTAGTGTGGGGTGTCCCTGCCCATGGCAGTGGGGTTGGAACTAGATGATCCTTGTGGTCCCTTCCAACCCTGACTGATACTATGATACTATGAAAATCATCTCAGCATGACTCCAGTGACTGAGCCTTACAGAGAGGACTCTGGGCTTCTTCAGTGCCTGCAGGAACGACACAGACTTGACAGTCATTCAGGGAAGCCTCTCTACATTGCCCTGACAAGCCCCACAGTTAGAAGCAGAAGGTGCAGGCTGGACACCCACAGCTCAGGGAGCAGGATCCTCCTGAGTACCTTTACCTTGGTCTCTTGGTTGTTTTTGTTCTCGATGCCATAGATCTCCTGAAGCAGATAGCTCACCCGGTCAACCTAGGGAAGAAGACAAGAGCTGAATGCCAGCTGCTCTCTCATTGCTGTTTCCTGATCACCTCCTCTCCCTCCCTGTGTCAAAATGCCCATGTTACAGCCACAACAGCCAGCTCCCCTGTAGCTACAAGAAAAATAATAACAGAAACAAGTATCACAAAGGACAGGTGGGAGAGTGTCTCTGCTTGCTGCAAAAGTGGTGCCCATCCTGTCTGGTCTGAGCAGGGAGTCCAACAGGCCACTTCTGCCACTGCCAAAGCCATCTAAGGAACAAGAACTCTGCTTGCCTCAGAGATCAGGAGGGAACATACCCCCATAGCTCAAACAAGGCAGAGGCAAGCAGCCTTCCACTGCCCTTTCTTCCTGTGAAGTACTGCTTAACTGGAACCAAGATGAAGTTCCACCCATCTTTGTATACCTCAGCAGAGGTGCTGTGCCATCTGGCAGCTTGTTACAGCCACCACCAGCTGCACATCACTTCCCTGTCCATCACCTGGGAGCACAATGCCAAGCTACTGCAGACAAACTACGAGAAACACTTGAGGGCCAAGCTTACATTAGTGCAGTGTCCTTTATTACCATCCCCAGGCCCTAGGTGGCATCTCTAAATTGGGATGTGTGGTGGCAGAAAGTGCTCTAGGCACAGGTGGAAGTTGCTCACAGCCCCAGCTCTGGGACACACCCCTCCAAGCCATGCCTGTATGCAAACACGGGCAGCTGCCTGCAAACTTGCCTGAGAAACAAAGCAGTGAGGCAAGAGAAGCTGATGGTTCAAGTCCCAGCAAGACAAGCCCCTCTGCACTGTGTGTGCTCTCCCCTTCTCCCTAGTTTAGCCAGCAAGTATAGCACGAGACTCACAGCTGGGAGCAGCCTTTACAAGGATGCACAAGGATAGCAGTCCCCCGATACGTGGTGCTACACAGCAGCTTCCCCAGAGCAAGCTGTGTTCCTCTGCTCAAAACCCCACCACAGGCAAAATGTTGAAGGGGCTGCAAGGTATCAAGCTGGCACATCTCACACACAGGGGATGGAAATGCTCTCCTGCCATCCCCAGTAACTCTCCAGTTGCCATCGTGCAGCGAAGCCAAGCCACTGGGAACCCAGTGCTTCAACAGCTCATTGATCACAGGCCTTTTGGCATTTCCATGTGTAATTGGCCACTCTTCTCTCCTCTTACCAAGCCAGGTTCCCAGAAGAGCAATGGCTTTGCCACGGAATTTCAGTGCTGCAGAAGGTGAGGCAGGAGCCAGCTATATGCAGCCTCTTTGCCAGTTCAGAGATGCTCTGAGCTGGGACACAGCAGCTTTCACAAACCAGCTCCAGAGTCTCCCTGTTGAACTCAGTGTGCAGCTTACAGACAGTCTCCTCTGGGCCTGCATTTCACAGCAATGAGGTCAGCAGTTGGACTGCTGTGCAAAACCCTCTGCAGCAGCTCACAACTCACCCAGGAAGTTTGGGAGCAATTACGTGGGAGATGTCCTTTTGGAACTTGACATTACAAAGAGAGTCTTGTTACAGCATCCTGACTCCTTGGAGAATCATGATGAGCAACACTGAGGGCAGAACTGGTCAGCTCAAAGCAAAGAAGAGGTCAGGAAGGAAGAGACCAAAGCCTCTGCAGGAGTCTGCTTTCATTTTAACTGCTTGCCTCTAAAAACCCCGAGAAGCTCCTGTCCCAGTGGAAGGGTAAGCAGTGTAACATGGCTCTGACTACAAAGACCTCTAGGTTTTAAAAGAGTAGGAATAAATAAGAAGCATGTGATTGTAGACAATGCAGTCCTTCACCTTCATGCTTCTCCAACCCATCCTGCACCACATCATCCTTTCAACAACTTCTGTTGCTATATACAGCCTCAGCTGATGCACACAGGAGTCGCCAGCCAAGTCCAGGTCATGTTTTTCTGCTGATCCATCTGTTTGTATCCATCCAGGCTGAATTTCTTTGAACAGGTTGGTACATACATTATAACTGATCTCAGCCAGAGAACAAAGCAGGGAACAAAGCAGTTCAGCTCATTAGCTGCTGCTTCCTGCTCCTAAAGAGCTTTAGAGATCTGCTGCACACAAAAGGAACCTGGCAATAGCATGGAGAAGGCAGAAGAAAAGCAGTGATGAGGAAGAATGTACAATGCCATACAGATGGTTTACTCCAGACTTACACTCTATACCTCTGCTCTATGCTTTTGTGGGTGCAGATGCTCTCTCAGCTTCAGTGGTACTGTGTGTTCTTCTAAGCAAGAGCCTCCTTCTATTTTAAAAGCCATAGGAGAGAACATACAAGCATTGCACTTTGCAATCTGCCAAGGGGGGAAAAAAAAGGACCCACAACCAAAGGCTGAGTGGGAAGGTTACATGCTCTGCCAGTAAAGACAGACAAGCACACACTGTTTCACTGCAGGAGCTGGCTGACTGTACTGTGGCAGGGTGGGAACTTCCCTGGAGAGACTTCCAGCAAGACAGCCTTCCATTTGAGGTGCCCAGAGTGCTAAATGGAGAGCGGCACACACAGTGTGTCAGTGTGCACAGCAACCCAAGAGCCACGGGGGGAGCTTGTGGCCACCTAAGCACTGTTTAAAAAAGGAGGAAAGTAAAATAAAATCCCTCCCCAACACCCATGAGGAGGATAAATGAGCAGCTTTTAATCAACTCAGAAATGGTCTTCTCTGATCAGAAGAACAGATAAGGAAGAGGCACCGCTGGCATCGCGCTGCTCTGCTCCCTCAGCACTTGGGCAGCCACTTCCAGCACAGCACACACATGCTTTCCCCTCAGGGCATGGCTCTTCTGCATGTTCTCACTGCAACCCTGCCTTTGCAAGCTCAACAGACTCCTTTATCTCTCTCTATTAAAAACGCTTGTGGGACCTAGACTGATCACCTAGCCAGGAGGTCATGCTGCAACACAGCCAGGGGAAGCACCAAGGAAGGGAGGAGAGCCAGTTTGGGACACACAGGGCTCAGAACAGACATCAGGCTGGAGCAGCAACTCACCACTAGCAGTGGCATAAAGCTCAGGAAGCCAGGACTAATATTGCTGTCACTAGGCACAAGCAAGTCTGAAGAACAGGCCATGAGTCTCTGCACAGCACTGGTGAGGCAGGCAAGGAATTACCAAATGTCCTTTGGATCTGTGATTAACTGATAGTCTTTAGTGGCTTTTTTCCTAACCTGGAAGGAACACCTTAGAGCAAGAAGTGTCTAATCAAGGCACTCACTGACCTCCTTGGTAGTAAATCAGATCAGAAAACTGTATCCATCAATCACAAGCAAACACATTTAAAGCAGAAACACAGCACACCTCTAAAGGTGAAGGCATCAACAACCAAATCTCTCTCTCTCTAAGACATTTCACACTGAGCCTTGCCACAGGATCCCTACCAGATTTCCCTTCAGAGGTTGACATTCTCACCAATATTAGCAGTCTGCAGTTGCTTGTGGTTTTCTCTCTACACAAGTATGGATGCAACTACAACCTTGTTAAGGAACTACACAGCTTCCCCTCATCTCACCACACTGGGATGGGCTAAAAAAGGGCTACAGACCTCTGATGATTCCCTAACTGCCAATCTCCCTCCTTCCCTTCCTCTCATACTCTGCACAATCTGGTATATGAACCAGCAACACCACATCTGTGACTGCCTAAGCACCAGGATACTTGTAGGGGACAGGCACAATGAGCCAAAAGGTCTCAGGCTCTGGGACTACTCCTGAGATACCATGAGCACAACAAGGAAGCTTGTGGAGGAAGAAAACTATCCACACACATGTGGAAAGCAAAGAGTTTTCAGCCTCCAAGTAGAACACTGGGAGTCTGCAGAGATCCTTCTACACCACAAAAGAGAGAACTCAGTGTCAAAGAACAGATGGGATTCACATCCTGAACACATACAGCACCGAGGCTCACTTATGCACACCTGATGTACTTACACCCATACAGGCATGGAAGCATTCAGCACTGTGCTTTGCCAGTGGTGTATGTAAGCTCCAGTGAGGCAGAAGCACACAGGGAGTACTATACAGAGTGCTTGCCTCCCAGGGGAGCACTGAGAGCTGCACCATTGCTCTGCCAGTCCCACACTGCTGCATTTGTTGCCCCACCACACATCTGGCTGTGCAATAACCAACCCAATGTTAAGGGCTGCCAGGAGCTCGCTGCCTTTGCTTGTGACATCTGAGCTAACAAAGTGAGATCTCAGACTCTTAGTGAATTAAGAAACTTCCCAGTGGGTACAGTCAAGCTCCTGTGGGACACCAGCAGATGTCTAACCAAGCAGTAGAGAGGAAATGGGTACTTACAATCTGCTTCTGCTTTAACGGCTTCACGGAAAAACTGCCATCGACGTGCTAGGAAACAAGGAAATGCATCAGACAGGATCAGAATCAGACAGCTGGTTTGGCTGCAAAAGTCCTTTAAGGTCCAACCATTCTCTACCTCTACCAGGTATGGTGCTAAACCATGCTCCTCAGCACCACCTGCATCTTTTAATCACCTCCAGGAATGGGGATTCAACCACCTCCCTGGGCAGCCTGTTACAATGGCTGAGAAGCCTTTCAGTGAAGAAGTTTCTTCTAACACCCAACCTAAACCTCCCCTGGTGCAACTTGAGGCCATTTTCTCTCATCCTATCACTTGTTACTAGGGAGAAGAGAGTGACCCACACCTGGCTCCAACCTCCTTCCAGTTGTGACCTCCTTTATTTGTTAACTGTAAATAACACCCAGTTAGAGAGCCATCCAAGAGAGAAGGGGACTGGCAGGAGGGTGAGGACAGGGCCTGTCCACTGCATGGAGTCAGGAACAACTCACACATGCTCCACATTGCCATTTTCAGAGCTCTGTGGCCACCTCCAGGCCTTCATTTGCTCAGTGGCAGCAGGCATGGCTAGAACACCTCTGTATACAGCCAGTGCCAGCACTTCTGTGTGCTATTTCTAATTTATGAATAGAACAGAGTAGAGTAGAGTAGAGTAGAATAGAATTAACCATTCCTCCATCATCCACAAAGGCCAACTAAACTGAAAGAAACCAACTCTCCTGCCACAGCCTAGAGAGCAGGAAAGGAGCCCAGCAGACCCTGCTGCTGCGAACAGCTGCAGACTTGCAGCTGTTTGCTGAAGGAGTTTAAAGAGGAAGGGACCACAGAGCACCAAGGGACAAAGCAGTCCCTGTTTGCCAGGCAAACACTAAGTGCCAGGTTTCTGCCTTTGGAAGAGCTGCAAGGCCAGACTAGGCATAGCATCAAGGTTACTATTCTGATCTAAAAGATGCACAGAAATAGGAAGTTACCAAGGCCTGCTGGCTTCTGAGCATGCTCTGGTCATCAGCAGCAGTGCTCATTAGCAAGGGCCTCCTCTGGATTTATGGACCTACACTTCAAAAGCTGCAATTATTCTAAGCATGGGCAGTGGATTTTAATCAAACAGGGAGTTGAAAGAACTCCACAAGCACTTTGCCCTGTGACCTTTTAATAAAAGAAAGATTTTGATCTTGCTTTAAGCATTCAGTGAAAGATGAGAAGAAGTGGCCCCACCAGACAGTATCTCCCTCTCACAGCACACACAGAACAGAAGAAGGGAAGCACTTGGTATTCTTGAGGTCATAATCCAGCCTTGATGGAATGGCCTGACCAGCTTCAGTTGGTTCCCAGTTTTGCTGCACACCTCATTCAGCTCCCTGAATATTCCAGGGCCTTCTGCCATTACCTCTGTGCATCCAGAGAACTCAAGAGACTCTGCACAGTGGGTGGAATTAACCTATAGCCCTTGAAAACCTTCCAGAGCTGGTGCAGTTCAAGCCACTTTCCAGTCTCATGAGACAAGTATTTCCAAAGCTTCACTCCTGCCCTTGTGCTGACACATTCCCAATATGTATTTTGCTGTATTTTTCTGGAAGGTGTTGGACATGGTATGCTAGACCAGATCCAAGCATGACCACAGAGGCTGGGCTTCCTGCAAGAGCACTGTTTGAATACTTGGGGAAAAGCAGCTGGACATACTCCTTTTTAATTATAACTCATACTCACATCATCACATCCAAAGCCTAATCTGAACCCAGCTACAACCAAAAAGCCATGAAGGCAACAGCCAGGGCAGTACAGGTGAGGCTTGCAGATGAGGAAGGCAAATGAGTGAAGTACTTCAAAACCAGGCTGTAATGTGCAGGAAGCTGATGGTCTCATCTATTTTTCCCCTCCCCACAAATGGCTGAACAATCACTTTGCATGGCTAAGAGGTCTCCCTCTCCATCACTTTGCCACCAAGATGACAGCTCCAAACACTACAGCCTTCCCCAAGGACCCACTGCCCACACTGTCCTCTCCCAGTTCTGCTGAATGATGACTGAGGCATTCCAGTATTTCAGATCAGCTGGAAGAGAAAGCTAGAAGAAATACCCTGCCCTAGTTCCAGGGGTGCTGCAGCTGTTTACCTCCCTTCTGAAAGATGGGAGTAGAGAACTACCTACAGACCCAGTGCTCAGGAACACTGTGCTTCTGACACAGGAAAGCTCATTTTCTTCACATACCAAGTCCAACAGAAAAGCAACCTAGTACACTTAGAGCATCTTCCAGCCACAGGGCTTCCTTTGGACTGACTGTACTTCCCATGCCCTCTGACTCAGCTTGTCACCATTCACACTATCTGCCCAGGAAGAACAGGTTAAGACCTGGCAACTTTGAACTTTGATTGAGAAAAAGAAGTCAGCCGTGTGGCAACCTGAAAGTGAGGAATTCTAACAGCACAGCACTAATGATGCTGCTCTCGATGTGCCCAGCTCTCCTCCAGCATCTCTTGCCTCATCTTAACATGTCACTACAAGTATCACTTGCCCAGGCTATGTGTCTGCAGTATTACCACAACCAGACACAACATGGTGCAGTAAGGGATCTTGGAACTGTTTTCAGGGCCCAGTTATCATGGGAAGAGGCTTTGTTATCAAGGCTTATGCACACAGTTTGGTTTAGCCTTTTGGGGTAGGCAGTAGTCAGCTACATCAAATATGCCACTGGAAAGGAGTGGACCTTCAGGTCTTCCCACAGGATGTATCCTAATTCTTTCAAAGGGCTTGGTCTTAACCTGTAAACTAAGGCCAAACAATGGTGCAACAAGGTCTGGACACAGCAGATCCGGTTCTGCAAAGAGATCTTTGCACAGCAGGAGCCATGGTCAACACCTTCCATCCTCAAAGATCACTGCCACCAAGCCCCACCCTCTCTCCACACACAGGAAACAGCAGCTACAATTAGCTGAGTGACCAGCTCGGGTACAAACGGTAATTAAAGGCTACACAGGAACTGCTGCAAGCAATTATTTGTACTACAGTAGCACCCAGGAACCCCAGTCACAGGCCAGGACTCCAAGGTACTGTTATATAAACACAAACTAATGACCCCTGGAAGTATTCATATGTACACAAAGATGGGGACAGAGAGGAGGGGAAAAAAGAACTCACCTTTTCAAAGGCAGCCAGAAGAACGTGGGCATGACCTGTCACCTCAACCACCACTGCACAAAGAGAAAGAGCAATCATAGAATGGTCCAGGCTGGAAGGGACCTCCAAAAGTCATCTAGTCCAACCTCTTCCCCAGTCAGCAGGGACTAAATCAGGTTGCCCAGAGCCCTGTTGAGCTTCACACCTTGAATATCTCCAGGGAAGGGGCCTCAACCACCCTCCCTGGGCAACCTGTTCCAGTGTTCCACCACCCTCATAGTAAAGAACTTGTTCCTAATATCTAATCTACATCTGCTTGAGGCCATTGCCCCTTGTCCTGCAGGCTTTTGTAAACAGTCTCTCTCCATCCTTCTTGCAGGCTCCCTGGAAGGCTGCTATAAGGTCTCCCCAGAGCCCTCCCTTCTCCGGGCTAAACACCCGCAGCTCCCTCAGTCTGTCCTCGTAGCAGTGGTGCTCCAACCCCCTGATCATTTTGGTGGCCCTCCTCTGGACCTGCTCCATCAGTCCTGCCTAAACCTTGAAAACAGCACGAGTATAAAACTACCTCGAGCTGAATTTGAGTCCATTCACAATGCCTAAAGTGGCAGCAGTTCTATTTTCATCTCCTTGTGCAATTTAAACCTTTCACTACATCGTCCTCAGGTTGGCTCATCACACACTCCTGCAGGGCAAGAAGCACACACTGCTGGGCTCTGTGGTGGACCCTACACAGACATGCCTTCACTACCATGGCTGCTTCAAACTATCCCACTTTGTTCTCAGAGGTTGGGAAGGGAAAATAAAACAAAGTGTTCAGAGGGCTTCTGCTTCTCCCCGCCAAAACTCCTGGGTTTAATTACCTGAGTTTATCACAGAGATTAATAAATCCATCTGGTTTAACAGCAACTGGCAGCACTTCCAACCCTCCCACAGGCTTTCTGTACCTCTCCCTGAGAGTAAGCTTGCTGGCAGGAATGGGAAAGGGCTAACAGTGCAAGCTGACATTCTTCAAGGCATGCAAACATCTCCTGGCAGAATTCAGTCCAAACCAACATCTCACTGACTGCTAGTTTCATTTGCCCTTTCCTTTGATTGAACACCAGCAGTTACAGGCCAGCTGTAATTTTCCAGGGGCTCCCAACACACCAGGCCAGCTCCTTCCAGTCCCACCAGCTAAAAAAGCACCCAAACACACCACTTCTTCCTCAAATTTTGCTGAAGTGTCACATAGGCTTGTGCTGGTGTTCTTGCCAGGGGAGGATTTAAAAGCAGTTGCCTTTCCAGATTAGTAAAATAGATGACAGCACACTATGGGCTTAGACAGGGCATGGCATGTACATCAATGTATGCTTCCCATGCTGCCTCCTGTTCTATTTTTGGTCATTCTAGGCATGCCCAACATCAGGAAGTACAAACACTTTGCCAAAAGCTCCGTAAGCAGAGGAAGGTGCTTTATGGTCAAGAAGTAGACATGTAAGTCAATCTTACTAACAGTGCCTGAAATCACTAAAAATAGATGCACTTTAGAAGTAATTTCCTTCATCTTGCACTGTGCTTGGTTAGTCAGACTTTCAATTGGTTCACTCAGCTCTGTTTCAGTTCTGCTCAGAGGGCTGTAAAATAATGCACTGAGTTTCTGGGCACTTTAGAATAGAATAAACCAGGTTAGAAGAGACCTTCAAGATCATCGAGTCCAACCCGTCATCCAACACCACCTAAGCAATTAAACCATGGCACCAAGCACCCTATCAAGTCTCTTCCTGAAGACCTCCAATGATGGTGACTCCACCACCTCCCTGGGCAGCTCATTCCAATGGGCAATCACTCTCTCTGTGTTGAACTTCTTCCTAACCTCCAGCCTAAACCTCCCCTGGTGCAGCTTGAGACTGTGTCCTCTTCTTCTGGTGCTGGTTGCCTGGGAGAAGAGACCAACCCCCTTCTGGCTACAACCACCTTTCAGGTAGTTGTAGAGAGCAATAAGGTCTGCCCTGAGCCTCCTCTTCTGCAGGCTAAGCAACCCCAGCTCCCTCAGTCTCTCCTCATAGGGCTTGTGTTCCAAACCCCTCCCCAGCTTTGTTACCCTTCTCTGGACCTGTTCCAGCAAGTCAACCTCCTTCCTAAACTGAGGGGCCCAGAACTGGACACAGTACTCAAGGTGAGGCCTAACCAGTGCAGTGTACAGGGGCAGAATGACCTCCCTGCTCCTGCTGGCCATATCCTTTCAGATCTACAACAGAAGAAACTGAACAGGTGACTGCACTAAACCATGCAATTAAAGGATTATTTTTCCCCTTCTAATTACTCTTAAATTTTGTACAAAAGCAGTAAAATGTTGGCCCTGCTGACCACAACAGCCCCCAGTTTTAGAGGAAATGTCACTCCCTTGAGGCCTTTCCATTGCTGACACTCAGAATGAGTGCAAACACACGTTGCCCAAAAGCACACACACCCCCCCTGAGGACAATACTGTGCAAGGTGAGTGACAAAGCAAACATGCCTTGGATTTCCCTCTTCCAAATGCCACAGGCTGTAAAAATAATCAATATTGTTTCTCATCAAAGAGAAGTAACTATTTAGCAGCCTTCAGAAAAGGCAGGAGAACATGACACTGCTGAATGAACCTGTGTTTGGTTAACAGCAGCCTGAGTGTCTCAAAGCCATTTCTTCTTCTCTGACCATCCCTAGGAGAAGGTCCACTCCACACTTAGCTGTAGCTTTTGTGAAGACAACTTAGCCCTCCAAGAAGGGGAGAGACCAACTGCCCCCTTACTTCACACATTTCAAATGCAAAAACCAAAGAGAGAAGAATTTTGTTCCAGTTTGTGCCTGGCACTGGTAGCAGAGCCAGGAGTTCTCCTCAACACTATTCCAGCACTAAATACCTGGCCATTTGTCCTGCTAAAAATGGAGGCTGTTTTTAAAAGGATGTTTTCATGTAGGAGCCTGTGGGCAGCTGGGCCCTTTCCACACACAGAAGCTGAGGTGAACTCATGAAGCATTTTTATTTTGGGAAGACTCCCCAGGCCCTTCCCACAAGTAAAATGTTTTCATCATTGCAAAAGGAGGCTTGCCCTGAAGCAGCCAAACAAACTCAGAGAGGGATAAAGGAAAACCAAGGGAGCAGAGCACCATTCTTACCATCCCCTTCATCCACCACTGCTCGGATGACCACAGGGAACACTCCACGGTCCAAGTCAAAGTTCAGCTGAGGGAAAGAAATGAGATGAGGTTAGGCAGTTCACACCAGCCTTGCCTGGAGACAACACTCCAGATAGTGTTAACAGCAGAGCAATGAAGGTCCTTCTGACAGGCCTCCAGTCCCTTGTCTGAAAATGACACAACAGAGCAGGGGGATTGAAAATTGAGGCACCAACTTTCAAAGGGAGTCAACCAGAATAACTACAACATGGAGAAGGAGACGGAGACGGAGAAGGAGAAGGAGATGAGGTTGGAAGAGACCTTCAAGATCATTGTGTCCACCCATCATCCAACACCATCTAATCAACTAAACCATGCAACCAAGCACCCTATCAAGTCTCCTCCTAAACACCTCCAATGCTAAACCATGCAACCAAGCACCCTATCAAGTCTCCTCCTAAACAGCTCCAATGATGGCGACTCCACCACCTCCCCGGGCAGCACGGCACTGAACACCAGCTATGGCCAGCAAAGCAAAGCATCTCCCTTTGCATTTCTCACTAATCCATAGATCCTAAAGTCTCCTGAGTGATTTGCAGCAGGAAAAGTCTCTCCAAATACATCTAGTGCCATAGTTTTGGTTGTATATGATAGGATACACTACTTATAGCACAGCAGTAGGCATCATGCTCCCTACATCACCAAAGGAAACCAAAGTGACTCTTCAACGGAGCTCTGGAAGATGGAGAAAAATCTGTAAGCTCACACAACACTCTAAGGAAACACCAGACTGATTCCCATCTGTTGGCATGTTATGAAATTCAGGTCCTTGACCTTCTAATTGGTGAGAGTGAAAATGTAAGATCTTGCTTGAGTGCAAGGAAAACAGACTCGATTTCTTCCTTCACCCTGCACTTCATTCCAGCACTTCAAAAGCTCCATCATCCTCTTACAAACACAAGAAAAATGCAACCTTACAAACACTGCCCCGTGCCAGGAACGGAACTGGCTCAGAGACTGGATTTCTGGTGGGTTCTGTTAATTACTGATGGGGACTTTTGTCTTATCTCTTGCCAAGAGAGAAAGAGATGTCATTTCACCATGCTGCTCCAGGTGGTCTGTTTGCAGTTTACTGCTGAAAACTGAAACCTGTTTCAAAGCACTGCAGCACACTTTGGAGCTTCCTTCAGTTCCCTGCAGCCCCAAAATCATTTGCAGCAGCATCTTTTCCAGCCAGTCCCTCAAAAGATAAACTATCAAGATAGCCATCAGCACACACAGCAACCCAAAACCCCCAGGATGGAGGGAAGGTGGTTCTCACTGTGAGCCTTAACATAGCTGAAAATGGTTCCTCCTCAAATAAATTACAACTTAAATGTTAGAATCCTAGACCAGTTTGGATTGGAAGGGACCTTAAAGATAACTGAGGGAGTTGGGGCTATTTAGTCTGGGGAAGAGAAGGCACCGAGGAGACCTAATTGTGGCCTTCCAGTATCTGAAGGGGGCTACAAGAAAGCTGGGGAGGGGCTTTTGAGGCTGTCAGGGAGTGATAGACTAGGGGGAATATGAAAAAAACTAGAAATGGGTAGATTCAGACTGGATGTTAGGAAGAAGTTCTTCCCCATGAGGGTAGTGAGACACTGGAACAGGTTGCCCAGGGAGCTGGTAGAAGCCCCATCCCTGGAGGTTTTGAAGGCCAGACTGGATGTGGCTCTGGGCAATCTGATCTAATGTGAAGGGTCCCTGCCCATGGCAGGGGGGTTGGAACTAGGTGATCCTTAAGGTCCCTTCCAACCCTAACAAGTCTATGATTCTGTGAGTCTGTGATAATCCAGTTCCAATCCTGCTGCCATGGGCAAGGGCACCTTCCACTAGACCAGGTTGTTCAAAGCCTCATCCAACCTGACCTTGATGCTCACTCTGAAATCCCTGATGTTTGTACAGCAGGAGATGAGACACCTGGTCAGCCACCAGCCAGCTGTGCTGTTGCCCATGAGCCACACAGCTGTGGCTCTGCCAAGTGTTGCAGGCATAAATTTCGGGCTGCAAATCCAAGTGCTGGGTGCTGCACTTTGGCCACAGCAACCCCATGCAGAGCTACAGGCTGGGGTTGGAGTGGCTGAGAGCTCCCAAACAGAGAGGGACCTGGGGGTGCTGATTGACAGCCACCTAAACATGAGCCAGCAGTGTGCCCAGGTGGCCAAGAAGGCCAATGGCATCCTGGCCTGCATTAGGAATAGTGTGGCCAGCAGGAGCAGGGAAGTCATTGTGCCCCTGTACTCAGCACTGGTTAGGCCACACCTTGAGTCCTGTGGCCAGTTCTGGGCCCCTCAGTTTAGGAAGGACATCGAGACACTTGAACGTGTCCAGAGAAGGGCAACAAGGCTGGGGAGAGGCCTTGAAAGGGGCCTACAGCTAAGATGGGGAGGGACTCTTTACAAGGGCTTGCAGCTATAGGACAAGAGGGAATGGAGCAAAGCTAGAAGAAGGGAGATTTAGGCTGGAGATTAGGAAGAAATGCTTTGCAGTGAGGGTAGTCAGACACTAGAACAGATTGCCCAGGGAGGCTGTGGATGCTTCCTCTCTGGAGGTGTTCAAGGCCAGGCTGGGTGAGGCCTTGAGCAACCTGGGCTAGTGGGAGGCATCCCTGAGCGTAGCTGGGGGTTGGAACTGGATGACCTTTAAGGTTCCTTCCAACCCAAACCATCCTATGATTCTATCTCAAAATGCCTCTTTAAGGGTACATTCCACATTCATTTTATGGATCTGGAAACAGCTGTCCCAACACAAGCCATCCACTGTAACGTGCCAACAAACCAGCACATTACAAAGACAAAGGAAACTTTCATGAAGCTTTCCACATAACAACCTGCCACAACATTCTTTTCCTTTCTGCTGGCCAGCCAAGAACCACATCATATGTGACTGTTATGCTGAGCATAAACATGAAGTTAATTAGGGGTTATTGGACAACCTCAATAACAAAGCTGGGCAGCAGTCTGAGGCAAGCAAGGGTACACAGCTGAGTGATAACACTCTGCTAGCTGTCCCAGACAATCACAGAAATGGTTTGGTTGGAAAAGACCTCTAAGATCATTGAGTCCAACCATCAACCTAAGAACACTGTGGTCATTTAAACCATGTCCTGAAGTGTGATGTCCACATGTTTCTTGAACACCTCATAGGAATGTGGTGCTTCATTTTGGTGGTCAGTTAAGATTTAGCAACATACTTTTGGCTGGATTTGAGAGGACAAGGACGGATGCGTACACAGAGCTGAAACAGAAGAGGAGACTTCCCAACCACAGTGCATGTTCCACTTTCTCTCCACAGCCAGAGCTCCCAGCAACATCAATGACAACAGAGGATGTATCAGAATCAAGCAAAGGGAGCCAGAAGATCATTTTTCCACAGCACCTCTCCTTTTAAGCTGTGGAAGGAACATGACTTTCGCTCTCAAGCTGAAACCTTGCTGGCAGGAACAAAAGTGAAAATTAAGCTTCTCAATTCTTGAAGAAGAAAGCAATCTGAGCTCCTACTTTCCAGCTCTCTCTGATGACAGAAGGGACTGAAAAGCAGCTCTTCCAGGCTTTTGTAGGCTGAACTTGTGAAATCATATACTGGCAGAGAAGCCAAGACATCAGGAGATCAGACTGCAGGCTCTTGGTAACCACCAAGGCATTTGTTAAGGCACGAGACTGATTATGACAGTAACTTCAAGACAATAGCTATTCAATCTTTTCAACATATATGAGAGACTACTTTTCTTCCTCTCTTTTTTTCTTTCCCCCCCCTCCCTTTTTTTGTTCTCTCCTTTGTTTCTTTTAGTTTTTAATAAAAGGCAGAGTTATCTGCCAGGGTTCACATACACTACACTCTCAGACAGGTTTTGGTGAGGAAATGAGCACTGAGATGAGTGCACAGGAGCAAATATATTAGCAGTAGTTACAGAGCAACTCCTGTGCATCAGAAATCTCTTATGGCAATTCTGCACAGAGCAGAGGAAAGACCAAGGACTCCTTGCCCTGCATCACATGCAGGAGAGGCCCTTGGGCCACAGCTCAGAGGCTTAAGAAGCAGAGAGCTACTGCCTGGGTTGGAATTTTCAAAGATACCACAATCAATAGGACTCTACAGTTCTTGTTGTGTAGGAAAAGCCACAGAGCTTAATTAAAACCAAGCCTTTGTCTGGTTGCAGTTATGAGTTACACTGAAAAAAGGCAGGCATCCCCTTATTCAGCATTAATGCACCAGTGTGAATCTGCCCCAGAAAGGAGAGTATCCTCCCACAACACTGTGCTGCTACAGTTAATAATGCAGGATGTGGCCCTTAAACAGGACTCTTCTAGAGCAGTGGTCTCCAAACTATTTTGGCTGTTCATCCCATCAGTAAACAATCTTGAGCACATAGGTACAGTTATTGTTCATAAGATACTGTTTATAAGTACTGCTGAAGTTCTTCCCACCTCCCAGTGAATTGTCTTGCATGTACCTCAATGTTGGAAACCACTCTTCCAGAGGACCAGCCAAAAACTCAAGCACAAGACACACAACAAAACATCCAAACAAAAAGATTGAGAGACTTTTGTTTCCACTAGCTCTTTGGGAGGCTGAGGAGTGGCAGGCTCCTCCAGGAAGAGCTCCAGTGCCAATCTCTGCATCCTCCCTCCTACACCAGATGTTGGGATGCCAGCTGAGCAGAGATACCAACAGTTGCCTCTCTGGGTTTCTTCTCTGTTTGCCTGATCTACCTGCCAAGTTCCCAGACAGCATTCATACCTGCTCCTCCCAAGGCCCCATTCATCTCATACCCACAAAACATGCCATGGCAGCTGGGAGAGGCTGCCTTCCAACCATCATCTCATGGCACTAAATGGGAGTCCAGTGCTTCTGGGACCACAGGGTTATGGAAAGGGGACACTGAGGAGACACTTACCTCATCATCCTTCCAGTCTGAGAAATCAATCTTGAAGGAAGGCAGGGAGAACTGCTGGCTTACCCCTCTCTTGTAATGAACTGTCTCCGACTGCAGAGAGGGATTCTTTGTGCTGTACCTGAAGAAAGAGAGGAAAAGAAAACTTGCTGTGACAAATGATGGCTCTCTGCTAGGCTCTTGTTCATTCACACCCATTGACCCTTCAGGAACCACAAGTGGCAGCTCTAAGTTGGCAGGGGCTGTCAGCCATTCAGAGGGGATACAAAAAGGGAAGGGAAAGGTCAAAGCAAAAAGGTGAGCGCAGGGAAGGGAAAGCAGTGCAGACAGGCAAGGTCTGATTGGATCCATACTGACCTGCCTGGAAACACTGGGTGTCAGAGGAGTACAGTGGGGTGCATCAGCCTGGCAAAGACCAGCTCACTAAATCCAGGGCCTAGGCAATGCTTTCAGCCTGGCAGACAGTTTTATTTTCTGCAGTAAACCCAGGGAGAATGAGCAATGATCTAACAGTGGCCACACAGAACCCAACACACCACTGAAAGCTCTCCTATGCCTCCCCAGGACAGCTCTGCAGTAAGGAACACTGCTTGGCTCACCATCATCCTGCTAAGCAAGAGTCATTCCAATTCACCTCTCTGTTCTTTATGTGCTTCCCCAGAGATGTTGCAGGAACATCCCAACACCACTGCAGAGACACCACCCGCTCCTCCATGCCAGCCTCCTTCTTCCACCGTTCGAGGCCCAGCACTTGAAACGCCAGCACTGCCATGCTGGGATGAACATCTCTGGCATGGGACCATAGATACCATCCACCATCTTCTGCACCCAAAGCCCACACATTATCTGCCCACTGACTGTCACTATGGATGGTGTGAGTCACAGTGAGCTTCAGTGGCAAAGCAGGATTGAGGAGTTTTTGCCCCTTTCTGGAGAGTGATATCTGAGCTGGAGGTACACAACCTCTTGCAGTGCCAACACTGGCACAGAAGGGAGAGAAGGCAGGGTGGGAACATCTGAAGCTGTTTTTACTCCCAAAGCTTTTGTTGTTGAGCTACTAACTGTGTGTTCAGAGCATGCTAACAAACTAGAGAGAAAGTAAGAGATCCCTTGCCCTAGAGGCTTATACTGCAGAAACACCAACCTCCCCTGGCACAGTGATGAGACAGGTCTAGCTCCAGCCCTGCAAGAAAGACTTTAACAGCTGGTCACAGTAATGGGATGTTCTCTCTTGTGCCACTAACCATCACCTCTTAAGTGGAGCTTCACATGGTGAGCAAAGCACTGGCCTCCAGCCACTGCACAATGAACAGCTACAAGCTTGAAGACTTGTTGAAACTTGATTGCCACAGCTCTTGATCAACCAGCCAGCCTGGGGACAGGCTCCAGGGACAGATGTCACATTAGCACCAGGAGTTCTAGGCTGAGGTCTTCCTTCATTCAGCTTGGGATATCACATAGGGTCCCCTGACAAGCAGCTCCTCAGATTTTGCTGATTGTGTCTCCCAAAGAATAACCTGAGTAGCAGTACTGCCAGCCCTGAGGAGACCCCACCAGAGGACATGGAGGCATTTGATGTGGCTGATTCATTCAGAGTCCTGTCAAGCAGAGCAGTTAACAGAGGGCACAGAGGCAGAGATAGAGGATCCTTGCTCCAAAAAACCCACAAAAACCCATGGGATTCTGTACTTCTGAGGACATTCAGCTGCTCTGAAGCACAGACACAACTTACAGATCACTAGGGACATAAGCAAAGGTTGGAAAGCTCCAAGTTCCTTCAGCCTAACTATACCTTGTGAAGGAGCAGAGCACAGCGGAAGGGGACGGAAGCACAAAGGGTTTCTGCACACAAGGTAATGTCTTCTGGTCTCCACAAGCAAGAGGGTCAGGCAGCTCACTTCCAGAGAGAGGGAAGTCAAAAACCGTGGGAAACCCCCCTGGGGCTGAGTCAACCAGGAACTGCAGAACTGAACATCACACCAGAGATGTGAAGACTGGGCTGGATGATGGCAGAGGTGATTAGAGGGGACATGCCTGAACCTTCAAACTTGGCTTTAAGTTATGCTGTGGAAACTTTACACTCAAATTCTGCAGCTCTGGCAGGTACCTGCTGCCTGAGTGCAGGAGCCCACAGAGACAGCAGGCTGCCCTCCAGGGCCAGACCCAGCCAGCACTCTAACACAGAGCCAGAAAACACCATCATTAGGATGCATTTTGCAGCCAAGGGTGTAAGGACCTGGATACCAGAAGATGATGAGAAATTCTTAATTCCTCCCAAACCCAAGGAGGAAAAGCCAGGCTCCCTACTGCTGCTGCTTTTCTCTGCACCCTCTGAGGAACCAGAAGGCCTATCAAGTGTCACAAGAGCCATGTTCAAGTCTGGAAGGCCATGACGAAGACCAAGCAGACCACACACACTCTGCTCTTCCTGCCAAGCCAGGTGCATTGTGTTATTTATGACAACACCTCACCCTCAAAGACCATTCTGTACTGTGCTGAAATTGTGCTGCTTCACTAGAAGGTCCCCCTCCATCCTTTGCATTTAAAGCATGGTGTGGGAAGAGATCAGAATGACAGGTCTTTTATGTGTGAATTACAGGGCGAGCAATTGAGTGAAGCTTTATTTACTGAGTTGTCAAGCACAATGAATAGAGCAAGCCTGTATCTAGCTCCTTTTGTGGTGCTCTTAAAGCTTCCCAGCTCTGCAGAAAGGCACAATTCTCCCTCTACAGCTGGGAAAGCAGGGGATGGAAGAGTGACTTATCCAAGGTGACAGCAAGTTGGGAACCTATTAGAAATAAAGTGCAGAGAGTGGAAGGTCAGAGACTGCTTGGATGACATGCACCACAGCAGCACTGGGGAAGGGGTGTAAACATGCTGATGATGAGTGCCAGGAAGGCTGGAGGACCTGCACTTACAGCACCAGAAGCCCAAACCAGTCTACAACAGGGAAACAAGTAATGCTGTTCCAAGGAGGACAGTCTTGCTGCTCTCACCGCCCCTGAGAAAAGAAATAAACCAGGTACAAAGATTTTCTGAGATGAAGAGCACAACAGAGGGAGGCTTCTTCAAGTGAGCTTTATGCCTCAGGCTGTGTGACCCTGATTGCTCTCATTGCAAACTGCCTCTAAGACTTGGATCTGAACATCCTGACAACACTGGAGACCTCCAGTCAGCAGCCAGTGCTGAGGTTGCAGAGCACCAGCAGGGCAGAGCCTGGTGAATTCCCTTGGCAAGTGCTGGTGACCCCAGATTGTCACAGAGATCAATCATCTTCCTAAGGTGAGGCACAGGATCCACTGCACATGTACAGGCTCCTTGTGTTGCTCAGGACAACCTGGCAAGCACCCTGCATATTAGTGCCTAAGCAATTTCAGCCCAAGCCCAGCCCTTTTGGTTGGCATCTGCTGCATTCGTTAAGTCTTCCATTCCCTGCCTGTGGTGCTGTGGGCTTACAGCAACAGTACTGGAGAAGCTCTGCGGAGCTGTGCTACAGAAAAAGAGAGTGTGCTCTAATAAAGGGTAGCAGAGAAGCAACATGCTGCCTCACCCCACATAAAGGCTGAAATCTGAATGTTTGAGCTGTTATTCCTCACTTTGCACCATGAGAGGTCTCCATCCACATGGGAAGTCTAAGAAAACTACTTGAGAACACTGGCAGCTCAGGACAATGGAGAAGTGGGGTCTCTCCTACTAGGTCAAGACCAGAAAGAAATCTCCAGTCACATTTTTAAACCTGTCTGTTTGCTCAGGTACCCCTGACAGGATGAGACTCACCAGCAACAGAGGGCACCACACTGCAGCAGCCTGAGCTCTGTCCTAAGGGTTCATGCAGCCTGCCTCCTGCTGTAAGCTCTTTGACACACCTTTGCTTATACTCCATGCTGACTCCTTCCTCCCCTGTGTCGAGCATTTCCACCCCACAAAACCAGCTGTGCATGAGAGAACTGGCAGGTGAGAAGCTCCAGGACTGCATCATGGTGATTTGAGAGAAGAGGAAGCAAACTAAAATTATTGCCCAGTTCTACTCCTCCACCATCAGCTGAGAAGCACTCGCTGCCCACCCAGAGAAACTCAGCCTGTGGCTCATCCTGTACACAGTCCAGACTCGCTACTGGGCACCTGGAGACCTTAAGAAGCTCCCAAGCCACCTAGCATTCAGGAACCCCTGGCTAAGCACAGTCAAATTGTTGTTGTTACATGCTCAGCAGAGATGCAATACAAATGTGCTCCTCCCTGATTAGCACCTGGGTAAGCTCTCAGCAGAGCACCATTCCAGCTCCTGCAGACTTCTTCAATGCTGTGTTCCTTACTCACATCTCCACCCAGCACTGGGGCTGCTTTGGGCAGTCAAAGACAGTTCCTGTTACCAGAAACACAGGGACTCCTGACTGAGAAGCACCAAGCAGGGATCCTAGCCAGCTTGCCTCAGCATTGTGCCAAGCACCATCCAGACCTCACTGCTCAGAGCAAAGCAGGATGCAGGTAGCAGTGCTGCCCCAAGGCACCGGTTTTGACTACTAAGGGCTAAGAGACAAACTGTGCTTGGAACAGCTTGTGGACAAAAGAAGAGTCCTCTTTCTTGAGTGGCAGCTACCCATGCACACTGCATGGCAGTTTGCAGTGACCCAAGGAGAAGGCAGAGTTACAAGAGATCTTTAGAGGGTACTCAGGAATTGATTCTTCCACTGCCGCAGACTGTGAATGCCTGGCAAGCTCCAGGTCCTCTTACAAGTGAGGAGGAGGGAGCCAGTCACAGAACCAGAATGGTTTGGGTTGGAAGGGACCTTAAAGATCATCAAGTTCTAACCATCCTGCCATGGGCAGGGACACCTTCCACTAGACCAGGTTGCTCAAAGCCTCATCCAACCTGGCCTTGAACACTTCCAGGGAGTGGGGCATCCACAACCTCTCTGGGCAACCTGTTCCAGTGTCTCACCGCCCCCACTCCAGTCTAAATCTCCCCTCTTCCAGCTCAAAGCCATTCACCCCTTCAGTCCCATCACTGAAAGCCCTTGTAAAAAGTCCCTCCCCAGCTTTCTTGAATTTTTCATGTTCTTGTTCTGCTGGTGTTTAAAGGGGCCAGGACTTGATGTGGAGCAAGCACATTGGCCACCTCTCTCATCCACATACTCACTCCCCTTTCATTTTGGGACAGATCAAACAGCTTTTGAGGATGAGGGAAGCTGAACAAGTGTCTCCACTCAAAGTCTTTTTTTTTTTTTAATAAAAGAAACATCACCAAAATATTCACAGAACATTCACAGAATCACCAAGGCTGGAAGGGACCTCAAAGATCATCAAGTCCAACCTGTCACCACAGACCTCATGGCTAAACCATGGCATCAAGTGCCACTGAGGAGCTGGAGCAGGTCCAGAGAAGAAGGTCAAAGCCCTGGGTGTCAGTCACAGTTAGGCATGACTCAGCCCTGAGACTCCCAGAGTTTGGAGGATGTCTGAGTGCTAACCTGGTGCATTGCAGCCCTACCAGGGCTCCTCCAGGAGAAAACAAATATCTTACCATGCAGATGAAACCCTGCTGCCCATATCCCGCTCCAGCACCTGCAGAGTCTGCCTTCAGCTGCTGACTTTACTGGTGAGAGCATCACACTCACAACTCTGACCAGGCTTCAAAGCTGGCAGCTTACACACCAGCTACACAGAGAGGCACAAAGGCCAGAGCTCTCATTAAAGACAGAGGGTTTGTCTGCTTGCTGCAATCTAGAGAATTCAGCTCTCCAGCCTATGAACTCTGCACACTACAGCATTCCCTTGGGGGACTGGTGTCTGCCTGGATCAAAGCAGGCTTTGGCTGGCAAGGCTTGTGCCTAGCAAAGACCAGCACTTGCCCCTGATTTCTTCACACAGAAGAAATCTCTCTGCACAAAGAGTTCCTATTAATCACCACAGCTCACAGCCAGAAGCAGCCAGAGCACCTTTCAGAGGCCCTGAATAGACAGAGGCTATTAAATAACCAAAGGAATATCTGAGTGCCTCTGGCTCTGCTACGCAAGCTGGAGTGAGAACAGCCATGTGCTGAGCTGCTCCTTCCAGCTGGGTTTCATTTTGTGAACCAACTCTCCCCCAGCTTCCACAGGCAGCCAGAACAGATCCTCGCCGCAGTGTCACGTCTGCCTGCCAGGAGTGGAGCAGGCATTGCACAACTCACCAGGAAATGAGATGGGGGAAAAAAAGAGAAATATATATATATATATAAATACATATATCCACTACACCCACGTGTGCTTCAGCAACACAAACAGCACAGCCCTGGGAAAGGGCAAAGGCTGCAGAGCTGGACTGACCTATTTTTGTGGCGTTTTCTCTTTGTAAGAAGAAAAAAGAGTTCAGCAACATCACTAGGGTAGAGAAGAGAATCTTTTCTGTCCAAAGAAGATTCATAGAATGGTTTGGGTTGGAAGGAACCTTAAAGATCATCTAATTGCCACCCCTGACATGGGCAGGGACACCTCCCACTAGACCAGATTGCTCAAGGCCTCATCCAGTCTGGCCTTGAACACTTCCAGGGAGGGGGTATCCACAACCTCCCTGGGCAGCCTGTTTCAGTGTCTCACCACCCTCACTGTAAAGAATTTCTTCCTAATCTCCAGTCTAAATCTCCCCTTTTCCAGCTCAAAGCCATTCACCCCTTGTCTTCCAACCTGGTCTATTCTATTCCATTCTATTCCATTCCATTCTATTCCATTCTATCACTGAAAGCCCTTGTAAAAAGCCCCTCCCCTTGAACACCTCCAGGGAAGGAACATCCACAACGAATGGGTTGCAAAACTCAAACCTCTCATATTTAACATCAGCTCCTGTTCTGCCTGGTTTGTTCGTGTCTTTAGAGTTGGCTGTTTTAAGTGCTTCCAGCTCCAGGGCTGGTTTGACTCCTTACCCTGAGGAAACAACTGCTGCTGTCATGTTTTAACTACACAATCCTTCCTGCCAGTCAGCAGGATAGCTACAGCTGGAAAAGTCCCGGGGGCCCTCCCAGCAACGGAGCACGTCAAGGCTTTTGCCTGAAAAGGAAAGGATGCATTCACAGAGCACACATAAAAAGAGAATATGAACATCTCTACAGCCTGTTCCAAAAAACATAGCTGTCTCCTAAATCAAAGACATCTAAGGGTATGAATACCTGAACCGGTTCCTGCAGGAGAAAGCAGGCTATGAACTGGGAGTCCTTCAGCTATTCACTGCATCACAGAAACACAGAAGTGCTTTGACTGGAAAAGACCTCTAAGATCACTGAGTCCAACCACTGACCTAAAACTACCATGGCCATTAAACCATGTGCCAGCGTGGACTTTCCAGGGACTTTGACCCCACCACCTCCCTGGGCAGCCTGTCTCAGTGCCTGACCACTCTTGCAGCAAAGAAATTTTTCCTAATCTCCAACCAAAACCTCCCCCAGCAGAGTTTGAGGCCATTTCCTCTTGTCCTATCACCTGTTTCTACACTTTCACTGCACATTGTCTCTTGTCCTCTCACCTGTCACTGCATCTGCACTAGCACAAGGAAGGGCTGGGTACCATCCCCAGGGCATTGGGGCTGCAGAGGTGATGAAACCTCTGCTGCCCCATGAAGCACACATTTGCCTTCTCCAGACTTTTACTGGTCAGCTGCAGTCCCACAGAGGTGATAGTGCAGCTCCCCATGAAACTCAGAGTTCAACAGTTCAGGACAAGAGGCAGGCAGCAGTTGGGAGATACATGTTCCCAAGATCTTGGCTGGGAAATGGTATGGCTGAGCACATCTTCCAGCAGGATTACCTGGGAAAGTCTGTTGAATGCTTCTCTGAGACAGGTTAGGACAGGCAGCACATACTGATAAAGCCACTGGCTTTTAAACAGGGCCCAAACAGCTCCAGGAGGAAGCTTCCTGGCTTGCACAGAGCAAGGTTTGCTGATGGAGATCAGCTAATCCTGAAGGCAGGCCCATGACACACCAAGCACTGTGGCTCTCAGGTGAGCAAGAGGCTCCATGACAAGCTATGCCTCTGGTCACAGCCAGCCACCCACTCACCCACCCTCCTTCCTCTCACCCCAAACTGTATGAACACAACCACCTTCCTAGCAGGAGCTTCACAGGAGCAGAAGCACTGATACCATCAGGATCAGTGGCTGTGTCAGCAGAGAAGCCAGAATAACTTGTTCAGCACTTCTAGGGAGCCATGCTGCAGGCTGAGGACCAGGAGAAAATTTCTGCCTTTGACAAGGGTCCAGAAAGTTTCTCCCATTTTAGGATTTTAGGAGAGTCGGGGGGGGGGGGGAAGTATTTTGATTTAAAGAGGGCCTTTTTCCCAATCAAATGCTGGCTACAGCCAGAGAAGTTTTGAATTTATAGAGGAGGCAGCTTTTGCAGATTCTTGTTCCTTGAATGCAGCTGTCAGAAGGAAAGGAACTGCAAAAAAAATGCAAAGCTAGCAGGCCAGGCAGGGGGAAGCTGCATTCCTGATGCTGCACTAAAAATGCACTCACTCCCTCAGAGCTCTAAGAATGCAGCCCCAATTATTTTGGGTGGGTTTTTTTTTTTCCCCCCACTAGAATTTCAAAAGAATAAATCAAAGTAATTACAGCACTGCCCTTTCAGAATTGCTTTGCAAAGCTGAAATCAGAGCTGAAAAAGGTTTTACTAGCAGCCAGGAAATCCAGAGAAGTGGAGATGCCTACTTTGGGCAGCTGCACAAGCCCCAGGACGTGCTCCACGAGCCACTTCCACATGGAAGGATAGCCTGGGTTGAATTAAAGCAGCTTATGAGGTCTATATTTGTACCTCACTTCCCTCAGACTTTATTACCTACACATCTGCACGAAATCAGGATCATGCCTGCCAAGAAGTTCCCTGGCTTCTGGTGCAGCCCTCTACTCCCCACACTTCTATAGCATTTACTGTCCACTCCAGAGACAGACAGTTCATCACTCCCATACTACAAGGAAATGAGAAGATCATTTATTAAGTAAAAGGCCAGCAGTGGAAGCAGGAGCTGAATCTGAGTGCTTTGGATTTTGACATAAAGCTTTAGTGCACAGGGGCCTGCTGCCACCCTAGCAGGGCAGCACTGTATCAGCAGCTACATTTTGCTGACCAGGTAACGACTGCTGATCCTAGTTTCATGCAGAGGCAGGTAGGGCTCTTGAACAAAGGCCTCTCCTCTGCCAGCTGAACAGAGACCCAGCTCTCAGAGAACCATGGATAGGGTGAATTAAAAAATTCCTTTTTCCCCCCCCTTTTTCTTTCTTTGAAGTTGACAGTTGTGTTAACTTAGAGAAACTCTACCTGGGAATTGTTCACAGTCAATTTAAAAAGCAGTTAGGTGGTTCAGATTTGCTGCATAAGCTCTAAAGAACAGACAGCAGCACTGGTGACAGTCACTGGCTTAGTGCACAGCACTACTTTTCAGTAAAAGGCATTCTCAAGCATTTTTCTCCTCCAATCAAGCAACAGAGTTCTGAGAGGAAAGCTGTCAGACACAGAAGACTGAAACACTGCCCAGAGAGAAGACACTCTGCCCAGGAACAGTTGGTTATATTCAGTAACTACAAGACTTCCATTAAGCAATCAATATTCAAGGCAGAACTTGACAAGACAGTCTCTTCAGAGTCCCCCATGGAGCAGTTTAACCAACATGAACACTACACTGAGGGTCTCAGAGGATTCAGTTGCACTTCCAGCCCAACAGAGCTTGGTTCAAGGCCCAGGTTAAATTAAAAAGTGCAGCTTTCTGTTACAGAAAACTTTCTTTTTTTGCCATTTTGTCACAACAAAGTGCCACACCATAAGTCTGCAGAAAGCCATTTTAAACTCCAGGTATATATCTTCACAGACTTAAGCTCTTTGTAAAACATAGCACAAAGTTTGATAGGAAGCTTCCACCACGTTGTAAGTGGCTCATTGCTACTGACCAGGGACAAATCCTCCTTTGAGGTAAACCAACAAGTTTAAAAATCAAGATGTAAAGCAAGACTTGCTGATTTAACCAATGGCTAAAGCCTGATAATGTAAATACATCCACCCTGGCCACAGGGGCCCTCAGCTCTCCTCAGCAGCCCACAGATGGTTTCCCTCTTAGGTCAAAACCCAAGGAACCCTGCAGGGCAGTACAAAGGATATTGGCCACCTCTCCACGTTGCACCTGTGTTAGGAAAAGAGGACTTCAGTCTCCAAGACTGCCATTGCAACACCTTCACTAGCACTAAATTCACAGGAAACCTAAGGACCTAAGAGACAGAACATGGAAACTTTATCAGGACTTCTAAGGCATCCTGCCGCATTCAGCTCTGCTCAGGAAAAACTGGATCCAAACAGAAAGTGTCCTCAGAGTTTGTCAAGTGAGAATGTTCAAGCACTTCAAAGGAGCTAGTTTATTACCACTTTGGAGGAATGCACATCTGGATGAGAGCACTGAGCTTGTCTCATTGCTAAAAATACCCTCTTCATTGATCATTAGTGGGTGTTTATACTTTGCACACAACACCTAAGGCATTTTATGCTCTATCACACGTATTTCTCCCTTCAACAAAACCTAAATTTGCCCCCAAATCAAGAGCACCACTTCAGAAGCCATCAGCACTATGTGCACAGAGACACTGGTCAGCCAAAAGCCACTACAGGAGGAAGCCAAAAGCTTCTGCAGCCTCAATCTTCCTTCATTCAGTGAACAAAACAGAATTCTTTGTCCCATGGCCCTCCAAAGCCTGCCATAATGTACCAGCAGCTCCTGTGTACCCAGATGACACCAGGGAGAGCACAGTTCAGCCACCTCAGCTCTCAATACAGAGAGGAATTCTTTGGAACAGTTTAAATCATGAATGCTTCAGGTTGGAAGGGACCTTTAAAGGTTATCCAGTCCAACATCCCTGCAGTCAGCAGGGACATCTGCAACTAGAGCAGGTTGCTCAGAGTCACAACCAACCTGACCTGCAGTGCTTTCAGGGATGGGGCATTTCCCACCTCTCTGGGCAACTGTCATTGGTTAAGTCAAATGTTATTCAAAACCATCCTGCCTAATATCAGCTTCAAAATGAAAGTGCTGGCTGGAGCAAAGTATTATGGGGCTTGAAGATTAGGTTGTAACATGGGAGGCTTCCTGTCCTGGTTGCTGCTTTTGGGTTCTGGGTTTTGGATGTTGGCTCTTCCACTGGGATGGCAGCCAGACAGGGAGGGATGGGGGAGTAGCTCCCTGGCTTGGGTTTTTAGCTCACTGTTTTCTACTTGCTGCTGCTTTCTGCTGTGTTTTTTCTGCAAACAGGCTAAGGTAATTGTGCATTGTGTTACCTCATTTACAGTAAACTCTTATCTCAACTCTGGATTTTTTTGTGTGTGTTACTTTCCCTCACTTCTGTGTTGTAGGGAAAGACTGTGGTAAACTAGCACAGCAACCTGGGCCAGTGTCTCACCACCCTTCACTGTAAACAACTTCTGCCTTGTATCCAGTCTGAATTTCCCTCTTTTAGTTTCAAACCATCACCCCTTGTCCTGTCACAACAAGCCCTGCTAAAAACTCTGTCCCCATCTTTCTTATCAACCCCTTTAAGCACTGAAAGGCTACAATAAGGTCTTCCTGGAGCCTTCTCTTCTCCCCAACACTCTCTCAGCCTGTCCTCACAGCAGAGGTGTTCCAGCCCTCCAGTCATTTTTGTGGCCTCCTCAGGACCCACTCCAATAGACTAATGTCCTCCTTGTGCTGAGGGCTCCAGAGCTGGACACAGCACTCCAGCTCATTTAGATAAAAAACACTTTGAAATCTGCAGGGATGCTCTACCAGGATATGAGGAAGATTCCACAGATGATGTTTTGACCATTCTTTCTACAGCTAAGCAAACACATGAGGTGGTAAATCCTCCTGACAACCAGTCTCACAACAGCATGTGTGTAAGTGGTCACTTATGCCAAAAGGGACTTTTCAGTGGGCCTCCATTCCACAAACATGTTATGTAAGTTTCAGACTGAACTTTACTTTGGTGGCCCAGGTGTTCCTGTCACAGGGAACACTGAAATCCAGAGAGTTAAGTGATCTGGAAAAAGAACAGGTAGTATTTGAAGGGAAGGGTGGTTGTTTTAATGTCCTAGAACATCCTGCTGACAAAGTATAGAGCTGTGAGTTCCTCTCCTTTGTTGCTCACAGAATGGTTTCCTCACACCCAAAAAACAAAGCAAAAAGGGAAGAAGAGAAGATGTTGGCTACATGGGGGAAGGAAGTGAAAGTAATATTCAACACTATCAGAATACATAAAACAAAACAAACCAAAAAGAAGAGATTTCCCTCACCACCATCCATGGCAGCATTGCCCCTGGGGGTGATTAATGGGAGATGTTTGACAGGTTCATCACCCAACAGCTCCTGTGTCACTCCACATGCCCACAAGCCCAGGACTTACACTGCCATTCCACCAACAAACTCTTCTGTAGCCTGGCAGTAGATGGTGATGGCAACACGAGCATCTGCATCGAAGGTGAACTCCAGGCTGTACAGGACCTTTTGCTTCCCATTCTCCTCAGTAGGGCTGTCCACATCATCTTTATACCTGAAAGACAACACTGGAGGATTAGAACCTGTGTTTATGAGATAACATCGAGATCACTCTGGAGATCAGCACAAGAGTGCTCCAATCTAAGTGTTCTGGACAGTCCACCTGAGGCTCTCCAGGGGATTTCCATTCTTTCCTCCAAGGAAGGTTCTCCCAAGATTTGACTGAAGTTATTAAAGTTATTCATGGTGCTGAGGGATCTCAGCCAGCCTTACAGTGCCAGGACACAGAATGAGACAAATTGGCCAGGAAGGCCAATGGCATCCTGGCCTGCATCAGGAATAATGTGGCCAGCAGGAGCAGGGAAGTCATTGTGTCCCTGTAACTCAGCACTGGTAAGGCCACACCTTGAGTCCTGTGGCCAGTTCTGGGCCCCTCAGTTTAAGAAGAACGTTGAGACACTTGAATGTGTCCAGAGAAGGGCAACGAGGCTGGGGAGAGGCCTTGAGCACAGCCCTGTGAGGAGAGGCTGAGGGAGCTGGGGTTGCTTAGCCTGGAGAAGAGAAGGCTCAGGGGAGACCTTATTGCTCTCCACAACTACCTGAAGGGAGGTTGCAGTCAGGTTGGTCTCTTCTCTCAGGCAACCAGCACCAGAACAAGAGGACACAGTCTCAAGCTATGCCAGGGGAAGTTCAGGCTGGAGGTGAGGAGAAAGTTCTTCCCAGAAACAGTAATTGGCCATAGGAATGTGCTGCCCAGGGAGGTGGTGGAGTCAGCAACCCTGTGTGGGCCTGAGAGGCCTGAACACTAATTCTTTTCATTCTGCACATGAAATGGTTCATGACAGCAAAAAAAACCCAAAGTTTCTGTGACACAAAGAACTTCTGAAACTCCACAAAAGGTACCTGAAGCATCACAGAGAAGAGGACATTCAGATCAGAAACTTTAAACATCTTTACGTGTACAAATCATCAGCCAAAGCTTTGATGCTGCTAATGACTGGAGGCTATAAATATTGATTGCATGAAACCCCAACACATCCAACTGCATAAGAGATGCAGGATAACCAATATGAGTTTAGAAGTTAATTCAATGAGCATAAAGATGATTAATAACTTGGCTATAGGCTACTGTATAGTTGCATCCCACTGTGTGCTCACCGCTGCCCAGTACTACTGCTGCTGGAAAAGGCAGGTAACAAATCCAGTGAAGAAAGTGGTATGAGGCAAGCTCCAGGGCAGCAAGCTATGACCATGGATCAGCAGTGAGTTATGGTGTGCTGGGAGTGGCCAGGGAGACCAGAAGAGAGAAACATGGAATCATAGGGTGTTTGGAAGGGATTTTTAAAGGTCACATAGTCCAACCCTTCCTGCAGTGAGCAGGGGCATCTTTAACCAGATCAGGTTTCTTGGAGCCCCAAACAACCTCACCTGGAATATTTCTACCACTTCTCTGGCCAACCTAGGCCAGGGTCTCACCATATTGGTGTAAAAAATGTCTTCCTTATATCTAGTCTAAATCTGCTCTCTTTTACATCATCACAGACTGGTGAGGGTTGGAAGGGACCTCTGGGGATCAACTGATCCAACTCCCCTGCTAAAGCAGGGTCACCCACAGCAGCTTGCCCAGGACCACAGTGTCCTGGTGAACTTATCTCTCCAGAGAAAGAGACTCCACAATCTCTCTGGGCAGCCTGCTCCAGAGCTCCACCACCCTTACATCAAACAAGTTTTCCCTTATGTTTAGGTGGAACCTCCTGGGTTCCAGTTTGTGTTCACTGCCCCTTGTCCTACCACTGGGCCCCACTGGAAAGAGTCTGGCCCCATCCTCTTGACACTCACCCCTTAAATATTTCTAATCACTGATAAGTTTACTGATAAGATGGTTTCAAATTAAAACCATTACCTTTGGTCCAGTCACTGCACAGCACCACCTGATCCGCTGCCCAGTTCCAGCCTCCCTTGTCTATCACAGTGTTACCTTAATTAACAGGGTGCTTGGGTCAAAGCCAGCAGCTAAACTACTCAGGAAAAGCTTGGCTCTAACTTCACAGAATCAGTTGGCCTCTCCCTTCATTAAACAGCCTCAATAGCTATGCTGCAGTGTGGAAAACAGTCAGGAATGGGCTCAGCAAACCTCCATAATTCAAGCTAAAAATCGTCAAGGGAATCCTTATTTACCGAGTTCACTGGGATGCAATAACTGCTGCCTAATTAAGAGGGTTCCACTACACTGAACAAGAATGGAATGTTCAGTTTCAGCACTTCAGTACAGAAGGTGTAAAATAAAATTTGAGAGCAGTATAATCAAATGCCTCACACACATCCTAATGGAGCCCTAGTGAATCGCTACAGCATGCACTTGCATTCCTGTCTGAAGGACTTGGAGAGCTCCAAACAAGACTTTTGCCAGAGGTTCACCTAGGTCAGAGCAGCTAATCAAGCTAGAATCCACCCAACATGTTAGTATAAAAAAAAGAGAGATCCCAAGAGGGAGTTTGGACATCTGCAGCAGCCTGGATACAACGTCCAATAGGTTGCAAGATGGCATTTTCACACAAGCTGGTTGCATTCAAAGGATAAAATACTGGCACTTGAAGACTGAAGAAGAAACACCTTAGTCAGCAGGGCAGGTTTGCCTGAGAACACAGGGGTAGCACCAACATTTTGTGCTGGCCTGACCCAGCAAATGGCAACAATCTGCTCACAAGTGGTGCTTGTGTCCACACACAGCACAGCTTCTGCAAACTGTCCCGTGCTGCACAGCCCTCCACTGATCCGAGGTCAGCAGGGAAGGATCCAGGCTATGACACCCTTGCCACTTCTTCCAGGACTAGGCCTGAGAAAAACCAGCATCCCTTCCTGACAAGCACTGATGTGAAGGCTACTTCACAGATTTATACTCACTGCACATAGAGGTAGAGATGCCAGGTACATGCATGAGTTACAGATGACAACACAGATCTAGATACCTCTGACAGCCCAAACAAGGTAAGAGACCTGGGGATGGGGGCAGATCACACAAAAGCAATGGATCATTAGTAAAACCATCACCTGTTTTGTCTCCTCAGTGAGATCACACAAAGCATAGGGGTTCCCAGATCAGCATTCTGCTCCCAGCATCACCCCTGCACCTCCCTGCCAGCATTCTGAATGTCCTTCCAGCCTTTCAAGAAGAAAAGGGGTTAAACCCAGACTAGAACCAAGCTGTTGCTCTGGGAAACCACTGAGGAGCCACTACCAACTGCAGTGCCTGGAGAGAAGGTTTCTGAAGGATGTATCTGCTGGGAAGCAGGAGAGCTAAAGCCCTGCCTGCCTGGAACAGCACCACTGGAGCAGGGGGTGCAGGATATGTGCTAAATGGAGACAGTCACAGCAAGGCTCTGTACACAGCTTGCTGTTGCAACACACCTGGTGCTGGAGGTTAAGACACAAAGCAAGGAGCTCAGATGAGAAAAGGCTGCAGAAGCAGCTATGGAAGCTAGATGGGCCAAGGAAAAAGCAAGGACAGCTCTGGTACAAGCTTTGAGAGGTAGACACACTTCATGTTCCACCCTAAGGTGCAGGAATGGTGGGCTGTAACTTCAGGGAAATAACAAGACAAAGGCACACATTTTGCATTCCTTCGTTCTTTGCAAGAGACGTGGCAGACAAGGAAGTGTCTCAGGAGTGCTTCAGGTGGTTCACAAGCTCTTCTCTCTCCACCTGCACTTGAAGTGTACATTCAGTCAAGCCCTGCAGACAGTGCTGGTGTGAGGTGGCTAGAGATGCATGCAGAGATTTCTACAGCAGCAACTTTGGAAGGTGTGCCTTTCAGTCATGCACACAATTCACCACACAGCCTTCACAACCAGGGGTACAGAGCAGACAGGACTGACCGCCTGTGAGAACAAAGAGCAGATCCAACTTTATGATGAAAAAGGCAAAGCAGGATGACCAAGGAATCTGAGGCCACCTGGTCTGACATCACTTCAGGATAAAACAATGGAAATGCTGGAACTTTTTGTTTCTCTGTTAAAGAATTAAAAGACAAAAATATAATTAACAGCAGCCACCACAGTTTTGTAGAAACAGGTCGAGCTGAACCCAACTTCATCCTCTGAGGAGACTGAGAAGTTTGACCAACAACTCAGTAGACATGCAGGACAAATTACTATTGTTTGACTTAGTACTGTGAGTTGTGCATTACAACAGTGTTAGAGCAGGCCTGAAATGAAGGCAGAACTAGGCAACACCCCCATCAGCACTGGCTTTCACAGCAGGGCAACATCATCAAATGGAGGCTTTCCTGTTTGGGGAATGGAATGGGAATAGGAAAGAATAGAATAGAATAGAATAGAATAGAATAGAATAGAATAGAATAGAATAGAATAGAATAGAATAGAATAGAATAGAATAGAATAGAATAGAATAGAATAGAATAGAATAGAATAGAATAAGGAATAGATTGGAAAAGACCATTGAGATCATCAAGTCCAACCCATCATCCAACACTATCTAATCAACTAAACCATGGCACCAAGCATCCTATCCAGTCTCCTCCTGAACACCTCCAGTGATGGTGACTCCACCACCTCCCTGGGCAGCACATTCCAATGGCCAATCTCTCTCTCTATGAAGAATTTCTTCCTAACAGCCAATCTAAACGTCCCCTGGCACAGCTTGAGACTGTGTCCTCTTGTTCTGGTGCTGATTGCCTGGGAGAAGAGACCAGCCCCTGCCTGTCTACAGCCTCCCTGCAGGGAGGTTGAACTGTTGAACCCTGCAGAGTTCTGCAGGCAGTTCCCAGCACCCTCACCATCACCATCTCCACCCTGGAATGAATAGCTCCATAGATTGAGGTTAGCCCTGTTATGCTGGAGAGAAAAGAGAAGGGATTTCCCTCTTCTCACAGCTACTCAGTCTCCCTTCAGTCCCCAGCATCCAACTCCCTCTCAGGCTCTATCCAAAATGTTTGGTGGTCTCACTGCTCTTCATGGTACTGCTGCTACTTCAGACACAATCCCAAACCACTAAAGTTGATGATTCCTTCAGCACTTTTGTTCCAAAGCCCACACTGAAGCAGAGAGGCTGCTGCAGGATGCAACTTCTCCATGAAACACATTGCTTCATGACATGATCTTCCTGCAACTTAAGTGCTTTCAAGGTAAGAGTAAGCAGCCAGTACCAGCCCATCAACCTGCTTCCAATGCAGGGCCAAAACAGGGACACAAGACAGACCTGAGCCAATCTTTCTCTCTCTGTGGTTAACAGCAAAATTGATGTTATCCTTCTCCGAGGTTCACCAAGTCTCATCCTGATAGAAATAAAGCGCTCACACGAGGTGTCAGACTCAGGACTTCAATACCCACAGGTCTGGTGCTTCTCTCCAGAGCTGCAGTAACTAGTTAGGATTTTGTCTGGTCAGAGCCAGGCAGGAAGCCCAGAGCAGACATTTCCTCCTATTCCTCCAAAAAACCTCACACTCCAAATCTGGATCAACATTTTCTTCACCGGTGAACAATGAATTGTCAACTAAACACAAGGAAAAGCAAAAAGCTTGTGATGACTTTACCATCAGAACCTACTTTACACCTAGACATTTGGCTCAGTATCATTTTATTTGGTGGAGGAGGTGATAAATTAAGCTTCCCTAGTTCTGGAAATAATGTGAAAGCCTTAACAACGGGTTGTGAATAAGCCAAGCTGCAGAGGGCACAAAGTGTCTTTACACGTAGAGAGGGAGAAAGAAAAAGCCTCTAGTCCAGAACAGTAGAAAAGCACAAGACAGAATGTGCCCTTGGAGACTAGCAATTAAAATCTCATTTGGGGTCTACATCAGTACAAATTAAACAGAGCAACGTCAGTGGTGGTGTCCTCAACACTAACACAGCAGCAGCAGCTCAAGAGACTGTGAGAGCTCATGAGGCCAAACTGATGGTACCAGGAATTGGATGGATGCAAACCGAGACACTGTCAAGATGCATGGACACCTCATTTCAAATAGTCCAGAGCTGCAGCTCTGCTTGTGGGGACAGGACCTGCAACTACAGAAAACAGAATGACAGAAGTATAGATACAAAACCCTACCAACTCCTCCACTCACAGCAAAGCCTCTCCCAGCAGAAAAGTCACTTCCCATTTAGCTTCTGAGAGGTATTACGCTGTTTAGTTTACAATGGATGCCTGCAAGGAGAGCAAAATACCTTTTCCACAGCAAGTGTGGCAGGAAAGAAAGACTTTTTCCTAGAGAAGTACTTCACCCTTTAGCTGAGAAAGCCAAACAGCATTCAGAGCAATTTACCAATGGCTGCTTATCCAGAAGTTCTTCCCTCTTTTCCTGCTCAATTGGAAATCACAGGTATTGCTCACTTAAAAACCAAACCAAACCAAAATAAAGCCAGAACAAAACAAAGCCAAGAACAAACCAACCAAACAAAATACAAACAGGCCAAAAAAATACCCCACACCAAACACAAACAACTTTTGGATTTCACACAGAACCAAACTGAGGGCTTTGTGTGCTTATGACTCAAACTACTCACATCACGCCACGCTCTCAGAACCACCTTGGCTGGGAGCTGAAGCTGGCCCCCAGCCAGTCCTCCAGCCTTGAGCCTGAAATGCAGAATTCAGAGCAGCTCCAGGACCTTTGAGAAATGGTCTGCCTGGACATCTGCCCAGCGCCTCAGACCAAAACAAAGCACTGGATGCTGGGCCCCTCTACTTCAGCCATCTGTTCTAAAGAGGGCAGCTTCAGGCCAAAGTGTTGGCCGTGTCTAATCCAGCTAGTGCCAGTTTAGATGCCAATGCAGAGCAGTGATAGGTAACAGATCTCCTTGGGTATCCACACCTCCTTCCGCCGTGCACGGGACACGAGCCATCTAAACAAACACGTAACACCAGGACCAACCTTTATCTTGGCAGCAGGAGAAACCTGAGGAAGTTTCACTCAAGACCAATCAGTCTTCCTGGCCTGTGACTTGCACCAGAATCAGCTGCTTTCTGGCTTCTCCTTGCACAAGAATGCAGAAAGGAATCTGTCTGCAGGGTTTACTGACCTGACTAATATCTTCCGTTCATGTTAATGATTTCATGGGTTTGTTTACCACCCCGGTCTGTCCTGCAGGGACAGACACAGTGTTGGGTCTGTCAGATTGCTAAGCCTAGGGATATGAAGCATAAAAACCACATAAAAGCTCTGATCACAAAAGAATCATAGAATCAGTTCAGTTGGGAAAAAACTTTAAGATCATTGACTCCAACCTTCACCTAAATCCACCAAGGCTGGTGCTAAACCATGTCCCTCAGCACCACATCTCTGCCTCTCTGAAACACCTCCAGGGATGGACATTCAAACACCTCCCTGGGCAGCCTGTTACAGTGGTTGAAGTTTCTTCTAATACCCAGCCTAAACCTCCCCGGGTGCAACTTGAGGCCATTTCCTCTCATCCTATCACTGATTACTAGGGAGAAGAGACCAACCCCTACCTGGCTCAAACCTCCTTTCAGTGAGCTGCAGAGAGCAAAAAGCAATGCAGAAACCTCTCAACATATCTAGCAACACAGATCTGGAATCCAGCTATTTCTCCAAAACCTGATTTAGCACATGCAGGGTGGTTCTGGATGTGGTAGTTTTAGGCTATGCCTTTAAAAATTGTTCACAGATCTTGAACAGAAAGTGGTAAAATGTAAATAAATCACTGTTGGGTGTAAAAAGGGAAGATATGTTAGTTCTAAACAATCTCATTGGAAGAGATAAGGGACTAAAACTAGCTGTACCAAAACAATTTTCCTCTTCTCTTGCTTCATGGCTCTGGGAGAGACAATAACTCACTTCTGCTTGACCTTGGCTGCATTGTTTTGGCTAAGTCTAACATCTCTCTGCTCCCTTCTCTTGTCCCTTTTGTGTACAGGGCGGGAGGTAAGGGAAAGCAGAGAGGGAGAAGCTATTAGCTTCCCCTGGTCTTTGACCAGGGGGATCCTTGTGCTGTTTATGAATTGCAAAGATCTGTAGATCTTCTCAGTCCTGTATATTTTGTACACATTCATCGCATTCCGTTGCAGACTGCAGTTTTGCTTTGTAAATACAGCTTTCATTTGCTTCCAACTAAGCTGGTCTGGCACATTTAATGTTGGGGGGGTGGAGGAGGGGTGTGTGAATTTTCAACCCACCCCAACAGGTCACTGGGTTGAATAAAGGAAAGGTTTATCCAAGTACCTGACCAGCCGGAGAGAGTCTTTGCGGATATTCACCAAACTTCTCAGTGTCTTCACTGGCTCATGTGGAGCTGGAGTTACATAGGGAAACTGGAACAAAAAGGCAAATCAGTCTCCTATTATTATACTATAAAAGGCAGCAGCATGTGAGCTGGCATACAATTTACCCAAACCAAGAACCATCCACCTTTAAGGATACTCAGTACAAGGGCCACAAGGAACAGTACCAGAGAATTCTATTTACAGGTAAATCAAGCGTGTTTCAGGGTGAAAATCCTGCTCAGCAGGATGGCTCATATTGGGAGTAGATGCTTGAAGAAAGGGCATTTTCACAAGCTCTTTTTCTGCACCCTAAATTCTCAGTCATGAGCTTTTCTTTCCATTAAAGAAACCACCTCCAGCTTGAGCAGAAGAAATGCAGCCCTTTCATGTGTGTTACAGCATGCAAACAGTGACTTGACTGCTAATCAGCCTGCTGAAGCCCTGGATTACTGGAGGAAACTCTTTTTTATCCTGAAACAATGGGGCAAATGTTCTGGAAAAGAAAGGGAGACAGGGAGAGGGGGCCTCATTCTATTCTACAGTCAAGAGACCTTCTCACATAGATTGTCCTTTAAATAAAGAATATTGCTTCAGACTGGATTTCTCCTTACTGGTCACAGAATCTCCGGCAGGAAATGCAAAGGAAACTGCTTGCTGTGGTGAACACAACCTGTACAGCTGCAGACCTGCCTGCTGGATCTCCCATCTGCTCAGCAAAGCCTGAAGCTGAAACATCCACTCACACAACTGCTGAGTTTGATAGGTGCTCAGAGTGGAGATACAGCTGTGCTCCAAGTCACAGCAACAGCACGGCACAGAGAGCTACAGAACAGGCTTTGAGGCAGAAGGGTCTCTGAATGTACCCAAAACAGTGCCACCACACAGCCTCTTTACACTTGGGATCCCTGACACACACATCTACCAGGGCCTTGCAGTGATGTAAGCTCCGTGTCAGTCACCCTCTTAAGTACAGAGACCACCAGTATGCCCTTCCTTAGACATGAGAAGCCTGCTAAACAGGGAGACAAACATTGCTGCAGCTGGGCTTTAGGACACAGCTCTTCAGTGCTGTCCCCTCAGGCCACAGAAGCGTACTGGTGTGGCAACAGCCAGAGCCTGAGGGCAAATGTGCTGTTTCCTGACCACTGGGGGAACACCACAGAAGACCCTGTGCCACAGCCACGGGCAGCAGAGAATTCACAGGGCACCGGCAGGTACTTTCCTTGCATCCTGGCAACTCAGTACTGTGGCTGGTAGCACTGCTTGACACAGAGCAGTCAAGACCTCAGTTACTCTAAAGCAAGAACTTGGCCCACATCAAGAAAGCAGTTTTGCTGCTCTGTGTTCCAGTGGGTTTTTTTTCCTTAAAGATTAATCAGAGCTGCCAAAGGGCAATAACTTTACATAGGCAAAATATATACCATGACAACCTCCCTCTCTTAAACCTATTTGGCAAACATCCCACTGTGTTAGCAGCATTCTCACCCACCCCTCTGAAGAAGTGAAGAAATTCAGTACTGGGATGTCTGCAAGGAAAGCCAGGCTGAGACCCACAGGCAGTTTAACAGCCAGGTTAGTCCCTACAGCCACAGGTATAGGAGATACTTAGTTAACAGTTGTGCCTTCTGCTTTTTTTGGAGCAGTGTGCAGCTGCTAGCCACAGAGCAAAGGAGAATCCCCTGTCCTGCTCAGGTTCCATGTGCTGATACAGTGCAGAGTATGTGGTAAGCATCCTCCGTTCACTGCACTGTTAAATCCAGAACAATTTCCATCTGAAGTCCCACTCTCCTCATTTTGTTGCTCATCAAGCTCTTTCTGGTTGAACAAAGGCTTTCCAGACCCTTCCTTGGCCTACCCTGCAGAGTCCTATTAAGTAACTGTGGTGCTGAGAAGACCAACGGCACAGCTCAGAAAGCAGAATGTCCTTGTCACTGCTCCAACTCAAACACTGACTCATCTTGCCTCAGTTTCCCCCCTACTTGTAAAACAGGAGTGATCCTGTGCTGCCTCTGAGTGTGAATTAACAATAGTCACAGCTTTTCTGAAGACAACCACCACAACATCAATTTTTCATCTCCATGTTTTGAAGCTGCAGAAAGAACTAGGAAAATAGCTGGCAAAGCAAGCAGTTCTTCTCCATTTCCTCCCCAGCACTTTGAAAACATCTCTAAATGCTATCTAAACCATCCATCTCTAAACTCTGCTATCATAGAATCAAAGAATCAGTAAGGTTGGAAAATACCTCAGAGATCATCAAGTCCAACTTATCACCCAGCACCTCATGACTAACTAAACCATGGCTTCAAGTGCCACGTGTGATCCCCTCTCAAACATCCCCAGGGACGGTGACTCCACCACCTCCCTGGGCAGCACATCCCAATGACCAATAACTCTTCCTGTGAAGAATTTTCTTCTCACCTCCAGCCTAAACTGTCTTTAGTTTCTTTGTAACTAGTTTTGAGATGCAAGAGAAATCCAAACCATAACACCTGCACAAAATTCCCTCACAACAGTGCTACACCCTGGTCACAACAAAAGAACAAACCAATCACTCAAGCAAGGAGCTTTTGGTAGTCTCAGAAAACACCCAGACACACCTCCATGTTCCAACTGGGAAAACTTTCTGGGCAGCCCATCTAAGTTACAAAGCAAACAAAAACCACCAAATATCAAGTCCTGTCTCAACCCTGGGCAGCCAGGCCTCTCATTTACAGAGAAGACCATGGGCTGAATGCTGCCAGGAATCCACCCAAGTTGTCCAGGAGCCCTGTGAAGTTAAGGCTCTTCAAGTGGACCTGCTTCCCAGCCTTGACTGAGAGAACTGGGCCAGTTTAGTCTGGAGAAGACAAGGCTGAGGTGGGATCTTATTGATGCCTATAAATATCTTGGGGTGGGGGACAAGACGAAGATGACAGGTTCTTTTCAGTGGGGTTCAGTAATAGGACAAGGAACAACAAGTGTAAGCTGAAACCCAGTAGGTTCCACCTCAACATAAGGAGAAACTTCTTTATTGTGAGGGTGATGGAGCACTGGAGCAGGCTGCCCAGAGAGACTGTGGAGTCTCCTTCTCTACAAAGAGAGGCTGAGGGAGCTGGGATTGTTTACCCTGGAGAAGAGGAGGCTCAGGGGAGACCTTATTGCTCTTTACAACTACCTGAAGGGAGGCTGTAGCCAGGAGGGGGTTTTCTCCCAGGCAACCAGCACCAGAACAAGAGGACACAGTCTCAAGCTGCACCAGGGGAAGTTTAGGCTCAAGGTGAGGAGAAAGTTCTTCACAGAGAGAGCTGTTAGTGATTGGAATGGGCTGCCCAGGGAGGTGGTGGAGTCACCATCCCTGGAGGTATTCAAGAGGGGATTGGACATGGCACTTGGTGCCATGGTTTAGTGGTCCTGAGGTCTTGGGGACAGGTTGGACTTGATGATCTTTGAGATCTTTTCCAACCTTATTGATTCTGTGACTCTGGAGACTTTCAAAACCCTCCTGAATGTGTTTCTGTGTGACCTGCCCTAGATGATCCTGCTCTGGCAGGGGGGTTGGACTCGATCTCTGGAAGTCCCTTACAACCCCTAACATTCTATGACTCCATGATTCTCCTCTCTGTGGCATGTTTTACACTCACTCAGGCAGGCAGAATTAGTCCCAACATTTGCACTCCTGTATCCCTGTCCTTCTTCACTCACTAATTCTTCCTTCTGTTCTCTGTGAAAATAACCCTAGAAGGTGAGCATTGCTTCTTTGAGAAACTCTGCATCTGAAAAGCTACGACAGCCAGCAGGCTGGGGTGTGGGGTGGGGGGAATGTACTCCTGCCTCAGAATGGAATGACACTCCCCAAGCAGCAAGGGCCTCATGTCTGTTCTGTCCTACTCTACACAAACATGCAAGAAACCAAAGGGCAAAACAGACAGCAAACAGGAACTTGCCTGAACAGGTCTGTTCCCGAGGAAGTTTAGATCCATGTTCTCACCAAAAAGGTAGCCCTCGGGGTGAGGGGTGTCAAACTTCTCACCTCCCATAAAGAAGTGACTTGCAAAGTAGTTTCCTAGAAAAAAACCAAACAAACAACATAAGGCAGTAAAAAACAAACTCTAAACAAGTGTTTGCCAGAGAGCAGCTGGTCTGTGTGGTTTTGAATTCACAGCTATAAAAGAACACAGCCATAGACAGCAAGGCACAGAAGTACTTGTTGGGTCACTCCTTCCCTGGACCAGTGATGGCCACTGCCAACAGAAGAAGCAGGGAAGGGGGAAAACCAGCACATAATAAATCCTTACAGTGGAGATAATTCCATTTTTATTTGTTTTCCAGAGAAGGGCCAGGGAGCAGTAAGCCAGCTCAGCAGTAAGCCAGCTCTTTCCAATATGGCTCAAATTTGATGAATTCCTCCCCTCTCCTCCACCTTCCCCTGTGAAGTCCAATCCCACAAACACCATAGAGCAGCTCAGAGAAGGAAGAGGCTTCCTCAACTGCAAAGCCCAGGAGGGTTAGAACTAGATGATCCTTGTGGTCCCTTCCAACCCTGACTGATACTATGATACTAGGACTTCCATCTCCTCTTTCACCACCATGTCCCAGGGTGAGAGCCATACATAACCTCTACTGTCCTAGAGACTACATGCCTTGATGCTGAATTTCATTATTAACAGAGACAGTTCTAAATGCAGAAACATGGATGTCTGGAGGGGATAAGCCCTGGGCCTGACCCAACTGAACCTCAGCTCTGAAAGCTTCACCACGGAGCTGTTTCACCCTTCTGTTTGGTGATACACCACAATAACAGTGTCAGGAGATGATGCATGCCTGAGGTCAGTAAGATTCTGGAGCACTGCATTAACTGCAGCCAAAACAATCCAGGTGTGTAAGAGCACCACAAATGTCACCTCCTCCTAGAAAGACTTCAGGAAGACACTCTCAAGTGTGAGCTTCATGGAGTTACAATTTCAGAGAACTAAGTATCAGGAGAACCAAAATAAAAGGCTCCACCCAAGCCATTTCCCTTGAAGTTTCAGAGTGGGGGGGGTTCATGCCTGTGATGAAAAGACTGAGTCAAACCTACATTCCCTTCCCTATGAGCAATGCACAGACAGCATAAAATTTGTTGTAAAATGAGTCATTACAGAAGCAGTAACATCTGAACGGTTATGGAGGCATTAGGGAAGGCTTTGCAGTCCCTCCAGCTAGGAGCAAGCACGATTTACTCTGAAATGGAAGGGGTTTCCTGAATGGCTCTGCGTTTTCCATTAAGGCTTTTTTTCCTTTATGCTTCGAGAAGGGCTCTTCATTCTCTGCACAGATGGCAGAGCTTTAATGACGATGGCAGTGCTCAGCTACTGCTTAAGCTCAGCTTACAAGCATCCTTCTTTCCAAATACAACAACCGGCTCTACCACAGGTCCAGAATCTGCCTCGACTCTGTCCCAGGGAAGCAGCATAACAAAATGTAAGTGCTCCAAACGGCAGGCAGCCTTTGCCCACCCCTCCCACAAGCAACAAATTAAAAAGCTAACCTGCTTATAACCCCCAAACCTTATGTTTAAGTGAAACCTCCTGGGCTCCAGTTTGTGCTTGCTGCCCCTTGTCCCTGTCTCTGGGCACCACTGAAAAGTGCCCAGCCCCATCCTCTTGACTGCCAGCCCGTAGCTGTTGATCAGCATCGAGAAGATGCCCTCTCAGGCTGCTCTTCTCCAGGCTAAACAGCCCCAAGTCTCAGTCTCTCCTCACAGAGATGCTCCAGAACCCTCAGCATTTCTGTGACCCTCCACTGGACTCTCTCCAGTAGTTCCCTGTCTCTCTTGAACTGGGAAGCCCAGAACTGGACACTTTGGGATGAACAGGTACACCTGGAACAACGCTGAGCCACATTAACTACCACCTTGAAGGCACCTGCTATGCTGTCTTTGTTTCACCAAGAACTGGTTTTGGGATGTCTTAACACATTGTTAGGGTTTCTCACAAATACACACTACCCCCTGCACCAGCACTGATCTAACTGGAAAACACAGCTTCAATTCCACATTCAGGCTGAAGGCTCCCTTCATCTTCCTGCTAAGGTACCTCCTGTAAGGTGAAGGTGGGTGGCTTTCACCCAGAGGCACTTCCTTCACAAGCAAACAAGAAACACAGTCAGTGCCCCTCACAAAGAGCACGAGGAAGATGACTTGGAGGATCTCAGAGGAGAACACACAGTGTGCAGAACACCCCTGGGCTCTGCCAGTGTTGCTATGGGTACAGAAGCTGCCGCGTAGGGAAGGTCTCAACAGCAAAACCAACAAACAAGGATGGCAGCAAACTGTCTTGACAGATTTGTAACACAGCAGCTAAAAAAAGATATTCTCCTGGAAGCTTTCAGAAACCAGTTGCTACAACAACACATGAAACTCGGAGCTCTCAAGGTAAGACCAAAGGCTCAACCACTGCCACAAGCAACTCAAGAGTCTGTCCATGTTGGAGACAAAATGCTTTGAGAAAGACCTGACTTAATTCCTTCTCCCTAACCCAAACACAGTGTCCTAATCCCATGACCAAGCAAACCCAGCACATGAATGTGATGCATGAGTGACCTGCTGGCAGGGGACACAACCCCAGGAGCACAGAGCCAACAACACAACTGCAGCTCCACCAGCACAAGGGCTGTATCATACAGTGTTCATTAACAGAAAGTAATTAGGTGCCATTAGAACCAATGGTGAAGTGATAGAAATTGAGTCATTTTTAATTACTCACCCAGACACTCACCACCACAGCCTGCCAAAGGATGGACTGAAGGCATAATCCTAGACACAGCCTGAGCCTGAACCAGCACCATGGCTGGATGAGGCCACCTTCCCTTCCTCATCACCCATCCCTGCTGGGCCACCAAAAGCAGTTATGTAGCAGACAGGAATGTGGCTCTGAGCTGGGTTAAATATAATCCAGCAACAAACAAGTAGCAAAAGCAACCCCATGAGTGCTTCAGTCTGGTGCCCACGAGGAGCTGGGGAGAAGGTAGGAAAGGAATGCTCCAGTCAATGGCAGATGGTGGTGGCCATCAGCAGCAGGGTTGGGCTGAAACCCCTCCAGAACTACAGCAGCAGAGCAGTAATGGAGGCAATCACTTAGTTCTGCTTTGCAGAGCAGGTGAGGAACAAAGGCTAAGTGAGAAATCTAAGAACATATTTCTCTCTTGACACTGTCACAGCACACATGGCTTAGGGCTGAGAGCAAGGTGATGGGTTGGGTACAACTCTGGGCACTCTTCTCCTCTTGAGAGCTGCCCTTCCTTGGATTGAAGCATCATTTCCCAAACAACAGAACAGCTCAGCTTCAGAGAGGAGTCATCTGACTCTTTTTTTTTTTTTTTCCCTTCCAAAAATGTCCAGGGAGTTCTCTTTCAAGAGCCTACTCCAGGGGAGAGGAGCCATCCCAAGGGCACGCGCTCCCTGCCCTGCTCCACACTGCGGATGAGCTCACGGGAAGGAGAGAGGAGCTGCCGAAGGAGCTGCGGAAAACCCTGGTGCATTGCTCACTGGTTGCTAAAGCAATAGGGGCATCATGAGACTGCATGCAACAACACAGCTTGTTGGACTGCTTCAAGCACAGAAGCGCAGCCATGGCCATGACTACTCCCTGCAATTACCCATTTTCAGCCCCTTTCATGGGGACACCAACTCGGCAGCACCAGCTGGGCCCTTCTCCAGCCTTGCTCCAGCTGGTCAGGCATCTGCAATGCCAGCACAGTCCCCATAATGCAAGCAAGAAAGGTGAAAAGGTACCAGCAAAGAGGGCTCAGAGAAGGGAATCAGGTGTCACCTTACAGCATTTCAGCAGCCTCAGCCCCCCAGATGCAGGAGGGGAAACGCAGATGATCCACCCCCAGAGCCCTGCAGGAATAAGCAGGGCATTTTCAGAGGATTTTTAACTACAATCTGAACATCAGTTGCAACTGTGGATGCCTCATTAGAGACTCTGGTTCATAAAGACCAAGGTGGATTCCACAGCAACCTGCTGAATCCCTGTCAGTGGCCCAGAAATGACCACATCAAGAGTCAGTCAATGACAAATGAATACTCACCACTGCATTTGCAGCCAGCAGTGACTTCACAAGGGTTGTCAATGGGTAGGACCTGGTAAAGTAATCATGTCCCTTTGCACTGATAAACTGCTGAAACTGCTGTTACAACACTTGTATTTTGCTTTTATTTCCTCCTATAACCTGTGCCTCTTGTGAGGTGGTGTATTTGCTCCAGAAGGCAAACCTGCATCCTTCAGATGCTGAGCAGGAACAGCAGCTGTCCAGAGCCACAGCAGCTTGTCCAGACACTTGCAGTAAAGTCAAGATCTGCTTAAGCCAGAGACTGGGAGGGAAAGAATCTAAAAGGTGATGGACAACCCCCAGTGCTACACATGACTCCAGGGGATAGGTGACCTCAGAGAACACCCTCTAACCACATCTCCCAGCCTTTCAGGGGCAATCTCTGAACAGCCAAGAGACTGCCTGAGTGCCAAGCTAACACTCCAGTGCACACATCCAAAGAGCTAACACAGCCAATGGAAATTGGGCTTCTCCCAGGAAGGCAGGAGCTGTACAGGGCTCACAGGGACAGCATCAAGTTGGAAATAATTAGCAATCATTTAGCCCAAGAACTTTCTGTACTACTTCCAGCTTGCTTCCTGAAATCAAATAAAACCACACACACTCACTGCCACTCGTCTTCACTGTCAGCTGTTGTACCACTCAGAGTCAATCTTTCCAGCCCCAAGACAACACACTCAGGATTGTAGGACCAGAAGCAGCAATGTCCTTCTGAACATGCTCCACCTGAAGAAGGGAGGAGGGGTTGCCATCCTAGCAGCCCTTACTGTCCTGATGTTTAGTAACCTTCTTTCAGTCTCCAACTTTGAAGCATTCATGGCCTCTTCTTCTGCCTAGAATGATCTTGAGCTTGAACAGCTCTTCTCCCTTCCTGAAGTCAAAAGGATCCTTGTTAAATAAACCTGAAGAAGGCAGAGAAGCTCTATCCCAAAGCAACTATGGTTTCAGGAAAAGCACAAGTGTAACAGAAAATTAATTAACAAGCATCCAATTGTATTTAAAGCCTTTAAAGGAAATGCCAACACTTTTCTTTAATCAGCTGCCTGAAGGCACTAGCTCTTCAGTTTTACAAGGGAAGTACCAGGTGTAGAACAGTCTTTGGCAGCACATTGGGCAACAGACCCTTCCCAGGGTACATGTGAACATACAAACCCAACTCCACGTGTGGGACTGGGTTACCTTGGTGAGCACATTGGCTAAAACCCACCACAGTTAAATTCTGCTCTGGGTAATTATAACAGTACAGAAGCAACAGGATGAGGGCTTGAAAGAAGCAGTTCAATGTTCATTGCATATGGTGGTTAGAATTAATCCAATCCATATCTAAACTCCTGTCTGTCAGCAGAACTCAGGTGCAACCTCTAGGCTATGAGAAAACTGCCAGCATGATCCATGGCACCATAGCTACAGCTTAGCAGGCAGCTCACATCCTCACTGGAAAAGCCCTCCAAGCACCCAAGGGACATGCAGAAACCTGCTGGAACCTAACAGAGACATTTACCTTTCCCAGCAGCCCAAGAAATTAGATCCTCCCTAAAAAATAAAAGGCCGATTATGTTTTCTGAGAGAGCCAACAAAGATGAAGAATTTTTCTGGGCAGGTTTCCCCCCTTCCACCTCTTCCCCACCACAATTCCTGCTGAAGGCCAACCTGCAACAAGACAAGATGTAATGATGGCAGGACTCTATTTGAGAAGACCTTGTGTCTCCTCCAAACAAAATGAGGGAGAGCCAGCTCCCTCCGCCACAGAGCCCTGAGGATGTCATAACCAACAAGTCATCAGACACAGCCACAACTCAAGTCTCTGAACAAAAAGGCTACACTGTACCTGTACTTGAGCAAGAGAACCCAAACTGCAGCTCTGCAAACACTTTACCCTGTCTGGAAAAGCCCCAACAGAACAGAAACTTAGCATGGATAGTGCACAGAAAAGAGCATCTGGATTTCCCTGCTGCCTTGTTTTGTGAGAATAAATAAAACTCTTTAAACAAGTTAAACCAGGCCAATCTCAACAGCCTGTCTAAGACAAGGTGAGTCACCAGCTCATCCCAACTTCTCACAAGTGGCACTGCTGACAACACTGACTTTTCAGAACACCTGCCTTTGGAAGACAAGCATGCATGTAGGCCATGTCAGTCCAACAGCAGCTAGGTGAGAACCACTGCCATTTTAAGGAGTTAAAGAAGGTTGTCATGGGGGAATTTTTCCACCCGACATTCCACCAGATGACATTTCCCTTCCACATCCCCACAAAACTCCATCACCACTTCTTCTTTACCAGCAGGAGATGTCCCACTTGCCACGCACTGACGACTCGCTGCATTCACGTTTTCAGAACCAAGAAGCGAAGCCCTGCTCACCTTCCATGGCCAGTGGGCAACGACGGAGCCGGGCGGCCGTGGAAACTGACAGAGGGGCGGACCAGCGCCTTGAGCTTCAGTGTCCGGACACACGCCCTTATGCACCCTGACACTTCAGCCAAACCGGGCACCGAGACGCCTTTATACGACAGATTTAGCCCCAAAAAGACACCTCCATCGGCTCCCCACACCAGGGAGGCTCCGAGGCCGGGCAAGCAAGGCCCGAGCAGAGCCCAAGCCCGGCCGATGACAGGCGCTCCTTCACCCCTTTCCCCGAGGAGCCCGTGGCCCAATCGCGACCCGCTACGCCTGTCCCCCTCGGAGCGGCCCAGGGAACGGCGGACCCGGCGAAGGTCCGTCCCCGTCCCCGTCCCCCTCCCCCGTCCCCGCCGCTGAGGGGAGCGACCCCGCGGCCCTCACCGGACTTCGGCGGATAGCGGTAGGCCGAGTTGGCCTGGATGTCTATGTCCTCCACGCCCGCGATGCGCCGGCTGAGCAGGGAGCCCATGGCGGCAGGGCGGGCGGGCTGGGGGACGCAGAACAGCGCGGCGGCGGCGGCGGCGGCGAGCGGCCCGCACCGGCACCCACGGCGGCGGCGGCGGCGCGGGGCACGCCGGGAAAGCGAGTCCGCCAGCCACGAGACTACAGCTCCCGGCAGGCACGGCGGCGGCGCCGACCCGCGGCAGGGGGCGTTCTGCCGGCAGGGGGCGTGCTGCAGGCAGGGGACGCTGCCACGCGGGGGCTGCGACCGAGCCGCGGCGCCTGGAGAGGGCGGCGGGGGCGGGCATCGGGCTGCTCCCTACACTGGGATGGAGCACCCTGAATCGGGACGGAACACTGTGCCGGGTGGGAGCATCCGGCATCGGCAAGGAGCACCCTTTACCGAGAGGGAGCATCCCGCATCGGGAGAGAGCATCCTGTACCGGGAGGGAGCCCCTTGCACCGGGAGGGAGCACTCTGCACGAGGCTGATGCCCGGGGGTGCCCAGGAGATGTGCACGAAAGATACTCAGGGACACACCTTGGATGGGGAAGCCTTTAGGAGCTGTCACAGGGATGCTCAGGAGGGATGCCCAGAAGGGATGCACAGAAGGTACGGCCAGGGGCACACTCTGCACAGGGATGCTCATAAGGGACGCCCAGAGACATCTGCAAGAGGATGTACCTTGCAAAAGGTGCAAAGGCAAGAGAGAAGGAATTCCAGGGAGGGTATCTGGGCAGGCAGTTTTGCTCAGCCCAGGGAATTATTAACCTGCTGGTAGTTATTCTGAAGGGGAGCCTCATGTAGCAACACCACAATCATGCCCACCAGCCTCTTTTCCCGTGGCTGGTGGGGACTGGCACCTTGGCAGGGCTGGTCCACACAGGGATGGAGGTCGGGGGGTGGATGTGGGAAACCTGCAGACCAGCTGGGGTAGCCATGCAAATCCTGGGCAGTTTGGTATGGGGATTTTGTTATCTGATTCAGTTCTCAAAGGTGGCTCCTGCTTCTGGCTGAGGCTCACTGCCAGCAGGAGAGGAAGACAATTGGTCTCCTCAGCTGCAGGTACATGTGATGTCTATATGGGGAAACCTCTCCTGGCAGATAAACCACACAGGAAAGTGAATGGAGATGTCTGAGGTCTGCACACGAGAGCAGGGAATGACTGAAGGCTGTCCTGCACATATAACACAACAGCCAGGAGGATGGCATGAAGGGAGATGTGGCAATGCCAGCGACGAGCAGTGTGAGCAATCTGGCAGTGCAGGCCTAGAGCCTGACATGGTGGTAGGCCATGCTCAGCATGGGTGCAGAGCCAGCTATCAGTGTACCAAAACAGTGCTGTCCTGCAGTATGTAACTAAAGCAAGGCACTGGTAGCTATAAACACAGCAAGTTATCTTGGGACAACAGGACATGCACCTGCATCAACAAACCTTGCATGTCATCAGGAGTTGGACCAATAATCTATAATAGTGTGATGTGTGGTCACTCACAGGGAACCAATGAGTCCATGCCAACAAGGCACTCCGAGTTTATATAAGTTGTAGCAGTTCCCTTGCTAGGCACTTCTGCCTTTCCTATCCCTTCTGCTTGCATGCTTTACTTCACTGTGCTATACTCTTACCACAGGCCTGTGCCATAGGCCTGCAATACTGGAACAATAAAGGAACGATACTAGATCATACTGATCAGCTGTATTGATTCCAATCTCCGCCGCCGATAGGAAGAGGCACAAAGGAAGCCCCCACCAATGTCCCAGCACTAAGTTTTGTCCCTCCTGGCACCAAGGCCTTGCAGCAACTCAGGGAAGAATGCCCCATGCTCGGCTTTTAAGGGAGGCGCCTTCCTGCACACCATACAGACAGGCCCATGCTGCAAGACTCAAATCTCCAGTGGTGGGAGTTGGAGATCCCCAGGAGACATGAGGACCTGAGGTGAAACATCCAAAATCTCTTAAATTGGCCTCGGGAGTAGAGGACTGGCAGGGGAAGAGGGCTGGGGCACAGGGAGGCAGGACACAGCAGACAGCCGAGCCTGCCAGCACGGGAGGGGTTTGTGACAGTGAGTGGGCGGTGGGTGGAATTTGGTGGTTGTAAACACAAACTAAAACACAGCCAGCAGGAGCAAGCAAACAAACCTGCCGAGAAACATGCTTCCAGCTAGGTATTGCCCTGCCAGTTGTTGTGGCCACCCTGAGCATAGCCACTCTGGATCGGTGGGGCCGTAAGGGGCATGGACTGCAGCAGGAAGAGGTGTTAGGGGTGAGGGCAAAGCAGGACTGGACCTTGCTCTGCTCCTGTGGTGCATTGTGCTGGCAGGAACAAGGAAAACAAGCAATGGCCACATCCTGCCAGCAAACCACGAGAGTTGGGTACCCTGAACCTGGCACAGGGGAGACCTGGGCTGCGCTTTGGCAATAAAGGTTCCTGGGCACTGCCTGCTGTGTCCCTGTAGTGGTTTGGCCCTAGTTTGGCCTGAGCCCTCAGGGTCCTGATGGCACCTGGAGCCGTGGTGCCTCTTGCTCAACCAGCCTCTCCATGCAAGAGTTTCTCATGACAGAAACTGCACCAAGAGGGAGGAATGGAGTCTGCTGACCAGCAAAGCAACAGCCAGCTCTGTGTGCTGCCCTGGAACACATCCTGGGTGCTCTCTGCCTGCCTGGGCAGCTCCCAGACACTCCTCAGTGCTGGGAACAAGAAACTGGGCAGTGTCCTGGCAGCAGCAGTAGGCTGGTATTAACGGTTCATGTGGCACCAGCAGCCCTGAACCGAGCAGTGTGAACCTGTGGCTTCACCCTGCACACAAGCAGCTGAAGTGGGGCTTGGTGCTGGAGCAGACCCAGCACAGCAAGGCTCAGCAGCTCCATCTGCCCATGCTGTGCCAGGAACCGGTTGCCAGCCATCTGGCTGTGAGCACAGGGGCAAAGCGGAGCCATGTTCACACCATGCAGAGTGGAAGGAGGGGAATTAGCACAGGGATGGAGGGCATGGGGTCCTCCTTCTTTTCCTCCTGCAGCCTGGGCACCAAGAGCATCCTGGCCTTCCCCAGCCCAAGGAGATGCTCAGGTTCTGTCCCCTCTTGTCAGGCAACTGACCCAAAGCTGTTTCCTGAGCTTTTCTGGGGACAAAAGCAGCCACCTTACCCCTGCAGCTGCCTGTGCTGCTCACCAGGAGGCTGGTGTCACACGGGATAAGCAGGGAAGCCAACATCCGGGGGCCTGGCAAGCAGCAGGGTCCTGGCACTGCCGAGCACCGGCGCCACTGCAGGAGGGTTTTGTTCGTGCAAAACCTCCACCAATGAGAAGGTCTCTCCCGGGTCTGCAGCTCTCCAGAGCTTGGAGGAAGCAGTCGGGCCCCCAGGAGGTTATTGTCATCTGGGAGGGCAGGGGCCTTTGCTGGAGAATAACTCCCTCAGGGCCCTTGCTCGGTGAGACGTCTGTGACAGACAACTACAATAGCAGCAGCGTGCCAGGGACGGGCTCAGCCCTTCTGCTCCAAACACCAGGGCCCAAAGCGAGCGGCAGAGCTGAGAGCAGCACCTCCAGCGGACCGCAGCTCCTTCACCCCGCCCAGCCCAGGGGACACGGGTGCTGGCACACACAAAAGCAGGATATTGCACCACTCGCCTCTGCTGTCCCTCACTTTGCCAGGAGCTTGGGGAAACGAAAATGAGAGGCTTGGGGCTGGAGCTACTGCCAGCAGTGGGGCAGGGGCTGGTTTTAGATGCAAGAAGCAGAGATAGCCCCACAAATCCTGGCTGTGTCAACAGGCATGGGGTTTGCACCTTCACCTCTGGGCTCCCTGAGACTGTATTATCTCTCACTGTGGTGCTGCCGGCCCTGGGCCCTGCCTGCACCATGTTAAAGATGGAGAGGAAGGCCACAAAGATGGGAGGCCCCTCCATTCCTAAAGGGGTAAAAACACCCCCACAAAGTACAGGGGAGCCTGAGACCCCAGGTGCCATTACTGTGGAGTGAGAGCAGCCAAGCTAGGGAGGACCAGAGCAAAACTGGGTCAAGGCTTCTGCCCCCAGGACCCTGCAGAGCCCCAATGCTGATGAGGAGGCTTCAGCTGCCTTCCAGCTCTTTCCTGGGCAAAATCCATCCAGGAAAAGGTAAGCCTGGAGCCATTCTCCTGCACAACTCAGAGAAGAGCAGTAGGACAGAGGAAAGATCCTTCATCAGAGTCCACCTCCCCTGCCAGCTCTCAGGGCTCCCTATTCCTCCATTGCATGCTTGCCACTACCAAGGGTCATGTCACTGTGTCCCAGACCCAGCTGGCATCCACCACATCACTCATTCCTGAAAAACATGGATGAAAAAGGGGTTCTGAGGCTGGACTGCAGTTACCAGTGCAAATGCCTGGGGAGAACAACTCCACTGAGCTTCAGCCTGGTGACAAGGCAGACAGGCCAGAGGGACACCCACCCTCCTGCTGCCACACACAGCTCTCCAGCTACCACAAGCTGCCCTTCAGGAGTCTCCTTGGACATCTCTGCAGGGAAGGCAGCAATGAGCACGCTCACATAAACAAGGAATTATGTTTGCCTGCAAACCTTCCACTTACCAGAGCAGCTCATCCAAAGTCCATCTGCTCAGGGGTTTATTACCCAGTGAAGCAAGTTGCTTTGTCTCAGTTATCCCTACCCCAGTGCTGTCATTTGCTTTGTTGGGTACATGTAGAACAACAAGGTTCAGAAGCCCTGGAGACCACACGTAGAGTTAGTCCTCACTGGAAGGAGTGGCTAGCCCATGAACTTTGCCTCTTTAAACACTGCCCTGCTCCAAAGGGCTTGCAACCCTCCACAAAAGCCTTGCTTGGCCAGGGCCAGCCCTTCTCCCTTTAAACATCAAGCTACAAGGTTTCTAAAAATGTCTGATTCTTTCAGAGTAAAATAATCCTTATGGAGATTTGTTATTCCAGCTGTATTTACACCTTGCTGGCTGCAGATCACTTCTTGCCACTTCCCTCTTGGGGTTGTCTTGACTTTGTAAACCAGACTGGTCACCTCTTGATGCATCCTGCTGTACAGTTGTGCTCTCACTTTGATTTAGGCAGTGACATACACAGAAGGAGGAAGGAAACTCCTTGACCCTGGCATCCTCCAAGGCCTGGAGTACTTAACACTGTTACCAAAGGAGACATGGTCAGCTTTGGAAAATATTGGGGCAATTCGTGTTCAAGCAAGAGAGATCGCAAACCCCTCAGGTCAAACACATGACCTGCCTGAGCTTCAGCTGTTAATCCTCATGGCTCAGAAATATCTGCAGCCATACATGAAATGCCAGCCAGGGTCAGGAGCACTGGTGAACAAACTGCTTGCAGCAAGGCTAAGCCCAGGCACGAATTGCAGGAAAGAGCCCAGAATCGCTCAGGAAAGGCAGTGGAGGCTGGAGGCCTTCACAAGGCTTGCAGAGACAGCAGATCGCTTCATCTCACCCTGCTTTTCCCCTTGCTTTATTACCCCCCAGCCACTCAGCCGCATGTCCGTGCGTGCTTATCGCTTCCCGGTACTTAGCAACACTACAGTGGTCCCCTCCGGGCGCTGCAGCGTGGCCCTGCGGCACCTGCCAGGCTGTGTGATTTCATCTGCCATGGCAGTGCCCCGTGCGCAACTGATCCTTTCCTGTTGCCAGGAGCCCCCGCCCCCCTGCCGGCCCCTTCCAGAACCTTCCCCCGCTGCCAGCTCTCCTTTTACACCTCAGAAACCGTGTCAGTGGGGCACAGTGACGTGTAAGTGATGGGAGTAGGCCTGCGAAGGGAACTGAACAGCCCCCTCCCATCGTTTAGCAGCATTGCCAAAGTGCCCTGCCTGGGCCAGGTCTGGGGCCCGTGGGCCTCCGTTCCCGTCCCTCACCTCAGGGCTGTGAGGTGGACACGGCATCGGCAGCACCTCTGAAGCAGCTGCAAGCCCTCGACAAGTCCCCAGTGGGTCCCATAGGCCGGTGGGCATCGCAGAGCCTGCAAGGACCCCCCCGCCCCGCCGCTGCCTAGCTAAAAGTTACCGGCGGGGCCGAAGGGCAGTGGCAGCCTAACCGCTGCCGTTTCCCGCTCCCCCCCCCCCGCACGTCAACAGGAAACCGCACGCGGCCGACTGTAAACACCGCCCGCCGGCCCACGTGACCCGCCCCTGCTCCGGCCCGCCCCCGCCGCCCTCCGATTGGGGGTAGCGGCGTTGTTGACCATATACGGTCAGGTACTACCAAGCCCCACGTGGTGATAGGCCATCTCGAAACGTCACTCAATGAACGCTGAGGCCCGGCTCCCGCTCCGCAAACAAAGCGGGCTCTGCCGGGAGTTGTAGTCCAGGGTGCGCGGAGGCGGCGCTGCGGAAGGGTGGGCGGGAACTACATCTCCCAGCGGCCGCCACCCTGCCCCGCCCCTCCCCGCCTCTGGCGGCCGTCGGCGGGGCTCGCCGGGCGCCGTGAGTCAGTGCCCAGTAAACATTGGCGTGAGCCGCGCCGGCTCCGCCATGGTGGCGGCGCCGTGAGGGCGGGGGGCGGCGCGGCGGCCTGGGCGCGGCGGCAGCAGGCGGGCGGCGGGGGGCCGGGGCCATGGACGAGCTCAAGCACCAAGTGATGATCAACCAGTTTGTGCTGGCGGCCGGCTGCGCCGCAGACCAGGCCAAGCAGCTGCTGCAGGCGGCCCATTGGCAGTTCGAGGTGAGGCCGCCGCCCCGGCACCGGCCGCCGGTACCGGTTACCCCGCCGAGCGCTCGGGGCTGGTTGGGTTTGGGTAGGTTGGTTTGGGTGGGGCGCGCCCGGCCCGGCTCTGCTCGTTACCCCCCCACACCGCTTCCCTCCTCCTCTCTTCGCGTCGGCGTGGGCCGCGCTCTGCCCCCGCGCTGGGCGGGGAGCGCGGAGCTGGCGTGGGCCCCGTGCGGGGAAACGAGGAGGCACGGGGCGTGGGTGTCTGCGAAGCCAGGGCTAGCCGGGGCCCCACTCGGGCCGGCGGAAGGGCTGGGGGCAACGAGCTCTCCTCCCGGGTAGCGCACCTCCCCGCGTGGCCGTGGGCTAGAAAACCCCACCGCGACCTTTCCCACAGCCCTGCCGTGGAGAGTTTCGGTCCGCAGGCAGCCGTGGGAGAGAAGACTTTGTAGGTCAAAGCTTTTCTGGCTTCAGACTCCTTTTCCTCTTACTCGCGGGCAGGATGCTCCGTAACATCGGCGGGAGTTAACGTCACGCGTGGGGCAGGGGTGGCGGTAAGGACCTTCCCCCCGGCAGCCTTTGTGGGTGCTCTGCGCCTTCGGAGGTTCCCGGAGTCACAGTGCAGGGAGCAAAGCTAGGAGCGTGGCGGCTGCATCAGGCAAAGCTCCTCTCGAACAGGGATTTTTTTGTTCTTTCACCTCTGCAGCCCCAGCAGCTCCCAAGGCTGGAGCTGATGGATCTGACGCTAGTGGCACCTTTGTCGCTGAAGCGTGTTTTGCGATGCAGGAGGAGGTGTGAGTCGGGCTGGAGAGCAGGAGATGCGGTTCGTGTACCTCCCTGTGTTCAGGGCACCCCTCGCTCAGCACGCAGTACTAACCAGATGGGTGCGAGCGTCGCTGGCACCCTCCCGGCCGTTATTCCGTGGTTGATCGGTAACGTGATGGCTGCCGGATGGATCAGGCATGGCGGCAGCTCAGCACCGTGCAGCTCCAGCATCTGCAGAGTCTAAACCAGAGGCCGAGAGGTGTTCAAAGCCAAGCCATGCGTGGCCGGGGAGCGAGTGGGTGGAGGTGTGGGGGTGGTTGGAAAGCCGTAGCAGTGCTCCCCCTCCACCGTGCCCGTTTAACGCCGCGGCCGGCTGGCAGCAGCACCGGTGGCCGTGTGGCACGTGTAACATGCGCTGGGATTTGTTTACTAATACAGTTTGACAGTGGCCCTCTGGGACGGGCAGGATCTGCTGCCATCACCTCCATGCCTGTTGCAACAGAGGGCCGGGAGCAGATGACAAAAGTTTAACTTTTCTTTCAAAAGGCTTTTTTTTTTTTTCTTCTTCTTCTTTTTTTTTTTTTTTTCTTTTTCCCCCCAGAACTTTGCCACCGTTTGGCGAGTTGCACAAGTACAAACAGCCGTCTCCTGCCGGCTCGGCACTCACATGACTCAGAGGAAGCTGGGCTGTAAACAAACGCGTGGGGATGAGCACTTACTACGTTCCCCCACTCGCTTTTGGTGCAGCGGTCAGCTCACTCCCTGTGCAAAATGGCCGCTGGGCACCTCTGCTTCGGGGAGCCCACGCTGGGGAGGTGGCAGCTCCTGACCCCAGCGTGCTCTCACTTCTTGCTTGTCCAGCTGAGGCTTTTTGCTGTTCGTTGTGGTGCCCATTCGGTGGCTAGGCCCTCTGTTGAGTGTAGATTGGCATAGGTCAGGCAAGTTCGGTGGTAATTTACACTGTTTTCACTCTCGGACTCCTCCAATTCAAAGTGCTGCTTTTGCATGCAGCTCGAGTCAGAGCAGCCTGCTTTGCACCCTGAGGATCTTGTTCTTCCCTGTAAGACCACCGTGGGGAGGTGTCTGCACAGTGTAGCTGAGACAATCTAGGTGTTGGGTTCACCCTGGAATCCATCTGCCATGCCCAGCAACTTTCCTGCCTGGGCAGAGGTGCAGCTTGTGATAGGAAGCAGGAGCCTAGGGTGTTGGGTCACCAGCAGGAGGGAGAGGGATGCCACTGTAGAACACAGACAGTTTCAGGCTGGTGGGATGCTGATAGTCTGGAACCAGTTTTACGGGCTTGTGCTGCTCTGGGGCTGTTGTTGGTAGTGGGGGCTGCAGAGGCTCGCTGTGCGTGTTGACCTGCCAGCCCTGTGTCACCTGGAGTTTGTCCCGTGGGAAGGAGCATGATCCAGGACAGTGAGCAGGAAGTCAGGAAATGTGGGGGCACAGCTGCCTTTGCTTCAGCATGAGCTGATCATACTCAGGGACTCTACAAGGAAGCCATGTGGTTTGCACACCTCCGTGCCCAGGGAATGGGGCAGCTCGTGGGGAGCTTGTGGTTTGTGCCTTGTACTCACAGTGACTCCGCTCTTGTTTCACAGAGACCCAGGGCAGGCATTCTCATGGTGTAGCTTGCAGCTCTTGCAGCACTGTGAGCTCTGCTGTGCTGCCAGGGACAACTGTGGTGGGTGCCAGCAGGAATGGCCGTGCCAGCCCAGCCCTCCAGCAGCTGGAGCAGTGCCATGGCTGATGGAAGGGGGAGGTTTACAGGCCGAAGAAAGCAGCTTGGAGTGTGTCTGGGTGAAGCCTGGCACTCGATCCCAGAGCCACAGGTGCTGGCTTTTTGGGAGAAGCCAGGGAGAACAGCAGGTACCTCCACCAGCCTGCCAGGGAGACACTTCAGAGTTTGCAGAGTCTCATGTCTCATGGCTGAGTAGTGGATCAAGCTCTTTCCTAGGCAGGAAAGTATTATTGTCCCTGGGGCTGCTTGAGAAGGAGAAGAAGAAATCAGCTTTAAGAAAAACAGCAGTTCCTTCCCTCTTCCTGATGAAATGTTTTGTCTCAGTTGAGCTTAGTGAGGTTGTGTGTGGTGAGCAAGAGGAGAAGCAGGTGTCTGGTTCTGGTTGTCCATAGTTGGGTTCCCACTTCCTCTTCTGATGTATTTATGTCTTATTGAGCCACTTTCCCCTCCCTTTGTGGCTCAAGGGCAGGGTTCTCCCAGGACTGCTCTAGCACCGTGAGCTTCCTGCTGCCAGATCCCTGTGCTTGCAGCAGCTCCAGCTCACACACACAGTTGAGATGGAGAGGGCATGAATACAAGTTGGGCAGTGATGGGCAGGGGATCAAATGGTGCCCAGGGTCCCATCCAAGTGGCTGCAGAGGGCTGGGTGTGCCCCCTCCTCCAGGCTGAGCTTGTTCTGCTCAGTGTCCAGGTCTCCTTGCATTCATTTCCTTACCTGGCCCTTGCAGCCATACTCTGGGTCACCACTCTACCAGAGTGCCAAGGTAACTCTTGGCACTCTGGTAGAGTCTCTGTGATCTGCCTCCTGCTTTTGAATCTGTGGGGGGGGAAGATGGTTGCCTGGTTGTGTGCTAAGCTTGGCCAGGCAGTAGGTGCAGTTCTTGCCCTGCTCTTACACCCAGGGTGACATGGGCAATGGGCCTTTGGTCCAGGGTCAGGGCTGAGCTGTGGCTCAGGCTCCTCAATCCAAGGAGCATCAATTAGCTTTGCAGTTGCACCCGTTGCCCCAGCACTTGTGACACTGTCTGGCGCCTAGGTGGCATCAGCAGTGATGGCTACCTGCATGACCCTGGTACCCCACACTACCAAGGACGTGGGTGTATGGGTCTCTCACCTGCCTGGGCTGCTGCAGGTCCTGGATCCCTTGGGAGGTAGTAGGCATTGTGGTGGGCAGAGGGGCTGCTTCTGCCAGTATTGGGAAGGGGCAGACGGAGGGGAGGAGACGCAGTGTTTTAGACAGAGGAGCCTGTGATGGTGAAGTGCTTCCTCCACACAGACCACAGCTTTCATCCCAGCTCTAGCAGGGATCAGTGGGCAGCTCAGGGGACAGCAGGGACCTTTTCGGCCCCTGCCTACCGATGGCACAGTCCCAGACACGCAGCCTCTTGGAAAGCACTGCTGCAGAGCAGATGTAATCTGCTTATGGTATCTGGCTGTGCCCACACCTCTGCCTGTGCTTCTCGTTTGCTGTAACCCCCCTTCCTTATCACTATCCTTTCTGCCTGAGTGATAAGGCTGTGGGTGTTGACATCAGACCTCACCCGGGACGAAGGGTAGCGTGGGGATGGGAGTGTCGCTGCCTCACAAGCGTCTGTATCTCTGTCGGCCATTTCCTTCATGCATAGACATGTGCTGGCCTGTTTGGAGCTGGCCTCTGGGGCCACAGACCCTCTTCCTGATCTGTGGCCATCACTGAAATCCAGTGAGTCCTGCCTGTGGGTGCCCAGGGCTTTCAGGTTGCAGCCTGTCTGGCTGCAGCATTTGGGTGCTGGGTTATTAAATGGAGCCAGGGTAATGCAGGTATTACAGGGAAGGGCTTGGCCAGCCCAGCTATCACATGCTCCCCCTGAGCTCTGGATGCTGCCAGACTCTAGAGCAAGAGTTGCTTCCCCTACCCAGGTCTGGATGATTGTTTTTTTGCAGGTATACTCCTGGCTGCCACCTGCACTGCCTCATAGTTTACCCCTGGCTAGCCAGGAAACAGTAAACCCCATTGTGAGCAGCTGGCACCTGCTCTCCAGCTCCTTGCTGGTACAATCACAGCCCCTTCACCTTTCCAGTGGAGTCACTGTCCCTGGAGGGATTCAAGAAACATGTGGCCATGGCACTTTGGGATTTCAGTGGCCATGGTGATGTTAGGTCGAAGATTGGACTCAATCTTGGAGGTCTCTTCCAACTGAAACAATTCCATGATCCTATCACTGGCTTGCAGGAAGGGAGCAAAGTCTTGGGTCACGGAGAAACTCTGCTCCACACCCTGGTTTTAGAGCTGCAGGCCAGACTTGCCATTGGGAGAGGGCTGAATGAGGCCTAACTATGGCTTTTCCTCCAACCAGAACTGAATCCAAACCAACTCTCTTAACATTTCTGTCAGATCTGATCTGCAGTTGAATCCAAACTTTGTTTTCTAGCCCAAACTCAGTTAAAGCCTGGCACAGAACCCAAGTCAGCTTCACCTTTGCCCATCCTGCATCAGCCCAGTTCCAGCCGTCCCAAAGCTTCTGCTGCCTCTGCTCCTCCCAGACCTGGGCTGGGTGTCTGCCCTCCTGGCCAGTTCATGCTCCCAGTGTTCCTTCCCTGCAACCCCTGCCTCGTACTCTCACATGTCTGGCATGTGACACATTTACTAGATATTACTGGTCTGAACTGGAAGCTAACCAACATTATGTCAGTCGTAAGCATAATGCCCTGCCTGCGATTGACTTGGAAATGCTCTGGTCTATGGGGTGGGCTGCCTGTGGCAGTCCCAGCCCTGAGCATCTCCCAACAGGAGAGACCATCATTGTGGTAGCCACGGTCTTGTTCTGTTAAGGACACACATCAGAGTGGTTCCTGCAGGCTTTGGATTTGGTTTCCTTGCTCTCCCTGCACGCAGCAGCTGCAGAGCGTTGCTGGGAGCTCTGAAACGCCTGCCAGGGTCTGCTACAGCAGCAGCCACGTTGGTGATCCCCCAAACACCTGCACTGGTGCAAGCAGATGGCAGGCGTAGGTCCTGCCTGGGGACATGGGAGCAGAGCCACCCACAGTGCAATCCCATCTGGATATGGGCTGTGGGCACAGTCCAGCCCCGCTAGGGCCTGGTTTGGGTCATTTTAGAGGTCTTGCAAAGCCCTGCTGTTGTGTGCAGGGGCGAGGAGGGTGCCCAGCTCCGTGCCAGTGATAACATCATCTTCCTGATTTATTTTAATTTTTTCTTTCAGACTGCTCTCAGTGCTTTTTTCCAAGAAACAAACATCCCCTACAGCCACCACCATCAGATGGTAAGTGCATTGCCACCTCTCCAGCACTCGCTTGGGGCACAGCACCAGCTGGCGGATGCTTCGGGCTGGTGCTGATGCCCAGCTCAGTGGCTTCACAGCTCCCAGGAGTGCTGGCAGGGAGGTCTGCCCAGGCACTGCCAGAGCTGCCTGCCAAGGAAGGTTTTCCTGGAGAGCGACTGGGGGTGGCATAGTGGGTGGGACAGCAGGTCTGGGAGTGCCCTCAAAACCATGCAGAGGGGTTGGGCTGCTCCTCAGAGAGGAAACGGTCTGACAAGATGCTTTGGGCATGGCCAGTAGTCCAGATCACCCTCAGCGCTGCAGAGAGAGGCTGTGTAGACACAGCCACGTGTAGAGCCTCACGGGCCTGCCGGCATGACCGAGCGTGCAGAGCCCCGCAGCGTGCCCCTGGCACAGTGTGCGCAGCGTCTGGCTGTGTGTAAACGTGAGAGTGTGCCCACGCATGGTGCTGCCTGTCTCTTCTCTCCCAGCTGTCCCCAGACTGGGTCCCTTCACTTTCATGCCCAAGCAGCCCTTAATCTGCTTGGCCAGATGTGTATTAGGGATTTGCTGCCTGATGTGGCCTCATCTCACTCTCTGGGACAAGTAGGGATTTGAAGCATGCAGAGCAAGTGGGGTCCAAATGTACTTGGTCTTGCCATGGGGTGGGAGCTGAGCCAGAAAGCTGCAGGCCCAGGGTGGCACCAGCAGGTTATGGGGCAGAGGATATCTGTGACTTGCCCAGGGGCTCGCCACACTGGTGTCTCCACTGGCCTTCAGAGCCTTGATCAACTGCTGCTTGTGGGCAGCATCAACAGCAGAGCGCAGGTCCAGGAGCTCAATGTGCCACGGTGGTGGAGGCAAAGGGGCCTTATGCTGGGCCCTGGTGGGAGGGAGGAGGTGGAGACCACCCCTCACACCTCGCCCTTTCTCCTTCCCGCAGATGTGCACTCCTGCAAACACGCCGGCCACGCCGCCCAACTTCCCCGACGCCCTCACCATGTTCTCCCGCCTCAAGGCCTCCGAGAGCTTCAACAGCAGCAGCCCTGTGGCATCCATGGCGACCTCCCCACCACCCCCGGCCCCGCCGCTGCCCCAGCACGGGGCCTTCAACCCCGCCTGGCCGGCGGCTTCGCCCCCCGGCCAGCAGCAGAGCATGTGGACTCCGGCCCCGCCGGCGCAGCCCTCGGGCTGGCCAGCCGCCGTCTCCCAGCAAGCCACTGCAGAACAGAAGGCCAACGTGACCATGGAGGCAGAGAGATGAGGCCGCGGCGGGGAGCAGCGGGGACCCCTGCCTATAAATAAATATATTTTTTTCTTTCCCCCTCACTCCCCAAAGAGGAGAGGAACTCTGCTGCCAGGGCGTCTGGCAGCCACCGAGACACACGAGCAAATAGCTGCCTTGCATGGGTTTGGTTTGAAGTAGTTTTTACTTGTCCTCGAGCTCAAACAGAGCTGCCCAGAGACAGCAGGAGGCTGCGTGGGACGTGGGGCCGGTGCTGGCCTCTGCCTGGGACCCCTGCCGCTGCCAGGCTCTTGGGGAGGGAGCACCCCCTCCTCTCTTGGGACACCGGAGTTTGCATGCGAGTGACATTTACAGAGGAGGTCCCTTCTTCAGGGTCCCCTGAGCCACCCCACCAGACAGAGTGGGTTGTGGCTGTTTCCCCCCATACCTTGGCCCCACTTTACCAGGTGGAGGGTACACATGGTGTGCAGCTTGGATTTTGTGAGGGGAAGAGAGAGGGCTGTGCCTCCTTGGCTGCCGCCTCCACCCTGCATGCTCCGTGCTTGCTGGTGAGCAGGGCTGGGGGATGCCTGGCCCTTCACTAGTCCCAGCAATGGTGGCCAGGGTGGCCCAGCTGGGCCTGCACACCCTCCTGGGATGGGGTTTGCCCCAGGGCTGTTTGCATGACACAGTGTAACCCTAGAGACTGGGATCGTTTTTAACCCTCTGTTCTTTTCTCCCGGCGGCTGGAAGGCTCTCCAGCCGCACCGCAGCCGCTTGCAATACACGCTCTGCTTTCAACCCGTGTCCTTGCTTCGTTCAGCAGCCAGGGGACGTGGGCGAGGCTGGCTTGGGCTGGGAGGCGTTCAGGATCCCCTTTCTGAGTGGCTCTGTGCCTGCCATGCCTCCGAGCTGGCACTGGCCACATCTCCACTGCATGTGCAGCGCCAAACACTCCATCCCAGCCATGCGGTGACTGCCTTTGGCCAGGCCCATGCCAGGGCTCAGTCCCAGCAGGAGCCAGCCCAGCTCTGCCCCACATCAGCTGTGGGGGTGAGTCCCTAGCAGCAGTAGGCTAATGGCAGGGCTGCAGGGAGACCTCAGGCTCCCTGCATGGCACTTGGATGTCCTGGGTGTCTTCTTGTGACTGGACTCCTATTCCACCTTCACTGGCTGATGAGGGCCAGTTCCCTTGGAGGTCACCATCCCTGCAGAGCCCTGTGCTCACCAGTCAATAATTAATTTCAATCTCTTATTTGTGTTGCTAAAATAAACATTGTAGGAGCAGTGGTTTCACCCTGGCTCCCACCTGCACAGCCTCAGCAGAGGCTGGGAGCAGGGGCTGGAGCTGGCCCTCATGAATTTCCCTTTGTGGGGTTGTGCTGGTGCCTCAGTCCTGCACCACCGAGGTGGGCTGGGCGGAGGTGGTGGCATCTGGAGCGAGCTGGGATCGTTACACACATACATGGAGCACAGTCTGCAGTTCTGCTGGGAATGGAATGGTTCATGAAGCAGGGAGTGTGCAGCACAAAGCCTACCCAGGGGAAGCAGAAAAGGAATCTGTCCCCAGCCTTGGAGGGAGCCACCTGCCTGTGAAACAGGTGAAACCACATGGAGACATGGATGGTGGGGAGGGGAACTTGCCTGTCCCTGTCCCAGGGCTACCACAGCCATAGGATTGGAAAATCCAAGGCCAGAGCACAGACCTGAATGTCTCACAGAAACAGGTCCCAGCTCCAAAGTGTCAGGTGCTGGTCACTGAGTCCCCAAGGACATCCCGTGTGCCTCGCTGAGCCCAGGGACTGGATGAGAGTGACAAGAGAGGAGGAAGCAACTTTTATTGGTGCTCTATACCACACTGTAGTGAGCAGCTGCCAGGGCAGAGTGGCTCCCACCAGTCCCCTGAGGCCAGGCAGCACAGCCCTGAGTGCACCTGCCCCCTCCTCCAATTGGCCAGCCAAATCCTCCAGGGTCCCCAATTAATCTGAAAACAGAAATCAAAGCTTTGATCTGTGCAGTGTCGGCTCTTGCAGGCCCCTAGCATGGCAACCATCCCAAACTGAGGTGGCTTTATGGCTGTGGAGACCCCCAGCACTGCTGCCAGGTCCCAGGCATGGCCAGTGGCAGTGCCTCAGAGGGCAGTGACCATATCACCACCAGCCATGTCACTGTGGCTGGGAGTGAGGCAGAGACATAAGGGAGTTGCTGTGGCTCAGGGACCCAAATGGGATGGCCCTGATACCAACTAGTCCTGGCCAAGGTCTGGTGGCACAGCCCAGTATGATGGCCTGGCACAGCGTGGCTGTCAGTGCTCACTGTGCTGCTGGAGCTGGCTCTCGTGGTGGCTGATGTGGATCCCCACAGCCTCCTGCAGCTCCAGCAGACAGCTCAGCCTGCATGAGGCGTCACTGGCCAGCTCCTGTGAGGCCTCAGGACTCAGCTCCTTGTTGGAGAGCTTATGAAATTAAAGAGCCCCTGAAGTTTTGGAGAGAGAGGTGGCCCATGCTGTTCAGGAGCTGAGGGGCACTGCCAGCCCCCAGCAAAGGAGCCTTGCACCGAGAAGCCTGCACACACCTCACCAGCAGTCACCCCACAGAGAGAGCTCTGGTGCAGGTCCAGCCTGTTCCAGGAGGGAAGGGGCTGGGCAGCCCCTGGGATGGGGAGAGAGACTCCAAACCTTGCCAGCACCTCCAGCTCCACTCTGTCCCCAGCCCTGCAGGTCTCCCAGAGCCTCAAAATCTAGAGGATAAAATCCTCTTGGCACTACAAGAGGGACAAGAGCAGTGGAAGTGTCCACGATGCTGCGGTACCCAGGGATGGAGATCTCTGCTCCAGTTGCTGGGAGGGTGACATGGGCCCCGTCAGAACAACTTTGTGGGGACCAACACCTGCTCAGACAGGTCACCTCAGCCAGGGCAGCCCTTGGGAAGCTTCATCTGCCAAAAGCTAACCCTGGACAGCTTGGGGACAGTCCTAGAGAGTTGGTGCTGCATGCTTCTCTGCACAGTGCCACAGATGCCCTCCCCAGCCCCTCTGTCAGGGCTGCCCCTACTCACCAGTTGGTCCAGGATGTTCTGCAGGTGTCCATGCTTGTCCTGCTGTGCCAATTTCTCCTGCACCTCCTCCAGCCCAGCCTGTTAAACAGAGACCTCGGGGGTTCAGCATCTGCAGGGGCTGGGAATGGTGGGGGTCAGCATCAGCAGGGACAGGCAGAGACTGGCAGCACCCAACCTGGGCCAGAGCTGGGCTCTGTGGCTGCAGGCAGTGTGGGCCCCAGGGCACATCCCACATCTCCCAGCTAGGCCTTGAGGTGGGAGGGAACTTGAGCCCAGCATCTCATCCTGTCATTGCCTGCACCCTGGCCATCTGTGCAGGTCCCAACCCCTTTGCTGAGTCCTTTCCAGCAATGGTCCCAGCTCTATGTAGGCACTTTCTGGGAATTGTCCTTCAGGAGCAGCAGCTCCTCCTGGAAGCCCTCAGCGGTGGTTTTCAGGGAGCAGATGGTGCTGAGCATTTCCCACATGTCCACAACCTGAGCACTATGGGTCTGGTCAGTGATGCTGGGTCCTCACAGGCTGTGGAGGACATGGAGAGAAGGGAGAGTGTGCAGTGAAGACTGTGGCTTGAGGAGGTCTCTGGGACCCAACAGTGCTGCCACAGCATCAGCCACATCAGGCTAAAACATGCCCATGTCCATGGAGCTCCCCCAAATAAAAGTGGAAAATATTCAAAGGGGACAAGCATCCCAGTTCCAGCTCCCTCACCCTTGGCAAAGTGCTTTCACCTTTTCCCTTTGCCCTGTGGTTGTGCTCAAAGCCGTCACAACAAGTGAGATGGGACTGGCCTGGGGCTGCCAGGTCTCACAAGGGCTGAAGAAGTATTGGGTTTGCTGTGGGTCAGACACCATGCTGCCTGTGGAGACAACACCAGGGCAGAAGGTCACCACAACTCAACAGAACAAGGTAAAATTGACACAAACTGTAACACAGGAGGTTCCACATAAACATAATGGGGAAAAAAAATCTACACTTTCGAGGGTGGCAGAGCCCTGGGACAGGCTGACCAGGGAGGTTGTGGAGTCTCCTTCTCTGGAGGCATTCAAAACCTGCCTGGACATGTTCCTGGGTTATTTACTCCAGGTGATCCTGGAGGAGATGATCTTCAGAGGTCCCTTCTAGACCCCACCACTTTGTGACTCATCCTTATGCTGCAATGAGTGGCTGTAGCAAGGAGGGTGTCTCTGATGTTGCATGATGTGTTTCCCATTCCAAATCTAAACCTGAACAGCCAAGTAACTTCAGTTTGTGCCATGGCAATGTCTCCTACAGGACCCTGCTTTAGTGTGGGGCCTGCCTGCCAATGAGGCAGCACCACCAGCAGCTGCAGCTTAGCCACTGGCTGTGCCACGGAGAACAGAGGAGAAGCAGAATCCAACAGGGCTGCTGCTGTTCAAGCTGAGGGAATGAGAGTTGTGTGTCCAGCACAGGGTGACCAGGCACAACTGCCAGGGCAGGATGGGACCCAACAGACCTGTATCTCAGAGCAAGAGCCCCAGGGGCACATGAGAAGTGACAGAATGAAACTTTGGATGGTGGCTCTGGTAAAATACTGCTCTTTAATTATTCCCCACAGTGGAGCTGGGGCCACTGGAGTCAGGAAGGCACTTCCACACTTATCCTGGGCTCTTGGGTCCTAGGACAGCAGGTGTCACGACATGGGCAGGACACTGCACACAACAGAACCCTGCATAGGGCAGGACACTAGGTAGGGCAGGATGTCACCCAGAGCAGTACATCGTGTAGGGCAGGATTCTATGGCATAAACCAGGACAACACGTAGGGCAGGGTGCTGGGACAGGACAGGACATTGCATGGGACAGGACAGCGCTGGGCAGGATGGCACACTGGGCAGGGCAGAACATGGCATAGGGCTGGACTCCATATAGGGCAGGACCTCACGCTGGGCAGGATGTGGCATAGGCCACACCCCACTGTGACACCCCGGAGGGTGAGACCTGCAATATCCAGAGGATATTTTCTCACCTCCATCATTCTCTCCTCGGCCGCTTCGATCCTCTTCTTCAGCTGCGCGATTTGCCTCTCCCTGGTGGCTGCCTGGCCTGGGGCTGGCTGGCAGCTCTTTGCTGCCCGGGGCCCTGCTGGGGCGGCTCGGCTGCCCCTCCACATTCCCGAGCCAGGGCTGCTGCTGAACTCAACCAGGCTTCCCGCTGGCCACACAGTCAGCGGGCCGCAGGAGCCCCGTCTCGTTCTCTCCCACCCGTGCTGTGACCTCCTGCGCGCTCAGGTGCTCCAGGAGGCCTCGCAGGAGGCCGCGAGGGGCACCGACCTGCAGCCCCTGGCGATCAGCTGTCCCAGACCCCACGTCCGCCAGCCAGACGGTGACACTCCTGATGGCTTCCCCCGGCCCCCCGGGGACGGCCTGGGGCTGGGACACCGGCGGGGGGGGCGGCGGGGGTCACTTGCAGACGCGGCCGGGGGCTCTGCCCCAGCTCCGGCCCTGGTGCCGCCGGCTCGGGGGACCGGGACCAGGCCCCTGGTGCTGCCGGGCCTGGTGGAGAGGATTAGGCCCTTCCTCAGCTTGGCGTGGAGCGCAAGCCCCAGCCGCGTCCTGGAGCAGCGCAGCTCGGCAAACGGACCCCGGCCCGAGCCGGGGGAGCCCGTCCCCGTCCCGCCCCGCCGCGGCACCGCCTCCGCCCCGCCCCGGAGCCGGCAGGTGCCGGAGCCGCCGCCGGGAGCCGGTAGGTTCCTCTCCTCGGGGCCGAGGCGGGGGTCGGGCGCGGGGTCCAGCTGGGCTGTGGGGAGCAGTGGGGAGCGGGGCGAGCGGGAAGCGGCGGCGGGCAGCGAGGGAGGCTCGGCGGGGCCGGTGTCCCCCCCTCAAGCCCGGGCAGGCCGCGGCGGCCTCCCGGTAGCGAGAGCAGCTGGAGCGGTGGGGACACCGAGCGCGGCCGGGGGAACGCAGAAGTCTGGCACCATCGGCCGCTGATCAGAAAAAGAGGGACGACAGTAAATCCCCAGCTAACAATCTGAGGCAGGACCTTGCGCCTCCCGCAGAGGGAAGGGCTCTCCGTTCGCTGCGGAGCTGCGTCCCGGCAAGGAGAGGTCTGCAGGGATGGGGAGGTGGGCCGGGAGAGCAGCAGGCAGCCCGGGCCTGGGACCGGGTTTTAGTGCTGTCCGTAGTCCACAGAGCGTTACTAAGATCTTAGAAAGCTTCAGCTTTATGCCCTCGGCAGTGCAGGGAAGGGTTGGGAGAATCGGGACGTGCTGGAGGGCTGGGGCTGCGGGCACGGGATGAAATTTAATCGGGTGGGAAGCGAGGTCGTGTACTTGGGAAAAGACTTTCCACTGTAAGGCGAGCGCTGCAGCCCGGCGCAGGTCGTGCCAGCTTGCAGAGCGGACGGCAGGGAGCTGCTGGCAGGGCACAGCTGTGAGAAGAGCAACTATCATCCATTACCCAAACAGATCGCTGGGAGAGCAGGAAGCCAGGCCGAGGTACAAGTGCGTGTGTGTGTTTCCAGTCATTCCTGCTCGAGAGACGTGGGCTCGGGCTGGAACTGCCTGCTCAGGCATCAGGAATGATGGGCCCGTTTTAGAGGAGCTGAAAGAGCCTCTAATGTCCTGACAAGCAGGACAAGGAATTATGATGATGGGGGTAGTGTTGTCCATCAGCACTTTGTCCGTGTGAGCCCTGTGAAATGAGGAGAGCTCCTTCAGCTAATGGGTACCAAGCACAACAACAAATGCCAACTAATATATGTTAGTGGGAGGCTGGAAGGTCTTTAACCATTAGAGTGTTCTTGGTTCTGCAATCCTAAGCGGAGTGGAGAGGCAAAATGGTAGGAGCTGCTAAGGCAGCTTTCAGGTGGTTAATGGGGATTGGAATTGCTGGTAAATGGAGGGGTGGGGCTTGGGACTCTTGAAAGCAGGTGCAGGGCCATGCAGCTGAGCAGGAACAGCGAGGCCAGGGTGGACATGGTCATGTCAGTGTCCTCTGGATTATCCACAGGAATGATGCTTGAGGGTAAGCTTCTCCAGGCGTACGTGTGTTCCCTTTGGCCCAAGGTGTCACTGGGAAAGTTGTTCAGAGATGGCCTCCTTGCACCAGTGAGAACTGGTGAGGGGGCTGGTGGTTGTCACATTTAAGGCTGAGCCTAAAATATCAGGTGGTAGACTAGGTCAGGCACATTGACTCTAAGTGGAGATGTTTTAAAATATAATTACAGTGCTTTGAGGCTGCATGGAAAACTTGCTGAGAATATGCAAGATACCCCTCTGCTTGTTCCCTTTCAACCAACATGCTTGAAATGGGGCTTCTCTTTCAGCAGGGGCACTCCTGCCTTCCAGAGTGTGTGATTGGAGTAGGCAGCAGAGAAAACTGAAGTATTGTGTAGTGTGATAAATCACTGTAGTATGTCACTCATTTGTTCTTAGTAACTAAACTTACTGGGGTTGGATGTGGAAAGTGCAGGCTGAAAAATTCCCTTTCCTAAAGGCTTCTCTGGAGCAATGTCCCTCAGAAATCCCCTGGTAAGGCTGCACCTTGAATATTTGGTTCAATTTTGGGGCCCTCACTCCAAGAAGGATATGGAGTTGCTTGAGTGTGTCCACAGAAGGGCAATGAAGCTGGTGAAGGGTTTGGAGAACAGGGCTGGTGAGGAGCAGCTGAGGGAAATAGGGTTGCTGGAGAAGAGAAGGCTGAGGGCAGACCTCATTGCTCCCTACAACTCCCTAAAAGGAGGTTGGAGTGAGGTGGGGGTTGGTCTCTCTAGTATCAGGTGATAGAATGAGAGGAAATAACCTGAAAGTCTGCCAGGGGATGTTTCAGTTGGAGATTAGGAAAAAATTCTTTGCTGCAAGTGTGGTCAGGCATTGGAAGAGGCTGCCCAGGGAGGTGATGGAGTCACTGCCCCTGGAGGTGCTCAGTAAAGGTGTGGCCATAGCACTTGGGGCCATGGTTTAATGGCCATGGAGGTGTTGGGTTGCTGGTTGGACTGGAGGATCTTGGAGGCCTTTTCCAACCAAAATGATTCTATTGATTCTCTGGAAGTGTTCAACGATGTACCTGCACTGCTCTCCGTAGGTGCTCTGTGAGGAAGGAATTCCTGCTGGGAGGCAGGGAGTCAGTGACTTGGGGAACTGATGGTAAGAGGCTGTCCAGTGGTGTGGCTTGAGCACAGACAGGTGATGAAGCTGTAATAAGGGTTGAGTGATGAAGCAAAGTCTCCAGGTGTCCCCTGGATGTCAAATGGAGCAAGCAGGCTCAATCCTCCCCAGCTGTGGTTCTAGGAGTGATGAGGCTGCAGTGGCTGCACCTGCTCAAGGTTGTATTCAGGGAGGTGCTGGGAGGGGGCATAGGCATGTTTGTATGATGAGTACCAAAAGATCTTGCCAGGCTTGACTGGGACAGTTAACAGTGAAGGAGCTTCTGTTTCAGAGCCTGAGCCCTTACTAAGAAGATGCAAGACCCTGCTGAGTTTCTGGTGCTGCTTCCAACAGGTCCTACACCTGAAATTCAGTTCCTCACCTTTCTGTTTTGATTGGAGCTCAGCCTCAGCTGCTGTTAGGAAAGGAGGGAGGGTGTCTCCATCAGGACCTTGTTTTGTTTGAGGAGGATGTTTGTGAAGCTCACTTCCTAATCAGCCACTCCTGTGCTTGGGAAATCAAAGTGTGGCAACTGCTTTCCTTCTGGGTGAAGCACAACTGGAGGATGCACTCTGGGAGCACAGCTAATGCACTCCTGTAGCTGAAGGGCCTTCAGCCAGGGGTGAGACAAGAGCCTGTCCACAGCACCCACGCTGTGTGCTTCAGTGGGGTTTGGGTCCTTGGCTCAGTGTTGCTATCTGCAGAAGTGTTCCCATTGCCAGTATTGCTCACTAATGGAGCAGAAAAGGGATGTAAGTAACTTTATTATGTAAAAGATTATATTTTTTTCTCCTTAGATGTGAATTTAGCAACTAAATGCTTGTACTTAAAAGATATGACTGAGGCAGAGCTCTTCCAGGATGAGGATGAGTGGTTTTGGAAGGAGACACACAGGCTCTGATCCAAGACCAGGTTTTTGCTTCTAGGTAAAGAGAATGATGAAATTAGCTGTGGTATGTCTGTTTGTGGTGCTATTGTAAAGCCCTGCATTTGATTTCCTATACTTGCTTTGATCAGGAAAGAGTATCCTAGATGGAAAGAAGTTTTTAAAGCTCTTTAAGTTTGTGTGGAGTGTGTGTGTGTTTGGTTTTTGTTAGGGGCTGTGCATCACTTTTGCTGGAACTACCACAGCCCTCTGTGTGTGGTGAATGTCCCATGGGTACTGTCAGACTTTGTCTGTGTGCAGACTTATGTTTACACAGCTTTGCACCAAGCCAAGGAGAAGATTGGTGACTGCCAGGAGAGACAAGGAAGAAATTGTGTGTGCATAACATGGAGGTTAAAATAATAGCAAAAGCAGCAGGGTTGACTCTACCTTGAAGCTTCTAAACAGGTATGCCAGCTTCTCATCAGACAGGAGGAAGGTGCTGTTCTCCCAGGCTGATCTGTACAAAGCTGCTGGAAACAGGGAGGACAGCAGAGATGGAAAGCAGCACACAGATGATTTGCCTTGTGGCTCTTAGCAACAGTGAGTGATGTTCTAGAAGGAAAGATTTTAGTTGTACAGTGCCCTTCCCTCTTCCCCAGTACAGTCAAGGTGGTGGTTTGTAGCGAGAACTTCAGTTGTCCTGCACATAGTTGGAGGCTTTTTGTTGGTTTTGCTACAAGGACCTGAATTTACAGCTGTTCTGCAGGCAAAATACTCTTGCCTGAACCCAGCTGACCTGCAGAATTCAGGTGAGGCACCTGAGCACACCAGTTTGCACACAGATACCTGGGTACCTTCTTTTCCCTTCATAAAACACATGATGGGCAACTTCTGCCTTGGGATGTGATAGTCACCAGGCTGCTTTCCTGTTGTTTCTCTCACAGCTGGAGGGGAGTAGTATGATCTTCATAGGCACTGTCACATCTTGGCATGCTCTGCAATGGACAGATCTGCTCTGATCAAAGGGATCATAATTAGAACAGATGCTGTAGGAAAACATACTCCCATTTTCTCAACAGTATAAATTCTCTGAGGCAGGGGAGTTCAGGTTTTATTTCTGGCAGAAGACACTCAGGGAAACTTTCAGATGCTGTTATAGTTTGGCTTTGGGCTCGCTCATTCTGAGCTGCTTCATGGCTGCAGTCTTAAGTGTGTTGTATTTGGGGTGAAAAAGGGCTGTTTGACAGCCCAGAGAGGTCAGCAGGCCTCTGCTGGATCACAGGAAGGTGGTAGGAAGGAAGCTGCATCACACCACACATCTCCTGTGTGAGGCTCTACTTAACTGCAGCTATCTTTAATCTGAACTCTCTTAGCAGCCTCTGGGGACAGCCAGCATGGTCAGGTAAGATCTGAGGGTCTTCCCACTTGTACCTTTGCATCTCTAACTTGTCAGGACCCCACACTGCACAATGAAATGGAGATTTTTTTCCCAACCTGTTTTGAAGTGCAGTTACTTGACTGCAGAAACACAGCCCCCTCCTGAGTTTGTGAGGGATCATTGAGGAATTGTGTTAAAAATAAGCCCTCACTGTTCCCAAATCCCTTGTGCTTCCCCACAGCTGGAGGGCAGGTATAATCTTCTAGATTATGGGTGAGTGAGTAAGATTACTGTCCTGGGGAGAATCATTGTGAAATTGATTTGATTTAGGTCACAGAACAAAGACTGTCACGTGGGAAGACTTAAGATGAACTGAACCTTAGCCTGGTCTTCTCTAGGGGCTAGTTGGGCAGTGCTGAGGCTGGCTGTGAGATGGGGGGGGGGGGGCCTTGCCTTCTGCAGGCTGGTGGGGGGAGGGGGGGGAGGCCTTGCCTTCTGCAGGCTGGCTGTGAGATGGGGGGGGCCCTTGCCTTCTGCAGGCTGGCTGTGAGATGGGGGGGGCCCTTGCCTTCTGCAGGCTGGCTGTGAGATGGGGGGGGCCCTTGCCTTCTGCAGGCTGGCTGTGAGATGGGGGGGGCCCTTGCCTTCTGCAGGCTGGCTGTGAGATGGGGGGGGGGGCCTTGCCTTCTGCAGGCTGGCTGTGAGATGGGGGGGGCCCTTGCCTTCTGCAGGCTGGCTGTGAGATGGGGGGGGGCCTTGCCTTCTGCAGGCTGGCTGTGAGGCGGGGGGGGCCCTTGCCTTCTGCAGGCTGGCTGGGGGGGGGGGGGGCTTGCCTTCTGCAGGCTGGCTGTGAGGGGGGGGGGGCCCTTGCCTTCTGCAGGCTGGCTGTGAGATGGGGGGGGGCCCTTGCCTTCTGCAGGCTGGCTGTGAGGGGGGGGGGGGCCTTGCCTTCTGCAGGCTGGCTGTGAGAGGGGGGGGGCCCTTGCCTTCTGCTCAGCCCTTCACAGAGAGTTGTAGGAAACCCTCCAAGTTTAGCTCATGGCCTTCCAGTGTGGGCGAGGGAAATGGCTCCTTGCCCTCTGCTAATGGCATCCCTGAAGTAGACTGCACTTCTCCTGGAAAGCTTCTGTCCAGCCTGTAAGTCTTTGTGATACTGGGATGCTGATGCTGTAGAGGAACAAAGAAAGGCAAAGATCAGGATGTAAAAGGGGAGCAGCTTGTGTCCCTGCAGCCGTGCAGGGCTGGGGGGGGTGTGTTAAGGGGCTGGTGCTGGGAAGCCCCACCAGCTTTACCTGATCTAAATTTGCCTCTCTGGAGCAGAGGGAGGCTTGGCTGCTTTTTATGGCAACTCCATACATTTGCAGAGCTTGGGGGGAAAAAAACAAGGACTGGCTAATGTGTTTGGGATTGGCTTGCTCCTATCTCCAAGCCCCAGAACAGCTGCTGTCCGTGTTTTCTGGCCTTCCCTTTTGGGTTGTTTTGTTGTGTGTGGTTTTTTTCTTTCCAAATGGCCATGACTCAGCCCTTCCCTGCTGCTCTGAGTTTCCTGGTTTCTGAATAGGCTATTCTTGGGACAGCAGTTCCTGACAGATAGGAACAAGGGGAGTGTTGTGTTGGGTTGGATCTTTTCTCCTCTGGCTTGTCTTAATGCTCAGCTCCCTCTGATTTCTTTTTCTTTTTCTTTTTTTTTTTTTAATCCTTGCTTTTGAATAACCAAATCCTTGCTCTTGAGTTACTGAGCTGTTGGACACCCTTTGGGGGTGTGTTCTTGGCCTTGTACCAAAGGAGCCCTCTCAGACGTGGTCCATGCTGTGGTCCTTGCACAGCGTCAGCTTTTCTTTTGCAGCAGGATGGTGGTGCCGCTCCTAAGAGCAGGGAGGGTTAGACTCCTGCAGCTCTGTCTATTGTAAAGCTAAAACCAATAGCCTGGAGAAGAGCAGCCTGAGAGGAGATCTTCTCCGTGCTCGGCAAGAGCTAAAGGATGGGGCGCAAGAGGATGGGGCCAGACTCTTGTCATTAGTACCCAGTGACAGGACAAGGGGCAATGGGCACAAACTAGAACTGGAACCCAGGAGGTTCCATCTGAACAGGAGGAGAAACTTCTTTGGTGTGAGGGTGCTGGAGTCCTGGCACAGGCTGCCCAGAGAGGTGGTGGAGTCTCCTCTGGAGAGATTCCAAACCAGCCCAGGACGTTGTGTTCCTAAGCAACCTGCTGTGGGTGACCCTGCTTTAGCAGGGGGGGGTTGGACTAGTTCATCTCCAGAGGTCCCTTCCAACCCCCCACCCCCATGCTGGGATTCTGTGATTCTATGAACCCCACTGGTTGTAGCTCTTCTAATTCCAAAGGGCTTGTTTCCCCTGTGATCTACCTTGTACGGGGGTACATGAGGACCACTTCTTTATGCTGTGTCAGTGTGACACAGGTGATGTGGTGACTGTTGCTGCAGAGCTAAGAGGCTGCACACTCTGGTTCAGGTAACTAAACATGACTGTGGATACATTGCCCCCTTGCAAATAAGGGGAAAACAAGAACTAGAATTCAAAAGCAATGAATAAAAGTGTACTGATTCCTTAATTAGTTATTGCCCCCTCCCCTCCATGGATGGCAGAGGCTGGAAAGCTGAACACTGCTGTCCCTGAAATGTTTCATCATGTTGTTACACAGCTGCTTAATACAGAGAGCTTTTGAATGTCTTCTGAAGTTTATTACTCTGGAGTCTAGGCTGGGAAAGTCACCTTCCAGGGGCAGGTAGCACACCCTGGGCCAGGTGTGCTGAGCACCACGCTGGCTGTGCAGCTGCGTGGTTGAGCTTCCATATTCAACAACCTCTGCTGGGTTTTAGTTTTATTAGCAGCACAGCTCTCTCTGTCAAGACAGTTGTATGGGGGGAGAGGGAGGGGTAGCCTGAGCCTGGTGTATATTTTGTCTTGAAAATACAGTTGGGCTTTTAAACCCAACAGAGGCACTTTCTGTTTTTCTCCAAGTCTGTGGTTACCAAGAGAAACTTCTCAAGACAAAAGTACCAGAGGACTCCAAACACAAGGGCAGTGTTCTTCTTTAGCATCCCTCCACGTTTTTGGATATGCTGTATTGTTGTTAAGCCAACCAAAAGAAAAGCTGTTCTGTGTGAGGAGGCTTGGAGAACATTCCCTGCCAGATTAAATTAGCCTTTCTGAGAATAAATGAGTTGCTGTGATGCAGGCAGCTCCGCTCGCCGCAGCTGTGAGGTCCACGCGTGCCGCTACCCGCAGCACCTCACTTAAACGGGAGATTGAAGAGAGCTGTGCTCGGGGTGCTGCTGGTAACCTGAGATGAGATTTCTGGCTGGTGGTGAAGGAAAGTCAGTCCTGTGTGTTTCATTGTTGATTTCTCTAAATCAAAAGCAGGCCACCCATCTAAGAAGGAGAGGAACCCCCGAGGTTCAGCACAGCTTCGTTTGGGGAGGAACTCGTGGACTAAAGGCAGCACCATAGAGCTATAGAATGATTTGGGTTGGAATGGACCTTAAAGATCATTTAGTTCCAACCTCCTGCCATGGGCAGGGCCAACTTCCACTGGACTAGGTTGCTCGAGGCTTCATTCTGCCTGGCCTTGAACACTTCCAGGGAAGGAGCACCCACAACCTTCCTGTGCAACCTTTTCCAGTGTCTCACCACCCTCACTGGAAAGAATTTCTTCCTAATACCCACTCTAAATCTGCCCTCTTCCAGCTCAAAGCCATTGCTCCTCATCCTATCACTACAAGCCCTTGTAAAAAGTCCCTCCCAAGCTTTCTTGTAGGTGCCTTTCAGGTACTGGAAGGCTGCTGTAAGGTCTCCCTGGAGCCTTCTTGTCTTGAGTTCTGTGAACTAGGACAGTGTCATCTGTCTTTGAACAGCCCAAGGGATCAGGAAAGGGCAGGATACTCTCCTCCTGTCAAACTGCCTTGGGATGTGCGAGTCCCACACTAGCAGGGCACTGGGCCACTGGGAGAGAGGTCCTGGTCTGGAAACAGCAAGGTGTGGTCATGCTGTAGGAGAAAAGGTAAGTATGATAACATGAGTGGCCTCAGCATGAAGGAGTTCCTCCAGTGCACGTGTCTCTGGGTGTGCATGGCTCCTCTTGGCTGGCAATAGGACTTGGGAGAGATTTCAGACACTCCTGCTTAAACCCAAACTTCTTTGCCAAGAGCAAGCCGTAGCCTTATGACATAGAGCACTTCTCACAAGTCCTCAGGGAAAAAAAATAGCAAGGTGACACTGTACCTGTTAAATCTAAGTGTCAGCAGCTTCTCTGGTGCCAAGGAAGGGCTCTGAGGACAGCAAATGCTAATGCTGGAGACTGGAGTTGGGGCCTATAGCAAGCTGGTGCAGTGCCTCAGATTAGAGAACATCAGCACCACGACCTCTATTTTGTACATCTCTTGGAAGGAAAAAGGGTCTGGAATCACCACCACTGTGTTCAAAACCGTTTCATTGTGTTGCAAAATCTGCAAGGGAGTGATGAATACAGGCTCTTGGGCTCTGATTAATTCTGAGGACAAATTGAGGCTACATCTCCACAAAAGTGCTGATCCTCTATGACTCTAATTTCCTCCCCACTTGGAGCTTACTGAGTTAGTTAATGAAGTCACACAGCTAATCAGTTTGATTCAGCAACCATGTCACTGTATTACTGGACTTCCTCTCAAAAAAATTCTACATACTGAAGGAGTAGTAACAAAAGCATATGGGGTGCTTCAAAGAATGATCTATTTTTAGTATAGTTTGGGGAAGGGAAACTACAAAATCCTGACTTGTGCTGTGAGACGTTGTGGGTCATCCCCCTGTGTTCATCTTCATGTCAGAGCTGGGAGGTGCCATTGGAATGCACAGGCAGCAGACTGTGACAGCAGGAGAGACCTTTTCCTGTAGGTAACTGAAGAGCAGAACTTGCTACTGCTGTCTGTGGCAGAGCTCAGTGGGCTGGGGAGGAAAGGAATTTGAATGGTCTGTGGAGAAACTCCAGGCCACCTAATCCCTAAAACCCTTTTGAGTGCTGGGAGTGGGAGGGACTGACAGGAGGATCCTTCTGCCTTTGCTTGCTTCCTAACTCAGCCTTAAGCATCAGTCAGGGGCTGCCATCAGAGGTGAGCTGAAAGGTGGTTGTAGACAGGAAGGGGTTGGTCTCTTCTCCCAGGCAACCAGCACCAGAACAAGAGGACACAGTCTCAAGCTGCACCAGGGGAGGTTTAGACTCGAGGTGAGGAGACAGTTCTTCACCGAGCAAGTTGTTTGTCATTGGAATGTGCTGCCCAGGGAGGTGGTGGAGTCACCATCCCTGGAGGTGTTCAAGGGGAGATTGGACGTGGCACTTGGTGCCATGGCCTCATTGTGAGGTCTGTGGTGACAGGTTGGACTTGATGATCCTTGGGGTCTCTTCCAACCTTGGTGATACTGTGATACTGAGCTACAGAGCTGTTACTGCCTTTAATGCAAAGAGCTGTGGAGCCTGTGCCCCAGCTCCTCTGGGACTTGTGCTCACTGTTAAGTTTCTCAAGCTGGAGTTTGGTTTTTTTGTTGGTTTCTTTAAATGAACAACTAGTCTTGTGGCACAGTTGAATTTGGTGTTACATTAAACCACCACTATTGGAACAGATGCTGGTGTTAATTGCTCTAGATTATTGCAGACTGTGTTTTAACATTATTAATTGGCTATCAGATGGATGATGTAATGCAGGATTCAGCCTCTCGGGGGGGAAATCAAGTAGATGCACAGGATTCCAGCTGCAGATACTGCTGGTGCTTTCCCATGGATGTTATCAGGTGTTAGCCTGGGCTGTTTGTGAACTTCAAAGTCTCACAGAACAGCAATCTGCTTCCCTGGAGATCTGGTTTATGGCACCCTCCTTTTTCTTCACTGAGTCTCTCTGGAGCAGATTGCTAAGGTACAGAGATTTGGCTTGTGGCACCCTGCTTTTCTCTGCTGAGCAGATTGCTAAGGTGCAGAGGAACTCAGGCTGGCAACCTGGGCTAGGGGAAGGTGTCCCTACCCGTGGAAGTGGGGTCGGATAGATAATCTTTAAGGTCCCTTCCAACCCAAACCATTCTGTGAGTTTCTTTTCAATGGCATCTTTGAATCCTTGAGAACTCCTGGAGTGTTGCAGTTCATCTTCTCTCCTGAGCCCAGATGATCAGCTGGTAAGGTCTGAACAGAAAGCCCCTCCTGATTGGAAGAGGAATGTTTTCCAGGGCCAGCAGCAGCCTGGCTGCAACTTGCTCTGTGTTCACAAAACTGTCTTTTGGGAGCTGAGTCCAGCTGCCTTGTGATCCAGTGAGCTCTGGGCACACCTGAGCCTTCCCCAGTGCCCCTAAGTGTGTAGGGGCTGGGGTTCAGTTTTGAAGTGTGGGGTAATGGCCTGTCCTCACTGGCAGCTCACCCATCTCCCTCTTGGCTCTTGCTGGATGTCACTGCTGTCATAGTGAGCTCTGCAGATGCATGATGCTTCCCACAAGGGTGCACTGCAGCTTGGGAGCCCAGGATGGAGAGCCAAGAGCTGCCCCAGTGTGTTCTCTTTGTTTTGGCTGTTTCTTTCTTTAAATGTTCCAGTTAACCAGGTCCTGGTAACACAGCCCCGGTATGGAGAGCCAGCAAGCACTTGGGCAGCCCATCTGGAGGTGAATAGCACTGGAGAGAATCCCAGAGGCAGCAGCAGGTCCTGACAAAGGCTCCTCTTGCACATAACCCTTTGTGGGTGTCTCAGATAACCCAGCCTCGTGTTAAGCAGGAGTTTTTGTGGCCAGTTTTCCTGCAGGGGGGCTGTGTGGAGCACTAATTTTGAGTCTCTGGCTGGGGATGGCTGAGCCTCGGCTGTGCCATGGAGATGATCTGATTGTGGTTTGGATTTAATGCCCTGCTTTGGATGCAGCATCTGGCTTCCAGCAGGGTCCTGCTCTTAGCTGTCTGTTGAGTGACAGTGGTACCCAGAAGGTGCAACGAGATGTCCGAGGTCCCAAGGTAAACGACTGCAACGGGGATGCTCCTCCAGAGATCTGAGACTGTAGAGGAGAGCACGGGGAAGCTCTGTCTGCCGTAGCTGGATTGAATGGTGAATAACCTTCTCCCCTGGCAGCCGTGTTTCAAGGGACTGCCTCCGTCCTGCTTTGCCAGCAGAGCTCTCCAGCCCCGTGCCGAAGGACGAGTCTGACCCTGCTGGAAGCAGCAATTTTCCACAGCCGAGTTCTGCCTGCAGAAGCGTGGGAGAAAGCCGCTGCTCTGCACGGGGGGTTTGTGCTCCCGGGCAGCGGTGCTGGGAGGAAAATGCAGCTGCGCCGCTGGGGTAAGAACCAGGGAAAAGAGCAGAGCTTTCCCTCGGCTCCTGCCTCGGGTTTCCGCCGGCGCTTGTGCGGTGTCCTGTAGGCATGCGCCCTCTGCCTGCTTGGCCCGGCCGCGGAGCGCCGAGCCGGGGAGGTGCTGCTGGGGTTAACAGCGGCTCACGGAGGGGGTGCGTGCCCCTGGCCGAGGATTGCCAGGCCGTCCTCTTTCTGGAGGAGGCTGCAGCACTGCCCGCGGCCGATTCCTTCCCTCCTGGCTCAGGGGAGGCGGCGTGCGGGCTGGAGGCAGCAGATGCGCATGGGAAGAGGCGAGGCTGAGGGGGAAGTTTGGCTCGCTGGCAGGGAAGGCATCGCTGTGCCGCTGCTGCGCGTAGAGCCAGGCGGGAGCGACCACCGAGACTGCTTTTCCAGCAGCGATTCCTGCCGCCTTTCCCCTGCGGGTAGGAGCTGGTGGTGTGGATGGCGGGGGGCGTTGGGGAGCGGCGGGAGCTGAGCCACAGCCCCGCACGCTGCGGGGCCGCGGGCGCTCCGGGCCACGCTTGCGAGGCGCGGAGCAGGCCCAGGCTGCCGCGATGCTGCTTGGAAACGCCATGGTGGTGGAGGAGGGCAGTTGTGTTCCCCACGGCCAGGGTAGGGCTCTGTCCGCCTCTCGTCTGGCCCTGCTTGGTTCAGTCTCTTCTTGCCCTTGTGAAGGCTTTCGTTCAAATGACGCTGTGCCAGCGTCTGACCTGCCTTCTGTGCCCATCCCTACTGCATTTGTCTGCCTTCCCGATTTCAGTATTTCTCTCTTTCTGGAGCGGGTAGAAGCTTGTGGCACACAGGTGGTGTTCCTGCGTTCAGGAAAGCTGGGATGATGATGTCTGTAAGGCTGATCCTTTTGTAGGAGGAAGGAGGCTGGCCTCAGGGAGGGAGCCCAGACTTCTTTGGAGTTCTCCCCTTTGCTCTTAGATATCTATTTACAAAGGCCTGGAAGCTTAAGTTTATGTGTGTTTGGTGTGCAGCAAAGCTGGAAGTTGTTGTATCCTTTCCTCTTCTTTACTAATTTAATTTCAGTGTGGCTTTTTTTCATTTCCTAAATACCAGAAATTTCTTCATGGAGGAAGCACTCCAAAAATGTGCAGGAGCAGCTTAATGTCTCCAGGCTGCACCAGAGGAGGTTTAGGTTGGATGTTAGGAGCAATTTCTTTCCTACAGAAGTGGTCAGGCATTGAAACAGGCTGCCCAGGGAGGTGATTGAATCATCATCCCTGGAGGTGTTCAAAAACCAAGCAGATGTGGCACCTCAGGACGTGGTCTAGTGGTCATGGAAGCACTGGGTAGAAGGTTGTGAGAAGTCTTTTCCAACCTCATAATCCTCTGATTCTGTGATTTTTGAAGTGCCAACACCACTGAATGTGGCTGAGCACGAACAAATGCTGCTGCTGCTTCCTGCTTTGGTGGCTGGAGCCACTGCTCACCTAGACAAAACAAAGCCAAACGGCTATGGGTCTGCTGTTATCAAATGCGGGAGGAGCGAGGACAGCACAAACTGTGCTGCTGCTGGTGGGAGTGGATCTCAGCTGCCCTGTGAGGCTGACTCAGAGCTGCACAGGGCCAGTGCTGCACCGTCAGGGTTTGCACGTGAGTTAGACTTGCCAGTGACCGGCTCCATCTGCTTCAGCTTTGTCTCACACTCGCTGGTTTCATCCAAGAGGAAGCAGCCTGAAGTGCAGAGGGCTGCTGCCTGGCAGAATGGTGATAACCATCCGAATCCTGGCTCCCTGAGCAGGGCAGGAGTTACCTGTGCCTGTCCTCATGGCTTGCTCTGGTTTGTGCTATGTTAGCATGTGTTCATCTAGGACCTGTTCTGGTGGTGTGATGTTCCCTGGTCCCACTGCACACCATGGCTCAGTTGTTTCTGACCTCTTTGGAACACAGGTGGGTTGGGCAGATCTTTTCCTCTTGCCATCCCAGACTATTTCTGTGGTGATACTGTGTGATGTAGCATAGAGAAGTAACAGCCATCAGGGAAGACTGGACCCAAACACACCAGCTCCCTTCGTGGCTGCAGCAGGCAGCTGGGAGAGCTTTGTGGTCACTGCTTTTGGATGTGTCTGTAGTGGGAACTTTGGACTTTTGAGTTATTGATCCCTAACGAACTGGAGCTGGGATTGCTGAGCACAAGAAGCAGGTGGCTTGGGAAGCCATGTGTGGGCTGTGTGCTGCTCTGTGGCTCTGCTCATTGCTGCAGAGAAACCTCACACAGACCTCTCAGGACTGGGGCTCATGCCCTAGTCTGGGTGGAGGGGTGTAGACCTGTTGCCATGGGTTTGTTCTCCTCACCCAAAAGCTGCATGGAAGAGACCCTGGGTCAACCAGGGAGCACAGAGCCAGCAGTGGGGAAGGGCAGAAGCCATAGCCAGAAAGCATTGGGGCTGGGGCAGGCTTCCTGTGGGAATAGCAGCAGGACAGCCACCACACAGCTGGCATGTGAAGGGAAGTGTTGGGGTCTGGTCCCCAGAGAGGGAAAGAAGGATGTGCTGATCCAGGGGGTATCCTCTGATCCTTGTTCTGCTTGGTTAGTCATGCTGCCCTTCACTTGTCTCCTGCCTTTAACAGGGGCACTGTTTGCAACCAGTGTGTAGTGCATTCATCTTATGTAGTTAGTTGAAGTTGGAGGAGCCAGTTAAAGCCATTGAGAACTAATCTGTGGGGTTTGGGCTGGGAACATCCTTTTACTGGTGACTGACTCCTTCTGAGTCTTATGTGGGTCCTTCTCCCAAAGGACATGTACTTGGCATTGGTGATTCCATCAGGTTTTGACCCTGAGCCTGGTAAACTTGGCCAAAGTGATTTGTAAAGTTGTTTTGGTCTTTTTTTCCCCCTTCAGTGTTCAGCTGTTCTGTCAGTGTGGTTCTTCCCATGGCAGAGCAGCTGCTTATGGCTAAACTGTTTCCATGGCACAGCAATGCACTGGTGGTTCAACTAATATGGTTAAGGTTTGGAGTGTGCAGGCAGAAGGGCTCATCCTGCTGGTGTGGGTAGCTGGAGATCCCTGAGAAGGGTATAGCAGGCTCTGTGTGCTGTGAAGACTTTGCTATCCATGGGCAGAAGTCTCATGTCTCTTTTGCAAGACAGAGACAGGAAAGTCAGCTTCACTGAAAGCTAGTGGCTAAAACTGGAAGTGTCCTGCAGCAAGAGTCCTTGTGACGTGCTCCTGGGGATCCTCTTTGGATGCAAGATACTGATACGCTTTTATTTAGTGGCTGGATCTTCCCACCTCACCTGCCTGTGCCCAGGTACCACTGACCTACTTCAGCCCCTCAGGACTCTCCTGGCTCCCCTCTCTCCTGCCCAGGGAAGCTCAGCCTCTTTGCAGGGGTGCTGCTAGCACCCTCCTGAGAGCAAGGTGTCCTCTCTGCGCTGCATGGGCGTACGAGGGGGAGGCTCTGTCTTGCTTTGCTTTGTCCATGCTGCTTTTGAGAGAGAACACTGCAAAGCTGTCCGTGCCAGGACAGTGAGTGATGTTCTGGGGCAGCTCCCACCCACGTGCCCTCCAGCTCCCCTCAGCTCTCTGGCAGAAATGGGCTGGGGTGCGTTTTCTGCTTCTCACATGAAGATAAAAGAAAGCCTAGGAGGAAAAGCTTCTAAGAGGCTTAGAAGCAACAGGCTTTCTTTGCCTCCTGGGAAGGGCACCCAGCCAGCATCCTGCTCTTTACAGACCTCTCTTAATAAGCAGAATATTGCATTAAGAGTGGCTGAGCCTGCCAAGCAGCAGCAGAGCAGCTCTGCAGCCCCTGCGGCTTCCTTCATCCCAGGGCACGCGTGGCTCTGGGATCCACTGGCCGTGGCCCGGTGGCTGCCTCGTCCTGCTGGCCAGGGGGGCAGGGTCAGTTGCTGGCTCGGTCTGGGGCTATTGCTTCATCTGAGGGACGTTTCTGGAGTGGCTGCTGGAGCACGTGGGTGGAGCTGCCTCTTGGTTTTCTGTCCCTTGAGTTTTCTCACCAGCTGCTTTGGTGGCAGGGGGAGTAAGGCTGGAGAGTGCTGAAAGATGTTACCTTATGGAAGGCAGCATCTGAGCGGGAATGGGAGGAGATCTCTTAAAGTAGAAAAGCTGTGGGCTCAGCCAGCTCCCCCACAGGCTGCTGTCCCTAGCTAAGGACTTGGGAATGCTCCAGGTGGGTTGGACTCATCCAGGAGCCCACCCTGCAGGCATGGGGATGGGAAGGTCCAAGGCTCCTGGGAGCGCAGGGTGGGTTGGCTATGTTCAGCAGAGTAAGTTTCCTTCCCCTTCCATCCCCAGTGGAGCTAAAAAGAGCACAGCCCAGTTTGTAGCTTTGTAGGTCACTGAAGGAGAAGGAGGGCTCTGCAGTGTGCTCTGCTTCAGGTGCTTTCCTCTGCTGGAAAGGCTCTGTGTGTAACTCCTGCCCTGGGGCTGCCTCTGCTGCCCCTGGTGCCAGGGAAGAAATGGGAGAGAAAAGCAGGAGGAAGGTGACCTCCAGCTGCCCTGGAATTACATTCTGAGGCTGTGTCCCTGCAACATCCCACTGCAGGTATCTGGGGAGAAATACTAGTACATACAGCCAGCCTGGGGAGAGCCTGTGCCTGCTGGGGCTTTGCTCAGTTCCTGGGGATCAGGAACAGGCTGTGGTGCTCCTCCCTGATCAGCAATGGGCAATGGTTCTCCTCCATGGACTTGAGAGCTGATTAGATTTCCTGCCACCTTGCAGGAGGCTGCTGAAAGGCTGGGAGTGTGAGCTAGAAAACAGGAGTGGAATAAAGCAAAGCCACCAGGTTAGGGAGGGATGGATCTTCCTCCCCATGCTTACCAAAGCCTTGCCTTAGCTTGACCCAGCAGCTGCAGGTGGAGGTGGCTGAACCCCAGAACCACTTCTCCAGGTACACCTGTAATGCAGGCAGGGCTGGGGCAGGGCTTGCTACTTGTCCTGGTGCATGTGGAGGCTTGTGCAGTGCTGTGGAGGTGGGCATGCCCTGAATGGGTTGCCCAGCACTCCAGCTTTGGCCATCCCTTGGGGCCCAAAGCCACCCTGGTTGTGCCCATGGGATGTTTTTGGGCTGGCTGCAGTGTGGGAGCATTTCTGCAGCTTGGGGGGGAGCTGCTGGAGTGTGACCATCCGAGACCAGCAGTGTCATGGCAGAGTGCTGGCCTGTCTGGGACAGCCAGAGCCCAGGGGCAGTGGGACAAGCAGGATCATCACATTTGCTCCTGGCCCACTGGGGACAAAGACCGAAGGGTTGTGTGGTGCTACTCAGACCACAAGGGGAGCTCCTTGTGCTGCTGCCTGGGCGCTGAGAGCAATGTCACCCTGTCCCTGTCTGGTGGCAGCCTTCCCAAGCACAGAGTGAGCAGCTTCTCATTTCTGCTTCCCACTTTAGTCACGTCCTACCAGATGTAACTGAGCCAGAGCAAACAGGGAGCTCAGGTTCCTTGGTGCACAGAGCTCACTGGTGGAGCTTTCCCACGGGCCCAGGAGGGGGCAGCCTCATGCCTGCCATGAGGGGGTCACACAGGGGGTGGTTCCTGCCTAGAGCTGCTTTCCCCATCCCTTCGCTGGGGACAGGAGGGGGTTTGGTGTGGTGGCCAAGGCCCTGCTGTAGCAGGGGCTCTTCTCTATCTTTGTAACTCAGTGTCTTCTTCCATGCAGGTCTGGTGTGGTAAGCTGGCTTCCAGCCTGTGCTGCTCAGAATCATTCTTGGCTCTGGTGAGGCCTCTGAGCTCCTTACGGCGAGGAAGAGGACAGGACAAGCTTACCCCAGGTAAAATGTTGTCTCCAGCTGTTAAAGGTGGGCTTGCCTCCACTGCAGTGCTCTGCACCTGGATGGCACAGAGGACGCCTCAGGGAGCCAACAGGGAGCAGTTAGACCTTGGATTCGTTGCCTGGGGCAAAGCCTTGGGGCTGCAGCCTGGTTTCTGCCCATGGCAGGGGTGGTGAGGTCAGTGATGGCAGCAGCCCTGGACCCTTCCATCACCTGCTCCCTCCTTCCCTAGGCAGCAGAGAGCTGCAGTGGATGTCTGTGTGCAGCCAAGGGCTGGCATCACTCCTAGAGGCTTCTGTGCTTGCAGGGCCACCCTGAGCCATGTCCAACGACCCACCGCCGCCCTACCCGGGAGGGCCCTCGGCGCCGCTGATCGAGGAGAAGCATGGTCCCCCCCCTGCCACAGGTACTGGGGGTGGCCCCAGCTCTGGGCTGCTGTTGCTGGGTGGGCAGGAGCAGGGTGAGTGCAGTCTGTGTGGCAGGGCCCTGCCCTGTGGTGTGCAGTGTGCTGGGGGTATGTAGTGAAGCCTGGCTCCATTTGCCATGCTCTGGGGAGGCAGGAGGGCCCAAGGGCTGTGACAGGAGCAGAAAGCCCTGCAAATGCAGCTCCACTTGCTGCTGTGGGTAACATGGAGTGATTCTGGGCTTCTTGGGGCCTAGACAATGAGGCTTTGGGGGGTGCCCCTGCTTCCCTCACTCCCACAATGTTGTGACTCCCTTCCCTGCTGGGGCCCACCCCCAGCTCACTCAGCCAAGCCTCCATCTCCCCCTCAGCTCTCCTGTTCTGGCTGCTGACTCTGTGTTTCTTTTCAGATGGTGTTGCCCCTGTTGTGGGACAGCCCCAGGGGGTTCCCATTCCCCCTCCTGAATTTGGGCCACCCCCCTATGAGCCACCCTCACAGCCTGGGTTTGTGCCCCCACACATGCCCACAGACAGCTCTGCACCCTATGTGCCACCTGGTGAGTACTGAGGGGCTGTGAGGCAGGGATGGTGCTGAGCAAGGATCAACTCCCTTTCCATACCTGTCTCTCAGTACCCTGGGGAGTTTGGGGGTGACAACAGGGTCTTGGGGGCTGCCTGAGGCCTTGCACTGGAGCCTGCTTGGGCTGTGAGCAGCCTGGAGCAGGATGTGCTGCCCCTCCCATCCCCATAAGGAACTATCTTCTCCTTCTGCCTCCAAGGGTATTCACTTGTGCATGCTTCTCATTCCCAGCAGGTTATTACCCACCTCCAGGCCCTCATCCCCCCATGGGCTACTACCCTCCCCCAGGCCACTACCCCTCTCCTGGCGGCCACACAGCGACCGTGCTTGTCCCATCCGGTGCTGCCACCACAGTGACAGTGCTGCAGGGAGAGATCTTCCAGGGTGCCCCTGTGCAGACAGTGTGTCCCCACTGCCAGCAAGCCATCACCACCAAGATCACCTACGAGATCGGGCTCATGAGCTTCCTTCTTGGCTTCTTCTGCTGCTTTGTGGGGTAGGTGCTGCAGAGCTGGAGGCTTCCTGCCACCAGCCGCCCCACAGCAACTGTGGTTTCTCACCTCTGCTCCTGGGAGCCTTGGCTGAGCTGTTGGGCATGGTGGGAGGGCCTTGGCACTGGGGTGTTACTGTTGAAGAAGCAGGAGTCATCCCTCCCTCAAGGGCTGGCAGCAATGATGTGCTTGTCTCAGCCCCTCCCCAAGCTGGAGGTAGGTCAGGCCTCCTTGCTTTTGTGTCTCACAAGCCTCCCTCCACGAGGTGCGATTTCCACACCCCTTCCCCCCCAGCTCTCACTCTTGCAGTGACAGCACACCCCCAGGGGCAGCCAGCTTTGTGCTGCCCTTCCTGCAGCAGAGGGGCTGACAGTTGGCTCCCAGGGGCAGGTGCTCACCTGCAACCCCCCTCGGTGCTCACAGACTGTGCCCAGGGGCTGCCCAAACTCACCCTGCTCTGCCTTCTCCTGTGCTCCAGGTGTGACCTCTGCTGCTGCCTGATCCCCTGCCTCTTTGATGACTTCAAGGACGTGACACACACCTGTCCCAACTGCAAGGCCTACATCTACACCTACAAGCGCATGTGCTAACGGAGCCCTGGCACCAGCCCCCGCTGCTGCCCTCCCGCTCTGCCTCCGCCGCCCCCTTCGCTTACCCTGCGGCAGTGTCCCTCTGTCCGTGCCCCCAGCTCCTGCCCCCCCGAGCTGTGACCGCCTGCCCCCGGCTCTGCTCCTCGCTGTGAACGGTTGGATTGGTGACGCTGCTGTGGGTGCACAGGGGAGGTGGGAGCCAGGCCTCCAGCTGCTGTGTGTGGGGCTGCCCTGCAGCACACAGGGGCAGGGGCTGACCCTCAGCACCCCATTATGGCCCAGGGGGCTGGTGAGGTCCCTCTCACCTGGAAAAGCAGCTGCTGCAGGCACCCACCAGAGGAGTACTTGGATGCAGGGAGCTGCTGCATGCAAGGGTGGGGAATCTGCCATGCAGGAGGGGAAGAGGGACCCAATCAGCCCACAGAAGAGGCAGCACAGTCCCTGTACCACTTTTAGGAAGGGGGTGGGTGGTGGCTCAGAGCCAGGGTAGTACCACACCTGCCAGGTAGCTGTGTGGTTCACAGCCCTCTGCAGGTGCAGCCCCTTCCCAAGGAGCACCAGGCAGAGCCATCTTCAAGGCACAGTGAGAGCACCAGCAGCAACACTGCACCCTTGATCAGCACCTCCGTCCTGCTCGAGCAGTCCTGGCTGCTCCAGCTGCATGCACCTCCTCCCAGCCCCTGCTGTGGCTCTTTGCAGGAGGGAAAGCCCCTGGCACTTCCTCACCCGCCTGGCAAACCGTTACCAGAACTGCCCCCAGCATGCGGCACAGCCAGCTCCCAGCGCTGGAGCAGACCTCTGCCCACCTGCTGCAGAGCCACAGCCTGAGCCTGCCAGGGTCTGCAGGCATCAACCCTGCAGCCCCTGGGTTCCTCCTCCTTGCATGTGGATGTAGGGGTTTGGTTTTAGCTCACCTGAAATGGAACAGAAGGAAGGGGGCAAACCAGGCAGCACCAGGAGCTGCCAGAGCACTGTGATTGGATTCAAGCAAGAGGACCTTAGAGCTTTTTTCCAGCCCCTTTGTGGCTGCTCCTCCCTGCCCTGGGCCCCAGCCCCTGCAGCAAGGGCAGCTGGAGCATGCAGCCCCTGGAGCACAGCCCCTGGGCCCCAGGTGTGCAAACACAGCCTGGCCTGCACAGGAGCTGTTTGCTCAGAGGGGGCACTAGTCAGTGTTTTTATGTAAATAAATAACAGACCCTGAACTCTTACAGACCTCTTTTCTTCTCTCCTGCTCCAAACACACAAGAGAGACACCTCCAGGAGAGCTGAGGATGAGGAAGGATAGGACACAGCAGCACCAACCCATGGAGAAATAATCAGCAGCTTCCCTCCCTCAGCCTGAGGCAGGGCAGTAGAGACCCTAGAAGGGGTAACTGGAGCTTTTCCTGCCCCTCCCTCACCTGCAGCTGGGGCTTTGCCAGCTCTGCCCATGAGGCAGCCCCTCAGCTGAAAAGGAAAAGCTTCTTAAGCCTGGGGTGAAGGGAGGGAGAGGGGACCTCTGCTATCAAGCCCAGGGATTGAGGCCCAGCACAGCACCAAGAGCAGCTGTGTGCCTCAGAACACCTGCCCTGCTCCAGGGAAGCCTTGTCTCAGATGAGCCCCTTCACCTGACATGAAGGCACTGGGTCCCCTCCTACCTCCTAACAGCAGCTGGGTAAAGCCAAGGGCAGGCAGCAGGGACAGGGTGAGGTGTAAAGGCAGAAGAGGCCTAGGGAGTACCCCTTCTGCTTCACCCCTTTAACCTCCTGCCCAGCCTCTCACAGTCTCTCTGCAAGTGAAATGCTTTTGGCTCTCCTCAGCTACAGCATCGCAACTTTTTATTAGTCAAGGCTTCAGAACGACACCCAGCCCCCAACCCCCAAGTTGCACAATGCACATTGGTCACCTTCGTGCCCCAACCCACACGTGTGGTCCTGTCCCCACGCCTGGGGAGCTTCCTCTAGCCTCAGGCCTGGTTGCTGGGACCCCACACCGAGCAGGACACTGCTTTGGGCTAACGGCCCCACAGCACAGCTGTGCAGCATGGCTGGCGCCTCAGGGCAGGGAACAGTCTCCCCTGAAAAGGCTAATCCCACCTTCCCACTGCTAGGCCTGGGCAGGAAACTCCCCCCAGCGGCTGCTCCGGGGAGGAGATGAGAAGCCAAGCATGTGAAGCCCGTGGCAGCACGGGACAGGACATCTCCAGCCTTGCAAGCTGCCCCAGGCTGGGCAGGGCAGTGCTGAAGTGGCATCCTCACAGCACACCAGTCCGTGCTCGAGCTGTCGGTGCACAGAGCCTTTGATGCCCTCCCAGAGTCCTGCCTATTTTCTTGCTCCCCCCACAGCCAACTCACCACCACCAAGAGCACAGCTGGGAGGCCCCTGGGCGCGTGCCTCTCCCCTGGGCAGCGCCGGGCGCCGCTGTGCCCGTCACATGAGGTACCAGGCTGCGGCTCCTGCCGCTGCAGCCACGCAGGCTGCCAGGATCAGCTGCACCAGGGGCTGCTTCGCTAGGGCTGCAGCAGCATGGTAGGGGCAGCTGGGTCCAGCCTTGCCTGCCAGGACAGAGAGAGCGGCGTCAGCGCTGTGGGTGCTGTGCCAGGCGCAGGGGGCAGCGCTGGCACTGCCCACACCTACCCAGCTTGTCTGCATAGTAGGGGCACTTGCGCAGGTCTCCCTTCCCATCGTGCCCTGGAAAGCCTCCGTCCTGGGCTGCTTCTGGCAGCGACCTGCCGATCTTGTCCAGCTCCTCAAACACCTGCAAGTGGTGACAGTGAGTAGAGGAAGAGGCAGAGCCAGGCAGCTCTCATCCCCACCCCTGGAAGGGTCTGGAGAACAGGCAAGCAGCATGGAACCAGGGAACGGTTTGGCTTGGAAAAGACCTTTAAGCTCACGTCCAACTGTCACCTCAGCACCGCCAGGTCAACACTAAACCATGGCCCTCAGCACCACATCTACACAGCTTTGAAAACCCTCCAGGGATGGGGACTCCACCACTGCCCTGAGCAGCCTGGGCCAGGCCTTGACAACCCTCTTGGAGAAGGAATTTTTCATAACATCCAACCTACACCTCCCCACTCCTGCCTGCCTCCCTCCCCCCAGAGACAGCCTGTGCTGACCATTTCAGAGCCCCTTGCAGATGGGCCTGTGGTGACACCAGGCACAGGCTGTGGCTCCCAGAAGGCACAGCCCAGGCAAACAGCATCAAGTCAGACCCAGAAGCAAGGCAGACACACTGCTGCTGTCTGCCTCCCAGCCTGCTGTGGGGACAACACCCTCCCCTCCTAGCTGCAGACCCTCTCTGGGCTCACTGCTCCATTCCACACAAAATGGGGCTTTCCTAAGGATCCTGACATAGGAGCCAACCTCATCCCACCACACGGCTGACCAGCTTAAGCCACACAAACCTGCTAATGGTACAGATTAAAGCCTGCACCCAGTAGATAAATTTAGTAACTTAGCAGTAGTGGTGGGATTGTGCTCTAGGTGACCAGCTGACTTGATGATCATGAAGATCTCCTCCAACCTCAACAGCTCTGTGATTCAAACCCCTGGGGCAAGCAGCAGCTTAGCCAGATTTTGTGCAAGGCAAATGCTATGGGGAGGAACAAAAGGCTACAGATGGTTTTGGCCATTGGGCACCACATCAGACATGAGTTAGGAGGTGGAATGTAACCAGTGTGTTGCAGTACCTCCAACTGTTTGAGGCTGTCTCTGCTCCCACCACTGCTCAAGCCACACAGCCCATGGGAATCTTGCAATGAAGTCATCTCAGTTCTGCCCTAACCAAAGGCTTGGCTGTGGTGCTGCAGCAGAGGAAGAATTCCTGCCCCACACCAGCTGTGTCTCCCAAAGAGCTATTCAAACTAGAATCCCACACCCTCAAGAAGGAGGGGCTCTGGTGGTCTGTGACCCAAACCAATGCTGATGAACAGTTGGACTGAATTAACCTGGTCCAGAGCCAAAAGCAGCAGCACCACACATCCAGGGGCTCAAGGGCTGTAGTACCTGCATGTTAAAGCTGAAGGCTCGGTTGGCCTCTTCCACAATCCTTTCCTTGGTGTTCTTGTCCAGGTCTAGGGCATTCATCCTGGCTCTGTAGAGCTGCTTGAACTGCTGTGCGTTGGAAATGTTGTCAAACTTGTAGAACTGGATCCCTTCCTCAGTACTGGGCAACTTCAGGGCCCTCTGGGCTACCTTCTTCAGCACCTGGCCACCAGAGAGGTCCCCCATGTAGCGTGTGTAAGCATGAGCCACTAGCAGCTCTGGCTCATGTTGTCCCACATGATGGATTCTGTCCACATAGTGCTGAGTTGCCTCTGAGCACTGAACCTTCTCCTCCCAGTCTTCTCCATAGAAATATTCCAGGTCTTTGCCCAGGGCTGCCCTGCGGTGAAGCTCCAGGGGGAAGTAGAGCGGAGCAAAGACTGGGCTGTCCTTGTTGCGATCCATCTCCTCCTCCAGAGCAGAGTAGGTGAAGTAAAGTGCCACAGTGGCCAGCTAGGGACGAAGCACAGCTTGAGTGAGAAGCTGCTCACTGGACTGGCACATCACACCTCATGGCTACTCCCTGTGCCTGGGGTCAACACAGAGGAAGCCTTTCCCCCAGGCTTGACAAAGCCAGCTTGGACAGCCTGCACCAGGCAGGCGTCACTTGGAACATCAGAAGCTCTGCTCACAATGACAGTGCCTACAGAGCATGAGTTCAGAATTAGCCTGATGTTACCAGCTCTCTGCTCTGGGTCTTCTGTCATCTTGTGGCCCTCCTCTGGACACATCACAACAGCTCTGTGTCCTTCTGATGCTGGGGACACCAGAACTGAACACAGCATTCAAGATGGGGTCTCACAAGAGCAAAAGGGCAGAATCCCCTCTCTTGCCCTGCTGGCCACACTCCTCTTGCTGCAGCCCAGCACACAGCTGCCTTCTGGGCTGCATGAGGGTACTGCCAGCTCATGCTGAGCTCCTCAGCAACCAACACCCACAAGGTTTTTCTCTGCACCCAGCCTGGATTTGTGCCTGGGGCTGGTTCGATCCAGATGCAGGACCTTGCACTTTGACTTGCTCAACCTCCTGCAGTTGGCACTGGGCCACTTTTCAGCTGTTCTATGATTCTATCAACTAGCACCAACAGCCTCCTGCTACAGGAGCCAAGACCTTCAGGATCAGACAGTGCTGCTCAGGCCCAAAAAAGAGGAGAAAGCAATCTAATCTGAAGTCTGTGGAGAACAGCCATCTCCAGAGGATGGAGTAAGTGGTGTAATTCCAGGAGGATTTCACTCCTAAACAGCTTATGTCACCAGAACCTGTGCTGTAGCCACACCTGCCTTGAGCAGCCAGCATGGCCAGTAGCCAAACACTTCCACCTAAGCCAAGCTGTGCTGGGTCAGTGTGCTCCTCACCCCCTGGGTCCCAGCTGTAGGGATACACCAGGCAGGTGCCCACCCACAGTTCTGACTCTTCAGTCTTAACTTCCCCCATGCCCTAAGCAGCTGTGGGCTCTGCATCAGTCCCTGGGTACACTGAAGAGCTCTGCACAGGAGCAGAGCAGTACTCACCTTGAAGAGCTCCTTCTTGATCCGTCCCTTCAGGAAGTCTTTGACAAACTGAGTGTTCTCAGCACGGTCGTGGGACTCCTTGGTCCCCTCCTTCAACAGCTCTGAAAGGTCAGTGGGACTGTGGGAAAGAGAGAACTCCTTTCACTCCATGTCCACACACAGAAATTACTTTGCCTCTGCTGTGTTTGGAGGAATCCCCTCACTCCCCACCACCTCAGGCCCACTTTGGATTAGATACAAGGTGGGCTCCCTCAGGCCAGTCCTATCAGGAAGCAGCAGCAGGGTGGCAGCAGAGAGGTTCCTTCCACAGATGCAGGCACCCATGTGCCCCCCAGATTTACTGTTCTGGGGGAGTTTGGGCTTCCAAAGGCCTCAGAGCCAGGATGCTGCAGCAACTGCACCATGATTTGTGTGTCTCAACCCATGTGAGTCCCAACAACACTACAGAAGGCCTTGAGAGTGTGAACAGCAGCTAACAGGGCAAGTAAAGGGCACAGGAGCATTGGTGGTGTCCTTTCAGTCACTATGGAGAAGCAGAAAGGCTCAGGCAAGAGTAGATGCATGCACAGGCAGGACCCTAAGCTTTTCCAACTTGGGTATCAACTGCAGGAGAGCAGATGAGAGCCAAATGGCAAAACAGGACAGGATCATCCTTTAAAAGTTTGCATCCCAAACACCAGTGGTTTGACAGCTCTCTTGTAGCATCTGTAGCCCCAAACCCCAGACTTGCTTACATCTGCCTGGAGTTGGGCACAGAGCTATCATTCAACACCACAGAACTGCATCTGTTGGAAAACCCTCCAAGGTCAAGCCCAGCTGTCAGCTTAACACCATTCATCCTCTCAGTGGGTCACCTTGTCATAGAAGGAGGCAGCTTGGCCAAACAGGACCTGCCCTTCATGAACCCATGACCACTGGGCCTGATCACCTGGTTGCCCTGCACCTGCTGCATAAGGGCCCTCAAGATAATGCCACAGGGCACCTCACAGGCTTGATGACTACTTTTCTCCAGACAGCATGCACATGTTAGCTGTAAGAGACACTCTGAATGTTCCAGACCCACCTGAATGGCTGAACACTGTGGCAAACAGGTTAGCCTGGATGTGCCAGCAGAGACAGGTACCATTAGCTTCTCATGAAACTGAGCCTCTCAAGTCAAAGAGAATCCAAGCACCCTATCCAGGTACTCCTGGAATCATGCTATCCACCCTCCTCATGTTCCAAACCTGAAGCCCTGGCTTTCAGAGCATGTGTGTGGATGTTTTTCAAACTAACCTCCAAGGAAAGCTCCTTGCCTAGTCCAGCAGGTATACTGCAAAGGCAGAAGAGGCAGCTGGCTGGAGCAGAGTTCATCTCTAGAGTCAGCTTTCAAAACAAGGAGCTGCTGTCACATGAGGAGGGTGAACAAGCCATGGAAAACTGGCTCACCTTGGCTAGGGAGGCACAAGGCAACTGCCCAATGGTCAAAGCATTTCTGAAGTGCCAGTCTGATAGTAGAGACTGAAAAAGTAACTGCTTGTTGTCAGCCCTCAGCAGGCTGCTCCTTCCCATTCCTTGCAGGACACTTTTCACTGCACATATATTGGATTAATCACCTACTGGAGCTCCTCACTCCTCTCCAGATGAAGAGAAAGGTCACTCCTTTACCTGGAAGGTCTCCTGCTTTGCCCAAGATTGTGTCTGTGCCACACTGAGACAGGACTCACCTGACGCTGTCGTCTTCTGTCTCCTCATAGCGCAGGATTTCCGCCTCTTCTGCCCCCTCAGGGCCCTCCATGGCAGATGGCATTGCTGGTCAGTGCTGCAGATCAGACAAGCTGAAAGGCAAAACCAGAGAGGAGTTTGAGGGAAGCTGCCTCAGCAAAAGGATGGCACAAGCTGCTGAGCAGTCCAGCAAAGAGCTCAGGGCTGCTGCTCTGCTGTGCAGGGTGGTGAGGGGCAGCTGCTGGCCACTTCCACTGCACACCAGATGCTTTCAAGGAAGCAGAGTTGCTCTTCAGTTCAGCTACCTGAGGTGAGCCTCAGCACTAACCCAGTTCACAAACATTATCCTCAGAGACCTACAGCACAGCAGCAGCCTGCATTAGGTATCCCTCTTTGGGATGGCTCCTGGCTGAAGATGATCACAGACCTTCATGACAACCACCTGCACTGAAATGGCAAGCAAGCTGCTCTCCCCTGGAGCTACCAAATCTCACCCAGTGTTAAAGTCCAAGCAGAGTAATGGGGAAGGAAGCACTTCTCCACTCAAAAGGGAGAAGCAGCTACTTGTTTTCTACAGCAATACAGATCCTCCTCCCCCAGAAGCAAGCAGCAGCAAATCAGGCCAGCTAAGCTCTGACTTTAGGCAGCCCCCAGGGGAAACAAGAACCTTCCCTGCAACAGAGTATATGAAGAGGAGCTTCCAAAGCAGGGGCAGATTTCCCTGCTCTGCCTCTGTGAGAAGTCAAAGCAGCTGCCTTCTAAACAGAGCAAGCTGCAGATGCTCCTGCTACCACTTGCCCTCCTCTGCCTAGCAGAGTTTACTTGTACCTGGGTTCTCTCTCCATGTCTGCAAAAGGAAAAAGCCCCTGGATGCATCAGGACACACAAGACTTGCCCAGCAGCAAGAGTAACACACCTGGCCTACATGAGCTGAGCAGTCCTGTTAAGCCCCAAATCCAGCCACCTCATTTACACAAGGGCCCTGTAATCAGCTTTGTGCAGAGCACCACCACCTTGCCAGAGAAGCAAGGCACTAAGCTGCTTGCTGGCTCTTCAGAAAGCACCCTCAGCAAGAGAGGCATCCCTTGTGCTCTCCCTCTTTAGCAGGGTTCCCCTTGGTGGGCTGCCCCTGCAGGTTTGCTTCTGGAATCATGTCTGGGGGCTGGCAGCTCCTCAGGTTGCTGGTGAGGAAGCACACACCAGTTACAAATTAACTGCCCTCTGGTTCCTCACAGGTGACCTTCCAAGCCCTGCTTTACAGCCACTCTCTCTGCCCTCCACCCTACCCCACAGGCCTCAGACAGGAGCACTGGGAGCAGGGTCTGAGCACCCATCTCTAGGTGCAGCACAGCAAGGCCTCCCACTCAGGCACAGCACTCAGTCTGGGGGACATCACCAGGCTGAAGGTTTCCCCTGGCATCACACAGGACTCACTGGGACAGAGCCTGCCCAAGGGGAGGAATGACCCCAAAACATCACTTTGTGATGCCAGCTGGTCCAGCACAGCTGCAGGAATCATCATCAGGGTGGCAGCCCCACACCCCTATTGCCCTGTCCCACAGCAGAGGGCACAGCACAACCCACCCACCCCTCAGGTAGAGAAATCTGAGCAGGATGACACAGCTGAGGCAGTTAAAGGCAGCACAGGGGCTCAGATGAGAGGGAATCACATTCAGGTGCTGTAGTGTCCCTTTGACCTTCACACCAATTCAGCAAACAGGACCTACCTTTGCTCCTCACACAACTTCAGCTTCAAACACCCAAGGCCCGTTGAGGGGAAGGGAAATTAAAGCAGAGGGGAATAACCTGGCCAGGCTCAGCCAGGAGGCTGCCATGGAACAGCCTGCTTGCCTTGCAGCACAGCCAGCCTCTTGCCAGTACAGAGGCACCAGTTCTGGCTTCCTCCTCAGCTTACTTCAGACCACACAAGAAATGCAGATCCAAAAATTAAACCAGACAAACTGGTTCCAGTGTCTCTTGTACTTCAGACTGCCAGAGTCCTGGAAGTAGGGTGTGCTGCCTGCACACTGCCAGGCCTGCTGCTGCCACCTAACAAAGCAGCAGCTGAGAGCAGAGCTGCAAAGAGCACTTCAGGCCTGTTCCAAGGGCCAAGAGGTGCTGAAGATCCTCATTGTACAGGGCATGGCTCCTAAGATCATTAGTGTACGAGACACAGCTGCTGATTTACTTGTTAGAACTCCACACTCCCCCCTTGCTCCTGTTTGGCAGCAATCACCACCATGGAACCTTGCTCTCCATGCTACACTGGGGACACCTGATGGGGGTCTCAGAACCTTTCATCCTTGGTTTTGTAGGGGCACAACTGGTCACAACAGTGAACTACAGCTCCAGCAGCTCTGTCTGCTGTTGGAAGGAGGGGTTAGCACACAACAAGTCATCTAAGGACTTTGATGCACTCTCAGCCTTGTATCTCCCAGTGCTTTTTCTGCAGGCTCAATCTGACATGTTTGTCTCTATAGCAACATAGCAACAGGCAGGGCAGTGACGACACCAGTCCCTTTAGCCTGAGGTGAGGACAGTTCACTAACTGCAAAACACAGAAGCTTAGATTTCTCCTGACACTGTCTCTAGTACAGGCACATCCCTGGTGACCCACGAATTCAGGAGACAAAACAGAGCCCCTGTCCTTTTTGGCATCAGACTACTCCGTGAGAACTGTGAGGAAGAGAAGTCAAAATGATTTCCTCTCTCACCACCACACATCATCGCTCCAATCCAAAAACTGAAACCCCACAACGTGATTGCTGGTCAAAGTTTCACACAGCATCCTGCTCATCTGAAAGTGGCACTGTCCTGCCCACCAAGAGGGAGGTTCAAACCTCTTACCACCACTGCAGAGGCTGGAACCGTGTTTCATTTGCTATGAGGAGCGCTGTTCATCAGGATCCTGGCTGATGGTCACAGTCAGCACATACCTCAGTGCCCTGGGAGCAGCCTGCTTAGGAGAAATTCAACCACTACAAGAGCTGGGACAGCAGGGCTGAAGAGCAGAGGCAAGATTTGCTACAGAACACCTCAGCACACCAATCATTTCTTTCCCATTAATGGTGTTCAAATCCTCTTAGACACCATCCCTATCTCATCTGGCCAGCAATTAGTTTGCCCATGTACACCTCTCCACAGCAAGCTCCACACTCAAGATGCACAGCTGCTGTTCTCGAAGCAGGAAGGCACTTAATCCAAATAATCCCCTGCCTTCTGGAGGATCTAGGCCCTGTAGGACTGGAAGTCAGTCCTGGCTTTGCTTGGACACCCTGAGAAGTTCTCTAATTCACAGGCACCCAGGCAGCACAGAGCTCATGTCTGCCAGCATGCAATGTCGAGGTACATCCCCACACGTGGGGCTTACAGCCTTGCTTTAACAAGCAGCAGAGTGTGGCTGGACCTACCCAAGCTTCACTGCAGCAGAGACAAGCCCCAGAGCTCACAGACATGGCAGCTTGAAGAATCATCAAAGAGGTAACATCATGACAGCTTCACATCTTGTCCTCCCTCTGGGGAAGTATTTTGCAGTGGTTTCTGCTGGAAATGGGGCCTCACAAAATGAGTTACTACGTTACCTGAGCTCAGCTAAGTTTAACACTTCAACTGGACATAGCCTAAACGTAGGCAACGATTAAAATCTTCTAGCAGTGCCCATGCAAACATTGCTTCTGTCCCCTAGAACTGTGGTCCAGCATTTCAACAAACTGCCCAAGGAGGGAAACCCCTGGAGAATTCACAGACCTGATCCAGTTCTGCACTTTATCCCTCATGTCAGGCAGTGCATCAGGAACCCATTTTCTCACACTAGTTGGAAGAACAGTGCAAAGGGCAACTGAGTCAGTCAGTCAGCTCTGGGGAGGGGAGCACAGTATGACAAGCACCCGTGAACATATTGAACTGCCTTTGCTCTGGAGAAAGACAGTGCTTGTCCTACCTGTCCCAGCACACAGTCAGCTGTGCCTGGGGCACCCCAAGCAGGGCCAGCACTTCGAGCTGATGTACGTAATGCGGTACTGTGTACAAGTGCTAGGCACAGTAAGGCTTGGATAAGACATTTGTTTCACACAACAATGGGGAAGCAAGGACAGCAAGAGGCCTCAGTGGCCTCCGTGCTCTACTAAGCTCAGCTGGGTCCAGAGAAGCCACATGCCCCCACGCCGCAGGATCACCCAGCGCCGCGCTCCCGTCCCGAAACTCTGCTATCCTTCAGAAGCTGCCCGCAGGAACCACTGCAGGGATGAGGCAACTGTTCTGGCACACTTCCTCAGCTGCTGTGCAGGCGCTCGGCCACAGGAGCAGAAGAAGAGATGAGGGAGGGCTGACAACCGCCGCCCGGCAGGCTGCCAGAGCTCAGCTAGTCACCAGCACACCACTCGCTCACCGGCGCTGCGGACCCAGGACGCCCGGCCTGGGGCGAGGCGGCCGGGACAGCCCTCCCCGGGGCTCGGAGGGCAAGAGGCCGAGGAGAGCCGGAGAACCACGGGCCCGGCGCTGCTCCCAGGCCCCGGCCCGGCCCCAGCAGTGCCCGGGAGGCGCACGGACACGGTCCTGAGAGGTAGTGGACAGACTTCCCGGCCACAGGGTACCGGGCCCACCTGTGCCCCAGGAGCAGGACAGCCGCAGCCGGTGCGGGGAGGTCACGGCGCTCCGGAGAAGCCCGGCCTCCTACTCCCGTGGGGAAGCGGCGAGGGACTGGAGCCGGCGGAGCAGTGACCCACGCGGAAAGACCCACGGGATAGGGGAGGAAGTCCTGGTAAGTCCCACGGGCCTCAGCCCGGTCCCGGCTGCCCGTTACCTCCGGAGCAGAGCCGGTCCGGTCCGGTCCGGTCCGGTCCGGTCCGGTCCGGTCCGTCCGGCGCTGCCCGCGCCCCCGCCCGCGTTGCCATGGCGCCGCGCCGCGCGCACTCACCGGCTCCGCACCCTCTGCCCCGCGGCGCGAGACAAAGGCCCAGCGCGGCCACCTCGGATTTATTGACCGGGGGGGGGGTGACGGCGTGGCCAATCAGGAGCCACTGACGGCACCGGCCGGCGCCGCCGATTGGCAGAGGGGGCAGCCGCGTCGCCACTCAGCGGCTCCAACGCTCTCCTCGCCGTCAGCCGACGGCCGCCTCCGTGGGGCTGCGCATGCGCGGGCGGTGCCAGCCCCGCGGAAGGAAACACAGCGGCGGCGCAGGCTTCCTACCGTGGTTTTATTCGGCACCTTCCCAGAGACTCGAGCCTCAGAAATGCACCGTTCGGCTCCCACCGGGGCCAGGCGGGCGCGAAGTGCCACGCAGTCCCCTAACGACCAGCACAGCTGAGCTCTGTGCACCACCGGGCACCCCACCACACACCCACTGGACACCAACTGGGGTCCCACTGGGATGGAGCCCGGAGTACAGCTCACCCTGGGACAGCACAGTGGGCATCAGGCTTTTGGCTTCTCTGTGCCACAAGCCCAGGCCACAGACTAAGAGGGGTAACTCAGAGCCTCTGATTAAGTCAGCAGCAGGGAAGGAAAGCAAGAACTTTCGTTTATCTAGTCAGAGGGCTGCACACTCCAAGATCGTGCATCTGGTTCACTCTGTACATTGTCCCAAAGATGTATGCACAGAGAAAAGACAAGGTATTTGCCTTCCTCCAAAATACACCACCATGCACATTCCAGCTTTTTCAAACTACTTCCTTCCTTTCCCAAGCACCATCCCACTGGACACCACCTCCTTCCCCTGTGGTGTTACACGGTCTTCCTCAGGCCCCACCTCTTCACCTCTCTCTTCTAGGACTTGTTCTCCTAGGAAGAAATCGCTTTCACCCTTCTCAGACAGGGTGGTCTATAAAGCAAAAGGAGAGACGCAGAGGCTTTGCTCCTCAGGGGTGCTCACACCTAACTGCTCCACACACTCACCCCTCCTAGGGCTTCCCACCCCTGTGGATCTGCTGGTGCCGGAGGAGCGCTGAGCTGACGGTGAAGCCCCTGCCGCAGTGGCTACAGGCGTAGGGCCGCTCCCCGGTATGGATGCGGCGGTGCTGGGTAAGGTGAGCGCTCTGCCGAAAGCTGTCCCCGCAGTCAGCGCAGGCGTAGGGCCTCTCCCCGCTGTGCACCCGGTGATGCCGGAGCAGGGCTGATCTCCACAGGAAGCTCTTACCGCACTCGGTGCACGCAAAGGGTCGCTCCTCCGTGTGGAAGCGGCAGTGTTGGATGAGGTGGGAGCTCACGGTGAAAGCCTTCCCACACTCGGTGCACCTATAGGGACGCTCACCCATGTGGAACCGCCGGTGCTGGATGAGGGCTGAACTCACGGTAAAGCTCTTCCCGCACTCGGAGCACTCATATGGCTTCTCCCCGGTGTGGACTCGCTGGTGCTTCATAAGCTCAGAGCTCTGGCTGAAAGTCTTCCCACATTCTGTGCACTTGTAGGGTTTCTCCCCGGTGTGGACGCGCTGGTGTCGCCTCAGGGCTGAGCTGACGCTGAAGCTCCTCCCGCAGGTGCTGCACACGTAAGGCTTCTCCCCAGTGTGCACTCGCTGGTGCTGGACAAGCTGCGAGTTCCCAGAGAAGCTCTTCCCACACTCAGCACACTTGTAGGGCTTCTCCCCAGTGTGGGTCACCTGGTGCCGGATCAGCTTTGAGCTCATGCTGAAGCCCTTTCCACACTCAGAGCACTTGTAGGGCCTCTCCCCCGTGTGGATTCTCTGGTGCTGGATGAGATGCGAGCGCTGACGGAAACTGTCCCCACACTCGGTGCAGGCAAAGGGTTTCTCTCCAGTGTGGATTCTCTGATGCTGGACCAGGTTGGAGCTCACCTGGAAGCTCTTCCCACAGTCCCCACATATCATCAGTTTCCTCACAGAACTTCTCTGCTGGATAGTATCTGACAGCCTCCTGAAACTTTTTCCACGTAGCGTCACTTGGCTTTGCCTCTTCCCCAGAGGTCTCTGAACCCTTTCTGACCTGTGTGGGAGGACTGGGTCCTGTGCAGGACTCTGGGAATAACTCTTGGAGAAACCTGAGAGTAAACCTTCAGGCTCTGCTGGCCCAGGGATGCCTTGGTGGGCATTTTCCTCCTTCTGGGTCACCATCCCATCTTCAGCTGCAATAAAATGAGAATCCAGAGGGAAGGCATAGGCAGGACAAAAAGCTTTGGATAGGGGAAATTAGAAGGGGTCAAATTCTAAAACTTCAGAGTTGACTTTAGGTATAAGCAGTTCTGGTATTTCCCTCCAAACTACAAAGTAGATTTCTCAGAGCATTTGCAGGAACAAACCCTAGCAATAGCTCTACATGCACTGCCAGAACCTCAGTCTACAGAAATTATTGGCATATTAGAAGTAAAAGTTCAGTCCTCAAATGGGAAAGGTGGCTGCTCTTCAAGGATGGAAACGTTATGAGAAGCAGAACTGAGAGCCAGAAGAGGGGCACAAGGAACTACCTTGTGTAGCTGAGTGTTACTTGGGTTGCAGCAGAAGCAACATCCTTGATCTTGTGCTGCCAGTACTGCAGAGAGAGATGCACAAAGGATCTTATCAATGCTTATCAATATCTAAAGGGCAGGAGGCAAAAGGATGGGGCCAGACTCGTGCCATTGGTGCTCAGTGACAGGACAAGAAGTATTTCTGGGATATTCATACAGAACAGTGTCTTCTCCCAGCCCACTGCTCTAACATGGTTTGACGACCATCTTGGCAGGTTGAAAAGCACCTACTTCTGACCGTGCTGTGGCTCTGCTGTCAGGGCGAAAATGCAGCTCTTCACAGGCTTACCAAAGGCTTATACACCAAACTGGAAAGACAGAGCTGTGTGGCCCACACCTTCTGCTGTCAGAGAAGGGCAAATCGATGTCAGAGGGATGTACATGGGATGTAGGAATGGCAACACACATCTCTGAACAGAGGCATAACATCCAGGTTTAAGACTGATCCATCAGATTTCCAGATGATCTCTCTCTCGACTTCCAGGGGTGAAGGATGACTTGTTGCTGACTCTATGTAGATCCAAAATACGGAACAGGCTGAGGACTAAAGCCACAAACAGGCAGACCTCCAGATCAGCCTACTTCAAGGCTTAATGGCTACTTTGTGGCTGTCTGAAAACTCTTGTGAAATAAACCATTAACAGATCAGCTGCGTGGGACTGATGTACAAACCACAGGCACAGCGCTGAGACAAGGAAGTGGATACCTTGGAAGAGCAGAGTCACTACTGAACCCTAAGTGGGCAATAAAGGAAGGGGAGCCTAGCATTTCAGCCTAGAGCAATACAAGGACATATTTCATCTTCCTCTTTCTCCTCAGTATAAGGAAATGTCACAGTGTGATCTCAAAGTGAACTCCCTGAGATACCTTTTGTGGCACTTTGGTGTTGCAGTGATGCCACTTCTTCCTTTTAATATTTTTTCATTTAAATCATCCCAGACAAAAAGCTCCAGAAACTGTAAGTTTGCTATTCACCATGGAAGCAGTCATTTGTCTGCAGCTGCTCCATCTAGGCCTCCAGGCAAAGAGAAGAGCGGTATCCAAAGACAGGCCAAGAAGAGGACGTTTCTGGCAGCCTGCATGAAGTTCTTGACCTGTGTGTCAGACTTACTGAGCAGTGAAGCTGTTCTGTTGGTGTTGTGCCCAAAGAGATCTCCCTTGCCTATGCTGCCTTTGGTACTCATACAGAGTTTTGGATCTTGACACAGAACTCAACCTTCAAAGTACACAAGAATCCAGTCTTCCATGGTGTTTAGTTTTTGGAGAGATTAAAAGAGAACAGGATTCTGCTTTCCTGCTCAAAGCCCACATCCTGACTGCGTGCAAGGGGCAGGACAGATCTCCCATTTCAAAGAAACTCTTAACAAGCTGAGGAAGACACAGAGGCATGACGTGAATGACCACAGGCACAGAACAGCTCCTGTGTGGGAGATGACTCAACTGCCCATTCTGCTGGGAAAAGGTACAGCTGATAGGGGATGTGGTGAGGGTAGGGATTCATCCTGCACTGTCTGTTCTAAATTAAGAACTCCTGACATCAAGTGATCTACTATAAGGCACCTTCAAAGCAAAACAAGCAAGGCAGCGACTCATAAAGCAGCTCAATAAGCTGTTGAGCTCCTTGCTGCAAGCTGTTAGGGACTCTAAAGCCCATGCAGCTTCAGAAAGCAAGAAAATACCCAGACAGCTGCAAGACGCTGAGACATCTCACGGCTAGTTCAGGGGTTTGTGAAGCCCGATTGCTTGGGCCTGGGAAAGCAGCCAGGGACACACCACTGGTTGCTCTTCTCTGGGTCTCCAGTGCCAGCCTGTCAGAGACAGCAGCAAAGCTGGAAGGTCTGACCCAGCGCCGCCACTCTCGCTCGTTCCGGCGGGGTGCGGGGATGCTGAAGTCTGACAGGTGATGGCACCGGCCCCTTACCTGCGCAGGTGCGGCTCACAGCGCTCTCCCCGCCGCCGGCGCGCAGGTGGCAGAACCGCCGTGCCTCCTTCTGATCCATGTACGCGATCATCTCCAACTCCGCTCCTGGCAGTCCTGGTCCGGGAAGAGACGGACAGGGCGAGACGAGCTGGGCTCTAACCTACTGCGAAGAGCAGCGGGGCTCCGGCGCCCGGGAGCCGGCAGCTCCGCACTGAGCAGGGACCCAGCTCCACGGCGGGGAACACCGGACTCGCCAGTACCGCCACGGCCCCGGGGGACTGGTGCAGCCGCACTGCTGGGGTAGGGGGCGGGCCGGCAGGCGCCGGGTGCCCCGGGACACGGCTCCGTTACCTGCGTGGGGCCCGGCCCGGCCCCGCCGGCAGCGGCCAATCCCGGGGCTCCGTCATGTGACGGCGGCCGCCAACGCCGGTGCTGAGCGGGAGGGAAATGGCGGCGCCGGGGCCGCCATGGCGCTCGGTCTGCCCCGCATGTGCGCTCCGCCACACCGGGTCCTTCCCGCAGGCAGGCCAGGGCCGACTCCCGCCGTGGGTGGGTTACCGGCTGCCGGAGCCGCTCCCGGCTCACGCCGAAGCTCTCCAGGCACTCGCAGGGCCTCTCCCGGGTGAGCGATGCGGTGCTGCGCGGGACTCCATCGCTGCGCACCGAGGAGCTGCTCCCGGGGTGCCTGTGGAGGGCAGGCTGATCCGTGTCAGGCGAACAGCAAAGTCAGTTTTGGCCCCTCAAAGGACACTGAGGGGCTGCAGTATATCCAGTGAAGGGCAGTGAAGCCGGTGAGGGTCTGGAGAACAGGTCTGGTGAGGAGCAGCTGAGGGACCTGGGGTTGTTTAGCCTGGAGAAAAGGAGGCTGAGGGGAGACCTTCTGGCTTTCGGCAACTCTCTGAAAGGAGGTTGGAGGCAGGCGGGGGTTGGTCTCCCAAGAAACAAGTGACAAGTGGAAATGGCCTTAAGCTGTGCCAGGGGAGGTTTAGTTTGGACACAAGGGAACAATTTCTTCACTGCATCTGGAACTGCTGCAGTGGTGCAGTGCCCATCCCTGGAAGGGTTGCAAAGCTGTGTCGATGTGGTGCTGAGGGACGTGGTTTAATGGTGACTTGGCAGTGCTAACGGCCGGAGTCTATGAGCTTAAAGGTCTCTTCCAACCAAACCAATTCCCTGATACTAAACACTGCCTCGGGGGAGCCACACAAACCCTTTGTTATAGGAGCTCAGTAAATAAGGCAGGGTAGCAGCCAGCACCTTGTGAGGAGAAGAGAGTATTTAGAGGACAGTGAAGGAGAGCTCTGGAAATTCATCCTGGAGTTAGTAGTATTCCAAGAAATGAGGACCTGCTGGGGCACTGTCAGGTTGCTGGAGCCTCCTTGGTCCAGAGAATGGAGATGTGTTCTTCAGTGTTGGGAAAGGAGCTTAGGTTTAAGATCAAATCCTTAGCAGTCACTTAAATCCTTACTGAGATCTCATCTGTTAGTAATCTAAGCTCCAAGATGACTGGCAGGGCACTAGAGCAGCTGGAGAGGTGAGGAACCTGGGCACAGAAACACTGCAGGTACCTCTGAAGCCCTCTTCTGGAGGAGAGCAATTGAATCAGTCTTTGCTGAAGGCTGTGTCACCTTTAGGTACTTTGATAACCAAGCAGCTTAAATGCAGTGCCTCTGAAAAGTATTTTTCTGGAATGATCTGAAAAGCAAACCAGGCCATTTGAAATGCACATCCCAAAGAGCTCCAGTCCCCTTGGAAAACTGCAAGCAGGATTGTTCTTGGACTTGCCCCTTTGATATTTAAATGCTGGCACTGTAAGCATACCTGGGCTCTTTTGGCCCAGTAAAGAGGTAAAGCACAGCAGCCCCCACTGCTTCACAGCATTCTCCTGGTTTGTAGTTAAACTGTCCCCTCCGTGGGTCTTGGCCCTGCCAGACACCATGGTGATGGATCACACCCAGTCAAGAAATGCCATTAGACCTTGAGGCATTCTAGAATGAGTGGACACACAGGCCTGTGCCCATGTTGGAGAACAGCTCTCTCCTCACACACAAGGTCATTATAGAAACACTACAGCAGAGCTTTGGAGAATAAGCCCGCTGAGGCAGGAAATGTGACAGCACACAAACCAGCACCGTGGTGGCTGCAAAGCAGAGTCCACCGCCGGTCCCACAGGTGATCTGATTGTCAGTGGGAATGTCGAAGCAGTGTTTTCCACATGGTGCACGTTGGTAAGACAGGAGCTTGGTGCAGTGCCACTAACACATCTGCTCCTTTCTATAGCTTAAAACCAGCACATGCCTTAATTGAAAAGGCCCTTTTATCTTGCACCTTTGGAAGTTCAAGTATCAAAATAGTTTTGATAGCTGTTACTACACAGTTAGAAATAACAAATGATGACATTGTATTTTGCAAGACAAGGCTGCAGGAGGAAGGTAAGAAAGCACAGAAATATGGACAAATGGAACTGTTTGGCAACACACTGGCCGTGGCAGATGGCACCATCAGTGCTAGCCCAGGGAGGCACGCTTTGCTTGGGGACTAATGAAGCAGGCGGATGAAGAACTGCTTTCAGGTAATTTCCTGTGTATGTCAGATGTGTCCTTGCGGTCTTGGAGGATGCATAAGCTTTGAAATCCTTTTCTCTGCATCTAATCATCATAATTTCATTGTGTCAGCTTCAGCAACAAGGAGGCACAGAGGCAAGGCTCTGCAAAGCAGTCACCTCCAAACTCTGATGACACAGATGCATGTGGAATCACCTTGCTGCATTAGGTAAAGACTGCCCCGTTGCAGGGTTTAGAGATGGCACAGACAGGAGGATGGAGATGCTTTCAGTGACTACAGTTCTAATGATTTTTCATTGCATGCCAAGTAGTTTCTTATGCCTGTTAGAATGTTGTGATTTATACCCACTGAACTGTGACACTGCATTCATTGATGGTTAAGGTGCAATAAAGAACTGACTATAGCTCTGATCATAAATTTCAGTCTTATGTGAAAACAGAGCAATAAAGCTGGGCAGGAATCTTACACTAAGACTGGTAAGTAGGACTGACACTTCTGTGTATAAGGCTTGCCACTCAGGCAAGCCTTGCCCTTTGCATGTAACAAAGCTCTTGCACAAGAAGATAGGGGAGGAAGAGTATCCCAAATTCCTGCAACTCCATCAGGTACAGCAGAAGGCTTTTCTAGGAGGTCCTCCCCACATTATATATATGCCTGAAAAAGAGAAGGCTCACAAGTGCTCACTCATTTCCCCATTCCCAACAGCCCAGCTTTTCCTCACAGCTCACCCTCCCAAAAGACCTTCCCCCAGGTCTCCCTTACCTTTTGGGCTGCAGCCCAGAGGAACTGGGCAGCTCCATTTGCCAGGCAGCGAATCCATTGGCCACTGCTGGATGATCTCTCTTCCACCTCTCCTTGCTGCTGCGTGCTGTGACAACTCCTCTTCCTCCAATTCTCTGCTTGGGTTTCAGCCAGTATGGGTACAGCCTGTGGACTCTACTGCTCTCAACTAGACCCATCACTGCTGCTTAGAACCCCTTCCAAGTCTGTCAGGTTACTTACAGTTTGTCCCTTACCAGTTGTTTATTGTATGTAGCAAACCAAATAAACCCCAGGAGATCTGTATCAAAAATAGAAAATCTCTTTATATGTTCCACATCCATAAATACTTTTAGAAGTATGGCTGATTTTTGGTTTTTAATTCTTGGGTCCATTTTGTTGTGCAAGACTCTCTGCAGCTTCAGAAGTGCCAGAACAGACAAAATTCAGAAGATGGGAGGAATAAATACATAAAAGATGACAGTTCAGGGCCCAGACTTCCCCAAGAGTCCCAGACAGTTTGCAACTCAAGATCAGCCCAGTTTGGAAGTGAGACTGCTCAGAGAAGTGGGTTTAGATCTGGCAGTAAGAAGTGCTGAAGAGATCCAGTGGCCACTGTAACACTGTCTTGAAAACATCGTTGTCAAGGGCACAATTCATCTACACTGAGAAGGAAAAATGGTGCTCAGAGAATGGAGCAGATGGAACCTTTACCATAGATCCAGCATGTGAGTGACCACACACAACTGAATGTTTGAATCTAAGGGGCTTTCATGTGACATCTGGTGTCAGAAGGTACTTTTGGGAGCCATCAGACTACAAAACCACTTCTGCTGCTTTGCAGCCATTTAAGAAACACAGATAGAAGAGTTTTACCAGAGTGCAAACTGAACCAAGGACACAAGAAAGGCTTTGTCCTTCCACACTGCTCCCTGCCTTAACTATCAGCAGGGCAAGCTGTGTGCTGAAGAAATGAAGATGGAAGTCACTGGGATCTAAACACATTGATCTACACAAGGGAAAGGACACTGGTTCACCTTGAAGGGTGAAGTGTTTCACAGCCCAAGGCCAGGGAAAAGCTTTTGGCAAGTGTCCCTGGGGGAAGTACCTGCCTCTAGAAGCACCAACACGAAGAAAGGCTGGGGACCTCAAACCTATTAGAAAATGGAGAGAAAAGAAGCAGCACAGTGGGAAAATCGAGTGGGGGAAGAGGCCCCAGGTGACCCCTGCATTGAAGACAGGCCAGCGACCGGAGGAGTTTGTGCAATTCGGAGCGGACAGCCGGCAAGAGCCGAGCTCGGGCGGCTCTCCAGCATGTCATCGGCACGGCTAGGCCACCAGGAGGAGCACCTCACCCACCCATCACAGCACCGCCGCTAGCACCAGCCTGCAGTCGGGCTTCCAGCTTCTCAAGCAAGCCTCTGCAGGAAAGAGGGGGCTCCACTCAGTATCGTCTCCTCTGTTTTTTTTTCCCCTTTCTTTTCTCTTCCTTCTCTTTCCGAGCTTTGGCTGTAGTAAAGGTGATGCACTGAGCATCCAAGAAATCCAGCAGCTTCGCCCTGGAGATTTTAATGCCGTTGTGTTTCAGCTCTGCGTGCAGCTCAGCCAGCTCGATCGGCTCATAGAAGAGAACCTTGTGGTACAGGGCTGTGTTTGAACGGATGTAGCACCTCACTGCCTCCAGCTTTTCCTCTTCCCGAACAGCTGCCTGAGAGGCTGAGAACTCCTCTTCCTCCTCCTCCTCCTCTGATGCAAAAGCACAGGCTTCGAATCCATTCATCCAAGAACTAGAAGTGAGATCAAGTAGAGCAGCTCATCAAGGACAGGGCCAGAGCTCCCCAAGGGCCTGGTGACCAGCACCTGTGACTACCCTCCATGGGATCACAGGCTCTACAATACTGGCACCCACAAAATGAGTGAAGTGGAACGTGGCACATGTGCTGCACAGTTCCCCATCCTATCTGCCACAGCACTGGACCTGTCCACCCAGCCCTGGAGCTGCCTGGCATTCCTTGCTCCTGACCCACAGAACCTACTGCTGTCATGATACACAGCTTCTGCCACACAGTGCTGTGCCATCCTCTCCCGGCTCAAGCTGTAGGTTCTCATTCAACACACTGTGCCCCTTGCACAGACCAGGCATGGCAGATTTGGGCCTTGTCTATGTGCAGCCACAAGCACTTTTGTGTTCTGAGAATCAATCACTGAGAATTAGACTAAAAACCCCAAAGACTTTCTTTTGTAGGAGCGTGTTGACCTTAAAATGACATGCCCAAGGAGGTGTCAGGGCCACTGTAGGCCCCATGGACACTCACCTCTGCTTCCCACATCCCTAGCTCATCCCTGTCCTGTACCACCAACTGTTTTGTTTAATACTCTCCTGCCTTACCTCTGTGAACCAAAAGAGATGTCACTTCCACTCAGTGAAGAGGCTGTGGACTGCTGAGATGAAGGCATTGCTTCCTCACCATCATCTTCCAGAGACCATCTCTCTGGAGATACAGACAACCTTTTCTGCTCTTCAGCTCCTTCTGGGTGATGTGGCATTTTACTTCCCTCCTTGGGTGCTGCACAGTCTGTTTCACTGGATCCAACATGATCATCACCAGCCATCCCTACAGGGACCTCTGAGGATGCTGTAGCAACCTTCTTCCTTTTGCCCACAGCCCTGGAGGCACCAGCACGCGTTCCACCTGCCGCCCGCCCCGCCTTGGGCTGCCGACAGCGCTTGGCTGGGGACTTCTTTGGGGGAGGCTGGGACAAGGGGACTCCACCCTCAAAGTCAGAGTCCACATCCTGGTGAGTATACTGGAATATCTCCTTCAGCTTCAACACCATCTGGCGTTTGGGGAGAGCACGGACTCCAAATCTGAAAGGGAAAGGTGGGAGCTTAGGTTAAATAAAGCTGCACCTCCCACTCAGGCCAGGGGTCAGCTGGAAAAGTGTGAGGTGACCTCAAAAAACACTGACTGGAGCTTCACCAGGCTTTCATTTCCAGCCCAGGAGCTTTCTTGCACACTACCTGCCAGCAAGTTTCTGTTCACAACGAGATGTACTCATGGAGGTAATGCTAACCTGCTCAACTCCTTCTTCAGCTGTGGGGTCTCCATGATGGAGTAAGCTGGCATTGGTGTCATTGGAGTGCTGGGAGTCTTCTCACTCTCCTGACAGGAAGGTTCTGCAGCAGAATGAAATTACCATGATCACAATTAATGAAGGACTTAAAATGGCTTCAATCTTCCCTTTCTAGTGGCCACAAGTGCACATTGCTGGACTCATGGTGAACTTAAAAAAGCAAGACTGTACAGAGCACCCACTACTACAGGGAACAAACACCCACTGTCATGCAAGCTGAAGGCTCCTTTTTGATCTATTTTGGTTAGTTTTCCTCCCCTCCCAGATACCCATAGCTTCTGCAAGGAGCATGACCACCATCAAAGAACCAGTGTGAATGAAATACAAGCACCTATGGTCTAAGAATCCCACATTTACATCTGCTTTCTCCCACATCAGAAGACCATGCCTTCTGTACCCAATGAAAACTACTTCAGAGCAGAAAGCCAAAGCCCCTTTCAATGCATCAAGTGAACCACAGGTGAGATGACCATTTGAAAAGCAATTTAACCTATTCCAACAAACCCAGTAAACAAGCTCTCACCAGGAGACTTCACAGGGTCTGTCTGACAGGCACCTGCTGCAGCTGTCAGCCTCTGAGACAGAGGAAGGACCTCTGGAAAGTTATCTTCCTCTTCCCCATTCCAGTCATCCCAGATTTTGGAGTTCAGGTAACTTGGTCTACCACCCACTGATGAGCATCCCTCGATAGGACTTTTTCCAGGAGAGAGCAAAGCAGTTCTGCCAGCAGGACTTCCTCGAAGAGGGGTGCTGCCCTTCACCTCCTGCACGTGGCCTGGGCTCTCCCAGTGGTCATGCCAAGAGCCAGGCCTGGGGCTGCTGGCAGTACTGGCCTTTGCATGGCTGCCCTGGTTGGGCTCCAGGCTGCTGCCTCTGACTGGTGACAGATCCTCAACATGCCAGCAGTCATCCGTGGGGAGCGGGGGCTCTTCGCAAAGCAGGACGCTGCTGCTCACAGAAGGCAAACTCACTTCCTTTTCACTGTCCTCTACCACAACCACACTGACATTTGTTTTATCCTCCAGGGACTGCTCACAGCATGGAGGCACAGATTGGGATAAAAATGACACCTTTGCTTCTGCACATTTGCTTTGTGTGTTGGTGTGGCCAGGGGAGAGGAGAACTGGGTTCACTGGAGAAACTGCTGGGGAGTACTGGGGAGCTGATCCTGCTGCTGGGCTGCTGGGCAGGCTCTGTTCACTGACCAAGCTGTCCACAGGCTGTTTGTCTGACAGTGTTGTTTCTCCAACCTTTATTAAATCCCCAGCCATTTTGTGGTTACTGCTACCTGCTGCCAAGTCCTTGGTGCTGAGTTTAGATCCTGGACCCTTTACAGAATGAATACTTGAGACCTCAGTCTGTGTTGAGAAACTTCTGTTTTTGCTCAGAGCTGGTGTGTCTGGCACCAGCCAGGAGCTGTCAGTGCCTGAAGACATTTCATGATCAAGCTTTTCTTCAGGGCTCAGGTTTGGACTCTGCTTGCTCTCCATGCAAGCATCTCTTTGTCTGCTGAGAGAGAATTCAGTGGACATCTTTACACAATTACTTATCTGCACTGTAGCTGTAATGCCACATGAGACCTGGGTTGATCTCTGGTCTGTTTCAGTGACTGATGAGTTATGTTCAGGTTCTGTTATCTCAGGACCTTGTTCTGTGCTTGCACATTTGAGCTGCCCAGGGACTTCTGTATTTTTCAGAGCAGAGCCTGACTCTGGTGATCTCTTGTCTTGTTCTAACTCCATTTCATCATCAGAAGATAAAACAATAACATCACCCTCCTTGCTCCCCTGAGCTGCAGCACCCTGAGCTCTGCTGACTGGTGATGACAACACTGGGGCATCTGCATGCTTGTTTAAATCAATGTGGGGAAGCTCTGCTGGAGAAACTGGGTTCTCCTTTCCTGATGCAGTATCCAGGTGGTTGGCTTTCTGCAAGTGCACTTCATCAGGTGGGACTGGTATTTCCACTTTGCTTTGCTCTGGTGTCGACACCAGCGCTCTGGCAAACGTTCTCTCCGATGCTGGAGTGGCAGGTGAGGAACCAACTGCAGGAAAAATGGGCACAGAAAGCTTGGGAGGAGGACTCCCATAAAACTCATTCCTACAGGGAGAGAAGTCTTTTTGTGACTTGCTGTAGAGAAGTGAATCATTAACACCAAACACATGGTTTTCACTAGGAGCCTTCCCTGATCCTTTGACAACTTCTTTCACTGGGGAAGGCTCACAGTAATCAATCTGAGTTACAGAAAACACAGGTTCATAACTTCCATTTCTCATAGCATCACCATGGAAGCCAGGAAACTCTTTTTCACAGTGATCTGCCTCATCATGTGAGACCTGAGATGACTTGGAATCCTTCACATCTTCACATGTCCTAGCAGGCTCTCCTTCATTAGCAACTGCACCATGGCATGCTCTGTCCCATTTCCCAGGTTCACTGTGGGGAGGCACAAAAGTGCTCTGTGGATCACTCATGCTACTGCACCTACTCATGGTCTGCGTTTTCTTTCCTTGTGGAGACAAGTCACATGGAGATCTTTCCACATCACTGGCAGCTTTGGAGCTGTTGCTTGCCGAAGTAGATTCAGATCTCTTAGTTTGCTGGTCTGTACCTTGGGCTGTCTCACTATCGCCGCAGATGCTGCAGTCTGTCCCTTTGCTCACTTTTGTTTCACCTTGAGCCATCTTTCTCTGAGTTGCAGCAAACTCATAGATTTCTTCCAGCTCCTGTTCACCTACCCCATTGTCATCTTCCCTCTGGCATTCAGGGCTCAGCATTGCTTCTTCATCCTCACATTCACCCACCCACATTGACTTCAAGAGGTCTTGGAAATTCTCAGCTCTGTCCTCACAATCATTGTCATCCCTCACAGAGATAAGATCATCTTCTGAATCCAGCTCAGAAGACATCTGACTCTCTCCAGCATTGTTTTCACACTTTGCCATCAGTTCCCTCACATTGAACCTGTAAGGGTATAAAAGTGATGTTAGTATTTTTCTCCTCCAGTACTTCTTTACCATTTGGCTGCCTGAGCCTTGTAAAGAATCTGCATGAGGATGCTGGTTCCCCAAGATGCACAACATCCAATATACTCCTAAAATATGGAAAGCCCTTTTCCAGATGTCACCCACATGAAAGCAGCAGGCTCACACTTCCTTATCTTTGAGACTGAGCAGCTACATGGCTGTGCTAGCCTCCCTTTGCCCCAAGGAATGGCTGGGGCTGGATAACGTCTGTCATGTCATACAAGTCTGTCTGTCTGGCAGCCCCATGCCATGCTCCAGGCTTTGGGCAGAGTGGCTGGAAGCTGCCCAGCAAAGGATGATACAAACCTGGCAGCCAGAGCCCCGACCTGGGGCAGCAGCCCAGCAGGGATGGCAGTGTCAGCAGCATAGAGGTAGTGGAGGAAGGCAGACACTGCCCCTGCCGTCACGTCGCTCAGCAGCACCCTGCGTGTCTGCGCGTTCCCATCCTCCTCCACCAAGAACCCCTCACTGTGAACCTGGGGTGAGAAGAAAGCACACAGAGCCTGTTTGCTAGCAAAGGAACAGCAACACCAACACTGCTGTTCCTATCAGCTTACTCCTTTCATCACCAAAGTCCTACTCTGGGACCAGGAGCTGATGCTTCAGAGGGAAGCCCAGATGAGCATTTATGCAGAGCTTCATATGGACCAAGCCATTTCCTTCCTAACCCTACAGCTGTTAGCTTTGCTAAAGCTTTAGTCACACATATACAAGATGGTCTTTGAGTCCTCCAAAGAGAGCTGCCTTTGTCAGGGAGCTGCTGTGTGCATCCACATGGTGGCAGCTTCATGAATGAGCAGAGTTCAGGTGTTAGGCTCAGCACCTTTCACTGTCCCAGCAAGAGGCTGCAGAGCAGCAGGCTGGGAACTACTCAATCCAAAATGCTTCTTGATTGCAAGATCTACCTCAGTAGCTGTGCAAAAAGCACAGTTCAGTGCAGCCACCTCCAAAACAACTGTGAGGGTGACAAAACCTCTGTACAGGTTATCTTCAAGTACTTCCCAGAACCTTTCTAACTCCAGACTCGGGCCTCTCAGCCTGGGTGACAGGCAGGACACTCTGAGATGGACAAGGCAGTCTGTGCTTGCACAGGTATGAAAATTCAAGGGCAAAAAGCACTTGGAAAGCTTCTCAGGTGCTCCCAGGTAGAATGCAGTAAAGGATCTTTGCCTCCACACAGCTTCCCTCCACAAAGTACCCCATTTTCTACCAGTTTGCCAGGATTCTGAGCTGAGAAACCACTGCAGGCCCAGAGGAACTGGCCTTTAGGCCCAGCAGTGCTCTGTGCTGATTCTGTTGCAGTAACTGAGCCTAGGTGTGGGCACTCTGGGCTTCCCTGAAGCAGAGAAGGCATCCCAGCAGTACTTACCACCTGAACAGCCTGTGGACACCGTGCATACAACACAAACATGTGGGCATAAAGGACTTCCCCAGAGTCCACCTGAAACTGGACATCACTTAAGTGGGGGTTGTTGACCATTGCACCAAACTCTTCAGCCAGCAGCTTCAGAGGGGACTAGAACACAGAAGGAACACAGAGACAGAGGTTACATTACAGCTGTCAGACACTCCCCTGGAAAATAAGAAGGAATAACCCAGTTTATCAGCACTGCTGTACTATGGGCCCCAATCTGGACACACTGCCTTTGTCTCCTAGAGACAGTAATTGGCATTATCAACTTCAGGTCGATAGGACAAATAAGCAGGTGGGGCTAACAGACCTTTCTGGCTCCCTTTTGCTCCAGCCTGGCAGTTGTGAAGAAAGGGCAGTCGTGCTGTACCCTGCTGTACTTGTTCTGCCTTGTATTACAGCACATTATCACCCTCAGATCTTCACCACACCATTTCCTGATGTGGTCTACCCACTGCCTACAGCTGGCCTCTTGATCTACTGCCTTCTACCACATTTTTAGGAAGCTGTAATTTCCACTTTGAACTCAATTCACTATAATTAGAGTCAAAGGAAAGAGGATGACTCAGGGATGGGGTAATTAGCCTTTCTTCTCTTGTTCACTGCGTGGCAATGACAGCTGAGAAGAGCAGCTCTGCAACAAGGGGCCCACAGAGAACAAAACTGATACAAGAATTGAGTTCAGAGGGACTTGATGTGCTTGTTACTGAAACCCCTTCTGAAAATTGTTCCCAATTATACAAAAGAAACAACATTTCTATTATCAGTCTGGAACCCCTTCATGGAATTCTGGGGAGGCCTTGTTGACTGAGACACCTGTGTCTGCTACTGGTGACGGTAAGGTCAGGCCTGGGTCAATGTTGTTTCTGCTCTGGGGCTGCTCCCAGTAGGAACCCACCACAGACAACCTTCTAAAGGCTCAGATCCCTCTAGGTAAGCGTGGCTCTGGAGCTGGCCAGTGCCTTACAGCAGTGTCAAATGCTCACAGCTCAGGCTTTTGAGGCTGGTTGACTGTAAGCTGAAACCAGTCTGTAGTTAATACTAATCACTGACCTTGTGCTTTTCAAACCTACTGCAGAGTTGAGGAACTGCAAGTCTTATTCCAGAGAACATCTGCACAAGATGCAGTAGTTCCACCTGGAACAACACAGCTCTTTATTTTATTAGCAGGTTTCCACATTAGCAGTGGGCTGTGGAAACACAGCCTTTCTACTCTCTCCAGCATGTGCCTGTGGGCAGCCAACGTGAATTAGCACCAGAACAGCCACACACACCAGGACACTTCTTCCAGCCCTTCATAGGTGGGCTGCAGAAGGCTCTGCGTGTCATGGCAGGGATGTGGACTGCTCTCCAAGGGGAAGACAGGAAGCTCAGTCTGGAAACTAATCTGATGTTTCTTGCTTTCTTATTCTTGGCAGGTAAGACACCTGCAAGACAGTACCTCAGGAAGCCAGCAAACACAGACTCCTGATGCTCTGTTCCAGGCAGCAAGCCCAGAACAGCTTTCCTGCTGGTGCTAAAATTATCAGTCAGGAATGGAGAAATTAAATAAGGCCAGAAACCTCCTGGCTGCACAAAGCAAACAGACTGAAGACAGCTCTGGGTGGGCATGTGCTCCTGTTGGAGAACACACCAGCACACTCTCCTGCTGAGAAGGGTCACCACAGATGTGACAAAGGTCTTAGGGGTGTGTGTGTGTGTGGCATGTATTTGCTCTATGTGTTTCAACTGTGCTCATATAAAGCACAAACCTCTCACACTACCAACCCAACCCTTCAGCAACTCCTCATTTGCTCAGGAGAACTATCACTAAATCTGCCAAAAAAAATAATGATCATCCTGGTTTTGCTGGTAGCAACTGAGCTTCACCAGAGCAGCTTCTGTATTGTTAAAGGCTTAAGACTCAGAAGCTCATTAAACAAGAATGGGTTTCCTGCTAAGGAGTTTGTTTTTTAGCCCCCTCAAAGAGTTTCTGTAGCTAGCAGCTAGGATGCTCAAGTTGAGTGAACTGTCTCCTTTCAGGAGTCTCTTCATTCTGTTAGCACAGTATGAAAGTCCCTTCTTAAATCATCAAAACTTGCCTGGCATCAAAAGCCACTGGCTTTCATGGCAAGATTCTTTATTAGCAAACCAGGGATGATAATCAACTTCAGCAGGCAGAGTGGATGACCTTGGTAAGAAGATGAATCAGGTTTTGGGGTTTATGTACTTTAACTGAAGAAAGCATTACACATCCATGAGGGATTGCATATCCACTGGTGCACCTGGGGGCAAGGTGGGATCTACAGAACACTGCTGGCCTGATAAAGAAAGTCATCTGTTAGCTTGTGTTCCTCTCCCAGCCTCCACTGAGAGCACACTGGCTTCCAAGCCAGAGTCTCTGATGTGCTCCCACTCTTGAGGGTTTTCTAGACTAAACCTTTCAAAAGCTCACGTCAGCAGCTAGAAAATGCTCATCTCCCATGGACCTCACAGCCTGCCACATCATCTGCCAGGCTTTTACAGCACAGGAGAGAAGTCAGGGTGAGTCTCTCTTCCACTGTCAGGCACAGTGTGGAGAGGAAGGTGACAGAGGAGGAACAGCTCCGTTCTGAACCACCCCAGGTAGCCAGGGGTGTGAGCCTGGAGGAAGCAACAGGCAGCTCTGTCTCTCCTGGGCTGCTGCCAGTTTTCTCTTGGATAGCCTGGGCATTAAAGCAGAGTGGTGCAGCTGCACCCCTAGCTCCTGCCAGGTCAAGGCAGGGCATTCTGCCCCTCTGCTCCACTCTGCTCAGAGCCCACCTGCAGTGCTGGAGCCAGCTCTGGAGTCCTCAGCACAGGAGAGACATGGGCCTGGTGGACCAGAGCAGGCTAGAAAATTATCTTAGGGCTGGAGCACCTCTGCTGTGAGGACAGGCTGAAAGAGTTGGGGTTGTTCAGTCTGCCCAAGACCTTACTGTGACCTTTCAGTGCTTAAAGGGGCTGAGCAGAAAGATGGGGACAGAGGTTTTTATCAGGGCCTGTTGTGACAGGACAAGGGGTGATGGTTTGAAACTAAACCAGGGAGATTTAGACTGGATGCAAGGAAGAAATTTTTTACAGAGTGGGTGGTGAGACACTGACCCAGGCTGCCCAGAGAGGTGGTAGATGTCCCATGCCTGGAACCACTGCAGCCAGGTTGTTTAGGGCTCTGGCTAGTTGGAGATGTCCCTGCAGACTGCAGGGGGGTTGGACTGGATGAGCTGTAAAGGTCCCTTCCAACCCAAACCAGTCTGTGATCCTAAGAATACTGTGGATACTGCAACATAACTCTTTAACCTGCTTCTCTTTATATAAACTATGCACAGATTGGCCTCCTGCTACCTGTCATTTTCAATCATCTTTCTCATCAGGCAGGACAAGTGCTGAACAATCCAAGGCCTGTTTGTGGGCACCAGGGAAATACCACCATGTGTGTTGATCTCAGCTGTGCCCATGATGCTTCCTGAGTGATCCTGAACCTTAAGCACCTCTTTGTTTCTATGGGAAGAAACAGGAAATACTCCTGTTTCTAGGAATTGCACACACTGATTATTCTTCACAGAGAGAAGCGAATGCCAAGGAAGTGAAAGAAAAGGGTTGTCCTTACTCTTTTACAGCTGCTTGACAGGAGGCTCTTCTCTTTGGATGGGGGCACAAAGCCACTACATGGAATGTCACTGGGAGTCAGTTCTTTTCCTCAAAGAAGAAAATGCACATCACAAATCACATACAACTTCCTCATGAGACCAGAGTGGAGTCAGAGCTCCTGCCAGGATCCCTGCCATGACAGCTTCCCGAGACAGCTGCTGCAACCAGTCTGACTGAGCTGAAGGCTCAGCCTCTCCCTCATGTCTGTTTCAGAGGGTTTGCTCTGGGCTGTGCCAGGCTGTGGGTACCCCAGCACCATCCAGCCATGAGCAGCACTGATCTACTGCAGATCTGTCTGTGTCATCATCATCCAGATGGAGGAGCTGCAGAATGCCACATGCTTCTCTGCTTTCATGCTGTTCTCCTCCAGGGGGAAAAGTGGGATGGGACATGCCACAGTCTCATCCCAGCAGGGAGGCAGAGTGTATCTCAACCTAGACAAAATGATGGGAGCCCTAGGACTCAGAGGCAACCAGTGAAACCAGTTCCACACAGCCAGAGCTCTGAGTGCACAGAACAGGATCAGAGCCACAGAAAGAATTAACATCTTGTGTCTGCAGTGTTCCTGCTCCTCCTGGGTTCATGTACATTGCACACACAATACACATTTGAGTGCAGGAATTATTTCCCTCACCCAGCAAGGGAGGGAAATGTACTGAAATCCCAGGAAAGGATTTATAGGACTGGGAATCATTTGCTGCAGTTTAGGAAGGGAAGTGAGGAGTGTTACACCCAAGTGAAAATGCAGCCAGGTGAACTTAGCAATCATGTTCTCTTTCACAGGTGGACAGGAGACACACAATAGCCTCTGTGAACAGCCATTTCAAGGGATGTCATTGACCTTGAAATGTGCAGGCATGCACCACGTGCAGCTATGACTGGGATCATCAGAGAGCTGCCCACAGAGGAATTCTAGCTGTTGTATTTTTTCAACCCTGTTTCAGACAAACTTCAGGTTTGTGAAATCCATGCAGCAACACAAAATCATCCCTCTTGCACATCTCTCTCATCCAGTTGTCTCAAGACCTGAAAAGACAATGCACATAACAGAAGGACTGTCCAAAGGGCAGGGATGAGGCTTTTGTCCCAGCTGCTGAGCATACCAGGGCTCCCTCCTGGCAGAAAACTTTGGTATCTTAAAGGAATTTAAAAATAAAATGCAGTACCTGCTGTCCAGGAGTTCTCTTAAATCTGGGGATTTATGAACCATTTCAGAAACATCAGCCTGATTGTACTTAAAGCTTACTGCAGAACTATGTCCCCTCTCTATACCACCTTTTGGCTCAACACCAGCATCCTGTGGGTGCTGTCATGGCTCTCCCAACTTAGCACAGCCCAAGCCTGGCTCTGTGTAGCTGAAGAGACAAGGGTCAAGGCTCACAAAGCTGCCAGAACTCACCAGGCTGCTCTGCTGCCTGAATGTGGGCAGCATCAAGCTTCCACTGAGTGAGGGTAAGTCCTTCTCTGGCCAACTCAGCTAGGTCCTGCAGGGTCTGAGCATCCCTCTGGCTGTGAGATAAAAACTGCCCATCTCCTTCAGGGCCTGACTTGGATTCATCAGAGATCTGGCCTCCAGCCTCTGTGCAATTGGGCTCTTGAGAACTGAGGTCAGCTTGGATTTGCTGGGACACTTCTGGCTGCTCAGATCCCACCGACGGCAGAAGGTTCTCCGGTTTATGATTCTGACCAAAAGAGAAGGGAAAAAGGATACTGATAAATTAGGCCTTGTGTTGTGTATCTGCAGAGCTCAAAGTACAGTCTCCATTTCACACTTCTGAAACATCTAGTGAAGGACTGCAGAGCATTCCTCAGGTACAGGGGCTTCTGAGGCAAAAGCTGTCTGTAGTTTTACGAAGGACTCAGACAGGACAGCTCTGAACAAAGCAAAGGGAACTACAACAGAAAAAGCAGAGAAGGTAAACCACCCTCCAGGAGCATGTCATAGAATCAGAATTGTCAGGGTTGGAAGGGACCTCAAGGACCATCCAGTTCCAGCCCCCCTGCCATGGGCAGGGAGACCTCACTCTAGATCAGATTGCCCAGAGCCACCTCCATCCTGGCCTTAACAAACTCCAGGGATGAGGTTTCTACTACCTCCCTGGGCAAGCTGTTCCAGTCTCTCACCACCCTCAAGGTGAAGAACTTCTTTCTAACATCCAATCTGAATCTACCCATTGCTGTTTTTTTTTTCCATTCCCCCCAGCCCTGTCACTCCCTGACAGCCTAAGAAGTCCTTCCCCAGATTTCTTGTGGGCCCCCTTCAGATACTGGAAGGCCACAATAAGGTCTCCTTGGAGCCTTCTCTTCTCCAGACCAAACAGTCCCAACTCCCTCAGTCTGTCCTCATAGGAGAGGAGCTCCAGCCCTCTGATCACCCTCATGGCCCTTCTCTGGACACACTCCAGCACCTCCAGATCCTTCCTGTACTAGGGGCTCCAGAACTGGATGCAGTACTCGAGGTGGGGGTCTCACCAGAGCAGAGTAGAGGGGGAGAATCACCTCTCTCGACCTGCTGGCTATGCTTCTCTTGATGCAGCCCAGGATGTGAATGGCTTTCTGGGCTGCAAGTGCACATTGATGGCTCATGCTGAGCTTGTCATCCACCCCCAAATCCTTTTCTTCAGCTTCCAAGCAGGGAGAAAGGATGGTGGAAATGCTCCCAGCTCCAACATCTACAGGTTTCATTATAGCTGGAGCACCTGGCAACAGTCACAGCTGAAGCTCTCCAGGTGCTCCTGTTCTGAGCTCTGAAATGCTTTTGCAGTTATATGAAACTAAATCAGACTTCCACCTTGGAGCTGATATTTTTCCAGGTCTGGTCTCTGTTTCCCCATAAAAATAGTTTGGTTTGTTAATTTCAAAGTAGAAATGGTGCAGCCATTTCTGTGAATGGAAAGAATCAAGAAGGAAAACAAACTCTTGCCATGATTTTAAAGGCCTTCCTACTTTCTATTTTAGAACTTCTCTGGCAGATTTTGGCTTGAACAAATGTTAGCAATGTTCACAGAATGGAGTCAACCCCACTGCAGCCCAAGCCTGCAATCACCCAGTGAGAAACTCTGGGCTCTGACAAGGGAAGGAGGATTAAATAAAGCAACTACATATGCACAGTGGTTTTTGAACAGAGGCACCAAGTAATTCTTCAAGGAAAGCATGAGAGAGGGAAGAGAAATCTTTCTCAGAGAGCTCTTAGGAAAATACAGAGCACTGAAAGAGGCAGGAGATCTAGGTGAAAAATGGAATGAAAGAGTGGAACTGAAAAGTGGTTCAGAGCTCATTTGCAGCAAGAGGCAGCAGGATGCACCTGGAAAGCCTGAAGGTGCAAATGCTTTCCACCCTCTCCTCTGTGCAAAACAAACACCAGTCTTCAGTTGAACTTTTCACCCAGATCCCTGCAGAGTGCAGCTCACAGGCAAAGCTCATACCAGAATCCATCAGAGGAAAGTGATAAGAAGGAAAACAAGAGTCAGGCTGCTGTAAACACACTCAAACCAGTGGCAAAATGAGCAGGATGGGCTCAGCTCCCTTTACTCAGTGCTCTCTGTTCCCATTAGTTCTATTTTCTGAAAGCTCAAGCAACAGCCTTAGTCTCCTCTCTAAAGGAGGAAAATGAAAGTTCATGATCCTAAAACCCATCTGTGTAAGACAACAGGGCACAGGCAGTGAGCATGCAAAGGCAGGAGATCACTCATTTAGGTACCAAATGAGGCAACAGAAGGGTTACAGGGCAAGTGAACCAGGGCACCCAAATAGCAGAGCAAGGAGAGAAGAGCATCCCACCTGCACAGGCTTCCAAGGCACAATTGGAGGGGTTAATGCAGCAGTGTAGAATGACTCAGGGCTGTGAGGTCCTGTCAGAGCACTGATATTCCATAAAAAGCATTCCTTGGGTTTGGACAATGGCTGGAGCCAGGTTGCTTTCCCAGATTCATTCTCCAAAATCCTACTAGTGGGAAGTTGAGGAGTGGGAGGGAATTCCACCTCCTCTGCAAGCAGCATAGCTACACGCTCTTGGATCCTCTTGTGAACCTTCTCGGGGTCCTGGAGCAGCAAGGGAGGAGGGGCTGCGGGGCCTCTTCTGCGTCGCTTCTTCTCTTTAGGAAGGGAAGGAAGAGAAGCCCAAATAAATAAACAGCTCAACAGACAGGGCAGAGGAGCAGAACAGGCCAGCTCCTTCAGGTGCTGTGGTCAGTTACGACCAAAAAGCAGCTACAAGCTGAACTCCGCTCTGAAGATTTCCGCAGGTGGTCCACAGCCTCACATCCTCCTTATGGGAGCAATCAACTCCAGAAAAGCCTGACTGACCCCTGCTCACACTGCTTGGCTCCCTCTTGGCAGCTGCCACATCTCTGCAATCTCTCATCATTATGGAAGCAGCTGATGCCCATCCAGTCTACCTGCCAGAGGCACGGAACGGTGCCTGTGTGGCAGTGCTTCACAAAACAGGGAGAGAAAATCCCTGAAGGGCTTCTTGTGTACTGGGCACTGGTAACATCAAACCCCTGCTCACACAAACACTGAGCAGCTTTCATTTGGAAATCCTGGTCTCACTGCCTTTGCCTTATTAATTCCCAACCCCAAATCCAACTGGGAGTGTACTTGTTGGCAGGAGACCTGAGCAGGGTCACGAAGAGTGAAGTCTCCCCTCTCTACAGCACTCAGTACTCTCCCCTGGCAGTTGTCTTCCTTTCTCAACCTTTCTGCACACTGGAATAACAGAACCCACGCTCAACAGCATGCAGTATACACTACAGAAAGAAAACAGAGATAGGAGAGATGTCTGGGAAAGCTGCACTAATCCAGGCTGCAGCAGGATGGATAGAGAAATACCTACTGCAGGGGAAGTAACAATCATCTTTTGAGGCTATTTATTTTCCCTCCCAGAGTTCACAAAACCTAACAGCTTCTCTGAAGAGTATTTCACTGATTCAAAACAATCAGTGAAAAAAACCCAGCAAGATCTTAAAGGATTTCACTGAAACCCATGGACATCCTGAGCATTTCTTGACTGTGTGTGGACACTGCAGACTGCTGAAGCTCTGACAGCTTAAATAAACCAGGAACAGGGCTGTCATCCCTGCTACACCCCACAAGAAAGTTCAGTGAGGAGCAGACTGTGCTACATTACTCCTCACAGCCTCTGACACCAACTCCTTTGTCACATACCTGATCCTGGCTTCCATTTGATTGGGAAAGCAGCCGCTGGTTTCACATTTGTAACTGCTTTTGCTTGTTCCTGCCTCTCTTGCTCTGCCAGAGAGCGTGACATTGCCATAGCAACCAGCAAATCTTCATCTTTAGTCTCCATTTTGGGCCTCTTCTGCGTTGTCTTTGAGTCCTCTTTGGAGGAAGCCTTTCGCTTTGGCCTGCTCGGCTGGTTGCTGAAATACAAGAATGCAGCAGGAAGCCCAAGTGAAGCTGACTGGATCAGAGACAAGAAACACTGAGCACTCCAGAACAGATGCTCTGCTTGCTCAGAGACAGCCCTTAAAGGGGGCTGTAAGAAAGATGGGGACAATCCTCTCAGAAGGGCCTGATGTTACAGGACAAGGGGTGATGGTTTGAAAGAGGGAGATTTAGACTAGAGAGAAGGAAGAATTCTTTTACACTGAGGGTGGTGAGACCCTGACCCACTTTGCCCAGAGAGCTGGCAGATGCCCCATCCCTGGAACCATTCCAGATCAGGTTGTCTGGGGTTCTGAACAACCTGCTCCAGCTGTTCCTGCTGACTGCAGGGGGTTAGACTAGATGGTCTTTAAAGGTCCTTTCAAACCTAATGCATTTCATGACTCTATGACTCCAGTATCAAGGAAAAAACACTCAGTGCCTTCTTCCCTAGCAGAGAGCAAAGTTTTTATCATCCAAGGCACTTAGAGCAATTTAGAGGAAGCCTTACTTTTAAAAAGTAAGCACAAGAGCAGAGCACTGCTGTAAGCAGATGCTATTTCTACCTTGAATGCTTCTTTGTACCAAAGGGGAAAACCAAGCTGAAACAGGGCAAAAGATCACCAGAAAATGCTTTCCCACTTTCCTGCTTCCAGAGGAAACAGCACAAAGGGACTTGAGAGCCCTTCTACAAATTCATCCAGGCACCACTTACTGCACTCTGCAGATTCTGCTCAAATCCACAACAGCAGAGGCAGCTCTGTACCAAGCACATCTCAGACCATCTCCTCTGCTTCCTCTTTGGCTTGGGGTGTAAAGCACAGCCACAGGCTGAGCAGCTGATGCCCTGGCAGGGCAGATGCTCAGGACAGACAGCACACTGGTGTGGTTTGCTCAAAAAGCTCAGACACCACAGCTCTGCTGTGGAACTGCCTCAGAGCACAAGTAGCTCTGACAACCAGTGTAAGCTTATCTGCTCCCCATTCTGCTCCTGCCTGTTGACCACTTCTGAAGGAAAGCAAGATGGTTTTTCCAACCACCTACCATGTTCTCCTCATGTGGCACTGCCAGGTCATGGCTCTACTTGACCTTCTTTGACCTGAGGCCCACCCAGCCTGCAAATATGGCTTGCTTCTACTATTCATCCCCAAGAGCACAGGCTCAGTGTCTCAGGTCAAAGAAAGCAACCAGCACCTTTTCTTTTTACCAGCTTACCTGGGGCACTGAGGAGGTGCATCACCAAGTGTGGACACCTGCAACTGCACTGCCTGCAGCAGCAGCTTAGGAGGAACCTCCATCTCCACAGCACAGCGTTTCAAGTGACTGACTCTGCTCTGGGGGGTTTGGAACTGCTTGCCACAGATGGGACATTCAGGGACCACTGGTTTGCTGGAGGATGACATCTGTGCTTCTTCCATCTGGTCCAGACACCTGTGAGACGATGACAAAGCTTACCTCTGAAGGCTCTGACACTGCCCAGGCCAAGATGGACACCATGTTATAGCAAAGGAAGCACAAACATCTCTAACATCTGTAACAGCCACAAACATCCCCTAAAGAAACAACAATGATGTGTCCACCACCGTGATGCCCATGACATCTAACAGTCACATGAAGGCTGTGGCCTCAGGGGCACACTGAAAACGTTGCTCCAAAGCAAGTGCAGGTCATTACCTTCTTTAACCATACTGTGTGTCACAGAATCACCAAGGCTGGAAGAGACCTTAAAGATCATCAAGTCCAACCTGTCACCACAGACCTCATGACTAAACCTTTCTAACGTTCCAGCTGACAAGCCACTGTTGCCTACTACAGAAATGGTCAGTCTTCCTCACCTGAAACATGGCTACTTCTTGCCCTTCCTACTACTTTTGTAGGCATGACCACATGCACTCTTGAGAACACCAGTCTTTCCAAGGCAGGTATCCCACCTGACAAAGCCACTGCTCTGTGTGACAGAAACAGGAGCAGCTGAAATCAACACTGCACTCCAGAGTGCAGGATGATGAACTTCTAACAGTTTCTGGTAGGCCAAAACTATGTACAAAGAAGGGCAATTATTCTTTTTCTGTCCTCTCCAAAGAGCTTCTGGGTGTGAAATCCTGGATCTGCAATACCTGTAATAAAAAAATCACTCCCTGATTAAGTAATGATACACACGGGGCCCTGTTAAGCCTAGCTGATGGGCTAGGCTTGGTGATGCAAAGTGGTGCAGTTTGCCACTGCATCTATCAGCTTTACCTCTTGTGATGCAGACTGCTACCAAAAATCCATGCTAACCTAAGCTGGTGATCTCAGCATATGATACATGCTTAATAGTTCAGAAAGCAGGCTGAGTTTCCAAAAAGCACTTCTGACACACTCACTGTTTCACAACCTCTGTCCTCTCAAGCAGCAGTAAACACCTGAAGAAAGAAACAGCAAGAACACCTCTAAAAGTGCAGGGGCAGCCAAGCTAATGAATATGAGCCACTCAGCAGGGACAAATCTAACCATTCCTGTCTTCTGGAAGTGCTCAAATTAGGACATTCTAATCATTCAGGTGTGCTGTTTCTGGTACTTTCTCAACAGAGGCACAGACTTTTAATTTCCAGAGCTATCTGTACATACTATTACTTGGTATTTACCACCAAAGAAACTGATAAATTAAGGGCACTAATTTCAAGTCACCCTTCTGAATAGCATCACCCTTCCCTCAGCAAACAGTGTGGATACACAGTGACACACTAGGTGTCCTTAGCTGACCAACTTTTAGCAAAGCAGAGCAAACATTGCTTTGCTGGCTGAAACCAGAGGCTCTCAAAACCTGCAGCAGTGAGCCCTCAGTCATTTGGACAGCCCTTTTACACTCACTCCTAGGCCACACCACTGATGAAAGCAGCATAGCCCTCACCACACACAAGCAGGAGCCCTGCAGGGCAAGACAATCAGCCTCTGCTTTGAGATCAAAACGACTTGTTAATTCCAGGCATCAAGGTCAGACTCCCTTGGCACCAAATTCTTCAGTAGCTAAACTGAGTGAGCAGTCTCAGAGGTGAAGAGGGGAGGGTGTGGAAAGGACACATCAGCTGCTCTTTCACCTGTTAACATGCTGCTCTCGTCGGGTTGTGTTCATGGCTGAGAGATCCTTCTGGCAAATCTGACAGAAAAACAAGCCTTCATCCTCCAGGCTTGCCAGGGCTTCCTCTTTGGTTTGCTGCTCAAGAGCCAAAGCCAGGGCACTGTCATGCTCCACGGACAGAAGGCAGTGGATATCTGGCAAAGAAAGGAGAGATGAGCTCAGACTGGAAACTAAGAATGCTGTGTGAAAGGCCTGTAGCTGCTCTAAGAATGCTGTGTGAAAGGCCTGTAGCTGCTCTAAGAATGCTGTGTGAAAGGCCTGTAGCTGCTCTAAGAATGCTGTGTGAAAGGCCTGTAGCTGCTCTAAGAATGCTGTGTGAAAGGCCTGTAGCTGCTCTAAGAATGCTGTGTGAAAGGCCTGTAGCTGCTGTGTTTGCCATTATTAGGTTATTGAACTAGACACATCAAAATGAATTGCAATCTTCTTGCGTCTTCACATCTGATCTCCCTCAAGGGACTGCACAAACAATGCCACAGGACTGCAGGGACCAAGGAGCAGGAGGTGGCAGTTTGTTCCTCAGGTTGGAGCCACATGGTGGGTAGGTTTTGGCTGAAGTTCCTGGGGAGAACACAGGCTCCATGTTAAAACACTACATATTTTTATGCCCATACAGAATCAAAAGGGCCTTGACTTACAAAGAACTACAGTGGGATAAAACTGCTGTGAATTCATCTGCATGGACCAGCTCCTGTACCTGAAGGGGGCCTACAAGAAAGCTGGGGAGGGACTTGTCACAAGGGCTGGTAGTGACAGGACGAGAGGGAAGCTTAAGGAGGGCAAATTTAGACTACAGATTAGGAAGAAATTCTTTACAGTAAGGGTGTGGAGGCACTGGAACAGGCTGCCCAGGGAAGTTGTGGATGCCCCCTCCCTGGAGGTGTTCAAAGCCAGGTTGGATGGACCCTAGAGCAACTTGGTCTAGTGGGAGGTGTCCCTGTCCATGGCAGAGGGGTGGAAGCAGATGATCTCTAAGGTCTTTTCCAACCCAAACCATTCTATGAGCTTACATTATAGAGTGCTTGGAGATGTACCAAAAATGAGGGCTACCTAGGAGTCAAATTCACCTCCCAGCTACCTAACACTAACCCAAGGGAAGGACAAAGAAGTTCACTGATCCCATTGGAGTATCAGTCTGTTTCCAAGAAGACAGTTATCCCTCTGGAATCCACCATGAGGTTATTCAGCCTTGGAGAAGAGTTGGGATGGTGACTCTTTTAACAATAGAGACAGTAAGTTTGTCTCAGTGAGCTGGAGTGATTTATTCAGTGCTGTACACTGAGCCACGAGGCCAGCTGGGAACAAAGCCCAGCAATCCAGAGTGCTTCTCGTGCAACCATTCCCAGCAGCCCTCAGCACTCCTTCTGCACATACCACAGCTAACAGGAGACACATACCCCTCTCTGCTGCGTTCTGCTCCTGGCTTTCATCAGGGAAATCCCTGCTGGCTGCAGGCTTTGCCAAACTCTCCTCTGTGCTGTGTTTTAGCTGCTCAGGTGCCACTCTCTTGAACTGCTGCATTCTCTCCACCACCAGCTCTGCCACCCGCAGTTTCGACCCAGCCAGCGGCGGTATCTTTGAGGTGGGGGAAGAGCAGGTCCCTGGCTGTGTGGCAGGCTGGAAGGACAAGGTAGCTTGGGAAGAGCCACTCAAAGCATTTACTGGAGGGAGAGAAATCAGCAGAGCTTTACCAGTCGGTTTTAAACACGCAGCCGAGTTACCCAGGGGGCTGTGGGGAAGCCTTTCCTGACAGCTGTAGCCAGGCTGAGTTTTGCAAGAGCCATTTGTGGGAGAAGTGGTGACTGATTTTCCAGCTATTACTTGACTTTATACTTATCACCACAGTAACAGCATCAGGCTTCTGTGCCTCAGTGGAGTTCAGGGATCTTTCTGAATACTAAGGAGGCCTTTGGTGAAGGTCACCAGCTAGAACAAGCAGCAAGGCAGCTCCTACAGCTGTGCAGAGCCCCACCACAGAATGTCCTGTGGTTCCTGCTGCTCTTTGCTCTGATCTCCAGATCCATCTGTGGCTCAAACCTTCAGGCTCTAAGCTGAAAGCACCTGGAGCTCCCAAAGGGAGGTAGTAATAAGCAGGAGGCAGAAGCAATGCCAGGCTAACAGCTCAGCATGCCAGATGAAGTATCCTGTGGCTGTGGGCAGCAAAATGGGACCAAAGGTCTTACCAGCCCAGTATCTTGTCTCTGAGTGCTGTAAGCACCATATGCTTATCAGGACAGGTACAAAATAATCCTTTCCCTAGCTGCCCATATTGATCACTTTAAGGCCTTCCTGCACTGGTGACCACATTCTGGTCATTATGTTTAATAACCACTGAAAGGCTAATCCTTTATGAATTAATCCAACACCCTTCTTAACTCATTTCTATTTTTGGCCTTGGCAAGATCCAGTGGCAATATATTTCACCAAACAGTGAGGCACTGGGTGGCAAAATAATTCATTATATTCTAAGCTTGCTTCTAGATGATTTGGGGGTGTTTTTCTCAGTTCTGATGGTGCAAAAAATGGTGAATAATGACTCCCCAACACATCACTTTGTACCAAGGCTTCACCTTACATCTTCTGCCTGCTGTAGCACAGAGAATGCTCCTAAATGAAACTTCTAGATAAGCCTAAGCAGGGATGATGCAAGCCTGCTTTGATCAGTGCTGCTCTAGGTCCTCTCCAGGTGGGCTTCTGAGGAGCTCCACTGAACCACAGAGACTTTTCAGTCCTAGCCTGTTTACAGTTTGACTCACCTGTCAGAGTCCTCTGGCTGCATTCACTAGCCCCTGAACTCAGCTGGCTGGCAGGGAAAGGGCTTCTCCTTCCATCCCCTTGTGCAGCCTCACCACTACTGTGGGCCACAGCATCACCACCTTCTCTGTGCACCGATGTCTGCTCCTTTGGACTCAAATCTCGAGGAAACTTTGTTTCCTTTACTGCTGGTAAGTGAGGATGGTTTTGTCTTTTGGCAGCAGCTTTGCCTCTTTTTGATTTGCTTCCTGCTGAAGTGCTTCTTGACCTGTTCTGAGCCTTCTTTGATGCCTCAGCACCCCCAGCTTTTTTCTTTGCTCTACCCAAAATATTTGCCCACAACTCTTTGAAATCATTGTCCTGGTCATCCATTGGCCTGCAAGTTCCAGTAACACTGTGGCCTAACAACACTGTGAGGACTGGAGGCCAAGGGGAGAATCAGTTCAGGCTTGCATCACCTGCAATTTTCACCAGTTCCCTTCCACCATCTGAGAGATCTCCATTCCCCAGACTTCCATGAGGTCAGAATGGGCACTTCTGTGCTGGTCTGGCAGTTCATTCTTCCACATAACTCACAGCCATTTAGTAGAGCACACTCTCTCTCTGGGGATCTTGGCTTTCACAAGCTGGTTCTTCAGAGGCATGCAGACCCTAAGTTAAGCAGCACTTGAATCACTGCAGAGCATGAGTAGATCCTCATGGTATGATCCAGCGCTTCAGAAAGACACTTAGTAAAGCCCTTAAATGAAGAAATAAAACAAGGTGGTTACAGAGAATGCAAACACAGTGTGGGACAGGGCTGCTGAAGAACTCTGAAGAAGGAATTTGTAAGATTATAAAGAGAACACATTGACCCCAAACACTGTCCCTGTAACTGTACTAAACACACACACAAAGCAGGCTAGGAAAGAAGAGGAAAGCTTTCATAGCAGCTGTCTGATCCTGACTAGGCTTTTGTCCCACAGCTCAGGATTTGAGACCTGTCCTTTTTTTGTATGCATTCATACTTATGTTTACATAACACAAAATCAGTGAGTGCAGCAAAGGAAGAGGGGAAAAAAAAGCCCTTCAGATCCAGTAGCTATTCTGGAGCGCAAATGCGACAGCGCAGCTATAAAGAGCAGAGCCCGACCTCCTTTTCAGCAGTACATAAAGGCAGCTCCAGGCATTGCAGAAGGGTTTCTGGGACATGGCTGAGAACAATCCTATCAAAGGTGCTGATCCTTTCCCTCCTCTTCTCCCCATGGATGTTCACCTTCAGGATGAGCTCTCCTACTAACTGATCCTGAGCTCTTCCTCTGAGTACTCAATAACCCACGGCACTGACTGTGCTTCGCAAACTGCTGTCAGAGGAAAAGGACCAAACAAATTATGTTTGTCAATGAGCTGCATCACCTTTTCAGCTACAGTGAGAACAGCAGTGCTAGCTAGGGATTACTTGGAACAGCACTGGGCACAGTGTGCAGCTGGAAATGCCATCAACCCCCAGGTAACATTAAAACTAGATCTCTATTCTTAGACCTTTTGATTGTCCTCTTCTTCCTAGTCCGAAGTTCACTCCGATCCAGGCTGTTTTACCAGAGGCTTTCTACTGCTCCCAAACCCTACTTCTTTCAAGTCTAAACCAGAGTGTTGCACTTGGAATGGCAGCAGCTGCGGTTCAGCTTCTCCAGCAAAGCTCTGGGCAGAGAAAGGCTCAAAAAACCAGCAGGAAAAACACATGGGGGATTGTTTTGTCCAACAGCTTGGCTGCAGACACGCGAAGCGAAGGAACGCTGCTTGCACACTCCTGTGGCTCAGCCTTTCCTCTAAGCAATTACAGATGTTAATGGGTTTATTTATTTTAAACTCTGGCTCCCACATCAGCAGAGGATTTTGCTGTGAATCTTGGAGTCATTTCCTGTGCAGAGAGAAACCGAAGTTTTATGTAGCCAGTTCATAAATTTAACCTTCCTGGGCAGAATCTTGGTGTAGTTATCACTGTAAATGGAGCATTAGCTTTTGAGCAGGAGACAGCATGTGCAGAAAAACAGAATCCTACATCCTCCACGGCTTTAAATACCTCCCCCAGACATGTTTGTACTGTTGTGTTACTAACAGTGAGCTCCTGGTACTGAACTTTGAAAGAGATCAGAACTTTTGCATTTGCAGCCAATGTGCAGTGCCCCAAGTAGATCAAATCAGACACAAAAAGGATGTAAAGCTATGAATCCAGTTCTTACTCCTCCCTTTCCAGACTTGTATTTACAGGCTTCTGCTCTGTTCAGTATTTCTGCTGCTGCTGTTGGTGTACCTAACTGCCAGCTTTGGCAACAGTTTGTAGAGCTCAAAAAGGAGTGGCTTTGAAAATGCTTTCTTCCACTGGAGTATTCAATTCATTTGGGAAGATTTTAGGACTCCACAAATCACTAAGCTAGCCAAATGCAGAGAGATTTGGATGGGTTAAATCCATGGACTGAGGTCAGTGGAATGAGGTTTAACAAGGCCAGGTGCTGGGTCCTGTGCTTTGGTCACAACAACCCCAAGCGGTGATACAGGCTTGGGACAGAGCAGCTGGAAAGCAGCCTGGTGGAAAAGGATCTGGGGGTGCTGGTGGACAGCTGAACATGAACCAGCAATGTGTCCAGGTGGCCAAGGAGGCCAGTGACATCCTGATCTGTACCAAAACCAGTGTGTCCAGCAGAAGTAGGGCAGTGATTGTGCCCCTGTACTCAGCATTGGTGAGGCCACAGCTTGAGGACTGTGTTCAATTCTGGACACCACAGTTCAGGAAAGAGTATGTCCAGAGAAGGGCAATGAGGCTGCTGAGGGCTTTGGAGGGCATCATATGAGAGCAGCTGAGGGAGCTGGGGTTGCTTAGTCTGGAGAAGAGAAGGATGAGGGGAGATATTGTTGCTCTCTACAGCTACCCAAAAGGAGTTGTAGTGAAGCTGGTGTTGGTCTCTTCTCCCAGGTAACTAGGGATAGGATGAGAGGAAAAGGCTTTAAATTGTGCCAGGGGAGATTCAGACTGGACATTAGGAAAGAATTCTTTACTGAGAGAGTGGTCAGGCATTGGAACAGGCTGCCCAGGGAGGTGGTGGAGTCCCCATCCCTGGAGGTGTTCAAGAAGCTGTAGATGTGGTACTTCAGGATATGGTTTAGTGGTCATGGCAGTTGGGTATTGGTTGGGCTCAAAGATCTCGAAGGTATTTTCCAACCTTAATGATTCTATGCAATAAAATAAATAGCAGCACTTACCAGTCCACACAGATGTCAAATCTACAGCCCAGCTGTGCCCTTCAAGTAAAGGTGGATCAGCAAAATGGTACAAAGCAGGAGCAGAATGAAAGCTGGAACCTGGAAAATGGAAGGGAAAGGTCTGATTTAGTCTACCTGTCCCAGTGCCTCTCCACCCTCATGGGGAAGAATTTCCTCCTTCTAATACCTAATATAACTTGAGCTTCTTCCAGATTGAAGCTGTTACTCCTGTCACTCCATGCCTTTGTTACAGCTCTCCTTCAAATCCTGGAAGGCTGCTGTAAGGTCTCCCTGGAGCCTTCTCTTCTCCAGGCTGAACAACCTTCAGTCTTCAGAAATGAGTTAACTGCCATGGCCTGCACGAACCCAGGCTGCTAATTAGTGTGGACAGCAGAGAGGACGATGGGGTGCTTGGTGCTGAGCTGGCACTGGAAGTTTTATCACCCTCCTCCCCTTCTCTTTTTGTGGAATCTGCAGGAATCTGAACATCTGAAGGTTAGAGCCAAACTTTCAATCAAGCCAGTCTAAATACTGCAAAGGGAAGAATTCCTGCAGTGTTTGTTCTGGAAACCACACCAGAAGGTGGTCCCCAGGGATTGTTCCAGACCAAATCCTTAACAAAAAAATTCTTCCTACAGGTTCCTGATGGAAAAGAATCTAAATGTCAACAGTGTGACTTCTGAAAAAGACCATTCTCCTCCTTACCTCTAGAGAGACTCTTCACTACAGCCTGTTCTCTACCTTTAGATCAACACTTTTAACATTGACACCACAGAGATCACAGAATCACCAAGGTTGGAAGAGACCTCAAAGATCATCACAGACCTCAGGACTAAACCATGGCACCAAGTGCCACATCCAATTCCCTCCTGAACACCTCCAGGGATGGGGACTCCACCACCTCCCTGGGCAGCCCATACAACACTAGATATGTACAATGCAGGGTCTCTGTTTGTCCAAGAGCAAATAAAATCAACGCTGAGGTCAGGAGTGCTCCTTCTGTGAGAAGAGAACAAATTAAAGTGCAGAACAGGAATTCCAAGTCAGGTACTCTCCTGTTCCAGTAAAGGGTAAAAAAAGCCAGACACCAAAACCAGGAAATAAGAAACTAACTCAAGTCTTTCTAAGCAAGAAAACAACAGTGAAGAAAAGCATAACCAGATTCTAATGAGTAATCTTAGCAATGACCAGCACCAGCATCTACCTAACACTTCCCACTGCTACCACCTCATACCACAGAAGCAGAGAATTTCAGGGTCTGGAAGGGACCTCAAAAGCTCATCCAGTCCAACCCCTCCACCAGAGCAGCATCACCTACACCAGATTGCCCAGGAACACATCCAGGTGAGTTCTGAGTATCTCCAGAGAGGGAAACTCCACAACCTCCCAGGGCAGCCTGTTCCAGTGCTCTGTCACCCTCACAGTGAAAAAAATCTTCCTCATATTGACATGAAACTTCCACCACTGCCCCTTGTCCTGTCATTGGGCACCACCCAGCAGAGCCACCTGAGCATGATGTTTACATTTCTTTTCCTCCTCCCACTAAGTACCCTGTACACATGGCAAAGTATTTCATAGCCAGGAAACACTATCACACCCCCAGACATGGCTCTGCAGTCACTACTTACGTGACAAAATGTCCTTCCACCTTTCAAACACTGGAGAAACCAACCTCACATCACAGAGCACTTCACCAAACTTCTACCTCCTGGAAGGCCAAAGGGGAAGTGAATATAGCAACAACACCTAACGGCTGCTCAGGTGCAAATGCTGATGGCTTGTATGCAAACACAGCAGCACACAGCTGCAGCTGGTTTCAAAAATGCTGATTTGAATGAAAACAACAGCAAAGGCAGGGATTTCACCAGAAAGAAAAAAGGATGGAGAATGAAAGGACTGGATAAAAACATTTTAGTCCCCCCCCCCCACCAATCACTACAGAGAAGGGTACTTATTAAAAGCTGACTTGGTTTTCAGGGAATGGAAAGTAACCAAAGTAGTACCAAAACCAGCTATGTAAGATAACATCCTGGCACAGGAACTCCAAGCTGAGGGGTGCAGCTGACACATCTGAGGGATGGGATGTCACCCAGAGGGATGTGTGTCAAACACCCTGTTTAAATTGCTGTTTTCTACTATTTGACAGTTTCTTTGGGGGGGACAAAAAAAAAAATGGATCCAGTGCAAGAAAATGCTCACAAGTACTCAGGGCTCATTGTCTTCCAAATGTAAAGCTTATGAGAAAAATTCTTTGTGTTTCTGTTTTCAGTCTGCCCCTGACACATCTGTATAATATAAAGTGATACAATGACTTCTGGCTACCCAGGAAACTGTTTTAATCCAAACAGCAAAATGAAAGGGGGGGAGAAGGCACCAGGAGGAGATGAAGAACAGGATTTTGAGTAGATTTAAAAAACATCCAATCAGTGGTCTTTTCTTTGTTTGCAGCCAAAATATGGAGCCAGCCTGTGATTTTTGAGTGTTTATACAGGAGACAACAGACTGAGCATCAGCCAATGCCACTGCCTGTGGGGGTTTACTGGAGTCATAAACTGATTTGGGTTGTAAGATCCCCTAAAGATCTTGTTTCAACCTCCCTGCCATGGGCAGGGACACCTTCCACTAGACCAGGTTGTTTAAACTATTACAGAGTCACAGAATCACCAAGGTTGGAAGAGACCTCAAAGATCATCAAGTCCAACCTGTCACCACAGACCTCAGGGCTACTAAACCATGGCACCAAGTGCCACATCCAATCCCCTCTTGAACACCTCCAGGGAGGGTGACTCCACCACCTCCCTGGGCAGCACATTCCAATGGCCAACAACCCTCTCTGTGAAGAACTCTCTCCTCACCTCCAGCCTAAACTTCCCCTGGTGCAGCTTGAGACCGAGTCCTCTTGTTCTGATGCTGGTTGCCTGGGAGAAGAGACCAACCTCCTCCAGCCTCCTCTTCTCCAGGCTAAGCAACCCCAGCTCCCTCAGCCTCTCCTCACAGGGCTGTGCTCGAGGCCTCTCCCCAGCCTCGTTGCCCTTCTCTGGACACGTTCAAGGGTCTCAATATCCTTCTTAAACTGAGGGGCAAATTGCTTAGTACAACCAAGATGTGCTTTTGCCTAGCATGTGTAATTTGGGCTTTATTTAAAACCAGCATGGCTAAAAGAAGCACTTCTACATCTGCAGGATCAAGGACAAAGCATTGTCAGTAAGCCAGCTGACACCTTCTCTCTCCTCAAGGAGAACCCCCCAAGACTGGAAGAAAAAGATAAAATCCACACTGGTTCATCATGAAGCAGCAGGCAGACTTCTCAGAACTGCTCTGCATGATAACACTGCTTGAAATAAGTTTGAGACTGGATGCACTGAACAGAGTTTTTAATGAATCTTCTTGTCAGTCCTTAAAACTCTGACACCCTCATAACCAGACTTCCCCTCACACTGTACCACTTTGATTTACTGCTGAACTTTTGCTATGATGTTACCACCCAGGATGGAGCTTCATCATCCTCAACCGCTGCAGCACAGCCGCTCGAGGTCCCTGGCTGCGCCATCACTACAAGGCCATGCTCGGAGTTGCCCCAAGGCTTCTGCGCCGCGGCGCGGACTATGACAGACCACCGAGTACAAGCGCCTGTGCTCACCGCCGGCTCCGTGCTCCAGGGAGGCCGGGGACAACCAGGCCCCGCGGGGTCCTTCCTCCCGCTCCTCTGGGTTATGACGTCTCACCACCGACGTCACATCCGCACACATTACGTAGGACCCCAGAGGCTGACGCCCGCTCCAGGGGTCGACGCCACCGCCTCACGGCCAGCAGGTGGCGCATGGCCGCGCCGATAGTGCCGGCGTCATGACGTCACGCCGCCTGCCCACCGCTGCGGCTCGCATGGTCGCCGCTGTGCGGGGGACTGCCCAGCCCGCTCCGCCCGCCACCCCGGCCCGCCGCTCACCTCTCTCCGCCGCGGCCACAGCCTTCCGCCGCCTCCTTGCGCCCCGTCGCCACGACGAGGAGCCCCAATACCCTGATGGAGCGCATGCGCGGGGCAACAACCGTCTGCCTCGGCCCGTAACGGGTGCGGGGCGCATGCGCCAGCCGTCTGTCAGCTTCCCGCCGGCGGCCACTGTGCATGCGCACGCGGGCAAGGCTGCTCCCGCCCCGCGCAGGCGCACGCGCTTCCCGCCACTAGTCGCCATGGTGATTACCCTCCCCCCCCGCCCCCCCGCGCGCCGGCGCCGCTCCCTGCGCGGGGCCCTGTGGCCGCGGCTTCTCTTGGCGGGCGCGGAGGCTCCTGGGGCGGCTCCTCGCGCGGCTCCTCGCTCCGGAAGAGCGCCGGGAGGAGCCCCCGCGGAAGGCAGCGGCGAGGGGCGGAGCCTCCTCAGGCCAACGGTTCGGCGGCCACCGGGGGCGGCAGTGCTCCAGGGGAAGAGGCGGCTGGCCCGGCCTCGGCGCAGTCCGGAGGTGCATGAACGGCCGACGCGTTTATAGTCACAGAATCACTTGGGCTGGAAAAGACAATCGCAGAATATGTCTGGCTGGAAGAGACCTCAAAGATCGTGCAGTCAACCTTCCACCCAGCACTGAAGGGGCAACACGAAACCAATGCCCTACGTGCCAGGTCCACACACTGCTTGAACACCCCCAGGGATGGTGACCCCACCGCTGCCCCGGGCAGCTTGTGCCAGGGCTTGAGAACACTCGGGGGGTAATGACTTGTTCCTCCTGTCCGCTCCAAACCTTCCGTGGCACAACTTGAGGCCATTTCCCGTTGTCCTGCCTCTTGTTCATTGGCAGAAGAGCCCAACCCCCACTCGGCTCCCACCTCCTTTCAGGTAGTTGTAGAGACCTATGATCTGTACCATCACCAAAAGCAGCTGACACTGCCATGGCATCGCCTGTCAGAAATCCTACCGAAAAACAAAACAAAACAAACCCCACCAACTCTAACTTGTAACATGGAACAGCCTCCTGGGTATTCCGTGCTTTTTCCCTCCCAGCAAAGCAGCATAGTTTTTAACCCCTGCCAAATTCAAACCATTTTAGCTGGAAAGCCTTGAATTCTAAGCAAGGAACTGTCCCCCCTGGGTATTTTGGCCGGGATGAAGGTGCATTTTTTTGCAGCAAACCTCCCCCCTAGGAGGTGCAATGTGCCCACGTCAGTATGAGAACCTGAAACTGATGTGAATAAAGACTTTGGTTTGTGGCTGGTTTATTCAAGCTTTTTCTCAAGTAGCTATACTTATGGGAATGAAGAGAACTCTGAAGAAAATCCTGCAAGAACTTGCAAGGGCACATTGCACAAACAGGCTGAAAACACTCTGGTTGTGATGTACTGAGGCACTGTGTTGGTTTCACCTGATGACCATGCCAAGTCACTGTAGCACTTTGTTGCACAAAACCCTAAACCTGAGCTGAATTCAAAAGCATAAAGATTTACAAGAATAACTGGGAGGGTGTGGAGGGGTATCTTCATGAGCTGATGGCCAGCTGCAAACCTGTGACACACCTGGGTCAGGAGAAACCAGCATGTGAAGTGATGCTGAATCACAGAATCCACCTTTAAGATCATCATGTTCAACCACTGTCCAAGTCTGGTGCTAAACCTCATCCCTCAGCACCACATCTCTGCATCTTTAAACCCCTCCAGGGATGGGGATTCACCACCTCCCTTCAGAGCCTGTTCTAGGGCTTGAGAACCACTTCAGTCAAGAAATTTCTTCTAATACCCAATCTAAACCTCCCGTGGTGCAACTTCAGGTCATTTGCTCTTGTCCTGTTTTCTGCTACTTGGGAGAAGAGACCAACCCCCCACTGGCTCCAACCTCCTTTCAGGGAGCTGTAGAGAGCCAGAAGGTGTCCCCTGAGCCTCCTTTTCTCCAGGCTCAACACCCTCCATAGCCACTCTTCACTAGATCTGTTCTCCAGACTCTTCCCCAGCTTTTGGACATGCTCCAGCACCTCAATGTCATTTGTGAAGAGCCCAAAACTGATGAGAGTTGCTCAGGCCTCAGTGCTTCAGACTCCAGTATGAAAATCTTGGCTTAATGCGTGCTGTAGAGGTGCAGGCAGCTCTCTCAAATTACACCACTCTGAATACACATTGTGAAAGGTAGGACATTTACCACCACACTCTGGTTTTGAGCTGTCTCTGCCAATTCCAATGAGTGAAGTTTAGGGTTTGCACTAATTTATTTTGTTAGTCCCTGCTTTTCACGGACTCTGACCATGCTGGATGACAAAGCTCAGCACAGTGCTCAGCCCACTGCTTCTCCTGAAAGGGCAAAGCAAGCCCCAGCGTAGCATTTTCCTCAAGAGCAGGTTTGCTTTTGTTTGTTTTTCCTCTGAAGTGTGAATTTTGGGCTGGGGCATGCCACCATATCCATCTCCTCTTGCAAGCCTGCCAGGAAAAGATGCCTGTTTCCATTTGGTAAGGCAGAGAGCAGGAGCTAGACTGGCAGACTAAATTAACTTGTTATAAACCAAAATCTGCCCTGTTCTCCTGGGAGGTGAAGTGGAATAGAATTTCCAAGAAGAATCACCACCATTCAGTACTAGCATTAAACACATGTTAAGAATCTCTAAACACATCAAAACAGTTCCAAATGAAAAAAAAGAGTGAAATAATAAATCTATATCCTTTTGATTTCCTGAAGCATACTGTAAGGCAACTTAGAATCCTTGGTTTTCACAGTATCTGTTAAACCACTTGAGACAGAACAAGTCCAGTGATTAGTGAAACAAACCTCAGGCTGAATCTCCCTCCATCTCCTGTCACAGCTCTGACTTCCTGAGTTTCAGAGAGTTTGATTTTGGTTCCATGAAGGATTTACTTACTGATTTACTTCTGGATTGGGTTTTAACCCCAATTACCTCTCATTTACTCAGGTTGCAAAAGGAGAACCAAGCCTTGCTTGGCTTAACAGGCTGCCTCTTTGTTAACTGCCATTACCTGACCCCAAACCTTTTGCAGCTCATCTATTGGAATAAAGCTGGGCAGACACATTCAATGGACAGTTCATTACAGTACCTTTTGCCATGTAGGTTTAAAAAGAGGAGGAAACTCAGCTTCTTTCACTCATTTTTCATCCTTCCTGCTGCTATAAATGGATTTACAGCAATGAGGCAATCAGGAGCCCTTACAAATGTAAGCACTTACAGGAGCCTTTGGTCCTTGCACTCCTGCCAGCTACTCCATTTTGACCAGAACTTTATTTTTTTACCCATTCCCACCTGTTCACACTCCAGACTGTTTCCAGGAAGACTGTGATGGGAAGGGGCTTGTGATTGGAGATAAAATTCTCGCTCAAAGCGAGTCCAGGACTCACAGTGGGAGACAGCACCAAGGAGCAGCCTCCTGTCATGGGGGAAGATGGGAAAATGACTGTCCAGGCAGATGAACTCCACTCCTGGCTTCAACTGTGTTGCAACCACAGCATCAGCTATTAAGTGCTCTAGAGATGGGAGGTTAACTGGAAGGGAGGAGGCAAAGGAGAAACAAAAGATGATTCTGAGAGCAAAGGGACAACATTGTTCTTCCCCCCCTCCCCCAAATACTTCCTACTGGTGAAAGAAAACAAAAAGGCCATGTTTGACCCACTCCAGAAGCATTAGGAGATGAGCTGTTTTGAGTAGAGAAAGACAGCAAGCTAGGTTTTAGCACACCATCCCCTTCTTAAGCAACAGGGAAGACAACCAGCTGGAAAGGGCTTTGTACTGGATAATTCCAGTGAGCAGTCAGGCTTCCAGGTATCCTCTGAAATCCCAGAGCTTTTTGAAACCAGGAGTTAACTGGGAAGCCACATGATCTCAGTGGACAAAGTCTGGGAGACCCAGAACTGCCCTGGGAGGGATTTCCAAATGAATAGAGATGCTGTCATGTTTGTGTTGATTGCCTCATCCAAACCTAGCAGGCACTTGTCTTTATGCCTCTGGATCTTGGAGGGTTATTCCCCTTTGTGCTGGGCTTCTGGAGTCCTGGGCTGTGTCCCTAGCACAGATTCCCTGTGTTTCTCAGGGAATTTTACTTAAGCTCCACGCAGACTTTATTTGTACACTAAGAACAATTCTGATTTACTTCACAAGGGGAGTGGGAGGATTAATTAACAGCTGTGAGACACCACAGAAGTGCTAACCATTATTAATGGTTCCCAAGTTTTCTTCTTTTGGAAACAGTGGCCATTTCTTCACATAATGTTTTAAACAGTTGCTGCTCAAGGAGCTTAGATTGCAGATTCCTGGCCTGTGGTTTGTTCATAAATCACAGACCTGGAGCCTACCCAAGACACTCTCGATCGTCTCAGCAGGAAGTCTGGATGGGAGAAAACTCTGTTCTCAATCTGGCCCAGTGAACTGCTTTATGGGCCAGTCTAGTTTGAAGCTCCTGAGCCAGACGTGAGAGGGACTCTGTCCAACTTTAGGAGCACAAGGTCTCAGGCATGTCCTTTCAAACTGGATTTCACTGCCTATAAATATTTTCCATCTTCTGCCCTGGAGGATATAGGTTTGACTCCACAGCTGATGAGCCTGGGCAGAGCCACAGAGAAGGCCATGCTATTTATCACCAACAGTTCATCAGCACAGAGTTTAACTTACTGAAAAATGAACAAAACAAAACCCCAACCCCAAAACAACCACCTCCCCCTCGCCCCCAAAACCCAGGTCTCTCAGCCTTTCTTCATCAGACAGATGTTCCAGTCCCCTCATCATCCTCATGGCCCTTTGCTGGGCCACTCTCTAGTACATCCCTGTCCCTCTTGAACTGGGGACCCCAGACCTGGACACAATACTCCAGTCCACACACTCTGCTTCCACTGCATCGTGTTTTATAGACTAGGATCCAGCTTCAGCTGGATTGCACCAATAGAGGCTATCTTTAGGTACTTCCTGAGTGAGCACCAAGTGACCCTCTTGCAGGCAGTGCACTCACCAGCTGTACCATGAACATCAGGAGATACCACAGATTGTCATTTCTTCAGTCTGTTTGTGCAACAGCCTGTATTGGAGGGGCCACTGTACTGCTCAAGTGTCCTGCAAGACTCTGGACATCCATTTGCTAATTTGTTCCCAAACATTTCAGCCAGCTTTGATGGCAAAGGATCTTCAATCTACTTGGAAGACAGGAATGGTGCCCAGAGAGTATAGCTGAACTCCACATCTGTCATCTGCTTCCAGGAACAAAAATAATCAACAGATACCATCCATACCTCACCAGGAGCTGGATCAGGACCTGTGGCCTCTAGCTGAGCTACACAGCTACCCTAGAGAATCACACAGCTCCTTAGGTTGGAAAAGACCTTTAAGATCATCAAGCCAACTATTAACCTAGCACTGCCAGGTCACCACTAAACCATGTCCCTCAGCACCACATCTACACAGCTCTGAAACCCTTCCAGGGATGGGGACTCCACCACTGCTCTGGGCAGCCTGTCCCAGGGCTTGGCAAACCCTTTGGGGAAGAAATTGTTCCTCGTGTCCAACCAAAACCTCTCCTGGCACAACTTGGAAGCTATTTCTTCTTGTCCTGTTGCTCATTAACTGGGAGAGGAGAGCAACCCCTACCTGTCTCCATCTCCTTTCAGGGAGTTGTAGACAGCAATGAGGTCTCCCCTGAGCCTTCTTTTCTTCAGGCTGAACAACTCCAGTTCCCTCAGCTGCTCCTCGCCAGCCCTGTTTTCCAGACCCTTCACCAGCTTCATTGCCCTTCTCTGGACAAGCTTCAGCCCCTCAATGTCCTTCTTGGAGTGAGGGGCCCAAAACTGAACCCAGTACTCAAGGTGCAGCCTCACCAGTGCCGAGTACAGCCTCTGCCCTAGTTCTGGCCACACCATTGCTGATCCAATATATCGGAAGGGGTGTAGGACGTAGAAGGCAAGTCCTTGTTCTTCTCTAATTGTCATGTTAGCCCCTCTTCTGCATCTGAGTAAGAATGTAATTTCAGGTGAGATTAATACACTTCTCAAATGATACCCCCTGCAGCAGACTCTTTTCATTCCTCTTTGCACAAGCAGGCTTTCTTCAGCTTAAGGAGCTGGAGGTTGTCCTGTCCAGCAAAGCATTCAAGCAGTTAACCAAATCCAGTTCTGGAATCTTAATCTGGCAATTTAAAGATAAGCTAAACAAATACTACAGCTTCCTCAGAGCCCCCACAGAGCAGGAGAAAGAATTCCTGCAACCCAGCCTGGATGGTGTAAACCAAGCCCACCGAGGGAATCCAGTGCAGCATTTTCTGTCAGGCGGCCTCCTGCACCGAGTGGCCATTGCTCCTTAGACAGGATTCAAAGGGCTGAGCTCCAAGACAAGGCTAACAGGGTTCAGAGCTACAGATTCTCCTGTTTTCCTCCACACTCTCTGCTAGCTCCTACCCACTGCCCTCTCTTCCCACCACTGTCCGGTGCTTGATGCCCTGAAGAACCAAACAGCATCTGAGGACAGAGGAACCAACAAATCACCAGCTGGAAGACATAAAGACCAACAAAGTGAGGGGAAGAGAGAAGAGTGGAGGGGTGTGGAAAAGAAGAGGAATTTATTTATTATAAACATAGATCAGCTAGACATGCAGTTTATCCCACAGAAGAGGCAAAAGCCTTGGAGACTTTCCAGAAAGCCACATGCTGGAAAGCTGGTTCCCAGTTACCTCCCCTTTTCCCTAGCAAGACCAGGATGAACTCAATTATCCAGCAGCCTTCTCTGCTGTGGGACTGCACTGACATGGTTCCACCAGCACTGTCTGTGTCTGCTAATTGCAGCAATCTATCTCTAGACCAGCAAACTCCTCCTGCCTGCTCAGAGGTGGAAGGTTCTTCAATTAATCCTGTCAGCGCTTGTTGGGAGCACAACAGGGCAGAGGGATTCAGTGGGGTGTTGGTCACAGACCTAACTGGGAATCTGGCTGCCAACATCTGTTTTGGGAAAGGCCATTTCTGGAAACAGTAAGAAGCTCTTCAAGCTTGTGTGGGAAATTTGGGCATATTGTCTGAGCAGCAGCTTCTGGATTTTGCTCTCACCAAGATCATCACACTTTGAACAGGTTGATGACGCATGATCTAACAATGACAAATGACTCTTCTCTGTGCAGAGAGGGTTGGAAGTCCCCTGTGCTGTCCCTGGCCCTCTGCCACATGAACCCCTTACTGTACAGTGGCTGCAAGCAGATGCTTCAATAGCTGACAGAGCACAGGGTTCATCCATTGGTCTTCTGGGGCTTAGTTCTTCTCCAGGATCCTGGTGAGGAGCTCATTCAGCCTGTTCACCATTGGTCTGGGATCCTCATTCAGCCCTGCTGCTATCATGGCATTCTCATAAATCTGGAAAAGAGAATCACAGAATCATTTAGGTTGGAAAAGACCCTTAAGATCATCAAGTCCAACCATAACCCAGCACTGCTAGGCCATCACTAAACCGTGTCCAGCCCATCTCCACAGCTTTTAAATCCCTACAGGGATGGTGACTCCAGCACTATCCCAGGAATCCTTTTAAGAAGAAAGCATTAAATAAGCAGCAAGTGCAGCTGGATGATAGCTGGAGAGGAACTGAACGAACATCACTCTCCAGGACTGCCATGCTGAGACCAAGCAGGTCTTCTACACCGCGTTTCTGGCCCACAAGCACCCAGAGTGAGGACAACAGGATGTGATTCTTGCCCACTGCAAGGGCTTCACCCCATTCCCTGCCATCCATGGTCTGCAGGCTGCCTCTGGGGCAGCTGGGGCTGCTTCTGGAGAAGGCCTGGCTCCTACCTGATCAAGCAACAGCTGGGCCAGATCAGGCTGACTGTCCTTCAGCTCATTAAGTTTCTTAATCAGAGTGTGCCTGTAAGAGAAATCAACACTGAGACTTGGTAATTTTTGACACAATGAGACATGTATTTCCAAAACAAGCAGCTAAGCCAAGGTGGGACAGAAAAGCTTCTACTTTAAGGCAAAATAGCTCAAAATTCCTTGCTCCTGTTCTGGGGCTTCTTCCTTCTGTCCTGCCCTGAGGTAGCTCCTGTAGTCCTCAGCAGGCTGGACATCATGTGTGGCTCATGTGGCCTGTGCCATGCAGCCTTACAGATTAAAGCACTCTAGCACTGAGAGCCCCAGAAAGACCACAGCACCCCAGGTCTGGAACTGGTATTGTTCCTTTTACCCAGTGTTGATCTCCAGGGTGGGCTGCAGGAGCTGGGCACGCTCCTCCTGGGTCTTGGCCAGCTGCTGCATGCGAAGGAAGTGCCGGGCAGCCCCCATCTCAAGCACAGTGATCATGGCAGGGTGGGTGTCCAGCCGTGTGGTCACCTGTGCAGAAGAGATGGAAAATGGACACAGGCTAGAGAAGAGGAGGTTCAAGGACTCAGAGTCTCCCCAGCATAGATCCACACCTATCCCTCCATGATTCATCTCTTCCCAACAGGAAAGCTGGGGGCCACTGGTCCACAGGCAGTATTTTGCAGCTGGACCCAAAGCATTCCTTGCCAGTGAGCCTTTCTAGTCCGCAGGCAAGACAGTCACCATCCTGTTCTTCTGGTAACTTGAGTGTGACTTAGTCAAGTGGGCTTTGCTCATTAAGGTGTGGGTCTTCCATTGCCATGCTGACCAGCCAAATGGCAACACCAGCATTCAGACCATTTACAGAAAGGAGGCACAGAGGAGAATGATTTCTCTCAGAGTCCAAAGAAAAAGCAGTGGCAGCAGATCCCCAGTGAGCCACCATCTTTTTTCCCTAGGTTACTGCCTCTGTGGGTCTCCTGGACTCAGTCACCCAGACACAGAACACCAACCTTAACACCAGTGACTCGGGAGCCTAAGGCATTTCTCATCCAGGCCATCAGATCCTCAGCTTCCTTCTCAGTCAGACGTTCTGCAGCTGGCAGGAGAAAGAGGACACATCTGAGAGTGCATCTACAGCATGCCACTGGACAGCAAGCTTTGCTCCTGAGCTCAGCCCATGTCATACTTCCCTTTATCTGCTCCCTTGTGGAAATAAATGGGAGGCAGCACCACTCATCAGAAGCCTAAGTACATGCCCTTACCCCAGACAGGACAGGCTTATGCCCAGCCAGTGCCTGTCTGCTCCTGTCAGGTGTACACATGATGTTAAAACTCAAGTCATGGAAGCTGCACACAGGACATTCCAACTGTTCAAATTGGCCAACTGCTTAAACTCTGATTATGTGGGATGGAAGGGATCTGCAGGAAGGGCAAGTTGCCTCAGAGCATGAGAGCAGCAGGATGAGGTGTACCCTCACTGGCTGGCACAGGGTGGCAGGATTGCAGGCATGGCTAGGGGAGCCTCACAATACCTGGTTGACTCTCCTCTATCTTCTCTTCCTTATAGTGATCAACAACAATATCTGTCTCCACCGAGATCAGCTTCTTCTTGTCAAACTCCCGAAGGTGCAACAGTGCCAGCTCATCAAATTGCTCATAGCAGAACAGCACCTGGGCCAAAAAAGGGACACCACCACATTGTTTGGGATGTGGCAGCATTTCCTCCTTCTCAAGGTGACTCTGCACCAAACAGTGAGAACATCACAGGGGCAATGAGCAGGGTTCAACAACATGGGGACTGTCGCTCAGGGCTCCAAATGAAAGCAAACCTTTGGAGGGTTTTGTTACCATGGGGAATAGGTCTGCAGCTGAACAAGGTCCTGCTGCCCCATGGAAAGCGAGAACCAGCACTGACTCCAGGTCTGAAAGGGCCAGCTGCTCACAGAGGACATCTATAAGCACCATTATCAATCCTGCAGAGCAGTTCTTAGACCCCTGCTCTGCGGTTCAGTGAAGGTATTCAACAGATATCAGAACAAGGTGTCTGCACAAGCACCAACCTGCCTGCAGTGTGGGGGACAGGTCCTACCTGGCCTCCCATCAGAGGCCAGTCTGAGTGCAGAGGAGCCTGGGCAAAGAAGTCGCAGCGGCAGGGGTCTACCACAGGCCTCTCTGCCCCGCTCAGTTCTGAGACCCAGGTGAGCCCTGACCACTGATGTGGTAGCTCAGTGCGTTGCCTTGGCCAGGGCACACTGCTCACCCACCTCCATGTCCTTCTTCTTCATTGCCTCAAAGTAGGGGGAGTGCTGTGCCAGGTGGCGGTTGGGGGCGCACAGGTAGTAGATGTTCCTGCTGCCTGCCCTCATGCGCGAGGCGTAGTCGGCCAGGCCGGTCAGCTGCCCCGCGGGCAGCGCCGACGACTCGAAGCGCAGCAGCTTGGCTATGTCCTCCTGCAAGAAACGTGCTGCTGTCAGCTGAGGGCAGGCAGCTATGGCTCTATCTGACTGCTCCCAGCCCTGAGAACTCCCTCTGCAGCACACAGGCCAGTTTGCAGCCCTGCAAAAGAGCTCCGGGGCACTCCGAGTCCCTTCTTCCTGCTCCAGATACTAAGGAGGTAGAAAAGTGAGCTAGACAGTATGTAGACTGAGCTCTCCTGGAAATGGGAACACAACCAGAGGACAACAGTGGGGAAAAGCCCTACTTTATTGCCTGCTGTAGTTGATATTGCATCAGGGAAAGCTGATGATATGGGTACAGAGACCCTGCAGTGCCTTGAATGAGATCCAGTCAGAAAGAGTGAGAGTTTGGGCACTAGAGAACCTGCAGGTCTTGTTAGGCCCGGGAACACAAGTTAGAGGCACATGAGATTCACAGAGTAGCAGCCCCCCTCATTCCAGCTCACAGTAGACACCAGTAATCTTTCCCACCATCTGCAGTGCTTCAGGACTCCTGGTACCTTGACATCCTGCTCTGCTATCGTGACAATCCCCTCTCTCATGAATACTCCATATTCCTCAAAGAATTTGGCATATTTCTCAGGGTCCTTCTTGCTCTGGTCAGCAAAGAACTTGATCAGCCTCTTCTGCAAAACATCTCGGAGCTTCCTGAAAAGGAACAAGCCTTTCAAAGACAGCTGCTACACCAAAGCAAGATGTTTCAGGTGAACATCTCTCTCCCTTTCTTTTAGCCATGCATTTGCAAACATGAGGACAAAGAAGGAAGTGGTCCACTGATCCCTCTCTGCTCTACATCTGCTCCTCGTATCTCATTAAAGAGCAGCTCTTGAGCAGGAGAGACAGCTAGAGTTGCGGTACAACTGTCCTGCTGAAGCTCCAGTCTTCAGCAACTCCTCCCTCAGTGATGCTGCAGTACATAACTGACTGTGCAGAGGGCATCTACCTTGCTTCCACACAGACATGGGACAAAAGAACTATGAAAGGGTGACTCTTGGAGGAATCCTTTTTGAAGGCCTGAAAATTCACCATGAAGTGACAGTGTTAATTTGGTGACTCTAGTGAAGGTAGAGGCACTTCACCAGCTGCAGAATAGAGTTAGCCATCAAACCTAACAAGTTCCCCGTGTCACTGCTAAAGAAACAAGAGCCTGCTCTTACACTTCCTTCAAGTTCCAACAGTGGCAGATGTTTGAGAAGGGAAATGAAGGACAAAACAGAAAAAACAAAGCCAGATCTAAAAGGTTCTTGGAGGAGATTGCCTTGCTGACAGTCAGCTTCATTGCTTCATAACACTAGTGTTTGTTTTTTACTGCCTGGTTTTGTTTCCCAAACCTCTTGGTTTGGACAAGACACTTCCAATAGCAAATCCACTGTTGCTGCTGTAGAGCAGATACCAAAAAGCAGCACAGGACATGAGGGGCATGTGGGCCAAGCAGGTGGCAGCAGACAGTATGACACAGGACACTGCTCCCATGTCTTGAGATGTGACCAGCATGGCTGTGAAACAACTCACCTTACAGACTACAGAAACCCTCAAAGATGGAAACGCTGCAACTTACATGCCAAGTCCCCCCCACACCCTTCTACTGTCCTTCTTCAGTCAGCAAGAAGCCAAAAGATCTTCAGCAGTCCACAGGATCCACCTCTGGCTTACCTGATAAGGGCACTCTCCTGCAGCAGCTCCCTGCTGAGGTTCAGGGGTATATCCTCACTGTCCACAACTCCTGGAACACAAAACAAGCCTTGAGCGGCAAGGCAAACCCAAGCGCCAGGCTCCGGAAGGCAGCCCCTGGCCTCCCCGCTGTGGGAGCCACGGGCAGCCCTGCTGGCAGCCCCCACCTCTCAGGAAGCGCAGCCATTTGGGCAGGATGTCTGCAGCTTTGGTTTGGATGAGAATTTTGCGGCTGTAGAGGGCAACGCTGGAGCCCAGCTCCCTGCTGATGTCGAACATGGATGGTTTCTGCAGGAACAAGAGACGAAGGTAACGCCAGCACTGCGCAGGCTGCCCAGCTCTACACCGTGCTGCAGTATCTCTGTGGCTGCACCAGCTGACCAGGCCACACTGCGGTCTTCCCCACCAACGTTATACCCAACAAGAGCTGAAAGCTTGGCTGTCTTCTCTAAGGGCTTCCCTGAGCCCATTCCTGCAGTGACTCAGTGCCCCCACGATATTCTGTGGCACCCAGCCCACTGCAGAGATAGAATTACAGAATCATGGGATCATTTTGACTGGGAGAGACCTTTAAGATCATTGAGTCCAACCATTAACCCAGCGCTGCCAGGTCACCACTAAACCATGCCCCTCAGCACTGCAGCTACAGGGCTTTGAAACCCCTCCAGGGATGGGGAGCCTGGGCCAGGCCTTGGCAACCCTTTGGGGGAAGAAATTATTCTTCATGTCCCACATAAAACTCTTCCTGGCACAACCTGAGGCTGCTGCTTCTTATCCTGTTGCTTATTATCAGAGAGAAAAGACCAAACTCCACCTGTCTGCAGCCTCCTTTCGGTGAGTTGTAGAGGCAGGTCTCCCCTTGGCCTTCTTTTCTTCAGGCTTGACAATCCCATTTCCCTCAGCTGCTTCTCACCACACCTCTTCTCCAGACCCTTCACCAGCTTCACTGACCTTCCCTGGGTCCACTACAGCCTCTCAACATCCATCTTAGAGTGGCCAGCCCATAACTGAACCCAGCATTCAAGGTGCAGCCTTAACAGTGATACCACACTAGATATTCCTCCTTGCCCATTCCTGCCTCCTTCCCCTATTCTCTCCTGTCAGAGCAGCCAGGTAGATGTCCCCCTGTTCCCTGGGCAGAAGGGCAGGTACCTGCTCAGGCACATAGAAGATGCTGCGGATGTTGAGGGGAGCATCAGCCTTGTAGTGCAGGACGTAGCGGGGCTTGTCGTACGCCTGCGCGATGAAGCGGTAGAACTCCTCGTGCTGCCACTCGCTGATGTCCTTGGGGTCCAGCATCCAGAGTGCCTGTGGAGGAGCAGGGAGATGAGTGCCCTTCAACTCCAAGGCCTGCAGCCTCAGAGCAGGGCTCTTCTTTCAGAGTTACACTTTCCCTCCAGGATGCTGGACCAACGAAATCTGAGCTTTCACAGCTGCAGGCTCCTCTGCACAGCAGGGTGGGCTCAGGCACATTATCACACACTGACAAATCACTGCCCCTCACCTGACCTCGGGTCACCTCTGCTAGAGGTACTCTTGCCCTGCAACATGGACATGGCAGCTCTGCTTAGCCCAAAACAACAGGGTTTTTGGCTAACCTCTATTGCCTCACACTTGCTACTGGCCAACAGCATCCTGGACAGTTACTACAGCTGACTACCAGTGCTGGTCAATTATCTCAAGGCCTGACCAGCAACCTAAGGAAAGGGAAAATTTCAGTGGGTTTGTTGCAGCCACCCTGCCACTCTGCTGGAGGTCACCATCCCACCATAAGGTCAGCTGAGTGCTTGTGAGGCACTCCTGGGTTGCCTGTTTTCTACTGATTTGCTCTGGAGCTCAGGAAATGCTTTGTGAAGCACTCTGCCTGCTGCAGGGTCAGAAGTGCTCCAGCAGTACCATTTCACACATCAAGATGTGAATTGGAACTCACAAGCTCCAGACCAGGTCCTTTCCTCTGGCCATGCTTCCCACCTGCTGTTGCTCTAACCCCCTGTGCTTCCTGGAGCGTTCAGCCCACACTCACATCACATTGCAGTTTTCAGTACCTCAGAAAAAAAACAGCATGTAGCAAAGACTTGGGAGCTTCTACCCTTTAAAACACACTGGGACTCAACTAAGAATCTCCTGTTTCCAGCCAGGTGAAACTCACTACACTCACTGCCACTCTTCGCCACTTGAGTGACAGGAGTGATTACTGGGGCAATACAAACATTTAGCCCACACTCCACCTACCAGAGTCCAAGGGATTCAGTGTTCTGGCAGCCCTGCCATGCTCCTTAAAGCTTCTTCTGCCTCAAAGCCTTGTTCCACAAGTGGCTTCATAACATTTCCTGCACACTGAAGTGTCCTGGAGGGTTTGCAGGATCACAGGGAGGATTATGGACTCAACTGGGTGCTAAGGTGCTTTACAGCAGCTGTTGTTAGGTGAGGTGTTGCTTTCCCAGAGATTAACAGTTATCACTGTTAGACCAGAGAAGCCTCTAACTCTACACTGGCAGCTCCATGGCAAGCATTCAAGAGCTTATATAGGAAAATCCACACCAGGGAACCAGCTACAGATCTGTTTACAGTGAGATGATGTTGATGTGTGGAAAAAAACACAAGCCCCAGATCCTGGATAACAAAAAGGCCTGAAACAGAAGCATAATGAGAACAAAGCTGCTGCTGTATCCCAAGGGAAAAGAGACTTTCTGATAGGAAGATAAAAGTACATGGCTCTATTAGGGGAATTTCACCCCCTGCTCTAGCACTGCTCTTCTCTAGGGAGTCTGTTTTATTGATTGTCAGGTGAAAAAAAGCAGAGAGCTCTCTAAATCTAGTCTTGGTTTTGCAGTTGAAAGGAAACAGCTGGAAAGCCTTTGGAACAGAAAGAAAATTACCCAGGAATCCAAATCAGTAACTAACAACACCAATTACAGAACCTTAGATAAATTAACATGGTAAGATATTTAAGCACAGTCTTGGAAGTCTGTGCATTCAGTGCCACGTTCCAGGAAAGGAAAAGCCACACACACTCTCTACCTGCTCTCTTAGGTGAGGAAGATTTAAACAACCAGACAAGGAGATGCTGTAGGAAAGTGATTCAAAGATTTTTGGTTTAGAGATTATTAATTTCACCTACATGATTCCTGCAATTGGGCCAAGAACATCTGACTAAAATGCATCTGGCTGCAATATCATAGAACAGCTTGAGTTGGAAAGGACCTTATGGATCACCTAGTTCCAATCCCCTGCCATGGGCAGGGACACCTTCCATGAGACCAGGTTACTCAAAGCCTCATCCAGCTTGGCCTTGAACACTTCCAGGGATGAGGCCTCCACAACTGCTCTGGGCAACCTCTTCTGGTGTCTCACCACCTTCACAGCAAAGAATTTCTTCCTTATGTCTAACATAATTTATAGTGGTCAGAAAATGCTAGCATCAAGCAGTCCTTGGCTAAAGGCTGTGAAGGAAACCAGGGTGTGAGCTGAGCCACCCACAGAAACCCAACCATTCACTGACACTGGCTACCCAGTGAGGAAGCCTAGAAAGAACTGCAGCAAGAGGTGTTGGCACACCAGTGACATGGGCAGTCCCCACATCATCAGTATGGCACAGAGGGTTACAATAAGCATTATGAAGCAGTGAAATAACAACTCTGCTGAAGAGAACAAAAATGTCTTTGCTAGTCTGCAAGAATTCTCTCCAATATGTACACAAACAGCTCCAGGCATGACTTCTGCTGGGTTGCTCCAATTACTTGATCACTACCGAGTCTGTGACACCCTGGACAATCCTTCCCTGATTTCAGCTTGATGCTCTTTCCTACCTCCAGTGGAGGATTACAGCAGGTCACCTCAGTGAGTGACCTGCCTGTGACCCTCCTGCTCACCTGCAAGGTGTTAATTCTTCTCCCATTGAGGTACAGTGGGAAGCTGATGAAGTTGCTGTATTTTGTCACCACCTCTGGAATGGAAAGGAGACACAGAAGAGTCACGTTTGTGCACACAGCACAGTGAGAATCTCCTGGGTAACAGCAGGTGAAAGGTGCTGAGCACCTCCCACGCACCAGGCACCGACAGACGTCACACAGCCCCTCAGCACCTCCCTCCTCCACTCACCCTTGACTCGATCTTCATTTGCAAACTCTTTGCAGTCTTCTTTGAGATGTATAATAATCTTAGTCCCAGTTCTGACACCAGAAGCTTCTGCAATCTCAAATATTCCTGAGCTGGGATTAGAAACAGACCCTGTGTCAGCCTGTGTCTCTCACACATCCATGATGAGACACAAAACCGTGTTGTTAATCTAAGAGCACACACAGGACTTTGGTGCCAAGAGGCAGAAGCAAAAAATCCTGAGTGTTCTTGATACCTCTGAGAAGCATCCCCAAAGCATGTGTCTGTTTTCAACACAGAGGCTCCAGCCCCAGGACACGCTGCTCTGCAAAGCCACCAGCAGCCTCTCCCAAAAAGGAACCTTCAAACAACCTTCAAGCTGGGTAAGCCTTGCCTTCAGCTCCTCTCCTACATTTCTTACAGTGGCTGCAACACCCTGGCTCCTGCCTTCTTCCTGACAGCTCTGACTTGTTTGAGGGTCCTCACTCAGCTCTTCACTGGAGTATGCAGGTTATGATGAAAAGCAGCTGTGCTCTGCTGAAGACAGCCTGTTCTGGATGACCAGTACTACCCCACTGCTAAGTAAATGCCAGATGGGGATCAAACAGTGGGGAGATGACAGACAAGCCTCCAAAGTGTCCAGCAGTGCAAACTGCAGTGCACAGCAGCTTGACTGCAGCCCAAGGCAGCCTGATGCCTCACTTACAAGAGATTATTTCCAGAATTTAAACAGCTCTGTAAATTCTTTATTCTTTGGAGACTGTAAGGGGGTGTAGGGCTTTGTCAATCCCAGAAGCTCCAATTTTAACATGGTTCAGCAGTCCACAGCTTGGCCATCACAGATGTTTGTGACCAAGTAAACAGCAAGGGATGAGCACACAGATCAACCAATACAGATGTGTGCCTACAGAGCCACTGCACAGCACTGCCTGCTGTGGGTGCCCTCGAGCCAAAACCCAGGTGACAACTAGACCAAAGAGATGAAATCTGCCTCTCCAGTCTGGGGCACTGCTTGAGGTGACTGTCTGCCAGTGAGAAAGGAACAGGAATGGCAGGTACTCTCTTTGTCTGTGGCACACCTATTCAGACAAAGCAAGTTTGTCCCTGTGGTTTTCACCCCGGCACACTTGGCCAGGAGCTGCTACTGTGGATAATCTCAGCAGGATCTAAACCAGTAAGCCTGGTTGTGAAAGATCACACACACCCTGTCTTGTTCTACACAGCTTTCAGTCCAGGCCTGGTCTGGACACAGCCCATTTCCATCCCACTCTGCAGCCTTACCCATCTGAAGACCAGTGGTAGCCTGGGCTCCCTGGCTCTGCAGACTGTGAGAACACCTCCACTTTATCAGCCACCATGAAGGCAGAGTAGAAACCCACTCCAAACTGGCCAATGATTTTACTACTGGCTTCAGCTTGGCTCTGCAAAGCATCTAGAAAAGCCTGGAGGAAAAAAAAGGGGAGACACTGGATGATCTTTACAGGTCCCTTCCAACCCAAACATTCAATGATTCTATGGTAAAACAGCACACAGAGGCCTCAGGTACCACTGGGAGCTCTAGGTCTGCTCCTCAGGCACTGATGCAGCCCTACACCAGACACTGCAGCCTGGCAGCCCAGCACCCTCAACCCACACCTCTGCATCAGTGTTCCAAGGATGATGCCCAAGAAATAGGGTTTCTCCCACAGGGAACAAGACCTCTGGAAAAAGGGAGCATTGCTTAGGAAATGCTCACTGCTGCTAGCAGCAATGGAAAATGAGAATCAGGAGCACAAAACCTTCCAGAGATCAGAGACACCAATCAGGTACATCTATACAAATCTAGCCAGCATGAGGACACAGCTGCTGCCCTCCTGGACACAGAGTGAGCGTGTGCACTCCGTAAGGATGGCTTGGGAAGGAAGGAGAGAGGCACAGCAGCATTACACACAGGACCCTTTAGCACTGCCTGGCCACCACAGGCCTCCCACAGCCCTCAGCAGAGACCATTAAGAGCTGGAAGGCTCCACGGGTAGGTTTCACCTTCCAAGAGGGGTGTAATTTCACAGCTGGGCTGGGGGCCAAGGGAAGAAAAAAAAGGAGAACAAAGGTAGCTGTAACTGGAGAAGACTTTTTTTAAGTGGGGAAGAAGGGGTGCTTCATCCTGAGTTACCTTTGAGCCCGATCGAGCGATGGTACCGAGGTTAGAAACCAGCTCCTCCTGGGTCATCCCAATGCCTGTGTCCTGAAAAGAAACAGCAACTGTAATTGTAATCAGTGATGTTACATGACAGGACAACAGCTGCAAGTTGAAGCATAGGAGTTTCCACATGAACATGAGGAAACACTTTTTCACTGTGAGAGTGACAGGACCCCAGTGAAAATCTTTGCAGTCCAATGCATGCTCAGATTTGCTCCACACACTTCTTCCACAGAGGCAGCAGGCAGGTTCATAGAATCAATAAGGTTGGAAGAGACCTCAAAGATCATCAAGTCCAACCTGTCACCCAACACCTCAGGACTACTAAACCATGGCACCAAGTGCCACATCCAATCCCCTCTTGAACACCTCCAGGGATGGGGACTCCACCACCTCCCTGGGCAGCACATTCCAATGGCTAACAGCTCTTTCTGTGAAGAACTTTCTCCTCACCTCCAGCCTAAACTTCCCCTGGCACAGCTTGAGACTGTGTCCTCTTGTTCTGGTGCTGGTTGCCTGGGAGAAGAGACCAACCCCTACCTGGCTACAACCTCCCTTCAGGTAGTTGTGGAGAGCAAGAAGGTCTCCCCATAGCCTCCTCTTCTCCAGGCTAATCAACTCCAGCTCCCTCAGCTTCTCCTCACAGGGCTGTGCTCCAGACCCCTCCCCAGCTTTGTTGCCCTTCTCTGGACACATTCAAGAGTCTCAATATCCTTCTTAAACTGAGGGGCCCAGAACTGGACACAGGACTCAAGGTATGGCCTAGCCAATGCTGAGTACAGGGGCACAATGACTTCCCTGCTCCTGTTAGCCACACTATTCTTGGTGCAGGCCAGAATGCCATTGGCCTTCTTGGCCACCTGGGCACACTGCTGGCTCATGTTCAGCTGGCTGTCAATCCAGGTCCCTCTCTGTTTGGCAGCTCTCCAGCCCCTCTGACCCCAGCCTGTAGCACTGCATGGGGTTGTTGTGGCCAAAGTGCAGCACCCAGCACTTGGACTGATGTCCTGTGGTGTTTGCACAAGGTTGATGTCCTTTGAAAACCAAGTGCCATTTCCCTTCTCAAATTCCAGCAGCTTCTCTACCTGATGGACACATCCTGAGAAGTCACCTTTCCAAGTTCTCTATGCCACTTTGTAAGGCAGGAGGTAAGGTGATGCTTGTTCAGGTGAGGAGGTAGCTCCACTGCTTTATCTGTGAGCAGGGTGATCACAGCTGAGAGTAGCCAGCAGATCCCCAAGTGCTGTTAAAGCAGGACTGGAATTTGGCTTGCAGGAGTCAGCAAAGCAAGCTGGAGCAGAACTGGCTGCTGCTAGATGGCTCAGAGGCAAGATGCCAGAGTGACTTGGGGCACAGCAAGCCTCTACCACCTACATGGGGCATTTACTGGGCTTATTTACTTAATGTCAGTAGTTATTTTTTAATACAGCATTTAACTCAACTGAAGGATCAAACTGTGGTCAACTTGAGAGGTTACTGAGTGAGGTGTCATGTGAGTAAGACATTTATTCTGCACCCCCATGAGTCACAGTACAGCAGCACCTTTCCCCTCATGAAACGTGGTAAGGCCAGTCAGGCAGCTTGGCTGAAGGGAGGGATGATGCCCAGTAAGATCTCGACAGCAGGAGATGAAAAGCCAGGAATAACAAACAGGGTATGGCAGAGTCTCAGGAATCTGACATGGTCCCTTCCCCCAGGGAAGAAAAAGCCAGTAAGAGAAGTTTTCAGCATCTGGTTCAGGTTTTGTTCATGCCAGACCCTGAGCAGAACTCCTAACTCCTCTGATCCACTCCTATTTATAGCACAGCATATCATTCCCAAATTCCACTATGGTAAAGAACAGTTTAAATATCCCTACCCCTCGAATCTGGCTATGGAATTCCACGTGCCCTGCCAAGCAGTGCAAAACGCCTCAGGGCAGCTCCTGCAGACTGGTTTGATGAGGGGGAATCCAAGAACAAAGACAGCAGGCTCAGAACGCTGCTCCCCAGCAGCACTGGGACGCTACCAGGGGAAGGGAAAGTGTCCTCTGAGGCGGCCAGCTGAGGCTCCTGGCGAGGCAGAGGTTTCCTAGAGCCGGGAAGCACCTGGGCGGATGAGACAGACACGCCACGGCCATTTGAACGGCGTTTGCTGCGGCCAGCCTGGGCGCTGCGCTGCGAGCTCCCTGCACCAGGTGGTGCTGCAGCGGGGAACCGGGAATGAAGCGCTGGAGAGACGGGAGCCTGGCTTCCGCAGAGCCGGCCCTCATCAGCCGGGGGAGCCCAGGGGAGCAAGCGACCCTGCCTCGGGCTGGGCGGAGAAGCGCCGGCAGCGCTACAGCTCCGTGGGATCCAAGGAAGGAGCTGGCACCGCTTCGCTGCCCTTCTCACAGCGCTCCCCGCCGGGCTTCCAGGTGTCTTCAGGAGCCACCGTGCCATCACACAACCCCCTGCCAACACTTCTGCCGGCCACCAGGCAGCGTAAATGCAAGGGCTGCCATTGCTCCACCGCCACCATTACAACTCTTCTCCCCCTGCAGTTTCAGGCCCTCCCTTCAGTTTTCAAGAAAAGTTTTATCAGGCTGAAAGCAACCACAGCAGAGCCACTCATACAAACATGAAGCAAATTGTACACAAATTACTGGAGGGATCTGCTCAGACTTCAAAGTGCCAAATGCTGCTCCAGAGCTCTGAGAAACCAACCACTGTATAACATGAAACAGAGTTCAGTGCACTGACACTTCATTAGTGAAGGTTAATTACAGAAGCCCTTCTGTTTCTCAGCAGAACAACAACCCACACACCTGACTGAATTTCCTGCGGGGACGTCTCAGGGTGCAGAGTAAACAGCCTCTCCCGACCCATCCCCTCTGTCCCTCAGCAGGCCAACACAACAGCCTGCAGACCACCACCTCCTCTGCTGAGGGACTGTGAGGAGCTCTATGGCCACTCTTGGTGACCTACACTTTCCATGAAGCAACATTTACCCTGAAGAGACAAGAGCTGAGCATCTTTTGTGTGTGGAGACTTCCAGGACACAAAACCTGCTGTTGAACCTCATGGGACCTTTATGCTGTCTCTGCACTTTGTGCATGGACACTTGCAAACTGAGACTGCTCTGTGCAACCATGGCTGGAAAACTGCTGGGCATGCAGCACCCCAGGGCTCTCTGCTTGCTCCACAGCCTTGAGGACCTCTGGTTTCCTTGTCAGAGGGGTAACACCTCCAGCCCCATGATCACTCTCAGTCCTCAGCTCTGCTATTCACACCACACCTTTTGGTGAGGCAGAAAAAACCCTGCAAGTTACTACAACAACAAAGCTAGTTTCAATTAACTGATTGCTTAATTTAGCTGGTAAACAAAAATCTAGGTAACACAACATCCTTGGCTCCTTACCAGAGTCCAATTTAAGGTATTGCAGGGCCTCCTTACACCAAACAATCCATTAAGTAACCATTAACTGCTGCCTTTGCCATGCTACATGAGAAAGAGTGCTGCAGTTAGAGGGACATGTCTGAGCTACTCTGCCTTTCATTTGGCTTTTGTTGCAAAACAAACACTTGAAACACTTCAGTGCAAAGCCTCAACGGGGCACCAGCAGAGCACTGACTACATCAGAAATAAGGACATGCATTTCAGTCATATCCCAAAATGCCTGATTAGCAAGTGCTCCCCTCCTGTTATTTAAATACCTTGCTTAAAGAGATTTAAAATTCACAAGACCGGGATGGCAGCTGCACTGGAGCAGCATTCTGGTTTGGAACCAATAAAGCATCTGCAGCAGCAACCAACAGAAGGCAGCACAATAGAAATAAAACTGATGCATACAGACTCAAGGTAATCTTGGCCTCCTACATGGAAGGTGTCCAAGGCAGAGAGCCTGAGCTTTCCTTTCCAGTACCATGTGTTGAAGTTATTTTCAAGACACACTGCTATAGTGGCCTCCACCCATCCAGGTTAAAAACCTGCTGTTCAGAAGAGTACTTGCTTTTACCCCCTTGGAATTTCCCATTCTCAGATGGGACATGCTCTTAATCTGGCATGAAGAGGAAGAACAGATTCCTCACTTCCTTTCCTTGGCTGCAGGTTATTTGAGATGAGTTGGTATTTCTGGTTCCCCTGGCATAAAAGATGATGCAACTACTGGAAGCTCTAACCCACCCCTGAAATCAGTGCCACATTTCTGCAAGCTTCATTCCACCCAAGGCTTCTTCAAGTGCAGCCAGCTCCTCCACCTCAGCCTGCATTACTGTCCAGCTCCTGCTTCCTCAAGCCCAAGTGGCAGAGGGATGCTGCAGTACTGCACACAGCAAAGGACATAACCCTTCCCTCTACTGCAGCCTGGGCGTACAGGGTGGTTGCTGGGACACAACCCAGCACGTAGTGGACCTGCTGCTCCCTACCTGCACCAGGCTTTGCTGGACATGTGGGATGCACCTGCACTGAACTGCTAGAACACAAACATCTAGGCTCCTCCTGGAGCCTCAGGACAGCCCAGTCTTTGCTGCAGACTGTTCCTAACTGGCAAGCCAGCAGAGATCTGCTCAGTGATACAGGGAGCTGTTGCAGGGAGGAGTGGTGCTTGCAGTAATTTTAACTCCTCCCAAACACAGCAAACTGGTTATTTTGTGGCTTCACAGACACTGCTTTTGGATGACTGTGGTGCTAAGATGAAAAGCCCAACAAAGAGAACTGAGCAGCCCAAGCCCTGGCAGCAGTGACACAGCTTCTGCACGTTAAAACAGCAGCCACACCACCAGCAGCAGCAGCTATTAGCTCTGTAAACATTCCAAACAATTTCCTCCTGACACTAGCACTGTCCCAGCCCAAAATGAGGCACCAGCAATGAGCAGAGCTCCAGCTCCAAGCTCACACACAAGCAGGACTGCCAGCAGACGCCGCAGTACGGCAGAGCTGTGCAGCAGCACCACAGCCAAGCGTGACACTGAAGCCTCAGGCAGGTGTTGAAGGAGAGCTCAGTTGTCCCAGGGCTTTGGGGTCTGTAAGGGCTTCTCTGTCCCCACTCAGAGGGTCTGCCTGTAAAGCGCTGTCACGCAGAACTGCAGAGCTCTGCAGATCTGTCCTCGCTGCAAACACAGCCCTGACGCTGTCAAGTGGATTTTCTTAAGAGGTCTGACCTTGCAGGCTGTGGCTGCTAGCAGATGGAGCTGCCCCAGAAACACAAGCAGGCAGTTTTCAGAGGGCTGGAGGAAATGCTGCAATTTGCTAAGACAACAAGGCCTTGGTGAAGGACCTGAGGTGGTGTAATCCAGAGGACTAGACAATGAGCATTCCCCTCTCAGCAGATACAGCACCTGGCAATGCCTAGGCAGGATATCCCTGAAGGAGGACTTTGTCTTAGGATTCTGGGTCCTGCTTTGCCTCTGACTGAAATCCAGCCCTGGCAAAGAGGAAGGCAGAACTGCAGCTGCTTAACAGAGATGGATGTAGTCTTTTACCAGAGCTGGATAATCCTTCCCAGGAACAGCCTGTAACAGACCTGCCGTTTCTCATCTGGTGAGACACAAAGAGGTGCTGCAGGGCTTGGAAGGGGAAGGGAAAGATCTAGCAGATCCAGGGGCCAAGAGCAGCCAAAGCACCTAGATCAGAGTAAGACAATGGGACCTCCATAGATCACACAGGAAGGAGCTGCCACTTCTGTTCTGGCAGGTCCTAGTGGGTATGGAAAACAAAACAGCAAGGAAGGGAGGGGTTCATCTCTGTCTCAATCACTGCAGGCAGGTTTTTGTGCACCTTGGCATCCCATAAAGGTAGGGAGGTGTTCTGAATGAGCCTTGTTCAAAGTAATCATTACACACAGTGTTTCTTCAAGAGGTTATAAATAAACCCTTCACTGGAGGTAAGGAGCTTTAGGCACTACTGAGAAGACAAACCTCTTAGAGGAGATTGGAGAAGTGCTGCTCTCTCCCCCTCCGAGAGCGCAGCGTTGCTGCAGTTAAAAGCTTCCTAGTTAAGACTCATTTAGTTGCATTAGGGATGTGCAGGCAGTCAGGTAGGGAGTTATAAAAAGACAAATCCTTCACATGGCTAATTGGGTGTGACATCAAATGCACCCTATCTGCAAGGTGAGCAAATGGGTCCCTGACCCAAACTGCCAAGGCAGGGAACAGCTTCCACGGTTGCAGGGCACGAGTTCTAAGAATGTCTTGATGGGCTCAGAGGCTGAGTGTCCACGAGGACAGCAAAAGGGAGAGGCAAGAGGAAGATGGGGATGGCAACAGACTTGGGGTGAAGCAAGAGCTCATTAAAGAACTGGTGTTATACAGCAGTCAAAAAATGCACCAGTCAGGTGAGATAGGAATAGCAAAGCCTCCACATGACGGTTTGAGAGTTGCTGGGCTGATGATTGTGTTGCCCACTGACAATTGCTAACTTCCCCATGGCAACCACAGCTGCTCATTCTGCAGAGGAACACAAGTATAAAATATCTGAGCAGCCTCTAACTGCCAGTGCTTTTGTCCCACATGGAAAAATAGCAGCTTGTGTGCTTTGTCTGTGCCACAGCTCCCCTGAACCTGCCATGGCTGGCCTTTGCTCACATGCCGCCGTCTGCCTCATTCTTTGCTCTTCTGGGAACAGTCTTCAACTAGACTCTCATGGGTGACACTGGTCCATGAGGAAAGGCACTGATGAGCCTTCTGGGCATTAAGAACTTGACCAAGAAAAGACCAAAACAGCCTCAGCTCTCCACCCCGGACAACAGCCATGGACAAGAGCAATCAAGGTACAGAGAAGGTCCAGTTCCACCCTCCCTCCCTCCCCTGAGGCAAGCATACTTAAATTGAACCCTCAGCTCCTCCTAAGTAAGCACTTTGTCACCAGTAGGGAACAATCAAAACCAGGGCTGCAGAAAGGAAGACAGAGAAATGCTATGGTACTGCCACAATCTCCAGTCCCACCTGTGTGTTAGGACCGAGTCTCAGTGTCATCTGGACTTGGTCTCTCCTGGAGCAGGAGATAGAGACAACAAGCAATGGGAGGTTCTTCTCACCACCTCAGCATCTCTCAGCCTGAGATGAGAGGGAAGAACTGTGAGATACCACATAACACCTAAGACTTAAGGAGGTGAGGGAAATCCTCCCCAAAGGTCAGGAGGAAATCAGACTCCCAACTTTCTTCCCTAGTGAGAAATGCACACGCCCTGGAAGTGCACCAAAGTGCTGGAAGCAAATCAACTGGCAGTTCCTAATAGGGCAGGAAGGAACAGCAAATTTTCCTATGGGGAGAAATGGGAGCAGATAAATCAGTGTTTTCTCATCAAATCCTGACATTACAGTGTCAAGAAACACAGTCCAGCTGAGGACAGAACCCTTCTTAGGCAGGCCTGGGAAGCCATGGGGCTGTGCTGCCACTCGACTTCCACTGATGCTTCACAGGACACAGGCCAGTGATGGGAGCAGCAGGAAACCAGGCTGCCCTGGTACCAAAGGAAGTACCTGGATAGTGATGGTCCTCTTTCCACTGTCTGTCTGCAGATGGATCTCCATCTCAGGCAGGGCCTTCCCTTCTGCCATCAGCCGATGCCGAAGCTTCTCCAGCGCATCACTGCCGTTGGAGATCAGCTCCCGGATAAACACCTGGGGATGAGACACAGCCTGACACTGCAGCCCGGCCTTGGCCACAGCACAGCACCCCAGAGGCCTGGGAACTCACTGCCTACTCACAGATGAATTCCAAGCTCACCACAAAAAGAACCGTGCTGCCCATTATCTGCCAGCAGAACAGTTGGTCTGAACTGAGGAGGCTCCGAGGCTCACAGAGCCAACTGGCCACACCTACAACATCTTCTGAAAACATTTGCAAGGTGGCTTCAGAAAATGTCATTCAAGAAAGCATGACCTGAGCAGCACAGAACTAGCTGGGAAACTGAGCAGGAATTCTTCCAGCTCTACAGTTTTGGATGTGCCCCCTGGCAGAGACAGGGCTTTGCCAACAGAAAATCCACCAGCAAGCAGTGGGTGCCTCACCTCCTTCTCCGAGTACAAGGAACGGGCAACGATGTCCAGTAGCTTCTTTGTCTCAGCCTGAAACTCATGTTTAGAGGCTGCACCTGGAATAAAATCACACCTGTGAGACACTTCACCAGGCTCCTCTTGGGAATGAAGACAAAACTACAGTCTCACCATGTGCTTCAGCTTCCCAGGAGGGGAAGTCTGTCTTTAAGTACCTGTGCCCAGAAAGTTTTCCTCATGAACACTACAAAACATCTCAGCTGAAGGACAATCCTTGGCCTTTTAAACCCAGGCATTTCTCCTGCTAGAAGCATTAGAGAACCCTGAAGTTACATGGGAAAGCTAAGGCTCAGACACCCCCCCTCTTCCATGCCCTGCTGCTACATTGCCCAGTGCCATGGCAAAGCTGGGATGTGACAGCACCAGTGCATCAACCCTACTGGGGGCTGCACAGCCTGGCAGCTTCAAAAGTACCTGCCTGAAAAACCACAGGAGCATGGAGTTAAGATGTTGTTTCTATGCTCAGATAGCTCATGTGCCTATGCTTTAAAGCACCTCTCTGTGGAGATGTGCAAAGCAATTCATTCCCCCTAAAACACTGACACCAGGATTCTCATTAGACCTTAGGATCCACAGCAATGACTTGGGCCAAAATGTCTCTTCTAAAGCAACTCTAGTGCCCGTGGAGCCTCTGCATATATGCATGAGCATCAGTTGCCAGGGCAAGCCCACAAGATGCAACATCTGCCTGCAGTTCTGATGGCCTCCTTTTCCAGCCAAGGCCATTTTGATTGACACCTCCCAGTTTTGGGGAGGTGACGGTGCAATAAAGACTCCAACTGTAGCCTTCCAGCAAGGATGTGATGACCAAGAGCTGTTCCTCCTCCAGAAACACCACTAAGAGGGCTCACCCTCTCAGTCAGGGCACATCAGCACCCAGATCTTCTCCCCCATCTGCCTGTGCTCCAAGGGTGCTCCCACAAGACAGGTGAGTCCGTGCTGACCTTGGACGTTCTCCGTGTTGCTGATGATGGTGTGCAGGGGCTCCTCATCCTTGCTCTCTGCTGCCTGCGTGCTGTGCATCCGGACAGCAGGAACACTGCTGGCAGGAACACTGTACCACAGGCACCCATGATGCAGTATTTGTCTTTGCAGACATGCTGCTCCTTTTGCTAGAAGACACAATTGAAAGCATTTCAGCATAAATCACCAGTATCAGCAGCAGGAGCACTCCTAAAAGGTTCCACTTGAGCAATCCCATGGGGAATTACACTGTCCCAGCAAGACTGAAGTTCCCTCACAAGCAAACACCCACCATTTCCCACTGGCACTGCCTTCACTGCACAAGAAGGGCTTTAGAGTGTCTCTTCTGAATTGAAATTCTAGCCAGAAGATGACAATTAGCAGCTTTCACATGGATTTAGTCTGTGAGGATTTAGTCTGCCTTGATTGCTGCAACCTGGCCAAGCTGAAGACAACAGGGAACACCAACTGCCACATTACCATCAGTGAAAACACAAGAGAAGCTGCCTGAACCTCCTGGAGATGCCTCTGCTGCACACACAGCTTCTCTGGATGCTGTGCTAACACTTATCAACAGGCAGACCTCTATGCCCCCAAACCTACCTCCTCCTGCTCACCCTCATCCCACCAAGAGTGACCATCTCCTTTACAGCAAACTCCAGCTTGCCCCATCTGGCCCATCAGCCAGCTCAGCAGTCACTTTATGACAACAAACATTTGGCCCTTGACTATCCAAGCACAGATAACAGAGCAAGGGATTACATCCTCCAACAAAGGCAGCACTGGGGGAAGCAGCACACATGGCAACAAAGCCATCAGCAGGCAAAACAAGAGACAGGGCACAAGTCAAGGACTGGGATTCCCAGTTCTCCTTCCATTTTTGCTCAGGTGAGCTGAACACTTCGTTGAAGGATGAAACAAACCCAAACCTGGTCACAAAAAGACCACCTACAGTACTCCAAGCCCTGTGCAAAGTCAGTTACTTGGTGTGGTTTCTGAGCTGCAGCAAGAACAGCCTGTGCCAGAGTGAGAGCCTGGAGGCTGTGGAGCTGAGCAGGCAGTGGGGCTGGGGACAGGCAGTGACTCAGCCTTCCCCAGCCCTACAAAGAACAGGGCAGAGGAGTGCCCATGCTGGCCTGGGCAAAGTAGGCATAATCTGGGTATGCACCAGAAAGGGCTGGAAGCAGTGGCAGGCCCAGGCATTTCTCACAGCTCACTCTGCTTGCAGCCTGATCCATCAAACAAGGGAAGTAGACAACTGTACACCCCAGACCTCTGAGAGGCTCATTTTCAAGGTGTCCTTTCTTCAGATGAGTGGGAACAAAACCACCCAAATGTTGAACTGAGACCCACTGCATGGTGAGAGTCCCTGCAGCACACCTGTGACCTCCCTAGAGGCCATCCACAGCCCTCCAGTCCAGGTCTTCTGCTGGGAGAACCCAGATCCCTCCTGAACCCTCCTCCACCTCATCACAGCCCTTGGGTTAACTCAGCATCCCAGCCCTTTCACCAATGTTTCGTTGTCCTCCAGCTCATCTTGGGAGGTCTCAGACTCCCTTCACAAGCGCTCTGCAAACCTCCTGCCCACCTTAGCAAGTGCCACAGCCAGTATGCTCAGAGAGCAAATCTTGCTGCTCCAGACCATAAGGCTGGGCTCTCACTTACTCCACATCACGTGAACACAACCCCTGAGCTTTAACAGTGCTTCTGGCTCCTGCCCCTCATCCCCAAGAGCCGATCGAGGAGGCTGTCAGTCCTCATTCCTCCTCCTCCTCCCAAAAAGCTTTGAATCGAGATCCACTTCGCCAGCCAGAAGCTTGAATTACTCCTCAGTCATTCTGCCCTTAAAGAAAAGAGCCCACAAATAGTTCTTAATGCACTGAACACCTCCCACACACATAACTGTTCACTCTCTCTGCGTCACAAACAGCTCTGCCGCATTATCGCAGGCTGCGTTCCTCAGCTGCCTCCTGCCTGCCAGGAGAGCAGCCCAGCTGGCTGGAGCAGAAAGCAGTGGAGAGCTCTCCCTGTGGCTGTCCACCCATCCAGCTTCAGAGAGAAAGGGCCTGAGGCAGCCCCAGGGTTCACATCCTTTATGTGTTTACAGCTCTGACGCTCGTGTTAGGGTGGGTGGCGTGGGTACTTCAAAGACTGCGCACTCGTGGGCCGGCCCGCGCGCACGCCTCCCGAACAGCAGCAACAGGAGGGAGTTTTGCTCCATCCTGGACTCTGGGATCCCAAGAAGCGGACCAGCAGCAGCTCTGTGCTAACCCTAAGGCCACTTCTGCAGGCAGCAAGACCCTGGAGCCAGCAAGCAGGCCACCCCCCCAGCCCATAGGCACTTGCTGACTCCAGAGCAGCCATTTATAGCCTCTTTACCTCTAAAGCACAACAATAAATCACTGCCCATCAACTCGCAGGTTATTTGGGGATTTGTGTAATGTTTGGTCTTATCATCTTTAATTAACAGCCAGGTAGAGACAAGGCTCATTATATGCAAGCTGCAGCTTCTTCAGCTTCTTTGTCTCCTGCTGAGCCCTTGCCTGGCCAGCAGGGAAAGGCTCCTGGCAATTCTGGGTATGAAACCACAGTTATCAGCACATAAAAGCTATTGAGAAAGTGTCTGCTGAGTTAACAGGGTAGAGAGACACCCATTATGAGCCCAAGAAACAGGCTCCTAAGACCATGAGACAAAAAAGGAATGGCTCTTGCCGCAGCTGCCCCAATGTGCTGGGGCAAACCAGGTCTTTTTCCATCAGGTCAATCAAATGCTGAGCTCCATCAGACTCCACATGGCTTCCTATTTGCATCACAGTCCCACCTGCACCCCAAGAGATGGCAGACACCCACACCGCTCTCCAACTTCCAGTTCTCTCTGAATCCTAAGGGATTCTCTGTATGGCCTTAAACACAGAGGACACACCAAGGACCCTTGGTCTCAGGGACTCCTTTCAACCCAGGCACTGGCATGCCTCAGGATGCCCAAGCGACCTCACCAAAACCAGCCTCTCCTGGGAGCGGGCTGCTGGGAGCCAAGCTGATCGGCAGGCAGACATTTGGGGTGGGAAATCGAGCACAAAGCAGCAGGCAGCTCAAAACAAAGAGAATTTGGGTCAGCAGAAATTACCATAACAGCTTGATCACTGTGCAGTCGTCAGCCTGAGGACACGCCTGCACAGCGGAGCACTTGCAACAAGCTGCTTCCAGCTCAGATCTCACTAGAGGAGAAGGCTCTTGAGCTGGGCACCAGGTCCTGGGAGAAGAGTTCCTGATCCTGTGACTGATCTGCTCACACCAATGCATCCCCCAGAAAACCCTGCATCACCTTTGGCATTGCCAGAACCAAGAGACAACACTGTCAGCTGCACAGCCGAAGGGAAAGGATGGCTTACCCCAAAGCCAGGGATCTCCACCTGCGTCTGAGTGAAGGGAAATCACCTCCTGCCTCTCCTGCTTTACTTCCACTCCACACAGCTTCTGCTCACCATTTTTTCCCTGATGGACCTGGGCAACAGATCGAGGGATAGAACTCTGTCTCTGCTGGTGCACACCTAACCCATAGGAGGCACACAGCTTCTTCCTCAGTCACAGACATAAGAAGCCACTGGGGATTTCTGTGGTGGAAGAACTGAACTGCCCAGACAGACCCAAGTGGCACTTGGTGGCACAATAAATCTAACAGTGTGACCCTGATAGTGACCATATTTGTTACATGATTTCCTCTGTCATAGAACCCACAGGGAAACCACAGACCACACTGACAGCCTCCAAATCTGTCCATTAAGAGCCAGACAACAGATTAGGAGGTGCTGAGCACAGGATGTGCTACTCACAGATAGAGGCAGGAAGCTCCTCACCATGCTTCAGCTACCAACAGCTCCTGAGCACATCTCCTGACCCACACCTCAGTAAGACAGCACAGCCTGGAAACCAGACCACAGGGCTCGGAATTTCTCACCCCTCAGGCTTTTCAGCTCTTAGATGAAATCCTGAGTGCACCCCTGGGAAACACAATTCCTTTGGGCTCATCTGTCAGGCTATCTGGAGCTGGAATGGCCAGAGAACAAGAATGCCAACTTCTGCTGCTCCTTTCCCAGCACCCAGCTGACCTGGACATGCTGTTTAGCCTATAGGAGTGAGGACAGCAACTTGGATATGCTATATACCCTGTATGAGCCAGGAGACGAGCCTGGATGTGCTATGTAGCCTATGTGCACTACTAGGTTAACCTGAACATGCTGTACACCCTACAGGAGGCAGGAAATAAAACTGGACCTGCATGAGCCAGGACAACATGGACATACTATGACCTGAACATGCTGTAAGCCCTCTATGACACGATCCTGGGCATGCTGCACACCCTATACAAGCCAGGACATCAACCTGGACAGCCTACACACGCCAGGAGATGAATCTGGACATGCTACGTGACCTGCATGAGAGGCTGCATACCCTGTATGAGCCAAGAGATGAACTCGGATATGCTATATGAGATGAACACGCCACACACCGTACAGGAGCCAGGAAACAAACGTGAACCCAGTACACGACCTGAAGCAGCTAGGTGCCCTGAGCCAGGCGATGACCCTGCACATGGGACACACCCCGGATGAGCAATACGAACTCCTCCCTGCCGCTCGCAGCTGCCGTTCACCGAGCGAGCGGGGCTCTGGCAAGCAGCTTCCCAAGCTGGCGGTCAGTCCCAGCGGGCACTTCGCCTCCCGCCTTTTTCCTCCAAAGCCTGCTCTGCGGCTAGGCCCAACCGCGTGAAGCCTCACTGCTTGTGCACACACGGCCCCGGGGAGTCACCACCTCCCCAAGGACGGAACAGGCCCGGAGGGGCGAAGGACCGCGTGGGCCGGCGGTGCTGTAGCCTAGGGCGAGCCACGGGGTGCCCGGCTGCCGCCTCAGCCCGTCAGGGCCCACTCCCGCCTCACGCCGCCCGCCCCAGGACCCCCGTCTCCTTCACGGGCCTGCGGCCCCCGGGGCCCGCCGGGCTCACAGTTGGCTCCCGCCCGCCCGGTCACGGCAGCGCAGTGGCGCGGCGGGGCCGGCCCAGCTCACCTGAGACCGCCCGCGGCCCGGGCCGGGCCCCGGCCCCGGGGCGCAGGAGAGCCGCAAGGCACCGCCCCCGCCGCACCGCCGCCGCCATGCCGCGCGCTCCCCGCCGGCGCCCGCTGATGGCGTCACGGGACCGGGCGCGCGCGCGTGACGCCGCGCTGCTCCCTCAGGCCACGGCAGGGCCCGCTCCGGCCTGGGCTGCCCGCGCAGCCTCCTCGGCCCCGGGCCCGGCTGCAGCCTCCCGGCAGGCGCTGTGCCGCACGCCTGTCTGCACGCACATGCCCCCTCCCCTCGCATGGCGCTCCACCCCGTGCCGCTCTCCTTGCCCCCCACCCCTGCAAGGGGGTTGCGCCCGGAGCACCTGCAGCGCAGCTCCCTGGCTGCCGCCGCGCCGGCTCCCTCCGCGCTCGGGTCGGCCTGGCTCACTTCAGCAGCAGCGAAGCAGACCCCAGCCTGCGCCAGGGGCTCGTTCTGCTGTGGGTTTTCAGGGCCCTCTTTATACATCTTACAACAGGGGTGGCAACTGTGGCCGTCGAGTCCAGGACACCACTTACAAGCCTTTACTCTTCTGATGTTTAAAAATCCCACGTTTATTGTACCCTGAGACCTGTTAGCAACGGGAACCCAGACGCGTTACGAAACGAGCCTCCTCTGCTCACACAGACACCCGTGAAGGGATCTCACAGCTAACGGGGGAGTCCATTTCGTGCAAGAGGTTCTGCCAGGCGCTCCGCACAGTATGTCTCACCCAGCTTCCCCACGGAAGGGGCTGAGGGCCAAGGAAAGCCTGCACCAGACTGGAGCTGCCCTCAGGAGGACCCCTGTGCCACACTCCAGCCAGGCTCCTCTACTTGACTTTGGGCTGCTTGCTTATTCTCTCCTTTTCCCATTTACCTGAAATTCCTTATCTCCTGGGGAGCAGTCAGAGTGTAGATCACCAAGATCTAAAGGTCTGAGGTACTGGAGAAAGGCTGTGGATGGGGCAGGGCGAGAGGGAAAATAAACTACTCTGCTGAGAGCTGAATCTGGAACGTGGGTGAGAGCAAAGCCTGACCTCAATGAACAGTGCAGCTAAAAATAGCAGCTAAGCAGGCCTCATTTCAGTGAGCACCAACCCCTTCCAGACAGAGAAGATAACAGCCTTCAGGAGGGAACCACAGCCACCTCAGAGACAGCTCTGTAAGGCCTAGGCTCAGGGGAGCTCGCTGGAGAAGCTATAGATGCAGCTCACCCGTGCAGCTTGTCTGTGTGACTGCTGATCCACTCACATGCAGAGGAATTTGTGCCATGCTGGATGTTATGGATTAGGTGTTTGCCTTGCTCCAGCTAGGCTGCATTTCCACCTGGAACCAACCCCAGCCTCTTCTTGAGGTTCCCTCTGCTGTGGCCAAATGACTTTCAAACACTTCCCTTCTGCAGCTGTGTGCATTGCTGCCTCCAGCTGACTTGATGCCACAGCACTCCCGAGAGTTGCTGTGCCATGGCACTATACCAGAGCTCTTGTACCTGCTGTGAAACACCCGAGTCGTCCTCCTGCCATGAATGTGCTTTAACTGTTCATCCACGAAGCGTGTTCCTGCTTGGCCCTGCAGGGAATCTGGTGCAGACTCTCCCCCAGGCTCACGTCGATGATCCAGCAGTTGGCACTGACAAGCTTCAGTCGCTGCCCCAGCAGCATGCTGTGGGCAGCAGAGCTCTCCCTGCTCCCCAAGTAAAGATTCCAGCTGTGGAGAGGAAGCACAGCTGCCCCCTGCACCTGTGTGCTCTGCTGTGGTCTTCCAGCTTGAGTGGCTGCTCCATCTTCACTGCACTCATAAAAGCAGGGACTACAACTTGCTTTGGAAGTAGCACTTGGTGCCCACCCAGATCACCTGTAAGCCATTAACTGCTGTCATGTGCTGCTGTACACTGCTGCTGACCCGAAGGAAAGTTGTGCTGCTATGACTGTGGACAAGGACCCCTGCTGGCTTCCAATGGGGCTCCTGTCCCCAGCTCTTTGGCATCCACTGCACCCCTGGTAGAAGGGCTCCTCTCCCTCGTCCCGCTCCAGTGGTCAGACTCTTACCCCTTTGCTCCAGTGTATCCAGGTGTAAGACCAAAGCAAGGAATGCTGAGGATGGATTTCTGGTCTGGTGGACCAAGGAGCAACTGAGAAAGTCAAGTTCAGCTGGTGTGTCTGTGGCAAGAAGAAACACCTCAGAGCCTGCTGTGGTAGAAGGCAGGAGAGCCAGCAGCAGAGTGGAGCATGGCAGACAGCTGGAGAAACGAAGAGCAGAGGACCAAGCTGTTCAGATTTAAGTGCCGCCACCTCCTCCAGAATTCACTTAGGGGGAGGGTGGTAGCCAGCCTGCTGGTGATAAAGATCCTGCACCAATTAGTTGCCTTATCCATTCTCATTTCTGGGATGCTGTTCCTTATCAGCAGTACCTCCCCATCCAAACGCAAGGCAAGAACCAAGGACCTGAAAAATGAGATGCCCATCCAGTCTTCAGATGTGCTCAATTTTCTCTCAACACCCAAAAGAGACTGATGTGCAGCTTTCTGAAGCTGCAGGGGCTGTACACCAATCCTCATCTCTAGCTCTGCACATCCCTTCTCTCCCTGGTAAAACACCTGATCTAAACTGCTCCAGCAAGCTGGGATTAGCAGAGCTCAACCTATACCTTGTTCCACATTCTCAACATACTTCAGCTTGTACTTAAAACACTCCGGTATTTGCTTTCCATCAGGCTTTTTCTCCACTCTTCCCCAGGAGCAGGAACCCAAGTGAGCTGCAGCCTGAGGGCCACATCACCACCTCTGTGCTCCAAGCAGGACTCTGCTTACCCACGTCCGGAAGCGGTGCCGCTGGCTTTGAAATGGAGGCTACTTAAAGGTATTAGTGAGGTAGGACTGAGCGCAGTTATCTTAGCCCTGCTGCCAGGCTCTGCCGATCCCAGCGGGCAGCAGCCAAGGGGAACCATCCTTCAATCCAAGCAATTTTACCAGCTTTTATTAGAAACACCAGCACATTTCAAGTTTCCTCTTTTTGATCACAAATATAGTATTTTTCCTCTTTTTTTTTAAGTACACAGCATGAGACACAGCATCAAGGCTTTCCCTCTTTTGGGTTGGTTGGTTTGTTTTTTTTACAGCAATTTCTTTTGGACAAGCTCTGGGTTAGTGTTCACTGACCTCACCCCAGCCCCAAATTCTGACATCTTGAATTGCTGAAGACACGTTGGGTGGGCAGATGAATCCGATGGCAGTGAAAGTGGTACAGCAGGTCAAGAGTTGGCAAGGAGAGTTGAAGCAGAGACCCTCTACAGTTAAGAACAGCCACACGGCGTGCCCACACGCTGCTATTCACAGCACGGGCATGAAAGTGCAGATCAATCATTAGCTCTTCTCCCCCTCAGCCCCCAGCACCGTTCCTGGGAGCAGGTGAGGCTGGAGGGAACGATGACTCCAGGTGAAGGCCACGTGTGCCCGGTGCTCCCCGCCGGAGCAGCAGCTGGGCCAGACAGCGCACGCTGGGTTTGCTGCCACTCCCACTAGCGAGAGGCCTCCAGGTCTGAGCGATGGCGCTTGAGGCTGGCTGGGGCTCTGAGCTCACACCTACGCTGGGGAAAAGCTTCCCTGGACGCTTTAAGTCCTAGGAAGCAATTCGCTGACAGAGGGCTGGGGGGACGTGTCCCAGGGCCATGGTGGCAGGATATTAAAGGGAACATGGACATGATTTGTTATTTTTTATTCCACAGAAAACCCTCAAATCTAGACTCAGCGTTAACAGCAGAAAAATAGTGTTAAAGTCAATAGGTTCATATTTTACTGTAGACTAAATAAATTAGCCTAGAATTAACTCAATACTCTCTATTTCCCCTCTCATTGGTGATCCTTCTCTAAAGTAACGCAGTTTGTAAAAAGCAACAGCTAGTAAATAATTTATTCCAGTTATGGCTGAACCCCTGCAAGTATTCCAGGTGTGGGCACCGCTCCACTCCCCTTCCTCCTCTCCTCTCCCTGCAGAGGGAAAGCTCTCGCTACCAGGTGTGGGGAACCAGACCCTCTCCCTAAGGAGTCGCTGCAGGAACCAGGCCGCTCCTGCGGCCGTCTCCGGCTGGGCGTTCGTTGCTATGTCTTACAAAGAACATGATCCAAAGGACACGCACACACACGCACACAAAAAAATAATAATAATAATAAGATAAATAAATAAAAAAAAAAGAAACCAAAAAACCAAAACCCAAACAAGGAAGAAGAAACAAAACAACCCCAAACAAACAAAAAAAAAACCAAACCCCTTTAAACATTCTTACATGGATTTTCTTTTTTCTTAGTTTTTTTTTCTTGTTTTTTTTTTTTTTAAAGAACAGAATACATGTTAAAAACTTCCGTCATTTATATCAATTTTAAGCAATACTTTATATACAATGGGAGAAAAAAACCAAAAAAAACAACAAACCCACCCCCCACCCCCAAAAAAAAAAACCAAACAAACCAAAAACCAAACAAAACCCCCCAAAGAAAAGACATGCATAGTCCAAATACAATGTTGAAAACAGCATTTTTTTTTTCTCTCTTTTTTTTTTTTTTTCTCTTTTTTTTTCCATAAACAAAAAAATAATAACCCCCCCCCAAACACTAAGTGTTAATACCATGTACATGGATTCAAGAAGGACCACCCTTGTTTGTTTGTCTGTTTGTTTGTTGTCTGTCTGTTGCACACAGTTTATTTAACAACAGGCTATTGTAAGTAAGAAACGAGTTTTGTCGGTTTGTGGTTTGCCGTTGGTTTGGTGTTTTTGTTTCGTTTGCGTTCTGGCGGTTGTATTTTGTTTTTTTTGTCGGCGGTGGTTGGTTTTTTTTTGTGGTTTTGTTATTTTTTTTTTTACCATTCTATACAGTGATTGAATCTTCTTGGAATTGTTTGTTTGGTTTTGTTTTTTTTTTTTCCTTTTTTTTTGTTTTTGTTTTTTTTATTTTCCCCTCTTATTTATAAGTAATTATAGCGCTTGCATGATTTACACTAGAATTGCTTCTCCTCATTTCAAGTTTCACACAGAAGAAAAGAAAGAAAAGAATGCTTCTTCTCTATTCAAATCAGCACGGCCTAAGAGTGATCATCCCTAGGTTGGTTTGTTTTTTTTTTTTCCGTTTGTTCTTTTTTGTTGTTCTTTTTTTTTTTCTTTTTTTTACATTTTTTTCTTATAAAAACCAGTTTTTGTTTGTTTGTTTGAAATCAGAGAAACAAAGCAACAATTTCTACATCTGCAAGACAAAAGGGGGGGGGGTTGGCGCTGGCCAATGTGTGGTGGTGTGTGCAAGAGTCACTTCCTAGCCTCCCAGGGGTAATACTTCAAACGTCTGCAGAGTTCTCACTTATAGAAAACAAAATCTTCCCAGCGACGTGGCGAAGTCGCCGGGGGGCTGACATTAGAAGGTTGCATTATTTCAGGAAACAGTTTCTGAATATTACTTTTTTTTTTTTTTTTTTTCTCTCTCCTCCTTTTGTGGTTTTTTTTTCTCCTTTTTTTTTTTTTTCCTCTTCTTTTTAAACTCAAAACGTTTAAAGTCTTGAAAATACAAATAAAAAATATTGAATAGAATGAAGTTGGTTTCCCCTACTTCCCCCGCTGCCCCGCCCCCATTAAAATAAACATTTAAAAAAAAAAATAATTAAAATGAGCCAACAGCAACAAAAAAAAAATAAAAAAAAAAAAGGAAAAAAAGTAAAAAAGTAAAAAAAAAAAAAAAAGAAGCCAAAAAGAAACCCAAAACAACCCCCACAAAAAGAGAGCAGAAATTTTAACCGCCTGGTGTTAACAAAAAATATATATTCTTTGTATTGTTTGGTTTTTTATTGTGGTTTTCTTTTTGTTGTGGGTTTTTTTTTCCCTCTTCCCCCCCCCCCTTTTTTTTTTTCTCCTCTCCTTTTTCCTTTCTTTCTTTTTTTTTTTTTTTTTTTTTTTTTTTAGTTAAACAGCAATTCGTTCTTCCACGTGTAGGAAGCAGCAGTTCCATCTAGGATTCGAAACAACCCAGATGTGTCTGAATTTTTCAGTACAAAATGTCCAAGAACGCGAAAAGAAACAACAACCAAAAAAAAAAAAAAGGGAAAAAAAAAAGAAGAAGAAAAAAATACAACCAAAAAGGAAAAAAAGAAAAACAACAAACAAAACAAAACAAGAACCCAAAAAAAAAAATAAAAACAACCCCTTCCACCCCCCCTCCCCAAAAAAAAATAAAAGTGATGCTCCCATAATGCTACAAACCCTCCACAAATTTTTCTAGCGTGTCCCCGGTGGTGTCACCGACCAGAGACAATTCGTTAGACAACGCACTCCTGCTGGGGGTGTTTAGTTGTGGAAGCATTGCACTCTGTTCGGGGTTGCCCAAGTGTCCCTGATCCATGGAGCTAGCCATAGTAACTGCGAGTCCTGGGTGGGGGGAACCAGTCTGAGGAGAGACGTGGTGCGGCGACGGCTGGGGCTGTATCCGGGGTGACGGGCTGGAATGTGGTGGCTGGGACTGGGGACGGGGAGACTGAACGGGTGCCGGGGAGCGCACCTGGTTGCTGAGGGAGGTGGCGATCTGCTGGCCTGGGAGATGAGACGCCTGCGCTTGTCCTGAGAGCATGTGCTGCTGTGGGCTCATGGGGTTGGGCTGCCCAGGGGACCCTATCTGCTGTTTCATCTGCTGCTGTTGCAGGATCCGCTGCTGCAGCGCTTGCTGGATGTTGGGGGTGCCGTCGGCCCCCATGCCGGGCTGGCCCATCTGGTTCAGCTGTCCCATCTGAGCCATCTGTCCCATGGAACCCCCCTGTATCGAGAGGTGCTGCTGCATCCGCTGCTGCTGCATGGCCTGAGGGTACCCTCCTGGTCCTTGCGGCTGCTGGAACTGGTTGTGTCCCGCCATCCCTCCTGCCATGCCAGCCCCTCCTTGCTGCTGCTGCTGTTGCTGCTGCTGCTGCAGTAGCTGCCGCCGCAGGATCTCTCTGTACTGTGGGCTCATGTTGGCCATGCTCGGGTTGTGTCCGGCGTTCATGATGTTGATCGCTTGTCCCTGTGGGTTCATAGCTCCGATCCCTTGCTGCTGGGGAGGAACGCTGGGTCTCTGCACTCCTGCCTGCATCGCATTCATGTTCTGCAGCCCCGCCTGGGCATGCATGCCTGGCTGCTGCATGCCAGTCTGTGGCTGCTGCATCCCGGGCTGTGGCTGGATGCCCGCCTGCGGCTGCATCCCAGGCTGGTTAGCCACGTATTTGGCTGTTCTTTGCTTTATAAAAGCTGCCATAAGCTGAGGGTTGGATTTAAGGATATTAAGAACCTGCTGTTGCTGCTGCGGAGAACTGGGCGATTTCAAGGTCCTCAGTAAGTCCTGAAGTGCATTCGGGGGGATGCTCCGTGGCGGCTGCTGCACGCCCGGCATCCTCGGCCCAGCCACGGCTTGCGGCGTGGCCATGGGCATGACCGGCCTGGCCATGCCTGGCTGCATCGGCTGCTGCTGCGGCATCGGGGGCGACTGCCACTGTCCCGGCTGCATGTTGGACATCACCGGCCCGCCGACGGGGTTGGGCCGCTGTACATTCATGCCGACCTGCTGCATCTGGTTCACTGAACCCACTGTTGGGTTTACGAGCCCTGGGCGACCAGGAGGCAAACCATTGTTGATGTTGTTGACCCTGTAGAGCTGCTGCTGCTGCTGGGCAGCTTCTCTCTCGATCTGCCGAGCTGCTTCCACAGCGGCTGGCGGAGGCTGAGCCGGAGGTGGAGGGGCGGAGACCGGGTTTGCAGGTTTTCCTGTAGAAACAGTAGTAGGGGGCTGAGTTCTGGAGACGCTGGGGAAGCCAGCCGGTGACATACTTACAGGGGATGGCTGGGGCTGGGGAGGAGGCTGCGGTGTTTGCGGCGTACTTGGCTGCTGTGTGGGGGTACCAGGCGTTGCTGAGGTAGGAGAAGGCAAACTTTGCTGAGGCACGTTTCGGGTGTTCATGGTAGCCATCCTTCTGCGCATGAGCTGAGCCTGCTGCAGGCGGTGCTGGATCTGCTGCTGGCGGAGTTTGTGTTTGATATTGAGACAGAATGGCACGGGGCATTTGTTCTCTTGGCAGTGTTTGGCATGGTAGCAGCAGAGAGCTATGAGCTGTTTGCACACCGGACAGCCTCCGTTGGTCTTGCGCTTGCAGCCCTTGGTGTGCTGCACAACCCGTTTCATCTTCTGGCAGGATGGCAACGAGCAGTTGGCGTTGCGGCACTGACAGGCGTGGACGAGGGACTGAATGCAGCGCTGGATGCTCAGCCGGCGCGACTCCTGGGGGCTCTTCGACTGCTGCTCTCCTTGGCTGTTGCTCTCATCATCCAGGCCCAGGCCCCACTTAACCATCTTGTGGTCATGGCTCTTAGTGTTGTAGCAGTTAATGCAGAGGTCGTAGTCCTGAAAGCAAAGAAAAACCCAGAGTTCAGTCATCTACAGAGCACTTAACCGCATCAGCCAAAGAGCAGAAGAGTGAGAGTGGTGGTGAGTGTGCCACACGAGCCTGCTGGGGAAGCACGCTTGGGGTTTCAGGGGGTGCAAACACACAGAACAAATCCTAGAATGGGTTGGGTTGGAAGGGACCTTAAAGATCATCTAGTTCCAAACCCCCTATCATGGGCAGGGACACCTCCTAGATCAGGTTGCTCAAGGCCCCATCCATCCTGGCTTCAAACACTTCCAGGCTTAGAGTCTCCACCACTTCTTTGGGCAATCTGTTACAGTGCCTCACCACCCTCATGGGTAAGAATTTCTTCCTTTCTGAACCTCCCCTCTTTCAGTTTAAAGCCATCAACCCTTGTCCTGTCACTGCATGTCCTTGTAAATAACTCCCTCTCTACGTTTCTCTCAAACTCTGAACGCTGGGTGTGTAATAAAGCTGGAGTGCTTCAGAACACTGAAAGGCCACCAGCAGGTCTCCCTGAAGCCTTCTCTTCTCCAGGCTGAACAACCCCAACTCGCTCAGTCTGGCCTCACAGCAGAGGGCTTCCACCCTCCTGCCATTGCTGTGGCCTCCTCTGGTCCCACTCCATCATGTCCAAGTCTTTCCTGTCCTGAGGACTCCAGTGATGACCCCAATACCATGGCAGGGGCGGTCTCAACAGAGCAGAGAGGCAGAATGTTTTGTAGAACCTCTAGAGTGACCCTTAAATCAAGCACAAGCTTCATGCTAAGACACTTACCTGAAAACCTGCTCTCACCCCCAGGTTTTCACTGCCCTGTCCTTTTTTGCTGGAGGAAGGACACTTCTTTACATGAAGTACTCTGAAGAAACCTAAAGCCATACCTCCTTCCACCACTTCATTCCCCTAGTGTGCAGGATCCATTTCCTGCAGCCTTGCCTCAAGAAGTCCTGGTCAGTGCTCTCCTCATAGGGATTAATTAAGACCTTTCTACCACATGCCTGGCAATAACTTGCAGTGTGAAAACCAGACTGCACTTACTCAGTTTTTTTTTTCCTTGTGTTCAGCTACAGGCAGAGGTCATCACAAGCCCTCTGGAGGCCAACTTCTCCTCAAGTCCACCAGTATAACTCCATGCATAATTGCTCTCTAACACAGTTCAGTGGAAGTGATCCATGCTGATCATTAAAAGTATTGAGCCAGGTTAGGAAGCAATTAGTTAGTGTGATCTGAAGGGCAAGAAACCACTAATGCTGGGCCAAAAGGACAATGAGAAAGTTGTGGCAGCCTCTTTCCCCAGCTCTGTGGCAGCCTGGACACACCTGGCTTCTCTCCTTACAGCATGAATAAAGCAGAGCAAAAGCTGCCTGGCAGAAATATGCAAACTCTCTCATGGACATTTATTTTATGTGGCTGTGACAGTGCCCTGCAGATTCAGATGAGGCTGATGCCATCACACCCTACCACCTAGCCCTAAAGTTCTTCAAAATTAAGTTAAACACTTGTCTGTGCAGAGGAGCCATAGCGAGATAAATGATGCAGCAGGAGCCATTCCACAGAATCACAGAATCCCAGCATGGTGGGGGCTGGAAGTGACCTTTTGAGATTATCCAGTCCAGCCCCCTGCTAAAAGCAGGGGCACCCACAGCAAGCTTGCCCAGAATCACAATGTCCAGCTGGGTTTGGAATCTCTCCAGAGAAGGAGACTCCACAACCTCTCTGGGCAGCCTGCTCCAGGGCTCCAGCACCCCCACCCCAAGAAGTTTCTACTCCTGTTCAGGTGGAACCTGCTGGGTTCCAGTTTGTGCCCACTGCCCCTTGTCCTGTGCCTGGGCACCACCGATAAAGAGTCTGGCCCCATCCTCTTGCCCCCACCCCGATCCTTTAGCTCTTGCTGAGCACTGATCAGATCCCCTCTGGGGCTGCTCTTCTCCAGGCTCAACAGCCCCAGGGCTCTCAGCCCTTCCTCCTCACAGATGCTCCAGGCCCCTCAGCATCTTTGTAGCCCTCAAGAGTACTGAGGGCTTTCCATGTTGAGAAAACAGAAACTCCTTCCAGAAGAAGAGGTATTTCAACAGCAGTAGTCACCTTCCCTCAAGGCCTAGCAGCCCTTTGATCAAGACAGGCTGCATTTGGAGGAACTTTGGGCAACAGGAAAAAAAAAAATTAAAAACAATAAAATCAAGCTTGGCTGTGGGGCAAGAGGGCACAGAAGTGTCTGGTGACAGACACCTACCTCACAGACAGTGCAATGCCACCTTGTTTCCACGTGATGTTTGCACTCATTGCACGTGTAGACGAAGCGATCCTGCCCTTGGGTGTGCAGCTCCACCAGCATGCAGAGCGTGGACCACTTGGAGCGGCGGAGCGAGGAGAACTCCCAGTGCTTGTCTCTGGCTAAGGTGAGGAAGGCATCTCGTCCATCCATCAGATCACAGCTCAGTAATGGATCGGGGTCCACGATGGGAGGCAGAGTGTTAATTACAGGCCCAGCATGTAAATGAATCACAAAAAAGACCTGCAGATAAATGGGGGGGGAAGAAACATCAAAGAGGTTAGATAATCTTGCAGGAGAGAGCCCATTGGCCTGTTACAGTAGTGGTGTTCTACAAATGTTATCTAATTAACTTAGTTGAGGCTAATCTCTTCCACTGGGCTGTTACACAACAGGCAAGATTCCAGTGCAATCACAAGCTTTGCTCCTCTTGATTTTTCAGCTCTGAACTCCATCATGCCTGGATTTACAGGAATGAAACCTTCTGTTTAGGCAGCATGTTTAGACAGTACCTCTTTATGCTTCTCCATAGTGGCATATAGCTTCTGGGACAGATCATTGGACACATTTGGCATGCTGGGTTTCTTCTTGTTAGCTCTGCTGATGCTGCTCTTATTCTTGTTGGTTTTTTTGTTGTTCTTCTTCTTGGCGTTTTTGCTGTCTCCCTGGCTCCCCTGCAACGAAGGCGGAGGAAAAGATGTTACACTCCCATTCACTGCAGCTGAAAGGGAACACCTCTGCTGGCACTAACAGAGCTTGGTTCCAGCTCCTGCAAATCACTGTGTTAAATATATCCCACCTTCCAGGAAAAAGCCAAAGCCAAACTGGCAGGGAAATTCAAACACTGTTTAAAAATAGATTTTTCAAGCCTGCCTATACATTAAGTAGCAATAATAATAACAACAGTCATTCCTATCTCACACTTGTTTTTCCTCCTTCTCCAACACTGCCCTTCAACCTCTGCTGCTTGCTTTACAAGCTCTTGTTGATATTTGATAGCAAAATGAGTTACAAATAAAATGGACTTAAAAAAAGGAAGTCTTATCCAGAAGTGCAGTGTTTTGCTTTGTGGTGCTTCTAGGGTTCCACGTGCTTGCTGGAGCTCTGATGTAATGCTGGTTCATTTGTTTTCATTGAGTGTAATTTGGGCTAGACAGAAAAAAAGGCAGGATTCAAAACTAACACAATACATTTTTCTCCATGCTGGAGACTTACAGCTGCTTATGAAACTGAAATGAAAGACATATTCAAATAATCCCCCCAAACCTCTACTTGTGCCCAAGTTACAACAACACAGACCACAGTGACCATAACCTGTGAGAGGCTAGTAAGGAGAGTAAAAAATAGCAGATGATGCTATTTAGATGGCCTGGGAAAACAGAAATAACTTTTAGACTTCTTGTATCTTGGAAAAAGAAAAGCCCAAGGCCTCAGCAGGGAGCTCAGCACTCAGCAGAACCCCTCCCCAGCTGCCAGAACAGTGGTTATCACAAACACTAAAAATAAGCTGCTGAAACACTCCAATATATATTTTTATGTATACACACCCAAGAAAGCTCCATGAACACTATGTGCAAGCACACACAGGGCCTTATTATCCACAACCACATCTGCTCAAAGAAAACAAGAATGTTCCACCTGAAGAGAGCAATTCTACACATGGGCTGTTGCCACGCTTCCATGCCATTAATTGGGCTGGGATAGGAATTCCCTGCCCAGTCCTGGGTTTTCTGTAACTAATTTTGTGACCTTTCTGACCACATCTATTTGGAAATTAAAAGGACACTGGTTTACAGGAAACCAGACAGAGCTCTAAGTGATCTGAAGGTGTTCAGAAATGAACCTACTCTGCTTGCTTCACCCGAATATTTCCTCATGCCCTGCTGGAAGTCAGGGATGCCTTTATTTGCCTATATACTCCAGAGCACCACAGAACCATGGAATCATTAAGGCTGGAAAAGACCTCCAAGATCAGAGTCAACCATTAACCCAACACTGCCAGGTCACCACTCAGCATCACATCTACACAGTTCTGAAACTCCTCTAGAGATGAGGACTCCACCACTGCCTTGGGCAGCCTGGGCCAGGCCTTGACAACCCTTTTGGAGAAGAAATTGTTCCTCATGCAACCTAACCTCCCCTGGGGCAACTTGAGGCTGTTTCCTCTCATTTTGCTGTTTGTTACCTGGGAGAAGAGACTAACTCTACTCCAACCTCCTTTCATGGAGTTGTAAAATCAACAGAGATTTTAACATTGAAACACCACAAGGAAGAACAGACAAACTTAGCTAGTGGCATAAATTTTAAGCCTTCTTTCTACTCCACTTTCAGCATGCCAATACTTGGTCAACTGTACAAAGCTATTATGAAGTGTTTCAAGAAGCTGTGAAGTTGTTTCTGCGCTACTGCTTTTGCTAGCATCTCATACAGCCAGCCAGGTTTGCCAGAGATGCTGACCACACCATTACTGAGCGAGCCTTGTCCCTTCAGAAACATCTTCAACAACTTCTGAGTATTTGCCACTTCTTCAGACCCCATTTAGCTGATACTCATGGCACGTGCTGACTTTTAAGCAGCTTTCTCTCCACATAAAGTCTAGGTCTAAGAACTTCAGAAAAGACACACTCAGCACCATCTCCGAACAAACCAAAGTGCAAAGACTGAGATCTCCACTACTGGGCAGAGTTTCCTCCATAAAGTGACACAAGTTCAGGTGGCTGTATTGGAGAAGTTCTCATGCTAGTAATTTCACTCCTTTCCCTGAGCAAAGACAACACTACTGCACTGTTTGTTGGATATCTGGATGCCACCTTCAGCAAGCTGGATGCAGATTTTGTTCCCTCAGTACCTCGAGTGACACCAATGGCATTAAGCAGGAACAGAAGGACATCAACAGCCACAGCTGCACCATCTCACTTTAGGCAGAGCACTGTTTCATGGTGAGCTCTTCTGAGCTTTTGAACACACTTTTTCTCCCATCTTTGGAAGCAAAGGCTTCTGCTGGTGTCTTCACTGGAAGGGCCGGCTCTGAGTTATTGACAGTGATACTCATAGCAGAAGAGGACTGCACCTGCAATCCCAAGCCTTCTCTTCCAATTACTTTCATACTGTTATGTTTGTTGAAGTATTTCAGTATGGAAAGTTAAATTCAGAAAGAACAAGGTGAAAACCATTAACTTCATGGTTCCATAGAACACACAGTAACAAACTACATTGCTTTGAAGGAGCTGCTAAGGTTTAGTAAGAAGAAACCTTCTGACATAACAGAACTGATGAATCAAGGTCCATCACTGCACCTCCATCACACGGAATACACACTGTATGCAAATTGTCATGGCATGGAAGCTGAATGCAGACTTTCCCCAGTTAAAGCTTTTGGTTCCACCTCAATCTGCCAGACTACTACACTTGTTTTCATAACACCTTGCTGCAAATCACAAGCAGAAGGGACAATATAAAAGTGGTCAGAGCATTTACAGATGAAAATCAAGACAGAAATAAAAATGAATAATGACATTCTGGCCAGGACCTTGAAAAAAGTCAAGTTGTTGGGGTTTTTGGTTTGGTTCTTTCTTATACACAGAAGGAGAATGCTGCTGAAGGAACATCAGCATCAGGATCAATGTTTCACACCGAAGCAAAGCTTGCAATAAATACTTTCAAATTTCAGCCCCCTGCTGTCACAAACAGCTACAAGAATCTGCTTCAACAACAGCCACATTTCATTCAGCTTTGCAAAATGTAAACACTGAGGTGATTTGTGAAACTGAGAACCAAAACCCAAATAACTGCAAGCAGGCAGAGCAATCATGATGCAATCCAAAAGCAGCCTTATGCATTTCTCTGAGACCAGAGATGCTGAACTGACAGAACTGACTTCTGATTCTGTTAAGTAAGTGACAAGCCACCAGTCTCTTTGTTATCCAAGAAGGAAACCAGGAATGCAGGTAAAGGAGATCTGATTTAACACCTGACCTTCTCTAGTCTGCTGGATGTGAGCTTTCTAGTTTATTAAAGTGGATCTGAAGTTAATTCACCTCTGTTGTTTCACTAGCTGCAGTACTTTCTTCCTTTTTTCTTTCCTCTTCCTCCTGTTCCAGCTCCTTAATGCTTTCTTCCAGCACATTAGGCCAGAAATCACCTTCGAAGTAAGGCAGCTCCTTGGCACTTGTCAGCCTGTCCTCAGTTGCTTGTTTGAAGATGTCCTGTTGGGAATATTGCACAACACCAAGAGTAAACCAAGAGCACCAAGAGAGAGAACCAGACATGATCCAGTACTACCCTGAGTACACCTCACAGCTCCTGCCAGGCCTCCTTTTCTGGGTACAGCTCAAAACTGGTCTGGTAATGTTGGTAACAGTCCAGCCCCTGCTTATTAGACAGCTCTGAGGCCCTCCTGAACCTCCATGATGCAATCAGTTCATGTTCCTAACACAATGGGAGAGACTAAGATACCCTTGGAGAACATAACAAACCCTCCCTGGTCATGACACCAAAGTCTACACCACTCATTTTTTCCTGCACTGTTCCTGGACAAGAGCAGGAACTGCTCTAGTGACAGCAGAGGTGTCTCACCCAGCCCTTCCCCTTACAAACCCTCAGTCTGTAAGCGGTGGGTGCACGTCTGGGCTGTGATCATAGGTGCAACAGGCCTGGTAACTGCAAGAATTGCTGAAGGCACCATTCAGGATCTGCAGACAGGAATATCAAAGTCTGGTGGTGGCAGGGCAACTATCCACAGCCTGTGTCCTTTACTGACCACTGGCTGAAGGTCTGTAGACCAACTAGCCACTAAGTCTGGGGCCCACCAAGAGGAACAGGTACTTTATCTAGAGTTGCTCTGGAGGTGTGTGTTTAGGTGCATGCCATTTAACAAGCACATCTCAGAGTAGCCAGATTTCTTCTTCAGATTCCTCTCAAACCCACCCTATTAGGAGGCACAGATTCTCCAGTTTTGCTACACCAGATCAGATGACAAGCCTTGCTATATGCTGTTCTGTTCCACACATTTAGTAGCTGTCACTGGCAATCAAAACATACTTTTTTTTTTTTCCCCAGCACTGTCACTACCATTAAGAAATTGTAAATTTTAGCATGTAAGGAGTGGCAAACACTGCCTTTACCTTTATTTCCTTGAGTGTGTGATATCCTCCAATTAGAAAAATCATCCTTTTTCTCCTCAGGCAAAGAAGCTGTTTTATAAGCATGTTTCTTTTTTTTTCTAGTGGGGATCAGTATTCCACCTGTTCCTCCAGAACCACCAAAAGCTAACAGCTTCTATAAACCTTAAGAAGCCACAGACCTCCTTGCCTTGAAGGCTGCAGTGACAGACCTGCATGAAGGCAGGTTCTTGCACACTTAATGCAGAAACCAAACCCAAGGAACTTTCAGCCTGAAAGGCAATATCTCCAGAAACTCTTCAAAAATGAAGATACTAGCTGAGAATAATGGCGGAATCACAGACTGGTTTGGGATGGATGTGACCTTTGAGAGTTATCTGGTTCAAACCCCTGCAGTCAGCAGGGACATCTGCAACTACAGCGGGTTGCTCAGAGCCTCGAACAACCTGACCTGCAATGGTGCAAGGATGTGGCATCTAACACCTCACTGGGGAAAATGTGCCAGTTTGTCACCACCCTTAGCCTAATAAAAGTTCTCCTTCTATCCAGTCCAAATCTTCCTCTTCTAGCTCAAACCCATCACCCCTTGTCCTGTCACAGAAGGCCCTGCTAAAATGGCTGTCCTCATCTTTCTGACCAGCACCTTTAAGTACCGAAAGGTCACCAGAAGGTTTCCTTGTAGCCTTCTCTTCTCCATTCTGAACCACCACCAACCCAACTCCCTCACCTCCTCTAACAGCCCACCTTGTACAACACTACCACAGTCTCACATGTTATGAAACAGCACTAGCCACCTTCAAAGGAAAAGCCCACAGAAATTAACTCCAGAAGTAAAGAGGAGCAAACCTTGTAATCATGAATGATTCTCTCAGCAAATGCCTTGTCCAGCATCTTCTTATACCATTCTTGCAAACGTTTGGGTTTGGGTATTTTCTGATCAGGTGGATGGCAATGAAAAATATAATCATCTCCTTCACTTGGGGGACAGGCCCAGATGTGTCCTGTCACATACCTGTGTTTCACATATGAGAAAGAAAACCTCTTAGCCACTCTGACTGCCATCTTACAATCAACTCATGGAAACTGAGAAAGAAATTCAAACCTCTGGTTTTGATTTCCCTTTTTCCCCCTTCTTTTAACAAAGAAGCTGAGGCAACAACCTCTCTTTATACAAGAGATGAGAAAAGGTCTGGGATATAATAATAAAGGTTAAACAAGTGAACCTCTTATAAAAAAGAATGATCTATGTTGTCAGTCCAAGAATCCTAAGAGCAGAAATAACTACTTTAGTGATAAAAGCCAACTTTTCTCCCTGCTGCAGTAAGGGACATGTGTTTCACATGCCTCAGAAAGGCAGAAGGAAGGAGACTATCCCAAGTGAAAATCGACTTGGTGTCCTGGATAAACCAAAATGGTTTCTTTCTTTCCTCACTTACCCAAGTTTCTTCACATACTCCAAATATCCAATGAGGATTTCATGATAAACTGCAGTTCGCAGGCAGCGGGGGCGGAAGAAGTGAATACTATCTAGGTAGGATATGTACACACGCCTGTGGGGGTGACAGGAGGACAGAGAATCAGGTGTGGCTGAATGTCTAGAGCTGACTTTTATATCAGAAACGCAAACAGCTGCGCTGAACAAAGGAAAGCTAACAATGATGGTGGGACTCGGTGATCTTAGAGGCCTTTTCCAACCCCAAAAATTCTGTAACGTTACTTTAATGCACATTGAAGCATCTCAACATGGTCTAAACAGCTGTCAGAAGCAAAAGATGTGCAGTGGTTTGTTAGACAGCGAGAGGCAAAACTAAATGCAAACAATTTCAATGCTTTTGTTGTGATGGTTGCTTTCCCCTTTAAGTCATCTGCAGTCTTAGAGTAGGACACAGAGTTGAACAGTGCCACAGAATTGAAAAGGATCTCCCAGTGTTCTGTATTTGAGAAACTGAGCAGTGAGTGCAGGAAGATGCTCCCTGCACGCAGCAGGAGCAGAGAGCTGGAGGGTACCTGGTGTTTGGTGGGGGGCAGTCGGAGCCATACTCCTGGACGTGCATGCCGAAGAAGCACACATCCACTCCGTCGATCTCCTCGAACGCAAACAGAGCTTTGGTACGGTAAGGGAAGGATTCTGACATCTCACCAGAATCCACAAACCTGCAGGGAACAGGGGAAAAAACAACAACACAAAAAGGCAATTATTAAACCAGTGTTCTACCAGAACGAGGAAGTTCTTTCAAGCTTATTTTTAACTCATTAGGAACATTACGGCAGGAGTTAAACAGGGGCAGGTCAGAGCTGTGTTAGAAGAGAGAGCTCTGTTACTAGAAAACTCATGGAGACAGCTTCCATACAGCCAACACAGGGCTGAACAGGCAAGCACTGAGCACCAGGAGCATCCTCAGAAACCACAAGGCTTTAAGTGTGCTGCAGAGTAGAAAACCTGATGCATTCCAATGAAGTGATGTCACATAAACACTGTCTTAACGAATTACAGCCAAAGTACTTCATAGAATAAAACTTCTAAGCTTTTCATTTACAGTAAAGCAAATTAGGAAGTGACTTCTGGAAAGTGAAGTATTTCTAGTAACACAACAAAGTGATGGAACAGAATCTCAGCAAGTGTTCCGAACTGAAGCATGAATTCTGTAATGCTAACTAAAATGTGGTCAGAATATCTCAAGATTTAGAATGCCAAGTCACAGTGTAATAACCAAACCCAGAAAGTACTCACTGCCCCCCCAACCAGTCAAAATATGACTGTCACCTCCTCTGAGTCCATTTACTTCCACAATCTTCCTAGCTTTCAAATATGCAGAAGGGATCAAGGTGCCAACAGGCATTTTTGGGATATTTAGGCAGGGAGCCTTCAAAGTACTAATAGGAATAAACCAATCTGGACTGTATGTACTGTCATTAACAGAACAAACCTGGATTTCATTCCTGGTTTCACTTCTACTGTCTTATCTGAACTTGCTACTACCCTGACAAAGACCTCTCCAGCTTCAGGATGATTCTGGCGCCGCAGAAATTTATTCACTCGGTCTTCTAAATGGTTTCCTAAGCGCGTGGTCTGCAGTCCTGGAAATGAAAGGGGAGAACAAGACAAGAGAAGTGTGAACACTGGAGAAATCACTGTGAAGTGCAGGGTATTACCATGCTTGTGAGGTCCTTCATAGAATCACAGAATGGTTTGGGTTGGAAGACGCCTTCAAGATCTAGCTCCAACCCTGCTGCCACAGGCAGGGACACCTCCTACTGGACCAAGTTGTTCAAGGCCCCATCCAGCCTGGCCCTGAACACCTCCATGCTTGGGAGCCTCCACAATTTCTCTGGGCAATCTGTTCCAGTGCCTTACCACACTCACAGGGAAGCATTTCCTCCTAGTGTCTAATCTAAACTGAGTTTCTTCCAATTTGAGGCCATCACCCACTCCCCATCCTGTCACTCCACGCCTTTGTAAAAAGTCCCTCTCCAGCTCTCCTGCAGCCCCCTTGAAATCCTGGAAGGGCTCAAACGGTCACAACTTGAAGCAGGCTTTGTTTTACCTCCATGAGAAAATTTGGTATTTTTATTTATGCAGCCAAAATGAAAAAAGCCAAACCCATCCCTGTGTGTTCTCACCCAAACCCTACGTGTTCACACCCTCCTGTGGAAACAAAGCCCCACTGCACTGGGGAAATGCCTCAGTGGGGGACCCAACAGAGAAGGCTTTACATAGCAGTTTAAATCTGCAGGCTTATTTTATGAACCTGCAAATGTTTTCTCCTAACAAAACCACTCTCTGGCCCTCTGACAGTGATGACATCACTTTATAGATCTGGCTCAGTGCCACACCTTTTCAAGCAAAGCAAAGCAAAGCAAATCAACAGAAATGAAAAGCCTTTTGACTTCAATGGAGATTTCATTGCTTTTTCTCTTCTCTTCTTTTCAAGAGAGCTTTTAGATTGAACAGTTACAGTAATCTGCACATAAAGCTTAAATAGTTCTTGCACAGTGATAGAGGTCTTGAAAAGTTCAAGTCCACATATTGTCCAGATCCCCTCTCTTGCTCCTTTACAGTTACAATTAGCTTTAGTGGGGAGAGCTGTGATGGTAGGACTGCAGGATGTGATGGTTTTCAAACAAATCCACAGCAAATTACAGACATTAGGGTGAAGATTCTGGTGTAAATTAAGAAAACACAAGCAGCACATGGTTGCAATTTGGAGATTTAGGACTGTTGCTCTTATCCTGCTCTACTTATCTTACCAACTAGCATTTCTACTTTATTTTTGTGGTCTGTCTTTTACCTTTTCCAAAGTGATGGTGCACTTTACAGATGGTCATATTACTAAAGTCTACTTAGTTTTCAGCTTCTCATTGCTTCACTTTTCGGTTGTTATAGAACCACAGAATCATAGAATTGTCAGGGTTGGAAGGGACCTCAAGGTTCATTTAGTTCCAACCCCCTTGGCCATGGGCAAGGACACCTCACACTAGATCAGGTTGCTCAGAGCCCCATCCAGCCTGGCCTTAAAAACTTCCAGGGATAGGGTTTCTACCAGCTTCCTGGGCAACAGACACAAAGATGCTGGCTCTTCTTCATCCTGAGCTTGCACACCACAGTGAAATGTCATAGATGCATAGAATAGTTTGGATTGAAAGAGACCTTGAAGATCACCTAGTTCCAACCCACCAGCCACCAGACCACATTGCCCAAGGCCCTCAAAATTATTTTAGACTCCAAAACTGGGGGGAAAAAAAAAGTCACACACACTCAACAGAAGACCTCACTTTCTAAGGGACTGCTATACTTTAAATGCCAAATGTGACAATCCTGGTTTACATCTTTTAGCCTGTCCCCTGCCCAGTGAGATTCTGTGGTTACAACACAGACTAAAGATTATTTACCTGGGAACCAGTAACTAAATTTAAAGGCAGGTTAAAGTAAAAATAAATCATGTCCTTAAATAATTCCAAAGCACTGGCCTTTCCCAGCCCAACACAACATATTTGGCTTCCCATATAGAACAGTAAGGAGTTGGTTTTAAAGGCAATTCAAAGAATTAAAGGAAAATTCACAAATACTTTCTGAAGAAATGATTTTGATTTGTTGCTTTGTCCAAAGAAACAGGGGAAAAGAAAAAAGGAGACAGCTCAATTTCAGCTGTGGGGGTGCATTTTGAGAGAGCCATTTTAGTTAACTCCACTGCCTTCTTGTCTTTTCACTTTATCATCTTTCCCATGCTAAGCAACTCAAGGGTGTCTTCTTCCTTCCTTATGCTGCAATGCACTGAGACTTGAAAAACCCCAACCAAACAAAAGACCAGATAAGATGATAAAAGAAACCAACAGTATTAAGATGTCAGGCACTGTAAGGCAAGGATCTAAAAGTGATGTATTTTGATATACTAGAATGTGCAAATTCTTTTGGAAAGCAGCTGGATTTTGGTTCTTGGGCATCTCTGACATATGGACTTCCTGCAAAAACTCAGGTCTCAAAACTGCAGTGCAAACTTGACACAAGGCATCCAAACCAGTAACAGTACAGAAGCTCTCAGGCTGCCCGAGGACCAGGTTTTGTGGCAGTAGCAATGGTCAGACATAAGATGGAAGAAGAGAGATTTTGACTGGAGATTAGGAAGAAATTCTCTAGAGTGAGTGCTGAGACATTGGAACAGGTTGCCCAGGGAGGCTGGGGAAGTGTTCAAAGCCAGGTTGGATGGGGCTTTGATCTGGTGGAAGGTGTCCCTGTCCATGTCAGGTGGGTTGTCACTAGATGATCTCTAAGGTCCCTTCCAAGCTAAACCATTCTGTGATTTGTTACTGAATGAGTTATGTTATGGTAACAGCTGAACAGCAGCTGGCAGCTGAGGGATGTGCTACCTTAGTTAGCATTTGTGCCACTGTGCTTGAGAAAGCACAAAAATGTTGATGGCAGCTTTGTAAAAGGCTTTTGTGGGGATGGAAGGGGGAGAGGGAATAAAGAGTCACAGATTCATTTCAGTTGGAAAAGACCTTTAAGGTCACTGAGTCCAACCGCTCTCTACCGAGGCTAATCCGTGTCCCTCAGCACCACATCTCTGCCTCTCTGAAACACTTCCAGGGATGGGGATTCAACCACCTCCCTGTGAAGCCTGGTCCAGTGGCTGAGAACCCTTTTAGTGGAGAATTTTCTTCTAATATCCAGCCTAAACCTCCACTGGTGCAACGTGAGGCCATTTCTTCTCATCCTGTAACTTGTTACTAGGGAAAAGAAACTGTCCCCCACCTGGCTCCACCTCCTTTCTGAGAGTTGTAGAGTGAGGAGGTCTCCCCTCAGACTCCCTTTCTCCAGACCAAACAACCCCAGTTCTCTCATTTGCTCCTCCCCAGACCTGTTGAGACCCTCCACCAGCCTCACTGCTCTTCTCTGGACCTGTTCCAGGATCTCAATGTCTTTATTGGAGTGAGGGCCCCAAAACTGAACAGAGTCTTCAAACAAGCACAAAACATGTTAATGTTCTAAATCTTCATTGCTCATCTTTGTTTTTCAGGTCAGTTGTAAGACCAAGATTTTGACAAGAGCAGGCTCTCCTTCCCTGTTCTTGACTTTCCATTACAGTACTGTGTGGCATATTCTTCAATCCCCACAGTACTACTAGTGGAAACTGATCTCAAGAGCTGAGCCCATCCATGGCTTACAACTGGGGCAGGACTCAAACATCATGGGAAAAAGAAAAGGAGGGTCAGACAGCAGGGAGAGGAGAAGGAAAAGGGTATGAATGGAAAGACAAAAAAAGCAGCGTTATTTCCCTGTCCAGCTCCCTAAAGAACAGAATGGTTACCCTGAATCAAATGTCTGCTTGCTCTAAGTAATGTCACAGAGCAACTCAGGTACCAAGGAAATGGAGCACTTCTTTAAGCTCATTTACATCAATATATGCTGACTTCACAGCAGAGAACAGAAAAGACATCTGTTTAAAATGGTTATCTAAAATGGCACTTTTATGTCATCATTTTATTAATGCTCTCTTACAATCTTAATCTGTCTTTAATGAGGCTAATTTTCATCTTTTTAATGATACCACCCTGCCTGCGTCAGGTTACTCCAGAGACCGTTTTGATTACTGGAACCTAATGTGTCTCATACAGCATTATCATCTCCAAATTATCCTCCTTCAAATCTCTTATTATGCAATCAACCACACACGAAGCTACCAAGAAGCTACACTTAAAGCAAAACCACTCCTTTAATAGAGTTTGGAAAACTCAGGCTTGCAAAGTCACAGTGTGACAAAGGGAATGCCCACAACTTCCAAGGGCCAGAGAAGAATGAAGGAGGAACTGAGCGTGCCTGCAAGTTGTAGTTGTTCAAGTGTCTGAATCACCCTCTTGGTTTCCACACTCAACCTGATGCCACTGACACTGCCTTTGCAAACCTAGCCCCAACTCTTCCCCCTCTCTAAAATGTGTACAAGTTAATCCAACTGTTCTCTGATATTACATGCAAAGAACACCTGTGAAAGGTTTGCTAAGGAGACTGAGCCAACTTGACCTGGCAGCTTTTGGCTCTCTCTTTGGTGCAGGTTTCAACAAGCCCATGACAATGGTTACTTCCAAGTAATCCTAGACATGTTGTGCAGTTGGTTACTGATTCTAGCAGACAGTTCTACACCACAGGCCACTCTAGAGGCAAGAAAAGCTCTTCAAATACATGAGTACTTGGCACTACCCCAGTACACCTGAAATGCAGTACAACTTGTTACTACATGTTATTTGAAGGGCACAGGGGTGACAGTAATTTACTATGGCTTCAATGCTACATGGAAACATGCCTAAATATAGCCAGTAAAGTGCACACAGCTTTATAAGCCTCCTGCTCTGCTCCTCCCCAGCCCCTTGTTTTTCTTTTCTGAATCTTAGAAATAAAGGGCAGAGATGCCAGACACCTCCAGCAGCATTAAGACTGACCACAAGAACATCAAGAGCAGGTCTTTAAAACACTGATTAAAATTCTGACACCTGCTAAGGCCCTGGGCTCTACTACTCCCCACTCTGCAAATGTTCCTGTGCTGTCCTGTCACGACAAGAGAAAACCTCAATCAAAAAGCCATTAGGGGTGGCAGGGAGAGGATGGAAGCCGAAGATAGAGGCAGAAAGAGCAAACTCACTTTTAGCGCTGAATTTGTTCTCTTTACGCGTTCTACCAGTTTTCTTCAGACAGTTATCACAGACAAACCTATTGAGGACAGCAACAACAAAAAAAGAGCCAAAAACTTAGCATAAACCCATTATTGGCTACCTCAACCCCAATGTTTGAACCCATCATTGAAATATCAGAGTGCAGTACAGTACAGCTTGTATCTTTCTGTTTCCAAAGGACTTAAAAGCCTTTATGAGCTGGTTTAATTCTGCCAAGCAGTTATACCTGCATTTGTGTTCTGCAGTACACAATCTTACCTCCAACCAGCTCCCATTGTCTAGCAGTTAAAAAGAAACCACAGAAATCTGCACATAAGAACAAGCTGGTTTCATGCACATTTTCATCTGAGTATACTGAAATGAGACCCCAAACACCAAAAGAAGTGTTTTATTTAGAAAGGCTCCGTCCTTTTGTACTCTTCTTAAAAGGCAGTGCCTGCATATTAGAGGCAGAAAGCCTTAATTACACAAACTGCATCAGTCTTACTGTACAAGGGGTAAAAAGCCAACGAACATCTTACCCTGAAGGCCAAATAATATCATAATGTAGCACACAAATCTGGTGCATCTTCCGACCACACTCTTTGCAGTCAACAAACCTGAGAAGGAAAAACAGCTACTGATTACTTTTGTTGTGAGACAAATTATTTTCCAGCAAGAAAGGACTTCCCAACCCTCTGCTAAGAACTGAATCCACTTCAATGGCCCAATTTCTGTCAGCTTAAAAAAAACACCCCACTTATTATAATAGCTTCAGATGCACATCTGCCAACCTCATGTGCAAATAAGATATAAAAAGTGTGCAATTTACTAGTTTAAAAATAAGAAATGGGCTTTCAAGCACAACTTTTAATGGATTATCTTTGTCCTTTTCTAAGTAGAGCTCTGAGTCTTCCCAGCTTCAAAGAATTCTGTTCAGCAGTACCTGCACAGATTTAATGTTCAATTGTTGCAAGAACCACACACTAAATAGTTGCTCAACTTAGTGTAAATGTAAAAACCAGTCATTTGTGAATCACTCTGCCAAGAAAACATGTATTAGCTTGTCTTTGCCTGCATGGGTCTGCTGGAGGCTTTTGTAGGGGTCAAAACTATTTTGGATGGGAAAACTGTTAGAAATCAGGACTACAATGGTTCTCATGGAGCCAAATGTAAACTGCCTTTAAAGGTCTGTTGGAGAAGCTCTGTTTAGTATCTGCAAAGATAAGAAAGGGAATCAAAATGTATTACTTCTGAAACTGTCAGAGAACAAAGGAGCAGGAAGATAAAGTCTTGTTTCAGTTAGGTAGGGACAGCAGGAATGGCAGCATAACACTACTAAAGAAGTGTTCAACTTGGCTTTTAGTGAGCTTCTGAGGGTAATACGTGGAGGAAAAAAATATGCTCTTCCAGTGGGCTGAGCTCTCACTTGGGGAGAAGGTGGTGTTTTGGAAGCCAATCTAAACCAGAAAAGGGAAACGCAGAGCTCTCCTTCCAGGTACTCGGGGCTTGGTGTGAAGGGCTGAAGGGTGTGAGCCCTGCGGAGCGCACCTGAGGGATCACCCAAATGAACAGAGCTAGAAACCGCCGTTAAAACAGGCTCACGTTTTCCTCTCGGGTATCAATGGCAGACAGCAAGTTCGTATGTTGTGCTACGAACTCTAGAGGAAGATTCTGCAGCCTGTTTGGGCAGAGATGGGGGAAAAAGGAAGATTTCTTTATTTCCTGCCTGATTTCCCAAGTGCTGGCTGAAGGACAAGTGAAAGCAGGAGATTATGGCAAGAGAAACAACAGCCTGGTACTTACGGCTCTGGATCTAGAGTATCGTTTTTCTTCTTCTCAAACTGATCCTTAGAGATGGTTCTAGAGACAAAGAGTTAATATGAAACTCAGTAGTACCTTTCTGTTAGAGGCTGAGATAGTATCATGCTTTTCTGAATTGCAGCAAACAAGGAAAACTCAAGTCAGAACAAAAAAAAAATGTCTTCTCTTCCGAGAGAGCAATTCAGACAATTTCATTTTAAGCTACAGACAAGATTTTCCCCATTTCACTTCTCTGTAAATTAAAACCAAAATAAGAGACGCCCAAGATACACAAATTTAAACCCCATAAAGAAGAAGGGAAGCTACTGTCAAGTAAAGCAGCCACCTTCCAAACCAGCTTGTACTCAAATCTTAAGAGTGTCTGATTTTCTGGTTAGGCTAAGGATGAGGCTCTGGTTTCATGAAGAAAAGCTGCACTTCAGAAATGGAGACACCAGCATTAGCCGAAGTCTTCGTTAGAGAAGGTAATGGATTAGTGACATTTATTGACACAGCTTCCATCCCCTGACCACATTATCTACTGTGTCTCCACCCCTTGCAATCAGGCCATGTGCAGCTCTTGGGTAGACACAAGTGACATTGTTGGGCAGACTAACAGCCCCAAGTGTTAATCATACGCTACTGTAAAAATCTCCTGGCAGTTAAGCAAGTGGCATTTCCCCACCAAAATCACCACCAGCCCCGGGGCTTTGCTCTCCAGTGAGGACAACTCCTTACCCCTCCCACTGAAAAAGGCACCATGCAGAAGAACGGAAGCGACTTACGTTTGAGGCTGGGAAGGGTCATCACCCAGGGTGACATTCTCGCCCTGGATTTCAGTGAAACACTTCTCACAGAAGTGATACCTGTCAGCAAGAAGGCCATATTTGGGTGAACTGGTCCAGCACAACATACAGCCACCCAAGCACGGAGCCACCAACCAGAGCAGGGCAGATCACCACGACGAAAGGGGGGGCGTTGTTGGTTGATTGATGGGTCAGTGTGGACAATGAGGAGGAGGCACAGAGGGGAGGGAGGGCAGGATTAGAGAACAGGGGAGGGAACAAACAGCACAGACGTAAGAGGTAAGACGCAAACACCAAGACAACACAGAGCAGAAAGCCAAGGCAAAGCACAGATTAGCATTCGGTCTCATTTTACACAGTACTAACAAGTCCTGGGGCCTCAAATTCAGAATTTGGGGGGGGGATTGATGAGGTAGCTACCAAGTGCTACATTGGCATAGACTTCAGATTTAAGAATTTGGATTTGATTTGCATTACTTAGGAAAAAATGCCTTTTTTTCATTCCAGGCTTGTGACTGATGGGAGTTTCTTTGGAGTAAATGAAAAGGAAAAGCCTGTCAAGAAGCTTTAAGAGTATTTATTACAGATTGAAGTAATTAGGAAATATGCTGAAAGCATTTACTGATTGTTACTAAAAATTGTAAAAATAGAAACAGGTGGTATTGAAAAAAAACACACAACAAAAACACTCTACAAAAATATCAAATCCTGAAGTTATTTGGCTATAAGATTAAATGTGACCAATTGCTCAGCTAATATTATTGAATATAAATGAAACCAAATCCATACTCTAGACAAACACTTAACAGAAATGCAATCATGGGTCAGAGTTTCCAGCCATTTAACTATAGAAGTACAATATATGTATATATGTGGACAACATAAAATATTGTACATACATACAATATATTTATCAGGTACATTAAGGAGGGGGAATTCAGCTTTACAAATTGAATATGAGGCTTAAGCACAATTTCTGGTCACCGGACCAAGAGCCAATCCAAGTTACACTCAGCTAAACCAATGCTGCAGTTTAACAAAGCAAGCTGAGTAAATTGGAACAAAACTCTGTGAAAATACAATCTGCATTTGAAAAAAACAAAACCAAACCAAACAACAAAACCCAAACCAATAAATAAAATAAAATCAAAGTTCCATGGATTTTTTTTTTGGGGGGGGAGGGAGGGGGGGAGGTTTTTGGTGGTGGTTTTTTGTTTGTTTCAGATGAACTGGAACCAAATAATAAAGGCTAAATGTTTGGAAAGGATATGAATTCACACATGAACAAAGGTAACAAAGAGAGGCCACAGCTGTAAAATGCAGGAAGGCCACAAAGGATCATCAAAATAAAGGAGCTTTATGGAGGATCAAGAGTGAGAAAGTATAAGCAGCAACGGCAGCACAGTAAAACGCGGTTTTAGTACTCGAACACCAGACCCGTCAGGATGGAGTGCAAAAGGCATCAAACGAGACTCAACGTCACAATGAACCAACAACTTCAGGGAGGGAGCTTAATCAGCGTGGCAGCTTGCCCCTCCAAACACATACTTGTACACTTAAACTGCTGCAACCCAGGTGACAGATCTCCAAGGCTGTGCTTTCCTGAAGACAGCCAAAGCCATCTCTAGGCACTTATTGAACCCCACGGCTCAGAACGCCCTCCTGTGACACACTGGCCGTCGCGTCACCGCTACGTTTTCTAAACACTTGTCCAACGGCACAAGCAAGCAGGAGCAGGTCCTTCAGCAGCGCCTGATGGATGGGGGACAGACGTTCTGAGGAGCAGACCACGTCCTCCCCGGGCTGCAGCCAGGTCCCTGTTACCACAGCACCGTTTACAAGAGCCTGAAAACTGCTGCAGGCTCTGCCAGCTGGCTCAGGCTTCAAGAGCTGCTCTGTCAGCCAAGAGCCACTTAAAGGCAGCAGCACACTCACTGTTCCACTCTGCCGTGGGCTGACAGCAAGAGGGAAGAGGTGCATTTTATCCCAACTAATACAGCCCCAGCTGACATACAGCTGCAGCTTTGGTAGCAACCACATGAGCCTGTGCCAGCCTACCACTGGTGACACTGCAAGCGACTTTGCCTGGGCCAGCTCAACTACGATCGAACACATCACCCTCCCAAGGAAAACTAAGGCTTTTGGAGCTGAGAAAGAACAGAACAAGAAAGAAGAAAAAAATAATCCTTCATTCATTCCTTCATAATGATTGGGAATGTTACACTGGTTACTACAGAGCAATGCTACAAGAGAAATTCAGGAGTAGATACCGACACCACACATTTCACCTTCACTGACTTCATTTGTCCCTCTCACCCCATACCCTTAAATGTTTGTTTTTTTAAAACTTCCAAACATTTAATTTTTTCTTCAATTAAAAAAACACCACTAATTATTTTTCTTACTAACAAGCTTGCTCATTTTAAGAGTCAGCCTGTGAAGGACTGAAATACAGAAGAATACAAACACAAGAGTGTGTAGCTAGAAAAATCCACTCCCAAGGCTCCTGTTAACACTTTGCTACATTTAAACAATCCCAGAAAAGGTTAATTCTGATCCATTTTCAGAGTAATTTAGAGGCTTTCAAAGCACTCCTGAAACTGAGCAGCAAGGCTGCCTTCCATACTGGGTTGAAGTTGCCCTGCAGAAATCTAACTGGTTCCACCAGTATGGATGTTTCCCTCTCTGTTCATGCTGTGGAAGCTCAGTCTGACAGACATGAGCCCTTCAGCTCAGCAGCATGTTTAGCACCTGCTCCAGTGATCCAGGGATCCAAAAGGGAGCACATGCTGTGGCATCTGCTACAGAACTGAAGTTTAACAAGAGCAAGCCTTAATCCATGATGTTAAATGAGGAAATAAAAATTGAAGGAGAGTGAAAATGAATCAGCTAAAGATCATGAATGTTTGTCCATAAAATAACCAAGGTGAAACAACAGCTGTAACTTATGATGAATGTAGACCCTCAGGAGACTTGCTTGTAATTCACTGACTTTTGCACATCACTACAAACATTCAACAGACCCCAGAGAACATGCACGATCCTTTAGTTATTAAACAGCCAGCAAATATTCAGAGAAGGTACTGACTGCAAGACATCAAACATGCAAAGCATTTCAAATGCAGACTGTTCAGGTAACTGGCTCCTGCTTATCAAACAGTAACATTATGGTTCAGTACCCGAGTCCAGAAAAAGGTTCAACCTCTGCATTAAGAGGTGAATTTCCAACTGTAATTCATTGCATTCATGAAACACCAATCGGTTTTGTCAGCTGGATATTTTCTGGACACTTTAACCTGAACTTCTGCCTTGTTATGGAAGTCAAACAGTTCTACACCAAATAATTAACTTTTAATCATTGAACTGCTGTGCCAGAGTTCATTTATTCAACGGTGCCTAAACAGCCTTAGCTGTAATTCAGTTCTGTGGTACACTCAGCTTTCTTCTGTAATGGAAGAAGTCAACAACATTTGACTAATTCAAAGTTCATCTGGAGCAACAGAATTTGTTTTTCACTGATTTGTTATCTGTTTAAGAAAAATCTAAGATCTAAAGATGACTGTCACAGGAAACAGGTAATTGGGCTGTTTTAGGGCAACACAGCTTTTCATGATCTGTCAGTCCAAATGCACTTTAAAATGCAGTGAGTGACCTTGCAAAATATTTTGCTAAACCTCAATCCTAAAAGCCCATTCATTGCTCAATTTCATGGCCTGAAATAGAAAATCTCATCCCTCCAACCCCAAACCACCCCAAATCCCAACCCTTTCTCATAGCTGGACATGTTCCTGTGCAACCTGATCAAGGCATACCTGCATTAGCAGGAGGGTTGGACGTGATCTCCAGAGGTCCCTTCCAATCCCTATCATTCTGTGGTTCTATGACTTCGGGATGAACCTGCTTCTGCTCTGCTGCTGGGCTACTGACACTCAGGCAAATCATCTCCTTTTCTTACTACTTTGAGCCTAAACACAATGTAAAGGCACTAGCATATTGGTAACAGGCAGGGAACTGACAGTGCAGCACCCAGCCCAGAGGAACCCACTGCCCCATCGATCCCCGACTTCTTGCTAGCAAACCAACTGCCTTCTACTGACTATTCAAAATTATTTAATGCTAACTTAAATGGGAAAGGTGTTACTGAAAGACAAATGATCCCCCATCAATTATTTTTGAAGGTACTGCTCTTTTCAGCTTTCCAGCAGTACTACCTGGATGTGCAACGTGGAAAGTATTTGAAGTTCTACTACACAGAGATGGTATTTAAGGGTTCTTTTTCCAGTCCTAGCTCTCTAAATGCATTTTAATTGCTTTGTTTTTCTTCAGACTGACTTTTTTTAGAGTTCACAGCAGCTGTATAAAATCTTTTTTGAGAGCTGTGAATTTACATTCCTCTATGTCAATACAATCTGCCTCACAAAGGCCACCTAAGACCAAACACAACGTACAATGACACATTTTCATGTCCACACTGTGCCGTTTCAGCTCAGTGGTACACAACAGCCTCACACCATCTTACAACATCTTTGGTGATGTGGGGATTGCCCTACATGAGACCTAATAATGCAAGTACTGACTGACAGACTTAGTTCTGAAGCTTCAATTAGACAACAGCCTGCTGTTCTAAGTTGGCAAGACTTAAGACTTCCAAGCCTCTGGAAAGCAATTCATAACTCTGTTTTAAACAGGGAAGAGGAAGTTTGTGTCTTGGCCCATTTATGTTTAGCAGGCTTTCTGTTATTATTTTCTGGGGGAGGGGAACATCTAAGAAACCAAAACCAAAGCCAAGTTCAAAGTTTGCTTTGTTGTTACAGCAATGCTGATGTAAGCATTAAACAGAAAATTAATGTTGTAAAATAACAATTGTTTAATAGTCATACACCAATAACCATATTAGTTAGAAAAATAACAAAAACTTGTTTTCATGGTTTCTCATGGAGTCTCTGGGTAGTTCTCAATGTTAATTCAAAGCTAATTTAAATAGAATTTAAAAGTACTAACTAGGAAGAGAGAATCTTGCAATCACAGAATGCCAGCATGGTGGGGGTTGGAAGGGACCTCTGGAGATCATCCAGCCCAGCCCCTCTGCTAAAGCACCTTGCCCAGGATCACAATGTCCAGGTGGCTTTGCAATCTCTCCAGGGAAGGAGACTCCACAACCTCTCTGGGCAGCCTGCTCCAGGGCTCCAGCACCCTCACACCAAGTAAGTTTCTCCTCCTGCTCAGATGGAACTTCCTGGGTTCCAGTTTATGCCCACTGCCCCTTGTCCTGTCACTGGGGCACCATGTACAAGAGTCTGGCCCCATCCTCTTGCTCCCCACCCTTCAGCTCTTGCTGAGCGCTCACAATATTCCCTCTCAGGCTCCAGCCTAAATGGCCTCAGGTACCTCAGCCTTTCCTCCTCATGGAGGTGCTGTACCCTTCACTTTGCACATTCTGATACTAATTTGAACAAAACCCTCCATGTTTTAACAATTTTTCCAGAAGGAGGCAACATGAGTTCTAAAGTGTCCTGCTGCAGTTGTGCCCTACTCTCTCTAGAATGCTCTTGGACTCATTTTGTAGAAAACATGGACAAGGACTCTCCCCTCTAAACCAGTGCACAGTGCAGCCTGGTTAATGGCAAGCACTCAAGTACTGCATGTACCAAGCTGCAGAGCAGGAAACTAAAGGGTCACCTGCAAAGGACAGCATGCAAAGAGATAAAACAAATGTTTCCCTGAGTTAGGAAGGGAAGAAGAAGTTAATAACCCTCCTCCTCTGTATGTACAGAGAATGCAGAGGATCTTGCTTCCTGAATAAAGAATAAAACCCAAAGCTGGGGACTTACCTATTCTGGTAACTGTAGTAGGCAGCATCACGAGGAATAGTACACAACTGCTTGCCATAGCAGCACAAGGTCTGGGGAGAGAACTCATACTGAAAAAAAAGAGTGAGAGAAGAATCTTTAAAATCTGATCTTGTAATCATCAAATGTTTATCAGGCAAATCTGACAGATCACAGATTATGTTTATCACACTCTTCCAAGCTAGATACGTTGGCACAGCTCTCGTAATTACAGTTAATAAGGTAAATAGCTGACCTCTCTAATCATCTACTTTACTGCAATGGACATGGAATTACACAATATTACAGGTTGGAAGGGTCCTCAAAATATCATCCAGTCCAATGCACCTGCCAAAGCAGGATCATGTAGAGCAGGTCACACAGGAAAGCATCCAGGTGGGTTTTGAATGTCTCCAGAGAAGGAGACTTCACAGCCTCCCTGGACAGCCTGCTCCAGTGCTCCATCACCCTCACTGCAAAGAAGCATCTCCTCATGTTGAGGTGGAAACTCCTGTGTTGTAGCTTGTACTCCTTGTTCCTTGTCCTATCACTGGGCACCACCAAATAGAGCCTGGCACCTTCATCTTGACACCCACCCCTCAGATATTTGGAAAGCAAGCAAAGCATTTCAATGTTGTTTATGACCACAAAAAGGAGTTCTCTGAAGGAGTAAAATATGAAGCTAATAGAATAGCAGCACAAAGGTTGCTGCCTCTTTAAGCTCTTGGCGTGCTCCTAACAAAGCCAAACTTTCATTCAGTGTTTCAATACAAAATAAAGAATCTCCAAATCTAATGGTTGATCTCATGTGGTTAATCTCATGAAGCTCTTTGGAAGAGCACAACTCCATCCCTGGCTTTCGTACCTTGCGCCCACAGCAGTAGCCAAGGGACTGCATCACTGGGTCAATCTCCTGCTCAAACACCTCTGCCAGCTTAGTGCAAAACTTGTAGACCCTGGATGTCTTGCGGTTGTAGAGCCAGGCGTTGTTAAACATCAGCCAGACATCATCCACGTACTGCCAGGGCTCCTGGTACTGCCCAGTGTCCAGTTTACGTTTGATAGTGGAAAGATCCATAGGATTCTTCACGATGTCGAAGTAGTCCTTTAAAGAGAGACAGGCTCATTGATTTCTAACACATCGACTGCTCACAACGTGTTAAAGACATTTTGTCTTTTCTGTTCATGAGCAAAGACAAAACACAGAGAGGTTTGGGTGTGGTTTTATTGCCAACTCACCGGAATCCCTAAAAGCTGGGGATCCACAGGCTGTCGGAAAGGGAGAGACTCTGGGTCCTGCCGGTACAGGGCTTCAAGGGTAGGCATGAGAGCCTGGCGCAGCTCCTCAGGTTTGAAAACTGTTGAAGAAAGCCAGAAAGGTTAGAAAGTTTCCTTCCACATTTCCTAACCTCTTGAAAGAATAAAGAAATATGTTAACTTAAAAACCTTAAGAATGATTTCCTGATCTGCAGGCCTGATTAGAGGTAAATCTTACAATGAAGAGGCTCCTGCACAGCTTTTATGTTTACTCGAATCACAGCAGGTGACGTTCCCAGAATAAGGAAATAGGAACAACTGTGGCCCATAACTGTGGCAGTATTTCAGAGCATAAAAAGAAAGAACTAATCCACACCCAAATTAATTCAACTGCTTCAACATGCATGAAAGCCCAGCTCTTCAGAGAAAGTGAAGGGTATTTTCCTCTCCCTCCCTTCTCTCCTTGTTTGCTATTTCCAAGCCAGGATTCCTCTAGCACAAACCACCAGTGTGGACAGGACCGCAGAGCTGCCTCTACGGAGAGTAACCAGATGTCTTGAGAGCTGGCACAGGAATTTGCTGGCCATAGTATACAAACAGTCTTGGTCTGATGGACTGTTAATTGATTTTGAGAGTGTTAATACTTGCAGATTTCTATGCATCATTACAACCACTTGGCAACAGTGGCATGGCAACAGCCATGTTTCTTTCAAGAGTGGATGACAAGGATGAGAAAAGCAATGCATTTTCTGAAAAATAATGATAACTTGGAGAGCTCTTTGAACATCTCAGCAGTGTAATTACATTTATTTCCTTAGGAACAGAGTCTTTAAATAGGGAAGAATGCCTGTTATTGAGAAAAGAAAGACTAAGGAAAGCAGGATAGCATCTACTATTTATCTACCTGGCTGATATGAGAACGATACCAATAAAAGGGAGCAATTAGGAGTTCTGTTGAAGGCACTTAAATCAACAGGGCTACAGTGACCCCTTCGAGGCTGATTGTTGCTTTTGTCACTCAAATGCTATTTTGCTAAGATATAAATTGCTTTGGGGGACTTGCAGTTAAAAATGTGTGACTTTTAAAGAGTTCTTTCCCCCTCTCCCTTTTTTGTTTGGTGGTATTTCTCAGAGAAAGTCTTTTTGTCTCAATCACACACTGAAACTACACATAAAATAAAGCAAGACTAGAGACCAAGCAGACCCTACTCAAAACATTTCTGAATCATTAAGTTCTCAATCTTTTTAGCCATTTGTAGATATTGCAGCTCCTGGAAATTGTTACTCAGGATGAGAACTGTGAAGACTATTTGAGTATGCTGCCTCTAACTGGAGAGGGGATTGCTGTTTGTGTACACAACAGGTAAGATACTTTCCAAGTTACCTAAACCACGGCTAAGGACTACACAAGGTGCTAGAAGGGCTTCTGTAAGGGCTGGCCTTACAGATATATGCTACTCCTGAAATCAGACTCACCAGACTGAAAATGAGATGAGGCAAATAGGCTCATGCTCATTGTTAACACAAGAACGCAGCTCAGTGACCACTTCAGCTGTTGCCACAATCACACTACCAATAAAAGGGCAATTCCCTTCCATATTTGTTGATACCATGTATGCAGGCAGTTCCCTATGGAAGGAACCCTACCATAAACTCTCAAAGGTTTATAAACAACTACTAAATTATGGAATTCCTGAGAACAGAAGGAAATACTAAATTCCATTGATGAGAAGCAGCATTCATTTTTGCTTCTGGAACCATCCTGCTGCGGCTCGGGTAGTTCACAGCCTGATCACCTGAATTATTTCATTTAATGAAATTTAAAGGTCAAAACACACCTTTTAATAATCCCTTCTGGCTACCTGCTTCACATTGCTCTTAGAATTTCCTCTGCACCAACATACCACTAAGCCAGGATATCTTTCAAAACAAATCCAGTTTTACTTAAGCCCAAATTACAGAGATTCAGCACAACTTCTGCTAAGTTCCTTAAAGCCTGACTATCTATGCTGATAGAAGTTTACAACCCATTTTCATTTTGAAGTTTGGAAAAAAAAAATAAATAAAAATCCAGTTGTTATTTCAGTCTGTGACTTCATCTGAAAACATAAAGGGAAGTTGCCTTCATCTTTAGCAGTACAAAAGCTGCCCTGGCTCCAAGGAATGACTAATAACAGAACGTTTGATCACAGAATCTCCCTATGCACAGATTTTACATGGAAGTTTCCATTCTTCCCTCCACTCTCTTCCAAAATTAAATGCTCCTGGTTCTCCTCTGGCAACCAGAAGATCTCTGTAAGGAGCTGGCATCCAGTTATCCCATTTTGTCTTGGATGCGTGGGTGGTAAAAAAGAAAATGGGATCTTTGCCTGAATCATGATGACGTAGTATCTGCCAGAAGATTATAATGCTACCTTTTCCAGTTTTTATTTCTTTCAAGCAGGAGCTGAGAGGAGAAAATGAATACACCTGAATACATCCCACCTCACCCCCAAACTCAGCCCTTGCAGGGAAGAAAGCAGTAAAACCTTCTTGAAGGTCAAACTACAGCAGCCATCTGCAACAAGAAGAGGAGCTACCCAAATGAGTATTGTACTGTTTCTTTTGAGAAGATTGTTAAGGGAAGAGGCAAGAAACCAATACTCTTGCTTTCTGCTTACATTAGATTAGCGGGGGCGGGGGGGAAAGGCAAACCCAAACCAAACCCTCAGTTTGGAAGGATTGGATTGCCTGCATTTCTGAAGGTGAAAAGCTTGCTGAAGGGTGTTTGCTATTCTCCAGGAAAACCTCAACTACAAAAATACAGGAGGGGATGAATTGAACAGAGCAGTATCTCAGCATGGTCTGCTTTCCAGCCTATACAACACTTCCCTGACTGAAGTCAGGTCAGAGTCTAGTAATATTAAGTGAGCACAGCCAGGCTGATGGTGTTCAGTACACCATGGGCAGTACAAACAGGTGAGATTCCAGCTCCACACATAATCCACCTGCCCCAGCAAAGCAAATCCTTTAGGGTCCAGATCAATCTTTTCAAACATTAGGGCATCAGGCTACCATCTCCTCAATTATCTTCCCATACAGGCTCCATGACACTTCTTCCCTGAGGAGCTGCAGCATGTATCTGCTACATTCCAGGTTACTGTGGGCTACACCTCAGGAGTCCAGACACGAGAACGAAGAAGAGATTCCAATGCTTTTGTAACCCATGCAGAACTCCAGGTGATTCTCAGAAGTATGTTTAAAATATCACATAACCCTTAAGCACACTTCACAGTATTTGCTCTCAAATACCTCTTGGTTTATTCAGCATTTTAATGCAAATGCTCTGTTGAAGTTGGACAAACTACTTGGTGAGAAAGCACTGCCACTGGCAACTGGCTGTATGGTTGTACCTGCCCAAGCTGCACACATTCTACTACGTGGTTACCTAGTGACAGTATTTTCAAGATAAAACTGTGTTACTAAATGAGGGACTGGAAATAGGGAGCAACCCAGAATGAATCAGTAGGACACAGTGCAGCTTCCACAGGAAAATGTGCTTTACAGTGTTTCATTACAGAAAGATTATGTTTAGTAATTAAATGCAACTCCAGACATGTATGACCAAAATTCAAGCTGCATAAGCTTTAAAAGTTTATGATGCCTTGATCACAGTCTGGAAAGCACCCCCCGTAATGATCTCCTAACAGTTACATGCAGTTTCCTTAGCAAGGAAAGAAGGAAAAGTGTCATTAAATGGATCCCCACTTTCCCTTTTTTGACGTTTGCAGCTTACCTTTGGTCAAAAACTATCTCTAAAAAGCAGATGCTGCGAGACAAAGGTCTCTAAACAGCTAGAGTTTTGAGTCCAAAAACTTAACCTTGCAGCTCCCACAAAGCCTGCACTACAAGGAGAGTCTTTTTATTTGCCTGTGTTAAGAATCTTGCTGATTTGTTTCTTACATGCCTTTCCAAGGCATCATTCAAGATCTGTAGTGCCACCAAGTTTCCTTTTGGAAAAAGATGCAGTGCAGGCACAGTCACACCTAAACCTGTGCTAGCACTGTAGATGAAGAGATTACTGACCTATTTCTGAGGAGAAAGCTTCCAGAGAAACACTGTGGAGTAAGTCCTTAGAACTCAATATGAAGGTGATGTCTGCAGCCTCTGATGGAATGTCTTTGGTTACTGAGAGCACTGGTATCTAGACTGAGCTCCCCTGAAAGAGCACTGCCCAAGATGTACAGGGAGAGATTTATGGACAGAATTTCTCGATCACTGCCTCACAGATTTGGTCCTTCTGGGCAGACACCGGAGTCTGTGAGAAGATTACTGGCATCAAGACCACAATGACATACCTTTCTCACCCATGATTCACCTAATATTAAAAAGAACCCTACTGTCAAACGTAAGTTAGAGCACTGGTCCTCCAGAGCTCCATGCACTGGAACCCATCTCCCAGCAGGAGCTGAGACTGTGGAAAGCAAAGGGAATGTAATGAACACAAACGTAAAGAAAGCAGAGCACACAACCAAAGCTCCCTTTTCATCCACGTACTTTTTTTACGGGGTTGAGATGGGGATGTGGACTGTGAAGTGGTTCCATTAGTGCCACTCTCCTCTTCCTCTTTCACATCTACTTTTACTTCAGGCTTCTTTTCTTCTATTTCCATGGGCTCCTGCTTCAGCTCTGTTCCGTCTGTTTCTTCTTTTGTTTGCGAAGATCCTTGCAAATCCTCCTCCACCTTAAGAAAGGATGCAACAGGATGTACTATTACATCTCTGAGCCAAACTTTAGCCACCATAATGCTCAGTTTGAGATTGTCAAAGCACTCTCCATCCATGGCTTTCCTCAGGACAGTTACTTTCCAGTAACTACCCTCCTCTCGCCCCTTAGCTCACCAATTCAGACACATCATTAAGTGCTTTTATATCTATCACTGCTTTCAGTTAAGCTGTATAGAATCTCATTTACCTCAGTCTTAGCTTCCACTTGTGTCTCACTAGTCTCTGGCTCAGTTTCTTCAGTTTTAACTTCTGATTTGCTTTCTAGCATTGGTGCATCTGGTCCTAGTTGCTGGGAATTCGTATCAGCACTAGCAACTGAGGCAGGGGTGGGGACCCTGTTATCAATACTAGCTGCTGCCTGGGATAGCTGTTGTAAAAACAGTACAAAAGAAAGACACTGCATATATAGAAATATTTTCCTTTACTAAAAATGAACAGCACAAAAAGACATGAGATGATACTCTAAAACAGTGCAGAACATGGATACAGGAGCTCACTGTAGCCAAGTTTTGATAATCACACATTTAATAACTCTGTTTTACAGAGAAGCCAAGGGAGAATTCTGCCCCAAAGAGGCTTCTCTTACAGAGAAAACACCTGCCCAGTGAAACAGTGCACATTCCTTGAAATGTCCATTTGTCCTGACTGCATCTTTAAACCAAAAAAAAAAAAGAATTATGCAAATCTTATGATCAGAAAAGACTGATTCTCATTAAGGTCAAACATAATGTCAGGCCCCTCATCTTTCTGCACACTGCTGCCATTTTTACTTTGAGCAGTTCAGAGTCATTCAGCACACCCCCCTCCTTCAAGCAATGCTGAGAACATCTGAACACACACACACACACACAATGTATTTTACACATCTCTGTCATGAACTCCTTGAAGTATAATCTGTTATGGACAACTATGGGCTCTACACATTCACAACAGGGAGAACTCTTGTGGAATGTCACTACAGAAGACAAACACAACTAGCTGGTACTTACTGGAGTGCCAGGTGGCTGTGCCTGCACAGATGTTGGCTGCTGCTGGGATGGCTGTGGGGTTGGCACAGACTGGGGCTGCACTGGGGTCTGGGGCTGCGGTGTGACTTGCGCCTGTGCCGCCGTCTGCCCCGTTGGCGTGCTCTGTGTCTGTGTCGCGTTGGGGACAGAACCCGGCGTCGGTGTGGGGGTCTGCCCTGAGGATGAGACCGGTGTTGATGGCTGAGTGGGTGCTGCTGGCTGAGGAGGAGTCATTCCAGTTGGCGTTTGGTGCTGAATAGGTGGCATCCCAGCAGCAGTGGACACAGGAGGTGTAGTCTGATGTAGAGGTGGCTGGGTCACTGGTGGGCATGGTAGCTGCCCACTCTGTGGTCCTAGCATGTTCATGGAGTTGGGAAGAGCAGCACTGGGAACCTGCCCCTGCTAGAGAGAGAGAGAGAGAGAGAGAGATATTCTCTTACAGACATGCAAGAGAATCTCTCTTATCACAGCACTGAAATCTTTAAAAGCATACAGTAAGTCTAAACACTAGATCAACCCCAAACCAACGCTGCTAGTGCCACTGATTCTGCTCTGGTCTCTCTCATTGCATTCATCAGCTCTCACAGATCTTGCTCCTAGACACAGATATGCCATACATGTTGTTTTACACTAATTCTACTGGTACAGAGAGGGACCCCATACCACCTCAGAGCAACACAGACACCCACAAGCAGGCAATCTCCAAACCTTGCTGTTAGCTGGGCAAAGGTCAGGCTTTGCATACACAATGCTTTTGAGCAAATACAGACTTTACGCCATGACTCCAGAGCAGCTCTCCTTTAAAAGACAGTTCAGCACATTTAAAGCCTGCCCCGCTGCATGGTGCAAGACTTAAGAGGGTTTTGCATCAGATAACTAGTTAATAAAAGAATACCCTGCCCTTAGATGTACCTCTTATTCTTAGAAAGACAAGGTTCCAAGTCTGGAACATGTTTCTATATTGCCTGTACACAGCCAGTTTTAGTAAACTAAACGCATTAGGAAGAAAAGTGTTCACAAAGGTGGTCAAACAACTGAGCCTCAGCCCAAGACATTGTAGATGCTCTGTCCTGAACATACTGACAGAGCCCATGAAGTTTTGAGGCTGAGAATGGACTAAAGAACTCTGGAGGTCCCACCTAACCTAAACTACTTGGACTCCTGAGTTAAAACCCAAGCCTCTACCTGCAGGAATGTACATACTTTGGCATCATAAGCACAGCTGCTACTTCCCTGAGTACTGCTGAAGCAGAAAAGTTACAGGGAAAAAAAAACCAATCCTTCAATTTTCTCTTCAGAAGTAAAGAGGTTTAACCAAACTTTAAAACACCTTCCACAACTATTTTATTGTAACTCTTGATTTAAAGTTAGCTACTCAGGTCCACATACAGACACAAGTTTATGCTCATACATGTCTCAAACTAACTTCTGATATTCTCCCTAAAAAAACCCAATAACCATCTCATCAGGAAGCATTTTTTTTAGGTTTTAATCAGGAATTATGTGGTGTTGCCTCCAAGTTAGCACATACAGAGAGTTTATTTGTAAAAGCTCATGAAGGAGGCACATGTAGTCCAGGATCCCCCAAAGTCAGGGCTGACTACAAGAAACAATCCATTTATAAATATGAGCAAACACACAAATGAAATTAATTAGAAGAAAATAACAAAGAGTAAATAACTCAACTATTAGACAGTGCCTCTTACCTGTGCCACCCCGGCCTGGGCTGTTGACTGACCCATGCCCACATTGTTCACATTCATAGCCCCACTGGATGCTGGAAACTGATTCTGGGGCAGAAATTGGTTTTGGGTGGGAGCCTGACCCATCATGTTGTTGGAATGAGCTCCCATCATGTTCTGTGGCTGAGGCATTCGGGAAGGAGACATTGCCATCTAGAAATTAACACCCAAATTAAAGACATTACCATTTGGTATGATGTAGGAAGACAAAGGAAAACACCCTCAATGGAATCAACCAGAAGACAGGCCAAAAACATAAAGGGAATAATCAGCCTCAGTAAACCCAGTGGCAGTGGGCATATGCATAGAAATTCAGCACTTGTTCCACAGTATTCACAAGGAAATTATTTTTTTAACAGATAAGTGTCAAAACTCCCATTTTGCTCTCTGAGCTAACAGAGACAATCCAGTGGAACTGAAAATATTTCTAGTTTTCTAAGGAGTAAGAGTATGCTTTCATGGAGGAATAAAGAAGGTACATACACTGCAAAAAGACAGCTTCTGAAAGAACTATGCCCTTCCACAGGCATCTCTGGTATCTACCCCTCTCAAGTTTTGTTGCTTCTTTCAGAAGCATTGAAAACAAATGGCTCAACAAAAGCCTGACAGACTCCACAGGTTTCCATGCAATTATCCTACAATTTACAGCTCTGCTCCATGACATGGCCTTTTCAGAGCAGCCTTCACAGGGCTGAAGGCAATCAACCCATTTGCAGAGGAAGCTGGTAAGAAGAGGTACGAACCGCAGGAACGGCGCCCATGTTGTTCATCTGTACAGGGTGGTTCATGGGAGAGGCTGCGCGGGGTCCCATGGGCGCTTGTGGCATCTGCACATTCCCTATGGACATGGGGTTAAACTGATTCATTCCTGCAAATGCACCCCCAAAACAACTCATTAGGAACAAGGCAGCAGAATTTACATTATCACTCTACCACAACATTCACATTTCCTATGACTGAAGTTTGACTGCCCTCCACATCATCCTTTTCCTTTAACTTCTATCCAACTGCTTGGCTGAGGGAGCTGGGATTCTTTAGCCTGGAGAAGAGAAGGCTCAGGGGAGACCTCATTGCTGTCTACAACTCCCTGAAGGGAGGTTGTAGCCAGGAGGGAGTTGGTCTCTTCTCTCAGGCAACCAACACCAGAACAAGAGGACACAGTCTCAAGCTGTGCCAGGGGAAGTTTAGGCTTGAGGTGAAGAGAAAGTTCTTCCCAGAGAGAGTTGTTGGCCATTGGAATGTGCTGCCCAGGGAGGTGGTGGAGTCACCATCCCTGGAGGTGTTCAAGAGGGGACTGGATGTGGCACTTGGAGCCATGGTCTAGTCGTGAGGTCTGTGGTGACAGGTTGGACTTGATGATCTTTGAGGTCTCTTCCAACCTTGGTGATGCTGTAATGCTGTGTGATACTGTGGCTTAAAGGGACAAAGTGGAATGCAAAAAATATTTAGAAGAATGCCAATTAAGATGAAATGTAAAAATCTAAAAAACCCCAAAATCTGCCCAAGATGAAATGTGTGGATGATCTGCAAAGACAGGATGCTTTTTGTAAGTAACAGCTTTCTTATTTACCTTGAAACAGCAATGTCTTACTTAGGCCTCAGGGAAATGGTTGAAGTAAAGCTGGTAAAAATACATCCTGCTTATATGAAAGCAGCTCCTAGGCCTCAAACTGGGACTAAAGTCAGCAATAAGGTTTAAAAGCTCTTGTGTCTTTCATGCAAGATACTTAATTCCTCCAAAACACCCAAACTTGTCTAACAGGAGTAAATGTAATTATAAGTAATTATGGAGCTAGAATTGCTATCAACTTTTTCTCCTCTCAAAATGGATTTGTATAGGATGTAACTTCGCAAAGACATTTCAAGACCAGTTTCAGTTTATTACTAACATTCAATCAAGAACTAAGATAACTGGGGAAATTTTGGGGAGGAAGTCAAAGCATTTAAAAATGGCAGGTTTCTATTTTTCAGGAAAAGCCCCCAACATCCAGGAGGCCCCAGCAGCCACAAGCAGTGATAGCAAACCATCAGCACTACAAACAATCTACAAGGTATACTCTGCATCAGAAACCTAAAGAGGGTATCATTAGTTACAGAGATTCCAGGATTAACCTAAGGTTCCAGCTCTAGGTGCATTTTTGGCTAATTAACTGATGAAAATGCCAATATCCTTCTTCCCCCTGCTGTGATGGTGTTTTAAATGAGATTATCCACTATGCCCTAGCTCCTGCTCTGTTCTTTCTGAAAGGGCTGAAACACTTCCCAGCTACCAGCAAAGGACAAGGGGCCATGGTTTTATACCAGAGCAGGCTAGGTTTGGATTGGACACTGGGAAGTTCTTCACTACGAGGGTGATGAGATACTTCCAGGGATGAGGTGTCTGCAACTTCTCTGGAAGTGTCCAAAGCCAGGCTGGATGAGGCTTTGAGCAGCCTGGTCTAATAGGAAGGGTTCTTGCCTATGGCAGGGTGGTTGGAACTAGCTCATCTTGAAGGCCCCTTCCAACTCAAGCTGTTCTGTGACACTATGAATCAAGCACATAATGCCAGACCACACAGACAGTTCCTGCCACAGAGCAACAGCAGAATGGTACAGGTTGGAGGGGGCCTCTGGAGATCATCTAGTTCAACCCCAAGAAGATAAGCAAGGCCTGTTCCCTAATTTAGATCAGATCTTGAGGGACATGTTTTCCTCTGGGGACCTCTTTAGCCTGTCCTAAAGAATGAACAAAAAAGAATGATGCTGAAAAAGAGACTTGGTAGTTCCCTCAACCCTAAAAGGAAAACAAAACATCAACTTCTTCCCCCCAACAATAATTTTGAACCCACAAATGGCAATTAGAGAGGAAAACATAGATACCTTGAGAAACCTGCATACGACTTATAGGCACAGTTGGCATGGACATAGGCCCATCTGCAACGTAACAGAAGGGTGGTCAGCAAAAGTGATTGAAAATACAAACACAAATTTAGAATGAGAGCTCAAGGACACCAACCGTGCAGAGCTACAGCTGAAGCAGCTCTTGTACTTACTGGGTGGCCTCACGGGCTGTGCCTGGCCCATGGCAGCAGCCACCTGTGGGATACCAGGGGGCTGAGGCCCCGGAGTCTGTAAGGCTGGCTGATTCCCCAACATCCCTTGCTTATGCAGACGAGACCGCCGCTTCTCCTCTAGTTCCTTTTGTATCTTGTAGATTTTCTCTGCTAATAAATGGTAGTATTCATCCTAAAAAGACCCAAACAAAACAAAAACCAGAGTACTCAGGGTCAGGTCTAAGATAGCAGCAACAGAACCTATGTGGGGTTTGTTATTTTAACGTATACACCCTGGCTGTTTAAACAAGAAATATTGCTTGTCAGAATTCTGTTAAACTGAGAGTCTCATCACTGGTTTAAGGCAGAAAGGGAAAAACAAAGCTTCCAGGAACACATATGAAACTTGGCTTTATGGCAATCCATGGCAATCCATCAACTCTACCCTGAGTAGATTAATAGGAAGGAGAGAAATGGAGGTTCTCTGGTGCTTGGACAAAAAACAGCCAACCAACTCCTCAGGAAGCTGTGATGTTGCCTACGTGTTCATGATTTTTAGGTGTTATTTCCTGTAATAAGCATTTCCACTAGTCCACAGACAAAGGAAAAGGATGCCCCCAACAACATGGTTATGTTGAATAAACTTCAGGAGACAGATGTTAAGGGCATATAAATGTCTACAGGAGGAAAGGAATCGCTCCTATTCTAGCATCTGACTACTGATAGTCATTGCAGGGAATAAACAAAACCAGAAACAAACCCCCAAAGGAATGGAGGAAATCAGTGAAAAGCAGTCCATAGGCACAGACAAATGAACACTACATCAGTACAAGATGAAAAATCCATTTCCCTCTATCCACACTGACAACTGATCAAATCAGACAGTCATGGTGCACGGCAAGGTAGACAATTCTGCTTGTCAGCAATTGCTGGACACACACTTGTCAAGAGCGTAAGATTATGCACCTGTTAAAGGCAAAAAAAAAATTCCCCACACACCCTTAAGGCCACATTTCTTTTGTGGGGTCCTTATGCTCTTAAAATCCATTGTTACATGCAGCATAGGCTGAGTGATGCTTGTTTCACAGTCACATTATCTTCATCAAAACTAGAACTTACTACAGCAGTATTGAGTTAATTTCAGCAAACTACTCCAAGGTAGGTATTCCTCACCAGCACTGTCAAGCAAGTCCAGTATTACAATAGAAAGCCTTTGTTCAGGACTGTCCTCTCCTCCAAGCACCTCAAAAATTCATTGGTGCACACACTTTCTGCTCTTCAATTTAAAAGCACTACAGCCCCCTCCCTCCTCCTGCTCAAGACTCTTCACCTGGAACTTCCTACTTGTAAATGCAATGTTGTGTTATTTTCACACCACAAAGCTTCCTGGAAAAGGGCATGTTCCCAAGGAGCTCATACCACCAAAACAGTGTCAAGCTGCTCACAGTGATGCCTCACACTAATCTGTTCTTCAATGTCAAAGCAGAAGGGATGCTCCTCAGAAAGAAAGATGCAATTCCTCACGGCATCGTTAATACATTCTAAACTACTCCCTTCTTCCAAGTTTGCTGCTTGGAGCCAAATATATTAGATGAATTCCCATAAAGACTTCTGGCAATGAGACTCTGACAGCTGTTTTAAGGAATGAAGAGAAGATCCTTCTGAGTATGTGTCTGGCATAGAGGTTAAGAGACATTTAATTTTATATCCAGAAATCTACCATGCTCATCTTTACTAAGAAGGTATTTCAATGCCTTCTGTGTCCATGAAATCCTCATTCTCTCCAAAGCTTTCTCTAAAGGTCTGATCACACACCAGTCTTCCTGGCTAAACAACCTCTTGGTAGCCACAAGGAGAATATGATACTGTCACTGACCAAGGCTGTCACAGCAGCAGCATCACAAGTATGGCCACTGCCTATCTGCCTCTAGGAAATATAACTTTCATGCTATCTTCAGCTCTTCAGGGAGATGGTCTGAGAGGGAAAAAAAAAGTCTTACTGGATGATTAGTACTGCAACCAACTACTCTTTAGATACTCTTAGCTTATTTAAGAAGGGACCTGAAGATTATGACCAGGTAAGACCTCATTAGCTATGATCACTGGTGCCACTAAAATTGTCTTTACCTGCTGAAATTTTCCAGGGAGCAGTTTCTTTAGGGTAGAGCTACCACAGTGTCATAATGAAATGGTATCCTTGGCATGCCAATCCACAAGGGTTTGCTCCCTCTGAGTAACAGGGATTTGAACTCCTTGCAGACAGAGCAAAAATCACGGACAACAACAGGAATTCTGCCTTGATTGCCATATGCTAGGACAAACACAGGCAAACTGACTGCTTATTATGTTGAGATGTGCAACAGCTACATGTCTTAGTGCTGTTCAGGAGAGGAGAAATAAATTACCCTAAAGGGTAAGCAGTGTAACAGGACTGAGTCCTACAGAAACACTCCAAGAGCAAAGAGGCACTAAGGAAGTTTTGAAGAACAATTTACAGAGACTTCTGGAAAGTCAGTAAGGGAACCCTCAAGAACTGCAATGTGTACTCCAATCTTCATGCACATCAATCACACTTCCAGGAGGAATGGAAATTGGCCTGGGATGATGTTGTCTAGTTTTTATGGAGCTCAGGGATATGATTAATCAGATGGCTTGGGAATATATAAACACTGTCATAGACAGAAGCATGACTTTCCTCATCAAGAGGACAGTGAAATGATTCTCTGTGGTTTTTATTATGCCTCTAAGATCTGTGATACTGCTGGTATGTTAAAACATACACTGAAAAGCTGGACTGAAGCAACATACCCTGCTATTAGCAGATTCATACATATCTCCTTCCACTTTCCTGGCATAAGCCACCAAGTTCTCCATGCGGCGATCCTTCAGCGCTGCCGGATCAGGAGTGGGGAAGATGGCTTGGACACTACAAGAAGGGAGAAAGAATAAAAGTAAAACTCATCAGAGGAAAAGAATCATTTCATCAGTATAGCTTTATGATATCCACCTTGGACATTCCCTTATACATCAGCTATGTAAAAGCATATAAAAACTGTTTTTTATTTAACCCCCCCCAAAATCAGTATTGTACTATGGCCCACAAGATTGCTGCAAGTTCAGTGATGAAAAAAAGATGAAGTTTAACAGTCTGGAGTCCACATACTTGTTTACTAGAGCAGGGTAAATTTACTAGCATTGGGAACTGATTCCATGTCCATTCCTTAATGAGCATGAAGAATGGACTGAAGAAGAGGGTTAAAGGTAACAGCTCATCCTCAGTGGCCCAGCAGCAGAGCACTACTGCTGCTAAGCTGGGAAGTTGTTGGGAAAGTTAACAGTAGACTCAGTGCACTGAAATTCTTTACAAACATTCAGGCAAAACCAGGTGGTCTTGGTGAATACTTACAGTTTATGCACTAAATGATTGCGCAGGTCCTGAGTGACATGTTCATGCCATGCTTTCCTTACCCCGGTGCTCGAAGGAGGTGCAGCCGTTGGCATTGAGCTGAGGTTTCCAACATTGCCAGAATTTGTGCCATCATTCATTAGTGGGCTGAAAGGAGAAGAAAAGGAACTGCTGCAGTACAGGAATGCAGAGTTTTGTTGTATGTTTGATGCCTGAAGTGATTTATGAGTAGTTGCTTTTATCACTCTAGCTACTGCATCAAACATCCTCCGAGTGAAATTCTGGTACCAACAAACTGCAGTGCCTAGAGCAGCAAAGCTCAGGAGCTTACAAGGCACAGTAAGAATGATAGAGGAGCACAACTGTTGAAGTATTTGTACACTTAAAAATGCCAAATATTCTTCCTTTGAGAATTCATTCAAAACTCCAGACTATTCTGGGGCTCTCTGGGGTGACCAAGTGGTACATAGAGAATTTGAAACTGGAAAGAAGAGCGTAGCCATAGATAGGACTGATCATTTCCATGCCAATACAGTTAGGTTTTTAAAGCATGCTCTTTATTTACATTCATAAGCATGTAAATAAATGTTTAATTGAGCAAGAACAAAAAAATGTGTGCATTACTTATTTGTCCCAAGGGATGTTGGAAGAGCAGTTTCAGAAATTAGACTAGCTTGCTGGTCTGTTGTTATTCCTCCTGCGGGAAGGTTCATCTGGTTGGCTCCTTTGGGACAAAAATAGACATCATTGGTACCCAGTTCACAATTTTGACAGCAACATGGTAAAACCACACTTTACTGACCCCCACTGATGAATGAAATAAGCAGCACATCAGACCATATTAATGATGACATCTGTTGGGCTCTACATACACAGCTACCAATGGAATCAAGCTACTTTCAGCCTGAAAACTTTTTCCCTACAAAAACTAGTCTATTAAAATCTAAAATTCATAAACTCTTAAGATTAGGGTCAAGAAGCTAAAAAAAAAAGATAATATAATTAAACTGCAGAAAGAAATTAGCACTTGAGACAGAACTGTCTGCTAGAACAGGTGAAACACTTGTTAACCAAAAACCCTTCTAACCATCTCAGGCACCAGAGAGTTATGGGTGGTATTTTAAAAGAACCTAAAACTGCTATTTGGCAGAAGCAACACATTCAAAGCTTTCTGATATACAAAAGGTAAATGAATAGTTTAATTTGACATTATTAATCAATGTGAACACATATTCACTGCTCTGATGCAGTCAGTGACTAGAGTATCTTAAAAACTACGCAGTTCAGCCCATTCATTCATAGAATGGTTTGGATTGGAAGGGACCTTGAAGATCATTTAGTTCCAGCCCCCCTGCCATAGACAGGGACACCTTCCACTAGCCCAGGTTGCTAAAGGCATTATCCAACCTGGCCTTGAGCACTTCCAGAGAAGCAGCATCCATGACCTCCCTGGGCTACCAGTTCCAGAGTCTCACCACCCTCACTGTAAAGAATTTCTTCCTAATCTCCAGTCTAGATCTACCCTCTTCAAGCTTAACTCCATTCCCTACCATCCTGTCACTACAAACCCTTGTAAATGGTCCCTCCCCAGCTTTCCTGGAGGCCCCTTTCAGGTACTAGAAGGCCACTATAAGGTCTTCCCACAGCCTTCTTTTCTCCAGACTGAAGAGGCTCAAGTTGCTTATTTCTGCACCCGAGTTCCTTAGCGTGTTTTCCACCTACCCAATGCATTAATGGTCCTCATCTGCTGATGAGCCTGGGGCTGTGCTGGCTGTTGGCCTTGGACCTGGGGCTGCAACTGTGTCTGAGGCTGGTTGCCATATGGTAGCCCAAGAGCAGCATAGGCTCGTTGCATGGAGCTGGGGTCAATTGGATTAGGATTACTTAGCGATGGAGTATTCTGCTGGCCCGTGCCAACAGAACCGATGGAATTTTGGATTCCACCAGCTGGAGAGCCTAAAAGGGCTATAAAAAAAAAGAAAGGATAAGAGAAAATTGAAAATCAGTGAGGACAAACAATAAACCAAATCATGCCAAGAATTGACAGAACATGCATAAAGTTATACGGTTTGTATTCCTCTGCCAAAGGACAGAACGACACCCGAGATGCCAAGTGGGGAAACTCAGCCTTTGATTCTACAGGACAGAAACCACCCTAGCAATTAATACATGCAGTCTACAGAGAAGTGCTGTAAATTCTGAGCAGATAGGCCCATAATTACTTCAATATACAAAGTATAGGCTTCAATATAAAGCTAAACAGGATTTTCATGCTTGGGGACAGTAGACTAAGGGGGAGGGAAAAAAATAAATATATTAATTCCTCTACTTCCCTCTTTCCCATCAATCCCATTTTAGGTCAAAATATTTGGCTCCAGAACAGAGATCCTGAGTTCAGCAGAAATACTGTGTCTTTGGACACAAAGGTAATACTGAAGATCTGTTGGGAGAAATTTTCATTCCGAGCAGTCACTAGATGAATTCTCTGAAAGCCAAATTACCCTAAACACCAAGTTATCAGAGGGGAAAAAAAAAAAAAAAAGCCCTGATGGGTTTCAGATTGTACTGACAAAATCTAAAGCAATTTGAAGGGTCAGAAAGAGGATGAGCCTGCCACAGGGTTTGGTAAATGATTTAGGTGATATTTAGGTATCCATTAACCTAAATGGCCACCACAACCGACCAACCTCTCTCACTGCTCAGAAGAGTAATTTCCATTGTAAACAGAGAATGGAAACAACAGGGAAAAGCAGCTTTTACTAAAGCCAGAAATGAAAAAAGCTGCTTTCTGGCCTGCATTTTAGCTGCCCTTCCAAGTAATAACATGTTGCATTGTGAATGAGACATGGAGCATACCCTTCGCTAGAGACACTGCGTTGTGATAACCAAGGCTCTGCAGAAGTAACACAGCCTCAACACTTTCCCCCTTGAGTAATTAAATATGGAATGTGCCTTACAAATTTGTGAGCTAAACACAGCAACAATAATAGCTTTTAATATAGGCAACAAGAGCTGGTTTATTGAAATATTAGGAGAGGCACATGGTTAGGGGGAAAAAAAAATAATAACATGAGGAAAACAAGCCTTCTGAGACATTAACAGCATTATCTAGGCTTTCTTAAATCCTTACCCACTATGGGAATGGAGGGAACTGCTGGGAAAAAATACACACAGCTGCCATCCAAGAGAAACCACATACATTAGGAGAGCCCAGACTTTGCCCTCTCCAGATGAAACTCCAATTTGATCTCATTCGCCAGAAGACTACAAATAAATAGTCAGAGATCCCCCTCTCCAGAAGAAGCACTACGACACAAAACATTCTTTTTTTACCCCTTCCAAGTGTTTTCATCCCTGGGTTTACCATGGAAATTAGGCTTATGTGTGCTTGCACTCTGTGGACACGTTCAAAACAACTTCTGAAACCACTGATCATTTCCAAGCATGTTTAAAAACAAAGACAAAAGATGATTGAGATCCTATCAGTTTAGTTCGTCAAAAAAGGCACATTAAAAAGCAACTGCCTGAACTTCTTGAGGGACTTGCACCTAGCACTCTGGAATCCCACAATCCAAGAGAAAGAGGTCGTCATGTGAGCGCAAGTCAAGAAATTAACAAGTCTCTAGAAAGGTTAAATCTCACAAAGCTGGTGGCACCCTGGAATTGAGAAGGCTTCAAAGGCTGCTGTGACAGCAAAGGATCATTTGAGGACCTAATGAAAATTCCAGCCTGTTAGAGAAAGGAGCTTTCAGCACTGGCTGTAAATGTGGCACATCTTTGGAGATGGGAGAAGGACCACAGGTGACGCTGAAGGCTGGGAACAAGAGAAAGGCTTCTAACCATCCCACGGAGGACAGCCAAGCATTTCACCATTCCTTGTACTCTTCTGGGGCAGGGGGGGGGAAGCTGGTGCTGATCTGAGGACTGCAAGCTTGGCTTGAAGCTCACACAGAAGCTAAGGCAGAGCTTGGAGAAGTCAATCACCTCTTGCCCAGGGCTTTGTGCTGAGTTTTGGCAGTGCAATCGGTTACTACAAAGCACAAGTTCAGTCCTTGTGTTAAGAGTAACTTTGGGAACCACAACCCCGCCAATTTTAGACAAGTCTACTTCAGCAGGACCAAATTTTCAGATCTCTGCCTCTGCCCCAAGCCAAAGACTGCTCAGAATTGCTTGGGTATGTCAGTCTGAATGTCACTTTAGAAGTGACTCCAGGAAGAGCGAGCCTATTCTGAACAGAAGAAAGCCCCACCGCTTCCTCATAAAGCCACCGCCTTTATTGCCAGGGGAAAGCATAGGAAGGCCATTCTGTTGATGTGCAGCTTGAAAAGACTGAAGGTCTCCAGGAAGTTCCATAGATGTGTGCATTTGTTCAAGCAGGCAAAACTCAGTAAAGCTGGGAAACAGCTGAATGGTGCTTCACCACTTCAAGCTGGATCACTGGGGGACAGACTACATTCTCAGACCCTGCAGAAGGCTTACAACATGGAACTGAGTGGCTCTGACTATTTGGTCTCAGCTTTTCTATCCTTTACAACTCACTACCATGCTATACTGAGTATTTTCACAACATCAGGAATATTATTTTTAAGGTTTTTTTGTCTGTTCCTTGGTTTGGTATGAATGTTATCTCAGTCTGTCAAACAAGAAAGATGAAGTCAGAGCATACTAAATGTCCGTACTGACCCTTATCAAGTGCAAATGCAGCCCCTTCTGTGGCAGATACCACAGGAAATCAAGTCAATTACCATAAACACAGCACTGAAACAAAAAAGAACTTATCACATTAGGCCACTGCTACATGAAGCAACGCCTGCTGTGATTTTTTTTATTAACTGATGCTTCAGACACTGCTGATCTCATGCCAGAAGCTGCAGATGTGAAGACAGCTCTGTACAGGACTGATCACATCCAAAATGCTTCAGACACAACTGAGCTCCATATGTCCCACTGTTAGAAGGCTGCATGTGTTTAGACATCTTAAGAGTGAAAGTTCAAACAAGCAGAAGTGAAGCAGCCCCAGAACTTTCTGAACAGCCTGATTAAACCCTCCAGATGTAATATACATGATCAAACATTCTCTCATCTACAGGATTCCTGTCTCAGTGTGCTGCTATAATGAAACTGCATTTGTGTCTTCTAGAGGGGAATCCTTCCACCCAATTGGAATTTTTTCAACTACAGGCTCCTCATGCTGTTTCAGGTCTTCTCTGATGCCCAGCTCTTCTCTAACCTGACCACCCCCTAACAGCAACACGAATCCATTTGTGAGAAGGCTGACTTGAATTTTCCATTTTGCTTCCAAATGCTGTAACTGAGACTCTCAGCAGTGTTCAATGCTCTGTGCTGCGGCTCCTCACTCTGCTGGTTACATCCATTCTAGCTCCAAGTGGCTGGAGCAGAAATTCTGCTGGTGACCTTGCCTCATCCCAGCACTAGCCTGTCCTGCATCAGCAGCTACACAAAGGGTAAGCGTACATGATCCTTTAATTGAAGGCTGTATCATGAATCGAAGGGTTAAAACTTGGAGAGCCGAGCTCCAAGCACTGCTGCACTGATAAGAGAAGACAGTGTTAGCCTTGATGGCTTGTGAACTACGGGAGCACGGTGCAGCAGTGTAGTTGGAGGAGCGCAGATACCTGATTACGAATGGTTGTTATGACCTGAAAGTGTAAGACTTCACACATATCAGATTGTTAACAGAGTCCCTGGTTTCTTAATTTTACTTAGATGTTTGCTAAAACCCTGATAAGATATAGGTACCTGTGTGATGTATTTTCTGTAACCAATCACAAACTGCTTCTGTGTTGTGTTAGCTTTTATAAAGAAAAGACTTTGCATAATGAAGTGGACACCTGGCCTGGATCAGGCTGAGCCCCGTCTCTCCATCGTGGCAATGAATCACATCATGGGGTAAGGAAAGATTTTTATAGGCAACTTAAAGCTAGGAAGTGTCAGTATTAAACTGCACCAATGCCATTTTAACTTTTAAGCATTAAGCTGAAAGCTTTCACAGCATCATGAGTCAGTGACGGGAGGAACTTCCCAATCTCTGGGCTACACATCTGTGATCACTGTGAGCTGGTAGGTCACCATGATGCACCATTTTCAGCACTTGAAAAAACAAGACATTTTGTTTGGAGATTTTACAGACACTTAGGAGACTTGACCAAACTGGATTTCACTTTCAGTTTTCCCAGGAAATGGGCTCTGCAGCTAAGAAGTTGCTGCCTACTCTTCCAAGCGTGTTTCCCTGCACATCAATGTACTCCTTCCTTCTCTACAAAGGGGTAACTCCAAAATGCTCTGCATCCAGAAGACTGGCTCTGGGTTCACAACTCCACCTCCCAGTCTCATTCAGCTGGATCAGGGATCCCAAAGATTTGCTAGTGACCCTGGAGTGAAGCACATCAAGTATCGCATGAGGACAGCCCAGGTCACAATACAGTGAACACAGCACATTTCTCACCAGCTGTGGGGCTGCAAGAGGAAGCACAGTCAGTAGCTGTTTGGTGGTACAATACACCCCACAAACAGGAGAATTAAGAAGCTCAAGCATGTGCCTAAGATGGATCTTCAGAAAAACAGCTGTTATGATAGAGCTATAAAACTAACAAATGTATGAACTGCAGTTTGCAAGAGTTTAGAACTCAAATTGTGGTGGCCTCAGCAAGGAGCAAGAAGAACTTCCTACAAAAACAACCTTCCAACCCCAAAACATATCAGTCCAATTTCAAGTCATTACTTCAAATCACAGAAATCACTGACCTATTCTAAAGTGAAGTCTCATGTTTTAGCATGTGCAAAGTAACCTTTGTTTGGCAGCTTTCCCCTACTCCTCCTCAGGTATATGTGGTATATACAGTAAGAGCCATGAGGAACAGAAAAGGTGTTAAACTTGTCCCAACGTGTCCTATTAACAAGTCCCATTACGATAAACAATTACAATAAAAGACTGTTCAAGATCACTTTTAATAACCACAAAAAACAATACACATGAAACCTGGCAAAGATTTCTTGCAAGGAAGGCTTGAAACCCCAGCAGAGATACAGCAGGGCTCAAAACAGCAGCAGTGAAACAGGCATGAGCATGGGAAGGGAGATTCAACTCAAACTCTTTATGACCATCAAGTAGTTTTCATTCTGTAAGGACAGCAGCCTGATAAAACTAATGAGGGTTTGTTAGACTTCTCATTTCTTTTTTCTTCTAAATGTTCTCATCACATTCTGCCATATTCAGACCTCCTCCACCTCTCCATTTAGTAGATGCCACATAAATTATTTACTCCTAAGGGAGCCAACATTTTCGTCAAGTCTTAAACTAACCTACTTCAGATTAGTTTTCACCTCATCAGGCACAGTGTTTCCAAGTCCACACATTAATGTCCATCATGAATGCCTAAAATGGAGCAACCTTTATAATATATCTAAACAAATGTTCATCCTCTACCTTCAAACAAACCGCAAGGTGTTACATGTATGACTCAGAGACACAATCCAGAACAAAGAACCTTGCACCTCAGCACACTGAGCTGCCAATTTTCATGGTTACTACCATTGCATTGATTAATTCAATAGAAGCCTCCCCACATGTAACAGGAGAGCCAGACTCTGAACTCATGCACTGTAATTCTGCTGCATCCAAACAAGATCCTTTTTGATCCCAGAAGAAAACTACTTTTAAGGACTGCTTTTGTTCAAGTGCCTTCTCTTCTGAAGGAACGAACAAAGTTTGATCAATGACAAAAACAAACACCACAAACTACTTTTCTACAGCAGCCTGTATTGAAGAAAAACTCCAATCTGATGTGCTGGATGTTATCACTTTGATAACCACTGTGTAATCAGGATGTTATGCACAAATGGACCACATCACTAAAAAGAAAGGCTTTCACCACATTTTTAGAAGGCCAAATGTTAACTGATCACTTGTAACAAATCACTACTTTCAACACACAAGATGTAGTAAAACAACCCCCAAATTCTTACCTCCAAATAACTCTTATATTTATCATTTTTGTTCACTTCTGGAGGGAAAACCACCCTCCTGAAACTGGAATGAGAGCATCCTCAATGGATTACTTGGACAGTCTTACCAGCTAGTTTCTCCTCTGCCTTAATCCCACCTAACCTGCAAGCTCTTCTCTATCCTCCAAAGTATGTTAGTGCTCCTCATTGCAGTCTCAGCCTAAATGGAAATTAGGGGAATGCTTCCAACAATTCATATGTACAAGCTTTACAAGTCCTCCAGCTATTTTCTGCTTCGTAACCCTTATTTAAATATACTTCAGCATAACATTATTGAGACTTGTAGAATGCTGTATGAATGCTGTAAAATGCTCTACCTTGGCATCTCTTCAAAGGATTTGTTGAGAAGCAAACCCACCAACAGAAGTTCAGTATTTTCTGCTTGAGAGCAAGAGGGAAGAAATGCACTAAAAAACTGACTGTCCTCAAGTAAAGAAATAGTTATCAAATCCAGGCAAGGGAAAACCCACTACGATCTGCAGAACTTCATACACTTCTCATTAAGACACACAGAACAGATCTTTTTGTGCACAAGAATCTATTTCTCTGTTTTTATGAATGCTTTTGTGTCTTCTTAATCACCAGTATGTTGATTTGTTTCTAGCAGCACGAAAAATAATGAAGTAGCCTATACCTTCCCCTAAACCCTACCTACATCCAAAACTGCACTATAACTGAAATTTGTTGACCTGTCTCGCAATAAAACACCAGACAGAAGCTGCCCCACCCTTTAAAAATGGGTGTGTGCTTGAGCTGAGATTTTCCCTTGTTGATTATTGTGCATAAAATAATATATCACATTCAATGATCAGAAAGGAGCATTCACCAGTAGATTAATCCTTATGCATTAAGCATCTATTAATGTTGCTGGGGCACTGTTGAAGTTTACCCCTAAACTGCACATCTGATTATTGTAGCAGCATCACTCCCCTGTGAGAGCAGGGAAAGAAGTACTCACGTTGTTGGTTTCTTTTGTCACTGGCGTTTTTCAAAGGAAGGCACACCGGACAGTCGTGCCGAGTACAGTTCTTCCAGTGGGAGATGATTTGTCTTGAAGATGCACAATGTGCAACTGCAACAAGGAAAAGCAATAGACTTAAGGTCACTCCTTGGTTAATTGGTTTTGAATTAACTCATCTCATTTTTTAGAGTAACTATTTTTTCCGTTTCATAAACAACACTGTGCATGGAACTGAATGCAACTACAACATTTTGGGATCTACCACTACCACTACAGAACAAAAGAAGGAAACTAGTACTTTTAAGACATAGTGGATATTGCTCTCATTATACAACACAGGTGATGAAAAAGGTGCTTTACATTGTTACTATCCTACTTCTAAAGGGCAAATACTGCCTTCCATTTTCTACACTGGCAAATGCAGAGAGATCAGAAACTGGACAAAGGTAATGAAAGGTTCTCAACCCATATAACAGGCTCTCTAGGGAGCTGGTTGAATCCCCATCCCTGGAGGTGTTTGAAACACACAGAGATGTGGTGCTGAGGGACATGGTTTAACACCAGCCTTGGCAGAGCTAGGTAATGGTTTGACTCAATGATCTCAACAATCTTTTCCAACCAAAATGATTCTGTGGTTCTATGAAAAAGGGAGCAACTGGTTAATTTAAGAACCGGTTCTGGCACTCGTTTATGCCAACTGTGGGGACCCTTCCTGACAAGAGAAACGCTGCTGACAAACAGGTGAGAAGCCCTACACAGCCCATTTGGCAAGAGCAGCCTCAGCACCACGCTCTTACCTTGGCAGGCCTTGCCAGCTTGACAGTGCGTCATGTGGTTGAGGACATTCTTCATGGTTCGGCAGTGCGGCAGCGCGCAGGCCCGCACCTCCCCGTTGGCTTGCTCCCGCCGCTGACACTTGTGGGCGTGAAGCAGCAGCACCAGCTGCTGCTGGATCAGTTTGCGCTTCTCCGGGTCTGCCGTCGGTCCAGTTGCCATCGCCTGCGTCGGTACAATCCCCACTTGCTGGACTTGGGTTTGCATCTGGGACTGAGAGAACAGAGAGCTCAGCACCGTGTCTGCAAGCCTCGGTTCTGATCTCAATCTTGTATAACAATTTGGGTGGTACAAGACTGGTCACCAAGCATGCTGGGATGCTGCTCTGAGGAGCGCAGTGCTCTCAAAAGGTTTCTAATCTAGCCTTGGAACAGCAAAAATGTAGCGAGAGGTTCCTCTGTTAAGACCTTTACAAACAACAGTTTAACTAATGTGCCATCCAAAGCCTTCTGTTTATTACATCACAACTCCAACAGGAACGAGCTCTTGCCACACTTGCAAGTGGAATTCAAGTCTGTTGGTATTATACATTTATATCATGGATATAGATTGGAGACAGTCCAATGGAGACCTATGAAGATGACTGGTGGACTTGAACACCTCTCCTATGAAGAAAGACTGAGAGACCTGGGGCTGTTTAGTCTGGAGAAGAGAAGGCTGAGAGGGGATCTTATCAATGTCTACAAATATCTGAGGGGTGGGTGTCAAGATGAAGGTGCCAGTCTCTGTTCAGGGGTGCCCAGTAACAGGACAAGGAATAATGGGTATAAAACTGGAACACAGAAAGTTCCACCTCAACATGAGGAGAAACTTCTCTGCTGTGAGACAGACAGAGCCCTGGAACACGCTCCCCAGAGAAGTTGTGCAGTCTCCTTCCCTGGAGGCTCTCAAAACTTGCCTGGGTGCATTCCTGTGTGACCTGCTCCAGGTGATCCTGCACTGGAAAGGGGATTGGACTGGATGATCTCTAGAGGTCCCTTCCAACCCCTAACAGTCTATGATTTTATCTACTTCACTCTTAGTTTCTTGTCCCTAACGAGGAGTCCAATGGGCGAAGACAGTCAAAACTAAGAATATATTGCAGTACAAGTCCTAAATCAGCCTCTCTTCTCACCAGTGCTGACATTCCACATCAGAGAAAATTCCCCAGGTGAGATGTATACAGCTTTCTCCCAGGAAGGGCCACCTCAGTCTGGATTGCATTACGTTATCAAGTTGTATTAGCTTGCAAACCCTGCTGTTCTATTTCTGTTCTTTATGGACACAATTCTGCACCAGTGTCTGAGCCCTGCCTAACAGAGCCTTTGTACCCACTGATATCTTCACTCTAAGGCCCAGCTCACAGCAGCGCAGAAGAGAAACGGCCTCCTTAACCTCTCATTCCTTCAGCACAGATTCAGCTTTCCTACCACCCTTACACCTTTGAAGGGTAACAAATGTAGGAACCCAATTTTCAAAACTAAACCTATCTACAGCCTGCAACAACTCTGCTAGCAGGAAATACTTGTCTGCAAAAGTGCTTAAGTCCCTGTGATTTGCAGCCTGAATTCAGCTCATGGACAAACATGAAACTGTCCCAAGAATCACTCTGATTATGTGCTGTAAAAACAGGGTACAGCAGAATAGCTCACCAACTTCCCAGCTACCTAAGGAAAATCAGCCATTAAAAACATTTATACATGGAATATAGGAAGAACAGGATTATAGTGGGGAGATAACAGAGGAAATAGTTCACTGCTGTCTGAAGAACTGCTGGTCAAAGTCTGCTTAATACATTTAAGGACAATCACAAGTGACAGAACACATCATTTGTAGCCTGCTCTACTTTTCAGCTTCAGAAGGATTCCCCAGACAATTCCACATCTTACAAACCAGAGCACATAACAGCAAACCCCTTCATTTTCTTAGGTCAACAGAAGGATCCCTGGCACAAGTTCCCCACTACTTTGTCCTCAGCTTTGCCACCAACACATCAGTTCGCTTTTCTTCTGGAGAATGAAACTCACAAGATCAAGCAGAAAACTGCTACTTGATGGAGGACATGGGGAATCTGCCACGGATAATGATTAAACAAAGAGGGAACTGTTGCACCTGTTTGTCTTGAGCTTGCAAGAGCAAGAAAAAGAGGGTGAAAGAAACCCAGCTAAAATCAAGTCCTCCATTTCTTCTGTGAACAAATCCCTAGGAGCAGACAGGTTTTGCCAAAATGATTCTTGGGTCACAAATAGGAAACGATTAGTTCAGCTAATCTGCAGAAAAATACAGGGACTGTGACAAAGAAAATCTTGTTGGAAGTGACGTGTTCATCCCAGTCAACGAATCGTTTCCCAAGCTGAAGTTCTCCTGTTGTTACTAACCTACCAGTTAACAGATATGACTGCAGCTGTATCAGCACAGATGCCCTGACCCAAAAGGATTTCTGGAAGATTAAGTAACATAAAAGCAGGATTGTGGAGTATCAGCAGTCAGAAGAAGAAGCAGTCTTGGTTCAGATGACAGTATCTGCATGTAGGCACACACAAAAAAAAGAGAACTCAGAATTTCTATTTCCTAAGCTCCACAGAGTTGTGTTGGTCACTCTTGCAACCTTATAAAGTCCTAAGCTTGCAAAAGTAACAAACGATTTTTCCACCTTACTTTCAGGACCGTTCACTGAGGAATCTGACCTCTTCCCTGTTAGTTTGTGCATTAAGAACAGTGGCCTGCAGGACCAGTTGAGCACTGGAGATACACTGGTGCATCACAGGCACATCAAAGGTGTGTAAATCCCTCATCAGCCACAGAAATCATTCCGCTCCAGAAGGAGCGGGAGGCTTCCTGCTGCTTCACCTGAATGACTAACGATTTTCTTGATGAAGTAGGAAATTCAGACACTTCTGCTCCCACAATTAAAATAAATGCTTCAATGGACAGATATACAATAGAAAAGAGTTTTGCTTCTCTTGTTACCTTGCTGAGCTCCATCACAAACAGAACAGATAGACCAGGGGTTGGAAGTCTGCTACAACCTCCAACAGAGAGAGCAGCTCATTAACCAATTTTCTAGAAGCAGCTTAATACAAAACTTCTGTGGTGTAATGCAGCTACTACTACCATTTTAAAATATGGAAACTGGAGAAGAAAAGGCTCCAGGCAGACCTTCCAGTGTCCTTTCAGCATTTAAAGGGGGCAATCAGAAAGCTGGAGACAGGATAAGGGGTGATGGGCTTCAACTAAAAGAGGAAGATTCAGACTACAGAGAAGGAAGACAATTTTTACACTGAGGATGGTGAGACCCTGTCTGAGGTTACCCAGAGAGGTGGTAGATGCCCCATCCCTGGCACCTTTACAGGTCAGGCTGTTTGGGGCTCTGAGCAATCTAGTCTAGTTGCAGATGTCCCTGCTAACTGCAGAGGGGGTGGACTAGATGCACTTTAAAGGTCCTTTCCAACCCAACCCAGCCTGTCATACTATGATTTTATATTTGTACAGGAAGTCAGCTCTGCTCTGTCCCTCTCTCAAAGAGTGAAATCCTCCTGTGCTTCTGGGCAGCACAGGTGCACAAGTATCTCCTCTCCATGGACTTGGTGGTTTTACTTTACTGAGATGACCAGTAATCCTGTGTTTTGATGTATTCATATTCAAAAGCACTCACCATCATCCGTCAAGAGCAAACACTGTGTACCTCTTATCAAAGCAGGCACCACTTTCAACAGCACAGGTAATCTTGCCAGAGGTCAAACAGCCCAAGAGAGAACCCAGTCTCAGTCTAGCCTCCACACAACACTTTTTATGTTTTCAAAACACATTTCCTCTTTTGTAATTCCTTTTTATTTCCATGTTCTTTCCCTCTCTCTTATAACAGAAGGCTATTTTCTGAAATGGCTGTATTAGGACAAAACCTGCACTTACAAAATGCCTTTTGCTTCTTGATGACAGATAAGTAATCAAGAGAGAACCTTAGTGAGATAATTAAGAGTCCACTGCCACAAAGGATTAGCATTTTGATATAGCTGTGTGTTTTATAGACTTTCCCTTACTAGAGGGCAGGTAGCACTTTAGATTCAGAGTTTCTCAGTCGGTTGGTATCAAGAACTAGAAGGATGGTGTTTACTAGTGACAGGGGATTTTGAACACGTCATCCACACATGTACTTACATCACAGGCACGTCCATCTACCCATTAACACTTGCAGAGAGCTAGGCTGCTCCCCACCTTCCCTTCAATCCCCAATCTCTTCAGCTCCCCTTGAGTCACAGGCTGAAAGTGTATCTTGAGGGTCCCTTTCAGGAAGTGGGCATGAAGTGAATATAGGCATGAACTGTATATCTCAAACTGATTAGCAGCACTTCTATCTGAATCAAGTATTCACAGTGTGATCAACTCCAATCATCTATCCCACACATTTACATTAAGATTGGAACAAGTCCCTCCTGCAAACAGGAACTGCAGGAACCCTTCGTCAAGCATTGAGCCAGCTGTGAACAACCCAGGAACCGCTGTTCCACCACATAACTGTATTGAGTGCTCAAGTGTCAGCTACACGTTGGTGTCAAGGAAGGAGGCATCTCTCAGTGCAGTCACTTAACGAACTGAGGCTTTCTCCTGTAATTCCACAGCTTCACTGGGAAAGCAACACAGAACTAGTTTGCTCTCCTTGCAATTCACTCTGGTATTCTGCATGTGGATGGTGGTTTCTCTGGTTCTACCAGTTACTGTAAAGAGGCATGATCTGAACAGCCTGGTCCTACCCATACAGGAAGAATCCTTCTGACCCCTGGAATCTGAAAGTCATGGTAGTCATGACTTCAGTCTCAGTAGCACCAACCTGAGAGCTTGCAATGCAGCTACAAATGAGAGGAAGGGGAAGGTAACACTTGCAGCTCCCACAATTCAAAGCTAACATGATACATGGTCTTAACATGAAGAGCATGTTCAGAGCCCAAGATCTATTTTCAAAGCTTTGGCATTGTCATGGCTACAGGCAGAGTCTTCAAATCAAGAGAAGTGTTTTCATCTTCCAGTTTCCACCTACCACAATGGAGTTTAACTTCTCCCCTCTGAAGCGGGTACTGGGAGTGGGCCTCACCAGCCAATGGCAACCACAAAAAGAGATAAGGCTCCTATGGTCACTCCATAGAAGGAGCTTGAATAATTTGCCCTAGACAGTATCCTCAATGCCCTTGGATTTTAATCACCAAACCAATCTTCCTCTAACACCAGTCTCATTATCATGCAGTTGACTCTGCTGGGAATCAAGGCTGGATCACCACCTTTCTTAGGGATACACTCTTGGAGTTTTACTTTCATGTCCTGCTAAGCTTTCTTAGGAGAAGGACCAGTAAATGACAAGAAATACTTAATGAAGTGTTTCAAAGCAACAAAAAGGAACAAAGCTGGATAGAGGAATCTACAGACAGGAGATTCCATTTCACACACAGGAAATTACCTGAACGTGAGAGTGGTGAAGCCCTGGAATGGGTTGTCCAGGGAGGTGGTTGAGGCCTCATCCCTGGAGGTGTTTAAGACCAGGCTGGATGAGGCTCTGGCCAGCCTGATCTAGTGTGGGGTGTCCCTGCCCATGGCAGGGGGGTTGGAACTAGATGATCCTTATGGTCCCTCCCAACCCTGACTGATACTATGATTCTATGAAAATTAAGAGAGCTTTATGCACAATTTCCTGGGTGACAACAAAGACTCAGGAATGATCAATGGTAAAAAACTTAAGAGCCAAATGAGAACTTTCCAGTGAAGGTATGGAGTACTTCACCTCAGAAGCTGGAAGAGAGTAAGAATTGGCCATGGATATTCTCCACCACATACATTCCTGTCCAGGGGATGGGAAAGTGGAATATGAGCCAAAGCCTTTTGTTAGCCTGGAACCATTATTTATGGATGATGCAAAAATGGGAACATTCCACCATTTACAGCAATACATGCTCCCAGGATAAACTCCTGCACCCAGATGCAACAGAGATGCCAGAGATGCTCCCAACAACAGTTTCTCTGGCACTGGACATTATCTGTTAGGTTTGTTTCCAGGTTTTCAAGAACTTTTCCTTTAGAAAACCATGCCAAAGCAACATGGATAAAAGCTTTTCTCAGCTGTTTGCTGGACTGCTGCTCCACTTCAAATCAGGTGAGATTCTCTTCAGAAAGAGGAGTGAGCACACCTGGGAAAGAAACTTTTGACTGCAGCTTGTGGCAGGCACAGGGGAAGTGAGCCCAGCAAACAGCAAGCCCACCAGAGACTGGGGAGACTACTGCTGAGAGCAGCAAGCAGGCACACAGCATGTCTCTGGGGTGACAGTCTCAGACCTTTCCCACAGTAAAAGAGAAGACTGTGCTGCAAGAGAGAAAACAAACCAAAACAAAAACCAAAATAACCATCACTGGAAGGTTGAGAAAGCAAGCTGTAAGGACACCATATAGGTTTTTCATGAAGCTTTTTTATTTCAGGTCTCCAGAATAAAACACAAATTGTCTATTTTAAACAGCCACCATTCCAATTGCTCTAACTGGACCTGGCCTCCCAGTTTAAAAGCCTTCCTCCTCTGTCTAGGCAGCCTGCAGTGAGGCACACACCTAAGACATCCTCATCCCTCTTTATTAACAAATTTTGAATAGAAAAGAAATGCAAAGGGCACAGAAAAAAGCAGAGAAACAAGGAAGAAAGCCACAGAAAACTCGAGATGCAGTTTAATAAGAAAATGGAATAAAACCACAAGAGAAGATGTGCTGCTCCAATTCTAAGTCAAGAGAACTGAGGAGAAACAATTTCCTTTGCTTCTAGGAAGCAATATTCTCTCAACTCCATCTGCTGGTTGTAAGGATAACTGTGAAAACAGGCTGGTGCCTGGAAGCCAAGCTTCACACACTGTACTCCTAACCCATGTAGAAATACCAGATTTACTGGTATGTCCACAAAGAAACCATCCATCACCACCCTGGACTACGCAGCACCACAGACACTGCTCAGCTTCAGCAAGTTCGATGGAAAAGTCTGACAGGGTACTCTCCACTGACAGCACATCCCAGCATCTGGGCACTTGCAAAAAACAAGCAGCTCCTGGCTTCCATACAGGCTGCACACTGAGCTGAGTGCCAAAGTGCAGAGCACGCCTCACTTCCACTGGCCAGAGGCTTTGCATGATCTCACCGCAGCACAGCGCTGCCAAGCCTGCATCCGACAACTTCAGTGACGCCGAGTCTCTACAGCGTGTCGCCAAACCCTCCAACAACGTTAGAAGCAACATCTTTCTTTTGCAAACAAGCCATCCACTCAAGATTTCAAGCTGCCCATTCTGAAAGGACAACTGATTGTATTCTGTAGCAGCTGCAGAAAGCAATAGCTGCTATGTTGTTTGGATCCACAAAGCAAACAAACAAAAATCAATCCGCCCGGCTAGCACTGAAAATTAATACCTTAATGCTGACCTTTTAATCATTTTAATACCATAAGGTTTGGTACTTCTTTCCTAATTAAGAGATTAAACTAAATGTGCTTCTCAGGGTCTAGCATAAGGTCATGCTTGGAACAAGGGCTGAAGATGCAATGAACTAACGTTTCTGAGAACCACTTCATCCTGGAGCCAGGGGAAGAAGAGAGCTCATCTTCTGAGCGGAGAGAGAGCCTGGATGTGGATTAAAAACCTGCACTGCTGCAGCAGAGGTTTATCCTGCTGCCCGTGGGAGGGCTTTATGCCTGGCAGTGGGAGATCTCCTGGTCAGTGTTTGGGACTGAAGTGGCATACATAATGATGCTCAGAATAATGTGGATTAAGAATCAGCCTCACCTCTCGCTTTGCTTTTGCAGGCTTACAGAGAAAGGCCAAGGACTGAAAGGGGTATTTTCAAATGATTTGCTTCTTAGGACCAAGGGCTCCTAAAGACAACAGCTACACCTTTCCAATTCTCCAGTTTAGGTATTCTTAGTGGTAATCAAGATGTTTCATGTCATGCTGGAATGCTGCCTCGGATGTGCCACATCTAACCATAACCAGAGCGTAAGCCACGTGGGTTTGTCTCTCCCACGAAACTGTACTTTTGGGGCCCTTTAAGATAAGGACAGTGTCGCAGGCTGCTTTTGCAAGATATGTGGTTCCAATTACCTCACAAAAAGCCTGTAGGAGATGGAGTCTGAACTGATCCTCCCCAGGCTCAGTTTTGACAGAGGCTAACAAAACCTTACACACTTTGCCACCTCACTCCTGCTTCCTTCAGGAAACAGGGTAGCCCACAGCTCCAGCAGACCATGCACAAGGCCAGACACACGAAATCAAACTCCCATCTCCAGGGATGGAACAAATGAAGGGACTGCGGCAAGAGAACATGATGCAATACCTCAAACACTGCACCCTGCTCTGGGGAGCTGCCATTGTCAGAAGCAACTTTTCACCAGTGCCACTTGGGTTGTATTTTAGCTGCCCAGCACAGGAGAGACATCACTTCCATGAGTTACAGGAGCACACATCTAACCCATGTGAATGGTATTTTACCTTTAGCTAGTGCCTTACACATCGAATGAGAAAGGCTTTAGTAAGCCAGATTCTACAAACCTCAACTTCAGAACCAGCAGGTTTTCCCAGTCTCTGTGCCTTTAAGCCTCTGGTTTAAATCTGGGGTAAACCAGGTCTATAGAGCTTCTCCCCACTCTACTCTGCCCTGGTGAGACCACACCTGAAATACTCTATCCAGTTTTGGGCTCCCCAGTTTAAGAGACAGGGATCTAGTGGAGGGAGTCCAGTAGAGCACTATGAAGAAGACTGGGAAACTTGAACATTTCTCCTATGAAGACAGACTGAGAGACCTGGATCTGTTTAGTCTGAAGAAGAAAAGGCTGAGAGGACATCTTACTGATGTCTATAGATGTCTGAGGGGTGAGTGTCAAGATGAAGGTGCCAAGCTCTTTTCAGTGGTGCCAGTGATAGGACAAGGAACAATGGGTATAAGCTAGAGCCCAGGAGGTTCCACATCAACAGGAAAAGAAACTTCTTTGGTATGAGGGTGCTGGAGCCCTGGACCAGGCTGCCCAGAGAGGTTGTGGAGTCTCCTTTATCTGGAGACTTTCAAAACCTGCTTGGATGCATTTCTGTGTGGCCTGCCCTTGGTGACTCCGCTCTGGCAGGGAGGTTGGACTCCCTCTCCGGAGATCCCTTCCAGCCCCTACCATTCTGTGATCGTTATTACAGAGAGGCACTGTGAAAATTAACTAATCCAAACTATACACATGCTCCAGGGATGACTGCCACAGAAAAGACCTCTTGGAAAGGACTGGCTGAATCTAACATATTAGTACAATCAACAAGGTGCACAGCTACACAGCAAGCAGCAAAACCAACCAAATGTTGACTATGTGCTCTTTCAGAGGGCACCGCTGATGTTACACATGGAATGAAGCAAAGCCCCAGTGGAAGGAACAGCTCTGGCCATACAGGTACTGTTAGCAAATAATTACACTGCTGCCAAGGAAAGGTTAACATTTAACAAGTCTGACATTTCCTTCTGAATTCTTGCCTTTGCAATACAAAAAATGTTTTGATGGAAACTTCACATTTTAAAAGATGGAAGTTCCACCTCCATGAGGGCCACAACCAGGCTCTAAGCACCACGTGAGCCATATGCAGCATTGAGACCCTTTGGCTCGACACTGGCCCAAAAGAGTTTTTACTGGCCATACTGGCCTGGGGGAGAAAAAGATACATTGGGGGACACAAAGCTTTTGACACCTAAGAAACAAAGAAATATGGTTTTGATTGTTCTCTCAGAAAACAACTGGTACCCAAGATTTTAATGAAACTGCAATTCACAGCAGTAGGGAAGCAAGTTTCCTTACCTTCCTCCCTCTCTCAGACAACAGAGGGGAAACAGGAAGTTTGGTTTTTCACTTCCTCCCTCACCACTAGACAAGCTTTGATGGTAAATGACTTTTTTCATTCCACCTGACTATCTGCCATTACATCCTATACTAATGAGTACATTAAGATTTATGTTTCCCAAAAATCTGCCATTCAAATGAGCTCAAAATTAGGCTTCAGAATGAGGTAGCCCCAGAGGTGAATCTGGCACTTTGGGCAGATTTGGAGGTTCTCTGCAGAATCAGAAGGGGAAAAAAAAGAATTTGTTTTGCAACAGATCCAAACTTAAAATATTTTCAAAACAAAATTAGCAAAGTCATGCAGAAATTTGTCTTCTATAAATATTCTGCACAAGTTCAAGTGGTACTTAAACATGGTCATAGAATCCCAGCACGGTGGGGGTTGGAATGGACCTCTGGAGGTCATCCAGTCCAATTTCCCTGCTAAAGCAGAGGCACCACAGCAGCTTGCCCAGGATCACAATGGCCAGGTGGCTTTGGAATCACTCCAGACAAGGAGACTCCACAACCTCTCCGAGCAGCCTGCTCCAGGGCTCCAGCACCTTCACACAAAAGAAGTTTCTCCTCTTCAGATGGAATCTCCTGGGTTGCAGTTTGTACCAGTTGACCCATGTCCTGTTGCTGGACATCACTGGCAAGAGTTTGGCCCCATCCTCTTGCCCTCCACCCTTTAGGTTTTGCTGAGCATTGATCAGATCCCCTCTCAGGCTACTCTTCTCCAAGCTCTACAGCCCCAGGGCTCTCAGCCTCTCCTCACAGAGATGCTCCAGGCCCCTCAGCATCTTTGTAGCCTCCACTTGACTCTCTCCTTGTCTCTCTTGAACTGGGGAGCCCAGAACTGGATCTAGGGCTCCAGATGTGGCCTTGCTAAGGCAGAAAAGAGGTGAAGGAGAAATTCCCTTATCTGCTGGCCACACTCTTAATGCATCCCACAATACCACTGGCCTCGCTTGGCCCCAGGAACACATCGCTTAACACAACATGTTCTTAATCCTAGCCACCAGCTTCTTTACATAGTCATAAGCAGCAAATGACAGCTGATATTAAACAAAGAGGGAAATGAAGAAGCACTCCTTCAAAAGGAAGAAAAAAGAGGGAGTTCATTACATCCTGTTCCCTCTCAAACACAGCCTTACTAGTGACAGGCAGGTAGCATACTCGCCGATGGAAGGACAAGCACTGCTGGTGCCAAAAAATAGCTGGTTTTCTAGTCAATTTTAAAAATAAGCAATTTGCATCTTATGGAAGGTTTTACAAGTTTCTATAGTAACTGCTGTCACGTATAAGAATATAAAATGCAACAAGCTGGAGTTGCCATGGAAACGACACAAGCAGTTTGATTAAGACGCAGCCACACGAAGACAAACAGGAATATTTCATTTTACTTCAGAAAGGAAACTCTAGTAAACAGAACACTACAAACTTGGGCAAGGTATCCTAATAAGAACTGTTCTCCCAAGTTTGTGAGCTGCAAGGCATGCATAGTATAAACTGAGAAGCATGTGGTGTATTTACCCTGTCAGCTTCAGAGGATGTGAAAGGTGCCATTTAGTTGCAGGAAGCTGATGACTTATCCAACACTTTCTAATTGATGTAGGAATTTAAAGCTACAAACAGCACCTACAGTGAAGGCATTTTGTTCTGGTTTGGAACTAAATGTACCAGACTAAATGAAAGGATGTAATGCAATTCTTATAACAAAACACTGAATGCTTAGAAAGTGAAATCACTGCATAAAACATGCACAGACTTTCTACGTGCACCGTAGAGCGGCAATAAGGAGCCATGGGGTAACTCTGACATCTAAATGCCCATAAGTAGTTCCAGAAATGCTGCAGAAGATGCATCACCCAAGAATTCATGAGGTACTCCCAGGACATAATGGCTAAGGGAAGCAGGCAGGTACAACTCACCATGTTTGGCACACTGGTGACAGGAGTACTCTTGATGTCGGCGGGAAAGGCAGACAAACTATTGGCCATGCCCGGCTTGTTCGGTAACTGAGGATTCACTCCTGTAGCTCCCATCTGCTGCCCTCCAGTTTGACTGAAAGGCTGCCCAAAGGGACTGGTGTTACCTGTCATTCCCATCTGGAAAAGAATGAGTGAAATTAGTATCATCTCCTTGATTCCAAAGGGATATTACAAAAAGAAAACATACGTCAAACATCCATCTCTGCATTCACAGAGACCGAGTCTGGGTTTGAGTTACTCAGTAGTAAAAGTTTTCATTTCCCAACGTTGATCACATTTAATTTTTTAAACAATTTGAGACATTTACATAGCTGGGTGTGTCTGCCATCCTGCAAGTCAACTTACAAAATCATTATGCAAATGCAAAGCAGTCTGTATTGACAGGAATTTCTTTTGCCAGCACTGCAAAAACTTCTGCAAACCAACCCAATCTCAACTCCTGAAACACTTAGAGCATTCTGTGCCTAAAGCATGGCTTCCTGCATACACTGGGTAGGAACAGAGAGGCATCTAGCAAATGCTTGGCTACTTATGATTTGGCTGCTTAGGGAAAACCATCAGAGCAAAAGGTCATCTAAGGGTCAAAAATGACATCCCCAAAACTCAGGTGGAAACACAATTCCCTCTGAATGAGAAAGAGAACACTGCCCATCCAAAGAGCCCCTGCACCTCAAGAACAGCCTCCTAAGAGGAGTGCTGAAATCTCTATTACATGAGCCAGTTAATGTTACACAGCATAAAAGGTCCTGGAAAGACGTTTTAGCAGGACTGTGCTTCTTTCAAACAGGACTAAGACTAGGACTCTCCTCCCCCCCATACGGAGGGGAAATAAAATGTCAAGTGGACAGATCATGCTTTTGCCCCCCATGCCCCATACTGGGAGGATTTTTAGATGACTTTATTGCCTGTCAGAATGCCTTAAATAAACCCAGCCACTGAGCAAGTCTTTATTTGAAATATTAAATCCTGTTTTCCCCTTCCTTTGACCTCTCCAGACCTTCTTTACACAACATACTGGTTTTCCCTGGTCCTGGTCTTTTCCCTTCCCCTCCCAGCAGGGATTCAGGAGAGCTATTCCCGTGGCTGGAAGAGGGATCATCAGCTTATCAGTGCAACAGCTTCATAACAAGGAGTTACTCAGTGGTTGCTTTTTCCTGCTTACAGGAATCAGGCTGAACAACCAGTTGATGAAGTTGGTTAAGAACAGTAAATGATGTTGGAGCAGAGTCCAGTAAACACAGTTTGACTGTGCCTTGTCATCTTTGTCAGTGTACTTTGTACACTTGGGTTTCAGACAGCTGACCCAGCCACACTCCAAGTAACTTTAGATTAGGAAACACTCCCCTGACCCAGCATCCTGCATCCTGACTGCTGTACACAAAAAAAAGAGCCTGTCTCCATTTCCAAAATGTTTTTATCTTTACAGAAGAATCTGACCTACAAATTATACAGACATTTAACCCAAGAAGCAGGTACTTGGCAATTTGCACGTGCTGTGTTCTCCAGTAAGCCTGGGTAACTCTAACAGCATATCAGAGCCCAAAAAATCCAATTGTTTAACAGCATAAAAAGCTGAGTAATAAAGACTGCTTCTGAAGAGAAGTGATATTGGCCACTATCACAATGCACAAACAGCAAGAACTTCATTTGCTGCATTTCTTTTTGTATGCTCAAATAAGTTAGTTTTTCTAATTATTTTTTATTAGGGCATGTATTTGGGCAGCTTTTCCCTGAAGAAGTAAGAGCAAAGGAACAGCAATAGGAACAGTAGCTGTTTGGTTAGTATTCAGCCTTCCCTTCTGTCTAAATCCCCAACTATAATCTTCACTTGTCTGCAGGAATTGGCTCTTCTAATTGGTTTTGAACTTGTGTGCAGGTTTGGTGGAGTTTAAGTCGAGTAATATATTGACTCTTCTGGCCACCAACTGCCACACTACAGCTTCCCACGAGCCCCTACAGCCATCACCACTACCATGATGGCACAGCAGTGAGCCTGAACTGGGAGAGAAACACTGCCTACACATGATCCTCTTTTCACCAGGTCTCTGGCCCTTCCTGGGCCACACCAGCCTGGTGCAGAGAGCACAAAGTCCTCCTCAGGCCCTGCAGCTCAAGGCTGGACCACACTCATCAGTGCAGAGGGAGGAGGTGGAAAAGCCTCAGTGCAGAGAGCAAAGCTGCATGCGATGGGTGTGCTGAGCCTGCGCAGAGCTCTGGGCCTCCGGCACAATCTTGAGCACAGCTGAACTGTCAAAAAGCAGAAGAGGTTTTTCTGCAGGCAGCAGAACACTAAAGCAAATCTTACACTGAATCAAAGCCCTTGCTCCTTTGTCTAGAATTCAATTTTTAGGAAAAATATTCCAAATATTTCAGTCTCAAAAGACAAAGCACAGAAATGAAATGGTCATTAAAACTCTTAACCTCCACCACATCTCAGAAGCACCACGAAACTCCACTCCTGCCAAGTACTACATGAGGGAAGGGGGATTGTTTAGTCTGGAGATGAGGAGGCTGAAGGGAGACCTTGCTGCTCTCTACAACTCCTTGAAAGGAGGTTGCAGTTAGGTGGGGGTTGGTCTCTTCTCCCTAGTATCAGGTGATAGAAGGAGAGGAAGTGGCCTGAAATTGTGCCATTAGGAAAAATATCTTTGCTGCAAGAGTGGTCAGGCATTGGAACAGGCTGCCCAGGGAGGTGGCAAAGTCACCATACCTGGAGGTGTTCAAGAAGTGTGTGGACATGGCACTTGCAGACATAGTTTAATGGCCATGGTGGTGCTGAGTTGATGGTTGGACTTCATCTTAGAGAGCTTTTCCAGCCAAAACAATTACCTGGTTTTATGATTCTGTGCTTTATTATATTTATTTCCTTTTTCAACAGATCTTGTTATTAAACACATCACAACTCAGACCAACAACAAAGTGACCTTTTGAGCCTTCCAAACAGTGTTTAACAGGATGAGGATAATTCTTCCTTTCTAGGAGGTCATTTAGTAACAGACACTTGACTGAAATGCTAAGAAGTGCTTCGCTGTTCTTTCCCATGGAGCCAGAGTATCTTCTACATGAAACCTGTTTTTCACAGCTGCTCTCTGCCACATGGTATTTCTGTGTCTGAAGCTGTGCTGCCTTAAGTGAAAGGAACCTAAGGCCAAAGAGTGACACTGGTCTACAACTTCAAACAAAAATAGCAGATAGCTTGATAACACTGTAAAACATTAGACCTTTAACCATACCCTTTAACCTACATTTAATTTTTGTCAATTACTGCCACAGAAACAATCTGCCACAGACTTTGTTGTTGTTTGAAGTCCACCTTTAAAAACAAACAAACCTGAGAAGGTGGAAGGACCTCTCTTTCTTATGTGGCAACCCCTGAAGTAAATACAGAACCAAGAATCAGGAGGGACTACACTCAAGATGAGTTTATTAAAGCTCACAGCTGTTCACTGTTTCAGGGGTCTTATAAACTGGGTTTAAACTCAGCCTCAGAGGAGTTAAATCTTATTAGCAGGACGGTGATTTCCAGAGACTGGAAGCACATAGCACAATAGAAGAACTGCTCTAATGAACTCTTGTCTATTTATAACAGTTTTCAACCAAGGCTGGGATCGACGAGGAGTTTTAGTGGCAGAACAACCTGCTGCCAAACAGCATTAAGATCAATGGTGTTTCAGAGCTGCTACCGCTAACGTGAGGAGCATCTCAGCATTTACTCCAGCAGCAAGCACAGTAAGGTCAGGACTCCAGCAAAGCAAATCACTGCCAGGTCCTCACCAGGGGGAACACAGCAAAAAGGAGAAGGAAGAAAAGGAGGAATCAGGCAGATCTCCTGCACATGAGACACTGGAATACGTCCGAGTGCATGAGGCATTAACTGGCATTTCCTGGTTAATTATCTGAACGCTGAGAAGGGGTGACCTTCTGGGGAGCCTTATCTAAACCACTGCTAATTGAAATCTCAAAGAACAGCTGGCAAATACAATCAGATGATTTGGCCTATAGGTAGTGAAGATTTTACACTGCTTATTCATTCTGCAAACTGAAACCAGCAGCTCCAAAGCAAATGAGTCGTAAAAGCTCAAACACTGCGGCTCCTGCCTCGGCCCCTGGGCTTTTTCCTGTGTGAAATGAGGGGGCTGAGGGGAGAAGGCAGATATAAAATTAAAGGTCTTATGAGTATTTCTGAAACAGAACTCTGATCCCAAGCAAGGTAGTTCAGGGGAAGATTACTAGGTAATTACAAGTCATCAAAGATAAACCAGCAGGAACAGGGGAGTGAGCTAGCTGTCAAGAATGGTCTCATGTGCATGTGGGACTCCAAGCCATCAAAGATTTGTGTTTTGCTTGAAATGTGTTAAACTTGCTTTCCTGAAGGAACATAATTCAAAAGCAATCCAGTGGAAGTTGTTCCTTTTTCCAACTGGGACGAATGGGCCAAGGTGTATTACAGGGCTACTCAAGCTTCAACGTATCACTAGAAGCCAGTGCCTTTCCATCACAACACAAGCAGAAAGCTTCTCCACTACCCTGGGTTAGGTGACAGTCCCTTCCCATTTGCTCTAAGCTTAAACATGTTCCCTCCCTTGTTGCTGTCTCTTCCTCTCTATCAGTTCATTCAACTGTCAGTTCACCTCCTTCCTCTACCTGATGCAGCCACCATCTTCTGCAGGCCATGCTCTTTGCATTCCATCCTGAGTGGCTCCTTTCACCCACCTCATCCTTTCTGGAAGCTCACATTTTACATTTCTATTTGTTACACCTTTGTGCAACTCCAGCTTCTTGTCCTGTTCTTTGTGGTCACAAATGCAGTGATTTCTGATGGAGCAGACCAGACTCCTTCACGAGCAAGCTGCAATGGGGGAGACGCAGGGGAGCAATAAAACACCCCAGGACAGAACTGCAAGTGAAGGTTAAAAGTGCCTCAAGAAGCAGCATGATTAATGCAGGACATGAGCTTAAACACATTATTTCTACTCTAAAACAGTTCTTCTCAGAAATATGATAATGCTGCTCTCCTTTAATGGAGGGGAGACATTTAATTTAATAATTCTGCTATCCCAGAAAGACAAGCAGATTCTGTTCCCTTTTTTATCACTATGGCAACTCTCTAAGATACTGGAATCTATTACTGAGCGTGGATAGGAAATGGGGTATTTCACTCTCACAAGCCAAGGAAATGCACAAACTTCCAAGCTGAGGGAGAAAAAAGAAAGAAAGGAAAGAACTTAGAACCTCTGTTGAGCTGCCTTGGACTACAGAACACATCTCATATCACAGTGTTTTGAGTGGCAGGTGTGGGAAATACTTGTCTTTAGGTTGCTTTTTAGTTATTGTCAGAGCAAAGCAACAATTCAAATTCCTCTGGTTCCCAGACTTCTGTATGTATTGGAGAACAACTCTGTGACCAAGTCTATGTATCTCATCTGATGATACAACTCAGTTGAAATGACAGACAAGTTCACCAATCTCATGGACAAGATACCCTAGCAGCAGACTGTTCATACTATGCTATTTCTTCTCTTTTTAAAGCTTATTCTTTTCCTCTCCATCACTGCTGACATACCACAGGACTTCTGCTCCAGCTCAGCCTCAATTTGCTACTCCCTCTTTGGACACAAAGCATCTAGGCCATAAATAAATCCTGTCCTTTCCTCTTTCTCTATGTTTTTATTGACTGTCCTTTCTTTTCTACCACTCCAGCCAGTTCTCTCATTCTCAGCTACCTCATCACCATGAATTCCTCTAAGGCTCCCAGGACCAACACAACACTGCAAACACCTTCACTGTTGCAAACATGTCCTTTCCCAGCAGCAGACCCTTTTCTAGCTTCCCCTCCAACATGCTGCCATAAACCACAGAGCTCTATGCACTTCTGCTCCTTGCTGTCCATTTTCCTTTGGGGAACTCTGCTCTCCTCTGTTGCCTCAACCCATCCTTCACTCCAATGTGAGTGAATAATAAAAGATCTGGCAGGACAGACTGAGTTCACTCCCAGATTTCCTGCAAGAGAAACCAGCCTCATTCATAAGCTGAGGAGCAGCACCTACCTCTGGCAACACTCCTGCTGGTGTATCTTGCACCACTGCTGCCTAGATTAAGTTAATGCTATAAATGTTTTGTTAAATTAGTTGGTCCAGACAGCTTAGGCCAGGAAAAACAACTTATCTCAAAGCAAAATGTTGATTTTCATTAAGTTTTGAAGCACTGACTCTTCTGTGCAAAAATGGAAGCACATTTTTCTGGCCAAGTATTTATAAACAAAACAATACTACCAGACTAGCCTGACAGCAGAGGACACACTGAAAGGCTGATGTGAGAGTCAAAGCAGCATGGGTCCACTGAAAACAAGCCTGGTTGAAATACTGATTATGATCCAATCCTGTAAACTAAATCCAGTCAGCATTAATATTCAATTCCTTAACTATTAGCTTTTTAACTGGAAAATCATCCTGGAAAGCTTGGCTGGAGTTTGAAAACTCTGAATCTGCAAAGTGCTTGAACCACGAACCTTCACTCTCAAGATGACAAGAGGAGGTATGAAGAGAGGACTGGGTAAGTGTAAAGTGACACACACCTGGCTTGATGCAAATGCTACTGTCATGCTGACAATCATGCTGTGTTAGCTCCTCATGAAGGATACCCAAAAAAGACAGGGGGCAGAGGGGCCTAAAGGACAAAAAGGCTTGGCTACAATAGACTAATTGCATTCTAATAACCTGTCCCAGTATGTCACAGTATCACCAAGGTTGGAAGAGACCTCAAAGATCATCAAGTCCAACCTGTCACCACAGACCTCATGACTAGACCATGGCACCAAGTGCCACATCCAATCCTCTCTTGAACACCTCCAGGGATGGTGACTCCACCTCCTCCCTGGGCAGCACATTCCAATGGCAAACGACTCTCTCAGTGAAGAACTTTCTCCTCACCTTGAGCCTAAACTGCCCCTGGTGCAGCTTGAGACTGTGTCCTCTTGTTCTGGTGCTGGTTGCCTGAGAGAAGAGACTTACTATTTAAGGTTATTTTAAGGCAAGGACTGAAGAGATCCTAAAGGACCCATCTGGGGAACAGAAAGGTGATTAACAAATATTTTTTACTTAGCAAAGGCTTCTCAACAAGTATGAGCTGAAGTTCTACAGCTTCAAAGCAAAAAACTAGGCAAAAAAATACCTAAATGACCAAATACCATTGAAATGCTTAAGATTATATTCATTTATCTAAATGGTGTGTGTTTCTACTCATCAACAGGAATTAATTCACAAAAGCCCCAAGACCTATAATCAGGGGTATGATGGCTGACTTGGTATCAGTGTGATATTTTTATGCTTAATTCTTTATAAAATGGTATCTAATAATAGAAAGGGAATTAGAAGTTCCCTTCTGCTTGTCTAGAGACAACAGAGAAACGTGAGAAGAAAAAATTATCTCAGGAAGCAGAAAGTATCTAAGCTCATGATCAAGCTGCCAAGTCCATGAACCAAACCCAGAGAAAAGCTCAGGAAGGTAGAGGTGCAGAACAGAAGCCAAAACCAGCCTCAAACCACTGTATCCTCCTCTGTGCCACAGAGCCATCAGACTGAGCAACACTAAGTGCAACTTCACATGATTGCTCTTCTAATGACAAGATCAGACACAGCATGGACTGAGACAATCTCATTCATTCCCTCAATCCAGCAGCAATTAAATTGCCTCTCCAGCCTGACACCAATTGCAGATCTCAGCACCAGTGAGTTTTTTACCTAGGTAGCCTAAGGAAACTGGGTTTAAGAGATGCTGCTGTGACAATCAGTGTCCCGTCTTCTCCCCCTTCCTCAAATCAATTTTTCTCTAATCACCTTGGAAATCACTGGTCAATTTGGCCAGTTAAAGGTCTAACAGATAATTGAATTGCTGAGATTGCTGAGTAGAGATGGGGAGGTAGATTATGACACTCAGATTAACATCTCTGTTAAGAAAAGGCACAAAGCCCTCTGCCATTAATCGCCGTGTTCAGCAGCAGACAGGCGTATCCAGGGCTCTCTGGCGTATCCAGGGCTCTCCCTCAGCCACCATGATTGCCAGTTTTGTCCTGTCAGCACCTCACAAAGATTATCTGAGGACATGGAGGGAGCTGAAAGCACAATAGGAAACGGCTTAGAAGAACCCTGGGGAGAGTACTGTGAAGAACTACAGCCTCCGTAGTGGCAGTGTGAGGATACGCAGCCAGCCTGACAGTTATGCTACTCTGAGATTTCATCTGGCAATGAAAAATAGGGAAGTCAGAGCCTTTTTTCCCCACAAAACTGTTCCCATATCTCTGACAAAACAGCCATAAGAGGAAGACAACAACAACCCTCCAGTGAGCCACCACTATCCTTTTATTATGGACTTTGTTTATAGTACAAAAACTAAAATCAATTGGACTGTAAGGCTCAGATTAATAATTTAAATTACTTCAGAGAACAGAAAGTGCAGGTCATAATCAAGGAAAGAAGAGAGCAGAGGCATCCAAGATACGATCTGCTTTGATAAAAGGCCAGATCCTCACAAACTAACAGTTGTACTGAAGAGCTGCATACATGAGAGCCTGCCTGTTCAACAGCATCAATTGCTCTAGTTAAGCACATTTGTCACTCACTGCTGCCTTGTATTTACAGCAAAGGATGTTCCCCTACTTCCTCTTCTCCTATCACTGAAGCGATCCAGTCTGAAAGAGAGATGCTAAATGCTGAGAAGACTGTAACTACTTTCACCTTCCAAAAGCTACCTATAAACTACGATCCAGTTTCCTGAATGCTTGAGCTGTAACTTCAGGGTTATACCATAATCAATACCCTTAGGTCAGCAGAGCAAATGTGCATCAATAATCCAACCCTTTTAGCATCACTGCTACTCAGTGTCTCTCATGCTTCAGCCAAAATCCCCTATGACATCATCCAGATGTCAGGGACACTTTTCTCTCTCTGCAAGACAGCATGCTGGCACGAAATGGAAACTGCACTTCCCACTATGACCCACAGATCCAGCAGCATCCCTTGGGCTTGGCATGAAGAGAGTGGTTGAGCACACAGAAGTGGCAAGCTGCTCCTGCCTCTGTGACAGGACAGCGATGTGTTGGAACTTCTGTACTTGCTGCCACCAAGCCATGTGCAATCCCTGGTACCCTTTCCTCTTTTATGGACCTCACAAAAAGCAGTCACTTAACACTTCATTAATTGGACTAAGCCTTCAAATCCCTTGTCATCAAAATTACTACACGAACTTCAAACCTTGGGCTCTCAACACTAAAAACCTCAGCATTTTGTCCCCTCCCATCTTCCAATCCATTGAAATGGGTTTGATACCGAGGAGTTTGTCATCTGGCTTAGCTTAAATCATTTTAACTTCTCATTTTCAATCATTTTTATCTTTCAAGACAAGGAAATCAAGCAGTCAGGAGTCTCAGAGGTTCACAAGTTACTCCCTGGAGCACTGTGAATGCAAGAGTGGATCTGTAGGTAACAGAGGAACATCAGGAATTCAGACTGATAAGACAAGTTGTATGCTTTTACTACTGGTAGTAAGCAACAGTGAATAAGAACAGAACTGCTTTCAAAAGGCTTATTTCTGCTTTCCAGAGTAGCTCAGTAAGAGAGAGAGAGAGATGTGCTTTGCCTTCTGCATCACTTCACCATCAGTTCCCAGGTGAGTTTCAGACACACACAGGTTCAGAGATGCTATGATCTGGCATCAACCCCCTGGAGTTAATCCCTCCTCAGTCCCTGTGTTACTGCCAGGGCTCCAGCAGCAGCTTGCATGCTGAGGACAAAAGAGCAGCTCTGCAGCCAGGCACACGCTGAGGACTTCGCACTTTGGACTCTTATCTCCCTCTGGAATGGAACACAAATCCCTAACCCAAAGCAAGGTCCACCTGACAGTTCAAGGCTCTGGGAGAAGTATAAAAGATAGGTCCATCAGGAATTCACCAAGTGGGAAAGACAGGCTTTCTTTACTATGTTGGCATCATCTTCTATCTGTTTACTGACAAAAAAAATTCACTCTCTGCTAATTACTATTTCATCCTATAGTAGCGTGTTCCAGAAGAAAGTCACCATGGTGCTTGGAATGTATATGCCAGAGGGACAGATGGAGAAGCAAGGAAAAGATTAATCATTGTATGGCAGAAAGCCAGTGGCATGACCAAAAAAAAAAATAAAAATTACCAGTTTCAGTGCAAGAATGGTGGCAGTCCTATTATCTGAGCTGAGGTGAGAGCTCCTCACCTAAACCAATCTGCAGGTTTGGCAGCATGACAAAAATACTCACTTTAAATACTCACTTTGAAAGTCAGTGAGTAAGAAAAATGCCTCTAAGAAAGTAACATTTCAAGAATCAGTTTGAGAATTCAATCATGATCTGACTAGCAGCATGTAGAGGAAGTCTCTCTCCTGCCTGAAGTCTCCATTTTCCCACCTCTTCAAGCAGTAACAAAACCATACCACAACAGATTCACGAAACATTCTGAGTGTCTTGCTCTTCGGCAGCCAACTAAGTCAAGGAAATGCTCAGAAATCATTGTAATTTACTTCATCTTTTATTACAAGATGAAAGATTAGGGAAAGCTAGAAATAGAATTTTTAAATCTCATTAAGAGGAAGCCAAGAACTGTTTTATTACCAGTTTTAAGAGTATCTGAAACTCTTTTCCAAGTATTTCAAAGGTCAAAAGACAAATTTAAGTATTGCAAGTCAACAAGACCACTTAAAAACCATACAAGCCTTTCCATAGAATTACTGAAATACAAAAGAACTTGCTGGGTAAATGCTCTTTACAAATGACTGGATATATTGCAAACACACTCTTAATATATTTAACTAGAAATCAACCTTCTCCAGCAAAAAGAGAGATAAAAATCAAGTGCTTGTACTGTATAAATGCCTACAGACTCCTGAGGTCTGCAGGAGCCTGATTCTTCCTCTAGTGTATTAGCAAAGTGATTCCTACACTGAGCATCACTGTTGTACTCACCAGCTGAAAACACCAGCTCTGAAGGCTCTCTTTATAATGAGTGTCACCTCTGCAAATAAAAACTTCAGAGCTCTAATGGATAATTAGCCACAATTGATCAATATATTCAAATTGCTTCAAGGGCTTCTAGAGTGCCAAGCAGAAAAACTGTCTTTCTCCAGAGAAAAAAGAACTATGAGGAAAGGCTGAGGGAGCTGGGTCTCTTTAGCTGGGAAAGACAAGGCTGAAGGGTGAGCACATGCGTGTTCACAGAGATGTGAAAGGCAGTGTTGGGAGGATGGAGCCAGGCTCTACACAGTGATGTCAAATGATAGGACAAGGGGCAACAGGTGCAGGCTGGACCAGAGGAGGTTCCATATGAACATAACAAAAAGCTTTGTCATCGTGAGGGTGACAGAGCCCTAGAACAAACTGCCCAGAGAGGCTCTGGAGTCTCCTTCTTGGGAGACACACAAAACCAACCTGGATGTATTCCTGTGTGACCTGCCCTAGGTGGTCCTGCTCTGGGAGGGGGATTGGACTGGATTTCTAGAGGCCACTTCCAACCCCTAACAGTTAGGTAACCCCTAGTTAACTAGACCCCCCAAAATTAACTGAAGATGTTTCAGAGTTTTGCTTTATTAAGAAAAGCCAGCGTGGACACAAGAGTAAGCCAACAACTTAACAAGAGGGTTTGGCAAAACTGAAATTCAGTTAAGATACACCTTTACAGATACTGCTTTGTATATCCACATGCCAAAATCTTTCTGAGCTACTTCCAGAAACAGCATCAGTGTGTACTAAACACATTTAGAGTCACAGCAAAACAGAATTTTGTAACACAGGATCTCAACTCCTTGTCCTCCTCCAATTCTTGATGTCATAAAGCTAAATGTAGGTTTCTAAACCAACAGGAAGACCTTCTTCCTTCATTCTCCATATTGTAAATATTATGCTTTTGAAACATACCCAACAGGCCAGCAGAGAATTTACAGATGTGTCTGATGGCACCTCAGCCCTGCTGAAGTTCTTACAGTTGGCTGAAGACAGCCAAGGAAAAAGGAGAGCACGTCATGCTCCAAAAATTCAGTGTTACAAGGAATAAACTGTGGTAAGAAAACCAGCAGCACTATTAAAGAGATTCTTTCCCATTTGTCTCCCAGAAGCTGACCAAAGACACATTAGGCAGTCTTGCGGGATCCGATGCTCCCCAGAGGTAGCAGCCAAGGTAAGAGTAACTACAGAGTAACAGCAACAGGAAAGGTGTCTCAAAAACGTAACAGAAAATGTTTCTGTTCTTTAGGACACTTACTCTCCTCCACAGACAGGAATACTAAAGGGCAAGGGGACACTGAAGGCTTCTAAAAGCCTTCTATTTCAATCCAGGACAGGGGAGAAAAATCAAACAGACAAGAAATACATTAAAATAAAAATTACAACAACACAACTTACTCAAAACAACAACTCAGCACAAACCTCACAGGCTGATATTAACAGCAACTATGGAGCAACAGAAATATAAATTATTTACACTGTTGAAATAGCTTTAAAATAGCTTTAAAGAGCCAGATCGGTTTCTGTCGAAACCCCACACTTGAGCCACCTTGAACTCTTCAGTCTTTCTGTAGGAACAGGTTCCCCTCTGAGATTTATCCATTCACATCAAGCTACCAAGAGACTTCTCAACAGAAGGTAAGATCTGATGGTCATCTGTAAACACACACTTAAAATCCCCTCTACAAACAGAACACAAGCCCTGTGAGGAGAGGCTGAAGGAGCTGGAGTTGCTTAGCCTGGAGAAGAGAAGGCTCAGGGGTGAGCTTATTGCTCTCTACAACTACCTTAAGGGAGGTTGTAGACAGGCAGAGGTTGGTCTCTTCTCCCAGGCAACCAGCACCAGAACAAGAGGACACAGTCTCAGGCTGCACCAGGGGAGGTTTAGGCTGGAGGTTAGGAGGAAGTTTTACACAGAGAGAGTGATTGCCCATTGGAATGGGCTGCCCCAGGAGGTGGTGGAGTCATCATCTCTGGAGGTGTTCAAGAGGAGACTTGAGAGGGTGCTTGCTTACATGGTTTAGTTGATTAGGTGGTGTTGGATGATAGGTTGGACACGATGATCTTGAAGGTCTCTTCCAACCTGGTCTATTCTATTCTATTCTATCCTCACCAAAAGCAGTCTGCACACTGTGCTGTCCTGAAACATATTAGAACCCAAGATGTCAAATGTCAGCTTAAAGAAGCTCATTCCAAGATCCAAGAGTGAAATCCCTCTTCCACTCACGGTGTTCCAACCCTTTTGCACTTCCAGGGTACAAAGATCCTCCCATTGCAGAGGGAGTTGTTTAATTTGTTAAATTGCAAAAAGTTTCAAAGGGCATTTGTTTTTTGGTTGGTTGTTTTTTCCAATTCCCATAAAAACCGAAAAGAACACCACAGAGAGAGGACAGCATTATGCTGCAGTCACTCTGAAAACACAAAACCTTTCCACTCCAAACCAGCAGCATCTCCCAGAGACAGCTAAATAATCTATTTACTGCTCTCTTCTAGAAGGCTGTTTCATAGACTGGTCCTTTTGGCAAGGATGATCCTATATTTAGTGTGCTGTATTTTCATTATGATTCATCTGAAATCAAAGGCACTAATGAATCCCTTTTATGGCACAACATACTGCTGCCCTGCCAAATCTAAAGCAGGTAGGTACAGACACACAGCAAAGAACACAAGTTTAGAGCTTGAGCACCTTCAGAACACTCAAGCACCAAGATTTCCAGATGCTACTTAAAGGTAGTTTTTATAGCATCAGGTGTTCAAAAATCATCTGAAGCCCTCACTCATCTAAATCTCAATTGTACAAAGTCTTTCTCCCCCTAAAGCCATTGCTGGAATTACACATGGACAAGCAAAACACAAGCAATGAGCTTAGTATGACACTTCTGTCCCCAGTCACAGCCATGTCTGGAGGAAACTGGAGTGGCAAGAAGTCAGCATGTGTCATTCAAAGGTGACAGCCAAAGCTGCCACAGCCAAACTGTCTGTTGAAGCCACACACAGGCAAACTGACTTAGGCTTCCAAACCAAGAGGTATTTCCTCCAAACATTCACAAGAAGAAAGAAAAACACTATCAGATTTTGCCATTTTTTATACCCAGCCCTGCAAAGCAAACTAGCAACTGACAGTAAGAGCTCAGGATTATTTATTGGTTTCTTTGAGATATGGAGGGTTCAGGGTATTGAAGCATCTTTTCCAGCTTAAAAGTTGATCTTTAAATAAAGGTGAAACCCAGCCTGCCCACTAGACTTGGGCATGCCCTGTGCAGCCTCTTGTAGCGAAATTTCAAGTGAAGTGAGGGGATTTCAAGATTCCAAAGGGCAACTTTCAGACGTTTTCCGTCTGATGATAGAAAGTGTCCCATTCGTACTTCAACCAAGTAGAAGTCTCCTCTCCCTGCATCTCTGCTCCTGGCCCATTTCTCAGGCAGACTGACACAGCATTTCATCTAGCTGTCATTTTCCACGTTTCCTGCATTGCTTTTTTCCCCGAAGGAAACAGAGCACCAGCATCTAGTTTTCAGGCTGCAGCACCAGCTGCTTTGACACATCTCTGTGTGCACTTCCAGTTACAGGTTTCCCCATACAATCACAGCTTGTTGTCATGTACAAATATTCAACGTTTCTTTTAAGTAAGGAGAAGTTTAGAGAGCTGCCAGAAGATCTTTATCAGAAAAGCTCCTGCAAAATGCCATCTATACACAAGAAAGGAGGTTGGAACAAGGAAGGGGCCAGTCCCTTCTCCTTGGTGGCCAGAGACAGCACTAGAGGAAATGGTTACAAGCTGCACCATGGGAGGTTCAGGCTGGGTATTAGGAAATATTTCTTCATGGAAAGGGTTCTCAAAACACTGGAATGGTCTGCCCAGGGCAGTAGTGGAGTCACTGACTCTGGAGGTGTTTAAGCAGCGTGTGGATCTGGCACTTAGGGACATGGTTTAGTGTTGACCTTACAGTGCTGGGTCAAAGGTTGGACTGGATGACCTTGAAGGTCTCTTTCAACCAGATATATTCTGTGATTGGAGTCTATTAAGATTGCTACAACAAAGACATTTCCTTCAGACTGAAGCAGCCAGGTATTTCGTAACTTCCACACAGCAACAGGTAAACTGGCAGGTTTTCCTCCCTCTCAGCATCTGAGTCATTTTTTACCTGTGTGTTCATAAAAAACCAACCACCAACAAACCATGAACAGCAGCAGGAAGTTATGTGAACACAGTCTGAAAACTAGAAAGAAATCATTGCAATCACATTTGTAAGTACTTGAGAGTTTGCTGCTTTAATAACCCTTCTGAGACAACCCTGGAAATCCTAGCTTGACTCTGTAGATTCCAAAAGAACTGATGGAGCAGTTTAAGAAGGACATTGAGAAACTTGAACGTGTCCAGAGAAGGGCAACAAGGCTGGGGACAGGTCTTTAGCACAAGCCCTATGAGGAGAGGCTGAGGGAGCTGGGGTTGTTTAGCCTGGAGAAGAGAAGGATCAGGGGTGACCTAATTGCCCTCTACAACTACCTGAAGGGTGGCTGTAGCCAGGAAGGGGTTGGTCTCTTCTCCCAGGCAAGCAGCACCAGAACAAGAGGACACAGTCTCAAGCTGCGCCAGGGGAGGTTTAGACTCGAAGTGAGGAGAAAGTTCTTCACTGAGCGAGTGGTTCATCATTGGAATGTGCTGCCCAGGGAGGTGGTGGAGTCATCGTCCCTGGAGGTGTTCAAGAGGAGATTGGATGTGGCACTTGGTGCCATGGTCTACTCATGAGGTCTGTGGAGACAGGTTGGACTCAATGATCCTTGGGGTCTCTTCCAACCTGAGTTATACTGTGATACTGTGAGCTCCATTAGTTTCCAAAACCTTGTGTCACATACATTACTTAGAACTAACTTCCCACTCCAACAACACAAACTGTGCAATTACAGGACAGTAACCAATATGATTTAGAGTTAGTGACACAGTCTGTAACATTTGTGGTGTGTTACCACAGGAGACGATAACAGCACAATTCCACTCTGAAAAGACAGCGTAAACATTTCATTTTTGTCAGCTGGATGCTAAGTCAAAATAAGCTAACAGAGACAGGCCTTCTAACTGCCTGAGCTCAAAGCAGGAGGAGGGGAAACCAAGTTGTGGTCTGCCTCACAAAGGCTTACTTTGCTGTTTCTTGCAGCATTTACCCCCGCAGCGCCAGAGCCAAACTGAACCCAGACACCTGCTTAAGCATAAGCAGAAGGCAGGAGCCAAGCGACTATCGCTTCACAGATCTTCAATGACATTGCACAACTGCAAACCAGATTTAACTCATGTACCAGGAATAAGAAACAACTCAATTTCAGGTGCCAGGAGTAATAGCTGTGGTAAGTGAGCTTTTTAAGTCGTGAAATCTCTTCAATGCATCAGAGTAAACTCATCTGTGGAGTACCACTTTGCACTGCCGTGTTTCAAAACAAAACTGCAGTACAGATACTTTGATTTTACTACAAGCCAGTGAGTTTTGCTGTTCTGTTTCTCTATATGTATATTATCCAGTAGTATAAAAGCACACTCCTCTTCTCAGTGCAAATGCTGGTTTGGTGATAGCTCTCCTACCAAAAGCCGAGTGGCTCTGCTCTAGTCTGTAACATCATTAGTAGTCCCCTGAAACTAGGATGCAGGATTATTGGGAATTTGGTTTGAACTGGCTACTTGTGTTTGCCAGAGACATGGTCTGCTAGGAGACAGCTTGGCAGCCTAGCATGGACCACTTGGAGGATGAGAAGCAAATTAACTGCAAGTCCTGTTGAAACAATTCAGGCATATCCAGACAGATTGAGAGCCACCAGAGGAAAAAACAGCACCAGCAGTTTGCTGAAACACAGAGAGCTGCAAAGGAATGAGAACATCTTCAGCTGACTTAATTCACAATCAGAAAGCGTATCTAAATCAGGCACTTAGCAGCATCAGCTGGGTAATCTGTTTAAATAAACTGCTTCATTTTTTTTCCCCTCATCACAAGTTTTCCTTACTACAGCTCCATCAAAACACAGAGGCAAGTAACACAACCACCTAACACAACTTAAATCCTGCATCAGGATTCCTGCTCTTCAACGTAGCTCCTTATCTTATTAAATTGACTCAGGATTAGTATCCAACACCAAAACACCACTCAGTGACCAACAACAGGGAGGAGCAAAACTGTGATGCTCTCTCTCAAAGGCATGTGTAAAATATATACACTCAGCCTAGAAATAACAAGTAGTAGAATCCAGTTCTTCTGTGGCTCAACAGTTAAAAAAAGAGACAACTGGTTGCTCTCCTAGTTCAACAGAAAAACCATTTCCCTGTTTTCTGAAGCTCATTTCTGTGAGAGTTCCTCCTGCTCTTGAATCTGAAGCTTCTCCTGTGACACGCACTGCCACGTGGCTATTTTGACCAAAACAAAGCTGAAAACATGCACTAGTCAAACACATTGGGCCAATATGGTTAAGAGAAAAACGCTGTTCTGAACTCATAGACAGAAAGCCAGCACAACAGATCTGGCTTTGCACAGTTAGCAAGAATTTTGAACCTGTAAAGATTGTGATATTGATCCTGCTGCGGGCACCAGAGGGGCTCACAAACACCCCCAGCGAAGAAAACCCCACCAGCAGTACACATCACTTGGAAATCTGTATCAAAACTCATCCCTACCAGATCATCTCCAGAAATTATACAATCAGTCAGGATTGGAAGGGACCACAAGGATCATCTAGTTCCAACCCCCCTGCCATGGGCAGGGACACCCCACACTAGATCAGGCTGGCCAGAGCTTCATCCAGCCTGGTCCTAAACACCTCCAGGGATGGGGCCTTAACCACCTCCCTGGACAACCCATTCCAGGGCTTCACCACTCTCATGGAGAAGAACTTCTTCCTCAGATCCAGTCTGAATCTCCCCACCTCCAGCTTCATTCCATTCCCCCTAGTCCTATCACTACCTGAGATCCTAGGAAGTCCCTCTCCAGCCTTCTGGTACTACAACCACACTGGAGGATCTGCTTTTGTATCAGTTTCTGCCCGCCAGGCAGGTTCTAGCTTGTATCAACACAAATATTTTCTTTTAGAGTTTCCAAACACATTGAATGGAGTTACTGAAAATCCACCACCTCCACAAGGCATTTCACAAAACTCCCAGTAGTGCTATAATCCTCATAACCAGGTATGAAAACAAACAAGCATTTTCTCCTGATCTCTTTACAGATCCGGACTAAGATCTGACCAAACAATTACATCCCTGCACACAGAGCCCAGTAACATTTGATAAAACTGCACCTTTCAGAAAGAAAACTGACCTTGAGCTTGATTTATTTGTTCTAGAAGGACTTCAGAAGGACCCCCAGCAAGCTCTAGTTTCCCTGCAGCTTATAGGGCTGGAATACCCCTGCTATGAGGATAGGCTGAGGGAGCTGGGATTGTTCAGCCTGGAGAAGGGAAGACTATAGGGGGACCCAAGAGCTGCCTTCCAACACCTGAAGGGATCCTACAGGAAGCCAGGAGAGGGATGTTTCATAAGGGTGTCTACCAATAGGACATGGGGGAATGGTTTTAAGCTGAGGAAGCGTAGGGTTAAACTGGATCTTTGGAAGAAATTCTTCAGTGTGAGGGTGGTGAGACTCTGGAATAGGTTGCCCAGGGAGGTTGGGGATGCTTCCTCCCTAAAGGGTTTTCAAGGCCAGGTTGGATGAGGCCTTGAGCAGCTGAGTCTAGCTGAGACATGTCCTTGCCCATGGTGGAGAGGTTGGAGTAGATGACCTCTAAAGTCCCTTCCAACCTAAGCCATTCTATGATTCTGTGCTTCTGCAGATCAGCAGCCACACAGAACTCCAAGGTTTTGTCCTAAGATTCTTCTGCTAGGTAGCAGCATTTCCTTATTGGAGTGATTTGGCTCTGAAGTTACTGAGGAGCAAGTGATTCCATTAACAGAATTATGTAAGGAAGCATCACACCCTGGGAACACACCAGAAAGAAAACAAGAGTCCTACTCACCTCAACAGGACTTTACTGCTTCTTGAGGGAAAAGTGAAAGCACTAATTAGGTGAAGCCCTAGCCAAACCTCTTCACAGAGTACAAAAAGGAAGCCCAAGAACCATACAAATGGGAACCTTCCAAAACCACCTTCTGATCCACCTGCTTTGATAGCAGTATGAGGACAAGGGGAGCGCGCCTCAGCATGAGTCTATGTAACATCTGATCTACAGAAACAACTTCAACCTCTTTCCAGCCATGATGAACTATACAAAGGCTTCATCTTTCATCTCCCTCTCACAGCAACGGCAGAAGATTTGGCACAGAGCAGGCGTGCAGTGAAGGCTTCGATCTGAGGGAAGCAAGAGACCATCTGCTTTAGCTTTGCTACTGTTTAACGTGTTCCACAACCAACAATCTTTAAAAACCCCACAACTGTAATTGAGAAGATTTTCTAGACAGTTTGAACACATTTTCTGGACTTAATGAACTTTACAAAAAAACATGGTACAACACAAAAGGGCAATTCTGCTCCTACTGGAAATGACTGCAACAAGATGATCTACTCCTCTGCCAAGCCATAGCTGTTCAAAGACGACTCCTTCTGCTCTTTTAAGCACATTTCTTAACTTCAGCCCAGTTAAATGAAAACTATCCCTGTAGTGTAGCCCAAGAATACAGGGCCCCAATGCCACAGTTACAAGCAAAACTGTTATAGGAAGAAGTCTGGTAGAATAGAATAGAATAGACCAGGTTAGAAGAGACCTTCATTGCGTCCAACGTATCATCCAACCCACCTAATCAACTAAACCATGCAACCAAGCACCCCATCCAGTCTCCTTCTAAACACCTCCAGGGATGGTGACTCCAGCACCTCCCCATGCAGCCCATTCCAATGGCCAATCACTCTCTCTGTGTAGAACTTCCTCCTAACCTCCAGCCTAAACCTCCCCTGGCACAGTTTGAGACTGTGTCCTCTTGCTCTGGTGCTGGTTTCCTGGGAGAAGAGACCAGCCCCCACCTGGCCACAACCTCCCTTCAGGTAGCTGTAAAGCACAATGTCTCCCCTGAGCCTCCTCCTCTCCAGACTAAGCAACCCCAGCTCCCTCAGCCTCTCCTCACAGGGCTTGTGTTCCAAACCCCTCATCAACTTTGTTTCCCTTCTCTGGACACGTTCCAGCAAGTCAACCTCTCTCCTAAACTGAGGGGCCCAGAACTGGACGCAGTACTCAAGGTGTGGCCTAACCAGTGCAGTGTAGAGGGGCAGAATGACCTCCCTGCTCCTGCTGGCCACACTGTTCCCGATGCAGGCCAGGATGCCACTGGCCCTCTCAGCCGCCTGGGCACACTGCAGGCTCATGTTCAGCTTACCATCAACATGCACAGTAACGTAGAAGAGAGGTTTGCAGATGATCTCAGATGTCTAAGTCAAAATCACAAAGCAGGTGCTCTAAATAAATCTGAATATGTAAATGGCAGAGTCATAGTCAAAGCCTTCACAAAACCTTCGAAGAGACCGCTCTATGGGAGATCTTACAGCAGCCTCCCAGTACTTAATGGGGACCTACAGGAAAGATAGGAAGGGACACTTGAGCAGGGAGTGTAGTGATAGGGCAATAATGTTTTTAAAGTCAAAGAGGGGAGGTTTAGAATAATCTTAGGAAGAATTTATTGAGGGTGGTGAGACACTGGCCCAGGTTACCCAGAAAGGTGGTAATGCTCCACCTCTGGAAACATTCCAGGTCAAGCTGGACCAGGCTCTGAGGAATTTAATCTAGTTGAAAATGTTCCTGCTGGCTGCAGGGTGGCTGGACTGGATGATTTCAAGGTCCCTTCAAATCCAAACCAGTATGTGATGCCATTCTCCCCATTTCCAAGAATATCCTAGGCAATCAGAACATGCTATGTACTCCCAGGAAAACAAATATGACTTTAATATCATAGATTCATAGAATGGTCTGGGTTGGAAGGGACCTTAAAGATCATCTACTTCCAAACCCCCTCCCATGGCCATGGACACCATCCACTACACCAGGGTCACTCAGGCCCTGTCTATCATGGTACTGAACATTTCCAGGCAAGGGGTATCCACAACCTCCCTGGACTACCTGTTCTAGTGTCTGACCACCCTCACCAGGAAGAATTTTTTCCCCAATATCCAGTACAGGTTGCTGCTTCTGGAGAGGATTTCATATGATCATGTCTATACACTGAGGAAGTATTTTGCTTTACTTTAAGCTTTTTCTGCCAATGGAAAAACATCTTGGTGTCAGCACCTTATGCTCCTCTGACATTGAGAGTGAGTTATCCTACACTGGTTAGAGGTGAGATTTATCCACCACCTTCATCTTACACAAGCACATGCAGGGTGAGCTTGAGCTACAATGCTCATTTCTGGCACACTTCTCGTTCAAGTGCTGCCTTAAACTGGCAAGAACAGCTCAAAATTAACAATACTGGTTTGTGATGCTCCAGACAAAAATCAATCCCACTTATTACTGAAAGCAGGTGAAGAGATAACATTCTGGGTTTTTTTTAGTTCTCCTTTTTCTCTTACTAGAAAGAATGCTTATAAAAACATACCACAAGAAAGAAAAACAGGAAAAGCAATGTTTAGTCATATACTAAAAAAGGATTAGAACAAACCATCAAGGAAGCAAGGTCTTGCCCAACAAAACTGATCCCAAACCATAAAGGGTCATGAGTGCTACACGCTGCAGATACATACACCGAGCAGCAGAAAATGGGTTCTAAGCCATGCATGTGTGAGGTTAATCAGAGCTACACATCACTTATTTTACACATAATGAGTGAACTTGCTTGAAAAACTCCCTTCAGATTTTTTTCTGCATTAATATTTCACCTCTCTTCTTTTCCTTAAGGATATACTGCTGCAGTCACCTAGACAATTTGCCTCCAGCCTTGATACTGTCCTTCAAGCACCACGCAGCCACATTTTAAGCCATTTAGTTAGGTTAGGCACATTCACTGTGAGGCAGATCAGCTGTCTCACCACTTTTATTTCTGCTCTTCAAGTCTTTTAAGCTGTATACATTAAGTGGTAAACATCAGGGAAGAGGAGGTGAAAAACCAAACCAAGCCACATTCTCCTCCAGCTGAATTTTCAGTTTCAGAAGAACAGACAAACTCACTCAAGTGTTTCTTTACTTTCCTTCAAAGCTTTCATCACAACTGGAGCATCAATAAGAGAAAAGGCTAATGCACAATCATGGCTGATAATCCTATTAGGACAATAAATTGGAGGATGGGAAAAGACTGGATAAGGATGTCAAGCCTCAAGCACTTACTAAGGAAAATGGCTAAGAGAATGCTTCTGCTTGTCAGAAGAAAATCCTGGGAGCAAGTGTTTTGTTCCAAAATGGAAACACAAAATAGCTGTGTAAAACACTGAGCTCACTTGCTCTCTCACTAGGAGACAATTAAATTGTAAATGAATTAAAACATTTTTAGGAAAACAGAACAAAAAAACCCCAAACCCAAACACACACAATATTTTTAAGCTCACCTTGTTCAAGAAATGATGGCACTCTGGAAAACACTGTTTGTATTATGAAGGAGGCCAACTAAAGTGCCGCCTTTCTCTTAAGTGCCACCATCTTCCCAGAAGCACCACTTTAATCACTTATGCTCTGTTACTGAACAGTCCAGTTTGTCCAAACAACTGTGTGTAAGGACTTCTGAAAGCATTAATTTTGCACAACTCATTTGGAAATACTTCACCAGTGCTGAGCAACTGAGGACAACCAAAAGATTCGTCTAACAGGGATACTTCCACTATTCTTTTCCAACATACTCCATGTTCAACTTTTACTTTTTGAACATAAAAACAGTCCAAGTTGGATTCCTGAGCTGGTGGATCCCATTTGTAGCTGGCATGACAGTAAGAGTGGAGCCCTTGATTTGTGCAAGGGCTGGCTTATTCCTTACCAGGGAAGGGCTCGTTTAAAAGTAAATCAAGGTATCACAGAACCTCCCCCAGGAGGTTCCTACAAGTCAGCTGCAGACTTTAGTAAGCCCCTTTGCTTTGAGGTATTTCTTCACACAAAAAAGTAAAACATGATTTTAAAAAGAATTAGTAGTTACACCACAACTACAGAGTGGCTAGGAAAAGATCTTCTTCTAAGAACTGAGATATCCTTGAGTTTACAGAGATCAGCCAGATAACTAGAATGTGTCACTTCCCACAGATGTCAAATTAAGATACACTGATTTTCTTTCTGTGCAGCTCAACCCCGTCCACACAACAAATGCAGCCAATTCAGAGGCTGGAGACAGCTCTATCCACTTCCACATGCTATGACCTTCACTCAGACCACAAGCTTCTCCTCCTTCAGCAAAGGGACTCCCTTCACTGCAGGCAAAATGCTTTTTATGCTCTTTATTACCAAAAAAAAATTAGAATTAACCACACAGTCCTCCACAATGATGTCAGCATTTCTTCAGAGAGCACAACATCCACTTTTCTGCCAGGCAATGCAATTGTTTCCACGATCCCTAACACATCAATGAATTCTCATTTACATGCTAATAAATTACACCGATGAGAACCAGCGATCGGTGAACAGATAAAGTTTCAGAGAGAAATTATCTCCTTCTACACCTCAGAACATCATTTCAAGATGGAACTGTACCCAAGCAACACAGACACGAGATGAGGCACACTGCTATTCAACTGACAGACAGGAATGGCAGCCAGCAGAACGCCTGTCTACGCTCACACATGGAAAATTAAGAAGTAAAAGGCAATGATCATATCAAGCAGGGACCAGAGTAGTGCCCCAGAACAAGAGGCAGATACTTCCAGGTGTATATATTTCCTGCCCTGGTCTGCAGTGGTCACCAAATTGGACTTCTTGCCCAGACACTGCCTTTCCCTTTCATAGGGTTTTTATCTGCTTGGCAATCCATGTGAAATTTAAGGGGTTTGATCAGTTACTCTGTTTCACAGTGGTCTTTGACCAGAAGGCCAATTGCTACACCTCTCCCTTCAATCTACAAATAGTTTTTCACCTTGCTTTAGATGTTGTCTAGCAGCTAAACTGAGACCCTGCACAGAACTAGTGCAGGATGACACCACTCTTTTCTACTTCTCCATGCTAAAACACCATCCAACTTCCAGCTTCAAAGATGTGTTTTTCAACAAGTGCTTTCATTTCTGATGACATGAGAAACACTGTTTCCACTGCCATGCTTTCACGATACCACTAGTGGCTAAACAGGTAACTACAAACTCAAGAAAGTGCATTTTTCCGCTCTGCTCCAGAATAGAATCTACCACATTTTCCAAAGACCTGTATGGAGAAACAAATTAGTGCAATAAATGGAATATATGAAATGATATGTACATACTTTAGTCATTGCTCCTGTCTGTGCTGTGTTCAGTCCGGTGTGACCAGCCATCTGTGGAGATACTTGGGTTAAAGTCTCTGCCAGCACACTGCCTGCATTCCCCTGCATGGCAGGAGCAGAGTATTGCATTCCTGCTCCCCTTCCTCTTCCAGCTGCCCCAAGAGATCCATTCATTACCTGCCCTTGTCCTTGCTGAGGCTGGTTCATTAAACTGTGACCAGAATTACTGTTGAGAAGGCTCTGGTGTGTCTGACTGAAATTAGCATTCATACATATCCCAGGTCCAGTCTGTGATGTTGCAGGGCTGCTCGTCACCATCCCCACTTGCTTTTGTGCTTGAGAGTTCAGAGTTTGTGATGCAGGTGTGGTAGGTCCAGAGGTGCTGGCTGCCTGCTTTGCCAGGCCTGGAGCAGAAGAGTCTCCCTGGTTTAAAGGGCTCTTACCCATAGCACCCAGATTAGCGATGTTCGCGCTGTTCGGCTGCCCTTGGACTTGCCCGCTGACTCCCTGCTGCACCGGGCTGCTGGAGTTCACATTTCCAATGCCTGGGTTTAAGGAAGATCCACTGCCTCCCCTCAGAAGTTCGGAAAGTTGTTTGTGTTTGGAAGCTGCATCTGGAACGAGGTTCCCACTGCTGTTTAAAAGGCCCAACTCGCCATTGGGGATCAGCTCATCAGGAAGATCATTTTCCAAGTCAAACAAAGATCCAAAATCTACAAGTTAAAACAGAAACACAGGTGAAAAAACATGACAAAAAAGGAGCTGCAATATTCACCTACACAGCTTCGTCTCACGCAACAGCACGCACTGAGGTACATCCTGACCCAAGACGCACTACTGCCAGCAAGAGAGTGAACCCCAGAGCCTTTCAAAGAGTCCATTTGCACCCACTGTGCACATACAACTGTGCAGGGCACAGCGCTGGCCAAGAAGCAGGGTTTTAGCAAGACTTCTGCTAAACCATTGTACCAAGATTAAGATGATAAGGTGGTAAGAATACAATGACCTAACTCAACTCTTGTTTTGGCTAAAAGTTGGGCAAAATATCAAGAGATCTTTTCATACTGATTTACTCTCCCCAAAGAGAGATTACATCACCTTCTCCGACCTCCTGTGTAATCCCAAGGTGCTGCATTTCGCCCAGCGATCCTACCCCAACCTTGTAATTTATGTTTGCACACAGGCAAAGAACATTTTCCAGCTAAGCTTAGAAGCTCGATCAAAGACAACAACTACTTCAGTAGTTTGACCCCAGTCTCACACAGACACATTCAGTATCAGTTTCTAGCCATTGATTTGTACCATGATCCGCTGCTTTGGAAGATCCCAAAAGGCACTCTGCATTTTCTCCTCATAATGCCTCCTGAATCAAGTAATTTCTTGATCCCTGAACAGCTCAAATAATTCAAATTGCTCTTTAAGTGCCTGGCCCTCATTTATCATGCCCAATATTGACAGAGGTAATCCACACACTCTCCAGATGAGCAAAATAAATCAATCAAATCTTCATTAAGCCACTTGACAGAACTGCTCTGCCTGGCTGGAACATCCAGACTGGTAAAAAGCGGTGGGGTTTTTGTTTTGTTTTCTATAAAGGAGCAATTCAGGTTCACTAAAACATTTTATCACACAGCATAAACAGCATCTGTGTAACAATGCCATTTTGGTATGCAAATAAGCCCAGAAATTACCTAGGTGCATATAAGTTATTCCATGTGAAAGTAAGTTGTTTATCTAAAGACAAGTGCACATGGTGATATTAACTAACAACTAAGCAAACCAGCCTCAATTCACCAGAGCAGCTTTTCAAACATGTCAGAGAAGCCTTCCAGTTCAAGGATGTGATCTAAACCAACCATTTTTTACTGTAACAGATCAAAAATGTGGGAAAACCCTTTTCTGCCCCCCTCAAAGCCAGCCCCCTGAGAAATCCTAGTCCCTCACAATGAGCAACAAACCAAACAGTTTCCAGCTCAGAGCAAAGAGAAGGCCTTTTCTGAAGGGGGGCATCCCAAATGCTTCACTGTTTAAAAGTTTAATTCAATATTTATCCTGGTGCAAGACCCAGGTTGCAGAAGTGGTGTAAGATCATTCAGCAGGTGACAGCCTGGACCACACTAAGTACATTGAACAGAGACAATCCCAAACACCACGTAACCTGTATCACAAAGCTACTGCCAACACACCTCATTGCATTTAAATACAATGCATTTCATCAGTATTCCAGCTTTCAATTCAACCTAACTGAAGAAAAAGGAATAAACATTTTCAGATGTGTGGTGGTGAGCAGAAACAGTCACAGCAGTGCTAAGTTCTGTCCAATGCTCACAGCAGTGTATCTTTGAGGGGCTTGCAACTTGCCATCATTACCTGGTGAAGTCAATAAGCTCTGAAGAACCCCTCCAGGCTCACAGGACAAAATACACCGCAAGTCAGGAACAGACCTCCTGCTGCCTTTCAAGCAGGGAAGTAACAAACTAACATTTCCATTAGCTATGTTCATCAAGGTATTTTCAATTTCTCCCCTCCTTGCTGCCCCTTCCCTTCAGTTGTTCACTTTTGCAGCTCATTTTTCACAGAAATTCCTGGTGTACCTTAAACTACACCCCTTCCAGCAAAAGCTTTATCTCTCCTCCTCTTTCCCAACCAATTACTTAACCCTCACTGTGCTGCAGTTTGTCTCTTCCTACATATCCCAGTCCTACTTTCCTTCCTCCAAGACCCCACTAATTTTCACCTCCTATCCCTCTCTAACTGCTCAGATGAAGACCCCATGGCCCATTTTCAGCACCAAGCCCTGTTAGGCCAGGGGCCAGTAACAGGTCCTGGTGTCCTGGCAGCGCAGCCCCTGTCCCCACACACAGAGGGCAGATGCAGCCCAGAGCACAACCAAAGACATCTGCCTGCAAGCCACCAAGGGTGGTGATACTGAGTCTGTGGCTGAGGCTTCACCCTCGTTAAACAGCTCTTGTCATCCCAGCTCACTGGGAAGTCCAGAGTTTGCAGCACTTGTTCAGACAACTTCTGTAAATCCCAGCAAACTCTGCTTTTCCAGGCTTCCGCACAAAATAGTTTACATTTCATGAATGGAAGATGCATGCGGAAGCAGGGACAGAGAAGTGACAAGACGTGGAGGGGGAAGATGCTGCTGCAGCTTATAAAAAGAAGAGCAGCTTTGGCCAGCTGTATTTCAAAAAGGGATGCTGGAGTCTTAAGTGCTCCATTTTTTTTGTTTGGCTGGCTGGACTCTGAACAGGCTTGCCAGAGAGCCAAGGACTGGAAATGGTTTTGCAGTTTAGGAAAAGAGCAAATAAAGCATTTGGGAATACTGCCTCTTAAAACCTAAAACAATCTACCACTCTTTAGCCCCTGTAAGAAGGCTATATCTTAAAGATAGGCATGGAAAGTTTACAGCTCTGCCAGCAGGAAAATAAAAAGCAGGTAAACAGTAAAATTCAGTACGTTTTCAAGCTTTCAGACGATGATTAATCTTCCTGCTTTCATATTTTAATCGGTTGTGTACATTAAAAACATCAACACAAGGCATATTTTACAGCAGTTATAAAATACAACAGAAAACAAAAGCCTACTTGAGCATGTCTGAAACAAATCCATAAAGATAAGAGATTGTCTTGGCAGTTATAAAATAAGTATATTTATACACATATAAAAACCTGCCATAAGAAGAACGTGGCCCGCTTCTACTGGTAGCAAACCTCAGTTGCTTCTCCATCCTCGTAAGAAGAGCATCACCAATCCCACTCTCAACCCTTCAACTCTTTCTCAGAGTCAGCAGCAGCTACCAGCAGTCTAAAAATGGAGAGATGCCTTTGTCTTTACATCCTGCTATCCGAAGCAACGCTCAAAACCAAATCCTCTACACCGAGGAGTTTCACCCCTTGAGGAGCTTTGTACCTGCTTGGTCTTCATTTTAAAGAAAGACAGAGTCCCTTAACTCATGGGGCACACACATCCAACTTCAGTGGCTCAGGAAACAGCAGAGCTGACTAAGGCTGCAGAGACCCACCTTGTAGCAGCTCATCTCTCAACACAGCACTCCCAATCCTAAGCCTCACCCCTTTCCTTACCCCTGTTACATAAAACCAAACATCCTCCTCACAGAGAGTCAGACCCCAGCAAGAAGATGCCTTTGGGAAGGGATGGAAAAGCTCTAGGCAGCTGCAACACCCCCACTCTTCGCAAAGGACTCCTGTTCCAATTTGAGAATTTTGAGTTCTTTGAGCAGCTACTTTCACACATTGAAGATAACCACACTTGAGACACACTCTCTCCTAATTTCAGTTTTAGGAGCTTAAATGTCACAGTTTTTTGCCTTCCTGGACAACACTTTCAGCAACTAGAATAAAAAAAGATGTTCTGTTTCTTTCCAAGCCTTCTTAGAAGAAAAAAAAAACCTGCTGCCTTCTCAAGGCAGAACATTGTCATCTGTATGACTACGTGCAACTGTTATCAGGAGACTCGTTCTTAACATACACACACCATCAATTAACTCGGTTCAATGTCATCATTTGCTTTTCCTTTAGTTCAGCCTGGACAGGTGACCAATGCTCTAAGGAATTTCTTTACGTGATGTATTATCTCAAACAGCAAGCAGGAAGAGAACTATTACATTCAGTTTCATTTTTCTACACCGTAGCCTCCACTGTAAACGTGACTGGGAGTTCTCCCATCACAAACTCTGCCTGCCCATCCATGGAGCAGCCACTGAAGTCACACTGCAGTCCCAGCACACAAGCAGTATTTTCACTGTGCCTTTCTTCCACGCCAACATAGCTGTTACATTTCAGTGAGCCCAATTTTGTTTCATAAAGCTTCTTTCAATCATGCCAGACCCCAGCAGACAAAGCCTCACCAGTTCAGAGCTCCATCCGTGCCCCAGAATCCGATGGCAGGTAACTCAGCTCAACAGCCATGTTGTGTGGTGCAGCCAGCAATTACAACATCCACCCCAAACTCCTTCCCAGCTCTGAGGATTCCATAATTTGTTTCATAAAATTAGCATATTTAATTTGTTTCATAAAATTAGCATATTTAATGTTTTAGAGCCATTAAACAACACATTCATAGAAAAAATAACATTTCCAGTAAGAAAACTTTAGTGTCTTAAGGAGAGAAGCAGAGAGGCTGCAAAGTGATGTGCATCTGACCTTGCCTTCCAGAAGAAGAGCATCACATTTTCAGAACATGATTAACAACCAAGTTGAGAATGACAGTGATGAGGGACCTGGCTGGGCCATGGAGACCCTAATGGCTGGGTTCAGGGAAGCAAGGAGGCAATGAGAAATCCGAGTGCTGGCTTCTGGATGAGTCCCAACAAGTTATGGATTGCATAATAAGAGATTTAGTTATTTAATACATTTCTTTCTGTCTGATCTTGTGAACCATTTGGAATGAGAAAGAAGCATCCTGGTTTGTTCCTTCCTAAGTCAGAGGACTGGTCAAAATCAAATACATTGATACTCAGAAAGGAGCCTGACCTTCGGGCATTCTCAAGACTTGCCTCTAGGAAACTCACTGGAATAATTCTCAGTGCTCTCTTGCTCAAGGACTCACAGTCACTCAGGTTGGAAGGGACATCAGGAGGTCTGCAGCCTAGCCCCTCAGCCTCTTCTCAAAGGGCAAGTGCTCCAGCTCCTCGGTAGCCCTTCACTAAATTCCCTCCAGCTCCCCCATGATCTTCCCAGTGATGGAAGGGAGGCTGACATGTCTGTGGTTGTCTGTATTGTCCTTTCAGCCCTTCCTGAAAACAGGTGTAACACTTGTCTTCTATTGCTCTCCCACAGCTGGGATTTTAGGGATACAAGGACTGAGGAGGAGACATCAGTTTTACCACTTCCTTTGCAGCCTGTCTTCTGGCAAAGCATGATTCTCTGTAAGATGAACACTATTAAGGCCACAGATGTGCATCTAAGCAGTGACAGAGATCCTAAAATCAGTTAAACCAGATCCATTTTCCACATCCCAATAACTGAAGGGGACACTATCAGCTTAGAATCTAGTTACAGTAGCTTCAAGCTCCTAAAATCTTCCCCAATCCATTTTTCTAAGACTTCAGCAACTAAGTGACTTTTCCAAACTGAAGCTCATTAGACAGAGCAAACAAATCAAGAAGCTAATGAAAAAATCTGTTCTCTTCTAACTCCTGCTGCAATATTCCCAGTATTATTAAGTTTTGAAACTGCTGCAGACACCATCCCAAACACCAAATATGCAAGTTAGGATGGTGTCTGAGCTGGTCTGGCAAATTTGATGTTGGGGGAGGAGGAATTTTCAACCCACCACAGACAGGGGAAATGCATGTGTCTGTACCCCCTGTACCACAGCTACAGTGTGGGGTAACATCAACTACCTGACACAGGAAAGATCAACAGTTCTGCCCCTGGCTTCTTCCTCAGCTCCCAGAAAAGAGAATGGTCTAAACTCAGACCCTTTCTTGATTACATCAAGTTTAGTTCCTAGCCTCTCTTTCCACTTGCATGCATGTTGTTTATCACATCATCATAAGCTCAAGTTTCTCTCTACTGTACTTATCCAAACTGTCTCTACCATCTCTCTTTTTGCTGTGCTCATAAATGTTCCAAGTCCACAAAATCCTAGGATACCAGCTCCTTTCAGGAATAATCTCTGTTTTCTGATCTACCCTTCCACTTAAAAAGAGATAAAATTCATAAATCACAAATGTCTTGAATGTTCCATTATTAAAAGCAAAGCAATCTATGAGACCACATTAAAAGCAGCTGGTACCAAAGTTAATAGATGGAAACTGAAAAATGCCCTCAGATAACCAGTTAGTCTCTTAGCTCTTTCGATATGACAGAGGGAAATAAATCCAAAATAACCCCCAAAATGTGTGGCAGAAGCAGCCCAACAAGAGTTCTCTCTCTGGTCTGTTTGAAAGCGTGGGATGGCAAATGTTGGATTGACTTTGCTGCCTTCTAGTCCTGCAGGGCCTCTCCACAGCCACTCTTCCTGTCAACTGCCGTTTTCCAAGGCACCTTTGCTGTTTTGACATCACTGGTGTGTCTGTTAACTTTAAATCCTACCCAGCAGTACCAATGACATGGACATGACTGCTGTCACACTGCATGTGGCAATTGGACTACACATAGTGACCAAAGGGCTTCAGTGACTGTCTTTGCTGTGAGAGCAGGAATCTGGGCAGAAGGAAGAGGAGTCCAGCAATGTGGTTCAAGACTAGGAGAGCACCACAATGCTCACATCAGCTTGATTCACCACAGCATCCCAATCAAGATTAAATATTTTAGGGTTCTTGAAGCCCGTTAACAGAAGCAAGATTGCCTTCTTGTCCCATCACAAACACACAGGCCCCCTCATCTCTATTGCCCTATTTTAACAGTTGACTTAAGTTCAGGATCTCCCTTTACAGAGAAATCATCTGGGAATTCAGTAATTATCAGAGGGCACTTGCTCAAGAAAGCAAAGGGCTGCTGGTTGACAGCAGCTGAACAAGAGCTAGCAATGTGCTAAGGTGGCCAACAGCATCCTGGCCTGAATCAGCAATAGTGTAGCCAGCAGAACTAGGGCAGGGATTGTCCCCCTGCAATGGGCACTGGTGAGGATGCACCTTGAGTTCTGGGTTCAGTTTTCTGCCCATCTCTCCTAGAAGAACACCGAGGTGCTGAAGCATGTCCAGAGAAGGGCAACAAAGCTGGTGAAGGGTCAGGAGAACAGGTCTGGCACTTGGGGACACGGCTGAATGGTCATGGTGGTATTAGGTTAACGGTTGGAATGGATGATCTTAGGAGGGCTTTTCCAACCAAAACAATTCTATGAAGTGCACAGCCTGTATCAAAACAGAGTGCTGGCATGAGAATGCTTTCAGTTATCTCACATCTGACACATCCACTGCTTCACGTGCAGGCTGTACTACCCTCACCGTACATCTGTGGAAAAAATCAGCAGCTCACACACACAGACATGAATTATTTTGACAAACTTTAACTGTGACACTCCCTGACCACAGACTTCTTACTAAATACACAGGTCAACACAGCGTCTCAGATTCGCTCAGTCTTTCACCCTCCCCACGAAGACTGACAGCACCGTGGTGACAACTCCACACTCGCTATCTCTTCCTTGCTCAGGCTGCTCCCAACACTCCCTTCTGCCACACAAGTCCTCTGAAAGCCCCCACCGTTACGTGCCTTCTGTGACAGCAGCACAGAACAGGCCTATTCTGTGAAGACTAAAATAGCAATGATTAATATGTACTTGAACTAATATTATGAAACAAAGAAAAAGCAGAGTTACGCAAGATTACTAGGGAACAGGCAAGTTCTGTGTCTCCTTCATCGTGTGTAATAGCTGCAAAAAGTGCGTTGGTTCCCTTCGTTTTTAAGCAACCTTCTTCTGATACCCCAGTTTAAATCTAGAGTCATTTGCTTGGCAACTTCAGTTCAGTTCTACAAGAACATACAACACAAAATAAAGCGAACGTGAATAAGGAAAGAGCAGCAGACAGGCTTAGAACCAAGGATTTTTATATAGATCTCTTTGATAAAAGCTTTCAATCAGAACTGCCTGAGTCAAAAAACACAACCCCCAATGCCTTCCAAGTCTATTTCGCTTTACTGATGTCAGTGAGACAAAGCTGTTCTGAATCACTCTCATTAATACTTTCCTTTAAAGAAGTTTATGAACCTCAGGAAAAAACTTCACAGCTACTACAAAACAGATTTACACTCAGCACTTACTGAATTCAAGCCTCTTGGTAATTTCCATGTTTCGTTGCTCCATTAGATGAAACTACACAGGCAATGACATAGAAGTTAGGTCACCAACAACATCCACTATCAAACCCAGCTATGAAAGCACCAGCAGCAGTGAAGCTGGGCAGCGTGAGAGAGAAGCTCTTGCTCTTCAGGTGTGACACACACAGACAGGGGCTGGAATCTGATACTGCCTTTTCCTTCTCACTGGGCAACAGAAAACAGCTGCCTCAAAGGCGTCCAAACAATGAAGTAACATCTACCTGTGAGATTGGGAAGTACATCACCCACAAAGAGCGACTCATTTTGACACATCACTCTTCCCCAGGAAGTTCCCACAGCATTAAAGACAAAGTAGGAGATACTTTCACAAGCCCATATATGTATCAATAAAAATATAAACAGGCACACACAAAGTTACTGCAAATCAAAGGTACTGTGGGCATCCAATGTTGCAAGTAAGATCCTCATTTCTCCACGGTGGTGAATAAGAAGGGCAAGATGAAGGGAAGCTTTTGAAGAGCGCACGGTAAGAGGTTTAGACTCTGAGCTATGATTGCAATTACCAGTGATAATAGAGGTCTCAGTTTTCTTTTGATTCACACTATGATTCTGCACAATACTTGATAGTATTTGTTGAGACATCTCTATTAGAATTTTCCAAATAAAAAGATTTAGCTGCTCTCTGCATCTCAGACATCTGACAAGACAGATGGAAAACATAACATATGTTAAAAGGAAGATTTACAAAGCAAAGATTCTTGAGAGTGTAAACCAAATTAGGGTGGAAGTGTCGGATTTCTAAGCTATCCCACATGTTTTTTTCCTTGTAACAGAACGAACCCCAGAATTTCTCAAACCCTATTCAACTGCCCCTCTCCACCTCAACTTCACATTAACCTGCAGCATTCTGCTAACAGAGTGAGAGTTCTGTTCATGTCCTTCTCTATTAGCAGGCAACAACAGAGAGTAAACTCTCTAATACAAATAAACACCAAGAAGAGGTGGATTTCATCAAGGTGAAGTTGCAGATGTAACAGTGAAATGCGGCGTGGTGCTGCAGAAATAATTAATGGCACCGGACTGTGACTCCGAGCAATGTTCAGCCAGAACAGAAAGTGAATAATCTGCAGCAGAAAACTGGGAATCATTTCACAAGCTACCAAGAGATCTCTGGGGTCCAACAAAGACTGACCCCCACCCTCCCTGAGCACAGCCTTGATTTCTGCCTGCTGCTGGCAGGGCTTCTCCGGGAGCTGTGTCACAGCACAAGGCAGCACTCACCAAGTTAACTTTAAATCATGGAGTGGAGGAAGGAAATGATTTGATAATGTCCCAAGTACACATGTAATTATCACTCCAAGCTGGGATTTCAAATAGAGGAAAAGGCACAATTTTGGGACTGCAGATTGTCACAGAGAACCAGGTCACCAGCTCAACTTTTCACCTCACACAGATGCTGGTATCAAACTCTTTGGAAAACATCATAAAAACCCCAATCAATAACAAAGTACAAAATAATCTGTTATCAGCAGCGTTTCATGAATTGGAAAGAGGTAGCTGTGCTAGACTCTGCATATTTGAGCCTATTTCCAATGCTATACATCTCCTGTCCCAGATTACAGCTTCAGGCATGAAGTTATGCAGCTGAGTCAAGCTGCAAAAGAATATTCAGCTTGTATCAAGAGTTCGAAGTAAACATTTTTACCTGACCACCTCATCTCCCACCCACAACTACATCATCATTACATCTATATATGGTCAGTCTTAGGAAACAATATAGCCATAAAATATCACACCAAGTGTTTTCTCCACCCCAGCAAGTTACCCTGTGAGTACCACAAAATAAAGGATGCTCCCATGAAACAGTTACAACTCCATGCAGCTCCTACGCCGACAGCTTTTAGGAAGCAGCATTTCTTCCCCTAATTATCAGCTTAGAAATCCAAGTCTGTTCACTTAATGGAATTATCCTTTTTCTTATTCCAGGGAGAGACAGAGAAATCCTGTGTGCAAAAGCAATTCTTAGTGTGGCAGCACACAAATGGCACTCGTGTAAAACAAGAGCAGCCCGATTAAACCGGCTTCCATGGAACTTTGCAGCTATGCAGGAACAAACCCTTCTAAAACATACAAATGCTTTTCACGTGCACAACCCAAATCTGGCTTTAGATCACCAAGAAGTCACTCCATTTGAAGCCTCAGCTACCTAAGCATGCGAACATAAGCTCAGAAAGCCTGGTGGTGTCTCCTTAAGCTAATTTGTTTTAAAGGGAGCCCACCTCCTTTACAACTAAACCCACTGAAACACTTCTTTGGTTTCTGGCAGGAGAATAAGATCAGACCAGGTTGTGCAAAGGCACAAACTCCCTTCTGCAAAGTTCCCTAGCTGGCTGGGAGCGAGCCAGGGATCTACTTATCTCGGCACGTACACGGGCACGTGCGACAGGGCCAGGCTCTCCCCAGCTCTAAGATACGGGCGCTGCAATGCTGACACGCTGGGCTGTCGAGAGAACGTGAGCTACCGGCCCGCAGCTCTCGCAGCGACAGCCGCACTGCTTCATCTGTTTACAAGCTGAAGTTGTGGAGGAAAAAAAACAGAAGCCAACACAAAACCCACACATTCATAAGGGAACTATGAAGTGAAAAGACAGCTCTAATGGACTTTTGGAGCTGCTCACCTCATCTTTGCAACTTCGCCTCCTTTACGAGTTTGTTAATTCATAACTCTCAAGCACGCCCTCTGCTCTGGTCCAAACCAGGCAGTTTCTGAAACTAACAGCAGCAAAAGGCTAGGGGTACGTAACAGATACGGATAGAGGCACTACTTGCAATGAGACATAGACCTCCCCAAGCTACCTATAGAATCACGGTGAAGGGGCACTGCAAGAACACTCTCTGCCGCTGCTCCACTCAAGCACGTTTTTCCTTAGCCTGTGCTCAGAGCTCAGACCAAGAGCAGCTCAAGAATGCCGCTGGTTCACTCTATATTCTGCTGAAGGACTCACACCAGCAACGTACTGAATAGTCATGACACTCAGTGTTAAAATAAACGGCTGCCATAACTGAAGTTACTGTAATTCTACTTTTTGGATGAGTCCCTTGTTCATTCTGCAGCACCCTCGATGAGAACTCCTTCTAACAGTTAGAGCAGGCAAATGCTTAGGTATGAAAAATACCATGTACACCTAATAAAGTGGTAATTAGACAAAAGCACTACTCCTACCTGGCTAGACAAGGAACAATCTTTCCCATGGACACTTCAGTGTAGGAACCAGTTTGCTCAATACCGCTTAGCAATGGCAAGCTCAGTTAACAGCCATGAGCCTTAACTCTCCTTATTCACACAAAAACCAAGGGGGCAACCACAAAATGGGGCTAATGTGAAACTGAACGACGGTCGCAGCACACGTTTCTATTATGCTTTCATCTCTGCTCCCCTCTCCGAGACCACATGTCTGATTTAGCCACCAGAGTTTAACAGGAAAGGTCGTCTTTTCAGAACATAAGCAGACCAATTTCAACAGCACAAACTTTGCTCGGGTAAGCTGAGGAGCTATTTTTATCAGAAAGATTAAAGGCAGCTAAAATTTACCCTGACAAAAGGAGTTGCTTAACATCACCGCATCAAAGCGAGAAGCAAAACATAAACAAGGACGAGCAGTTGCTTTCTGCCGAGCCTTCAGGCCTGCCACCAGAGCCCTCAGCAGCGCACCGCCGCGCTCAGTTTGGAGGGGTGTCAGGCTGGGAGGCTGACTGTTTGGCAACGGATCTGCACAACCCGGCCCTAACGCAGGGTCTTCCAAGCGTGTCCCAGTCACGCAGGCTGCAGCATCGCACAGCGTGGGTTTACGACTGCAATTACCATTCAGTTAACTAACACACAACCTGCTGCTCACTCAGGGCATGAGCCTTAAACCCATCTCCCCAAGCACCTCTGGTCGCAAAGGCAACTTCCCAGGTTGCAACACAACTTTTCTGTTAAGGCTCAGTGCAAGGCAGCAGCCTGGTTTAGGATGAGGAGCAGGCACCTGATCACAGCTCAGACCATTTGTGTTCCCTGCTACAGTGCACAGAAAAGCATTCAGCGATCTTTCGACAAGCAGCATGAGCTGCTGGCCACAAACCTAAAGAGATTTTTTGGGGGGGGAAAAAAACCACTTCTAAGTGCACAAACACTACACTCTCCAGCAGAGAGGTACCTTTGCCTGAAGAACACCAAGCTAAAGACAAAATGCCACAGACACTTGTTCAAAATACAACCTAGAGTTTGCTGGCCCTGGTGACCAAAGGCCCCTCAGCGGAGCAGAACTTTATGCAGATGCTCGAGTTTACATATCTAGCGCTGCACAGAGCTCACCCAGACGCATTAGAACTTGCTGAACAGGACGTAATTATGACTGAAGCATTCCAGAACAGACCAAGTGAACTTCAAAAAAGAAAGGGGGGGAAAAAAAAATAAAAGCCAAAAAAAGACACCACTTCAAACACCTCTCACTGGCTACTGGTCGAGTCTAAAATGTCTCAGTGAAGAACTACAGAAAAGCTGTGCTCTTCCTGACTTACTGCCATGCCTTCTGTATCGCTTCCACGACAGGGATTACAGCAGCTCAATCACAAGACCTCACCTAGATATTCTCTGCCAATTCTTACTCTCAATACCACTTCTTTTTGGCTCCTTTATTTGTAGGCCGAGAAGAAAAAGAACCCACAAAAAAGCCCCGAACAAACACACAGCCCAAAAGGACTGAAGCATCTCTAAGCTATTGCCAAACGCAGATTAAGCAAGCCAGGAGGAAAAAACCCAAAAACCCACAGAATTTATCAGCTCCATTATAGCACTATTTTTTTTCAGGCTATAAAAACACAGCAGGCATAACACGATTAACTTATCGCTGTCCCTTCCACAAGATTCATTAATCTCTGAAAACAGAAACGTGAGTCCAACACACTCTGTATTCCTACAAAACCACTGCTTCAGTGATTGGAACAGTTGGAACCCTGGAAGACGTCAGTGCCCGCACACATGGTCCTGTGCACACACGTGCGTATTTACCATGGGCACGCGCTTGCTGGAAAGGAGAGATTTCGATGTGTTTTATGATCCACAGACCCATTAAGAGCCGAGGGGAGAGCACACCGAAGACCCGACACGACATACAGACGGGTCACGGTGACTGCCAGCTTGCCGGGCATTTCATCACGCCAGGAGACCCCCACAACTTCAATTATTCTCTGCAAATCGTTTGGGTTTTAAGGCAAAACGCTTACAACAGTTCGAGCCATGTAGCTGCAGGTAGGGAGGTAAAAAACAGCAAAATATTAACGTGCTATTAGGGAGTTTGTATTCCGTAGCTTGTCACACACAGGCTGCGTGCGTAGGGCTTTAGTTGTGGGCGATCTGTGGGTTTTCAAGAGCAGAGACCACCTTTTGCAGAACCAGGGTGTCAGTGTTTCTGCTGGCTGGGGTTTTACCCTTCCTCACCCGCACCCCACTCACCTGGACACCCCCAGCATCCAAACCGAGGCGGATCCCTTCACCCCTTCCCCATTAAAACGAACCGGTGGTGGATGATGGAGGAAAAAGAAATTTCAACTCACAAGGCCCTACTCGTCTCTTCTAACCGCTATTTATAGCCGGGACGGTACTTGGCGTACGGGTCCCACCCGGTAACTTCGACTGAAGGAGGCCCAACTGCTCCGGGAGGGATCCTTCCCCTCCTGCCCGGCACCTCGCCAGGCCGGTTCCCACCCCCGCCGGGAACCGAGGCGGGGCGGGCGGTTCCCCCACCACCACCACGCCGGGGGGGGGGGCAGCCGCCCCGCCGAAGGAGGTGAAACGGAGTTGGGGGGGAACCGCCGTTGAGGCCCGCCCGCCCCCGCACCGCCCCGCAGGCCTTACCTGTGCTATCGCTGGCGGAGAAGCCCGGCGAGTTGAGCTTGGCTCGCTTGGGGTTGGGCGGCCCGTCGAGTAAGTTCTCCGCCATGGTAGCCGGCTGGGCCGTCCGAGGAGAGGCCGCCGAGCCGGTAATCGTTAACGAAGGGGTGAGCCTGAGGGGGGGTGAAGCTTTCTCTCCCCGTTCCTCCGAAGGGGAACCCACCGCCGAGCAACAGCGCCGCTCAGTGCCCGACCGGCGGCGGCCCCCGTTCCCCCATACCCGGGCCGGGCCGCCGCCGCAGCAGGCCGCAGGGGAGGAGGGTTCGGGGCGGGGTGGGGAAGAGCCCAGCGCCCCCTCCCTGCCGGCCTCGCTCCTCCCGGCCTCTTTCCCCCGCCCGGCCGCAGCCGCCGCCGCCGCGGAGGTGCCCGGATGGCGGCTCAGTCAGTCACCGGGGGAGCACAGCGGGGCCCCCCCACCCCAACAACGTCGCCACCGGGCTCCCCTTCGCCTCGCCCCGTCCCCTCCCCTCCGCGCCGGGGGGATCGCCCCGGCCCCCGCCCGCCGCCCAACCGCGGCCGAGGTAGGGGAGGGGGGGTAGGGGGGAGGGAGGGCAGAGAAGGAAGGGAGGGGGGAAAAAAAATTTAAAAATTAAAAAATAAAAAAAAATCACAAAAAAGCGGAAAAAACCCGAAAAGAGCCAAAAAACGCCCCAAAACAATGAGCGCGGCGCGGCGGCGGCCGCAGCTCCCGGTCCCGGCGGCGGCGGTCAGTTGGCTCCGGCCCGGCTCTGCCCCGCTGCCTCGAGCCCCTCTGCGCGTCGGCGGCGCTCCCGCGCCGTTGCCCGTGTCCCGGCGGGCGGCCCCGCTGCCTCGGCCCGGCCCGGCCCGGCCCCGCTCCGCTCCCGCCGCGCTCCGGCTCCGCGACAAGATGGCGGCTGTTGATTCCTCAATTAAAAAAAAAAGTTTTTTTTTCTCTTCTCTTTTCCAGAGACCATGGGGGCGGGCCCGGGGCGGGGCCTGCGCCTGGCGTCACCGCGCACGGCGGAACGCCCCCCGGCCGCCCCCGCCGACGCCGGAAAGGCGCGAGCGGCGCCGGAAAGAGCCGAGATCGTCCTCACTTGCTCCGCCGAGGGCTTGCGAGGCGGCTGGGCGGCGGCGGGACCGGCCAGGCAGGTGTAGGGTTCCCCACCGTGTCCCTCTGCGCCCGCCCTCCTCTGAGACCCCCTTCGGCGACAGCGTTCGCAGCGTGCCTCTCGGCTGCCCCCAGTCGCTCACCTCAACCTCCCCTACTTGATTCTGACAGGGTTCCCTCCACAGCGTCACTCCACAGTCACCCTCAGCAGTCTCCCCTTAGTCTCATCTCCTTAGCCCCCTCTCCTTTTCTCCTCGGTCCCCTCTCGTTCTCCCCGAAGTCCTCTGTCGTTGCCCCCTCAGTCCCTCCTCAGTCCTTTCTGGTTCTCCACACAGTCCCCTCACAGTCTTCCCCCAGTCTCTACAGTCATCCCCGCCCAGCCTCCCCTCCTAGTCCCACCGCAGAAATCTCTCCTCTCAACGTCCCTCTCAGAGTGTCCCCTCTCAGCTTCCCCTCAGGCCCTTCTCAGTCTTCCCCCATGTTACCATCCACACAGTGCCCCCAGTTTCCCTTCAATCCTGCCGTGGATGTTGCCCCTCAGTGCCCCCACAATGACCCCCCCCCAATCTCTGTAACTCTGCAGATGTCCCTTCTCAATGAGTTCCTCAAGGCATCCCTCACAAGATCTCCCCTCAGTGCCCTCAATTATCACTCCCCATATTCCCCCCACTTTCTCAGTCCTGCCATGGATGTCCACTCTCAAGTCTCCTCTCTTCAGTCCCAACTCAGATATCCCCTCAATATCCCCCTCACAGAGTCTCCTCTCAAAGTCGTCCCTTAGTGCCCCCAGTTGCCTCAGAGCGGAGGTGCGGCAGGACCCAACCCTCCTGTCACAGTCTGGGGGGTCATGCTGGGCTGCGCCCTACTACAAGTACTGAGTTCAGGGAGTGACATACAGCCAGGCCCTTGGGGTGACGCTGACACCATGATGTGCTTGTGTCCCGCCAGGCTTCCCTCAGCACTTCCCTTTGCCTGCCCTTGTTCTCCATCTCCTCCTTCCCTCGTACCAAACCCTACCCAGCATCCCTGCAGCTTCCCCCTGCCTGCCTGTTCCTGCACCCACATCCACCCTGCAAGGGGTTGCTGTGGCATCACTGATGGGCTTGTCCATCTGCTTTTTGCACACCCATGGGCTTTGCTCTTCCCTGCTCCTCAACCCTCACATGTGACTATGCTGGCCAGTGTAGATACACTTGAGGGCAGATGTCCAAGCACCAGGACCAAAACCAACCTTGCCTTGTACTCTGTCTAGACAGTTTTCCCTAGCCCAAAATAGGTTTATAGGATTGGAGCTCCTATATTTCCATGGATTTCCATACTGGTTCCCAACCTGAGAAGCAGGTCATATAAGCCTTGGTGATGTGCCAGTGTGGCATAGCAGAGCTCCTGGTAGCCAAACTGATTGCTTGGGGCTGCTATTGCCCATGAAAAGCAGTCACAACTGGAGGACAAGCTGGAGAAGGGCACCAAGACCATCCTGAAGAAGCTGATGGATTAATCAGTGATGTTTTATTGGTTTAAAGGAGATCTAGAATGACACCTTCTTTTTCAAGCAGTAAGTCTGCCTTTTGTTTACTGCACAACTTGAATTATGTTTACATTTTTACATTTACATGCATTTAATCACATTTACTTGCAAATTTCTGTGTTTATTTACATGGTGCCTGGCCTTGCTGAGGTCTGACTGTAACCACACTGAAGGTCTCTTACAGGCCTCTGCTTCTATCACTATATTACTCATTAGGTGCTCTCTGCTTCAAAAGCAGCAGGTTCCCAGCTGGTTTAGGATGGCTCAGTATGGGACACGGTTCAGCATCTCACAGCAGCTTCAGACATGAGAGCAGCAGCTCTTGTCCAGCAGTGTTTTACTGTGATATAAGGCACATGCCCCAGTTTAGGGCAAGGGAAACGGTTTTGCTGTTGGAGGTGGGAGACTGAAAATCAGGTCAGGTTGTCAGGTATAACTGAGGACAGAAGTGCCCTTTGCTATCTGATGCTTCAACTTTTGACAAGTTTGGTCAGTGCATTTTGAACTGCAGCTTGGATAACCTTTTGTGCTTGCCTTGCACACTACATCACTTTTGGTCTTGGAAATGAAGGATTTGCTGGAGCAGCTGACACTAGGAGACCTCTCTATAGCATTTTTCTCCTCTTATAACCCCCTTATAATCCCCTACTCTGATGCTGCAATAACTCTGCAGCTCCAGCATGAAGTCAGGATGGAGATATACCACTGGGGACAGAACCTGAGTACTCCCACAGCTACTGCTTACCTCCAGGATATTCAAACTGCCTAGTACTAGGCAGTACACTGATGTTACAACAGTACCCCACCCTGACCAGCTGGTGTGCAAAGGCAACGCTATGTATCTGATGTTGGGAGTAGGGAACAGATGGGAGAACTCATGGAGGCCATGATTCCTCTCCTGTTTAGCTGGGAGAGCTCCTCTATCTTTGCTGCAAGTGCCAGATACCCTGGGCAGTAGGGGGGGAGGAGGACCCTATTGCTGCTATGTCCTGCAGCTTCTCCATGGCATGGTGGTCTCTTAGGGTAGACCCAGGTGCCCCCTGCCATGGGATTAAAACAACACTGGGATGATGGCAAGAGGGAGGGGAAGAGCTTGACTGTTATCCACGCCCCTGGAAAACAGGGCTATGATTAAATACCCTAAAGGCTTAACAGTGCTGCAGCGCTCAGGGTACCTCAGCCCCTTGGTGTCAGCATTGCAAGGGTCAGACAGCCTCACTCACTGGTAAAGACAAACAGAGTGAGATCAGAGTAGGAGAATTTTGTGAAAAGACAGTAAAGTCTCTGAAGGACACCATACAGCAAGGAAATGAGCCCTGCTACTGCAAACTGGCACTCAGTCTGGACCCCGGTGCAGGGCTCTCCCACTCCCACAGCCCTTGTATGGATTCCCGAGGACTTCACCCGTATGCTCGGGAGGCACGGTGAAGCAGGTGCTTAATGGATAACTCCTTTATTTAGGGACTAGTTCCAAGAGAAATTGCATAATAAAAACCTGCACTGCTGCTGCCCATTTTCAGACTTCCTGTCTCCAGAACTAAGCTGCTTAAAGACACAGTTCCAGAGATCCCACCTTCCTTTCCCAGCCAAAACATGGAAGTATCATTTCTATAGCTTGTGACCACAAATCCTTACAGCCAAACAATTAACAATGTCTGAATAACTTCAGAGGAGCTCTGCCCTGTAATGTCTCATCACCATGGCATCATCAGAGCAGTTCTTACTGAGCGTAAGAGTCTGGTTTTCCTGGTAACATCACGTCCTGGCATCTGTTCCTTGCCATCCCAGTGTGCTGCCAGATGAAGCTGTCCCAGGCAAAGAGACAAGTCCAGCACCCATTACCTCCTCTCCTCCCAGCTGCTGCAGAAGGTGCTGCCTGTTCCTTCGAGCACAGCTCTCTGGTTACTCACCCTGCACTCAAGGGATTGTGGAGCAACTTCATGTGAAATAACTGTTGTTCCTGGCTTCTGATTTTGATTGTATGTGTGAATTCTTGTGGTGTTCAGGAAGTGGTGGTAACCCCCGGGACCGCAATCATAGTGCTGGTTTGTCTTTAGCTGAATGTCTGTGCACTTCTGCAAACCCTCAGCTCCTCGGGCTACAGGAGCCCAGCTCACATCCCACGCTGCCTCCTTGCTGCTTCTTCTGCAAAACCAAGTATCTAGAGGTGGCAGCCATCTTCTGTGGGTGCCATCCTGCTGCTTAATGCTCTTAAGCACCGATCAGTCCTGATTCTTCTCTCCTTTTCAGTACATATTCATTATTTTAAAGCCATTTCCTACCTCCTTGCTGGCTAAAGTCTAGTGAGGGCTGGATGCAGATGTGGACATCACTGTGAACTGCTCAAAATACCGCCCATTGTCTGTCGAGATTGTCCTGCCGTAAGTCTGCTGTGGGGGAATCATCCACCTAACGAGTTCTCACAAAAGTGAGAATAACAGCTCAGGAAAAACACATATCCCCTGTCACCAGCATAATCCAGCCTCTCACTCTGAGCAGGCCTTCTGAATAATGGCCTATAATGTTGCCACACCTGACAAGCTATTACAGAAACCTCTGCACAAGCCTGGTTTTACACTCCCATCCTGGCTTGTTGCTTCAGAAATCATCACTTGCACCTAATCTGAGAGACAGCAGTCCAGCTGTTTTTACTTTTCAAGTCAAAGTGCTGTGAAAAATGTCTGTCTTTAGGCTCTGCTACTCGATGGTTTTGTCCATGTGGTGCCAGCTCTCACCCATCCCCACAGTCAGTTTCAAAATGATATTGCTATCCATAAGGCAGTAATCCAGGTAACCTGGGCGAGGTGCACATCTACCAGCTCCCTTTTAGCAGTGGCAGTTGATGGGTTATGTGTAGTTTCAGCCAACACAGACCAAAATGAAGATGGGAAACTTTTTTTTACCCCTGCAGATGACAGTGAAAAATCACTCCCCCAAACACATGGAGACACAGGGTACCCACAGGTTCACTCTGGCCATTCGAGGGGGGAAGATGTCAGTGTTTTCCACCTCCATTCCCTCTGCCATGTCTGTCTGTCAGGGACTTGTCCTTCTGTATCACAGTCAGTAGGAGGGAGCATTCAGAAGCTCTTTAGGTGCTGCAGGTCACAGCATGGCACCACCTTAATCCCAGTTGAGTGGCAGCCCAAGTTGACATGCTGAGCTGTGATCTCTGGCAGTAAGCACTGCTCACGCTCCTGTCTGCCAAGTTCGCCACGAATCCACCTCTTCCTGAACCTCTGTCTGAGCAAGATTTCATCCTTCCCACCTGGAGCTGGTGGCTCCATCCACTCTTTCTCCTGTTCACTCCATGCAACTCAGAGCAGTGGCAGCTTACCATCTCTGAACCTGTGCCCCAAGGTGCAGGATTGGATGCTTCTTGTCCCTTGAGAGACGTCTTCAGAGTCACTCTTGCCCATTTCTGTCCTCCGCTCTTTCCCTGAGGGCATTGCAGATACAAGATCAAGGCTCAGCACATTTTACTGCACATGGCTCCTTTCTATCACATGCGATCCAAGCACTTATTAACCTACTTGGATAACTGCATATTTATCTTGTGGAAGCAAATTCATCACCATGAATCTCACAGTACAGCTGTTTTTCTCTCTCTGCATTACAGCTTTGGGTTTTATTGGAAGCAGTGCTCACAACAAAGCAGTGACTTCCACGTAAGCATCTTGGATGACATTTGGAAATGCCCTCCTTGTACCCTGTCTTATTTTTTTGCTGCAGCAAAAATCTGATGTCCCCATGAAAGCGCTGCCTGAGCTCTCAGTCTCACCACCAGCCCATTAGTCACTCATCTGCAGAATTCTGCTGACCCTTTGCAAAGCCAGGCTGCAGGGACACTGGCTGTGCTTTCCCCCTACTCTGCCATTGTCCTGGCTGATGGAGGTAGCCTCAACATCATGGATCTGCTGCTGCCTCTGCTCCACTGAGCCTTGCCTGTCTCTCTGCCTCATTCCTCTTCTTCAGAGGAACTCTTGGTGTCCAGCCTGGCTTTGGTGCAAGATCTTTGGCTATCTCCAGGAGCTCCACCCCTGGCAAATTCTCCCTAGTTTGTCAAGGGTTAATTCTGGCCTGCCTACTAGCCTGTAAGCTTTTTGCTTTGGGTTAAATTCCTCCCATCTGTTACTTCTTCTCAGAGACTCTGATGAACTCCCAGAGTCATCCAGAGAGGAATGCCAATCTCTTCCATAGTGTCAGCCTCTCTCCTCACCTGCATTAAAAGCCAGCTCTGTGAATTGTTTAGGTTGTAGGTGGCAGACAGATCCCTCAACTTCTATGCAAGATCTCAAAGGACAGAGCCTCAGAGGTGGCTGTCCCTGTCCTTGCTCAGGCACCATCAAGTGCCATCATGCATCCACTCAGACAGAGACCAGCTCCAAAGGTGAATGCACAACAGCACTGTGCCTCTGCAGACCTCAACCATGTCCCAAAGCCGAGCTCTTCTAAGAGAAATGGTCTCCTCCTCTACAGGACTTCCCTGCCCTTCTGCTTTCCTGAGCACTGAGTCACCACTCAGTCTGCAGACTCTGCTCACCCCTCTCCTTTCTCCTCAGACACATGAATTTCATGTGTGCTGGCATTTCCAGTGATGGGAGATTTCTGGTGACTATGGTTCTGTGGCTGGATGTCCCTCTAGCTTATGGCACACCAGGCTGCTGCAGCACTAAAGCCTCAGCAGCTTTGCAGGTGGCCATCCCTCCATCCCACTGACCTGAAGCTCCCCCCACAATCACCCTTGCTGCACCTCCCACAGCTCACCCCACAGTGGAATGGGAGTGCTCATCCCTCTCCAGCCTTTGAGTGAGGCTGTGGACTGCTCTCCTCCCATGGAGGAAAGGGCCCCCAGCAGGGAGCAGGAAGCCTTTCTGGGCTGGGTCTCTGGAAATCTGTCCTGCTGAACCAGTTCCTATTTGTATAAAATTCCTCAATATTCATCAAGGCAGGAGCCCAGTGAGCTGGGCTGACAGGGTGAATACATTAACTGCCTGTTTCTTCCTCCAGCCTTGCTCTGCCTCCACCATAAGGGCTCCTTCCTTCTTCTGGACTGAAAAAAACCCAACTTTCCACAGGAGGTCAGTGCTCAGAGCTCAGTGCTGTCTGGTTCAAAGTGGGGTCTGCTGTGGCACAGCCCCACATTACTTGAAGTGTACCCCACCAAGCCATGTGTGGGGTTCTGGTCCCTAGCAACATGCTGGCCAAGCAGCTGGAAAGATGTAGCTCCAGGCTCAGCCTTGGGGTGAGTGGGGAGGTCAGACTAGATGATCTCTGGATATCCCTTCCAACCACTAACATTCTATGATTCTATGACCCATGGCATGGTGGTCTCTTGAGGGCCCTCTTTGCTTGGATGAGGCTCAGGAATACCTGGGGCCAAACCAGGCAGGCTGTGGCACAGGGCTGGACAGCAGGAGAGTTCTACAGTGACAGATGTCAAGAAGAGGACTCTGGAGTTAGAAATTGCATTTTCCAGAAGATCTGAGCCCAAGCACTGATTGTCTTCTCAGCTCTCCTGAGGGACTGGCAGAGCTGGGTGATGATGGATTTTCTCCCTCTTTCTAGCAAAAGGCAGATCTGTGGGAAGCTGCACTTCCCTTCAGGTCAGCAACTCTGGCATGTTCAGGTATTCAGTGAAGATTCAGAACCCCCCTGAGTTTTTAGCTCTTGGAACTTGGAAAGCACTGAAACCTTCTGATCTATTAATTGATAACAAAAACATTTAATTGCCATGCTGCATGAGCAGAGCTTTAAAACCAGCTTTTAGCTCTAAACCCTGGGAAGACTAAAGGAGTAAGAAAAGCCAAAGTAAGCAGAATGTAGCACTTCACCAACCTTCCCTTTGCTATTTTTTTCACATCACTTTGATTCTGACCAAATTCCTTATTTTTGACTCATTGTGGCAACAACCAGCTCAAAGGCTCCACTATTTCTCCAGCCCTGTGGCTCTCCTGGAGAGCTCTTTGGGCAAAGCACAGAAGAGGCTTACAATGGTGATTAGGGGACTGGAACAGCTCCCTTATGAGGAAAGGCTGACAGAATTGGGGCTTTTTAGGCTGGAACAGAGCAGTCTGAGGTGGGATCCCATCAATGTTTATAAATACTTCAAGGGTGTGTGTCAGGAGGATGGGACCAGGCTTTGTTCAGTGGTGCCCAGTGACAGGACAAAGGGTAATGGGCACAAACTTGTATCTAAAAACATGAGGAGGAACTTCTCTAATTTAAGGGTGACAGAGCACTGGAGCAGTGCCCAAAGAGGTTGTGGAGCCTCCACCTCTGGAGACATTCAAAGCCCACCCAAATGCCCACCCATGTGACCTTCTCAAGGTGATCCTGCCTTGGAGGGATGGTTGGACTCCATGATCTCTGGAGGTCCTTTCCAACACCTAACATTCTGTGATTCTGTGAAGGTCTGGCTGTCATGTATCCCACTTGCATGCATCTTCCTCCCTTTGGCCTGTGTTGGCTGCCTGAATCCTACCTGGCATCTCCTGGGTGCCCAGTGTAGAGTGTGGCAGAACCAACCACAGCTCCCTTCTGTCCATTCACTCTGGAGTTCTCCCAAACATAGCAAACCCTTTCCTCAGCAGAAATGGCCTTTCCCCACATGCTTGCACAGTGCCTAAATAATGGCCTCAGGCAAAAATAGAAATTATTGTTGTCATTACAGCTTCCAGCTCAGGTGAAGAGGATCGCAGCAGGACAGGGAGCGAGCTGCAGCAGTGGTGATAAGCAGCACAGGAAGACTGGGATCTTTGCTCTGGAAAACCTGGGTGAGACCCACTCAGCTGAGGTGCTTGACTCTGTTGCTTTCAAGGTTCTTGGAGAAATGATCACCCTCTCAGCTGTGATGTCCCGTTCGCTGACACTAATGGCAGGAAAACGTAAAGCTGAAGGAACCTCTGGGTGCAGTCTGTAATTTGCCTGGGGAAATTGGTTTCAGACAGGAGCAGAGAGTTAAATACTGTTGCTGGGCTCAAAAGGAAGGCAAGTGATTCTATAGACAAAATAATATTTTTCTACCATAAATTATGCAGAAGGTGAGAGCAATAAAATGTTCTGCTCCAGGGTATAAAACTCTCCCTGTAAAGGTCAGGCGGCACTTTGAACGTGTGCACATCCACGGCACGTGAGTCCAGATGCATTTTAATCTGTTTGGATTCTGTGGCCTTGATTGGACACAGTACTCTTCTCACCTGAAGTTCCTCAAGGCCAAACACCTTGCTGGCTGGGCCAGGAGAGAGAGAAATCTTCCCTGGCTCCCTCAGATTGTTGCTCCATCCCTTTAAGCGTGAGGCTGCATTATTTTTGTTACGCATATCACTCCTGTCCCATCCCTGCAAGACTTGACACACTGTAAGCTCTTGGTGGCATCTTGCTCTCTGCTTGGTGACTCTGTGACTTTGCTGTTACAACACTCTCTCTAATTAGAGCAGGATTAACTTTTCCAACCATCCTGCCCCCCACACGCATGCTGCTTACTTCCTGCAACGCTGAGTTCCACAGGCTGCCTGTCGATGTGCACAGCCATGCCCATGCCCTCTGTACTTAGGTCTTTGCTCATCCTAGGTTGCTTGTTTTCCTGTTTTCTTAAGCTTACAGCAGATTAGGCACTAAGAAGAGAAACTCCCTTTTTTCCTGCCTTTCTTCCTACCTTGCATCAGCCATTAAAGCCTATCCCAGCCTTGTGCTTACCAGGGGTGTGGAGCCAGATCAGCTCCAAATTGCCCAGCCTAGAGGTCTGAGCATTGTCATCCTGGTGCTTGACAAACTACCACACCTTGAATCCGTGCCCCGGCTCCACCATACCTGGGTTATGGTCACATCTATAAAACCAGCCTATAAACAACCAGCTCGGCCTCTCTGTCAGGTCAACTCCAGCCCACATAGTCCAAGCTCCCCTCTTTTTGCTTATCTGAAGCCTTCTCAGCTGCCTTCCATGCTCTCTTACACAAGAAGGCTTTTGGTGCTCAGGTAGGGCAATTTAGCAGCCTGGTTTGAGGTTGAGAGCTCTGAAACACACTGGGTAAATGAAACCAGACCCAAGCACCATCCTGAAATGCTTGGGAATTTGCTTGTGAGCTTTGTACAGCTACCCTCTGAGCAAACAGAGGGAACTCAAGCTACGAAAGCCAATTTACATTGCTGAAGTGTTAAAACAGGACAGAGCCCTTATGTCAAACCCATGCTACAAAAATAGCCAGAGACTCGGTAAAACAGGATTTGGCATGCAGGGAACCAACTCAAAACGTACCAGCATGAGCCCCAGTTGCTGGAGCAAGTGCAGGTCAATGAACTCAGCCCACACATGGGAAGAGCAAAGCAGTTGGGAAGAAGAGTGAAATGAAGCTTCCAGCTATGGAGGAGCCCAGCCCAGATTGACCCCTCAGACACACACAATGGTGATGGTCTCCCCACAGTCCTCAATAAGAGATACTCAGAATTCTTTATGCCTCTTTTGGATCAAAGGCAGCCCCATGTCCTTCTCCTTCACCTCTCCTTAAGCAATCAGCAATCCTCTGCACTCCCACTCCAGCATGAGTTCCCACCATGCCATTGGGATATCAATAGAACAATAGAATAAACCAGGTTGGAAGAGACCTTCAAGTTCATCGCGTTCAACCCATCAACCAATCCAACCCACCTAAACAACTAACCCATGGCATCAAGCACCCCATCAAGTCTCCTCCTGAACACCTCCAGTGACGGTGACTCCACCACCTCCCCAGGCAGCCCACTCCAATGGGCAATCACTCTCTCTGTGTAGAACGTCTTCCTAACATCCAACCTAAACCTCCCCTGGTGCAGCCTGAGACTGTGTCCTCCTGTTCTGGTACTGGCTGCCTGGGAGAAGAGACTGCTTTGGTTATGAATTTGCACCATTGGCTAGCTGTGCCCCAGCCATCAAACAAAGCCCCAAACACCCCAAGAACTGTCTGGCTCTGTATCTTCCTGGAGTTTAAGCCCACGTGAACCCATTAGATCATCCCTTCCGTATTTTTGGATGCAACAGGTCATTGCACTTCACATGGACCCTGGATCAGATTAAAACCCTTGGGAGCTGCTGTGGGCTGTGATGAAGCAATGAAGCACCAGCATAGCCCTGGTGCTGCCAGGGAGGGTTTAAACCCTTGCAGAACAAACTTGGTGCTCCAGCCCAGAGGAAAGGGGACAATGTAGGCACCCTGAAACTGTTTCCCTTCCTGCCTAGCACAGAGCACTAAGCTCTTGGACCAGGTGAGGTAAGAAATCCTCATGGCTTCACCTCCCTAGCTCCCTGCCTGCAGGCTGAGCCATTCCTCCCAGGAAGCGAATGAAAGGCGAGCGGCTGCAAAGGAGCTCATTTTGCTGCGAGGCCCTGCCAGTGCTCCGCTCCCCTTGCAATTTGTCGCAGTGTGCAGCCACCGTCACTGCGAGAGAGCCGCAGCTTATTTCAAGGTTGAATTTGTCCAGCTCCTCATCCCCAGGACATTTACATCTCTGGAAATAATCTGAGGACGTCTCAGTCTGTCAGAGCAGAGCTGTCACCTTCCTCGGTCAGTTCTTGAGGCAGGAGCTTGCGCTTTAACAGCCTGATGTCGCTCTGCACCCCCTTCTTCATACTCTCTCTTTCATTTATCGTTAGGGAAAAACATTGCTTTCATTCCCAAGCCCTTCTTTGCAATTGCAAATACTTTTGCAGTGACGAGAGCAGAGTACCTCACGCATTTGCCTGGCTGCAGCCAAGGGCTTTAGAAACTCCTTGCACGAAATCGCTGCCCAGAACGTCTCCAAGACTGGCGCGGCCGCTGCGCACGAGGGCTGCCGCCGCCACGCACGAGGGCTGCCGTCGCCGCGCACGAGGGCTGCCGTCGCCGCGCACGAGGGCTGCGGCCGCCGCGCACGAGGGCTGCCGTCGCCGCGCACGAGGGCTGCGGCCGCCGCGCACGAGGGCCGCCGCCGCGCACGAGGGCTGCGGCTGCTGCGCACGAGGGCTGCCCTCGCCGCGCACGAGGGCTGCGGCCGCCGCGCACAAGGGCTGCCGTCGCCGCGCCTCTGCGGCCGCCGCGCACGAGGGCCGCCGCCGCGCACGAGGGCTGCGGCCGCCGCGCACGAGGGCTGCCGTCGCCGCGCACGAGGGCTGCCGCCGCCGCGCACGAGGGCTGCCGTCGCCGCGCACGAGGGCTGCCGCCGCCGCGCACGAGGGCTGCCGTCGCCGCGCACGAGGGCTGCCGTCGCCGCGCACGAGGGCTGCCGTTGCCGCGCACGAGGGCTGCCGTCGCCGCGCACGAGGGCTGCCGCCGCCGCGCACGAGGGCTGCCGTCGCTGCGCACGAGGGCTGCCGTCGCCACGCACGAGGGCTGCGGCCACCGCGCACGAGGGCCGCCGCCGCGCACGAGGGCTGCGGCTGCTGCGCACGAGGGCTGCCGTCGCCGCGCACGAGGGCTGCGGCCGCCGCGCACGAGGGCTGCCGTCGCCGCGCACGAGGGCTGCGGCCGCCGCGCACGAGGGCCGCCGCCGCGCACGAGGGCTGCGGCTGCTGCGCACGAGGGCTGCCGTCGCCGCGCACGAGGGCTGCGGCCGCCGCGCACGAGGGCTGCCGTCGCCGCGCACGAGGGCTGCGGCCGCCGCGCACGAGGGCCGCCGCCGCGCACGAGGGCTGCGGCCGCCGCGCACAAGGGCTGCCGTCGCCGCGCCTCTGCGGCCGCCGCGCACGAGGGCCGCCGCCGCGCACGAGGGCTGCGGCCGCCGCGCACGAGGGCTGCCGTCGCCGCGCACGAGGGCTGCCGCCGCCGCGCACGAGGGCTGCCGTCGCCGCGCACGAGGGCTGCCGCCGCCGCGCACGAGGGCTGCCGTCGCCGCGCACGAGGGCTGCCGTCGCCGCGCACGAGGGCTGCCGTCGCCGCGCACGAGGGCTGCCGCCGCCGCGCACGAGGGCTGCCGTCGCTGCGCACGAGGGCTGCCGTCGCCACGCACGAGGGCTGCGGCCGCCGCGCACGAGGGCCGCCGCCGCGCACGAGGGCTGCGGCTGCTGCGCACGAGGGCTGCCGTCGCCGCGCACGAGGGCTGCGGCCGCCGCGCACAAGGGCTGCCGTCGCCGCGCCTCTGCGGCCGCCGCGCACGAGGGCTGCCGCCGCCGCGCACGAGGGCTGCCGCCGCCGCGCACGAGGGCCGCCGCCGCCGCGCACGAGGGCCGCCGTCGCCGCGCACGAGGGCCGCCGTCGCCGCGCACGAGGGCCGCCGCCGCGGCGCACGAGGGCTGCCGCCGCCGCGCACGAGGGCTGCCGCCGCCGCGCACGAGGGCCGCCTCACACCAGGGCTGTGGTCGCCACCGCACACCAGGGCTGCGGCCGCCGCCGCACACCAGGGCTGCCGCTGCACGCAAGGGCTGCTGCCACCCAGCGCAGAGCACACGAGCCCTGAAGGACCTAAAATTATCTCCTGTTAGCTTTTGAAAATACATCCCCACCCTCCATTCAGAATGACAACTTTTGGCAACAACAAGCAAACAGCAATGACAGATGGCAACAAAATCTGGTACACAAACATGACAGTAGGCAATCGAACAAACGCTGCACCCACTCCTTCATCTATGCTAATCACTGCTTAGGAGCAACCTGAATTGTTATGCCAGACAGCAGCGGATCCGGAGCGTGGCACAGCGAATCGCAAAGGGCCACCAACCTGAAACCAGAAGCAAATTCCCACCAGGCTACTCGTTGTGAATGAAATTAAAGCAATGCTGAGCTACAGCCTGCTGAAACATCCACCACCACTACCACCCCATTCCTCAAGAGCACATCAAACTCTGTCCTGCCTGGAGATTCCTGCCCTGGGAATCACCATAGCCACAGAATCCAGATGAGTTTGGTTTTCCTGCCATGCAAAGCCTCACCAAAACTCAGCATAACCATCACAGCTTTGCAGGCAAAGGTGAGGAGTAGCATCCCTGCTGTGAATTCATACAGTGTTAGCAAAACATAGTTTTGATGGCAAAATTTGTCTTTTGTAGGCTTTCCTCCCAGACCAAGAAACGTGCAGCCATGGCACTTTGGGACATGGTGTCATGGCCACGGTGGTGTTAGGCTGAAGGTTGGCCTCAATGATCTTAGAGGTCTTTTCCAACTGAAACAACTCCATGATTCTATGACCAAGCTTCCTGTTGTGAATTCAGTCCTTCTCCTTTAGTTGGAGAATGTTGACTCTTGCATCCAAAGCCCACTTATCTCACGCTGCCATCCTCAGTGGAAGGTGCTATGTCACCCACCAAACTCCTTTTATTTCCTATTAAAACATATAGCAGCCTACTTTTCCCCCCCACAAGCTTACATAATGAGCAGTATCCTTGTTCAATCATTTGACATGACAAAGCCTCTACTTTATGTAGAGATCTGTAAGGCTGAAACCATTCCTCCGCTTCCTTTCCTGGCCTTTCAGTGCTTGCTCCTCCAGTGGCCAATACAAAGGTCTATCGATGGTCCCGGAGTGGGGAGGACCTAAAAACATCTCAGAGGGCAATGGCAATGCCATTTGATCTGCTGAGGGAATAAAAGTCCTTCTCCCAAAATAGATTACGAGTGCTTTCAGGTAGTGCTGAAAGGAGGTTGGAGCCAGGTGGGGGTTGGTGTCTTCTCTCTGGTATCAGGTGATAGAAGGAGAGGAAATGGCCTGAAATTGTGCCAGAGGAGGGTTCAGTTGGAGATGAGGAAAAATGTCTTTGCTGCAAGAGCGGTCAGGGATCGGAATAGGCTGCCCAGGGAGGTGGTGGAGTCACCACCCTTGGAGCTGTTCAAGAAATGTGTGGACGTGGCACTTTGGGACATGGTTTAGTGGCCATGGTAGTGTTGATGGTTGGACTGGATGACCTTAGAAGTCTTTTCTAACCAAAACAATTCTATGATTCCAATAAAGAGGAAATCTTGAGCAATTGCCCCCAGCACTGGCCCAGATGTGTAACTGCACTGAAGTGTGGATATGGGTGATTATAAATGTGGCTGGAGATGATCTCCAGGTCAGTGATGCTTCTCCCCTCATTCTCATGAAGAGTCACTCACATTCACTTAGCTTTTCCTGCCTTCTTCCTTCCTTCCCTCTGGATGAACCATCCCAACCTGCTTAGTTTTCTTTGGGTGGAAGCTACTCCATTTCTTTAACCATCCTTGTTGCCTGTCTGTGCCATGTGGTGCCTTCTCTGTTAAAAGAGAAGCAAATCCTCATTTTTTGGTGTTTCCAGGGGTTCCTGCAAGGCTTTGCACACACACAAAGGCTTCCTGTTCCCTCCCAGCCACAATCTCTGCTCTTCTGCCCAGTTTCAGAGCTAGGAAGCCAGAAGTGATGCTGCTCTGCTCCACTCCAGGCTGTGCTGAACTGGCTGGCAGGTCGGCTAGGGAAGGCATCTAGCCTAGGGCAGCAGCAGAAGTGGGAAGCTTCTGCCTGTGGTTTGCCATGCAAAAGGGACAATGCCTGTGCCCTGCTGCCAGGACACACTGCTCCCAGAGCCAGGAACACCAGTTTGAGAGGACATTGCTCCTATACATGGCTTGACCCTGTGTCCTTGGCCACCCAGGTGTATTCATGGCTGCTCCCACAGCCTGGGGTCTCTGGGTGCCCTGGTGCTGCCTGCCCACGGGGTGCCCAGCTCTGGAGTGGGGTGCTGGAAGGCTTTGCCACAGCACCAAGGCTGGGACCCTGACAGCCTCCAGCTCTGCTGGGGCGTCCCTGTGTCTCCAGCTGGGGTTCTGCCTGCTTGCTGGACACGCTCAAAGTTCACTGAGCTATAAATACCCCAGGAGCTGGGCTGCCAGCAGCTCCTGGCGGGGGGGCTGCAAAAACCAAACGGGGTTTCATTGCAATTAACCCTTTGGGTGCAGGGCTCCCCTCCAGGTAGGCTAAAAAAGGATAAATCCTCTCTTTTGAGATGTTTCTAAAGCCAGAAGAGAGCAGCAAAATCCTGCTGTGGGAATCACCCAGGGATTGGAACTGGGAGGAGAGGAGCACAGCGGGGCTGAGGGATGTTGCAGGGGGTGAGTGTTCTGTGGATGGGCACATGTGTGACACCCCCAGCTTGGGTGGGTCCTTGCATCAGTGACATGGTGATGTGGGGCCAGCACTACTTGTGTCCTCCATGGAGCAGAGGCTTCCTGTGCACCTCATGGTCTCCATAGAACATAACCTCACACTGCACATCTCCACACTCTGCCCCATATGATCCCACAGAGCACCACCCCACATCCTGCACTGGATGGTCCCAGAGCCCAAGGCCCCATGCTCTGCCCTACACAGCCCCAGAATCACAGAATCTATCTGGTTGGATGAGACCTCAAATATCATTCAGTCCAACCCTTGACCCAGCACTGAAGGGTCACCACTAAACCATGTCCCTAACCAGGTCCATACTTTGCTTAAACACCTCCAGGGATGGTGACTCCACCACTGCCCTGGGCAGATCATTCCAGTGTTTGAGAACCCTTTCAGTGAAGGGTCCAGAACTGAGCACAGTGCTCAAGGTGTGGCCTCACCAGTGCTGTGTAGGGGAGGATGATCACCTCCCTGTTCCTGCTGGCCACACTGTTTCTAATACAAGCCAGGATGCCATTGGCTTTCTTAGCCAGCTGGGCACTCTGCTGACTCATACTCAGTTGACTATCAGCCTATAGCCCAAGGTCCCTCTCCAAGTTGCAGCTTTCCAACCACACATCCCCAGGTCTGTAACCTCAGAAATGTCACCATTTGGGTACCTTCAGGCCAAGTGAAGGCACCTTCATCACTTCACTCCCCACCCTCTTCCTCTCCTCCCCATCAACAGTGTCCTGGTAACACTCCCAGGATGCTGAACACCTCCTTGGGTGGGGTTTGCTTGACCAGGAGTTCAGGTTACTTACGTTGTCCTGATGCTGAGGGGTCCTGCCCCACACCATGACACTGCACCCTGAGCTGTGCCCAGTCCCTCAAGCTCCTGGCAGTGGCTGTGAACCAGATGCTGCTCCAGGATCTCAGCAGGTCCCCTCAAGCCCCATGGCTGCTGTGTGTGGCACTGCTGGACTCTGTGCACGGAGCCAAGGTGGTGGCACTAGGGGGAGATAAAGGCCGGGACATGCTGGGCCTTGTGCCTTCACCAGCTCACTACTGTCCCCCTGTCCCCAAGGCCACCCTGGCCCCAGCTGCCCCAGGAAGAAGGGGAAAGCTGTAGGTTTCAGGGTGCAGCAGTTGCTTTGCAGGTTGTTTTTTCTGGCAACTTCAGTCTTTGGGGAGCACCTGCAGTGCCATTCCCCTCCCACCCCACCACTGCAAACCAGACTCTTCCAGGGCTAAAAACCATCTCATGGGGATCTCTGGCTCCAGGCAGTACTCTGGTATCACGCCAGTTCCCTCCTCTGGACATTCCCCTCTCTGTGGGCCAGGGGGACCTTGCTAGGTAGTTTGGGGGAGCTACTGGGAGATGAGGAGCAAAACCAGCAGGACCTGTCCCTGTCAGAGCTGTTCATGCACAGCTGGATCTCACAGGCACCCATGGGTGCAGCCCTGGATCCCATGGTGTGAATCAGCACCACACACTGGGCTCAGAATGGAGTAGCAAAGGCAAATTTTACTCCCTTTTTCCAGGAGGGATTCAGAGCCTGGCTGGCACAGAGCTGTGATCACAACTGCTACAGATAAAGGTTTGTACATCACCTGTGATGCCATCAAACCATGGTGCCCTTTGGCTCTGAGCTCACCAGACACGTCCCTGAGCTTCCCCTGCAACACTCACAGAGCACCTGCCTCCCAACTCACCAACCTGCCCCAGAACCACCTTTCTCTCCACCTTGCCCACAGCCCAAATTTGCAGAGGGTTTGGGCTCACAGCCTTCCCAGCTCCCAGGGCTGGAGGGAGCTGGACGTGGCTGGGAGGGGTCAGGCTTGGTTGGCAGCTCCTTGTGCAGGGTGAAGCTCACCCTTGTGCTGGTGCTGGCCACCAGCGCCTCGACAAACCCATCCTTGTCCCCATGGGAGCAGAAGGGCTCGAGCAGGGGATTCCCACCTTCTCCACCATGGATGGTGAGGGCCCTTTGGCTGCAAACAGGTCCTCAAGCCCATGTTCACAGAGTGGTATCACTCACCCTGCAGCCACATCTCTGTTTTGCTAGTATTTCAGACGTTTAGAGCTGCAGCCCTCAGTTTTTCAGTATCCTCACTCCTAAACTTGGGGCCTGGCTGCGCTGGCAGGAACCAGGGAGGCCAGGATGGCTGGTAACTGGATAGGGATGTTGGCCTGGGACCAGGGAGGCTGGATGTGGAGGAGGAGAGGGGTGCCTGGGCCGGGCTGTTACCCGAGCCCCTGCATGAACAAGGTGCCTTTGCCATGCTGTGAGCCAGCAGGGGACCCTCTGGCAGCACTTGGCGGTGCCTCGCGCTCCCAGGCACACGGGCAGAGCTGCAGTGACAGGACACTGTCCCACGGCTGTGCTGCTCTGGGGTTGCTGCACGCTGGGTCCTCAGCCCTTCCCAGGCTTGCAGGAGTCCACCTTCTGCTTTGGCTCTGTCACAAACATGCTCAGAAAGCAGCAATGCAGTGCAAGGCAACGTCAGTGGTTTCCTGGGCCCAGGGGCACGTGAGAGAAAATTGCCAATGTAAGGCAAGAGCCAAACTGAATTCTCTTCGTGAGAGGACCCTGTGTGCTCAGGGCTGGCTCATGGAGGCAGCTCCAGCACTACACTATCACATAACAGAGCTCAAGATGGTGCTCAGCCCCATAATGGCCTGCAAACCCTTCAGAGGCTCTGGCACAAGGCTGGCATTGCTGCTGTCTCTCAAAACCACCTGGAAGTAAAGGCTCTGGGTGTTGGGTTTTTTCTGGTGTTTTTGTGTAGCATTACATCAGGACAGCAGCAGTCCCCTGGCATCCTGCTCCCAGGGCTGTGACTGCACTGCAGCTTCCTCATCACACAACAGGCTGTGTGCCACTAAGGGCTGTGAGTGCAGGATCCTGGGCTGCAAGCAGGCAGCATTTGGGGTTTATTGCAATTGTTCCCCATGCAGGAGCAGAGCCAGCCATCAGGGAAGGCTCAGATGCTCCATGTGCCCAAACCAGGCTGGTGGAACAGGCAGCTGGACCTGGAGATTCAGCTTGGAGAGGATCCCATTGGGCCCTCCAATGCTCTCATGTCTCTGTTTCCACCTTTCTGCCAGGAACCACATAAATCACTCAGGCTTTCAAGCTTCAGCCTTCCCCTGCACATCCCAGTCTGGGAGCTAGAGATTGCTGTGAGTAATCGGTGCTAGCACCCACCACGTGTGCCAGGCTGGCACCTTAGTAAGGCACCCCTGAGTGCTCTGCCAGACCCTACAGCTCTCCTGTAGACCCCACAGCTCCCGGGTGGTAGAGAGGAGGGAGCCTGCCAAAGCTCCATGGTGACCCCAACAGCAAACCCATCCTCTGCACACACTTACAAATCACTCAGCTGGAGACACCTGAGTGTGGGATGGGTCCTTCAACACAGCACCACACAGTCAGGTCCCCTTTGAGGACATGCCCAAAGCTTTTGGCAGTGAAGCTCCTGGCTCCAGCTCTGTCCTCCCAGCCCTGATCAGGGAGCTGCTGGCCCAGACCTTCCCAGCAGCCCTTCTCCCCTTTTGACGGATCAGGAAAGTTTCCACGCTGGCTTTCTGCTTTTAGCAAATCGTTCCCCAGATCTCCTCACCCTGCCCTGTGTTTCACCAGGTCGTCTCCAGGCTCCTGGCTTGGACACAGCCTTTGAGAAATGACATTTCTGCTCCAACACATCCCCCAGCATTAAAGCCCAGTCCCTCCCCACGGGCTCCCGCGCCAGGCACCTCGCGCCAAGCCTCACGCGGTCGCTCGTCTGCAAGCGTCGAGTGCAAAGCATATGCAGGACAGATGGGGACGAGGTTTATAAGATAATTAAGCATGTTAATGAAGTTCATTTGCATCCAGCTCTTAAATTCCCATAAACTCCACAAAGCTGTGAAATGAGAATTGCCGCTCGACACCACAAAGCAACAAAAAATGAGTTTCCGAAAGCCAAGGGCTGATCAACAAGGGAGAACAAAAGGTGGCTGCAGCCAGGCCCAGCAGAGCCCCAGCAGGTCCCTGGTCCCCCCTGAGCTGTGGCAGCTCTGCACCGTACAAGGCCACCAACAGGAGCTTCTGTGGTGATGGCAATGGAATACAGATTGCTCAGGGGCTTTGGCTGGACAGAAATGTTATGAAACCAGGGAGAGCTGAAGGAGAAAGCACTGCTTCAGAGGAGGATTTGGCTCAGAGAGGGAGGAAAAGCTCTCTAAGTGGTGTGGCAACAAAAGCCAGGCACAGGTGTGGGAAGCCAGCCTCGAGCACCCTCACTGCTGTGCCCATGGGCTGCACACCAAGAAGGTCCAGGGCTGGCAGCATCAGCAGGGCCCTTTGGTGAAGCCTGGGCAATGGCACAGCAGAGTGAGGTGGGTGAGGGTCCCCCGAGCAGAGATGGTGTCCAGCATGGGCTGGGCTGACAGGGTGTGGGGCTGAGACCCAGAGAGGGCTGAAGCAGTCCCAAGAAACCAGCTGGAGCTTGGGGATCACCAGGGAACCTTGATGGATACCTCAGGGAAACAGGGTCAGGAGTTGGCAGCCCTGTTCCACACCCACCTTCCATAGGACTGGAGCCAGAGGGGACCCCAGTCTCTGTGCCCTGCCAAGCTCAGACTGGCAGTCACCCACAGGTTTTCTCCTCATGGAGAAAAGCTGAAAGACCACCTGTGGTAACCAGGGGAGGGCACAAGCTGGGAACAGTTTCCAGCCACCCATGAGACACATGGCTCTCGGAGCAGCGAGATGCCTCCAGGTGCTGTGGCAGCACACCTAGGGCAAGGCAGATCTACCTCTATTACCCCAGAAGTGATGGTGGCCCCTCAGAAGCAGCTGACCCTGGGAGCAGCACAACTGGGTGGCATGCACCAGCCTGGGACACCCCACCATGCTAATGACCCCCGGGTTAAGTGAATACCTACATCCAGGACAGCCTTGGAACACAAAGGAGGAAGAAACCAGCAGCTCCTGCAGAGTTCCCAGCTGCCACGGCCTGACCTGAAGCTCTGGATGGATCCCTGGCAGCACCTGCAAATGGGAGAGATTCCACAGCCTCCAGGTCAGTTCCATCCTCCCCTGCTGTCCTCAGCCAAGGACAGCCCATGGACAAACACAGCCTGGCCTTTCGGGAACTGCTGTGAAACGTGTCCCTGAAAGGCCTTTGGGCATTCCTTGTACCCACAGTCCCCATCAGGGATCATGAAACGATGGAGTTCTCAGCTGTGGGAGAAAAGAGGGGTCAGCAGACATGCCACCTGGGACTTCTGGTGGCCTGTTTTGGAGACCAGTTGACAGCAAGACCAGGGCAGGAATGGTCCCCTTGTACTTGGCACTGGTGAGGCCCCGCTTGGAATCCTGGGCTCAGTTTTGGACCCCTCACTCCAGAAGGACATTGAGGTGCTGGAGAAGGGCAATGAAGCTGGTGAAGGGTCAAGAGAACAGGTCTGGTGAGGAGCAGCTGAGGGAACTGGGGCTGTTCAGTCTGGAGAACAGAAAGCTGAGGGGAGACCTAGCTCTCCACAAACCCCTTGAAAGTAGGTGAGAGCCAGGTGGGACTTTGGTCTCTTCTCCCTAGTATCACTGGAGAGAAGGAGAGGAAATGGCCTGGAATGGTGCCAGGGGAGGGTGAGGTTGGAGATTGGTAAAAATGTCTTTGTTGCAAGAGTGGTCAGGGACTGCAACAGGCTACCCAGGGAGGTGGTGGAGTCACCATCCCTGGAGGCATTCAAGAAGTGTGTGGAGATGGCACCTTGGGACACAGTTTAATGTCTATAGTGGTCTTAGGTTGATGGTTGGATTCGATGGTCTTAGAGGTTGTTTCCACCCCAAACAATTCTCTGACTCCATGAGAACTACACAAACATCAGGACCATCATTCCACACATCCAACATGTCCTGACCACAGAAGAAAGCACAGAAAGTAACTTCCAACGTGGGGTTACGTGGGGAGACAACAGCCCAGCAGTGCAAAGGAAAGGAGGAACTCTGCTTTATTTGAAAGGACTTGGTGAGATTTATTCAAAACATCCCTTGGCAGCTGACAATCCCCACAACCTACACAGGACCCAGGCTGGGTAACCATGGAACAGTTTTGGCTGACAGCTGCAGGCAAAGCCCTGGGAACGCTTGAGCACAGCTCACACCTGTTGGCACTGACACCCTGCAGGGGCCTCAAGGACCACGGTGGAGGTGCTGGCTGCAGAGCCGAGCCCCTTCCATGTGTGCTCTGATACTTACCTTGGCTTTGGGAGAAAACCAGACTCTAACATGAGGGAAAGCAATAAATGAGTACACTCAGAGGAACTGGACTCCACCTTGCTGTGCCTCCAGCAGGACAAAGCTCTTGGTCTGCTGCAGGGAGAGCAGGGAAAGGGAAATGGAGCTGCCTGGGCTCGGATGTCCTGCTGGACCTGTAGAAGTGCTTAGGGCCGCAGGGCCCTGTCGCCTGCACGTGCAGAGAGAAGGTTTAGTGCTGCAGGATATGACAGCTGCAGGTCCCTGCTCAGGAGAGGAGCTCCTGGGCATGGATCCAGAGGAAGTCTTCCAGGTCCAAATGTCACAAGGGCTCAGGGCTCTGTTAGGGCTTTGGTTCCCCAGTGAAGCCCAGGGAAAACACAATGAGATGCTTAAAGACCCCAAAGGAGGAGCTGTGCGAGAGCCAGCGCCCTGGGCTGGGCTGCACCACGGCTGCCCGCAGCAGTCCAACACCTTCCACTGCTTCAGCCACCTGGGCTCAGGGTGGGAAAGCACCAAGGCTCCTTTTTCCTGCCTGCTGCTCCTGGTCAGCCCCTCCTTGTTCTGAGTGCTCACTCCAGAATTACAGTGCCCCAACTCCTCTTTCCAAGTGGACTGAGAGAAGCTGAACAAGGCACTGGTACTCCAGAACAAAGCACCAGTGCTCTCTGGTTCAAGGGAAAAATAACTGTGTAAGACTCATCCCCAGTTTTGGCCCAAGCCAGCTCCCCACGTGGAGACGCTCTGCTGAGGCCTCCCGGCTCAGCCAGCGGTGACAGCGTGACGGCCGCAGAGGTGCTGCCAGAGGAGCTGCTGCACAGCCCCTGCCCAGTGCTTTACATCAGTGCTAAAAGGAGGACAAGTGAGGAGGGAGTCATCTTCTCAGCTGGTACTGCCACTGTGAAGGTCATTTACCACCACCAGACACACAGAAGTGCAGCAGGTCAATGTGACACATCCCTTTCATCTTTAAATGCCGTCTAAGGAAGCACCAAACTAACTTGGTGGTTCCAGGGTTTATCAAAGGCATGCTGCCAAGAGCTGGATCCAGGACAAATGGCTGGAAAATCTGCTCTTCCAAACCATCATCCTCCCAAACAACGTGCAAGCAGCACAGGATGGCTTTTGAAGTCGTGCTGGAGCAAGAATGCAAAAGCAAACCCATTCCAAGTGGAGATAGTTGTGTTGTGAGTGAACAGCTCACAGCTGGGAGAGCAGGAAATGATGGGCTCCAGGGCGAGACAGGGCCAGGACGGTGGTCACAGAGCTGTGGCAGCCAGGCAGAGGCAACACACAGCTGAGGATTTCACAGGTACAGCATAGGTCCTGCTCTGGCTCTGGTAGCAAAGCACAGGTAGGAGAAGCCACCATGAGGAAGTGCTGGCCCCAAGTCCTTTCCCAGCTGTGGGTGTAAACAGATCCCATCCCCTTCTGCCAGGAGGGAAGAAAGTAGCAGGGCCGCAGGCTTTGCTGGAGCGGGGAAGGGAAGAACAGAGAGATGAGCAGAAACTTCTTTACACTAAAGGTGCTGGAGCCCTGGAGCAGGCTGCCCAGAGAGGCTGTGGAGTCATCTCCTCTGCAGACTTTCAAAACCCACCTGGGTGCTCTCCTGTGCAGCCTGCCCTAGGTGATCCTGCTTTGGCAGAGGGGTTGGACTCTGTCTCCAGAAGTCCCTTCCAACCTCTGCCCTTCTATGATCTACAATCTGTGGCCTGTGTCATGAAGAATTTCCAGCTAGCCTGGAGACCTCAAAATAATTTGCACACACACACACACACATGCTTCTTTTCTTTCTTTTCACTGGAAACCATTCTCAATGTTCCAGCTCATCATTCAACAACCTTTGGGTCATGTTCTTGATCAACACTTTCCCTACCACTTCCCTGTGTGCTTATGCAGTGCTGGTCTCTGTGGTAGTACTGCTGAGGTGGCTTTTAAAGTGAGCAGCAAGTGGTCAGGAGGCCACACCAGCTCCTGGGACACCACTGCCTGGCTGACAGTTGCTTGGTGGTCCAAAGCCAGCCCAGACTTGGGGCTCTTGCCTGGAAAATCCTCTCTCACAGGCTGCAGACCTGAAATCACCCAGAGCATCCACACAAAGCATCTCCCACTCCCTGTAGGTTGGCACAGGGAGCCAAACCCCTCTGTTACACCAACCCCTACCCTGGCACAGGGAGCCAAACCCCTCTGTTACACCAACCCCTACCCTGGCACAGGGAGCCAAACCCCTCTGTTACACCAACCCCTACCCTGGCACAGGGAGCCAAACCCCTCTGTTACACCAACCCCTACCCTGGCACAGGCAGCCAAACCCCTCTGTTACACCAACCCCTACCCTGGCACAGGGAGCCAAACCCCTCTGTTACACCAACCCCTACCCTGGCACAGGGAGCCAAACCCCTCTGTTACACCAACCCCTACCCTGGCACAGGCAGCCAAACCCCTCTGTTACACCAACCCCTACCCTGGCACAGGCAGCCAAACCCCTCTGTTACACCAACCCCCACACTGCTCGTGCTGCCTTTCTGCAGACCGTGGGCTTCCACCTCCTCAGGTTCCTTTCCATTTTTGGTGTATTTTTAGCAGAAAACAGTCCAAAATGACACAGCTCTTGACTGAAAACACTTCAGACCATTGGTGCTCTCAAACCAAACCTGGACAGCTCCAGTGGCTGCCAGAATTAAGTGTGACATGTTTATGATTTCCAGCATTTTTGCAGGACCTGGCAGAATCCTGCTGCTGGCAGTGGAGGATGTTCTCACAACCACCAACAGCACTTCAGCTCTTCCCCTTAAATGCTGCTCCCCTAGAAACCAAAACAAGGACTGCCACAGCCTGCCTAGAGGACTCAAACTCATGTCCCACATACAACAAAGCACCTCTCAGGATCACTCCGAGATCCAACTGGACTTTGCTGCTTGCCTGGGCATCGAGATGAAAGCTCCATGGCACTGGGGGACCCCTGCACCTCTGCCTCAACTGCTTTCTCTTTCCACAGTTGCTCTGCATTTACAGCCAAACCACCCCTGCCACATCTCCAGGGTTTGAGAGAGCCACAGCAATCAGTAATGTAGCAGCTTGGGAATATTTAACCAAGACTCTGGGCAGCAAGCACTGGATTTTACTTCTCATCCTCTTCTCATTTTGTACATTTGCTGAAGCTCAGGGAAATGCAACTTTTTCCCCCATGTCAGAGATGATGAAAAATGTATTTTTTTTCACAGACTTCTTAACTGTAATTGCCTGCTGCTCCTCCATAACCTCTGTCAAACACCTTAACACCACCACAAGGAGAAAGCTGGAGCTGTGACTGGACAAAGAGACCAAGACCTCAAAGCAAACACACTCATCTCCTTGCTATTAGTAAGCAGAGAGGCAAAGAGCAGCAGAAGCAGCACCTGAAGCCAGGGCCTGGCAGCAGCAGAGTTCAACCACTGCTGTGCACTGTGGATTTAGCAAAGGTAAGGAACAGGGAGACAAGAACCACTCGTGTGTCCTGCCCAGGCCCAGGCAGCACAGCCATGGCAGGGAAGAAGGCAGAAGACAAATTTGGCCCCCAAACCCACCCCAGGGTGCACAGTTCAACAGCTGATGGCATTTCTCCAGCCTCAGGTACTCTTGGCCTCTTGTGATGTTGCAAAATAAAGACATGAAGTTAATACCTGCTCCCTTGCAATGCCTTTTTGGTCCTATTCAGAGTTAAGGTTTTAGAAACAGATTAGAGTGAGCAACTCAGAAATGCCAGGCACCTGAAAAGCTTGGCTGTGTAATCAGCCAAGCTCTCCTTTAGCTCAAAGCTGCTATGGGTACGCTGTTTGGTTTACAGCTCCTTACATTTTTGCCCCAGGCACCTCCTTTCTATGTTGTAGTCCTAAAGTAAAGAGCATCTGAATACTTTTTTTGTTGGAGCCCTTGGGGGCTTCTCTCTCCCCATTTTGTCACATTGAAATCCTCCTGCAAGGACACAGGAGTCAGGCACTGCACCACCTTGTGTTACCTCCAGCAAAGGGGAATGGCCCCAGATCCTGGGCACTAATAGGCAAATCTGCTCTTCCCCAAATCACAGATGCCAGAAGTACATGGATGGGAATGGCATTTCCTTGGAGTGAGAAATCTGTCTCACAGAAGTAGCTGGGGGAAAAATAAGCATTTGGGTGTGCTAGCAGCAGATTCAGATGACACTGCAGAAAATATTCAGCATGTTCCTCACTACTCTACGCTGTGAAGTGTGGCAGGAGGCAGCACGGGGCTAGAGAACATTCAGCAACATTCCCAGCCCCCTCCTCTGGAGAATTCTGACACTATCACCATTAAAACATCCTAAAAGCAGGAATGCACTGGCTGCTCTCCCAGAACACTCTGCCAGGTGAGAGCTCCTTGCCTACCTCAGTTCCCAGCCTGTGCTTGAGCTGTGCTGGCACTCACTGAAGGAGCACAGGAGGTATTTTCACCAGGTGAACTTTGCTCACAGCCTCCCACCAGCGCACACATGTCACGGGGCTGTGCCCAGGGGAATGCAGAACTGCACAGTGCCTTCACAAACGCCTCCAGAGCCACTGCTGCCAGCACTGGGGTGTGTGCTGAAGGTATAAAGGTTCAGCTCCCACTGCTGTAAAGCAGAAAACAGGGATCTCCTTGGGCCTGGGAAAGGTCTCACTACCTGAACCCCATGCTGAGAGCTGAGATCCTTGGTTTCCTGCCTGCACTGCATGAAAGAGAAGATGTAAAAGCTCTAGAAGCAAACCTGCACTCTGGTTGTTGAATACTTGCTGCTCTCCTGGTGGCCACAAGCAAACAGGGGACCACTCATCACTCAGCTTTTCAGGACTCTCTTTCCAGCTTCAGAGTTAAGGCAGAGTAATGTCGTGAGCAGCTCCCAGAGCAGACAACAGCTCTTGAATTCAGAGTCCACTAAAGCTTCTGTCCTCAGTCACTTCATTTGCCTAGTACCAATAGAAAAGAGACCCTGGGTTGAGGTTTATTTTTTGGTATTCTAACATTACCAGAAACCCAACACTACCTCCTGTAGCACCACACCACCATTAATGTTATAGGCTGGAGAATGAGGCTGCTGTATCCTGCAGTGCTTGAACAGGGAGAAGGCAGGGCTCTGGGGATGAGGCCCTACTCCCATGCCTTCTCCTCACAGCTTTAGTCCCTGTGTGCCCACCTCTTACGGGGTGCAGGGCTGGTGGAAGCTCAGTTATTGCGCAGCACCTCATGTTTCACCTGAACTCTGATGCTGTAAACAGCTTATCAGTGAGAGGGAAATGCTGAGTGAGGTCACCTATAAAACTAGGAGAAAGATTGAAAGGGAGAAAGGTTTGAACAACTTTGAGACATTAATAAAACACCAGGAGGCATGAAAACGATTCTAGACCATGTTAGCTCCTCTCCAGGAAGAAACGGAATACTGACAGATGCTCAGCTGAAAAGACAACCCTAGACATGGTTTCAAGAGTGCATCCTTCAGGTGCAAGAGGTATCTGCAGAACTGCACTACCTGCAAGCTGGAAGTGCAGCCCACTACAGGGAGGGGGGCAGACAGGGGCTAGTTTGGATCTGCAGGGAAGGAAGGCTGCTGCAGAACTGTGCACTGAGATATTGCTGCTCAGCAGGAAAAGTCCCAAAGAGGCCACAGCAGGAGGGTAGGGGGATGAGCATCCCCTTGGTTTTTGGTGTGCTGAGAAAGTCAGATTAACTCTGAGCAGACATCCTATCAAACCCCATTTAGATGTGCATCAACAGGAGCTGCTGTGAGGAGAGTGTGCAGTCTAGTTCAACTAACCCAGGTCCACACATCTTGCAGGCAATGGCTTCGAGGGCTCCGTGCTCGCCATGGAGTGCAGATGGATTTCCAGGAGCTGAATAGGAACTTCACAATGTATGTATTTATTACTCAAACTTCCAAATTCACATAGGCAACAGAAGTAAGTATCAATATCTGCTGACTTGAGTTCTGATGGAAAGAAAGAATGAAACAGGTGCAGACAGCAGAGTGTTGCATTTCACCAGCTCTCCCCTGACTAATGAACTTCCTTCAGGCATAAACATTCTTCAGTTTTATTTGGTGTCACAAGGAGTCAGCTGAACTGGAGTAGCTGAGTAATTCATATTATCCAGTGCGAGTGAAGGAGGTGATGGAAGCACGCAGTGGGCAGGCTGGGAAAGCCTAAGGCCCCCGTCCCGCAGTTCCCCCCGTACAAGCAGGATCCCGAGTTCACCAGTCCCAGGGGCCTGCACAGAGTCATCTGCATGGCTGGGGAATTATTGTGCTTCTCAGCTCACTAGGAAGGACTCCTCTCACTGCTCCCGCTCTTGGTGACACGCAGGGAGCCTGCTGTTCTATTCCCTGCTGCGACAGCACAGTGTAGGGCGGGGAGGGAAACCCTGAACGATATTGTGCAGCGCCACTGATTCAGTACAGAGGGAAGCTGGGATCCTCAGCTGCATTTGGTGGCTTTGGAGGTTTCACCAGCGTGGAAACAGATATTGCCTAGGTAACATCCTCACAGTGGCTGGCAGTTCAAAGAGGCTGAAACCTCACCTTATTACTCCTATTGAACCGAGGGACGATTCGGCTCTCCCAATCCCTTCTGCACACACACACGAAAGCTCCCCAAATGAGATAAACTGCCCCCACCCCAGGAATAAAATAAATAAATAAATAAAGGCATTCCCAAAACATTTATTTCACTTTTCTCTCTCTCTCCCTCTCGAATCAGACCAGCTTAGAGACACCAACTTCACCTACCTTCGCCAATCCAGCTCGTGCACGGAGTAACACGGAACTGCTCTAGCCTGGCCAGACCTGAACGGTGACCCTCTGGCGGTCACCCTTCTGCTTCTGGAAACCTGTCCTGAGAGCTGGTGACGGCCAAGCCCTCGCTTCGTTCTCACACATCAGTAACTCGTTGGCTATATGGAACAGAAGTGTATCCAAAGCACACAATGGCACATTAAGGTTGAAGAAAGCATCAGTAAAGGAGAAGAAAAGCACAGCCAGCAGTTGTTCAGCCTACTCTAACTAAACGTTGAGCCCCGGCAGAGCTCCTCCTCCAGCCCAACACCGAGTCAGGCTGCGTCACCCCCTCGCCAAGACATTCTCTTGTGGTACTTTACTGGCACTTTATGTCAGTCTCATACGCTAGATACATGCACGTTTGTCTGTGTGTTTACATACAAAAGGTCTGATAACAGTAAAACATTGTTCAGAGAGATATAAAAAACCCAAGGAGTTGCAGTAGCCAAAAAAAGTGTTTTGTGAGAAACAACAATAAAAATGATATAACCACAGCTTCTCTTTTCTTTAAAATTAGATAAATACCCAAAGCTATGATTTCACTTGGGGCCTCTGTACCTTGACAGGGAGTCCAATGGAGTATATCTGAAGGCACTTAATATCCTCTACTCAGCTGTAAGATGGTTGCACAGGGAGCTGGGGAGCTTGGGATGTGATATGGGGGGGCATGGAGGAGAGAGATGGATGAAAACAAGCCCTGAAGAGCTGTGATCCACACAGCACCAGGCGCTGAAATGAAAACAAACGTACAACCCGGGTGTTGAGAAGGTCTCTCTTGAAAAAGAAAACTGCCCACTGCAAATGTCTTTGTGTTTCTATTGACAGAGCACTTCATGCAACTCCGACAGTGCATCATACACTCTTAGAGATATTTAGCTTTGTCAGTTCATTGACCTCCTCAGTTCCCGCTTCCTCACAGTCAGGCTTCTCCGCGGCCTTGCCAAACCTGCACCTCTCCTCTGCTTTCACCGCGTCCTTCTGGAGCTTCTTGGCGGAAGGAAGGACGTCCTGGGTGTCTGAGTTATCTGTGCCATGGGCTATCTTATCAGAATTCTGTACAGAAGGCACCAGGTTGGCAATCTCATCTGTCGGAGATCGCCCAATGCTGCCATCCACTTGAACCCGAATGTCCGGAGATATAGACAACTGGTGGTGGGGCACGATGCCATTGTCCATGCATTTGGGGTAGAGGTAGGTCTTCATCTGACCCTTCCCCTTCACATTGACAGTGCCTCTATAGTCAAAGTCATACCCCATCTTGCTGAGGATGCGGTAGCTCTCCTCACTCACCTGTATGCGACACTCGACGCCGGTGGTGTCCATCCTGCTGGCGATGTTCACGGTGTCCCCCCAGATGTCGTACAACAGCTTGGTGGTGCCGATGACCCCGGCGGTGAGGGGGCCGTGGTTGAAGCCGATCCTAAGCTTGAAGTTAAACCACAGCATGTTGTTGTTGAAGTCGTCCACCACGCGCATCATTTCTTTGGCAAATTCAAAAAGGGTCTGCAGGTGTCCGTGGGGGTGGTTGCTGTCCTGACACTGGGAGGTGTTCAGCCCCGAGGCCGCCATGTAGGTCGCCCCAATCGTCTTGATCTTCTCGATGCTGCTGTAGTGTGGCTTGCTGAGCAGCTCGTCGAAGTCCCCGATCAGCTCGTTCAGGACCCTGTAGCACTCCTTGCCCCCTTCGTAGTTCTCTTCGTAGAACTCGCTGAAGTTCACGATGCTGGCGAAGATCACTCCGCCGCTGTCGTGGTTCTTGGAGTAGCTCTGGGAAACCTTCAACTGCTCGGCCACGTGGTACGGAATGATGTTCCTCAGCAGCCAGTCAGCCTGATCCCTCATGCTCTGAATTTTGGTGCGATGAAGGTCGGCCTCCACGTCTCCGTGGTAGTGGAGGCGATAGCTGACCTCAAACTCTCGGTTCAGGAACCAGACCAGGAGGAGCAGGAGGAAGGAAACCAAAATCACTTCCTGACCAATTAGGTCTGATGGCCTCTTTGTGTCATTTGGCATCGAGCTGTTGCAGGGACTCTTTCTGGAGCTGGAAGCAGAAGAAAGGGAAGAACATGAAAGGTGCATTTAAAACCACAGAGGCAGGGCACTGCCACCTCTGCTGCTTTGCTAAAAGAGAAGGGCAGGACATGTACATTACAAACTGCACCACGACACATGCCTCGAGAGCTGCTGCTGCTAAGAATGGTGAAGAATTAATTTCATTCTTAAACTCCTCAAGCCCTTCCTTAAAGGGACAGCATCAGGTTCAGCAACACAGAAATCACCCAAGCAGTCCTGTTTTGAGGACTTCACCAAGGCAGCAGCAGCAGCAGTTAGAATTATATCTAAAGACAGAACTAAAAGCACTGCCTGCAAACCTGGAAATCCAAATGCTCAGTGATGTCTGTGCTCAGAGAGCTGCATGCCCACGAATGGCTCTCTGGGGGGTGTCTCAGTTTTGTGGCATTTCTCCTGTTTTTTGTAGTCAGGAACATCTGCTTTGCACTCCTGGGGCCTTTCTCTTGCCTCCCCAAAAAGGAGGTGTGCCTTTGCAGAGCATCTTTAAAGGTACTGGTTTGAAGGTTGGACTAGATGATCCTGAAGATCTCTTCCAACCAACTCTATTCTGTGATTCTGTAACCCAGGAAGGCTTTGACAGAAGATAACCCTGTACAAGACACAGAGAGCTGCATGGAAGCAGAGAACATGGAGCTCTGGGATGACATCTTTGGTATGTGATAACCACTGAAGCTTTTTATGGTGGAGGTAGACAGTTTCTCCAAGTGCCAAGATTAAAGAAAAACAAATTCCTGTCTCACACAGATCAAGAGCAACATTGCAAATCCTTCTGATAGCTGACTGCCTGTGCACATGATGAAGATGGAGCAATGCTTCCAGTGCCAGCCCAGTCTTAACAAGGAGACATCTGCAGTCTACAATCTCCATGTTCTGGAGAGATGCAAAGACACCAATGTAATCTGAGAAGACACCACCTATGCAAAGCCTAAACCCAGACATACTGGCAGGCAGTGACTTCTGGAGTCACTTCACTGCCATTTTTTCAGTGCTGAAGATTTGACATGAGCAGAAAATGCTGAAATTCTTCAGGGCTTGAAAAGGGAAAGCAGCACATCAGCCTTGCTCCTTGACAACAGAAAGGCAATCTGTACCTCTGTATTTTCCCTATGAAGGTATCTCCCAGCTTTTATCTAGGCAAGAAAGTTTCATAGAAGTTAAATATTGACACTAGAGAGCTTACAGTTTGAACTTGAGATTAAAGATAAGATCATATATTCTGCTGGAAATTCCTCCTTCTCAAACACAAGCATACTCCTCCTAGGAGCAGTGAAAGTATACTCCTGTTGTTGGTCTGGTATTACAAAAACCACAAGGGAAGAACAAGAGGAGATCCCTCCCAATCCACAGAATAGGCCCCTGCCATCAGGCTCCTGTCACTGCTGCCGTGTTGCTGTACTAAGACTCCTTCCTTTCCCCCTTACAACTACTTTTCTCAATGGAATCTATTCATTTTATCCCTAGAAACACAAGTCAGAGGCTAAGACAGAGACTAAGTTACTAAATGACTAAACCAGCAGCAATTCCTGAAATATAATCCTGGCTACTACATTTGCAAGTGGCAAAGAATTCTCCCAGTTTGATGGGCTTGCAAAACAGAATGAGGGGAGGGTAAGTAAAAGCAAAGATTTGAGGAAATAAATAAGGCTGGAGAAGGTGAGGAATGGCTTCTGGTTAAAGCAGCATGATTCAGGTTCTTTTTAGACCAGTACAGTATCTTCCCTACCTTGTGGGGAACATAGAGGATCTGAGCATTGGCATGTTACTGCTTTGAGAGTACAGGGGTGGTCCAGATAATCTGCTCTAACATCGAACAGCCCTGCCACAGGGATTTAGTCAAGTCATTAAAGGCTCTTTATTTACAGTTTATTGTATAAAATACTCCTCAAAGTACTTGAATTCCTCTTAAATGAATTAGGAGAGCACCACAAATGTGATGTCACCAGAAGTGGCCTGCGCTGAAGGCAAGCTCTGCCCTGTAAGAAGAAATTGCTGCCTCCCATCCCCGCTCTCCAAGTGCCGGCATCTGTGAGCTCTCAATCATCTCCTCCAGGCTGGCCTGACCTTGTTTCCCACGTGGGCAAACAAGCTCAGAGATGAGCCTGTGAGGAGAGTGACTCACTCACAAGCTGACCTGATTTCATTACCAAGGTAATGGGTTAGTATCTCAGAAAAGAAGGTGCCGGAGCAGGCATTCCTGATCACAACACCACGGCTACAAAAGCCCTGCTGCCAGCCTCAGGAGGGAGCACTTACAGCTTACTCATTTGGAAATCAAGTTTCTGGATGCTGCAGAGACCAGGTTACAGGACTATAAATCATCCAACACAGTCAGCTAGCAAAGATGACCTGAAACTACCCTTTAGCATGAAAATAAGAACCTTTCCCTGCATTTCTAACAGAAAAGATCACACCCCACCAAATCTTTTTAAGGTCAAATTTTTATGAGCTGCTGCAGCAGAAAACTCATTTCAAGAGCCATTCAAATTGAAAGCTCAAGCTGACAGTTTCTTTAACTCACATGGGTGAAGTGCTTCCTGGCACAGACAGCCAACTATTAACTTGGCATCTTCATCCAGGCTGCATGGTGAATATGGAACAAGCGAGAGCTCTGGAGATAGGATCTATCTCCTTTGGCTGGCTCACAAATCACAAAGATAATGGCTTTCCACTCCAAGACTTTTGGAAAGCCATTTTGCTCCTAAACCAGTAACCTACATTTGGATTAGGATGCCTTGATGTGTTTAAGGAGGATGAACATCTACTGTACCTTGAGTAAGCACACAGTGGCGGAATAGTGTGGAACTGAGAATCCATCTGCTGTTGTTGATGAAGAACACAGAGCGGATGCTTACAAAAGCCTGCCACCATCAAGTGATCTAAGCCTTCCACCTCAGTGGATTATCACTGCTCTTCCTCAAGCAGTCACAGATAGGGAAATGATTCACCCTACCTGCTCTGAGGTAAGAAATGAATGAAACAGAGACATATTTCCTGCTTGAATGACAAAGTTTATGGTTGTATCTCTTGTGGGCTGAAGAACTGGTCTGACTGGAAAACAAAGCAAATTCCTTGGTCTGATTTACTGAGCACAGCATGGACAGTCCAGAGGTGAACTCTGACCTAGGACTTCATTACCATTCTGAGGATCTCTCTTCTCATGTAACATTAATAAATATCTCAATTCTTGATCAAGAAAAGGCAATAACCCCACTAAAGGCTTGCAAAGCAAAGGAGTTTGTTAGGCTGTCTTTGGACACAGGAAAGCTTTTGTGCTGCCTGGGGTGAGCAAGGAACCCTTTTGTTTTATTTCCCAGAGAAAGGAACAGCCAAAGAGTTTGTTGGGGTTGCCCTCCTTGGGCAACCTGTTCCAGTGTCTCACCACCCTCACTGGAAAGAATTTTTTCCTAACCTCCAGTCTAAACCTGCCCTCTTCCAGCTCAAAGCCATTCCTTCTAAGAAGTAACGTTGTTTGATACATACTGCAGTAAAAGCCCCACACTCCTGAGTCTGTTTAGATGAATTCCTGAGTCACTTATTTGCAGGGTCACTAGTTCAACCCAACCCAACATCACCCCAGCACTGCCCCCAGATCTCTAATTAGCTAACATATTTTTCTAAGACCAAAGCCCAATAAAAACACTTTTGAAAGGGTATTGCAAAACCTGGGAAACTCAGTGCTGAAGTAATGAGTGACTCTTTAATGGGTTCATTTATAAGGAGCTATTAAAAATCCAGGAAAAGATAATTTCTTTGATTAAAAGCCTAGGGGCTACATTTCATTTGCTCTCCAACTTTCTGTTCTGCCAAAGTGGGCTCAGGGTGGCAGATAGCACCCAGAATGTCACATCCAGCACAGTGAAGGTGGCTAGCTTCACAGCCAGCTCTTTCACAGAATCATAGAAGGATCACAGAATGTTAGAGGGTGGAAGTGAACACCAGAAATCATTTAGTCCAACCTCCCCCTGCCAGAGCAGGACCATAGAATCCAGTGCAGGTCACACAGGAACACATCCAGATAGGTCTTGAAAGCCTCCAGAGAAGAGACTCTGCAACCTCTCTGGGGAGCCTGTTCCAGTACTCTGTGACTCTCACAGTGAAGAAGTTCCTCTTCATGTGGAGATGGAAGCTCCTGTGCTGTAGTTTATATCCACTGCCCCTTGTCCTATCACAGGATGCAAAGGAGAAGAGTCTGTCCCCTCCTTCTTGACACCCAGCCCTCAGATATTTATAAACATTTATTAAATCCCCTCTGTGTCTTCTCTTCTCCAGACTAAAATGCCCCAGGGCTCTCAGCCTCTCCTCACAGCACATGTGGTCCAGTCCCTTAATCATGGTTTAGATTGGAAGGGACTTTAGAGATCACCCAGTTCCAACCTCGCTGCCAAGGACAGGGACACCTTCCACTAGACCAGTGTGTTACTGAGGCTGTGGAATTTTGCTCCATGTAATTGACAGGAGATGTTTCTACTCCTAAACATAAAGATGAGAACTGTGTGTAAAGCTTACCTGGCGTTCTGTGCCACATCTGGATGAAGAGTTTCCACAGAGCTGCAACAGAAAAGCACTGATTTCAGAAGGGAAGTTCAAGCAATCAGCAAAGCATCCTGCCAGCATTTCAGGTGCCTTTTTAAGCTTCTCCATTCTGCAGACCATAGGACTGATAATTGCACTGAATGCTTGAGCAGCTTCAGACAAACTTTGTCTGAACGTGACTTATCTGCTATTTTTGCTTGGAAGAAGCAACCAGCCAGAGATGTGAGCACCTCTGAAGGGTGCCTGAGGATAATGTAGGCAAGGTAAATGCCTGCAAGGAGTAATTATTAACCAATCCAATCCTACCTTGGAAATATGGAAAAGCAATTTCAGAACTCTAAAACCCAGTTATGCCTTCATCTTATCTGGCCACACAATACAAAGATTTTAATCAAAAACCTCCCAATCAACCTCCCAAACCCCTCCCTAAACAAAAAAGCCCCCAAACAAAACAGAGCCTATTGCTGACAATGCCATTACAGACAGCAAGTCCGTAATCAACCAATGTTTGTGTTTACTTGCATTGCAATTTCTCTACCACAGTCAAGTCTTGCAGCTCTCAGGGTTACTCCAGGCAAAAGAAGTAAGAGAATCTGCAGAATGGATGTGCCTGTGCCACACAGAAAGCTGCAGTTACACTGGGGCAAAAATACTACCCAAAATCATCACAGAAGGTTCTGGGTTGGAAGGGACCTTAAAGATCTTCCAGTTCCAAACCCCCTGCCATGGGCAGGGACACTTCCTACTAGACCAGAGTGCTCAAGGCCCCATCCAGCCTGGCTTTGAACACTTCCAGGCTTGGGGCCTCCACAGTTTCTCTGGGCAACCCCTTCCAGTGCCTCACCACCCTCATGGGGAAGAATCTCCTCCTTAATGTCTAATCTAAATTGAGCTTCTTCCAGTTGGAAGCCATTACTCCTCATCTTGTCATTCCTTGCCTTTGTCAAGAGTCCCTCTCCAGCAGCCCCCTTCAATGATAATTAACAGAGAGGAACAAAAAGAAGTTACTATTAACAAACAAAATTATGGGTCTGACTCAACCTGTATGTTTTTTTGCCCCACATTACTGAGCAGGCCTCTGTAGAAGGGCTAGGAACCAGGACAATGGCATTTTGGGACATGGTTTAATGGCCATGGTGGCCTTAGGTTGATGGGTGGACTCAATGATCTTAAAGGTCTTTTCCAACCAAAACAATTCTATGACTCTGTGATTCTATGAGAAGTCCTTGCAAAGCCCACCCTGATGTGAGAGTGCCACAGGCTGGAGATTTCTCAAGGCACTGAGAAATGCAAGTTGATTACAAGATGTTGACGACAGGAGTGGATGGCTGCAAGGACTCCCTTGACCCTCCTGGCAAGAAAACAGGAGGAGAACACTGCAAACAAATTCTCCAATGGGGAAAATTGTTCATGAGAGGAAAAACTGAAAAGACTTAAGGTTCCTGCACAGAGACTGTCTTGCAAGTGTCATCTGAAAAGGCAGGAAAGTGAGAATGGAAACTGGGCACTAGAATCCTATTACATCTAAGCACCTGCCTGCCACAGTGGAAAACTCCTTGAGGAAGGAGGTGGAACATAGACACATGGTTCCTGAAGGCAAAAAAAGGCCCTGAGAGGCGTGGGGGAACAACTGCTTTCTCTGGCACCACTAAATACCTCTGAAATTTCTTCTCAACATGGATTTTCAAACAAAAGGTGAAGGACATTTCCATGGGTTTGATCAGAGGAAATGTGCCCTAGAAACACATCACTTGAGGACAGTGGCATTTCAAGACAGGTTACAGGAAAGGACCTCTCAGTGTCCTGAAATCCTTCAAAAAAAGAAAATCAAAAAAGCAGAGGTCTTCCCAAACAAAATGGTCAAGTTTGGGATGCTGGAGGCAGACACTAAAATCCCATGTATTAGACCCTCACTTTACTGGTGGAGAGCCCCAAATCTGTTCATCCAAACCCAGAGTGTGGGAGTGCCAAGGTGTGATGCTCACCTGTCTGGACACAAGGAGACGTAGAGCAGAATGAGCAGCACTGCTCCTACTACAGTTGCCAGCAGAGACCTCATCCAGGAGCTAAGCTGGCAGAAGTTACAGTACTGCACAATGGTGATCAGAATGGCACAGCACATGAACATGGTGTACTGCAACAGAGAGAGAGAGCAGGAGTTAGCTTCTTCGTGCTGCCCTTCTGCACAGAACTGCCAGTGCACATTAAGGAAGGTGTGACAGAAAGAGAAGGAGCTCATTTCATCTGTGACATGCACAACAAGAGATCCCTCACTGTGTCTGCAGCAGGAGACAGCACTTGGAGGTAGAGGTCTTCCCTTCAAAGAGCAAGAACACTTTTAGCACAGGTAGTTTGTCACTGGTTTCCCTAGAAGGAGGATTGTGTCACTGCTTTCCACAAGTGTTATTTCAGTAACCTGCAATCCCTTCAGCTTACCTTTGCCACAAGCTCAGTGCCTCTTCTTAAATGAAACACAAAGAGAAACATTCCTGATAACCTCCTCTTAGCTGCTGGGGCCAGACCCTGCCTGTTTGCAACTGAAGATTGCACTGCATCGAAAATGTGGAACATTCACCCTCAGAGACTTTATCCAACTGCTGTTACAAACACTTCTCAGAGGACACTTTTACACTGGCCAGCAACAGGTGAATTCAGCTAAGCCAAACTGGTTTGACAACAAAAGGCAGGTATCAGTCACTGTCAGCTGCTCCTTGGCAACACCACCGCTTGTGCCAATTTGAAAGGGCAATTTTGGATTTTCTGTTTCAGCTGCCCTGTCTCAAAACCCCTTTCCCTTCCCATAGCTTTACTGGATATAGAAAAGAAAGGACAGGACAGAAACACTGCCCAGCAAGTCTTTATTTCCCTGAGAAGCCACCTCCCAGAGGTCAAAACCCCCAGGCTGACGTGCGGCTTTCGGTTTCATGGAGAATATTCATGACCATCCGAGCTAAAGCAGAGGCTCCACCACCGCCTTACGGAGCTCTGCTCTAGCTCCACGCTGCTGGTCACAGCACCAAGTGATCATTCTCTCTCAGTTCAGATTTCCTTCACAGCCCAAGTGCAGAGACCGCAGATCAGCAAGGCCGCAGCAGGACAAATCGGCACCGCGAGGCACGAGCAGCCACGGCGGCGGGCAAACGCCTCGCGGAATTCACCGCCTCCAAGCCCCCAGCAACACCTCTGGGCTGCTTTCGCCTCCTTGGGGTTTGGCTTTTGGACCCAAAGATGGGCAAAAGGAATTTCAGAAGCCTCCATTAGAAGTCTCATCAGTTAAACTTACATTTTCTTTTGTTTTCCCCCCATTTCAGGTCTCCTAAAGCGGCAGAGCACTGGTTCTCGCTCCAAGTGATGCCCCCAGCGTGAAGCCAGCCTGTAGAGGGTCAGTCCGTGCCGTGTTTTACTATGTACACATGGCTTTGGAAAGTTTTTTTTTTTTGTTTCATTGCTGTTGTTTTGGTAATTTCAATTGTAATTATTTTATAGCCAGGGAAGGTATAAAATGGTCTGAATAAAAAAAAAACTTTGCAAAACCATGTCATAGTAAAATATGACACTTACCTGACCCTCTACAGATTAACTCCGCTTCCTAGAGCTCCGTGATTGCGGAAACACTGAGCACAAGACGAGCTGGGACATCTCTTGGAGAGTGAGCCAACAACCCCACGACTCTGGAGGACCTGCAAGAGGAAAGAAAGGGAAGTTCATCCTCAGTTTGCTGATGAACACCATCAGCTCACACTGCTGCTGCCTGAAGCACTCAGACTAACAACCTGATCCAAACAGGTATCAAAAAGACACCAACAAAATGGTTCTGCAGACACTGTTTGGAAACGTTTGGAGAGATGATCAAGGATGGTGATGAATGGGATGATGTAAAAATCAATGGACAGATCTGAGGGCTTTCAGCTCCCTTCAGCACGAGGAAAACAATCCTACACTAGTTTACTGGTCACCAGGAGGGAAGAAGACCATCATTAAACTGAAAACGAGTAATTTACAGCTTCCAATTAGTTAACTGAAGTTCACAAAAGGTAAAAGCTGCAGAATGATTCTAAACAGGGGATGTGAAAGAGGATCAAATATTCTCTGTTGTGACTATGATAATCAGGGACTAGATAATTAAGTCAGGAAGGCCCAAAAAATGACTGATCCATATGTTCCCCTGGAACAAACATTTCCCAACATCCAGTAGTAATCTATGATAGAAGGGATGATGTGGATCTGGCTGTTACCTAGTCCCAGGGCCCTGAAATAGCAAAAGATGTGTGAAACTGTATTCCCTGAAGATCCTGGAAAGGAAGGATTGTAACCTAGGCTACCCAAGAGAAACCTGCAGAGAAAGAAACCTCACCCTCCGATTCCAGCCCATTTTTATTCACAAGCAGTTTTCAGGCACTGGTTTTATGCTACACTTAGCCTTTGAAGTAAACTGTTCTTCTTCCTCCTCAATATCTAATCCCTTGTTTCCCCTTTCTGAACATTTTTATTAAAGGAAACACCAAATCTCCTGTGGACTTTTCCGTGGCTGGGCTGCCCATCTCTGCCTGCTCCTTTTCAGAGGGCAGCTTATTGCATTCCTTGAACCATTCCTCCAGGAGAATCGTTTCTATGTACCCAGAGCTCTCCTTTGAGTTCCTCCATCTAACTCAGCAAACAAAAACACATCCCCTGCTAATACTGTTCTTGCTGTTGAGATTCACTTGGTGCATGCCAAATTTTTCACTGCACACAGCATCACCAACTACAGACTCTAAATCAAACCCAGGATGAATGCAATGGAAAGCCTGGGATACACTGCCTGCATTAGCTAGAATGAACACCTCCAGAAAGCTTAGGTCTAGGCAACAAGAAAAATATCTATATAGGGAAGCATTTCTAGGTATCCTTCTCCTCCTTTGTAGGAGAGTTTCCAAACAAGCCAGTGACTGTATTTACATAATGAAGCATTTCATCACACAGTTCTATCCCTCCAAGGGATCTCTGTCAAACAGAGGTAAAGCATGAGGGAGGTGAAGGGAGACAGCAGGGAAGCAACAAGCATTGTTAGATCCAAAGCATCACATTATGAAACAGAGTTGGACAACTTACATGTATATTTGTTTCAAAATCAGAGGTGAAGTGTGAAAAAACTGCAAGAGCTGGGAGAGAAACCAGGATTGCACCGAAAAAATGTCGAGGCAGCCAGCCAGATATCACCTCCAGGAGACGCTTGGTGCAAGCCATCACCTCCTCCAGAAAGAAAGCCATCCTGGAACAAACACAATGAGAGGCATCAGCTTCAGCACACCACTGCACATATCTCATCCACCTGTGAGAATAGAGGTCCCCATCCTTGGGCTGTGTGAGCAACCCCAGCACGTGATACACCGCGGGCTCTGGAGAACAGGTCTAGTGAGGAGCAACTGAGGGAACTGGGGTTGTGCAGCCTGAAGTAAAGGCTGAGGGGAGACCTTCTGACTCTCTCAACTCCCTGAAAGGAGGTTGGAGTTGGGTGGCAGTTGGTCTCTTCTCCCCAGAAACAAGCAATAGGATGAGAGGAAATGGCCTCAAGTTGCAGCAGGGAGGGTTTAGGTTGAAGATTAGAAGAAATTTCGCTGCTGAAAGGATTCTCAAACACCAGAACAGCGTGTCCAGGGAAGTGGTTTAATCCCCATCCCTGGAGGTGTTTCAAAGAGGCAGAGATGTGGTGCTTGAGGGACATGGTTTAGCAGCAGACTTGGTAGAGTCAGAGAATGGCTGGACTCATTGTGGAGGCTTCAACCCTGGAAGTGCTGGATGGAGCCAGGTTGGATGGAACCTTGAACAAAGTAGAATGTGTCCCAGCTAGTTCCAACCCCCAGGGGGGTTGGAACTAGATGATCTTAATGGTCCCTTTCAACCCCAACCATTCTATGATTCTAAGATGAAAAAAAAAACTTAACACCAGGAACAAGTGAGAAGCTGAGCTGTCACCCAGGGGCCCTCCAAGTCCACACCATCTTACCACCATGCTGCAACAAAACCAGTTCTCCCAGTTACAGCCACCCTCTGGTGCCTCTCATTAGGGAATGGAGAGAGGAGCGTGGGTGAGAGCTGGCACCCCGGGCAGGCAGCCCAGCTAGCAGCTGGGCAGCTGCTTTGCTCACCCCTCAGCACCTCACGGAGCAGCCCGGCTGGCTCCGCATGAGGCGTGCGGCACAGAACCATCCTGACTTCATGCTGCTGGACCCAAACCTGGGTGGTGCTGAAGGAGCCCAACAGAAGAGCTCTGGAGAGCAGCTTAACAGAGATATATTGTAAATGAGAGCAGTTAAAATGGACAAGAAAAGGTAAAAGGGTGCTCAGTGCTCAGGGACGTGGCACAGAAAACTATTAGTTATGGCAGCACATCCGAGGGATAACCTCTGGAGACACTGGGATTGCTCTTCAAGTTCCTCATGATTTTAAGGAAGATATTAAAAGGTAACATGGTACAATCACAGAGTCACAGATTGCATGAGGTCAGAAGGTCCTCAAAGGTCCAACCTCCCTGCAGTCAGCAGGGACACCTCCAAAAAGCAGGCTGCCCAGGGACACATTAAGACTTGTCTTGAATGTCTCCTGGGATGGGGCCTCAACTGCATACCTGGGCAACCTGTTCTAGTATTTTGCCACTCTCTTTTTGCAGAGCTTCCTCCTGATGTCCAACCTAAATCTATCTTGGCCCAGTTTCAAACCATTGCCCCTCAACCTATCACCACAGGCCCTTCTGAAAAACAGTCCCTCCCCAGTCTTCCTGTAGGTCCCCTTCACATATTGAAACGATCCTCTAAGACCTCCCTGGAGCCTTCTCTTCTCCCTGAACAGCCCCAACTCTCTCAGCCTGTCTTCACAGGTGTGACAGTTTAGTTCTCCCACCCTCTGACCATCTTTGTGTCCCTCCTCTGGACCTGCTGAAGCAGGTCCATGTCTCTCTTGTGATGGGGGCAGCATAACTGGGCACAGTACTCCAGCTTTGTTCAAAGCCATCACAAGTGGATGTTAGGAATTACCCATATCAGTCTGGGCAGATAACTAACAGTGGGCTACAGGAGAGCTCAAAGATTCAATAACTACTACTGGGTTTGGACAGAGATGCTCACAGCTTAGGAAAACAAAAACAACCAACCAAACCCAAACAACCACATTGTGAATGTCACGTTTAGTGTACATTCTGTTTAATCTCTCAAGTGACACAAATTGTTCACCATGTCCAAGGTGACACAAACAATTCCACACTACCTGTATCCTTTTAAAAGAGAAAAGCTCTCCATTGATCTTTTACCACAAGGAATTATGCTGGATAAAATCCCAACCTGAAGCCAGGCTGAAGTTCTGGATGTGAATTTGACACTCATTCCACACCTGTAAACGTGCATTCTTTGTGGATGATATTTTCATCCTCTGGTTTAGGCTTCTTCACCGAATTTTGCAGCCTCAAGCACTGTTTTGAAACCTCGAGTTTCTTTAATCTAAATTCCAGATTTTCATATATTTAAATGCAGAAGGCGGGGGGGGGAAAGAAAGAGAGAGAGAGAAATGTGTCTAAAGAGGAAGGCAGCTGCTGCACTGCAGCAGGACCCCACGAGAGGGCGCTCACAGATCTGCTAGTTCCTCGTCTCAAGGACTTGCTCCATTTACACCAGGAACGATGCCTGTATTCCATCACGGAGATGAATTTCCAAAGCACAGAAGTTTAAAAAACAAAAAATCGCACATAAAAGCAACGATAAACTTGGAAAGCTTCTGCAGAATAAGAATTGGCTCTTCTGGAGCCCCACACACTGCCCGACTCAGCTGCATCTACCCCCAATGGCAGAATGATCCCCATCTTCAGTGGCAGCCAAGCTTGCCCAGTATCAAGTCCTTCTGAAAATGCCACCCAAGTTCATGTCTCTAAAAATAAAGCTCAGTTCTCTGAATGCCGAGGCAGGAGGGTCAGCACTGACAGGGCTGAGCTGTGAGGGGGCAACCAGAGGCAGGCTCCAGGGCAGAGCAGCAACTCCCTGGCCTAGCTGACGTGCCGGCGGCAGAGCGGCCGGAGCCTTGCCAGGAGAAGCAACACCTCTGCCCACGCTCTGCTGGAGCTTCATGTCGTGGAGGCTGGCACAGAAACCAGCTCTGCAGCATGCAAAGCGTGGCAGGTACCCAGTGCAGCTCATGTCTCTCACCCCAACCCACGCAGCAGGGACTCCATGGTGCAGAAAGCTTTTTTCTGCAGGTTTGGTGCTTGTTGTTTTTTTTCGCAAGCCTCCATGCCAGGACAAATTCTTGTGGGAACTATAGCAACAAATCCATCAGAGAACCTGATCAGTTAATCTTGCCATGAGGACACTTCTTTATTTAGGCAGCTGTGAGCATCAAGAAAGCTACTGCAAATCCCAGGACCATGCCACATTTCTTGTGCTGATGTTGATCTTCTTGCACTGGTTTTTAATTCGTCGCAGTGGATTTTAATCGTGATGCTCTCCACTCTGGGGTCAGCATGCTCCTGTGGCCAAGAAGGTCAATGAGGTTCTGGGGTGCATTCAGAAGAGCATGGCCAGCAGGTCAAGGGAGGTTCTCTTCCCCCTCTACTCTGACCTATGAAGGCCACAGATGGATTACAGGGCCCAGTTCTGGGCTCTCCAATTCAAGAGATACAGAGAACTACTGGAGAGAGTCCAGCAAAGGCTACAAAGGTGCTGAGGGGCCTGGAGCATCTCTGTGAGAAGGAAAAGCTGAGAGACCCTGGGGCTGTCGAGGCTGGAGAAGAGCTGCCTGAGAGGAGATCTTCTCAATGCCCAGCAGGAGATAAGGCTGGAGGGGCAAAAGGATGGGGCCAGACTCTTGTCAGTGGTGCCCAGACAAAGGGCAACAGGCACAAACTGGAACCCAGGAGGTTCCATCTGAACAGGAGAAGAAACTTGTTTGGTGTGAGGGTGCTGGAGCCCTGGAGCAGGCTGCCCAGAGAGCTTGTGGAGTCTCCCTGTCTGGAGAGATTCCAAAGCCACCTGGACATTGTGGTCATAGAATCACAAAATATTTCAGGTTGGAAGAGATCTTTAAAGCTCATTCAGTCCAACTCTGCAGTCAGCAAGGACATCTGCAACTGCAGAAGGTTGCTCAGAGCCCCAGACATCCTGCCCTGCAATTGCTCCAGGGATGGGGCATCTACTGCCTCCGTGGATGACCTAGGCCAGCATCTCGCCTCCCTCAGCATGAAATATTCCTTCCTTATATGCAGTCTGAATCTCCCTCTTTCAGTTTCAACCATCACCCCTTTATCTGTCACAACAGGCCTGCATTCTGTGCTCCTGCTTCAGCAGCAGGCTTGGATTGGATGATCTCCAGAGGCCCCTTCCAACCTCCCCCATGCTGGCATTCTGTGAAATCTCATCCTTCAGAAGGCAGCCAAGGCCTTTGAGTGCTGCACAAGGCTCCCATCACAGGAAGTCAGAAGTGCATTAAATGCAGGCAGGGAGGAGAGCTGCAGACAGCGTTAATGGCTATGGGCAGTACCAGTAAATAATGCAGTGTCAGTGGGCAGCTCAGCAGGGCTTAAATGCAAAAGCATCCCAGATATTTACACAAGCTGGAGTTCAAATTAGTAACTTTGACATAAATGATTAATGGGTAATGGAGAATGCTATCATCATTGCTGTATTTACTGGCAGTTTAAAATCAATTCCCAGAGTTCCAATCAAAAGTTTTTGGCTCGGCAGCCACTTGGTGGGATATTAAATACCAAAGTCACAGATGTTGGAAATAAAAGCAAGGCAAATGGAATACATTGTTCTCCCTTGCATCAATACTCTATCAGTTCTGTTGTTAATGGAGTGGGTTCATTAAGCTCTAACTGCAGAAAATTTCTGCTCCCAGTCATTAGGAATTTAAGAAGATCCAAGCGGTTGGCCGCAGGGTCTCAGCTGTGATCAGACCATGGGGCCCAGGAAGGTGCAGGACCAGCCAGAGGGCAGCTCTGCTTAGTCACACAACAGCACTTCTCCACTCTACTGGTTTGATTGTACTTGCTTTCTTCATCCAGGAGGGTTTTTTTTGCTCTCTAGAAAAGTCCTTCTAAACTCACAGATCAACGGATCAAGTTCTCCCACCCCTTAGTATTTTGAACAGGGTTGAAACAGCCACTTTTTGGCCTCACCTCTTCACCCAGAAGTCTTCCCTGAAGGATACTATCAAAAGCAACTTCCCTCCCACACTTTTTAACATACTTATTTCTAACAAGTTCTACTCAAGAACAAGATGTCAAGTATCAAGTTAACCAAACTGTTACTCACAGCTGAAACAGTGGGCAGATGTCCTCCACCTGTGCTGCAGAAGCACTCCTTCGAAGCCCAGGTGAAACCTACCACTGCTGGATGTTCAATGACATCTCCCAAAGGATTTGTAGAATACAGCAGAACTTTAGGCTCTGCTGAACTTCAGCTGAAGTCAGGAAAGGCAAAGCAGTCACAGTTCAAGTGGGCAGAAGGCCACCCTGCACCACATCCACAAGAGATGACATCCTCCACGTGCTTTACAAATGAAGCACCCTTTTGTGCATGCAGTTTGATGTAATTAATTTTGGAGTGGCACTTGTGGGCACAGTGGGATCCTCATCTAGAGATACTCCAATAATTTATTATCAGACACTTCAGAGGAATCAAAACATCCTTCTCTTGTAAGCTTTGCTCCAGGAGGACTCCTGCTCTTCCAGAATTTACAAGTTTTAACTCTTTTCATAGAATCATAGAAGGTTAGGTGTTGGCAGAGACCTCTAGAGATCAGCCAGTCCAACCCTCCTGCCACAGCAGGATCACCTAGGGCAGGTCACACAGGAATGCATCCAGGTGGGTTTGGAAAGTCTCCAGAGAAGGAGACTCTACCACCTCTCTGGGCAGCCTGCTCCTCACACCAAATTAGTTTCTCCTCATGTTTAGGTGGAACCCTCTGTGTCCTAGCTTGTACCCAATGCTCCCTGTCCTATCACTGGGCACCACCAAGAAGAGCCTGGCACCTTCATCCTGACACCCACCCCTCAGATATTTATAGACATCAGTAAGATCCCCTCTCAGCCTTCTCTAAACTAAACAGCCCCAGACTCTCAGTCTTTCTTCATAGGAGAGATCTTCAAGTCCCTTCACCATCCTTGTGACCTCTGTTGGACTCTCTCCAGTAGATCCCTGTCTCTCTTGAACTGGGGAGCCCAAAACTGGACACAGTATTCCAATGTGTAGTTTCACCAGGGCAGAATAGAGGGGTAGGCAAACCTCCCTGGACTTGCTGGCCACACCTTTCATAGTGCACCCTATTTCTCATGGGATGGCAGGGACAGTGCTCTTCTCTCCACTCCTGCAGCTAGACAGAGGGTCTCAGCCAGAAGAGCTGCAGTGAGCACCTCCTGGGCTGAGTGCTGGAATCAATTAGAAGCCAGACTGATTTAAAGGCATGGTGTTCAGCATCACCACAATGAAAATACAATGAGAAACTCAGGCAAGAATTTTCTGGTTCTAAAATAATCTCTTTTCCTGAAATCCTGGGATTGTGCCCAGCATTGTAGTCCAACCTCCTCCCTTCAGATATCTCGGTGGGATTCTGTGATTGTCATTTGGGATGACATTTCTGCACAGGAAGTTCTGCACCATTTTAGTGCAGAACGAGTGGTCAGGGCGAGCAGTCCTCACTCCGAAGAGTATTTGGAGAGGAAGAAAATGATTTTCTTCTTTCTGCTCAAGGGAACTGCACAGAAGTGTTTGCCTCAGGCTGTGAAGGTCTCAGTGTCCCTAAACCCTATTTTATGTATTTACTCCAAAGCAAATGCATATTATAAATGCAAACCAAAAATACCCTCCAAGCCAAACCATAAACCTTTTCCTACTGAAGTCCCCCCAGATACACCACTGCCAGTACATCTGAAACTGAAAACCTACCAGAAGGCATCTGAGATTTTACATCTACACAGACATCTAAGGCCTGTTGTGACAGGACAAGGGTAATGGGTTTAAACTAAAAGGGGGAGATTCAGACTAGAGAGAAGAAAGACGTTTTTTACAGCGAGGGTGGTGAGACCCTGGCCCCTATTTCTCAGAGAGGTGATAGATGGCCCACCCCTGGAAGCATTGCAGGTCAGCACGTCTGGGGCTCTGAGCAATCTGCTCTAGTGGCCCTGCTGACTGCAAAGGGGTTGGACTAGATGAGTTTTAAAGCCCAAAGCAGTTTGCAATTCCATGATTCTGCAACTGCTCTTTTTTGATGTACATCATGAGGCTACTCTGAAGAAGGTACCACGGGTAAGAGCTACTCAGATCTGAGATGATCCTGGTTTGTATGTCAAGTGATTTATTGAAGTGGTGCCTTAGATGTGAGATCAGAGTTAAGCCCAAACACATCTCATTAGTAGAGGAAAGATTGTGAATGTGAGTCCATGGTAGCAAGCTCCTGAGAAACAGCTGCTTGCAACAGTGGAGTAAATGCAGAGCAATGTGCAGACACTTCCCTCCCATCACAAGATAGGAGCAACGCATCTTTCATGTGCACAAGGGCTCCAGCAGCAAGGGACATCTGGGGACTTAAGAGCTATCCTGAAGCACTGGCTTTTTAAAACTTGCTGACTGTAAAAGAGGCACCCAAGCCAGCTTAGAAAGTAAAACTTGGGCTTTAAGCCAGCGTGGTCTCATGAAAATATTAGAAACGTTAGCAGCAAAACCAAACAGTGTTAAAAAGAAAACATCATAAAGCCACTTAAAGTCACCTTGGTGATGGCCCAGGCTCACTACCAGAAAGCAGGGCTCTCAACACCACCATGCTGCAGTGAAACTAAACATCTCCACAGCCACACACAGCTCAGGAAGACAAAAGCACCTTGCAAATTCGTGACTAGATAGAGAGCACACTGAAAACAACAATTTTCCTTCTCCTTCAGAAACCCAGAAACCACCAGGTATAGAACAGGACTGAAATAAACCCTTCTGTACCTACCTACATAAAAATGTCTAAGCTTAGAGCAGTAATTTTTATACATGTGCCAAATCAGAGAAGACAAACACGATGCAGCTCTGGAAAAACAAGTGGGAACAGTAATGAAGTGAAAAATACTATACTGGAATAAAACTTCAGTGGCAAGGTGAACCACCACAAGTTTTTTCCAAATATATCTGGACAGCAGAAACCAACTCTTCTGGAAAGTGCTGTCAGGGTGGTTCAGAGCTAAACAGATTCATAGAATGGTTTGGGTTGGAAGGGACCTTAAAGATCAGCTACCTCCAATCCCCACGCCACAGGCAAGGACACCTCCCGCTTGACCACGTTGCTCAAGGCCCCATCCAAGCTGACCTTGAACACCTCCAAGGAAAGGGCATCCACAACCTCCCTGGACAACCTATTTCCAGTGTCTCACCACCCTCACTGCAAAGAATTTCTTCCTAACCCAGATTTTATACTGCTTGATGTGACCAAAGAGCTGTCCAGGCACATTAAACTGACCAAAAAAACCCTTCCCTCATTCAAGGCAAGGTACAGAAACTGCTCTGCAAAGGGGGAAACACATTTCTGGTGCAAGAGAGAGGACAGAGGAACAATTAACAGTTAAAAAAATCAACCACACTCAGTGAGAAATCCTCTCCTTAAAAGCATTTCCCCTCTTGCTAACTGCCCTCTCTCTGCTCCCAAATGCCAGCTCTCAGGTAAAGATGCCTGCACACATTTACAGGCACACTGAGTTACAAGCTTCCTTCAGTGGCTGAAGTCCTAATTTAGTGGTTTTTACCCTGACCCTGCAAAGCCAAACCAAGAGTGCAAGCTGCACTCTCCTGTTTCTTTAGAAACCACAGCAGAATTGCTCCTGACTTGTAACTGCAAAAACATTTTAACTTACACACACCTGAGAGACAGGGTGAGGGCTGATGGCTTTAGGCTAGAAAGTGATTCTCTGACTCTGGTGAGATCCCACCTGCAGTGCTGGGCCCGGCTGTGGAGCCCCCAACACAAGAAGGACATGGAACTATTGCTGTGGGTCCAGAGGAGGCCACAAAGATGGTCAGAGGGCTGGAGCACCTCTCTTATGAAAACAGGCTGAGCGAGTTGGGGTTGTTCAGCCTGGAGAAGAGAAGGATTTGGAGAAACCTTATTGCAGCATTCCAGTATTTGAAGGAAGCTACAGGAGAGCTGGGGAGGGACTTGTTACAAAGAGATGGAGGGACAGGATGAGGGGTAATGACTTCAAAGGGGAAGAAGCTCATTTGAAATTAGACATTAGGAGGAAATTCTTCCCCATGTGAGGATAGTGAGACACTGGAACAGGTTGCCCAGAGAAGCTGTGGAGGCTTCAAGCCTGGAAGTGTTCAAAGCCAGGCTGGATGGAGTCTTGATCAACCTGGTCTAGGAGGAGGTGTCCCTGACTATGGCAGGGGGGTTGGAACTAGATGATCTTTAAGGTCCCTCCCAACCCAACCCAATTTATGATTCTATGATTTGCAGAACTACAAGCAAAGACACACACTTCCACACACCACCCTCAGAACACACTCATGTCAGAAGGAAACACAGTGAGAATAAAGGATCAGAGCAGCAGGATAAACTTCCTCTTGCAAGCACAAACAACTTACTGTTAGGCCTGTCATCTGGCTTACCAACAGGTTACACACTGAATCTGTGCAACTGAGGAGAGTGTGAGTGTCAGGGAATGGAGGGACAACTGCACTGCTTGAAGGTGCTAGTAACAGTTGCTGTGCCCAGGGGATACCCCACAGGAACCACTCACTGAGCAGTTACAAATGCCAGGGTAAGGCCTCCAGGTGCCCTAGAACTGCAGAACAGGCCTCCTCTGGGTGACTGGGTAGAGGTCAGGAGTGAGAAGTCACTATTAAATATCAAGTGTCTGCATCTGCAGCCAAGCCTCACCTGTGAGGGCACAGGAGAGGTTGAGCTGCAGGGACTCATTTAAGGATTCAGGGACTGGGGATACAGCAGCTGAGTGTCACACAGCACAGGGCTTGGGGGAAATGATGAATTCCAGTGGTGTGTCAAACACCACAAACTATTAGAATAATGAGCCCATGAGACTTGAAACAGATCACTGAGGGAACCAATGCTGGACCGATGCAATGTGACTTCTGCAGCCAGGTTGGTTTGGTGTATTTTGAGGCCTTGAGGCCTGCTCTGTGCAGTTCTGATGACTTATTCCAGGTCTGACTCCAGAAGAATGCACTTTTATCTAGGGATTTAAAGGCAGGAGGCTTTTTTCCCTAAATAACAGGTAGGTTTTGTCTTTGAATTCCCTTACTCTGATGACTCTGTGAGAAGGCCTTCAGCTGCGTGTGGCATCCTAAGGGCAGGCATGGCATGCAGATTCTGCTTCCTTAAGTGGCCTTTATCAGAGTCACTTTTAGACCTCTCTTTGCACAGGATCTGCCACAAGCCTTCTTGGCTTCACTAACCCTCTTCTCCAAGTACTACAGACTGCCCAAGGCAGCTCCTGGGATGCCGTCAAGCAGAACGCTCCTGAGCCAGCCACCACTTCAGTTCCCACTGCTATTTCAAGACATTCTTAGGCTGTGTTTACCTGATGGAGATGACAAGAGACAGCACCTCTAGCAGGATGGCAATGATGAACACCACAACTGCTGCAGGTGGTGGAGGGGATGCAACCATCCCATGCTTCAGGAAACAGGTGATAGAGAGGATGAGGAAGACTGTGGTGGAGAGGAACACATCCAGGAGCGAGCTGAAGGTAGCACTGGCAAATGTCTTCACTGGAGCATTCCTTATAACCTGTGTGGAATTAAGGGAAGGGAGGAAAGTGATTAAATGCTGTTTTGCTGATTCAACTGTACCATAAAGAGCAGCTCACAAACAAAGAGTTGGGGCTGTTCAGCCTGGAGAAGAGAAGGTTCCAAGGACCTTACAGAAGCCTCCCAGTACCTGAAGGTGGCTGCAAGAAAGCTGGGAAGGGACTTTTTACAAGGGCTTGTACTGCTAGGATGAGAGGGAATAGACTGAAGCTTGAGGAGGGTAGATCTAGGCTGGAGACTGGGAAGAAATTCTTTACAGTGAATCTGGGGACACACTAGAACAGATTGCCCAGGGAGGTCATGGATGCCCCTTCCCTGGAGGTGTCCAAGGCCAGGTTGGATGCATCCTTGAGCAACCTGGGCTAGTGGAAGGTGTCCCTGCCCATGGCAGGGTGTTAGAACTAGCCAATCTTTAAGGCTCCTTCCAACCCAAACCATTTTATGGATCTCCAAACACAGAACTATTTGACACTTCCTGAACCCAGCAAAGAGCAGAAGAGGTGGTTCAATGGCTATCACAGCTCCCTGAGAGCAAGTCTGTGTTTTAAAAAGGCAGTGGCAGAGCCAGCCCCTGGGGTGGGGTGACTTTACAGACTGTTATGATACAGAAATAAACCATATGAAAATGTTTCCTGGCCTCTTCTATGCAAAGAAACATTAAAGCCAGAGTTACTAGCAGATAAAGCTATGATAAGTTCTAAGAATCCTCTCTTCAAGGATTTTCATGTAAAATGCTGATTGAGTTTACAATAAATCTTTTGGGGTTTGTTGGTTTTTTTTAAGAAAACCCTCTAAACACCACTCCACAGAAACAGTGAGTTGCCTGTGGCAGAGTTCATATCTCCCTTTCAGAGCAGATTAAAAGCAGTGATCAGGACACTATGTAATCTAAATTGATCAAAGCCCAGGACATCCAGTTCTGTTCTCCCTCACCACACATTCCTGTCCCTTCTTGTGCTGGCCCCAGTGCTGGTGCAGCTGTGCTGTGTGCTGCTTTGGCCAGTTCAGCCAAACACTAGATGATGAGCACCACATCTTTACTTAGATGAGCCCAGTCTTCTGAGAGCTTGGTCTGCTCAAGGGACCACGAGAAGCAAGATCCAAGGGAAAACACAAAGTATGTTACCCATATCTCCGGTACTACAGTTTAGGGCTCTGTTTCATTTGGACAAGTCTTCTGCTCCCCAGAACACTGCCTGCACTCAGTACTAGGCAGTGAGCTTGTTCCTCATTTGTACCACTCTGCAAATGAACAGATTCAGTGAGCACAGTGCCAAAACTACCTTTTCATCTGAGCTGTGAGAGGATCCTGTCAGTCCAGACAAAGTCACAACAACTGAAGGAAGGAGAGCAGCAGTGTCCCCAGAGTGGCAGTACTCAGGATGCCCTGGCAGCACTCTGTGATGCCTTCCCTTCCTCACAAGAGGTAGCTCAGGGAGCTCTTGGGGAGCAGCACTGCCTGCAGAGCACTCACACTGCAGGCACTGCAGAACAGTGCTGCTGGAAGAGCAGGGTAGACTTAGGCTGGACATTAGAAGGAAGCTCTTTCATGTGAGAGTGGTGAAACACTGGAACAGGCACCAAGTTCTTCCCAATTTATTGTCTATCCCTTCCCATTCCACAGTGTTGTGAACTGCCTGTTTCTGAACACAGCACCCTGACAGAAATCAGGACATTTGAGTTCAGAGCAGGTTTGGGTTCCACAGGGATAAACCATGAGGCTGTGACAGAAACAAGAACCAAATTCAAAGTTGTCATTCTCAGAGCTGTCACCTTAGCATGGTTTTCTGGCCTGTCTAAAGCCTTCAAAGATGAAGCTGAAAACAGAGAGAAGGCAGAAGAGAAGCAATCAGTGTATCTTGGTGGACTGTGAAAATGTATTTCCAGCCTCAATGCTGGACTAGACTGAAGACATGGCCCAAAGCAGGAAAACTGAAAGGAGGCTGCTTTCAGGGGAGGCAATGCCAAGCAGTAAACCACATGGTGACATTTCATGACTCTTGTCATCAGCTGCAAATAAATGTGTTAAAAACAATGACTGGCAGTTGCATAAAGAGATCACAGAAGGAAATCAATGCCAGGAGAAACACACCTCTTCCTGATAGCTTGTCCTGTAGTCCATCTCCAAATCTTGATCCAAGAAGTTCAGGCTCAGCTTGTTAATAGGTGGTTTGAAGAAGTAGTCTTTCATGAGGCTGAAGAGGAAAGATGACACAACACCAGTTTACTCAGCTGTAACTCCTCCAGAGCCCCCTGTGCTTTCAGTATCTAGGGGTGCTGGTGCTTGGCTTTGAAGCTCCTGGAGCTTTTTACCACTCTCACTCACACAGGCATCACCTTACCCACATCACTGCTCAGACAGGAAATAAATTGACAAAATCACAGAAACATTCAGGTTGGAAAAGACCCTCAGGATGACCAAGTCCAACCCTGAACTCTACTCTACAAGGTTCACCCCTAAACTATATCTCCAAGCACCACATCCACACGAGTCCACCACCTCCCTGGGCAGCACATTCCAATGCCTGACCACACACTCTTGATGGGAAAATTTTTGTCCTACTGTCCAGTCTCAACCTACCCAGTGGCAGCTTGAGGCCACTAATTACCTGTGAGAAGAGACCAGCAACAACAATTCATATTCAGCCTCTATCCAGGAGTCCCTTCTGGGCTTACCAAAACCTCCCTAGGCCAACATCATCCAAAACCTTCCCCCCAACCAATCCTCCATGCTCAACACACACTCCCCCCCCATACCTCCCTATGCCCCCATGCCTAGGCCTGAATTCCACAGAAGAAATTAGCTGTGCCAAGGCTGAGCCAAGCCACACACTTCTCCTACGAGAGTCAAGGTCTGGCTGGGAGCAGAGAAAGGGAGAGTACACAGAGTCAACTTTCACACTTTCAGGAAGAGGCTAAGAAGTCCTTCCAGAAACAGAACAGCCATAAGCACATCTGACTACAGATAATTGCACTAGAAGCCAGCAAGCAGTAAAGGTTAATTGCTGCTACAGAGGCACAACCTCAGGGGAGGTGTGGCTGTGGGGTGCTGGTGTCTGAGGTGGGATTCGATCGCTCACTGCAAGCCAAGGATGACAAAGGTGATAAACTGTTAGAACCCCCTGTGCTGTCCATTTTAGAAAGCAGCCCTTTGGGTGATCTCACAGGCACTGAAATAACTCAGCAACTCAGATGGGAATGCTCCCTTTACAGCCCAGGCTGCAGAGAAATGGAACCTGAGCAGATGGGCAGCTTACATTTACTTCTGAAACGGAGGACCCGACATCACCAGAATCATCAACAAAGGCCCTGAAAAATAACGAAGGGAGCTCACAGAATCCCAGCATGGTAGAAGAGACCTCTGGAGAACATCCAGTCAGACCCCCCTGCTAAAGCAGGGCACCCACAGCAGCTTGCTCAGGATCACAATGGCCAGGTGGGTTTGGAAGTCTCCAGAGGAGGAGACTCCACAACCTCTCTGGGCAGCCTGCTCCAGGGCTCCAGCACCCTCACACCAAACAAGTTTCTCCTCCTGTTCTGATGAACCTCCTAGGTTTCAGTTTGTGCCTGTTGACCCTTGTCTTATTGCTGGGCACCACTGAAGAGAACCTGGCCCCATTCTCTTGCTCCTAGCCTTTAGCTCTTGCTGAGCACTGATCAGATCCCCTCTGGGGCTGCTCTTCTCCAGGCCCAACCACCCCAGGGCTCTCAGCCTTTCCTCACTAGGTCTGACAAACCGGGAGACAACATCTACCAGGGGGGTATATACCTCCTTCCCCTTCTCTTCCAGGGTCAGGTGCAGGAAAAATAACACAAGAGGCTTCAATCATGGCAAAGTTGTCTCTATTCCCCACCCTCAAACAAAACCAGATCAGTTTGTGAGTGTTACTGTAGGTGTAAGAGGTTTATGAAAGAAATTCTCTAACGACACCTCAGGCACTTGAGCTGCAAACGTTTTCTTTCTCAAGTAGGTGCCAAAGAGCTTCAAGGACACAACTTACAGAGCACCAAAAGCCTTGGGCCCAGTGCTCCAAGAGTAAGGTCACATCTGCTTCTGCCCTCTCCTGCTGGGACAGCCTGTCAACCTGTCTTCTGTGCAGTCCTCGTCTGAGCCTTCAGAACGCACACTCAGTATGAGCCTCCTTCCCTTTGCAAGCAACCAATTCCACTTTTTATTTACAGGGAACTCTCTCCAGTATTTCCCTGTCTCTCTTGAACTGGGGAGCCCAGAACTGGGCCCACTATTCCAGATGTGGCTTCACTAGGGCAGAGCAGAGGGGGAGAAGAACCTCCTTTGACCTGCCGGCCACACTCTTCTGAATGCAGCCCAGCTCCAGACGAAATCTTGGCATGCAAAGAGATCAGTGGCCACTCATGAAGCCCTCAGCCACACACCTCAACTCTAGGGAGAAGCTGGCACTGGGCAGATTCCACCAGTGTCCAGCATTTCCTCCAGGCTATCCCCAGGCAGCTTCCTAGGGCCGTGCACAGGCTCCTGAATCCTCTTGAGGATAGGTTTAACTCTTCCCAGCAGCACAGAGCCTGCAGGATTGAATTTATGGACCTCATCACCACATCTGGGTTAGGTACTTCCTGTTAACAGGAATGTGCAACACAGACCAGATCACCCCAGTGGAAAGCACTGCCCAAACCCACAGCAGCCAAACTCCTCTAACGCTCCAAGTGAGGTTTCATGTAAGATGACCAAAGAGAAGGTTGGACTTCACCCTTACCCCTAAGAGAACTCAGACCTCCCATTCAAACATCATCATGGATGCTGGGTTTGTCAACACCAATGGACCATGTTTTACAGGAGGGGAACAAGAATGGTTTTGAAATGCCTTCCTCCATATAACCTTACATTGAGAAATGTTAAAGGAGTAAAGGAAAACAGCAGGGCTTAAAGGATTTTTGCATAGATCTAATTCATCAGAAGATTATTTTGGGAAAGTTATGTTTACATGAACTGAACTCAGCAGAGAAGTTTCCCTGGCAACACAAACTGGCCCACTTAATATGGTGGTGATGATATTTAATTGAGACCAAAAAAACCCACAACGGTGTATGGTCTTTGACTGCTGTCAAACCATGGTCCTACCTCTTCCTTTTTCTGAATCAGAAAGAATGATCCATTTTGGGACTGGAGGAGGAAAGCATCAGGAACACAAGGGCTTCAGCCAGGATTCTTCAGCAGACCAACAGCATAAATTAGTCTGCTTTTGGAACTTCAAACGTGCTGCATGCTAGTTACATTATCAACAAAAATCCAGTTTGTCCTTGCTGATTGCTGCCAATATTTGGACCTTTCCAATCCATCTAGCCTCTAATATTTGAAAATATCACCTAAACACCTATTCTCAGTCACCAACAACTGACAATGCAGAGAAAAAACACAATGGGAGGCTAAATTTTAACTGAAGTTTGCCACAGGAGAAGGGAAATATGAAAAACAGAACCTTCAGAAGGGATTGGAGAGGGACTGGTGTCCCTCCCTCTCACTTCTTCCTGGCTTAGCCATGTTTCCAGTTGACAGTGTCCCTGTCTGAAGCAGCCTGAAGTCTACAGAAACACACAGTTTCAAGGCTATTTAGATAAAACAGCCCTGAGTGGAAGCAGTGAAGCAAATCTAAGAATAGCTATCAACAACAACAACCCCCAGTTATCTAGTGAGTTGTTCCAATCAAGTCACTGTCATAGTAAGGGAGATGTGAGGGTGTGTTCACAAGAATCACACACCACTGAATTGTGGGGAACAGCTTGTCTTTTGTCCAAGTTAAGGTTATTTGGGTCTGAAACAGAGAGAGAAGCTAACTTTAGAAAACACTGTCAGTAGGCTGTAGCTCCGTGAGAATTCATTATGAATTCTGCTTCCAAGCCCACTTTGCTAGGTATCAGTGAGTCACACAATGTTATCAGACAGGGTTTTGTTGGACAAAAATGTGAGTTCTATGGTTTGGATTCTGTGTTACACTTTCAGTGGCAGAGGAAGGTTCAGACTATGTGCATTAAGAGGACTTTTGAATGTAAAGATAAGAGTGATAGCATCCTAGGCTGAATCAAAAGCAGTGTGGTCAGCAGCTGGAGAGAGGTGCTTCTGCCACTTGGCTCTGGAAAGACCTCACCTGCAGTAATGTGCCTCTCTCTGCAGCCCTCAACACAGGAGGGACATGGACCTGATGGAGCAGGTCCAGAGGAGGACCACAAAAATTATGAGGGGCCTGGAACACCTCTGCTATGTGGACAGGATGAGGGAGCTGGATTTGTTCGGCCTGGAGAAGAAAAGGCCCCAGGGAGACCCTGGCAGTACCTGAAAAGGGCTACAAGAAGGCTGCAGAGGGACTGTTTGCAAAGGACAAGGGGTAATGGTCTGAAATGAGAGAAGAGCAGATTTAGATTGGATGTTAGGAACAAGTTCTCCACCATCAGGGTGGTAGAAGATAGGATCAGATTGCCCAGGGAGGTCCAGGCCCCATCCCTGGAGATGAAATTCAAGGTCAAGCTTGACAAGGCTCCGAGCAACCTGATCTAATTGAGGATGTCCCTGCTGACTGCAGGGAGGCTGGACTGGATGACCTTTGGAGGTCCCTGCCAACCCAAGCCATTCTATGATTTAGACATATTTTCCTTTGTGAAGACTCAGCTGAAGCATGCCTGATAACCACAGCAATGATAAAAAGCCTGGCTTCAGAGATTCCTGCAGGGCATGTTTTTGACCTCAAGTTTCTACTGCAGATTAAGCAAAACACAGAGTAAGATCAGAAAACACATGACCTGTGTGAAGAACAATTATTGACAGGAGGCAAAAAGCACACATAGGAAGAGCACAGATACAGGAGCCCTGCTCCTGCCTTCTTGCATTTACACCACCTCACACTGCACAGCTCCTTACCTGTCTTCTTTAATCACGTCCACAAAGTGAGCATCTGTCTTCTCTCTGATGTTTTTGAACCTCAAAGGAAGCAGAGCCGATTGATCCAGACTCACTCCTCCCCATCTTCCTTTCTCTTGCAACATTTCATACAGTGAGGTTTGACTATTGCTGAGCTTTTCTTCTTGGGGTGGACTCAGAAGCCCATTTTGAGTCTTTGGACTGTGTCCTCCTGGAGCCTGAAGGGCAGAAAGCGAAACACAAGTGGAGAACGTCAGCAGTTGAGAAATCAACAGAAGAGATTTCATGGAGCAGAGGCTGAAAGAAATTGTTCCTGCAACACACTGAACTTTGACCTGATCTCATCACAGAATTCACTCCACCTGCCATGGAATCCTTCCCATCTCCTGGAAGACCTGGCTATTTTTAGGTGTCACTTCTTTACCTTCCTATGTACCAAGTTTCCATGGAGCAGAAAACAAAAGTACATTTCCACATGAGCAACCACGAGCCCAAATTTCATTCCCTTCTCTTAAGGTCAAGATTCCACCAAAAAGCTTTTCAAATCTCTAACCTTTGCTATCTTTCATGAGATGATCCACTCCACCAGCCCTTGCTGATCCTCCCACTGACCATTACAGCCCTATTGCAGCCAGAGCTTCCTCCTGCCCTTTTTAACATCTCATCATCCTACAAACAGTTTCTTTGGCAAATGAAACCACATTTTCTTCACTAAGACCTGGTTTGCTTTTTTGCCTTTGTGTTAATTAAAGCTGCACTCCTAAATATTGACACCAGCTCAGGTCCGCAGAATCACCCATTCCGCTTTGGTTCGCTGCGGAACACAAATCACTGCGAGGGCCAAATGATTCTATTTTCATGGAACCTGAAGTTCCTCCTTTTGCTTTTTATTTGGCCTAGGCAAATATGTACTGAAGCTATTGGGGGAAGAAAAAAAATTAAGACAGCTAAGTATGGTTAGAATGAAAATGAGCTGCAGTTAGTCAGGATCATTTTCAAAAGCAAACATGTACCAAACTTGGCAGATCTCAATGCTCAGCTCCCCCTTCATGTCTTACCATTTATCACGTATCATTTATCCTCATGCTGAAGCCCACTCATGACAGAAGTTCCTTCATTCCTGCCTGTGCAGCAGTGACAAGCTCCTCCAGAAGACTATTCTTGGATGCCACCACAGTGACCATAAATAAATACCATAAATATCACCACCACCACCCCAACTATACACTGAAATATGTTACCTACAGTGTAAATTAACTTCAAGTTCTTAACTTTCAGTGAGTTAAGAAATAATCTGGTTTCTGGCTGCTCATGCAAAATTAGTTCAGCCTCCTTGTGCATCTACATCCTGTAAAGCATAGGGGGCTCATGAGGGTGGTGAGAAACTGGCCCAGGTTGCCCAGAAAGGTGGTGGATGCCCCATCCCTGGAACCATTACAGGTCAGATTGTCTGGGGCTCTAAGCACCTCCTCTGGTTGCAGATGTCCCTGCTAGGAGACCTTTAAAGGTCCCTTCCAACCCAAACCAGTCCATGATATTGTGAATATAGGTAGGAAATGAAAGGTGCAGCCACAATCAGTGAGAATACAAGGCTAATGAAGCAGCAGGAGAACATCACCTTGAGCAGGGAAGAGCTAAAAAGCACTTGGGCTTGGCTCCTTATCACTGCCAAGGCCTCAAGAGCTGAAGTCATAACAAGGTGTGTTGGAATGGTTCCCTGGAGCTACAGGAAAAGCAGGAGGGAGATGGGCTGTGCTTCCTTTTCCTCCTGCCCATCAGGGATGCAGGATTCCCACCCTGCAGGCTGCCCCAATGGAGGTGGGAGCCCCAGCAGCCACGTGCTGGGAGCCAGCAGATGAAAGGATTCCCAGCTGAGTCCCTTCTACCACTCACAACTGTTGTTTTGGCAGCTTGCAGGTGTTCACAGCACAGGGACAGCAGCTGACAGAGTGAAATAGAAAATTCAGTAGTTACCCTGGTGTGCTGCCAATGTTTTGCTAAAGGACATAATCAACAGAAGAGAAAGGTAATTTCAGCAGCACATCTCTCGGCAGAAGCAGACCAAAATGCTTTGGACTGGAGAAGGGAACTCTGCTGGTAAGCCAGAGGCACAGGACATCTCACATAAAAGGTCACCAGTTTCTTTTCTGAGGGAAAGCATCCAGCAGATGCAGAGCAAGGCCTCCTGCAGCCCTAACAGGCTGTCCAGCCCTCCCAGAGGGCACGTGGCTCGGGAGCACAAGATGTACTGCAGTGCCCAGGCGACCTCTCTGATTTTGGGACGAAGGATCCTAACTAAAGCAACTCAAAAAGAGAACTGTCCAACAAGGTACTGGAACTGAAAGGTCTTCTTTTTCAGTTTGTTTCTTTTTAATTTAGGTTCAGAGAACTTTCCAGAACAACTTGGAGGCCTAAAAGAAAAAAATTATGGCCAGAGTTATCTGGCAAAAGATCTTTGTCCTTTTCCTCACCCTGCAGTAGATGTCCTTACTTGAGAAGCCTAAGAGAGGACACATTAGAGCTATGAGCAGCTCAAATGACAGCTACAGACTCCTGTGCACTGTTTGCTTTCCCTGTCTGCTCTTCAAGTTCATCTGAGAAATGCAGCAAAAATTTCAGCTCTTTCAGAGAAGGTCAGCATGGACTTCTCTTGGCCTTTTCTCTTTAGCTCCTTGGCAGAGGCTCAAATCCCTAAGAAAATTCTTCCCTCCAGTCAGCTCAAGGTTTTCCTGTGCTGTCTCCACTCAGTTAATCTTAACAGGAGGGGATTAGGGTGTGAAACTGCTTGTGTGTAAGGAGAAAATCCCTATTGAGGAAATGTTGCTAGCTCCAGTGTTCTTGTGGGTTCTGATGGCAACAGGCAGCACAAGGCTTCGTGAGCACTCAGAGGTTTGAAGTATCATGCATGTGACAGTTTCATCAAGAGACAGGAAGTCTCCAGAGGCTTTTGGGACCCATGAAGGTCCAAGGACATATTTAATATCATTATCATTCTCTAAATGGGGATGGGAACACTGCAGGGCCAGGCACAGCAACTTGGCATGGCAAGGGAACAAGCTCCAGAGACGAGTAGAGGGAGCTTATGACTTCTGCCCAAGAAAGCTGGGACTGCAAAGACTTTACAAATTGAATGCCACAGCATTCAATTTGCATCAGGTTATTCTTTAGGCTTTCAGTTAAACAGGCATCCCACGTTACTGGAGAGCCACTGAACTGCTCCAGGGTTTGACTTAGCAATAAGTAAAGCAAATGAAAGATGGGATTTGTCTGCAGTAGTATGTTTCTCCCAGTGAAACACAGACATTTTATTCAGCACTGTCCAGACCTCTTCTAAGCAAGGCTGGATGACTTGCTGGTTCACACACATGAAGCTAATACAGCTGCAGCAGGAAGAAACTTCAAGGTTAATTCTGATGAAAAGAATACCTGACCCTAGCCAGTTGGTACCCAAGGAATAGCTCCGTTTGCAGTCACTTCTGGAGGTCCCTGGCACATGGGCAGAGCAACCTGAGGAAGCATCATCTCATACATACCATCCTGGCAGCCTGGGCACAGCTCCCATGGTGTTTTCTGCCTTAAAGATCTCCTGCTGCTTTGAGGCCAGCACCTGCTGGCCAGCCTGCTCTACCTCCCTCAGGGCTGAAGAGATTATCTTATTTTCCTCTTAGGCTGTTTCCTAGGAGCCCTAGCACAGAACGTGGTTTCCTCTGTCACCTACCACTGCAGCCCAGTGAGGCAACCCCTGCTTCCAAGCTTTCCATTGAGGCATTTGAGACAATGGGTCAAACACAGAGAGCAGAGGGACAAACACAGATGAATGGAGCAGCTCATGAGCAGAACAAGCAGTGGCTGGTTTGTCAGCCAGCTCTATATGTGAGAAGAGCTGCGAAGAAGAACAAGAAGCTCTCTCTGAGCATGCTAAGTGACTCTCCCCAACAACACTTATTTGAGAACACAACCATCAGGTGGTGAGGACTGGTATCTAGTCTGCATGTAGGCAGGAGTTTAACAGTCAGGAAGGAGCAAGAGGTGACAGGCAGAGCAGAGAGGCTGGGAAGGCCACCAGCAGGATGACAAAGAGGCAAGGTCTGGTCCTGTGGAGGAAGTGGGTGGCTGCAGTGAGGACAACTAAGCAACAGGCAAGGAAAGCAATGGTGGGAGCAGCATGCTGAATATGCAGGATGTTGGTCAGAAAAAGGGAGCAAAGTGCCTTAAAGGCTGTGGAAGTCAGCTGTGTGGATGGGCATGGATCACTTACAGCGCTACGGTGCAAAAGACATCAGCAAGACGTTGGTGTCACTTGCGGCTGGGTGACACACAGACGACTGGCGTAGGAGATGGGAGATGGTTGTGCCCTGTTGATTGGGTAGTTTCAGCATAATTTGAAGAGTCCAAATTTCAGGTCCTTCTCAGTATCAAGCTGGGCCTATGCAATAACTATTAATGTTGAAAATGGGGGGGCCTCAATTAAATTTGTGAACACAACTGCTCCGTATCAGCCCTGCCGCTTAAGAGCTTGCAGAAAGGAAGACCAATGCCAAGAGGAGGAAGCTAACTGAAGAGGAGAAATAAAGGGAAAGGAAGGGAAATGACAAATGCTTCAATTACCTTTGTACTGTTTTTATGCTCATCCTGACAACCATTTTGGATAGCTCCTTCCTCTACGCTGACATCGCAGTGGGGAGCAAGGGTGGTACTACATGAAGGGCAAGGCTGCAAGGAGACAAAAAGGTTTTAGCCAGGAATGTTCTGCTGTCCTCGCTGTTGTTATGCAATTTATAATTTGGTCCACTTGTATGCTTGTGGTGTGGGTTAAGAGATAAACAAAGCTACAGAATGGGAGGCAGGGAATAAAATTTGACTGGAACAGAATGCACCATTTCAAAAATAAATCACAGATTTTCTGTTTACCAAAGCTAAATCTAATCCAGGGAAGCTTTACTGGTGTAAGCTCACAGATACACTGTCAGCACTGCACACCAGCAACAGGCCTGCCCAAGAAGGACAAAATACTCTTTATTGAGAGGAATGCAATTTGCTTGCTTAAAAACTGCCTGCAAAAGCTGAACGGCCTCACAAAGGAAGAATTAGCACAAAATGCAGACAACACCAGGTCCAAATAAGCACAGAATACCATGATGTATTATGAACAGTACAGGGAAATGGAAAGCAACAAATCTGAAACTAAGCAAAGGAAATTCATTTCCACAGATAGGGCTCTAAGGCAGCTCAGTGGAGCTCAGGCTGCTGTGCAGCGTCAAAGCCAACAAATATCCAAGGAAAGAAGGAAAGCAAAATGATCAGACTTGGAATCATTGCAGGTTATGCAGTTTGGAGACAATCTAAAATGTCACACAGCTTTTAAAACAACCTAGTTCCTTAAGAGTTCAGGTTTTAGAGCTGAAATTCTGGTTCTGGAGGGAATTAACCCCCTGACTTGCAAGTTCTTCACACTTTTCTCCAGTCCTGGCACTGCACAGGCAGGATCCTGCATGGCAGGGACCCTGTGTCTGATGCCACTGGCAATCCCTCTGCTCTGGAGATGGTTTACTGGTATCAGGCTTGCCAGAAGTCTACTAAAGGTTACAGAGACACCAGTCATGAGGAACAGCACACTAAATGCAGCACACTATGCACTAAATGGTGGTAAGTGATCCACTAAGCAGTAGCATCAATTTTCCAATAAGCAACTCCAGCCTTTTGTCCCAAACTCAACACCTCATGTCCATTTTATTTGTCTATTCTGGACTCAGAAGGGATTCCTTCAGTCTGTCATTCTGCTGCTCCAAACACACAACTTCTGCTCCCAGGTTCTCTCTCAATTTCAGAGAGCAGTGGTGGAGGTCTTTTCAGAACTGACTTTGCACTCAAAGCCCCTTTTCCACCTCTGCTGTCACACCTGCAGCATGTTTCATTTTTAGGTGGCTACAGCATGGCTCCTTCTCTGGAGACTTTCCAGACCTGTCTGGATGCGTTCCTGTGTGGCCTACATTAGATTATATGGTCCTGCTCTGGCACAGGGGTTGGACTCCAAGATCTCCAGAGGTCCCTTCCAACCCCTAACATACTGTGATCTCACCCAGCTCACTCTTCCCATGACTGCTGATCCACTTGATCACCCAGCAATGCCTCTCAAAGGCTCCAGGTGGGGTCTCAAGAGAGCAGAGAGGCAGAATCACCTCAGTTGATGAATATGCAAGACCACCTCACACCAGAAGGCAAAAAACCTCACAAAGGAAGCCTGATGCTTGGAGAAGAGGCCCAAGTCCATCTAACTGACCCCAGCTTCTGAAGGCACCACCATTAACCCCATTCTCTGTTGCAGACAGTCACACAGCCTTGGTGCCTGTGTGACCTCAGCCTGATGAATAATGCATGGGTGTGCTTTCAGCAAACACCAAGACAAGCAGAAGCACTTTCTGTTTTCATACCAGGAGATGATTAAAACATTTCAACAACAGCTTATGATTCCCTGTCATGTAAGGGGGTTTATAAAACATGATTGGGAAAATAAAGTGATACCCTACCCACTTGAGCAGGCAGCAGTGTTCTCGTTCAAACCCTCGCTGCTGTTACAGAGTTACTCCCAGTTTGCAGCCTCTGTCTTCACCATTTCAATTACCCATGTGGATTTTATTGCTATCTGTACTGCAACAAGGTTTGCAATTAAATGAACTGCAGATAGACAAGAGGAGAGGGGGAAACACAACTCCTTCCACGGATCCATCACTGTTGCACCCTCCTTCCTGACTTGCCTTGACAGATCTCGTCTGCTGGAACATCCATTCCAAGGCCAAAATGAAGCCATCTTCTGCATCCAACATGGCTACTTCTTCCCATGAAAACCAAAATATTTCAGCTTCCCTGTAATTTTGCCCCACCTACTTCAGACTCCTGCAGAGCTGGAGTCATCTCCTCCCACACTGACACTGTTTACAGCTTTGTATTTAAAACAGTTGCCGTGTAAGTCATGATTCTTTGGCAAATTATTCTCTCCAGTCCTTACCAGCGAGATGCAGGCACTGAAAAACCCAAAAACATGTGAAAAAGAGACCCACTACTTTCCAGAGCTGTTCAGGATCTGTGACTGAATTGTGCAGTTGCTCTTTAAGGGGATTTTTTAACATAGAGATATTTATGCATTTTTCTTAACGCTGCAAGGCTTACTCGAGCACGGCTGGCAAATGGAGGCTCCCTGAAAGCCTCACCCAGCAGCTCCAGCAGAGAGAACACTGCTCTACATCTACACCCCACAGCATGCTGGGGTGGGTGTCCTGTTCAGTATCTTCATCAGTGACCTGGATGAAGGGTAGGAGTGCTCTCAAGACAGTTTGCTGATGATAACTGGGAGGGGTGGCTGACACCCCCTCAGGCTGTGCTGCCAGCCAGCCCTGGCCAGGCTGGAGAGCTGGCAGGAGGGGACCCTGCTGCTCTGGCAGGGGGATTGGACTAGATGATCTCTCAAGATCCCTTCCAGCCCTTAACATTCTGTGAACCTCAGGAAGTTCAGCAAGGACAAGTGTAGGGTCCTGCACCCAGGGAGGAACAATCCCCTCCACCAGAACAGGTGAGAAGTGACCTGCTGGAAACCAGCTCTGTGGAGAAGGTCCTGGGAGTGCTGGTGGACAAGTTACCCATGAGCCAGCAATGTGCCCTCATGGCCAAGAAGGCAAATGGTCTCCTGGAGTGCATGAAAAACAGCAGGGCCAGCAGGTTCTCCATTAGTTCTGCCCTAGGGAGGCCACATCTGGATTCCTGGGTCCAGTTCTGGGCTTCCCAGTTCAACAGACAGGGAAATACTAGAGAGAGTGCAGCAAAGATTACAAAGATGCTGAGGGGCCTGGGGCATCTCTGTGAAGACACGGGGCTGTTGAGCATCCTGAGAGGGGATCTGACCAATGCTGACAGGGCCAGGCTCTTTTAAGAGGTACCCAAGCGACAGGACAAGGGGCAACAGGCACAAACTGGAACCCAGGGGGTTCCACCTGAAGAGAAGGAGAAACTCATTTGGTGTGAGGGTGCTGGAGCCCAGCAGCAGGCTGCCCAGAGAAGTTGTGGAGTCTCCTCTGGAGAGATTCCAAACCCACCTGGCCATTGTGATCCTGGGCAAGCTGCTGTGTTCTCAGCTGCTGTGGGTGCCCCTGCTTTAGCAGAGGGGCTGGACTGGGTGATTTCCAGAGGTCCCTTCCAACCACACCATGCTGGCATTCTGTGATTCTGCATCTGGGAACACCTGTACCTGGCCATCCTGTGAGAAGAGACTCTGCACTGCCCTGCTCTGCTGCATCTAGAGTGGCAGAACACATCTGTGAGTGCTCAGCTTCCTCACTATGCTGCAGGCATCCCGACACCGCCTGTGGCATGCGTTCTGTGGATGCTTACCAGACCGCAGTGAAAGCCGAGTCTGGGCTCATCCAAAACTCACTCCAGCATTGCTGTATTTGGGGCAGGACTATTTTCAAAGAGTTGTGAGGACTATTTTCACAGTTGTGCTTAGGGAAACACCAGCCAGACCTGCAGTGCTCACGGGCATGACAAACCATGTACCTCTACGCATAAACTCGACGCGGCAGCTTTAGCACAACAGTAGACAGGGTATCCAAGGTGGGTGAAATGAAGCTGGCATTTGTCCTAGGTCCTCTCTGGAAGCAGCTTCTTTTAGCTTCACTTACTCAGACAGCTATGTCTGTCCTTCTGCATTGTGCAGAGCATTATTCAGCACTTCAACAGCAATTAAAGCCCAGCCAGGATGGTAAGAACCAGAGCAGAAAGTTGGGGACCAGGCAGAACCAAGCCATCATGGCCAGCAGCACATCTCCACATTGCATGCTGGCTGTGCAGTTAGAGTGGTGTGTCCACAGCCACCCTCCTGCAGAGCAAGGCACACTTAGCTTGCACTGCTTCAGAACACACATGCCACAGCTGGTCCTGAACAGCAGCTTGCATTTGGGACTCAGAGCATTTTAACAGGGAGCACCACAAGTTAACACACAGTAAATGTTTGAGGGCACATCTGAAGTACTGGGTCCAGCCTGGGATCTGTGCTGCCTGGCTTTGAATGAAGAGCTCACCTTAGGTTTGTCTGGGTGTTTGAGAGCCTTTGTGGACTCGCTGGCTTTCTCAGCTGACGAAGCTCCTTGTGTCTTGGCTCCATCTCCAGACTCCAAGCCAGGAAGCAATGCTTGTGAACAGCTGCAGTGGGGCTCCTTCACCTTCTGGCCAGAGATCAGGTAGGTCTTCAGACCTACAGGAAACAATAAAATAACAGTCAGAATGCCTGAAAGGCAATAACAGTACTGCTTTGGACTTCTCAGATACAAAACAGTAACTTATCAAAGCATTATCAAGGCTTGGGAATACAGCAGAGTGGCTGGGAACAATCACCAGGATACAAAGATGCTTTGAGTAACACGATGGCAATCAGGGCTGCCCAACATCTGCTGTCCCAGACACAAGAGACTAACACAGAGCACCAGTCAGGACTGATACATACTTTCTTTGTTCCATTTTCACTCAGATACTTCTGAAAGATAGAACTAAGACTTTGTGCTCATGTCCAGGCTGTGATATGAGCTCTCACAGTAGCACTTCTGGAAAGGCTGCTCAGCCTGCTGTGTTCCTATTCTACTTTTCACAGGTTGCATTGGGTTGGAAGGGACCCTCAAAGATCATCTTGTGCTGCACCCCTGCAGTCAGCAGGGATACCTGCAACTGGATCAGGCTGTCCAGGGATGTGGCCTCAACTGCATCTCTGGGTAACCTGTTCTAGTATTTCCCCAACCTCACTGTGCAGAGCTTCCTCCTGATGTCCAACCTAAATCTGCCTTGCTCCAGTTTCAAACCATTGCCCCTCATCCTCTCACCACAGGCCCTTCTAAACAGTCCCTTCTCAGCCTTCCTGTAGGTCACCTTTAGACATTGAACTGCAGCTCTAAGGTCTCCCTGGAGCCTTCTCTTCTTCAGGCTGAACAGCCCCAACTCTCTCAGTCTGTTTTCATAGGAGAGGTTCTCCAACCCTCTGATCATGTTTGTGTCCCTCCTCTGGACGCACTCCAGCAGGTCCATGTCCCTCTTGTGTTGAGGGCCCCATAGCTGCACGCAGCACTGCAGGTGAGGGCTCAGCAGAGAGGGGCAGAATCAGCTCTCTCCATGTGCTGGCCACACCATTGGCCTTCTGGGCTGCAAGTGCCCATTGCTGGTTCATGTCCACCTTCTCCTCCACCAGCACCCCCAAGTCCTCTTCTGCAGGGCTGCTCTCAAGCTCACCCTCCCCCAGCCTGGATTGATATCAAGGGCTGCCCTGAGCTAGGTGCAGGACCTTGCACTTGGCCTTACTGAATCTCACGAGATTCTCCTCAGCCCACCTCTCCAGACTGTCCCAGGTCCCTCTGGATGGCTGAAACACCAGCCTGTATCCCTCCACCTGCACTCTCCATTTGTCAGAGATGCCAAGAGGCTTGCTCCAGGCTGGTAGCACACTGAGGGAGGAAATGGTGCTTAAAGTGCTAGAAATCCTGGTGGGTTTTCAGAGCTAGAGCAGACTTCACATTTTAAAAGCACAGAATCAATCTCTCTCACACATACACCCACACACGCCCTCTGCAACTGTTGTAAGAATTAAAGCATAATTGGAAAGCAGATCCAGTATTAAAGGCCAGGCTGGTAAATACCATGTTGTATCAAGCTGAGCTGTGTCAAAAACCTGTTCAAAGAAGAAAAGAGCTGAATTTTGCTCAGAATACGCCTTACTTCCTGAAAACTTCGTATTATGATGTTCTGGGTTATTTCTAGGCACAAAGACCAAGAAGGAGCCACTAATCACACTGCTTTCTGCATTCAGCTGAGCTCCCTGTATGGGAAATCTCCCAGTCAGCCAGGCAGAGCTCGGACCTGCTCCAGAAAGCATGGAGGTCATCAGCTCATGGCCCTGACAAGCACTGGGCTGTGGTCTCAGACCCTGCTCTCCAGCCCGATCCAGGGCTGACCTCCTGCTCTGAGGCTCCCAGGGTGGCTGTAAGGTTTCTGTTTGGGTCAGCTGTGCACTCCCCCTCCCTCTGTCTGATTCCTGTCACCCCCTGACAGCCAGACACGTGACTGTCACAGCCATCGACTGTGCCCAGCTGCCTCTGCCCGGAGAGGGGAAGCTGGAAATAAACAGGTCAGGCTGCAGCCCTTGGCAGAGGGCAGGTTCTGCTCCTTAGGGAAAGGTCATTTGCTCACAACCTTCCTTACAGAGAAATCACACTCACGGCCCCTTCTTTTAATGTCACCTGCAACGCAGGCAGGACCTTGTCTGCAACCTTTCCAATACAAAGAGGTGTGTCAGAAGAACACCAGTTCTGCCATTTCTCTGTTTACTCCACTGACAGATGCAGCTCCTGAACATTCAAACCAAGCCAGAGACCTGCATCTATTATTGACTGACTGAGACCTGCCCCAGACTGGAGAGCTGAGCAGAGAGAACCCTCATGAAGCTCAACAAGGGCAGGGAATAACCCCCTGCGTGAGTACAGGTGAGGGGTGACCTGCTGGAAAGCAGCTCCATGGAGAAGGACCTCAGAGTGCTGGTGGACAAGTCCTCCATGAGACAGAAATGTGTCCTTGTGGCCAAGAAAGCCAATGGGCTCCTGGGATACATGAAGAAGAGTGTGAGCAGAAGGTAGAGAGAGGTTCTCCTCTCCCTCTGTTCAGTTCTGGGCTTCCCAGTTCAAAAGAGACAGAGTCCAGTGCAGGCTACAAAGATGCTGAGAGGCCTGGAGCACCTGTGGGGAGGAAAGGCTGAGAGCCCTGGGGCTGTTGAGCCTGGAGAAGAGCAGCCCCAGAGAGGATCTGATCAGTGCTCAGCAAGAGCTAAAGGGGCATGAGAATGGGGCCAGACACTTCTCAGTGATGCCCAGCAACAAGACAAGGGGCAACAGGCACAAACTGAAATCTAAGAGGTTCATCTGAACAGGAGAAGAAACTTGTTTGGTGTGAGAGAGCTGGAGCCCTAGAGCAGGCTGCCCAGAGAGGTTGTGGAGTCTCCTTGTCTGGAGAGATCCCAAAGCCACCTGGACATTGTGATCCTGGGCAGGCTGCTGTGGGGGCCCTGCTTTAGCAGGGGGGTTGGACTCAATGATCTCTAGAGCTCCCTTCCAACCCCACCATGGTGGGATCCTGGGAAATAGGACAAAGAAAAGCCAATGTCCTACTGAATCAGAGCACATGTTCTCTAGGAAGTCAGCAGGGCTCCCGGTGCTGAATGTGAGGCTCTCAGGAAAGCAAATAAGAATAAAATGGGTATTTTGAGAAAGTGTTGGAAAATTAGGAGGAGTAAAGACCTTTGATTGTTACAGAACCTTACTAACATTGTCCACCTAATGCTTTGTTTGTTGTTCAAGCTTTCTTGTGACAGGAAAATTCGATTCACTTTAGTACTCCTTGTGACTTGCTGACGCCTCACACAGCAACTCCTGCCTTCAGGCTGAAACAACAACTCCTCCCTCCAGCCTGAAATGCTTCGGTATTAAAAAGGGGGCATTAATTCAGCAGAACTGCAGTGGTGTAACCAAAACTTGTTATACATGAACATTTCTCCTCCTCCATCTCCAGTGAATCAGTACAATCCACACTGTCATTTTCCATGCAGACGGTGCACAGAGCGAGCAACACTCGCCCAGCCACGCAGCACGTTCGGATCAATTAGCTAACAGAGGACAATTAACCGGATAAGCTGACAATGGAGGAGCTCTTTGATGTGAAAACCAGCAAATGGGGCAATTTGGGGTGCATGTTGCCGTGCAACAACACCGCTGAAGACACAGCGCCGAAGCAAGCGCTACGAGATGCTCGTACAGCTCTTCATAGAAGCTCGCTCTTTCTTCCCCTCCTGTCATTCCCAGCCTCACACTCACGTCCTTCCCCCAGATTTAGGCCAAATAAATGCTGAAAAACAACCCGGCCTCAAAGTGACCACCAGCAGATCCGAGCTCTGGCAGGCTCCATCCTGAAGCACGTTCCTGCTTGCTCCAGAGATGGCTTTAGGAAGCAAAGACGGGAGGGGGGAACTGGCTACAACAACCCATCCCCCAACATACCACTTTAACATATCAAGAATTGTTTTGCCCTGTGGAAAAACCCCATCAGCTCCATGGTGTATCTTTAAGAAACACAAGTCCTTCACTTGTCTCCAAGCTCTGAAAATCTGTAAGCATTATAACAAGTACCTGAGCCAAACCACTCCCTTCTCGAATTCAACCAGCTTACATATTGACATGGTCCTCTTGGAGAAGTGCATTTTTGACAGGATCTTAGACTCATAGAATGGTTTGGGTTGGAAGGGACATCCAAAGGTCATCTAGTCCATCCCCCCTGCAGTCACAGGGACACCCTCCACTATGTCGGGTTGCTCAGAGCCTTTACCAGCCTGCCCTTGAATATCTCCAGGGATGGGGCCTCAACTACTTCCCTGGGCAATCTGTACCAATGTTCCACCACCCTGAGGGTGCAGAACTTGCTCCTCACATCCAATCTAAATCTGCTCTTCTCTCATTTCAAACCATTGCCCCTTGTCCTTTCACTGCAGGCCTTTGCAAACAGTCCCTCTGCAGCCTTCTTGCAGCCCCCTTCAGGTACTGGCAGGCTGCTATTAGGTCTCCCTGGGGCCTTCGCTTTTCCAGGCTGCACAACCCCAGCTCCCTCAGCCTGTCCTTGTAGCAGAGGTGCCCCCAGCCCTTTTACAGAGGGTTTATTAGTCCTGCTACTGCTGAATTTTAGAAACCTTAGGAAATTTCTGCACTTGGCTTCCTTCTTCTCTTTATCAGTGGCATTTCTCTGAACTTATAAAAACAGACAACCAGCCCAAACGCTAAAAAAATACTCCTAGTAACGAGCAAAAAACCCCAAATGCATGCACTCACACACAGATTATTTTCTGTACAACCAAAAATAAACAGAAGTATAAATAAGGCTGTGTATAAACATCCCAGTCCTCAACCTGGTTTTGGTAGCGTGAGAAAACCAGGCTGGTGCGGAGTGAATGGAAAGTTCAGTGTTGAGGGTGCAAGCAGAGCCTGGAGCGCCCTGCCCGAGGGCTGCTGTCCTGCCTGCACCCTGCCAACACCCTGCCTGCACCCTCCCTCACCCTGCAAACTCCCTGCCTCCACCCTGCCACCAGCCACTGGGTTGCTCTGAGCTGGGTCAGGCTGGAAGTGATGTTGCCACCCTTGACAATAGCGGTCTCAGCACAGAAGCAGCATCCCAGGCAATCAGTGGGAAGCCACTTTCTGGGAAGGGATGGGAAAAGGGAGAGAAATATGTTCTGGTCCTTAGGGTTCTTAATTAACTCATTTATTTCCTTCCTTTCAGCTCATTCACTTTCATGATTTACATGAGCAGAGGGCATCCCGCCCTGCACCTTTTCAAGATGGGAGTCTTCTACAGGAGATCTGAGAGATGGGTGATCAATATGAATACTGATAAGCAATTCCTTCATGAAATAGGATTACCAGTTGTGGTCGTTTGAGGCTGTGCCTTTAAGAACAAACACTGCTGGAACACACTGGCTAATGTTTTTGGTACTAGAACCAAAACATTCTGATATTCTAAACGAATTTCATTGGTTGATAAACAAAAATTCAGCTTTAGATTGTGAAGCGGTTGGAAATTTTTTTTTCCTCAGTTCAGTTCGGTTTGGGAGTTGGGGGAGTTTGGTGTTTCAGCCTGTTCTCCCTGCCTGCTTCTTCTGCGAACTGCTGGACTTGGCCTTCAGATAAGCAAACACTAATCCTGCATGGGCTTTTGAAGCTTGCTAACAACTCTTTTCCTTAGTAACTTGCCTTTCTCTCTCTCTAACCCCTTTTTGGGGAAAAAGGGAGGTAAGGGGGGGAGAGAGGGGGTTCCAAAGAGGGGATCCCTCCCTGAGGGAGGGATTTTTGTTGTGTTATTTGTCTTTGCTGTGTATTTCTGTGTATATATTGTAAATACCTGTATATATTGTGTTATATATAACCTGCTTTCCATATATGCTTGTAAATATATAGCTTTTGCTCTTCGACTGAGTTAGCTGTGGTTCCTTACTCTGTGGAGGAGGGAGAGCTAAGCCCTCTCTCAACCTACCACATTTATTGGCGCCCAACGTGGGGCTTGCTGACAAATTAGTTTGATTTATTGCTTGCTTAAGTCGAACGAGCAAACATGAAGGTGTTTTGGCTTTTTGAGCGTCTGTTCTTCTCGGTCTTTGGTGTATTGATCTACAAGTATTGCCTGGGTATGATTATCGATAAGATAGGTAAATATATAATGCAAAAATTATATTTGTGGTTTAAGTACAAGATTCGGCTTCTGTATGATCAGTGCCTGGAATTCTTTTATGTTAAAAAGTACAGGAATGTTACATCTAGCACACTCCCTATTGAGATAAAAGAGTTTAAGATTCCGCTCGGTGAAAGGGTAATTTTAAGTGATGGCTGGGATCCAAAGCTGATTTTCTTGATGTGTGTAGTCCTGCTGCTGGTGATAAGTAATGTGTATTTGCTAGTGACACTGTACCGGGAGAGAAAAGTGTCCAAGGCATGTTTTGTTATAAAACGGAGGGCAAAGAGACGAAAACGCCACCCTAGCTCTGTTTCAGGAACATCCAGTGAGGATGATAATGGAGAATCTGTGTCAGTTAAAGATAAAGCTAAAAAGTCAATCGGCAAGGCAGCTCTGAATAGCAATGGTGATGATTCTGGCAAGCAGCCAGGGGCTACAGTAGCCCCAAACATGGCGGCTCCTGTGTCCCAGGCAGCCACCATTAACGAGGCAAAGTCATTTCCTCCTTCTTCCATGGCAGGAGCGGAAGCGTCCTCCAAAGCAGCTAATCTGTCTCAAAGCTTATCAGCTTCTGATAATAAGGCAGCTGGAAACCCAAACACAGCTCCAGTAAAGCAAGTAGCAGTTTTAACAACAAGGAAGGGTAAGACTAAAGCTGATTCAGGAGCTGACGGGGATGCACAGCAAGGTTCTTCTGCTGGGGAGGAAGAGAAAATCTGTCTTAAAAATATAGCTGAGTTATTGAGATCATCAGAGGATCGAGATGCATCTCTTGGTAGGACAGCAGCTAGTGGTGGTGCTTCTCAGCTTAAAGGGATCCTTGAGAGGTTGCTGGGACCACAAGTTGAGGAACAGGAGGCAGAGGAGCAAGAACAAGATGACATAACCGACTGCTCTTCACCACGTGAGGAGCTTAGAAATGTGAGAAAAGACTATCTCAGAGCAGATAAGGAGCCAGTTCTCGCTTGGCTTGGTAGATGTTATGATACAGGTGCTCCAGCTCTAATGGTTGGAGACAAGTCAGCAGCCCAGCTAGGAACTCTCTCGAAGGATAATGGAATGGATAGACATCTAGGCAAGGCTCTCGGTAAGGTTAATCTGTGGATACGCCTTCTAATGGCGGTTCTCATGAGATACCCTTCCCGAGATGATCTTCCATGGAATCCTAAGCCCTGGACTACCATAGATGAGGGAATCAAGCGTCTGAGAGAATTTGCTGTTAGAGAGGTACTCTATGGTGAACATGAATCTCTGAATCCTGATGATGTTCCTGTAGGAAATGGTCTTACTAAAAAGCTCATCAAGCTTGCTCCTTCCAATTATGCAAACATTCTGGCAAGCAGAATTGTAGCAAGAAATTATGGTGGAGCTCCTCTTACGGTTGGCCAATTCACTGATCAATTGAGACAATTGGATGATAGCATGACACGTGTTTCTTTGGTTTCAGCCATTGAAACTCTGTCTGGAAAACTGGAGAATTGCATGAAAGAGCTGAAGGATGAGTTTAAAAACACCATCTCCCAATTGGCACAAAGAGATGATTCCAATTCTTCCTCCAGGTGGGTACAGGTTTCATCTGTGAGGAATAGACATCCTCCAAGGAGGTCATTCCAAAACAGATCAAACCAAAACAGACCACCAAGGCAGTCACGTAGGACTATTTGGATTACCCTGCGTGATCAGTTTGGTGAGAACATGAACAGGTGGGATGGTCAACCAACTTCTAATCTTTTCAGGAGACTGAGAGAACTGCAAAGTGGCAGAACCCGAGGTAGCAATACCAGAAGGGTAGCTGTTACTTCTACAGTTCCCCAGGACAACTCTAGTAGCTCCAACAGTGGCTCCAGTTCTAACACTGCACAGTGTGCTCGTTGCACCTGTGGACATGTTCCCCATAACTAGGGGTGCCCTGCCTCCCGCCAGGGGGAGGAGAGGGGTAATACAGATAACAGAATCTATTGGGATGTGTACATCCAGTGGCCTGGCACTTCACACTTTCAGAAGTACAGGGCCTTGGTTGACACAGGAGCTCAGTGCACCATATTGCCATCAAATTATCAGGGATCAGAGTCCATAACTATTCTGGGAGTCACTGGTGGATCTCAAGAGTTAAGTAAAGTGGAGGTTAATATAAGCTTAACTGGTAAACAATGGAAAAAGCATACAGTTGTGACCGGACCTGATGCACCTTGTATTTTGGGAATTGATTTTCTGAGAGAAGGGCGTTTCAAAGACCCTAAAGGTTACAAATGGGCTTTTGGAGTAGCTTCTGTAGAAATTGATGGACAAAAGCTGAAACTGTCTGCTAGACCTGAGCTTTCTGATGACTCTGCAGTTGTGGGACAACACAAGATTCAGGACATTAAGTTGCCGGTTGCTTCTCGGACTGTGCATCACAGACAATACAGAACCAACCGTGACTCTTTGTTGCCCATTCAGAATCTGATTCGTCAGCTGGAGAGTCAGAAAGTCATCAGCAAAACTCATTCACCTTTCAACAGTCCAGTGTGGCCTGTGCGAAAGCCGAATGGAGACTGGCGTCTGACAGTGGACTACCGAGCCCTGAATGAAGTAACTCCGCCTATGAGTGCAGCAGTACCAGACATGATGGAACTCCAGTATGAGCTGGAATCCAAAGAGGCCAAATGGTATGCTACCATAGACATTGCTAATGCCTTCTTCTCTATTCCCATAGCAGAGGAATGCAGGCCTCAGTTTGCTTTCACCTGGAGAGGAATCCAGTACACTTTCAACAGACTGCCAATGGGCTGGATCCACAGCTCCAGCATCTGTCATGCAGTAATCCATGATGCTCTGGAGGAAGGTGGTGCTCCAGAACACATCCAGTTCATCGATGATATCATCGTCTGGGGTAAAACTGCTGAGGAAGTCTTCGAGAAAGGTAACAAAATCATGGACATTCTCCTGAATGCAGGTTTTGCCATCAAGAGAGACAAAGTGAAAGGTCCTACCACAGAGATCCAGTTTCTGGGAGTGCAGTGGCAGGATGGACGCCGACACATTCCAGTGGATGTGGTAAATAGAGTCTCTACCATGGCAAATCCCACGAACAAGCAAGAAACTCTACGTTTCTTGGGGATAGTGGGATTTTGGAGACTACACATTCCTGGATACAGTCAGATTGTGAAACCTCTGTATGATGTGACTCGAAAGAGGAACAGTTTCCACTGGGGACCTGAACAACAAGCAGCCTTTGACCAGATAAAGCAAGAAGTAGTCCAAGCAGTGGGTCTGGGACCTGTGCGAGATGGTCCAGACATTAAGAACATTTTGTACACGGCTGCAGGTGACAATGGTCCAACCTGGTGCTTGTGGCAAAAAGCTCCAGGTGAGACACGTGGACGACCTCTTGGTTTCTGGAGTCGAGGTTACAGAGGTTCAGAGGCTAATTACACTCCAACAGAGAAAGAGATTCTAGCTGCCTATGAAGGAGTGAAAGCAGCTTCTGAAGTAATTGGAACTGAATCACAACTTCTCTTAGCTCCCAGATTGCCAGTTTTGAATTGGATGTTCAAAGGCAAAGGTTCCACACCACATCATGCCACAGATTCCACCTGGTCTAAGTGGATGGCCCTGATAACACAGAGAGCTCGAATGGGAAATCTTGAAAGACCTGGTCTGGTGGAGGTGATCTCAAGTTGGCCTGAAGATACCAACTGTGCTAAACCTCCAGAGGAGAGAGTAACTCGTGCTGAGGAAGCTCCTCCTTACAATGACCTTTCTGATGATGAAAAGAAATATGCTTTGTTCACAGACGGTTCCTGTCATCTTGTCGGGAACAAGCGAAGGTGGAAGTCTGCAGTGTGGAGTCCAACACGCCGAGTTGCAGAGGCGAAGGATGGAGAAGGAGAATCCAGTCAGTTTGCAGAGGTAAAAGCTGTCCAGCTAGCTCTCGACGTGGCTGAACGTGAGAGATGGCCAAAGCTTTATCTCTACACCGACTCATGGATGGTAGCCAATGCTCTATGGGGTTGGCTAAAGAACTGGAAAAAGAATGGCTGGCAGAGGAAAGGAAAACCCATCTGGGCAGCTGAACTGTGGCAAGACATTGCTGATCGAATCGAGAGAATTCCAGTGAAAGTGAGACACATTGATGCTCACATTCCCAAGAACAAAGCTACTGAGGAACAGCAGCACAACCATCAGGCAGATCTAGCTGCAAGAGTTTCTCAAGTAGACAAGGACTCTGAACTTGATCTCGACTGGAAACACCGAGGTGAGATATTCTTAGCTCGGTGGGCTCACGATTCGTCAGGACATCAAGGCAGAGATGCAACATACCAATGGGCTCGTGACAGATCCATAGACATTTCCATGGATGCCATCACACAAGTCATCCATGACTGTGACATTTGTGCTGCTATTAAGCAGGCAAAGAGAATTAAGCCCTTGTGGTATGGTGACAGATGGTCCAAATACAGGTATGGTGAAGCTTGGCAGATTGACTACATCACTCTACCACGTTCTCGTTCTGGTAAGCAATACGTGCTTACTATGGTAGAGGCAAACACTGGATGGCTGGAAACTTACGCAGTCCCACATGCAACTGCACGCAACACCATTCTCGGTCTGGAGAGACAGATCCTGTGGAGACACGGAACTCCAGAGAGGATTGAGTCAGACAACGGAACTCACTTCAAGAACAACCTTGTAAAGAGCTGGGCAAAAGAGCACGGTATTGAGTGGATTTTCCATATTCCTTACTATGCACCAGCTGCAGGGAAGATTGAACGCTACAACGGTTTGTTGAAGACCACTCTCAAAGCCATGGGAGGTGGATCTTTGAAAAACTGGGAGAAACATTTAGCACAAGCAACCTGGCTGGTGAACAGTAGAGGTTCAGTGAACCGAGCTGGACCTGCACATTCTGATCTGCTACAGAAAGTAGAAGGTGATAGAGTTCCTGTTGTTAGGGAAAAGAATCTGTTAGGTAAAACTGTTTGGGTATTTTCGCCCTCAGGAGAGGCTAAACCTGTCCGAGGGGTGGTTTCAGCAGAAGGTCCGGGTCACACTTATTGGGTAATGCAAGAGAATGGTGAAATTCAGTGTATTCCACAAAGAGATTTAACTTTAGCTGAGAGAGTTTAATTTCAGAATGTTGTACAGCTACAGCGCGTCCAAAGGAAAGAATCCCTGAGGAATCTACGGTGCACGAACCCTGAGAACCCTGAGAGCCCTGAGTCAACTGAGAGTCCCTGAGTCCCTGTTTCCCTTTTTCTTCGCTTCGTCTGCGGAGAGACAAACTGTTTTCCATTTTCTTGATTTTGGATTTTCTTGGACTTCTGAATCATCTACATCTGAGTATAGCCGGAATGGACGATGAACTTAACTTACGAACTGTAAATATTGTTCTGGATTGGATGGACAGTACGAACAGCCAATGAAATTGTTTAGAAAGGGGTGGACTGTGGTCGTTTGAGGCTGTGCCTTTAAGAACAAACACTGCTGGAACACACTGGCTAATGTTTTTGGTACTAGAACCAAAACATTCTGATATTCTAAACGAATTTCATTGGTTGATAAACAAAAATTCAGCTTTAGATTGTGAAGCGGTTGGAAATTTTTTTTTCCTCAGTTCAGTTCGGTTTGGGAGTTGGGGGAGTTTGGTGTTTCAGCCTGTTCTCCCTGCCTGCTTCTTCTGCGAACTGCTGGACTTGGCCTTCAGATAAGCAAACACTAATCCTGCATGGGCTTTTGAAGCTTGCTAACAACTCTTTTCCTTAGTAACTTGCCTTTCTCTCTCTCTAACCCCTTTTTGGGGAAAAAGGGAGGTAAGGGGGGGAGAGAGGGGGTTCCAAAGAGGGGATCCCTCCCTGAGGGAGGGATTTTTGTTGTGTTATTTGTCTTTGCTGTGTATTTCTGTGTATATATTGTAAATACCTGTATATATTGTGTTATATATAACCTGCTTTCCATATATGCTTGTAAATATATAGCTTTTGCTCTTCGACTGAGTTAGCTGTGGTTCCTTACTCTGTGGAGGAGGGAGAGCTAAGCCCTCTCTCAACCTACCACACCAGTTCAAATTTTTATGCTTCACCTGTATGGAATTGAAACTGTTGAGCCCTCTAATAACAGCAGACAGGGAAATTGCTTTCTCTCCAGCAAATTGAAGATGTCAGACTTCTCACATCTCTATCTAGCAAACTTCAAGTGCTTTTGCAACCCTTCTCAGCAGTGATTCTAAGAGACACCAGAAAGTGGTGGCAGTCTTTCATTCACAGCCTTAGTGATTCATTTAACAATAACATAATCCCACTCCTACTCTATATCCCTGCTCCTTCCTCCACAGGAGTCACCTCACCTTTGCAGCTTTAAGGTCCCCCTGGCGTCTTCTCCAGGCTGAACAACCCCAGTTCCCTCATCCTATCCTCATAGCAGAGGTGCTCCAGCCCTTGGGTCACCCTTGTGGCCCTCCTTGGGACTCACTCCAACAACTCTGTGATCTTATGATGGACCTCAGAACTGGACAGAGTATTGGAGGTGGGGTCTCTCAAGAGGATGCTCAGAGGGGCTGTGATGTCCCTGTAAGGCATCTTTCAGCCCCTGAACTGTCACAGCTCGGGGAGCAGGAGTACTCCAGCAGTTACTGTGCACCACAACTCACTGAGTGTGCTTTGACTTCAAAGCTCAACCTTAGGCTTTCTGGCTTTCAGAAATGCAGGCATGCAAAGGCCTGAAGGTGCATTTTTAATACCAAAGAAGTGACTGCATTGTAATTAGAGTGCCTGGAGAGAAAGCTGCAGCCCAGCAGCTCTGCAACTGGAAAAAAATAGTAATAATTACTTCTTAAAATGAATACATTTCTGCTGGACTCTCTGAAGCAGCTCCTGAGGCCATGTGGTGCCTGAGGCTGTGCCAAGAGGGCACTGCCAGCACAAGGGCTCACAAGACCTTCCTTCCCAAAGGGGCACAGGCAGGCAGTCAAACATCTGCTTGCCCATGTCAAACAGTGCAGAGCTTCCAGGGCAGAACCTTACCAGATCCCCACAAGGCACCATGCCCAGGATGCAGAGCTAATAGCCTGATCTTTAACTGCTACAGGAGCAGCTTCTCCAGCAAGAATGGAAACAACTGCCCACCCCAGCCTGCCCACTGGGCAAAATGGAATTCATCTGATATCCTGAATGTACTATCAGCAGCTGTGGTCAAACACTACTAGACACAGCAACTAAAAAGGTGACTCCTCAGAAAGATCTGAGAGAAAGGGCTGAGTACTTAACTTTGTATTTTGTCTCTTTATGTTCACCCTCTGCTCTAGTGATGCTACAGATGGAGTAGTGGGTCCAGTTCTGGGCTCCCCAGCTCAAGAGAGACTGGAGATTGTCTATGAAGGGCCACAACAAATCTGAGGAGCCTGGAGCATCTCTGTGAGGAGAAAAGGCTGAGAGACCTGGGGCTGTTAAGCCTGGAGAAGAGCAGGCTGAGCGGAGATCTGCTCAATGCTCAGCATTGGGGGCCAAGAAGATGGAGCCAGACTCCTGCCAGTGGTGCCCAGTGACAGGACAAGGGGCAATGGGCACAAACTGGATCCCAGGGGGTTCCACCTGAACAGGAGAAAGTTGTTTGGTGTGAGGGTGCTGGCACCTGGGAGCAGGCTGCCCAGAGAGGTCGTGGAGTCTCCTTGTCTGGAGAGATTCCAAACCCCCCTGGCCACTGTGACCCTGAGCAAACTGCTGTGGGTGCCCCTGCTTGAGCAGAGAGATTGGACTGCGTGATCTCCAGGCAACCCTTCCAACCCCACCACGCTGGCATTCTGGGCTTAAATACAACCTAAACCCCCCATCCATCCTCGTTGAAAAACAGTGGTGGAGGTGCCAGGAAGGTCACATACAACACATCCCACTGCTCTGCTAAGTAAATGGCTACACAGAATGAGGTTAAGAAAAATTGCATGTGGTGGTTTGTTTTTTTTAAGTGTCCTGAAAGTACTTAAGGATTGTCCTGCCATAGTCCTGACTTTCAGCTTTTTATCTCCAGATATCTCAGCAATCTAGCTTGGAAACAAAGCTTGGCTATCTAGCTTGGAAAGCACATCACTATCTTTTATATCAACAGACATTTGCTGCCACTGCAGGACTGCATTGGATGACTTCACACACTAAAAAAAGGGGGGGGGGGGGAGAATTTTCTCTAAGTGGCAGAGCTGGATTTCCAATGAATCAACTTCCACTCTCCAGTGTGTTGAAAGCACTTCCAGCTCACAGTAAACAAAAGAGAGTAACCCAAACTGCCTGGATCCTAACAACCCAGCCTACCTGGGAAAACACTCTGGATGTATGGAGCAACATTTCCTGTGGCTAAAATTAGAAACAGAATTTGTGAGCCAACTTGTTATCTTGGGTCTCTGGAAGGCAGAAACAATGATAATAAGAAACAGACTTTGTAGACTGGAAACACAAAACAAAGCCCAAACCTATCTTCAGAATCTCCAAAGCACAACTGCAAGGAGCCAGAGGAACCAGAGGCATCTCCTGTATTTTGGAAATCCAGCATGTTTCTCATGCCCCTTTTGTCTAGCAAAACACTCCCTTTTGAGCAGCTAATCTCAGACAACAGTGGGTTTGGAAAATGCTGATCAGCAGTGTGTGTGTGTCATGCTGGTGTGCAGCATCTGCCAGGCTGAAGTGGGGAGCCCTGCACCCAAACCCACTAACTGCATTTCTTGCCAAATGGCAGAGATGAAGATGCAAGCTGCTGCTCTATCCCTCTGCAGTCTCTTTCATCTTCTTCTCACCTGTGTGGGATAAAGAAAAGCCCTGAACAAGCAACCTCTGGTGTCCCCAGCATAACAAGGATATGAAGCTGCTGGAGCAGGTCCAGAGGAGGCCACAAAGATGATTAGAAGCTAGAACACCCGGGCTCTAATCATGGGCACAGGCTGAGAGAATTGGGGCTGCTCAGCCTGGAGAAGAGGAGGTTCTGGGGAGACCTTAGAGCAGTCTTCCATTACCTGAAGGGGGCTAAAGGAGAGTTGGGGAGGGACTGTTGATAAGGGCTTGTAGTGACAGGACAAGAGGCAATGGCTTTGAGCTGGAAGAGGGGAGATTGAGACTGGAGATTAGGAAGAAATTCTTTCCTCCAAGGGTGGTGAGACACTGGAACAAGTTGCCCAGGGCAGCTGTGGATGCCCTCTCCCTGGAGGTGATAAAGGCTAGGCTGGATGGGACCTTGAGCAACCTGGTGTAGTGGAAGGTGTCCCTGCCTATGGCAGGGGGTTAGAACCAGATGATCCTGAAGGTCCCTTCCAACAAAAACCATTCTATGAATCCATGAGAAGACACAGGGGAGAACAAGGCCTAGGTAAATTCAGCACAGCCACACAGCTCAGACACAAAGTCTAGCTATCAGGCTTGGCTCAGGAATATATTTACACAGGTATTTTTAAACTCTGTTGGCAAAATGAAAGACAAACTGAGGAGTGAAGCTGTTCCCTACAGCCTGGGGTTCACAACTGCCCTTATTTACCTTTTGCTCCAGCAGCTCTGCTGCTGGCCGTGTGCTGTGGGCCATGGCAAGTGAGTGGCAGAGGAGCCTGCTCCCTGCAGGGACTTGCTGGGCTTTGAACTCATTTTTCTTTAACTGCATACAGCTCACAGCTTGACACCTTAATAGGAAAGAAGAGTAGGTCTGAGTTAAAAGGTAAGCTGGGACTTTTCAGCCTTGCCAGGGGAAATAGTGTGTGCCACAAGGGAAGCCTGAAGTCCAGCAAATTTAGTACCACACTGAAGGTAAAAGACTACCCTCAGGGCTCCTCATGTATCTCTCTCAGGGTTTGTGATGTTCCTGCCTCTAAAGCAAGAAGAGGGCCTAATTCCAGCTCTAAAATAGATGGGATTAACTGGTAAAGATCCTGTCTGGCTTTTACTCCCACTGCTCAGTCCTTCTGGAAACTCTCCTGCAGTCTTGGTCTCTGTAATACCTTTGTGGAAACAAATTCCATGATGCAATTCCATGTCTGAAAAAGCATCTGCTGTTGTCCCTTGGCATTCCTTTATCAGGTATTGATTATGCCTTCATTCTCTGTGTTCCTTTTAGCACCTGGGAAGGGATAAGCCTTTCAAAACCTCAAGGGGACCTACAGGAAGGCTGGGAAGGGACTGTTTAGAAGAGCTTGTTGTGACAGGACGAGGGGCAATGGTTTGAAACCAGAGCAGGGAAGATATAGGTTGGACAGCAGGAGGAAGCTCTTCACAGTGAAGGTGATGAAATACTGGAACAGGTCGCCCAGGGACGTGGTTGAGGCCCTGTCCCCGGCACCATTCAAGATCAGACCTGATGTGGCCTGGCGCTGCCTGCTCTAGTTGGAGGTGTCCCTGTTCACTGCAGCAGCAGCAGATTGGACAAGATGACCTTTGAGGGTTCCTTCCAACCCAAAGCAGTCTGTGAATCTATGAGAGAAAATTAAACTCTTGAAGGGTGTTGGTGCCAAACCAAGAGTCAACCAAGCACAGAGAGGCACAACTTTTTTTTTTTTTTTGGGGGGGGGGGGCGGGGGGAGGGGGGGCAAACTCCTTCAAATTCTTCACATTCCTCCCACAGAATACCTGTTCTGAGAATAGAGCTGAAGAAAAATGAATTAGGCACTGAAGCTAACTATGAATACAGCCCCTTTGGAAGCTCAGTGCCTGGATTGTGAATGAGGTGCCAGTGCTGCAGGACCTGCAGAGAAGCAGAATGATTCCAGCACCAGTACATTCTCTAGTACTGCCCTGCTCACTAGTACATCCCCTGTGAACTGGGAGCCATGGGAGGGAGACATCCAGCCTGCTTTGCACAGCTGCAGCAATACAAAGCAGATGTAAATACACTTCAGCTACACTACATGCCTGTTTTGGCATGCTAGGGACCATTCCTTAACAAAAATGATAAGGTGACAATGCTGTAAAGTCTTTGGAAGACATTAGAGAGAGAGATTCACTTACAGTCTCTTATGTAGGGTGCAGATGTGGGGTTTGGGGAGTTCCCAACTTTCATAATTGTCAAGGAAGTACCTCAAGGCTCAATACCAGATGGTTGAGGTAATAACCAGCCTGAACTTCTGCTCAGCCCTCCACATATAGAGACCCAGCAGCTCCTCTGCAGCACACTTGCATTATGTACATCCCTGTGCTTACAGGGCCAGGCCCTGGTGAGGGCATGGAAGTGAGCAAGGCAAGGGAGGAAGCCTTTGGGAGCAGCTTCCCATCCAATCTTTTAAAGCCCAGCTTTCAGTCAGGCAGCTGGCAGCATTTCCTCGGGGAACCTGCACACATGGGAGGCTCTGACATTCCTGATGGCTCAGAGCACAGCAATCCTTTGAGGACATCTATCACACACTTCCAAAACTTCCTTTTATTATAAGGAAAAAAAAGTGTTTCTTACTTAAAAATACATTTTACTGTGGGAGGGCAAGAAGCGACTGGGAAAACTTCACGGGGGTAGCTCCAAGGCTAGGACTTCAAACCATCTATCTCAGCAGCAGCATTACAAAACAGGGATGTATGGATAGCTGAGGAATTTATACAATCACAGAATAGGTTGGAAACAACCTCTAAGATCATTGAGTCAACTGTCAAACTAAGACCACCACAGCCATCAAACCATGTGCCCAAGTGCCATGCCCACACATTTCCTGAGCACCTCCAGGGACAGCGACTCCACCACCTCCCTGGGCAGCCTGTTCCAATGCCTCACCACTCTTGCAGCAAAGAAATTTTTCCTAATGTACTCCCTAAACCTCCCTTGGTGCAACTTGAGGCCATTTTCTCTTGTCCTATCACCTGATATTAGGGAGAAGAGACCAACCCCCACCTCGCTCCAACCTCCTTTCAGGGAAAAGAGATCAACCCTTACCTTGCCACAACCTCCCTTTAGGGAGTTGTACAGAGCAATGAGGTCTCCCCTCAGCCTCCTCTTCTCCAGACTGAACAACCCCAGCTCCCTCAGCTGCTCCTCATCTTAGATGGGACAATTTTACAGCATCACAAACATTCCAGAAAGCCATCCTATATACCACATGTCCTCCTGCCCACATACTGCCTCCCATACCTCCAGAACTACGGCCGGCCATGCCAGCCTCTGCTGAATACAGGCAGAAACCCATGAATTGAAGACAGAGGGAGGATCTAAATGAAAGTTTTGTCAGCTCCAGGCTCTTGGGAATGGGAATTTATTCATCTGAACCTCAAAAGGCAGAGCCAGATCGAAAGCAGTTAGAAGCTCATTGGAAAGCCCACCCAGGGCCATTTCACTTGGAAGCAGACGATGCCACTTCTGTCTGCGATGGGTATTTTGGAGATGATGAAGAGGGAGCATGCAGGATGCACAGGAGGACTCCACTGAACAACAATAGTCTGATGAAACTGGAGCCTGCTCAGCCTTTGGTAGCAGGGTGAGCTGTTGTAGCTCCCAGTACTTAAGATTTTTTTAATAGAATCCAGACAAGGGCCCAAGCCAATTCAAACAAGACTTCAGCAGCCTCTTTTCTTACACTGCTGCAATCTCTCTGTGTTGACAGGGCCACAATCAGGCAAATTCCTTCCCTCTTGCATAGTGCAGGTAGCCTGCAGTCCACGTGCTCCATCAGCATTTTGTTTAAGCCAAGGCAATCCTACAGCTAATTATGTCCCCAGAGCTGTGTGAGTGCACTGCTCACTGCCAGCCACTAAACCTAAACCCCTGGCACAGCACTGCTGGGCTCCACATGGGGAGCTGTTAGCTATGAGCCAGCAATGTGTCCACAGGGTCAAGAAGGCCAGCTGTCTCCTGGGGTGCCTGAAGAAAAGTTTGGCCAGCAGCTCAAGGGAGGTTCTCCTCCAGGAGGCCAGAGCAGGTCCAGTTCTAGGCTCCCCAGTTTGAGAAAAAGATGAAACTACTGAAGAGAGTCCATGGAGGGCCACAAAGATGCTGAGGGACCTGGAGCACCTCTGTGAGGAGGAAAGGCTGAGAGCCCTGGGGCTGCTGAGCCTGGAGTAAAACAGCCTGAGAGGGGATCTGATCAATGCTCAGCAAGAGCTAAAGGCTAGGGGCAAGACCATGGGGCCAGACTCTTGTCAGGGGTGCCCAGGGACAGGACAAGGGGCAACAGGCACAAACTGGAACCCAGGAGGTTCCACTTGAATAGGAGGAGAAACTTGTTTGGTGTGAGGGTGCTGGAGCCCTGGAGCAGGCTGCCCAGAGAGCTTGTGGAGTCTCCTTCTCTGGAGAGATTCCAAACCCAGCTGGACATTGTGATTCTGGGCAAGCTGCTGTGGGTGCCCCTATTTAGCACAGGGTTTGGACTGGATGTTCTCCAGAGGTCCCTTTCAAGCCCCCTTATCTCTGTGAACTTCTTTTAGTTGGTCACTGCTAAAAAGCAATTACATAATAATAATAAAAAAGCACCTCTGCCATGAGCACAGGCTGAGGGAGCTGGGGGTGTCCAGCCTGGAGAGAAGACTCTGGGTGGGGGAACATTAGAGCTGTCTTCCAATACCTGAAGGGATCCTACAGGAAGGCTGGAGAGGGACTTTTCATAAGGTCCAAGCAATAGGACAAGGGGGAATGACTTTAGGCTCAGGGAGAGTAGGGGTAGACTGAATCTTGGCAAGAAGTTCTTCAGTAGGAGGGTGGTGAGACTCTGGAATAGGCTGCCCAGGGAGATTGTGGATGCCTCCTCCCTGGGGGGGTTCAAGGTCAGGTTGGATGTGGCCTTGAGCAGCCAAGTCTAGTTGTGAGGCATCCCTGCCCATGATGGGGACGTTGGAGTAGATGATCTCTGAGGTCCTTTCCAAGCTGAGCCATCCTAGGATTCTATGAATAGAAGGAATTGTTTGGGAAATGCAAACCACTGGTTCTGCTCTTCAGCTTCCCTAACAAACTTTGGCCAGCTTTTCTCCACCCCTGCTTATTTGCACCGAAGCATCTTAATAGCGGGCTGGGGCATCTTAGTAAAGGACACTTTGCCAGGAACCCTACATGCTGAATCAAAAAGGAGACAGCAATGTTCAACAGAAAACAGTTTGTGCAATTTCACCCAAGAACTTTTCCTGAGGTTACCTCCAGTCACACTTCATTAACCTGCTTAGCCCAAGTCATAATCAGAGAACAGAAAAGATTTGTCCTGAAGGCATCAAACTGAAGAAGCACATTTGCATATCATAGATAACTCCTGCATTAAAAGCAAGAGGATAATCAGTTTTTTAATCACTTCTCTACCAAAGTAAAAGAAAAGGTCATCATTTCTTCACCTGCATTAATGTTTACCTCAAGTGCCTGTTAAATACATTTTGTTAAATCATTTAATAATCACTTTTTTTTTTTGCCCCTCAACCAAGCCCTGTTATTCATAGATTCACAGAATGGTTTGGGTTGGAAGGGACCTTCAAGACTATACAGTTCCAGCCCTCCCTGTGCCATGGGCAGGGACACCTTCCACTAGACCAGGTTGCTCATGGCCCCATCTGACCTGACCTTGAACACCTCCAGGGAGGGGACATCCACAGCCTCCCTGGACAATCTGTTCCAGCGTCTCACCACCCTCAGTGGAAAGAATTTCTTCCTAATCTCCAGTCTCAATCTCTCCTCTTCCAGCTCAAAGCCAATGCCTCTTGTCCTGCCACACCCCTGCCAAAAGTCCCTCCTCAGCTCTCCCACAGCCCCCTTCAGATACTGGAAGGCTGCTCTAAGGTCTCCCCAGAGCTTCCTCTTCTCCAGGCTGAACAGCCCCAACTCTCCCAGCCCGTCTTCACAGGGGAGGTTCTCCAGCCCTTTGATCACCTTTGTGGCCTCCTCTGGACCCACTCCAACAGTTCCATGTCCCTCTTGGTTTTGGGGCAGCAGAACTGGATGCAGTGCTGCAGGTGCAGAGCAGAGGTGCAGAATCACCTCCCTTGTCCTGCTGGTCACACTCCCCCTGATGCAGCCCAGCACTTGGCTGCCTTCCGCGCTGCCAGCAACGTTGCTGGCCGGTGGGGAGTTTGTCATCAGCTGACACCCTCAAGTCCCTCTCCTCCAGACTGCTCCTGAGCCACTCCTCACCCAGCCTGGATCGGTGCTTGGGATTGTCCCAACCTAAGTGTAGGACCTTGCACTTAGTTCTTCAGACAGAACCAAAAAGGTACATAGTGTGGACCAGCAAAGATGCTGCTCCTCACGGGGCAGACAGCCTGGACCTGAGCCAGAATATTTCACCATGGCAAAATCCAGCAACCCCACTGCCTGCACGGCTACTGATGGGAACCCTTCAAGCATCTATCTGCTACAAGCAAGCAGATAAGGAGAGCTGATGTGGGGTTCAGCCAGTTCGTAGCTCCCCTGGCTCTGTGTCCCGTGCAACCCGAGCAGGCAGCCGCCGTGAGCTGGGTTGTTATCCAGGACCTGGGCACCGCTTGTTTACATGTGGTCAACAGTACTGAAAAAGAAAACTAATGCAAATACAACTGCTGCAGGAGGCACTTCAGAACAACAATATAGAGCAGTAGTGTAAACACTGGTGAGGTGGTGAAGGAGAAATTCCTGAGTGCAGCCACCACCTAAGTATGCCTCACTGTACAGTGGTGCTCTTAATGGGCAAAGGCCAACCACAGGGTATTCGCAGTGTCTGGGGCACAAAAGAAAGATTAATTTGAGAGAACAGCTGTCTTCTCAGTTTATTTCCCCTCCTTCAGTAAGATGTATAAACAAACAGCCCCTCCCCAAAACACCAAGAATTTGAAAGTCCCAAACCAAAGCTAAAAATTGAATCTTTCCAGGACTGTTTATTCACACAGTCAAAACGTCTCTGAATTTCCTTCCATTTCCCCCATGGCTAACACTCAGGCAACTTCTAGTCCCAACATGACACATGAACCTTCCTCTTCACAAGACAATCAGTTTAGGACTCCAGGTCAGACCCACATTATGGATCCCTTTTACCTGAGGCACAGCATTAAATCCACCATGGAGACAGCCACATGGAGCAGCCCCTCAAAGACACAGAGGCTCCTGTGATGTCTGGATGCCAGATGCCACCTGTCCCCCACCCCAATGCAGAGATGGAGGTGGGGACTCAGCAGAGCAGAGGGGCAGAATCCCCTCCCCATCCTGCTGCTCTCCCTGCTTTGGATGCAGCCCAGCACACAGCTGCCTTCTGGGCTGCCAGCAACCACTGCTGGCTCACAAAGAGTTTATCATCAACTTGACACCCCAAGTCCTTCTCCTCCACACTGCTCTTGAGCCACTCAGTGCCTCAAGTGACATAAACCAGACATGGGTAAAAAATAGGGGGGGGGAAGAAAAGCAAACCAACCAGCATTTTTGCTGTTCCTAGGTCTGAATATTCCATAAATTAGCTACTATTTTCCTCTGTATTTGCTCCAAACCTAGCAGCCTGCTTCATACCAAAGCAAGACCCCCAACCAGCAGCTCCTCCATCAGCTCACAGCCCAGATCTGATATTTTTTTTCCCATCTTTTCCAAAAACATTCTCAGACTTCATGCTAATAACTAGCTGATTACATTGCAAACTTCCCTCAGGCTCAAAGTTATTACTGGGGAGTACAGGAATGTGTCTGGAATGCAACAACAACCGGGGTGAAAAATCAGTGGGCTCCGAGCTGGTATAAATAGATGGTTCACTACGGAAACTCATCTCCTCTCAACAAACCAAGCCCAGGAAATGGTGGCCCACTCTCTGCTGGAGTTAATCGACTGCTGAAGTGATTCAGCCACTTTCCTAGCTCTTAGGAAGAGACATCTTGTATCTACACAAAATCCACTATAAATAAAGCTTCTACTATGCTTGCATGCTAGGTCGCTAACAATCCTGAGTAATCTGTTGACAGTAGCTTCAGGGTATGTCAAATACTTCACATTTTGGAAAGAAACAGAGGAAAAGTTCTTCTCATGAAAGGTTTTTCTTATGGTTAAATGATAGCATCTAACAGGTTTATCAACAGAAAGTTTTTGTTATGAAAACTGACTTTAGCCCATGCAAATTCTTGCATCACCCTCCACCTTCTAGTGCCCAGGCACCTTCAGGCAGGGAGTTAAACCCTGGAATCAGCACACAGAGCTTGAAGGTCTCCAGCCTCTCTGGAGCCTCTCTCTGCAAAGGGTGCTGCAGCACAAGGAAGCAGCCCTGCAAGGTACCTATGGAAATGAGGGGATCAGTCCTCCCAATTTGCTTTTTGGGCTTTGTGCTGGTGTGCTGCACCAGTGGAACTTAAATCCCTCCTTGTTTAGACGTGGAGCTAGTCTTAGCCACTTTGACACCAGGAAAAATAAAGATCCCATTTCAGGTCTTCAGATGTGAAAACTACACCTGCACTGAAGCCATACCTGTAAAAACCACTAATATTTAAAAATCAACCCAGAAACTAAAAATCAAGTGAAGTAAGGAAAAACCTTTTCACTGTGAGGGCGACAGAGCCCTGGAGCAGGCTGCCCAGAGAGATGTGGAGTCTCCTTCTCTGGAGACATTCAAAACCCAGCTGGATGTGTTCCTGTGTGACCTACTCTAGATGATCCTGCTCTGGCAGGAAGGCTGGATTAGATGATCTTTCCAGGCCCCTTCCAACCCTTGTAAAAGCACAGACACAAAAGAAACAGCTCCTTTCCACCACCCCCCCCAACTCTAAAAGGCTCTTGGCAAAGCTGAAAGAAAGCCAACAAAGGCTAAATCTTTCCCCACCCCCTACACTTGCTTCTCTGCTGCTGCTCCTGCCAACAGAACTCTCTTAGAATTGGAAGGGGCAGTCCAATTTCTCTGTATTTCTACCAATCATTCATCTAACATTGCCTTTCCTGATATATTTGAAGATCTGAGCATTCAAAACCAAAATTCCTTAATGAAGAATGAAGTGTTTTGTGGGATTACTTTTCCCCCGAGGTTAGGGATCAAGGTTTCTGAGAAATATGATGAATCACAGTGGTTTTAGCTTAATCATCATAAAAAATGGGGGCTGTTTAATCTGATAAAAGCAATTCTTCTTTCAAAAGTATCCAAGAAACACTCTGAACTTGTTTGAATGAGAAAAGAGATTAGGCTTTTTGTTACCCTCACAATTGTTGATGTTTTATGTAAAGAGAGCATTTTATAACCAACTGCTGACACCTTAGTTGCATCCTGAGCTAACCAGGCTCCTGCTGCTTTAGAAGCCACAGCACATCCAGGGATGCATTCCTCTGTGACCTGCCCCTGGTGATCCTTCTTTGGCAGGGGGTTGGATCTCCAGAGGTCCCTTCCAATCCCTACCATTCTATGAGTCTACAGCACAGCAAGGCAGCTGCAGAGCACAGAGAAGAACTGGCAGTGTTAAACTCACCCTTCAGTTTGATGTGTCTTCCTCCAAGGAAACCAAAATGAAACCACCAACAGAATCAAATTAAAGACACTGAAATCATGAAATACATAGAACACATAGAACACATAGAATAAACCAGGTTGGAAGAGACCTTCAAGATCATCGTGTCCAACCCATCAACCAATCCAACACCACCTAAACAACTAACCCATGGCACCAAGCACCCCATCAAGTCTCCTCCTGAACACCTCCAATGATGGCAACTCCACCACCTCCCCAGGCAGCCCATTCCAATGGGCAATCACTCTCTTTGTATAGAACTTCTTCCTAACATCCAACCTAAATAAGCGTTGGTGAACGGCAAAAAGCAGGGAGGTTTTTTTGAGGCATTTTGGGTTTTTGTGTGAAAGAGTAGATGCTGATGGGTGCTTCTTGGCACAGTCTTTGTATTCATCCTGTTTAGTACAAATAATTTGCTAAATAGCACAGTAATGGCTTGTTAAGCAAAGTTTCTTAATTTCTTTAAAGGCTGAGCAGAGCAACAAGGTCACTGGTTTTGAGCAGAGTGCATGACTGAGGGGTGAGTTCACAGGCTGTTCAGTGCACATATTCAGAGAATTCCAGTATGGTGGGAGTTGGAAGGGACCCTTGGAGATCATCCAGTCCAACCCCTCTGCTAAAGCAGGGCACCCACGGCAGCTTGTCCAGGATCACAATGGCCAGGTCAGTTTGGAATCTCTCCAGAGAAGAAGACTCCACAACCTTTCTGGACAACCTGGGGCAGTCTCACCACCCTCAGTGCCAAACATTTCTTCCTTCTCTCCAGTCTGAATCTTCCTCTTTTAGTTCAAACCATCACCCCTCATCCTGTCACAAGAGGCCCTGCTCAAAAGTCTGTCTCCAGCTTGCTGATCAACCCCTTTAAGCACTGAAAGGCCACCAGGAGGTCTCCCTGGAGGCCTCTCCAGGCTGAACAACCCAAACTCTCTCAGCCTGGCCTCACAGCAGAGGGCTTCCAGCCCTCATGTCATTGCTGTGGTCTCCCTTCTGGCCCCACTCCAACAGGTCCTTGTCTGTCCTGTGCTGAGGACTCCAGAGCAGGCCCCAGCACTGCAGTTTTTGCTTCACTTGAGACAGTTCCCTAGACTAGAAACCTCCATCCATGTCTCTCAGGAAAATGAAACTTCAACGTGCACAGCATTCTCCCCCTGCAGAGCACAAAATCCAGCCTCCAACAGCCTTGTTGTGCTAAACCCCTAACTCAATGGTTTTTTCCCTAGTCCAAGCAAGGACATTTCTATTCCTCATTGATCCAGGCCACTGGAATTTCATGCAAGAGTTCACTTGGGAAACTGGAACAAGAGCATATAAACTTACAACTGGGAAAGGAAATACTTCTGTAATAGTTACTGGAGGGCTCCACTGAGTCACAGCCATTGACCAGCAGCGTTACACAACAGCTGGGTGTCCTCTTCATAGAGTCCCAAGAATATGTAGAATATGGCAATCATGGAGTGTTTCTTAAACAGAATTTCTCATCTGCAGCATATACAATTTTATTATTATTTTTCCTGAATTTATGAAGCTGCCACAGTCTCAAGGAGCAGCCTCTGGTTGTAAAAGGAGGTGTGCTTTTCATCTTTCATGTCAGAAGCATAAAAGTTGTTTGCTTTAGAGGAAAAGTGATTATTTTAAGTCTGCTCTCCTATTAGCACCAGAGCACAAGCAAAGCATTTGTCTTTCCAGCTGGAGCAGCGTGGTGCACTCAGCCAGGGTAGCTGGGCTGTCTCTCTCAGGCAAACCAGAAAGTGCAGAAGCCTGGAGGGAAAATAATAATAATTAAAAAAAATGTCTTTTGGTGTGGAGCCTGTGTTGCTTTCAGATTGCCACTTTATCTACTGCAGGGTACAGCAAGTCCAGGAAAAAGATTTGCCAGCTCGCAGAGGGAACTGTTGTGAGGACTATCACAACAGCAACGCTTTGTTCGAGATAACGAGGTGATTTCAGGAGTTCAGCTAAGGGACCCGAATCAACATCAGAAACCCAGCAAGAGCTCACTGGAAAAAAACCAAACAGAACAACTGCTGCTCTCAAATGCAAACAGATAAAACCACTGGGTACTGAAGTAAGGCTGAGCCCATTTTCGCCTGATGAGTGCTAGGCAAGGATGTTGATCCCAAAGGACAGGAGCGTGCAACACAGAACCTGCCCGAGAAACCAACCCTTCTAAAATGCTTCTCTTTTTACTGGGAAAAGAAACAGAGGACAGCATCTTCTAGTCCAAAACAAAGAATCCACTGACCTCCCCAATGGCTCCTCATCACCTTTATAATCTGTGACAGAACGTGTAATGAGAGCAGCACCCTACACTGTGCCTCCAGCACAACTCCTCGCATTCGATGGCATGCTGGGAGAAGTCAATAGGCTGACAGATCAGGCTGCATGCAGAGGGACCTCAGCAATGAGGGCATGCCAGTGAGCACTGTGGATGGCACTGTTTAGTTCGGGGCTCCCCAGACTAGGAGTGTGACCCAAGACAGTGAAGTGATGCCAGGGAGGGCCACCACAAGGTTTGGGTGGCTGATGCACACAGAGAGCCAGGACAGAGAGGGGGTTTAGCAGCTTTGAGAAGACTAATTATGAAACAGCAGAGCCAGGCTCTTCTCAGAGGTGCACAGTGACAGGACAAGATACTCTGGGGACAAGTTACACCTCGGAAGACTGACACCAACAAGTTCTAGTTACAACCCTTTGGAGCAGAGATTTGGACCAGTACCTGAAGGGGGCTGAAGGAGACCTGGGGAGGGACTTTTGACAAGGACTTTGAGTGGCAGGACAAGGGACAATGGCTTTGAGCTGGGAGAGGGGAGATTTGGAATGGAGATTAAGCAGAAGTTCTTCCAGAGAGGGTGGTGAAGCACTGGAACAGGTTGTCCAGGGAAGCTGGAAGCGTTCAAGGCCAGGTTGGATGAGGCTTTTAGCAGTTCAAAGGTGTCCCTGCCCACGGCAGGAAGGTTGGAGTGGATGGTCTCTAAGGTCCCTTCTAATCTGAGCCATTCCATGAACTTTTAGGGAGAGAGCACAGAAAGGAGATGAGCAGTTTCAAGTTGTCTTCATCTCTGCCAGCAGCAGCTTCAACCACATCCTGGATATTCCAAACCCAAATTACTCCAACACCTTCCTTCGGCCAAGCACACTAATTTTTCTCTCATCATCTAACAAGTCCCGAGCTCTCACATTCTCAACAGCTCTTCAGTACCAGTTAACATGATGAATAAAAAATATGCAGCATATTGAATTAAGAAAAAAAAAAGCTGGGAACAGCTCTGGCAGCTCTGGATCTGCCGTGCAGATTTCACTCCCCTCGCGCAGCGAGGCAGAGCGTTCCTGCCGCCTACTCTCCAGTTCAAGAGAACACGAAGCTCCTAGCAAGCACCACACTACACATTTCCAGGTTGAGGGAGTGTCCAGACCACGATTTAATGGAATGTGACTCCCAATTTTCACTCTTCATACATATCTCCATAAACCTCCCACTCCCACCACAGCAATATTCATTGGGTAAAGAATCATGGAGTGGTAGGGGTTGGAAGGGACCTCCAGAGATCATCCAGTCCAAGCCTTCTGCCAGAGCAGGATCACCTAGGGCAGGTCACACCAGAATACACCCAGAAGGGTCTTGAAAGTCTTCAGAGAAGGAGACTCCACAACCTCTCTGGGCAGCCTGCTCCAGGGCTCCAGCACACTCACAGTAGAAAAGTTTCTTCTCACGTTGAGATTGAATTTTCTGTGATTGAGTTTATGGCCCCTGCCCCTTATCCTACCACTGGGTATCACTGAAAAGACCTTGGCTCTATCCTCCTGACAGCCACACTTCAGCTGTTTGTAGACATTGATATGGTCCCCTCTCAGCCTCCTCTTTTCCACACTGAACAGCCACAGGTCTCAGCTTTTCTGTGTGAGAGAGATGCTTCAGTCCCTCAGTCATCCTCACAGCCCTCTGCTGTATTCTCTCCAGTAGATCCCCCTTCCTCTTTAACCGAGGAGCCCAGAACTGTACACAGTATTCCCGGTGTAGTCTGACTAGGACTGAAAACAAGTGGAGGAGAACCTCCCTCGACCTGCTGGCCACACTCTTCTTAATGCCCCCAAGTATACCATTGACCTTCCTGGCCACCAAGGCACATTGCTGTCCCCTGAATAACTTCTTAGCAACCAGGACTCAAGGTTCCTCTCTGTGGAGCTACTCTCCAGCAGGTCAGCCCCTCACCTGTCCTGAAGCATGGTGTACTCCTCCCCAGGTGCAAGACTCTGCACTTATCCTTGCTGAATTAAGAATTCAGTTGTTCTATTTAAATAGGTTTCCTCCAGGAACTGGCAGCAATTTTTGCGCACTGGGGGGAACACATTTTTAAAAGAAATCAAAAACAGGGAAGGAGAAAACTGCAAGCTGAAGTCATGTAAAGCCTTCACAGCAAAATCATTTTGAATTCACATTTAATTGGAATATAGCAGCCTAGGAAATTATGGTTCTGAACCACAAACAAGCGAGGGAATGTTTGGTAACCCCAAGCGAAAATCCCCTGGCCTCTCCAGCAGCACAGCTCCGGCCTGAAGCTTTCCATCTATTTATAGACCTGGGGCACATATCACTACAATGGCTGATTGTGCTTTGCAGCTGTTTTGTATATCTAGAAGGGCAGGAAAGAACAGATTGCACTTTGATCTTTTCCCTTTTTTGGGAGTATTAAAACAACAACCAAAAAATGTCATCCGACGAGGGCTCGATCGTTGTGAATCACAAGGGCAGGATGCCTGCTCCAGAGCCACAGCTCACACTGACCACAGAGGAGCCAGAGCGAAGACGTTCGATTGTTTACCATCACTCCAAACACAGGCTGCTGAAAATGTTTATTCTAGAGGCATGCAAGCTATTTCACCTACCATGGAAGCACATGCCAAAGCTCATTACAGGAGCCTTCACACACCAGAGCATCTGTTGTTAAGTGACACACAGATGAAATGAGGATTCAGCCTGACTGGAACTGCAGCAGAAATTGGAGTTTCTCAGGTAATAAAAGATACTCAGCGTTTGCTCAACATAGCCTTCTGGGGTAGGAATTAACTACATGCAACCTGGAAAACCTGTTGGGATTAAAGCTTTATAAATGACCCTCATTTACTGGAACTCACACTGCTAAATACATATATAAAGAAACATGCATCACTGATGGAAGTCAAATCAGCAATTCTCACCTTACCAAGCTGGCTGGCCCTTGCTGAGCTTTGAGATCAGGGAAGGAGCTTCTGGCCACTCTGTGGAGACACTGTGTGTCTCTCTCCAGCATTTAAACATGCTGATTCTCTACAAATCTGAGAGCTTTAGCAATGAAAAGGAACTAAGCCTAAAGCAAGCATCTTCAAAGACGTGACCATACCATAGCCAGCCTCCCTGACTATCACTGTTAAACAGTTACTGACAGGACTGACCAGCTGCAGCAGATCTTCATGTGGGATAGAAACACAGAGCTAGAACACCTCCACCAAGGTCTGGAGTACCTCTCCTATGAAAATAGGTGGAGGAAGCTGGGGTTCCTGCTCTGGGGGGACCTTAGAGCTGCCTTCCGATATCTGAAGGGAGCCTACAGAAAGGCTGGAGAGGGACTTTTCATAAGGGTGTCCCTGGAAGTGTTCAAGAAATGTGTGGACATGGCACTTCAGGACATGGTTTAATGGCCATGGTGGAGTCAGGTTGATGGTTGGACTCGATGATCTCAGAGGGCTTTTCCAACCAAAAGAGATTTATGATTCTACAGTCACATTTGTGCTGTTCTCAGTTGCCTCTCCTGCTTCCGTGACAACCAGGTAACTTAAATGGAAGCAGTCATCCTTAATCCACCACTCCTTCTTGCTGGGCCTAGCTAGTGACACAAAAACACCCTCACCATGTCCATCTTGAGGACAGTCAGGTAGAACCAGGAGTTGTGTGGCCACCGTCCCTGTGTTGCTATGCAAAACTCATCCTGTAAGGGGCTACTTGGAGCAGTGACCATGAAGGCTGCAGGTGGGTTAGAACCACCTATGGCTATGAGCTGCCAGCAAAGGAAGCTTACTGAAGAAAGTAATGCAACACAGCACATCACTGGGGGAGAGCTCGTGGTCCTGGGAAGGAGTCCCCAAACCACAGCTTCAAAGGATGACTCAGAACCAGCAGGCAGGATTAGAGAGGGAACAGACAAGAGGAGGCGTGAGCGGACAAGGACAGCAGCAGCAGCCATGGAGACGAGGAGAATTAACATTTAGAACTGTGCCTGTGACTGGCAAACTCAATCTGCTTGGAGCAAGCCACACTTCAGAAAAGCAAGAAAACCCTCAGAAAAGCTCCAGTGTGTTCACATTCTGCAGTGCAATCCAAGCCTGGAGTGGTGCATTTTCAACTCAGTATTTTAAGAACTCGAATCACAGAACGGTAGAGGTTGGAGGGGACCTCCAGAGATCAAGTCCAAACCCATGGCCAAAGCAGGACCATCCGGGGCAGATGATACAGGAATGCATGCAGGTGGCTTTGGAAGCTCTCCAGAGAAAGAGACTCCACAACCTCTCTGGGCAGCCTGTGCCAGGGCTCCAGCACCTTCACATCCTGTTCAGATGGAACTGCCTGGGTTCCAGCTTATAGCTGCTGCAATTCAGAGAGCTCTCTCACACTACTCCTTCAGTAGAAACACAGTTTACATACAAAGCACAAACTTTCTACAGCAGCTTTAGCTGTAGGTATCAATGGAATTCCACAGGAGTGCTACCTGTTACCACAGCAACTCCTTTCCACAGAGAGATGCCTCTCTAGTATTAGTTCTGAAGTTAAACATTAAGTTCAAGTGTCAGGTTGGCTTAGGCTGGGTTAAACTTCAGCTGCAAGTAGCATACAGCTGTTGTGCAATGTCAAGGCATGCTAAAAGCTTTCATCTCGCTGGTTTTGTGCCCACATGGAAGCCAGCCAGTCTTAATGACACAGATAGGATACAGTAAAGCTTGTGTAATTACTGCTAAAGACAAGAACTCTGCTGAAGCAACACGGGATCTTCTTCAATCTGCCAGAGTGAGAAATCCAGAGAAGAGTCCCTCAAGTGAGGCTCTAGGACAAGGTACTTCAAGAGACAAGGTACAATACCTCGCTCTTGCAAAACACGAGTGCTAAAGATCAGCTTCCAAAGAGGGAGGAAACCCAAACTCTGCTTGCCTGGGGAGATGTGATAATTAATTAGCTTGATCCATAAGGAGCACCACTAGTGCTCCCCCAAAGCAGCTTCCCCAGTGAGTGCTGCCCACCCAGCAGCCTGGGCTTTCAGCTGACCCACCGCTGGTACCTGATGAAGCAAGCTCCTGCTGCCTGACCACCTTCTTTAGTTTTGGATTGAACAGCTCCAAATCCAGCCTGGAATATGGATACACCCCTGGGAATGATAAACCTCACTGACTGTGCATTTGTGTTTGCTGACAAGCAGATCAGACCTTCTCAGGAGAGGAGTGACAAACACATCAGGAATCTGAGGCACCACAGATGACCAAGAAGTGTTAGTGAGCAGTTTTAGCTCTACTTTCCAAAATACGAATTCAGCTTGGGGAAAATTTGAACTCCTTACAACTCTCTGAAAGGAGACGGTAGTGAGGGGGGTGTTGGACTTTTCTCCCTAGTAGCAAGTGATAGGAGAACAAGAAATGGCCTCAAGTTGCACATGGGGAGGTTTATGTTGGGTATTAGAAGAAAATTCCTCACTGGAAGAGTTCTCAGCCACTGGAACAGGCTCCCCGAGGAGGTGGTGGAATAGCTATCCCTGGAGGTGTTTCAGAGAGGCAGAGATGTGGTGCTGAGGGACACGGTTTGGCCCCAGCCTTGGCAGAGTTAGAGAATGGTTGAACTCAATGCTCTTAAAGGCCCTTTCCAATCAAAAGGACTCTGATTCCATTCTGTGATTTTAAACCCCCACCATTTCAAGGAGCCGTGGTGCAGCCTACCAGAGCCCTCCAAATAGTTTTACAATTGAAACATTACACACAGTAACCGCTATTTATACTCCGATATGTCAACCTTAAATATTTACTTTTCCACTCACTCAGTTTACATTATGCCAACAGAGCACTTTCTTGCATCATTTAAAGAGCTCATAGAAACGTAAAAGTCTCAGAGCAGTAAGGAAAAGCATTATAAAATCATTCACATTAAACTGTGAGGAAAACAAATCTTTGCTACCTCTTCTCCCAAAACTGAGCTTAATGCAAAGATTCACTGTTATGCCAAATAATGAGCTTGTTTGCTCTGTTCCTCCTGATAAAATAAAAGCTCTTTTTTTGTTGTTTTTTAAAGCAAAGCAAACTGGTTTGAACTTTAAACCTCTGTCTACGCTTTGCAAGGCAACCATTCATCAGTCGGCAGCATGATGTGATCCCCCTGCCCCCTGGGCTCTGAAAAGCCAACAATTCTGGTTAAGAGCAAGTAAATGTTTATCTGCACCTCACAAGCTGTCTCAGCACTTACTGGACATCTTTCCCAGAAAGCAAAGGCATTGGGCAGCTGTATTTTGACACGAAATGCTGCTTCCTTTTATGGCCCATAGCTGGTGGTTGTGGTCTATGAAGGCAGGGAGCACCCCATCTTCAATCAAACAGCACTATGAGCCCCAGGTAAGCTGTGCTTCCCATAGGCATCCCAGTTCTTCCCTTCCTAGAACTCACAGAACCATAGAATTCTTCCAGTTGGAAAAAGACCTCTAGGATCATTGAGTCCAAATGTCAAACTAAAACCACCATGGCCATTAAACCATGTTCCCAAGTGCCATGGCCACATGTGCCTTGAACACCTCCAGGGATGGTGACTCCATCACCTCCCTGGGCAGCCTGTTTCAATGCCTGACCACTCCTGCAGGAAAGAAATTTTTCCTCATCTCCAACCTGAACCTCCCCAGCACAATTTCAGGCCATTTCCTCTCATTCTTTCATTTGTTCTGTGGGAGAAGAGACCAACCTCCACCTGGGTCCAACCTCCTTTCAGAGAGTTGTAGAGAGCAATGAGATCTCCCCTCAGCCTCATTTTCCCCAGGATAAACCACCTCAGTTTTCTCAGCTGCTCCTCACCAGACCTAATCTCCAGACCCTTCACTAAATTTGTTGCCCTTAAATTTGCAAGTGCAGAAGAGATGCTCTAGTTAGATTACTGCATTATTTGCTCCCCAGGTTGCTTACTGTAAATCACATAAATCCAGAGTGGAAAGAAGCTGCTTGGATTGAGGAAGGTTGAAGGACGCTTCACAGACCACCTGAATCAGGCTCCTTGCTTTTATAGGACCCCCCACCCCCACCCCAGGGGCTCAGCTGCTCCATCTCTTGTCTGCCGTTTGCATCTTTACATTTTCAGGTTACTAAAAGCAGCTAGAACAGGTGTTGGAGAATGAATGGCCTGGAGACTCAAGGCCAGTCCAGCAGCTCTGTGACTGTGGAATATTCCAGATCACAGCCCATGTAAAATTAAAAGGATGCCTCTTTTCAGTCAAGTTTTTGGCTGTTTCTTTGGGAATCCCATCCTGATGGGCACATTAACTGGACAAGTGCAAGGAAGAAAATGAGAGGCCAGAGGAAGTAGGAAACCCTGGCAGCAGATCTGCTGCAGACCAGCAAGGTATTCCTGTCCATCAACAGATCTGCTGCACAGGTTTCCAGCCAGTCCCAGCTAGGGACTCCCATTACTTCATTTTCTCCTTTTGCTTCAGCTTTTCACTCCCTCATTTGCACCAAACACTGAACCAGTCCTTTCTTGTGGCTTCAGAGAGGAAATCTGGAAAAAAGGACTGGAAGGAAGGGAAGGGACATGGGAATAAAGAACCTGGAGGCGGGGAGGGAAAACAGTTCTAAGATTTTACTAAAGAAGGTAAAGCAAATTTTCCAAATGGTAATTGGAAATGCACCAGTTCTAATCTAGATAGAGGGGGCAGGGCCAAGAAACCACGCAGCCATCTGAACACTGCATCGATTACAAGCAGCAAAGCCTCCTTACCTCCCCTACTTGAAATCGTCTCGCTTGCTTCTGCCCCTCTCCTGAAAATAAGCAAGAGCTAAATGGAGGCAAACTCCAAGAAGCACTTAAACACTGCACAAGCAGAAAAGAACCAGCCTCTTAAAATGTATGCATGTTCCCTTGTGCTTCCTTAATTTAATTTGAATAAGAGTTACACTAATGAGAGGAGAGGAGGAGAGCTGGCAAAGAAAGGGGGAGAAAAGCCAGAGAGCAAGCCAGCAGCAGCAGCTGCTGCTGTACTATTCCTGGGCAGGGACTCTGCTGTCTAGGGATATCCCTCTACAGATTGAGGAGCATGAAGACCAAGCCTGGAGGGTGACTTACAGGGATGCAGCTTTGCTGGTTAGTTATTTGCACAAGGCTATGGACATGGGAGAACGGCAGAACGTTAACGGGACACACCTAACTCCCTGCAATGGAAGATCCTGCAAAGAAAGGCACTGTGGCCATGGCCAGCAGCAGCTGGGGTGGTGTGGGCATTCTATCTTTAGTAAATAATGTCCAGCTCCAGCAATGGTGAAGAAGGTGCATTTGGCAACTGGATGGAGAAATTAATACACCTGCCTCCATCAAAAGGCAAGACTTAGCTTATTGGAGTAAACCTTTAGTCTAGCCCAACTACACCAATCCCACTTGAGACTAGAGAAAAAAGGTTACCAGTGGCTCTTGGGAACATGCTGTATGGTACTAAATAAGGGCTTCACATTGCTCAACACAGCTTGCTTTCTACAGAAACAGCTCCAGTGAAATGAGCAAAGGATATTTATCCCGCACATTCTTCCCCAGGTTGAGCTTAACACTTGGTTTCTACAACCTGTAGCTGGATAGATCCTGACACAGCTCCCACTGCAACTGCAAATTAAATGCAAGGTACAGCCTGGACAAGTTCAGGACTTGTGAAAGCCCCATGCTGTAGGAATGTTCAAGTTGTAAGGAGATTACAATGGGAAATTTAAATAATTAGATCTGGCACCGTTACCTTAGAATTGAACTAAACCAAATCAAAGACTTGGGTTGCAAACTCAAAAGGAGAACAAATTATTGAGGAAACTGGATGCAAAGCCATGCTGGCAGCCTTGCCATACCAACCTCAGCTCCCTCCAACTGAAGAAGAAAATCTGGGACAGAAAAACTGATAAAATAGATGCAAAGGTAAGAGAGAGACTTCAAACTGGTTAATATCACAGAATGGTAGAACGGGTTGGGCTGGAAGGGACTGTCAAGATCATCCAGCTCCAACCCCTGTGCAAGGGGCAGGGACACCTCTTCCTACACCAGGTTGCTCAAGGCTCCATCAACATTTCAGGCTTTCAATACTTCCAGGATTGGAGCCTCCACAATTTATCTGAGCAACCTGCTCCATTGCCTCACCACTTTCATGGGGAAGAATTTCTTCCTACTGTCTAATCTCAGTCAAGCTTCTTCAAGTTTGAAGCCATTACCACTCACTCTCTCACTACATGGCTCTGTTGAAAGTCCCTCTCCAGCTCTCCTGTAGCCCCTTCAAATTTTGGAAGGTCTCCCTGAAGCCTTCTCCAGGCTGAACAGCCCCAGCTCTCTCAGCCTGGCCTCACAGCAGAGGGCTTCCATCCTTGCATCATTGCTGTGGCCTCCTCTGGCCCTGCTCAAACAGGTCCCTGTCCGTGCTGTGGACACCAGAGCTGGCCCCAGCACTGCAGGCAGAGCGCAGGACAGGGGCAGAATCTCCTCCCTGCCCCTGCTGCCCTAGCAGTGTACCGTGCCTGCTCATGGCCAGCTTTGCACCCCCCAGCACCCCCAAATCCTTCTCCACAGTGCTGCTCTCTAGCCATTCTGCTCATTCTTTACCCAGCATAAACAATGCAATCCTCTAAAACTTCCTGAAACCACTGAAAATACAGCACTGCAAGGCAACAGTTTTCCTGATCATGAAAATAATCAGAATTTATCTTATTTCTGTAAAACCAAAGAAACAAACAAAAAGAATCCAAAAAAAAACCCAAACACCAGACCAATTAAAGCACCACATAAAACCAAACCGGGGCTGAGGTGAGACAGTCTCAAGTTTTAGGCACCTAAAAACAGCCCTTGAAGTGATCCTCCCCTAAATATATTTTCATCTTAGTCACAGGGTTTTTTCCTAAGGTATTTTTATTTAGTCTCCCTGTAGATAACTGCAGGGAGAGAACTGCTGACATGATATTGAATTATTTGATGTCCTCCCTCAGAGCCAAGAGGGACATTAAGGCTGAAACAGTACCAATAAGACCATCAGGCTCACCCACCTCGGAGAACCTTCTCTCACACACAGATTGTTTCCATCACAGGAATCACATCATGGATTGTTTCTCCTCCCCCTCTGCCCTGCCCTGGTGAGACCACACCCAGAATATTGTGTCCCATTTTGGGCTCCCCAGTTCAAGAGACAGGGATCTTCTGAAAAGAGTCCAACAGAGGCTACAAGGATGATTGAGAGGCTTGAACATCTCTCCTATGAGGGAAGACTGAGAGACCTGTGGCTGTTTAGTCTGAAGAGAAGGCTGAGAGAGGATCCTATTAATGTGTATAGATATCTGAGGGGTGGGTGTCAAGATGAAGGTGCCAGGCTCTTTTCAGTGATGCCCAGTGATAGGACAAGGAACAACAGGTACAAGCTGGAACACAGAAGGTTCCACCTCAACATGAGGAGACACTTCTTTGCTGTGAGGATGCTGAAGGCCTGGAGCAGGCTGCCCAGAGAGGGTGTGGAGTCGTCTTCTTGGGAGACTTTCAAAACCCACCTGGATGCATTCCTGTGTGACTTGCCCTAGGGGCCCTGCTTTGGCAGTGGGGTTGGACTGGATGATCTCTAGAACCCCTCCAACCCCTATCATTCTGTGATTCTCTAAGCACTTGTCAACTCTGACTCAATCAAAACATCAAGTTTATTTTCTCAATCTTTGATACAGATCCATTGATACCTGCTTATCAATCAGCAAGCCTAGACAATTGCACTGGCAGATAAGAACAGAAATAAGAAGAGAAAATATTTGAGAACATTTCATGATACACATGTGGTAGTGTACACCAAGCCAGAGAGGAAATTAATCTTTCACTATTCCTGGCTCACATGTTCACCCAAATCACCTCTTTTTTTTTTCTCCACCTTCCTCTCACTCTTTGCAACATCCATTTGGAGAGTACACACACAAAAAGAACAGCTCTCACAAACACCTTCTCCAAGAGTTATGGCTGCTTTGGTTTTGCAAGTTTAAACAGCAGGAGTGAAGTTGCCAGCCAAGCAAACCTGGAGATGTTACGGCATGGCTTGCAGAGCAGAGCCCAATAAATTCCAACCACAAACACTAGAACTAATCACAAAAGCTTATCAAAGAAGTGTACCCACAACAGAAGCACCTTCAGAGAAGAGGCAGGAGTGCTGCGCGGCGAGGCCTGGCCGGCTGCAGTGGGATGGGGTTCAGCCGGCCAAGGCAAACACAGATAAGCACAGAAAGACAAAACAGCCTGAAAAACAAGCCTGGAGAACACTGACCTGGGCTGTCCCATCTACCTGCCAGGGACACAGGCTGCCCCTGTGCTGAGGGACACTGCCCCCACAGCCAGAATGGAGAGAGATGACCAGCTTCTGCCCAGGCATTCTGTGTGGCTGCAGCACCCAAAGGTTTTCACATTAAAAGCCAAATAATCCCTCAGGACAGGAGGCTGCAGCATTGCTGTGAGAAGTAAGAGCTCAGAACAGAATCACGGCATGGATTGACAGATCTACAGAGTGCCAGCATGGTGGGGGTTGGAAGGGACCCCTGGAGATCACCTGGGCTAATCCCTTTGCTAAAGCAGGGGCACCCACAGCAGCTTGCCCAGGATCACAATGGCCAGGTGGCTTTGGAATCTCTGCAGACAAGGAGACTCCACAACCTCTCTGGGCAGCCTGCTTCAGGGCTCCAGCATCCTCACACCAAACAAGTTTCTCCTCCTGTTCAGATGGAACCTCCTGGGTTCCAGTTTGTGCCTGTTGCCTCTTGTCTAGGCACCACTGACAAGAGTCTGGCCCCATCCTTTTGCCCCTTTAGCTCTTGCTGAGCACTGATCAGATTCCCTCTCAGGCTGCTCTTCTCTGGGCTCAACAGCCCCAGGGCTCTCAGCCTTTCCTCCTCACAGAGCTGCTCCAGGCTCCTCAGCGTTTTTGTTTTTACTTCCAGACACTCTCCTGTAGTTTTCTGTCTCTCTTGAACTGGGGAGCCCATAACTGGACCCAGTACTCCAGCTATGGCCTCACTAGGTCAGCATAGAGGGGGAGATGATCTTCCCTTGACCTGCTGGCCACACTCCTTTCATTGCACTCCAGGAGCCCATTTGCCCTTTTTGGCCACAAGGGCACATCACTGGCTAATGGAGAACATGTCATCCACCAGCACTCCCAGGTCCTTCTCCTTGGAGCTGCTTTCCAGCGGGACACCCCTCACCTGTACTGGTGCAGAGGGTTGCTGCTCCCCAGATGCAGGACCCTACACTTGCCCTCGTTGAACATGCATGTATAGAAAGAAAAAAAATTAATACCACTGCAGGCTGAATTCTCACCTGCAGGAAGGACTCTGGCAGTGAAAAGCAGAGCCTGATGAGGTGCTAAAAAAAGAAAATACCAAGAACCACTACTCCTCTGAAGCCCCTGCCCTCTTCAGCAGCTGTCACTAGGAGGAGGGGAAGCTCCCAATTCAACACATCTTCATTCCAGAAATGGGCACCATGATACCAACACACACCTGCATCACCCTCTGGCAACCTGTGTGGGCCAACCTGCATCTGTGTGCACCATGCAGCTCCTCTGGGAACACATTCAAACAGCAATCTCCCCCCTCAGAAAATCAGCAACAGCTCCATGTCAAAAGAGGATTAAAATTCTTTTAATGCCATCTTGCTGAAACACTGCATCTTTATTTACAGCAGCACAGCTACATGCTTACAGCAGCCACCCATCACTGCTCACAGCTTCCCAGTGCCTTCTGGAAGGTGGGAAGTTATCTTCACAGAATGAACAAACATAGGAATTGAGAGAACTGAGAGCAGAGCTGAGCAATGCTTAGCTATGTCTAAAGGGCAGGGGTCAAAAGGATGGGGCCAGACTCTTGCCACTAGTGCCCAGTGACAGGACAAGGGGCAGTGGGCACAAACTGGAACCCAGGGGGTTCCACCTGAAGAGAAGGAGAAAATTCTTTAGTGAGGGTGCTGGAGCCCTGGAGCAGGCTGCCCAGAGAGGTTGTAGAGTCTCCTACTCTGAAGAGATTCTAAACCCACCTGGCCATTGTGATCCTGGGCAAGCTACGTGGGTGCCCCTGCTTGAGCAGAGGGGTTGGTCCGGATGATCTCCAGAGGATCCCATTCTGTGTTAACATGATAAAGCTCTACAGACTGCTGGCCAGTCCAGACACTCACCTGCTCTAAGGCTAGGTATCCAAAGCAGTCCCTGCAGATAAATTGCCTAACTTCTGCTTCAGCTGGTGTTGTTTCCTCTCCCCAGCAATTTCAGTACAAGGCTTCTTGCCCTGCCTCCTCTCCTCTCCACCGGCATCCTTCACCATGTTTGAAGACCATGGCTGGCTGTCCCATTCATCTCTTACTCCAGAAAACCATGGCTGGCTGAGCCATTCAGCTTTCTACTCCAGACTAAACCAACTACACCATTCTTCTGCTCTTTCTATGGATCTATCTACCTTGGCTGCCCTCTTTGGGAATCTCTCCATTTGGTTCACATCCTTTTTCTTTGTTTCTTATACTATTGAAACAAAATTGATAGGGTTTACAGACTAAACTAGAAACACTCCACAAACAGCAATTCTGGTTCATTGCCTTTAGATTCCAACTCCTTATGATCTCTTCCCCCACACTATCACCCTTTGATTGCCACTTCCCCACTGGCTCCCAAAGCTTTTCCAAATGCCATCACAAAGTTCTCCAATTCACTTCTCAGAAGGCATAATCTAATGGCTAATTAAAAATACAAAAGAAATTTTACTAATAACTCTTTTCCCTTAGCAGCTTCCACCCCATTAAAATATTTGGCTACTACAATGCCTCCAAGGCTTATCATCAATTGCAACAGAAGAAAGAAAACAAACCCTGAAAATTTATCTAATAAGCCACAATATTTTGAGGAAAGCTACCCCGGTGCTCTGGGACCCTGGAAACTTGCAGCAAAATATGCAAGATACTGCTCAGAAGTAAGTTTTGCTCTTCAGTTCTATGGCTAGAAACCATAATGCAGCTTCTCCAAATCACAGAAACATGGAAGGGTTTAATCCAGAAAAGACCTTTAAGATCATTGACTCCAATCATTAACCAAACACTACCAAGTCTGCTGCTAAGCTGTGTCCCTCGGCACCACACCTGAACAGCTTTGAAACCCCTCCAAGGATGGGGACCCTACCAGTGCCTTGGACAGCCTGTTCCAGGACTTGAGAACACTTCAGGGGAAGGAATTGCTCCTCATGTCCAAGCTAAACCTTCCCTACTGCAACTTGAGGCCATTTCTTTTTGTCCTGCCACTTACTCCTTGGGAGAAGAGACCAACTTGCATCTGGCTCCAGCCTCCTTTCAGTGTGCTGCAGAGAGCCAGGAGGTCTTCCCTCAGCCTCCTTTTCTTCAGGCTGGACAATCCCAATTCCCTCAGCTGCTCCTCACTAGACCCTTCACCAGCTTCACTGCCTTTCTCTGGGCCTGCTCCAGCCCCTCAGTGTCCTTCTTGGAGTGAGGGGCCCAAAAATGGAACCTAACAGTCAAGGTGTGGCCTCACCAGTGCCCAGTACAGGAGCACAATCCCTGTCCTACTCCTGCTGGCCACACCACTGCTGATCCAAGCCAGGATGCTGGTGGCCTTCTTGACCACCTGAGCAAGCACTGGCTGCTGACCAAATCCAACCTTTCCTATTTCACACCAGCAAATTACACAGGGAGCAGTATCACAACTCCTACCACACAGCTCACCATTACCCCCCCAGCTGTTTGTGCTTTAGAATTATTAGGAAACAAACATTAAAGAACATCAATAAGGGGCAAATAAACTACAGTTTTAACATGTGATCAACTACACTGAAGTGTAAATCAAAGCACAGAATCAGTTTTAACAGAGTGGGGGGAAGACCACGACTGCTAAGTTTGTTTATAAAGGAGTCTGGTTCTCCTCCAAGTTTCACGTTCCAGCCTGAAAATAACTTCTTAAACCAGCTGTCAGGTCTTTTTGGGGGGGAGGGAGAATGATCTACCAGCAAATATGACCTCTCTGTAGACATACACAAGTTACTGTGGGCAGTAGCTTGTGCTTCACTAAGAAAATTCAACTCCTGTGCAGCCCCTGCAATCTGTAGTGAAGAATGCAAAACAGCAACCAGAAAGGCAAAACTAAGCTCGTGGAGAGAACCAGCATCTGAGCTCACAAAATGCAGAAGCAACATCATCTCCATGCTCACAAGACCCTGGGAATTAATCATCTTCCCCTAGACCAAGAAAACAGCCATTAGTCTTCCTTTCACTTCAGGTTCTTTTAGATGGCTGTGGGGTTCTTTTCCAAACTAACTTCAGTTAAGAAGATATTTTTTAATATAAATATTAAAATGAAAACCTACAATATATAATTAGTAATTAAATCTCCAAATCTTGTAGTAGTGTGTTTTAAAGGCAAACATGAAGGAACTCAACCACCTGCTGACTGTGCTGTAAACATCCCCATAACCATGGAATCACAGAACCAGTAAGGCTGTAAGAGACCTTTAACATCAAGTCCAACCCTTACCCCAGCACTGCCAGGTCACCACTAAACCATGGCCCCCAGCACCACATCGCCACAGCTTTGAAACCCTTTCAGAGATGGGGTCTCTACCACTGCTCCGAGCAGCCTGGGACAGGCCTTGACAACCCTCTCAGGGAAGAAATTGTTCCTCATGTCCAGCTCAAATCTATCCTGGTGCAACTTGAGGCCATTTCCTCTTGTCCTATCACTTGCTCCTTCAAAGAAGAGATGATTCCCCATCTGGCTCCAACCTCCTTTCAGGGGGCTGTAAAGAGCCAGAAGGTCTCCCCTCAGCCTCCTTTTCTCCAAGCTGAGCAACCCGAGGTCCCCCAGATGCTCCTGACAAGACTTGTGCTCTAATGCACATGCTGGTGCCTAACTTTCAGCTCTTCATACACTTGATCTCTCTGCTGTCCTAGCTGACAAAGCTACATCAAAACCACATGATTTTTTTGTAGAAGGTGTACTGACAGATCAAGAACTCCAGTTTCTCCACCCATGGAGACATGTGGATAACAGAAGAAGTATTCCCATAAACAATCATGCTAAGTAGTCTCTGTATTCAAAACAGCCAAGCATTAGCTGGACACATTTCCTGAATCAATCCTTTCTACACAAGGGACAAGTAGAGGCTCCTCCACGTTTTAAAAGTCTTGGAATTTTCCTTTGGGGAGAGCTTAATACAAATGAACAACAAAACCCATCTTGGATATGCTGCTGCAGAATGCTCTTTTCATCTCCGATGTCCAAAAACCTACATGCTGAAGAAAACAGAGAGACCTGTGGCTGTTTAGCCTGGAGAAGAGAAGGCTGAGAGGGGATCTTATCAATGTCTACAAATATCTGAGGGGTGAGTGTGAAGATGAAGCTGCCAGGCTCTTTTTGGGGGTGCCCAGTAACAGGACAAGGAACAACAGGTACAAGCTGGAACACAGGAGGTTCCATCTCAACATAAGAAAAAGCTTCACTACTGTGAGGGTAACAGAGCTCTGGAGCAGGCTGCCCAGAGAGGTTGTGGAGTCTCCTTCCCTGGAGCCTTCTCTTCTCCAGGCTCAACAGCCCCAAGTTTCTCAGCCTGTCCCCATAGGGAAGACAGTCCAGCCCTCTGATCATCTTTGTGGCCTGCTCTGGACCTGCTCCAGGATGACTGCTAAGGATTTAAAGCCGTGTTTAGGAGTCACCCAGCAGAATGTACAGCAGAAATCTCAGTCACAGCAAGGCAACGTGTCACTGTCACATTTTGAGGATGTGTCTGCTAAGCTTCACATGAAAAAAAAAATAGAACAACCAAACCCCAAAACATTACCAATAGCTGAACTTCACAGTAAACTATTCCAGAAGCTTTATTGAAGCAAGCAGGAGCACCACAAAACACAACCACCAAAACACCAGCTACAACTGGAGCCTGATGAGAGATAACTTATCCCCTCTGGCAGATTACTGACTGGGCACCTCAGAAAAATAACACATGCAGAAAGTCAAATGTCCAGAGAAGGGCTTTTCTCAGGAGTGGGCTACAGAGCTACAGCTGAAGAGCTTACTCATTAAGAAACCAAAAATAGGGACTCCAGATTTTCAAACCAAGCACTTGGCTCTCTCTTACTACAACATCCAGGTATGTTTAATCCACACCGGTCACCCAAATTCCCACTGATCTTTCCCAGTTTCAGTGCTGTGCCTATGGGGTAGATTCTTATCCCCCGAGAAAGGAAAGAGTACGTGTAGACAATAACATTTCATCCTCCCTTTGTTACAGTTCAACTATATGTATGTTCTGGAGGTGTTCAGGAGGAGACTTGATGGGGGGCTTGGTGCCATGGTTTAGTTGTTTAGGTGGGTTGGATTGGTTGATGGGTTGGACGCAATGATCTTGAAGGTCTCTTCCAACCTGGTTTAGTCTATTCTATATCACTATAAAAATATCCAAATAGATATCAATCAAATATTAATTCTAAGGTTTCTTGAAAGGGAGTGAATGTCTTCAATTTATGAGATGTGATAAAGTCACATCACAACAAAAAGCCAGTGCCTATAGCTTCAGCTCCTGCGCTTTGTGTTCACCTCATGCTGGGTCACCTACATACAGCAGCAAGGACTCGGGAGGATCCATTTTGCTGTACTTGTTTTTGTGAAAGCCATTTGCTACATTTAAAGTTGCCTTATTCAGATAAGCTACAGAGAGACTCAGTGTCTATTAACTGCAGTATTTCTCCCCCACCACCACCCCAAGAGTGCTGTGTTACCAGAACATCCCCCCCCCTCCCCAAAACAAAAAAAATCACATCATCACGTTGTTTCCACGAATCCTTAATCCAGCTATTAAAACCAACTGGCCCTTCTTTGAAACACAAACAACTGCAAACTTTTAGCAGAGTGCCATTTGAATTGGGTGGATTGGGTGTTTAAAAAGCTGCCCCAAACACTGGTGGGGCACGGTCCAACTGCTGCGCTTAGTAAGCAGCCCAAGAATTAACAAATCCTGTCCTCCAAACGGGTCAGACACATAAAGCACTGTCAGCACAATCCAGCGCAGCAAAGCTTCTCCATTACAGCAGCAGCACAACAACCCACACAGATTTATGACCACGCTGGCTTGTCTAGGGCTGATATGTTAGGCTCACACCAGTCAAATCCTCATCTAAATCCCAAAATACATCTGTAATGCAGATTATCTGAGTGTTTATCAAACACACCACTCCAGCGAAGCGCTGGCAAGCGTGGATGCCAAGCAGGCAAAACAGCCTAACTTGGGGAGGGGAAAAACAAAAATTCTTAATCTAAATTTTAAGGCAATTTCCAACTTTGTCACCTCCTGAAATCTTGGAAAGAATTAAATGTTTAACAGATGCAGATGATTTCAAATATAGCCACATCACGCACGCGGTTTCCTCTGCCGCTGCGCCTGATCAGAAGCGTCTGCGTGCTCTGCTGCCCTGTCACTGCCTGACCGCCGACACAAACCAGCCCTCAACGGCAAGCACCCAGCCCCAAACTGCCTCTGTCTTCAGGCAGGGGTAAGCAAGAGCACAACAGGCATCCCAGTGGAGTCGCTGGGCTCAGAAACCGGCACCTTCCTCTCCTGAGCCTTGGCACGTGCAAACAAAGAACCAAAAATCATCACAGAATTGTGGACTCATTTAGGCTAGAAAAGGTCTCCAAGATCATTGAGTCCAACCATTAACCCAGCACTGCCAGGGCACCACTAAACCACCAAGAACTGGATGCAAGGCTTGACATCCCTTCTGGGGAAGAAATGGTTCCCCATGTCCAACCCAAATCTCCCCTGGTGCAACTTGAGGCCCTTTCCTCTTGTCTTATCACTTGTTCCTTGGGACAAGAGACCAACCCCCACCTGGCTCCAGCCTCCTTTCAGGGAGTTGGTAGAGAGCCAGAAGTTCTCCCCTTAGTTTCCTTTTCTCCAGGCTGAACAACTCCAGTTCCTTCAGCTACTCCTCACAAGATTTGTGCTCCACACCCTTCAGCAGCTCTGCTGCCATCCTAGAATCCCTTTATCTTAGAAATAGAATTAACCACATTGGAAAAGACCTTCAAGATGATCAAGTCCAACCTATCACCCAACACCATCTAATCTACTAAACCATGGCACCAAGCACCCCCATCCAGTCTCTTCTTGAACACCTCCAGTGATGGTGACTCCACCACCTCCCTGGGCAGCACATTCCAATGGCCAATCACTCTTTCTGTGAAGAATTTCTTCCTAACATCCTCTTCACCACTCCCTGGCACCAGACAAAGCATGGGGTCACAGGCTCAGCACAACATGCAGATCCTATTCACACAACTCCACTATCGCTCCTTCCTTCTCCAGAGCTGCTCTCCAGCAGAGAAGGTTTCAGGCAGACCTTAGAGCAGCCTTCCAGTATTTGAAGCAGGCTGCTGGAGAAAAACTATTGATGAAGGTGTAGAGTGACAACATGAGTGATGGCTTCAAACTGGAAAAAGCTTGATTGAGATTAGACATTAGAAAGAAATTCTTCCCTGTGACAGTGCTGAGGCACCGGAACAGGTTGCCCAGAGAGGTTGTGGGGGCTCCAAGCCTGGAAGTGTTCAAAGTCAGGCTGGATGAGGCCTTGAGCAACCCGGTCTAGCAAGAGGTGTCCATGCCCCACGCAGGGGTATTGGAACTAGGTGATCCTGACAGTCCCTTCCAACCCAAACCATTCAGTGAGTCCATGATAAACACACATAAGTGTACATGTAAAAAGCCAGTAACTCACAACAGCTTTATGCAATTAAGATTTTTGGCCTTATTGGTGGAAAACTCTCGTCAAATACCGAATGAAAGCATCTGAAACAGGTAAGAAAATGTGACTTGAGTGAGGAAGTGTAGCAGAGCTTTTATTTACCTCTGTATCCACAGCAAACTCCAGCAGCAGGAACGTTTCATAACCAAAGATGTACATGTTGTTTTAACATCCTCAGCAGAAAAATCCAGGTACTGATTGTTAGGGATTCCAGGGCCCGGGGCGAGGCGTGGGGCGTGTGTGCTTCCCTTCAGTGCTTTATTGGGATTGTGAAACAACTCAGAATGGATTTTCTCATCCTCACGTGGTACTTTTCGGAAGGCTTTCGGCTTGCACTTGGTGCCACAACGGCAAGCAGCAAGCCAAACATGAAATACTGCCTGTCACCAGTAACTGTGGTAGGACGAGGGGCAATGGATATAAACTACAGCACAGAAGGTTCCACCTCAACCTGAGGAGGAACTTCTTCACTGTGAGGGTCACAGAGCACTGGAACAGGCTCCCCAGAGAGCGTGTGGAGTCTCCTCTGGATGCATTCCTGTGAGACCTGTGCTAGATTCTATGGTCCTCTGGTAGGGGAGTTGGACTAAATGATCTCCAGAGGTCCCTTTCAATCTCTACCATCCTGTGAACTTACATGCACATAAGAGATGCAATCTTCTCCCTAACCTCTACCTTCCATAACTGTATCAAGTGCACCCTCGGCAAGCTTGCCAACAACACCAAGCTGCATGGTGCTGGACTCACTTGAGGGAAGGGATCCACACAAAAGGGTCTTCACAGGCTTGAGAAGTGGGCCACTGACAATTTGCCCATTATTATGAGTTTCAACAAGTCAAAGCACAAGGTCCTGCATCTGAGTCAGGCCAATCCCAGACACAAATCCCAGCAGAGTGCAGACTGGGGTGAGAGTAATCCTGAAGAAAGAGACTTGGGTGCATTGATTAATGAGAAGCTCACTGTGAGCCAGCAGTGCCCAGAAGGCAACCATGTCCTGGGCTGCATCAAGAGCAGTCCAGAGAGGCCAAGAGAGGGAATTCTACCCTTTTTCTCTGCTCTTGTGGGACCCCACTTCAGATACTGTGTCCTATCCCCATCATAAGAAGGGCACAGATGTTGGATCAAGTCCAGAGAAGGCCCACAAGGATGATCCAAGGGATGGAACCTCTCTGCTATGAGAACAGGCTGAGGGAGCTGGGGTTGTTCAGCTTAGAGAAGACTCCAGAGGGACCTTAGAGATGTCTTCCAGTACCTGAAGGGATCCTACAAGAAGGGTGGAGTGGGACTTTTCCCAAGAGTGTCTAGTAATAGGACAAGGGGAAATGGTTTTAAGCTGAGGGAGAGCAGGGTTAGACTGGATCTTAAGAAGTTCTTCAGTACAAGGGTGGTGACGCTCTGGAACAGGCTGCCCAGGGAGGTTAGAGATGTCTCCTCCCTAGGGGTGTTCAAGGCCAGGCCGGATGAGGCCTTGAGCAACCAAGTCTAGTTAAGAGGCTCATGGCAGGGAGGTTGGAGCAGATGATGTCCAGGTTCCTTCCAACCTGAGCCATTCTATTATTCAATGAGCTCAGTATTAAGATCAGTCCCAAAGGGAGTAAGAACAAAACAGGTTAAAGCCTTTTCCTTTGCTACAGATTATCATCAAATAAGAACCAAGTTTTAAAACCTGTGAATAGCTGGGAAAGGTTACAAAAGCCTTGCACCAAAGCCTGGTTATCTGCTGGTGTCATTTCAGTGTGGGTGTGTACAACACAGCAAAGCCTTCATCTTTCTTCTGGAAGCCTGTAGCTATTTCTCCTCTTGGTGCAGTCCCCACACAGACCTGCTGGAAACACTGACAGCTCTCACTAAGCATCGTGCTGTCTAAACAAAGGAAATTAGGAGCCAAGGCTGTACCTGGTCTCTTCACAAATAATGCTCTTACAGAACCATTTCCTCACCACATCCTGTCTTTAACACCGGGCCTGTCAGGCCCGGAGCGTTTGCAAAAGATTTATCTCTTGTATTTTCATCCAAGTTGGTCAGAGGTTAAAGACACTGAGTACCTCACAGGACAGACCTCACGTGTCCAATAAACAGGAGTGAAAGGACACGAGAACTTGATTCCAAGAAGTGCTGGGAACAGCTACGTAAACGCTTCCCAGGGAGTCTGTTTGACACCAGCACACCGAACGTAATCCCCTGCAAAGAAACACCAACTAACCTCTGCTGGCTGTATTGAGAACATACATCTAAGTCAAACACCAAAGCTGCACGTTTCAGAATAACAAGACTCCATTTCTGACTCAAATACCCTAAGGAAAAATAAGGAGAAACTTCTTTGGTGTGAGGGTGCTGGAGCCCGGCAGCAGGCTGCCCAGAGAGGCTGTGGAGTCTCCTCCTCTGGAGACATTGCAAACCCACCTGGCCATTGTGATCCTGGGCAAGCTGCTGTGAGTGCCCTGCATTAGCAGGGGAGTTGTACTGGATGATCTCCAGAGGTCCCTCCCAGCTCTCACCATGCTGGTATTCCGGGATCCTGGTTTTTCTAATGGATGTGAAGAACTAAATATCCAGTACCAGGAGCAGAAGATTTCCTGTAGGTTGAATCAATATTTGGCACCACATCTGAATTACAGGCTTTTTTTTCCCCCCTTGCTTATTGTGCAGATAAGGAAATTCAACCAACACACCACTATTTTGCCTCTTAAAACTATGACCAGCTGTTAATATCCTTGTTATTGATTATTAGTTAGCTCTGCTTTCCACTCTCTCCTCCCTCTCTTTTCAGGAGGAAAAAAGGAATTTGTCTTTTAGAGCCTATCAATTAACAAGACCACAAAGGAAACAAAATCTTCATAGATTCAGTTCTGGAGCATCTGGAAGATTGTGTCTAGCTCTGAGCCCCTCAGTTCAAGAAGGACCTCAGGGAACTGCTTGGAATAGTCCAGTGCAGAGCCACAAAGATGCTGAAGGGAGTGGAACACCTCCCTTCTGGGGAAAGGCTGAGGGAGCTGGAGCTCTTCAGCTGAAAAAAAATAAATTAATAAAGAAGCAGGAAAAAAAGAGGCAGAAGGAAAGCAAATTGCTCTTTGATTAGTAGATATCCAAGATGTTCCTTGTCTCACAAAAGACATTTTCCTCTGTGTATTTCTGCATAATGACAGGCTGGAGAGGTGGGCACAAGCCAACCTCATGAGGTTCAGCAAGACCAAGTGCAGGGTCCTGCATCTGGGTCGAGGCAATCCCAGGCACAAATCCAGGCTGGGCAGTGACTGGCTGGAAAGCAGCCCTGAGGAGAGGGACTCGGGGGTGCTGGTGGACAAGAAGCTCAACGTGAGCTCCCAATGTGCACTTGCAGCCCGGAAAGCCAATCCGATCCTGGGCTGCATCAAGAGAAGTGTGGCCAGCAGGGCAAGGGAGGTGATTCTCCCCCTCTACTCAGCCTTGCTGAGACCCCACCTGGAGTACTGCATCCAGTTCTGGAGCCCCTACAAGAGGGATATGGAGGTGCTGGAAGGTGTCCAGAGAAGGGCCACGAGGATGATCAGAGTGCTGGAGCACCTCTCCTGTGAGGACAGACTGAAAGAGTTGGGGCTGTTCAGCCTGGAGAAGAGAAGGCTCCAAGGTGACCTAATTGTGGCCTTCCAGTATCTGAAGGGGGCTACAAGAAGGCTGGGGAGGGACTTCTCAGGATCTCAGGCAGTGATAGGACTAGGGGGAATGGAATGAAGGTGGAGGTGGGGAGATTCAGACTGGATGTAAAGAGGAAGTTCTTCCCCATGAGAGTGGTGAAGCCCTGGAATGTGTTGTCCAGGGAGGTGGTTGAGGCCCCATCCCTGGAGGTGTTTAAGACCAGGCTGGATGAGGCTCTGGCCAGCCTGATCTAGTGTGAGGTGTCCCTGCCCATGGCAGGGGGGTTGGAACTAGATGATCCTTGTGTCCCTTCCAACCCTGATTCTATGATTCTACAAGCTGACCAACAGGCAGAAGCAAAGGTGCCTGAGTGGGTGGCCTTCATCCCAGCAGTTCCTCTGTACTGTTCCAGTTTGGGAGATTTTAGAAGTAGTGCTGCTTTATGACAGTAATGTGAGTTCTAAATTTATCCAGTCAAGTTAAAGACAACAGCTTTAGAAGCACAACAAGAGGAACAGCAAATGCTGCGAGTGAAACAAAGACCTACAATATTAACATTGCTGTTTAGATGGTTTGCTCAGAATTGCTGCATTCTGGGTTTGTCTCTCCTACAGTAACTTCAAGCTTTCAGGCAATTGCTCTACTCACATCTGCTCAGGTGAGACCTCACCTGCAGTGCTGCGTCCAGCTATGGTACACCTAACAAAGGAGAGACATGGACCTGCTGGAGCAGGTCCAGAGGAGGGTCACAAAGACGATCAAAGGGCTGGAGAACCTCTCCCATGAAGACAGGCTGAATGAATTTGGGCTGTGCAGCCTGGTGAAGAGAAGGCTCCAGGGAGACTTTAGAGATGCAGTTCAATATCTGAAGGTGACCTACAGGCAGGCTGGAGAGGGACTGTTCAGAAAGGCCTGTGATGTCAGTACAAGGGGTAAAGGCTTGAAACTGAAGCAGGGCAGATTCAGGTTGGACACAAGGAGGAATTTCCTCACCGTAAGAGCAGTGAGACACTGGAACAGGTTGCTGAGGGATGTGGATGAGGCCCCATCCCTGAAGACATTCAAGATCAGACTTGATGTGGCCCTGGGCAGCCTCATCTAGTTGCAGGTGTCCAACCCCCCTGCAGGGAACAGGGACAAGACAACCTTTGAGGGTCCCTCCCAGCCCAGTGCAGTCTATGAATCTGTGAACTGTAAGGGGCATTTTGGGTGCAAGGGCTGCTAGCTGAAGGAATAGATCTAGAAAGTTTTGTTCCTTCACAAAGTGAACCATGAAAAATCTCTCTCCTTAAAGCCAGATATCTATCTGGGGGGAGAAAAAACTAAAGAGAATATTAATTTGTTACAAACTCTTTGGCTTGGTAGGGAAATAGAGATTTCTGGTGGGGCCCAGTACTGACAAGCACCTGGCAAGATCAGCCTAGCCAGCCAAATCTATCGTGAGTCAGGACCAGTTGGATATTGGAATCATCTCCCAAGGAAGTGGCAGATTCCCCTCCATTAGACAGTTTTAAGAGTCACCTTGACAGTGTGCTGGGCCAGCTCATTTCAACTCCACTATCACCTAGAAAGCTTAGACCAGATGATCCTTGGGGTCCCTTCCAACTTGGCATTCTGTGATTCTGTGACAAGTGCCCCCAGTACGATGTTTGGGTGAAGAGAAAGCAGTAAGCCTATGGGACAGCCTCCAGCCAGTACTTCGCTTCCAGCTGCCACTTTATAATTTTCCCAAATCATAACTGGGAGAAAGCAGCTCCACTCTCAAACCCTGCATGGCTTTGCTTTCAATCGAGTCCCAACAGTTTCCTACCAACCAAGCTACGGCTCAGCCCTCCCAATAATGCAGGCTTACATAAGACAGCCTGTTGAAATGTGTTAATGAGGCTATATTGACTAGCTGGCTTCTCTGCAACAGCAACTCCCACTGCAAGTCACCAATTTAAAGGCTAGGATCATTTTTTTTTCCTCCCCTTTCTTTCTTTTCAAAGGACAGAAATGAGATTGAAAATCAGCTAAAAATAGCAGAGAATTTTCAAGTGTCAGCTGTGACGGAAAGAGGAATGGCTGTCTCTGCTTACAGAGCCAGGATGGATGGAGCAAGCCTGTGATTCAGGAGCTGAGAGCGAGTACACACAAATGGAGATGGCAGAAACTCATTCTTGTGTACTCACTTCACTAATATTCCAGGACCATCTACAGCAACTGAAAATCCATCGAGATCCTGCTTTGCTTTCAAGTGGTGAATGTAAATTCTTATCTACCTTGCTTGCCAGAAGAGGGAAAAAAAAGTGAAGTACATCTTGTGAAATAACTGCAAAGAGAGTTTTAAACAACCTTTTCAAATCATGCACCCTCTTCATGACAGAAGATGAATCTGAATTATGTCTTTGACTTTGTTTTGTCTCTTCCATCAATCTGCTTCCCCCAAAAGCCACTGTGTCAAGGCTTTCATTTATAGAAGTTCTCTTGTATTTAGATAATCACTCACCTACCTCTGAAGACTTACTGATAGGAACAGGAAGCAGGGAGCTCAGATTTCTTATTTTTAAGAGGCCTGTTTACAGCACTGTTCCCAAACTTTGGGTAGTCAAAAAAAAACCAAACAAGAAGCATGAGGGAAAGCCCCTGCAGATGGTGATCACCAAATGCAGCAGACTCCCTCCAGTAGTATGGCCCTCCAGGCCTGGAGTGATAGGACAAGGGGCAGTGGCTTTAGAGAAGAGGAGATTTAGATTGGATGCTAGGAACAAGTTCTGCACTAGTTGCCCAGGGAGGTAGTTGAGGCCACATTCTACCACAGGACCACAGATTTCAGCTCAGCTTTCACACAGCCTAGAACAAAGCTGGACTTTTGCAGGATATGAAATGTCTAAAGGTCTATTGAAACTGTTACTTCACCATGTGGTGCTTACACAGGGCTTAAACATGCAGAACTGCAACAGGCTACAACCAGACCATCAGTGTTGCAGGATCTAATCTGTTAATCACTGTCAGGACACAGCCCATGCTGTTAAACAAAGTACACAGAATCATAGAATGGTCTGGATTGGAAGGAACCTCCAAAGCTCATCCAATCTAACCCTCCTGCAGTCAGCAGGGGCATCCACTAGAGCTGGCTGCTGAGAGCCTTGTCGAGCCTGACCTTGAATATCTCCAAGTATGAGGCCTCAACTACCTCACCTGAGCAACCTGTTGCAGTGTTCCAGCAGCCCCATGGTGCAGAACTTGTTCTTCACATCCAATCTAAATCTGCTCTTCTCTCACTTCAGACTATTGTCTCTCCTTCTGTCACTGAAGGCCTTTGCAAACAGTCCCTCCACAGCCTTCTTGTAGCCCCTCTTCAGGTACTGGAAGGCTGCTATTAGGTCTCCCCAGAGCCTTCTCTTCTCCAGGCTGAGTAATCCCAAGCTCCCTCAGCCTGTCCTCATAGCCAAAGTGTTCCAAGCCCCTGATCATTTTTGTGGTCCTCCTCTGGACTCCATCAGGACTATGTCCTTCCTGTGCTGAGGGCTCCCAACCTGGACATGGTTAGAATCACTCTACCTCATACAAAGTGGAGACTGATACCAAGTATGCTCATACATTATTTTCCACAGTGTGCAGTCAAATTAGCCCTTAAATTTGTGATCAAAACTTGAAGGCTCTAAAGCCAACATCCAACTTTCCCTTAAATAACGAAAGAGCTGAAGTGTGAATATTTGTTAACTGACTTGGTTTCGACTTGGTCTCACACAAACAAAACCAACAGCAACTCAAAAGATCTCCTTCAAAAAGGGGAGAAATTGTGGCCTTGCTGTAGAGGTCACAAATCCTGCCTGGCAGCAAAGATGGTTGGTGCTAAGGCACAAACACACAGGATTCCCTTCAGAAGAAGTGGTATCATTGCCACACATGAAGGATTTGGAAAGCTCAATAACCACAGAATCCTAGAACTGTCTTGGTTGGAAAAGACCTTCAATATCAGCTGGAAAAGACCTTCAAGATCAGCTCCTTCTTAATCTAACTCCACTAAGCCTGGTGTTAAACCATGCCCTTCAGCACCACACCTCTGCCTCTTTGAAACACCTCCAGGGATAGGGATTCAGCCACCTCCCTGGGCAGCCTGTTGCAGCCTTTGCAAACACAATCAGTGAAACAGAATCACTCTCATACCCTCCAAAGTTCTGTCTTCTTGACAGGTACCAGGCTGAACAACTTCATTCACTATTTACCTCCTTCTCTTTTTGCTGTTCCATGGTAAAATTACAGATCATGTCAAAATGTTGAATCAGTGTAGAATTTACTCCTGCCTGGCACTACGCCTTCATGCAAATCACCTCTCATTAGAATTCTTTATCTGCCACTGAATACTTTCCATTTTTTAAACAGAGGAGCGAAGTCAACCCAGGGATGGTTTTTATTTTCGGTCTCCTACTTACAAAACAAGATCCTGGACCACTCAATAGCAACAGTTAATAGCTTGGATTATGCAAAATTGATAAGGTGACTGTTCATCACATGGTCTCAGTCAGCACTCAGCATTTTGTTCTGTGGGAAATCCATACACATGCTTACTTTGCAAAACCTGGCATTTGCTCTGCAGCAGTTGTTGCCTGACCATAAGGCCAGCATCAGAAGACATGAAATCCAGAATTACAGCGTCTGCCACAAATGAGTTCAGTAAATATCAAAAGCCAGAATCTTAAGGATTGACAGCTATTGAACAGGATGAAACTAGATGCTGGATGGCAAGACTTGCACAGCAGCTGGTGAGACACAAGACAAGCACCTCAACCTCCTGCAGTCAGCCCAAAAAGCACTCCCTGGTCAGGGACTACAGCTGAATCTGTGCAGAGCTCTGCAGAGCTGTCCTGCTGGCACAAGCACAATCCTTCTAGATTTACTCTACACTCAGCATGCTGGGCTCAAAAAGCAGAGGAAAACTTTCATCTTATCTTTCATCTACCCATGAACTTCCAGAAGCACAGGACAGCTTCAGGTCTGTGTGCAGGGCTGGTACAGGACAGAAAGATGAAGCAGGCAGGGGAAAACTTCACTGCTGTCAGGGTGTAAGTGTGGTCTCCCTCCCAGCGTGGGGAGAAGAGACACAGAGGGGAGGAAGGGAAGAACAATTCAGCTACTTCTCTCTTTATAACCTCATCCAAGACTTGTGTCTTTGAGGAGCACCTGCACCGTGTTCCCTGTAACCCAAGCCTGAAGCAGCAGCAGAGTATCGAGTCACCAGGCAAAGCTGTACCCCACGGGCTGCCAAGGGAAAAAGCAGCCCTCGGGTCACAGGTTGGCACCACGTGAAGCACTGAGCTATTTATGGAGAAATAATAGCCTTAAATTACACAGAAAGCTTTCAATAGCGACCCAAACAGCGACTTTTATAACTCGTTTGGTTGTGTTCAAAAGTAAAACAGGCAGTAAAAAACACGAAGAACAGCAGAGGAGCTGCAGATCTTTGACAGGGTTTATCAGGAAGGGCCAGCAGCTGCCACAGGTGAACTGCTGAATTTCCATGCAGCAAGCACTGCGAGAGCTACAAGAGGAGGCTGAGGGAGGGACCTCATTGCTCTCTAAGGCTCCCTGGGGGGAGGTCATAATGAGGTGAGGGTCGATCTCTTCTCATGTCAGGTGGCAGAACAGGAGGAGGTGGCCTGAAATTGTGCCAGGAGAGGTTTGCATTGCATATTGGGAAGAATTCCTTCCCTGAAAGAGGGGTCAGGCATTGGAGCAGGCTGCCCAGAAATGTGGTGGAGTCACCATCTCTGGAGATGTTCCAGAAACATGGGGACACGGTTTAATAGCCATGTTGGTCTTCAGTTGATGGTTGGATTCAGTGATCCTGGGGGTCTCTTCCAAGTGAGACAATTCTCTGACTCCCTCTGACACTATTGACAGCTCAGGTTGGTTTGGTTAGCCAGGTGACAGCACAAGCAAAACCCACTTAATGTTACCATGATGTAGCAAGCGACAAAATGGGAGAGCAAAGCCTGTCTGTATCTTCCATGGCTTCTAACAGAAATCCAGCAATAAAGCCTTTCCTTGAGGCAAACCAAACAAGGAGGTGTCTGGCTGCAGAAAGCTGAGAAATTGTTTTGAGGGGAACATCAACAAGGACAACTCTTATGAGAGCATCAGCACAACTGCCCCCAATGAACTCATGGTTCCACTGTGACATGCTCCATAAACACAGAAGAAACATTCTTGCCCCAACACGCTTAATGTATTTTGACCCTGGTACTTCTGGAAGAGTTGTTGGCTGGCAAATAGTAAAACTGTGACCTCCTGAGTAGCAAGAAAGAGAAATACAAACAACCAAGAAGAACAGAGCAAAACAAAAATATTTCCACAAGCAGAGCTTTTTATATCCTGAGAAGAGAGCTCTGACTCCAGAGTCCAGAAGGGACACATTAACCTGTATTATTTGACTCTCAGTATCACAGAGTCCTCAACACATTGATTTGCTAAGAAGCTCAGCATGAAAACAGGAAAAAAAAAATTAAAATAACTGTCTCTAATCCTATGGCAAAATTATTATGGAAGATAGAATTGAACTGATGTCTAGGGTTTATCTGTGGACCTCCAACAATCACCACAAAAGTACTCCCCTCAGACCCAAGGGGACAAGGTGCTGTGAAAGCAGATGGCCTAAGCAATCCTAAAAGAAATGGCAGCCAAAACCAAGCCAGAACATCATAGAGTCTTCAGTCTCAGTGTCTTGGATGGTTTTAGACACTATCTACTTAATTCAGAAGTCAGGAACAGGAGGGAACATACCACAGCCCCACTTCTTGCAATATGGAGCTAAGGAAGCAAACGAGTTCATCCTAAGTGAAGCCCAGGTAAAGAGAAACTTATGTTTTGCCTCATAGCTTGCAAAAACTAATGAGAGCAGCACCAGGACAACTCAGGGTACACCTACATCAGCATTCAGATGGAACGAGGAGCACAGGTTTGAAGTGGTTTGCCCAGTTCACTCCCACATGCCCCGCTTTGGTGCACACTGTAGAGCTGTACCCAGATTCCGCTCAGGTGAACCAACAAACAACTCACTGCAGGAGCATGCTTGATGTGCTCAGCCACAGAGGTACTTCTGTTCAAAAAGCCAGTCCAGATCCAGCCTCAGGCAGCACTCTTGAAGCATATATAACGTGGACACCGAGTCCCCAGCACCTCTTGTTTTGCTCTGTAAAGTTCACTTGATGGTGTTGAGCTGCCTTAGAAAGATAGCTACGACTGCTGCAGCAGCTCAGAGAAGAGATAGCAAACTAGACACCCAGCATTAAGAATAGGATATCATTAAGATATCAAAGGTTGAAAGGAAGCTGAGAAGTGAAGCACCAGGAGGGAAACAAAGCTGCTGCCTGTTATCTCCACAGCACTTACATACTTGAAGAGAGTACTACATGTGACACAATTAAACAAGCACAACAAACTTCCTCTTCTCTATCAACGGATTCTCAGGGAAAACAGGCAAGCAAAGCCTCCTCACAGCATCTCCACTTGCAAAACCAAGCAGGGGCTTGGCAGAGGATGAAATCTCAGTTTACTCTATTAAATCTTTGAGCAGCTCCTTAACAAAACCCTCCCCTGCAGCAGGTTCTCAATGCCAGCCTGTGGAACTGCTGTTAGATTGCTTTTATCGCTGCCTTCTGAGTTAGTTCTGGGGTTTTTTCCTGGTGTCATTTACCTGTCAGCTAAGGAATTTCACTGCAGAACAAAGCTCTGAGGGAACAGGAGAAAATGAGCCGCTCATCACCCACCATGTGCCCCTGAAGGTCTGGGAGGGAGAGGAACTTACTACATGTGCCACAGACCCCAGGGTAAAGGTGATCACAGCAGAGGCCTGCCTGGTTTAAAAGTACACCCGGAGTCTGATTTCTGTAACTATGCAAGACATTGATAAGGAACGGAAGCTAATTACAGCTCCACAACACAGAAGGGAAAAGGATGAAAATCAACCCAACCCATGCTCCTCCTTAAATTAATTCTTACCACATGCTCCAGCTGCTTTCCTAGCTAGGTTTCATGGTAAGAAGAGACTGTGAAAATGTCAGTCAGTCCAGAGAGCATACTTCACCTCATCTAGACTGTGTTTCAGTTTGCTCATCTGCAGTGCCCTGTCTAAAGCAGGACCTAAGAAAGGCATTCTAAGCTGCAAAATCCAAACCACTGTACTGAGGAGAGATGGCAGGCTAAGCTCTCCTGCAACAAATGTAATCACAGACAGAAGTCAGAGGAAGACCATGAAAAGCCACTGCTAGCAGGGGGTGTCTCCTAGAAAAGAGGAATAAACAGAAGGATTTCAAAGCACTACAAGCAGTCTCTCACCTCATTTGGGGATTAATGGTTTGGAGAACAGTTGTAACTACAAAAATACCTAATTTCATTTGTTGCTACACCAGAGCTGTGAAGGTGGATGTGAGAGGGAAATATCACCAGGCTGTTTCTCTATAACCTGTTCCAATTATTTTCACCAGCACAGCAAGATTCAGCTCAGAGCAACGGAGAATTTAAGGCTGACCCTTTTTTTTTTTCCTGAAAGCACACTTCCACTATAAATACATCAGTGCCAACAGCTCTCAAAGAAATTAACTGGATCTGTATTTTTAGAAGCTAAACAGAAAGCCAAAGCCCAGGGACACACATCTGCTTCAGCTCTACAGCTTCCAGACACCAGTGTCACTGTCGATACTTTCCCTCCCTGTGAGCCTCTCGTGTCAGCCCCGCTGCCGAATGCAGGAGGCCAGAAGCTCACCAAAAATAAGCGTGTCACATCAGAATAAGCACCTGCCACAGGCCAGCGGCCTGCAGCGACTGCTTCCACCACTGCTCCGCAACACGCTCCCCCGTCCTCACTCACTGACCTTTCCACAGCCATCCCAGCCTCCTGCTGCATCTGCTGCAACAAATATCTCCTTCCTCCGTCACCACGCCATCCTACGACTCCTTCCTTTCCTCCCGTGCTTAATTTATGAAGAGGGGTGCATTTCTGGGCAGAATGAATGAGCTCACACAGTACAAAAAGGTTTGCAACACACTCCACTCCCATTTTGATCATCTCCTCCCCGCTCTGGGCCACAAACACTGCAGGCAGCTGTACCTCCACCAGACAAAGGCACAGCACTAGAGACACAGCTTTGACTAAAGGGGCAATTAAACCCTCAGCATGTACAATCCCCCTGCACGCGCTCCTGCACGCTGCCAGCAAGCAGTCAAAGGCTGCACTGCAAAATGAATACTCTAGAAAAACAAAACCCAGACCCTTCACCAAGCCGGAAGGGGAACCGAGGGATCCTTTGTGTTCTTTTGCAGAAGGCAAATTCGCAGTTTCATCCCCAAATCCTTAGGGCTGCATCTGCCAGCTGACTGAGCCACCTGAGTAACTTTTTCCAGCCTAACTTCGAGCTGTAACAACTTGCTCTACCCAACTGCCAAATCTCCAGCGCTCACTCCTTTCTGTGAATCCAGCTGTCATTTCTCCCAAATGCCTTCGCAGTCCCAACTCTCCCAATGCCAAAAAAAAAAGAAGAGTTTTTCACAGACAGACATAATTTTGCAAAACACATATGCTCCCTGTATGGCACATGAAGTCAATTAACAAGTTTACTCACTGAATTAAAGGATGACACACAACAGTAGAACAAAACACCTCTTGCAGGCAGTGAACACATTTAACCTTCTCCTCCCTACAACAATCTTCTCACAAGGGATGTGGAGCTCTGAGGACGTTTTGAGTACCCCCCAGAAGATCTTTCAACGCTTATCTCCGAGACATCTTTTACTCCCTAGTTCCCATGGCGCTTCTGATTACCAGTTAGACGTAAAGCGTGTTCCATCCGCAAGCCAGCAAGCACAAAACACGCACTAAACACAGTAAAAAAAACCAAACCAAACCAAAACAAAAAGGCTGAGCATGAAATAAAACCACCTACCTTTCAACTGGTCGGCCACCACGCTCTGCCCAACTCGCTCGATCACCTTCCCATCCTCCATTTCATAGCGATCATCCAAATACTTCGCGGTAGCTTCCGAAATGTGGACTTTGCCAGCCACCCCAAGCTGCTCCATCAGATTGGCTAAATTGACATCATTAGACCACACATCAAACTTGAACCTCCTCATTCCCAAAATGCCACAGAGGACCGTCCCGGTGTGAACACCCACTCTCATGTTCACCATTTCCTTCTTCTCTTGGCAGAACTGCTCGATGGCTTTAATCATGCCCAAGCCCATCTCAATGCAGCAGTAAGCGTGGTCTGCCCGGGGCTCTGGGCAGCCGGCTACGCAGTAGTAGCAGTCTCCCAAGGTGCTGATCTTCTCGCATTTGGTGTCCTCACACAAGCGGTCGAAACGGCCGAAGAGGTCGTTCAGGAGTCCCACCAGCGCGTGGGCAGATTTGTTGGCGCTCATTTTCGTGAAGCCAACGATATCTGCGAACAAAATGCTCACTTGCTCGATCTGCTGCATTTTAAAGGGACGGAATATTATGGGGGTTTTCTGTATGGAGGGCTTCTTCTTCCTGTTTTTGGGGCTCGAGGTGGAATGGCGCTTGACAGAGTTTTCACTTTCATCATCCCCCTGCTTCATTAAGTCGTCGGCTATTATTCTTGGCATAACAGAATGAATCATCCTCTCTTTCAGGGCTTTTTCCACTTCCAAGTCTTTTCCATGCATGATGGACTGCCCCACTTTCAGGAACGTGCTTCTTGATCTGACTTCGGACATGATAAATAAGTGGATACCTATGGCATGGATGCAGATGTGCAGGAAGGCTTTGCTCAACAGCTCCCAGTAGACTGCACCGGCTCCGAGAGGTGTAAAACAGTTCTCATCACGGAAGTGATAGCCAAAGGTCTCAAAGAGGACCGAGTACAACAGTCCCAGGAACAAGCTTAAATACAGGGGTAAGTGCATCACTGTGTAAAGCAACAAGAGCACTTCGATACACATAGAAAAACTGCCTACTTGGGAAAGACAAGTGTCTGTGGGATCTGCCGGGGGAGTCCGATTGGACATGTCACCACTTCCTGAGACAGGCTTCAGAGCCTGGAACTGCGGAGCGAGAGTCAAAGCGAAAACCAGGAGGGTGAGTATCAGCGAAGTCCATACATAATGGCGGGCGTAGGTCTTGGTGAAAGTGAACACAAAAAAAGCTACACATACCAAGAGGAAGCACAGGGCCGGCACCATGAACACAATCTGTTTCTCTCTCATGTGGATGCCGAAGTAGATGCCCCAGAGAAGGCAGGCCACGCCAATGTAGAAGAGGGCGTAGCGGAACCTGCGCTGGGTCTGAGGGAAGCACCTTTCCATGCAAGCCTCCTCTAGGTTGTTGGAGTCAAACTTGGGGTTCCACCACTTGGAAGAGGCCCTCTCGAAGAGCTGCGGCAGCTTCTTCGGCCGGCGGAGGCCAGGGCCGCTGCCGCCAGCCCCGCCGACCCGACGGGTGCCCCCCGACTCCCCCGAGCTGCAGCTGGAGGAGATGCTGTACTTGCAGTGCTTGGAAGAGGTGCAGCCCTGGTGCTGCTTGGGGTTGATTTTCACCGTCACGCTGTTGCTGTCCCCGCTGGAGTCGCAGCTCACCTCGGTGCTGTGGTGATGCAGCAGCTGCTGGTGCGGTGGGGAAGCCATGTTGTCAATTCCTCCCGAAAAGCCCGCTCAAGAGTTGGGTCTCTCGGGCTTGGGGAAAAGCCACCGGGGCTCCTCGGAGAGCCGCCTCTAGTCTCCTCCCGCCGCCGGACTGGGGAGGCGGCCGGGCAGCGCCGCGCCGCTCCGCCGCTCGCCGGGCTCGGCACACAGGGCGCTGGGGCGCGGGCAGCCCCGCATAGTCCCCTCCGGAGGCCGGCCGAGCAGGGCCGGGGCTGCCGCTGGCCCCGCTCCCGCAAGCCCTGCCGAAGCTCGGGGCGGGCGGCCGCTGGCTCAAGTCAGTGCCGCGAGGGGGACGCCGGGCCCCCGCCGGGAGGGGACCGCTCTTCCATGTCGGCTGCAGCCGGCCGCCGCTTCCTCCCCGCGCCCGCCGGGCAGCGCTCCCCTCACGGCCGCCGCCAAGGGGCCGGCTCCCGCCGCGCCGCCCCCTCTCTCCCTCCCGCCTAGGCGGGACGGCACCGGTCGCCCTTCTCCGCCGCTCCGCGGGGCCTTGGGCCCTCCGCCGCCCCGCGCTTTCCTGGCACCGCCGGCCAGAGAGCGAATGCCCCCGCGGCGCCCCTCAGCCCCAGGCACGGAGCCTGGCCGCCGCCTCCGCCTCCTCCTCCTCCACAGCTTGCGGCGGGGCTGGTCCCGTCACCCTTCCCGGCGGGGTGGTGCCGCGCAGCGGGGAGCTCCGTGCCCGGGCGGGGGCCGGCCCGCCCGCCCGCTTGCGCGCCGCCGTCCGAGGGGAGGGAGGGAACGGCGGGGGCGCGCTTAAGCCACCGCCACCATCTTCCTCACGGGGGGATGAGAGGGGAGGCTGCGGGAGCGCGTTCCCGTTAGCCAATGGGGCGCGGCGCCGCGGCGGGAACGCGCACACCCTCCCGGTCCGCTCCCTTCCCGCCCGCCTCTTCCCGGGCCGAGGGGCGGGAGCCGTTCGCCTCGCACACGCACAGGCTGTGCGCCCTCCGAGACGGGCTGTGCGGGGTCTTGTCCCTTCGTGAGGCCGCTTCTCGGGCGGGGAGGGCTGGGAGGGATGAGACGGCGTGGGGCGACCGGCGGCTGAAGGCGGGCGGGTGCCTCAGGCTGTCTCCCCCTTCTCCCCGCGGTCTGGTGTCCGCGCTGCGCTGCCGCCGCCCTACCCACAGGCGGTGGGTCCCTCCCAGCGATCAGCGTCCCGCCGCCGCTGGGGCCGTGTCCGTCCGGGCGCCCGCGGATCGCGGCCGCTGGCACGACGGGCATTTGCCATGCGCAAACAAGGACTCCAACGAACAGTTGGACCTCACCGCGTCCCCGCGGCGCGGTGGAACCCGCTGGCTTATTTTTGTCCTCTCTTCGTTCTTGGCTTGTTTATAAGTGACGCTATCTCGCTGCACCGCTCCCTCAGTTTCATTATCTCTTCCTCCCAGATGGGCCGTATCTTCCCTCCTTCGCCCGGCTTCCCTCTGCGCTGGCCTCAGCTTCTTCCCTTCCTCTTCCCAGCTCTCCATCCTTCATCCTCGCTCCCAGGTGATGGTCCCACCAGCTCCTCCTCAGCATCCCCAACCCCTGTTCCAATGCTCGCACGGTCTCTCCCTGCCCCGATCCAGGAGCTGCTGTGCTTCCTGCTTCCCTGAACCTCATATTCGGTTCCTTGAACCCCATTTTCCATTTTCTGGGTGAGCCTTTCCCATATGGGTGCCCACAAAGTGCTCCACTCCTGCAACCCTTCCTTCAGCACCGCTTCCCTACACAGTGACAGGTCGTTTCTCCTCTGAAAATTGCACTATTCAGTAAAATACACTATTGTTTTTTCTTTTTTTTTTCTTCTTAGAGTGATAAAAAGTACACAGCTACACAGTTCCTGGAACTGAAACCTGGGGGGGGGGTTGTTGTGTTGGTTTGGTTGGGTTTTTTTGTTGGGTTTTGGGTTTGGTTTTGTTTCCTTTGTAACTATATTATTTTTTTTGTGCAAATGTTGCATTGCAAAATGTGGATTTGAATATATTTATTATAAAATACAATATTCACACATTAAACAGTGAGTTCAGTTTTGGAATCCGCACTCCAAAAAGGACATTGAGGTGTCCAGAGAAGGGCAATAAAGGTGGTAAAGGGTCTGGAGAACAGATCTTGTGAGGAGCAGGTGAGAGAACTGGGCTTGTTCATCATGGAGAGGAGGAGGCTGTGGGAAGACCTTCTGGATCTCTGCAACTCCCTGAAAGGAGGCTGGAGCCAGGTGGGGGTTGGTCTTTTCTCCCAAGGAACAAGTGACAAGGCTGGAGGAAACAGCCACAAGTTGCACCAGGGGAAGTTTAGGTTGGACATGAGGAACAATTCCTTGAGAGGATTGTCAAGCTCTGGATCTGGCTACCCAGGGCAGTGGTGGAGTCCCCATCTTTAGAGAGGTTTCAAAGCTGTTTAGATGTGGTGCTGAGGGACATGTTTAGTGGTGACCTAGCAGTGGTGGTTTAATAGTTGGGCTTAATGATTTTCTAAAGCTCTCTTCCACCCAAAAGATTTCCATGATTGTATAGGAAATTTATGTTTCCCAATGTACACAAACCCTGAACAAATCTGTAATAAAGAATTCCCAACAACAAAGATAAGAGTTTGGGGTTTGCAGTGGCATACCCATCTCCTGAATTCCAACTAATGGCTTGGCTGATCAATATATGATAGCGCTGCTCACCGTGCCACTCTTACATAAACACTGTCAGGGAGATAGAAATCCTTTAGCTGGCAGAGCAGGAAGGCAGGACGGGCTCCTGGGTTTGGCTATTAATTAAGAACTTTACTAAGGCTTCTTTGCAGCCTTCTCATTGATCCATCTGAACGGAATCTACTTCATCTGGAGGATTTAATAAGCATAACGATTTCCAAGGATTCCAAGGTGCTGTAGAAATGTAGTGAGAAAAGGGGGGGGAAGGGTTTTATTTCAATGGCCAAGGATTTAAGGGGGGACTACCAGAATTTTTAAATTCCATTATGTAAACCTGTAAGATTTATCTTATGGCAGACACTGGATGATCTGAACTTCGAGGTACTCAATTTGAAGCATGCTCTTTTTTTTCACCTCTCTTCATAATAGTATTGATTTGTAGCTATGGCTTCTGACAACCTTCCTCAACCACCAGCCTTGGTCAGCTGCAGTTCCCTTCAAAAAGGGTGTAGAAACCACAAAGAGCTAAAATATGGGAGGGAAATAAGAACTAATTTAAGCCCTAAGTAACTCAGGATGCTGTTGTAAAGAACTCCAGGATATGTTTTCCTCCAGATGAAGATGAGAGTTCTCCTCCTGCTATCAACAAAGTCATGGTTTCATTCAGTACCTTTGGTGCATGAGTGGTAAATAAGTAAAACATTGTTTGCCTGGAGTGCAGGAAAAGTTGAGACCCTTCAAACTGATATTTGTTACTGAAACTTCTTGGGTAGGCTGGAATCCTGTTTTCAAGCATATCTAAGATGAAGATGTGGGATCCCACCTTCATTTGACGTTGAACTGTGAACTGTCTGTGTGCATACAGCAGCCAGCGAGCGTGCGGAAGGAGGTTATTCAGGTGCATGTGAACCTGTTGAAGCAAGTCCAGAGGAGGCCACAGAGATGATCCAAGGGTGGAACCCTTTGGCTGTGTGGCCAGGCTGAGAGAGTTGGGGTTGTTCAGCCTGGAGAAGAGGAGGCTCCAGGGAGAACTTCTGGTGGCCTTTCGGGACTTGAAGGAGCCAAGCAGAAAGCTGGAGACAGACTTTTGAACAGGGCCTGTTGTGACAGGACGAGGGGTGATGAGTTTGAACTAAAGTGGGAGGTTCAGACTGGAGAGAAGGAAGAAATTGTTTATGCTGAGGGCAGTGAGACCCTGGCACTGTTTGCCCAGAGAGGTGGTAGATACCCCGTCCCTGGAACCATTGCAGGTCAGGTTGTCTGGGGCACTCAACAACCTGCTGTAGTTGCAGATGTCCCGGTTGACTGCAGGGAGCTTGGACTAGATGGTCATTACTGCTCCCTTCCAACCCAAATCAGTCTGTGATTCTATGATTTTCCCTACATACACACAGCAGAGACTGACTCCAGGCCTGGAGGTACATGTGTGCAGAGGACAGAGGACAAGCAGAAGCCAAACTGAGACAGAGATGCAAGAAGTGTGTCTTGTTGCCCACATGTGAGACACAAGAGAAGTGAGTCTTGTTCCCCACGTGTGAGACACAAGAGAAGTGTTCCCCTATGCCAAATAAAGCAGGACTTTGTACTTAGGATAAACACAATCACATCAAAGACACTGGCTATGTCACAAGCTTTAACTGAGCCACATGATTCCAAATTTTGTCTGGCTACTAGTCAGAGACTGCTTTTGATCTCCACTAATGAAGTAGTCTCCTCTTTCCCAGCTTTTGTGTACTGTTTTGAAGGCCAGTGAAATGGGACTGAGGGAGACATCTGACTCATCAAAACCCTGCTTGGCTTCAGGTCCTGATTTTGAGGCTCTTCACAATCCTTGCTCCCCCGAGGAAGCTCCCGCTAGGTTTGGCACTCACGGACTCCCACCCTACTCCTCCTGTTGATCTTTGGGTGAAACACTCACCCAAGAGGCACCAGCCTTGCCATTCCCCAGTGTCCTCTGTCATCCAATTCTGTGGAACACCTGCTGAGAATGCCCTGGGGAGAGCAGCGACCACTGGTTAGCCCTGCACTGGCTGGGAAGGACCTCCTGCTGCCTCCCAAGGCTCTGAACTATTTGAGTGTTGTGTCCTGGACACTGTCCCTTCACTTGGCTTTTGTCATGAAGATTTTTCTGTGCTGATTTCAAGAAGCAGATTAAATACTCATGAGCAGCAATCAAGAAGTGCCAGTGATGTTTGGATTTATTTCACACGTGGGCAACAAGTGCTTTGAGGTTGTATCCATTATTTCCTCCTCAATGTTCTGATCTGGTTTTATCCAGGGGGAGTTTAACTCCATGGAATTGAACCCCACAGAATGCTGTACATCAACATGGCCCTCTAAGGCAGCATCTGCATGGGTAACAGCACCAGCATGGGTAATGGTTGTAACATCCTATAAGGGAGATGCTTCCTCTTGGTCACTTTCTCAGCCATCAGTTAGAACATCTTAGTGGAGCAGGGAGCCACTACACAGCATTGATTTTGACTCCTGGGTTCATTTTAGTGCCTGGTAGTTATGAGTTGTGCTGTTTTCCTGCAAAAGACTCTGTCTGGCATCTTGAGACTCCTAGGATCTAGACATGCTGGAGAAGTGGGACTGTCTAAAACTCATGAGGATCAACAAGGCCAAAGGGCAGATCCTGCACATGGGTCAGTGCAACCCCTCAATCAGGGAGGGATGAAGGGCTGGAGAGAGCTCAGTGGAGAAGGACTTGGGGGTGAAAAGCTGGACATGAGCCAGCACCATGCACTGCCAGCCCAGCCCCAGCTGAGTCCTGGGCTGATCCCCAGCAGCATAGGCAGCAGGAGCAGGGAGGGGAGGGGATTCTGCCCCTCTGCTGTGCTCTGCTGAGCTGCCACCTGCAGTGCTGGGGCCAGCTCTGGAGTCCTCAGCACAGTACTGACAGGGACCTGCAATGATGCAAGGGTGGAAGCCCTCTGCTCTGAGGCCAGGCTGAGAGAGTTGGGGATGATCAACCTGGAGAAGAGGAAGCTCCAGGGACACCTTCTGGCAGCCTTTCAGGACTTAAAGGGGCCAAGCAGAAAGCTAGGGACAGATTTTTTGAGCAGGGTCTGTTGTGACAGGACAAGGGGTGAGGGTTTGAAACTAAAAGAGGGAGATTCAGACTGGAGAGAAGGAAGAGATTTTTTAGTTTAGGGTGGTGAGACCCTGGCCCTGTTTACCCAGAAAGGTGATAGATGCCCCATCCCTGGCACCCTTGCAGGTCAGGTTGTTTGTAGCCATGAGCAGCCTGCTGTAGTTGCAGGAGTCCCTGCTGACTGCAGCAGGGTTGGACTAAATGACCTTGAAAGGTCCCTTCCAACCTAAACCCTTCTATGATTCTGTGATTCCAAAGCCTCTGTGACTGCCTTCCTTCCTCAGCGCCTGCGTTAGAGACAACATTTTACGGAGCAAGAGCTGTGCCTTTGCACGTTTAACTTCATGCCACCAAGCACCCATCTTCACGCTACAGAACTGAATTGAGCTCCCCTCTCAGAGGCAAAGCTTTGTCAGCTCGAAGGAGCAGCTTTTGTTTGACGCTCATAATATTGTACTGCGTGGCTGCTCTGATGGAGCTGCGTGAAAGCGAGCTGGGGGGGTCTGGAATGTGACAACCCACATGATGCTTTTTTAGACTTCACAAACCGCCTTCACGAGGCAGAAGAATATGACACAGGAGCTGCTGGCTGGGACAACAGCAGATATTAATGCTGGTGGAGCTGGTGGAGCTGGGGAGGAGGAATGCTCTTCAGGAGTTTGTGGCTTTTACTGCATGCTGTCAAAGGGAAACTTAGAGCCTGAAGGCCTGGTGCCATGGAAGCCAGGGGTGGGGGCTGTTGGTCCTGTCTGGCTATGGAGACAGCATAAATATTTGAGGAGAATAAGTTAAAATTTGTTTTGTCCATCCACAGACAGAAAGGCTCAAGCAAAGCAGCCCAGGTGCTCCATGTCCTTTTTTCTTAGCTTAAGAAATAGCAGGGTCTCACTTTCTGACAAACTTCAGAGACTGAGGATGGGGCCAGGCTCTTCCCAGTGGTGCCCAGTGACAGGACAAGAGGCAAAGGGCACAAAGTGGAATCCAGGAGATTCCACCTGAGCATGAGGGTGCTGGAACCCTGGAGCAGGCTGCCCAGAGAGGTTGTGGAGTCTCCTTCTCTGGAGAGATTCTAAAGCTGCCTGAACATTGTGATCCTGCACAAGCTGCTGTGTTTGACTTTGCTTTAGCAGGGGGGTTGGACTGGGTGATCTCCACAGGTCCATTCCACCCCCACCATGCTGGGATTCTGTGTGATTCTGTGGCTCCATCCTTGCTAATGTGTCCAACATTCATTATGGACTTTGTGTTGAGTCCTAGTAACCTGTGGGTGAAAGAACTCATGTCATGGTTTAAACAAACAAACACCAACAACCTTTCTTTAACAGACTAAGAGGTGAACATTAGAAAGTATTTTGGAGGATTGCTACTCCTCCATGTTTTTTTAATTAAGAAACTATGATGCTTGTTTGACTTTTTCATAAGGGTTACCTTTGACATTGTCTCCATGTGAAGCCATGGAAGCTAAGTGGATCATTCTTCTCACTTCCTCAGGTTAGCCAGGTTGCTTCTAACTATGTTCTATATTTTCATCTTTCTGAAATTACAGCCCAAGTCATTCATGTTACTGACACAAGAATGAGGCACAAACTATATGAGCAAGCAGTAGAAGATCTTTCTCCATAAGTTGGACCTCAAGAAGGAGGATAAAACCTGGCCCAGCTGAGTGGGAATTGTTGTTTCCCTTAGGACCAGGATTTTACTTGCAAGCTTTATGGTTGTCCCTTCTGAGTGACCTTTTACGCCAAAGGCCATGCAGGCTACACCACTTCTTTGGCAAAATGTCTGCCACCAGGAGGTGGCTTCACTCAAACTTCTGTAAGATGAAGACAAAATTTATTGCTCATTCCATTCATAACCAGAAGCTTTCCTGGCTTGCCAAGCTGCTGAATCAGCTTGGGTACCTCACCCTTGAGTCAGCAAAGCCCGAAATAGAAACCTGCTCCATTTCCGAAGAGAGGAAGCACCACTGCTGGCTGCAGATACAGCCACATCAAACAGGCTTCTAGAACTAGGGATGCTCAGTGGAGGGACTTCCATGGCACTCTGCTTCTTGGGGGGAAAAAACAAGGCCAAAACAAAGAAAAAAAGAGGCTTTTTCATACGTGAAACAGGAGAGTTAAGTTTGCTAGGAATGAGGCTGTCTGGACCTGGCAGCACCAAGGAATAAACAGCAGGGGAAGTACTGTACAAGGGACAGACATTGATGTCACCTACACTCACCCAGCACCAAGCTCCAGCTCCATCTACTTGCAGCTGCTCAGGACATTCAAATCTGGGAGACAACAGCCACAACCTGGCTAAAGCAAAGTCTTCAGTCATTAAGAAATGATGGCCAGAAGACAGGGCAAGAAGTTCTGTAACACAACTGGATATCAGCTCCAGTGGTGCTCATCCATGGTCCCCAAAGGAGAACTGAGTCACTCTCACTGCTCTGCTGAAACTCCACTTTAGAGCACAGCACAAAATAGCAAAAAACCAGTGACCAGCTGTTGTAGTCACGGTTCCACAGTGGGAAGTGACACTGGAAAGTCCTCAGCAGGGCTTCCATGAGTAGGTGGAAGGCAGTGAAAGGCATGTAAAAATAATCCCCATGTGACAGAAATTAGGGAGGACTTTCTGTGGCTTCAAGTCAGGCCAAGAAGTAGAGAATTAATCATCTTGTTAATTCCCCTGTCCTCCCCTTCTCAAGCTGCTTAGCTTCTTATCTTGTAGATGTAGCATCAGTGATTGTGTCCAGTTTGGGTTCCCCCCAACAGAAGGACATGAAGCTGTTGGAGTGGGTCCAGAGGAGAACCATGAAGATGATCAGGGGGCTGGAGCACCTCCCCTATGGGCACAGACTCCTGGTTTTCTGATGAGCAGTCCCAGGTCCCTCAGCTGCTCCTCATCAGCCCTGTTCTCCAGACCTTCCACCAGCTTTTTTGCCCTTCTCTGGACCTGCTCTGGCCTCTCAATGTCCTTCTTGGAGTGAGTGGCCCAAAACTGAACCCAGAACTCAAGGTATGGCCTAACTAGTGCTGAGTACAGGCAGACAATATCTCTCCTGCTTCTACTGTCACACTATTGCTGATCCAGGCCAGGATGCTGGTGGCCTCCTAGGCCACCTGGGCACTCAGTCTAACTCTTCAGAATGAAACTAGCCAAAACTATCCATAGAACCTTGCAGGCAGGTAGCTCTTGGTACAGGATTTCCCTGCAGGACCATGGATGAATTTATAGAGCCTATTTAAAACTGTTTCAATGCACAATGCTACCATTTTCTGAGGTGCACTTGGAAGACACAACACACTTTTATGTTCAGTGTTGCAGATTATTCAACCAAAAAGTGGTGGGGATGAGAATAGATTGGATATTAAGAGGAGTGGTAAAGCATTGGGACAGACTGCAGCCCAGGGAAGTGGTGGAATCACCATCCCTGGAGGTGTTCAAAAACTTCGCAGACCTGGCACTTCAGGACAGGGTTTAGTAGTCATAGTGGTATTAGGTTGATGGTTGGACTTGATGATCTTAGAGGTCTTTTCCAACCTTAATGGTTCTATGAAAGAATCCACCAGCACCATTACAGGGTTATGCAATCACCTTGTGCACATGCCACAGGTTTGAAATGAAAACCTGCTGCAAATCCCCAGCAAGCTACAGCTCTGGGATTAGAAAGGATTATACAGCGTAGAACTTGGTGGAGCACTGGGGATCCCTGCACCAAGTCCTTTTAAATTTAGGTTTCTGGAGGGAAGAAAGTCACTGTGGCATTTCTGTGATTTGATCCCTTAGCTAGGTTGGTCTGCAAGGTGACCCTGAGTGCTGCTGAGCTGGCAGTGGGTCTGGGGAGAGCCATCTCTGCCTGAGCCCAGCACTTGCTTGGAGAGGAGCAGAGCGTTCCCAGCTGCATCCCGGAATAGCTCCGCTCTCTCTTCCCCTGGCTCAGGCTGTCACACTGTATTTTAACTACAAATCTGTTATTCTGCCTGCTGGCTGCCAGAATCGCTTTTAAAAACAACTCAGCTCAGTGATAGTGGATTTTGGGTGGTTTTCTTCTCAGCATTCTCTTCAGCTGTAGCTGAGATTTCACCTGCGTGGCTGCAGCTCCAGTGCTGTCCAGGAATACAGACAACCTCCACTCCTCCAACCACAGCAATGACGTGTCAAGTCTGAAGTGCAAGGCACCAAGAAACTTCTGACATCGGGGTTTATGTTTTATTGAGGATGGTTTCTACACCCTTGTGTTCTCTGTGCACAGAAGGAATGCACATCTCCTCTCTACAGACACAGGAACCAAGCACTGTTCCAGTTTATTGCTGTGCTGGTGGGATGAAGCCTTTAATGAAACACAAAGAAATTATCCAGGGCAGTTTGACCCCTGCTGTGTTAGTGTGGTGACAGTGTCCCTGCCCATGACAGTGGGGTTGGTGTAGATGACCTCTGAGGTCCCTTCCAGCCTAAACTCATCTGTGATTCTGTGATGACTGAAATTGAGGTGTTTCTAGTCAAGTTGGATGGGGCTCTCAGAAACCTGATCTAGCTGAAGATGTACAGGGCACTGGGTCTGAAGCTCAGTGATATCTTTAACATTAGTGCTAATTAACAACTGAATTCATTCTACACCACTGGCTGCTGCACTTCACACTTTGTGACCTAAAGGCTTTGTTTTATACTGCACAAAGACAAGACTCCAGTAAAATGAGTCTTCAGAAGCCCCAGCAATCTTCAGAATGGAGTACAATGGTGTCCTGTGATGGGACAAGGGGCAGTGGATACAAACAAGGGGTTGAATTCAATGAGCTCTGGAAGTCCCTTCCAAGCCCTACCATGCTATGACTCAATGATTCTACTTAGAAATAATGAAAAGATGGCAGAAATTTAACATTCATCACTCTCAGAGCATATCTATGGATGCTTGGGCTGCTCAGGAAGGTGTCTGAGTCACCAACTCTGGATGTGTTGGGTGTGGTGCTTGGGGATACGGTTCAGGGGTGAGCCTTGTAGAGTAGGGTTCTCAGTTGGACTTTTCCAACCTGAATGCTTCTGTGATTCTGTGTGATTCTTGCTGAGTATGTGGGACATCTGCAGGGCTGTCCATGGCACATGACTGTGAGAAGAGCAGGGACCTCCTTCCAAACACTCATGTTTGAAGGTAGGTGTGGATGCATGTTCCTGCCATGCACCCAGCCCTGTTTCCAGGGAACAGGATGGGAAGAAAATGTTGCTGAAAACCCTGATGCATAAGGCTTCAGCAGAGATGGTTATCTTGTCTCCTCATCGTCTTTACCTGTGTTGCTGCCTGGACAACCATGGTGTATTATGGAAATAAAATGTGAAGTCACTCAGGCTGGGGTTCTGCTGTTTGTTAAATACCTTTTGATGGAGGTAGCAGGAACCATGTATGTCTGCAGGGAAGGAGAAATATCAGACCTGGGGTACAAACAACACAGCAGACACTTGTTAAAAAGGGGAGCTGGGAGGCAAAACAGAGTGGTGTATAAGATGGGATGAAAGATCATGGAGGGAGAAGTGATACAGTCCTGCAAATAGATGCAGTCAGGATTTGGGAACCACAGAATCATAGATAGAATGGCTTAAATTGGAAGGAACCTTAGAGCTCATCTAATCCAGCCTCCCCTCCATGGGCAGGGACAATTCTCAAATAGACCTTATTTTTAATAGGTCTCCTTTGTAGGATGCTAAAAATCACAGAATCACAGACTGGTTTGCATTGGAAGGGTCCTTGAAGACCATATAGTTTCAAACCCCTGTCATGGGCAGGGGCACCTCCCACTAGACCAGGCTCTCAGGCCTCATCCAACCTGGCCTTGAACATCTCCAGGCAGGTGGCATCCACAACCTCCCTGGGCAGCTTATTCCAGAGGAATGAGGCCCTAATCTTCTTATAAACCAGGAATCTCCTTCAGTTGGGTAATGGGAGCATCAGCAGGCACACCTGATGGGCAAAAAGCAAATAACCCTCATGCTTCATGGCACACACTGAGTTCTTAATGACAGTCAGGAAAAGCCACTGCCCATCTCAGGCCTTTCAGCAATTCCCCACCAAAGGCTCCCTCCAGGCTGCAGCTTATGCAGCCCATAAGGCAAACTATATCCTAAGTTGCATCAAGAGGAGTTTGGCCAGCAGGTCATGAGAGGTGATTCTGACCCTTTACTCTGCTCTGGTGAGACCCCACCTCAAATAGTGCATCCAGTTATGATGTCCCCAGCATAAGAAGGACACAGAGCTGTTGGAGCATGTCCAGAGGAGGACCACAAATATGGTCCAAGGGCTGGAGCAGCTCTGCTATGAGGATGGGCTGAGAGAGCTGGGGTTATTCAGCTCAGAGAAGACAAAATGCTGGGGGGACATTAGAGCTTCCTGCAAAACCTGAAGGGAGCCTACAGGAAACCTGGAGATGGACTTTTCATAAGGGTGTCCAGAGACAGGACCAGAGGGAATGGTTTTAAGCTGAGGGAGACTAGGTTTAGTCTGGATCTTAGGAAGCAGTTCTCCAGTACAAGGGTGGTGAGACCCTGGAATAGGTTTCACAGAGCGCTTGTGGATGTGCTTTCCCTGGAGGTGTTCAAGGCCAGGTTGGATGAGGCCTTGAGCAGCTGAGTCTAGTTGAGAGGTGTCCCTGCCCACGGTGGGGAGGTCAGAGTGGATGATCTCTGAGGTTCCTTCCAACCTAAGCCATTCTGTGGTTCTATGATTTTGGAGGCTCTGCATGGTTCATACCCATGAGAGCTGTTCAGATGTGTTGTTTTGGAGATGCAGACATACGAGTTGTTTGCCAAAGGATCTCTCAAAACCTGAAATTGGTGCAGACCAAGTTGGCTTCTGTGCTATGATGTGTGGCCCCCTCTTGTCACCACATGCCTGAAACTGTCCCACATATTGTCTGTTGATTTGGTAAATAATTCCCTTGAACACCCAGAAAACAAAACAAGGAGGTGAAATTGCCTCTTGGTATTTCTTCAGTCCAAACAAACAAAGAAACAAACAAGCAAGCAGATTGTGTGGCTTATGTATCCAGTCAAAACATCTCCATTATTAATATTAAGCTCCTGGGTGCCTGGAGAAGCAGCTTCTGAACGAGCTACAAAGCTGAAGCATGGCTGAAAATATTTAAACTAAATTATTCCACCATCCTGAGCTGTTGTTTCTGCAGGGTGGCAGGAACAATGTCCCCACTCCCTGTAATGTCAGTGCACAGCATGTGCACATGGCCGTGGTGCTGGCTGCTGCCTTGGGTGCCTGTGACTCACTTGAAGGCTTTGCCTCTACCACCAGACTGCCTACTCCCAGCTCTGCTGAAGGATGTCACACACTCCTGTGGATCCCTGCAGTGACCTTGGGAGGAAAAAGGGGAATCTAGAGAGAGAAAAGGCTCTGAACACAAAGCAGGTAAGTGAGGGCTGAGGAGCAGATCTGGTATGCTATGTGGCTTTATCCCATCTGGTCCATTCTCCTTTTCCACCATCCTCACTTCAGTTCCTTGCTCAGCTTTGGCTCCATGGAAGAGCAGGGAAGATATTCTATTCCCCTTCCATGGTTGTCACCCATATTGACTAAATCCCATTTTGTTATAACCCAAACAACAATTGCCATGTTTTCTTTTTACCTGAACCATTTAAGCTCTTCATGAGGGATTTGCCCTTCATGTGGATCTCTTGTTCCCTGATCATGTTATGCTTGGTTCAAACTCAAGGCACACACCATACTCATTTAGAGGCAGCTTGTCTTGAGTGGAGGTGTGTTGATTTTAACCCTTTCTTATACTACAGATCATCTGCTTAGATCAGGAGGCACCAAGTTCATTGCTTTCATAGAGCCTCAAACTTCTCACAAAGAAGTGTGGGCAGGGCTCTGGCAGAGGTTATCATCCTGCTAACCTCAGCCTGCAAGCCAGCTCCTTCCCCTGAGTGAGCAGTGTGCTTCCCAAGCCACAGAAACTTCAGCAACACCCCCAGGCTGCCTTGGTCCTCCCAGCCAGGCAGTGGTAATTTGGCACCATTCACGTGTGGGTATCTTTCTCTTCAAGTCTGGAGTCCCTCACTCTGCATCCTGGAAGAGGATGAACATGTTGAGTTTTGGGGCTGAGGTCTTGTTTAAATTATATATAAGCAAAAAAACCCCACCACTTATAGAAATAAAGGATCCTCCTGATGCCTACAATGAGACCACCTTATTTAGTAAAAGCAGCCAGATCTGCTGGGTTCTGGTGCTGAATCATAGAATGGTCTAGGCTGGAAGGGATGTCCAGAGCTCATCCAGTCTGACCTCCCCGCAGTCAGCAGGGACATCCCCAACCAGATCAGGCTGCCCAGGGCCTTGTCGAGTCCCACCTTGAACATCTCCAGGGAAGGGGCCTCAACCACCTCCCTGGGCAACCTGTTCCAGTGTTCCACCACCCTCATAGTGAAGAACTTCTTCCTGATATCCAATCTAAATCTGCCCTTCTCTAGTTTGAAGCCATGACACACAGCAAATAATTAGCTTTGTCTACACAATGGATATCAGAACTGAGCTCTCTGAATTAAAAGGGCAGAAAGTTGTAAAATCATTGAGTCACAGACAGGGTTGGGTTGGAAAGGACCAGTAAAGCCATCTAGCCCAGTCCTGCTTCAGTCACCAGGGACATCTGCAACTAGAGCAGGTTGCTCAGAACCCCAGACAACCTGACCTGCAATGATTCCAGGAATGGGGCAGCTACCACCTCTCTGGGCAACCTGGGACAGTCTCTTACCACCCTTAATGTCAGATATTTCTTCCTTCTGTCTGGTCTGAATCTCCCTCTTTTACTTCAAACCCATCACCCTTTGTCCTCTCACAACAGGCCCTGCTCAAAGTCTGTCCCTAGCTTTCTGCTTGGCCCCTTCAAGTCCTGAAAGGCCACCAGAAGGACTCCCTGGAGCCTTTTCTTCTCCAGGCTGAACAACCCCAACTCTTCTCAGCCTGGCGTCACAGCAGAGGGCTTCTCCCTTGCATCATTGCTGTGACCTCTTCTGGCCCCACTCCAATAGGTCCCTGTCTGTGCTGTGCTGAGGACTCCAGAGCTGGCCCCAGCGCTGCAGGTGGGGTCTCAGCAGAGCACAGCAGAGGGGCAGAATCCCCTCCCCAAGTGAGATGTCTTTAATGGAAAATGCGATTCTTGAAGCCTGACAAGTTAATACCAATGGGAAGGGTTTTGCTCAATCTGCCCAGGGAGAAAAATCACCTTTGGCTCAGAACAAGAGGATTTCAAGCCCACAGCAGAAGTTTTTCAAGAACCTAATGAAAATGGAGGATTACAGTTTAAACTGTTTTGCAATCGCTGGCCCAAATCCTGGAGACACTTTTCACACACACTTAGCTTTGCAGACGTGCTCCGTTTTGCTGACCTGCACAGGATGGCTCACACATGTAAAGACAAGAACATGCCTGAGTGGAGTCTAAACTGCAGCATTTGTCACCCCCAAGAATTATATTGTGCTGAGATTTCCAGAATTGGCTCACTGACCACCTTTGTGTTAGTTAAAAAACCAACCAAACAAAAACTGAGAAATGCAGGAATAAAGATTCCTGAGACAGTCTCAAGTCTGCTCCCACACCTCAAGAGGATCTTCTGTTGTGCTGGACCACGGTGCTGGGCCACACAACTTCTTTAGCAGCTGTTAAAAAAAAACCCCAAAACTCAAACATCTTCATCTAGTTTGAAACTCCTGTTCATGGGAAGATGCTGTCTGCATTTCCTTCTGCTCTCTAAGATACTTGGCCACTGGCTGAGACTCAAAGGTTTCCCCTCAGTGATAGGAAGCAACTAATTGAAAAGAATTAACTTTCTAATAATTGGCTTTGTTTATTTTTCTTTCTCATGGGATTACATTCTGCCTCCCATGAAGTGATTTGTTGAAACCCCCTGCTCTAGGAATCAATTACCCCTCCAAAGCGCGGCCCTGCTGCTCAGCAGGCCAGTTCCTGAGCAGGAGCCAAGCTGCCATTTCTCTGAGTCACATTCTGGCAGGTTGTGTTTGTATACAGGGTGATGATGTTTGCAAGCAATGGGGGGGAAAAGAAGTCATTCACTGGCTCTTTGGTCCCAGAAACGTCTTTCCCTTCTCTGCCACAGCAGCACCACCTGGGGATGTAGTTAGAGCTCCACTCGGGGGCTGCTGGAGTCCCAGGTCTACCCAATTTAGAATCACAGAATGGTTTAGGCTGGAAGGGATCTTTGAGGTCATCTACTCCAACCTCCCCACCATGGGCAGAGATACCTCTCGACTACACTTGGTTGCTCAAGGCCTCATCCATCGTGGCCTTGAACACCCCAAGGAAGGAGGCATCCACAGTGTCTCTGTGATACCACTTCCAGGCTCTCACCACCCTCATAGAGAAGAACTTCTTCCTAAGATCCAGTCTAACCCTGCTCTCCCTCAGCTTCAAACCATTGCCCCTTGTTAGAATAAACTAGGTTGGAAGAGACCTTCAAGATCATTGTGTCCAACCCATCAACCAATCCAACACCACCCAAACAACTAACCCATGGCACCAAGCACCCCATCAAGTCTCCTCCTGAACACCTCCAATGATGGTGACTCCACCACCTCCCCAGGCAGCCCATTCCAAAGGGCAATCACTCTCTCTGTGTAGAACTTCTTCCTAACATCCAGCCCAAACCTCCCCTGGCACAGCCTGAGACTGTGTCCTCTTGTTCTGGTGCTGGCTGCCTGGGAGAAGAGACCAACCTCCGCCTGTCTACAACCTCCCTTCAGGTAGTTGTAGAGTTGTTCTGTCTCTAGACACCCTCATGAAAAGTCCCTCTGCAGCCTGCCTGTAGGATCCCTTCAAGTACTGGAAAGCAGCTCTAAGGTCACCCTGGAGTCTTCTCTGGGCTGAACAATCCTAGCCCCTTCAGCCTATGCTCATAGCAGAGCTGCTCTATCCCTTAGATCATCCTTGTGGCCTCCTCTGGACTTGCTCCAACAGCTTTGTGCCCTTCATATGCTGGGGACACCAAAACTGGTCACAATATTCAAGGTGTGGTCTCACAATTTGGGCATATCTGGTGCTCCTCGTGCCCTCCACATCTAGCCCTCCCCTCCAATTGACTCTGTGCCATTCTGCTGCCATCCTTCATGGCTCTGAGAAGCCACCTGCAGCTCTTAGCACACTTTTCACACGATCTTAATCACACTAGGTCCAAAGTACTCGAGGCAATATTCCTGGTGCTAGTATTGTACTTGCCACAGGGTTTATTTTCCCTCACTGTCCCTCTTTATCTCCAGATCTGTTGCTCTGAGTCTTATCTTGATTTTGTTTTTCCTTTCCCCAGGCAGTGTTAGGGGATCAAGGACAGAAGGGACAGGGACACTGACCATGCTGTCCCTAACTTGCTGTGCCTCCAACCCCCAGGGCAGGGTCCCCAGTGGTGTCCATGTTCCACATCCTTCACCCTGTCTCCACCAAGAAGGGCCAATGCCACATGCAAACCCCAGTTCTGGGTCTGAACCCCTCTGCAGCTTGCAAATGGACAATCCTCCTCCCTAAAGAGGTGTCCTTGGAGCCCCTGCATGCTCTTCAGGACACAGCTTTCCTTGCCCTCTTGTTCAGTGTTCTGCACATGCATGTTTGGGGCAAAATGGACTGATCTGGGCACTCTCCACACACAGAACTGACCAAAGTGCTCTGGCTTGAGACAGGAGATGTATGTCCAGCACAGAGCCATGAAAATGATTAAGGGAGGGGAACATCTTCCTTAAGAGGACAGAGCTGGGGCTCTTCAGCTTGGAGAAGAGGAGACTAAGGGCTGACTCCATTAATGTTTATAAATATGTAAAGGGTGAGTGCCCAGAGGATGGAGCCAGGCTCTGCTCGGCCATGCTCACTGACAGGACAAGGGCCAATGGGTGGAAGTTGAGGCATAGGAAGTTCCATGGGAACAGGAGGAAAAATTATTTCACTGTGAGGGTGACAGAACACTGGAACAGGCTGCCCAGGGGGGTTGTGGAGTCTCCCTCTCTGGAGATATTCAAGACCCATCTGGATGCGTTGCAGTGTGATCTGGTATAGGTGATCCTGCTGTGGCAGGGAGGTTGGACTGGATGATCTCTCGAGGTCCCTTCCAGCCCCTAAAATTCTGTGATTCTGTGATAAATGTTGGCCTTTTCCATCCAAGAGATAGAGCAGGACTGCTGGCAGCACCACGTCTGGGTGGAATGTGTCTTGGCTGTGCCAGGAGCGTTACTGCTCATGATTCACAGCAGCCTGGGCAGGAGCCTGTGCTCGTCGTCAGGCAGAGCTTCACGCACACCGAGATGCCACGGCTCTTCCAGACTTTCCAAAGGAAGCCACAGCCAACTGAGACATTCCTTCTCCTCTTCCAGCTTTCTTGGAACAACCTTCTTTGATTACTGAGTGAGACAGATAGTTGGAAAGACAGACAGTTGGAAAGACAGACAGAGCAGGCAGCAGGGTTATAATAAGCAGACTGCATGAGCCCCAGCCTGCCGTGGAATGGTGTCTCCATCTGCCTCTCAATGAGCGGCTGTTCACCGTGATCCCTGATCCCCTGTCCTCCTCCATGCTCCTCAAGCCCCTGCCTTCCTCTGTGGTCCCAAATGCCCAGCTTTCCTTGTGGTCCCCAACTCCCAGCTCTCTTTTATGGTCCTGAAACCCCTGCCCTCCTTCATGGTACTAGACTCCCTGCCCTCTGCTCTGCTCTCCAAGTTCTTGCCCTCCTCCATGGTCCAAAATTCCCTGTCCTTTTTCATGGTCCTCCACCATCTTACTTCCTTCACAGCCCCCTACTCCCTGCCCACCTCTGTGATCCCTGACCCCTGCCTTCTGCCATAGTTCCCAGTCCCTTTCCCTATGCCACAGAGCTGGGCAGCTGGCTTCTGCCTGGACATGGGTGCCTTTGCCACCAGGACGAGGCCAAAGGCCACATCCAGGACCCACGGGGGCTCAGCCAGGGTATCCCTGGGGGGCTCTTCCTGAGGCAGTGGCCAGAGCAGCCAGGACACAGCCATGATGCTGGTGGGAGGAGAAGCATTAGCAGTGCAGAGCATCCCTGCCTGCTGCCAGCCCACCCTGCCGCCAGCAAGGCTGAGTCACGGTGTGCCGTGTCTGCCGTGGCACACGTGGGCACACAGCCATGACTCAGATCCACAGCTGCCAGTGCCCACCACCAGCCTCACAGCTCCTGCTTTGCTCAGGGCTTGGTGTGGAGCTGTGGTCCTCCCAAGAAAAGAGGGGAGGGTTGGCTTTTCATGGAGGGAGTCTCTGTGAGAGGAGTAGGAGAAAGGTCACACACAAGGAGGGGTTACACAGCACCTCCTGGTGCGGGTGGGAGGAAGGATTTATTCCACCAGGGAGGACTGTGCTACACTGAAGCACAAAGTGAAGGAGTAGGGGTTTGCTTGGCCCCTCTGTGCCCATGGCATGGGAAGACAAGTTGGAAAAAGCAACCAAACAGCTCAGACATGGCCAGCAGGTCCCATGTGAGGGACAGGTATGAGGCCAGGGTGTGGGGACAGAGATGGGAGCTCCTGCCTCACTGCCAACCCCTTGGCCACTCCAGCCCCAGCACTTGTACCACACCAGCAGGAGAAACAGAAGCAGCATCTCTAGTGAGTGGGTTTGGAATATACCAGGTTTTATTAGACAGGCTGATGTTCAAGCTGACAGTTTCATCTCAATGCACATGATCACAGGTGTCTACATGGGGTTGCACCCCAGCTCCTGCCTCCTGCAATGCTCCTGAGCAAGACATTTGCCCCCTGATACAGCGGGGACCTGGGGGTTCTTGACAAATTGCAAAGGTCTCCCTGCTCTCCATTCCAATTCTAGATTCCCAGAGCTCTCCTATGAAAGCTCAGCGAGGTCTGAGCTGGGGACTGCAATCCTGCAGGGACCAACAGCAGAAGAAAGCATCTCCATGCCAGTGTCTCCCCCAGACCTCAGGAAGGAGAAAAGGAGTTTGGCTGTCACAGAGGAGCCCCATTCAGAACACAGGCACCGGGGTTTTGCACAGGGCATGTGGGTGCTGAAGGGAAGAGGAGGCAATGGGTGCTGGAGGATGAAGCACAAGAACAGGAAAGCAGAGAAGGGGTGGGGACAGTGAACCTTCAGCCTGAGAGCAGCAGTGCCTTCAGCTTCAGGGCTGTAAGGAAGAGTCAAATCTCCTCCCTGGGGTAGGGGACCTCTTCCTGGGAGCCCCAGAGCTCACGAGATTTTTGGATACAGGGCAGCAAGGAAAGACATGGCACAACAAAGCACTTGCAGACAGAAACCTTTGGTGGCCTTTGCTCACCATGACAGTGACAGGCAGCAGAGCAGCAGAACAGTGAGAGCTTAGCCTGTTTCTGCTGGTGTTTCTATTCCATAAACTCTTAATCAACCATGAGGACTAGCCTGGTGGACAGAAGTGAGAGGTGAAGAGGAGCAGGTGACGAAGTGGGGCACTGATGAGCAATGGGATTGTGTTCAAGAAAGAAGGAGGAACAGCAGTGGAGGGGACAGCAGCTCTGGGGCAGGTTGCAGACCTCGTGGCACTGACTCATGAGCTCAGGCCTCCTCTCTGGGCAGTTCTGGCTGCTGCTTTCTCTGACATTCTGCCTTCCTCACTCAGACCTCTGGTCCCCTCTGCACTGCAGGCAAAATCCCTCCGCACAAGCCATGCCCCTCCCCATGCTTGGACGTACATTTGGATCTCATCTTCATTGGTTCATGTTTAGAGTCCTACCTCGAAGCAGAGGCAAGAAGCCTGGAAGTCCATTGGCCAATGTCCCCCCATACTCACCTAGACCCAAGCAGACCTCTTCTTTGCAGTGCCTGGCTTCAGTGCCAGGGGATATGGAGCTCCCACAGACATTCTGCCTTAGCTCACGTCCCATTGGGCACATGGAGATGAAGGGTGCTTCCCTTCACACCCTTCCCATCACAACAGAGCCTTCCATTCACAGTTTTCTCTTTCCCTCTTTCATTCCTTGTTGCCTTTTTCTTGCCTCATCCAGCACCTCTACATCTTCTTGTTCCTGCCAAAGATAAGTCCTTCTGCTCCAGAGGTTTCCTGGGGAGCAGCTCTGGCTGTGGTCATTTGGCAGGAGGAAGGAGAAAGGACGTTCCGCAGGTGGGCTCAAAGGTGCCAGTCTCCATCCAGGGCAGCATCTCCCTCTTGGTCAGTTTGTGCTCAGCTCATCATCCAGTTTGCTGGCCATAAGGGCCGAGTGACAAGGCCACCTCTAATCCCCTCACCGACAGGTTTCAGGGTTGATTGTCCACAAGGAACCTCACCCTGCTTGGGTGCTTCCAAAGCAATGCTCCTTCTCCTCCCAGGACTGAGAGCTGATTTGCAGAGATGAGCCAACGATGGCTAAAATGGGAGAAGTTTGGTGAACAAGTCACAGAAGTCTGCCTGGGTTGTCCTGGGGAGAACAGATCATCAGATGGGCAAAAGGGATGCAGCTGGTGACCCCTGCTCCTGCCTGCCCCACAGGGTGCAAACCACGAGGGTCTGCCTGTGGAAACGGCAACACGAGCTTGAACAAGGTCAAACTGCCGAACCTTGAGCCCTCAGAGCCACGCTGATCTGCAGGCTTGGCTTGCCAGCATGGGGTTTGAGGTTGACGGCACATACAGGCACCAAGTACCCTGTGCCTGTGCTGGCCCAGGGTAAGGAAAACCTGCTCACAGCTCCTTGGGAGGCTATGACTGGAGGTGCTGGCCCTCCTCCTCCAGCACAGCTTGGCTCCTTTCCAGTCGACTGCTTCGTTTGACATGGACTTGCAAATCCCATCATGGCCACCTGCCTGGAATCATAGAATCATGGAATCGTTTTGGCTGGAAAAGACCTTTAAGATGATCGAGTCCAACCATGAACCCAGCACTGCCAAGTAGCTACCAATGCTGCTGCGAAACCCCCTTCTGAAGGAGAACACCCAGGTGAAGGCTGCAGAAGTTCAACCAGCTGTACACGAAAGGAGAACTCACTGGGCCACCTCCAAGTCTCAGAAAGAAAAGTAAGATCAATATCTGCAGAGATCTGTGGGATGCTTGTGCCTGAAAACAGCAGCTGGGTCCTGGCCTCTCTTTCCTTGCCCAGCACTTTGCCCCAGTGCTCCTGGTGATGCCCCAGTTAATGCCACCGTTCTCCCCTGTGCTCTCTTCCGTGCCCACCTTCTCGCTGCCTGCCGGCTTCGGGGATGCAGAGGTTGCCGTTCCTCTTCACGCGCTCTTGGCACCAGTGAAAAAGCAGCTAGAGTTGAAGCTCAGCGTGCATTGCTCACACTTACAGCTTAAACATTGCCTTCTACTTGAAAGAACAAAGATAAAATGTCAGGAATTCACAGTTTTTATTCTCTTTCTTATGCCCACCCATCTTCCCCCGCCACCGATGTCAATGACTCAAAGTCCTCATCGTACAGTAGCCTTTGCCAGCGTGGCTCTCGAAGGGTTAACAAACCACGGCTTCTTGGACAGCTAAGACATAAGCTCATTCACTGTAGGAACACGTGGAGGGTTACATGACACAACACCTTAGGGCTTCCTGTAGCGATTCTTTGGGGTCTCACCGCAGCCGGTGACGTCGCAGGAGAGGACGTTGGGCTTCTTGCCCAGGCCGAGGCTTCCCAGGAGATCGGGAAGCTCCCGAGTGATGGCCCTCTCGATCTTCTCCAGGAAACACCCACCCATGTAGGAACACTGCTGAGACAGCAGCTTAAAGCTGGTGATGGGGTTGATGCCAAAGAAGTCCTTGTAGGCCTCGCGGTTGGGGAGGTCAAATTTGCTGACATTGGTCTTTGCCAGAATGGACTTAAAGATAAAGAACTTGTCAGGATCCTCCACAATGTCCCTGAACACCAGTTCCCCATCGCTAAAGAAGGTCATTTTGTCCTTGTAGGTCTGCAGGTAGCGATCGACCAGCAGGGCGTGGATGCGCACCCGGATGGCGTGCTGGCGGATGAAGGCGATCTTGTTCTCCATCCTGTTCTCAATCACCTGGTTGAGATCCTCCAGGAGTGAGATCTCTTCTTTGAGGAACAGCTCTCTGTGGGTGTCCGGGTGGTACTCGTGGGGCCAGAAGGAGCTGACGTACACTCTGGGCGGCTCCGTGACGTTGATGAGAGGAGCCAGGCTCCAGAACAAGGCTCCGTAGACCCTCATGAGCTCCTGGGTAGCCAGGCTGTCGGCCTTGTTCAGGATGATTCGGATCTGGGACTCGCGGCCCTTCAGCTGACGGAACAGCATCTCCAGCTCCAAGCCCACGTCCAGCTTCGTAGGGTCAAAGACAACGAAGATGAGATCAGCTCTGTCAATGAACCACTGACACACGTCGTTGAATGGGTAACCTTAAGGAGAGGAAAGAGAGACATCCAGCAGAAATGGCCAGCACAGGCTGAGTCACAGAATCACAGAATTATTGAGGCTGGAAAAGACCTCTGAGATCATCAAGTCCAGCCTATGACCTAGCACCACGACATCAGCTAAACCATGCCACCAAGTGCCACATCCAATCTTTGCTTAAAGACCTCCGGTGATGGCAGCTCCACCCTGTGAAGCCCATCCCAGTACCTAATCAGCCTTTCTGTGAGGAAGTGCTCGTAATATCTAACCTAAACCTCCCCTGGCACAGCTTCATACTATGCCCTCTTGTCCTGTCACTAGCTGCCTGGGAGAAGAGCCTGACCCCCACCTGACTACAACTTCCTTCATGTTACCTTGAGCCTGCTGTGCCTCATGTCCTGTCTGGGTTGGACAGAGTGTAGGACACAATGGACTTCTCGTGCAGCCTGGAACCTGCTTCTCATGTGCTAAAAACCCTTCAGAGGTTCTTGGCATGAAGCCCCATCCCTGTGTGCCTGGGCCTGTGACTGCACGTCTCACTCAGCCTCACCTCTGAACCTTCCTTCTCCCTGCTGCTGGGCACAGATTCTTGCTGCTCCTGTGAGCAGGTATCAGCCACCTCATTGCTTTCCTCAGTGGGCCCAAGGGCATCAAGAAGCTCTGCTGATCCATCTTGGCACCCCAGGTGCTGCAGGGATGGACTGGTGCTTCTCGGGGCCCTGATGTAGGACCCAGGCAAAGCCTAGCTCCAAGGATGACAAATGGAACATTAAATGCTGAGGCCAACAATCAACAGCCCAAGGAGTCCCCAGGAAACACCTCAATAAACCTTCTGTCTCTCACACCTCCAAATAGCAGGAATGGTTGCTCTAGCTGATGACACTTGGGTGTGTTGCCCAGGTCCCAGCTGCTGCTGCCATAGCCATGGGCACACCAGAGCAACCATCCCCTCGAATGCAAGACCTCTTCTGTAGCCTTAGGCTCCCCTTCATTGTGCTGGAGCCACCCTTGGCATCTGCCATTGTTATGGCATCTTTTCTGAAGTCCCCCAGTAACCTCCTACCTCGCTCCTGCTGTTTGCGGTTTTCGATGATGCCCGGCGTGTCCACAAAGGTGACTCTCTCCAGCAGCTTGTGGGGCACCTCGATCCCTATCAGCTTCTCCAAGAAGTTCTGCCCAAACTTCTCCAGGGGCGAGAAGGAGCGGGCACTGTCAGCAGCCATCACAATGCCCTCGATGGTCTTCAGCTTGGGGCCGTGCATGATGACAGTGAACTCAGAGGTGGTGGGTTCTGCCCCTGCACAGCAACGAGAGGAGAAGCAGAGCTGTGAAATCCATGCTGGCAGTGGATGTGACAGGGCTGGACCACAACTAGGTAGGGAAGCCAGGAGCATCATTCACTTGCCAGCAGGTGCTGGAGAAGGGCAAGCAGTGAGGCTCTGAAATTCTTGTCAAAGCTCTTGAGAAACCGGCAGCAGGGCTGTTTCCTGTGGGGACTGGCTGTTCTGGAAGTGGCCTGGCTGCCCAAGGGACCCTGGAGAACCACCTCCCACGGCCTTCATTACCACAGAACTGGCCATGGACATCTACCCTCAGCTGTGAGATGAGAGCAGGGAGGAGAAAAGGGTGGTGGCTTTTCTTCAGGGAGGATGAATTAATTGGCTCCACATGAGGGGGGAAGGGGAGAAAACAAAGGAGAGTTGCCCTAGTGGTGTGATGGCTGCTTTCATGGTGGGGGTCAGAAGTGGTGAGCCCTGCGCTGTGGGATGGTGATGCAGTGGGGAGAGATGCTCCCCGGCTCCCAGGAGAGGGTGGTCAGGCTCTGGGCTGTGGTGGTGAACCTCTCCCTCTGTGTGTCACTGCAACTGGGTGGCATGAACCATGCCACAGAATCATAGAATAGGATCATAGAATCATTTTGATTGGAAAAAAACTTCAAGATCATCCAGCCCAACCATTCTCTAACTCTGCCAAGGCTGATGCTCAACCATGTGCCTCAGCACCTCTGCCTCTTTTAAACACCACCAGGGATGGGGATTCAACCACCTTCCTAGGCAGCGTGTTCCAGTGTTTGAGAACCCTTTTAGTGGAGAAGTTTCTTCTAATATCCAATCTAGACCTTCTCAGGTGCGATTTCAGGCCATTTCCTCTCATCCTATCACTTGTACCTGGGGAGAAGAAACCAATCCCCACCTGGCTCCAGCCTCTCTTTAGGGAGCTGCAGAGAGACAGGAGGTCTCCCCTCAGCCTCCTTACCTCCAGGCTAAACCACTCCGGTTTCCTCAGCCACTCTTCATAATATCACAACGTCCCTGCTGTAAGGAGGGGGATCGGAGAGCAGTGGCTGGGAATCGCTGCCCACACGGGCATGGGCATGCTGGTGCCAGCAGGCCCTGGGCAGAGCAGGGAGCAGCAGGGAGCTCGGTACCTGTGTACAGCTGGTAGGGAGTGTCGTCCAGCCCCAGGAGGTAGTTTATCATGGAGGATTTGCCGACGCTCCACGGTCCCAGGAATAGCACCATGGGCTTGGAAGTGATCTCCCCATCTGCAGAGAGGGGAAATAACAAGAGGAAGTGAAGAAACAATAGCCGCCGCCGCGCGGCTCCCTCCCGGCCGTAACGAGCATCCCTTCCGAGCGGCGCGGTGCTGCTGCCACCCCTGGGGCCACCCAGCCATTCGCCAGCCAAGGCATCGCCCCGCCAGGGCACCGGCACCTGTGGGCAGCCGGACGTCACCGTGCTCTGCGGGACACCCCCACCCCATTTGGCTGATGCTCTCGGAGGTTTGGCCCTTCTTAGACTGAGGGAGGACTTGGAAGTCTTTCGGATCTTATCCGAGTTCGGTTGCGGTTTAGCCGGAGTGGTCTGGGGGCTGGCTGGGGGGGGCTGTTTGAAGGCAGCCGCCGCAAAGCACGGGACCTGCGAAGGAAGTGGCCATGCTGCAACCGGGGGAAACCTCGCACGGAGGGAGCTGGCGTCGTTTGAGGAGCAGCACTACGGAGCGGTGCTTGGCAAGCGCGGTGCAAGCCTTGTGTCAGCTGCCTGCAAGCCTTGCCACCGTACCCCGGCAGAGATCTGACCCCAGCTCGTGGCAGAAGGTTGAGCGTAGGTGTGAGAGTTCAGCCCGATGCAGGGAGGGTGGGCTGGACAGACAGCCCTGCTCTGGGCTTGGGGAGAGGCAGGAGAAAGAACCACAGACCCCACACCCTTCAAGTGCCACGGGGACTCTGTGGCCATCCTGTGCCCACTCTCCTTGATCCCTCTAGTCCCAGGCCACTGGAGGGGCAGCTGACAGAGTCAGAACAGCCCCTGGCCTGTGACACCACCCCAGGCTGTGCCCAGAATGGCCAGGAGCCTGAGAGTCACTTTAAGCCTAGGTCAGACCAAAAATGGAAGTAGAATGCACAAGTGAGAACCATCCCCATCCAGTGCTCAGGGTGGGAGAGGATCTGTTTCACAGCTGCCAGCAGGACTCCAGCCTGGAGATAGGCTGAGTGTCACTGGAGTTGCTGGGAGCTGCTGTCAGCCAGTGCTGAGCCTTGTTGCATGGCCCATGCCACAGAGCTGCTCTCCCTGTGATGGCAACAGACCCCACTGTTCCATAGCTGCTGCCCACACAGGTATCAGCAGCTTTCCATTGAGTCAAGGATCCATCTCCAAGGTGGAAGGAGCTACAAAGCCCACATGGTGGTGAGCTCTTGCTCCCAAGGATGCTGGAGAGCACTGCATGGTAGCTCTGCACCAAACCCATCTAACCATGGGGAAAGGAATTGAATAGGTCATACCAGCCTCCTTCCGTTGCAGGGCCACTACAGAGTCCTAGAATCATAAAGGTTGGGAAAGACCTCCGAGATCGTTGAGTCCAACCATTAACACAGCACTGCCAGGGCACCACTAAACCATGTTCCTCAGTACCATATCTACAGGGCTTTTAAATCCCTTCAGGGATGTGGACTCCACTGCTGCCCCGTTCCAGGCCTTGACAAAGCTTTCAGGGAAGAAATTGTTCCTCACCATCCAACCTAAACCTCCCCTGGGACAACCTGAGACCACTTGCTCTTGTCCTATCACTTGCTCCTCGAGAGAAGAGACTGACCCCCACCTGGCTGCAACCTCCTTGCAGAGAGCGAGAAGGTCTTCCCTCAGCATCCTCCAGGTCTCTCAGCTGCTCCTCACCAGCCCTGTTCTCCAGACCCTTCACCAGCTTTGTTGCCCTTCTCTGGACATGCTGCAGTCCCTCAATGTCCCTCTTGGAGTGAGGGGCACAAAACTGAACCCAGGACTCGAGGTGCGGCCTCACCATGTCGCCAGTGGGGATGGAAATGGGCTGGGGACATCTCTCCGTGGGGCACAGCTCTGTCCTTACAGATCAACCCTCCTCCCCAAAGCAGAGCAGCCACATCTGAGCCCAGCCTTGCCCACTGCCGGTTCCCTGCTTGCGAGCTGCAGGGATCTGGTGTTGTCTTCTCACATGGGACAAAAACAGATGTTGAAACCTTGGCCTCGCTATTAATGACTCCTCTGTGCCACTCTGTCGCTGCTGCTCTCTTCGCTCGCCGGCGTTAATTTGGTTTCGGCTCACGGCGGTGATGATTATCCCCTGTGAAGCGGTGCCAGAGGGGTGAGGCGGGTCCCCGCCTGCTCTGTCGTAACGCGCTCCTGGCCAGGCGTGGCTGTGTGAACGCGGCCGGCTCCGCTTTACCGCCACACCTCTGCTGCCGTGCCTCGGCGGGCAGCGCTGCTGCCGGCCCCCGTGCCGGGCCACCGACATCTCACCCAGCTCATCCTTACTCCTTGCTTTGGGAGTGGGGCGCTGGCACCACATGGGCTGTACGGGCAGCACCAGGCTCTGGACCTGTGCCGCTCTCCAGGTAGCACAGCACCTCTGGGGATGCGAGGCCATGCATGAGTCCACCTTGCTGCTGCCCAAGGCCTGGGAGAGAAGAGAGCATCTCCCACCCGGGAGGGTGCTGGCCTGGGATCTGCCCCTGCCACGTCACCCACTAGGTCTGTCAGCACCGATTTGGGTCACCTTGATGATCTGGCCAGGAGAAAAGAGCCCGGCTGCAGGAGAAGGATGGCGGCAACTCCATCACTGCAGCTCTCTCCAGCCACCCTGTGGCTGCTCGCTTCCAGCCCAGCCTGCAGCACTTGCAGCTCCACCTCCAGCTCAGCTCCAAGTTCATCCCAGCTCCATCCAGGCTTGTCCTGCTGGTTTCACAGCTGCACAGTGGTGCAGGGGAGGGGGTCTCATATCTTGCACCCCTTGGTCCTGCTGAAAACCCAGCAGCTGAGGCACAGCCTCTCTGAGCTGCCAGGTTTGCTGCAGAGTGACGAACAAACTGAGATGATCCTGCACACACCTGGCCAACAAGGCCAGGAAGGTCACATCTCCCTCTGCAGAGTCTGCATTGTTCTGGGCTGTTCAGCTCTGGGGCAGGAGCAATTTGAATGCCCAAATAGTTAGTTTTTTCATAGAGCAATGGCTTTTTGGAAGGTTTTCCATTGCCAGGCTGCACTGAGGTGGGAGCATTGCTGCTCTGGGGCTGGGGTTAACCCTGGACACGGCCGCCTCCTTGACCTTCCCTGTCCTTAAGCCCAGCAGAAGTGCTTGGTGTCAGCTCACCCCTCTCATGGTTGGAGGACACAGTAAAACCTCCTTCCTCTCCTGGCTAAACCAAGCTACAACCACAAAGGTCTTACTGTCCCCAAACCACACAAGAAGGATAAAACACCTGAGGACACTCACCCATACTGCCACTGCATCCCATCCCACAACCCCCATGCCTGTGGCATGGATGCAGTGTGCATGGAGGGCCAGCCAGCTCACCTCTGAAGCTTCCAAGACCACGAGTATCCACCCAGCAGTGTCCCTGCAGAGGGGTGAGTGGCTGCAGCCTGCCTGTGCCTGCCCCGCACGCAGCTCACCAGCCGCCTGCCTCCACAGCAGTGCCCACAGAGGCCTGTGCCCATGCCTCAGGGTACCCACGCCTCAGGGTACCCACACCTCAGGGTACCCACAACTCAGGGTACCCACACCTCAGGGTGCCCGTGCCTCAGGATACCCATACCTCGGGGTACCCACACCTCAGGGTGCCCGTGCCTCAGGATACCCATACCTCGGGGTACCCACACTTCAGGGTGCCCACGCCTTGGAGTGCAGGTGTGGCAGCTATTAGAATATGCTATCTAGAGGCACCGCCTGCCAGGCTTCCAGCACACTGGCACAACAGGGAGCCCAAGGCCCTCCAGGTGCTGGCAGAGTTCTGCCACAGCCATGGATGGGATGTGGAGGAGCCTGTTTCAGCAGGATCCATCAGTGAGGGCCATGGGGTAGGACACGAGGGCTAGAAGGTGGGATTGCCCCATGCCATATCGCAGCAGGAACGCTGTCCCTGTGGCCCGGCACTGGACAGGGTGTTTGATGGTGTTTCTTGGCCTGTCTCCCAGCTTCTGTTTCACTGGGGGCACATGGCAGCATGCCCCAAGCAGGATGGGCAGGGAAAGGAGCCAGCCCTGGCTCCCACGGGGGCTGGGGCCACCATACAGGGGCCAGCCTGTATCACTGAGACAGCTGCTGCAGGCTCATGGGTTTAAACTGCAGCCAAAGGGGATCAAGGGTGGACATTTGGGAAAGATTCTGCTTGTAGGAGGGTGAAGGGCGAGAAGAATCATAGAATCATGGAATCATTTGTGTTGGAAATACCCTTAAGATCATCAGATCCAACCGTTAATCCATCACTGCCACATCCATCACTAAACCATGCCCCTCATCAACACATCTACATAACTGTTAAACCCTTCTAGAGACAGGAGCACCACCACTGTCCTGGGTGTCCTGTTCCAGGGTTTGAGAACTCTTCCAGGGAAGAAATTGTTCCTCATGTCCAACCTCAACCTCCCCTGGCACAACTTAAGACCATTCCCCCCATAGGGTGGGCTCTCTATTTGGCTCCTCCATCTTGTGCTTGTAAGTGAGAGATCACTGTGCAGACTCACCACAAATGCCTTTGAACTTTGACTAGAGGAATACAAAGCCTCTTGAGTCTCAACCCAAGAGGGAAAGGTGTCAAAGCCTGGGTGAGGTGGGGATTGCAGGAAAGAGGGGAGTTTGGGGTTGTGCAGTCAGGCCTGGGATGAAGTGCAGCAGCACACATGCTGAGCTTGGAAAGGGCTGGGGACATCAGCTGTGGTGGGTGACATGGGACGTTGAGTCCCAGGGTCTGCTCGCTGCTTGGGAACCATGGCTCAGTTGGGAGAGGTGAGTAGGAAAGCTGGCGGCCAGCGAAGAGCTTAGGCAGTGCTGGCAGCATGCAGGTAGCAGGAGGCAGCGATACCAACCTGTGGCCGAGGAGCCCAGGGTGCGTCCAGGGTAAGCTGTTAGCAGGGGACACGGGGAGAGAGAAAAGGTACCGTGAGTCGAAGGAGGGATGCGGCCACCTGGGTCTGGCCCAGGCTGAGGAGGGAGATGGAGACTGGCCCTGGCCTTCTTGTAGGCAGGAAAAGGCAGCAGCGGCCACATTCCCAGCAGGAGAGAGGGAGTTACAGCCTGTGAGCAAGGAGACCCGCAGCTACCAGGAGAAGCACCAAACCCCAGCCTGCCCTGTGCCCCGGGGCTGGGGGAGCAGCCCCAGGAGAGCTGCCGTGCCCAGGATATCAACCCAACCCTTCTGCCCTGTGTAGGCTTCTGCAGCAATGTTCACTGAGCAAACGGAGCCCAGCAAGCCATGGTTAGGACAGCCACCAACCCCAACAAGTGTCCTGACCACCCCAGTGTGTGGCCACCAGCATCCAGCCCTAGGGTGGCTGGTGACAGCCACTGGGAGGCCATTCCCCATACAGGACACTTGCTAACTTGCACATATAAAGTCATTAGGGTCACCAGCATGCATCACAGACTGGCATGACTTCACAGCAAGCTTCCCATCACCAGACTGGGAGAGTCCCTCATGCCTGAGCAAGGGACAGTCCCTGCAGGGTGGCCCCGCTGTGCCCAAGCACAGAGCCGGAGCATGCCCACACCCATGGAGATGGCAGAGCAGAGATGCAGGAGGGTGGCAGGCAGGGGAAGGGAGTCGGCACCTGCCAGGCTGTAACACGCTGAGAGCAGAGGCTGTGGGCTCAGCCCTCTGGGATACACCTTGACAGTTCAGAGCTTTGGACTGGTGATGGCAGTCACAGCTCCCCGGGAGAGGTGACGCTGGGTGGCTTTGTGAGCTGTGGGGAGCAGAGGGGGTCCTGGATTCCACCAGCTGGAGCTCATGAGCAGAGCTGGTGGGAAGGGAGACAAAATGGAAGGCTGCTGCATAATGGAGGGGCAAAGGTGCTTGCCACGGTCCCCTCTGTATTGGCTTACACCTCCAAAGGTCACACAGATTCCATGACAGGCCTGCCCTGCAGCTTTCCCAGCTGTCCTGTTCTTCCCAGCCAGCTGAGCCGGCAGCTCTGCTCCCTCCAGCTGCTCTCTTGCCATGGGGGTGGGCACGAAGGGAGAGTCTGGGGGTATCTCCCAGCTTGTGGGAGCACCACTGATGAACATGGTGCTCAGGACAGAGGCACTGCATAGAGAAAGCCACTGAGAAAACTCCCTCAGCTCCACCATCTCCTCACCTGCCTTGCAAGGTCAAGAGGGCTCCCTGTGCCAACAAATTTGCAGGTTTCTCTAGTTACACTGCTAATTGGGGTTGGGAAAAGCTGGGTCTGTGGGTATTAAAGACAAACTGCTGGGCTTTATATTGCCAGGGTGAGGTTGTGTGCTGGGGTATGGTTGGAATGCTAGAGATGCTTCGAGGAGTTTGGTTGCAGGAAGAAGATTTGTGAAGGGAGCATGGCCAGGGCCTCTCATGGCTGAGCTGAGGGCTGCAGGTGACACAGTGTCCACGTGTCCTTCCTTGGGGCCAGGAAGCTGTGGGCTACTGGCTCTGGGATTCCATCTGCACTTCTGGGAGGGTGCCATGTAGGGCACATCAGGGTGTGCTGGGCACTCATGCTGGCAGCTGACTTGGTAGGTGGTTGTCCCTCATGGTGAAGTGGAACAAACCATGGAGTGCCCTAAGATGAGGCTGTGAGGAACACCAGGACCTGCTGCCTGTGGTGGGTCCTGCTCAGAAGCTGGATCTGAGAGAGGCCCCACAAGGATGAGTGGTGGTTCAGGTTCTGGGAGGGAGGAAGCCAGCAAGGTCCTGAGAAACACTTGCTGCCTCCCAGGAAGGATAAAGGGATGTGGCTGCTTGGGCATGGGATGGCTGAAGGGCAGGGTGGGATGTCCTGAGTGAGGAAACAAGTTGTGCATCAGGAAACATGGCAGGGGGCTGCATCCTCTGGCAGTGGACAGCAAGGTGAGGGTTACAGGCTGGGAGCCCACCAGCTGTTCCTGTAACCCCAAATGTTCTCCTAAAGTGCCCCAGGCTGACATAACAGTAAATGTGCTGCCACCAAAACAGACCAAAGCAGCTTGGAGGGGAGGTGGGAGTGTTGCTGAACCTGGGAGCTCCAGGGTGGAGACAGCTGGGACCTGGCATGTTTAGGCTGTCCTCGCTGCAGGGTGAAGAGGCTGTGGGGTTGTGCACTGAGATGCCAACTCCGCAGCTCCTGCTGCTCCTTCCCCAGGCACGTGGCAGTGCTCCACTGGTTGGGGAGGGAGGGGGCAGGCCAGTATGCTGCATGGGTGACAGCAGCTGCGGGGTGAGGGTACATGGGGCATCCCTCTCACGTTGGCTGCAGCATGGCGAGTGGCTGTGACCCCTGCAAGTGGATCGTGTGACCCACACAGCAAGTGGATCGTGGTCCCAGCTGCTGGCAAAGGCCTCCCAGCACAGAGCTCATGTTTTATGAGACCTACCAATGCCCCCTCCAGAACTCCTGTGGGTGGCTGGTGGATAATGTCCAGGGTGCTCTGAGCCTTGAGGCAACAGGGGCTGGTGGTAAGGACTCTCCAGCCCTGCCCCATGGGTCTCTCATGCTCCCTGCTGGCTCTACGTTGGAGGTGGGCCGGCTGGGTATGGTGATCAAACCAAGTTCTGACCTGGGCTCAGGTGTGCCTGTAAAAAGGGTTCTGCTCTAAGGAGATGTGTCCTAGGGGTTTGCCCAAATGAACAGGGGACTCATGTGCTGGTGTAGTAAAGTCCAGCTGCTAAAGCAAAGTCTGTGTGGAGAGTGCCCTCACCAGGAGGGAGGGCATGGCTCCAGAGTGGGTGATGCTGCAGATCTGGGGAGGAAGGAGCAAATTCAGGACAAGGAGGGACCCTGTCAGAAGGCTGATGTAGACATGCAGGCCTGGGATGCAGTCAGGAGGGACTCCAGCATACCCCACCCACCCAGCCAAGGAGCAGGGGACATCTGACCCTGACGCAGGACAGGGCTTGAGTAGGGGCTCACAGGAGAGTTACCCCAGAGCATGAGGACCTCACATTTGGGCATGAACCATCTGTGCTTGGACATTGAGGCTGCTCATGTCATATGGGTCACAAGAGCTCCCTCTAGCTTGTGAGTATCTTGGGGCCAGGGTTCCAGCTTGGTTTTTCGGAGGGACATGTGGACCGCTGGGGCTCAGCCTAAGCCAATGCTCATGGCCACGGGGACCTGCTCACCTGACCCAGTGTGCCTGCAGTTGCCAAGAGGTGGAAACTCTAACTCCCAGTGTGAATGAAGGGAGCTTGAGGGATACCCTGCCCACATGGCTGTGTCCTGTAGTGAGCAGGAAGGATGCCAGCTCTGGCCACCCCCAGGAAGCTCATCCCCAGCCTTGAGAGGTCTGAAGCTTCTTTGCCAAGCCTATTTCACTGGGCTATGACCTCTGCTTGGCATGGGTACAGGGCATTGATGCTGAGCAGGTGGAGGACTCAAAGAAGACAGAGTTCAATGCTTGGCCTACACAGATGGTCCTGACAGCAGATGGGTGAAGGCAGATGCAGGAATGCCTGCCACTGGGTTCACCAGGGCATGGCCTCAATGCCCAGCATGTTCATGGCCTTCTTGTGAAGCTGCAGGAGCAGACAAACTATCTGAGCCCTTCCATGATCTGCTCTCTGTGCTGTTATCTGCATCCCAGTGGCCTGATCGTGCTGGAGACACTGGTGCCTATGCCATTACCTGTTATCTCATGCTGCCTCAGCTCATTGTATCTGTAGGAGTGCTCCAGGGGCTTGATGGAGGAGTGGTAGATCTTCCTCAGACGCTGCAGGACTCCTGCCAGGGCAGAAGCATGCAGATGGGTGAAAGGCAAACCCCACCACCATGGATGAGTCCCTCCTAGGTGAGCATTCCCTGCAGATCTAGAGGGTGACTCAGCCATGGACCAAAGGACTTGGCTCACAGTTAAAATCTTGGCCAAACTGACCCCAGACATACATTTTGATGCCCCTCCCTGTTAATGTTGCCTGCTGGGCACTGTCCCTATCTGCTGGTGGTCTTGTATGTGCCAGGACTGTCTCTCATGAGTGCTGCATTGCACTTAACACCATGATCCCAAAAGCCCTCCACCACGGTGCCAGGCACCCATAGCACAGCCCCTAAGCTGCTGGCTAGAAGAAAGAAGAAGCTTCTTCCACAGCCTAGATTGGAATGAAAATCTGAATGCTTTATTGCAAGCTGCCCTGGGTTGCTCTGGGCAGCAGTGTGGCTGGCTTGGGTTGACTCACCACCTGCATTTTCTAGCCTCTCTGTCTTTCCAGTTCTTGTACACCCTCGGGGTTGTCCTAAAATATCTGAAGTATCCTAACCCAAGAGCAGCAAAAGGGCTGGTTTTGAAGACAGGGTATTGCTGGGCCTGTAAGAAGGTTAAACCCAAAACACTCTAGGGGAAGGAAATGCCATCTTGGTGCAGGAGCATGATGGCCATCCTGTCCTGTAGGGGTCACCTGGACTGGAGGAGAAGGGCACATGTGGCTTGGTGTCACCCAGGCTCCCTCACCTGAGACTTCATCAGCAGGTTTGTCCTCATTCAGCTTGAGGGTGTTCTCCAAGTGGGACCGGTCTCGCTTGGTCGGCTCGCTGGCATCCTCAACCTCTTCTGGAGGAAAAAAGCAAGGAGAGCTGTTAGCACTGGAGCTCAGGACCCTGTGTGGGAGCTCAAACAAGCTGCTGCTGGGCATGGGGAGCACACACCCCCTGAGCCCATGGACCTGCCAGGTGCCTCAGCAGCCGCTGTTGCCTTTGGCATGCTGCATCGTATCTCTTTGGCAAGGGCTTCTGGAGGCTGCCAGGGCTGTGGCTGCTGGGGAAGCATCATGGGCAACTGCTTGTCTCTGAGGAGGGGCTGGCGAGGGCCAGGCGCCTGTGGGGAATGTGAAGGATGTGCCTGGAAGGGCCTCCAGGGGCTGGGGTGCAGCGTGAGCATGTGTGGCACCGGCAGCACCCGCTGCCCCCTGGGGCCTCTGCCTGCTCTGGCAGCTGCAGCCCCCCCAGGACTAAGCCTCAGCGGCAGGCAAGCTCTGCTCTGCCTCTGTGTCCACTCCTGCACAAAATCCCACGCTGAGCCAGAGGCGGGAGGCTGTGCGAGGCGAGGGCTGGCTCCCGAGAGGCTGGCCAGCCTGACCCATCCTGGCTACCTTGCCATTCCCTCCTGCTTCTCCCACCTCTGCCCCCCATCAGGATGGGGCCCTCTGCATGAGGCCCTGGCTTGGGGTGGTTTTGGGGTCTCCACAGCTCCATGCCAGCCCTGGGAAGTGAGGCAGAGGCTTCCACCTGGGGTAGGCAACCCAGTGTCCCTGAGGAAGGGGGCAGAGGTGCCCTTGCCCTGGAGGTGTTGGCACACCGAGGGCCCTGTGCAACTCCAAGTGCTTTTTGATACTGGGAGCTGGTCTGGGCTTTAGTGGGGACCTGGGGACAGATCTGAGGACAGGTGTGTGCTGGCTGGCTGGGCTGGGGATGGTTGGGCCAAGACTGTGCTGAGTGTCTCTACTGAGTGTTGGGCTGAGGAAGACCTTTTGACTTGCCAAGTAAAACCACAGAGACCAAACTGGGTTTCCCTTCCTGCACAGATGGGAACTTTTTGAGCTGGAACATTACAGATGAAAGCAGAAAAAGACTTGTCTGGGTCCAAAGCTCACTGCCCAATCCCTGGGCCAAGTCCACAAGTGTTTGTAAGAAATCAAGGCAAGGGGTGTCCCTCCTCCTGAGCTAGACTTGCATCAATCAGATGTGGCCAGAGCTGGTGCTTTCAGCAACTCACTGAGCCAAATTAGCTCTTCCCACCTGCCCTGTGAGGCACAGGCTCGTGGACAAGAGACCCATCAGCCCTGGCAGCATCCTGCCCTTGCACCACAAAAGGTCTGGAGGACTCTGCTGGTGGAGGATAAAGAGCCTTTAAGAGGTCTGCAGGTGCTGAAAGAGGCCTGGCTGTTAAAAACCTCATCCACAGCCCAGGGGAGACATTGTGGGCTTGAAGAGCACCGAGGGAAACATTGGCCAGCTCCGGTACCAGCTGAGCCTCGATGCCCGCAGCCGGCCCAGCCGTGCAGCGTTAGGGGCAGGCACGGGAAGCAGAAGCATTAGGAGAGGGCCATGCACTAGGCGCGGTTTAATGTGCCAAGCTCAGCTCTGCTGGCGGCCGATAGTTGGTCACTCTCGCTGCTATGGCACACCCACAAGAAAAGACTCCAACCTATCTGGTGGTGCTGGAGCTCAGCAGCAGCTGGGTGGGAGCTGGGGCCAGTTGGGCTCTCTGTTTCTGCCACCGATGGCTTGTCTGCAGCAGGGGCTGGTGCTGCTGGGGGATTTTCCACCGCTGCTGGTGGGTCTTTTGCTGCTGGTGGGTCTTCTGTGGCTGCTGCTGGTGGGTCTTCTGTGGCTGCTGCTGGTGGGTCTTTTGCTGCTGGTGGGTCTTCTGTGGCTGCTGCTGGCGGATCTTCTGCTGCTGCTGGCGGGTCTTCTGCTGCGTCCTCACAGGGTGGGTGGTGGCAGCTGGCAGTGCCATACTTGGTTTCTTCCTTCCTACTGGTCGCTGCTGATTTGCCTTGCTGATGGCCCTTTTTGCTGGACACATTGGCCACTTCCTTGTCACTCCCTTGGGCTCCATTCTCTGGCCCCACTGGCCCTGCACCATCTTCGTGAGGCTTTTCATCTTCCTTAGACATTTCCTCCTCCTCGGACTCTCCCTCCTCCTCGGACTCTCCCTTGCCTCCATCTTCCTCAGACTCACCATGATTATCTTCTTCAGACTCTCCCTGCTCTTCATCTTCCTCTGAGCTCTGCTCAACCCCTTCCTTTCCCCTCTCAGGAGCAGACACTACTCTTGGCTCCTCCATTTTCTCCTCCCCAGGCTGCTCCTCAGAGGCTCTTTTCTTGGCACCAGGCTCTTCATCCTCCTGGGCATGGAAACCATCTTGTGGGCCAGGCCCATGGTTCCCTTCATGGTGCACTGCCTCAGGAGTGCCAAATCTGGTGGCCTCCCCTGGGCCCTGTGTCTCATCCGGTTCCTCCTGGCCCTTCTCTGTGGTGGCTTCCTCCATCTGTCCATTCTCTGGCCCCAGGTCCCCACTCAGGCCACCTGCCAGCTCTTCCTCCCTCTCTCCATGTCCTTCCTCAGTGGTGCTGGGCAAGGAGGTGTTGGCAAGGCTGCCCTCTCGCTCCTCCTCAGGGCTGCTCTCAGCTGCCTTCTCCTCCAGCCGGGGCTCTGCGGCTGGCAGGGGGCTGTGGGCAGCAGCACTGGCAGGGTCTGTGCCAGGGGCGTGCGGCTCTAAACGATGAGAACAGCTCAGTCAGTCTCAACCGCGCCGGCACACGGCTCTCAGGCACCCGCCAGCCCCGGGAGTGCCAGGGTGCCCTGAGGGAGGATTTGTGGCCACAGCCAAGAGGTTTAAACTCTTTCTTAAACCTTCTCTAGCTCCGGCTGCAATTTTCTGTCCCTGTTGCAAGGTGAGTGCAAAGAGATGTTTGTTGGGGGCAAAGACAAGGCTTAGCAGAGACCCTACGGCTGTGCCGGCCACGGCTGCATGAAGGCAGCAAAGCAGCCCTAAAAAATGGGGGGGAGGGCAGGCATCAAAGTGTAACTCAAGGAGCTGTGGGCACTTGGCAGGTGAAAAAGGTCCTTCCCCAGCCCTGCCTCAGGAGACCATTGTCCTGGCTATGGTGGGTGCCTTAGTGAGGGGCAAGGAGGAGGGTGAAGGAGCAAAGGAGAGGAAGAGATGAGGAGTTCCCCAGCTTGGGGCTCAGCCTTTCCACAGACAGGGCTGAGCTCAGCTCAGGGCTCAGGAGCTATTTATTGTGAGTATCCCTTCACTAGGAAAGCATTCACTGTGCTGCGTGGCTGGCAGGGACACAATGAGTTTGTTCTGCAGCCCAGGAGAAGCCATCCATGTTTTCCATAGGCCTCCAACTGCAGTTCAACATCAGTCAGCGGGTGCCAAAAATAAAAGATCACCAACTACCCTGTCTCTGTTACAAACAGTTGCTGCTAGTCTAAATAATCCCCCAAAACGTCTAATGCCTGCATACCAGGGAAGTGTTTCAGAGCAAAATAATTCCTTTGTACTCCAGCTGGCAAGCAGATGCCAACCAGGAAAAATGCCATCTCCACCCAGCCTGTGCTGGGCATGGGCAGCCCTCTCCTCCAGCTTGAGTGACACAGCCATGCCAGGGGGGCATGGGGCTGTGTGTCCAACAGAGCATCAGCAGAGCCATGGCACTGGGTCTTGCTGCACTTAGCTGTGGAGAACTGTGGTGGCCAAGCACAGGAAGAGGTGAGCAGGGGTCAGCACAGTCCCAACCTCAGACTATTCTGCCCACTGCTAGCCAGTTTGCCCTAGGCAGGGATGCTGGGCAGGTGGGAACCACCATCTCTCTCCATGCTGGGGCCAACAGTGCTGGGAGCCCAGCAACATCAGTGGGCTTACACTGGGGATGAGCTATGCCAGCAGCAGCAGCACCTCAAACCTGGCAGGGTTTCCAGCCACTCCCATGTGCAGTCTGGATGGTGGAGATGCCACCACCACTGCAGCCAAAACGGATGTGCGGTCACCCTTACTCTGCTCTCGCCAGCCTCCTCTGTCCTTTCGCTGGCACGTGGCCCACAGGTGCCTCTGCACTCCCAATTCAGCTCCCAGCCAGAGGAAGATGAGTCCTGCATACCTTCTACTTACCTCCCTCCAGCCAGGAACATCCCCTCTCCTTTGGGTCACCTTCCCCTGAGACCCCTCAGGGTGCTCAGCCTGCCACAAGTCACTCGAAGGAGGAAGATGCTACATCTGACCTGAAAAGCCTGGGGTGGCTGGGAGCCAGCATTCCCCTGCCTGCCTCTTGTGGCCTGAAGACCAGCCTAGGTCTCCTGAGGGTGCCTTAGCTGATGGCAGTGGGGATAGTCTCACCTTGGCCCCAGAGTAGCTGCTGGCCTGGAGGGCTGGGAGAGAAGCGTGGCTCTTCAAGTCAGCATTTTGGGGAGGGTCGAGGTGGGCTGTGGCGGGAGCTTTGTATCTTTGTATCACATCCAACCCAGTGCAGGGCAACAGGGAGGCTGCCACCCAGCATGGCCAGACACAGCAGCAACCCCAGCACCCACCACGGCCCATCCCTCGTGGGAGAAGAGAAATCTTCCCCAGGAGCTCCCAGCGAGGTGTCCTGCTGATGTGCTAGTCACAGGCTTTATTTCCTGTGACCTTCAAGGTCTTATATAAAGTCCCTCTCCCCTCTTCACCTCCTTCTCTCTCCTGTTTCCCCTACATGGTCTCCAAATCCATCCCGAGGCGAATTGTGCTGATCTGCAGATGGCCGGCCGATGAGCAGCGAAATGGGCCGAAGGTTACGGGCTTAGCACCCTCGGCGCGTCTGCCGGAGGCTAAAAATACCTCCGGGCAACTGTACGGGCGGGGACCGGGAGGAGCGGCTCGGCGGGGCGCGGCCGGCTAAGCCCCGACCCCGCGGCCGCTGGCCCCAGCCCCTCGCCCCGCTGCCAGCCAAGGGTGACGTCCGCACCTGGGGCCGGTCCTGCGGGTCCCTGTGGACTCCGGGAGGGAGCGGGCAAGGCCATGCTGTAAAGTGACACCGGGGCTCCCCTTGTTCGCGCTCCGCGTTGCGCCAAGTGCCTGGGTGGCATCAGGGAGGAGCCCTTGCCCTGCTCCCCTTGGGGACCTGACCTCCCAGAGGGACCCTCACTTGTGCCAGCCCTGCCCGCCCCGAATCTCATGCCCGTCCGCAGGGCTGGGAGGGTTGTCAGCTCCCTGAGGACAGCTTCCCCAGCAGCGACAGCACCCTGGGGCCGGGCTGTGGGGACGGAGAGGTCATGGTGGGGCTCAGTGTGCCACAGGCTGGTTTGCACCCAGGTGCTGGTGCAGGAAGAGCAAGGATGGCTGCTGGGGGCTGAATGTGACCCTGCCACCGTATCCCCTCCATCCCTTCATGGAGCCTTACGGAACGGCAATGTCCCGACGCCTGATCTGGTCCTCCAGGAGGGACAGCCGGGGCAGGGGCTGTCAAGGAGGGACAGATGGGCACAGGTGGCCCTGGGAGGGGACACGCTCCCCCTCCAGCAGAAATAGGAGCCCCGAGCGTGGGGCCTTTGATACCCAGTGCCGTGGGGATGGCTTTTCGCACGCCCCCTTCCCCTTCAGTGCCCAGGGCAACGATCCACCACCTTCTGCAAGTCCTGCTCTCCCCTCGTCCTCCCAGTGGGGTTCTGGGGGAAGCTTGCAGCTCAAACCTGTCTGTCCTTTTCCTTTTTGGGGAAAGGCAAGGCTGAACTAGTTGCTTTGTCCTAGTGAAACCCCTTAAAACCTCACGGAAAATGGCTGGACACAGAAGAGCTGCCTGGAACTTCCCAGGATTTTCCATGGAGTACATCAGTTGTGCTACTGGACTCGCTGCAGACCCTCTCCCCCCCTCTCCATTTCATGGTGATGTCCCTGCCTGCTGAGCTCCATGGGGTCCCCATAGCCATCCCTGGTGCTCCTCCTCCAGCATCATGAACCTAACACCCCAGGACTGAGACTGGCTGGGGACCTGACACAAGTTCACCAGGTCTTTGGCAAGGGTTGTCCCCTGCCTGCCCCAGCCACCAGCCCACACCTGGGGGTCTGTTAGGGATGGAGTCCAGTGCCCAGGGATTATGATGCCCTGTGCTGCCAGCCAGTAGCCTGGCTCCTGGGAAAAGTCATTTGAGGTGGATTAGCCCTGTGGGCCTGACCTTTCTGTAACCAGTGACTCCATCATGGCCAGGGGAGGCTAAAGCAGACACCATACCCCTCACCCATACTCAGGCCTGGGCACCCCAGTCTTGCACATCCACCTAGGGTTCTCAGTTGGAGCACAACAGAGGATGGCATCTCCTCCTGACTGTTCCCATGCCTCTATGCCATCCTGGCAGAGCCCAGTGCCACTGCTGAGCCTTGCAGAGGAGCTGCTGGTGGTTCATTGCCCATGTTTCATACGGAAACCCTTCAACAGCCTAGCTCCAGCACCACTTTGGAGCCAGCCAGGCCAACATCTTCAGAAAGTGGGAGAGGAAAATGTCCCAGAGTAGCTCAAGAAACCTAGAGGATGCAAGCAGGAGAGTGGCTGAGGATGGGCTTGTCTCCCCAGACCCTTGTGCCTCCCAAAGCCCAAGATGCCCACCACAACATCCCATGCCAGAGGCTTCATGATCCCAAAGCACTCACAAATATTTCCCTTTATTTGGATGCAGAGACGAGCAGGGCTGTGGGAAACAGCTTTGTCAGGCTAACAGAACCTCATTAGCTGAGGAGCTTTCAAGTTTGGATGAAAAAAAATGCTGAATTGATTTGATTTCTATAAATAGCTGGCTAGAAGTGCTCGGTATTTTGATTAAGAGAGGGTAAAGAAACCTCACCAGGATGCACCAAAGGGATTAGAACCAGGCTTGGAGCTTTCTAAATATAGAAATGTAGGCAGGGAATCACTTCTGGGGGGGTGTTCTCGAGTGTCTCCCCATAGGCACCCACCCTAACGATCTGGAAGGAAACTTGAACTCCTGACATACAGAAGACACAGGGTGGTGGGAGATAAAGCAGCCACCACTGCCTGGCCAAGGGGTCCATAAGTGAGCAGATGGTGAGGACCCAGCGTGTATTTTGTCACAGGTGGACACCACACTGTGTGAAGGGACATCCCTGTGGTGTCACTTGTGGTGTCCACAGCCCAGGGAGGTGCTGAATCATGGAATCATAGATTTTTGGGGGTTGGAAGAGACTTTAAAGATCATCTAGTTCCAACCTCTCTGCCAGAGGAACTCCTGAGAGGTTACACTGGTCCTGTCCCTGGGCCTTTCCCAACCCACCCCAGGCCTTCCCTGGTGGCCCCAAGGAACATCCTCCATGCACTCAGTATGAGTCTTCCCAGGTGAAGGCTTCCCATCCCTCTTCTCTGGTCATCCCTGGTCACCTGGGCAAGACAGGGAGAACCCTTGGACTTGTCAATCTGGACTTAAATGACTGATGATCCATTGTCCTACAAGAGCTTCAGATCCTTGGGAATATCCAGGGAAGAGACAAAGCCTGGCCATGCCAAGCAGCAGCCCCCAGCCTCAGGGGTCTCACCCATACCCCCAGCAGCAGGACCTCTGGTTCAAGCATCAACAGGGATGGGGCCAGATGGCTCCAAGGCCCTTTCCATGGTGTGCATGCATGAGCTGGGGGTTGGGCAGGGTCAAGCTGGCGCTGGGGCTGTGCTGCCACTGCCAATATCTTGGACTGACTCAGTGTGCACAGCTGGAGACTCCCAGGCCCCTCTGTCAGCCCCCAACTGCACACAGGCTCAACTCTGCCTTGGGTTGTCACTTACGAAGGAATGTCCCTGGGGGCTGAACACAGCCCAGCCAAGCCCTGCCAAGGCACCAGGACCCACTGCTGTTCCCATTCCATGAATGATTGACCACCTCTGGGCCCACCAACTGGGCTGGGCCTTTGGCATCCCAGGGAGCTCATGCTCCCAGCCTTGGTGAGTGAGGACACAGTGGGGACATGGCAAAAGTACAGCCCACCAAGTGCTGCCCCTGGGCACAGCACAGCCCTCCCAGCTCATGGGGACCCACTAGTGCCCCTGTGCCACACAAGTGAGGTGTCCCAGCTGCCCTGCCTGGTTAGCTGTCACCTGCACACCTGGACAAAGATGGCTGACAGGAGGGGGTACCACAGAGCCCCCATGAGTGCTCTGTCCTAAGCCCTAAGCTCAGCTGGGGTGATAAAACCAAAGTGGTGGAGCCCACCCCAAGATGTTCTGTCTTCAGGAGTGAAACCCACCCTAAAGTTACTCAACCCAGGTGATAAAGCACAGACAAAAGGTGCCATGTCCTGGGTAATAAGGAACACCCCAAGATGGCATGAGGGCATCCTGAGGTGACACCTCCCAGGCTGAGGCAGGCTGAGGAGTCCCAGAGGCAGCAGACTGTCCCCAAGAAAGGTCTGTGCCAGCCCAGTGGTGCCCTCTGCACTTGCTGCAGGAGGATGCCAGTTCTCCAGGGCTTCCCTCAACACCTCGCCCATCCTGGAGGTGGTGACAGCATGGCTTGGCATAGCCCTCCCACTCAAATCTGTTATGGCTGGAGGGGGCCAAGGTTCCCAGGGCAAAGCTGCCAGGCACAGTGGCTGGACACTGCCTCAACAGTGTTTGCATGGCCCATTCCCAGAGGCCACAGGAGCTCACTTTGGCCACCCAGCCTGGCAGGAATGGCCAGGCTCTGCCCAAGGTGTGAGCATGGGGAGACCTTGCTTGGGGCAGGAGCAGGGATGGAGCAGTGGGTGAGTGACCTCACCCTGAGTACCAGGGAGCTTTGCCAGCCCAGCCACGTGGGTCATGGGCTGCCATTGCACGAGCTCTGGCACAGAGCACTTCCCACCTCTAGCTCTGTGAGCAGTGACAGGGTCCCAAAACTTGCTCTCGCCCCAAGGACTACACTTCCCCATGTGTCAGTGAAGGTCCTGGGTTCCCCCAGCCCTCTCTTCACCAAAGGGTGTTCAATGGGAACACCCCCTCAACACAAACCACTTCCTGCACCCCAGAGGAGCCAGATCCAAGAACCTGTCTTGGCACCAAAGGAAAAGCAAAACTCCCTGAGCCGACCCCAGCGGTCCTGTGGAGCTGAACCACGGGCAGATGTGGCACTGCTTGTAGCTTTTACCCAAACCTACAGGGCTGGGGTAACATACAGGATCCCCATCATAAGCAGGAAGCACCAAGGCTTCCTGGGGAGATCCAGCCACCCCTCAGGGCTGGCTCTGGGGCTGCAGACCCCAGTGAGCCTCCTGCAGGATGGGGGATCCCAGGACTGGGCTGAGGAGGTGCTCAGCTCCATGCCTGGTTCCATAACATCACCCAGGCTGCTCCCTCGCTGTCCATCACAGCTCAGGCCACTGTCTACAGCTCTGAGGACCTTGCCAGCCTCAGCAGAACCAAGAGGTATACTGGGGGTTACCCCCCATGGTGACAAGCCCCTCGTGTCCGACAGTGCCACCAGCCTCACCAGTAGTGCCATCAGCCATGCCCATAGAGGAGCTTTCCATCCCCCCCCATCCCCAGACCTGACCCACATCCCCACGGAGGTCCCCCCACCATCCATGGGTTGCACTGCTGGCCCCCAAACCCCTTTGTTCACAATAATGGTCCGAGATGTCCTTAAAAGGCCAAAACTCGGTGGGGCCAGGGGTACTGGGTGCTGGAAGGCGGCAGCTGCAGGTGCCCATGCGCGGGGCCACAGCAGCACGGGGCAGGGGGGGCCGAAGGGGGGCTGCAGGGAGCACAGTGTCCCCTTACACGGCTGTTTCCATACTTAGCTGTCCCCCTCCCGGCAGCGTGGCCGCCGGAGCCCGGCCAGGCAGGGAACCAGCCCGAATTAACTCAAGGGCAAGCAAGGGTACCGGCGATGCCACCCCACCACATGGCCCCAGGGGACACCCAGATGGGGACAGGGGTGCTCAGTGGGGATGGGACAGCCTGAGGAAGGGGGTCCAGGGCCACCCAAAGTGGTCTCTTGCTTGGCAAGTCCTTGTTTGTGGGGAGAGATGCCCCCACAAAGCAAACAACCCACCCCATTCTGCTCCAGCTATGAGGTGCCCCAGTGCCCTAGCAGCCCCCACTCAAGTCCTCACAGCCTGAAACCACCTCAGCACCCATGGGTGACTCTGAACCTGGGCATGTTGGTAGCCCCTGCACCTGCCTTGGCTCTGAAGGGGGGACTCCAACCCACGGCCCCACTCCCAGCCCCTCCTGACCACAGCCCCCCACTGCACATTTTGGGGTGTCTCTGCTGCCCTGGCATAGCTGCTGGAGAGCTCAGATGGCTGTACCCCTACCACCCTGTTCTGCTCCTGGCACCCACCCAGCAGGCTGGGCTCACTGGGTACCCCAAAGCCTCACCAGCACCCACAGCCCCACTGCTATCTGCAACCCTGCAAGTTATTCACAACCCTATGGGCACTCAGCCCCAGTGAGCACCCAGAGCCCCATGGGTGCCTGCAGCACCATAGGCACCCACAGCCCCACAGGCACCTGCAGCCCCAGTGAGCACCCACTGCCTCAGCGTGTGCCCACAGCCCTGCTGGGCACTCACAGCCCATAGACACCCATGGCCCCACAGGCACCCACAGCCCTATAGGTGCCCACAGCCCCACAGCCACCTACAACCCCGTGGGCACCTAGAGCCCCACAGGCACTTGCAGCCCTCTGAGGACCCCCAGACCCACAGGCACCCCCAACTGCATGGTGGGGGCACAGCTCCCACAAGGTCCCCATAGCCCTCTGGGCACCTGCAGCCCCGTGGGGACCCTGCAGCCCTGTGGGGACCCCCAGCCCCATGGGCACTCCACAGCCCCGTGGAGAGCCACAGCTCCATGAGAACCCAAAGCTTCACTGGGACCCCGCAGCCTGCTGGGGACCCCGCAGCTCGTACCTGCAGTACCGAGGAGCAGGAGCGAGGCCACGCAGCAGCAGAGCAGGTTGAGGCCCTTCATGGTGGCTGCCAGGAGCTCCCTGCCGCTCGCTGCCTCTATTTATATGCAGGCAGGCGTGGGGCAGGGCAGGGCAGGCGGGCAGGCAGCTGCTGCATGGCCGGCACAGATGCTGCCACTGCTCTTCTGCTCCCAGGGGCCCTGGGGATGGGGACAGGGACAGGGCATGGGAGCACCACTGCTGCCCCCCCAAAAGCCTCATGTCAAGGGTGTGATGGCAGGGGAGTCCTCCTAGCATGGGCTTTTTGGGTGGCACTGCCCATGCAGGGTCACCATCCCTGTCATGGCATCCTGCTGGCATGGAGTAGCGGAGCTTCTTGGGTTGTCCCAAGCTCCTGCAGCCCCACAGGCACAGTACAAGTGGTACCCACAGCCCTGCTGGGCACACCCAGCCCCGTGGGGACACCCAGCCCTATGGGTGCCCATAGGCACCTTTTTGGTTGGAGAGAGGTGAGCATCAGTCCCCCCTCAAGCTGGGTGTCCCAGGGCCAATCTGGGCCCCTTTCAAGCTACACAGGTCACCAACTCCAGGTGATGCCACACCCTCCATAGGCAAGGGGACATAGCCCCTCCACCCTGGGGTTGCCATCACCATCACTGGCCTGCACTGGCAGCATGGCACAGGGGATGGATATGGGCAGAGGCACAGGTCACCAGGTTCTGTCACCCTCACTTGGGACATCCCACCCAAATGCTGCCCCAAAGCCTGTCTGTGGCAGTGACCCCTGAGCTCTGCCATTGAGAGTCACTTTTGGGAGGCCACGACCCAGCTTTGTATTGGGGAAGGGGCCAAACTGGGAGGAGAACAGCACTCCCCTCAAGTGTGGGAGCAAGGGGAGCCCCTGCCACCCACCATTGGGGGTGGCAGGGAGGGGACAATGGCATGGGGGACAGCCATTGGCTAGGCACTGTGGGCAAGCACAGTGTGGAAGCAGGAGAGACCCATGGCTGAGGGGGATGTCCAGAGGTGGGTGCCCACCCTCCAACAGCCAGAGAGAGAGATGGCTGCCTCCATCCCAAATGCCCCTATGGAGACCCACAGAGAGCTGGGTGCCCCCACTAAGCCATGGGCACAGCCTCACCCTGGGGCACCACAGGCACCATCCACAGGAACACAAAGCCTGCCCCTGCCCCCCCACCCGAGCCCAGCAGCCTCACTCAAACCAGTGCCCCCCTCCCAGTGACAAGCTGAGCCCCGATGTGCCTGTGGCACGTGTGGGCAGCACTGACAGGGCTGAGCCTTTAAATAGAGCCCAGCTGCTCAGCGGGGAACCTCGCTGGGGCCAGCATCCCTCTGCCTGCACCTCCTGCTTGCCATTCCCAGTGCAGGCAGCACCTCCCTGGCCTCCCCACAAGCCCCAGCCTCCCCCCCCCCCCGCCACCGAGCCCCCAGGGGCTGGATCGCTCCCCCTCCCCTCAAAGCTTAACACCGGGACCGAGCTTCTAAAAAACCAAGTACAAACTTTATTTTGTTTCTTTACAAAGGCACGAGCCTCTTTTTTTTTTTTCCACTTTCTTAACAAAATAGAATAGCTTCTCAATCAACACAAAGACCTGAAAATCGTTAAAAACAAAACAAAACCAAAAAATTACAAAACAAAATAAAAGGGCAAGGAACCGAGAAACAGCTGCAGCCGGAGGGAGGGGACCTACCGAATACCACCGAGGCTCTACACACGACTGGCCTAAAACCCTACAGCCGGGCAGGGGGCAGCAGGGGGCGGGGGGAGGGGGCGGGGGGACACGCACACAGAACGGGACCCCCCCACACACCCCCACCCCCACCCCCGCCAGACCCAAGCGACACAATCAGGAAAAGCTCTTTGGAGTTGACGGACCCTGCAAACCGGATTAAGTGCTTAAAGGAGGCCGGGGGGGAGCGAGATGGGGGAGACAGGGACGGGGATGGGGGCGGAAGAGTAGTCCCCGAACCACCATCCCCATGCTGAAGAGGTGGGTGGTGGAAATGCCAGGGGGGGTGGCACGTGCCAACCCTCCTGCCTGTGCTCCAGTGGCATAATCCCAGGATTCAGACTCTGCAAAGGGTTTTTTCCTGCCCCACAAAAGGTTGTGGGAGCTGTGGTGGAGCTGGTTGTACCCCGAAGGTGGGGGTCCCCGTCCCACCTTTGCTGTTATGTCACTTGGTGTCTTCCCCCCTGCTTAAAACCCAACATTTAATTAAAACATAAACAACAAAACAACACAAAAGAAGAGGAAAAGACAAATTAAGATCCCAACTGAAGGCCCTGTCCCAAGGGGCTGCCATTGGGAGCATGGGGGCTGCTGCTGGCCTGGCAGGACTCCCTGTGGGCTAGTGGGGGGTGCTGATAAAACGAGATGGGGAAGCTGCGACACCCCCCCCACCCCTAACACCCCCTCACCACCATTCTGCTGCACCCCAGGCCCCCCCTTGAGAGCTGAAGGGTGACCTTTGCCTGCTTCTAGCGCTCTGCTTTACAGTATTGGAGAAAGGTCATAAAAGAGACCCAAATCGCCTTGTATTTTGTAAAAATTTCAGCATATTCTCTGACGCTTCCCTCCCCTCCCCCCCGCCCCGCTCCCCTCCCCAGCTGCCGGCCGGGGGGTGTCAGGGCAGCTCCCCGTCCCCCGAGGGCTCTTCTTTGCTCTGGTCCATGGAGTCACTGTCGTTGCCCTCGGTGTCGGAGGCGGTGTCGGAGGCGGAGGGCTCGGGGCAGGCGCGCGCCGGCGTCACGATGACCGCGCGTCTCTGCTCCTCTTCCTGCAGCTGCTTCTCCTGCGTGCCCTCGATGTGCTGGATCGCCTGCCGAGGCAGCCAGCGGCCGTCAGCGCCCCGTGCCCCCAGCTCTCAGGGACCCTCCCCAAGCCTCCCTCTGCCGCCGGCCTCGCCGCTCTCCCCCTTACCTGAACGATGGTGTCCAGGTTTTGCCGGGACGTGGAGACCGTGTTGATGACCGAGGACGGGCCCATGGTGACCACGGTGACGTGATGGGAGGGAGGCGGCGCTGGAACGATCACGGTGGGGTGGTGGGTGGGTGCTGGGGGAGCATGTGATGGCAGGAGCTGGGGAAGAGAAACGTACCCCACCCTGGTGAGCAGGAACCTGGGCACAGTGGCAGTGGGGAGAGCATCACGTTTGTCTGCAGAGCCCAGACTCCTTTGAGCCTAGAGCCCAGCTGCTCCAGCTCACCCATCTCAGATGGACGCCAGAAGACACCAGCTGCAAGCTGCTGTCACCTTAGCTTTGGCACAACGGAACGTGAAGGGTTCCCACATCCCACAAAGGCAAGGCTTTGAAGGTGGCAGAGGTGAGTGCCAGCCCTCCCAGTGCCCTGACCTGCGGGGCTGGGAACGTGCCACACCCCTCTGAGAGTCCCGAGAAAACAGCGGATGGGAAGAGCTGCCCAGGCAGGAGGCTACGGAGAGTTCACCTAAAAATAGTCTGAACTTCCCTGGGAGGTGGCCGGCAGGGACGCTGCGGGGATGTAGCCCTGCAGAAGCCAAACGAGGCAGGAAGCTGTTTTTTCTCCCTGCCTTGGAAGCTCCCCAGGCCAGCATGGCCTGGGCTGAGCTGGAGGGTGGCAGCAAGCAAGGACAGGGTGTGGGCACCGTGCTCCTCCTCACTGCACCAGACTGGAGTAAGGCTCCCTAACCAAACGCAACTGTGCCAGGGAAAAAGGCTGCAGGCTCCTGTCTACGCAGTCCTGCCACATCTACCCATCAGTGCCATGTGCCAGCTCACCTGCTCCCCTTTCCCAGCCTGGCAGGTGGCAGAGAGCTGTATGGAGGCCCCCAAAACTCAGTGGAGATCATCCAGTGAGAGATGAAGCCTGAAAGATGGGGTTAGCTCCACCTGCTCCAGCATGGGGAGCATCAGCTGCTGGCAGTGCTATTGTGACTGCTGGCATCACCCACAGATGGCACAGATGCCCATCCATCACCCAAGGACAAGTGGATGTGTCCAGTGGGAGCCAGAGCAGACCACAGCTCACCCCAAAGTGGGGGCTGTGCTCCACTCATGCTCTGTGTGGAGAGCTCAGCAGGAAGGGACACAGCACTGAGGAGAGGGGGTGAGTTGGATATGTCCATATGCAGCACCTCCTGGCATAGCCTTGGAAGTGAGGGGCTTGCTCGTGCCAAGCTGAATCCCTGCCTGCCAGAAAATGACCTTACCCATGCAAAGATTTTGGCACCAGGGAACAGAGCCACTCAGAAGTCCCCACGGGTGGGTCATGGCCAGGATGGGCAGAGACAGCACTGGCACACTCACCTGGGTTCGGATCTGCTGCTCACGCTCTAGCTTCTCTTGGTGCAGCAACCTCACCTGCTCCTGCTGCTGCTGGAGCTGCACTTGCTGAGCGATCACCTTCAGCTTCTCAGGGTACATGTGGGCCTCCAAAGAGCGAACCTGCCAGCCAAGAACACCCTGACGTCAACAGGGAGCCCAGGTGGCTCCTGCAGTGGCCCCACTGACCCCGCAGGGTGGACACAGGAGAGCCAAGGGGTCCACGGCCAAGCCTGGGAGTGGAGGTGGGCTGAGCAGATGGCTGGTGCCCCCTCAGCGCTGGTGTCCCCGGGGGATCCCCACTAGAGGGCGAGCCTGCCCCGTGCATGGCCAGCGCCGTGCAGCAGCAGGATCCGGCCCGCAGGGGCCTCACCTGCTCCTCCAGCATCATGCGGACCGAGCGCTCCTTGTCCAGCTGCTGCCGGAGCTCGATCATCTCCCGCCGCAGGTCCTCGGCCTTCTCGTCCTCCCAGATGTCCGGCGAGCCGATCCCCTCATCCTTGTCTTCTGCTCGTCGCCGTTTTGGGGAGGAGCCGCTGAACTCCTGCCACCAGGAGGTCACGTCAGGGAACAAGGATCAGATCTCATTCTCTCCCCACCATCTGGATCACGTCTGGGTGATGCCACCCCTTCAGACACCCCTCCCTGAAGGGCAGGGGCTCCCCAGGGATGCAGGCAGCACAGGGTGTCAACATCTGGGGACAGACGGGGCTCCTGCGTCCCACATGCGACCACCCTTCTGGTCCTCACCCCGCCAAGCCTAGTGCAAACTCACTTCTCGCTTCATCACACCCAGGACAGTTCAGCCCAGAGCAAGAGCTGCTGCCAGGCCATATCCTGAAACCCCAAATGGGAAACAGGAACCCTGCCTTGCCAGGAGGGTACAAAACATCTCCATCCCAAGGAGATCTCCAGCCCAACCCCAAGGGACAGCGATGACATGCCCTCCCCAGCCAGCCAGGGCTGTCCCAGCACTACCTGGATGAACCTCTTGAGCTGGGTGTTCTGCTGCAGTAGCCGAGTCTTCTCCTGCTCCAGGGAGAAGATGTACTCAGCCGTCTGCTGGAGGATGGCCGCCTGTGGGAGAGTCAGGATGGGCACACTGAGGCAGGAGAGATGCCCACATTCCCCCCAAGCCCTACTCCTGCCAGCTCCCTGCTCAGAAGGCAGTAGCACCATTCCTTGCCCAGCCCCGGTGCCCCCATCCAGGACCTGCTTCTCCAGCAGGTCTCCCCAGGGATTTCCACTGTGGTGAACCTCCAGTCCACCCATCTTGGGAACCCAACTGGCTGCCAAGCACCATCTCCTCAACCCACTCCCCTCCACAGCAGGGCCACCTCGTCTGCCAGGCACATATGCCAGCCCTGCTCCCAGGCTGCTGGGTGCTATCACACATGCACAACCTGTCCCAGGGCACCAGGTTTGTGATGCATACCCACTCCCCACCAGGAAGTCTCCCCAGTGGAGACCTCCATCACTGAGGTAACACATGCAAACACTCCTGATTACTCTCACAGCCCTCTCCTGCCCAACAAGCGATGCTGAAAACCACGCACAGGCCTACCACCAGCCCCCTGCATCACCATGGCCCTGGTGCCCTGCTCACCTTGCTGAGCTTCTCCCCGTCCGTGTGTGGGATGAGGGTTTTCAGAGACTGGAAGCCAGCATTGATGCTCTGCATCCGCCGTCTCTCGTTGCTGTTGGCAATCTCCCTCCGTATCCGCCGCTCCTGGTCCCGCTGAGTCTCGGGAGTCAATGGGATGTTGGCCAAGCTGTGGGAGAGGCATGAGGTTAGGAAGGAGGGGTCTGCACCCCTGCCACCAGCTCACCCCCACCGTGTCCCCACCCTTGCTTTGCAATGACTATGCCAAAAGGATGGGAAACACAAGAAGGGATGGCGACTGCAGCACTGGCGAGCACAGAAGTGGGTGGGTTTCTCCAGCCCTGGATCCAAGGCTCTGGAGGATGCACTGACCAAAGGGTGGCCCCCACAGCAGCCACCATTTCTGCTGGGCTTGAACATGGGCTGCCCGATGCCAGCACCAAGCTGGAGCAAGGAGAGCAGAGGGGACAGCAGGGACCCCCAGGCAGGCAAGGGAGGCTGCAGGCTGGCCGGCTGGGTCCCCACGGGGCCGGCCAGCGTGTGTGGCCCGGGGAAGGCAGCTCCCTCCTTCCCGCCCTGCTGATGGCTTCCAGATGACAGCTCCCAGCAGAGAAGCCCCTGTCCCACCCCAAGCCACAGCTCCTGCCTTGCTTCCTGCCACCGCCTCCTCGCCCCCCACACCCTCACCCCACAGATGGGCCGGGAAATGCTCCTCCAGAGCTGACAACACAAGTGGGGATGGTGGCGGGGAGGGCTCCAGACAGCCAATGCAAACACCTCAGGGCCAGGACACCAGCCCCACAAGGAAAGGCTACCACTGTGGGGGTCCAGCTTCTTCCCCTACCCCCCACTTCTTTCCTAGATGGCCCAGAGTGACCAAATCTCAACAAGGGTTTTGGGACCACGGGGCTGGTGAGCCCACAGGGCAGTGACCAGCACTGGGAATCAAAAACCAAGGGCACTGCCACACCGCCAGCCGTGTCACCTCCCCGCTGCTGCCAGCAGCAGCTCTCACAGGGACGCAGGTGAGCACCCAGAGGCTGCCAGCCAGGCCACCAGCAGTGCCAGAGACACAGTGAGGCACCAAAGACTAAACACGAGGGCTGGGCTGCGGCAAGAGGTGAGATAAGACAGGCTGCAGCATTCCGCCCAGGTGCCCAGGGATGGGGAGATGGGACCAGCTCATCCTGCATTGTGGCAGTGCCAGGCAGGAAAGCAAAACCTGGCATCCTGCCTTCCCAGAGGATCCATGGAGATTTGGGAGCTCAGGAGTCTAAGTGGCAAACCAAGCCCTGCTCATGTCCCACGCAGCGCTTGGAGCCTCCCAGGACACCCGTCACCTGTTGTGAACGGGGAATGCACTCCATCCCAAGGGGATGGGAAAGGATCCCAGATCATCCTAGAGTGATGGGGAATACTACTGTCTCATCCCAAGGGGATGCAGAAAGATCCCAAGTCGTCCTAGAGATATGTAGAAAGATCCCAGTGCATCCCAGGGAGATGGGAAAGGATGTCAGCTCATCCTAGAGGGATGGGGAAGAATCCCATCTCATCCCAAAGGGATGACAAAGGATGCCAGCACAGCTCTGGGGGAACAGAGATATAGCTCACCCCAAGGGGATGGGGGAATGATCCCAGCACCTCCCTGGGGAACAGGAAAGGATCCAAGATCAGCCCAGGGCAATAGGGAAGGATCCTAGCTCATCCCACGGGGATGCAGAACTATCCCAGCTTGTCCTAGAGCTATGTAGAAGGATCCCGGGAAGATGAGGAAGGATCCCAGCTCAGCCCACAGGCACAGACAACATTTGTCTCCAGCTGCCAAGGCAGTGTTCCAGTGCAGGCTGATGCTGGGTGCTGAGTGCCCACAGGATCTCTCCTGTGCAGCTCCCAGCTGGTGTCCTGGGGCATAGAGAGATGGGATGGGTGCCCTGGGGGAAAATCTGGAGCTGGGATGGGTGCCTGGCAATCTGCCCTAACTCACAGAGAGCAGCCTTTTGGCCTGTGGGTTAGTGCCACAGGGCTCCTAATCCTATCTGGCAGTGTCCATCACTCCCCTCCCTGCTCCAAAAATCATCTCAAACTTGTCCCCAAAACATGCCAAACCCCAGGAGGTCTCGGGGATAGGCAAGGTCTGTCCCCTGTCTCCCAGCAGTGAAAGTTGGTGGGGCTGGGGAGCCGGCCAGAGCACTGCTCCAGGATGCTGGACCACCACTGGTGGGCATGTGAGGGGAAGGGGATGGAGAGGCCCAGGACCAGGCAGCACGGAAGTGGTTTCTTAAATACCAGGGAAAGAGGAAGAGGCTGCTTCCTCGCAGGCAGACCTCCTGCAACCTGCCCCAGCTGCTCTTCCTGGGAAGACCTGAGAAGTGACAGCGAAATATGGAAGGGGGGGGCGCCAGGCAAAACCTGGATTCAGATGCTGGCCTGATACCCAGTACTGCCAAGAAAGGAGCAGCACAGAGGCAAGGGCAGCAGGTGGCACCCACCGGAGCCCTGCTGCAGGGAAGAAACCCCTGGAGTGCTGGTGCCATGGGATTTGGGGTTGGCAAGCAGAATTTGGTCCTTGCTGTCTCAGTGGTGCATCAGCTCCAGACATGGCCCAGTGGGCACCTCACAGTCACCCAGATCTCGATGGAAACAAATCCACAGGGGTATTTGAGCTGGCCTGGGGAGGAGGTTCGGGGCTTGGCAGGCCCATAGCAGATGCCTTACTCTGCCCACAACTCATGCCGTGGTTCACACTGGTGGGCAGTGGCAGCACAGCCATACAGGCAGATGCCACTTGCTACCCAAGCTTGCATGTTTCCAAGTTCCTTGAAGTCATAGGGAGTGTGCCCCAAGTTCACAAGAAGGGCATCCCCACACCTGCACACAAAGTATCCCCAAGCTTGCAGGAAAAGCATCTGTGAGCCCACTAAGCTTGCAGACAGGCTGCCTCAGAGCTGGGTTCACAGGCAAGAGTGTCCCTGAGCACCCCAAGCTTGCAGACAGGAGCTTCCCCAGCTCCAGCAGCTTGCAGGCAGGGTGACCCCCAGCACTCTAAACTCACGGGAAAAGCGATCCCCAGCACACCAAGCTCACAGGCAGGGTGTCCCTGAGCTGAAGCATCCTGGAGCTCAGGATGATGGAAAGGCAGAGAGGTTCCCCCAGAGCTCTGCCCCGCGCTGGGGTCAGCTGTGGGGCTGCGCAGCTCTCTAGCCAGAGGCAAGACATCCACATGCCCCTGCCCTAGGTGCTGGCTTTCCCACTCAGGCCACAGACCTACATCCACCTGCAGTGACTAACGTAAGGGTCCCCGGTGATGCCATCCCACTGCCCTGGATCCCTGCATCACCATCGCACCCCTCCTCCAGGGTCCTCAGCTGTGGGCAACCCCCGAACATCATCTGGACGCAGCCCCCACCCCAGGTGAGCCGGTGGAGCAGGACCGGGGGTACCCGATGGGGCGGGAAGGGCATGCGGCCGTGAGCTGCCCCACACGTGAGGTGGGGCCTGGCTGCCCGGGGCTGCCCCGCGGCGGAGGTGGGCCCCGAGGGGATGCGGCTGCCCCCCGGGGGCTCCGGGGCCCGGGATCACCCCGCAGGGCCCCAGGCGCGGCAGAGCCCGGCCGCCGAGGCCCGCCCCGCAGTCGGGGGCTCCCCGCGCCTCCTCCCCGGGCCCGCAGCGCCGACAGCCACCCCGCGTGGTCCCGGGGGGCCCCCCACGCGTGTTGGGGCCCGCCCGCCCGCCAGGCCCCAAGCACCCCCGCAGCAGCCCCGGGGCCCCAGCGACAGCCCCGGACGGGGTGGGGGGTGTGGGGGGGGTTACCCCCCACCGCGATCGTTCGGTGCTGCCCTCTCCGCAGCGTCCCCGGGCTTTGTGCCGCCGCCTTCCCGCACTACATGTCCCGGCAGCCCCGGCCGCGACCCGCCTCCTCCGGGAGGGCTGCAGAGTCACGGCCAGGCCCAGCAGTAAACACACACCCCCCCTCACACACCCCGCCGGACCCCCCTCACCCCTTTAAACTCCCACCCCCCCCAACACCCCTCACCCCCCCAGAGCCTGGAGGGGCAGCGGCGAGGGCCACCCCCGTCCCGTCTCGTCCCGCCCCGGCCCCGGCTGCCCGCCCGGCCCCATGTGCGCGGCCGAGACCACGTGCGGGCGGCGGGGCTGCGGCGGCCGCGCTGCGCTTCCCCCCCCCCGCTCCCCCCAATTCACCCCCCCATCAATGCACCCCCCCAAAACCACCCCCAAATCCGCGGGGATCGGTGCTCCCCGCGCCGAGGCGGGCTCCCCGCCGCCCCCCCCCCCGTGTCCCCACCTGCAGAGCCCGCCGATGACCTCCTTCTCGGATTTCCTGAAGTGCTGCAGCGACGGCACCTTCTGCGCCGGCACCATGAAGTACTCCATGCCGGGGGGGGGAGGCCCGGCTCCGGCCCTGGCTCTGGCTCCGGCTCCGGCTCCGGCCCCTGCCCCGGCTCCGGCTCCAGCGGCCTGTGCCTGCGGCTCAAGGCGGGAAACAGCTGGTGCGAGCGCGGCTCCCGCCCGCCGCCTCCCCCCGCCCGCCCGCCCCGGCGGCGCCGCCCCCGCCCCCGCCAGCCACCGGCCGGTAAACAAAGGGCGGCGGGGAGCGGGAGAAGAGGGAGACCGACCCGCCCTGCGGGGCCACGGCGACGGGGCTGGGGCTTGGGGGGTCCTGTCCCGTCCCATCCTGACCCGACCTGTCCTGTCCCCATCCTGTTCTGTTCCCATCCCACCCTGCCCTAGCCCCGTCCTACCCTATCCCATCACATCCTATCTTGCCCTATCGCATCCTGCCCTGTCTTGTCCCGATGCCTTCCTATCCCATCCGACGCTGTCCCCATCCAATCCTGTCCTACCTGTCCTGACCTATTCTGTCCCCATCCTGCCCTATCCCATCCTGTTCTATCTTATGCCATCCTGACCTGTCCCTATCCCATCCTGTCCCATCCTACCCTGACCTATCTTGTCCCCATCCTATCATGGCCTGTTCCCATTCCACCTCATCCCATCCTATCCTATCCTATCCCATCCCATCCTATCCCATCCCATCCTGCCCTATCAATTCTGATTTGTCACTGTCCCTATCCCATCCTATGCCATCCTGTCCTGATCTGGCCTGTCCCCATCCCACCCCATCCCATTTTGCCCTATACCATCTTGTCATGTCCCATCCTACCCTATCCAATCCCAACCTATCCTATCCTGTGCCATCCTATCCATCCCATCCAATCCTGACCTGTCCCATCCTCATCCCATCCTACCTCATTCCATTCTGCCCTAGCCTCATCCTACACTATCCCATTCTAACCTGTCTTGGCCCAATCCTGTCCTCATCCCATCTGCCTGTCCCTATCCTATCCTATCCTATCCCATCCTGACCTGTCTTGTCCCCACATCCCATGCCATCATGTCCTGACCCCATCCCACCTGGCCATTCCTATTCTTCCTTTTCATATTCCACCCTGTCCTTTATCTGTCTTTTCCCCATCCCATTCTGCCCTATCCTATCCTATCCTATCCTATCCTATCCTATCCTATCCTATCCCTATCCCATCACACTTCATCCCATCCTGCCCTAGCCCCACCCTAGCCTATTCTAGCCTAGTCCATCCTATCCCACTCTGACCTGCCACATCCCTATCCCATCCCTTCCAACCCTGTTCCCATCTGATCCTATTCTACCCTAGCCCATCCTATCCTGACCTGTTTTGTCCCCATCCCATCCTGCATCATCCCTTCTAACCCTGTCCCACTCTACCCTATCTTATCCCATTCCACCCTGACCATCTCCACCCTATCTTATTCCATCTCATCCTATCCTGACCCATATTCTTCCAATTCCATCCTGTCCTGTCCCTATTTTATTCCATTCCATCCTGTCCAGACTCCTCTAATCCTGTCCTATTCTGGCCCCTTCCTGGGGCTCTGGGGGCTGACAGAGGGTCTCTGGGGGCTGAGAGGAGGCTTTGGAGGCTGATAGGGGGGCTGGCAGGGGTCATGGGTCCCACAGCAGTCTCCAGGTTCAGGGGGCTGGCTGCATGACTTTGGGGACTGGCAGGGGATCACAGGGCTGACAGGAGCTATGCAGGATCTGAGGGACAACCCTCTCCAAGCCCAGCCTCCCTGCCCCCCCTCCAGCCCCAGTCCAACCTCCCCCCCCATCATTGTGTGCTTGGAGCCAGGGCCAGCTGGGGACACCACAGCAGGGATACAACAAACCACCGGCGGCACGTGGGGGTCCCGGTGCTGGCCTGTCACCCTGGGTGGGCAGGACCTGGCCCTGCAGAGTGCGTGGGGCTTGTGTGTGTGGTGTCATGTCCTGTCCCCCCTCCCGTCCTGAGCCCCCAGCCCAACCCTCTGGCAGCTGGCCAGACAGGTTCTGCCTGTCCCCGGCCTGTCCCCAGCCCAGGGGCCCCTGCTCATCCCTCCGCAGAGGGCCTTGCTGCCGGGGGGCTGCTCCATGGTGTCACCCCATGGCGTGTCCTTCCTGCTGTGTCCCCCCAGTCAGCCCCCGCTGGCCAAGCAGCTGGCAGAATTCCCAACGCCGTGCCTGCAGGGGACAGGGGTATTCCTGTGGCGGAGGTAGGGGTGTGTCCCACATCTTGTAGGGATTGGGATGGGGACAGCGAGATGACGTTTGAAGGGAAGCCAGGCTGGGGACACTGAGACACCCTGCCATTGCCACATGTCACTGCCCGCCCTGAGGCCACCATTGGAGACCCCCCCCCAGCCGCAGATCAGGCTGTTTCCGTTTTGGAGAAGGAAGCAGAGGTATTTGGGTTCACTCCCCTTCCATTTGGGGGAAAAAAACAAACCTAAAAACAGAGAGAAGGGAATAAAGGCCGAAAAGGTGGTGGCAGCACTAGCCCTGAGGCACTCCTAGGGCACAACGCCCCCCCCCAAAAAAACCCCAGACGGGTGGAGGGGCGGTGTCAGCCGCCGCGTGGGCCAGCGCTGTCCCGCCTTCGTGCCCCCCCTCGCTGTGGCTGTTTGGGTCACAGCAGCTCCCCACACCAATTCCCTCCGCGGGTGGGGCGTGCCCCGGCCCCCCGCGTGGGCCGCTGTCCCCCCACCATCTGCGGGCCCGGGGAGGGAGTCCCGTGTCTGTTCCCTCCCCCCGGGCCGGTGCGGGCTGCAGCATCCGGGCCGGCCCCGCCACATCCTGCCGCCGGAAGGAGCCGCGGCCCCGGGACAACCCCCCCCCCGCGCCCCCCCGGTGACGTCATGTGGAGGCCCCCGCCAGGCGTGACGCCAGCAACGCGGTGTGACGTCACGCCGCTCCTAACGGGAGGGGGGTCCCCCCCGCACACCCCATTGTGACACCACCACCCCCCGTCCCGGTGCATTGGGCGGGGGGCATCGCTCCGGTGGGTGTTCCCCCTCTGCTTCCGCCGGTCCTGGGGGTCCCCGCCCCGCCACGTCCCCGGGGGGGACACATACAGACACTGCGGGGGGTGCATAGACACACCCGGCGGGGGACAAGGACACACCCGGGTGGGAGAAACACGGACGCATAAGGAGGGGGGGTCACAGGCACATGGGGGAACGACACGGACGAACCAGGGGGTACATAGGAACAGGGGGTTTAAGGGCACACCGAGGGGTGCATCGTGTGGGGGGAAGACAGACACACTGGGGGGGGCTGACGGGGACACGGACACACCGCGGGGGGGTTGTCTCAGCTCTGCCGCAGCGCCGGGGTGACCTTGCGCAGGGAGGGGGGGGATGTCCCTGTGTGTCCCCCCCGGGGCGGGGCTCCCCCCTCCCTCCCCCAGTGCCCCCCGGTGCCCCCCGCGGCGGGGAGGGGCCGGCCCCGGCCCCCGCCCAGCTCCCGCCCGCAGCCGGGGCCGGGCCGGTCGGTGCGGGGCGGCCATAAATCACGGCGGGCAGAGCCCCCGCCCCGCCGCCGCCGCCGCCCGGGGGACCGGGGAGGGAGGGGAGGGGAGGGGGGGCCGAGCCCCGCCGCCAGCCCCTGCAGATGTGGCGGAGCGGCCCGGCGGCCCGGCTGCGGGGGGGCCCGCTCCGCCAAGCCCCGCTCCCCGCCCCGCTCGCCGCCCGCCGGCGCTGAGCCCCCGCCGCAGGTACGATCGCGCACCGGGGACCGGCGCTTTGTCGCGCCGCCGCGCCCGCGGGAGCTGGGGGGGGGGGGAACAAGGGGGACAGGAAGAGAAAAAGGATGATGCTGCTGCCTCCACCTCGGACCCCCCCACCGGGAAGCCCCTTCCCCGCCCTGGCGGGGACCTCCGGGAAACCGCCCCGGGAGTGCGGGGGGGGGAACTTGGCGCGGCACCTGCAGCCCCCCACGCTGTGGGGAGAGGCTTGTGGGGGGTCAGGGACGTGGTCCCACTGCAGCCCTAGGGCACCGGGGGCGGGAGGAGTGAAGTAGGGGGGGGGGACGGCGGGAGTGCGGAGCTCCGCGGGTGGCGGGGGCGTGCAGAGAGGGGACCCCCCCCAGTGCCCAGTGGGGGTCGGGAGGTTGCCATCACCCGCTCCCCCCCCCGCCCCCGCACCCGGGGCGGGTGTCCTGACCTTGGTCATGGGGCGGGGGCTGCGGCGGGGACGACCTCGGTGGATATGCCCGCTGCGGCCACCCCCGGGGGGTCTCACACCGCTGTCGAGGACGCGGGGGGTGGCAGGGCAACCTCATGCAGGTGGTGACACCTCGGAGCCACTGGCCCCCGCTGGGACCCCATTACGGGGGGCTGCTTGTCCCCTGGCCTCACGGGACTGAGGTTTGGGATGGCTGAGCCGCGTCGCCGCGGGGGGGTTTGGGAGGCCCGGCTAGGGTAACCCTGTCCCCGGGGTGCCAGCAGCAGGGGCCAAGGGCTGCTGAAAATTCTCCCCGACGTTCCCGGGCTCTGCTGCAGGGCTCGTCCACATAAATCCCCCTGTAAGTGGCACCTCCCGTTCCCCATGCCTTTGTGTCACCCTGCCGTGACCACAGCCCCCGCCCTGGGGTCCTCATGTCCCCCAAAAGGCTCTGATCCGCTGGGTGACTGGGGACCAGCCCTGCTCCTGTTCCCCTGTCATCTGGCTGTGTCCCCAGGCAGAGGTGGCAGGGTGTGTACTGCCGGTGAGACTGCTGTGGGGCTGCACCCTGGGGAGGGGGCAGGTCTCAGCCCCCCACCAGGATCCCCACAACTGCCACGCATGCGAGAAGGGGAGACCATGGCACCAGCCTTAGCTCGAGGACCAGGGGACAGAGCCACGACCGCTCCTGGGGACACCTTCAGGCACTGCCATTGGCCTGCGTGGCATGGGTTGGTGGGTGCCGGGGTAAATGGTGGCAAGCTGGAGTCACACCAGCAGGACATGGCCCCCAGCCCCACCGGGGACTGATGGGCTCTGGTGAAGAGTGGCAGTGCCAGCACTGTATGCAGTGGGACAAAACAGGATGGTGTGTCTCATAGTAGCCTGTGTGCTGCCGGTGGCTGTGGGGACAATAAACCAGGCAGTGGTGGCCGTGCAGGGCTGGATCCTGCCACGTCCCCCCCACTGCCCCGGCACGAGGGGCTCCCGGGGCTGCCCGACCTTGGCAATGGTGCCAGCATGCCGCTGCCAGCCATGCCACAACAGCAGGGGGGCCAAGCCCTGCCAAGTGCCCACAGAGCTGGCAGCTCTCCCAGCTTACCAGGCCCTGGGGTCATCGTCCCCTCTCAGAACCTGGCATTGGCACCCCTTGCCACTGCCACTCCTTGTGCCCACTATGACCCCGGGAAGTCTCTGCCCCATGGCCCTCCGTGCCCGTGCTATTCCTGGCAGGTTTTGTGCTGCAGCTGGGGCCCGGGGTGGGGGGGCACACAACACCCTAGCCATGCCAGCAGTGGGGTGGCCCAGAGACCTGGCACCATGCCAGCTGCACTGGGGTCACCCTGGGTCCCCTTGGGTCCCCGTGCCATGCTGTCTGGCTGGGCAGTGTTGGGGCTTGGGGGGACCCCAGCCTAGCTGGGGGAGCTCCCCCTACACCCGGGCTTCGTCCCAGCAGCCCCTGCTTGGACTGGGAAGCCCCTGGGCCCAGCGCCGCGCCGAACTGGTTTGAACTGGCGCGGCAGGGGGGGGCCCTGCTGGGCGGCCAGAGGGGAAGCTGGGCCGGGGCTGGGCTGGCAGCGCCTGGTGCGGGCAGGAGAGGCCTTATGGGGGGGCGGGGGGGTGGGAGAAGCAGGCAGGGGCCTTGAGCGGGGGCCGCAGGTGCTGGGGCGTCTGGCCAACGCCGCGGGGCCGGTCCCCGTCCGCATCCCGGAGGGGCCCCCATGACACCCTGGCCCCCAGCATGGCCGGTTCCCAGGAGTGCCGGCAGCGGGGGCCGCGTGGTTTGGCAGCCGCATGTCCGCCCGCCCGCGGCCGCGCTGCGAGCCCTGGCGTCAGCAGCTGGAGGCCCCTTTCCCACCCGCCACGCCCGTGGATAGTCACCAGCCCCTGCCCGCCGCAGCCCACCACAGCCCCACCCCCCCCGTCTGTACCTTCGGGACATGCGGGCACGGCCACCACCCCGGGATCAGCCCTGATGCCTTACCTGACATGCTTGTGGGACCCCCATCTCTGGGGAGCTGCGGGGCCCTGACCTATGTGCTCAGCCTGGGATCCTGCTGAGACACCCCAGATACGGGGTCTTGCTTTACATTCATCTGTCCTTCAGCTGTGCCACCAGGCTGTGGGGTCCTGCCCCACATCTGTCTGTCCTTCAGCTGTGCCACCAGGCTGTGGGGTCCTGCCCCACATCTGTCTGTCCTTCAGCTGTGCCACCAGGCTGTGGGGTCCTGCCCCACATCTGTCTGTCCTTCAGCTGTGCCACCAGGCTGTGGGGTCCTGCCCCACATCTGTCTGTCCTTCAGCTGTGCCACCAGGCTGTGGGGTCCTGCCCCACATCTGTCTGTCCTTCAGCTGTGCCACCAGGCTGCGGGGTCCCACCCGAATGTCTGTCCTCAAGCTGTGCCACCAACTGTGAGGTACATGAGGGGTGGCTAGAGCCCAAGAACCGTGCGAGGCTTAGGGTGGGGACCCTCTATGAGGCAGGGATACTGCTGGGGGAGCACAGAGGGAGGACACCCTGGATGGCAGGGACCCTGCTATGAGGCAGGCCCCACAACTGTGAGAAGAAATGGAGGTTGGGGCAGGCCCCATGGCTATGGGGGCCCTCAGGGTGATGTCCCCCTTGCAGGGCGGAGAAGCCTGCTACGGGGTGGCCCCTCCCACCCTGGTGGCTTTGGACGGGGGGCCCCCCATGGGGTCAGCCCCACAGCACTACTGCCGCGGTGGGGTGCAGGTGGGGGGTCCCCTGCCCCACCAGCCGGGCCCCCCGTCCCCCGCGGCTCCTCCGCATTCCTCAGCGTCTGAGCCGGGCTGGACCCCCGCCAGCGCAGGGGGGCCCCGCCAGCAGGGCAGGGCGGGGGCTGGCCCCCCGGGGCAGGGTGGGGTAGCTACGGCGATGGGGGGGGGGCTGCTGCCACGTGTGCTTGGGTGCGCTGTGCCCCCCAACATGGCCCCTTGGCTGCCCCTACCCTGCCCTAGGCGATGCGGGTGGCCAGGGTTGGGGGGGCACAGCCAGGGGATGCTGGGTGATGCCATGGGTTGGGTTTGGGTGCTCACTGCTGCACTGAGCAGCCCATTCTCAGCCACCCGCGGGATGTGTGGTGGCTGAGTGATGGGGGTCTTATTTTGCAGGGTGGGGATGGCATTGGGTGGCTTGCCACTGCAGAGCTGTCACCCTGTGGATGGTGGCATGGTGGGGGGGAGGTCGAGATTTCTTACCATGCCCCGGGAGGTTTGCAGGCAGCAGCCCTGCAGTGCCATGCCACACCTCATGCCAGGCAGTGCCGTGCCATGCCATGCAGTGCCATGCCACACCGCCCCGTGCCGTGTGGCCGACAGCCCCTGCCCGGCCCCGGCTGCCAGCAGCGTTGGCCGGCGGGGAAGGGCCAGCGGGGAAGGGGCCCCGGCAGGGGAGGAAGCTCAGCCGCCTCCGGGGCTGGGGCCAGCGGGCTCAGCCGCCCGGGTCACCGCTGGGCTGGTGGCCGCCACCGCCCTCCTCTGCCGCTGGGAAAGGCCTCGCAGGGGCAGGCCCGTGGGCATGGGCAGACATGGAGGGGCAGAACGGGGACGCTGCAGCTCCAGGGCCTTGTGTGCCCCGGGGGATTTGGCAATCGGCGGCGAGTTTTGGTGGCTTGCCAAGCGACTGTGTTGGCCCCGGGGGTTGGTGGCAGAGAACACACTGGGGATAGGAGGGGCGCGGAGGCTGGGGGCGGGGGAGGGGCCTGATGCCATGCCCTGCCCTTTGCTCGCTGCGGGAGGGGGCCGCAGCAGGGTGGCCGGAAGGGACGGCAGGGACCCGGTGCCGGCACCGCAGCACCCTCCCAGCCTCCGACCCAGCAAAGAGACAGGCATTGCCATGGGGCCAGGCTGGGGCCATGCTTTGGGTGTCACCAGTGTCCCCCATCCTCACAGTGACCTCACCGTGTCCCCCACAGAGCCCACCCTGGCACCATGCATTCGCTGGAGGAGCCACTGGACCTCAAGCTGAGCATCTCCAAGCTGCGAGCTGCCCGTGAGAAGCGGGGTGTCCCTGGTGCCCGTCCCCGCGGTCCCCTGCGCCCAGACACCCCGCCGGCGGGGGATGGCCGAGGGGGCAGCTGTGGGGGTCACCGGACAGTGCCAGCCTCGCCATCCCCTGGGCTCCTGGCACGCTCGAGGCTGGTGGAGCCACGGGACAGGCACTTGGCTGCCATGCCAGTGGTGGACCTCAGCCTCTCACCCCGCTCCGGTGGGGAGTCTCCAGCTGGCAGTGTCTCACTGTCCCCTGAGCGCCAGGGCAGCGGGGACCTGCCCGGCCCCCTCACCCCCCATGTAAGTACACCCCCACCCTGATGTGTCCCCAGCCATGGGGTCAGTGCTCTTGACCTTGGTGGCATGGCCGGTGCTGTGGGTGACACAGTCCCCGCCCTATGTACGCACACCCTGGGGTCAATGTCTTGTCAGGGCCCCCCACTTTGTGACTTCTGTCCCCAGTGGCATCCCTGGAATGGTTTTTGATATGGGGGATATGGGAGACTTGTGGGGGCCTCTGGGGTGTTACGGGGTCTGTGAGGGTCTAAGGTGGGTAGTAGAAGGCTGTGGAGTATAATGGAGTTCTCTAGGGAGGGGCTGTGGAGGGCTGTGGAAAGTCTCTGGGGGCCTGTAGAAGATTCTTGGGTCTCCAAGGGGCAGTGGGGGGCCATGGGGGTCTCTGGGGTGGAGTGAGGGTATCTAGGGGGTAATGGGCTCTGTGGGGTTTTCTGGGGAACATTAGGGGGGCTCTGGGGGTTCTGGAGTGTTTGTGGGGGCAGTGGGGATCTCTAAGGGGCTGTGCAACAGTCTTGGGGGGACAGTGGGCAGACTAAGGATGGCATTGGAGGTCTTGGGGCAGTTCTGTGATCTCTGGGGGGCAATGGGAAGCTGTAAGGGGGAGTGGATGTCTTCTAGAAGGAATGATGGAGGTCTCTGGAGCACAGGAAGTCTTTAGGATTCTCCATCCAGCTTGGCCCCATCCCTCACCACCTCCACCTCTGGGCTCTGCTCCAGGATTTCCAGTCCCTGCGCTACATCGATGGTCTCCCGAGCTCCTTCCAGTTCTTCCTGCCGCTGGGGGCTGGGGGAGCCCTGCACCTGCCCCCCACTGCCTTCCTGCCCCCCAGCAAGGAGAAACGCCTGCCGCCTGAGCTGCCCCTCCCCAAGCAGCTCGTCTGCCGCTGGTCCAAGGTCAGTGGGGAGGGTTAGAGGGGGGCAGTGGGGAGTGTAGGGGGTTGGTATGAAGCTGGGGGCATCATGATATGCTTTATAGGGCTGGGGGTGGCAATAAAGGGCTGAGGGGCATTGCAAGGACTTGGGGGGTGTAGGGGCATGGAGGGGCATTCTGGGGCTGGTGAGGGGACCTGGGGCTGGAAGGCCATGCAGAGCTTTTGCGGGGCATGTGGGACCAGGGAGGGCCAAGCGGGGCCAGCTTAGAGCTGGGGCAGCTGTGCAGCATTGCTGGTGGGGGCAAGGTAATGGGGCTCAGAGGAGGTTGTGCAGAAGGCCATTTCCACCTGCCCAGCATCTGAGGGTGGGTAGGGTAAGGGTGGGAGCTGGGGGGTGTTGAGGGGAAGGGGTTCGCCCTGGTGGGGATCCCAGCCAGCTCGCCAGGCCTCCTCACCCCCGGCCTCCTGCCCACAGTGCAACCAGTTCTTTGACCTCCTGCAAGACCTGGTGGACCATGTCAACGACTTCCATGTCAAACCTGAGAAGGACGTGGGGTACTGCTGTCACTGGGAGGGCTGCGCCCGCCACGGCAGAGGCTTCAATGCTAGGTGGGCAGGGGGGTCTCTGGGCACTGTGTTGGGGTTCCAGGGTCCCTGGGGTCTGCTTCAAGTCTCTGTGGAGAGACAGGAACCCAGCACTGGGGGCTGCATAGGGAGGAAGTCTCCATCCATCCAGCTTTTCAACATGGGGTGTGAGGTCCTGGGTGGCTGGATAAACTGGATGCCTCTGTCCCCACACCCTGCAGCCAGGGCACAGGGACAAGACAATGCTGTGGGCGCCAGGGCTGACCCCCATGACATTCCCCAAACCCTGGCAGGTACAAGATGCTGATCCACATCCGGACGCACACCAACGAGAAGCCGCATCGCTGCCCAACCTGCAACAAGAGCTTCTCCCGCCTGGAGAACCTGAAGATCCACAACCGCTCGCACACAGGTCAGTGCCAGCCTGGGGAGTGGGGAGGCTCCTTTGGAGGGGGGACACGGACACAAGGGGCCAGGCAGGGCTGGCCGTGTCCCCCCAGGCCCAGCGCTGTGCCATCCCGCAGGTGAGAAGCCCTACATCTGCCCCTATGAAGGCTGCAACAAGCGTTACTCCAACTCCAGCGACCGCTTCAAGCACACCCGCACCCACTACGTGGAGAAGCCCTACTCCTGCAAGATGCCAGGCTGCCACAAGCGCTACACCGACCCCAGCTCCCTCCGCAAGCACATCAAAGCCCACGGCCATTTTGTCTCCCCGGAGCACCCAGAGATGCTCAAGGTGCACCCATCTCCCAAAGCACCCCTGGGCTCAGCCGAGGTGCCCTATGTTAACGGGGCACAGCTCGTGATCCCCAACCCTGCCGCCCTCTTCGCTCCCCCGGGTTTGCCGGCATTGCCCATCCCTTTGGCACCGGCACCGCTTGACCTCAGCGCTTTGGGCTGTGGGGCTACGGGTGCCCTGCCTGGCTCCATCTTGCCCCTCAATGGCAGCCCCTTGAACTTGGCCAAGAGCCCGCTGCTGCCCTCGCCCTTCGCGGCGGGGCTGGGGCTGCCTGTCATGTCGCTGCTGGCCGGCGGGGTCAAGGCCGAGGGGGAGAAGGGCAGCAGGGCTGAGGGGCGGCCGCCCAAAGTGGGCAAGGGGTCAGAGAGCCGGGAGAGAGGTGAAAAGACGGAGCTGGGGCGGCCGCGGGCACCCCCCGAGAGCCTGGCACTGCTGCCAGGGGCTGTGCTTGACCTCTCTGCTGGCGTCAGCTCAGGGGGCAGCCCTGATGCGCTGCCGCCGGGCTGGGTGCTCATCCCCCCTGGCTCCCTGCTGCTCAAACCCGCCGCTGTCAATTGAGGGGCACGACGATGCCCAGGGCTGGCTGACGGCCCTGTGGGCAGATGGGGGGGCATTGCCCCTCCTTCCCCTTTGCAGAACCCCCAGCCCTGGTGGGGCCTCACTCGTGCTTGTAAGCATCACGAAAGAAGAACGGACTCTTCTGAGAAAAGCAATAATCCCTCGGTGGCCAGAGCTGGCTGCGACCCTGTGCCGGGGCAGGGAGGGGCATGGGGGTCCCCCTGCACCCACCAGCCTGGGCAGCTGGACATGCCGCTATTTATTTCTCGACCAGCCCCCTGCTCTGACAGGGCCCCGCTCGGGCCCATCTCCTGCCACCAACTTGGTGTCTCCCTGCCCAAGGCCTCAGCACCACTGGTGCCAGCATGGGAGGGCCACAGCCTCTGGCCTCCCACTGCAGGGTCAACAGGGTGACAGCCCGGGGACCGACTGCTCCCACAGTCCTGATCTGTGCCCATCCGTGCCATCCAACTCCACTTGACTGGCACAGCTGTGGGCAGTGCCACGGCCACGGCACCTCTGTGCCAGGCCCAGCTGGCTGGGCACACGCCGGCCCGGTGCCTGCCCTTGTCCCCTCACCACCTCCCTGGCCCTCCTTGTGACAAGGCGCACGGCTGTGTGTGCCGCTTGCCGTACCGGCTCCGCACCGGGGCAGAGCCACCCTGTTTAGCTATGTTCATACCTAACCATGGACCGCCAGCGCTTGCAGGCAGCACAGGCAGGGCTCCAGGCATCACCTTGGCACCAGCTGGCATGGTACCCACTCCCTGGGACATGCCAGCCCCACCAGTGTGGCTCCCTGGTGAGCCCTGCCCTGGGCCTTAGGGTAGTGTGGGGCGGTCAGGATGCTGCCACAGTGCCAGGAGCAGGCAATGTGCCCAGCCTCAGCACGGGCAGAGCTCTGAGCATCCCTTGGCGCATGCAGGGGGGGTCCCACATCCCTCCTGCTACCAGGCAGGACCCCTGCCCATGGCTTGTTCCAAATCAAGGTGGGGGTCTCGCCGATCGTCCCCCTCCCTGCTGGAAGGAGCCCTGGCTGCACGTGCCCCGCGGGGAGCCGGTCTCCCTGCCCGGTGCTGGGGTGCGGCAGCAGTCAGCCGGCGCTGCCACCGCTCCTGTGCGGCCGCGGGCCATCGACCAGGCCGCCCCGGCCGGTGTACGGTGTACGTCTCCTCGCTCCTTCATCCGTTTGTTGTTGCACATTCCAGGACATCAGTATTTTAACGGTCTCGAAGTGCCTTTCTATCGTAGTTTCTGGGTTGTTTTTATTTTCCTCCTGTTGGGCTCCATCGCTGTTAGCGTAGCGTTTAAGGACTGCAGAAGTACGAGATAAGCTAACGACTATAACACTACGTTCCTCCAGAGGAGAGGAAGTTTATTAAGAGAACAATAAAGTGAAGTTGAAGTAAGTTCCTGTTTCAGTCCGTGGTGATGGCAGCAGGGAGCCTACGGTGGGGACGGAGCTTGACCTCAGAGGCACAGTTGGCTCTGCCTGGTGCCCCAATGTGTCTCCGTGCTCCCAGTGAAGCCCTGCCAGTGATGAGCCGTCGGCGGGGATGGCCACAGTGTGTCCTCCCGCAGCCCCCTGCCCCAACCCAGTAGCTCACCTATGGTGGGAGAAGGGTGATAGCAGAGAGCTCTTGGTGCTTACATGGTACAGCGCCAGAGGCATCCATGTGCTCAGGCCAAGTGTCCAAACCTGCCACAAAAATAGCTCCTGCAGCCTCCCCAGGTGCCATTTGAGCCCTCTCAGCCCTGCATGCCTCAGGGTCACACTTTTCCCAGATGCCTCCCTCTTCCTCCTCCCCCAGCCCCTTGCAGGGGCAGCAGGCAAAGGAAGGCAAGTCCCCTCTCCCTCTCTGGGCACAGAGCAGCTGAGCCAGGCACTGGATGTATTGGCATTTATTGGCTATCTATAAGTTAAGGGAAAGGGAACCAGAGTGCAAGAGCAGCAGGAGTCACGTCTCAGCTTTCCGCCCCTTCTCCTTCTCATCCTTGGCCTGGATGCGGAGCTCCTCGTCCAGCCGCTCCTTGGCTCTCACCACCTGTGGGACATGGGGATGGGGTGACACGGGGTCAGGGCTGCCCCATCCCTGTCTCACTTGCAGTGATGCTCAGGGCCTGCCTCTCCCAAATCCCAGGTAGGGAATGATGCCAGGGCAGGGCTGGGGGCCAGCACAGCTCCTCCTTCCTCTCCTTGTGCTCACCTTGGACTGCAGGTAGAATGAGCCTCCCACCGACTTGTCGTTCACCTTGAACAAGTGGTCATAGTTCTGCCAAAGAGAAGCTTCCTGTCAGATTCATCTCTGCCCTCCACGTCTCCCAATCCCAACAACCTCCTGCTTCCCACAGAGGCGTGAGCAGGGGTGACAAGTGTGATTGTGGGGACACAGCTGGTTCTGCCTGAACCCCATAGGGTCAGGTGGATGCTTCCAGGGAGCCTATGTGCCATTCTCCAAGCAACAAACACAGGGGTTGAGCCCAGCAATCAGATAATGCCCATGAGCTGCCACCATGCTCCTCCAATTGGGGCAGGGAAACCTCAAACTCAGATCAACTGGGCCCAGGACAGCACCCACAATCCTTCTAGGAACCAGCTGTCACCCACATGCCAAGCAGCAGCCATGGGAGAGGGCAGGGCCCTGCTGATACTATCTATCCCCAGCTTTGAAAGAGTCTCTACCTTCTGAATCTCTTCTGGGTTGAGGTTCGAGACGTTGAGGATTTGCTGAGCTTCCTGGAGGCTGATGCCAGTGATCCTGGAGGCGGCGGCAGACTGGGGCCTCTCCGAGCGCCCTCGTGCATCTGCTGCTGCTCGGCTCGCTGCCCAAAGACATGGAATGTGGGAGACCCCCCAGCACTGCCCCCCCAGGCACCCCCAGGCCTCAGGTAGACACTGATCATCAAAGCCTGTGAGCTCCAAGGTGCTCAGATCACTTTCACCCTTCTGCCCTCCTCACTGTGGTGGGTTGCCCGGGTGAGGTCTGTGGTGCTGGGGAGGTGGTAGGAAGCAGGGGGCACCCATTTGCTGCCACTGGCCTCAGCAAGCCGAGATGCAGGCAGCACTGGGGCTGTCATGTTCTGAAGGATCACCCTGCCCTGCCCTTTGGGGCTGCTGGCATGTTTCAGAGCCTGGCAGTGGTACTGGGTCCATGCTTGTATCTGGGATGGCTGCTGGGAGTCCAGCCTGAGCTAAAATGCCATTAGGTTGTCACCAGGATGCAGGTGCTTACTATCACCCTGCAACAAGGCTAGCTAGTGTCCTCTCTGGGCACAGCCCTGGGGGACTGGGAGCAATGGGGTGCCCTGGGAAAGGGGTTGGGGAAGGCGGTGGCAATGCTGTGCAGTGCCCAGGGAGCAGCACCCTGGGCCAAGTGTGGCAGCTGGGCTCCTACCTGCTAATTCCTGACGCAGTGCCCGCATGAAGGCCCGCCCGACCACCTGGGCCCCCACCAGGATGATCTGTGCCAGGTACTTGGCCTGTGGGGACACCCTGCTGTCACAGCCACCCTGAGTCCTGTCCCCCAGCTCAGGCCTTTGTCCTGTCACCTCTACTCGAACCCTGCACAGCTGCAGTTCTGTCACCTCTCTCCATCCCCTGCTCCGTCCTGGCTCTCCCTCGCCCATGTCATGCCGCGGCCCGGCTCAAGCACAGCCCCGCTCAGCCCCAGCTCCAGCCCCAGCCCTGTCCTCCCTCCTCAGGCTCTATCTCCCCAGAACCAGCCTCCTCGTACTTCCCTCGGCCCCAGCCCCTCCCCAGCATCACCCTGTCTTCACGGGCCCTTCCCTCTGACCCAGACCCTGTCCGTCCGCCCCCAAGCCCTGTGTCGCCTCCTCGGACACTGTTCCCCCACTCTCGTGGTCTGCCCAGCCCGGTCCTCCGCACCCCCGGGCCGGGTCCCCTCTTCGCTGGCCCCGTCCTTCCGCACCCGGGTGCTGCCCGGCCCCGTCCTCCGCCTCCTCGGGTCCTGTCACGCTCCCCGGGCCCTTTCCGTCTGTCCCTGGGCCATGTCCCGCTGGAGCCCTGCCTCCCCGTCCCTTCTCACCATGTCCACGCCGCCGCTTCCGCCCCCAGCGGTCACGGGGTCAAAGAGCGAAGGTCACGGCAGCCACCGAGATGATGGCGGCGCGGGACGGAGCAGCTCTCCGCAGTGCCAGCAGCTCCCCCTGGTGGTCATTCAGCCCGGGAGGACCTGCCGGGTGAGCGCGGGGCTGCGCCGCGCATGCGCACAGGGAGCGGCCCGGGCCCAGGCCGCGGCCTACCCGCGGTCTTAGTCCCTTTTGTGTGCCCGCCCCTGTCCCCAGCTCTCCCGTCTACGGTTTTCCCTCCCCCGTCCCAGAATCACGGCAGGAGGCAAGTGTTGGTGCAGTGGCTTTAATAGCGGGGCCTGCCCGCGGCAGCATTGGGCCTGGCGTTGCTGCCCGGCCCGGCCCGGTGCAGGGACCGGTCCAAAGTCCCACCGCGTCTCCCCATGGCCCGTCGCGCTTCTTCCTTCTCTTCGTTCTCCCTGCCCGGCCGGGTCCGGGGGTCCCTGAGTGGTCCTCGGTGTGCCAGGGTCTGGCCTAGTCCTGCGGGAGGCCCGGTGGGGGTGAAGGGCATGGCCGGGTGTGACCAGTCAGCCATCCTCTGCCCCAGCACCTACCCACTCGTCCTCGTCCACACCCTCGAAGGAGTCCTGGGGCAGTGGGTCGTCCCGGTTGCCCATCCGGGCCACCATGGCGCTCAGGAGCTGCAGGGAGGCGGAGCAGAGCCGTGAGGCTTGGGGAATTGCCACTAAGCTCAGGTATCCAACAACAGGACAGTCCCGGCGTGCCCCAGCACCCACCTCCTCCTTCTTCTGCTCATCAGACTTCTCTTCCAGGTAAACAGACGCAGGGACAAACTTCCGTGCTGGAGCCTCTTTTGGGGCCTCGCTCACTGGGAGAGCAGCATTGCCGTGGGGTAGGAGGCCTTTGCTCAGCGGCTCACACACACACTCCCCCGTACAGTGGTCCCCGCGGGCCTGGGGCCCTCGCCCAGCCCCTCCACACCTACCTGGTGTCATGTCTGCCGGGCGCAGGCTGACCAGACGCTGCTTCCCGTCCTGCCCAGCCAGCCAGGTGCTGCCACTGAGGGCCGGCTCCCACCAGACTCGAGTCATCGGGTAGATATCATCCTGGAAATACTCCTTCTGTGGAGGCAAGGGATGCTCAGCAGGCTCCCCTGCCTCCTCTGCCACCCCAAGCTGCCCATCACCTACCTTGATGCGTGGCACGTGGAAAGCCACCGGCTCAAGGGTGCTCTGCCCCAGGCGCAGCGCCCGGGCAAACTCCACCTCCCTCACCTCACACACCGTTTTGGGCAGGAAGACAAAGCCCTGATGGGGCAGAGGTGTGAGCAGGGCCTGGCAGTGTAGGCAGGGGGAGCACAGAGAGGCAGCACAGCCCCAGTGGGCTTCCCTTTTACCTTATGGGGCTCACTGGAGGCAAAGCTGTTGCACTCGAGGAAATAGGGGGGCTCAGGTGTCACCTCGTAGAGGAAGACTCTGGTGTCACCCTGAGGATGGAGAAAGACAGGTTGTCAGGGGTGCACGAAGAGTTCCTTCACGCTGCTGGGGTGGTGTACATTGGCATCCCCCGTTGTTTGTTTCTGGTGGTGAAGCCCTCACCTTGCCAGTGAGGAAAACAACACTGGTATCCTCGTCATAGAAGGGCAGGAGGGTGGATGGGGCCACATCAAGGCCGAGGACAGACAAGGGTCCGTCGGGTAGAGCCTGTGCCCGGTACAGGAGGATCCTCCTCTCGCTTCGACTGTGGGGAGGTGACAATATGGGTGGGTAAGGTGTCCCTTAGGGACCCCCACCCCAGTGTATTCCTCCTACCTTTACCTATCAAAGCCGGACACTAGCAGATAGTCACCGCTGCAAACCCAAACCAGGCGTGCTCCACGGGCCCCCTCAGGTCCTGGACCCTCCTGTGTGGGGTCAAGGTCACACTGCCTGCTTGGAGAGAGCTGGGGGGGGACGGGCAGGTGCCTGCAGGGTGGGGGATGCTGTCCCCACCACCACCATCATACCTGCTGAGGCTCAGTGCTGCGCCGTGGCTCGTAGAGCCGTAATCGTGTGTCTTTGCTCACTGTTGCCAGCTTCTTCCCATCAGGGCTCCAAGCCAGGCTGAAGATCTGGGGAGACACATATTATGCCCGCCATGCAGTTCTCTACCTGGCCAAGTGCACCCTTGGGGTGTCATAGGAAAAACAGGGAGACTAATACTCGGACACAGAACTCGGGGCCTTCTTTGGCACTCGTTGCAGAAGGCCCTTCTGCCAATGTGTTTCTGAGCGCTGCCTTCACACAGCTGTCGTTTCAGAAAAGCCAACCTCAAAGCTAATTCATCTCCCCTAGGTTCCAGTGGTAAAAGTAAAGACTCAAAATATGAACCAAAAAAGTTTCTCATGCGTGTCCCCAGACGTGTCACCCCTAACCTGGTCGGTGTGTCCTTGCAGGCACAAGGCTTCCTGCGCAGCGCTCAGGTCCCAGATCCGCACCGTCATGTCATAGGAGGAGGAAACCAGGAGGTCGGAGGCCGTGGGGTGGAAGCGGATGGAGTAAATCTTCTCCGTGTGACCTGGTAAGGGCGAGCGGCGTGTGGCTGTTCCCACAGGGCAACACCAGGCTGGCTTGTCCCCAGGTAGGGTGCTGGATATACCTCCTTATGTGCCACTCACCTCGGAGGACAGCTTCAGGCTCTTGCAGTGTCCCCTGCAATCCTCCCTCAGGGATTCGCCACAGCTGGATCTTGGCATCTTCTCCCGCTGTGGCACCAGAATGGATGGGCCGTGGTTAGCGTGGTGATCTGCAGAGCCCGGTGCCGGCAAACAGCCCGGTGCTCTCCCTGGGCTCGGCACACGTACCGACAGCGAGGCGCCGCGGGTCAAAGGGGTCCCAGGAGAGGTCAGCCACAGCTGCACCGTTCTGGATGGTGGGCACGGCTGCGTCAGGTTGACGGCCAGGCTTGGAAAGCTGCAGGAGAGAGCCGGGGAGGGTCACTGCACCGCACCCACCAGTGCCCTGTTGGCCGCCGTGCCGTGCCTGGGGTACCTCAAGGACAGCGATCTGGCCACCAGCGGAGAGCAGGGGCAGGGCGACGCGCTGCTGGTTGGCGCAGAAGCCGTCGCACTCGCCCGGCGTGGTGAGGCTGAGCCCTGGCAGGTTGGTGAGGTGGCTGTCGCGGTGCAGCACCCTGCCCTGCGCGTGCCGGAAGCGGGAGCTGGGCCCTGGCACAGGCAGGGGAGGCGTGAGTGCCCTGGGTGTCCTCCCCCAGCACAGGGACACTGAGCCCACTTCTCTGCCTGCTCACCCAAAATGTTCTGCAGTGACTTCTGGCTGGGGCTGCTGGCAAAGCCACTGGAGGGGCCAGTGCTGGCCGAGAGGGATGTGGTGGCACTGCCCGGCGAGGCCAGGGAGGATGGCAAGGAGTAATCACTGGCCTCCTATGGGAGAGAGAGAAAAGGGGGACAGAAGGTGCTGGAGTACTAGTTCAACTCTTTTCCTGCAGGACGAGGGTGACAGGGACCTTTCAAGCCCCTGGCATCCCTGGCACACTCCCTAGCAGCCCAGGTGCTCACGCTCTGGTCAGTGTCGGTGTTGGCATCGGTGCTGGTGGGGCCGGTGTCAGCTGTCTGCAGCCGGGTGTCCACAATGACCGGGGAGGTGAAGGTCTCGGTGGGTCTCCGGGCAGGGTGCAGGCTCACCCTCCTCACCTGCCAGTGGGCAGAGCAGTGGGCAGGGGGCAGCCCCTGACAATGCCACTGGTGAGGACACCCCCCTGGGTGACACTGACCTGCTGGCTGTCCCCTGCCCACCAGGCCTGGGCATTGGTGGCTGGCAGTGTCCCGACACAGTCAGGGAACAGATCCTCATGGAAGTCCTGCACAGACTGTGGGAGAAGGGGCAGGGCAAGGTAAATGTCCCCAAAACCACACGGACCCATCCTGCTGCCAGCTGGCACTGCCAGAGCTGGGGCACCCATGGGTAGTCCCTGGCACCCCTAGACACTCCCCCAGCAGGCTATGAGCCACAGCCCCATCCCTGCAAGCTGCCTGCTGAAGCCTGTAGGTGTCAGACACTGCCTGGCACTGGGCTGCCTCATGCACCCCTGAATGCACCCAGCCTCCAGCTTTAAGCACCCAGTGTGCTGGATCTGGCACCCAGGATCCTCTCTCCAGCACCCAGACTCCACGACCCAGCACCCAAATTTCAAACATCTGAAGCACCCAGCACTTAGGTTGCGCCTCTCAGAACCTAATTCACAGCCTCCAGCACCTTGCACACAGCACCTGGCATCCCAAAGCCAGCACCCAGCACCCACCCTCCTGCTCCACTACCCACTATCAGCACCCAGGTGTGACCTCCTCTCCAGCCCTCCCCCAGCTGGAGACTAGACTCCCCTTGCACCCATGCGCCCTTTGCCACCCAGTGCCAGTGAGGCGTCAGTCACGAGATGGTCCCAGGCCCTGGTGACGGCGCCATGCCCAGCCCCGCTGTACCTTGCGCGGCACCAGGTAGCTGATGGGGACGAGGGCGGTATCGGTGAGCTGCAGGACGCGCAGCACCTCGCAGGCCATGACGTCGAGCGCCAGGCGCGGCACGGCGGCCAGGCCCCGTGTGCTGCCCTCCGTCCGGCACTGGGTCACTGCAAGACAGGCGGGGTGGCCGTGGGGCAGGCAGCGTGGGCAGGGGTGAGACCCGCCTGGGGCTGCCAGGACCCTGGCATGAGATTCATCCTGCTTACCCTGGGTGAGCGACAGCTGCGCAGGTGCCACCTCGAAGCAGTACAGGAGGTTTTCTCCCTGGGAGAGAGGTGCAGGGGATGGGGCATGAATGCATCCGTGGGGAGCACCCACCACAGATGCATGCACCCCACTGCACCCACATGCACCCTGCTGCACCTCACTACACTCCCCCGTACCCTTCTGTACCCCACTGCACCCACATGCACCTGACTGCATCCTCATGTGCCCTGCTACACCCTGCTACACTCTCCTGTGCCCTCCTGTACCCTGCTGCACCCACACACTCCCTCCTGTACCCTCTTGCACCCTGCTGCACCCCCTGCATCCCCCTACACCTCTCTGCACCCCACCACAACCCCTGCATTCCTCTGCATCCTCCTGCTGAACCCCTCCCTGCCCACATGGACCTCCCTGTACCCTTCCTGTACCCAGCTTCTGCACTCTCCTATCCCCTCTTGCCCCCCGCTGCCATGGCACCCCACCTTGCCCGCCAGCACCAGCAGTCCAGTGTCGGCATCGTACAACGGGATGGCCCCCCTGTGAGAGAAGGAGGGCGCTGAGCAGGGCACCCATTGGCACAGCACCCTGAGGGTCTTAGGGATGGTTCCTGCACCTTCCCTGCCTGCCCCAAGCTCTGTCCTGGGGCAGCACAGGGCAGGATCAGGCCCTGCCTCTGTTGTGCCCAATGAGGTGCTATGCCCAGCCATGGGGCAATCCACTCCCAGTCCTGTACCCTGTGCCCTGCAATGGAACCCAGCCCTGCTCGGGGAAGCCACCAGCACCTAAAGGGCAGCCCTGGGGCCTGCCAGGCCGGCTTGGCCAGTTTGAGATGAGTGCATGGCACACCCCTGGCACCTGCTGTGCCAGCCAGCCCCAGGAGTGCCCTGTGGTCGGGGCTGTGCCAGCTGGAGCATGGCTCTACTCCTCATCCTGCATCCTGTCCCAGAGGGTGCTGGGTGGCTGGAGGGGACAATGCCTGGAAGGGCACTTGGTGACGTCCTGCCTCGGGACCAGTTGGCACAGGGTTGGCAAACATCACCCAAGGTGGCTGTGGCAGGCACTGGAGTCACCTGCCAAGCTGTGGTCACCATCACTGCCACCACTGCTGGGGCTCAGGGCTGGGACAAAGGCACTCTGGGTGCCTGGTTGTCCCAGCCTGGCCTGCGCCACCCTCATGGTGCCAAACCGCAGCACCTGGCACAGCTCTGCTGTCGCCGGGGCATGGGGTTAGCCCCATGAAAGCCACCCACTGAGCCTTGGTGGCTGGGGCTCTGCAGATGCTGGTGTTCCTGAGGTACCAGGGCACTGGGGCCCAGGGGTGCTGAAGTCTCTGGTTACCCTGGACACTCTCGATATGGAGGTCTTTGGGGGTGCCAAGGACGCCCAGCCCCTGGTGTTACCAGGTTTGCCAGGGATCCCCAAAACTCTTGGGGAGCCCTGGGGTGCTGGAGGTCCCAGAGGTCCTAGGGGTTTCTGAGATGCTGGGGACCCCTGAAGTCTCAAGAGGTCTCTGTGACTCTGGGAGGCCCTGAGGCTGCACAGCTCCCTGTGAATCTGGGATTCCTGGGGGTCCCTGTGATTCTGGGGTCCTGGAACTGCCAGGGGTCTTAGGGGTCCCTGTGACTCTGGGTGGCCCTGAGGTTGCAGAGGCTCCTGTGACTCTAGGGGGTTCCGGGAGCTGATTATGGGGGTCCTGGAACTGCCGGAGGTCGTGGAGCTGCCAGGGGTCTTAGGGGTCCCTGTGGCTCCAAGGGGACCCTGAGGATGCAGAGGGCCATGTGATTCTAGGGGGTCCCGGGGGCCCCTGTGATTCCGGTGGTCCTGGAGCCGCCAGGGGTCCTGGAGGTCCCGGTGACTCGGGGGGTCTTGAAATTGTAAGGGGGTCCCTGTGGCTCGGGGGGCTCCCCGGGAGGTCCCGGGGGTCCCGGCGGCCCCGCCCTGCGTCGGGCCCCAGGTGCGCAAGGGGCGGAGCCTCCGGGTCTGGGCGTACTCGCCCCGCCTCCCCTGTTACCAGCAGCCAATGGGGAGGCGGCGGGAGGACAGGTCCCACCCTCCGCGCTTTTAAAGCCGCTCCCCGCGCCCAGCGCCGCCAGAGAGGGGAGTGCCCGCCCGGCCGCCATGCACTGACCGCCCGGTCTCGCTCGGAACGGCCCCGGTGAGTCCCGCGGCCTCGGTCGTCGCTGACCCGGCCCGCCCCTCGCCACGGGTCTGGCCCACCGGCGGGACGGGGTTCCGCCGTGCCCCCTGGGGCTCAGGGGGGCGGCCGGCCCCGGGGTCCCGGTGGGCCCGGGCTAAGCCGTGGGGCACCCAGGGCCGGCTGCCTTCCCGGGTGACAGGCTGTCACCCAAACACCGGTCACAGGCAGGGCACCCGGGGACAGCACCTCGCTCCAGGCCTCGGCTAGGGGTCGGTGTGCTCTGCTGCCCTCAAGGCCTTGGCTGAGCCAGGGGGCAGCCGGCTGACCACTGCCCTGACTGGTGACGAGGCCTTGGCCAGGCTGGCGTACAGACGCGGGGACAGGGCTGCAGGCAGGGTCCGGGGTCTGCTGTCCCAGCCTGTGCCTGTCCTGCCATGGTATGTGCTGGAGTCTGCCCCGAGGACCCCAGTCTGGTACCGCTCCCATCGTGGGGAAGAGAGATGTGGCTGGGGCCGATGTGAAGCTCAGCTCCCTCCAGCTGTGGCTAGTGGCTGTGACCCACTCTCTCAACAGAAGGGCACCAGGATCCCCATGGGACTGGCACACTCCTGGGTCCATCTGTGCTCGCCCTGTCCCAGCAGACATGGCAGCAGGGTTCGCTCTTTGGGATCAGGCAGAAGTGGGAGCCCCTGGCAGTGGTGTCCACCACCATTCTCCTCACCGAGGGCTCAGCCAGGGTGGGGTTTGGCTGCCCTTGCCTTGCCTGTCCCCAGGAGCTAGCGTCCTGGGTTGCTGACCCGCTGTGGGGCCGAGTGGGGTCCCTGGGCATTGCTGACAAGGAATTCCCTCCCGGCTGGCACAGAGGGAAGGGTGCCAGCAGGGCCACCGGCCAACCTGGCTGTGGGCCGGCGGGGATACCCCACTGCTTCTCCTGCTGCCAGTTCCCTGTGTGCTTCGTCACCTGGTGTGCACTGGGGAGTGGTGGTCCTTGTTACCCTCTCTAGGTGCTGCTTTGGGCCACTGCGGTGTAAGCGTCCCTTCCCATGCTTGGCACTCTCCATCTGGGTTGGCAGCTGCCACAAAAGTCAGTGCCTCCCAGCAAAGATGCTCCACTTCGGCTCTCTTCCCAACCGATGACCTCCATTCATATCTCCCTCATACAGCCGCTAATGCCAACGTGCCCCACACTGGCAGAGCTCACCCTGCTAGGAGCGGGGCCGCCAGACTGGGCTGACCTAGCCAGGGCCGTGCTGCTGCCCACATGGGCAGTGCCGCCATCAAGGATGACACTAATTACTATTTTCCCCCGCACCACGCCAAGGCCGGGTGGCCTGGCCGGGTGGCCCTGATGCAAGTGCTGCTTGCCCGGCTGGCTCTGCCGGCGGGACGCGGCAAGAGGAAGCGCTCGGGGACAGCCGCGGTCACCCCAGTCACGCCGTAGGAATCTTGCCCGTGCTGCCCGGGCCACGCGTGGCAGCATCGCCGGCCTCCTCCCAACCTCCGCCAGCGTCTGGCTTCCTCCGCGGGCGCTTTGGCTGCCGGTAAAGCGGCTCTGCTGGTTTTTCTCCTTGCCGGCACCTGAGCCGGGGAGCGCGGTCGGGTCAAAGGGGCAGGAGCGGGATGGAGGGGCCGGCGAGCACCCTGGGGAATGCAATAACCAGGCCTGCATTCCTCCGGGGCTGCTGTGGAAACTTTAATTAAATAGGGAGGGGAGCCCGGGAGGAGGTGGGAGCTGCAGTGGCACAGGGTGGGTTGAAGGGGAGGAGGATTAAAAGGCTTAATCCTGCGTCCCCCCGGCTGGGTCTCGGGAGGGGGCACGTGCTGACATGGGCTTGTTTTGGAGGAGCGTGAGGGAAACGGTGTTGGCATCCCGCCTGGGGAAGGCACCGTGTCCTTGCCTGCGGTGACAGAGACGCAGCCCCGGGCACGGCTTAGCGCGGGGCTCCGTCCTGCCCGCGCTGCAGCCCACCAGCTCGGTGGCCTACCGGCAACAACAGCAGCTTTGTTTGGCTGCAGGGCCTCCATCGCTGGTGTGGGAAGGGACATCCCGGCCGTGACGAGTTCCCCAGAGAGAATGGCCAAATCCCTGAGCAACAGGGAAGGGCTGGGACCCCTGGGTGGGCTCCAACAGCCTGTCCTGGGCAGATGTTGCCCTGTGGCACGGGGACAGCATCAGACTATCCCTAAAACGTGGTGGGTGTAAAGCAGGGTGTCCCCTGCCCAGTCCTTCATCCTGGGCAGGCAGTGGGACAGGATGGCCTGGCCCAGGGGGCTGCAGGCAGGGAAGGGAAAAGGGACAGCACTCCCACCTCAGCAGGCTGGCAGGGAAAGGCTGAGCCGGGACTGGGGGAATCCGAGCCCAGATCCTCCCCGCAGCCGGAAAATATGAATAATTCGGCAAATATCTGCGGTGCAGGCGCAGGGGAGCCCGGCCAAGGCAGCAGCAGGCTGCTGGCAGGGCGGTCCTAACACCTTCAGCACAACCGGGGCCCCCTTTCCGCACTTGGGGACCCCTCTGGCATGTGGGAGAGGCTGTTCCCCTGCCCCCGCTTTTTTCAGAGGGATGAGCCCTCCGTGAACCTGGGCCGGGTTAACTCCTCTCTGCCTCCAGCAGTGCCCGGGCGGGGAGGTGACGCGGGCGGGCTGCCGGCGTGTGCCGGGGGAGCAGGGTGATGCCGAGGTGGCGGAGGCGTGCGGGCGGAGCAGCCTGCCTGGCGCTCGTGGCAAGGCAGGGATGCGTGGCCGTGGCCCGGCCAGCCGAACCTGCCCCGGGGAGCCGGGAGCCTGGCAGGCAGGGAGGAAATGCCAGCGTAATTAAAGGGACGAGAGAGAGATTTGGAGTCAGCAGCTGGTTGCAGCGCGGGACACGTCAGCGAAACCCGACCCTGGCATTGCAAAACCAGCCCCGGCCTCGCCAGCCTCCCGCAAGCCTGGCCCTGCTCCGGCACTGCCCACCCGGGTGTCCTGGCACAGCGGTGGCACTGACAGCATGGTCAGCACCCTGTGCCCAGGGCTCTACTTGCCGGCCACAACCCTTCAGCTACCAGAGCCACCTCAAGGGCTGTCATGGTGGTGAGGGGTGCCGGGTCTGCTCGCTTAGCTCCCAAAAGTGCTTCACAAGGGCTCCATGATACTATTTTGGCTCTGTTTGGCCCTTGTGCTGGGTACTGATGGCCCGGCTGTGATGTGGGACTGTGGCAGGACCCAGCAGTGGCATTGATGAGAGGGCTGGGGGCTGATATGGGGGTGCCAGTGGGTGGACTCAATGACAGTGGACCCCTGGTGGACAGCAGAGCTCTTCCCCACTGTTGTGGGGCTGATGATGACCCCCTGTGACACAGCACAGCTCCTCCGTGGTGTCAGGCTGACGGCACAGGTCACGGCAGGGCAGGGCTGGTCGGGCCAAGTGACTCAGGCAGTTGTGGTGACCCTGCCCAGCATCTCGGGTGAACCCCACCCTCGGGTGTACCCCACCCTGGGGGGATCCAGCTGGGGGAGAGCTGTCTGCTGTGTTAACCCTGTCCGGCTGTGGGTGAGCGCTATTGTCCCTCAGGCACGGGGAGGGGGAGGGCGGCTCGGTTGGCTGGGGCCACACTGAGGGAGAGGGGACACAGCACCAGTCCAGACTCCCCTCCAGCTCTCCGTGCAGGCCGTGGCACCCCGGCACCGGCCAGGGCCCCCCGCAGCGGCAGGGCAGGCGGCACGTGCTGCTGCGCGACCCGGCAGCCCCCCGCACATGGCCGGGGCCCCTCCGCCAGCCAGGGCAGGGAGTGTGTCTGCAGCTCGGCGCAGGGGAGGAGGAGATGACGCCAGGATTGGGGAGGGGGCTGGCGGGTCAAGGTGCTGGCAGCACTCCCACCTCCAACAGCCCAGGGCAGTTTGCCTCTTCCCTGCCCAGGGACCCCCCGCCTCTGTTACCCCCTCAGTGCCCCTGAGATGGGGTGGCAGAGACAGTGAGTCCCTGGCCTGGCCTGTGCTAATTAAGAGTGTTATTAAAAGAGCTGAAAGATGGAGTTGAGAGAAGAGCCAGCGCTGTGGGGCACAGCCAGCTGTGACATCGGCCAGGCACCCACAGCAGGGCTGGGGCAGGGCTGATGACAGCCCTGCTTACCCCAAGAGCATTCTGTCCTCAATCTCTGCTGTGCCAGTCTCCAAGGGACACGGGGGGATCACCAAGGTGCCAGCAGGGAGGGGAACAGTGAAGTGACTTAGGGCACCCAGGAGACAGGAGCAAGCTTTGGGCAAGTACAAGCCCTGGGACTCTGAGGGGACACAGCTGGCTCTGATGGGCATAGTGGGGACAAGGGAGCACCCAGTTCATTTGGTCCCACAGGCTGTACCCAGGCCGTATCAAGGATTGCTGTGCTACCAGTGATCTGGGCAGGAACTGATTTGCAACCTGCCAGAACGACCAGGAATTTTGGGGGAGCCTGTGTCCCAGTGGAGACGGTACCAAGATGCCAGGCCAAAACTGGTGGGACGTGGCTCATGGTAGAGCCTGGAGTGTGCAAAGGTTCCACTGTGCTGGGGGCTGGGGAGGAGCAGCCTGCATGTGGCTTCACTCTTGCCAGCTCTGTCCTTGCTGCAGCAGTGCAGAGGAGACAGGAGCCCTCTTGGGACTTTCCCACTCCCTCCATGGTCCCTTTGGGGCCAGAGGGTCCCTGGCAGGACATGGGTAGATGGTTCTTGCATGCCAACAGTGGTGCATGGGCAGTCTGGTGGGTGTCTGAGGCACCCCACAGCCCTGCCAGCCCAGGGTAACCCCCTGGAAGAGTCTAACCTTGGAAGTCCCTAACCTTGGCTGGGTTTCTCTCTCCCACAGAGCTGACACCATGAAGCAGCTGATCATTTGCACGCTGCTTCTCTGGGCCCCCATGGGGCTGGCTGGGGCATGTCCTGCGGGCTGCCAGTGCCAGGACCCCAAGACCATCCTGTGCGCGGCCAGACGGGGCCACACCGTGCCTCAGGGGCTGCCCCCCAACACCCTCTCCCTCTATGTCTTTGAGAATGGCATCACGACGCTCAACGAGGACAGCTTTACAGGCCTGCCCGCCCTCCAGCTCCTGGACCTCTCGCAAAACAAGATCACCACCATCCAGAGAAACATCTTTCAGCCCCTGACAGAGCTTGTCAACTTGGATCTGTCTTCCAACCAGCTGCAGGAGATCACCAATGAGACCTTCCACGGGCTGCGGCTGCTGGAGCGGCTCTACCTGCAGAAGAACAGGATCCAGCACATCCACGCTGCTGCCTTTGACACGCTGGAGAACCTGCTGGAGCTGAAGCTGCAGAACAACCAGCTCCGGGCTGTGCCCCCCCTCGACCTGCCCAACCTTCTGCTGCTGGACATCAGCTGGAACAAGATCTCCACCATCACACCAGGGGCTTTCCATGCTGTCAACATCGAGTCCCTGAAGATTGCAGGGCTGGGCTTGACCAGCTTAAACGAGGAGCTCTTCCAGGCCCAGAACAACCTCCACGAGCTGGATGTCTCTGACAACCTGCTGGAGCATGTGCCGGCAGTGCTGCGGCGACTCGGGAGCCTTACCAAGCTCAGTCTGGCTGGCAACACCCGCATCTCCCAGCTGCTGCCAGAGGACTTCCACAACCTTCACAACCTCCAGGAGCTGGACATCAGCAACCTCAACATCAACACCATCCCTCGGGATTTCTCTGGCTTCTTCCCCAGGCTTCGGGCCATGACAGCCGCTGGCAACCCCTTCAACTGCATCTGCCCCATGAGCTGGCTGGTGCAGTGGGTGAATGCCAGCAGCGTGGTCCTCCGGCGGCCTGAGGAGACACGCTGCCACTTCCCTCCCAAAAACTCTGGCAAGCTCCTCCACCACCTGCAGTACTCTGACTTTGGCTGCCCCACTACCACCACCACCATCACCACCACCACCACCACCACACCACGCACAACGACGCTGCCACCACCCGCACCATTCCCCACCAGCAGCTGGCCTGTGCTGCAGCCCAGCACCGCTGCTCCCACAGCAGGGGCCACAGTCCCCCAGGCCAGCTCCACGCTGGTGCCCTTCAGTAGGCCACCAGCCCCCACCAGCGCCCCCCCACCCATCTGTCCCCCTCGCACGTGTCTGAATGGTGGCACTTGCCACCTGGGCGCCCAAAACCTCCTGGAGTGCCTATGCCCAGCAGGCTTCACTGGGACGTACTGTGAGGTGGGGGCAAGGGGGACGACACCAGCCCTGGCCACGCCAGCCCCACCACCGAGCCGACGGATCAGCATCGCCCAGGTCAGCAGCACCTCCCTCAAAGTAGACCTGCAGAACTATGTCCAGTCCAAAGCCCAGCTGAAGGGCATCCGCTTGAGCTACCGCAACCTCTCTGGGCCAGACAAGCGGCCAGTGATGCTGCGCTTGCCGGCGTCGCTCTCCGAGTACACGGTGCGGGCGCTGAAGCCCAACTGCACCTACCGCGTCTGCATCGGGCCCTTGGGAGAGAAGGTCTCCAAGGAGGAGCACTGCGCTGAGGCGCAGACCTTGCCTGCCAGCCACCAGCAGCACTCGCCCGTCACCCAGAGCAAGGACAGCAACCTGGCCCTCATGATTGTCCCTGCGCTGGCCGCTGCGCTGCTGCTGGTGGTGGTGGTGACTGCTGGCATGTACTACCGGCGGCAGCGCCGGGCCAAGGCGCACGCCGGCAGCGGGGTGGAGGCTGGCCCACTGGAGCTGGAGGGGGTGAAAGCCTGCCTGGAGAACGGGAATCTGAGTGGCCATGGCCACAAGGTGCCGGAGGCGGCCATGCTTTCCAGCGAGTGTGAGGTGCCGCTCATGCAGTCACACTACCCCAGCAACAACAACACCCCAGGGCTCAAACCCTCCTATTTCTGAACCAGGTGGGATGGGGCAGCCAGGCAAGACCTGGATGGACAAGGGGTGAGCTCCAGCACCTGGCCATGTTCCTCTGGGGTGAGGAATGGTGAGGAGTTAACCAAACTAAGGCAGAAACCCCCAAACCCATAATGTGCAATTTCCGAGAGGCTGCCAGGCATTGGGAGGAGATGCTCGTGTTCCCGTCAGTGCCTTGGTTTCTGTGACTCAACACAGAATGTGGGCAGCGAAAAAGAGGGGGTTTGGGCTTTTAATGTGGGGTTTGGCTGGGCTTTTTTTAGCTACTGCTAAAAGCAAAGCTGCGGTGACTCGGCTAAGGGACGCCCACGTGCTGGTAACAAGGGTCCTTTAGCAGAGCGTGGCCCATGGCTGCCAACTCCCTGGAAGCCGATGTGAACAATCAGGCCTGGCCGAGGTGCTGGGACCCTCGGGACCTCCCCGGGCCGAAGGAAGCACCGAGCAGGCAAACCGGGAATTGAAGCTTTACGAACTCGGAGAGGATATTTATACACGGTTACTTCCCATTTCTTCTGGGAAAACTCTTCCTTTTTGTCGTCGTCGTTCTAGTACAGGTTTGTGTACAGCTCCTTTTGTAAGGCAGACCAGAAGGGTGTCTTCTTTTTTGTAAGAAAAAAATTAAAACACCACCAGTGAAAACCTCTGCGTAGCCCCGAGCGCTTCTGCAGGCGCTGGCCGTGGCAGGCAGGGGCACGGGTCCCCTGCGGTGGAGCAGGAAGGTCAGTCGCGTCCTCCCGTTGTTATTGGCGAGCGCCGGGATGAGTCAGGGTGGTGGAAGGGGGAGTTTCCCCTACTCTGAGCTTCTCCCTCCCCGGGTGCTGCCCCCGGCTGCGGGCGCTGAGGAGTTGTTCCCAAAACAGAGGCCATGGGTGTTGAATCGGCCCCTGCCCTGTGCATCATCCAGCCTTACTTCATCCCTGCCTGCCTGCCAGATGGCTCCGGAGCCAGCTGCGGGACAAACAGCCCAGCCCAACCTCTGTGACCTCCCAACACCACCCCCGGCGGCAGCGGCACCTCTAAAGGGATACGTGTCAGCCTGCTTGGTGCCCCCAAAACAGGGGGTACAGCCGTAGCCACCCCTGCAGCGAGCCCCTGGCTCCTAGAACAGCCGCTTCCGTGCGCTGGCCCCGGCGGGGAGGGCTGGGAGCCGGCGCTCGGCAGGTTCCCGCTGCCAAGTGGGTTCTGCTCCAACCCTCTGGTTTTAATCGTTTTCCAATCCTTTATCTTTCAGCCTGGAATTTTCCAGGTTGGGGCCGTGCCCACCGAGGTATGTTTGATTTGGAGAGAATGAGCAAAACCGGGCTGAAGTACAGCGGCTGCCGCCAGCCAAGCCGGGGGTCACCGCCGTGCCACGCGTGCTGCCGCCCGCACCGCCGGCTCTTCGGGAGGCCTTGCTCCGGTGCAGGATTCGGCCCTGACCCCAGTCCCGCTCGCTCCGGGGCGGGAGGGAACGGCTCTGGATGCAATTAGGGGCGTGGAGTGTCGGCGGGGGCGTCTGGCGAGGCACCCCCCCAGCTCCCAGGTGGGCTTCCGGCAGGGCTGGCTCCCATTAGGGCCGGCGCAGAGGCAGGAGGGGCCCCTCGCCGGCGCGGGCTGCTCGGTGCGGTGGCCACGCTTGCCTGCTCAAAGGGCCCATTGTGGTCCTCTCCCCACAGATTTTTCAAATTAACATCCCGAATTCCTCTGAAAATTGCTGCTGTGTAAATATTTTCGCTGCGAGCTTTGTATATTTTCCAGCCCCGCGAGGAGAAGAGAAGTCCCTGGCGGAGCTGTGGCCTCGTGCCTGGTGCCGCCAGCCGCTGCTGCCGCCCCCCGAGCCCAGCCGGGCACAGGGTCAGCCCTGGTGTGTCCCCCTATGGGCACCGGGTGACAAGGGACCTCCAGACCCTTCCCTCCTGGCCACTTGCTGTCCCTCCAGCTTCATGACCTGCCCTTTGCCTGATGAAGTGATTTTGTTCAGTTACAATTAGCTGGAGGTTTCCAGGAACGCCCATGTGCTGGGGATATTGGGGACCCCCTCAGCAGGTTCCATTACTGCTGAGGGGCTTCCAGCGGCTCCGAAGTGACCACACTGGCTACTGTGGCACAGCAGGAGCAAAGCAGGGTTTGGCTTGGGCAGGTGCGGTGCAGCTGGGGAGACCAGAGCCAAGGGTGGCTCAGCTGGGCGGTGGGGGGAGCAGCACAGGAGGGGCAGTGAGGCTCACCCTTGACACCAAGGGGGGTGAGAATGCTGTAACCAGGATTCAGCACCCTGTGGAGCTTGGATACCCCCCCCAGTGCCCACATCTGCACCCAGGCAGTGCTCAAAATGTTCCCTTCCAGCCCCGAACTGGAGCACAAAAGTCCCGCTGGCCGCTGCCAGCCCCAGCGCACGCCAGCAGCGGCTCTGGGCGGCACATTGTGTGGTGCTGCTAATTCCTGTGAGCTGAATCAGCGCTGGGGAGAGATTGCAAAACCCCCTGAAATGAACCCAAAACCAATCCCTCTCACTATGCGATCCCAGTGGGGCCAGCATCCCAGCACCCCGGCCAGGAGCCACTCAATGAGGAGCCACCGGTTTCATGGGGGTAAGTCCTGCTGCCACAGCGCCAGCCCAGCCCTGCACCCCAACTGCTGCAAGCCTGGAGGGCTCTGGCTTCCCGAGAACTATCCCTGGCCCCATGGCAACCTTAGCCTGGTCCTCTGGGCCCCCCAGGTCCCCATGGCTGGAGCAGAGCCCTGGGGGACACACACTGCCTTGATACAGAGTGCCAGGTGTCCCCTTCCCTGCGCCTCTGAGGTGAAGGCAGATGTGTGCCCATCCCACAGCCCCACATGTGCTGCCAGGAAGAGCTCCTGGAGAGGCAGAAATCCCACCGGCTGCCAGGGAGGCCAGGGAGCACCGGGAGGCCACGGAGGTGGCAGTGGACCAAGGCTGTGGCCCATCTGGGAGTGATTTCGGCACTGCTGCCACTTGCTGCCTTCCCACCCCAGTGGCACAGGGCTATTTCTACACGGTGTAATTACCAGGGCAAGCGGCTGCCCCAGCATCAGCTGCTTCATGTGGCTCTCCAGCAGCAGCTCCCCACACAAGGGATGGGTCCCACTGGGGTGGCACCTGTTGGGCTGGTCTCTCCCCACTCTTCTTGTCTATAGTTGGCAGCCAAGCCAAGGCACCCATGGAACAAGGGGGCAAGGGCAGGGGTCTGCAAGGGGATAGGGACAGGGATGGACCTGTCCTACTCAGGGCTCTGCCACCAAGACCTGACCACTGGGGTGGGTGTTGTCAGAAATGCCCAACACAACCCAAAAGAGCTGTTCAGTCCCCAGAAAAAGGGGAGGCAGGGCACTGGGGACAGGCAGGATGCAAGCAGCTGATGATGGGGAGAGGTGGCAGGATGACAGTGGGGATGTGTGTCTCAGCGGGGTGAAGTGCTTTGGTACACATAAGGGCTGGAGTCAGGAGATGTTGGGGGTGCAAGCCTGGTCCCCATGAGCTGGCTCAGATGCAAGTTTTGGATAGAGGCAGGGGGTTGGTGGGTGCTGAGCATTGTCCCTGGGTAACCACCCAGGCCCCTCCATGTCTTGCTGCAGTGCTGGGGAACCAAGCAGCCTCAAATCCTTCCACAAACATCCTGCCCTGTCAGCTCTGGCACATCCCAGCTCTGATGGACTTTGCACCATGAAGGGTGGTGGGGATCCTGCTGTTCCCATCTCTCCTGCCCTATGGGGCTCTGCCCAGCACGAGTACATACCATGAGCACACAGCTCCCTGGGACCTTTGCAGATTTAGTCACTTCAACTAACCCAGCCACAGCCCTGAGTTGTGGTGTGGGCAGGAGGTACCCCCAGCTTCCCTGGGCACATTTTAGGGACACCAAATGATGTGGTGACACAAGGGAGCCGCTGTTCTTTGGCCCCAGCGTGGTGACAGCCCCGTCCTCGGGCAGTGCTGTGCCGGGCGCCGGGCGTGCAGCAGCAGAGTCTGGTCACTGACCCCGAGTTGGAGCTGGTAACTCAACCCCACCGGTGCTGGTTACAATTTAGGGCAACAATAACCTATTGAGGCCCCTTCCTGGCTCCTGCCCTGCTGCTCCTTCAGCTAATTAAAAGTGGGGGGAGGGAGGAAGACAAAACCCGATTTGAAGGGAGTGGCAGGCACCCGAAGCTGGCATGCTGTGGATCATGGCATGGAGAGGAGCCCACCCACACCGCCTACCACCAGTCTGGGCACCAGCAGGGGTCAGCTCCTGAGCACAGCCCTGACACAGCTGGTGTGCTTTCAAAATGAGCTCTGGAGTCACAAATATCTGCCCTGCTCAGGATTTGTGATGGGGAACCCCCAAAATGTATTTACTGCTCCCTACCCTCTGCCCTTTTCTCTTGTGGATGCTGGGCCTCTGCCACCCTGTGGGGGCCGTTTTGACCATAGACCTTGGGGTGGCCATCCTGCGGGGGGGGGGGGGGTCCCCACTTTGGGGCACGCCATGGTACTGCTTTGGGGTGCCACAGAGTGCCTGGAATGCATGATGCTGTCTTGGGAGGCACAGCCCCGTGCGGCAGGGTGTGGTGGGGACGCGGTGGGGACACGGTGGGGATGCGGGCTCCCCTTCCTGCCGGCCCGGCGGCAGTAATGAATGGTATGAGTTTCCTGCCCGCCCACTGATTGCTTCCTCAAAAAGCCTCAACGAGCTGCTGCCGCGGCGCCCGGCTCCCCGCCTGCGGCTCACGGCATAGCCGGCGCTGGACGGTTCTTCCTGTCCCGTATTGGGCACCCATGGCCATGCTGGGGATCCACAATGGGCACCCCAAGCCCCTGGCTGCTCCACCATCCCTGGGGTGCTGCAATCACCATCCCGGGAGCTTCCAGCACCCCCTGCACTGAGCCCGACCCGAGCTTGCAGCTCCCCTCTTTGGGCACTGCCTTGGCAGTACCCCTAAACCAGAGAGCCACGGCTCCGAGGCTCCCAAGCACTGCACCCCACCAGCATGGGGATGGCTCTGCCACAGCCCCCGCTCGGCACCTCTGCCAGGAGCCAGCCCAAATCCCCCTCTGCCATTTGTCATCCCAGTGAGATTTACGGGGCGGGGAGCGGGGGAGCGGTTGGGGCTGGAAGCACGTCTGGCCCCAGAGTGGCTGCCTAAAACCAGCACCTCCTGCTCTTTGGAGACTCCCAGCACGGGGGGGGAGGATCCTGCTCACCCCCACCACCCCCAGCCCCTCTCCTTATCAGCCAGCCACGCAACCAGAACGCGGCAGAGCCGCGGCGTGACGTGCAAGCAGCGCCCGCCAGCCGCATTCCTGGCGGCCGATAAAGCCGGCAGCCAAAATAACCCCAGCCCTGCGAAGGGGGCTGAGCACAGCCCAGAGTCTGCATCCAATTTAGCCAGGCTGGCTCGGCCCGGCCCAGCGCCGCGCAGCCAGAGGCAGAGAGTCACAGAATCGTCTGGGCTGATCCCCCAGTCTGACCTTGTCCAACACTGCCGAGGCTGGTGCTAGCCCACGGCAGCAGGATTTGGGGTATTTCCCACTGGATTATCCACTGACAGCAGGAAGAGACCCTCAAAGCGTCCCCTTGCAGCACAGTGCCCTGGCTTCACTCAAGAATGTTCACTCTGGACACTGATGATGGCTTATTGCTGAGGTTGGGCATGGCAGTCCCATAGCTTTGCCTGTTGTGCTGGCAGAGCTGAGGAGCAGGAGAGCTGCAAGCTGCTCACCCCAGGGGCTTGCAGGAGGGTGAGCCTCCCTGCCTGCTCCCACCAGAGCTGCTCCCCCAGCCGCTGTGCCATCACCTCCTCATTGTGCCCATGGCTCTCTCTCCTCTCCTGTCAATCCAGGCTGCTGCCAACACAGGCTCAGTGCTGACACCTCAGCAAAGGGGCATCCAAGACCCAGCCCCACCATCACAGCTCACTCAGCTCCTTGCCAGAGGTCCCACACTGGCACTTGGTGGCTGCCAACCACTCAGCCTGCTCTAGCATTCCAGCCTGCCATGGGGCCAGCCTGGTGTGTGGTGAGGATCCTGACAACCTTGTGCTTTGCCAACAGCTCTGAGGAGAGCTAGTGGCTTCCACCACAGCCTGGCAAGGACTTTGTCCCAAACCCTCATTGCCACAGCAGAAGAAAGGCATTTCCTCCTCTTCCTCCTCCAAAGCAGTGTGGGAGAGGCCAGGCTGGGTGTAACCAGAGTGTCTCTCACCTCAGTGGTGCCCCACATCCATCATGCCTTGATGAGGGGCACTGACCCCTTACAGCCACCAAAGCTCCTCTTCCACTTCCTCAGGGGACACCTGGTGAGCATGGCTCTGTTGCTGGCCTGGCCACGGCTGGCTGGGCAGCACCATGGCACAAAGCAGTGTGGCTCCACCATGAGCAGGACGGTGAGACCGAGCTGCTTCAGTGAGCAGCAATGCCAAAAGAATTTGTTTGCCTGCAGCATCTTGTGCCAGCCTAGTGCCTGTGCCCACCCACCTAGAGGTCACCTCAGCAGTGCCACCATCGCCACTGCACACTCATCCCACCCCATGCCATTGCCAGCAGTGCCACTGCCCTGCCATCCTACCCAAACGGTGACAGGGATGCAGCCACACCATTACCAGCCTTGTCCCCAGCTTTGTGGCTGAGTGCTGCCAGTGCCGGGAGTACTCTGTCACCTGCTGCTCTGCCACCATGCTCCCTGCATGTCTCTGGTCATGGCATCTCCACAGTGCCTCCTCATGTCCCCACTGCCCGCCCTCCCACCCCACGGTGAGCCCCTGTCCCTACCCAGGTGAGGTGTCCAGCGCCACGGTGAGCATCGCCCTGCTGAACCACCGCGTGTCCCACAGCTTCACCTCCCGCTCCCGCATCTGCAGGGGCACAAACATGCCATCAGCGGGCACCAGGGCTGCCCGGCCGGCCCCACAGCACCACCTCCTTCCATCCCTAGCCAGGGCCAGGTCGCCTGGCAAGGGGACCTCCTGCTTTCATGGGGGACCCAGAAAGCACCCGGAGCCGGCTCCTTGGCACAGCTGCTGCAGAGAGTGGGGCTGGGCCGTCCCGACGGCACCAGGGCTGCCTCCCTGGTGAGGACCATACCTGGCTGAACCCCACGGAGATGAGGTAATCGCTGGAGCCCATCCAGAGCAGCCGGCTGTCCTTGTTGTTCTCATGTCCCAGGACACTCTGCAGGGCACAAGAGACACAGCCATCAGTAGTGCCACCAGGCATGCCAGACACACCATGCAGGACATGTGCTTCACTCGTGGTGGCCATGAACCTTCCCAGGGCCAAGCAGATGGAGCCGAGAGCTGGACCCTGCCTGCTGAGAGGTGCCCAAGGTGACAGCACAGCAGGGACAGCCTGCAAGCGGTGACAGTCCTGGGCTCCCACACTGTGCCAGTGCCAGAGCCAGCTTGGGTGCTTTGTGGAGCAGCTGGGCTGACTCCCGGTGAGGAGTGGAGAGTGGCAGCAGGAAATGTGAGTGTGAGGGGGCACAAAACAGCTCCCTGGACCCCCAGGGCTCTCCCCACACTCAGCGAGGGGGCTGTGAGGAAGCTGCTCCATGCCAGCAGACATGAGAAGAGGCTTGGCCACAGCCATGGCTACAGTGACAGAGTGACTTACTTCCCCAGATGCATCCCTGGGCTCTCGATCCATGCCGAATCCTGGCTGCAGAACCTGGGTGCCCTGCATGTGTCCGGATGCTACCGAAACACACAGCAAACTGAGCCTGGTTGTGCTTCCCACACCGCCCTGACCACCTGCAGCCCCATTCTGCCATTCCCCTGTGGGGCTGGGCTCCCCCCTGCCCACTCCACAATCTTCAGCACAGTCACCATGCTGGTGCCAGTTCTGCTCTGCTAAAGAGGGGAGGAATCATGGTGGGGCTGGTGGTGGCTGCTCGCCAGCTCCCATGTGGCCCCCAGATGGGTTCTGTGGTTGCTGATGCCTCGGTGGGAGCCAGCAGTGCCGCGGTGCAGGCAGCGCTCGCAGCCTCCTTGCTATCGTTTATGAAGCACCAATAAAAGGTTGCAAACAATTCCAGAGCTGGCATGGAAGAGTAGAAGGCTCTGCCAGAGCTAAATCCGGCACAGTGCTTCTGGCACCTTGGCACAAGGCAGGAGGGACCTGGTTTGGGGGCAGAAGGGGTAGGGTAGGTACAGGAGGGTGCCCACATGCCCAGGCAGGCACACACACACTGCCTCCAGTGATCGAGGAGCAGCATCTTGTGAGCTGCCCACAGGCCCAAGTGGGCTGGGGAGGCTGCATGGTGGTGCCAAATCTTCCACCTCCCTACCAGTGAGGCCCTGCTGGGAGTGGCCTCCTCCATTCCCAGCCTCCAAGGGATGCCCATTCTCTGGAGAGACCCACAGCTGGGGCAGGAGAAGGCACACGGTGCCAAATCTCCCCCTCCCCTGGCTCTGGTATGCCAGCCTCCTTGCCAGCACAAACACGGTGCCTGCCAGCCAGCACGGCTCACTTGGCAGAGGCAGCGCTGGCCGAGCTCAGCCCGGCGCTCCCAGGCATGGGGGCAGGATGTGGGGCAGGAGGGGCCTGTCCCCCACCTCCAACACACTGGCACAGAAGCCAGGTCCTGGGAGGAGAAAGGAACACATCCCAGGATCAGTGCCAAGAGGGATGGAAAGCCCAGGAGCCAGAGCCAAGCCTGCTTGTCAGCCAGGAGAACACTTCTGCACCTGAGCCACGCACCGTGGCAGCCAAAGCTCAACAGCTGGAGATTCCATAGCCAACTGTGCCAGTTCTGCTGGACCCCAGAGCCAACCAGCACAGCACCCGAGGGATGGCAGTGGGTGGCAGCCCCTGGCCCATCCAGCACAGCACTCAAGGGACAGCAGTGGGTGGCAGTGCTCTGTACCATCCAGCACAGCACCTAAGGGATGGTGCTGGGTGGCAGTCCCCCAGGCCAGCCAGCACAACACCCAAGGGTGGGTGGCACAGCTGGCAGAGGACAGGGCGATGCTGCTCCCAGCCCACATTGTGCTGGCAGTGGCGCAGGGCCATGTTTTCTGCATTAGTTCCATCCCAGCTGAGCAGGACGTATGGCAGCAAGTATGCAGTGAGGCCGGGGATCTGCTTTCCATGGTGCCTCTGCAGATGTTGCCAGAGGTGAGTGTGCAGGGCTGGCTGGCAGCCTTGGGTGGGTGGGACCCCCAGGGACACCCCCCCAAGTCCCATGTCCTCTCCCCTGGTGCTGAGGGTTTTGGCAGGCATAGAGTGATGTGATCTGGCTCTGATGGTGGACACTGGTATGGTTTGGTCAGTGGGGAGCCCCGGGGTGGCCGTGGGGCTGCTGTGGGGTTTCCCTGAAGTTGCCAGAGCTGGGGCAGGTGGGCACTCAGCCTGGGATGATGCTGGGAAACTCCTCACCCTGTATCCCTGTAGCTGGGACAAGCCACAGCCTGAGGGATGGGCATCCCTCTGGAGCTGCTCATCCCCTGAGCAGGCTGAGGGGAGACCACCAGCTCCAGACTGGCACACAAGGAGCTGAGAAGGCCTCCCAGTTCCCTGGCCACGACAGCACTGAGGCATCCCAGCCTCCTCCAGCCCATTGTGTGGGTCCAGCCCAGCTGGTTTGAGGCAGCCCAGGGTGAGGGGAGCTTGTGCTCCCTCTTCAGTGCCAGATCGGCTGCATGGGGAGGGTTTCCTGGCACGGTCCCTCTTCTCAAGTCAACCTAACCCTCCAGCACAGGCTGAGGTGCAGTGCTAGCACACACGGAGCTCTCGGCTGCGGGCTGTGGGGGCCCAGTGGTGGGGATCAAGGCTGACATGTCTGATGCAGCTGTTGGCAGCGAGGCTGAGTGAGCTGGGAACAGCTGCCCGCAGGGAGCGGCTGCCTTCGGCTCCTCGGCTGCTGGCAGAGCTCGGCACGGAGCGGATACGGCTGCAGTGCTGGGGACACCGCCGGGGCGCTCCCTGCCTCCGCGGGAGCAGGCACCCTCAGCCGGGATGCAGGGCAGAGAGCGCTGGAGATGGGGAGCCCAGAGCAGAGCTGTAGGGCTGTGTGGGTGGGAGATGGCTGAGTGGGTCTTAGCTCTGCCCTGCCTGTGGCTAGCAGAGCACGAGCACGGCTAGCTGATCCCTGCGGGAAGCAATCCTAGCAGGAGATGTGGGTGCAGGAGGCGCCAGAGCCAGGCTGAGCCATTCTTTTGCCAGCAGGAATCAGGGCAGCAGGGGTCACCTCAGCCTGGGGCACTGCAGTGGAGCCTGGGGACAGACACTTCCTTCTCATGGTGAAATGATGGGCCTGCAAATGTGGGAGATGCCTTCACTCCCCTCACACCCCAGAAGGCTGTGGGGGGCAGGAGAGGTGAATGGCTTCTTGGGGAGCTGAGGGAGTTAACCACAGCCCCACACCCTCTGTGACCTCCCTCCACTGCCAAATCCCATACTACAGAGGTGGCCAGGAGAGCAGAACAGCCTCTCCCAGGCCAGCCCTGTTCCTCCTCTCTGACGGCAGCCTGGGGACACCCTGAGCTGCCACCTGCCCCTAGGAAAGCACAAGGACCCCAGCCACTGCCCATGGTGGCAGCAATGCTCCAGTAGCCATCACCCTGTTGGCACTGGCCCCGCCTGCTGCTGGGTGTGGGTTGTCTGTGTCACAGTGGGAAGAGACTGGGGAGAGCCTCCTCCTGCCTACATCACCTCCCCGATCCCAGATGATCATTGCCACAAAGCCTTGTTGCCCTGGGGAGCGGGGAACACAGTGCTGTGCAGGCTCCACCTCTGCCACGCTGCTGCCAGCACAGCCTGACACCTTCGTCGAGCTGCTCCAGCCCTCAGTGAGGCCAAGACAAGGTCCCAGCAAGGGCAGAATCCCAGCAAGGACAGGAAGGTGAGCGGGCTCCCACCAGAGCAGCCCCTATGGCTGTGGAGGCTTCCTCCTTGGCATAGATGCCCAGGCACAGGGCTGGGCTGGGAGCACTGGTCATATGGTCTGGGCAGACCACAGCACCCATCAGCATGGATCCCTCTTCTCCCACATCTCATCCCTCCTTGTAGACACCGGCCCCCCAGGCTCTGCTACGAGGCTGTTCCCAAACCCCTAAACCTCTTTTCCCTCCTTCCAGGAGTCCCAGCTCAGGCAGCAAGCTGGAGGCTCCCAAAATGCTGTTTCCAGAGCCACAGCCCCAGGTAAGTGAGGTGCCAACCCAGGCCCTTGTGCCAGCACCCTGCAGAGCTGGTCAGGGCAAGCAGTGCCCACCGTGTTCCTGCATCCCTTGCCATGCTGCTGGCTCATCCCAAATCCCCCTCGACTTCCCCATGTCTGCCATTCCAAGTGGCATTCCTGGGAAGGACGGCCGAGGGGGAAGCAGAGCAGAGGAAATATAAACAGTCCTGTGCAGCTACGCTGGGGAACAGAAGCATGAGAGCGCCGAGCGCGGCGTGCTATAAATAGGCAGCCCAGAGCCAGGCCAACTTTTTCAAAGCTTCCCACGGTCTCCTTGGGAATGTGGGATGCTCTGGACCTTCCCCCAGCCCGGAGGAAGCCGCTGACGAGGCTGGGAGTCAGGTACCCCCGGGGTGACCCCGGTGTGGGATATCACATCGATGGGCCGGGCAGGGAGGAAGGCTAAAAGTCTCTCTGTGTCCCAGTGCACTTTCCCCTGGCGAGCGGTCCCCGACCAGCCCTGGGCTGATCCCGAGCAGAGGTGACATGTTGGGGTCTGTGGGGTTCTGACTGTGGGCACAGATAGGTCACTGCAGCTTGGATCTCCACCTCTCCTCAGCATCACCCTGCCACTACGGCCATGATGCCCACAAAGCCCCTCTCCCTGCTGTACTCTCCTACCCTGCTGGGGGCTGATGTGGCACATGGGATGGTGGCCATGGTCTGGGAGAAGGGCTGGACTCCCTCTCCTACCGCTGGGGCCACAGGGCAACTCTTGGGGTGACAGCACGATCCTGCCTCACACTGGGTGTGCTCGGAGGGCTGCAAGCCCCAGCCGCCCCCAGGCGCCAAGCTCTACCCGTGTGGTGTGGGGAACAAACTCCTGGTGGGGACAAACGCAGGGTGACACCCAGCCAGCTGTCCCCAGGTGCCCTCAGCCCCGCTCATTAAGGAGAGCTCATTAAGCCGTGAGCAGGAGCGTGCTCACCCTGCACGTGTGGCCGTTGCCTCGCCCCCGGCCCTGCCGAAGCGCTGCCGGGGGAAGTTTCTCGTGAGAACGGAGCCAGCTCCTCTCCAGCCCACGGTGGCCGTGCTGGGCGGCAGCCCCCCGGCCCGGCACCCGCCCCGGCCCCGTTAATGGGAGCCAGGTGCCGGCCAGATGCTTGCAGCCCCTCGCCCGATGGGATGTGGGTGGGATGTGGCCTGTGGCAGCCACGCTGTGTCTGATGGATGCAGATTGGGGAGCAGGCTGGCACGCAGCCACGCTGCCCACACGGCATGGGATGGTCCCCATCGTCGCCAGTGTTCTGCCCCCCGGGAGCCACCTCCCACCTGCAGTGGTTTTGGTTGACAGCTCTGTCAGTAAATCCTCTTGAGGATGAGATGTTCACTGATCGGTGGTTACATGACAGCCATGCAGGGCTGAAGGTCTAGTATTGTCTCCCTGCACCCCCCCTAGATTGCTGTGTGCACCCTGCTTAGGAGAGCACTGTTTCAGAGGATGGGTAAGACCACGACCCACTGTGCAGGTAAGGCCACAGAATCACAGAATGGGTTGGGTTGGAAGAGACCTTAAAGATCATCCACTTCCACCCCTGCTGCCATGGGCAGGGGCACCTCCCAGCAGACCAGGTTGCTCAAGGCCTCATCCAACCTGGCTTTCAACATTTCCAGTCTTGGAGCCTCCACAGCTTCTCTGGGCAATCTGTTCCAGTGCCTCACCACCCTCATGGGGAAGCATTTCTTCCTAATGTCTAATCTAAATCCAACTTCTTCCAGCTTGAAGCCATTTCTCCTCATCCATCTTGCTCCCACCAGCCCCAGGGACCCAGCGCTTCCCTGACCCACAGGAGAAGATGGCCAGGGGAGCAGGCAAGCAGAGATGCCAACTTAGTGCCCCTTGTCATACACAACTTGCTGCATCCTGCACTGGTTCTGGTGACCCACATAGGGCATCAGCTGATGTATAGCTGATAGTATAGTTATATATAACTGGACTGGTTTGGGTTGGAAGGGGCCTTTAAAGATCATCTCATCCAACCTGCCTGAAGTGAGCAGGGACATCTACAACTAGAGCAGGCTGCTCAGAGCCCAAAACAATCTGACCTGGAATGGTTCCAGGAATGGGGCATCTATCATCTTTCTGGGCAGCCTGGGACAGGGTGTCACCACCCTCAACATTAAAATACTCTTCCTTCTCTCCAGTCTGGATCTCCCTCTTTTAGTTCAAACCCATCACTCCTTGTCCTGTCACAACAGCCCCTGAAAAGCACTGAAAGGCCAACAGCACATCTCCCTGGAGCCTTCTCTTTGCCAGGCTGAACACACCCAACTCTCTCAGCCTTACAGCAGAGGGCTTCCACCCCTCCACCACTGCTGTGGCCCCAGTCCAACAGGTCCCTGTCTCTTCTGTGCTAAGGACTCTAGAGGTGGCCCCAGCACTGCAGGTGGGGTTGTCAGCAGAGCAGAAGGGCAGAACCCTCTCCCTTTGCCTGCTGCCCATGCTGCTGGAGATGTAGATCAGGACATGACTGCTTCTGGGCTGCAAGCACAGATGCACCCTCATGGTGCTCTGACCCCTGTTCCCCAATGCTGGTGCATGAAGCACCCCAAAGACACATTTTGGAGGGACATGGGGACATTTCATGGGGTTTGCACTACAGGGTGGGTGAGGATGGAAGCAGTGAAGCACTGAGCCCCGGTGGAGCTGGGGCCATAGGAACAGGATGTGACTTGCTTCCAGCCAGAGGGTCAAGGCAAGGAGGGTAACCACCAGCACCCGTGGGAGGGGAGAGCCGGCTGCAGCCGGGGCAGAGTGGCCTTGGGTGTAAATGAGGTGGAGGATGAGACTCATGGGACCTCTCCAGAAGAACAGCAGCTCTGGGATCCAGCCTTAGCCCAGCAGGGGAGGTACAGCAGGACCCACAGCAGCAAAGGGGTGGCTCTGGCACATCTACTGCCAGTTTCAGGGCACTGAGCAGCAGTGGGATGCAAGCACAACCCTGATGCTTGCAAAGGGGCTGCTGCTGTTGCAAGTCCCTGCTCCAGCCCAGAGGCAGCAATGAGGGGTTGGTGGTCCAGAAGGCTGAGGCCACTGCTCTCCCAAGGGAAATCATGGCCTTGGATATGCAGTGGGCACCCTGCAGGGTCAGCCAGACCGCAGCCATGCCACTGTCACTGCGTCACATGCTCCTGCCCACTGCTGGGACATGCTCAAAATAGCTGCCACGGACACAGAGCCAGGAATGGAGGGGGTCCAGCCTCCACAGGGGCACAGCCATGGGGTGTGGGCAGGCTGGTCGTCACCCTCCTCACCATCCATACTCAGACCCCATCCCTGCACATGGGGCATCTGTTAGGTCCCAGGGCAGCTCCAGGAATCACAGCACCAATCCCTCCTCCCCAAGGCTCTTATTTTAGTTCTTTTTCATCCCTCTCTCCCTATGCTAATAGAAAGAACGGTTTAACGAGGCAGGTTTGGCAAATTAAGAGGATCAGCCCTCTGCTGAGGCTGGCTCCAGCACCGTGTGCTGCAAAGGGATCGGGAGGAGCTGGTGCTGAGCCTGAGCCGTTCGACTGCTGAGAGGAAACCCAGCCCTTGGCGCCGCAGGGGCCAGCCCGGCTGGAAAAGCCATCACACCTCTGTACGAAAAAAAGGTGACTTCAAAGCAGGCAGCTGGCGAGGTGCTGGCACCACACGCCAGCCTGGCATCGCCCACTTCCCTCCCCACGCTGCCCCGGGGGAGAAGGAGCCTCTCCAGAGAACCCACCCCTCCGGCAACCGGGAGGGGGGACAGAGAAAGCAGAACACCGGAGCATTATTCCTCTTGGCTGAGCAAACCCAGTGCAAGCTTCCAGAGGATTTATGGCTTTTTAACGTTTTCTCCTTCAGCCCAGTACTTCAAGACTAAACATCTTCATCAGCTCTCGGCTGGCCGGGGCGAGGGCTGCGGCGCGGCAGCGCTCTGAGGTGCATATTTCTCTTGGCAAAGCCTGAGCGCCAGCTCCGGGCTGGATCAGACGGCAGCGGAGGGAAGCGAGCTGCCTGCTTTGAACAGCCACCATCACTCACACGTTATTTTTAAGAGCTCAGCGAGACAGAGTCCACCCCTCCCCAGGAGACTTGGCTCAAGCCCATCGCGCTCACGGCTTCATCGAAATGCCGCAGCACAAGCCAGCAGGTCTGGCGCGGAGAGAGGCGAGGGGTGGGCGAGGAGAGGGGATAGGTGTAGGATGGGTTTGGGAGCAGACGCTGCTACCTCCCAGCCACATCAGGCAGCACCCAGAGCAGGAGAGCATCACAGGGGCTACTTGAGGGCTGGGAGCTCTTTGTCCTGGCTCACTCACACATGGAATCACTATGTTTATAGATTCACATATTGCCTTGGGTTGGAAAAGACCCTCAAAGGTCATCTTGTCCCACCCCCCTCCAACTAGATCAGGCTGCTCAGGGCCACACCAAGTCTGATCTTGAATGTCTCTGGGGATGGGGACTCAACCACATCCCTGGGCAACCTGTTATAGCTTTATAGCTGTATACTATGGTGATGTATTTACAAGGCTGTCCCAAGGGCCATGTACCCACCAAAAGCACCCAGGGGTCTTATGGGAACTCAGCACCCAGGCTCCATGGTGGCAGAAGAGTCAGTGCAGTGTGACACCAGCGCAGTGGCTCCCAGGCACCAGAGGCCATCAGCTTCCTGAGCCCATGGACACACATGAACTGGTGGCAGGAGAGGCACAAGGAGTGGCAGAGCTGGCTGCAGTCACCTCACCCTGTTCTCCACTGCATCCCTCCCCTCCCAAAGGCTTCCAGCCCCTTCAGCAGAAGGGCTGGCGGCAGCCTGAGCCCCCAAGCCACAGGAAACCTCTAATAAGAGGCTGCTTCAACTCCACGTCAAGCCTTAAGTCCTCGACTTATTTCCTAATCGCTGTTATTTGCTGAGCTGTGCGGATCTGGCCACCCGGCCCTCACCCTTGCCAGGTCCTCGTCCCCAAGAGCCTTCTGCCCAGCTCCTGCAGAGTGGCACAGAGCCCGGCAGCCCCTATGGGGCTTGGCAGCGCTGCCTGGAGGACTCTGGATCGCTGCCTGTCAGCTTGCCAGCCCAGGCAGAAGGGCAGAAGTCCCCCGCGCCTAACCCCATTGGGACTGAGGAGGAGGCTGCCCCCTCCCCCTGCCCTTGGCCCCTACCATCACACTGCCTCTCCCAAGCCATGCTAGGGCTGGCACAATCTGGGGCCCCAAGCCAACCCCATGGCAGGCAGTGGACATCCTGCTTGGGCAGGGATACTGGCACCATGTCACCCAGAGCAGCCAGGAGGGGCAGTACCTGGGAGGCAGCTGGGCTGGCCCGGGGGTCAAATATCCGCAGTTTCTTGTCCTGTTGAGATGAGAAGAAAACAGAGGAGGGTTAAGGACCCAGGGGGCAGCAGGATGTCAGGCTGCATTATGCAGAAGGCTGGAGTGAGCAGCCCCCTTCTTCCTGTCCATCACTCACTCTCCTGCCTGCAGTGCTTGTCCCTATGGATGGCCACACAGCATTGTCAAGGTTCTGCCCCATATAACAACCCCCCCACCCCCTCAGGCCTTCTACAGCCTCACCAGTGCCCTGACAGCCTCAAAACTGCTCCTAGAGAAGGGGGAAGCCTCCAAAGCAGAGCCAGGGCTGGAGCCTGACCCTCAGATGACACACTGCCAGTGTTCCCCAGCATGCTGCCTGGCACCTCACAATCAAATGGGTCATGGGATGCCCCTTGGAATGGGCTGGCTGGGGTGCAGAGGCAACAGAGAGGTGCCCTGGTGCCAGTTTGTTGCCAGGGGTCTATATGGGGAGCACACATTGTGCTGGCCAGACCCACATATGCAATGGTTTGGGGGCCGACCCACACTCCATGGCACAGCTCGGGGTCTTTGTGCTCATCCTGCTTGCTCAGTACAGGGCTCAAACTGCTCACTGAGTGCCATGCGTGGTCTGCATGCTTGGGTGGCCCCCATGATCCATCTTGGCCCCACCAGCCCATGGTTTAGCCTCCACCCTTGGCACAGTGGGGCTGACTGCTCGCTCAGCCTGCAGGCTTGGTTTGCACACTCAGCCCTGCTTGTCCAGCTGCTGCGCACGGTGTGGCAGCTCTCTGCGCCTGCATGCTCAGTGCAGAGGGGAAGAGGCTCGCTCAGCCTGCACGCTGCGCCAGCTCAACCTCACAGAATCGCAGAATCCCAGCTTGGAAAGGGCCCCAAGGATCATCTGGTTCAACCTGGGAGCCTGCCCGCTCGCCCGCCCTGCCTGCCCGGCCGCCATGCAGGCGCAGCCCCGGTGCTTGCGTGTCCCTGGGCGCCCCGGCGGCGAGCAGCAGGCGCCACCTAGTGCTGCCATCAGCCTCAGCCCCGGCACCGCTCACCGCCCCCATTTCTCCCCTTTTCTTCCCCCACCGGGGTCACTGTGTGCCCCGCAAGAGCAGAGACCAGCCGGCCCGGCTGCGGCGCGCAGTTGCAAGGGTCACTTTACCTTGCAGGAGGTACCAAGCAGCTGCCCATCTCGCTTCCAGGCCAGGCTCTGCAGCTGGTCCCCGTGGGCATCCAGAGCTGTGGGAGGACAGCAGGCTCAGCACTGCACCAAGCAGGGCTCCTGGTGCAGACAAGGCAGGAGCCATCGCTCTGCCACCCGCGAGCACCGGAGGGCTTCCCAGGGGAAATGGCCTGGCCCCACCAGGATGCTGCTCTGCTCATACATCCCTGTGCTGCTGGCAGCTGGATCCCAAGGGCAGGAGCCCTGGGAATGTCACAGGGCACTTACACCCCCGTGCTGCCACCCAACCTCCTCTCCCTGCCAAGCTAGCTGAGGCCTGGGTGAGGCTGGCCCATGCACTGGAACACGAGAGAGAGGGACCCGTCACCCCAGGTGACACCCTGGGCCCCACAGGAGCCTTTAACACCATCCTGTGAAAGTGCACAGGAGCCTGAGTGCACAGGCCAGGGAGTGCAGAGTTCCAGATCCAAAAAGCCACCCATACTGCCTGTTGGGTGACACTGAGGTCTGGACTTAAGCCCAACCACCAGCATGGTGGAGACAGAATCATCAACCTCTCTGGGATGGAAGGGACCTTTAAAGCTCACTTAGTCCAACCCCACTGCAGTCAACACAGACATCTGCAACTAAGGTTGCTCAGAGCCCCAAATAACCTGACCTGAAATGGTTCCAAGGATCCAGGGTTTGGAATCTCTCTAGAGAGGGAGACCCCATGACCTCTCTGGAGCCTGTTTCAAGACTCTGCCATCCTTGCAGCAAAGTTTATCCTCGCATTGAGGTGGAACTTCTTGTGTTCCAGTTTGTACCCAGTGCCCCTCATCCACAGGACACCACTGAAGAGAGACTTCCTCTTGGCCCCTTCCTCTTGACCCAGCCTCCAGATATTTGTAAACATTAACAAGATCTCTCAGACTTCTCCAGGATCATTGAGCCCAATAATCAATGTAACACCACCATGGCCATCAAAACATAGATGAAAGTGCCTTGTCCACACAGTACTTGAACACCCCCGGGGATGGTGGCTCTGCCATCTCCCTGGGCAGCCTGTTCCAAGGCCTGACTGCACTTGCTGTAAGCTAATTTTTCCTAGCAGCCAATCTAAACCTCTCCTGGTGCAACTTGAGGCCATTTCCTCTTGTTCTATCACCTGATACTAGGGAGAAGACACCAACCCCCGTCTCACTCCAGCCTCCTTTCAAGGAGTTGTACAGAGCAGTGAGGTCTCCCCTCAGCCTCCTTTTCTCCAGACTTAACAACCCCAGTTCTCTCAGCTGCTCCTCACCAGCCCTGTTCTCCAGACCCTTCACCAGCTTTGTTGCCCTTCTCTGGACCAGCTCCAGCTCCTCAATGTCCTTCTTGGAGAGAGGGATCCAAAACTGAACCCAGTACTCCAAGTGTGGCCTCACCAGTGCTGAGTACATGGGGACAATCACTTTCTGCTGGCCACACTATTGCTGATCTAGGGCAGGATGTTGGTGGTCCTCTTGTCTACCATGCACATGCTTCACCTTCAACTGCTTTTGTTCAACACCTCCAGACCCTTTTCTACTGGGCAGTCATTCTCCCCAAAACCTGTAGCATTCATGGGGCTGTTGTGACCCAAGTGCAGGACCTGGCACTTGGCCTTGTTGAACCTCACACAACTGACCCTGGCCCATTGATCCATTCTGGCCAGATCTCTCTGCAGCACCTTCCCAGCCTGGATTGATACCGGGGGTTGTCCCAACCCAGGTGCAGGACCTTGCACTTGGCCTGTTGAACCTCATGAGATTCACATGGAAACACTTATCCAGCTTGTCCAGCTCCTTCTGGATGGATCCTGTCCCTCAGGTGTGCTGATGCCCCTCATGAGCAGGATCTGGTTGGCATGGCCAAGCCTACCTGTCAGTGGCTGCTGCTGCCCCAGGTCCCAGACGGTGACTCTCTTCCCCATGCCGCTGGCCAGGACACCATCTGCCGTGGGGTGGAACTGCAGCATGTCCACTGGCCCCCCACAGGGCCCCAGGGTCAGCCCCGAGCTGCTGGGCATGTCCTGGCCGCTCTCAGGCAGACGCCACACCTTCACCTGCAGCCCCAGGGAGAGGTGGTCAGTCCCCAGACAGGCAAGCTGGACCCAGCTGGCTGCCAGCTGGGCTTGCTGTTTCTCCAGGCTTTGGTCCCTAAGGACACTAAATGATCCCTCATTGCAGCTTGGTGGGATCAAAGCTGCTGCGTTCCAGATGGGAGAGGGCTGATCCCTGTCTGACACCATCTGTCCTGCCCCTACAAGCTGGGGACATCCCTCACCACTCCCTGAGACTGGCAACCCTCCTCCCCAGCTCCTCTTACTTGTGTTGCTCTGGCCCCATCTCCCCTGGGCTCCACAGTGAATCCCAGAGACATGCCAGGAGACACCCAGCACCGAGCACTCACCATCTCATCAGCAGAACCTGTGGCCAGCAGGAGCTGATCAAAGGGTGAGAAGTCAAAGTCTGTCACCACATCTGGAAGGAGAAGGGCAAAGAGGTTTGTCCTCACCTCGCTCCTGCTGACACCATGTCCCCCGCATTCGCTCTGTCCCAGCCCCAGCCTCATCTCATACACATGCCTGCAGGCAGGAGCAGGCAGCCAGGGTCAGATCCATCACCACCGAAGCATTTTGGAGCAGCTCAGCTTTGCTGCAAGAGCCTGAACCCCTGCACGATGTCCGTCAGGGCTTTGCACTCGCTTGGTGGGGTCGGGAGCGCCGAAGGGTGGTGTCCCACCACTGCGTCCCCGTCTAACCCAACACCACCCAGGCTTGGCTGCCATCTCAGCTCACACATGCCCAGGAGGCCTGGGGAGAAGCAGGAGCAGCACAAGAGCGTCTGCGCCGGCCCAGATGGCAGCGAGCGAGGCCGTGCTGGTGACAAGGGTCCCTTTGTGACGCCCCGGCTTGGCACGGCGCTGCAGGGATGCTGCCCGGGCTGCGATGGCAGGGCCCCGCGGGAGGGGGCTGGCACCGTGGCAGCAGCCCCACGGGTGCGTTTGGCACGCTCAGGAAAGTAGGTCACTGTGTACTTTTCCGCTTCCAGGAGGCTGCGGAGAGACAGGCCCGGGAGGCAGGAGGAGCGAGCAGCTCGTTCCGCTGCCTTTGCCCCTGGAGGAGAGAAAATCCCTTCCCATTCCGGAGGCGTTGCTTCAAAGGGCTCCTGCTGAAGTTCATTATCAGCCCTTGAAGCTGGGCTGGCTCCCTGTGCACCCTCCGGCACCCCACAGCAGCAGCACAGCTCACTGGCTCACCTGCCAGTGCGGTAGCTCCTCGTGCCCGGCTCACCATGCCCAGCCCCAGGGCAGGGACCCAGCTGGGGGGAGAAGCACAGGCTGGGCATGCTGTGCCATCCTGCCACCCTGCCCTGAGCACCAGGACTAGCTCCCACCTTGCTGCTCTGCAGCAATTTTGGGGAGAAATGGGTGGTCAGGTGTTCCCTGGGCTGGCACTGCTGCTCCAGCACCAGGTAAGGGGTACCCTGGGCTCCCCAACACTCTGTCTGTGTGCCCAGGTGGGAGGCAAGACCCTCATCCACGCAGCGTGAGCTCCTTTGCCAGTGGCAATGATGCCAGCCGCCTCGCTCTGTCTGTACCAGAGCTGCTCAGGGCGACACGGCCACCAGTCCAGCCTGTTCCTCCTGTCACTGGAGCTGGGTACACCCGTGATGATGCCATCCCCAGCTCCTGTCAGCCAGGCACTGGGTGTACTGGGTGTGCAATGAGTAACATGGGAAGGGTGTGCTGGAGGAATAGTATGAGCAAGAGCTACATGACCAGACCTTGCTGCAGCTCGGGATGGGAAGTGACGTGGATCAAGTCAGCTCCTGAGAAAAGCCCAGCCTGGCAGAGCCCAGCATGGGCAGTGTGGCTGCAGCTGGCTTGTGCCCTGGCACCAGTGACACTTGCCAGGGTCACCCTGCCCCAGGAGATGGTCCCTGGGGCCGACCAGACCAGGGTCAGTAGACACCCAGCTCACCTGAGTGGCAGCAGAGCTGAGAGACAGTCCTCTTGCCTCCATCCTCACACTCCAGCGGCACAATGCCCAGCACACCTGCAGGAGAGGACACAAGAGCAGCTCATCAACCTGTCCATCACTCACATGATGTTCCAAGGAAGCCCCCCAGCAGGACACAGCTTTGCAAAAGAAAGCAAGAGGTGCAGGACTGTCCGCACCTTTGGCCAGGTTCAGAGCCTCCCTCCCTTGCCTTCATGCCTCCTGGGGTCTGTGGAGGTGACCCACCACCCAGCCCCACACGGACAAATCCATCCCAAGCCTCTGCTGATTCCACAGGGGTTGGACTCTATGGCCTTTAAAGGTTTCTTCAACCCAAACCATTCTGAGATTCTGTGATCCCTTTGTGCCTCACCTGCTGCCTCGGCACTGAGGGCAATCCAGCGGCAGCTGGCCTTCACGTGGTTCCCATGGGACGTGATGGAGCCTGCTCGGATCCCCCCGATCCAGGCCTGGGATGGAAAGGGAAAAATCCACATCAGGGGATGCCTCTGTTTTGGAGGAGCTTGACCCCATGGCCAGAGCATGGCTGGAGGGGAGGCAAGGAAGCACTGGCACAGCACCACTATAGACCTTCAGCTCCCGTGCTGATGGATGTGGCACTACCTGGAGACTGCTGATACCAGCTGGATCATGCTGGAGGCACATTTTGGGGCCCTGTCCTCTGGGAGATAACATGGACAACTTGGCTGTTTGTGTTCCCTGTGCAGAAGTGCAGACCCTCACTAGGGCTTTGGGCCAGCTTCATCAGGTATGAGAAGCAGGAGCATCCCAGCTCCCAGTGCTGCCCCTCTCCAAAACTGTCCCAGTCCTGGGCTCTCCCACAGTGGGAAGGGCTCAGAGGACTTTGTGATAAACTGATGTCAGGGAATTTGGGAAGGGACAAAGGCTCTTGGGCAGCAAAGCAGCAGCCCATCAGGCTGTGGAGTGTGCTTCCCACATGGACACACAGCCAAGGAACTTCATTACGGCTCCAAACCCCAAATTCCTCTTTGCAGCATTCCCATTACTACTCCAAGTCACCCATGGGGCACTGGGACACCCCATGTCAGCTGGACCTGCTCCAGGTGATGCAGACACCTGTCTGCAAAGGGCCAGCAGGAGCTCCCTGTCACACCCAGGGCCAAGTCCAACCCTTGAGCAAAGGCAATGGTGGCACATTAACGGCCACCAGCATCCCAGCAAGCTGTGCGTGTCTGGAGTGGTGCAGACCTCACTAACAGGGCAGAGCCCTTTGCAGGGAAGGGAGCTGCATGTGCAGCCCCGAAAGAACAGAGCCCCAGGTTTCCTCTCCTTGCACAGCTTCCTTTTGAGGCCTGCCAGAGAGCAGCAGTTCCTGCAGCACTTCCTCTGGTCCTTGTCACAGCAGCCTGCTCAGTGTCTGGCCTCTTAACCCTTCTCCTGCTGAAGGGTTGGCTCTTCTCCCCATGCTCGGCAGGTGGGTGAGCCAGGTGCCGCAGTGGGAATGGGGAACAGGTCTGGAGCATGAGCAAGAGCCAGAGGGAAGGGTCCCACAATCCTCTATCACCCCACACTGGACCCTCAGTGAGGGGTGTCACCAGCCACATCTGGCCCCCAGCCTCTAGGGGTACACACTGAGGTCCGGCAGAGAGACTGCTGAGCTGGTCCATCCCAGCCCCACAACATCCCTGCATGCTGCCAGGAGCCCCCAGGGGATGGATCCTGCCCACAGCACGCCAGGGCAGCCAGTAAAGATTACAGCACCATCCTGGCTCCATCCCTAAAGCAAGCTGCAATCTTTCAGGGGGGCTCTGCCAGCAGAGGCCTGCAGACCCTCCCTGAAGGGGAGAAGCTTCGCAGATGAGATCCTCCATGTTTGCCCCACGCTTCCTGATCAGGCCAGGTCAAGTGTCTGCCTCAGCTTCTGTAAACAAGCTGCCCTGCTCAGCTGGGGACAGGAGCAGTGCTTCCTGCTGTGACACCTGAGATGGATTTAGAGACAGGATGTCCATCTGCCACCTCCTGCCCTGCAGAGCTGGGTGATGTGGCCTTGCTTGCTGGGGACTTGTTTCATGCCTGGATGGGAAATGCCTTTCGGAGGGGCCACCTCCCGTGTGCCGAGCCCACTGCAGGCTGCCAGATGCAGAGCAGATGTCTTCCCATGCAGCAGGGTGAGAGCACACCGTCCTTTGGTGTCCCACATTGCTCCTCAACACAGGAACCAGCAGTTGTGACAGGGACATCCCTGCATGACACTTGCCATAACCTCCCCCACGGTGGGCATCCCAGCACCCACACTGCACAGATTCGCACCCTGGGCTGGCCGTTGGCAGCAACTCATCTGCACTCTGAGGTTCACAGCCAAATGCTTGGCTGGCTGAGACTGTGAGGACATGCCACCTGCTCTGTAGACACACTGAGCTTGGCACACCATAGAGGTGGTGAGATGCTCAAGGCTGGGCACAATGACAGGGATCATCGCATCTCCTCCTTACAGCTGAAGCTCAGGAGGATGTTTTGGGTGCTTACCAGGTCTGCAGAAGTCTGTGAGCATAGGGCAGGTCTGGCTGGGAGGTTACAGGGAAGGAGAGCAGTGACATCCAAGGGCTGAGAGATATTATTCTGGTGACTTTGGGGCTCCCCACTTTCCAAAGGCAGTATGACACAACAGGTCTTAGCAGCACCACCCGTCCAGCCTGCATCCTCCACGTCTGGCCACATGGCTTCCTGCCCTTGCATGCCACTGCAGCACAGCTGGTAAGCAGAGCAGCCTGCACTAGGTGACTGGCCCATGCTGTTCCTTCCCCATGCAGGACCATCCTCAACAGGGACCCTGCTCCAGTTGGGCCAGCTCCCCATGGGTTGGGAGCCACTGAGGCAGGATCCCACCAGCCACCTCCACCATGTCAGAGCAGCAGCAGCCTTGCTCATGTGGAGATGCTGGATGAAGGGTGTCCAGCTTGGGGAGTCCTTGGAAGGGATAGGTGTCCTGGTGACGTTCCCCGATGTGGATCACCCAGCATGACCCACTCTGACCCAGTATCCCTGCCCTTGCCCTGCCTGATCTGCAGAGGACAGAGATCTGGAGGAGTGCCCTGGCCAAGCTCTACAGCCTTGGGAAGAGCAGGGCAGCACTGCCTGCTGTTGGCACCACGATGCTTGGCATGGTTAGGGCTGGTTATTTGTGGGCCAGAGGCTGGAGCTGATCACCACATGGCTTTGTGCTGCCTGGTGAGACCCACCAGACCTGCCTGACATTGGCAGTGCCAAGGTCTGTAGCTGGCAGGCAGGGTGATGGAGCTCAACACTGTCCTGCAAGGCCTCAGTGCTTCCTCTTTGCCTGCGGAAGTGGGGTGCAGGGAGCAGGGCCCAGCATTTCATGCCGAGGGTGCATGTCTCCCCAGCTGTCACAGACAAGCCAGTGCTGCTGTGGAGGGCTGGGCACCAGTGAGGTACTCAGCCAAGTTGGGATGGCGGGCAGCATGAAGTAGAGCCAGCTGCCTGTGCCTGCCGTGCCCAGCCAGGGTCTCACGGCAGGAGGGGCACAGCTTGGCTCCTTGCCGTCACAGGGATGCCTACTGCATGTCAACAGCACCGGCTGCGCCGGGCAGCTCGCGGCCCCGGACGAGACCTGAGGGCTGCCGCCAGCCCCGTGGCACCGACCCTCTGTCAACACCGGGAAGCTGCGGGTGCCAAGGAGGGGCCGCCCTGGCGACGCTGCCACCCCGCGACTATGCCCCGCGCGGGGAGCCCAGGCACAGCCCCGCCGTACCGGCGGTAGGGCAGCAACGGGACCCAGCGCCGCGCCCTGCCGGGGCCGCCCCACCCCGCCCCGACCCCACCGCCCCCGCACCACTCCCCCGCTACCGGGCGGCGGGGAGCGTCCCGCGGCTCTCACCTCCCTGCGAGGCAGCCGGGCCTCGGTGTGCCGGAACTTGGACGCCTTGAAGCGGTTCATGGTGCTCCGGTTGCACTGCACCCAGCCCAGCCCAGCCCAGCCCCGCCGCTCCGCCCGCCCCGGGGCTGCAAGCCGGCCACGCCCCCGCTTGCTAGCCCCGCCCCTCCGCGCTAGGCACGCCCCCGCTGGACCCTCACCCCACGCGTGTCCGGGGCTGGCGGCGAGTCCCGCAGGGCAGGGTAGCGGCTCCCGGGACCCTGCTCAGAGCCGACCCCGAGCGTTGAAACCTCCCAGTGATGACCATCCTGGGGCATGCAGCCCTCTCACTGCCTCTGGCAGAGATTTGGGGTTACCAGACCCACGGTTGTCACCACCTGCACCTGCAGGCTGTGACTTCTATTGTCACCCAAATGTCCTGCTGGAGACAAGGATGACCTTTCCTTTGGGATCCAAATGGGGATAATGGGAGGTTTCCAGTCCTATGGGCTCAGTCTCCTCATCCCTCCATAGCCACACAGCCAGCATTAGACAGAAGCCTTTCCCACACGCAAAGCTGCAGAAGGGAAGGCTGGATCCGAGCCCACTGAGCCCTCAGGGCCTGGTCACGGTGTTACCCATGCCAGTGCAACTCAGGTGTCCTTCCCTGCCACCCAGGCTGTATGCGTGGTGACAGCAGACAGGATCTGACACATCCCCCTCGCCGCTGCCGCTGCCGTGTGCCTCCCACACAGTGCAGAGCTGAGCTGAGCTGCTGAGGAGCATTGCAAAGCGCCAGCCCTGGTAACGCCAGCGGCAGAGAAACACACTTGGCATGAGCTCTCCTCCTCTATGGAGAAAAGCTCCTACCCTCGGTGCAGGCAGTGTTCTGGCACAGCCATTCCGTGTTCAGAAAAGCCTTTATTGCATAGACTCACAGAATGGGTGGGCTGGAAAAGACCTTTAACTTACAGAGTCAAAACATTAACCCAGCACTGCCAGGTCACCACTAAACCATGGCCCTCAGCACTGCAGCTGCACAGCTCTGAAGCCCCTCCAGGGGTGGGGGCTCCACCACTGCCCTAGGCAGCCTAGGTCAGGCCTTGACTACCCTTTGGGGAAGAAATTATTCCTCATGTCCAACTTCAATGTCTTCTGATGCAACTTGAGGCCATTTTATCCTGTTGCTTGTTCCTTGGGAGAAGGAACCAACCCCTACCTGCCTCCAACCTCCTTTCAGGTAGCTGCAGAGAGCCAGGTGTCCCTGCCCAGACTTGTGCTCTAGACCGTTCACCAGCTTCGTTGCCCTTCTCTGGACCCGTTCCAGCCCCTCAATGTCCTTCTTGGAGTGCGGGGCAGTAGCCTCACCAGCGCTGAGCACAGGGAAACGATCCCTGCCCACGTCCTGCTGGCCATACCATTGCTGCTCCAACGCAGGACGCTGATGGCCTTATTGGCCACCTGAGCTCAGCTACAATTTCCCCACCGAGGCAGAAGAGCCCTCAGAAGGCCCCACACAGGCAACACTGAGCCACTGAGCCCGCCGCAAAGCCGCCGTTTCCCAAGGCGCGGCTGCCGCAGACCCCTCCGGAGACAGGCGTCGTGGAGCCTGGCTGCCCCGCCGGCGGCTGCCCCGCAGGCGGCTGCCCGGGTCGCCGCCGAGCTCCGCGCTCAGCACGGACCTGCCTCAGCTCCCCGGCGCGCCGCGCACAGGCAGCCACGGCGCCCGGCGCCGAGCACTGCGCATGCGCGCTGCGCCGCCCGCCCCCGCCCGCAGCGCGGCCCATGCGCAGCGCTGCCCGCGGACCAAGATGGCGGCCGGGAGCTCGTCGCGCTGCTTCGGGGTGGCCGCCGTCGTGGCCGCCGCCCGCAGCCGCGGCCCTGGGGAGAGGCGGCTGCCGCTCGTCTGGCTCGTCCGGGGACTCAGCCTCCCGCCGCCGCCCCGCGCCGCCGCCGCCCGCCGCCTCCTGCCGCTGTGCGCCGGGCTCTGCGCGGCGGGTGAGGGGGGACGGAGGAGGGGGCAGCGGGCCGGGGCGGGGGGCGGCCAGCCTCGGGCTGGCCTGGCGGGGCCGGGCAGGGGACAGGAGCCTTTTCCCTGTCTTGTTCTTCCTCCTGCCCTTGGCGGCAGCGGCCCGGCCGCCACCCTGGCTCCTCTGCCCTCACAGCGGCCCGTCTGCCCTCCTCTCCCGCAGGGACGAAGCGCGCTGCCGCCGCCGCCGCCTCCTTCCACAGCAGCGCCGGGGCCCGTTCCAAGGAGGACTATTACCAGGTGCTCGGGGTGCCCCGCACCGCCACGCAGAAGGAGATTAAGAAGGCCTACTACCAGGCACGTGTGGCGGCGGGGAGCCCGTCGAGGGGGGGTGGGAGACCGGGGGCTGGGGCCTGCAGCTTCCCCTGTGCAGAGGGTGAACCCCCCTGAGACGGCTTTGCTCTGGAGACAAGGGGAGGGGGCGGTGGGAAAGCTCAGCACATCGGCCTGGGGATCTCCTCAAAAGCATGATTTGCCCGGGCTCTCATCTCAGGTCTCTCTTCAGAAAGCCCTGGGATTGCTGTGATTCCTCACCTTGGCAAGGGAAGGGCAAAACGAATGCTTTTAGTTCCCTAAAATACAGATGGTCTGATGTCAAGCTCTGCCTGCTATGTGAGGTCTGCTAGAGTAAATGATCTCTGTCTCTAATAGTTTGGTTTTTGTTGTGTAGCTGGCAAAGAAATACCACCCAGATACAAACAAGGATGACCCTAAAGCTAAAGAGAAGTTCTCTCAGCTGGCAGAAGCCTACGAGGTAATGTGCAGGGTTTTATTGTAGTGAAGAGGAGGCAGGATTGGAGGGGATGGGGGGAAGCATTTCCTGTAGGCATTCCTTGTGAAATGCTTGGGCATGAGTGCCTCTGTCAACAGGAGATTATTTACCCCCAGCATCTGATTTAGCTGGATGTGTTTTGGGCTCTCTTAAACTGTGCTGTCTTCTGAGCAGGGAGTGACTGGTGTGGATGCTGCAGGCACTACTTAAATAAACAAAAAAACCCTTGTCAGAAGCTACTGGCTGTTGGGAGACAGAAGCAGCTGCCAGTGTGCTGCCCCAGCGCCGTTTCCTCCTGCTCCTCAGCTTGTTCAGAAATCTCCATGTACTCAGCACTGGTTAGGCCACACCTTGAGTCCTGTGTCCAGTTCTGGGCCCCTCAGGTTAAGAAGGACATTGAGACTCTTGAACATGTCCAGAGAAGAGCAATGAGGCTGGGGAGAGGCCTTGAGCACAGCCCTGTGAGGAGAGGCTGAGGGAGCTGGGGTTGTTTAGCCTGGAGAAGAGGAGGCTCAGAGGAGACCTCCTTGCTGTCTACAGCTACCTGAAGGGAGGTTGTAGCCAGGTGGGAGTTGGTCTCTTCTCCCAGGCAACCAGCACCAGAACAAGAGGACACAGTCTCAACCTGCACCAGGGGAAGTTTAGCGAGGAGAAAGTTCTTCCCAGAGAGAGTTGTTGGCCATTGGAATGTGCTGCCCAGGGAGGTGGTAGAGTCACCCTCCCTGGAGGTGCTCAAGAGGGGATTGGACGTGGCACTTGGTGCCATGGTTTAGTAGTCCTGAGGGGTTGGGCTTGATGATCTCTGAGGTCTTTTCCAACCTTACTGATTCTATGATTGCTGTGGGGTTTTCAGATGTACCTCAGCTTTTACACCATGTATTAATGATCCACTGCACAATGCAAGTTACAGATTGGTGAGATCTTGTCATTTTCCTCATGGTGAGCTGAGAGAGAGCAGAGCAGCAGCAGCTTTTCAGTAGTTCAAGTGCTGCTCGTAGCTCGCAGTGATAGGGAGGCTGGAGAATGTGAGCTTGTTCTGGTCATGGCAGGAGCCTGGAATTCTGAGAGATGGGTGACACAGACACAGGCTGCTGAGGTGCTGGGGATCCATCTGTGGTCCTGATGGCACCACTGTTTTGCCTGGCAGGTGCTGAGTGATGAGGTGAAGCGGAAGCAGTACGACGCCTACGGCACGGCGAGCTTCGAAGCTGGCAGCGCCGGCGCTGGTGCCGGTGCCGGGCGGCAGTACTGGAGCAGCGGCCCCTCCATCGACCCGGAGGAGCTGTTCAAGAAGATCTTTGGAGAGTTCTCAGGATCCCCTTTTGGTGACTTTCAGAACGTCTTTGACCAGCCACAGGAGGTAAGAAGTGTGGCTGTTTTCCAGGTAAGATGGAAAATGAAAAGCAGAATGAGAAATGAAAATGAGAACTGCAAGAGAAAAGCTGGGGAGGGACAGCAGCCCGGCGCAGACCGCTCCAGGAGCCAGCTTAAGCAAAGGATTTGCTTCTGGAAGTGGCAGAATGTCTCATTGTGTGGGTAGGAGAGTTACTTCTCCCTAAGATCAAGCCGTAGAGCAAGAGCAAATGGCCTCAAATTGTGCCAGAGGAGGTCTAGGTTGGAGATGAGGAACAATTCCTTCCCTGCAGGAGTGGTCAGGCATTGGAACAGGCTGCCCAGGGAGGCAGTGGAGTCACCATCCCTGGGGGATGCCCAAGGAATGTGTGGCCGTGGCACTTTGGGGTATAGTTTAGTGGGAATGGTGGTGGTGTGTCAGTGGTTGGACTCTCTGATCTTAGAGGGCTTTTCCCACCAGAGCAACTCCCTGATTTTGTCATTCTGTATCATTGCTGAGCTATGTAGCTACATTCGCCACACCTCCAGACAGTTTTCTGGGCTTCAGCTGTTGGAGTTGGTGTTTCCTGACAGCAATTGATGCTGCCCAGCGCTGGCAGCCCTACAGAGGCACCTTTCCTGCTGTATGTCAGTCTACTTGGGGCTGCTTTGATCTACAATGCTACAAACCACAGTATACCTTTGAACCACAAACTGAGCCTTCCAGCCTTGGGTTTGACAGCTTAATTGGCTTCATTTTGCAACTTAATTTGCTTCATTTTGCAGTGGAGCCCATGGTGAAACCAAACCAGTGTGGTGTTCTTTTGTACTGCAGCTAAAAGCTCCTGTGGGCATTGACAGCGCTGGTTTGTATGCTGCCTTTGGATCCCTGCTTGGGATTCAGTGCCTCTGGATTGACTAAAAATGGCCTTTCTGTTATAAACAGAGTTTCCTGTTCTGTGCAGTCACCTTTGCTGATGACTGCCCTTGGTAAGTGAAGAGTTTCTTGAGGAAGAGCAGGTACATCATTGGAACTGAAAGCTTCTCCCCACCTGCTGCTGCCTTCCCATGAAACAAAGGCTTTAGAAGTAGAAAGGGTTTCCCTGAGAGCAGGAACACACTTTGCTTCTATCTTTTCTCCCTTCTTTTCTATTTTAAAATCCAATTTCTGCTGCAACTGCTGTTCAGCCTGATTTAATCGTTATTCCTGTACTGTCTGGCATCCTCCTGTACTCCTTTTTGTTTATACAGGACAGATCACTGCTTCCTTAAGCAGGAAGGGGTCATGCATCCATCCCTTTCTTTCCCTGCAGCTGTATTTGAAGTGGTATTTGATGAGTGCATGAAGAAGAGTGTGACCAGCAGGTCAAGGGAGGTTCTTCTCCCTCTCTGCTCTGCCCCAGTAAGGCCACAGCTGGAGGTCTGGGCTCCCCAGTTGAAGTGAGACAGGGAATTACTGGAGAGAGTCCAGTGCAGGCTGTGGAGATACTGAGGGGCCTGGAACATCTCTGAGGAGGAAAGGCTGAGAGCCCTGGGGCTGTTGAGCCTGGAGAAGAGCAGCCTGAGAAGGGATCTGGTCAATGCTCAGCAAGAGCATAGGGGGCAAGAAGATAGGGTCAGACTCTTGCTAGTGGTGCCCAATGACAGGACAAGGGTCAGTGGGCACATACTGGAACCCAGGAGGTTCCATATGAAGATGAGGAGAAACTTGTTCGGTGTGAGGGTGCTGGAGCTCTGGAGCAGTCTGCTGAAAGAGGTTGTGGAGTCTCCTCTGGAGAGCTTCCAACCCCACCTGGCCATTGTGATCCTGGGCAAGCTGCTGTGGGTGCTCCTGCTTGAGCAGGGGGGTATGGACTGGATGACCTCCAGGTGTTCCTCCCAGCCCTCACCATGCTGGGATTCTGTGATGCTTGGCCTAAACCCCATCACACATCAGCTTTAGATCCTTGTCCTTGTTTCCTCTGCAGTACATCATGGAACTGACATTCACTCAAGCTGCAAAAGGTGTCAACAAGGAGATCGTGGTGAACATCAACGACTCCTGTGAGCGATGCCATGGTAAAGGACACGAGCCTGGCACCAAGTCCCAGCGCTGTCACTACTGCAACGGCACTGGCATGGTAAGTGCCTTTAAAGACACAGGTCCTGCTGTGCCTTGCTTTGTTCAGGCCAGTCAGGCCCTTCCACAGGGACAAACTGTCACTACAGTTACCAGCTTCTGTTGGGTGAGACTGAGTCAACCTGGGCTTGATGTTAGTAGGCATGAGGAAGATTTTCTTTGTGTGGAAGTAATGCCCTGCCCAGCTAAAAGCACTGCCCTTCAGGCCTGATCAGCTGGTGGTGTCCATCCAGCAAACCATGTTTATGTAATGGAACAGTTCTGAAAGGACTTGGACATTAAATGGGATTCTTTGAATTGAGGGGTGAAGGGAGGAGGAAGGTGATAATGACAAGAGAAGATAGCTGAGCCCATAGTAAGCAGTGATTGAGCTTCAGGCTGTCCATTTCCACACATCAAAATGGATGCTGGGTTAACTGGTCTGTGACCTGAACACCTTTCTGTGTAGAGCAGGTGTTGTTGGTCAGAAGAGACTGCAGAGGAGACCTCTTGTCCCTGTTTCCTCCTGTGCCTCAGTCTGGTGGGTGGCTTTCACAGTTCAGGTCACAGCTTGGCCTTGTGACGTTCTGCTGGACACCCTCAATGCTTTGTGCAAGTGGATTGTCCTTGGACTCCTTGAAATAGAGATGTTGAAACAGCCCTGTAAGGAGCTTTGTGCCTGCACTCACATTAAAGCCTAGAGATGGAAAGTTGTTTCCCTTCCCACAAGAGTCACAGCAGTGCTGGTTCTTGGTGGAAGCTGGGATGTGGTGGGGCTCCAGTCTGATCCTGCTTCTTGGGAACAGCATCCTCCTTGGATTTCTGAGCCAGTGCTCTGCTCCACGCCTTGCCGAGGGATACCTCTGCCCTGTTGGGTTCTGTGTGCCATTAGAGGGATCAGTCCCTGTCGGCGTTCTGGGGCAGTGGGAGGCACCAGCTCCTAGTCAGTAGGTCCATGATGTGTGTTTGCCTCCCCAGGAGACCATAAACACCGGCCCCTTCGTGATGCGCTCGACGTGCCGGCGCTGCGGCGGCCGTGGCTCCATCATCACGACGCCGTGCCTCATGTGTCGAGGAACAGGGCAAACCAAGCAGAAGAAGACAGTGATGGTTCCTGTGCCTGCTGGTTAGTGGTGCAGTCTGTTAAATAACCACTTGGCCCACAGCAGGGTGCTGGCCTCCAGAGCGTGGCTGAGGCCTGCCACATATGAACGTGAGACCAGTGTAAGAAGAAGTTCTGTGTCAGAGAAGCTGAGATCAAAGCAGGCTGACAGCTTGGCAGTTGAGGGGGCAGTAATGAGAGGAACTTTCTGGCCTTGGATATAGCTGTCAGCTTTGCCCTTCCTGAGCTAAGGTTTTGGTTCTTAAGTGAAGCCTTCTGAGCAGCTTTCAAAGAGTGAAACTTGAGAGAGGTTTTGTTGCTGTGGATCTTTCATTTGTCCTTGATGAAGCCTGAGGGTAGGGTGGGAATCTGGAAAGCCCTGGCTTAGCTTAGTGCTGATGCCCTTCCTCACCAGAGAGGATGAAATGAATGGTGGGGCTGAGGACTTGCTTCTTTGAGACCACCCTGCATGAAGAGCCTGTCTTTTTCCTGCAGCTTGTGAAGGCTGCCACAGTGTTCCTTAGGATGGGACATGTCCCTGAATAATACTGTAGGGGTTGAAGCAGTGAGCCTGCTTGGGGTGCAGTGGTCACCTCAGAGGTATCAGCCTGTGCTGAATCCTCATTCCCTTGGCCACAGCTCCTGGGGAAGAGTGTTACTCTGCTGCCTGGTCTTGTGCCTTGTCTTCCTGGCTGTGCAGGTCCTGTGGTGGTGGCCAGCTTTTGGGGGTGGCAGGAGCTGTGGGTGTTCAAGTGGATTCTAATGCAAGGTAACATTTCCTCTTTCTTTGCTGGCTGCAGGGGTTGAGGATGGGCAGACAGTTCGGATGCCTGTGGGGAAGAAGGAGATTTTCATTACATTCAGGGTAGGTATTGTCATGTTCTTGGCTGTTCCCAGCATTGAAGTTGGTTTCTTGTTCCCTTCCCAACTGCCTGGAAGGTGCCTGAATGAATGGGGATGGAGCAGGAAGAGCAAGTGATCCCTTGGAACAGCTGAGGGAACATGATCCACCTGAACTTTCTGAGGTGGCAGATGAGCATTGTCACAAGTGGTGTAAGGGTCTGCTTGGCAAGAACCATGCTGCTTGTTCAGGATGAGGCCCTTGCAGTAGCCTGCATCAGAATGCAGAACAGACTCCTGATGCCTTGAGTCTTTGCCTTGGCAATGTGCTTGCCTGGGTGGGAGCAGGGGGGGGCTGCAGGAATGCCCATGAGAGGCTGGCTGGTGCAGTGTCCTTGTGCCCACCCATGAAGTGCTGCTTAGCCATGTTCTGTAGCTGGGGCTCTCTCCTGGAGGTTTTCTGTCACTGGAGTCTCTGGTAAGGAGATTTTTTTTCCCCAGTATCTTTTCTGTGGAGCCAGGAAGGTTTTATTCTCTTGTAGCTCATGAAGGCACTGCAAAGGTGCTTGGCTGCCTCCCTCTCCTCTTCTGGCTTTCCCTTGCTTGGGGTACTGGGCAAGGCAGCGTCTTTTCTGTCTGCAGCATTAGCAGCCACAGGGTTTGGGGAGCTGCTGAGGTAGGGAGCAGACCTCCTCCCCCCTCCTCTGGCTAATTGTGGTTAGGTGTGTTTTCCTGTGAGACTGAGCATTCCCTTCTTAACCCTGCAGTAAAGGGTCTGACTACAGAATCTGATATGTTTTCCTCTGAGGACCTTCGAAGCAGCTTACCAGGAGAATGTTCTGGTGCTGTGCTGACTTCTGGTTGGAACTGCCTGTCTTTCAGGTTCAGAAAAGTTCTGTGTTCAGAAGGAATGGAGCAGATATCCACTCAGACCTCCTCATTTCCATAGCACAGGCTGTTCTGGGCGGCACAGCCAGGTGTCAAGGCTTGTACGAGACAATCAATATCACAGTGAGTACCATGCTGGGGAAGAGCTTGGGCACACATCTGTGTGGGGTGGTAGAGCCTCCTTTGCTGCAGGGGTGCTGCAAAGCTCCTAAGCCTGCCAGCACCACAATCCAGGCTTCTTCAGGACTGAGCATGGGGAGTTTGTGCCCTGCTTGGTCACACCTCCTGCCCTGTTGCTGGGTGGGGACTGGTGGGTTGCTGGACAAATCCTATCCGTGGTCAGACTGTGAGAGGTTCTTCACTTGTTCCTTCTAAAGCTTTCCCATCGTTGCTGACCCTGAGTGTGTCCAGGGGGAGGGATGTACCAGCTTGGCCATCCTACTTGGAAGCTTGCTGGAGAAGCAGTTAATTTTGACACACATGCAGTTACTATCTGAATGGTTAACCAGGAGTAACAGCTGTGACCCCTCTGTGCTAACAGATACCCCCTGGTATTCAGCCAGACCAGAAGATCCGAATGAGTGGGAAAGGCATCCCCAGGGTGAACAGTTATGGCTATGGAGACCACTACATTCACATCAAGGTTAAAGTTCCACAGTAAGTCTCTCTGAAAGCTTGAACTTCTCCAAAAAACCACTGTCCAGGAAGACTTTGTGGAGATCCTTCTCTGAGGTCACCGTTTTCTCACTCTGCTTTTCATTCTCATGCAAGGTGGACTTCATTTTTGTTTAGTAATGCCATTTGGCAGCCCAGCTCTACAAGCCCTGATCCCTGGCACACAGGAGTAGTTCTGCCTCGTGGTGGGTGATTCCATCTGGAGCCTGGAGGCACCAGTGAAAGGTTCCAGCTTTTAACTTCTCTGTGCTCTCACACCTCCAGCCCAAAGGAACCAAACCCCTTGGCAGTTGCTTTTCAGACTGCTTGGCCACTCTTGGCCCCAGTGGGGAAGAAAACTCTTTAACTTGTGTTGCTGTGCTTACCAAGGGAGTTCATTTCCTGAGCTCTGCCTACCAGGTGAGTGTCCTGGTGCAGCTCCACACAGCTCTTCTCAGCACTTGTGAACACTTCAGTTCTTCACTGCAGTTTGGTGACCTTCCTGGTACCTCTCCTCTTGTGCCGGGGTTTGTGCTTTATGGATGGCCCAGTTTAAGAGCACTGTGAGGATCCTTGGCATATTCATCTCATCCTGCAGTAGCTGCCTCTGGTGTGCTGCTGGAGGAGGTTGAGGAGGTCTGTAGGTAGAGCTGTGCCATAACCACCCCCTCTGCTTGGACCTGCAGGAGGCTGACCGACCGCCAGAGAGCTTTAATGATGAGCTACGCCGAGGACGAGGCCGACGTGGACGGCACCGTGAACGGGGTCACGAACACAGCCTCGGGTGAGTGCTGGAGCTGCCCCTGCTCCCTCAGGGAGCTGCCTGCCTGGGCAGAACAGCCAGGGACACCTTCAGCCAGCCTGTCAGCACAACCTGCCTGGCATGGGAATAGCTACAGCATTGTGTTAATAGGCTGCAGCACAAAGCAAGGAGGCAGCCTCTGCCCAGAGAGCTTCACTCCAGTGCTCGCTGGGCAAATCTCCATGAATGGAGAGGGGGTGTTGAGGTTCTAGGGGTGCTGACAGGCTGTAGGGAGTCTTGCTGTGGTGGTGAAAGCCTTCTGCTCCCTGCATCTGCCCCTGCACCACAAGTAACTTGTAGCAGAGGTGGAAAAGAGGTGCTTCAGGCCAGAGCTGATCTGTTGTGGTTCTGCCCACAGTGGGGATGTTTCCCCTGGGAAGCTGAAGGGGAGTGCTAGTGCCAGGGCTGCTCTCTGCATGTTGGGGAACCTGGGTTAGGAATGCTCACTGGTGGTGCATGTTGGCTCCAGCCAGCAGCAGTGTCCTGTGTGATGGGGGGTGTGAGATCCCTGGAGGCTGCTTTCTCAGCTCCAGATGAAATTCTGATTCAGCAGTTATGTGAGCTTGGAGGTACCTGGCACCAGTAGCAGCTAAAGGCAAAATATGGTGGAACAGTGAGGTGAGAGCCTTGTCTTTCACTACTGGGTTTGTCTGTATTGCAACAATGAACTTCTTATAGCCAGATGGATTTTTCTGTGCTTGACACCAGAAAGGGCATCATGGCTGCATAGAGCCAGGCAAAGGTGAGAGTCTTTCAGAGCTGCTGTAGGATCCCAAGGACTCAGGTCCTCACACATGCCAGAGCTCGAGGAATACAGGCAGCAGCCACCAAATACTTAGCAGTGTTCTGCTCCATAACACAGCACTGTCATTGTCACTGAGGATAAGCACTAAAGGTCAGCTTTAGTGCCCAGAACTTTCCTCCCAGCCTTTTTAAGGCATTTCTGTGCCCGGGGAGAACAGCACTCTCCAGCCTGGAAGCAGCAGCATCTGCAGATGAGGAAGCAGCAAGGTGTGATTCAGAGCAGCGCCAGCAGCGTGCAGCACAGAGACAGGCTGTTGCTGGAAGCTGTCCCTGCTCTGGAAGCAGAGTTCCCTGTGTGTCTGGGGGCGGGTCCTGCTACAGGCCTGGGTGTTTCCTGCCATTGCATCAGTCGGAGCCCGCCAGGCAGCGGGGAGGGGCTGGGCTCGGTGCTCTCTGTGTGCAGAGAGAGCTGGAGTAGGATTCAGGGGGCTGGTTAGTGAAGGGTTTGCTGGAGAAAAAGCAGATTAGCAGAGAAGTCTGCCTTGTTCTTGCTGTAGACACCTCTGCAGGGACAAACAACTTCTCAGCACCTGTTTATGCAGGAAAACTCTGCTCCTTGCTGCCCAGAAAGATTCCTTATCTGAGACACTTGGAGCATTTCATTCCAGCCCTGAGTTCATTTTCTCCTCGCTACTGTTGCATTCTTTGACAGTCCATGAAGCAGGCTCCTGGCACGGTTCCACACTGCTTTGCACTGTGAGATCAAGATACTGGAGCAGGTTGCCCAGAGATGTGGCTGAGGCCCCATCCCTGGAGACATTCAAGGTCAAACTTGATGCTGCCCCTGAGCAACCTGATCTAGCTGGAGATATTCTTGCTCTCTGCATGGGGGTTGGACAAGATCACCTCGGAGGGTCCCTCCCAAGCTCATGCATTCTGTGACCACAACAGCACTGTGTAGCAGGAGGAGAGGCTGTTCCAGGGGCCACCACTACACCTTTCCTTTCCTGTGAAGTTGTGGTTGGCTATGATTTTAGTCAGGCTCAATTCCAAGCACTTGTCTCCAAAGCCTGCAGCATCCCTGCCTCAGTTGTGCAGCACAAGAATTCCCTGGCCAGAGGGCTGGGGAGAGGGGAAGGGAAGGGCATTACCTGGGCTCATGGTTGTCTCTTCCACTTCTGGAGTGCCAGTGGTCCAGTACTGTGACTTGCTGCCAGGTGCAGGCAAAACCCCCTGCCTTGACCATTCCCCATCTAAACCGACCCTCTGGTTGGTCACCAGTGCTGGTTCCCAGTGGAGGATGTATCTGACTGCAGCCCTTTGCTGTTTGTGTTCAGGTGGCAGGGCCACGGCTAGTGCTGGCGCAGGCGGGGATAGGCCTGAGGCTGAGGAGAACAAGGAGGGATTCCTCTCCAAACTTAAGAAAATGTTTAGCTCCTGACACCCCATCCGAGGTAGGAGGCCTCTTGTCTTTTCCTGTTGTCTTTCCCCCGTGCTGGGCACGATTTGCACTTCTTGGGAGGTGGAAGCAGCACAAAAGCACAGCATTGCTTCTCACTTAGCCTCAGGCCCTCCAGCCTCGCTGTGAAAAGCCCTAGCTGTCTCCTGTGACCTGCAGCAAAGCACCAGGGACTAGACTGCAGAGTTGCTGCGGCTAAAAAGGCTGGAAGAATGCTGGATAAATCTTCAGGGTGGTAGTTGGCTTCCCCTTCTTTGTCCACTCCCTGTCTGTGCCAGTTTCAAAGCACTTGAGAGTGTTCCTGTTAGCTGGTAAAGCTGGGACAGGGCTGTTTTGCCAGCACAGAGCCTCTGATGCTGGTACCCTTAGCCTGGACTTGTCCCCACCAGTCTTAAAGCACCAGGAGGGAATCAGTAAAGCACAGCCAAGCCCCTGTCACAGGAACCAGCACGGTGTGCTGTTGGTGTAGGCTGCTGTGAGGGAGTGCTGCAGGCTGGTAGCAGTCACTGGTGTCCTGGACTGCAGGGGCTCAGCTTTCTGCAGGCTCCCAGCTTGTCTGTGCTGCATGGCTGACAGAGTGTGGTGGCAGGGCAGGTGGGGAGGCACTCTCTTAGGCCAGTTCTGTCAGGAAACAGGAAGTTTCTTGCTTGCTTCAACCACAGGGAAGCGTTCTACTGGAAACTAAGAGCCAGCAGCAGCTCGTCTGTGCAGCCCAGAGTGAACTTTTCTGGCAGCAGGCTCTGGAGAGCAAAGGACAGCAGGCAGCAGCAGAGGGAGAATCCTGCTGGAGAGGCTAAAACCACTGAGGCACCACCAAACCAAACCCATCCACCAGCCTAGGAAATGGTAATGAAGGAGAATGGCAGGAGTGTGGCTCTCTGGAGGCTGCTTCCCAAGTCCCTGCCGCTGCTGGAAGCTTTATTTGGTAAAAGTTGAAATGTAGAGTCCAAAGCAGTGGGAATGTGAAATAAAAGTGGCCTGGAGCAGAGCAGTTTGCTGTGTGGAGTCCTGCAGCTGTCTGCTGCTTGCTCAGGTGCCCTTCTGAATGTAGATGTGCTGGGTGCATGTGTCAGCAGGGAGCTCCCAGGGGAGTGGTGGGTGGGCGAGGGTTAACCTTGGATTCACCCAGCCCTCCCACACATCTTGGAAGGGGAGTGGGAGGTCTCTCTGGGGCTGGGACTCCTTGCAGCCCGGCACTGCAGGCTCTGTACTCCTGCTGAGTCGCTGCCCAGAGAGCAGCCCCGGAAGCTGTGCTTTGCCTCAGGTCTCCCTCCCCCCAGACTTAACTACTTAGTTACCACACAGCTGCTGTTGTCGCTTCTGACTGGGTACAAGATCAGCACCAAGCCCTGTGCCAGTTTGGGACAAAGTCTTTTATTAGCTTACCACAACACCCATAGCATAAAGGATTGGTCAGAGTTCCTACATGTGAGAGCAAAGTGGTTCCCTCCAGGCGGAGTGGAGCTCTCGCAGTGAGTGTGTTCGTGCTTCCTGCAGCCTCTGCTGCTGGTAGTGCTGCTCTGCAGGTACCACCAGCCCACCTCCTAAGTGACCAGTTGAAGCAGGACCTGGTGCAGGCTTGACCTTCTTGATTTGCTGAAATAAAGCACGTGTTGCCTCCTGATTAAAGCTGTCTGTAAAGTGATTCTGTATCCATGTAAATAAGATTGACTTCATAAAGCTATTTAACACCTGCTGTGCCTCCCTGCCTTGTCTCTCGCCCCCTGCCCCTCCCCAGTGACAAGAACAAAGGTCTGCTCTTGGACAAGGAGAGGGCCACACGTCCTGAGCCTCTCTGATGGACATGAAGCCAAATCCCAGTGCTCTCCCCAGAGCAGACCCCTAAGCATCTGGTGGTGAGTGGAAGGAGCTGTGTCAGCAAGTGCTAAATCCTAAGGTTGGAACAGGCCTTGGAGCAACCTGGTCTAGTGAAAAGTGTTCCTGGACTACATGATCTGTAAGGTCCCTCCTAACCCAAAGCAAACAATTCTGTGACAGTCTTGAAAAGGCTTAACTCACAGGGCAGCAACTCAGTGTAGCTGTAAGAGCCCAAAGGCCAGGCCAAAACTGACTGGATTAGGCTGAGCTTTCATGTTTCACAGCAGAGAAGCCTCTCCACATTTCCTGTGTGCTCCATCTCCAGGCACACTGCTCTGCTGTGGTGCCTGAAACTGGCCCAGGGGAAAACCCTAGTGTGCCTCTTTGCCTAGGAGCCTGCACCAGTTGTGGAATGGCCCTGGGTGCCTGCAGACAGAGCCCTGCACTTTGGGGCCCAGGGGTACCCAGCATCCTGCCCACCCAATGGTGCTGCACGCTCAGAGCTGCCTGGGAAAGAGGTGATCCTAGAAACCAAGCCCCCACCACCACCCTGCAGCATGAAAACACCTGGAATTGCCAAGCAAACACCTTCCCTGAAGGAGGTGTGAAGGTAGAGAGAGCTGCTCCCCCCCTGCCTGCAGCTGTGCAAGCAGTGGTGCCCTTGGTCGAGTGCTGGTCTAGTCTCAGCCAAGCCTCAGGAGATTGCTGGTGCACTTCCATGGCCAGAGCTCTTCCCAGCGCCCAGGGTCAGACCTTCACCAGCCACGTGGCTTGGCACAGCTCACCTTGGTGCTGCACAGGCTTGGGAGGAAGAGGAGGGAGGGAAGGCTCAGAAGGCAGCCTTGTTGTCCACCACCCACTGGGGGAAGGTGCGGGCCCTGGGGTTGAGTTTCATGGTCAGGGCCACGTTGCGGTCTGGCTTCAGCGCGTAGAAGCGGAACATGGCGGCCAGCTCCTTGGCCCCTGGGGAGCCAGGCCTCTCATACTCCTCTGGTGACATCTGCAAGAAAGACTTTGGGTGAAGAACTGTTCCCAAGGGGAGAGGCTGCTGAGGCCTTTCCCTCGTTCATGTCTGCCAGGTGCAGTGAGGGAAGGCATCAAGCTGGGGGTGGGGAAGGCATCAAGCTGGGGGTGGGGAAGGCATCAAGCTGGGGGTGGGGAAGGCATCAAGCTGGGGGTGGGGAAGGCATCAAGCTGGGGGTGGGGAAGGCATCAAGCTGGGGGTGGGGAAGGCATCAAGCTGGGGGTGGGGAAGGCATCAAGCTGGGGGTGGGGAAGCCATACCACACAGATGCTGAAGAGCTTGGTCTGAGCCAGCCACAGCCATGGCAGAGCAGTGCCACTGAGCACCCTACAGCCCAGCCTGCCTTGGACCAGCACCCAGCTCTGGTGCACAGCTGGCCTGGGCACAGCCTTGGGCATGCACCCTGCTCTCCCACACTGGCCTAGAGCAGCTATGAGGGAGCCTTTCCCTGCAGCAAGGCACAGGCTCTGGCTGAGGGGTTCTAGAACCAAGCTGGGTGGACTGGAAAAGCTCTGGAGAGACTGAGGAGCCCAGGCTGCTCTAGCACCCACCCTGCCTGGATCAAAGGGTGGATCTCTGTGCTTCTGCACTATGCTGGAGCTTGGGGAAAAGAGCTTGTTTGTCACTGGGAGAGCAGAGCCTTTGGAGAGCAGCAGAGGTGCTTTGGTTCTGCTGAAATGTACTTTGTTCTCTGAGCTCTCCAGAGAGCCACGGCAACACCCAGCAGCAGTATCAACTGCCCGAGGGGAGCAGCACAACCAAGAAACAGAAGGAAGTCCTGAGGGACAAAGCAGCAGCACTGTAATGGTGACACAGCAAAGCCCTCAGGGAGGGCACCAAGCAGAGACCTGTTCTGCAGGTGCCTGCCAGGTGCTCTTCTGGAGTCCTCCCACTTCAGTTATCCCTCAGAGCCAGGCACGGACCTGCCCGGACACACCTGCACACTCCAGGGGCAGGAGTGCTCCAGGGTCAATAGCAACAAAGCAGTGTTAGTGCCACCTCAGACCATCACACCCCCCACAAGGGATGCTGCCTACCTTGCTGGCTTCCACTGTCTTTCCTGTCTGCTGGGAGAGGACAGCGGCATACTCCGCCTCGGTCAGCTTGCCAGTGCTCAGCCCAATCACCTGCCCTATGTACTCCTCTGGGGCCTTCAGCAGGGAAAGCACAACAGGCCCAAGGTCCTCCACTGCCATCCCATCCATGGGGACGTCCCCCATGGGCAGTGCTGTGTGGGAGAGATGGATCCTGGTCAGCCCAGTGGGAAGCACGGCAGGAGCTTTCAGCATCCAGCCTCTGAACACAAGGTGAGGAAGAGCCCAGAGCACCCACCACACCATGATACAGCTGCAGCCCCACCTCTGACCTCCAACATCCCAACTCCCTGCAGCTGGGGTGTGCAGAGGCCCTCTGGGATCTGCAGAGCAGCCCTCAGCACCAGAAACAGGACCAGGCTCTCATTTATTTCTTGCAGGCCACCAAAGAGGTCTGAAGGACCATAATACAGCTGCACTGTGGTTAAGCTGGCACAGGCCTCTTATCCCCACCAGTCTGCAGCCATGCTGCTTCCTCCACCTCTCAGTGACCCTCTGCACAGTGGGAGCAGGTGAGAACTACCTGGTGAGCAAGAGGTCCCCTCTTACCCAGGACAAAGGAATCTCCCTGGGCGGCCTTCTGCGGCTTGAAGATAGAGAGGAAGTTCTCGAAGTAGAACGGCAGCCGGACGGTGGTGGTGGGAACACCAATCTTCTGGAAGTACTCCTGCACCACACCTTTGCCATCAAAGTGGGGCACCTCCAGCTGGCCCCCTGTCAGCTGCTTCACGTTCTCCAGGCCACTGTACACGACGTGGTGCAGACCCAGGCGCTTCGACAAGTCGGCAAGACGCTTCCCCTGGGCACGGGGTGAAGCCAGCCATGAAGAGGGGAATGGGACACGTGGGGGGGCTCTCATCACCACCACACCCTCCCCTTCCCCTTCACTGCACTGGGCAGGAGGGCATGATCCAGCATGCAGCAGCTGAGCAAGCTCCTCTGGCATGAGCCCTCAGCTGGAACCAGGGCTAAGCAGACCCAGCCCAGGTGGAGCCGAGTCCTGTCCTTACACCACCCCGTGTCAGAAAGGCCACACAGCTTTGCTGCCAGCTCCTTGCCAGATGCACAAACACCATCCCTAAACATCTGCAGGGACCAACATACCTGCCCTAACGTATCTTATCTTTGCTTGCTGCCATTCAGGTGTGGCCAGTGTGCCACCCAGGGCAATCTCGTGACCACCACCCTTGTGGTTTCTGATACCACAGTACATTTCGGCCCCAAAGCTGCAAGTGCAGAGAGCTACAGGACTGCAGGCAGCAATGGTGCTGGATCTGCAGGACTGAGTCTTCCCACTCCTGCTACTGACTCCTGGGTAGTGCTCTGTCACACCAAGTCTCCAGGCACTTAACAACTCCCTGAGGCACCGGTTCCTAGAGCCCTGCAACTGTGAGGGAATAAATTTTCCCTTTGTAAGAACTGGGACCTGGTTTATTTGCAAGGCCTCAGGACTTTTCTGGACTAGCCACTTCATTGTCAGGGCTTCCTTCGAGCTGTCCCAGGACACCAGGAACCACAGGGCTGTCCCTCGCTCCCTGCTGCCCAGACCACTGCACATGTAGTCCCGGTTAAAGAAGCTCTGGTACCTGGCTGATTTCCTTCTCTTCACTGCAGTGCTCCCAGAAGTTGGTTAGAATGAAAGCTCCATAGGCGCCTGCCAAGGCCAGCTCCAAGGATGGTTCATCATCCTGATCTGCCTTCACCACCTCAGCTCCCTTCTGCTTCAGCTTCTTAGCCTCCTTCTTCATGGGGCTCCTTGTCACTGCCCGGACCCTGAAGGTTCCATCTTCCAGCAGAGCCTGGGCCACGGAGCCCCCCTGAGCTCCTGCAGGTGCAGAGCCCCGTTAGGAGCCTGGGCTCCACACGGGGCTGTGCTGATGAAGGGAGCTGGGGGTGCGAGGTGGAGCAGTCTGACCCTGCACTGTGACACAAGGACCAAGTCGCTCCATCCCATCTTCCCAACTATGAGGGGCCGGGCCTTTCCCCGGGCACTCACCGGTTGCTCCGAACACCACGATCAGTTTTTTCTCAGCCATGAGGCAGCGCGGGCGGTCCCGGGGCTCTGCCAGGGCGACAAGGAGAGAAGTCAGGCAGGGCCTGGCTCGGCCGTGGCTCAACCCAGCTTAAGAGGGCTTCCCCGGGCACGGGAGGAAGGACCGAGCAGGGACGGCTGCGGGGGCCCGACGCAGCCATCGAGCAGAAGCCAGGGACAGACCCCCGCAGAGGGACGAGCGGCGTCGCGGGTCTCCTCACCACGGTCCGGCTCTGTCCGGTTCCAATCGGCTTGGTTCGGCTGGACACGACTGCGCTCGGCTCAGCTGCGCTCGGTTGGATCCGGTGCCGTTCAACACCCCTCAGCGCCGCTCGTCTCCACCCGCCGCCGCTCGGCCATATCGGTCTGGGCGGACCTTGCCTGTCCATCGCGCCGCCCGGCCCCGCCCCCCCCCGCAGCCCCCAACCAATGGCCAGCCTCCGCCCCCTTGCCCGGCCCCGCCCCCGGCCCCGCCGGTCCATGCCGAGGGCAGTGCTCCGCCGCTGCCTCGCCCGGGCGCCCCCGGGCAACGCTTCAGAGCAACGCAGCTAAGACCTAGCCCTTTACTTCAGCTGAGAACCTGCAGCGTTTCACTGTGTGCTGTTGGGACCGCTCAGTTTCTGTCAAAGTAAGCTGCGATCACTCCGATGTTCTGTAGGACCTCAGTGAGTATGCAGTCTTCACCTCAGCCCACATGTAGGCTGCTGGCTAAGATATTCCAGTGAGGAAAGCCACCAGAAACACAGACTGGACAGGGCTAGCTGGAGTCAAGCAGGAGACAGGTGATGTTTCCTCAGCACTTAACAAACAGCCACCTGACCCATCCAACCCAGCCTCAGTACCTACAGCCTCTCAAACATGACCATCAAGGGAAGGTTGTAGAGTACTTCAGGTAGTACTCAGGTGTCTGACAGCACTGGGCTGAAGCTACACAATGCAGGCCCAGGCTTCAAAGAGCTGCTCAGCTCTGCCCTCAGAGACCACGACTGCCCTCCCCTAAGCCCAGCAGTAACTCACCATTCCTAGCTAAGAACAGTCACTCGCTTGGAGGGGAGGACATAATCTCATGCAGGACTCCTCAATTCTCAGCACTGACAGCCCAGGTATGTATGACAGGTCTGAGGATCTTTATTTCACAGTTATCAATGGCTAGAGGGATGAGTTACATATTGTAGCATCCACAGGTATGCAGCAAATTGTAGTTAACAACATGGTACTCACTTTGGATTCAGTAATAGGATGCGAGACTGCCCAGCTGTGCTCAAGTTACAGAGGCTACTCCAAAGGCTGGCAGTGACAACAAAATACTAAATCTGGGACAAAACAAAATTGGCCCAGCTAGGGCTTAGGAATAAAATCAAAATATTATCACATTGATGCCAGGGGAAAAAAAACCAAATGAGTTCAGACAGCAGCAAGTAAAGGGGAATCAATACCATGGTCAGGAAAGGGCAAGTCATAGCCACAGCTGGAGCACAACACAGCAACATCTTTCACTACATGGAGCAACACACCCTACACTTCCTGTGGTGTTTGATTAATCCATCTGCATCTCTTCCCAGCCAGCTCACACTGCAGCAGTTAGTTACAGCACTGCGTGCAAACAGCTGCTGAGAGTAGCCCACAGCTCCACATCCTTGTAATGGACTAGTGTAATCCATCTGAGGCTTGGAAGGTGTAAAATAAACAGAGGTGGAAGTTCTTTCACACCATTGCTTGGTGCCCTGCTTAGCAGCAGTCCTGGACAAGGCTACTCAAGTTGTGTCTCTGGATACGCTGACACTGCCTCAGGGAGGGTCATGCCATAGTGAACCACAGAACTCCCCAGGCTTACTTGGACTTAGCTGGCATGTTGAAAACAGAGAGACACTGGAAGTACTGTAAAGGCTTGGATACTCCAAAGAGAATTAGTATGGTCTGTAGTTCCAGTAGCTGGAGAAGACCGAGATCTAGAAAGCAAAAAAGCAGCAGGTAAGTTCCTGTATCCCCTGGGCCACAGAAGAAAGAACACAGATGAAGTGTGCATAAAGGCTGAACCTCACAGCATTACCCTCTCCAGCACTGCACTGCAGAAGAGGAATTTACTGCTATTGGCATTTAAGAGGCTTGGACCTCGAAGTTATTTGCTCAAGGTGGCAGCCAGGTGAGCTGCAGAGCTGGGATGGAAACACTAGCCTACTGGAATCCAGTTTGTTGAAGTCTCCATGCCTCCTCTGCAGCACCCTGGCATTTCCTTGCTTCCAGCTCATGACTGGGAACACAGAAATGTCTGCCTGCTCCTCTCCACCTAGTCAGCAGTTGAGCAAAGACATCTGCCACACTACCACACATCATCCCATCTGGCTGGCTACCAGGCAGTGCCAGTCAGCCCTCTGGCTCCAGAACTCGAGTGACTCCACTGCTTGTTTTCAGTTTATACCCAGGTTGTACAGAGTAACATCACATCAGGTTTTTAGGAGGTCTGAGTTAAAACCCAAGCTCCTTCTCCAAGGCCATTACCTTGTCCTTCAGCTGCTGGCAAAGCTGCAGTGACACTGTGAAGAAGACAAGGGCATCGTTTAACCACGGGACAACACATTCCACCTTGTGGACGTGGCTGACTTCATACCTCTGGCTGCCAAACTCACTGGAGTGGGGAGAAAAGCAGAGCACAGCTTTGCACACAACAGCACAGAACACAGAACTCCTCCACTCTCACAGATGATGATGATTTCTCCTACATCTAAAACAGTACCTGGCAAAGCTACAGCATGCAGTCTGACCAGATCTAGAGTGAAGCTGAATCTAACAGGGTTAAGGCAGTCACTTCACGGCTTTCCAGAGGGGCACAAAGGCAGGAAATGCAGGTGGCAATTTTGATTTGACAGCTCTCCCCTCCAGACAAGCTCAGGGCTCTGTATGGGTGGGCTGTACCCTGAAAAGTCACATCTCTGGGCCTCTGTGATCAAGTCATTCAAGAAACACTCTCATGGACACCTATGCATTCACAGACACAGCAAGTGACTCAGCCCAGCTTCTGCACTTAACAGATCCCACAACCAAAACAGTGGAAAGCCACTTGGAGCTTTTCCTCAGCATACTCCTTAGAGTGACTGTACTTACAACATGGCTCCAGGGTTGTGTAAGATGGACCCTCCAGCAGGCTTGAAGTTCTAGAGGAGAAGAAAAAGGTCATTAGGATTTTGACACAGCAATGAAACTGCTTAGGAGAAGGTTTGCTCCTTCAGCAGCCTGATGTCAAGAACTGCATACACTGCATCTGCCTGAACTCTCCATTCTCACTGTGGGATCCATCTCATTTGATCTCTTCCTGCACCTTCACCAAAAATAAAATTCTACACAGGGCTTGAGTCCAAATTTTAGCACCACAGCAACAAGATGAGAAGATCCAGAATTCACACCCAAGGCAGATTTTAGGAGAAACACCTCTGTGGAAGGACTGCACTGCATAAAGCTCCAGAGTTAAACTCTGATTTTACAGGACATTGAGCTGACCCAAATGCAACAGGTGAAACAGAAAGGCACCTATCAAAACTCCACTCAGAAAACCCAAGACACTACTTTGATGTCAACTGGATGAACACAGTTATGGCCTTCCAAAATCATGCTAAATTATCACATTACTTGGCAAAAAGTAGTTACTGGCTGTCTCTGGGGCACTGGTACTTCCTTCTGGGCTTACTGGCTATGCTGCAGGCTAGATTTGAAGGCAGTGTTCTGTCTGCAGCAGATCTAAATACAGACACTTATCACCAGGTGCAGTCATTTCTGCATTACCTTATGCACAGAACACTGCACCACACAGCAGTGCAACATCCTCCTCCCAGTGGGACACAGAGAGGGGTAAATAAAGGGGGCATCACCTTGGTTGTGCTGGGCTGCAGCACGTGGAGCTGGTAGACAGTCAGGCACAGCTTATTCAGGTTAATGTAGAAATTCACAAGGATGTCTGGAGGCAGAGCAGGGGTGAACATTTTCTGGTGAGAAAACAAGCAGTTTGTCAGTGAAAGGACCACAATGTCTAATGCTAGCAAACTACTGCCTTTTTCTAAGCCATACTGAGAAGGATGTGAAGACTGAGCAGCTCGCAGGCAATGGTTGTTCCTCTTGCTGCACTTGATCAGATGGTGTGTGTATGTAACAGTGACAAGAGGATGGAGTCACCCTCAAAAGAGTGAGTTATCCCTGGACAAGACTCCTGGGTAGATATCAGAACCAGAGTCCTCAAGTTCAAGCCATCTGCTTACCCACAGGAAGATCCAGAGCAGCCAGAAGTGCTTAGGGTGTGCACTTAACTTCAGTTCCCTATTTCTGCCTCAACAGACACTTCAGAAACCCACTTTCCCCAGGATGCAGCACAATATCCAACTGTTGCATGCTGCAAGACTGCATGGTGGCACCACATACTTACAGTGAGACCACCAGAGGCAATCTCTGGCAGAGTCAGAGTGGCTGGAGTGGTGAGCCGATTTCGGGCTCTTGAGAGCTGCAACATCACAGCATCCATGAGCTGCAAGACAATGTACAGTGCACTGCTGAGTGGCAGTCCCTGGAGAGCTCTGGACAGGGTGCTGCAGAATCCTACAGCCTTTTCAAAGTGTCACACCAACCAACATCACCCCCACCCCCTTGCCCCCCACCGAAATGCAGTGACTGCTTGGGAAGGGGTGGCTCCCACATCCCTGCATTTTCACTGTTAGCATCAGGCCAGGATTGTTTAACAGCAGGGACTGAAGAGAGAGCAGCTGTTCATTAGAAGACTAAGAGAAGAACATGAGATCAGTTACTGATGCTACAGAAGTATTGACAAACTCCTCATCAGCTCCTCTGCAGAGCAGCCATTAAGGAAACCCAACAAGCTGCACCCTACTTCTCTCCATTCCCCTGTCACAGGTACAAGGACTGTTGAAGGGGCTCCCTGCTGCTCACAACCACCTGAGCTAAGGCACGAGAGATCAGCTCCTTGTGAGCCCAGCCCTGCCAGAACCCACAGCTCAAAGGCTCCATTCAGACAGACTTCCAGAAAAATGTGGGAAGCAACACTTGTCTGTAATGGAGCTCATGGCTAAGATGAAGGCATTTTATACTGTGACTAATTTCTCCATCCCACTTCCACTCAAAGGTAAAAAACAAGCAGTTTTATTACCTAGCTGCTTCCTACTAGCAGCCCTTGCCCATGGGCAGACTAAAAAGGTTTAGCTTTCTCATGTTTGATGTTCTAAGGAGGAAGCTGAACCTCTGGTAGCTCAAGGAAGCATTTCCAGGCAGAGGGCTGGGCCTTACTGCCATGCAGCAGCTGGTCTGCATGGGACCCATCAACTGCTACAAGAAAGGCAGAAAGCCACTTTCAAATCATCAGCAAATCACAAGTACTAACTAATCTTGTGTTTCCTCTCTCCCCAAAAGCACTGACAGAGGGGGAAGAGCATGAGCTGTGTAACCATCCAGTAAGGATGATAACATAACTGCTGTGCAGCAGGGCAGGACTGCTCTGACCACCATCCAGCATGCTGGAGGGGTGGACTCAATGATCTTTCAAGGTCTCTTTAAACCCTAACCTTCTCTACAGCCCTGTTAATGGTGCTGAGCTGCTACAGTTGCACAGCCAGTGTGAGGTCACAGGATATTCCACACAGGTACAACTAGGAAGAGCTGGGGAGTCCATTTCCAAGACAGTAATTAACTGTGCTTAAAACAACAAATGGAGGGAAGACAAATGGATGTTCCTACCCCAGCAAAGAGGGGTAGGTTCTCCTTACCTTGAGAACCTCTGAGCCTGTTTTGAACTGGTAGTTTACATCTCTGTTCATAAGCAGGTAAATGGCCTTGTTGACATGGTTTCTAGCATCCTGGATCTGCAAAGGTATAAAAGCAGCCCTGTTAAAGAAAGGCTCTCTGCAATATGCACTAGGAAATGGAGGCTTCCCTGAGTATCTTGCTTGCTTTAAGCAAATGCTGGCTTCTCCAGTTATGGAATTGTTTCAGTTGGAAAAGCCCTCTGAGATCCTCCAGTCCAACCATCAACCCAACACCATGCCCATTTTTAATTCAGACAGGCCAAAGAACTCCACATAGTCACTGGAAACTGCACTCAATACCAAATGCACTGATCACCCAGAAAAATCTTGAGTCATGGCAGAGTGAAGCACCTGGAATGCTTCTTTTCTACTCAGCTATGACAAAGCAACTGTGGAAAACTATGTCCTGAGGATCAGGCACCAGACCAGGTGCTGAAACCAGCTATCTGCCAGCAAAATGGTGGCCAAGACATTCAATGTCCTGGACAGGCACACCCCTTTAACTCCTTAATTGAGGGGAAGCAGCTATGCTACAAGAGCACAATGCAGTGAGGTTTGTTGTCAGCATGCAAGAGAATGAGAGCAAACTACTCAAAACATCTGAGGTTGCTCTGCCCTGTTAGCCTGGGGTTTGCAGCAGGCCCAAGGCCAGTGCACAAGGCAACCCTTTTAAAGGATTGTGCTGGCAGCCCACTGGTGTTTCAGAAGCAGGAAGAACCAAACACTCTCTCCTAGCATCATAACTGAATTTAATTGCCTCCCTTAGCTTCCACCATTGGAGTTGAGGTAGGATGGCCACAGCCTTCTCTTTCACAAAGTGAAGGACCACAGCTGCTGCTGGGGGGGTGTATGCTAGAGGAGTAGGCATCCAGAGTGAAGAGTACCTGCTGCAGCTTCCACTGCTTGTCTTCCCGGAATGCAAAGTGCAGGAGCTGGTTATTTCTGGGCATCTTCAGATTAACATCCTTGAAGAAAGAAACCAACATGTGAGAGCAAGCACTCTCCATATGCAGAATACAGAGACTGCAAGTCCCACTCCATTCTGTCTCTCATCCTGGTGAGTTGCTTTCAGCAGTCATTAGAATAGAATAGAATTAACCAGGTTGGAAGAGACCTTTGAGATCATCGAGTCCAACCTATCACCCAACACCATCTAATCAGCTAAACCATGGCACCAAGCATCCCATCCAGGCTCTTCCTAAACACCTCCAATGATGGTGACTCCACCACCTCCCCAGGCAGCACATTCCAATGGCCAATCACTCTCTCTGTGCAGAACTTCTTCCTAACCTCCAGCCCAAACCTCCCCTGGCGCAGCCTGAGACTGTGTCCTCCCGTTCTAGCACTGGCCGTCTGGGAGAAGAGATCAACCCCCACCCGTCTACAACCCCCCTTCATGCACTTGTAGAGAGCAAGAAGGTCTCCCCTGAGCCTCCTCCTCTCCAGGCCAAGCAACCCCAGCTCCCTCAGCCTCTCCCCACAGGGCTGTGCTCCAAACCCCTCCCCAGTCCTGGCATGGCCAGACTCTCAGTCCTCCTACAGGCACATGCTAATACAAAGGATAAGCTGAAAGGCATTCAGTGAACTGAAATCCAGGCAGGACATGACCTCATCTCAGAAGGCCCCCAGGAAAGTTTGTTATTGCATAACAGAGGTATTCAAGGAAAGAAATCCCCATGGAAGTCAACTCCACCACACACCACAAAGTAGTGAGGGATGGGTTAGATGATGGATCTTGACAGATTTCAACAGTGGCTGACAAAGATCACAGATCACTGGTACGGCCTAAGGATGACTTCTCCCTCAAGGTCATTCAAGTATAACAAGGATGATTCCCACCCCTTGATTGCAGTACAAAGCAAGAACCACCACAAGTACTCACAGCTTGACACAGGGCATCTCCCTGCAGTGTCAACACACCTTTCACCTGGTCTGTGCTGCAATGAGAAGAAAGATCTGGGCAACAGAAGCCACAAGAGTCACCTATCAAAACTGCCAACTCCACACAGCCCCTCCCTGTCCTATGCAGCTACCCAAGCTGCTCCCAAGCTGCTCTCCTGCCAGGTGAACTCTACACACTTTCAAGTAGCCAGCACTTGGCCCATGATCATTTGCTGCCATATTCTTTATGAGCCACCTCCCCCTAACTACCCTGCTCAAACATTACATCCATTTCTGACCTCAAGCCTCATGTTTCCCCTAACAACCACCTGTTTGTCATTACAGACAGCTCTGGCAGGCACAAACACAAGATATTAGATGAATTACTGACATTGGGGTGCTACATGGGAGTGACAAGCAACAAACCCCACTCTGCCTCTCTCCTCCTCCCCCAGCAGGAGAAAGACAGACTAAATAGATTAAAAACCCCACAAAAGCCTTTAAGAAGTCCTGCAGGATGGCTCACATTAGCAGTGGGAGGAGACTGAAGCACCTGAGCCTTCAAGGACTCAGCCATCTTCACATTTCAATACAGTAGAGACTCATTAGATCAGCATTTTTTAAGGTCCATTTTGCAGTAACACTGAATAAAAATGAGAATCAGCTTTAAGACTAAGATCTGAGTAAGGCAGCTGCCAAAGCCACTACAGCATCGTTGCACCATTCCATGAAATGATCACCAGGCTGTTTCTAAGGACTAAAGACCTTTGCAACAAGCTTGGGACTTCTGCCAGAGTGCAGCCCCCCTGACCAAAGCCTGTGCTGAAGATCAAAAAGTGGACAGCTACGTCAGAACTGCACTTCTATAGCACCTTCTGCAGAGGTCTCAGCTTGCTCTTTGTGAAGCAGATTTATTATTGCTATTTCAGGGAGATTAAAGCAAAGCCACAGCCAGAGTCAGAAGCTAAGCCAATGCAGAATTCAAGTCAGTCTTGCACTGACAACTCCCTGCATGCAGAATCAGTGCAATGTCCCTTGGCAGAGGTGCCAAGAGCAGCATGCTGATGCACCACACTGGTGTGTGGGCAGGAATCAATGGTTACAGATATCAGGAGGAAATGGCACAGCTCTGACTAAGGCAGCCCCTGGAGCACAGCCACAGAATGTTACATTAATCTGCCACCAGAGTGTCTGTTTCCCTTAAGGTGACATCCCCTATTAAAGAAACCCCCTTTACCCTGGGGGGCTACTACACTGCTGTAGTGACCTTTGCCACGGGTGCCCCAGGAACCCTTTGCCCCAGCAGGAGGCCTCAGCACCAACGCAGGCACTACTGGAGCGGGAGCCACAGCCCACGCCAGGGTGGCCTGGCAGAGCACCAGCAACCCCCTGATCACCACCCACCACTTACCCTGAGGTGCTCAGCACAAAGTTCTCCTGCTTGACAGCTCCTCCTGAGCCACTGGTGGGCAGGGCGAAGCGGTGAGAGGCCTCCTACCCAAGAGAGGACATAGTGAGTGCTGGGTTGACCACCTAGGTCCAGTGCACCACGAGCCAGAAATGAAGTGAGAGCAGAAACACAGATGCTGGCAAGCAGCCAGAATGGTCACCTTTGCAAGCCTCCTGCAGCCCATCTAGCAGAGCACATCAACACTCCTGCAGGACAGGCTCAGTCCATGCCGCTCATGGCAAAGGGCATTGCTCCAGCACCACACTCCAGAACCAGGGCAGGTGACTGGTGCCAGAGGGGTTGCAAGCAGGCTGGAGCAGCAGCACAGCCCAGCCCTGCATGCCCTTGGGCAATGCAGTGCTGCCCCTTACACAGTGCACTGCCATGAGCTGAACAGCAGGCCCCTTACCCACATGGGAAGTCTGGAATGGAAACCAGCTCCTGACTGGTTCTAGGGGATGGTCTTTGGTCATGCTTCACCCTTAAGGCTGTAACAAACTCTTTAAACCCAGATACTATGAATACACATGTCACAGGTTACTGTCATCTGCTACCCAGTCACATCCTGGGTCAACACTACAGCACTTCAACCTTCTCCAGCACCCACACCTCACCTTCACATTTCTGCACTTGTACCACACACCAACTGCCAGCAGAACCTCACAGCATTATGGGGCTGGGCCTACTGAAAACTGACCCAGGAGAGTGCTGAGCTCTCCTGCATACAATCCCTTTTGGCTGCTTAGAATATAGCTAAATCCAGCAGCTTAGGCTGGCAAAAGGTGCTGCAGGCTCCACTGAACACTTCACACCTCGGAATGGGGCAGGTACCAGAAGAGAAGTGGGTGCACCAAGAGGAGGAGACTGCATACTACCAATTACTGCACAAGCAGCAGCTTGTCAGCTAGGGGCTCTCAGGCTTGTTTCTACCATCACATGACAGTTACAGGCAGATCCAGATTCTCTGTTTCAGAAAATATTCCTATCTTAGGTAAATGCCTAAATGCAGAGAGGTCTGGGAGCCTCCACTGTGCCTCTTCCAAGCAGTCCTCACAGTGAATTGAGAGATCTCTTGGAAATCAGCTTTAGTGCAAGTCTTTGAGATCAGAGCACGAGCAAGCACTTGGGACAGCACTAGGCATGCACAGTGGACCTTTCTGTGCACCCTCCACCATGGGTTTTTTCCCACCACCATTCCACATGGAAGAGCAAAGGCACTCACCAAGTCAGGTGAAGCCAATTAACCTTCACTTCAAAATCAACCTTACCTTCAAAATGTCTTGCAGCTGTTTCAAAACAGCATGAACCTCTTCTTGTAAAAGCCATTTAAATTCTTCCTCCTACGTTGTGGAGAGACACAAGTGGAATCATTAGGATTCAAACACTGGAAATAAATCTCTCAGGCACACAGGAAAATTATTTAAGTTCTAAATATATTGCTGTGGCTGTGATGTTTAAATCACAAAGATTTCTTCTTCTCCCCCACAGCCAAAATGAATTGTTTTCATTCTTGTTTTGACTCTAACGATGCAGCATTCACACAAATCACTGTGCCAACAATCACACAGTCGGGGAAGAACAGGCAGCACTAGATGTGAACCTCAGAGCAAAGTACAGACCCTGCTGCTGCTTCAGAATCCAGGGCACCTTCTTAAGCTGCTGGAGTGGGCTGACCTTGGCCCTCAACATGATAGGGGGATGAAGTAAGATGAAAAACTTGTGGGCCAAGATACAGAGAGGGATCCTTACCAACTACAGTCATGGGCAAAACAGACTCAACTTGAAGACAAATTTACTGCCAATTAGATGGTGAGAAACAAACACAAAACTCAAATGCTCCTCCTTCCTCCAAGAGCATTGTACCATGCAGCAGCAGCCACCTAAAAATAAAGCAAGCTAAACTGGAAAGTGGGTAGTGGGAGAGAAAGGCTGAGGATTCCCAATCACTTGGGGAAATTCAGTAACAAACAAGTTCAGATCTGATGATGTGACACCTCAGGTCTCAATCTGCCACAGAGAAGCTTGCAGAAAGAAGAACCACAGCTAAGCATTCCCATTAAACCCCAAGATCTCATGCAGAAGACTGTGAGAGAAATGGGGACAGAAACAAAGCAAGGAACAACAACAACAAGACTGCCACTTGCTATCTTACACGAGGGAAGAAACTGTCCATGTGGAAAGTATTAGAAAGGAAGGAATTGAGCAATTTGCCCACAGAAAAATTGGAAAGGTGTGATAAATTCAGAAATGCAAGCCTGTGGTTCTTCTGCTAGACAGTTCCTGTTCTCCATGAGAAACTGACTTATGTGCCACCACCTTACGCAAGACCTATCTGAACAAAGAGTAGGACAAGGAAGGTTTTGTTTCCTCAGATGCTCACCCAAAATAAGTACACACAACAAACCTAGGTAGGAATCTCTGTTATCCTTCAAATCAGTGTGGGTGTAGGATCCACCTGCTTTTGTTTCTGGCCATCATGCTGACAGAGTAGATCTCCTGCTTTCATTACTTGTAATGCCCTGATCCAGGTTTCCAAAGGAACAAAAATCCTATAGGCAAAGCGCAGCCTTTACCCCACTCTCGACACACAGATGTTTCAACTTCACATCATCCCTGGTCTTTCATCCCCACAGCGAAACATCTTCCCCTTCACACCAAGTTCATTCACTATGTCTGTACACTACACATGCACACTACCCTGGGGCTCAAAGGATGTTAGGGGTTGGAAGGGACCTCCGGAGATCATAGAGTCCAACCCCTCCTGCCAGAGCAGAACATATAATCTAGTGCAGGTCACACATGGTTGGACTGGATGATCTCTGGAGGCCACTTCCAACCCCTAACACTTGGTGATTCTAACATGCCATGATCTGTATTTTTGACAACAGCATTCCCAATCACATGAACTCGGGAAAAAGCTGGTTTTCATGTACAGCTTTCCACCCAGTCTGGCTGCATCTCTAAAATTCTCTCCCTAGACAGCAACCTTTCATTACTTCTTGCAGCTGACCCACTTGGAGAGCTTTGCAACACAGGTTTCCTACCTTTATCAAATAGCCAAGACTGCTTTGACAGGCCTGCCATTTACCAGCTCTGCTCTTCCACCCAACAGCCTATCAGACTGCGACAAAAGCAAGGTCGTGTAACACATTTCGCTGTTTACCGTAAGCAGGACTGGCTCCTGCAGGAACCTGCCCCGGACTCACCCGGGGCCCACGGCACCTACACTCGCACTGCCCAAGGAGAGAGCACTAGAGCGGAGACCATGAAGAGGGTCTGGAGCAGACCACGTCCTGCCGCGGGCCTGGGGGCAGCACGGCAACGGAGGCCGGGGTCGGCTCGACAGCCTGTCCTGGCCGCACAGCCCGGGGCCCAGGCACTGCCCTGCGAGCCCGCCGAACAGCTGCCTCCCGACCACGCAGCTGTCACCAGGCGGCCCTCACAGCGCACCTCAGGCGAGGCGTCGGGAGCCGACGGCAGAGAGCGGCCTGGCCGCTGCCCGAGACCAGCCAGCAGACGCGGCTCCCCGGCCCGGGCCCCGCCAGCCGGAAGGGGCCTGCGGGGCGCCAGCAAGGCTGCCCCTGCCCGACTCACCAGCACCGCCCGCTCCGCCGCGCTCGTCATCGCCGCCGCCATCCCGCCGGCAGCCCCGCCCCGCTGCGGCGCCCCGCCGGCCCCGCCCCCAGCCCGCCCCCCGCGCGGCTCAGCCCCCGCCCGGCAATGCGGCCCGGGCGGCGCTGGGTTGGGCAGCGCGGCGCTGCCCGCCCAATGGAGGCGCGGCGGGCGGGGTGACGTCACCGGCGCCGGCAGCGAGAGCGGAGGCTGCGGCCGGGGAGCCGCTGCCAGAGACCGCCCGCATCCCCCCTGCCCCGCTAACGGCACCGGCCAACACCTACAGCGTGGAGATCCAGGACCTGCTGCGAAATGAAGGAGGTTGAGTTGCACTACTGACCCTGGCTGACTGCAGAGCGGATAAGACAAACCAGAGCTACAGGCAAGAACCCTCACGAACGGGCAAAGATTTGTTACTCTCGCCCATTTCTTCTCAAAATTTTGGAGCTGAAGTAAGTCTATAGTGACGTTAAAGCTATCGAGAGGTGGCCAAGCAGACAGCATCATCATCTACACATCAGCAAGGTGGGTTGGCAAAGGGAACGCATCCACAGCGCAGGTAAAGCTTCCCCCAGTGCAGTTTCTGCTGTGACCACAACTAACTCCTTGCTCCAGCACTTTCTGCATTGCTTTTAGTCAGTGCTGAAAGTTAAGGTTTTCCTTACTTCTGCACCTGTCATTCATTTTAATTAAGCAACACCATTAATCACCAGTAACCCCTTATGTCTCAGTACCTGAACACCTGCTCTTTGACAGGAAGTGCTGCCTGGATCATCAAAAAGCAACATTTTGGAGCTTGCAAACACTTCAGTTAAGGCATTGTGTCTTGGGACATTGCACCTGCTGCTGTTAGCCCTCAAAAACCCCAAGCACTAGAAGGAAGGACACTCCAGACTGAGCAACTGGGCCACCGGGCTACCAACACTTAATGTAAGAAGTCATCAACACCAGAAAGTTCCTGGACCTCCATCTCTCAGCAATTCTTAATTGTAAAGCTAAGTCTTCATCCTCCTCTCAGCTCAGATGCTCAAAGCCCTTTCTGTCTAAGGAGGCTGGAATTTACCCAAATTCCTAGAATGGTTTGGGTTGGAAGGGACCTCCAAAGGTCATCCAGTCCAACCCCCTCGTAGTCAGCAGGGACATCCTCCACTAGATCAGGTTGCCCAGAGCCCCACTGAGCCTGACCTTGGTCATTTAGTCCATCATCTCTTGGTCAAATTTCTTTAAAGGCTGCAGCTGAGAATGAGTGAATATGAAAAATCCACCAGGTCAGAGCCTTAGAGTAGAGCACAAGAGGGAGCTTAGCACTGATTACATGTTCTGCTTTTAACTCTGATATGGGCCTCACTCAGTGCCTGACTGAGAAGATCAGGTTCCTCCAATGACCAAAATGCTCTCTGGCATAATGCTGCTTTTCAGCAACTCTTATTTTTTTTTTAATGCTGAGGAACACACCTATTTCTTCAATACCACACCACAGGTTGGACAGGCTTTTAGAAACTGCCACAAAAAAAAAGCCCCATTGTGTTACCAAGAAAGGTTTTATTCTTTTTGCCAGTAGCTTTGTTAATTGCACCAAAAAAAAAAAGGGGGGGGGGGGGGGGGGGGGAGGGGGGAAGGAAAAGAAAAGAAAAAAGAGGAATCATGTTTGGTTTTGCCATTTAAACATCTTCACACATCCTATTCTGAATGACAAACGTTAATTAAAACCAAGGCAAAAGAAAATTCACAACCTTAAGGAACTATAGGATCTATCCTTGAGGGGGGAAAAAAGAAACACCCAAACCCACAAACAAACTGCTTTTTCTTACAAGCTTTTCACAAGTGTCACATTTTCTCTTTAAAAAGGAGGGAGTCAAAACAAAACCAAAACCAAAACCAAACAGGCAAGTTGCTAAAACAGAAATCCTCCTAGAAAGGAACTTTACAGAATTGTCAACAATATTAAGACGACATTGACTAGCCAGTTTTATTAGAGCATCTCTCCATCTACAGCTTCCCTCCCCCCTTCCCTCCTCCAAATCTGAGGCCAAGGAACAGATTAAGATCCATCTTCAGAGGCTACAGACATAAACACAAGAATCTGAGCGAGACTGACAGGAGCCAAGCCCACACAGCATCTGAAACAGTCTGGCTTTCATCATTTCCATCCTTCCTCCTCGCTTCACATCCGCTTCAGAGCTCTTGGTCTCCCTTCTGCCCCTCCCAGGAGTATCTGTGCCCACTGCACCCCTCCAGCCACTCAACATCCACCTGCCCCTCCAGAAAGCTGCAGCCACCCCTTCCCAGGATAAATTACAGTGTTCAACTAGTCTGCACCTTCCATTCCCACATAAATAAAGATCTCCATTTTGAAAACTACAGTATTTCTGGAAAACAAAATCTGCAGCAGTGAACTGCCCAGGGAGTGGCTCTCCCTTTCAAAAATATGCTTTTAATTCACTATGAAATGCACACCACAGGACTTGAGACCCTCTGTTGTGTTCTCACTCTATCCAGAGGCACCACAAAGGAAAAAGGAGGGAGATCCTCCATTACCTTTGCTCTGACCCATGAAACCTCCCACAGGCACAGGTCAAGGACAACTCAGCACATTTCCACTCTCAGCAGGATCTGAGTACCTGCCCCTTCCTCCTAAAAGATTTCTTAACACTATAAAACCTGTGATCTTATTTCCTGCCCCTCAAACCACAATTTCCCTCAGATCCCATCAGTACACAATTCACTTCTTAACTCTAGTGTATTTAACCAGGGACTTCTGAGCACTAAGAGCTGAGTTAACCAGGGACTTCTGAGCACTAAGAGCTGAGTTAACCAGGGACTTCTGAGCACTAAGAGCTGAGTTAACCAGGGACTTCTGGATGGGGGAAATGCAAGTGTCAGAAGCAGGCTAATGGTTGGTTACCTGGAGTACTTACATGTTCCTTTAATACAAGCATCTGCATGCAGGATGACAGTTGCACTGCCAAAGAAATGTTTTATGTGTAACTAGTATTGCTCACATATCCCACTGACAAAGGGCAAAGTGATGGCCAACACATCTAAGAGATGTTCTCCACAGGACACAATGCATAACACAGTATCAGTCCACGAGTAACAGTGATCAGGGGAGGTGAAATACTCAGCCAAGTAACACTGAGGGCATCAGATGCCATAGTTTGCAATAAGTGTCTGATACTTCCTCTGTTTCTTAACAAGATGCCCCTGAACAAAGCAGCCTATGCTGCACAAAGCAAGATGGGCAAGAAATCCTAACTCACAGGCAAATGTCTCCACACAGCCATTAAGTTCCTAGAAAAATAAGATGGAAAGAGCAGAACTCTGGGATTTAAAAGAACGTGGTTTAATTTGAATTTGTTTTCCTTCCTTTCAGAATCCCAACCTAAGAGAGATTATGCCACTGAAGTGATTTTGGCCAATCAAGTTTCTTACTGGCATTTCACTACCTCTCAAATCTAAAATGCAAGAACCCTCCTAAAAGGCTAATACTGAGAACAATTTAACCAAAAACCCCCTAAACCCCAACAAAACAACCAAACATACTCTGTTTGCATCCTTTGGACTCTGGGTTTCTCTGCTATCAACACTAGAGAGCATCTCTGCCTCTAGCCTTGGCATCTACAGTTCAAGTGCCACATTTCCAGATTAAAGCTCAGCAGTGGTCTTAGCCTCCCATTTTATCTACCAGTCTTTCTAGGATTTGGTATCTGCTCACAAGCAGAGTCATGGGTACAGGGAAAAATCTAATGCTGTGCTAGTGCTGTACCCAGGGTAGTAACACTAAGAACATGTATGGGAAAATCTAACATGTATGAAGAGTAGTAATCAGCACACAAAAACATCCCTGTGAGGTAGGTAATCATCACACACCTTTAGAGATGGACAAACAGGCTAAGACATTTGATGACCATGGAAAGGACAGAGAGAGCATGTGGAAAGGAACTCAGGATTCTCAGTCTCTTGGCTCTACAATCATTCTTTTTGCCTCTTTCAGACTCATTGCTCTGCCTGTGACACTGCTACAATCCAAGACACCTCTGTAACGATAAGGGTTAACACCCACCCCCATCCCCACCCCACCCTAGGGGTGAATCCACACAGGCTAAGGCCAGGAGCAACCCTGTTCCTTCCCCAAATAAAGTCTCTCTGGCCCAGTCTCAGGTTGCAATTCTCTCGCAGTTTTCTCTGCAAACAAGTCGACCTCCAGTGCTGTGTGTGGGATGGGCAGATGTGACTAAGCCTTTTAGGAGGCTCATTTACACTGGCATTCTCTGATTTTCAGTATGTTTGTGTGTCCTAAGCTATAGCTGTCTGTACAGGGGAAGACATGGATGCAATCTGTTCTTCTTAACAGTACAAGGAACTCCTCTAGCAAGGTGCTGGGAAAGTGGAAGTTTAAAAAGAAACACAATCAAGACAGTGTTGCATACAACCCCGTTACCTTCTGGAACTGCCATTCTCCTCCATGGGAGGTGCTTTGTTCTCTAACAGTGGCTGATTAACAGGAATGCTCCTCACCTTACTTGGGACCAAGGACTTTAATGATATTCACAGGTAGATGGGATGTATGTCACCTGCCTCCTTAATGCAGAGGGTCCAACACACGCATTATTTCACAGCAAAGGAGAAAAGGGATCATTAGAAACAGCATCTTGGACAAGCATACAAAGAGGAAAATAAAAGCAGCCAAGCAGCAGATTTCTGGCAGAGTTGCCTCAGAGCTTCTGAACAAACCGCCACTGTTCTGTTCCATGACTGTCAGTGCATGGCATGGATTTTCCTAATTAGACTGCAGCAATCCGAGCCCCCTCCTCCCCACCTTCTGCCACCACAGAGGGGAAGGCTCACCACAGCAGCTGCCTCCGTGGCAGATCTCAAAGTCTGTTTATAAAAGGAAATGGAGAGACAGAGATGGACTGGTCCAGAGTTAAAACCCAGTATCATAATAATATTAATCAATAATCATAGTATTAACAGTAAGAACTGTGCAGCCTAGTGGATGTAGGCCCTGTACACTGCAGACATGTCGTTGTCTGATTGGTCCAATGCTTTTGCTCTTTTATAGACCTAGAGAAAAGAAATCAGAGAAGTATCAGTGCCTGCTCTTGTGCAAAGCCTTTCTGCAGCAGAAAAAAAAATTCTCTGCTGCACTGCATACAAGAGAACTGCACAGTATGTCAAGTAATGAGAACAGTGCACACCAGAATGCACCAGGTCCAGCCAAGGCCATCTGTGTTTACTGATCTGACGTTCTAAGGCCTTCTACAATCAAAACAAATCCAATTCCATCCTAGCCAGAATGTATTTTAGTTACTGTTCCCTTGTCTTAGAGATGATGTCATTCTTACATTTTTGCCTCTTCCTGACAAATGGCTCTACTGAAGAAATGCTGAGTAGCACATCTGAACAGCTCTTACCTCGTTGGCAGCAGCTGCCATGGGAGTCGGGTGGTTGACAGAATCGCCCAGTGCAATAGCTAATCTAAGATCCTTCTGTATGTATTTCAGGTAGAAATCAGGTTTAAAGTTTCCTTGCAAGATATCTGTCAATATGAATGCGTGCAAAAAATAAGCATGACAAAAGTAAACCAAGCCCATGCTGCAAGGGCATGCAATTCAACATCAAGCTTCCCTTTCCCATGCTGATCACCAGGAACACTGCTTTTAGCTCTTCTGTTTCTCTGCTCTCTATCTTCATCTGGCCACAGCACATACTATTGCCCAGCGACAAAGTGAGCTCACATTTCTAAGCAGCTTGCCCTCCATTTCATTTATTACCCTGCCCCAATAAAACCTTCACTGTGAACTCAAGTCTTAAGCAGGCTGTAGTTAATGCAGAACTTGGAGTGTATTCTCAGAAGCCCTGGCTACGAAAGGGAAGGAATGGAAGTCAGCTCTTCATTTCCAGAATGCTTAAAACACCCAGCATCCCAGGCTGATGAAGATGGAATGGTTATGGCCTCCCTTTTGCCATTATCTGAAATGCTGCTAGGCTGGGACAAATGTCCTATATGAAAAAAAAGGAATAGAAACAACGGAAGAGAACTTTACTTTGGCACTTCTGGTCCAGGAAGATGCTGGCAAGTTGTCCCTGATTGAGGATATCCAGAAGGGTCTGTTGGGACTGGCCAGTCACTTGAGCCAAAGTCAGTCCTTCTGCTATCGTTGCCATGAAGCTGCCTTGGACCATGTTCACAATCAGCATCATCTTGGCAGCATTGCCTACTTCACCTGAGAGTGAGACATACCATTGGCCATTCCTCCAGAAGAGACACAGCAGCCTTGCTCCCCCATCCCACACAGTACTAACACTACTGTACCCTCCATATCAAGCACTTGGCACCTCTCCCTTTCCCTGAAGGCTTCAGCAAACTTACCCATTTTCCAAGCACTCAAAAAGAAGAGAGAAATCATAACAAAGTATGACATAAAATACAAAGCAATGTGGATCCTCCAAAATGAACCAGCATTCAAAAAAGAAAACTTAGGCTGGAGTCTCTGAAATTGGCCAAGTTCCAGCAGAACAGGCCAGCTTCCCATACTGCCCAAGGAGACAAGACAGATGACACAGACCTCTCAGACTCCTTGCTGCAAGAAGAGGAGGCTCAGGGGAGACCTTATTGCTCTCTATGACTACCTGAAAAGAGGATGTAGCCAGGTGGGGGTTGGTCTCTTCTCCCGGGCAACCAGCACCAGAACAAGAGGACACAGTCTCAAGCCAGGGGAAGTTTAGGCTCGAGGTGAGGAGAAAGTTCTCCACAGAAAGAGTAATTGGCCACTGGAATGTGCTGCCCAGGGAGGTGGCAGAGACACCGTCCCTGGAGGTGTTCAAAAAGGGATTGGATGTGGAACTTCAAGCCATGGTTTGGTTGTCAGGAGGTGTTGGGTATTAGGTAATAGATTGGACTTGATCTCTGAGGTCTTTTCCAACCTGGCTGATTCTATGATTCTCTGAACTCCTAGTCCTTGCACTGTCTAGGAAACTGCTCTCAGGCCCTTTATGTTTTAATTACCTAGAAAAAAAGAGGTTTTCCCCATCGCCTGGAAACAGCTACTGCAGTCCTCATAGAGCCCCCTGTCGCCAGCCGCTAGGATCACAAGCATCCCGTCGTTGGACAGCTGCTGGTTTCCTGAGACTGGGGCTTCCAAAAAGCGACCGCCCCTCGACACTATCACCTGCAAAAAGAGTAGGGCTGGTTAATTGGGCGTGAACAGCAGGCACCAGTGCTGACTAGGCAGCACAGCAACAGCTTTGTTTAGGGGACTCCCGTCCCCAGAGACAGAATGTAAAAGCAGAACAATGATCGGAGGCTGGAGCACCTCCCCTGCGGTGACAGGCTGACAGAGTTTGGGCTCTTCAGCTTTGAGAAGAGAAGGCTCCAGGGAGACTTTAGAGCAGCCTTCCAGTACCTGAAGGGGCTACAGGAGAGCTGGGGAAGGACTTCTGACAAGGGCTTGTAGTGACAGGACAAGAGGCTTTGAGCTGAAGGGGGGAGATTTATATTGAAGATTAGGAAGACATTCTTTCCAGTGAGGGTGGTGAGACACTGGAACAGGTTGCTCAGGGAGGCTGTGGCTGCCCCTCTCTCCTTGAAGTGTTCAAGGCCAGGTTGAACGAGGCCTTAAGCAACCTGGTCGAAGGGCTGGGTGTCTCTGCCCACGGAGGATAGTTGGAACTGCATGATCTTTCAGGTCCCTTCCAACCCAAACCATCCTATGAACAAACAGCTCAGACATAAAAACATGAGAGAAAAGCACTGATGCTTCAATCCTGCAAAGGGTGCTCGAGACCAAAAGTTGCCTTCACATGCCAGCAGCCTTCACCCATCACTAGCAACCATGCTTTAAGAAGTCAGCTGAGGTGCTCTTGCCATGGCACACTGTGAAGGCCACAGAATCAGTGCCAGAGTTGTACATCTGAGGTAGGAATCTCAGAAGCTTGACTGTTACAGTATTTTCCCCAGAGGAAATGCCTGTGACAGATCTCTTCAGGCAGAGGATTACTAATATGCATCACTCATTGTCCAAATTCATGTCCCACTACTGCATCACCAGTATGTCTCCTTAAATCTTCACCAAAACTAGCTCCCTCTCCCCATGCAACACCACTGTCATTAGGACAAATGCTATCAGTCAAGGTGCCAAAGAGGAAATCACAGATAGCACATCAGAAAGAATCAGAACACCTCTACAGAAACCCTCTACAATAATATTTCTATTAAATGGAAGATGAAGGTGTTCTTGCTCCCCAGCCATAGCATTTAAAATAAGCAGATTTATCAATTTCAGGACACTTATTCATCCAGACAGCACCCTGTCCTTCAGTTTGCCACAGGACACATATCTGGCTGCAAATCCTTCTTAGGGATCAAAACTTGGCTGACTCTTGGCATTGGTGCCAGCTAATAGCCCTGCCAAACCTACAGGCTTTGCTGGTCAAGAGCTGACAGTTCACTCTGTCTTAATTGCCTGGAACTTGAGCATCTCCTGAAAGGAGCCCAGAAATCTCCAGAAGCATCTTTATAATAAACAGCTTACTGTCTGAAACCAGAAGTAGTGCAGTGCTGCTGCTGAATCACAGATGTTAGAAGTTCAGTTCAAAGTGATTACCTGGGCCAGCTCTGTCACTGTATCTGCATCCACAGTGGACATGTCCACGTAGCACTTCCCTGGGCGAATCCCTTGCAACACCCCGCTCGGACCCAGCACCAGCTGTGGGGAACAGAAGAGCGGTAAAGCAATAGGGTGTCTGCAGAGAAACTCCAACCCTGCAGGACAGCAGCTCAGGTGGCAGAATTCTAGAGGGCCATCAAACCCCACCCCTCAGGATTATTATTTTTCAAGAGCATGATTTTTGTTGGCACATTTATTTTGAAAGAGCTGCACTTGCCCAGCATCTACACTGACCCATGTCACCATGGTTAGCAGGGATCACAACTGGCATGCAATGTCTTGAAGTCTAGCTGGTGGAGGTAAAGTAAAGAGCTAATCCTTACATCCTTCGCTGCTTTTGGATCTGATACACAGGCAAAGGTGATGTCACAGGTGGAGACAACTTCAGCGGGGGTTCTTCCCAGCCTTGCCCCCTCCTGGATGAACAAATCACACTGCAAAAGTCACAAATTCAAATGTAAGACAAATCAAGTACAGAGCAAATGGGTCCCCTACACTTTGCTGCGACAAACTCAGCTGCTAGACCAAGCTTGAACGGAGTCAGGTGCATTAATGACACTGCAAGTGAGTTGCCTTCTGTTGTTTTGTTCACACACAAAAGGGGCTCTTCTGCAGATTTTTCTGAAATCCCAAGTGAAGAACTCCAAAAGAAAGACAGAGGAAAAGAGAATGCTTAGGTGAGAGAAGAGATTGAATGCTGTGAGTTTTGGGGGAGAGATGAGGGGGCAAAAACACCTGGTAAACAGAAATGGCAAAAGGTATTACTGGAAAGTAAACAGGAATATGCACAGCTGAGACTGAGAAGGGTGGCTTAGTGGGTTGCAGCTTCAGAATCCTAACTCTTTCTTACTCTATGCCCTCATACCACCCATCTTTTGCAGTTAAAAATCTTTTCATCCTTTTTAACAAAGGAACCACACTGCCTTTCTTGTCTCTGAACTTCCACAATATTATTACAGCACCATGTCTCCCCAAGTTACCTCCTTTTCTTTCTCCACTACAGAGAGTAACACTAGCTAGAACATAGGTTTAATGTAAGCTCCATTTTCACTTTGAATCTACCTATAAAACCCTTCTCACCCTGGTTTTATGACAGAGCAAGTTTTTAACAGAACCTTTGGTACTGCAGCATGAAGAGAGCAATGGATGTGTAGATGAAGCTGTGGTCAAGCACTGCATCTTCCCACACCGCTTCAAAGATCAGCACCCCCAGCACCTGCTCTTTTTGTCCAGCTCCATGACACAATGACTTGACCATTTACATCAGCAGCATTTACAGAGGCACTTCACATTGCATTCCTCAACACACATATAAGGTTGTGATTCTTCTGGCAACTCTCTCACATACAACATGGCAATGGGGTGGGGACTGCTACATAAAAGTGACCATACTAGGACAGACTACAGCTTCAGGTAGTCCAAAGTGGCTACCACTTTGGTATCCTCTCCCAGGCACCACTGCTTGGTGACTCCAGGCCTCCTTGTCGAGGAAGGGTGAAGTACCACCTGTACCTTAAGCTCGGGCTTACCTTCTCAGCAGTCCGGTTCCAGACGGTGACAGTGTGACCCATCTTTAGTAAGTTGGAGACAATGCCACTTCCCATCAAGCCAAGTCCAAGAAATCCTATCCTGAGGGGAAGAGACAAACAGTAATGCAACAAAAGGCACTTGGTGTCAGCTTCTCATGGTCCTGGAAATGATAAAAGAGCAAACCCTGGAGCATTACCAGGTGCAAAAGCCCCAGCCCACAACAAAACCAAACAGGCTTCATTTCAGCCACAGCTAGAAGGGGCAGCTACTGACCTTTAACAGCAAGCTGGTATTTGTTTTGCTTACCAAGCATTCCTAACCATTTCCTGAATAAAGTCTCCAGTCTGCTTCAAAAATCTACCTAAATATTAAACTCTGGGTGGTCTGGGTTTTTTTATCTTGTTGGTTGGTTTTTTTTGTGTTGTTTCCTCCCTCCCCACCTTGTTTGGAGGGGTTGGTTGGTTTTAAAATTGCTGCTCTTGTGCTTTCTGCTGCCAGCCACTGCCTTCCTGAAGGGAACATTCAGAGATCAGCAAGTGCTTCTCTTAATTAACCCTCTGATGTTTAAGCTAAGTCAGACGTATGACGACTTGCTTACGCTACTGAATGCCACATTACAATCCTGCCTTTAATAAATCCAGCAAGGACTACTGGGCTAAGCACCACACACACAGCAGAGATGCAGTCACCAGTCTACAGCTGCAGTTTTGAACAGAGGCAGGAAGGAAGAAACAGGCCAGGATAGGACAGCACAAGCGGGAACAACATGGTCCCAGATACGTGCTGCCTTCCCCCACGCCTCTCCCTCCTCCCCTCAAAGCTGGCAAGTTTTCCTTCCCCACTTCCAGAAAAAGACAACAACTTTCATCCCTACAGCTACTTGCAAGAGGAATTCGTTTGCAGTCGCTGCTGCAAGGATCTTATCCTACATCTGCAGTCAGCTTCACAGCGAACCCACAGCTCTAGTGGGAGACGGCGAAGGGCTCAATTACCGTCTGATGTAACTTCACCAGGAAACCTGCCTGCTAATTCCCCAGTCAGTTCTTCAGAATCAGCCACACTACAGATGCACTGTGGCTTTTGCAAGCCACCTGCCCTCTCCCAGCTAGCCAAGCTGCTTTTTTTGTTGGAGCAAACTAATTAAGACAGGTCAGAGCAAGTCTCCATAGGCTCCTTAAACAGGCCAAACAAGGTCCACCTATTTCGAAGGCTCCAAAACACAGAAGATATTCTTTCTCTCCCAACCCACCTCTGAGCCACGCTTTCCTGAGAGACTGTTTTACCTGAACAGCTTCATTGTTACTTTGGTGCCCCTGGAGTACAGCTGAGAACTGACATCCCATGAAAACGACCCCAACGGCAAACAGCAAGCTGTGGCCTGAGCTCAATTTGAACAGAGCGGAAGTTACAGAGTGAAACAGGAAGCTCAAGTTAGGCTTCTCTCACTCTAGAAAGGAGAAGGGGGGGGTGTTAGAAGAAACCAGAAAGCTCACATGCTACACAGCAAGGCTCTTGTGCTGGGAGAACACGCCTCCCTCTTCCTCTTGTCTTCTACGTGCTCAGAAGAATGACTAAATAACCCCAGCCAACTGCCAGGCACTACTGGAGAAAGATACCCTTTTATCTCCCTGCCTCACACAGCACTCAAACACTGCTGGCTCCATACTCTGCCCTACAGCAAAAGGGCAACTGCAGAAAAGTCCTGAATTGCAAATGTATCCAGATCAGGTCCTGCTCTGAATTCTCCTACTGCAGAGCCCCCGTTTTTAGCTGCCTCCCTTCCCCCCTGCCCCCCAAATCAGAATTTCACACAAGGACAGAGAAGATCTGTGGTTAGAGGGAAACGTTAGGTTTATTTATTCTCAGTGACAAGCTGGATAATGGCTGCATGTATGAGCTGGCAAGGAGAAAAAGGAAGGGAAAATGCTGAAGTGCGTTGGAGATCTTACTTTTTGTCTGTAGGTGTGATACTGCCATTGACTGCTGTGCTGTCTGCTGCCTGGATGGAGGTGGATCCTGTTTCCTGGGAGGGGGAGGAAGGGAGGGAAAAGGAAAAAAAAAAATACAGTGCACAGCTCTGAAGGAACTGCAAGTCCTCATGACAGTAGGGAAAAGCCATCAAAAGTAAGATCTGCCTTACCTCTTCACAAACTTTCAGCTTCTTTGTGATGGCTTGATAGCAGACAGTTGGCTGTATGGAGAAGACAAAGCATTCAAGGCAAGGACAGTGCCGATTTGCTCTGCTGAGCTAATTTGTCACATAGAAACAGGCACCTCACCTACCCACTACCATCTGCACAGCAGGAGAATTCTAAAGCATCCCTCAATGGGAGAAGATAAAAATCTATTCCAACATACCAAGCTCTTCCTTTCCCATCCTGCCCAAACAATTCAGCCTGTCTTATGACACAGCTACTACAAATTCCTTTCTGCAGTTCATGTAACAGGCTCCTCTGAAGGCAAGGACCCAGGGCCTTCCAAGCCTCACATTTGGCCCAAAGACAGCAGAACTCTAAAGCCTGCCGTGGAGCACCTTGCCTTGTCTCTGCTCAGTATGTCAATGCAACTGTGGAAGCAAAACCTCCTTGTTACCATGAGAAGGCACATGGCTTTCAACAAATGTTAAGGTGAAGACTGCTCCCTCCTATGCTGCTTTTATTGTGAGCTCATCTAGATCAAAACCGCTCATAATCCTTCTGGCTCTACCCAGATTCTCAGCTAGATGCAAATATTGTTTTCATTTAATTTGATCTCTCCTTTTCTTCCTGATGTTCACTGCTGAAGACAAAAAATCTTTCAAGGCTTCTGACTCTCAGGAATTTGCTATATTTCCCATGGAGCTTTTCTGGTGCTGGAAATTCTCCTGCCACGTTCACTTGACAAATTAACGCAGACGAAGGAACGAGTAGGACAACCAAAGACAAACAAGAGGGGTTTTAAACAGAAAAAAGAACTTTTCCTACCCCCTCAATGCTCAATCCACAGAATTTACTACAACAGAGCTGTCAAATCCTGCTGCTAGATAATTTTTAATTACTTCAACTGCTCATTGTACTCAGTGCTAAATCTCTTTAAACCTTACGGTTAGGAAGTAATTGACCTACCAAATTGCATGTGAGAATCTAATTGCTGCTAGCCCCTAAAGAACAGAATTTCACATCTCCTCATGCTTAATCTCAGCAAAGGGCAGGATGCCAACCTAGACATACCAGCAGCTAAGTGCTCACCTTCTCTGTCTGGCTCAGCAGGAAGTGATGAAAATGTGGATCGCTGTCCTTCACAGGCTACAAACAGAGAAAGTACAGGCTCAGAAACATTCCCAGAGTCACTGAGCAACCACAGCACAATTTCCTTGTTCTCTCAAGCGGCATGAGAATAGCTTAAGGTGGAAAATACAAAAGGTATCAGCTCTATAAAGCAGCCTGTTTCAGTTAAGCAGTTTGCATTGTGTGTCATTCACAAAACCAAAGGCATTCATGCCAAATTCCTCAGTTTTGGACATCTGTAGGAAAACTGAAGATTCTGAACAAGATTAAGAGATCTCACATCCTGCTCCTTCCAAGGGAATGAAAACATTTCCTTTCCACCTTTCAAGGAACTCCTTAGAAGAGTACTCTGAGAATTGGCTGGAGATTACACCTAGCACTGTCACATGCTAGGTAAATCCATATTAACAGCAACAAGGGCCACTGGCCCATATATCCCAGCTCCTCAGTGAGCACCACGTGTGCTAGCCCAGTCACATTGCTCTCACTCAGCTTCCCTGATCACTTATGTAGTGATGCACAAATCTGCAAGGTTTCAAAAAGGGAAACCAAATGGAACCACCCCATATCCGGCCAGGAAGAGACTATCCACATCAGCCTCTCCAGCTTTGGGAAGCCAGTCCCAGAAACACCTTTGGAACAAGAAGCTCAAAAAGGAGCGCAGCAAGTGTGAATCTGCAAACAGCTCCACAAGGACTGAACTCTCACTTCCCAGTGTACTGCTTAGGTGCTCAGGACCACAGAATCACAGAATGCTAGAGGTTGGAAGGGACCTCCAGAGATTGAGCCCAACCTCCCTGCCAAAAGCAGGGTCACCTAGGGTAGTCCACACAGGAATGCATCCAGGTGGGTTTTGAAAGTCTCCAGAGAAGGAAAGATGTTGTCTAGCTTTGTTACACTACACTTTGACCAAGTAAGAATGTTTTGTTTTGTTCCTACAGGAGGAAGAAATCTCACTGTTTTACAGCCCAGACAAAAGGTTCTATATTTGCTGCCACAAACTCAGTTCCTAGATCACACACATTAGAAAGTTTCTCACCTCACTGACGCTTGGTGGCCATTTAAATCCAGCCACTGTTCCAGTCATCACCCTCTTCACTGTACTTGACTCTGGAATTGTGAGGTCCTGAGGAGATACAAGGAGGATCAGAAAGAGCTTACAATCGGGCTCAGTGGCTGGCCACAGCATGTTGATCATATGAGCACACATACAGAGTTCTGAAAAGCACTACAAATGGCTTCCATTTCACACGTCTTTCCATGAAGCGTTCAGATTTAACACAGAGTATTATCAGCACAGGTGAGGTGAGTAAAACATGCCAACGAAGGAATTCAACCACAGTTATGGCTTTGGGAGAATCCATTCTTCAGATGTGAGAAGAATCACTGCACTTGTGTAATCATGCAACAGGCAGAGAAGCAATGAACACTTGATCCAGCATTTTCCTCTGGCGGATGCAGAAAGCTAAACACGAATGAGTGGAGATCAGCAGAGTCAGAGGTCTGAACTCTTCTAATCCTCCTTTGCCATAAAAAAAGTAGCCTACCTGTTAACAGAACCTTCAAAGCATGAGGCTGATAGCCACCTCTGCTCAAGTTTTCAGAATCCAGGAGACAGAAAGGGATGTGTGGACTGTCCCATCCACTCAACAGGCCCCGATTTGTAACGCCATGCTACCGCTTAATGCATCGCATTTTTACTGATCATTAAATCAAAAGTTATCTGCCCTAATCCCCCTAAAATATAGAATGTTAAAATAGGTCTTTATGCTGTAAGCCCCAGACATCTAGGGCCCTATGCTATTTGAGGAGAATATGCAGGACTTGCATGGCATGTTATTTTAGTGCAATGAAGGTTCAGAAATGGAATCACACTATCTCTTCTCCTAAACCGCTCCCTGAAAATGCACAATAGCTTGTTCTTCACACAGACCCACCAGAAAAGAGTTCTGTTTGTAACAAAACTAAAGACTCCTGGGGGCAGCTCTGATGAAATGATTTCATTTGTCAGCAGGGACACTTCAGATATCAGGCTCCAACTCCTAAAGTGTCCAGGGAGAGCCTTACACAGAATTTCTCTCCGGCTCCGATGCCTATGGAATCATGTCGGGCCTTTGAAAATATTCATGCAAGCTTACAAATCAGAGTATGTGAATGATCATGTAGGCCTACAGAGCATTCCCAGACAGAGCACACCTCAGCAACAACCAGGTCCTTGAATTTTGTACATCCTTATTCCTTGGAAAGCCAGAATTTGGACTCTGACTGGGCCAAAAATACCCCAAGCCCAACAAACCCAATCCCAACCCTGCAGTAATTCAGGACAATGACATAAATGTTTTCTACCCCAGGGCTAACAACTTGGGTGTATTATGAAAGCCAAGAAAGAAGAGGAAGAAAAGAGTTCTAGAATTATTTCACAGGCTGAGAATTAGTATTAAGGCAGCACTGGTATATTCCCATTGCAATTGATTTCCTTGTCAGTCCCTTACATTCCAGAAGCTATCAGGCTACTCTCCTGCATTAGCTTGCCTATTTTCATGGTCTGTGGCCAGACATTTATCACATAGCTGGCCACCTATTTGTGATAAACTCTTCAAAACTACTCCACCTGCAATTTGCCAGTAAAATAATCTCTGCTGCTACAATTAGCTCTCTCAAAAGCACCCTGATGCCCAGAGGTAGCTAATGCAGTAAAACCTAAGCACACCACGCGTCAGCACAGTCAGGATTCTCCCAGCCATTAGTTTTGATCAATTTTGAAATTAATCTAGCTCAAAGATACAGAAGTATTTTTCAAGTGGGCAAAAAAACCAACCAGGCTTGGTGGCTTGTTGTAACAGGAATGTGAAGATATGACATGCAAGACACTTTGAAAGGAGAAAGGATGTTGCTGGTGAAAGGTTTTCCTGCATCAGTCAAGTCACGAGTTCTGTGATTATTAGTAGGAATTCACAAATAGGAATCCACTCCTCCCCTCCTTCAACTCCCCCCCAAAAGCAGAAGCTGATGGGCTCTACTGGACAGCCTGACTAAACAGAAGCTGGCTCTAACAAAAAGCCAGTGTTTCCTTCAGAGCTAGTATCTGAGATGATGAGATTCATTTCACTGCATCAAGAAAGTTTGCTCTTCAACCCATGAAGGACAATCCATTCACAGCTTTGGAGACGAAGGACAACTGTCTTGACTTGCATCCTGAAGAACACTGGAAGCAAGTTTGTGAAGCACAGCATGATGTGATCCCTCTGAAGCACAGGTGAACAAGCAGGCTGAAGTCTCCCAATGGTCTTCAGGTGCAGTCTTGGATGGAGTATGGTCATTGAAATAATCCACTGAAATAATTATCCGTTTGGAAAGGAAGATCTGGCCCACAACAATGAGTTCCACAAGAAATAAAAAGGCCTGGATGAGGGTAAACAAAGCACTGGTGGCTATTATTGCCACCTCAATCTCCAGAAATAACAGGGAAGTAATGGGGATAAAATAATAATGTTCCAAGGCTGGACCTTTACAATGGATGATGGAAATACCCCAGAGATGCTGAATCCAATACGATGAATTCTTCTGGTGGATTCTCTAAGCTACAAGAATCTCTTCTTTAAGACCTAACCCTTCAGAATACCCCACCCTCTGTAAGCACTGAGAATGAAGCTGAGTGACCTCTAATTGCTCATCCAAAGTATGTCAGATAGAAGTCAGGAATCAGATGAAGACCCACACCTCTTCACTAATCCTGCCCACACCAACTGAGCTTGAGGAACGGCAAGATGAAAGGCGGAGTCTCACGATGCATCTCTCGGAGCCCTCTCAAGGATATGAACAGAGCCACTCGGAATAACTAGCTGGTAAAAACTACAGGAAGGAACAGCTTAAAAAAACCCTGCCACTGAACTGACTCTTCCTGCTGGCCTGCCAGTCAAGGTGCCAGTCAACCCTGGAGTCCATCTGCAGAGGGCACTGGCGGACATGCACGACACAAACCTTCTCATCCTTGGGCGGACGCCCCCGCTTTCGGGGGCTCTGATCCTGGGTTCTTTTCAAAGGCGACTTTGATCCTCTCTCTGATGAGACAGAAGAGCCCCTCTTTTTGCCTTCCCCTGTGCCCTTCTTCAACTTCCCTTCAGACAAACTGGCCTTGCGTTTCTCTTCTCCAGCAGACTGCTTGCCCCTCTCTTCGCTGGAGTTACGACGGTTCTTCTCTTCGCTGGAGTTATGGGAAGACGCCTGAGAGATTACAGAATACAAGACGGTAAGGAAAGAAGAGAAGAGCTGGAATGATTTTCATGCAAAACCAAGGATGGGAAGGACTGTGCTTGATTACTGTTGAGCAAACCAACAGCATGGTAACTTGAAAACTAGGTATTTGTTAGCCCTTTGAAGTCGGTGAGTGAAGTTCCTGGTTAGTTCTGCAAAAACAGGTCAGCTTCAGTAAGCAACTGACAGAAGACTTGCTGGGAGTGCCTGCACATATTATGTCCTTCCAACCTACCAAAGATTGCAACTCTAGCCCAAGATTTAAGACTTGATTTATCACATCATCATAAGCAGATCAATTAGCCTCTTCAGTTTCTCCATTAGTTTAACACCACTTTTTTTAACCACCAAACAAGACCGAATGGGGAAGAAGAAAGGGGGGGGGGGGGAACCCCAAAACACCCAAAGGGATGGAAACAAACCACCCCTCAGCTTGCCAGAGGCAACAAACTCCTTTCACATCTGACCATCATTCATGCCAAGATTTGTTTTGATGCACAAAGAGCCCACTCACCTGGTCCTTGCCTTTGTTTTTTCTAAGAAACTCCTCTACAGCATCCACAGCTTGCTGGAAGCGCTTACCCTTATTAATCTTTATCATTTCCTCTTTGTGAGGGTGATAAGGCTTCAGCTGCTCCACTTTGATCCAAGCACTAGAAATAAACAAAAGAAGTTTTCAGTTCTAGTCTCCAAACAGCAACTTTTTCAAGCACCCCTCCTTTAGAAACACACAGACACACTCATTTTTTTCTCCAGGGCAACCGGTGATAGCAGCCCACACTCACTTCTTTGTACAGTCAGAAGGGCTGCAATTGCTGCAGTCACTGGGAACTGCCACTTTTACTTGGGTTTCTGTCTCAAGTTTTATATCCTCTCATGCTAAGCAGTGCTCTGCTCTAAGCATTATTCATATTATTTGCCAGCAAGATGGCTTTTGGATGTGATCAGAGGCGCTTGTTTAACACAAAGGCAGCTGAGTGACTGCTTCTGTATCACCAGGAGGAACACCCACGATCAGATGGCTCTGCACAAGGTAGCAAATAACACGAACCTGTTGAGAGGCTGTTGAAAGCAGAGGCCACACAACAGCCCTAAGCCATGGATCCCTTGTTCAAACACACTGTGCACACACAAGTGCCTACAAAAACTGGAGAAACCCAGAATTCTGCAGCTCACAGCACGGCCAACCACGAACAGTGAACACCAACACCACAGCCCCTTGCTGATTTCTGACATACCTTGAGGTTCTGCACAAAAACACTGGGGTTTTTTTTGAGGAAAAAAAAAGAACTATTTTCTTCTCTGTTGATATTTTAAGACAGAGTGGTACTGGGGCAGAGTTAATACTCTGATTGCAGCTCTACGAGTTCAAATGACTTCCCTCTTTCCACTGCTGCTAATTAGGAGTTCTTGACATTTCCCAAATGGCTGAGTGATCAAACACAAGGTGACAACTCCATTTTCCTTCAGGTTGACAAACTTTCACCACCCCTTCACTGCAGTTCAGGGGAATGCCTTTGCTTTCAAAACAACTTGTGACTCTCACAGAGATCAGACCACCTTCCTCTCTCCCCAGATTCAAGCCCAGGCTTATCAGACACACTGCTACAAAGCCACTTCCATCCTACTGAAAATAGGCCTGCAAAGGTTTGGGCAAAGCTTTTCCTGGGCCAGTAAGGCCAAGAGTGCTTCTTAGCAGACAGCATCCCAGCACACAGTAAAACCAAGCTGATTTTCTCTGGTCCCAAAAGGTCTTTATGCTACAAACACTGACTAGCCATGATCATAGGTTTTAAATGCTCTCCAGTGCAGTCCAGCTCCTGCATGCAGGTGAAGTGGTTTCACTGCTGCCTTATCAAACACTGTGAGCATGATACAGCTGCACTGAACATAAAGGTAATAACAGTAATGCTTTGCTGGGCCTCACTCATCCTCTCCTCACAAAGCAGTAAAGCCCAGGAAACTCTTTCAGACATCACTGGCATCAGCCATTGTTTGGAATCAGGAATCAACTTGCTTCAAGTAGACTGAAATTTCTGGGTCACATCTGGAGAGATGACACCTCCTGCATCTGACACCATCTCCCACAGCAGCCTCCTGCAGAAACTGGCTGCTCATGACTTGGATGGGTGGATGCTTCTCTGCATTAAAAACTGGTTGATAGCCAAGCCCAAAGAGGAGTGGGGAATGGCGTTAAAGCCACTTGGTGGCCAGTCACCAGTGGGGTTCCCCAGGCCTTAGTATTTGGGCCAGCTCTGTTTAACATCTTTATCAGTGACCTGGGTGAGGAGCTCAAGGCACCCTCAGGAAGTCTGCAGATGACACTAAATTGGGTGGGAGTGAGTGCTGATCTGCTTAGGGCCAGGAAGGCTCTGCAAAAGGATTTGGACTGGCTGGCTGGTTGGGCTGAGGACAATGGAATGAGGTTCAACAAGATCAGGTCCTGTCCTTGGGTCACAACCACCCCATGAACACTCCAGGCTGGGAGCAGAGTGCCTGGCAACTGGCCCGTAGAGAAAGACCTGGGGGTGCTGGATGACAGCAGCTGAACATGACCCAGCATGTGCCCAGGTGGCCAAGAAGGCCACCAGCATCCTGGCCTGGATCAGCAATAGTGTGGCCAGCAGGAGCAGGGTAGTGATTCTTCACCTGTCCTGGGCAATGGTGAGGCCACACCTCAGTTTTGGGCTCCTCACTCCAAGAAGGACATTGAGGGGCTGGAGTGTGTCCAGGGAAGGGCAACAAAGCTGGTGAAGGGTCTGGAGAACAGGGCTGGTGAGGAGCAGCTGAGGGACCTGGGGTTGTTTAATCTGGAGAAGTGCAGGCTGAGAGGAGACACAAACTAAAAAGGGAAACACAGTCAGGGTTAAACCTCAGGGTTAAAAACAAAATAAAAATTGGTCTATTCCATTCTGGTTTATTCTTTCTGTCACCTACCTGGACAACCTTCTGTAAGATAGGACCATGCTTTTTGACACCAGATGTCCATGAAGCATTTGCATGCAATGTTTCAAACACTTGAAAACAAAACAGCTTTCCAGCAAACAACTGACTTCATGTGCACACACAACATCTCCCTCTATTAAGCAATAACTTCAAAGCCAATGAAGGCAAATATTTAGACAAGAGGCCTGCAGAATGCAACATATAAAAGGAGCCACTATTTCTGTCCTGACTCAGCAATGAATTAATGCCCTGGCAAAGCACACGTTACTGAACTGTCATATTTAAGATGAAATTGCATTCATGCACAGAGTCATCTGGTACTGTTGTAATGTAGATACAAGTGCAAAGATGTGAAAGAGATACATGCTGGTAATGGGTTCCTCTGCTCAGTTCTCCTCACCCTTCCCCACCCTCTCAAAACCACTGCTCATGCAAAAGCCATGTTATACTCAGGAACAGTAATCAAAACTCAGAATACCTGTAAAGCAGAGGCAAGTGCAAATGGGAGCTGGAGCTGCATGGAAAGCAGTGGCACAGAAGAGACAGAACCAGGCATACAAGATTCAGACCCATCACACCAGCTCAGCACAGGCCTTAACCCCCAACTTTCTATCCACTCTCCTCCAGCACAAAGGTACCAACTCCTAATGACAAATTGGAGAAACTATGGCAGAGGAATAGCCACAAATACTTTCTGCAAGCCTTACAGTTGGAGTGCCACTGTTTCCCATCCCTATCTCCAAACTTCTGTTACTAAAGCCTTGGGAAAATGTCATGAAGCTTTACACTGTAGCAGTTGAGATGCCCACATTAAATCCCAACATAACCAATTCTGAAAGGCTAAGAAGAATTGCTTGGCTATTTACAAGCCCTGTGTGTGAGAGCACAAAATAGATAAATCAAGATGAGTTTCCTGATGTGGAAAGGGAAGCTCATGATTTTCATCAGTGAAACAAACTTGAATGGCTGCACTCTGCAATTTGACATGTCAGCTTGTTAGTGGGGAAAGAGCCCACCACACAGCCAGAATAAACATCCATGCAGCTAAAAGGAGGGGATCTGCAAAGTATTTACACATCCAAAGATATCAGTAAGAGGTGGAAAACTGTTTGACTGTTCAGCTCTGGCACTCTGTCTGCAGCTCTTAACAAGGTTCCAGCTGGCTCTGTTATACAGCAGTCTGGCTACAGCAACAGAGCTCTGCACAGGATAATTTGCCTAAGTGAGAAACACCAGCAATGGAAGCTAACCCTCTCTGACAGTTTAACCTACACCCCCTGGCTCCAAGAGTAGCACCTCCAACACCTGGTTAACTTTAAGCAAGTGCTTCCTAAGGTCAGGACCTTTAGGGTGATTTTGGAAAGACTACATCCAGAAATTTCTCTCTCTGAAGGCCAGGGAAAACAGCAGCAGAAGACTGGGTGTCTGCATCCCAGCAGGATACTGAGGATGGGAAGGCAATGAGTACTCTGCTAAATCACTGGGCCTGGTGGCCAACAGGCTGCAGATTATTAGAATCTTGGATTGCAAACTTCCTCTATTTCCCCCTTACTATTTCAAGTCAGGAAGTGGCCTTTGACCCCACCTCATTTAGTAAGAGTGTTTAGTTTGGTAATTCCTGATACTTCAAAAAGGTTCTATGAGTAAGAAAGGACTGCTTCAGCTTCCTATTCAGCCTTTGATACAAGCCACTTCCAAGCTCAGTTAGCTGCTACCAAATGTCTGAAAGAGGGGAAGAGGGTGGGGTGGGAGGTGACTGTGTCACATACCTCTGACAACTGCATTTCCCTGACATGTGGTGAAATGATACCTGAAGAGCAATGATTCTCTTAGTGTTGCCAGTGCCATGCTGGATTTCCAAGCAGGCCATGAAATGTAAGAATATTTTGAACTGGTCACTGCAGCATCACACTGGTGTGGGAAGTATTACTATTCAAGTCACAGCTATTCAGGATTACTATCCAGTTCCTAAACTAGTCAGCATTTAATACACAAACAAAGCCCAGCTATATGCTACATCAAAACCACTTCCAAACCTATCAGTCTATTCTCATTTAACCCTTCACTCAGCTCAAATCCATACACATCAGTTAGTACTTGCAAGCAGGTTTCTCCTTTATCTTTGGTATGGCAAACTGGAGCCACATAAGTCACAAGGAAGCTACCAAGTTTGAACCAGGGCATTTCTGGCCACAGCAGTCACCTGGGAATCCTCAGAAGGAAACAAAGCCATCAAGTCTGAGACTGCCCACCCATTTACAATCTGCCTGGCAATGACCCTCAGCAGTTTGTGAGAGGGATTCTGTCCACCAACTAGCACCAGCTGCACCTCACACACAGCTCAGACAGGCAAACAGCTCCTATCCCTCTCCTTACCTATTACTGTCAAGGTTTAACAGGAGAGCTGTAAAAATGTATCAGTGGCAATGTCACCTTACAAACCTGAACGTGGCAGCAACATGCACCAGAGTATGAGTGTGAATAAGTACACTCATCACCCCATGGAGCAGTCAGTGATGGAGCTCTGCATCCTGCTCTTCACGCTGCTCATTACGCAAAGCGGTGACACTTGGGCCGGTATCGATTGCCACTTACTGCTTACACACAGCTAGAGAAAACAAATATCTGCAAAACACTGGTGTACTTGCACAAAATAAGTACAGGGATTTTCCTCTTCAAGCTCACATGAAGTGAGATCAGGTAAGTTTCTCCTGATATGGTTTGCTGACTGTGCTCAAAGATAGGATTTTCTCAGCACAGCTCCAGCCCGCACGCTCTTTAAGCCAAGTGGGACAGAGCAGGCACACCAGCTTCTCTCTTGTCTGTCCAACAGTATGATTTTTAAAAGAAGAACAAAGGGGACAGTATGTATTCAGATTTAATTTTCAGGTAGGGTATGCCAGTCAAAGTGAGCAAATTTCTAAATCAGCATCATCTAGCAGGAAGTTACTAAAGGTCACAAGCTGGAGATGGGAGGGGGAGACACGACAACCACCACACTGTGGTTGCTACTTTGCCAGACAAGAGGATGTTTGCAAGCCACAGCTCTAAAATCATGTCATAAACCCTGATTATTTTGCAGCTCTGAACAATCATTTGCAATCATGCTGCTAATCTCAGCTACAGTAATCCAGACATATGACCCCTGGTCCCAAACTTGAATCAAAAACAGCTCTGTATTCGGTAATGCGAAATACAAGAATGGAGAACAATCAATCAGAACAGAGACAGGGAATCTCCTCCACGTTCAGAACTTGATTAGCTCAAATAAACACATCCAACCACCAAAACCCCCACTCTCTGCCCTCAAAGCAACCTTCACCTGCCTTATATTACTAGTGACTCAACACATGTCCCCACTGATACGCAACATTCACTTCTACCCCATCAAGTTCAGACTTCAGTTCTCAGTGGAAAATCATTTTAAAGCATTCAGCAAACACCAAACATTATTTAGCAGTCAAAAAAATAATTTTCCTTAAGAAACATCCATGGCTCCTGCTCTTTTTTTTTTAACCCAAAATGATTCTCAGTCTTCTACAGAGATTTGTCATCATCTCCCTTATTGCAAGACTTAATGCAAAAACTGAAGACAAGCACTGCAAAATTATTTCCAGTTTCACGAGAGTTCTCAGGTTTGGTTGTGGTTTGTTTGTTTAGGTTGTTGGGTTTGTGTTTTGTTTTGTTTCCTCCCCCTCAGTGTGTAATTATCTAAGACAACTATGATTTTGTGCATGTGTTTGGAATCAATAAATTCTGCCTTACAAAAAGGTAGTCTGCAACAGTCTTACTAGCTTTCCTCTCCTGTAGAGACTTCCCAAAGCAGAGCAAGAATATTTTCAGTCCCCAGGTAAGACAGTATATTCTTACAAATGGCAAGTATTCATCTGCTTTGTTCTTCTGGCAGAAGAAGAGAATCACAGAATGTATCTGGCTGGAAAAGACCTCCATAATCATCCAGTCCAACCCTCAACCCAGCACTGAAGGGTCAACACTAAGACTGCACAACCTGGTTGTGACCCCGGTGCAAAACCCAGCACTTGGCCTTGTTGAGCTTCATACAATTAGCCTTGGCCCATGGGTCTAACCTGTCCAGGTCCCATAGCAAAGCTTCCCTACCCTCTAGCAGATCAACACAGCCACCCAGCTTGCTGTCATCTGCAAACTTTCTGGGGCTGCACTCAATCCCCTCATCCAGATCACTGATGAACAAATGGATACTCTCAGCTGTACCTTTCTCATACATGGTTACACGCTAAAGTCTAACCCTGTCACATCACGCCTACCCTCCTAAAAATGGAAAGCCACCAAGAACTTTCTATCACAGTGGTAACTAAAATGCTGACATGAGTATCTAAGTCTTTACATACTTCACACACACACTAGTGGCTGTGGCATACAATAATAGTTGACTTTTCTCGTGCGCAGATCAAGGCCAACCCTTTGCAGAGCTACCCTGCAAACACTTTGCCCACGTGAGACTCAGACTACAGGGCACAGTACTTTCACCAGGTGAAAAGAAGCAGGTACATACTGATCTTCTGTTCCAAAAAACTTCACAAAGAAGCACTTTTTCCCACGAGGTTTCTTCAGATCTTTAGGTGGATTCACAATCTGAAGGTGATCAGAAGGGAAAGTTAAAATGCACATGGTGAAAATTCTCACTCAGCCATTTTACTGTCATGCATTACAGCTCCTCAGACATTAGCCTTTGGGGTTTCAATCTGAGTAGGAAGCAAACCTGCATGTTGTCAAGTCTTTCACATAACTGCATAAACTGTGTGTTTCCTTAGCCATGGGTATGCTGCAGCAGAGTGATACAAACTCCAGTGACACATCACTGCATTCTTAGTGAGGCTTCCTTCTTTTGTCAACTTAGAAAGCCAAATGGCATGAATGACAGTTTGTTCAACTGGATAACTTTCCAAGTTTACACTTGTGTCTCAGAATAGATATCAGTAGAGACAAAAGTTGTCTTTCAGTTAGCCAGGTGACCCCTGGAAGACTGTAGGGAAGCTTAGACTGAACTTGATCCAATGACCAAATGTTTCTGGTTGTTTGCCACATGGATGCTTTTGCAGTCATCTCAGCATCTTTAGTCCTCCTACCTACACCCAAATTAAGACCAAAGTTCTTGCAGAGAAGAAGAGACAATAAAAATGGCAGAGTTAGTTTTAATTTTTCAAATCTTTTTGGTCTTACATCAGACAAAACCAACCAAACCAGAGGAGAAAATGTTAACTATTCTGTACCCCAAGAGTTATTACTCAAAAACTATAGCACAGAAACAGGATCTTGAGAGGCCAAATTATTTATTTTCATTACTCAACAAAGTGCATTTAACCCATTTATTATGGGAAGAAAGAAACCTGTCCTGCAGAAAGTGATAGGGATTGAGTAACTAAATCTGGGAAACACAATCAGTTCCAGACTTGGATGAACTGTTCTCTGTTGCTTTTAATTTCATCTGAACTAACAGCTGTTAGTGACAGGCTAAACTTTTCAGATCACAGGGGCTGACAGCTTAGATGTGCTGCATTATAAAACAACAACAACACAACAAATCCAAAAGAAACAAACCAAAACAAGACTCCCACAAGAAAGAGAAGAAAAGCAAGACAACCACAAAAAACCAACAACAACCCCCCCCAACAACAACAAAAATCCAATGCAAACCAAATAACCCAACCCAAACAAAAACAAACAACCAAACCAAAACTATAAAAGCAGCAATAATAATAAAAGCCCCAAATCAAGCCCCAAAACTCACCTTTCCTGGCCATGGAGGATACCGTCCCAACTTCCCCCTGGAGGAAAAAACAAACATATGAAGTATTAGGTATGAGAAGCAGAGAAAAAAATAACCATCCCACATCTACCTCTTTGCATCATGTCTTACTTTTCATATTATGAAGAGTTACAGCCTCACAGTCAAAACCTACCATGAAGGGCAAGACGTGCGGCTGACACCCAAGCACTGGATATCTGCACCTAAACTAAGCCTCTAAGCAATCTGTTTGAACTTGCTGGAGATCAGAATTTAAATGGGCAGAGCACTGGAAGATCCAGTGCTGTTGTAATTATTACTCTTGTAAGAGTGGATATTCTCTCATGAGGAACTGAAAAATACTGATGCAGGCAATCGAACCAAAGTTCATGTTGATAACGTGTATCCAACCGGGCAGGGAGCGCAGCAGCCACTGATTTCCACCTCTGAGAGCTGAAATTCTTATTAGTTCTCAGAGGGAAGCACTAACAGTGAGATCCCCTGAAGAGGAATTCCATTACCACGTCCTTCAGGTGCTCACTGCCACAGTAAGACGCACTAAAGATACAGCAGAGCCATAATGAAGACAGGAAAGTTTATTTCCTACACTTGCAAACATTTCCTAATGGAAAACTACACAAAGCTAATTCTTCATAGAGGAGGAAAAGTCACCTCAGCAAGGTAGCTTTGTTATTATCTTACCCTTGTCACTTACCTGGCCTGCAGTATTCTCATAAAACCTTATCAGTCTTGCAAGAGGCTGGCAAAGAACCTGTGGAACCTGCCAGCTCCTGAACAAAAAACCTCTCAGGAAGTGGCACTGCAGCCCCTCCCGAGATGGCAGCACTACAGAGCCGGTTTCAGATGCAATGGCCAGGCAGGAGCACTGCCAGGCGCTGTAACCGTGACCGTGTCTCATACTTGAAGTTCCATTCTTTTACTAAACAAGACATTTATCACAGCCCTTCACATGTTGCTGTCTCACTGCTACAGTTCTTCTGCGACGGCTCTAGAGATAGTACCTGTTTAGGCTGTCATGTTCAAAGCTAAAGCAGGACGATCTGCATTCTAACCACGAGAGTTTCTTATTTGGGGGGGGAATGCTAAAAGGAACCAACCTTTACTTACTTTACTCGATAAACTAGACAAATTTACAGCACTGTCAGTTTTTCAGACGAGAAACTGCAGTTGTCACAAGCCCGAAGCACGTGCTGCTTATTATCTGGGATATAAATACAAACGCATGCATTTGCGTGCCGGGGATGAGCTCTTTCTTGCAAGGTCTGGCAGGACCCTAGCCTATCAAGTACAGCAGCGCCTATGCACTTAAAACAATCGGTGCTTACAGGGCTCGATGCAATGTCCTCAGTTCTCCCGATCAGGAAATACCAAATCACGGCTCTCAGCCTATCTGAGGGTAAAACTAGAGTGACAAGGGGAAATGGCTTCTGTGAGCTTCAACAGGGACATCCCAGCCTGCACAAACACGCTGTGCTCCCGGACTGCCGTATTGCTTCATTAAAGCACTGTCAAGACATAGCATCGTTGCTTTCCCTAAACACCTACTAACTTACTTATGTCAGTTCTCAACTCTTCTGGGAGGAGACCGTGCTTCCAACCTCAAGGATCGCCCCTGTCCCGCTCCCCTCATTCCCTCCATCTTACAGAGTTTATTTTATGCGCCGCCTCCTGATAGCCTCCGGTGCCGGCCCGGCTGAAAGCCAGACCTGCCTCCCCATTGCCCACTCCAGACCAGATCTGTGGCCCTTCACTGCTTCCTGCCGCCGCCCCTTGCCCCTTCTGACATCGCCCCCGAGAGACAACGGCGGCGAGACCCTCTGCCAGGGCCGCGGCCCCGCTGCCGCCTGCCCTGCTAAGATCCTCTCTGGCCGCAGCCGCACCTAAAGTCCCCTACGACTGTGGGGTGACAGCGCCCGGCCTGTCTCGGCTGCCGCCGCGCCACGCTCCCCCGGGTCGGGCACGGGCCGGGCACAGCCCCGCCGTCGCCCCGCCTGCGCCTTCGCCACCACAGGCGGAGCCTCAACCTCGTTCCGCAAGAAGCGTATGCCCCACCCGTCCACCGCCGGTTGGCGAGCGCCCGCCGCCGCCCACCTCTGCCCCGCCGCTGCCCGACCTGCACTGCCACTCACCACACCAGGTCTCCGAGCCTCAGACTCACGGCCGCCATCTTACCGACAGAGCCCCCAGCCACACCGCGCACAGCCTGCCGGGACAGGACAGCACCCACTGCGGGGGGAGGAGGCAGCGGCGACGGGGATTGGGCAGCCCCCGTCACGTGGTCGGGTGGGCTGTCACCGGCCGCTCCCCCGAGGCGTGACTGGAACGGCGGCGCTGATTGGTCACGCGGGTACCGTGATGGCGTCAGGCCCACGCGGGGCGGTGCAGGGGGCGCTGCCCGGCCCCGGGAGGCTTCCGACGGCTCGGCTCTGCCCGCGGGCGGCTCAGGAGCTGTCAAACAGAACTTTGTGCTCAGCACGTGGGGGTGAGTGGTGACCCGGGGGTTGCCGATTCTCTGCCAGGCCACTCTCGTGCGGGCTGCGGCTTCCCGCTCCAGCAATGCCTGCGTTGGGGCTGGGGCCTTCCGCTGGAGCAAAGGGCTCCTGGGGCACCCACGGCAAAGGCCACTGCAGCAGCCACAGAGCAAAGGTGTTTTTTAAGATAGATTTCACCTGAAGGAAAAATAAAGAATCCTGTCGCTATCCAAGATAACTTGCCATCAGGATCGTCAGAGTGCCTGGATATCAGAAGACATTTGTGACCTGCACTTGTGACCCCCATTAGAGCAAATTAGGAGGCTATAGCTTTCAGACCATGGCTTGACCTCAGTCTTCTACTCTAGCAGCCAGGAGATGCTGTCTTTAGCCAGCTTTTCCTGATGACTTGCAGTGTTTGGTGTTGCACTTCTGTGTGTCTGATGAAGTCAATTTAACATTTTCCCGAGCATTTTTGTGTCAGCTTCTGCTCTATGCCCTCACAGAAACTTGAATGTAAGTTCCTTAAAGGGCACAAGCTTGATACTTGTGCTGCATAGCCCCAGATACATGCTACCCACTCTACCACTGCTCTGGTGTGATTGTTCTGTTTTTTCTCCTGAATTTGTGTAGATTTAGGTCAAGTATCTTATTCTAAATTAGCATTTGTCAACTTAATCAGGTATATCCTCCTTCTTACAATACCCCTGTCCTTTTTCAAGAGAGGTGCACCATATTGGGAGAAAATGTCCATTTTAATGGGTGTTATATTTGTTTTGGTAACACACTGCCCCCTACTTTTCCTCCCCATATTGATTCTGGCTGCTGACAAAAGCAGTCTCTGAAGTGCCTGAATGCCTCAGTAAAGGGCTCTGCAGCAACGCTGAGATGGAGGTGTTTCCTTCTGTACAAGACAGGGGTGTGAAAAAGCCCACCCTTTCTCCTGACAGGTTTAATTCACCATCTTAGTAGAAACCAGAGGCTAACACAGCCAGCACCAGTCAGTTCTCCACTCCAGCCCACGCTGCAGGCAGCAGTCTCTGCCCGTGGCTGTGTTGTGCTGGTACTCTCAGCCCAAACAGTTTTGCCACGGGAAGTTGTCTTGTCCCAGGAAACCTATTATGAGACCTTGCTTTTACTCCTGGTTCAGATCAACTCCTGACTCCAGCCTCGGGCAGACTTTCAACGTTGCTTTACCTTCCTAAAACCTACCGAAGGGATTTACTCTCTGGCTTTGAAAGTTCCCTTCTCCAGGCTCTAAATAGGTGACACCTGGCTAAACAGATTTTTCCCTATCCCGGGCGTTCAGTTTCCGAGATCTATTTCAGCCACAGCGAGCTGGTCCAAAGGGGCTGCCCGAGCGCGTTAAAGCTTCGGGGCACTGCTGGGCTGCCCTTCCGAAAGCCCGTGGGTACTTCGGCCGTGGTTTGCACCGCAAGGTTTACAACGGGGGTCTACCGGCACCTCCGGGCGGGTGTCCTTGTCTACCCTGCGCTTTGGGCTGCTGCCTGCCGGAGCTGTTTGGAGAGCGACCGGCCCGCGGAACGGCCGGAGCCGGCTGCGAAGCGGCCCCGAAGCAGCTCAGCGCAGCTTCGGCTGTTGCGGTGGGGACCGTGCGGGCAGCCGAGCCACAGCACCAGCGTTCCGCTGCGGTACCAACGTTCCGCCGGGCGGGCCGGCTTCCGGCCGGCACGGGAAGCAGCGGCGGAGCGGCAGGGTCCCGGGGGCGCGCCCGGCAGACTCCCGGAGGCGCTCGGCGCTGTCGACCGGCGCCATGGCCCGCAAGAAGCTGTACCGGCCCATCGCCGCTATGGCCAAGAAGATCCGCGAGTACTGGGCGCTGAAGAACCGCCCGCGGGAGTCGCAGCGTTTCGCCCTGGACTACGAGACCATGCGGCGGCCCCTGACGCAGAAGCGGCTGCCGGTGCGGGCCTGGGAGGACGTGCGGAACGAGAACCGGCTCTTCTCGCTGCTCTGCCGCCTGCCGCGCTTCGGCGTGGGGCGCACCGTCACCCGCAAGTCCTGGCTGTGGGCGTACGACGAGCCCTGCTACTGGGTCATCACCAAGGTGAAGGTGGACTACACGGCCGAGGTGAGCCTGAGGGGCCGCGGGGCGCCGGCTCCGGATGCGCAGGCGGCCGCTGCCCGCCGCCGCCGCCTCAGGGTTCGCTGCCCTCAGCAGGTTATTGTTTTCTTTGCAGAACATGGATCATGGAAAAGCCTGGGGATACCTGACCTTCAGAGGTAAAGCCAGAGAGGTTTGGAGACAGCCTGTGCGGGAGCAACATGCGCGGGAACGTGGGAGAGCTGCAGGAAAACAGCAGCCTTCCTGTTGTGGAATTTGTTTGTCTTAGTCCTGCTAATGAGAAAATAAGTTCTCCATGTTGTAGTTGCGAATGCCGGGATCTAGTCCCCACAGAATGCGTTTTTAAGGAGCGTTGTGAGAGAGCCAGCCTAGGCTGATGGGGAAAGCCGGCAGGTGGCAGGGAGGTGGATGGGAGGAGAGACTGCTCTGAGACCAGAACAGCAAGGACTGAGGGAACACGAGAGTGTTCCAGGTAGAATCCCCAGGCAAACAAGAGTGATGGCAAGTAAACTTAAAATCCCAGTGACAAAGTTAACACAGTTGAGTGATGAATTTCCCTTTTAAAGCTGCTTTATGTTGGGCACATCATTGTCACTTGTGTTTCTGGAACGTTTCTCATTCAAAAGTTTTGAAGTTGTATTTTTAACATTAAATATCCTCCCCAACTTTTATCAGAGAAATTAGCTACGGAAAATGAACCCAAGAGAGACAAAGTGACGGTTTGAGAGAGGGAGTCAGCTATGGAAGTAGAACAACCTGCCTGGAGTCCTTTCAGCTTGTTTCTCTTTTGCTTTCCAAGGACAGCAGTGGGATCCCCTAGCACCGCAGGGGAGATACTGTCTGAACTGCTGAAAACTTCCTGTGCTGCACAGTGCAGCAGTTTTGATACATTGCTGCATGTCCTGGAGGGAAGTTGCTGTCCATAGCCTTGTCCACTGGTGTTCATCATCTTTTCTCAGGCAAAACCACAGAAGAAGTGCAAGAGATTGACAAGGTCATGTACCACGACTGGCGGATGGTGCCCAAGCATGAGGAGGAGGCCTTCAAGAAATTCACCCCCGTGCCGGAGGAGACCGTTCGGTACCTTCCATACCCGCCTCTGCTCCGAGCCATGATCCTTGCACAGCGGCAGAAAGAGGGAAAACCCATCACAGAGGAGCCAATGATTGATCTGGAGAAGATCATGGGTGCAAAGAGAAGAGCTGTAGGCACACCAGTATAAATACTTGTCCTGAGCTTCCCCTGTGCTCTGTTAGAAGCACAGCATCTTACAGAAGACCCCCATGTCCACTGTGGTGTGGTGCAGCCAGGTTTCATGGCTTCCTCCCCAGCCCTGAACAGTCACCTTCTCTGAAAGGAGAGATGTTCAGGGCTTTTTTTCTGTAACTTTGGTCTCAGGCAGCAGAGGAACCTTCTTGCTTCCCTGCATAGTCTCTGAATGCACAGCTCCAGTCATCCAGCTGCAGTTCTTTGGAACAGAGTTTCCTTTAGGGCCTGAAAATGACGTTCTTAAAGAACATTTTTCAGGTAATTTGCATCCTACATGAATCTCAGAAAATTGACTGAGAAGACCACATTGTTTTGCAGAGATATGTGGAGATGTTATCCAATGAAAATAAACATCATCTTATTTCTGCAGCACACTTTGAAGGAAACTTGGCTCTTTTTTCCAGGGCACAGAGATCACCATAAGGTCCAAATGCAGCGTCTTTAGCTTACCAAATACAGGCACAACTGCTGCAGATTCATCTCAGTTACTTACATGTCATGACAGTGGAAAATATGGGTTGAACACAACTTGTCTAAGCCTATCCAAAGCCATTTCCCAGAGATGGCTGTCAGGACAAACTTTAATTCCAGTGATACAAATTATACAGGGCTGGCTCTTGCTGTTTGAAGCCAAAGGTAAACAACCACCTCCTCCAGTGCAGCGTGCTGTGGTGAACATGACAAACATGCAGCTCCTTAGTGGAGTTCTTAGCCTTTCATTTTCTCTTGTGGTGGCTGTGGATTTTGCTGCTGTGTCAGCTGTAGGAGGATCTAGTGTGCTTGTGGATGAGGGCAGAAGACTTGTTCTGGTCCATGGCTTCTGCTACCAGCTGCTGGGGTCAGCTGGGGCCTTACTGTTCTTATCATAACTCTGGTGCTACTGGATCAGCACACAGACTGAGGGCAAGGGGTGGTTTCTCAGGTGAAGTACTGGTAACCAAGTCCACCAACAGCCCCAGACGAGACCAGTTTTCACTCTGTGTCGATGTGGGAGATTGCCCAGTACCAAAAGCTGAGCCTGAAGCATTAACCCTGGCAGCTCACCTGAAGGGGACACCAGGACAGCTGCAGTGAGCCAGCAGCTGCATGTGTGTCCCTGCCACCTTTACTTCTGATGTGAGAAGCTACAGATTGCACTGTGGCTTGCAGGGCCAGCCCCTTCTGCTGTGACCCAGTGAGCCACTTTCTTGCCACTACACTGCCCAACGGTCAACACCCGAGTTGCCATTCTCTCTGCTCCCAAGGACTGAGCAGGAATCCCAGTGCCCCTGCAGGGAAGAAGCTGCCCAGCTGATGTTAACACATTTATTACATACAGAACAGATATGGTTTGTTGTTCGATAGCATAGGGGACCAAGCATGGGAACATATTCATACAGCAGTCTCTTTACAGAATGCCATCTTCAGACTAAAGAGCGGAGTTTACAGGCCTTAAGACACTTTTTAAAATCCTTTTGTAACATACAAGATACTTTACATACATCACAGTGGAGATATGACAGGGAAGTGTGTTGAAGCCAGTCAGTTCTCACCATGCTGCCCAGCAGCCACAGACGCCCACAGGAGCTGACAGCAGAGGGTGGTTCTACATAGCTGTAGCTGCCCCTCTCGGGCATGTGCTTCTCTTGGAGGAAAACATGCACTGAGCTGGAAAGGAACCTGTTGGTGGAGACCCAAGACTGGTTTCCTTATGTTGCCAGGGCCCAGGTGGTGACAGGGGACAGTACTGTCACGTCAACTGCTGAAATCAGATACAGAGCAAACGGTAAGAGGTAAGAACATTGCAATTCTGTATTTTCCTAAGGGAGAGTTGATAGAGCTGAGAAACTGGGCCTAGCTTTATTTTCTTTGTTTCCTTCAATTAGCTCAAATGATGAAGCTTACTTGGCCCTAAATGATGAACTGTTAGGTCTGTGGAATCTGTGGTGTAAATGTTGATGTTAACTCTAATGCACTCTTGTGTTGTGATCCAAAGAGCTCTTCCCAGCAGAAAGCATTTTGAGAAAGTGAGTGAGAAGGCTGGGCATGGTCAGCAGTGCCCTGTGAAATGTCCCTGGTGAAAGGTCACCCCATGTGCAGGTGGCAGCTCCAAGCATCCCTTAGCCAAATGCCATCCACAGAGCCCAGTGTGCCAGTGGCTGAAGGACACCATCTAGCTGATTCCCTACCTTGGCAAAGAGTGGTGTGGGTGCAGGTCACCAGCACCACTCATGGGCAGCACAGGCACACCCACAGCTCTGTACTTGGGTGGCTGAGGCCTCTGTTCTCCAGAGATGTCCTCTTGCCTCCTTGCAGGGGAAATGTAAGCCTCAGCCTCTTCTCAGCTGTGGATCCAAAAAGTGCAGTGCTGCTGCATCAGCACAGATATTAGAGCTTCCCCTGGGAATCCTGCATCCCTGTGGTACATGAGCAGCTTTAGACCACAAGCCCTGGGGCAGCCTGGCCCATGGCAATAAGCACAGGGCACAGGTGGGAGCTTCCCAGAAGATGGAGGCTTCCCCCAGCTGTCCTCACACCACCACTACACTGGCACAAAGGCATCCCTGTGAACCCTGGAGTGCTGCATAGCTCAGGGAAGAAACAAGATGACCACCAGGAGCTTCCAAATTAAGTGCTAACAACTGCTGCTTGCTCTAGTCCTGAACATCCAGGAGGGAGTGTTCAAAAGAAATGGAACTTGTCCTTGTGGACTATTTGCACTGTCAGAAAGGGAGGTAGAACCATTGCTTCTGCATCTGGAGCTCAGAACTGCTCTCCCTGGCTCTGTTTTTTGCTGCTTTTCTATTAGGCAGCACACACATTTAGAATGTCAGCACTGCTTACACAAGAAGGGCTGTCAGAATTTCTCTTGGGAGCTGTCAGTTCTTTCTAGGAGTTAGAAATTTCCACCTTTATGCTACCTAGCAACTAAGTCAGTGCTCATGATGTTGGGTAAAAGGTTGGACATCTGGCCTTAGTGCCTCTGTGCCCTCAGGCGAGACACAGACATTCTATACCTTGGCACCTGCACACAGGAAAGCAGCCATCTCCTTCAGCAGCTCCCAGGCTGGGGACACAGCCTCAGGAGTCAAGGTAAACTCTGTGTGCCAATGCAGAGCTGACAGCAGACCAACATCATGTGCCCCCACCTGTTTGCAAAGCCAACAAATGCTGTGCAGAGATGGCTCTCTCCTGAACCTTTCACAATGAACTCAGAGTTGTTTTCTGCTGGGCACTGTGGAAGAAGGAGTTAGAAGTATCACTGCCTTTTCTGCTCTTGAGAAAGCAAGGCTCCAGTGCCCCTTTGCCACCACTGCTTCTAAAGGCCCTTTGGCCTCCATGATCAAACAGCCATCTCCCATCTGAGGGTACCTAACAATCCTTTCTGGACACACAGTCACCCAGCACATAACTGCTGAGACAACAGCAGCAGCAGAGGAGGGAGACTTCCCATCTGCACGTGCAGAGGATGTGCTCCCCACAGCAATGGCACCGCTGCCTTCTCCAGCCAAACAGCAGAAGTACTGCCCCAAGCCCCGACACTCCTGGCTGCTCTCAGTCTGTGAGATATTATTCTGTGCTTAAGGGTGGTTAAGTTGGAGAGTCCACTGGTGAACTAGAAAAGATTTCTGCTAGGGTGCTGTAGAAGTCGTGATTCACCATTGCTGCTTTGGCAGGGAATGCTCAGGGCATGTACTTCTTCTCATGCAGGTGGGAGTGAGGCAACCTGCCAGAGAACCTGAGCCACCACCCATCCAGCTGCCAGCTCCTGAGTGCTGGGCAATGTGCTGCACAGCTCTAGCTCCAAGCTTCACTTCCTCGACGCACTGCCATTTCTCTCCGTGTAGATGCCAGCTCCAGAGCAGAACACGAATCCAATCACGCAGGAAGCGCACGGGCCCGAGGTGAAAGCTGCAAGTGTAGAGGTTAGAATGGGGTCACAGTCCAAGGCAGGAGCTGTTGCAGTTGTTTGGGGGTGGTTTTCCAGCAGTAGGTACAAGGCAGGTGTTCTGTATGTACATCTTGGCATTCGGGTGGGAGGAGGGACACTTACATTGGTGGGGAAGGAGAATTCTCACTCGGGGATGTACGATACCTGCCACACAATAATGTGGCTCCTCTCAGCCTTGGAAAGTACTGGTTTCACCTGGGTGGTGTCTCCTGCATTCTCCTCTGTCTCATCATCTTCTCCATCCCCTGAAGAGAGAAAACACAGAGTTAAAAAAAAATAGCCCAAATGGCACTGCTCCAAAGACACCAATGTCACTGCTGTGGTCTTGGCAGCCTGACAGCAGCATGAGCTGAGCCCCTCCTTTATGCCTGGAGAACACTTAACAGCAGCACGGTGCTTATCTGAGGCAGGACTGCGTGGATGGAACAAACCATCTCCAGCAGTAGGGAAAGCCACCATTCCTTTTGGGGAATCCACTGTTCACAACACAGAGGGCCCTGGAGCAGCACAAGTGACAGCGGAGCTGCAGTGCCTGCAGCCAGTGGCACAGATGTGGTTGCTCATTGCAGGGCCATTGACAGGGGCGTGTGGCACTGCAGGCATAGGCAGGGCAGGGTGTGGCAGCCTTGTGCTGCACAAACAAAATGCTGCTGCCTGCCCTTACAGCCAAAGGCAGAAGAAAGAGAGCAGCACTGTTCAGATTTTGCTCCAAAGGCTGCAGTCCTGCTCCCTGTGACCACAGCCCTGCAGCCCTTCCCACTGCAGATGCCTCCCACCACAGGTGCTCACCGATCCGGAAATCAATGTAGCCTTCTCCCCCACTCAGCACCAGGACGTTCTTCAGCTTCTGCTTCTCGACCTCTGTAGCTGCTGTGCTGGGGTTCTCCGAAGGGCTGTCCAACACACTCCCATTAAGGGTTGCTAGGACATTGCCTAGGAAAGGACAGAGGTGCAGTCAGTGCCTCTGCTCAACCCCCATGCAGTTAATACACACACACACCTCACACACCCCACCACAACCAAGCAGGCCAGTTCCTTCTGCTGGTGAAATCTGGAGGTCACTGCAATTTAAACTGCTGAGGTTGCAGCCACAGCGATCTGCAAGCATTAGAAACAGCTTGGGCAGCCACCTGCTGCAGGTCAGCTCAAGCTCCTGCCACAGAACAGTGGGACAAGGCCCTCAAAAGGAAGGTCTCTGCTCATCCTTACCAGGCACAGAGACAAAGAACTTGACAGCATCCCGGTGGCCGTGGAAACAGAGCTGTGCCTGAGCCATGGAGCAGTAGGGAATGAAGCTGCTGGCAGATTTGTCACTGGTGTCATCACCATACACGTGGATGACTCCCCCGGAGCGGCTGCCCTCCCCGGAGGTTGGCGAGGTCTTGTTGGCTGGGGACAGGGAGGAGGAATATAGTCAGTGATGGCTTTGAGTCCCATTTACTGAAGGAACACAAAGAGAAAACTCACAAGCCTGAAGGAAAACCTTTAAAGGCAGAGGTCTCTTTGAGGGCCTAGTGTACAGGATGTGACAACACACAGTCCCTCTCTCTTAGGCTGCTAACAAGGCACTCGTGGTAACCAATGGCATTTTCTTACCAATTAGTATTGGTCTGCTACCGAGGCACACAGCCCTGGGGGGGCTGGGCAGGAACAACCCTAGGGCAAGTTAGACAAAGGTTTCTACGGTGTCCCAGTGAAGGTCTCTTCACCAGTGGCAGTCTTGGCTAGTCTCCAAAAATGACCTACAGTTCCAGGATCAACCTTGGTCTTCTGTACCTGGCAGGTTATCCCAAGGTGTCCATTGCATCCAAGAGATGTTAAGGGCACCTGAAGGAGAATTGCTTCTGAAGGAGAATTGCTGAAGGAGAATTTCCATGTGAAGTCCTTTGCTCAGCTCATGCCAATCCATGAGCACACAGGCTGCTGAAAGCACTCTCTGGGTCTGGTGAAAGCCTATCAGCCCAGTAAACAGCAGTGGAGTGAGGTCCCTTCTTAGTCCTTGATTAAACCACAACACCAGATCAGCTACTCAAACAATGTACATCTGAAAGATGTTCACCATCCACAGCTCCCAAGGCAGGCTCAGGGGCCAGCATCCTTCTGTCCAGGCTCTGAGAATGTGTGTGCTTCCACTGACCAAGGAACAGAGGCCAGAGCTCAGGACAGGAGATCCTTTTCTTCTGCATGCACTCCCACCAGTAAAGCAGAAGTGCTGAAATCAGAAGGCTTTCACTTCCAGGGAGAAAACAATTGCTTGCTCAATCATCTGTAGTTCAATAATTTGCCTTGGGCTGGATTTCAGTTCTCATGTGAGCTGGACAAAGGAGACTTTCAACTATCAATCTTAAGCCAGAGTGGCAAGAGAAGTAGAAATATTTCAATGGAAGAATGAAAATCAATGTGTGCAGGCAGAAGATGCTCAAGATGAGCCCTCAGACTACCATCCACTGCTGCTCTTTCAGGTGGGCAGTGATGAAGGAGCAACAAGAAGTCTAAGGGCAATAAAGAGTCTTTAGGGCCTTGGGACAAGTGGTTAAGGGATCAGGAGGACAGTGTTCTCCTCTGTCCCCCAAGCTGCAGGGAGTGATGAGTGAATAAACAGGAAGAACCAACAGGCTCTGAGCCTGGTGTCTCCAGCAGGACTTTGGGTTCTCTTAACCATGGGCTGCTTTACAGGACACCAGGCCAGCGCAGGAGCTAGCAGGGCTCATAGAAAGAGCTTGAAACTGGATTAGAAGAGGGAAGGACACAAACCCAGGCTGGCTGGAAATCAGCCCAAGGGTAGCACACCATTGTTTGAGGGATGGGTGGCTAGCAAGGACCGTCAGTCTGCCCTGTCAGTGGAGGTAGGGAATGGAGGCCATCAGAATCCTGTCCTGGATCAGCACTAGTGTGGCCAGCAGGACCAGAGCAGTGATCCTGCCTCCTGGCACTGGTGAGGCCATTCCTTGAGCACTGGGTTGTTTTGGGCCTCTCACCCCAAGAAGGACATTGAGGGGCTGGAGAATAAAGTACTCTTGCCACACAAAACCCGAGGGACAGCCAACAAGATGGATGAAATGTTAACCACAGCAAAGGAGGGGATTGATATTACTGCCTCTGGTTGCTTTTCTCAGATGCAGCTTAAAATGAGAGAGTGAGCAAAAATGGATGGAGAAAGCTGGATGGCAGAATGGAGAGGTGGGAAAGCGACTGCAAAGGTGAATGGGTCACAAGGAGTGGAAGCTTAAGCAAGGAGGCAGTGGACTTACCCCGGAGCCCAAGGAGTTGGCCTCGGTGAAGGACTACAGCTAGGCACAGGCAAGGAGTGGGGACACAGAGGGGCACAGGGAGAGAAAGGCAGGATGGGAGAGAAGAAAAAGGTGATTACTGGGAGAAAATTCAGGGAGCAACAAAAATGTATAAAACCCAGAGGAACTGCAACAGCAGCTACAGGCTCAGATCAGTTTATACCAACACTGCCCTTGCTCACTTTGATCTTACAAGAACAAATGTAGTATCAGAGATGGGAGAGGGACCACAGTCACAAGGATCCACTGCTGATGGTTCTGAGTGAGACCTCACTGCTTACCACATTTTTACAGAAACACTGGTTTACAGCAGAAAGCAAGCTTCACTGGAAGAGCAGCCCCAAGAAAGAATGAGCTTTAAAACAGAGATTGAGAAATGAGACCAAGATGCAGTGTGCAAAGACCACTGTGTTGCTGGCTTCCTGCTGCCAGCCCCAGGCACATCCAGCTCCAGCGGCCTAAGTGGAGACCATCTCAGTCCTGACTTCCAGGAGGATTACCACAGGTTTGCTCCTCTTACACAACAGCCATTTGCTTCTCAGATTTCCTGCTAGCATTGGTGAGCATTTCTGCTGAAAGCAAGTGAATTCAGCCTCAAATCCTGCTCTCCCACTATAACCTGGAACAGACCTGCAGAATTAGATGCTGACTGGCAGGTACAGAACTGGAATACTAAGAAACTTCAGCTGAACTTCCAGAGATGCATCTATTAACTACTACTGCTGAGTCTTCTCACAAGGTCAGGTTTGGCATAGGATCCTAATTTCTACTTGACTGGTAGAAATCTGAGTTGTAATCTGAGTAAGTGACACCTTTCCTAAGGTTAGTTTCTGGAAAACACTGCTGTGGATGTGTTTAGATGTGTAGGCCAAAACAATTTCCAGGGAGATCTGCCTGGTGACTTCTCATCCCATGGCCTCCTTTTGCAGATTTACTGCAGTTCCCAAAGCTTTGTCTTGCCTGCTTTCAAGCAGCTACAGAATCAATACACATCAGTCTGCTCTGTCAAGGTCATGCTCAAAGATTCTAGGCACAGTAGAAATCACAGGACGTTAGGGGTTGGAAGGGACCTCTGAAGGTCATTGAGTCCAACCCCCCTGCCAGAGCAGGACCATAGAATCTAGCACAGGTCACACAGGAACACATCCAGATGGTCTGGAAAGTCTCCAGAGAAGGAGACTCCACAACCTCCCTGGGCAGCCTGTTCCAGTGCTCTGTGACCCTCATAGTGAAGAAGTTCCTCCTCATGTTGAGGTGGAACCTCCTGTGCTGTAGTTCATAGCCCCAGATGGTAGAGAAGGAAATGGCTTCCACTGAACTGAAAGGGATAGTAACACATACCTACTTTATTTTAAACATGTTAAATCACTGCAGCTGAATACTTAATTCCTTAGTAGGGAAGAGTTAAACCACGTTCAGGGTTGCTTATGCTCAGGGCTCTTCTCTGCCAACACTGCTATGGCTCAAAGGTGTTTCAAGTGCAGAGCCTGGAAAGCATGAGCCCACCAGAGCCACCTGTAATGCTGCACAGGTAACATGCAAAAGCACTCTTCTGTGTCCCCTCCAGACAAGAAGTATCTCCAATAGAGGTCACTTACTCTCGGTCAGTGGGATGGAGATGACGACGCCGTTGCCTGTGCCCACCCAGAGGCGGTTGCCAGCGATGAGCAGGGCTGTGATCCGCACGAAGGAGAAGCCCAGCTTCCCGGTGCCTGCCGAGCGGGCGGAAGAACAGAGTCAGGAACACCTCTGGGCGAGGTCTGCTCATGCATTTTGTTTTCTCTCTGACCTCAGTAATTTCCTGACAGTCCCTGCTGCCTCACCTAGCATCTTGCTGACGTAAGGCTCAATGTCGACGTCTTGCAGATGCTGGTGGCTGTGGGCGTGGTAAAGCCTCAGCGTGGAGTCCAGGCGGATAGAAACCCAAACGCCATCTCCGATCCACGCCAGCTGCCGCACCTGACTCTCCCGCCGAGGGTGGGCATCAAAGGATTTCTGAAATACCAAACAGGTGCACCAGTGCAGGCTCACAAAGGGTTGGCAACCATCTACACACATAGCCCATTTTCCTCAACTGAGACCACCTGCTTGGGTTTCGAAGCTGTTAATGCCAGCTGGCCTCAGAAGCTCACTACAGCATAGAGAAAACTCTCTGCTCGACATGATGAGCTGTACAGCAGCTCTGCAGGCATTATGGTCTTTAAGTCCACTTCAGCAGCAGGAACATTTAGAAGTCAAGAGCATTCAACATGCTTGGTAGAAAAGGACAATACACAACTCTAGTATAAATTCCAAAGGTCAAACTGCCTTGGCTCACTGATGTGAACTTCAGATTCAGCAATTCCCCATTTGGTCAGAATCAATCCAAGCACTGTCAAAGATGTTTGCACCAACACCACTGTATTGAATTTCAACCAGAAGGCTCTAAATGATCTTTTTTATTCTGAAGTAAAGGGGATCACTCTGCCTTGCTAACTGTACTCTTCCTTACACCCTCTATGAATGATAGCTGTAAAGCACATATACATATTTGTACAGTCTGTGGCCTTACAGACTCACTAGCAAAGAAAGTGCTCAGTTTAGACTTCTGTAAAGATCTAAGCTCTGCAAAAAGAGGAAGGAATAAATACACCCCTGGCAGACCGAGTCATAACATGACCCAGATGGGCAGTCTGGGTCCTACAGTCATCAACTGCAATACCAAGGTTCTGCCTTTCCATACACCTCACCAGGAACATCTGTAAGAATAACCACAACACAAGCACGTGCATGGGCACAGACATGTGCTGCCTTACCTCAATCTGCATTGTCTTAGGTTGGATAACATGGATTTTGTTCTTGTAGCCACACCAGACTCTATCATACACAACGGCCATGCAGCGGATGGAATGGTGAGTGTGACCGAGGTCCATTAGGTGGTAATTACTGAGATCCCACTGACCATCTAAGGTGAAAGAAAAGTGTGGAATGATGCATCTCCTTCATGACATGTCAGTGCACCACAGAATCATCTACCTTTCCACGTATATCCAGCTACAGAGGCTTAGCTAACTGTCAGCTGCTCATTTTGTGTGGCTGTGAATTCCCTTGAATCCACAACTGGATTTGGGCACAGCCTTAAGAAACTTAAGAAACACATGACAACACATTTTAGTGTGGTGGGCTGAAAGCTCTCCAAACAGGCTGATTTAAACATTCTTTTATTATAATGAAGGTCACAGGCTCCTCTAACAAGTACAACAAAACCAGCAGGGGCAGAAGATAGCAGCCTGACAAGGCTATGCAGAAACCCAAAAAGCCAGTGCAGCACACAGTCACTGTGGTGGTGCTTCCCCTGGTCAGAGATGGACAACATCATTGCACAGATGTGTCTGATCCAGGATAAGCAGCCAGTCTCTGTTCTCTCACTCTTACTTTCTAACTAAGCAGGCAGATACTCTGTGCCTCACATGCCTGAATTTGTGGCAAAGGCTGAATCAGAATTTAGATTGCACAAGCCCACAAATCTCTGCATTTCAGTTTACTGGTTAAACTGCTACTCAATGCATAGCTTGACATGCAAACATTAGTCACAGTTAGTGAGTTCCCATGTGCTTTCCTACAATAGTGAAGAGGACAAGACATACAGAATTTAAAAAAATATATATATATCCTGAAGTACAAGATTAAGGCATGTCAGATTACTCAGACATTTATTTTTCACAACAAGAAAGCCTGACCAAAGGCTCCATTTGTGTGGAGACTTCCAGAGTATCCCAGCTCTGCCAGCAGCGATCAATTCCACTACTTATACCGAGTCCAGCATTTCTGGGATGGAGCAGGCCTACTTCCAACTGCAAAGATCAGCCTGAGCTGTGTGGAGCTCCCTGTGCAGGCACTGTTACAGTTGATTTTTGGATGCACACTAACACCAATTCAGGCCAAATGCATTAAATTTGCCAAGCATGCCTCAAGTAACTGCACAGCAAATGTACTCCTGAGTGTGCTGTGTTTGCTCCATGTACCACACAGAACATTCACATACAGTTCTGCTTAGAAAAGCTCAGGAAACAGCATTAAAGTATGCCTTAGATGGTTTAGGAAAAGGAACAGCTATGCTTTTTACCCATATGGTTGTACTCTGGCAAGCTAGCACCTTTCCTTCTCCACTCAGTAACATTTAATCCATTGCAACACTTCTGGCCAAGTTTTGTTTTCTCTTACTACATTGAGACTCACCTTCTCCACGGTGAAATATGGCTAGTGTTCCATCTGCCAGAGCAACAAGGACCCTCCCTTTCACATGCCTGAAATCACAGGGAAGTAAATATTCACAAAACTCTGCAGAAGTAAGGGACTGAAAAAAAAATCCTTTCTGACAAGCCCTCCACCCCCCCATCTTTATGTTCTCTCCACAACAGCCATTCAGATTAGCATCTGCAGGTCCAAAGGCCATACCTCTTACCTTCATGGTAGTAAGACCATCCATAACTTTCTTGTTGAGGTAACTTCTCATTCACACTAAAGGCTCCATCCATTTCAACAAATTCCACCTAATTTACACCCTAGTGAAATTGTGCTTTTTTTCCTCCCTGCTTACTTCCTCTTAGTACTGCTTACTTTACCACTGAATTGGGTTAGGTCTGCAATTGAGCAGGAAAATGGCTCAGTGTGAGGCATTCCAATAACAAAAACCTTGGGAAATTTCCCTCAGAAGAGCAAAGAAAAAGGTGACTGACAAAGAGCTGCTGCCCCCTCTACAACACCACTTAGGCGCTGAAGCCTCTCGCCTTGGCATCCCTTGGCACATGCACTTACACGAGGCTCAGCACAGAGTCCTTGAGCTTGATGGAGTGCAGACACTTCTTCCAGTTGGATACAGCTGAGTGCACATAAAGCCTGGGAGAAAGGACACAATGGGAGGGTTAGCAGCAAGGCCCCACACCTTGAGCCTGACTAGGCTTGAGTCTTTTCTTCTGGTAGGAAAGGTGGAAGTTAGGTAAGAAAGTGAGGTTCAGCTGAGGGCTCAAAACAGTGAGAAATGATGTTCACAAGAAGCAAATTAAAGGTGAGCAGACATGAAAAGTGGAGCCCAAAGAATGGAGGTGATGGAGAGATCAGCCAGCCCAAAGGACACTTACCATCCATTCTGTGCTCCCAGCCACATGGTGGGGGCAGCACTGGTGCAAGTCCCAGCAGCATCCCCACTCGACTCTTGATCTGGCAGTGTTGTGCTTGACTCAGTCTTCAGCTGCCCGTTTTCCCTGAACACACAGAAGAACACCATTTATGAGGCTTCAGAGGCAGCAGCACACAGAAATGCCCCCAGTCTGGCACTCACGAGCTGGTAAGGGCCTCTGTATGCAAAACTGCTTCTTTTTCTCTGGTGTTTTTTTAATTGCTCAACTCCCAGATCTGCAGTTTGCAAAACTTCCTTTTTTCCCTACCAAAACAAATACTCCAAATCTCCAGAACTTAATGTTTGGCAGTACTGTTATATAAACAATGTTTTCTCTGGTTACTTCCAACTTCAACAGAAGCAACTCAGGAACAGCTTGGTCATTTAGGAACAATTTCTATCCAGGACCTCCAGCGTCCTCTTCAGGCCATCACATCAGACTCATCTGTCTTAAGAATTTTGGGATGATGAATATGCTTTCTTCATTACATCTACAGCACTGCTAGAACAAATCAATCACCTTTTTTTACACACAAATCAATAAGCCCCTCCAGTAGGAACATTAATTATACATGCTCTGCAGAAGATTTGGGCAGGTCTATATTCAGACTGAGAGATCAATTGCACTTCAGCAGCTGACACTGTCTGCTGCAGGCTGAACCATGGCTCTTTTCATTTCTTTCCTCCTCTCCCTATCATCCCATCTGTAATCTGGGCACAAAACTGGAATAAGTTTAGCACTGTCAGAAGATCAGACTGGTTCTCCTATCAAAAAGCTTATGAAAACAGAACTGATAAAGATCTGAGCTGGCACTTTGGCTCCAGACTGCCTACCCATTCTGCCTGAGGGGTGGCTGTGCTGGGACTGGGTCTGTGAACACGTGCTCCGTGAGGGGCCCGGGCCGGGCCTCAGCAGGCTCTGCCTCGCTGGTACCATTCTCCGGTACCTCTGTAGCTTCTGTAGCCTCCTCAGTAGACTGGGACTGGTTGATCTTCCCATTGCAGACAGAAGCCATCTCACCTAAAAGATAAAGAACAGTGTGAGACATGCTGGGGAATGAGCTGGCAAGAGCTATATAGAAATGAGGCTGTTAAGCTTTTAGTTTATCCTTCCTTGCCAAACTCGATCAAGCCCTGAGCCTGCATCACAGACAGCAGCTCATCAGGTGTTCTGCTTGGATGGGCAAGAGGCTGTTTTAAAGTGAGGTAAAATCTGTGGCCAGCAAAACATCAGTAGTTCTCCACAGCTGCCCACTGCAATATGGAGTCAGCAAGAGCAGCGTTATGGTTTTCATGTGTCCTTAACTGACTTCATAAGAAGACATAGTTCAGAGGAGAAAGACAATGAGAATCACCTGTCCAGAATACTCTGTTATATTGCCCCCACAACCAGGCTGCAGGGAGTGGATCACTCATAAAGAAAAGGAGGGCTCTAAAGAGAAATGTACCAAAAAAGCCTTGGGTCTTCCTGTACTGCATTAAGAAACTTCTTAAGGCCTCTTGGAGTAGTTACCTCCAGGCCAGGAAGATGCAGTTCTATGACTGTAAGCTCATATGAGACTAGCTAGAACTGGACTGCCATGAAGTTTTATGTTCCAAAACTCACTCTGTCCCTTGTCCAGCACTGGTGTGTCACCACGTGAGGAACAGTTGCTTCGTGGTACGTTGCAGCGGGTCGCACAGCCCACCAGAGTGATCCCTGCCAAGACACCATCTGTTCCAGACGACTCTTCAGGATTTACATCTCCCTCCAGAAAGATCTCTCCTGGAGGGTAATCACTCTCACTGGCCGCTGAAGGGCAAAGAACAGATTCTCCCATAAATCTAGCTGTCACTGCTGATGTACACAGCAGTACTCCCAAGGTAATCACATGGATGGAAGATGCTGGCCCTCAGGGTTCACTGCCCTAGGGAGTCAACACAGCATCAGTCAACATCATGGCAAATCCCCTCATCCCTAGCATCAACATCCAGGCCAGCTACACAGCCCTCCAAACCTGGGCAAGCCTCACTCTTGCTCCCAAGAGCCATCCTGTACGTGCCAAAGGGACCACTTACTAAATGTTCAACAGTTGAGGGATCTCCACAGAAAGGTCCTACAAGAAGGCAAGATCTAAGTTATGGCTTTGAGGGACAATTACAGAATGCAGCAGAGTCCCAAGGGTTAGTTTTGAACTGAGGATGCAACATTTGTCACTTCTCATGGAGCAAGTGATCCTGTGCACATCTCAGCCAGTGCCTGGGCCCCACTTACCAGGGATGCTGGAGATGCAAAGCACGTGAGCGTTGCATACAGTGAACTGGTCCACCACTGTGCCAGGCTGATTGGCATCAATAATTACAACCTTGCTCGTTGACAGTGTACTGGTGAGGATCCAGACACGACTGGATGTGGCATCCATTTCATGGAGCTCCTTTGCCTTCAGGAGAGCAAACATATGGGCACAATCAGGGCTCCCCTCAGATCAGACTGAGCATATCGGGGCTCAGCAACAGTTTCATAAGCAAAGACCACAATGCTGGCTCCAAAAGGCCAAGTGTCCTCCTAGTCAATGCAAACAAACAATATGGGCTATGCAACCATTGTCTAGGTTTCTGCTCTAGTATCTGGAATGCTGGTCAAAGAGCCTGTCTGAGTCCCTAGGGCAAGAGGAGTTTGGCCACTAATTCTTCTTCTAGGCTATCACTAAACATTCACTTTAGACAGAATACCATGGAGCTGGGATGCACTCAACCCACTTCCTTAAGCAAGCTGCAGTCACTCAAATATAGAGCAGCGGTGTAAGACAGTTGTGGAAAAAACCAAAACCACAAACCAGAAAGGGTAAAACATTTTGCTATTATCCACAAATTACAGCTTTTTGAAAAAATAGCCAAACACTTCAGACTGTTACAAAACAGAACTTCAAGAACTTCAGTTTCTGAACCAAATGGGCTCAAGGACCCTGCTAAGTCTATGTTCTTTTTACCAAACTTTGCCTGAATTTGTTTTCGATTTCCAGTGATGAGGACTGCATCATCTTCCTCAGAATCTCAGCAAGCACTTATTTAACTTATTATTAGGAACTGTTTCCAAGTGTTTCAAAAGCAGAAGATAAAAAGTTTCACCCAAAGTGATCCCAACTGAGACAGAAAGCGACTGAAAAGCTGGAACACCACAACCCCACCCCACAGGACAATGCCTCAGACATACAGGGTAGTGCAGAGCTAGTGGGCAGTAGTGCAGTACAAAGGTACTGAGAGAGGGGGCACATCAAGGATGGAATGAGAATAACCATCAGAGAGAAGAAGAAATCCATTTTGTGCTCTGACCTTTTTCTTCTCAGGAGATGTATGGTTACTTTTGTTGTTCTCCCCTTCCACTTCCCTATCACAGGTGAGAGGATCACGTCCAGGATCCAGTTTCTGCCCATTCCCAGCCTCCTGCTCCACGGGTCTCCATCCCGTAAGATTGACTCCAGCTGCACACCACAGCTAAGTAACAGAAATAGGAATCTTGAACAAAGAATTCTGAAGGCTCCAAGGTCTCTTTGAATTCAGGCCCCTTTGTAGAGAACTGTGGACACATGTCAAAGGCCTCAAATACCCAGCTGGAAACAGCAGATCTTAGCAATTTCTGTTATAATATGTAGTCAGATTTGATGGAGGTTAAGGTAAAGGTCCTCTGTAACCTAGCAAAAAATCACTGGTTTTTAACAGATGTGACTAAAACACTTAAGAGATAATAAATCAGGCTTCTGAAATGTCCTCAGCTTTTCTGACTCTGGGGCTCTTAAATCTTTGCAGCAAAGCAGGCAGGGCAGATGTTAGCAGCTGGGGATACAATAAGCAGGACTACCCAGCTGAAGCTGACTGGGACTACTGAGCACAGGTATTCAGAGCACTCCTCCTGTTTCCCAGTCCCTCCTCCCACCCCACTCTTCTGCTTCCTCACACACTCCTTTGCTCCACCCACTGCCTCCTTCACCACCCCCCAAAACAAACCAAATCAGTGTTTGTATGATCTTAGAGAGCTATTTAAAGAACTGAGACAGCAACAAATGAAGTAAAAAAATAAATCAGTAACAAATAAAACTCTGCTGGTTTAGCTCCCTATGTAAAAATATAAAGAAGGAAGCACAGTGCATATTTTCTGAAATCAAATTCAGCTAACCTCCTATGAGTTATTTCCAGACAGTTTTTTTAGGACAATGCTGGGAACAGAACTATAACAGAAATAAATACTGGATTTATCCAAAATCATAAAGGAAAAGATGCTGAATGGAGCATTATCCAAAGAGCTCACCACTCTCCTAGAAACAACTAACAGTGTTAAGAAATTTCTTACAACTTAAAACATCAGAATGACATCTAAAAATCAACTCTGAATGAAGGTAAAGACTAACTTCCAAACCAACTACCTGTAGGAGGTAAATGTGCTGCTTGCAGAGAGATGACCAGCTACTAATCTGCTCTCAACTGTACTTCTTATTCAAAATATACTAGTACTGGCAGCTACAGCTTCACAAACATCTGCTCCAGATGATTTTGGTCTGGAACCAGTGGAATATTAACCAATCCTGTTACCAGGGGAACATTAAAAAGAGCAAACCACATTTTTACTTTCAATGAATTTTTTGTACTGTTTTGTGTGATACTCTAAGGAGTCTTAGCCAAAGCCCTCTATGCATCTAATGTTGCTGCTGTTATATAGGAGTTGTTCCAAAAAAAGAATGAGATAGAAGTGTGGGAGCTGGCAAGCAGAATCAGCTGGGAGTGATGTCCCCACAGAGACAGGTACATCTCTCTACATACACTAGAAACCACTACTCAAAGGAAGCAGAAGGTAGACTTTGGAATACATAATGTAAAAGAAAGATACAGACTGTTGTCAAATTTGCACATTTAACAACCAAATTTCTTTGCTTATCCCATGCTCCCCTTTTGGACTGGAATGCTATGCAGACACACTGTACCTTCATGGTTGGGTCCTTCTCTACTAGTGGACGACAATACACAGGCACAGGGACGTTTTTCATGCGAGTGTCTTCCTGACCACCATTGGGACTCAGCTGTGGGGGAAGAGAAGACGAAAGACAGCACAAAGCTGTACACAACAGGCTGTGGAAAGGGAGATGTAGCCAGTATAGCAGAACAAAGCCTACAAGCCTCAGAGACAGGTGCTGCTGAGGCTTCATCTCACATATTGTATGAAACAGACTCCCTACAGGGATGGGAGCAGCCCAGCTGACAGCCTGCCTCTCTCACTATGATATTGTGACCCAGCTATGGTCAACAGAGGCTATATACACTGCACTCCTGATGGAGAAAGGGTTGTTAATGGATGTTCTCTGCAAAGAAATCAGAACACTGCTCCAGCTTTCCATCATGGCCTGAAACTCATTCACGTTCAAGCCACACTGCATTACTTCTTCCTCTCAAGAAGTCACTGACCATTGACACGAGGCACAGGCTAACAAGTGAGGGTTGGGTTTGTGTTACTGTTGGAGCGAAGTGGGAGCAAACTGCTCTCCATTTGGTTTTTATACTAAATGATTGGTAAAGTTCTCAGAGTACAAATGAAATGCCTCCTCCACTAGCTTTGGTGGAGACATACAAAACATCAGTCTGGCCTGTGCCTACAACCATCACACAAATAAAACATGCTTATGATACCTCTACATGGAATATTTAAGGACTAAGGCTAGGGTTACCCAGGGGAGAATTAGGTCTTCACTGATTTTACTGTGAGGGATGATGTCCCCTTAGCTGGCCTGGAGAGTGGTCCCTACCTGCTTGTACTTGGCAGGGAGGCTCCAGCCACAGGCCTGCAACCGCCCATCGTCGTTCCGCACGTGCTCTCGGACCTGGCGGTACTGCTCCCGCTTCTGCTCGCGCCGTGCCGAGGAGGTACAGTCACTGAGGAGAGAAGCACCAGCATCACCTCGCAAGCCACGGTGAAAAACACAAGCTGAAGGTGAAGGGACTACTACCATAGCAGAAGGAGGAAACACAAAGCAGACCAAATCCATCTTTGAAAATGGATGCAGGAGATCTAAGATATCAAAACTCTCTTGAGAGGCAGATACAGACATCCCTAATCTAACTCCCTATTACCTGAGCCATCTGGCAGGCCAAATCATTGGCATCTCCAGTGCTCCAAAAGCCCTTCAGAAACAGGGAATCAACTTTCACTTGCCTAAGACCTGTGAATCTAGATCTCACCAAGTTTTGCTTAGTTCTTACAGTTTACTGACCTAGTGTCTCCATCAGGAAGGCATTTTGAGTCCTGCCCCTCTTGGTCATTGTCAGCCCTTTATTTTTCTGTTCACTTCAAAGCTTTCTCTGCTGCCAAAATAAACATGCACTAACTGCTGTTGAAACTGCTGGCTTCATCAGAACAACTCCAGCTTTGCACTGGTAAAGGTTAAAAGAAAAATTGATCTGTGAGCTCTTAAGTTCTGTTTTAATATAAACAAAGGCTGTTGGGAGTATTGGCTCCAGCATTCAATGGTTTTTTTAAGTATCCTTCCAAGGTACAAACAACATCAGCAAAAAAAATTCAATCCAAACCTACAACACCTACACACACACACATAATGACATATACTACACTTAAAACAAACCCAATCTCCTGCTAAAACAAAGCACTTCCCTCCACATGCTTCCTCCCCTGGGGAGAGGATGAGAAAACAAACAGCTTCTGACAGAGGCTAGTCACGTCATTTAATGCACCGCTGGAAAGCACTCAGGACACCACACAATGACTGTGATATTGTCATCAGATGAAAAGAACAGGATAAAGACAGTGGATATTGCTGAAGTGTAAATTTATCCTTCTAAAGGCAATCTTTTCTCTCCTCATCTATCATATTTCCAACAAACCTTTCTCTACTGCAGAAGTGATGACACTTTACCATCACATTCTATTATTATTCTATTATTCTATCCCAAGGAACACACCATGGATCAAACTGCACAATCTCCTAACAGCAGAATGCATTTTGAAGTCAAGTCTCTGTTCATGTCAGAAACCATGAATAGGATGAAGCCTGTGCAGGAGCAGTGCTTAGAGGTTCTTCTTTAGCACAGTTGTAAGCTATATATTCTGTTGAGAGACCTTCTGCCTTCACCTACCCCATCAGCAGGGTTGGGCAAGGCTTTCCATTCCTTTGTCCCAGTGCTGCTAGCACACTTTCCCACAAAGGTCGACTTGTATTCTCTCAACCCTCATGAGGCTAGAAAGCCACAGCAGCGATGTGTTAGGGAGCACAGAACTGAGCTGACAGGCTGAGGGAGCTGGGGTTGTTCAGCCTGAAGAGAAGGCTCTGGGAAAACCTAATAGCAGCCTTCCAGTACCTGAAGAGGGCATACAGGAAGGATGGAGAGAGACTGTTTTCAAAGGCCTGCAGTGACAAGATGAGAGGCAATGGCTTAAAACCAGAGAAGGGCAGATTTGGATTGGATATCAGGAAGAAATTCTTTACTATGAGGGTGGCAGAACATGGGAACTGGTTGCCCAGGGAGGTGGTTGAGGCCCCTTCCTTGGAGATATTCAAGGTAAGGCTCAATGAGGCCCTGGGCAGCCTGATCTAGTTGAAGATGTCCCTGCTGACTGTAGGGAGGTCAGAGTGGATGAGCTTTGGAGGTCCCTTCCAGCCTGGACCATTCTCTGATTGTATGAGCCCATCCGTATGGTAACTGATGAGTAAAAGATCAGGGAGTTAAACTACGAGAGATGGACACATATTAACACCCCACTGACTTTTTAAAAAGCAGGAAACAGCTTATTTTAAGGAAAGCTGCTCCTTGGGAGAGCTGCTGGGGAGCTGGCTTGGCACACAGCACGTGACTCACTCTTCAGGGAAGAACTCCAGGGTGCGGCTGCCGGCGGAGATCTGGCACATGGTGTGGCTGCGCCGCTGGCTGAAGCCTGCTGTCGTGGGAGACTTGTAGTGGATGTTCACAGATGGGTAGGTCCTCTTTGCTGGTGGGGGACTGGAGGAAGAGCTGAACAGACGGCTGAAGCTAAGAACAGACAAAGGCCAATAAATAACAGAAAAGGTGCCAGGAGGAGACAGCACACCATGCAGACCTAAGAGGGGAAGCAAGAGAGGTACGCAATCAGGAGCTCTAAGCCCTGCATGAAAACTGCCCTACTTCAAACACAGTGCCAAGTCTTCAGTTTGATTGGCATAAAGTGTTCTTAGCTTACAGAAAAATACAGCTTCTGAAAACAGATCTTTATTAAAACCAATGGTGAGCATATGTTCCATCCCAGGACACTTCTAACCTTTTCTAGCCTGTGAAACAAAACCCATGTGGATGTTCAGATCTGATTTTCATTAAGGACAAAGGAAGCCCTTAAAGGCAAAAGGGTTCAGCCAACAGCATTTTTAGTCAATATTTCACTAATGTAGAGTCTATTAAGTTGCTGCCTAAAGTAGAAAGAGCAACATTTCCCCTTTTCTAAATCTCAGACAAACCACCAAAGAACTTACAACTGCCAGATGGTGGATTTCTTCTTCTCCTGGACAGATGGGTGCTCTCGGGAAGCTCTACAGACAAACACAGCAAAGCAAGTCAATCTCAGCATCCCTTACCCAGGTTTCTGCCAACCAGCAGGCCATTTCCATCAAGGAAGCCATGTCAAAATTCAGAATTCATTCTAACATGTTTCAAAATACAATGGAGGAAGTGACATTCCCTGGTCTTTAATGGAAATGCACCCAACCACTTTATGTTGCAGTGCTGACTGAAGTGCAAAGTGTGTTCAAGCTGAAGCTTTATCAACTCCCTGCAACATTACCCTTGCCACGGTATCAGTCTGGTAACTACAGAGTCCACTCACTTCAAGCCACAGCATTTAGAATTCACTAATTAGAAGCAACCTGTTCCCCCCTGCAGCTTCTCCTAGCTTCATCAGCACACAACAAAAACAGTAAGCCAAACAACTGCCCAGTGTTTCCATATAATGATGCTGACTTGAGATTTGTAGCCCAGGTTCAGGAATAAGAGAGACAGGATTCAGTATTAGGAGAGAAGCATCTACAGTTGGGAAAGCTTTTGTCACTTCTCAGCCTGTATCTTGGGAGGGGTTGCATTGACCACAAGGTCAGACATGGCCAGGTTCCACCCTAAATAGGAATCTTCAGCAACACCCAGTCTCACCTGATCATCTCTGTCCACCTGACAGCCTCCTGGAGCTCCATCAATCTCTCTTTGTACTGGTTACGCTCCATCAGAACCCGAGCCATTTCCACACGGGTGAAGCGGCGGCGCTGAGCAATGGGAATGTTGTCCTGCAGGGGGGAGGAGCACTGCTTCAGCCCACAAAAGATGGAAGGGGATTGAAGTTAGTACAGGGCAAGTCAGGAGACAGAAAGACATATTTGTGAGTTCTCCTTTTGTTCTGTTTGATTATCCTCTGATTTCCCCATGAGAGGTGCTAAGTGAGCCCCAAACTCTTGCCCACAGACCTCTGGGGTGTTCTGCAAACCCATGCAAATTAGAATTAGAACCACTGCCAAACTGAAAACCTCACACAGGGACTATTGCCAGCAAAGTGCCTTGATAGTCTGCAAGGAATTATGAGAATTGACAGTGGTTCACTGATGCAGAAATGTGGAAATCAAGATTTTAGTCCATTAGCAAATCCAGTCACAAGCAGCAGGGAGCATCATGCAATGCCATCTGTCCCCTCAGGAGGACTAGAAAGGAGGTGTTCTGTTAGTATGCACTGATAAAGGTCAGGGTACAAGCAACAAAAGAAGAGCATTTTCCTCTTTGGTGACACAACCTGGCCTTCCAATGATGGCACATGCAGGTTTGGGTTAGAAGGCAATAGAAATGAGATTCCGTTTGTCTCTTTTGAGGAGTGGAACATGAGAAGAACCTGGCTAAGCTGGGGAAAGCAGCTGAGAGCTGGAATAGAGCAAATGAACCAAGTCTCTCTCCAGCCTCTCTGGACTGAGAGCAAACATGTATGACCAGTCTTTTGGTCTTTGTTGAAAAGTCTCCAGCTCAGCCAGTCTGAAGAGCTGTCACAGAAGAACAGTCCACGAGCCTCCCCTGCCTCTAGCCTGTTACAGACAGTACTGGCTTATGTAAAAGAAATGAGACAAACAAAGCCACAAGACTGAGATTAAGGCAGTTACTGTGGCAGAGCTACCTGTGTAACCTGGATTTCACTGCACAATGTCCTCACAGTTTCACAGCCAGCATGGAGACAAGCTCTCCTGGAAAAGCCTTGATGGCCATAAGACCCTAAGAGAAACCACACTGCACACTAGACAGCATATTGAAACTGGGGAGAACCAAATCAGGTGCGAAGGTTTCTGCAGAAACCACGTGGTGTGTGGTATGGCCACTGTGTCAGCTGGTCATCCTTGCCACACCACAATTTAGGAGTCCTATGAAGAGGCAAATTCACAGCATCTGTCCACTAGCAATGCTCAGCAGCAACAACCCTCAGCTTAGCAGTTCTGCCCTCATTGCTAATGAAGGCAGATCAGTCAGTGTGTCAGAACTCAGACATATGAGATGATACAGAGTAAGTACATAAACCCCCTTTCCCCACAGGCATTTTAGTAATGTAATATACCAATTCTGTACAGAGATAGCTGCTTACATCCTCCACCTCCTCTTTGGGTTCTCGCCGGGCAACAATCACTTCAGATTTCACTCTAGGAAACAGGAAGAAAGGCATCAAACCAGCAAGTGATACCATGGCTGGCCCTGGGGTGTTCTGGGAGGAGAACCATCTATGGGAAGGTCTGTCTGCATGCATCACCAGGAAATGTTCCCCAGCTGTGAGCTAAGAGTACAAATCATGAGGTGCTTCTCTGTTACTCTTCCTCCTGCTATACATCCTGTCACTCTGAAGAGCTTCACCAATCACGCTGTGTCTTTGGCACCATTATGTAAGCACCAGAATACTGACCACTGGAACAGTCCAGCCAATTTCTACTCAGAGCCACAATCTATGTTCAAATGTTTGATGAGATCTTAGCCATAGAGAACTCAACCATTGTTAACAGTGAAAATGTTGGCATAAGTTGTTGTTCTGGGCTGCTTCTGTTTTCAGTGCAGCATAAAAAGCCTCTAATGTGACCAAGAGGACATCAAAAGCATGTTAATGAAGTACTTAAGAGTCCTTTTAATTTCTCTGCAGTCCATTTGAATTAAAGGCACTTTTATTAACAGTATGGACACTGCAGAAAAAGAAATGCTGTCTCCATCTCCTAAAATGGCACAGAGGCCAGCCAGAAGTCCCTGTCCCTACTGCAGAACAGGTTATATACACTGTGAGAGGCTTAAAAAGGCATTAAAAACCAATCAGATCTACTTCCACTGCTTGGGAGACTATTTTAATTTCAGATATTTTGAACAGTCTGTATTACTTTTGGTGATTCAGATTACAGAGGCAACTTTCCAGTGTCCTCTGAACTGAGACAGTGATACCCCAGTGCAATGCACAGATTGTCACTGTGTAGTTCTGCTGCGTTCTGCCCCGTGGGGCATCTTTAATTCAATGGATGTGAAATTGCCACAGGCTTTGCTAGACATTTGGGCTTTGGCTTCTCTAGTTTGAATGGAGAATAAGGGGGATCTCTCCAAATGCTACCTGCACAGGACCTGAAAAACATCTTCTGCCTCTTCTTCTTATTCTTAATGTGAACAAGCAAACAATTAATGATTTTGGCATTTAAACATTGCTTTCAGGAACCTGTATTACCTCTTTCATCAAATGAATGGACATTCATTTCTCTAAAAGCTGTCATGCCTGCTGCATGAATTGAGCTCTTGACAGTTTCTTATGGAACTATTTGGGCTGAAATTCCCCTTTTCAAAACTTTTTTGGATTGTTTTCACTAGCTAATTGAAACTCTGAACACTTCACGCCAGGGACCCTGGATTTGAAGTTGCTGCTGCAGAATCCTAAGCCTCAGGAGGGTTTTCTAGGGCTCAATCAATCATTTCAATTTAATAATAATAATTAAAAAAAAGGCAACACTAAAAGTATCTCAGCCACCTACCATCAAGCCTTTCAGTGCTCTGTAAAGTACTTTTGAATTTCAATGCTAAACTTCTTGAGGGAGACAGAGTAAAACTAACAGAGGAGGTGAGGTTATTGCTCACATCTTTCCAGTTTCCTGGGGCTGTGTTTGAGTCACTCACCTTTTCAGCTCCTCTTCCAGCTCCTTGACTCTGGTTTCCATTTTGGCTTTGGCCTGCTTTGTTGCTTCAAGCTCTCCCTTCAGCACTTCCTGCTCTCCAGACAGCTGGTCCACCTTGGCAATCAAATCATTCTTCACAACGTTCAAAGCATTTCTTAAAGGTGTGAAAGGGACAGTAAGCAAAAATGCCCAAAACCAGCAGCTGCCCATAAGAGAGACCTGAAACTAAAGCCACAGGCACTACAAGGAGAGTTGAAATGAGTGTATGTAACAATTCAATCCAGCTGTAAGTCAGTAGAAAAGTAGCTTTTGGCAAGAAGGAGTTGCAGAAGAACACAGAAGTCACCATAATCAGTTGAGATTTGCCCAGTCTCATCCTGACTGATGAGCCCAAACCTCCCCAAGAAGATGGCAGAAAACTGCAAAAAGCAGGTGTAGGGTAACCTAAAACCTGCATAAGGTTCAGATCTATTATTAAGAGAATGAAGATCTGAAATGTGCCTTTCTGAACTGCCAGAACAATCTGTAACTGTAGATAGCTGGATGATGGTGACATAAATAAGTATTTCCAAGCATCTCCAAAATATCTCAGTATCTTTACAACCAGCACTTTCTCATCACAGTAAGTTCTCCACCTCTTCCCTGGAAGTGCTCTGCCTTCCTCTTCCTGGCTGCTTAGCTTTAGTGTCTGGTTTGCCAGCCTCTCAAAACAATGAAGTCTGTTATATTGTTTGCTTCTGTTTCTCTTTTATCAACTATTAAATCTTTGAAAACACCTCTCTATATTAACACACTTTTCTTTTCAAAGAGCAAACTTTGCAAATACAAACCAGCACATGCCCAGAGATGTCACCCAAGTGCCTGCAGAAAGGAAAGAGGGAAGTTGCTCAGAAAAGCAACTCCTCTTCTACAACTGAAGGAACAACAAATATTTAAGACAGATAAATGAGTAAGCCTCTCTGAGACAGGAGTTCTGGCCAAGACCTGCCTCAAGATGTCATCTCATTTTTAACTAGGCAGGCAGTTCAGAACACACAGTGGTTCCTTACTTGGTCTCCAGTAGCTGCGAGTTCTCCAACAGCAGATTCCCCACTTCTTTGCCCATTCCTGAAAAGAAAGGCCAGGCATTTTTCTCTTGCTCTCCTAGAAATATGAAACTTGTGTGGCACTGCCTGACTCATGCTTGGGGAATAGAAATCACTTTTGTTAGGCCTCCCTAAGCTTCTGTGCTCTGCTGAAAGACCACGCAGCACAAGCAAAGACATTCAGGTGTCCTTCTGTAGAGCGCAAATGCAGACCTAGCTTCTTATCCCAACTTTCACAGACTCCCTTGAGAGGGCCAGAGAGGAGAGCTTCAATAATGAAAATCAAAGGAAGTCAAGTCAGCTGCCCCTGGCTCAGCCAGATTTTATCATCACTTCCACAGAAAGAGGCAGAAGTTGATGGTGTTTTCACAGACGACAGCAGAACACTGTCCAAACTGCTGGCCAGATCTGCACATCATTTTCCTTCTTTCTTAGCGTAAGCCAAATCTGCTGTTTCTGAGGACAAATTTGTGATCATGGTTATGACCAGTATCATGCACATGAAAGGCTTTCCATTATCAGCCTTTCACTAGAGAAACTTTAATAGGACTTCAGACTGTCCATTGCTCTACCTACCTTTGTTTTCATAGAATTACAGAACAGTAGGGGCTGTAAGGAGATCATCCAGACCAACCCCCCTGCCAAAGCAGGATCACCTAGGGCAGGTCACACAGGACCTTTCCTCAGGGATGTTTAAAATCTGAAGTCTCAGTTCCATCACTTAAGACCCACACTCAAGTGAACATCAAGATGGACACACTGCACTTGCACTCAGGAAGCAGCGGACAAGGACTGCGAAACGCAGGCTGGGTTGCAAGGACTTTGAAAAATCTGGGACCAAGAGTGAAGGTCAAATTCAATTTTGTACAATCAAATGGAAAGTTATTTAGGGACCAAAAGCCACATCTGGATTGTTTCCTGCTGTCAGGGACTTGCTGGCTCCCAACATCAGCTTCTGCCTTACACTGGGGAATAGAGGCCACCTGAGAAATAAAGGCAAAGAGTCCTCTCCCTGAGGGGACAGTGCTGAGGGCTGCATCTCATTTCTCACAACCATCAGCATTTGTGCTGAAGTGCTCCTCATCCTTGCCCTCTGAACTACCTCCTTCTTTACAGCACAGACATCAACAGTTTTCATGATTTGTTATTGGCTGATTAATAAATATTTGCAATAAAATGAGAACAACACAAACTTGAAGTCAATGGAAGTTAGAAAAACATGGCAGCACACGAGAAGTGAGAACACATCACAACACTCCAACATACAGATCCTCTTCCCACAGCTAGATGGGATGAATTTATGATGGCAAAAGCAAAATCCCAGCAAGAATGAGTAAGAAGCAGCATTTTCAAATACCTTTTGAAAAGTTAGTAGACAGATAATCACTTTGATGTTTCAGGCAACGTGTTCATTGGATGCTGTGTCAAAGAACATTGCAAACAGCAAAAAATGTGACACTAACTGCAGTGTAAACTGCAGTGTATTTTTAGCTTGGAAAGGTGAATGACCTGTGGCCCTTTCTTTTGTGGTTTGCCTTACGTTGATGGGAAGACCAAATAGTTATGTGTGTGTTAAATGATTTTCTTGTGCCTTTTCAGTGATTCTACAATGATCAAATAAATATTAAGCCAGTAAGACACTTAAGTGGCACAAGGGATGTTACAATTGCTGAGGGGCATCAAGGGAAAGAGTTGATCCCAATTCTTTTTAACTAAACCTTTTTCCTTCCCATTCCTGGCTCATCTATCCCTCTCTGCACTTGTTTTTGGCACAGTAAAGAACTCTGATTAAGAGGGTGAACTATCATGCCAGAACTAAAAGCCATACACAGCATCTTAACTATCAGTATCTCACCACAGCTTCTCCCTTATTTGTGTATGACACAGTGACACCCAAGGCTTTAACAGTGAGAAGTCTGAAGGGAAAAGTCTTGCAATAAAGAAATACATGAAATCTCCAAGAGCCACAGAATGTACACTTTGAGATAACCTTAACCCAGGAACAGAAGAAAACCACACTTTGTAGTGACTAAAATGATATCTCTTCAGCCCTCTATGGTGTGGAGCAAAGGGAAGACAGGTCTGGACAGTGTGCTGTCTAACAGAGCCCATTTTACATTGTCCACCTCCCATAGCCAGGCAAATAGTGTGAAGCATCAAAGTGGATAATCAGAGACAAGAAACAGAAGAATTCCCAAACCACCACTACTGAGCAGCTGCGTCCTGCTTCTTGGAGAGGTGATACCACCACCACCACAAAAAAAAAACACCAAACCAAGGTAATGCAAGACATATGGAGGGATGTTGAGTGAATGAAAGAAATTTAGGCCAAAATGCACATTAAAAACAAAAAAAAAAAAAAGAAGAAGAAAACAAAGGAGAAAAGGCCTTCGCCTTACCAAAGAAATCATCCCGTACTATGAGAGCCATCCCATAGGAGAAAGGGAACAGAAAGAGATGGGGGACAAAGGGGAAGAAAGGAAGAGAACAAAAGCAGCCAGTAAGTACCAGTGTGTAAACAGCAAACGGAACAGCTCATCAGCACGTGCCCACCTGGGTGTGCTGCCACTTGACACTCAGTAGTAGCTTACCTACATCTTGCTCTGCTGCAGGCTGGCCTTAACAGGGCTTTACACCTGAGATGTCAGGATAAGCCTGACGTGAGCTCACCTGTTTCTTACATCTTCATCTCCCCTGACTACATATCTCTGGGTTTCTCATCCCCACAACAAAAGTAGTTCAACAGACATTATGAGCAGGGTGAGGGAAAGACAGGGTCAGGAGAGAAAACAAAAGCGGGGGCTGGATATCATCTGGCCCTCTTGCACAGGCCCAAACCCCAACTCAACTTCAGCAGGAAGTTTTGTGAGAGAAGACCACAAAAAGTGGCTTACAGTAAAAATAGTTTGAACAAAAAGAAAGGATGAAGTCATCCCTTTCTGTTGTAACCTCAGAGTGCCATCACCAAGAGGTGCTGGCCAAAAGAAAGCGACAGAGCTCATTGCCACACAGCACTGTGCTGCTGCGTTTGTGTAAGTCTTTGCTACAGGGAAAATTTCATCCAATTTGCATTGAAATCAAGAGGGATTCCCTTGACTTCATCTGAAATTGCATCAGGGTCCAAGCATATTTAACAGAAAGCTGAAAACCTTTTGACAACAAAGCACAGCCCTAAGGCGGTGAGTCTTACCAAGAGACAAAACTGCCACTTCAAATTCTGTCAGAAATGCAAAGATTCCACAAAAGGCTTTGCCACTCTATTAAAAAAGTGTCTTTAATATCACTACAGCTATTACAGAAGAGGGCCAATGTGCATTAACTAACACACTGTGGCCATCACACACAGAGAGGGATTTCTCAGTGTGCTCTCCTGAGAGCGGGAACCTAACTCAGTTGTGTGCCCACCTGAGCTTTGCTCCAAGCACAGCACCTATCCTGACAGAAAAAAAAGAGCACTTTGAGCTCTAAGAGCTTGAGTGACAGGCCTGTGTATCACAGTGGAGCAAACCTGCATAAAGCCAAACAAGAAAAGCTTATTGAAACGCAGCAGGCATGTGAGCATAGAATGGGGACATCCTGCTGCTCAGGGACCCACTGGTGCAAAGCAACCAAGCAAGGCAAAGGTGGGAGAGAGAAGTCTGCAAAGCCAACCGTGTTTGGACAAGAGCAGGGGAGTATCACATGTGTATACCACATCATAAAACCTCAACAAGGAAAAAAGAAACAAGGAAACTGAGCAGAGAAGATACACACCTGAGAACTCCCCTATGGGCCATGTCCAGCGAAGCACAGAGAGACAAGGGAAAAAAAGGAAGTGAAAAAAGGATCAATCAGTGACTGAAACCAACAAAATTAAATTTTGTTTAAAAAAAAATAATAAAAATTAACAATGATTCAGCCATTTCCATGTCAAAAGGCATGAAATAGTAAGGACAGGACCTGCCATGGCTGTAGATGGCATGACTCTACATACAGGACAAAAAAGAAAAAGAAAATCAAGGGAAAGTAACTTGGGGTACAAGTGCAACCACATGCCTCTGCTAGACCCAGTTTTCCAGATGTGAATCCCAGGCAATCACATCTACCTGGACTGCATATACCTTTATTGTCTCTTTATTCCATCATGTACCACTAAATGCAGAACATCTGCTTCCCATTACCTTCTCATTTCACCTCCCCTTGTGATTTTAGCAACTAGATCTTCTGAGAACAGATGGGCTCTTCAGTGATACTTCAGCTTGCAAATGACAGTGAGTTGCATTTAAAAACTGAGGGTTTTTTTTTTACACAGTGCAGTGCTGGAACTCAGGTTGATAATCTCATTTCAACCTCTGCACAAAAAACTACACATAAACTTACCACTGGTATGGTTACGTTTCTGTCTTCGTCACCAAAACTCCTGCCTCCTGCTATTTGAAGGGAGATTTTAAACTCCAAAGTAGATACTGAAAGGAAGGACCTACCCATAGAGCAGAACCAAACTGCTTGCTCTCCTTTCTGTCCAGAAACTCCTGAGACAGCAAAGAGTAATAGGAGTGACATGGGAGAAGAGGGAATCTACCCAGGATCAGGAGGGAAGAATCTGTGATTAACAAGTGAGTGCCCAGGAACACAGCCAGACAGTGTTCCTAATGCTGCAGTGAGGAAGAAGGGAATTTGGTCTACAACTACCACTAATAAATAATTCTTCTCACTCCACATTTTTCTTCAGAATACTTCACATACAAACTCATGCATGTGAAGCAGTGTGAGAGGCAGAGGGGGAAACCCACATATTTTATTATCTTGTATTCAATGATTCCAAAGAGGAGTGCCCATTTGGCAACAAGAGCTGCTGGCTGCTTTGCAGGTACCCACAAGGAGTAAGTGAGATTTTCCATTCAGGAAACAGAATTGCTTGACAGCTACTGCTCAAGGGTAATTTCTGAGATACTATTTTCTTTGGAAGTCCTTTTTAATAAGACTTCTCTGTCTTGAAGAAACTGAGTCCAAAAGGAGAGAGTGTTCTTTGAAGACTGCCAAGTTTTGAGAGACTAGGGGAAGTATTCAAATTTCAGGTAGGCAACATAAACCTCATTAATTCTTCTGATTTACAGAGAGAAGTGGCTCCTAAGGCTCCTTAAGTAAAGCTGTAAAATGGAAAGTGAGCTGCACAGTTATAAACTTTGTCAGCTGCCCACATTGTCTGAGCATTCAAAGAACACTCACATTATCCTGGTCCAGGAAAACAGCAGGAGTTAAGAACAAGCTTGAATTCTGTCATGAGTTAAGGTCAAGCACCAAAATGCACAGCAAGGGCTCAGACTGTCACCTGAGGCAAAGTTGCAACTGAACTTCAGGTGTGACAAGCTCCTACAAAATGAGCCCAGACTGACTATAAAAGGGGTAAGAGCTGCAATACAGACCATAATATTTCCATGAAGTTTAAACTTCAGAAACAGAACAAAAGGAATTACTTTCTTGCAATTTTCAGATAATCACTTTAACTCCAAGTAAAACTGCTATTGTGCAGAATTACTGGGAGCAAATCTGGGGGAGGAAGCAGGAGGAGCAACTTTTGTCTTTGAATTGTTTGTGTGGGAGAATCCTGTAGGAAAAAGCAACAACTATGCAAACCTATGAAACTTCTGTAAATAAAGACAATCCAAAGAAAAGTCACCCAACAGTTATTTTCTAAGCAAGCATTCCTAAGCAGGTACACATTTCAGCCACAATAATGTCTCAATTCCCATGCCATTGTTTAGAAAGCTAAACATCTAAGTTTTAGGGTAAAAAAAAACAGGAGGGAGAGGGGAGGGAGAGGGGAGGGAGAGGGGAGGGAGAGGGGAGGGAGAGGGGAGGGAGAGGGGAGGGAGAGGGGAGGGAGAGGGGAGGGAGAGGGGAGGGAGAGGGGAGGGAGAGGGGAGGGAGAGGGGAGGGAGAGGGGAGGGAGAGGGGAGGGAGAGGGGAGGGAGAGGGGAGGGAGAGGGGAGGGAGAGGGGAGGGAGAGGGGAGGGAGAGGGGAGGGAGAGGGGAGGGAGAGGGGAGGGAGAGGGGAGGGAGAGGGGAGGGAGAGGGGAGGGAGAGGGGAGGGAGAGGGGAGGGAGAGGGGAAAACCCCACCATGGAATTTAGTGGGTTTAGAACCTTAATACAGTCATTGTACCAGGGAGAACAGAGAGGTTCTCAACAATATTTTACCTAGCAGATCTGCTCCTTCATCAACATCTCCAATAACCTCAGAGCCTGCTGTGGAAAGTTCATGGTACAGAGAGTCGGTGTTGATGCCAAACGCTTTGTTCACAATCCCCTGTGTTGGGCTGTTGTTGGAGGGAACAAAAACAACCAAAAAGAACTCTTTTCTTCACTTGGCATCATTTAAGCTGAAACATTTCTTGCTGCCATACTGAGCATCCCAGACCACTGCGAGCAAAACCTGAGTGCACCTTCCACCTGCTCACCACAGGCCTGTTCGACCAGCGTGTGAAATCAGCCTGAAGGGTTACTTTCTTCTGTAAGGCATCTGTGTCCTGAGATGCTTCTTCCCATCAGCAAAATGCACTCCATTAAAGGTAAATCAAAGTTAATGCTTTCTCTTTGTATCGTACCAGAGCACATTTCCACCTCTTAGTATCTCTGGTACCATCAAGAATCTTCCTGCTTTTCTTGACTGTCTCAAACAGAAAATAGCTGTGAGGTGAGGTAAACCTCTGAGATTGTCATTGCCTCGTCTAAAAAATGGTTTTAACGTGGGTACAACCACTTTTCAGTGCCCTGCCTTGTGTGAGGGGAATCAGCCAGCAGGAAGAGAGGCTGTGCAATTTTTCCATCAGTCTAACAGCGTTCAGCACCACTGAAGTTTAGCTTGAGTTGTGTGGCTTCATCCTGAGATAAGTTTCAGTGATAAAGCCTGAGGTTACAAATGGAGTGCAGTAGCTGCCTCTGATATTGCAGAGTGTCAGCACATTGCAGAAGGAAAAAAAAAGAAAGTGGTTTTGGTTAATTACAGAAAAATTACAGCTACTCAGACATCTGAGAGCAGTGGAGCTGGAAATGGGTGCTGTGATGGCACTGCAACCAGCACCCAGTGTCTGACCTGAACACCTAACTCAGCTTGAACTAACCTCTTCAACATTCAACTTGCAGAAGCTCTATAGATCTCACAAGCAGCTAACACATTGCTCAGCAGCTGGAGTTACCTTGTGTCTCCAACAGCTCTCAGTCTCACTGCCTGGATTAGAGATCCCTGCCTGCAGAGCTCCCAGTGCAGCAGTTCTCTCCATTCCCCTTTCCCTTGGGTTTGACTGATCTCATTGCTCGTTTTTGTCTTGCATACACAGAGCTGTGCTGGCTGCCCAAATTCCTCCTCTGTCTGACCCTAAAGATTGCCCATGCATCCCACATATTCTGAGGGCTGCTTAACTGGATGTGATTTCACAGTTGAGAAAGGCATCAATTGTTGCTGCTTATCACACCCTGCTCAAAGGTCAGCACCTCTCCTGTTCACACTAGGTAGAATAGATGGGACTTTATCTAACAGCTGCATCTTGAGCTCAGTATGAGCCACAGCATCTATTCCTCACTCTTCATAAAGCCAAGCAAAAGAGCACACAGTGCAAAGTCACAACCCATACCTGTTACCAGTGCGTTCCAGGCGTGGGTCTTGGCACATATCCAGCTCTGGAGTAGAGTCGATGATGTCCTGCACATCAGACCACTCATCACTGCTACCCATTCCTAGGTAAGACAATACACACAATCTCTAGCATCAGGACTTTCACAGGATGATGTTCCTTGAAGGGACTTTTGCAGCTTTGAGTATCAAGGCTTCAAAGCTCCATGGCGTCACATTCAAAGTCTTAAAACAGGGACAGGAAGTAGCTGATCACCTAAAGTCACAAATGCACCCAGAGCAGGAAGACCATAAGCATCCCTGCCCCCCTCACCACACCAGAATGTTACCACAGTCACTAATCCAAACCCTCATAAACATGTGATAACCAGAAATACTGCATCCATCCCATTATACCCCAAATAAACTTTTCATCTGTCGGTAAAACTCTTCACTCGCCATGAGACCCCGTGGTGGTTTTCTGTATAGTTTCACAGGGACTACTTTCATTTTAATAGAAGTAATTTGTCACTACAAATTCTGAAGCCTACAGCTGATGTAGATACCTGTCACACTGCCATTCCACTGAAAGACTGATTCATGAAATCCACTCTGCTTTCTGTATCATCTACAGCCCAAAAGCCAGCGTTTGAAGAATGAAGCATTTTCTTCTCTTGCCAAGTCACATTTGTTTGATACCAAAGTGCTGAGAGTCACACTCATTCTAAGCAAGCACTATGAACACAGCATCTGTTCACACAAGGAATTCTTGAAGGATTAAAGACCTAATTTGTAAATGGTATCAGTCCCTCAGTGATGTTACATGTGAAACTTCTGACCTTTCCATACGGCCTCAGCAGCCAAATGCACAAAGCCCACCAGAACCTGGGTGTTGATGTTATTCTTTGAGGCTGGCACATGCACCAGCTGGAAACAAATGCTTTGTCTGAAGTCCAAGGGTGATGTGTACCTGTTGATAAAGCAGCAGCCATACCTCTCAAGCTCACAGCAACAGAGGCCTCTTTTTATTTTGTCAAGCCAGGAAGCTCTTCCCCAAACACCTTTGGGTACCTTTCTTTGGTAGCTCAGCTCTAAGGCATCTACATCGCTGACAGATGTTGTAATTACAGATGCATAAAACAGCCAATTAAAATTCAAGTATCTGTGCTCCTCCTCAGCATGGAGATCTGATTTTGCATTTCACATGAGGAACAGCTAAAAGGCTGAAGATGCAGTGCACACAAGAAAGATACAACTATCTGCCTTGAGCAGGTCCCACAGTATACTTCCACCAAGGAAAAAGCAGCTTTCATGTGTGCAACGACTTCACAGCTGCACACAGAGAGTGACCCAAGAAAGCTAAATGGGATTCTCAAGCAGCACCTGCAAAAACAAGGCTAAGTATTTACAAGGCACTCTGACATTTGTGCTCAATCTCTCTGATGCCAGTACTCACACTGACTGGCCTTGGCCAGGGCCACTGAACAGAGCACCATTTAGCAGCTGCTTATGAAGAAGCTATGTATGTTTATGGAGACCTACACTAGTTTCTGAGATTGGCATCTGTGATCCTGAGACCTCCTCAGCTGCTGATACAAATACAGAATGGGACTCAGTCATGACAATTCTCGTTCACGTGCTACACCAAAAGATGGTGCTTGTTGGTTTACAGTCTTAACCTGTAAGCAACCAGCTTGTGAAGGTTAGTTGAGAAACAACTTCTGTATTTCTCAGGAAAAGAGATGATCATCTGGTTCAGATGCTAACTTCAGAGACCTATGCTCATCCCTGTGCTGCTGCATAGATTTTCCTTATTATCTTCAGCTGCTTTTACAGTCACAGAATCACAGAGTCTTAGGGGTTAGAAGGGACCTCAAAAAATCATCCAGTCCAGCCCCACTGCCAGAGCAGGATCACCTATACAGGTGATCACACAGGAATGCATCCAGATGGGCCTTCAATATCTCCAGAGGGGGAGACTCCACAACCCCTCTGGGCAGCCTGTTCCAGCATCCTTTATGTCCATGACCGGTAAAACAGACCACTTCTCATTTCCCAAGGCTGCTGCAAGTCTAACTACCACGCAGGCTGGAAGCTGCTCAGGTACTACACTGGCACAGCTGTATTAAAAAGCACAGAAAGGGGCTTTCATTATGTTATTACACCATTTTCTTTATTTAAACACTGTGGTGCTAAAAGGCTTAGCTGATGGCTTTCCTGACAAGAAACTGAATTATTAAAGGACTCCAGGAGGTGGAGAGAAAATAACTGTAACTCCCAAAGATTTGGGGGTGTTCCTATATGAGAAGCAGACTAAAAGCTTATTTAGCTGAGAAAAACAGCTGGGTATAATTGCTATTTTTGAACACATCAGGGTGTGAGATAAACACACAGAAGGGAAAACAGTTATCTAATTTGACTGAGAAATTTGGCACGTGAACAACTAGCTATAAAATACTTCCAAAGTCAATCCAGATAGAAAAGTACAACGAAGCTTGTAACTACCAGCTTGTAACTACCGTGCTGATGAGGTCCAGAAAGAGTTTGCCAAAAACTGAGTTAGGCTAAGATGGGACTTGACTGTTCGTGAATGAGGCTCTATGACATGGATGAATGCCACTGCAAAGGACTGAACTCAGTAACCCACTCCCAACCTCTGCACTTGTGAAACTATTCATACTACTGATGTAAAAATCTGCTGGCACCCAATGAACCCTGTCTCCTCCCTGTATCTTTCTAAGCAAGCCTAGCTCAAATCAGCTTAAGAAGCTGATTAACCTCCCAGCCTCTTCCAGTAACAGGGCAACACAAGCCCTGGGAAGTCAATGACCGTAATGACCAAGCAGCCGAGCTCCAGCTTCCATACCTATGCTGACGTTCCTCATCTCCTGCGTGACCTGGACCTCCATGTTCCGGCTGTTGCGCTTCTCTCTCGCCCTCTTGCTGCTCTTGCCGGTGCCATTGTACTCGCCGAGGGGCTGGACGCTCTCGTTCAGCGGCGTGACGGCAGCAGAGGGCACAGAGGAGGTGGGAGTGTTGGACTTGGTTCCGGTGGTGCTCGGTGTGGCAGCTGCCGAGGACTGGCCCGATTCGGACATTTCATCCTGAGGGCACTGTGGCAATTGCAAGGTGGAGGAGGAACAAGAAGGGAAAAGCACAGCTATACATTTCAGTTGATCTCCCAGCTGTTGGTGTATGGCTGCCTTAAAGCACAATGGGGCATGAGTCTTGCTCGCCGTCCCAGTGGCACACCCAGCGCTTGCTGGTGACACTGGGCACTGCAACCACAACGAAGCAGTGAGTTCTCGTGCTGAACTCAGCAAGCCAATCCCACCTGTGAAAGGACTGACATCCTTCCTTCTTTACTACTAAATATGGTTCTTCACAAGTCACATCTGTATGTTCTCTTCATCATGCAGCTCAGCAAAGCTGGCCTTGTAAGTGAAAAGCACCTGCAGCTCATACTGACTACAGTGGAAGCTGAAGGGCTTTGGCACTTGCAGTGAGCCAGGGCAGCATTTCCCAAGACTGGAAGGCGTTATGGATATTGCTTGGGAAGGGTCTGAAGTGGCCTCTTAGAGGTCTTGGATGATGTCATTATTGTAAGCCATCAACACAACCTGGATGAGAGAACAGCAAAGTGGTTTTGACACTGAACTGCAGAAGCTAAGCGGATACCAAGCCAGGATGGTGACTTTGCTAGCACAGGAGACCTCTGTCCTCATACCACCTTATGCAGAAGCTAGTCAGGCATGGGTCCAGCTTGACAATACAGGAGAAACAGGTGTGGTCTCCCCACTTTCAAGAGACAGGACGAGACCCAAGAATTTAAAAATCAGACACTGACAAATTGAAAGGAGATGGATTCCCAGAGTGAGATGTGGAAAATGGCTATCAGCCTCACAGACATTATGGCCCCACTTCCTGTAATACCACCTCGTGAAAGACATGAGACTATCAAGGATCCGACAGGATCTCACACTGTGACCCACGTTTGTCAGCTGAAGCAGCACTGCTTCACAGTCAGCTAATTAATGTCTTGACCAAAGCTGTGCTGAGTCTCAGACCCAAATGAGACCTCACCATTCTTCAGGGCAGCTCACTCTAATTATTGCCTGCAGGGAGATGCCACATTAATGTGGTGTTCTGTGTGATAATGAGCTGCAATTGGGTGCAGTGACGTTCCGCATCTGCACATCCAGACCCAGCTGTAATCATTACTGCTTGCTCCTCCCCTCCTGTGCAAGTACCAGAAAGATCCTGATTCTGCTCAGAGGTTGCTCTGAGCCTCCAGACCCTGGAGCTGTGATGCCTTTTCACTCTACTAATTTGGAAGTCTTGTTTTCTTGTAATAGTATTAACCTCAGACCATGACCAAAAAAATAAAATCAAATGAGATGAGAGAGAAGCCTGGGGGGAGGGGGGGGAAAGGTGACTTAACCCTTTGCAGCCATGTTTGGGTTTTGTTTGGTTTTAATCTGGAATCTTAAGATCTTCCTTTAATTAGACTGGCCTCTGCACACTTATCTGCAAGCACCCTGTAGTACACTGCACTGTGGAAGTCAGAGGTTTCAGACTGCATCTGTGCATTTCTATTGCCATTAAATACAATCCCTATTTTGTGTATAGTTTCTGCATTGTCGGTCCAAACAGCACCCATATTCCCACATGGACATTCAAATCATCTCTCTGCACATTTGCTGACAGACTGAGACAGGGATTTTTCACTGAGGCTGCTACACTTCCCATCTCTACTTCATAATCTTGTTTTGGGAGCTACTTTCCTAATATGTTAGGAAAAAACCAATCAAATCAGGTTTCTGACAACAAATCTAATCCAGTAAGCCTTGCACTACTTCAACTGCCCAGTTTGCCTTCTGCGCTTTCTATTGTACATGGGACAAAGAGCATCAACTGCAAAGTGCAAACACAAAACCAGATCCAGAGATGTTCTTGTGCCTAAAGTCTATAAGCATAACCAAAGTCCGTGAGCATCTTAGCACTGTAAAAGTGCTGCCCAGGTGGGCAGGCATGTCGTTGTAAGGAACTAGATGTCATTTAGAAACCCTTGTATCATCAGTGTCTACAGGGCACTGTTTGTATCAGACACATGCTGTAACTTCTTGTTTATTGACATCCTCTGTGCCTTGCCCAGAACACACCAGTGAGGAATTACCCTGGTCTTTCACCCATTCTTTGGTTTTAGATTTACCTAGCAAACATACTTTATCAACCTACCAGCCTGCATTGGAGGACTTCCTTCCAAAGGTAAACACTACTAAGGCACCCCTCTTCACACTCCAGAAGCTCTATTAATATTTGCTGGAATCTTCCTTCTATAGTCCTGAATGCTTCATTAATGTGAAGTACTCCATTAAGTGTACAGCTCTCCAGCGTGCAGGAGGTGTCCTCCACAACCCGCAGCTCACCCAAAGAATACTCTCCACAACCACCACTTACCTACAGCCATACCTGTCAACCTCCTAAACATCAAATGTGTAGTAGTGACCTCCAAAATGTATTGCAAAGGCCCAACATTCATAGCAGTCATATGTCACCATGAGAAGCCACAATTGTATGGTTATAACACTGAAAGCATAGTACATAAAAACAAAAAGGTTAAGGACTTTCATCTCCAAAACATTAGAGCAAATCAAGACTGAACATAAAATAATTTCATGACAGCAACTAAAACAGAAAATAGTAACAAAACAAAAAAGCATACAAGGACACTTAGAATATGACTCTAGTATGGTCCCATGAAGAAGGAAAACGAGTCAGAAAAGTCAGGATATACATACTGGGAAGGTGAGTTGTGTGTGGTCGATGTCAGTGAACTATCAGAGCTGCTGAAGAAGAGGCAAGGAGTGCATGAGCAGTGCTGCTGAGATTTCATTCATGCAGAACATTTGAGAAGTGGCAATGCAGTCAGAGAGTGTGCAGGAGGAAAATCTCCATTTGAAACTGAAAAACTACCAAGTCAGTCAATCACATCCTGTAACTATTACTAGGTTTGCTTCCTTCTCTTAGGAAACATTCTGTAACATTCTACCCCTCCCAAGGCTTCCACAGCCCAAACTCTCTAACTCCACCCTACCAGTTAGCCTCTGGAACCCAGCACCCCATTTCTGAGTTTCCCTAACGAGCTCTAACACACATCCCAGCACTACCCATCAGATACATTTGGAGCAGCTGACTACTACTTCAGCACAAAGCTTTCTTGCAACCAGAAATGGAACCTTTTGCCTGACCCACTAAATCTCCTGCAATCCACTCAACTTCTTTTAGATGTTCTACAATGTTATCATAGAAGCATGGAATGGCTCAAGTTGGAAGGGACCTCAGAGGTATCTACTCCAACCTCCCCATCATGGGCAGGGATGCTTCTCAATTAGACTCAGCCAACCTGGCCTTGAACACCCCCAGGGAGGAGGTATCCACAACCTCCCTGGCCAACCTATTCAAGAGTCCCACCACCCTTGTACACAAGAACTTCTTCCTAAGATCCAGTCTAACCCTACTCTCTCTCAGCTTCAAACCATTCCCCCTTACCCTGTCTCTATGAAAAGCAGGATCCCTGTAGGATCCCTTCAGGTATTGGAAGACAGCTCTAAGGTCCCCCTGGAGTCTTCTCTTCTCCAGGCTGAACAAGCCCAGCTTCCTCAACCTATTCTCATAGCAGAAGCACTGTTTAAAGAATTACACCTTAGCAAGTCTTTGGAAGATGGACCTAGCCTCAAGGTCCTCACAGCTCTTCTCTAAAAATTAACCCCTGCTGCACATGCCTGACTGCTGGAGAGCTTGAGGGCATCTTCACACCACAGTGTGCAGCACTGCCTGCAGGTCCCAAGGAATAATCAGTTCTGGTACCAGAAGCAGGTTGCCCTCTGTGCATTTCTGCTGCTCTCTGTGTCTTTGCAGCAGTGTTGCGCTGGCATGGCCCTAGGCTGAAGAAACACATTCATGCTTTAGCTTCATTTCCACCACCTTTAGTTACATTATTGCACTGGGGCATTGCTATTCCCCAATTCCAGGCAGAGCTCTCCAGAAGAGACTGGAGGCTCCAACTGGCACTCTGCAAGTTGCCACATTCCCCAAACTTCTGTGTCCCTAACACTACAGCAAGGCTTGGGTTCCAAGGATAGTCTCCACCCTATCCAAAGATCTTGCTACTGGATTTCCAACTTCCATGATAGCAAAAGGCTGACAAAACACTAAGGTTTATGCTGTGCTAGGCCTGGCTTCTTTACAAAGGTAGAGCTAAAAAAGGAATGCTGCTGCTTTGAATTTCTCTAAATTTCTTGTGTTATGCATCAAAGAAGCTACTCCTGCAGAGTCACTCAGGCCAAAGTGCCATTAATGCAATCTGGAGACATGCAGAATGGATACAACAGCAAGTCAGCTTTTTTCTGTCCTTGTTTATTTCCCTCCTCTCTGCCTTTACTGCCTCACTGTACAGGATTAGTAACTTGTAACTTCTCAAAAGGTGACATATAAAACACCTGGTGTTCTACAAATTCCTGGTAGAGAGATGGTAAATTTTACCAGACACTTTTAAAGCAGACCAGAAGCTCTGTGAGCAATGCCAGGCAGACACAGCACTCTCAGGCATTTGCATAACATCAGTCAAAGAGAAAATTGAACTTGGTTGGATCCTGAGCACAAAGACTTTGAGAAGTCTGTAAGTACAGCTCATGGGAAATGTGGGTCACTATGCATGGTCTAAACTGTAAACAATTGCAGTGAGCTGTACAACATCTGGGTCTCTGAGCTCAGACCAGTCTCTGAATAGCACCACAAGCAACAGACAGAACCATGCAGTTGCTTCAGCACAGTTCAGTGCTGGTTTTTCACAAGCCCCAGTGCAGGAGGCAGTGCACTTAAGGTGACAAGTGTACTGAAGGCAGACAATGCAAGTCTAGAGTAACAATGAGATACAGGAGGAACTAAAGACCTTTAAGCACAGTGCAAGACTTGGGCATCCAGAGAGGCTTAGGAGAGGAGAAGGTTTAATTGAAGATAGAAAGGCCAGAACACCAATCAGTAAAAAAGGACAAACATTGGAGAGCAAGTGCAACCCAATGCCTGGTCCCAGTTGAGGTGCAAAAGCACTGCTCTTCTCAAGGAGGAGACAGGGAGCAGGTTCTGCCATTTTTTTATAGCTTATTTGGGAGAGGAAAGTGAAGGATATATCTTCCCTACATCTCTGCCTCCCCACACATTCCTCTCAACTTAGGGCCAGCCAAATAAAGGAGATTACCACGGAGACAAGAAGCAGGAGAAGCGGTTTCAAATCCCTCCCACACCATAGGCCAGGTCTGCAAAAGAGCCTTGTCCCACAGCACAGCTACCAAGGGAGCAGACACACAGCAAGGAGAGGCTGCAAAGGGTTATGGACACAGACTGGTCTCCATCTTAATGACAACGTGGAATGCTATTGACAGCAGGAGAGTGTGAAACCCTTGCTCCATGATGGTCTGTAAAACCTTGTAGCTGGAGTTGGACTGCAGCTGGCCGAGGTCACTCAGGTGCCAGTGGTCCAGTGTGGGGATGATCTTGGCCCCTATCTGCCCACGTACCATGCCATCCGCCAGCGGGAAGACGTTCAGGGAGTTAGGCCGCTCCTTCCTGCTGGAGAGAGAAGCAGAGAGAGGGGAACCAGTCTGTTAGCCACTCACAAGTGCTTAGATAAAAGAAACAGCACTCTAGCTGACGTGAAACAGGAGTCACTGCCAACTGAATCGCACTCCTTCCCCTCACGCTGCAGCTGTCCAAACGCCCAAGTCCCACAGCTCCATGGCATCCTCTACTCAGACCCATTTTGTCTGCTGCTAGAGCCATGCCTCTTCCTGGGCAGACTGGGAGGGAGGGGACCAAGTGATCAGAACAGGCACGACTGACTTCATCAGTATGAAACACTTGGGAGGAATCCAGAAGTGCAGGGAGCCATCAGCCAACGTAACTCAGTGTATCTCCTGAGAAACAAAGGTGCTATGGCAAAACAAGCCACAGCCAGTAACTCTCACAGCAAAACCATAAAGCTCCTATAGATCCTAGAGATGTCATCACTGGGTCAAGCAAAGAGGATGTTAAGTAAGAGCTGTCTGCATGGCAATTCTGTGTATTTCCACCCCAAATCTGGTTAGCTCCAACAGCAGAAAACAGATGGTTTTGAATTGCTTCCAATGTTAAGTAAGAAAGTATTTGTACTCTCTGAGTCCCTCTTGATATCCATATTACAGTGCACTCAAAATGCAGAAATTAAAGGTGTAAATGAATGCATCATTCATACTGCCAGATGGCCTTAATTATGTCTTTTCCTCATCCTCTTCTTTCTGCCAATTGCAGGTGACTAGCTAGCTGCAGATTTGGTTCTGAATATAAAAGCTGGCAGAAGTTTTGAGACCAAGTTCCAGTGGGAGAAAACCTACAGCAAGCAGGGGAGGTGGCAAAGGCTGTAGCAGCCTGCCTAAAGCAGTATGTGGTTTGGTGCCAAAGCAGCAGGCCTGCAGGGCTAGAGCACACCTCCATTTAGGGGACAACCCCAGCAGGCTCTGCTAGCTGGATTCCAGTGGCTCTGCAGAGATGAACCAAGCTGATCTTCTGTGTGAAATGCACCCCCAAAGGGGTTCAATGATGGTACTTCACCATCTCCTGTATTGGGCTCCACTTATTGGTGTGGGGTAATGAAATCTACCCCTCTGTACATCATTAGTTACAGCATTAGTTACAGCAGACCTTCATGTGCCTTTTGGATTACCAGAGTTAAGATGCAGCAATAAGATTTACCTTTTCCTCCATGACTGGCGATGACTGAAGGGACAAACAGAACAGCCAGACAGAGCAGCAACCCCACGAAAAGCAAGACAAAAGAACAACCATTAGAGAGCAGAGGTCATGCAGGCATGCAGCCCTCCAACAGACACAGTGCACAGCAGCCCACACCACGTGGCAATGTGCACTGTACCCACCACCCCTCTGCAGTGGGGGAGACACACAGCCCCCTCCCCAACAGCTCCTGCCCAGACCTCTCCCAGGTGACAGGCAAACACCCTCGGTGTACTTACAGTCTTATGCAAACCTGCACCTCTGTGCAGTCCAACACACCCCCAGCACATCCACAGATGAAAATGACTAAATGCATCCAAATCTGTATGACAGCCCATGGGAAATTATGCTCCTGTCTCCCCCCTGCACATCAGTGCAACACAAGAGACATGTTTACCCCCATCCAGCTGAGCAGTGACACAAACCCATGCATCTGCCCTAAGTGCTTGTGCACAAGCAGGTACCACAGAGCTAACCACGCACGCAGGCTGACGGTGGTGAGCTTGAAATGAAGGAAGAAACTCTCATCTCCCACTAGTGATGGGAAAAGCCCCATCAGACAGACAGCAGTTCTTGGGTTTCTTTCTCTCTCCAAGGAGATCAGCCATATGACACTTCAAGAGGTGAAAGAGGGATGTCTCTAATATGAAGAGGCAATTCTGGATCAAAACCTTGCCCTTCAGCCCAGAGAATGGCAGTCCTGCAGGTCTAACCAGTAACACTTTCCACTATGCATCTCTTTGACAGATGGTAACATAAAGTCACAATTAATATTTGCTTACTCAAAGGTTAGGGAAGGAGAATCTCATTAAAATCAATTTCTACCATCCAGCCCAACTCAAATATGGCAGGTGCACACATGAACAACCCTCGAAAAGAGGGAGGCCCTGGGCGTGCTTTTGCCTACAGTACTTTTGTATTTTACTGTCCAGGTACTTCCACAGATAAATTCTTAATTACAGAAGTAATGGAAAGGGAAAAGAAGTCCAACACATGTAACCCAGTTCAGCTGTAACAGAAGGATCAGACCATGTTTTGGGAACTCAGTGTGGACTTCCAGAATGCAAAGGGAAGAGAAGGATGAAGTATCACAGAATTGTGTGGGTTGAAAAAGACCTCTAAGGTCATTGAGTCCAACCATCAACCTAACACCACCATGGCCATCAAACCACGTCCACAAGTGCTATGTCCACATGACTCTTGAACACCTCCAGGGATGGTGACTCCACTACCTCCCTGGGCAGCCTGTTCCCATCCCTGACCACTCTTGCAGCAAAGAAATTTTTCCTCATCTCCAACCTACCCTTCCCCTGGGCACAACTTCAGGTGATTTCTTCCCTGATACTACAGAGAAGAGACCAACCACCACCAGGCTCCAAACTCCTTTCAGGCAGTTGTAGAGAGCAATGAGGTATCCCCTCAGCCAGACTAAACAACCCCAGTTGTAGGGAATCTAGTAAGACTAAAATCTGGCTAGTTACAGAAGTTTCTGAAGATTCATGTTTTTCACTACTCCCTTTCCATCCTTCAAGGATCTTTTAGAGGTAAGGTGGGGGCGAGTCTCTGTTTCTGTCCCTTTTTATTTCTTACAATAGACAAAACTTTGGCAATCTGAATTCTGCCTTCACCAGAGCAGTCCAATCTAGCAACAGGGAGCCACAGAAGGCAGAGGGTAATTGCACATCCAATGCCTGACACTTCCATCACCCCAAATCAACTGTCAAAACCCAACTGACCTAAGCACACATTGCTAACATATCCTCACTTTTCCTTTCATCTCAATACATTTATTTATTCTTAATTGCAGCTCATTTTGCTCTTTCTTCATCTTCAAACTTTGCTCAACACTCTTTTGCATTTCCTGCCACATGCTACCTCAAAAACCTTCACAGCTTTCTATTTATCTGTTTCCCAGTATGTTCAGTCTTTGCCCATGCTGCCCTCTGCATTATAGCCTGATGTGCCATCCCATGTCAGCCCAATAAATGATGCTCAACCTCAGTAGATCACGTGTTATGTGATCTACCACTTCTCTAATCACTATTTATGGACCATAACTTCTACTTTGCACCCCAGGGCCAATGTTACTACTCTAAAGTATCATCAGAAAGTACTTGGTGCCTTCACATCCCACTTAAAACTAGATGTACCTGTACTGCTAGCAATGGGACTGGAACTTCAGTGCTTTACATTTGTTCTAAAGCCTGGCTCTTTGCTATACTGAGCTTCCTTCCTACCACCGCCTTCTTTAAGCAAAGGCTGGTTCTTACTGGTTTGGTGTTCTTAAAATGGGGGGAGGGGGCAGGAAATCAACTTCTTGAGCATAGGTGGGTGTACTGGGGGACTGACAAGAGTGAGCTTCCCTTGAGGGAACAGGGGGGAAAATTCTGTAACAGATACTGTGATTAATTGCTACAGTTCTGCTGGCTGCCACACACACACAGAGACACAGACACACACATATTCAACACCTCCAGCCACTTTATAGACAAACCTTTCACATGCCACCAAACAATACAAACATCATTTTTCCAGAGGCCACCCATCAACAGCAGGGTGACAAAGCCTAAGCTCTGTACCAGAACACATCAAGCTCCTCTCCACCAAGCCTCAGTACTCACAACTCAGACACAACCCCTTACAAACAGCTTCAGCTACAATCTGTGCCTGCAGGATCTCTCCCTCAAATATGTACTCCCACTCTGTAAGTTCCTGGATGGCATACATGACATGGAGAGGTTATGGTCCTACCTTCTCCCAGGTAGACTACTCTCAGTTTGATTATTTCCCCCAACTTGCTGCATCTTGGATCGCTCAATGTGTTCCACATAGGTCTGGATCATCTGTGAGGAGAGAAAAAATCCATGAGCCAAACAGAGAAGACTCATCTGCTTTTGTTTGATGTTCTCCAGTGTCTATTTCCAACTCCCTTTCTCTTTTTGCACATCACCTTGTCTTTGCTCTTGCCTTCTAAACTGATGATGTAAGCGAACAGATTAATCTGACACAAAATCTGACACCAAATTGTGTTGGAAATGACTTAATCTTGTCACAGGAGAGCCATGAAAGAGCACATCTGAAAATAATGTAAGGTATCTCCTGGAGGCTCATTGGCAGCAGGAAATAAGGTAGTGGGATGCTACTGACAGAATCACAGAACAGATGAGGCTGCAAGGAACCTCCTAGGGTCCACCAGGTCTAACAGCCCTGCTCACACAGAAGACCTGTAGGTCTCCCAGGACTGTTGTCCAGGTGGCTTCTGAATAGCTCCAAAGATGGGAGACTCCCCCACATCTCTGGGCAATCTGTGTCAGTGCTTGTCACCCTTACAGTACAGCCTTTACTCCTGTTCAGAGGGAGCATTCCGTGTTCAGTCTGTGCCAGTTGCCTCTGGTCTGGTCACAGCACACCACTGACAAGGGCCTGGCTCCATCTGCTTTGCACCCTCCCTTCAGATACTTCTGCTGTTCCCAAAGCTCAGAAGCTCTAGCAATCACTCGTACTGTAAAGGTGAACTCTTTGATGTGACTTTACATAAGAGCCTGGGTTATTTAGAACTAATGAGGTGACATCCTACCTCTGTGTGACGCTGATGGAGAGCATTGTACTCCTTCTTCATTTCCGATTCACGTTCCTCCAGTCGTGAAACTACCAAGAGAAGATTCCAATCACCGCCCGACACACAGCAGGCTCTCAAAAGAAACTCAGAGGGCTCAAAGTCTCTTTTGTTAGCAATCACCCTGTAACCCACTGAACAAACAAACAGAAACAGAGCACTGCACACCGGGGGATGTGGGCTTCCTTACAAAACTCTTTCTGAGGGGGGAAAATAACCAAGTTTGAACTCTTCCTGAGGAGAGGGAAAAATCAAATTTGAACTCTCTCTGAGGGGGGGGAAAAATGAAGTTTGAACTCTCTCTGAGGGGAGAAAATAATCAAGTTTGAACTCTTTCTGAGGGGGGGAAAAAAAATCAAGTTTGAACTGTTTGTGAGGGGGAAAAATAATCAAATTTGAACTCTTTCTGAGGGGGGAAAATAATCAAATTTGAACTCTTTCTGAGGGGGGAAATAATCAAATTTGAACTCTTTCTGAGGGGGGGGAAATAATCAAATTTGAACTCTTTCTGAGGGGGGAAAAAAGTCAAATTTGAACTCTTTCTGAGGGGGGAAAATAATCAAATTTGAACTCTTTCTGAGGGGGGAAATAATCAAATTTGAACTCTTGCTGAGGGGGGGAAAATAATCAAATTTGAACTCTTTCTGAGGGGGGAAAATAATCAAATTTGAATTGTTTCTGAGGGGGGAAAAAAGTCAAATTTGAACTCTTTCTGAGAGGGGAAAAAAGTCAAATTTGAACTCTTTCTGAGGGGGGAAAAAAGTCAAATTTGAACTCTTTCTGAGGGGGAAATAAAATCAAATTTGAACTTTTTCTGATGGGGGAAAATAATCAAATTTGAACTCTTTCTGAGGGGGAAATAAAATCAAATTTGAACTTTTTCTGAGGGGGGAAATAATCAAATTTGAACTCTTTCTGAGGGGGGAAATAATCAAATTTGAACTCTTTCTGAGGGGGGAAATAATCAAATTTGAACTCTTTCTGAGGGGGGAAAATAATCAAATTTGAACTGTTTCTGAGGGGGAAAAAAGTCAAATTTGAACTCTTTCTGAGGGGGAAAAAAGTCAAATTTGAACTCTTTCTGAGGGGGAAATAAAATCAAATTTGAACTTTTTCTGAGGGGGGAAAATAATCAAATTTGAACTTTTTCTGAGGGGGGAAATAATCAAATTTGAACTCTTTCTGAGGGGGGAAATAATCAAATTTGAACTCTTGCTGAGGGGGGGAAAATAATCAAATTTGAACTCTTTCTGAGGGGGGAAAATAATCAAATTTGACCTCTTTCTGAGGGGGGAAAATAATCAAATTTGAATTGCTTCTGAGGGGGGAAAAAGTCAAATTTGAACTCTTTCTGAGGGGGGAAAAAAGTAAAATTTGAACTCTTTCTGAGGGGGAAATAAAATCAAATTTGAACTTTTTCTGATGGGGGAAAATAATCAGATTTGAACTTTTTACATAGAATCAAATTTGAACTCTTGCTGAGGGGGGGAAAATAATCAAATTTGAACTTTTTCTGAGGGGGGAAATAATCAAATTTGAACTCTTTCTGAGGGGGGAAATAATCAAATTTGAACTCTTTCTGAGGGGGGAAAATAATCAAATTTGAATTGTTTCTGAGGGGGGAAAAAAGTCAAATTTGAACTCTTTCTGAGGGGGGAAAAAAGTCAAATTTGAACTCTTTCTGAGGGGGAAATAAAATCAAATTTGAACTTTTTCTGATGGGGGAAAATAATCAAATTTGAACTCTTTCTGAGGGGGAAAATAATCAAATTTGAACTCTTGCTGAGGGGGGGAAAATAATCAAATTTGAACTCTTTCTGAGGGGGAAATAAAATCAAATTTGAACTGTTTGTGAGGGGGGAAAATTTCAAATTTGAACTCTTTCTGAAGGGGGAAAAAAAATCAAATCTCTGTTCCCTGGTTTAGAAATAGTTGAAACTTTATATTTTCTGGGAGGGTTGTTAATCCTTTCTATTTTCTTCTTTATAATTAATGCATGAAAGAAACTCTTAGGTTCATTTCCGCCCCCCCCCAGACCAATCCAAACCACAGCTCCTAAGAATGGTAGACTTCCATATGCCTCTGGTGGTGTTGGTTTGGTTTTGTTTGTAAAGATACTGTTATATATTTAACTGAATTGAACTGAAAGGAGTCAGCTCATGGATACCTGCCCATTCCCAAAACAAGCAGAGCAAACAGCACAGAAGCAGAGTTCTTCAGCAGCATCCTGTGCCCCATAAGTGTCCCAGTTTGACAACAATTTAAATTATCCTCTGGGATGGGTGTCTCTGGCTATCTGAGGAGCACCAGCATTGAACAAAAGGTGTTAAGGAAGCATTTGGGAAAATAAACAAGGAAACAAAGAAATTTGACTGTTTCTGTGACAACCAAAACTATGGGGACAAGAAGAAATGGGAAAACAGATTCTGAAGCTTTACCAGTGGCCCAGATCTTGCATCTGGAGAAACTGAGCGTGCCCCACACAACAGAAGTAACAAAGCCTCTAACAAATCCTTTAGCAGGATCAGAATTTCATACCAGATTTGCATAAATTACATTAAAACAAACAAAACCTCTGAAAAGTAATTTTGAGGTGGCAGCATGTGTGAGGAAAGCAAAGTGTGTCATCTTGTCTGGTGTACAGTTTTGCTTACTCTGATCTGCATAGTTTTTAGTCTTCAGCTCCAGCTGTCGAGTCTGAAATTCAAGGTGTTCCACTTGGATTTGTAGCTCTTTCTTCTCCTGCTCCAGTGCATCTTCAAACTCTATAAACTTCTGAATAGGGACAGAGCAGAGAGAGAAGCACAGATGAGGAATAAGTGTTAAAAGGTGTTTGCCCTACAGAATCACAGAATAGTAGAGGTTGGAAGGGGCCTCTGGAGATCATCAGGTCCAACCTGCCAAAGCAGGGTCACCTAAGGTGGGTCACACAGGAATGATCCAGGCAGGTCCTGCAAGTCTCCAGAGAAGGAGACTCCACAGCCTCTCTGGGCAGCCTGCTGTCACCCTCAAAGTAAAGAAGTTCCCCCCCCATGTTTAGATGGAATTTCCTGTGTTCAATTTATGCCTATTATCTCTTAGCCTGTCACTGGGCACCACTGAGGAGAGTCTGGCCCCATCTTCCTGACTCCCATCCCTCAGGTATTTGTAAGAAGAGTAGGAAATAAAGCCAGGATGGTTTTAATCTGCCTTTAGGATGATTATAGAGCAAGACCCACAGGAGATAATGGGGCTACAAGAAGCTCACCAGAGTGCTCTGCTCCTGCCCCTGTCTCTTCTGTTTGCAAAACGCTCCTCAGGCCAAGCTTTCACAGATTCATGTGCACATCAGCTAGCTGAAATGCCCTCCTCCTCCAAGTATAAATACTGGGGAAGAAGTGCTTTCTCTCACCCTGCTCTCTACTCTGCAGGGGAGAAAGGGTTATTCTCTGCAAATAATGCTGATCAAGAGGACATGGCAATTTTAATTAAGAAGTAAAGCCTCACTGTACTCCAAATGAGACAGACTCTGGTGTAAATCCTTTTTGGCTAAGATTCCCAGGGAAGCAAATGCACTGCAGTGCACAGTAAGATTACTGTGCTAAATTCTGCACATGAAACAACAGACACAGCACTTGACTGCGTTCCCAGGAGCAGCCCTGTGCACATCTCCCATTACTTGGGCTGGAATAATTAGCAGTGACACTGGAGCCATCACTGTGTTTGGGAACTGGAGCTTCTCTCTGGCTACCACTGAGCTGCATCATTTACTGTTCAGGCAGACTTTTAGAACTGTCCAGTAAATCCATCTGAACAGGGAGTCACATTTCATTTCTACAGACCTGTATTTATAGAAACAATCAAATGCATTTCAGCCACCTCTTGTTTTCCAGCACTAAGTGTTCTGCAGTGCCTTTAATCTTTAACTGGGCTTTTAACTTCCTTTTCTTTCCTGCCTGAATTTACTGCACTAAGACAATTCCACCCCACCCCCCAATTTTCCAGAACTAGTAGAAATATCAACACCCTTCTTCCACTATGAAGGAGTCATCTGGGAGGCAAACACTTAATTCTTAATTACATTTTAAGACTGTACAAGGTTTCAGACTTTGAAGTACACATTTTTTCCTTGAGATATCAATTAAACACTGAAATCCCTTAGTCACTCAATGGATCTCCATCACCTCTTTTAATGACTTTTGAGTGATTTACAAAGATTTGGTAATTTTCAGATTTATTCCAGAATAACAGTATCATTTCAGAGTAAAAATGGGTTGAAAAAGATAAATCCTGAGACAGCTACACAGCTAAGGGGCAGCAGTTTGGAGGACTGATCAAAGCTGTGCCCACCTCAGAACTGTTTTCCTGCTGTATTCTCCACCTCCTCGCAGGGTTTTGCTGGAATCACTCTGTGCTAAAGCTCAGCTGACAAACTCTTTTAATTACAGCCATGGGCTAAAGCCCCATCACATCAAGCTGGCTCAGCCTGCACTACCCTCTTGACTCAAGATGCCTTCCTGCTCCTAGTGCTCCATTCACAAGCATGCCACCTAGGCCTGGCAGCAATGAGGTTTTTACCAACAGTAAAAATGAATGGACTTGTATGGAAAACATTCACAGTTTTCTCTGTTAAGCAGGAAGCAATAGAAGGTCCAAGTGCAGTTTTATTCCCACTATGTAGGTCATCTTTAATAGGATTCCTGGATTTGCTGCTGCTGTTTTGGTTTAATTCAGAGAAAACTGATTGGAAGATTAAGTCTTCTGCAAATAGAGCTCAGTCTTCTTCCTCAGTCCTGTCTATTTGCAACCTAAAAGTAATCAAAGAATCAGAAAACTAGAAATCAATTGACCATTTAGAGAAGAAAGGGACATGAAGACAACATTAAAAATTCATATTAGCCTAAGTAATCTCAGGGCAGAACAGCATTCCAGACAAATGGACCCCAGCATATCCTCTCCTGTCTGCTGAAGCGATCAAACATTTGTGCAGAGGGAACCAAGGGCTCTCTGAGGCAACTTTTAGCTTCTCCTACATCAGAAGCCATCTCAACTGAGGTTCTCCCTGTGCATCAGAAGGTATGAAAGAAGGAAAAGTCCCAGATCCAGAGAGGAGTGAACAGCCAGACCAATGGGATGAGGAGAGGTCTCACTGTCAGGGCAGTCCCCAGAAAAGCATCCTCCTGCCTGAGGAGATGGTTCAGCACATGCTATCATGGCCACTCAGCCCTCATACTGAAAGTGAGCTCTCTCCACAGCATTCAGGAGGCTTTCTATTTTTTCCCCATGAAGCCAGCAGCAGACATTTCGTACAGCATCAGGGGAAGAGCCTTACTAGCCACTACAAACTGCTAAGAAAACTGGAGTATGAAACTGCTATATATAAAAATTACTCATATGGATTTTCTTCTACTAGCCTCTCTCTCCAGATTTCAAGCAGGATAACTAGTCTGTAACAACCCAGGATTGAGCCAAACAATGGCTTACACACTAGACTTTACAGGGAAAACACCTGGCATAAAATAATCTTAAGGCAAAGAATGAGTACTCCTCTGAAAAGCAGTAGGACAATGCACATCACTTGGCTTCCTGCTTCACTGCCTTCTGCAAAGGAAGAAAATTACTAAAAATAGCCTGTAATCAGAAATCATCACATCAAACCAGTGACAGATCAAGCAGAGAGCCAGAGGTGCACATATACACACAGCCCTGATCTATGGTGGCTGTTGGTGCGTGCCACTGCACTGCACACCAAGCAATGCGTCAGGGCTTCAGCCTCAGAGCCCTTCCTTGGCTGCAGGAGATGGCTGGGTGGAAGGGCAGTGCAGGGTGCAAGGGCAGCAGTGTTGGGGTGCAAGGGCAGCAGCGTCGGGGTGCAAGGGCAGCAGCGTCGGGGTGCAGCAAGGTATGCACACAGCCAGCCACCACCAAACAGCTCTGCTGGTGTGCTGGCTAAGGGCTCCTGCTGCCTGCAGTGTCCCAGAGGAGGTCACCTCGCCTGCAGGGAACCCACAGACAAGGCAATGCTGCCTGTGTAGTCCTCCTCACAGCTTCTTGGCAGCACCTAATTAGGCTGGCAGTTTGGGGAGCTGTGTTGGTAGCATTTTGCCTCAGAAAGCCATGACAAGGAAAGAGGCCAAGTCCTGGCTAGTCAAACCCAGCCTGCTCAAAATCAAGTTTCCAGTCCTATTATCAGGCCTGCTGCTGCTGAGTTGTGCACACCCCTCAAGGTGAAGACCTTGTTCTGCCCTCTTAACAGGAGCCATTTCCCTCAACAGCAACTTCAGGAAGATTACTCTGCTCCAAAGCAGATGTCCACTGGGAAGCATTTGACACTCAAGAGAGCAAGTCGCTTTCTTATTACAAATCCTGTAAAGCAACGGGCCCAGTCAGATACCGACAACGCCAGAGCTTCAGGAGCAGAGTGTTACACCTTTTCACCTTGACAATCAGAAGAATGATTCTCAGGGAAGATCAACCTAAGCACCAGCTGTGGCTAACATTTAACCAGATGTGGCTAAATGTTACTCAAGGAAACGGAGGATGAGCGAGCCTGTGAAAAACACCGGGCTGGCCAGGTGACACACGGGCACCTCCATGCCAGCAGAGCACGAGGCACAGGCCAGCTCACCTGCCTTTTCCAGCCAGGAAACAGGGAGTCTGGCTCCAACATCTAGGAAGTATAAACCAAGTTAGGAGAGGCCCAGTTCCCATTAAAAGAGAAAAGCCATAAATATTTGATAGAGGGAAAACTCGGTTGAAGTAAAGGACAATTCTGGCACAGGAACAAACCAGAAAAACCAGGTCATGAATAAAAAAGAACAACTCCACTGCAATCCTGAAGAAGGTAAGAGGAGAAGCAGGAGACACAGCTAATGGTTTTAAGATGAAGCTTGATACATTTATGAACTGGATTATATAACTCAATTGCCTGCAGTACCAAGGGACAGGGCGTGCTGACTCAGAAAGTCCCTTCCACAGCTATTGTCCTAAGTTTCCAATTAAGAGTGGGTGTCTTTCTAAGAACACTGGAGACAAAGCAGTTACAGACTTGGTGCAAAAATTACCAGGTGGTAAGAAGTCTGGAGGGATGAAGTCTGGAGGGATGAAGTCTGGAGTAACTCAGCTTTAACCAGGAGAGTCCCCAGCGCTGTAACCACGCGCACTGCAGTTACACACACCGCTGATGCCAGCAGTCCCTCGTATGTGTGTGAATATAAACAGGCAGACACAGACAGCAGGCTAAGTGGGTGCTGGACACCCATCACATTGTGATGTGCACAGACCTCCTGCTTCACACAGTCCTTCCACACCAGTCTGTACTATGACTGTAGTGGACACTCGGGTATACTCAGCTAAATTACACACCAAATACTGATTTAAGGTAACTTCCCTTATTTCCAGAGTGCACATGTTCAAGTGGAGAGCACCCAACAACCACCATCCAAACTCTCCCTTCCCTATTTTTAGCTCTCTTTTTTTTTTTTCAGGTAGGACACTGCATCATTGAAGCCATGGACCTGCTTCCTGCATAGCTTAGCACCAGCATCCATTCAGGGAGATAAAACAGACTGATGCACTGTTTTTAACTGCTGAACAGAAACAAGAGCCTGGATAACAATGGAAACTGAAACAAACATTAAAGGAATGGACAGTTTAAAAAGGAGGACAAAAAAGTATGCAAGCTACCACTGTAAACTTTTCTTCCTTCGTGAGGACTTCAATATGTCTGTATGTATTTCTCTATCTGGAATTATGGTGCAAACTATGTGGCAACTTCAATCCAAGTCAGGCTGAAGGACTGAAAAGGAAAGAACCCAAAGAGGTGAGCCCAAGGGGGAGCTGGTACAAGGTAGGCAGCGTTTCAAGTAACTGGAATTACAAAAATGCTGCAACTGCACACAATGCTGCCACAAAAGGGGGCTGTGAGGAAAGGTTGTGTGAAACCACATCTGCCTTGAAAGGGTTTTTAAATCATTATTTACCAACCGGAAAAACTGTATCGATGAGAGCAGAAGATCTGCCAATACCCCAGTGCAAGAACAGTCAAGCAGCCATTGAGACTCCAGCAGAACAGGTTGCAGCCTGGTGGCAAGGGCAAAGACCACTGCCTGTGCACCCATGGCAGGGTCCTTAAATAGAAGCATAGGCCCCACTGAAGCCACAGCCATCAAAGAAGGAAAGAAGCTGACAAGCGTTACCAGATGGACAACCTCAACACCATGGCCATGCTCGACATGGCAGTCACTGCAGCCTGTGATGGCTCTCAAGATGAGCATGTGGCAAGTGATCTGCTGGCCTGGGACCTCCACAGAGGTGACAAGCAGTGAAACCAGAACCCCTGCACAGCACTGGGCCACCACAAGCCCTATCTCCCCCGTGCAGAGGTGCCACAGGACTTTGCCAAGGCACCGCACTGGGAAGCCCCTTGGAAGCGCTTCCTGGTGATCCCAGCAAGTAGAGAAGCTCCCTGGGGCACCTACTGCAAGGTGTACATATAAAACAGTAGATAAAAATAGCCTTTTACTTTAAATGTAAACACAAATGCTCTGACATTGAGCGTGAAAGCATGGCAGTATCTGCTGAAGAGCATCATGTCCAAAGCACGAAGGCAGAAGCATTATTTCTCCAACAAAACCTTTCACCATTTTCTAACAAAATGAAAATCCAGCAATAAAGTACAACTAATATCATTCCTCAAGCACGTGTGTCAATACTCTATCTCCCCTTTTTATATATACATACAGTCCAACTGGCTCCAACCAGTGAGAAGCAACTTGTCTTTCAAAGACTACAGAAAAGCACAAGGTGATTAACAAACTAAAACAGATCCTTTGGAGTGGGAAACCTCCATTCAGATAATTAAAATCAGCTGCTGGAGCTTCTTTTCGGTCATTCAGGTGTACCAAGGATAAAAGTGATACCACATCCAACCCAGTACATCCAAGAAAAGCTTTGTGTGCACAAAGCTACCGAGCCACATGCACTTCATGCAGCTGTAACACTCAAGAAGACAAATTCTTGTGCAAGAAGGGTCTGTTAAGCATTAGGCCCAAGTGAAGAGGCCAGCTGCCATGGGCATCCTTCTGGATGTCTCTCAGTACTTTTTTGCTATCCCCATCGCCTGAACCTCTCCATTTTAAAGGAAAGGACATTTCTAGCAGATTGTGTCTTACTGCACCTTCACAATCCAAAGGGTAAAGGAAAAGTATTGGTAGCTCCTCAGATCTTCACAGGAAGCAATCCTGAGGTGCCTCTGAAGCTGTACAGAACTTTCCCCAGTCCAGCAATGCTTTTCTGAAATACTCAGCAGAGAGAGTCTGCTGACATCAGATCTTACATAACAGTACAATTCTGCTTCCACAGCAGGGGCTTGGAATTTAACCCTCTTATTGGAGGAAAGGCTAACTTCTTTTCCAGCCAAGCTTCAGATGAGCTCTATAACTAGATTTGGGAAGGTTAAACCTAGATCATGCAGAGAAAAGAAAACAACAGTAAATGGCTGGACAGCCAAGCCCAGGGAGTTGTGGCAAATGGAGTTAAATCCAGTTGGAGGCCAGTCACAAATGGTGTTTCCCAGGGCTCAGTACTCGGACCAGTCTTGTTTAATAGCTTTATCAATGACCTGGGCGAGGGAATTGAGTGCACCTTGAACAGGAGTGTTTATCTGCTTGGAGACAGGAGGGCTCTGCAGAGGATTCTGGCCAGGCTGGATGGATGATCTGAGGTCAACTGGCTAAGATTTAACAAGGCCAAGGGCTGGGCCCTGCATCTTGGGTCACAACAACCCCATGAACACTCCAGGCTTGGGGCAGAGTGACTGCAAACTGCTCAGCAGAGAAAGACCTGGGGGTGCTGGATGACAGCAGCTGAACATGACCCAGCATGTGCCCAGGTGGCCAAGAAGGCCACCAGCATCCTGGCCTGAATCAGCAACAGTGTGGCCAGCAGGAGCAGGGCAGTGATTGTCCCTGAGCACTGCTGAGGCCACACCTTGACTACTGGGCTCAGTTAAGTGGAAATGGCCTCTATTTGTGCCAGGGGAGGTTTAGGCTGGATATTAGGAAACATTTCTTTGCTGTAAGAGTGGTCAGGCATTGGAACAGGCTGCCCAGGGAGGTGGTGGAGTCCCCATCCCTGGAGGTGTTCAAGAGTCATGTGGACATAGCACTTGTGGACGTGGTTTGATGGCCATGGTGGTGTTAGGTTGATGGTTGGACCTGGTGATCTTAGAGGTCTTTTCCAACTTTAGTGATTGTGTGATCAGAAATACTCCATTATATCCAACACAAATCAGTGGATATTTCACTGGAAAAAAAAATGAATAATCCATTCATGAGCTTCTGGGGAGAATACTGAAACTTAGCAACAAGAAATGCAGCAGAATGGGAAGGCAGATGCAGACCAAAGCAGTCAGTTAATACCATCATCACCATGCAGTACAGAACTGCTGAAGATTTAGTAAGGAAAATGCTGCTTAATGTATCAGTTACTTGGAAAATCTCTTAGCTCTCAAACAACTCACTCTGATTTTAGCTCTCAAAAAACAATCTATGCAGTTCCCTTAAGTCACACTGGAGAACATATGCACCAAATTAAATGCTGACAGCAGCAGCTTCCCCTTGATTTTACCACCACAGGCAGCTCTACAACGAATATCACCAGCTCTGCCTGCCCACTCTTCAGCCTGGAGAGGTCTCTCCTGAAAACTGACACCTGCCTTCTCAACTGCAGCTCTACAGCAGAGAGACAGAGCTCAGCATAGATGTGCCACGTGGGCAAGCAGCAATTTTCACCCTCTTCCAGCCCTGTGCATGCAGACATCGTGCATCTGCACACCTCTGGCCTCACCACCCATCCCCATTCGCTGGGACACACCGAGCTGCTCATTCTTTAAACAGGTCCTAGCGTCCCACTTTCTGCAAGACACAATGTATCCTACAGTGATTAGCAACTCAATAAAAATAGAGAGGATTCTGGGTTAGCTCATCCAATCCAGCCAGTTGGACTCCGAGATCTCAAAGCTCTCTTCCAATCCAGGCAATTCTGTGCAAACATCTACTCGGATTGGTGAAGTGGGAAGGAGAAGGTACTTCTCCATATGTGTGCTACATCACCTTGTATATACTTCTTGCCAATGTGCTGCTCATAAATGTGCTGCAGAGAAGCCCTGTCAAGCACAGAATCCAAGGATCAACTATTTCAGATGTGCTCTGAAAATGAGGGCAAAAAGCTGATGTGCCTCTAGGCCATACACCTTGAAAATACCCGCTCGTTACCAGATCAAAGTAATTAATTTTCCTGGTTTAAACTGGGATGTACAACTGCCATGTACAATTTTCTTTTGGGAGAAACCCAGCCTGTGTCTGACAGAAAACCTTTCCACAGAAGACTGCTGATGGGAGGGCAGGCAAGCCTGCTTTGATGCTGCCACATTATTTACCCTCTCCACAGGGGTGAGCTCAGAGGCAGCTAACATCCATGCCACAAAGCAGAGTGGCTGAGAGTGGGATGGCCTAGTCCCAGGTAGAATGGAAAAGAAAAGTAAGAGCCTGAAACTGCTCCTGTCAGACCCAGCTAAGCATTGCTCTTGCTTTGAACAGGTCCCTTCAAATCAGGGTGCCGAGAGAGAAGGCAGACACCCACCAGCTCAGGAGCAAAAAGCTCAGCACTTCCCACTGACACCTGAACTAAAGCAATCTGTCCTGCAAAACAAGACCCAGCTTCAAGGATCATCACCCTGGACACCCTGCAGCCCAACTGACTGCAGAGTGAACTGCAGACATACAGAATACCACACTCAAAGCACCAGGTTTGAAGGCTGCCCACATCCACTGCACAATACAGAGGAGTTGCAGCATTTGCTGTGACCCACGCACAGCACTTCCAGACATGTAAATCAGCTGTCAATCTTCCTGGCATCCCTGTGCAACCTCAGACTGATGGTCTACCTCCTTGAAAGACTGGCCTCGAACTGAAATCACTTTCTGGAGAAGCAGAGTGGTGAGGTGGACACACCACACAGCCTGCTGGGCCTGACACAGCAGCAACCCAGGGCTAGGCACAGGAAGCAGGACACAGCCTGAGCCCGTAAGGCTCACACACACAACCCAAGCATTTGAGTCCTGTGGGGCAGTCTCCTGGAAATGCCAAGCAGGTTTCTGCTGGGAAAGGCAGCAGAGGATCCAGATGGCTGCTCAGCCATGGCATCACCATCTGAAATCAACGCAAAGCAGCCACCTTCCAACAAGCACTACCCACCTGAGCTCCGGGACTGTGGAGGAAGAGTATGGAAGAGGGGATAAGGACAGGGAGAGAGCAGCCTGGGGCACTCCACACCTCCTCCTCAGCAGCATGAGAGGATCTAGACTGCTACAACTTGCTGAAGGCAGCATGACAAAGGATGATGATGGAGATGTGTGCATCTTCATCCTCCTCACCACACAAAAGGAAGGAAGGTGCCAGGGTGACTCTGCTAGGTGAACGGCTGCATCCTTCTCAGAAAAGGGAAGATTGGTGAGGGATTTTTCTTGCAACTTCAGCCATTACAGTCATTCAAGTTCATTTGCAATGGCTGGAAGTCTGACTCTCCCAGATCTTGGCTCTTCTCTTACAAGTCTACCTGGGAAACCCCATTGCTAAGTTCTGCCTTCACATGCCTACCACGTCCCAACAACGTCCTTGAACAGAAAGTGACCACAGAGCATCCTACTTCATTCCATCAAGAGAAAAAAAGGCTGTCATCAGAGCCCATTTGGGGATTACAATTTCACTTATGCAGGTAATCCTGCTGAGGGGAAATCCAGCCATCACCTCAGATCATCATCAATCATCACCTAACATCCAGAACACTGTCTTGAATTGCTCTTTAAATAAAGTAACAGCTCACACTGTTCACAGAGATTAATTTTACTTTATAGGCAATTTCTACTGACACAGACTGATAGTTATGAATATCAGTGAGTTCCATAAGCCTGAGTGACATCAAGAGGATTTGGATGAAGGATCAGTGTTTGGACATACATTTTTTTCCCCCCTCCAAGATTAGTGAGAATAAAGTAAGGTTAGCAGATGGCAAGGACTGCTGTGCATTATGTTTGGAAAGCCTGGTTCCTCATAAAGAGGTGATTTAGAAATGCATCTCACACGGTCAGTTTCCATTGCCTGTCACAAATCAATGTTGCCAGCTTGCTTTAAATTAATTAAACTGCTAAACTGAGGAATCTCCAAATTGATTTCACCTAATCAGTGTGGGTTTAATACCATTTATCAGAAGAACAACCAATCAAGCATTTTTAGCAGGTGGCTTTCCAACAACTGTTTGTCCTCCAACAACATCTCTAATGTGCTAAAAAAAAATATCTATCATTCCTACATTAAAAACAAACCCCCAAACATTCTGCACACACATTTTATGAGGGGAAGATCACAAAAGCAGAGAGGACAAGCTGCTTCTGCATTTCCAAGAGCACTTATTCCTTTGCCTAAGCCCAAAGCATCACATCTTGCCTTTTAGCTCTTAGCTTGCATTTGGTGCCCCTCCATCAGGGCAGGAGAAGGATCCCCCTCTCGCCTGCATCTCAAAGGGACACTGACTAATGTCACCAAGATGGATCCTGTGGGAGGTCCCAGGACCAGGCCAGCACATTCTGCATCTCCCAGGATGCTGCCAGCCTGGGTCTCCCTCTCCACTGCTTACTGCTCCTCACCTTACTGCTGCGGGAGTGCTCACCAAGGGAGCAGAGAGACGAGCAGGCTGCAGGACACTGAAATCTGGAGAGAGGAGGGGTGCTGCTGCTCTGAAACCTCTACAGACACTCTCTTCCCTGGTGGTATGGGAAGGACAGGAATCAACCTAGAACTGCAGCACACCCCCCTTCCACTTTGCAGAGGCACCTCTTTGACCTTCACATCTGAGCAGAGAAAAGGCATCATTCAATTACTTCCCAGCAAATGGCCTTAGCTCATCTCCAGGGAAGGAAAGAATTCTCCCTGTCACTGCTGTCTGCACTAACACCAATCCTGATCCAGTGTCATGAGATGTGCAAGGGGATGTTAAATCTTTGCCTTGTGATCCATTTTATTGCCACACTTATTGTAAGGAAAGGCACACTCAGAATCTAAAGATTGCCACCCTTCATCTGATGGACACGGTGCTCACAGGCCAGAGCAGTGATGAGTAACTGATACTTACACTACTGGTAAGTATATTTCACCATTTAAGAGAGAAAGGAGAAAATTAAGAGTTGTTATAACTAGTGTTGTCTACTTGCATGCGAGTTTGAAAGACTGGGCTCTCCAGAATAGTTGCTTGCTTCTTCAATATATGTTGCTGAGCTTTAAACATAAGCTGCACTATTATGATCAGTTCTGAATCATGTTTGAGTGGTATCACTGACAAAAGCCACAGGATGAAAAACAAAATGCTGTTGTCCCCATGATTTAAAGCCTGTCTCACCCAGACAACATGGGACCACTGTCCAGAGTCTCACACTTGTGTTGCTTTTTCCTTCTGACCAATTAAATGGCTCTACCATGGAGCCTTACAACAAGTAGGGAGGAAAGCATCAAAGTATGAAATCTCAGATTTGCATGTTCTCTACAAAAGATCATTACAAACACCACAGCACTCTCCTAGAAAATGTTGCTCCAGGACAATCACAAAAGAGGACTTCAGAGTAAGCTGAAGAAACCTCTAACAACAACACAGATTCCGCTGCTCATTCTGCTGGTGAAAGCTGACAGTGCCCACGGGAACGTGCCAGGACAGTGCCATCCAGGAATGGATGAAGAGGGGGGTGAGGAACACAGTGACAGATCCTGTAGCTAGATGGCTGTGCAGCACGCCTGTACGTCATGCTTGCCAGTTCCTTTCAACTGCATGTAGCGGAGAGGATCCACACCATGAGCAAAGGCTGGCTGCTATTCCCAAATGCCTTCCTCCCTCCACGCTATGAGGTCACCCTCAAGCTGCAGAAACTCCCACTAATCAGCTCACTGCGAGGTCAGGTTTCAGGGTGGGGAAACAGAGTATCCTCCCTAGCTGGGATGCATTTCACAGAGAAAGAAAGCACAAAGGAAAACGGTACAGAAAGGCAGAAAGTGATCCCAGTGGAGGACATCAGACGCTGGAGCACAGAGCATCACTTTTATTCCCCTCCTCACCATCTTCTGGAGCTGTTCAAAAAAGGACTGGATGTGGCACTTGGAGCCGTGGTTTAGTTAGTCGTGAGGTGTTAGGTGATAGGTTGGACTTGATCATCTCTGAGGTCTTTTCCAACCTAGTTGATTCTGTGATTCTTAAGGGGATGTGTATGACAGAGGGGCAATGTTTAAAGACCCCTTCAACAAAAGGAGAAGGGGTGAGGGGTTCAAAAGCCTTTCTGTTAGTATCCAGCACTACAGACAGCAGGGCCACAAAGGTGGCAAATGGACTGGAGTATCTTTCACAGGGGAGGCTGAGAGCGCTGTTCAGCCTGGATGGCCCATGGAGACCTTACCAGTATATTTAAGACCCCGCTGCAAAGCAGTGAGGATGAGAGAGCCAGACTCTTCTCTGGACACGAGGCAATGGGCACAAATGAATCACACCAAATTCCAGCTGAGCACAAGGCCAAACACTGGGACACTCAGCCCAGGTGGCCAAGAGGGCCAATGGCATCCTGGCCTGCATCAGGAACAGTGTGGCCAGCAGGAGCAGGGAGGTCATTCTGCCCCTCAACACTGCACTGGTTAGGCCACACCTTGAGTCCTGTGTCCAGTTCTGGGCCACTCAGTTTAGGAAGGATGTTGAGTTGCTGGAACGTGTCCAGAGAAGGGAAACAAAGCTGGGGAGGGGTTTGGAACACAAGCCCTATGAGGAGAGACTGAGGGAGCTGGGGTTGCCTAGCCTGGAGAAGAGGAGGCTGAGGGGAGACCTTCTTGCTCTCTACAACTACCTGAAGGGAGGCTGTGGACAGGCAGAGGCTGGTCTCTTCTCCCAGGCAACCAGCACCAGAACATGAGGACACAGTCTCAAGCTGCACCAGGGGAGGTTTAGGCTGGAGGTTAGGAAGAAGTTCTACACAGAGAGAGTGATTGGCCATTGGAATGGGCTGCCAGGGAGGTGGTGGAGTCACCATCATTGGAGGTGTTCAGGAGGAGACTTGACAGCGTGCTTGGTGCCATGGTTTAGTTGATAAGGTGGTGTTGGATGATAAGTTGGACACGATGATCTTGAAGGCCTCTTCCAACCTGGTCTATTCTATTCTATTCACAGGCTGCCCAGAGAGACTGTAGAGTTTCCATCTGTGGATGTGCTCAAACTCTGATCAGACAAGGTTCTTGACAACCTGCTGCCCCTGCTTGAGCAAGAGGCGTGGGATGAGATGATCTCTGGAGGTCACCACCAAACTAAACGACGTTGTGGTCCTGTGAAACACTGCAGCATGCATGAAGTAATTACCCTATGTTCACAGAGAATACAAAGCAGATGGAGGAAAACAAACCCACCAAAAACCTGGTGCAATCCTGCATCCTCCATAGCTTGGAGGTCATGGAAAACTCAAACATTGTGCACTAAGCCCTGTAATCACCAAGACTGACAGCACCACCTCATTTCAAGGAACTTCTATTTTCAATCCACTTGCCTCAGTGCTTCTGCTGTCCTATTTTAGCACAAGCAGAAAAGTATGGAGCCACTCTGCCACCCAAGTGTTTAGAAAAGAAAGCAGTAACTTGATTTTGGCAAAGATTCTTTTAAAAGATAATACATAAAATGATCTCAGAGCAAGGGACAGCAGAGCACTGAGAAGGCAAATTTGCTTTCATGGCATTCAGCCACAGAGAAATGTAAGCTGCTAGGAAGAGCCTCAGCCTAACAAAGCACACCTACTGAGTCTGTTGGGGCACAACTTCTGCATAAAGATGAAACAGCAAGATTTGGTGCTCCTGCAGCATTGCTAACAATGCAATACAAGCTATGTTTTTATGCCAAAGGCCAGTGCCCACTTGTGGTTTCAGTTACAAATATCAAGTAATTGTAACACAGGGTCTTTTGGTGTGATATTGGAAGAGAAGAATGGATCAACTCTCAGTACCCATACCCAGAGAGGAATCAAGACTGGGGTCAAACCCTGCTCCAAACTGATTCTCCCAATTGAAAGTGAACATCTCACCCCAGGACTCGAGAGGCAGCACAGGAGGCTGAATGCATGGGACAGCCCTTCCCTGGTTACTATAGACACTGCCACAGAACAGCAACCCACATGCTGCTGGGAGAATAACTTTCCTGTTGGTTGATCACTTACAATTACCTGCTGGACAGCAGAATTCTCTGCAACAGGTAAGATTTTCACATCCATAACACGTAATGCACTGCACAGAAAGCAGCCTGTGGGCAAGAGGTGCAGATAAATAATGGACTTGCAGAGGACACAGAGGATGTGTACTCCCTGTTATGATCATGTAACAGGGAGCATGTGGAGGCAGAATCATCATCTGTTCCCATAAAAATCACCTTCTCTGTTGCTCTTTCCCCTTGAAGAAACTTTATTCCCCATTTATATCAGACTGTACACAAGGATGACAGAGCATCATCATCAGGAGTGCTTTTTGAAACTCGGCAAACAGCATCCTGCCACAGCTCCTGCAGGACTCTCAACTGTGGTTGTGACATCTGCCTCCAGAAAACACATCCCCTATCTAAGTGAGACAAGATCAGCAATGCACCCCAATCCAATTTCTCTTGGAATGGTCACCTTCAGCCAGGGGTGCGCTGCTGTCCTTGAGTCCATTTCCCAGCTGGAGCTCCATTTCTTCCTCTCACAAATAAGACACTTTTTATTTCTCAGAAGCTGCACAATACTCTCTCTGTGCAACACTTAGTAAGCAAAGTCCAGTGCACTCAGAATCATTTCTCAATCCCTCCATGCATTCAGAAGAACTTTAAAAGATGGTGTGGAAAAACTACTAGTCCATTAAGACACAACTAAAACTCAGGACCAAAGCTCTCGCTGACTGGCTCTTGGTATTGCTAACGGACCTCAAGCGTCCTCCTCATCAGGCTGGCATGATTCTTCCACGTGACTATTAAGCAGCAAGAGCAGATCAGTGAAAACACTGCATGGTGCTCCACATTGTGCTCCAGTTCAAAAGCTACCCCATTAATTCCCATTAGCAAATCACAAGTCGACTCCTAGTAAGACTGCTGAACCTGGCATCTTCTGCTCTTAGTCCAAAAGGTAAAATGAAAAAACCACTTTCTGAGAAATCGTGTAGTGAGACAAGGATGATGTGATGGACTCTTTCCACTACCAATGCTTTATCCCAGTTCACAGACTATCACTTCCTAGAGGCTAAAAAGCAAACCTTATGGTTCACAGCCCTCACTCCTGGATGAAAAGATGCTCTTGATTTCCATAGTGACAGGTACAGTTTTTTAAGCCAAACTTAAAAACTCTACAAATCTAAGCTCTGGCCTTGGCATGTGGGCAGCAGACCCCGGTGGGAGCAGAGAACACTTTACTTGCCCTGTTCGGTCTGTGTCTGAGTATTTGTAACGCCAGGATTTTCTCTCCTTTCCATCAGAGGAGATTGTTCTCACGATCCACTTCCACACCCCCCTCCCAGCTGAGCAGCTCCAACATGGCTCTCATGGAGCAAATCCATACTCCAGGAAACTGCAGATACTAACTTGGGAAACTGCTTCATTAAAGGCTCAAAGTGTAGTGTTGGCAAAGGGTTTCGAAGATCGGTCACTGCGCTCTGCATGTCCTTACTGCTACAGCTAAAGGCCTTTCAATGCTCCCGTTAAAGAAGCTGCACGGCTGCGCACAAATTACCCATTTTTGCAAGTATTTTTTAAACCACAAATTAGCACAAACGTCAAGACCTCCCTGTGGGGATGGCAGTCCAAGGCGAATCCTTCAAATCCACCGAACTGCAGGTATTTTTTGTTCTTCTCTCCCGCTTCACCGGGGCGCATCAGCCGCAGCGGCACCTGCCCTCCCGGAGCCGCGATGCTGCAGGAGGCGCCGAGCCCGCGGCCTGCCCGGGCCATGGGCACGGCGGCAGCGCCGCGTCCCCGCCGCAGGCGCGGACACGTCTCGCAGGGCCCGGGCCCGCACCCGGGCCGGCCGCCCGCGCATCCTTTCTAGAAGGTACCGCCGGCCGCGGCCCCGGGGCTCCCCGCCGCCCCGCCCCGGGCCCGCCGCAGGGGCCGATCGCAGCGAGAGCCGAGGCCCACGGGCGGGCAGCCCCGCCACAGGCCCGCGCCGCCCCCGCGGCCTCGCCCGCCGCGGCCCTGCCCGCCCCTCAGCAGCGGCGCTGGGCCCCCGCCCGGCGGGCGGCCAAGATGGTCGCGGGGCGGCGGCGCTCACCTCCTCGGCCTGCTTGCGCAGCGCCTTCTCCCGCTCGTACTGCGTGAGGAGCTGCTCGTTGTCCTCCCGCAGCAGCTCCAGCTCCACCTCGTGCTCCTGGTTGTCAGTGAGCACCGAGTCCAGGTTCTCCAGCACCGTCACCACCAGCGGCATCAGCTCCTTCACCACCTCCTCGTCATAGCAGTGGATCAGCCGCTCGAACTCGCGGTAGATGCTGTTGGCGAGGCCCGAGACCCGCTCCGACATCACCGACCCGGAGCAGTAATCGTCGCCCGGGTACCCCCCCACGCCGCCATCGTCCAGCTGGATCTCCAGCATCCTGCCGGCCCGACAGCCCCGCACCGCTCCTCCGCAGCCGCTGCTGAGCTCCTTGTCGCTGTCTCCGCCGCCAGGCTCTGCCTGCCCCGCCCCGCCCGCCGCGTCACTGGCCGCGGGGACCGGCTGGGGCGGAGCGCGGCGGCGCCGCCCCGGGAGCTCGGGCGCCCACCGGAGCGCGATCGGGGGACGGGAGCGGAGGCTGTGGGTTGAGCGCGCCGCGAGCAGCCCTAAGCGCCATCAGCGCCGTTCCCGCTGGAGACGCATCCCCCTCCCCCAGCACCTGCCCGCCGGAGCGCTCCTCCCGCGTACGCCGCAGCTCGCACCCGCCCGTGAGCAGCTGCTGCCGCTAGAACCTGTGCCCAGAGCCGGGGCGGCGCTGAGGTGCCCGCTGCACGCAGGGCTCCATCCAGCGCGGAGGCTGTTCGCGGTGTCCCCCGGCCCTGCGGAGCACCATGCGGCAGCGGTACAGACGGCACCGAGGAAATCCTGCACCTGTAGGCGAGCTGCAGACCACGCTGCGTGCCGGAGAGCCATCTTCTCTGCGACCCACAGGAGCCATCTTCTCAGGCCCACGGAAAAGAGCGGGCAAATCTGGTCTGTTCGGTTCATCCTGACTGAGATTCAGACTTGAGTAACTGCTTCCTAATGTGGACCCCAAACCAAAGGATTCAGCAAACATAAGTTGTTCCAGGCCTGGATATGTTAACAAGCTGCAAACTGAAGAGGTCTTTAAAGTAAATGTTCTACAAGTCACTAAATAGGCTGTTTCTAGTCACAGTCTCCATGTCTCCATTTCTCTATCAGCTAACAAAAGCCTAAGAAGCATTATCTAAACTGGATGTTTTTCACTCTGAGGGTTAATCAAGTGTGGGTCTTCCTGTGGCTGTAAGCCCTCTTCCTCCCCCACTGCTCACCCTACCACTGGGCATTTTCCCTTCTGCCAGCCCTTCAGCCTTGGTGGTGAGCAGCTCACATCTGGTGTCAGCCTCTGACAGCATCAACAGCTTGGCAGCAGGAGCTCTGGGAACCCCACGAGCCTGAGGGAAGGCATTGTCTTGTCAGTAAGAAAATACAGAGTCATGAGAGGGATGTGGCAAAATATTTTACTTGATTGCTATTAATGCTCCTGTTTCCTTGTCACAAAACACATTTCACTGTGTTCTCTCACGTGAGGCAATCACTTTGAAACGATGCAAATACTGCCACACGCTTTATTAAGTTAAGCATTAAACTCAAAGGACTGTCCACCATACTTGAGGAGTCCTGAGCCTGAGATCTTGGCAGTGAGAAATCCAAATAAACAAGAGCAAACATGTACCAGAAGAGGCTGTTTGTTTTAAGACAGCAAATTGAAGCTATGAAATCAGGGGGAAATGGCATGAGAACAAAGGTGGGAGAAGGACCTAACACTACTGCAGTAAACTTCCTGTAAGGCTTCACTACAATTACCTGTGTAGCTTTTAAAGAAGGGACTAAACCCAGGACTTCTGAGAGCTTGATGATGTAGCAAAGGCTCTGCAGTTTTGGAACAAATTTGCAGTCAAGGCAAATGTTAGGATGCACAGGTGTAGGAACCAGGTAATCATGCAAATGAAAATCAGAATGACTGAAACTCAAGATCAGTGGAATCTGAGAGAGTACAAGAGACCTAATAGGAGACAACATTAAAATCATATATATTTACAAGGCAGAACCTAGAGCAAAGCTTGAGTCAACTGGATACCCTCAGCTGTGCTCCAGAACTTACAAAGCCAGCATGGATTCCCTACAGTCAAGATTTTCTTCAAGGATAGTTTCCATAAGTTATGTTCAGCATCTCCATCTCACTTTGATCTTTCTTATCAAATACTAATTCTCTTCCTTGAAGCAGCAATAGATTCAGAGCTCTCCTCCTTCTCTGCCTGAATTGGTCTGGTGTTGTGAGTGATCAGGTTTCTGACACACTGATGCTTCTTCAGTTTTCAGTTTCTGGGATATTCCTGCTCTCCAGAACATCCACAGCATCCTGCAGGAGCAGCTCCAGGGGTGGGTGCCAGGCCTTTGGGCAGCATCTGGCATCAGGATGGGCAACAGCAAATGGAGGCCTTGGCTGCTGGTGGAGTTCCCAACCTTTTCTTACAGTGTCAGCATGTGCCCAGAGCCATATGCTGTAGCTGGTGAGGGATTGCTGCTGGCATGTTTGCTATGAAGAATATGCACGAAGCTGGGGCAAGCCATGAGGGGTTTGAGTTCTCACTACTGTCTGGAGAACTGGCCTTGCTCCATGTCTGTCAGCTCTCTGTCCAAATGAGCATTCATTCTACTGCTGGAGTTCAGAGCCAGCAGGGTGTTCCCACGGCTCTGCAGGTAGGAGATGCATTGTCCCTTGGTGCCCACAATGCCCAGTGGAGGCAGCAGACTAGAAAAGATTTGTCTCATTTATTTGGCATTCCTGCATGTTTAGTGCCTTTTGAGAGATTGTTTTACTCCTCTGTGCCATCTGTTGGTAGATTCACTGAGCATCCCTGTCCTGTCCTTTTGCTTCAGTAGCTTGCATGTAACTTTGTGGGGTTTCTCTCCCCAGGGCAGTTAAACCACAGCATTGAGACAGAGAACTCCAGGCTAAATTTGGTGCAGTTTGTCATTGCATACAGGAATAAAAAGAAAGAAAATAGCTCAGTAGTTGTTCCTTGACCCTTCACAACTTCTGTAGGTCTGTGGGAGACCCATCAGTTATTTATATGGAGCGAAGGAAAGGTTATGTCCTATTTTGTTACTTTGCTCATTTGCTTGGTTTGGCTTCAGCCCTTGCAGTCGCTGTGCTAGATAAAGCGGGCCTGAAGCAGCTGGGCTTCCAGCAAGAAGGCAAAGAAGCGGTCTGCGGTGCACAGCAGCTTTGCCATCTCGGGCCTGAAGGCCCGGGTGCCCGAGCGCTGCTTTTGCATTGCAGGGAGGTCCGCGGTAGCAGCAGCTGGTCTTGGCCACAAGAGGGCGACAGCAGCGCTCGGCGGAGCCTTGCGGAGCCGTTCTCCAGGTACGGCGGAGGGCAGCGCGGCCGCAAGCCGCCAGCCGGCCGCGCATTTTCGCTCGGAGCCTGCGTTTGCAGCCTTCCAGAGAGCTGAGTCAGCACTCCGAACGGCTTGACTTTTCTGAGCCAGTTACTTCTTGTCTGTAGGTGGCTCAGAGGAGGTTTTTGTGCGTGGAACTAACTGGAGGCCTGTCTCTGGAACTGCTTTATCACAGGGTCTGTGGTAGAAAAGAGCTAATCTGCTCGGTACTGAACTGTCTTCTGCCAGCCCTTTTCTTCCATTCCTCCTTGCATTCTGCTGTCTAGCAACAAGCATTACAGGCAATAGGTTGTATTTTGTTAATGGAATTTAAATCTGTTAGGCAGCTTCCTTCTCATGGCAGTATTCACAGACTCATAGAATCACCCGGGTTGGAAGGGACCTCTAAAGGTCAGCAAGTCCAACTCGCCTGCAGTGAGCAGGGACATCCTCAACTAGATCGGTCGCCCAGAGCCTTGTCTAGCCTCGCCTTGAATATCTCCAGGGACAGGGCCTCAGCCACCTCTCTGGGCAACCTGTTCTAGTCCTCAACCACCCTCATTGTGAAGACCTTTTTCCTAACATCCAATCTGGATCTACTCTAATTTCAAACCATTATCTTACTGGTTTCTGGGTCTCACTGCTGTGACTCCTGTTTGTGCTGCATCCTTCCACAATGTTTCACTTAAGGTTTTGCAGTAGGTTCTCAGAGCCTGCTTAGAATAATCTCTTGCAGCCAAAACCTTTAGAAAATTAAGAAAGCTTGCTTGTTTTTTTACTGATTAGCATTAAAGAAGGAATGCTTTGGAGTCAGCATATGCCAAATTTCACTTAGAGGTACATTGAGCTGCCTTTCAATAGCCTTTTACCTGCTACTGCTTCTTAATCTTTTGTGACCTTTAACAGCTTGTCGAAGGTGATATTAGTGTGAAGCTGAAGGCTGTTTCCTGGTGAGCAAGGGTACATTTTCCCCTTCGTTGCTGGCTCCTGGCCCTCACCACCACCATGTTCTTCTACAACGGAGTCTTCCCCTTTGTGGCAGACACAAGGTACTGCATGGCTGCAGTCCCGCTGGTGACACAGGTAGAAGCCTGTCAGAGCCTTGCAGGCCCTTGACTTGCAGCTGACTGGAAAATCTGGGGGTAATATGCCTGTTCTGTCCACTCATGACACAGAGGAATGTGTCTTTAACACCTAGTTAAAGCGATGAGGTTTCTCTGACCTTTCTTTCTCTTCAGAGATGAGTGAGGCTTCTGAAGGAAAGCAAAAATAACTTCAAGGGAAATGATTCATCCAATATGCAAAGCTTGGAACCCTGCCAAAGGAGGATCAGAAGGATTTGGGAGAGGTGGAATACTTTATTTTAAAACTAGTCTGCAGCCATTTCACCTCTGTGATAATGCAACAAAGAGGCTGGGGTGGGGTCTTAGCTCCCTAGGTGAGGGAGGCTTTGCATCCAACTGCAGAGCTTGCAGACTTCAATGCCTTAGTTTGCTTAAAACAAAGCAGCAACCTGCCTGGCTAAATTGGGACTCTGCCACAGATTTGTCATCTTGATGTGTTTTTTTTTTTCCTGTTTGTGTGTCATATAACAACTCTGAACTTCTGCATTAGCAGAAGCTAATGCATTAGCTGTGAAAAGAAAGCACATGGGTTTGGGAGCATTTCATTAGTGATGTGTAGTAAAAGCCACTGTGGTATCAGGAGTGATGAAATGTCATCAACATTGTCCTGACAAATGTACCCATGACCTCTTGTCAGTGAAATAAGGACATTCCAGATGCCAAGGCCTTTGATGGGATGGGCTATCAGGTTCCCTTGCCTCTTACCTGAAAACAGTGTCTGTTGCTCACACAGAATCCTCACTGCTGCAATTCTGCTTCCCTGCAGGATGATTTCTTTGTTTTGCTCCCTGTGGAACAAAAGTTCATGTACCAAGTGTCGTGTTTCACACATGCTCCTGGCCAAAAATGCTATGGCTGGAAAAGTGATGGTCCCGAGGCCACTGCTGTTGGTGAATTCTGTTGCAGTAGCTCTTCATGGGAGTGTCTTGTTCCATGCTTTGCTGATAGCATAGGCCATGAAGACTCATGATTACTAATGCCAAGTAAGAGCCAGACCAGGTTTAAGTAGCAGCAAGATCTCTAAAGAAACTCATCTTCCTAAGGTGTCAGGACTGCACTACTGCAAATTCTGTGAAGAGCTGGAGCTGGTTTTAATGCCGTGTGTGCATGTCCCTAACAAATGTGAATGGCTGACATCTGACAAAGCATGATCTCTGCTTTAACCAGGTCTGCTAGAAGATGCCAAGGCCAAATTCCTACTCCTAAAATGCAGGTGTGCAATTTAAATGCTGATCTTTACTGCTGGATTAGCTTGAAGTTAGTGCTGCCCCTCAGCACTCTCACCCTGGGGCTGATAACGCTTTCTGCCTTTTCAGAGAGAGTGTAAGAATTCCAGCTGTGGTTTGGGCAAATTGCTGCCTGTGAGCTGTGCTGCTGTAATTGTGTTGTCCCAAACTTTAACCTGCACTTGCACAAGCACCTTGAGAGTGGCCATTTAAGCTTGCAGCTTCTCTCTGGTGTGCAGTGATTAAAAAGAAACCACCAAAGGCTTCGCATTACAGACCGCACGGCATCAGATTTGTTTACAAGTCCTCTCATTAGAACGTTTCCTGTCCATATGTTTGTGCTCAGGCTTCCTTTCTGTCTAAACAGCCAGATCAAGAATCCTAATTATGTAATTTTTCCCCCTTTTCATGTTATTTTTATCAGGTTTATCCAGGATAAATATTCTGGCTGCAGTCAGCAGGCAGCTGCTTGTATTGCTGGGGCAGTGTGCGAGGGCTCCCTTGTTCTCTCTGCAGCAGCTGGCATGCTAATTGTGAGTGCCCACACCCAGAAGTGCTTGCTGTTTATGTTCTCCTCGGGTTTTAAAAGCTCTCTCCAACCACAGTTCAGCCTGTTGTTGCTGAACAAGCAGGCCCTTAATTCCTTGCAAACTGCGAGACGCACTTTAGTCTGAGTGAAATGACAAGAAAGAACATGAACTGGCTTTCCCCTCCGTCCCTTGATTGTGTTGTGCTAGCACCAGCCCATGGCAAAAGGCTGTGCAAACAGAAAGGAGCAGGATAAGCTTTGCAAGTCGATGGGAAAGGACAACTGCATGCAATCAGTCCCTCTTCTGTCAAACTCTTCCTTCCTTTATTTCCCTAACTATCAGGGCATAACGTTGGTTTTCCTTCCCCTTCCTTACAGCCTGACATTCCACATGCACACTGGACACAGACTCCCTGACAAGGGTTTTGGTCTGGGTTCAGGAGCACACAAGCAGACTGAGACAGTCTGCTGCAGGATCAGCAAGGCACTGCCACTCCTGCCAGCCTGCTCTGCACAGCTGCCCATGTCACTGGGATCTGTGGGAAGCAAGGATGCCTTGTCAGAGGCCTTCTGCCAGTTTCCTCTGCCAGGACTACACTGGCCAGGAGGCCTCTCTGCTGCTGGCTCTGCCGCTCCTCACTCTGCTGGCATTTGCATTTGTCCTGCCCTTGGTCAGCACCGGCTGCTTGGGGGTTATTCACTCTGCTGCTCCAAGTTCACAGCCCCCCTGCTGCAGTTGTTTTGTGGCTGTGCTCTCTCTGCCTCCTGGAGGGCACAGTGCTGGCTGAGAGGCTCTGCAGGGCACTGCAGCCTGTGACTGAAGGGATGCACGCAGCAGATGCACAGCACCCTGGTTGAGAGGCCACTACACCTGACATGCCCAGCTGCAGCTTCTGTAGCTGTGGTTGCCTCCAGGCTGTCAGCCAAGACAGGGCAGCAGGTGAGCAGAGTTTTCACACACTCATGGAAGTGTAGAACTGGGGTATGACTTCTCCACAGGAAGAGCATCCCCTGCTCAAGGAGAATTACTGCATTGTTGTACAGGCTGAAACATTTAAAATACTTCAATATTTGAACCTATTTTCAGCATTTCTTGAAAAGCATAACAGCATCCCTGCACCAAACAGAACATGCAATGGTGCCCACACAAAGGCACTGCTCAACAGCCCACCCTGCATCCTCTGTGCTTGTCTCATGAGCAACCTTGAGTAAGATGTCACTTCTCCAAGGTATGCTCCACTGTATCAAAGGCCTAAAAAGGTGTGTGCCCTTTGTCTACTTTCAGGAAAGAAACTTCACTGCTGTGCCTACATTAAGCTAAGTTGCTAATTCATTTATAAGAGCAGACATCTGCAGCACACGATGAAGTAACAAAATACAGAGGTTTATTGACAATTACATGATTCACCACTTGATTTCCAATCCTCTTCTGTTGTGGAGAAATACCCTTACCAAACTTGATGAGCTGAAAACATGGTTTAGATTCCAAAGCAAGCAAGGAAATGGACATAGTTTAACTAATTTAAGGCCTAGGTGGGAGCTGCTGTTTAAGGCAGGCACTGTAACCAATGCACATCAGGTACAAAAGCTGCCGAATCTAAGCTCAGCAATACAGACAGCATCTATCACGCTAGACCCTGCAATGCAAAACCCAGCCTCTGGTTGACTGTTCTTAAAGCCCTGTCAAGTACTGGGACAAGGAATTGAAACAGAAAGATGTCTGAGACTCAGACAGAGGCCAGACAGCACAGACTCAAGAACAGCTGCTACAGGATACACGTTTGGAAACAATACAAATCTGTTCCAGGGTTGCAGCTGGAATTACTGCCTTGTTTTCCTGGAAGGCCAAATAGCAAGGACCTCCAGACCTATCTGAAAGGTACAAGAGTACTGAGTTCCCTACTTTCCATGGCTATTTCTACCCTTGCCCACACATTTTACTTTCACCATTTGAAAAGGCAACTAAGTCTTCATGCAGCCACCTACCACTTCTGACATCAGCTGAACTGAGTGGTCTGGTAAGCACCACAATCATGTTTTAGCACCCGGCCCAGGCAGTCCTCTCTGAACAGCAGCAGCTCCGGGGGAGCCTGGGCTAGAACAGCAGTGGATTTACACAGATAAGGCCACTTGTTCTTTGGTGTGCACCTGAACAGATCCTGTGTCAACGTGGCAAATTTAAAAAGTCACTATTAAACACACTGAAGAGTAAGCACCTAAGGTGAACATTCGTGTATCAAAGCTCTGGATATGATCAGAAAGTCCATTCAGAAGACAAAGGATGAGAGCTACTCTCCTCAACACGCTTGTGCAAGACATGCACATCTTCCAAACGTGATTCAAGAGAGCCAGCACAACCAGAAAGTTTGTATTGCTAAAGTTTCTTGTTTCTCCACATAGGGTAGTCTCAAAACAACTACAGCTGTGGTCTGGGGAGAATCCACACAGTTCTCTCAACCTTACCAAAAAAATCTGAGGCAGTCAAAGGCAAATGTAAAGCTCTCCAGAGACAAGAGAATTCTCTAACAGAGTCAGCACAGACAAACAGAAAAATGCACTGTGGTGAAGACAGCAGAACAATGCTGGTTTCTGCAGGGCACAAAGTTAAAACCTTTGCAGAAGCTAAGACACTGCTACACAGGGCGGGTCAGAGCTAGCCGGCTGGACACCTCCCTGTATCCTCCATCCTAATTGTGTATTTCAAGCTGCTTCTTTTCAAAGAGTACCATAAAGCTGCTGTTTGCCTCCACATCTTTACCAGGAACCGTGCAAACACACAACCAGAAGACTCTACAGACGTCTTCCAGAAGCAGCTATGTGAGACAGCACGTTGGACTGACACTATGGCTTGTCAAGAGCTAGTCGTAGCCATCAGCAGGTTACTGAAGGCAGCAGAACAGCCTGGGGTACTCTGGTTAAGGGGAGTCCATGATATTCACTAACATATGGTGGTTCATGAGTCTGAAAGAAAGTTCTGTCCTTGGTAATCAGCAAGCACATGCTGCAAAGCATGAAGGAGAAAGAAGCAGGGTGGACACTCCAAAGCACAGTAGCACTACTTGTTCCAGTGGAACTTAACTGACGTTGGAGTGACTGCAGGTCAGCTCACGCGGTGAAGCTGCACCCTGTTGCTAAAGGAACACACAGCCACTTGCTCTGCGTGCTCCACAATCTTTCATACGTCACCTCCAGGACCCTACCCGTTCACAAGGTTTATGCATCCTCTGCCACCAGCTAACAAAGAAGCTCAGGGTCTGATGAACTCATGGCAAAGCCACACTGATCTTTCACAAAGTAACACTAATGTCCCCCTCTGACTCCCACCCAGGCAGGCCAATACTCACATCTTCCACAGGGCACCCTCTCCCTCCCCAGCCCTCCCTCCCCAGGTTATCCTTCCTACACCCTTTAGCATAACCCTCATCCCTCTGCCTACAGATCTACCCACAAACAATAGTCTACCAACTGACCTCACACCCACAGCCCAGAGTTTCTGTGTGGACTCCATTAGTGAACAGATGGCCCTAGTAGAAGGCGATACTGGACTTGCCCCCCGGCGGGTTGAGGACTTTGTTGTGTGAGCGTGGCCTTGGCCCTAAGCGGGGCTCATGATTGTCTATCTTGGGTTCTGGCTCCTTGCACTGCACCTCTTTGCCCAGATCTTTCTTCTCGCCTCCATCTTCCAGCTGTGGTTTGATATTTTCTGTAGCTGAATAAAAAGAAAAAGGATTAGACCTACTTCCTATTCTGTAGTGCCCAGAGTGCCTCATCTTCTGTAGGCTATGACACTTCCCTTGTCTCTATCCACAGCACACTAAGGTTTCTCTGTATCTGCTCATTTTCCCTGAAGGAAACATGCCGAGGAAGAATTCCACTCCTTCACAATCATTCCTCTCTTCCTGCAGCAATCTTTCTAACAGGAATATGTAGGCTAAGCAATATAGCTTCGAGGGATCTGACAGTTTCCAGCAGTGAAGAGACACAGCACACTGACAAGGCCTTTGATACTGACTTAAGAGCAGCATTCTCATTGTTCCTTAGCAGAAACTAGCTGAGCAGTAACACCTCGTCAGCCAGCTGTGTGTTTGGTACAACTACAGCAGGGCAAGATTTCAGACCTGAAAGGGATGGCAAGGGAGGAAGAAGCCATCTGATAAGATGCTCTTCTGCATATACAGATTCCATGTATGTCTATATACACCCATGTGGTATCAAAGCATAGGCACACACACCAAGCAGCAAGACTTACACCTGTGGTATTCTCCTCAAGAAGAGGCAGAGAACCATTTCCCTGAGACAAGTGATTAAATTTCTGACTAACAGAAGGAAAACTTCTGTTGTGTTATACTAAACACCAGCCTGACTCTTGGCTTTTAAGAAGTATAAGATAAACTATTCCTCAAAGCTTATCTTCTCAAAGGGAACAGAGAAAGGAATCTCTCTTGCTGACCTTCCAGCTTCTTTGGCGTGTCATCTTCTTTCAAGACAATGTGATCCTGCAAAGAAATCAAAAAACATCTTAGTGTAGTACTGTTCTCAAATGGTAACTCTGTCACAAATCCCTCTCAAAGCTATGTCTGGTTTCTGTCCAAGTTTATACTTTTATCAGGGTAAAAGCCAATGGCTGCAAACACTGTGCAGCCCTTCATCCTCTCCACATCCACAAAACCTCCCAAACACTGGTGGAAGTAACTCCCACATTATGTCAAGGTGCATGTCTCAGACAATTCACTGAAGCACAGATGGAAACACTACATTAACCCATCAGATGCTTCTGGTCCAAAGATCTGGAATTGCCATTCCTGTCAAGCACCCACTACCACCCAGGAGAAACTGGTATTCACCACTAGAACACAAGCACCCCTTGAGCACTGTCTTCTGCCAGTATCCAGTGACCAGTCAGGTAATTATCCAAGCTTTCCCAGACCATTTCCCAACAATCCAGTTAACTGTTGAAAACACAGGATGCACTTCAGAAGGGCATGCATGTTTCCCCACTCATGACATTCAGTGCAGTAATTTTTCACAGACACCATCTCCTTTCCATCCCTGTATTTCCTACAGTTTCAATGTTCCCAGTCTTTCTTCTTCTCTTCCTTTCCTGTGACCCAAATTCCCCCCAATACACTCTGCAGTCTGCACAAAAAGACAGGCAAAAGTACCCTACCAGCACCTTCTGATGTAAGAGGGGATAAAGAGGAGGAAGAAACCCAACCAAACAAGTGACTAATTTTTCTTCCTAAGGTTCCAGGACAAATGAGATTGCTTGTACCTTCTCTCAGCACAGGGACAGTGAGCTGTGTTTCATGGGATGTTAAAGTTTCCATGCTATCCAACATGTCAGAAGCATTGACAACATAGTAGCTACTCACTTGATAGTATCTACTTATATTGAAGGCAGCAGATTGCCAATCCAAATATAGGCCATTTAACTACAGAAATGAAAGCAACTGGCAACGTGTCCTCCTTTCCTGCAGAACCAGATCTGGCCATTAACTACAAGTCTCTCCAGCTACTCCACACCCCTGGTTTAAGACTAAATAAAGAAAATCTGATAGAGAAGGCAAAGTTTTGTGACCAGGTCAAGTACATGCTGGACCTGACAGTCAAAGGTGATCTCGAGTTAGCTTTTTCAGGGTCATCACTTAAGCTCCATCCCCTGCTGCAGTGCTTCCATGCTGAGTGTAGATAGATGTGTTTATGTATTTATGAGGTGAAGGGCACGGCCAGGTCACACAAAGATCCGATGGTAACTCACTGGTGTTCAGCTGGCTTCCCAGAGCTGGCATCGAGGTAACCTTTACCAATGTGCAGAACAAAGAGAAGTATCTTCTCCCAGTGGAGCTCAGATCATCTGGGCTGGGTGTCAAGAACTGCACCTCACTTGCAGCCAAAGGATCTGGAAGCATTTCCCTCTCCTTTTCCTTGGCTCTCTTCTTTGAGCACACACCCACAAGCCAATTAATACTTTTAACGCAGACGACAAGAGCGTGCCAAGATCTGCCATACCAAAGCTGTCCAAAAAGAGACTTTGGGAATAACTGTCTACCTTCAAGTCAGCCTAAGCACAATGCAGGTCTGTCATGCCTAGGAAGACACAGACACTGCCCTGTGACAAGGCTGCCTGCCAACTCCCTGAGCTGCTGGCCACTTGAGTTGGGCAGCGAGAGAGGTGTAGTTACCTTGGGCTTGTTTGGGTGCGCTCGCACAACACTGGCAGACACCGGAGACCCAAAGATATCACTCGTCTTCCCACCAGGTGGATTCATGCGTGGACGAGGCTGAGCAGAACCAGAATCCTCAAAAATACCACTTTCTTTTCCCCCTGCAAGGCAGTTGGTACATTTTTGTTTTCTAGATGACTTAGTTTTAACACACTGTATTAAAACAAAAAAAATAAATCCCCAAACCACGAAAAAGGTCTAAGAAATCAAAGACTTCTACAACCCTGCTGCCTACAGACTTACTTTTGCTTGCCTGACAACACTGTCTGAAATCCTTTGTTGCAAGAATTCACTAGGGAATCTCAGCTTGCCAGCTCTACTTACCACAGCTAACTGATGACACAGCTCTAACACAGAACCTGTTTCCTTTCATCATTTCCTAGGCTTCAGCTTGGAAAGAATTAGACTTGGGCTGATGTGCTAAAAAGTCTGTGAACACGCAGATCACTGAAATATTTATGTACTCTGAAGTCTGAGGAGTTACTATTCAAGCCCCCTCACTTTATCAAAACACAGCATAAAAAGACAAACAGATCAGAGAGCTCCGCGTTGGGACCGCAAAAGCAGTCCTGTGCCGCAGTTCAGAGCCCCGCCGTGCTGAAGGAGGGGGCTGCCCTTACCTGGGGGGTTTGTTCTTTTTGGAATGTTTTGGGGTTCTTCTGATGCCCCAAAGATACTGGATGCCATCCGGTGGGGCCTGCTTGAAGAAGAAACTTCTTCCACGCTCCCAAAGAGGTTACTGGAACCTCCTCCCGGGGGCTTCAGCACCCTACCGCCGCAGAAAGAGAAGCAGGAGACAGAAGGTCATTTGAAATTCTCAGCATTCCACATATTTGATGTTGCTTCCCCACTCTCCCTTTTTATGTTATGAATAACTATCCTGATGTGAACGCACCTCAGGTAATTCTGCTATGCCTGTGAGGTATCACAGAATCACCAAGGTTGGGAGAGACCTCAAAGATCATCAAGTCCAACCGGTCACCACAGACCTCATGATTAAACCATGGCACCAAGAGCCACGTCCAGTCCCTGAGCAATCCCTGTGCTCCCTTGGCAGCACGTTCCAATGGCTAACGACTCTCTCAGTGAAGAACTTTCTCCTCACCTCGAGCCTAAACCTCCCCTGGTGCAGCTTGAGACTGTGTCCTCTTGTTCTGGTGCTGCTTGCCTGAGAGAAGAGACCAACCCCTTCCTGGCTACAACTTCCCTTCAGGTAGTTGTAGAGAGAATCTACTCAGCAAGAGCTGTTCCAGTAAAATGCGCTCAGTTTTGGCACAAACACTGCCAGCCTCCTAGTCAGAGAACTTGGTCTTTATGGTATCCACAGTTACTTGGGTGTCACCAGAAAAAATGGCTGTGCTGTTTGTGGTGGTCCAAAAGTGACAGGAGATGAAGAGAAGACACAGCTCTGGGTAGGATTTTAAAAGCAATCAGTACAGAAGCAGACTTCCTGCTGAACTCCACACACCAGCTTTGCATCTGTGATAAATTCAAGCCCCTGCTTTAAATAAAAGCAGACATCTCATAACTGCTAAAATATTTGCCAGTTCTAACAATCAATTATACCAATTATTGTATCAGCTGCTCTAGACTTGAGAATGGAAAGGGGGAATGTCAAAAAGCCAGGTTTGTAGTGGTCAAGATGCACATGCATTACAACCAAAGGTACAGCAAACAGATCCTCACAGGACCTGGAGGTTACAATAGAAATGGATTGACTTCTCCACAGTCTACCAGAACTCATGCTTGTCCTTAAGAAGAAAGTCCACAGTTAATACCTATGTCTTGTTCAACTGACTTCAGGTCCTGAACCCCTAGCTGGGAGAAGAACCAGTATTGTTAGTTGGAGAATGAAAAGGAAAAGCATGGGAAGGTAATGAATACCTAGGCACTGAAAATAATCTTCACAGCTGAATCTGTCTGACCATCTACCCACAACTTAGTGGCTGAGCAGAAGCAGTAGTTGAATTATACCTCTCTTAATCTGAATACCTGACCTGGCACCTAAACTAACCTTTACTTTTATAGAAAGAGAGCAGATAGAAATTGCTGAACTCCACTCTGTCTGAGCAGAATTCAAACATCAGTGCATTAATACAACACATCCCCTCCTGAGAGCAGAGTAACAGCCTGTGAACCTTACTACAGGACAGCAGCAAGATAAACTTGGTAAGCCAGTGTGAGCTGCTTGGGCAGAGTACAGGGAAGTTCAATCCACACGTTATACCTATTTTGGTTTGTAGTAATTTCAGTTTATATTGGTATTATGGCAGTTTTCATCAGAGAGATTACTGTGTCTGGTAGCCAGGAAACGTAGATCTCCTTCCCTGGGGATGAGGAAGGTGGTGTTTAACTCTTTTAAATGGTAACCCCCCCCCCCTTTGCTTTCTAGAATCCAAACCTGCCTCTTCTCCCCCTCCCCTCTAGTAGACTAGAAGGCTGTCAGAAGAGCTAAATTAAGAACTCTACATACATCCTTTAAGTTTTAAAGCCTCCACTAATTGCTTAGTTCTCTTCTGGCAGGCTTGAACAATTTTAGTTTTTTGTGGTCGTTTTTTTTTCTTCCCCTACACTCTTAGCACACTTGGATTTGAAGGCCTTTCCTCATTAAACCTTTCAGCTGACCCAGAGGAGGGGTGGCCAGACATACCCATTAACTCAACACACTGGCTGTATAAATATTTTTTTAGTTCTTATTGAAAGCTGAACAGCGAGGTCCTACCAGTTTTCAGACTGTTCCAATAAAGCAGACAAAACAGGAGAGCTGCACTCTACAAAAGAGACCCTCCCTAAGGTGACTAGCAGAAAGCAGCTGTTTAAGTTTGGAACACCAGGCTGTAAAGCAAAGACCAGAAAGTTAGTGGGGTTCCCCTGCTGCTGGATCACTACAAAGTGCTGCCCCATTAAATAGTTCACTCCTTTTGTAAACACAGAGCAAGCTTTATGCTCTGCAGCCTTCTGCAGCAGGGGAAGGTGTACTGCAGTTCCAAGATGGCTGTAGGTGTAGCATTTTCAGCTCCACACAGGAGCTCTGAAATCCCTCAGGCAGGAGATACGTGGAGGCTACAAAAAGCCAAGGAATGGAACATCCTGTCCTACTTTGCTTTCAGGGCAACACGACTCTCTGACATCCAGTTCCTTTTTTTGATTTGGAACAGCAAAACCTCCACAGCAAGTGTCATTATTGAAGTTCACTAAAACAAAGCTAGGAAGTTTATTTGATTCAGGCAACTAGCTGGGCTCTGTACCACTGCACACATGAACAGGCTCGCTAGAGGTGCAGCTCAGTGGACAATCATTGAACTGGAAGCTTTGATTTACAGTATTTTTAGCCTCATTTATTTCTAACAGCAGTAGCCCTGCATTCTGAGGTTCTCAAAATGCACAGCATTTGTTTATCATTTCCTCTCAGAGATTTTTCACATCAGGAAGTTATTTTTTTCCTCACTTCCGCAACTGTTGGTGGCTGCTGCAGGGCTTTGGAGCTAGGCTCAGTTTTAATTAGAGAGACTTTGACACATCAAGAATGCAAAAGGATCTGCATCACCATCAAATAAGGTTTTGCTTAGGGAATTAACAGAATAAGCTCTGGGGGAAAAAAAGTATCCTTAAACCAAGTACTTTTCGCTTTTGATAGCACAGGCTGGATGTCAAAAGCTCCACCTCAGAGCACTCCACAGGAGCCAGCAAGCAGCAGGCTGCAGCACTGCAGCACACACTGGCTGTGCCGGGCTGCGTAGCTGGGTGTGTTGCTGTAGTTTGTTCTCAGGCACGATGAAATCACTGCCACACCACCAGAGAACAAGCCGTGACAAAATCACCTTCGGTTGCTGCTGACCACTAAGTTATGAGGGCCTGCATTCCACACCCTACCCTACTTATGAGTTAAACGTGGTTCCAAAGTTACCATCAGCATCGTCGAGACTACAGTAAGGGCAAAGCGTTCTCATAAGCCTTTTAAAACCAGGCCATGGTTCAGAGCGACTGGAATAAGACGAACTTAATGCACTCTCAGACGATTTCGAAAGGCGGCCCTGGAGCCCACGGCAGCGCGCAAGGCAAGGAGGGGAGCGCGGCCCTGCGCCCTGCCGCGCCCGCTCCCGCGGTCCGGCCGCGGCCCCAGCCTCGGGCTGCCGGAGAGCTAAAGTAAGGCAGGGCAAGGTCACCGGACCGGCGCCGAGCACCGCAGTCCTGCTGGTCTCCTGCCCAGCGGCTACCAGCGGGATGGGGCTACCAGCGGGATGGGGCTACCAGCACTCCCGCCCACAGAGGCCAGGAAGGCCCCGCAGCAAAGAGCCGCTCCCTTAGCCGCAGCTCCCCGCTTTGCCTCTCGGTCCTCAGCGCCGAACCTCAGACGGAGCCCTCCCTCTGTCTCCTGGTCCTCAGCACCATGCCCCAGCTGGCGCTCCCCTCCCGCTCCCCCCTGCCTCCCGGGCCCCTCAGCCGGAGCTCCCGCCCCTCAGCCGGAACCCACACCTTCCGCGCCCCGAACAAAGCCCCGCCGGCGGTTCTACACGCCTACACGGCTCTGCCCGTTCCCCCCTTCACCCCTGCACGGCAAACCCAACCCCGCTGCACCACCTGGAGCTGGGCTTGGCCGAGTCAGCCTCAGGGCCCTGGAACATGGTGCCGGACGCCTGGCAGAACTCCGCAGCGGCGCGCCTCTCCTCCTCGGCTGCCTGGACCGCAGGTACCGCCGCGGCCCCACCGTGCTCCGCCACTGGCTGCCGCACCTGCCCATCATCGCCAGCAGCCAATGGAACGCGAACAGCCCTCTCGCTATCCCGCCTTCCCGCTGAGCCTTGCAGAGGGAGGGAATCTTGAACAGTTCGCCGTCCATCCTGGCCGCCCCTCATTGGTAGCTTTGCCCGTCCGTCAGAGGGAACTGCAGAGGTATTGGCTGGGAGGCGGAGCGGAGTGCGCAGCGGGAGGGCCCCTAAAGGGCCAGGTAGGGCCGTGGCCATCAGCGTGAGGCGGGGCGGAGGAGCAGGGTGAATGTGTACCCGCCCGCTGCCCAGGGCGAGCTCCGGAGTGCGCAGCGCCTTCCCCACCCGCTGCTCAGTCAGCCCAAACCTGGTCGGGGTTTGTCCAGTGCGGGTTGGCGGCCTTGAGGAGGGTCAACTCCAGTCCGTGCCTCAGCCCTGTCACTTGGGGACCTTGTTATGAGCGTTTCACCCAAAAACGTCAGTGCGAAGCAGAGAGGAGGAAGACGACGAGGAATAACCTCAGAGACGACTTTCTAACTTGATGACTTCAGCATCCACGGGGACCTCTGCCGGTTCACCCAGCCTAGAGCAGAGCGTCGCACCTCAGCCTCAGGAAGCAAGGCGCGTAAAGGAGATCGAGCCCAGCATAGGCTGACCACAGTCCATCGCTTAACTCACCTCCGGCCCTGCCTCGGTGCCCAGGAACTGCCGACAGCTCTGCTGGCTGCTGCTGAAGCAATGCTGGGCAACTGCCAGGGGCTTCCCTCCGTTTCCTGAGGACCTGGATACGAGCTACACTGAAGGAGCCAGCATTTGCCTGGCTCTTTTAACCAAGCATTGTTACATGACAGGAGCATTGCACGTTAACAATTTCAGATTAGTATTTTATTTAATGGCTCCACAGCTTTCCATGTGCCAAGAAGTAAAGTTGGAGGCAGCTATGTTGCTGCTTTTGCCTTGAAGGATTAAAGAAAACAAAAAAAAACCCACAACCCACCACAGCCTTCTGTTTTTACAGTGTTGGAAGTCTGGTCATTAAGGGTTAATGAAATAATCTCTGACAGAAAAAGATAGAGCTCAATACCAGGTTTGATATAAGGTGGAAAAGAGTTGTAAATCTTTGAATTGGGAGCCTGTCACAGCATGGAGGAAGCAAGAAGATGCATACAAAGAGCTCAAACTTGGTCCAGTTTTCTCTGTACACAGGAGGCAGAGAGAAATTTTCACTCTTTGGATGGAAAGGAAGCAAAGAGTATTACCAATAAAGTTTGTGTTGTGCTCTTAAAAACACTAATTTCATACCTAGCCTAAGAGCACTGTTAAATAGAAGTTGCCATTATAGACTAAAATCCTGAATGTGTACAAAAAGGAATGAAGTAATGACCTAGGATCACAGAGAACCTGCATACAACCTCTACATTTAAGTTCCACAACAGTCCATACCCTTTTGGTTAGGTGGAGGGGGTGGTGTGTGTTGTCATTTAGGGTCTTTTTTGGTGGTGGTTGTTCATGTTTTAAAGTTTCTTCCCCTTGCTACTGGTGACTGTGGGCCCAGGCAGGGCCTTCAGGACCGACACCCCTTGGACTGACCCATTTCTGACACAATTAGAATAGAATAGAATTAACCAGGTTGGAAAAGATCTTCGAGATCATTGAGTCCAACCCATCACCCAACACCATCTAATCAACTAAACCATGGCTCCAAGTGCCTCATCCAGTCACTTCCTAAACACCTCCAGTGATGGTGACTCCACCATCTCCCTGGGCAGCTCATTCCAATGGCCATTCTCTCTTTCTGTGAAGAACTTCATAATCCTATCACTACCTGAGATCCTGAGAAGTCCCTCCCCAGCCTTCTTGTAGGCCCCCTTCAGATACTGGAAGGCCACAATAAGGTCACCTCAGATCCCTTTTTTCCTCCAGACTGAACAGCCCCAACTCTTTCAGTCTGTCCTCATAGGAGAGGTGCTCCAGCCCTCTGCTCATCCTCGTGGCCCTTCTCTGGACACCTTCCAGCACATCCAGATCCCTCTTGTAATAGGAGTACTGCGTCCAGTTATGGAGCCCCAGGTGGGGTCTCACCAGAGCTGAGTAGAGGGGGAGAATCACCTCCTTTGACCTGCTGGCCACACTTCTCTTGATGCAGCCCAGGATCTGATTGGCTTTCCGGGCTGCAAGTGCACATTGGGAGCTCATGCTGAGCTTCTCCTCCACCAGCACCCCTGAGTCCCTCTCCTCAGGGCTGCTTTCCAGCCAGTCACTACCCAGCCTGTATTTGTGCCTGGGACTGCCTTGACCCAGATGCAGGACCCTGCACTTGGTCTTGTTGAACCTCATGAGGCTGGCTTGTGCCCAACTTCTTGCTAACATCCAGCCTAAACCTCCCCTGGCACAGCTTGAGACTGTGTCCTCTTGTCCATTAGCAGACACTACTGCAAAAGGCAGCTGTAAAACTAAACAACCCAACCAAACTCTTCTCTCATCACGGTGAAAGCCACAAAGGCTCTGGGACAGGATACATCAATGGAACTCATGCCACTGATGTCACCAAAACCAGAATTTTGCCTTGGAAGGCTTGGCCTTATGCACAATTTGTTAGCACCTCCCCACCTGCCCCTCCCCAGAGGCCTTCATCAAGTAAAGAAAGGTTAAATGGCACAAACCTGGGCAGGCATGAATGGCAAAGAACACACTGGATGTAAATTAGACCAAGTATTAGTATGTATTTATGCACAAGAATAAAAACAGCTTTACAAGTTGAATTGGAAATTTAAACAGAGGAAGTTTAACAGCTTTTTGTATATTATATTAAATAACCAAAACACCTTTTTTTTTTTTTTTTCCTTTTCTTCTTTTTTTTTTTTTCTCTCCCCCAAAATTGGTAAAGAATAAATAATATAATTTACAGTATGGTACAAAAAAAATCATCAGTAAGGACAGGCATTCTGCTTTATACATACACTATATAGGTATATTTATAATCTATAAAACAAATTCACATCTCAAAAACCAAGCCAGAGACCTTAGATGATATGGCTTAACTATTATTAAAAGAAACAGCATTCAGTTTTGCTGCCAGAACCCTAAGCTCTAAAGCAGTTATCACCTTGCAGTCCTTAATGATAACTTATTGCCGTAGTGCTTGCCAAGGTTTCACTCGGTTAACATTTACACATTGCTGTGAAAATTCAGAGAGATTCCAAGGTTTGTAAAAGGTTAAAAAAACCCAAACCAACCAACCAACCAACCCAACCAAAAAGTGCAGTACTTTCCTATCAATGCATCCGAAGTCTGAGTGTAACACCCGAAACGCAGCGGAATTTCCACGCTGGGATCTGCGGCACTGGGAAATGAGATGCCTCTGCGGAGCAGATTCGATCCAAGCCTTTTAGTTTGACTTAGAAATATCAGGAAGGGTGTCAAAAGGGCTTGGCATTCCCACAAGAAAGTCAATTAATATTCCTATGCTCATGAGGTTTAGGGGAGGAAGCTGTGGGGGTTATCGGGATGCAGACCCCACTGCCACAGAGTTACCTGTGGGCAGGTCCAGTGCAGGCCACAGTGCTGCTGCTCACCCAGACTGAGGCAGTGTCTCAATGTTCTGCCCTCCACCCTGCTCAACTCCTCAGAACTTGCTTCTTGCACAGAGTAACCAAACCAACGTGGGGAAAGCCTAAAGCCATTAATATTAGAACTGGAGTCTGTTAGTCTCTGTTGTCCTCTCCAACCACCTTACAGTGCCCCAAGGAGCACATTTACCTAAGACAGTCCTGTGAGCACTCCAGGATAGCCTGCTAGGGCAGGCTGACACTGCCACACAATCACAGTTTGGTACTTCTGGCGGGGAAGCTGAAAGAACTGAAAATCCTTTGTGTTCTGCAAACAACAAACACACAAGCACACATATCTTCATGTATGTGTGCATACACACCTCCTACACCCCCAGCTTTTCACTTCGCAGTCTTAGGCACAAACTGATGGGGATTAATATTGTAAAGCACATCCACCTACAATCTGAAGTTGGTGGAATCAGAGGCATGTTCAAATGACCTTCCACATAATAAGGATAACAAATTCTGCATCAGTTCAAAATTACCACAATGATCTGAGTTATTTTTAAGCTCCCCCTGGTAAGACTTGCTTGTCCTGAAAGGGCTTTAGTATTAAACTGCAATTTGCAAAGCATTACATTTCTCAAATTAAATTCAGTCTCCTAATGACAGCTTTTCAGAGGCTGATGCCAAACACTTTTCTAACCTCAAAATTCCAGGTGCTGAACTGACTTCTGCCATTTCCACTGTTATTATTTTGGTGGTCCAAATCTGCTTGCAAAGCTTTAGTATATTGAAGTTTTCTGATCTCGTGGAATCACCAAAAATAGCCACTGTGATGACCTCATTAATTTCCCTATGGCAACTGCCCAGGCAGATAAAGTGCAGCCTGACAGCTCCCTGTATCTGCAGAAAGTCTTCCCAGATCTTGATGAAGTGTTCTGCTCTGAGGTGCAGCAACACTGGCACTTAACTCTAGGGAACCTAAGAGTCAAACCCAGTGTCACATCCACCCCGTTACCAGCCTGGGTAAGGAGGATGAAATGTCTGTCAAGCTACCTAAACACACTGAAGTTCATCAGGGTGGTTCTGCAAATTTTAAGAGCTCCAGAATGAGAGTTCAGATTTTCATCTTTTTTTATACAGTACTTGATTAGAATGCATCACATCTCCCCCTGCAAGTCCTGTAATCCAGGGCCACAGTGGGAGCCCTCTACTCTTGTAGAGGTACAGCACAAAAGATAATCAGCATGACCGATGTTGAGAAGCCAAACACAAGAGGAAATAATCTGGGAAAGACCAAACTGAAATACAGCTCAACCCTAAATAAAACTTAGAGGTTTTTGAGGGAGTGGCTCTTGAGATTAATAGGCAGCCTGTCCATACCAAGGCTGAATGCTCAGAACAAACAGTCCTCAGCATTCATTTTTCTGACAGCCTTCAACTTTCCTGTATTCTAGCTTTACATGACTTCCTGCTAACTGCATCAGAATTCTCAAGGCTCTGGAAGAATAATGAAAGAGAATTCGTGACAGAAGGACTTGGTATCCCACAGGACAGGCAGTCAGAACAGGAAGTTAGCTCACAGGTATCAGAGTCTCCATTCTTCTAGTCATGATCACTTTCCTGCTACTAAGGCAGGTTTTCCTCTCTGCTGGGCACACCCAGCTGCACCAACACTGTGTTTACACAGCCCTGTGCTTCCTATGTCAGAAGAGAATGTAGCCACCTGGGAGGTGGGGTCCTGCAATGCCATGCCAATCTCACTACATTTTGAGCGCAGTCAGGAAGGAAAATTTGTTACCTTTTCTCTTAGTGACAGAAAGCAGAAGGCAAACTAGAGAGCAGCTAAAAAAAGCCCTAATCTACATACTACAGGGTAAAGTGACAGGGAAACCAGCAAAGCCAGTCAGTGCATCGTGAGCAAGCTTACAGGAAGAAACTCCCAGTCAAATGCCTTGTAAAAGGAGCTAAAGGCAGGTAGAACTACATCCACCTAGTATAGTGCAAGTTGGGAAAATGAACCCCTGATGATAGACTAAGATGGAGAAGTTTTGTTTAAGTTGAGGTTTATACAGGATGAGCCCCTGGGGTAAGTTCAGAGCTACTCAAAATAGCCAGGGGACATCCTCTTACTGGAAAAGCAGAGAAGTGCTTTAAAAAGGGGCACAATAAAGGAATTCTCTCTCATGACCAGTAGGAAAGGAGATAGGAAAAGTCTCCTGAGTTCTAAAGGTAAAACTGACAGGCAACCAGCTCTAGAAAAAGTAACTTTATATTCCTTTGAACCTGCTGGCATCAGGATCTGGGTCTTTCAAATATTAAAACATTAACATTAAATGCTGAGGGATTTAGTACAGGAAGTACTAGATCCACTAGTATCTGGGAGTGACTAATGAAAAGGATACCCCAGGGGCTACCCAGCACCTGCCATTCACAGAACAAGAAGGAAAAAAAGGAGGACCAAAGGATTAAGCTAGAACTTGACACCTCTCCTCTCCATGAGCCAGAACAGACCTCCACAACGTTAGGGTTAACAGATTTGTTGCTCTACAGTACAAAATTCTTTCCTATTACCTCTCCCAGGGAAGTCCTCAGTTTTTGTGAAGAAGGATGGCACAATATATACAGGTTTCCAGCACAGCCAAGACTAATTAGGACAAGGCTTTCCTAGTGGTTCCAGTAAGGTCTTTTGAAGTCTTTCCTGCCTTACAAAGCAACCACTCTTCAGGGAAAGCAAGCAAGCGCTCGTGGGGTGAACTGTGCAATGTAGTGAACAGTCTCAGAAGGTGGAGAACATGAGTGCAGACAGGATGATGATGACTGTGACATGGGACAGAGGAAACTCCCCAAGGATCCATGCAGTCTGGGGGTAGGGTGAATCAGAGCTCCCCAGCAAAACAAGAAAGCAGGCAGGTGCCCCTGCTGGAATGGTTAAACAGCAAGAGAGCACCAAGAGCCCAAGAAACACAAAGGTCTATCAAAACAAAGCAGAGTCATGGTGCCTTTGAAGAGAGTGCAAGGAACTTCAGTTTGACTGACTAAGAGAGTGCCAACTAGGACAAATCAAGATGCAAAACAGTTCCCATACCCACCCCCACCCTTCACAACTCCAATGTGGATCCCAACTCGTGGCATTTTGATTACTACACAAAAAAGTAATTCATGTAAGGGAGCTTCTGGCAATAACCTTTCCTGCTTGAGCTTTTTGCTTAGGCCACTCCCAAGAACAAGTCCAGGACCATCCCATAAACTTGCCATCTGACATCACTGATGCAGGGAACACACCATTTCCTCTAACACCATTCCCTGTTTTCTTGTTCCCAGTATATTGCACATTCCAGGACTGGCAAGTACTTCTTCAGACCTTTGAAGACAATGCTTCACCTTTAGAAAGAAGCACAGAAGACAGAGACAACTGAGCCTCAGCTGCTTCTCTACTACTTGCCCTTGCCACGAGCCAGCACTGCAAGCTCCAACTTCAGCTGAACGGTCTACTCCAGCCTGCTGGTCTCATACACTCACTGTGAGAGATCCCCAACTGGGGGACCACCAGCTCCTCCATCAAAGAGAATTTCCCTGCGGGTTGGCTCAGGTATTGACAGTTCCTGGGCAAGGTCATTGAAACGTGCTATGTAATCGATGCTGTTCTCGTTCATCATGCATGCCAGCTGGGAATCCACCACCTAGAAGAGACAGGAGAGAAAAAGAAGAGCTACTTTTCACTGGAAATTTCACAGAACTTTAGGATGGATGAGACATCTTGAGGTCATTTTGTTCAACCACTCTGTTCAAGTAGGTTCAGCTAGAACAGCTTGTCCTGGACCTTGCCTGGCCAGGTGCTGAAGTATCTCCATGAATGGCAATACAGGAATCTCTCTGGGGAGCCTGTTTCTGTGTTTGACCACCCTCACATTACAGATGTTTTCTTGTGTTCAGGTGGAATTCTGTCTGTTTCAATTTGTGCCTGCTGCTTCTTCTGAGCATCTTTATTCCCTCATCTTTATTCCCAGCTTCTCCTCAAAGGAAAGATGCCCTTATTCTGAGTTACAGAACAGCTCTTATCTGTAGCTCAGTGGAAGCCTCTTAAAGCAACCTATGGTCTCTTAACTCAGCAGCATAAGATGCACTAGCAGATGCACTGCACAAACAACTCTACAGCTCTTACTTCTGACAGCAAAACTGCATTTGTAAATGAAACCTGATTCTGCAGGACACCAAAGAGACCAAAATGATCTTATCATTAAAGCCATTTTTAAAGGATACTTTCTTCCTCTGAAGATTCTCACAGATACCCACATGTGCCACAACAGCTGCTCTGGTGTGCCTAAAATGGTGGTTTAGCCTGTTTTCTTCTGAAGGCATTTGTAAGATCAAGGGCTGCAGTATCACTTCCAATCCATACAAATCATCGTAGATTAACACACACCTTGACAGATTTTTCACCACCAAGTAAGCAGAAACCTTCTTACCTATGCCAGGAAGTGGAGCTCTGTGTGGAGTCTGAAGCTGCCAAGGGCATATTAAAATACCATGAGCTTACTGCAGCTTCTGATTAGAAGGTCTGTACAGAACCTCCTTATCCAAATCCAAAAGGAAATGGAGGAATGACATTTTCCTTCCAGCAGGGCAAACTCCCACAAAGACACAATGATGTTACACTGAGTCAATAAATGGAAACTAGGATAATTAAGACTGGAAGGAACCTGAATAGGTCTCTAGTTCAAACTGCTGCTCAAGGCAGAATCACCTAGGACAGACCAGCTTACTCAGGGCTTCATGCATACTAGTCTTGAAAAGCTGTGCAGACAGATACTGCACAACTCTTGACAACCTGTTTCCTGCCTGCCTGTCCTCAGGGTGAAGAAGTTTCTTCCTTCTGTGTAGTCAGAACCTTTCTCAATTCAGCTTTTGCTTGTTCCTCCAACCATGCATCTCTACTCTGTGAAGGCCCTGGCTACATCATCTTGATGTCCTCGCCATAAACACCAGTATGTAGTTAGGTCGTCCCCCCCCCACAAAGCCTCCTCCAGGTTGAACAAGTCCAGTATCATCAGCTTTTCCTCACAGAGAGGTGTTTCAGCTCCCTAGAAGTCTTGGTGGCTGGTCCTCTGCTGGACTTGCTCCAGTTAATTTGTGTGCTTCCTGTATTGGGTGCTTACAACTGGTCATGATATTCTAGACATGGTTTCAGAGCTGTTGAGTGGAGCAGGATAATCATGACTGTTCAACCTACTGGCTATGTTTAAACAACAGCCCACAACATTATATGGTGGGCTCAGCTGTCCCAGCACATCCTGGCCTGTATTCAGTGTGCTATCTACCAAGATGCTCAGGTACCCCTCAGCAAAGCTGTTTCCTAAACAGTCAAGTGTCCAGCCTGTGTTGCTGTCAGGATTATTCCTTCCTGGGGGCAGGACCTAGCATCTATCCTTGCTGAATTCCATAATGTCTCAACGGTTCATGCCTCTAGTCTGGCTCTGTCCTCAAGCAAATCCAAGCTTTAGTAACTGCTGGTCTTCACTCTACCACTTTGAAAGATTTCAAAACAGAAGGATATTTCCACTGAGAGAGAAAACTCAGCAGCACAGAACCTTCTACCATTCTCTCAGGTAACTTATTATTGGGTCCAGAAGGAACAGTCAGGAAATAGCTGTTTATTTTTCCCTAACAGCCCTCCAACTGTACTGCAGCTGCATCAGAATTAACCTTTCCCTCATCTTCAGTATTTCCATTTCCTGCTCTGCAAAGCAGGATACACAAACCAGAAGACTGTAACTCTTTGTTGAAACAAAGTTCTGTCCAACAAGGTGAACACAACCTAGCAGCACCCACCTGGGTGGAAGGTGCTCACAACAGGTTCTGGCACCAGCTCTGGTGCCTTTACCCTCGAGGAGTTGTATGTATTTCCATTAAGACTGCAACCCTGTTTTACCAAAGCTGGAGTGCAGATGTCAAAGCATCTTTGCCTGAAGTACCTCAGGAAAGTATGGTGGCCAGCCCACAGTAACACCAGCCTGGGCAAGGCAGCTGGGTGCAGACTGCTGACATACCTCTGCTACGTCTGCCAGAGAGCGTGACACGAAAGAGTCCCGCGAGTTCCCGTCCAGCAGGCTGGGTCCCAGCAAGGAGGTGCCGCTGGCAGTCCCAACAGGAGTTGGCAACATTTTTCGTCCCTTCTCGGGGGAGATGAAACTTGCTATAAAGAACAGGCACAGCAGTAAGTCACTAACTGAATGCTTGCAACTGGGAGGACAAAAGGGAGGACAGGGACACAGAAAATGGAAGAGCTCTCTGTTTCCTCTCTTAAAAACGTGTTGCCAGCATGAACACCATCAGCAAAGTGCTGAGAGCACAGAGCCTGACTGCACTGGCCCTATTAAACACTAATTAAAAAAACCACCAAACAAGCCCCAAACCAATGCAGTGATCTCAGGTCTTTGAGATCATGCTCACCAAGCACAGAACAAAGGCTGTTTTTCCAACAGCTGAGCCACAGGCATCTTCACTTTGGCAAAACCACCAAAATGAGTCAACCTGACTGATGAGTCAGGCTCCAAACAGACTACACAGAACTGCCAAGGAATTATTTGTCCCAAGGTGTGGGCCCCAATCTAGCATCAAGATCTTTTCAGGAACAGACTTGTGAAGAGACAACAAAACAACAACAACAAAAATGGATTCAAGGCAACACTGCTGAAAAGAAAGCAAGAAGTAAGGGAAGAATTCCACAATTGTCCTGCTGGTTTTATGATTTGCCAAAGGATTCATTTCTAATGAACACTGGATTGGTGGTGTTGAAGGGAAGAGCTCTGTTTGTCGCAGTTCTCTGCATACTGACACTTACAAAACAAGCTGCTGAGAGACGAGTCTGTGGAGTCATTGGGGTACCACTGGGGATCGTGGCTGGGAGAGGCAATCCAGTTCTGTTGAGGACTACTGGATGGGGACGGAAGACTTTTGGAGCTGTCACTGCCATTCAGCTTTGCAGGAGAGAGAGAAACACCTTCACCTGCAAGCCAATGTCAGGAATCACTGGTTCAGTCAACGGGGTAAAGTTACAGGATATCGCACCAATTTACGATTGGCAAGTTCAAAACCACACAAAACCCACACCAACAACAAAGCCTCCTCCTTCATACGATAGGAAACAAGAATAAAGAAGGCTGGGCACATTTTCTTTCCAACAGACACTAAAAAAACCAAACCCCACCCAAACCCAAACAAACCAAGAACTGCCTCCTGGAAGAGTTTTTGCTGAATGTAAGATGCCAGAGATTGATTTTTAAGTTGACAGGAAGATGTTAGCTAAGGTCAGACTTACTGTATTGACCAGAGCTGATGGCTATTTCAATGATGGAATCACTGATTTGAGTGGCAGGCTCTCCTTGAGAAAGCACATCTTCAGGTGGGCCAGGCAGAGAAATATCCAAGAGAGCAGAAACGTTGGGAGGAGAGAGCCGGGTGCTGGAAGCCTCCGATGAGGGAAGCGGAGGAGTGGAAAGACCATTCTGGAGGGGAGTCTTGGACAGCTCTGAGAGAGAAAGGACTGATGTGCCCTGCAAAAGAAACACTTAACTGCTCAGAAATTTATCAAGTACTTGGAAATCTGAAAAGCAAGAGGTTAGCTCCTAAGCATCAGATTACATCAGGCTTTAAGAAGGAAAAAAAATAGGAGTAATAATCCAGCAGATAATATTCCTGCCATTTGAGCACTATTTAATAAATCTGTATTAATTAAAAACATCTGTAAGCATAAACAAATATGCTTCAGCTAAGATCCTGCCAAATCATCTGAAAAAATGAGGCTGTAGTGTTCCAAGGAACACTCAGTGCAGCCTACAAACAGAAACAAGCTTAAGAATGCAGGAACGTGATTTAATGAATCTACAGGACAGCCCCCCAGAAGTACTGATTTGCCTTTGTATTAGCAAAGGCCCTGTAATTGCTTGAAGGAAACTGCTGACTTACTCCTCTTCACTGCCACTGTTCAGAACACAGCTGATTTTTTTAAGGAGTCTCTTCATCATAACTCAGCACAGAACTGCCACGTTTTGTCTGACGTACTATATCCAAGGCTGTGCTGAAAGCGAGAACCAGAACCTGCAGCCCTGCTGCCACAAATAAATGCCCAGCAGGTTCATGTCCTAACAGCTGTGCTAGAAACCACACTTTCCTCTCCTTTATGCTCTCCAACCAATTTCACTTGACCTTTTTTAAAATGTAGCTGTCACAGCAAGAGTGGGAAGTGCTTCCACTGAAAAGAAAACTGCACTCTGAGGCGCTTCAGGACCTAACACAAGGCCCTGGATCCTCCTGGAGACGAAAGCTGTGGACTGGACAACAATAATCTTAACAACTTAGGTGCTACCACAGTGACTTTATGCCACTTACAGGATGCAGCATAAAGTGACTCAGTGAAGAGGATGCTGGCATTGCAATCATGCTTTCAGTCTTAAGATTGCTCCTTCAGCAACACAGGAGCAGCAGCACTGCCAGCTGCTGGAATCTTCTTTTGAGATGTCTAAAACACAGGTACCAGAGAGTAGAGCAGTTCTAAACTCCTCCACTGTATGTAGAGATGTGTAAAACCTGTTTGCTCTTCAGAGGGCAGAGCCTGTCAGCTTCTCTTTGCTTTCCTAAGGAATGACACCCACATTAGTTTAAGCAGCTTTTCCTAGATTTCTTCAGATGCTAGAGAGTTCAATTCCCACAGAACAGTAGCAATGTTGTGCAGCTACCTAGGGGCAAAGGGGGTCTAACCAGTAATACCAGTAGTGCTATCAGAACATTGCCTAGTTCAGAGAGCTGTTCTTTCCCCACATACTCTACCTGGAAGCCATCAGGAACTGGCTCCTGCTCAGGTCGTGTTGGTAGGCTGATGAATGGCACCCGACACCCCTGGCTCGAGCCCTAGAAACAGAACAGAAATCCTGTGAGTGACAAACTCTTACACCAGACGGGGAGATAAGAGACAAGTGCCCATCAGCATTCACCCATGCTCCTCTAACATCTCACACCTTTCAAAATCACCCATCAACTCCCTGAGAAAATGACACAGACTGATGTGGATCTGGGTCTCAGTGACAGAAACCACAAGGAGAGATCACAGCTTCAGTCCCAAATACCCCTGTTCAAGATGATGATGATTCGATCCCTCAGCCCCAAAACACACTGTACAACACAGGTTGGGTTTGCCATGATGGAAGTGTCCAAGAGCAAGCTCCAGGAGAAAGCACACTGAAAAATCATTACTACTAGAGCTCACTGACACGAGGAAAGAGCAGGACATTTAACTACTTTAAAAGCCACACTCAAGAGTCTCTGACCTCTACAGTGCTGATGGAGCCTCCATTCTGATGCGCTGCCGTTGCCTCCTGCCCTGTCACCACCGTGGTCACTCTGTCTGGTGACAATGGAGACACACCTGACAAACCATCTGCATCCAGGACTGGCACAGGGCTACCAGGGATAATACCAGCACTTTTAGCTGCCAAGTCAATAGCACCTTTTGTGAAACACAAGCAAAAAATAAAACCAAACACATTACAAGGCTTTCCTTGGGGCAATGGCTTTGTTGTGACTCACCTACAAGATGTTCTTTCAAAACTGCCCAGAGTCTAAACTGAACACTTGCAAAAAATGGCAATTACCTGATCAGCTGGGCTCAGCTCTTCCTAGTCACAAGTAAAAATGCTCCTTTAGCCAAAGATGTTTAACTCTTCTGCCCCATTCTAACACACGATCAGGTGTATCAAAGAAGTTTAGAGAAACATCCCAATTCTCCCCTTTCCCTGTCTTTATCTCCCATTTCCACCCCCCCCCCCCTTTTTTTTTCATCCTGCAAATTGTTAAGTTCTGCAGTTCTGCAGCTTATGCAGTTTCTAGCCATTTCCTATGATTTACTAGAGGAGCTCTAAAAACATCTTGCCTCTAGCAGCCATTCAGACTCAATATAAAGAACTGGAGTTGCTGCAGATCACCCTCACCCAGACCTTTTGAAATTCACTTAAAACATCTTCCCACCCCAGAGAATGCTCTATGCAGAACTGAGGCAGTCACTGTTTTCACCTCACTGATCATTCTAATTAAGGGACCTATTCTTTGGTTGCAAAACATTATTTGCTTGGGGTACACTGGTCTGGCTTTTTTGTGGAGAATTCCTAATTCCAGATCAGCAGATATCCTGCTTTCAAGTTTCTTTCAAATATGTCACAACCCCTTTTCTCAAAGCCATCTTACAACACATCACCAAGTGCTCAGCTTTGGTTAGAAATCCCTTGCTTTGCCTGCAGGTCAGGCACTGGGAAGGAAGCCAGCTGAGAATGTTCCCCACCGACTGCTCCTGTTCTGCACGAAGTGCAGTACAGCTGGCACAGCTGGTTTGCACCTTGCACAGCAGCAGCCCCCACCAAGGAACACCATGCAGACTACACCAGACCATGGCTCTCATGCTGTTTAACACATTACTTACTAGACAGATGGTTGGTAGCCTGTGTTGGAAGAACTTTGGGCACAATTGGACGAGAAACAGCAGCTTTAGTCAGTGAGGACTGGATTGGCCGAAAGGAGCCTCTCCCTACAGGGAAGGATTGAACACTTCTCAAGCAACTCAAACTAAACATCCTTAAAGCAGAGCACAACAGAATGCAGTGGAGGCAAGCAAATTCGAGGCAGTAGCAAGCTCCAGGAATGCAGAGCAATGGAGTTGATGAAACAGACTTGAAATAGTAGCACAAATTAACCAGTGTGTGCTAAAACCCCACACTTGCTGTGTTACAGGAGCTGCTTTCAGTATTTTCAATGAAGATAACCTAGGGAGGCACAATTCCCTGCACCAGGACAGGTTAAGGGCTGATATGCTGGGAAGCAGCTCCCTGGAGAAGGGCCTTGGAGTCCTGGTGGACAAGAAGTTATCCATGGGAGAGCAATGAGCCCTTGAGGCTAAGGCAGCCAGTGGTCTCCTGGGGTGCACTAAAACGAGTGTGGCCAGCAGGCTGAGGGAGCTTCTCCTGCCTCTCTGCCCTGCTGAGACCACAGGTGGAGTGCTGTGTTCAGGTCTGGGCTCCCCAGTTCAAGAAGAACAGGGATGTATTACAGTGTCCAATAGAGGCTATGAGGTTGATGAAGGGTCTGGAACATCTGTCTGATGGGAAAGGCTGAGAGACCTGGGGCTGTTTAGCGTGGAAAAGAGAAGACCTAGAAGGGATCTTACTGATATTCATGAATATCAGAAGGGTAGGGGACAAGGCTCTTCTCAGTGGTGTCCTGTGGCAGGATGAAGGGCAACAGACAAACTGGAACCCAGGAGGTTCCACCTCAACACAAAGAAAAACTACCTTGGGATGAGGGTGCTGGAGCCACGGAGCAGGCTGCCCAGAGGCTGTGGAGTCTCCTCCTCTGGAGACTTTTCAAGACCTATCTGGATGCATTCCTGTGTGACTTGCCCTGGGTGACCTTGCTCTGGCAGGGGGGTTGGACTGATGTTCTCCAGAGGCTTCCTTCCAGCCCCCACCATTCTCTGATTCAGGTCTCATGCTGTGAGATGTGGGATGCATTACTATTGTACTCAAAAGTGTCTGAGTAGTGGGCAACATATTGAGTGTACTGTACAAAACCAGGTGCTAGGAAAAGGCATTAGAAAAGCCATACAAATTACTACACCCTGTAGGACAAAAACCAAAACTATTTAAGTGATTTAGTCCACAAACTTGTCTTCTTGTAGAGAATGCCTTACTTTTCCCTGCTTTCCATACTGTGAAATAGAAGACAAAAAAGTTTCTGTCATCACTATGACTTGTGTCACAATGACCCAGGAAAACAATTCCATTGTCCTGTAGGAAGTAACTGGAGTAACAGGTAAAATGATTTGTGGCTTTCCAAGCCTGTTTTCCTCTCTTTAGAAAGAAGTCCTTTGTACAGTTTTAAGGTTACTACACTTTCTGGTCCATCTCCTGGCAGCAGAGAAGTGCAGTAAGATAATCAGACTCACCTGTAATGGATGAGTTGGATAAGATAGAAAAGGAACAGACGTGCTGGGACGGATTTCCAGAAGGCCTGGGGAGCAGTGTTCTCTGTGAGAGAAACAAGAGAAAAACCAAACATGTTTAAGACAGAACACAGGGTGAAGCTCTTTTTTAAGGCACAGAAGTTCATGATACCTTCCAGAATAAGCAGAGTATTTACATGACCTGACTATCACACAATAGACACTGGTCTGTGTAATCTTGAGAGAGAAGTAACAAGGATCACATGTTTTTCTCTAGCTAGTATAAAGGGAAATTCAGGGAAATGCTAGCTAGAGCTATATCCCTTTCTGATCAGACAAGCAGTCATTTTCAAATCTCCCACAGAAGTACAGCAGTAAACTGAAGGACAGGATCTTGCCTGTGTGCAAACTGATCTTGCCTTACCATTAATTAAGTGTGAATTAAGGAGGCATCTCTGTGTGCTTGGCAACTCCTGAACTAAATGAATTGCATAGAGCAGAGGATCTCAGCAGTGAAAAACAGTACAAATGTAATTTCTTGGTTTCCTATTCTCACACAGAGCAGAAGAGACAAACGGGTATTACTGACACTTGGAAACTTTGCTTTCCCCAAACAAGGCTCCATCATTTTGGGTTTAGATTCCTTGCACTCTTTCTGCATTTCTTGTACTCTTGTATGTTTCTTGAAACACACATTTCTGGTCTGTCCTCCCACCTGCCTGTGGTTTCACAGCAGCACGTGCCCTTTTGTAGGGTTATCAGAGCAACCTAGAGGAGGGTGATGCCCACCTGCCCACCTCAGTTCCATGACAGCAAGCTACCTCTTCCATGGATCTCTTTGCAAGTCCCAATTTTTTTCCAGAACTCCTTGTTCTCTCAAACAATGTTTTGTTTCACAAAAGAGCTTTATACCCACCCCAGTTTAACAGCCACTAGTGAGTAGAAAGCATGAAGAAGTATCTAAAATGAGATCTTGTGGCAGTAGCATGAACAGGCCTAGCACTGACAGATCAGGATTACCACATGAACAAGCTGCTTTGCACATCACTACCAGCAGGCTCAAAGAGCAGAACCTACTTTCAGCAGAGGGGCTCTTTTTGATTTTTCCCCCCCCAGCTACTACTCTTGTTGCCCTCCTTCATACAGGGACTAGAACATGGCTTGATGCAAATACAGATTAAAACACTTGCTCCTTCCCATGTTCAGTTTGCTTTTCACAGTATCACAGTATCACCAAGGTTGGAAGAGACCTCAAAGACCATCAAGTCCAACCCGGCACCACAGACCTCACGACTAGACCATGGCACCAAGTGCCACATCCAATCCCCTCTTGAACCCCTGCAGGGATGGTGACTCCACCACCTCCCTGGGCAGCACATTCCAATGGCCAACAACTCTCTCAGGGAAGAACTTTCTCCTCACAGGAGCTCAGATATTTTTTTAATTTCAGTTAGATGCAAGTCCTTGTGGCCTTACTGCTACCTATTGCAGAAGCCCTGCAGTCATTTTTCAGTGTGCAAAGGATTCTGACCTGTACTACTAAGGGCTTCCTCAAGTGCCTGTTCCGTAGCTTCCTTGGCTTTGGCAAGAAGAAGTCCGACTGCATCTGGACAAGAACAGGAAATGCATTAGGAAGCCCTTTAAGCATGCAGACACAGAATAGATCATACCCCACCCCCAGCTCTGTTTTTCAATGAAATTGTAACTATTTACTAAAATACTGAGTTCTGGTTCAGTCAGCAGAATATGTTTTTCTGCTAAAGTATAAACATTTCCCACCAGGAACAGCTGGATTTTTCCTCTTTTCTTTTCTACACATTCCACAACCTGGGGAGAAAGCCTTATATGTATATAAAATATGCTTACTTTATGGCTCCATCTGTATCATCTATACCTATCTGTATCATATAGAACAGAATTAAACCAGGCTGGAAAAGGCCTTCAAGATCATCAAGTCCAACCTAGCCCCCAACACCATCTAATTCACTAAACCATGGCACCAAGCATCCCATCCAGTCTCTTCCTAAACACCTCCAGTGATGGTGACTCCACCACCTCCCTGGGCAGCACATTGCAATGGCCAATCACTCTCTCTATGAAGAACTTCTTCCTAACATCCAGCCTAAACCTCCCTTGGCACAGCTTGAGAGTGTGTCCTCCTGTTCTGGTGCTGCTTGCCTGAGAGAAGAGACCAACCCCCATCTGGCTACAACCTCCCTTCAGGTAGTTGTAGATAGCAAGAAGGTGTGCCCTGAGCCTCCTCTTCTCCAGGCCAAGCAACCCTGACTCTCTCAGCCTCTCCTCCCAGGGCTGTGCTCCAAACCCCTCCCCAGCTTTGTTGCCCTTCTCTGGACACATTCAAGAATCAAAATGTCCTACTTAAACTGAGTAGCCCAGAACTGGACACAGTACGTGAGGTGTGGCCTAATCAGTGCTGAGTACAGGGGCAGAATGACTTCCCTGCTCCTGCTGGCCTCAAGTGCCTGTCTCTATATTAATACCCATTCTTTGGAACTACTCTGAGGCAAGTGGCAAGAAAGCTTCCTCCCCACTACTTACTTACTGTAGTTCACTATGAAGTTGTTCCTGAGACTGTGTATGTAAAAGTGAGCATCTGAATTGCATACAGCAGTGAGGTTGTATTAAGGATAGATTTTACCAAACCTATAGAGCAGAACAGTTCTGTGGGGTGCATGATGGCTTTTCAGGTCTGAAGAGGTAATCTCACTTCAAAACATAATTATACAGTCAAAATCTGACTAATTTCAGCTATTACAGTGCTATGCTTGAACATCACTAGAGACACAGCTTCCCAGGGAAGCTCATACTTTCTGACAAGCCAAAGTACCCTGTAACACAGGCACAATGAGCTACTTCTCTTTCAGTCACCTCACTTACACTGATTGTGTCCAGGTGCTGCCGGAAGGTCAGCTCTGCTTCTTTGCTAGGCAGGAACAGTTTCCCATGGCGGCTGTTGGGTGGCAGAGTTGTAGGAACTGCAAAGAGTCCACCATCAGCATCAGTGCTTCCAGAATTTGAAGGACCAGCCACCAAGAGAGGTCTAGGGAGGTTTCTCAAACCTAGAAGATTCAAATGAAGTGAAAACACCTTTTTGTGATCTCAAAACACGAGCTCTCCAGTCCTCACCTGCACACTGACAGCATTTACCGGCTTCGCATGGACACTGCAAATGCTCCCTTGACTTGAAATCCTTGGAAGAAGGGAGTTCAAAGCAGTTTTATGCTACTATAGAAACTAGAATTTAAGCCTCACACAGACCTTGTTAAACAATTTCTCTTGTTGAGGGCCCTTCCCACTAAACATCATTCCTTTGGGAGGGGAAGATCATACAAACACAGACTCATCCTACACTGTTTATGTTTTAATTACACCCCCCACCCCTTCCCCATAGTGATTCAAAGTGCACCCCCAATAAAATGATTCTGGTGACAGAGACATGAAACAGCAGGGATCAGTTTGGCAAAAGACCTTCCAAAAGACAGATTGTCTTAGAAATATATTTGGCACTTTGAAATAATGGCATCTGGTCTGGGGAGAACTTCTCCATTTACATTGGGGCTTAAAAAACCTGTTGGTGAATCTCACAGTGCTGTGCCCACTCTGCAGGCACCCAGCTAGGATGAAAACCAGTGTTGTGAGCAGGTCATTCTGAGAGAGCCCAGAAGTGTACCTGCCTCTCTCCCACAGTAGTTCACTGCACATATACGACTGGGCCTCGTCACAACACACGGCGACAGCTACTGTCACACTCGCATTGCTCCCACACTTGGCACAGGGCTCAAGCCTCTGCTGATGGGCTGCAGATTTCAGCTGGGAGGCAGCAGGCTCCTGACTCACCCAGAGAGGGAAGAAGTCAAGTGGGTAACAACTCTTAGTCATGCCTGCTGCCTCCCTGGGCAGTAAGACAACCCAGCACCAGCCTGGGCCACACTAATGCAGGGATAGGGATATACAACAGCATTCTAGAAGCGTTTTGAAGAACACTGAACATCATTCACCTGGTAAACAAAACTGCAGGTTTTATTATATGCCTACGTGAAAGACAAAGTTGCCACCTCCACCCTGCTGCTCTAGGTTCTACTGTTTTTCCAAACATTATTTAAAATTACATTGTGCCAAGGTATCTCAAAACAATTAAATGCAGAACAACACAGAATCTGATAGAGGTTAGAACTGTTAATAATACACACAGTATTAGCTTTCAAATGAAGTAATCAAGGGATGCAGCCCTGATTACATAATGGCATTTTATGCACTACAGGTGATGTTGCTTCACTTTTTCCAAGTCTCTTTGCATGACTCTCTTCCTCCTCTTTTTGTGTCTTTCCACCTACCTGTGTGGCTTTTGTGGAGCTGTCAGTCTGTCAGCACTTTCAGTACTTCTAGAGTGGACAGATCGATTTAATTAAAGAAACCCAAAAGATGAAAAAGCATTGAGCACCCAGATGGACTCAGGACCAAAGTCTGAGGGAATGCCCCTGGAAGGCTCATCAACAAAAGCAACTTAGCAGTTTGCTTTCCAACAGCCAAACTGCTGCAGCCAGTCAAGAGCTCTGTGTGTGAGCACACAAAGAGGCTGGACAATTACTGCATGCTGAAGGTTGCAATCCAGACCACGAACAACCCTACTTCAGATACAGAACTTAGCAGGGCTGGTACAAAGGAATTCAGTTTACCTACCAAAATGACACAACTTAAGGTGAAGCTATCAGACTTGCTCAGGTATCTGACCTGCTGGAATGGCATTATCTGAGGCCTCTGCTGAGTGCCTTACCCTGGGCAGAACTGCTGGGAAGCTAAACTGATGAACTACCTGGGTTGTTGTGCTCAACACACTGCTGCTGCTCCTTTCCATGAGCCAAACAGCTCAGCTGAAGCCAGTTTGGCACTGTACAAAAGCAGGAACACAGGAACACTGTACAAAACAGGAACCTGTATTTATCACTGCTTGACTTTGCACTAAAGGCTGGGTGCCTCACTGTAATGTGTTCAACCACAGCTCTGTGCAGCCCTACCCGCAGGTCACTGATGTGAATCAAAGACTAAATGTAGACAACTGCATTGGGTTTCATCTCTGAAGTTCTCTGTAAACAGGACAGTTATCTGTTTCTGGGGGATCACATACAAAGTGTTAACCTTCTTGTTGTTTCTGTATGGTAGCCTCAGTGGATGGTCCTTACCCTTATTCAAATGCTTCAGAAAGGATTACCAGAATGCTAGGGAAGCATAAGGTACAAGCTCAGGAAGGTGAATGTGGTGAGCTAAAGAAGTTTGATTCTACTTGCAAGTATGATTTACAAAGGTATCATAGTATCAGTCAGGGTTGGAAGGGACCACAAGATCATCTAGTTCCAACCCCCCCTACCATGGGCAGGGACACCCCACACTAGATCAGGCTGGCCAGAGCCTCATCCAGCCTGGTCTTAAACACCTCCAAGGACAAGGCCTCAACCACCTCCCTGGACAACCCATTCCTTCAAAGCTGTATAGCTCACTGAAATATGATGATTTATCTTTGATCTATTCAATTATTGGCTTTTACTAGATAACTACACCTTTGTTTCTGTCAGTAAGCACAATGAAGCTTTAGACAAAGATGAAATTGCTGTAATGCCATTTAAAAACAAAAACCACACAGAGCACAAGTGGTTTACAGCATCAGTTAAAAATAGCTTATGGCCCAGTGCTTCTTAAAGCATGGGTGTGAAAATGGCAGTGTAAGAATCACAATTGTTCCAAGTAACCCTGACATTGTCACAGATTTTTCTGAAGTCATAAAACATTTGCTGGAAAATGCAACTGGACTGAAAACTCAAGCTGGTGTTCTTGGTTGCACACTGGGGCTCACAAGCCACAGCAGCTGTATTTTCTGTTAAAAGGAAAGGCAACTCGTCATCATTCCTGTTCTAGAATGGCACAGAAAATGCCCAGTAATTATTTTATCACCAAGCTTTACACCATGTATTTGCTCTCCTGCTCTGCAAGCCTGTGCTCTCTCAAGATTCCACACCTTGTATCAGCCAGCTCCTAACAAATGCCAGCATCTCCTGTGACTTTTGAGTTCTCCTGGATTGTCAGCTCCAGCTCAATCTGGGACAGCTTTAAAGCAAGTTAGTTAACACATGGTAATAATGTTCTTAAGCAGTCAAGTTCCAAGAGCAGGAACACCCATTTTCCCAGCATTGCACCACTGGGATGCAGCCACCATGGGGTCTGAGCTCTTGAAAAGGCATTTTGTAACTACTCACCTGAGGAGCTGGAGGCAGCACCAGGAGAAAAAGCCTTGTTGCGAAGGGCAGCCTGATTTCTTGCACAGCCTGGACTCCTGGTGCTGATGGCAATCACCTTTCCTGGAGGAGTCAGGGACTGCTCCTCTTGAGCAGGCTTTATAGGCGACGTGGCAACAGAGCTCATCTCTGGTGTCTGAAAACGGACCCAAGGTTAAATCAATCCGGTGCTGCTGCCACGCGCACTGCCAGACTCGGCCTGCTGAAGCAGCTTAACAAAACCCAACTGACACACCACTTTTAAACCATTAAAACCAAAACCCCTGGATGGGGGTAGTGGGCAGCTGAGATTCCCTTCTGTGCATTCAGCAGTGTTAAACATCATGGGCTCGTTAGCACCAAGTTCTGTCACAAACAAGCCAGCCCTCAAACTTCACACAGTGTGCTGGGCCAGCCCAGGGGAAGCATTTCAAAAGAGACATTAAAAAAGGTAAACACTGAAATATGTCACAGTAATGGAAAAGATGTTGGGTTTAATTCAGTGCAAAACTAATTTGCACAAGCTCTAGTTCCAGAGGGCTCCTCCTCTGATTAGCAGCATACCTGGATAAAAATACTTTGCTCTTAACTCTAATTAGGTAGAGAGCAATAGATATGAATTCAGTTCCCTCACTTCTCCCATCTCACACTGATACAGCAGGAACAGGAGGCACAGGCCAAGGTGCCTCACTGTTTTCCATGCCCATACAGTTATTTCCTTAAGTTGCTTAAACCCTTTTCTAGACAATGCTCCCTTTTTGAGGGATCTGTGTGCACCCAGAGACCTAAGATTTCCACCCACACCTGACTGCAGTGTGATTTGCTGCGGTGTGGTTTGTGCTGGTTATCTTCATCTGAAGGAAAAGAGCCACAGCAGCTGGCCACTGGCCATCTTGGCTTCACTATGTGTTAGCTTGAGAACACAGCAGGGATCTAAGGAATCAGCTCTTCCTCTGCTGAAGTGTCTTGTGGCAAAAATGTAATGGTTCCTTCCACCATTTGATGCAGAGGATCTGAAAAGGCCTAACTTGCAGAAAGCCTGCAGCATTTTCTGTCAGACAGTAAATACCAGCCTGGCCTCCTGAATGTCTCTCAAGTCCCACAGTGTTCATTGCTGCAAGAAAAGTGTCTCTCTTTCTGAAACAGTGAGCATGAAGTGGGATTTGACAAATAAAAGGTTGTGTTACCTCTTTTTACCGGAGTGCGCAATATGGCACCTCTCTGAGAGAGCTCCTGTGGCCTTCAGTGGCACCGTACTACTTTGATTAAACAGGTTTATGAGCTTGAGAGAACAGAAGGCACTTACCTAACCTAACCTCATGACTCATCTTTTCAGCAGTCACATGAAATACTCACTGTAATATCACTGAGATTAACAGCAAACCAGGAGCTGCGAGGTGGTGTAGAAAGCAAATGCAGCACACTGAGAAGTCCACTCTCCAGCAAGCTGGGTTGGGTTGTTTTCAGGGGAGGTTGTGTTTGTAAAGACAGGAAGATCTTGACAAGGCTAGTCATTGATTTACTACAAAAACACAACTGGGAGATTATTTCCCAGATTAAATAAGAGTTTAGCACCTGAAGCATGAACAAGAGCTACTTACTGGTTTGGGATTGACTTCAGTAGAGATGAGTTTTAAAAGGCAGTTTAAGAGTTTCTGCTTGTGAAAGGTGGTACATGCAGGAACAGCACTTGACTCAGGTGTCTGCTCCCTAGCATCCTGGGTTTCTGGCTCCAAGACAGCCAACCAGTCATATTCCAGCTGCAACTTGTTCGGTTTGCCCATCATGAGGTAGACTTCAGCCAGGGTAAGGCTCTCAGAAGTTCGTAGACTCCATCCTTCTTCTCTAACCTGCTGAGAGAGCCGGTTTGGGTCATCCTTGAGAGACTTTGTACTAGATTGTCCCTGAGGTGGAGGTGGAAACGAGGAGCCCAGCTTCTCTTGAGAATCCTCCATTACTGCATCTGTTATATCCTTGGTACAAGCATCAAGCTGCTGGTTCTGGCCGTGGCTACCCTGAGTTTCACATCTGGATGGGCCACTGACAGGTGAAGCCATGCCACTTCTCAGTAGCTGTGAAGAGGAGTCAGATGTCTCTGCGCTTCTCCCACTTGGAAAAGCCACAGGAGAAGTATCACCAGCTGCTGAAGCAGAGTCCTTCCCGTGCAGTTTGTCCGTGCAAGAACATTTCTCTGGGACAATCAGGTCCTGACAGGACTTCATGTACCGCGGGAAGGGATCGAGCAGAGAGAGCTCCTCCACATCAGGGATCTTACTGCAACCGCAAGCTGTGCTGCACGATGGGAGCACAGCTGCTTGGTCACTAGCCTGGCCCTCCCTGCCCTCCACACAGAAGGCCACTGAGCTCAGCTTTTCATGGTTACCTCCTGGATCCTGAAGTCCAGAAGACAGTTTTTGGAGAGAATTAGTGATGCCAAGATGTGAAGCTGTTCCTTCCACCAGGCTGGGCTCTGGGGTGCCATCTTCAGTGCCTGCAGAAACTTCAGCTGTGGGCTGAGAGGGTTTGCTTGACTCCATTGTACTCTCTGCCCTTCCAACACCCTTACCTTCTGTTCCCCGTGCATACTTTAGCTGTCCCCTCGCTGTCCCCTGACCACTCTGTATGCCCAGGATTTGTGCAGGGGGTAGTAAGTGAGAGTCCTTCGTGTTTTGTTTGCATTTGCCAGTTTCCTGCCAATGCACTGTACAGAAAGCCTTGGAGTGGACCACTCTGGCTACCCCAGGCAGTGGAGTGAGAGTGCAATTCTCTCCTGGGAAGAGATGGAGCATTGCCTTCTCCTCCGAGAAGCTGCCTCGTGTTTCTGAATCTCTGGAGTCTTGAAGCTGCCGTTCCTCTAGTGTTTTACGCTGAAAGAGATGTGTCAAGGACACAACAGCCTTCTGCCCCTTCCAAATGAGCACCTGGTAGCCTACTTTGCAAGTTAACCCCCCCAAAAAAGTAGCTGGTCAAGGACCTGTTCTCTATTCAGCACAGATATGAAGACTGCCTGATGAGAAATGAAGTCCTTTTGTGCTGATAAAGGCTATGATGAAGACCTGCTACAAGCACCATCTCTGTTCCAGGCAAAATTACTTCTCTCTGCTTCACACACCAATGTAATTGTAAAAAAAAATCCAACCAAGATACCTCAAAAAACCCCAAAGACACAAAACCCTAATGTCACTGCACAGCAAGAGACTCCCCTTCCTGAGCAGTAACCTTCACCTCCCCTGTTTCGACATCCCCCTACATTTCTAGTGCTGTGCTGTTACTACCTCCAGGTTCTCAAAGTAAAAAGCCTAAATTAAAGGACCAAACCCAGGAGATAGCATACCAGTCATCAGAACACAATGGCTGTTAACTCACAAATCCTTCTACTCCATGGATCAAAGGTCAGAGGTAAGGGCTATCTCTAAAGCTGTATGGCTCAGACTGTACAGATAGGTAACAGGCAGCAGAGCTACTGAGACAAGAAGCTTAAGCCTTCATTTGCTGAGCTGCATGGAGCAAGTGGGAAGATCTGTCCTTAATCTCTTTGCTGAACCTGGAAACAAAGTAGTTGGTCATTACCCAGGCCTCTGTGGTGGTCACACACCTGTAACAGGACAGACTACACTCACTGCTTAAGGAAACAGAATAAAGGCAAGGAGCTCCCTTTATCGCTGACAGCTTTGCAGGGGATCTGAGGAGAGTTGAGGTGCAAGTGGAGTATGATGGCATTTCCCATGAAAGGTTGACACTGAGATACTGACCTCTACCTTTCCTAAGCATGGGCTGGTAAATGTATGAGGTAGAATCACAGATCCATTGCAAAAATTAATTTAGAATAGGAAGAGAACTGCTCCTAGGACACAGCACCCAGAACCAGCTGAGCAGAAGGATACCATACGCACTTCATGGAGAGCCCATTTCTGCTTCAGGAACTCAATGAGGCTGGAGACCTTACGGTGTAACTCCACAATCATCCTGTATGCAGGAGAAACAAGGCAAGGGGACAGAGAAAGGTCAGCAGAAATTCAAATCACAGGCCTGATGCCAGCAAGGGAATTTAGAGAAGAAAGTGGCACTCCGCAATACAAGCAGAGAGAACTCACCTATCAATACCAAAATAAGAAAAACAAACAGGCCAAGGGGAAAAAAAACCAACAAAAAACCAGAAACATGTCATCCCACAACTTTAGGTAACACCACTGAGAAAGATCTAGAAGCTTATCAGATAAATCTGGTTGCCATGAGTCAAGATACCAGTTTCTCCTGATGGAATACGATAGGAAAAGATGACAAGACTCAGGTAAACCGCAGAAGTGCAGTGAAGGCACAAAGCTACCACAAATATTTACTTTTTGCTCTCAAAGCACTTCACAAAATAAACCTAATGCTACAAATCCTTGTTAGCCTCTCTGCATGATCTTTGGTCACCAAACTGCAGTACTCCACTTGAAAGCACAATCAACAGCAGAGAGGCCTCATGTTTTCTGCCCCAAGTTTTTGACTAGATCTAAGTGCTTGATTGAACAGCCACTGATGACATTGAAACAACAGCACCAACTACACTGCACAAGGAGGACAAAGTTACAAACACCTTCCTTTCTGCTAGCACCTCTGTGTTGCAGCTGAAATGTTCAGAGTCTTGCTTGCAGGCACCTTTGACCATGAGTTTACTTCCCATTCCTGTGCTTCTGTCTTGTGGGATGTTCGATGTATTTTTTACAACTAATGCTGCTTATCTCCATTGCACTTAAACCCAGCTGTCAGAGCACACTGCAAGTGGCACAAAGTGTACTAATCTCTAGCTCTAGAAGCTCCTGTCATTAGTCAAATTAAAAGATACCAAGAGCAGCAATATTAATCTAATTTTCGAGTCTGGGATCTCACGCTCACAACAACCATGCACTCGGGTTGGACAAAGCCTTCAGAGTAAATACAAACTGCATTATCAAATGTGGACTGCCCAGCTGGCAAAGAGGACCCTGAAGAGAGGAAGATGCTAGAATGCTGCTTGTACATTTCCCTGTTGTGAGTACCACAATCAGTTCTTCGTTACCTGAGCCGTGGATTCTGGGCAAGACTCTGAACTCGAGCCCACGCGTGATTATTTCGTGGCTGCAGCTCCACAGGGACCTTGAGAGGAAGACGTACTGGCTTCTGGTCTTCTTCATCACTAACACCTGAAGGGAGATGTAGCACAAGGGGCATGGATCAAAGCAAGACAACTCTGTCATAACACTGCACACTCAAGTTACATGGAACAAAAGCATTGGAAACAGCAGTATCACCTACAGAAGACCTAGGCAGCTCAGCTCCACCAGTGGAGCCTGCTCCCTTCCATTATCTCCTGGACCAGCATGTTTATTTTTTCCCTTGGCCACTGCAGTGTACTGGAGCTTCCAGTTGAATAAGTAGGGTCAAAATCATTTGGTTGGGAATGTTGAACAGGTATAGTATTTAAGCTGCATTGATTCTAATTATTGGGGGGAAAGGAAGGAAAAAAAAAATAAAGAGAACTTCAGACACAGCTGAACAGGAGAAGAGGAAAAATAATCTGAAGTGCTCCATGCTGAAGAATATACTGCTGCTTATTCACTGGCATGAGGGACTACACACGGTGAAAGCACAACTGGAAAAGCAGCAGCCATGTTGCCTGGAGTAGCTTCTCCCTTTTCAATCTAGCTAGTAACAGACTTCAAGACTCCAATACTTAGAGAACTGAGTGTTGCCAAAGTTACTGGGCTCACACAAGCAAACAGGGTAAGTAAGATAACAGGGATGTGTCTATGCCGAACACAAATGTCAAATGGCACCAATTCCCCTACCAGGGATGGACACACCAGGACAGGCCTAGTCTCTCTCATGTTCCTGTAACAATCTGTTAAAATTTTGGGGTTCCAGTGTCTCTTACTTACCATCTGGATCACAGAGCTTCTTCAAGGCCCTGCACATTGGAGCTTTGATACGAAGGTTTCTGCCTTTGTACCGAACAGTCGTAGCCCTGAGCAGGTTGGACAGAAGAATTGACAGGCACCATTAACAGGAGCTGCTGAACACACCACCCATGTACACACAGCTCATGGCAGGCACCATTAACAGGAGCTGCTGAACACACCACCCATGTACACACAGCTCATGGCAGGCACCATTAACAGGAGCTGGTGAACACACCACCCATGTACACACAGCTCATGACAGGCACCATTAACAGGAGCTGCTGAACACACCACCCATGTACACACAGCTCATGGCAGGCACCATTAACAGGAGCTGGTGAACACACCACCCATGTACACACAGCTCATGGCAGGCACCATTAACAGGAGCTGCTGAACACGCCACCCATGTACACACAGCTCATGACAGGCACCATTAACAGGAGCTGCTGAACACACCACCCATGTACACACAGCTCATGACAGGCACCATTAACAGGAGCTGGTGAACACACCACCCATGTACACACAGCTCATGGCAGGCACCATTAACAGGAGCTGCTGAACACACCACCCATGTACACACAGCTCATGACAGGCACCATTAACAGGAGCTGCTGAACACACCACCCATGTACACACAGCTCATGACAGGCACCATTAACAGGAGCTGCTGAACACACCACCCATGTACACACAGCTCATGGCAGGCACCATTAACAGGAGCTGCTGAACACACCACCCATGTACACACAGCTCATGACCTCTGGCCTTCCAGCAGGACAACTTCCCTGAGGTCTGCTGGAAATAAAACACAGCAGAGAAGAAGCAGTCCTGCAGGTTCCTAGAGCATGTGGAAGAGAACTTCCTAACAGATGGTGAGGGAGCCAGCTAGGGAAGGCACCTGCTGGACCTGCTGTTTGTGAAGAGAAGGACTGGGTGGGGAATGTGATGGTTGGAGCTGTCTTAGGCACAGCAATAATGAATGAGAGAGTTCTCAGGTCTGGGAGAAGTGAAGATGGGGAGCAGCAGAGCTGCACCTGGGACTGCCAGTGGGTTTTGGAGACTGGTGGACAGAGTCCCTTGGGAAGGAGCCCTGAAGGACCAAGGAGTCCAGGAAGGCTGGAACTGCTCAAGAGGGAAGTCCTGAAGGCACAGGAACAGGCTATCCCCATCTGCCAAGAGATGAGTCACTGGGGAAGAGGCCTGGCTGGATAGGGAGGTTTGATTACAATGCAGGGAGAAAAGGAGAGTTTGTCATTGGAAGAAGGGCCAGACCACTCAGGAGAACTATAAGGCTGTGGGGCTGCACAGGGAGAAAATCAGAAGAGATAAAGCCCACCTGGAAATTAATCTGGCTTCAGCTATTAAAGAGAACAGGAAATTCTTCTAGAAATATATTAGCTGCTCTCAAATTCAGCTGGTCTATGTTTGGACAACTTCTCTCTTGGGTCTGAATCTTTAGGTGGAGAATCTCCACTTTTCTTCACAAGCCCCCATTTCAGTCTCAGCAAGCAGTCAGAAGCAGTAGCACAGTATAAACGTGCCTGGTACAAAACCTAAAGGATTTGTCAGAATCTAGAGAACTTGCAGTAAATACAGACTCCAGATACATATTCCACATCTTTGCCCAGGGAGTATTACTTCTTCCAAGAACAGTAACTGAAAACCCAGCTGACTAAAACTCTTCAATTTTTACTATTGCTCCTAGAAATCTCTCTTCCTGTTCAATGGGTTAACACAGAAGTTAACACCTCCCCCTGATTCACAACAAATACCTTTTGCCTGTAACCACAGGCATTCAATAAAAACTACATTTACTCTATTTCCACTAATGCTTGCTCATTGTAGTAATTTTTTAGAGCTCATGTTGAGGTGAGATGCATGAGTGCACCCAACCACTAGAAAACATCAAGTCAGGGAGTGTGATAGAAGAGTTGTACAGGAGACAACGCTGCTGCATGAACGTGCCACAATTATGGTCCTCTTTGTTCCTCCAAGGAGTTAATGACAGCAATCAGAAGTGGTGCAACTATTTCCTTGCTTAGCAAAGACATGCCTGAAGTTCCCTCCTGTTCCAGTGGAGAAGTTTCACAGTAGCCTCACACAAATCCACTAAAGCACCTTGAAGCAGGAGTTAAACTGCAAATTCACACAGGCTAGCAGGCCCTGAGCTGTATTGGTCTTTAGTTGGTGTGTATTTACAACGTTTTGTTAATGGCTTGTTACAGCTGGTTGGGGTTTTTAAACTCATCCACAAATCCTACAGAATTACAAAGATATCCAGAAAATAGTTCCTCAAATGTGTTGTTTTTGTTTTTAAATATATAGTTGCAAATTCCAAGTTCAATAAAAATGTTTCACTCCCAAAAGCAAAGCAAAACAAGAAAGCTTTGGCTTAAGTTTACTCAAACAGGTTTCTGAGTAGCTCTGATACGCTCCTGTGAATCTTGGTTTCCACGTCCTCATCACACAATCCAGCAATGTTAGCAGTGCTGTCATGAAAAAAAACCAGCAGCAAAGGACTGGATTCAGGGATTCAGATCCCCTGCAAGTTTTAAGGAAGTTTTGCTTCGTGGTTGCCCTCCTTAGTGATTGTGAAAACTTCAAGCAGCTCCTGTGGGCCAGTGCTGACGTGAGCACGCTCAACTACTCAGACCAGTTACCAAAGCTGACAGCATGATTATTATCTCCCCTTGCATTTATAGATATCTAAACTTTGATCTATTTGCTAAAATATCCCAAATGCATTCCACTACAACTGTAACAAAGGCCATGGACTAACCTGGTCTTACATGTTACTGACATGCTGAAGGCAGCTACAGAGACCTACACAGCAGTGAATGGCCTTAACATCCATGACCAGCCAGGGCCATTACACACCAAGACTTTGGCATGACTTAAAACAGCTGATTGATTAGGTTTTCCAACACTATTTAGTATCTGTGACCCGGGTTTTAAGCTCAGCTAGAAGGACTTTAAATGTTGTTTTAGGAGCACATCAGAGGGCCATTTGTTTGTCCACACACCATGTAATTATTGCAGAAGGCCAGAGAAGATGTGCAACACAAGCAGAGCAAGCACGGAACTGGAATGTGGAACTCCAGCATCTTGAGCCACCCTGCAGAGAATTGCCAAGTAGCTCCTCACAGCCATAGCCTCTCTTGACCTTTCCTGCTCATTAAATGAGACTAATGTTTGCCTTCATCAGGAGAATATCAACAGCATCATGCATGTTCATCTTCATTTTTCATTACTTTGGATTCACTTTCACTCAAGGCTTTCAATATAGGGCCAAGCCTTACCAAGCACAATGAACTCTGAGGAAAAGGAGTATCACCACACTCGCAAGAAATGTGTTAGGAATTCAACTAGGACCTGCTTAAAAACAGGGTGGGTCACAGAATTGTAGCATCAAGCAAGATGGGAAGTTTAATCTAATGGGGTATATGCAATGAGTTTGCATGGGACATGAGGCTGCCCCACACATGCAAGAGATTCATTCAGATGGCGCAGGCATCCAGGTGGTGAAGATGATGGAAATGTGAAACCTGTTTCTCTACACTTTGCTTGACTGACAAAGTTTGCCCACCACATGTGGCAAGAGATGCAGGACAAAAAGGGAAGCAAAGATGTGCCTTCCACCTGGCAGACAAAATACCTGTGCAAGAGCACCTACTGCTGAACTGCCCAAGAATGTGACTGTTAGGTACACTCCAGTTTATGGTCAGAAGATTAGCATTAATATTTTCAAATGCCAGGACTCCTGTTTCCAAAATGTCTCATTAGAAGACTGGCTTTTATGGAATCAACACCTACACCTCACAGAGATCATTAACAATTAATTAGAAGAACTAAGGCCTTAATCATGCAAAGCCCTAGACCTCAGCTTGCTAAAACTCATCTTTATTATGGTTTAGTGTACTTGGCTGATGCATTAGAAAGGCTCTTCAGCACAACACAGAGCAAGAGACCTGCCTGTATCCAGAATTCTGAAAGACACTTAGAACAGTATGGAAAAACACTTTATCCCAGGCCCATTTTAAGTGGCAATGCCAATTTAAAGAAGCAATCTGCTTTAAGAACAATTCCCTTGGATGAAAATAAACATACTGCTAAGATTTTCCTTAATTGTACAAAATCCTAAGTAAAAGGCAATTTCTCATTTCAACCTTTGCAGCTGACAGAAGGAGGAACAAGTGATGTCACAAATCAGCACATTCAAGACCTGCAACTCAACAGCACATCATACAAAGTGTATCTCCCAGGAGATCAAAGGTTCATAAACTGTAAGGAACTCATGTGGAAACCCAGTTTGTGAAAAATAGGAAGGCACAAGTAGTATCCATTTTATGTAAGGTAAAAGAGTAAGGAACTTCTTCAGGAAGAAGTTGTTACTTACCCAGCTTGAATGAGCTCGTTGAGTTTAGCTGCATTCTTGTCATCCATACCTTTACATGGAATGGGACAACAGGGAATTAGCATTTAAAGCAATAGAGTCATGACCTTTTTTGTGTGTCCTGCTCAGTTTTCAAAGCTATTCCACTTGATTCTCACATAAGATTAATGTTCCTAAGTGAGCTATAACACAGCCTTTCTAGAAAGCTTCTGCTTTCATAATGTGCAAGATTTACACAATCCCTGCTGTGAAAATTACATTTTGCTCATGGATTAAATGACCCCAGTTTAGGTGCTACAGTCATCTTGGATTGCTGGGCATTAATCTGACACTGCAGTATCAAAAAAGCTTCCTCATCTTCCTGCTCAACCTCTGTTGCTAAGGCAGCACAGCACAATGAAAGAGCTGTGCTGAATGCAATACCCAAAAGTAACTAAAGCCCTACAATGCATATGTAACCCACACTTTGCTTCTGAGCATTATACAGCACATTTTTATCAGGGACAACATGCTAACTTGCTTAATATTCCCTATGACAGCTAGGCCCAGATCTATTTAATGAGCAATTAACCTCCTCTGGCAATGCTGGTTATATTCCTGACATGTTTTCCTGTCTCATTAGCTCCCAGTAAGTCATCTCAACCTCTGGGAAGACAGCACTTGGTGAACAGCACAAGATTAGGGGCAAAAAAACAAATGGAGCTGCACAGCTGACCTCTCAAACTGGGTGTGGAGAGGTTGGCTGCTTAAACTCTGGTCTTGGAGACCAGAATTTTGAAAGAGACAGCAGGTAAAACACACAACCAAGAACCAAAGTTATAAAAAGACAGAAGCACGGAGCTTGCATGCATTGCCATGGTGACTGTGTGAAACCTTGTTCTCAGGCATAGCAAGGAGGGTCTGTTGATGCTTTTAAGACATGATGTGGATACAGGAAAGAAACACTAATACTAAATTCTACTGACAATGCAATCTGTCTTGCCTCTGCACCTTCTTTGTCATGAAACAGTTCAAAATTGCTTCTCCAAAATGAATTAACACAGTGGAGATCTTTGAACAGACAGACAAAAAGTCAGTGTCCCATCCCTGGAATCATTCCAGCTCAGGTTGCTCAGGGCTCTGAGCAAGCTGTTCTAGTTGTAGATGTCCGTGCTGAACCAGCCTATGACTTGATGAACATGGTACTAAGCCTAAGCTCAGGTTATCTTGCTGACATAACTTACTGACTTGCAGAAAATGGGGGAGCACTGGTATGGCATAGATTCATCTGTCTACACTCATTCTTCTGGGAGAAACCAGCCTCCAGGACTGACATGGCCAGAAGTGTCCTGGTAAGTCAGTAAGTAAAGTTGGCATTTCTGATTATGATTTGCAATACTTTTTCATCTTCAAGGTTCAATATGTAAAGGTTTAGTAAATAACTTAAGAGAAAGGCACCATCCCAGATTGTGATTGCATAGGCAGCAGTGAGTGCAGATACCATTTACACAGTGAATGCTTAGTTTTCAGGAATAATGAAGCAAACAGATAATGTAGGCTGCATGTCCATTAACCTGTCATCTGTGGATATTATGTGCACTGCATTCCACAGATGGCAAAAGCTGAAGAAATCTGCCAACCAAAAAGGGGACTCATGCAGCAAACTAAGGAGGGCTTTAAATGTAAAAATACATTCAATGAGAAAATGATACAACAGAGGTCTGCAAGAGAAAAAGCAATGAACACAAACTCTGAATAACTCAAGAAGTGAAACTGTACTAGACACTGCCAGCTTCAAGGAATGAACCACTTCTGATTCTACCATATAAAAGTAATTTGAAGGCATTGGTACTCACATCCCCCAATCTTTTTCCTTAGTTCCCCGTAGCAGATTAAGCCATAGAGCTCCAGGGAGGATTTTTTCAGCCCTTGAGAAAAAACTGTAAAGCAGAAAAGGTGTAAGTGAGATGCAGACTGCAGATACTCATACACAGCTACACTGCACATAAAACAACCCTGAAAAGAACATGATTTGTGTTTTCAATGAAAAACAGTGAGGGTAAGAGTAAGTTCTGTTTCAAGAACCACCGTGGTGAATGAGACAGGCTCACCAATTTCCTTTTGGTTACTTAAAACACCTGAGAAAGACAACACTTTTTAGATCAGAGAGAAAAGAAAGCAGCTTCCCACAGAGTTTAAACCAACATGCAACAGTTCAATATGCAAAATAAAGCTCATTTGAAACACAGCTAAATCTACTAGCACTTAGGTCCTCACAATCACGGAAGGAAATCTCCAAATGTCCCCAAGAAAATGCATATCCAACTCTTTCTCATATGAAAGCCAAGAAGCAGGTCAGAATTTCTCAGAAGATAAGAGTGTGTCTTCTGTGCCCACCAATGCACCACAGAGCTTTAGTGCAAACCCTAGATTCTGAGTTTTTACTTGAAGAATTGCACACATTTTACAAGTTTGGGTGTTTAAACTCTTCACATCATCATACATGATGTGGATGTTATGGCTAACAGACCTAAATACCTGTGACAGCAAGGAAAGATAGTGCAGCTACTCAGCTGAAAATATTTGTCTGTTCATCAAGAATTCACATGTCCTTGACTGACTTAATCTCCAAATGCAGGCACATCTATTTCCACCAATACTGAAGTTAATCAAACGACTGCTCTCGTTCTGGATCACACACTACCTTTGCATTCCTTCAGCTTTTTTTCAGCCATATCCATTTCTCATTCATGAGTTCTTGTTAACTTGAAAGGCTCTGGCCACAAACTGGACAGATGAATTTATAATCCAAATTTTACCAATGTTAGAGTTGTTTCAAGACCAAAAAGTTCAACCCCTGTGAAACTGCCACGATTTGTGCAATTTCGAATCTGGCAGCAGCAGGACAGAGAAGCCCTGGAGGCCTTTACTTCATTGACAAAGCTAACAGGAGAACTGACATTCTTCGTAACTTATAAAGAGTCAGAAGAACTGTGTCTTAGCAAAATCTGCTCTCTCAAATAGAGTTAACCCCCTCTTTGGTTCAGGCTACCTGCAAACTGACTTAAACTCTCACTGCTTGTTTCAGAACAGCATGCATTTGACAAAAAATCAGTTATTACTGATCATCTATTGCTCTCTACAACTACCTGAAGGGAGGTTGTAGCCAGGTGGGGGTTGGTCTCTTCTCCCAGGCAAGCAGCACCAGAACAAGAGGACACAGCCTCAAGCTGTGCCAGGGAAGGTTTAGGCTGGGTGTTAGGAAGTTCTTCATAGAAAGAGTGATTGGCCATTGGAATGGGCTGCCCAGGGAGGTGGTGGAGTCACCATCACTGGAGGTGTTTAGGAAGAGACTGGATGAGGTGCTTGGTGCCATGGTTTAGTTGATTAGATAGTGCTGGATGATAGGTTGGACTCAATGATCTCAAAGGTCTCTTCCAATCTGGTTAATTCTGTTCTATTCTATTGGTACAAAATATCACTAGCAGTTCATGTGACTTCTCAATGTCCATTTCCTCCAACCACCTGGGGAAGGAAAGGGTAAGAGGGGGAGATATGGCACTGGGAATCCAATGTTTCTGAACGGGTGATACAATTTCAGGCTTATTTAAAGCGTGAGCAAGTCTTTCACCACTTATACTTGTATTGGACTATTTATTCATTTCTACCTTCCCACAAGAAGTGCAAAGCAGTGTTGGAGTCAATTTGATCAAACAAGGCATGCCTGACTAATGAAAGGCTTCCCAAGCATGTTTCTGAGAACAGAAAAACGTGCCCTTGGATCTGGCTTCTCCCCAGCACTAACGGCGGGATCAGCATTTTGATGGCGCGGTGACCTCACACAACAGCAGTGATAAAAGCATCAGCTTCTGAGCAGCATTCCTCAAAACACCTCAGTTCAGCCATGCTAATGAAAGCAGGACAGGCTCACAGACATCTTATTCAGTCTGTGTTTTTCATCTCCACCATGCCTACCTCCCCTGCGTGGTGGCACACAGACACCAGCTGCCGCATACTAACCGTTATCAAAGTCAATGTACTTTGAGATCTTGTGCCAGGTGCGGTAGTAGAAATGGCGAACCTGTTCCTTGTTCTTCACCATGCTTGCTGGTTTGCCTTTCTTCTTGTATTTCAGGGCAATGTTGTTCTGGATAGCTTCAAAGTCCTTCCCATGCTGAAGAATACATAAAACAAATCCCAATAAACCCAAATTTTATCTCGTGGTAAGACAACCCAAACAGCATCAGGGCCTTTGGGGTTCTCTGAGGGAAATTAGATTCCAGCACTCACAAACAAGATTCTTGAGTATCAGAACTCAACAACAAGAGAATGGAACTGGCTTCCTTCATTTTACATGACATGCATTATAGATGCCAAATAAATTATGTTCCCATTTCTTGAAGTCTTTCAAAATAAAAACTGAAAAACAAAACTCCACCCTCAAATGTGCTGAACAGCAGAACTCAAAGTCCTGACTTTCGCACTTGGCTTTCTTTACCTTCCTCTGCATTCTTCCCTTCCTCCATTCCTGACTAGAATAAATGAAAAGCCTAGAATATGTAACACCTTCACTTTTATTTATAGTAAATTTCATGTTCCAGTTATTAGGAGTACAACATTTGTGCAGCCATCTACGCTTGCTGCTTTCCCCTTCATGTACCTCATACAGTCCCTCGAAGAAAGTATTTTTATCCTCCGTGCTCCACGATTCCCACTGCCGTCTGACCTTCTTTCCTTCTTCCTTCTCTCCAGCTGCAGAGCCCAGGTTCCTTGCTGCTGACTTGGAATTCCCTGTAGGATTACTGGGAGGAATTCCTGATGTGCCACCAGTTGTAGTCCCTCCATTATCTGCTGCTGCAAAAAACCCAAACACGACCAGAGCGAACATTAAACCATCAAAGAGGATTTATGGATAGGGATAAGGGAAGAACTCAGATTTTCCTCCTTCACCACTCCCATCTCTATCAGATTTTTTCAAGATATTTTACCTGGAATACAAAGGGCAAATAACAAGGTTTGTTTTAAAGAAATAAAATCTTGAAGAGCAAAAGACAAGGGGAAGGTTTCAATGGCTTAGTTTTGTACTTTGAGAGATACGACAGATAGCAGGAATACACCGAAGCAGCCTCTAAAAGACAATGCACTCTCTGATGCTTGTACACTGATGCGCTCTGCAGCTGCCCCTTTGCACCTGAGGGGAACTTCTGAGCAATGCTGAAGGATAATGTGAGCAATAAAGCAAACTAATGACCATGAGAACATAAACATAATGTCATGTCCTTGGCTTTGGTCTCTGTCCTACTGCCTCTGCCATAACCGTGGTAACAAAAGGGTTGAAAGATGTCTGCTTCCGTTCATCACGACAACGGAGCATCCGTGAAAGGCTGATTGTGGTATGATAATTCAAGGTATAACTCAGCTGGGATAATCCAAGGTATCCCAAGAATGGCAAGTCCCAGTGCCTTCTCCCTCTCCAAATCCTGGTATGGCTTTTGGAAAAAGGCACAGAAATGTGATCTTGATTGTACCTTTGTCAGCTATCAGCATCCCAAAGAACATGCACCAGAATCAAAACACCAAGCTCAGAAATACAAAATGAAATCAGAGCCTGATGGAACACAGTGAGAATTTGTTGTTTATGCAAGTAGGGGACAGGGAAGAAAATGGGATGGGGAAGCTGCAGGAAGGCGAGAGCTACATACAACACAGTTAAGTTTCTATCCCATTTTCAGAAGAACAAGCCTCTTCAAAAAAGCACCTCCAAAAGCCATAGCCTTCCAAGGACGTTTTCATCAGCAAAACCACTCTCAACTAACCTTAAACCTGTGATTTAATCGCAGCAGCAATCAAACTGAACATAATGCTTGGTGTGACACTGTAAGAGATCACTAGAACTTGTGTACAAACATAGAGACCTCCCAAAAAGCACCCTCATTTTTTCCTATGAAAATGTAACCATGCTCAGTAAGCTGCATTTGCAGAACAGCCCATCTCAGTTTTGCTCAAGATCTGCCTGTCCTTACCAATGCAGGTACACAAGCCTCCAACACCAAGCACACATTGCTCATTGTAAAGAACACCTAGTACTGTTTTCATTTTCCCAGTTATTGGATGATAGGTGTCATGTTCAGTGCTTCACCTCATGATAAACTGGCTTGCTTTAGTTCCTTTGCTTGTAGATCCAGCTTGTACAATGCAGCAGTCCACACTTGTTTCCCAAACTTTTATACACAGATCTCTCTTTCATATTTAGGCTTCAAAAGTTCAGTTATCTTTAGAAACTCAATTCCATGAGGCAGTTTTACTGTCAGTGGTTTTTATATATATATAGTACCTATATATGTATCTCCTTCAAGAACTGGGATATCCCAGGTAGAAAATACTGTTTGAAATCAAGAATATGAGAAGACTCAAACTGTTAGAGGGTTACTGACTGTGCTTCAGAGATTTGAGACCCAGTTCAAATTTCAAAGTAATTCCTTTGGATGACAAACCCATGTTTCTTCAAATCCTAGGCCAGCTGTTTGTTCACATAACAAACAGCTGTTTGTTCAAATAAACCTGGAAGAGAATAAAATGGGTGAAAGTACTCCCCCTCCCCCCTCCCTTGCATACAATAAATATTTACTTCATATAAAATACAATATTGTGACCATTTTAAGGTTTGTGTTTCTTTTCTTTCTGACTATTCAATCACTTTGGAGAAAAAAAAAAAAATCTTGTCACCACAGGGAAGTATGTTAGGCAAAACATGAAAAAGAATTGGACATCTGGAACAAAATGCACAGAAAGACAACTCCAACAACCTTGGTGTTTCCTGAAGCCTTCATCAGCCACCAGTACAATAACTGAGTTAGGCAATTTTATCCTGATACTATCAAGGTGAATGCTCTTTAAAAAAAAAGGAAACTACATGACAAACCTGAACACTTTAATAGATATCTCGAGAAGAAAACCAACAGTTTTAAGACGCAGCACTGCTGCTTTCTTCTGCAAATATGAGAATGGAATATCGCAGTTTGAATGGTGAAGAAACAGTGATCTGAAGTCAAAACACATCAGGCCTCAACCTCAATCTACAGCTTCCTGTTGCAAACAGATCCCAAAGCAGAAGTCACCCTTTATGAAAAGGGTGCTATAAGACTATTCCAAAGTTACTCTTCTGACCACAGGCCTTGATATTCCTGAGGAATCATTTAAAGGAAACACAGATGTGGGGGGTTAATTGTTTGTTTGGCTTTTCAGTGAGGGTGGAGGTTTTGTAGATCACGCTGCACATACTCCAATAGGTAAAAACCTAAAGTTAGATGCCTATAGTTCAGATGTTATCATGGATTTTCTAAAGCTTGTACAGTACACTTGGCACATGTTGATGTTTTCATTGCTGAAAACTGTAAGAAGCAGAAGTGTCAGTGAGAACTCCAAATTCTATTCAGATTACAAAGTTCAGTAGATTTCCTTTTGGTTGTAGGTAAAAGGTGGAACAAACAGGGCAATTCTGTCAAGGACATACCAAAGACTCCAGATTAAACTTCTACAAAGGAATCATAGCTCATAATTGCTCTTTTGTGCCTTCCTATACACTTAATCTTCAACAGGACATGATGATGATTAATGGCAAGTAAAGTTATCTATAAAAAGAGAACACTGCAGATGAGAGAAAGACAAGATGGTCATCCCCACTCATCACCCATCCACACAATCAAAGCTATGACAGCTTCTTCCCTCCAGTCCAGGATGTGGCAGAGCATGAGCACCAGCACCTGCAGACAAGGAACAAAGCCCCAGGCTTGGACTTTAAAGTTCTCAGTGCTTTCACTCAGCTTTCAACCCACAGTTTGCAGAGGCACCAAGTTTCTGTACTTGGAATTTGAACTGTAACTCCCAACAAAACCACAGACCAGAGCACGGGTGTTTCAGAGATACTGATTCATGCCTTTTTTTCAGTGCTCCCTCCCCACCTATACACCCTGTTATTTAGAGCTTCATTTATCTGTGACTGGCATAACATCACCTCAAACTACATTGGTCAGTAGAGAAAGCTGTCTTTAATTCAAAATACAAACACTTGCAAAAATTGTCCTCTCATGGTGCAGGATGAGATACTGCCAAGTTCTGGTCCTGAGCCACTTTCAAAGAAAGGAGGAAGAACTGAAGTCAATGGGAAGGCAAAGAACAAATGAAAGCATTTCAGGATAGGATAGAAGCAGCACCAAGTGTAAACAAGATGGAGAGAATTAAGGAGATTAATAGAACAAGGGACTGTTCCAGGAGCTTTTTTAAACAGTCACTGATGCCTTGCAGTATTAATGCTGGAGAACTGAAATGTCAATGAAGGCTACAATACATTCTGCAGCACATAAATTTGGGAAGATACCAACAAAAAAATCCATTTTAACTACATATATATATCTCCTCTCCACAGGAGAAGACAGTAGTTAATTTATTCCACATACTGTCAGACATGCAACTTTGGTGGGCTCAAAGTGGATTGCTTTACAGCAAGTTTCAAACAATGCCAAAAGATGGAATATTTTAATTCAATCAATGCTTTCAGCTGAACAGCTTACTGTCAAGGATGAACTGCTCATTACTGCTAAACAAATTCAAATACTAGTTAGGGTCGTTTTACACAACTTGTAAAAAAATCTGGACAACGGCATGAAAGACATCTTCAAGCTTCAGCTCACCATTAGACTTTGCTACTATATCCTCCTGACTTCATTCTGCATTCAGAAAATGGGCATACTCTAGCTCAAACTCAATCTACAGCACACAATGGCAAGGTGTTCCACGGTGTGGCCACAATATACCTACACCTAATCACTCCTGGTTCACAGGGAAAGGCCCAAAAGACACCTCAAAACTTGTGCTCAGCAAACCTGTGGTGCATTTGTGCTTGAGAAGTAAACGCTCCCCAAATCTCTCTTTTTCAGCAATAATATACTGTGCTCTGCTTCCTCTCCCTCAATGAGCCACTCAGCTTCTGAATTCTCGTAAGAAACCACTTCTACCTCACAATTCCTTCGAGTTCCTCCTCTCACTTCATGCAAGGTACTTTAAAGACTTACTCCCAAGCATTCACACTTCAAAAAGCATGCATCTGTTGAGGTATACATTATGAACATGAAAATGTAATAAAAATATTACCAACATTTGAAGAGAAAACAATAATCATACTAGGGGGAAAAAAAAGCATAAATTAGGTATTTCTGCAGGAAATTTGATAAACTTCCAGCAATCCAAACAGCTTGGCTGTTTGGAGTGAAGCACGTTTCAGACTATTTTGTCAGGTCTGCTATCAACTCAAACATGCAACTCAGGACCAGAATCCACTCAGAAGCAGAATCCAGAGAGTCATTTAAAGATTACATGAAACTAAACCAAAACCCATCAATATGTTTATACATTCCACCAGGCAGAATTTGAGAACTATTATCTTTAACAATCTTCCCTGAACCACAGTAAGGTAAGCAGCTGCTGAGTGGGGAAACTCTTTCTCCTGTTTACAGTAAAATTTACTTCATCAATAATGTGTCTACTACAATCAAACACCCTAAAAGCACAAATGCCAAAAGTAAAGAGGGATCTGTAACAGAAAAAAAAAAAATAGTATATCCAAAGCTCTTTTTAAGGTAGGATTAGGACAAGCCAATGCCTGCTGTGCAATTACAATTTGAAAGAAATTAAGTTTATTGACTACACTCCTTAATAACAGCCTGTGAAGGAGTGTTCACTTCAGAACACGGATACTAAAGTCACTTTAGTATAATTTGAAGTGTTGCATGATGTTACTGTGAAGCTGTAACAACAACCAGCTTTCTGGTTTCACTGGGCCAGGTGTAAGGGTGGCCTTGCCAATCCTTCCTGATGGCCAACATGAAAATTACCTTTGCAGCCATCACCTCGCCTGTGCCACGCAAAATGGAAACTCTTCCAGCTGTCAGAGCTGATCTAAGGCACACACATTTTTGTACTTACAGGGAGAGGAGAAAGTTGGTGGAAGAGCAAGTGGAATGATTTATCCTCAATCTTTATTAGTAAGCTTCACCCTTCGGTTAGTTCCCTATTGGAGACTAGCTCTGGGAGACGCTTTGCTCCGAATGTGAAGCCCTATAAATTCTGATCACAAGACATTCCATTAGGGAAAATGGAGACAAGCCTAGAAAACCTCTCAGTCCTTCCCTGAATGTAAAGAACTTCAATTAGAAAGCATCCCACTCCGTGGCTCTGCTCTCCAAGATCCAACAGCTACAATATCAACTGTATCAGACACTGACTTTAATCTATTCACATCCAAACTGGCCAGGCAGAGCTGTGGTTCCTCCTAAAATTCAAAACGTGGAAGCATAACCAGAATTCCACCACTGCCTGTCACCCTTAGGGATTTAAGAAGTCCCCCCAAACCTGACAGCAAAGTCAGGCACGGTGATTACAAGCTGATTACTGAAATAACATTTTCCATCCTGCACACACAGTTTTATGTCGGCTGTTTTGGAACCTGAACTGAAAAACAAACCAAGCTTCCTTTTCAGCTGTCAATAAACCATCCTGGCTGCTCTAAAATTGGACATGGACGTTCATGTAAACTTTCAAACACGAGAATGTACGTGCACAAAGCTGTGTGTACTTTATTCACGCATGTAAACACTTCCAGAGCAATGGAATCATTTCACATGCATGTATTTGAATGGTCCATCGTGCACAACACGCATTCCAAAGAAGCACCTCCTCGCACTTAGTACTACTGACAAACCTTGAAATAATTATCTGTAGCTAAACACTCCTGGATATTCCATCTGGGTTTTTATTTGGCTTGGAACAACTGGGAGAAAAAAATAAAATTATGCAGCCCTTTCTGTCCTACCCTCTGACATCACATATGTGAGTTTTTAACTTAAAAAGTTAAGAGAGTAAAGAGGATTGACTAAGGCATCAAAAAATTCTTCAGCCCATTATATAAACTATCAAGCAACTGAGTTCAGTAATTCTCGTGGTGTGGCAAAACCTAAAATGCCACATTTTGTACTGTTTTAATACTGTAACACAAAATCACCATAACTCAAAATGTCTACCCCATGTCCACCATGTGCACACCACTGCAGCGGACCAAAAAGCGAGGTGAACTCCAAGGCACATTGACACTACGTGGAGTTTTGTTTCATTTCAGCAGGCAAGTAAACTTTGCTATTTCAAATGCTGAAGAAATCTCCTAGTGTTGGGTTGTTGGCTTTTTTTTTTCCCCCAAAAGTTAACAGAAAATAGCACTTTGAGTGCTTATGCACAAGGTATCCAAAATTAGTCTCAAGCGCAGCTCAACTCCAGGGCCAGGCGTCATCCAGTAGCTGCTAAGCGCACACAATAGCACCAGGGCATTCAAAATCCTTGGTGTCTTCTGACAAAATATCTGAGAAAGAGCTTTGAAATATATCAGATTCCATGTGGATGTATGTACACACATACAGATATTTAGATGTATGCAAAACCACCTTAAAAACTCAAATTACATGGAAAGGCCCAAACTGCTCTGAAACAGTAATGCAGGACTCATAAAAGCTCAAACCCAAGTGTGTCAGTGTGTATTTCATAGCTGTTTCCACAAGAGTTCTGTGGGCAAAATGGTTGTAGAAATACTGGGGCAAATCAACAATGTCTTTTGGGGTGTTTTCCTCCCTTTTTTAAACAGCACCCAGTGAGTATTTTGTTACAACCCAAGAAGAGAGCTGAGAGTGCAGCCACCTGATTACACAGATAGCTACAGTCTGATTTCCTAATCAAAACACAGGAATTTCCTAAAACTCAAGAGAAATGAAATGCAGGAATCAAAGGCTTGGTTCAATAATAGAGATTTTTCCCTCCTCCACACACACATCCAAACCCCCCATTTCTGCAAGTGGAAAGAGGATAGCAGGCAGCAAAGAAGCTGAAGCCTTGGGACACAAAGACAATTTCAGCTACTGTGAGAAACAAGCCCCAGAACACCTTCCCCCAAAGCAAACAAAAGATGGCACCTACAGGAGGAGAATGACAACCCCCAAACCCACAGGTGACTCCCCACACACACCCCTCCCTTGCCTGCATGTTTTAAGGGTGCCAAAATACAGTACCTTTGCCTTTTGCAGCAGTGCTGCTGCCAACTGAAGAGGATGCCTGGGAATCCTTCTTCAGCCTCTTGCTCTGAGGTCTGACGCTGGACCTGAGAAAATGATGCTGGTCCTGGCTGTGGGAGGGCTGAAGGGAGGCCGGGGCCTGTGATAAGCTGGGGTTTGGTGGGGGGCTGCTGTTAGTGTTGTTGTTAATAATCTTCTCTTCTTTCTTTGTGTTGCTGCTGCCTGGAGCTGCCTCTCCTCCTCCTCCTGCCCCTTCTTCTTCCAGGGACTCCTCATCTCCTCCTGCTCTCTTGCCCAGCTTTTTCACCCCTTCCTCCCCGCTGCTCTCTCCCAGTTTCACTGTCATCCTGTTGAGGAGGAGAGAGAGAAAAGAGAGGGGCACAGAGTCAGGCCAGGGAGCCCCCCAGAGAAGGAGAGAAATCCCTGGGCTGAGAAGGGAGAAGTTTAGCTGCAGAAATTCCTCTCAACATGGCCGCCGTTGTTTGTTACTAAATCCCCTTTCGTTTGCTGTCCCGACCCAACAACCTGTGCCGAAGGCGGGAGGGGAAAAGCCCCGCCGGAACCCCCCCAAACCGGCCCAAAAGGCAGCCAGGCTCCCCCGACAACCCTCCGGCACCCTCCCAAAGGGGTTCGGGGCGCCTTTGGCGGAGAAATCGCCCAGCCAAACTCGGGCGTGTGGAAGCGCTCAACAGCCGCTGAGAGGAAAGGCAGCCGCCAAGCCCGGCGGAGCGGAGCAGGGCAGCGCGGCCGGGCCGGGCCAGCTCCTCGCCCCCCATCCTACCCATTCCGCGGTTCCCGGGGCCCAGGGGGGGTCTTCTTCCTCCTCACCATGGAGCCGAGGTGATCCGACCTGCCGCGGGGGGGGGATTCATGTTCCTAACTGCGGCAGCGGCGGCTTCTCCTCCTCTGTGTGTGTGTGTGTGTCTCTGGGGCTGGGACTGGCCGAGGCTACCGAGATTTCCAGCTCCCCCTCCGCCCCCACGCCCGCCAAAGCCCCGGCACCTCTCCGCTGCTCCCCGCAGGGCAGCCCCGGGCCCGGCTGCCTCCCCGGCCAGGAGCATCGCGCCGCGGGCCCAGCGCTGTCACTCGCCGGCCTCTGCGGACCGGCCCGCGCCCGGGGACGGCCTGGGCCCTGCAGCCGCCGGCTCCTGGCTGGCCCCGTCAACAGCTTCCAGCGGGGTTCTTTTAAGTTAACGTGATCCTCTTCGTTATTTTTCCTTTCAGTTTGAAGGACAACAAACTCTGCAGGCATCTGCTGCAGCTTTTCTTCCCTTACCTCGCTACGGACCCTGAAACTCACAGTGATGCTGCGACCTCTTGGCCAGACAAAAGTTTTAACCCTCATTTGCCAGAGGCCCATTCCTGGTCTTCCTGAGCAGCACCACTTAGCACTTTTAATTCCAAATGTGACACTGGGCCACTGGGGTGACTGTTTATTCTGTATCTAACTCCATAAACCCTCTCAATTCTAAAGGTTTCTTTTAAAATACTTGGAACAAAAGGCCAGACACACAAAAGCCCAAAGTATTGAATCATATTACCTGCTACAAGCCAACAACTGTGATTTTTTTTCCTTACAGAGTGAAAACATTACTGACACCATATCTAAAAGAAGTCAACTTCCAAGAAAGAAACCACTTTCAGCAAAACAGAAAGAAGCAGCAGTTGCAATGCAGCTGCCTTAGCACTAGAGCAAGAGCCACAGTCCAACTTCAATTAAAGGAAAAGATGGAAATCAACAAGAAACTCTGAATGTCACAAATAAAAAATGTTAATACTGTAGACTAGGCTGGTTAAAACAAACAAGGTGCATCAGCACTATATGGCATCCAAATTTGTGATACTACACTTTGAGCACTCTATTCCTACTATTAAAATGGTATTTTCCCCTCTAGTGATTCTCAGCTAAAGCACTGAATCTACCAATTCACAATTCTGTTAGCTGATGTTCCATTCATTGCAAATGTGCCATTTAACTGCTTGGAACTATGGATCTAAACTCATATGAAAACTTGGTTTAAGTACTTATCTGACAGGTCCCTAATTACAATCACAAACGTGTTCTCCACACAACAAAATCTGCAGTCTTTTGGGTTGTTTGGAGAAGAGAAATCTTCCAACTCTTGACAGTTTGCTCAAAACCGTCAGATAAGGCTGACATCTCCTTGATTTCAAGTTTAATTACCTCAAATTAAACACTACATCCACTGGCATCCCCCAATAATTAGTAAGGGAATACTACAGAAATTCGTCTTGGGGACACTTACTTACTAGACTAAGGTAGTAAATCCCAGTACGTGCCCCACTTCACGTGAGCTGGCTCCTTGCAGCGTCCTGCCTAAACCCTCCAGTAGTGCCCTGCACCCAGTCCACACATTTCGGCTGCTTTCTCCTTTCGTTTTCCCACTGCCCTTGTTTTTCCTTTTTCTTCTAAAGGGAAAATATCAGCCTTGTTACTTTGGCCCCTTCATGCTCGGTCGCCGTCCTTTCATTCTGGCCCCTACAAAAGCCCGGCTCCGATCAAAGATGCTTTCCCTGCTGTGCACCGCGCCGCCGCACACCCACCACGAGCGGGAGAGCGTCGGAACCCGGCCGGTCCCCTCAGGGATACACACGCCCTGCGGGGGCCCAAGGTGCTGCCACTGCCCCCTCCACAGCAGCCACTTCTGGCCCCGCGGAGGCTCGTTCCCCGCCCCGAGTCTCACCTGCCGCATCAATGCCGCCGTGCAGCTTCCGCGCTCCAGCTCTCCCGCCGGCGGCTGCCTCGGGTCCTCCGGTACCCGCAGCCCCAGGCGTCCCCAGACTGCGCCCCACGCCCGCCAGCTCGGGCGGAGGCCGACACGTCCTACGACCACTACGGACCTCAGCGGCCCTCCCAGCTTTGCTGGCGGCGAAAGCCCCGCTCCCCGGCCGTGGAAGCGACCTCTCTTTCCTGGACTCCGCCGAAATCGCGACCGCGGCCCTGGCACCGCCGGCTCCCCGTTGGGCCTCAACGACCCCGGCCGGAGCCGCGGTTCCCTGACACCCCGGGCTCGGCCACGATTCGCCGTCGCCCCACCACCGCGCTCGGCCGCAGAGCGGGCCGCAATGGGGTCCTAGCTGCGGTGGTTCCGCTTCCTCGTCACCCTGCGCCGGGACGAGGAGGCGGGGCAGGACGCGGCGCGCGGACCCAGCTGAGCGCGCCGACGCTCCCCACCCTGGGACCCCAAACAAGGCCTCCCATTGGCTTGCGGCATGTGGGAGCGAGGCGGGGGGCGTGGCCGGGACCCCACGCACGCCAAACAAAGCGCGGCGCGGGACGCGTGACGCAGGTTGACGCAGAGGAAGAGGCGGAGGCGGGGATTCGTCAGGGGGCGAGACGAACTCTGAAAGCTGGCTGATGATTGGTCAAAGGAAAATCCAATTGAGGGCTTTACAGCTGGGCCCCTGGACATGTTCCAGGCTTCCATTGGTTACGAGGCCAGTGATTTGCATATGGCGCTATGTTTATTCCTGCCGGCGGGGAACTGTTCTGTTGGGTGGCGTTGCTGGGGCTGCTGAAGGCCAATGCCGCTCAAGGTCCTCCTCAGAGCGCGGTGTTGCAGCTTTGCCGGCGGCTGCTTCATTTCGTTCGGTTTACTGCTCTGCCGGGCTTCCCTGCGGTCTCTGGTGCTCGGATCTTAGCCTGGTGGTAAAAGCAGTGTGAGGCTCTCCTGTGACCGTACCCGCTCCCCCAGAGGCCTTCGCAGGCGAGCTCTGGATCGCGGTGCGGAGCTCGATGCTCCCTACTGCCTGACCCGGCAGAGCGTGAAGGGGAGCTCCTGGGGCATTCCGGCGCCGGGCCTGGGAACTACCAGGGACGGCGCTGGGGCGTCCTGTGTGGAGGCTCCTCTTCACCGTGCCGTCTTTTGATACCGGACGTCCCTGCGCTTCGATTGAAGAATATAGCACTTCTTGATAAATTCCCGGAGTTTTTAGCAATTTTTAAGGAGGAGAGGAATGCCAGGGAACGAGGTCAATCTCCATGCTCCTGGAGACTGTAAGCTGGGTCCCCAGCCCAGAGTGCCGCTGAGGTATTGTCTGTGCCGGCAGCTTGCTTGGTAGCACGCTTCTTATTAGTTAAAGCGGTTAATAGTTTCGTATTGTTCATTAAGATTGCAAAGGTCAACGTGAAATCTCTTGAGAAGGATCCGGTGGCGTTACGACTGCTAGACTTCTCGTAAAGGTTGCACTCGTGTGGGACTTCTTTAAAAGAAGCCGTTTCCAGGATTCAGAAGCTTTATTGTGCGATGTGTTGAATTAAAGGCGATTGAATTTCATTTGCTAATGTAGTATTTCGGCCTGTTTTCTGGTGGCTGATGCTTTTATGTGATGACTTCGTGTTAACTGCTAGGAAGAATAATTTCCAAAAGCTTAACAACTAGTGCTGTGTGAGACTTCATTGTTTTCCTTAACAAAGTCCTTGTGGCAAGAGCATTGGCTCATCCTCGGTCTGAAACTTTGTGTCATAGCAGGAAAGGATACTTCAGTTTTCTTCTGAGGAAAATATTTGTAAGCAACCTGAAAGGAGGTCATAGCTAGGTGGGGGTTGGTCTCTTCTCCCAGACAACCTGTGACAGAACAGGACATAGTCTCAAGCTGTGCTAGGGGAGGTTTAGGCTGGATGTTGGGAAGAAGCTCCTCACAGAAAGAGAGATTGGAATGGTCTGCCCACGGAGGTGGTGGAGTCCCCATCACTGGAGGAGTTTAAAAAGAGACTGGATGGGGCGCTTGGTGCCATGGTTTAATTGATTAGATGGTCTTGGGTGATAGGTTGGACTCGATCTTGAAGGTCTTTTCCAACCTGGTTAATTCTATAGCTTAGAAGTAAATGTCTTGATTTAAGCTTCATAAAGGCATCTAAATTCTGGAGATTTTGGCTCCCAGGGAGAGTGTTGCAAATAGTTATAATGGCGAGCTGAACTTGAACGTGCCTTGGGCTCGTCATTGTCTATAAATATGCTGTAAAACATGCCTGTAACTAAGTGTATTGATATAAATTGGATTTGTAAACAAACAAAAAAGGTATTAAATTGCTTAATGGTCTTCACTATAGACATTTGCATCTGTGTTGGAGCATGTCCAGAGAAGGGCCACAAAGATGATTAAAGGGCTGGAGCACCTCCCCCGTGGGGACAGACTGAGAGAGTTGGGGCTATTCAGTCTGGAGGAGAGAAGGCTCTAAGGAGATCTTATTGTGGCCTTCCAGTATCTGAAGGGGGCCTACAAGAAAGCTGGAGAGTGACTTTTTAGGATGGTGGGTAGTGATAGGACTAGAAGGAATGGAGCAAAACAAAGTGGGTAGATTCAGATTGGATGTTAGGAAAAGGCTCTTTACTGTGAGGGTAGTGAGAGAGTGGAACAGGTTGCCCACGGAGGTGGTAGAAGCCCCATCCCTGGAAGTTATTAAGGCCAGGTTGAAGGAGGCCATGAGCAACCCTGGTCTAGTGTGAAGTCTCCATTCCCATGGCAGGGGGGTTGGAACTGGATGATCCTTGAGGTCCCTTCCAACCCTGACAATTCTGTGATTTAAATCTGCATCTTAATTAGGTTGGAGTTGTTTTGTTTGTTTGTTTGTTTTTTTAGAGAAAATACTTTGCAATTTGTTTATACTGCAGCACAAAATCACATTGGCTTATTTTTGCCACTTGGTTTGACCACAACCAAATCTAATAATACTGACAGGAAATGATGCACTCTGTCTCTACAGTGCCATATATTTCCATGGTGCTTTGCAGAGAGATGTGAAGGTATGTTCAGCTTTGCAAGGAGCTCAGAGTCGAAGGTTTCCATTCTCTCTGTATGTAAATAACTTTATATGCTTGGATAACTCCATTGCCTGAAGTGGACTGTTAAGGTGTGAAATTGCTCATGTGTGTAAATGTTTGTGAAAGAAATACTGAATAAAAAAAAGGAGTTGGACAAGAGCTGAGAGGCAGGGGGTAGGTTAACATGTCAAAAGACACTTGAACTTTTATGGGGCCTTTTCTAATAGTAGGGAGGGTCCCTGATGTGCTTTGGCAGACCTGCACAGATATAAAATAGAAACAACTTTTCAGCATTTGTTGCCACAGTTTTCTAGAGGAGGGAGGAGCATTCACTTGGATTTGCTGCACATCCTGTGTATTTTAAGGTAACAGTAACAAATTGGGGTGCTTTTTACCACTAGAGCAAGCAATGCAGAGCTGTCTGGCAGAAGGACCAAGTTAATTCTTTGAGGTTTATATGGAGGTGTTTCTAAACTTGCATCATTACACTAATTATAACCTGAAAATAGGTCCCCAAATATCTTGGATGTGAAAGCCACCAGTATAGTGGTTCTTGTCCTGTATTTTCCTTTTAGGTAACTTAGATGCTGCTTCATTTTATATCTTGTTTGTTCTTAAAAGACTCTGAAGCAGTTTAATCTGGCAAATGATAATGGATGATCTTTGTGTTACTAAAGCAGATCGTTCCCATTCAGGTAAGAGGATTTAAAGCAAAGGTCAGACTTCTGTGGTTAATCCTTTATGGCTTACTAAATAGGGAGCACCTAATCACAAAAGGTTGTGTTGGTTTGGTTTGGTTTGGTTTAGTTCCCTCAGCATCCCTCCCTTTGGAGGAAGGGGTGAAAAGCACCCTCTGTGACTGTGCTGCTGGAGCCTGTTCTATGCCTGTCTTGGGACTTCAGGCACTCAGAACTATTAGGCATCCTTTTGAGTGTAGTGTTTGGGAGGGAAGATCTTGGGGTTCTAGGATGGCCTGTTGGTTTGCCCATCTGGGATACGAATCCTTCACAATAGGGCTTCCCTGTTGGATATTAGAGGGCAGAGAATAATTTCCAGTTAAGCCTGCATGAGTAGGAATATGCAGTGTAGTTGTTGGGCAAAATGTTGTGTAACATTGAACCAGGCAAATATGAAAGCTGTGAAAATGGTCACTTGAGCAGAGGCAGAGGGCCCCGGGCTGCCGGCGGGACGCGGGAACCACGGGGGAGCGTGCCGGCTCCTGTTGCGCTCGGCACTTTCCGTCCCTCTCCGCTGCGCCAGACGACAGCTTCGGTAGTTTCCGTGACTCTTCGGCTCCAACTCGGGGGTTTCCGCGCCAGGGGCTCTCCCGGTTGTCAGGGGTAACGCAAAGCATCGCGGAGCGAGTGCGGCCTTCAGGCTTGGGGCCGCGCTCCGGGGCCGCCAGCAGGTAAGAGCGGGCGGGGAGGACTGTCCCCGCTGGGGTTGGCCCGAGCGAATGTTCCGGGAGCCCTCAGCGGCTTGGCCGGCTTCTTCTCGGCCAATCTGGGCCTGTCCTGAGAGAAGCGTCGGTCGCGGTGAGCCCGAGGCTCCGGGGCGGCCAGGCCGCTGCCTGCGGTTGCCCCGAGCTCGGGTGGGTCCGGCGGTACGCCCGGGGAGCGCGAACGCAGCGGGCGGGACCGCGCTTCCCGCGCCCGGAGCCGCAGCCCGCTTTGTGCTGGAGCGGCCGGGCCCCACGCGAGTCTCGGCCCACCGGCAGCGCTGCCCGAATCGGGCTGGGCCCCACCGGAGGGGTTTCTCACCCACTGCCCTCCATGCCGGTTCAGGGTTTAACCGGATTTTTACTATTTGTTCTTAATTCACTAATTTACTCTTAATTTCAGTAATTCAAGTGTGTTTCGTGGTTACCCATCTTTTCGTGCATCGCTCAGATTTGTATTCTAAAGGCTCTTCCTTTAAAACATTTTAAAATTCAAAAGCATTTCTTATAGGCAGAGAACCAAAAAAACACAAACCCTACGTTTTTGTATAGGGAGCTTCAGGGCTTGTCAAGGAGCCATCACAGCAATGCCTACAGAAAACTCACCCATGAGTACCCTGGTGATGGGTTTTGTGGTAAGCTGGTGGCTGGAAGTAGTTCCACAATAACAAACTTAACCTCTCTTAGATGCTGATGTTGGCATATGGAGCATAAAAGTAGCATTTTGTGAGCTATTATCGAAGACGTTATAGTATCATTACGAAAAATAATTGTTTCCTGAGCACCCTCACAATAATGAGGTTTCTCCTCGTGTTGAGGAGAATACTTCCTGTATTCCAGTCTGTATCCATTGCCCATTGTCCTATCGCACTACTGAAAAGAGCCTGACCCCTTCTTCTTGCCCCCCACCCTTCAGATACTCATAAATATCAATAAGATTCTCTCTGTCTTCTCTTTTCCACACTAATTAGCCCCAGGTCTCTCAGCCTTTCCTCATCAGACAGATGTTCAAGTCCCTTCATCATCATTGTAGCCTCTGTTGGACACTGTAATACAGCCCTATCTCTCTTCAGCTGGGGAGCCCAGAACTGGACACAATCCAGATGTGGTCTCAACAGGGCAGAGTAGAGGGGGAGAAGAACTTCCTGTGACCTGCTGGCCACACTCTTGTGAATGCACCCCAGGAGGCCATTTGCCTTCTTGGCCAGCAGGGCACATTGCAGTTCCTTGGACAACTTCTTACATATATAGTGCTTGTCTTTTCTGTATAGTGTCTGTGCCATGTATTTAAGCATAGCTGCTGGAAGTGTTTGTTCTCCCTGCACAGGTTTGCAGTTGCTATGGCTGTGTACGTGGATCATTGGACAGAACCTCCTGAGTCGGTTGCCTCCCCTTCCCGTATAGCGTGGCACCCCCTTCATCCACTCCTGGCAGTTGGTTCCATCACCACATCATCTGGGGGCTGTGTGGATATCTACCTGGAACAGGTCAACAATCAGCAATTAATCCAACAAAATGAACTTGATACCACTTTACTGACTTGAAACTTCACCTTTTTTATGTCTATATTTGCAGCCTTAGGTTCCCTCTCTCTGGGTTTTAGTTACTGTCCACATCCTGTGGCAGCTGGGACATGTCAGATTCATCAGCTACTGATTACATGCATTTTATGAAAAGGTCTTCATAACTTTAAATTCATCTTTCCATTGAAATTTAATTTTTACAGCCTTTAAGTCCTTTTTGTGGTGGTTACTGATTTGCTTTTTGCTTATAAATAAAATGGACACCACTCCTCTTTAAAAAAAAAAAACCAGAACCAACTCTTAAGTGAATAAAATGTACTAAGAAATGTAAATTAAAAAATCATTCCTCTGCCTTGAGACTGAGCTGATTTGCCAGACTCAGCTTGTTCCATCTGAGTGGGTTGTTTCCTAGCAGAGTTTCTGGCTGTGGATGGATATTTCCTTTGCATGCTCTGAAATTCACACAAGAGGCTTGTGTAGGACTTGGCTTTGCATAATTTTCAGGCAAAAAAGTGTGCTGCTGAGGGAAATGATACTACAGCTAGCTAGCAGCAGGGATACTGGCAAGGTTGAAGTCTGTTAGTCTAAGCAGCCTATGAAATATCTGCTTTTCAAAGTGTAGGATGAAAAATTGTCATCCAAATCTTGGAAATGAAAGAATGAGTGAATGGAGAGGGTAAATGATTTGCAAAGTGAACAGAACAGAATAGAATTAACCAGGTTGGAAAAGACCTTTGAGATCATCGAGTCCAACCTATCACCCAACACCATCGAATCAACTAAACCATGGCACCAAGAACCCCATCCAGTCTCTTCCTAAACACATCCAGGGATGGGGACTCCACCACCTCCCTGGGCAGCACATTCCGATGGCCAATCTCTCTTGCTGGGAAGAATTTCTTCCTAACATCCAGCCTAAACCTCCCCTAGCACAGCTTGAGACTGTGTCCTCTTGTTCTGGATTCAAAGGAAGGTCTACCCTGCTGTTTGAGCATTAGCTTATTCTGTGTCCTCCATGAGGACCCTTAGTCTTTTGCAAGAGTTGGTTTGTTTGTAAGGTGTTTTTGTTGTTGGGGTTTTTTTTTTGCCTTGAAATGTGCTTGGAGTCATCTTATCTTTTCTACAGGAGTAAAGGCTTTGATAGCCAGCAAGAGCTGCTCTTGTGTGCTGCAGCCTGGAAGAGCAGAACGAGGCAGTAACTTGACGCTGCTTTGTTGTCATTAGCAGTTTCCAAGTGGATATGCTGCGTGTTGTAATGTGTTTTTATGTCTGTGAAATACCTTGAAGAGAATTTGTATGGCCACTTCATGTCTCTTGCAGGAAGCTCTCGATCCCCAATCCTTTGTCACAGAAGAATATCTTGTTGATTGGGAAGTGAGTCTGAAGCTTTAGCCGCACCCTTTCCCTGAGGGTTGTGCTTTATTTCCATTTGCAGGGAGAACATGTGTCAGATACACACGTTGAGAGAAGCTTTCATGTCACATCGCTTTCCTGGCACCCTTCCAGACCCATCCTTGCAGCAGGCTGGGAGACAGGAGAAGTTGTGATACTTAACAAACAAGACAAGGAGCTGCACACTGTACCACTGAATCATGATGCCAAAATTACGGTCCTGGACTGGAGTACAAATGGTTCCAGCCTCGTATCTGGTGATAGGGTGAGTGGTTGGAATGACAAACATGTGGAACCTGCTGTTGCAAGCTTTCTGATGGTACAAATGAAAAGGTTGGGGTGTCCCTCAGAACTGAGTTTGCCACTGGGTATTCTGGGTACAGGATGGGATGGCTAGAACAGGAGGGAAAGGATGTCAGAATGCAGTGAGTGAACTGTTGCCTTTTTCTAGCACGGCGTCCTGGTGCTCTGGAGGATGGACCAGCGAGGCAGAGTGCAAGGTCCTGCCCTGCTGAAGCAGGAGTTTGGAAAAGGTCTCTCTCATTGTGTCTTTCGACCACCCCCTCCTGGCGAGTAAGTACTGGCCCCTGGCACAGCACTGGCAAGCCAGGGCTTTCTCTTGTTCCACAGAGATGATCCTGCTTGCAGACAAGCCTTTTAGAAACAGATATAAAGAAGTTGTTCTCCTAACTGTCCTTTATGTCCATGTTCTTCTCTCACTCCAGTAGCTGGCTGTTTGTGTCCCATGTGCAGCCACGGATCTTTTCCATTTGTTTGTACTGTTCTCTCTGTTGCTGTTGACTCTTTGTCTTTGAATTCCTGTAATTAGCAGTGATTAGGAAAAGCAGAAAGCATGCTGAAAACACAATTGCCCATTAAATTAAAAGTCAGTTCTTAAACATTATTTCTTTCCTTTCCAAGTAAGAACTAGGAAACAGCCACTTCAATTTCACATCTCTGCAAAAATAATGGTGTTTATGGGGAAAATGTGAAACAAGGCAAATGAAAACTAGTATTAACGTTTTGCTTTGTCTTTTTGAGCTTGTCCTTTCTCACTCATTGTGTGAAATGTCTTTATTCTCTTTTTATAATGTGTTTGAATAACTACTCACCATTCTTTGAGATGGAAAGTGCTCTCTTTAGATATGGAATTGGAAATCAAGTGTCTTTGTTTTCAGGGACTTTGTACAGCTGGCAAAAGCAGCTGTGAGTGGGGATGAGAAGGCCTTGGATATGTTTAACTGGAGAAAAGCTGGATCAGGAGCACCTGTGAAAATGGGACTCCAGGAGAGGGTCTCCTTCTTTATCACTTTGACAGATGGTAAGAGCTGAACTACTTTCCTTGATGCTTCAAAACAGCTCAGTGCACAATAGCCCTGATTCCATGTATCCAACACATAGAGTATCCCCATATACCCATCATATTCATATATCCAACAGGATAGAATATTCATAGGAGTTGAAGAATGTTTGGTAAGAAGGAGTGAGTAAAATTATTAAAAGCCTCCAAGGGGGCACCACAGGTATTGCATTACTCAGGTTCCTGAAGGGGTGAGTGTAAGGAGTTATTTCTAACACTAAAGTTAGAAGTTGGCAGCTTTTGGTGCAAAGCTTCAAAATAACACATGGGTCGTGGCTGTTTTGTTCATGTTGGGCTTTTTCTTGGTGTTTGGGTTTTTATTGTGTGTGTGGTTTTTCTAGAGATAGACAAAGTCTGCTAGAACATACCTTTGAAAATCAATTATTAATTTTCCCACTTTTTTTCCTCGCTCTTTGAAATGATGCTTTGGCCTAAGGAAGAAGAAAAAGTCTGAGTCTCTGTTTCGTTTGTTTTCTTCCCTGTCATTTGTCTTTTCTCATTCTGGGTACTGGTCTGCTCTGAGCATTGTCTTCCTAGCCCTGTTTTGATGCCTTCTGTCTCACTGACCTATCTCTTTGGACTGGAGGCAGGATGTGGGTTACAAGTATTGTACTGAGTGTTTCTGCTAGGTGATTCGAGTGTGTAATCCTCTCAGGTGTTAACTACTCCAAACTCCACCTAAGTTACACTAGTTCTGCAGCTCCATTACAGTTTGAGTCAGTTTACACTCTCAAGAATGAAATCCATCATCTCTATCAGTATAACGCAGGAGTGACACTGTTCTGCTGCAGAACAGTGAGCTGTACCTTCATTTGGTTTTTGAATTTCAAGCCACTTGACTAGATACAAGCCATTTAAATGGAAAAGAGAGGGAGCACTTAAATGTGCGAGGAGAGAATCTGTGAGTAGCTGTGCCTGGCTCTCAGAGCAGCTGTTGTGGTGGTGCACAGCTCCATCTAGGGCTAGGATCTGTCTCCTGCAGGTGGCTATCCACATTATGTTTCTTGCACTTCCTTCGAACTTCACAGATTGCATTGGGTTGGAAGGGACCCTCAAAGGTCGTCTTGTCCAACCCCCCCTGCAGTCAGCAGGGACACTTCCAACTAAGGTCAGGCTGTCCATGGCCACATCAAGTCTGACCTTGAATCTCTCCAGGAACAGGGATTCAACCACATCCCTGGGAAACCTGTTCCAGTATCTTGCCACTCTCATTGTGAAGATCTTCCTCCTGCTATCCAACCTAAATCTATCCTGCTCTGATTTCAAAACGTTGTCTTATCACCAGAAACCCTTCCCAGTCCCTCCCCAGCCTTTCTGTAGGCCCCCTTCAGATACTGAAATACAGCTCTAAGGTCTCTGAAGCCTTCTGTCTTCCAGGCTGAACAGCCCCAGCTCCCTCAGCCTGTCCCCACAGCAGAGGTACTCCAGCCCTCTGATCATCTTTGTGCCTTCTCCAGATGTACACAATCTCATCATTCCCCAGCCTGGATTGCTATTGAGGGTTACCCTCAGCTAGGTGTAGGACCTTGCACTTTGCTTCATTGAACCTCATGATATTCTCCTCAGTCCGCCTCTCCAGGCTGTCCAGGTCCTTTAGGACTGATCCTATCTTTCAGTCTAGGCTGATTTGGGCATATCTATTTTGAACCTAGTTCTTAATCTCGTTAGTGATGTGTCAGAGCTTCAGAATCAGTTAATGTTTTCATAATGCTTAAATATGAACTGTAATTTTAAGTTGGAATTCTCAGCCCAAACTTGTTTCATAAAAATGAATGAGGAACTTGAGGAATGTTTTATTTAACTGTAAACTTAAAAACTATGCCTTGGTTGTATGTACTACAGGTTCTGTGCATTATGTGAATGAGAAAGGGAAGATAAAGCATGTGCTGTCCACAGACAGTCAAGTCCAAAAACTTCTGTTCATGGAGAAAAGAGATCTTTTAGTTGTAATAACAGAGACTCTGCAGTTGTCTCTGCATGCAGTTACCCTTGAGGGAGAGGCAGAAGAGCTCATGAAGGTAAGAGTCAGAACACAGAGTGAAGTTTCAGTGTTTAATCTTTAGAAGTATTTGTTAGGGTTTTTTTAATAATTACTTACTTTGCTTGCAACTCTCATGTGTGTTTCCCAGATAATGCCTTGATGAGCAAATGCTGAGCTTGGAATAGATGGTTTTCATCTTGCTTTCCTCTTTTCTTCCTTATTTTCTGTTGTTCTGACCCTGTGCTATCCATTTTACACTTCATTTGCCTTGCCTTACTGAATTAGAGAAGGATTGAGAATTCCAGTATAATGAAATACTTGTTAAAATGTCTTGTGGATAAACAGCTGATAACCCCCATCCTTGATTTTTATTAGCATCAGTCCCTCTGAGCTGTTTTGTCTTTCAGATCTGTAGGAGCAGTACCTGCTCCTGGTGGTAGTGTCTTTGCCTGCAAATCTGAGAGCTGGTTTAGTTCTCACATTCTGAAAGTGCTCCTCACACCTGCAAAGGCTAGAAAGGTTTTTAAGGAATAGCAACCCATAAGTCACGAATCACAAATGATAACAAAGTGACCCAAAAGATACTGTGCAGGAACAAACCCCAAAATGACCTCATCCAAGAAGTTATAATTAGCTAGGTTAAGTAAAATAATGTGCTCTTGGAGAATGCTGCTTGCAGGGTGGAACCCAAATCTTTGTTTTCCTCTGAGATACTCTTTCTAAGACAGGAGAAGGCTGAGCAGGAGTGCTCTGAGCAGCCTGATCTAGTGTGAGGTGTCCCTGTCCATGGCAGGGAGGTTGGAACTAGATGATCCTTGAGGTCCCTTCCAACCCTGACAACTCTGATTCTATGATTGCTTACTTTTGACTAGAGCAACATTTGGTATTTCACGTTTCCAAGCAATCTATCAAATTCTAAGGGAAAGCCTAGTATAAGAGGGGAAAAAACCTCTGCTTCTTACCTACTTAATTAGCCCACTACAGGGTTTCTTTTGTTAAATTTATTACAGGGTTTCTTTTGTTAAATTTATACATAATCTCCTTCATGGATTTGGTAGTGATCACTGTCTGAAAGAAACTATTGGTCTGTCTGATGTGACAGACAGGTCTAGTTATTCTTATAGTTTAACTTTTTGGCCAACTTAGGCAATTCAGATGCTTACTGTTTTGGTTTTGTTTTTTTTTAATGTGTTCCTCCTATGTCCTGTAAATGAATTTCTTTACTTCTGGATCACAGGTGAAGTTGAGTGGGAAGACAGGTCACTGTGCAGACATCATTTTAATAGACCATAGCCTCATCGTTACAGCACTAGGCGAGGCAGTCCTCAGGTAAGGATCCTGTTTTCAAGCTGTTCTGGCTGCCTGTGAGAGAAGTGTTAGCTGAAAGGTTTATGGTCTGCAAGGCACTGAATGTTGCACTGAACTGGAGGTTTTTAAAGCAATAATGAAAAAAACTCCCCAGATTTTCTGATTTTTATTGAAATGAGTAGAGGAATGAATCAAGAAGTCTGCTTCCTTGCAGGCAGAAATGAATTCTTGGTATATTGTGTTTTGTCAGGCAGTGCTGCCCAAACCTGCTGGTTTCTGCATGCTGTTACTGGTTTCTTCTGAGAATGCATCCATGTGGCATTTTTACCTGAAACAGCCACTTTGCTGTTCTTTCCATTGTTGCCTGATTCTTAGGGTAGTCCTGGTATCAGCAATAGGGGAAAAAAGAAGTGCTTGCTTTTCAGAATGTTTCTCTGTTACTGTAATACAAGACAAGTATTTTGCTTACTTCTAGCCCTACTTCTTTAAATCAAGTCTGTTACTTTGCCATACTGCTATGGTACCAGGCTCTGTAGTTTTTACCTTTTTGCATCTTTTTCCCCTGTCTTTACTATGACTTGCTCTACCTGTTTAACTTTTTTGGGGGGTGGAGGTTCCATTCATATTCCATTGCCATCAGTGGCTCACTTTCTGGAGGATATCAAAGACCAGCAATGAAGAAGGCATATGTTTAATGAAAATGTTTTGATCTGGAAAATGCTTCTGGAATCCAAAAGACTACTGGTTAACCAAGGAACTTTCTTAAAACAGAGGAGGAAGTATAAGAAGGGAGGAGGAAAAATGCAACTAGAGCTCCAATTGTTTTCTCAAAGCTGGTTTTGCCTCTGACTGATTTGTTGATAAGAGAATATCAAAAAACATGCTGCAGATTGAAATGCCAAAGAAAAAGGAAGGAGGTGGTTAAGAAATTGACATTCCAGGGGCAGCTGCTGGCAATTTTAATTTAAAAAAAATTGAGTGATCCAGACATTATGGAAATAGGAAATCAATGCTGAGTACAGCATCCTACTGACTGTGTTTAGCAAGGCACGTGGAAGGCAAAGCGTTGTTAACACTCTTGTTTTGTGTGCCTTAGGTTCTGGGATTTGGAGCGGGATGAGAACTATGTGCTCTCTCCAGATGTGCAGTTTGGCTTTGAGGCAGGAGAATGCATTAACTGTGTTTCATACTGCAGTGCTAGAGGTGAGAGATAACACAGCAGCTGTGAGCTCTGGGTCTTCAACCTTGTCACACCTCAGCCTTCAGTATCCTGTAGTCAGTTCAGTGTATTTGTCTTGTTAGTAAGGGTTTCAGTAACAGCATGTGATGTAGAAGTTGCAGTCAGGAGTGTGCTTCTGAAGGTGCACTGAGACCAGACTCGCCACGCTTGGTCTCACTGTGAAGTTGTCTCATTGCATGCAACCTGGATTCCTTTTGATGGCCCTGAACTGGTACAAGTACTCCTGGAGTACACCTAATGCTCGCCACTGAGAGTCTACAAGCCCACACCAGAGCTGATGCAAAGTAGAACTAATCAAGCATGTGTAGTGTGCACATCAGGTCCTTAGAACTGATGCTTTCTACAGAACTACTTCTATATGTGTAATGCTTTAGTGCAAGGAGGTTCAAGTCAATCCATGACAGTGACACCATGGGTAGGCACAGCTGGTCTGCTAGAACAGCTCTCAATGGTGACTTGCCCATGGTGACTACAAGACCAGCTATTCAAAAGTAAATGGTTAAAATGAAATCCTTGTCTGATAAATGTAAAAGATCACTTCATCTGGTAGCTTAGTACATGGGCCTTGCCCCCTGAAACTTCTGCCACTTTTCCCCCAGAAAGTGTCTGCAGTTCAGGACTAGAATGCTGGTCTGCAGGAAGGCAAAGAAATGGATGCTGTAGGCAAAGGCTTTTCAGTACCTCAGAACCAGAGCTAGACTTGCTGCTTTGTGGGTTTGTTTTTCTCGAGTATAAGATATGAAATGCCTGAAAGGTTTGTGAATGGCAGGTCTTCTAGCAGCTGGTACCAACAAAGGGAGAATAGCTATGTGGAGGAAAGCAGCAGGATCCGCTCAGAGTGTACGGGCGTTGGAGGGCAAGGAGAAGTGGAGGCTCCAGGCACCTACAGAACTTGAAGGAAATATCACTCAGATAAAGGTAAGACCTGAAAGAGTCGTCTTACATGTTGGTAGGACTTCACACACATCAGAGGAGGAGATGGTCTTTATGAAACAGGCGACTGTGGTCACTATTATGGAGGAGCCCTGGTCATTGGCTGTAGCTGCTTTTAGGTAGTAGGGCTCTGCATATGTATAAAAATGTTTATTCTGTTCTCCCCCTTGTCATCTGTCCTGGGACATTGCTGGGACTGTTTCTGCTCTGAGATGAAATTGTTGTGGTTTGTTCTCTTATTATTTTTTGGTTCTGCTCTTCCTGTTGTGTGCAGTGGGGCTCCCGAAAAAACCTGCTGGCAGCAAACAACATCAGCTCTGTGGTGATCCTCAGCGAGCAGGCCATGTTGTCTCACTTTCATCAGCAAGTGGCTGTGGTACAGGTGTCTCCCAACCTGTTCAACGTGACCACCTTCAGCACTGGAACCACGCACAGCCTCCACATTGATATGAAAGCTAACGGAGTCTTCGCTACTAAGGTTAATTGGGGGGGTGGCTTAATTGATTTGCTTCGTTGTTAGGTTTATGGAGACCAAACTGAAAGTCTTTAATATAAACCTGCTTTGATGCTCAATTTACTGTATAATGGACACTTTGTTATGATGCTGTGGCAGAGCTGATTTTCAGATAGCACAGTCACTCTAACTCTCTGGGTGCTGACCACGGAACTTGAGAGTTACCAGAAGCCTTCCAAGGCAACATGCAGAGGAACTAATGAATAGTGGCTCTTATGGGGAAGGTCTTGCTGTGTTAGTGCATGAATTCCTGCATGATTCCAAAAGAAACTGAAGGTACATATATTCTTTTGCTTTTTCTTTTTTTTTGGTTGGATTAGGATGCTGTGGTAGTCTGGAATGGGAAGCAAGTTACTGTCTTTGAACATTCAGGAGATAACTTCATAAGTGCAGGTAGGACTTGGAACACTGAGTGGGGTTGCAGTGGTTCTCCTTCAAAGTTAACACCTGCTTTTCATTTGTGGTGGATGAATGGCACTTCCAGAGAAGGGCCATGAGGATGAGCAGAGGGCTGGAGCACCTCTCCTGTGGGGACAGACTGAAAGAGTTGGGGCTGTTCAGGCTGGAGGAGAGAAGGCTCCAAGGAGATCTTATTGTGGCCTTCCAGTATCTGAAGGGGGCCTACAAGAAAGCTGGAGAGTGACTTTTTAGGATGGTGGGTAGTGATAGGACTAGGGGGAATGGAATGAAGCTGGAGATGGGGAGATTCAGGCTGGATGTGAGGAGGAAGTTCTGCACCATGAGAGTGGTGGAATGGGTTGTCCAGGGAGGTGGTTGAGGCCCCATCCCTGGAGGTGTTTAAGATGAGGCTGGATGAGGCTCTGGCCAGCCTGATCTAGTGTGAGGTGTCTCTGCCCATGGCAAGGGGGTTGGAACTAGATGATCCTTGTGGTCCCTTCCAACCCTGACTGATTCTATGATTAATGGCCCTGGTGGTCTCAGGTTGATGGTTGGACTCGATGACCTTAGAGGTCTTTTCTAACCCAAACAGTTCTGTGATTCTGTGATAGCTGACAGACTGTAACCACAAGTGCAAAGTGGAAAACATTATTAACAGTCTTCATATTCCCATTTTTGCAGAACAGAGAGGTTAGGACCTAAAAATCAGCACCAGAAACAGAACTCAAATACCAGCTCCTGCGCCTGTGCTTTGTTCACTGAATATATTCCACTAAGACTCCAGAGAATCATGGGATGCTAGGGGTTGGAAGGGATTGGTGTAAGAGAGTGCAAATGGATTGCTCTGGATTGCTTTGTTGCTGGGTGTGGTGGTGGTGGTATTTTGTTTGGGTGTTTTTTAACCTTTTAAAACCTCTGTCTGTTGTAGTGATAGTTTTCTTGTGATTGTTCCAGGCTCTTTTCTTTGTGACTCTCCAGTTCTGGCCATGCACGGAGACAGTCTGTACACAGTTGAGCCATATCGGGTCCAGGTCCGCACCTGGCAGGTAAGGGCTGATGAAGTCATGAAGGAATGAATATGTCACATTGGTTTCAAAGATTGGTGTTAACAGCTTCAGTGGGTGTTCTATAAATCTATTAACTCTGCCTGTGTCCTCTTTCAGCAGGAAGACATTTTGTGTTCTTTACAATGCACTTTAAATGCTGCTGCACTGTGACTAGGAAGTGTTTGTGAAAGAACACAGGGTCAGGCTTTAAGAGGATCAAAACTGCATGCAGGTTGAATGTGTACCTTATTGGCAGGAGAATGAACATATTGATTGTTCTTACAAGATAATGAAAAATATCCCCTGCACATTCTGTATTCCTGCAAAATCTTTTGCTTAAACTCTGTAGTCTTTGCTAGTGCGTGAGGACCAAAAAGAGCAATCTGATTGTCAGAGTTCTGAGATACATGACTGATTTAAGAAATAAACACTAAGTAGTCAAGAACAGGGGAAATATCTCACAATAAGGACTGATTTAAGTAATATATATATATATATATATATTGCAACTCTAAAGAAATCATAGAATTGTTTGGGTTGGAAAAGGTCTCCAAGATCATTGAGTCCAGCCATCAACCCAACACCACCATGGCCATTAAACCATATCCCAAAGTGCCATGGGCACACATTTCTTGAACATCTCCAGGGGTGGTGATGCCACCACCTTGCTGGGCAGCCTGTTCCAATCCCTGACCACTCTTGCAGAAAAGAAATTTTTCCTCATCTCCAGCCTAAACCTTCCCTGGCACAATTTCAGGTCATTTCTTCTCCTTCTATCACCTGATACCAGGGGGAAGAGACCAACCCTCACCTGGCTCTAATCTCCTTTCAGGGAGTTGAGGAGGCTGAGGAAAGACCTCACTGCTCTCTACTTCTCCAGACTAAACCCCACCAGTTTCCTCAGCTGCTCCTTACCAGCCCTCCTCTCCAGATCCTTCACCAGCTGCTTTGCTCTTCTCTGTACTTGCTCCAGCCCCTCAATGCCCTCCTCCTTAAGGACCTTCAGAGGCTTCTATTTCTGTATCACACAGAAAAATGGCATATTGAAGAACAAATTGTTGCAGAAGACTGCCTCTTAATGTTGACACTTTTGGCAGCTGTGCACCCCTTTTTCAACCTGAAACACTGATTGCATTGGAAGCAGCCATGTGTGTTTAGCTCCTCTCAGGCTGATTCGTCTAACAGAAGTTCAGCCATTAGTTACTTCACTCAGTGACAAAATAAGTCCCTTCTAGTTGAACCCTGAATATGCAGACTGGGAGCTCCATGTTTCTTCTCAGGGCACAGTGAAGCAGCTGCTGGTGTTCTCTGAAGCAGAAGGCAATCCTTGCCTCTTGGATGTCTGTGGAAATTTCCTGGCTGTGGGAACGGATTTGGCTCACTTCAAGATCTTTGATCTCTCTCGCAGGTATTGATAAGCCTTTCAGAAACGTGTGTTCATAACTGAGGGCATATTTCTGGGGGGTGGATCTTGAGCTGGTTATGATCTGAAGAAAAGTGAGAGCTCCTGTGAATCTTGAGGCAGCACAGGCAGCCTGTGTGAGCCAATGGCCTATCCCTAAGGCAAGGGATATGGAGTTGTTAGATAAATCATGGGACAAGGAGCAGCTTTTAAAAGAGGATATTGTGGGGGATATTTGTGTGCCTTTGAATGTGACTGGAGAATTTATGGAAGGTCAAGACAAGAATGTCACATATTTTTGCTGGTGACTTGAACAAGATCTTCATCTCAGACGAGTTGAAATAAAGAAAGGAAAATGCTAGGTCATGTTTGGGGCAGTAGTGCCTTAGAAATGGGTTGTTTGTAAAAGCCTTACCCACAGTCTGAAAAATTATTTTTGCTAATAGGTATTGCCAGTTGCTTGCCACCATGTGATTTAAGTTTGTTCCTTTTCACAGGGAGGCAAAAGTGCACTGCAACAGCAGGAATTTCTCAGAGCTGTTCCCAGGCCTTGGAGGCATTGCGTCTGTCAAGTGCAATGTTAATGGCAATAAAGTCAGCATCCTTGTCAGCAAGGTGAGGCACAGCCTTTGCTTACTGCCCTACGACCTGACCATCACTTCACAGGCTTGGTGTAGGTCAAGAAGCTTACTCAAGACACAAGATTCGCTTCTCAGAAATAAACCTCCATGTTCAATGCAGTGTATTTGGCCTTGACACATCATGTTCAAGCACGTAGCTGAACACCAAAATTAAGCTGTGTTAAGGCTTTGTGTACATTTTGTGAGGGGAACAACCAAAAATGAGGCAATATTTTAGTGAGGAAAGCTACTTGGTAGCATTTCTAAAAACTCTAAGGCTAACTTGCTAGTGTAGAAAAACAGCAAAAGATGTTTCTTCCAAAGGATGTACTTCTGTGATCACCAGTGAACAGAACTGGATGCATTGGATGAGATGAAGACACCTTTCCTTTTGCCTGTGTGCTTCTGCAATTTTTGTTTTCCCTTCTTGTAGGCTGATGGAAACCTTGATTCCAAGATCTGTTTCTATGATGTTGAAATGGACAAAGCTGCACTCTTTGATTTCAAGGCTGACCAGGGAAATGGTAGAGAGAAACTTTCTTCTGGACAATGCATTGACAAGTAAGAATCTTTGATTTCAAGGAGTGTTACTTGGATTTAGTATAGGAATCTGCCCTATGAAGATAAGCAAGACCTTGATGCTGGCATTCCTCTGTCTTTGTGTAGGAGCTTGTATCAACCTGATTATTTTACTTCTAAAGGATTAATTAAAACTGGTGCATTGTATATACAGCAGCCTGCATCCCTCTTCCAACATGTGAACTAGGAAGTGTCAAATAAAGGTATTAGAGAGCAAGCTCAGAATAAACAGGAGAAGGCAGTTCTTCAGACAGCACAGAGCTGAGCCAAAGGAAGTTAGAGATGATAAAGGAAAGGTTCATGAGGGTATTGGACAAATTCCTAGAAGAGAAATGCAGTGAGAGTTACAGGATATATGGAAGCCATCTCTGGCTCAGGAGGTGTCCAAGAGGAGACCTGGCTGTTTAGAGAGGATGTGTGGAGGTATTATATGACTGGAATCAGGATCCAGATCTTCAAGGAAAGCCTTGCAAAGTTCCTCTTCCATATGGATTTACAGGTTAGGAATTGAAAAGAGGACATTTGGAAGCTCATCCTACAAAAAAAATTGGTTTTCAAATCTAGTACAGGATGCTTTTGTATGGATAAAACCAAATGTGATTCCTGGTTAGAACTGACAGCTTTGTATGCATACCAACTGTTCTGCAGTGAATACAGTAGAAATGCCAGCAGCAAGACAGCAAAAGCACTGAACTAGTAATTCTGAATGGAAGTGCAGTGGAATGTTATGGGACCAGTTCTCATCTGGCTTTACAATAATTTTTCTGAATGCCTTTCTTGAGACAAAACAGTGTGATAGGAGAAGGTGGTTTGCTTTTATAGCACCTATCTGCTACAGGCAAAACAAATACTTATTCTCCTTGTCAGTGAAAGCCAGGAGAAACTGCCCAGCTCATCAGGAGTTAAGGACAGTGCAAATTTGGGGCTTTATGCCTTGATCAGGTATGCAAACAGCATGATGAGCAGTGAGGAAGTTGTTTTCATGTGCAGTATGTTGTGTAGCCCAACAGAGGCCCCCAGAAGCTGGTAATGCTCTCTCACTGATGTGTAAATGCTGGATGGGAGGGTGGTGAAGCCATTTATCTGTGACTCAGTTTAGAGTTCCCCAAAGCTGGAATGAATAGTTTCTCTCTCTCCTCCTGAGGCAGCATCTAAACAGTGTTTATGCAAAAAAAAGAGAAATTGCACTGTTTTCCAGGCTGTGAGTAATTTAGCTTGAATTCAGTGGCATGAGTAGATGCTGTGTATTTCTGCATCCCTTTGAGCCTCTCCCTTAATCTGCCTTCCTGCCCTGCTCCTGTTCTTTCCACCTTCAGGGATGACAGCTAATGAGAAAAGGATGTTAATAATAACTTTAGTTTCCTCTCTTTTCTTAACAAAAAATATCTGTTCAGATTCAGTATTGTTTCAAAAGAATCCTAAGCCTAAAGCAGTCTAATTCTAATTCTGTATGGCTGCAGTCTTAACTTGCCTGGCACTGAAGCATCCAAATGCCTGAAAGAAGCAGGTAGCTGTGTCTTGCTTGAACTGAGTTCCCAGGCTGCAGGGCCTGTGCTGAATGTGCTGTTTCACAGGGCCTTGTAGTTCCCCATCCACAGCATCATGTTCCAGTAGAGTACTGAGGAAAGGAGCCTGTGGCATACCTAGAGCCTGCAGTCCCCATGCTGCAGCACCCCCAGCACTGAGGAATTCAGCAGTTCAAAGCATCGGTCATGCTGCATGTCCAGGTCTGCTGAACTCTCAGCAGAGAGAGATCTGTTGCCTGAAATTATAAACTAATTCCTTGTGTTATTTTCCCAAGAGTTGAATCACAAATCTGTAGTTGGGATTTCCTGTGATTGCTGCTTATCTTGATTGGAATGTGAGACACATGCTAGAAACTCTCTTTACTGCTCATTTAAAGGTACATCAGTGTACCCAACTATCTTTATCCTGGCAGAGCTGGCAGTAACACCTTGGGGCAGGTTGTAAAGCCCATAAGAAAGTAGAGCTGAGGTAGTCCTCATGTGACAATTCCTCCCTTGGTAGCATGTGCCAAGATCCATCGTTTGAAGGCTGTTCCAGTATTTCTGGGTTAATCTCATCATCTCAGGGGAGTATGGATGAGTAGTTGTATTTTGTGACAGCACCAGCTTTCTTCTGCTGAAATGCTTTACCTCCTCCAGCCATGATTAGTGTATAGGAAGCAAAGTGAAAGTGACATTGCCATGTGTGTGGTGGCAGGAGGGAGGAAGATGTGTGTGGTTGATATCACAATGCAGAGGTGCTGGTATAGAGAACTGAGCATCTGAAAATCACCACTGAGATTTTTTTACACTCATGCACTGGGTAGGCTGGGATTGTTTTGTCTCCCTTTCTACAGCTTTTTTTCCCCTCTCTTTTGTTAGGTCTGTTGTGAAGTATCCGGAGTTGCACAGTCACATCCCTGCTTGCCACTTCTGGGACCAGACTGAACCAAGGCTTTTTGTATGTGAAGCAGTTCTTGAAACAGGCCTACAACCTCCAGATGAGAAGAGAAACCAGCCTGAGGGCACAGTATGGTCTCTTTTTTTGTTGTTTTACGTGGGGCTCTCTAGCCAAGTAATAAATCATTGGCCCTTCATTAAGGGCACGGGAGTAGGTAGTATGCATTGCCTTGTATGAAAATGAGGAGTGAAATGTTGTTTCTGGTGTCTGTGGCTTGAGAGTCACTGCATTAGCATTTTGTTCAAGCCCTAGCTTGAATACAGTGACAAAGAAAAAGAGGAGATTTCTTAATCTATGCTAGAATTTCAAGGACCATCATAATGTAGCACCAGAACAAGTGGACACAGTCTTAGGCTGTGCCAGGGGAAGTTTAGGCTCAAGGTGAGGAGAAAGTTCTTCCCAGAGAGAGTTGTTGGCCATTGGAATGTGCTGCCCAGGGAGGTGGTGGAGTCACCATCCCTGGCGGTGTTCAAGAGGGGATTGGATGTGGCATTGGTGTCATGGTTTAGTGGTCATGAGGTCTGTGGTGATAGGTTGGACTTGATGATCCTTGAGGTCTTTTCCAACCTTATTGTTTCTATGATTCTAGTAAAGGCTCTTTCAGCTAGAGATAGGAAGCTCTTTGTTTCTTCTGTTGGTTGAAATGACTTTGGGAGAATCATAGGATAATCAAGATAGAAAGGGGGAATGGATTAGGGATATCTCAAAAGACCTTGCTAGGGTCTTCTAGAAAGAAAACCCAAAGAACACTTCAACCTCTCATTCTAAATGTAAACAAATAAAAATACTTGGCTTCTACATAGAGATGGAAAATAAAAAGATATCAAAGGAGAGCAACTTACTTTTTGGCCTTTATTCAACAGAAGGTTTAACTGTGTGCTTATCCTGTAAGAAATGAGAGGTCTGGTTAGCTTGAGTTGGAAATAATTGCTTCATTTTGACTTGGAGACTCCACAGCCTCTCTGGACAGCGTGCCCCAGGGTTCTGTCACCCTTACAATGAAATTATAAGAGAAATACTAGAGTATATAAAAAGAAATAACTGTTGAAAACAATTGAGAGTATTTTTTTCCACCTGAGTCAGGTGTGTGCCAGGGACTTCCCTCTGTATGGTTGGTGATTGCTGGCTGCTGAGAGGCAGAGGTGGAGCCCCCTTTGCAGTAGGAACACAGCCCGCAACATTGGATGGGTTGTTGGCTACTTACTGTAGGGAGGAAGCGTGCGGCTTTGCCCTCTCCAGCAGCTGTGTGTGAGTGTCTGTGTCATGTTATTTTCAAGGGAAGGTTCTGCCAAATGAATGTGGAAAATAAAAACAAAATGAAAGAAGGATATTGCAGCATAAAACCAAAACAATGCTTTACTTCCTTTTCCAGGTGGATGTTTGGATTATATCATTCTTCAATACTGAAGAGCATGGCCTTTTGCTTCAGGACAGCTTTCCATTGCCTTCATCCTATCAGGTTCTTCTGGGTGTAGAGGTACCACATTTTTACTTTGCAAAAAAGGTGAGGAAATGTTCTTAGAATTCTTTCTCATCCCTTAAGTTCAGACTTTTTGCCATTCAGGGATCTAATTTAACCAAACTGAGTTTTCAGTGAGCAGAGCAATGCCAAGGGCAGTTGTTGCATCACGTGCAGAGATGACATAAAGATAATTCTAATGTGGGGGTACTTGGGAGGATTGTGGAGGTTGTACTGCAGTGGCTTTTCATGGGCATTGTAAAATGGATGTGGCATAAAAGCACAGGCTACAGAGGGGATGCAACTGAAAAAGGATGTGAAGAAGATCCTTTTTCTACTTTGTGTAGCCATCGTGCCTTATTACAAGTATGGAGGGAGTGTGTGTCAATTTCATGAAGGCTGTAAGAGGGGATATTTCCTATTAGCTTCAGCAGCCCAATTCCTTGTTGGAATGAAGCTTAAACCCCACAGAGAGCAGGAGCTCTCACTTTGCTGTATCAAGCAAATGCCTGTGTGCTACAAGCTTTACCTTCTTAAACTTGAATAGGTATCCAAAATCGTTGGCAGCTTAGATAAAGAATTCTTTGCATCCTGTAGGAAATGAAGGCTGTTTACACTTCCCTCCCCATCATGCCTCATGCTGTTTTACTTTGATATTATGTCTCTATTTTCCTTTTTGCTTTTAAACTGTGTATGGATGCTTGCTGCCATTAGTTGCTTTTTCGGAGGGGATGTGTCTATGCTCCTGTAAGTATCTGCATTATTTTGTTCCTCTTCCTTCATTCTCTCCTTTTCTCTCATCTGTGTTCATTTTCTGCCCTTGGCAGGTTACTCTTAACCACTAGATACTTGTTGGATAATAATTCACTTTGAGAAGGTGGTTTAATATCTGAACAGTCTCTGCCTTGAATGTAGCAAATTGAGCTGGTGCAGCAAGTCTGTTTTGACCAGGTTTCATTCCCGGATTTCTACTTTCTCATTAGAATGTCTTTTCTGCCCTGGGTCCATAAATGCCCCAAGCTGTATTCAAAAGCATTTGCACTTGAGGTCTCTTTATTGTATCAAATAGAATAGTATCACAGTCACTTTTTAAATTGCTTTCTATAGCTTTACTATTGAATTACCTCATCTTACTGTGCAGCAAGGGTGTATGAAATCCTGGTGTCCTTCATGACTCAGATGATCCTCTACTCTGTTTTGCTTGTGCAAGTTCCCTTGCTGTACTGTAGACAGATCATCTGCTATTGATGGTTGACTTTATTCTTTTTCTGAATAATGGGTAAATGACTTTGAGTTGCTTTTCAGTGACTGGTGAAAGTATCACTGAACCTCCACTAGCTCCAGAACTGCCCATTGCATGGGAAGAGTTTGAATCTGAGCTTTGGTATTCATAAGCTTGATGTAAAGGCAGGAATAAAAGGATTGGGTCTATGCAGTTAATTTTCAGAACAGCAGACTCCTCTCTTTGAGAAGAGACTAACCATAGCGAAACCTCCAGAAATCTGTGGACCTAACATGATAGCTGCTATTGCAGTCAAAATTATGTAATAAATATATATTTTACACTTAAATAATATAAATCAGTAATAATTACAACTCCAGTCAATGGAGGCTGCCTCTCCTGTAGGATTTTAGTGATCTCCAGACCATCACTGACATCCTCTGGTTGTTAGTGACAATATGCTGACCTCTTCTGTGGCATTTTCTAGAAAGTTCTGAAACTTTGCAGCTGTTGTCACTGTTGATCAGTCCTGCAGAAGCAGAAAACTTGGGCTGTAGGGGGAAATAATGTAATTAATGACACATAGGAAGGAGCAAGTTTCACCCTACTTGATAGCTAAATGATAACATTCTCATTTTAGCTGGGAGAAGCTGAGAAGGGACAAGAGGAGTCTGGCTCAATAAAGGTCTCTCAGATGGTTGCAAGAAGACCCATGAGAGATTTTGCTGGATTGGGAGACTGTGATAAGACCACCCGGGATGCCATGCTGAACTTCAGCTTCTACCTGACTGCTGGGGACATGGATGAAGCCTTCAAATCCATCAAGCTGATAAAAAGGTATCAAATGTTATTTGCATGGATTTTGTCACGGGTACCCCTTACTTTCATTAAAGGTTGGTACCAAGTTTTGATCCTCCTAAATTCCCTGCTGTATTTCCTCTCCGATTTCGTTCCCCTTTTCATTCCTAAAAAGAGATGGAGTCTCTTTATCCTGCTGACACTGTAATGTGTTCTCTGCTTCTTCATTGTCTGCAAGATCTTGCAAGCTCCATGGATCCTTTTTTAGTAAGCAAGCAAAAGGGATCCATGACAGATGAAGGCAACGTTGTTCTGTGTCTGAATGGCAAAGAGCTCACGTTATCACTAGAAGGCAATGAACATTCACACCTTTATTTATACACCTAAAATAATCACAGTAATACTGAGTATTACAGATTTGCCACCCACATAGCTGATTTTTTTCTTGTTTAACCTGTAAATGTACATTATTATAATATGGTTATTGCAATATTAGAAGAAATAATATCATGTCTCTTAAATATTCCCATAGTTTATTCTTTAAAAAAAAACACCCTGCAATTAATCATAGCATATGATTTCTAGAACAATATTTTCCAGAAACTAATGCAGGCAAATGAATACAAATCTCTAGTTGGTTTTTACAAACCTACTGCTAGAAGAAACTCTTTGTCAGCTTTCTGGTCTTCCACCCTGGCGCTCTAGAGCGGTGCAGTTGTTCTAGGGCATCAGTCTCTGCAGAGCGTTGCTCCCTTGGAACACGGTGCAGAGCAGCAGTTGGGGTTGAGTTTCTTATCACATCAGAACTGAGTGCAGAACAGAACTCAAGAGCCAGCTTGATGATCACATTTTAACAAAGTGTAGGAAAGTATGCTGGAAATGATGGAAAAAGGAGAAAAGCAGTGCGCTCAGCTGGGAGCAACACAACAGTCCTACGGGATCTGTAACCTTCACAGCTCGTGATCCTCCAAACCCAGCAGTAACTCGAGCATCCTCGGAGTTCAGAAACATCTGAGTCTGCCTCAACTTTCTGCATCCTGAATATATAAGTTTTTGGCCTGTTTTTCTTTTCTTTGGAATGTGCCATGCACATGACTTTCATGAGGCCCTGTGCTTCTACAGGGTCGGGCTTAGAAACATTTTGCCTAGTTCCAAAGGTACTAATTATTGTCATTTCATTACCATATTAAGTTACCAGGCAGGTCTTTTTTCAGTCTCATGCTTAAGTGCTGTCTGTGTCTTATTGTCAGATGTCAGTGTCTTGAGTGGCAGATACGTTTGCCAATGTTCAGTGTGCTCTGTGCCTCTGAACGCTGCTGGGCAGAGCTGAGTGTCCTGACATACAGCGCTCTGATCTGAAACTGTCCCAGCAAATGTTAAAGCAAGCTGGGAAGAAAAGGAATTGATTTGAGCTGCAATAGCTGTGCTTAATAGTTACTTCCAATAATGCACATTGATAGTATCTGTGTTGGTTAGGAAATCCAGGTGACCTTCTGTAGATACCTGCCCTCGTTGAGACCCTGCAGTGGATTATTCAGCAACATGCATGGCCCACTCTGGCTGCGTACCCTTCTCATTTTTAATGGCATGCCTGCTGACATGTAGGATAAACCCAACCTTTGTCTCAGGATACAAAAGTGTCTGAAAAAAAGGCAACTTGATCCTTCTGCACTCCCTTACTTTACAATTAGAATGATTAAGGTTGTTTTTGTTTTTTACTGTCTGGGCTATGCTGTGGCTGGGGAGCAGATGTTGCAGCTAACGAGAAGCTCCTTGAAGAAAGGTGGGTAGAAGGACTAAAGAACCATGAAATTAAACAGCTGTTAAAATCATCACTTATTCTATTGTGAGTTTTCTGCTTTCCTAGATTGCCTGTTAGCTCCAAAGCTGTTGTCACTGGTCTCCTATAGGTCTTGTTATTAGGGAGCAGGATAACTTTACACCGACAGAGAAAACGTGTTTGGTTGCCTCTTTCCTATAGTCTCATTGCATATACTTTGTGTCTGCCACAGCTGACCCTGCTGACATTTAGCTGTGAAGCTCTGTCAGGATTCTGACAATCCAACATTCTGTGCTGTACAGCAGAGGGAAAGGGCAATTTAATATAATATATATAAAATTATGTGGTTTATACATTATACATATATATAGAGATGGAGCCCATCCACATAGTAGCTGAGGGCCTTTGCCCACAAGAGTGAGCTTGGTGATGTCTTTCAACCCTTACTTTTAAATTATAACCTATATTTATAGAAAACAACTCCAATGCAGACCTCCTTGGAGATCTTTCCCCTTTCAAGTCCACCCTCTCAGCACGGTGACTCCACATAGTCATTTTCCAGGCCACGGCGAAAGCGAGCGGTGAGGGTACGGCTGATGACGATGACCCGGGGTGCCATGCAGTCCTCACGCCTGTGAAGGATGTTCCATATGAGAATAGCAGCTGCCAAGGTGGCCAAAAGACAGGCTCCAATGTTCAGATAGCAAGACCAGGAGAGGTTGGTGTAGGGCCCGATGCGGTAGAAAGTCACCAATCCAATAACCAGAACAAAACCTGCAAGAACGTGAGAATTATTTGTCATGAGTTATTGTCTTGACTCTCTGGAGCTGCAAGATGCCACAGGCATCAGGCACTTACAGACTCATTCTGTAAACCTTTCCATCCTTGCTAGGATGTGTCCTTAAAAGCATATTTGGGCATAATGATGCATGCAAATGCTAAGTGACTGAAATGGGGTCTCAATGTTAGGTTTAAACCTGTTCACTCTGCTTCAAATGTCTCACTCCTACTTAGCTGCCTTCCATATGGTAGGGTTTTCCCCCCCCCATCTTTTTGTGTCAGTTACAGAGATGTCCTAGATGGTGATCCTAGAAGGTCTCTAGAAGGTGATTGTCTACCATTATTTCCAAGTATTGAAAGTTGCTTCTTGACTCTTATTAATAAAACAAACCCTGACTTAAGGCTGGGGCAGAAAAGAAGGCAAGTTGTGCTTTTGACAAATTAAGCTTGAATCTTCCATTTTTCAAGTAACCACTGTTGGACAATGCCCCTTATACCAGGTTATGCATGCTCTTTAAAACCCTGGTGTCTTGAAGCCAGGCACACCTCATCTACATCCTTGTGTGGACTGCTGCAGGCACATCTGTCTCTGAAGGGATTAGTTTTTCACATGCTTGGCTCATCACCCTGTGGAAGTGGGGATATTCTCCTTGTGCCTTCCAAATCCTCACTGAGGTGTGCACTTGATTTTTCAGCATTCACAGACACTTGTGTCCCCAAAGCCAGTTAATTTTACTCTTGATTTGCTTCCTTGAATTGCTTTTGAATTCTCATGACTTCTATCATATGGCTCTTGCATGACTTCAATCTATTGCTTTGTTATCTTTCTGTATTTATTTATTGTTACCAGTAATAGCACACAAGAAGATTGCAGCAGAGGTGCAGTTTTTCCTTATTTTCAGAGTTCAGTTTCTCCTGAGGCACATGGTAGAGAAGAGAGGGGGAGATCAGATCTTGTATTGTGGAGTATAGCTCTTCTGAGCTGGCTCAGTTCCCCGTCTGTGGCACCAAGGTGATAAAACCTTTTCTCCTGTCTTTTGTTTTGTGTTTCAGGGCTTTGGGAGCAAAGTGTGCTACCTCTACTGTGTTTGTAGAGCATGTGTATCTCTGCAGTTTGAGGGGTTTAGGCCTTATAATAGAGATGCAGACAGTGCTTTGCTCTTCCACAAGTTGCAGTCCACTTTTCAGAGGATGATAGATACCAGTTTTCTCATAAAGGTAGGAAATGGGGAGAAAGCATTGCACCCTCTGTGGCTAGCTTGTGGATCTGTTTCTTTCTCTTCTGGCTTAAAATTTGCAGAAGGGAAAGTCTTAAAGTGCACCTTAGCACTGGTGAATCTGGCAGGTAACAGCACTTTGTGTGGTCAGTTTTCCTTTCAGAACTCTTTCCAGTTCACATACACATTCACAGGGCATCCAAAAAGCACTGCATACCTTTTAGAAAGTAAGTGAACCAAATCATAAGCACTTAAGCAGGAAAAAAATTGAAGTTTGGCTATTTGAAGCAGTGGCCACTCACAGGTACCTCTAAGGGGGACAGTAAGAATGACTTACAGCAGTCTACTTTGCTGTCTTGCATTATTTGTTCTCAGATGGTTGACAGAGGGAGCTAGGTTCAGGACCACCACTTGCACAGTCACCCTGACAACCTGTCGACCCTTGCAGCTTAATTTCCACTTCCTGAATTCAGTGCTGCTCTCCCACAGCAGGTTATTTGCTATCATCTCTAGCTTAGAGAAGTAATGGGTGGTGAACATTTCTTGTTTCCTCACTGGAAGCCAGTTCTGCTTGGGCAAACCTGTTGGAAAAACCCCTTGGGGTTCATGATGTGTGAGAGCTGTCTTGCCTTAGGCATTGGTTTCGCCTCTTTCTACTCATTTGCCAAGGCAAGCAGTAGTGTTCTATGCTCCTTTATGGCACAGTAGAAGTAAATAGACACTGAAGGAATATTGTCAATGTTTACACATTTTCCCAAACACCCAGCTTTAAATTAACTTACTTGAGCTGTTTCTTCCTTGCTTAGGTATCACTTATGGCAAATGACTGTCCCAAATGGCTACGCATCTCCATGCTGAACTTCCCTTCCATCCAGTGAAGCAGTTACCCACCAGGAAAAGGCCCTGAGGCTTCCTTTCAGATCCCAAAATAAAACTCTTTATGCTAGCAAGACTATTTCCCTTTGCAGGCCCTTTGCCTGAGCCCTGAGCACAGGAGCAGGCAGTCATGCAAGAAGCTTTCTCATTTTGCAGTTCTATTCCAGTGTCTAAGCAGGGGACACTTGGGAGATAACAGGTTTGTGAGCTGCCCAACTTGGCAGGTAGCAGGAATAAATCACTGGAGCTCCTGAGTGAAAAGTGTAGGCTTTGTTTAGAGCACTTTGCTGCAGGCTAGACAGGAACTGACATTTAAGAGGACAGAAAACTATGGCAGAGGTGGGAGAGCTGGAAGCATGTTACTGCAGAGAGTTTCCATAATTGATTTCACAGTTCTGCTGGGGTAAGCAAGCTCCAGAACAAAAATGTCACTGTGAAGATTATTTTCCAGCATCCTTATTTTATATTAGCACGACCTGACATTGGATTTAGACATGGAGGGACTGAAGTGCAAAGGCTGAGGAAATAGAACTGATCCAAAAAGATTGAGTTTGCATAGAATGAGATTTAAAATTTGATGTAAGTTTTGATACCTTTGTAAAGATGTCTGAAAAACCTCAAAGCTTAGTTGGACTGATTTTTATCTCTTGAAGCAAAGTGTTCCAACATACTTCTGATGTCTTCCTTGCCCAGAGAGTGGTCTTGTTGTACACCAGCCAAGAACTGAGATGGAACATTTAGCAGCAAGGCTGCTCTCTCAATGACCAGGCAAGCACATTCAGTTCACTCACTTCACCAGCCTGACCCTTCTCTTTCAGTGACTCCTGTTTCTCAGGGAAAACAGCTTTTACACTTACTATTTACCCCTTTGCTCTGTGGCTGTACCTAAGGAGTGCTGTCTTCCCACTTTGGTTGAAACCTTGCAAAGAATTACATGTACCATCTGGCTGCAAACTGGGCAACTGGTGCAATAATCTCAGTTTCTGTAAAGAACGAAACTGAAGCTTGACTGATTGTTTTATTTTCACTAACACAACTGGAGCAGAGATTTCTCTTGTTACTGCTATCTCCTGTTTTGCTTACTGTGAATGTTGTTAGCATTAGGGAGTCTCTGGTAACATTTTAATTTGTTGCCTTTGAATATTCAGTTGCTTGGGAGAACCCAGTGTAGCAGAAATGGTGCTGCAATTCTGCTCCTGCTGATGGCTGTGTAGCATGGGGGATAACTCAGTTGTGAATGTAAACATAAGTAATGCAGGACTTGGCTCTCTATTCAGAACAGTTAGAAGCACACCTATAAAAATTACCCTTGTATTAAGAATAGCTTCAGTCTCCACAGCTCAAGCTCCCTGGAGGAGCTTTTCACTTTGTAGACTGGTATTAGTAGCATTCAGCAACAATGTCTGAATTGAGGCTCACTACTCCAATAAAATAACTGGAGGGAGACTGTTGGTTTCCCACACTACTTTTAGTAGTTACCTATGGGAAATAACCAGAACATGGCTCTATTTGTCTTGAGTCTTCTTGATCTCTGAATGTACAATACGGTTTGAGGAGGGATGCATAGGGGAACTGCTACTTTAAATTTAGTTTTGAGAAGCATTTTCACCTGGCTTAGTTTGGTTTCTGTTTTGCAGCAGGGGTAAGACTTGCAGATGAAGGACTGAATTTCCCTGAATTAATTTCACTGTGGACATCAATCAACCTCAGATCAGTTTATTATGTGTTGTCTGAAGCATGCACAGAGGCCACATCTTTACTAAAAGCCCTGATGAGATTACTTAAAGTGCTCTCTTTTCCCATAGAGCTGCTGTTTATCTCTAGTTGTTTCCCATCCGCAGCAAAACAAGCCTGGATGGAGGAGCTTTTCCGGGGGGGAAGGAAACAGATAACAAATTCACGAGGAAGACTTCTGCTTGGGACACTACTGACTGTGAGTGGGGGTGGGCTGGGAGAATGCTGCTTTTTGAACTCACATTTCAGATCTGTAGACTGAATTTCCTGTTTGACTGTATCTGGCTGCAAGCCAGCTTCAGATTTTCAGCATTTTAAAGGAACTCTCATAGTCACTTCTCTCTTTTTTTTTTTTTCACTTCTGTGATTGTTGGTTTTTTTCCAGACACTCCTTGATTCACATCCCTCCTTTAGATTAGCACAGCTGAAGGGATCTACATCATTTCTTCTGGGTTGGCAGACAGTCTGGTTTAGGAGTTATAATCCTTCTCTTTGGAACTTATCCTATAGGATGACTTTTGCTGCCAGGAAAAGGAGGAAGAAGGAAAGCAGAGTTGTTGAGAATTCATAAGCCATGCTTGGGCAGTGGAACTGCGAAGAGGGAGGGGAAATTCCCTCCCCCCCTCTTTCTGTCCATTTACAAGGAATAATTTAGCTGCAATGAGTAAGCTGCTTGTAGGCACTGAAGTGTAGTGATCAAAGTGAGATAGGTTATCAAAGTGTGATTGCTATGGCACTTCTGTTAGTGATTAATCAATTGACACCTTTTCCTCTGTCAGCTTGGCACAAAAGGGTTATTACAGTACAAGGCAAATGTGGAGTTTCTGTGATTGTTGTGTCCTCTTCATTGTAGTACCAGGTGGAAAGCTGCAGAATTGTGCTTGCTCTGGTCTATAATGTATAGAGCCTTTAGTGGCCTTTGAGTTTTCAGCTGCACAATGAGTGCAATAAACTTCCTTCCAAGGACTTGGCTAGAATCATAGTATCTCTTCGAATTAAACAAGTTATGAGTAGCAGAGCTTCTCAGCAGTAAGACCCTTTTGTCCTTCACTTTACACCACTGAATTATGATGGTTCTCCATTTGTGCTGTTCTCACAGTTTGTCAGCCCCTCTGTCTTCAATGTGCTGAGGCTCAGTGTGGAGCAGTGAAGTGTACTTTAAGTTGGCTGAAAATCTCAAAGGGAGGTGCAGAGCACTGTGTAACAAGTTTAGGGCCTTGCTTTTCTTGGTTGTCCTTTGGAGATTTCCTTAGATAGGATGCCAGTCCTTGAACCAAAGGTGGAGCAGCATTCCCTGTGAATTAGATGTAATTCCTGTTGGACAGCTGTTTAAATAAGGATAAATGTGCAGACTTTCATGCTGAAAGCCAGCTGCAAACATTGCTTGGCACCTTGGAGTGAAGAGCAGCTGGAGTGAATGAAAGCTCAGCTTTTGATCATTGTGTACCCTATCAGGCATGGGGCAAGCTGAGCACAACCATCTTGTACAGAGAGAAGCAGTCATTGATGAGTGATCCTCTTAGAAGTTTCACTGGTCATCTTCTGCTTCCATTTCAAGTGCTCTGTCCATTTCCTGGGGCATCAAAGGGTAGGGGTTGTGTAGATATATACATATGCTAGATATACATCATCTATGCTGATAAGCAATCAAGTGAATATTGGAGCTGAAGAACTTGCCATTTCACAGGCTTTGTTCTGCATTGTTTCTAGTGCTGGATGCCATGAAAACTTCTTTACACTTGCAGGTCAGAATCACATTCATCAGGTAACCATTACCATAGTGTCAAAGGCATGCATTCTGATTAGAAATGAGATGCTCCAGCAGATCTCCTGCTGCTCATAGCTGTATTTAGACATGAAGAATATGTGCAAATCTTCTCCCCGCTGCAGTTAGTCCACTCAAAGACTTCAACTCCCATTTCTCATCAGCTACTGCCCTTCCCAGTTCAGCTGCCCTTGTGAATCATTTCAGTAAAAAAAAGTGGGGTAGGCTCCATAATGTGAGGTCTTTGCAAACACAGCTCATTTTGCACATCTGTGAGAGCAAGACTGCTTCACTGTGGAGTTTGCTGTCCACACAAAGGATAAGCAAGCTTGGTGCCCAGGTGAAATTCAGCACAAGTCAGGCAGTCGAGTTCTCTCTTTTTGTTATGATTTTTAGGTAATTTTCAGTGTCTCATTCATTTGCTTCCTTTTCAGGAAGTCTTAGGTTTACAGCTCTGTAGATTTCATCTTAGAACAGAACTGGCTTGAGGGTGTCTTGAAGGAAGAAGGTGGAAGGAAGTAATACAAAAATCAGAATCACATTGGTGTCGCAAGTATCTTCAGCTGTATTCTCCAATGGCTACTTTGCTGGTCTGGTCTGCATTAAGATTTTCTGGTTATCAACTAATCTAAAGTTGTAGTACTCAGGAGAGAAGATAAATGGTCTACCAGTTGTTTGATTTAGGTTTAATAGCACAGAAGTGAGAGCATGCATGAACTCAGATTTCCTGTGATGTGTTAAGCTCTGGACTGAAATGCGTGGTCAGCAGAAAGGCACAGTAGGAAAAGCAGGAACACAATGCTTGAAATTCAAGAGGGAGCTGAGGTTGTCATTTATTTAACTGTAAATGACAGGCTGAGTGGTAACACAAGCCCTTTTCTTTGGGATATTATGTATTAAAGTCCTTTAATGCTGACAATGGACTGGCAAGAACATCAATCATTATGATTTAGGTTTATTCCAGTCTTGGACTTTCAGAAACTAGGAGGAGATCTAATATAAGGGATATTTTATCCCACATTGTCCCCATTATGTTTCTAACATTTCACTCTAAAGTCTATGATAGTCACTACTGTACAAGATTGGAGACTTGGAATAGAGTCTCTTGAGGTCTGATCTGCCTGGCAGGTTGCTGCTTGCAGCAGTTTCATGTTCTCTGAAATACTCTGTCCTGTCAGTCTGGATTTCCCTCTTCAGCTGCTCTTCTGTCAGCTTGGCTATTCATCCTATACTCAGCACATGGAGATTGTAACAGTTCCTTGGAAAAAAACAGGCAACCCTTTAGAGGGAAATTTCTGAGTGTTGACACAAAATTCCACATCCAACATTCGTTCCATTTTCACCACAAGCCTTTTCCAAAGCAAACAGCTCCCTTTCCTGTTAACTGGGAGGTGTGAGGCTGTGGAGCTTTGGAGCTGTGTGAATCCCATCGTTGTCCCAGGAGCAATGCAGTTTCCTCTCTTCTTTCTTTCCTCTTTGCTTCCTGGGGCTTGATTTTCTGTCAGAGGTCCATCCTTTTTGAATGACTGTCAAGCGCTTGTGCAGGTGGCAGAAGTGAACCAGCAGTGGAGCCTGGAGTCACTGCGAGCTCTAGCAGGACCAGAGATGGTTGGTATGAACTTGTGATAGAATTTGGAAGAGAATACTTGGTGGTACACTTAGTTTTCTAAACCAAAAAGGACTTTTGTTGAGACCTTAGGATACTGTAATGAAACTCAGACAGTGGGTGAATTCTGACTAAACATAAGAAAATGTCTAGTCTGGCTTTGTGCTTCTGAGCCATACACTCAAGCTTTCATCCATACTACTAGATTTAGTTCTTCCAGTGACCACTGCAGTTCTCACCAGCATGAAATTTAGGGAGAAGATGGAATTAGAGGGGATGTGAACCAAGGTAATGCTTTCTGAAATTACTGACAGGATGAGCAATTGCATGACAAGTCTCTAGACTGTTCGGGATTTGAGAGGGAAAATAACTAGGAGGCAGTCATGTTTGGGGTGGTTTTTTCAGTAACATCTTTGAAAGTGTCATAAGCAGAAATTGCCCAAGAAATAGTGAATTGCTCAAAGAAATAGTGTTGGATCTTATGGACTATTGGATTTTATTAACTATTACATTCTGAAATATTGCTTGCTCTTCTCACACTGATGATCAATCAAAGTCAAAGTGCATTGGCTTTTAATCCTTACAGTCAGCTAGGGGAGAGCTTCACAGCAATTTCTTCTGGGCTGTGTTGTGATAGGCAAAGTGATTTTTCAATACAAGCTTTCTACCCACTGTTCTGGTGGTTTTGTCTGACAGTGCTACTTCACTTTGAAAGCTGATGAGAGATTCCCACTTTATAGTGGCTCAGAGGCTGAATATTACCTGTAGCTTATAGGGTGAGGGGTGGCTGCTTTCCTCCCCATCAGTAAATAAGTCTTGGGCTGTAGCTGTAGAAGCAGCCCTTCATCTGAGCAACAGAAGTGCTGGACTTGTTCACAGCTTCCACATATGTTTTGTCTGATACAGAAGACATTTCAGCCATAAGGTGTAAAATGCTGCTGCCTGGGCCCAGTCCCAGGAATTTGGTGGATGAGGCTGATCTTTGTGGCCAGTTTGAGTGCTCAGCCATACACAGCTGAGTTCTGTGAAAGAGGAAACAGCCTCTTGTCAGTGCAAGCTCTGCTCTGAACCACCTGTCCTGTGTGAGTGCACACTCTTGATTACTCAGGTAGTCAGCAGTTGCTCTACCACTGTCCTGGCAAACTAAGGAAGTCTCCAAGAAATCTGGTTTATATTGGGATAATAGCAGACATGACAACTCCTGCCCTCTTTTTTTCTAAAGGCATGTGTTCCAGCTTCTTCAGCAGAAAACCATCTGATGATGATGGCAAAGGAAGAGCAGGATGGGGCCGGGGGGCAGGGATAGCCACCAAAGTCATTGCATTACTTCTGCAGACAGGAGACCTTTGATTCCTGTAGTGCAACGTTTGTCGTTGCAACTCTCATGAGCTGCCAGCTCCATCTCTTCACACCTTCTGAACACAGGCAGGCAGATGAACTCCTTGATTCCACAGCTTCTTCAGCCACTCTCATTAGTGTGGTGTTAATCGCTCTGGCTTTCCTCCCCTCTCCCCTCCCAGCACTGGGGATTTCAAGGTTCAGCTTGCATAACAGGTAATAGCAGGCATTTCCTTCTCCTGTGTCGGGATATCCTGGCGCCCTTCAGTCTCTCTCTGACTGTTTAAAACAGACTCCAGCACAGGAAAAAAAAAAAAAAAGAGAGAGAGACCAGTCTAAAATTAGCAGCCTGGATAGAAGAAAAGCACAGGGCTCTCCACTGTGCTGTTTGTCAATGAAACACCACATCTAAACAGGGTCAGAATGCATTTCCTCTCTGGGAAAAACAGGCATGTTGTGTTTTGGGGATGCTGGGAGGGAGTGAGAGTAAAGCAGGCAGCGCACCAGTGGTCAGGGAGAGCTCTCCAGAGGGATCCAGAGCTGCACATCCATGATGTGCACAAAGAGGCTGCAGGGAGGTCTTGTTACAGTGAGGCTATATATCTGCCCCTCGGTAGCACTGACTGATGCTTGCGGGTCTCGCTGCCTTTGGAAGCTGGAACAGATGCTTTCAGAGTTCCAGAACCTTTCCAGGCTCTTCCTTTTGTTTGGAATTCAGGATCTTCATCCTTAATGGGTGTTTGTTGCTGTGAGGACTGCATTTAAATGACCTAGGCTAGATTCTGATCTTGCAGCAGCGTAGACCTGAGGTTTCAGTAGGTTTCTACCGTTGTGAATGTTCCAAGTTTTGAAAGTTGAAATGCAAGTTTAATATAAAATCATGTTACTGTATAACCTGTTGTTTACATTAACATTAATGTAATAATAATGTGTGTTAAGTCTGATCTTGTAAGCAGCTTGAATGTTATCCTCCATCAATGACAATCTCATGCACAGGGATTTCATAGGGTTGGACTCGTGGTGTAATGAATCCTGAGTGCCTTATTTTAGGTAGTAGAGAAAGATATCATTGCAGAATGGTTACAGTTTGTTGCCACTGCTGTCAGTATGGAACTGTGCTAAATCCATTTCCTCCTTTCCTCATTCCCTTCTGTGCACAGTCTGTGTCCATGGGAAGGGGCGGGGGGGCACATTTTATTCCCAGCAGTTAGGGTTATGAATTGACTTCAGCTCGCTTTGCTTAGGCTTCTCTCTCCATCAAACCCCAGCTGATGGCCACTGAGTACAATCCAGGTAGCTGAAAGCAAATAAGCATGTTCCAGCAAAACTTCAAAACTGGCTGTCCTGCTCTGCTTTCAAACAGTTCCCTTGGTATGTTTTGCCCTGCTACACTGTAGGGTTGCCTTGCATCCAGTTTCTTTCATGTTTGCCTTCCTGGTTTCATAGGAAATAATAAAGGCTTACTTGTCTTGGTTGGCAGAAGACTCATTCTGATATTATCCCAGATAAGAGCTTCTATTCATGTGCTGCAGAATCTCACAGGGAGAGCTCTTCAGAGTCAATGAGCTTACTCTTAGATTTAGGCCTTTTGCTACTTTTTTGCCACTTTTATACAGGTTTGTAACATTTTTATAAGCTTTATAAAGTAAGAATCTCCTTTCCACCTGGATTTTAGTAGAGACTAAGTATTTTTCCATCAGTAAAAAAAAGTGGACTTACTGGCAAGTTGAAAAACAGCAGCTATGGCCTCTTCCCACCACTGTGTATCCTGAGAAATGATCGGGAGCTCCATCAGGCCCAGGACGAAGATGAGCTGGCCAGCAGTCAGAGCAACCGTGGCGATGAGGTTACAGGCACGCATCATGTCGAACTGCACTAGGGAAACACAACAGAGCAGCACAGAGTTAAAATGACACAAAGCTGGGCACAAGAGAGCCCTGGCTGAGCAGCTATATATACTCAGGGGACACAATCTCATGCTGTGCCAGGGGAGGTTTAGGCTGGAGGTGAGGAGAAAGTTCTTCACGGAGAGAGTCGTTCGTCATTGGAATGTGCTGCCCAGGGAGGTGAACACCATCCCTGGAGGTGTTCAAGAGGGGATTGGATGTGGCACTTGGTGCCATGGTCTAGTCATGAGGTCTGTGGTGACAGGTTGGACTCCATCTTTGAGGTCTCTTCCAACCTTAGTGATACTGTGATAAAACTTCTAAGTCCAGAGAAGAGGATTCTCAGGTACTGCTCCTACTCCCAGCAGTGCCTTGCTCTCACTGTGTTCTCTGTGGGCTGGTGAAGAAAAGATTTTTCCTTAGGACTTGGGCTGCCTCTTTCCTCCAGTTACACAGACACAATATCCCCTAGGTATTGCTCCAGTGCAGAGCAATCTTGTGTGAAACAAGGAGCATCAGCAAGTGTGTGAACCTCAAGAAGAGTGAGTACCAGTTTCTGCAGCTGGGATTGGGTAATCCTGGGTATGCCTTTCTCACCCCCCAGGTTTAGGCTGGAGAGCAGTCCTGTGGAAAGAGATCTCTGGGGGGGCTGGGTTGATGGCAAGAGGAATATGAATCAACAGTGTGCTCTAGCAGCCAAAAGGGCCAACTGTGTCCTAGGGTGCATCAAGCACAGCACAGCTAGCTGCTTGAGGGAGGTAAATGTCCCTCTCTACTCTGCATGAGTACAGTTCTGGGCACCTCAGTACAAGGACAGCAAACTATGAAGTGTGCCCAGGGCAGGTGAACAAGATGGTGAAAGGACTCAAGGGCAAGACATAGGAGCTGTGGCTGAGGTCACTTGGCTTGTTCAGCTTGAAGAGAAGGCCAAGAAGGCATCCTCACAGTCTCAAGAGGGGCAGTGGAAGGGGAGGTGCTGCTCTCTATCTGGTGAGCAGCACTAGGGCATGAGGAAGTGAAATGAAGATATGTCAGGGGAAGTACAGAATGGACATTAGGAAAAGGCTCTTCACTGAGAGGATTGTTGGTCCCTGGAACAGGCTCCTCACAGAAGCAGTCATGGCACCAAGCCTGTCAGAGTTCAAGGAGTGCCTGAAGGATGCTCTTGAGTTATGTGATTTGTTTTTATGTAGTCCCACGAGGCGTGGGGAGTTGGACTTGAGGATCCTTATGGATCCCTTCCAACTTGAAGTATTCTAGGATTCTAAATGCAGAGATGATTACAGCTATTGGTATCTGGAGTCTTGGCTGGAAACCTGATGAAAATGTGTCTCCCAGCTGACCACCAAATGGAATATATTCAATATATTGCAAAGTTGGGTACCTTTAGTCAGGCATTTTCCCTACTTTTCCTGGTAAGTTGATGGATGTTTTGTTTTCATCCCCTTCCTTTGCAGCAAAAGGTGGGATTTGCAAACACCATTATGCCAGTTCAACATCTCTTGCTAGGATGTCACTGCTATGCTGTGAAAGAGAAGCAGCTCAGTGTTGAAGCTGCTATGTATTAGAAAAAGAGGCTCTGGACACAAATATTCACCAGATTTTCAGAAGTGACTGAAGTGGTTAATGGGATCCCTGACTATAGTATTTGATTTCTGATAGTCCAAAAAGACTGCTAGAAACTGCAACAAACAAATAAAACTTGACATGAACAAGCAAGAGTAAACTTAATCACTGAGTCTGGTCTACTTCTGAGTCACAAAAATGAGTTTGTTCATTATTTTCCCCTCACAGCTCATCTTTAGCTTTCAGCGTTCTAAGTAACAACTCAGCTACAGAACTGTGTCTGAAAGAGTTGGTTAAGAACCATAGCTCTTTATTACCTTCTTAACATTAGAAGTTTAATCTTTTGGGGGTTTCCCAGAGTTCCTCTCTGACTAGAGAGGAAAATTATTTCAGTCAACCCCTCAGCTGTTGTGTTTATCTTTCAGTGTTGTCCTTTGTAGCATTGAGAGCATTCAGATCTCTTGTCACCTTGAGTGCTTACAGGTCTTGAAGTGTGTTGGCTGATAACAGAAGGGTATTCAGATGTGAACTTTGTTAATATCAGTAAGGCCTTGAGCATTTGGGCTGTCCTTCTGTTTTGCCACTTAAATGGACTTCTGTAGTACTTTGAGGACCAATGCCTGCTGAAGAGAGAGTACTGACTTTCAAGAGAGAAGTGTGCACAGGGCAGAGCAGACTTGCAGTCACCGTTGTTGTTTCTCACAGGAGCTATCTGCAGTGTCAAATAAAGAACAGCTGGCTTACAGCTCTAAGGAGTTCTGTTGCCTGGTCTGAATGTAGTATGAATGAGCTCTGAAAGCAAAGCAGCCTCTGTTGTTCTGTGCTCCTTACATTGCTGAGTTACATACTGCCCCTTGACACAAACCAACACCAAAGCTTTGCCCTCACTCTTATTCAGGCCTTCTTTAAGGACTTTATTAGAAATTCTTTGGGCTCTGCCATGGAAGGTATAATAAGGTGTTCAAGGGGAGATTGGACGTGGCGCTTGGTGCTATGATCTAGTTGTGAGGTCTGTTGGAACAGGTTGGACTTGATGATCCTTGGGGTCTCTTCCAACCTTAGTTACTGTGATACTGTGATACTGTGATATCTAGCATGCTAAAAATAGTAAAGCTAGGACTGTGGCTCAACTGAATGCAACAGAATTGATATGAAGGTAGTCTTTGAATAATGGCTCTGTGCTGGCTGTCCTCTCCTGCAGCTGGAGCGTGCAGTAGTGCTGGCTGTGTAAGGCTGATGATCTTGACTGCAGACACAGGGCTGCTTGCTCACCTAATGCTCTGTACTGCTCAGAGAGCAGTAAAAAGGCAACTGGTATTTTTCATAGGTGCTTCTTCTAACCAAGATCATCATCACACATGTCCTAGGCTGTAACTACAGCAGGATGATGATAGGAAGAATAAGGAGGAAGCAGCTATTATGATTTTATTAAATGTGAAGGCAGTTATTTTTGTGAGTTGAGTACCCTTCTATACTTCATATTATCTACAGAGAGCTGGAGCACTTCTGCTGTGAGTACAGGCTGAGAAAGTTGGGGTTGTTCAGCCTGGAGAACAGAAGGCTCCAGGGAGACCTCAGAGCAGCCTTCCAGTATCTGAAGAGGGCTGCAGGAGAGCTGGGGGAGGGACTTTTTACAAGGGCTTGTAGTGACAGGATCTGGGGCAATGGGTTTGAGCTGGAGATTGGACACTGAGATTAGGAAGAAATGGGTGGAAGTTCTGTTTGGATGAGCCCTTGAGCAACCTGGTCTAGTGGAGGGTGTCCCTGCCCAGGGCAGAGGGTTGGAGCTGGATGGTGTGAGGTCTGTTCCAACCCAAACCATTCTAGGGTTCTGTTCTGTCATCTGTTATCTTTTGGTTTTGTTCCAGAAATGCATTACCTCCTCTTCCTCAAAGAGGAGAATAATGCAACCTAATCATGCACACCTCTTGTAAACTGCACCCATCCTGCAGCAGAGCTTGTTGACTGTATGCAGCCTGAAAACCTGCTCTGTGGCTGACTCTGCTTGCTTACTCCTAGCCCTTGCACCTTTGCTGCTGTCAGCTGAGTTCATGGCAATTCTGTTTTGTACACAGGCAGCACATGTGGCTGAGATTTGGCAACATGAAACCTACCCCCCTAAAGGGTGGCAGCTGTGGAAGGCAGCCCTGGTCTCCTTTCATTGAAGACAACCAATGGACACTATTGAGCAAGAAAGGGAACTGGGGGTACAATATCAAAGCAGTTTTTCGGAGCCTCTGCCCAAGATGCTGAGGATGTAAATCCTGGTGAGGAAGGGCAGATACTGAAGCTTATTCCTTTCTTGAAGGACTGCTTGACCTAGGAATAAATATTTCTCACCTCTTAAAACCTGTAGTATGGTTTCTGTAGGAGCTGTGAAATTTAGTTGTTACCTTTGTGCTCTTTTACTCTGTCCATGGCTATTTTAAATCCCACACAACCCAGACTTTCCTCAGAAGCCAGCTCCAGTCCATTCTGCTGTGTTTTCTGTAATTTCCTTGAATTTAGGAGGTTTTGTTCAACCATTACAAACACTTCTGCTTCATCTATGGTAGCCATGATCCCTCGGTGACTTTCTGTGGCCGTTACAGACTTCATCACCTTTTGTGGCATGGTGTTTGTGAGCCAGAATTTGTAAACCAAGAAGTGCATAATGATTGCATAATTACTGGGGTCATTTGTGTCAACCTCAAGCTTCTACAGCCTGTTATCTAAGACTGTCATGGCATGGTTGTATTTTGGATGGCCTACCTTTCTTGTTTTGAACTCATTGTTTGTGAAATCCCCTGTCTCTTGCACTTAAACTGGGAAAGCAGTTTCCTGTAGCTAGAGGTGGATGGTTCCAGCAGCACAGAACTGGAGGCTGCAGGAGGTTTTCATTCCTCTGGGAGTGTCTGACATAGGTGAAGAAGGAGCACAGGCACTCCAGAGTACATTTCTGCTTTTCCTTCACCTCTCTTAAGTTATGGCATGGCTGTTGACAACTGGAAAGGGATAGACAAAGAATGGCTCCAAGGTCTGCTCTGAGTAGCTGCTGTTCACCAGTACAAAATGCCAGTCTCTGACTTTTTCCTTCTGGAAGCCCATCTTGATCCCATCTTACTCAGAGTAGTTAATTCAGGGCAAGAGTATCCAGGTGGGGCTCTGGCACAGCTGAGGTTACTGGTGGCTGAATTCTGCTTTGGTGAAGCCAGTGCTCAGGCAAGGGTCAAAACCCAGATGCCAGGGTGAGTGCTTCCTAGACCAGATGTATCCATCTGGATTAGAAATGGTCTTTTGATTTTTTTGTCACTTGCAAGCAGCAATTTTCTTGTGCTTCTTGACAGCCCCAGGACTCTCTTGTGCCTTGCAGAAGTACAAGTAGTCATATGGGAAAGTTTGGGGATAAGGAGGAAGGATGATCTCACTGAAGAATCAGATCATGCTAATTGCTTTGTATTTTAGATTTTCTTCCCCTTTTCTGTCTGCACATAAGGGAAAAAACCAATTGTGAGTGGGAACTCCAGCTTTGTACTGATTAAAGCACTGGGTGTGTTTGAAGGAAACTGGCCCAAGAGATTTTCATGTTTGTCTAAATCTTACCCTGAGAAACATCACTTTTGCTGAACTACATTTTTACTACAAACTTAAGTCCAGCTTCTGTAAGGTATTAAGTTGCTAGCCCTGGGAAGAGTCTAGTGGCCACATGTTTACTCACTGTGTAGAAACAGTACTGAGTGAACATCTCACTGTGGCTTCTGCCTCCAGCCTGTCAGGGAGCTGGCAGTGAGCATGCTGTTAGTGTAGCCCCGCTGTGGGACACAAAGTATGTTACAGCCAAAAAGGCAGAACTGACGTTTTGTAGATAGATGGGCAGGAATCCCTTCTGCAACTACCTCACTTGTGTTCCACTTCAATTCCTTTTTTGTAACCAAAAGTTACCCTTTCCTGTATTGATTTGAGCTGTTCAGACTGGGGCAGAGAAGGCTCCAGGGAGACCTTAGAGCAGCCTTCCAGTACCTGAAGGGGACCTGCGGGAAGGCTGGGGAGGGATTTTTGACAAGGGCTTGCAGTGACAGAGCAAGGGGCAATGGCTTTGAGATTGAGACTGGAGATTAGGAAGAAATTCTTGACAGTGGGGGTGGTGAGGCACTGGAACAGGTTGCCCAGGGACGTTGTGGATGCCCTGTCCCTCAAGGTCTTTAAGGCCAGGCTGGATGAGACCTTGAACAACCTCATCTAGTGGGAGGTGTCCCTGCCAAAGGCAGGGGAGTTGGAACTAGATGATCTTGAAGGTTCTTTCCAAGCCAACCCATTCTAGGATTCTATGATTTCAAAACAGATTCCAGCCAACTGGAATTCTGAGAGTAATCCTCTCCTCATTGATGTGCCTTTTGCACATTGCTCAGTTGCTACCTGCTCTTCACTGTCAGTATATAACCAGAACCTTCACAGGAGGAATTCCCTGCTTGCTGTGTCTGTGATGAAAGGAATTTTAACAGCAATCCCTTGGTGCTCTTTCTTTGTTTATAATTCTTGGGTTTGTTTTATTGATTGCTTCTTCAGGGCATTACTGAGTGTTCATTCTGAGAGGTAGCTGATTGCCCTCAGAAATGCTTAATGCTCCTAGGTGTGTTTACCCTGGGAAGGAGCCTAAATGGTTGTGTTTCTGAAACAGAGGTTTCTAAATAATTGTGGAAAGAACTGGTAAGGCTTCTCTTGCTAAAGCTGCTTCACTTAGAAAAATAAGTTGCTTTTAACTGTGCTAGACTTCATCTTCTTGGGCTGGGTGTTTGCAGACTGAAATCACATTCTACTGTTAAAATTTAATTGAACTAGGTCAGTAATTAGATTGTTCTCTGATGTAATCAAGAGATTCTGACCCAGCACATGGCTTTGCTCTGGAGCTTGACATTTTTCTGAGGTGGTATCCTGAGATAAGGGGTTCATGTCCTGCTCTGCTGTTGATACTCCATTAAGTAGCCTGGTAAAAGTATATACTGCCTTAACCCAGGTGTTGCTGGGAACTGAATCCTGAGGCCTGCTCATGGCACCATGGCTCTGTGGTCAGAGAGCAGTGGATATGTCACAGTACTGACTACAGCCTTTGCATGTGTTCATCTAGCCACTGTAGTACCAGGCACTGCAGAGCAGAGAGCTCTGTGGTCAGAGAGCAGTGGATATGTCACAGTACTGACTACAGCCTTTGCATGTGTTCATCTAGCCACTGTAGTACCAGGCACTGCAGAGCAGAGAGCAGAGACTTCCTTCTGTCCAAGCTCTGAGCCTTGGCTGGGCAGCTTCCCATTCCTGCCCCAGTTACTAAGACACTGAGAAAATAACTAACTTTTATGAGGGCTTGAGGAACCTGAACTAGTGGAAGGTGTCCCTACCTATAGCAGGGTTGAACTCGTGATCTTTAAGGTCCTTTCCAACCCAAACCATCCAATAATTCTGTGATTTTTCACTCTTAACACTTGAATTGGACCTGAAATATTGATAGTGGCAGTAATCAAACCTTGATTTCTCTGATCATATTTCTGCACAACACAGGTGAGATTTCAGGAGAGGAAAATGGTCCTAAGGTACATTTCAATAAAGTTTGGAACTTCTCCAAAATAAGTACAGAGCACAGCAGTAGAATGCCCAGTGAAGGGAGCAGCCACTCTGATTTGAGAAGCTGTACCTCTTACAGCCTCTCCTGTTAACTTACTCATTTCATAGCTGTGAATATTGAGCATAATGCAGGTGTTAGGAGGGGAAATGACAAGCCTGGAGCTGCCAGCTGTCCATACTGCTCCATCTCTCTGGCACAGCCTTAGCAGTTTATCAGGCAGCCATGGCTTGGGGCTTTTTTCATTCTGATGGTCATTCCTGTCTTCTCCATATGCAGTGGGCTTCCTTTCTTATCTGTATATACTGAAAAAGTACCATGTGGCTGCAGCATGCTCAGCTGCTTGACTCCACCTGGCTTCCATCCTGCCAAGTTTCAGAGAAATTAGTGGACATTGGCAATGTTTGTAATTGCAGTGGCCACTGGCACTCAGGTGACCTGCTGCTTCTGCCAGCAAATCAACTGCTCATTCCCACACCAAGCAGCCTCCTGCCAGAGCCACTGTGCTTCATGGGGAACATATGCTGGCATAGTGCAGGTCCTGGGTTGGGCCAGCTCCAGGCACAAACCCAGGCTGGGTGCAGAGTGGGGTGAGAGCAGCTCTGAAGAAAGCCTTGGGGGTGTTGGTTGCTGAGAAGCTCCCCATGAGCCAGCAGTACCCTCATGCAGCCCAGCAGGCAGCTGTGTGCCAGGCTGCAGCAAGAGGAGTGTGGCCAGCAGGGCAAGAGAGAGGATTCTGCCCCTTTCCTCTGCTCTGACCCCACCACAAATACTGCATCCAGTTCTGGTGTCCCCAGCGTAAGAAGGACACAGAGCTGTTGGAGCCAGTACAGATGAGGCCACAAGGATGATCCAAGGGCTGGAGCACCTCTGCTATGAGGACAGACTGAGGGAGCTGGGGTTGTTCAGCCTGGAGAAGTAAAGACTCTGAGGGGACCTTAGAGCTGCCTTGCAGTGCCTGAAAGAATCCTATAGGAAGGCTGCAGAGGGACTTTTCAGGGGGGGTGTCTAGAAACAGGACAAGGGGGAATGAGTTTAAGCTGAGGGAGAGCTGGATCTTAGGCGGAAGTTCTTCAGTGCAAGGGTGGTGAGACTCTGGAATAGGCTGCCCAGGGAGGCTGTGGCTGCCTCCTCCCTGGGGGAGTTCAAGGCCAGGTTGGATGAGGCCTTGAGCAGCTGAGTCCAGCTGTGAGATATCCCTGCCCATGGCAGGGAGGTTGGAGTAGCTGATCTCTAAGGTGCCTTCCAACCTGAGCCATTCCAGGATTCTATGATCATCCATGGAGGCTGGACAGATGCCTATACTTGATCCCTCTGGCATTCATATAGTCACTCCTGATGCCTCTCCCTGGCACTGGCTTTACCTCCCTGTCAGAGCTCCAGTCGAGGAGCACGGTGTTGCTCTGGGTACCTGTGCTGGATGCACACTTCCCATGGCTGAGACTTTCCTTATGTCTTCTGCAGCCCCAAAGAACCCAGTGAGGTTTTTATATCTTCCAAACCCCTCCCTATTCCTGAGTCTCCACATTGTTCACAATGTTCCTTAGATGAGAAGGGACAGCCTGTGACCTTGGCTAATGAATAAATCAGCTCCATCTGTCCACCCAGAGATAGCCTTGTAGCACAGTAGGGCTTAAGGGCACATTTGCACCACACAGCATGGTTAAAAATATCTTAGCTGATTCCAAGTAATCTGGTGTGTTCCCATAGTACAATGCTGAAGTATCTCTGGGCTGGTCTCTGGTTAGGACATAAGTAATGGTGGCTTGGAGTAGGTCTGGTTTGCTCTGAGAGGGCATCATGGGTGGTGTGTGTCCCTGCATGATGTTGTGTGGCTCAGTACACTGTCTGCTCAAGTGGGTGCAAAGCTGAGTACTGAGCACTCAAGACACACTGTCCTACTCCAGATCTCACCATGTGTGGGAGTTTTGGGAAGGGTTAAGAGATGCAGATGAGCACAATCATCTGAGATTTTGCTACAGTTCTGAAACTGCGTAGCCATAAACTGGCTTGGCCCTCCCCCAGGTGGCAGGAGAGCTGGGCCACCTGGCCAGGTTTCCTTACAGTGTTTTGAAGAGGGCATGTATCCTCTGAGTTCTGGGTGAAGCCTTACATTTGTATCACCTGATGGTTTGTCCATGTTAGAAAAACTGACTGATATCCCCACAACTGGCCTCTGATTCTCAGTATGAGCAAAGATTTCAGGTCTGATTCTGTTGCCACAGCAAGACAGCTATCTCACCTGGTGTCACACTTGCCTCACTAGAAGCGGCGCTTGTTGGATTCCTAATACAACCACTTCATCCAACAGAAAACTAACCATGCCAACACCCCATCCCCACAAACCTTTCACTGTGTGTTTTCTTGCTCTTAGTCATTTGAACTATCTCACAGCAGCTCTTCAGCATCACAGATTGTTTAAAGAAGGGTGCAGGGCTGCACAGCAGGGGGAGAAAGTAGATAAAGACAAATGGAAGTGCCTAACATCTCTCTGTTCCAGGAGCAGTGAGGCTTGAGCATGAAGGACAGAGCTGAGATGCTTCCTGCTCCAGCTGGAGTCACCCACAGTTTTTGAGGGTTGCCTTGCTGAAATATTTCATGTTGAGATGCTTTGTTTCCATATGAATTTTCATATACTTTACTTCCATCCCATTTCTAATCTTTCTTCCTCCTGGCATCTCTTGGCTGCAGAATCCCCCTGTCCTCTGTGTCACTTGGGGTCCTTTCCTGACACTCAATGCAGTGTTTACATCACAGGATTTGATTGCAGGGCCCCTTGCTTCACCTCCTGCTCCAGTGGGTTTTGTGGTGGGGAAATAATTCACACAAATATCCTGTTAGTGGAGAGGGGGATCAGAGAGGGTATTCGGTGTGGAGTTGGCCTGCGTTGCCTGGGAGACCCTTGGCAGACACTGACTTTTTTTTGCTCATCCCCTGCACGACATTTTGACAGCTCATTTACTGTGACTTTTATCCAAAATATGCAAAACTTCACTTAGTATCTGTTTGGGTTTATGCAAAACTTCACTTAGTATCTGTTTGGGTTTAGTTTGAGCACCTGCAAGCCCCTACACAACGAGCTGCTTTCGTAATTGTCCTTGCAACTCCTTTTGCTTGAGCTCTGCAGATGCTGAGCAGAAAAACCCACCCCAGCTTTACTGTGTGCCCTAAAAAGGAGCTTTGCCACTCATTCCAAGAGGAGAAGGAGTGGGCAGTGAGAACTGAGTTTTGAGAATGTGCTTCCCTCTGCCAGCAGCTGAGCCTGCTGGTGGCAGAGCATTTAGTTGGCTGTTGCTTATGGACAGAAGTCAGCAGCGTATGGGAAAAGAGACTCTCAAAGGGTTTACAGTTTGCCTGTTGATCTGTGAGATAACTAACTTGTCCCCTAAATAGGTACCTCTGTGTGTGTGTGTGTAAATAATGCTGATTTAATTATTTTGCTTTAAGCAGTGAGACTGTGGCCTGTCCTGCATTGTTATTGGGAGAACACATTTTCTAGCTATGGTTCTGCAAATGGCATCCAAAATACTGAACTCTTATCACTAAGGGAGGAATTTGTTTGTTCAGTCACTTGTTTTGTGTAGGCATGTGTACACATAGCCACTAAGACATGCTTGTGAACTATCTCCCACTGACAGGGGAGGATTGCCATCACTAAAGGCTGGGTGTCAAGAGGGAAGGGACAGGCTCTTCTCAGCTGCACACTGTAATAGGAAAGAGGCAATGGATATAAACTATAGCACAGGAGGTTCTGCCTCAACATGAGGAGGAACTTCTTCACTGTGAGGGTCATGGAGCACTGGAACAGGCTGCCCAGAGAGCGTGTGGAGTCTCCTTCTCTGGAGTCTTTCAAGACCTATTTGGATGCATTCATGTGAGACCTGTGCTAGATTCTATGGCCCTGCTCTGGCAGGGGGATTGGACTCGATCTCCAGAGGTGTCTTCCAACCCCTAACATCCTGTGATTCTGTGATAATGTGTGATAGTGCTTTAAAATGACACAGACATGAATGCAGGCTCAGCCTCACTGCCTGCACCTCCAGTCCATGGGAACATACTTGTCTTAGAAACATGTGCAACAGGTTTGCTTCCTACTTAGTGTCTTACACAGCTGCAGAGGTGAGATTTTGCTTTTCAGTGCTTTAGACAGATTCAATTGGCCTTTGGCTTAATGCTTTGCTTCCAGATTAAATAGTGAGTGGATGTTGTATTCCTAGACAAATTGAGTCACTGGGCTTCAAAGTCCTCCTTTAAATTGGAATTTTTTAATAGGGTTTGGTAGAGAATTCTTCTGGCAACTTGATCATGCTATAGTTATTACTCTGAAATGTTAACCTTCTATTTGCTGCAAGAAATGGTGCCCTTGCAATTCTGCTATGAAACAGAGACATCTGTGCCAGTCTTTATAGCAGCACCCATCTCCAGAGCTGTGCACAGAGACTGTGTGCAAAGGCCTGTAGTGATAGATAAGAGGCAATGGCTTCAAACTAGAGAAGAGCAGATTTGGATTGGATGTTAAGAAGAAGTTCTTTCCTATGAGGGTGGTGGAACATTGGAACAGGCTGCCCAGGGAGGTGGTTGGGGCTCCATGCCTGGAGATACTCAAAGTGAGGCTCAACAGAGCTCTGGGCAACCTGATCTAGTTGAGGATGTCCCTGCTGACTGGTGGGGTGGGGGGTTTGGGCTAGATGACCTTCAGAGGTCCCTTCCAACCCAGACCATTCTATGATTCTATGAAACGTGGGGCTGTGTGCATCAGGGGCTGCAGCAGCCGAGTGCATTGTGTGGCTGTTGAATACAGAACTTGTGCTTCTAAGGCTCCTGAGTGCTGAGCTCCAAGTTAGCACATGCCTTACAAAAACCAACTGGGGCAGTGATTCCAGGGCTGAAGTTGCAGCTACACATCAAGCATCTTTTTCAGTGGTCTAATCCTTGTAATAATTCTTTGTCATTTACGAAAGCTTTTCAGTTAGACAAGAACTGCAAGTTAGGTTTAGGCCTTTACAGCAGTTGAGAAGCTTTCTGTTTGTGATTTGTGCAGGTTTGATGGTGGCAAAGGTGCAAAAAAACAAGCTTGCTACATGATTTTGCTGGAGTACAGGATATGGAATGGGTCCACATAAAAGCTTTTATGAAAAAGAAATTCCTCTCATATTTCTTTTTGTCTCCAGAGGGACATAAGAGACTTTGAGGAGGGGCAGAACACTTTGCTTGCTCTCCACATTTCAAACCATGTTAAAAATCTGTCTGCAAACCCCAATGGTGCTTCAGAGGCACCAGAGCTGTTGATGAGCACTGTTAGAACCTCTGGAAACCCCCAGTGTCTGTCAAGGCATGGACTTTATCCACAGGTTCTGTTAAATGCAGCTCCTAAAGCAATGATTTGGCTGAACAAACAGCCCCGAGGCACTGCTGCCCGCAGCCCTTGCTGGCTCCCAGCCAGCTCAGACAAAGCTGCTAGAAGCAGAGGCCTTCAGAGGAGCAAACCTCTTGGCACCGTGGTTATCAGTGGTCACAGCCACGGTGCCCGAGGTGACCGCAGGTATCCCAAGCACAGTTCCGCTCTAGATTCTCAATGAGAGCGGAGCTGCAGCATTGATGTTCTGAATGTGATCACCAGGTGCACTTTTCTTGTCCAGCCTCGTGATTCTCAGCATCGGTTACAGGTTTCACCCTAACCAAAAACCCTTAACTGACCTAGTTTAAGATGCAGGCGTTCTTCAGATGCCACAGGTCTGGGGCTCTACAAAATGAGAGGTGCGCCGTGCTCGGTGATTTTCCTGTTCCCAGGCAGGATACTGGCTGCTCCTTCGCTGAGCAGCTGCAGACATTAAGGCCTCTCTCAGCTGTACATGTTTTTACCAAAACTGTTTCTGTCTTGTGTGCTCCTGATGATTCCAGCAAACACGAACGGAAGGGAGAAATAACTTAGCGTGGCATCAGGATGCTTTCTTTGTGGTTTGCTTTTACCTTATGGCGTTCAGAGCAACTATGGTTGGGTTTGGGTTTCATGTGTTGAGTAGGAAGGATATGGCTGTAGCAGCAACTCAGGAGGGGAAAGTGAGCAGCAGAGCTTTAAATTTACCCCTCACAGGTGACTTGTTCAGAGTGCATTGTTGCATACACAGAGGAACCAGACAGCACAAGGGAGATTACTGCTTTTGGGGTGGGGGGGGGAGGAGTTTAGTTCATCACTGCTGGGCATAATTACTACTCTCTTTTCCCAAACTGATTTATTTGAGGATGAATGTTAAGAGATATTTAGAAGCAGACAGTTAACAGTGCTTTGGGGACGGAAATCTCCCGGGCCCACACGCACTGGATCAGCGGGGGCCTTGCGTAAGCAGAGAAGACAAGAGGCTGAACTTACGTTTGACAGTGCTGCGCGACTCCTGGAACCCAGCTGACTCTGAACCCCAGCCCAGGGTTTCGCACTCGCGCTCCTCCCCTTGCCCATGCCTGGCACTCGTGCTCGCACCTCCTCTGCTCCTTTCTGCCAGCCAGCACATCTTCCAGAGCCCCACGCTGCGCTTGCGCCCGTCCTCCAGGGTCTGGTACACCCAGTTGGGAGTAAAGGCGGCCGCGTTGTTGAGGATCAGGGAGACCAGGGCTACCAACACAGCTGTGGCTACCAGTTTCTGGACAGTCATATCTGACTGTCAGCTTGCTGCCAGTCTCTACTTGCAGAAGACACGAGGTCTCAGTCAGCTGCGGCACATTGAAGTTGGGCTTGAAGCAGAGGCAGCCTGGCTAGGACGTTACGGGTGGCTAGAGGACATCACCGCTCATTCTCAAAGTCAGCGCCAGAGGTGTTTCTGATCGAGGGAAGGAGAACTGTGTGAGGTAGGTAGGAGAATTCCATAAAAGAAGAACACAAAGAAGCTTTTTTAGGTCCTTCCCAGCTTTGACTTATCCACCTTCTTCTACTTTGATAAGTAATGCCAGTCCTGTGATGAACTGAACGATAGGGAGGTCCATTCCTTGTGAGACCAGGCGAATCCAGCAAGAATCCAGGCTCGAGGCTGGGGAAGCCGAGCTGCGGCAGGGGCAGAGGCTGGGATGCTCGGCAGCGGCGTGCCAAGCGCCCCGGGTCGCGTCAGTCACCCCGCACTGCTGCCACAGCCTTGCTGTCGGGTCCAGCCTTCAGAACGCGCCGCAAACCCCGGCCGTGAGCATTCTCTCAAAGCCGAGCCGCGCTGGAGGTGGCTGCTGGCATCCCAAAGGAGCTCTGCAGGCTCGGAGTGTCTCGAGGAGTTTGCTCTGGCGTGTCTCTCTCCGAAGATCCGAGCTGCGAGTGCAGGGACCGGAGAACAGCCACTGCTGTGAGGAAAAGGCCCCCCCCACCTCTCCACCAAGAGGAAATGGCTGTTTTTGTGGCTGTTTTTGGTGAGCCTCAGGGCGTAGTCGACTGCAACAAACAGAGCCACTGCCACAGCAGTCAAACATTAACAGGATGTGTTTCCTGTAAGGAAAAGACTATGGAGACTTCTAAAGTTGTACCTCCTCCCCTCGGAGAGCCCCCCTCCCCGGCTCACCCCTCCTACCCTCCCAGCAGCACAGAGCAGGGCTGAGAGCACCGAGCTGAGCGTCGCCGGCAGCCCAAGGAGCAAATCACAGCAACTCAGAGCTCCTCTTCCAACAGGCGAACCACAAACCCCCAGCCACAGCTCTCCGGGAGTCAGGTCTGCAGAAACGGGTCGAGAATAGGGGCTCTGAAACGCTTTTTGCTGAAAGCCAAACGATATTGGTGTTAGCTCTCGGACAGTGTGGGGAAAGCAGTGCCGGGGGGCGTCCACCGGTGTCCCCCTTCCTCTCTACAACCTGAGGAGGGACCATGACACAAACAGAAAGTACAAAAGCTCAAGATTCTCAGCCTGACAACCAAACGAGTTTGGAGGTGTCCAAAGAGGCAGTTGCAAGAGTGAGGTTGTGAATGAAGGTGAAAATCGCTGCACTGTGCCTGCGCGGGGCTGGCACAGCCCCGAGCCCCGTGTCCTGCTTTGCTGGGCATGCTGGTGGCTCTTCAGTGCTCTGAGGAGCCAGGCCACCTTCCTTCAACGCCCAGAGGATGGAAATGTGCTGCCACTTGCTACTCCAATGCCTCAGTTCACCATTCAGAATGGAATTGACCACCGTGCAACAAGCCAGGAGTGCAGCACTGCCAAGCCACAAGGGAAGCAGCCCGAAGAAGTGGCTTAGAAAAGAGTTGTTGAGGACATTTTTAAACCCTCCCTGAGCAGAGACTGTTTGCAGAGGGGCCTTGCAGAGACCAGCTCTCCGAATGGCTGCTTGCTCTGTCTTGTTTCCATCAGCTGCTGCTCCAGGTGCTCCACAGGACTGTGGCGAGGGCAGCGATGCCCAGCACAAGTTCTTCTGCCCCTCAGTGTTCAGCCTGAGGTTCTGCCCAGCTTTGAGCAGGGCCTGTCAGGACTTTTCAGACTGAAAAAATACCACCTAAGGTGTGATATTAAATAGTGTGTTGTGAAATAGAGGTCTGATATTCTTGTCCACAGCCTGGAGAGGGAGTGGTGATAAGTGGTGGCCGAGTACCTGTACCTGCAGCTGCGTTGTGCCCACCACACCTGAGGTGTTGGCACAACAATTCATAGCAGTGCAAGTAAAAAATGAGACTAGAAGCTGATTTAATTTTACAGTAGTTCTGTTTTACCAGCTAAGTTAATTTGCCTGTAGTCAACAAATCTGTACTGACCCAATGCACATAGCATCATAGAAGGGTCTGTGTTGGAAGGGACATCCAAAGGTCATCTAGTCCAAACCCCATTCAGCGGGGCATCCTCAACTAGATCAGGCTGTCCAGAGCCCTGTTGAGCTCCACTCTGAATATCTCCAGGGATGGGGCCCCAACCACCTCCCTGGGTAACCTGTTCCAGTGTTCCACCACCCACACAGTAAAGAACCTGTTCCTAATGTCCAATCTAAATCTGCTCTTTTCTAGTTTGAAGCCATTGTCCCCCATTCTATTGCTGCAGGCTTCTGTAAACAGCCTCTCTGCATCCTTCTTGTAGCCCCCTTCAGGTACTGGAAGGCTGCTATTAGGTCTCCCTGGAGCCTCCTCTTCACCAGGCTGAACACCCCCAGCTCCCTCAGGCTGTCCTCGTAGCAGAGGTGCTCCAACACCCTGATCGTTTTCGTGGCCCTCCTCTGGACCCACTCCATCAGGTCCATGTCCTCCCTATATGAAGGGCTCCAGACCTGGATGCAGTACTGCAGGTGAGAATCACAGATGGTAGGTGGCTGTGCAGTGAGTTGAGGCTGGGAAGGGATGCAGATGAGTCAAGTGGATCAGTTCACTGCCACAGAACTGGGACTGGTGACAAAGCTGACCTTTGATCAGAAGTGTCACCTTTCCAGCTGTGGTGGTGGTGGTAGGTGATCTCTTAAAAGGATGTGTAATTGTAAGTCCATGTGGTGGGACTGCCACATCACCAATGCTTTGGGACTTCCAAGTTCTTGTGATGATGGAAGCTGTTCTGGGAGCCTGGATGGTGGCTTACAGAGCAGAAAGGACAGTGGCACTGCAGGGACAGTGCACTGGTGTGAAGAGTGTCTGAGGAGCGAGGCAAGGTGGCAGTGGCTGCTGCTGCCTGCAGGAATTCAGCCAAGCACATTGGGGACTTTTTTTTCCATGGCAAAACATCAGGTGGATGTTGTTGTCTGGACAACTAGCTGATTGCTAATTGTTTGTGCCATGCTAGAGAGTGGCAGGGGAAACACAGCAGCTTATAAAGCATTTTGTGGGCTTTCTGGGGGAGGAACCAGTTGTGTACTTCCAGAATCCCAGTGGTTTGGATTACATGGGATAACTAATTGCTTCCATACTGAGCTGGTCCATTTACTACCCAATAGCTTCTGATTACAGTTGTTTGCACAGGGCATATAATATTTTCTCTATTATTCTTTCAATAGGCAAATGACTCTTTATTGTTCTCTTCAACTGATAACAACATCTGAAGATGTAAAACTGGGGAATTGCCTAAACCAGCAGATAACACCAGGGCAATATTCAATGGACTTTGCAAAGATCTAAATTTCCCCAGCCTGCTCATACCAAAATGGTTCCAATTATTTGGGTTTGTTACTGTTTGAATCAAATGGTTCTTGTTGGCATGTTTACAGCCAGTGCCCTTCTCCATCCTCACTCAGAGATCTTGTGCTTCCAGTCCAAAGCAGTCTAGGAATCCTTCTGATCCTTAAGAAACCACCTTGTGGAAGTCTTCTCTATTGACACCTATCACAGAATCACCAAGGTTGGAAGAGACCTCAAAGATCATCAAGTCCAACCTGTCACCACAGACCCCATGCCTAAACCATGGCACCAAGTGCCACATCCAATCCCCTCTTGAACACCCCCAGGGACGGTGACTCCACCACCTCCCTGGGCAGCACATTCCAATGGCCAACAACTCTCTCTGGGAAGAACTTTCTCCTCACCTCGAGCCTAAACCTCTCCTAGTGCAGCTTGAGACTGTGTCCTCTTGTTCTGGTGCTGGTTGCTTGAGAAAAGAGACCAACTCCCTCCTGGCTACAATCTCTCTTCAGGTAGTTGTAGACAGCACTAAGGTCTCCCCTGAGCCTCCTCCTTTCCAGGCTAAACAACCCCAGCTCCCTCAGCCTCTCCTCACAGGGCTGTGCTCGAGGCTTCTCCCCGGCCTCATTGCCCTTCTCTGGCCATGTTCAAGTGTCTCAAAGTCCTTCTTAAACTGAGGGGCCCAGAATGGGACACAGACACAGTACTCAAGTACTATGCATCAGAAGATTCCCTCTAGTGCTTGGTGCACTTCCTAGGTCACAAGTTTTGTTCAACACAACGCACCCTGAGCAACAGCTTGGTGTTGGCTTTATCAGGAGAAGTTTGGAGTAGACCAAAGTGTGCATTTAGTATGGTTTTATAAACACTGCTCTGTAAAGCTTTTGTTAAATTATCCAAGACTCTGATTCTGAGAGGGAAGAGCTTTTAGGAATAATTTGGACAGCTTTCAGTGTTAGGGTCATGCATGAAAAATGCCCCACATGCTCCTCAGAGAAGCCTTCATTTCATGTGATTAATGCTGTCAGGAATCTCACTGAGTTGCTGCAGCTTTCCCTACATAACAAGTTAGCTCCCTGTTATCTTTTAGTCCCACTGATAGGCATAACTAGAATCTGATACAATGCATTTTAAAAGCATCAAATGTAATTGTCTACCTCGAATAAAGCTTTGTAGTTTCAAGCCCTGAGCTTTTTTCTGGGCTACAAGAGAGCAGTAAGCCACCAACCTGGGGTTTTTAACTCTTATTTAAAGAGAAGATCTCTGTCCAGTTTTATAGAGGTGTTTAAAGTTTTCCACAGCACTTGTAAGTGGCCTGCTTTTCATCCCTGCTAACCTTAGGTGTCCTGCTTTGTCTCACCTGGCCATGCCTGAGCCCTCTGTAGCTGTTTTGGCCCACAGCATGATGCTGTTACCCTCCTAGTGCTCTGTCAGATCACAGCTGATCATAAAGGAATTATCTGGTGGCAGTCATCCCCCTCTGTTGTGCCTATCAGCCAGATGACAGTTTCATGACTCTGGCAGGTTTTTTCAGGGGTTTGAAGGTGTAACTTCAAGTTGCTGAAGTCCAGGCAAGAGATTACCATTTGAACAGCACCAACAGATGTTAATCTTCCTTAGGAAGCGGCACCTGCTTGTCCCATCCTTTTCCTCCGCACAGAACCCCCCCAGCAGCACGTAGGCAGCGGATGGTGGCTGGGGAAGGGTGGTGCCCTGTGCCCTGCAGCCTCGGGGCCAGCCCAGCCCAGTTCACATCAGGGCAGGTCTTGTAGCAAGCACTGGCCACCAGATTGGTGCCTCCACTGCAGTGCTGGTTGGCCAAGCTGCTGAGAATGTGCCTTGAATTTCTTGCAAGGTTTGTCTGGGGCTGGAGGGGTGAAGCTGCTTTGTCAGCAAAGGATCTCCCACTTGGGCATTTATTTCCATTTCTGATGGCCCAGGCTGTGCCTGAGGCACTCAGGGACACCCACTCCCTCCAGGATGTGTGCACTGGGGATGTGATACCTTATCTGTAACCATATGTTGTAGGGGTGCAACAATGGACTGTTCTATATAATGTATATATAATCTCTGATGTTAGCATTACAGATAATGCTGTTAGTGTTTCCCTTTGCATTACACACTAGTTGTGTAATGCAGGGTCCTGCTCAGCAAAGGGGGGCCCACACTGGCAAGTGAGAGCCTTCTTTCCTCCTGATCAAGATACTTAGAGGCAAGAGATGGCACAGATGTTTATTTTCCAAACACACGCCATTACACAGAGGGAGAGAGACTTTGTAGTGAGGGGGTTCAGAAATATAAGCCTCCAGGACCTGTAAACAAATACTCCATTTACTGGATTTTTCCTTTAAACTTTCATGGAAAGTGGGCAATGAAAAATATCCAAGAACAGAAGGGGGTCTAAAATCAGACTGTCAGATGTTGGAAACGTGGCTTCATGAGAGACCAGAGGCAAGAGAGAAAAGCTAAGGGAGGAAAAACTTTTTCATCACTCCTGTGCTAAAACTTGTGTCTAGCCTTAAGAGGCTAGAATTTGTCAGAATTTGCCTTCCAAGTCCATAGCTCTGTTGATGTGACCTGGAGCCTGGGCAGTCTGGAGTGCAGCTGCAGACCATTGACTCCTGTGCTTCATGGGCAGGGTCTCTCCCCCTGGGTGCTTGGGGAGCCTGTTCCCATGGCTCCGCTCACACAGCGGCTGCTCTTCATTAAGCCTCCAGCTTTGGCTGATGAAGTGCAGACGCAGGCAGCCTTCCAGAGTGGGGAAAGGAGGAGGAGGAGGGGAAGAACAGGAAATTCTCAGAGCATGAGCTGGGGGCAGGGTAAATCATTACTTGGCATTTCATACACTGTGATGGGGCCAGGTCTGGGAAGAAGAGTTGCTCCCTTTTAGGGGTGCAAGGGCAGATTGGTCTTTCTTGCTACACTAACATGGTTTTGCCTGGGGCTAAAGTGAGCTTGGTATGCACCTCCTTGTTCCTTAACCAGACCTGCATTAATTTGCTCACATGCCTGAAAAGCAGCCACACTGATGGGCAAGATTCTTCTCTGGTGCTAGAGATGTCAGCCTGTGAGGGAGGCTGTGCCATCCCGAGGTTGAGGCTGGTCTTCCCAAAACAGGGAGAAACAAAGAACCCAGGTTGTTCTTTAAACCCATCCCTTGCTTGCAGGTCTGCCAGGTGCCTCAAGATGAATAGTTTGGAAGGGAAAGACAAAGCATTCAGAGCTGTGAAAGGTGTCTGTTCTCTCTGATCAGCTGTGAGGTAGAGGAGCTGGAGCTCTCTTTCTGGGGTGAAGGTAAACTGAGGTTCTTGCTAAAGATCTGGTCTTTCTGTAGGAGCTGTGGTGGATCAGTCCCAGTGTCCTGGCCTTTGCCCATGTTTGGGATCTGCTGCATTATCCCTCTGTGGTTTAGGTGAGATGGGTTCTGTGATGCTGCCTAGCCCAGGCTTGGCCACAGAGCTCTGTGGTGGTCAAGAGCTCCATGGTTTGTGCCTCTGCTGGGCAGTGAGACCCTCTGTGTGCTGTGGAGGAGTTGTTGTTGAGTAGCTGCTGAGTACTGTGGATCTTCTGCATTTCACAGGGTGGTATGATTCTAGCACCTTGCTATTTTTTCATTCAGGTATAATAAACAATAGATTAAAAGAGACATCAAACAAATGCAGTAATAGTTGTGTGATGGCTGCAGACGAAGATGGGTTTCACAGGCAAGTGGCATGTTGCTGTGTCAGAAATCCTTGCCCACCTAGGCACCAGTGTATGGAGTGTGATGCTGGAATGGTCTCTCAAAGCAGAGTTTTGCAGTATTCTGCTGCAGGAAGAAAATCCAAGTATTACCTGTCTGTGCCTCCCCAGAGCTGTGCCCTTCCTGTGAGGGATGTGTCTGCTGGAGGGAGCCAGCCTCTGCTGCAGCTCCGCGTGTGCCAGGGGAGGAAGCTTGGCTGTGGGTTCTCCTCCATGCAGCTGCCACCCTCAGCTCCAGTGGGAGAATGGGAACTCTCCTGTGCAGAGAGGGCCAGGATCACTGGATGAAACATTCATCCCAAAGTTCCATCAGAAGGGACGGTCAGAGGGAGGCAGCGTTTTCGTCTTTCATCGTGCTTGTGCTCTTGGCCTGTCTTTTGCTTTGGTCTCTGTGCTGGATGAGTCCATGCCAGCACTGCTCTGCTGGGAACACCTCCAGGCTACAGTGTCTTTGGTCCAATCTGAACACAGTACTGAACTCTGCTGAGTGCTCCCCATCTGCCCAGCAGGGCCTGTCGGGAAAGCAGTGCTTGCCTAAAGAAGACAAAAGCAGAGCCCAGCAGCTGGAGAGGTTTCTTTCTTTACGTCTGTGGCAGCCAAGCAGTACCCTGCTGCTGGAGCCTCTTGGCCAATGGTTTGGAGTGGAGGAGGAAGAGGTGGGATGGCAGAGCTCCATCCCCTCAAGGCAGAGGTACATCTGGGGGCCCACTGTCTGGCATGGGTGCTGAGGTGGCCCTGGGCAGGCTGTGCATGGGTCAAGAGCTCCTAAAGAGGAATCCCTGAGGCAGCAGCTCCCACTGAGCTTTGAAGCTGGCAGGAGCCATTGCCCCTCAGGGAAGCTAGTGCAGCAGATGGCTGTTGAGTAACATCTCCTGAGGAGTCTCTGCACACTCTTCTTGTCCTCGTTGTTTCCATTGGGAATTCTGAACATTGATGTGGGGGGTTGGCAATGTCTGTCTCTTGCAGCTGCAGCAAAGCCACAGTGATGGGAGCACAATGACTGTTTCTACAGCTGCTGACAGAACTGCTTTGGTTAGGCACTGGAGTAAACCAAAGCCCACGTGTCCTCCAGGCCGTGGGCACGCAGCTCCAGAACTAATCTTGATGTCTGAGGCCTATTTCTGTTCCTCTTCAATCTCTGCACAGAAGCTGGAGTTTCCTTGGTACATCCAGCTGCTGGATGTCCAGTACATCCAGTGTTCCAGTGGTTTTCCTTGTCACACTCTCCTCTTTCCTGGCACCTGACCCGCTCAGCACCCCAGCTCTGACTGCGACACCCTAACAGCTCTCCTGTTTCTCACAGCGAGGCTGTCTGGGAGAACATGGCTCGCATGTGCGTGAAGACTCAGAGGCTGGACGTCGCCAGGATCTGCCTGGGAAACATGGGGCATGCCAGAGGAGCCAAGGCACTGAGGGAGGCCGAGCAGGAACCCGAGCAGGAGGCCAGAGTGGCTGTGCTGGCCGTTCAGCTGGGCATGCTGGTAAACCCCAACAACCTGCGCGTCCGGGAGCGGCCACCCCACCGCGCTGGGGACGAGTAGGAGAAACATCCTTTGGAGATGCAAAAACCCTGGAGAGGAGTAAAGCCTAGTGCCAGGCTTCCAGGGGGTGATGAGTAGTTGTGAGAGTTACTGAACTGAAGTTGAGTTTTTATCCTAGGGCAGCAGGCATCTCCTTCAGCACCGCACAGCCCTGTGCTGCGTGAGTCCTGCGCCACTCAGCAGGGGCTTTCCCTGCACTCCGGAGGCTCAGCACTCCCCTGAGCCTTATCGTGTTCCTCAAAGAGGAGATGACAATCAGTGTGGCAGAAGCTGGCAGAATAAGAGGACCAGGCTCCAGAGCTGCCTAAGGGTATAGGAAATGAATTTGTCTGGTTTTCTAACTGCTGGACAGAATTGATTTGGGACTTCTACTGGCATGTGAGGAGCTGCTGAATGAAGGCAAGTGCTGAGTGGAGGAAACATTTTAAAGGTGTGCTTTGTGTGAAACATAAATCAGACAGAATGCTTTCCTGGGGCAGAATTCTCCCAAGCTTAATCACTCTAGGTTTGACTGGGTTAAGAAAAGGATGTACTTTTAAAGTATTCTAGTTTCAACAAACATATTTGAGGGCCCAGTATGGGAAATACAAGTTCCACTTTGACATGTTTGTTTGTAGAGTGAAAGGCTAAAGCTGAGTTCTGCCAGAGAGCGAGGGCTGGCTTAAGGCATGTAAGCAGTTTAGGCAAAATTGATGTTTCCTGCAGGGTTGGAATGCTCTGAGGAGTCACAGTTGCTGCTTGTGCTGTCCTGGGGATGCCTGCAGTCACCCAGATTTCCAACCCAGCTTCTCCTGTCATGGGAGCAGTAGCTTGTCTGGACACAGCAGAGCCAGAGGATGTGCTCAGGCTGTTCTCCCTGCACTCTGGTGCATGGGGCAGCCCTCCCTTGGAAGCAAACACCTACCAAAAGGGACCTTATCTTCCCATAGTCTGAACCCAATCCCCTCGGCTGCCACGGCGGCTGAGGTCTAAAATGGGCTTGAGACCAGCCTTGTCACAGGGGTGGAAAGCTGACCAGAGCACTCAGAAGAATGATAAGAAGATGTATTCCAGTCAGTGTGCTGTCTTGAGAGTCTTCATCAATGACCTTTAGTTTGGGAACCATCAAAGATCCAGGCATGTGATTTACAGAGTCATGGAATACCAGGTTGGAAGGGACATCAAGGATCACCTATGATCTGCAGGATCATAAAACCTGGGCCAGGAGAACTGATGCAGTACCCCACAGCTCATAAGAAACCACAGATTAGATTAAAAATGGCAGGGTGCTGTGACAGCAGAAGTCTGTCTGGGGCTGTGTTTGGGGAGACACCACATCCTGGGGCTTTGATTTGATAGCTTCTGTCTGTGGGTCTGTTGCAGCTACAGATAGAACACTGACGTCCACCCTTAAGTACCTCATTACTGGACAAAACCTCGATGCAATGGAAGAGTTCAGAGAACATCAGTGCAAATTGTTAGGCTCCTGGAAACATTTCACAGGCAAGGAAATCTTTAAGATAGCCAGAGAATAAGAATTTGGCTTGAAAAGGTGTTGAGCAATCTCCAACTGTTTTAAAAAGTCTAAGTGCCAGAGAGAGAAACTGTTCTGAGCTGAAGTGAAGAAGTAAAGGAAAATTGACATGAAATGCTTGGAAAAGCTTCCTGGCAGAGAAAGCTATGAGGCTGCAAAGTGCCAGTACTCCTGAGTGGGGATGTTTAGATCTTTTCAGAGAAGTGGAGGGGAGCTGCAGCAAAGGGGAGGCAGATCTCCTGCCTCTTTTTCCACCTCACAGAGTCGTGGTGCAGGCAGCTTCCAGCTCTGCTCTCTATGCTTTTTGGAAATGGTAAACAAGAAGGGACAGAAACCATTTTTCTGTCTGGAACAGATCATCTCAATTTGCTAAGTATAGTGTTCAGCTGGACAGCAGTTGGGTGGAGCAGGAAAATGCTCCTTCCACGGGAGTACATCTCAAAGTGCAAAAATAATAGTTCCAAATCTGCCTGCCCTTGCGTCAGCACCCGCAGAGCCCTCCCGTTCTAATTCTGTCCCAGGCTGCTAGCATTTATGCCCAGGGATGGGTCTCCAGTTATCCCCCAGCAGCATTTCTGCCTCTCAGACCTGCTCAGGGGTGGCACAGCTTCCCTGGCACGTAACACCACCTTGCCAAAAGCCCTAGTTTCACCTCAGGACCTTCTCCTGGACCTCAGCTGTGGGCAGGCAGCGCGGCTGTTAGCTGTGGCCCCACACGAGCACGGCTCCCCTTTCTGAGGTGGTTTCTGCTCCTGATGACAGCAGTGGCTTGCTCATGTCACTCCCCGGTCACTCCTGTACAGTAAGTGCCAGGATCTGAGTGCTTTCCTTATTTTCACACAAACATCCTGTTTCCCAGTACTGTGCTATTCCAGGCTACCTACCCCGAGGTGGCTGAACCCCCTGCCCGGGCAGCTGGGGCTCTCATTGCCGGGGACCTGCACTGCTGAACTGCTGGGCAGAGCGGTGTCTGCCGGAGGCACAGCAGAGAGCTGAGAGGGGTCTGTGTGCTCTGCTTGCAGGAGGAGGCAGAGCAGCTCTACAAGGCTTGCAAGCGCTATGACCTGCTCAACAAGTTCTACCAGGCCTCCAACCAGTGGCAGAAAGCCATCCAGACAGCCGAGGCGCACGACAGGGTTCACCTGCGCACCACCTACTACAACTACGCCAAGCACCTGGAGGCCACCGGAGAGCACAGCCTTGCCCTGACCCAGTAAGCACTCGGGGGTTGGAGCTGTGTCCTCCTGGGAAGGCTGGAGGCAGCCTAAGGAGCACATCTGATGATGACCACTAATAGTTAATTGAAGGCTTTTCCTGTTTCTGGTGCTTTCTATCTCGTGAAGTGACAGCACTGTTAAAATAAACTTCCCAGCACCCTCCCAGGCTAACAAAGCCCAGCACAGAAAGGTTAAGTGTCTTGTAGGGGACAGCTGAATCCCACTAGTATCCAGGCCTGTACTGGTCTTTAGAAGACCATTGCCCTCTTTTCCTTCCTTTTCCATGACATGAAAACACTTGTTTACTTCTCCTGAGAGCCCCAGGCACAACTGCTGTGGCAGAATTTAGTCTGACTTGGGTGCTTCTCGTGCCTGGCCCTCTCCTGTGGTTGATGAGTCCCTAGAGAGGTTAGGGGAGAAGATTCTTACTGTGTTCTAGTGGTCTGAAATCTTGGGTTTAGGAGGTTTACCATAGGAAGCCTCACAATTTAGTATTAAGATCACTTCTGTCCAGAGTCAAAGTAGAGCTCTGATGTGATCAGGCAGACGAGGAGAGGCTGAGGGAGCTGGGTGTTTAGCCTGGAGAAGAGAAGGCTCAGGGGAGACCTTAGTGCTGTCTACAACTACCTGAAGAGAGATTGTAGCCAGGAGGGAGTTGGTCTCTTCTCCCAGGTAACCAGCACCAGAACAAGAGGACACAGTCTCAAATTGCACCAGGGGAGGTTTAGGCTTGAGGTGAAGAGAAAGTTCTTCCCAGAGAGAGTTGTTGGCCATTGGAATGTGCTGCCCAGGGAGGTGGCGGAGTCACCATCCCTGGAGGTGTTCAAGAGGGGATTGGTCATGGCACTTGGTGCCATGGTTTAGTAGTCATGAGGTGTTGGGTGACAGGTTGGACTTGATGATCTTTGAGGTCTTTTCCAACCTTATTGAGTCTGTGATTCTATGAAGGTGATCAAGGTGGGCAGGGAGGTGAGAAGAGACTAACAGAATCTGTGGCAGGAGTGCAGTGAAAAAGTGGAAAAGAGGCTGAAGATGGCAGAAAAGCTGGGCAAGATGAGGAGCTCTTGTGACCTGTTGTACAGAGATGTGCTTGAAGTTTGGGGAGCTTTCTGGGATATTTCTTTGGACCATTCCTGTCACTTTTAAAGTATGTACTGTCCTGTCTTCACATTGCCTCTCCAATTCCAGGGGCCTTGCCAGCACCATTGACCACGTTTCTGATGATGCTGGCAGACTGCAGCTGGTCTGAGAGTGACCATACCAGCTGGAGCAGCCTTCCCAGTGTTGTCCCTCTATAGCTGTCAGACAGCTTTCAGTGGAGGTGGTGGGAAGGTGGCTGTTTCACATCCAATCTGTTCTTCCCTGCAGCTATGAGAAGTCAGACACACACCGGTTCGAGGTGCCCCGAATGCTCGCGGAAGACTTACAAGCCCTGGAGAACTACGTCAACAAGATGCAAGACAAGTCAGTGCTTGTTGCTTCTCCCAAATGGGACTTTCAGGTCTGAAACACAACTTGTGAAGAGAGCAGGGAAGGAGGAGCATGAATCTTCTCTCAGCTGCAGGTTCAATCCCTGCCTTACCCGTTAAGAGCCTCCTGCAGCTTTTCAGGAGCGTGCTACGCCGCGTTCAAGAACCACCACATTAGCTGTCTAGGCTGGCCCCCCTTACAGCGCAGACCTTTGGGTGTCACCCTGGAGCTGGGGTGAAACCTTGTCTGAAGTCTGAACAAATGTACCTAGTGTGGAGATCAGGATCCCCAAGAGAGAAGGGTGCAGGCTGTGGCAATTCCTGTAACTACACTTCCTGTTGTTGCTTTCCTAGGAGCCTGTGGAAGTGGTGGGCTCAGTACCTGGAGAGCCAGTCAGACCTGGAGTCCGCGCTCAAGTACTACGCCCTGGCTCAGGACTATTTTTCCCTGGTCCGTGTCCACTGCTTTCAGGGCAACATTCAGAAGGTGAGGCAGCCCGTGCCCCCGCTGCCCCAGGAGCCTCCCTCCCAGGCTGAGCTCTGTGCTTCCCTTCGCAGGCTGCCGAGATCGCCAACGAGACGGGGAACTGGGCCGCCTCCTACCACCTGGCGCGGCAGTACGAGAGCCAGGAGGAGGTCAGGCAGGCTGTGCACTTCTACACCAGGGCCCAGGCCTTCAACAACGCCCTGCGCCTCTGCAAGGTGCGCGGCAGGGCCCCGCGCGGCCGGCGCGCCGCGGCCCGGCTCCCGTCCCTCTTGGGAGCCTCTGCTTGCTCAGAACCTGCTGGGATGCTGCACCTGGCTTCTGCAGAACTGCCTGAGTTGGAAGGGACCTCCAAAGGTCACCTAGACCAATATCCCTGCAGTGAGCAGGGACATCCTCCACGAGAGCAGGTCACCCAGATCTTCCACAACAGCTGCCTTAGTAAAGGCTGAGCTCTTAAGGGGGCCAAGAAAGCTGGTGAGGGACTTCTTAGGATGTTGGGCAGTGATAGGACTAGGGGGGTTGGAGCAAAACTAAAAGGGGGTAGATTCAGATTGAATGTTAGGAAGAAGTTCTTCACTGTGAGAGTGGTGAGACACTGGAACAGCTTGCCCAGGGAGCTGGTAGAAGCCTCATCCCTGGATGTTTTTAAGGCCAGGCTAGATGGGGCTCTGAGCAACCTGACCTAGTGGGCAGGGGCACTGGAACTGGATGATCTTTGAGGTCCCTTCCAACCCTGGCAATTCTATGATTCTCCATGAGATGTTACCTTCTCTCATATCTGAAAACTGCCTGAAACAAATGATGATGGCTGCAGCTCACAGTTCCTGGGGGTGGTTTTACACAGAGGGGCTGGGGAAGGGGGTGGGGGTGGGGTGAAGCTGGAGGCTTGCCAAAATCATCAACCTTTGCTTTTGAACAGGAGAACAATTTAGATGATCAGCTGATGAACCTGGCTCTTCTGAGCTCTCCAGAAGACATGATAGAGGCAGCCTGCTACTATGAGGAAAAGGGGGAGCAAATGGACAGAGCTGTCATGCTATACCACAAGGTAAATGTCATTTTAGTTAAGAAAGAGAGAGCAAATTTAAACTGCAGCAGCTCCTACAGCAGAGGAACAGCAAACCAGCTCCAGTTTTTACTGTCTGTACTGTTTGGTACTCATCTCTTCATGCTGGTTAGTGCCCCAGAGCAGCCTGTGAGCTGATTCTGCACTGCTTATGCTGCTCTCTAAAGACTCTTTCTTCATTTTGCAGGCAGGACATTTCTCCAAAGCCCTGGAGCTAGCCTTCGCCACGCAGCAGTTTGGGGCCCTACAGCTGATTGCTGAAGACCTGAACGAGAAATCAGACCCAGCCCTGCTAGCTCGCTGCTCTGACTTCTTCACTGAACATGGCCAGTACCAGAAGGCAGTGGAGCTGCTGCTAGCAGCCAGAAAGGTGCATGCCAGCTTCCCTGCTCCCTTCCAGGCACAAGTGGGGGGGCACAGCAGCTCTGTAGGTGCTGACACATCCATCCCTGCTGGTAAACAGACAGCTGGAGACGTCTGTAAGGTCTAAAGTTTCCTGTCATGCAGTGACTGAGCCTACTGGCTCAGCTCTGGAAATGGATTCCTAGTCACAGAATGGCTTGGGTTGGAAGGGACCTTAAAGATCTGCCGTGGGCAGAGACACCTCCCACTAGAGCAGGGCTGCTCAAGGCCTCATCTCACCTGGCTGGGAACACCCCCAGGGAAGGGGCATCCACAACCTCTCTGGACAACCTGTTCCAGTGTCTCACCACCTTCACTGTTAAGAATTTCTTCCTAAGATCCCGTCTAGATCTACCCTCCTCAAGCCTCAGTCCATTGCCTCTCATCCTATCATTACAAGCCCTTGTCAAAAGTCCCTTCCTGGCTTTCTTGCAGTGTTCCCTGACTTCTGGGAATTCAACCACCTCCCTGGGCAGGCTGTTCCAGAGTTTGAAAACTCTTCTAGTGGAGAAGTTTCTTCCAGTATCTAACCTAAACCTTCCCTGGTGGCCATTTCCTTTCACCCTGCCACTTTGTTGTCAGGGAGATGTTTAACTACACAACAGTGTTCTAGATGGAGCCTCCACAGCTGCTAGCCTTTGTGCCTTCAGGTAGCTCCCTTCTGTAGGGTATCATAGAATCAGTCAGGGTTGGAAGGGACCACAAGGATCAGCTAGTTCCAACCCCCCTGCCATGGGCAGGGACACCTCACACTAGATCAGGCTGGCCAGAGCCTCATCCAACCTGGTCTTAAACACCTCCAGGGCCAGGGCCTCAACCACCTCCCTGGACAACACATTCCAGGGCTCCACCACTCTCATGGTGAAGAACTTCCTCCTCACATCCATCCTGAATCTCCCCACCTCCAGCTTCATTCCCTTCTCCCTAGTCCTATCACTACCTGATATCCTGAGAAGTCCCTCCCCAGCCTTCTTGTAGGCCCCCTTCAGATACTGGAAGGCCACAATTAGGTCACCTTGGAGCCTTCTCTTCTCCAGCCTGAACAGCCCCAGGGTACACCACAAGCAATGTGAAGCATCATGGTGGTGTTTGCCACAGCTCACTGCTTCCTCACTCCCCTCAGTACCACGAAGCTCTGCAGCTCTGCCTGAAGCAGAACCTCACCATCACAGAGGAGCTGGCTGAGAAGATGACACTCTCTAAGGACTGCAAGGAGCTGTCTGAGGACTCCCGGAGAGAGCTGCTGGAGCAAATTGCTGACTGCTGCATGAGACAAGGCAACTACCACATGGCAACCAAGAAATACACAGAAGCAGGGAACAAGTTAAAGGTCAGCCTGGCTACCCAGGGTAAAAAAAAAGCCTGCAGAGGCCATGCCTGCTGCCTTCCTAAGATTGCTCCAAACAGGGCTGTTTTGGGGAGTTCACCTTCCCAGCAGCCTTAGCAGAGCTTCTGCTTTTGCATTCACAGCCAGCTTTGTTCCCCTCTTCCCCTGTGCTCCCCTTTCCACTGGCAGGCTATGAGGGCACTGCTGAAATCTGGAGATACCAAGAAGATTGTTTTCTTTGCGGGAGTTTCCAAACAGAGAGAGATTTATATCATGGCAGCCAACTACCTGCAGTCCCTGGACTGGAGGAAGGACCCTGAGATCATGAAGAACATCATCAGCTTCTACTCTAAAGGGCGGGCCCTTGACCTGCTGGCAGGGTTCTATGAGGCGTGCGCTCAGGTACAGCTCCCTTCCGGGAGTCCTGCAGGTGCTTGGCTTGTTAGCTCTGGAGCCAGGCACTGACCTCGCTTCTCCTCTGGCAGGTGGAAATCGACGAGTATCAGAACTATGAGAAAGCACAAGGAGCACTGACAGAGGCATACAAGTGCCTTGCAAAAGCCAAGACCAAAAGCCCTCTGGACCAGGAAAGCAAGCTGGCACACTTGCAAAGCAAGATGACCCTGCTGAAGCGATTCAGCCACGCTCAGAGGTGAGCTGCAGCACTCGGGGCGTGCAGAGCCGTGTCAGACATGCCCTACAAGAAGGAAAGCTTTGCTGGTGCCTGCAGTTTGTTGCAGACCCATTGCTAGAGGCTGCTGCCTGTTTCTAGCCTGCTGTGGTTGTTAAGTTGCTGTTGACATGGAAGGTGAGATGATGACCTGAAGTGCAAGCAGGAGTCCTGACCTAGGGAAGCAGCTTCTTGGTGATTAGGAAACCTAACTACAGTAAAAAGACAATCTTCCCTGTTCCTCACACAAGCAGCTGAGTGCTCTCCTCTTTCTGCTCTTTCCTAGAGTGTACCCTGAGGACCCCAAGGAAGCAGTCAAACAGTGTGAACTTCTCCTAGCTGAGCAAGACATGGACAGTGCCATCCGCCACGGCGACATCCTGGGCTTCCTGGTGGAGCACTATGTGCGGGCGGAGGACTTTGGTGTGGTGAGCTCCTTCTTCATCCTTCCCACCCCCAGGGCCCCTATGTTCTGTACACCAAGCATGGGATGGCTTTCCCATACAGGAAGCTCCTCCATGTCAAGGCTGCTATACAAGAGCTGAACAGCTCTGCAGGGTGTGCCAGACCTCAGGAGCTGTAGCGATGTTGAAGTGGGTTTTGTTTCACGGGACTGAAGAGAAAAAGAAAGCTCAGAGGGCACAGAGCATAAGTAGTGGTGGGGTCTGAAACACTCCCAGTCACAAGGCAGGAGCAGAAGGGTCTGTCTGGGTGTGTGGCTCAGCAATGGCACTGCCCTTCACTTGCCATTTGGGCCACAAAAGCAAATGGTAAAGGAACTGGTGAGTCAGGGCAGGAGTGCCACACACTGCACTGTCACCTGCTTTAGCATGAGGCAGAAGCATGCCAGGGGCTGGTTTCTCCAGCTGTGCTGATTACCTGGGTTGGAACATTGCATTTGAAGAGCTCCAGAGATCCCTTCCAATCCCTAAGATCCTGTGATCCTCTGTTGTTTGCAGAGGTTCACTGTCAGGAGAATGCAAAACCAGCCTGTGAGAAACTCCTGGCCAAGTGCTAGCAGCCCTCAGCACTGAGCTCTTGCCAAGGGCTCAGCCAGGCAGTGGGGCAGATGCTTCTCACCTACAAGGTGCCCTGCCTAGTGGATGAGGAAGTGTCATGGACACTTCTGCACTGGACTAAAAGCTGATGGCTGGGCCCAAAGAGTGGTGGTAAATGGAGCTAAACCTGGCTGGCATGCAGTCACCAGTGGTGTCCCCCAGGGTTCAGCACTGCGGCCTGTCCTCTTTAGTATCTTTATCAAGGCTCTGGGTGGGGAGAGTGGGGCACCCTCAGGATCTTTGCAGATGACACAAAGTTGGGTGGCTGTGTCAGTCTGCTAGAGAGGAGGAGGGAGGAGTGCCTGAGGGAGCTGGGTTTGTTCAGTCTGGAGGAGGCTGAGGGGAGAGCTCATCACTTTCTACCACTCTCTGAAGGGAGCTTGGAGCAAGCAGCTGCTGCATCTTGGTGTCAAGTGACAGCACCAGGGGAAATGGTTCCAAGCTGCACCAGGGGAGGTTCAGGCTGTGGATCAGGAAATAGATCTTCATTGAAAGGGTTCTCAACATTGGGATGGGCTGCCCAGGGCAGTGCTGGAGTCACCATCCCTAGCGGTGTTTAAGCAGTGTGTGGACCTGGCACGGTCAGGGACATGGCTTAGTGCTGGGTTGAGGGTTGGACTGGATGATATAGTCTGTGCTTTTTACAGGGACTCACGCAAGAAGCAACCCCACTCCCCAGTAACAGTGGTCTCTCTGCACTCCTGTAGGCTTACCAGTACCTAGAAGAGCTGCAGAAGAGAATCCCACCCCAGAACCTGAGCTACTATGTGACTCAGCAGACGCTGGAGGCAGTGCACCGCCGAGCTGGCGTTCCCTTGAGCCAAGCCCTGGCCTCAGAACAGATTCACCACAGCAGTGTGGAGAACAAGGAGGTGGAAGAAGTGGTTGATGAAGTGGAAGACCCTTGAAAACTTACTTATCAAATGCAAAGTTGACTTTAATACCAAGTCATTTATTCTGCCCTCAGCAGGGGTCAGGCACCAGTCAACACGCCGCTGTGACAAAGCTTTTTGGTTACTACCACGACATTTATTCTTCCTGCTTGACTGTACAAGCAGCAGCACTGCAGTGAACAGCTTGTCTCAAACACCACCCACAGAGGTTCTTGTACATCCTGTACAGAAGCTGGCTTTTAGGTTTTAATAAAGTGGAGAGGGGTGAAAAGCCACCAAGAACTGCGTGCAGTAACTTCAGGCCTTTCTCCAAGTGCAGAAAGGAGAGGAGGAGCTGAGGTGGAAACTCCTGAGCTGCCACCATTTCCAAGTACAACCTTGATCTGCTAAGGCTGCCTCTAGAAAAAACAATCTCTGTCCCAGTGCAGGAGCCTGGGGAAAAGTCAGACTCCTGCAGAATGATGGAGACCTTCCCCAGCCCCAAGCTTTTGTGTTTATGTACAGCCTAGGGTCATGCAGAGTCACCATTCACAAACACCTGGGCTAAAGCTGGGAAGCACAGCATGACCTCCAGAAGTCCCTTCCCCAGTCATCTGCTCCAATTGTCCCTGCTGCAGCTGGGTCCCACTTTGAGCCACTGAATCTTCTTTCTCTGTGAAGTGTCTTTTCCCAGTGTGCCAAGTTACTCTGTGCCAGTCAGATTTTAGGCTGCAGAGTTCTTCCCTGGCACAAGCAGGACCATGAGAAGTGAAGCCCAGTGTAAGCAACCAAGGTTTTGCTCACCCTCAAGCCCCTTGCTGTGCCCCAGAGATGCATCTCTGATCACTCTGATACATTTCATAGCCCTGAGCAGCCCTTCTGCTTACAGTGGTTCTTCTTTTTCTTGTTTGGTGACTTGCTTCAGGGTCTGGGCTGAGGGTGAAGGTTTTGGTGCTAAGCTTTCAGGGAAGGGGGGGGGGGGGGGGGAAGAGACTTTTAAGGCCCAAATCTGGATGTTAGTTATTCTTTAATAGAAACTTACTCCTGTACTGAAGTGATACCAAAAGCATTCCTGCTTTGTGCCTTCCTAAACACAGCACAGCTCCAGCTCAAGCCTTAAGGCCTGGCAGCTGGTCAGCACTGCGTGTGGCTCTCCAGTTCTCATGTCCCATCAGCGGTGCCAGCCCCTGAACACCGACTGGGAGCTGCTCCCCCAGCCTGCCCGGGGGAAGGCTTGGGAGCACGTCCCAGACCCTCCCCAAGCGACCCTCCCCAGCCCTCCTGTTTTTCTGACAAGAAGCCTGCTCTGAGCTCTTCCCTGTATTTTTAGCAGAGCTCTCAGCCCTGCCAAGGTTATAAATAGGTGGGGTGGGGGCTGGGGAGGCGTGGGGAGGATGGCAGCGCTCGCCTACCTTCCTGCATCTGTACACTCTGTACCGGATGGCAGCCGGCGCTCAATTGGCCTCCACTACAAAGTCCAGATGTCAAGTCAGGTTCTCTGGCTTACAGCTCTGCACCCTTCCCCCTTCTTCCTCTCCTCCAGCCAGGTGACTGCTGAAGAGGCTGCAGCAGTGCCTACACAGAGCCAGCTGGCCACAGGATGAGGCAAATGGCATTCTTTTCACCCCTCAGCTAGGAAGGGACACTTTGGAGTTTCTTTTTCAGGTTCTCCAGGAGCAGTAAGTTCTGCAAGGCCAGCCTCCTGCAGTCACCATCTGGATCTTTCTCGACCACATCTGTAAAAGAAGCAGCCCACAGTTAGCTGGCAAAGGGTAAAAACTGCTCCTCCCTTAACACTGACCACCAGAGAGCAGCAATAAACACAACACTAAGCCTGGGCTGGACATAAACACCTGCAGGAATGACATCAGACCAGAAGGCAGAGGCACAGACTTGGTCACCTTCACAGCATGAGTTGAGCTCAGGCCTGGCTATCACAGAGTAGTGTTCAGTTCATGCATGGAGCAGAAACAAACCTTCAGGTGGGCTGAAGCACTGAGGAACCTGCCTGACCTGGTACCCCTTGGGATCACCTCCACACCAGAACTCACAGGGTGCCCTTGTGCTGCACCTCACCTTCCTCCAGCCGCCCCACCGCCAGGAATGCAGCCTGCACTCAGCAAGCCACTGACTCAAAAGCCTGAAGTCCCTGACTTGTGCCAGCTCCTGCACTCTAAAGAAGTGCTGAACTCCATGGTGGTGCTGCCCTTCAAACTCCATGGTGGTGCTGCCCTTCAAGCAGGGCACAGAAAGGGGCAGGCCCCCAGGTTCAGCACACTGGTCTGCTGAGAAAGCAGCGGTTCTTTCACACTTCATGCAGCACATCAGGGAGGGCATGGAGCTGCTTCCAGCAGCTGTTATTTCAGGGGCCCTTAATGGGCCTGCAAAGTAAAAACCAGGATGCACGCAGGATGTCTGAGCAGGGGCAGCCTGGAAGAGCAGCGAGGCTGCGGTAGGAAATCCTGTACGCAGGAGCAGGGCGCTCAGCGCCGGCGCTGCTAGCCCAAACACATGACTCATGCCCTGGAGCAGGGCTATTTATAGCCTGGGGACAGCTTCAGCCTGGCCCTTCCACACCCCTCCACAGAAGGCAGAAAGGGGAGGCTCCGAGGCAGGCTGCTCCGAGCTCCAAAGCTGAGGCTGCCGTTTTCAAGCGCCACGAGCGTGGATCTTGGATGGCTGCCACCAAAAGGGAGGCACAGGGCACCAGAGCACCCTTCAGGGCCTCACAGCAGCTTACCAAGCTCTGCCCCAGCTCTGCCCCAGCTCTGCAGCACTGGCAAGGGGCGGGGAATTCCCTCAAAGGCAGCTGCTGAGGAACCAGAGGAACCGTTTCCTAGAAGTGCTTAGGTATTCCCTCCCTCCCCCAGGAACCATCAAGCTACGCAGTGCTAGGTCCAGCAAGGCATCAAGGGCAGTGACTGCAAAGTGTGAGGTGATCCCAGCCTCTCCCCACAGCTGAAGTATCCCAGAGCAGCCACTCAGCAGGCAGTACTGGGGCAGGGACCGAAGCAGTTTCTTACACCGCTTTCTAATGGGGAACAATTCCAGTCACAGCCCAAAGGCAGAGGGGCAGGAGCAGTCAGTCAGTCACATTCACACCATGAACTCCAGCAAGCTGCACAGGCTGTGATGCAGTAACAAACTGGAGCCTTGGATTCATGGACAACCTTTTCCAGCCAACTATTCCTCATTCTGCTTTAGTCACTGCAGGAGAAAAGTCAATGCTTTAAGCTGAAACCCAGTGTGGGGACTTCTCCTGGCCCTCAGGCATGGCAGCAGAAGGCTTCCAGGCTTGGCAGCTTCTCCTTTTTCCCAGCTACAGCAGCAGATCTAGTATGTGACTCTTCCTGCAAACTTTGCCTGCAAGACTCATGAAGCAGCAGTAAGGCTGCTGGCTCAAAACCATGGTTCAGGCACACAAGTAGGTCTCTGGTGCCTGACCTCACCTGCTGGAGCAGGGAGCAGCTGTTTTACCAGCAATCTTGCAAGGAACAGCAAAGGCACAGCCCAAGAGGCTGCCATGGTGCAGGAAGCAGCTCCAGAAGCCCTTTTAAAGTGCACTAAAGACATTAATGGATGTGCAGCCAAGCCCAGTGGAGCCTGCTGTTGAGGGAGTCTGCTGCAGACCACCAGCCCAGGAGCAGAGTCAATGAGGCCTTCTACAGGCAGCTGGAAGTAGCCTCAAGATAGCAGCTCCTGGTGCTCATGGGTGACATCAACCACCCTGGTATTTGCCAGAAAGGCCACAGCCAGGCACACACAGGCCAGAGGTTCCTGCAGTGCACTGGTGAGAACTTTCTGACACTGGTGGTGAGGGAAGCAGTGAGGAGAGAGGTGTCCTCCTGGGCCTTGTATTAACAAAGGTCAGGGAGAAAAGGTCTTGGCTGCAGTGACCATGAGGTGGTGGAGTTAGGATCACACAAGGAAGAAGCAGTAAGTAGGACTGCAACCCTTGACTTCAGGAGGGCTAGCTTCCAAACCCCACCATTCTGTGACTCTGGGGAGTGGCAGTTGTTAAGGTTTCTGAATGGTTCCTGCAACCATTCCCCTTCCACACATCACACACAACTGTGACCTCATCCTGCTCTCATTCCCACTGGGATCCACCATGCACTTTTCCTGCAGAAGCACTACATGCAGAGGTGTCTGCCACACTGCCTTCCAGCCCAGCCACCCTCCTCCTCCTTCCAAACCTAACTCCTGACAAACAGATCAGGCAGACCCCAGGCTGGATGCCTTTGTGACACTCCTGGAAAGGCTCTGCTTGGTGGCAGCAGTGTTAACTGCAGAGACAAGCAGATTCCACAGAGCACACGTGTCATGGGAACAGTGCAGCTCTGGGCCCCAGAAGGCAGCTCTCTTCCTTTCAAAGAGCAGAAAGCTGCACAACCTGCAAGGAGCAGAGGCCACAGTGTCAGTGTTGCTTCCTGCCTGCTCCCTGTGGGAAGCCAGCTCACCAAGAGTGAGAAGGAAACCAGCCCAGGGACTCACAGGAGGTCCACTCAGAACACAGGGCAGGCTTCAGAGCTCCGAGCACACAGCACAGCTGTTGCCTGAATGATTTATGTGAGACACTGGCACAGGCTGCCCAGGGAGGTGGTACAAGTCCCATCCCTGGGTGTTTTTAAGGCCAGGCTGGATGTGGCTCTATGCAGCCTCATCTAGTGGAAGGTGTCCTTGCCCATGGCAGGGGAGTTGGAACTATATGACCCTTGAGGTCCCTTCCAACCCTGTGATTCCACCAATGTGTGAAGCTCCAGCCTAGCCTAGAGACAGCTGTGTGGATGCCAGGTGTACTGGGTGCAGCATGCAGACTCAGCTGCTGCCCTGCAGGGGCTCTTCTCTCCAGCAGGAGGAGGAAGGCAGGAGATGGGGCACTGATGAATCTCATCTCATGGACATGATGCAAACAGGCCACACAGGCCTTGCACGTCACTGCTGGTCCAAGTTCCTTTCCTTGCATGTACATGCAATGTGACAAACTTCTGGAGCTTCATGAGGTGGCTGGCTGGCTGCTTAGGCAGAAGGATGGGGCACAGGGTTGGCCTGGGAGGTGAGGGTGGTCACACTCAGGTGCCACGTGCCTCCCTCAGCTTTTGCTCTGGGCACCTCAGTGACATCTGTACAGCACTCTGGGGGCTGTTACCTCCCCGATAAAGATGCTCACCACACAAATCTCTGGTGCACCACCACTACACAGATACTACACCAAGACTGCACCACTGAGCAGAAAACCACTGCTGTGCAGCACATCTTACCTCCCAGCCAGGACTGGGCCTCCAGGAGCTCTTCTGTCATGTCCTCTAGCAGGCGCTCTGCAGGGACACTGAGGAGCAGGGAGGAGACGCAGGACAGCAGCCCCTGGCGCACATAGCTGTGGCAGAAAGACAGCTGGTCAGAGCCTGCAGCTTCGTGCTCTGCCTTCATTTCCTCACCTCAGCCTTTCTCCTCTGCCAAGTGTTTGTGATTATGATGACTTCTGCCACATTGCTACTGATTAGGATGCACTCATAGCCCAGCTGGCAGAGCGCCCACATCCAGAGCCCCTGCCACGCCGTGGTGGTGCAGGGAGTCTGCCGTAACTCAGAGTCCTGGACAAGTCTGAGATCCAGAGACTGAATGCTTCCTTTCTTTCCAGAGTTGAATGCTGGGATGGAATCTACAGTTTCTGAGCTCCCCAGGTAAACAGAGATGGAACTATCACATGGACAGTTGATGAAGACATTTGTCATGCTGCCTCTAGGGAGTGACTGCACCTCCACGCCGGAGGAGCAGCCAGGTTTTCCTGTTGGTCTGAAAATGCCTTCAGCACATGTCCTTGCCATACTCAGTCATGAGAACATGAGGCTGGAGGAGAGCACAGTTAAGGCACTGACACTGTCAGCCAGCTGCTAATCCTGGCCAGAGACAAGCCATGGCTGGAGACTGGCTCACAGCTGGTCTCCAGAGGTGCAAGCACACAGCCACAGCTCACCAGTCGGTGTGGAAGCGCAGGGTCCAAACGAACTCCAGCAGGGCCTTTCCCATTGCAGTGACTGCCTGAAACACAGGGAGACAACAGAAACACTTGACACCTTCCCACTCACACCACCCCCCAGAGCTGGGCCTGTGCTTGTCAGCCTGTAGTGAAGGTCCCAGGCAGCTCACTGTCCTGCACAGATGAGGACAGAGGCAGCACAGTGGCACAGCGTGCCCAGCCTCCCCCAGAAGCTGACAGCTTTGCTAGCAGCAGCAGCAACACATAGTGCAGGGCTGTCTTGAGCCCCAGGTCTCTTCTTCTGGGCATCTTTTCCCAGCCCTTTCTGCACCCTCTCAGCAGCTCAAAGCTGCTGGCAGGCCCCAGAGCACACTGCTCCCAGGCTGGAAGCCCTTCCTGCTATCTGCCAGCTCATGCAGCCTTTCTCACCACAGTGTTGACAGCCAAGTACATCAGGATTGCTAAAGTGTGGACCAGTCTTCCAAGGACAAAGTGGTCTTCCCCCAGGAGATCAAATGTGGTCAAAGGCCTGCAAGTGGAAGTTAGAGAGTGCTGTAGCAGTGAGGTGGCTGAGCAGTTCACCCTCAGAACAGGCAGGGTGGTTATGCAGCGAGATCTGCGCCCCACCAACCTAAATCCCTACAGCAGTCATTGAGTCATTCCCAGTCTAACACAGCCACAGATGTTTGCTCTCCTCTTTGCTCCCAGACTCATGATATCCTCTGCTCCTGCAGCAGGGATCACACTCTACCTGTAGGCTGCATTAAGACTGCAGCTGGCATTGCTGCCATACCAGAGACCCACCACCAAGGCCACTGGAATCTTGACTCCTATGAAATCAAATCCTTAACCTTCCTCAGGTAAGCAAAGACTTAAACCAGCTGAGAACAGCCTGTGTCCTAGAACGTGGTCACAAGAGCCAGTCCAGGTAACAAACCCAACCCTGTCAGAGTTCACTTTGGTTCAAGACTGCAGTCTGAGTTCTGCAGTGTTCTGTGAAGCACCCCAGATGGAGGTGCAGCCAAGGCAACTGGTTTGGTACTGCCAAAACTCCCCTGCCTGTGTACCTGCTGAGAGCATTTTCATTGTGAGGTATCTTCAGTTCTGCAGGGTCTTACAGACTGCTGCCAACAAGATTTTCATGAGGGGACAAGAGGGAATGGTTTGAAGCTGAGGGAGAGCAGGGTTAGACTGGATCTCAGGAAGAAGTTCTTCACTATGAGGGTGATGAGAGCCTGGAGTAGGTTGCACAGCAAGACTGTGGAGGCCCCCTCCCTAGAGGTGTTTAAACAGGCCAAGTTGGATAAGCCTTGGGCAACTAAGTCTAGTTGAGAAGTGTCCCTGCCCATGGCAGGGGGGTGGAGTAGATGATCACTGAGGTCCCCCCACCCTAAGCCATTCTATAATTCTATGAAGACTTCATAGGGCTAAGTCCAAGAGACCACAACCCCCTCCTCTAAGCTTTATGTATAAGCCAGGTGCCAGCATGGTGTCACTGGACTCCCACAGAGCTTCTGGGCTTCAGCCTGCTGCTCTGAGGCAAGCAGAGCAAGCAGGAAGCTTCCCTCTGGCTGCTGCCATGCCCACATCCCAAGGTGTCCACACTCACCTGTCAAAGTGCTGAATCAATGGGAAGAAGAAGTGCCCAGCAACAGAGTTGAACTCATTTGGGCCGGCAGCCGGTTCCACTTGGGCCTGACCCTGCCCAAGAGAAACACCAAGTCTAGACACAAGCTGCAGCACCTGACTCTCCCACTTCCCTGGACACCATCACCACCATGAGCTCCTTGCAGCCATCCCTCTGTCAGCCACTGCTTCTTGTACAGCTATGGCAACCATTTTGCAGACTGAGTGGCTCAGTTCCCACTGCAGACCGTTGGGTGTAAGAAACAAAAGCTGCAGGGGACAAGGGAGTTTTGGGAAGCAAGCTCTCCAGGATGAACCACAGGGGAGTTCTGGGAATTAGGAAGCTGCCACCAGTTGATCTTCCTGAAAATCAGGAAGCCTGAGACAGTGCAGTTCAGAGGCAGCTGCTGTGACAGGCTCTGGGACCGAGAGGTACAGCCACAGCTCCCTGCAGCGGCCAGAGGGGCTCAGAACAAGCACGGAACACAGGGAGAGCAGAGAGTTCAAGATTTGCTTTCCTCTCACTGCCACAAGAGGACTACAGGACTTGGTACTTCTGCACTGACTCAGCCAGATAACAAGGTAACTTTCTGTCTGGGTTGGGCCCAGTCTCACAGGAATGTTACCCTTCCCAGAGAGAGCTACAGCAACTCCGAGCACCTTCACTGTTGCTGCATTTGGCCTGGGTCTGCTTCTGCCTCGGCCTCACCGTAGCGATCCTCCGAGTCTTGCTTTTGATCCTCTCATCAACAATTCTCCTCCAGTCCTTAGAGCTGTCACTTCCAGGAAGAAGCTGGATTCCAGGTTTTGGGGCAACAGAATGCTTGGTGTTTCCATGGGATTTGGGACAGGACAGTTCCTGAGCTGCCAAAACCAATACCTAGAGGAGAAGAGAGAGGTGGCTAAAGAGGAGTAATCCCTGTGCTAGGGAACATCACCAGAGCTACCTGCAGCCAGAGGGATAGGAACAGCAAGGCAGGAAGGCACAACAGGTTTAGAATCACAGACTCAATAAGGTTGGAAAAGACCTCAGAGATCATCAAGTCCAACCTGTCACCCAACACCTCATGACTGCTAAACCATGGCACCAAGTGCCACATCCAATCCCCTCCTGAACACCTCCAGGGATGGGGACTCCACCACCTCCCTGGGCAGCACATTCCAATGGGCAACAACTCTCTGTGTGAAGAACTTTCTCCTCACCTCCAGACTAAACTTCCCCTGGCACAGCTTGAGACTCTGTGTTCTTGTTCTGGTGCTGCTTGCCTGGGAGAAGAGACCAACCCTCTCCTGGCTACAACCTCCCTTCAGGTAGCTGTACACAGCACTAAGGTCTCTCCTGAGCCTCCTCTTCTCCAGGCTAAACAACCCCAGCTCCCTCAGCCTCTCCTCACAGGGCTATGCTCAAGGCCTCTCCCCAGCCTCTTTGCCCTTCTCTGGACATATTCAAGAGTCTCAATGTCCTTCTTAACCTGAGGGGCCCAGAACTGGACACAGGAGTCAAGGTGTGGCCTAACCAGTGCTGAGTACAGGGATACAATGACCTCCCTGCTCCTGTGGCCACACTATTCCTGCTGCAGGCCAGGAAGCCACTGACCCTTTTTCGCCACCTGGGCACACTGCTGGCTCATGTTCAGCCAGCTTAGAATGCAGAACAGCACAAGAACTGACCCCCAAGCACCCACCTGGCTTTGAGGTACTGGCCAAGCACTTGGTCACTGAGCCCTGAAACCCAACAGTGGCTCCTTCTTCACACAGTAAGGGAAATGATGTAGTCACAGGCAGCTTGCTGCCTTTCAGAAAGTGAAGAGAGAGAGCAGCCTGCTGCTGTGTTAGGAAATGGCAGCTGCCCCAAGGCAAGTGGCCATCCTGTGGGGAAGGATGGCTGTGTAACGGAGTGTAGCAGGGTTATGAACAAGAGGGCAGTGCCAGGCACAAATACCAGTGTTAGAGATTCTCTAGACTTTGCCTCCTGCCATGAGCAATAAAAGGCAACTCCAACAAGCCTCAGGGAAGCAGCAGTGCAGCAGCAAAGACCCAGGGGAAGCAGGAAGAGCAGAGCACTCACATCGAGGATGTCCACACGCTGCCGGAGGCTGTAGTTCAGAGAGTAGAACTGGGAGGTCAGGTACTGTGCTACCTGTAGAGAGAAACCAAGGCACAGTGAACACAGCCCCAGGCTGCAAACAGCCTGCCCTCTAACTCTCAAAGCCTCCTGGCAGTTAACAGCTCTCCAAGAGAAAGGAAGAGAAGGGCAGTGCACAACAGACACTTCCATTTGTCACTTCCTTCCTTGGAAGTAACCTGGATTTGGGACTCTGCCATTCTTCTCTCTCCTAGGCAGAGGTACTCAGCTGCCACAGCAGCTTTGGCACTTGGAAGAAGACCTTACTGTGTCCTTTCAGTACTTAAGAGGGGGCTTGTAAGATGAAGAGAGGCTTTCTAACAGGGCCTGTACTGATAGGACAAGGGGTAAGGGTTTTTAACTGCCAGAGGATAGATCAGGAGATTGAACATGGAGAAGTCCTTTCCAGTGAGGGTGGGGAGACCCTGGGACAGGTTGTCCAGCAAAGCTGGGGATGCCTCTCTCCTAAAAATGTACAAGGTCAGGCTGGATGAGGCTTCCAACAGTCTAATCTAATGAAAGGTGTCCCTGGCCATGGAAGTAGATGCCATTTAAACATCTTTCCAACCCAAACCATTCTGTGACTCTCTGATTCCAATCACCAGCCAAGCTTCCTTCTAGAGAAGTCTTCTGTGCCTCAGCTTCCCTCTGCATGAAACAATCTCCCCTTCAGTGCAAGTGCCTATCTAATCTGCCTTGTCAGACTCATGCTAAGAGGCTCCAAACAGCTCCTCCAGTCCATTACAGCTCTGAGAGTTTTCTCTTTCCTGTTGCTCCAGCCACCCATTGCAGATGCTTCAGTACCTAGCCCAGCTCTGCCTGAATGCTGCCAAGACATGGACCAGTTATGCATGCTTTGAAAGCTGCTTCCATCCAGGTAGCAAAAGACTTCAGCTGCTGCCTGTGCCTCAACTGGACAAAGGGGAGCAGCAAAGGGACTCACAGGTATTGGATCTGTGGTTAAAACAGCTACTTGAGCTCTCTGCCGGAGCGCTGCAAAGCCTTCCATGCAGGTCTTCTCCTCCAGGTGCAGTAAGATTTTTGCCAGTTCCACACTGACCTGCTCAGAATATAGAGCAAGAAAAGGAATTAAATCACTGCAGATGGTTTGGGGTTGTGTTTTGGCTGTTCTCCCCCCTCACAGCATTTCCATCACATTTCTAATGTTTAAGCAAAGGGAGTATGGAACCCAGGCAACAGGTCCCTTAGGAAGGCAGGAAAGGAAACACATTCAGCTGAATGCCATCAGGACTGGTTTCTGAAAACACTGAACAAACCCCTGGGCCAATTTTCTGTCCACATTCACTTTGACTTTCAGGACAAGTGGTGGCATCATGACAAAGAGGACTTGTCACTATACCTGCTGGGTTAAAGGGCACAGTACCACAGCCAAAGCCCAACCCAGCTGAGGAAGCTGGCTGATGAGCAGCAGCAGTCTGCACCTGGTTTGCCAGCCTAAACCCTTTCCTCTCTCAGCTGGCAGAGGTCTGTTTCCCTGCCACCTTCAAGTGTCCACTAGCAGGTGGTGGTGAGCACTCATCACACCAGTGACCTTGTCCCAGGTTCTTCTCATCTTGCTCAGAACAATCCACCTGCTCTCTCAGGGGGAAGCAAAAGCAAAGAGGCAAAGTCCATTTGGGTTTATGCCCCTTTGTGCTGGGGAATAACAATTACATTCCAAGTCAATCAAAATCAGAGACATTTCAGTTAGAATCAATTGGTCTCTGGAATTTGTGGCTGCACTTCCAGTGCTTCCTCCACCCAGCACAAAGCTTGAAGCTTCCTCTCTCTTTCCTCCCATTACATTCAGGGCATTTCATTTCCAGCTGCTGAAGGCCACACTGGTGCCAGCACCTTCACCTGCTCCTTTGTTCCCTTGTGCTTTGTAGCCTCACCTCCACTACTTCATTTTACTTCCCTTCCCAAGTTGAAAGCTTTAAATCCAGGTGCCCATCAGCCTGGCTGCTGCTGTTGGCATGCTTAGTTTGCTCACAAGGAGAGGGGCTGCCCTGCACTACAGCAGCTCAGCTCACACTGCTTCACCTCTCTCGCTGCCGCTGGATTCCTCCGGATCAAGCCCTCAAGAGCCTTGACTGTAGCTTCCCATTTGTCCACATCCTCACAGCCTGTCAGCACTGAAAAGTAATCAGAAGTAAACAGAAGCTATTAACAGAACAGTTGTACTTGGGCAGATACCCCAAGCTTTCTTCTGCCCATAGTTTGCCTTGTTTCAGGCAGGTATCACTGACTCAGCACAGGAACAGCTCTAGGGACAAACCAAACTGCTCAGGAATTACAAGTCCAGCACCTAAGCCCAGGTTACTGCAATCCTGCACCTTAGACTAACTCAGAGAAAATCAAACCTGCAGAGACCATGCTCCCAGCCCCAGCCAGAGGCTCAGCCCCTGAGCTCCCACCTTCAATACAGTCTCGGAGGTAGAGAGGAGCCTTGGCCGTTAGTTCCTTGTCCTCTGACATGTCGTAGGGGATGAGGTCATCATCACTGCAAAACACACAAAGGCAGGACTCAGCTAGGGGCTGCAGCCCTCCACACAAAAGGGAAGGAGCCTGCACATGCACTGTCCTCACACCACTGCTCTTGCATCAGCCAGCACTGCTGAAGCCCAGCCTGAAAGGGTTCCTCAGGAAGTTCTAGGAATTACTCTGGAAAGCAGCTCTGACAGATCTGGAACTGGACCTCCTGGCCCAGTGCAGGAAGGAGTGAGGGGACTCCTGAGATCTCTTTCTACATTGATGAAGTGACAGAATAAGGCACAGCTGCTACTGAATTGCACAGCTACAGCCCCAGCTGCAGGGAGACTGTACCCAAGGCCAGAGGAACAAACACAGCAGCTGTGCACAACACAGGCTGTGCTGTCACCAGTGACTAACAGCTCCCTACAGCGTCCTGCTTTGCTGCAACACACTCAGCTGAACAAGCTCAGGGAGCAGACCCTGAAGTACAGCTCCTGAGAGCTCCCTTCTCCCCGTGGCTGCTGTGCTCTTTCCCTTTCCCTGGGTTCCTGGCCCCATACCTGTCAAGCTCAGCATCTGACTCTTCAGCTGGGGCCACAGGGGCTGCTGTTTGGGATTTCTTGTCACCGTCTGACACCGATGGCTGTCCAGCAGCTTTCTCATCCCTGCTGGGAGGAACAAGCATTAAACCCAATACAGCAACAACCCCTCACAAGCAAGAAGCTTCCCACAGCATCAGCCCTTGCTGCCTAAACATAAGGGCAGATGATTACTCCTGCTGCAGGCTCCCACCTAGCCTGGCCTACACAAGAAGCAGTTCTGGGGAGGAGATTGGGGTGAGGGGAGAAGAGCAGCAGAATCTCTTAACAGAAGAGAGCACAAAAATGAGGCTGGCTGGCTTGCTGGGCTCCCTCTGCACTCACTTGGGAACTGCTAAAGAAAGCTTCATCTGTGCTAACTGGACCACACTGCCCTGCACCCTGTAAGAACCCAGGAATGACACTTCAACGAGGAAGACACATCCTGAACCACTGCTAGGGGGATGAACACAATGCTGGGGAGTGTTTTCTGTACCTATTTCTGTGGACTTTGGCAGGCCCTTTCACCTCTCTGCTTCTCAAATGCTTTCTATGCTGACTATGCCCCTAAAATGGGAGCAGATCTGCACAGCTTCATTTGCCAGTAACAGGAAGTGCTTCATTCATCTGCTGATAAGGCTAAAAACTAAGTGCTTTGAAGAGCCCCAGCAGATGCTGGGAAGCTCAGAGCACCAAAGGCTCTGTCTTTAGGCTGCCATTCAGGCTAGATGCTGGTTACTGCTGAGAGCACAGAGCCCACATGCCAGATTTCCCAGATGTGAACAGAAAGCCCTCTTTGATTCCACTGATGGGCACAGCAGGACCCTAGAAGCTGCAGCATGGTTTTATCACTTGCAGCTATCAAACAAGCAGTTCTCATACACACTAGCAGGTTACAGAATCAGTCACAGAATGCCAGGGGTTGAGAGGGACCTCCAGAGATCACAGGCTCCAACCCCCCTGCCAAACAGGATCACTAGGGCAGGTCACACAGGAACACATCCAGGTGGGTTTTGAAAGTCTGCAGAGGAGGAGACTCCACAACCTCTCTGGGCAGCCTGCTCCAGGGCTCTGCACCCTCACAATAACAAAAGTGTTTTCTCATGTTGGGATTGAATCTCCTGTGATTGAGTTCATGTCCAGTGCCCCTTGCCCTATCACTGGCTCCATCCTCCTGATACAGCCCTTCAGGTGTTTGCAGACATTGGTAAGTTTCCCTCTCAGCCTTCTCTTCTCCAGGCTAAACAGCCCCCGTTGTGAATCTAGCATCACCACACTGGAAGAGGAAGCTGTGCTACAATGCTTAGGAGCATGTAAGACATCTGCACACAGCTCTAGTCTGTGACTCAGGCAAAGGGATGGAGAAGAGCAGCAAGCTGGCACTGCCATGAAGAGTAGCAATATCTTACTCTTCTTCATCTGGAAGGCCGGGGACAGCACAGCAGGGTGTAGTCTGCACCAGAAGGGACTTCAATTCTCTTGTTTCATCATCTTCTTCATACTAGACATTGAAAACAACAGTTACTGCACTCAGATTGCATTCAACACCTCACCCTACTGAACCATGAGCAGATGGCCCCACACACACCCCATTTGTTCAGAGGTTCTCCAGCCCTGTGGCCTCCTCTGGACCCTCTCCAACAGTTCCATGTGTTGAGGGCCCAGAGCTGGACACAGCACTGCAGGTGAGGTCTCACCAGAACAGAGCAGAGGGGCAGAATCCCCTCTCTTCATCTGCTGCCAGCACTGCTTTTGATGCAGCCCAGGTTACCATCAGCCTTCTGGGCTGCAAGTGCCCATTGCTGGCTCACGTCCAGCCTCTCACCCACCAGCACTCCCAAGTCCTCCTCTGCAGGGCTGCTCTCAATCTCATTATCCCCCAGCCCTTTACTATCATCAGTCTGCCCTGAAGTTTGCCATCAGATGACACTCTTTGGGTCACTCCCAGCCTCCTGGCTCTCTTCTACACCATTGTTTTCTCTTTTGGAAAGGGCTGCTGCCTCTATTTCCAGATAAGATATGTTACAACTTGCTATAACGTCTTGGATCATGTGCTTTAGAACTTTCCTTTCCTCTAAGCCCTGCACAGCAGACATGAATTTCATGCTACCTCTCACCTGAAACTTCAGGACAGGCCCTTCAGTGTTGATCTTCAGACTGATGCTCTCAGCCACAATCATCCCCAGACGCCGGACGCAGGGCAGGTTGCTGTCCAGGTGGCATTTCACTCCCTCCATCATGCTTGTGAGCAGCTCTGCAGAGAACCAAACAGTGCATGAGACAGACAGAAGCAAACAAGAAGAGCCACCTTTGTGCTGGCTCACAGGCTCACAGGATGCTAGGGGATCGAGTCCAACCCCCCTGCCAGAGCAGGACCATAGAATCCAGCACAGGTCACACAGGAATGCATCCAGATGGGTCTTGAAAGGCTCCAGAGAAGGAGACTCCACAACCCCTCTGGGGAGCCTGTTCCAGTGCTCTGTGATCCTCACAGTGAAAAAGTTCCTCCTGATGTTGAGGTGGAACCTTCTGTGCTGTAGTTTATATCCATTGCCCCTTGTCCTATCCCAGGGTGCCAGTGAGCAGAGCCTGTCCCCTCCCTCCTGACCCCCAGCCCTCAGGTATTTATAAACATGCATTAAATCCCCTCTCAGTCTTCTGAGGAAGACTCCTTCTCATCCTGAGGAACTCTCCCTGTGCCCTTTGCAGCCTCACCCATGCTCCAACAGTAAGGCACATAATCAGCCTGTAAGCTGAACTCACACCATTCCCTAAACAGCCCCAGGGCCAGTCCTGGCTTTCCTGGACCAAAAACCTAAGGGTCCCTAAACCTCAGTTCAGAGATACACTTGTACCAAGCTGTGTGCTACAGCTGCCAAGCCAGAGGGAAGGGATCCATCCCCAGGCACCTGGACAGGCTGCAGAGGTGGGCCAGTACCAACCCCCTGAAGTTCAGCACAGCCAAGTGCAAGGTCCTGCCCCTAGGCTGGTGCAATTTCAAGCACCAGTACAGGCTGGGGGCAGAATGGCTGGAGAGCAGTGCTTGGGGACACACTCAGTTTGCCCTGAGAGGCTGTGGAGGCTCCAAGCCTACTAGTGTTCAAAGCCTGGTTGGATGAGGCCTTGAGCAACCTGCTCTCGTGGGAGTTGCCCCTGCCCATAGCAAGTGGAACTAGACAAACTTTAAGGTCCCTTCCAACCCAACCCATTCCATGATTCTCTACTTGCCTAACTTAAAGCTGCACACTGGCAATTACATCACAGCAGTGCAGGCTCCCAGCAGGACACCCTGCTCGCCAGGATGAAGACAGGAGCATTCTGATGAGTGAAAGATCCACTCGTGGTCAGACCTTCTCTGAACCAAGTCTAGCCTTTGCTTCCTGCCACTGCCTCACCTTGTCTGCAGCTCTCAATTTCAGACTCCTTCAGGTGTGAGAGGCAGATGAGGATGGCCTTGCTAATGTACTGCTGCTGCTCGGCTGGAGAGTGCTTCACGGCGCTGCTGCTGCCCCACGTCTCCAGCAGCTCCTGGAGCACCTGCGGCAGAGAACTTGAGCTGGCCTGAAATGTCCTTCTGCCACACAGGAGAAAGCTTCTTGGTGAAGCAGGTTTGTGAAACCTGCTTTCACACAGCACATTATCTTCTGGTGGTCCTTTGGAATGTGCTGCCCAGGGAGGTGGTGGAGTCCCCATCCCTGGAGGTGTTTAGGAAGAGGCTGGATGGGGAGCTTGGTGCCATGGTTTAGTTGATCAGATGGTGCTGGGGAATAGGTTGGACTCAATGATCTCAAAGGTCTTTTCCAACCTGGTTAATTCTATTCTGTTCCTGATGTTAGGGCTTCCCTCACACCCATGAACAGGGACAGAAGCAGCACAGTGCTGCAGCCAACAGCCAGCAGAGCAGGGGTCTGGCCCTCAGACACTTCAACAACTCACTTGGATCAGCAAGGGACGCCGAAGGGGATCCAGGGACAGGTAGCCAAGGAGGTTCTGCAGCACTGCAGTCTGCAAGGCAAACCAGGACCTTGCTTTAACTGGGTGTCAGGCTGCCATCCAGCAATAACAAGAGTGCATTTTTGATGGTGGACTTCTCACTCTAAGGCATTTGAGAGACAGGAAAGTAAGCAACTTAAAAAGCCCCCAGCCAAGCACAGACATGCAATACAGGGCACAACAGGACAGGAGTCCAGCACAGCATTTTTACCACCAAACCCAGATCCACATAGTCCCAGGCAAACATGGAACTCAAGAGCCTAGGGAACATCCCTCACAACAACATCATAAGCCACAGAACACTTCCCAACACCTTGTGACAAGCTTGGATGCACAGGAAAGAACAAAAAAGCCAGTGCTTGTCTCTGCAGTCTGAATCTTAGCCCTGAGGGTGGCTCACAGCTTCTTCAGTCTCTTCTTGCAGGTTCTACATGATGCAGACCTGTCCAGCTCCCCAGAACACTGAAACTGTGTGCAGATAAGCACTTGGTTCCAGAAGACACCATCCAGAAATAACCCCCAGCAAGCCTGGGAGAGCACAGCAGCCTTCCACCACTCCCTCCTCATGGTGGTAGCTGAGGGAATGCAAGTGAACAGCTGCACAGCTCAGGTGCATGGGGAGAGACTGGGGGCTGACTGCAGAGCCAAGAGTTAACTCTTACAGCAGAGGACCTGCACTCAGCTCAAGGACCCTGGGGGAAAGCAGCCACTGCCTGGGAGCAGGGGGGAAAGCAGCCATCCCCTGAGTGCTGCTCAGTGAGCCCTCACCTTGTGGCCATACTGCAAGAGCAGCACCTTCTGTGTCAGCACGAACTGAGCCTTCTTGTTCTTCACAACCAGGTTCCCCAGCAACCTAGACAAGACATCTGCCCTGGCAAGACAGGTCAACAGCAGAACATCAGGACTCCATGTAGTTAGTGCCATGCTGCTCCCAGCCATAGGGAATTCTCTGAGCAGCTGTTTGCAACAAGGCCTCCAAACCAGCTCCAGCCTTCAGGAGCGAGGCAGTCACTGTAATTAATGCTTCCCTCAGTTTTTCCGCTGAACATCACAAGCCTTATCTTTAAGGTTCTACCTGAGAGTGGAGATGGCACTGTAGGAAACTGCCTGCACAAGAGCTGCCAGCCTTCACCCTGGAGCGGGGGGAAAGCTGATCCTTACCCAGGGGCTCTCTGCACAAAGCCCAGCAGCACGGCTTCCATCCAGCGCTCCGGCACACACTCCACCAGCCGCCAGCAGATCCTCTGCCAGATGCAGTCTGACTGGGTGAGCTCTGTCAGGTGGGGCACCAGGACACTCAGGATCTCCTCTGAAGTGGACAACAGGGAAATACACCATGTGGGCAGAACTGGTGCACCAGGGCTCCAGGCCAGCCTGCCAACTTCCAGATCCTCACCAGAGGAAGACACACAAAGTACATTTGGCAGCTCTAAACTGCCTACCTAAACAGCCTAAGGAACTTGCAGTGCTCCTCCTCACAGTGAACAGCTGGGGAATCTCTCCTCTTTCTCCCTAGCCCTGCCAGCTACTGCACTCAGTAGCTCCTAAGTTCTAGCTTCTTCTGCAGGGGTGGTGCCAAGGTGAAGGTGCCAGTCTCTTTTCAGTGGTAGCCAGTAATAGGACAAGGAACAACAGGTACAAGCTGGAACTCTCTAAAGGTGAGGAAGAACTTCTTTGGTGGGAGGGTGCTGGAGCCCTAGGGCAGGCTGCCCAGAGAGGTTGTGGAGTCTCCTTCTCTGGAGACTTTCAAGACCCTTCTGGATGTGTTCCTGTGTGACCTGCCCTGGGTGTCTCTGCTTTGGCAGGGGGGGCTGGACTCGATGACCTCTGGAGGTCCCTTCCAACCATTCTATGATCCAGCAGCTCCAGAGTTCTAAGCAAAGCCAGACTGCAGGTTACTCACAGGAGAGGGCAACAGTCACACACAGTGACTTACAGTGGTATTTACAAGGCTTTTTTAGACCACTGGATGAAAAGCACTAGGAGAACATTTAATAGCAATGTCCCAAATGGCAGATGAGAAAGCCAAACACCTCATCCATGGGCTGACAGAAAAGCACCAACACCTAGCAGCTGCCCAGCCTCAGAAAGAACCCCTAAAGCATTACCTGGTCAGTCTTGCACTCCCTCTGATCATCATCACAGTCATCCTTCTGTACCAACCCAGTGAAACTCACTTCCCCCTCCCCAAAGCAGCACTGTAGAATACTCACTTTGCCTTCCATGGACACACACCTTCCCCAGGATGTGAGAAACAAAAGAGATTGAGCAATCCAAGCCACCTAGGGTAAAACAGACGCAAGCTTAACCACAGCACCCTCAAAACCACATCCAGCCTAAAAAACCTGATTAACCTCCAGAATCATCTCTTCCTCCCTCCACCACTGCCTTCAACACTGTTATTTAAACACAGCACAAGTCAGAAGACTAAAGCAGCTCAGTCCCTCATTACCACAACGGTGACAAAGCCACTGGGTCACTCACTACCATTTATATCTTCCAGACAGTTCAGCCCAGACCAAGTGCCCACATTCAGCTTTGGCAACAGAGGAGGCTATTTAACTGTGTGAAGGACTGCAGCTTTCAGTGAGACTTTACAAAGCCAGGGCCATCACCCTCATTCCTGGTATCTGCTGCTTTTAAGCACAACATACTTCAGCCTGAAGGATGACTATGAGGCTCTGAAATACCCATCAGCTGCATTTCAAACTCCAGCCAGGGCAGCCCACACACAAAACACTTAGAAGAGTCACCTCTGCAGCACAGTCCTACAACCTCACCTCTCAGTGAATCAGAAATCTTCTGCAGCACCTCGATAACTGCACCACCCAAGAGGGGGAAGTAGTTCTGTGGGAAGAACACTGGTGGGCTCTTCCCCTGGAGCTGATTGCTGACATGATCGGGCAAACAGGCAACCCTGCTGAGCAGAGCCTCCTGCAGCTCCGGGGCGCCAGGCTGCGCTGGCTGCTGGCAGACCTCCCACAGCAGAGCCGCGACCCGACCCTTCTGCAGGAACTGCTCCAGAACCTCAACCACCTCCCTCAGGTGAATGCTTGGGCTGGAAGAAAACAAGTGGAATAAGTCACAGACTATCTTGAAGGTTTCTTCCAACCAAAGATCATCTAGTGCAACCTCCATCCCAGCACTAAACCATGCCCCTCTCCCCTTTAACTAATACAAAAGGATGTGAGTGCTAGTCTTTATCTGCTGTGGCCTCACCACTACAACACTGCTGCTCAGTCACATAGAATTTTAATCAAAATTAAAGTCAAAGCGGTTTTAATCTCTTTGTATCTCCAGTTTCTTCGGCCCCTACCATTCCAGGATATTCGATAAGCGTAACTGCGGGCAGCTGTGTGAGCTCCGCCAGAAGCGCCGGTGCGTCACCTAGGCTCTGAAACGAAGGGACTCGGGGGCACCGAGGGTGGAGCAAGGCCTCCCCACGCTAATTCCCATCCAACTGTACGTTTACGCTCCGGGGGCAACCTCTGGCATCCCTCCTTCCGCGCTCCGAGGGAAACCCGGAGGACAACTGACGCACTTCTGTTCTCTAGCCCGCCCCGCAGGGCGACACTCGCCCGCTCCCCACCGGAGCCGCCCGCCCCCCAAGCAGGACTGACCCCGGGGAGGAGAGGGTTTCCAGCAGGACGCAGAGGGCGAGGCCGGGCGGACCCTCCAGGAAGCAGCTCTGCCACACGCCCTCAGGCCGCGCCTCACGGGGCGCCCGGACCAGGCGCCGCAGAAAGGCGCCGAAGAGCGCCCGCTCCTGCCCCCCGAGGGTGGCCGTGTCCCCAGCAGCCAGAGCGGCCCGCACCGCGCCCAGCGCCGCCACCACGCTCTCCCCACCCGGCTCCAGCGCTGCCACCGCCTCTCGCAGGGCACACTCCAGCGCCGCCGCCATGGCGCCGAGCAGCAACCGTGCTTCCGCCCGCCCTCCGCGGCAGCCAATCCCGCTTCCGCCCGCCTCTCCAGCGACAGCCAATCCCGCTTCCGCCCGCCTCTCCAGCGGCAGCCAATCCCGCTTCCGCCCGCCTCTCCAGCGGCAGCCAATCCCGCTTCCGCCCGCCTCTCCAGCGACAGCCAATCCCGCTTCCGCCCGCCTCTCCAGCGACAGCCAATCCCGCTTCCGCCCGCCCACCCGCGGCAGCCAATCAGCAGCGCCTGCCCGGTGACGCTGGCGATCACAACCTCGCCGGTCTCGGCTGCCCTCCGGGTTGGAGTCCCTCCGGCGACTTCGGTTTTACCGCAACCCCCCCCCAGTGAAAGCCGCCGCCGGCGTCCGTGCAGAGCGAGGGCTCGACAAGGGAGCGAGGCAGGCCGGCTATTCTCAACGCTACTGCTTTATTCAATAGTCGCTCGTCCTACACAAGTACAAACACAAGGTCCGAAAAGCTACAAAGTGATACAAAACCAAACCGAACTCTGTATAGCATTGACTGTACAACGAGTGGTGAGCTCTGCCTTTCCCCATGGGAATCCCAGTGAACCCAGCCACCACCGTGGCCTCCAGCCTCCCTCTTTGCCCTGCAGTTTCCCAGGGTTGACAGGAAACACATGCACCACTTCACTGGGGGGTTGTGTGTGCAGGACTTTTTACCAAAACCCTTTAAGAAAAGGTGAAAGAAATCACTTAAGAGGGCAGCTACAAACCAGTTCTTAAGATTTCCACTTTCTTTTCTAAAGTATGATGTTCAGTGGGCTGGACCATTGTTTCTGTGGGGATCACCTGGTCAGAGGAGAGCTTAAGCTGCAGAACGAGCTTTAACTCTGCATAAACAAATCATCTGTTCAGGAACTGGGATAAAGCAACAACTTGGGTATTAAATCTCAGGCAGATCTGGACTCCAGTTGCTCTGGAGAGCCCTGTGCTTGACACCTGGAGCTCAAGCTAAATGCCCCCCCTTACTATACAGGGCTTCTGAGATAGCTCAAGATTTACATGCTCATCTGTACAGCGTGCTAAGCGCTTAGCAATCACCAAGCAGCAGCCTGCTAATTGGAGAAAGAGAGGCTGTAACATCTTCCCTTCCACACGTCTGGGAAAGACATTTTGCAGCCTCTAAAATCAAAGCCATTGTAAAATAATTTCAATTCAAATGCCAGAAAACTTAGAAGCCCCACAGCAACGGCTGTCTGGCCGGGAACTGTTGCTCTCTCCTCCTAGGCTGCCTTCACTGCCAGGACGATCTCTCTCTCTCTCTCACCCAGACCCATTATAAAAAAGGGAACAAAAAAGGGTATGATATTTAGTCTGACAGGATTTAAGTTAAAAAAATCAAAAGCTGTCCAGTCTTTTTTGCTTTATCGTGAGGAGTTTGAGCTGGAGCGGCTGCGGTGGCGCCTTCGCCCGGGGGATCTGGATCGTGATCGCCGGCGAACGGGAGATCTGCGCCGAGGAGACCGGGACCTGCAGGAGCAGCACAAAGCATTCACTAGGAAACCAAGGCAACAGGTTCCAGTGCCACTTCAGCTCACCTCCCAGCTGCTCAAGAACACTTCCCACCCCTTTCCCAGCACACTGCAGTCAAAGAACTGCTGTGAACACAGCCAGCTTCAGAGAGGAACAAGGCAATTCAAACTGCTTGGCAGGAACGTTCCAGCTACCCTCCTCCTGCTTCAGGAACATTCAATGTCCAAAGAACAGACAAAAATCTTTTGCTTTCTTGCTCAAGTACAAGCTCACATTCACCCTTCTCTTCACCTCATTCTCCTTCACCTCAAAGGTCAGCTTTGGCCTCTGAAATACAGTGACACTCAGAGAAAGGGTTTCTGTAGGTGCTTTCAAAGCCCAGGGGTAGCTCTTGGAGTAACTCTAAAGGAATCACTAAGCTTTGAGCTCTTCACTACTACAATCAATCTGTATGGTCACCAGTATGACAACAAGGTTCCAGGCAGAATGTTAAGAGAGCCCCAAAAGGAGAATAAAAGTTAGATTAGGGAAGAAAACTAATAAAGAGGAGACATTTCCCAGACCACAGTGAAAGGCATGTCCAAAGGAGGCTCCCCAGGCAGTGAACTCTTGGGCCACATTCACCACCAGTTCTCATTTTCAAACCTGCAGGTCAGAAGCAGCTCAGCAATCAAGTGGATCAAGGAGGAGCTGCTTTCATGAGTGACAGGAGTTTAAGCAGATTTCCAAGCTAAATGAGCCCAGCCAGATGCTGAGGAAGACTCCAACAGACCTATCTAAGTATGTCCAAGTAGACACAAGTCACACAATGGGCATCAGGTCACATCCTGGGGTCAGTGTCCTCTGCTCACCTGATTCAAGACTTTTGGTCATGTGCTCTTTTGCAGGAAGGAAAGTGAAAGGGCTTCAAAAAGTAACTGGAGCAGGCTGCCAAAACTCATCCTGCCAGCCAGCAGTCTGTTCCCACTTCCCCTCAAAGCATTGCTACAGAAAGCAGTCCTGGGAAGAGGCCAGGAAGCACCTGACAACTCCCAATAGATTGCACCCAGAGGGCAGACCAGAGAAGGCCAACCTGGCACTATGGAGTTAAGTACCATCCAAGCTCAACTGATGCCCCAAAGGGGTATCTGTCATTAGGAGAAGGCAGGCAAGTCCAACAGGATGAAACTGTCCTTGTGCTGAGTCTTTCAGCACTAACATGTTGTTACACTGAGAAGGGAACACAACTGTCACAGCTCTCACCTTCTCCTCATGCGAGGGGGTGACCTGCGCCACATCGGCGGCGGTGGCAGCATCCTCCTGGGTGGGCTAAAGCGTCTCGGAGGTGGTCTAGGTCGTGGTGCCAGCACAGCTGTGGCAGTGATCTCCTGACCATCAATCTGGCCTTTTTAGGGAAGCACAGAAACAGGAAGAAGTCAGCATTTCCCAATGCTACCAGCTACACACTGCTGCAACTCACAGCTTTCTCACAAACAACTGAAGCATGAAGCCTACAGTGCTGTTCCCACCACCCAGTCAGGGGTGGTGTTGGTGAACGCCACACGCATACCAAGCTCCTTCATCTAATACCCCACCAAACTGCAGTTCAGGTGTTAACCAGGGAAGATTTTCATAGCAACTTAAGGAATTTCATTCCTGTTTATTCTGAAAAAAAATCCCCACACCAATTTTCAATAGTTCTGTGATGGTTTGGGGCTGTCCTGAACCACACCAAAGCCGTTTGGGCTGAAAACAGATGGGATTGCTGATCAGGTCACCAAAAGCTTCCCCATCGCCTCTAACTCATTTCCAGATCAAATTCATCTGCTCCAAAGGTTTTTTACAAGCACTGGATCCTTACCTCCATCCATGTGTTTCAAGGCCTTCTCAGCATCATCTGCATTCTCAAACTCCACGTAAGCATAGCCTTTGGAGAGGTGTGGGTTCAGCCTGTCGACTGGCATGTCGATCATCTTAATCTTTCCGTACGTGGAAAAGATTTCCATGATGTGATCCTGCAGAGAAAGAGCAAGGTTTAGAGATATGGATCACACTGACCACATCTGGCTGGCACAGAACAGGAAACCCAAGCTGTGTGCAGCACTAGGGTAGCTCTGAATCAATGCCACCATCAGGAGGAGAGTATTTCACTGGCCAGATGAGGAGAGGACTAGCACTCACTTCCCTGCTGTTGCCTAGGCAGCTCCTCCTGGACTGTTCCAAACCTTTAAATCTAGTAGCACTACTACTGCACAGCAACACTGGCTACTAAACCACAACTTGTGCCAAGATCCTGTTAGAGACATGAAAAGGGCACTTGTGCCCTCAGCTGAAAGCTCTTCAAGTGCAACTGTTAATGGTTTTTTAAAAAGCATATTTTTTCAGCATCCCTGTGGTGGGTCCTAACTCTCAGGACCTTTACACTATGTTCTAGCAAATACAACTCAGGACAGCCCTGCTCTCTTTAGATCCTTTATCAAGAACCTCCAGATAGCTGAATTTACCTTGGAGGCATCAAGGCTATCATCCCAACTACTACAGTTTCCTTCCTAGGATGCAAGGTCTGACAAAGCAGCCTTGAGCACTACAGAGTCTCAAAAGCCTGCACTACATCTGACTCATTAAAACCCTACCAACATTTTCCTCACTCATCAATCTGGAAATGAAGCAAGAACTTCCAACAGCAGAAAGGTTTTAGAATAGAATTAACCAGATTGGAAAAGACCTTTGAGATCATCCAGTCCAACCTATCATCCAACACCATTTAATCAACTAAACTATGGCACCAAGCACCCCATCCAGTCTCTTCCTAAACACCTCCAGTGATGCCCACCTCCCTGGGCAGCACATTCCAGTGGCCAATCTCTCTTGCTGTGAAGAATTTCTTCCTAACCAGCCTAAACCTCCCCTGGCACAGCTTGAGACCGTGTCCTCTTGTTCTGGTGCTGCTTGCCTGGGAGAAGACACCAATCCCTACCTGGCTACAACCTCTCTTCAGGTAGTTGTAGACAACTTGAGAGCTTTAAGAGAGCCACTCACACGTCCCTGCAGGAGACAGGCAAGCTGGCTGTGAGAGGGGAGCCTACCCTTACCTTGGTCACGTTTCTAGTGAGCCTTCCAACGTGCACTTTTGTAGGCCTGGGCGATGGGCTTCGCCTCTTCCGCTCCTTTTCATCTCTCTTGGGTGGCTTGGACCTGATGTTGGTAACAGATGGTTACAGTTTTCAGGGAATATGCAAGGCAAACCCAGTCATTACCACACTACTGCAAGTCTCATTTCTCCTAGAGAGGGCATCTTTTTGTTAAGAAGCTACAGGTGAGGAAGTGGTGGGGTGGTGCTGGGGGTGCTCCACTCAAACACCTCAGGACTTGCATTTGTCTTGTCTGCTTCTGCTTTAGAACTTCCTGCAATGTGAGAGGTTTTGCTTGTGTTGTTGGGGGTTTTTTTTTGACTTTTCAACTCAACTCTACTGCATGAAATGTAGAAAATGTTTCTGTCAGGTTGTTTGCCATAGCTGAAGAATTTCCCACTTCTTAAAACAAGCAAAAAAATAGCATCCTTCGCCCTTAATAACTGAAGAGGCAAAAGGAGGACATGAACACCAAAGCACATCGAAGCCAGGCAAATCAATGAGTCCAATCACTTGTGTTTCTGTTCCTTCTGCTCATTAGAGACATCCAGAAATCTCATAGTTTAAAAAAAAAGAAATTAAAAATATTAGGGAGCTGCATATCTCTGTAGTTTTAAAAACTAAACAAGATAAGAAGAATGAGAGGGCACCTAATAAACGTATATAAATATCTGAGGGCTGGGTGTCAGGAAGGAAGGGACAGCCTCTTCTCACTTGCGCACTGTGATAGGACAAGGGGCAATGGATCTGAACGACAGCACAGAGTGTTCTACTTCAACATGAGGAAGAACTTTACTGTAAGGGTCACAAAGCACTGGAACAGGCTCCCCAGAGAGGTTGTGGAGTCTCCTTCTCTGGAGGCTTTCAAGACCTGTCTGGATGTGTTCCTGTGTGACCTGCTCTAGCAGGGTGGTTGGACCCAAAGATTGCCAGAGGTCCCTTCCAACCCCTAACAACCTGTGATCCTGGGAACTTTACTCTCATCTAGAGCACAAACAGTCCCATACTGTTGATTAAGACCATCTCCACAAAATACAGTATTTTAGACCACTCCTTCAAATGAAGTTTTTTAACTCTCCTTCCTACACATGTAAGCAAAAGGGCCATGCCCATTCGAACAGAATACAGATTTCCAAGTTCTGGAGAACGGAAATGGTCCTCAGAAAAACTATTCTGGTCACAGTCTTGTCTGCTCCATGAAACCAATCTGCCATCTGGCAATTCCTAGAAGGCAAGGGACACTCACTTGGAGCGGGAACGCCTCCTGTTGTCGTGTCTCCGTCGAGAGGGACTTGGAGATCCAGAGGAGCTGCTGGAACTGGAACTGCGCGAGGTGCTGGAGCTCCCAGAGCGGCTTGAGGCAGAAGAGGAGCTAGACCCACTGCTAGAACCAGTGCTGGAACTGGACCCCGAACTGGAAGTTGAGCTGGAACGGGATCTGTTGGGGATAGAGGAGAAAAGAATGGCTGAAAAAATTATGGTAATTATGGAGAGAGCAACTGTGAGCTGGGAGAATGAAAACTGATGCTGCACAGCTCACTACACAGCCAAAGGGAATTCACACATGAAACCCAAACCCCTTGAGTCAGGCAGAACTGCATGGTGACAGACACAACACAAGCCTTCAACAGCATCCATGGCACAGGGAATGGAAGGTACCAGGAATCAAGCTGGTGTTTTCCAAGAACCTGGAAAGGTAACTACCTGGTACTGCTGCTTCCACTGGAAGCGCTGCGCCTCTTGCGTGCCTTGTCTCGGCCACGATCCTTATCCCCAGATTCCTTTGTGGATGATTTGTCCTTGGAGCGGTCCTTTGATTTATCTTCAGACCTATCCTTGCGCTTGGTTGGTGAGGGAGCCCTTCCAGAACACACAGCAGAAGACACTGCTTGTTAACATGGGAAAACACTCAGCCCCAAAGCCCCACACCCAAAGAAAGAACAGAACAGCAACACAGAACTTGGAACTTCAACTGCAACTCAAGGCCACCACAAGCGCAGGGTTAAAGCATTAGGCAGGTCTGGGCTTCCTAAAGAAAGGAGCAGGGAAGTCATTGTGCCCCTGCACTCAGCACTGGTTAGGCCACACCTTGAGTACTGTGCCCAGTTCTGGGACCCTCAATTTAAGAAGGACACTGAGACTCTTGAACGTGTCCAGAGAAGGGCAACAAGGCTGGGGAGAGGCCTTGAGCACAAGATCTATGAGGAGAGGCTGAGGGAGCTGGGGTTGTTTAGCCTGGAGAAGAGGAGGCTCAGGGGAGACCTTGCTCTCTACAACTACCTGAAGGGAGGTGGTAGTCGGGTGGGGGTTGGTCTCTTCCCCCAGGCAACCAGCACCAGAACAAGAGGACACAGTCTCAGGCTGCACCAGGAGAGGTTTGGGTTCGAGGTGAGGAGAAAGTTCTTCACAGAGAGTTGTTAGCCATTGGAATATGCTGCCCAGGGAGGTGGTGGCATCACCGTCCCTGGAGGTGTTCAAGAAGGGACTGGATGTGGCACTTGGTGCCATGGTTTAGCAGTCATGAGATGTTGGGTGACAGGTTGGACTTGATGATCTCTGAAGTCTTTTCCAACCTTATTGGTTCTATGATTCTATGATATTTACATCACAGAGCAGCTTTGCAGAGGGCAGCTAGCTCCAAAGCAGAAATGGAGTTACCAGGATTGAAGGAGGACTCAAAGAAAGTAATAAAAACTCTGACAGTATGTAATCATCCTGCCTGAATCTCCTAGGCTAACAAAGCTGGGGGAGTTACAGGTTGCCAGTGGGGGTGACAAAATGGACACATCCTTTCAGCGTGAATGTCTGGGTGTGAACATTTCTGTATGCTGTGTCCAAAGCTGCACCCAATGGACCTCTTATCTCAAATCTGACTTCTAACTCCTTGATTCTGACAGTCAGTCCCTAATTGAGTGTAACAAACTCCAAACAACAGTGATAAGATAAAAGGGTTCAGAAACAAGAAAATGACAGGCATAAACCACCATGCCTGCTTTGCAGCAGTGGCAGCACACTGGGTAGCAACAGAGTTCTTTCTAGAGAACTTTGCTTTCACAGCCTGTTACAGGCCAGCCTGTGCCAGCTCACCCCAGCATGATGTGCCCATGAAAAAGTCTGTATCCATGTTTAAAGTCACCATTATTTTGACATTCACAGGAGCACAAATGTCATTAATTATCCAAGTGAAAATACTGCATCCAGAGGACAGACTTTTCCTCTGCAAGATGTATGTGCAGCTCATGCCTCTTGCCAACAGCCTTTGCTCCAGAGGAGTGAGCACTTGCTTTCTTCAGACCCTAACTGTCCCAGAGAGTAGAGATTCGTCAGCAAGCAAAGGCTGTTGAGAACAACCCCCCCACTGAAGTATAGCTACTCTCACCCTCAACAAGCTGTTTCCAAAGCTCTTCCAAAGCCCTGAGAAGAACAAATTAAAGGGTCTTGCTTGACACACTGCAGCAACAGCAGATCCCACTTTAACTTCTTAGCAGGCGGTCTAAACTGGATTCTGACCTCACCTAGCTCCAGTCAGCTCCCTCTTTAGATCCAACATGAGACAAATTTAACCCCCCACTATTTAACACTGCAATCCTGAGCATTAGTTGAGTTTCAGACATTTCCCATGTCAGGGCCACATCCACCACATTGTATTCTGCAGTGTCTAAACACACTGCTGCATTTTGACTGTTCCACATGGACTGTTCCAACGCCAGCCTCACAAGGCTGCCTCCAACACCTACAGCACTGGAAGCACGTGGTAATTTGATGGGTGTAACATCCATCATCCACCATGAATGGAACGCTCAGGAGATGGAAGAGCAGGCACAAGCTTATCTGAAGGGGCACTAAATATGCACAGCACTGCAAGATAGTAGAAACACCTCTGTTTTCAAATGCAGGATGGCCAAAATCAGTTAACAAGGGTAAAAATAAACACTTATCTAGCTCACTGCATCAAACAGCTTTGCTGCTTCTGGTGTCAGATTCTGGTTAGCAATTACTTTATTCTGTAGATTGCAGTTAAGAGTTATGTTTGTGAAGAGATCACGTCTCAACAGCTGAATTCCTTTCCTCATTTTTAGGGTCAAGGTTTTCCCTAATAAAATGACTCCAAAAAGCAACACAAATGAACATGAACAAACCCAGCTCCCTGCAGATCCAGGAGTCAAACAACACCCACACCTTTGTGCCTGGAGAACAGAAATCCACAGCACACGTGACACTGGCAGGGCTTGCTGGGAGAGGAAGTCTCTTCTCTACCACCAGCGGTGGCAAGAAGGTAGCCTGTGGGCTGTTCCAAGGGTGCTGCAAAGCTGACTAAGAAAAGCAAACCTGTGCATGGTTTTCAGCTTTCTAACCAGCTGTAACGCCTCCAGAGCAAAGTGTGAGGGGGTCTGCAGATCAAAAATTGGAAGCAACTGCATGAGAACCAGCTGACTTACTTTGAAGAACAGAACAGACAACTTCCTGAACTCACAAGACCAAAAACCACTTTCCTTTCCCATCTTTCTTCTAAATGTACTCTAGTCAGGTTTGCACTGTCTTTTCCTACAGACCAACTTTTCTTGCATCTGTGGACTGTTGCAGTGATGATATTATCAGTTCAGCCATGCTGTTGCCATCTGATAGCTGGCTCTGTTTTTTGTCCCTGCTGGAAGGAAGAGCAAGAGCCCAGCTGAAAACAGCTTTGCTGTTCTCCAGCCTGCTGCTGCAGTCATGGGTCATACCTCAGCTAAACAGCTGCCACCCCACCACCACTCCTCAGGACAGGCACTCACCAGACAAATATTCACACATTCAGCAAGCTTCTCTATGATGGTACAAGTAGCATTTAGGCAGCCTCCAAATTAATCAGTTTCTCTCCCTCAAAATGTATGCACCTCTCACAACACTTGCTGAGCTTCAGCTGGGACCCTCAGTCTAAGACACACAGCCTGTGGGCACTTATACAGATTCAGACACTGCCCAGATGATGTGGAAAGAATAAACCCACGTTCTTCACACCAAGGTGTATAACAACACATACCTAAGCCATGTGCTGCTTTCCTGCAACCAAAACAACTCTCACGTCCTAACGAGTCAATGCCTTTGCATCACGCACCCCGAGCCAGGAAGTCCAACAGCAATCTAGGATGGCGCTCATTTCACACACACCTCTCTGCTTTAAAGAGTCGAACTGCACTCGCAGAGAGCTGTAATTCCGTAGCAAAGGAAGCAAACGTAGCTCTCCCCGCACTTCCTGCACGCCCCAGACAAGTCCCTTCATGGCAATTTACTTCAGATCCTTATTTGCAAAAATGGAGAAAAGATTTCCTCGTGTGAGGAGAGGGTTCAGAGCTCGGGAGTTCTCGGCAATGTGAGAGCAACTGGCCCAAGCTAACCATAGCGAGCTGGGCCGGAGGGCCCCAAGTCTGCCAGCCCTGCTCCGGAAGCCAAGGGCTACGTTACAGCACCAGGCGGACGGAGAGCTTGTTGCTGCTAAGCGCGTTGCCATACTAGGGGCAAAGCCAAGGAGAGCGGACTAAGGCACAGGGAAAGAAAACCACAGACCAGAGTCGGTTCGGAGCACAGCCCGCACCCCGGGGCGCAACGCCCGCTGCCTCCGCTAGGCCTGGAGCCGCCGGCCCGCCCGACCCCGGGCCCGCCCAGCGTTCCTCCCGCCGTCTCGGCCGCGGGGAGCTCCGAGACCCCTGGCCCCGGCTCCCTCTCTAGGCCCCGACTCGCCCCCAAGCCCCGGCCCGGCCCCGCCCCTGACCGGCCTCCATCCCTCCTTCCCCGCCCTCGGGCGCAGTAGGCCGCGGCGCTGAGGCCCCATCCCTGACCCTCGCCCCGCCATCTCCTCATCGGCGGCTCCAACACGCTCCCCTCGGCACCCCAGCACGACAATAGGGCCGGTCCGCGCCGCGGCCCGTTCGGATGGACGCGGATCCCCAGCGCCCCCAGCCCGCCCCTCCCAGGCCCCACTCACATCCTCGGCGCCCGCCACAACTGCGGCCACGGGCCCGACGCGCGCCACCGACGCGACGCAGGCGGGAAGGGGGCTGCGCCGCGCGCGCCGATGGCGTCACGCGCTGCGGAAGGAGGGGACGGGGCGGGGGGGGGTGGAGTGTGCGGTTAAAGGGACAGGGCGGGAGCGCGGCTGGCACTGCGGGGAGCGAGGAGGCGAGCAGGGGCGGCACCGGCACCGGCACCGGCACCGGCACCGGCACCGGCACCGGCACCGGCACCGGCACCGTGCGGGGAGTGAGGAGTAGAGTCGGCACTGCATCCGCAGGCAGTGAGGAGGTGTCCGTGGAGAAGGACGGGGGAAACGGGTTAGTCAGGGTGTCCGTGGGGGGTGAGGAGGGGAACAGGTCTGTCGGGGTATCCAGGGGAAGCCAACAGGCCTGGAGCAGGAGTGGGAAGACAGACAGCCAGACACTGCCTCACTGCGGAGAGAGACATGAGTTAGTTGCTGGAGAGCCCCAGTGCTAGCGGTCCCTGGCTGTGACAGTCAAAGGACACCGATGGGTAAGACAAGCGATACAGCTGGAGAAGTCCACCAGAAGCATCCTTGGATCCCATTCCTAGTGTGAGCTTTACACGTGAGAAGCCTTCCTGGGAAGCAGGCGTGCTGGTCAGCTGGAGCATGACCACAGGCGGTTCTGCTACATTCCCGGCGTTGGAACCCTTGTGCCCCTCTGCGAAAGGAAGCCAGCTCCTAGAGGAGAGGCTTCCAAGCTGCACCAGAGGAGCTTCAGGCTGGGGATCAGGAAATGTTTCTTCACTGAAAAGGTTCTCAAACATTGGAATGGGCTGCCCAGGGCAGTGCTGGAGTCACCATCCCTAGGGGTATTTAAGCAGTGTGTGGACCCGGTGCTCAGGGACCTGGTTTTGTGATGACCCTTCAGTGCTGGGTTGAAGGTTGGACTGGATGAGCTTGGAGGTCTCTTCCAACTAGATACATTCTATGAAGGAATATTTAATAAAATGCCTGTTAGATAACAACTGCAGCCAACGAGGTGTGATAAATTCAAACCTCTTCCTTACCACCATTAACTGCAAATCTGCAAGCTGCCTTGTGAAGGATGGCAAGTGGCAATGTCTGGGTCAGTAAATGGCAACACGGGCTAAAGACTGCCTCACAACGATAAGCCAGAGGTCCCTGCCTGCCTTACTGGCTGGACCTATGGCTTTCAGCAGGCTGTACTGTTTAGTGACAGCCTTGTAGTGCTCAGGCCCAGTCCAACTACAGGTGGACCTGGTGACCTTGCTCCTCACGGTCCTGAGGTGAGACTGCTCTGAAAGAGTTAAGAGGAGGGCTCCTCCCTCCCAGTACAAGTCTCCTCCTGGGTGACCTTCCCGGCAGCCTCTGCCAGCTCTGCCCCAACCAAACAAAGAGGGCCGGAGGTTTTGAAACAGCAGCTTCCCAAAAAGTTGGCTTCTGCTGAGCTGTGCTGTGCTGTGCTGGGAGCCTTGCTGGCCGCGGCCGCCGCAGGCTGCAGCAGCGGCAGCGAGGGGCACGATCGCCTTGAGGATCCCTGTAGGTGCGTGCGCTGCCCGGCTGGGGCTGGGGCTAGTGGAGGGAATCGAGAGGCACTTCCCGCAGTTTAATGAGGGTGAGAGCGGCGAGGAGGGGGATCAGGAGGTGGGTGTTAGAAAGCTCCATCAGCCCACAGCCGTCTGTGCTGGCGGGCGCTGCTCTGGTGTCGTGGCGTGACCGCGCAGACCGGGGACGCGCTGGAACAGGGATGCGGGGGTCTGGTGCCAGATTCGATGTCTGAGCAGAGAGTGACGTGCCCCATCCGGAATGCTGTCCTTCTTGAACTCAGAAACCCACCTAGCAGTTTTCCAGCAGAGCTGCAGCCCCTGTGTACCGATTCAATGCTGGGGGTGGAGTTAGGGCAGGAGATAACTACGGAGCTGCTCTGATCACGACAGCCAGACAAGCAGGAGGGGAAAGAACAGAGCTGCATGAGTGTTTTTGGATCTTGCCTGTGTTTCTCAGTCCTTTTATTCCTGACCCTCCAAGGCTGTTGATGCTCTGCAGGTGAACTGCTCAGCGTGTGGTGGCTGATGGGGTCAGCATCTCAAATGTCACCCAGGGCTGGAAGTGGTTGCTGTGCACATTGTACCATCTTGCAACTGGGTGCTTCGTTTTTCTTTCCTTTTCATTAACTTTGGGTTGTGAAGCTGCAGCAGGGTGGTGGTGTGGCCACAGAGAACTCTCCTGAGCTCCAGAAGGTCCTGGTCAGTGGATTATTCTGCTTAACAGCAGCACCAAACCACTGGAGTTCATGTAATGTGGTTGGAGACCACTCACTGTTGTAGTTGCCCTTCTTTGGACATGATCCAGCACCTCAATGTCCTTCTTAGACTGAAGGGCCCCAAACCAAACCCAGTATTTGGTGCAGACAGGGGTTGCAGAGAACACACCGCACTGGGGATGCCAAGCTGAGGTGGGGTTAGCAGGGCAGGAATGGTCTGTGCCTTCCATGAGCTGTCCCCAAGCCTGGGAAAGCAGGGTGATGGGAGCTCCGCAGGGGCTGGGGAAGGTCCAGAGGGGATGAGCAGGCAAAGAAGGATGGAGCTGGGACCTGGGGATGGTATACCGAGAGCCACGTGTTCAGTGAAGAGGGAGCTGGGGGAGGTGCCGCACAGTGTCAGCACATCTCCAAGGCACTCCCATCATCTCCTGTGCAGAGGCTGGATGGCGGCTGCAGGAGCAGGCTGATGGCTTTTCTGGCACTTATGTAACCCTCATGTTTCTGTCACTGGCTGCTCAGATAGCTACACTGATTTGCTTCTGCTCTAGTGTCCTCTGGTCTTGTCTTGAAACACTCTGGCAGGAGGGCAGAGTATCTTGCCAGGGCCTGAGCTCCCTGTACTGACAGCCACAGGAAGCTCAAGGTGGTGCTTTCCTTGTGGCATTTCCTGTTGAGTATTTCTGACCTTTTCCTCTTGCTCTGTGGTTGCAGTGTCTGCACCCAGGGATGTCTTCTTTTCCTGTATCCACTGTCCCAGCTCTTACCTACAAGGTCCCTAACGCAGGGCACGGGGTGGCCTTTAGATGTTAACAAATCTGGATCAAAGTACAACCAAGTACAGCCTACATCTCTGGAGCTGATGTCTCCCTCTTCTACCATGGAATAAGTAAAACACAGAGGAGCACAGTTCCTGTGTTGAATTGTTTCCATTCATCCTGGGGCTTTGTGTAGCTGATACACAGTAGTGTCTGTGTCTCCTCAGCCAACAAAACACATTATTGTCCTTTTAAAGATCCACCTGCTGGAAGAGGGGCTGTGAAAAGGTTGCTGTAGCCCATCTGCTTGGCAGTGACCAATTGGGGTGGCTTCTGTTACACATTGCTCACCCAAAGTGTTTTGCTGCCTTATGGCAATTCTTGGAGGCTGTTTCTTTTGGGGAGGTGAAACCCAATAGTATGAGCATTAGGCAGCAGCTGCAGCACTGAGTGTCCAAGAAAGGGCTGCAGATGAGGAGAGCTGATAGGAAAATGCCCTTCCACCATAGCTATGTACATCCACACGTGTGTGCATGCACCTGGAGGGGGCTATCCCCACACAGGTGTGAGTGTACAGCCACACAGAGACACAGCTCCGAGCACTGCCCATCCTGAGCTGGCCCTGCTCTGGTGCCTGCTGCAAGGGAAGGGGCTGGTCCCTGTGGGGTGTGACCCAGAGCAGACACACATTTGGGGGCCATAGGAGTGCAGCCCCCACCATGCCACCCAGACAAACAGTGAGTGTGACCACAGCCTGTGTCACCATCCCCTGACTGACACCACCAGCCAAGGCTGTGTGCGTGGGGAGGAGGGAGCACGGGCTGTACAGACTGTGCCTTCTTTACAGCTGATAAAGAAATGATTTGGTTTGTTTCTCTCAAAGGTACAGGACAGTGTTGATTCCAGACCCAAAGGGCAGGCTCTGCAGCACCAAGTTTCCAGCTGTCAGCATGGGCACCCCCAGTTCTCCTCCCTGAACCTTCCAGTCCACCAAGGAAAAGCAAGGCTCCAGCGGGGACCTGCCAGCCTCATGCAATGAACTGTGTCTTGCCAGGACTTGTGCCAAGCTCCCTGGGATGCTGAGCTGCTGCTTGGGTCCTGGCCACTCCTGACCCTTCAACTGTGCTACTGGCAGTGTGGAATCCATGTCCAGTTTGGGACATCGAGCAGAGCCAGGCCTGGTACCATCCTCTGTGCCCTTGCCAGGCCAGGGGACCAGGCTGGCACCCTCACTCTGAGGGGGCTCTGTGTGAGTGAGGGGCAGGTTTTGGCCTGTCTCTAGTTACCGTGGTGGGAAGAGCCGCACCTTCCTGCTCTCCCAGTGGGACGTGGGTCACCGCTGGGAGCTCGGGATGGTGCCGTGTGGACGCTCAGCTGTGGCCGGCACTCTGGCGGCAGAGCAGTAGCAGAGTGCGAGTTCCAGCACAGGGCTTGGCGCTGCCCAGGCAGGTGCCGGCAGCCCTGCGGCGGCCGCGCTCCGGGGATGTAGGTGCCAGGCGGGCGGCTGTGCCAGGAGGGATGGGCCGGCTGGACGACCGTGCCAAGAGGAGGATTGTGGAGCTGCGCAGGGCCGGGCTGAGCTTCCGCAAGATCAAGAAGGTGCTGGAGCTGGACGGCATCCGCGTGACGCCGCAGGCCGTCTACCTCTTCCTCAAGAGAAGGAGCGTGGAGCCGGGGCCGGCGGCGGCCGGCTGGGACGGCGACCAGCCCTGGCCCCCGCTGCAGGGGCACACACCTGAGCCACCCAAGGCAGCGCCTGGTGCGGGGCCCACGGGCAGCCAGCTGCCCTGCCCCGCTGCCAGCCAAGACACCAAGATGGGCATCCAGATCGTTAGTGTGGTCTCGCTCTGCCAGGATGGCAGGCAGCTCAGGAAGGCTCTGCCCCCTGGGAATGGTAAGGCCTGGGTCTCCGTGGTGGGTCACCACCGTGGCCACCTCCTGGCAGCATTAGGCTGGGGAAGGAGCTCCCTGTCTCCCACCAGGGAGTTCCCAAGGGTCTCTTTTTCAGGTGTTTCTCTCGCTGCCCCTTGCAGGCAATGATGACTCTACAGGCACCTCCTCAGCTCCAGGGAGCTGCCCCAATCCAGGGGGTCCAACCGCTCCCCTGCAGCCCTTGCCCAGCCAAGGGCAGCTGGTCCCACCCCCTGCCAAGAACCCAGCCCTGATGGTGAGGGAGAAGATGGTGGACAGGACTGTGCCCTTGCAGAAAAAGGTAGGCTGCCAGGTGGCATGGCAGGAAGGGAGAGCCTGTCTGCTCAGGCCAGGAGCCAGTGTGGTGCTGCCTGCTGGGAGAGCCCTGCACAGCACCCTGGTACAGCCCTGCACAGCACCCTGGTACATGGAAACTATGCAGATGGGGCAGGGTGATGCTCCCCACATTGGTGGCAGTTGCTTCTAGAACTGGCTTCCAACCTGCAGCTCACAGGCCCTATGCTTAAGGCTTGGTGCCAGTGTCAGCTAAGGACATTCCCTAAGCCACCACAAGGCTACCAGCAGCTGAGTGGCCTGGTGCCACAGCAGGAGATGGAGGGCTGTGGCACGTGAGGGTGGAGTGACCCAGTCATGATGGCTGTCTGCTGGGACACGTCCAGCTGCTGTAATTCCTAGCATGTGCACCTCTGCCTCACCATGCCACAAGCCTGAGAGGACACAGCTGGTTCAATATTCCTTTTGGGTGAGAGGCTCCCCCGGGGTCCAAACCAGCATGTGGTCCCTCTCAGGCAGCAGATCAGCCTTTTGCCTCAGGGTGAAATACAAGAAATGGGGGAATGGGAAGGAAAGCCCCAGAATTCATGGCCCTGCAGAGGGTAAGCACAGACCTGGCATCAGCACAGCTGCCATCCAGCAACACCCAGCACTGGGTAGCTGAGCACATGCTGGCAGCGTGCAGCTCGATGGGGAGTTCCTGTGAGCATGCCACAGGGGCTGGGTGGGGATGAAGGGCAGCTCAGAGCATGGTGGGGTCTAAAGGTCTGCAACAAGCTGATGGATTTTTCTCCTGCCTTGCAGCTAGGTGCAGAATGAATCTATTACTAAATGCTCTTGAAGGAGGAGCTGATAACATTTCACCTTCTCTCCCGCCTCCCACTACTCCAGGTCAAAGACGTCGGCATTCAAACTGCCCTGCCCGACGCCACCAGTCCTGGAAATCAGAACTTTGCTTGTGGAGAGCCAGCACTGCCCCCTGCTCCCAGCTCCCAGGCCATTGCTGACCAGCTGGGTGCTGTACAGGCCGAGATCCGGAAGCTGAGCCAGGCCCTGCAGGCGGTGCTGGACAGGCAGTGCCGCCTGGAACGCCAGCAGGAGCAGCAGCAGCGGCTGCAGCAGGAGGTGCTGATGACGCTGCAGCAGCTCAGCTCCACCGTGAGCCACGGCGCTGTGCCAGCAAACCAGCCCTGTGGCCCCTTCAGCAGTATGGCTGAGCCCTCACCCGCTGTGCCCAACTTCAGCCAGTTCAAGATGGAGCTCATCTGACCTCCAGCTACCCCGGCATGCCCTAGCAGTGCTGCGCTGGGGGCAGGAGGAAGCTGCGGAGAAGAACCACCTCACAGAGGCTGTGGCAGCTGCCTAATCATTATGTGAGGCACCCAGCAAAGAAGGTCACTGGTGCCTCCTGTTTTCAACCCTGTTCACTGAAAGGGGCTGCCTGGCATGAGAGGCAGGGTGATGGAAAGCTGAAGCCTCACTTCTGTGCTGCCCATCCTGGCTGCCACCACAGCTGGCTGCTGGCCCGTAGACTTCAGCAGCACAGGCAGGCTGCCTGCAAGTAGAAGGTGCAACTAAGAGAGACACAGCAGGGAGATGGGGCTCAAAGAAAATGAGAGGCTTCCTCTCATGAGGGTCAGTGCTGTGATGATCCATCCAAGGAATGCTTCATGCTCCCCCTCTGCAGAGCCTTTTCCAGTAAAAGTCTCTGTACCCTGTGGTTCAGAACAGTGTGGATCTCTTTCTCAACTTTACCCACCCCTCACCCCACCAGCCAGCAAGCTGGGTTTGCTCTTGGACACTGCCACCATGCTGCATGGGCTCAGACCCATGAGGTGAGACCACCATTCCACACAGAATGGTGCTACTGGAGGCCTGGCATCAGCTTCTGCCCCACTAGGGATATACCACACTTAGTGTCTGAAATCATGTTTTACTGACCAAATTCCACCTAGGTCACTCTCCTCACCCCAAGTTCTCCCCAGGGTCTTGTTCTGGTGCTGGCTGCCTGGGAGGAGACTCCACAACCTCTCTGGGCAGCTTGCTCCAGGGCTCCAGCACCCTCACTCTAAAGAATTTTCTCCTCATGGTCAGGTGGAACCTCCTGGGTTCCAATCTGTCTCCATTAATCCTTGTCCTGTCACTGGGCACTACCCAAAAGAGCCTGGCACCTTCATGCAGTCACAGGGACTGCTGGACAGTGCTGCTCAGGCTGAGGGATGCTCCAGCAGCTGTCACCTCACTCACAAATTCATACTGCCTTCATGTACAGGGAAATACACCAGGAAAAACACCTTCTAGGAGGGGTTATGGCTCTTGGGGACAGTAGGATTGTGTCCCTCTTGTTCCCAGATGTTGTCAGTCTCAGAGCACAAGATCTGACTCTGCAGCCTCCACTTTAAGACCACTCTGCAGGAGAAGACCGAGGAGATCAAAGCCAGCTACGAGTGCATCTGCAAGGCTTCTCTAGAGCTGAAAAGCAGCAAGAAGCTGGCTAAGATCCTGGAGGTCAGAAGAGTCTTTCCTTCTGCTAACAGCCACCGGGGGTCCCCAGTGTCCACGGGAGAACCTGCAAGGGACCAGCAGCTTGAGGGAAGCTCACAGGGAGCTGAGTGAAGCTCCAGCACCATAGTTGTGTCCTGTGGGGATCCCGGCATGGGGATGATGCAGGGGGGCAGATGGCCACACACACACCTACAGGGGGACAGGGCTGCAGGAGCCAGAAAGCCACCCAGGAGCACAGCAGAGCCCATTGAGGTTGTCCTGCAGCTGTGGTGGGGCTGGAGGATGAGCAGAGTAAAGTTTTATTAGGGATGGTCTGAGCAACAGAAGTGACCTGGCACAAAAATGACAACACAGAAGGCATTGTGGACCCTCAAAGGCCCAACCCCCCTGCAGTGAGCAGGGACATCTACAACTACATCAGGTTGCTCAGGGCCCAGTCAAGTTTGATCTTGAACATGTCCAGGGCCAACCACATCCCTGGGCAGCCTGTGCCAGTATTTCAAAAGGCATTTTCCCACCACACTGTAGAAAGAAGGAAGGTTTTGTCCTACTGCTCCTACCACTGTTGTTGGTAGGTCTCAGTGACCCAAAAGCAGGTACAAAAGAAGATGGGAGATGGGACAGGGTGAGGCTGGAGGTCACTGACCACCACCGGGGCTTTACTTTGCAGTTGGTGCTATTGATGGGAAACTACCTGAACAATGGGCAGCCCAAGACCAGCAAAACAGCTGGCTTCAAAATGAACTTCCTCACTGAGGTAAGACACAGCACACTTGGTCCTGTGCAGGAGACCTGTCCTTGGTCCATCACAGCTGTCCTTGTCAAGGCTCCTGGTGCAGCAGCTCCCAGATCAGGGAGCGGTGGGAGGAAAGGGATCAAGGTGCAGAGCTGACCAGATTGGTTCTAACCATAGCCTGGTGCTTCAGCATGCTGGGGCCCAAGCCCCAGTCCTTCTGGCTGTGGGGTGGGAGAAAATGAAGGTCTTTTGGATCTGTGGGGCCCCTGAGAGGCAACAGGCACAAACTGGAACCATCAGGTTTTGCTTGAACTTAAGGAGAAATTGTTTTTTACTTTGAAGGTGCTGGAGCCCAGCAGCAGGCTGCCCAGAGAGGTTGTGGAGTCTCCTCTGGAGAGCTTCCAACCCCCCCTGGCCATTGTGATCCTGGGCAAGCTGCTGTGGCTGCCCCTGCTTTAGCAGAAGGGTTGGACAGGATGATCTCCAGGGGTCCCTTCCAACCCCAACCATGCTGGGATTCCCATGGTCAGAGCTATCTTGTAAGTGCCTAAGAGGGAGGTGCCAGGAGCTGGTCTGCTGCACCCAGCTTTACCTCCTGCCCTCCCTGGCCTCACCAGCAGCATCCCCAGCATGGGTGCCAGCATCACTGCTGCCTGCAGTCTCATAAGGTGCAGAGGGTGCAGCAGCTCCCATCTCAGGGCTTCACAGGTAGGTTGTGCATGGCTTCACTGCCTGCACCAGTAGCAGAGGAGCTGGGGTTGTGACCACCCCAGTGGTGTTGGTGCTGTTACAGCTGGCTGGCTGCCCGTGGAGCATGGGCTGCATCCTCCTTGCCCTGTTTTGTGTGGGAAGTTCCCTTGGGAATTTGTGCTGTGGTGGATAAACACAGGAGAAAGTTCAGGCCTGGAGCTGTAAATTTCCATTTGAGGAAGGTCTGTGCATGTAACTTTCCTAGCTGGACTTTGGCTTTCTGCTCCTGTTGCCCAAACTCCTGCCACTTTACACCCAATGTCAGACCATGTGCCACCCAGGGCTGCCCAGCTTTGCTCTTGTGCACAGAGGAGGAGGCTGAGGGGAGATCTCATTGCTCTCTACAACTCCCTGAAAGGAGGTTGCAGTGAGATGAGGGTTGGTCTCTTCTCCCTGGTATCAGGTGATAGAAGGAGGGGAAATGGCCTGAAATTGTGCCAGGGGAGGGTTAGGTTGGAGATTAGGAACAATTTCTTTGCTGCAAGAGTGGTCAGGGGTTGGAACAGGCTGCCCAGGGAGATGGTGGAGTCCCCATCCTTAGAGGTACTCAAGAAATGTGTGGCCATGGCATTTGGGGACATGGTTCAGTGGCCATGGTGGTGTTGGGTTGATGGTTGGACTGGAGCTTCTTAGAGGTCTCTTCCAGCCTTCATAATTCCTCATGTCCTTATGGGACAATCCCTGCCTCACTAGGAGCAGGGCTGCCTGCTGGACACCAGCAGCACATTCCTCAAATAGTGTGGATTTTTTTTTCTGCAGCCTTCAGAAGCAAACATTTGGTGAGTGTCTGAGCCAGGCAATTGTTTCCCTCTGAAAAGAAATCCTTGGCTGAGCCTGAGTTTATGTCCCCAGAGAGATTTATCTCCCTTTACACCACCAGCAGATAGAAAGGGGCCAGCTTGGTATCAGATTTCCTGGTTGTAGTTTAGCTTGTTTACAGCCTCCTGCTCAATCACCAATGCCTCCCTGGAGGCCACAGCACCTGCAACTGGAAAGCAGCTTTGAACAGAGCTCATAAAAATGCTCTGGATGGGTGGAAGGCCCTCGCTGGGCACGTGCAGTTAAACAGCTTCAACCACTCCTGATGCTCCTTTAGGGATCTCAAGCTGCCCAGTGTGGCTCTCAGACCTTCCACTGCCTGGTCCAGCACAGCCTGGGCTGCAGCCCATGGAGGGTGGAGGTGAAGAGGATGAAGCTGGGCTCTTTTTGGTGGTGGTCAGTGACAGGACAATGGGCACAAACTGGATCCCAGGAGGTTTCTCTTGAACTTAAGGAGAAAATTATTTGGTGTGAGGGTGCTGGAGCCCAGGAGCAGGCTGCCCAGAGAGGTTGCGGAGTCTCCTCTGGAGAGATTCTAAACCCCCCTGGCCATTGTGATCCTGGGCAAGCTGCTGTGGCTGCCCCTGCTTTAGCAGAAGGGTTGGACAGGATGATCTCCAGGGGTCCCTTCCAACCCCAACTATGCTGGGATTCCCAAGGTCAGAGCTATCTTGTAAGTGCCAAAGAGGGAAGTGCCAGGAGCTGGTCTGCTGCACTCAGCCTTACCTCCTGCCGTCCGTGGCCTCACCAGCAGCATCCCCAGCGTGGGTGCCAGCATCACTGCTGCCTGCAGTCTCATAAGGTGCAGAGGGTGCAGCAGCTCCCATCTCAGGGCTTCAAAGTGTGGTGGTTTGAAAGGAAAGGCTCTGCTTTCCCTCCCCCACTGAGAAAAAGACAGTGTGCCCCTTCCTTAAAGGCACAGCGTCAAACGGCCACACACAGGTAGGTTGTGCATGGCTTCACTGCCTGCAGTCAAAACCATCCTGATGCATTCTATAATTCCATGAACTACCAAGGAAATGATGTCCTGGAGCCTCCCTCGCAGCAGGGTACACATCCAGCAGCATTCCACACCCACACTTGTATTAGGAGGGCTTCCTGTAGAATCAGCTCACTGCTGGACACTCTCAGCCTCATGCCATGCCGTGTCAGCCTGCACCTTGGGATCATCCTCACAGGAAAGCTTGTCCTTGGAGCCTGGATGATGGGATCATCTTCACAGGAAAGCTTCTCCCTGGAAAGGAAATAACATCTCTGGCAGCAGCCATGCCGTGGCTCTGGCTCCATGCTGTGCTGCTTCCATCCCCTGAGAGATGGGGAAATGGTGGCCCTGAAGATCCCAGGCTGCATTCCAAACCTCAGGTTATTTATGGATTTCTTCTCTTTCCTGCAAGAACTGAGGGGGAAGCCCCTCCAAAAGGAAATGAGCAGCTTTAGTAAAGTCATTATTTTGTAGAATCACAAATGGTTTGGGTTGGAAGGGACCTTAAAGATCATCCAGTTACAAGCTCCCTGCCACAGGCAGGGATACCTGCCACCAGCCCAGGTTGCTCAAGGCCTCATACAATCCAGCCTTGAACACCTTCATGGGGAGGGGGCATCCTCAATCTCCCTGGGCAACCTGTTCCAGTGTCTCCTCACCCTCACTGTCAAGAATTTCTTCCTTATCTCCAGCCTAAACCTCCCTCTTCCAGCTCAAAGCCATTGTCTCTTGTCCTGTCACTACAAGCCCTTATAATTGCGAGGATAAATGGCAGCTCCCTGAGGTGGAGTTGCAGGGATGAAATGGTTCCAGCCTGGCATCTCCAAGCCATGTCTGAGGATCTTTATAATAGTTGAAGGGCCATGACCCCTCATTATTTTCCAGGTGCCATGAAAGATGCCAAAGAGACAAGCAGAGGCCTCAGGCTGAAAGGGCTGGAAGACAGGAGAAGGGGTCCTAGAATGGGAGGCAGCACAAGGCACCTGACTGCTGAATATGAAGCCTTCAAGGATCCACCTTGTCCTAAGAGAATTTAGGAAAATCTGGGGTTTCCAGATCCTAGCAGATCAAACCAAAGCATCTCCAGGCACAAGATTCAATGGCCCTCAGCTGTGTTCAGCAGAACTGTGAGCTGAGTGTGAAACAACGGAGTAAAACACAGCTATGGAAGGCTTCCTCTGCTTTCTGCTTCCTGGGCTGGATTGGTTTTTTACTGAACTATTTAACTCACCTCTTCTGTCAGTCCAGAAAACTCCAAAGAGAAGGTCAGAGCTCAGCTTCTGCTCCCAGCAGCTGAGCTTCCCCAAGCCTTTGGTGAGAGCAGTGCAGTTCACCGCAGCTTTAAACAACTGCCGAGAGACCACCTGAGATGCTGCTCATGCCTGGGCAGGACGTGGCACCAGCGTTCCCCAAGGGCTGCCCTGCTTTGGCCAAGACTTTCACCCAAGAGCTGGGAACTCAACAGTAAAAGGTGTCCTCAGGGGATCCCAGATAGTAACACTTGTGCTGTGACATGGATTGGGCTTATCAGAGAATCAGAGAATGCTTTAGGTGGGAAGGGACCTTTGAAGGTCACCCAGTGCAACCCTGCTGCAGTCAGTAGGGACATCTGTAACCAGAGCACGTTGCTCAGAGCCCCAAAGAACCTGATCTTGAGCACAGTGTCCATGTGTGAGCACCTGCCCAGGTGCTGAGACCTGGGGCTTCTTGATTGTTCTGCCCTGGGGCTCTGTGCATCCCAGTTTCAGAGGCGTGTGAGCTGCCTCCTGCCATGGTCTCTTGCTGTGCTGGAAGCTGCCTCCTCAGCATCGTGCTCTGTCACTTGGCTGCAGGTGTTTGTCAGGTTTTCAGACAAATGATGCTGAACATGATGAACCTCTGTGATTCCCAGAGAGGTTGTGGAGCCTCCTTCCCTGGAGTCTTTCAAGACTCATCTGGATGTGTTCCCGTGTGACCTGCCCTAGGTGACCCCGCTCTGGCAGGGGGGTTGGACTCAATGATTTCTGGAGGTCCTTTCCCACCCCTACCATTCTATGATTCTGTGATTCCTTGATTCTAGGAACCTCCAGCGTGGTCCCAGCAGGAGACTCAACTCCGGGATTAACCCACAGGCTCAGCGACGAGCTCTGAAGCCCGGCCCAGGGGTTAACCCTGCTCTTTGTAAGGCTTAGGCAGAAACTGGGAGCCAGGACTAGCTGTCAGCTCCCCCCTGCGTCACGGGCTGTCAGAGGCCATCAGCACGGATGGGTTTGATTGTTCCTTGTCCCTTCTCTAGCTGTGCAGATTGCTTAAGGGACTGGCACTCTGTGGAGTTTGACCCCTGAGCCCTGATAGTGACAATAACGTTCTTCTCACCAGAGCCACGGGAGACCCAAAGATTAACCGCGGGCAATTAGTTTAACTTTGACTATAAATATTCCTTCTCGTTCCGTGTGACACCGGTAACAGCCCCGCTGGCAAAGCCCCGTTCTCTGGCAATATTTAAGCTGCCTGTCAGTTGGCAGAGGCTTGGTGGTGCCCGGCGCGGGGAGCAGAATGAGACCCAGCTGAGCGCAGTAAGTTCCCGTTCGAGCTTCTTGCTGGAGCTGGGGGGAGCTCTGGTGGGCTCGGGGCTGGGGGCTGCTGCCGGGCCGTGTGCTGGCACGGTTGGGTGGAGGTGTTTGCAGCAGGTGGGTGGACCTGGGGATGCTTTCAAACCCTCCTCCCCGGGGAGGCATTGAGAGCGGTGCGGTGCCGAGGGGTTGCTGGAGCCCCACGTGGGCTGCGTCCCTGCCGGCGCCGTTGATAAAGGGCTGGCTTCAGAGGCTGCATTTCAATGCCTCGGGTGTTCCTGCTCACAATCTCTGGCCAGGAAAGCGCTGCCACCCGTGCCAGGAGCCGGGGGGGAGCGGGATGTGAGCTGAATCCACAACGCGGGCAAAATTTCCACTGGGCAGTGGCAGGGCTGGGATGTGAAAAGGATTTTACAAGGGCTTGCAGTGACAGGACGAGGGGCAATGGCTTTGAGCTGGGGTGAGGGGAGATTGAGACTGGAGATGAGCAAGAAATTCTTTAGAGGGAGGGTGGTGAGATACTGGAACAGGTTGCCCAGGGAGGTCATGGATGATCCCTCCCGGGAGCTGTTCAAGGCCAGGCTGGATGAGGCCTTGAGCAACCTGGGCTAAAGGGAGGTGTCCCTGCCCACGGCAGGGGGTTGGAACTGGATGAGCTTTATGGTCCCTTGCAATCCAAGCCATTCTGTGAGTCTATGAAGTCAGAGCAGCTGTCTAATGCTCTCTGCTCACTCCTGGTTCCTGGAGCTGCACGAGGGGCTCCAACCAAGCACCTGTTCCCAGCTCTGGGAATCTCCCCTGGAGCACATCCCACATTTCCTTTGCATCCTGATGGGCACCACAAATCCCTGCAGACCTCTGCCCCAGACCCCCAGACCCAGCACTCCTTCGTGTGTGGCTGAAGCTGACATGAGACTGAGCCTATGGAGCTCACAGGACTGGTTGAGCTGAGCACCCACCATGGACCTGGAGATGGGAAATGTCTTGGAGTAAAAAGAAACAGCAATGTCAGAGCTGTGAAAGGGAAAGCAGGAGGTGTGAGAGTGGGATTAGCAGCTTCCCAAGGCTGATGTCAATCTTTCCTCTCCTAGTTAGCATAAGAACTCAGCAACAGTGCAGACACTTTGCCTCGTGAAGAGGTGCAAGAGTGCTGACCCCACCAGCAGTGACCTGTGGCCCTCCAAGGCAGAAGGTCCCAAGGAATTAGGGGCTTTATAAGGCATAGAAAGGCCTCTACCAAGGTGCTGCAAGTCCCCAGTCCCAGCCTGCTGCTGTCACTGCTGCCACTCAGCCTGAAGATGGTTCAGTCCCATCTCTGGCTCTCGTGCTGGAGGTTGCTGGTGCCTTGGGATACCACCCCTACAGCTGTGGAAGGCAGGTGATGGGATGGGACCTGCCACCAGAAAACTCCTTATTTATCACCTGATCTTCTTGTGAAGCCCATCAGCCTGTGGACTGGATATAGTGGGGGACACAGGGAGGGCTTTTCCTCCTGAATGCCACCCAGCAGGAGAAATCACTGCACCTCCATCACCGTGGCACTTGTGACTCCATCCCCTCTTGGCTTTGCCCACACGGCTGGGCAGAAGGTGCCTGGTGGTGCCAGCGGTGCCCGAGAGCAGCACTTTGGGCAAGTCTCGAGGCCAGAGGAGAGCTATGTGCAGGCTCTAGCTGCAGCTGGACGCGTGGAGAAAGGTCTGAAGCTGATGGAGATTGTGAAACACACGGCTGAGAGATGTTTGGGGCTGTGCTTTGCAGGCGTTCAGAGGAAGAACTTGTTCTACAGCTCGTTGTCCAACCGTCCACGCCGGAGCCTCCGGCTGCTCCAGGCCACCCTTCGCCCCACCTTCCTCAGCTCTTCGGCAGGGGGGAGCCTATAAGTGCTGCCTTACAAGTCCAAGAGAGGCCAAAGGACCTGGCCAGCTGCTTAGGCAGCAAGAGGAGGACGAGGACCAGCAGACATCCAGCTCGGCCGTCCCGGTGACGCCAGGGCTGGAGCCAGGGCTGTGAGGTGGTGCCAAGGCTGGGCAGTGCCGGCTCTGCTCCTCTCTGGAGGAACCATCTCCTTGGCTCAGCAGGGTAAGAGAAAACATCCTGAACCTTCTCTGTGGCTGTGAGGGGACAGGCCCAGGGACTCTGGTGACTGACAGTGACCACCACCAAGCCAGGGACACCCTGAGGTGGCACCAGGACTGCCACTCACCTTCTGTCCTGCTCTCAATGCAGGGCTGAGACTGGGTGAGGGCAGAAGAAGGAAAAGAGGAGGAACTGCATTAGTTCAAACAGCCAACCAGCCTCCTCACGTGGACTTTATCCTGCCCCTTCTGGCACAGAGCAGCAGCCTGGCACCTTGGAACACCCCAGACATGCTGCCAGCCTCCACTCCTGATAAGGGAGTAGGGAGGGAAGTCAGCCCTACTCTGGAGGAGACCCAAGATCTCTCTGCACCCAGGCCTGAGCTCTCACCGTGGCAAAGGAAGGCACCATCACTGGAACAGTGTCTTCACATCCTGATGGTTCAGCATAGCCATGGTTCTCGGCAGCAGCTTCCACCAAGGCCAGGCCCACAGTTCTGCTGTATGGGGACCCACAGGCTGTCATCCCTGGCTGTGCCATGTCCTGGTCCTTCTCTCTGGCTGTTTCAGCTGTTCACATCTCCTTTGTAAAGTGCCCATTTCTCTGCCAGTGAGAGGAAATCCACCCAACCCATGGCTGCCCTGCCCACATCTTCATATCTCAGCAAGAGAGGCATGGATGAAGGCAAACACCAAGAGCCTTCTCCAGAGCTCCAGCACGAGCAGCACCAGGAGCAGAGCTACTGAGCTGACAAACTCTGAATTACCCAAGAAGCAGCCAACACCTTGACAGTGCTGCCACCTCCTCTCCTAACCATGCACCCCATCTTTTGACAGATCTATTCAGCAAGACAGGGAAGCACTCAGCTTGCAGAAGAAACCATGGAGCCCACCAGCAGCACGCCCTCCTCCGAGCCCCCCCCGTCGTGGGAGGCCTTTCCCCAGCAGACGCTGGAGGCCATCGACATCATGGTCCTGGTGCTCTACTTCCTCTTCGTCCTCGCCGTGGGGCTCTGGGTAAGCAGAGAACTCTCTGAGCTTTTGTGTGCAGAGCTAAAGTCTGGTGAGGAGCAGCTGAGGGACCTGGGGCTGTTCAGTCTGGAGAAAAGGAGGCTGAGGAGAGACCTTATTGCTCTCTACAGCTCCCTGAAGGGAGGCTGGAGGGAGGTGAGGGTTGGTCTCTTCTCCCAAGGAACAAATGATAGGGCAAGAGGATATGGTCTCAAGTTGCACCAGGGGAGGTTCAGGTTGGACATGAGGAACAATTTCTTCACCAGAAGGGCTGTTGGGCACTGTTCCAGGCTGCCCAGGGCAGGGGTGGAGTTCCTTTCCTTAGAGGTGTTTAAAAGCTGAGATATAACAGCTGTGTACAGGGAGATGTTAGGCTCCAGGTGGCCCTGATGATCTCTTCCAGCCAGGTGATTCTGTCATCCAGCAGGCTGTTTTTCACTGGGTTCAATTGAAGAAGAGGAAAGATGGAGTTTGCAGGTCCTTTTCCTCACTCCAGCCTGGGAAAGTGTCCTCACTGCTCCAGGAGGGCTTTCAATTCTAGTGTTTGCCGAGGTTTGGAGAACCCTTGTGAGGAAGAGGTCGCCTGAGTACAAAGATTGCTAATAATAATGTTTTGTTCATCCAGGAAGGAATTGCTGGGCTATAAATCACCTGTGCTTGCCTGCAGTGCTCTTGCCAGGAGGTCCCACAAACGAGCAAAGCAGCTTGTGTGGTGTTAGGGCAGGAGGACATCCTTTTGGCATGGCTTTTGTGACAGCATGAACACAATCTGGCTGTCAGGAGGCAGAGAGGAGTTGCTGCTCCCTTCAGAGGTGGTGCACAACTCCCTTGGTATCAGATGAAACCACCTGAAACCTCTGAGGAACAGGATCAGTGAGTGACACCCACAATGCCCAGCACTTCTGGCTACACCTCGTGCCTAGGGATGTCCAGTTCTTGTCCAAGACTGTTTGCCTTCCTCCTGGCTCTGGAGTTATTTCGTTTGCTTCTCCCAGAAACCATTTAACCAGGATGCTGAGATGGTACAAACCTTTGTGTGTGATTCATGGCATTGGGTGGTGTCTCCCTTGTCTGCTGCTCTCTCATCCCCCAGGATTTCCCAGCAGCAGCCTCAAGCCCTTCAAGAAACCATTTCATGACAGCACAGTCTTTTGCTGGGGAAACCACTTGGTGCTGCTCTGAGCAGTCACTGCAGTGCTCACTGTCTTCTGCCCTTCTGTTTCCCAGTCCATGTGGAAGACGCAGCGCAGCACGGTGAAAGGCTACTTTCTAGCTGGAGGACAGATGGTTTGGTGGCCTGTGAGTATCCTTACAGTGACACTGCTGGTTGCCCCTGTGGCCAGCAGCCCTGCAAAGTGCTTCTCTCTAAGCACAACTTATTTCTCCAAACAGAAAACCAAACCCAACCCCAAATCCTTCTATGGTTTGCCAAGTTCCAGTTACCGTAGTGGTTTGGGGTTTGTTTTGAGGCCAGGAAGTGGAGCTGCTGCAAGTCACCTACCAAAGCCCTGTGCCCTACAAGAGCCATCCTCTTGGTGTGGTTCTGCATGCTGTGATCTGGAGATCTCCAGGATGAACTGGGTGGTCCCCAGGGTGCTGGGTGGGTGTTTCATTCGGGCTGGGCTGGTGAGTCAGTGGGTACTATCAGAAGAACCTGATGAGCTGATGTTTCTGCTTGTAACCTCCACCTTCTGCTCTGCTCCCCCACAAGAAGCTAGACATTGCTTTGGAAGCAGGATAGTCCTGAACATGCCCACAGGTGAGTGGTAGCACTGAAAGTGGATGGAGAGAGCTGCCAGAGCCAATGGGCAAAGGAAGAAGGTGGCAGAGGGTGACAAGGATTTCATGTCCTCCATAGTCATGAGTAGGGGAAGGGCATCTCCGTGTTCTCAGCAGGCTGAGAACAACCCCCTGTGCCTGATCCATTTGCTGTCTTCCTCCAGGTGGGTGCATCCCTGTTTGCCAGCAACGTGGGCAGTGGCCACTTCATTGGGCTGGCCGGCTCAGGAGCCGCCTCGGGAATCGCGGCAACAGCCTACGAGTGGAACGTGAGTGTGGCAGGGTGGCCCTGCAGCACCTCCCTGCTGCACTGGGCAGCTCCAACCACCAGGCCACCACACCAGGGTCTGGCAGCTCCACAGGCTCAGGCTCTGAGGCAGGAGATAGAAGCTGCTGGGGGTGTTGAGGCCTCTGAGGGATAACCCAGTCCCTGTGTCCCCATTGATCCACTTGACGCCATCCTTGACCACACTCTGATCCTCCTTTCTGTTTGCTTTGCAGGGGATGTTTTCTGTCCTGGTGCTGGCCTGGCTGTTCCTTCCCATTTACATAGCAGCAGGAGTAAGTGGATGAGACCTTGTGTCCATCGATGATCTGCTGGTATTTAAACCACCTCTTTGGCTCCTGGGCTTCACCAGCTCCTGCTGCACATGGGCTGCTTCTGGAGGAGCCGGGGTGCACCCAGCTCTGGCGGCCTGGGTGAAAGAGGAGAGCTGCTGCCTGGGGACTGAACTGAGGGGTTGGGTGAGGGGGTCAGAGTGGTGTTCTCCCCCTGGCAATAGAGTAGAGCTGCTCCACCTTGTGAGGAGATGGATGGAGGCTCTCATACCACAATTTACAGTGAGCTTTGTGCCAGACACCGCAGCAAAGTCAGCACTTGCCAAGCTGTTGTGCTGGCCCCAGGTAGGCAGCAGAGAACTAAAGACCAGCACAGTGCAACTGGCAGGGACCTTCTGGTCTCCTACCAGTGCAAACCCCCCACACCAACTCAATGGCAGAGTCCTCTGTGATTCAAGGGAGCAACTGTGTGCCACCTTCTCTGACTCCATCTCTCATGTAGGTCACCACCATGCCAGAGTACCTGAGGAGACGGTTTGGGGGCAAAAGAATTCAGATTTTCCTGGCAATTCTCTACCTGTTCATCTACATCTTCACCAAAATATCAGTAAGTAGGGGAAAAAGGGGAAAGAGGCCAAAATGCAACTGGGGTTCTTTAGTCTGGAGAAGAGGAGGCTGAGGGGAGACCTCACTGCTCTCTGCAATTCCCTGAAAGGAGGTTGGAGCCAGGTGAGGGTTGGTCTCTTCTCCCGAGTCTCAGGTGACAGAATTAGAGGAAATGGCCTGAAATTGTGCCAGGGGAGGGTTAGGTTGGAGGTGAGGAAAGATTTGTTTGCTGCAAGAGTGGTCAGGGATTGGAACAGGCTGCCCAGGGAGGTGGTGGAGTCCCCATCCCTGGAGGTGTTCAAGAAACCTGTGGCCATGGCACCTGGGGAGATGGACTGATGGCCATGGTGGTGTTGGTTGGATGATCTCAGAGGGCTTTTCAAACCCAAACAATTCTATGATTCCATGCTTATTGCCTGTGCAGGCCCCAAAGGCTGTGAAAGGAGCAGAGGAGTTGGAATATGGTCAGGTGAAGAGTTCAGTGATTTCCTGCACATGCAGAGCTGGGAACAAACAACGGCGGCTTGCGCAAGGCCTGCGGGCTGCTGGTTAACCAGGCAGCAGAGCACGGAGCTGGGAAAGCAGGAAGGGCCCTGGCTCTGCTTCCTGGGATGTGCTGGCCCCTTGCAGGTGGATGCCAGTCACAGGCTTCAGGTGGCACCAAGGAGTGAGGTTCAGGCTCCCCTCTAGGGAAAAAAAACCCATCAGATGGAAATGACTGATAAGAGAACCAGAGGTTGAGAGAATGGGGTGGGATGGAAGGATGCTGAAGATCATCCAGTCCCAACCCTCCTGCCCAGCAGCCCAGGTTGCTCAAGGCCTCATCCAGCCTGGCATTGAATACCTCCAGAGAGAGGGCAGCCACAACCTCCCAGGGCAACCTGTTCCAGGGTCTCCCCACCCTCAGTTGCAAGAATTTCTTCCTCATCTCCAGTCTCAATCTCCCCTCTTCCAGCTCAGAGCCATTGCCCCTCAGCCTGTCACTCCAAGCCCTTGCCAAAAGCCCCTCCCCAGCTCTTTTGCAGCCCCTTCAGGTACTGGAAGACTGCTCTAAGGTCTGCCTGAACCCTCAGCTTCCTCAGCCTGTCCCCACAGGGGAGGCTCTCCAGCCCTCTGATCATTTTTGTGGCCTCCTCTGGACCCTCTCCAACATTGCCATGTCCTTCATGTGCTGGGCCCACCACAACTGGATGCAGTGCTTCACATGGGGTCTCAGCAGAGCAGAGGGGCAGAATCACTTCCCCTTGTCCTCTATTCAGGATGCTGTAATAGCTGTCAGAGAACCACAGGCTGGTTTGGGCAGGAAGAGCCCTTTAAAGGTCATCTTGTCAAGTGAGCAGGGACATCTTTTCTCACCTCTCTCAAGGCTGAAAACTCCAAAGCGAAGGTCAGAGCTCAGCTTCTGCTCCCAGCAACTGAGATGGTCAGCTGAGGGCTGAGCTTCCCCAAGCCTTTGGTGAGAGCAGTGCAGTTCACTGCAGCTTTAAACAACTGCTGAGAGAGAGACCAAAGCTGCACCTGAGATGCTGACCAAGTACACATTCCCCAGGGGCTGCCCAACTTTGGCCAAGACTTTCACCCAAAAGCTGAGGACTCAGAAGTAAAAGGGTGTCCTCAGGGGATCCCAGATAGTAACACTTGTGCTGGGAACTCCCCTGGTGGGACATGGATTTGGCAAATCAGAGAATGCTTTAGGTGGGAAGGGACCTTTGAAGCTCACCCACTAGGATCCTGCTGCAGTCAGCAGGGACATCTGCAGCTACAGCAGGCTGCTCAGAGCCCCAACAACCTGACCTGAAATGGTTCCATGGATGGTGCATCTCCCACCTCTCTGGGCAGCATGAGCCTGGGTCTCACCACCCTTGCCATGACCAGTTTCTCCATCCCTCTGAACTCTATCTAACATCTCTCTGGTCTTCTGACCACCCTGTGGTCTGCAGTGTCCCTGTCCTAACGCTCCCCGAAGCTCAGCAGGTAGCTGCAGAGTTGGGTAGGTCAGGGCTGGGTCCCAGCCTTCAGGACACTCTCTCTTCTTATCTGGTGTCAGCAGGAGGATTTCGCAGTATGGCCAACCTGTGCTGGGGCTGGTGGCTGGCTGAGGCACCTGGGGAGACTTGCACCTCAGGTGCTCAGGTCCTGGAGCTACCACAGCTCTCCCCACTCTGCTCCTGGAGATAGGCTTACCCCAGCTGTTGTTTGCAGAGAGCTGTTTGTGTTTCCCAGCAGATGGGACAACAAATTCAGTCCCCCCATCACCACCAAACTGTCTAAATAGTGAACTGATGCTGGTCCTAATGCAGAGCAGGGGGCAGAGATCTGTGTGCAGAGATGTCTGAGCAGCTGGGGAGTCACAAGCAGTTACAAACCATCTGGTCCCACTAAAGGTTCATGCTCCCAGCTTTGAGAGCTGCAGGAGTATCATCCCTGGGCTGAGTGTCCCTCTCCTCTAGGTGGACATGTATGCTGGGGCCCTCTTCATCCAGCAGGCTCTGCGCTGGGACCTCTACATCGCGGTGGCCGGGCTGCTGGCTATCACTGCTGTCTACACCGTCTCAGGTACGTGGCTGAGCTTCACAGCACAGAATCCCAGATTCCCAGCATGGTGGGAGCTGGAAGGGACCTCTGGGCATCATCCAGCCCAAGACCCCTGCTCAAGCAGGGACACCCACAGCAGCTTGCCCAGGATCAGGTGGGTTTGGAAGTTCTGCAGACAAGGAGACTCCACAACCTCTCTGGGCAGCCTGTTCCAGGGCTCCAGCACCCTCACACCAAACAAGTTTCTCCTCTTGCTGAGATGGAACCTCCTGGGTTCCAGTTTGTGCCTGTTGCCCTTTGTCCTGTCACTGGGCACCACAGAGAAGAGTGTGGCCCCATCCTTTTGCCCCACAGCCTTTTACTGTTGCTGAGCACTGATCAGATCCCCTCCCAGGCTGCTCTTCTCTAGCACAATAGCCTCAGGGTTCTCAGCCTTTCCTTCTCACAGAGATGCTCCAGGCCCCTCAGCATCTGCAGAGCTCCCACTGGAGGGAGCTCCAGTGGTTCTCTGTCCCTCTTGAACTGGACCAAATCCTCCAGCTGTGGCCTCACCAGGGCAGAGTAGAGGGAGAGAAGGATCTCCCTGGACCTGCTGGCCACACTCCTCTGCACACACTCCAAGAGACCAGTGGCCTTTTGGGGCAGGAGGGCACATTGCTGGTTGGTTCTGCTTTAAGGAGAAGCTATGCTTGGGAATGGATTTGCCCAATCCATTTGCCCCTTGGGCTTTGTGGAGCTGCGAGGGATTTCCATCACAAAGAGGCGTGTAATGTGGAAAGCAGCCTCAGCCTTGGATGCCCTTTCAGGGCTTCTGAGTGGCCAAGTGGAAAAAAGCAGCAAATCCCAAAGCCATAAAGGTTGCTCCTTTCCCAGTGCTCACCCCGACTGGTGCTGCTCATAACGACCCCCCCTTCCTTTTCTCCTTCTCCTCCTTATTCAGCTTGGGCTTTGTTTTGGAGCTTTTCCATCTCTTTCCCGCAGCAGTAACTCTGCTGGACTTTGGCTTCTGAGGGACAAAAATGGTGACTCACTGGGATGAGACATTGCAGCCAAAGTGTCATGCACAGAATTGGCTGAACTGCCCCCAGCATGGTCAGAGCACAGCAGCCTGCTGGGCACAGGGCTCTGCTGCTGCCCAGGATCTGCTGCAAAGTGTGAGATGCATCAACAGGACCGAGCCAGTTTCCCACCATTTGCTGCTCCTCTGCTCTCTCAGGTGGCCTGGCAGCTGTGATCTACACGGATGCTCTGCAGACTCTCATCATGCTGATTGGGGCTGTGACTCTCATGGTCTTCAGTGAGTGCTTCCCTGGGGGTTACTACAAGGAACTTGAGAGAAGTTTTCATTTAATCCAAGCATCCCAGCATGCTGGGGTGGAGAGGGACCTCTGGAGATCACCCACTCCAACCCCCTGCTCAAGCAGGGCACCCACAGCAGCCTGCCCAGGATCACAATGGCCAGGAGGGGTTGGAAGCTCTTTAGACAAGGCAGCCTGCTATGGGGCTCCAGCACCCTCACACCTAAGTTTTTCCTCCAGTTGAGATGGAACCTCCTGGGTTCTAGTTTGTGCTGATTGCTCCTTGTCTTGTCACTGGGCACCACTGACAAGAATCTGGCCCCAACCTCTTGACCCCAGTCTTTAGCTCTTGCTGAGCACTGATCAGATCCCCTCTGAGGCTGCTCTTGTCCAGGCTCAACAGCCCCAGGGCTCTCAGCCTTTGCTCTTCACAGTGATGCTCCAGGCCCCTCAGCACCTTCAGAGCCTCTGCTGGACTCCCTCCAGCAGTTGCCTGTCTCTCTGGATCATCACATCTCATGTTCTGGGAGCTGTGTTCAGTGTTCTCCTCCTGGCATACAAGCTCAGGCACATGTTTGAGTCAAAATGCTTGAGTGCTCCCTGAGAAATCTCTACAGGGATTCATTCTGAAGCAGTACTCCAGGTGAACAAGGCCTTCTCCAGCTACCAGATGTGGGGCTCAGCTGCCCCAGCCCCATGTTAGAGTTAAGAGTAGCTGATTTTCACAACCATTTGGGGAGGATCACCCACAGCAAACCAGAGACTGCAACTCTGAGTGTCAGCCTGGGAAGATGTGCTAACTGCTTCTCCTGACCTCTTCTAGGCTTCATTGAAGTTGGTGGTCTTGAAGGTTTGCAGACAAAATACTTTGCTGCCATCCCCAGCAGCCGCAAGGAGAACAGCAGCTGTGGCTTGCCCAGAGAAGATGCTTTCCACATCTTCAGAGACCCTGTCCACTCTGACCTTCCCTGGCCAGGAGTCCTGGTGGGAATGACCATCCCATCCCTCTGGTACTGGTGTACAGATCAGGTGGGGCACTGCTGAGTTCTCTGAGTTTGGCTCCAAGAAGGTGCTCCTGGTCGTTCAACTCCCAAGCTGGGGCCTGCAGTGGAGCCTGGACTGGTTTGCTGCTTCCAGTGGGAGTTCAGCAAAGTCTGTTGGTTTCAACCCAAAGCCTGGCAAGCACAGCTCAGCTTTGGGAGTTATTTCAAAGTAAGAAGGGGTAAGAACATGTTGGTGAGTTAGTCCCAGGTGACACAGCTGGGTTTTGCCTGGGTATTTTCTTCACTTCAGCCTTTCGCTGCTTGTGAACCACTCTTGGAACTTCCCAGGGGTCTGACCAGCATCCCTCCCAGTGACACCATCACAGCCTGCAGCCCTGACAGCCTCCTGATGCTCCTGCAGTGCTCCTTTAGCTAACTCCTTCTGCTCATTTCAGCCCATGCCCTGCTTTGCCAGGAGAGCTGCTGACCTGGCCAGGCTCAGCCATGAGCTCAGGGAAATCCCCACCACAGGCAGAAGAGGCCTGAGTTTGAGTTAAGGAGGAGCTTCTGCAGCACACAGCAAGGCTCAGCTCTGGTGACCCAAGCAGTGCCTTCCATGTCTGTGTTTCTCTGAGGTTTTTTTCTTTCTTCCTTTCTTTCAATGTTTCTTCTTGGAATCTGAAGCAAGAGTTATAAAGCTACAGCCAAGCTCTGTCTTCACCCTTCTAAGGTTGCAGTAGCTGAGAGGAGGATGAAGCAATCTGCCTCCCATCATCTACAGCTAGCTGCTCTCTACTGACACCACCAAATGTGTTTCTTCACTCCTAGGTCATTGTTCAGAGGTCCCTTGCTGCTAAAAACCTCTCTCATGCAAAAGGAGGCTCCTTGATGACCTCCTACTTGAAAATTTTGCCCCTCTTTATCATGGTGATGCCAGGCATGATCAGCAGGGTTCTCTTCCCAGGTAAGTGCTGCAGGAAGGACCTGTTCCCTCCATCACTGGTTGTGCTGACTCTGTGGAGCTGGAACAGCCTTCAGTGAGGAAGTTAAAGGGCTGCAATACCTCAGATGTCCAATGTATGAAGAGATTTCCTTCCAGTTAAGCTGGAGAGTGCTGTGGGACAGCAGAGCCCAGGCAAAGACTTTCACAATGCACCACTCCATGTGCTAGCACAGCTGGCTGCCATCTCTTCTCCCAGCCATGGTGCTGATCTGTCCTGAGCTTGCTACCTGCAGCTCCTCTGTGTTTTGGCCATGCACATAGGCTCCCATCATGGACTCATAGAATGGTTTGGGTTGGAAGAGACCTCCAAAGGGCATCTAGTCCAACACCCCTGCACTGAGCAGGGACATCCTGCATTAGATCAGGTTGCTCAGAGCCTTGTTGAGCCTGATCTTGAAGATCTCCAGGGATGGGACCTGTTGCAGTGGCCAAGTTTGAGGCCCTGGGAGAAATCCTCACATACCAGCCTGAGTGTCATAAACTGCTCCCTGGGTGAGAACATGTGGATGTGCTTGTCCATGAGGAGGGTGAGTGGAGAGCCTTAGTCCTCAGCTGAGCAACACTGAGAGAAGAATCAGACCTGCAAGGCAGGTCAGGACCTTATCTGATCAGATCTTGTGCATGGAGGGACAAAAAGGGGAAGCAGGGAAGCCCAGGGCTGTCCTTTCTCGCTGTGTTGGGATAGTCCTTGGTCATGTGCTGGAAGCTTCCCAGGCTTTCACTTAGGAAGCAGTTTATGACACTTGCTCAGACTGACTGCTTCAGTGTGGCTCTGCAGTGCTGCCTCTCATTCCCCTCTTGCTTCTTCTAGATCTGGTGGCTTGTGCAGATGCAGAAATATGCCAGAAAATCTGTGGCAACCCATCTGGCTGTTCTGATATTGCTTATCCCAAGCTGGTCCTAGAACTGCTGCCTGTAGGTAAGGAGCTTGGTCGTGGTGCTGCCAATGGTGAGTGTGGGCCACAGCAGCCAGAAGCAGCCCACAGAGAAGTTCAGAGAGGAAAACTCCCTGAAACTACAATTTCAGAGGAGTTTGTGCTGGGCTTGCTGAGGCAGCAGCAAGGGACAGCCAGCATGCAACAGGAGAGACGGGTGATGATCCAATATCCAGAGGGCTAATTTGGTCAGATTTGGGTAAGAGCTAAACCATGGATGTTTAACAATGAGGATCAACTGTTGACACCTCCCTGCCCCTGCCATTTCACAAGTGGGGCTTAAAAACACTTTGAAAAACCTGTTCTGGTTTAAAGGAGAATTTGAGGACATCCTGCAGTGGGGTCCTTGGGGATTCCTCAGGGCGCCTGTACTCCTCCTTCTGTTTCCAGGACTCAGGGGCCTGATGATGTCAGTGATGATAGCAGCTCTCATGTCCTCCCTGACTTCCATCTTTAATAGTGCCAGCACCATCTTCACCATGGACCTCTGGAAGCACTTCCGTCCTCAGTGCTCCGAGTGGGAGCTGATGATCGTTGGCAGGTGTGGAGAGCGTGGACACGGGCAGGCAGCACTAGGGCAAGGGGCAGCAGGGTGAAACCAGAGCAGGGTAGCTTTAGGCTGGACATTAGGAAGAAGTTCTTTGCTGTGAGGGTGGTGAGACACTGGAAAGGGTTGTCCAGGGAGTTGGTAGATGCCCTATCCCTGGAGACATTCAGGGTCAGGCTTGATTGGGCCCTGAGCAAGCTGATCTAGGTGGGGATGTCCCTGCTGACTGCAGGGGGGTTGGACAAGATGACCTCTAGAGGCTCTTTCCAACCCAATGCATTCCATGATTCTATGACATTACATCAGATTCTGAGTGCTGGAGACACACCTCAGCACCCCTCACAGCTTGCTGCCCCTCTGCAGATGTATCTTCATACTGCACAGGTATGGGAGAGATCTCAGGTGGAGTCTTGCTAGCTGAGCAATTGGAAAAGAATGGCCTAAGCTAAGAGTAACAGCATCTTTTTTCTTGCACAGAGTCTTTGTGCTGCTTCTCACTGTGGTCTCCATCCTGTGGATCCCACTGGTGCAGGCTGGCCAGGGTGGGCAGCTCTTTATCTACATCCAGTCCATCAGCTCCTACCTGCAGCCCCCCGTGGCAATGGTGTTTATACTGGGCTGCTTCTGGAAGAGGGCAAATGAAAAGGTAAGGACTCAGCATGGTCACCTCTGTGGCCTTGCTGTTCTCAGCAGACTCCTGCAGTTCACCACCACCCCAGGCTTCAGTTCTGCTGTCTCTTGCAGTGTTTGGGAGAACAAACTCACCCAGACCTCTGCACAACCCAAGTGACCATCCCCAGCTGGTATTCAAAGGCTCTGCTGGTATTTCAGAGTCACAGACTGCTTGGGGAGGGACCAGACCTTTCAAGGTCATCCAGTCCAGCCCCGCTGCAGTGAGCAGGGACACCTGCAACTAGAGCAGGTTCAGGAGTGAGAAGGCTGCATCACTCCATTCCAGGGTGTCCTTCACAACTCCTGAAGCCTGTTAGGGGTTTATTAGCCGTCGGCTTCTTTACTGTATGGATCCAGGGGGGCTGCAGAAGGCAGAATGAGCCCAGAGAGCGAAGGAACCAGACCAAATGGCATCAGAAGTCCTAAACCTCCAGTTTCTCCACAGACAGGGGGTGGGTAAAGGGTAAAGTCTTCCTAAACCAGGCCTTGGTTAGGCAGGGGACAGCAGTCAGCCCCTCAGGGTTAAGACAGCCATTAGGATACAAACATCACTCTTCAGAGTATTTTGGCATAAGATGTTATCCCTCTCCTCCATATTTATGGAGGAGATAGGACCCAAATTAAAGACCCATTTGACCCCACAGAGGAGAGGAAAGTTCCAGGCTGCTGTAACAGACAGTGTGAGCAGAAATTAAGAAGGACATTGAGATACTTCAATATGTCCAGAGAAGGGCAATGAGGCTGGGGAGAGGTCTGGAGCACAGCCCTGTGAGGAGAGGCTGAGGGAGCTGGAGAAGAGGAGGCTCAGGGAAGACCTTCTTGCTCTCTACAACTACCTGAAAGGAGGTTGTAGACAGGTGGGGGTTAGACTCTTCTCCCAGGCAACCAGCAACAGAGCAAGAGGACACAGTCTCAAGCTGCACCAGGGGAAATTTAGGCAGGAGGTGAGGAGAAAGTTCTTCCCAGAAAGAGTAATTTGCCACTGGAATGTGCTGCCCAGGGAGGTAGTGGAGTCCCCATCCCTGGAGGTGTTCAAAAAAGGATTGGATGTGGCACTTGGAGCCATGATTTAGTCATCATGAGGTGTTAGGTATTAGGTAATAGGTTGGACTTGATGATCTGTGAGGTCTTTTCCGACCTGGTTGATTCTGTGGTTGAAAAGGGAGGAAAAGAAGCTCACCAGAAAACAAACAAACAGCAAGGACACAGCCTGGCCAGATTGTAGCCTGGGGACGTGGGTGGACACTTTCTTCTTGCTGCAGTGAAGAACATCCTTGCTTTCCCAGGGTGCCTTCTGGGGCCTGGTGACGGGGCTGCTGCTGGGCGTCGTCCGGCTGGTGTTGGACTTCGTCTACCCGGAGCCGCGGTGCGGTGAGCCTGACCCCCGGCCGGGCGTGGTGAAGTACATGCACTACCTCTACTTCTCCATGGTCCTGGGTGCCGTCTCCACGCTCACCGTGGTGGTGGTGAGCCTGCTGACAGAGCCCCCCTCGCAACAAATGGTGCGTCCCCGCCTCAGCTTTCGTTGGGCACTGCTCAAGGGTTCCCAGCCGTGGCAACACCGGGGGGGAAGGGAGCTGGAAGTGGAGGTTTCCATTTGTTCTCGATTTGTGGTCACCTCTCTAACAGCAGCTCCTCCTCTGCTCCAGCACCCTTGCTGCCATTTAAGTTTTGGGTCCCTTAAATCCAGAGTCCCACCCTGGAATCTGGTCAGCAGTAGATGCTAGAAGCAGCTGTTCTCGAGTTGTGTGTTTAATCCATGACAAATTAGCTTCCCCCCTCTATTTTTCAAGAGATTCCAGCTTCTGAGTCATCTTTACCAACTCTCTTACTAACTTAGTGAGGAACCATTTTTCCTTGCAGAAAAGAGCAATCAAAGGCAGAGAGCACACTTCCTCTGGAACAGGTTTGTGCCAGCTGGACTCTTTTCAGTAGGTATCCTGAGGCTACAGCAAAAGGAGGGCCAGAGGGACCTCCAGAAATCAGCCAGCCAACAGCCTCCTCTTCCTTCAAGACAGGACTAACCTGAGACCTTTCTGAAGGACCTGGTGAACTCATGCTTAGAAATGGCCAGAGAGGCAGGGTGCCCAGGGTGCTGTGTGATCGATTCCAGAGCTCCCCTGTCCTCCCACCAGCACTGTGGCTTCATCTCCAACCTGAACTTTTCCAGCTTCATGTTGAGCTCATCCCTTTCTGTCTGCGATCCTTCCTCTTGTACATATTTGAAGGCCATTATTCTATCTCCTGCCTATCTCCTCTCAACAACCTCAGGTCTTTGAATCACTTCTCCTTGGCCATTTCCCTTCTTTTTGCTGCCTTCACACTGATCCACTCTCAGCCTGCATCCAGGGATGGCCCCATGCAGAACTGTCTCCTCCTCACTGACAACATGAGACGAGTCTTAGAACCATAGAATCATTTGGGTTGGGGAAGACCTTTAGAATGGCATCCTTCAGAGAGTGTGGCTGTGCACTGTGGAGCTGTGGTGCTCCAGACAAAGCTAAACCCAACACACTGATGGTAGCCATCACTTCTGTAGTTACCAGCTGAGCCCTTGGCTGCTCACCTGCTCCAGGAGAGCAGTAGAACAGATTTTGGCCCCTCTAAGTGCTCTCTCTGCAGGCTGCTCTCCAGCTCAGGTAGTCCTTTAAACCAGCATGCAAGCAGCTCTCTTTAACACCACTCTTCATGCCATCAGATAAGTCGGCTTACCTGGTTCACACGCGGGGATCTACCAGCCAAGAAAGACCTCGCAGTCAGCCCTTGCCCTGATGCTGCCAAAGGAGTGTGTGAAACTGAGTGCCCAGCTCTCCAGCTTGATCTAAGCCTTGCTTCTGAAAATAGTTCAGAAGATAAGAAATGTAAGTGCTCCGAGTCCTCCTCAGTCCTCCCCACACCTAACCACCCCCAGGCACTACCCAAAGGCTTTGAAGACAAAGAAATGTTACTTCCTCTGGATGTAACCTGAGGGCCAGGTGGTGACCTGGCAGTGGTACCTAAGCAGCAGTTTACCTTCTTTTCCATCTCTTGATGGCACTTCCATGTTCTTGAAATCCAGGAGGAGCTGGATGGGACACAGAGAGCCATGCCCAGTAGCGACTGGTGCTGCACGCACCCGGTGCAAGGACAACTGGTTGTAAAAGGGGAGGGTGGAGGCAAAAAACATTCCCCCCCCACTCCCCACACTTATGTTCATGGAATTCCATTTGTGTTTTTCAGCGATGGTTTCGGGTCGACTCTAGCAGCAGGGAGATCCCAGAGCCCTGGGCGGAGTTCTTGACAGATCAGTGAAGGAGGATTTACATTAATTAAAAGTTGTGCTTGTCGGTGTTTAGGTACAAACACGTAGCCGCTCGTCCTGCGTTCCCCAGCCGCCACTGCCATCACCTGGTTGTGCCATCACTTGGCTGTGCCAGGCCTGGGGCGCTCTTTGTGTCACTGCCTGCTCCTTTGAGCTACTGCCTGCTCCTTTGAGCTAGAAAGAGCCGCTGAGAAGATCAGTGAGGTGATGAGTTATGGCGCAGCTCTCCCGTCCGCTGCGAAGTCGGTCGAGGCCTTGAGCAACCTGGGCTAGTGGGAGGTGTCCCTGCCCATGGCAGGGGGGTTGGAACTGGTTGATCTTTAAGGTCCTTTCCAACCCAGTCTCTGGATCTATGAAGTTTCATGTTTGGTGTGAGTGCTGCCCTCCCAAAGTTCAGTTGTCTAAGCCCAGCATCACACCAGTGGTGGGGAAATGCAGTTTCCACGTGTACCGTGGAGCAGCCCTGAAGAGACCTGAGCACCTGCTTGCAAGAGGCAGCTGATGGCCACCACACCAGCTACAGCTCAGCTCTTAGGCTTAGTCTGCTGTTGCTGTCCCTTAAAACATTTGAGAAGAGCAGAAGTTGAGCTCAGAGCTGAAGGGAAGAATGGAATTGGTGCTCCAGCCCCTAGAGATGGTAACCAAAGGGCTTCCTCCCCTGCAGTGTAGCTAAGCGCAGTTGTTTGAAGAGCACAGGGATGTGTTTGCATCCAAACCCTTTGAACAGGACCACACTGCCACACTCCTGGGACTGGTTTTGTTGGTGAGATTGATGCCTCATCATGGACTTGTCTTTTTAGGTCCAACCAACAGCAGCAAAAGGAGCTCCAAGCTGATGACAGCCCTCCTGTGGCTCTGTGGGATGGAGCGCAGAGAGGAGAGCACTGAGAACGCGGCGCCCGCTCAAGCTGAGCCACCTCCCCTGGCTTCCCTGGAGGAGAAGCCACTGGTGAAGCACATCCTGAACGTCAACCTGCTCTTGTGTGTCTGTTCTGGGGTCTTCCTCTGGGCCTACTTTGCATAGCAGTTGGCTCTTCCATTCCCCCTGACAGCAACTAATCTTAATTGGTGTAAATAATAATAATTAGCAGAGGGTTAATATAAATCTCAATGCTTTCTAAATTCTATTCCTTTATTTAAGAAGACAGAGCCTCCTCCCTGATCCTTTCCTTATTTCTGATGGGGGGGGGTCTAGCAGTGAAGGGTGTTAAGCACTCAGCACCCTCAGACCCAAAATGGCACCACCATGATGGGTGTAAGAGCTAAGGAAGGCAGCTGGGTGGAATGGGCTTGTTTGGTTTAGTGAAATATTTACTGTTACTCTTTGGGGACGGAGCACTGCCTGGAGTTCAGGAAGTCTGGATTCTCTTCCTATTTATGCCTCTATAACCACCCTCAACCACCTGGCTCCCCTTTGGTTCAGCTCCTTGGCCCTGGAGGGGTGAGCAACATCTCCAAATGCCCAGAGGAAGACCAGGGTCTGTTTGTGCTGTCAGTGAGGGGGTCAGAAGCTGTGTGCAATTAGTGCTGATGGGCTTGTTAACCCTGCTGCCAGCTCTTGGGGCCTGCCTGCACTGGGCTGGCCACTGAGCTGAACCTGACCAACCTTGGCACCTAGCATGGGAACCACCCCAAAACCATCATCAGGACCACCTGAAGGACCTAAATCAGCCCAAGCATGCCAGGTGGTGTCAGAGGAGAGGCAGCCAGCGACACTCCCTTTGCTCCTGAGGAGAGCCCAGCACTCTGCAGCCTTCCTGCTTGTCTTGAGATGTCTGAAGATCAGGGAAGTTCTCGTCCTCCTCGACTCTGGCCTACTGAAGCCACAGCTGGGGTCCTAGGTCCAGTTCTGGGCTCCTCAGTTCAAGAGAGACAAGGAACTGCTGGAGAGAGTCCAGTGGAGGCTACAAAGATGCTGAGGGGCCTGGAGCATCTCTGTGAGGAGGCAAGGCTGAGAGACTCTGGGGCTGTTGAGCCTGGAGAAGAGCAGCCCCTGAGGGGATCTGATCAGTGCTCAGCAAGGTCAAGAGGCTGCGGCCAGACTCTGTCAGTGGTGCCCAGCGATAGGACAAGGGGTTTAATGTCCAGACGGGTTGTGGAGTCTTTCTTCTCTGGCCACGGTGCTGCTGGGCAAGCTGCTGTGGGTGCCCTGCTTTTGCAGGGGGGTTGGACTGGATGAGCTCCAGAGCTCCCTTCCACCGGCACCACGCTGGGATTTCCTCCTGGGCCGGGGCTAAGAACCACCTTCCCCTAACGCCCTGCCCCGGGGGTGGCCGAGGCGGACCAAGATGTGACCCGGCCGGCGGCTGGCCCCCGGGGCTTTGTGTAGCCGCAGATAAAACTCATTAAAGAGCGAGAGCTGCTGCCTGCCTGCGCTGTGTGGGGCTGGGGCTGGCTGCGTGTGGGCTGGCTGCGGCCGTGCGCGGGCTCCCCAGGGGCTCCTCAGGGGCTCCCCAGGGGCTCCCCAGGGCCCCTCGCGGGCCGCTGGCAGGCCCCGGGCCCCGCGGGCGCCATGTCGGAGCAGGCTCTGGGGCCGAGCCGGCAGCGCGCCCAGGACTCCGCGGCACCGGAGCGCCAAACCCTGCTGGCCGTGCGGCAGCGGCAGCTGAAGCCGGTGGGGAAGCGGCGGCGGGGCCGGGGCCGGGCTGCTCGCCGGGGGCCGGGCGGGGCGAGCCCGGCCTGTGCCTTCCTCTCCTTCCCTCCCCGCAGAACCGCTTCCCGCTCCACAGGCTGCTGGTGGTGGCCCGGCTGGGTGAGGGGGTGTCGGCTGCGACGGTGGCAGGTGGGTGGCCGGCCCGCAGGGGACAGGCTGAGCGCCGCGGCTCGGGCCGGGACCCTCGGGCGGCGGAGCGGGGGCAGGGGCGGGAACCGCCGCGGCCACCGGTTCCCCGCGCTGGGCCACCGGGAGCCCAGCTGCTGCCCGCCCCGCTGGTGCTTTGATGGCCTTGAGTACCTCAAATGTAGGAGCAGAGCACCTGCAAAACCTCGGGAGTAACGAGGGGCAGTGGTGGGGCTGGACTGGATGATCTCCAGGGGTCCTTGCCAGCCCCTACCCTTCTGTGACTCTCTGATGTGAGCCTGGTAGTAGCCCAGAAAATGAGAATATCCTCCTTTGTTAAGCCATTTTCCCAACCTCACCCATTCTGTGATTCTATACAAAGAAAATTGTCACATGGGAATCCTTCCTATTCAGCTACGAGAAACCCCCAGAGAGTCTTGATTTTGAGGGTCTGGTAGCGATTTTGCACCCAGCTTTAGAGAATCAGGGAACTGTTTCAGTTGGAGACTTGATTTCGAAGCTCTGATAGTGATTTTGCCCCCAGCTTTAGAGAATCAGGGAACTGTTTCAGTTGGAGACTTGATTTCAAAGCTCTGATAGTGATTTTGCCCCCAGCTTTAGAGAATCAGGGAACTGTTTCAGTTGGAGACTTGATTTCAAAGGTCTGATAGTGATTTTGCCCCCAGCTTTAGAGAATCAGGGAACTGTTTCAGTTGGAGACTTGATTTCGAAGCCCTGATAGTGATTTTGCCCCCAGCTTTAGAGAATCAGGGAACTGTTTCAGTTGGAGACTTGATTTCAAAGGTCTGATAGTGATTTTGCACCCAGCTTTAGAGAATCAGGGAACTGTTTCAGTTGGAGACTTGATTTCAAAGCCCTGATAGTGATTTTGCCCCCAGCTTTAGAGAATCAGGGAACTGTTTCAGTTGGAGACTTGATTTCAAAGCTCTGATAGTGATTTTGCACCCAGCTTTAGAGAATCAGGGAACTGTTTCAGTTGGAGACTTGATTTCAAAGCTCTGATAGTGATTTTGCCCCCAGCTTTAGAGAATCAGGGAACTGTTTCAGTTGGAAATGATCTCTCAGGTCATCAAACCCAACCACCACCACGGCTATTAGACCATGTTTTGAAGTGCCATGTCCACATGTTTTTTTTGGACACCTCCAGGTGTGACTCTCTCAGCTAAAAGATGCCAGATCAGAGAGTCACAGCCTGGTTTGTGTGGGAAGGGACTTCCAAGCTCATCCAGTCCAATCCCTCTGCAGTCAGCAGGGGCATCTCCAACCATAGCAGGTTGCTCAGAGCCCCAAACAATCTGACCTGCAATGGTTCCAGAGCTGGGGCATCTACCACCTCTCCAGCCAACCTGAGCCAGGCTCTCCCCACCCTCAGTGTCTCAGATTTCTTCCCACTGCTTTCTTTGATGGATGAGATGCCTCAGGTCGGTTCCTTCGCTTTCTAACTGCCAGTGTCAGCTGGTGCCAGCCAGGATTCCACAGGCAAGACTTCTGAAAGTGCTCCACATTTGGGGCTTTCACATGCCATAACCTACAACCACAACAATGTAAGCAGTGTGAGGATGTTCAGAGATAACAAACCCTAAAGGCAAGTTTAGGCTCCAGCTACTGGAAAGGTGCAGGTTTTGGTGCGTTTTAAGAGCCAGCATGAATGGGGTTGGTGCTACATCAAGAGACCCCCACAGCAGCAATGCCTTCATGCTTCCTCTGAAGTGTGTGTGACTTCTGTGCAAGGCACAGAACAGAGCACCCAGAGCTGGCTGGCTGGCTCCATCACAACAAACTGGTTGTCAAACTGCCAGTTTTTTTCTTTTGAAACAAGGTTATTACAGAGAACTGTTTGAAAACATCATAGAAGATCCCTCAGGAGAAGACATCTCAGGTCTGCTGCTTCTCCATCCCAGCTGTATTTTTCACCTAGTAGAGGTAAGTTCCATAAATTCCTAGAGGGATCAAGTAACCTTGATTAATTTTGGTAGACATTTGGCTTTTGACTACAAACACAAAACTATTTAGTTAAAAGATGTCCCTGCTGACTGCAGGGGGTTGGACTAGGTGACCTTTAAAAGTCCCTTCCAACTCAAACCAGTCTATGCTCTGGAACCCTCCACAGAGGAAGGACATGGACCTGCTGGAGTGTGTCCAGAGGAGGCCACAAGGATGATCAGAGGCTATGGGGACAGGCTGAGGGAACTGGGGTTGTACAGCCTGGAGAAGGATCCAGGTAGACCTTAGAGCAGCCTTCCAGTACCTGAAAGTGGCTACAAGAAGGTTGCAGAGGGACTGTTTGCAAAGGCCTGCAGTGATAGAACAAGGGCGACGGTTTGGAGTGAGAACAGAGCAGATTTAGATTGGATGTGAGGAACAAGTTCTGCACCATGAGGGTGCTGGAACACTGCAGCAGGTTGCCCAGGGAGGTGGTTGAGGACCCATCCCTGGAGCTCTTCAATATGAGGCCTGACAAGGTTCTGATCATCCTGCTGTCCATGGTGGCTGCAGGGGGGTTGGACTGGATGACCTTTGGGGGTCCCTTCCAACCCAAACCATTCCAGGATTCTATGGTCTGTTGCTCCACCCATAGGTTTAAAGGCCTTGATAATGCTGTGGTAGGTTCAGGAGCTTACCTGTGGCCTTGACTCCAACCAGTGCTTCAGACAAGTGCCCCAGAACATGATTCTGACAGACATGATGGGATGACCATGCAGTCCTCAGTGCCTGAGACCCAAAGGGAAGCCCAGGCAGGGCAGCTGAGGAATGACTTTAATACACAGAAATTGTTTTGCAATATGCAGCTGTGTGCAAACTCTGCCCTCTCCTCTGCAGTCCTGCAGCAGCACCATCCATCTCATCATCCAAGATTTAGCCTCTCTCCAGAGTCAAGGCCACAGGTAAGTTTCACATCACCTTGAGTGGAATGAAATTCTAACAGGTGGTAGGATACATCCCTAAGGCTAAGCATCACCATGGTTATGGCAAGCTTGCATTCTCCTGTTGGATACCTCAGAGTAGCACTGGATGACCTTTGGAGGTGCCTTCCAACCCAACCCATGCTATGACCTATTTTTGCTGGAGGCAGGCAGCAGATCCCAGCCCAGCCCTCTGCACTGGTGTCCAGGACACCAAGGCTTCCACTGCCCACATCCTTCATAGGCTTTAGAAACCAGGACAATTCCTTCCTTAGGGATCAGCTGTAGGATTTCTGGATCCTGCTTTGTAACCACCTGGAGATGCTCACACTGGAATTCCAGAAACTCTCTTTTGAGCCTTAGTCAGTGTCTTCCAGTCTCCTACTTGCCATTTTGACACCAGTCCCACAGAATTCAGCCAGTTCTGATCTCTACCTTCTCCCAAGTGTCTCTGTAGGGCCATGGATGGATTCCCTGACATCCAGGTTCATGGAAGCTGATCATTTTCTTCCTTGCTAATGACCTCAAATCAGAGCAAGCTACCCCTGCATTTGCTTGCCACCTCCCTGCTGCTCTCCTGCTCGTTTCTCACTCTCACATCCCACCAGACCCCTGCACAGTGTCCTGGGGAATGATTGGAAAAGGTTTCTGCTGGCTGGGGCTCCTGCCTGGGGTCACCGTGCTGTGTCCTTACACACAGCTCTAGGAATGCAACCCCCAGTCCCTGCTGTACTTGAGGATGGAGTTCCCTCTCTTTCCACACAGTGCTTTACTCCAGGATATTAAAGTCCTCGTGGTGGCACACAACATCCCCACCAGGCTGTGCCCAGACTGGTACGCAGCAACAGCGCCAGCTGCCGTGCCACAGCCACGGGGCTCCCCACCAGCGGAGTCCACAGCAGAGGTGGTGGCAGAGTGCCTTGCCCTCCTACCCCAAATGGCAGCCTGCATTCAGAGTTCTGAGGTAAGCTTCACTAACTAAGCAATTTCCTTTGTTTACCCCCCAAACCACAAAGCAGGCAGGCAGCCACCCCTGTCCTGCCAGCGGCCTTCACAAGCACAGACACCTGGGCAGCTTCCGGAAGTAGTGTTAATGCATCACAGAACCTCATTATTTTACTTCAGGTTTCTTTCTAGACCTCTGCAGGGTTCTTTGATTAACCAACTGCTCCAACACAGCTTCAAGTCAGGTGAAAGTGGCTGACACCTTACACTGCCTCTTGCCATTGCTGGGCTCTCCTAGATCAGGTGGTTGGTGAAATGGGGGAGGAAATCCAGCCCTGCTTTGGGCAACCTTCACTTTGTGTCCCAGCCCCCTGCTCTGATTGTAACCACACTGAAATGTGCTGTTTGTTACCAAGGATGACAGTGAGGACATGGATGAGAGTCTGCACACTCTGGCACCTGAGCTGCTGATCCCAGCAGAGACAGTTGCCTACTTGTGTCATGCTGAAGAATGTTCAAGTCCAGAAGATTTCCTGAGGATGTATTTAAGTCCTACACAAGTTGTCTTGGATTCAGGTACACATCAAATTTAGTCACAGAACAAGGATCTGGGGCTCCTACCCTTGAAATTTGAGTTAGAAGTTTGTTACAAGTACTTGGTGTAGTGACAGAGGAAAGCAGGACTACACCCACTGACAGAGGTCACTGTCCCTGCTAAGAGATGTCTGAACAGGACAGACATCCTGTTCAGCCAGGGGGAACAGGGCAGCCACTGGGATTTCAGACTAGGAAGCTAGCAACTACAATAGAGCCTGTCACCAAGTGCAGTGTGTCTTGGCAGGACAAAAGGAAGCAGTCTCAAGGTGGCCCAGGGCAGGTTTAGGTTGGACACAAGGAACAGACCCTTAAGGGTTGTCAAGGCCTGGCCCAGGCTGCCCAGGGCAGTGGTGGAGTCCCCATCCCTGGAAGGATTTCAAAGCTGTGGAGATGTGGTGCTGAGGGCCATGGCTTAGTGGTGACCAGGCAGTGCTGGGGTAAGGGTTGGACTTGATCTTAAAGGCCTCTTGCAGCCTAATTCTGATTCTGTGGTTACAGACTTTACAGGTTAAGTAAATGAACACAACTGGTTATATGCATGTTACCTGAATTAACTAGTTTCCTCTCCTTGCAGAGACTGTGTGGCCTGTTCCCTCTCATTTGTTTGCATGACACAGGCTGCATCCAGTGTCCCCTTTGCAGCTGGACTCATTTCTGTGTAGCATCTTCACCCCCAGAACTCTTCCACCAAGGGTCTGTAAGAGAATGAGCTGAGCCACGAGCCCGGGGGCACAGCTGTGCCCCCTCCAGGGTGCCTGCTGGAAGCAGCACCACTCACAAATGCAATAAAAGATGCCTTCAGTTGACAAAAGACAATCTTTAATCTTATAAATGTTCACCCAGCTGATGAATCCAAACAGTTCTTCAAAGGTCCTTCAAAACTCAACCGTTTGCAATACAAAGCACAACACCTCCCCCTCCCTCCCCCCTCCCCCCCACCCCCTACTCCCACAAGCTTCATCCTGAAACAGCTGCAAGTTTCACATAAAGAAAAGCAGGCTTGGTTAATACAAATAAGTGTTGGGTACTGATGGTTAAGTAGCACTGAAATGATTAAAGATACAGTAGGGTTCCTTCTACAGCTGACAGTCCTTCAAGGCACTAGATCCATCCACAGTTTCAGCAGGGTGACTGAGAACCAGCAGTCACCACACCAGCACTCAGGCATTTGTTTCTTTTTGGTTCTCAAAGGAAATCTGCAGCAAATCAGTGAGGGAATGTCTCTTGCAGGGCACCTCCTTGTAACCTCTAAGAACTAGACAGAAAAGGTCTAACCGTGCCATTACAAAGGATATCTCCATGATACATGCACTTTAAACAGCTATGGTCTGCTCCTTATCCTGTAGGGACTCCTGCTCACACCAGCTGTAGCAGCAGCAGCAGCAGCAATTACACTTCCTATGCAAGGTTCTGCAGTGACTGATTCCTTCCAGCCAAGGCTTTGAAAACCATTGTTGAGACACAGATCATTCAGCTTCTTCTGAACGGCTTCCATCGCTCTGCCCGTGAGGCACAGGTCCCAACTTCTCCACCCTTCTGCCAGATCATCAAAAGAAGCTTTTCACTGTTAGGTCTGTTGGTTTTCCCACCAGGAGAGGAACCTGTCCCAGGTTGGAGAGTTTCCACTACAGAGCAGTGCTTTCCGTGTCATTGTCCAGGTCGAGTGTGAGGTGGTTGTGCAGCTCTTTGCTCGCTGTCTCTGCAGGAAGCTCTGAAGAAGGGTTTGGAAGTGGTTCTTGAATACTGGAATTAGAGTCTGCACACAAAATGGAACAGCAAGGTTAGCAGGCTGGACACTGACATCACTCTCTAGTGTGTTTGTGGTGGGCTTCCTTAGAAAGAAAAGAGAGAGGAAAAGATCAACAAAGGCGTTCAGAACGGAGGGCTGGCTCCTCTCTGGGCACCTGGACACAGAAAGGCTGAGCCAGACTCAAAAGCTGAAGAGGTGTTTCTCCTACAAACCTCTGCTTTAGTCCTGGGTATAACAGGAGACATCTCTTGCTGAAGAATGGCAGAGAGCAAGTTAAGCTTTAGGCTCAGCTTCCTCTCCAGGCTTTCACATCAAAACACAATGATCACTCAACAACAAAATGTGACACCTCAATCAGCAGCCAGGTGACCACCATCTAGGACTTTCAGAAGCAAGAGGAATGTGGATGGTGTCAAAAGGAGGCACTGTCCCAGGAAATGCTCCAAACCCCATGCTAGCTAAACCCCTCTCCTGGCTGTAACACAGCACATTATGTTCTTTGCCACTTCTGGGCAGGGGAATGTTGTCCAAGCCAAGGCATACAAAGACCTCAGAATGTTTTATTTCTGGTGGCTGACTGCCCTGAAGATCAGAAATCTCTGTCAGAGGTCCAAAAAAGGCACCTGGAAAGATGAATTTGATGTTTGGGAAATGGCACAGCATCACTTCCTGCAGTCCAAATTGCCAGATAGCAACTAATGATAGCCCTGAAGGCTATAAAGAAACAAAGAAATGCTTGGCTGTTACAAACAGCTGGCACAGGTGGGCATCCTGTCAAGCCTTTGACTCCTAGCTCAACCATCAAGTCTTCAGTTTAGCCCAGAAGTGACTTCACCAACGTTCACGTTTCTGAGCTCCATGGTGTGGGAAGAGGCAAAAGCAGAGAAGGAACTGAAGGCAGAGGGGAGCCTCCCCTGCCTCTCCCTCTGCCAGCCTTACCCTTCAGTGATGATAAAGGAGCTGGAACTCCACCCTCTGATGGCCTCACACTGATGAAGTGTTAGCATCACTTTCCCCAACACATGACTCCAGGATTGCTTTCTTGGCAGCTGTGAACTACACAAGCTGTCCCCAGGCTTGTACAGTCTTGGGGAGGAGCACATTGTACTGAGGTAGCATCCCAGTGGTAAATGAAGTCAGCCAGAAGGTACAGGACAGCCCATCAGTGCTGTCTGCCCTGGCAATGGGAGATGCCCCAGCCCTGGAAACATCCAGGGGCAGGTCAGGTTGTTTGGGGCTCTGAGCAACCTGTTCTAGCTGAGGATGTCCCTGATGACCTTTAAAGCCCCTTCCCACTCAAACCAGCCTGTGATTCTTCAACACCATCACGTGGGGAAGCTTTTCAATGGGTTTCTCTCCCCAGCCCTCATTTCATTTCCAAAGCCAGTGCCCTGGTTACTGGGCTATGCCCAATGCCCTGTGACACCTCCAAGAGGATCCCTGTCCAACACCTCTGAAAGCAACACAGAAATAATTCCTGGGGCTGCTTCAAACCCAACTCTTTTCACTTAGCCTCACTCCTGATCCATGAAACCAAGCTTACTAACAGCAGCAGCTCTCCTTAATCCCAACTGTTAGAATCCTAGAACTTTGTGGGTTGGAGGGGACCTCTAAATCGAGTCCAACCACCAACCTCAGACCACCATGGCCACTAAACCATGCCCCCAAGTGCCATGGCCACACGTTGCTTGAACACCTCCAGGGATGGGGACTCCACCACCTCCCTGGGCAGCCTGTTCCAGTGCCTGACCACTCTTGCAGCAAAGAAATTGTTCCTAATCTCCAACCTAACCCTCCCTTGGCACAACTTCAGGCCATTTCCTCTCTTTCTATCACCTGGTACTAGGAAGAGGAGATCAGCCCCCAGCTGCTGTTTCTTCAGGTGATGAAAATTGCAATGCTGCTCAGGTCAGTTGGTTTATTCTCCAGATGAAGCCATTTTCACTCCTGTTAACAGAATATCCCATAAAGAACACAACTGTCTGTGTTGCCAAGTTCCTCTTGCATTTTTCTCTTACTCCAAACATTCCATGCTGAGCTTGACCCCAGCAGAGAGGAGCCATGTAGCAGGGGCACTGTGCTCACCCTAAAGCTCACACTGCTACCTGTGCAGTTCCATCTGAAGCACAGTTTGAGAAGGGTGTGCTTCAACTTTGGATGCAGGCACAGAAGCTCTCCCTGCCACAGCCTGCAGCAGGATGCACTGCTCCTGGGGTTGATGGCCCCAGCCCCCTTCAGAGCTGCAAGGTGGGAGCTCAGCAAGGAGGTCCAGCTGCCTGCCCAGGGAAGGGAGCACCTCCAACGGCACTCTGACACAGCGTGGGGGAAAAGCATCTGAAGGGGGCTCCACAACAGCTGGAGAGGGACTTCTGACAAAGTGAGTGTCAGGACAGGAGGTGATGGCTTCAAACTGAAAGAAGCTGGATTGAGATTGGACATTAGGGGGAAATTCTTCCCCATGAGGGTGGTGAGGCACTGGCACAGGTTGCCCAGAGGAGCTGTGGAGGCTCCAAGCCTGGCAGTATTCAAAGCCAGGTTGGCTGGGGTCTGGAGCAGCTTGGTCTAGTAGGAGGTGTTCCTGCTCATGGCATGGGGGTTGGAACTGGATGGTCTGTAAGATCCCTTCCAACCCAAACCTTTCTATGACTCTATGCCCATCAAGGAATGAATCAGAAAAGGAGGTCACTGGAAGTGTGAGGTGACACAGGAAAGGACAAACAGCTCCTTCAAATACAAACCCAGCCTCTGTGCAACCCAGGCATTTCTAGATGGGCTTTTCTGTATGTGGAAGAAGTACAAGGTGAAACTGGCCAGAACATGAACAACTTGACACATTCTAGTCTCTGATACTTTAGTAGGTTAATGTGAGAGCATCCAGCAGCCATTCTCAGTGCATGCCAGGCTAAGGATGATGCAAGCAAGCAGTGTTACTGTGACAGGTTAGTAGTGGCCATCAAGCACACACATTGATTCAGAATTAGCAAGGGGGTTTTGGCCAATCAGGTGCCTTTTCCTTACCATTCCACTTGCCAATACAGTTCCTACTGAATGCAGGTCAAACATCTAGATTATTTAATAAAATTCTGGATTAGAATATTCTTCTCTAGGCCTTTATTACTTTAATATCATCACTAGAATCTGAGGCATCTCTAAAGCCCAGGACATGGACAAAAGGAATTCAACAGCATCCTGCAAACAGAGCAGAATTCCTCTGCTGTTATTGAGTTGGTTGGTGAATTAATTTGGACTTTCATTACTCCCCCACTACTGGGAGCTTCAAATTAAACCCAGGCAGAAAGAAACCCTTCACATGTCAATTAGCTAAGCCAGTCCTAAGTGCTTATGTGAGCAGGTGTCAGGGTTAGAGCAGACGCCCGTGGGGCGGGCAGCGGTGTTAATTCACAACAAACACAAAGCCTCTCAAACCCAGACCCAAGGGTGGCTGCCCCTGCACTGGGAGTGCTGGGTGAGCCTGGCCATCACTTCAGCTGCTCCCCAAGAGCTCTTGCTGGGTTGTTTTTTCACAAACCCTACTTGATGTTGCAGGTTCCTCTCTCAGTTTTGCTGCAGAACCCTTCACCAGCAGCTGTCTGTCGCTGGTTTTCCTGCCTGGCAGCTTTCACACTGTTTACTGCACACATCCTACAGGGGGAATTCAGCACTGTCTGCACTTGAAAGGAATGATGTTCAAATTCTCCAGCTGTTAGAATTGTTTCATGCCACTGTCTTTTCCACAGTGACCTACAAGAGTTGTGTCCCTCTGTTCTGCCTGTAACTAGATGGAGAGGAGGCAGCACTGTGCTGTCATTCCAGGTCAATTCCAATCCCTCCCCTGCAGCCTGTGTAACAAGCTCCCCCACTAATGCAGCAGCTCCTTGCACACCAGCTGGGTATCATTTAGAAGGCAAACACTTCCCCATTTCCCCTGGGGTACCACATGAGTGGGAATCACAGACCCACAGAATGAATCATGGAGTGTGCTGGGTTGGAAGGGACCTCTAGAGGTCACCTTGTCCGACCTCCCTGCAGCCAGCAGGGCAATGAAGTTGAGTGAAGTTTGACTCAGCTCCCCTGCTGAATGCCTTGCTCAGTGCTGCCGAGGTGCAGACCCCTGCTTACTTCTGAACTCAGTTTAGTTCCAAACTGCTCCTGTCTTTAAAGACACTGACAAGAAAGCACCACGAGGAAGAGTCTGATACTCTGCAAAGCAAAGCTACTTGGAGTTGTTTCAGCAGCTCATTTACTGCTGCTCTCTGCAGTTCAAAATGAAATCAACCTGCTTCCAGCTTGATTTCTCCACCCAATCCTCATCTCAGTCTACTCAATCCTCCTCTCAGTGTCTCTCCTGGAAATGGTCACATCTTGAAGCCTCAACCTTTCCAGCCTGCCATGCAGTTGTTACTTGAAGCAGGCAGCACCTCTATGCTATGGAGAGTGAGGTTATTAACAGCTAATTAAACAGCCTAGTGCCATTAGTGAGGCTGGAGCTGACAGGATGCAGATGCAAACAGGGTGTGGATGCTGCTGGGTGCTTGCTGCAGAGGGCTTTACTCACTCCAACTTGTCTTTTGCCAAATACACTCCAAGTAGTTAAAAATAACTGAAATCCTCAAGTGAAAGCCTGAGTGCAATGCACCAGTGAAAGCCTGAACTGCAGGAAATCCTCACCAGTGTCCCCATTTGCCTGCACTGATGAGAGCAAAACCTGTTGTAAACAGGACACTGCTTCACACCTGACTCGTGGGCTAGCAGCTGTGGTGACTCTCTGTGAAATGGCACTTAGTGATCACAGGACACAGAGCTGCTGGAGCCAGCCCACAGGAGGCCACAAAGATGATCCAAGGGCTGGAGCACCTCTGCTAGGAGGATAGGCTGAGGGAGCTGGGGTTGTTCAGCTTGGAGAAGGCACCAGGGGGACCTTAGAGCTCCCTTCCAATACCTGAAGGGGTCCTACAGGAAGGCTGGAGAGGAACTTTTCATGAGGGTGTCTAGGGACAGGACAAGGGGGAATGGTTTGAAGCTGAGGGAGAGCAGGGTTAGACTAGATCTTAGGAAGAAGTTCTTGTGTACAAGAGTGGTGGGACTCTGGAATAGGCTGCCCAGGGAGGTTGTGGATGCCTCCTCCCTGGGGACAAGTTGGATGAGGCCTTGAGCAGCCAAGTCTAGTTGAGAGGTGTCCCTGCCCATGGCAGGGGGGTTGGAGCAGATGATCTCTGAAGTCCCTTCCAACCTGAGCCATTCTAGGATTCTATGATGATCACTTTTACCACTTAAGGGCTAACTTCATGTTCACAGCACTACTGAAATGAAGCAGCAGAGGCCTTTTCATCTTTTACACACAGGCTGCTATGTAGTAATGAGGTAACACAGAGCTGACCAAAGAGGAGCACGTCATCCAAAGCACACATACAAAATCAAGCTACAGATACAACAGTGCTGTGCAGGAGGAGCATTGGAGCTGAACATGGCATGGGGCTGGTAAGTACAAACCTTATTCGCAGTAACCATCCCCACCTGTGAAGGCACCAGGGGGTAAAGCTGTTAGGCAACAGAATTGAACACTTGGCATTCCAACACATTAGTCTTACTCTAGAGAGGCTGCAGCATCACTGGGAAGTTTTAACCAGTATGAAGTAGCTTTAAAAGTATTAGTGCCCTACAGTCATTCTCTCTTCCTTACATAAGCAGAGACTCAGCAGGAGAGCATTGCAACATCTGCCTGTTTGGACTGTCCTCAGCAGTTGGGGTTTTCCCCTCCTCCCCCTAAAAGACTTAGCATTATCCCTACCACCCCAGTGACTGTGAGCTGCATGAAGCTCCTAGGAGAAGGCAGAAAGTTTCTCTTCATCAATGGCTCAGAACAGAAAAAGGATTTTACATTTCCATTTGAAACAGAAACTCCTAACCAGAAACTGAGCTAAGGCACAGCTTGGTCTATGTGAATCATCAGCTCCTGGATGTCCAGTTTAAAGCCCATCAGAAGACTTGCTTCTCACTGCTCAGGATCGTGTCTATCAGAACACCCTAGCAGTGACCCCTTCTGCCATTTCCTTCTCTGTGTGCTGCAATTCATCATCACCCTTGGCTACAGCTCCTCCCTCCTCCAAATACCTGCTTTTTGCCAACAGATGTCTAAGATAATGGAGTCAGCCTGGAGAGAGCCCCAGCGAGACGGTTGCTACACTGCTGGTTTGCTTCCAAAGCAGGATAAAACCCAAGCAAACTAACCTACACTTCTCCCCCAAACCCCTTTGCCTCAGGAATGAAAACCTTCACTGAGGAAGTGCCCCAAACCCTCCTGCACAGAACAGGTGGGTGAGCCTTTTCCCTGGGAGTGAGCAGCTTGGGGTGTTCTTTGTGCTCTTCAGTCCACCCATCCGCCCCCCTCCATTTCATTTCCAGCTACAGGCACCACTGCCTTCATTTCCACTCCCTGAGCAGGCAGGGGATAGGAGAGATCCACTCACCTGTTACTATTTTGGAAGCTGTTGGCGTGGGGTTTGCACTAACAGCATCTCCAGCCAGCTGAGAGGGAGGAGGATGAGGAGGAGGAGGAACACTGGGTCTGTTTCTGGGCTTTGGTACCGGCCGTGGCCGTGGCAGGGTACCAGTCTGAGGTGGGGAGTGAGACTGGGAGCTTTCTTGAGCAGCTGGCTGTGGTGCTGGGGAGCTGGTGGGGTGTTTTCCTAGAGGGGGTGTATCAGGTGGTGTTGGAGTCTGAGGAGGAGTGTAACAGGGCTGCTCTGGTCCGTGCTCGCTGCTGGCTGCAGCAGCAGGAGAGGTCTGACTGCCTGCTTTGGGCTGCAGTGGAGGAGTAGCCTGTGTTGGGGGCTGTGGTGGTGGGTGGCTGGGAGCTTGTATTGGGGAAAGGCTGCTGGAGTATCTCCGAGGTGCAGAAACCTGGGAAGAGGAGGTCTGGGCTGCTCCCTGGTTTGGATGCTGAGCAGGAGGAGAAGAACTTCTAGCAGGTGGTTTTGGAGAGACAGAGGGTGGCTGAGCAGCTGGGGCAGAACTTTGGCTTCCTGGCTGCCCTGGTGGGGGGTTGGCTGGCTTGGGAGGGGCTGGTGCAGGTTTCTTCATGGCTGTGGAGAGAAGAGGGGAGATGTCATGGCTGTGTGCTGTGAAACCAAACTCCTGGAAGAAAGAAATCAGCAGCACAAAAACCCACTCAAGAACATTATGGTGCAGCTGTGAGGCCAGACTGAGAGAGTAGGGGTTGCTCAGCCTGGAGAAGGGAAGGCTCCAGGGAGACCTTCTGGTGGCCTTGCAGTGCTTAAAGGGGACCTAGAGCACTAGGGGACAGACAGGTGGGAGATGCCACATCCCTGAAACCACTGCAGGTCAGGTTGGTTGAGGCTCTGAGCAACCTGCTCTGGTTGGGGCTGTCCCTGCTGACTGCAGAGGGGTTGGATTGGATGAGCTCGAAAGGTCCCTTCCAACCCAACCCATTCTGTGATTCTGTTAGCAAATGAAAGTGCTATCAAGAGCAAGCCACAGCAATGAGTGCAGGGGTTCATAAATCACTGCTCTGAGTGCCTGTGCTGGCAGCACTCATGGAAGGGTCCAGAAGTCCAAAGATGCCTTTAGCTGGGGCTCAGTGAAGTGCGAGTGCAGGAAACCCTTGTCTGCAAGGAAGGAAGTGGCGCTGATAAGGTATCTCGGGAAGCATTTCTGCGGTGCACAGGGGCTTGAAAAGGAAATGAAAACACAGACCCAGACCTCTCCTCATGGAGTGGGGACTGGGCCCTGCTGCATTCTGGGGCTGGTTAACCGACAGCTGGTTCGTGCTGCCCGTGGCCTGGCTCTGGACGGTGCCCACGTGGCCGCCGTTCCTCACGGGCGGCGGAGTAGCTGCAGATGTGCTGTCCTTGGGCTTCGAGGTGCTGCAAAGTAAAACCCCTAGGTTAGAAGCTGCTTGCACAGTGCCTTACTTCTTACTTCAGTGAGCTGCATGAAGCTCCTGGGAGAAGACAGCCCCTTGGGGCTTGCATTAGGAGCTGTGCTATCAAGTGGCTCTCCAACACTTCAGAAAAGCTTCTGCTCTGACAGGCTGAGCAGTGCTGCAGCTCTTCAGACAACGGAGCAGCAGGCTCCAGGCAAACCTGCACACACAGTTCATCACCAAAATGAAACCAGGAAACCAAGCAGTGGTTCTGCAGCCTCCCAGCACTTCTTTGAATGCAGTGCTGATACCTGGGGGTGCAGTCCTCCTGCTAAGGCACTCACAGATCCCTTCAAAGTAGGCTCCCAGCACGAAAGCTCTCACCAAATGACTTTATAGGCAGTGTTCAAGGCCAGGTTGGATGAGGCCTTCAGCAACCTGGTTTAGTGCAAGGTGTCCCTGCCTCCCTTCCAACCCAAACCATCCTGTGATTTTTCCATCTCCTCAGACACACCTAGCACCCTCAGGACTGCTCCCCTGCTCATAACCTTGTCACAGCATCATACCCAATTTGCTGGCAGTCTTCCGGCAGGTCCAGCTAAGGACCAAGCAATGGCAAACTGTGCAGCTCTGCCAGCAAAAACCCCACCCAGCACATGGGCCAGCTTGTACCACCTGATAGCCAGGTGAGGCTGGTGTAGTTCTCAGTGCTGGAGCTTTTGGAAACCCCTGGGAGGGTCTAAGGACTGGAGGAGAGAAGGCTCCAGGGAGACCTAATAACAGCCTTCCAGTACCTGAAGGGGATACAAGAAGCCTACAGTGACAGGATGAGGGGCAGTGGTTTGAATTGAGAGAAGAGCAGATTTAGATTGGATGTGAGGAATAAGTTCTGCACCATAAGGTTGCTGGAACACTGCAACAGGTTGCCCAGGGAGGTAGTTGAGGCCCCATCCCTGGAGATCTTCAAGGTCAGGGTGGACAAGGCTCTGAGCAGCCTGTTGTAGGGGAGGATGTCCCTGCTGAGTGCTGCAGGGTTGAACTGCATGACCTTTGGAGGTCCCTTTCAACCCATACCACTCTATCATCCCATTCCATGACTGCAAGAGCCAGGTGTAGAGAGAACAGAGGTTCTTCCCCCTTCCCTGACTGGCTGAAGTCTTCTCTCCATCTGCAGTTAAGCTTTTTCCTTGCTGAGAGACCAGAACTTGTTTGAGAGAGCAACTGCTGTAAAATCTTGAGACTGGAATTGGGGCAACTTCATCTCTTCCTAACCTTTGGCTATGAAGACAACACAACTGAGGGGAAGCCTAGCACTGGAGTATGGAGCAGCTGAGGTGGTACTGGGCAGTGAGCCCTCCTCTTGCTATGTGCCTGCAGCTCACTCCTCTACCTTTAAAGTCCCCTGCAACACCTCGCTCCTGTCAGAAGGACTAACACCTGCCAGCCACTTTTCCTGGCACACTGCAATCCTCATTTCCCCAGATGCTGTTAAACTGAGCACAGAATCTCTTCAGATTTTAGACCCTACCCTCAAGGTTTCCTGTGAACTACCCAGCCACAAAAGACATCTGTGGAGGAAATACCAGCCTGGAGGGGGGAAATTCCAAACGAGGAGCTGCTTTTGTCACCTGAGAACAAAAGCTGTCTGCTGCACGGTGGTGTTTGGCTGCAAGATGTGGTGTGAGATGTCTGCAGAGCACTGGAGGCCCTTGGAGTGTGGTTTGTTCTGTGCCTCAGACCACAGACACTGAAAGCAAAGTGCTGCTTTCACCACACACAAAAGGAAGAGTCAAAGCTGCTGCAATTAGACTTGGGGTCCATCTGTACTGATGCTGGGGACAGGATGGCACAGTCTGAAAAAAGCCTGCATAGACAGACCCTGGTCCTAAAAGAACTAACACTGAAGGATGATAAATTGCCTTCCAGTTTGCTGGCAAACAAGCCCTGATGATCCTCACTAACACAAACAACCCCAAAAGACAGATCCAGGTAACAGGGACAAACAACAATAAACAAGACCAACAGGTAGCTAGTATTGCAACTGGTAGCTTTGCCCTTTCAGCAGCAAACTGACTGTGCAGATGCCTTGGAAAGGTCCAGATGGGTAACAGAAGTGCTGTCTGCTTTGGGTTTGGTATTTTTTTATCATCATTTTTTCCCCCCAAAGAATTCTCTCATTTGAGGAGATCAGCTCTGGAACACCCAGACCAGAGTCTGTTATTTGAGATCAGCTCTGGAACATCCAGACCAGGGTGTGTGCTTTGAGGAGATCAGCTCTGGAACACCCAGGCCAGAGTCTGCTATTTGAGATCAGCTCTGGAACACCCAGACCAGGGTGTGTGCTTTGAGGAGATCAGCTCTGGAACACCAGGGCCAGGGTGTGTGCTTTGAGGAGATCAGCTCTGGAACACCCAGGCCAGGGTGTGTGCTTTGAGGAGATCAGCTCTGGAACACCCAGGCCAGGGTGTGTGCTTTGAGGAGATCAGCTCTGGAACACCCAGACCAGGGTGTGTGCTTTGAGGAGATCAGCTCTGGAACACCAGGGCCAGGGTGTGTGCTTTGAGGAGATCAGCTCTGGAACACCCAGGCCAGGGTGTGTGCTTTGAGGAGATCAGCTCTGGAACACCCAGACCAGGGTGTGTGCTTTGAGGAGATCAGCTCTGGAACAGCCAGGCCAGGGTGTGTTCTTTTAAGAGATCAATTCTGGGACAGCAGGCATAGAGAGAGCTCCTGCAGAGCTGCCCACTCCTGGAAAAGCTTCACAAGGTGCCCTGCAGGCAGCAGAGATGCCTGGTGAAGCAGGTCAGTTCACCCATCAGTTTGCTGCTGAAGAAGCCTGCCAAGCCCGTGCCAGCAGAAGCCAAGCCTCTTACCTGATGTCCTCATTTCCTTGACTCTGTAACTGCTCTGCTGTGGCAGCAGAGAGAGCCACCCCGGCACCCACTGGGCTTGTGTCAGCCCCAGCCGGCGCCGCGTGCTGCTCGGCCGCGGGCTGGGGCGGCGCGGCAGCCTCGGTGGGGGGCAGTGGCGGCTGGAAGGCCGGGGATGTGTGCTTTCTATTTATAGTGCCACATCTCCTCGGGTTCCCCTGGAAGTCCAGAACCTTCACACCAAAGCTACAGAAAGAAGAGAGAGTAAACACACCACAGCAGCCGACAGCAGGTCACCAAAGCAACAGGCCGGACGTTATCACCCACGGAGACAGAGGCCACCCCCGGGGCTCGACATGCAAAGCGGCAACGTGGACAGCTCCAACTTTCTGCCTCAAACACCACTGATGTTAAAGACATGCAACATTACTGGGCTTGTCCACACAGAGGGGGGGAAGCTACAGGTAAGTGAACAAACTGCTCAATTACACCTGGAGACAGACATGGATGACAATGAGGTCAAACCACCCAACCATTCCAGATGTAAACACGAACGTTTCCTCTCCTGCTGGATTCCAGAGAAGCTCCTCACCAAGAGATGTGGCCACAGGGATTTTGTTCCTATCACACACTAAAGCTGCAGTACAGATTTCAAGGGAGACCAAAACCACACTGGCTGTGTGCTATGATTGGTGTTGAAGGGTTGGCCTCTGTGGTCTCCGGAGGTCCCTTCCAACCCCTAACGTTCTGTGATTCTCTCACTGCCCAGAGCTGTGGAGGCTCCAAGCCTGGAGGTGTTCAAAGCCAGCTTGGATGAGGTCTTGAGCAAGCTGCTCTAGCAGGAGCTGTCCCTGCCCATGGTGTAATTACAGAATATCTTTGGTTGGAAGAGACCTTCAAGATCCTCTAGTCATAGAATCATAGAATCAATAAGGTTGGAAAAGACCTCAAAGATCATCAAGTCCAACCTGTCACCCAAGACCTCATGACTACTAAACCATGGCACCAAGTAGTCCAACCTTCAACCCAGCACACCAAGGGGGTTGTAAGTAGATGGTCTTTAAGATCCCTTCCAACCCAACCCATTCTATGCCAACTATGGCTCAGCAGACTACAGTTCTCCCAGCTTTCAGAATGCAGACAGCACATTCAGCCTAGAAATTCATTTTCTTCCTGCTGTGCTAAAGACAATGACCCTTGAGCTCCTTTTCTTCTTCCTCTGCAAGTGCTGGGACACCTGCAGGTGGCTAAACCAGAGTTAACACTCAGGTCACAACTGAACACTTGCATGAAGAGCTAAAAACAGAAGATATTCATGGCATGAGTGAGGAATGGACACCACACTACAGGTTATGTGGGAGAACAGCACGTTTGGGGCTGATGTGTTTAGCACTCTACTGTTTGAGGGGTATACTGTACCATCAGCAGCTCAGCAGGCTGACCATGAGGGCACCAGGTAGCACCATCTCAGCTCATGGGCTTTGAAAGAGAAGCCATGGGATACCAGCAGTTAGAGACTGAGAGATGCTACACAAACACTTCTGTTTCAGTGGCTTTTAGACCCTCCCCCCCTTAAATCTCTAAGAGGAAGCAGCAATTGTCTGCTTGGGTTTTGTAATGCAGAGAGGCCAACTGGAAGCAATATCAGCAGACTGCCTTTGGAACCTCACTCAGGCTTCAACAACGTGGAGTGGGGGAAATAAATCACTACTGTTACCTAGAGTGATTACAATAAGCTCTCCTCCTGAGACCAACAAGTGTCTGATCACAGCCTCCTCAGCACTCCAGTCCTCAGGAGTGGGCTCAGAACTGAAAGCCAAGCTGAGCTGAACCATACCTGTCCTTCTTCAGCAGGTCCCCTTCCATCACAGTCATGCTCACGGGTCTCTTCCGTTCCAGTGTCCCAGACTCGAACTCGCTCCCAGTGTGTGACAAGTGGTTAGAATTGACAGCAGGAATTGCAACAAATGCCCCAGACACATTGAAATCCTGATCTGAAAGGCAGATGGACAGAATGCATCAGAGACACACGGACAGGATGCTGCCTTGCTGCAAAAAGCTCCTGGAGGTTGAGCGGCATTGGGTTATCCCAGCATGGCGGGGTTGGAAGGGACCCCTGGAGATCATCCAGTCCAACCTCCCTGCTCAAGCAGGGGCACCCACAGCAGCTTGCCCAGGATTACAATGGCCAGGTGGCTCTGGAAGCTCTCCACAGAAGAAAACTCCACAACCTTTCTGGGCAGCCTGCCCCAGGGCTCCAGCATTTGGAACCTCACTGAGTGCAGTTCCAGTTTGTGCCTGTTGCCCTTTGTCTTGTCACTGGGCACCACTGGCCTGGCCCCATCCTCGTGCCCCCTACTCTTCAGCCCTTGCTGAGCATTGATCAGTAGATCCCCTCCTAGACTGCTCTTCTCCCTCACAGAGATGCTCCAGGCCCCTCAGCATCTTTCTAGCCTCCACTGGACTCTCTGCAGTAGTTCCCTGTCTCTGTGGAACTGGGGAAACCCAGACCTAGGCCCAGGGTTCCAGACGTGGCCTCACTAGGGCAGAGTACAGGGGGAAAAGAACCTCCCTTGACCTGCTGGTCATACTCTTCTTCATGCCACCCAGGACACCATTGGTCTGCTTGGTGATGAGGGCACATGACTGGTTCATGTTGTCCACCAGCACTCCCAGGTCCTTCCCTGCAGAGCTGCTTCCCAGCAGGTCACCCCTCAGCTGTCCTGCTGCAGGGGCTTGTTCTTCCCCAGGGCCTGACTCTACCCTTGCCCTTGCTGAACTTCATGGTGTTCCTCCCTTCCACCTCTCCAGCCTGGCCAGGTCCCACTGAATGACAGCACAGCCTGGCAGGGTGTGAGCCAGCCCCCTCCTCAGTTTGCTATCATCATACAAAATCCTTTAAACTGTGGCCAGAATTTACCTCCAGGGAAGAACCAGTCTGCATGCTGAATGATTGGCTCAATAACTGCTACCACATGGACTGAAGTTGCTGCTGCCATTTCAGCAAGGGACCTGCAGAGGAAAGGTGCAGAACACTGTACAGAGTTTCTATCATGACAAGAAAATAGTAGTAGTCATTAATGAAAATTACCCAAATGACAAATTATGCTAAAGAAGATGTCCTAAGTACCATCTAAAGAGTAACTCTGATGGAATCCAGACTCTTCAGTACCATTCACAGCACTTGAAAACACTCCTAATAAGGACACAGCCTAAAAGGATCTGGAGCCATAGGCTGAAAGAGTATTTGAAGCACTGGGGTTTTACTGTTTAGGCTGTGAATAAAATAACTCACAAGTAATTCTGCAGCTTCATAGAACCCTAGAATGGCTCAGGCTGGAAGGGATCTTGGAGATCCTGTGCTCCAACCTCCCCAACATGGGCAGGGACACCTCACAACTAGACTCAGTTGCTCAAGGCCTCATCCAACTTGGACTTGAACACCCCCCCTAGGGAGGAGGCATCCACAACCTCCTATTCCAGAGTCTCACCACCCTTGTACTGAAGAACTTCTGCCTAAGATCCAGTCTAACCCTGCTCTCCCTCAGCTTCAAACCCTTCCCCCTTGTCTTGTCTCCGGACACCCTCATGAAAAGCTCCTCTGCAGCCTTCCTGCAGGTTCCATTCATGTACTGCAAGGCAGCTCGAAGGTCCCCCTGGAGTCTTCACTTCTCCAAGCTGAAAAACCCCAGCTCCCTCAGCCTATCCTCACAGCAGAGGTGCTCCAGCCCTTAGATCATCTTTGTGGCCTCCTCTGGACTCTCTCCAACAGTTCTGTGTCCTTCTCATGCAGAGGACACCAGAACTGGATGCAGTATTCCGGGTGGGGTGTCAGCAGAGCAGAGGAAAGAGGCAGAATCCCCTCTCTTCCCCTGGTGGCCTCCATGCAGAGCTTCATGGAAGCTCTGCTTGCAGCCTTCCTAAACCAACTCACCCTTCATTCTTTGCCCACAACAAGTTGGGGCCCAAGACGATGGCGACGTTGCTGGGTGTCATTTTGTTAACGTCGCTGTTCTGGGCAAGCTTTGCCAGGAATTTGATTAGATACCTACAAAAAGGAAACAGAGAATTAAAGAGCAGCAACTAAGAGCACTTCTTGCTGAAAGCAACCACCTAAAAATCAAGAATCCCTACAGACAGCTCCCAACAAAGCAGAAGTATGACCAACAGCCTCCCGGCTCAGGAGCTGGCTACTGAGTGTCTACTCCTGCACGGTAAGAGGTGAACTGGGTAGAAAAGAAGCAGAAAACAACCCCAAAGAAGTAGAAGAAAACCCCAAAGAAGTAGGCAAAAAACCCAACAGAAGCCCAAAAATCCCCACTTTTGCAAAATGGAACTACAGAGCTATTGTATCTTCAGGGCAAAACAGCAAAGAAAAGAGTATTTCAACTCCCAGTCCTGTAATGGAACTTCCACACTTCTAGGAGTCACCAGAGTTGGGTTTGTCCTGATTCAGATCCAAATGGCAAAACCAAAAGGAAAAAAAAAAAGAATCAGACCTGTAAGATACAGCCTGGTGACCTCTAAGGCTGGCAAAGAGCCTGGAGAGCACAGCTGGTGAAAAGTCAGCTCCTGTTGCCAACAGCATGACCCTTAAGCAGCAGGCTTCCATGCATCACTGCTTTATTACAGCCCACAGTGAATTAAGTTGATTGAAAGTCCACCAGCACACAGCAGCTACTTGATAAACAGGAGATCCTTCTATAAACCCAGATAAATTTGGCCAAGAAACCTTCCCCTGGATTAGCATTGTAGTTAATCAGCTTTGAAGGGCAGCACCCCAGCAGCACAGCCCCTGTGATGCAAGTCCAGCCTTCAGAGATTCCTAGAATGATTTGGGTTGGAAGGGGCCTCAAAGATCATCCACTTCCAACCCCCTGCCATGGGCAGGGACACCTCCCAGCAGCCCAGGTAGCTCAAGGCCTCATCCAGCTTGCCCTTGAACACCTCCAGGGAGGGGGCATCCACAACCTCCCTGGGCAACCTGTTCCAATGTCTCCCCACCCTCACTGGAAAGAATTTCTTCCTGATATCAATGTCCCCACACACCTGAAGTTAGCATGATAATGCTTAGGTAATCTGTTACAAATTCTCCACAGCTCTTGTAGCTTCTTATCCTGGTCCTGAATACTGAAAGGAAACAAAAAGTTCCATTACATTTAATTTTCAGCTGTGTTGTATTCAGTAGCTAAGTAACTTGTGAGCCCAGGCTCTGACTTAGCTACCTGCAGCAAAACTGCCAAGGATCCTTACTGTGCAACATCAATATTGTGCAGCCAACAGTCTGAAGCAGCCCTTTTATAAACACAAAATAGGGGTTTTTTTCAGCACAGATTTGTGGAGTTAGCATTAAACCACAAACCTGACAAGGATCTATGACAGAAAACACTGAGCTGGGGAGAGCAGGAATGAGAACACCTGTCTGAGCTTGGCCTGTCCTTTTCATAGTATCAGTCAGGGTTGGAAGGGACCACAAGGATCAGCTGGTTCCAACCCCCTGCCATGGGCAGGGACACCCCACACTAGATTAGGCTGGCCAGAGCCTCATCCAGCCTGGGCTTAAACACCTCCAGGGATGGGGCCTCAACCACCTCCCTGGACAACCCATTCCAGGGCTTCACCACTCTCACGGTGAAGAACTTCCTCCTCACATCCATCTTGAATCTCCCCACCTCCAGCTTCATTCCATTCCCCCTAGTCCTACCACTACCTGAGATCCTGAGAAGTCCCTCCCCAGCCTTCTTGTAGCCCCTTTCAGATACTGGAAGGCCACAATTAGGTCACCTTGGAGCCTTCTCTTCTCCAGACTGAACAGCCCCAACTCTTTCAGTCTGTCCTCACAGGAGAGGTGCTCCAGCACTCTGATCATCCTCGTGGCCCTTCTCTGGACACCTTCCAGCACCTCCAGATCCCTCTTGTAATAGGGGCTCCAGAACTGGATGCAGTAATCCAGGTGGGGTCTCCCCCTGAGTAGAGGGGGAGAATCACCTCCCTTGACCTGCTGGCCACACTTCTCTTGATGCAGCCCAGGATCTGATTGGCTTTCCGGGCTGCAAGTGCACATTGAGAGCTCCTGTTGAGCTTCTCCTGCACCAGCACCCCCAAGTCCCTCTCCTCAGGGCTGCTTTCCAGCCAGTCACTGCCCAGCCTGGATTTGTGCCTGGGATTGCCTTGACCCAGATGCAGGACCCTGCACTTGGTCTTGTTGAAGCTCATGAGGTTGGCTTGTGCCCAGCTCTCCAGCCTGTCCAGGTCCCTCTGGATGGCATCCTTTCCCTCTAGCATGTCTGCTGCACCACACAGCTTGGTGTCAACAGCAAACCTGCTGAGGGTGCACTCAATGCCCCTGTCCATGGCACCCACAATGATGTTGACCAAGCCTGGTCCCAGGACTGATCCCTGAGGGACTCCGCTTGTCCCTGGCCTCCACTGGGACATGGACCCATGGACAGCCACTCTTTGGGTGTGGCCATGGGACATGGACCCATGGACAGCCACTCTTTGGGTGCAGCCATCAAGCCAGTTCTGTATCCATCTAGTGGTGCACCCATCAAACCCATGTGTCACCAGTTTGGAGACCAGGATGTGGTGTGAGACAGTGCCGAAGGCTTTGCTCAGGTCCAGGTAAGGCTTCTTCCACGAGGAGCCAAACTTGGCCAACGTCTGCAGGAAGCTTTCCTTGTGTCAGTGTGTTTGGTTTGCTTACTTTGCAGCCTGTGTCAGTGTGTTTGGTTTGCTTACTTTGCAGCCTGTGTCAGTGTGTTTGGTTTGCTTACTTTGCAGCCTGTGTCCATTCCTCATACAGGCTGTAGGTCATCAAAGGTTCTGGCAGCTCTCGCAAATAGGATTTCAAGGCACCTGCAATGCAGAACAGAGCAGACAGAGGCTTCTCAGTCAAGGCCCTCAGTCAGAGAATCCCAGAATGGCAGGGGGTGGAAGGAACCTCTGAAGATCATTCAAGTCCAATCTCCCTGCTCAAGCAGGGGCACCTAGGGCAGGGCACACAGGAACACATCCAGGGGGGTCTTAAAAGTTTCCAGAGACTCTACAACTTCTCTGGGCACCCTCACACCAAAGACATTTCTCCTCATGTTGAGGTGGAACCTCCTGGGTTCCAGTTTGTGCCCATTGCTCCTTGTCCTGTCACAGGACACCACTGGAAAGAGCCTGGCCCTTCTTGCCCCCTACCCCCCACCTTCAGATACTTGTAAACATGAGTAAGATCCCCTCTCAGGCTGCTCCTTCTCAGCCTAAACAGCCCCAGGTCTCTCAGCTCTTCCTCCTCAGACAGATGTTCTAGTCCTCTCATCATTATCTTCACTCCAAACTCCATCCTCAGATCTGCAATTTCAGCTGTGGAACAGGACCCAAGTTTCAGAGGAACAGTGGCAAGACCCTGACACTCCCTCAGCACTGCTGCTCACCACCTAACTCAAGGGCTTGCAGTAATTCCTGTGAGAGAAACGTGTCCTGTCAAACCAGACAGAACCAAGGCCTCACTAAACATCTCCTGTTCACAGTTCTCATGGGAAATATACACCAGGATGAGTATGATCACCTGAATTTGAAACCTGACTGGCAAGCAGACATGAGCACATCAGGTGTGAGGAGCATGCACACCCTCTGCAACTCCCTGTCAGCACCTGGGAAAGCTCTGCAGAGAAGCAGGCTCCAGTTTGTGTTCATTCACAGCTCCCCTGCAGAGGCCAACACCTTTCAGAGCAGCAAGTCACTGGTGAAATGAACAGCACAGACCTGTGTTTTATCACCTGGTTGTGTTCTCAATACCTGCAACAGCGTGGGGATCAGAGTAAAATTCATCCAGCTGGGAAGTGGAACAGTCCAAGGCAGCTTTCAGCTTTTTTAACTTGGAGGCTCCAGCAGCAATTCTGAACAAGCCCTAGAAAATAAAAATCAGATACATTTGCCTGGCAGCACCATGTGAGGAGCAGCATGAAGAAGTACAACTTTTATGACAGCCTCTTTCAAAACAGTTACACAGCATCCCAGCATGGTGGGGTTGGAAGGGACCTCTGGAGATCATCCAGTCCAAGCCCCCTGTTAAAGCAGGAGCACCCACAGCAGCTTGCCCAGGAACACAGTGGCCAGCTGGGTTTGGAAGCTCTCCTGAGAAGGAGATGCCACAACCTCTCTGGGCAGCCTGCTCCAGGGCTCAGCACCCTCACAACAAAGAGGTTCCTCCTCCTGCTGACATGCAACCTCCTGGGTTCCAGTTTGTGCCTCTTGCCCCTTGTCTTGTTACTGGGTACCACTGACAAGAGCCAGGCCCCAGCCTCTTGCCTCACAGCCTTTAGCTCTTGCTGAGCATTGATCAGATCCCCTCTGGGGCTACTCTTCTCTAGGCTCAACAGCCCCAGGCCTCTCAGCCTTTGCTCCTCACAGAGATGCTCCAGGGACCTCAGCATCTGCAGAGCCTCCACTGGACTCCCTCCAGTAGTTCCCTGTCCTTCTTGAACTGGAGAGCCCAGGACTCCAGATGTGGCCTCACCGGGGCAGAGAGGATAGGGAGGAGAACCTCCCTTGACCTACTGGTCACTCTCCTCTTCATGCCACCCAGGAGGGCACTGGCCTTCTTGGCTTCACCTTACACTGTTAGGACCCATCTGGCTGTAATGTGCTCCTGCCACCTCACAAGCTTTTAGCTCCCTCTCCCTCTTGGCTCATCCTTTAGTTCTCATTCCAGGTTTTTCCACTGCCAAAGATTTCTCCTTTACCCCATGACCAAAAATTATTTAAGCAACTTGTTAAAAAGTACAGACAGCAGTCCAGGGCTTTGAGCTCTTTGTCTGCTGCCCCTCAGAGGCTGGGCTGTGGTGTTACCTACCTCCTCTCTCATCCCTGTTTCCAAAAGCATCATCACACAGGCTTCAATGGGAACCGCAATCTCACGCCCGCTGCGCTTGAGATGCTCTTCCAGTGGAGTCCCAAAAGCTGGCTTTTCAGTCCATTTGTCTGGTTGGAGAGTATCAAAACACTGAGCAAATATCTACCAACCCCTTCAATTCTGTCCCAGACAAGAAGAGAAGAAAGCCTCCAGTGCAGCAGAGAAACTTTCAGCGTTAAGAGGAGGAGTTTGACAGCCCTTGATCGGTAAAGGCCCTTGGGTCGTGAGGAAAGAGAAATGCTGGGGTTCAAGGACAAACACTTCTGCATCTTTCTGGGTGGAATGCCATGAACAAAGCCTCTGTGAAACTGCCAAGTGTCTGCCCCACCATGCCTCAGCACAAGTGTCACCACATGGCACTAGCTTCATTCAGTCTGATTTGCCAAGATACCAAAAAGCTTCAGCTTGCAAGAGCCCTTGAGGAAAATGCTGTGCACACTGCACGGCCTGGGCTGGGCTCAGCTTTGGCTGTGTCTGAATTGCATCAAACCTGAGCTTTAACAGCAAGTTTGTGGCTGGTTTAAGGAGTCAGCAGCTTCCAAAGAATGTGAACAGCCCCAAAATCTCAGCAGCCCACCACTGACCCTTGCTCAGGTTTTTTCATTCCGTGTCTCAGTTGCTGCTTAACTCTGAAAGTCAAACCTGGCCCAAGCTGCTCCAAATTGAGTTTGGTTTCCTAACAATTTATGGGGTTTTTATGTTAGGTTGGTGTGTTTTTTTCCACCCATTGCTGCTGGATTAGCTGAAAGAATGCAGATGTAAAAGGTTATTGTTAATACAGATGCATTATTCTTTCAGGAGGAAAGGGTCCAAGAGAGATGAAGACTGAGAGGCCTCTGAAGACACAAAATGCTTCTGCAAGGGGTTGTTTACTCTTTTGGGTTACAAAACCACACCATCCCTCCTACACCTTTGGGGGAGGAGGACCACCAATGGTTGGACCTGATGATCTCAAGGGTCTTTTCCAACCTGATTGACTCTGTGATTCCTCTCCTTCATTAACACACCACCAGGGGCAGTCGTCATCCTCAGGTTTGCAAGTGAGAGCAAACATTAGGCAAAGAAATTCTAGTCCTTGTTCCAAGTCAGGGTAGTTACACCACAGCTACAGAGACATCTGAAGTGCTCCACACTTTGGTCTTGGCCAGTGGACCACTTGGACCCCATGCCTCCAAGCCCACCTTCCAGAAAGGCTCGTCTTTTCTGAGGCATTTCTCATGAGGGCCATGTTTCAGCACCAGCCTTGGCAGAGTTAGAGAATGGCTGGACTGGATGCTCCTGGAGGGCTTTTCCAACCCAAACATTGCCCTGATTCTGTAGGAAAAGCTTCTACAAAGCAGCTAAGTAACAACAAACACATTTCAAGCAGTCTCATCCAGAAAGAGAACCTCCCACAGAGCCACAAAGCAGCTCTGGTGGTGTGCAAGCACCTCTCCTGGTGCTACCTCCTCTCCCACCAGATATCCTCTCTCATCTTCCAGCAAGATGCTCACAGCTGTCTCTTTAAATGCTTCCTCTTTGACAGTTGGCACCTGGTCCACAACTGAAGACACTTGAGCCTTGCCCAGCTTAGAACATATTTTCCTCAGCCTACCTCTTGCTCAAAGCAATGAGCAGACTAAGAGAGAGTGTGGGTAGTGTTTGGGAGAAGAATTTCAAGCCCATGGTGCATCTTCACACCAGTCCATTAGGGACAGACCTCAACTCCCCCAGGAAGTTTATAGCATGGGGAAAGACTTGAAGATGCAGGACTTGCTTCTAGAACTGCTGCTACTCAACACAATGATCTGAACACTCCTTCAGCCAGCAGTGGGTGCACTGGGAAAAAGGATGCCAAGAAGGCAAAGTCAAGCTCCAAAGAATAAAAGGAATTCTTCTGACCATCATCTAGTGACAAATCAAGAAGCAAGGACTCTAAAAAGTTCCTAAATCACAACAAAACTTTTATTGGCCTAAAAAAACCCCACCCAGGAATGAATCAACAAAGGTCACATGGAGAAGGGCAAACAGAGAAGGGGGACAAACAAAATCCTTCCTTCAGCCTCTTGGGTATCAGAGAGGTCCTTACCATTTTATTAGTGTGTTAAACTATGGCTGGAGAGCTCCAGAGAACACAGAGATGGAATTATGCTTGGGAAGGTAAAATTGTTAAGTAGATCAAAATGGCCTTAATTAAGTAAGTCTGCATGCAAGAGAATTGAGATAAAGGAGGAGAACATTGTGCAGAGGTGGCACAGGCAAGGAGAAGCATCAGCCAGAGCACAGGTTACTTTACCTTGATGGGCTTGGATTTCGGGGAGGACCTTTTCTATGACTGCTAATGCTTTTCTATGGTAATCTGCTTGTGCTTCTAATAACTGAGAACAGAAGCCACATTTTAAAAACAGAAAGAGCATTAGCTCCTGGTGAGCACACAATACAAGACTAGAAGGTTCAGCACACAAGATGTGGTCTCTGGTACACACAAGGTGCTGCAAGCAAAGTCACGCCGAACAAACACTCACCATGACGAAACACCTGGCGTAGTCCCCTTCTTTGGACACAAAGCTGTACATGTCTGCTGCCAGCTGGTCCTGGGAGACAGAAAAGGATACAAAGAGGACATCAAACCCACTCCAGCTTAGACAGGAAGACACAAGTATGTGGGTTTATTTCATTCAGAGTGGGTCCAAAAGAGGCCACGACAATGCTCCAAGGGCTGGCAAACCTCCGCTATGAGAACAGCCCAAGGGAGCTGGGGCTCTTCAGCCTGGAGGTGAGAAGGCTCCAGAGAGACCTTACAGCAGACTTCCAGGATCTGAAGGGGGCTACAGGAGAGCTGGAGAGGGACTTCTGACAAAGGCCTGGAGTGAGAGGACGAGGGGTGATGGCTTCCACTGAGACATTAGGAAGAAATTCTTCCCCCATGAGGGTGGTGAGGCTCTGGAACAGGTTGCCCAGGGAAGTTGTGGAGGCTCCAAGTTCAATCACTGCCCTGGGTCCTGCTGGCCACACTATTGCTGATCCAGGCCAGGAAGCTGTTGGCCTTCTTGGCCACCTGGGCCCACCCTGGCTCATAGCCAGCTGGCTGTAGCTCACAGACACTCAGTGACTCGAAGCACAGGAATACCCTGAACATTTCAGTCAAGGCTGCTTCCCATGACTGCCTCAAACTAAAACAGAAAAGGATGTAAAACACCCATCTCAAAAAGGCAAACAAGGGCCTCATTAAATGGCAGCAACTCAGCAGAGATCAGCCAGCACTGACAGACCTTGAAGAGATGCAGTTTATCAGCAGCCACATCACCTGTGACTGCAGTCACCAGCCAGCTCCATGCACAAGGTCTGCAGGAGCAGCCACACTCTGACTGCTGTGCTTGCTAACAGGGGGTAAAGGGGCAAAGGGCAGATACTCATCTTGCCATTACCTTGCACTGCTCTACTTTATTTCCAGCTTCATCCATCTCTTCCTTAAGAGATTCTATTTTTGAAGGATGCACTTGAAAATTTGTTCCTGAAGTCTTGTGGGCTTGGTTATACCTGAGGAAGAAAGGCTCCAAGTCAGCTTAGCTGGTGAAAACTGGTATCCAATGAGAGAAGAGAGTCTGCAGTCATGGCCCCACTGAAATTGGCTTCTTTGGACAGGAAACAAACCCAAAGAGTTTCTGAGGTTTTCCAGCAGAGGTAAAGGTCTGTAGCATGGGAGTATAATGTGTGAGCACCACACAGGCACTTTAAAGTTGAACAATCAGGACCCTACAGTGAGCTGAGTCAGGGTAATGCTGTAGGAGCACATGGCATGGTTACCAAAATAGTTTCCCATTCCTTAAGTGGACAGTTTAAGTGAACTGGAAATAAGATGAGTAGAGTAGAGTAGAGTAGAGTAGAGTAGAGTAGAGTAGAGTAGAGTAGAGTAGAGTAGAGTAGAGTAGAGTAGAGTGGAAAAGACCTTTGAGATCATCAAGTCCAACCTAGCACCCAGCACCATCTAATCAACTAAACCATGGCACCAAGCACCCCATCCAGTCTCTTCCTAAATACCTCCAGGGATGGTGACTCCACCACCTCCCTGGGCAGCACATTCCAATGGCAAATCTCTCTTGCTGGGAAGAACTTCTTCCTAACCTCCAGCCTAAACCTCCCCTGGCACAGCTTGAGACTGTGTCCTCTTGTTCTGGTGCTGCTTGCCTGGGAGAAGAGACCAACCCCCACCTGGCGAAAACCTCCCTTCAGGGAGCTGTAGAGAACAATAAGGTCTCCCCTGAGCCTCCTCTTCTCCAGGCTAAGCAACCCCAGCTCCCTCAGCCTCTCCTCACAGGGCTGTGCTCCAAACCCCTCCCCAGCTTTGTTGCCCTTCTCTGGACACCTTCCAGCACCTCAACACCTTTCCTAAACTGAAGAGCCCAGAACTGGGCACAGGACTCAAGGTGTGGCTTAACCAGTGCTAAGCACAGGGGCAGAATGACTTCTCTGCTCCTGAGTTTTGAGCACTACTCCAATTATCTGCAGGCCCCTAAGAGCTCCAGTATCTTGATGCTGTTTGGATCTAGCAGTCCTGAGTCCTTTTCTAAGTGACTTCCATGAAACTTTGTCTTTTTTGATAAGTATTTCCATGCAGACAGCAGCATTGCATGAGCATTTGACAGCATCAGATCACAGAATCAGAATTGTTAGGGTTGGAAGGGACCTCAAGGATCATCTAGTTCCAACGCCCCTGCCATAGGCAGGGACACTTCACACTAGATCATTTGTGGCACTTCATCTTCACTGTCCTTCCTGCAGTGACACCACTCCTGGCCCAGCCTAGCTGGCAAGCTCAGGCAGCCAAGATGACCCCAGATCATTAGGCGGCAAAACAGTCACTTTTGAACCAAATCAGCTCCCTACATTCACTCCTCACAGCAATGACCTTGCTGACACAGCTCTGGGGTGGGAACAGGCAGCAGAGCTCAGGCTCACAGAATGGCAGGGTATGGAAGGGACCTCTGGACACCACTGAGTCCAAACCAAGGCCTAGAGAAGGTCACACAGGAACACATCCAGGTGGGTTTGGCATGTCTCCAGAGATGGAGGCTCCACCACCTCTCTGGCCAGCAACAACTGAACATAAAAAGGACCTACAGTCAGTGTTATTTTTACCTTCCTCTTGCAGAATCCCAGTCCAACACCAGCTTTGCCAGCTGCTTCCTCTGCTTCTGAATGTTAGGGATCTCTGTCTGAAAGAAGAATTCAAGGCTTGCATGGATTTTTAAGCTGTGTGTTGTAGTCAAGTACATTGTGCAGATCTTGTATCCACTTCCCACCACTACCACATGACTCCTCCCTTACCCCTGAGACAAACCCTTTCTGCTCACTTTACACATCAATCCAGCCTGAATCCAGCCAGGCTGCACTGACTTACCTCTGTTAGTTGACAGAGTGGATCTAAAACTTCCCTCTCAATCTGTACTTCATGCTGAGAGAGCTCCATGGCCAGTTTGTTCTCTGCATCACCACAAGTATCCAGCATTTTCCTTTAAGAATGAGAGGAAGTTTAATGTGAGATGGTAATGACTAAAGAAGGAAGATTCACATGCCTTCAAACCCTTCTGCAAAGCTTTGAGTGGTATAAAGTAAACCATTACTTGATGGCACAAACCCAAGGTGCTCTGTGCTGTCATGTCCTGCACCTGGGTCGGGCCAGCTCCAGGCACAAACCCAGGCTGGGTGCAGAGTGGGTTGAGAGCAGCTCTGAAGAAAGCCTTGGGGGTGTTGGTTGCTGAGAAGCTCCCCATGAGCCAGCAGTACCCTCATGCAGCCCAGCAGGCAGCTGTGTGCAGGGCTGCAGCAAGAGGAGTGTGGCCAGCAGGGCAAGAGAGGGGATTCTGCCCCTTTCCTCTGCTCTGACCCCACCACAAATACTGCATCCAGTTCTGGTGTCCCCAGCATAAGAAGGACACAGAGCTGTTGGAGCCAGTACAGATGAGGCCACAAGGATGATCCAAGGGCTGGAGCACCTCTGCTATGAGGACAGACTGAGGGAGCTGGGGTTGTTCAGCCTGGAGAAGTAAAGACTCTGAGGGGACCTTAGAGCTGCCTTGCAGTGCCTGAAAGAATCCTACAGGAAGGCTGCAGAGGGACTTTTCAGGGGGGTGTCTAGAAACAGGACAAGGGGGAATGGTTTTAAGCTGAGGGAGAGCAGGGTTAGACTGGATCTTAGGAGGAAGTTCTTCAGTGCAAGGGTGGTGAGACTCTGGAATAGGCTGCCCAGGGAGGCTGTGGCTGCCTCCTCCCTGGGGGAGTTCAAGGCCAGGTTGGATGAGGCCTTGAGCAGCTGAGTTTAGCTGTGAGATATCCCTGCCCATGGCAGGGAGGTTGGAGTAGATGAGCTCTGAGGCCCCTTCCAACCTGAGCCATCCTAGGATTCTATGAAATTAGGGATAGGCAAGGAGTGTTATAAACCCATTGTCTTCTAAAATACCTCAGCTGTTACACCACTTTTTTGGCAGCTTTAAGCCATCCAGGTGATTATACCAGCCCTAAGGGCAGAGGAGTCAGCACTCATTACAAAGCCCATCCTCCCAGCCCAGCAGATGCAGCAAAATGGCTGAATGGAGCATTTCATTTTCTCCTGAACCCCTTTAATGTGAAAAGGTCCTAACCACCATAATGCTAAGCAATCAGTCTCAGGTTCCAAACCCAGGACCTGACCTTTGGTTTAAGCTTCTTCTAAGGAAAAAAAAAAACAAAACAACACCCCCCACAAAAAAAAAAAACCCAAAGAGATTTTGATCCATCTTTAAATCTCCTGCAACAGCTCACAAAAATGAAAGCAAAGGTTTTTCAGGTCATCCTCCACTGGCTCCATTGGAATTCCCAGCAGCAATGAGGAAACATTTGCTGGAGGGATTCAGCAAATTGATTTTCATGTATTTCAGCCACTTCCCTGTAAGCTGCAAACCTGCACGTTGCCAGGAGAAGGGAACTGGATGGGGAACTGTTGGAGAGGGTCCAGAGGAAGCTGCCAAGATGATCAGAGGGCTGGAGCACCTCTGCAGTGGGGACAGGCTGAGAGAGTTGGGACTGTTCAGCCTGGAGAAAAGAAGGCTTCAGGGAGACCTTAGAGCAGCCTCCCAGGACCTGAAGGGACTCCAGGAGAGCTGGGGAGGGGCTTTTGACAAGGGCTTGGAGTGATAGGATGAGGAGCAATGGCTCTCAGCTGGAAGAGGGGAGATTGAGGCTGGAGAAGAGGAAGAAATTCTTTCTGGTGAGGAGACCCTGGAACAGGTTGCCCAGGGAAGCTGTGGATGCCCTCCCTCTGGAGGTGTTCAGTACCAGGCTGGATGAGGCAACCTGGGCTAGCAGAACTTTGAGCTCCCTTCCAACCACAGCATTCTATGAATCTATGAATTTTAACCCGGACACCAGGAATGCAAACTGCCACCAGCTGAAGCCATGAATGCAAGCCTGCAGAATGCAGTACTTGAACCATAACTGGAGATAATAATTCCACTCATCCACAAGGATAAAAGCCATTTGCAAAAGCTTTTGAAGATATCAGAGAATCAGAACCCTCTGGAATGTGATTCAGAGCAAGCTTAAAACTCTCCCCCAGAATCACTCCACAAATGCTTGCTCACTTTTCCTCCCTTTGGATTAGAGAAGGAATCCCAGAGTATTAGTTTCATTAGACTGAAACCAGCCCTTGTGTACCCAAAGCCTCTGATTAGAGCCCTGCAGGCAACAAAATGAGAGACTGCAGCTTACAAAGCAAGCCAAACACTTACCCCAGCAGAGTTTCATCACTGAGCTGGACAGATCCTTCTTGCATGTTCTGAGCAAGAGCTGTTAGAGGAAGTTTTTTCTGTGGGACAGAAGGCAGAGTGCTTAGCTATGCTCTGGTCACCCCTTCCAGCTTTCCCAAAACATTCCCTCTCAGGCTTTTCTCTTCTTCCATGTGGTTTCTATTACACACACACAGAGAGCTCATTCTTTGACTTTAAGGCAGCATCAAGTCACAAACAGTTTCAAGCCTCAAGCCTCCTGTTCTCAGAGACTTTCCAAAGCAATTTCTTGTTGGTCTTGGTTGGAGTGGCCCAAACTGGACCACAGCTGTGGTCACAGACAAGCTGTGACTCGAGCTCTAAGCAACATGCTCGCCCCCTCTCCCTGCAGAGGTTCATCCTGTGTGTTCCTTGTCAGGGTGCAATGGTCAACAGAAGGAGGAAAGTGGAGTGTTCATGATTTCTGGTTCTAACACTGCAAGAGAACACATCCATGGCTTTTTGAAGAGGGACAGGAATCAACCATGTCCAGCAAAGCACTGGCAGTTAACTGGGGATGCTGGGGCACGGAGCTAATTCTACTTACGAGGAGCTTGCTCAGGCTCACAGAAACTCCTTTTAGGCCACAAGAAAGCTGAGAGTCCTCAGCAGAGTGCAGACACCACTGAGTGCCCTGGCACCACTCAGGTCCCCCCAAGGCTGTGCTGTTAAGAGTTTTGGGTGAGATTTTTCCAGCCAGCACTCTACCAAACTGTCAGCAGGGGAGGTGATTTTACAGAGTTTTCTTTCCCTTGGCTGATTTGAGGCCCAGCAGCTGCAGAGCACATTCAGAGCAGTGCCAGAAGGCAAGCCAAAGGCCAGCTGTACTTACATGTCTCTTCTCAGGGTCTGTACCATGCTGGCCCTGCAAACATGCAATTAATCTCTTCTGTGCAATGTGGCAAACAGATCTCACAGTGTCCAGACGCCTCTCGATCTGGGCAGCAGGAGGGGGGGAGAGAGAGAAAGAGGAGGAGGAAAACAAAGCAAAAAACAGAAGTCATTTTCCTGGCCTCAGCAGAACAAAAACTCTTCCTCCTGTACCACACTCAGTTCTGGGTTCTGTATTTCTCAAGTTCTACAGCTCACCAGAAGTTCAGATGCTCAGCAGAAGTGCCTGGCAGCCAAAAATGCTCACACAGAGACCGAAGCTGCTCTCCCCCCACCCCCAGCCCCTCAGTGGCACAGAGCTTGCAGTGCTCACAAGGCTGGAGAGGGGAAGAACAACACCACCACTGCTCCTGCTTTCTGTCTCAGCCCAATCAGCTTGGTACCTGTCATCAGGGAGGGGTGGGGAGTGCAGATAGCTAAGACACTAATTTGTGGGGAGAACTGGGGGAAAGCCATTTTTGCCTTGTGAACCAGCACAGCAGAAGACTAAAGACAAAGCTGAGCACTGAAGGGGGCTGCAGGAGAGCTGCAGTCTGTGTCCTCTGCTAACAAGCAGTGATGGATCTCCTGCTTTAAATCCAGCCATGATGCCCTCCACAGGACCTACCATGGGGCTAACAAGGCCATGTATAAGGTCCTGCACCTGGCTCAGCACCAATCCAGGCTGGGCAAGGAGAAGCTCCAGAGCAGCCCTGAGGAGAAGGACTTGGGGCTGTCAGCTGATTACAAACTCCCCACAAGCCAACAATGGTCACTGGCAGCCCAGAAGGTTCCCCCAGCACCAGAAGGACATGGAACTGTTAGAGAGGGTCCAGAGGAAGCCACCAAGATGATCAGAGGGCTGGAGCACCTCTGCAGCGGGGACAGGCTGAAAGAGTTGGGGCTGTTCAGCCTGGAGAAGAGAAGACTCCAGGGAGAACTTAAGAGCAGCCTCCCAGTACCTGAAGGGGCTCCAGGAGAGCTGGGGAGGGACTTTTGGCAAGGTTGGAGTGACAGGGCAAGGGGCAATGGCTCTGAGCTGGAAGAGGGGAGACTGAGACTGGAGATGAGGAAGAAATTCTTTCTGGTGAGGGTGGGAGACACCTGGACAGGTTGCCCTGGTGGGTTGTGGATGCTCCCTCCCTGGTGGCGTTCAAGGCCAGGCTGGATGAGGCCTTGAGCAGCCTGGGCTGGTGGGAGGTGTTTGTGCCTGTGGCAGTGGGGTTGGAACTGGATGATCTTTAAGGTCCCTTCTAACCCAACCTATTCCAAGACTCCTTCATGCTGGGCTAAATCTCTGGGCTGCAAAACTTGTGCTGTGCTTCCTTCCCCAGCCACTGAATGCAAGGGCAAAGGTCCTACATGCCAAGCCAAGGAATATTTTCAGGCAGAGATTAATGGGATGTGGAGTGAAAAAAACCCCAAACCCCACCAACCACCACAAATTAAGTGCTGAGGCCCAGCAGTTCTCTTTCCCAGAGCAGATTTTGAAGCTTCAGCATACAGCCTGTGAAGATGACAAAGCCAGGCATGAACAAACTGCTTCTGCAGGGGGCTTCAAGGAATGTGGATGATTTTCTCCCAAAGAACACCAAAAGCAAACAAACAACAGCGATGAGCTCCCTGTGCACAGCACCAAAAGAATGTGGTTTATCTGCATTTTGATGACTCACCAAGAATTAAAGGAGGCCCTTTGGAACAGCTTCTGTTTCAAAAGCCAAGGGAAAATAAAGGAGACTTCAGCCTCAGAAACAGTCCAGGATCCAGTCTGACACAGCTTGAAGAAGCACCCCTGTCACCTTTCCCAGAGGACAATGACTGTCCCCAGCACTCAGAGATGACAGTACCAAGGAGTAATTTTAGGGCTGTTATCATAGATTCTTAGAATGCTTTGGGTTTGAAGGGACCTCAAAGCTCATCCAGTTCCAACCCCCAAGCCACGGGCAGGGACACCTCCCACCAGCCCAGGCTGCTCAAGGCCTCATCCAGCCTGGCCTTGAACACCTCCAGGGAGGGAGCATCCACAACCCACCAGGGCAACCTCTTCCAGTGTCTCCCCACCCTCACCAGAAAGAATTTCTTCCTCATCTCCAGTCTCAATCTCCCCTCTTCCAGCTCAGAGCCATTGCCCCTTGCCCTGTCACTCCAACCTTGCCAAAAGTCCCTCCCCAGCTCTCCTGGAGCCCCTTCAGGTACTGGGAGGCTGCGCTAAGTTCTCCCTGGAGTCTTCTCTTCTCCAGGCTGAACAGCCCCAACTCTTTCAGCCTGTCCCCACTGCAGAGGTGCTCCAGCCCTCTGATCATCTTGGTGGCTTCCTCTGGACCCTCTCCAACAGTTCCATGTCCTTCTGGTGCTGGGGGAACCTTCTGGGCTGCCAGTGACCATTGTTGGCTTGTGGGGAGTTTGTAATCAGCTGACAGCCCCAAGTCCTTCTCCTCAGGGCTGCTCTGGAGCTTCTCCTTGCCCAGCCTGGATTGGTGCTGAGGCAGGTGCAGGACCTTGCACATGGCCTTGTTAGCCCCATGGTAGGTCCTGTGGAGGGCATCATGGCTGGATTTAAAGCAGGAGATCCATCACTGCTTGTTAGCAGAGGACAGAGACTGCTGTGTTCTCCTGATGCTGAAGCTTCTCCTTGTGAGTGTTACAGATCCAGCTCAGAAGGACACATTTCTTCCTCCCAATAGGTTCATGTGGGATATGTACATCCCTGATGTGGTTACAGCTGGAGGGAGGTGATTAGGTCCCACCAAAAGCATCTGGTACAAACTCCAGCTGCTAAAAGGGACAGCAGGTCCAAGGGAAGAGGGACCTTCAGGGGTGGGGGCTGGAAGGAGCTGCAAGGAGGAAGATGCCAGTGGAGGGAGTCATGGTAAGATGGGCACTGGGTGAGGATCAGCAGGGAACCACAGCTGCTAGATGTGGGAGCTCTGTCCTGAAAACATAAACATGTGCAGGACTGGGCTCCTTCTTTCCTTTCAGAAGGTTCTGCTAAGCTGCAGCCAGGAAGAGCACCCAAAGCCGGCCCTTGGGGCCATGCTGCCCAGCAGCAGGCTTTGCAAGTCCAAAGAGAAGGTGAAAGAGAAGCAGGACAGGAGGGCTGGAGGAGCAGTGCAGGAAGACTGAAGCATTAAAGGGACATCTTGACAGCCACAGGATGAATGCAGACTGAGGTGCTCACAATGCTCAGCAAAGCTCCAGCAGAGCAAGGTGCAGAGAACCTGCCCAAGGAGTGCTCTGAAGGCACAAGGCATTGCCTTTCATTTACAGAGCACAGCTAAGCAGGCTCCAAATGAAGTGCACTTCAAGGAAGTCCTGATGAAGATCACTGAAGAAGGTGGTGGTGCTGGTTGTGATCTGCTGCTGCAGCCACAGCCACTGATGCCTGCTATCTGCCCAGGGCAGCCCCACCACCACGTTCTAAACCACCCCCTGCTCCTGAAAGCATTTCTTTCTGCCTCCTTGACCACTCAAGACTTCAAACACTGAGCAGAGGTTTTAGCAGGTGTTTATTTTTGCTCAGCCACGTAGCCAAGGCTTCCCAAAGCACTGACCACAGTACTTTTTCACAGCTGAAGCATGGTGACACCCTGTGACTGAACCATCCTCCAGCCCCCAGCAGACTAGCACAGCTCAGCCTGGATCTTAGGAAGAAGCTCCTCAGTGCAAGGGTGGCACTGGAATAGGCTGCCCAGGGAGGTTGTGGATATCCCCTCCCTGGGGGTGTTTAAGGCCAGGCTGGATGAGGCCTTGGGCAGCTGAGTCCAGTTGAGAGGTGGCCCTGCCCATGGGGAGGCAGGTTGGAGTGGATGATCTCTGAGGTCCCTTCCACCCTGAGCCATTCCAGGATGATTCCAGGGATTCTCTTAGCAGCCCTGCATAGTGGCTTGGGTTCCTTGGAGAGCCTCTGGAGCACATGGCACTGCCAACAGCCTCCTTCTAGGCACTCTGAATGCTGAACTCAAAGGGCAGAAGACTGACAGGAGGAACATGACCCCAGTCTTCATGCTCATGTATCCTCCTTTTGGATCTGCTTTGCAGTTCAAAGCAGGAAGGACATTCATCTCCATTAAGCTACCTTTGAACTGAAAATGTGACCTGCAGGCCACGCTGTCTGTAGCCACAGGGCAGCTTCAGTGTACAAAACATCCCACAATTGCTTTATTATACCCCACCAGGGCAGGCCAGAAAGTGGGGCTATTGTGGAAGCCTTTCCAGCAGTGAATCCTGGCCCTTGTCTTCAGGAAGGAACACATCTAGCTGAGATCCTTGGGAGCACTGCACTTCAGAAAACAGAAATGAAAAGCTGTGGTGATCCCAGGTCAAAGCTGGAGCTAAATATAAAGAAGAACACTATGAAGCCTGGCTAGAAAGTGAACAGTGCCCTGCTTTTAAGCTCTTTAGTTAGATAAGAGCTTCCCTCCCCTCCACAAGCCCCCAAGAGCAAACAAACAAGTGAGTAAATTCTTCCACTTGGGTGTAGCCAGTCTGCTCCCTGCCTGGGAAAGCCTTGCTTGCAAAATGGTTTTGGCAACCAGCAGCAGGATTTTTGGCTTTCACTTCATGTTACTATTCTGCAGCTACCCAGGAAAGCAGAGAAGCCTTTGAAGGCTCTCAAGGTGCCTTAACTTCCTTTGTCCTGTTGAGCTCTTGACATCTGTGCAGAGATGGAAGCTGTCAAAATGGAAGTGCTGTCAAACTGAGCAGGGATTTGTGGTGGGAGAAGCACAGAATGGGCTGGGATGGAAGGGACCTCGAAGATCATTGGGTTCCAACCCCCTGCCATGGGCAGGGACACCTCCCACCAGCCCAGGTTGCTCAAGGCCTCATCCAACCTGGCCTTGAACACCTCCAGAGAGGGGGCAGCCATAACTTCCCTGGGCAACCTGTGCCAGTGTCTCCCCACCCTCACTCTCAAGCATTTCTTCCTCATCTCCAGTCTCAATCTCCCCTCTTCCAGCTCCAAGCCATTGCCCCTCATCCTGTCACTCCAAGCCCTTGACAAAAGCCCCTTCCCAGCTCTCCTGGAGCCCCTTCAGGTACTGGGAGGCTGCTCTATGTTCTCCCTGGAGTCTTCTCTTCTCCAGGCTGAGCAGCCCCAACTGTCTCAGCCTGTCCCCACAGGGGAGGTTCTACAGCCCTCTGATCATCTTGGTGGCCTCCTCTGGACTTCTTCCTGCAGCTCCATGTCCCTCTTGTGCTGGGGGCACCAGAACTGGATGCAGTGCTCCAGGTGACCTCAGCAGAGCAGAACAGAGGGGCAGAATCACCTCTCTCATCCTGCTGGTCTCACAGATGGTCCAGGTCAGCTCATTTCACCATGACTCAAGATGATTTCATGCATTTGTGCTGATTTCAAGTTTTCAGGCTGATCCTCTCTCTCATCCCCTACTTTAATCTCAACAGCTGGAGAGCTGTGAACCAAAAAGTCCTGACATCATCTGCCTGGCTTCCATGTTTCATGTGGAGCCCTGAGCTGAAGCATTCTGAGACACTTTGTAATCCATCTGGACTAACCATCATCCCATGAGGAGAATCTCATGAGGTTCAATAAGGCAAAGGGCAAGGTCCTGTACCCAGGCTGGGGCAGCCCTTGATCTCAAACTCAGCCTGGGGGAGTGGTGGTCAAGAAGCTGGACACAAGCCAGCAATGTGCACTTGCAGCCCAGAAGGCCAATGGCAGCCTGGGCAGCATCCAAAGATGCATGACCAGCAGGTCAAGAGAGATGAGTCTGCCCTTCTGCTCTGGGGAGACCTCAGCTGGAGTGCTGTGTCCAGCTCTGGGACCCCCAGTACAAGGACATGGACCTGTTGGAGAAGGTCCAGAGGAGGCCACAAAGATGACCAGAGGGCTGGAAAACCTCTGCTGTGGGGGCAGGCTGAGAAAGTTGGGGCTCTTCAGCCTGGAGAGGAGAAGGCTCCAGGGAGACCCTAGGACTGCATTTCAGTATCTGAAGGGGACCTACAGGAAGGTGGGAAGAGGCTGGTCAGAAGGGCCTGTGGGGATAGGATGAGGGGCAACAGTTTGAAACTGGAGCAGGGCAGATTCAGGTTGGACATCAGGAGGAAGCTCTGCACAATGAGGGTGGTGAGACACTGGAACAGGCTGCCCAGGGGTGTGGTTGAAGCCCCATTCCTGGTAACATTCAAGATCAGCCTTGATGGTAACCTGGGCAGCCTGATCCAGTTGGAAGTGGCCCTGCTGAGTGCAGTGGGGTTGGGACAAGATGACCTTGGAGGGTTCTTTCCAACCCAATGCATCCTGTGAATCACCCAGGAGGTGCCATGAGTGCCCTCTCCCCAGTTTATGCTCTGCCATGGCTTTTAAGCCTTGCACAAGGTGACCAGAGGAAGGAAACTCTGCAGAACGAGTCTGGAGTCCAACCTGTCACCAGTCAACTTTGCTAATCCACCAGCCACAGCCAGAACTGCCCCTTGAGAGCTGCAGAGCTGAGAGACTTCCCCCAAGATGACAACTCTGCAAACAACTCAGCTGTCAGCCTGACAAGTCTGAGAACAAACTCCACAAGTCAAACATTTGGACACATACTTCAGCCCCACAGGAAAAAAACCTCTTGCCATTATCTTGCAGCCAGCACTTGGCACGTTTGCTGGCAACTTCTCTTCAGGCCCAGGCTGACCTCCTCAAGAGGAACAGAAATGAAGACAGAAAGCAGCTGTGTCCAAGCTTGCTTTCTTCCCAGCTAGTGGTGCTCCACCAGGCACTGTCAAGTCATTAGCACTAATGGTTCAGAAGCTTAATGAGCTGCTTCCATCTCACTAAATGCCAAAAGGCTTCCTCCCTCCCTCCCTCCCTTCCCCAAGCTGTACCAGCAGGTTCACAAAGAGAAGGGCCCAAAGTTTTTCCACTCAAATGGTAGCAGGTTCTGTGTGCTGAGGAGTCAGCCAAAGATACCTTTGTTTCCATCCCATTTCCAGTGGCTTTCCCCCCATCCCCAGAACTCCAAAGGCTCAAGCTTCACAAAGAGCATCACAAACCCCCCCATATCCCCTGTGTTACCATACCTGCAGCAGGTCCTCACTGAGCACCTCTGTTTTCTCAGCCCTAAGGGAGGAAAACAAGGTCATTGTCAGGTTAATGAGCAGGTTCAGGGGCAAGGATTGCTACAATGCTTTCAACAAAACCTGTTTGGTTTCCAGTTCCAGTCCCAGCAGCAGCAGGACACACACTCAAACCTTCACAGGCCCAACCCCACACCTTGCTCCAGTCCCATTTTGCACATCAACCTTGAGTTGGTTGATGTTGATACAGGGCTGAGTGGGGTTGACTCATAGCTAGAAGGCTGCTGCAGCTTCCCTTTGCTGCATGTATAAACCAGAGGACAGATAAATTTAGTTCCCCTGTGATCTCTCCTACTTGGCTGCTCACTGCTACTACACCTCTCTTGCCACAGAGGACTTGGCCCTCCTCCAGTACTCTGCTTTCCTGTCCAAAGGGTTCACCGTGCTGCTGTTCGAGTTCCTCATCTACTGCATGGGCTTCCTTCTGATCCTGCAGGCTGGTTAATGCCTCACCACAAGGCTGCTCATGCACAGAAAGGTCATTTTCATAGAATCCTACAATGGCTTGGGGTGGAAGGGACCTTAAACACCAACCAGCTCCAACCCCCCGTGCCATGGGCAGGGACACCTCCCACTACACCAGATTGCTCTGGCCTTGTACCTGGCCTTGAACACCTCCAGGGAGGGGGCAGCCACAACCTCCCTGGGCAACCTGCTCAGGGCCTCACCACCCTCACTGTAAAGAATTTCTTGCTCATCTCCAGTCTCATTCTCCCCTCTTCCAGCTCAGAGCCACTGCCCCTCATCCTGTCACTCCAAGCCCTTGTCGAAAGCCCCTCCTCAGCTTTCCTGTAGTCTCCTTTTTCTTCACCAGCTTACCAGAGCTCCAGCAGCTGACCTGCCAGTGGACTCTGGCCTTCCAGGGTAACTTGGGAAAGCAGTAGTGCCACACACACAGTGCACAGGGATTAGCTGTGTGCAAGAGACTGGCAACAGCAATGGGAGAGCAGCTGCCTTACTCCACCTTCCCACAGCCCCAGGTCTCAGCTTCCTTCTTGTGCCTAGAAATGTGGTTTAGAGAAAAAGCAGCTGACTTCTGCATCTCCACCACACAGCTGAAGCTCAGCCTGATTCCCCTGTGGATCTCTCTGGCCCTCAGCTTGGCTCAGGGTAAGAGAAAGATCAGAGGAAGGCGTTTCAGGAGTTCATTCACCCTGGATGCTGACACACAAGCACTGAGCTGACAGCGAACAGGCACAGTGAAGATCTGACACACCAGAGGAGAACACACAACCTCAACCTGGCCAGAACACACAACCTCAACCTGAGCAGGAGACTCAGGTAAGAGTCACCTCAAGTGCTGCAACTCAAAATGACTTCTAAGAACATTTAGAATAGAATACATAGAATACATAGAATAAACCAGGTTGGAAGAGACCTTCAAGATCATCGCGTCCAACCCATCAACCAATCCAACACCACCCAAACATCTAACCCACAGCACCAAGCACCCTGTCAAGTCTTCTCCTAAAAACCTCCAGTGATGGCGACTCCACCACCTCCCCAGGCAGCCCATTCCAATGTGCAATCACTCTTTCTGTATAGAACTTTTTTCTAACATCTAGCCTGAATCTCCCCTGGCGCAGCCTGAGACTGTGTCCTCTTGTTCTGGTACTGCTTGCCTGGGAGAAGAGACCAACATCCGTCTGTCTACAACCTCCCTTCAGGTAGTTGTAGAGAGTAATAAGGTCACCCCTGAGTCTCCTCTTCTCCAGGCTAAGCAACCCCAGCTCCCTCAGCCTCTCCTCGTAGGGCTTATGTTCCAAACCCCTCACCAACTTTGTTGCTCTCCTCTGGACTCGTTCCAGCAAGTCAACATCCTTCCTAAACTGAGGGGCCCAGAACTGGACACAGTACTCGAGGTGCGGCCTAACCAGTGCAGTGTACAGGGGCAGAATGACCTCCCTGCTCCTGCTGGCCACACTCTTCCTGATGCAGGCCAGGATGCCATTGGCCCTCTTAGCTGCCTGGGCACACTGCAGGCTCATGTTCAGTCTACCGTCGACCAGCACCCCCAGGTCCCTCTCAGCCTGACTGCTCTCCAGCCACTCTGACCCCAGCCTGTAGCTCTGCATGGGGTTGCTGTGGCCAATGTTCAGAACCCGGCACTTGGATGTGTTAAATCTCATGCCGTTGGACTCTGCCCAACTGCCCAGCCTGTCGAGGTCCCTCTGCAGAGCCTCTCTACCCTCCAGCAGATCAACTCCTGCGCCCAGCTTGGTGTCATCAGCAAATTTACTGATGATGGACTCGATGCCCTCGTCCAGATCATCAATAAAGATGTTAAAGAGCATGGGGCCCAGCACTGATCCCTGGGGCACACCACTGGTGACTGGCTGCCAGCTGGATGTGGCACCATTCACCACCACTCTCTGGGCTCGGCCCTCCAGCCAGTTCCTAACCCATCGCAGTGTGCTCCCATCCAAGCCATGGGCTGACAGCTTGGCCAGGAGTTTGCTATGGGGAACGGTGTCAAAGGCCTTGCTGAGGTCCAGGTAGACTACATCCACAGGCCTCCCCACATCCACCAGGCAGTCACCTGATCATAGAAGGAGATCAGGTTGGTCAGGCAGAGTACTTGGAGCTGGCTACCTGCACATCATTAACCCACAGAGCTGCTGAGAATCACTGGGCACTGACTGGCAGCTCACAGAGCTATTCCCACCCAGCAGACAGAGGGCAACCAAACTGGTGAAGGATCAGGAGGACAGGTCTGGTGAGAAGCATATGAGGGACCTGGGGTTGTTCAGCCTGGAGAAGAGGAGGTTGAGGGGAGAGATCTCATTGCTCTCTGCAGCTCCCTAAAAGGAGGCTGGAACCAGGTGGGGGTTGGTCTCTGCTCCCAAGGAACAAGTGACAGGGTAACAGGATGTGGCCTGAAATGGTGCCAGAGGAGGTTTAGGTTGGACACGAGGAACAATTTCTTCCCCTTGAGGCTTGTCAAGGCCTGGCCCATGCTACCCATGGTGGTGGGCAAGCACCAAGGCTGGTGCTAAACCATGGCCCCCAGCACCACACCTCTGCCTCTTGGAAACACCTCCAGGGATGGGGACTCAACCACCTCCCCGGGCAGCCTGCTCCAGTCTTTGAGGACCCTTTCAGTGAGGAAGTTTCCTCTCATGTCCAACCTAATCCTCCTCTCCTCTCCTCCTATCACTTCTTCCTTGGAAGAAGATACCAACCCCCACCTGGCTCCAGCCTCCTTTCAGGGAGCAGTAGAGGGCCAGAAGGTCTCCCCTCAGCCTCCTCTCCTGTGCCAGCAGAAGTTTGTTGCCACGTGAGCTGCGGCTCCCCACAGACTGCGCCGCGATGCGAAGAGCAAACCTCTCTCTGCACCAAACTGGTTCATCAAGGACTTCCAAGTGACAGCTTGAAAATCCTGCTCTCCTCTTGTGGAGCCAGGGACATTCTGCCCCTGTCATCATCATCATCATCACCACTGGTGGCAGCAGGGCAGCGTCCTCAGGCCAGCGCTCATTTAGCAAAGGCACCAGCGATGATGTCAGGTTCGGAAGTGCAGGAGGGAAGACCTCACCCTTCCTGCAGGCCCACATTCCACCTTTAATAAGGAAGCCAAGAAAGGGCCACTCAATAATGATGGTTTGGCAGTGACCACAAGCATGGAGCAGCAACAGCAGCCGTATGACAGCAGCACAGCCCCAGCTCCTCAGCCAGAGGGGCAAAGCCGCAACCACCCATCCAAGGCAGCTCTGCTGGCCTCTCACAGGCACTAGTTCAGAGTCTGCATCTCACTGCAGCTTCATGGGCTGCTAATTCCTGCTGCTGAGCAACTACACAATGAGCAACTTTAGAGAATCCTACAACAGTTTGGGTTGGAAGGGGCCTTGAGGATCATCCAGTTCCAACCTCCTGCCACAGACAGGGACACCTTCCCCGAGGCCAGGCTGTGCAAGGCCTCTTGCAACCTTGTTTGGAAAGCTCCTGGGCTTGAAGCTTCCACAATTTCTCTGGGCAACCTGCTCCAGTGCCTCACCACCCTCCTGGGGAAGAAGTTTTTCCTAATGTCCAACCAAAATTCAGCTTCTTCCAGTCTGAAGCTCTTGCCTGTCATCCTTTGTCAGAAGCTCCTTGATGGCTCCAGTACCCAAAATCTTTCTCACTGTTACTTGAACCTCTGCTCTTATCACTTGCTAGGTCCTACTTGCTTCTTATCTAGTTGGAAAAATCCCTCTGGGATCAACATTAAGAACTGAATGGCAGATTTAGTTGCAGAGGGTGTTTCCTAAGGGCTTTACCCAGCCCAGCAGTGCTGGTAGCTGGCCTCCAGCCTGGAGACCCTCCACTGCAAGCTTCCCCCCGGAGATGCCACAAGAGCAGCCCAGCCCACAGGGAGGTTCTGAAGCCCAGGCTGCAGCAGCTCTGGCTGTTTACTTTCCCAGCAGCTAAACCCAACACAGTTCAGACAGTTCATTTCCCAGTTGCCAAAGGAGGTCCCTCCAAGCCATTACTAAGGAGGAAAGCATGCTGTGCTCTCTCAGCCCCTCCTGCATGCTGGGGGCCCCAAACCTACTGGTTTGTGACCGAGATATCTGTCCAGGATCCAGTGGCACGTGGCAGGGAAATGGGGACCTGCCCAGCCTGCAGCCTCTTGACACCTTCTACGTGAGAGGGGAAGGAGCAGCAGCCTGGGGACATTGGACTCTGTGCAGAGGGCTTGGCACCAGAGCCCAGCACAGGCTGTCCATGCTGCAATGGAAGAGAGCTGCACTGCTGGCAGCAGGCCACCAACAACAGGAACAGAGCTGCTCCCCCAGGAATGGAAGGATTCAGAGGACTGAAGGTGAAGTTACTCTGCTCCACGAGGCCTTTGCAAACAGTCCCTCTGCAGCCTTCTTGCAGCCCCCTTCAGGTACTGCCAGGCTGCCCTAAGGTCTGCCTGGAGCCTTCTCTTCTCCAGGCTGCACAACCCCAGCTCCCTCAGCCTGTCCTCGCAGCAGAGGTGCTCCAGCCCCCTGATCATCTTCATGGCCTCCTCTGGAGCCACTCCATCAGGTCTATGTCCTTCCTGTGTTGAGGACCCCAGGGCTGGATACAGCACTGCCAGGTGGGCTCTCCCCAGAGCAGAAGGGCAGAATCCCCTCTCTCCACCTGCTGGCCATGCTGCTTTTGATGCAGCCTACCCAAGAGCTTTGGGAGTATTTGGGAGGGCTATATTTTACTGTATTGTTTCAGTTGCTGCCATGTTAATTACAATGCTTTAGCTTGCTGTGACATTCTAAACATGCACTGCATGTGCCCCCAGTTGGCCTCCCCTCTCTTAAGTGCTTTCTGGTACTGTTCATTTTCTCTCCTTCCTTCCCTCCAGGAAGGTCCTTTGGCACAGCCCAGCCCAGCTGTAAGCAGGGTGGGGGCAGAACAGCTCTCACCCCACAGGTTTCAAACTGATCCCTTCACTTTTTCACTCCACAGCTCCTCCACACACTTCCAGCCACAAATCTGCTCTGTACAGCTGGGAAGAGCAGATGAGAATTCCTGAGATAAAAGTGTTTATCTCCCAGGAGGAAAGAATTTACATTTCCATGGATAAAATCAAGAGGCTCCATTAAACCAGCACCAGAGAAAGGGGGAAAAAAATGAAGTTTCATCTAAACAACATTGGAATCCTCTCCCAAGGAAGCGGTGAGCTCCCCTGTGTTGGGCAGTTTGAAGACTCAGCTTGATGGGGTGCTGGGCCAGCTCATTTCAACTCCACTATCACCTAGAAAGCTTGGACAAGATGGTCCTTGGGGGGTCCCTTCCAACCTGAGATTTTGTGAGGTCACACTGGCCTCACAGCAGGGTCCTGGCCACCACCAGAGCATCAGTTCCAACCCAGGGGCTGATCCCCAGAACAGGTCAAAGCTACCAACCCAGGGGAAATTCCCACTGTGAAAGTCTAGCAAGGAAGGAGAGCAAACCTGCCACGAAGAGCCATAAAAACTTGGCCATTGAGAACAGGAGGAGTGACTCAGTGCCAGTGGCCAAGTGGAAACAGAAACCTTGAGTCAGAGGCTGAGGATGGGAGGTGGGGCTGCAGGGAGGTGATGCCGTGGAGGGCAGCTCGCTCTGTGACAACACAGCTCTGCATTCCTCAGCCCTGGAAAGAGCCCGGTGGAACTGAGGAGACATCCATCCAAAGCATGAGACAAAAGGGGAGCTCTGCCTTCCCTGCTGGGCCATCTTCCCTGACAAAGGGTTGGTTTGTTAGCAGGAGGACCCAGCTTAGCTCTGCGGGCCAGCTCACACTGAGAGCACCTTCTGCGGCGGGCGCGGGGCTGGCAGCACATCCTGCCAGCTCTCCACATACAATAGGCAGGGTTTGCTGCCAGGAAAAATGGAAGAATCAGCAGCTCCGTTCCAAAACAAGGAATCCAGCATTAGAGGACAATTTCCCCTCTAAAAGGTTTGTTTTTTAACATTCACCAAGACAGACTCCATGGTTTCAGGTGTTGCAGGGCTTCCAGCTTAGCTCGGACATTGTGCTGAGTTCCAGGAGCACGTTTCCCTCTTCAGCACAATCTGTTCATGACCCATGGCAAAGAACTTGAAACCTACAGGAAAATTTCATTCAGGAGAAAGGCTTGAAGCAGCTGAACAAGACCAGAGACAACTTCAGTGATGCCTTTTCAGTATGGATGCAGGAGAAGCGACTGCTGGGTGCCAGTAGCTGGACACTTCACCGACCGCTGCAGCGCCTGAACGTCCTGTTTGTGGCACTATCCTCCTTGGGTTTGACCTCAAGGAAGCAAGGTGATAGCATCATAGAATGGTTTGGGTTGGAAGGGACCTCATCTATCTAGTCCAAGCCCAATGCACTCAGCAGGAACATCCCCCACGAGAGCAGGTTGCTCAGAGCCTTGTCCAGCCTGACCTTGAGTACCTCCAGGGATGGGGCCTCAACCACCTCCCTGGGCAGCCTGTTGCAGTGTTCCAGCACCCTCATGGTGCAGGACTTGTTCCCAGCATCCAATCTAAATCTGCTCTGCTCTCATTTCAAACCGTTGCCCCTCCTGCTGTCCCTGCAGGCCTTTGCAAACAGTCCCTCTGCAGCTTTCTTGTAGCCCCCTTCAGGTACTGGCAGGCTGCCCTAAGTTCTCCCTGAAGCCTTCTCTTCTCCAGGCTGCACACCCCCAGCTCCCTCAGCCTGTCCGATTGATGCAGGGAACCTCTTGATTTCCAGCTGAGAAGAACACAATGAGGTTTGCCCTGCCCCTTCTCCTGCCAGCTAGAGTTTCCAACAGGGGTTTTACCACACACATTTCCCCCTCCCCCTATCCCACCCAGGCTCCACATCTCTCTACACTTCTCAGAACCCAGGATCTTTAAAATATCAAAGGATTCTGGCATGTGACTGTAAAGCAAAAGCTCCTCCAACTGTGGCTTTCATGACCACCCATAGAAAAGGTCACTTTGCAAACCCACTTTACTCCAAAGGATTTATTTAGCTTCCTCTGGCAGCCTGGGGCATCCTCTCAGCTTTGTGGATATGCTGTAGGAGTTGGGTTTCACCTGCACAGCACTTTGAAGACAAGCCAGAGCAGAAATGTGTTTGAACAAGTACAACTTCTCCCCACAGAAACCAAGTTCATGATGTCACACAAGCCCCAAGTGAATCCCAGTTTGAGTCCCCAGCATTCACACCGCAAGGGATCCTCGGTGCGGCTGGAGGTTTGCCAAAGGAGCTCCAACAGCCTGTGAGCTTCTAAACATCTTACAAATCACTTCAGGATGACTGGCAGGTGATAGCCACCATTTTTAGTACCTCCTTAGTATTTATGGGGCACCACTCACCAAGCAGACTTCAACCTTGCTGACTGTTTCTCACCCAAATGAACGACAGAAACTTCTGCACAAGTACTGAAGTGGCTCTCATCGTCAGCCTGGTGGTGCTTCCGTAGCAGAAATCACCCCCAAAGGCTGCTGTTTTGGAGGAGACAAGCCAACAGCTCATTTCCTAAGGAAGGGCCTCGGTGCAGAACCACTCTTCATACCAAGGAGAGGCTCAAGTCACTGATTTTAACCCATGCAGTTCCTGCAGCTTCTAACCACAGAATGGGGGGGGTTGGAAGGGACCCCTGGAGATCACCCAGTCCAATCCCCCTGCTCAAGCAGGGCACCCACAGAAGCCTGCCCAGGATCACAATGGCCAGGTGGGGTTGGAATCTCTCCAGAGGAGACTCCCACAACCTCTCTGGGCAGCCTGCTCCAGAGCTCCAGCACCCTCACACCAAAGAATTTTTTCCTCCTCTTGAGATGCAACCTCCTGGTCTGACCCTATTCTCCCACCCTCCAGCCTTTAGCTCTTGCTGAGCATTGATCAGATCCCCTCTCAGGCTGCTCTTCTCCAGGCTCAGCAGCCCCAGGGCTCTCAGCCTTTCCTCCTCACAGAGATACTCCAGGCTCCTCAGGATCTTTGCGGTCTCCTCTGGACTCTCTCCAGCAGTTCCTTGCCCTTCTTGAGCTGGGGAGCCCAGAATGGGACCCAGGACTCCAGCAGTGGCTTCAGCAGGGCAGAGTAGGAGGAGAACCTCCCTTGCTTTGCTAGTCATACTCTTCTTCATGTACCCCCTGACACCACTGGGGTGATCCTTTAGAAGTGCTTTGAAAAATGGTGCATCACCCCCAAGGCATCAAAACCTGTCATTAATCAAGATGTGCATCTTCAGAGGGCCAGGAGCTGCAAAACCACCATCCAGGCCTCCCTTAATGAAGATTTCTGCTCCTTTCGTCCTCCTTCTTAATTTCCTCTGTTGGGTTTCTCCATCAGACTTTGGTTGCTCAATCTAAAGGCTGCAGCTTTGATGTCCTCTATCTCAGCCATCCACTACTGAAGCCTGAAGCCTGCCTGCCCTAATTAAAGGCAGAGCTTCAGGGAGATAATCATCTTGGAAAGCAAGCAGGCTGCGGCTCTGAGCGCAGGGAACCCCAGGACAAACTGCTCACATCAGGGGAGCTGAAATTCCTTCCTAAGTGAAATGGATCCCAGGCTTCTCTCCCAGGCCAGGCAGTAAATTTAGCCATTTAGAACAACCCTGGCTGGAGCCAAATCCTATTTTAGGGCCACTCCTGGAGGAGCAGTCGCTGCAGCGAGGCCCTGCAGAGCCCCAACCCCTCTGGGTAAAGCAGGAGGTTGGATTTAGCACAGCTCACAGGATCCCAGAATGCTAGGGACTGGAAGAGACCTCTGGAGACAGAGTCCAACCCCCTGCCAAGCCAGGGTCACCTACAGAAGGCCACACAGGAACATGTCCAGGTGGGTTTGGAGTGTCTCCAGAGATGGGAGACTCCACCACCACCTCTCTGGGCAGCCTGCTCCAGGGCTGCAGCACCCTTAAGTTACCTCCTTCTGTTTAAGTGGAACTTCTGATGTTTCAGTTTGTGCCCATTGCCCCTTGTCCTGCACTGGGCACCACTGAACACAGCCTGGTCCCATCCTCCTGCCACCCACCCTTGAAGTACTGATCAGCACTGATGAGATTCCCCCCTCAGGCTGCTCTTTTCCAGCCCAAATTCTCTCAACCTTTCCTCCTCACAGAAATGTTCCAGTCCCCTCAGCACCTTTGCAGCCCCTTCCTGTACCCTCTCCAGCAAGTCCCTGCCCTTCTTGAGCTGGGGAGCTCAGAACTGGACCCAGAACTCCAGCCTGCTCAGGTCTCCCTGCATGCCATCCTGTCCTTCAGCCTTTTCAACCTCACCACTCAGCCTGGTATCATCTGCACGCTTGCTGCTGAATGGCTTAGGATGGAAAGGACCTTAGCGATCACCTGCTCCACCCCCCCTGCCATCAGAGGTCTACACCTTATTTACACCCAAACTTCTCTGCTCACACAAGGTCCATCCCCCTCTCCAAGCAAGCAACAAGCATTTCCTTATGGAGAGTAACTCCCTCTAAAATTAGCTGGGTATAATTTGGATGGCAGGGCCAAGAGCAGGAAGCAACACAAGCAATGACTGAATTCACCATTCCTTACTCTCAGGTGCAGTTTTACAACTCCTCCATGCCAACACAAACTTGGCTGATGCCAGGATGGGAATTCTCCCAGCCCAAGCAGCACTTGCAGCCAGAGTCACACCAGGGCTGGAGATCTAGTTGAAAATTAACCTGGGCCAAGCAGCAGCAATAAATCAGCCTGTGGCCACCTCCCTTCCCCAGGCTGGCTCTGCAGAGCTGCTCACTTTGTCCCTTCACAGCAGCCTGAACTCGCGCCAGCCAGAGTCACCACCAAACCCCCCCCCTCACAAGGAGCAAATGTTGGATTCTTCCCTATAACCTTCTAGGAGTCCTGTCTGGAGCAGTGCCCTTCTCTGAACTTCAGGTGCAGGTCCTGACATCCCTTCCCTGCACCTGTAGCTTCCACAGGCAACTCAGACTGGAATTACATCCAAGTAGAGAAATTAGTGCTTTCCAGTTGTCCCAGTGCCCTCCCTGGGCCACCCCATGGCTGCAGCATCCTGTGGGCAGGGGAGCTGGCAGCAGCATGGGCTAGGCAGGGAGAGGGGAAATCTGTCCCTTTTAGCCACCAGCAGCTACTTCAAACCAGCTGAAGCTGATCATGAAACTGCACCCTGGGGCCAACATTTCACCAACACTCAGGTGACAGCTGGCAGAGCTGCTGCTAAGAGCTGCTGTGCCCTCCCTCCTCCCACCCTTGGCTTCTGCCATCTCCCTTTGCCTGCCACAAGCATCTCCAGCAGTCAGCAGCTCAAAGGACTCACCAGAACTAACCCAACTAGAACTAGCCCAACTGGAAGAAACACCACTTCCAGTCAGTTTAAGCTCAGTGTTGAGGTGAGACCTGAAAGCAGAAGGACAGGGTGGGAACTCATGGAAGGGCAGCTGGGGAGTCAAGGCTTGGCAGCAGAAAGGGCTCTGCTGCAGGGTGTGATGCAGTTTGAAGACCCTGAGCACAGCTGATGGTCCTGGGGAAGAAAACAGCTCATGAGTTTTGTACACATGGGTTTGGCAGCTTCTCCCTTCAGAGCAGAGCCAGTCCCCTTGCCCAGCCACCTGCTGGCATGAGAACTCCTTCACATTTAGAATAGAACAGAATTAACCAGGTTGGAAAAGACCTTTGAGACCAGGCTTGACGAAGCCTTGAGCAGTTGAGTCTAATTGAGAGGTGTCCCTGCCCATGGTGGAGAAGTTAAGAGTGGCTGATCCCTGAGGCCCCTTCCAACCTGAGCCACTCCAGGCTTGTGAAGTCCTGCAGTGTCAATCCCTGGGAAAGACTCCAAGGAGCAGCAGTGCCTTTTGCAAAGACAAAGCTTTGATGGAGCAGACATGTCTGAAGGGGAAGAGTCTGAAATACAGCAAGGAGCAAAATACACTCAGCTGCTAAAAAAGCTAAATCCTGGGCAGCTCTCTGCAGCTTTCTGACTTTTTTTTTCCCCTTGGCACTTTGGCAGCTGTGGCAGCTACGTGTTGCCTTGGGTCACAAAACCTCCAGCCCAGAAATGAACATTTTAGCAAAAGTGATGCTGGCCTCCATTTAATCCACTGGCCAGACAGTTGCCTATTTTAAGTTTGGGGGATTCACAAAGCTGGCAAGAGAAACAGCCTCTGAGAAGGAACCAAACTGCATCAAGGCAAGAAGCAAAAGGAGGAAACACAGAAAAGGCAGAACAATGAAGTAGGAATAGAAAGTAGGAGTTGAAAAGGAGTTGGAAGCTTTGAAATAACTCAGGGAAAACTCTTTTTTGGCTTTTAATTTCATGGGACTTCAAGTTACCTTAAACTGACTGGAATGAATCCACTTTAATTTAAGGGAATGCAGGGACCTGAAACTACCTAAAACTGACCAGAATTAATTCCCTTTAATTTAAGGGAATGCAGGGACCTGAAGCTACCTAAAACTGACTGGAATTAATTCCCTTTAATTTCATGGAATGCAAGGACCTGAAGCTACCTAAAACTGGCCAGAATTAATTCCCCTTTAATCTCATGGAATTCAGGGACCTGAAGCTCTCCAAAAACTGACTGGAATTAATTCCCTTTAATTTAAGGGAAATTAGGGACCTGGAGATGTTTAAGACTGACTGGAATTAATTCCCTTTAATTTCATGGAATGCAGGGACCTGAAGCTACCTAAAACTGACCAGAATTAATTCCCTTTAAGGGAAATTAGGGACCTGGAGATGTTTAAAACTGACCAGAATGAATTCCCTTTAATTTCATGGAATTCAAGGACCTGAAGCTACCTAAAACAGACCAGAATTAATTCCCTTTAAGGGAAATTAGGGACCTGGAGATGTTTAAAACTGACCAGAATGAATTCCCTTTAATTTCATGGAATTCAAGGACCTGAAGCTACCTAAAACAGACCAGAATTAATTCCCTTTAAGGGAAATTAGGGACCTGGAGATGTTTAAGACTGACTGGAATTAATTCCCCTTAATTTCATGGAATGCAGGGACCTGAAGCTCTCCAAAACACGCCCAACAGGCCAGTGCCAGCCCAGGGATTATCCTCGGTGCCTGCCGTTTCCCAGTGAAGCCTTTGCACTGATTTTCTGATCGGCCCCTGATTAACAATTAACGGCTGGAGCCTTTATTGTGTTTCAGCAAGGGGACAGGGAGTTTGTCAGCCGGGTCAGACAATGAGCCGGCAACTGAGAGGAGGACTCCAATTACCGGGCTGCGAGGCCCTGCAGACAGCGCCGTGTTTGGGCGTTGCTTAGAGACAAGGTACACAGGAGCAGGGCACTGCCTGCGAGCCGCAGCCCTGCGCCGCCGCTGCCCTGCCCGGGGCTGCGCACCCCGCTGCAGCCCTGCGTCGCCGCTGCCCTGCCCGGGGCTGCGCACCCCGCTGCCCACCGCCCCAGCGGCACACTCGGCGCCGCTGCCCTGCCCGGGGCTGCGCACCCCGCTGCCCTGCGCCGCCGCTGCCCTGCCCGGGGCTGCGCACCCCGCTGCCGCTCTGCGCCGCCGCTGCCCTGCCCGGGACTGCGCACCCCGCTGCCGCTCTGCGCCGCCGCTGCCCTGCCCGGGACTGCGCACCCCGCTGCCGCTCTGCGCCGCCGCTGCCCTGCCCGGGGCTGCGCACCCCGCTGCAGCCCTGCGCCGCCGCTGCCCTGCCCGGGGCTGCGCACCCCGCTGCCGCCCTGCGCCGCCGCTGCCCTGCCCGGGGCTGCGCACCCCGCTGCCCGCCGCCCCAGCGGCACACTCGGCTCTCCCGCTAGAGAGGAGCCCGCGACTCGGTCCGAGCGGGCTCTAGTAAGCCGCAGTGCGCTTCACCAGGCTCTCGCAGCTGCTGCTACCAAAGCAGGATTACCGGAGCCTGCTGTTCCTAGCCCAAACCCCAGCGCTCAGGACACTTAAGCCGCGTGGGAAATCGGCTTACGGCGAGGCAGAGCGGGAATGGGTCAGCTGCAGGCAGGAGCTGCAAGCCTCCAGCCTGCCTGTGTCTGGTGAAAACCTTCGCTGTCTTGGGTCACACAGAAAGCACAACTTTTACCCGGGCAGGGGCAACGTTTCCTATGGATTGCCTGATAATTAAGACCTAACAAAGCCAAGGGCTGAGTCTTGTACTTGGGTCCCGAGCACCCCACCAATAGAATAGAATTAACCAGGTTGGAAAAGACCTTTGAGATCATCAAGTCCAACCTATCACCGAGCACCATCTAATCAACTAAACCATGGCACCAAGCACCCCATCCAGCCTCTTCCTAAACACCTCCTGGGATGGGGACTCCACCACCTCCCTGGGCAGCACATTCCAATGGCCAATCTCTCTTTCTATGAAGAATTTCTTCCTAACACCCAGCCTGAACCTCCCCTGGCACAGCTTGAGACTGTGTCCTCTTGTTCTGGTGCTGCTTGCCTGGGAGAAGAGACCAACCCCCACCTGGCTAAAACCTCCCTTCAGGGAGTTGTAGACAGCAAGAAGGTCTCCCCTGAGCCTCCTCTTCTCCAGGCTAAGCAACCCCAGCTCCCTCAGCCTCTCCTCACAGGGCTGTGCTCCAGACCCCTCCCCAGCTTTGTTGCCCTTCTCTGGACACCTTCCAGCACCTCAACATCTTTCCTAAACTGAGGGGCCCAGAACTGGGCACAGGACTCAAGGTGTGGCCTGCTCCAGGCTTGGGGCAAAGTGGCTGGAACTGCCCAGTGGAGAAGGACCTGGGGGTGCTTGCTGACATCAGCTGAAGATGAGCCATGGTGTGTCCAAGAAGGCCACCAGCATCCTGGCCTGGATCTCCACTGATGTGGCCTGCAGGAGCAGGGCAGGGGCAGGAGCAGGGGTAAGGCAACACCTCAAGTCCTGGGGTTCAGTTTTGGGCCCCTCACTCCAAGAAGGACATTGAGAAGCTGGAGCAGGGCCAGAGAAAGACAACAAAGCTGGTGAAGGGTCACCAGGTCACCTAAAACCGATTCAGGGATTCTGCACTTTTCTTCCTTGCAAGATCCCCTGGCTCCTCTGCAGTCACTCCAGGATGTTGCTGTCATTTTGCAATGCAATTAACTCCACCAGAAAACAAGCTGGGTCAAAAGAGCTCCACCTCACTAAGGAGAAGAACTTGTGACCTCACCCAGCTGGCGTCGTTCTGAAAGGTCCTTTCCTGTTGAGACAGCAGGATGGGCCAAGCAGAAGATGCACAACTCCTCCTCATCTGGAGAAGAGCAGCCTGGGGGGGGGAATCTCCTCAGTGCTTCAAGGGTGGGTGGCAGGAGGATGGAACCAGGCTTTTGTCAGTGGCCCCCAGTGCCAGGACAAGGGGCAATGGGCACACAGTGGAACAGAAAGTTCTTCCCAGAGAGAGTTGTTGGCTATTGGAATGGGCTGCCCAGGGAGGTGGTGGAGTCACCTTCCTTGGGGGTGTTCAAGAGGGGATTGGATGTGGCACTTGGTGCCATGGTCTAGCAGTCATGAGGTGTTGGGTGACAGGTTGGACTTGATGATCCTTGAGGTCGCTTCCAACCTGACTGATTCTATGATCAGAGGTTCCACCTGAAGATGAGGAGGAACTTCTGTAATTTAAGGGTGATGGAGCCCTGAAGCAGGCTGCCCAGAGGGGTGATGGAGTCTCATCTCTAGAGACATTCCAAACTCATCTGGACATGCTGCTGTGTGACCTTCTCTAGGTGACCCTGCCTTGGCAGTGGGGGTGGTTGACTCTTCACCATTCTGTGAGCTCTTCTGACAGGCTTTCAGCAGCAGTGGAGCAGCAGTCACAAGCTCCAAGCTGGCAAGGCTATTTAGTTGCCAAGGAATACATTTTAACCAAAATGTTCTAATTCAGTCAACAAAGCAGAAAAAGGATACTCCAAAGTTCCCTCTTTCTGTCTTGTCTAGACAGCAAGTGCCGCTTCAAACCTGGCTGGCTCGGCGAGGATCAAATTTAACCCTGCTGGCACGGCTGGCTTGTCACCCTGTAACAATGAAGCAGCCCTGGCAAAAGGAGGTAATCAAGCACCACAATCAACCAACCTCACCTGAGCTGTGACCACCAGCTGCTGGGAGGCTCTGGGGTCTGAATCCCACCCCCCCTCCCTTCCATTTGCACAGCTATCAGAATGGAGCTGTGCCATGGCAAAGGGGGGACAGCTCACTGCTGTCTTCTGGAGGACCTGACACAGTGGGCTGAAGGTTCTCCTAAACCCCCCCAAATATGGAGCTGCTTCTTTTACAGGAGAAAAACCTTTCCCCCTGCAGACTGTGAACTGCACTAGGAAACATTCCTAACACATTAAGGCAGTTTCCAGTTAACCACAGCCTAGGAAGATCCCCTGCTTGGCATGTCAGCATTTGCTGATACAATTACCTCTGAAGAATGGTTCTGGTCACAGATCCATTATCAGAACCTAAAAATACCATGGAACTATCTCAGAAATAATTTGCTTTCAGAAATTCCAAGTCTCACATTACAGCATCAGGTTGAAACAGCTCATTACATCACTTCTACCTATTTCAGCTGACTGAATCATGACTATTTTAGGACTGTGACTCTGGGCATCATCTGGTATTAAAATGATTTGCACTAAAGACCCACCACCAGATCCAGATAGAACCAAGGAATCCCAGAAGGCTAATACCAACACAGGAACCACATGGACCTGATGGAGTGGGTCCAGAGGAGGCTACAAGGATGATCAGGGGGTTGGAGCACCTCTGCTAGGAGGACAGGCTGAGGGAGCTGGGGTTGTGCAGCCTGGAGGAGGCTCCAGGCAGACCTGGGGGCTACAAGAAGGCTGCAGAGGGACTGTTTGCAAAGGCCTGCAGCGACAGCAGGAGGGGCAATGGTTTGAAATGAGAGCAGAGCAGATTGAGATTGGATGTGAGGAACAAGTTCTGCACCATGAGGGTGCTGGAGCACTGCAACAGGCTGCCCAGGGAGGGCACTGAGGCCCCTTCCCTGGAGATCTTTGAGGTCAGGCGTGAAGGCAGCTCTGAGCAACCTGCTGGAGTGGAGGATGTCCTTTGGAAGTCCCTTTTCAACCCAAGTCAGTCTATGATTCTGTGGTTACTCTGTTCACAGCAGTAAGTATCAGGAGAGCTGGGCTCCATCTCCAGGGTGTTGGTGTGCAGCTGTCACTACAGCACACCCAAGGATATTTTTACCTTCACTGTTCAGATACCAAACCCTCCTGGATGAACCAAGCAGCCCAGGGCAGTATCTCCTTTCCCACTCTGCTTCCCTGTGGTGTTTCACAGGTCTGGCTCCAGCTACCTGCTGCGACAAGCACAGTGTGTCAGGTCTGGCACAATCACTCTGGCTGCCCCAGACACTTTAAAACCTTGTGAAGCCACCTGAGAAACCTCTGCACAGAAAAGTGACACTTGATTTATCACTGAAGCTTGAGAAGGGCAGATTGAGACTGGAGATTAGGAAGAAATTCTTTGCAGTGAGGCTGGGGAGACATTGGAGCAGGTTCCCCAGGGAGGCTGTGGATGGTCCCTCCCTGAGGGTGTTCAGGGCCAGGCTGTATGAGGCCTTGAGCAACCTGGGCAGGAGGTTGGAACTGGGTGGTCTTTGAGGTCCCTTCCAAGCCAAGCCATTCTGTGATTTTATGATCTTAAGGCTTGTGCTCTCCTGAGGCAGCTGCTCCCCCAGGCCCAGCTGCACAGTCCTGACCCTCCCCAACAAAACAAGCAGCTGAAGCTGCTCCAGCAGCTCCTCTGCTCTGTGTCTGTCTATGCTGAGTATTTTATCACTCTCCTGACCTGTTTGAGCAGCAACAGCATGATGAACAAAGCCAGAGGAGACAAGGACACCAATGCAAGAGGCTTAATGGATATCTCCCAGTTCCCTGACTTTGGGATCTTTTAGTTTCTCTTCCTGCAACAAAACATCCCAAGTATTTCATGCTCTGCCCACTCAGCAGCTGGCACACAAGTCCTACTGCCCAGTTCTACAATCCCTTGTTTCTTCTGACCAACAGGCTTCAGCTGGTTCTCTACTGGAGAGCACATTTGTGAAGGTGTCCTCAAGTCACCAACATTTCAGCACAACTAAAGCCAAGTCCTTCTCCACATCCAGTGTGTGGAGAGGAGTTTGAAAAGCATCTTCTGCATGCACCAAGGGAAGCAAGAAGACTGAAGCTTCTTCACCCACTGCTCAGGAAAATCACAGAATCACAGAGCAGAAGGGGTGGGAAGGGACCACCAGAGATCATCCAGTCCAACCCCCCCTGCCCCAGCAGCATCACCCAGGGCAGGTCACACAGGATACATCCAGGTGGGTTTGGAAAGTGTCCACAGAAGGAGACTCCACAACCTCTCTGGGCAGCCTGCTCCAGGGCTCCAGCACCCTCACAATGAGAAGCCTTTTGCTTCTGTTCACATGGAAGGAACCTCCTCTGCTCCAGCCTGCACCCATTGACCCTTGTCCTGTCACTGCACATCACTGAGCAGAGCCTGGCTCCATCCTCCCAACACTGCCCTGCACATCTTTATACCCATGAGTGAGGACACCCCTCAGGCTCCTCTGCTCCAAGCTAAAGAGCCCCAGCTCCCTCAGAATGTCCTCACAAGGGAGATGTTCCACTGCCTTCAGCATCTCTGTGGCTCTGTGCTGGACTCTCTCAAGCAGTTCCCTGAGATCCTTCCTGAACTGAGGTGCCCAGAAGTGGACACAATATTCCAGATGTGGCCTCACCAAGGCAGAGTAGAGCTGCAGGAGACCCTCTCCTGCCCTACTCACCACAGCCCTTCTAATCCACCCCAGGCTGCCATTGGCCTTCTTGGCCACAAGAGCACATTGCTGATGGATCTCTTCAGATGGAAAAGACAAGGGGTGATGGGGACAAGTTACTGCTGGGGAGATTCCGAGTGGACTCCAGAAGAAAATGTTTCCCCATGAGAAGAGTTGGGCATTGGAATCATCTCCCAGGGGAAGCAGTGGAGTCTTACGTTGGTCAGTTTGAAGACTCAACTTGACAGGGTGCTGGGCCAGCTCATTTCAGCTCCACCATCACCTAGAAAGGTTGGACCAGAGGATCCTTGGGGTCCCTTCCAACCTGGCATTCTGGGGTTCTGTGTGGTGCAGCTGTTTCAGTGGAGCTCTGCTAACTAGCTGGAGGTGACCCTGCTGACTGCAGGGGTGTGGACAAAGCGACCTTTGAGGGTCCCTTCCAACCTGATGCAACCTGTGAATCAGCACAGGGTGGTGCTGTCAGACACTGACATGGAGAATCACTTCTGGCTTGGGAAACTCCTGAGACAGACACTGCTGGTGGCCATGAGGACATGTGTGGGAAACACCACAGGACATCTGAGCCTCCCACCCCTCCCATGTCATCTGCTTGTGGCCACTGGGCAAGGCAGGCAAGGCCAAGCCACGTCGTTCCCAGGTTTTCATGTGGTCTGGAATCAGATCACAAGCAATGAGGCTCTTGAAGCTGAGGGCTGAGCAAATACTTACTCATCAATTCCCAAGCTGTTGCAGCCCTCACAGGAGCACCACTGCACCTTGCTCTAGCAGCTGGCTTTCTAGAGAGCATCATACTGCCATGTGAGCACAGCAATGCACACCTCCAGCAACTGCTTACTTCTCATTGAAACCACGATGCAAGCTCTGCAAACTTGCTAATCTTAAGGGGTTTTTTAACAACTTGGACATTAAACAAACACAAAATCATCTTCTTGAAGGGCTTAGGGGTGCTGGGGAGTTCAAATTGGTGCATGAGCTAGCACTGAGTGCTGTCAGCCCAGGGCTGGCCCTGTCCTGGGCTGACCCCCAGCAGCATGGGCAGGGAGGGGATTCTGCCCCTCTGCTGAGACCCCCCCTTGCAGTGCTGGGGCCAGCTCTGAGGTCCTGCTGGACAGGGGCCAGAGGAGGCCACAAAACCAATCAGATCCCCAAGCTGCAGAAGGCCCTGCACTGTGTCAGCCTTCCCCAAAAGGCACAGGAAAGAGATGTGCAGAGCCCAGAGCCTTTGCTGATGCTGCTGAAGCTGAGAGGCAGTGTCAAAGGGGTGCCTGCTGGCTCTTTGTTTGCTTGGATCTTGGAAAAAACACTGCATGGAACCATGGAGAAGAGTCATAAAGGGTGGAAAACACCTATAAAACCCTGGAGTCCAACCCTTACCCAGCACTGCCAGGTCACCATGAAACCATGGCCCTCAGCACTACATCTCCATGGCTTTGAAACCCCTCCAGGGATGGGATCTCCACCACTGCCTTGGGCAGCCTGGGCCAGGCCTTAGCAACTCTTTCAGTGAAGAAATTGTACCTCATGTCCAACCTAAACCACCCCTGGGGCAACTTGAGACCATTTCTTCTTGTCCTATCACTTGTTCCTTTGAAGAAGAGACCAACTCCATCTGAATCCATCCTCCTTTCAGGGACTTGTAGAGAGCCGGAAGGTCTCCCCTCACCAGCCTCCAGGCTGAACACCCCCAGTTCCCTCAGCTTCTCCTCACCAGCCCTGTTCTCCAGACCCTTCACCAGCTTTGCTGCCCTTCTCTGGCCCCACTGCAGCCTCTCATTGTCCTTCTTGGAGCATTCTGCACTTCTTCGCCGCCCATCCAGCAGCGCCGAGGTGGCCAGGAGTTAATGACCAGTTTAGGCTGCTGCAGATGCCAGCTCCAGTCAATACAAAGCTCCTGTGCCAAGCTCCTGACACAGATGTTTGGATAACTCCTTCCCCCAGCCAGCAGCATCCCAGGACTCGCAGGCATTTGATTTCCCTCCGTCCCTGACAGCTCCACGGAGCCCCAAAGCCTGCCCAGGCAAACAGAGCTCTTCCCAATTCAGTCTGCTTAGGCTTTCCCAACCTGCCATCGAATTCATCTGCATCCAGAAAGATCCACAGCAATTCCCTAATTAAAGAGCCCTCCAACTTCATTAGGAGGTAAACAGGAAATGTTTCAGATAACCATTTATAAACACTGGCAGCTGATTCTGCTTTGCTTTTCATGAGCACTCAGCCGCAGACAAACAGCAACCTAGAGACCAAGCGGAGCAGACTCTGCCGCCGCGCTGGGGAGACCCCACCTCCAACACTGCCTCCAGCTCCGGTGGCCCTGGCATAGGAAGGGCACAGAGCTCTTGCAGCAAGTCCAGAGGAGGGGCAGAAGGATGCTCCAAGGCTGAAGCACCTCTGCTATGAAGACAGGCTGAAGGAGCTGGGGTTGTTCAGCCTGGAGACGACTCCAGGCAGACCTTAGAGCAGCCTGCCAGGACCTGAAGGGGGCTAGGAGAAGGCTGCAGAGGGACTGTTTGCAAAGGCCTGCAGGGACAGCAGGAGGGGCAATGGCTTGAAATGAGAGAAGAACAGATTGAGATTGGATGTGAGGAACAAATTCTGCACCATGAGGGTGCTGGAACACTGCAACAGGTTGCCCAGGGAGGGCACTGAGGCCCCTTCCCTGGAGATCTTCAAGGCTTGACAAAGCTCTGAGCAACCTGCTCTAGGGGAGGATGTCCCTGCTGCCTGCAGGGGGGTTGGACTGGATGCCCTTTGGAGGTCCCTTTCCAACCCAACCCATTCTATGATGCTCTGAATTCTCTTACCACAACACCAATTCTCACTCACAACTTGCAGCCTGCCAAGTGGCTCAAGGAATCCTAAATATAGTTCAGCAGAGTAGCTTCCATGCAGGGCAGCAGCTATTAAAAGCCAGATTCAACCACTCCTGTGGAGTCAGAGTCATGGACAGGGCCTAGAAAATCCTCTGTGTGTACAAGAATTTGCATTTCAACACAGAGAACTAGTGAAGAAGCTACATGAAGTTAGCTCCCTGCTTTAAAAAACAAGGCTCTAAAGTGGTTTGTGGTCTCTAGCAGATTTCTAATTACTCAGCTCTGCCTGTCCCTGGTTTAAATTACTGCCACAGCCCAAGGGCAGATAGAGTATCTCTGCTAGCACAGACAGAAAGGAGATCCACCCAGTTATCCATCTTGATCTTCCAGGCCTTCACCAGACCCAAGCCTTCCAGAGCAGTTGGCTGGAATTATTCTTAACCTGTATGGTCCCTTGCTGATTGTCCCTAAAAGATGAAAGAACAACAGGCTGGGAGCAGCTCCTAGCCCTGTCCCCAGAAGCCTGCTGGTGTAGAACTGTTGGATAATAACGAGTCTCATTAATTACCTGCCTGCTGTTCTGTAAACAGCCTGATCCCAGCTCCTCTGCGGGCTCATTCCTCACATGAATTACTCAGCTGTGTACTTCCAAGTGCTTATTAGTGGAGCATCTGAAAGCCTTTAATGCCCATACCTCCGAAGGGTCATTTTCATTAGGGATGACTGCAGCTCTACAGCAGAGCACTGCCCCAGCTTCTCCTCCCAATCTGTCTCCCTTTGTGCTTTACAAAGGCTGGGAGATGAGCACTCAGCTGAGGAATTACCTTGTTGCCATCACACACAACAAACCTTTGAATTTCTGAGCCTAACACACAGCTGCTCTGCTGGAACAAGGATCTGCTTCAGGAGCAGCCCCAGGTACACGCACAGGGGAAGGGAGCTCCTCACCTCCTCAAATCCATCAGCCAGCACCTACTAAAACATTTGCAAGTCTGCAGGTGACATCAAGCTGGGTGGTGAGATTGATAAAACTGAAGGAGGGAATGGATGCTGGCAAGGGGGACCTGGGCTGCTGGGAGAGGTAGGCTAAGGAGAGTCTCACAAGGTTCAATAAGGCAAAGTGCAAGGTCCTGCACCTAGGTTGGGGCAACCCTCAACATCAATATTGGCTGGGAGTGATGAGATTGAGAGCAGACCTGCAGAAAAGGACTTGGGAGTGCTGGTGGGTGAGAGGCTGGACACGAGCCAGCAAGGGGCACTGGCAACCCAGAAGGCAAATGGCAGCCTGGGCTGCATCAAAAGCAGCATGGCCAGCAGATGGAGAGAGGGGATTCTGCCCCTCTGCTCTGGGCAGATCTCACCTGCAGTGCTCCATCCAGCTCTGGAACCTTCAGCACAGGAATGGCATGGACCTGGTGAGAGGCCTTGAGCACAAGCCCTATGAGGAGAGGCTGAGGGAGCTGGGATTGTTTAGCCTGGAGAAGAGAAGGATCAGAGGTGACCTCATTGCCCTCTACAACTACCTGAAAGGTGGTTGTAGACAGGAGGGGGGTGGTCTCTTCTCCCAGGCAACCAGCACCAGAACAAGGGGACACAGTCTCAAGCTGTGCCAGGGGAGGTTTAGACTCGAGGTGAGGAAAAAATTCTTCACTGAGCGAGTCATTCGTCATTGGAATGTGCTGCCCAGGGAGGTGGTGGAGTCACTGTCCCTGGAGGTGTTCAGGGGGAGATTGGACGTGGCACTTGGTGCCATGGTCTAGTTGTGAGGTCTGTTGGAACAGGTTGGACTTGATGATCCTTGGGGTCTCTTCCAACCTTAGTTACTGTGATACTGTGATACTGATGGAGAGGGTCCAGGGGAGGCCACAAAGATGATCAAGGGGCTGGAGCACCTCTGCTATGAGGACAGGCTGAGGGAGCTGGGGTTGTGCAGCCTGGAGAAGAGAAGGCTCCAGGCAGACCTTAGAGCAGCCTGGCAGTACCTGAAGGGGGCTGCAAGAAGGCTGCAGAGGGACTGTTTGCAAAGGCCTGCAGTGAAAGGATGAGAGGCAGTGGTTTGATATGAGAGCAGAGCAGATTTAGATTGGATGTAAGGAACAAGTTCTGCACCATGAGGGTGCTGGAACACTGCAACAGGTTACCCAGGGAGATAGTTGAGGCCCCAGCCCTGGAGATCTTCAAGGTGAAGCTGGACAAGGTTCTGAGCAACCTGCTCTAGCAGAGGATGTCCCTGCTGACTGCAGGGGGTTGGACTGGAGGAGCTTTGGAGGTCCCTTCCAACCCAACCCATTCTACAGTTCCATGCCTCCCATTTCACAAGGCTCTGTACCCAGATGCAGCACACACATCTCACGTGTGGAACAGAGCTGTTCTGGGTGGGGGTGAGCTCTGCTCCTCCAAATGAATGAAGACATAGGGGAATCAACAGCTCATTTCCACTAAAAGCAACCTCCACAGCTGGCCTCCAGTGAAGCACAGGCCACCTGAAAGCCATCAAGTTCAGAATGCAGGTTCATGTCTTCTCCGCTCCTCCCTTCCTCTTAATTTTTTCAATCCTAGCTAAAAGGTTCAGGCCATCTCCAGTGATTCCTGCTACAGTTTGGATGTGGCTCCAACTCAAGTCAGACCTGAGGTGGTTATTGTGTGTGATTAGCTGTGTATGTCATGGTCAAGGCATCAGTTTATTTTGCTGCATTAATTCAGCTCATGTGGAGCTCAGGATTTCCTGGTGAGCCCTGCCTCTGCAGAATTACCTCTGACCAGCTGTGAGACCCTTCACCAGGACAGGAGAACCACCCCAGGCTGAGACTTGCAGCTCAGTCCTCAAGCTCTGACTGCCCTGAGAGAGCTCTGATGCTGCCTCCCAAGGAGAGGCTGGCTCAGGCACTGACACCAGCCAGCAAAACCAGAGGGAGCAGTGCTTGAACAGTCAGCCCTCAATAAAAGGCAAAAGATACTGGTTCACTTCCTCCTTTTCTCCAGATTTATGTAGACAAGTAATTGATATTTTAAGGGTTGAGCAGAGCTTTGTTTGCCTCAGCAGAAATCCTTGGAGACCTGCTCCACTTCCAACAAATCTGTCAAGCACACAAGAAACACTCAGGGACAGACTGAACACTTGTCTGGTTGAAGGCATCTGACAACATCCATAGGATAATTGCTGCAAAATATTTAACTCATCTGTTAATTACTGTGGCATCCTGTTCCACTCAGCTAATCCCCTCTTTAATTAGTTTCCTACACACATGTCATCATTCTCTAGAACACTGCCCCTGCAGACTCACAGGCTGCCCAGAAATGCCATTCCCCTGCTTGAAGGAAGGTGAGGATGCCAACCTTTGGAAGCTGATGTAAGCAAGGCAGCTCATAAAGATGATCCAAGGGCTGGAACACCTCTGCTAGGAAAACAGGCTGAGAGAGCTGGAGGAGAGAAGGCTCTGGGAAGACCTCAGAGCAGTCTTCCAGGATTTGAAGGGGGCTCCAGGAGAGCTGGAGAGGGACTTTTGACAAAGACTTTTGACAGGGCAAGGGTTAATGGCTTCATACAGGAAGAAGCTGGGTTGAGACTGGACATTAGGATGAAACTCTCCCCTGTGAGGGTGATGAGACACTAGAACTGGTTGCCCAGAGAAGTTTGGAGGCTCCAAGCTTGGGATTGTTCAAAGTCAGGTTGGATGGGACCTTGAGTAGTCTGGTTTAGTAGGAGGTGTCCCTGCCCATGTGTCCCCTCTCTGTGAAGGGAGGGGAATTGCCAGGGGCCCTGGCTGGGTCCTAACCATTCACCTCTTTAGCTATAACATTGCTGAGGTCTCACAAGAGCTCCTCAGGTCAGTTAAAAATAGCCAACCAACCAAAAGGTCCAGAATCAGTTTATGTTGCTTCAGCTTAACTTGGGCTTTCCAGATTAATTCAAGCATCTCCATTTTCTCTCTGTGCTGGTCTTGCAGTAATTAGATTAAAATATTAACCATAAAAATCAGGGGCTTTATGGGAAGGAGGTTGGAGGGAGAAGAAAGAGCAAGGAAGGGAGGGAGGGAGAAAGCAGCAATAAAGTGAAACAATTACAGGCACTTGTCTGTATTCTGATGAACTAGGAAACCTCACTGCTCCAGACCCAGGCTGAGGGCACCAGACAAGCACCTGGGGAAGAAGCATGAGCAATGCTGGAGGCCCAGACAACCACACCCCGGGAACTCCAGCTGTGAAACGACCGAGGGCCACAAGCTTCCAACCAGGCTTCAGCTGCACTTAGCCAAAGGTCAGCCCCAACCTCCCAGCCCACACGCCACTACAAACAGCTCTCCAGCTTTAATTCCTGTTTCCCCCTTCGAAGCAGAAAGCAGCCCAGGATGTTTATCCTGCTCAGTACAACACAGATTTACTTGAAATTCCACTTGGGATTTGGGAGCTGCAGGCTCAATGCATGCAAACAAAAATGAAGAGGTATATGCCAACAATTACCCCAGCAACACGAAAAACCAACTTTCATTTATATGAAATGGGAATGAAAGGACCCAGGATTGGTTTGGAAGTTACTTCTCCTTTACAGCAACACAAGCACCCCATTAAAAACCTACTTAACCATCAGGAGCTGCCACGCTTGGCCTGCTCTTGGGGTAAGCCCCAAGAAAAGAGGCAGTGGGTTAAGCGAGTTCTTGAAGTGGAGAGCATGAAGCTCTGACTTCAGCTGACAGGAAAGCTCATCCTTTCAGCATGAGCACATACTTTCAGATCAGCTTTTCACCGAGAGGAGATTCTGTGGGGGGAGGGGGAGGGGAAACAGAATAGCAGAAAGGCAGTAAAGAGGCATTTGCATGTTTAGCACAGAGGAGCTGCAGGCAGGGACTCCCCTGACTGGGTACTGCTTTCTTCCCACAAAAAAAAAAAAATCAAGCTAAAGAACTTTAAAAACCTATGGAAATTGGAGGCAATCACAACTGCAAAGCTTCTGCTATGCTGCTAAACATTGCCATAGAATCACAGAATCAATAAGGTTGGAAGAGACCTCAGAGATCATCAAGTCCAACCTGTCACCCAACCCCTCATGGCTACTAAACCATGGCACCAAGTGCCACGTCCAATCCCCTCTTGAGCACCTCCAGGGACGGTGACTCCACCACCTCCTTATCACAGGGGACACGCTCTCTTAAGTCATTTAAAGTGAGAAAAAGAGGGAGAAACCGATCAAGCAGCTCAGAAGAGTTAGAAAAGAAACGAAAGTCCCCAAACGCTAGAGAGGAAGCGCACAATGCAAATAGCTCTGCGGGGCTCGGGGCGGGGGACGCGCAAGGCGACCCTCCGACGAGACAGTGCCCAGCTGAGCGGCATCCCACAGCCCCTGGGGACCCCGCTGTCTGACCCTGCGCCTTCATCGCGACACACACCTCCAACACAGAGCAGCGTCCCCGGCGCTGCGGAGAGGGGTTGCAGAGACGCTCCCTCCACCAGCAGCCCCCGGGGCTCTGCTGAATTCGCTGCAGAAGCCCAAGGCTGTTGAACGGATCAGCCGGGGACCCACGGGCCCACACCGGGTTTCACAGCAGGCCGAGACCGACACCCGCCCAGGGCTCGCTCCCGGCTCCAAAACCGAGAACGGGAATCGTCTTGTTGCTTTTATTTGTTAATTTCTGACCAACACCGGCCCCGCCGCCTCTCCGTCCGTCCCGCCAATCGCTCTCGGAGCTGACAGAAGTCTTTCCTCCCCCGGAGGCCCCGCTCGGGAGAGGCGAGGGCAAGGCCGCCGTGCCCGCTCCCTGCCCCAGCGCCCGGCCGTGATTGCGGACGGCCTCCGCCCGGTCCCCGCTGCCAGCTTCGCAGGGCAAAGCGGAGCGGAGCCGCCGCCCGAGCCCCACCGGGGCCCAGCCAGGCCAGGCAAGGCCGCTCGACCCCGGCCCCGCCACCCACCTGCCGACGGTCTGGTTGGCCAGCTGCTTCATCCGGTTGAACTGCTTCTTCATGGCGGCGGCCGTTCCCCCGGCCTCCCGCCGGGCTCCCGCTGCTCCGCCGCCACCACCAGCCTGCCGCCCGGGCCCGGCCTCCCGCCACCGCCTCCCTCCTCACCGCCCCGCCCACACCGGAACCCACAGCCGCTTCCGGCCCCATCCACCCGTCACGTGCCCGCGGCGACAGCCGGGCCCCGGAACAGGTGGGGCCGCCGGGACTACGGATGTCCCGCCCAGGGCCTGGATGTCTGCTCTCCGCAGCAATGGAGCGGTGGATCTCGAGATCACGGGGCGCTGCTGCTGCAGCAGCGGTGGCTAGGCCGGGCTCGGTGCGTGAGAGAAGCTGCAGAATCCTCCGCGGCCTCATCGCCGACCGTTCCCCCCTGACTACAGCTCCCAGCGGCCCTTGCGGCACGGCGCATTTCCTGGGCGAGGCTGCACGGCTTACGCGCTCTCATTGGTCACGTTATGAATGGACGAGGGCGTAGACCAATCGCTGCCGAGCTGCGGCGGGCCGCCCTGCGATGGCTGCCCAATGAGGGGCGGCGGGGGGCGGGCCGCAGCGGCGGTGGCGGCAGCGGCGGGCGGCAGAACCTCGCAGGTTTCCCGGGCCCGGCTTTCACGCCCTCCATGGCGACTGCCGCCCGTGACCCCATCTCCGCTGCTGACCTCGATGAGGCGGATGAGGCGGTCCGGGGTACCTGCGAGGACGCGTCCGTCTGCAAACGGTAGCGGCCTTTGAGGAGGCGGGGAGCGGCAGGGTAGGGTGGGCCGGGCCCCTCCGATGTCTCCCGGCGTACCGCGGCACCGAGCCCTGGCCCTGGAGCGGTGCTGACTGGGGCGAGGGGAGGCAGGGCGGGTGGGGAAGCGGCGAAGTACGGACCGGCTCCCGGGAAGCTCGGCTGGAGGAGAGGGGAGAGAGCCCCTTCCCTCGGCTGCTGCCCCGCGGAAAGGCGCTGCCGATGCTTTTTTGCCCTGTACTGAGCCCTGGAGCTAGAAAGGCTGGCTGGGCGGGGAAACACACAGAGCTGTGCAGGAAGAGAATATGGGAGAATAAACTTCGAACCCTGGTTAGAGTTCCCCTTGGGGAGGGCGGGTGTTGGGTCTGAAAGTGCTTTTTATTTGGACCCGCAGCCTGAGCCCTCAGGCCGGCCAGAAACTTCCCAGCTTCTCTATTCAGTACCTGCCCAGCTTTCAGCTGGGGGTTTGCTGGTAGCATGCAGTGATCCCTGGAACTGTACTAATAGGTGGGACCACAAACTTCAGTAAGAATTGATATCTTAGGAAGAAGACAATTATAAATCGATAGAATTCGAAGCTCTTTTCCTTGATTTCCTCCAAAGGATGGGTGCTGAGTTTCATTGCCCTGTGGTGCACAGGCGTGAGTTTTACTTCAGTTGTTGCTTCCTTGTGTTCTCCTCCTGTTGGTGGTGCAGCAGCAAACTGATGGGTGGTCGAGTTTGCCTTTAGAAACCCATTGTAAAACTAGTAAGTTGTGTTGGCTGTGTTGAAGTGAGCTCTGGGAATGAGTGCAAACAGCTCTCAGCATGGGTGATGTGTGGTGTGCCTGCTGGGGCTGTCTGGGGAGCTTCAGACAGAATTCTTCTGTTTGCTGGGTCCTCCAGGAGGAAATCTTTGAGATGAAGGTCTTCCCTTTCAGAAATCCATCAAAGAGTGTAGAGGCCATTAAAAATGGGCTTGTTTAATATGGCAAGAGCCACCTTTTTTACTGGACTAGTTATAACTTCTTTAATGACATAGTTCCACACACCCAAAAGGGTTTTAAAGCTTCGTCTGCATGTGTGCAGCAGGTTAGAGAGAGCCCTTCTCAGCTGTGCAGCTTTTGGACTAAATCTTGGTGGCCTTAGATCATAATGCTCTTCTTTTTTTTCCCCTCTGCTGGACAGGTTTGCTGTAAGTGTTGGCTACTGGAAGGACCCTTACATCCAGTATTTTGTGAGGCAAGCCAAAGAAAGAAAAGCACCTGAAATTAACAGAGGCAAGTTGGCATCTGAATGAGGGCAGTGCAAAAGGGTTCTTAATGGGTCTTGAAGAGTGTCTGATGCCTTCCATGCACTGAGTGTTGTGGAATGTAGGAAGGGAATAAAAGAATTGGAGAAGATTTCACAGAATCCCAGCATGGGGGGGTTGGAAGGGACCTCTGGAGATCATCTAGTCCAAGCCCCTTGCTCAAGCAGGGCACCCACAGCAGCTTGCCCAGGATCACAATGGCCAGGTGGGGTTGGGAGCTCTCCAGAGGTCACTCCACAACCTCTCTGGGCAGCCTGCTCCAGGGCTCCAGCACCTTCACACCAAAGAAGTTTCTCCTCCTGTTGAGATGGAACCTCCCCCTTGTGTCACTGAGCACCACTGACAAGGCCAGGCCCCAGCCTCTTGCCCTCTTGCCTTTCTCTCTTGCTGAGCATAGATCAGATTCCCTCTGGGGCTGCTCTTTCCAGGCTGAAAAGCCTCAAGTCCCTCAGCTTTTCTTCACAAGAGAGATGTTCCAGTCCCCCTAATCATCTTTGTAGCCCTTTGCTGTACACTCTCCAGCAAGTCCCTGTGCTCCTTGAACTGGGGAGCCCAGAAATGGACCAAATACTTCAGCTGTGGCCTCACCAGGGCAGAGCAGAGGGGGTGGAGAACCTCCCCTTGAGCTGCTGGCCACACAATAATCTTATTGACTACTTCAAAGCAGTAATTCCATCATGTGTCTCATCTTTCACATGCTGTTCTGTAAATCAAAACTCTGATCCTTTCCTTCCTGCATGCTGAATGTGGTGTCTGTGCTTGAAGAAATCTCTGCAGGACAGCAGGGTACAGCAGCTCTGCTCTCTGCAGAGGTGTGCACACACACACACACCCCAGCTAGAGTTATTGTGCTTGGCTGGAGGTGAAACTTGGCTAAAACTTTGCTTTATGCAAGAAGTCCTCTTCAATCACATTTTGTTAGTGTCCTGCTTTTGCTGGGACAGAATCTTAGCTGTGGGCTGCAGCAGTGTGGAGTCAGACAGAGCAGTGCCCCACACTGGCTATAGGTGAATACATTTCATGCTCAGTGTAAAGGGGGAAGTTTGTTGAGGGTGGAGGAGTCTTCTCCTTGGCTCTTGAATTGTAGAATTGTTGAGGATGGAAGAGGCCTTTGGGCTCATCAAGTCCAACCACTTGCCTAGAGCTCACAATCCCACCCCTGCTGCTAAGCTACCACCGCTGAACCACGACCCTCATCACCACCAACCCATGCCTCTTGAAATACCTCTTGCTCACCTGCTCCTGAGGATGCTTCCCCCCCACCCCCAATACATGCTTAGGTGCCTTTAAAAAGCAAATGATTCTTCCTAAGAAGCACCATTTTTGAAAATAGGCAAAGACTTTCCAGTGACCTAAAAAAATCCTACTGAGTGTTAGGCTGAACATGAGCCAGCAGTGTGCCCAGGCAGCCAGGAAGGCCAGTGGCATCTTGGCCTGTGTCAGGAACAGTGTGGCCAGCAGGAACAGGGAAGTCATTCTGCCCCTGTGCTCAGCACTGGTGGGGCCACACCTTGAGTCCTGTGTCCAGCTCTGGGCCCCTCAGGTTAGGAAAGATGTTGAGCTGCTGGAAGGTGTCCAGAGAAGGGCAAGAAAGCTGGGGAGGGGTCTGGAGCACAGCCCTGTGAGGAGAGGCTGAGGGAGCTGGGGTTGCTTAGCCTGGAGGAGGCTCAGGGGAGACCTTCCTTCTGCCTACAACTACCTGAAGGGAAGTTGTAGCCAGGTGGGGTTGGTCTCTTCTCCCAGGCAAGCAGCACCAGAACAAGAGGACACAGTCTCAAGCTGTGCTAGGGGAGGTTTAGGCTGGATGTTAGGAAGAAGTTCTATACAGAGAAAGAGATTGGCCATAGGAATGTGCTGCCCAGGGAGGTGGTGGAGTCCCCATCCCTGGAGGTGTTTAGGGAGAGTCTGGATGGGGTGCTTGGTGCCATCTTGTTGATTAGATGGTGCTGGGTGATAGGTTGGACTCAGTGATCTCAAAGGTCTTTTCCAACCCATTCCATTCCATTCCATTCCATTCCATTCCATTCCATTCCATTCCATTCCATTCCATTCCATTCCATTCCATTCCATTCCATTCCATTCCTCAAATATTGCATGAAAATAACACTTAAAGCCAAACCTGTTGTTGTTGGCAGGCTACTATGCTCGTGTTCATGGAGTCAGTTACCTGATCAAAGCTTTTCTAAAGAAGACAGAATGCAACTGCCAGATTGTCAATCTTGGTGCTGGCATGGACACCCTGTTCTGGAGGTTAAAGGTAAGGAGGGCTGAGGGCAAGCAGCTGAAGGCAAATATGTGCATTGCTTGAAGCACCCCTCTGTGAAGGGGTGCCTGAGGCTGCCCTGCCTCACTCCTCAGCTTGCTTAGGATGAGTTTAGGCACCTGGAAGCTCAGTGAAGTAGGGGCTGTGGTTTCACTGCCTTTTCCCCCCCAAAATGTCTGGCAGACAGGATTTAGATTTAGAATCATAGAATCATTTTGGTTGGAAAAGATCTTTAAGATGGAGTCCACCCATTCTCTAACTCTGCCAAGGCTGCTGCTAACCACAGCACCACAGCTCTGCCTCTTTGAAACACCTCTGGCCATGTGGATTCAACCATCTCCCTGGGTGGCCTGTTCCACTTTTTGAGAACCCTTTCAGAACAGCCAAGAAGTTCCTTCTGATGTCCAGCCTAAAGCTCCCCAGGTGCAATTTAAGGCCATTTCCTCTCTGCCACTTCTTCCTGGGGGAAGAGACTGACCCCAACCTGGCTCCAAGCTCCATACTTGTCTCACATGAAGCTGACCTCTAGTGGACTTCAGGAGCCTGAACTCCCAAGTTTTGCTGTTCTCTTTAAGCCTTAAGATTCCAATTGGGTTTTTTAATCCTATTTTCAAATGGGAATAAGGTACCAAGGGTAAGGTGGTAGAGGCTGGGTTGACACATCCCCCTGAGTAAATTTATCTATGTGTCTGTCTGTCTGCATGGGTACAGGTTCAGGTTATTGAGGTGTTACATGATAGCATCATTGGGAGCACACCTCTAGCTCACCTTGTCTTCTCATTAACATTTACACTTGTAGATTTGGTTTCAGGAAGAATCACAGAGTGCCAGGGGTTGGAAGGGACCTCCAGACACCATCCAGTCCAACCCCCCCTGCCCCAGCAGCATCACCCAGGGCAGGTCACACAGGAACACAGCCAGGCAGGTTTGGAAAGTGTCCACAGAAGGAGACTCCACAACCTCTCTGGGCAGCCTGCTCCAGGGCTCCAGCACCCTCACAATGAGAAGCCTTTTGCTTCTGCTCCCATGGAACGTCCTCTGCTCCAGCCTGCACCCATTGACCCTTGTCCTGTCACTGCACATCACTGAGCAGAGCCTGGCTCCATCCTCCCAACACTGCCCTGCACATCTTTATACCCATGAGTGAGGACACCCCTCAGGCTCCTCTGCTCCAAGCTAAAGAGCCCCAGCTCCCTCAGAATGTCCTCACAAGGGAGATGTTTCACTGCCTTCAGCATCTCTGTGGCTCTGTACTGGACTCTCTCAAGCAGCTCCCTGAGATCCTTCCTGAACTGAGGTGCCCAGGAGTGGACACAATATTCCAGATGTGGCCTCACCATGGCAGAGTAGAGGGAGAGGAGACCCTCTCCTGTCCTACTCACCACAGCCCTTCTAGTCCACCCCAGGATGCAGTTGTCCTTGTCCACAAGGGCACACTGCTGGCTCGTGGATGTCCTGTTGTCCCCCAGGTCCTTTTACCCAGAGCTGCTGTCCAACAGACCAGCCTCAAACCTATCCTGGTCCATGGGGTTGTTCTTTCCCAGACTCCAGACTCTAGCCTTGGCCTTGTTGGATTTCATTCAGTTTCTTCCTGCCCGGCTCCAGCCTGTCCAGTGCTGGCTGAATGGCAGCACAGCCTGAGGGCTGTCAGCCACAAGAAAGCCTAGGGAGGTCAGCTGCATTTTGCCTGCTCACAGTTCAGTGGCTGTCAGTCAGTGGATGGGGAAAAAAGAAGGAATATTTTTTGAGCTGTGAAGCTTTTTCTCTTCCCTGCACTCCTGTGGCAGCTGTTAATGCACAGTTTTAGTAACTGCCCTGTCACAGTGATTGAAAAAGCTTAATGGGGCCTGTAATTCCAATTCTTTCTTCTTACAAAGAGCAGGTGTGGTACAAATAACAGAGAGAGCTTCAGACCAAATTAACCAAGAGCCTCAGTCTTCTGCCTCCTGATTCAGAAGGGATTCTCAGCTCTTCAGAGGTTGAGCAGCTTGAACTAGCAGCACATAACCACCACAAAAGGATTGCTGCAGAGGGAGAGACTTGGTACAGCTCAGGGTGTCAGAGAGTAACATCAGCAAGGTATCCCTGCCTGTGGGGATCATCTTTAAGGTCCCTTTTCAACCCCAACCTTTCCATGATTCTGTGAAGTAAAGAGGTTTTTCCCTGCTTTTGTGGTTGAGGGACATTGGGTGCTTGTAGGCTGCCTCTGGGCTTGAGGACAAACTGGAATGTGGTCTCCTTCTGGGTGAAGCTGCACACCTCAGCTGGGGTCAGTTTTGGGCCCCTCTCTCCAAGAAGGACATTGAGGAGCTGGAGCAGGTCCAGAGAAGGGCAGTAAAGCTGGGGAAGGGTCTGGAGACCAGGGCTGGTGAGGAGAAGATGAGGTTGTGTAGTTTGGAGAAGAGGAGGCTGAGGGAGACCTCATTGCTCTCTACATCTCCCTGAATGGAGGTTGGAGCCAGGTGGGGTTGGTCTCTTCCCCCAGGTTACAAACAGTAGGATAAGAGGAAATGGCCTCAAGTTGCCTCAAGAGGAGGAAACCTAAAGGCTGGACATGAGGAACAATTTCTTCACCTTGAGAGTTGTCAAGGCCTGGCTCAGGCTGCCCAGGCCACTGGTGGAGTCCCCATCCCTGCAGGGATTTGAAAGCCATGGAGAAGTGGTGCTGAGGGCTATGGCAGTGCTGGGTTAAGGGTTGGACTCCACTATCTCAAAGGTCTCTTCCAACTCAAACCACTCTGTTTCTATGAGATGTCCTCAATTCCTTTCTGAGAAGGTGACACTGAAGATGGGAGGGGAATGTCATCAGTTTGCTGTTGCTGTGCTCCCTTAGGTCCTGGTAATGTATTTGTGAGTGGTCTGGTGCCTTGGGTTGCTGCATCACATGAGCTGTGAGCCCATTTCTTCCTGCCTAGAGGGCATTCTCCTGTCTCACAGCTGCTTTGGGTCTTAACTTGGGCTGTAGGATGCATGCCAGTGTGGCCTACAATCAACCCCTTCAGACTTAGGGTTCTGTCTTCTTGTCAGGTGCATGTGAGACTTGAATGTCCCTAACTCTGGGGTCTTGCTCCACTCCTCAGGATGAAAATCTGCTCCCCAAGAAATATTTTGAAGTGGATTTTCCAATGATAGTTGCACGAAAAATCCATCACATCAAGTAAGTGGAGTGCCTGTGGCTGGCTGTGGGCAGCTGGCTAGAGCTGAGCAGCAGGTCCTGAACTGCAAGCTGCAGCTCTCTCATCTCTCTCCTGAGGAGCTTCTCTTGCTCTGGGGCTTGGAGTAAAGGGTTCATCATGTAGGCAGTTGTACACAGAATCCTGGAATGGTTTGGGTTGGAAGGGACCTCCAAAGGTCATCTAGTCCAGGCCCCTGCAGTCAGCAGGGACTCCCTTCACTAGAGCAGGTTGCTCAGAGCCTTGTGCCTAACTTCAGACATCACCAGGGATGGGGCTTTGCAGATGGAGAGAGGTGATTTTGCCCCTCTGCTCTGGAGCATTTCATCCAGCTCTGGAGCTCTCAACACAGCAAGGACATGGACCTGCTGGAGATGATTAGGGGGCTGGAGCACCTCTGCTATGAGGACAAGCTGAGGGAGCTGGGGCTGTGCAGCCTGGAGAAGAGAAGGCTCTGGGGAGACCTTGGAGCAGCCTTCCAGTACCTGAGAGGGGCTACAAGAAGGCTGCAGAGGGACTGCAAAGGCCTGCAGGGACAGGATGAGGGGCAGTGGTTTGAAATGAGAGCAGAGGAGGTTTAGATTGGTTGTGAGGAACAAGTTCTGCACCATGAGGGTGCTGGAACACTGCAACAGGTTGCCCAGGGAGGGAGTAACTGTCCAGCTGTTCCAAGTTGGAGAAGCTGACATGTGGGGGCTGCAGGGAGGCAAACAAGCTTAATGGAAGCCTCACAATCATTAGAGGCCATTTAGTCTTTCAGTTGGAGAGGTAGGAGAGCTGGTACTGGGCATGAATATCCTGTTGGAATGACTGTATGAGGCTTCTAGAGGATCTTTGGAGTGTCTGGATAGTGCTTCAAAGATCACCTCTGGAGAAGAGAAGGCTCCAAGGTGACCTAATTGTGGCCTTCCAGTATCTGAAAGGGGCTACAAGAAGGCTGGGGAGGGACTTCTCAGGATATCAGGTAGTGACAGGACTAGGGGGGAAGGGAATGAAGCTGGAGGTGGGGAGATTCAGGCTGGATGTGAGGAGGAAGTTCTTCACCATGAGAGTGGTGAAGCCCTGGAATGGGTTGTCCAGGGAGGTGGTTGAGGCCCCATCCCTGGAGGTGTTTAAGACCAGGTTGGATGAGGCATTGGCCAGCCTGATCTAGTGTGGGATGTCCCTGCCCATGGCAGGGGGCTTGGAACTAGCTGATCCTTGTGGTCCCTTCCAGCCCTGACTGATACTATGATGATCCTCTAGGCTGAAGAGTCCTGGGGTGTGAAGCTCAGCTGCGACTCAGAGTCTACCTTGCAAAGGTTTTGGTTTCCAGTAGAGGGCAGAGGAATTCTCTGCTCTGCTTTTCAGCACACACACACACACACACACAAATCTGTGTGTTAAATGAAATGTAAGCCACACTGCTAAAGGAGCTCAACTGCTCAGAGATGCTTCTTCCTTCTTCCCACAGATCCAAACCTCCCCTGTCAAAACCAATTATGGAATCCCATTCAGGGGACTCTCTTCTAATAGGTGAGTCATCTGCAGAAGCAGCCAGCAATGTACTGCAGCACTTTGAAAACTTTTTCTGATCATTTTGTTCTGCTATGTGGGCAGGCTTTTAATGCTTGAAATGCTGTTTGGACAGAGAATTGAGAGGGAAAAGAGGCTTTTTTGGTTTGCTTGGTATATTTTCCCCTTACAGACTCCTGCCCATTTGTTCTGTGTCATGTTAGAAATTGGCTTCTCCTGAAGTGGTTTTTTTGCTTCTACCAGAAAGTTGGTGGGGTTGGGGTTTTTTGGGTTGTTGGTGGTTTTTTTTTCCTTCTCTCTTACAGAAAAGGGGAAAATGCTGCTGAGCAGCCAGCTGCACTGGCTTCAGGTGGCTGTGCAGGGGGCTTGTTAGGAGCACAACAGAAGCACAGGCTCACAGGTTGGGAGGGCTTGGAAGCGACCTCCAGAGATCCTCCAGTCCAATCCCCCTGCCAGAGCAGGAGCACCTAGGGCAGGTCACACACACTCAGCTGCTCAAGGCTTCATCCAGTCTGGCTTTGAGCACCCCCAGGGAGAAGGCAACCACAGACTCTCTGGGCAACCTTGTCCAGACTCTTATTACCCTCACACTGAAGAGCTTCTTCCTAAGATCCAGTCTAACCCTGTTCTCCCTTAGCTTCAAACCATTGCCCCTTGTCCTGTCTCTAGACACCCTCCAGCCTGCCTGTAGGATCCCTTCAGTATTGGAAGGCAGCTCTTCTGTTCTTCAAGCTGAACAACCCCAGCTCCCTCAGCCTGTCCTCGTAGCAGAGGTGCTTCAGCCCTTGGATCATGTTTGTGGCCTCCTCTGGGCTCAGTCCAACAGCTCTGTGTCCTCACGCTGGGGACAGCAGAACTGGATGCAGCATTTGAGGTGCCATTTAAATGACAGAACTCTCCACTGTGCATTTAGAGCTCAGAAGATGACAGCCCCACCTCAGCAAAAGGGCTCCTGAGTGCTGCTGCTGTGTTTCAGCTGGGAGACCTTCTAGCAGAGCTCCTGTGTGCCCTGGGATGTGCTGCAGAAGCACTGTCAGCAGCATCAGTGCCAGGTCAGTCAGAGGGGTTTGGGTGTTGCTGAGCAGCTGTAGGCACCTCATGTGCAGCCAGATAGCTGCAGAGGCAGCCAGTTGCAGCAGTGTCTTGTAATCAAAACTGCTAATTAGCAAGTCAGAGCAGTCAATAGCAATTAAAGTGTCGCTGGGTGAAGGTGCTGGGCTGCCTTGTTCCTCTGAAGCTCTTTCTCTTCTTCAGAGCAGCAGTTTTGCTGTGATCAGGCTGCTGTAGGCTCTGCTCCACTGAGATCTTTGGGGTTCAGGACAAGGTGCAGGTGCTTGGAGAGAGGATCAGAGAATGGTTTGGGTTGGAAGGGATCTTAAAGATCTGAGAGTGAGAGACCTGGGGCTGGTCAGTCTGGAGAAGAGAAGGGTAAGAGGGGATTTGATCAGTGTCAGTAACTATCTGAGGGGTGCATGTCAAGGTGAAAGTGCCAGGCTCTTTTCAGTGGTGCCCAGTGGTAGGCCAAGGAGCAATGGATACAAGCTGGAGCACAGGAGATTCCACCTGAAGATGAGAAACTTCTTTGGTGTGAGGGGGACAGAGCCCTGGAGCAGGCTGCCCAGGGAGGTTGTGGAGTGTCCTTCTCAGGATGCATTGCTGTGTGCTCTGCCCTTACTGATCCTGCTTTGGCAGGGGCCTTGGACCGGATGATCTCCAGAGGCCCTTCCCAACCCCTAACGTTCTGTGACTCTGTGATCTAGTTCCACACCCCCTGCCATGGCCAGGAACACCTCTTACTAGACCAGGTTTCTCAAGGCCCCATCCAGTCTGGCCTTAAACACCTCTGAGCTTGGAGCCTCCACAGCTTTGCTGGGCAACCTGTTCCAGTGCCTCACCACCCTGCTGGGGAAGAGTTTTCCCTCCGTGTCCAATCTTAGTCCAGCTTCTTCCAGTCTGAAGCCCTTACCTCTGGTCCTGTCACTCCCTGCCTTTGCCAGAGGTCCCTCTTGTGGCATCTCTGTGGGTTTCAGCCTTTTTTCCTTACATGTGCTTTGATTGCTGGCCCATTGCTGAGCCAATGTTTTCATCCAGCTATTTATGATAATAACCAGATCTTGTTTGCAGGCAGCAATCAGCAGCCAGCAGCTCAGCATTCACATGTGAGGCACAAACTATTTTTTTCCACCCATATGCATCACTCTCTATTAATCCACAGCCAATTTATCACCAAGTCACTAATTCCACAAGATCCTTCTATAGATCTTCACCACTCTGAAGACTTTGGACTTGCCAACAAGCTGCCACTTACCAACCACTCTGTTTTCCCAATCATCCCATGGTGTTGAAGAGCAGCATATCTTCAAGCACAGATCTTCAGCTCTCTCCATGGTGAAAATTGACAACATATGCCCACCCTCCATCCCCAGCTCTTGGTCCATATGAGAGCCATTCCTTCTCCCAACAGCCATGAGATTTCTTTGGCACACTTGGGTGAGGGACACTGTCAAAGAACAGCTTTGAAATTCCAGCACTATATCAACTGAATCATGGAAGAGTTTGGGTTGGAGGGGACCTCCAAAGGGCCTCCAGTCCAACCCTCCTGCAGCCAGCAGACATCCTCCACTGGAGCAGGTTCCTCAGAGCCTTGTCCAGCCTGATCATGAGGCCTCCAGGCCTCAATGACCTCCCTGGGCCACTCAGTTTGTGATGAAAACTTTTGACTTGAAATCTGAAGGAAAGATATGAAAGGGAGGGTTGGCACGAGATGATCCTTAAGGTCCCTTCCAACCCAAACCATTGTGGGATTTCAGCTCCATCTCTGCTCCTCCTTTGGTTTTGTGTGCACATAACCACCTGTAGCACATGACACACCACATCCCAGCAGTGTCCTGTCTGCAGACCATGGTTACAGCCACTGTGAGTGAAGCTGGACATGTTAAACCCTGCAGGCTCTGCTCTTTGGAGGAGCAAAGCACCAGCCAGCCCACAAATCACCCCCAGAGTGGGATCAAAAGCTGAAAGCCAAGAACAAGCTGTGGCTGCCTCATCCCTGGAAGTGTCCAAGGCCTGGCTGGGTGAGGCTTTGAGGAACTTGGAGTTGTCAGTTGATGGCAAACTCCCCAAGAGCCAGCAATGGTCACTGGCAGCCCAGAAGGCAGCTGTGTGCTGGACTGCATCAAAAGGAGTGAGAGCAACAGGACAGGGAGGGGATTCTGCCTCTCTGCTCTGCTCTCTTGAGACCACACTTGCAGCACTGCAGCCAGTTCTGCTGCCCCCAGCACAAGAAGGACATGGAACTGTTAGAGGGGATCCAGACAAGGCCACAAAGATGATCAGGGGGCTGGAGAAGCTCCCTTATGGGGACGGGCCAAGAGAGTTGGGGTCGCCGTCGCTGGGGGTGTTCAGGGCGAGGCTTGACAGGATGCTTGGTTCCATGGTTTAGTTGATTAGGTGGTGTTGGATGATAGGTTGGACTTGATGATCTTGAAGGTCTCTTCCAACCTGGTCTGGTCTGGTCTATTCTATTCTATTCTAATTCAACCTAGAGAAGAGAAGGCTCCAGGGACACCTTAGAGCAGCCTTTCAGTACCTGAAGGGCCTACAGGAGAGCTGGAGAGGGTGGCCAAGGGTGCTGAGAGCAGGTTGTGTTTCTTCACCTCACAGTGGTGGCTGAAGACAAGGCAGGTGCTGGAGAAGCCTCTCCTGAGAGGAGTGTTGGCTTGAATGGATTGAAGCTCAGGGAGGGGAGGTTGGGACTGGAGATGAGGAAGAAATTCTTGACAGTGGGGGTGGGGAGACACTGGGACAGGTTGCCCAGGGAGGCTGTGGCTGCCCCCTCCCTGGAGGTGTTGAAGGCCAGGCTGGATGAGGCCTTGAAGAGCCAGGGCTGGTGGGAGGTGTCCCTGCCCAGGGCAGGGGGCTGGAACTGGGTGAGCTCTGAGGTCTCCTCCAACCCAAACGGTTCTGTGATTCAAAGAAAACCCCCCAAAAATAACCCTCCCATGCTCTCCCCCTAAGACTTCCAGTTGAAAGCTCTGATCAGAAGTGTTGAGCTCTATGAATTCTGGAGATCCTTCCTGAGGAGCTTTCAGATCTATTTAAAATGGTCAATTTTTAGCAGTTGTATGAGCTCGTGCCCGCGGCGTGTGCAGCTCGGCTGGGTACTCTCTGTGCTCCTGTTTGCCAACAACCATCAATGGAGAGTGGAGGGAAGTTGGCAAGGAAATGTGTGGAGGAACAAGAACATTCTGTTTGAATGGACCAAAGGAGGAGAAGCAGGCAGCCTGGTTGCTGGAAATGGAATTGAAAGGCTCTGAAGAGAGGAGGACAAATCCATTCCTCGTCAGCTCTGCTGTGATAGGGTGGAGTGGTGAATCTGGCAGAGCAGGGTCAGTGCTTACACCTGCTGACCTCAAGGGTCTTTTCCAACCTGCATGATGATTCTGTGCTGTTGACTTCCACCTCTGATGTTTGCACTGCTTTGGAATGGAATGGGATGGGATGGGATGGGATAGAATAGAGTAGGAATAGGAATAGGAAATAGAATAGAATAGAATAGAATAGAATAGAATAGAATAGAATAGAATAGAATTAACCAGGTTGGAAAAGACCTTTGAGATCATCAAGTCCAACCCAGCACCATCTAATCAACTAAACCATGGCATCAAGCACCGCATCCAGTCTCTCCCTAAACACCTCCAGTGATGGGAACTCCACCACCTCCCTGGGCAGCATATTCCAATGGCCAATCTCTCTTGCTAGGAAGAACTTCTTCCTCACCTCCAGCCTGAACCTCCCCTGGCACAGCTTTGAGACTGTGTCCTCTTGTTCTGGTGCTGCTTGCCTGGGAGAAGAGACCAACCCCCACCTGGCTACAACCTCCCTTCAGGTAGTTGTAGACAGCAAGAAGGTCTCCTCTGTTCTTGGATCACTTCAAGCTTGTTGTAGTAGCTTCCTGGTTGTCCCAAAGGTGCTGGCATGTCCAGGGCAGGGAAGCTGGACAAGAAGGTTGCAGCAGTTCCCTGCTGAGTGTGGGGAGTGAGGCTAGCTGCACTGCAGCTCTGGCCAGCAAACCAATCACCACAGAAATCCTTCCCTCTGGCTGGTGGGGGTTTGTGTGGGGCTTTTACTGCTGCCATTATCATGGCCTTGATATAATAACTTAAATAGAAGGGTGTGGGAAGTAGTAAAGCTATTACAGAACATGCACATGGAAAGAAGCCTTGACTCAAAATGTTGAATCATTTGCCACACAACTTCTTTCTTTTTTTTCACTTCTTGGTTGGTTGTTGCTTTTGTGGAGTTTTTTTTCCCCCCCCTGGCTCCTGTAGCTGTTGCAAAATGTAGCTGAAAAGACAACTGGTGGCATTTTCAGACCCTTGTTCACTCCCCAATGAACTGGGGAGACATCTTCCAGGATGTTTCAGCACTGCTTCATTTAGTAGCAATTGATCTCTAGCTCTTTTTAACCCTTCCCCCCAGGTTTTTTTCCCTCTCCTGCAGTGGCCACCCCCACTCCTTTCATCCCACCTGGCTGCTCTTCCTCTCTTCACTTAGCTCTTTGGAGGGCTACAAAGATGCTGAGGGGACTGGAACATTGCTGTGAGGAGGAGATGTTGAGAGAATTGGGGCTGTTTAGTCTGGAGGAGAGCAGTCTGAGGGGGGGGAGCTCATCAATGCTGATCAATACTTCAAGGGTTTGTGTGCTGGGTTCTACAAATTGGCCACAGCAACCCCATGCAGAGCTACAGGCTGGGGTCAGAGTGGCTGGGGAGCAGCCAGGCAGAAAGGGACCTAGGGATACTGATTGACAGTAGGCTGAACATGAGCCAGCAGTGTGCCCAGGTGGCCAGGAAGGCAAATGGCATCCTGGCCTGCATCAGGAATAGTGTGGCCAGCAGGAGCAGGGAGGTCATCCTGCCCTGTGCTCAGCACTGGTTAGGCCACACCTTGAATCCTGTGTCCAGTTCTGAGCCCCTCAGTCTAGGAAAGATGTTGAGATGCTGGAAGGTGTCCAGAGAAGGGCAACAAAGCTGGGGAGGGGTCTGGAGCACAGCCCTGTGAGGAGAGGCTGAGGGAGGTTTAGGCTGGATGATAGGAAGAAGTTCCTCATAGAAAGAGAGATTGGCCATGGGAATGTGCTGCCCAGGGAGGTGGTGGAGTCCTCATCACTGGAGGTGTTTAGGAGGAGACTGGATGGGGTGCTTGGTGCCATGGTTTAGTTGATTAGATGGTGCTGGGTGATAGGCTGGACTTGATGATCTCAAAGGTCTTCTCCAACCTAAGGGTGGGTGTCAGGAGGGTAGGACCAGGCTTCATTCAGTGGTGCCCAGTACCAGGACAAGGGGCAATGGGCACAAACTGGAACATCAGAAGTTCCACTTAAACAGGAGGAGGAACTTCTGTCATTTAAGGTTGCTGGAGCCCTGGGGCAGGCTGCCCACAGAGATGATGGAGTCTCATATCTCTGGAGACCTTCCAGCCCCACTTGGATATGTTCCTGTGTGACTTCTTCTAGGTGACCCTGCCTTGGCAGGGGGTTGGACTGGATAATCTTCCAGAGGTCCCTTCTGTGATCTTGTGGTATCTACTCCCATCTTTTGCCATCCAGGAGCTGTTTCTGCAGCAGGATCCCAAGTTGAGCTGTTCCAGAGCTTGCTCCTACAGGGGGGTAGTGGCTGGGCATTGTAAACCCACTTCAATCTGACTCTGGGTTGTTTCACTGCTTAGCTTCCTTCTTTTCTTGCTTGTTCAGTCACACTGCTCTGGGGAGAGGGAATGATGCTGTGCTCTTGTGTCCTGATGACTTCTAAAGCAGGACACAGCAATCAGCTGTTGTTCCTGCACTGAGAGCAAGGTGCTTGTGCTGCTGCTGGCTGCCTTGCAGCTCAGGGGCTTGATTTCAGTTCCTCTTTCATGCTGGGAAGTGTTTGCAGGAGCTTGCTGCCTGTTGTGTCCCAGGCTGAATATTTGTTCCTCAAGAATACCTTCTGTGATTTGGCTGTGCCCTGCAATCCCACCAGAGGATCACACACACAGCCTAAACTGTTAACTTGGTTTTCCTCCTACATCTGTGGCTGATCTGTGGCCAGCAGGAGGAGGGAAGCACTGGTGCCCCTGTGCTGGGCACTGGTGAGGTTGCCCCTCGAACCTGGGGTCAGTGTTGGGCTCCTCCCTCCAAGAAGGACATTGAGGAGCTGGAGCAGGTCCAGAGGAGGGCAATGGAGCTGGGGAAGGGTCTGGAGAAGAGGGCTGGTGAGGAGCAGCTGAGGGACCTGGGGTTGTTCAGCCTGGAGAAGAGGAGGCTGAGGGGAGACCTCATTGCTCTCTACACCTCCCTGAGAGGAGGCTGGAGTGAGGTGGGGGTTGGTCTCTTCTCCCTGGTACCAGGTGAAAGAACAAGAAGGAGAGGCCTGAAATGGTGCCAGGGGAGGGTTAGGTTGGAGGTGAGGCAAAACTTCTTTGCTGCAAGAGCGGTCAGGGCCTGGCACAGGCTGCCCAGGTTGGTGGGCAAGGCTCCCTCAGGCAGATCTGTTGGGACATTGGAGAAGAGCCTACAAACCAAACCAAAACAAAAATCCTGCCCTGAATCTTCTGCTTCTCCTTCCCTCTGCATTCCTTGAAGCCATGGTAACGGGTGGGATGCCTGAGCTGCTTCAGAGCAGCTGGGAGTGAAAGCAGGCTCGTGGCAGAGTCTGGTGTGAATATCTCCCCAGCTCTAAATCTCTAACCAAGCAGACATGGATGCTGCAGAGAGGGGAGTTTGCTGTTGGTAGACAGAACACAGCAAACTTGGCAATTTCATCTTCCCTGCAGTTTTTCACTTGAGATTTTTCAGCCTCCCTCTCATGAGGATGATCAGAGGCTGCAGCACCTCTGCTATCAGGGACAGGCTGGAAGAGTTGGGGCTGCTCAGCCTGGAGAAGAGAAAGCTCCAGGGAGACCTTAGAGCTGCATTTCAGTGTCTGAAGGGGACCTACAGGAAGGCTGGGGAGGGAAGGTGGTAGAAGGGTCTGTGGTGATAGGACAAAGGGCAATGATTTGAAAGTGGAGCAGGGCAGATTTAGGTTGGATACCAGGAGGGAGTTCTGCACAATGAGGGTGGTGAGGCCCTGGAACAGGCTGCCCAGGGATGTGGTTGAGGCTCCATCCCTGGAGACATTCAAGATCAGACTTGATGTGACCCTGGGCAGCCTGATCCAGTTGGAAGTGTCCCTGCTGAGTGCAGGGGGGTTGGACAAGATGAGCTTGGAGGGTCCAGCCCACTGCAGCCTGTGACTGTGATCTGTAACCCTGAGTCTCCCCACGGTGTGCCCTTGCAGACTCCCACAGCCTGGACTCCAGTCGCTACTCCATAGTGGGAGCAGACCTCCGCTTCTCCTCAGACCTGGAGGACAAGCTGAAGAAGCACAACCTGGATGTGCAGTAAGACTCATTTGGTTTCATTTGGATTGAATTGGTTTTGTGATGAGGGCTGGGGGAGGTGTGGTGGTGCTTGGGCAGGCAGTGTCTGCAGCCAGAGCTCCTGATGCTATTTCCATGGTTACCTTTCCTGAGCCCTTGGAGCAGAAGGAATTGTTCAGACACCTCATGCAGGCTAGGGAGCTCCAAGTCTGGAGCCAGCTTGTTCCTTGCATGGGCTGGTCTGCAAACTGCCTTTTCATCCTCAAAACATCAACACAACTGTTTGCTTCTCCTTCCTAAAACACCAAGGGGGATGAAGCATGGCTTTCAGTGAATGCTTCTGCTGGTTGCTTCTCTTTGGGGGCTAGGATCTGCTTCCACAAGTTAAAGTTCTCCTTGCAGCACAGGCAGCTGTCATTCCTCCTCACTTCCCCTCCATCCCTTCCCCTTCAGGGGATGAGTTCTTACAGCAGCCATTTTCTGCCTCAGAGCTCATGGTTTTCTTTTTCTACTTCATGAATTTAACTCTTTTAGAGATTGCTCCAGGAGTGGAAGGGGAGAGGTTGCTCCAGGAGTGGAAGGGAGAGGTTGCTCCGGGAGTGGAAGGGGAGAGGTTGCTCCGGGAGTGGAAGGGAGAGGTTGCTCCGGGAGTGGAAGGGGAGAGGTTGCTCCAGGAGTGGAAGGGAGAGGTTGCTCCGGGAGTGGAGGGGAGAGGTTGCTCCAGGAGTGGAAGGGAGAGGTTGCTCCAGGAGTGGAGGGGAGAGGTTGCTCCAGGAGTGGAAGGGAGAGGTTGCTCCGGGAGTGGAAGGGGAGAGGTTGCTCCGGGAGTGGAAGGGAGAGGTTGCTCCAGGAGTGGAGGGGAGAGGTTGCTCCGGGAGTGGAAGGGGAGAGGTTGCTCCGGGAGTGGAAGGGGAGAGGTTGCTCCGGGAGTGGAAGGGGAGAGGTTGCTCCAGGAGTGGAAGGGAGAGGTTGCTCCGGGAGTGGAAGGGGAGAGGTTGCTCCAGGAGTGGAGGGGAGAGGTTGCTCCAGGAGTGGAGGGAAGAGGTTGCTCCAGGAGTGGAAGGGGAGAGGTTGCTCCAGGAGTGGAAGGGGAGAGGTTGCTCCAGGAGTGGAGGGGAGAGGTTGCTCCAGGAGTGGAAGGGCAGAGGTTGCTCCGGGAGTGGAAGGGGAGAGGTTGCTCTGGGAGTGGAAGGGGAGAGGTTGCTCCAGGAGTGGAGGGGAGAGGTTGCTCCAGGAGTGGAGGGGAGAGGTTGCTCCAGGAGTGGAAGGGGAGAGGTTGCTCCGGGAGTGGAAGGGGAGAGGTTGCTCCGGGAGTGGAAGGGGAGAGGTTGCTCCGGGAGTGGAGGGGAGAGGTTGCTCCGGGAGTGGAAGGGAGAGGTTGCTCCAGGAGTGGAAGGGGAGAGGTTGCTCCAGGAGTGAAGGGGAGAGGTTGCTCCAGGAGTGGAAGGGGAGAGGTTGCTCCAGGAGTGGAGGGGAGAGGTTGCTCCGGGAGTGGAAGGGGAGAGGTTGCTCCGGGAGTGGAAGGGGAGAGGTTGCTCTGGGAGTGGAAGGGGAGAGGTTGCTCCAGGAGTGGAAGGGGAGAGGTTGCTCCGGGAGTGGAAGGGGAGAGGTTGCTCCGGGAGTGGAAGGGGAGAGGTTGCTCCGGGAGTGGAAGGGGAGAGGTTGCTCCGGGAGTGGAAGGGGAGAGGTTGCTCCGGGAGTGGAGGGGAGAGGTTGCTCCAGGAGTGGAAGGGGAGAGGTTGCTCCGGGAGTGGAAGGGAGAGGTTGCTCCAGGAGTGGAAGGGAGAGGTTGCTCCAGGAGTGGAGGGGGAGAGATTGCTCCAGGAGTGGAGGGGAGAGGTTGCTCCGGGAGTGGAGGGGAGAGGTTGCTCCAGGAGTGGAGGGGAGAGGTTGCTCCAGGAGTGGAAGGGGAGAGGTTGCTCCAGGAGTAGCAATCAGCTTGAAGTTCATTGAAGAGAATCTGCTTTAGCAGGAGCTTTGGACTGGATGGGTTCCCTTCCAACCCCTCCCCATCCTGTGATTCTGTAATCCTGAGTTATTCCAGGTGAATCCCTGCACTAGAGCTGGATCAAAATGTGACCAGTTGCCCATAGGAAGGCTGCAGAGGGACTGTTTGCAAAGGCCTGCAGGGACAGGATGAGGGACAGTGGTTTGATATGAGAGCAGAGCAGGTTTAGTTTGGATGTGAGGAACAAGTTCTGCACCATGAGGGTGCTGGAAGACTGCAATAGGTTGCCCAGGGAGGTGCTTGAGGCCCTAGCCCTGGAGGCCTTAGAGGTGAGGCTGGACAAGGCTCTGAGCAGCTTGCTCTAGTGGAGGGTGTCCCTGGTGCCTGCAGGGGGTTTGGACTGGATGCCCTTGGGAGGTCCCTTCCAACCCATTCTCTGATTCTGTGAACTTCACTCTGGAAGCCACTCTCTGGGGTTTGTTGTTCAAGCATTGGGCTTCTGGAGGGGGCAGGACTGAAGTTTTTTAGAGCAGATGATGGACACAGCTCTCAGATCTCAGCTATATTTATAGAGGCTATCTGGCTGGGTGGGAGAGAGCATATGGGGAAGCAGAATGCATCCCATTGCCATTTAAGTCTCTGCACTTCCAGCTCCTGCAATCTTGCCTTGCTTGCCTACATTGCTGCTCCCTGTAGAATTTCTCCTCTTTTTTTTTTTTCCTCCTTCCTGTTCATTCCAGCAATTAAAAGAAAATTCCCTAATTCTAAAGAAAATTACTCCTGTGGATGTCTATTTTTGGGGGGTTTGTGGATGGAGGGGGAAGCTGCAACGTGCAGGCTCTGGATTGCATTTGGGTAGATAATGTGAAGTGTACTTCACAGGGACTGAACACATTGGGCTAATTAAAATTCTTCTGAGAACTTCTTTTATAGAGAAACTTCTTTTTTACTTCTTCTTCTCCCTTTTCCCCCTTCCCTTTTCCCCCTTCCCTTTTCCCCCTTCCCTTTTCCCCCTTCCCTTTTCCCCCTTCCCTTTTCCCCCTTCCCTTTTCCCCCTTCCCTTTTCCCCCTTCCCTTTTCCCCCTTCCCTTTTCCCCCTTCCCTTTTCCCCCTTCCCTTTTCCCCCTTCCCTTTTCCCCCTTCCCTTTTCCCCCTTCCCTTTTCCCCCTTCCCTTTTCCCCCTTCCCTTTTCCCCCTTCCCTTTTCCCCCTTCCCTTTTCCCCCTTCCCTTTTCCCCCTTCCCTTTTCCCCCTTCCCTTTTCCCCCTTCCCTTTTCCCCCTTCCCTTTTCCCCCTTCCCTTTTCCCCCTTCCCTTTTCCCCCTTCCCTTTTCCCCCTTCCCTTTTCCCCCTTCCCTTTTCCCCCTTCCCTTTTCCCCCTTCCCTTTTCCCCCTTCCCTTTTCCCCCTTCCCTTTTCCCCCTTCCCTTTTCCCCCTTCCCCCTTTCTAATGTATTTCTCATTTTGCTTCTCTCTCAAAGGCTGTGGATTGGTTACAAGCCATGGAGAAGTGGTGCTGAGGGATGTGGTGTGGTGGTGACCTGGCAGTGCTGAGCTGAGGGTTGGACTTGATCTGCATAGAATGGTTTAGGTTGGAAGGGACAGAAAGCTCACCCAGTTCCATGGCCATGGGCAGGGACACCTCCCACCAGCCCAGCTTGCTCAAGGTCTCATCCAACCTGGCCCTCAACACCTCCAGGGAGGGGGCAGCCACAGCCTCCCTGGGCAACCTGTCCCAGTGTCTCCTAACCCTCACTGGAAAGAATTTCTTCCTCATCTCCAGTCCAAATATCCCCTCCCTGAGCTTCAGTCCATTCAAGCCAACACTCCTCTCAGAAGAGGCTTCTCCAGCACCTGCCTCTTCTTCAGCCACCACTGTGAGGTGAAGGACCCACCCTGCTCTCAGCTCCCTTGGCCCCTCAGGGATGAGAGGAAATTCTTGGCACCAAGGTTTGCCCAGCAAGCCTGAAGGAAAACTCTGCTGGTGGGGAAAGGTTTGGAGATGGGGACAGAGGAGGGACTTCTGACAAGGGCTTGGAGTGACAGGACAAGGGCCAACAGCTTTGAGCTGGAAGAGGGGAGACTGAGGCTGGAGATGAGGAAGAAATTCTTTCTAGTGAGGGTGGGGAGGCCCTGGGACAGGCTGCCCAGGGAGGTTGTGGCTGCCCCCTCCATGGAGGTGTTCAAGACCAGGCTGGATGAGGCCTTGAGCAACTTGGTCTAGGGGCAGGTGTCCCTGCCCATGGCAGGGGGTTGGAACTGGATGATCTGTCAGGTGCCTGCCAACCAGAGTGGTTTGCACTCTGCATCTCTGAATCTCTGCTCTGTACCCATGGGAGTTACCCGTGGTGCATCCATCGCCTGCCAGAAAGCCCAGCTCCAGTCAGCTTGGTGATTTCATTCGGTCTTAAATGGCTGGTTGATGAAAAAGGAGGCTCTCTGAAGACACTGTGGGCCATGAGATGACTTTGCTTGCCTGGAATCCTCTCTGGGTTTCTGCTGTTCTTTACCTGAGCTGCTTCTCCTGCCGTTTTGTTTTCAAGCTTGCCGACGCTGCTGGTGGCAGAGTGTGTGCTGGTGTACATGACCCCACAGCAGTCTGCAGAGCTGCTCAAGTGGGCAGCAAGCACTTTCCCAGTGGGGATGTTCATCAATTATGAGCAGGTAATTGGGGTCAGAGTGGCTGGAAAGCAGCCAGGCAGAAAGGGACCTGGGGGTACTGGTTGACAGCAGCTGAACGTGAGCCAGCAGTGTGCCCAGGTGGCCAAGAAGGCCAATGGCATCCTGGCCTGTATCAGGAACAGTGTGGCCAGCAGGAGCAGGGAGGTCATTCTGCCCTGTGCTCAGCACTGGTTAGACCACACCTTGAATCCTGTGTCCAGTTCTGGGCCCCTCAATTTAAGAAGGACATTGAGACTCTTGAACATGTCCAGAGAAGGGCAACAAGGCTGGGGAGGGGTCTGGAGCACAGCCCTGTGAGGAGAGGCTGAGGGAGCTGGGGTTGCTTAGCCTGGAGAAGAGGAGGCTCAGGGGAGACCTTCTTGCTGTCTACAGCTACCTGAAGGGAGGTTGTAGCCAGGTGGGGGTTGGTCTCTTCTTCCAGGCAAGCAGCACCAGGACAAGAGGACACAGTCTCAAGCTGTGCCAGGGGAGGTTCAGGCTGGATGCTAGGAAGAAGTTCTTCATAGAGAGATTGGCCATGGGAATGTGCTGCCCAGGGAGGTGGTGGAGTCCCCATCCCTGGAGGTGTTTAGGAAGAGGCTGGCTGGGGTGCTTGGTGCCATGGTTTAGTTGATCAGATGGTGCTGGGTGATAGGTTGGACTCGATGATCTTGAAACTATTTTCCAACCTGGTTAATTCTATTCTATTCTCTTCTAAAAATGGCATTTTTAGAGCTGCCTGATTGCCAGAACTCCTACTGCAGAGAGCAGATTTTGTGCTTGTGAAAAGAAAGAGCAGGGCCCATCCTGTTGTACAGAGAGCTCCTGCTGAAGTCCTGCAGGGCTGGGCTTGGTTTGGAGATGTTTAGCTCTTTGTGAGGAGCATCCAGCTATGCTGGAAGACAATTTTGGCACTGTGTTGATCTTTAGTAACTGAGACTTAAATCAGTGTGTGTGGAGACAACTGTAGAATATTGGTTTAGATAAGAGAGAGGAGACAGAAACGGTGCTGAACGTTGGCCAGGGGTGGGTAAGATTCCATAATTGCCTCTCAGTCTCCTTTGGAGCAGAAATCACAGCAGCATGAACTCAGCTCCTCTGGCTGCAAGTCAAAAGCTGCCTCAGGGGAACTAGGTGGCTCCAGGAATTAGTAAGGGGATCTTCCAAGCTGTGAGCTGGTGCCACAGAGCTGAAGCACGCTGCTGCCAGTGTACAGCAGAGTGGGCCTGCGGTGCCCAGCCCCTGGGTCTCAGGGAAGCAGCCCTGGCACTGCCAGAGTGGCACTCAGCTGGGGAATGGGGAGGGAGCTGAGGGGAGGGTGGCACTGGGAAATGACACCTGGTGTCAGGTTGGAGTGGGTCTAGAGGAAGGCATGAATATGATCAGATGCTAGAGAGCCTTCTCTATGGGGACAAGCTGAGGGAGCTGGGGTTGTTCAGCCTGGAGGAGGGAAGGCTCCAGGCAGCCCTTCCAGCACCTGAAGGGGCTGCAGGAGCACTGGGGAGGGGCATTTGACAAGGGCTTGGAGTGACAGGACAAAGGGCAATGGCTTTGAGCTGGCAGAGGGGAGACAGACTGGAGGTTAGGAAGAAATTCTTGACAGTGAGGGTGGGGAGGCACTGGCACAGGCTGCCCAGGGAGGTTGTGGCTGCCCTCTCCATGGAGGTGTTCAAGGCCAGGCTGGATGAGGCCTTGAGCAAGCTGGGCTTGGTGGGAGGTGTCCCTGCCCATGGCAGGGGGTTGGAACTGGATGAGCTTTGAGGTCTCCTCCAACCCAAAGCATCCTATGAATCCCTGAAGTGAGTGCTCCCCTGTGCATTTGCTGACCTGGATGGTTGCAGGGGTTGAGCCAGCTGCTGCTCTTGGCTGTGGTTGTGTCCCTGTGGGAAGGGCAACCCTTTTGTCTCCTCTCCCCGAGGTGAACATGATGGACCGCTTCGGGCAGATCATGATTGAGAACCTGCAGAGAAGGCAGTGCAACCTGGCTGGAGTGGAAGTCTGCAGGTCCTTGGACTCTCAGGTGAGGGGGGCAGAGCTCTGCCTGGCTCTGATGTGGAACTCAATGAATCCACCTGCTGGCTCTGCCTCTCGTGCGTGCGCTGCTTGGGAGCAGCTGGCAAAGCAGCTGTGGGGTGGGCTTCTCTCTTACCCATCTCACACTGGTTCCTGTTACTCACAGATTGCATTGGGTGAAAGGGACCCTCCAAGCTTATCTTGTCCAAACCCCCTGCAGTGAGCAGTGACACCTCCAACTAGAGCAGGCTGCCCAGGGCCACAACCACCACTGGCGGTCGCTTGACTTCAGGCGGCTGCACAAAACCTGCAGCAGAGCAGAGCACAGCTCCATCTATCCCCCTGGTAGCAGCACATGCTTAGAAAGAGTCTAAGAGCCCTTTAAAGAACAGGTCAGGCAGATGGCCTAGAAAATCCCTGGGGAGGAGGAGTGTGGCCTGGTGTTTGTGCTGGAGTGCTCTGAAGGCTGCTGCCTGTCTGTTTGCAGCGGGACCGCTTGCTGCTGAACGGCTGGGAGACCGCCCGTGCCATCGACATGATGAAGGTGTACAGCTCTCTGCCCCAGGCTGATGTCAAAAGGTATCACTGAGAGCTTGCCCAAGGCCAAAGGTCACCTCCAGATGCCATTTCCAAGGTAGTTCACCTCAGTGTGGAGCATGGGATCCCCCAGTAGGACGGAGAGGAGGCTGCGTGCGGATGCTGGCGAGGTGCACAGAGCATGACTGAGGCTGAAGCTCTGCAGAGCCTTCAGGATGATGCCTGGAGGAACATTAATGACCCAGAGGGTTACTGCTGCCAGGGGTACACTGGCACTGCTGGGGTTGCATTTGGGTACCATATAGATTGCATTTGGGTACCATTGTTTAGCCTGCAGAAGAGGAGGCTCAGGGGAGACCTTCTTGCTGTCTACAACTCCCTGAAGGGAGGTTGTAGCCAGGTGGGGGTTGGTCTCTTCTCCCAGGCAAGCAGCACCAGAACAAGAGGACACAGTCTCAAGATGCGCCAGGGGAGTTTAGGCTGGAGGTGAGGAGAAAGTTCTTCCCAGAGAGAGTAGTTAGCCATTGGAATGTGCTGCCCAGGGAGGTGGTGAAGTCCCCATCCCTGGAGGTGTTCAAGAGGGGATTGGACGTGGCACTTGGTGCCATGGTTTAGTAGTCCTGAGGTGTTGGGTGACAGGTTGGACTTGATGATCTTTGAGGTCTTTTCCAGCCTTACTGATTCTGTGATTCTATGATTCTAAAGCATCTTGTGACAGCTGGAGAGGGACTTTTGACAAGGGCTTGTAGTGACAGGGCAAGGGGCAATGGTTTTGAGCTGGAAGAGGGGAGATTGAGACTGGAGATGAAGAAGAAATTCTTGACAGTGAGGGTGGTGAGACACTGGAACAGGTTGCCCAGGGGGGCTGTGGATGCTCCCTCCCTGGGGGTGTTCCAGGCCCAGCTGGATGAGGCCTTGAGCAAGCTGGGCTAGTGGGAGGTGTCCCTGCCCATGGCAGGGGGACTGGAGCTGGATGCTCTTTAAGGTCCCTCCCAAGCCAGCCCATTCTGGGAATCTGTGAGAAATGTGCAGATAAAAGATGCTGCAGAAACACTGCAGAGTTCTTACAGAGGCTTCTTGTGAACACCCAGCCTGCACAACACCAAAGCTGAGAAAGGGGGACCTGAGTGAGTAGCTTGCAAGGTGCAAAATCTGGATCTGAATTGGCACAAGTCAGTCATTAACTCCAGGCTGAGGTAGCCTTGGTCACCAGAGGAGCTTTAGGTTGGATGTGAGCAACAGGTTCTGCACCATGGGGGTGCTGGGACGCTGCAACAGGTTGCCCAGGGAGGTCACTGGGGCCCTGTGCCTGGAGGTCTTTGAGGTGAGGCTGAACACAAGGCTCTGAGCAGCCTGCTCTCGTGGAGGATGTCCCTGCTGCTTGAGGGCAGTGGGTCTGGATGCCCTTTGGAGGTCCCCTCCAACCCAACCCATTCTACCATCCTGAGCAGCCCCACCCGGGGGTTTCTCAAAGCATGGGGCTGAACAGGTGAGCCTGCAAGCCATAGGTTGTGTAGCTGGGAGTGGTGGCAGTGTGGAACATATGGCACTTGTGGAGGAGAGACACAGCTTGTGCTTTCTTTGCAGCATTTTTGTCTACCTTGGATCTGCTCAGCTCCTTCCGCTTGTCCCAATTGCCAGGAGCTGGGTTACATAAACTCTGCCTCTCCCCTCTGATGAGGCAAAGAATGTTTGCTGCTGACACAAAACTTCCCAAGGTCTTCTCCTGCAGCACTGCCATGGCTGGCAGTGCAGGATCTCTTGCCCCTCAGCCTCTTGTGATCCTCCCTTCCACACACTTAGCATGGAAAATAACAATCCTAGGATGGCTCAGGTTGGAAGGGACCTCAGAGCTCATCTGCTCCAAGCTCCCCACCATGGGCAGGGACACCTCACAACTAGACTTGGCTGCTCCAGGCCTCATCCAGCCTGGCCTTGAACTTCCTCACATGGCATCCACAGGCATCCACAACCTCCCTGGGCAGCCTGTTCCAGAGTCTCACCATCCTCCTACTGAAGAGCTTCCTGCTCAGATCCAGTCTAACCCTGCTGTCCCTCAGCTTCAAACCATTGCCCCTTGTCCTGGCTCTAGACACCCTCATGACAAATCCCTCTGCAGTCTGCCTGTAGGATCCCTTCAGGTAATGGAAGGCAGCTCTGAGGTCCCTCTGAACAACCCCAGCTCCCTCAGCCTATCCTCACAGCAGAGGTGCTCCAGCCTGTGGATCATCTTTGTGGCCTCCTCTGGCCTCACTCCAACAGCTCTGTGTCCTCCTTGTGCTGGGGACACCAGCACTGGAGGCAGAATTGGAGATGGGGTCTGAGCAGAGCAGAGGAAAGAAAATCATTAATGATATCCAAGTATTTTGGAGTGAGAGAGAGGAGAGTGCCAGCTTAAACATCTCAAAGCAAGCACAGCTTGGGAGGAGTTCTCCCATTTGTGTGGTGGGAGACATTCAAACACCTTGCTCTGAGACTCCTAGGTAGGAACCATTTAGGAAAACAAAGAATGCTCAGATCTTCTGTACCATTTGGTTTGTGCTTTATCATGAGCTCATGTGGGAGAGCTGTTAGAAGCTGCACCCATCGCTCTTCCAAGACATCATCTGGACTTGTTGTCATTGTCTGGAGCAAATGCTGCCTGCAGTTCTTCACTGCAGTCCTTTGGTAGAGAGAAATCTGCTTCCTTTGGGCTGTGCCCTGGGGGCTTCTTAAACCCAGCAGGACCAGGTACATGCAGGTCATAGAGAATGGGTTGGCTTGGAAGGGACCTCAAAGCTCATCCAGTTCCAACCCCCTGCCATGGGCAGGGACACCTCCCACCAGCCCAGCTTGCTCAAGGCCTCATCCAACCTGGCTTTGAACACCTCCAGGGAGGGGGCAGCCACAGCCTCCCTGGGCAGCCTGCTCCAGTGTCTCCCCCACCCTCACTGTCAAGAATGTCTTCCTATTCTCCAGTCTAAATCTATAGCAAAGGGGCTGGAAGGGAAATACTAATATTTGTTGCACAGATCAGTCTTGGAACAGGAAATCCCAGGGGTGAGAAGCTGGAAACACCTTGTGGGCCAGTTACATGGACAGCAAGGGCTAGGAGAGGTGGGGACATCTTCCTTAAGGACCTGCATTAATTTCCTGGGAGGTTGATTGCCTTATGGCCATGGGTTGCACTCTGGGGGAGTGAGAAGAGCAGGTTGAAAACTGTGCTGAGACTGCAGCCTGACTCACAGTTTGTGTTTTCTCCCTGCAGAATAGAAGGACTCGAATTCCTTGATGAGAAGGAGCTGTTTGAGCAGCTCATGCAGCACTACTGCATCTGCTGGGCTTCCAAGGACAGCAGCAACCTGGGTAAGGTCCTCCAGTGTGGCCTGGAATTGTGCCAGGGGAGCTTGAGGCTGGAGATCAGGGGAAATTTCTGTCCTGTAAGAGAGGTCAGGCATTGGAGCAGGCTGCCCAGGAAGGTGGTGGAGTCTCTGTCCCTGGAGGTGTTCAGGACACATGGAACACTGCAGCAGGATGCCCAGGGAGGTCACTGAGGCCCCATCCCTGGAGATCTTCAAGGGCAGGCTGAACAAGGCTCTGAGTAAGCTGCTCTAGGGGAGGATGTCCCTGCTGACTGCAGGGGGGTTGGGCTGGATGCCCTTTGGAGGTCCCTTCCAACCCAAACCATTCCATGATGTGGCACTTGGGGCCATGGTTTAGTGGCCATGGTGGTGTTGGGTTGATGGTTGGACTGGATGATCCTGGAGGACTTTTCCAACCCAAGCAATTCTCTGATTCTATGATGTAGGAGGTGACTTTGTGTGGAGAGGCTGGGCCTGGGCACAGCAGCTGTCTGCCAGAGGTATGGTGTTGCAGGAGCAGGGTCTGCTGCTCTCTCACCACCTCCCAGGTGGTGCCTCATGGCTGTTTCTCCCACGAGGGTTTGTGTAGGCATCTAACTGCCCAACAGGAAGTTTGTCCAGCCCAGGGAGTTAGAATTTCTGCTGAAAGCTGCCTTATGGGTTGCTTTAAATAACTGCCTGCCTTCTACTATCACTGCTAATTGAAAGGTTTACAAATCACATGCATGTGAAGTGCCATATGGGCACACAGGAGATGGAATCACAGTGTCCTGACAACACAAAAATAAACCCCTCTTTCTTAGCCCAGCCTTCTTCTGCTCTGTCCCCATTTGCATCCATCTGAGGCTTCAGTTTTCCACTCTGCTTTCTCCTTGGGGGGGGGGGGAGAAGAAGAAAAATTCCCTCTGAACTCAACTCTTTGAAATGCTGCTTTTAGTCTTTTCAAAGTCTCTCCAAGGGTGGAATCTCTTTGAAACAAACCCACTTGATTTATTCTCTGTGGAGCATTCTGTATCTTGCTGCTGCTTAGGAAGTGCTGGAATGGAAAGGGTTGTGGTTTGGGTGAAGCCTGGGTGCTTGTAGCCCTTTGCTGTCCAACTTAGAAAGCCAGCTCCTGCAGACACACTCCAGCTCCACTTCCTCCTGCACCTTCAGGGAACAGCCTCTCCAGAAAACCTCCTTGCCTGCCAGTTTCTATCCTTTTCTTCCCTTTCTCCTTCTTTGCCCTTGCCTTGCTCCTGACAGGGTAGCACTCAAGAACAAAATGTATTTGCTGTTCCTTAGCAAGTGTGGCTATGCATGGTCCCTGCTGAAGCTGTGTGCAGCCAGAGTAGCTGCAGCTGGGAAACTTAGGCCTTCAGTAGCCTGCTGTGACAGAGATCCCACAATGGCAGCATGCTGGGATTGAAAGGGACCCCTGGAGATCACCCACTCCAACCCCCTGCTCAAGCAGGGCACCCACAGCAGCTTGCCCAGGATCACAATGGCCAGGGGGGGTTGGAAGCTCTCCGGACAAGGAGACTCCACAGCCTCTCAGGGCAGCCTGCTGCAGGGCTCCAGCACCCTCACACCACAGTTTCCCCTCCTGTTCAGCTGGAACCTCCTGGGTTCCAGCTTACACCAGTTGTTCCTGCTCCTATTACTGCTGCTGGCTTGTGTCTGCAGACCCCAGCTCTACAACTGTGGCAATTTGGAGCAGCAGAAATGCACTTTTCATTTCTCAGGGCTGAAAACTGCTGGCTGTAATCTAGAACTGATTTCTAAAGGAGCTAAGGCGAAAAGGTTCCCTTGTTGCCAGCAGCTGCTGGTCCTGGGGTCTCCAGGGTTGTTCCTTGCTGTGACCAGAGAAGTGTTTGGGACAGTTTGGGTGCTGAGGTTGAGCTGTGCAGCATGTCTTAGAAGTGAAACAAATCTCAAAGGGGATAATCAAGTGTCTGTGCATAGCTCTGCCTCATCTAAAGCAGTTTTCTCCATCCCATGAGGATTTGCTGCCCTCATGGGTGTTCTCCCCAGCTTTCTCTTTGTCATTTCAGGGGCAGACCCTTAGGTACAGCAGCAGCCTCTGTGCTGTTCTTTCTGCCAGGAATAACTTCAGCAATAGAATTGAATAGGAATAGGAATAGGAATAGGAATAGGAATTGAATTGAATTGAATTGAATTAACCAGGTTGGAAAATACTTTCAAGATCATCAAGTCCAACCTATCACCCAGCACCATCTAATCAACTAAACCATGGCACCAAGCACCCCATCCAGTCTCCTCCTAAACACCTCCAGGGATGGGGACTCCACCACCTCCCTGGGCAGCACATTCCCATGGCCAATCTCTCTTGCTGGGAAGAACTTCTTCCTCACCTCCAGCCTAAGCCTCCCCTGGCACAGCTTGAGACTGTGTCCTCTTGTCCTGGTGCTGCTTGCCTGGGAGAAGAGACCAACCCCCACTTGGCTACAACCTCCCTTCAGGTAGTTGTAGAGAGCAAGAAGGTCTCCCCTGAGCCTCCTCTTCTGCAGGCTAAGCAACCCCAGCTCCCTCAGCCTCTCCTCACAGGGCTGTGCTCCAGATTGGCTTATCCAAAAGAATTCCTTCTCTGGAAACTTTCAGACCCCACCTGGATGCATTCTGGGTGGCCTGCCCTAGGTGATCCTGCTTTGGCAGGGGGGCTGATCCCCAGCAGTCCCTTCCACCCCCTTCCATTCTGTGACTCTGTGAATTGCTGATCACAGCCAAACAGAGGGTTAAAAGAAGATCCAACCTCTTTCCTCTTCCTCTCACCAAATCCTTTACAGTTAAGTTTAAACAGAAAAATAGCTCTCAAAGCCACCTTAGAATCACAGAATCAATAAGGTTGGAAAAGACCTTTGAGATCATCAAGTCCAAGCTGTCACCCAGCACCTCAGGACTACTAGACCATGGCACCAAGTGCCACATCCAATCCCCTCCAGGGATGGGGACTCCACCACCTCCCTGGGCAGCACATTCCAATGCCTAACAGCTCTCTCTGGGAAGAACTTTCTCCTCCCCTCCAGCCTGAACTTCCCCTGGCACACCTTCTTTCTGTCTCTAACTGTCCCAGCAGCAGTGGGGTACAGGTGGCAGCAGGATAAACACTTTGGTTTCTCCTCCCCCTCCCTTTCCCCTCTCAAACAGGCCTTGCAAACATCACCTTCTGAGGAGTGTGCCGGAGCTGCAGCCCTGGGCCCAGCAGCCTCCTGCTTGAGCCAGGATCACAGTGATGGGACTTTGCATGTGCCAGCCTCAGCCTGTGCATCTGGGTGAGCAGTACCAGCACAGAACAGGGTGGCTGCTGCTGCTGTCGACTCTCCTGGTGGCTTTTGGTGGTTTCAGTGACCCTTTCTTTGCCCACTGTGAGCAGCTGGCACGAGGCAGGTGCCCAGCTGTGCGCCGGTGGACTTGGCTGAGGTGTCATTGACTCCTGACCTGGAGCTTGCCTGCCTTAGTTTGAAACTAAGAGTAAAGTGTTCTTGGCTTGTCTGATTTCCCTCTGTTGTCTCTTTGTGGGTGTGTAAAATGTCTGTGTGGCAGGGAGCTGGGGAGCTGCCCTGCTGGGTGCCCCTGCCCTGTGCACAGCTGCTTGGGAAGGTTGAGCTCTGTTCATCCCCAGTTCAGGTTTCATTTCTGCCCAGTGCCACCACCTTGGCTTTCTCCAGGCTCTACTGTTGGTACCAGGCTGTCTCTGAACCAGCTGTGTCCTTTTGGGGATGGGGGAAAGAAGGGGAGCCCCAAGGAGTCAGGTACAAGGGACTGGAGGATGTTAAAGTGGACTTTAATGAACTGGGAAGGGCTTAGCTTGGCAGCTCAGAAAGGTAAGAAAGAAATTAACCTCAATTTGCACTGCTTCTGGTAGGATCTTCACACCAGTTTCTCATTCTTCTTTCTTTCCTCTTAAAAGAAACAAAGCCCCACTGGAAGTCCTTGCCCTGGTGTTTGGAACTGAATCTTGCAACCTTCCTATCAGAAAAACAATAAATGTTTATAAGTATTGATATTTGGCCTGTGTCTCACTCATTGGCAGTTAACCTCTTCACAGCTGCTTCAGTGACAACCTCTTTGTTTCCTCCTCAGTGAGGATTTTTGCAGCAGTTACAAGCTTGCAGCTCAGAAGGCCAATGGCAGCCTGGGCTGCATCAAAAGCAGCAGATGGAGAGAGGGGATTCTGCCACTCTGCTCTGCTCTGGTGAGACCTCTCCTGCAGTGCTGTGTCCAGCTCTGGAGCCCTCAATAGAGCAAGGACATGGGGCTGATGGAGTGTGTCCAGAGGAGGGCATGCAAATGATCAGAAGCTGGAGCACTTCTGCTGTGGGGACAGGCTGAGGGAGCTGGGGTTGTGCAGCCTGGAGAAGAGAAGGCTCCAGGCAGACCTTAGGGCAGCCTGCCAGGACCTGAAGGGGGCTACAAGAAGGCTGCAGAGGGACTGTTTGCAAAGGCCTGCAGGGACAGCAGGAGGGGCAATGGTTTGAAATGAGAGCAGAGCAGACTGAGATTGGATGTGAGGAACAAGTTCTGCACCATGAGGGTGCTGGAACACTGCAACAGGCTGCCCAGAGAGAGAGTTGAGGCCCCATCCCTGGAGATCTCCAAGGTGAAGCTGGACAAGGTTCTGAGCAACCTGCTCCAGCAGAGGATGTCCCTGCTGAGTGCAGGGGGTTGGACTGGAGGAGCTTTGGAGGTCTCTTCCACCCCAACCCATTCTATGCTAACCATTTCCCTCCTGTCTGTGACTTTCTGTGCTCCTGGCTTTAGAAATGGTTAACATGGGCTAGGACTGGAGATGGAGGGAAGGACATTACTGAGATACCAGAACAAAGCAAGCAGTCCTCAGAAGTGTTTTCAGTCATCACTGCAGAAGAACAGAAGCAATACAAAGAAGTGACCTTCCCTTGCCTGCCTGCCTCTCCATCACTGAGCTTAGCCACTGGTGGCCACAAGCCACCCACAGTCAAGTTTCTGTTGAGCTAATTCCCTGAACTGGCCACAGAAGTACAGGATTTGGTTAACCCTCTGCTCAGAGTGTGTCCACAGAAACCCTTTGCCCCCCCAAGGGGAAGGGCTGGGCTGTGTGACTGTGGAAAGAACTTCCAACCTTTGCTTCCTAGATAAGAACATCAATGGTATGCTTGTGCCTGCACATGTGAGATGCTTGGGCTGAGCTGGGCCCCACTCCTATTAAGAGCTGCTCTAGGGGAAAGGACCTGGGAGTCCTGGTGGACAACAGGATGCCCAGGAGCCAGCAATGTGTCCTTGTGGCCAAGAAGGCCAATGGCATCCTGGGGTGCATCAAGAAGTATGTGGCCAGCAGGTCAAGGGAGGTTCTCTCTCTCCTCTGCTCTGGAGAGGCCACATCTGGAGCACTGGGTCCAGTTCTGGGCTGCCCAGTTCAAGAAGGACAGTTCCCACCCCTGGAGGGATTGAAAGGATGTGGAGATGTGGTGCTGAAGGCCATGGTTTAGCAGCAGACTTAGTAGTGCTGGGATAATGCTGGAACTGGTGGATCTTAAAGATCTGTTCCAGCTGAAATGACTCTGAAATGTTTTACTTCTTCCACCTTCAGAGTGGGCTGAAGCCCTTGGGGCAGGTGGCTGACCCAGGACCTGTTCTAGCAGCTGGCCCTGTGCTTGAGATTCCTTTTGCTTCAGGTGGGCTTGAGGTAATGGCTCTGGTGGGTTTGTTAATCAGGAGAACTGATTAACTGGGGCTTGGGGGCAGGTTTATCCCTGCCCTGTCCTCACAGTCTGCATGAAGCCTGTTGCAGAGGTGTTCCCAGCCTTTGGAAACAGACACCTTCAATCCCCAGCCCTGTGGAGGAGCCTGTTGGAGCAAAGAGTGGTGAGCTGAGCTGGATCTCATCACACACCTGACTGTCCTTGGATCTCTAAGCTCTCAGCACTGTCATTCCAGGCTCTACAAAGCCCAGTTCCTCCTCACTTGTGTGTTCACATGGATGCAGCTTTCTCCTTCAGGGTTTGTGGAGTAAGGACTTACTAACAGGTAATGCTCAGTGGTGGAGACTCCCTGGTATGACTTTAACATCATATCTGGTTCACCTGCAGTGCTCTTTGATGTTCTGCTCTTTGAACTCTGTCCATAAACACCTCTGATCTGACCTGCTGGTGTTAGCATTGCCTGTGCTGGCTGCTGCACACTGCTGAGAGGTGGTTGTCCACCCTCAGACACCTTCATTGGACTTAACCTGCCCAGAGGCTCTGAAAGAGCTGAGTCAAAGGTGCTGCAGTGTGAAGCTGGGGGAAAGGAGACAATGTGCTGTGTCACAGAGCTGCTGAGAGCTACCTCTGGCAGGTTTCCTGACAGTTCATAGCTCTGTTAGGGAGCATCAGAGATTGCAAACACAACCAACCCCCCCAACCCCCCCCCCCCAGCTCTCTACAAACACCTTCTGCACCTCAGGAGGCCTCTGGTGCAGTGAGTCATGCCTCCTCTGTGGCAACCAGACAGCCCTGCTGATCTCTGAATAAAATGGAATAGAATTAACCAGCTTGGGAAAGACCTTTGAGATCATCAAGTCCAACCTAGCACCCAGCACTATCTAATCAACTAAACCATGGCACCAAGCACCCCATGCAGCCTCTTCCTAAACACCTCCAGGGATGGGGACTCCACCACCTCCCTGGGCAGCACATTCCCATGGCCAATCTCTCTTTCTATGAGGAACTTCTTCTTAGCATCCAGCCTAAACCTCCCCTGGCACAGTTTGAGACTGTGTCCTCTTGTTCTGGTGCTGCTTGCCTGGGAGAAGAGACCAACCCCCACCTGGCTACAACCTCCCTTCAGGGAGTTGTAGACAGCAAGAAGGTCTCCCCTGAGCCTCCTCTTCTCCAGGCTAAGCAACCCCAGCTCCCTCAGCCTCTCCTCACAGGGCTGTGCTCCAGACCCCTCCCCAGCTTTGTTGCCCTTCTCTGGACACCTTCCAGCACCTCAACATCTTTCCTAAACTGAGGGGCCCAGAACTGGACACAGGACTCAAGGTGTGGCCTCACCAGTGCTGAGCACAGGGCAGAATGACCTCCCTGCTCCTGCTGGCCACACTGCTCCTGATACAGGCCAGGATGCCATTTGCCTTCCTGGCCACCTGGGCACACTGCAAGCTCATGTTCAGCCTACCATCAACCAGTACCCCCAGGTCCCTTTCTGCCTGGCTGCTCTCCAGCCACTCTGACCCCAGCTTGTAGCACTGCATGGGGTAAATCAAGAGCAGAATAGCTCCACCTCTACCAGCAGCTCCATTTTGGCAAGACCCCCTTGAAGAGCATGTTCTTGGGAGCCAAGCTGAGGTCCAACCTGCTTTGAAATCAACAAATCTCTTCTCTTTGAACTGGTCAACATCCAAGATGCTACCACTGAGCTGTTGCATTTTTCCTGTGCAGGGGCTTTGAAAGCCTCTCACTCCAGGAGATGGTCCTGTGCTGGGCCTCTGCACTGCCAGTCAGGCTTTTTTTATCATCTTCTTTGTCACAGTTTAATCCTCTCTGTGCTTGGAAGTGATGTCTGCCAGCATGAGGCAGATCTTGGTGGAATTTCTGCTCATCAGTTTCTATTTTAGGTCCCTTTCTAATGTGCTCATCTGAAAAGAATGTGGTAAAGGAGCAGAGCCGGTGCAGGGGGATGAAAGGCACGATGGAGAGCCATGGGAAGACCTTCCAACAGCCTGCCAGAACCTAAGGAAGGCCTACAAGGAGGCTGGAGAAGGGCTTTCTACAAGGGGAAGCAGTGATAGGACAAGGGGTGGTGGTTTCAGACTCAAAGAGGGAAGCTTTAGATCAGATGCAAGGAACAAACTCTTCGTTGGGAGGGTGGTGAGACCCTCTCTCAGGCTGCCCAGAGAGGTGGCAGATGCCCCATGTCTGGAAGCATTGCTGCAGGTCAGGCTGGTTGGGGCTCTGAGCAGCCTGCTGTAGTTGGGGATGTCCCTGTTGACTGCAGGGGGCTTGGACTGGATGAGCTTTGAAGGTCCCTTCAGCCAAAGCAGTCAGGGATTCTGCACTGCCCTGTCCTCCTCCTCTGGGTGAGTCTGATCTCCCATCTGCAGCTGTTCAGCTGCCAGCATCCAGCTGGGAGAAGGGGAGTCAGAGCTCTTCAAGACTCTTCTAGCTCAGCTCCCAGCAGTGGTGCAGAGAGGTAGGTCACCTTGTGCTTCAGGGGTGCAGGGGATCAAAGGCATGGGGGATAGCTGGGGGAGGCTGGGGGTGGGCTCCCACGATCAGCAAAAGCAAACACATCTGTCACCTCTGCAGGGAATGTTTGGGTTGGGAACATGCCTGCAGCTGCTGCTGCTGCTGAGACAGCTCTGCTGAGCTGGGAAAGGCTGAGGAACATCTCCTGGCCAGGAGAAGTGGCCTATGGCTTCTGCTTCTTGCCGTGCTTTTGGTGTGACTGTCTCAGCAGAGCCCTCCTGGAGCTGCCTGGTGAATCCCTGCCTCTCCTCTGCTCCCAGCCCAGCCTTGCCTGCCTCATTGGGGCTGGCAGCACAACAAAATTCACCACAGACCGCTTTGGGTGGGAAGGGACCTTTAAAGGTCATCTAGTCCAACCCCCCTGCAATCAGCATCTGCAACTAGGGCCCCACACAACCTGACCTGGAATGGTTCCAGGGATAGGGCATCCACCACCTTCCAGTGGCAGTGTCTCACCACCCTCACAGGGAAGAATTTCTTCCTTACACCTGATCTAGATCTGCCTTCTTCCTGTTTGAATCCCTCATCCCTCACTACACTGGGGAGGTGGTTGAGGCCCCATCCCTGCAGATATCCAGGGAGGCTGGACAGGGCTCTGGGCAACCTGATCTAGTTGAGGATGCCCCTGCTTACTGCAGGGGGGGGGTTGGACTAGGTGACCTTCAGAGGTCCCTTCCAACCCAGACCATTCTATGATCTCTGCCTCTCTTCTGCTCCCAGTCCAGCCTTGCCTGGCTGACTGGGACTGACAGCACAACAAAATCATCTCTGGTTTGTTTAAAGTGGGGAAAAAAAAACCTCAAACCCCCTTTAGTCCTGGGTGAGCCACAAGGCAAAAGTCTCCTGCTTTGGCCCAACCAGCAGCTGTGGTGCCCTCTCCAACCCCCTGCCCCCTTGGTAGCTTCTCTGATGCTGGGAGGGTTTTTTTCTGTCTCTGCCTGCAGGAGCTGGTGTCTGGGGTGGAATCACTGCCCAGGGACCTTGGCACTGGCTGAAGAGCCTCAGAACCTACAGGAAGGCTGGGGAGGGGCTGTTCAGAAGGCCTGTGGTGATGGGACAAGGGGCAATGGTTTGAAGCTGGAGCAGGGCAGATTTAGGTTGGGCATCAGGAGGGAGTTCTGCACAATGAGGGTAGGGAGACACTGGAACAGGCTGCCCAAGGGTGTGGTTGAAGCTCTGTCCCTGGAGATGTTCAGGATCAGACTCGATGTGTCCCTGGGCAGCCTGATCCAACTGCTGAGTGTGGGGGGGTTGGACAGGATGACCTTGGAGGGTCCCTTCCTACCCAGCGCGACCTGTCGCTCTATGAAGCAGCCCTGGCTGGTGCCCACCCCTAGATAAGGACACAACGCTGTCCTCTGCCACTTGCACATCTTCTGTCAGCCCTGAAGTTAGCTCTGGGCTCCATGTCACAGCCAGAGCCAGGTCATTCTGCTGAGGATCACCTGAAAGTACTTGAACCAGTTTCCTCTTTCCTTCTGCATCTAGTTTCGGTGTCTCTGAATGTGGCAGCAGCAGGAGGTTTGATGTCATCAATGGGCAAAACTTCTCCTGCAAGCCTCCTGTGGTGAGGAGCCTGCAGTGTTCCTCCTAATGGGCTGTGGAGCACCTGAAAAGCTGGGGAGGTTTAGGTTGGAGATTAGAACAAATCTCTTTGCTGCAGGAATGGTCAGGGACTGGAACAGGCTGCCAGGGGAGGTGGTGGAGTCCCCATCCCTGGGGGTGTTCAAGAAACTTGTGGCCATGGCAGCTGGGGCCATGGTATGATGGCCATGGTGGTGCTGGGCTGAAGGCTGACCTGGAGGCTCTTGGAGGTCTTTTCCAACCCTAACAATTCCATGGTTCTGCCAGGGAATGTGGGTAGCAGGAAGGGGCAGCCAGAGGAGCTGTGTCTGGGCAGAGCTGCCGCCCTGGGCGCTCTGCTGTTCTCCCAGTGCCAGGGGCTGTGAAGCTTTTGCTGGAGCAGGATGCTGAGCCCAGTTGTCATGGCAAACCCAGAGAGTCAGAGCACGTGGGCCCTGCCTGCCTTTGAGGTGTCTGTCACCAATTGTTCCTGACAGGTACAAGAAAATCCTCATCTCTGCTCCATGCTGAGTCCTGGGGCTTGATCCTCACTCTGTCCAAGCTTCAACCACCACTTAGGAGATTACGCTTTGCTGTGCCTCTGTTCCACCCGTGTTGAGCATCTTAAAAGGTGGGTAAGAGGAGTCTCCTCCTAGAGAATTAAACTGAGGTCCTTCCAGGGATTATCCAGCTCTGGGGAGGCAGTGACAGGCAGCTGTCGGCTCAGCACGGGGTGTTTCCAGCTTCTCTGCAGCTGCTCGCTTGGTGCTTACAAGGTCTGTCAGGTCTCTGTGCTGCAGGGGCATGGGGAAAGGAGGGACACTTCCAGAAGGAAATTGCCTCAAAATGCACCAGGGGAGGCTTAGGTTGGATGTTAGAAGAAACTCCTCCACTAAAAGGGCTCTCAAACACTGGCACCGGCTGCCCAGGGTTGAATCCCCATCCCTGGAGGTGTTTCAAAGAGGCAGAGATGTGGTGCTGAGGGCCACGGTTTAGAACGGTTTAGAGTTAGAGAATGGTTGGACTGGATGATCTTGAAGGGCTTTTCCAAGAAAAACTATTCCATGAAACATGGTTGTTGAGGGTGGAATGGTTCTGTGGTTGGCCTTGCAGGGCAGTTGTGAGGATCCAAGTGCAGGACAGGGGTCCACGTGTGTGCGCCGTGTGGAACCAGGACCCTCCCTCTCTTCTCTGAGAGCTTGGTGGATTTGAATATGAAGTAACAGCATTAAGGGCTGAGTGTGGCTTCATCCCACTGCTTCTTTTCCCTTCTCAAACCCCAGTCTGTGCATGCAGAGCTGACCCAAATCTGTCCCTGTTTTCCAGCAGACAAGGCTTAAGCCTGCCTGAAGAGCCCTTGGAAATTTCCATCTGCTCTCCAGCATTCCAGTAGCAGTTGGGAGGAAGCCTCTGATGCAATGCAGGGTCTATAAATGAGCAGAGGTCACCTAACCTGTGTCACTGCTAGGAGCTGCAAAGAATTCTGCAGCTTCTCACTCAGTGCCATGGGGTAATCATCAAGGCTGTCAGTCCCCAAGGCAAATACTGTAAAGATAAGGCAGTGTCAAAGGAGTTGCCTTTGCCTCTTTATGGCCTTCTGAAAGAGCTGACCATGGGCACTGGGTCTTTCCTCACTGAAATACCTTCTGCAGAGCTTTTACAGATGTGCAGCTGGAAATCTGGCCTATAAAACGTGCCAGCACTGCTCCAACAGAGAATCCATGGAACTCCAGCATGGTGGCGGTGGAGGGGACCTCTAGAAATCACCCACTCCCAACTCCTCCTCCATTTGCTGTTCCTTACCAAGTGTGGCTGTGCATGGTCCCTGCTGAAGCTGTGCAGCCAGAGTAGCTGCAGCTGGGGACACTTAGACCTTCAGTATCCTGCTGTAACAGAGATCCCACAATGCCAGCGTGCTGGGATTGGAAGGGACCCCTGCAGATCATCCAGTCCAACCCCCTGCTCAAGCAGGGCACCCACAGCAGCTTGCCCAGGATCACAATGGCCAGGGGGGGTTGGAAGCTCTTCAGAGGAGACTCCACAACCTCTCTGGGCAGCCTGCTCCAGGGCTCCAGCACCCTCACACCAAACAAGTTTCTCCTCTGGTTCAGATGGAACCTCCTGGGTTCCAGTTTGTGCCCATTGCCCCTCGTCCTGTCCCTGGGTACCACTGAGACTGGCCCCATCTCCTTGCCTCCCAGCCTTTGGCTCTTGTTGAGCACTGATCAGATCCCCTCTGGGGCTCCTCTTCTCCAGGCTCAACACCCCCAGGGCTCTCAGCCTTCCCTCCTCACAGAGATGCTCCAGGCCCCTCAGCATCTTTGTGGCCTCTGCTGGACTCTCCCCAGCAGTTCCCTGTCTCTCTTGAACTGGGGAGCCCTGAACTGGAGCCAGGACCTCAGCAAGGCAGAGTAGAGGGGGAGGAGAACCTTCTTGGACCTGCTAGCCACACTCTTCCTCATGTGCCCCAGGGATGGTTCACATCTTTCCCATTGAAAGGTGGCAGATCTGCAAGCAGAAGCAGGATGGAAGAGTGGAGAGGGCTGGATGAAACCAGGGCCTTCTGGCTTTTCCGCCCATGGAGATGGGAAATGTTCTCTGTGGTTCCTAAAAAGTATCTTTGGAAGCTGCTGCTTGCTTTGTGCCACCATTTCCTGTTCTAGTTGACACAGTTGCTGTTGTCACTTATTTAACAAACGGGTGCAAGCACAAACAAGGACAAAAATAAGTGGCTGCTAATAGGAACAGATTTCTCTCTTCCCATCCCCACGCCTTTCCCCACCAGCAGAGCTTTCCTTCAGGCTTGCTGGGCAAACCTTGGTGCCAAGAATTTCCTCTCATCCCTGAGGGGCCAAGGGTGCTGAGAGCAGGGTGTGTTTCTTCACCTCACAGTGGTGGCTGAAGAAGAGGCAGGTGCTGGAGAAGCCTCTTCTGAGAGGAGTGTTGGATTGAATGGATTGAAGCTCAGGGAGGGCAGATTGAGAGTGGAGATTAGGAAGGAATCCTTGACAGTGAGGATGAGGAGACACTGGAACAGGTTGTCCAAGAAGGTCTTGGATGCTCCCTCCCTGAAGGTGTTCAAGTTCAGGTTGGATGAGGACTTGAGCAAGCTGGGCTGGTGGGAGGTGTCCCTGCCCATGTGAGGGGGTTGGAACTAGGTGATCTTCAAGGTCCCTTCCAGCCCAGCCCATATGAACCTATGAGGTGAAGCTGGAGATGGGTCTGCAGCAGTCACTTAGGTGTTAGGAGACCCTGTTCTGCTCAGGAGTTGTGAGTGCAGGGAAGCCACAGTTCAGGGCAAGCAGAGGTGAAATCCAGCACCACCTCTGCCACTGCATGAGGATAAATATAGATCATGCATATTGCTGCTGTAAACCTTTTCAAGGCCAGCTCAGCTGGGGCTTGGAGCCACCTGGTCTAGTGGAAGATGTCCACTGCCCCGTGGTAAAGATGCTGGAACTAAAAGGTCTTCAAGGTCTTGTCCAACCCACACCATTCTATGCCTGCATGGCAGACTCCAGGCAGCCACAAGCCTGCTGAGATGATGCTGTTCCCTTCAGGCCTTGGTGGACCCCTCAGTCTGGAGTTCTTTGCCTTGCCCATGCTCATCTTCTACACTGTGACTTCTGACCACATCTGTGCCCGATGTCTTGATGCTCTTCTGGCACTTCTCAGCCAGCACAGCTGACAAGTGGAGACAATTCCTTGATGGTCAGTTTGTGCTTTGCCCATCTGCCCTCCCATGCTGCCAGAGCCTGCTCTGCCCCTTGGCTGGAGTGGTTTGGTGATGAGCCAAGCCATGCCCTGGCCTCATTTTGTCCACCAGGAGGTTCCAGTAGGATTTAGGAGAGCACTTTAGGAGCCACAAATGATGGCTGCCAAAAGTGTTGCTGTTTTGTTGCCTGGATTTGTCCCTGGTTCTGAGGTTAGCTCAAATCACCTCCAGAACTGTGGGGTTTGCCCTTGTAGCCACCCTCACACCAAGGCAGTGCTTGGAGAACAGCAGCATTCCTTGGAATCCAGGGGCACAGGCAAGAAGCTGCCAGCTGAGCTCTTTGTTAGTGGCACATCCATGTGGCAACACAAAAACCCCCACAAAAAACCCAACATTTCCTCTGCCAGGGGAGGTTTAGGCTGGAGGTGAGGAGAAAGCTCTTCCCAGAGAGAGTTGTTGGCCATTGGAATGTGCTGCCCAGGGAGGTGGTGGAGTCCCCATCCCTGGAGGTGTTCAAGAGGGGACTGGATGTGGCACTTGGTGCCATGGTTTAGTAGTCCTGAGGTGTTGGGTGACAGGTTGGACTTGATGATCTCTGAAGTCTTTTCCAACCTTATTGATTCTGTGATTCCCTGATCCTCCAAACCACAGCAGTGGTTTCCCAGTGCTGACATCTCCCAGCTGCTGTCTGTCAGATGTTTTCCCACCAGGTACCAGACATAGAATAGAATAGAATAGAATAGAATAGAATAGAATAGAATAGAATAGACCAGACCAGGTTGGAAGAGACCTCCAAGATCATCAGATGCCCAAGCAGTGCTGCCTGCCACCTGGTGTGGAGCCTCTTGGCCCTGTAGGAGAAGCAGCTCATAGGATTGTAGAGGTGTTTGAACTGGAAGAGACCTCTGAGAGCACTGAGTCCAACCATCAACCCAACACCACCATGGCCACTAAACCATGTCCCCAAGTGCCATGGCCACACATTTCTTGAACACCTCCAGGGATGGGGACTCCACCACCTCCCTGGGCAGCCTGTTCCAATCCCTGACCACTCCTGCAGCATAGAAATTGTTCCTCATCTGCAACCTAAGCCTCCCCTGGCACCATTTCAGGCCATTTCCTCTCTTTCTGTCACCTGAGATTAGGAAGAAGAGACCAATCTCCACATGCCTCTAAACTCCTTTCAGGCAGCTGTAGGGAGCAATGAGGTCTCCCCTCAGCCTGCTCTTCCCCAGGCTGGACATCCCCAGCTCCCTCAGCAGTCCCTGCACCAGCACATGGCAGCAGTGTCTGGAAGGAACCATCTTGCTGCCTCTGCTCTGGCTGAGGAACAGCAGAGCCCTGGGCTGGCTCCTGGGGCTGGTTCATGCTGCTGGTGTTTTGGGGCAGCTCAGCCATCTCCTGGTGCCCTGCTGCCATGCCAGTGTTGTTAGGACCTGTTGGAAAGAGGCACCAGAGGGAACCTGAGCATCTCACCTGAGCCTCTCATCATGAGGGTCCTGAAACCTGAGGTCCTTTGGCCCCGGTTAAAATCCCTGCCAGTGAGACCCTCAGCTGGTTGTGCTGGGGGGTGGTGCTGGCTGGGTTTGATCTCCCTACTGGAGACTGGCTCCAGGTGATTGTGCTTAGGCACATGACAAGATTGACTCAGGTCTTTTCCACAGGTCCATGAGGGGATTCAAAGAGGAACCCTGAAGGCCAGCCAACCCCAACCACTCACACTCCATATTCCAGTGACTTCTATCACCTCATGCCTGTGTGTGCAGGAAACAACCTCTCAGGCTGGAAGCAGAGTTTGTACAGGCTCACTTAGGAGTTCCTGACCTGGAATTCCCTTGTAGCCTGCCATGTGGCCAGCAGCAGCCTCCCCTGGGACAGGCAAGTGGAAATTTCCTTCCCATCCCCAGTGCCTTGTGAAAACATCATAAAACATCTCCAGCCTTGCTTAGGAGAGGTAAAAGAGAGGAATAATCTGGGAGCCCAAATCCTTAATCAGCCACCACAAACATGAGAGGCTGCAGGAGATTGCTCAAGGAGGTGAAATGCCACCAAGCTCACCTCCTGAGGGGTCCTCAGCAGGGCAGCAGATGCGATCCTGGAGCCTGCACCGAGCAGAGCCCACCTGTGCCTCACCAGGGCTGTTTCTGCTGTGCCTGTGGCTGTGTGGTGGTGCCCACCATCCCCTGCCAGGCTGCAGCTTTCTGGCTGTCCCCTCCCCTGCCTGATGACTGCAGCTCCATGGCCTGAATGTGGTGACCCCCTGTATAAAGTGTTTGATCACAGTCAACTTTCACAGTGCTGGGCGGATCCCTTGGCACCCTCACAACAATCCCAGCATGGTGAGGGTTGGAAGTGACCCCTGGAGATCATCCAGTCCAACTCCTCTGCTCAAGCAGGGGCACCCACAGCAGCTTGCCCAGGATCACAGTGGCCAGGTGGGGTTGGAAGCTCTCCAGAGAAGGAGATTCCACAGCCTCTCTGGGCAGCCTGCTCCAGCACCCTCGCACCAAAGCTTCTCCTCCTGGGTTCCAGTTTGTTCCTGTTGCCCCTTGTCCTGTTCCTGGGCACCACTGAGAGGAGTCTGGCCCCAGCCTCTTGCCCCTTGTCCCTCCTTCCCTCCCTCTCTCTTTAGCTATTGCTCAGCCATGAGAGCAGTGAAAGGGGGATATGTGCCCCTCACTTCAGGAGCTCTGGGCAGAACTTGGGGTGAGGTTTAGAGGAACTGGCTCTGGCTCAAGCAGGCTCCTCCAGTAACTTGAGGCTAATCTGTCACTTTAGCAGTTCTTCTGGGTCTGATGTAACACAAATGAAACCCCAAGTATTTGCCATGTGCCAAAATACCAACCCACCCCAAAGCCTTGAAGCAAGGAGTGGTGGAGATAAAGAGCTTTTATATTCCTGGGGCTGGCCCATCAGCTTTTATTACCCCTTCTTGTTTTTTTCCCTCTCAATCCATTTGTGGAACCTCCCCCCCACCCCCTGCCCCCTCATACAGGTCAAGAGGAGCCTGGCAGCCTTTCAGCAGCACAAGCAGGGTTGCTCCTCAAGGGGTCTTGTCCCTCCACCGGGACCCCTCCGAGACCCGAGCCTCCGTCCCCAGCGTCTCCGTGGCGGTGACTGTGAGACCAACTGCAACCAGGACTCCTCCTGCTTCCTTCCATCCCCTTCCATGGCCACTGGCGAGCGTGGTCACCCCGTGGTGAAGGAGATGATGGTGCTGGACGTGCAGACCAAGCCCCCACGGCCTCACTGGTACGAGCTCTACCTGCAGCCCTGCGTGGCCGAGCTGCTGGGCACTGCGCTCTTCGTCTTCACCGGCTGCCTCTCCGTGCTCAAGGACTCCAGGGACACGGGGCTGCTGCAGCCTGCCCTCGCCCACGGGCTGGCATTGGGCCCCATCATCTCCATCCTGGGAGGCATCAGGTAAGGAGGGGCTGGCACCTCCCCTGGTGCCTCAGCGGGGTGGCAGGGGCCCTGCTGCAGCACCCAGCTGGCTTCCGTGCTGAGTGGGGACCAGGACAGTGGAGACTCCCTTCTTATGAGGAGCCCCAAGGGGTGGTGGGGACAAGTTGCTGCTGGGGAGAATCCAGAAGGAAGTGTTTTTCCATGAGAACAGCTGGGCATTGGGATCATCTCCCAAGGCAAGCAGTGGAGTCCCCTGCATTGGACAGTTTGAAGGCTCAGCTTGGCAGGGTGCTGGGCCAGCTCATTTCAGCTCCACCATCACCTTGAAAGGTTGGACCAGAGGATCCTTGGGGTCCCTTCCAACCTGGCATTGTGGGATTGGTGCTCCTGGCTCCCCACACTCTGCCTTTGGGATGTGTGCTGCCACAGCCATGCTGTGCTGCCACCCAGCCTCTCGGTGAGCAGCCTGGCTGCACAGGTGGTGGTGGTAGCCACCCAGGGCAGGTTGGTTTGGGGAGGAGTTTGCTTGGCTTTGGAGGGCAGTGCTTTATTTTTAGCCCCTGGTAATGAAATTGGTCACAGCTGAGGCAGGCAGGCTCCTTGCTGTGGAAGGCTGAGATGTTGGCATTTAAAGGATGTCAGAAGGGAGCAGCCTGCCCCAAGGATGCTGCTCCCCTGGGTGTTTGCAGCTGAAGACTGAATTCCTTTCACAAATGGCTTCAGCTCCTCAAAAGCAACCTTCAGACAAACCTGCTCCATACAAAAGCTGATGTTTGCCACGGGCATTTATCCTGAAGGCAGGAGCTGGAACAGTCCCTGTGGGGCTTTGTTGCCTTCTTCTGGTGGCACCCACTCAGCCCAGGGATGGGGTGGCTCTGGGCTGGGACACAAACCAGGGAGGGGGGCTCAGGGTCAGAGCAAACTGATGATTTAGCAGTGCCTGATTAGGAGAAAGAAGCCTTGGGGTGAGGTTTAGGGGGGGGCATGTGCCAGAGGAGCTGAGCTGGGTGCCCACTGCACCCCAAAGCCCACGGTGCAGGGGAGCCATGGAAAGAGGGAGCAGAATGGGGAGGGCTTTGTGATGAGGGGAGGCAGAGGTGTCCCGTGGGTCCCCCATTAGCTCTGAAGCCAGGAAGAGCTGGCTCAGGGTCTGGGTGTTTTAGCCTAAAGGGAGGGTTTAGGGGTTTGTAGTGACAGGGTGAGGGTCCATGGTATGAAACTGCAGCAGGGCAGATTTAGGTTGGGCATCAGGAGGAAGCTCTGCACAATGAGGGTGGGGAGACACTGGAACAGGCTGCCCAGGGATGTGGTTGAGGCTCCATCCCTGGAGACATTCAAGATCAGACTTGATGTGTCCCTGGGCAGCCTGGAGGTGTCTCTGCTGCCTGCAGTGGGGCTGGACAGGATGAGCTTCGAGGGTCCCTTCCAACCCAATGCAGTCTGTGACTCTGTGCCCAGAGAGGACCCAGCCAGGGGTGGGAGGTCGCTGGCTAGGTGCTCCAGGTGGGATTTATTTGCAGACAGATCCTTCTTGAACTCCTGGGCTCCCACCCATCCTGGAGATGTCTGCAGGCAGAACCCTGTCCAGGGAGCCTCAGCAGGCAGCTCCTTGCCGTGGTGCTGCTGTGCTGGGTCTTTAATTGCAGCTGGAGCAGAGGTAATTACAGCTCCCAGGCACCTGACTCATCGCCTGCCCCAGCAATGCCTACCCAGGCTGGCTGGTTATGAAACTCCATCACTGTGTCCCCCCCGTGCTAATCTGTTCCAATTAGCAGCTATCTGAGCTCCTCTCGCCTGGGAGCTTCATGGTGGAGGATTTAGGTGAGCAGCAGCTCCTGCCAGTCCTTCCCAGGGCTGTGCTGGGCAAGGCTGCAAGGAGACCCTGCTGCCTTCCCGACTCTGAGGAGCAGAGGCAGATAAAGCCTCAAATCCCAGTTTTTCCTGTGGTGCTGCTGTCCCTGAGAGGTGGCCTCAGCCCTCTCCAGGAGTGCTTGGCCCCTTCCCTGCCTCCCTGGGAGCATGTGCCCTGGCCTGGATGTGTGGCCAGCAGGAGCAGGGAAGTGATTGTCCACCTGGACTCAGCAGTGCTGAGGCCACACCTTGAATTTGGGGTCAGTTTTCCAAGAAGGACATTGAGGAGCTGGGGCAGGTCCAGAGGACCTCAAGAATACCTTCTGTGATTTGGCTGTGCCCTGCAATCCCACCAGAGGATCACACACACAGCCTAAACTGCAACTTGGTTTTCCTCCTACATCTGTGGCTGATCTGTGGCCAGCAGGAGGAGGGAAGCAATGGTGCCCCTGTGCTGGGCACTGGTGAGGTTGCCCCTCGAACCTGGGGTCAGTGTTGGGCTCCTCCCTCCAAGAAGGACATTGAGGAGCTGGAGCAGGTCCTGAGGAGGGCAATGGAGCTGGGGAAGGGTCTGGAGAGCAGGGCTGGTGAGGAGCAGCTGAGGGACCTGGGGTTGTTCAGCCTGGAGAAGAGGAGGCTGGGGGGAGACCTCATTGCTCTCTACACCTCCCTGAAAGGAGGCTGGAGTGAGATGGAGGTTGGTCTCTTCTCCCTGGTACCAGGTGATAGAAGGAAAAGAAATGGCCTGAAATGGTGCCAGGGGAGGGTTAGGTTGGATGTGAGGAACAATTTCTTTGCTGCAAGAGTGGTCAGGGCTTGGCACAGGCTGCCCAGGGAGGTGGTGGAGTCCCCATCCCTGGGGCTGTTCAGGAAACCTGTGGCCATGGCACTTGGGGACATGGTTTGGTGGCCATGGTGGTGTTGGGTTGAAGGTTGGCCTGGATGGTCCAACCCAAGCAATTCTATCATTCTATATGTCCTGCCAGGCTGGGCACCAGTTCCATCAGTGCCTCCTCTCCCTGTCAGCACAGCTGTTTGCCACAAGGATCTACCAGGGAGTGATTTCCTCCTGCAGGAGCTGCTCCAGACAGGGCTGGTGGGCAGCCTGTGCTGCTGCCACAGGCACAGCTCATGCTGGGAAAGGGGCCAGTGCTGTAACTCCCCTGTATCAAGGCCTTGGGTGCACTCCATGTCCTGCAGCACCCCACAATGCCAGGGAAGACCTCTTCTCCCTGAACATCTCCTGGTAGTGCTGTGGGAGCTCCTGGAAGCACCTGCAGAGCACTGGAGACACAGCCCTCTCCCCCAGACCTGTCCCTCAGACCGCCCCAGGGCAGCTCCTGCCCCTCCAGCAGCACACAGGAGGTGTTGGTGTCCAGCATGGAGATGCTGCAGGTGCAAAGCAGTACCTGCAGAGATACTGCCAGATTCTGCTCTTCTGCAGCCCCTTCTCATGGCCAAGTGCTGAAAGAGCCTTTGTGGCTCCAGCCCCTGGAGTGAACCCCTCGCTGATGCTCCTCTCTCCTTTGCAGTGGAGGCCACCTCAACCCTGCAGCATCCCTGGCAGTGTGGCTGGCTGGAGGGCTGAACATCACCATGCTTATTCCTTACTGGCTCTCCCAGCTCTGTGGAGGGGTGATAGGAGCTGGCCTGGCAAAGGTATGGACACCCTGGGGGGGTCTCTTTAAGCAGGGGTAACACAGGGGTGAGGGACTCCAGCTGACTTTCCTTGCCAGTCCCAGCCTGTCACCCAGCCCTGGGGGCTCCAGCAGCAGCAGCAGCAGCAGTGAGTGATGGGAAGGGTGAGGTGGACTTGGTGTAAGTGGTCAGGGATTGGCACAGGCTGCCCAGGGAAGTGGTGGAGTCCCCATCCCTGGAGGTGTTCAAGAAACCTGTGGCCATGGCACCTGGGGTCAGGGTTTGGTGGGCATGGAGCTGTTGGGTAGAAGGTTGGACTGGATGATCTTAGGAGCCTTTTGCAACCTTCCTGATTCCAGGACTCTGTGATTAAGAGTGGTGGTTTCTCAGCAGCTGACACAGCTCAGGGGTTTGCTGTGTGGGTGCAGGGTTTGTCTGCTGCTTGGGGCCAGGGTAACTGATTCCTCCCCCCACACACCCTTCACACTCTGACTGCAGGACTCAAGACACCTCACTCCCCACCCCAGGCTCAGGTCTGCACCACGCTTTGGGGCCTGGCTAAGGAATTCTTGATGGCAGCTTCCTCTCCAGAGGTTTGCTCTGGCAGCTAACTGGCCACAGGGTGAGGCAGGACACCCCTGCAGCTCCGTGCTCACGCGTGGTGCCTGCTGCTGCCTCCCCGTGTGCCTTGGTGCTCCTCTGCTGTGCTCCACTGCTGCTCAGTGCTGCCCATTCCCAGCGCCCAGCCATGGGGCTCTCAGTGGCGCAGGGAGGTTTGGCCACCACGAACCCCCCGGGGGCTGGGAGAGGCTCCTGCCGGCTGGCTCCTTGTCTCAGGAGGTGCTGAAGAGCCTTGGCTGATGAGCTGGTGTCTGCCAGGAGCGTGGGGCTGGCTTTCAGGAGGAAAGTGATGAGATTAGCTGCATTTAACCTGCTGCATCGCCCACGCTGGCCTCACAGCGAGGACATATGCCTGGGAAAGGTCACAATATGGAGCCTGGACAGCACAGCCTGGCCTTCCCCCCGTGCAGGCTGTGGTGGAGCAGGAGTCCTACAGGAATTCCACAGGAGGAGCCTTCAGCATCATCACAAGTGATGAGCAGGTCCCCTCTGCCCTGGTGAACGAGGTCATCATGACCTCCTTCCTGTTCTTGGTGGTCTGCATGGGAGCCGTCAATGGGAAGACCAAGTCCCCGCTGGCTCCGGTCTGCATCGGCTTCACCGTCACGGCCACCGTGCTGGCAGGGTGAGCTCAGCAGCCCTCCTCCCATCCCTCTTCCCACCAGCCAGCCAGGGCCTCAAACAGGGGGTCAGGATGCGACCACAGGAGCTGGTGCTCAGAGCATCCTGTGGTGCTGGCTGAGCAGGGTCCAGGGGCAGCTCTCAGCAGCCAGCGGCAGGGCTGCACTGGTCCCTCCCCGGCCAGCACTGAGGCTGCTGCATCCTGCACCAGGGAGACAGTGCCTGGGGATGGGAAGGGATGGGATGGGATGGGATGGGATGGGATGGGATGGGATGGGATGGGATGGGATGGGATGGGATGGGATAGAATGACGTGAGCTGAGTTGGGATGGGGCAAAGATGAGGGCTGGGGTGAGATGGGCTGGGATGAGATGGGCTGGGATGAGATGGGATTGGATGGGGTGAAATGGGATGGGGTGAAATGGAATTGGATTAGATGGGATGTACCCCCTCACAGCACATCACAGGACCTGCTGGCCAATGCCACCTAGAACAGCTGAGCACACTGCAGAGGCCGGCAGATGCCCCCACCAGCCCCCTGCCATCTCTGGGCAGAGTTGGTGGGTGCAGGAGAAGCTGTTGGCTTGTGCCCCACGCATGTCTGTGAGCCCCAGCAGCCTTCCCCAGTACCCAGCATGGGCTGATAAGGCCCAGGGGCCGCATGGGTGGTGTTTGCTGTAGGGAGCCCTGAGCAAGCAGAAGAGGTCCATGTGCAGCCTTTCCTCACCACATCTCCTCCTGGCTGCTGGAAGCGTGGGCAGGGCTCTGGCTGAGGTGGCAGGGGTGACACCATGCAGCTGAGGAGCAGCCAGAGTGATGGATGCTCATGGGCACTGCCCCCTCTAGTGGGATGCCAGCTCGTGTTCAAACCCTGCACAAACCTCCTGGGCAAGTGTTTGTCTGCTGAGGCTTTCCTCCATCTGCAGACACCTTCATCTCTCCTGCCTCACCTCCACCTGCCACTGAGCTTTCCCTGGGTAAAAATCCAGCTCCTGGTGAGCCCCAAAGCAGACTCAGCCCTCCTGTTGCCACCCCACATGGCTGGGCTTGGAGATGAAACCCAGGGAAACCCAAGCCAAGGAGAGAACCCCTCTCTGACCACCCTTCTCCTGACACTTCAGGGTCACTCTGAGAACCACCAAGTCTCACTTTTACTTTGGGTGTCAGAATGTAGCCTCCTGGCCTGTTTGGTTTCTCTCTTTCTCTCTTTATTTTCCTTTCCCCCGCAGCTGAACCCCTCAGGAGCAAGCACAGCTGCCTGCTGCTGAGCAGCTGCTTGGGGCTGGGCATCCTTGCCCCCTCCCTGGAGGTGTTCAAGGCCAGGCTGCAAGAGGCTTTGAGCAACCTGGGCTAGCAGGTGGTGTCTCTGCCCATGGCAGGGGGTTGGAACTGGATGGGCTTTAAGGTCCCTTCCAAGCCCAAGCAGTCTAGGGTACTGAGATCCTTATGCTGGAGAAGCAAATAGTCCCCAGGCACCCAGCAGCTGCGTCTGGGTGCGGACCGGGGTGGTCCCAGCCCGAGCCCACCCAGAGCAGGTTCAGCCCCTAACAAGCAGCCCTGGAAGGGACACACTGCTGCTGCTCAGCACCTCCCTGTCCCAGCAGGGAGGGGGCAGGAGCTGGAGCCATGTCCCATTTTGTCCTTTCAGAGGCAGCGTGTCTGGAGCCTGCATGAACCCTGCCAGAGCCTTTGGGCCCGCGCTGCTGGCCGGCTGCTGGGACTACCACTGGGTGTACTGGGTGGGACCCACTCTGGCTGCCCTCCTGGTCAGTGGGACAGTGAGGTAAGTGTGGGGGACCACAGCACAGCTGTGCTGGCTGATCCCCAGCATGGTGGGGTTGGAAGGGACCTCTAGAAATCACCCAGTCCAACTCCCCTGCCCAAGCAGGGCACCCACAGCAGCCTGCCCAGGATCACAATGGCCAGGAGGGGTTGGAAGCTCTCCAGAGGAGACTCCACAAGCTCTCTGGGCAGCCTGTTCCAGGGCTCCATCACCCTCACACCAAAGAAGTTTCCTCTCCTGTTGAGATGGAACCTCCTGGGTTCCAGTTTGTGCCTGTTGCCCCTCGTCCTGTCCATGGGCACCACTGACAAGAGCCTGGCCCCAGCCTCTTACCCCACAGCCTTTAGCTCTTGCTGAGCACTGATCAGATCCCCTCTGAGGCTGCTCTTCTCCAGGGCTCTCAGCCTTTGCTCCTCACAGAGATGCTCCAGGCCCCTCAGCATCTGTAGCCTCTGCTGGACCTCGCTAGCAGTTCCCTGTCTCTGAACTGGGGAGCCCAGGACTGGACCTAGGACTCCAGATGTGACCTGACTGTGGCAGAGGAGAGAAGAAGAATGCCCCCAGGCTGCCTGTGTCCAAACCCATGTCTGGTTCAACCATATCTCCTTTTGGGGCCCATCCACACTCAGGGTGGCACAGGGCTGCAGCTGGCACTGGATCCCTGACCCCAAGTTTCTCTCTCTTTGACCTCTCCAAAGGCTGCTGCTGGGTGACCAGAGCACCCGCCTGATCCTGAAGTGATGCTGGTGCAGCCCCCTGGGTGCTGCCATCGTTTACCTGCCATGGGTGGCCAGTGTGGCTCAGCACAGCCAGCATGAAGCCCCTGCTCCTCTTCATTCCACATCCTCTCTGCACCTCCCAGGCAGCCCACACTCAGGAGATGGTTTGTCTGATGCTTCAGAGATGATGGAAAGCAGCCAAGCTGGACCAGGCAGCATCACCCCAACCTTGGTCCCCAGAGCTCTGCCAGCCCCTGGCACAGCTGCAAGGACCAGCTCACCAGCAACTTTCTCTGACCCTCCCCAGTGCCCACAAGACCCCAGTCTTCCCCAGTACTGCTCATGCATGTGTCCTCCATCCCACCAGGGCTGTGCCTGGGTGTTTACAGTGCCAGGGAGCCTGGTACCCTCTGGAGTGGGCATCACTTCTGCGCGGGAGGCCTGATGTGTGTGCCCATGGCTGGCAGCCTTGTCCTGGGCTGCTCTCCAGGAGCTTCTTCAGCTCCCTGGGGAAGTCTGAGAGCTGCTGGCTCCCCAAACCCTGTGAGGAGGCTGCTGGGACCCTGCTGAGGTGGCATGAAGCAGAGTGAAGCAGCTGTGCCCGGGGACCAGGTGGCATTGCTCACCAGCATTCACACCAATCCTTCCTGACTTCTCATGACAATATCAACTCTGACACCCAAGCAGTGAGCTGCCTCTGCCCTGGCACATGCTGATGGAACTCCTCAGCCCCAGGAGGTGTTGGTGGGCACTGCCAGGCTTCCTGTCCTGCCCCACACCAGCTCCTGCCTTTGTCTCCTCTCTGAGCACCTCTCCTCCCTCTCCACCAGCTCCCTCCTCAGTTTCCAGCCCTCCAAGAACCTATGCTCCACATGGCAGCCCCCTCCCCAGACTGCCATAGGTCGGCTCCTGCCCCTCCTGCAGCTGCAGCATGATGCCAAGCAGCTCCTGCCCATGCTCTACCGAATGGGAGGGTGACAGAAGAAGGGAGCTTTGGTGGCTGTCCCACTTCTGGCCCCTCTCAGCATCAGCAGTGGCAGGGAGCGACACACCTCCCAGGGCTCAGGGTGGGTTCATCCCTGCACAGAGGATGAGTGCTGGGGGTGAGGGGCGAGGGGAGGGGGCTGGGGGCTCCCTCACCAGAGGAGCTGGTGCCAGCAGCAGGAGGAGCTGGCAGGAGGAGAGCGATGGAGCTGCGTGGGCAGGGGGAAAGCAGCAGCTTTACGTCAGCTGAGCGTCCATCCCCACGGCAGCTCTGCCCTGACTCATCCTGCGGGCTCCCCTGGGGGGGGGGGGGGGCGTCATAGGACCCCAGCCCCACCCTTCAGAGAGCTCGTTGGGTGCTAAACCAGCACGGGAGCTTCATTGCCAGTGCTCCCAGCCCCAGCATCAGCCCCTCAGCTTCCCCGGCTTTGGTCACTCCTCATTTTGCCATCTTCTACCCTGGGGAATGTCTGTTGCTCTCCCTGCCCCTGCGAGTGGGCTCCGAGGGGCCCCTGGGGAGGGGGCTGTGCTGGGAGAGCTGGGCCTCCCCCGTGGGGCTGCCCAGTCCAGCACCCAGCACACCAACCTGGAGACTGGGCTGGAGGGAGGTGGGAGGGGGAAAGGGCCAGGCTGCTCCAGGCAGGAGCAAGAGCATCTTCCCAGGGCTGGGACCGCCGTCTGCAGGAACCCCCCCGGGGGCAGCAGCTGCTTCCTCCTTCCCTCCACAGGCTGCTCCACCTCTGCTGGAGCAGGAAGGACATTCCCAGCTAGCTGCTGTCCCCGTGGGGCTGGCGGAGCCCTGTGCAATGTCACCGCTCTGTTTTCGGCTTGCTTTGTGTTTGCCCAGCCCGGGAGGTGACCCGCAGACGCAGGCACAAAGATGGGCTCTGGTTTGGAAGGGGCCGAGGCCGTGGAGATGCTGAAGCGGGGAATGGCAGCACTGAAGCATCCCCGGCTCGGGTTCTGAGTGTTTGGCTTCGTCCCTTCCCGCGGCAGCTCCCGGGGCTGGGCTGGGCGGGGGGGACGTGGTACTCACGGTGGGCAGCAGGTCCCGGGTGAAGCGGGGCACAGGCGGCTGCTCATTCAGGAAGGAAAATGCCGCAGCCCACAGAAGGAGACAAATAGCTCGGAGATGGCTCTGGGATGGTCGTCATGGCAACGCCACCGAAAAAATGCCCAACGAAACAGGGAGCTGCTTCCTCCTCAGAGGGACACTGGGGGGATGTGGGAGCTGGGGGGATGTGGGGAGCCATGGTGGGGAGCCCCAGCCCCTGCTGGGGGTGCAAAGCTCTGCAGAAGTGGGGCTGCGGGCAGCTGGGGTGTGCTGAGGGTGATGGGTGCCCACCTTCCCCTTTTGAGAGGAACCACGGCCCTGTGGCACTGCAGGAAACCAGCTGCTGGCTGCAGCTGCCTCTGCCTGGGGCTGGCCTCCTCCTGCCCCCTGGCTCCATCCTGACCCTGGCTCCATCCTGCACCCCGGCTCCATCCTGCACCCTGACTTCATCTTGTACCCTGGCTCCATCCTGACCCTGGCTCCATCCTGCACCCTGGTTCCATCCTACACCCTGGCTCCATCCTGACCCTGGCTCCATCCTGACCCTGGCTCCATCCTGCACCCTGGCTCCATCCTGCACCCTGGTTCCATCCTGAACCCTGGCTCCATCCTGAACCCTGGCTCCATCCTGACCCTGGTTCCATCCTGCACCCTGGCTCCATCCTACACCCTGGCTCCATCCTGACCCTGGCTCCATCCTGCCCCCTGGCTCCATCCTGCACCCTGGCTCCCTTCTGCCCCCTGACTCCCTTCTGCCCCCTGGCTCCATCCTGCCCCCTGACTTCATCCTGCACACCCTGGCTCCATCCTTCATCCTGCCTCCATCCCGCACCCCAGCTCCACTGGGACCCTCTACCATCTTCACCCTAGTCCCATGAGGGTGCCAGTGCCCCCCAGCTTCTGCTCAGGCCCCCTGGGCACAGGTGAGGGTGGCAGGGGCTGGCCCATGCCTGCCCGTGTTTGCCTCCCTGGCTGGCTGCTGCTGCGCTCGGCACAGCCCTTTTGAATCCATCAGGGTGACTTTTAATAAAGCATCTGTAGCACTGTGTTGTGTTTTTCCCTGAGTATTATTAAAGAGCTTAATTTATGCTAATTAAATACCAATTAACTTCCAAGCACTCAACGTGCTTTAAGGACATACAATATCTCTCATTCCCCTTCAATTCAACGTGCGTCAGGCTTGGCCATGGGTCTGCACCAGGGGTTTGTTGGCACGTGGCCTCTTGCAGGGCTGGGATGGTGCTTTCCAGCTCCTTGATGCCCCTTGGGATGGAGAAGAGCTGCACAGAGGGGCAGGCACTGGGCACCTGTACCCAACACGGAGGTAACTGCCGGGGTTTGGGGCCGGTGAGGGCACCGACACTCACAGCCCTGCATTTGGGTGCTCGAGGAATGAGTAGATCACAGAAGCACAGAATCACCGAGGCTGGAAGAGACCTCAAAGATCATCAAGTCCAACCTGTCACCACAGACCTCAGGACTACTAAACCATGGCACGAAGTGCCACGTCCAATCCCTTGTGAACACCTCCAGGGACGGTGACTCCACCACCTCCCTGGGCAGCACATTCCAGTGGCTAATGACTCTCTCAGTGAAGAACTTTCTCCTTACCTCCAGCCTAATAGATGTGGCAGACTGGGATGTGGTTTAGTGGTCATGGAAGTGTTGGGTAGAAGGCTGAACTTGATGATCTTAAAGGCCTTTTCTAACCTTAATGATTATATGACTCTGTGAGTTGGGAGGCAGAGATGTGGTGCTGAGGAACAAGGGTTTCTCAACCACTCCCTGAGAGGAGGTTACAGTGAGGTGGGGGTTGGTCTCTTCTCTTCTATCAGGGGACAGAATGAGAGGAAATGGCCTCAAGCTGCACCAGGAGAGGTTTAGGTTGGAGATTAGAAGAACTTTCTTTGCAGCAAGAGCGGTCAGGGGTTGGAACAGGCTGCCCAGGAGGTGGTGGAGTCCCTGTCCCTGGAGGTGTTCAAAGAATATGTGGCCATGGCACTTGGGGACTTGGTTTGATGGCCATGGTGCTGTTGGGTTGATGGTTGGACTGGATGAAACCTCTTAGAGGTTTTTGTCCAACCTTAATGCTCCCCTGATTCTGTGAAGGGTCTGGGGATTGCCCAGGGCACTGCTTGGTCTGCAAGAGCCACCAAAGGCTCACCTGGCTCACCTGGGCCATGGCGGTGTCAGCACTTTGGAGACACAGGGAAAAAGATCCAAGGGTGCTCTGGGAACAGCACCAGAGGATGTTTGTCTGTCCCTGCACCTGTCCTAGCCCCTGCTGCCCTCATTGCAGCTCTTTCCCTCTGGACAAACACTCTGGTTAAATATTAATCAGGGGAAGAAAGCCCCACTGCTGCCAGCCTGCTGCCAGCCCTGCTGCAGGGCATGACCTGGAGTTTATCCATGGTGGAGGCTCCTGCTGCAGCCCCAAGTCCCAGATTCTCTGGGTTTTGCCAGCTTTTACCCTGGGAAATGTCTGTTGCTTTCCCAGTCCCTACAAGTGGGCTCTCAGGTGCCCCTGGGGAGGGGGCTGTGCTGGGAGAGCTGTGCCCCTGTGTGGGGCTGCCCAGTCCAGCAGCTGGCACACCAGTCTGGAGACTGGGCTGGAGGGAAGTGGGAATGGGAAAGGGCCAGGCTGCTACAAGCAGGAGCATAAGCATCTCCCCAGGGCTGGGGCCTGGGGCCTCATGATGAAGCCCCAGACCCCAAGGGATGAACACCATGCCAGACTGGCATGGTCTAGCTGACTACTTAGGATTAGGTGTTCAGCTGAACTTGATGATCTTGCAGGTCTCTTCCAACCTGGCTGACTCTGTGATTCTTATGGCCAAAGTCCAGCAGTGGAGGAGCCCCAGTTTGTGGGCTCCAGTTTGAGCCAGACCCCTCCCTGACCTGTGTGAACCCCCCAGCTACAGAGGAGCTCCCAGTGTATTCCATGGCCTGACCTGGGGGCAATGCCCCAGTGCCTGGTGAGGGTGCCCCTGCCCACCCTGGCTGGAGGCTGTGGAGGATGCAGCCCCTGGCAGCAGCATCAGGCTGGCAATAGCTGCTCAGTGGCATGCAAACGTGCCAATTAATGAGCCAAGTAATTGGGCTGAGTCTCTGCTTCCCCAGCTCAGCCCTGCCCAGCAGCACCCCCAGGAGCAGGGAGCTCACAGTCTGCTGTGCTGTGCTGGGCAGGCCAGGGTGGCAGCAAGGTGCAGCGCAAGCTGCCCCCAGCCCTGGCATGGTGCTGGCTGGGATGTTGCCCACCCGCTGCCCATACACTGGGCAGAGCAGCTTGGCACTGGGCTCAATGACACAGTGCTGTGCCCACTTTGGGGGCATTCCCTGTCCCCCTGACCCTCACACCCACCTGGGAATGCCCTGTGGCCATGCCTCTGTGTGGCCTTAGCTATGAGGGCAGCCTGGTCCTTGCTGGGGCTGGCAGTTCGGTCCTGCTGTCTTCTGAAGGTGACTTCTCCTTTCTGCTGCACATGAGGGGCTGGCACCCCAGAGGCAGGTGAGGGATGGACCAGCTGGGAGGGAACTCTGCCCTCCTGAGCTGCTCTGGGAACCCCAGACATGGACACTGCAGGACCAAGCCTGTGCCAATGCCTGAGCACCCCTCTGCTTGCCCCCAGGAGCGAGATGGTCCAGGTGGTGAGGGCAAAAGGGCTGAAGAATCAAGAACTCTCCATGCTCAGACAGCAACACTCCCAGCAAGAAGAACTCACCAGAGCCATGGGCTCAGGAGGCAGCAAGCAGGGCTGGCCCCGTGGTGGGTGTCTGAGGTGGTGGAACCTCACCAGGAGCCACGTCAGGCTCACCAAAGGCTTTCCATGGGCAGGCAGAACGTCTGGCTGTTCCCACCTGCTCACCTGCCACCTGAGCCCACCACCACCCAGGAAAGGAGCAGACCCCAGGTACTGTCCTTCCGAGTTGTCCCCTCAGAAGGGGCAGGGGCGGCCGGTGATGTGCTCCCCAGAAGCCTCCTCTGGAAGCAGCAGCAGCACCCCCGGGCAGAGGCAACACCTCGGGACACCAGGGGGGACATGGTGGCTGAGTGCCCCAAGAGAGCAGCTGGGAGCTGTCCGTGTGCGGGGCTGCAGGGTCTTCCTGCGCCTGCCTGCCGCTGGAAACAGCACAGTATCACAGTATCACGGTATCACAGCCTGGAGAAGCGAAGGTGCTGCAGTCCTGCATCTCCTTCTGTGCTCCCCGAGGAGCCACAGGGCCCGGCAGCAGCCAGCTGGGCACCACGGGATGCTCTGCCCCTCACCGGTGCCCACCACTTGAGGTTGGACACCACCCCACAGCACCAACCTGCTCCCCCGCTCCCTCCTGCCTGCAGGAGCAATCTAGGGAGGCTCTGGCTTCCAAGGCTGCTCCTCATTCGGCTGGCACGTCTCTGCCAGCCTACCCCATGCCCACCTCCCGGGTCTCTGAGTGAGCCCTTGGAGCCTCCTGTTCATCACCCTGCGCGCTGGTGCCACAGGGAGCTCCCACACGGGCACTGGTGCCACAGGGAGCTCCCACGCAGGTGCTAGAGCCGCGGGGAGCTCCCATGGGTGCTGGCTGCTGGGTGGGGGCTCCCCAGGGACGAGCGTGGCGGCGGCTGCGTGGGCAGCAGGGTGGGGGTGCAGGGGACAGTGGAGGTGGGCGATGACGTGCGGAGCCGGTGCCGCGTGTGAGCTGGCAGCTGCATGTAGGAGACAGGGAGCGAGGCGATGGATGGGGAGTGGGAGTCGATGTGTTCCAGGGAAGCTTTGCAGCCCTGGCACCAGCGCCGTCCAGGTGGCACAGGCGTGGGGACGGGCTTGTGCCCTCCAGTGTCTGTGGGGCTGGGGAACAGGTCCTGAGGCCAGGCAACATGTCCCTTGTCACCATGCCACTTCCTTCCCTGCCGTGCCTGTGCCTTGTCACCCTGTGATGTTCCTCAGCACTGTGCCATGTCCCTCCCTGCCGTGCCTGTCCCTTGTCACCCTGTGATGTTCCTCAGCACTGTGCCATGTCCCTCCCTGCCATGCCTGTCCCTTGTCACCCTGTGATGTTCCTCAGCACTGTGCCATGTCCCTCCCTGCCATGCCATGTCCCATGCCACCATGCTGTGTCCCTTGCCACCATGCTACAGCACTTGCTTCCATACTGTGTCCCTCACCTCTGTGCCATGTCCCTTGCCATCGTGCCACCCCGGAGCACCTTGCCAGCCTCTGTTTCCTCTCAGCCCACGGCGAGGCACAACCACCGAGGAGCACTAACGAGCAGCACCGGCGCACACAGAGCGCTGGGGGCTCCGGCAAGCCATGGCAGCCAGAGAGATGAGGGTGCTTCATGGGGGGCTGCTGAGGATGTCCCCAGCTCAGGTCTGGGGATCCTACCAAGGGATGTCAGCCTTGACCCCCTGTGGAGAGAGCCGCAGAGCAAGGCTGGTGGAAGGGCAATGTGGGCAGAGGGGCTCAGCCCTGCGCTCCCACCCCCTGCTTCTGCCTCTGCTCCTCACGTTATTGATTCTTCACCCCGCCGGCAGAGCAGCAGCCCACTCAGGCTCCCCGGAGAGGAGCCAGCGCAGAGCTGGGTCTCCTGAGTGGGAGCCTGGGGATGGGGTGATGCGGGGGCCTGGACCCCCAGAGCCCCATTGCTCCCCTGGCTTGGGGGGAGCTGAGCAGCGGGGGCTGCACCTCCTCCTGCACACCCGGTGACATTCAGCATCGCTTCCCCCAGCGCCAAGCGATGCTGGAACGGGAAGGATTTCCATTTTAAAGGGGTTTTTAAACACTCCCTGCGATCTTTATTGCCAAGGAATGTTTTATTTAGGTTTTTATTTTCCCCAGCTTTTGCTACTTGGAATGTTTGTGGAGAGGAACCAATAAACAGAAGCCACAGAAAGCAAAGCTTTGGGTAAACTCAGTTGTGCTTCGTGCAGATGTGGTGAGAGCGGAAGCCCAGGTTCAGACACAGATCTCCTGACACTCACCATCAGGTTTGGGTGGGATTGTCACTGGTGGAGGTGTGTGAGCAGCCTGTGGTCCTGCTGCTCCTGCTCTCCAAGCCATGGGGACCCTCTCCACCACACCATGTGTCCCCAGCACTCTCTGGTTCCAGCCGGGAGACCCCAGCAGCATGGCCGCTGCCTGCTCTGTACCCCTGCATCTGGCACCAGAGAAGACACCAGCTCCTGGTCACCATGGAGATCTGGAAGGAGGATTTTGAACCATCTTAAAGAAATTTCTGCACCCCCCAGCCGTGCACAGCCTGTTCTCTTGCTGGGCTGCAGCTTTATGCTGCCTAGCCCCACGCAGGGGCTGCAAACCCAACTGCACAACCAAAACCATCACCACGCAGTCTGTCCCTGTCCCTATCTCTGTCCTCCTCCAAGGCCAGCCATGGAGTCATTGATGCTGACCCTCAATACAAGAAGGACATGGTCCTGAGGGAAAGGGTCCAGAGAAAGCCATGAAGATGGTCAAAGGCTGTAGCAGCTCTGCTATGGGGACAGGCTGAACGAATTGGAGCTGTTTAGCCTGGAGAAGGGAAGGCTCCAGGGAGACCTCAGAGCTGCATGTCGATACCTGAAGGTGACCTACAGCACGGCTGGGGAGGCACTGTCCAGAAGGTCCTGTGATAGGATGAGGGGCAGTGGTTTGAAACTAGAGCAGGGCAGATTTAGTAGAATAGAATAGAATAGAATAGAATAGAATAGAATAGAATAGAATAGAATAGAATAGAATAGAATAGAACAGAATAAACCAGGTTGGAAGAGACCTTCGAGATCATTGAGTCCAACCTATCACCCAATACCATCTAATCAACTAAACCATGGCACCAAGCACCCCATCCAGCCTCTTCCTAGACACCTCCAGTGATGGGGACTCCACCACCTCCCTGGGCAGCACATTCCAATGGCCAATCTCTCTCTCTACGAAGAATTTCTTCCTAGCATCAGCCTAAACCTCCCCTGGTGCAGCTTGAGACTGTGTCCTCTTGTTCTGGTGCTGGTTGCCTGGGAGAAGAGACCAGCCCCCACCTGGCTACATTTAGGTTGGACACCAGGAGGAACTTCTGCACAATGATGGTAGGGAGACACTGGAACAGGCTGCTCAGGGATGTGGTTGAGTCTCCATCCCTGGAGACATTCAGGATCAGACTCAATGCAGCCCTGTGGGCAGCCTGCTCTAGTTGGAGGTGTCCCTGCTGAGTGCAGCGGGGGGTGGACAAGAAGAGCTTCGAGGGTCCCTTCCAACCCAGTGCAGTCTGTGAGTCCATGAAGAAGCTGTGTCCAATTCTGGGCCCCTCAGGTTAAGAAGGACATTGAGACTCTTGAACATGTCCAGAGAAGGGCAACGAGGCTGGGGAGGGGTCTGGAGCACAGCCCTGTGAGGAGAGGCTGAGGGAGCTGGGGTTGCTTAGCCTGGAGAAGGGGAGGCTCAGAGGAGACCTTCTTGCTCTCTACAACTCCCTGAAGGGAGGTTGTAGCCACGTGGGGGTTGGTCTCTTCTCCCAGGCAACCAGCACCAGAACAAGAGGACACAGTCTCAAGCTGCACCAGGGGAGGTTTAGGCTGGAGGTGAGGAGAAAGTTCTTCCCAGCGAGAGTTGTTGGCCATTGGAATGTGCTGCCCAGGGAGGTGGTGGAGTCCCCATCCCTGGAGGTGTTCAGGAGGGGATTGGATGTGGCACTTGGAGCCATGGTTTAGCCATGAGGTCTGTGGTGGCAGGTTGGACTGGCTGATCTTTGTGGTCTCTTCCAACCTTGGTGCTGATTCTGTGTGAGCCTGGGGAGGGGCTGGAGCAAAGGCTGGGTGGAAGGGGAATGCTAATCAGGTTGTGTGCTGGCAGCAGCCAGAGCGCCGCACAATAAATAGCGACTTTAATTACCGCACAATATTTACAAGATTGCTTCCTCATTTGGGAAATTAAAACAAATGCTCCATCAAAATGATCAACATTGTGCAGGGAAGCACAGGGGCTGAGGAAAGAAATCCATCGGCTGCTAATGAAGGAGTAATTGGCACCTTGGTGCTGGCGAGGCTCCCTCCTCCGCTCTGCAGCCAGGCCAGGGCTGCTGGAGAGGGGAATCCCCAGGCCTGGCAGAGGAGCCCTGCAATGACAGAGAAACATGGAAGCACGGGGCCAGAGGAACATGGAATGATGGAAGGACTGAATCACAGAAACCTGGAATCACAGGGTCAGAGAAACATGGAATCCTGGAATCAGAGAGAACCATGGAACCCTGGAATGACAGAATCACAGGAACATGGAATCCTGGAATCAGAGAGAACCATGGAACCCTGGAATCACAGAATCACAGGAACATGGAATCCTGGAATCAGAGAGAACCATGGAACCCTGGAATCACAGAATCATAGGAACATGGAATCCTGGAATCAGAGAGAACCATGGAACCCTGGAATCACAGAATCATAGGAACATGGAATCCTGGAATCAGAGAGAACCATGGAACCCTGGAATCACAGAATCATAGGAACATGGAATCCTGGAATCAGAGAGAACCATGGAACCCTGGAATCACAGAATCATAGGAACATGGAATCCTGGAATCAGAGAGAACCATGGAACCCTGGAATGACAGAATCACAGGAACATGGAATCCTGGAATCAGAGAGAACCATGGAACCCTGGAATCACAGAATCACAGGAACATGGAATCCTGGAATCAGAGAGAACCATGGAATCCTGGAATCACAGAATCATAGGAACATGGAATCCTGGAATCAGAGAGAACCATGGAACCCTGGAATCACAGAATCACAGGAACATGGAATCCTGGAATCAGAGAACCATGGAATCCTAGAATCACAGAATCATAGGAACATGGAATCCTGGAATCAGAGAGAACCATGGAAGCCTGGAATCACAGAATCACAGGAACATGGAATCACAGAGTCAGAGAAACCTGGAATCCTGGAATGACAGAATCAGAGGACCATGGAATCCTGTAAGGACAGAATCAGAGAAACATGGAAACCTGGAATCCTGGAATGACAGAATCATAGGAACATGGAATCCTGGAATCAGAGAGAACCATGGAAGCCTGGAATCACAGAATCACAGGAACATGGAATCACAGAGTCAGAGAAACCTGGAATCCTGGAATGACAGAATCAGAGGACCATGGAATCCTGTAAGGACAGAATCAGAGAAACATGGAAACCTGGAATCCTGGAATGACAGAATCATAGGAACATGGAATCCTGGAATCAGAGAGAACCATGGAACCCTGGAATCACAGAATCACAGGAACATGGAATCCTGGAATCAGAGAGAACCATGGAACCCTGGAATCACAGAATCATAGGAACATGGAATCCTGGAATCAGAGAGAACCATGGAACCCTGGAATCACAGAATCACAGGAACATGGAATCCTGGAATCAGAGAGAACCATGGAATCCTGGAATCACAGAATCACAGGAACATGGAATCCTGGAATCAGAGAACCATGGAATCCTAGAATCACAGAATCATAGGAACATGGAATCCTGGAATCAGAGAGAACCATGGAACCCTGGAATCACAGAATCATAGGAACATGGAATCCTGGAATCAGAGAACCATGGAATCCTAGAATCACAGAATCATAGGAACATGGAATCCTGGAATCAGAGAGAACCATGGAACCCTGGAATCACAGAATCATAGGAACATGGAATCCTGGAATCAGAGAACCATGGAATCCTAGAATCACAGAATCATAGGAACATGGAATCCTGGAATGACAGAATCATAGGAACATGGAATCCTGGAATCATAGAATAAACCATAGAATACATAGAATAAACCAGGTTGGAAGAGACCTTCAAGATCATCATGTCCAACCCATCAACCAATCCAACAGCACCCAAACAACTAACCCACGGCACCAAGCACCCCGTCAAGTCTTCTCCTGAAAACCTCCAGTGATGGCGACTCCACCACCTCCCCAGGCAGCCCATTCCAATGTGCAATCACTCTTTCTGTATAGAACTTTTTCCTAACATCTAGCCTGAACCTCCCCTGGTGCAGCCTGAGACTGTGTCCTCTTGTTCTGGTACTGGCCATGGAATCCTGGAATCACAGAATCAGAGAACTATGGAATTTGGAATGACAGAATCATGGAGTCATGGAATTCTGGAATCATGGAATCAGAGAACCAGAGAATCACAGGATGGTCTTGGTTGGAAGAGACCTTTAAGCTCATCAAGTCCAACCCTTACCCCATCCCTGCCAGGTCACCACTAAACCATGGCCCCCAGCACCACATCTCCACACCTTTGAAACCCTCCAGGGATGGGGACTCCAGCACTGCCCTGGGCAGCCTGGGCCAGGCCTTGACAAGCCTTTTTTGGGAAGAAATTGTTCCTCATGGCCAAACCAAATCTTTCCTGGTGTAACTTGAGGCTGTTTCCTCTCATCACTTGCTCCTTGAGAGAAGAGCCCAACCCCCACCTGGCTCCAGCCTCCTTTCAGGGAATTATAGAGAGCAGTGAGGTCTCCCCTCAGCCTTCTTTTCTCCAGACTAAAGAACCCCAGGTCCCTCAGCTGCTCCTCCCCAGCCCTGTTCTCCAGACCCTTCCCCAGCCTTGTTGTCCTTCTCTGGACCCAGTCCAGCATCTCAGTGTCCTGACCCCAGTGCTGTAGGTGTAGCCTCACCAGTGCCCGGGACACAGGGGCACAGTTCCTGCCCTACCCCAGGCTCTGTGCTGTGTCTGTCCTGCTGTTGCCACCAGCCAAGCTTTGCTGCCCACCCCCTGGTGCTGTCTCCCCAGGTCCTGGGCTCCGTTGGTGGTTTGGGACCCACTCCTTGATTTAAGAACCAAACAGGGACATGGAGAAAAGCCCTCAGCCTCAGCCCCGGGAGGGCAGGTGGAGGGCACCGTGGACTCAGCCACTCCATTTGGGGTTTCTGGGTGTTTGATGTGGCTGATGCTGGGTGGTACTGGGAGAGATGGCTGTCCCCAGCCCCACTGCAGTGATTCTGCTGCCCTGGGGGGTTCTGGATCCAGGGTTCCCCCACCGCGGGCATCCTATGGCTCGGCCCGAGAGGGGACTGTCCCCAAGGGTGAGGGTACCGATCCCAGGCACTCCAGTTGCCCTTCCCTTCCCCATTCCCCCTCTCCCCAGCCCCCCTATCTGCCTTCCTCAGCTTCTTTCTCCTTTTCTTCCTTTTTTTATCCCCGCAGCGCTTCCGTTGCCGTGGGAACGGCGACATCCCTGGGGGGGCTGCGGGAGCGGCGGAGACAGCCCGGGGCTGCCGGACACGGGGGGGATCCTGGCGGGGTGTCCCCGGGCAGTGTGACCCCCGTGGGGACGGTCCCGAGTTGTGTGTCCCCGCTTTAGGGCATCCCTCGGCTGGGGGTCCTCGGGCTGGGGGTTCCACGGATGGGGGGTCCCCGGGTGGGAGGGTCCCATGAGTGGGAGGTCCCTGGGGAGGCGTCCCCCGGCTGGAGATCCCTGGGTGAGAGGTGTCTGGGTGGAAGCCTCCCGGACAGGAGGTCCCACAGGTGGTGGGCTCCTGCGTGAGGGGTCCCCCTGCAAGCACCATGGCCAGTCCCCTCCCACCCTCGGCTGGTGTCATCCTCCCCGCCCCGACTGGCACATCCCTTCCTCATCTGCTCACTAATTACAGCCCCTGTCAGCACCCTTTCGCCTTTCCTCATTAACCCTCCCCTCCCACCGAGCATCGATGGTGAAAAGGCAGGGTGCAGGCAGTGGGATTCAGGGGGAGCAGGCAGGCCACTCCTTCCCCCACCCCCCCAGCACTGTCATTGCTGGGATGCAGCCAAAATGGGTCAGGCAGTTGCCTTCCAAGGACATCTGAAAAAGCAGCAGGATTTAATTATGTTCAGAATCCTGCTGACAGCCCAGAAAGTCCTTTCTGGGAAGAGACTCCACCTGGATTTGACTGGGGAGGAGGAAGTAGCAGGATGGTCCTTGCTGTGCCAAGTGTTCATTCCCAAAGGAGCAACCAGGATGGATGGATGGATGTGGTCCAGGCTGAGCTGGGAGCACCGAGGATTTCACCACCCACTCCTCCCAGCATCCTGCAGCAGAGAGAGCAACTGGGGAATTCCAGGTTGTCCTTGTGGGCTGTCCTCAAGCCCCAGCACTGCTCTGTGGGGCTGCAGATCAGCTGGACTTCATGGAGAGGTTGGGAAGAGAGATGCAGAGGGAGAGCTGGGGCAAGCAAGTGGCTCAGGGGCTGCTGCAGAGCACAGACCCTCCTCTGGTGTCACTGTGAAGGGTTATTAGCAGCACACTTCAGCAGCTCTGGGTTGGTTGGCCATGGCCTGGTGTCCACCAACAGAAACAGTTAAACCCCACCCTGAAGACAGGAGTTTCCAAGATGATTTTTACCCCCCTGGACTTGCCCCTCCAGGGGTGAGACCCCTGGCAGCATTCAAGGCCAAACTTGATGGGGCCCTGAGCACCTTGACCTAGTTGGAGGTGTCCCTGCTGAGTGCAGGGGGGTTGGACAAGATGACCTTTGAGGATCTCTTTCAACCCAATGCATTCTGTGATCCCCACAGCCCTTCCAGCAGCCGTGGGGCAGGATCTGGCTCATGCCCTGCAGAGCTGTCCAGGTGCTGTGGAGCTCCCGGCTCAGGGAAGGACAGGAAGGAGCTGGAGGAGCTGTGGTGGGGAGGAAAGAGCCAGAAAAGAATTTACAGCTTCCTGCAGATGGCAACCGGTGAGAGCTGGAGGAGAAGCTGGGATGAGCAGGCGTCAGGGAGGGGATAACGCTCCCAGCTCTGGACTCAAGCAGCCTACAGCAGAAATGTCCTACTTGGCCAGAGCTGAGCTGGCTGCCCTGCGCTGGGATGTGCTGCTGGGGCAGCCCCCTGGGATCCAGAGGATGCTCTGGGGCAGCCTGGCCCCCATAGCCCTCCAACCCACCCCCCACCCCCCACACCACCACCAGGGCTTGCTCAGGGGGTGAAGGAAACCCAGCAGCAGCTGAAGCACTGCTGTCCAAGCCCCAGGCTGAGTCACTGAGGTGGAGAGGAGTGAAAGCCTCATGCAAATGCTCTCCATTCAAAAATCCTTTTCATTTCCAAATCAGTAAAGCAGCAAAAACCTTTGGGGTGGGGGGTGGTGGTGGGGGGAGAGTTGTGGTTTGTTGTTTGGTTTTTTTTCCCCCTTCTTCTCAGCTTTTTTTTGATGAAACATTTGCAGATATTTCTGGAACTTCACCACCAGGCTGGGCTCTGTTTTCAGGGTATGCTGGGGTTTTTTTTTCCCTTCCCCTCTTGCTTTTCCTCCCCAGCTTTGTCTGACTTGAAACGGGAATAATCTGCAGTGGAAAAAACAAGAGGAGATAAAAACGGTGAGAAAAGGCAAACACCCCACCCCCCACCCCCCCCTGCTACCAGATCTGTGCTTTATCCCACACTGGGTTTCGCTGGGAAGTGACTGGATCAGCTGGAGAGAGGGAGGCTCAGGAGCGGAGCAGCTGGGGGAAGGAGAGCAGGGCATGAACACGGTGCTGCAGTGGTGGCAGCAGCAGCAGACCCGTGGCACTTGAAGTGAACAAGCAGGGAAGAGCAGCTGGATTTGCAGGGAAGCATCTGTGTGAGGGGATTTAGGTGCTGAGAACGTGCCAGCAGCCATGCCAGGGTAAGCTGGAGGGGGTGGGGGGGGGTGGACAAAAGCCAAAGCCATCGTAGGAACATCTGAGGATTTCCATCCCCCAGGATTTAGGGCAGCCAGGTGATGGCATTCCTGAGGAAATGGGCACCAGAGCATCCCCCCTTCCCCCAGAGCATCTCTGACCTGCAGCTGGGCTCAGATGGGCTCGGTGGACTGAGGATTTGCTGGCTCAGGGAATGATCTGCTGAATGTAGAGCAGCAGAAGCAGCTGTAAGGAAGAGGTTAAAGGCTCAGCTGCGAGGGAAGTCCTCCAGGCAAAGCTCTGTGAAGAAGTCATGGTGTGACTTGCTGGCGTTTAAATTAGCTCCTCCAAGGGCTGGGGAGCAGCTTCAGGGCCCGGTGATGCTTCTGGGTGGTGTGATGGACCATGTGTGGAGAACCCCCCCTTGGGAGGGGGAGTGCTGTGGAGAAATCCCCTTCCTGGGGGAGGGGCAGCTGGGCTTTGCCATGGCACAAACAGAACTCTTTTGTGTGCCAGAGAAAGGAGGTGCTGCAGCCCGGGTAGGGACAGGGTTAGGGTTAGGGTGGCAGGGACCTCAGCACCACCAGTGGGTGTGGGGGCACTTCTGCTCCCCCTCTGCTCTGCCTCCAGAGTACAAGGCTGATCCTCAGAACCCACCTGGATGTGCTCCTGCCTGACCTTCTTTAGGCTACCCTGCCTTGGCAGGGGGGTTGGTCTGGATGGTGTCCAGAGGTCCCTTCCAAGCCCTAGCACACTGTTAGTCTGTGAAAGGAAGAGGGGTAAAGAGCTGCCTGGCCAGGACTGTGCCCAACACCCATGAGACAGGGGCTGAGTCAGAGCAGCTGATGGGGAAGTGGCCAAGCACCTTGGACCAGTTTGGGTCTCACTGTCTGGTTTGAGTCTCACTTTTATAAGCCAGCAGAAAAGTTTAACGTTCTCCTTGACCTGAAATGCTGCTGCTTGGCTGTCCTGAGCCTGGAGCTCCCCTTTGCACACCAGTGGGAGGCACGGAGGAGGCAGTGCGGTGCCAGCACTTCGGTGGCTCCTACGCCTCTGTGGTTCCTGCCACCACGCTGAATTCACCAGTGGCCTAACCCAGCTTGGGAAGCACTGGGAAGTCCCCACTGGCTTGGATCAATGGCAGGAAGCAATGATCCTTTGCTACCAATCAGGGCACATGAAAGCCACCCATGATCCCAGGGGGTTGGAAACAAGCAGCAGAACCCCCCGGGGACTGGAGCTGCAGCTTTGTTTGAGCAGCGGTGCAGGAGGGTGGTTTGATGTGGGCCATTTCTGGGGACATGAAACAGAATGAATTTGTTCTCCCTGAAAGGCAGCAAGACAGGGATATGAAATATTTAAGCAGCCTAACCATGTTTGTGATGTTCCAAACCACGCAGCCACCTGACGGGCGGCTGCTCCTTCCCGGCGCTCGGCTCCCGCTGCTCCCGGCAGGATTGGTCCTGGGCCCCTTATTGGAGCTCCTGGAGGGGACTTGACCACGGAGCAGGGAAGGACATGGGCTCCCCATCTCATGTATTCACCTGCTTTGCCTTGAGGAGGGCTGGGAGGAGCCTTGGTGGGCCTGGCAGATAGCAGTGGGTCTACAGAAGCTCAACGCCAGGCGCTGCCAGCCTGAGCCAGGGTCTGGCTGGCTTCTGGCTCTGCCCCACTGCTCTGCTCAGCCTGGCAGCTCCTCACTGGGCACTGCACCTCCAGGCTGTCCTTGTGCCCTGTCTTTGCTCTTGGGTGTCCTTGAGTCCTAGGCAAAGGAGCACAGACCACCTGGGAGCCTGGAAACAGGGCACAAGCTCTGCTTCTGGAGGGGGTAGTGCACTCAGGAGATGGGGAGATGCCTGCTCTGCCCCCAGGGGGTGGGCTTGGGGTGGATGGAGCCTTCACTTGCTCGTGTCCTCCTACCCCTGGGGGGCTGGGTGGAGGGTCAGCACGTGCCAGCTCTCTGCCAGCCAAATAACTGCGCTCTGGAGACCATTAGGGACAAGATCCCTTTGTTTGCTTTGCCCAGGTCTCCTCTCTGCCCAGCATGCCTGACCATTGCCTTTCCTACCAGCCAGAGTGATGAAGTGACAACAAAACTGAATCCTCTGAGAGGACCCCAAGGTCCTCTTTGGAAAGGGTGGGTGGCTGCTCTGTCACCTACAGAGGCTCCCTTTCTGTGCTGCTTTGGTGAGCTGGGATCTGCTTTTATGTAGTGAGACACTGGAACAGGTTGTCCAGAGAAGTTGTGGAGGCTCCAAGCCTGCAAGTGTTCAAAGCCAAGGTGGATGGGGGTCTTGAGCAAGCTGGTTGAGTAGGAGATGGCAGGGGGGGTGTGGAACTAAAGCACAGAATCACACAGGGACCTCTGGGGATCATTAATGATTTGTAAGAGATCATCTTAAGATCAATGATCTTTAAGGTCCCTTCCAGCCCAATCTGTTCTATGATTCTCTGATTCTTTGATCCTATGATCCTATGATTCTTTGATTCTGTGATTCTATGTCTTTGCTTTGTGTTTGGAACCCCACCTGGATGAGCAGAGATGCTCTGCAGGGCCAGCTGGAGCCCTCAGCGTTCCCTGGCAGCCTCATCAGCACAGGACATGGTCCTGATGCTCTCAGTGACAGATTCTGGGACACAGCCCCAGAGCACAGAGCCATTCAGCACAGGATCACAGAATCTTCCAGGTTGGAGAAGACCTTCAAGATCCTGAAGCCCAACTATTAACCCTACTCTACCAAGTTCACCACTAAGCCATATCCCCAAGCACCACACCCCCATGGCTTTGAAACACATGCCAGGGTCCAAGATGTCAGGTGGAGGGAAGGCAGCTGAAGGAGCTGGGTGGATGGAAAGGGGCAGGATTGCTCTGGGCATCTGAAGGCAGAGCTGTGGCTGTGCCAGCCAAGCACTGCTGCTCTCCTGTGCCGCTGTGGCTCTCCCCAGTGCTCGGTGGTGAGGGTTTATGTAAGGCTCAGCTGAGCTCTGGGCTGCATTTTCCCAGCCAGCAGCTGGCTGTGAGGGCTGCTGCTGCCCATGGTGGGTGTGTAACTGGGTCTCTCCTCACACGAAGGCAGCTTCCCTCTTCCTGGCTCCATCCTCCCTGCACGGAGGACGTGAAACTGCAAACATCTGCCAAGGCAGAAGGGAGAAAGCAGCACAGCTGATGTCACCTCGCTGTGGGGGGACTGCCTGTCACCCCCTTCATCCCCAGTGTTTCCTGGGGGCCTGGGCAGACTCTCCTCCCCAGTAGGTGGCCAGTGGGGCCAGTGCTGCCCAGAGCAGCAGCAGCCCATGGATCCTGGCTTTGCCCCATGGGCTCTTTGCCCCATGCAGCATCACTGCAGCCACATTGCCCTCGGGTACCACCTAGGCAAAAATCTGCTGGGGGCCTCAAGAGCCAGCTGCTGGTAGCAGCAAGAAGCTTCTCCAAAGTTTGGTGGGACCAGGGCTTTCCTCCAAGGAAAGAAGAGCACCAGTGTGGGGGTTCACATCTTCCATCTCCTGGCACAAACATATGGAGTGAAAGCTTTTCAAACTCTGCTTCTGCCTCCTAGCCCCAGAGCAGCAGTGCTGGTGCCTTAGCACACTCCTCCAGGTACAGGGAGACCCCTCTCAGGACCCTACCAGCCTGCATCCAGCCCACTCCAGGGTGTCCTCAGGAAGCTTCACAGGAGTTCTGCAGAGCTGTGAGGAGGCGTGAGGAGATGAGGAGATGTTGGCGTGAGAGCCACAGCTGAGTCTTGCTGCCCACAGAGTGATTGCTGCTTGGCAGGTCCTGGCTCCAGGGCCACCCAGCCCGGCTCCAGAGTCCTCCCTCCCTGCTCCAGAGTCCTCCCTCCTTGCTTTAGAGTTTCCCTTCCCTGCTTCAGGGTCCCCTGTGCCTGCTACAGGGTCGCCAATGCCTGCTCCAAAGCCTCTTGTTCCTGCTCCAAGATTTCCCCTCACATCTCCATGGTCTTCTCTACCAGCTCCAGGGTCCCCCCCTCCCTGTTCCAGGGTTCCCTGTCCCCATGTCAGCCCCCTGGCAGGCTGTGGGGGGGTGAGATGACATCTGCAAAGGGAGGCAGTGGCTGCTGAGACACCTTTAGATTTCATTAGAGTTTGGCTCTTCCTCCACCTGCTTCCTGTGGCCTTTTTAGGGCCCCGAAAAACAAGCACTCAAAAAACCCAAATCAAAACAAAACAAAAGGAGAATCTGTTAAATCTGTTCTGTTAAATCTGTTCTGTTAAATCTGTTCTCCCTCTTTGCTGAATCCTTTGGAGAAAGCCTGAGTGGACCCTGTGGGAGCAGCAGCCCCACGTCCACGCAGGGCTGGAGGCTGCTGTCACTCTCTCCCACGCCAGCTGCTGCTGCAGGGTGACAGCTCCAGCACAGCTCCCACCCACCCCAGCAGAGCCTGCTTGGCAACTGAGGACAAACTGCCCTCTCCTTTGGCATTCTGCCCCTTGGCTGGGCTTGGGGGCTGGGTCTCCTCACCTGCAGTGTGTCTTGGTGGGGTTGACCTGCTGGAAAGCAGCTCCACGGAGAAGGACCTTGGAGTCCTGCTGGACAGTAAGTTATCCAACGTACCTGGGGGCTGAGGAGGCAAATGGTCTCCTGGGGGTTCATGAAGAAGAGTGTGGCCAGCAGGTCAAGGGAGGTTCACTGCCCTGGTGAGGCCACATCTGGGGTACTGTGCTCAGTTCTGGGCTCCCCAGCTCGAGAGGGTCAGGAATATATCAGAGAGTATCCAACAGAGGCTATGAGGATGATGAAGGGTCTGGAATGTCTGTCTGATGGGGAAAGGCTGAGAGACCTGGGGCTGTTTAGCCTGGGAAAGAGCAGCCTGGGAAAGAGCAGCCTGAGAGGGGATCTTGTGAATGTTTACAAATATCTGGGGGGCAAGAAGAAGGGGCCAGGCTCTTTTCAGTGGTGTCCTGTGACAGGCCCAGGGGCAATGAACACAAACTGGAACCCAGGAGGTTCCATCTGAACAGGAGGAGAAACTTCTTTGGTGTGAGGGTGCTGGAGCCCTGGAGCAGGCTGCCCAGAGAGGTTGTGGAGTCTCCTTCTCTAGAGTCCTTCAGGACCCACCTGGATGTGTTCCTGTGTGACTTGCCCTGGGTGATCCTGACTTGGCAGAGGGGTTGGACTGGGTGATCTCCAGGGGCCCCTTCCAGTCCCTACTATTCTGTCCTTTTTTGGTGCAGCACATCAGGTCGTGCAACTGCAGCAGGTTCTTCACCTGGACCCTGGAGGCTGCTAATTGTGGTTGGGTTTTTTTGTTGGAATGGGGCTTGTGCTCCTTGTCTCCTGCAATCCCAACCCTGCAGCCTTGCTCCAGCCTCTCCACTCAGACGCTTCCTGACACTTTCCCTTCCACAAAGCAGCTCCACCAGTTGCCTGGTGGGAGGATGAGGGCCCTTCCTCAGGATGTGAATCATGTCTCTATGGGAGCCTGCTCCTGAGGTCTCAGCAGCTCTGGAGGCTGCAGGTCTCCATCCCATCCCCAGCTGAGGAGGGAGGATGCATAGCCCACAGGAAAAGCAAGCTAGAGTTTGGCAGCACTGTGCTCACTCGAGGTGCTAGGAAGGAGACCTCATTATCCTTATCACTGTTGGGGTTTGGTGCCCCCCTTTAACCTGCACCTCAAATCCTAGGTTCCTTGCTCCAAGAAGGACTTTGAGGAGCTGGAGTAGGTCCAGAGAAGGGCAATGAAGATGGTGAAGGGTCTGGAGAACAGGGCTGGTGAAGAGCAGGTGAGGGTCCAGGTGTTTTTTAGCATGGAGAAGAAGAGGCTGAAGCTTCTGGTTCTTCCCTGAAAGAAGATTTGAGACAGGGGAGGGTTGGTATCTTCTTTCAGGTAAAAAGTGATGGCACAAAAGGAAATGGCCTCAAAATACCCCAGGGCAGGTTTAGGTTGGACATGAAGAACAGTTTCTTCCCCTTGGGGGGTGTCAAAGCCTGGCACAGGCTGCCCAGGGCAGTGATGGAGTCCCCATCCCTGGAGGTGTTCCAGAGCCATGGAGATGTGGTGCTGGGGGCCATGGTTTAGTGGTGACCTGGCAGTGCTGGGGTAAAGGTTGGACTCCCTGATCTTAAGGGGTTTTTCCAACCCAAACAAGTCCATCAGTGAGTGACTCTCTCTGCTGGCAGGAGCTGGGATGGGAACACACGATCCAGAACCTGCAGTGTTTTGGCAGCAGGAAGGGATGGAGCTGGTTTCCCTTCACTCCATGCTCTCTGCTCCCCTGGGAGTGCTGACCCAGAGCTTTGCACCTGTGGGGACTTGCATTAACACACAGGACAGTTTCCTCAGAGGAAGGAGCTGCTGGGATGTTCAGCCCAAGGTTTCAAAGTGCTGAGGGGCTCTGGTTGCCCACCCCTCCCCCCCCCCCCCCCCCCCCCCCCCCCAAACTAGCCTGGTCTTGAAAATCTTCCTTTAGTATGATGAGACTCTGAGGATGTTAAATAATGCAACTGGGAAAATAAAGGGAGGGGGAAAGAGAAGCAACATCCTGAGAGCAGGAATTGAACCTGGGTTTGGAATGCCTTGGCCCAGGAGAGTGATGACATCTTGGTCATCAATGGCAACTTGATCATCATAGAATCATAGAATTGTGTTGCTTGGAGGAGACCTCTGAGACCATCCAGGCCAGCCACTGACCCAGCACAACCATGGCCATCGAACCATGTCCCCAAGTGCCATGGCCACAGGTTTCTTGAACACCTCCAGGAATGGGGACTCCACCACCTCCCTGGGCAGCCTGTTAGAATAGAATGGAATGGAATGGAATGGAATGGAATGGAATGGAATGGAATGGAATAGAATAGAATAGAATAGAATAGAATAGAATAGAATAGAATAGAATAGAATAGAATAGAATTAACTATGTTGGAAAAGACCTTTGAGATCATCTAGTCCAACCCATCACCCAACACCATCTAATCAACTCAACCATGGCACCAAGCACCCCAGCCAGTCTCTTCCTAAGCACCTCCAGTGATGGTGACTCCACCACCCCCCTGGGCAGCACATTCCCATGGCCAATCACTCTCTCTGTGCAGAACTTCTTCCTAACACCCAGCCTAAACCTCCCCAGGTGCAGCTTGAAGACATTCCAGTGCCTGGCCACTCTTGCAGGAAAAATATTGTTCCTAAAGAGTGTCAAAGGCTTTATCAACACTTGCAGGGGGAGAGGAAAGACACCGTGTGGTACCTGCTGCTGCTGGGTCCCCTGTGCAGCAGCTTTGTGAAATGGGTGCCTGCAGCAGGGGCAGCAGGAGGAAGAAGCAGCAGCAGCAGCAGCAGCAGGCAAAGCTCAGGGTTTGCAGCTCAGAAGAGAAGAATTCAGCCCGGCTACACGTGAAGAGCAGCATGTGCTCAGGGGAACGGGAGGGGCAGAGGGAAGGAACCCAAATGGGCTTGTGATTACCTTCTATTCTTCTCCTGATGCCTCCCAGCCCTCCCCGTGCAGGAGGAGATCTTTCTGCGGCGCTGATTTCCATGTGCAAGCCAGCAGTTGAAAAGTGCTCCCTCCCCGGGCAGGAGACCCCTTGCAGCTTGATAATGGGGAGAAAAAGCCCCATTTGCAGCCCCCGCTTTCCCGGGCAGGGTGTGGGAAGCTTGCCTCCATTTCCCCGTGTTTCAAGGAGGGATGTGGCAATTTGCTTCTCCTTCAGAGCATCACAATCACACGGTGCTGGGTGTTGGTACCAAGCCTGCCTGTTCCTGGTGGCAGCAGCAGGACAGGTCACCAGGCTTGATTACTGTAATGAACCTCGTCACAGAGCTGCCTAATAACAGCTCCAGGCCTATTTCTGGAAGGTCTCCTGGGTGTTTAATTCCACAGAGCTGGAGGAGCAATGCTCAGGAAAGGAACTGGTGGGATGGAGGGCTGGATGGCAGTGGAGTGGGGACGGTCTGGGGCTACAGAAGGAAAAAGATCAGAGGGCTGCAGAGCCAGAATTAAATCCCACAGATGAGAATTTGGAGTTGTTGCTGTTGGCAGAAATATTCTTATGGCTGTGCTTCAGATAAAGCCTTCTCCTGTTCTGACTGGAATTTTCATCCCTTCAGCTCCCAGACCAGGCATGGAAGGAGGGATTTCCTCACAATGAGGGTGGTGAAACGCTGGAACAGATTGCCCAGAGATGTGGTGGAGGCCCCATCTTTGGAGACATTCAAGGTCAGACTTGATGGGGCTCTGACCTGATCTAGTTGGAAATATCCCTGCTGACTGTGGGGGTTAGAGAAGATGACCTTTGAGGGGCCCTTCCAAACCAATGCACTCTATGATTCTATGGCTCCCATGGTCCTCTTGGAATGTTGGTTTTAACCTTACAGCTCAGATGTTGACCATATTGTACCCAGTTCACTGAGGACACCCCTCAGTGCACCAGGCCCTGGGAGGCCTGGATGGCAGAGGAGGAGGTTGACAGACCTGAGCTCCAGATGCCTGCCAGCAGATGTGGTTTGAAACCCCTCTGAGCTACTCAGCTGGGATGTCCTTGGTCAGCTGGATCCAAGATAGTCAATATTTGAACTGTGAGCTTAAAACAAATGTTCCAAGAGGACCCTTCAGCTGATGGGATTTCCATCACCTCTGCCTGTAGGTTTGCCCTGCCCTGTCTCTGGGAGTTTGGCTCCGTGAGCCGTGGTCACCTCAGCTTCCAGCCAGGCATGAAGCCACCTCTCCCTAGATCCCTCTAAACTCCCAGGTGCTGCTCCTGACTTTAGTGAAGCTGAAAACTGAAGCAGAGCAGAATAATTCCAGCCTTGATGCTGGGAATCCTCAGAGTCCTGAGGGAGTCTGGCAAAAATCCATCATTCCCAGTGCCAGTCCTGCAGTGAGCATCGTCCATGGGGAACCCTCCCCCAGGACTGGCTGGAAGGGAGGATTTCCTTGGGTTCATTTTGACTGTTAGTGTAATCATTATCACCATAATTACCATTATTGTCCTCTTTATTCTCATTATTCTCAGCATTATTACCACTTATCCACCTCCCCCCCGCCACTGGCTCAGGCCACAGCAGCAGCAGGACAGGAGGGACGTCCCCACCGCAGCGTCAGAAAGATAGGATGATGCCTCCGTTGTAGTGGCAGCTGGACAGGACAGTGTCCCCACCACAGCTGGACAGGACAGGACAGGACAATGTCCCTACCGCGGTGCAAGCCAGGGGACAAGCAAAGCTCCCAGGGACCCCCAGCCCCCAGCTCCCGGTCGCCGCAGCATCCCGGCGGGATGCAGGGGCTCTATGCTGCGTCCGGGAGAGGCCTCGCCCGCTGCGCCCACCGGATGGGAGCTAGGAAGGCTCCCTCCGCGCCCCGTATGCAAAACAACATGCAAATCAGCATGCAAATCAGCAGGGCGGTGCACACCCGAGCGGCGCGAGCAGGGGGCGTTTCTCGCTATGCAGATGAGGGGGCGGTGCGCGCCGTTATGTAAATGAGGGGGCGGGGCGCGGCCGGGTGTGTGTCGGAGGCTCCCGCCAGCTGCAGCCAGAGGTGCTGAGTATCGCCGAGCCCCGGCCCCAGCTGCAGCGCACGGGGCCGAGCCGAACCGAGCCCAGCCGGGCCCAACCGAACCCAAGCGGGCGGAGCCGGCGGCCGGCAGCCCCGGGTACAGCATGGCCGAGCCGCCGGCAGCGGCACCGGGCTCCGAGGGTGAGGAGGGCCCGGTGCGTTTTGCTCGGAAGGGAGCCCTGCGGCAGAAGAACGTCCACGAGGTGAAGAACCACAAGTTCACGGCGAGGTTCTTCAAGCAGCCAACCTTCTGCAGCCATTGCACCGACTTCATCTGGTGAGCGGAGCCCCCACACGGGAACCTGGCATCCCCCGGAGAACCGGCCCGGGCCGGCGGGACCCCCTCTCAACCGCTCCGGGACGCCTCGACCCACTCCGAGACCCTCTCTCTGCTTGGCGAGGCCCCATCACTTTGTACCCTCCAGGGCTCCCGACCCGCTCCGGGGCCCTCGACTCAGCCTGACAGGACTCCCCTTTGCTCCCTCCGGAACCCTCGATTCTGCCCGGCAGGACCCCCCCTTGCCTGTTTTGGGACCCTCACCCTCTCCGGGATCCCCACCTTCCCCTCTTTAGGACCCTCGGCTTCCTCTGAGACCCCACCTTGTGCCTGCCTTATGACCCCAACCAGCTTCGAGACCCCCAACCCAACCCGGTGGGGTCCCCTCCGCCCCAACTCCATCAGCCTCCTGTGGGGACTCCCTCCCTGGCCAGCTTTCCTGAGCCCTCCAGTGCCCCCAGCCGGTGCCCATCCCGGGCAGGGTCGTTGCGCTGTGAAGCCGGTACCGGGGCCGGTGTCTTACTGCTCTCCTCTCTCCGCAGGGGCTTCGGCAAGCAGGGCTTCCAGTGTCAAGGTGAGTGTCGCGCCGGGGGGGGGGGAACGTCTCAGGGTGGAGGTAGGGTGTGTGTGCAGGTACCGTCCCCCACCCCGGGGACCAGCCCCGGCACCGCTCCCGGAGCATCTCCACCGGGGCTGAGCAGCAGCATTCCCCGGCCACACCGTGCCCAAGCCGGGGAAGCAGCTTAGTCATAATTTTTTAATTAAGTAAGCAACCGATGGGTGGGTTTAGAGCTGTTTGGGGTTTGTTAGTGGTGGCCGAGACCTCAGATAAACGCCCCCTCCCCCTCTAAACGAAAAGGCAGGGGGAAGTTTATCATTTTTAATGTGCTCAGCCCAACGCGGGCGGGGGGGAGGTTAACGGCAAAGCGGCGGCGTGGTGACACCGGGATGCTGGAGGAACTTGGGATGGCTTTGCTGGTGCTGCTGGGGGAAAAAATAAGGCTGGATAACAAAATATGTTTGCAGAAGCTTCTGGGTTCCCACAGCCAGAATTCCCTGTGCTAGTAACGCTGGGATTCTGGGGGGTGTTCCTCAGGGATTGGTGGTGTCGTCCCCCCCCCCCCCCCCCCCCCAGGAAATGGTGATGAATTCCCTGGGCTTTATCTGGTGTCCCAGTGCTCGTGGAGGCTGCACATGCTGGCTGTGTCTGGCTGCCGTGGTGGGGTCACAATCTGCTGGAGGTGAAGGTCTGGGATATGGCTTGCAGCCAGGCTGGTGCCTGCAGCTGCTGGGGGTGAAATTTTGCTTTAGGAATATTTGGGGTAGAGCTTTGGGTGGTTGAAGCCCAGGCTGAGGTATTTAGCACGAAAATGAACCTGCTGGGTGTCTCTGAGGGCTCCACAACAGCTTGTCCGGCTGTGCTTAGAGTGTGAGGCAGAAAGCAGCAACCCTCCCCGACACCACACACACACCCCCCGCCCTGAGCTGGGCTGTGGTGTGGTACAGAACCAAAACTCGAGGTGTTCAAGCCTTGGGATAGCAGCTCTGCCCCCTAGGCTGGCTGCAGGCAGGAGGGCTTTGCTCTCAGGAGCATCTCCACAGAAGCTCCTACAAGCAGTGTAAGTCTAGCTGAGCCTTAGGAGTACAACCTTAAAATACCAAAGAGATCTCCCTGCTGCCTCTCAACCAAGGGCTTGGGCTGGGGTTGGTTAGCAGAGGGCAGCAGATGTGTGGGGACTGAGATGTGTCTTGGTGGTGCTACTCAAGGTCACAGCTTCCCCTGGCACCTGAGGTTTTGCACATGGGCAGCTCAGTCACGCTGCTCAGGAGAGTTCTGTGCAAGCTCCAGGCTCTTGCTGTGGCTCTCAGGCTTTCTTGGCACAGGCAGGGTCATTCCAGCTGGACTTGTGCAGACAGCTTGCTTCAAATACGAGGTGTGCTGGGGAGGGGCTGGTGGGGATGTTCTGCTGGTGGGGCAGGGCTTCTCCTGTGCATTCCTGGTGCTTTGCTCTGCTCTTGCTATAGAGATGCTAGAGAGCGTTGCTGTCAGACAATCAGAGCCTTTCCAAGTCTCTCTCCCAGCAATCAGGAACTGCTGTCCAACCTGTAATTGTGCTTCTGCTCTGAGCTTCATCCTGAAATGATTCATTTAACCAGAGTTCAACCCCTCCTCAGTGCCAGGGCGGTGTGTGGGACCCATGAAACTGGTCTCAGATATGCTAACACAGAGCAGCTGGCCTCCAAATGAGGAGATCCTCCCCATGGAGATGTTAAACAGCTGAGTTCTATCCTGTGGGTCTTGGAGCAGGACCTGTCTGTGGGGCTGCCAGGAGCATCCTGTGCTCAGTGGTGTCTCCCAATGGTGCCTGGTCTGCCATGGCATTTTCTGCCTTCAGAAACCACTTTGCAGGTTGTTGTGTTGCAGCAGACGTGGAGGCTGCAGGACTGCATTGCAATAGGAGATTTTGCAGACTGCAGCATGTGGAGCAGACCAATCTTTACCCCAGATACCTTCCTAAAACCAGTGAGCCTTGGTGGGCTTTCACACACACACACACAGGTGCCCCTCTGTGAGGTTCCTTGCTTGGCAAGGCAGGACTGCAGGCGTGACTCTCGCTGCCACGACAGTGCCATGCACTTGGTGCCCCTGTGATGGAGGGCACGGCACAGCTCCGTGCCCAGCACTTCCAGGTTGGAAAGTCAAGCAGGAGCTAGAAGTTGCTACCTCCTGCCATCTGCTTGGAAATCACAGCTACCCTGGGGAGGCTCTGGGAGGAAGAGCTCAACGTGCCAGGGCTTGGCACCGCGTGCTGCTCCTGCCCCCGGATGGCACCTCGGTGGTGCTGGGTCCTGCTCCTCTTGGCGAGGAGCTTCTGGGGGTGGTGCCCCTCATGTTCTGCTGCAGCTGCTGTTGAACTTGGGAGTTAAGTTGTATTTACATGGAAGGGCTGGTTTGGTTCAGGGGTCCTCAGCTCTGCAGGGCTTGCTCTGGTTGTGGTGTTTGACTCTCCCTGTATCCAGTGCAGCTTCAATCCAACTTTAACAACTTCCACAGCTATTTTTATGCTGCTTTTCAGTGGGGCTGGCTGGAAATGTAGCTGAAGCACCTGCCTGCCTCGTTTCTCAGCTGTTTCCCACTGCCCTGCTCGCTTTAAGTAGGTTTTCACCTGTGCCCTGATTTCTTTCTAGGCCGTTTGCAATAATTAGACTGTTAATTAGCTCATTACTTGTGACTTTTGGCAGGAAGTTAGCAGAAACTGACTCTTTGTAGCTTGAAACACTAATGGATGCCGCAAATGCCACTTAATTGCTTGCTAATCTGCTTCTTATCCTCGTAGACAATCTCCCTCTTATCCTTTTGTGCATCTCAAGACTTCCTGGGCTAACATTGAGCCCGAGAGCCTGGTGCTGCTGGGCAGCAGGAGGGCTGTGTGTGGGCAGCTCTGAGGAACAGGGCTGCCTCTTGTGGGTTTAGCAGCAAATGTCAACATCTTGAGGGTGTTGGGAGTCTGAGGTGCTGGGATGCCTGGAGCTGCCCAAGAGGTGAGCTCTTCTGGGGGGAGATGCGCTGGCAGGGCATCGGCAGGGCTTTCTGCTGGGTTCTAGTGATCCCCTGTGCCTGGAAGGCATGAGAGCTCTTGTGTGAGCTTGTAAATAAGAGAGAACAGGGTGTCAGTGCTGTTCCCTTCCCAAGTTTTAGGATCCAGCTCTCCCATACCATTACCAGGGAACCCATGAGGAAGGAGAGAGCAGCAGCTGGTTCTCTGCAGCCTCTGTGGCGCAGGAGCGACCTGTGGCTGAGCTACAGCCTGTGGTTTGGTGTCTCGGTTCTCTTGGCTGAAGGAGTGCTTTGAGGATGGGAAAGGGAACTGATTTGAAGTCTGAGGGTGAAATTCTTATTCTCCTCCTCAGAATATGCTGCTTCTGAAAACTGACAGCTTTCTCTTTGCTCTGCTTGTGTTCCCATCCTTGGGATGCCTTTTCCCTGCTGTCCCAGCAGCTCTTGGTCCCTCTGCAGATCAGGGTACTGGCTGCATGAGAGGTGTGAGGAGGCACCTCACTGATGGCCAGGTTGGTTTAACCTGAGGGTTGAACTAAATGACCTTTAAAGGTCCCCTCCAACCCAAACTGTTCCATGATTCCTTGACTTGGAGTCATCATTGCGGTTCCTGGGCTGGGCTTGGGCCCTGGGAACTGGGGAAGGGCAGGGAAAGAGGTGCTCCTGGAGAGGTGAGGAGCCATGTAATGTGATTCTCATTTAGGAGCAGGAAAATCACCTGCATCTGTTGCTGCCTTCATGTGCACAGAGTAGAAGAGATCTCAGAGAGAAGAATCTGGATTCCTTAAGAGGGGAGGGGAAAAAAAGCATCCTTTGGTAACAGATCCTTCCAGCCTGCAGTAACTTTTCTGGAGCAAATGTTTAGCTCTTCTCCCTGGTTATGACTCAGGCTGAGCAGAGAGATATTCCTCAGCTTGAATCTCTTCCCAAACTTCATACCACTTCTCATTCCTTCTGCCAGGTTTTCTTCTCCCCCCTCCCCAGCGCTCTCCCTTTTGTCTCCTCACAATTCACGGCTCCGACACCCAGAGCTGAAGCAGCTGGAAAATGTCAGCTGGCTCTTACCTTTTCTTTTTTTTTTTTTCCCAAGCAAGTCTTTTGTGCTTTCTTATTTTCCTTCTCTCCTTGCTCTCTGCCTTCACAACCCACCCTTCCTCCCCTCCCCCCACCCCTTCACCTCCTCGTTGCCCTCCAGACGGAAACGAAACCCTTGAGCAGCGCTGGTCTGAGCTTGCAGCTCCTGCTTGCCTCCTGCTGCCGCTGCTGCGGGCTTTGGGTTGTCGCCATTAGCTCGGCACAGCCGTTCAGTGCCTGCTTTTTATTGACTGGCTTAAAGCAAAGGAGGAACAAAAGCAAAACAAAACTCCAATCGTTCAGAGTTGCCTCCAACCCGGCAATTTGGTGTCAACACATTATGTGCACTGGAGGAACGTTGGTGGTGCAAATAAGGCTAATTAAAAATGTTTCTGCAATTACTTTCTGGGTTGTGTTGGGTTGTTGTTTTCCCCCCCCCCCTTGCAACACAAACGATGCTAATTATATAATGCAGCAGAAATGGGAAGCAGCAGCAGCAGCCCAGGAAGGGGGTTTTGGTGCTTCTTGCAGAGGTGATGCGGCTCTGGACGCCGCGCAGGGCGTTGGGCAGCGGCGGGAGGCCCGGCTTGCTGGCCGCTGGGAGCAGGTGGAGATGGAAAGGGGAAGTTGGTCTGGTCCCAGCGCTGCACCAGCTGCTCTGTGCTTCTGCAGAACTGTGAGTGACAGCAGGGCTGCTGGGGAGAAGGGGAAGGTGCCCCTCCATGCTCTGGTCAAAGCATCCTGCTTCCTCCGAAGCCGAGTTTTAACACCCGCAGCCTGAGCTGGAGTCCCTGACCCTGCTCTTGCCTGTGCTAGGGACCTGCAGGTTTGTCTGGGGAGGAAACCTGTACCTGCAGGAGGTTCTTGACCTGCAAGTTCTTGCAGGTTCTTCTGGGGTTCATCAGGGACCACCTGCTCTGTGGAGCCCTCTCATGCCTCCTGGCAGCTCAGGAGGGCTCATCTGAGCTTCTCAGTGGAAGTGCTTTCTCTTTTCCCTTCCCCCCCTTGCAGGAGAGATTTTCTCTCTTCCTTATCTCCTGAGGTAGCTGACCTCCTAAAATGATCTTGGGCTTTGGTGATGAGGGGTCCACCTCCTTCTTGGGCTATCTGTCACTGACCAGTGTCAGCAGGAGCAAGCTGGGCAGAGGATTCCAGAGCTGTCCCCAGAGGGACTTTGGGTGCTTTTTGGGGGTGGGGTGGCAGGAGGCTTTGCTTCACACCCAGTTGGTATCTGTGAGCTGGGACTCCAGTGCAGAGGTTAAACCACCCCACAACACGAAGCTCTGCCACGCTTGTTCTCCAGGCACTGAGCCTTCCAGGGGAACTGAATGTCTGGGCTGTCTCTGAGGAGGCTTCTCAGCAAAGCCTCCAGACATTTCTGTAGTCTGCTGGCTCATGTGCCTGCCAGCCCACTGATCCTGCAGCACATGGGCTCCTGGCAGGGTCTGCAGGGCACCCTGGTGCTGGCACTGAGCTGTGGGTAGATGCTCACCTGTCTCAGCGCCAGCAGAAGGTGGTGGGGCTGCAAAGCAGAGTGAGACCCAGAGGGTTGGATGTGTAGAACAGGAGGAGGGGTTGAATCTCCTCTCCCAAGCTGGTGTGAATTTTGTGGACTGATGGGCTTTTATCTAGAAGCTGAAGTGAGAGGAGTTGCACAAAGCCCTCCCAGACAGCAAGCAGAGCTCCTCCTCTTCCTCCTGACTGTGCTGCAAGTCTGAAAATGCTGGAGATGCTGGTCAGGGACATCCACTCCCCTCCTGGGATTACCAGCAGATAAGATGTGTGATCCCAGTGACTGGGAAATTCACTTCTAGCTGTACCCATAGCTCAGCTGAGGGCAGACCTGCCTGGCACATGTCATTATGATGTGTGAGATCCGAAGGGGAGCGCTGAAATGCTTTCCCCTGGTCTGAACTGAATCACAGAATGGTTTGGGTTGGAAGACCATCCAGTTCCAACCCCCTGACAGGGGCAGGGACACCTCCCACTAGCCCAAGGCCTCATCCAGCCTGGTCTTGAACACCTCCAGGGAGGGGGCAGCCACAGCCTCCCTGGGCAATCTGATCTAGTGTCTCCCCACCCTCACTCTCAAGAATTTCTTCCTCATCTCCAGTCTCAGTCTCCCCCCTTCAAGCTCATAAGCCATTGCCCCTCATCCTACCCTTGTCAAAAGTCCCTCTCCAGCTTTCTTGTCATCTCCCTCCAGACAAGGACCCATGTGGTAAGGCAAAGGGATGCTTACAGTGCTGGGTGGCATGGGATTCCACCCAGGAGAAGTGCTAGGGTGGATTTTGCTCCTGCAGAAGCCAGCTGTGCAGAGGATTAGTGCTGCACATGGACACAAACAGAGCTGTGGAGCTGCTGGAGTGGGCTGATTGCCTTTCCCTGCATGTGGTGAGGCTCTAAGCACAGGGCAGCCATGGAGGGTGTTTGTGGTGCTGTGCCAGTCATTCCCCCAACCTGCCTTTGTGAGTCATTGTTCTCAGAGTCCCTAAGTTGGAGCCATGTGGAGAAGGTGAGTAACAAGCTCCTGCAGGACAGGGGGAGCTGCAGGTCCTTCAGGCAGTGTGTTCCTCACCTTGTGGGGGCTGCAGCTTGCTAAGAAGCAGCCCTTTGGAAAAGGCAGCTACAAATGGGCATGAAGGAGTCCTTGTGTGGTGATCCTGGGTGCAGTCTTGGGCTGCTGCTGTCGTGTTCCGGTGCCTCCTTGTGTGTCAGCAGCACAAACACTGCAGATGATGCTGTGCATGCTGTCCCTAAGGGCTGGGCAAGGGGGAGAGGCAGGAGAGCACAAAGTGCTGCACAGACACTCCAGCCCTTTCAGGTGAGGTTGTAGGAGACTAAGAATGGCCAAAGGACTTGTTCAGCCCCTGGGCTGATGCTCCTCTACACCTCAGGTTTTAGCAGGAGCTCTTATTGGGAGCAGAGCTGCTGTGCTCCTCAGAGTGGGACTCTTGCAAGGACTCTCTGGAGTGAAACCTTCTTCCTGAGCAGAGATGAGGACAGGCTGTCAGGACTCAGGTGTTGTAGGCAGCACAGTCTGTCCCTTGGGGTTTCACATTCTCCAGGGAAAGGACAGCTGTGAGCTGCTGCTTCCATGCTCCAAGCCAACCCCACCAGCCAGCCAGGGCTGGGCTGTGGTGGTGACCTCAGGTGTTTCTTGAGCCAAGAGGCAAAATAATACTGGAAGAGAAGTGAAGTAGACACAGTGCTCTGGTCCTCCAGACAGTGACCTAATGGATGAAGGTGGAAGCATCTCAGGAGCTTTTCAGCCCACCAGGGCTGGTGCAGGGGGGTGTTGCCTGAGCACATGCACTGTGGCCCCAGCAGAGAAGGGGCTTTCACCAAGAGACTTGCCCCTGGCAGGTCTGTCCTGCCAGCCTGGGGCAGCCATCACCAAGAAGTCAGTTTTTCCACAAAAGCCACAGGAGGGGTGGAGGAGAGGAGAAGAAAGCTCTGGTTGTGTGGTGCTCAGCAGCAGCAGCCAAATGCTTCGTGTTGAGCAATTCCCAGAAGCAGCCCTGCTGGCTGGAACTCTTCCTGGGAATAAAAATATTCCCAGCCACAAGCTGCTGCTGGGAGCCACACTTGATGCTGTGCAGTGGCAGAAGCACCCAGGGTGATGGTGTTTCCTGTGGGCACCACGCAGAGGAGGAGCTGTGGGGTTTGGATCTCTCCTGGGGGGGGGGTTGCTTTGTGTCCCCCTGGCGTGTTTCATACCAAAAATTCATGGTTTCTGGGGCAGCAAATGGCTTCCTCAGTGAGGAGCTGATGCCACAGCTTCCAGGGGTTGCTGTGGAGCTCCCTATGCTGTGGACCCTGCAGCTTGTTCCTCTGCTTGTGGCCCAGGCTCCCCTGAGGCAGCCAAGGATGTCCCTGGCCGAGCAGCTTCCTTGGAAGTTGCTTGTTTGTCTTTTCTGGATTCAATCCTGACCAGTCAGTCCTGAGAGATGGCTGGAAGCTGTTGGCTCCTAAAATACCTTCTTGCCCCATGAGAAGCACTTCTGTGGGTTGGTAGCTGGTGAGCTGAAGCAGAGTGGCAAAAGCCTTCCCTTCCTTGGGGAGCAGCAGGAATCGAGGGTGCCTGGTGCTGTGCGGTGCTGGGGTGGTGGTTGCATGGCCCTGGGGTGCTGATGAGACACTGGAACAGGCTGCCCACTGAGATCATGCATGTCCCCTCCCTGCAGGTGTTCAAGGGCAGGCTGGATGAGGCTTTGAGCAAGCTGGGCTGGTGGGAGGTGTCCCTGCCCATGGCAGTGGGGCTGGAACTGGATGATCTTTGAGGTCCCTTCCAACCCAACCCATTCTGTGATGTGGGCTGTGCCTCAGGGCATCTGCCTGGCTCATGGGTGTTTGTGTCAGCACCACCACACTCTGTGCTCCACTTTCCTTGATGCAGGCTGTGAGTGATTTATTGCTCCTGCTCCTGGACCAGCCTCCAGTGGGAAGATCAAATCAATTAAAATCTCCTTATGAGCAGGCCACCTGCAAGCTCTGCAAGGGGCACAAGAACTCCCAAGCAGAGGCTTTTTTATTCCCCTCCCTGCTGAGGGTTACTTCATAGAAGCCTAGATTGGTTTGGATTGGATGGGACCTTAAAAGAGCATCCAGTTCCAGCAGCCTGCCATGGGCAAGGACACCTCCCACCAGCCCAGGCTGATGGAGGCCTCATCCAACCTGACCCTGGACACCCCCAGGGAGGGAGCATCCACAGCCTCCCCGGGCAACCTGTCCCAGTGCCTCCCCACCCTCATTGGGAAGAATTTCTTCCTAATCTCCAGTCTCAATCTGCCCTCCTCAAGCTTTCACTGCTCAGTGTCAGTCAGGGAGGAAGCCTGAGGAGTCGTCCCAAGGTCCCCCTGTGTGCAGCAGGTCAGCCCTGGCCACCGCTTCCGCCAGCTGCTGCTGGTTCCCTGTAAAAGGAAGTGGATTTCATGAGCCCTGACAGCCCTGCTCCAGCAGCACTGTGCTGCAGATGCTGCTGCCACTGCTGCTGCTCAGCCAGCAGCTGCTGGGCATTGTCTGCTGCCCACAGGCTGCTCTGCAGCCCCCACATCTCTTCAGGAGGCTTCCTCTGCCCTCTCTACTTCAATGCTCACTGCAAGCTGGGATAGGACTCGCCCTACCTTCCTGCAAAGAGGTTACTGGAAACCAGTTACCTTCTTGTTTACAGAGCTCCTCTCATCCTGGAAGCTGTCCAAGGCTGGGCAGACCTGGGCTGTGGCACTGGCTGCTCTGCTGCTAGGTGCTGATAAATGCTGTTTAGATGAAGATGTGATTGTTTGCCTTGCAGCTGCTCCTGCCTGCACAGGATCTGCTGAGGGGGAGCTGGCAGGCAGCAGGGCTGGCCCTGCTCTGGCCAGCTCCGTGGCTCGTGGTTGACCCAAGGCACAACTGTGGCTCTGCTCAAGCTGTTTCTGTTTTGGCTTGGGCTGACTTCCTCAGCTGCTCATAGCTGTCCTGCTCTTCCCATCAAGTGGAAGAAAAAGGCCAGCATGGTACTTGAATCAGCAAGTGGGGGGGTGAACACCTGTGACCTTGTGGTGGGAGACCTTGGAGCAGCCTTCCAGGACTTGGAGGGGCTGCAGGACAGCTGAGGAGGGACTTTTAACAAGGACTTGGAGTGACAGGATGAGGGACAATGAGCTGGAAAAGGGGAGATTGAGGCTGGAGGTGAGGAAGAAATTCTTTAGAGTGAGGGTGGTGAGATACTGGAGCAGGTTGCCCAGGGAGATGGTGGATGCCCCCTGGGCAACACCTGGAGGTGTTCAAGGGCAGGTCGGATGAGGTCTTGAGCAACCTGGGCTAGTGGGAGGTGTCCCTGCCCATGGCAGGGGGGTTGGAACTGGATCATCCCTTCCAACCCAACCCATTCTATGAATCTATGACCTCCTGCTTCCAGAACTGAACTCCAGTAGCAGAGGAGCAGAAGACCTCCTGCCCTGGCTGAAGGACATCTGTGGCTCAGGATCCAATACCTTGCAGTGATGTCAGTTGGAATAATTTGCTTCCATGTTTGGTCTTGCTTTTGTGCCAGATTTCTACATCTTGTTTAAGTGTGACAAGCAAAATAGTCTCACAGCTAATCCAGGCTGGACAGGCAGAGCCTGCCAAAAGACCCAGAATTAATAGGCTCCAGTGCACGCCAGTTACTGGGCTCGTGAACGTGAGACTTGTTACAGCACAGCCTTCCTGGAATTGGCTCTTCTGCAGCCACTTAAAGCCTGTGTTCTTCCAGAGTCAGACACAGAATGCATCAGGTTGGAAAGGATCCTCCAAGGTCATCTTATCCAACCCCCATGCAGTCAGCAGGGACACTTCCAACAAGAGCCAGCTGCCCAGGGCCACATTGAGTTTGACCTTGGGTGTCTCCAGGGAGGGCACCTCAACCATATCCCTTGGGATATGTGTGGCTCTGTGTGAGCTTCCCTCTTTGGGTGGGAGGGAGGGCTCATTCTCATGGTGGTCTTCTAGGTGAATGGTTTTTGGTGTTTGGATAGGGAAATGGGGGAAGAATTCATGGCTTTGCAGGGAAGTCTTTGGAGCAGCTGGGGTTGAGCAGGATGTGTAGTTGTGGGTGCAGGCAGCTTCAGTGGGGCTGTGTACAAAGGACAAGGTGGGTGCTGGAGCTCCTCAGTCCCCAGCAGTCGCCATCACTTGGGGTAGATCAACCCAGTTGTCAGCTTCCCTGTGTGGATGAAGATTTATCCACAGCCTGAAGCAATCTCCCAAAGGATTCACAGCCCTGGAGCAGGCTGCCCAGAGAGGTTCTGGAGTCTTCTCCTCTGGGGAGCTTCCAAAGGCACCTGGCCATTGTGACCCTGAGCAAGCTGCTATGGGTGACCCTGCTGGAGCAGGGGCCTGGGACTGGATGATCTCCAGGGGTCCCTTCCAACCTCACCATGCTGGGACTCAGGGATTCTGTGGCTCTCCAGAGCCTGACAACATCTTTGCTGTGGAGCAGCCTTTGCTCTGTCACCATGATGGAGACAGGCTTCATTTCTTGTTGTCTTGAGGGCTCCTTTAAGGGAGAAGAGAGTCAGGTTCTCCATCTTCACTTGAGCATTGAGGGTGATGCCAAGAGCTGCCTGCTCAGGGTGGCCCTGCCACTGTTCTCAGCTGGGTGTCATGTTTCAAAACTTCAGTCTCCTGCAGTTCTGAGCTGTTCTTCCTACGTTTGGTATTGAGTCAGCAGCAGGGAAGCTAAAAAAGATTGATGCCTAAATCTCAGCCTTCAGCCACTCTTCTTCCTCCCGCTGTGGTGCTGGGGTGCTATAGTTACAAGAGTTGGGGCTGTTCAGCCTGGAGAAAAGAAAGCTCCAGGGGGAACTTGGAGCAGCCTCCTGGTATCTGAAGGGGCTGCAGGAGAGCTGGGGAGGGGCTTTTGACAAGGGCTTGGAGTGACAGGCTGAGGGGCAATGGCTTTGAGCTGGAAGAATGAGACTGGAGATAAGAAAGTGAGGGGGAGGGTGGGGAGAGACTGGAACAGGTTGCCCCAGGAGGGTTGTGGCTGCCCCCTCCCTGGAGGTGTTCAAAGCCAGGCTGGATAAGGCCTTGAACAAGCTGGTCTAGTGGGAGATGTCCCTGCCTACTGAGGGAGATTGGACCTAGGTCATCTTCAAGGTCTCTGCCAAGCCATTCTATGAGGCTCCGCCGGTAGAATCCTCTCCGTGCTGTTGCCAGGCGAAGCGATGCAGCAGTAACAGCTTCACCTTCGGAGGGAGTAGCTGCAGCCCTTTTATTCTGCTGGGCTGTGCAGCCAGCACATCGAGTAGTTGACACTGAGCAGATGAACAAATGCATTTTCATGACTGCCAATTATAGCAGAAGAATGTGAAAGTCAGGTTGTGAAGAGGAGGGGAAGTCGGCTCCTGAATGGCTTCGTGCGACTTTGCCGGGTGACATCGCTGTGAAGTCAGGAGGCAGCACCGGGATTGTTTTAGACTCTCAGGGAGAAGCTGGAGTGAGGGGGAAGTGGCCCACGGGCTGGATTTGCATCAGCGAGTGGCTGAGCTCCTGACGCAGTGCAAAGTCATCACTGACTGCTTCGGAGAGGCTGATTCAGAGAGCAGCACCGGCCGGCAGCCTGCCCGGCGGGGACCGCGCCGCCTGCCCTGCGAGCGCTGCCACAGCCCGGGCTCGGAGCGCCTGCAGAGCAGGGAAAGGGGCCTGGGGGTGCTGATGGACAGCCGGCTGAACACGAGCCACAGGTGTGCCCAGCTGGCCAAGAAGGCCAATGGCATCCTGGCCTGTATCAGGAATGGTGTGGCCAGCAGGAGCAGGGAAGCCACACCTGGAGTCCTGTGTCCAGTTCTGGGCCCCTCAGGTTAAGAAGGACATTGAGACTCTTGAACGTGTCCAGAGAAGGGCAATGAGGCTGGGGAGAGGCCTGGAGCACAGCCCTGTGAGGAGAGGCTGAGGGAGCTGGGGTTGCTTAGCCTGGAGAGGAGGAGGCTCAGGGGAGACCTTCTTGCTCTCCACAGCTCCCTGAAGGGAGGTTGTAGCCAGGTAGGGGTTGGTCTCTTCTCCCAGGCAAGCAGCACCAGAACAAGAGGACACAGTCTCAAGCTGTGCCAGGGGAGGTTTAGGCTGGAGGTGAGGAGAAAGTTCTTCCCAGAGAGAGTTGTTGGCCATGGGAATGTGCTGCCCAGGGAGGTGGTGGAGTCCCCATCCCTGGAGGTGTTCAAGAGGGGATTGGATGTGGCACTTGGTGCCATGGTTTAGTAGTCATGAGGGGTTGGGTGACAGGTTGGACTTGATGATCTCTGAGGTCTTTTCCAACCTTACTGATTCTATGATTCCTTGGGATGGGTGCTGTGCCGTTGGGATGGGTGCTGCTAGGAACAAGTTCTTTACCATGGGGGTAGTGGAACACTCAAACAGGTTGCCCCATCCCTAGAGATCTTCAAGGTGAGGCTCAAAAAGACTGTGGGCAGCCTGATCCAGTTGAGGATGCCCCTGCTGGCTGCAGAGGGGCTTGGACTAGGTGATCTTTGGAGGTCCTTCCTGACCCAAACCACTCTGTGATTCTAGGTTGTGTCAGGGTGGTGTTGTGCCTACCCCAAGAGGCTGAGTAATTTGGATTTGGAGTTGTTTTTTTGCCTCCCTTTACATTCACTCCACTAAATACTTCAGCTTGGCTTAGGGAAAGGATGCTTGGCAATGCTCCAGAACTTGACATTAACTTGAGCAGCCAGGAGGAGAAACGTTGCCTAAGGGATAGAAATGGTGCAACCTGTGTCCCTGGTCTCTGAGACAGATGCACCTCCACCACCAAGCTTCAGTCAATGTTTTGCAGCATTATGTTCCAGTCAAAGAGGGATTAAGGTTGGAACAGGTTGCCTAGAGAAGTTGTGAATGTCCCCTCCCTGGAGGTGTTCCAGGCCAGGTTGGATGAAGCCTTGAGCAAGCTGGGCTAGTAGGAGGTTCCAACCCCCATGGCAGGGAGTTGGAATTGGATGAGCCTTAAGATTCCTTCCAAGCCAACCCAGTCTGTGATTCCATGAAGCTGTAGCCAAGCCATGCTGCTGAGCTTGCAGCAACATAGTCTCTGCAGTGCTTGATGCTTCCAGCCCTGGTCATGGTGCTGGAGCTCCTCAGTCCTCAGCAGTCACCATCACTTGGGATAGGTCAACCCAGTTGTCAGCTTCCCTGTATGGATGAAGTTTTATCCACAGCCTGAAGCAATCTCCCAAAGGATTCAGAGCCCTGGAGCAGGCTGCCCAGAGAGGTTCTGGAGTCTTCTCCTCTGGGGAGCTTCCAAAGGCACCTGGCCATTGTGACCCTGAGCAAGCTGCTATGGGTGACCCTGCTGGAGCAGGGGCCTGGGACTGGATGATCTCCAGGGGTCCCTTCCAACCTCACCATGCTGGGACTCAGGGATTCTGTGGCTCTCCAGAGCTTGACAGCATCTCTGCTGTGGAGCAGCCTTTGCTCTGTCACCAGGATGGAGATGAGCTGTTTCCAGGCTTCATTTCTTGTTGTTTGGAGGGTAGCTTTGGGCAAATGCCTTTTGAGGGAGAAGAGAGTCAGGTTCTCCATGCTTGGTTCCAGAAGGGCTTGGCTTTGTTGGAGGGCTGACCAAAGTGTCCTCATGCAATAGCTGCAATTGCCAGTGGAGAGTTTCTGAGGTTGGTAGAGCTGCTGAGAGGGGACATCCCTCTGTGCAGGAGGAAAGAAGGGCTGAGCAGGAGGACATCTCTGCTGCCTGCCTCTCCATCCTCAAGCCTGGCATGAGAGATTCTGCTGCTTTCTGCCCCGGGAGTGGCTGCAGAGCTGTGCTGTTGCACATTGCCTAACGACCATCTCCAATAGCTCAGTCCATTAACTTCCAAATTTGTCTCACTCGTTTGTCATTGATGGAGAGGAGCCTCGGGGCCAGGCTGTTCTGGAAATGAGGCTTGTAGGTCTGTCACAGCAGTGAGTGATCCTCCTGGGTACAACAAAGTGACCTTCGTGGCAGCTGAGAGGCTGATTTCAATTTGCCTCTGGGGCTTCTCCTTGCCTTGGGAGTCTCTGTCTACACACTCGTGGCCTGATGGACTTGGCCTTTCTGGAGGCTGAGAGGTGTCTGTCCCAGAAGGGCTCTGCTGTCACCTCCTTAATGCCATCTCCTCCCAGCTGGAGTGGGGAAGCCCATGTCCTGTGCCATGGTGATTGCCCGCTGCTAGAGAACTTGTGCTGAAACAGCAGAGCTCTTGCTTTGCTCTTAAGTCTCCTGAGGCTGCCCCTTAGCCTCCAGGTCTCTCCTGGAGCTTCTCTGTGCCACCATGTGTGGAGTGGGCTGAAGGATGCCCTTTGGCCTGGAGAGCATGTCTGCAGGGCTGGTGCTGGGAGCTGTGGCCATAAGGACATCTGGGGAAGGAGAGCTGGAGGTCTGGCTCTCTGGTACAGGCAGTGGTGGCCCACAGACAATATGTGGGACTGGCCACCTTCAGACCAGCCTCTTGGGCCTGTCTAAGGTCCATATGCAGTGAGGTGTCCACTCTGTCTGCAGCCTCTGCTGGGCTTGTAGGAAAAGCTGCAGAAGGTGGGGTGCTGGTTGAGGAGGTGTCCTTGAACCTCTGCTATGTACCATGTAGCTGGGAGAGGAGCTGGACCCCAGCCCGTGTCTCCTCTGCCCTAGACACCACTGCTGGGTAGGGCATGGCAGATGTACAGCCACAACGGTGGCCAGAGCACAGATCCTGACCTAGAGTCTCCTAGGGCTTCTGAGGTGGAAAGAGTCTCACTTGCTGGGTCATTTAGAGACTCTGAATCTGGGGTTTTGGCAGGTGGAGAGGCTTTAATTAGCTGCTGCTCAGTAGGGCTGCCATTAGATCTTCAGAGCAAGATGCTGCTGGGCTGGAAAGAAAAGAGGACAAGAGCTCATTTGCTCAGGGTGGTGATTTGCATTTGGTGGAGTGCTGAGCCCTCGTGGAGGAGTCTTCTGAAATAACTTCAGATTTCTGCCTTCCCTGAGAATCTGTCCTGGTGCCAAGCAGCTTGGAGCCTGAATCCCTTTGCCTGCTCTTGCCAAGGGAAGGGAATGTTTGTCTGGGATGTGGATGGTGCTGGCATCAAAGGCTGCGTGAGGAATGACGCGCTTCACCCCACCTTGCAGCAGGACTCACTTCCCCTTTATCACACCTCAGAGGACTCCCCCTCCTCCCCTCACCAGCAGCTCTTCTACTGACTCCTGAATGCTCAGGAGACATAGAATCATAGGATTGTTTCTGTTGGAAAAACCCCTGTGAGATCATTGAGTCCAACCAGCAGCCAGCATGGCCGTGAAGCCACCTCCCAAGTGCCATGGCCACGTGATCCTTCTGCTGGGGTGGGAAGCTTTGCACCCTGGACCTCAGCTCTGCTGCTGGTTGAAAAGAAGGGGCTTGGAAACACATCTGGGAGCCTTTTGGGAACCAAACCTCCCCTGGCACAGCTTGAGACTGTGTCCTCTTGTTCTGGTGCTGCTTGCCTGGGAGAAGAGACCAACCTCCACCTGGCTACAACCTCCCTTCAGGGAGTTGTAGACAGCAAGAAGGTCTCCCCTGAGCCTCCTCTTCTCCAGCCTAAGCAACCCCAGCTCCCTCAGCCTCTCCTCACAGGGCTGTGCTCCAGACCCCTCCCCAGCTTTGTTGCCCTTCTCTGGACACCTTCCAGCACCTCAACATCTTTCCTAACCTGAGGGGCCCAGAACTGGACACAGGACTCAAGGTGTGGCCTCACCGGTGCTGAGCACAGGGCAGGATGACCTCCCTGCTCCTGCTGGCCACACTGTTGCTGAGCTGGGCTGTGAAGAGCCTGGGGCTGGAGTTCCTCGTGAGGAGCTGCTCAGTTTGCTGGGGAGACTTTCAGCATGGAGCTTTCTGGCCTGCATCACTGGAGGGTGGTTTTCCTTTGATTTAAGGCTTTGACTCAAGTGGTCATCTTTCCTTTCCCAAATGGAAGTTGGAACTCTGCAGCTGTTTAGCCCTCAGTGTTGCCAGGCTCCAGAAGCCAAGTTCCTTTGGCCTTCACCTGCCTGCAGGCTGGCCAAAATAAAAGTGGCCAGGCAAGAGCTTTGTCTCTTAGGTCAGTTTGGGTCATTTCCCTTGGTGGTCCAACAGGACAGGCACTGCTGGTTTGAGCTGAAAGAGGGAGATTCAGCTTGGAGAGAAGGAAAAGAGGGGTTTGTTTTGGTTTTGTTTTTTATGCTGAGGGTGATGAGACCCTGGCTGAGTTTTCCCAGAGAGGTGGGAGATGATCCATCCCTGGAACCATTCCAGGGCAAGGCTGTGTGGGGCTCTGAGCAAGCTGCTCTGGCTGCAGATGTCCCTGCTGACTGCAGGGGGGTCAGGTTAGATGAGCTTTAGAGGTCTCTTGAACCCAAACCAGTCTGGGATTCCATGATTCTAGGGTGTGAGAGTCCCTCACTTGAGTGGGTAGCAAAAATGGGCTGCCAGCCCTGTGACATAAGGAGCTGCCTATACCTGCTGCCAGGAGGTGGGAGAAGGTCTTGCAGGAGGAGGGATGGGGCAGGAAGCTCTCCCTGCCTCCTGGTGCGCTTGCATGGATGGGGACGGAAGCTGAGGCACCACTTCACAGGCTGCTGGTGAATCCCAGTGCTGGTGGTGCATGGCAGGGTGAAGTTACCCCTTAAAGCCTCCCTCCCTCCTTCTGGGGTGTGTGAACTGGGGAGAAACTGAACTTTTCTGCTGTCACTCTGAGCTGAGGCCGAGAGGATGAGAACCAAGGGCTGTTGGGAAGGGCAGACTGAGTCACTTTCTCATCCTCTTGGATGAGGAGGAGAGAAGCACATGGCTCCTGCTCACCTTCTGCCCACTTCCTGGGGCTGCAGAAGGAGAGGTAATTCCATTAGGATGTGAAGATGCTGGGCTCAGCCTTTGCCATCCAAAATAAGGTGCTTCTCATCCTCCTTTCCATGTGAAGTTTGGGTTTAAGCTCAGGCTGGAGGGCAGTGGAAGGTGGCAACTTGTGACAAAGCCTCCTGGCTTGGTTCCTGCCAGCAGAACTCCCCTTGGGGCTGTAGGAATCATCAGGCTCTGCTTCCTGGGGAACTGCTGCTAGGGTGCTGCACTCCTGAGCCACCACCACAAGCTTGAGGCTGGTGGGACTGGATGAGCTTGAGCTGTGGGGGCTTGGTGCTGTTCACCCAAGCCAAGAGCTGCAGGGGGACAGGCACAAGCGAGGTGCTCTTGGCCTTCCCACCACCTGAGCAAGCATCTCCTCTTGATTGCTTTCACTCCCAAGCCACCAAGATGAACTTCAGGCTACTGTACAGCTTGAGCTGTGGAGCCTTGATGCTATTCCCTGCCATGACTCTGCTGCTCACCCAACCCAAGAGCTGCACAAGCAAGGTGCTCTTGGCTCTCCCACCACCTGAGCAAGCACTTTCTCATTTGCTTCTGCCTTTGCTGCTGCTGGCTTTCTCTGTCAGCCTCTAGCTCTGGTCCTAATAGAAACAACTGCCCATCCTCACCTCTGCAGTGCCAGCTAGGGTTCTGTAGGCTTTATGGTGTCCTCCACCACCTGTCCAGGCTGTAGGGTTGCAGCCTACTCCATACCAGTGGTCTTGAAGGTCTTTTCCAACCCATGATGTACCAGCAGCTGGGTCATTTTGACCCCCTCTGCCCTGAGTGCTGCCTCAGGGATGCAGGAAAGTCAGGGCCTTCAAAAAGGGCAAGAAGAGTTTTCTGGCTGCATCACAAGGAGTGCAGCCAGCAGGTCAAGGGAGGTTGACCAGCAGGATGCTGGAGCCCTGGAGCGGGCTGCCCAGAGAGGTTATGGAGTCTTCTTCTCTGGAGAGCTTTTCCAACCCTACCTGGCCATTGTGATCCTGGGCAAGCTGCTGTGGCTGCCCTGCTGGAGCAGGGGGTTGGACTGAATATAGAATCATAGGTTGGAAAAGGTTGGAAAAGACCTCAGAGATCATCAAGTCCAACCTGTCACCCAACACCTCATGACTACTAAACCATGGCTCCAAGTGCCACATCCAATCCCCTCTTGAACACCTCCAGGGATGGTAACTCCACCACCTCCCTGGGCAGCACATTTCAATGGCCAACAACTCTCTCTGGGAAGAACTTTCTCTTCACCTCCAGCCTGAACCTCCCCTGGCAAAGCTTGAGACTGTGACCTCTTGTTCTGGTGCTGGTTACCTGGGAGAAGAGACCAACCCCCACCTGGCTACAACCTCCTTCAGGTAGTTGTAGACAGCAAGAAGGTCTCCTCTGAGCTTCCTCTTCTCCAGGCTAAACAACCCCAGCTCCCTCAGCCCCTCCTCACAGGGCTGTGCTCAAGGCCTCTCCCCAGCCTCGTTGCCCTTCTCTGGACATGTTCAAGAGTCTCAATGTCCTTCTTAAACTGAGGGGCCCAGGGCTGGACACATTCCCCCAGAGGTCCCCTCCAACCCCCACCATTCTGTGCTTCTTTGTGATTATTTTGTTTTTCTAGACCTTTTCCTGCTCTGTGAGGGCTTGAGGGCAGCAAACCTCTCCCCAAGTGGGTGGAGAGCCCACCCTACATCCTCCCAACCCCATGCAGCCCCTGGGCTGGGCTTTCTGGCAGCGGTGGGGGCCCCTTCCTAGCTGTGGGGCACAGTGACTTTATCTTCCTCCTGAATCAGGTGCCTTGGTGGCTGTGGGTGCTTCAGGCTTGGCAGCTCTGCTGCAAGTTCCTCCCTTATCTCTGCCTGCTTGGCTGTAGTTTTTCTTCCACCGTGTCAGAGTGAAAGAAGAAGACTTCTTTAAAAAGCAAGAGGAAAATCATGTGAGTGGGCAGGGTGCTGTCAGCAGCCAGGGTTCAGAGGAGCATGGCTCATCTGGTCACTTCTGAAGGAGGAAGCAAAGGGCTGCCAGGCTCTGCCTCACCCCTGCCCGGGGTCCAGTCGGATGGTGCTGCTGGTTGGTCAGTGCAGAAAGCAGCTCTGGGGCAGAAGGATGGAGCCTGCTGGCCCCCCCATGGAGCCTGCTGGCCCCCCCATGGAGCCTGCAGACATGCTGACTGGTGTGGGTGACAAGAGGAGCAGAACCTGGTCCCCGTGGCATGGCAGTGGGAGCAGTGGGCATGGCTGGCTGCTTGAAGCAGGGCAGGGTGATGCTGTCAGATGTCTCCTGGGTTTGTCAGCATTGCTGACAGGAGCTCCTCGGGGCTGTTTGGCTGCCTGGGTTGTTGCTGTCTTTAGAGCAGGATCCTCTCTTGATGCCAAGTGGCCCGGGGTGCTTGTCCCTTGCTGGCCATCGTCCTGGCTGTAGGGTGGCTGGCACAAGCCTGTGCAGTGGGACACCAGCCAAGGTCTTGGCTGCTGGGGCTGTACCCAGCACACTGCTCCTCTGCACCAGGCTGTGGGGTAGTGATGGCCTCAGAGCTCTGGGTCTGCTGGCGGTGCTTCTCCCCCTGCAGGTGTATGGCTGTGGAGAGGGCCCCCTCAGCTGCACGGTGTCCCTTCCTGTGCCCTTTCTCTTGCCTTTGGGGTGGGTGCTGTGTGTGCCTGAAACTGCAACATGTGGGAGCAAGAGGCACCTTCTCCCTCCAACAGAGCACCATGGTCCCGTGGGGTGCTGAAGGCAGGGTCCTCAGGAGGGTCTCCTCAGCCCTTCTTCCCCTCTCTCTCTAAAGAAACCCATTCCTTGAGTGTGTTTTTGGGATGTGGGAGCTTGGGTAGTGGTTTCTCATCTCCTCTTTCTGCAGCTTCTTGGGTTTAACAAATGGGCTGAGCAGGGTGTGAAGTTTTCACAGCATTTTGCTGCTGAAGCTGGCTGGGAAACTACAGAATCCCAGACTGGTTTGGGTTGGGAGGGACCTTTGAAGCTCATCCAGTCCAACACCCTGCAGTCAGCAGGGACATCCCCAGCTAGAGCAGGTTGCTCAGAGCTCCAAACCACCTGACCTGCAATGGTTCCAGGGCTGAGGCATCTCCCACCTCTCTGGGTGCCCTGGGCCAGGCTCTCAGCACCCTCAGTGTCAAACACTTCTCCCTTCACTCTGAATCAAGTCATTCCCCAGGCCCTGCTCAAAAGTCTCTCCTCCGCTTTCTGCTTAGCCCCTTTTAAGTTCTGAACTGCTCTGTTGTTCTTTGGACCTGGGGGTTGGAAACAACCATCCCCTCCAAGTCAGGCTGTGCCCTAAATTAGAGCTGCAAGATGCTGCAGTGGGTCCATATGGAGACTCCTAAAATAATAGCTGTCAGCTCACTGCTGACTCGCATGGGGTGCAGAAGCTTTGGGCTTCAGCACGTCAGCAAAGGAAGAGGCTGGTGGGCTCCAGCCAGAGCTGAGGTCTGTGTGCCTTGGCCCTGCAGGGCACGTAGAATCATAGAATTGTCAGGGTTGGAAGGCACCTCAAGGCTCAGCCAGTTCCACCCCCCCTGCCATGGGCAGGGACACCTCACACTACAGCAGGTTGCTCACAGCCACCTCCAGCCTGGCCTTCAAAACCTCCAGGGATGAGGCTTCCACCACCTCCCTGGGCAACCTGTGCCAGTCTCTCACCACCCTCATGGGGAAGACCTTCTTCCTAACATCCAACTGGATCTACCCATTGCTATTTTTTATCCATTCCCCCCAGTCCTATCTCTCCCTGACACCCTCAAAAGTCCCTCCCCAGCTTTCTTGTAGCCCCCTTCAGATACTGGAAGGCCACAAGAAGGTCTCCTCAGAGCCTTCTCTTCTCCAGACTGAACATCCCCAGCTCTGTCCTCACAGCAGAGCAGCTCCAGCCCTCTGATCACCCTCATGGCCCTTCTCTGGACATGCTCCAGCACCTCTAGATCCTTTCTGTACTAGGGGCTCCAGAAGTGGGCTTGCTTTGGGGTGGCCACTCTCAGGAGCACCATTGTCCTGTCAGGATATCTTCTGTTAGAATGCCCCACAATTCTGGAGGAGCTCTGATGCCCTGCCCATCAATTACAGGGCCAGAGCTGAACTTTGAGGAGGGCTGGGGGTCAAACATCTCCCTTTCAGCACTTTTATTCATTCCATTTCTGGGGCAGGTGGATGACCCTGAAAGGTGGCTGTCTGGCCAGCATGTGCTGGGAGCCCTGGGGCAGCTGCTGCGTAATTGCCGGTATTTTAGTGCCAGAGGTGTCTGGAATGGCTCCCTGCTGCTGGCATTTAAATCCCAGTTTATTGGCTGCTGGGTTTGATGTTGCTCTCCCTCTAATGAGCGAGGGCTGACGAACATCTAATAAAGAGCTCGCATCTCCTCTCCTCAGCGCTGCAGAGATCGTTGGGCTCCTAATTGCTCTGCAGTGGCCTTCTGGAGGTGGCTGCCCATCAGGACAGCTGTTCCTTTTGATGAGGTTATTGCAGATTCAGGTCTTGTCCTGCTCAGGTTTTGTTTGCTGTCCCTGCCTGGCTGTGTGTGAGCTGCCAAAGCCGTTGCACCAAAACGAGCGGCGTGATTGCCGGGGCTTGCTGCTCGCCTCTGCTGAGGGCTAGCTGGGACCATCCACGGCGCTGCTGCCAAGCTGGGGAGCAGAGCTTGTACCCAGTGAGACTGGCACAAACCTGAGCTGAAACAGCTGAGGGAAGCAGCACTTTGTCTTCCAAACCCCCAGTTTTCTTTTGTTGGTGGAGGCTGCTGATGTTTGGGGCGTGCGGCCATGGGCACAAAGTGGAATCCAGGAGGTTCTATCTCCACAGGAGGAGAGACTTCTTTGGTGTGAGGGTGCTGGAGCCCTGGAGCAGGCTGCCCAGAGAGAAGAGAAGAGAATTAACCAGGTTGGAAAAGACCTTTGAGATCATCAAGTCCAACCTATCACCCAACACCATCTGATCAACTAAACCATGGCTCCAAGTGCCTCATCCAGGCTCTTCCTGAACACCTCCAGTGATGGTGACTCCACCACCTCCCTGGGCAGCACATCCCAATGGCCAATCTCTCTTGCTGGGAAGAACTTCTTCCTAACATCCAGCCTGAACCTCCCCTGGCACAGCTTGAGACTGTGTGGAGTCTCCTCTGGAGAGCCTCCAAACCCACCTTGTAGTTGTGATTCTGGGCAAGCTGCTGTGGGTGTTCCTGACTGCAGTGGGGTTGGACTGAACCATTCTCAGCGGTCCCTTTCAACCCTCACCCTGCTAGGATTCTGTTGAACAGGATCTGGGACAGCTTTTGGTCACAGGAGCCTTGGAGGAGATTCTTTCAAGTCTGGGATGTTCCTGTTCTGGTTTGTCTGGCCAGGGGGTTGTGCTGCACCCTTTGGATGGTGTTCATGTGCTTAGGGCAGATCCCTGGAGCTACTGATGCCACAAGAGGTGATGTTGCTCTGCCTGCTCCTGGGGTGCTAGTGGTAGAATGGTAGGAGGGCTTTGACCATGGGATGCACCATCAGAGTCTTGGCTTGTCACCAGCACTCTCTGCTTCTGGTTGTGCTGGGGACTGTGCTCCCTTGGTCCTGCTGTGCACTAGGAGGCTGAGCAGAGCCCTGTGCCACAGCAGCTGAACCATGCTGGGTGCTCTGGAGCATTCCTTATGTGGTAGTGACCTGGGAGCTCTTGAACCTTGTCCCTGGGCTGTGGTGGCTGGAGCCTGGCCATGCAGTCCCTGCAGCGTTGCCCTTCTGGCCAGATCAAGACCCTGAGGGTGTTTTTTTCACCTTCCTCACCCTCTAGGCTTTGGAGAAAAACCAAAGACCTAAATTAGGACCCAAACCACACCTCCCAGGGCTCTGTGTCATGAGTGAGAAAGGGTCATTTGTTTGCATGTCTGTGAGTGGCTGGGGAGCTGCCCTGTTGGGTGGCCAGCTGGGGCTTGGGGTATCTTATCTGCCTGTCTGGGGGAGGTGACCTCCAGCCTGGCTGCTGTTGTTGTACCCAGATGAAAACATTTCCTGCCTAGCTTAGCTCACTTCCAGGGGCTGCCCTGCCTTCTGGCACCAGCTGCTCAGGGCAAGCTGGACTTGTCCCAGTGTAACCATGTAGATGTGATGCTGCTCTTGGGCCTTCCAAAGCCAGGAGCACACGTGCTGCTTTAGGCACAGCCTTCACCTCAGCGTCCAGGAGATCAGCAGAGGTGGCTGCAGCCTTCTGGCTGAAGCAGCATGGCACAGAAATGACAAAACCTGAGCCCAGGAAGCATATTGTGTGGTGGCCCAAGTTTGTGTGCTGGCAGGAAGGGATGGGAAGCGCCAGAAGATGAACTGCATAGAAAGACAAAATGATTTTGGTAGGAAGAGGGCATTAAAATCCAACCCTTACCCCAGCACTGCCAGGTCACCACTGAACCATGGCCCTCAGCACCACATCTCTGTGGCTTTGAAACCCTTCCAGGGATGGGAACCCTACCAGTGCTCTGGGCAGCCTGGGCCAGGCTTTGACAGCCCTTAAGGGGAAGAGATTTTTGCTCATGTCCAACCTGAACCTCCCCTGTGCCAGCCTGAGGTCATTTCCTCTTGTCCTGTTCCTTGGGAGAAGAGACCAACCCCCACCTCACTACAGCCTCCTTTCAGGGAGGTGTAGAGAGCAATGAGGTCTCCCCTCAGCCTCCTTTTCTTCAGGCTACACAACCCCAGTCCCCTCAGCTGCTCCTCCCCAGCCCTGTTCTCCAGACCCTTCCCCAGCTTTGTTGCCCCTCTCTGGACCTGTTCCAGCTCCTCAATGTCCTCCTTGGAGAGGGTGACCCAAAACTGAGCCCACTATTTGAGGTGTTGCTTCCCCACTACCTAGTACAGGGGGACAGTTGCTGCCCTGGTCCTGCTGATCCAAGCCTTCAAACTCTTCACTTCTTAACAAGCCCTCTGAGGAGCAGCTTGAGCTTCTCTGTGACTCTGAGCTGATGCCACATCCACTTCTCAAGTGTTTCTTCCCTCTGAAACCCCAGCTGCCTTCACCACCAGTCTCTTTAAGCTTTCCCACAGCTTTTGATGTTTCTGCACAATCAATACCTGTCTCTGCTCCTGCTCCTGCCTTGACATGTAGTGATTTTTCTTTCCATGAAGGCTTCTGAGGGATGTTGACTGGAAGAAGGGGTGGATCACTTGCAGGCACCGCTGCAGAACAACTATTTTGAGGCAGCGTTTGGAGGTTTGACTCAACTTCAGCAGCTGCTCTGCAGGGAAGGCTGAATTGAGAGCCAGGAGTGGTGGCAGGTCAGGTAGTTCTATTTTGAGGAGTGCTCCTGGCTGGGTGGTTTGTTATCTGCTGCCCAAGGCTGTCAGCCAGGTCTTGTTGCTTACTTGTGTTCCTTAAATAATAGATCTGGTGTAGGGTCTTGCGGAGAGCCAGAGCAGCTCTTCTCAGCCTCCTGTTCGCCAGTTCCTTCAGCTGCTCCTCAGAAGGAGCCATCAATCCTTACCTCTACAATTTCCTCACAGGAGGTTGGAGCCAGGTGGGCTGGAGCCAGTGATAGGACAAGAGGAAATGGCCTCCAGCTGCCCCAGGGCAGGTTTAGGTCGGACATGAGGAACAATTTCTTCCCCAGAAGGGTTGTTGACACCTGACCTAGGCTGCCCAGGGCGGTGGTGGAGGGGTTTCAGAGCCATGGAGATGTGGTGCTGAGGGCCATGGTACAGTGGTGACCTGGCAGTGCTGGGGCAAGGGTTGAACTCCATGATCTTGAAGGTCTCTCCAACCTTGATGACTCTCAGATCTTGTTCTCTGCATGGACTGGAGCGATGCAGCTTCCCCATCTCTGTCCTAGTGCCAGAGCAATGCTGCAGAGTGGCCTCAGTCTCCTGAGGTTCAACCCCACACCTTCCCTGTGTGCTGCTGGGCTCCTGGCACCCACCCTGGGGAGGCTGCTGTTGGAACTGGGTGCAAGTGATGGCTGTGGTCAGGTTCTGCTGCCCTCTTCTGCTCCTGGCTAAATCTGGTCCCATGCTCTCAGCCCCACCAGGGAAATGTTCTCCATGGCAGGGAGGGCTTTCACTAAATGCTTTTTATTTTGAGGTGCTGCTGCTCTGCATTGCTCCTCTGCTCCAGGACAGGTGGCTGTGGTGCCTGAGACTGCACCAGACTGGCCCAGTGGGCTGTGTGGGTGTCAGTGGGTGGATGGAAGGTGCCTTCTCCACTCATCTGCTGATGTTCATGTTTGGGATGGGTTCTTTCCCACTTTCTGGGCCCAGGCAGCCCTGGTTTTGCCAGCCCCTGGGGCTGTGCGGTGCTCACCAAGGCTTGCAGCAACATGTGGCTCTGCCTGGCTATTCAGAGCTGTCCCTGTAGCTGCAACCCTGCATGTGGATGGAGAAGCTGAGGTCAGGGAACAGGTGAGGCTGGGCTGGAGGTGATGGAGATCCAGTGGCAGCAGGCTGCCTGCTCCTCGGCTTTGCGGAGTGCTGGAGGAATCGCCTCCGGCCTCTGTGGAGTCCAGAAGGGTGGTGGCATGCAGCTCAGCCTTGGCTTTCCCCAGTCCCTGGGGCAAACACCATGGTTTGATGAAGGCTTTGGGAGCTGAGCTGCCCATCAAGTGCTGCTGGTGCCCGTGGGAGAGCAGGAAGCCGGCAGAGCAGAGCGGTGCCAGGCGCTGAGCCGCGAGAAGTCCCCTGGTGCCCTGAAGCGTTGTCTGTAGTATCGCTTCCCCAAAGCTATTTCTGAAGCCTGGAGGCTCTCACTAACCAGCCTGAACTTGTCTTGCCTGGCATCTGGTGAGCTTGAGCAGTAATGCTGTGGCCTGACAGTGTGTCCTCTGCGTGCAGATCATCTGTGCTCCAAGCAGGAGGTTTTGGGGCGGGCGAAGGGGCGGTGTGCCGGTGCTCACAGGCAAGGTGTCGGATGGCTGCAGCTGGTGAGCGTGGTGAAGCCTGGGCACCTGCCTGCTCTCTGGTCTGCTCCTGGACATCCTGCACTGAAAACACTCACTCTTTGGTGCCTGAGGTTTGAAGGCCCTGGATATGCCCCTGGCAAGAGGTCAGGACCCTTCCCTTTGCAGAGGAGCTCTGTGCTGTGCTCAGCATCTCTTGCTGCCTTGTGTGGTTTCTGGCTCTCAGTTGTCTATCTTCTTCCATGCTGGAGCACTGAGCTCCTGGATCCTCCCCAGCAGTGCCATGGGGTTCACCTCCTTTGCCCTCTTTGTGACATCAGGGCCAAAACAGGCTCAGTCTGTAGAGATAAAGCTTCCTGTGAGAGTGGGTCAGGATCTGTAGCCAGGAAGGCTCTGCAGGGGCTTTACAGAATCACAGCATCACCAAGGCTGGAAGAGACCTCAGAGATCATCAAGTCCAACCTGTCACCACAGACCCCATGACTAAACCATGGCACCAAATGCCATGTCCAACATGAACACCTCCAGGGATGGTGACTCCACCATCTCCCTGGGCAGCACATTCCAATGACCAACAACTCTCTCAGTGAAGAACTTTCTCCTCACCTCCAGCCTAACCCTCCCCTGGCACAGCTTGAGGCTGTGTCCTCTTGTTCTGGTGCTGGTTGCCTGGGAGAAGAGACCAACCCTCAGCTGGCTACAACCTCCCTTCAGGTAGTTGTAGAGAGCAAGAAGGTCTCCCCTGAGCCTCCTCTTCTCCAGGCTAAGCAACCCCAGCTCCCTCAGCCTCTCCTCACAGGGCTGTGCTCCAGGCCTCTCCCCAGCCTCGCTGCCCTTCTCTGGACACATTCAGGAGTCTCAATGTCCTTCTTAACCTGAGGGGCCCAGAACTGGATGCAGTTCTTGCCCCCATTCAGAAGGTTTCACTCCAGCCCTTGGATCCTCCACCACATCGGAAGGCAGATGCATGGCTCTCACGTCAAAGAGGACTGGAACCAGATGGTCTTTCGGGTCCCTTTAGAGCCCAGCCATTCTCTGCTTCCATGGAAGCACAGAAGGGTGCCTCTTCAGGAGAGCCACCCCTGCTGGGGATAACAGAACCCCGCAGAGTCCCCGGGGACACCGCTCAAGGCAGCTCCTCGCTCAAGTACAGAAGTGGGAGAGCAATTAGGAGGAACGGCAGCGAGTTTCTCTCCCCCCCTCCAGCCTTCCCACTCCATCCCCCTCGGTGGTGCTGCAGTGCTGGAGCACAGCTCCCCGCCGCAGCAGGAGCTCCCCGCACCTCCCAGCCGCTCCGCCCCGGCTCTGCGCACCGAGCCCAGCCCGGGCAACCTGCGCCCCTCGGCGCCCAAGGGCAACAGAAACATCTGGCCCCACAAAAGAGACGACAAAAGACTTGAGGAGGTTGCAGAAGAGCCGGGGGGGAGCTGCTGCCCGGTCTCACCCATGGCCAGAGACTGGCCTTTTGGAAAGCAGCAGTGACACTAGCAGCAAAGCAGCTCTCCAGCCCTGCCTGCCAGCTGGGGGGGGGGCTCAACAGCACCTCTTGTGTTTCAAGTGAGCAAAGAGACCTCACAGCAGTGAGAGGAGATGGCAGAAGTGCCCAGGATGATGGGGAGGGGTCTGGAGCACAGCCCTGTGAGGAGAGGCTGAGGGAGCTGGGGTTGCTTAGCCTGGAGAAGGGGAGGCTCAGGGGAGACCTTCTTGCTGTCTACAACTCCCTGAAGGGAGGTTGTAGCCAGGTGGGGGTTGGTCTCTTCTCCCAGGCAAGCAGCACCAGAACAAGAGGACACAGTCTCAAGCTGCACCAGGGGAAGTTTAGGCTGGAGGTGAGGAGAAAGTTCTTCCCAGCGAGAGTTGTTGGCCATTGGAATGTGCTGCCCAGGGAGGTGGTGGAGTCCCCGTCCCTGGAGGTGTTCAAGAGGGGATTGGATGTGGCACTTGGTGCCGTGGTTTAGTAGTCCTGAGGGGTTGGGTGATAGGTTGGACTTGATGATCTCTGAGGTCTTTTCCAACCTTATTGATTCTATGATTCTAAGAAGTGCTCTTGCTGTGCAGCCCCAGAGATGGAACTCCCATCACCATGTTTCCCAGCTCCTGCTGAAATGGTGGCAAGCTCTTGCCCTCAGCTCCAGCAGCTTGTCTTCTGAAGAGCATCATTCCCTGTGCCAGCTGGATGCTGCTCTCAGCCCTTAGAGCTCTCAGCCCTGGCGTGGGGACAACCAGGCTCTTGGTTCTCAGCTCTGTTTGAAGCTTTTCTGGGGGGTTATCAGACCTGCTCCATGTGACAGAGAGAAATGAGCCAGAAGCACTCAGCTGGGCATCAGGCTTTGCACTGCTGAGCGTGGTGGGAGCACGGTGGCACCAGGCTTTGCACTGCTGAGCGTGGTGGGAGCACGGTGGCACCAGGCTTTGCACTGCTGAGCGTGGTGGGAGCACGGTGGCACCAGGCTTTGCACTGCTGAGCGTGGTGGGAGCACGGTGGCACCAGGCTTTGCACTGCTGAGCGTGGTGGGAGCACGGTGGCACCAGGCTTTGCACTGCTGAGCGTGGTGGGAGCACGGTGGCACCAGGCTTTGCACTGCTGAGCGTGGTGGGAGCACGGTGGCACCATGCTTTGCACTGCTGAGCGTGGTGGGAGCACGGTGGCACCAGGCTTTGCACTGCTGAGCGTGGTGGGAGCACGGTGGCACCAGGCTTTGCACTGCTGAGCGTGGTGGGAGCACGGTGGCACCAGGCTTTGCGCTGCTGAGCGTGGTGGGAGCACGGTGGCACCAGGCTTTGCACTGCTGAGCGTGGTGGGAGCACGGTGGCACCAGGCTTTGCACTGCTGAGCGTGGTGGGAGCAGGGTGGCACCAGGCTTTGCACTGCTGAGCGTGGTGGGAGCAGGGTGGCACCAGGCTTTGCACTGCTGAGCGTGGTGGGAGCAGGGTGGCACCAGGCTTTGCACTGCTGAGCGTGGTGGGAGCACGGTGGCACCAGGCTTTGCACTGCTGAGCGTGGTGGGAGCATGGTGGCACCAGGCTTTGCACTGCTGAGCGTGGTGGGAGCACGGTGGCACCAGGCTTTGCACTGCTGAGCGTGGTGGGAGCACGGTGGCACCAGGCTTTGCACTGCTGAGCGTGGTGGGAGCACGGTGGCACCAGGCTTTGCACTGCTGAGCGTGGTGGGAGCATGGTGGGGCTTTTTCTCAGTACTGCTGTGAGATGATGTTGGGGCACTCGTGGTGCTGAGCTGGCTGAAGAATGAAGATCAAAACGTAAGTGGAGTGGAGAAGCTGAAGAGTTGCATTTCATTCTTGTGGCCACTTTTGGCTTAAAAAGGAGCTTTTTCTGCTCCAGAGGCATCTGCAAGCTGACTCCAGGCAGGCCCTACTGAAGACAGACATCTCTGGTCTGTAGAAGAATCGGTATGTAAGTGCTGTCTTGCCAGCTGCTCAGGAATTCACTGGAGAGTTGGTAACTCCCCAGAGGGAAAAGTTCATCTGCTGGTGCCTCCTGATTCTGGTTGCCCACCTGGCTGCTTTTTCCCTGGAGACAATCAGTGGTGGTTAAACACATTCTCCTCCCTGCAGATGCCACCAGCCCCTCTTTGTGCTGGGCCATCAGAGCCCATCTTTGGACACCCACTATGCAGATGGCACTGAATTGGGTGGTGCAGAGGGATCTGGCCAGGCTGGATCATTGGGCTGAGGTCAGGTGTATGAGGTGTAACAAAGCCAAGTGCTGGGTCCTGCACCTGGGTCACAACCACCCCATCAATGCTCCAAGCTTGGTGCAGATTGTCTGGAAACTGCCCAGTGGAAAAGGACCTGAGGATGCTTGTTGACAGCAGCTGAAGATGAGCCAGCTGGCCAAGAAGGCCACCAGCATCCTAGCCTGGATCAGCAATAGTGTGGCCAGCAGGAGTAGGGCAGTGATTGTCTCCCTGTACAGGGCACTGGTGAGGCAACACCTTGAGTCCTGGGTTCAGTTGTGGACCTCTCACTCCAAGAAGGACATTGAGCAACTGGAGCAGGTCCAGAGAAGGACAACAGAGCTGGTGAAGGGCCTGGAGAACAGGGGAGGAGCAGCTGAGGGAGCTGGGAGTGTTTAGTCTGGAGAAGAGGAGGCTGAGGGGAGACCTCATTGCTCTCTACACCTCCCTGAAAGGATGCTGCAGTGAGGTAGGGATTGGTCTCTTCTGCCTAGTCTCAGGTGATAGAAGGAGAGGAAATGGCCTGGGAGGTGACAGAGTCACTATCCCTGGAGGTGTTCAAGAAATGCGTGGCCATGGCCCTCGAGCACATGGTTTGGTGGCCATGGAGGTGCTGGGTTGCTGGTTGGACTGGATGACCTCAGAGGGCTTTCCCAACCCAACAAGTTCGGCGGCTTGTGCTCTCAGACTCCTGCCAGGTCAGGCTGTGCTTTTTCTGGGAGGCTTCTGCTAACACCCAACCTCCCCGGAGGCTGCCTCGGGGGTGGGGGAGGCTGGGAGGTTCCCTGGCCCTGTGGGCGCTGGGTGATTAGCAGAGATCTGCATGCAGCAAGCCCCCTGCCTGCGCTCGGCGCCAGCCCCGCCGTTGCCACGGGAACAGGGCTGCTTGGGCTGCAAACCTGCTGCAGCTCCTTCTCCTCCTCCTCCCCGCTCCCTGCTAGTCAAGGCTTTCAGAGGGATTCTGAGTTTCGGGTCTAATAAATGGCCTTCCAGGGCTGTGTGAGGAGCTCAGGAACGTCTTTGGGCTAATGAAGGAGCCGCCTGAGCTCTCAAGGGCTTGGATGGGTTGAGGTTTTTGCTCTCCAAAGCCAATTCCCCAGCCCTGCGTGCCCAGGGCTGCTTGCTGTGCCACCTGCATGGTTAATGGAGACCTTTCAGGTTGCCATAGAGAGTATTTTTGGCTCCCACCGTTGCATCAATTGACATCTGGGGTTTTTTTGCTGCGAAATAGCAAGGGCTGGGCCCTGCCTTTGTGAGGGGCACCGGAGGCAGGTGCGGAAGGGGAGGGCTGCAGCGAGCCTGGTAATTTGTGGGATGGAGGTGATGATCCAGGATCTTGAGTGTGGGGTTTGGAACAAATACTGCCCAGAATGTTCCTTTCTTAGGCTTCAGCAGCCTGCTGGAGGTGTGCTGGGTTTGTATGTAGGGCAGATCCAAAGGAGCCGGTGCCATTATTCCTCAGGTGCAGCAGCCCAGCTGAACAAAACCTGCGCTCATCCTGAACCTGGCACACAGGAGCAGGCACCGCAGCTCTGGGGGAGCAATGCTCTGAGGGGAGTGGTGAAACCCCCCCAGAGTTGGTTTGCTCTGCTCCTGGGAGCTTGCTCACCCTCTGCTGCTTTCTGAGCCCCCTGTTCGTGGCAGTGGCTTGTTTAGGTGGTGATGGAAACCATGCATTTGTGTTGGGACCATAGCTCCACAGCATGCCCAGGGTCCTGCTGCACTTAATCACACAATCATTCATGTTGGAGAGAACCTCAGGATCCTCAAGTCCAACTGCTAAGCCAGCACAGCCAGGTCACCTCTCAACCATGTCCCTCAGCACCACATCTCCATAGCTGTGAAAGCTCTCCAGGGCTAAGGGCTCCACCACTGCCCTGGCCAGGCCTTGACAACCCTCTTGAGGAAGACCACAGGGTTTGGCTAGTTGCTCTACCTGCTTTGGGGCCTTGCAGCACTGAAAAGGAGAGCAGCAGCACAAAGCACTTGTGTTGAGTTTATAGCAGAGAGCTTCTCTGAATGGAGAGTCCCTGCATGCTGAGGTTCTCCTTGCATTAAGTCCTGAGATGCAGTCTGGGACAGCAGCTGGAGAGCAGCCAGGGGATGTGGTGGGGAATGGGGGCTGTGGGTGTGTAAACACCACCCTTGGAGAGGACAAAAAGGCTTGAGCAGCATCCCAGCCTGGCTTTGGTGGACTCCTCTTTGCTTTTGGGTGGTCAGGCTCAATCACAGAACTGTTTGGGATGGGAGAGACACAGCTCTGGAGCTTGCTGGCTCTCACTGAGGTGTTCAAGGCCAGGCTGGAGAGGTCTTGTGCAACCTGGGCTAGTGGGAGGTATCCCTGCCCATGGCAGGAGGGTTGCACCTAGATGACCTTTAAGGTCCCTTCTGACCCAAACCCTTCTATGAATCTCTTGGGGGTGCAGCAGGTCAAGCAGCCAGGACCTGCTGCAGGAGAGGAGCACATGGCTCCTGCTCACCTTCTGCCCACTTGCTGAGGCTGCAGAGGGAGAGGTAATTCCATTAGGATGTGAAGATGCTGGGCTCAGCCTTTGCCATCCAAAATAAGGTTAGGAAGGAATAGAATTAAAAAGTAATTGGTCATAATGGCACCCCAGTGGGAGCTGGGCTGACGCAGGCAGGGCCCTCCTGGGTCAGGGCTGAGCAGGGGGGAGGAGAGACAGGGCTGGGGGAGAGGGGCTGGGGAAGGAGGGGGGAGGAGGGGGATGGATGTGGGAGAGGGGCTGGGGGAGGAGGGAGAAGAAGGAGGGGGATGGATGTGAGAGAGGGCTAGGGGAGGAGGGGGATGGATGTGGGAGAGAGGGGCTGGGGAGGAGGGGGAAGGGAGAGGTGAGCAGCAAACCCTGCAGTCTAAGAAGAGATGCAGCCACCCAAATTTGCTCTGAGAACCATGTTTGCAGCCAATCAAAATCCTGGCAGAGTGCAGAGCAGAAATTTTGGGGGAGAGCACCTTTTTGTGGGTGTGTTTGATGATGTTTGATGTTCCTGGAGTCTGAAGGGCACATGAGCTTCCCCTGGGGGTGGCTGGCAAAAGAGTTTGCTGTCCTAGGCTGAACCTGCTTTGTGGCTCCCATCTCCATCAGTCCCAGGAGATGGGGACAGGCAGGAGATGCAGCAGGAAGGGGGAGATGAGCCTGAGGGCTCCTGTCTTAGAATCATAGAATCAACAAGGTTGGAAAAGACCTCAGAGATCATCAAGTCCAACCTGTCACCCAACACCTCCTGACTGCTAAACCATGGCACCAAGTGCCACGTCCAATCCCCTCTTGAACATCTCCAGGGAGGGTGACTCCACCACCTCCCTGGGCAGCACATTCCAATGGCCAACAGCTCTCTCTGGGAAGAGCTTTCTCCTCATCTCCAGCCTAAACTTCCCCTGGCACAGCTTGAGACTGTGTCCTCTTGTTCAGGTTCTTATGGCAGTTGGAGGTGGGGAGAGGTGATGGGAGATGATAGTACAAAGACATTCTTCCCCATGAGAGTGGTGAGGCACTGGAACAGGTTGCCTGGAGAAGCTGTGAAGGCTCCAAGCCTGGAAGTGTTCAAAGCCAGGTTGGATGGAGCCTTGTGCAGCTCTGGGTGGCAGTGAGCTCCCAGGACCTTCACTCTTCCTGCAGTGTATGTGGGAGGCTGCTGGGCAAAGCACTTCTGGGGACATTTCTGTGACTGTCCCTGGGCTCTGCAGGTGCTGGGAGGTGTTGCAGGGTCTGAGGTGGCTGGGTGGGGGTGATGGTGCTGCACCATGAAGTTCTATAAGGAGAAGGGGAAACTTCAGATGACTCAAGGGGAGATCACCTGGAGCTGCTGCAGCTGCTTTGCCTGCCCTGCTAGAGGTGACCTGGCCCTCTAAGGCATGTCACAGGTAAAGGGTGAGCACCTCTCCTGCTGAAGATTGGCTGTTTCCTCCAAGAATCAACCACGTGCTGGTGGAACACGGCAGAGAAGCTGCTGGTTTGCCAGGCTGATGAGGGCAGGCAGGAGCTCAGGGCTGCTGCAGGCTGTCAGCTGGTCCTGTACCTTTTGGTGAGCTGCTGGAAGCTTCTGTGCTTTCTCCCCCCCCCCCCAGCTCCACAGAGAACTTTTTATGGCTCAGCAGGGAGGAGAAGAGGAGGAGAGACCAGTTTGAATTGGAGGGACTTGCTGGGGCTTCACAACTCCGCTGAGTATCTGTGAGGTTTGCCCTACTTTGTGCCTCTGAAGTGCTGCAGAGCAGCTGGGAGAGATTTCAGGCGAGCTTCCAGATTTGTCTCCTTCCATTTAGCATCTTATGGATGGCTTTTGTTCCTTTATTGCTGCATCAAACGGGACGTGGAGCTGCCTTTGGGCGAGCTGCTGATGGCCCACGTTCATCAGGCTGAGGATGGGGGCGGGGGATGCTGTGCCAGCTGCAGCAGCACAAACCTCCTCTGAAGCGATGCCCACAGCCAAGGGCTCGCTCGGTGGAACAGCTGGATTGCAGAATGCAAGGCAGATCCAGCAGCAATGGAGGGGTTGGCAGTGCCCAGGCTGTGTGTGTGAGGGTTGTGGAGGTTGCTGTTCTGGGGGAGAGGCTTCAATTGCTTCTCCAAATGTCATTAAAAATGCAAATGGGCTCTTCCAGTGGGACGGAGCCGCGGGGAGAAGTAGGACACAGCACAAACATGAATAAAGTCCTGCTGGCCAGCAGGGACCCAGCTGTGGGAGGGGAGCCAAGAAGGCTCTTTGCAGAGCTCCCTGTGAATAAAAGGACTCTTCTCTTCTCCCCCCCCTGCAAGCTGACAGCCTGGGTCATGTTTTGATTGAACACAGCGGCAGGGAATCGTGCAGGACTGGTGTCCAAGCAGAGCAAATTCAATCCATGGCTTGGTGAAGCGTTGCTGGTGCAGCAGAAGCCAGGTGGAGTGGCCACTTGGAGCTGGAGCAACATTCACCCACTCAGGCATTGCCTGAACAAAGGTGAAATCCTGAGCAGGTCTGCTTCTCCCTCCTCCCCCCCCCCAATGTGTTTTGAAACACTTCCCTTAACATGATACTGCAGGGAGTGTCTGGTTCCTGCTTTCTCAGCTGACAGTGCTTGAGCCCTGGAGCTCCTTGGTGCCACCAGCTCCACAGCCATCCCCTCACACTGGTTCATAGATTCATGGTATGGTTTGGATTGGAAAGGGACCTTAAAGATCACCCAGTTCCAACGCCCCTGCCGTGGGCAGGGACAATTCCCACCAGCCCAGGTTGCTCAAGGCCACCTCCAGGCTGACCTTGAACACCTCTAGGGAAGGGGCATCCACAGCCCTCCTGGGCAACCTCTTTTGGTGTTTCCCCAGCCTCACTGTCAAGAATTTATTCTTTATCTGCAGTCTCAGTCTCCCCTCTCCCAGCTCAAAGCCACTGCCCCTTGCTCTGTCCCTGCAAGCCCTTGTCAACGCTCCCTGCCCAGCTCCCCCGTAGCGCCCTTCAGGAAAGGTTTCCGAGTGGATCCCGGAGCTTCCCTGGGGGGAAAAGCTGAGGCCCAGCTGCATGCCGGGGCCAGAGGTGCCCTGCCAGCCTCCTGGAGCAAGGTGACTCTGCCGTGGGACTCGTGCTGCCGGGTGCAGAGCCTGCCTGGCAGCAGCAATAGAGGCTGGGGCTGAGGCGCGAGCGGCCGCGGCCAAGCCCCGCGCTGCCGCTGCCGGTTTAATGTGCTGCCCGTGGAGCAGCAAAGGAGTGCCAAGCACAGCACACAGCCTGCCAGCTGCAGCCCCCTGCATGTCTTCAAGGCAGGAAAGGTTGCTGTGTAATAACATTGCCTGCTCCACGCTGTCAGCAGATAATGGGCTGTTGGCAGGGAGGAAAACCAACGGAGCCTGCTGTCAGCTGCACCCTGCTGCTGCAGGGGAGCTGGGGGGGGCTGGCACTGAGGGGCCGGTGTTTGTGGAGCCTCTCCTCACAGTCACAGAGTGGTTAGGGTTAGAAGAGACCTTTGAGATCATAGAGTCCAACCCTTACCCCAGCACTGCCAGGTCACCACTAAACCATGGCTCCCAGCACCACACCTCCATGACTTTGAAACCCCTCCAGGGCTCCACCGCTACCCTGGGCAGCCTGGGCCAGGCTTTGACAACCCTTTTGGGGAAGAAATTGTTCCTCATGGCCAACCTAAACCTGCCCTGGGCCAGCTTGAGGTCATTTCCTCTTGTCCTGTCCCTCGCTCCTTGGGAGAAGAGTCCAACCCCCTCCTGGCTCCAGCCTCCTTTCAGGGAGGTGTAGAGAGCAATAAGGTCTCCCCTCAGCCTCTTCTTCTCCAGGCTGGACAACCCCAGGTCCCTCAGCTGCTCCTCCCCAGCCCTGTTCTCCAGACCCTTCCCCAGCGTTGTTGCCCTTCTCTGGACCTGCTCCAGCCCCTCAATGTCCTTCTTGGGGTAAAGATGTGGTGCTGAGGGACATGGTTTAATGGCTGTGGTGGTGTGACAGTTGGACCTGATGGTCCTAGCAGGCCCTCAGTGATTCTTTGGAGCTGCTGAGCAGCGCTTTGGGGCTCTCCCCTTTGCCACCCCAAAAGCTGGCTGCTGGCTATGGCAGAGGCATGATGGTGGCCTCCAGATTAGGCTTGGCAATCTGTGACCTTGCCTCGGCCTGGTGCACCTGCAGAGAGCTGTCTCAGTGGGGACAACCCCTTTGTGTCACCACAGGGGCCCCTCCTGAGCAGGGCAGCTGCCTGCTGGTGCCTGGGGCTGCCCCTGTCCTTCCCCACCTCGTCTTGGTGCAAAGCTCTGGGCTGCTGCTGTCCTACTGGGGACCAAACACCTGGAGCTGCTCGTGCTTGATCATGGGCATTGGTCTGGTTGTTCAGTGTAGAGATGAGAAGGCTCCAGGGAGGCCTTCTGGTGGCCTTTCAGGATTTCACAGGGCTGAGCAGAAAGCTGGGGACAGCCTTTTGAGCAGGGCCTGGTGTGACAGGACAAGGGGGGATGGCTTGAACTAGAAGGGGGAGATTCAGATTGGCCAAAAGGGAGAAATGTTTGATACTGAGGGTGGTGAGAGCCTGTCCCAGGTTGCCCAGAGAGGTGGGAGATGCCCCATCCCTGGAACCATTGCAGGTCAGGTTGTTTGGCAAGCTGCTGTAGTTGGGGATGCCCTTGCTGGCTGCAGAGGAGTTGGATTAGGTGACCTCAGCAGGTACCTTCCCACCCAAACCAGTCTGTGGTTCTGGGATCTTTTAGCCTGTTTGAAGATGCTGCAGTGGGGGAATAGCTGCTGGTGACCATGTAGGGAGGTCCTTCAGGGGAAGCTGCTGGTGGAGAGCATCCCTGGTGTCACAGGATGCTCTGCTTGCAGCATCCTGGCACTTTAGCTGCTTCTGCCTGTGGTCTTTTTAAAGCAGAGGCAGTGAGGGCCAAGGCAGGCTTGAATTTTGCTGTCTTCCCCATTTCAGATGAGTCTCAACGAATGCAACACAACTTCTTGAGGTGTCTGCTCAAGGAGGGTGGCTGCTGGCTGCCAAGTGCTGCTCAGACCTTCCTCCCTGGTTGGCTGCTGATGCTTTGGTGGGGTGTGAGGAGGTGCAGAGTGTGGGGGGATGAGGTGGAGTGTGGGGAAATGTGAGTCAGCAGCTGCCCGTGCAGATGGAGCTGCTGCCTCCAGAACACAGCAGGAGGCTGTGGTGCAAAGGCACTTGGACATCAGCCACCCCAGGGTCCTTCCTCTGAACCCCCCCTTTGCTGTCAGCTGTACAGTTTGGGGCATGTCTTATGGGGGTAGCCTGGGAGATCAAACCCTGCAGGAAACTTCTGCTGTGTTTCAGAGCTGTGTGAGAGGAGCCTGCTCGCTGCTGGGCTGCTGCAGGAGGAAGTGGTTGAAATAACAAGATAAAGTCCAGTCAGCTGCTCTCCTCTGGCTGGGGTGTGGGGAGCAGCACAATCCCACATCCCCTGGGACTCCAGGACCCTGCCTGGCCATGCTGGGGGAGGAGACCAGGTTCACAGAAGTGTTTTCTGGCTTCCCACCACCCGGGGGGAGGGATGGAGCTTCATTTCAAGTTGCCCCAGTTGTTTAGGTTGGACATGAGGAACAATTTCTTCCCCAAAAGGGTTGTCAAGGCCTGGCCCAGGCTGCCCAGGGCAGTGCTGGAGTCCCCATGCCTGCAGGGGTATCAGAGCTGCGGAGATGTGGTGCTGAGGGCCATGGTTTAGTGGTGACCTGGCAGGGATGGGATAAGGGTTGGATTTCATCTTAAAGGTCTCTTCCAACCAAACCCATTCTGTGGTTTCCTGCTGCCTGGCAGGTCCTGTAGCTATCTCCAGAGCTTGCATGCTCCAAAGCATGCTGGCTGATGTTCAGCTGGATGAGTTGGTGGGGAGACTACAACGTTGGTGGGCTAGAAGTGCTGAAGGACACGCTGTGCTGCGGTCTGACCCTCTGGCTGCAGGTTGGTGCCCACCAGCGTGTTGGTGATTTGCCCAGCTGGGTCAGAATGTGACACTGGACAGCCTGCAGAAAAGAAGAGCCATAGGTAACTGAAAAAGGCTCTTGATATGGTCTTGAATGTTTGGGGTTTGATAGTGTGATGGAGTCCTGGAACGGTCTCCTGGAAGGGACCCTAATGGTCACTTAGCTCCAGCCCCATGTGTGGGAGGTAGGTTGCTGTCAGGAGCTGTTAGTGCCTCTTGGGGCAGATTCAGGCCCTCCCCACGGGCTGGTGTTGGGGAGCACTTGGTGCTTTGAGGAAACACTTGGCTGGTGGTGAGGGAGCAGGGAAACTGTCACCACTCTGCTGGAGGAAACCCCAGGCTGTGGCACAACCGCCCAGCACCACTGTGGCATTCCGTACATCCTGTGTGGGAAGCTTCACCTTGGGAGGATCTTGGCCAGCTGCTGCCTTCCCTTGTACTTCAGCTGCTCTGGCACTGTTTCTGGGTGTGGAACAAACCCTTCAGACATCACTTGGTGTGCACAGAACAAAACCTCCCAGGATGCAGCCTGCTCAGAATCAGCAGCAGGGAAGTCATCGCTCTTCGTATTGGCCAAACCCTCATCTCTGCTAGCTGGGAGTTATATTTCCTCCCCTGCTCCCCTCCCCCTGGCCTCTCTGCACTTGCCAAGAAGTGAAGGGCCCAAGCAGAAGCTCCAGCAGCTTCTGTGAACTGAGGGGTAGGCACCTGCACCCTCATGGTGTTCTGGAGAGCTGTGCCTGGCAGATCCCCCTGAATGAGGATTCTTCTGATGCAAGCTGCACCAGGGGAGGTTTAGGCTGGGTGTTAGGAAGAAGCTCTTCCCAGAAAGAGAGACTGGCCATGGGAATGTGCTGCCCAGGGGGGTGGTGGGGTCACCATCACTGGAGGTGTTTAAGAAGAGACTGGATGGGGTGCTTGGTGCCATGGTTTAGCTGATTAGATGGTGTTGGATGATAGGTTGGACTTGCTGATCTAAAAGGTCTCTTCCAACCTGATTAGTTCCCCTCTCCCCTCTCCCCTCTCCCCTCTCCCCTCTCCCCTCTCCCCTCTCCCCTCTCCCCTCTCCCCTCTCCCCTCTCCCCTCTCCCCTCTCCCCTCTCCCCTCTCCCCTCTCCCCTCTCCCCTCTCCCCTCTCCCCTCTCCCCTCTCCCCTCTCCCCTCTCCCCTCTCCCCTCTCCCATTTGAAGCCTGGTTTTGAGCAGCCCAGGGGCAGAGGCTTGGGAGGTCACCTTGCTGCCTTTGGAGCTGGGTGTGGAGAACACCTCCCAGACTTTGCCATGTGGTAGCTCTGTGTTCATGGTCTGCTCTTGACGTTGTCCTGGCCAAAGACCTTAAATCCTTCATGTTTGTAGGGCTAGTGGTGAACTCCAACTCTTGACCCACCTGGTTAGAAGATGCTGGAGGTAGCACAAGTGCTCCCAAGTGCTCCTGGAGGGTGAGTGGGAAAGAAGAGCTGCCACTTCTGGCCAAGGGAGCTGGAGAAACTTCTCACCCATGTATGGGCTCAGCCCTGTGCTCCAAATAGACTGTCCAAAGGAAATGAGGGCTTTATCTTGCAGCCTGTGCTCAGCAGGAGTTCCTCTTGCTGCAAGCTCCAGGCACACACAGCAGCTCAGCCCCTGCATCTCCAGAGCCATGGAAAAGTAATGTTGATACCAGGATTATGAAGCCCCTTGGCCAGGGGCTCATGAGTGGAGTGGAAGTCTTGCCCTGCCTTGACTTCCATCTGCAGGTTTCAGTGTGCTGCAGGTCCAGGAGGAAGACATGGGCTGTTTGGGAGACACCTGCACCCCAGACACCATGGGGCTTTGGGGCAGCTGATGAGGTGAGGACACCAGGGAGAGAGGCTGGGTCAGCTGCTCAGACCTCCTTGTGGGCACGGGGTTGACTCCAAAGCCACCATCCTGATGTCTCCAGGATTTCTGCAGGGAACTGGTGCAGTGTTGGTGGACCTGCCTTAGCAAGAGGTCCCTGTTGCCAGGCTGCAGCCTCCTGTGTGCTTGCTCCCCCATGGCTTCTGGTGCAGCAGCAAGCCTGGAGGAACACAGCATTGCTGGAAAGGATCTCTGCAGATCCTGTTCCTTCACATGACTTGAGCAGGAGCTGCCCCTGCAGACCCTGCTGAGGTTGATGAAGGGAACTTGCAGGAACCTGCCCACGTGTCCTCCATCAGCTGTGGGAGTCTCTGATCCTCTGCACAGTCTGACACCCTGTTACTCCCAACAGGCTAATCCTGGCTCTGTGGCGTTTGAAAGACATCTTCTGTCGAGGAGCTGTCATTGATCTTAAATCCCATCTGGGAAAGCATCCCTGGAGGTTACCCTGGCTGTCAGACAAGCTGCTGCGGCAGGGGGAGCAGCTTGAAGCGCTGGTGGGGCACAGACAACATTGTGGTCAAGGGCAGGGACTCAAAATAACCACCCCACGGGCCTGGGGCGGGCAGGCCTGGTGCTGGGAATGGAGGGCAGTGGCTGCAGAGGTTGGGGATGGCTTTTCACTTGATGCTGCAGAGGTTGTGATGCCCTTGCCATGGGCCAGGGGGCTGGTGCCCGCTGGGCAGCACCAGGAGAGCTGTGTGGGCACCAGCTTTCAGGCAGTGCTGGAATCAGTGCTGGTTTCAGGCAGTGCTGAGGCTCTGGCCAGCCTGATCAAGTGTGAGGTGTCCCTGCCCATGGCAGGGGGCTTGGAACTAGCTGATCCTTGTGGTCCCTTCCAGCCCTGACTGGTTCTATGATGATCAGGGCACGGTGGAACAAATTGGGAGGTGGTGGGATGCAGGCACACAGCAGTGGAAGAGAGGAGATGATGTGTGCACCATGAACTGTTCACATGCTGCAGGGTCCTTCCCAGACTGATCTATGCCAGAAGCCTCCTGGGGCTTTTTTGGAGGAGAAGATGGCACTGTCTGGGCATCACTACTTAATCCTCACTCCTGTCTCTGCTTTTGGAAGTAGGGCAACGTTCAGGGTGTTAAAATCTAAGGAAGAGGGATGCAAGGAGGAGAATGGGAGCAAAGTTCCCCTCTTTGTCTTGGAGATGAGTGACAAAGTCCAGCTTTAACCAGGCGGTATGATGATGGCTTTGGTCTTTATCTTCCTCGGGTGGGATTAATGCAGTTACACAAGGAATGCCTTCAAAGCCAGCCAGCAGCCCTCTTCTGGGGCTCTAGGAGTGGGCTGCTGGTGGTGGGTGATCACTCTGGTGCTTGCCTGGGTCTGTGGCAGGGCAGCTCCTGCAGGGCTGCTCTCCGGAGCCCTGCCCAGGCGTTTCAATTACAGTGTTAAATTACCAGGTCAGCAGCGCTAGAGGAGGCTGCCAGGGCTTTAATGATCTTCCCTGGCCATGTGCAGGCTCGGTGGGGTGGGTTTGCATCTTTCCCAGCCGCCTTTCTGTGTGTTTCCCTTTCAGTGGAGCCCACCTGCAAGTGACCACATCAGCGTGGTGAGGTGGAAGAGAGAGCAGTGGGGTTGTGGAACCAGCCCACGGCTGGGGGGAGGATTCAGTGCTCCCCCCACCCCCCACCCCCCCTGGTTCTGCTGCAGCTTTCCACCATCTTCAGAGGAATCCAGAACTAATTGCCAGCATGGTTTAATCTGCTCCCTCGGGGCCTTGATTAATCACACAGAGCTCATTCTGCCTCTCGCGCTGGTGGAGATGCTGAAGGTGGTGTTGGGGGGCTGGCACAGCTCTTGAAGCTGTTGTGGGGGTGTGTGGAACAGAGCTGGCTGCAGGCACCAGGCTGCCCCCAGCGCTGTCCCCGGGGACCCAGGCCCTGCCAGGCTCAGAGGAGTGCATCAGTTTCCCCCATGCTGCCTGCCCATGCCAGCCTAAGGTAGAAACTGAGTTTGTCCCTCAGTCCTGCACCTCAAAGCTTCTCATCTGCCCAGCCTTGGCCAGCACCTGGCTGCTCTTCCTCCACTGCCTGCAGCCATAGACTCACTGACAGGCTTGGGTGGGAAGGGACCTTTAAAGGTCATCCAGGGACCTTTAAAGCTCATCCAGTCCAATCCCCTGCAGCCAGCAGGGATATCCCCAACTAGAGCAGGTTGCTCTGAGCCCCAGGCAGCCTGACCTGCAATGGTTCCAGGGATGGGGCATCTCCCACCTCTCTGGGCACCCTGGGGCAGGGTCTCACCACCCTCAGTGTGAAAGATTTCTCCCTTTTGTCCACTCTGAATCTCCCTCTATTTGTTCAGGCCATCACCCTTTGTCTTGTCACAACAGGCCCTGCTCCAAAGGTTGTCCACAGCAATCCCCAGGACAGCTGCTGAAGTGTCACTGTCCCTGCTTGCCTCAGCCCTGTGAGGAGAGGCTGAGGGAGCTGGGGTTGCTTAGCCTGGAGAAGAGGAGGCTCAGGGGAGACCTTCTTGCTCTCTACAACTACCTGAAGGGAGGTTGTAGCCAGGTGGGGGTTGGTCTCTTCTCCTAGGCAAGCAGCACCAGAACAAGAGGACACAGTCTCAAGCTATGCCAGGGGAGGTTTAGGCTGGAGGTGAGGAGAAAGTTCTTCCCAGAGAGAGTTGTTGGCCATGGGAATGTGCTGCCCAGGGAGGTGGTGGAGTCCCCATCCCTGGAGGTGTTTAGGAAGAGACTGGATGGGGTGCTTGGTGCCATGGTTTAAGTTGATTAGATGGTGTTGGGTGACAGGTTGGACCTGATAATCTCAAAGGTCTTTTCCAACCTGATCTGATCTATTCTATTCTATTCTATTCTATTCTATTCTAGTCTAGTCTATTCTATTCTATTCCCATCTCAAGATGGCTCCATAGCCCTGGAGCTGGGACCAGGAGCTGGGACCCTCCTGCTCCAGGCTGGTGCCATCCTCCCATTGTGAACTTCTCCGCAGGCGCCATCACGAGGCTCGTAATTGGAGCTGTTCAAACCCAGCTTGGAGGAGATGCTAAGGTGGCAAGGAACAAATTCCAACTGGAGAAATGAGCAGCTGGGGTTGTCACCTGGCTGCCAATGAGAGGTGAGGGAACAGCACGGCTCCCTCCATTGAATCGGGGCTGCTGCGTGGGCAGCGTCACGGCCGGGGCCCTTCCCCGTGCGTGGGTCTCAGCTGCGGCACCTGGCACCGGGGGAAAGGGCCCAGAAGAAAGGTGGCTGCAGCTCCTGCCTGCTTCCTGCAGGCAAGGGCATTGCTGGCTTCCTTCTCCTGCCTCCGAAGGGCTGAGCCGTGCCCCAGGAGGGGCTGGCGGCGGGCGGATGGTTCCGCTGGGGTCTGCCCCCCCCGGGCCGGCGCTGGGGCTTGCAGCGCTGCTGGCTGCCGGCAGCCTCTCTGCAGAGGGTCCCGCAGCGGGGCAGCTCTGCCAGGGCCTCTTCATAGCTTCGTGGTGGGACTTGGCCGTAAGCCTGTGTGACCAGCCCTGCCTGCAGGGCGCGATTCCTTACGGCATGGCTTTGGATGCTGGGGGTGGAGCTGCTGCTGGGCTCTGCTCGCTGCTCCAAAGCAGCTTCGGAGACCTTTTGGAGATGAAGCAGGAGCCGGACTTTGGCTGTGTCCTGGGTGGAGGGAGCCACCCTCTGCCACGTCCAGAGAACCCTGTGCCTGCAAGAGCTGCAGAAGCTGCACAAGCCATGGCACCCCTCATGCTTTTGGCAGCCCCCCCATGCCTTGCAGCCCTGTCCACCTCCTGCTCCCTGGAAGACCCTCAGTCCCTTGCAGCCCTGTCCACCTCCTGCTCCCTGGAAGACCCTCAGTCCCTTGCAGCCCTGTCCACCTCCTGCTCCCTGGAAGACCCTCAGTCCCTTGCAGCCCTGTCCACCTCCTGCTCCCTGGAAGACCCCCAGTCCCTTGCAGCCCTCCCATGCCTGGCAGCCTGTCTGCAGCTCAGGGTGTTCCTCAGGCACATGTGGTGGCAGAATGAAGATCCTTCCCCAGCCCAGCTCTGAAGCTGTCATTGTCCCTTCCCCTCCCACACCTTTTCTGCGGAGGATGATGGATGTTCCTCACCCCCCTGGCCTCCAAAGGCTCATTGTCATGCAGTGGATGTTCTCAGATCGTTTGTGCTACTTGGTGTAAAAGCTGCAGACTGTTTGGGGGATTTTTGGATGCTCTGGGGGTTTGTGCCAGGATCCTCCTCTGCATGTGGGGTTGGGCTCAAACGTTGAACCCCTTTCAAAGCAGAAAGGAAGGAATCTTAAAGATCTTCTGTCAGAAGGGAGCAGCAGAGGAGCCTTCCTCTCCCTGCTCTTCAGCCCAGCTGCAGAGGGCTGCTCCTGGCTGGTAGACACTTGCAACGCTGGGTTTGTCTGGTGGCTGTTGACAGGGTCACACCTTGAGGAGTCACAAGTGCCAGTTGTGCCCCCAGGCTCTAGCACCAGAACTCTGCTGATGAGGCTTGGCCATGGATGGTGATGTTCCCGAGCTGCTGGGCTGGGATCCAGGCAATCCAGCGGCCCCGGGAGGAAGGGACAGCCCTGCTGCATCTGACTCAACATCTCTGTCCTGCAACTGCCAAGGGGGCAGTGAGGCTGTGTTGTCCTCCTGCTTTTGTACTTATGGGGTCTGTAATTAGTGGAAGGGCTTGGGCCCTGGGCTGGGCACTGGGGAGGCCACACCTCCAGCTCTGGGTGCAATTTCAGGCCCCTCACTCAGAAAAGGATTGAGGGGCTGCAGCAGGTCCAGAGAAGGACAGCAAAGCTGGGGAAGGGTCTGGAGAGCAGGGCTGGTGAGGAGCAGCTGAGGGGACTTGGGTTGTTCAGCCTGGAGAAGAGGAGGCTGAGGGGAAACCTCATTGCTCTCTACACCTCCCTGACAGGAGGCTGGAGCCAGGAGGGGGTTGGGCTCTTCTCCCAAGGAACAAGGGACAGGACAGGAATAAATGACCTCAAGTTTATGTTAGGCATGAGGAGCAATTTCTTCCCCAAAAGGGTTGTCAAATCCTGTCCCAGGCTGCCCAGGGCAGTGCTGGAGTCCCCATCCCTGGAGGGCTTTCAAAGCCCTGGAGATGTGTTGCTGAGAGCCATGATTTAGTGGTGACCTGGCAGTGCTGGGTTCACAGTTGGACTTGATGAGCCTTAAAGATTTCTTCCAACCCAAATGTTTTGCTCTTTCTATTGCTGGAGTTTCACTGTTCTGATTTACTGCTGTGTTGGAGGGATCTGAACCTCAAGCACCTCTCAGGAGGTGGAACTGGAGTATGTGGAAAAGTCAGCTGCTCCAGGGGCACAGATGCAATGCCAGGGGGGAGTGCTGGGTCCTGCTGCCACCATCTAGGGACTTTGCTGACCCTGGTGTGACATCCAGGGACCTTGCTGGGGGCCAGAACTGCAACATGGGGACCCTGGACAGCTGAGTGGTGCTTGAACTCCTTCACCCATCACATCCTCATGCTCCTGAGGACCAAAGGTTGAGGCAAAACCTTTGTTAGGATGTTCTGAGTTCACCTGGCCCTCGAGTGTGAGAAAGTGGAGGAGCTCCTAGAGCAGCCAAGTCCTGTCTGGCTTGTGAGGAGGGGGCAGAGATAACTAACTGAAAGTGAGCATGGGGGCCATGGAGGGTGGCCATGTGAATCTTCTCTGCTGGATGAGGGGAAGGGCTGGGTGGCTGCATCTGAGCCAGCCTTGTCTGGGAAATCAGGCAGGTGCTGCCACGCTGAGCTGTGTTTGGGAGATGCTGTGGGAACGTGGATGAGCAGCAGAGCATGGAGACAGCAGGAGCTGCAAGGCTCAGTCATCCATGAAGTGCAGGAGGAGAGAGGGGAGGAGATAATGATGGTGGAATCTACAGGAGCCTTCCAAGAAAGCCAGTGTGAGGAGCAGCTCAGCTCCTGTGCTTAGCAACTGGATGCATTTTGCTTCCCATCCTGGGGCACCAGGGACAGAGGAACGTTCCTGAGCAGCCCTCAGACTTGTGCTTTGTGAAGGGAGCAGGGATGGGGTAAAGCTGGGCTAGCACAGCCAGGACTTCTGCCCAGCTCTGGAGCAAGTCCTGCCTGTGCCAGAGCCTGCTTGCCAGCTGGGCTCTGCTGCCCAGTGCTGCTGAGAAGTGTCTCTAGCTTGCGCCACCCTTGGTGCTCTGGCTGTGCAGTTGGGGCTGAGGGGCTCAGTGGGGCTCACCAAGATGCTGCTGGTTCCTGCTGGCACAGCTGGCAGAGCCACAGCTGCCACTTCGTGTGTGGCACCAGCCAGGAGCATGCAGGGGGTTAAATTATTCAGTCTGAAAGTGAATCTCTGTTCCAGCTCGGCCAGGAGCTGCTGATGAAGTATTTAAGGTCCGGGCTGAGGCTCAGCTGATGCAAAATTCATGTCTGGGTGTCTCTGGAAATAGCCACCAGCCCTGCTGTGGATGTGCAGAGCAGTGGGTGCTGCTTGGGGGCTTTGGGAGATGGACCCTAGGTCTTCCCTGAGGGATCCTGGATGTCTTCAGGCACAGGTTGTCCCTCTTCACTTCCCAAAGAGCATGCAAGCAGGACAGCAAGGGCTCGATTTGCTTGCAGAACTGGGAGATGTGAGCTGGAAAGCCTGGAGCTGGTGTCAGGTGGCTGGGCAGGTGAGGAGCCCAAAGAAATGAGGATGTTTCAGTTTGCCCCTTCCCCAGCAGGAGTTGCACAGAAGAGAGGATTCCAGCCCTTCAGATGCCTCTTCCCTGGATCTTTGCTCCTTGCCTGGAAGGCTCCATCCTTCCTGTGGTGCTGGGGACCAGGGGGAGCAGGATCATCCTCCTCTGCCTATGGAAAGGGGAAATGGCATCAACCAAGGGGCTGCTTGGTTGGGGATAGCTCACGGAACCCATGGCAGGGCCTGATCCTGTGTGGGTGAGGGCAGGGGTTTGAGTCTCTGGCTCTGTCCTCAGAGCAGACTCAGACACAGGAGCAGTGCTTCAGCCCGGCCTGCTCCCCGGTGCCTTTCTGCAGGGGACACCCCGAACATCCCAGCGCAGAGCGGGGCTGGGTGTGCTGCAGCCCTCTGGCGCTGCCAACAGGAAAACCTCTGGAGCCTGCTGAGGAGCTGAAGTTGTCTGCTGTGCTCCAAGCACTCCAGCAAGCTCTTCAGCCAAGCTGGGGATTAAATCCAGAGGGCCCAAATTTCAGCTCAGCCTCTCTCTCTCTGCGCTGCAAGCGATTAAAACGCTGCAAAGAGCTGTCAGAAATTCAGGACCTCCCTTCCTGGAAACCTTTTTTTCCTCCCCCCCCCACCCCTCCTCCCTTATTTTCTGATTCTTGTGCTTCATTGCCTTTGTTTGGTGTAAAAAACCCAATAATAATAGTTGTGGTTTTCTCCTGTGGGGCTGGAAAGTGGTGGGCAGCTGTTGGCTGGGACAAAGCCTGGCCAATGCAGCTGACCCCATGGGGGTTTGTCCAGCGGAGGTGGAGCAGCACAAAGCTCCTTTATTAAGAACAAATTAAATCCTCCCTTTTTTTGGGGGGGGAGGGAGGGGGGGAGGGGTTATTTTGGGTTGGCTAATCCAAATTCCAGGCTGTTTCATGATTCTCTTGTTCTTTTAGAAGTGGAATCCAAAGGAGAATCTGTACAGGTAGTATGGGAGCAGCTACGCACGGAGATGTGCTCCAAATAATCTTGGAGCTCCCATGATCTTGGAGCCATCTGCTAAAGCATCTCTCTGGCAGCTCTCTGGGGAGGCTTTAACTCCTCCTGGGGTTTGATGGTTTATTTTTTTTTTGAGATGAACCTTTCTTGAACCTCCTTCTGTCTCTTAGCTCTCCCATCTGTCTGCCTTCTTTCATGTACCGTAGCTCAGACTGTTCCTGGTGCCTCCAGACCTTGCTTGGTGGAGGTGGACTAAGGGCTTCCATGCAGTGGGGACTGGTGTCCTGGGCCACCAAGATGATCAGAGGGCTGGAGCACCTCCCCTGTGGGAACAGGGTGAGAAAGCTGGGACTGTTCAGCCTAGGGAAGGCTCCAGGGAGACCTTAGAGGTGCATTTTGATATCTGAAGGGATCCTACAGGAAGGCTGGGGAGGGACTGGTTGGAAGGGCCTGTGGGGATAGGGCAAGGGTCATTGGTTTGAAAGTGGAGCAGGGCAGATTTAGGTTGGGCATCAGGAGGGAGTTCTGCACAATGAGGGTGGTGAGACACTGGAACAGGCTGCCCAGGGATGTGGTTGAGGCTCCATCCCTGGAGACATTCAAGATCATCCTTGATGTGACCCTGGGCAGCCTGATCCAGTTGGAAGTGTCCCTGCTGAGTGCAGGGGGGTCAGACAAGATGACCTTTGAGGGTCCCTTCCAACCCAATGCAGTCTGTGAATCTGTGGATGTACTCAGGGGGAGGCTCTGGAGATGACTTCCTTGAATTATTCATTTCATGAAGGACTCAGGCAAAATTGATGAGCCCCTTCTTCAGAACATCAGGACAAGGAGTTCAGGCAATGAAATTAGAGCCACAAATGGAGATCAACTGGAAGGGAGCAGCATGTTCTGCAGCAGGGAGTTGCTAGGCAGGGTTCAGTCCTGCAGGAAGCCATTTGTCACAGAGCCTGGGTTTGGAGGAGGCCTGGCACCTTCCTGCCAGCTAAGAGGTTCTGTGTGGGAGATGAGGTTAATCAGAGCTCCTGTGGGGGGCCCCCAGCCGACGGCATGCAGGGGGCAGGAAGGTATGGAGCATCTCCAGCCAGCTGGGCTTGGCTTGCCCAGGCCATGCAGGTTTGTGCTCCCCTGGCATGTCTAAACCCTCAGCTCTAGGCTGGTGCCAGGGCCACAGGTAGGTGGCACAGAGCTTGTGTGGCTTGGAGGCAGCTTTGGGGCTCATCTGGCTTTGATGGGCCACATGGAGATGTGGTGCTTTCATGGGTTGATAGAATGTGTTGGGTTGGAAGGGACCTCAAAGCTCATCCAGTTCCAAGCCCCCTGCCATGGGCAGGGACACCTCCCACCAGCCCAGGTTGCTCCAAGGCCTCATCCAACTTGGTCTTGAACAGCTTCAGGAAAGGAACACAGAATCACAGAATCAATAAGGTTGGAAAAGACCTCAAGGATCATCAAGTCCAACCTGTCACCCAACACCTCAGGACTACTAAACCATGGCACCAAGTGCCACATCCAATCCCCTCTTGAACACCTCCAGGGATGGGGACTCCACCACCTCCCTGGGCAGCACATTCCAGCAGCCAATCTCTCTTTCTGTGAAGAACTTTCTCCTCACCTCTAGCTTAAACTTCCCCTGGCACAGCTTGAGACTGTGTCCTCTTGTTCTGGTGCTGGTTGCCCGGGGAAGAGACCAACCCCCTCCTGGCTACAACCTCCCTTCAGGGAGTTGTAGAGTGCAATACGGTCTCCCAGTCTGAGCAGCACTGGCCGCTGTGTCAGGCAGAAAGGTGTCTCAGCACAGGCAGAGATGCAGCTCCAGCTCTTGGGTCTGCTGCTGTGTGGTGGTGTCCAGGATGGGCTCTGCAGCCTCCAACGTTTGCAGTCTGCAAACAAATCAGCAGCCCTGAGGCTCCGCAGGGCTTCCGCGTTCCTGGCAGTGCCGGCGCAGCCCTCGGGCTGGCTCCGCGGGCAGCCTGATGCCACTCTAAGGAGCTTAGAGCTTTGCTTAAGGGCTTTTCCTGGGCAGAAGGCACTGGGCCGGGGAGGATTTTGTATGCTGAGAGCAAATCTTGCAGCATTGTTGTGTTTGGGCAGCCTGCCCAGCTGTCTGCTGCTGGGAGAGCTCTGAACGGGGACGGAGCAGGCGAGGGGAGCCCTGCTGCTGGGGAAGCTCTCTGCAGGGCTTCCCAGTCTGGAACCACCAACTCACAGGCTGCACTGGGCTGGAAGGCACCCTCAGAGCTCATCTTGTCCATCCACCCTGCACTCTCCAACCTCCCTGTACTCAGCACTGGTGAGGCCACACCTCGAGTCCTGTGCCCAGCTCTGGGCCCCTCAGTTTAGGAAAGATGTTGAGGTGCTGGAAGGTGTCCAGAGAAGGGCAACAAAGCTGGGGAGTGGTCTGGAGCACAGCCCTGTGAGGAGAGGCTGAGGGAGCTGGGGTTGCTTAGCCTGGAGAAGAGGAGGCTCAGGGGAGACCTTCTTGCTGTCTAGAACTCCCTGAAGGGAGGTTGTAGCCAGGTGGGGGTTGGTCTCTTCTCCCAGGCAAGCAGCACCAGAACAAGAGGACACACTCTCAAACTGTGCCAGGGAGGTTTAGGCTGGATGTTAGGAAGAAGTTCTTCCCAACAAGAGAGATTGGCCATGGGAATGTGCTGCCCAGGGAGGTGGTGGAGTCCCCATCCCTGGAGGTGTTTAGGAAGAGCCTGGATGGGGTGCTTGGTGCCATGGTTTAGTTGATTAGATGGGCCATCAGCCATGAAACCTCCTCATATGGATGGTCTTCAGCACCCAGGCTGGGGCTGCTCCTGTGTGGGGTGGGCAGGAGTAGGGGGGGCCATGCTCAGATCCCCAAACAACCTGACCTGCAGTGGTTCCAGGGATGGGGCAGCTCTCACCTCTTTGGGCACCCTGTGCCAGGCTCTCACCACCCTCAGTGCTAAATGTTCCTTCTCTCCAGTTTGAATCTCCCTCTTTCAGTTTCAAACCATGACCTCTTGTCCTGTCACAATAGATCCTCAAAAGTCTGTCCCCAGCTTTCTGCCCAACCCCTTTCAGCACTGAAAAGCCACCAGAAGGTCTCCCTGGAGCCTTCTCCAGGCTGAACAACCCCAACTCTCTCAGCCTGGCCTTGCAGCAGAGGGCTTCCAGCCCTCACAGCAGCGCCATGGTCTCTCTGCCCCCCCTCCCAAAGGTCCCTGTCTATCCTGTGCTGAGGACTCCAGAGCTGGACTCAGTATTCCAGATGATGTCTGTCCCCATCAGCTCACCCCCATGTTCCTTAGAACCTGCCTGCCTGCTCCCAGAGCTGCTTCAGCATCCTGGAGCCTCCTGCTCTCCTCCAGTGCCACTCTGGTCAATGTTGTGCTCTCTCCTCTCTTTGTACTTTCACTGAGAATTTTGGTATCTGTTCTGTCCTGTTGACCTCCCAGGTCAGCTGCTGGGGTCCAGGTGTCGTGCTGAGACCTTGCCCTCCAGCAGGACACACACAGAGCAAAGTGAGGCAGGCAGGGCTGGAGAGGATTCATCTCCAAGATGAACATTCAGTGACAAAAGTCCTCAGCAGTCCCAGATCCCATCGTGGTGTGGCTTGGAAGAGACCTCTGGAGCTCCTCTTGTCCATTCAGGAGCAGGGTCACCCCCAGCAGCCTGACTCAGGGAACTTCCCTCCCCCCAGCTTCTTGCAGCAGGATTTCCACTCCAGAGCTGGCTTTGTCCTTCCTGCCATCACTGAGGGCTCGCCCAGGGCTTCTGTCTGCTGCAGTCATTTGTGGTGGTGTTCCAAAACATGGGAAGATACAACTGCTGTTGGGTAAAGCTCTGCTCTGCTGGCCCATTTCCCTGCCTTCAGCAGCCTGGCTTGGCTGGCTGTCAGCAGCCTGCAGCTGATGGATGCTCTGCCTGCTGCTGAGCTGCTCCGGCAGCCCTCGTGGCCGCGGGAGGTCCCTGCCAGGGCTGGAGGTGCAGCTGGATGTGTGCTCTGCCATGTGTGGAAGGTGTTCTGAGGAGGTTTTTCTGCTTGGCAGGTTCTGGGAGCTCTTTGGGGAGCTGCTTGATGGTTTTCCTGGAGGAGTTTTGAGCGGAGGTTGAGCCCAAGGCACCTTCAAGTGTCCATGTGTGTATTTCATAGTACCATAGTATCACAGTATCAGTCAGGGTTGGAAGGGACCACAAGGATCATCTAGTTCCAACCCCCCTGCCATGGGCAGGGACACCCCACACTAGATCAGGCTCAGAGCCTCATCCAGCCTGGTCTTAAACACCTCCAGGGACAGGCCTTCAGCCACCTCCCTGGACAACCATCAGCATTTCTGTCTTTTCATCCTTCACAACAGGGCCAGTTCCTAGGCTCTGCAACTACCCTGCTTCTGGGGAGCTCGTTTGGTTTCTTAGCTCTGAAACCCAACCTTTCAGAGCTCCAGGAGCTCTAAAACCCAACCTTTCTTGCCAAAAGGACATCAAGACAATGAGGACTGAAGGTGCCTGACCCTGCTCTGATGGCTTGGTGCAAATCTTCCCAGATCTGAGAAGCTCTGCTGGGGCTGCTGTTGGAAAGGTGTCTTCCAGCAAGCCTCTTCAGCCTGTGGAGAGCCAGTGACCTCCAGGGCTCTGTCTCTTGTCCTTCACAGGGTTTTGTGTCCTTCTCTTGCTCCAGGAGAGAGAAGTCTCCCCAGACAGTGGAGATAACTCTGAAGAAGAGTTTAGGGCCAGCAGCTGTTCAGCCCTTGTGCAGTGATGAGTGGTAAAGGTTACTGTGTGGGGTTTGTGGGGTAGAAATGACTCAGGACATTTGCAGCTCAGCAGCAGGGTTTGATTCACTTTATTGCCCATGTAATCAGATTTACAAATTAACCAATTAATGACCTGGGGAAGCTGCTGCTTGTGCTGCAGTTTCTGAACTGGCAAAGACACAGGCTGGAAATGCTGAAGAGCCAGGAGCCCAGATGAGCTCCTAGCAGACCTGATCCCTGTCCTGGTGTTGTGCTCCTGGAGATCCCACACCTGGCTCCTGCTTGGCATGGTGGAAACCAACAATCTCTTCCCAGGATAGCACACTGGATTAATGATGGGAGGAGAGATCATAGGATCATAGAATCAAACAGGTTGGAAAAGACCTCAGAGATCATCAAGTCCAACCTGTCACCCAACACCTCAGGACTACTACACCATGGCACCAAGTGCCACATCCAATCCCCTCTTGAACACCTCCAGGGACGGTGACTCCACCACCTCCCTGGGCAGCACATCCCAATGGCCAACAGCTCTCTCTGGGAAGAACTTTCTCCTCACCTCCAGCCTAAACTTCCCCTGGCACAGCTTGAGACTGTGTCTTCTTGTTCTGGTGCTGCTTGCCTGGGAGAAGAGACCAGCTCCCTCCTGGCTACAACCTCCCTTCAGGGAGTTGTAGAGAGCAAGAAGGTCTCCCCTGAGCCTCCTCTTCTCCAGGCTAAGCAACCCCAGCTCCCTCAGCCTCTCCTCACAGGGCTGTGCTCCAAACCCCTCCCCAGCTTTGTTGCCCTTCTCTGGACATGTTCAATGTCCTTCTTAACCTGAGGGGCCCAGAACTGGACACAGTACTCAAGGTGTGGCCTAACCAGTGCTGTGTACAGGGATACAATGACCTCCCTGCTCCTGCTGGCCACACTATTCCTGATGCAGGCCAGGATGCCATTGGCCGCCTTGGCCACCTGGGCACACTGCTGGCTCATGTTCAGCTGGCTGTCAATCAGCACCCCCAGGTCCCTCTCTGTTTGGCAGCTCTCCAGCCACGCTGACCCCAGCCTGTAGCACTGCATGGGGTTGCTGTGGCCAAAGTGCAGCACCTGGCACTTGGACTTGTTGAATGCCATCCTGTTGGCCTCTGCCCATCTGTCCAGCCAGTTGAGATCCCTCTGCAGAGCCCTTCTTCCCTCTAACTGATCAACACCTGCTCCCAGCTTGGTGTCATCTGCAAATTTACAGATGACTGACTCCATCCCCTCATCCAGACCATCAATAAAGATATTGAACAGGATGGGGCCATGGTTTAGTTCTGGGAACAAACCTCACTGCCCCCAAAGTGCAAAAGCTTCTCAGGAGCTGGGGAAGCACCAGAGGAGCTGCTTTGCCTTCCCTTCCCTTTGCATCCAGCAACCTTCTCCTATGTGGCACGGAGGAATGGCCTGAGGAAGCTCAGCCTGGCAGCAGCCCTGTTTCTCCTGTTGGACCAAAATCGTTCTGGCTCCTCTGGGACCCTCTCAGCACAGCCCAGATGCTGCCAGCAGCCTGAAAGCCTTCCCCCGAGCCTGCGCCCCGGGAGCCTCTCCGAGTTCCTGCACACACTTCAGGACAAATCTTTGCTAATAAGAGTTCTAATTTCTTCCTTCCTGCTCCCCAGATGCTTCTGTCTCTGTAGGCAAACGACAGAAACAGTGAACCAAAAAAAAAACCCCAGACCCTGGAAATGTTTGTTTGTTTGTTTGTGAGGCTCAGAAAAGCAACTGAGAGGTTCTGCCAGGAGAGAGAGCTTGGCAGCGTTGATGCCTTGCAGACCTTGGGGGTTTGGTGTTTCTCGTGGTGACAAATGTGAAAAAGAAAACAAATTTCAAGCTGGATGCAGCAGGGCACAGGGAGGGGATCAGGGATTTAAAGGCAAATGTCACTTGGTTGTTTTTTTCCCTTGCTCCTCAGAAAAGATCTGGCAGTGAGGCTCTGAAAGCTGCTGCGTCTTTAGCCTGGGTGCCACAGAGACTGAGACTGGAGAGGAGGAAGAAATTCTTGACAGGGAGAGTGGGGAGACACTGGGACAGCTTGCCCAGGGAGGTTGTGGATGCTCCCTCCCTAGAGGTGTTCAAGGCCAGGCTGGATGATGCCTTGAGCAAGCTGGGGCTGGTGGGAGGTGTCCCTGCCCACGGCAGTGGGGTTGGAACTGGATGAGCTTTGAGGTCCCTTCCAAGCCAAACCATTCTGTGACTCTATGATTTTTCCACTGCTTGGTTCATTTGATGTGCTTGGTTTCTCTGGCCCCCAGCAGGCTGAGCAGCTTCATCTTCTAGGTGCTTCCATTTAGTGTCCCTGCAGCTCTTGGGAAAGGGATGTGGCAAGTAAGAGAGCTCTGAGACAAGCTGAGTTTGGTGCCCAGGGTTCCTGCAGGTGAAGTGCAGCCACTACCCAGCTTGGCTTTGTTCACAAAACCAGCACTTGGTGGCTTCACTTCACTCCCATGTGGACAGCTTGCCTGGTGAAGCTGAAGATGCCCCCACCCAGAGGTGTTCAAGGCCAGGCTGGATGAGGCCTTGAGCAACCTGGGCTAGTGGGAGGTATCCCTGCCCATGGCAGGGGGTTGGAACTGGATGAGCTTTGAGGTCCCTTCCAACCCAACCCATTCTGTGGTTCTCTGACCCCTTTCATATGTGGTGTTGCCTTGGAGTCAAGATGCTATCCCTTGGGCTGGGCATGATGTGGATGTAAGGGAGGAGAATGGTTGGACCTGGAAGGGCTGACATCCAGGGGCGCAAGGTGGTGCCTCTGTTCCCCAGACCTGGGACACCCCAGCAGCAGTGCCACCTCCAGCTGCAAGATGAGGGGGGCTGAGACCCTCAGAGAAGGACCTGGGCCATCAGTTGAAGTTTATCTGCAGCACCAAGTGGCCTTTTTAAGGTCTGCCACTGAAATTAAGGTGCTTGGTTAGTTAGGGTTGGGCGATTGGTTGGACTTGATGATCTTGGAGGTCTCTTCCAACCTGGTTGATTCAGTGCTGCTTTGGTATTTGGGGGGAAACATAGCCTGGAAGTGCAGCTCTTTGACTGCACAGCCTGCAAAGGTGCTGTTGGTGGCTTCAGGTCATGTTGGTGGCTTCAGGTCATGCTGGGCCTGGTGGGTGAGGAGATGTGGGGTTAGCTCTGGATGCTCACACAGCAAATTCTGGGCAGCACCACGTTGGGATCAGTTTTCCTGCAGTGTGCCCAGAAGGGTGCCTTTGTCATCACCCTGCCTGTGTGAGGAGAAGACATGCATGTCTTCTGGCCTGGGAAATGGAGGCTGTGGAGCTGCTGAAGGGAAGCAGAGGTGTGGGAGGAACGTTGCCCACCTGTTCCCAGCTTCTGTTTTTGGCCACATGCACTTCTCAGCTCTGATACCCACTGATGCCAGATTCTGCCTCTCTTTACACGTGGTGGTGACCTCACAGTGTGAGGTGCTGGGAGTGACAGGGAGCTCAAAGTGAACAGAAGGGTTCCCAGCCTGCCTTTGACGCCACCTCAACGTTTTCCTCCTCCTTAGTTTTCCTGCAGTGCCTGCTCTGGTTGGTGATCATTGGAACAGGCTGCCTGGGGAGGATGGTGGTGGAGTCCCCATCCCTGGAGGTGTTCAAGAAACCTGTGGCCATGGCACCTGGGGACAGGGTTTAGTGGCCATGGGGGTGCTGGGATGATGATTGGACTCAATGATAGGATAGGATAGGATAGGATAGGATAGGATAGGATAGGATAGGATAGGATAGGATAGGATAGGATAGAGCAGAATAGAATAGAATAGAATGGAATAGAATAGAATTATCCAGGTTAGAAGAGACCTTTAAGATCATCGAGTCCAACCTATCACCCAGCACCATCTGATCAACTAAACCATGACACCAAGCACCCATCCAGTCTCTTCCTAAACACCTCCAGGGATGGTGACTCCACCACCTCCCTGGGCAGCACATTCCAATGGGCAATCTCTCTTTCTGGGAAGAACTTCTTCCTCACCTCCAGCCTAAACCTCCCCTGGCACAGCTTGAGACTGTGTCCTCTTGTTCTGGTGCTGATTGCCTGGGAGAAGAGACCAACCCCCTCCTGGCTACAACCTCCCTTCAGGTAGTTGTAGAGAGCAAGAAGGTCTCCCCTGAGCCTCCTCTTCTCCAGGCTAAGCAACCCCAGCTCCCTCAGCCTCTCCTCACAGGGCTGTGCTCCAGACCCCTCCCCAGCTTTGTTGCCCTTCTCTGGACACCTTCCAGCACCTCAACATCTTTTCTAAACTGAGAGGCCCAGAGCTGGACACAGGACTCCAGGTGTGGCCTAAGCAGTGCAGTGATCTCTAAGGCTTTTCCAACCTTGATGATTCTATGTTCTACAGGGTAGAAAATCTGCCCCAGGTCCACTCTAACCCTCTTGAGTGCTGGTGTCTGCCCTCAGAAACCAGGCAGATCTCAGCTGCTCGTTTCCCCATGCTCTGGGCTGACCTGGTGCCAGTCCCTTCACGTGCCCCTGACACCCTCTCTGTCTTCTCTCTGCAGTTTGCTGCTTCGTGGTGCACAAGAGGTGCCATGAGTTCGTCACCTTCTCCTGCCCTGGTGCTGATAAAGGTCCTGCCTCCGATGTAAGTACCTGGTCCCACATCCTGCGCGAAGGCACAGCCCGAGGCAAACATTATCTCCATCTCTCTGCTCCACAGCAGCTTGGAGATGGGCAGAGGGCTGCCAAGATGCTGAGGGGACTGGAACATCTCTCTTGTGAAGAAAGGCTGAGGGACTCGGGGCTTTTTAGCCTGGAGAAGACTGAGGGGGGGATCTCAGAGGGTGGGTGTCAGGAGGATGGCAGCAGGCTCTTGTCAGTGGTGCCCAGTGACAGGACAAGAGGTGAACAAACTGGAACCTAGGAGGAGAAACTTCTTTGGTGTGAGGGTGCTGAGGCCCTGGAGCAGGCTGCCCAGAGAGGCTGTGGAGTCTCCTTGTCTGGAGAGCTTCCAGCCCCACCTGGCCATTGTGATCCTGGCAAGCTGCTGTGGGTGCCCCTGCTTGAGCAGAAGGCTTGCACTGGGTGATGCCCACAGCTCCCTTCCAACCTCCACCGTGCTGGGATTCTGTGACAACAACATTCCTGGGGGATATCAGATCAGGTGTGACCTTTGGCCACTCTTTAAAAACCAGAAAGCCACCCAAATGCTCTAAGTCAGTCCCTGGAGTGGATTTCCCAGTGGATCCTGGGCTCTGGGGGTGGATGGGGGGAGCTGGAGCAGTGGAGCTGGCTCAGGCTCCTCAGCGTGGTTCTGCCAGCTCCTTCCAGGTCTGTCTGGCAGGTTTTGTGTTTTCCCATGGAAACTGGTTAATCTGGGGAGCTGCCAGGAGAGAAGGGATGGAATTGGGGGAACAGCAGAGCACCACAACTCTCACCTTAAAAATAGAAGTGGTGGGAGCAGGCAGAAGCTGAAGGTGGATGATGAAGACAAGCCGTCAGCCGCCCTGCCCCTGCCCGGAACTGGGCTGTGCTGGGGTGAAATAGAATCACAGAATCAAGCAGGTTGGAAAAGACCTCAGAGACCACCAAGTCCAACCTATTACCTAACACCCAACACCCCCTGACAACTAAACCATGGCTTCAAGTGTCACATCCAATCCCCTCTTGAACACCTCCAGGGATGGGGACTCCACCACCTCCCTGGGCAGCACATTCCAATGGCCAACAACTCTCTCTGGGAAGAACTTTCTCCTCACCTTGAGCCTAAGCTTCCCCTGGCACAGCTTGAGACTGTGTCCTCTTGTTCTGGTGCTGCTTGCCTGGGAGAAGAGACCAACCCCCACCTAGCTACAACCTCCCTTCAGGTAGCTGCAGACAGCAAGAAGGTCTCCCCTGAGCCTCCCCTTCTCCAGGCTAAGCAACCCCAGCTCCCTCAGCCTCTCCTCACAGGGCTGTGCCCCAGACCCCTCCCCAGCTTTGTTGCCCTTCTCTGGACATGTTCAGGTGTCTCAATATCCTTCTTAAATTGAGGAGCCCAGAACTGGACACAAAGGGGAGCTTCTGCAGCAGGGGGAGGCTCACAGCAGGGTCAGCACCCTCTGTCTGCAGCATTGGGTAGGGGCTGCCTCTGCCCCTAGAGAGGACAGACTGTGGGAGGGTGTGGAGGGCCAGGGCTAAGTGTGGGTCATGGTCATCTGGGATCATAGCATCACAGAGTTGTTTGGGTTGGAAAAGCCTTCAAGATTGTCCACTCCAGCCATCAACAGCTCCATGGCCACTGAACCATGTCCCCAAGTGCCATGGCCATACATTTTCTGAACCCCTCAAGGGATGGGGACTCTACCACCTCCCTGGGCAGCCTGTTCCAGTCCCTGACCACTCTTGCAGCAAAGAAATTGTTCCTCATCTCCAGCCTAACCCTCCCCTGGTACAATTTCAGGCCATTTCCTGCCCTTCTATCACCTGAGACTAGGGAGAAGAGCCCAACCTACACCTCACTCCGACCTCCTTTGCCCAGAGCTCATCTGGCTGCCTGCCCCTTTGCTCTGCTTTCTCCTCCTCCTCCTCCAGGAGTGTGCTGGGTTTGGTGCATGCCTGGTTTGGAGCTGAGAAATCTGCCTGGGTTTTGCAAGCCTGACTCTGAAGAGGTGGTGAAAGCAAGCAAAGCAGGGCCTGTGGTGCTTCCCCAGCTGCTGAGAAGGGTCTGCACTTTGGGGACAGCACTCTTTGCTTCCTCATCACATGCTTTGGGTGGGAAGGGACCTTTCAAGCTCATCCAGTCCAACCCCCCTGCAGTCAGCAGAGACACCTGCAACTAGAGCAGGTTGCTCAGAGCCCCCAGACAGCCTGCCCTGCAGTGGCTCCAGGGATGGGGCATCTCCCACCTCTCTGGGCACCCTGGGCCGGGCTCTCACCACCCTCAGTGCAAAATGTTCCTTCTCTCCAGTCTCCATCTCCCTCTTTCAGTTTCATACCATGACCTCTTGTCCTGTCACAACAGGTCCTGCTCAAAAGTCTGTCCCCAGCTTTCTGCTCAGCCCCTTTAAGTGCTGAAAAGCCACCAGAAGGCCTCATGGAGCCCTCTCTTCTCCAAGGCAGAGGGAGATAAAACCCTGAAACCACTTAACCTTGCTGAAAGAAAATGAGGTTTGGCAGCAGGAGAGCAGGGATGGCCATGATCCAGATGCCACCTCCAGAGTGTTGCTTGGGCACTGGGCATCCTGCCCATCCAGTCACCACTTCCTCATCCTTGCTCATCATCTGGGTAGCAGCTGGCAAGAGAGGCAGCAGGTATCAGGAGAGGCTTTGCTTGTTTCTGCAGGGCTTTGGCTGAAGGTGCTTGTGATGCTTTTCTTATGGCTTCTCACCAGCCCTGTACAAACTGGGATGGGCATGGAGCAGCAAGAAGCCCCTTGGTCCCTCAGCAGCAGGTCTCACCCTTGTGCCTCCTCTGGGCTGTAGGTTACTGTGAACAGCCCCTGGGCAGGGAAAGGTCTAAATTCCACCTCAGCTGTTGCATTTGAAGAGGCACCACTTGTAACCAGGGCATGTGAGGAGCCCTGGATGGGATCCTCTGTTGCTGGTGTCCCTGCTGGGTGAGATCCTTGCTGGGGCTCAGCAACAGATGGGTGAAGCTGCCCAGCTGGTGCTAATTAATTTTTAATACATGATTTCTGCAAATGAAGAGAGGGATGCAGATGCTGAGGACTTCAAGCAGGGAGTGAAAAAAAGGCCCTTCTGTAGCTGATATTTTTTTGTCTCTCTCTCTCTCTGGCAGCCCCTCTGGTTTGTCCCCCTGCAAAGCCATCAGCTGGGCTGTGACTGGGGGGGGGTGGGTGCACTGGGGCAGGCACTGGTGTGACTGGGACAGGCTTTGTTCCTTCTGCACTGGCAGTCAAGCTTCTTACAGCAGGATAAACCTTCAGGAGCTTGGCATGAGGAGACAGCAAACTCCTTCAGCAGCCAGGGATGCTGTGGCTGCTGGGGATGAGGCCTGGGGCTTCACTTTGAGCTGATGCAAAGCTGGAGAGCTCCTCTGCTCTGTGGCTGGTGCTGCCTGTGGTGTGAGTCCAGAGGCAGCTGAGACTGTGCCCAGTGCTGGTCACATGAAGGTTGTGATGGCTGTAGCTGGGCATCTCTCAGCTGGTGCAGCACTCTGGGAGCTGCCTTTTCCTTTCCCCTTTCCTGCAGAAAGAGGAGCTGAATGGATGTGGTTTGTTTAAACCTTGTGTGGACTGTGCAGAGCTGGAGAGGGAAGAGGAGATGGCATCTGCAGGGGCAGCACAGAGCTGGTGGGGAGGCTCTAGCTGGGGCTGCAAAGGGGAGATGCTGCAGTTCCAGCCAGATCCCAGCCTGAGCTGGAGCTTTTCATGCCAGCTGGCTGCTGGTTTCATCCCCAGAGCTGCTCCACTCTGCTATGCTGTTTGTGGAGCCCAGGCAGAAAAATACATTAAAAGGAGAAACTGCTCTCACTTTGCTCCTTGGTCTCAGGCTCTTGGAGGGCTGCAGAGTTACTTGGAAATCAAGGAGAAAAACATTTTGTAACTGGGAAGGGCTTATGGTGCCCATGGATCATAGAATCAATAAGGTTGGAAGAGACCCCAGAGATCATCAAGCCCAACCTGTCACCCAGCACCTCATGGCTACTAAACCATGGCACCAAGTGCCACATGCAATCCCCTCTTGAACACCTCCAGGGATGGTGACTCCACCACCTCCCTGGGCAGCACATTCCAATGGCTAACAACTCTCTCTGGGAAGAACTTTCTCCTCACCTTGAGCCTAAACTTCCCCTGGCACAGCTTGAGACTGTGTCCTCTTGTTCTGGTGCTGCTTGCCTGGGAGAAGAGACCAACTCCCTCCTGGCTACAACCTCCCTTCAGGTATGAATGCTTCATTTCAAACATCTGAGCAGTGCTAGCTACTTATTCAGTCTACAGTGCTGCTCTGCTGTGAGATCCAACACCCTTAACTCCTGACCATACATCTATGACAAGGGATGATGACTTGAACCAAAAGAGGGAGATTCAGACTAGAGAGAAGGAAGACATTTGTGACATTGAGGGTGGTGAGAGCCTGTCCCAGGTAGCCCAGAGAGGTGGTAGATGCCCCATCCCTGGAACCACTACAGGTCATGTTGTCTGGGGCTCTGAGCAACCTGCTCTAGTTGGGGATGTCCCTGCTGACTACAGGGGGTTGGACTGGATGAGCTTGAAAGGTCCCTTCCCACCCAGCCCATACTGCAACTGCATGATTTGAACCAGCCTGGGATTCACTCCATGAAGTTAAGTCAGTGTTTGAAGTGCTCTGTGGGGTGGATTCTTGTGCAGATAACCCTGGTGGGGGAGGACCTTTCCCACAGCAGAACTGGAGGGCACTGAAAAGCCTAAGTCCATCTCTGTCAGCACTGACCAGCTCTGGAGCTGTTTTCTCTTTGACCTGGTTGTGTTTGAACCTCCTTGAGGAGGAGAGTGTCTCTGTGTTTAACCTTGCAAAGCCTTCTGAGGAGCAATCTTCCATCCAGGAGAGGAGCACTAATTACCCAGCCATGATAGGCTCTCTCAGGCAGAAAAATTAATTGCTTCTTGCAGTAGAGAATGAAGCTGAGCAGTGCTGAAGACACCGGGGCTGCTCTCATGCTGGATTGCTCTAAAGCCATGCCAGGATGAATTCTGATTCCTTTTGCTGGCTGAAGATCTCCTGGGGAGGCTGTGTTTGGAGCTGTGGCATTGCTGAGTGCATTGTGGCTGCCACACAGGGCTGCTGAGATGAGGGCAGTGATGTGCTCACCTTTGGCTCCTCTAACCTGCTCTGAACGTGTGTGGTGCTGAGCTCAGAAGTGTTGATGACAATGAGCTGCTTGTTCCCATGCTGTGTTCCTCCAGAAGCTCTGAGCTTCATCACAGCTTTCACCTGGTGTGCTGTCAGTGGGATGGAATCCCAGAGTGGCTTGGGTGGGAAGGGACCTTTAAAGTTCATCCTGCAGTCAGCAACTAGAGGAGGTTGCTCAGAGCCCCCAAACAACCTGGCCATCAGTGGTTCCAGGGATGGGGCATCCCTGGACAGCCTGGACCAGGGGCTCACTACCCTCAGGGGTAAAACATTTTTTCCTTCTCTCCAGTCTGAATCTCCAGCAGGAGCAGGGAAGTCATTGTGCCCTGTACTCAGCACTGGTTAGGCCACACCTGGAGTCCTGTGTCCAGTTCTGGGCCCCTCAGGTTAAGAAGGACATTGAGACTCTTGAAGGTGTCCAGAGAAGGTCAATGAGGCTGGGGAGAGGCCTGGAGCACAGCCCTGTGAGGAGAGGCTGAGGGAGCTGGGGTTGCTTAGCCTGGAGAAGAGGAGGCTCAGGGGAGACCTTCTTGCTGTCTACAGCTACCTGAAGGGAGGTTGTAGCCAGGAGGGGGTTGGTCTCTTCTCCCAGGCAAGCAGCACCAGAACAAGAGGTCACAGTCTCAAGCTGCACCAAGGGAAGTTTAGGCTGGAGGTGAGGAGAAAGTTCTTCCCAGAGAGAGTTGTTGGCCATTGAAATGTGCTGCCCAGGGAGGTGGTGGAATCCCCATCCCTGGAGGTGTTCAGGAGGGGATTGGATGTGGCACTTGATGCCATGGTTTAGTAGTCCTGAGGTGTTGGGTGACAGGTTGGACTTGATGATCTTTGAGGTCTTCTCCAACCTTGTTGATTCTATGATTCCCTCTTTTAGTTCAAACCAGCACCCCTTGTCCTGTCACAGCAGGCCCTGCTCAAAGTCTGTCCTCAGCTTTCCTCTAAGCACTGAAAGGTGTCAACAAGGTCTCCCTGCAGCCTTCTCCAGGCTGAACAACCCCAACTCTCTCAGCCTGGCCTCACAGCAGAGGCCTTCCCCCTTTCATCATTGCTGTGACCTCTTCTGGCCCTGCTCTGACAGCTCCCTCTCTGTGCTGAGGACTCCAGAGCTGGCCCCAGCTCTGCAGGGGGAGTCTCAGCGGAGCAGAACTTCAAACTGAAGGTGCTGCTGAAAAGATTCTCCCCAGCTTGCAGTGACAACTGGTGGGCTGCACTGGAGAGGGGGACCAGCCCAAGCCCACCAGTGGCAGTGTTAAGCTCTGCTCCTGGCTGTGCCAAGCTCTGCCACTCCATCCTCTCCTGCTCGCCAGGAGGCAGCGCCAGCAGAAGCTCTCTGAAACACAGCGAGGTCTTCAGGAGCTGAGCTCAGGTTTAGGTAATGCCAACCTAATTATAGTCAGAGCTATTAGTGGAGTGCATAATTATTTAAATTGTAGACAAAATCCTCATTAAAATGACCTTCTTCACATTCTCCTGCTAAAGGTCATCCAATCAGGAGCCATTAATAAATATCAGAGGTGCTCTAGGAAGGGAAGAGGCCAAGGCAGCTTTGTTCGAGGTTTGCATTTCATTCCTCCACCCTTTGCAGCTCTAGCAGAGGCTTCCTGTCCTGCTCTCATCATGCCTGAGCCTCCTCCATGCTCTGTTTGCTGGAGGCAGAGTCATTTCATCTCTGCCTTGGGCTCTTCCTTTCCTGGAAAGCTGCAGAGCTGTGTCTTTGTCCTGAGCAAGTATCACTGCCACCTAGAGCAAGACACTGCCCAGGGGGTGATCATCCAGGTGGTGGGAGAGACAGGATGTGAGAAGCATTGGTTGGATTGGAAAAGCCCTCCAAGATCATCCAGTCCAACCATCAACCCAACACCACCATGGCCCTCAAACCATGGCCCCAAGTGCCATGGCCACAGGTTTCTTCAACACCTCCAGGGATGGGAACTCCACCACCTCCCTGGGCAGCCTGTTCCAATCCCTGACCTCTCTTGCAACAAGGAAATTGTTCCTCATGTCCAACCTAACCCTCCCCTGGCACAATTTCAGGCAATTTCTTCTTCTTCTTCTATTACCTGAGGCTAGGTTGAGCAGAGACCAACACCCACCATGTCCCCAAGTGCCATGGCCACAGGTTTCCTGAACAGCTCCAGGGATGGGGACTCCACCACCTCCCTGGGCAGCCTGTTCCAGTCCCTGACCACTCTTGCAGCAAAGAAATTGTTCCTCATCTCCAACCTAACCCTCCCCTGGCACAATTTCAGGCTATTTCCTCTTGAAATGATGTTCAGACCCCCAAGCTGACCCTTGGAGCAGGGTGTAGAGAGGGTTGCTCCACTTCCCCAAGTCTGGGATCTTCCCTGGAGTGAGCTTTGGGCAAGTGTGGGCTGGCAGGAAGGAGCTGGCAGCAGTAGCAGGAGTGAAGATGCTGTTTGTACCACCTGAACATCCTCAGCCCCTTCAAGTTTCTTCTCTCTGGGCCTATCTGTGGTGGGAAGGGACACTGCTGCTGGGCAGTCCCTTTGTATGGGATATCACCAAGCTCTGCCTGCCCAGGTTGGGGTGGGGTGAGCAGCTGCCTTCCCTTCCTCTAGATGTGTCCACTGAGCCAGGACCTTCCTGAAGATGCCAACACCCTCTTGCCCAGGCCCTGCCTTGGAGAGCAGGACCCCAATCCCTCCTCACATCTCCCACACTTTTGGGATGCCCTGGCTCTGGTGCATGCTCAGATCTTCTCAGCCTTGCTGCAGCTTGCTGCTTCCTTTTGGCTTGCTAATTAACTTCTCCAGCTCTTGTGGTGAGCCATCTGCCCCTTGTGCCAGGGCACATGCTCCCTGCTCCTGCTGGCGCTGCCATCCGGTGCCAGTTCCTGTGGGATGAAGATGTCTCTGCTTTGCTCCATCCCAGCACCTTCTGGTGCTTCCCTGGCTCTTCTGGAGCCCAGCCCTTCCTTCTGCCAGCCTGCACATGGCCTCAGCCCTGCAGCTGAAAAGCTCTGCTCTTGCTTGCTTGGGATGTGGGGGGATCACAGAGTGGTTTTGGCTGGCAAAGACCTCGAAGATCACCAAGTCCAGCTGCTCACCCAGCACTGCCAGGTCACTACCAGAGCATGGCCCTCAGCACATCTGTGGTGGCAACCTGTCCTTAAAGGATTGGACTGGAGAGGACAATTGGGTCCACATCCTCCTGCTGGTGCCTCTGGAGGCTGGATCTGAGGTGGGTTTGTGCAGAGAAGACCTATCAGGAGAGCAGTGACATGAGTGGTGCAGCCTGTGCCTACCTTGGTGGTGGCACTGTGGGGAGGATCAGCCATGTGTCCTGCAGGCAGTGGTAGCCTCAGGGTCTTGGTATTCTTGCAGGCACCTGGAAGCTGCAGGGCAGCATGGTGGGAGGGAGCCCTGCTCTCATGGAGAGCTTACACTGAAATCACCCAGCCCCTGAGGCACATGGGAGGTCACAAACCTTTCCAGATGATGAACCTGGAACTGCTGCAGCAGATCCAGAGGAGGCCACCAAGATGATCAGAGGGTGGAGAACCTCCCCTATGGGGGCAGGCTGAGGGAGTTGGGGCTCTTCAGCCTGGAGAAGAGAAGGCTCCAGGGAGACTTTAGAGCAGCCTTCCAGTACCTGAAGGGTGCTGCAGGAGAGCTTTTGACCAGGGCTCAGAGTGCTAGGATGAGGGGCAATGGCTTTGAGCTGGAAGAGGGGAGACTGAGACTGGAGATTGAGAAGAAATTCTTGACAGTCAGGATGGGGAGACACTGGGACAGGTTGCCCAGGGAGGTTGTGGCTGCTCCCTCCCTGGAGGTGGTCAAGACCAGGCTGGATGAGGCCTTGAGCAACCTGGGCTGGTGGGAGATGAACCTCTCCATGGCAGGGGTTTGGAACTGGATGAGCTTTGAGGTCCCTCCCAATATGAACCACTCCAGCATCCTGTGAGATGCTCAGGGAGAAAAGCTGAGCTGGAAGGTTTTGCTGCTCTCCAGGAGAGTGCCTTTTACTGGGTACTGGCAGCAGCAGAAGAGGAGCTGTCATCCCCATCTCTCTGCAGCTGCCTGCCTAGCAGATGAGATCTCCTGTCAATAACCATGTAGGGACTTGCTGGAAGCTGTCAGGAAAGCTGTCAAGGGCAGGTTTTATCTGCAGCCATGCCTGACATGGAAGCAGTCCAGGCTGTGATGCTCGTGCCCACAGACACGTTAGCTGCTGCTGTGTGGCTGCCTATGCTCTGGGACCTCCTGTCCTCCCATGGCCAAGGTCTGACCATGCTCAGGGACCTCCTGTCCTCCCATGGCCAAGGACTGACCATGCTCAGGGAGCTCTTGTCCTCCCATGGCCAAGGTCTGACCATGCTCAGGGACCTCCTGTCCTCCCATGGCCAAGGTCTGACCATGCTCAGGGACCTCTTGTCCTCCCATGGCCAAGGTCTGACCATGCTCAGGGACCTCTTGTCCTCCCATGGTCAAGGTCTGACCATGCTCAGGGACCTCTTGTCCTCCCATGGCCAAGGTCTGACCATGCTCAGGGACCTCTTGTCCTCCCATGGCCAAGGTCTGACCATGCTCAGGGACCTCTTGTCCTCCCATGGCCAAGGTCTGACCATGCTCAGGGACCTCCTGTCCTCCCATGGCCAAGGTCTGACCATGCTCAGGGACCTCCTGTCCTCCCATGGCCAAGGTCTGACCATGCTCAGGGACCTCCTGTCCTCCCATGGCCAAGGACTGACCATGCTCAGGGAGCTCTTGTCCTCCCATGGCCAAGGTCTGACCATGCTCAGGGACCTCCTGTCCTCCCATGGCCAAGGTCTGACCATGCTCAGGGACCTCTTGTCCTCCCATGGCCAAGGTCTGACCATGCTCAGGGACCTCTTGTCCTCCCATGGTCAAGGTCTGACCATGCTCAGGGACCTCTTGTCCTCCCATGGCCAAGGTCTGACCATGCTCAGGGACCTCTTGTCCTCCCATGGCCAAGGTCTGACCATGCTCAGGGACCTCTTGTCCTCCCATGGCCAAGGTCTGACCATGCTCAGGGACCTCCTGTCCTCCCATGGCCAAGGTCTGACCATGCTCAGGGACCTCCTGTCCTCCCATGGCCAAGGTCTGACCATGCTCAGGGACCTCCTGTCCTCCCATGGCCAAGGTCTGACCATGCTCAGGGACCTCCTGTCCTCCCATGGCCAAGGTCTGACCATGCTCAGGGACCTCTTGTCCTCCCATGGCCAAGGTCTGACCATGCTCAGGGACCTCCTGTCCTCCCATGGCCAAGGACTGACCATGCTCTGGGACCTCTTGTCCTCCCATGGCCAAGGTCTGACCATGCTCAGGGACCTCCTGTCCTCCCATGGCCAAGGTCTGACCATGCTCAGGGACCTCCTGTCCTCCCATGGCCAAGGTCTGACCATGCTCAGGGACCTCCTGTCCTCCCATGGCCAAGGTCTGACCATGCTCAGGGACCTCCTGTCCTCCCATGGCCAAGGTCTGACCATGCTCAGGGACCTCCTGTCCTCCCATGGCCAAGGTCTGAGCAGAGGAGCTGCTTGCATGGAATTATTAAGGCTAGAAAAGCCCTCTAAGATCAACCCAACCACCAACCCACCATCACTGTGCCCACTAAACCATGTCCCAAAGTGCCATGCCTGCACTGCTGTGCCCTCACTCTCTGTCCTGGGGGGAGGTTTCTGAGGGTGGAATGCTTCAAATGATGTCACTCAGTGGAGCTGCAGGATCCTTCATCTGTAAAACTTTGCTATTTAGCTGCACAGGGGCTGGGCCATCTCCTCTAGACCAGGCTTTGGCCAAGAAAGATTGGGCCAGAGGTCCCTTGAGGTCCCTTCAACCTGGGACTCTGGGAAGATGTGGTGTGCTGAAGCAGGCTTTCCTCATAGTGAGAGAGAAGAGAGCCCAAACCAGACCCCTCTGCTGTGAGGACAGGCTGGGAGAGTTGAGCTTGGAGAAGAGGAGGCTCCAGGAGACCTTCTGGTGGCCTTTTGGTGTTTAAAGGCATCAAAAAGAAAGCTGGGGACAGCATTCTGAGCAGGACCTGCTGTGACAGGACAAGGGGTGATGGTTTGAAGCTAAAAGGGGGAGAGTCAGAGTGGAGAGAAGGGAGAAATATTTGACACTGAGGGTGGTGAGAGCCTGGCCCAGGTTGCCCAGAGGGGGGGAAGCTGCCCCATCTCTGGAAGCATTGCAGGTCAGGCTGCCTGGGGCTGTGAACAACCTGCTGAAGTTGGGGATGCCCCTGCTGGCTGCAGTGGGGTTGGACTGGATGAGCTTGAAAGGTCCCTTCCCACCCAGACCATTCTGTACCTCCATGATTTGAAGCCAGGGATGCAGTGGCAGAGGAGCAGTGTCAGGGACTCAGCATTGCACTGGCTTGGTTCAGACCAGGAACCTGCTGTCCAGTGCAGGAGCAGAAGCTGGCTGCATCTGCTGGATCAGTGCTTGCTGGCTGGCAGGTCAGAGCCAGCAGCTGCTCTCCTTGCTTGGCTCCTCTGGTGGGGACCCTCGGGACACACACAGAGCCTTCAGAGGGTGACAGATCTGTGTCAGCCCTGATGAGGTAGGTCAGAGCCTCAGGTGCAGCAGAAGCCCCCTGAAGGCATCTGTCAGCTTTCTCTGCCCTGCTGCCAGCAGGAGCAGGGAGGTCATTGTGCCCTGTGCTCAGCACCGCTTAGGCCACACCTGGAGTCCTGGGTCCAGCTCTGGGCCCCTCGGGTTAAGGACACTGAGACTCTTGAGAAGGGCAGCAAGGCTGGGGAGGGGTCTGGAGCACAGCCCTGTGAGGAGAGGCTGAGGGAGCTGGGGTTGCTTAGCCTGGAGAGGAGGAGGCTCAGGGGAGACCTTCTTGCTCTCGACAGCTACCTGAAGGGAGGTTGTAGCCAGGAGGGGATTGGTATCTACTCCCAGGCAACCAGCAGCAGAACAAGAGGACACAGTCTCAAGCTGTGCCAGGGGAAGTTTAGGCTGGAGGTGAGGAGAAAGTTCTTCCCAGAGAGAGTTGTTGGCCATTGGAATGTGCTGCCCAAGGAGGTGGTGGAGTCCCCATCCCTGGAGGTGTTCAAGAAGGGGTTGGATGTGGCACTTGGTGCCATGGCTTAGTAGTCAGGAGGTGTTGGGTGAGGTTGGACTTGATGGTCTCTGAGATCTTTTCCAACCTTATTGATTCTGTGATTCTGTGGGGCTGGCTCTGCACTGCTGGGTGCAGGAGGAGCCTTCTCTTCTCTTCTCTTGGCAAACTTCTTTTGAACCATTCTGGGTTGAAATCTCTCAGCATCTGCATGCACAGTGAGCTCTTCATCCCTGTCCCTGCTACAAAAATAGTCTCTTTGTGCAACAGCTTCAGCCTGCTTCCAAAAGGATGCCCACAGCTTCCACTTTCTGGCACTTTCTAAAGCAGAGCTCAAGGTGGAACTGGCCCCCACCAACCCTGCTAGCTGGAGAAGCTGTTCCACCTCCCCCACCGTGCTGTCCCATCACCCTCACACCCTCTGGGCTCTGGCTGCTGGCTCTCCTCAGAGCAGCCCCTCAGGCTGGGAGCAGGAGGTGAAGCCTGAGATGCTCCTGGGAGGGGCCCAGCTGCCCCCCCAGGGCTGGGATGCTGAAGGAAAGGTTTGGAAAGCCCTGGCCCTTCCCGTGCCAGCTCACTCCTGCACTGCTGGCTCTGCTTTTTTAGCTCCCAGCTCCAGTGGGAACTGAGCATCCCTCGCACCAAGTGGGCAGGGGCTGGCTCTGCAGGGAGCTGCTGGTTTTATGAATGACAAAAGCTCTGCTGTGCCTGAGCTGCAGGAGCTGCTGCCTGAGGGGAGCACAGGAGCTGCAGGGCTTGGGGGCAAACCCTCCCTGTGGCTTTGGCTGTCCCTGTGCCCTGCCACCACTGTCCTCATCCTGCTGCCAGCGAGGGTCAGCATCATGGAATTGTCTAAGTTGGAAGAGACCTCTGAGATCCCCCAGTCCAACCTTCAACCTAACCACCATGGCCACTGAACCACGTCCCAAGGTGCCAGGGCCACACATTTCCTGAACTGCTCCAGGGATGGGGACTCTACCACCTCCCTGGGCAGCCTGTGCCAATCCCTGACCACTCCTGGAACAAAGACATTTTTCCTCATCTCTAACCTAACCCTCCCCTGGCACAGCTTCAGGCCATTTCCTCTCCTATTATCTGATGCCTGGCTCCAAGCTCCTTTCAAGGACTTGTAGAGAGCAGTGAGGTCTCCCTTCAGCCTCCTCTTCTCCACACTAAACAACCCCAGCTCCCTCTGCTGCTCCTCACCAGCCCTGTTCTCCAGACCCTTCCCCAGCTCTGTTGCCCTAAGGGTGCCCAAGCATCCTGGGGGTGCCCTCCTCTGCAGCCTGCAGTCCAGCTGGCCAGCCAGAGGCCTTCTTTCACCTGGAGTGATGGCAGAGGAAAGCTTTTCCTTTCCTTGGGTGCTTATCTCCAGGCAGAGCCACAGAGGCAGGAGCTGGAAGATCAGAAGTGCCATCTGAGCACGAGGAGGAACTTCTGTAATTCAAGGGCTGCTGGAGCAGGCTGCCCAGAGAGGTGGTGGAGCCTCCATCTCTGGAGACATTCCAGACTTGCCTGGCCCTGTTCCTGGGTGACCCTGCCTTGGCAGGGGGGTTGGGCTGGATGACCTCCAGAGGTCCCTTCCAACCTCCCCATGCTGTGGTTCTGTGGAAGCTGCAGAGCAGTTGGGATGGGCAGATGCACTTCAGGGGAAGGTGATGCTTTGGCAGCTGGCTTCTGACTCCACTCTTTATTTATTCACTCAGCTCACAGTGCCCTCAGAAGGTGGCTTTCCTAATGGCTGGGCACCCTTCCAGGCCATTAAAAAGCCACTCAGCTCAAATGACCCAGCTGGGAGCTATGCCTCAGCCCTAACCCCTCAGCAATTAACCTGAGATGAAATGAAGCCAGGTGCTGCTTGCCACAGGCTTCTCCTTTGCCTGTGTGCATGCTGCTGCCCAGCACCCTGCCCAGCACAGCCCTGCAGCTCTGGGCTCTCCATGCAGGAGCAATGCTGCTCACCCATAGAATCATAGAATTGTCAGGGTTGGAAGGGACCTCGAGGATCAGGCAGTTCCAAACCCCCTGCCAGGGGCAGGGACACCTCACACTACAGCAGGATGCCCAGAGCCACATCCAGCCTGGCCTTAAAAACCTCCAGGTGGTGGAGTCCCCATCCCTGGAGGTGTTCAAGAGGGGACTGGACGTGGCACTTGGTGCCATGGGTTAGTAGTCATGAGGTGCTGGGTGACAGGTTGGACTTGATGGTCTCTGAGGTCTTTTCCAACCTTATTGATTCTATGATTTGATGTGTTTAGTGGGCAGGGGTTGGGAGCTGAACACCAAGGTGCTAGCTGGGCAGGGGCTGGGGGCTGAACCCCAAGGTGTTTGCTGGGCAGGGGGTGGGGGCTGAACCCCAAGGTGTTTGCTGGGCAGGGGGTGGGGGCTGAACACCAAGGTGTTAGCTGGGCAGGGGCTGGGGGCTGAACACCAAGGTGTTTGCTGGGCAGGGGCTGGGGGCTGAACACCAAGGTGTTTGCTGGGCAGGGGCTGGGGGCTGAACACCAAGGTGTTTGCTGGGCAGGGGCTGGGGGCTGGGGGCTGAACACCAAGGTGTTTGCTGGGCAGGGGCTGGGGGCTGAACCCCAAGGAGTTTGCTGGGCAGGGGGTGGGGGCTGAACACCAAGGTGTTTGCTGGGCAGGGGCTGGGGGCTGAACACCAAGGTGTTTGCTGGGCAGGGGCTGGGGGCTGAACACCAAGGTGTTTGCTGGGCAGTCTCAGTACAGCTGGGCACCATGGGGGCTGCTTTCTGTGCTTTACCCCACTGGGTTGATGTGGAAGTTGAACGGTGTCCAGTCCTTGTGCAGGTTCTTTCCCTGCCAATTTCACCTGGTGGCTTCTGTGCTAAACCCCACTTCTTTCACAGCAATCAAGCCCAGAGCAGCCCCTGCCTTGCTTTTGCATTGTTATGGCAACAACAGAGGAACAAGGAATGATGCTGGACAGCGGAGACTGCTGGAAAAGGTCCACACCAGTCGGTGGCAGTTGACTGAAGTCCATTACCAGCACCTCCAAAGCCAGCTGGCATGTGGAGCCTGGAGAGCTGTGGTGCCCTGCCAATGTTTGATGCAAGCTTCTCATCCTTGCTCCTTTGTTTCCCTCCCAGGATCCCCGGAGCAAACACAAATTTAAGATCCACACCTACTCCAGCCCCACCTTCTGCGACCACTGCGGCTCCCTGCTCTACGGGCTCATCCACCAGGGCATGAAGTGTGACAGTAAGTGACGGCACCCTTGCCTCTGCCTGAAGCAGGGGGGAGGTGGGGCGGTCTCTGGCACCCTCAGGCCCTGGGCAGAGGCTCCCAGTCTTCCCTGAGCTGCAGTCAAGGCCCTGTCCTCTCTGCTGTCGGTGTGGAACATGGTGCTGGCACCCGAGGGGCTGGGCACCAGCGTGCACCTTCTCACCCCTGCTGTTCCTGCAGGGAGAGAGGAGGGGAAGGTGACTGGCTGGGGGAAATTCTGCCTGCAGCCCCCCTGCAGCAGCCCCCCTGCAGCAGCCCCCCTGCAGCAGCCCCCCTGCAGCAGCCCCCCTGCAGCAGCCCCCCTGCAGCAGCCATCCTGCAGCACCCCCCACATCTCCCTGCAGCATCTCCAGCATCCCTCTCCTTCCCTTCCCACCTCCAGCATCCCTCTCCTTTCCTTCCCACCTCCAGCATCCCTCTCCTTCCCTTCCCACCTCCAGCATCCCTCTCATCCCCCTCTACCCCCAGCATCCCTCACATCCTTCCCTCTCCAGCATCCTTCTCAGCCTCCCCCACCTCCAGCATGCCCTCATGTCGTGTGTCCCCCCCTCAGCACCCCCAGGCAGCTCTGGCTCCTGTCCCTTATGTAACCAGCTGCCACTTGGCTTTATCTGCTGGGAGTGCTTCCCCCAGCGCAGCCCTGACAGCACAGCAGCTTTAAACCCTGGCTCTGTGCACTGTTTGTTCCCTCCTTGCTTCTGACCCTGTTTTTTTTTGCCTTCCCACGGGAGGCAGGGTTGCTCCACCCTCCCTGATGGGTTTCAAGGGAGGGGAAGTGGAGTTGTGAGAAAAATGACAGAAGCCATCAGTTTTCCTTCCAGTGTTTCCCAGCCAACTCCATTTCCAGGGAAGAGTTGTTGGGGGTTTTTTTCATGGGCTTTTTCTGTGCATCCTTTAGAAGCCTAATCTTGAAACAAACAGCCCCCAAAAGCCTTTGCAGGGCTGCTTCAGGAGCTTAGCAAGGGCTGAAGGAGGAGAGCAGCTCACACTGGTGGGGATTGAACTGCTTAGGGCAACTTTCCATTGTGGCAGTGCTGGGCTAATCGTTGGGCTCAGGGGTCTCTCCCACCTTCATTAACCCCCCCCAATAGCACCACCTTCACCATCCTCTCCCCACAGCACCACCTTCACCATCCTCTCCCCACAGCACCACCTTCACCATCCTCTCCCCACAGCACCACCTTCACCATCCTCTCCCCACAGCATCACCTTCATCATCCTCTCCCCACAGCATCACCTTCATCATTCCCCACCCCCCCCCCCGGCATCACCTTCCTCATCCCCCCTCAGCATCACCTTCCTCATCCCCCCTCAGCATCACCTTCCTCATCCTCCCCACAGTATCACCTTCCTCATTCCCCACAATAGCATTGCCTTTGTCATCCCCCCCCCAGCATCTTTATCTTCCCCCCCCAACAGCATCACTCTCCTCTTCCCGCCCCCCAGCAGCATTGCCTTCATCATCCCCCCCTACAGCATTGCCTTCATCATCCCCCCTGACACCATCACCTTCACCATCGCCCTCATCATCCCCCCGCCCAGACAGCTTCACCTTCATCCTACCCTCCCCCGCGACAGCATGACCTTCCTCATCCCTCCCGTCGCCTGGCCAGCAGCATCCCCCTCCTCCCCTGCCCCCCGCACCACCTCTCTCCGGCCCTGCGCCGCTGCAGCGCTTGGCTGCTGCTGCCACCCTGTGGCCGTGCTGCCGCCACAGCCTCTCCAGAGCCCGCGGGGCGGCAGAAGTCCCTGCGCAATGAGTGCGGGCAGAGGGGGTGAAGGAAGAGGAGGAGGATGAAGAGGGACATCAGTTGTTTTCCAAGCTGATCTCCTCGGCCGCTCTGTAAGGGACTGGGCCATGCAGTGGCTGCTTCCAGCGCCTCGAGCTCAGAGAGGCAGATTCAGACTGGAGACAAGGAAGAGAACTTTGATCCTGAGGGTGGGGAGAGCCTGGGAGGTGGGAGATGCCCCATGCCTGCAACCTGCTCAGGTTGTCTGGGGCTCTGAGCAACCTGCTGCGGTTGCAGACGTCCCTGCTGGCTGCAGGGGGGTTGGACTGGCTGGGCTTGGAAGGTCCCTTCCTACCCAAACCAGTCTGGGATGCCATGAGCGGAGCTAAAAGGCTCCAGAACTGGTGGGCAGGTCCCCGTGTCCTGGCAGACCCCTGCCAGAGCCTCCAGCCGCATCTGAAGGGTGCATCGCTGCAGGTTTACCCCAGGACCCCTCCCAACCGTCCCCACTTTCAGAGGATCCCAGAGGGGTCTGGCTTGGGGAGAGGAACCTTGAGGATCAGCCGGCCGCAGGGAGCCCTCGCAGCCCTGCTGGCCCGGGGCACTCCAGGCCTCGGCCAGGGCCAGTGTGTGCGTGTGGGGTGGCAGCAGCGTCCCTCCCTCTCTCCCCAGCCTGCATGATGAACGTGCACAAGCGCTGCGTGATGAACGTGCCCAGCCTCTGCGGGACGGACCACACCGAGCGCCGCGGCCGCATCTACATCCGCGCCGACATCGAGAAGGACGTCCTCACCGTCGTGGGTAGGGCTGCCTCGGCGGCACCGCCCCGGCCCCGGCCGGCCCCTTACCGTCCCACCCGGCCCCGGGCAGCCCCTCACCGTCGTGGGTAGGGCTGCCTCGGCGGCACCGCCCCGGCCCCGGCCCCGGCCAGCCCCTTACCGTCCCACCCGGCCCCGGGCAGCCCCTCACCGTCGTGGGTAGGGCTGCCTCGGCGGCACCGCCCCGGCCTCGGCCCCGGGCAGCTTCTCGACGCCGCCCCGGGCCCTGCCGCCGGTGCTCGCACCCACGGTGCCCTCCGCTGAGCCAGCCCGGGGCAGTGAGGCTGGGGAGAGGCAACAAAGCTGGGGAGGGGTTTGGAGCACAGCCCTGTGAGGAGAGGCTGAGGGAGCTGGGGTTGCTTAGCCTGGAGAAGAGAAGGCTCAGGGCAGACCTTCTTGCTCTCTACAACTCCCTGAAGGAAGGTTGTAGCCAGGTGGGGGTTGGTCTCTTCTCCCAGGCAAGCAGCACCAGAACAAGAGGACACACTCTCAAGCTGTGCCAGGGGAAGTTTAGGCTGGAGGTGAGGAGAAAGTTCTTCCCAGAGAGAGTTGTTGGCCATTGGAATGTGCTGCCCAGGGAGGTGGTGGAGTCCCCATCCCTGGAGGTGTTCAAGAGGGGACTGGATGTGGCACTTGGAGCCATGGTTTAGCAGTCATGAGGTGTTGGGTGACAGGTTGGACTTGATGATCCTTGAGGTCTTTTCCAACCTTATAGATTCTATGATTCAGCCTAACCACCATGGCCATCAAACCCAGTCCCCAGGTGCCATGGACACAGGTTTCCTGAACACCTCCAGGGATGGGGACTCCACCACCCCCCTGGGCAGCCTGTTCCAGTCCCTGACCACTCTTAGAGCAAAGAAATTTTTCCTCATCTGCAACCTAACTCTCCCCTGGCACCATTTCAGGCCATTTCCTCTCCTTCTGTCACCTGAGTGACACCAGTGGTGACACTCACAGTGTGTCCACAGAGGGTCTGACTGGTCAGGAGGAGGTCAGGCAAGCAGGGCAAGGCTCTGGGTCTGACTGGTCAGGAGAAGGTCAGGCAAGCAGGGCAAGACTCTGGGTCTGACTGGTCAGGAGGAGGTCAGGCAAGCAGGGCAAGGCTCTGGGTCTGACTGGTCAGAAGAAGGTCAGGCAAGCAGGGCAAGGCTCTGGGTCTGACTGGTCAGGAGAAGGTCAGGCAAGCAGGGCAAGACTCTGGGTCTGACTGGTCAGGAGGAGGTCAGGCAAGCAGGGCAAGGCTCTGGGTCTGACTGGTCAGAAGAAGGTCAGGCAAGCAGGGCAAGGCTCTGAGCCTTTTCCAGGCATGCTCCTGCCCTCTGCCAAGCATGGGCTGGAGCTCCAGGGCTGGCTGCATGGAGCTGCTTTTGCAGTCTCTGACTTTTCCAACTGCTCTTTGGATCCTGGAAGGTTTCAGCATCCTGGGGAAGGGTGGCAGAAATGTCTTTCATGCCAGTGTGTCCTGTGAAGGTGTGTGGTGTGGGGTGTCCCTTTGATGAGCATCCCTTCCTGCTGTTCTCTCCGTGCCCTTAGTGGTACCTGTGCCCTTACAGGCCTGGTGGCAGTCTGGGATGGTCCTTTAACCTGGTTAGAGCTTTGCAGCATTCCTCCAATGGTTCAGAGACCACTCCCTGGCCTCCTGTATCAGCAAAGGTGTGGCCAGCAGGACCAGGGCAGGGTCAGCTCCCTGTACTCAGGGGGCACTGGTGAGGCCACACCTTGACTCTTGGGGTCAGTTTTGGGCCCCTCACTCCAGGAAGGAAGCTGAGGGGCTGGAGGAGGTCCAGAGGAGGACAACAAAGCTGGGAAGGGTCTGGAGAACAGGAGCTGAGGAATGTGGCAGAGCTGGAGCATGGGGTAGAGCTCTCAGGACAGGCTGCTTCAGCACTCTGGGGGCTGGTGTGGGTCAGGGGAGGCTGATGGGATCCATGGGCTGTGTGGATCCAGGATGGGCTGTGAGGATCCAACCACCCCAGCGATGGGTGGAGGCAGGTGCCATCCATCATGGCCACACTGGCAGCAGTGGTGCAGGGTGGCAGTGCCATCTCCTGGCATCCACCTTCAGGGATGTGCCAGGGGGTGGGAGATGGGGCTGGAGGAGGCTGCAGGGCTGGGCAGTGCCAGGCTCAGCAGAGGCTCCTGCCCTGAGTGTCCCAGGATCCTGCTGGCTGCCCACAGAGAGGCCTCTTGTCACCCATCCTGGCTTCCTCCATCCTGGGGCTGTGCTCTCAGGTGGTGGCAGGAAGCAGGATTGCCTCACCTCTGAAGGCTTTGGAACCCAGATTTTGAGCTCCTAGAAGCTTATGCTTCCCCTGTGACCTGTAAGCATCTCATGAAACATCAGCTGTGCTCCTGTAAAGCCTCTTGTCCCCACATGCAGAGGTCACCCTGAAGATGTGACTCCATCAGGTGCCAGTGACTGGCATCTCGTGGGGGTAGGAGGCAGGGTGAGCTCTGCACAGGCATGGCAGCAGCTTGGGGGAGAGCTGGGGCTTGTCTCAGGAAGCTGAGCCCAGAGCAGCTGTGGGGAAGGAGGTTTCTGCCCATGCTGGGTAAGCAGGCAGCTCCTGGTGGTGATGCTGGCTGCAGGGGGCCAAGCTGTTCACACTTGTTCCCAGGGTGAGGTGGGACCATGGGGAGTGAAACACCACCTGCCTGCCCACGCTGCAAAGGGCAGGGAGCCCCAGGGGGTACCAGCCTGATGGCACCAACAAGGACCACATTCTTCCCTGTCAGCCCACCAGCCTTGGCTGGCTGCTGCTGGAGAAGTCTGGTCCCCAGCACCCTGCTGGGCTGGCAGCAGGAGATGCTGTGACATCCCCAGGGTCTGCTTCAGTGGGATGGGCTCAGCTCTGAGACCTCCTGTTGTGCCCAGCACCACTCCTGGGGGTGCTTCATCCCCCAGGGAGAGCGTGGGGCTGTGGAGGTCTCCCTGCTCTGGGCTGACAGCTCCTCCCTTAGGAGAGCAGAGCACAGCCAGAGACAGCTCCAACCTGTGTGACCCCAGCTCCAGCCCTCCCAAACCCCTCCTGCCCCTTCTCCTCTTCCCAGTCAGCCCCCACAGGTTGCTGGGAGACCAAGAGGAGGCTTGGTCCATGCTGGGCACAGCAGCTCCCACGCCTCATGGAGCTGCCTGAGGGTAGGCAGGCAGGCTGAGGAGATGCTGGGATGTGATCTGGGAGGCAGGGTCCCTGCTGGCCTGGAGAGCTGTCAGCACTGCTTTCAAGAACACCAGCAAATGACTGCAAATAGCAATGGAAGAGTGCCAAAGTGCCAGGGCTGGGGGTTCCATTCTGCTTCCTCTTGATTTGTCCTGAAAGAAATGCTGCACTGAGCCACACAGAGCTTTCCACCCCAGGCTGCTGTGAGTGGGAAGGAGCCTGTCAAGGTCACCTAATCCAACCCCCCTGCAGTCAGCAGGGGCATCCCCAGCTAGAGCAGGCTGCTCAGAGCCCCAGCCCACCTGACCTGCAGTGGTTGCAGGGATGGGGCAGCTCCCACCTCTCTGGGCACCCTGGGGGAGGCTCTCACCACCCTCAGTGTCAAACATTTCTTCTTTCTGCCTGATCCAAATCTCCCTCTTTCAGTTCAAAGCCATTGCACAAAAGCCCTGCTTCTCAGGTACCTTCCCTGCAGGGGATGAGGTGGGACTGGTACCCAGCCTCCCAGCAGGGGCTGATGGGGCACAGAGGTCCCCTCCTGCTGGCACCACAGCCATGTTCCCACAGCTCTGAAGGAGAAACTCCCTCAGCCTTCCTTTCTGTGCAGCTGGATTCTCTTTTCTTCAGCTGGCTCTGAAAGCCTGGTTTATTTCTGGCCCTTCCTGGAGGTGTGGGTGCAAACAACTCATCTGCTGGCTCCTCCAGAAAGGCAGGGAAATGTTCTGTGCTCTCCAGCTCTGCTGCATAGCTCAGGATGGAGTGGGAGCACCTTGGGAGAGCAGAGGCTCTGCTGGGCTGGGGCTCTGCCAGCCCTCCTACCCCTGGGGCTGCTGAGGGGCTCAGGATCTTCACTGCTGAGCTTGGAGGAGAGGTGGAAAGGGCAAAGCAAACCTATCTGGTTTCAAGATGAGAGGAAATGGAAGCTTGGGCTTGAAATTGGAATGGGCTGCCCAGGGTGGTGGTGGAGTCCCCATCCCTGGAAGTGTTTAAAATAAGACTGGCTGAGGCACTTGGTGCCATGGTTTGGTTGATCAGGTGGTGCTGGGTGATAGGTTGGACTTGGTGACCTCAAAGGTCTTTTCCAACCTGGTTGGTTCTGTGCAAGGTCTCTTCCAACCCAAACAATTCTGTGGTTCTTTGGGATGGCCTCAGGTTTGCACCAGGGGAGCTTTAGGTTGGGCATTAGGAGAAACTTCTTGGCTGAAAGGCTTCTCAAAGGCTGGAGCAGGCTGCTCAGGGGGGTGGTTGAATGCCCATCCCTGGAGCTGTTTCAGAGAGGCAGAGATGTGGTGCTGGGGGATGTGGGTTAGCCTTAGCAGAGTTAGAGAGGGTTGGACTCAGTGGTCTTCAAGGTCTTCTCCAAGCAAAACCAGTCAATGATTCCAGGATTCAGAGGTGGCTGAGGGGTGGTCTGGGTTTGAGCAGCTGGGGACTTGGTGTGTAGGGGGGTGGTGATGGTGGGGGGTGTGGCTGAGCTGGAACAGCCACATCATGGCACTTCAGACGTGGCCACAACCAGGGCATTGGGCTGCTTGAAGGGATCTGGTGCTGCATGTGCCAGCAAAGCCACCCATACCTTCTTCTCTGCCCCTCTGGGGTGGCATGGCTGGAGAGTGGCACAGCCTGGCACAGGGAGGCAGCAGGCTGAGCTGGCAGGAAGGCTTCTGCAGGAACAGATTTCTGATGGAAAATGCCTTGTAGATGTGTTCTGCAGGAATCTCAGTAGGGGGTGAGCAAGGGGGTGGGTTTCTGTCAGGGATGGGATGGCAGCGTGGTGGGGGGTGGGTGGCACAGCACCCCCAGCCTGGCAGGGTGGGTTGGGAGTGAGCCCCACCTCGGGGGGTTGGAATTGGGATGGGTTGGAGGTGGAAGCCTGGCTGCTCACCCACCCACATGCCCTTCCAGCAGGCGGCTGAGGGCTGTTTGGGGTGCAGCAAACCTGTGGTGGCCACTTGTGGGATCACAAATGAGCACAGAGGGCAGAGGGGAAGGGGGAAGAGGTTTCTCCAGAGCAAGGAGATCCCTTTGGAGCAGCAGGATCAGAAGTCAACTTAAAGGTGGACCTTGTCCAGCTGATGTGTGTGGGGTTGTGTGACCCAGCTGTGCTGTCCCCATCCTGGCATGGAGCAGGCAGAGGGTCAGTGCTGCAGCCAAGCACCAGCAGGCATCACCCCTCGTGGCAGGTGGGGGTCATCTGCCAGCCAGTGGGGTGCCCATGATGGCATCTCTGCTTCTCCCAAGAACACCTCCCTGCTAGGGTCAGCAGAATGGGGCTGGGGCTGGAGCTGTTGGGGTGGGGGAGGACAGGGGGAGCTGTGGTGCACAGGCACCTTTGGTCACTGCATGGGGGGTGGGAGGGGTTGGAAAGGACCTCTGGAGCTCACCCAGTCCAACTCCCCTGCTGGGGTTGTTTAGCCTGCAGAAGAGGAGGCTCAGGGGAGACCTTCTTGCTCTCTACAACTCCCTGAAGGGAGGTTGTAGCCAGGTGGGGGTTGGTTTCTTCTCCCAGGCAACCAGCCCCAGAACAAGAGGACACAGTCTCAAGCTGTGCCAGAGGAGGTTTAGGCTAGAGGTGAGGAGAAAGTTCTTCACTGAAAGAGGAATTGGCCCTTGGAATGTGCTGCCCAGGGAGAGGGTGGAGTCCCCATCCCTGGAGGTGTTCAAAAAAGGCTTGGATGTGGCACTTGGAGCCATGGTTTAGTTGTCAGGAGGTGTTAGGCATTAGGTAGTAGGTTGGACTTGATCTCTGAGGTCTTTTCCAACCCGGTTGATTCTGTGACTCAAGCAGGGCACCCGCGGCAGCCTGCGCAGCCCGGAGCGAGTTCCGATGGCGAAACACAGCTTCTGGCGGAGGGACGAGGGCTTCTCTCTGCGGCACCAGGCGTGGAGACCCCTGCCCAGAGACGTGGGCAGCTCTCCCGAGAGGGTCTGCGGCGTGCGAGGCGGCGGCGCCCGGGCGCTCGGCAGGGCCGCTCAGGTGCAGGTGCCGGCAGCGGCCAGCAGGCGGCAGCAGAGGCCGGGGGGACGCCGCAGCCCGAGGCTGCTGCTGGCGTCCCGGCGGAGCGGGCAGCGCTTCGCCCTCTGCTGTGCGGCAGGAGCCTGCCCTGGGGGCTTGCGTGGTGGTTGGTGGTTGTTTGCTTTGGGGTTTTTTCCCCTCTCTTTGTGGGCAGGGGCTGGCTCTGCAGGGAGCTGCTGGTTTTATGAATGACAAAAGCTCTGCTGTGCCTGAGCGGCAGGAGCTGCTGCCAGAGGGGCGCGCAGGAGCTGCAGGGCTCGGGGGCAAACCCTCCCTGTGGCTTTGGCTGGCACCTGGCGTCTGCTGGAGCTGTCCCTGCGCCCTGCCACCACTGCCACCACCATCCTGCTGCCAGCGAGGGTCAGCATCATGGAATTGTCTGAGTTGGAAGAGACCTCTGAGATCCCCCAGTCCAACCTTCAACCTAACCACCATGGCCACTGAACCACGTCCCAGGGTGCCAGGGCCACACATTTCCTGAACTGCTCCAGGGATGGGGACTCCACCACCTCCCTGGGCAGCCTGTGCCAAGCCCTGACCACTCTTGGAACAAAGACATTTTTTCCCATCTCCAACCTAACCCTCCCCTGGCACAATTTCAGGCCATTTCCTCTCTACCACCTGAGACTACTGAGGAGAGACCCCCCCCCCCACCTGGCTCCAGCCTCCTTTCATGGAGTTGCAGAGAGCACTGAGGTCTCCCCTCAGCCTCCTCTTCTGCAAGCACAGAATCACTGAGGCTGGAAAAGCCCTTTAAGGTCGTGGAGTCCAACCTTTGCCCCAGGACTGCCAGGTCACCACTCAGCCATGTCCTTCAGCACTTCATCTACATGGCTCTGAAACCCCCTGAGGCTTCTTTTGCTGTGGTGGGCAGTGGGAGCAGAACATTCTGCAGTGGGGCTGTGGTGCCAGCCCTGCTTGCTGAGGGGTGGAGGTGAGGGCTTTGGCAGCCAGCTCAAGCTGTCTCTAGGAGCAGGCTGGGAGTGGGTTTTCTTGTAGGCTTTTTCTTTCTTAACATAGAAGTGAGCCCCTAGCTGGCACTGCAGATTTAGCAGAGAACTTTCTGAGCTTTATTTAGCCAGCACATGAATCTTCCCTTCCCATGGAACCCAGCTACCAGCCATCAGCAGAGCCACCACCCCAGGCAGATGTAGGGCTGGGCAGCATCTCCCGTGCCCAGGAGGTGTCTTTGGGTCAGGGGGTGCTGTTCTGGAGGGCAGGGGAGCAGAGTCCCTTTGGACCCACCTTGCAGGTGGGGAGCAGACCTGAAGGTGGGCTGTGGTCTGCTCCTTCCCCAGTTTGCTGCTGGTGGGGCACCAGCCCCCTTTGCTTGCTGTGTGTATCCTCTCCTGCTTGCCACCACCTTGGCTGGCAGCAGAGCTCAGCAGGACCATGCCTCATGGTGGTAGGACTTGCAGTGAAATGGTCTTCAGGGTGGTTTTCCTGGTGGATTGCTGGAAAAGCCCCTCCCCATCACTGGGAGAGGGACATGATAGACACCTGAGTGCTGCATTGCTCCCTGATCCTCCTGGATCTCTCTGACCTGCTCTTCCAGGGTGCAGCTCTCACTGGAAATGGAGAAAGGACCTTGCCCTGCTCTTGCAGCTGCTGGGAGCTTGTGGCCATGACCTCCATGGCTGGAAGGAGCTGCCTGAAAAGGCTTCCTGTCCCCTGCTTTGGGCATTGGCTCTCTCTCCCCGTGTTCTCCACTGGAGACGTGGATGTCTGGGGCAAGTGTCTGCTCCCAAGCCTGTCCTGCAGCTGGGGCTGGCTGGGCAAGTCAGAGCTGTTGCCTGAATCATTCATGTGAGACACTGGAACAGGCTGCCCAGGGAGGTTGTGGCTGCCCCCTCCCTGGAGGTGTTCAAGGCCAGGCTGAATGAGGCCTTGGGCAAGCTGTGCTGGTGGGAGGTGTCCCTGCCCGTGGCAGGGGGGTTGGAACTGGAGGAGCTTTAAGGTCCTTTCCAACCCAACCCTTTCTGTGAGTCTATGATTTTGCAAAATGAACTATTCCAATACCATGCAGCACCTCTGGCCCTGCATGGTGGAGCAGGTGGTGGCACCTTCCTCATGGCAGTGACACAGCCTGTGCCAAGCCCTGGCATACTCGTGTTGCACCCACCTGTGTCCTGTGAGTGTGTGCAGGTACCCATGGTGTGTGGAAGGGATTTGGGCACTGCCAGCACTGCCCCCCCCATACAAAGATCCCCCCTAGAGCCATTGAAAGCCAAGATCCTTGTACTAAGACATCAGTGGAGATGCTGAGATCCTGGAGCATCTCTGTAAGGAGAGGCTGAGAGCCCTGAGGCTGTTGAGCCTGGAGAAGGGCAGCCCCAGGGGGGATCAGATCAATGCTCAGCAAGAGCTGAAGGACCCCTGGACAAGGGGCAAAGGGTGTAAACTGGAGCCCAGAAGGTTCTGCCTGAACAGGAGGAGAAGCTTCTTTGGTGTGAGGGTGCTGGAGCCCTGGAGCAGGCTGCCCAGAGAGGCTGTGGAGTAAATCTTCCAACCCCACCTGGCCACTGTGATCCTGGGCAAGCTGCTGTGGCTGCCCCTGCCTGAGCAGGGAGGTTGGGCTGGATGATCTGCAGGGGTCCCTTCCAACCCTGACCAAGGTTCTGTGACACTGAAGCCTCTCCCTGAGCACAGGCTGGAGCCAGGGCAGCTCCTCCTCAGCCACAGCTGGGCTTGGTACCCGCAGTGATTTAAGACCAGCTGCTTTAACTTGTGCTTGTCATTTTCTCCCTCATCACTATTAATAGTGGTGTTACTACTTAATGATGCACAGAGCTGTCAGGGGAAGGCAGATCTAAAACTGCTTTCCATCAAAGGGAGCTGTCAGAGGAGTGCCAGAAGCTGTTGGAGGGGAGCAGCTTCCTCTCAGCACTAGGTCTCAGCACTGCACTTCCTGGGGGGGGGTGGTGGTGGTGGTTCTTTTTCTCTCACCTCAATGTGGGTTTCTGCTTGAGAAGCCAGGGGGTTACTTAAGGTCAAGCAGAAGCATTGGGGCTTGGCTTTTGGTTGGCTGGTTTTTTTTCTGTTGGGTTTTTCAAAGGAAGAGATAAAAAAACCTCTTCCTATTTAATGACACGTTTTGGGGGCTGCAGGCTGAGATAATGAGGTGAGGTAATCACATCCCATGCTTCAGGGCAGGGACTGATGGAGTGCCAGGGTCAGGAATTGCCTTTCCTGTTCCTTAAAGAAGTGTAACAATGGCCAGAGAAATGACAGAGGCTGACTCATCTCCAGTGCCCAGCTCTGGGCCCCTCAGGTTAGGAAAGATGTTGAGGTGCTGGAAGGTGTCCAGAGAAGGGCAACAAAGCTGGGGAGGGGTCTGGAGCACAGCCCTGTGAGGAGAGGCTGAGGGAGCTGGGGTTGCTTAGCCTGGAGAAGAGGAGGCTCAAGGGAGACCTTCTTGCTCTCTACAACTACCTGAAGGGAAGTTGTAGCCAGGTGGGGGTTGGTCTCTTCTCCCAGGCAAGCAGCACCAGAACAAGAGGACACAGTCTCAAGCTGTGCCAGGGGAGGTTCAGGCTGGATGTTAGGAAGAAGTTCTTCCCAGCAAGAGAGATTGGCCATGGGAATGTGCTGCCCAGGGAGGTGGTGGAGTCCCCATCCCTGGAGGTGTTCAAGTAACCTGTGGCCATGGCACTTGGGGACATGGTTTAGTGGCCATGGTGGTGTTGGGTTGGACTGGATGATCTTGGAGCTCTTTTCCCAGCCAAAATGCCTCTGGAGCCCCACTAAGCACCCATCTGAGGGATGAGAGCAGATTTAGGAGAGACAACATGGGCAGGGTTCCCAGGTCCCAGCAGATCTCTGCTGCCTAAAAGAATCTGCAGGAGGGCACTGCCCAGGGACCAGAGCCCTTGACACAGGTCCTCTTGCAGACAGCAAAGCTGCTTCTTGTACACCAATAGAGCTCTTAGTGCTGATGCCACACCGGTATCCCTCCCCCACCCATGGGCCTCACCCTCCCAGCCAGGAGATCCAACCTGTCCTGGGCATGATGGCATCCACAGCAAGGTCACTGTGTGGTGCTGCTTCTGGGGCTGTCACCAACAAGGGCATTCCTTCCTTTTCTGCCAGAGGGGCAGGAGGTGGCTCCTGTGGCTGCCTCATCTCAGGAGTCTGAAGAGTATCTAAAGCTGGAATCCCCCCAGCACCTGGCATGGGCAGGAGATGATTCCCAGCAGCTCTGGCTCCTGAGCTGCTGGCTGGGCTGCCAGCTTTGGTTCAGGAGCTGCTTTGGGAATGCAGCTCTGGGTTTCTTCTGTGGAGCTGGGAGCTGGGTGATGCTGCAGGAGGCCAGCAGCAGACTGCAGAGTTGGGAGCTTTGCTGTGCTTTCCACAACCAGCTGGCTGCCAGCCTGGCCTGAGAAATGCCTCACTGGTGGACTGGGAGCTGAGGGATTGTTTTGAGTCCTGCTGACTCCCTCAGAGTAGCTTTAGCAGGCTGCCCAGAGAGGTCCTGGAATCTCCTTCTCTGGAGAGCTTCCAACCCCACCTGGCCATTGTGATCCTGGGCAAGCTGCTGTGGGTGGATGAGCTGCTTGGACTGGATGAGCTTCAGAGGTCCCTTCCAACCCCCCCATGCTGGCATTTGGGGGTTTTAACGTCCTGCAGCACTTCACAGCAGCTGGAGTCCTGTGCTCCTTGGGGTTAGGATGTGTGAGGGAAGCTGTAGCCCCAGGGGAGCTCACAGGAGAGCTGCTGGTGGGATCTGGTGGCATTTCAAGCAGTGCTGAGTTCTCTGTTCCTGACACAGCACAACCCTCCATGCCTGACCCCAGAGCACTGGACCTGGAGAGATGGTGGTGGGCACAATGCTGTGCCAGGGAGGGGTGGGAGGGAAGCCCCCAGCCCTGCAGTTTGAGCAGGAGAAGGTGTGGAAGCACCCATGGGAGATGTGTCTGCTGCCTCCTGAGGGCAGCAGTTTCTGCTCTGGACTTCCTCAGAAGCAGCTTCTCTCCTGGTGGTTGCTCTGCTCCCTCATGTGCCATCAGACCTTCCATCTCTGAGATCTTTGTTGCAGCCAGAGGGAAGCTCAGCCCTTTGCCCCAGAAGATAACCCCTCTTTGATGTAATGAGCCTGAGTGATTTGATTTGTCAGGCACAATCCAATTACCAGCAGCTGAGGTCACCACAGGGCTGCTCTCCCCTCTTCTGCTCCGTGTTCTGCTCCCTGGGGAGATGCTCCAGCTCCTGGCCCCGGGATGCTGCTTCCCTCTCCCCATGGGCATCTCCTGGGTTGGTCCCTTGGGCACACAGCAGCTGAGCCTGAAGGGATCTGAAAGGAAAGCTTGGGGCTGGATCCAGCTCCTCTGCTGCTGCCTGCTGGTTCTGCTCTCCCCTGTCTGGTTGCTCTTTCCACTGTCTGTGGGAAGCTCCATCCCCATGATCCCATTTGGCCCAAAAGGAAGGTGCAGCTGGGTGTAACCTGCCTACCAAGGTGCAAGACCAAGGCACCTGCTGAGCAGGGTGACCAGCAGCATGGGTGAGGTGATCCTTCCCTCCAGTCTGCTCTGGTGAGACCCCACTTGGAGCACTGGCTCCAGTTCTGGAGCCCCCAGCATAAGAAGGACCTGGAGCTGCTGGAGTGGGTCCAGAAGAGGGCTGAGGAGCACCTTCCCTATGGGGACTGGCTGAGGGAGCAGGAGTTGTTCAGCCTGGAGAAGAGAAGGCTCCAGGGAGAACTTAGAGCAGCTCTCCTGTACCTGAAGGGGCTCCAGGAGAGCTGGGGAGGGGCTTTTGGCAAGGGCTCGGAGTGACAGGATGAGAGGCAGTGGCTCTGAGCTGGAAGAGGGGAGACTGAGACTGGAGATTAGGAAGAAATGATGTAGAGGGTGGAGAGACCCTGGAACAGGTTGCCCAGGGAGGCTGTGAATGCCCTCTCCCTGGAGGTGTTCAGGGCCAGGCTGGATGAAGCCTTGGAGCAGCCTGGGCTGGTGGAGGTGTCCCTGCCCATGGCAGGGGGTTGGAACTGGATGAGCTTTGAGGCCCCTTCCAACCCAACCCATTCTAGGATTCTAAGAGGAAACAAAGAGCTTTGAGCCATTTAAAGCCCAAAGCAGGCACCAGGTGATCCCAGCAGAGACTGAAACAGTCTCTGGCACTGATCCTTGAGCCTCCCTTGCCCGTTAGGGCTGGAGCTGCTTTGCCTTGGTGCCTGTAGGTTGTTTCCTCCTGCAGCGTCTGTGTCTGCTCAGCTTCCATTTCAATTCTCCTCTCAACCACTATTTTCCCCCCCCCCCCCCCCTCCTGGCTCCCAGGGAAGTTGTCAGTTGTTGGCTATTTTTATAGTTTGCCTGCTGAATTTAATCCCTTTCTCTCCTCCCCAGTCAGAGATGCTAAAAACCTCGTCCCTATGGATCCCAATGGCTTGTCAGATCCCTACGTGAAGCTCAAGCTAATCCCTGACCCCAAAAACGAGAGCAAACAGAAGACCAAAACCATCAAGTGCTCCCTGAATCCTGAGTGGAATGAGACATTTAAATTGTGAGTGCCAAGACACCCCAAACCTTGACACCTGTAAACTGCTTTCTCTCCTCCCTAGGAGCTGTGTTTCCCCTGGCTTTAGCTGTTCAGAGACCCTGAGCTGGTGGAACTCGGAACCGCTCTTTGTGGTGACTCAGAGAGACTCAAAGCTCTGCCCCTGCCCCCTGGTTAAAGCTGTTTGAGGGCAGGAGCTGTGTCTTCTGCCTTTGAAATGGATGTGGTTGGGAAATTGAAGTCCTCAGGGGTCACTGAAGTCCAACCCCCTCCCTTGGCATCCACCTTCTGGGGAGCGTGGAGGGGCAGGGGGCTGCAGCAAGGCCCTCCAGAGTAAAACCTCCCCTGTGTCCTTTCTCTCTTCCAGCCAACTGAAAGAGGCAGACAAAGACAGGAGGTTGTCTGTGGAGATCTGGGACTGGGATCTGACCAGCAGGAATGATTTCATGGGCTCCTTGTCCTTTGGCATCTCTGAGCTGCAGAAGTCAGGAGTTGATGGATGGTAAGAGCTGGAAGAGTTTTCAGAGTGCTGTGGGCAGTGGGGATCTCCTTGTACAGCCTGGATCCCTTGGGCTGTGGGGGAAGATGTTGGAGCCCTGGTGGGAAATGCTGCAAGTTGTGGCAGCCCTGGTGGGAGACAGAATCACCTTGGTTGGAAGAGACCTTCAAGCCCATCAAGTCCAACTGTTCTCTAACTCTTCCATGTCAGGTGCTAGCCTGTGGCCCTGAGGACCACAAGATGTGGCAGCCCAGCACACTGCCCAGGGTGTAAGGTGCCACAGCTCCACTTCTCAGGCTGGTGACCATGGCTGTTGCTGTGGTGGGCTCTGGGGTGTCCCTTGGTGCCAGCACAGCACCTGAGTGCCCAGTGTGGGCTGGTTTTGTGTTCACCTTCTGTGCATCCTCCTGCCCCTTGCAGGGTTGGGAGCTCAGGAGGCTTTTCCATGCCACTGGCAGGCACAGCCACAGGGATGCTATGTAGGCATCAGGAGAAGGTGGGCATCATCTTCCAGGTGTTTCCCAGCCTTTTCTGGTTGAATTCCCAATGTGGCTCCATCAGGCATGGAGGAGAGCTGGCTGGGAGCAGGAAAAGGGCTGGGGCCATACTTTGAGCGGTGGTTTGTGACAACACAGCTGCTGTGTGAGCCCAAACCCTGCACAGCATTGATCTGCATTGCAAGAGCTGAGCAAACAGCCCAGCCTCTGGCTGTCCCCTCCATGGAAGCTCTTCATGGCTCACTGAAAGCAGAAGAGGAGGAGAAATTAGCAGCTCAGATGAGACAGCAGGAAGAAATTCTTTCCAGTGAGGGTGGGGAGACACTGGCACAGGTTGCCCAGGGAGGTTGTGGCTGCCCTCTCCCTGGAGGTGTTTAAGACCAGGCTGGATGAGGCTGTGGCCAGCCTGATCTAGTGTGAGGTGCCCCTACCCATGGCTGGGGTTTGGAACTAAATGATCTTTAAGGTCCCTTCCAACCCAAACCATTCTAGGATTCTGTGATTATCCTGCCCATCCAGCACCTGGCACCACCCAGGGCACCCACCACCTGCCCTGGCACTTAGAGGGCAGAGGTGAGGGTGGTCCTGGCAACATCCACCTCATCCTGCCTGGTGTCTGCATCCCCACAGGGAAACCCACCCATGCTGGGGCTGCAGGCAGAGTGTGGCCATGCTGCCAGTGGCTTGTGGCAGTGAGTGTGTGGCCAGCAGGACCAGGCCAGGGATCATCTCCCAGTACTGGGTACGACTGAGGTACTGAGGTCATGCCTTCACTTTTGGACCCATCACACCAAGAAGGACATTGAGGAGCTGGAGCAGGTCCAAAGAAGGGCAACAGAGCTGGAGAAGGGTTTGGAGAGCAGGGCTGGTGAGGAGCAGCTGAGGGAGCTGGGGGTGTTCAGCCTGGAGAAGAGGAGGAGTGAGGTTTTAGGGGTCCTGTAACCATGGGGAAAGGTCACCTGGGTGGTGGGAGAGCAGAGGCAGAGCTGTGCTCAGAGTGTGAGATGAGATCCAGCCTGCCCATGGCCCTGCCTTTCCCTGCCCCTGCATCCTGACCCAGCATTCTCCCTGTCCCTCTCTCTCCAGGTTTAAGCTGCTGAGCCAGGAGGAGGGGGAGTATTTCAACGTCCCGGTGCCTCCCGAGGGAGAAGAAGGAAATGAGGAGCTGAGGCAGAAATTTGAGGTGAGTTGATGTTTCCTGGGGACTCAGGGGGTTGCTCACTGCCTGCCATGGCCTTAGCAGGGGCTTCTCCCTGCCAGCTCTTCCTCCAGCAGCTCAGGGAACACCAAACAGGTTACAGCCTCACTCCTCCCTCTTCCCACTTTGCACCCTCTCCTGGGGGCCTGTGCCCTTGGCTGGTCCTCCCTGAGGCTCTGTGGGACACCACCTCTTGAAGTTGTTCTGTTGCATTTTGCAACCAAAAGTCCCTCTGAAGGTTTGAAGCTTCCCAGCAATGCTTTGGCTGCATGCAATGAGTAACAAGGACCAGATGGGAAGGGGAAGTTTGTGGTGGATCTGCAAGAGGTTGGGCCATGGCACCATGCCAGGCTGGGGGCTTTCAGCAGGGACCTGCTCACTCCTTGGACCATTCCAGCTGCACAGTTCCTCCAGCACAAGCCACATGGAGAGCCAGGAGCAAGAGCAGCCCAAGGATGATAGGCAGCTGGGATGGCTGAGCCAAAGGGCAAATTTAGGCCACACCTTGAGTCCTGTGTCCAGTTCTGGGCCCCTCAGGTTAGGAAAGATGTTGAGGTGCTGGAAGGTGTCCAGAGAAGGGCAACAAAGCTGGGGAGGGGTCTGGAGCACAGCCCTGTGAGGAGAGGCTGAGGGAGCTGGGGTTGCTTAGCCTGGAGAAGAGGAGGCTCAGGGGAGACCTTCTTGCTGTCTACAACTCCCTGCAGGGAGGTTGTAGCCAGGTGGGGGTTGGTCTCTTCTCCCAGGCAAGCAGCACCAGAACAAGAGGACACACTCTCAAGCTGTGCCAGGGGAAGTTTGGGCTAGATATTAGGAAGAAGTTCTTCCCAGAAAGAGGGACTGGCCATTGGAATGTGCTGCCCAGGGAGGTGGTGGAGTCACCATCCCTGGGGGTGTTTAGGAAGAGCCTGGATGGGCTGCTTGGTGCCATGGTTTAGTTGATTAGATGGTGTTGGGTGATAGGTTGGCCTTGATGGTCTCAAAGGTCTTTTCCAACCTGGTTAATTCTATTCTATTCTATTCTATCCTATTCTATTCTACTCTAATTTCATTGGGGTTTGCAGAAGGGCAAGTTAAGGCAGAAGGATTGGATTCACTAGGAGCTGGAAGTGCAGGGTTCAGTTGTTCTGAGAGAAAAAGGCCTGAGGTTGAGCCAGGGGAGGGTTAGGTTGGAGATGAGAAAGAATTTCTTTGCTGCAAGAGTGGTCAGGGATTGGAAGAGGCTGCCCAGGGAGGTGGTGGAGTCCCCATAGAATCAGCCAGGTTGGAAGATCATCCAAGATCATCCAAGATCATCCAGCCCAACCTATCACCCAGCCCTATCCAATCAACTAGACCATGGCACTGAGTGCCTCATCCAGGCTTTTCCTGGAGATCTCCAGGGGCAGTGACTCCACCACCTCCCTGGGCAGCCCATTCCAGTCCTCCATCCCTGGAGGTGTTCAAGAAGCTGTCAGCTCGTGGTTTGGACCACAACACTCTGTGCTGGGTTAGGAACTGGCTGGAGGGCCGAGCCCAGAGAGTGGTGGTGAATGGTGCCACATCCGGCTGGCGGCCAGTCACCAGTGGCGTCCCCCAGGGATCAGTGCTGGGCCCCATCCTCTTTAACATCTTCATTGATGATCTGGATGAGGGGGTTGAGTCAGTCATCAGCAAGTTTGCAGATGACACCAAGTTGGGAACAGATGTTAGTCAGTTAGAGGGTAGAAAGGCTCTGCAGAGGGACCTTGACCGACTGGACAGATGGGCAGAGTCCAATGGGATGGCATTTAATAAGTCTAAGTGCCGGGTGCTGCACTTTGGCCACGGCAACCCCATGCAGAGCTACAGGCTGGGGTCAGAGTGGCTGGAGAGCTGCCAAACGGAGAGGGACCTGGGGGTGCTGATTGACACCCGCCTAAACATGAGCCAGCAGTGTGCCCAGGTGGCCAAGAAGGCCAATGGCATCCTGGCCTGTATTAGGAATAGTGTGGCCAGCAGGAGCAGGGAGGTCATTGTGCCCCTGTACTCTGCATTGGTTAGGCCACACCTTGAGTACTGTGTCCAGTTCTGGGCCCCTCAGTTTAGGAAGGACATCGAGACACTTGAACGTGTCCAGAGAAGGGCAACAAGGCTGGTGAGAGGCCTTGAGCACAAGCCCTATGAGGAGAGGCTGAGGGAGCTGGGATTGTTTAGCCTGGAGAAGAGAAGGATCAGAGGCGACCTCATTGCCCTCTACAACTACCTGAAGGGTGGTTGTAGCCAGGTGGGGGTTGGTCTCTTCTCCCAGGCAACCAGCACCAGAACAAGGGGACACAGTCTCAAGTTGTGTCAGGGGAGGTTTAGACTCGAGGTGAGGAAAAAGTTCTTCACTGAGCGAGTCATTCGTCATTGGAATGGGCTGCCCAGGGAGGTGGTGGAGTCGCCGTCCCTGGAGGTGTTCAAGGGGAGATTGGACGTGGCGCTTGGTGCTATGATCTAGTTGTGAGGTCTGTTGGAACAGGTTGGACTTGATGATCCTTGGGGTCTCTTCCAACCTTAGTTACTGTGATACTGTGTGATACTGTGAAGAAACCTGTGGCCATGGCACCTGGGGGCATGGTTCAGTGGCCGTGGTGGTGCTGGCTTGATGGTTGGACTGGATGGTCTCCGAGGGCTTTTCCAAGCCAAACAATTCTCTGTTCTGTGCCTTCACACCACAAAAGCACCCAGCAGAAGGGACTGAGGGGTCAGCTTGGATGACACAGAAGATGTGTGGATGCTCATGGAGCTGCCAGGCAGAGCAGGGCCCCTTCTGAAGGTGCTGTTCTTGGCTGAGGTCCTGCTGCTGCAGTGGGCACATCCCAGGCTTGGCAGGAAACCATCCTGAGACAAAAGCAGAGCGTGAAGCCCTGTGCTGCACCCCCTGCCAGCTCTGCTGGGTCTTTATCAGCCTCTTCCTTGGACAGCTTGATGGATGTGACCATCAGCTGCTGCTGCAGGAATTCAGATGTAGTCAATTAAGGCTGACAAATGGAGCTGGATGGGGAAGGTCAAGAGCTCTCTGTGACAAATGTGGTGAGCAGTGCTTGGCATGCTCCAGCTGCAGACCTCAACGAGGTGCTGAGACGGTGTGAGCATCAGGAGGGCATTCACAGCAGGTCAGAGGGGTTCTGTGCTCACTGAGGGAGACACTAGAGACACCCCCCAGCAAAAGCAGAAGGCTTCACCTGGGTGATGATGATCTTCACATCTCCCTGACTCGTGGTGTGGGCTCTCTTTTGCAAAGACCTTTCCCCTTCCAGCCAAGCTCCATGCTGAGCCTGTTCAATCACTCCTCTTTTTATCTCAGGTAGTTGTAGAGAGCAATAAGGTCTGCCCTGAGCCTCCTCTTCTCCAGGCTAAGCAACCCCAGCTCCCTCAGCCTCTCCTCACAGGGCTGTGCTCCAGACCCCTCCCCAACCTTGTTGCCCTTCTCTGGACACCTTCCAGCAACTCAACATCTTTCCTAGACTGTTGGCAAAGCCTGGAGACCCCCTTCCCTTCCCTTCCCTTCCCTTCCCTTCCCTTCCCTTCCCTTCCCTTCCCTTCCCTTCCCTTCCCTTCCCTTCCCTTCCCTTCCCTTCCCTTCCCTTCCCTTCCCTTCCCTTCCCTTCCCTTCCCTTCCCTTCCCTTCCCTTCCCTTCCCTTCCCTTCCCTTCCCTTCCCTTCCCTTCCCTTCCCGTGCGCAGGTGCCGCAGGTGACCTTGCCGGGGGGATTTTGACAGCGTGGAGAACCTCGCCAGAACCAATTAGCAGCAGCAGCAGAGGCTGGGAGATTACTTGGGAGGCTGCTATCTGGAGGAGCTGCTATCTGGAGGAGCTGCCATCAGCAGCCAAATTGAGCTGCTGGAAGCGGGTTAATGGAATTTCATGCTAGGCTGAGCCGAGCGCCAGCCCCGCGCTGCCGCAGAGCTCGCCCAGGCAAGGCAGCAAGCGTCGGGGGGTGGCTGCTGCAACGCCTGCTCCTGCACATGACACAGCCCCTGGCCCCAGGAGGAAGGGGCCAGCCAGCCAGGAGGCTTGGAGCTGAAAACGTGGCGGGGTTGTGAGGCTCTGTCCTGGCCCGATTGTGCTTGCGGCTGCTGGGCGGTGCGGGAGGAGAGCCGCTGGCCAGGCTGGGCTCTTCAGAGGCTTTGTGGCTTCCACCCTCCAGCCTGAACTGGCACAGGAGGGCAGCTCCCTTCAGTGTCAGCCAGCAGTGGAGCTCACAGGATCACAGGATGTCAGGGCTTGGAAGGGACCCAAAGAGATCATCGAGTCCAACCCCCCTGCCTGAGCAGGACCATGCAATCCAGCTCAGGTCACGGAGGAACGCATCCAGACAGGCCTTGAAAGGCTCCGGAGAAGGAGACTCCACAGCCTCCCTGGTGAGCCTGTTCCAGTGCTCTGTGACCCTTACTGGCCACTGGAATGTGCTGCCCAGGGAGGTGGTGGAGTCCCCATCCCTGGAGGTGTTTAGGAAGAGACTGCATGGGGTGCTTGGTGCCATGGTTGAGTTGATTAGATGGTGCTGGGTGATAGGTTGGACTCGATGATCTCAAAGGTCTTTTCCAACCTGGGTATTCTGTTCTGTTCTGTTCTATTCTATTCTATTCTATTCTATTCTGTTCTGTTCTGTTCTGTTCTGTTCTGTTCTACTCTATTCTATTCTATTAGTAAAGAAGCTTCCCCTTGTGCTGAGGTGGAACCTGCTATGCTGCAGCTTACATCCATTGCCCCTTGTCCTATCCCGGGGTGCAACGGAGCAGAGCCTGTCCCCTCCCTCCTGACCCCCAGCCCTCTGATATTTATAAACATGTATTAAATCCCCTCCCAGTCTTCTCTGAGGTGGGGGCTGGGTGAGCAGCCCTGTGTTCTGCCTCCATAAATTGGGATGTATGGACCCAGAGGATCGTTTGGGGTGGAACAGGCAGCTTAAGGTCATCGAATCCGAGCAGCGTCCAACGCTGCCCAGTCCGGTGCTAAACCCTCGGCACCACATCTCTGTCTCTTTCAGCTGGCCCTGTTCTGCTGAGGTGAGAGACAGGAACCAGCTTTGAGGAGGGGAAAAAAACATCACCAACAACAGAAAAGCTTATTTAAGGCGCTGTTGTGCCCCTGGGATGATGCAGAGCATGTTGTGGGGCAGCTCCCTGGGCACGCACAGTGCTGTGTCCTGCTGGCTGCAGGGAGAGGGCTAATGGAGCTGTGGTTCCCACTTACTAGAACCCAGGAGGTTCCATCTGAACAGGAGGAGAAACTTGTTTGGTGTGAGGGTGCTAGAGCCCTGGAGCAGGCTGCCCAGAGAGGTTGTAGAGTCTCCTTGTCTGGAGAGATTCCAGCCCCCCTTGGCCATCATGATGCTAGGCAAGCTGCTGGGGGTGCTGCTGCATGGGCAGGAGGTTGGACTGGGTGAGCTACAGGGGTCCCTTCCAACCCCACCATGCTGGGAGGCTGGAATTTTGCTCTCACAGAGATTAACTGGGAAGCAGCTGAACAGGGCAAGGTGTTGGAGCTGATAACTTGCCTGGTGCCCACCTGTGTCCCACTCACAGAGAAGGTTCCTGTAGCTCAGGGTAGGTTTGACAGAATAGAATACAGAATACAGAATTAACCAGGTTGGAAGTGACCTTTGAGGTCATCAAGTCCAACCTATCACCCAGCACCATCTGATCAACTAAACCATGGCACAAGCACCCCATCCAGTCTCTTCCTAAACACCTCCAGGGATGGGGACTCCACCACCTCCCTGGGCAGCACATTCCCATGGCCAATCTCTCTTTCTGGGAAGAACTTCTCCCTAACATCCAGCCTGAACCTCCCCTGGCACAGCTTGAGACTGTGTCCTCTTGTTCTGGTGCTGCTTGCCTGGGAGAAGAGACCAACCCCCACGTGGCTACAACCTCCCTTCAGGTAGCTGTAGACAGCAAGAAGGTCTCCCCTGAGCCTCCTCTTCTCCAGGCTAAGCAACCCCAGCTCCCTCAGCCTCTCCTCACAGGGCTGTGCTCCAGACCCCTCCCCAGCTTTGTTGCCCTTCTCTGGACACCTTCCAGCACCTCAACATCTTCCCTGAACTGAGGGGCCCAGAGCTGGACACAGGACTCAAGGTGTGGCCTCACCAGCGCTGACCTGGTGAGGCTGGGGTGTGGGGAGCACCACTCGCTGGTTTCCTCAGCTTTCTCTACACTCCTCTCAGTAATTGCTTCCCTTTTGTCCTATCTCCATCCTTGCAGAGGGCCAAGATTGGAGCAGGGTCCAAGGCTGCAGATGAGAAGACCACAAATGCCATCTCCAAGTTCGACAACAACGGGAGCCGGGATCGGATGAAGCTTTCGGACTTCAACTTCCTGATGGTGCTGGGCAAAGGCAGCTTTGGGAAGGTGCAGTACAACCTCCTCCTACAGCCTTTCTCCTCTCTGCCTCCTTTGGAGCATCTCTGAGCTGTGCAGTGTGGGCTGTCCTGGCTCTGGCTGGCAGCACTGGGAATGGGAGCCCGGGGTGGCTCCTTTCTGGGCTGTGGCACAGCTGAAGGCCTGAAGGTGTCTGCTCAGACCATCGCCATCATCAGATGGTCCCTCCTGGGAAGCAGGATGGGTGCTGGGGCTTTAAAGCTCTCTTCTTTTTTTTTGGTGGGGAGGGAGGACACCTTCTTGCTGTCTGCAGCTACCTGAAGGGAGGTTGTAGCCAGGTGGGGGTTGGTCTCTTCTCCCAGGCAAGCAGCACCAGAAAAAGAGGACACAGTCTCAAGCTGTGCCAGGGGAGGTTCAGACTGGATGTTAGGAAGAAGTTCTTAATAGAAAGAGAGATTGGCCATGGGAATGTGCTGCCCAGGGAGGTGGTGGAGTCCCCATCCCTGGAGGTGTTCAGGAGGGGATTGGATGTGGCACTTGGAGCCATGGTTTAGCAGTCCTGAGGTGCTGGGTGGCAGGTTGGGCTGGATGATCTCTGAGGTCTTTTCCAACCTTATTGCTTCTATGATTTTCCCCTGTGACAATTACCAGTGTAAATGAACATTTTAATTGCCTTTCCAGACTGGTTCTGAGTGGTAAGAGAATTTCATCCTCCTACCACTGATGTGATTTGGAGCCTTTGTTTCTCCTGGGGGCTTGCCAACCTTGTCAGGATTTCCTCTAGGCGTTCCAGTGCTCAGGGCAGGCAGGGAGGCATTGCCCCAGCTTGGTGGCTGCTGGTGGGCTGGCTGGTCCCACACTGCCCTGACTAGGGAACTGCATTAATTGCAGGGAATCTTCTTCTGCCTTCAGGCCCAGCCCCTGGGAGGGTGGCAGAGGTGAGGAGGGAATGCCAGGGAGTGATTCATAGATTGCTTGTGGTTGGAAGGGATCTTAAAGCTCCTCCAGTTCCAACCCCCTGCCGTGGGCAGGGACACCTCCCACCGGCCCAGGTTGCTCAAGGCCTCATCCAGCCTGGCCTTGAACACCTCCTGGGAGGGGGCATCTGTGACCTCCCTGGCAACCTGTCCCAGTGTCTCCCCACCCTCACTGGAAGGAATTTCTCACCCATGCTCCCCCATCACTTGGTGACACTCCAGGGAGTGCTGCTCACCTGTCAGTTGGGGAGCACAAGGAGTGAACCCAGCTTCTGCTGCTAGTGCTTGAGCTTGGGGAGTTCCCTGCCTCTCCAGATGGGTGTCTGCTCCCTCTCTGAAGGTGAAGAGCTTGGAGACCTGCCAAAACATCTGTGCCAGGAGGAGGATGAGGCCTTCCTGATGGTCCCCAGTAGAATCAGCCTACTGTGTTTCCTGTGCCAGTGATGCTGCCATGGGTGGGGGGAGGCTGATCTTCCTCTGTGCTTTGCCCCTTTGCTGTGGGTTGGCAGCCTGGGGCAGCAGGAGTGCCCTGTGCCCATGCTGCTGTCACTCAATCACATTCACACATCCCTGCTCCCATGTGGTTTTCCCTCCCTTCCTCTTCTCTCCTCTCCCTCCTAGTGCCTTTCCAGGTCTGTGCCTGGCAGCTGGCAGTGCTGTTGGTTGTGGTTTCCCCCACCTCTTTTCTCTTTTAATTTGAGCAACATTAGCAAAGTCTTCAGTGGGGCTGGTGGCTTATGTAAGGGATGTGTGACAGAAACTGTCCCTGGAACAGAATGTTATAAATATGCTAATTGGTGCTGATTAAAGCAGCACGTTGGCTTCTGTGGCTGGATGCAGCCTCACCCTCACGTGTGCCTGCGCCTGGCAGCGTTCCCCCAGCTCCCTCCTGCAGCCCTGGCATCCCTCTGCCTGTCCCCTGACGTGGGGACACCAAGGTGGCACAGTGACAGCTCCTTCCTGCAGCCCTGGCATCCCTCTGCCTGTCCCCTGACGTGGGGACACCAAGGTGGCACAGTGACAGCTCCCTTCTGCAGCCCTGGCATCCCTCTGCCTGTCCCCTGACATGGGGACACCAAGGTGGCACAGTGACGGCTCCCTCCTGCAGCCCTGGCATCCCTCTGCCTGTCCATGGGGACACCAAGGTGGCACAGTGACAGCTCCCTCCTGCAGCCCTGGCATCCCTCTGCCTGTCCATGGGGACACCAAGGTGGCACAGAGACAGCTCCCTCCTGCAGCCCTGGCATCCCTCTGCCTGTCCATGGGGACACCAAGGTGGCACAGTGCCACCAAGGTGGCACAGCAGAAGGTGCCTGACTGTGAGGCCTTGCTGCAGGAGGTGCTTTGCTACCTGCTTGCTTTGCACCTACATGAAGGTGCCAGCTGGTTGAGAGGAGCTGGGCAGAGGGGCAGAGATCCCTGGGGAGAGGAACCCAGCTACCAGGCTGACTCCTGGCACATGCCCAGCCCTTGGAGTGTGGAGCAGCTGGGCACAGCCACAGCACTGACAGCCTTCTCCGGGGCTGGCACCGCTGCTCTGCTGTGTGCTGCCAGCATCCCTCCTCCCAGGCCCTGCTGCTGGTCCCAGCAGGCTCTGAGAGCTCTTGGGAGGATAAACAGCCTGGGTCAGGGCATTGTCTCAGGCAGGAGCCTCTTAACCCTTTGGCTTCAGCAGCTCAGGTTTGCTGCTTTGTGCTGCTTTCCAGCACTTCCTGGCAGTGCTGGGCTCCTGGTGGGACTTGATGATCTTGAAGGTCTTCCAACCAAAACTGTTCTGTGATTAGGGCTCTGCAGATGCTGAGGGGCCTGGAGCAGCTCTGTGAGGAGCAAAGGCTGAGAGCCCTGGGGCTTGGAGCCTGGAGAAGAGCAGCCCCAGAGGGGATCTGATCAGTGCTCAGCAACAGCTAAAGGCTGAGGGGCAAGAGGCTGGGGCCAGGCTCTTGTCAGGGGTGCCCAGGGACAGGACAAAGGGCAACAGGCACAAACTGGAACCCAGGAGGTTCCATCTGAGCAGGAGGAGAAACTTGTTTGGTGTGAGGGTGCTGGAGCCCTGGCCCAGGCTGCCCAGAGAGGTTGTGGAGTCTCCTTGTCTGGAGAGCTTCCAACCCCTCCTGGCCACTGTGATCCTGGGCAGGCTGCTGTGGGTGCCCTGCTTGGGCAGGGGCTTGGAGTGGGTGATGTCCAGAGGTCCCTTCCAACCCCAGCATGCTGGGATGCTGGGATTCTGTGGCTCTCCAGGGTCAGGAGCACCTAGGTGTTGGCCTCATGGGGTGTGATGAACTCGCTCTCTACACTCACCAGCAGAGTGCCTCCAGTTCTCTGCTGGAGCATTCCCAAAGAAATACTCTGGATTACAGGAACCAAAGCATTTAAATCTCAGCCTTTTCTGCACCAAACCATTAAAAAGGGAATGCAGTCTGCTTTCCAGAGAGCCAGCTGGCAGATGGAGTCCCACGGAGCCAGGCAGCAAGGTTTAGGGGGGTGGAGAAGTTCTCTGATTTGGAAAGCAGCTCAGAAGCTGCAGCTTTGCACGGTTCTGCCTCAACATCTTCAGCCCAAGAGCACTCAGGGAGGCCCTCAGGGTTCTTTGAAGGTCCTGAGTGTCTCATCAGAGCCCTCAGGAGCTGTGCCTGGTGGCATGGGGAGGGAGATGTTCTGCCTGGGGAAGGCAGCAGTTGGCACAGCTGGGGCCTTTAGCTGTTGCTGAGCACTGCTCAGATCCCCTCTGGGGCTGCTCTTCTCCAGGCTCAGGGGCCTCTTTCTCCACCACCTTCCAGTGGCCAAAGCCTCTCTGCTTTTAGCACTTCCCAGCCAGCCTCATTCCTTAGCACCTCTGCTTGGTGACTCTCTGGATCTCAACTCCTGTAAAAGCAGTGAGGAGAAATGGGGGCAATGACCTGAAATGGCTCAGAGTCATCAGGGAGGGCAGAGCTGCAGGCTCCACACAAAGCCTGCCTCAGAAGTCCTCTGTGAGACCCACTGGTGTCTCCTCTGCCAGGCTGCCAAGCTCTGAACTGCTCCTCAGTTCCACCCTGTTGATGTTGGCTGCTTTTGATTTGCTTTCCAACCCCCCCAGCTGCTGCTCCTGTCGTGGCTGGGGGATTCCTGCAGCCTCTTGCAGATAAACAGGAATTAATTGCCAGAGAAGGGGTGTGAGGAGGGGAAGGGGCAAGCAAAGGTGCTTTCAGAGCCCATTCCTTTTGCCAGCAGCCTGAGGGGCAGCCCTTGCTGCTGGAGCATGGTGCTGGGGCTGGGGATCCCCCATGGGATTAACAAGGGAGGTTTGCAGCAGCAGAAGCAGCACAGCCCAGGTGTTGTGATAACCCAGCCTGCAGATGGGTGAAGCTGGTTTGAAATGGGGGCTTAGATGGACTCCCCTGGGTGAGAGCAGCCTTGGGTGGGTGATGGACCAGCAAGGAGCTGGGGTTTTGATCAGTGTGTGTTGTGGGTGTGAGGCAGGGAAAAGCTGGCTGCTGTTTGCATGGCAGTGCCTAGCTACTGGCTCTCTGCCACTTCATCATTTGATGGGCTCTCTGCTCAAGCTCTTGCTGCTTCCCTCCAATGCTGTTTGCACCCTGAGGGTGCCAAAGCAGGGCCTGACCCTTAGGTCAGGTGATCTGTGGCTCAGAGATCCTTGGGCTGGGCTCCTCAAGGTGATGCTGTGGCCAGGAAGGAGATGTGGTACTTGTTAGACTCCAGGCTCCTGCCCCCTCCTGGAAGTACCACTGGCAGCTCTCTGCAGCAGAAATGTCTCTCCAGGGTTCTGCTGGGAGCCCTGGGATGATGAGCAAGCTGTGACTTTGAACTGCTGGCCATGGAGCAATGCAGATCCCTGTGCTCTCCTCCTGCAGGTGATGCTGGCTGAGAGGAAGGGCACAGATGAGCTGTATGCTGTGAAGATCCTGAAGAAGGATGTTGTCATCCAGGATGATGATGTGGAGTGCACCATGGTGGAGAAACGTGTCCTGGCTCTCTCTGGGAAGCCTCCCTTCCTGACCCAGCTCCACTCCTGCTTTCAGACCATGGTGAGTGCTGGTGCCACCCCTGCCCCTGGGCAAAGGGCAGCTGCTGGGTGGGCCCTGAACGTTGAGCAAGGAGAGCCTGAGGCATTGCAAAGTGGATCTTAGTCACTTGGCTTCAGTGCTGAGTTTGTGACCTGTCCTCTTCCAGGGCCCCAGTGGCACCAGTTATGCAGGACCAGTGTCTCTTGGGGTGGCTGCAGGGTAGCTCTGTGGATGGAGCTGCAGCAGCTTCTGCTCTGGTCACATATTTTAGCTTCTCTGATGGTTCACAGCTTCACAGTTTGCATTGGGTTGGAAGGGACCCTCAGGGGGCAGGGTTTAGGTTGGACACCAGGAGGAAGATCTGCACAGTGAGGTGGTGAGACACTGGAGCAGGCTGCCCAGGGAGGTGGTTTGAGGCCCCGTCCCTGAAGACATTCAAGATCAGACTCAACGTGGCCCTGGGCAGCCTGATCCAGTTGGAGGTGTCCCTGCTGAGTGCAGGGGGGACAGGCACCATGACCTTTGAGGGTCCTTTCCAGTTTGATCCTTTCTGTGAGTCTGTGATTCTGTAACAGGAGGGTGGTGTTGGAAGGAGCCCCAGGAGCTGCCCAAGGAGGGAGGTGTGGTGCCAGCTCCTTGCAAGGCTCTGCAGAGGACTTTTCCATGCTCAGACCCTGCAGCCCAGAGCCAGGACAGCTCTGCATGCCCAGCCCTGTCTCACAGCCTGCCTAGCCATCTGCCTGCTTTATTCATCACAGTTTTTTCCCCTCCCAAGCATTCTCTTCTCCACCCAAATGAGGAAAGCTCAGCTCCTGCTTTTGGCGCTCAGCTGGCTGCTTTGAGAGACCATCTCCTCAATCTCCTTCCTCCCTGCAGCCAAGGGATATATTTAGGCAGCAGCTGCACAGAGCTGCTTTGCTCCCCAGTGGCTGTCACAGGGTGACTGGTGTGGTGGTGACTGCAGGAGGTGACTTGCTGGGCCCCATGCCTCCTGCTGAGCTGGACTGGTGCCTTGGCAGAGGCAGTCACAGAGGGGTTTGCTCTGAAACTCCCAACCATCTGAGGAGCCAGAAATCTCCCCTCCATCCCATCAGCATCATGTGTAGATGGCCTCATTGCCTCCTCAGTGCCACACTGGATTCTTCTGAGGTCACCCTGCTGTCAGGGTGACCTGTGCATGGCCAGGCTGTGCTGCTCCTGGGCTGGAGGAGCTGAGGACCCCAGATGCTCCCTAGCCCTTCTTATGGTAACACATCTGCACATCTTCTGGGCTCCTTGGCCTTGGTGTCTTGAAAGCAGGGGAAGTTTAGTGATAAACCTCCAGGGCAGGTTGGAGAACAATTTCTTTGCTGCCAGAGTGGTCAAGGATTGGAACAGGCAGGTGGTGGAGTCCCCATCCCTGGAGGTGTTCAAGCAATGTGTGGCCATGGCACTTGGGGACAGGGTTTGATGGCCATGGTGGTGCTGGGTTGAAGGTTGGACTTCATGTTCTTGGATCTTCTCCAACTGAAAGGATTTAATGATTGACTTAAGGAGGAAATGAGGGGCAATGTCATGAATTATTCTAGAACACTGCAGAGCTGAAGCTCTGGCAGGGCTCCAAGCTTTGTGTCTTCCCTTCTGTGGTTCAGGGCTTGGGCAAGCCCAGGGATGCCTTTTGGGTTCCTGGGATGTTTTGGGTTCTTGGGATGTTTTGGATTCCAGGGATGAGCCAGCAGTTTGCCCAGGTGGCCAAGAAGGCCAATGGCATCCTGGCCTGCATCAGGAATGGTGTGACCAGCAGGAGCAGGGAGGTCATTCTGCCCTGTGCTCAACACTGCTTAAGCCACACTTTGAGTCCTGTGTCCAGCTCTGGGCCCCTCAGTTTAGGAAAGATGTTGAGATGCTGCAAGGTGTCCAGAGAAGGGCAACAAAGCTGGGGAGGGGTTTGGAGCACAGCCCTGTGAGGAGAGGCTGAGGGAGCTGGGGTTGCTTAGCCTGGAGAAGAGGAGGCTCAGGGGAGACCTTCTTGCTCTCTACAGCTCCCTGAAGGGAGGTTGTAGCCAGGAGGGGGTTGGTCTCTTCTCCCAGGCAAGCAGCACCAGAACAAGAAGACACAGTCTCAGCCTGGGCCAAGGGAAGTTTAGGCTTGAGGTGAGGAGAAAGTTCTTCCCAGAGAGAGTTATTGGCCATTGGAATGTGCTGCCCAGGGAGGTGGTGGAGTCCCCATCCCTGGAGGTGTTCAAGAGGGCACTTGGTGCCATGGTTTAGCAGTCCTGAGGTGCTGGGTGACAGGTTGGGCTTGATGATCCTTGAGGTCTTTTCCCACCTTATTGATTCTATGATGTTTGCCATGAAGAATAGAGCCCTGGCAGGTGCCTTGGTCCTTCCTGCTGCCCCCTGCAGCCCCCCTGCTGAGTGTGTGTGGTGTTGCTCCTGCAGGACCGCCTGTACTTCGTGATGGAATACGTCAACGGGGGGGACCTGATGTACCAGATCCAGCAGGTCGGGAGGTTTAAGGAGCCCCACGCTGTGTAAGTTCAGCAGCCCTGCTCTGGCACCTCCAGGGCTGGTATCTGGGGTCCCTTTCTCATGGAGCTCAAGCCACAGGCTTTTGTGGCGCCCAAAGGGAGGGCAGAAGGGACTTGAAGGTGCAGGAGGGTTCTGTGCCTGCTGCCCGAGGGTGCCGGTGCCTCCAGCTCGTCACTGGGGCGCGTCGCGCTCCTCGGTAGGTGACATCATTGAGCCTCCTAAAAGAACCTGGTAGGGAGGCTTGGAGGCTTCCTGGGAGGGAGCAGCAGCACCCAGTGAGCTGCCAGCTGCTCTGCTGCCAGCACACCTCTGGCCTGCCTTGTGTCCTTCCCAGGGTGTATGAGGAATGGTGAGTCTTTGGCTCCTCTGCTGGGGTTACCGAGCTGCGTATGAGCCGGTGGGGGCTGGCTCCTGCTCCTGTACTGTGTCTTCAGAGCTTTCAGATGCTTAATTAAAAAACCCCAATGAGCAGAATTCAGGTGGGTTTGATCCCCTGGGTGGCTTTGATGAGGTGTTTTGGACCTTCAAGGTCAGGCTTGATGGGACTCTGAGCAACATGCTCTACTTGCAGAGATCCCTGCTGACTGCAGGGGGTTTGGACTGGATGACCTTTGAAGGTCCCTTCCAACCCAGTGCATTCTGTGGTTCTGTGACCCAGGCAGATTCCTCCCAAGACCCAGAATGTTCTCTGGAGAAAGCAGAGGTAGTGCCTTTTACCTCCTCAGCTTCCCTGAAGTGACAAGTGACTTCCCTAGCCATGTTACCAGCACTCAGTACCCCAGACTCCAGCTCTCCTTAATGAGAGCTTGTGTCACAAGAAGTGACAGTCCTCTGCTGGCCCCCAGCAGGAAGGTCACATCCCTGCCTGATGCCTGCAGAGGGAGTTGTGTCACTGCCTGGTACTTGCCTGGGGGTCCCACGTTGTGGCTGTCTTCACCCTCTGGTCGTGTATGGCCAGCACGTTCCCTTCAGTGTGATGGGGCTGGGGAGGTTCCATTTTGACTCACCTCCTTTCATTGCCCTCTGCCTTTCCCTCCTCTCATTTCAGATTCTATGCAGCAGAAATTGCCATTGGGCTCTTCTTCCTGCAGAGCAAAGGCATCATTTACCGGTAGGTGAGCAAGTTCTCCTGCCTCTCTTCCCCCCTCCAGCCACAGCCAGCTCTCCCCCAGCCCTGTGGCGTGGGGCTCAGCTCTCTGCAGGTCCCACAGATGGGCTCTGGCAGCTGCCTGTTGGGTCCACACAGCCAGCACACAGCTGGCAGCCTCCTAGCATCCCTGGGCTCTGAGGGGATCTTTGCACTGTTGAGGCTGGAAGAGACCTTTGAGATCATCAAGCTCACCCAGAGCTCATGCTCCCACCACTGCTGCTGAGCTTCCACCACTGCACCATGTCCTTCAGCACCACACCCAGGGGGCTTTCAAACACCTTTCCTGTACCCTCTCCAGCAAGTCCCTGTCCTTTTTGAACTGGAGGGCCCAGAACTGCACCCAGTACTCCAGATGTGGCCTCAGCAGGGCAGACTAGAGGGAAAGGAGAACCTCTCTCAGCCTGCTGGCCACACTCTTCTTCATGGACCCCAGGGTACCATTGGCATACAAAGTGACCTGCACAGCATGGTGCTCCTGTGGATCCATCATCCTGATGGATCCCTCTTCATGCTGAGGGGTCCCTGACTGACTCCCACTCATTCCCCTAGACGTTGTCCTACAAAGGGTCTGGGTGTGAGCCAAAGGCAGAGCTCACTCCCAGGAGAACCCTGGAGCTGAGAAACTGGTGTCCTTGCTGGGGGGCTTCACAGGTGGTCTTTGTGTCATGGGGTTTTGCTTTCTCCTTGCAGAGACCTGAAGCTGGACAATGTGATGCTGGACAGTGAGGGGCACATCAAGATCGCTGACTTTGGCATGTGCAAGGAGAACATCTGGGATGGGGTCACCACCAAGACCTTCTGTGGCACCCCAGACTACATTGCACCTGAGGTAGGGGATGTGGAGAGGCAGCAGATGCTGCACAGACATCAGGCAGCCTGTCTGATGCTCTTTTCCATGGGGTGACCTTGCTTTGTGCAGCTTCCTGAGGGGATCAGGAACAGGAGTGAGTTCACCAGCAACATGGAAGCTTCACCCCCTCAGCTCTGTCCATCCCTTGTCCCCCCAAGGGCTGTCATTAAGGGAGCAGCAGTGCTGGAGCTGCTCCCCTGGTTGCACTTCCTGCTGTGCCTCCAGCACAGCCCCTCCTCTCTGCTGCTCTCCCTGCAGTCTGTTCCCTCTCTGGGTGATTTATCCATGCCTGTGACACTGCTGTCACCGTGCCTGTCCATCCTTGGCAAGTTCAAACCCACCCAGGGCTGCTCCTCACATGCTTCCCTGCTCCTGGAAAAGATGAGCCCAGGAGCTCAGCTTTGCCATCACCATGTGACAGCTGCTGCCAGCACAACATGAGCCGTGGGAGAAATGGGATTGGGGAGTGGATAATATTCCCATGGGAAGTGGGGATCTCTCCAGCCTGCTACATACAGCAAAGGGCCTTGTGTCTGTTGGGGACAGACTCCTCACCCTCAGCTCTGGGCCACCCCAAAATGCCTTTGGATCTGGTTATTGGTTCTGTGGTGTGACCCTGCATGAGGTGCTCCATGGGTGCAGTTTGATAGGATACTATAGGACAGGATGGGATGGGATGGGATAGGATAGGATAGGATGGAATGGAATGGAAGTAGAATAGAATAGAATAGAATAGGAGGAGAATAGAATAGACCAGGTTGGAAAAGACCTTTGAGATCATCAAGTCCAACCTATCACCCAGCACCATCTGATCAACTGAACCATGGCACCAAGCGACCCATCCAGTCTCTTCCTAAACACCTCCAGGGATGGGGACTCCACCACCTCCCTGGGCAGCACATTCCAATGGCTAACAACTCTCTCTGGGAAGAACTTTCTCCTCACCTCCAGCCTAAACTTCCCCCTGCACAGCTTGAGACTGTGTCCTCTTGTTCTGATGCTGGTTGCCTGGCAGAAGAGACCAACCCCCACCTGGCTACAAACTCCCTTCAGGTAGTTGTAGAGAGCAAGAAGGTCTCCCCTGAGCCTCCTCTTCTCCAGGCTAAGCCCCCAGCCTATCACCCAACACTAACTGTTCCTAAATCTCTGCTCCTTCAACATAAAAATATCCTTCTGGAACCTTCTCTGCTGAATTTGGAGTGATGAGGTTCATATTTATTCATTTAAATCCTGGAGAGAGAGAGAGAGAGAGGGGGAGAGAGAGTGAGATTCTCTGCTAGGACATGGAAGTGCCTGCACACAAACCAGCTTGTGTTTGGCTGCAGCCAGGGAGGTCTTTAATGATTCATTTAAATGTATGCTGGAGATCCTGATCCCACCAAGATGGATATTAGGGCTTCTGCTGGTGCATGGCTCATTGCTGTGTGTGATTAATCCTCTCCCCAAGCAGGACAAGTGACCACTTCTCTCTGTGTTTGCCTCAGCAGTCTCTCCAGCTCTTATTTTCTTCTCCTTGCTCTGGTTTATTTCCCCCCCAAAAAAAAGAACAGAAAATGGGAAATTAGGATGCAGCTCATGTCAGTATCAAAGCCCTCCAGGAGCCAAGGGCCACATCCCCTGTGTTGTAAACAGCACAAGGGGGATGTGGTCCTGGCATGGTCTCCTGCAGGGTGGCCAAAGCCCGTGGCAGAGCCAAGGTCTCTGCGTGTGGCTCTGCTCCAGGGCCCTTCTGGTGGCCCCTGCTGCCTGCTGTTAGGAAGCTGCAATGTTCTCAAGCCAGCATGTCTCCAGGCTAAGGGTGTCCTGTGGTCTGCCTGACCCACTTTAAGGGCTTCCTGTGGTCTGAGGCAGGGCTCTGTGTGCCAAGGTGACAGGTTCTGACCCTGCACGTGTGACTGCCTCTGAACGCAGCATGTTCCTCAGCTGCTGGGCTTTGACCTTCCCCAAGGTGCAGTCAGCAGCCTCACTTGGCAGGGACTGCTCCTCTCTGAGCATCTCCTTCAAGCACTGCTTTCTTCCCAAGGCCTTTGTGTGTGGACAGCTCACACCTACACCTCCCAGAGCGCTCAGGAGTCAGCTGCACAACGAGGAGGAACAACTTCAGGGGCACTGGGTCAAGGCATTTCAGAGCTGAAAGCTGGGAAGGGTCAGGCCTGGCTGGAGGGCACTGTCAGGGTCATGTCACACTGTTTGGATGTGTGGCTGGACCAGCACCAGGGCAGAAGAGGAGACTGACATTGGTCTTTTTCTGTAATCATGGAGCTCATCTCTTCTCAGGTGGGATGGCAGCACCTGGTGTACCTCTTGATGTACCTCGTGGCCAGACTCTGCTGCACACTGGGGAGGTCCAGTGTCCACTGGAGGCCTCTGGCTGAATACCAGGACTCTTGAGGTTGCAGGCATTGTGGGAGCTGTAGAACTGCAGCCTTGACAGGAACAGGGGCAGGAAGGCAGGAGCAGACCTCTGGGCTGGGCTGCTGAAGGTATTCTGTGAGCAGCACAGGATTTGCATATGTGCTGGAAAGCAGAACTGCAGCACACAGCCTGACTGCAGCTCAGCCTGGACTCTGCAGCTCAGCCTGGACTCTGCAGCACAGGACCTGACTGCAGCTCAGCCCTGGACTCTGCAGCACAGGACCTGACTCTGCAGCTCAGCCTGGACTCTGCAGCACAGGACTTGACTGCAGCTCAGCCCTGGACTCTGCAGCTCAGCCTGGACTCTGCAGCACAGGACCTGACTGCAGCTCAGCCCTGGACGCTGCAGCTCAGCCTGGACTCTGCAGCACAGGACCTGACTGTAGCTCAGCCCTGGACTCTGCAGCTCAGCCTGGACTCTGCAGCACAGGACCTGACTGCAGCTCAGCCTGGACTCTGCAGCTCAGCCTGGACTCTGCAGCACAGGACCTGACTGCAGCTCAGCCCTGGACTCTGCAGCTCAGCCCTGGACTCTGCAGCTCAGCCCTGACTCTGCAGCACAGGACCTGACTCTGCAGCTCAGACCTGGACTCTGCAGCTCAGGACCTGACTCTGCAGGTCAGACCTGGACTCTGCAGCACAGCCCTGGACTCTGCAGCCCAAGGCCAGGCTCTGCAGCACAGGACTCTGTCAGCAGGATGAATAAATCACGTTGTTGTTGTTGTTGTTGCTTTGCATCATGTAGTAAATGGCAAAGTCTGAGGCTGTCAGACCCCAAGTGCTGAAGTGAGGCACATCAACAGCAACCCAGTGAAGAAACCAGAGCTGAGGGGCCCAGAACTGGACACAGGACTCAAGGTGTGGCCTAAGCAATGCAGAGTACAGGGGCACAATGACTTCCCTGCTCTGCTGGCCACACTGTTCCTGATGCAGGCCAGGATGCCACTGGCCCTTTTCAGGATGCCATTTTCATGTTCAGTGCCCATCTGAGGGCTGCTGGCTCTTGCTGAAGCTGTTGCCTGTGGAGTGCTGTGTTCCTGACTGCAATCTCCCACCCTTCAGGAACTGGTCTCACAGTAACCTGGTCTTTTTTGACCTGGACTGCAGCCTGAAATGAGCTTGCATTGTGCCCCCAGGTTCCCATGGGGGGATGTAATGCTGCTGCTTGTCTTGTTTCCAGATCATTGCTTATCAGCCCTATGGGAAGTCCGTGGACTGGTGGGCATTTGGAGTCCTGCTCTATGAGATGCTGGCTGGCCAGGTAATTGAGTTTTAATTGATTCCTCTGAGGCTCTGTGAGATTCCACTGTGAGCACCTGCTGCCCTGTGATTTGCTCTGCTGCTGCCACACTGTGGGGCTTCATCTCCTCAGGGCTGGAGGTGAAGCTGTGGATGCAGCCCTGGGGGTGGAGATGCAGAACCCGGAGTCGTGGCAGGGCTGTGGCTGATCCAGTGGCTGAGGACCACAGGAGCAAACAGAAGCTCAAAGCCCAAGACAGGCCTCTGACCCTCTGTCTGCTTTGCTGTAGGCTCCCTTTGAAGGAGAAGATGAAGATGAGCTCTTCCAGTCTATCATGGAGCACAATGTAGCCTACCCCAAGTCCATGTCCAAGGAGGCAGTGGCAATCTGCAAAGGGGTAAGGGCTGCCCTTGGGTTTTGGGAAGGAGGGGAGAAGTGGAGCTGCTGGGCATAGTGTGGGGGGGTCCAAGGTTCTCCTTGCTTCTCCTCACAGAAGCCCAGCATGGTGGGGTTGGAAAGGACTCCTGGAGACCATCCAGTCCAGCTCCTCCTGCTCAAGCAGGGCACCCACAGCAGCCTGCCCAGGATCACAATGGCCAGGTGGGGTTGGAAGCTCTCCAGACAAGGAGACTCCACAACCTCTCTGGGCAGCCTGCTGCAGAGCTCCAGCACCCTCACACCAAACAAGTTTCTCCTCCTGTTCAGATGGAACCTCCTGGGTTCCAGTTTGTGCCTGCTGCCCTTTGACCTGTCCCTGGGCACCACTGACAAGAGCCTGGCCCCAGCCTCTTGCCCCACAGCCTTTAGCTGTTGCTGAGCATTGAGAAGATTCCCTTCCAGGCTGCTCTTCTCCAGGCTCCACAGCCCCAGGGCTCTCAGCCTTTGCTGCTCACAGAGCTGCTCCAGGCCCCTCAGCATCTTTGGAGCCTTTGCTGGACTCTCTCCAGTAGTTCCCTGTCTCTCTTGAACTGGGAACCCCAGAACTGGGCCCAGGACTCCAAATGTGTCCTCACTGGGGCAGAGCAGTGGAGGGGCTTTTCTCCCCAGCTTTGTTGCCCTTCTCTGGACACCTTCCAGCATCTCAACATCTTTCCTAAACTCAGGGGCCCAGAACCGGACACAGGACTCAAGGCGCGGCCTCCCCTGGCACAGCCTGAGACTGTGTCCTCTTGTTCTGCCGCCGGTCGATGGCGCTGAGGGCCACGGCTCGGTGGTGTCCTGGGGCAGGGGCTGGACTGGACGATCCCAAAGGTCTCTCTGGTGTCTCTGAAGCCAAAGGCTCCCGTGCCCCTCTGACTGTCGCTCCTCCCCCAGCTGATGACCAAGCACCCTGCGAAGCGGCTGGGCTGCGGCCCCGAGGGGGAGCGGGACATCAAGGAGCACGCCTTCTTCCGCTACATCGACTGGGACAAGCTGGAGCGCAAGGAGATCCAGCCGCCCTTCAAGCCCAAGGCTGTAAGTGTGCCTCGGCTGCCCGCCGCCTCCCTCCCTCCCTCCGGCCGCTCCTGCCGGCGCCTCGGCAGGGCTGGGGGCGCGGCGGCGCCGCCGGGGGGCTGCTGCCCGGCTGCAGCAGGCTGCCCGGGGCGGGTGGGAGGCTCCCTCCCTGCAGGTATTCAGGACTCACCGGGATGCCTTCCTGTGTCATCTGGTGTAGCTGATGCTGCTCTGGCAGGGGGGTTTGGACTGGATGAGCTTTCAAGGGCCCTTCCAGCCCCTGAAGTTCTGTGATTCTCCTCACAGCTCCACTCTGGCAGTGCCAGGCTGCTGCTGTGGAAGGAGCACCCTCAGCTGCCTTGGCTAGCTCTGGCTTGCAGGGGTAGAAGCTCCACAAGCTTAGCTCCTGAATTCCCTTCTCTCTGTGGTGGAGTTACCACTATTGGAGGTGTTCAGGAGGAGACTTGATAGGGTGCTTGGTGCCTTGGGTTAGTTGATTAGGTGGTGATGGATAATAGGTTGGACACAATGATCTTGAAGGTCTCTTCCAGCCTGGTTAATTCTGTTCTATTCTATTCTATTCTATCCTATCCTATCCTATCCTATCCTATCCTATCCTATCCTATCCTATCCTATCCTTTCTTCTCAAGCTGAACAGGTCTCTCTCATTGGTTTCATCCAAGCTTTGTTTCCACTCTGGGGTCTGCCCAAGCTGGCGGTGGAGCAGTGTCTCACCCAACAGCAGCTCCTGGATTCCCTTCTCTCTGTTCCTCCTTTCTTCTCAAGCTGAACAGGTCTCTCTCATTGGTTTCATCCAAGCTTTGTTTCCACACTGGGGTCTGCTTCTCTCCAAGGTGAAGTGGTGGAAGGCTGGAGCCTGGCTCACGTGTGGGCAGAGAGGAGCTCCACAGCAAGGAGAACCTGGCTGGCTGCCTTGCTGTGAGACAGGCTCTGCTAAGCAAGGAGATGCTGTGTGAGCTGTGGAGCTGAGCTGCCAGCAGCACCATGGCCTGGAGGCAGCACTCATCTCAGAGGTCTTTGAATGAAGGAGGAGGCCTTGACTTGACTGCTCCTTGGTCCAGAACCTTTGCAGTGACATCTGCCCATGCAGTGCTTGTGCCGGGGGTGGACTGAGGCAGAGCCATAGGAAGCCACAGAGCTTCATGCTGAAGCCTGGAGCCTGTGGTGGCTGGGCTTCTTGGTATGACCCTGAGCATGTTGGGGTGCTCCAGGTCAGTGACCTGAGGACTCACAGGCAGCAGTGACCATGTAGGCTCAAGGACAGGGGTATCCCCCTGGAATTCTCTGTTGCCCAGAGAGGTGGGAGAAGCCCTGTCCCTGGAACCATTGCAGGTCAGGTTGGTTGGGGCTCTGAGCAACCTGAGTGCAGGGGATTGGACTGGATGGGCTTGCTCATGGTGGAGTCACCATCCCTGGAGGTGTTCAAGACATGCATGGACATGGCTCTTCAGGACGTGGTTTGATGTGTTGGGCTGATGGTTGGAGTCAATGATCTCAGAGGTCTCTTCCAACTGAAACAATTCTGTGGTCCTGTGGTGGGTTGGCACAGAGGTCCAGCTGGCTCCTGCTGTCCTTCCTCTTGGCAGGAATGGGGTCTCCACCAGACCATGCAGGAAGAGTTTCAGAGGGCTGTGGAGGTGCAGCAGTGTAGAAGTGTCTGGGGCCTGTTGGCTCTGATGTGTGTGCAATGGACACTGAGACACGAGGGCTGTGGGCTCCAGTGCTGGGGGGTTGCTGCTGCAGAGGGCCCTTGGGAGGGCTGAGCTGGGGCTTTGAGGGGCTTGCCCATTTCTCCTGGAATCCCAAACCCCAGCCCTTTCCCCCTCTGTGTTTGTTTGCCAGTGAAGCTGTGGCCGTGTCCCTGCTCCGCGTCCGTCCCCTCTCCCTGGGCGGCTCCGGGGCTGCCGGCTGCCCTGGGCTGTGGCTTTGTGCTGCTGCCTGGTGTTTTGCAGTCAAAACCGACTCAGTTCTGTCAGAAGTGCTTTCCTCCTGGCTTGATGCTTTAAAAATGTGCAAATTTTGTCCTGCTTTCAATGTCTGATTTCCTGAAACATCCCTTTGATGCCAGCCCTGCGAGAGGGGATGGGGAGCTGCCGTCTGTCGCGTGTCACCCGGCGGCTGCTGCTGGGGACAAGTTGTTTGATAGCAGAGGGAGATTAGCAGAAGGTAGGAGCAGTAGACTGAGGATTTAAGTAGGATTAAGACAACTCAGGTACCTGCTGATAGCTGATATTTCAGCAGCAGTGCTTCAGCTGCTTGGGTGCCAGCTGGGAGCACAGCTCGGAGCAGCACGGGGATGGAAATCCAGGCTTGGGAACCTTCATGATGTGCTTGGGTGGGTCAGGAGGAGAGATGCTGCTTACTGATCCTGACCTTCAGCTGGGCACAGAGGGGCTGGAGTGCTCCTGGAGATAGTGTTTGTGCCAGCCTGGCTCTTTACCTTGCCTGTAATCTTCTTTATCCATACCCCACCCCTGCCCCCATCCCTGCTTTTCTCTTTTCAATTGGCCTCTCTGAAGATAAGGTTGCAGTGGTTGCCTGCCAGGCTTCCCAGCCATGGAACAATAAATGAGTTACTCCAAAATAGGGAATGGTGGGCTCAACATCTGCCCACCAGCACGAGTTGGGATGAGCAGAGCCAGGTCCAAGATGTCCTCAGCATCATGTGCACAAATCCTGCTGCTCAGGAGGAGTCACTCATTCTCGGTTCTCATTGCTGGATGGGTGCAGGAAGTGCTGTGGAGGCACTGGGAAGGTCCTGTTGGAGAGCAGGTGGGTGGGCAGCTCCCCACACCTCTCCCCAGAGGGTGGTCCCCACCAGCACCCACTGCCCACAGAAGCATCTTTGCCAGTCATCTCTCTGGAGCACCCACAGGGTTTGGCCACATTTCTATATGATGGATAAGATGAAATGGCCTCAGGCTGCTCCAGGGTGGGTTTAGGTTGGCCATGAGGAACAATTTCTTCCCCAAAAGGGTTGTCAAGGCCTGGCCCAGGCTGCCCAGGGCAGTGGTGAAGTCCCCATCCCTGGAGGGGTTTCAAAGCTGTGGAGATGTGGTGCTGGGGGCCATGGTTTAGTGGTGACCTGGCAGTGCTGGGGTAAGGGTTGGACTCCAGGATCTTAAAGGTCTCTCCCAGCCAAAACAATTCCATGATGCTGTGATGTCTTTGCAGATAGTGAGGGGCTCTCTGCACCTCCCCAGGAACGGGGAAGGAGCAGCAGCCCAGCATCCTGCACCATTTTCCACCAGCAGCAGGATGGTTCCTCAGCCTGCCTGGGGTGTCACGTACCCAGAGCTGCAAATATAGCCCTGGGAGCTCCTGTCTTGCCTCCTGCCCTGTGCTTGATTAACCTTTATCACAGAGATGCTAATGAGACAGACCAGGGGCTGGACTGTCTTGGGCTCTGCAGAACCTCAGCAGCTCTGACAGGGGGCTCTGCTTGGCTGCTCCCTGATCTGGCTGCTGCAGAACAATCCTTTGGTGGGGCTGCATCTAGCTGGGGAAGTGGAGCTCCAGTGCCTGCTTTCTCTGCTCACATGGAGATAATTACTGTTTTGGCTTTCTAATTACTCCTTTACTTTCCATGCAGCCTGGTGATTTGCAAAGTCTCCTCATTTGGAAGGCAGTGAAATCACAGAGCAGAGCAGGGGATTGCTCACAACAGGACACTGCTTGTAGGAGCTGCTTTTAATCTAATAATTGTTAATTGCATAAATTAATTTTCCCCCTTAACTGCATTGAATTAATTAATATTGAGATGCCACTCCTGGAGCTGGGGGTGCCAGAACTCCACTTCTCCTCCATGGGCTGTTCTCTAGCCTTGGTTTCAGCCTTTAGGAGGAGAGCTCAGATGCTGGCAGAGGAAATTCCCAAAGGAAATGAGGGTTAGGGATTGTGGAGACCACCAGTGGGCAGGAGCATGCTGGGGGGAGGTGGTGGATGTGTCAAGCTCACACCTGGGACTGGTTTGAAGCTGAGGGAGAGCAGGGTTAGACTGGATCTTAGGGAGAAGTTCCTTAGTACAAGGGCAGTGGGACTCAGGAATAGGTTGTTGAGGGAGGTTGTGGATGCCTTCTCCCTGGGGGTGTTCCAGGCCAGGCTGGATGAGGACTTGAGCATCCTGATCTAGTGGAAGCTGTCCCTGCCCATGGCAGGGAGGTTGCAGTAGATGATCTCCAAAGTCCTTTCCAACCCAAGGATTGTATGATCTCCTCTCATAGGAGCTGCTCTGGCAGCCTCAGGCTCCTCTGAAGCCTTGCTCTGAGAGTCTCCTCTGGTTATTCAGCTGATATTTTCAGTATGGTGGGCAGCAAGTTGGCTTCGGTCATAGGAGAGAGATGAAAGCTAGGGTCCTACAGCAGAAAAAAACCCTCCCAGCTCAAGGCTCATTTTGGGCACCCTCCTGGTGACCTGCTCTGCACTGTGTTCACCTTGTTTGGTTTGGAGTTTTGGGTGACTGAGGGGGTGAAGGCCCAGGAGTCATTCAGAAGAAGCTGCTGTGTGTGGTGTAGGCAGTGAGAAAGTCCTTGGGTACTGTGTTCAGTTTGGGGCTCCTTGCTCCAACAATGACATTGAAGGGCTGGAGCAGGTCCAGAGAAGGGTAATGAAGGTGGTGAAGGGTCAGGAGAACAGGGCTGGCGAGGAGCAGCTGAAGGAACTGAGAGTGTTTAGTCTAGAGAAGAGGAGGCTGAGGGGAGACCTCATTGCAACTCCCTGAGAGGAGGCTGGAGCCGGGTAGGGGTTGGTCTCTTCTCCCTGGTATCAGCTGATAGAAGGAGAGGAAATGGCCTGGAATTGTGCCAGGGGAGGGTTAGGCTGGAGATGAGGAAAAATTTCTTTGCTGCAAGGATGATCAGGGATTGAAACAGGCTGCCCAGGGAGGTGGTGGAGTCCCCATCCCTGGAGGTGTTCAAGAAATGTGTGGCCCTGGCACTTGGGGACAGGGTTTAGTGCCTGTGCTGGTGTTGGGTTGCTGGTTGGACTCAGTCCTAGAGGTGATTTCCAACTGGAACAATTGATTCTATGATTCTAAGGAACAATGCTGTGTGCAGGCAGGGAACCACAGCAGGTGACTGCTCCCATCCCATCCCATCCCATCCCATCCCATCCCATCCCATCCCATCCCATCCCATCCCATCCCATCCCATCCCTCTCCTGCAGCGCCTGGAGGCTTCTGCTGGTCTCCAGCCGTGCCACGAGATGCCATCCCCTCAGCCTAAGCCAGCTGCCAGCTGTTTTCCCCTTGTGTGGAGGCTGGGTGGGTGGCTGCAGCCCCCTCCCCAGGCTGCTGCCCCCTCCCCAGGCTGCTTTCTCCACCCCACCACGGTTCTTCTCTTCCCCTCTCATAGTGTGGCCGCAATGCTGAGAACTTCGACCGGTTTTTCACTCGCCATCCACCTGTCCTCACACCTCCTGACCAGGAAGTCATCAGCAACATTGACCAGTCAGAATTCGAAGGATTTACCTTTGTTAACTCTGAGTTTTTTAAACCTGAAGCCAAGAGCTAAAGTCCCTTGGGTAGATCTCCTCCCTGCACCTCTCCCCCCTCCGGTCCCAGCTGCTGCCCTGGTGACGTTTCCCGTTGCAAACCTTGCGTTCGTGGTTGGGTGCTGTTCTGTTTCTTTAGCCCTGCTACTAGAGTGACCGTGTTCCAGAGCCAGAGGTGTCTGCAGAGGACTGTGGGGTGTGCCTGAAGGGTGGGTGGTGTGCTGGAGGCACTGAAAATGTGCTTCCATGGCATCTGAGGGAGAAGGAGGAGAGTTCGTTGCGCAAGCAGAGGTGAAAGGGGAGAGGGCTGAGCTGGGACGATGAGGAGGAACCTCTGCAGCATGGGATTTGCTTCCTGCTCTTCCTGTTCCAGTCCTTTGATGCAATAGGCTTGGTCTATTAGAATAAGAATATTGGATATTCTGGCCTTTTTAGTCATGGTGAACAGTTCATGGTTAGCCTCAATGGCAAGGAAGAGTTTTTACCAAAGCCTCTCCCTGCTGGCGCAGCTTCTCGGCTCCCCCCAGACCTGAGCAGTGACCCCACAGAGCTGAAAAGCCACTTCTGGCCCCTTCCACAGCTCTGTTCTCTGCCCACCACAGCAGCCTTCACCTTCATGGCCTCACCCATGAGCAGCTTTGGGCAGGGGCAGTTCCCTGGGCCTTCAGCAGCAGTGAGGAACCGTCAGGGACCAACTGCTGTCCGCTTGCAAAGATCTCTCCTGATGGTGCAGTTTCCAAGTTCCAAACCATATCCAGCTGGAAAGTTTGATGGAGCTGCTGCAGATGCTTCCAAGTCCATGGTCACCTTAGTGCACAGCACATCCCCTCAGTTTCCAGAGCAAAGCTTTCTCTCTCCTTTTCAAATGCCAAAGGAATGTGTTGAGTTTGTTGCCTGTGCTTTCAATGTGTCAAAAATGGGGTGAGCGCCCTCGGGATGCTGTTGAACCTTGAGCAGCGTGGTGAGTTCTGGTCTTGAAGCTTGCAAAGAAACTTCTTTCCACTTCTAGTCCTACTTTCTGCCACTGGATGTCCAACTGGCCCAAGCTTGGTTGCTGGCATCAAAGAAAAAAGAGTTCCAGGAGGGCTGAGTTTCTCCTGGGACAGTCAGAGTCCTGCAGCTTCCTTCGGTGCTGCCCTGCAGGTGGCCATGGGCTGTTGGCTGTGGATCTGCTCTGTACTGTGCCATTGCTGGGGTGATTTTAGGTTGGTTTGGGGGTTGGGTGGGGTGTTTTTTTTGTTTTTCCTCAATACTGATTCTAAAATAAACAAAAATGAGAAATGACCCCAAAGGAACCTGCACCTGTGTGCCAGTGACCAGGCTCTGCAGCCCTGTGCTCAGAGGTGAGCGCTGGGAGTCAGGGCTGCAGTGTGCCCAGGGCTGGGAGATGCTGCTGCTGCTGCCTGAGGGTGTGCTGCAGGCAGCAGTGCAGGTAGCAATGCAGGCAGGGGATGCAGGCAGCAGCACAGCACTGGTATGGGCAGGGGATGCAGGCAGGGGTGCAGGCAGCAGCACAGCACTGGTATGGGCAAGGGTGCAGGCAGCAGCACAGCACTGGTATGGGCAAGGGTGCAGGCAGCAGCACAGCACTGGTATGGGCAGGGGATGCAGGCAGAAGTACAGCACTGGTATGGGCAAGGGTGCAGGCAGCAGCACAGCACTGGTATGGGCAGGGGATGCAGGCAGAAGTACAGCACTGGTATGGGCAGGGGATGCAGGCAGCAGCACAGCAGTGGTATGGGCAGGGGATGCAGGCAGGGGTACAGGCAGCAGCACAGCACTGGTATGGGCAGGGGATGCAGGCAGCAGCACAGCACTGGTATGGGCAGGGGATGCAGGCAGCAGCACAGCAGCAGTGCAAGCAGAGGCACAGGCAGGAGTGCAGGCAGCATCCTCCATCCCAGCACAGCCTCCTGCACCACCACTGGAGCCACGGCCCAAGCCCCAAGACTGAAGGCATCTCCCAGGCCTGGAGCAACCACCAACCCCTGTGCCACCTCCTGCCTCCCAGCCAGCCGCCCGTTCCCTCCAGCGTGGCCGGGGCAAGGAGCTTCTCTCTGCCGTCCCTCGGAGCATGGATGCTGTGGGGCATCAGGACACCTCCCAGGAGGCCAGCAGAGCTCTGTGCTTGGGGACTCCCAGATGCCTTGGATGGAGACAGCTGCGGCGCGAATGCCACCGGCGCTGGGGACCCAGGGCTGCTGTGGGCTCTCCCAGGAGCCGCGGTAGCTGCAGCTCAAGAGGGATCCCAGGTCCCTCTGAACCTCCCTCACAAGCACATCCAGCTTTTCTCTTCTCCCCTGGACACCCTCTGGGCTGCAGGATTGCTCTGGAAGGCACCCAACAGTGGCACTGAGGGTATCAGCTGGAGATGCTCCCAGGATGCCCCCCAAGAGCTCTGCCTCCAGGAAGGGGCAGTGCTCAAGGAGGATTCCCAGCCCTGTGGTCCAGGCACAAACTGTTCTGGAGCAGACACGTCCAAGCTGCCCTGGGCACGCAGGAGCTCTCAGTCCCACTCATGCTCATCATACCCCTTTGCTGGAGGCACTTTCAGCCTTGACTTTCCCTGCCTTCCCCTCTCCCTGCTCACCAGATTCATGTAGCTGTCCCCCACCCACTCATGGGCTCGTCACCATCCTTGACAGAGGCCAAACTGCCACCCGTTCCAAGCCAACCTTGAGGTAAGAACCCAGCAAACTCCACCCTGCTGCACGGGTAGCTGGGCTCTCCTGGTGCTGCTGGGGAACCCCAGCCCTCTCCCAGGCACACCCCAGCCTGGGCCAGAGCTTGTTGCTGCCAGAAAAGCAGCAGGGGGTTTGGCTCACCTGTGGGTCCCAGGCTGAGCAGCCTCCCTCTCTTGTCCCAGCACCAGAGGCCACTCCCAAGGGCTGGGAAGCAGGGTGGCACCATAGCAGATGTGGATGTTCCTTCCCCTTTGCAGCATCCCACAGCATTCCAGCTTGGGAGGAGCTCCTGGCTTGGTGGGGTGGTGTTGACTTGGAGCACATTGGTCTGGATGGATGTGGACTTCAGAAACCTTTTGGTCAGCTCAGGATCCCTCTGAGACTGGGGCAAGAGCCTGGTGGCCCCATCAGCTCCTTCCTGCATGTGCTGGGGCTGCAAGACCTGTGGAACCACTTCAGAAGGTCCTCTGCCAGCAAAGGGCTGTGCCTCTGCTCCACACCAGCTCCTCTCATCCCAGGAGGACTCTGCCATCCCTCGAGGTGGGCTCACGCTTCTGTTTCAGCCACTTCACCCTTTGCCTGCCAGAACTCTGCACCTGAAGCTGGTTCCTTCACCCTCTCTGTCCTTCCTCACTCCTGCCCCCAGATCTACCTCTTCTTCCTTCTCTGTGGGACTGTGCCAGCTCCAAGCATCACTGGCCCAAGACTGAAGGCAGAGACCCAGCTCCTGCTTGGGGACAGGCTGGGACACCTGTGTGCTGAGCACCACAAAGCCTCACTGGCTTGATGCCACATCCTGACTCTTCTCCTGGCTCTCCTCTCGTTGGGCCTTGAGCTCCAGCCCCGTTTGTATTCCCACCTCATCTCCTCTCAGCCATCCTTGGCTCTCTGCCCTCTGCTGCTTCCCCCAAGGCTAAAACCATCCCAATGGATCCCTCCTGCAGCAAGTGGAGTCTCCAAGCAGCCATGGAAGTCCTGTCCCACTGCTGGTGTTTGTGCTCATCTCCAGAGTCTCAATCCAGCTGCAGTTGTGATGTGATTCAACTGGACTGGCAGGAGAAGGGCAGGGAGGGCCTGGCTCTATCTGGCCATATTCTCTCCTGCTTGAGGTGTGAAGGTGCTGCTGGCTCTGCCCCAGCAGAGCACCTGCTGGGTGTTCTGTGCTGGTGGAGGCTCCTGGGTGCTTCTGTTGTATCTTTGGGGGTCTGGTTCCCCTCTGAGCTGAGGCACCATAACCCCCCCCCCAGCCAGAACAGACCTAACCTGGGCCATCCATAAAATGTCCTCTGGTGGAAGGGCTCTGCCCTCCCACAAGCAGGTTACCCTCTGTGATCCAGACACTAACTGCCTTTTCTTTCCTTCTTTTATTCTGGCTTGCAGCTGCCAAATTGTTCTGAGGAAATGAGACTGATCAGAGGTTGCAGGGGTGGGATTTTCTTTCCCCTCAGGTTCTCCACTGCTGTGTGTTTTCTGCACACCCCCTGGAGCAGCAGCACCACCCTCCAGCCCCCTAACCCTGTCGTGTGGTGGCAGAATCTAAACCCCTCAAGCTTAAAGCCAGAGGAGCTCCTGCAGCTGGTGGCTTTCTGCAAAGCTGTTTCCATTCTCAGGCTTCCTGCAGGCTGCCCTGTGCTGGCAGCCTCTCTTTGCAGTCAGGGGGGGTTGCACGCTGGGCAGCTGCTCTCTCAGTCTCTCTTGCAGCTGCCAGGAGAGGAAGGATTCTCAGCCTGGGACCACCACAACCCTTCCTGATGCTCTGTGCTCTCCATTCCTGTCCCCTTCCTCTCTGGTTGTGTGCTTGAAGGTGTCAAACTGGTGCTGTGGTGTTGTCTGAAGTGGTGGGGGTCCTTTCTGTTGCTGCTCTTGTCTGGGTCTGTGCCCCTTGTCTGCAGCAGCTGTAGAAACTAGGATGGAGATCTTCAGTGCTGGGCATGGTGCTTGGGGGACAAAGAGTTCTCCTGGGGGCTGGCAGAGCTGCCCTGGGTATTGCAGAGCTGGCCTGGGGGCTGGCAGAGCTGCCCTGGGCATTGCAGAGCTGCCCCAAGGGCTGGCAGAGCTGCCCCGGGGGCCGGCAGAGCTGCCCTGGGTATTGCAGAGCTGGCCTGGGGGCTGGCAGAGCTGCCCTGGGGAAGGCAGAGCTGCCCCGGGGGCTGGCAGAGCTGCCCTGGGGATGGCAGAGCTGCCCCGGGGGCCGGCAGAGCTGCCCTGGGGCCGGCAGAGCTGCCCTGGGGCTGGCAGAGCTGCCCCGGGGCCTGGCAGAGCTGCCCTGGGGCTGGCAGAGCTGCCCCGGGGAAGGCAGAGCTGCCCCGGGGGCTGGCAGAGCTGCCCCGGGGGCTGGCAGAGCTGCCCTGGGCATTGCAGAGCTGCCCCGGGGGCTGGCAGAGCTGCCCTGGGGATGGCAGAGCTGCCCCGGGGACTGGCAGAGCTGCCCTGGGCATTGCAGAGCTGCCCCGGGGGCTGGCAGAGCTGCCCCGGGGGCTGGCAGAGCTGCCCTGGGTATTGCAGAGCTGCCCCGGGGGCTGGCAGAGCTGCCCTGGGGAAGGCAGAGCTGCCCCGGGGGCTGGCAGAGCTGCCCTGGGTATTGCAGAGCTGCCCCGGGGGCCGGCAGAGCTGCCCTGGGGATGGCAGAGCTGCCCCGGGGGCTGGCAGAGCTGCCCTGGGGATGGCAGAGCTGCCCTGGGGCTGGCAGAGCTGCCCCGGGGGCCGGCAGAGCTGCCCTGGGGCTGGCAGAGCTGCCCTGGGGGGCACCAGAGCTCTCCCGGCCGTGCCCCCGCGGGCGCTGGCGGCGCCGGTTCCCCGGCCGGGGCTCGCCGCCGGTCCCCTCTTAACTCTCTGCTCTCCCCGCCAACAGAAGGACAAACGAGACACCTCCAACTTCGACAAGGAGTTCACCCGGCAGCCGGTGGAGCTGACCCCCACGGACAAACTCTTCATCATGAACTTGGACCAGAACGAGTTTGCAGGATTCTCCTACACCAACCCCGAGTTCGTCATTAACGTGTAGAGCGGCGCCGCCGGCCCCGCCGCGCCCTCCCGAGCTCCGCATCTCCTCTGTACATTACCGACAGTAGTCTTCCGGGGTTAGCAGTGCAGACACACATCCCCCACTGCTTCTGTAGGAGCCTGCCCACGTCTGTGTCACTCGCTAGCTTGGTTTCCCCTCGCTGGAGGTGTGGCTGGGGGGGGGGGGAGGGGGGTCCGGGGAAGAGGTGGTTGTGCTTCTAGGGCATCTTGCTTTGGTGGTGACTGGAACAGGCTGCCCAGGGATGGGGGTGAGGGCCTGGCCCTGGAGACTGAGGCTGTTCAGGCTGGAGAAGAGGAGGCTGAGAGGGGACCTGATCGGTGCCTGTAAATACCTGAGGGGTGGGTGTCAGGATGGAGGTGCCAGGCTCCTTTCAGTGGTGCCCAGTGATAGGGCAAGGAGCAGGGGGTACAAGCTGGAACCCAGGAGGTTCCTCCTCAGCACGAGGAGAAACTTCTTTGCTGTGAAAGGTGCAGAGCCCTGGAGCAGGCTGCCCAGAGAGGTTGTGGAGTCTTCTTCTCTGGAGACTCTCAGGACCCACCTGGATTCATTCCTGTGTGCCCTGCCCTGGGTGACCCTGCTTTGGCAGGGGGGTTGGATTGGATGATCACCTGAGGTCCCTTCCAACCCCTACCATTCCGTGATTGAAGATCAGACTCGATGTGGCCCTGGGCAGCCTGATCTAGCTGGAAGTGTCCCTGCTGGCTGCAGGGAGGTTGGACAGGGCGAGCTCGGAGGCTCCCTTCCAGCCCGATGCAATCTGTGACTCTGTGACCGGTAGAGGCTCTTTGAAACAGAAACCATCCCCAACTGCTGCAGTCCTTGGGACTCTGGGAGATGGGATGCTGAGATCCCCGTGACCCTCCCCTCCCCCCCCTCAACCCTCCCCCCTCCCCCCAGTCGTGTCTGTGGAATGCTAAAGCATGGTTGATATCTTAAAGCCTTGTGCCGAAGCTTGCACTGACTGTGAGCTTGTCTTAGAGGAGCCTTTTGTTCCAGACAACGGATACCTTTGGTCAGTGTGGAAAAGTCTGCTTATAGACATCTATTTTTCAATGCATTGTATATAGGACCCACCCTGGCTCCTTCCCCCACCCCTGCACGCCCACCCTTCACCCTTCACCCTTCCTACACTCGGCCAGCCCCCTACGCCCCCCCCCCCCCCATACCCCCACTCCAGACCAGTTCCACGCCACTTCTTGTAAATGGGAGCACCCCCTGTTTTTTTTCCTAAGGGAGAGCTGGGGGTTTTTTAACATCTGGAACAGTTTGCAGTTTTGATACACTCCCTCAGCACCCCCTGCCCCCCCCGCAGGCGCCGCTGGAAGCCAGCAGCTCGGGGAGGGGGAGCTTCCCCTTCTCCCAGAACACACCCAAGCCCCCTTTGTGGGCTGGGGTTTTACAATGCACCCACCCGGGAGCGTGGCCCTGCTGCACCGGGGCTGCCCTGAGGGCTATTTGTAAAAGCAACTTTTCTACTTCCCAACCCACCCCCACCCCCACCCCGCCTCTGCTCTTCTCTCAAAGCCTCCACACCCATCGGTTCCATGGGCAGCTCCAGTTACCTGGCTGCAGCCAGGGGCCCTGGGGCTCTTAAGTCAGGGATTCCAGGACCTTCCACATCACCTACCGGATTGTAAGGCAGAAGAGACAATTCCAGCAGCTGGGCTGGGCCGGGCTGGGCCACGGCAGTGCCCTGCGGGAGGGCTGGGGCTGGCAGGAGCGGGCAGGAGTGGGAGAGAGATGGAAGGGGCTGGCAGAAGTAGGGATGGGTAAGGGGCAGGCAGGAGTGGGAGAGAGATGGAAGGGGCTGGCAGAAGTAGGGATGGGTAAGGGGCAGGCAGGAGTGGGAGAGAGATGGAAGGGGCTGGCAGAAGTAGGGATGGGTAAGGGGCAGGCAGGAGTGGGAGAGAGATGGAAGGGGCTGGCAGAAGTAGGGATGGGTAAGGGGCAGGCAGGAGTGGGAGAGATAGAAGGAGCTGGCCGAAGTAGGCAGTGATGGGTAAGGGGCAGGCAGGAGTGGGAGAGAGATGGAGCTGGCAGAAGTAGGGATGGGTAAGGGGCAGGCAGGAGTGGGAGAGAGATGGAAGGAGCTGGCAGAAGTAGGGATGGGTAAGGGGCAGGCAGGAGTGGGAGAGATAGAAGGAGCTGGCAGAAGTAGGCAGTGATGGGTAAGGGGCAGGCAGGAGTGGGAGAGAGATGGAGCTGGCAGAAGTAGGGATGGGTAAGGGGCAGGCAGGAGTGGGAGAGAGATGGAAGGAGCTGGCAGAAGTAGGGATGGGTAAGGGGCAGGCAGGAGTGGGAGAGATAGAAGGAGCTGGCAGAAGTAGGCAGTGATGGGTAAGGGGCAGGCAGGAGTGGGAGAGAGATGGAAGGGGCTGGCAGAAGTAGGGATGGGTAAGGGGCAGGCAGGAGTGGGAGAGATAGAAGGAGCTGGCCGAAGTAGGCAGTGATGGGTAAGGGGCAGGCAGGAGTGGGAGAGAGATGGAGCTGGCAGAAGTAGGGATGGGTAAGGGGCAGGCAGGAGTGGGAGAGAGATGGAAGGGGCTGGCAGAAGTAGGGATGGGTAAGGGGCAGGCAGGAGTGGGAGAGATAGAAGGAGCTGGCAGAAGTAGGCAGTGATGGGTAAGGGGCAGGCAGGAGTGGGAGAGAGATGGAAGGGGCTGGCAGAAGTAGGGATGGGTAAGGGGCAGGCAGGAGTGGGAGAGAGATGGAAGGGGCTGGCAGAAGTAGGGATGAGTAAGGGGCAGGCAGGAGTGGGAGAGAGATGGAAGGAGCTGGCAGAAGTAGGGATGGGTAAGGGGCAGGCAGGAGTGGGAGAGAGATGGAGCTGGCAGAAGTAGGCAGGGATGGGTAAGGGGCAGGCAGGAGTGGGAGAGAGATGGAAGGAGCTGGCAGAAGTAGGCAGCAATGGGTAAGGGGCAGGCAGGAGTGGGAGAGAGATGGAAGGGGCTGGCAGAAGTAGGCAGTGATGGGTAAGGGGCAGGCAGGAGTGGGAGAGAGATGGAAGGAGCTGGCAGAAGTAGGGATGGGTAAGGGGCAGGCAGGAGCAGGCAAGAGTGGGAGCAAGATGGAAAGAGCTGGCAGAAGTAGGTAGGGATGGGTAAGGAGCAGGCAGAGATGGTCAGGAGCAGGCAGGGATGGGTAGGGTGAAGCAGGATCAGACAGAAGCAGGTGAGGGTAGGCAGGGATAGGTAGGAGCAGGCAGGGTCAGGCACAACCTGACAGGAGCAGGCAGGAGTGGGACATGTGGAGGGAACTGTCAGGAGCAGGCAGAGGTGGACAGGGGCTGGCAGGAGTAGATGGGATGGGCAAGGGCAGGCAGGAGCTGACAGGAGTGGGCAGAGTTGGGCAGGAGCAGGCAGCAGTGGGCAAGGAGATGGCAGAGGGAGGCAGGAGCAGGCAGGAGCTGTCAGCACCCAGGCTGAGCAGGGTGAGCCCCGAGTGGGCATCTCTGGGTTACCAGGGCCGTTGCCCCTCTCTCACACGGGTGTGGTGGGTTTGCAGATAACCCCCAGGGGATGCTCTGGCCCCCAGCAGTTCCCCTGTGAATAGGTTTGACTCCAGGGAAGGGGGCAGGGGGGTGGAAAGCTGTGAGTCAGGAGGACTCCTCGGGGGGCAGTCCTTCTTTCTAGGCCTTTTCTAAACGTCAGACTCTACCTTAGGAAATAGTTTTCTTCTCTTACTGATGCACTGAGGAGGGGAAAAAAAACCCAACCAAGGCTGCTAGAAGCTGCTGTGCCCCTTGGTGGGGAGCAGCTGGCTGGGCATCCTCTCCCAGTGGTTAAATGGGAGGTGGGCAGTGCCCCAGGCAGGCTGGGGATGGGAGCTGAGAGTGCCTGGCCCCGGGCACTGACCTGGCCTGGGGGAAACAAAACCAAACCCAGAAAAACTGCAAATTGTGCCAGATTGGGGAGGGGGGAGGGAGGGTCATGAGAGGCTCTGCCCCAGACAAAGCCCAGGGGAGGCTCCCTGGTGGGCTGGGTTCTGGGCAGGGCCCTCATAAGGCCAGCAGAGGTTTCAGAAGACATCTTCAGCATCCTCTGCAGACCACAGCTGCTGTTCAGAGCATGTACCCTACTGTGACCTCTGCCTCTGCTGCTGCACAGTTAGCATCCCCTCAGTGCTGAATGTCCTTCATTTCTCTGTCTCCTGAAGCTCTGAAGCTGCTCCCAGGGCCTGTCCAGGAGGATGCTGTCAGGTCTCTGGTGCCAAGCCTCCCCCACCCCCAGGGCTGTGGTGACATGGAGGGGCTGCTGGGGGGGGCAGGGGAGTGAGTTCTGTCTTTTCTGTCTGGGATTTGTGTGTGTGTGTGTGTGTTGGGCTGACAACACCTCTGCATGGAGAGGAGATGCTGCACTGCTCTCTGAGCTGGGACACCTGGGGTGGGCCCATGGAGAAGCCAGGCTGGCACATAGCCAGGCTCAGCTGTGCCACCTGGGCAATCTCCATGGCATCCTTGGGAGCTGCAGGGTTGAGATCTGTGCTCCAGGGGAAGATCCAGCTCTGTAGGGTGAGGATCCATGCTCCAGGGGAAGATCTAGCTCTGCAGGGTTGGGATCCATGCTCCAGGGGAAGATCCAGCTCTGCAGGGTGAGGATCCATGCTCCAGGGGAAGATCCAGCTCTGCAGGGTGGGGATCCATGCTCCAGGGGAAGATCCAGCTCTGCAGGGTGAGGATCCATGCTCCAGGGGAAGATCCAGCTCTGCAGGGTTGGGATCCATGCTCCAGGGGAAGATCCAGCTCTGCAGGGTGAGGATCCATGCTCCAGGGGAAGATCCAGCTCTGCAGGGTGAGGATCCATGCTCCAGGGGAAGATCCAGCTCTGCAGGGTTAGGATCCATGCTCCAGGGGAAGATCCAGCTCTGCAGGGTTGGGATCCATGCTCCAGGGGAAGATCCAGCTCTGCAGGGTGAGGATCCATGCTCCAGGGGAAGATCCAGCTCTGCAGGGTTGGGATCCATGCTCCAGGGGAAGATCCAGCTCTGCAGGGTGAGGATCCATGCTCCAGGGGAAGATCCAGCTCTGCAGGGTTGGGATCCATGCTCCAGGGGAAGATCCAGCTCTGCAGGGTTGGGATCCATGCTCCAGGGGTAGATCCAGCTCTGCAGGGTGAGGATCCATGCTCCAGGGGAAGATCCAGCTCTGCAGTGTTGGGATCCATGCTCCAGGGGTAGATCCAGCTCTGCAGGGTTAGGATCCATGCTCCAGGGGAAGATCCAGCTCTGCAGGGTGAGGATCCATGCTCCAGGGGAAGATCCAGCTCTGCAGGGTGAGGATCCATGCTCCAGGGGAAGATCCAGCTCTGCAGGGTGAGGATCCATGCTCCAGGGGAAGATCCAGCTCCTAGCAGAGACCACTCCTAGCAGGGCACACTCTGACCACGTCTGATGTTCTTTATCCTGCTCCACTCTTGCCAAAGCCCTCTCTGAGGGCTGGTTTCCAGGGGCCCTGTTCCTTGTGGAGGAGCAGGGAAGGGGCTGTGGCTGCCCTGCCAGGCGCTGGGATCGCTCCAGCTCCAGGGGAGGGCTGAGCAGCAGTGGCTGACTCATGTTTGCTGTAATTTGATGATTTAATCTTCACTCTGGGGTGGGGAAAGCAGCTCTTCAGGAAGCTGCTGAGAGCTGGCAGGCTCCAGGAGAGCTCTGTTAGTCAGTCCCCAGGTGCTCTGCTAGACCCCAGATGGCAGTACCTGGGCCGGCGCTGCGGGGACAAGGGGACAGGGGGAGCCAGCAGCAGTGGGGCAGCAGAAGGAGGCTGGTGGGGTGCCTGCGGGGGGCACCCTGGCTGCTTGCTGCACACTGGAGTGGGGTTTGGCTGAACATCTGGTATCCCACACTGAGCAGTGGGGCCCGGGGGGGGGGGGGGGGGGGGCAGAAGGGACCCACAGCCCTGCACCCCCCAGATGAGGGCAAAGCAGGGACCAAAGAAGCAGGACACACAGTCAGCCCAGTCCTGGCTCTGAAAGCTGCAGGTAAGTGGGGTTCAGGCCCCTCAGGTGGTTCCCCATGGGGCAGGATGGGTTAGACAGTGTCTCTCACCCTGGGGCTGTGGTCACTGCTGCTCGTTGGCTGCAGTGGGCAGCAGAACCTGCACCCAGCCCCAGTACCGGCTCTGCAAAGCTGACCACAGGCTGTGTGAAGGTGACACAGGGCAGGGCTGAGGCTCCTGGAGGTGGAGAATTAACCTCTTGCATTTACCCACTGGCTGAGGATTTCTATCCCAGCGCTGGTGCTTGGGACCATGCCAGGATTCCGTGGTGCAGGAGCAGATTCCCATTCCTCTCAGGAGATGTCAGGGCTGCAAACCCTCCCTGGCCATGCTGGAGACTTTCACTTGGACTTTTGCCAAAGAAAAGGAGAGAGGACCGTGGCTGTTTGTGCTCTTGGTCTGAACTGCAGCCCAGCTTGAGTGTGGGGAGGCTGCTGGAGAGCTTGCATGGCACATGGGGATGGTGGAAGAGCAAAGGGGATGGAGGAGAGCCTGAGTAAGGTCCTGCCTGCAGCCAGGGACACAGCCAGAGCTGGCTGCTTGGGCTCAGCCTGAGGACTTGCCCAGTCCTGGTGATGTGCAGGTTCTGTGGGGCCATGGATGGGTGAGGGGTGGTCAGAAACCCTGATCCACCTCAGCTCTGCTCCCTGCAGCTGCTGCTTGGGGCAGAGCTGGTCCTGACCCAGCAGCTCAGGGTCGGTGTGTGCCAGGGCTCTCAGCCCTGCTGTAGCTGTTCTCCAGCCAGTGGGTGCCAGGGGATGGCCCCAGTGCAATGCCATTTGTGCATGGCACAGGGAACCTGCTGCTACTGCCCTTATCTCCTCTGGCTGACATCAGAGCAGCCCTCTCTTGATCAGAGAGCCCTCACCAGAGGAGCTGGTTGGTGATCCAACCGAGTCATCAACTTCACCCATGTAATTAATGCAGGGCTGCCCAGGGGCCAACCCAGGTGGGTGGTCTCAGAGATGGGGAGATGAGTGCCCTGGGCAGCAGGTAGGCTCTGGGGGTTGTGAGCTCTGAAATGAGTGAAGAGCCAGGGTGGTTTCCAGCACAGAGAGCCAGGCTCCAGCTCTTCTGGCTTACAGCAGGAGGGTGGAATGGGCTCACAGGAGAAGCGCTGCAGCTCCTCTGCTTTTGCAGGAGCACCCAGCCTGCAACAGCAGAAGCCAGCAACCAACCAGCATCTTGCCCCATGCATGGAAGTGTCCTCTGAGCTCTTGGCTTCTGATCCCCCCCTTCACAGTGGCAGTTAAAGCAAGGAAACAAAAACCAGATGCTGTCTGTTGCTGGGTTTGTGTTTGTGACTTCGATTTCACCTGCGAGTATCTCGATGACTTTTCTACGTCCTAGACTCCCTGCTGTGTGTTGTCAAAAGAGTCTCATCCAGACCTCCTTTTAGCTGGGCATATACTCTGGATTCTATTTGCTGCATGTGTGAAAAAACAAAAACAAAAGAAGAGAACAGCCCCACCAACCACCCCAACTGAAAATAAAAGCTATAATTTTAAAGAAGTCCTGAGAGCTTCTCTTCCTTCCCCCCCTGGGGGGGCTGGGAGTGCCAGTGGGCAATCAGCTGCTGGCTCTGGCTCTTGGCCACCCAAAGGGGAGCTGCCAAGCTCTGGTCACAGCAGCACAGGCTGAGGTGTTGGGAGATGCTCTGTTAAAGGTGGGTGGAGGGTGGGGGGTGTTCTGTGCAGCTGGAGGGCTCTGGGAAACGGAGCCGTGCCTGGGCTTGAAGGTAGGTAGAGGCCATGGGAGGGGAAGGGAAGATGTGGGCTGTGTGTGTTAATTAGGATGAGTTAATTAACACTGTTGCAGGTGCTTTCCCCACCGCTGATTCCCAGTGGCTCAAAGAGGGGAGTCGGCTGCAGAGGGCTTGGGTGCTGGGCAGACCCTCTGTGGGTGCTTTGATTTGCCCAGCAGTGAGGGCTTGGGGAGGCTGGGTGTCTGCAGCTCCCCCAGCATCTGCCTGTGATCCTGAGGGGCTGGGGAGGCTCTCCTGGCCAAGCACACTGTGAGGAGACCTGCTGCTGCTGCTCACAGGAAGGGCTGCGCTGAGGAGATCAGCTTGGCCATGTAGTGTCCATGTGAGGCTGGTGAGTGTTCTAGGGTGGGCTTGGCCTGCATCCCTTGGGGGCTTCAGCTGAGCCTTCAGCAGCATGTCCTCAACTTACAGAGTCATAGGGCAACGGGGTTGTAAGGCACCTCTAGAAATCACCTAGTCCAACTCCCCTGCTCAAGCAGGGGCACCCACAGCAGCTTGCCCAGGATCAGGTGGGGTTGGACTCCACAGCCTTTCTGGGCAGCCTGCTCTAGCAGCCTCACACCAAAGAAGTTTCTCCTCCTCTTCACATGGAATCCCCTGGGTTCCAGTTTGTGTCCCTGAGAAGAGCCCAGTCTCATCCTCGTGGCTTCCACACTTTAGATATTTATCTCTCCCACCTGGTGGTGGTCACCAGGGACTACCCTGGAGCAGGGAGAGACAGGGTGGATGGTCACCAGGGCTATGCCAGGAAGGTCTCCAGTGACCCTGGAGCAGGGAGAGGCAGGGTGGATGGTCAGCAGGGCTATGCCAGGAAGGGCTCCAGTGACCCTGGAGCAGGGAGAGACAGGGTGGATGGTCAGCAGGGCTATGCCAGGAAGGGCTCCAGTGACCCTGGAGCAGGGAGAGACAGGGTGGATGGTCAGCAGGGCTATGTCAGGAAGGGCTCCAGTGACCCTGGAGCAGGGAGAGACAGGGTGGATGGTCAGCAGGGCTATGTCAGGAAGGGCTCCAGTGACCCTGGAGCAGGGAGAGGCAGGGTGGATGGTCAGCAGAAGGTCTCCATTGCCCTAGTGCAGGGTTTTGGAGGGGGGGGGTCTGGTCCACCCCTTCCCCAGCTTCCCTGCCCTGCTGGTTTCCAGTGCCTGGGAAATGCTTCCCAGCTGTGTCCTGGCTTCTGTAAGTGAAACGTTTGGGTTTGTGACACTTCCCTTAATTACGGGAGCTTAATGACAAAGCCATTGTGACAAATGACTCAGCTTTTGATAGTGAAGTTAATTAATTCTGAAGCTGGAGTGGCTGCAAAAACCTGGTGAGGAGGCCGGCGGTGTGACAGGGGCGGCAGAACCCGGCCCCCTCCACCAGCCCAGGTGAAACCCTTCCCAGCAGGGAGAGGATGATCCACGTGGAGTGGGGAGAAGAAAGGCCAGCGCTTGCCTCCCGAGCCAGCCCTCCATCCATCAAAGGCACCAGCAGGAACGGAGCCTCGTTAATGTTGGAGTGAGTGACCAGCAGCAGCTCTGCGCTGGGCTCTGACCTTCAAGAGCTGTCTCCCTGAAGCCATCTTTCATCTCTTTCATTTGCATTACAATCCTGTTTGCCTCATTATTCCTTCTCCACCTCTCCTTCAAAGAGCTGAAATCAAATCAATTAAATTGCAGTGGGTGGGAGCAGCAGCAAACCTTTTGTGGTGGCTCAGCAGGGTCCAGCTGGACCCGGGCTACAAAATTCCTTCTAATCTCCTGCTGTTTGATCTTTTATTGCTTGTGTGGCACCAGTGCCTGGCAGAACCCCTTTGAGAGTCTTCTCCCTCCCCACCCATCCTCTCCAGCCATGCTCCATGCAGGGTCTGGTATGACCTTGGGGAAGAGATTCCTTTGGCTTCCCTCTTGCAGCTTGGGTTCGGGATTGGGATGTTCCCATCCGGGCTGTTGGATGAGGAGCTGCTGAACCACACTGAGCATCCTCAGAGCAGCTGGGGGAACCCTGCAGCACTGATGTGATGTTTGCCGTCCCCATCACCCCCATCCCTCTCCTGGGCTTGTTTTGTCTGCTCAGGGTATTGGAAGAGAGGGGACAAAAGCAGATGTAATGGTAGCCGTGCCAAGGGTGTGCAGCTGGGGTGTGTGGAAGAACTCTGGGCAAAGCACGGTGGACTTGAGGAGATAAGGAATAAGTTCTTTACAGAGAGGGTGGTTGAAGCACTGGAAGGGGTTGCCCAGAGAAGCTGTGGAGGTCCCAAGCCTGGAAGTGTCCAAAGCCAGGTTGGATGGGGCCTTGAGCAACTTGGTCTACTGGGAGGTGTCCCTGCCCGTGGCAGGAGGGTTGGAACTGGATGATCTTTCAGGTCCCTTCCAACCCAAACCTTTCTGAGTCAAGGTGGCTGCTGTGTCTTCACCCAGGGCTCTGTGTGCTGCTCTCCAGCTCCTGCATGGCCACCCCTACACGACCACCGCTGCACTCCCTCTGCATCTTCCCCAGTGAAGAGGCTCATGCAGGCTGCATTTCTGTTTCCATCTCCTGCTATTTTCGTTGCTACTAAACTGTCAAAGTCCAGCTGGGAGCTGCGGAGCTGGGAGGCAGCCGCAGCAGCTCGCTCCGAGGGAGCCTGCTCGTGCCTCACACGCTGGGGCTGGGGGCAGGCATGGCTTTGCTCCCCCCTGACACATCCTGGGGGACCTCCCTGGACTCTTCACCACCTCACGTTAAGGCCACAGCCACCGGGGTCCTATCGGAGCCAGCAGACCGCAAGCCAGGCGTGTGCAGATCTCAATAATCCCCGGCAGGAGCGGGGAGGGATGAACACAGGAGCCAAAGGCTCCGGAGCGCTGATCCCCTGGCAGCCCCCAGGAGCAGGGAAATGAAGACCAGGCAAGGCTGGGGCTCAGCATCTCGCTGCATTGCTAATGACCTCCCCTTTCCGTGTTTCAGAGCTGCTCTTCCTTCAAGGAAAAACCTAATCCAGCTAGGGATTATTTCTGACTGCTTACTTTCTGTCACTTTGCCAATTTAAATGCAGCAAAGCTTTCAGCACTGGATTTGGAAGGACAAAGCCTAACAGATCTCGGTTTAGGACGTTTCTGCCTGCAAGGACGGGGGGATTGCTTTGCACAGGTTGTACAATCCCTGCAGCCTGAGCTGATTTCTTTTGTTTCTTTCTACTTTGCAGAGTTCAGAAGGGTCCAGGTCCAGGTAGGTGATGACGAAGGTGGTGAACGGCAAGAGGTGATGGAACTAAAGGGGCACAGGCTGCACAGGGTAAGGTGCTGGGTTGGGGTGGCCAGAGCATGCTGAGCTGAGCCCCAGATTCCTGCTGGCCACAAATCTGAGTGACCCTCCTGCATGTCCTCTGGGGAGGCTGCTTTAGGCAGAGCTCCAGGCTCACTCCTGGGACCGATTTCTCCATGCAATGAGTGGTGAGAGGAGTGCAGGGCTCGGTGAGGGGTGTCCTTGGCACCAGCCCTGGCAAGGGCCAACGGGCTCCAAAGTGGACTTTGCTTCTGTTTGAGCCTGCTCTATGCAAAGCCTGGGAAACGGAACATGTGCTCTCTGCACACACCTACACACGCCGAGCTAAAATAACACAATGGAGGCTGCAGCATCCCCCACTCGGGATGCAATTTGCAGCCCCTCGCCCGTGGGTGTGAGATATCTTTGCTGCCTCTGCGCAGGGTGGGGGCCGGGCAGGGTGCTGGCGTCAGGCTCTGCCCCACACGCTGCGGGAGCCGGGTGACAGGCGGTGGGCAGGGTGGGGGTGGCAGGACAAGGGAGAGAAATGCCAGGGCTGAGGCGGGGAGAACCTTCGTGGTGCGCTCAGGAAGAGCCTCCTAGTGTGGGGGCTTGTCTTGGCGTCCAGCTGGGGACACCACCGTGTGGCCTGCGTCAGCTGTGTGCTGCTTCTGAAGCCAGTCACAAAAAACAGGCAACCAGAACCCCTCCTCTAAATGAACCCACAGGAACAAGCCCTGTGATTCAGCCTGGGGGAATGGTTCTGAGTGCAATCCCTGAGTCTCCATCCTCACCCTCAGAATCCCCAAATCCCAGCATGGTGAGGGTTGAAAGGGACCTTTGGAGATCACCCAGTTCAAACCTCCCTGCTCAAGCAGTGCACCCACAGCAGCTTGCCCAGGATCACCAGGGTTGGCAGCTCTCCAGACAAGGAGACTTCACAACCTCTCTGGGCAGCCTGCTCCAGGGCTCCAGCACCCTCACACCAAAAAAGTTTCTCCTCCTGTTCACATGGAACCTCCTGGGTTCCAGTTTGTGCCGCTTGGCCTGTCACTGGATACGACTACAAAGAGAGAGGGATCAAGAGGATGGGACCAGACCTTCTGGTCTTGCTGAGCATTGAGAAGATTCCCTTCCAGGCTGCTCTTCTCCAGGCTAGACAGCCCCAGATCTCTGAGCCTTTCCACCTCACAGAGGTGCTCCAGGCTCCTCAGCATCGTAAGGTGCTGTTGATCCCCATTACCTGAGCACCACAGCTCTCCAGGTGGGAGAAGCAGGAGCTGGTCCTGTTCACCCTGGACAGCTCCCTTTGTTCCAGCCCGGGCACGGAGCAGGGAAAGGGCTCATAATGGAGATGGAGAACAAGCTGGGGGTGACCACAACTGTACCCCCGGAGGGGGGGGGGTGGGGGTGGGGTGGTGGTCTTGTGTGGTGGGGGGAACTGGGGAAGAGATTTCAGACCCATCAATAACCGCGGTGTTGCAATCAGCGTGCCCTGCCTAGCGAGTGTGCTCCAAGGGGATGGTTTCAGGGCGAGGAGGCTGCTGGATTTTCACACTCAGTGTCTCGGCACCTGAGGTTTTGGTGTCCCTCAGAATTCCCTGTTTGCAGCTCAGGATGCAGCGTGTGTCCGTGTGGAAGCTTCCACAGCCCAGGCTCAGCGCCGTGGCCCTTCAAACGCCGTTAATTGCAGAGGTGGGTATGTGATGGGGTTTGCTGGAAAGGTCGCATGAGTCAGAAGCTCAAACGAGCGGCTGCGGAAACGTTCGAGAGAGCAGAGTGTGAGGGGCTGCACTGGTTTAACTGGGGGCAGACACAGAGGAGGGTGATGGGAGACCAGCCCGAGGCTCAGCGGCTCTCTGCTGGGCTGGGGCTGTGACCGCACTGGGAGAGGGAATAAAAACGGGGCAGGCAGGGCTGAGCCCCCTCCCCATCACCGGGAGCCCTGGACTGGAACGGATCGTGCAGGGGAGTCCTGGGGGCCCCGCACCCCGGGGAGGGATCTCCCGTAGAGGTCCTTGTCCCGGTCCCAGTACCCAGGAGTGGGGTCTCCCGCCCTGTCTCTATCTGCCGGGGCAATTCTGGTCTCATTCCTCATCCTTGCTCGGTCCCGGTCCTCGCCTCGGAGCAGTCCCCGCCCGGTTCCGGCACCCTGGCTTAGGGTCCCTCTCGTGTTCCCCGTTCCTCGGCGCAGACCCGATCCCCGTTCTCGACCGGTGCATGTCTCTGACCGGCCCTGGCACAAGTGGGTTGGGCTTGTTCCCGGTCCCTGTCCCTCATCCGGGATATCCCCTACCTGTCCTGGTCCCCGTGTTTCCCCCTCCCCATCCCGGTCCCGGTGTGCCCCCCACGCTTCCCCCCTCCCCATCCCGGTACCCACCCCCGGGCGTTTCCCCACCACTGTCCGGGCGGGGGGCGGTTTCCCATTGCTGCAGCCTCCCCAAACCGGAGGCTCCCCGCCCTCCGCTGCCCCCCGCCCCCGCCGCCCCCCGCCGCTGCCTTGGCCGGGCGGCGCGGGGGAGGCGCCGGGAGAGGCTCCGCGCTCCCGCTGCGGGCACACGGCGGAGCCGCTCCGCGCTCCCGCTGCCGCCGGTTGGGCCATGCCGGGCGGGCACCGGGGGGCTCGGCGGCCCCGAGCTCCGCCGCCGCCGCGGGGAGCGGGCTGTCCGCGGGCCGCAGGGGCATGAGGAGCCGAGCGCGGAAGGCGGCGGCGGGCGGCGGCGCCGGGCCCTTCCCCTGCGAGCCGCCGTCCGTAGGATGAAGCAGCATGAGGATGTGTGACAGAGGCGTCCAGATGCTCATCACCACGGTGGGAGCCTTCGCAGCCTTCAGCCTGATGACCATCGCCGTGGGCACCGACTACTGGCTCTACTCGCGCGGCGTGTGCAGGACTAAGTCCCTGAGCGACAACGACACGAGCCGCAAGAACGAGGAGGTGATGACCCACTCGGGGCTCTGGAGGACGTGCTGCCTGGAAGGTACCGAACCATCCCCTCTCCGGACCCCAGCTTAAAACTTCAGGGTGGGGCAGGACCATCCCGGACCCCCCCCACGCCCCGCAGCCGAGACCCCGGCCCCGCGGAGCGTCCTCCTCCACCTCCCTGACCCCCACCCCCCGCCCCACGCATACCCCCGGCTGCCTCCTCCCGGGCATGGACAAAGCCATTTGCTGCTGGGGGACCCCCACGGGTGGCTCCGACATGCAGGACTCGGGGGATGGGTGGGGCAGGGCCCGGGGTGCTGGGTACCCTCCCCCATGCCCGGGCACCGGCCGCGCTGGGCATCCCCCTTACCGCGGCAGCACCAGGCAGCCGGGAGCGGCAGGCAGAGAGGCTACAGGTCCCTCTCCCGGCCCCGAGAGCTGGTTAAGTGCTTTCAGCTGCCCCCCAGCCCCTGCCCCTCCCCGGGGCTCTACGGGCACCGTGTCCCTGTCACGGCAGACCCGTGCCACCCACGTTCCTGTTGCTGAGCCCCTCACTAATGCAGGGTCTACTGCTGCCCACCGCATCCTCAGCAGCTGTGCCCCAGGACCTGCCACGGCTGTCCCACGGCTGGGCTCGGTCCTGCATAGCTACCCCACGGCTGGGCTTGGTCCTGCATGGCTGCCCTACAGCCCCTCTGCCCCACCACAGCTGCCCACAGCCCAGCTCCTGCTTGCTGCTTTGCCCCATTGCCTTCCTTCAGCAGCAGTGCTTGGCTGGAGAGGCCGTGGCAGCTGCTGCCCTCCTGCAGCACAGGCCATACTTTGGGGACAATTTGTGACCCAGAGCTCCCGGCTGAGGCTGATACCAGCACCAACAGGCTGTGCTCAGCCACGAGTGTGAACGGAGCCAGGTGCTGGCACCTGCGCAGCAAGAAATGGCTGATGGAACCACGCTGGGCCATAACTTTGAAAATTGGCATCAGCAGCTGGTGTCCTGTGTGCTTGGGGAGGGTCCTGCCCCACTCTCCTTGGGGCTCTGGGGGTGCCAGGCTCCCCCAGCCCACGATTGGTGCCTGCAATGGTGGGGACAAGCGATGCGCAGCGGCCGGGCTGTGCCCTCCACGTTGGAAAGTTCTGGGTGAGTCACGGCCAGGGATGCAGAAATACCCTGCCTGTGCCTGGTGCTCGGCTCCTACGCTGGATGAAGTCAGTCAGAGCTTTCTTATTGATTCAAGGAGGGTTTGGATCATGTTCTAATTCCCTAATAAATAATTGGAGATAATATGTCTCCTCTCTTGGGCTGAGGGGAGCCAAGGAGGGCAGCAGCCAGGGCTGTGAGGGATGGCAGTGCTGGGGGTGGGTTTTCAGAGGGTGTTTAATGCTTCCCTCGCCACAACAAATCATGGTTTTGGAAGGAGCTGGCAGGCCCCTGCTCTCCTGGTCATGGCAAGCTAAGGAAAGGGTCTAAATGGTGCCAGGGCAGAGCTGGGAGCTGACTCACAGCCCACCACTCTTTGCCTGGGCATGGGAGTGGGGGCAGTGGAGCACATGCTCACCATGGAGTCATCTCTCCACACTTGTGATCCCCACTCCCTGGTCACAGAACATTGTCCTGCTGGTTGTGACCGTGGCACAATCAAGGCCTCACGCTGGGCACAGCTTCATCATCCCTTGGGGGTGAGAATGTGGTGGGCAATGGGGGCTGTGAGGGGGCAGATGGCACTGAGCTGGAAGCTGGGTGAGGCTCGCAGGGTGAGCAAGATGAAGCTGCTGAGGCGGACGTGGTGGGGCCGCTCACCACCCTCCTGGGTTGTGCTGGAGAAAGGAGCTGGTGTCTCACAGGCTGGTGACTGATGTGATGCTAGGGAGGGAGAACCCCCCCCAGACTGAGCTGTGCCATGCTCACACAGGGTCTAGGTAGAGGAAGGACCATGCTGCAGCAGGGCTGAGGACCCCCAAGCTGAGGATCTGTGGCTGCTCTGACCAAGCTCCCGCACCCAGCAGCAGGTCCTGTCCGAGTCCCACTGGTCTCGCTGAGCCCCTGATTTCTGTACCTGGCTTGACAAATGGGCAAGGCTTGCACTTCATGACCTGTGCTAGATGTGTTCTTGGTCAGTGCAGGTGGTGCACTGATGGTGGAGAAGATGCTTTTAGCTTCTGTGGTGCAGGAGATGCTCTCAGCACCAGGCAGTGTTCTCTGCCCATCAGGAAGCCATTCGGCCGTGACCTTTCTGCTGCTAATAGGGGTTTGAGGTGTGTTGGGGTGAAGGTTTGAGGACAGAGGGGTGAAGTGCTGAGCTCTGGGGGCAGGTGGCTGGGGGCACCAATGGGGGCATGCTCCATGAGAGCTGCTTTCACTCCGTGTCAGTCCCTGGCGCCTGCGTGGGAGCCGCGAGCACCACGTGAGCCTGTGAAGCCCACAGGAGACAGTGGATAAATCTTGAATGAAGCTGCTGCAGACCTGTGTGGAGACACCCACAGTGCACAGCACAACTCGGGGCTTGACTCAGTACCTGGAGCCCAGGCTGCTGTGCTGGGGTAGCCTCTCTTTCTAATGGCAGCATTTGAATCCTGGTTATCACCTTTTGCAGCATGTGTGTAGCAAGTAGGTGTCTCCTTGTCCCCTCAGCTCGTGGGGGAGACCTTATTACCATCCACCAGTACATAAAGGGTGGCTACCAGGATAATGGAGACTCCCTTTCAACAAGGAGTCCCACGGAAAAGGCAAGGGGTGATGGGGACAAGTTACTGCTGGGGAGATTCCCGTTGGGCTCCAGGGGAAAGTGTTTCCCCATGAGAACAGTTGGGCACTGGAATCATCTCCCAAGGGAAGCATTGACAGGTTGAAGACTCAGTTTGACAGGGTGCTGGGCCAGCTCATTTCAGCTCCATCATCACCTAGAAAGGTTGGGCCAGGTGATCCTTGGGGTCCCTTCCAACCTGGCACTCTGTGATTCCGTGAGCAGCGGTTGCCACCGTGTCCCCCCCATGGCTGTTTCTCGTCGGGGCTTTTCCTCTGTGTCTTCAGGCACAGCCCTTCAGGGAGAGAGCTGGAGCTGAGCAATAGTTGCTCAGGCTTGTGTTGTTTTAGGAAAGTGGAAGAACTTTAGTTTTCATCAAACTTAATTAAATTCAGCCTCATTAAGAGCAGGGAGCTTCCTTGTCCTCCCTGCTGTGTGGTATAGATTGGGACTGGCTCCACGGCATCATGTGGAGCTGAAACAGGCAGAAGGAGCGGGAGGAGCAGGCCAAAGCTGCTCAAAATACCATATTTTAAGATGTTGTGGTATTTTTCCTTTCCTCCTTCCTTTCCCTCAGCAGAATAAAGTCCTCCACCATTTCTGGAGGACTGTGAGTGCTGCTCTGCCTGCCTCCCTCGCAGGGGATGCACAGTGTCCTGCCGTCCTGCCATCCCTTGGGGCCATCCTCAGCTGGGGTGGGACATGGAGTGGTTTGTAGGGGACCTGAGGGCTCCCAGAGCTATTCCTCAGCCAAGCTGTCCTGCTTGGACCTGTCCTAGTGCTCCCACTCCACTGTCCCCCACAGCAGCAGCATTTCAGCCTTCACTGAGCCAGCAGCTCCTCCCTGCCAAAGCTGCAGAACTTTGCTTGGGGGTTGATCTTTAGGGGAAGAATGCTGTCTGGATTCAACCATAATATTGTGGATATCATCAGCTGAGTCCTACAGCCCCAGGATCCTGCTGAGCCATTCCCACACCTGACCTACAACTCCTGCTTGGCCCCTGGTGTGTCTTACACAGATGGTCAGTCCTGGGGACTTCTGGTGGGGGTCATGTCCCTAGGCTTGTTGTGGCACTGGGAGAAGGAGTGAACTCCTCAAACTTCCCTTGAACAGAAGAGATGATTTCTGGTGCTGCAGCCTCCCATAGCTACCCAGCTGGTGTCTTGATGCCTGCCTGTTGTCAGCCTGTTGATACTCGTGGGTCACTTTAGCCCTCTCAGCTACAGCCCCTCATGGGGACCTCCTTCTGTGCCACTGAGCATCAGGGAATCACCTCCCACACCCACACTGGCACTTGCTTTCCTAGCTCCTGACTGGAGCTTGGACTTGGATGTCTCAAAAGGGCCATCACTGAACAAATCCAAGCTGCCCCAACCCCCCCCCCCCACCCCATCTCCATCACTCCACTCTGGTCTCTGCTGTTTGCCTCTCCTGCCCACAATTCTTTCATCTTTTCTTTAACACTCTCCCTAAAGACTTGTTGTAGCTCAGTGCTGTTCCAGGAGCAGCTGATCCTGTGCAGGAATACCCCACTGGATGGCCACGTTCAGCCTCTGCTCTCCCTCCCAGTCCTGCTAATAAAGCCCTGTAGGTTCTGCATAACCTGGTCTTTAGCTTCTTCAGCAGAGCAAAGTCAAATACCCACTGGAAGTCTCCATCTACTCTCTTACTGATTTCCTTCATCAGCTGAATTTGCAACCATACCCAGAAAAATTGATGAGGTTAGGTTGGGTAAATCTATATTTCATGAGGCTGTTTGACATTTATTCTGTCCCTTGGTTCCTCTCCCACCACTGCCCACCTCAGCTGACCAACAGGCCATGTTTGGGGTCATAGAATCCTAGAGCAGTTTGGGCTGGAAGAGACCTTAAAGCTCATCCAGTTCCAACCCCCTTCCAGGGGCAAGGACACCTCTCACCAGCCCAGCTTGCTCAAGGCCTCATCCAACCTGAACTTGGACACCTGCAGGGAGGGGGCATCCATGCCCCCCTGGACAACCTGTCCCAGTGTCTCCCCACCCTCACTGTTAAGAATTTCTTCCTAATCTCCAGTCTAAATCTGCCCTCTTCCAGCTCAAAGCCATTGCCCCTCATCCTGTCACTGCAAGCCCTTGTCAAAAGTCAGTGGATATCAGCATCACTCATGGTGCTGACCCAGCTTCTCCTGCCTTCTAGGAATGCAAAGAACGCCAGGGTTTATTAAAATCCATTTTAGATCTTCAGCAAAACCCTCAGCATTTGCTCCAAAGACTCCTGGGAGAAGCTCTCTAGTCTGACCAGGTTCTTGTTTACACTTAATGGTGGCTGTTTGGCATCCTCCCCATCTCCTGACAGGATGCAGGAGCCTATTTGTCTGCAGGTAGAGAGCAGGATGAATAAATAATTGTGTGTCACTTCTGCCTCCTGACTGACAGCTGCATTGCCATGAAGCCTCCTGCTCTGGAGACTTTTGAGACCCATCTGGATGCAGTTCTGTGTGACCTGCCCTAGGTGATCCTGCTCTGGCAGGGAGGTTGAACTCAGCCATCTCTGGAGGTCCCTTCCAATGCCTGCCATTCTGTGATTCTAGCAATCCATGATCTGGAAGTGGTTTACACCAGTGGTGAAGCTTCTTTCTTCTGCCTAAAGACTAAAGAATTCCTCCTTGTTTTGCTTAAACCTTTTGGTTGCAAGAATAGAATAGAATAGACCAGGTTGGAAGAGACCCTTGAGATCATCAAGTCCAACCTATCACCCAACACTATCTAATCAACTAAACCATGGCACCAAGTGCCTCATCCAGTCTCTTCCTAAACACCTCCAGGGATGGGGACTCCACCACCTCCCTGGCAGCACAGTCCAATGGCCAATCTCTCTCTATCTATGAAGAATTTCTTCCTAGCATCCAGCCTAAACCTCCCCTGGCACAGTTTGAGACTGTGTCTTTTTGTTCTGGTGCTGCTTGCCTGGGAGAAGAGATCAACCCCCTCCTGGCTACAACCTCCCTTCAGGTAGTTGTAGAGAGCAAGAAGGTCTCCCCTGAGCCTCCTCTTCTCCAGGCTAAGCAACCCCAGCTCCCTCAGCCTCTCCTCACAGGGCTGTGCTCCAAACCCCTCCCCAGCTTTGTTGCCCTTCTCTGGACACCTTCCAGCACCTCAACATCTTTCCTAAGGCCCAGACTTTACTTGGAAGAATGCCTTTAGCTTCTCTGATCAGCCACCTCCCTCTCTTAACTGCCACTTCCCATCTCAACCCCCTGAGTTTTAATTTCATTATGGCAATTCTCAGTTCTTTCAGCAGCAAAGGTGGGGTGCAGGGCAAGGCCCTGCCCCTGCTCCCCGTAGCGGTGTCCACGCAGTGCGGGGCACCTCGGGCCGCGGTTTAATGGCCACGGTGGTGTTGGGTCGATGGCTGGGCTCCATGATCTTGAAGGTCTCTCCCAAGCAGAACAGTTCTGTGACTGCCTGATTCTGTGATTTTCAGTCGTGCTCCTGCATCTCCATTTCCCCACCCAGCTGGTTTTGCCCATGGCTGTTTTTGGCTCTGCTGAGCCGAGCTGAGCTGGTTCGCACCGAAGGCGTTCGACTGGGCTGCAAGCAGCTGCCCCTGGACAGGCACCAGCTCTTCCCCCGCCTTTCAGCTCCTCTCAGGCTCTTCTGAGTGAGGCCAAGCAGAGAATCTCCCCAAGGTGACAGCAGTATTGTTTCTGCTAGGAAGTTAATATCTTTAATTTTTAGAAGCAGCCAGCAAAGGTGCCTGAGATTGCGATCACCCATGATGGAGCACTCCTGCTCACTGCGGGGGGCGCTTACGGAGCTGCTCGTCCTGTTCCTCTGTCTGCTTGGTGTCTGCAATAGATTCTCATCAACAGCCTGACTTGCAATTGAGCTCTTCTCCGTGCTGCTCTTGGTCCAGCCTGGCAGTGCTGCCAGGTCAGTGATGGTGTCTCTGCCATGGCTGCCAAGCTCTCTGTACGTGGCCACCCTGACCTGCAGGCAGCTGCTCGGGCCCACCAACCTGGCAGCCTTGGTGTGGCTCTCTGTGCCAATGCCACCTCACAAGTCTCTGTCCCAGGGATGCCCATCAGCTCCAGCACCAAGGAGAGCCAAGGGATGATGGCCATGTGGATGGGGGACCATGAGTATGGGCTGGAGGTGATGTGAGGGGTCTGTAACAACCTGGGCTGATGGAGAAGGGGACAGGACAGGGCTGTAACAACCTGGGCTGATGGTGATGGAGAAGGGGACGGGGCAGGGCTGTAACCACCTGGGCTGATGGTGATGGAGAAGGGGACGGGGCAGGGCTGTAACCACCTGGGCTGATGGTGATGGAGAAGGGGACAGGAGAGTGCTGTAACCACCTGGGCTGATGGTGATGGAGAAGAGGACAGGACAGGGCTGTAACCATCTGGGCTGAAGGTGATGGAGAGGGGGACAGGACAGGGAGGTGGTGGAGTCACCATCAATGGAAGTGTTTAAGACTGGATGAGGCACTTAGTGTTGTGGTTTAGTTGATTTGATGGTTGAATTTGATAGGTTGAACTTGATGATCTTGAAGGTCTTTTTTCAGCCTGCTTAATTCTGTATTCTGTAACCCAGGCTGAAGGTGATGGAGAGGGGGACAGGACAGGCCTGTGACAACCTGGGCTGAAGGTGATGGAGAGGGGGACAGGACAGGCCTGTGGCAATGTGGGATGAAAGTGATGGAGAGGGTGACAGGACAGGTCTGCAGCAGTGTTGGAGAGGAGCTGTTTGCTCTTAGAACCACAGAATTGTTATGGTTGGAGGAGACTGCCAAGATCACCAAGGCCAACCTTCAAATTCTTCATTAGGTGAGAGATGGACACCTCAAAGTGTATGATGGGAAGTAGAGGATGGAGGCATCCAAGATGCCAGTGAAGAGGGACCAGTTCCCCATTGGATAAAATCCCCATGCTGCAGGTTTAACAACCCTTCCCCTCCACCCCTAGCCAGCTTTTCCAGCAGGTCAGCACTGGAGGAGGCCAAGCCACAAGCCCAGCACTGGGGTCACTTCTGTCACCAGGGTCAGAAGAGGACTGAACAAACATCTTGGTCGTGGGGATCTGCCAGGTGCTCCAGGTGTAGCCTCTGGGCTTAAGAAGCCCCTGAAGCTCATCTTGGTGGAGGATATATTGATTAAGCATTCATTACTGTCCTCTGACAGAGGTGGCAATCGGGCTAGCTGGACCCTCGGGCTGCTCCAGCCCCATCTTCTGGTGGCATGTGGCCAAATGGCAAGAGGCATAAAAAACCCTTTTGGACAAAGAGAGGCCCTGTGCTTCCAGGCAGCCCTGTCTCTGGACCCCACTGCTGTTGGGAAGGGCTCCTCTTTGGACACATGTGTCAGCTCTGCCCTGAGAAACTGCCCCTTGTAAGGGGGGCTGCAGAATTTACCCCCTGGGGTGCTGCAGCATTCAGTCCTCAGGGTATTGTAGGATTCAGCCCCCTGGGATGCTGCAGAATTCAGGCCCCTGGGAAGCTGCTGTGTTTATCTGGATAACAGTCCCCATTTTGGGGTGGTGTAGGGAGCTGGTTCCCACGTTGCCAGCCAGCAGCACGTGAGGAGCTGCTGTGAGCAGCTCAGGAAGAGGCGTTTCAGTGCTGCAGAGGCGTGGTGCAGAGCCTGGCATCTCCAGAGCCCTTGCTCTCTGATGGAGGTGGAAGTCTGAATGAGAATGAGGCTCCAGTGGTTTGGTTTTATTTCCCATGCAAGGTCACCATCTCCATTAGGGCTGTAAATAATTAGGGATGGCTAATGAAGGCGGCGAGGCTGGGACCGTGGCTGGGGTTTGGGGGAGGATGTCCCCCACGGACTGGTGCTGGACCCTGCTCTCCCAGGCCCCGGGGAGGTGGGGAGCTGGCACGGGCTGGCCGGGAGGTGCCAGCAGGTGATGTCTGTGGAGATGGTTGGCTCTGCTGCCCAGAGTTCCGTGGCCGCTGGTCAATCGCTGCCCTGCCCTCTGCAGGAGGTTTGCCTGTTGTAACGGTGAGCCTGGGTGCCTTCAGCAGTGCTCATCTCCTGCATAGCTGCTGGGGGGCCGCACAGCACTGGGGGCACTGCTCTGTAGGACCCAGACCCTTCCCTGTCCCGTGGCACAGCCTGGACCACTTGGTGCTCTTTGGTTCGGGGTGGTGGTCCCGGTCTGGAGGCCTGGATGCTCTTCCATCACTCTTCCCTCTTTAAAACAGCCAGAAAATTGGGCTTTGTTTTCCCAGCAGCTCTTTCTGCTGCCCTCCCTGCCCAGTGTTCACTCTCCCAGAGGAGCAGGGGTGGAAATATTCTCCACACAATGGGATTTGGGTGCTTTTGGCAGCGTGGGGTGGAACAGCTGGGCTGTGCTGATCTCCTTCACCCTTGCAGAAATCCCTTGTGCAGTGGGTGAGTGCTTTGGACAGGCTTGGAAAGTACCTGAGAGGTTTTCACAGTGCTGGTGGGGAGAGGCAGGAGGAGTGGCTGTGGCAGCTGGGTGGGGGTGCATGGTGATGTTCTCTGCTGCTGCCCATTTCTTATCTCCTGGCATCACAGTCTCCAGACAGACCCGGCCTGTGGAGCTGCAGAGGATGGCTCAGCCCTTCCATGCCAGGTTATGAGGAGCTGGCTTGCTCCACAGGATAGAGACAGAGTGCCAAGGGCATGCCAAGGCTGGGGAGGGGAGGGCAGGCATGGGAGCAGGAGCAGGAGCAGCACTGGGCTGCCAGCCCACCATGCTCACCAGAGGCTTCTGCCTTGGCTTTGTGTGCTGAAGGAGAACTGGGCTAGGGCAGGGGCCCCCAGAGTGGGCACAGGGTGGGGGGACAGGGGGAGGAGTGATATTGTGTGACCTTTCAGCCTTTCCAGCAGCCTGTGGGGGTAATGGTGCTGGCAATAGACTCCCTGGGACTCGGGCAGTGGAAATCAGTGACAAAAGGTGGCATTTGAGGGTGACATTTGTGTTTGTGCTTTTCACACCCTCCCATTTCCAATTTCACTTGGTGATTGTCCCCTAATTACACCTTTATTCCCAGTGCCTGCCTGGAATCACAATGGGAGGAGAGAGGCTACCAACAAGCAGCTACCCTTTCAGAAGTTAAAATCAGGAATCCCTTTGAGAGGTTAAACTTAAAGAGGGAGATTCAGACTAGAGAGAAGGAAGGAACATTTTGTGCTGAGGGTGATAGACCCAGGTCAGCACAAAACCCGCAGATGTACGACACCAGCAGAAGAGCAGCTACCACCAGCTTGCTCCTCGAGGCTGGCATCCCCAGGCTGAGCTTCTGTGCATACTATGGATGCGTGCTGTGCAGCTTCCCTGTTTGTCCCAGCTCCCTGAAGTGAGAGACAGAGGTGTCAGAGCTCCCACCCTGCAGCCACGTCCTGCAGCACAGCAAGCTCTTGGCTCTAGGGAGCAAGAGGTGCCGTATGGTGCGGCACGGGGCTGGGCCGGGCGCTGCTGGGCCGGGCGCTGCTGGGCCATGTGTTGCGGTGCTGGGCTGGGCTGTGTGGTGCTGGGTGGTGTGATGCTGGGCTGTGTGGTGCTGGGTGGTGTGATGCTGGGCTGTGTGGTGCTGGGTGGTGTGATGCTGGGCGGTGTGGCGCTGGGCTGGGCTGTGTGGCACTGGGCTCTGTGGTGTGGCTCTGGGCTGCATGGTGCTGAGCTATGTGATGCTGGGCTGTGTGGTGTGGCTCTGGGCTGCATGGTGCTGAGCTATGTGATGCTGGGCTGTGTGGTGTGGCTCTGGGCTGCATGGTGCTGAGCTATGTGATGCTGGGCTGTGCAGTGTGGTGCAGGGCTGTGCGGTGCTGGGCAGTGTGGTGCAGGGCTGTGTGATGCTGGGCTGTGTGGGTCTGTATTATGCTGGGCTGTGTGGTGTGGCGCTGGGCTGTATGGTGCTGGGCTGTGGCACAGGGCTGTATGGTGCTGGACTGTGTGGCGCTGGGCTGTGTGATGCTGGGCTGTGTGGTGTGGCACAGGGCTGTATGGTGCTGGGCTGTGGCACAGGGCTGTATGGTGCTGGGCTGTGTGGTGTGGCACAGGGCTGTATGGTGCTGGGCTGTGGCACAGGGCTGTATGGTGCTGGGCTGTGTGGTGTGGCACAGGGCTGTATGGTGCTGGGCTGTGGCACAGGGCTATATGGTGCTGGGCTGTGGCACAGGGCTGTATGGTGCTGGGCTGTGGCACAGGGCTGTATGGTGCTGGGCTGTGGCACAGGGCTGTATGGTGCTGGACTGTGTGGTGTGGCACAGCGCTGTATGGTGCTGGGCTGTGGCACAGGGCTGTATGGTGCTGGGCTGTGGCACAGCGCTGTATGGTGCTGGGCTGTGGCACAGCGCTGTATGGTGCTGGGCTGTGGCACAGGGCTGTATGGTGCTGGGCTGTGTGGTACGGCACAGCACTGTATGGTGCTGGGCTGTGGCACAGGGCTGTATGGTGCTGGACTGTGTGGTGTGGCACAGCACTGTATGGTGCTGGGCTGTGGCACAGGGCTGTATGGTGCTGGACTGTGTGGTGTGGCACAGCACTGTATGGTGCTGGGCTGTGTGGTGTGGCACAGCGCTGTATGGTGCTGGGCTGTGTGGTGCTGGGCTGTATGGTGCTGGGCTGTATGGTGCTGGGCTGTGTGGTGCTGGGCTGTATGGTGCTGGGCTGTGTGGCGTGGCGCTGGGCTGTGTGGTGCTGGGCTGTGTGGTGCAGGTGCTGAGCTGGGCTGTGGCACAGCGCTGTGTGGCGCTGGGCTGTGTGGTGTGGCACAGCGCTGTATGGTGCTGGGCTGTGTGGTGTGGCACAGCGCTGTATGGTGCTGGGCTGTGTGGTGCTGGGCGGTATGGTGCTGGGCTGTATGGTGCTGGGCTGTGTGGTGTGGCGCTGGGCTGTGTGGTGCTGGGCTGTGGCACAGGGCTGTATGGTGCTGGACTGTGTGGTGTGGCACAGCGCTGTGTGGCGCTGGGCTGTGTGGTGTGGCACAGCGCTGTGTGGTGCTGGGCTGTGTGGTGCTGGGCTGTATGGTGCTGGGCTGTGTGGTGCTGGGCTGTGTGGTGCTGGGCTGTATGGTGCTGGGCTGTGTGGCGTGGCGCTGGGCTGTGTGGTGCTGGGCTGTGTGGTGCAGGTGCTGAGCTGGGCTGTGGCACAGCGCTGTGTGGCGCTGGGCTGTGTGGTGCAGGTGCTGAGCTGGGCTGTGGCACAGCGCTGTGTGGCGCTGGGCTGTGTGGCGCTGGGCTGTGTGGTGTGGCACAGCACTGTATGGTGCTGGGCTGTGTGGTGCTGGGCTGTGTGGTGCAGGTGCTGAGCTGGGCTGTGGCACCAAGCAGCGGCAGCTCGCTCTCTGCCCACACAGGCAGCAGCCACCTCTGCCACCGGTGTCTGGGGTTGTGAGCTGCTCTCCATCACCGCTGGCTCAGTGGATGCAAGCCTGCAGCAGCTCAGTTCGTAGGTTGGTTATCCCAGAACCCCAGCACGGTGGCATTGGCTGGAAGGGCCCCTAAAGATCATCTCACTTAGGAATTCTTTGCAGTGTCAGCCTGGACAGAAGTGTCTCCTCCTAAGGGTAAGGAAAAGCCTTCCAGAAAACAGCAGAGGCAGAACATCCCTTTGGGACCCAGCAGCTTTGTTCCTCGTGGTCCAGGTCACATCATCATGGCCCGATGGGCTCTGGCAGGGTGGCAGTGCTGGCACTGCCCACACAGAGCCTGTTTTCAGGGCTGTGCAAGCTCCAGCTGAGCCCCCAAAAGCAGCAGAAGCTTGGGAGCTGCATCTCTCCAGCCCTCTTCTCCTGATCTCTAAGTTGGGACAGCGTGACCAGCTCAGGGCAGGAGCTGAAGGAGCCCCTGAAAGGCTCCTGTGCTGCTGGAGCTGAGAGCCCAGGCAGGGGAATTGACTCCTCCTGGCAGTGCCAGCACTGCAGCGTGGGCAGGGAAAGGGGAAGCCTTGGATAGAGGGGTCCCACACGCTGCCCATGGGCAGGAGAATGTTTGGAGGGACTGGGGGTGCTGGTTGCAATGTGCTGGGGGCTCTTGGTGCTGCAGAATCCCAAAGTGGTGGCTGGTGGATGGGATGCACCATCCTCTGGTACCCATCCTTCACAGAAAGGCTGATGAGGCACTGGAATGGGCTTCACAGGGAGGTGGTGGAGTCGCCATCACTGGAGGTCTTTAAGAGAAGATTGGATGTGGTGGCACTTGGGGGCATGGTTTAGCTGATCATAGGCTGGACTTGGTGATCTCAGAGGTCTTTTCCAGCCTCAGTAGTTCTGTGATTCTGTGATCCTCACCACTGCCTCTGGGGAGGAGTTTCCAAGGGCAAAGCCCTGGCCAAAGCAGTGGGACAGAGCTGCCTGATGGAAGTGGCTCCAAGGTTCTGGCAAGCTTACAGGGCATGGGTGGGCACCTTTAGTTGCTGAAGGGAAGGGCAAGGTTGGCATCCCTCACTTGCCCACCAGCAAAGTCCTCTCCAAAGTCTGGAGGACAATCCCATCTTGTCCTCCCCAGAAAAGCCCAGAGTGACACTACAGTGCTACTCCTGAGCACCACTTCCCCCATCTGGGGGCTGGAGCTGCTCCACGGGGCTGTCATCCCCTCCTGCAGATGGTGAGGAGGCGGCTGAGCCTCCGGAGGCAGCGAGCTAAATCCGGTGGGGTTGGAGCTGCTCCGGGACCTGCAGAGCGAGCAGGGCTGAGCTGGACCCCAACCCCCAAGCCTGCACCATGGGGCGAGGCCACGACAGGCTGGGCGGGGGAAAGTGGGAACCCCATGGTTGGCAGCACCCTCCCCCTCCCAGCAGCAAATGCTGCACAGTACCCAATGGGTTCCCTGGCATAAATGGGCTTTGATGGAGCGAGTCCCTTTGGGTGGATCAGCTGAGAACTGCAGGTTGGAGTGAGGTGGGGGTTGGTCTCATCTCCCTGGTATCAGGTGATAGAAGGAGAGGAAATGGCCTGGACTTGTGCCAGGGGAGGTTTAGGTTGGAGATGAGGAAGAATTTCTTTGCTGCAAGAGTGGTCAGGGATTGGAACAGGCTGCCCAGGGAGGTGGTGGAGTCCCCATCCCTGGAGAGGTCCAACAAACCTGTGGCCATGGCACCTGGGGACATGGTTCAGCGGCCATGGTGGTGGTGGTGGGTTGATGGTTGGCCTTGATCTTTTCTTTTGCAACCATTCTATGATTCAGGTCATGGTTTAATGGCCTTGGTGCTCTTAGGTTGATGGTTGGACTCGATGTTCTTAGAGGGCTTTTCCAGCCAAACCCCTTCTATGATGCCAATAATTAACTCTATGATTCTAATAATTCTAATGTCCTAATAAATCTGTTGATGGGGATTGTAGCTCTCTCTATAAAAGGCAGGTCCTTGAGTGGCAGGCACAGAACTCAAGTTCAGTGCTTACCTTCAGAGAGGGGAAACAAAAGAGACTGAATATCCCTTTTGCAAGGCAAACAACCCCCTGAGCCTCCTCCCGGAGGGCTGAGCCTGTTTGGAGGCTTCAGTGTGTGGCTGGAGCAATTCCTGGGAGCTGCAGAGCTGAGAAGCTGGCCCTGCTCATGGGCTGGCAGAGGCAGTAGGCTGGAAAGGCTGCACCATGACTCACCCCTCCTCAGCAAATGTTTATTTGTAAAGATCCCCATTTCGGGAGTGACCTTTCCCAAGCCTCGCGCGGCCGGCTCGGCAAGGTGGAATGGCCTCTTGGCACCGCAGGAGCCCTGCTCAGGCTCTGTCAGGGCTTCCCACAGCCATTCACAGGTTTTCAGCCTTGCCACTGGGCTTGGCAGGGCTCCTCTGGAGGGGGGGCTATGCTTGGCAGAGTCCTGGGTACAATTTGGCATCTGTGGCGTGGGGCTGAGCTCTGGCTGGGCATGGGGCACCGGGGCTTTGCTCCTCACAGCCCAGCTTCCCAGCTCCTGCTGCTCGGAGCCCTCCCTGCTCCCATTAACATCCTCCTTGGAAGATGGACCCTGGTATTAGTCACAGCTCTGAGCAGCTCCTTCACCTTGAGCTTTGAAGCTGTTAGTGCAGGTTGCTGGGCATCAAATAGCTGGGTCAGCTCTTCTGGCTGTCACACTCACCATCACCTGTGCTTGCTGGCACCAAGCCCCCCGTGCTGGTACCAAGCCCCCTGCCACCAGCACTCCTGCAGCCTGGCATTGGCTGAACCAAAGCAAATTTGGTGCCCAATTGCCATGTTCTCTGTGTCACAGAGTCACAGATTGCATTGGGTTGGAAGGGACCCTTGAAGGTCACCTTGTCCAACCCCCCCCTGCAGTGAGGAGGAGCGTCCATGCTCTGTCCCCTTGTTCCAAGTCCCCATTTGTGCCATCAGGTGCCATGGAGTGGGGGAAGGGAGGCTGGGGTGAGGGAAGGGATGCAGCAGCATGGTCCTTCAGCAGGTTGGGGCATGCTGGAGCTCAGAGAGGATGGCAGCCCTCAGCCTCCAGCCTCAACCTTCTCCAGACCTTCCCAAGGCATCAAGCATCGCTGTTACTTCTCAGTTGGCTCCTCCATAGGATCAGAGAGGGATCAGAGGGCACCCCTCTCACTGCAAAGAAATTGTTCCTAATGCCCAGTGTCCAGCAGCTCCCTGAGCTCTGGGATGTGGCCAGGCTGAGTGTGAGATGTCTGGGCTCTATCAGCAGCTCTTTATCCTTCCCCCAGCCTGTGCCCAACGCTTCTGTCCTGTGTTTGGTGGCAGGCATTGCTCCCTTCTGCTGCTGCTATTCCTCCTGCTGCAGCCAGAGCAAGCTGGTCCTGACGGCTTTTCTGCTGCTTGTTTGTGTCCTTACTCAGTGCTTTAGGGTTGCTGATTTCTATTCTGAGTTATGAAATCTCCTTTCTTCTTGTGGCTGGGCTGGGGTTTATTTTTATCACTGTTTACATATTAACCAGGTGGGTTTCAAACTGCTGCAAGCTCCCCGGTGCAGGGATGAGGCTGGGGATAAAACCACTCGAATCATTCTTCTATTCAGCCAATGCTTTTGATGCTTTAATCCCTTCTCCTAACTGATTTGGCTCATCATTGTTTCCTGCTCTGTGAATTAACCTTTGGAAGCAGGGGTGCCGTGGGCTGGCCTCTGTTTGCCCATGAGAAGCGTAATCAAGTCGTGATTGCTCGGGCTTGAGCAGCGACTAGTTCTTAATGCTGTGATCCATTCCCCTTCAGCTGTCAACACAGAGTCTAAAATAGCTCTCCCTGCGCTGGGAGCCACGCTTCAGAGCTGGGAAATTGGCATTTATAGGTTTTTAGCAATTCAGAGGCCTTTGTAATACTGGTGTGAAGCGAAACCGCCCCTCAGAACACAGCTCTCGCTCCTCCTCGGCATAGCCAGCGGCTGGGGCAGCCCCTGGCCACGGCTTGGGGTTTGGAGGGGACACCAGAGCTGCCTGTGCCTGCAGACTGACTTTGTGTGAGTTGCTGGTGACTTGCTCAACTAGGGTGTTGGGTAGGGGTAGGATGAGGGGGAATGGATCCAAGCTAGAGGAGGGGAGATTTAGATTAGATGTCAGGAAGAAGCTCTTCCCCGTGAGGGTGGTGAGGCACTGGAACAGGCTGCCTAAAGAGGTGGTGGAAGCCTCATCCCTGGAAGTATTTAAGGTCAGGTTGGATGTGGACAGCCTGATCTAGTGTGAGGTGTCCCTGCCCATGGCATGGGGGGTTAGACCTGGACGGTCCCTGAGGTCCCTTCCAACCCTGACAAGTCTGTGAGATCCCAAGTTATTACACTCTTAGGCTCATAGAATGGTTTGGGTCAGAAAAGCCCTCCAAGACTGAGTGCAGCCATCAACCCAACACCACCATGGCCACCAAACCATGTCCCCAGGTGCCATGGCCACAGGTTTCTTGAACACCTCCAGGGATGGGGACTCCACCACCTCCCTGGGCAGCCTGTTCCAGTGCCTAACCACAATTCCAGTAAAGAAACTGTTCCTAATGCCTTGTTTCTTAACATCCTGAGCCTTTGCTGTTTCCCCCTGGTCCCTTCTGGGTAGGTTTTAGCATTTTTCATCATTCTGGCTGTAGGGATGTGTGGATTAAACTCACTCCAGGTGGGTCCTTCTGGATTCTTCTGTTCCTTCTCCTAACTTGTGCTGGAATCCACAAGCTTCTGAACTGCTGCTCTTTTGCTTTCTCTGTGAGTCTTGCTGTCACCATCTTGATGTTGTGCTGAAGAGGACTTGTTTGGCTCCTGGTTTCCTCCTCTTCTTTTTCTGCCAGTTTAATACCTCTCCTATGAGGACAGATTGAGAGAGTTGGGGCTGTTCAGTCTGGAGAAGAGAAAGCTCTGAGGTGACCTTATTGTGGCCTTCCAGTACCTGAAGGGGGCTACAAGAAAGCTGGGGAGGGACTTTTGAGGGTGTCAGGGAGTGATAGGACTGGGGGGATGGAACAAAGCCAGAGATGGGTAGATTCAGATTGGATGTTAGGAAAAAGTTCTTCCCTGTGAGGGTGGTGAGAGACTGGCACAGGTTGCCCAGGGAGGTGATGGAAGTCTCATCCTTGGAGGTTTTTAAGGCCAGGCTGGTTGTGGCTGTGAGCAACCTGCTGTAGTGTGAGGTGTCCCTGCCCATGGCAGGGGGGTTGGAACTGGCTGAGCCTTGAGGTCCCTTCCAACCCTGACGATTCTATGAAGTTACTCCACCAGTGCTGGGGAGACCATCACTGTGCAAGCAGTGAGCTCTAGCCTTGGAGAACAAAATGGCACAGAAATGGAGTCTGTAGATGCACTGTTGCTTTTTGGAGGAGCTACTCAGAAGCCAGACAAGGGACACAAGTCCTGGGTTTAGTCCTGTGTCCCAGGTCTGATCTATGAGGTTGTTCAGTGACCAGAGAAGGGTGATGGAGTGCTGCAGGCATGGTAGAGATGCAGCAGCAGTGAAGAGGACATCAAAAAGATATAATGAAAGAGCAAAGGGGAGAACAAGACCTCATCTCTGCTGAGTTGCTGATGAAGTTGTGTCCAAACACAAGAAACAGCAAGGGGCAGGGATTTCAACACGTTTAAAGTGGAGCCATTGCAGGGCAGGCAGAAATGCTCTCAGAGGACAATTTGCTGAGGGCATAAAAAGCAATAATAAAATCTTTACTCTCAAATCCATCTCCAGCTGCTCTGGGCTGTGGGGACAGGCTGGGGACAGGCCCACATTGCCATGTCCTGCTAGCAGGAGGCTTTGTGACCCTGGAACCTTCTGGAGCTGAGCTGGCTGCCCCTGTTACTGAGAGCTGGAGGGGAGGCTGGGAGGCAAAATCCTTCCCAGAAGCTCCTGTCAGCTCAGGTGGCCATGGTGCTTTGGGACATGGTTTGATGGCCACAGTGGTCTTGGGTTGATGGTTGGACTCAGTGAGCTTAGATCTTCCAACCAGAGTAATTCTATGATTCTAAGTGAATCCAAACTGCTTATTAAAGGAGAGATCCTTTAATGAGCAGGATCCTACCCTGGCTCTGCCTGTGCAGGGGAGGTCCCAGCCCTGGGGCAGAGGGATGCTCAGCCAGGGCTCCTCCTTTGGCCACTGATGCCCACAAGCAGCCAAACAAGCAGCAGGCTGTCTTGTTATCTCTCTCTTTATTAAAGTGAGTAGAATTGTCTTCATTTGAATGGATCAACTCAGCCAGTGAAGCTCATTAATTTCTAGCACATGGTTTGCTGAGGCTGAGCTGGGCTGCTGCAGCCTTCCTCTCGCTGGCAGGGGAATGCCAATTACCTCTGGAAACAGCAATCAATCTTCACCCACCCTTAAAAGAGAAAACATGGAGCAGTTGCCTCAGACCCAAGGAGGTGCAAGCCCCATCCCAGAGCTCCCAGCAGGGAAACCAGAGTGCTGCTGATCCCCTCCATGGCATGGGGACAGTGATGGGCAGTGGCCACATGCGTGCACGTTGGCTTCCCCCCCTAGGAAGACACCACCCTCCCCTCCCCCTGCTCCTTCCCATCCCATGCTGGCCAGCTGGAAGAGCCTGGCATTTTCCCAGGAGCTGGGATTGCAGTTGGGTGTTCCCCTGCCATGAGCTCCACCGATGAGGAAGGAGGGAAGGAAGGAAGGAAGGAAGGCAGGGGAGGAGAGGAGAGGAGGGGAGGGGGAGAGCCCCTGGAAGGCAGCTCCACTGCCTTCCCTGGATTGCTTTAATAAAGAGGTAAAACAAAGCTGAGCCCTTGGAGCCAAGTGCTGGAAATTACCTCTCATCTTCAAACTTTATTTCCCCCCCCCTCCTCTCTTCCCCCCCACCACCTCCCCTATTATTCAGAATTGTTTTGCCTTTCTGAGCTGCCTTGTGTAGGTTGCACCAACCCCACAGATTCCAGAATGGGAGATGATGAGTCACTGTCAAAATCCAGAGAGGGTTTTTTTCTTACCTTTTTATTAGTTGGGTGTTGGTTTTTTGGGTGTATTTCCCTCTCCCCCCACCCCTCCCTTTTAGCAGTGCTGAGGGAGGGAAAGACTCGGTGACACCCACCCATCACTGGCACCTCAAACTGGCAGGAGCTCCCAGTCCTCCCAGGGCTGTGTGTGCCTGGGCTGTGCCCATGACCACCCTGAAGGTCAGGGGTTGGAAGGCACCTCCCAAGGGTTTGTGCCAGAGGGATGGTGTCGGGTGATGGGTTGGACCTGATGATCTCAAAGGTCTTTTCCAACCTGGTTGATTCTGTGTAAGATCATCAGTATGCCCTATGGGTTGGCTGTTCTGCAGCCACAGCCACAGTGCCCAGCACTAGCCAGCTTCGCAGGCTCACAGGATGTTAGGGGTTGGAAGGGACCTCCCAAGGTCATCGAGTCCAACCCCCCCTCCAAGAGCAGGACCATAGAATCCAGCTCAGGTCACACAGGAACACATCCAGGTGGGGCTTGAAAGTCTCCAGAGAAGGAGACTCCACAACCCCTCTGGGCAGCCTGCTGCAGTGCTCTGGGACCCTCACAGAGAGGAAGTTCCTCCTCACGTTGCCCCTTGTCCTATCACAGGGTGCAACTGAGCAGAGCCTGTCCCCTCCTTCCACAGGTTCCTGGGGTCCATTGCTCAGTGAGCAGCTCTGCAGAGCTGAAATGTTCCTTCTCTAAAGCAAATGGTGTGCCTCCTGCCCCTTTGGTGAACCTGAGCACACATCCACTCTGGGTGCACATGAAGATGGGTGGGGAATGGGGACAAGAGCAGAGCCCTAGGATGGGGTTTGGTCCCAGCATGTTGACACAAGAGTTGATTCCCCATGGGAGCTGGGGATGGGGGCTGTGGCCCCTGGCACCCTCCTGGGCACCCCCTGATGTTGAGGTGGAACCTCCTGTGCTGTAGTTTGTATGTATTGCCCCTGGTCCTATCACAGGGTCCCCTGTGAGGATGCCCATCACAGGCAGCTGGGTGCTGGGGATGCTCTGGGTGCTGGGGATGCTCAGGGGGCTGGGTTCTTGCACTGTTGTCTGTGTTCCACCGTGAATTTGTGTGGCCTCTGTGTCCAGCCAGCACCACAGAGCCCACCTCTGCCACCTCCTCCTCCTCCTCCCCCTGCACTCATTTCATTTGAGTTGGCTTTTCCCACACACACACTGTTTGTTTGGGGGTTGTGAGGTTTTGTCTGTTTGATTGGTTGGGCTTTGGGGGTTGTTTTGTTTTGCTGGGGTTCTTTTTAACAACAGGAAGACAATCCTCCAGCAAAGGCAAGTCTGTGTAGGTGACTCTGCTCTGCCACCAACCGCCACCACAGAGAGGGGGAGAGAGTGCGAAGTGGAGAGGCAGCCAGATTCCACCAGCACCACCCTGGGCAGCTGGTGAGGGGCTGCTGGGTGATGGGGATGTGCTGGGAGGAGGAGGAGGAGGACTCAGTCCTGAGGAGGAGGATTGGTCCTGCTAGCTGGTGGTGGGGAGCCCAGCACCCATCTGCTGTGGGGAGTGACACGGAGCAGGGACTCTATCCACAGAGCTTTGCCTTCAGTGAGCTGCTCTCCAGTGGAGCTTCAGCAGAGAGATGCATGAGGAGTGGTGGCAGTGGTGTGGCTGGAGGGTCACAAGGCAGTTGGATGGTGAGGACTCTTCTCTTGCCTCTGGGTCCCCTGGCTTTGGGATGGCAGCTGTGTCGGGCAGCATCCTTGGCTTGCTGGGGTCCTCTGCGTTGTGGATCTGGGGTGTCCACGGGCCTGGGGTGGCCAAATCCATCCCAACAACTTTCCCTGATGCTGTTCTAAGCTGTTTGTGGTGTTTGGGACTTTGCTGTGTCATAGACTTTGCGATGTGGGAGGTGAACAAGATGCTGGAGGGCGGCCAGGACCCCGGCAGCCCTTCCTGGGGACATGGGACAGAGCTGCTGCTCCGTGCCAGCTGAGCAGAGCCTATGTGGTGGCCATGGCTCAGTGGGTGACAGCTAGGTCTGACATGGACCTGACACCCTGGAGCTTTGCAGTCACCACAGGGACCTTGTGCAAAGAGCCTCAGGATCCCTTGCAGAGCCTGGAGCTGGGGAAGGAGTAAAGATGACTTTATATATTTATTTTTTTCCATCTCTCCAAGCATCTGGGAGGTGGGTGGGAGGTAAAAAAAGATGAGCCCTGAAGTTTTAATTCCTTGGAGATATTTAGGTATCCTGCTCTTGTTACTCAAGGGAGTGCAGAGCCTGAGCGGCTCTGGGGATGTGCTGCAGGCTCCTGCCCCCAGCTCCTGCCCCCAGCTCAGCCTAGACCTGTGGCTCTCATTTTGAGAGAGCTTGAACCATAATGACCCCCCCCACTTCTCCAAAGGGATTGGGTGTGATGAGACATCTCTAGGAAGCCCATTACTGTAAGCCACAGCTCAGGAGATAACTCACTTCAATTTACTGGCAGCTGCAGAGCGCTGAGGGCTGAAATGTGACCTTGCCCTGGGATTCTCCAGGCTAAGCCAACCAGAGCGAGGAGAGGAAGGAATTTTGGTCTCATTGAAGTGCCTCAGTGTGCAGAGTGAGCAGCAGCAGCCAGAGCAGCCCCTGGAAAACTGTTCCACTGGAAGGGAAGTAATGAGATGTTAACTCTGGCACTGGAGCTCTTTAGGCTGCGGCTCTGTGGGTTGGGATCGATGTTCCCAGCCCTGCTTCCACCATCACGAGACTCCTGCTTCCCTCACCCCCTCCCTGGGGAAAGGCCTTTTGGAGGAGGAAGCCCCAGCTCAGATCAATTAATTGCCTTTGCATTCTGCAGTGAGTGCAGCTCAGAGCACAGGCATCAAAACAGGAACAAAGCAGAGCAGCAGCCAGCAAACCCTGCTGGCAGCGGCTGTGTCCCTGCCTGGGGCAGCCCCTTGGCAAGGGAAGCCCCTGGTCCTCTTATGTACCCTGTGGGTTCTGGGTGCTCTGATCCCATGGAGATGAGAGAGGTGGAGGCATGGAGCATGGAGAGTGGGATGGAAACCAGCACCATGGGAGGGAGGGGATCATAGAATCACTATGTTGGAAGGGGCTCTGGAGCTCATCCACTCCCACCCCCCTGCCCAAGCAGGGCACCCACAGCACCTTGCCCAGGATCACAATGGCCAAGGGGAGTTGGAAGCTCTCCAGCACAGGAGGCTCCACAACCTCTCTGGGCAGCCTGCTGCAGGGCTCCACAGCAGCCCCACTGCAGGAGAGTTTCCCCTTAAGGGAAGACGTGCCAGGAATGGGATATTCCAGGCTGGATCTTGTCCCCACGTTGGGCACCATGCCCAGAGATTTGTCTCCAAAAGCAGTGAGAGCAGAATGTGCTCTGTGGGGTCATGGCTTCTGAGTAAAGCCCTGAGGGCCTCTGAGCTGTGCCAGCTGCAGGAAGCCTGCAGCTGTTGGGCAGGGACAGTCCTGCAGGCACTGCACTGCCAGCACTGGCACTGCCATGGCCACATGGAAGATGTCCTGCAGCATTTGGCAGCTGAAGAGGGCTTCCCCATAGTGCCTGAGGACACCTGGGGTGCCCTGACATTAAAGTGGGAACATTAAATCAAGAGCTTGGGCTGAAGCTCACTGAGACTGGTGCAGAGCATGGACCTTGAATATTTGGTTCAGTTTTGGGTCCTTCACTCCAAGAAGGACATTGAGGGGCTGGAGCAGGTCCAGAGAAGGGTAACAAAGCTGGGAAAGGGTCTGGAGAGCAGGGCTGGGGAGGAGCAGCTGAGGGACCTGGTGGGTGTTCAGCCTGGAGAAAAGGAGCCTGAGGCTGCTTCTGGCTCTCTACAACTCCCTGAAAGGAGGCTGGAGCCAGGTGGGAGTTGATCTCTTGTCTCAAGGAATAGGCAACAGGACAAGAGGAAATGGCCTCAAGTTGCTCAGGGGAGGTTTAGGTTGGACATAAGAAAAAAATTCTTTGCTGGAAGAGTTGCCAAGCCCTGGCCCAGCCTGCCCAGGGCAGTGGTGGAGTCCTCTTCCCTGGAGCGGTTCCAAAGCCATGGAGCTGTGGTGCTGAGGGCCATGGCTTGGTGGTGACCTGGCAGTGCTGGGGTAAGGGTTCAATTCCAGCATCTCAAGATGTCCTTCTCAGTTCTGTGATCCTATGAATCTGCTGCTGGCCAAGAGCCTGTGGCAGCTGTGAAGAATGAGGAGGGAGCTGATGGCAGAGCTGTGGTTGCTCACACTGACCCTGCCACACAGGGCAGGAGAGGCAGGAACAGGCTTCCTGCAGGGCCGTTCAGCTCCTGGCTGGGTCCTTGCAGCTGCTCCTTGGCATGGGAGCAGCTCAGTGATCAGTGTGGAAGGTGCTGGGGCTGCACCCACAGGGTCAGGAGCTGCTCAAGTGCTCAGCTGCCTGGCAGAGATTTAAATAGAGGGTAGGGAGCGTGGTGCCACGCCGCACAGTGAGTGTTTGAAGGACTTCAGATGGCCCTGTGCTGCTGTGAGCATCCCTGTGGGGAGGACATGGCTGGTTCCCAGGACTCCTGTTTCCAACTGGTTTGGGGTGTCTTACCCAGGAACTTGCATCATTTGATGTTGGATGATTTATTGGGCTTCCAAGTGCTGATCCCTAGGGGCTGCTCCTCTCTTCCCCAAGCAGGTCTGGCTCTGCGGTACAGAACAAGAAGGGTGAAGCTGCCCCATGCCAGGGACATGGAATGCTCCAGAGAGGGTCTGTATGAGCTGCCAGCTGCCATGTAGGGCTGTGGGCAGGGAAGGGCAGCAAGAGGCTGAGTTGGATGCTGAGGAGAGAAAATCCCCAGCTCCAGCACAGAGATGCTGAGCAGGGATGAGAATGGCAGCAGCAGGAGCTGCTTCCCTGGAGCAGTCCCAGGCTGAGCTGGGATGGGAATGGCAGCAGCAGGAGCTGCTCGCTGCAGGACTCCCAGGCTGAGCTGGGATGGGAATGGCAGCAGCAGGAGCTGCTCTCTGGAGCACTACCAGGCTGAGCTGGGATGGGAATGGCAGCAGCAGGAGCTGCTCTCTGCAGGACTCCCAGGCTGAGCTGGGATGGGAATGGCAGCAGCAGGAGCTGCTCTCTGGAGCACTACCAGGCTGAGCTGGGATGGGAAAGGCAGCAGCAGGAGCTGCTCTCTGCAGGACTCCCAGGCTGAGCTGGGATGGGAATGGCAGCAGCAGGAGCTGCTCTCTGCAGCAGTCCCAGGCTGAGCTGGGATGGGAATGGCAGCAGCAGGAGCTGCTCTCTGGAGCACTACCAGGCTGAGCTGGGATGGGAATGGCAGCAGCAGGAGCTGCTCTCTGCAGGACTCCCAGGCTGAGCTGGGATGGGAATGGCAGCAGCAGGAGCTGCTCTCTGCAGCAGTCCCAGGCTGAGCTGGGATGGGAATGGCAGCAGCAGGAGCTGCTTCCCTGGAGCAGTCCCAGGCTGAGCTGGGATGGGAATGGCAGCAGCAGGAGCTGCTCTCTGCAGGACTCCCAGGCTGAGCTGGGATGGGAATGGCAGCAGCAGGAGCTGCTCGCTGCAGGACTCCCAGGCTGAGCTGGGATGGGAATGGCAGCAGCAGGAGCTGCTCTCTGGAGCACTACCAGGCTGAGCTGGGATGGGAATGGCAGCAGCAGGAGCTGCTCTCTGGAGCACTCCCAGGCTGAGCTGGGATGGGAATGGCAGCAGCAGGAGCTGCTCTCTGCAGGACTCCTAGGCTGAGCTGGGATGGGAATGGCAGCAGCAGGAGCTGCTCTCTGCAGGACTCCCAGGCTGAGCTGGGATGGGAATGGCAGCAGCAGGAGCTGCTCTCTGGAGCACTACCAGGCTGAGCTGGGATGGGAATGGTAGCAGCAGAAGCTGCTCTCTGGAGCACTACCAGGCTGAGCAGATGAATTAAACCAAGGTGCAGTGAGTCATGCTCAGGAGTCATCAGCTGGGGAGTTACCATGAGCAGGCTGGGATGTGTTGGAACCAGAAGCTCCTAGCTGCTGGGAGCTCTTGCCCTTCCTTCTTCTAAAGGAGAAGAGCTGGAGCACCAGCAGCAGCCCCTGTCCTCTTCAACCCATCCAGCATGAGATGCTGTGCCCAGCAAGACTCACAGCAGAACTCTGGTGAGTGGCACAGTGCCACCCAGACAAGGTGTGAGCAGGAGCTGGGGCAGTGGGTGCCAGGAGCAAGCAGCTGAGCTTGCAAGGCAGGAAAGCACCCCAGGGAGTCCCATCCTGCCCAGTCCTCCCCAGCTGGCTCCTGCATACAGCCAGCTGGAGCTGTGGGTGCCAGGGGCATCTTGTGCCCCAGCTCACAGCAGTGGCCTCAGTGCTGGCCGGGGTCAGAGCAGCCTGGAGCAGGTGATGTGGCATCAGCCTTGCTAAGGAAAGGTTGGGGCAGGCTGCAGGGTTTGAGGGCTCAGGCAAAATCTTCTTCCCTCCTGCCCATGCTGATGATGTCCATGGCAGGGAGGTGGTACTAGATAATCTTTAGAGCCCCTTCCAACCCAAACCTTGCCATGATTCTGTGTGGTGCTGCATTTCCCAGGCTGGGATGCAACACCAGCAGAGCAAAGCCCAAAGTGGCATCTGCTGTCACAGGGGGACAGGAACGGCTCAGGAGGTGCCGTGGGACGTGTGGGGTGTGAGGCTGTGCACCCTGGCTGCTCAGGGTGCAGGCCCCCAGGCAGGGCCAGGAGCAGCCACCCCAGCCTTCCCCAGAGCCTTGTCCTGCCCGGGGCACGGCTGAGGGAGCAGTCCTGGGGGCTGAGGGAGGGCCTTCGGTGTGGCCTTTGTTTGGAGGCTGGGACGTTGGGTGTCAGGTGACTCAGCGGTCGCCATGGCAACGAGCATCAGTTAATGAACAGAGGGAGGGAAGGAGCCAAAATAAATGTCAGAGCCTGGAATGGGTGCGGCAGAGCTGCTGCTGCCCTGCCTGTCCCGCCTCGGCAGGGGGCTCCCTTGGCCGCGGGGGGGGGGCAGATTTGGTTAAACCCCCTGCACGGTGCCAGGCGAAGGGCTGGAGAGAGAGGAGCGTGGCAGGAACCCAGCGCTGCTGCTGTCCACATCCCCCGGCACCAAGCAGCTGGGGCTCTCCTGCCCACAGGGACACGGTGCCCTCTGCAGGCGTTGGTGACGCCGGGATGCTTCCCTGCTCCTGCCTTGGCCATGCCTGCTGGGCTGCCGTGGGCAGTGGGGAGGGAGTTGGTATTGCAACAGCAGCTCTGAGCAAAGGCTCTGCCCTGCCCAAGGAAAATCACTCGAGGGGGTTTTTTCTCCCCTTTTATTATATTATTGTTCAGTTTTGTCTCATTCCTGCTGCAAAGGAGGCCTTTGGGTGGGACAGGCAAGGCTGAGGGAAGGAGAGGGATTGTGGATACTGGTGGAGCAGAGCAGATGCAACGTGGCTGTGTGAGATCCTGATGGATGGATGGATGGATGGATGATCATCACAGCCCAGCTCAGCTCTGCACCCCAGCCCTGCATGGGCATGGATTATCTGCATCCAAACAGAGCACCCCTGTGCTTGCAGCTGCCTCCTGCTCCAAGGCTTGTCCTTGCTCTCCACACTCACAGATTTACCTTAGGCATTGTATGCCAGAAATTAGGCCCTTAGGGGTCCTGGCTTGCAGAGGGTGCTGGCCCTGCCCTGGGTTTTGGTGGAGGCTCAGCAGCATAAGGAGCCTCTGAGAACTTCAATGAGATCAGACCCAAGGAAATTAGCATCCTGGCATGCAGGCTGTGCTGATGGGCTGCCTCAAGCTCCAGGCTCTGCTCCCAGGTGGCATCAAGGGAAAGTTTCCTTTCATTAACCAGACGATGAGCGCTGGCCCCATGGTCTTAGGAGGGAGGCTGCTGCAAAGGAAGATGTTCCTGGGCTGTCATGGTGCTGCTGGAGAAGCTTCTGTGGGTCCTGCATGGGGGGTCTCTGACTATGCAGCTGTTAACAGCAGAAGAGGGAAGATCTGCCCCACCAGAGCAGGCTGGGGCTGTGGTGCAGAGAAAGGACCAAGATGTTGAGGGACCAGCTGGAGATGGAACCCTCAGTGCTGTCCCACCCCCCTTGGGGTGACACTGGAGATGTGTCCAGGAGGACTAGGTGCATCCAGGCACATGCTGGCTCTGTACAACCTTCTGGATCCTTCAGGGGGTAGCTTTGGGGTGCTGCAGGTTGTCATGGCTCCACTGGCTGGTGCCACTGCCTGATGGCTGGAGAGCAAAGGGATGAATGTTGGGGGGCAGATCTGGGGGGCATGTTGGTAGGGACAAGCAGAAGGTTGGAGAAGGAAGGTGGAAATCCAAAAGCTGAGAGGAGGAGGAGAATGGGGACTGTGCCATGCAGCTGCTGTGCTCCTGCCATCCTCAGGTGCCCGGTGCCTCCCCAGCCCCATTCCTGGGGCCTGTTTTCAGCCTCCCCTTTGCCCGCAGCTCCCCAGGTGCCGGCAGCAGGCGGTTCTCCCTCAGTGCCGTGTCTCCTGCTCAGATGACAGCTTCCCACCTCCAGAGCTTCATCTCCAGGCTTTAATTGATGCCTGTCACGATGCTCAGCTCCCCCAAGCCCGTAGCCAGAGCATAGGCTGGCAGTGGGACACCAGGCACGTTGGCTTCTCTTGCCTGGAGCCTTGTCCCTGGGTGGCACATCCCTTCTGATCCCACGGGAGAAGAGCCAGAGCCAGCATGACCTGACCATGTTCTCCAGCATTGGTGACATGTCCTATGGGGAGATGGTGTGAGAATTGTTAACACCTCTGCTTCCCATTCTGGAGCAGTTCTGCTCTGTGCCTCAGTTTCCCCATGCTAACACCAAGTGTTGGTTGGCACCAGCAAGGAGGCTCTGCTCCTGCTCCTGCCCTGGCATTTGCTGCTTGCATTGAAGAAGGGCCCCCTGTGAATGCTGCAGGCAGAAGCAGCTGCCCTGAGGAGCTGTGTTCCTATCCAGCCCCATGGCACTAGCTGAGCTCTGAGCTGTCCCCTGCAGCTGTGGAGCATGGTGCTGGGTGTCCTGGCATGCTGCCACCAGGAGCAGCTCACAGTGCCCACAGGAGCTGGCAGGCTGCATCAGTCACAACAAATCCGTGACAGGAGATGAGGAGACATTCCTTTGCTGCAGGAGTAGCTAGGGACTGGAACAGGCTGCCCAGGGAGGTGATGGGTCAGGGTTAGGATTAGGTCTCTTCTCCCTGGTATCAGGTGGCAGAATGAGAGGAAATGGCCTAAAATTGTGCCAGGGGAGGGTTAGGTTGGAGATGAGGAAAAATTTCTTTGCTGCAAGAGTGGTCAGGGATTGGAACAGTCTGCCCAGGGAGGTGGTGGAGTCCCCATCCCTGAGGGGTTCCAGAAACCTGTGGCCATGGCACTTGGGGCCATGGTTTAGTGGCCATGGTGGTGCTGGGTTGATGGTTGGACTGGATGATCTTAGAGGACTTTTCCAACCCAAACAATGCTGTGGTGCTCTCAGTGCAATGAGCATAGCCAAGATTTTGATATTGGTTTTTAATGCCTTTAATTTCTGTCAGCAGCAGCCCAGGGACCAGGCTGCTGGCTGGAGGAGCAGAGGCAGCCAGAGCCTGTTCACAGCCAGCCCCTCCCCCAGGCCGGTCCATGGACACGTCTGAGCCATGTGGCTCTCCCCTGCCGCGGCCGCGGCTCTTCTGCCCCGTTCCCACCTTGTCTCCACATCTTGCAGCGCGTAACTGAGTCCCCAGGACATAACCTGTGCTCGTCCCTGGCTTGCTCCTCTCATGGCACCGCTGCAGGGCTTCGGCAGAGGAGCTGAGCCAAGCGCACGGCGAGGAGAAGCCAAAGCAAAGAGGCTGGCGTTTAACAGTGAAATGCATTTGTTTTGCTTCAGAGGCAGGAGGGACGGAAAAGAAACCTCACAGAAAAAGCCTTTTCCCCCCCCAATGCTAAGTGGGAGGCCAGCAGATGCCAGAGCATCTGCCTTTTTCTGCAGGCCTTCCAGGCGGCGCTGCCGGCGCCCACTGCGGCAGGGCTGCTCTCGCCCCCGCTCCCGAGTCGTGCTGTGGGGGCCCGCGAGCAGGCAGCAAAAGGAGGCACATGCAGAGGGCTGGGAGATCCTGGTGGGACCATGCTGTGGTGCAGGTGGCACTCCTGCCCACGCCAAGCTCAACTGCGTTGCCCACCCGTGGTGCTGGGTGCTCGTCCGTGGCCGCTGCTGGGTGCGCTGTGGGGAGGCGCGAGAGCAGGCTGGGCACGGAGCATGGACAGAGCTTCTGGGGGACTTCCTACCTCCTTTGGTCTCTGCTTGTATCTCAGGCATGACACCAGGCTCAGAAGTGGCAGGAAGGGATAAGAGGGCCAGAAACGTTTTGGGAACTAATCTGCACCACCAAAACACCAAAATCCCATCTTGGAAGATGCTGTGCCAGCCCTGACAGCTCCTGTCACAACAAATCCATGACAGGAGATTAGGAGACCTTCCTTTGCTGCAGGAGTAGTTAGGGACTGGAACAGGGAGGTGATGGGTTAGGGTTAGGTCTCTTCCCCCTGGTATCAGGTGATAGAAGGAGAGGAAATGGCCTGGAATGGTGCCAGGGGAGGGTTAGGTTGGAGATGAGGAAAAATGTCTTTGCTGCAAGAGTGGTCAGGGATTGGAACAGGCTGCCCAGGGAGGTGGTGGAGTCCCCATCCCTGGAGGGGTTCCAGAAATGTGTGGCCATGGCACCTGGGGACATGGTTCAGTGGCCATGGTGGTGTTGGGTTGATGGTTGGACTCAATGCTCTCAAACAGTTCCCTGATTCCAAGGCTTCCTGGTTTGTGTCTCCCCAGGAACCTTCCGAGGAGTGTGCAAGAAAATCGACCACTTCCCCGAGGATGCGGATTACGAGCAGGACACAGCTGAGTACCTCCTCCGTGAGTCTGCCTGCCTGCAGCATGGCACAGCTGCCTGTCCCCCCCACAGCCTGTCCTCCAGCACCAGACTGGGGGCACAGCTCCCCAAGCTCCCAGCACAGCAGTGCTGACCCTCTGGGTTACCTGAGCGTGGCCGCATCCTGCTGCCCTAACGGTGTCAGTGGCACTCGCCGTCCCCATGGCTCATCCCAGCAGCTGATGTGCTGGGGTGAGAGGGGAACGTTTGTACTGGAGTGGGTTTGCAGTTTCAGGAGATGAGTGTTGAAGTTCTTCTCCCACCCCCTCCCACATTTAACACACAGAGTCTATTTTAGAGCCCCCAGCATGGCATTTTAATGGGGCTGCGCCCTGCTCTGTGCTGGGAATCAAGGCCCTGCTGGAGGGAGGGCTGAGAGCCTCAGGCAGGCACAGGGTGTTTTGGGTGCAGCAGGCAGTGATTTGCTGGACTAATTCTTCTTGGCTGTCATTTTGGAAGCTGAAATCTGACAGGCCATGGAGAAAAGCCTCTTCTTTGTGCAGAGCTCCATCAGGGACGCCTGAGCATACAGAGGTGAACCCCGCTGGGAATGGAGCCCAGCATGGGGTTGTGGCATCACATCTGGTGGGCTCAGGGTCTTGGGCTCCTGGGTAAATTTGCTAATGTTCCTCCTCTGTGTCAGAAAATGGCTTTTGGCTTTTTGTTGAACCCATAGAACCACAGACTGGTTTGGGTTGGAAGGAACCTTAAAGATCACCTAGGTCCAACCCCTTCCCATGGGCGGGGACCTTCCACCAGCCCAGCTTGCTCAAGCCTGAGGTATAGGATGGTCAGTTCTTAACTTTGGAAGCAGCTCTGATGCTTTGGGGACCTGAGTGACAGGTCCCCGACCCCCCCCCCCCCCCCAGTTGGCAGTGCTGTTCTTTGCCAGCCTGGTGAGATCTGGAGAGGGGGAGTTCTTCAGTCCTAGGCTCCAGAGTCACGTCCGTAGCCCAGCCCTGTGGGTGGTGTGCTGGGCGACGGGGAGGCAGGTTGCTGGTGCTGAGCGTGTGACAAGGCTGGAAGGGAAAATTCCTTGAAATAGTCTGGGAGGAAAGGGAAAAAAAAAGAAAGAAAGAAAGAAATGCAGGGCCTGAGCTGCTTCTGCAAGGGGAAGCCTGAACACAGGGGGTTGCTGGGCTCCAGAGCATAGAATCATAGAACTGTCAGGGTTGGAAGGGACCTCAAGGACCATCTAGTTCCAACCCCCCTGCCATGGGCAGGGACACCTCACACTACAGCAGGTTGCTCACAGCCACAACCAGCCTGGCTGCAAAAACCTCCAGGGATGAGGCTTCTACCACCTCCCTGGGCAACCTGTGCCAGTGTCTCACCACCCTCATAGTGAAGAACTTCTTCCTAACATCCAACTGAATCTACCTATTGCTATTTTTGTTCCATTCCCCCCAGTCCTATCACTTCCTGACAGCCTGAAATGTCCCTCCCCAGCTTTCTTGTAGCCCCCTTCAGATACTGGAAGGTCACAAGAAGGTCTCCTCAAAGCCTTCTCTTCTCTAGACTGAACAGCCCCAACTCCCTCAGTCTGTCCTCACAGGAGAGGTGCTCCAGCCCTCCCCAACAAGCTCAGGGACAAGCAGAGGATGCCTGGCAGGACTGGTGCTGGGTATCCTCCACACATCATAGGGAGAGACCACGAGCAGCGTTGCAATAATGCCATCTGGATGCTGGCTTTGGCTGGCAGGTGCTGGGAATCCCCAGCCAGGGGCCCACCCTACCCCAATTCCTGTCCCACAGGTGCAGTGAGAGCATCCAGCATCTTCCCCATCCTCAGTGTGGGTCTGCTCTTCTTCGGGGGCCTGTGCGTGGCGGCCAGCGAGTTCTACAAGAGCAAACACAACGTCATCCTCAGCGCGGGCATCTTCTTTGTCTCTGCAGGTAGGAGCTGCCTGCCAGGGTCTGGAGAGGGTGGGCCTCCCGGGGCAGGAGTGTGGGAGGACACAGGGGAGCTAGAGATGGGTTGTGGGTCTTCCTGGGCTGTCAGATTCTGAAGTTCATGAGCTGATGGAAAAGTCCTCCTGGCTGGGGTAAAACCGGCAGAGGCTTCTGGTGAGTGGTTGTGGTGCTGAGCAGCTTCACCCTGCTCCTCCTGAGCAGGCTCCATGTGGGTGCTGCAGCCCAGGAGGAGCCTGCAGCAGGTTTGGAGGGGCTCTACCCTCCGTCACCACCAAGCAGCAGGTCACGGGGCTGGGCGCTGGTGCAGCCAGGACCTGGCAGAGAGTCTGCCACAGTCCTGCAAGGAAAACCACTCTCTGGAGGCCCTTCCTTCTAGATTAGTCATTGCTCTGTCCCCTGCTGATTGTGCCGTGACAAGGGCTTTGTCTGGAGGAACTGCTCTGCTTGGTGGTTTTTCTTCTCCCCACAAAGACACAAATTGCTCTTCCTCCTTGGCTGCGGGAGCTGCTGGTGCAGATGAGCAAACAGTGGCAGGAAAATGCATCATGGATTCAGTAAGGAACTCCAGGAGCACTCCAGCTGCTTCCAGCCCCACGGCACAGCCCCACAGAACTGCTGGCAGCCAAAACCTGCCCACAGGCCCAGGAAGGCTTCAGGTTCCACCAGGAATGGCAGGAGATGGAGTCATTCCCTCTCCCCTGTGCTCCCAGGGATGTGCAGGGCTTGTGCCAGAGGGATCATCAGTATGCCCTATGGGTTGGCTGTTCTGCAGCCACAGCCACAGTGCCCAGCACTAGCCAGCTTCACAGGCTCACAGGATGTTAGGGGTTGGAAGGGACCTCCCAAGGTCATCGAGTCCAACCCCCCCTCCAAGAGCAGGACCATAGAATCCAGCTCAGGTCACACAGGAACACATCCAGGTGGGGCTTGAAAGTCTCCAGAGAAGGAGACTCCACAACCCCTCTGGGCAGCCTGCTCCAGGGCTCTGGGACCCTCACAGTGAGGAAGTTCCTCCTCACGTTGCCCCTTGTCCTATCGCAGGGTGCAACTGAGCAGAGCCTGTCCCCTCCTTCCACAGGTTCCTGGGGTCCATTGCTCAGTGAGCAGCTCTGCAGAGCTGAAATGTTCCTTTTCTAAAGCAAATGGTGGTGTGCCTCCTGCCCCTTCGGTGAATCTGACCACTCATCCACTCTGGGTGGGGAATGGGGACAAGAGCAGAGCCCTAGGATGGGGTTTGGTCCCAGCATGTTGACACAAGAGTTGGTTCCCCATGGGAACTGGGGATGGGGGCTGTGGCCCCTGGCACCCTCCTGGGCACCCTCTGGGTTGTGACTGGCAGGAGAAGGGATGGATTCCTCCACCCTGTGCACTTTCTCTGCTCTCCCACAATCATAGAATGGTTAGGGTTGGAAGGGACCTCAAGGCTCAGCCAGTTCCAAGCCCCCTGCCATGGGCAGGGACACCTCACACTACAGCAGGTTCCTTGCAGCCACATCCAGCCTGGCTGCAAAAACCTCCAGGGGTGAGGCTTCCACCACCTCCCTGGGCAACCTGTGCCAGTCTCTCACCACCCTCATGGGGAAGAACTTCCTAACATCCAACTGAATCTACCCATTGCTATTTTTTATCCATTCCCCCCAGTCCTATCTCTCCCTGACACCCTCAAAAGTCCCTCCCCAGCTTTCTTGTAGCCCCCTTCAGATACTGGAAGGCCACAAGAAGGTCTCCTCAGAGCCTTCTCTTCTCCAGACTGAACAGCCCCAGCTCTCTCAATCTGTCCTCATAGGAGAGGAGCTCCAGCCCTCTGATCACCCTCGTGGCCCTTCTCTGGATATGTTCCAGCACCTCCAGGTTCTCCCTGTACTAGGGGCTCCAGAACTGGATGCAGTACTCCAGGTGGGGTCTCACCAGAGTGGAGCAGAGGGGGATAATCACCTCCCTCAACCTGCCAGCTGTGCTTCTCTTGCTGCAGCCCAGGATGTGATTGGCTTTCTGGGCTGCAAGTGCACAATCCCTCAAGCGAGTTCCCCTCCCTCTCCTCCTCTCCCGAAGGTCTCAGCAACATCATTGGGATCATAGTCTACATCTCGGCCAACGCGGGGGACCCGGGGCAGAGCGACTCCAAGAAGAGCTACTCCTACGGCTGGTCCTTCTACTTCGGGGCGCTGTCCTTCATCATCGCCGAGGTGGTGGGGGTGGTGGCGGTGCACATGTACATCGAGAAGCACCGCCAGATCCGCGCCAGGTCGCACTCGGAGCTGCTCAAGCGGACCGCCTTCACCCGCCTGCCGCCCTACCGCTACCGCTTCCGCCGGCGCTCCAGCTCCCGCTCCACCGAGCCCCGCTCCCGGGACTTGTCGCCCATCAGCAAGGGCTTCGGCACCATCCCCTCCACCGACATCTCCATGTTCACCCTCTCCAGGGATCCCTCCAAGGTCACCATGGGGACGCTGCTCAACTCGGAGCGGGACCACGGGTTTTTACAGGTCCACAACTCCATCCCCAAAGAGTTCAAGGAGGCTTTGCACAACAACCCGGCCAACAGACGAACCACGCCGGTCTGAGCGGGCACGGCCGGGCTGGCGGGCTGCATGGCACCGCCCTCCTGACGCCTGCAACCCTGTTTTTAAGGACAAACCCAGATGGCTCGCCCTGCCCCTACCTGTGGGGCTGATTTTTTTCACTCCCCCAAAATGCCGCCGGCCGGGCCGGGCTGTCGCGCCCACGTTGGGACCGGGACCCCCCACCCCCGTGCCAGGGGCTGCGCTGTGACCCTGGCTGTGGTGCCCTACAGACTGAGCAGGGCTTCCAACACCACCCGGGAGAGTGGCTCCCCGAGGTCTCCATCCTTCGTGTTGCTCATAACCGCGGTGTTCCCTTAGCTGTGTGTCCATGGAATTGCTGGCCGTGGCCCTGGCCGCGAGAACCCCCACCCCCGGGAGGCACATTGGGGTGAAACCGCCTGGAAATGGGGAGTTTGGAGCCCTTGTGGCGCCAGCCCCTTCCCCGGTGGGTGGCTGCAGGGGCTGGGGCCGGCTTTCTCTTTGGCGTTTCGTGCATGCATTAAATAGCTTGGAACTCAATTTTTTGTCATGTTGGGTTGGAAGAAATCATCCTTTTCCAATTTCCTGTGGTCTTGAAAGGGCTTCTTTCTTTCCTCCTTGCTTTCTCCTTCCTTTCGGTGCAATTCAGGCTATGAAACGGACTCAGGAGCAGCATTCCTCCAGTGACTGGTAGCAGTTAGCCAGCGTTTCACTAACCTCTGATGTTGCAGTGAATTCCCTCCCTTGAACACAGCCAGAGGCACAAGTTGCTGCCTGGGCACAACCAAGGAGGCGACGCCTTGTGGAGGAGCTGGGCTGGGCTGGGGGAGGGGGGCTGGGCCGTGGGCTGCGTGCCCCTGGGGTTTGGGTGGTGGCTGGGAGAGTGGTGGGAAAACAACAATAAAACCTGCCCAGTTTGGCAAAACCAAAAAGTCACTTGGCTGAGTAGGTCACCTTGAGCCTGCTGTGGGCAGCTGCAAAACCGTGTCCCATGGGTGTGCCACCGCTCCCCTGGCTGTGGGGGGTACTCGGGGTTGGGGCTCCCCAGCTGCAGGGGGTTGGAGGAGTCCCCACCCTGCTCTCCAGCCCATTGCCTCCCCTGGTTTGTGTTGTAGAGTGGCTGGTGGGACATGGGGTGCATGGGGTGTGGGTGTGTGCCTGTGCACCCCCCTGAGGCTGGGCACCAACAGGGTGAGCACCACAGAAAGAGTGGCTCAGAAAAGCCATTTGCCCCAAAAGGTGCCAAGATGGGATCATGTCTGCTCCCTGGGGGCAGAGGGGCGTCCCAGGACAGTCACAGCGAGACAGCTCTCCCAGGGAAATGCCAAGTCTAGAGCCAACTGTAAGAGCTTCTTGGGAAGCACCTCTCATGCCCAGAGAGGTCGTGGAGTGCCCATCTCTGGAGACATTCAGAACCCACCCAGATGTGTTCCTGGGTGACCTTCTCTAGGCAATGCTGCCTTGGCAGGGGGTCTGGACTGGATGATCTCCAGAGCTCCCTTTCAACTCCCCCCACCCCCCTTCTCTGATTTTGTGAAGCAGCACCTGTAGGAGTTGTTCTTGTTCTGGGTATGAGTGTCCCCCCCCCTTTGAGCTGCCTGGTAGGGCCGTGCCAGCTGTCTGTATGGTGCCATGGTTGCGGATGGCACAGGCTGGCAGGGAAGGAATCAGCCTGGACCTGCCAAGGTGTCTGTGAGCAGCTGGAGAGGTGACTTTCAACACTGAGATGTTGCCAGAGTGCTGAAGGGAGGCCATTAGGAAGCAGCTGATCCTGGTGTGATGTGTCACTGAACTGGAGTCTTGTTTAACCTCCCACCAGAAGCCATGGGCTTCACAGGAGCTGGGGGGCTCCTTAGGAGCTGCATCATCTGGGGCCAGTGGAGCTCTTCTGCTGCTGCTCTGTGCAGGGGAAAACTTCTGGTGCCTGGGGTGAGCTTCTTGGAGCAGCCTTGTTCTGGATCTCCTGCCCAAAGATGGAGTGTGTCTGCTAGTGAGTGTATCATGAGTGCTCCAGAGAAGGCTCCAGGGAGACCTTAGAGCAGCCTTCCAGTACCTGAAGGGGGCTCCAGGAGAGCTGGGGAGGGACTTTTGACAAGGACTTGTAGTGACAGGACAAGAGGCAATGGCTTTCAGCTGGAAGAGGGGAGATTGAGACTGGAGATTAGCAAGAAATTCCTGAGAGTGAGGATGGGGAGACACTGGAACAGGTTGCCCAGGGAGCTCATGGATGGCCCCTCTGTTCAAGTCCAGGTTGGATGAGGCCTTGAACAACCTGGGCTAGTAGGAGGTGTCCCTGCCCATGGCAGGTGGTTGGAACTGGATGAGCTTCCAGGTCCCTTCCAACCCAAACCATTCTATGGTAATGGGCAGGTCATAGTGGGGAGCCCAGAACGGGAGCTCTGCTGGAGCAAAATCCCTCCTGGACCCCTCAGACACTCCCAGCAAGGACCATCTGCCCTGGGCTGGTCCCAGCTGCAGGGTCTTCAGCACCATCACTACTTACTAGCCCTGTGAAGGGAGCTTGTGGAGAAGAGTGACTCAGATGCTCATTAGGCTTCTTAATTGGTGCATTTGCCGACTGCTTGTGTTATAAGCAGCCCAGGAGCACAGAACTGGGATCTTGGGGAAACATTTGAAAACAAAGTAGTGGAGGGACTGGCAGCCTGAGGCATGGGATGAGCTGCACCTCCACTTACCTGGAGGTGGCTGCAGGTCTGGCCAGAGCTGCCCCACAGCTCCATCCTGCAGCCTTTCACTGGAGGCTTCAACAGGGTTTGCTTTGGTAAGTTACTAATGGACCCCAGACCTCTGCAGTCCCTCGCAAAGATGCACAATTAAGCCCCTGCCCATGAGTCCTGCAGCACTCTGGCTCAGGAGCTGTAGAGAGCTGTGGTTCCCTGCAGGAGGGGACCACTTGTCATCATCACGCTGCTCAGCACAAGGGAAGTGGTTAACAGGACCAGGGCAGGGATTGTCCTGCCCCATGCTGGGCATGGTGAGGCTGCATGTTGAATCCTGGGTTCAGTTTCAGGCCCCTCACTCCAAGAACTGGAGCATGTCCAGAGAGCTGGTGAAGAGTCAGAACAAGACTGGTGAGGAGCAGCTGAATTACTGCTGGGTCTTGCTGGGTGAGCAGATCCCAGTGCTTGGTGAGGGCAGTTGGAGACCTGGGAGTCCTCAGTTATGGCAGAGCTTAAAATGGGACCTAGGGCTTGTCATATGCCACAGCTCTTAGGCAGGCTGTTCATGGTTTGGGGGCTTCCAGATGATCAAACCTCTCAGCAGACAGCCTTCAACAAAGCACCAGCTCCTGAGGTGCTGGGCACCAGCACTGCTGGGGGAACCCCTACGGTGTGAGGACATCCCAGTCCCACCCTGCCGGGAGCCCGGTGCAGGCAATGCTGGGACAACACATGGGAGCTACTGGTGGTGGTGTCTCTGGTGACAGGTCCCCAGACAGCACCAGAGGAAGCAGACTGACAAGAGTGTGTGTGTGCCACGTCTGAGAGGTGCCACTTTGCACAGATGCCACTGAGATATTTTTAAGTCAAGCAGAGTCTTCCCTTCTCCTCAATGAGCTGGTTCCTGTCTGTGGTCAAAAGGAGCCTGCCAAGATGTCCGTCACTCCAGGTTACTCTCACCCTGCCCAGCAGAGGACAGGTAGTGCTGGAGCTGCACAAACCATCCTCCCCTTCCATCTCCTGGGGTTTGTCATCACAGTTCTCAGAGGGTCTCTGCTCTCTCTTGGCAGCAGGCTCAGAAGTGTCCAGGAGTGCTGGCCTGAAGTAAGCCTGGGCTGAGCTGCAGGTCCTGGGAAGGGCAGGAGTTTGTGTTCTGTTTCCACTCTGTGTGGTACAGGTCTGCAAAATTTGAGTCTGAATGAGCAGAGCACCAAGTTCCCCCCTCACTGAAGCTCCATGTCCTCAGGCACATCAAGGCCCTCCCTAAGGCCAGGGGCTGCAGCTTTCTGCTCTCTTTCCATCCACGTGCAGTGGGTTTTAGCTCCTGTTAAGGAACTTTCTTTCCTCCCTCTCTGGTTTCCTTAGTTATTCTCGCTCCTTCCAGCCTCATTAGCATTCACACCACTGTCACAGCGTTGGCTGCCTCCTGCACCATCAGAGACAGGCAGTACCAGCCAGCATGAGAGGGGAGCCAGACCCTATGGGGACAGCCACAAACAGCCTCATCTGTCTCCTCACCTGGAAACCCTCTGGCCAAGGGCCTGGTGAGCATGTCCCTGCCTGCCTTGGTACAAAGATTCCCAGGTTGTATAAAGTCTCCAGAAGGAGGCTGGGGACCTGGAGGATCCACCCAGTCTGCCACTGATGTTTTCAGGAGCATGGCACCAGAACCTCCTTTGCACCCTTTCTGCCTCCATGACTATGGGCTTCTCTCCACCATGAGAGCAGCAGTGCTGGCTGGAGCTGCCCAGAGGAGGCTGTGCCCTCAACAGGGCTCAGCCTTGGCTGGGGACATGGACACTTGACTCTGCCCAGGCTTTTTTTTCTCAGGCAAACACTTGGTCCCAGTGCATGGCAAATAGTGCTGCTGGTTTCTGTGGATTTCCTCCAGCAAAGCAGGTCCTGGAGGGTGGGCAGGGCTGGAGGCTGCCCCTGGAGGTGTGGGCCTCTCCAGTGCCAGCAGCTTCCAGCACCATCATCCTTGTGTTGTACAGCCAGGAGCTAAGTGATGGATTTCTGGATGTCTGCCTGTGCTGGTCAACTGGGAAGGGAGTGTGCAGCGCTCCTAGGAGCTGAGAAGCTTCTTGGAAGTGGAGGAGAAGGGGAAGCAGTCATTGGAGCCCTTGGCAAGCCCTAGGGACAGACGCAGGGGTGGCATGAGAGCAGCATGGGCAGGATGATCCCTGGGGTGTCCTTGCAGGTGCCCAGCTGAGTGGCAGTGGATGTGGTGCTCAGCAGCTTCAGCACATCTGGAGGGAAGGAGGCAAGCAGTTTGGAGTCAAGGGGGTGAGCAGCTGGGGCCGTGGCTGCAGCAGGGGGTGATGAGGTGGCTACAGGGGAAGGTGGCAGTTGCCACTACTCGGTGGGAATTCATCAGACACAAGAGTTTGGGGATGGGCTGCAGAGCAGTGCCAAGGCAAGCACCTGGCCAGGGGGGCAGTGGGAATGTCACTGGTGCTACAAAACCCTGGTGAGGGTGGCAGAGCTTTTGTTTGGAGCCTGCAGGTGATACTGCCCCAAGCTGGGCTGGCCTAGGGCCACCAGAGACACGTTGGGGTCAGTACAGTGAAGGCCTTCTCATTGCGACTTGATGACCTCAAAAGTGTGTTCCAACCTCCACACCTCTATGATTCCCAGGGTGAGGATTCGCCTCCTGCCCATCCTGACCCTGCATGTGCCAGGCTGATGTCTGTAGTGGTGCTCTCCTCCTTGGAGAACCAAAGCTTCAGCTCCTTTAGTAACCCCTAGGTCCTTCGGCGAGCGGCGAGGAGGATCGGCGGCAGGGAGAGGAGCGGCGGGCAGGGAGCGGAGCGGCGGGCAGGGAGAGGAGCGGCGGGCAGAGAGCGGAGCGGCGGCAGGGAGAGGAGCGGCGGGCAGGGAGAGAAGGGCGGCAGGGAGAGGAGCGGTGGGCAGGGAGCGGAGCGGCGGCAGGGAGAGGAGCGGTGGGCAGGGAGCGGAGCGGCGGCAGGGAGAGGAGCAGTGGGCAGGGAGCGGAGCGGCGGCAGGGAGAGAAGGGCGGCAGGGAGAGGAGCGGTGGGCAGGGAGCGGAGCGGCGGGCAGGGAGCGGAGCAGTGGCAGGGAGCGGAGCGGCGGCAGGGAGTGGAGCGGCGGGCAGGGAGCGGAGCGGCGGCAGGGAGAGGAGCGGTGGGCAGGGAGCGGAGCGGCGGCAGGGAGAGGAGCGGTGGGCAGGGAGCGGAGCGGCGGCAGGGAGAGGAGCGGCGCCGAGCCGCAGCTCGGTGAGTTTATTTTGATGAAATCCAATAATTATCGTGCTTAGCAGCTGCTGCTATTTAAAATAAGAAAAAAACCCGGGGCTTGCATTGAAAATGTTTTGTAAACCATGTGCACCAACAATCTGTTCCAGTGCCACCAGCCATTATGGAAAGGGGATAATAGCGGGAGCTCATTAGGGAAAGTTAAATTGCAAATCATATTTTGTTTCAAATGAGCGAGATGAATGCATCATCTGCCTCAAAGAAAGAGTTTTGTGCTTCTGATCCTCCTGCCAGGAGCTGAAGCTCTTGGGCTTGCAGCTGCCAGAGTGGCCCTGATTGTCCATTTCAAACTACAGGAAGTTTGGGGTTCAAAGGAAGATTTGAAGAGAAAGGAAAAGAGAACAAAAAGAGAGAGAGAAAGAAAGCAAAGAGAAAAAAAGGCAGCAGGCAGGGACTGCCTTTGAGCAGAGAAGTTGGTTTCCTACCCCAGATCCTGGTGCCCATGGGGCTCTGCAGGTTGGGCTCAGAGCAGAACAAGCCAGTGAAGGAGCTGTGTGACTGGAGTGAGGTGGCACTGGCCACGGGCACACTGTGCCAGACTTAGACCTTGCTTTGATGGGCAGAGCTGTGTCCTGTGTGCTGCCAGGGGCCTGAGCAGCATGAGACATCCTTGGCAGCTGCATTAAAGGGCTGGGGCCGTGTCTAGGGATGGCACAGCACATGCTTGGGCACTGTGGATGATGCCCAATCATAGGATTGGCTGCAGCAGGAGCTGGCTGCATGTACCAGAGCATCACCTCATAGGGAGTCACCCTGTGCTCCCCCATGGCACAGTCAGTGCTGATGTGGTCCCTTGCAGGTGCACACCCTGAGTTCTGCCTAGCTGCCAGCTTTGGCCAGGGAGTCTGCAGGAAATCCCTGAACCCCAGCAGTGTGGGGATCCCCCAGTCCAACCCCCTGCTAGAGCAGGGGCACCCACAGCAGCCTGCCCAGGATGGCAATGTCCAGGAGAAGACTTCACAACCTCCCTGGGCAGCCTGGGAAACATGTCAGGATTAACCCCACACATCTGCACACCCCTCACCCCCCATCCTTGAGACATCTGGAGTTTGGGGGTGGAGGAGCTGGACAGCAGTGGGATGTGGGTTGGGGGCATGGCTGAAGACATTTGGTGGGGGGTGAACAGCCACGGTGCTGACTGGGAAAGGACAGGATGGGATGGGGACAGGCACCATGACACTGGCATGGCTGGCACAGGTAGAGAGCAGCACCCTGCCCATGCCAGGAGCACCTCTCCTGTTCAGGCTGCTCAGCTCTGCGAGGTTCAGCACTTAAAGCTGACACCCAGCATGTGACAGGCCCCACCTGCCCCCCACCCTGAGCCAGCACAGCCCCATCACTGCTGCAGCAGCTCCTCTGCTAATCTGATGGCTGCCAGGCACCAGGATTAAGGCCCAGATCTGGCAGGATGAAGCCTTGTGCTGCTGAGACTTGACCTACAAGTGGTGGCACGTGAAATGCCACACATTAGTCCATGGGCAGCTCCCCCACAGAGCAGTTCCTCAGAGAAACAAGGCAAAGGCTGAAGAACCACCAGAGTCCTGGCTCCTTCCACCACCATTGCAGTTCCACATCTTATCCCTTTCTTTCACTCTCCAAGAGCCAAGCTACCCATGACCTTTCCACCTGCTTGCTCTGTCTTCTCAGAACAGCAGCTCCAAGATGGGACCAGAGAGCAGGAGCCTCCCAGACACCACACAGATGAGCACACAGCTGGGGCTGGAGGAGCTGCTGCTGCCCTGGTTCTGCAGGATCTTCAGAAAACAGTCCAAAGTTCTGGCCAAGCACATGGATGTGCATGTGGTTATGGTCTGAACTGGGTGCTGGACCTTCCCAGCCTTCATTCCTTTGTCATCCCACGATGGAGCTGTACCAGAGCCTTGAAAGCTGGACTGGGTTTGCAAGGGAAGGTTTGGAAGCAGGGGCTGCAGCCACAGTGGAGATGGGGAGGCGAAGAGATGGGGAGGTGGGGAGATGGAGAAATGGGGAGGTGGTGGAGAGATGGGGAAGTGGAGAGATGGGGAGGTGGAGAGGTTGGTCCAGGACTCTGCTGTGCTGCTCTGCTCCCCCTCTGGGCTCATTAGCAGAGCCCATTAAACCTTAAGCCACTCAAGGGATGCATGAAGAGAGAAGGGAAAGGAGCATGAAATCTGCTTGCAAGGTTGGTGAGAGCTGATTGACCTGGACAGCCACAACAGCTGCAGCTGGAAGGAGGATCGGCAGCAGCCGTCGGGCACTTCTGAGGCATCACCAAACCCTCTTCTGTAGGAGATGACTATTCATGAGCACGATGAAGACGATCGGGAGGGATCGTCAGCGGCTCATCCCCGTTTGATCTGGCGAGGCTCTGGTGCAGCATTTGCATGAGGCAGGAATTGCTGCTTCAGCTGGAGGAGAAGGATTACGGGAGGAATCTGCATACATTTCCTGGGCACTGTCACTCAGCATCTCTCCAAATGTGATTTACCACGGGTGTGTGCTGCAGACGCTCTGACTCACGCCGGGCTGGCCCTGGGTTGGGTCTTTTTGTTGTTTGTTTGTTTGTTTCAGTAGATCAATAACCCCCCGGGGCGAAATTGCCTCATTGGAAGGATCCTGCTATGAAATCTTTATTGTTGCAGGTGAACTGAGCCTGCTCCAGGCAGCTGCTCATAGCCTGAGGCAGGCCCAGGCTGGGTGATGTGGAGATGAGGAGGGTGAAGGGAACGCTAAGAGGAGCTTGTGCTCTTCTGGAGCACAGAAGGGCACCCACCTGGATGTGTTCCTGTGTGACCTCCCCTAAGTGAGCTTGCTTTGGCAAGGGGGTGTGGATCTCCAGGGGCCCCTTCCAACCCCTACCACTCTCTGATTCTCCTGCCTGCTGTGCTTCATACCAGTTCCACATATGTGCTGGCAGTCACCCTGCACCAGAGCCCTCTCCTTCTGCCTCCTGGCACAGAAACATGCCGAGGATTCCATCTCAGCTGCCATCCTGGCCATGGGGACAGCCCTGTGCTCCCAGCTGGCCAGCTTCCTCCCCTGAAGCCCTCCCAAGCCCAGCAGCCGAGCCCAGGCATCTCCTCAGGAAGGGTTTCCCTGCAAGCCAGCAGCTCCCACAGCCTTCTGTTTGAGTTCACTTCACAGCTGCTGGGTCTCCTCCTGCCCTTGAGTATCTCTCCAAAGGGATGTGCTCATCCACAGAGGCTGCTCCAGCTGCCTCAGCTTTGATCTCCTCTCTTCCCCTCTGTGATGTGAAGTTGTTTAACACATTGGCTGTGACAGGGCAAGGACTTCCTGGCAGCTCAGAGCCTGCCAGAGCATTGCTGGCAAGCTCAGAGCAGGTCCTGCTAAACCAGAACAGCAGCCCAACCACCTGGCTGAAGATGAATGTCCACATCCACCCCCACAGACACCCATCCCATAACCACCAGCATGTCCATCCACACAGCTACCACAGGTATTTTAATCATGATTCCAGCCTGGCAGAGGTGAAGGTCACTGCAGTGACTGCCTCAGAAGTGACAGGCATGATGGCACTGGGACAAAGAGGCTTGGTCTCCTGCCCCATGCCCATCCTGCCATCTCCTTCTCCCTGGGGCAACATCTGCAGGGGTGTGCTCTGGGCAGGGATTAGGGAGCTGCATCTTGAGAACCAACCAAAGTTGGAAAGCTCTTTGAACTTTCCATAAATACAGCAAGACAAACTCAGGCCCCCTGAGACGGGGAGGGGAGCCCATGTACATCCTCAGCAGAGCTGATCCCCAGCTGCACACAGTGTGACCTTGCAAAGGTTCCTGTTCTGTGAGGAAGCCAAGCCTGAGAACTGGGAATCTCAGCCGGCTTTGAGCTCCAGCCCTGGGAAGGCTGAAGGTGATGCCAAACCCAGTCCTCCCAGGCCAGGCAACAGCTTCTAGCTGTCAGATCTCCATGTCTGCAGGGCTATCTCACTCTGCTTCCCCACTTTGCTCCCAAGCAAGCAAAGGCCTGCTCCATCCTGCCTGCCTGATGCTCTTATCATCTTGTTAGCAATTAATGTTAGCACGCTGGAAATTGCTAATGTGTGATAGGCAATCATTAGAATTCAATTGAATTGCCCAGCAGCTCTTAAACTGCTTGCAAACCTGGCTGCCACTCCCTGGAGCACAGAGAATGGCCCAGGAGGACAAAGTCAGCCCTGAGAGGTGGGTGAGGCCAATGCAGCCCAGCTGAGCTCCGGGGGGGGGTGGTGTTGCAGGGCAGCACCAGTAAAGAAGGATCTCCTGCCCTCCAGGCTGATGGGAAAGGCTGGAGCTCAGCAGGGCAGCATCAGTGGGGTGCTGAGAGGAGCACAGATGGGCTGGGACTGATCAGGCAACACTGGTCACAGGCTCACCGAATGTATCAGCTTGGAAAGAACCCTCAAAAGTCATCTTGTCCACCCTGCCTGCAGTGAGCAGGGACATCTCCAGCTCAGGTGGGTCTCACTGCACCAGAGGATGCAGCCTTTCCTCCTTGGTCTTGGGTGAGGTTGGGAAGAGAGATGTTTCTCCAGGAAACAGCAGATGCTTTGTGCTAAGCTGAAGGTACCAAAAAGCAAACCAAAAGAGGGACCTCGGGAGGGTTTTCCAGGGGTCAGTGCCCCCTGGGATGTTGGGGCAGTGGGGAGGTGAGGGGGTGTGACCAACAGCGAGGGGCTGGGTAAGGAGGAGCAGGTCTCAGGATGGGATGGCTTCTGCAGAAGGCTTTAGGACATAGGGCAAGCACCAGCTGGATGCAGTCCCAGCATGATGCTGCAGTTAATGTGATTCCTGGGTACCAGCAGGCAGAATGTTCTCTCTGTCCAGCACCAGTGTGACCAGTAATGCCCTGTGGCCAGTGCTGGTGACCTCCCAGCGAGATGTTAAGAAGCTATAGCGTCCTGGCAAGAGCTACAAGAGCTGCTGGAGGCCTGAAAACCTGCCCCAGGGCAAAGATTAAAGAGGTGAGCTGCTGTGTCTTGTTAGAGAGGGTTGGCAGGTGATGGTTGTGGTCTGCAGGTGTCTGTCTGTGTGTGGAAGGTTTGGATAGTGGGTGGCACAAAGTGGAGTTTAACCCAGACAGGTTTCAGATGGAGAAAAACTCAAACACATTTAGCTACAGCTGACATAAATCTGGGGCCAGTTTAAGGAGGGACACATAGAAGGTGTTCAAAGGAAGGCTGCAAACAATGCTAGATTCCAGCTGGTCCTTCCTGGGGGCTGTATCCTCTGGTGGGGCTGAGCCATGCTAGGACAGGGAGCAGGGACAGGGAGGGACTCCAGCAGGGTCATCTCACACAAGCAGGGGGTCCAGGAGGGACAGGAGCCCCCCCCAGACCAGTGAGCAGCAGTGGCTGAGAGCCCTGGCTCCTCAAGGTGATATGAGAGCTGCTGTGAGGGAGTGACCCCAGGGCACGTCCTGGTGTGATCCCACCAGCCCCCCACCTCTCCTGGATTTATTCCCCTTTTGAAGCACAAGTGCAGAGGGAAAAGTACCAGTAGAAAGAGCTGGATCAGGCCCTTATCTCCAAGGGCTTAACGGCTGCCGGTGACTCAGAACTGAGATGACTCAAAGCAGCATCCTGAGGATAAAGCCAACCACCACAGACCCATCAGCAGCCAATTCCACAAACTCAGCACCGGCTCCTGATTAGGGCAGCCACGCAGGGGGGGCTTGCAGGGCAGAAATGCTCCATCTCGACTCTCCAGCTCCTAGAAGCTGGCATCTGCACCTTCTAATAGCTGCCTGCACAGCCAGCCAGGCTTGGCCAGGGCTGAAGGACGCTCCAGAGGACAGAGAAGGGCCCTTTGATCCCTTTAATTAACTCTGATGTAAAAGGTTTCATGAAGCTGGGAAGCAGGAGAGCTGAGGTTGCTTTGATGTGCATGGGTGGATGCGGCCAAGAGGCTGCACAGAAGGCACAGATTTGAAATGGGAAGGGGTTGAGGCAAGGACCTGGGAGCAGCAGAGGCTGATGAGTACTGCTGAGGACAGACCCAATGGTGTTCTCACTGGGGAGCCCAGGAGGAGCACTGGGGATGGTGCAGAAGCTGCTGGTCGTGGTCCAGCAGTGTTTGCTCCCTGTGCAGAGGGTTCAGCTGCTGCAGCAGAGCCTTGGCTGCTCCATGCTGTTGGACTCTGATGTCCTCTGTGCTCACTCCAGTGAGGGCACTGGGAAAGGCTGTGAGCATGGAGCTGCAGTGTGCAGAAACCCTCTGAATTTGCTGCCAGATGTCACTTTGTGTGGGAGTGTTTCTGCCCTTCCTAACAGATACAACCACCCCCATCACACACCAGCACTTGTCTCAGCACTGATTGCCAGGGTGGCAGCTTGCAGGGACCACTGGTAGCTGCAGCCCCACTGCCCTGGGTGCCATCAGAGGACAGGGGTCACCAGCCAATAGAAATCTCACAGGTTCCCCCAGAAGCAAACCTGCTCCTGGACTCTAGGTGTGAACAGGCTGCCCAGAGAGGCTGTGGAATCTCCTCCTCTGGAGAGCTTCCAACCCCAGCTGCTCGTGATCCTGGGCAAGCTGCTCTGTGTGCCCCAGCTTTAGCAGGGGGGGTGGACTGAGGGATCTCCAGAGGTCCTTTCCAACCCCACCATGCTGGGAGTCTGGGATTCTGTGCCTGCAGCTGGAAAAAGCTGTTTTGCAGGATGCTGAGCCTCTGAGCTCCTGCAACCCCAAATTTCTGAATGCCTGAACTGCATCTCTGACTCTGTACCACTGAACTCCCGGACTTCAGTACCCACCCCCACCACCCCCTAAGCTCCTGAGCTCTGAACCTCTGAGGTCCTGAACTCCTGCACCCCTGAGACCTTGTGCCCCTGAACCTCCCAATTTCTGAATCCCTGAGGCTCTGCAGCCCTGAACCTCTCAATCCCCAACCCCACGAGCCCTTGAGCCCCTGTACCCCCTAATCTCAGGACCCCTGAATCCCCCAGTTCTCAGACCCCTGCACCCCTGAGCCCCTTCACCCCTGAGTCCTTGTGGTGGGGTTCAGGACCCCGGGGCCCCCATCCCTGCACCCTTAAAGCTCTGATACGCTGCACCTCCAAATCCCAACGCCCCTGAATCTCTGACTGTCTGAGTTCTCAAACCGTTGCATCCCTGAGTCCCCGCGGTGGGGTCCGGGACTCCGACGCTGCCGCCGCCGCCGCCGGTCGCTCTCCCGGTGCTAAAATGACCTCTAGTGGCAAGCGGGGACCGGGCGGCCCCGGAGCGGGACGGACTGAGGCCGGGAAGGCTCATTTTCTCCTAAAACATGAAAACGAGAAGCCAAGCGCCCCCAGCCCCGCTCCGCTGCGGCTGAAACTGCCCCTGCCCAGCCCACAGAGACCCCGGCTCCGGCTCCGGCTCCTCTTGGCTTGCGCCGGTGCCATGGGGACTCTGGAGCCTGCTGATGGCTCTCTCCGTGGTGGCTTTGCTGAGGAGAATTTGCGGCCAAACGCTTTTCCGTGGTGTTCAGCGACAGGACAAGGGTCAATGGGCACAAACAGAGGCCGTGCCAAGCAGTGTCGGTGATGGGGAGGTAAGGAGCTGGCGTCTGCCAAGAGGCAGTGAGCTCCCCAGGGGAAGGGGAGGTGTCCTCACCAGCAGCGTGTTCCCTCTCTGTCATTCTGGCCACAAAGAGCTGGTGGGAGGGCTGGCCTCTGCTGTCCTCAGAAGAAATGCTGGTGGGCTTGCTCTCAGACTGAGTCCTCTGCTGCTCTGCTGCTTGTCTGGTGGGTCACAGAGGTCTGTGCTGCAATACCAGACCCAGAGATGAGCTCATCTCCTGGCATCTATCTGAGACAGGATCAAAGGAAAACCCTCTCTGGAGGAGATCTTGCTTGAAATTGGAAGCATGGCCCAGAGAGAGCTCCATCCCCATGAGGACAGGTTCTGTGGTGGGGTGTGTGGAGCTGGGACTGAGCATTGCAGTGGTCCAAGAGCAGGCCCTTTAGGGGGAAACATTCAGAATCCCAGATTGGTTTGGGTGGGAAAGGACCTTTAAAGCTCATCCAGTCCAATCCCCTGCAGCCAGCAGGGACATCTGCAACTAGAGCAAGTTGCTCAGAGCCCTCAACAACCTGACCTGAAATGGTTCCAGGAATGGGACACGTTCCACCTCTCTGGACAACCTGCTTAAGGTGCTGATAAAGTTCTTTATGTGGCTTTTATGGCTCCTTGGATTAACTTAACTGTGGTTATCACAGCAAAAGTTACTTTGACCCCAGGACTGTTCACATGGGGAGGAGTTGTTTGTCCTGCTCTTTATCTTCTCGTTCATTTTGTGACAATGGCAAACCCATCCTGGCTGGCAGGGCATGGAGACCAGGCCAATGGCTCACTGAACCTTCCAGCTGAGGAGGACAAACCCAGGGGTTTTACTTCAGCTGGTGAGAGGAGCCAGGGCTGGGGAGGAGGAGGCTACAGGGGTGTCTCCTGGGGAAGCCAAGCAGGAACAGTGAGGGATGAAAGGTGTTCCTTTCTCTGCACACAGGGGTTGTTTGGCACAGATGTAAAGTATTGGTGCCACACAGGGGTTTTTTGGCACAGATATAAAGTACTGGTGCCACACAGGGTGGCAAGGGAGCTCCAGTTTACAGGCTGAGGGAGCCTGGGAAGCCTCTGAATGTGCCTGACACTGCCATCTTACATCCGTGCTTCTCTGCAGCTCTCTATTGTACTTTGAGGCTTAATTAACATTTGAGAAGCAATTTACAGATGAAAAGCACAAACGTGCAACAATCACAAGAAACAGGTTGGTCAGGAAGAGGCCTGAGCCATCAGGATGCTTTCTGGTGGTACTCATGCAGCAGAGAGCAGGTTTCTGTGGCACTGGGGCGTGGAGCAGGGACGTGGGAGCCCGAGCAGGCATTGCTGGGCTGGAATGAGTGCCTGCTCCCACCCAGCCCCTGCCCCGTGCTGTGACAGGATAAAATCCACAGGGGATTTGCTTCCTCACTGCCTGGGCTGCCTGGCTTTAGCAGGGGCACTGCATTAGTGTTCATGTGCTGCACTGCAAAGGAGCTGTAGGGACAAGTGAGCCCCAAACATCTGAGCAGTTCTGGTGACCTGTGAGAGCAGTCCCAGAGCCATGGGCAGGATTAAATCCCTCATTAAGCTCAGGAATTACAAGTGGTGGAAAGTGACTAAAGACACCCTGTGAAACCAAACTGCTACTCAGTGTCTTAGGATCTTTCAGTGGTGCCCAGTGGCAGGACAAGGGGTAACAGACACAAAGTTGAACGTGAGGAGTTCTAGCTACACCTAGGAAGAACTTCTGTAATTTAAGGGTGCTGAAGCCCTGGAGCAGGCTGCCCAGAGAGGTTGTGGAGCCTCCATCTCTGGAGAGATTCCAAACCTGCTTGGATGTGCTCCTGTGTGACCTTCTCTAGGTGATCCTGCTTTGTCAGGGGTGTTGGACTGGATGATCTCCAGAGGTCATTTCCAGCCCCTACCATCCTGTGATTCTGTGATCTCCAGGCCCTTCCCTTCCACCTGTTAATTATTTCTCCTCCCTGTTGCTTTGCAGACTGCAGAACAGTTCCTCACAAACATCCAGGATATGTGTTAGCATTTAAATAATAAACCAGTCCTTACTTGGACACCTGTGCCCACTGAGTGCCACCCCAGAAGCCATACATCAACAGAGCAGTGCAGATATGATGATGTAGGATGCTGAGGAGTCACCCAAACACTGGCACTCTAATGCCGTGCTTGATGCAGGGCTATCACTCCATGATGGATGGATGGATGGAGCTGCTGCCTTGACCATTACCAGTCACAGAATCACAGAATGCATTGGGTTGGAAGGGACTCTTGAAGATCATGTTGCCCAGCCCTTCAGTGACTGCTCCTGGAAACCATCTCCAGGGTTCAAAACGCCCATTGTGAATCCCAGCCTCCCTTCTAGCCCAGAAAGCTCCTGGCATGGGGTATCAGCAGGTGATGGGGCTCTGCAGTGCTCAGAGTAACTGGGGTTTCAACTTCCTCTGCAAATAGATTATCCTTCCTTCTGCTCTCAGCAGCAGAACTTGACCCCGTGTTAATTGTCTTTTGCCTTTTATTTGGCAAAATCCCTTTCCCCTTTCAAGAATTAGTCCTTCAAAGTCCTAGCCAAAGCCAGAACAGATCCAGCTCTCTGCAAAAGCAACACTAAAAACCTTGGGAACCTTTGAAGTATCCTCAACATGCCCAAGGGACCAAACTTAGAGGAGGAATGTGGTCAAGGTCACACATGATTCATCCACTGCTCTGGGTTTTAATGCAGTTCACAGAGGATTATACTAAATGATGGCAATTTGCTTCTTGTCCTTAAAGTCTGTGAGCATCTGAGTAAAGTCAGCCAGGGTTCAGGCAGCTGTGGGTGTGCCATGCTTGTGCTGTACATTACTTTGTGGCAGTAAACAAGAATGATCTGTGGATAGAAAGGTTAAGATGTAAATTTGGTGGCTATGATATGTTGCCACCCTCCATGTGCTTGCTGTGTCCAGGAACTCCAAGAGCTGCTTTTCCTTCCTTCAGCAATGCAAAAGTACAGACATTTGCATCACATTCCTCTTGTCTAATTAGATGCCTTTGTTGACCACCCTCTAGGCTCCAAATTCTGATGGCTGTGCTCAAAATGTAATGATTGATCAATGGTAATAAGTTGGTGTGATGTGGTGGTGAGAGGGGGTTTGCTGTGCCTGTGAGGTGTGCACAGGGAGAGTGGAGGAGCTCAGCAGCAGTAGAGCAGGGACCAGAGTTTGGGGGTTGGTTTGGGTTAATGACACTGTCATTCTTAATTAAGGCTCAGCTTTAACCAGTGCCTGCCCACAGCAGCTGTGCTACCTCAGCAGCTGGACTGATGACACCAAGCTATGGAACTGAGAAGCAATGTGGCTATTCCAGTAAAACCGGCCATGAGGGGGCCTTGGCTCTTGGGTTGCTCCAGCCCTGAGTGCTTGTGGCAACACAAGGTCCTCTTCTCCTGCAGGAACTCATAGCTAAAATAAAAGGGGGGGGAGAGGGGAAAGAAGAAGAAGTAGAGTCTTTGCTGCTGACAGAACAAACTGAGGAAGGAAATGCAAACACTCACTTATCCACTGCACCAACCTGCTCCTCTACACATCCTTTGCCCACAGACCTGATCATGCAGCTCAGAAGCTACAGAATCTGTCTTTCCTGGTTTTGAGTTCTTTTTGGCTTTGTTTCTTTATTTTTGTATCACTGAGACACTTGAATGTGTCCAGAGAAGGGCAACGAGGCTGGGGAGAGGCCTCGAGCACAGCCCTATGAGGAGAGGCTGAGGGAGCTGGGGTTGCTTAGCCTGCAGAAGAGGAGGCTCAGGGGAGACCTTCTTGCTTTCCACAACTACCTGAAGGGAGGTTGTAGCCAGGAGGGGGTTGGTCTCTTCTCCCAGGCAAGCAGCACCAGAACAAGAGGACACAGTCTCAAGCTGTGCCAGGGGAAGTTTAGGCTGGAGGTGAGGACAAAGTTCTTCACTGAGAGAGTTGTTGGCCATTGGAATGTGCTGCCCAGGGAGGTGGTGGAGTCCCCATCCCTGGAGGTGTTCAAGAGGGGATTGGATGTGGCACTTGGTGCCATGGTTTAGTCATGAAGTCTGTGGTGACAGGTTGGACTTGATGATCTTTGAGGTCTTTTCCAACCTTGGTGATTCTGTGATTGTACAACAGGTACTTTGCACACGCCCAGGAACAATCCTGTCTTCACCCAAGTGCTTGTGAGGTTCAAAATTAAAGCAACATGGACAAAGGTGCTCGGCACAGAGCACCAGCACAGGGCACAGATAAGCTGCTTCTAAATCAGCAGGGGGGTAAACAAGATGAAGTTCCCCACACAGGTCCTGCTAATCTGGGATGGCAAAACATTGAAACTACATTTTAAAGCAAATAGTTTCTCTTTGTTGGTCTTTTTCTTTTTTTTCAAACCACTCTGTGAGTATGATCTAAAATAGTGACAGCAAAATTTGGGTACCTCACACTCCAGGCTGTGTTTGCAGAACCTGGAGAACAATTTGCTGGCTGCAAGCATTTGAAAGCAGAAGGGTTCAAAGTTACAGAGCTAACTGAAAGCTTCAAAAATAGCCTTGATGGCAGCAGGTGTGCAGAGAACACCAGGTCTCAACTTTGCTCTCCTTTCTGAATGGGTTTCAGAAGCTAACCCAGCTGCTCTGACAGCCACAGGGCATTGCCATCCTCCCTGGGAGGTGCCTCATTTGCTTTCTGAAGTTGTGAGTGTGGGTATCTGAGAACACTTCCTGACTGCTGCAACAGCCAGCTAATTGTTTGTTATGCCACAAGCATTTTGCTGAGGGTGGTAAACATCATTTTAGCAGGGCAGCTCAAGCCCTTTGTGCAAGGCATTCAAGTAAAGCTACCACAGCGTTCTAGGCAGCCAGGATCTGGTCACGCATGCTCCTCGGGGTGCAGATGGGTGGCTGCCCCCTGGATTGTGTCTTTACCTGCCTTCACCACCCTCCTGCCAGAGGTGACTCCTCTGATCTCATAGCTCTGATGGAATCATACAAACATGGAATTGTTTGAGTTGGAAAAAAACCTCTAGAATCATCGAGACCAACTATCAACCCCAAGCCACTGTGGCCACCAAACCCTGTCCCCAGGTGCCATGGCCACAGGTTTATTGAACACCTCCAAGGATGGGCACTCCACCGCCTCCCTGGGCAGCCTGTGCCAATCCCTGACCACTCTTGCAGCCAACAAATTTTTCCTCATCTCCAATCTAACCCTCTCCTGACACAATTTCAGGCCATTTCCTCTCCTTCTATCACCTGAGACTAGGGAGAAGAGACCAACCCCCACCTCACTGCAACCTCCTTTCAGTGAGTTAGAGAGCAGTGAGGTCTCCCCTCAGCCTCCTTTTCTCCACAATAAACAACCCCAGTTCTCTCAACTGTTCCTCACTGGACCTGTCCCAGACCCTTCACCATCTCTGTTACTCTTCTCTGGACACTCTCCAGCAACTCAAAGTCTTCTCCTGCTTCAGTCCAAATGAGCAGCATCAGCTTCAATAGCTTGAGCAGCAGCTCATCACCAGGGCAGGCCATTTTGGCTGAAGAGAGAGCAACCAAACAGGTTCTGCTGGACTCTGAAGGGAGATTAGCCTTGGGCAGGGCTATGGAGAGTGGTGGAAAGCCATCAGCCGCCTCAGATATGTGATCTTCTGGCTGTGTGGGCAGACCCTGAGGCCATGCTCCATCAGCCACCACATCCATTATAGGACACCAGATCAAAGGAGCTGGGATTATGCAGTGTGCTGACCTGGCACAAACTCTGCTGATACACTTTTGTCCTGGAGTTTGTTGAGGAGGCAAACTGGTCTCAGCAGACCTTATGCTGAGTTGCTGGAACATGTCCAGAGAAGGGCAACAAAGCTGGGGAGGGGTCTGGAGCACAGCCCTGTGAGGAGAGGCTGAGGGAGCTGGGGTTGCTTAGCCTGGAGAAGAGAAGGCTCAGGGGAGACCTTGCTGTCTACAACTCCCTGAAGGGAGGTTGTAGCCAGGTGGGGGTTGGTCTCTTCTCCCAGGCAAGCAGCACCAGAACAAGAAGACACAGTCTCAAGCTGTGCCAGGGGAGGTTTAGGTTGGATGTTAGGAAGAAGTTCATCACAGAGAGAGTAATTGTCCATTGGAATGTGCTGCCCAGGGAGGTGGTGGAGTCACCATCACTGGAGGTGTTCAGGAAGAGACTGGATGGGGTGCTTGGTGCCATGGTTTAGTTGATTAGATAGTGTTGGATGATAGGTTGGACTCGATGATCTTTTCCAACCTGGTCTGGTCTATTCTATTCTATTCTATTCTGTTCTATTCTATTCTATTCTATCCAGCAGGCAGCAAAAGGCAGTGGGCAGCAGGAGCCCAGCATGGCATGTGCTGTTTGGTCAACACAGTTTGGCTGTGTACCACCTCTGAACCAGCACAAATCCATGTGGCAGGTGATCCACAACACACAGATGTGGAACTTTGGTGGGAAATGGTTTTTAAAGTGTTAATCCAGGGGTGCTGACAGTCTCTGATTATTGAAAACTAACCCAATGACACCCTACTTGGAGTCACCATCCCTGGGGGTGTTTAAAAGCGTTGTAGATGTGGTGCTGGGGAATATGGCTTAGTGGTGGACTTGGTAGAGTAGGGTTAATGGTTGGATTTGATGACCTTGAAGGTCTTTTCCAATCTAAGTGACTCTGTGACTCTATTGGAATGGGCTGCCTGGGGAGGTGGTGGAGTCGCCATCACTGGAGGGTTTCAGGAGGAGACTTGATGGGGTGCTTGGTGCCGTGGGTTAGTTGTTTGGGTGGTGTTTGCTTGGTTGATGGGTTGGACGCAGTGATCTTGAAGGTCTCTTCCAACCTGGTTTATTCTATGTATTCTATGTATTCTAATGGAGAGAAACTGTTTTACACAGCCCCTGTGTAATCTGAAGTCCCCAAATACCTGTAGCCCTGTGGAGATCCCCTGGAGTGGATGAAATCCACAAATGCTACCCATAGGGATCAGATCTCAGCGATCTCTTAGACTGGAGTTTTAGATGAGAAGCGTTTCTTCAAGCCTGCACTGTTTTCACTTTAAAACCGCACTTGGTTTTGGGTTGATGTGAGAAAGCATTGTGACAGCTGATGTTCAAAAGGTGGTTTGGGTTTTTTTTTTCCCTGCAAGGACTTGCAGCAGAGGATTAGAAAATAAAGATTTTTTTTTTTTGAGAGTGAAAGGCTTTGCAAGTTTGAATGAGTGGGTTGGACATGCCACCAGTCCATCACTTTAAACAGCTGGGGGTTTAATTATGGCATTCATAAAAATACGAAATCCACAAGAAGGTGACTAATGTGAATTGTTATAATTTCATTTCCTGCAGTGTGTTAGCAGGGAAATGACTGGTAAAGGGGGAAAAAAAATGAGGATTCATGCAAAAAAAAAAAAAAAAAGGAGCAGAGTATAAATTACTTCATAAATTACTTCATAAATTACTTCATCTTCTAAAAAGCTTGGGATGCCTGGAAAGAAAGTTAACTGTGCACCACAGATTTGGGGCAATAACAAATAACTCTTCTACTTAAAAGCAACCATTTGCATCATAAAACATTAGCAGCTATTTGAAGTTGCAGTCATTGCCTGCAGAATGGAAACCCTGAAATGATGATTTTCCTTCCCCTCTTGCGGTTTATTTTGCTGTTCACACACAACACTTCATTTCCTTATTCCTGCTCCTCGAGTCCTGTTCCCTGTTGTAATTAATGCCTTTCTCATTTCTAGCCCAGACTCCTCATGCTGCCCTTTGAGAAGGGGATGGTATGCAGTCTTGCCTGAAATCTGCTCTTTTTGAGTCATCTGTCGCTGTGCCAGGCAGTCTGTGGCACCAGGGTGATGCTCAGCTGCGTGGCAGGAGCCTTCCTGCTCTGTAAATCGTTTGGTGGGACATTCGGAGATGCACACACACACACACGAATTTTTGTTCATTTTCTTCCAGTGCAGGAAATCAGGGAAATGCTGGTGGTGTTTCCCGTGGGCAAAATGGGAGGTTGAAGAGCCTAGAAGTCCTCCTTGTTCCCTGGTAGTGGCAAAGCCGATTCACTGCACCTCCCCCAGGCTGCCTTGCCCTGGCTGGCAGTTGGCAGGAGAGGACGCTGGGTGGTGACAGCCTGGGGAGCGGCAGCCTGAGCGGTGACAGGAGGGGCACCAGGCAGTGATAGGACATCTGGAGGAGAGCCACCACAGGACCGGGGGCTAGAGGGAGGTGCTGCTGGGTGTGAAGGCCCAAGGGTTACAGCACGGACCGGGGGTGTGATAGGGCACTGAGCAGTGACAAGCCCAGAGGGTGGCTGGAGGGACACTGGGCAGCCAGGGGCTTCAGCAGTAGCAGGACACCGGGTGGTGAAGGCCTGGGGAGTGGCACGACACTGGGCAGTGACAGGATGGGTGGACAGCAGGGACACCGGTGGTCTAAGCGGGCAACAGGACACTGGGCACCGGCAGACAAGCAGGCGGGTGACATGCTGGGTCAACAGGCACAACAGCAGCCCGGGCGGGTAGCAGGAGGGGGACAGGGCACAGGTCTGGAGGGTGACCGGGCAGTGGCAGACCCCGCAGGTGACCGCAAACAGGGCACCGCCAGCGCGCGAAGTCCCAGAGCGGCGGCAGACACACACCATCAACGGCCTCCGCTAGGGGGCGGTCGCCGGCAGCCCCGGGAGGGCGTGACCACCCCCCCACGTGACGCGGCCTTTTGTCGTAGTGCGCTGGGTCACGTGAGGCGCGGGTGGGCGCGGCGAGGCCGTTTGCGCCTGCGCAGTGCGGGGCTGGCGGCGGCCCGTGCGGTTGGCGGCCGGGAAACCCCTCGGCGGAGCGCGGACGCAGGGGCGGCCGCGTCGCCATAGCGAGTGAGCCGGGCCTGGGAGCGCTGCGTGCGGGTGAGAGGCAGCGAGCCGAGCCGGGGGTTGCGGGGGACGCCTCCCGTCGTCCGCTAGGGCCGTGAGGAGGAGCCGGGCGGCCGCGACCTAGTTCAGTCGCTGGGGGCCGCGAGCCGGAGCCGTTGCGGGGCGGCCCCGGGGCCTCGTAGCGCTGCCGCGATGGAGCCCTGAGGCCTCCGCCAGTGAGTCTGCCTGAGGCCTCGGGGCCTGACCATGGCGGAGCGCCGCGGCCTCTGAGCGCCGCCCGAGCTCAGCCCGCGCTGCTTGCACCGGCCCTCCCCCGAGCGCTGCGCGGCGTGGAGGCCGCGACGCCGTCCAGCCGCGGAGCAGGCAGCGCCTGGGCCCGACCATGTCGTGCGTGCATTACAAGTTCTCCTCGAAGCTCAACTATGATACGGTCACCTTCGACGGCCTCCATATCTCCCTGTGCGACCTCAAGCGCCAGATCATGGGCCGAGAAAAGCTGAAGGCGGCCGACTGCGACCTGCAGATAACCAACGCGCAGACCAAAGAAGGTGCGTGCGGGCGGCGGGGCCGGCGGTGGCACAGGCCGCTTCGTCGCGGCCTGCTCTTTGTGGCTCGACCCCGCGTAGCGTGAGTCAGCCCGGGGCCCATCCCGCCGGCGTGCGGGGCTCCGGGAGGGCAAGCGGCGGCGGGAATCGGGCCGGGTGGGAAGCGCTAACGCGCTCTGGCCGCGATCGTTAGCAGCGAGATGTGCTGCGGGCCCGGCAGAGCGGTTCTTTTGTAGTTTGTGGTGCTGACAACTGCTTTCGTGTGGGTGTTGTAGACGCAGAGCTAGGCGTAGAGCAGTGCGTGGTCAATGTACGACACACGGTGCTTACGAAAGTTTGTGTTTCCTGGAATTTACCTAAAACAAGAAGCCGATGTGGGAGGAAATCTTATCATTACAAACTTAGAAGATTTCTGTGGAATCTAGCGGCGAAATCCGAACGTGACAGAAATAGAACAGATGGCCGATTTGGAAAGAGTGGTTTGGGAGGCTTGATTGTCCTCGACTACTTTTACCTCACTTCATCGAAAAAACTGCCCTTGCGCCTGTTGTGGGAATTATTCCCTAGCAACATTTTGTCCGAGTCACAATGTATGCAGACCTTTTAAAGTCATTTTGCAGGGCTGTTCTCGGTCTCTCTTTTCAGCTTTGGAATTTTTTTGTAATGTAACTCCCTTAACGTGCTGCTGAGCATCATTTTATCATTCATTTCTAACCGTGGTTGGGTTGTTGTTTTTTTTCTTCCTGAGACTGTCTCTCAACCAGATCAGGGCAGTACTGAAGTTTTCTGGCAGAACATTTCTGGTGATCTTCTATAAAAAAAATGCTCTGAGTGAAATCATAAATCCCTTTAAATCTCATCAGTGGTGCTTGATTCTCAGAGGTGATCGTGGGGTTGAGTTATTTTCTACAATATTATAGCTTGATAATCTGACCTCCTGAAAAGTTTGAATGTGCTTGAAGCCTTTGGGATGTGAGCTTTTAATAATAACAAGAGTTGTGAAGTAGTTTCATTCCTTAAACACACAAATTTTGTTTTTCTGGTGCTTCTGTGACCCCAGCAGGCTTTTCTTTAGAATGTGTGCTAGTGGGTTTTTTTTCTCTCTGATGTATTTAAACTTAGATAGAAAGATCTGTGACCTTCAGCCTTTTAAGTGGTTGGAGCTAAAGCTCTCTGTTTATCTGCAGATACTGAAACTTTCAGGGGGAGAAACTTAACAGCCTGAGCTTAGAGGGCTCATTGGGGTGCCATTGAATTGTTTGACCTATGTAGATGGAGATACAGTTCAGAATTCTTAACTTTTTCTGGTACTATTTACTAAGATGAGCATTTGTAAAATGATCAGTTTTGCTTTAAGGGCTTTGCTGGAGAAGGGACTCTTGAGTCTTCAGCTGCTAATGCATTTTCAGCTCCATGGATGCTAGCAGGCAGCAAGGCCAGCTGGCTGATGTCACTCTTGTAACAGCCAGGTCTGGGTAAAAGGGCCTTAAAACCATCATGTTGGGTGGTTGGAAAGTGTGATGGAACCCAGCTATTATCACCAGGAGAGAAAATGTTTTGAAATGGGCCAAACAGGTGGATTCTGTTACAGCACAGCCAGTGAGGAAATAATGAGGATGATCAGAGTGCTGGAGCACCTCTTCTATGAGGGCAGACTGAAAGAGTTGGGGCTATTCCGTCTGGAGAAGAGAAGGCTCCAAGGAAACCTTATTGTGGCCTTCCAGTATCTGAAGAGGGCCTACAAGAAAGCTGGAGAGAGATTTTTTTAGGGTGTCAGGTAATGACAGGGCTAGGGGGCATGGAACAAAAATAGAAATGGGTAGATTCAGATTGGGTGTTAGGAAGAAGTTCTTCACTATGAGGGTGGTGAGTCACTGGCACAGGTTGCCCAGGGAGGTGGTGGAAGCCTCATCCCTGGAGGTTTTTAAGGCCAGGCTGGAGGTGGCTGTGAGCAACCTGATCTAGTGTGAGGTGTCCCTTGCCATGGTAGGGGGGTTGGAACTGGATGATCCTTGAGGTCCCTTCCAACCCTGACAATTCTATGAAATCCAAGCAAAGTTTTAGTGGGAAAAAACATAAACCTGTTACCTCATGAAGTGTAATGTAAATCATACCAATTTTACCAAGATACTGCATCATTTTCATTCCTAATCAGAATCCAGGGAAGCCAAGTATCTGCTTCACTAGGTTAAGTGTGGTGTTGCCTAAAGGTTAAAGAAGGAATACCCTCTGTACTCTAAAGAGCATTACTCTCGTTTGACGGGGACAGGACCCTTCTCTGTAAGTTTACTTGCACTTTGACCTTTGTAGAATGAGTATAGCATTTTAAATTGTGACACAGAAACCTTACTGAAGGCTTCCTAAGGGTGTTTTCCATGTGAAAACACAAAAAATGGGACATTTGGAATTCTTGGGTGTGTACACAGGGCTTTGTAGCTCTTTGGAGGAGTCCTGACTGAATTTGGAAAGTCTCTTGGAAAGAACAAAGTGAACCTGGAGCTTGTGCAGATGTTTCTGAGTGTTCTATACTCTTACAGCTCAGGAACTGTTACTCTTCAGAATGGAAATGTAGTAGTAGAGGTGTGGGGGGGTTAGGCAATGCCTTTAAAGTTTATTTACAGATTTTGAGCAGATAAGTAGGAAAATAGAAACCAACCACTATTGGGTGTAAAAAGGAGAACAAAAGATTATTCTAAGCAAATTCATTGGGTAAATATCCAGAATAAGAGGAGCTGTTCCATAACAATTCTTCCCTCTTTTCTCTTCTGATCTTGGCTGGTTTTGCTTCACTTGGGAGAGACAATGTGCTCTGGCTGGCCTTGGCTAAGCCTAACTTCTCTGTTCCTTTCTCTTGTCCCTTTTATACAGGGGGGTGAGGGGAAGGCAGGCAGGGAGAAGCTAGTAGCTTCCCTTGGTCCTTGGCCAGGGTGGTCCTTGGGCTATTCACTAATGGTAAATATCTGTGTAATATTGTAGATACTGTGTACTTTGTACATATTCATTGCATTCCTTTATAGAGTGTAGATTTTGCTTGTAAATACAGCTTCTGAGTTGGTCTGGCAAAAGTTAATGCTGGGGGGAAACTTCAACCCACCACAAGAGGCAGTGCTGATAAAAAGAAACACCCAGGATTTGACATTCCAGTGGGCTCTTCCTGACATGCTTTGAAGGCAAAATGGATGGTTTGGGCCTGTTTTAAAAAGAGGTGTGGTGTCTTGTGTCCCCACTTCCATGCCTGCTCTAGAGGCATGTTCTGTAAAAGCAGAATTCCTTTCCAAAGGTCTTTGCTCAGGAGTGATACATTTAAACTTCCCTCCTTTTAATTGGATCTGAACTTCTGGACCTCTCTTTTCTAATGGATGTTCTCAAAATACCTGGTAGAGCTGCAAAGTCCAGAGCTGAGGTCTCATAAGTGCTTTTCCCTGCCCTGTAACATTCTGACTTGAAAGACTTGCAGAATGTGCAGTTCTGCTTGTCAAACAAAACACACGAAAAAGGAAGACCAGAAATGGAGCTCTGAACTGCTCTAAGAGTGTAAGACTGAACTCAGAACTTGCTGGAGAGTGAGCAGCATGCCCTTGACAGTTTCAGTGTGTCCTTGGCCTTCAAACCAAGCTTGTACCAACCCAGTGAAGTCCTGAGGCCTGGCAGTTGGTGTACGTGTGCTGGGAGGTCAGGAAGTGGTGCAGATGTAGCCTTTTGGAGCAGACATTTCAGCAGCATTGAAAGCCTGCTGTTGGCTGAGCCAGGCTGTGCTGCAGTGGTTGTGTGGGGGTCACTGTGCACCTCAGTGCAATTCATTCTTGGGCTGAGTTCCACGTTTCTTAGGTTGAGGTGAGGGTAGGTGGTACCCGTTCAAAATCATGATGGTCCAGTGGGGCTCCAGCACTGTCTGTCTGGGCTTCAGCTGTTCTGCCTCTGCCACAGCGGGTGTGGGACCTCAACTCAGTTAATATCCTTTGATTAGGTCCTTAGGGTAGACTCTGTTAGGTTCATGATTGTGGTGTCTCCAGCATTGCTTCAGCTTTCCCAGACAGGCTGGAACACCCAGCAGTGCCAGGAAGACATCAAGGCATTGGGTGGTCTGTGTAGGATCAGATTATTGATTGAAAGCGTGATAGATGTATTGACTGATCCTTTCTAAGCAGTAGAGATGCTCTTTTGGAGAACAGCTCTGCCTGAGCTCCATGAACAGTCTGCCTTACCAAAGTAGCTCATTCCAGAAATGAGGAGAGACCAGTTGTAAAAGAGATGATTGATTCATCTTCTGTTGGAAGCTGCAGATCCAGAAAGCAGAAAGTCCAATCTGTTAATCAGGATGTTTTGAGGCAGTGCTTTCAGTGCCAGCTACAGAGATGGTTTGTTTGTCACAAAGTGTGCACGTGGTGGTGATTAGAACAGAGCTAAAAAAGCACGGAATGAGAAAGCATATTTTTAGGCACTAGGGAGAAAATGTGTTCTTGGGAGTTACTCTGTGTTCTGGTAGAGACAGTCTGGCATGTTAGGAGCCATTCTCATCCCTTAACTCTACACAGTCTGCTCCCAGTTGCATAAAAGCCTAAGAAAGTGGGGGGAGGAGGTGTGTGTGGGGGTGCCATTTCATATAGGTTTTTGTTCTGATGAGCTTCTGAACTTGCTCTGGGTGAAAAGACTTCTTCAGCTACTGCTCAGAGAGATGCTTCTGCTGTCAGACTCAAAATGGTGGATTAAAGCAGGCCATCAAATGAAGTAGGGGCTTCTTTCAGGAACTCATTGCATACATGTGACACAAGTGATTAAAACTAGCAAATTTTCACAATTAAAGGTGAATTTAGACATGGGGTTTTTAAGTTATCTGTTGACTATGAAACAGTACAAACTGCAGAGCCCAACCTGAGCTCTTAGTACTTTTCTGCAGGAAGAAGGTTCTGGACATTAAATCCAACTAACGCAGTTTTGATTTAAGCTTCCTAAGCCCATGTGAGACAGCAGTCAAAGTAGCTGTTAACTTGTCTGTCTCCACTTGTTCCTTGAAATCCTTCTTTCTCTTGACTCTTAAGTGTGATATTTTCTTGTAGAAGAGATACCAAGTTCTAGACTGCTGTGTCTTTTCCAGTCTTGGCTTTATACAATATCCAAATCTTCCTTTGCTTTTGCAGGCTTTCTGAGTTACTATCATAGAATGGTTTGGGTTGGAAGTGACCTCCAAAGGTCATGCAGTCCACCCCACCCTGTAGTCAGCAGGGACATCCTCCACTAGATCAGGTTGCTCAGAGCTTTGTTCATCTTCAGGGATGGGACCTCAACTATGTCCCTGGGCAACCTGTTGCGGTGATCCAGCACCCCTGTGGTGCAGTTGTTCTTCACATCCCATCTAAATCTGCTCTTCTCTCATTTCAAATTAATTGTCCCTCGTCCTACCACTACCTACCTTTGCAAACAGTCCCTCTGCAGCCTTCTTGTAACCCTCTTCAGGTACTTGAATGCTGCTCTGAGGTCTCCATGGAGCTTTCACTTCTGCACACTGAACAACTCCAGCTCCCTCAGCCTGTTGTCTCGGCAGAGGTGCTCCCAGCCCTTTGGACCTGCTCCATCAGGTCCATGTCCTTCCTGTGTTGAGGGCTGCAGAGCTGGACACAGTTGATTGACTCTTTGTTTTTAGTCATAGATCAGTTTGTCAAAATCCCAGCAGCCATTCACTGGCCATCACCAACAGTAAAACAAGTTTAGTGCTGTAAGGGACTGGGAATCCATGCTGTTGCTTGTGCCATTAACGTTGCTGTTAGAGCTCTGCATGTGTGACAGGCTGCCTGGTTGAGTGTGCTGACATGGCTCCCTTTGCAGATGTGGAGTCATGTGGTGACACAATGACAGTGCTTCACAGGTCTTGCCTTGCCAAGTCTCTGCTGGGGTATGTTGCTGCCCTCAGGGAGCTGCTTTCTGCTGCAAGATGCCAGTTTATTCTCAGAGCTGTTAGGCTAAGCTGGCATCTGTTAGAAGTCCAAGTGTGCCAAGAAACATTTCAGGGATCTCAGGAGTAGCACTCCAGCTTTAGTCCCTCAGTGTATTGTTTGACTTCAGCTTTAACAAAATAGGGCAACCAAGCTGGCAAAGCATCTGGAGAACAGGGCTGATGAGGAGCAGCTGAGGGAACTGGTGGTGTTTAGCCTGGAGCTCACTGAAAGGAGATTGCAGTGAGGTGAGGGATGGTCTCTTCTCCCTAGTCTCAGGTGATAGAAGGAGAGGAAATGGACTGAAATTGTGACAGGGAAGCTTCAGGTTGGAGATTAGGAAAAATTTCTTTGCTGCAAGAGTGGTCAGGGATTGGTACAGGCTGCCCAGGGTGGTGGAGTCACCATCCCTGGAGAGGTTCAAAAAGCATGTGGCCATGGCACTTGGGAACATGGTTTAGTGGCCATGGTGGTATTGGGTTGATGGTTGGACTGGATGATCCTAGAGGGCTTTTCCAACCCAATCAGTTCTATGATTCTATGAAAACTTCCTCAACTAAAATTCATTCAGTTTATTGCATTGAAGGAAGAATAAATGCCTCAAGCCAAGTGGGTGTCAGGTCCCTCAGAGCTAGCTGAGTAGTGTGCTCAGCTGTGTGTGAATACCCTTCCACATGTTCTCTGACCCAGGGACCCAGAGAGTGGCATGGCTCTAGTACCAAGTATGACCACATGCTGCGTTAAGTGTCCTCTACAAATGAAGCCTTAACCAAGCTGTTGTCCCTGTTCAGTTGATCCATTTAAATGTGGGAAGATCAAGAATTAGTTTCAGCTAAATGACTTCTCAATTTTCTGCAAAAGCATCCTGTCAGTTGGAAAGAGAAGGGACATGTTCATTGTGGTGGTGAAATTACTGCTTCTGGTAGGTTTTGGTCTGAGGGAGGTTGCTGCCTCTAGGAATAATACACTGAAAAAGAGAGATAAATTGGGACATACTCATATTGTGTGTGTGTTATCACTGGGCAAAACCACCCTGACAGAGCTTCTTTGGTTTGCAGAGCATCTTTCTGATCTGCTCTGCAGATGTCAGGGCTTTCCATCTTTAAGTCTGTAGGCAGATTACAAAGCATGACCCTGGAAGTGCCTCAGAATACATAGTCACATCCAGCTTGTGGCAGTACAGTATAAAAATCATTCTCGTGGAGAGATTTTTAAGCTCTTTAAGCTCACTCAGTCCAAGTCTCTCAGGTAGTTGTGTTTTTTTGTTTGGGCCTTACATAAAAGGTCAGATTTTCCTTCTCTTCAGAAAGCTACCATGGTGTAAGCCAAGGCAGAGTGTGGATAGCTTCAGGCACACACCGCTTTCAAAAGGCTTTTCATGGCTGTCTCCATAAGTAATGTTGTTTGAGTCTCTGCTGTGCAGTGAGTGCATCCAAAGGATTCATGTCCCTTTGGTTAACTCAGACTAGATGATTAGCTTGAGGGGGGAGATACCACTGCAGCTTGAGCCAGTTCTGCCCTACTTGTGAAAACAAGCTCAGAGAAAAAACCCTAAATTCCTGTGATCCAAATTCTGGCACTGCCAGTTTCAGTTCCACTTCAGTGTAAAGCGCTGAGTGGTGTGTGGGTGGTGAGGGATGAAGCTTCTCTCTGTCCTGTCAGCCTTGGGCATGGGCAGCAGAAGGGCATTGGTTTTAGGTGGCAGTGGTGAAAACGCTGGCACAGAGTTTGCAGGCAGTCATTAAGTACCTGTTCTGTTGCAGGACAATGTAGCTGGAAGCTGATTTAGGCAGATGAGACTCTGCTGTGGTTTGGGTTGCTCCAGAGACCCCTTGGTTTTATAGCCTAAGAGCAGCAAAAGCAACTCCACGTAGGTCACGAACGAACCTCCTGCGTTAGCAAATTGTCCTTTAGCGAGCTTTGAGACCATTTTCACCTATGGCCTGAAGTTGTGCCAAGGGGAGGTTTAGGTCAGATACTAGGAAAACTTTCCCTCCTGCAAGAGTGGTCAGGAATTCAAACAGACTGCCCAGGGAGGTGGTGGAGTCACTGTCCCTGGAGGTGTTGAAGAAAGGTGTGGTCATGGCACTTTGAAACGTGGTTTAGTGGCCGTGGTGGTGGTGGGTTGATGGTTGGACTCGATGATCTCAGAGGGCTTTTCCAAACAATTCTGTGATTCTATGGTTTTGCTGTTGGCATTGGAATGATTTTAAAAGAACTAAAAAATATCTTTAAAATACAAAATAAAGAACTGTATGATAAGAAGAACATTTTTTGCTGCTTGTGTTTGATTATCAAACCTGAAGGTGTTTCGAGGTACGCCGTTAGTGTGTTGGGACGAGAGAGGCACAATGTTACCTGTGAATTTTGCTTTCCTCTCCACCCAAGGGGCTGTGAAGGGCTGTGTGATTGCACATAAGTACCCAGTTTTCCCAGCTGCCTGATTGTGGTAGTGAGAAAAGTTCGATTCTCCCCCCACACCTCAAACTGTCCCACTGATGTTCTGCTGTGCTTCTGGTGTTTGCAGAGTACACGGATGACAATGCTTTGATTCCCAAGAACTCATCAGTGATCGTGAGGAGAATCCCCATTGGAGGAGTCAAAGCCACCAGCAAAACATACGTCATGTGAGTACCCCCAGAGCATCCCAGGCTTTGCCAGAGGGCTGGCAGTCTCTGCACTTTGTCATGGATGTTGGTGTACAGAGGCATTCAGATTGTGTCTGTCACATTAAAGCTGCTGCAAGTTTTTGTTGGCATGGGGTAGATTTTCACCTGTCTACCCCAAAGCAGGCTGACATAATGTCTCATCCCAGCAAGTGTTGTAAGACAGGGCTGGATGAGGCTTACTTTGAGCAACCTGGTGTGGTGGAAGGTGTCCCTGCCCATGGCAGGGGGTTGGAAATAGATGATCTTTAAGGTCCCTTCCAACTCAAGCCATTCTGTGTTTGGGCCTGCTGGGACATGGGGTTCAGACTCAAGCACAGGTCACTTATTAGATGATTCTGTTGAGTTTGTTCTTGGGGTTGATGTTTGTAGACACCCAAGTTGTTGATTCTTTCCTCTATGTGGGCTTATTACTTGCTGGATGTGTTTGCTTTTGTAGCACAGACACATTGTAGTCTAAATTCCCCATCTGAGAGGAGTCCTAGTCTCACTGTTTGGCTGTGTCTTGCATTTGAGGGTGGGCAGCACATGGCAGGTGTTGGTTACATCCCAAACCCAGAGGTTTTGTGTAACTACAGAGGCAAGACCGAGGGCTTCCAGCTGTTGAATCAACCACACAAGAAGTTCCATTCCTGAGGGATTTCTCTTAGCTTCTTAAAAGCAAAGTGTGATTCAGGCAGGAGAAAAGGAACAATATCCTACAGTTTATTGCCTTTGTGTGAGTACTCTGAAGGAATAGTTAATGCTTTTCAGACTCAAAGCACAGGAGATGCTTGAGCATATTACAAATGTTGTGGTTACTTTTCTCTAAGTCTGGTTTGCCCTAAGCTGATACCTCTGCTCCAGGTTGCAGTTCTGGGTTCTTAAGATTTCTGGAGGACAAAGTATCAGATGTATTAAGAGAACAGATCTGCAGTCCTGACCACAGTGTTATTGCTGGCCTGTTCATCCAGCCCAGTTCTGTCGGTTACATTCACATTGGTTAATGGCCATGCTCTCCAGCCTTCTTGGAGATGCCTCTCCCTCACAATCAGACATTATTAGCATGTGGTTTAGCCATGTCTTTCTCTTGTTGGTTGTCAATCAATAAAGTATTCTGATGAGTTAATGTGTCTGGAACAAGCAGTGCAGCAGCATCCTGGTACCCATGAAGCATTTGCAAATACAAACCCCCGAACTGATGTGGCTCTGTTTGTAAACTTTGGGCATATTACTGCAGCAGTTGTGGCAGTGCTTACCTACTCATTCTGGATGCCACAGCACTGTGGCCTTGTTTGGGGATTATTTGCAGTACCTCTGCTTAGTGCTGTCTTGTCAGTGCCCTCCGTGGCTGGCTGGCACCTTTCCCCAGTATGGTAAAGCTGCCTTAAAACGTGGGGAGAGGTGCTGATAGCACCAGAGGTCGAATAAACCCCTCCACCTGGGGACAAGGAAAGCATGGCACTACTATTCTAGTGCTGAACATCAGCCAGGCTGATGAGCTTGCTTTCAGCTAGAAACACTGCAGAAACCACTGCTAGAGTGGGTGGTGTTTGGGGGAGATGTGTGCTGTAGTGGTGGAGAGGCCTTCAAAAACACCTTGTCACTCGCCCTATAGCATGTTCCTCCACGCTAAACGGATGAGGAAAGCATTGTTTGGTAATCTGAAGGATTTCCTTGCACTTCCTCATCCTCAGGAGGTCCATGTGAGCCTGGTGGTACGCTGGCAGTGGCAGGAAGCACGAGCCTTAACTATTCATACATAAATTCCACACTAGCCTTTGAGTTCCTCTCTGCTCATGGGACACTTGGATGATGCGTGGATTGTTTGTTCCCTGCACTAGCAGTTGCATGTGCGAGGTGTGCTGAGTAGCATGCAGATACAGCTCACTGAGTATGTGGAATCTCAGCAAGGTTTCAAATGTCATAAATATTTCCTGAAAGACTGTTAGCATTTTCAAGATTATCTGAAAGCAAATTCTGGCAATTAAGACCTTTTTTTTTGTCACAGGACTCCTAAATCGCACAAAACCCTAGAAACTTCCTTCAGGTGACATTTCTACTACTATTTTTAGTCAATATAGCATTTGTAACAAGTTTGGTGTATTCTGGCACTTGATGGTTAAATGCAGTAGATATCTGAACACAGTGCTTGGGCTTCCACAGAGAACCTCTGTTCTGAGACGATGCTGCTGACCTTTTGATGTTACTCCTTTGTCAGATGGCTGAGTTTTGTTTCACTTAAGTGAACTTGCACTTGAGAGTGTCTCAACTGTCACTTTTCTCAGAAACTTTCTTAATGATTAAAGTGCTTGTAGTAGTAGAGACATACAGGTTAGCTAAAGCTGCCTTTGCACTTGCTGGTGGAGAATTTAAGAGCACAAAACTGCAGTGCAGGCTTCGTCTCTCTGGTACTTACATAGCAGAGACGAAATAGCTGAGGGCTTCCTCTTGCACTGTTGTGTTCTCTTTTGTAAGTCCTCATCTGTGTCAAAGCAGAAATGGGATACTGGGGATGGGGGGGTGGGGGTTGGTTGAGTTGCACTAAGTGTACCGAAAGAACAACTTTATGTATGCAAATGAATCTCCACACTCCCTAGAGGATGGGAAGATGATGTGAGTGCGGGTTTTGTGGTCTGCTTTCACTGCTGTGTGCTGTGCGTCCGGGCGCTGGCCTTTCCATGCTAACCGCCTCTGTTTCTTCTTCTAGAAGCCGAACTGAGCCAGTGAGTGGAACATCAAAAGCAGTATGTAAAAACACAATCTCACACTTTTTTCTACACACTGCACTTAATTCTAAGCAACGTAGCCTTTCATTAATAATTTCCCAAGCCTTAACTTAAATCTCCTTTTCCAGTCAAACCTAGTGTATGTTGTCAATACTATGTATTTGATCCAGCCATAGTGACCAACTGAGTAATCTGCACAGTTCTGATGTGAATATTGGTTGTATTTCATATTGAATCTGCTAGAACATCTCCTGTATGACTCGGGGTTGTACAGCTAATGTATGGTCTGGTTTAGACCCTGTAGGCTGAAGGTTTGCACCCCAGGACGTGGTGCCATGTTCTACATCTGTCTGTCTCTAGCTTAGTAATATGTATGTTTGTATAGGTTGTTGTGTGCTTTTTGTTTCTTGCAATAAAATTGTTTGGAGTGTATTTTTTGCCATTCTCACATTGTATCACTTAGCTTTTGGTTTTAAAGAACTCTTTTTTTTATTATTATTATTTATTTAATTAATTAATTTTTTTTTTTGGCCTAATGGTTTTTGAGAATGTTATCAAAAACCACTGAGAAACCATTGTCAAACCTGGGACTGTTTCTTACTTTTGCCTTGGGGATTCCAACAAATACCAAACCCAGCGTATCCCACGCATTTTGAGGACAGCTCTGTGCAGCTCAAACTATCCCTTTCCACGTCCTTAACTCCCTGAGTATTTGTTCCTAAAGCTGTTGTAACCAAAGTGCTATTGTTTGGGCCCCTCTGAGTACGTGAATGTCTTGCACAGGTTGCCGGGGGTTTGGGTATCGTTGCTACGCAAAGTGGTATTCTAAAGTTCTGCCTTTTGATCTTTTCCACTTCCATCTGCTGAAGTTTAGTCTCCTAGTTTTGTCTGCAAATGCAAATATGGAGTACAAATTTTGGCATGAGCTTAGAGCCTGGTGCCTTTGTGGGTGAAAGCCCCCTGCCATTTTTCTCCTGCCTGCACTACATTTTTGAGTTTGGGTGACCTGGGGGGTCGGATGCCACTTTAACTTCCCCAATTCAGCCTTTCTTTAGTATACCACCACTTTGAATTGACACTTGGACAAGGGGCAGCATTTTCCTGTAGGCTTGAAAACGTTGCTGTTGTGCTGCTGCAATCTAAATAACACTGAAATACTTGACTGGTGATGGTCTAGATCTCGATTTGCCACTCGGGTCGAACGCTGTGTGTAAACTCCGCCTTTCAAAATAGTCCTTAGAGTATAAAGAAAATAACTGTGTGCTTTTTGATTTTTTTTTTTCATCTTTATTTTAAGTATAACTGCTTTTTTCTTCACTAGAATGGTGTGAGGCATTACACTAACCCTGGATCATTGGATCTGATCACTCAATAAGCTGTTAGGAGAACTTGATCTAGAAATTCCTGCACTCTGGGTCTGTGTTCTGTGAAGAATGCAGCCTCTGATTCCCATGGAATGCTTTACAGCTTCAAATTCAACACTCTGTGTGTGTAGGTCTAAAACCACCAAGTCTAAATCTGCACCCTTATTCTATTGCTGAACAATTTGAATTCCTTTTTGGACATGAATGCCTCTCATTGTGAGTTTGAGTTAGTTTAACTGGCCCAGTGACCCTAGCAGTTAATGTAATGCATTGATGTGAACCACGTTGATAGTATTTGATCTAACTCAGATGGGTTTTAATTTCTTGAAAACAGTTCTTTTTTTCTTTTTGTTTACTAGCATGTGTATAAACACCAATCACATGTTCATAAATAAAGTTAACATTCTTTTAGCCTCCTGTGTTCCCTGGCATGTCTGTATTATGTTTCTAAGTAGCATCTTACCACAAGCTAACATAGGTGTCTGAAGGAAGAATCCTGGAGTGGGAGGGAAGACTTAGTGTTAGTTACAGGTAACTAAAGGAGAAGAAAGGCCAAGCAAACCCCTTCCCTCGTGTGCCCTGGCTGGAACTTGATTTGGGTTGTGGGTAGCCATAGAGAGGAATCTTTGCATCAATCTTTCCAAGTCCTGTCTCTCACTGTAACAGCAGAGCAGCCTCAGGCTCTCCCAGTGTGGGAGAAGCTTTATTCTTAAAGCTACCTCAGGTCTTGGCCTAAAGTGTGGGGGTTGTTTGGTTTTTGGTGGGTTTTGTTTTGGTTTTCATACACATTCCTATCTGGATTTTTAAGCAGAGCCTGGATCTTAGTGTGGTAGGAATAAATCCCTGGAGAGTTTGCCAATTTTTGTTTGACAGTGAAGCAGCAAAATGAAAATCAGTGAAGATTGATTTTTTTTTTTTTTTTAACCAAGGGCACACAAAGCTTCTCCTTTGACTCTCTTCATTTTCTTGCTCTTCTGTTAGCTGGCAGCCTCCACTTGCAGATCTGTGCTGCTGTCCTCCTGTTACTACAGCCAAAGCAAGGAGGTGGATCCTTTTTTGGGTTAGTGTTGCTATTTGAGTCACTGCGAGGATCACTGGCTGGTATTTGTCCTTGGAGGCTGCTAAAGTACAGAGAGTCATGACCATTGTTACAGTGCCTTCAAGCCTAACCTTGGAGTGATCCTTCTTGGCTGAATTTGTAGCTTAGCCAAGCTGATGGGTTCTAAGAAATTGCTCTCATTCAGGTGTAGCACTTCAGCATTGAGATCAGCCTTTTCCTTCTCTTCTCTGTCCCCTTTCCCACTTGATTTCTGTTAGTTCTTGCTTAGTCTTCTGCAGAAATGGGAGTTAATACATTGTTGATGCTGGGGCTTAGGGTTTTCTGGGCTATTTTCAGTTCTTCTGCAGTATTAGGGCTGTATACAAGTTTCATGGAGATGTTATTTGTGCTTGACTGATTGGAAGGAGTAGCTGGAAATACTTGAGCAGAAATTTAACAGCAGAAAGAAAGATGCAGGGATGTAGGATGACTGGAAGATGGCCATTGGGCAAATGTACTAACTAGTACATTAATTCTCTTTGCTTTTATAAGTCTTCAGTAGAAAGGAGTGCTAGCACCTCCTTTAAGAAATGAGACTGTTGCCTGCAGGCCATGCAGTAGCTGCTTCCTAAAAAGATGCAAGAGCTCATTAATAGTTGATTAACTGTTATGTTTGAGTTACAGTCAGTACTGGACTGCTTAACTCCAGTGGAGAGCTTGCCTAGCCTCTCCTTTGCTCCTGCCAAACCACAGAATGGTTGTGGCTGTGCCTGCCCTGAGAGAGCATAGGTCTGTTTCACCACCTGTGACAAGAATGGCACACGGAGCTGCAAAACACTTGCTCAGGCTTTCTTTTTACAGAATGAGGTACAAAATGTTCTGGCAAGAAGGAAAGCTAAGTGTTCTGGTAAGGCTTGCAGTGGAAGCAGGTCTGCCCTTCCAGAACTGGGCATTCCTTTCCCAAGGCATACTTCCAAGCACCGCTTAGTTAGTAGTACAGTGATGTTGTGTGTGCTTCCCTGCACATGCAGAGAAGTAATGATTAACTGGAGTCAGGAATCATCTTCTGCATGTAGATTTATTACCTTTTTTTGTCTTCCTGGAGTCTGGTAAAACAGCTCCCATGAATTCTTCCACTTCATCAGGTAATAAAGGACAAGAGCTTTTGCCAAGGAAGGGTTTTAATCTCTCTCCTGAGCCATTCAGTGACCTCCTGAGGAGAGCTCTTCAGTTTATCCTGTGAAACTCTTGTCTACATTTTTGAGCAACTGAAGACATAAGCAGTGATTTTTAAATGTCTTTCTGATGATGTTTGGGTGTGGGTTTTTTTTTTGCTATTGGCAGCTCCACTGCTGCTTGTGATATAATACAAGTTAGTATATTGGGAAAAGAGCTAGGGAAGAGTTACCCTGCACTCCAGTTAAGTCCTCTCTGAACACTGCGCTGCTAACTGCTGCCTGGGGGTTCCACTTCTGCAGCTGGGAGGGAGGAGTGGGGTTGCAGTGGAGATAGAAAGATGGGAATGTGCTCTGAATCCATGTTTTCCTCATCAACAGGATGCTTTACACCTCCTTGCCTTTGTTCCTTTAATACTGGGCTGCTGTTAAAAAATTGGTTTGGTCAATAGTAAGTTACATAGCAAATTGTCCCACTTCCCAAAGCAATCTGGACAGTGTGGGCTGTGCTCTAAGACAATAGAAGCAATCCATTTTCTAGACTACTCCAAACACCTCCATTTCAATGGTTTAATCTGGTTTGGGTTTTTCTAGATGAAGTGGTTGGGTAGCTTTGTGGCTGATGTTTTAAGATTGGTGGTTGTTATTTGGGGGTTGTGGGTATGGGGAGTTTGACATTTTTAACCTTACTGCAGGAGGGGCGCAGATCCAGTTTCAGGGCTGAGGTGCCTGTGCTTTATTCTGCCAGGCAGCTGCTGCCTTCCTAAAAGCAAAGCCATGTGCATAGTGAGACATGAACTAATTCAGTTACAAACCACCCTGAAGTGTCCTGTAGTGATGCTTCCTTCTCAAAGAAATAGTTGGGTTTAAATCCTCCTCAGCTGAGAATTGACAGCTTCTTACCCCTTTGACTCGTAAGCAGCTGTCAGCTTTTGACAGAGGTCCCTCTCTGAGATATTCTGGGGCAATAAGTTGATCTTGAGAGGGCTTGGTTATTTCAGTTCCTCCTCGTTAGCCACATCCAGGCTCCCTTAAGCTGTCTTAGCCTTTAAATACAAATGACCCGGGGTTGGCAATGCCTCTTGCAATGATACTCAGAGGGTATAGTGCAGATTTACAGACTACTAGAGGTTAACTGTTGCTATGTTTTGACTGTAGAACTTGAATATGTGTTTAATTTTTTGTGAACAGATTGATGACTCTTCTGCATCTATTTCTCTGGCCCAGCTTACTAAGGTATATATATATATATATATTCTTGTCAAATACTTTAAACAACAACCCAAAAAACGTGTTTGCTATCCTATTTTTAAATTGATTCTGTGATCTCTAGCTGGATAATTGTTGTAATTTGAGCAGAGCTTTAATTCAAGCCTTTAACCACTTAAAAGTATTTATTTATCTGCTTAAACTTTCTCAAAAGAAAAATGTGTGTATATTTGGATAACTATCCTGTAAAGAGTAGTTCCCAGTTTGGGAAGATAGAAGGGGAGTACCTTATCAGCCTCAACATAATGTTGCAGTATTACTCATCCTCAAGACCCACAGAAGAAGCTCTTCAGAAGCTGTTTACCGTTTTTCATACCTTTCGTTAATTTTCCCGTTGGAAACTAACACAATTTTTACAGAAGAATTTAATTGGCTGTAAGTTATGGACATTGCATTGGAGGCGGGGGGGGGGAGGGGGTTTGCAACAGCCAAACTAGAAGCCTTTCTGTAACATGGACAATTGCATGGCTCTCTCTGAATTGCTAGTCATTACAGTTACAGATCCACCCTTTGAATGCTGCACAAGCTCGCCCATTGTAGTAGGTTTGCAGCGGACACCCCCAGCTAATTTGTTTGAACGCAGACCGTGTAAATTGTGTAACTGTACCTCATTGTTTATAGGAATATACCAATGTGTGTGTGTGGCATATTAGCAGCTGTGACCTTCTGAAACTGTTGTAATGCCATGTTTTGCTCTGGAACTGCTTGCATTTTTTTGCTCACCGATGTGTAACTTTGTCTGGGAAAGCACTAGTGACTGCTCCTGGGGCGAAGGCGTAGGGCTAGCCAGCTGCGTTCCTAGGCTGTACAGCTGCAGAGAGCAGAGAAGGCAGGGCCCGGTGCAGAAGAGCTAGTTCTTATTTCTGAAAATCAAAGCTGGAGTCCCATTTCCAAGAGAGAAATCTCTTCCCACTGGTAACTTCTTCCCTATCTCACCGCAGCAATTCAAATTTGGCACAACCCCCAAACCCCAGTTTGGAAGGGAAGCCACCAAAAGAACTTGGGTCTCCATTAGTGCTGTCCCTAAATGTGTCCTCGGCTCTGTAAACTCATGTGAAGTTTTACTCTCAAATGTGACAACTTGTGGTGTGCACAGTTCAGCTTTTGAGACTTATTTACCTTCCTGAGTTGTTCTGAAAGAGTTAACATAACTTTTCAGCAGCTCAAACCTGTGCCTTACTCTGACCTCTTTAGTGCAGAGCGACTTAGCACGGAGGCAATGTGTGGAGAGTTCTCTGGTTTATGATTACTATGTATTAAATGCCATCTTCTGAATTTTGGTCTATTCCTACTAATGTTTTTGTGGGTTTTTGGAGATGTTTTTTTTTTTTTATTATAATTATTATTATTTAATTTTAATTATTTTTATTTTTTTTTGTAAACTGTTTGGGTTCAAACAAATTAGTCAAGAATCTGTAAAGCTTTCTGTACCTGTCAATGGAAATGATTTCGTAGCTGTCGATCTGGATTATGTTGACTGTCAAGCAAATAACTGTGTATTTGAAACAACCATTTTAAATAAAATGTTGAAACTAGTTGGTTGCTTTTGTGAATGAATGCATCTAAAGCCAGAAGAGAGAAAAGAAAAAGAAAAACAAAACAAACAAACAAAAAGAGTGGTTGATTTGAATGCTAGGTGCTTGAAGGTCCAAATCGTTTGCAGTCACTCCCTTAGACCCTGCTTGTATCTGGACTAGTGTGTAATAAAAACATTGATGCAAATGCTGCTTTGGAAAAGCCAAAAACCAACCAACCAAAAAAAAACAATCAATAATTTGAAGATCTAGCTCTGCAGAAGGTTTATGTTACAGTTTGTGTGTTAAAAGGACACAGTCAACTGGGGGGGAAATAAAAGAAAGAAAGAGGTGGCAGGTTTTGCTTCCTGCGGTTAAGTCATTTAACCAGGGTGAGCAGGGGAAGGAGCGTGCAGCTTGGGCGGCCTGCAGCCACGCCGCGGGCGAATTTCTGCTCACCAGAATCTTGTGCTGAGGGAATTATGGAAAGGCTTGATTGCTTTTAATGCCTCTGTGTCTGAAGCTGTGCATTTCAGCAAGCAGAAACGACTGCCCCCGCTCTCGAGTTGTGTGTCCTTTTAATGCTGCAAAATGTAAATAACAACGCTCGCATACCTCTGAATTAAACGGGCAGCGGATGGCTTCTCCTTCAAATAGTCTGGAGCTTAACAATCAGGTCCAAAATACTGGATAGTGCATATTTTTGTCTCCACGTAGCTTCAGCCCACTTGGAAGAAAATTGGATTGGTTACACAAGTCTTGATGTAAGGTACAAACAGAGCCTAAGGTTTTGAGTGCCCAAGAATGCTCTTTTTCAAGTAGGTTGGCAGGCACGTAAACATCATGTAATGGCATAAGGACTCCCCAGAACATCTTCAGGACAAACAGATTTTATATAAAGCAGCTGTGTTCATGCAACCTCAGCTAGAGTTGTGCTGCTCTTTACAGGATTGGATGAGTGGTGTTGTCTTTGGCTGTGTGGGCTTAAATGTGTTTCTAATGTGTGTGTCAAATAATTACCTGTTAAACAGACTGCCAATCTGGCTGAAGCCAATGCTTCCGAGGAAGATAAAATTAAAGCTATGATGACACAGTCTGGCCATGAATATGATCCAGTCAAGTAAGTGTCAATTCTTTCCTCTGAAGATGATGAAAAAATTGTAGAGCTGGTTGTTTCAACAAGAGACACACACTCATGCCTTCTTTGTCTTTTTTTCCCCCCTTCTCCCAAAACTTTTAGCTACATGAAGAAACCCTTGGGCCCACCTCCACCATCGTATACTTGCTTCCGCTGTGGGAAACCTGGCCACTACATAAAGAACTGCCCAACAAATGGGGTAAGAAGTTGGGGGTACTTTGGGTGTTGCTTGGCTTTTAATCTTTATTACCTGGGCAGTTAAGAATTATTTCTCTTGGGGTGAAATGTAGCGGGTTTTGGTATGGCACCTGGGGATGTGGCTTAATGGCCATGGTGGCATTGGGTTGATGGTTGGACTCAATCTTAGAGGTCTGTTGCAACCAAAACAATGATTCTGGAAGTGTAAGGTTTTTCTCTTTGGGTTATGGGCATTAAATATGTCTGTAGCTCTTCCATGTGTGTTTTGGTATTTTTTTCCATATACATTTGATATTATTCAATCTTACTGGGGAGAGGCTTTGAGCACAAGCCCTGTGAGGAGAGGCTAAGGGAGCTGGAATGGTTTAGCCTGGGGAAGAGGAGGCTCAGGGGAGACCTCATTGCTCTCTACAACTACCTGAAGGAAGGTTGTAGCCAGGAGGGGATTGGTCTCTTCTCTCAGGCAGCCAGCACCAGAACAAGAGGACACAGTCTCAAACTGTGCCAGGGGAAGTTTAGGCTGGAGGTGAGGAAAAAGTTCTTCACAAAGAGTTGTTGGCCATTGGAATATGCTGCCCAGGGAGGTGGTGGAGTCCCCATCCCTGGAGGTGTTCAAGAGGGGATTGGATGTGGCACTTGGTGCCATGGTTTAGTAGTCATGAGGTCTTGCATGACAGGTTGGACTTGATGATCTTTGAGGTCTTTTCCAACCTTACTGATTCTATGTTTCTATGATTACTGGAAAGCGTTCTGGGTTTGGGGGTGGTTAACTCTTTTTATGAGAGTTGACCGTTTTTAGTGTTTGCTCTAGAAAGCTGATGCTGCTGTTGACCCCAGCCATTGAATATTTGCATGCAGTAATTTCACAAGTCTCTGCTTGAATATCAATACTGTTCAGTGGTAGTGACTGTGTGGATGTGCCTGAGGTGTGGATTGAACGTTCACGTAGAGATGGGGAACGTTTCAGAGCTTGGAATTAATTTTCCCCTCTGAATAGTGTTTTGGAGGAGGAGCTGATTTGTGACTCTTCTCTGGTGAGCTAAGGGATGTTTCACCCTGGAGGAACCTGATGTTAAGCCAAAGAGTGTTGAGTTCAAACCACTGCTGAAGCCTTTAGAACATCCTGGCTGTACTCAGTCAGGGAAATAAAACATTTTACCCTGAGTACCAGGAGAGGTTTTGCAGCTTGAAATAACCATTGGAATGGCATTTGAAGCATCAGCCATGAGATGTGTCTGCATTTCTTTTCTCAACAGGACAAAAATTTTGAGTCTGTTCCTAGAATTAAAAAGAGCACAGGGATTCCCAGGAGCTTCATGATGGAGGTTAAAGACCCAAACACCAAGGGTGCTATGCTGACCAACACCGGCAAATACGCGATCCCGACCATCGACGCGTAAGTGCGGGGAGCCTTGGGCTGGCCAAGAGTGAGTGATGCCCTTGTGGCGCTGCAACCAAGCAGCCCAGCAGCTGTCATTAAGGAGAGGAGTTGCTGTACCTCACAGTGCTGGTTGACAGCAGCTGAACATGAGCCAGTGTGTGGTTAGGTGGCCAAGAAGGCCACCAAGCATCCTGGCCTGGATCTGCAATGGTGTGGAGAGCAGGAGCAGGGCAGGGTTTGCCCCCCTGTACCAGGCACTGGTAAGGCCAGACCTCAAATACTGGCTTCACTTTTGGGCCCTTCACTCACAGGAAGGACATTGAGGGGCTGGAGCAGCTCCAGAGACGGGCAGTGAAGCTGGAGAACAGGGCTGGTGATGAGCAGCTGAGGGAACTGGAGTTGTTTAGCTTGGAGAAGAGGCAGCTGAGGAGAGATCTCATTGCTCTCTATAACTCCCTAAAAGGAGGTGGGAGCTAGGTGGGATTTGGTCTCCCTAGTCTGAGGTAATAGGAGGAGAGGAGAAGGCCTGAAGTTGTGCCAGGGGAGGGTTAGGTTGGAGAGAAGGAAAAATTTCTTTGTTGCAGAAGTGATGAGTGATTAGAACAGTCTAACCAGGGAGGTGGTAGAGTCACCATCCCTGGAGAGATTCAAGCAATGCATGGCCATAGCACCTCGGGACATGGTTTAATGGCCATGCTGGTGTTGGGTTGAAGGTTGGACTCTTATCTTGGAGGTCTTTTCCAACCAAAACAATTTTGTGAGTCAACCTTAAAATGTGTGATGCCTTCTAATAAAAATAGAATAGTGCTGCTACCCCTGGAGGTTGGCTGCAGAATCTCTGGTGTTTATACTTGGAGTTGCTCTCATTGAGAGCTCCTTTTGCTTCTGGTTTTTAACAAAGAGCAGACCTTCACCATGTGCCAAACCAGCTGAAATGTGCCCTAACTGGGAGAGTTCTGCAAAAGGAAAATTGTTGCCTCTTCTAGTCTAGAAAAGTAGCTGTAATTAAGTGTCTGCAGTTTAGAAGGCTGATGTGGAGTGAGAGGAATCCCAGCTCTTACCTTCCTTTGCTAAAATCCAATCCTTGGAAAAGTTTCCCTTTGCCCATCTCTAACTTTTTCCTTTTTTCCCACCCTCCCTCTAGGGAAGCTTATGCTATAGGCAAGAAGGAAAAGCCTCCCTTTTTACCAGAGGATCCATCATCCTCCTCAGAAGAAGATGATCCTATTCCAGATGAGTTGCTGTGTCTCATCTGTAAGGACATCATGACAGATGCGGTTGTTATTCCCTGCTGTGGAAACAGCTACTGCGATGAGTGTGAGTGTCCCTGCCATCCTTGAGAGCTGAAAACATCACATCTGAGCTGCTGAAGGCAGAAACGGGAGATAAGAGCAGTGCTTTGGTCCTGCCAGTTCTCTTCAGCACTTAAATATAGCCAGAATAGGAAAGAACTCTTCCTCTATAACGGGGAACACAAAAGCTTCTTTACCTTCTTCCCTCTCTACTTAAATACTCATTGCAGGTGGATGGATGAGTGAGTGCAAAGTTGAGGGGTGGCTACAGTGTCAGCTAGTTTAAAACCCTGGTTTGAAGCTGAGAGGGAGTAGGTTTTGACTGGATTTTTGGAGGAAGTTCCTTCAGTACAAGGATTGGTGAGACTTTTAACAGGCTACCCAGGGAGGTTGTGCATGCCCCCGCCCTGAGGAATGTTCAGGACCACCTTGGTTGAAGCCTGGAGTACCTGAGTCTAGTTGAGAGGCATCCCTGCCCATGGTGGGGGAGGTTGGAGTAGATATCTTTTAGGTCCCTTCCAACCTGAGCCATTCTAGGTTTCTGTGAATGCACTGAGTTTATCTACTGGTATTTCTCTCACACAAGTACACATCCACCTATGGGGACTCCCTGTGAACTGTACCAAACAGGGTTTGGCCTTTAATCCACATTCCTTTCCAGGGGAGAGTCAGTTAAAACCAGAACTCCAACCCTGCTAATGGGGTTTTGCAGTGGTTTAGTTATTGACTTCTTTCTGTACTAGACAATGGAAAAAGGATTACTTAAAACATCAAGGCCAGCCTGCTCCTCATCTTCAAATGGTACAATAGTTTGTGTATCAGTAGCAAATCTGTAGTGATTTTGCTGCCTGCCTGGAACTGAACATTTCTAGCTTCATACTCTCAGTTCCAGACCCTGTTCACCTATCAATTGTATAGATGTTATTAGAATTGATGAGAACCCCCAGATTTCCTCAGCTTGCCTAACAAAACCCATCTGCCTCATTCTGATGACAGGTATTAGAACAGCACTGCTGGAATCTGAGGAGCACACGTGTCCAACGTGTCATCAAACAGATGTCTCTCCAGATGCTCTCATTGCCAACAAGTTCCTCCGCCAGGTAAGGGAACGGGCTTTCACAGCAAATGGGGGTGAGAAAAGGCTCTCTGGGAAAAGCTGGAAGGGAAGAAAATACTCAGCAATTTCATCTTGCTTAAGGAAAGCTAACTGAGTTAGCTTTCCAGGCTGTTTACCTGTTGTTACAGGGGCTTGGAACTCCTGAGAGTCTGGCAAATTCAGGTCACATTTCTGTTGAGCATGGTTTGCGTTGCCTCACTTCAGATTCAGTGTTAACACAGAAATGCAGACACTCTGAGTTCCCAGTCCCTGCTGTCAGTGTTCAATGTGATGTGTTGATGCATCTGTGTCCTGATCTGTTTCGGGGTTAATAGCGTTTGCAGCAATCCACCAGCAGCTTCCCTCTCAGGAGCTTTTGTTTGTGTCTCTGCCGAAGCTTCATGTTAGCTTTCTGTAAATGTTTTTCTGCCTCTAGGCTGTGAACAACTTCAAAAATGAAACTGGCTACACGAAGAGGCTCCGTAAGCAGATTCAGCAGCAACAGCAACAACAACAGCAGCAGCAGCAGCAGCAACAGCAGCCACCACCTCCACCACCACCTCCACCTCCACCGCCCCTGATGAGACAAACGATAACGCGCAACCTGCAGCCGCTGATGCGGCCAGCCATGGCCAGGCAGCAGGATCCCCTCATGATCCCGCTGGCTTCTCTGGCCTCTCGTTCAGCTGCTTTGTCGTCCCTGGGCCCTGGTCAGGCACCTGGGCTGCCAGTAAATCCCAATTCCGTCCTTGTCTCTGATCTCCCTCCAGCAGTGTCCCTCCTCCGTGGTGAAAAGCCCGATGGACCTTTTCGGTGAGTAAATCTGTGCCTGAACGTGAGAGACACTAGCAAGCTGAAGCTGGATGCTTGAGCTTCTCAGCTTGTGATTTCTCTATGATCAGTCAGAGTTGCAGATCATTTGGGAAGCTGTGCTTTTTGCTTTCACTTGGAGTAAGGACACTTTGATCAAATCTGTGTGCCTTGGGCCAGAATTGTCCCAGAAGCATTTCTCAGTCATTCAGTGTAGATTTACCCTGAACCTTTGCTCCCCAGGAGCCTGCTGAGCCTTTTCTTATGGACATGGCTTAGCATGGACTATTCATTGCTGGGTCAAAAGTTGGACTGGGTGATCTTGGAGGTCTTTTCCAACCAAAGATATCCTGTGATTTTTTGGGTGATTCTAAGTGGCTAGAAACTCCTACAGCAACCACTTAGTGATGTCAGACCTTCTTGAGTGTGTTCACTTCTCTGTAGTACTGAGGAGGTCTTCTCAGGAAAAGTGGGAAAGCACAATTGCAGGTAAAGCTGACCAGGTGTTTGGTGCAATGATTTTTTTCCCCCATGGTATTTCCATTCTCTGTATTTCTGAATCCCATAGAATCACTATGGGTGGAAAAGACATTCTGGTAAGTCAGAGTCATCCTCAGAAATACACAGTGCAGTCAGGTTTTGTAGAGAGTATTTTGTAGGTCTTTACAATAATTCCTCTTTACACCTGCAATGTAGACAGCTGCTCTGTCCAGAAGGCTCAGGCTCAGCTTTACCATGAATACAAAGGATCACAATCCAAAAGAGCAGCCCCTAAAGGAGCAGATAAACATTTCCTGGTGGAGTTTGAGTTCTTTCACCTTCCACACCTGACATTCAGTGTGTGGGGTTTACATTCTCTAGCCCATTCACGTGCTGCTGACTTCAGAGGATATTTTTCCAGTGAGCTTCCTCTTCAAGTGCTGGCAGTGTGAAGTGACTCCTAGTCAGTCCTTCCTTTGGAATCAGCCAACTTCACACTTGTAAATCTAGTGGAGAGTGGGGGGTTAATTATTTTTCCATTTATAGTAGTCAGTCTTTTCTCAGCTTGGGCTTAATATTTCAAGCAACCCTTCAAAACAAGGTGAGAAGAATTAAAGTGGGTTTTGTTTTGTTGCAGTGATCCTGATACTGTTTTACCTCCTGCTCTGATGTCTGCTGACCTTTCTAAAACTTCCTCTCTGTCAATCAGCAGTTTATTGGAAGAGAAGGTAAGTTTTATGTCAACAGCTGCAGTGATTCTTGTCCTGTAGCAGAGCTTGTTGCTAACTGTTTGCATTTATTCACAAGGGTTATCAGGTTCCCGTGCTAAGGCAGCCAGCAATACCAAGTCTTCTGGGCCCTCAAGGACAATCCATACCCACAACTGGTAAGTAACTGTAACCTTAGGATTTCTTCTCTGAAAAATCACTCTTCAGATAAAGTAACTGTTGGGATTTTTGTTCTTTTTCCTATCCCTGCTCCCACAGGTCACCCCATGAGAGCGGGCACCCTTCGCTCGGCAGGTGGCAGACCAGGCTGGGAGCTGTAAGTATCCAGCAGAAATTCCATGTATTGCTGCTTGTAAGCTGTGAAATGAGGCTGTAGCACAGAATTTAGCCCACAGCCTGCTTCTAAGGAAATGAGTATGCACAGATAGTTGTGGAGAATACAAGTGGTAATTAATTTTTAAACAGCTTAATGTGTGTTGGCTTTAACAAAGGAGATCTGTGCTTGCAGTGAGATTATTGAGAATAAAACTCAGTGTATAATTGAAAAGAGGACTCTGAAACATGACCAATTTTGAGGAAACCATAATTATACACAAAAATTTAATTAAAAGATCAGATGGAAAGCCACTCTTTGATTACTGGCTCAATAGGGCCAAAGAAATTGATTTCCCAATAGAAATCAGGCTCCAACATTCTTTAACAACTTTGTTGGTGATGAATGAGCAAATTATTGGAGCTGTTCTTGTATGGCAGCTTCCAGTTCCTTCAGATGAGTCCTCTCAAAGAGCCAGGCTGCTTTCTCTCAGTTGGAGGGAGAGGAGTCTGTCTTACCTGTTACTGTGGTGGCAAGTTAGGTCTTCCTGTTGGTGTCTGTGTGTTACAGACAGCTCATAAGGGCTCCTTGTGTCTATAAAGTCTTAAAGCACAAGCCAAGATCCATCCCACAGGTTGTCTAAAATTTCAGATTCCATAAGTAGGAAGATAACAATTCAGGGATGAGAACAAGCCAAACACATCATCACAAGGCAACAGCACAGGAAACCTGCATAGGAGAGGTTAAAACCAGTTGAGAGAAGTGCTGTCTGTACTGTACTTTGAAGGTCAGGAGTGGCGAAGGAGCAGTGGGTCTGTGGCCCGTGGGAGATGGGAGTCTGGTTTACACCCAAGCAGCCTCTGTACAGAGTCACAAAGCTGAGTGTGAGAGGAGGAGGCTGAGGGAACGGTTGGGGTTAACGATGTGGAAGGCAAGTCTGAGGATGAAGAGTTGGGTGTAGGCTGAAGTGAAGAGAAAGCAGGGAGGAGATGGCATAAGCTGAGAACCAGAAGTGCTGGGCACCGTGCTGCTGCTTCATTCGCTGGCCTCCCCAGAGGCGGGGCAGAGTGCCAAACAGTGACACGTGTTTCTGGGTTTCTTTAAAGTTCAAATCGAGGACGCCTGCACAGCGAACGTTCCCAAAGGACTCAGGCCCCAGCACTACCAGCATCATCACCAGTCTTTGTGCCTGTGCCTCCACCTCCCTTGTATCCTCCACCACCCCACGCACTTCCTCTTCCACCCGGGGTACCACCACCACAGTTTCCTCCTCAGTTTCCACCTGGCCAACCTCCGTCTGCTGGGTACTCTGTCCCCCCTCCAGGATACCCCCCAGCTCCTGCAAACATATCATCAGCTTGGGTCCCAGCAGCAGTACCAGCGGGGCACTCAAACACCATCCCAACGACACAAGCACCTCCCCTCTCTAGGGAGGAGTTTTACAGAGAGCAGCGGAGACTGAAAGAGGAGTAAGTATCGGCTGGGCGAAGCGGCCTTTTGTCGTGTCTGTGTTTCGGGAGCACCTGACATAAGCCAAAAAAGCCCACCACGCGCTGTGGGGTTCTCTTTGCCCCCCCAGCTATTTTCCCCACCTTGGCAGCCAGTAACCCGTGCAAAACTAAACCCAAAGAGAGATGTAAACCTAAAACTCGCCCTAAAACCCTCTCCTCAGGAGTTCCACCTCGGTTTTGCTGAGCTAGGATCGTGCACCCTTGGCGTTTGCATGCGATGAACATTTTCTCATGTTGGCCTTGGTTCTTTCTTTCTTTTTTTTTTGTTGGTTTCTTGATGTCTTGGTTTTTTTTTTCTTTCTTTTTTTTCTCTCTGTCGTTCCTTTTATTTTTTTTGTCTTTTTTTTTTGTCTTTTTTTTTTTTTTTTTTTTGTAATAAAGGTCAAACTATCATTGTAATAAAGGTCAAACTTATTTTAACAGGGAAAAGAAAAAGTCCAAACTTGATGAGTTTACAAATGATTTTGCTAAGGAATTGATGGAATATAAAAAGATTCAAAAGGAGCGTAGGCGTTCGTTTTCCAGGTAACTGCTTTACATGTCCGTAATGGAGAAGCAGATTGGCTAGAAGAGGCAGGAGGAGTCCTACTCCACCTCCCTGTTAGATGCATTGGAGCACTGCAGGGATTAGCAGTGACAGGAGTTTGAAATCTAGGTTACTAGCTCAGCTACGGCAGGGATTACGGTTGACTGTTACCATTTGGCAGGAGTTGAGGAGCAGGTGCCTCTTACTAAAGCTTCCTGGTAATCCCTCACCTCCTGCCAGCTGGGAGGAGACTGGAAGTTCAGTAGGGGTAGCTGTTGGATTTTGTGTGTCCCCCTACTCTGATTGTGACCATTGATGGTTGGACTTGATCTTAGAGGTCTTGTCCAACTAAAATGATTCTGTCGTTCTGTGATTACCTCAGAACACTTTGGAGGAGCTTGAGAGACATTGTCTTCATGTCCTCGTCTGTTTATCTCACGTGGACACATGGAGAGATTTTAACCTGGACTGCAGACTGGTGGCTTTCACCGGTTTGGTTTTTGTTGACACTGTTAAATTTTCCTTAGGACTTCAAAGACCAGACCTGTTTGTTAAATTTCCCTTAGGAGTTCAAAGGCCAGACATGTTTGTAAGGAAATCTTACCTTAGTGAAGGGCTTGGAGAGGAGGAATGATTCTAATGAATATTCACGGAATCACGTGCAGTGGTTCCTTACACAAAACAGTAACACTGAAAAAGAACTTGGGGTAGCAGATGTTTTCTGTCCCCAAAAATGACTTGGGCAGGAGTCTGAGTAGCTCTCTACTTGTAGTGCTGGCAGTAGCTTTCCTAGAGTAGTGGCATTGAGCTGTATTATTACTAGAGGCTGAGATTAGAAGCTTTTAGAGACAATTTTTCTTGAAGTGGTCCCTAGCCTTGGTTAGAGCTAGAGCTGTGTGCAGACCCTTGCTAGAGGCGTTGCTGAAATAGCCTTGTGCATAGGGTTGTAGTCAAGCGTCGCAGGTCCTCTGCAAACGAGCGAAGCTGAATAGTCTACGCTGGCTTTTTTGAATTGAGCTGCGCTGTCTTCAGGCGGAGTGGTGGGTTTGGATGTTTGGTGGTGCACTGGAGCTGTGAAGACTTGCTCTTTCTGCATCTTATGCAACAAGAATGATCTGCATGCGTGTAGGTGCTGCGCAGTGAAAACCCGCGGGTTCCCATACCAGTAGAGGCCAGTATAGACCACCCCAAAGCAATGAGTAGCTGTGGTAGCTGGTGGGCTAGAAGCGAGTGGAAACAGACTCACCCTTCCTGTGTGTTTTTCCCCCACTAACAAAGCAGCAGCTGTTCTGTCTTGTAAGCAGAAACTCTGTGCTCTCAGGTTTTTCAGTTTGCAGTAGTTTTATGTCAGCAGCTGAAAGAAGCTTTGACATGAGCATATGGAGAGGAGAAAAGAAACCAAACCAGATTTGAGAGGAGGAAAAAAAAAGCAAAAGAAAAAAAAGCCCTGTGCAGAGTGACTGTTGTGAATTAACTGCAGCTCTTCTTCTGTTGTGCTTGCTTTGAAGGTCCAAGTCTCCCTATAGCGCCTCGTCCTACTCCAGAAGCTCCTACACCTACTCCAAGTCGCGCTCGGGCTCCTCGCGCTCGCGCTCCTACTCGCGCTCCTTCAGCCGCTCCCACTCCCGCTCCTACTCGCGCTCCCCCCCGTACCCCCGCAGAGGCAAAGGCAAGAGCCGCAACTACCGCTCCCGCTCTCGCTCCCACGGCTACCACCGCTCCCGCTCCAGGTCCCCGCCCTACAGGAGGTACCACTCGCGCTCCAGGTCGCCAGCCTTCAGAGGCCAGTCTCCCACCAAGCGGACTCTGCCGCAAGGGGAAGGGGAGCGGGAGTACTTCAACAGATACAGGGAAGTGCCCCCCTACGATATGAAGGCTTACTATGGCAGATCCGTTGACTTCCGAGACCCCTTTGAGAAGGAGAGATACCGAGAGTGGGAACGGAACTACAGAGAGTGGTACGAGAAGTTCTACAAGGGCTACGCGGTCGGCGCCCAGCCTCGGCCTCCAGTAAGCAGAGAGAACTTCTCTCCGGATAGGTTTGGTCCGCCTGGGACCAGACGAGAGAACTCCCCCTACGCTCGCGGGCGCAGGGAGGATTATCCTGGTGGGCAGAGCCACAGAACTCGTAACATAGCTGGGAATTACCCTGAAAAACCTGGGAGAGAGAGCCATGGCATCAAAGATCCTACAAAATCAAAGGAGAAGGAGGTGGAAAATCCCCTGGGAGACAGCAAAGGAAATAAGCATAAAAAGCACAGGAAGAGGAGAAAAGGGGATGAGAACGAGGGGTTCCCCAGTGCCGAGCTGCTAGAAGGCGCCAGAAAGCCAAGAGAGACGGTTCCAGCAGAGGATGTGAAAACAGACTCCCTGTTCATGCTGCCCAGCAGAGATGATGCCACCCCCGTGAGGGATGAGCCCATGGAAGCAGATTCTATTGCTTTCAAACCCGTGTCTGAAAAGGAGAAGAAGGAGAAGGACAAGCCAAAAGCAAAGGTTGAGAAGACAAAGCGAAAAGCAGAAGCGGCTGCTCCTCCGAAGAAGGACACTGTGGTAAAACCAGCAAAAGCTTCCCAAGAGAAGGTGGACACCGACCGCGAGAAATCTCCTCGAGCAGAACCTCCTGCCAAAAAAACCAAGGAGGAGCTGCCAAAGACAGACAGTGTTAAGACATCTTCCTCTCAGAAGGACGAGAAGGCTCTTGGTACCCCGCGCAAAGTTCACCCAAAAGCCACGAAAGATCACCCGGAAACCAGACCAGCCAAGGAGGAGAAGGCCAAGAAGGACCATCCGAAGGAAACCAAGTCGGAGAAGCCCTCCAACAAGGAGGACAAGTCAAAGAAACCTGCTGAGAAAAGCAAACCTTCTGATGCCAAACCTGAGAAAAGGAAAAGGAAGGCAGATGAAAAGGTGGATAAAGAGCACGAGGCCACTTCTGCGAAGACCTCGAAACCAGAAAGCGCGGAGTCAAAGACGTCGCCGAAGGGGAAGCTTGAACCCGACGGTGACAAAGGTGAGCGGACTCCGGAGAAGGATAAATCTGCTTTTCTCAACAACCCTGCAAAGAAGATTAAACTGAACAGAGAAACTGGCAAAAAGATTGTGAGTACAGAGAACCTGCCGCCGGGGAAAGAGCCTGCTGAGAAACCTGAGCCCAGCAGCAGCAAAGTTAAACAAGAGAAGACCAAGGGGAAAGCCAGAAGAAAAGTAACTGCGGCTGATGGAACCAGTTCAACCCTTGTGGATTACACCAGGTACCTTCTCCTTTCTTTCCTCTCTCCAAAAATGGTGTGTCTAATAGAAGGAGCAGCTAAGTCTGTGCTGAATGAGTGAGGAGTCATTGAGCTTTCCTGTACTTGGATCACCACCACATCTTCTTTAAGGAGAGTCCATGTTGCACAGGGAACTGAGGAGGTTAGCTCATTTCACATTGTTTCACCAACTTCAAACCTTACTGATGGGACCTGTTTTTCCCCTTTTATTCATTACCTGTTGCCTGTAAGGTGGCCCTTGTGTCTTCCTTCAAACATCTCCTTTAAGGAGAGTCCATGTTGCACAGGGAACTGAGAAGGTTAGCTCATTTCACATTGTTTCACCAACTTCAAACCTTACTGATGGGACCTGTTTTTCCCCTTTTATTCATTACCTGTTGCCTGTAAGGTGGCCCTTGTGTCTTCCTTCAAACATCTCCTTTAAGGAGAGTCCATGTTGTACAGGGAACGGAGGAGGTTAGCTCATTTCACATTGTTTCACCAGCCTGAAACCTTACTGATGGGACCTTTTTTTTTCCCCTTCTATTTGTTACCTGTTGCCTCTAAGGTGCCTTTGTGTCTTCCTTCAAAGCCAGCTTATTGCTGAAGGCCAAGATACAGCCATGGCCATGCCATGGAAGAATCTGCATTTACTGTACTGCTGTACTTTTGGCAGGGTGATGTGGAGTTAGACTCGTCATGAACAGCACCTTGCTTCCAATACATTGTAGTGGCCTTAGCTTTGAGCATAGTGCACAGCTTGCCTTTCCTTCCTTCCTTCTTCCTAGCTTACTTTTCCCGCTTGGCTTCCCTCCTTTCCTCCCTTGGCTTCCTTTTCAGGACTAAGCAAACTGAAACCATTTCAGGCATCCCTGGAGACATAGGATAGTATCTTGATAATCTAAAAAGCTTTAAAAGGTACAAACTGTGAAGAACAGCAGTAGGGCACAAGGAGCAGCCCTGCCTTGTGCATCCCTCTCCATAATTGCTTGCTTCCATGTTGAAAGAACATGGATCTAATTTCTCTGCCGTTGGTGGAAATAGGACATGAAGGAGTTAGCAGATCAGACAGTCCCCAATCTGATCATCTCATGCCTGTTAATTAAATACATAGTAGCTAGATAATTAATTGATTGCTCATAATCTTGGCTGGTGGACTCGGCCTTTCTCTTGTCTGCTCCCTTAATTGAACGTCTGAAGGCCCTGAAGATTTAGCCCTGAATCAGTGCCCAGTTGCTGAAGGCTGCAGAAGCAGTGGGTCTGTGTCTCACCCATTACTAACCCCTTGTTTTCTCCCCCAGCACCAGCTCCACTGGAGGAAGCCCTGTCAGAAAGGCTGAAGAGAAGCCAGATACCAAACGAACTGTCATCAAGACCATGGAGGAGTACAACAATGACATCACAGCCCCTGCTGAGGATGTCATCATCATGATCCAGGTCCCTCAGTCCAAGTGGGATAAAGATGACTTTGAGTCTGAGGAGGAGGACATTAAAACTACCCAGGTGCCCACAAGCATAGGGAAACCCGCCAGCGTGATCAAAAACGTTAGTGCAAAGGCACCAAACCCTATCAAACACAGTGAAAAGGAGCTGGAGCCCCTGGAGAAGCTGCAGAAGGCTGTGAAGGAGGCGAGCTACGAAAGCGCCCAGCACGAGGCCAAAAGCTCCAAAAGCTCTGCCTCGACCGAAAAGGGCAAAGCCAAAGACCGAGATCATCCTTTGCCAGACAAGGACGCCTCCGAGAAGAGGAAGAGCGGTACTCAGCCAGAGAAGGACCACTCGGAACGGGCAGCTGAGCAGGGCAATGGGAAAGGCGTTTCTCAATCTTCCAAAGACGGCAGATCCTCGGAGAAGCACGACGCCGGCCGCGGGGCCACCACCAAAGACTTCACCCCCAACCGCGACAAGAAGTCTGAGCACGACGGCAGCAGGGAGCACTCCAGCTCCAAGCGCAGGGAGGAGAAGAGCGAGTCGGCCAGGAGGAAAGAGTCCCCCTCTCGAACCAGGGACTCTGCGGCGGCGCAGAAGAGCAAGCCGAGGGAGGAGCGGGCAGAGCCCTCCAAGAAAGGTGCTGGAGAGGCCAAGAGGAGCAGCTACAGCCCCTCACGTGAGCGCAAGCAGGCCGAGCACAAGGCAGCTCACGACTCCAAACGTGCAGCGGAGGAGCACAAACCTCCAGAGAAGAACCCGGCAAAAGAGAAGGAGAAGCACGTCCCTGAGGTGAAGAGCAACAAAGAGAAGGAGAAGGAGAAAGAAAAAGAGAAAGAAAAGGAAAAAGAGAAGGAGAAAGAGAAGGAGCCCAGTGGTAATAAACCCCCTGCGAAGCAGGAGTCACCCGACGTCAAGAGCGAGAAGGAGAACCTGCCTGGGCAGAACGACAAAAGCGTGATGAAGCCCAAGCCTCAGGCCAGCAGCTCCTCACGGCTCTCCTCAGACCTCACCAGAGAGACTGACGAGGCTGCCTTTGTGCCAGACTACAACGAGAGCGACAGCGAGAGCAACCTGTCGGCCAAAGAGGAGGAGGCTGCGGGAAAGGCTCCGAAGGAGCCCAAGGAGAAGGCCGTGGAGAAGGCAAAGGAGGAGCCGGCCGCGCCTGCTGCGGTGGAGCAGCCTGAAGCAGCCCCGAGCCAGAGCAGCCCCAGCGTCAGCCGCAGCCGCAGTCAGAGCCCATCCGAGAGCCAGACCCGGAGCCACAGCAGCAGCGCCAGCTCCGGGGAGAGCCAGGACAGCAAGAAGAAGAAGAAGAAGAAAGAGAAGAAGAAGCACAAGAAGCACAAGAAACACAAGAAGCATAAGAAACACCTGGGGAACGAAACGGAGTTGGAAAAGAGCCAAAAACACAAACACAAGAAGAAGAAGTCCAAGAAGAGCAAAGATAAAGAGAAGGACGACCAAAAAGTGAAATCTGTCCCCACGTAGAGCGACAGATCGGTGCAAAAGTGACTTAATTCCTAAGTCATCTGTATTAAATTTTGTTTAAAATGTAAAACCAATTGGAGCATTGTACATAATGAGATGAAAAAAGACCCTGTGCTGCACTTAAACTATTGCTGCTTGATTCTTTGATTTTTACATCAGAGCTTTATAAAGGTGAACATTTTTGTACAGAATCGTGACTTGTGACCGTGTAACATGGAAAGGGGTTTGGCTGGGGCCCCTCTTTTTAACCACCGTGGATGAACTGGGGTGGACTTTAACTGTACTGTGAAGGTTTTCACATTTGAGGATGGTTGGGTTCTTTTTTTTGTTCGTTTGGTTTGGTTTATTTTGGGGTTTGTTTTGTTTTGGGGGGGGGTTGGTTTTGTTTTGTTTCGTTTTGTTTTGTTTGTTTTTTAAATTGCCTGGCAGAAAGCAGCTGGCCTGGGGTAGGGAAGGCCAGCAGGCTGAGTTGCAGAGTCCATTGCAGCCCTCTGTTAATGTCACTTTTTTGATTACAATAAAAGGTTTTCAGTAAACTATCCCAAATGTGACGAGCTTTGCAGTGCCAGCTCCATGCCAGCAGGGACAGGAACATTCCCCCTCTGAGAAGCCTGCTGGCAGCTGACCCCAGTGGAAAGCAGACAGCAGCAGCTTGAGTTTGGAGAAGCCTGGTAGGAGTAGAATAGAATGAAGCAGGTTGGAAGTGACCTTTGAGATCGAGTCCAACCTATCACCCAACACCATCTGATCAACTAAACCATGGCATGAAGCGCCTCATCCAGTCTCTTCCTAAACACCTTCAGGGATGGTGACTCCACCACCTCCCTGGGCAGCACATTCCCATGGCCAATCTCTCTTTCTGGGAAGAACTTCTTCCTAATATCTAGCCCAAACTTCCCCTGGCACAGCTTGACAGTGTGTCCTCTTGTTCTGGTGCTGGTTGCCTGGGAGAAGAGACCAACCCCCACCTGGCTACAATCTCCCTCCAGGTAGCTGCAGACAGCAAGAAGGTCTCCCCTGAGCCTCCTCCAGGCTAAGCAACCCCAGCTCCCTCAGCCTCTCCTCACAGGGCTGTGCTCCAAACCCCTCCCCAGCTTTGTTGCCCTTCTCTGGACACCTTCCAGCACCTCAACATCTTCCCTAAACTGAGGGGCCCAGAACTGGACACAGGACTCAAGGTGTGGCCTCACCAGTGCTGAGTACAGGGGCAGTCACCACCAGGGAGACAGTTGTCCCTCTGGGCTGAGCGCTGGTGAGGCTACACCTCAAAATACTGGGTTCATTTTGGGGCCTCTCAGTCCAAGGAGGACATGGAGGAGCTGGAGCAGGTCCAGAGAAAGGCATCAAATCTGGGGAAGGGTGGTGACACCTTCAGTCCACCTCGATGGGTCACTGGTGAGCAGCTCCCTGCTGGGTGTGCCACAAGGGGCCAGCGCCTCCACTTGCTCTGCCACATTGCAGCGCTGCAGTAGGAGCTCCTGTGCTCACCACACTGGCTCAGGACTGGTGTTTTGCCCACGGGCTCGCACAGCTGCTTTCCTCCCTGGCTCAGTGTGTGCGGTGCAGAGGTTAGCAGTGCCTGACCTGGGGTGGGTGCAGGTGCCCAGTGAGCTGTGGTGCCCTTGCAGGCAGTCCTGGCTCTGCAGTGGGGGGGTGCTGGCACCTTTCCAGACAGGGCTCTCTCTGCTACAACAATGAGGCAGTGCCCTGCTGGCTCATGCCAGGATCATTGGGGTAGGGGAGAGGGCAGGAGGGGTTTGGAGGAGGATGACGGTGGTGGTGAGGAAGATGATGCTGTGTGGAGGATGAAGTTCATGGCAGCACTCCAGGGCATTGTGTGCTTTGCTGATGCTGAGCCGTAGGGGATGCCTGGCACCGGTGCTGCCCTGGCTCAGCAGGGCTGATGTCACCGTGGGGCACAAGGGGCTGCATGCTGAGCCCATGACCCAATTTCCCTTCCCAGCAGCGAGGGGTTTGCTCACAAACACACAGCCCTAATCCAGTGCCAGGCTGCTGGCAGAGCCCACCCCAGTGGGACCCTGCAAACATCCTCTCCTCCTCCTCTTTCTCCAGTGGAAACGTCTCTGCCAGGTCCGTCAGCGGCTGCTGCATCGAGAGGTAAATGGGAGCTGGATAACGAGCAGGGATGCATCGGGGGGGGGAAGTGCCTCAGCTTTGATGCCAGCTCTGCCAAGCTGGGCTGGGCTGGCGGTGAGGGTGGGCAGGATGGGGCAGCTCTGGCCAGGTTCTTTCCAGCCCCATCTTCCCTCTGGGGGCTGGGGCAGGACAAGGCTGTTGGAGGAGGTTTTCCTCCCGTTGCTTTCCTGGCCCTTTTGTGAGCAAGATGGTTGTAGCAAGGGGGGAGGGCTGCGTGCCAAGGGTGCCTCATTAAGACGAAGCAGATGCAGATGGGCCTCATCTGCAGCTAATGATGGCTGCAAACAGTTTTTGTCATGGTCCCTGAGTGTTGATTGGTAAAGGCCAGGACTGGAGGATCTGCCCATGCATGGTGGCCGTGGCCATGGGTGTGAGCGGCAGTTGCTATCCTGGTGCCTGGTTCCTACCAGCTCATGCCCTCCGTGGTCCCTGGCTCAATTGGTTAGTCCTCCGTGGTCCCCAGCTCTGGGCTCAGCTGATGCCTTTGGTGGTACCCAGCTGCTCAGGGCTCAAGCCACATCCTTGGTGATCACTGGCTCTGGGACTCAGCTCAGGTTCCTGGTGGGCCCTGGGGTCAGCTTCTTGTGCCCTTGGTGGTCCCTGTTTCCATGGCTCAGCCTTTCTCAAGGGCTGTGGGCAGCTGGCCATGGCATTGCCCCCACAGCTCGTTGGCTTGAGACCTCCTGGAGGTGAGAAGGGTTTTTCCTGCTGCTCCATCAGCACAGACCTGATGCTGCTTTCCCAGGAGAACATCAGAAGTGCAGCTCAGGAAGCACCTTGGCACCTCTCCTGACTGCCTGGGCTCTTGAGGGGTGTTCTCAGAAATGCTCATTTAATCTGGTGCTGCTGATGCCTCTCCCACACAAGGATGCCCAGGCAGATGAAATCCTCGGTGTCCCAGATGAAAGCTCTCTGCTTTGTTTGAAGGAAGGCACAGAAATGAGGGCACGGTGGGGAAATGGTCCCTGCAGAGGGGTGGGTGTGTTCTGTTTGCCATCCATCCCCTCACTGATGTGTGCCACCCTCACAGCATCCCTGGCCCTGCTCTGCAGCCCTCAGCTGTGGGCACACAGAGCCCTTTTTCAGCGGCATTTGGATTCCTTCCTGGGTGATCTGGCCCCTTCCTATCAATCTCTGCAGGCTGGTTTTAGTCTGGGGTAAGGAGAGGACCCCTCCAGCCCTGGAGAGTGGTGAGGGCAGCTCCTGCCCCACCCCATGGATGTGGGTTACCCAGGGCTGCACTGTGCCCCCTGAGCTGCTCATCTGCCAGGCACATTGAGTCTGTCTGTGCTGGGAGGTTCTGACCTTGGCTTTGAGAGCCATGCTTGGAAGCAGAGCGAAGGACACTTGGAAGATGGGCTGATGTGCAGGAGCCCCAGCATGGGGGTGAGGCCAGGCCCCTCCATCCCACTGCACCTCAAACCCCAAGCCCCTGGCAGCTTTGCACCCCGTGCCCAGCCCAGTGCTTGGCCGCATCCCTGGCACGCAGGTGCTGGTGTTCCTCCTGCCAGGAAGCGAGGCCAGGGCTCAGGCACTGCTGGGGATCTCTTGGAGCGTTTCTGATTGTTAATTTGGTTTACTTAATTATTTTTTACTCTGCCTGAAGAAACTGTTGTATTTAAATAAGGCTGCTCTTGCCAAAAGGCTGTCACGGAGAAGCTGCTTTCCCTTCAGGAGCCCTCAAACATGGGCTTCCTTCCAAGCCCCTGGGCTGGGCGGCTCGTGGAGCAGCATCCCTGGGGCTCCTGCTCCTTCCTTTGTGCTCCTGCAGCCCGGGAGGTGAAACGGGAGCTCCGCTGCTGCCAGGCACCTCCAGCCTCTCTGGCCGGAGCTCCGCAGGGCTGAGGGGCCGGGCTGCGAGCGTCCTGCAGCTGGGCTGCCCCTGGCCAGGGGCTTGGGAGGGGGAAACAGACCCAAAGGGCATCCGCAGACACGGGAGGGGTGAGGGGCTGGGCTGGGAAGGCAGATGGGAAGAAAGCTGAACCTTGAGGAATGAAGAGCAGCCTGAAATTAGAGTGACAGGAAGATGGCCATGGTGGTACCCGGCGGGGCAGCTGGACTTGACCTTCGGGGTCTTTTCCAGCTGAACCAAGTCTGTGGTTCTCTGAAGCAGGGCATGCACTGAGCCCCAGGCAGATACAGTCTCATTGCAGACCATTGTGTGGGGCTGGGGGGGTTGTTGTTTATCTCTTGTTGTTCTTATCTCTTTTTGGGTGGGTTGGTTGGGATTTGGGGGGGTTGGGGGATGTTTTTTGTTTGGTTGTTGTTGGGTTTGGGTTTTTTTAATCACAGTTAAGACTTGATGATCTTTGAGGTCTCTTCCAACCTTGGTGAGTCTGTGATTCTCCTTGGAGCTGGAAATACCAGTTCCTGAGAGCTGCAGTTCCCCTCACACCCCTGCTGCTTTGCCATCCCATGGTTTGGGATAGAACCAGGCAAGTGATGCTCCATGGGGACCTGGAGCATCCTGACCCCCAGCACTGGGTGAGCCAAGGGCCTTGGGATTTCTCCAGCGTGCCATGGGCAGGGCAGCAGGATGGTGCTGGGCAGATGAAGCCCTGACCCTGCTCAGTTCAGCACTCAAACTCCTGTTGAATGAGAGGGGACAGGATTATGTTTGGATCCTTCTTTCACCATAGGGAGCCTTTCATGTCCCCGAGGCAGCTCAGGAAGAAGCAGGCAGGAAGGGATGGGGTATCCCAAAGGATCAAGGCCAGCAGCCTGGTACTGGGTCACTGAAATGGAATCGTTGAAGGTAATCCGAGCCGGGGGGGCAGGGGGAGGGCAGCGGTTGCAGGGGTGGGCAGGGCTGGGAGCTGCTTCCACCCAGAGTGTGTTTCAGGGCTGGTGGTGGAGAACCTCACACCCCAGCCCTTACCTTGCCCTTCAGAACAGTTTTCTCCAGGTTGCTCAGCTGCCTGTTTGCCGGTGTTCGGGGGTGATTGCTTGCTTGTTTGTTTGCCTGCTTTGCTGGTTGCTCAGGGGGTTGGGGCTTGTTTTGGGGGGGGGGGGGGTGTCTGGTTTTTTCTTTTGCCCTCTTTTTTTCTGTTATGTTTGTTTGGGGCTTGTTTGGTTTTTCCTGGTTTTATTTTGTTTGCTTTTTGGGTTTGGTTCATGGTTTTTTTGGGGGGGAGGGATTGCTGGGGTTTGGATGGCTTTTTGTTACGTTGGGTTGCTTTTTTTCCTCCCTTCCTCCTTGCCTTCCCTCCTTGCCTTGCCTTCCCTCCATTCCCTCCCTTCCCTTCCCTTCCCTCTCTTCCCTTCCCTCCCTTCCCTTCCCTCCTTTCCCTCCCTTCCCTTCCCTCCTTTCCCTCCCTTCCCTTCCCTCCTTTCCCTCCCTTCCCTCCCCTCTCTTCCCTTCCCTCCCTTCCCTTCCCTCCTTTCCCTCCCTTCCCTTCCCTCCTTTCCCTCCCTTCCCTTCCCTCCTTTCCCTCCCTTCCCTTCCCTCTCTTCCCTTCCCTCTCTTCCCTTCCCTCCTTTCCCTCCCTTCCCTTCCCTCCTTTCCCTCCCTTCCCTTCCTTTCCTTCCCTCCCTTCCCTTCCCTTCCCTTCTCTTCCCTCCCTTCTCTTCCCTCCCTTCTCTTCCCTCCCTTCTCTTCCCTCCCTTCTCTTCCTTCCCTTCCCTTCCCTCCCCTCCCTTCCCTTCCCTCCCTTCCCTTCCCTCCCTTCTCTTCCTTCCCTCCCTGTTTCTGCTTGGGGTTTTTGCCCTTCTTTTGCTGAGCTTTGTGCTGGTTTTCTCCATGGCTATGAGCATCACAGGCCCTCACAGCCCCTCAGGGCAGGTCTAGAAACGGGTCCGGGTCTAGGACTGGGCTGAGAGCTGTGCCCAGCTCTGCAGGGTTCGGGTTATCCAGCACCACAGCAACTCTTCCCCCTGCCGTCACCACCCGCCCGGCCCACACCCAAGGCTCTTGCCACCAGCAAGGTTGCTCCTGCAGCCTTTGGTCTCCTTATTTGGTGTTTCTTTAATAATTAGTGGCAGATTTCTGTACTTATGTTTGCAATTATCTCAGTGCCTCTGGGACATGTTCTGGCAGCTAATTGATTCTCCTTGGTCGGCGCTGCTGAGGATGCTGGCAGCGGGCGCGGGCTGGGGCTGGGCAGTGTGCTGGGGTTTGGTGTCCAGGCACATCAGGCTGCTCCCTGCTGCAGGACGGCTGGAAAGGAAGAGCTTGGCTTTGCTGTGCTCAGCGGAAGCTGTGCAGGGAGAGGGCAAGACAAGGCTGTCAGTAATTAACTGGCTGCACGTTTTAATCACCCGCAGTGGTTGCTTCCCGGGTTGCAGCGAATCCTCCCCGTGCTCAGTGCTGCACCGACTCGGGAAGGGCAAGAGGTGGGGAGGAGCACTGGGGAGATGGGGGATGGGACAGAGGGGCCTCTGGCTGGACAGACAGACACTGTGTGTGAAGCCTTGCTGGGGGAGGCAGGAGAGAGGGTCCCCGTGCCCAGCACGGGAGGTGAGGAGGCTGAGGGGAGAACTCACTGCTTTCTGCAAAGCCCTGAAAGGAGGTTGGAGCCAGGTGGGGGTTGGTCTGTTTGCAATAGTCTCAGGTGGTAGGAGGAGAGGAAATGGCCTGGAATTGTGCTGGGGGTTTAGGTTGGAGATGAGGAAAAAGTGCAAGAGTGGTCAGGGATTGGAACAGGCTGCCCAGGGAGGTGATGGAGTCCCCATCCCTGGCAGTGTTTAAAAGACACCTGGATGTGATACTGAGAGGCCTTTGCTGGGCTCTGTTGGGGCAGGGGTGGTGAGTGTCAGAGAGTCACAGACTGGTTTGGGTGGGAAGCTCATCCAGTCCAGCCCCCCCTGCAGTCAGCAGGGTCAGCTGCAACCAGAGCCCCAAACAACCTGACCTGCAATGGTTCCAGGGATGGGGCAGCTCCCACCTCTCTGGGCACCCCGGGCCAGGCTCTCACCACCCTCAGTGTCAAACATTTCTCCCTCCTCTCCACTCCGAATCTCCCTCTTCTAGTTCAAACCATCACCCCTTGTCCTGTCACGACAGGCCCTGCTCAGGACTCTGTCCCCAGCTCCTTCCATGTTCCCTCCTGTATGAGCTGTGACATGTTACACTGGGGAGAGCCGCAGCCCCTGGCCCCCGAGGCCTCAACTTGGTTATTAACGACGGAGAGACTCCAGCAGTGCTGGCACGGCTCCAGGGAGCTCCCCAGGAGCGTGGAGGGGGGGTTCCAGCATTCTGTGACTGAATTCAGCCACAGCTTGGCGTCTGGCTCCCGTCTCTCGCTCTCCCACCTCCCCCTCCCCAAAATGCTTCGGTCCAGAGGCTAGGTGCCTGCCTCACAAACGAGCGGATTCATCAGCCCGTGGCAAATGAGGTTTCCACAACCAAGTTGTGTGTAGGGTTGGCGCCAAGCGGGCATTGGTGGCACCTCCTCAGGTTTGCTCATCACGTGAGGCCTGACCCCGGGCACGTGACGGTGCCACCCGGTGCTGGCAGCAGCAGCATGTGACCCCAAATGCTGCCTGAGCTCCAGAGAGAGGAGAGCAGAGCGACCACCAGCTCAGCACCAAAATGTGAGCAGCTCGGGCTGCCGCCTTGCTCTGCCCTGCTGCCCGCCGGCCGGCCCTGCCAGCGGAGCGTGGCGGCGGGCACGGGAGCTCCGCAGCCCTGCCGCAGCATCGCCAAGCCCTGCCCTCCCCCCTGGCACCGCGGCTGCCGCTGGGTGAGTGAGCAGAGGCTTCCAGCAATTAATTGGTGCTGCTCGTTAGCATGCGGGGCACGGGGCGGGCGCTCGCCGCGTGCCGCCTCGCCGTGCCAGGGGAAGGGCTCCCCGGCCCCGATGCCCGCACTGCTCCCCTCCGCGGGGGCCTGGCCCCGGGGGGTGGGCTTGCAGCGGTGTGTGGAGCCGGCGGGCGGTGTTGGCATCTTCATCATCGCACCTGGCGCGTCGCTGCCAACCGTCGCGATGTCCCACAAAGGGCTCCCTGCGGGCACGGGTGAGGGTGTGCCACGGCTGCCAGGCACTGCCGTGTCCACGTGAGGATGGAAAAGTGACGTGTCCTGAGTGGGGTGGGTCTGGGAGGGGGGGCTGCTCCCCTTTCCTTCTGCATCCGAGGGCTGGGCGGTGCTGGCAGCGCTGTAGGTCCGTGCCCGCCGTGCTGCCGGCAGCTCCCACACAATGCGGATCTCACCCGGGCGCTCGCGCGGTGCCTCGGTGCCCCCTGGCACTGTGTCCACCGGGGTGGGGTCGGTGGAGCAGGGGCTGAATCCCTAATGCCGAGGTGGCCAGCGGCAGCCTGGAAGGGGCCGGATGGGTGGCCGCGGGCGCTGCCGGCCCCGTCATTAAGATGCAGGTCCAGAGCCATCTCCCTGGAGACGCCGGCAGCGTGAGGCTGGGTGGCCGCTGGCTGGCACGGCTGGCAGCCACGCTGGGAAGAGAGCAGCTGAGTGCCGGCGCCCCGTGAGGGGCACGGGTGAATTACTGCCCCTGCTCGGGAACCAGCCGTCGAGCCTTTGTTCTTGTCACTGTCACAGGGAACAGGGCAGGGACACGAAGCAGCCTGAGCACAGCCCATGGTGAGGGGACCACGGGCCTGGCCCCTCGCCCATGCCCCACCGTGCCCCGTGTACAGGCATCACTGTCGAGTTCTTTTTGCCCATCCTTGAGCTAATTCTCCAGAAAGCCTCTTTGGGGCTGCCACCCAACATGTGCTGCCATCCAGAAGGGGACCTGGGGGTACTGATTGACAGCTGGCTTAAGATGAGCCAGCAGTGTGCCCAGGCGGCCAAGAAGGCCAGTGGCATCCTGGCCTGTATCAGGAATAGTGTGACCAGCAGGAGCAGGGAGGTCATTCTGCCCCTGTACTGGTTAGGCCACACCTTGAGTCCTGTGTCCAGTTCTGGGCTCCTCAGTTTAGGAAAGATGTTGAGATGCTGGAAGGTATCCAGAGAAGGGCAACAAAGCTGGGGAGGGGTTTGGAGCACAGCCCTGTGAGGAGAGGCTGAGGGAGCTGGGGTTGCTCAGCCTGCAGAAGAGGAGGCTCAGGGGAGACCTTCTTGCTCTCTACAACTCCCTGAAGGGAGGTTGTAGCCAGGTGGGGGTTGGTCTCTTCTCCCAGGCAAGCAGCACCAGAACAAGAGGACACAGTCTCAAGCTGCACCAGGGGAGGTTTAGACTGGAGGTGAGGAGAAAGTTCTTCCCAGAGAGAGTTGTTGGCCATTGGAATGTGCTGCCCAGGGAGGTGGTGGAGTCCCCATCCCTGGAGGTGTTCAAGAGGGGATTGGATGTGGCACTTGGTGCCATGGTTTAGTAGTCCTGAGGTGATGGGTGACAGGTTGGACTTGATGATCTTTGAGGCCTCTTCCAACCTTACTGATGCTATGACCCCGGCACGGCATGGTGCCAGCAGCGATCCCGCAGGGCTGACCGGGGGCGGTACCGGGCGAGCCGCGGCCTCTTGGCGCTGCTGAAGGCAGCCACACGGCTCGCAGGCAGCTCTAAGACGCTTGCCGAAGCGGCACCAACAAAAGGGGTTTGGAGCCGCGCTGCATGCAGCTGCCAATCACCCGGCGTCCCGCCCGGCTCCCCGGAGCTCACCGCGCCGCGGCTTCGGCGCGTCCAGCATGCTCTCTGTAGATTTGCTGGCTGGGGGAATGAGCTGTGCCAGCTTTTAACTGGCACCAAGGGCTGCCCCTTTCCTCCCCCTCTGCTGGCTCTCCCCAGCTCGCCCAACGCTTCTTCAGTTCCATGGCGGGGAGGTGGCCGCCCGGCTGGAGAGTGGCTTTGCTCAACTGCTCCCGCAGGCTGCAGCCGGGTAGGGGCTGGTCTCACATGCAACAAGTGAGAGGACAAGAGGAAGCGGCCTCAGGTTGTGGCAGGGCAGGTTTAGATTGGATCTTAGGAAAACATTGTTGTCAGGCACTGGAACAGGCTGCCCAGGGAGGTGGTGGGGTCACCATCCCTGGAGGGGGTTAAGAGATGAATGGATGTGGTGCTGGGGGATGTGGTTCAGCAGTAGTGGTGGGGGTGTGAGCTCAAGGTAAGTGGTCGGACTTGATGATCTCGGAGGTGTCTTCCAACCTCACCAGTTCCAGCAGCAGCTGTCCCCTCAAAAGGGCATGAGATGAGTGACCCAAACCCCGCAGTGCCAACCCCCAGCTCTCCCCACAGCAGTTTGCTCACACCCACCATCTCTCTCTGGCTTGACTGGCCATTTCCCTCTTCATCTCTCTCTTCAAGATGTCCTTCAGGGGCACCTTCAGCTGGAGCAGGTTGCTCAGAACCCCACCGAGCCTGACCTAAGGAACACCGACAGAGCTCCTAGCACTGCCCCACCAAAGGCTGCACACAGAGGGGTGAGAAGCCATGGGACAAGCCCAGGGTGTCCCATGCCTGCCCCCAGCGCTGGGGTGGTGGCTGTCATCCTGCTGCTGTCCCCCTTGCCTTGGTGTAATCATCGTTTCTGTGTTGGTGGTGCCTCTGGAAACCCAGTCTGGTGGGCATGGGTTGATGGATGACGTGTGAGAGCCAGGTCAGCACATCCAAGTGTTACTGCCTCATAATTTGCTGCACCACAGAGGCCAGCAGAGATGCTTTGTGTTATTAATTACACCAGTGGATTTTCATGAGCAAAGTGATTAATTAGCTGTGCACACAACGGTCACAGGCCGGCTCTGGGGCTGTTTGCTCTGGGATGGAGCTCAGGGAGCAGCAGTAGAAGCTGTAGCTTGGACTTGGTCTCATTTCTTCTCTTCCAGAGCACTCAGGGGGAAGCATAATTCCACAGCAGGATTCCCTGGGTAGGCAGGAAGGGAACTGGGGCTGCCCCCGGCCATGGTTGAGGGTCCTAGGAAAGGCTGGACACTGCCTGGGCTGGCCCCAGGGATGCCACCAGGCTTCAGCATCAGCTTCCAGGACCAGGAAACTCCTTAGAATGATGGAATTGTTTGGGCTGGAAAATCCCTCTGAGATCATTCAGTCCAACCTTCAACCCAACACCACCATGGACACTAAACCATGTCCCCAGGTGCCATGGCCACAGGTTTCTTGAATGCCTCCAGGGATGGTGACTCCACCACTTCCCTGGGCAGCCTGTTCCAATCCCTGACCACTCCTGCAGCAAAGAAATTGTTCCTGCTTTTTTTTCTTAGCAGGAGCAGGATGAGCAGGGAGATGCTGAACAGGCTGGAGCAGGGGTCCTGGTGGGATCCCTGCCCTGGGGCTGTGGGAACAGGCAGGATCACACCCACCACAGGATGCTCCCACCAGCACCTTGGAGCCTGGCACCATGCTGGCCTCACTTTTAGCACTGCAAGGTGGGTGACATCTCAAATGCATAGCAGAGGCTCCTCTGTTCTCCCTGAGCTTCTGAGATGTGAGCACCAAAATCATCCCTCTGACTCGTTTCTGTTTTCCCTTCCCAAGTTCCATGTGCAGGCTCTGAGGGGTGCTGAGCATGATCCCCCAACACCAGCAGGGTTCAGCTTCACAGAGCAGCCTTAGCCCTGGTGAGCTGCTCTCAACCTGCACAAAGTGTTTGCAGCTTTGCTGCGCTGTGAAAATCTTCACAGAAAAGCAGATTTTGGACAAAAGCAGCAGTTCCCCACCTGCTGGCCCTGTCTGCTCCCTGGCCAGGCTTCAGCCTCCCTGACCCTGTCTGCTCCCTGGCCAGGCTTCAGCCTCCCCGGCAGGGCTTCAGCCTCCCCAGCCGGGCTTCAGCCTCCCCAGCCGGGCTTCAGCCTCCCCAGCAGGGCTTCAGCCTCCCCAGCCGGGCTTCAGCCTCCCCAGCAGGGCTTCAGCCTCCCCAGCCGGGCTTCAGCCTCCCCAGCCGGGCTTCAGACTCCCCAGCAGGGCTTCAGCCTCCCCAGCAGGGCTTCAGCCTCCCCGGCAGCAAGCAACGCGTGTCCCTCATGGCCACACTGGGACCTGGGAGGTCCAGGGTCCACCAGCTCAGCATTCTGAGAGCTCCACAAAGCTCATCCAAGCTCTGCCAGTGGGGTGAGAGGAGCCTGTGCCCCCCGGAGCTCTGCTCCCAGCACCGCAGCAGAGCTGAGCCCTCTTCTGTCTTTTGTTTCCATAAAGGTCAAGGAAGAGTCATTGTCCTTTAAGTGCCAAGAAGAGGCCTCCCACCCTCTGCTGCAAGAAGCCTCTGCACAGTAAGGCAGCTGCTTTTCTCCTGGTGCTTGCTGCTCAGTGCGTGTTCATTGATCTGCCTCTGGCTGGCTCTACCTTCTTGTCACCACCTGCACTGCAGGAGGTTGGGTCTTTGCTTCTTGATGCAGTTTAGCCCTGGCAGCCACAACCCCAAGCCTGTTGTTGATGAGGTCTTGTCCTCCCAGTGATGCTCCAAGATCTCCATTTGCAATGTTTCCATAGAGTTTTTCCTTCCCTGGGAATGGCAGGAGCTGGGGGAGGGCAGTCCTGGCTTCTCTGGAGCCTTGCTGACCCCTCTGGGAGCAGCTCTGGCACAGGCAAGGGACAAATTGTAGCTCCATTGACCTGCAAGGACCTAGCCTGGTTCGTAGGGTGAGTTTCAGGCTGGGAGACCCCATCTCTGTCATCACCATCTCTGTGTGGCTTCACTGTCTCACTGGAAGGGGGAAACTGTGCAAGTCCCCACGTTGGGGGATGAGGGCAGTGAGTTGGCAGGGTGCAGGACCAAACCCAGTGAGATGGGGGTGGGCAGAAGCTGCTCCTGGTGGTCCCTGTGCATCCCTGCCTGCAAAGGGATGCAGGTCTGTGATCCTGGTGAAGTCTCTGACGTTACCAGAGTGCTCTTCTTGCACTCTGGGGTGAAGCCCAAAGACTCTGTGGTTCTTTAGTGGACCCTGGGGTGGGCAGAGCCTTGATCACTGGAGCCCAGTGCAGGAGGGTGGCACAGCCCCATCACAGGCTGGCTCAGAGCTGGAGCAGCAGCAGCATAGGGGATGTTCATAGAAAGTAGAGAGCAGCACAGACACACCATGGGGTCAGCTGTGGCTGGCTGGCCATGCAGGACCTTGATTTAATTCTGCCAGTGGCTGCAGCTGGCAGCCAGCCCGACTGGTGCAGTCCCTGCCAGATTGCTGGCAGGTTTCCAGGAGCAACCTGCAGCCATCCAGCAGCCTGTGCTAGAGGATTGGGTTCCTCATGAGCTGTGCCATCAGCTAGGGTCTCTGATCCCATGTGGAGGTGGGAAGAGGGCTGGAGCAGCACCTGCATCCTGCAGGCCAGGAAGGGTGTGTGCTCCTGTGTGCACCTAAGGGTGGCTGTGAGGAGATGGCAGAAAAGGGGCAGGTGTGGGGTGCTGGGATCACCTGGCACTGCCAAAAGCTGCCCATGCTGAAGCCACACTGTGCCCACTGCAGCCATGCCCCTGTACTGGGCAGGGGGTGCAGGAAGCCCAGGAGGAGCTTGGTGGCACAGCAGCACACAGCCCCCAGCAGCCAACAGTTCAGTGTGGTGAGGGCAGGCTGGGACAGGCTTGTGGCTGATGAGCTCTGTCCAGGTCCTGCTGAGTATTTACCTGTGCTGGGGCAATGGGGAGTGTGACCCCCCCTGCCCAGCAGCCAGGGGCAGGCACTGGTGGGGTCACAGTTTGGGGAGCCTGGGGAAAAGCAGCGTTTGTGTCTCTCACCAGGCCTCTGAAGCAGCCCCTGTCCTGTCTCTGGGCTCCATCTGCACCTCCTGACAGTGTGGTTCTGGGGGCATCTCTGAATGAGTGACCCTCTATGCAGGGACACCAGGATGGCCACCTCTATGCCATGAGCTTCAGAAGGCTCCAAGGAGACCTTCTTGTGGCCTTCCAGTATCTGAAGGGGGCTACAAGAAAGCTGGGGAGGGACTTCTGAGGGTGTCAGGGAGTGATAGGACTGGAGGGAAAGGAACAAAAATAGAGATGGGTAGATTCAGATTGGATGTTAGGAAGAAGTTCTTCCCCATGAGGGTGGTGAGAGACTGGCACAGGGTGCCCAGGGAGGTGATGGAAGCCTCACCCCTGGAGGTTTTGAAGGCCAGGCTGGAGGTGGCTGTGAGCAACCTGCTGTAGTGTGAGGTGTCCCTGGCCATGGCAGGGGGGTTGGAACTGGCTGAGCCTTGAGGTGCCTTCCAACCCTGCCAGTTCTATGACTCAGGGAAGCAGTGCTCCTGGTGCCGGATCTGCCCCAGCAGCCCGCAGCAGCTCCCCGCCAGAGCAGCTCCCGTGGGGAGCTGTTTGTGCTCCCTGCCGCTCTTGTTTCCCCAGCAGCCCTGCGCCGGGGATTCGCTCCCTAATGATCTTTTCTTCTGGCGTTTGCATCTTTCCTCCAGGAACCGTGCACCGAACCTGGTGTGAAGTCAAGCACAGACCCTCCTCCCAGTTCACGCAGCCACAAAAGGCCCCCTCATTATCCCCCCCTCCACGCGCTCCGACGCTGTAATTAGCTGCTTAGGCTGTGATTGCCCCATTGTCCGCCGGATGGCTTTAATCATTCTTTTCTCCTACAGTGGCAATTTTGTTCCAATTAATTATTTCGGTTTGAACGGCAATAGCTGGTTGAGTTTGGAGAGAAATTAAAAGGGTAGAGGAGGATAATGAAGAGTGAGCTAACAGGGGAGGGACTGCAGCAGGGCTGTGCCACTGCTGCCTCGCTTCCAGGCTCTTGCTTGCTCTCCAGGGAGTTTTCCAGGGCTGGAAAATGTTCTCCCCGGAAACAGGGACCCTGCCTGGCTTCATCCCTGCCAGGAAGGGTCCTTGCTGGCTGTGATGGAAGCGAGGGTTTGCTCCCAGCCTAGATGGGAGAGCAAGTGTCACTCGTTCATGTGTTTCAGGCTGGCAGAGGCAGGGCAGGTTTGGGCTCACTGTGCTGTCCCCCCTGGGGTGTTCTGAGGCAGCTCAGTCCCACCTGAACAGGACCTGTAGCTGCTTCCCACGGGAAGCAGCTGCACAGAGAGGTGATGGTCTGGGTGGGAAAGAGAAGAAAGCCAGGGTCTGGTCCAGCTCTCCTGGCAGCACCTCCCAGGGAAGAGGAGAAGCTTTCTGCAGTCCAGCTGCAGGTGGGCAAGAAGGCCAATGGCATCCTGGCCTGTATCAGGAGCAGTGTGGCCAGCAGGAGCAGGGAGGTCATTCTGCCCCTGTGCTCAGCACTGGTGAGGCCACACCTTGAGCACTGTGTCCAGTTCTGGGCCCCTCAGTCTAGGAAAGATGTTGAGGTGCTGGAAGGTGTCCAGAGAAGGGCAACAAAGCTGGGGAGGGGTCTGGAGCACAGCCCTGTGAGGAGAGGCTGAGGGAGCTGGGGTTGCTTAGCCTGGAGAGGAGGAGGCTCAGGGGAGACCTTCTTGCTGTCTGCAGCTACCTGAAGGGAGGTTGTAGCCAGGTGGGGGTTGGTCTCTTCTCCCAGGCAAGCAGCACCAGAACAAGAGGACACAGCCTCAGGCTGTGCCAGGGGAGGTTTAGGCTGGATGGTAGGAAGAAGTTCTTCCCAGAAAGAGAGATTGGCCATTGGAATGTGCTGCCCAGGGAGGTGGTGGAGTCCCCATCACTGGAGGTGTTTAGGAAGAGACTGGATGGGGTGCTTGGTGCCATGGTTTAGTTGATTAGATGGTGTTGGGTGATAGGTTGGACTTGCTGATCTCAAAGGTATTTTCCAACCTGGTTAATTCTATTCTATTCCATTCCATTCCATTCCATTCCATTCCAACTGCTCTCCAGCCCCAGGTGTCTCTCAAGGCAGCATTGCTTCCTCCACCCAGGTGGATCCAGCTCTGGGCTGGAGCAGAAGCAGCAGGCTGGGACTTGCTGCTGGTGGGACCCTGTAGCTCTGCCAGCCCTGCAGCCCTCCCTGCCAGCTGAAGGTGGCAGGCTGCTGGCAGCAGCACTCGTGGCCATGCCATGCCCACGCTGTCAGCCATGCAGCCTGTCCACAGCACCTGCAGGGCAACATCTGGTGGTGTCCCTCCCCTGCCTGGCACATCTGGCCACTTGGCCAGTGAACAGCTTCGAGCTGCCAGCCCAGGGCTCCTGCCCAGCACAGGTTGCCATGGGGAGGCAGCAGCTGGCAGTGGGCACAGGGCTGGGCACGGCAGCCATGGCAGCAGTGATTGTGGATCCTTCCGTGGTTCCTGGAGCAGTGTGAAGAACCACCCAGAGCCACAGCCCACCTGTGAGTCCATCTGAAGTGTTGCTGCTCTTGATGGCTTGTAGACAGCTGTGGTTTTCATCCTGGTGTGGGCAGAAATGAAGCCATGCCCAGCACTGGCAGCAGTTTACCTGGCTCAGGCTTGGGAAGGGTTTTGCTTTAGGGCTCACTGGCTGGGACAGAAGGTCCTTTGGTTTGAGGTCTGCTCTGTGGTCTTCTTGGCCAGCACAAGGGCTGAGCACCACTGTGGATACCCAGCGCTGGTGCTCAGCCTCTTGCATGAGCACAGCTCCATGAGCTTTGTGTCCCAAAGCAAGCCCTAAGGTGGGCATCAGTGTGCCAGGGCCCCCCAATGCAGGGTGCTGCCCATCAGTGAAGGGGGTCTGCAGCTGGGGGTGCTGCCCTGGCCGGTGCTGGGAGGGGCCCCCAACAGGGGGACAGGGCCTTGAGGAGCTTCCTCAGCATGCCAGACTGACCCTAAAACATGACCCTGAAATCCATTACATTGCAGCCAGCAGCAAGCTGTGCTCACCAAATCACTGCCTCATTTGGGGTGCTTAGCAGGCAGGGCACCCTTCTCAGGGTCATTTGGGCTGTGACTGATTTGGAGTTTTGAAAACTGAGGTTAGAGAAGGCTTGGAAGGGGGAGAGAGGGGAGGGGGGTGAAAACCCCTGCCTCCAGGAGCTGAGAAATGCTGCCTGTGCAGTTCATGTTTAATTCAATGGATTCCAGAGCAGTCTGAATATTTAAATTATGAACGATCAAAGCAATTCAGAAATCTGCATTTCCTCACTGTGAGCCCCCCCCAGACACCACGCTCCCAGGTGTCCCCTCCCCAGCAGGCACCTCCTGCCCTGCACACTCCCAGCGGCTCCGCGGACCGGAGCAGGGCTGCGGGAGCACAGCCGCCGCTCCTCCCGCAGCCCCTGCCGCATCCCAGCCCCCGGCAGCGCCGTTGCCAGGGTGATGGCCACTGCCACCACCACGGGGCGAGCCTGGGCAGGGCTGGTGGGCACAGTGTGGGGGCTAAGGAGCCCCCAGCACAGGCAGCTTCCTGCTCGGGGGAAGCAAAGCTCTTGCCGGGGAGGGTGGTGAAAGGCAGCTGGGCTCCCACTGCCGCCACAGGAGGGTGCAGGGGCTCTTGTCCTTTCCGGCCTCACTGTGCAGCCTCCTTGGTCCCTTCCTCCAAGCTCCCCTAGGTGTTCTTTGTAGAACTGGAAACCTCTTCACATTTTTGTCTTTAAGAGAGTATTTACCCACAACCTGAGCAGGTGTTGTTCTGAGCACTGGTTGGTTTCCACACCTCCCTCTCCTGTGCTCTTTCGAGGTGCTGGGCACCATAAACTCTCCACTTACTGCTGTTCCCAGGTGCCTCCAATGGCACTTTGTCTACCCAGCTCCTACCTCCTCCATGGAGTGGTGGAGCACAGGGATAGACACCTGCAGAGTGTAGCCAAGGGAAAGGCCAGCTCCAGTGCCAAGGAGTGCCAGGGACATTTCTCACCTCCTGAAACTTATCAGAGTTTGAAGAATCATGGAATCAATAAGGTTGGAAAAGACCTCAAGGATCATCAAGTCCCACCTGTCACCCAACACCTCAGGACTGCTAAACCATGGCACCAAGTGCCACATCCAATCCCCTCTTGAACACCTCCAGGGATGGGGATTCCACCACCTCCCTGGGCAGCACATTCCAATGGCAAACAACTCTCTCTGGGAAGAACTTTCTCCTCATCTCCAGCCTAAACTTCCCCTGGCACAGCTTGAGACTGTGTCCTCTTGTTCTGGTGCTGGTTGCCTGGGAGAGGAGACCAACCAGGAGCAGTGAAGCACCTTCTGTGCTTTGATGTTGATTTGCATCTCTTAGGTGCCCATACCTCCTTCTCTGGAGACTTTCAAGACCCATCTAGATGTGTTCCCATGTCACTGCCCTAGGAGACCCTGCTTTGGCAGTGGGGTTGGACTGGGTGATCTCCAGAGCTCCCTTACAACCTCTACCATTCTGTGATTCTATGATCCTGGCTCCTGGGCCAGGAGGCAGCAGTTCACCTCCTCCAGCTGCAGCCTTGACCAGTCAGGCCAGGAAAGAGGAAAACCAACAGGGACAGACCAAACAAAATGCTCCTCCTGCCCCTTCCCCCCCCAGCCCTTTTCCAGCTGCTGTAGGTTTTCATTAGTGTTCTGTAATTTAATGATCTATTCACCAGAGAAAATTAGATTTCCATTAACAACAACAAATCCCCATTAACTGAAGCAAAATAGTTGGAGAGCAATGAGTGTGGGAGCTCCTCCCCTCCAAGGCTGAGTCCAACCATCACCCCAACACCACCATGGCCCTCCAACCCTGTCCCCAGGTGCCATGGCCACAGGCTTCTGGAACACCTCCAGGGATGGGGACTGCTCTCTGCAAATACCTGAAGGGAGGTTGTAGCCAGCTGGAGGTTGGTCTCTTCTCCCAGGCAAGCAGCACCAGAACAAGAGGACATAGTCTCAAGCTGTGCCAGGGGAGGTTTAGGCTGGATGGTAGGAAGAAGTTCTTCCCAGAAAGAGAGATTGGCCATGGGAATGTGCTGCCCAGGGAGGTGGTGGAGTCACCATCATGGAGGTGTTTAGGAAGAGACTGGCTGGGGTGCTTGGTGCCATGGTTTAGTTGATTAGATGGTGCTGGGTGCTGGGTTCTAGGTTGGACTTGATGATCTCAAAGGTCTCTTCCAACCTGGTCTATCCCATCCCATCCCATCCCATCCCATCCCATCCCATCCCATCCCATCCCATCCCATCCTATCCTATCCTATCCCATTCCATTCTCCACCACCTCCCTGGGCAGCCTGTGCCAACCTCTGACCACTCTTGCAGGAAAGGATTTTTTCCTCCCCTCCAAGCTAAAGCTCCCCTGGCACAATTTCAGGCCACTTCCTCTTGTTCCATCACCTGAGGGTAGGGAGAAGAGACCAACCCCCACCTCACTGTAGCCTCCTTTGCAGAGCTGTGCTGGGCAGCACACCCCTCCACCAGCCGCAGTGCAGTCCCTAGGATGGAGAGGCACCAGGGCAGCTTGTCCCTGGGTGCCAGCTCAGTCTGGAGAGGCTGCAGCTCCCAGACTCAAGGCTCCAGGCTCACCCTGCCAGCACTGCCCACCATGGGACGAGGTCAAGGGCATCTCCTGCCCACCCCAGCCCCATGCTGCTCATGCCAAGGTTGGCAGGGAAGTTCTGGGTGTCAGAGGGAAGCCATCTCCTCTGCAGATATTGAGATAGATGGTGGAGGCTTTGCTCATTAGAGGCTGTGGCAAAGGGTAGGTGCTGGGAGTCTCTGCTCTGGGGAAGAGCTGCACAGGGAGCTCATTAAGTTGAGGGATTGGGTCCAGAGGCTCATTTGTCTGCTGGCAGCTCACTGCTCTTCCTACTAATGTGGAAAATGAGGGAGGGGGATCTGAGCAGCTCCTCAGTGCCCTACTCTTTGATTCACCCTCTTCACATCCCTCAGTGCTGTTTATTTTCCACAGAGCTGAAGCCTACCCAGGTGGAACACCACCCATGGGATGCTGCTTACTGGGCAGATCAGACACAGGTTTTCACCCTGGCACCACGGAGGTGCTTCTCAGTGGCACAGGAGATTGTCCTGGTCAGGCCAGGGGGGTCCAAGAGCAAAGCCTGGGCAGGGTGGAGAAGGCTTTCAGCTCTCAGCAAGCAAAGCCTTGGGTGGGCCAGGGAAGGGAGAGTTCTGGGTGGAACATCCTTGTCTCACCATGGTGGATGTCATCCTACACCACGGGCTTGGCACAGCGCCGACTGCCAGGTGCTGCTGCACAGACCTGCACCCTGGGTTTGTGAAGGAGCCTGATCTGTGTCCCCTGCTTCCTCTCCTCCTTTCATGGTCTTGTGGCAGGTGGTTGGTGGGCAGAACCTGCTCCAAAATGCAGAATGCAGAATTAACCAGGTTGGAAAAGACCTTTGAGGTCATCATGTCCAATCTATCACCCAACACCATCAGAAGATCAGCCACAGCTGATCCTAGAGCTCCAGCAGGACCCCTCTTTATGGGGAGGGGTTGTAAGGTCAGCTGAACCCTCACCTGCTGCCTTCTCGTGGTTTTCTGAGGGAATTTACAGCAGAGATGGCTGAAGGACAGCTCCCCAGCACCCCTGAGCTGTGTAGATGCAGAATTCCCCATGGACACAACAGCTGCCTTCCAAGGCTCCCCTCATGCAGTGTTTGCTGCCAGCCCCATCCACGGAGCACCCTGTGCATGGGAAGCTGAGCTGGCAGCCAGCCTGCTGCCCCTGTGCCACCTCCTCATCCCACACCTGCTTGGGGGTCAGGCTCTTCTCCCAAGGAACAAGTGATAGGACAAGAGGAAAGGGCTTCAGGTTGCCCCAGGGCAGGCTTAGGGTGGACAAGAGGAACAATTTCTTCTCCTTGAGGGTTGTCAAGGCCTGGCCCAGGCTGTCAGGGCAGTGGCAGAGTCCCCATCCCTGAAGGGGTTTCAGAGCTGTGGAGATGTGGTGCTGAGAGCCATGGTTTAGTGGTGACCTGGCAGTGCTGGGGTAAGGGTTGGACTCCATGACCTTAAAGGTTCTTTCCACTCAAAACTCTGATTCTGTGATTGTCTGAACCCAACCCAGATCCAGCTGAACCCCTCCTTCATGGTCACCCTCCCTGGCTCCCTGCAGAGGCAGGAGCTGGTGTGACCCTCCCTGAGCCCCACAGCTGTGGCTGGGTCCAGCTCATCATCCACAAGAGGGTTTGGAGCCCAGGGGATGCAGATGCCCTCCCCTCACCCACCCCCTGCAAGACACCCAATTAACTCGAGCTGTTAACAGCAAGCACAGTAATTGATGGAGCCATTCACCAAGGCAGAGCTGTCAAACCACAGCAAACACCGGAGGGGAAGTCTGCAGCCAGCCCCTGCCAAGGTGCTGCCCTGGCCTGCAGTGGGGAGGGCGATGGGGGGGGGATGGATGGATAGGGGGTGAGTGGTGATGGGGGGATGGGGTGGGTGATAGGGTGGGCAGTGGGGTGAGTGATGATGTGGGTGATGGGGTGGGTGATAGGGTGGGCAGTGGGGTGTCTGATGGGGGTGGGCAGTGGGGTGAGTGATGATGTGGGTGATAGGTTGGGTGATGGGGTGGGTGATGGGTTGGGCAGTGGGGTGAGTGATGATGTGGGTCGGGTGATGGAGTGGGTGATGATGTGGATATAGGTTGGGTGATGGGGTGAGTGATAGGTTGGGCAGTGGGGTGGGCAGTGGAGTGTCTGGTGGGGGTGGGCAGTGGGGTGAGTGATGATGTGGGTATGGGTGGGGTGATGGGGTAGGCAGTGGATTGGTTGATGGAATGGGCAGTGGGGTGGGTGATGGGCTGCGTGGTAGGGTGGGCAATGGAGTGTCTGGTGGGGTGGGCAGTGGGGTGAGTGATGATGTGGGTGATGGGGTGGGCAGTGGGGTGTCTGATGGGGTGGGCAGTGGGGTGAGTGATGATGTGGGTGATGGGGTGGGCAGTGGGGTGGGTGATGGGGTGGGCAGTGGGGTGAGTGATGATGTGGGTGATGGGTTGGGTGATGGGGTGGGCAGTGGGGTGAGTGATGATGTGGGTGATGGGTTGGGTGGTGGGGTGGGCAGTGGGGTGGGTGATGGGGTGGGCAATGGAGTGTCTGATGGGGTGGGCAGTAGGAGTGTCTGATGGGGTGGGCAGTGGGGTGAGTGATGATGTGGGTGATGGGTTGGGTGATGGGGTGGGCAGTGGGGTGAGTGATGATGTGGGTGATGGGGTGGGTGATGATGTGGGTGATGGGCTGAGTTTCTCTCAGGGCACACAGGAGCAGGACACACTTTGAGCTGAGCTCCCCTGGGGAAGGGGCAGGCCCAGGCTTGGCCACAGCTGCCAGCCCCAGGCAGCATTGCTGTGTCCCTGCTACAGCCGGCAGAGCGCTCAGGGCTGCTCTGCTCGCAGGCTGCAGGGCAATGAGAAGGGAAACCTCTTCCCTGGTTAACAAAAAAAATAGAAACAACACACCAAAACAAGGCCAAGCAAGGCAGGCAAGCAGAGTCAGAGTTAAATATAGATATCTGCTGTGGAAGTGGAGCTGACAGGGGGGGATGAAAAATGAGGGTTTGAATTATTGAAGGGTAGGAGGAGATGGCGCATGCAAATAGCACTGCTGTGGAGAGAGGCAGCTCTCTGCAGGGCCCAGGGAGGGCTTGCAGCATAATTATTTCTTTTAAGGACAGGGCTATATTAAAGAGAAGCCAATAGAGCCAGCACATGTTTATTTCAAAGGCCCTTTCTTCCCATCCCGGCACTTCATTCTTCTGGCTGTTCTCTTTCTCTCCCTCCCCCTGCAAAGCAAAGCACTGAGAGAGAGCAGGGGAAGGCTGCTGCATTGCTGAAGCTTTCATTAAAATAAGATGAATTAAGTTTTGATTGCTGCAGGAGAACAAACGAGTCCCGGGGCTGGCTGATCACAGGCTGCTATCGAGGGGGCTGGGAGAAGGTGTTTGCTGATGGGATGGGTGGGGAGGGGGCTCTCTGGCCACCAGAGCCGCGCCACTTGCAGCCTGCTTCATCACAGCCCCCTACAAGCAGCACTGGAGATGCTGTGAGCTTGCTGTAAACGGAGAAATACCTGCCTGGAGGTGCCAGCTGCCAGCAGGAGTTCATGCCACCCACGCTGCAGACACTCTGCTTGCTTTTGCTCTGCTTTCCCAGGGTGCTGCAGAGGGTACCAGGGCTGGGCTGAGCTGCCTCCTCTGCAGGAGCATCAGCAGCTCAGGTTCAGCTCCCTGCTTGGTTTTATCAGCAGCAAAGCTGAGCAAGAAATTCTGAGGAGCAAATGTCCTCCTTACCTTCCACCAGCTCTGGCTGTGCCTCTGGGAGCTCCCCCAGGACTGCCAGGGCAGGGCATGGCTTCCCTTTTCCTGACTCCGTGCCCGATGCCTCAAGAGGAGTTGGTAAAGCTGTAGATCAAAATGGCATTTATTGGGCAAGTGCCTCCCCAGGGACTCTCACCCTTCAGTTGTTTGTTGCATGCTGATGTGGTGCTCTGCCCTGTCTGTCTGCCCAGCTCCTCACACAGCCCTCACCACAGCACCACCCCGGTGTTCCCATTGCTGCTTGGCTTCCTGCTCCCTTCCCTGCCTCACCACAGCACCACCCCGGTGTTCCCATTGCTGCTTGGCTTCCTGCTCCCTTCCCTGCCTCACCACAGCACCATCCCGGTGTTCCCATTGCTGCTTGGCTTCCTGCTCCCTTCCCTGCCTCACCACAGCACCACCCCAGTGTTCCCATTGCTGCTTGGCTTCCTGCTCCCTTCCCTGCCCTGTGGAGCCAAGGAGGGAGTTGGGTTTAATGAGAAGTGCCAGGGATGTATTTTCCCATCTGAGTTACCTGTGGTGAAGGGTCCACCTTGTCCCACACAGCAAAGGGGGTCTGGCCCCAGGTGATGTCCAGGAGCTCTCCCTGCTTCCCATCTCAGGTGAGCAGAGATCCCTGAGTGGCCCTGGCATCCTCTGCATCATGTCAGTCTTGGCTGGCTTTAGCCCCTGCCCGATTTGGGTCTTGGGCAGGCAGACAGTGAAGGCAGGAGGGTTGCTTCCATGTTCTCACCCAGCAGGAGCCATTTGTGTGGTCTCAAGTTGACCCAGGGGAGGTCTAAGTTGGACACAAGGAACAATTTCTTCCCCTTGAGGGTTGTTAAGGCCTGGCCCAGGCTGCCCAGGGCAGTGGTGGAGTATTCATCCCTGGAGGGGTTTCAGAGCTGTGGAGATGTGGTGCTGGGGGCCATGGTTTAGCGGTGACCTGGCAGTGCTGGGGCAAGGGCTGGACTCCAGGAGCTTAAAACTCTTTTCCAGCCAATATGATTCTGGGAAGCTTCTGGGTAAGTTCCCTTCCTGACTCTGGGAAGCCTTCCATAGGATTTCTGTCTCAGCTTTAATCACTTGCTGCTGCTGAACCTTTGGGAAGCTGTCCCTTGGTCAGGCTGCGAGGATGCTGGAAAGCCAGCGCTGCAGCTCTGCTGCGGGCACACGGCAGCCTGGCTGCTCTGCTGCACCCCTGGAGAGCTGCCCAGAGTTTGGAGAAGCTGCTGCTCCTCCATGCTGAGCCTCGCTTTGCCCTGCCCACGTGAGAGCTGCTGTGGATCCTCCATGCTCAGCCTGCTTTAGCAGATGACCCAGCCTGTCCTCCCGCCTGCTCCCACAGTGCAGAGAGCAGAGACGAGAGCCACGCTGGGACACCCGGTGAGGCCAGCCCAGTGCCCAGCGGCCACAAAAGCCCCACCCCGGGTCTCCAGCTCCCTGTCTCAAGCACGAGTGCTTCTGGACAAGCCCTTTGTCCATCTTCACCTCCCAGGACAGCCCGGCTCTGGGGCACCCACGGGACAAAGAGCCAGCATCCGGTCCCGCCTGTGGGTGCAGCCCCGTCTCTGGAGGTTGGGCCGGGCGCTGGAGGGAACAGTGTCGCTGTCTCTCGGCTCCCGCGGCTCCCGGTGCATCCCAGCACCGGTCCCTCCTTGCCCCAGTTCGGCCGCCGCGTCTCCATGGCGACGCAGCTCTCCCTGCCGCAGAGGCGTGCAGGCATCCTTGGCTCTCCCCTTCCAGCTGCATTTGTATTCCCAGCCTTTGTCTCCTGCTCGGCTGGCAGCCGGCCAGGCCAGGCATCCATTTCAAAGCAGCCTTTGTTTTCCCGGTGAAAGGGCCGGTCGGAAGGACCTGGGCTTCAGGCAGGGCCAGCACACTTTGTTCCTCTGCCTGTCTCCCTCCCCAGCCAAGGTGAGGCTGCTCGCTGGAGCTGGCTGTTACCTGCGCCCCAGGGACAGAAAGCCAGCCTCAGAACCCGCAGAAATGGGTCTGCACCAGCTGCAGAGTGTCTTGACTGGCAGGGGGAAGCAGCAGGGAGACATTTTCCTCTCTAACTCCCTGCCCAGAGATGTCCTTCCACAGCCAGATGAGTCCTTGGTGGGTGTCTCCTCCCTGGAGGTGTTCAAGGCCAGGGTGGATGAAGCCTTGAGCAACCTGGGCTAGTGGGAGGTGTCCCTGCCCATGGCAGGGGGTTGGAACTGGAGGATCTTTCTGAGGTCCCTTCCACCCCAAGCCATGCTCTGAATCTATGATTTCAGAGCAGTCCTGCCCAGGGGGTCAGACACAGCTGCATTAGCTGGAGTGCAAACCCCAGGAGCTGAGATCCCAGCCCCTGGGCAGGGGGAAAAGGCTGCCTGGAGGGAAGGAGGAGCTCAAAGCCCAGATGCTGCCAGCAGCTTATTGCTTCTTGCCTGCCTTGGCTGCCTTCTTCAGCCTTGAGCTGCAGCCTGGCTGTGCAGCTGGCAGTGAAGATTTTGACCTCCAAGGTCTCACAGGAAAGACCTTTTGATCTTGCTGAACCTCAGACAGGCTTCTAAGTAATTTGGTGCATCCCTGTGGGGACAGCTGAAGCGCTCTGGCACTGCAGGGCCTGTGCCACCTTCCCCTGGAGTCACGCTGTCAGCCTGGGTGTGTTTGCTATGTCCCAGCACAGGACTCTGCCCCTGTGCAGGAACAACTGAGGGCAGGGCTGTGGGCTTGCCCTCACTCCCCTCTCAAGCACGTGGGGCTCATGGGTGCAGGTCAGTGTCCCCAGGGAACCAGGGCAGAGGCACTGCAGGGACAGCTCAGCTCTGAGTAGCCCAGGCTGCTCTGAGGGACCAGCAGAGAGGCTGTGTGGTTGCTTGGTGGAGCACTGTGGTGGGCTGAAGTTATCCCCCCCAAACCCCAAATTGCCAGACCAGCTCAGATGGAAGCAAATGAAGCTGTATTTATACAAGCAAAACTACCACCTAGAAATATGGAAGGCAATGGAAATGTACAAACCAGACAATGTTCACAGGTACTTACAACTTATAAACACAAGAACCTCCCCTGGGCCAAACCAGGGGGTTACCAACAGCTCCCCCCTCTCTGCTCCCTTCCCCCTGTACATGGGGCAAGAGAAAGGAGAAAAGCAGAGAGAGAGCCTGTTAGTACTTAGCCACAACCAGAAATGCAGCCAAGGTCAGCAACAGCTAAGCAAAAGCCACCAGCTAGCACCTGCCAGAGTGAAGACATCAACAAGAGAGAGAGAGTTAGCTTACACAGCTAATTTGATGTTAGCTATCAGACCAATGGGATTGTTTAGACCTTATCATTGTTCTCCTTCTGCATCCCAATGGTAATTTATTTACATTCTATCACTTTCACTCAAGATCTGTGGAAAATTTTCCTAGGGACAGCCTAAAACTAACCCAAGCACCCCTGAGAGGTGGGGAAAGCTGCTCTGGGTTTGTACAGATGGGCAGAAGCAAACCCAGGCCAGCAGGAGCAGAGCCTGGATCATAGAATCATGGAATTGTCAGGGTTGGAAGGGACCTCAAGGCTCAGCCAGTTCCAAGCCCCCTGCCATGGGCAGGGACACCTCACACTACAGCAGGTTGCTCACAGCCACATCCAGCCTGGCCTTAAAAACCTCCAGGGATGAGGCTTCCATCACCTCCCTGGGCACCCTGTGCCAGTGTCTCACCACCCTCATGGGGAAGAACTTCTTCCTAACATCCACTCTGAATCTATCCATCTCTATTTTTGTCCCATCCCCCCAGTCCTATCACTCCCTGACACCCTCGAAAGTCCCTCCCCAGCTTTCTTGCAGCCCCCTGCAGGTACTGGAAGGCCACAAGAAGGTCTCCTTGGAGCCTTCTCCTCCCCAGACTGAACAGCCCCAACTCTCTCAGTCTGTCCTCACTTAGACAGGGCTGAGGATTAAAGTCACCTTCCTCAGCACTTGAACTTGTTTGCCTGGAAAAGGGACTGGAGAAAGGCAGTGGGGTTGGAACCAGATGATCCTCGTGGTCCCTTCCAACCCTGACTGATTCTATGATTCTAAAGCTGAGGGAGGATCTCATCAATGCTGGTCAGTACCTCAAGGGTGGGTGGCAGGAGGATGGGACCAGGCTGTGGTCAGTGGTGCCCAGTGCCAGGACAAGGGGTAATGGGCACAAGGTGGAACATCAGAAGTTGCAGCTAAAAATGAGGAAGAACTTCAGTAGTTTGAGAGCGATGGAGCCCTGGAGCAGGCTGCCCAGAGCGGTGCTGGAATCTCCAGCTCGGGAGACGTGCCAAACCCGCCTGGATGTGTTCCTGTCTGACCTCCTCTAGGTGACCCTGCCTTGGCAGTGGGGCTGGACTGGATGATCTCCAGAGGTCCCTTCCAGCCCCCACCATGCTGTGGTGTGTGTGCAATGAGCTGTGGAGCAAAACTTCATTTCAGTTTTTGCTCTCCAGGCCGGGCAGTGACCTCTGCAGATACAGACAAGGTGAGGAGCCCTGGGTGGTTGTGAGGTGTGGTTGACCAGGGCCACGTACAGCTGGGAGAAATGGGAGCACAGGAGGTCAGAGCTGCACAGAAAGCTTCTGGCAGGTGCCAGCTGTGACCCAGACATGATGGCTGCTGGCAGTTGCCTCCCTGGCAGCACCAAAGTGACTTTGCATGAGGACACTTCCCCACCTGGAGACAGTCCCAGGAGGTGACAAGTGCCAGAGGTCAGGCTGTGGTCTATGGTGGTGCTCCATGAAGTGTGTCCTGCCCCTGTTTTCTTCTCTGCAATTAGGAAATTCAGCAGCTGAATCACTTTCTGAAGCCTAAACCAGAGAACATTGCTGGCACAAAAAGAAACAGTGTGTGGCAGAGTAGAAATCGTTTGTGCTATTGTCAATGGGAAGTGCAAAAGGAAGAGGAGAAATTTTCTGCTAATGTGGTGCTGTGTTGAGAAAAGGCAGTTGCTGAGTTAGAGGATCAATAGGCATTGATTCCAGAGCAGCTCCCTCCTGTTAAACACCATGGAGAACAGCAGAAATATCCACAGACAGCAGCACCTGCCTGGGCAGGGTGAGAGCCGCCCAGCTGCGGGCACAGCACTTCTGTGGTCTCTGCCCCAGGGCAGCACATCCTCCCACATCAACCTTCTGCGCTGGTCAGCACTGCAGCTGCTCCCATCCCTCCTCCTGGCTCCCTTAGTTTCTCTGGAGCAATCCTGGAGGCAAGGCTGAGCTCTGCTGGCTGCTCAGGGGCAGAAGTCGTTTCCTCCGTGAGTTTGCACGAGTGTTTGCAGGAGTCTGTGGCAAACTCTGGGGCCTGGAGGATGGGAAGAAGAGGCAAGCACTTTCCCCTGCATGCTGTCCACAGCTTCTTGCTGCTGGTGAAGGAGGACAGTGCTTTGCAGCTCCAGGGGCTCTCCAAACGGGTGCTTCTCTGCTTTCTGAGGTCGTCTTTCTATTTAGCAAAAGGCTACAAACTAGCTGAAAAGAGCCTTGCCTGGGAGGGGACAGCAGCCTGGGGGACTCTGTGTGAGCAGAATCAGCTGAGCCAGTGGCAGGGGATGCCCAGGGGGCACGGTGGGCAGAGCCTAACACTGTGGCAGCATCTGGAAAACGACCTTCTAAGAGCCGCGGGTGTGGTTTGCTTTTGAGGTGCAGTGCAGCCCAGGAAAGCCTGGAAAGCTCCCTTGCACTGCACCACTGAAGGGAGCAGGGACTTGAGGAAGGTGGAAGTGGCTGGCTGCAGAGTGAGATCCAGGCTCAGGGATTCAATTTTGCAGTTGGCAGCCTTCCCAAAGGCAGATCAGGGGTAAGCAAGTTGGACTGGCTTTAAAAGGCAGGGCAGTGCTTTATCTCTCATCATTTTTTGCTGATTTGAAGGGCAGGATTAAATTCTCATTTAATAACCCCAAGTGCCTGCTCTCCCCTGCTCTGCTCACCATGTGAGGGTGGTAATGCTGCAGAGGCATCAGGAGCCTGCAGGGGAGGTGCTGCATGTCCTGACCCCCAGCACAGATCTGCTGCTGCTGCTGCTGCCACCTGTGCAGCCAGCACCGACTGGGCTGCGGAGTCTCCTTCTCTGGAGGCTTTCAAGACCCATCTGGATGCATTCCTGTGCGACCTGCCCTACATTCTATGGTCCTGCTCTGGCAGGGGGGTTGGATCAGGTTAAGAAGGACACTGAGACCCTTGAAGGTGTCCAGAGAAGGGCAATGAGGCTGGGGAGAGGCCTCAAGCACAAGCCCTACGAGGAGAGGCTGAGGGAGCTGGGGTTGCTTAGCCTGGAGAAGAGGAGGCTCAGGGGAGACCTCATTGCTGTCTACAGCTACCTGAAGGGAGGTTGTAGCCAGGTGGGGGTTGGTCTCTTCTCCCAGGCAAGCAGCACCAGAACAAGAGGACACAGTCTCAAGCTGTGCCAGGGCAGGTTTAGGCTGGAGGTGAGGAGAAAGTTCTTCCCAGAGAGAGTTGTTGGCCATTGGAATGTGCTGCCCAGGGAGGTGGTGGAGTCACCATCCCTGGAGGTGTCCAAGAGGGGATTGGATGTGGCACTTGGTGCCATGGTTTAGTCATGAAGTGTTGGGTGACAGGTTGGACTTGATGATCTCTGAGGTCTCTTCCAACCCTGGTGCTTCTGTGATTCCATGATCTCCAGAGGTCCCTTCCAACCCTCTGCACAAGATCTTGCTCGCTGCTGGCCAGCTCTGCTTGGAAGGCAAGCCCAATGCTTGCTGTGAGCAGCTTCCACCTTGGTTGGTGTATTTTCCTCCTAATGAAGGGTTCTACAGAGCCTCAGATGGCTCCTGGCTAGCAGGAGCAGTTGCCTTGACTCAACTAAACAGCAGAGATGTTCTCCTGCCTGCTCCCAACCTTCTCACCACCACCCAAGCTCTTTTTAAATCCCTTCACTGAAGCCTCTCCAATGGCCAAGGAAAGGAGGCTGTCTTAGGTTTAGGGAGCCAGACAGATGCTCTTTATCTCTCCCCCAAAGGAGAGATGCTCCACAGGATTGGAAAGAATTGGAAGTCCAAATGGAAGTACTGTTCACAACTATGCAAATATGAAACACACAAATCCACAGTCAAGCCTGGCCCAGCTCTTCAATCTGGGCTTACCACAGAACCCCATTAAGCCAAAGCTTTCCACAGCCTCCCCCCAGACCCAGGCCAAACAAACCCCCAGCCCTCATACGCCCCCCGCCATACCTCCCATACCTCCCTACCCAGCCCCAAACGATGCAGTAGCAATTAGCTCTGGCAAGGTCTAGCCAGACCCACAAGAGCAGGGTGGCTCCCAGGGCCTATGTGCCAGCACAAGGCTCCTTTTCCCTGGCCTGGCAGAGCAGCTCCTCTCTGTTCCCGAGCCGAGTGCAGCCTGGCAATCGACCCGCGCTGCTCGTGCCAGCGCCTGCCCCCTGAGCAGTGATGCTGAACGGAGCAGGCAGCGGAGGGTTGTGGATGGCAGATCCTCCGCAGCCCTGTGCCACCAGGGAAAGCTAGCCCTCTGCTTGCTTTCCCCCCACCCCAGACACCCAGCACAAAGTCCTCTCCAACATGTCTGCTTCCCAGCTCCAGGCTGGAGCCCTCGTTTCTTGGGCAGCCTTGACAGCAAGCTGCAGCTACAGGGGAAGGGTGGAGGGGATGGGGAATGCTGAACCGGTGCCAGCTCCTTTTTAACTCTTTTCTCTCAGAAGGCTTCTCTCTCTCTCTCTCCTGCAGTTTATCCTCTTGCTCTGGTGAGATGAAAAGCCTAATGAAAACGTTAATGGGGAGGTGAGGAAGGGAGGACTGGGGTGCGTGGCAGGGGGCAGGTGGTGGCTGCTGTTGCTGGGAAAAGGTGTCTGGGGATCAGTGCCCAGAAGGGCATGTTGACAGAGTGGTGAAAATGTAACAGCAGAGAGCCACCTGGGCAGCTGCCTGAAGGCAGGGCAGGTTGTTTGCCCTTGAGTAGCTTTTCCCCTTACTTCTGACACCCTGGCTGACCACAGTGACATTCAGATGCACCGCAGAGGAGTGGCTGGCAGCCTAGCCATGGTGCCAACAGCCCAGCCATGGTGCCAACAGCCCTTAAATGCAATTCCCCACATCTCCTGCTCCTTCCACCCAGCTGCCACCACTCTTTGCATGGGTGATGCTCAACCTTCTCCTTCTTCTTGAAGGAAATGTCCTCCCTGCTTGAGGGGCCCCAGATTTCTCTAGTGCAGCCAGTCCCATGTGTGTGACTGAAAAGTGGCTGAAAGGTGGCTGAAAAGAAAATGCGAGGGTGAAAGAGGCAGGATCAGGATGTGGATGGGAGGAGATGCTGAGAACCAGGGGGTCAGTTGCTGCAGCAGGTTTGCTGGCAGTGTTCAGGCAGCTGTAACACTTCCAAGGCAGAAGGGAAGCCGTGGCTGCAGCAGTGGAGTGGCTGGGAGCATGTGCATCAATAAAATCAGAGACCCAGCTAAAACAGTACAGGGATTTGACTGACAGGGACACAATACAGTTCAGCTGCCAGAACAGGAGTACATCAGGCACTTATCAGCCTTTTCAGCTGAGGGCAGACTTAACAGCAGCCCTCCTACGCTGAGGGTAGTGTCTTCACAGCCAGCTAAAGCAGGAGTGCCATGAATGAGATGCTGACAGGACACTGAATCAGCTGTCAGGAGATAAAGGCTTTCAGTTACCCTCTCTGACATGGCAATGCAAACTTTTCACATGAAGAGAAATAAACAAGGCCACAAATAGCTTAGGAGTTATTTATAGAAGCTGAGAAGCCCTTTTGAAATTGTCAGTGCCCTTTGGAGTACCTCAGAGAGAACCCAGGCCCCTGATGCATGTCTGTGTGGCCAAGAAGGCCAGTGGGATCCTGGAGTGCAATAAGAGGAGTGTGGCCAGCAGATCCAGGGAGGTTCTCCTCCCCTTCTGCTCTGCCCTGGTGAGGCCACACCTGGAATATTGCATCCAGTTCTGGGCTCTGCTGGATCTGCTGGAGAGAGTCCAGCAGAGAGCTTACCAGGATGATGAAGGGACTGGAGCACTGCCCTGTGAGGAGAGGCTGAGAGCCCTGGGGCTGTTTAGTCTAGAGAGGAGAAGACTGAGAGGGGATTTAATATATGTCTATAAATATCTGAGTGCTGGGGGTCAGGAGGGAGGGGACAGGCTCTGCTTACTTGCACCCTGGGATAGGCCAAGGGGCAATGGATATATATACAGCACAGGAGGTTCCACCTCAACATCAGGAGGAACTTCTTTGCTGTGAGGGTCACAGAGCACTGGAACAGGCTCCCAAGAGAGGTTGTGGAATCTCCTTCTCTGGAGCCTTTCAAGAGCCATCTGGATGCATCCCTGTGTGACCTGCACTAGGTTCCATGGTCCTGCTCTGGCAGGGGGTTTGGACTCAATGATCTTTGGAGGTCCCTTCCAAACCCTAACATCCTATCAGCCTGTGACAGTCATGCTGGGCACTGGAGTGACCCAGCCCTGGCACCAGACAGCAGACAGCAAAAGCTAAGATCACTCAGAGAACATCTTAAAGGTGGTTTTGCAGAGCTATAGCTACAAGCATGACACATCCTCACTGCTGGGGGACCTGCTGTGGCACCAGCTCCTTCTGGGTTACATTTTCAGGCAGAAACTCATCATCTGCAGTCACTCTTTGATTATCAGTTTGCTAAGAGAGGTGCATCTGTGTCTGCACCATTTTACCCTCTAGGTGTTGGAAATGGGAAGCAGGAATCAGCCACAGTGTTTGGAAATGCAGGAACATTAACTGGAGGAAGTTCTGCACAATGAGAGGGGTGAGACAGTGGAACAGGCTGCCCAGGGAGGTGGTTGAGGTCCCATCCCTGGAGACATTCAAGACCAGATCTGATGTGGCCCTGGGCAGCCTGATCCAGTTGGGGATGTCCCTGCTGAGTGCAGGGGGGTGGTGAGGACAAGATGACCTTGGAGGGTCCCTTCCAACCCAGTGCAATCTGTGAAGCTGTGACTCAGGAGTTGAAAAGCTGTGTTGTAAGCAAGCTGCTTGCTCTTTTGTGCTGCTGTCTGTAGCAACAGTTTAAAAAGCTAAAACCACGTGAGCTATTTAAAAGCCTTCCATGCCACCATTTATTCTGTGGGCTTGGATGAGGAAAACAAACCGATTTCCCTTCCATGCTGAGGCATTTCCCAGTTCTCACCGTTGGCAATGTGGGGCTGCAGCGGGCTCATGGTGACACCACGGTGACACCAGCTCCACCGGCCCCACGGGGCAGTGCTCTTGGCAAGGCAAACCTGGTTGCTGCAGGGCTTGCCTGCTCTCAGCTTTGCTCTTTCTTGCCATTACCATTCTTAACCCTCTCCCATTCCTCCTCTGAGTGGTTGCAACGTTCTAAATGAGTTTCTGGGATATTCCTCCTGAAGTCAAGCCCAGCAGCACGGCTGAGACATTCTTCACTCTTCATTTGGTGTGTTTGAAGTGACAATCTCCCTGTGTGCTTTTGGGATTAAGCTGTTTGTTCACACAAATCCATTTCTAGCTAGGTTTGCAAGTGCTGGGTACTCCTCCGCTCCGTCCCTCGTCCTAATAAAGTCAATGGAAGGGTAAGAGCAAGCCCTTTCTTACTCGGTGGTGTTTACACATTAAGGTTTCTTTTCCGTCGGTGATTGAGCCCCCACAGCTCAGCACAGAGCTGAGCATGCCTGCAGCGCCCGAGGCTTGGAGGAGCTGCCCCACACCGGGCAAAGAAAGCAGAGATGCCTGCAGCCCCGTGCTCTGTTCCTGCAGTGCCTGGGGACGCGACTGGTCACGCCTGCGGGATGTTTGATGGCGTGGCGATCGGAACCCCGCGTACGCTCCGGGGATAAGTAAGAAGCACAGCGATACCCGAAACCCCAGAGGGATTCCCCGGGCAAAGGGGTCGGCGCACCCCCGAAGGTCACCCTGGCGCCGTGCCCTGCCGTGGCAGCCCCTGCCAGGCCCGAACTCGTGGGGAAGGGGCTGGGGGTGGCGGCGGAGGGTCGCCGCCGGTTCCGCTGGAGGGCTGGGCCTTCCCCCGGCTCGGTCGCAATGCCAGGGCGCCGACGCTCGGCCATCCCCGCCCCGTCGCCGGGGCGGTTGCTAGGGCGCCATGTTGGGGCCGGCGGCGCCCCGGAAGCGCTGCTCGGGGCGGGGGTTCGCTTCCGGTACGGCGGGGCCGGACCCGGCCGGGTTAGGAGGCAGGAAATGGCGGCGGTGCTGCAGCAGCAGCTGCCGGGCCCTCCCGCTCCGCAGTGCCGGGCCCAGGCTGCCTAGAGCCGCCGCGCCAGCGCCGGGCCCGGGCCGCAGCCTCGCCGGGCCGGTCTCCGAGCACTTTACATACATGAGGTAGCGGGCGGGGCCGGGCCGGGCGGCGGGAGGGGCGGGCGCCGCCGAGCAGAGGCGCCGGCGGGGGCCCGGGCGCCGGGGGCGGGGGAGGGGCCGGGCGCCGGGGGAGCCCCTCTCGGTGCCCCGGGGACGGCGAGGGGAGCGGCGGCTTCTCCGGTGGAGGGCGGCGGGGAACGGGCTGCGGCGGGCGGGCGCCCCGCAGGAGCGGTGCCCGCCCGGGCGGGAACCGGCGGCAGGGACTCGCCCCGGAGGGGCCGCGGCGGCGGGCGCAGGGCAGCCTTCTCCCCGCGGAGCCGAGCTTTGACCCGCCGTGCTCGGTATTGTTTGCTGTTGCGGGGCTGGCGGCGCTTTGTAGCCGCCGATGCGGGCAGGCTTGGCGGGGCGCGGAGCGCCGGCTCGCTGCTGGGCTCGGAGCTGTCGCTCGGGCGAAAGTGATGCAGCAGAATCCTTTTCCTTAAAGTACCTGAAAGGCTTCGGCGGAGGGTAGCCGGCAGCCAGGGCTCGCCGGCCTCGGCTGTGCTGGGCTGGCCTCGCCGGCCCGGGGTAAAGGCAGCCCTGGCTGTCCTGGCAGGCTGTGGTCCCCCCGTGTCCTCCTGCCGGCTCCCCAGATGGAGCTCGCTGTGCTTCTTAACCCTGCTCCAGCTTCATTTCTTGCTTTGTGCTGCATGACTGTTGACATGGAAACCAACACCGCTTTCTGTTCCAGAGAATTGGAAGCTAAAGCTACCAAAGAAGTCGAAAGAAAACTAAGCAGGTAAGATGCTCATTTAAATGCACTCCTACAGCTCAGCACCGGAGTTGGCCTTGGGCTAGGAATCGTTGTGGGCTTTATCTGGAGCTTTAATCTCATGTTAATTGGGAGGATGAAAAAAAAAAAGCAACAAAACACACAACCCCAACAACCAGCCTTGAGTTTGGAAGTGGCCTTTATTGCATAGAGCAGCCTCTGCAGGCTTAATGCAGCCTGTAGGCTAAACACCTTTTAGTTCTGCACAGTGACAACATCAGGTTGTGTTACTGGGGGAGGGGGGGCAGATCTTTGAAGAGCTTATTCTGTCCTGAGTTGCAGTACCTGACTGAAAAAATGAATGAAAGCTCTGGTTGGGGTTTTGGTTGGGGTTTTGGATTGGGGTTTTGGTTGTTTTCCTCCATGGAGCTCAAGCAAATAATGTTGGGAGGGCAAGAAGTGGTTGGTTTAGGCAAGAAAGGTGCTTTGAACTCAGCTAAGCTAAGCTCAGCTCCACATTGCTCTCTAACTGTTAGGCTTTTGCCTCTGTTTTACCCCAGAGGTAAAGGTGGGGAGCCTGCCCTTAGGCTGAGAGCTTTGTGGGATGGGCAGTGCCTGTTTGGAAGTCCTTAGCTCAGGAGCAGAGAGTCAAGGGGGATGCTCAGCCAGGCTCCTGGGCCAGTGCTGGGTGTCGCTCTTGCCTTTGAGAAGTTCTTTCTCCTGCCCCCCTGGTGTGTAGCACAGAGGCTTCTTTGCACCTGTCCACCCCTTCTGGTGTTTCCATTCCTGGGTTGTGACTCTCCTCCTGCTTTCTTTTTGTGCCCTTTTGCACTCAGACCCTATAGAGATTGGCTTTCTTTAAAGGGAGTTCTGTGAGGGCTGTTTGCAATCTGCTGAAGCCCTGAAGGTGCCCAATAAAATCAGCTTCTGCTACCTTGCTCTGAGTCAGTCTCTCAGCTTCCAGACTGCTTGATTGCTGGTTGCACTGTGAAAACTGCTTGGCTCTCCCCTGCTGCCAGTGTGTGTTTGTTGTGGTTGTTGATATGCTGAAGCATGGAGAGTTTTCTTCCATTTCCTAGCTGAAATCCAGGGAATCTTTCAGATCCAGATCACTTGTGAGAGAGCATCAAGGTCAGCAAATGGCTTTGACTCGAAGAGAATGCTTTCAGATTGCAGCTCTTGAAGTCACCTCTCCCCCAAAGGCACCAAAGTGCTGTGTGAGGAAAGCAAAGCCAAGCCAAGCCATCAGCTCAGTGTTGCTGTGTGGAAAGCCCTCAGGGCTTGCTTGATGCCAGAAGGGATCTCGGAACTGTTGCTCAGGTGGACAGAGTGCAGAGCTCAAAGCAAGGCTCTGGGAGGGGGTTAGGAAGCCAGCAGAGCCTCACATTTCCCTGCCCTCCAGAGGCATCTCCTGTCACACTGGCAGGCGTGGCAGAGGGTGACACAAGTGGCAGAGGAAGTGAAAGTAAACTCTTGAGCTGCCTGAGCTGAGAGCTCTGGGGGCTGGGGACAGAGCAAGGGTCACTGATAAGGGCTGCTGTGCCATGGGCCTCTGGCTGTGCTGCCACAGAGGAGGTGTTTCAATGGGAAGCTTCCCAGCTGCTGTTGACATTCACCCACCAGGGGCTGGGTTTGAAGTGGCTGATGTTTAGTGAGGGAGTTCTCCTCATGTAAGCACATAGCCTGCTAAAGCCATGGCATGCCTGCTCTGGGCAGAGCTGCCCAAGTGCTTTCCTGGGGAACTCAACAGCACAGGCTTCATCCTTCCTCTCTTGTCATCATTTAAAACCTTATGAAGCCCACAGTGACCAGGCTGGAAAAGGGCAGAGCTCTTCCCTTGGGAAGGGCAAACAGCCCCAGCCTGCAGCTTTGCTCCATCTCAAGTGGCAGAGGTGCCTGGAGTGGAGCTCCACAGGGTGCTGGCACTGCTCATGGCTGTTCTGAAGTCCCCTTTGGAGTTCAGAAGTGCCTGGGCAGCAACTGTTCTTTATCTCCCCAGGGCTGTTGGGCCAGGCTGTGGGGTTGTGCCAGGAGAAGTTACTGCAGCTTCTCCTGCAGCCTGCTTGGGCAGTGGGAGTGATTCCTGCTTTAAACTCAGCACTTTGCCTCTGGAAAAGAAGCCTCCTGTGGTGTGGTTAACTCCCACCCATGCCCAGTCCTCTGCAAGTGTGGCTGGACTCCAGAGTCAGTTCAGTGCATGGGTTGGGAGAGTGGCTCCAGCAGGCCTGTTGCATAATGTGACAAGTGAGGTGTCAGCTGTTTCACTCTGCCAAAGCAGAGCTGCCCCTGATCAGCTGGAGGAAATGCCAGAGGGGGATTTGGCTCCAAGCAGGAGCAGTAAATGGCACCATGTAGTTCCTCTGCTCTAAGAAATAACCTGTCAATTCTGTTTGGTGAACAGGGCTGTCCTGCCTCATTTATGTGGAGCTGAGAGAAGGTAAAGAACTCTCTTTGCAATTCCTCCTTTGAAGAGCTGGACTCTGCCTTCCCCGTGGCAGGGCAGCTTCACACACTGCTTGCATTCACCTGTGTCCCACTTCAGAGCTTCCATCTCATCAGCTGCAGCCTGCCCATGTTCTGGGAGAGCAGCAAACCTTTTCTTTTTGCCTGAATCATGATTCCATCCATGTGTGCTCCACTCAGCTCCTGCTGTGCAGTTTGCTTGCCTTTCCATCCTGGAGGAGCTGCCACGTTGCCACCAGGCTTTTCCTTAAGTGCTGTAGAAGGAGGATGGGATGGCTCAGTGATAGAGGCAGGGAGAAGGGGAGCTGTTTCTGTTGGTGTTTCAGCAGCTGACTCTCTGGTGGGTTTCTAGGGGGTTGCTTTTCCTGGGAAAGCTCATGGGGATCCTAGAATCCTGGGATGGCTCAGGTTGGAAGGGACCTCAGAGCTCATCTGCTCCAACCACTGCTGAACTGAACTGTTTGCAGTGGCCTGCAGGGACAGGATGAGGGACAATGGTTTGACATGAGAGAAGAGCAGCTTTAGATTGGGTGCTGGGAGCAAGTTCTGCACCATGAGAGTGCTGGAACACTGCAGCAGGTTGCCCAGGCAGGGACACCTCTCAGCTAGACTCAGCTGCTCAGGGCCTCATCCAGCCTGGCCTTGAACACACCCAGGGAGGAGGCAGCCACAGCCTCCCTGTGCAACCTGTTCCAGAGTCTCCCCACCCTTGTACAGAAGAGCTTCTTGCTCAGACCCAGTCTAACTCTGCTCTCCCTCAGCTTCAAACCCTTCCCCCTTGTCCTGTCTCTGGACACCCTCATGAAAAGTCCCCCTGCAGCCTGCCTGGAGGATCCCTTCAGGTATTGGAAGGCAGCTCTAAGGTCCCCCTGTGCCAGCAGAGCAAGAGAGGGGACTCTGCCCCTTGCTCTGGTGAGACTCCACTTCAGATACTGTGTCCAGTTCTGGTGTCCCTGTCATAAGGACACAGAGCTGTTGGAGTGAGTTCAGAGGAGGCCACAAACATGATCCAAGGGCTGGAGCACCTCCTCCATAAGGACAGGCTAAAGGAGCTGGGGTTGTGCTGCTTAGAGAAGGCTCCAGGCAGACCTTGGAGCAGCCTTCCAGTACCTGAAGAGGGCTACAAGAAGGCTGCAGAGGGACTGTTTGCAAAGGGCAGCAGTGAAAGGCTGAGGGCCAATGGTTTGACATGAGAGCAGAGCAGATGTAGATTGGATGCTAGGAGCAAGTTCTGCACCATGAGAGTGCTGGAGCACTGCAACAGGTTGCCCAGGGAGGGAGCTGGGGCCCCATTCCTGGGGATCTTCAAGGTCAGGCTGGGCAAGGCTCTGAGCACCCTGCTCTGCTGGCTGCAGAGGAGCTGGACTGCATGGTCTTTGAAGGTCCCTCACAACCCAAACTGGTCTGTGATTGTTTAGTGTTGCTGCTGCAGTCTGCTGCATTTGGATGATAAAGCTCCTGGGAGAGAGATTTGCCTTTTGCCTGCTCAGGGAGCAGTGAACAGCTCAGATGAGACTGCAGGTAGAGCTGCCAGGGAGCTTCCCCCCAGAGCTGGAGCTCATTTCTTGGTGCTGGTGCTTTGAGCCATGCTGGGCTTGAGTTAGCTTCTGTGGTGGGCCAGGAGCAAGCTGCACTGGGAGAGGGAGAGGTGGTGGTTGGAGTTCTGTCACTGCACTTCCAGGGTGAGAATTTAAGCCCTGAGGCATTAAAAAGCAGAGAAAAAGAAAGTAGCTGACACACATTTACTAATTAATTATTCATGGCAGTAATTGGTTAGTTTGGAGCCTGGCAGCACCCCTTGCATGCACTAATAGCTGGAAGGGATCAAGCCAGCCCAGCAGCTGGAAGGGAGTGGAGCTGGTGTGTTGCAGTGCCTGAGGCTTGCCTGGCTCCTGGGCAGTGTGCTGGCAGAGCATTTCCAGCACCCAGCATCACAGGGTGCTGCCTGGAGAAGAGCAGCCCCAGAGGGGACCTGCTCAGTGCTCAGCAAGAGCTGAAGGCTGAGGAGCAAGAGGCTGGGGCCAGGCTCTTGTCAGTGGTGCCCAGGGACAGGACAAGGGGCAGCAGGCACAAACTGCAACCCAGGAGGTTCCATCTGAGCAGGAGGAGAAACTTGTTTGGTGTGAGGGTGCTGGAGGCCTGCAGCAGGCTGCCCAGAGAGGTTGTGGAGGCTCCTTGTGTGGAGAGCCTCCACCCCCTCCTGGCCATTGGGGTTGCCCTGCTGGAGCAGGGTTTGGAGTGGGTGATCCCCAGAGGTGCCTCCCAAGCCCAGCTGGACCTTGTGCAGGGTGCTTCAGAGTGCTGGTTTCTGCCTCCCAAGCTGGGAGTGCTCTGTGTTGCAGCCTGCAGCTGCACTGAGGGCAGCACTGACAAAGGAGTTGGAAGAGGTGTCTTCAGTGCAGAATCCACACCTGCTGGTTGCTTTGTGGTCATGCTGGGGGGGTGTGCATGCAAACAGAAGCTGCTGGCAGTTGTGTGCCCTTGCATCAGTTCCAGACACTGAAGGAGCAGGGAACTCCTGTAGGTCATAATACAGGTTATCAGAACCTCAAATTCACAGCCACAGGCTGCAGGGCACCCTCCAAGGTCACCTTGTGCAGCCCCCCTGCACTCAGCAGGGACACCTCCAGCTAGAGCAGGCTGCCCAGGGCCACAGCAAGGCTGATCTTGAATGTCTGCAGGGATGGAGCCTCAACCACAGCCCTGGGCAGCCTGTTCCAGGGCCTCCCCACCCTCATGGTGCAGAACTCCCTCCTGGTGTCTGCCCTGCTCCAGTTTCAAACCATTGCTCTTCCTCTCAACACCACAGGCCCCTCTCAACCAGTGCTCCCCAGCCTTCCTGCAGGCCCCCTTCAGGTACTGAACTGCAGCTCTGAGGTCTCCTGGGAGCCTTCTCCCCTCCATGCTCTCTGATGGTGACCACCTCTGCCCAGGAGCTCGTCCTGCACTCCCCTGCCTGAGCAGGGAGCTGGCAGCTGGCTGTGTGCCTGTGGGGATGCCCTGCTGATGGGAAGGACACAGGGCCCAGCAGGCAGCCAGCCTGCTCTGCTCTCAGAGCACAGCTCTCCCAGCCTCTCCCCACAGCAGAGGTGCTCCAGCAGCCTGTTGGAAGGTCTGTGTGGAGCCTTGTCACAGGCTGATTCCATCCTGTTTGCATCCACCCAGTGACTCTCCTTGCAGGCTGTGGGAGACCTTTCCACTGCAGATCCCTCAGGGAGGCTCTCTGGCACTGCCCCAGCTGCAGCACTGTGAGTTAATGTGTCACCAGAGCAGGAGCAAATGGTGCCCAGGGTCTGCTTCTGGTCCCCAGAAGAGTTCTTGTAGGTGTTTGGCTCTGGGACTGTTCAGGGTGGTTTGAAAAGCCATCCTGGGGGGGCACTTCTGAGTCTTCCTCGTGTGGTTACTCCTTGTAGTGTGTGGGTAGGAGGTAAAGATCCATAGGTAGCTCTTCAGCTTCAGTCAGTAACACAGGGCCAGGAAAAGCTTGGCCACTGTGTACCTGCTCCTCTCTGGGCAGCAGCAAGGAGCTTCCCCTGCTGCTGCTGCTGGGACCAGGTGGTGCTTGGGCTCTGGATGGGTTTGGTGTGGACCCTGTCCTGCTTCAGAGGACACTGGGACATGGGAGGATCCTTCCCAGCCCCAGGGCTGGAAGTGAGCTGCCTTCAGAGCTGTGCTAGCACCATCTTGTGGGGCCCTGTGCCTTGGGGTGGCTGTGAAGGCATCTGCTCCAGGAGCTCTGCTGCAGGGGCAGCTCCCAGCCTCAGGGCTTGGGGGTGCCAGGAAGTGGTTGTGCTGTGGAGGTAGTTTGGGTTGGGTGAGCCCTGGGAAACTGGCCCTGAGAGCTGAGCCTTGTTTCCCTTCAGTGCTGAAGTGCTGCTGAGTGCAGGTCATGGAGGAAATAAGCCCTGAGCTCAGGACAGCAGTGGAGTGCTGGGACTGAGACCTTCATCCATGTCTGGCTTCTCCTCCTCACCTTGGGGGCCCAGAGCTGTGGTGTTACTGTGGCACCCCAGGGTTTGCTTGTGTGTTAGACCAGCACAGGGAGCACTGACAGCAGCTCCTGTGCCCTCAGTGGCCCTGCCAGGGAGTTGTGGCTGTGCTGGCTCCTCCTCATCTCTGATGGAAGGACACAGCCTCAGTGTTCCTTCCAGCCCAGGTGGGTTTTGCAGTGCCCAGCTGGGAGCTTTTCTCCAGGATGAATCAGTTCAAGGTGATCTGATAGCAGCATTGCCTGAGCTGCTGGCATTTGGGGCATCAGGTGGCAAATGGAGCCACACAAAGCCCAGACTGGCACTGGCAAGGCTTCAGTAGCAGTGAATGCTGGCTGCAGGGCAGGGGAGAACCTGGCTGCTTGTCCTTTAATGGCCTGTGGTGGTGACAGTCATCATCTGAAAGGCTTCATGTCCAAGATCACCCAGCATCACAGGGTGCTGCCTGGAGAAGAGCAGCCCCAGGGGGGATCTGCTCAGTGCCCAGCAGCAGCTAGGGGCTGGGGAGCAGGAGGCTGGGGCCAGGCTCTTGTCAGGGGTGCCCAGGGACAGGACAAGAGGCAACAGGCACAAACTGGAACCCAGGAGGTTCCATCTGAGCAGGAGGAGAAACTTGTTTGGTGTGAGGGTGCTGGAGCCCTGGCCCAGGCTGCCCAGAGAGGTTGTGGAGTCTCCTTGTCTGGAGAGCTTCCAACCCCTCCTGGCCACTGTGATCCTGGGCAGGCTGCTGTGGGTGCCCTGCTTGGGCAGGGGCTTGGGGTGGGTGCTCTCCAGAGGTCTTTTCCAAGCCCAGCATGCTGGCAGGCTGGACTTCTGTCTTGCCAAAGTGGCAGCTTGTCCTGGAAGAGTCAACCCCCTCCAAACCCCCTCTATACTTGACAGCTAAATGGATGGGTTGAGGAAAATGCTTTGGGGGTTGGTTTGTTCCCCTCACACAAACCCCTCCAGCCCTGGGGGTGTTCAGGAGGGGACTGGATGTGGCACTTGGTGCCATGGGTTAGTAGCCAGGAGGTGCAGGGTGACAGGTTGGACTGGGTGGTCTCTGGGGTCTTTTCCAACCTTAGTGATTCTATGCCAAGGGGCAGTGGGTGCAGGCTGGAGCAGAGGAGAGGCCACAGGAACAGAAGGCAAAACCTTCTCACTGTGAGGCTGCTGGAGCCCTGGAGCAGGCTGCCCAGGGAGGCTGTGGAGTCTCCTGCTCTGGGGGCCTTCCCAGCCTGCCTGGCTGTGTTCCTGGGTGGCCTGCCCTGGGTGATGCTGCTGGGGCAGGGGGGTTGGCCTGGGTGGTCTCTGGAGGTCCCTCCCAACCCCTGACCCTCTGTGAGGGACCAGCTGTGCTGCTGCAGACACTTCCAGCACCCAGGCCTGATGGGTCCAGGCCTGATGGGTCCAGGCCTGATGGGTCCAGGCCACCCAGGAGCAGGGCAGGGCCCCACTAAAGAGCTCTCTCAGCTCCTGATTTGCCTTCCCCTCGTCCCTGCTTGTGGGGCGCTGCGGGGCATTGCGGGGTGCTGGGCACTGCGGGATGCTGCGGGGCGCTGCAGGGTGCTGGGGGTGCGCTGCAGGGTGCAGGGTGCTGGGGGTGCTCTGTGGGGTGCAGGGCGCTGGGGGTGCGGTGCAGGGTGCAGGGCGCTGGGGGTGCGGTGCAGGGCGCTGGGGGTGCGGTGCAGGGCGCTGGGGGTGCGGTGCAGGGCGCTGGGCGCTGGGGGTGCGCTGCAGGGCGCTGGGGGTGCGCTGCAGGGCGCTGGGGGTGCGGTGCAGGGCGCTGCAGGGCGCTAGGGGTGCGGTGCAGGGCGCTGGGGGTGCGGTGCAGGGCGCTGCAGGGCGCTGGGGGTGCGCTGCAGGGTGCAGGGCGCTGGGGGTGCGCTGCAGGGCGCTGGGGGTGCGGTGCAGGGTGCAGGGCGCTGGGGGTGCGGTGCAGGGCGCTGCAGGGCGCTGGGGGTGCGCTGCAGGGTGCAGGGCGCTGGGGTGCGCTGCAGGGTGCTGCAGGGCGCTGGGGGTGCGGTGCAGGGTGCAGGGCGCTGGGGGTGCGCTGCAGGGTGCTGCAGGGCGCTGGGGGTGCGCTGCAGGGTGCAGGGCGCTGGGGGTGCTCTGCGGGGTGCAGGGCGCTGGGGTGCGCTGCAGGGCGCTGGGGGTGCGGTGCAGGGTGCAGGGCGCTGGGGGTGCGGTGCAGGGTGCAGGGCGCTGGGGGGCGCTGCAGGGTGCAGGGCGCTGGGGGGCGCTGCAGGGTGCAGGGCGCTGGGGGTGCTCTGCGGGGTGCAGGGCGCTGGGGTGCGCTGCAGGGAGCTGGGGGTGCGGTGCAGGGTGCTGGGCGCTGGGGGTGCAGGGTGCAGGGCGCTGGGGGTGCGGTGCAGGGTGCAGGGCGCTGGGGTGCGCTGCAGGGCGCTGGGGTGCGGTGCAGGGTGCAGGGCGCTGGGGGTGCGGTGCAGGGTGCAGGGCGCTGGGGTGCGCTGCAGGGTGCAGGGCGCTAGGGGTGCGGTGCAGGGTGCTGCAGGGCGCTGGGGGGCGCTGCAGGGCGCTGGGGGGCGCTGCGGGGCGCTGGAGTGTGCTGCAGGGTGCAGGGTGCTGCAGGGCGCTGGGGGTGCGCTGTAGGGCGCTGGGGGTGCGCTGTAGGGCGCTGGGGTGCAGTGCGGGGCGCTGGGGTGTGCTGGGGGGCGCTGTAGGGCGCTGGGGTGTGCTGGGGGGCGCTGCAGGGCGCTGGGGGTGCGCTGTAGGGCGCTGGGGTGTGCTGGGGGGCGCTGCGGGGCGCTGGCGGTGCGCTGCGGGGCGCTGGGGGGCGCTGCGGGGCGCTGGGGGGCGCTGCAGGGCGCTGGGGGGCGCTGCAGGGTGGAGCTGCTGCTGGGCTCCTCAGGCAGGCAGCAGGAGCAGGCAGCAGTGCTGAAGCTGAAGCTGACAAACGGCTGCTCCTCAAGGGGCAGCCCTGGAGCTGAGGCTGGCTCGGTGCTTGTGCTGGGGGTGGGATCTGGTGCCTCACTGCTGGCTTCTGTGGTCTGCTGGGAGCCCCCTGCAGGCATGGGCTAGGGTAAAGGAGGCTGCTGGCAGAGGAGGGAGTTGAGGAGCTCTGCCCCAGGCTGGAAGGACCTCAGAGGCACAGCTGAGGTTTGTGCAGTGGGAACAGGACTGCCTGCATTGAAAGCTCCTCTCCTGGGGGTGCAGTGTGGGCAGGAAGGGCTTTGCTGTGTCACCCAACTGGACAGGGAGTCCCTTCTGTAGCACAGAATCCTAGCATGGGTTGGAAGGGACCTGCAAAGGGCGTGCAGTCCAACCCCCTGCAGGCAGCAGGGACACCCTCCCCTACAGCAGGTTGCTCAGAGCCTTGTCCAGCCTCACTTTCAGGGAAGGGGCCTCAGTGCCCTCCCTGGGCAGCCTGTTGCAGTGTTCCAGCAGCCTCATGGTGCAGAACTTGTTCCTCACATCCAATCTCAGTCTGCTCTGCTCTCATTTCAAGCCATTGCCCCTCCTGCTGTCCCTGCAGGCCTTTGCAAACAGTCCCTCTGCAGCCTTCTCCTAGCCCCCTTCAGGTCCTGGCAGGCTGCCCTAAGGTCTGCCTGGAGCCTTCTTGAGGCTGCACACCCCCAGCTCCCTCAGCCTGTCCTCACAGCAGAGCTACCCCAGCTCCCTGAGCATTTTCATGGCCTCCCCTGGACCTGCTCCCTCAGGTCCATGTCCTTGCTGTGCTGAGGGCTCCAGAGCCAGACACAGCACTGCAGGAGAGGTCTGACCAGAAGAGAGCAGGGGGGCAGAATCCCCTCTCTCCATCTCATTCCAGTCATGGAGATTCAACCTCACTCTGTGCAGGGGCTTGCAGTGACAGGATAGGGGCAGTGGCTTTGAGCTGGGAGAGAGGAGCCTGAGGCTGGAGAAGTTCCTTATAGTGAGGGTGGGGAGACTCTGGCACAGGGAGGCTGTGGATGTTCCCTCCCTGGAGGGGTTCAAGGCCAGGCTGGATGAGGCCTGGGGCAGGCTGGGCTGGTGGGAGGTGTCCCTGCCCATGGCAGGGGGCTGGAGCTGGCTGAGCTCTGAGCTTCCAGCCCAACCCATTCTGTGCTTCTCTGGCAGCACTTGGCCTGAGCTCCAGGTGAGCTGTTCCACTGCAGGGGTTGCCTGGGGTCCTGATGCTGCTCCTAGGGAGGGCTCTGTGCTCTGGGCTGCCTTTGTCATGGTTTGCTTCTTAACCAGGTGAAACCAGAGGAGTCACAGGCTCACAGCTGAGTTGTTTTATGGCTCCTGCCTGGAACCAGCAAGGTGATGCTGGGGTGGAATGTTCCAGAGGTCTTGGTGTGTTGGTTGTTGGTGCCTGTCCTGTACAGGTGCAGTGTTCTCTTGGTGATTTGGCTGCAGCAGGATTCCTGAGTCCCTCCTTCCAGGCTAAGTGCTGCTTTGCCCTCTGCCTCTGCTTGCTTTGCAGCCTGCTGCAGCAGAATGCTTCCTCAGTTGGTGCAGCCTCTCTGTGTGCCACTGGCATCTGTTACACAAACCAAGGCCCTGGTGGCTGTCTCAGCTCCTAGGGTTCTCCTCAGGTGGTTGGCAATGCCATCAGTACCCTCTTGTTCCAGTCACAGCCCCTGGCAGTGCCCCATCCTGCAGCAGAGGTGGGGAACCTGTGCCCACAGCCCTTGCTCAGCTTGCTGCAGCAGTTCATTCAGGTGGCAAGCAAGCAGGAGCTGGACTCTCTCCCCAGTGCTCCACAGCCTGGCAGGGCCAAGTTGCAGATGGGCTGGCTGCCTCTGGCAGCAGCAGCCTGGCCCTGGGTGTCCCCTCCTGCTGAGGGCTGGCAGCTCAGCCCTGCTCCTCTTGGTGTGCACAGCCAGTGCTGAGCAGCCCTGGGGATGGCAATCACCTGGGCTCAGGCTGCTGCTTCCCAGCCACCACTCTGGCTCACAGCTTGCTCCCTTCTTGGCTCTAAGCAGCCCCTGGAAGAGAGGCTGTCATGGGCAGGTGCCAGGAGTCCCCCCTGCACAGCCTGCTTGTGGTGGAGCTGCTTCCTGGGCTGAGCTGGGCACAGGGTGAGCAGGCAGCTGCCCACAGGCAGTGCAGGGAGGTGGCAGCCCAGCAGCACATGGGAGCTGTGCCACACACAGGGCTGTGGAGGCAGAGGAGGGGGGCTGTGGGCTTGAGTTCTGGCCATGGGAGGAAGAGACAGGACTTGGCCTTTCCAGCCAGAGTAGGTGTGTCTCCTTCTCAGTGGTGCTTGAGGAAGCAGTGTCCTCCTCCAGAGCAAGGCAGTGACTCCTGGCCCAAAGGCCACTGGAGGTGAGTGGTGTTCCTGTGAGGGAGGCTGGTTCCTGCTGACCCTGACAGCCTGCAGTTCCTCCTGCTCCCTGTCTTCATCTTCTCCCTCTTGAATTGCCTTTGCTGCAGGCTGTTTGTCAACAGTGGAGCTGCTGCTGGGCTGTCTGCTGGGGCACAGGAAGCTTGGTGCTAAGGGAGTGGTTAGGGTTTGCTGTCCCCTCTGTCACTCACTGAAGGTGCCAGCCAAAGCTGTGCTCTGAGAGCAGAGCAGGCTGGCTGCCTGCTGGGCCCTGTGTCCTTCCCATCAGCAGGGCATCCCCACAGGCACACAGCCAGCTGCCAGCTCCCTGCTCAGGCAGGGGAGTGCAGGACGAGCTCCTGGGCAGAGGTGGTCACCATCAGAGAGCATGGAGGGGAGAAGGCTCCCAGGAGACCTCAGAGCTGCAGTTCAGTACCTGAAGGGAGATACCTGGGGAGGGTATGTTTAGAAGGGCCTGTGGTGACAGGGTGAGAGGCAGTGGTTGGAAACTGGAGCAGGGCAGGTTTAGGTTGGCCATCAGGAGGAAGTTCTGCACAGTGAGGGTGGGGAGACCCTGCAGACATTCAAGATCAGCCTTGCTGTGGCCCTGGGCAGCCTGCTCTAGCTGGAGGTGTCCCTGCTGAATGCAGGGGGGTTGGACAAGATGACCTCTGAGAGTCTCCTGCAGCCCAGAGCAGTCTGTGGCTGTGTGATGCAGGTTTCTGCATGGCTGCCCAGGAGCCAGAGTGGATGTGTGGCTGGGGGAACCTTTCACCAGGCTGGGCCCAAGTGCAGGAAACTCTGTGGGTCACAGAGTCACAGACTGCATCAGGTTGGAAGGGACCCTCAGAGGTCCTCTTGTGCAGCCCCCCTGCACTCAGCAGGGACACCCCCACCTGGAGCAGGCTGCCCAGGGCCACATCAAGGCTGGCCTTCAATGTCTCCAGGGATGGAGCCTCAGCCACATCTGAGGGCAGCCCCCTCTCAGTGCTGGCTGGGTGTGCCTGGGGAGCTGTGGGGGTGAGGGCTCAGTCCCAAAGCCATCACAGCAGGGAGAAGTGAAGTAACAGCTGAGTTTGTGCTGGCTTTTGAGTCAGGCTCAGGTCTGCTCCTTCCTCCTGGATTCTGGAGTCAAGGGGCTCTCACACCCAGCTCCACACTGCAGCTGCTCCTGGATTGTGTCCCTTGTGCTGTGCAGTGGCAGTGCAGAGTCTCTGCAGGAGGAGGCTCCAGTCAGAGGGGGGGGAATCCCCCAGTTCCTTTGGTGCCTTTGTGAAATAAGTGTTCAGCAATGAATCTTGAGTGTGTCTGGGTTGTGCTGTGGGAGAGTTAATGACAAACTGTGTGGTGCAGGGATTTAGTGCAAGAAGAGGAAGAACAGTTGATGGAAGAAAGGAAAAAGAGAAAAGAAGACAAGAAGAAGAAGGAAGCTGCTCAGAAAAAGGTAAGTGGAGCATGAGGGAGCCTCCTGCTTCAGCACCAGGAGCTGCTGCTGCTGCCCTTGCTCTCTGGAGTGCTTCAGCCTCTTAAAGCTCTGCCAGTGGTGCCCCAGCAGCTGTGCTGGCTTCCTGGACAGCTCCTGCAGGTGCTCAGTGTCCTCCAGAGGTGGCTAATGGGCAGCTGAAATGGCTTCCAGAGGGCAAACTTCCCCAGCCTTGCTGCTGGTATTGGGAGAAGAAAATGGCCTTTTTGGTCTGTTTGGAAGATGAGAGCTTTGAGCTGTATTTTAACTTCCTCCCTGGCTTCCTTCCTCCCTGGCCTGGCCTGCCCTCCCCCTTCCTTCCTCCCTTCCTCCCTGGCCTGGCCTGCCCTCCCCCTTTCTTCCTCCCTTCCTCCCTGGCCTGCCCTCCCCCTTCCTTCCTCCCTTCCTCCCTGGCCTGCCCTGCCCCTTCCTTCCTCCCTGGCCTGCCCTCCCCCTTCCTTCCTCCCTTCCTCCCTGGCCTGCCCTCACCCTTCCTTCCTCCCTTCCTTCCTCCCTCCCTTCCTTCCCTCCCTCGCCCTCCCCCTTCCTTCCTGGCCTCCCCTATAGAAACCTGTCCTCACCCTTTGTTAGGGAAGGGGAGTGGACATGAGAGTATTGACAGCAGAGGTGCTTTGGGATAGACACATCAGGGAGGTGCTTGTAAACACCTCAGGCTTTCTGTTCCCTGTCAGGGTATTGCTGCTGGCCATTGACTGAGTCTCAGTATTGACCCTGAGCTGCAGTGGAGGTCCTGAAGCTGGGTTTGAACCTGTGTCTGTTTTCAGTTCTGGCAGCAAAGTGAAGTTGCTTAACAGCTTTGCTTTGATTCCATGGGCTGATGCTGGATAGTTGTGGTGGAGTCAAGCAGCCTGGAGCTGGCTCTCCCTGCTTGGCCTAACTGCAGGTCCTTGTTGTGCCCCTGTGCTAAACCAGGGCTGGCTAAGCCTGCCACACACCCAAACAGTGTGGGGGGATGCTCCTAGGAGAGGCATTTGCTCACAGGCACAGGAGAGGTTCTCTTCAGTAGCTGCCTTCAAAGCTCCTGCATCATTTTTGGACCTCACTTGGAAATGTGTAGCTCATTTGCCTCTGGGAGTCCTCCTTTAGTCAGAAGTTGCAGTGGGCAAGGAGCTTGTTGGTCACTTGGGGGGCTGGAACCTTTTCAAGCAGTGAGCCTTCAGTGCTCCTTCAAAATTCCTTCTCCAAAATTGATCTTTGCCATGGGTCTGAGAGTGACATTTGCAGAAGAACCCAAAGCACAAATGCTTTGTGGGCATGGAGGGAGCAGAGCTTTGCCTGAGCTGGGAGGCTTTGCTGTGAAGCACTTCCTAGACTGCTCTTCAGGAGCTCTGGGGCTTCGCTGATGTGCTGCTGGACTCCCAGAGGAACAGAAGCTGGAGTTTGTCAGCTCCATTTGTCAGGAGCTGAAGCAGCTTCTGTGGCCAGAGGAGGAGGAGGAGGCTGCAAGGATGCTTGGGTGCACTCCTGGTGGAGTTTTAACCTTGATCCAAGAGAAGATAGCTCTGCAAACCCATGGCAACAAACAGCTGGGCTGGTAGAGAGGACATCCTAGTGCAAGTGTATCTAGGTAGCAATAAGAGGCCCCAAGGAGAGCAGCTGAGGAGGGGTCAGTGGTAGAGAGGAGTTGAGGCTAGGCAGAGCTGGCCATGAGCAGGGTGAGGGTGTTGTGTAAGCAGCCAGGGGCTTGATTTTTGCTTCCTCAGTCCCAGGGGCTGGTGCTCTGCTGGTGCTGGATCTCCTCAGAAGAGCTTCCACAGGCATCTGAGGCTGCAGCTATTTTTAGCAATCTCTGGGAGCATAAAGAAAGAAAGAAAATCTTCTGCTCAGGGCTTCTGGGCAGCAAGATCCTTTGCCAGCTTCAGGTGATGGAAGGGAGGGGTTTCTGTTGGTGTGCTTTGGGTTTCCTTAGGAGCAGGGAGGCCACAGCACCGAGGAGTCACTGATGACGTTGCAGCAGTCAGCCCTGAGGTGCTGCTGGCTGGGTGCAGCCTGGTCTTACACCACCTCAGGCAATCAACACATTTGGGTTACATCCACAGCTGCTTGGGTTTCCCCCCCTCCCCTTCTCACAGCTCTCACTGCAGGCAGTCAGAGCCTAAGCAGTGACACAGAGCTGTTGCCTACTCTGAACAGCTGCAGTGTCAGAGTGAAATGGGCTGTGCACAGCTACCTCAGGGACTCAATTCAGCCACATCTCCTCTTGCTTTGGCTGTGCTGTGTTTCAGAAGTGCTAAGAAAACTCCCAGGCAGGAAGATCCAGAGTTGTGCTTTTGAGAGGCCCTCTCTGAAGCAGATCTCCTTTGTTTCAGAGCTGCACTCCCACAGCAGAAAGGTTTCTCTCCCCCTTTCTGCCCCGTGATAACCTTTTGCTCCAGCAGATCTCTCATCTTGACCATACCCTAGGTGTACCCAGTGCAGCCTTGAAGCTTGAGGAGGGGAGATTGAGACTGGAGATAAGGAAGAAATTCTTACCAGTGAGGGTGGGGAGACCCTGGGACAGGTTGCCCAGGGAGGCTGTGGAGGTGTTCAGGGCCAGGCTGGATGAGGCTTTGAGCAGCCTGGGCTGGTGGGAGGTGTCCCTGCCCATGGCAGTTGGGGTGGATGGAACTGGATGATCTTTGAGGTCCCTTCCAACCCAACCCAACCCATTCTAGGATTCTGTGAATCTTGGAAATGAACAAACCTGAAGCTTTGCCTTAGCTCCTCTCAGTCTCTGAGTCCCTCCCTCCCCCCCTGCCCTCTCCTGCAGTACGAGTGGCGATGGCTCTGTGCTTCTAGGCACAGTTTGGAACTGGCTTCAGGCATCTTCATTTGCAAGTTTAATTCAGGGCTGTTCCATGCAGTTATCTCTCAAATTAATTTTTGGGCTCCTCTACCCTTTGAACAGCTTTCTAGGCACGAGGGATAATAGGCAGGGGGGGGTGGTGAGAGAGGCACTTCTGGAGCAGATAATTAAATAACTCTTGAAACACTTGAAAAGAGGAAAGGCAGAAGCTGCTCTCTGGCACATGTGGTTTTCTCTGCACCAATCACTGACTCTTCTTTTTGTTTTTTTCTTTCTTCTTTTCCCCTCCTTCTAGGCCATTGAACAAAAAATCAAAGGTAAGTTACTTGACTTTCTATGCCTGGTGTTATTTCTGTGGGTGGAAGTCTGGGGAAGCAAAAGGGGCTCACCTGAAAGCTCACCTCAACATCAAAAAGCTGGGCTCCTGGAAAACTTCAGCTGCACTTTCTGAGGCCACAAAAGGCCAGGAGAGGAATGGAGCAGGGTTTGTTTCAGGGCTTGGAGTCTCCTGCTCTTCCCTTTTCCCATTCTCAATGACTTGAGCAGCACCAGGCACATCCAGAGCACCCTGAGTTCTTTTCCTTACTTGCCCTTTTTTTCCTTCCCTATTTCAGCTTTATCTGGGCAATGCCCAAACACCCCAAAGTGTGCCCATGTGGAGATCCCACAGTGGGGCTGTTGGAAGCTTCATTTCCACAGGGGCCCAAGTGCAGCTGGGCTTGGGAGCTCTTGATGGGCAATTGCTGTGCCCAGTTTTAGCTACCTAGTGCCCGTGGAGGCTCCATCCTGCTCCACCAAGGAAGTGCCTGAGAGCACAGCACAGTGTCTGAAAGCTGTGATGGGGATGCCCAGTGGCAGACTGGGAATGCTGCAGTCATTTTGAGTAGTTGTGGAGTGGAGATCTCCTCCATTCCCACCAGCTTCTGCAAAGGATGCTTTTGGCTTTCTCCTTTCACTCTCCCTGCTCCTAACCTGTTAGTTGGGATGTGGATCATAATTGCCTGAGTGATCCCATGGAGTGCTGCTGAATGCCTGTCTTCTGGGGACATGGGCTTTCATTGGGTACTTTCTGGAGCAGTGGTGAAAACAGAAGCCTTGGGAGCCCTGTGTGGCAGAGCTGCAATTACTGCTGGAAAATCAGAAAGTGTTTGAAGTGCTGCTCTGGCATGAAGGTAATGAGAGGGTTGAGGGCATCCTGTGCTTGAGAAGAGGCAAGGGAACAAAGGGTGACCATCACAGACATGTGTTTGAAGCAGCATCCTGGTTTGCATGTGGTTGAAATGGAGGAGGCAGGTTCTCCACATCACAAGTGGGCTGCTTCTGCTGCCAGGGCCTGCAGCACCAATTACAGCTGCCAGAGACACCTTCAGCTCTCATTGATTTCAGTGCAGTGGGGACTGCAGAGAGAGCACTTCACTGGAGGATGAGCAGGGTTTGTGTCTGCCACTGCTCTGCAGAGGGAAGAGGGCAGCCTGGGTTCTGTGTCTGGGGGAGTTCTGCTGCTGCTATTCTGGTTGTGGGGTGTTGATGGCTGGAGGTGCAGGGAGCTGCTGCAGTGTGGTGGCTGCTGCCATCCCCATCGCTGCTGCCAGGCCTGGACACTCACATTCCATCTGTGCAGCCACCATGTGGCTTTCACTGGGCTGCCTTTAGCTCCTGGCACCTCCAGCCTGGCTCTGGGCAATGAAATCAGTTGGGATTTCCATGGCTGTCTCTAGGCACAGGGCTGAGTAAGAAAGTAAGTTGCTGGGGGGGAGTTGCTATCGTTAATAAATAGGTTTGGGTTGAATGCTCCTTTGTCATGGAATTGCATTTAGAGGTACAGGTGAGGTGGTGGTTGGAGTCACAGAGTCATAGAGTGCTTTGGCCTTGGAAGGAGCCTCAAAGATCAGCCAGTTCCAAACCCTTGCCATAGGCAGGGACACCTCCCCCTGGACCAGGTTGCTCAAGGCCTCATCCAGCCTGGCTTTGACCACCTCCAGGCATGGAGCCTCTCTGTAACTTCTCTGGACAGCCTGTTCCAGTGTTTCACCACCCTCATGGGGAAGCATTTTTTCCCATGTCTGACCTAAACAGAGCTTCTTCCAGCTTGAAGTCATTGCCCTGGTCCTGCCACTACGAGCCCTTGTCAAAAGTACCTCCCCAGCTCTCCTGGAGCCCCTCTAGGTGCTGGAAGACTGCTCTAAAGCTTCCCAGCCTGTCCTCTTAGCAGAGGTGTTTTCTTCTGTATTCTCCTGCCCTAAGGCTTCCAAGCTAATATCCCCCCCTGAATGTGCAGGTGCTTGGGGTTCTTCTGAAGCAATCAAACACATCTGAGAAGCTAGAGAGGCAGGAAGGTGGGAGAAGGCTTCATCCATTTGGAATGAACATTTGACCTGTGTACTTAGAGCAGCCTGGCACCCCCGTGGCACAGCAGGGACAGGCCTGCAAGAGCCAAACCAGCCTGGGGAGAGCAAGGCAGCCATGCTCAGTAGCACCTGGTGGTCATCTCCCCATGGAGAGAAAATGCCTGCCTGTGCTAGGACTCAGAAGATCTTTGGGGTCCTTCTCTTCATTATTTTCACTCTCTGCTGACAGGCCTGCTCTTTGACTGTCAGATTCCAGCTTTAATGTCCCACCACTGCTAATGGCACATTGCAGGAAGGGGAGCAGGGGCCTGGAGCTGTCACAAGAAGCAGAGGCTGGCAGGCCCGAAGCAGAGCGGCAGGGTCAGAGCCAGGACTCCCTGCAGCAGCTCCAGTAGGAGCAGAATTCCTTGCTCAGGTTGCACAGAGCTCTGCCATGGGTTCACCAGGGCTGCCTGCTTGTGTTCAGGATGTGAATGAATGTTTCATTAGCTTCCAAGTTTCCATCACGGTGCTGTCTTCAATAATTGATTCTGTGCACGGGCTGGAGGTAAAACACAGGAGTGTAGAATCTCTGAATTATTCAGAATCAGCTTCCTTCCTTCAGAAAGGCAGCTGGTTAAGTGGTGGAGGGAGCTGGTGCCTCGGGTCTGAGCTGATGCCTCGGGTCTGAGCCTAGTTTGGATGGTTCCAAGGATCAGTGCTGGGCCCCATGCTCATTAATATCTTCATTGATGATCTGGAGGAGGGCATTGAGTCCATCATCAGGAAATTGGCAGATGACACCAAGCTGGGGGCAGGTGTTGGTCTGTTAGAGGGCAGAGAGGCTCTGCAGAGGGACCTTGCCAGGCTGGGCAGATGGGCAGAGTCCCAGGGTGTGAGATTGAACACATCTAAGTGCCAGGTTCTGCACATTGGCCACAGCAACCCCATGCAGAGCTACAGGCTGGGGACAGAGTGGCTGGAGAGCAGCCAGGCAGAAAGGGACCTGGGGGTACTGGTTGATAGTAGGCTGAACATGAGCCAGCAGTGTGCCCAGGCAGTCAAGAAGGCCAATGGCATCCTGGCCTGTGTCAGGAACAGTGTGGCCAGCAGGAGCAGGGAGGTCATTGTGCCCCTGTGCTCAGCACTGGTTAGGCCACACCTTGAGTCCTGTGTCCAGCTCTGGGCCACCCAGTTTAGGAAAGATGTTGAGGTGCTGGAAGGTGTCCAGAGAAGGGCAACAAAGCTGGGGAGGGGTCTGGAGCACAGCCCTGTGAGGAGAGGCTGAGGGAGCTGGGGTTGCTTAGCCTGGAGAAGAGGAGGCTCAGGGGAGACCTTCTTGCTGTCTACAACTCCCTGAAGGGAGGTTGTAGCCAGGTGGGGGTTGGTCTCTTCTCCCAGGCAAGCAGCACCAGAACAAGAGGACACAGTCTCAGGCTGTGCCAGGGGAGGTTTAGGCTGGATTTTAGGAAGAAATTCTTCATAGAGAGATTGGCCATTGGAATGTGCTGCCCAGGGAGGTGGTGGAGTCACCATCACTGGAGGTGTTTAGGAGGAGACTTGATGGGGTGCTTGGTGCCATGGTTTAGTTGATTAGATGGTGCTGGGTTCTAGGTTGGACTCAGTGATCTTGAAAGTCTCTTCCAACCTGGTCTGGTCTGTTCTATTCCTCTTCTATTCCTATTCTATTCTATTCTGTAATAATGCAGTGCTGGTTTTGGCTAAGGCAGAAGTTGCTTCTGGAGCAGCTAGCAGTGTGCATGTGAAAACTACACAACTGCCTTCCAGGGAAGTTATTGCTGATATTTTATTATTTTTTCCCCCTCTGTTCAGGACTAGGAATAAAAGTAGATAAAAGTAAATTGAAAAGTCAGTGGAAGTCACAAAGCTGATGGCAGAATGAGCACTGCTGGTCCAGGCAGCGCCTGAGTGCTGTAGGACGGCGATGCACAGTGCCTGCCTGCCATTCCTGTGGGCTTCAGGTACTCTAAACCTCCCTGCTTTTGTCCAGCTGGTTTTATTGCCAAAGGGAAGAGGAAGTTGCCAGGGCTTGGAGATGAGCATACCCTTGAGTAGCTAAGTGGAAGGCTTCTGTGTGCAGCAAGCAGCCAGCAGCACAAACTCGTGCATCCACAAGTGCCCTCCCAGAGCTCTTCTTGTACAGCGGTGTTTGGGAGCAAAGTAAGCATCACTTGTTTGTGGAGAACACTGGGGAATTGTCAGTGGTTGTGGTATGGCAAAAGAGGTATTTTTGCTGTGTTTCATGTCAGTGCTGTCAAAGCCCAACCAACCCTTCCATTTGCCCTGACCTTCCCCTCGAGCAGGATGCTGCAAACCACTCTGTGGCCACCAGAAGCCAAGCGCTGAGGAAGAGGCTCTCCAGGAGGAATGTTGGGGGTTTGGTTGTGCACACTGCAGCAGTCCTGGTGTGCTTCTGCAGGGTGGGATTGCACTAGGAGGTGAAATAGCTTTCTGCAGGCTTGACTCTCTGCACACAGCTCCCCTAACACTAAGCAGGAGCGCTGATGGGGTTGGTTGTTCTGAGGGTGTCTGTGGAACAGAGCAAGCTGGAGCTGAGGGCAGCTCTGAGCCCCCCAGCTCTGCCTTGGTGGAAGCAGAAGGCACTGCTTTTATTGCAGGAGAGAATCATCTTGGACTCCCTCACTGCAATGGAAAGTGCTTTAAAAATAGCTGGGTGTGGAACTGAAATCCTTGACTCACATTTCCCACCTTGGAAACTTGGTTTTCTTCTCGGCGGAGCAGAGCCGCCTGAGCGCACCGAGGCTGGCCCTGCCTGCTCCGCTTCGGGGGCTTTCCTAACTCTGCCTTTCCTGCCTGGAAAAACTCTTCTGCGAGCTTGAAAGCCTGGGAAGCAAAGAGCAGAAGGAGCGGGAGGGCAGCGGCTGGGGCGGGGAGCGCCGTCGGGGAGCTCACCTTGGCGCGGCTCAGCAGGGGTTAACGCCTTGGCAAACAGCGAGAGATTTTCCAGAGCCGCTCTCCCGGCTTCCAGCTGCGGCCATTTTTCCAGCACGAAAATTCTAGCACCACATCTTCCCTGGGGCAGCTCGAAAAGCAGGCGGGCAGGCAGGCAGCCTGCCTCCCTGCGCCCTGCAGCATTCCAGCACTGGCAACTCTTTGGGGCACGGCGTGCAGGGAGAGAGAGAGAGACTGAGCCGGAGAGAGAGACTGAGCCAGAGGGAGAGAGGCTTTGCAGAGAGCCCTTTGGAAGAGCTCAGCTCCAGCAGCGAGAAGAAACCTTTCAGTGACAGCTTGGGTGCTGCTCTTTGTGTGGTTTAGGAGGCGATTTGAGCTTTGCCCGCGGGGGTTTTGAGCGAGCCAGGAAGTGTTTTCCAGCTGCATTAAAAGTTCCTGGAGCAGCTGCTGCCTTTTTTTTCCCCCTCCCCTTTCTTTTTCTCTTTCTTTTTCTCTTTCTCTCTTTCTTTCTCTTTTTCTTTTTCTCTTTTTTTTTTTTTTTCCCTTTTTCTTTTTTTTTTTTTCCTTTCCTTGGCTGAGTCCTGGGCCCCCTGCCCCAGGAGGAGCTGGCAGGCGGCTCCTGAGCCGTAAAATGACACCATGCTGCTCCTCCATTTTCTCATGCAATCCGCAGAGTGGGGAAGCAACACGAGTTGGAAGCGCCTGGCTCTGGAATCTCTAGCCCTCTAACTTCAGCCACCCCCCCTTGCTCTGTGGGTTTGCAGCAGGTTTGTTCTTTTCTGGGGAAAAAACACCCCACCCCCCAAAAAAAAGCCCCAACTCTTGTCCTGGTTTTAATCCTCCTGGCTGGAAACTTGCTGGGACCGGCGGAGGAAGTGAGCTGCCAGGGGCTTGCATGGCTGCTGGTGTTGTGTTTGCTGCCTGTAAATGACAGCTCGGTGCTGTGCAAGGGGCAGACTTCTCTGGAGCCACTTGTCTGGGAGAAAATGTGGCAGAGCATGTGGAAGGGCTGTGGGAATAGGGATGTGTTAGTTAAGGCTCTGGAGGAGCTGTCGGGCCAGCAAATGCTGGGCGGGAGGAGCGGTGCAGCTCTGTGGTGCCTGAGGGGGAAGCACAGGCGAGGGCATTCTGTTGGCACTTTGCTAATTGCAGCTTGCAGGCGAGCAGAGGAATGGAAATTCTGCAGATTTCCTGGAATCCCTGTGTTTTCTGGTCCATTTCTGTTTTGCTTGCTGGTGAAAGAGCTCCCATTTGCTAAGGAAGGGAGAAGCAGGACGTGGGGAATAACGTTCTCTTAACCTGCAGCCTTGTGTGTGTCGTAGCCTAGGGGCTGCCTGGGCAGAAAGCAGCTGCTGTCTTGCACTCTGGTGTGGTCTGAAGTCGTTGATTCCCTGCAATCCCTGTGCAGCCTTTTCTCATGCCTACTTTGCCCTAGCTCAGCTTCAGTTAGGAGGGGAAATCTGGATGTTGCTGTGTTGCAGAGCTGCCCTCAGTGTGCTGCCGTGGCTCTGGATGTCCTGTGGGATGGCACAGAGAGAGGATTTCAGCTGAGAGGGGAGTTGTGAGTGGAGGAGAGCTGGGTCTCTTCCAGTGCCCATGCTGGGGGGGTGGGGGTGTGCTGGGTTGACAGGGGCTGCTTTCCACTTCAGCTGACAGCACATAAAACCCTTTAAATGCAGTGTGCAAGGTTGAGGGGTGTCTGTGTCCAAGTGGTGTCGTTCCTGACTGCTTTGGTGGCTTGGTAGTGTCACGCTGGCTGCAGAAAGGGGCTGGCTTCTGCATGTGACTGTCAGCACCCCTCAGGTGTGGGCTGAACTCTGGATTTGTGCATGTGGCAGAGCTGCAGCAGAAGGCATGGACAGAGCAGAAAGTGAAGCTTTGGGCAATAGTGACACAGCTAGGGTATGCAAAGAATTCCTCTGGTTTTGATTTCAGAGCCTGCTGCGGTGCCTAGGCCACAGCAGGGTGCTGAGTGCTCCTGCATTCACTTGGTGGCCAGTTCTGAGCTGCTTGCTGAAGCAGCCCCCCAAAGGCTAAGTCATTGCCAGTTCTTCTCATGCCTCTGAAACCAGGAGAAGCTGAAAGATGATGAGTGGAAGGGGGTTTGTGTAGGGCTTCTTCGTGGTTGTGAGCCTGGGGGTTTGATTGGGATTTGTTGTGGTGTTACATGCGCCAAAACATTGTGCAGGGGATCCCTGTCTGTTCACGCAGGGAACCCGAGCTGCTGGCAGCTGAGGGGGTGGTGGTGAGTTTTATCAACCTGCCAGTTTCTCTCACAGCTTTTTGAACACCTTCTCTTCCCCCTGCTCCCTCCATTAAATTGATGGATGGCTTGGCCATGCCTCTCCTCAGCTCTGGCCTTCTCCACTCAGCTGTGAAATGGAGAGCGCTGGGTCACTGCTGGCGGGGCAGGGGAGTCAGCTGGGAGCACCTGAAGCTGGGGCTGTTTAGTCTGAGAGAGACTTGATCAGTGTCTATAAATAGCTGAGGGGTGGGTGTCAGGATGGAGGTGCCAGGCTCCTTTCAGTGGTGCCCAGTGATAGGGCAAGGAGCAGGGGGTACAAGCTGAAACCCAGGAGGTTCCTCCTCAGCACGAGGAGAAAATTCTTTGCTGTGAGGGTGCAGAGCCCTGGAGCAGGCTGCCCAGAGAGGTTGTGGAGTCTTCTTCTCTGGAGACTTTCAAGACCTTCTCTTGAATAGCCTGAACACAAATACTCCATTCCAGCCCAGCTCAGATGGTGACCCCTGGGTGACATTTTATTCCATGCTTGTGCCTTTTGAAATAGGGAATGGGATGTTAGAGCAGAAGTAGGAAGACATTCTAGTCCTGAGTGACAGTGCTCCAAAAGGGACTCCTCAAGCAAAGCCCTCAGGAGTTTGTTTATATTTTTTTATGCTGCATTCAGGTCAATCTGTTCCTGCAAGGGAATGCTAAGCTGGTCTTTAAGCAAATGTGGAGAGCTGCAAAAGGCCCAGAAAGTGCCATTTTCAGTCAGGTGGGAACCACATCCCTGCTGCTGGCACGCCAGGAGGTGGTGAAATGGGGCACAGCAGGGGAATGGTCTGAGGGTGCTGCTCCAAAGCCTCCAGGTGGGGGTGGTGAGATGCTGCCAACCAGCAGAACTACTCTTGAAAGTTAAAACAGCCCTGGAGCACCTGAACTGTAGCCCCAGCTGTGCCTGGGAGCCACCACCCCAGCGGTGCAGGGCAAGAGCTTTACTGCTCCTGCCTGCCTCGCTGGCCCTCTGCCCCAGCACATAGGCTCAGGCCTCTCCCATCACTGTGGAGCAGGCTGGTGGAGCTGTGTCCTGAGCTTTCCTCTGAGGATCTCAATGGAAAACAAACGTGGGGATGACTTTGACCTGGGTCACTTTGTCCCCCTGGCTGTAGAGGCCCAGAAGGGTGGTGTTACTGGGGAGGGAGTGACCTGCAGCTAGGAGGAACCTCTCTGTTTGCCACCAGAGGAGTAGTATTACCAAGCTGTGCCCTTGCTGTGGGCAGTGGGAGTGCCACACAGCTTCTACTGTTTTCCTTCAGGAACTTCCCCAGCTGCCAGTTTGGTTTTGTGAAGCTCAGAGCACCTAGGTGGGTCAGTGCTGCGGGAGGGCAGCGCCTTGGGCAGGTCACAGGACGTGTGGACATGCTTTGTGTGGGTCTGTCATCCAGGAAAGCTGGAAAGTATCAATCATGTAAGAGGCTGGAGGTGCAGCTCTCCTGTCAGGGTGGTGGTGGGGAGTGGCAGGAGCACCAGGAAGCACACATCCAGTAGCTCCCAGTATTCCTTGCCACCTGCTGAGCCCAGTTACCTGCACCTGAGCACCTCCATTCCTTGCACCTTCACTTCTGCCTGGGGGGGAGGTGTTCAGCTGAGCATGTTGTGGTTTTCCCTTTATTCAGCATCTGATTCTGGGGGGGGGGATGGCTCACAGCTGACCCCTGCCAATGCCATGACCTTCACCTTGCCCTGCAGAGGCTGAGCTGCCAGAGCTGAGGGGTGCTGTAGGGCTGTGCTTGGCACTGGACCAGTGCTGGCAGCATCCTGCCAAGCTGTGCACAGGGCTCCCTGTGCTGCTGACTCTTCTGCTGGCAGCAGACTGGCTTGAGGGTGGGGTGTGTGTGGGGTCCTGCATCTCTCTCTGCAGGCTGGGGGCTTCACAGAGCTTTCTGTAGGGCCTCTTCACCTCCCTTTCTTTTGGGGCAAGAGCAGAACACATCTCTCTAGGTAATACTTCAGTTTCCCACTGCAGTGAGGTTATGGGCTGTAGCACCTCAGTGTTTGGTGAGGGTTTAAATGCTGCAGGAGCCTGGCAGAGGGGCTGTTTGCCTGAGAAAGCTGCTCAGAGCTTGTTAGCAGGAGCAGCCTTTAGCTGGGGTATCCTAGGAGTGCCAGCAAGGTGCTTCTGCTGAAGCTGGGGGCTTAGGGGAGAATTCACAGATTGAGAGGGTTGGTTGGGTTGGAAGAGACCTCAAAGACCATCCAGTTCCAGCCCCTCTGTAATGGGAAGGGACACTTCCCACTAGACACCAGCTTGTTCAAGGCCTCATCCAACCTGGCCTTGAACACCTCCAGAGAGGAGGCATCAACAGCCTCCCTGGGCAACCTGTTCCAGTGTCTCCCCACCCTCACTATCAAGAATTTCTTCCTAATCTCCCCTTCTCAAGCTTCTATCCCTTCCCTCTCATCCTGTCACTCCTAGCCCTTGTGAAAAATCCCTCCCCAGCTCTCCTGCAGCCTCTTCAGGTACTGGGAGGCTGCTCTGAGGTCTCCCTGGAGCCTTTTTTTCTGCAGGCTGAACAGCCCCAATTCTCTGAGCCTGTGCCCATAGCAGAGGTGCTCCAGCCCTTGTGGCCTCCTCTGGACCCACTCCAGCAGTTCCCTGTCCCTCTAGCGGAGCTTTGGATGGGGAATGGGTTAGAACCCGCAGCAGGACAGCTTCTGGCCTTGCATGACCCAGATGTGCCTGCGGAGCTTTGCCTTAGCCCTGGAGTTCTGAATGCTGGAGTTGCTGTTCTCCTTCCAGTGTCTGAAGGGGGCCTACAAGGAGGCTGGGGAGGGACTTCTCAGGATCTCAGGTAGAGATAGGACTAGGGGAATGGGATGAAGCTGGAAGTGGGGAGATTCAGGCTGGAGGAAGTTCTTCACCATGAGAGTGGTGAAGGCCTGGAATGGGCTGTCCAGGGAGGTGGTTGGGGCGCCGTCCCTGGAGGTGTTTAAGCCCAGGCTGGATGAGGCTCTGGCCAGCCTGATCTAGTGTGGGGTGTCCCTGCCCATGGCAGGGGGGTTGGAACTAGCTGATCCTTGTGGTCCCTTCCAACCCTGTCTGATACTGTGATACTATGAATAACTTTGTCCAACTGTTTCTTTTTCCTGGGGGTGGGGGCAGTGCCAGAACAAACCAAGACAAGCTCAAGCCAGCCTCAGCCCCTCGCCTCTGCCGGCACTTCCCCAGTAACCAGCAGCAACAATAATGCCAAGCGGGCCCCAGCCAGCAGCCAGCAGCAGCCCTCGCCTCGGTACCCTCCTCGGGAAGTGCCGCCTCGATTCCGCCACCAGGAGCAGAAACAGCTGCTGAAGAGAGGGCAGCAGCTGCCAGGCATCGCTGCAAACCTGGGAGCCGCTCCGAAGGCACTGGGCGGCCAGGCAGGAGGCGGCGCCGGCGCCAGTCAGCAGCCGGCGGCCAACGGAGAAGCGCCCAACAGCAGCAAAAAGCAGCCAGGTGAGAGGGGGCAGCGCTGCTGGCCCGGGGGGAGGGGGTCTTGGAGCTGCCAGTGTGGAAACTGCGAGCTGGAGCGTGGGGAGAGGCTCTCCTCAGCTGGATGGGGAGCTGGAGCGTGGGGAGAGGCTCTCCTCAGCTGGATGGGGAGCTGGAGCGTGGGGAGAGGCTCTCCTCAGCTTGGTGGGCAGCTGGAGCGTGGGGAGAGGCTCTCCTCAGCTGGATGGGGAGCTGGAGTGTGGGGAGAGGCTCTCCTCAGCTGGATGGGGAGCTGGAGCGTGGGGAGAGGCTCTCCTCAGCTTGGTGGGGAGCTGGAGCGTGGGGAGAGGCTCTCCTCAGCTTGGTGGGCAGCTGGAGCGTGGGGAGAGGCTCTCCTCAGCTTGGTGGGGAGCTGGAGCGTGGGGAGAGGCTCTCCTCAGCTGGATGGGGAGCTGGAGCGTGGGGAGAGGCTCTCCTCAGCTGGATGGGGAGCTGGAGCGTGGGGAGAGGCTCTCCTCAGCTTGGTGGGGAGCTGGGGTGTGGTGAGAGGCTCTCCTCAGCTGGATGGGGAGCTGGAGCGTGGGGAGGGGCTCTCCTCAGCTGGATGGGGAGCTGGAGCGTGGGGAGAGGCTCTCCTCAGCTTGGTGGGGAGCTGGAGCGTGGGGAGAGGCTCTCCTCAGCTGGATGGGGAGCTGGAGCGTGGGGAGAGGCTCTCCTCAGCTGGATGGGGAGCTGGAGCGTGGGGAGAGGCTCTCCTCAGCTTGGTGGGGAGCTGGAGCGTGGGGAGAGGCTCTCCTCAGCTTGGTGGGGAGCTGGAGCGTGGGGAGAGGCTCTCCTCAGCTGGATGGGGAGCTGGAGCGTGGGGAGAGGCTCTCCTCAGCTGGATGGGGAGCTGGAGCGTGGGGAGAGGCTCTCCTCAGCTTGGTGGGGAGCTGGAGCGTGGGGAGAGGCTCTCCTCAGCTTGGTGGGGAGCTGGAGCGTGGGGAGAGGCTCTCCTCAGCTTGGTGGGGAGCTGGAGCGTGGGGAGAGGCTCTCCTCAGCTGGATGGGGAGCTGGAGCGTGGGGAGAGGCTCTCCTCAGCTTGGTGGGGAGCTGGAGCGTGGGGAGAGGCTCTCCTCAGCTTGGTGGGGAGCTGGAGCGTGGGGAGAGGCTCTCCTCAGCTGGATGGGGAGCTGGAGCGTGGGGAGGGGCTCTCCTCAGCTTGGTGGGGAGCTGGAGCGTGGGGAGAGGCTCTCCTCAGCTTGGTGGGGAGCTGGGGTGTGGTGAGAGGCTCTCCTGTGTCCTTAGCTTGATGGTCAGCATTGCAGGGCGGTTTGGGCCGTCGCTGTGTGAGGTCCGTGCCGACACGTAAGACCTGGCAGCTGCTCCTTGTTGCAGCACTCTAGAGTAGGCCTGGCTGGCTGGGTACAGGTGGTGAAGCCAACACAGAACCATAGACTGAGTTTGGTTGGAAGGGACCTTAAAGATCATCCAGTTCCACCCCTCTTGGAATGGGCCAGGACGCCTCCTGTTAGAGCAGGTTGCTTGAGGCCTCATCCAGCCTGGCCTTGAGCACTTCCAGGCTTTTCTGGGCAACCTGTTCCAGTGCCTCACCACCCCCATGGGGAGGAATTTCTTCCTACTGGCTGATCTAAATCAAACTTCTTGCAGTTTGTAGGCACTCTGGAGCCAGGGTACTGCATGGACAGCAGCTGGCTTGAGCTGGTTCCCAGCACATGTGGTTCGTGCCAGCTGCTGTCCATGCAGTCTCCAGGCCTTCAGAGATGACCACTGCTGTCTTCTCAGTTTCAAGTCTTGATCCAAATGATCAGTCCAAGCACAGTCATGGTGTGAACCATCTTCTCTGCACCCAGTTTTGATGCACAGGTCTCCCAGGGAAGGGGCTCACCTCCCCAGGGTGTTCTGAGCAGCACCTCAAGACTTTGGTAGGGTTTTTAGTTCCTACCTAGAGACACAGCCAGGGTGCAGCTTGTTTAGAACATCAGGATTGCTCTTTGTTGTTGGGTCAGAGCTGTCCTTTGTTCATCTACCTGAAGCTTAGTTGTCTTCACAGAATGGATCCACCTTTCCCTTTATTCCTGTTTGAATGTAGTTGGCCTTTATTCTTCTGGCCTGCTGTGCATTCTCTTCAGACAGCCTTCCAGGAGCAGCAGCTCTATCTGTTCCAAGGGGTTGCTGTGAGTGCCCCAGCATGCAGTGCTGCTCATCTGGGGGGGAAGAAGGGCAGGCTGTGTTGGGCTGGGGCAAAAAAACCCCACACATGGTGGTTTGGACACACACTTGCCTAGTTTCTGGTGTGCACATAGCAGTAATGAGTGAAGCTGTTCCCACAGGCAGTTTCTTCTGGAGCTTTGCTGAGTGTTCCTCCAAAGGATTGGTTTATCCACTACAAAGGATGAGGCTCCAAACCCCTTCACCTCAAAAGAGATTCCTGGGAAACAGCCTGAATCTTTCAGGTTGTAGTTGCTGAGCTGCCCTGCTTGCTGGATCCTGGAGCTGCAGTGTTTGAAGTGAAGTCAGCAGAGCAGTGGAAACACTGCAGCCACGTGGCTCTCCAGGAACGTTTCTGATGCTGCTCTCCAGTGTTTATTTTTGTAATGCACTGGCAGGACTCTCCATTCCAAGAAGGAGTTTTGAAGTAGTTCAGTTGGGTTTTACTGTGTCATCTTGTTCTTGTCCTGTGGACAACAGGATGCCCAGGAGCCAGCAATGTGCCCTTGTGGCCAAGGCGGCCAGTGGCAGCCTGGGGGGGATTAGAAGGGCTGTGGTAAGTCTAGAGAGGTTCTTCTCTGCCTCTACTCTGTCCTGGTGAGGCCACATCTGGAATACTGTGTCCAACTCTGGGCCCCTCAGGTTGAGAAGGACCTCAGGGAACTGCTTGAGAGAGTCCAACACAGAACCACAGATGATGCTGAAGGCATCTCCCATGTGGGGACAGGCTGAGGGAGCTGGGGCTCTTTATCTTGGAGCAGAGGAGCCTGAGGGGTGCCCTCATTCACGGTTATAAAGAGGTGCAGAGCAGTGTTGGGAGGATGGAGCCAAGCTCTGCTCAGTGATGTGCAGTGACAGGACAAGGGGTTTACTCCAGGAAGTGTCTTGTGCCTTGAGCATCTAGTGGAGATGTCCTGCTACTGCCCTTCACCTGATGGCACAGGTGAGCAGAGGTTGGAGGTGGTGGTGGTGGCACTCCAGCTGCAGGTTGTGTTTTCTGGATAGTATTAGTAGTTTGATCATGGAGTCGAGGGGATGGGGCCAGGCTCTTCTCAGTGGTGCCTAATGGCAGGACAAGGGGCAGTGGGCACAAACTGGAGCCCAGGAGCTTCCACCTGATCAGCAGGAGAAACTTGTTTGGTGTGAGGGTGCTGGAGCCCTGGAGCAGGCTGCCCAGAGAGGTTGTGGAGTCTTCTTGCCTGGAGACATTCTGGATATGTTCCTGTGTGGCCTGCCCTGGGTGATCCTGCTCTGGCAAGGGGGTGGTGGACTGGATGATCTCTGGATGTCCTTTCCAACCCCTATCACTCTGTGATAGTCACCTTTCAGATACTCTCTTGTTTCCAAGATGAAGCTTTCCCCAGTCTGTATCCTCTGCTGGTCAAACTGTGCTACCAACTAGGGGCTGAAATCTACTCATTTAACAAGTCTCTGTGACCTGTTAAACCTCCCAGAAGACTTCTGGGTTACACCAGCCTTCATTTCACTGCTCTTGTGACCACCAGCCCAGTATTTCCTCAGCTGGGTCCCATCTGCATTGCATCCTGCCCAGTTTTGCCTGGCTGTGCTGGTGTGGCTGGGAGATCCAGCGGGTCCCTGTGTGCTGCAGCCACCAGGCTGGACTGGGAGTTGAGGCAGCTGCTTTACTGGGAGTAGTTCTGTGGGTTAAAAAGTACCTGAGTTAGTTGAATAATATCATGGGTCCAGTTCTGGTGTCCCCAGCATAAGAGCTGTTGGACAAGTCCAGAGGAGGCCACAAGGATGATCCAAGGGCCTCTGCTGTGAGGATAGGCTGAGGGAGCTGGGGCTGTTCAGCTTGTAGAAGAGAAGGCTCCAGGGGGACCTTAGGGCTGCCTTCCAGTACATGAAGGGAACCTGCAGGAAGGCTGCAGAGGAGCCAGGTTCCCTTTTCATGAGGGTGTCCAGAGACAAGACAAGGGGGAATGGTTTGAAGCTGAGGGAGAGCAGAGTTAGACTGGATCTGAGCAAGAAGCTCTTCAGTACAAGGGTGGTGGGGCTCAGAACAGGTTGCCCAGGGAGGTTGTGGCTGCCTCCTCCCTGGGGTTGTTCAAGGCCAGGTTGGATGAAGCCTTGGGCAGCTGAGTCCAGCTGTGAGGTATCCCTGCCCATGACAGGGAGGTTGGAGTAGGTGATCTCTGAGGTCCCTTCCAACTGAGCCATTCTAGGATGGCAAAGCAGGGAGTGGTTTGGGGCTGTTCTCAAGGTGCCAGCTCACTGCAGTGACTCTCCTGTGACTTTCTTGCTCTCTGTTTTTTTTAGGCATGCCTCCCATTCGGGACTTGGTGAGCCACTCCCCTAACCAGTCAGGTCAGCTATTCCCATCTCACCCTTGGTTTGCTCTCCCTGTCTGTAGCAGTTCACTTCTTGCACACCACTGTGTCTGAGTTTGAACTGATTTGGTTTGCTCTTTGGCTTCTGTTTTTCACTGGCATGTGCTGTGTGAGTGCCTGACCTTCATTGTGCCATCACATCCTCCACTTGGCTTCACATTTTGGGTGTTCTTCAGTCACCTCACAACTCAGCCCATAGCAGATGGTTTGGGCTGTGACACCTCAGCTTTAAAGGACTAAGTGTCTTTAATTCTGATTTCACCTGGGTGCCTCCATGTCCCCTCGGTGTGGTACTGAAGGGATCTGTGCTGTGCACCAGGGACACCTCACAGCATTGTGCAGGATGTTCTGGACCTTTCTGTGGTGAATGTGGAGGTGATGCTGGGGGAGGGTAGCAGGGAGGTGGAGGCCTGCAGCTGTGTGTGGTGCTTGCTGGATTTGATTGTCAAGAGCATTTGCTGGTGAACATTTTGGAGTGGATGTGCTGCCTGAGGGCCTGGGGACAGGCTGGATGGAATGAAACACTGCAGGTAGCACTGTGGCATGGGTGGTACCGGCCATGGCCCCTTCAGGCTGCTCTGGGAACCTTGCTTAGGAGATCATTTCATCTTGCATCTCTCCTCTTTACCTTGAAGATGGACTGATGTTCAGCCTCCTCTGCACTCCCCTCCCTTCTTTTCACTTGGCTTGAATTTGGCCACTGCAGGGGTGCTTGTTCCAGCACAGGATGGGGCCAGAACCCTTGGTGGGGGAGAGAAGGAAGATGTGCAGGACAGTTCCCTCTGGGAGAGCACCCCTTGTGCTGGGTTAGGCATGAGGGACACCACATCCTTGTCCTGGCACCTTTCCTGTCCTGCCCTTGCAGTTAGGAAGCCGTTGTGGAGGCAGCTACAGCTACTTGTTCTTGGTTTGGAGTGCTTTGGGAAGACAGAGACTTGAAGACCTTTTTCTCTTCCCTAGACAAACCATTCTGTGATGGTAACCAGCAGGTCTCAGCTGTTTGGGTTTGACATTTCATACTCAGGGTGCTTTTGAGCTTGCTCAGTAGAAGCTGCAAAGCTGCTTTACCTGCAGTGCATTTCTTCATGAGGAGCCATGGGATGGTAACTGACAAGGTACTGCCATTCTGGGGGTGCCAGGATGGCCTGGGCCTGGAAAAGGAGACAGAGGGGGCAAGGTTCAGGTATTTCTTAACTTACCCTTCTCAGTCCTGCTGGTTCTATGAGGCTGTGTGCAGACACTTCCAAACAAACCCAACTACCGTAGAAAATCCCTTCAGTTTCTTGCAGGCATCTCCTGTGGGGGTCACTCCTAGCTAGAAGGCATTAAAGTGCTGCATTACAAATTGCTGAGCACAACCTTAACAGCTTACTGGCACTGCAGATTCTCAGCTCTGTGTAAACAAGTTTGATTTTGGTTGGGGTTTTTGGTGCATGTCCAGGATTCGAGCAGCAAAAGTTGAGTTGCAACTTCTGAGTAGTCTGGGGGAGTAAGCTGAGAGTGGGCTGTTCCTGGCTTGTTTTGCTGTGCACCAAATGTTGTCAGCTGGAATTGTTTGGCCTTGAAGGTGTTTTTGTGGTGTCTGCCAGATCAGGAAAGTCAGAGCTAATACCTTGTGTGTGTCTGTGCTCGATGTCAGAAATGGATGGGGTGTGGAGCTTCAGCTGGGGATAGTCCTGAGCAGAGGCTCCCATTTCTGTCCAGCAGGAAGATGTTAGTCAGAGGAGGTTTGTGTGTGAGAGGATGAAGCTCTGAGTGCCTGGGAGTGTGAATCACCACTTGCTGTTTGTGTGTTGGCTCCTCACAAACCCTACATCTCCTCTGAAGCAGAGGCAGAGGATATCCCCCAGTATCAGTTTCTTTTCCTCTCTTCTCTTGTGCAAATTAGGTTTCATTTCCCTTCTGCCCCTGGCCTGGAGTCGTGGCCTCTCTCCCTGTCCCTCTCTCCACACACAGCCCAGGCTGCTGGCCATCTCTGTGCTTTGGGTTTGAAGCTGATCTCCTGTTTCGGGGGTGATGTTTGGGTAACCAACACTTTGGGTTGCTAGGGCAGCATTGATACTGTTGATGCTCTGCTTGGTGAGTGCAGGCACCTCAAGTCTGTCAATTTTGGTTAAATGCCTCCCTAAAATAGCATGAGAGTTGAACTCTTGGGGGTTGTTGGCATTGCTCAGGTACTGCAGGGTTTGTCCTTCTGAAAACATCCAGGAGCAGGTTCTGGGCTATGTTCAGCTGAAGGTGTGACTCCCAGCTCTGGGCCAGGATGCTCTGTGGATCTCTCCTCCAAGCCCATGGAGCTGGCAGGCAGTGTTTCTGCTATTGGGGTCCTGTCTTCACTCCCTGTTGCACTCTTCTGCACCAAGATCCTTGTTTCTCACCTTGTGGTTACCAAGTGAAGCTTAACTGTTTGCTTGGCTTCTCTCAAGCTTCCACCAGCCTGGTCACTGGAGGAACAGGAATAGAATAGAACAGAATAGAATTAACCAGGTTGGAAAAGACCTTTGAGATCATCAAGTCCAACCTGTCATCCAACACCATCTCATCAACTAAACCATGGCACCAAGCACCCCATCAAGTCTCCTCCTAAACACCTCCAGTGATGGGGACTCCACCACCTCCCTGGGCAGCACATTCCAATGGCAAATCTCTCTTTCTCTGAAGAACTTCTTCCTAACGTCTAGCCTAAACCTCCCCTGGCACAGCTTGAGACTGTGTCCTCTTGTTCTGCTGCTGGTTGCCTGGGAGAAGAGACCAACCCCCACCTGGCTACAGCCTCCCTTCAGGGAGTTGGAGAGAGCAAGAAGGTCTGCCCTGAGCCTCCTCTTCTCCAGGCTAAGCAACCCCAGCTCCCTCAGCCTCTCCTCACAGGGCTGTGCTCCAGACCCCTCCCCAGCTTTGTTGCCCTTCTCTGGACACCTTCCAGCACCTCAACATCTTCCCTAAACTGAGGGGCCCAGAACTGGACACAGGATTCAAGGAGCTGTGGGTGATCCCTGCTCTATGTGCTCATGGAGGCAGGGGCTTTGCCAAGATTCTCTTTTACTGTAGGATGAATAATGTTGATATTGATTACAAATGAATTACCAATAGACCAGAACTGGTGTGGTACTCAGCAGTCTGTCCCTGGTAACTTTGGTGTAAGCTTTCTTGCTTTGCTCCTGCCTGTTTGCTCCTAGATCATCAAGGTCATGCATCCCAGACTTGAGCAGCTTATTTATGGAGACAGCAGTGATAGTGCTTGAGTAAATGAAAGGGAAAAGTTCTGGGCTTCTGCAGCAGCAGGACTTCAGGTGGCTCTGGGGGATTTGTGTCGTGTTGCTACTGTCTAGAAGGAGAGAGCTCAGATCCTCTGTACCTCAAGCAGTGTCCTTAATGGGGGTGGCAAGGTGTGTGGTCTGCTGCCACAGAGCAGCTGGCACTCCCAGGTCATTTCAGTGTCCTGCCTATATTTAAGGAGGTCTTGGGTTTTACCTGGGTTTGGTTTGCAATGTGTGTACCCTTTAGCAGATGCTTTGCATGTGCTGATGCAGAGTCTTTGTAAAACCCTCTCTTTCTCTGGCCAAAAACTGTACCTTCAGGGGTGCTCCTTGGTGCTCTCTGTGAGAGTGCAGCTCTGCATGGTGTGGAGTGCTGGAGGTGACGTGTGGCAGTGTGCTGAGCAGCTGGACCTTTCTCTGGCACCTTCTGTGCCTGCAGCATCAGAAGAAGCAAAACCGTTCCTGGCTTAGTATCTTTATGCTTCCCCCTCCCCACCCCCAGCTTCTGCTCAGTGCAGTAATAATGCCAAGTTTGTAATAATGCCCTTGGACTTTTCCTTCTTCCCTTTAGATCTGAACCACAGTGGTCTAGGATCCCATTATGAAAATTCTCACTGGGGACCAGTCTCTTCGAACAGTGACTCCAGCACAAACTGGGATAAAGTTATTGTAGACGGCTCTGACAAAGAAGCATGGCCATCAATCACTGGCAGTGACCCAGAGCTGACATCAGAATGTATGGACACTGACTCTGCCTCTAGCTCTGGGTCAGAGAGGAACCTGGTGATCATGGCTTCAGGGAGCGCAGGTGGTGACGGCGAAGGCATTCGGAACGGCGTCGGACACGGTTCTCAGAACAAGTTTGTGGTTGGTAGCAACAGCAATAATGTGGGCAATGGAAGTATCAATGGGCCCTGGGGCTTGTCCCATGGAACCATAATAAGCACATGTCAAGTTTCTGTGGATGCTCCTGACAGCAAATCTGAAAGTAGCAACAATAGAATGAATGCTTGGGGCACCATAAACTCTTCATCAAATGGAGGGTTAAATCCAAGCACTTTGAATTCAAATGGCAACCATGGTGCCTGGCCTGTAGTGGAGAACAATGGACATGCCCTGAAAGGGTCTGTAGGGAGTGGTAATCCTGGCACAAGTATTCAGTGCAGTACCATAGGTCAGATCTCTACCAGTCAGAGTATTAGCTCCAAGGTGGGTGGCTCAGCCCATGGTTCCTGGGGAAGCCTTCAGGAAAGCTGCGATGCTGAAGTCAATGGTACAAGGAAGGTTTCATTCAGTGGGCAACCTCAAAACCTTAACACTGAAATGAATGGACCAAATAACACTAACTTTATGACCTCTAGTTTACCAAACTCTGCTGGTTCAGTGCAGATGAACGAGCTGCCCAGTAACGCAGGGCACGGGGCCTGGCGCTTGAGCACAATGAACCACCCTCAGATCCAGGCCTCCCCGCTTCCAAACGGCACTTCCATGGCTCACCTGAGCAACGGGGAGGCCAAGACTGGCGGCTCTTACGGTACTTCCTGGGGTGCCTATGGTTCTAGTTACTCTGGAGACAAATGTCCAGGCCCCAACAGCCAAGCTAATGGTGACACTGTGAATGCAACTCTAATGCAGCCGGGCGGCAGCGGGCCTGGCAGCACTAACTTTCAGCTCAACGGGAGTAAAGCAGGAGGGGTGTGGGAGGCAGGGCCAGGCGGCTCCCAGAACGTGCCCTGGGGAAGTGGAAACGGCGGAGGCGCCGGCGGGAGTCGAAGAGGGTGGGGAGGCCCTGCCCAGGCCGGCGGCGGCGCCGTTGCCAACGGGGAGTGGAGCAAAGCGCCCAGCGGTCAGCACTCCGGCGAGAGCGCCGGCGGCAGGAAGTTTACAAACGGCTGGAAGCCTGCTGAGGAGGACGAGCTCGGCGGCCAGGGCCCCGCCGCCCCTCAGCTGCCGGAGCAGGGCAGCGCCTGGGCCAAGGCCGGCGCAGGGGACGGCGAGGGCGGTTCAGAGAGCACTGGATGCCACGAGGAGAGAGGCGGCGCGGAGGGGCAGAGCCGCGAGAGGAGGAAGGTCGACCAGCACGCGCTGCTCCAAAGCATAGTGACCAGAACTGACCTAGACCCACGTGTCCTCTCCAACTCGGGCTGGGGACAGACTCCGATCAAACAGAACACTGCCTGGGACACCGAGACGTCACCGAGGGGGGAGCGAAAAACTGACAATGGGACAGAGGCCTGGGGAGGCTCTGTGACACAGACTTCCAGCTCAGGGGGATGTGTGGATAGACCTAGCCCTAATAATAATGATACCTCATCTGTGTCAGGGTGGGGAGAGCCAAAGGCTGCCACAAGGTGGGGAGACTCCAAAGGGTCAAACAGCCAAGGGGGGTGGGATGAAGATTCTGCTGCTACAGTAATGGTCAAGAGCAATCAATCGTGGGGAAGTGGCAAAGAGGAAAAGTCATCTTGGAATGACTCCCAGAAGCTCAAACAGGGATGGGTAGATGGGCAGAAGGCCAGCCAGGGTTGGGCAGTTTCTGCCGGCGATAGCTGGGGTGAGAATTCGAGAAGCAACCATTGGGGTGAGTCGAAGAAATCCAGTTCGGGAGGTAGTGACAGTGACAGATCAGTGTCTGGTTGGAACGAGCCAGGTAAATCGAGTTCTGCTCCCTGGGGAGGGAATAACACAAACCCAAACAGCTCTGCAGCGTGGGATGAGCCCGCAAAGCCTAACCAGAGCCAGGGCTGGGGAGAGCCTCCTAAAGCCAACCAGCCTCAAGTCTGGGGGGATTCATCAAAGCAAATCAACTCTCCAGAATGGAACAAACAAGATGCTGGCTCTTGGGGGGCCCCCTCTGCCACGACCAAAGCCCCGGGGTCGGGCTGGCTGGGCGGGCCGATGCCGGCAGCAGCGAAGGAGGAGGAACCCACGGGCTGGGAGGAGCCGTCCCCGGAGTCCATCCGCCGCAAGATGGAAATTGATGATGGAACTTCTGCTTGGGGTGACCCGAGCAAATACAACTACAAAAATGTGAATATGTGGAATAAAAATGTCCCAAACAGTAGCAGCAGTTCAGACCAGCAAGCACAGGTACATCAGCAGCTACTGTCTTCAAGTGCCATGTCTAGCAAGGAGAGCGGTTCGGGTTCTGGTAAGGCTTGGTTTTATGCACCTCTGCTTTCTCTTCTTTGTTCTTGCTTCAGTGGAGAGGATTGTAGCTGCAGGGTGGCGAGGGGAGAGTGCCAGTGAAGTGCTGTTTATATTTCTCAGCAGCAGCAATAGTGCTCATAGCCATTTTTATCCCAAGTGGAAGTGCTGTTGTCGTTTGAACAGCTCCAGTAATAACAACTGGACAGCTCTGCTGGAGCTCCGGGCTGTGGGGAGAGGGGAGGGCCTCAAATAGAACCTGAGGAGCAAAAGTGGGGTTTTTCATTTGATTCTAAACCAGTTAAAGCTTCATGTTGCTCTCTAAATGAGAGAGAATGAAGGGGGGGGTGGTTGTAGGTGGGTTCTAGATCAGCCTTTCTGCTCTTGCAGTTGTGGGAGCAGTGAATGGCGAGCCTGCAGCTGAGCCTGCGTGGTGGCCTCGAGGAGCTTTGTGCTCTCTTTTCCACATGTGAAGGGGAGCAGCTTAAATATAATGAGCAGCTCTTAGGAACTTAATACCTTAGACATTTCTCTTACCAAAATGCCAGCCCTTCCATGTGCCATTTGGATTCTTGTAATTACTTTTGCTACTGGAAGGGCTCCCAGCTGTCATAGTTCACACAGCAGATCAGTGTCCATTCCTGTGCCCTTTGGTGTGTGTTGGGATGTAGAAAAGGCAAAGCACCTGAGTCTCTCTAGACAGCTTGTTGGAATCCTGTTTGAAAACATGCCAGTAACTCATGCTGCTTTCAAAAGGTTGGGGAGAGCCTTCTACGCCAGCCACCACTGTAGATAATGGAACTTCAGCGTGGGGGAAACCCATGGATACTGGTACTAGCTGGGGAGAGCCCATCAGCGATGCAGCAGGCACCTCTGGCTGGGGAAATGCTTCTCTTGGTCAACAGGCTTCAAATAAACCTGGTGAGTGCTTCCTGCATCATCTTTGACTAAGTGAGGATGGGGAAGTGAGGATCTTGACGTGATTGAGGGCTTTTTGTCTTAAACATGAAGCCAACTTCGTGTTAAGGGCAGTTGGTTGCTACTGGAGTGTTAATGTGCTGGGTTTTTTTTCCCCCTGCCCAGGGCCTAAATCTATGCAAGATAGTTGGTGTGGAGATGATATGCCATTGGCAGGCAATCGTCAGACCAGCTGGGAGGAAGAGGAGGATGTGGAGATTGGAATGTGGAACAGCAGTTCTTCACAAGAAGCAAACCCATCTTTGAACTGGCCACCATACATGAAAAAAATGCCCACAAAGGTAATCACAGAGACACAAAATGGGTTGGGTTGGATGGGACCTCAAGGATCATATCCAGTTCCAGCCCTCTGCCATGGGCAGGGACACCTCCCACTAGTCCAGGCTGCTCAAGGCCCCATCCAGCCTGGCCTTGAAGGCTTCCAGGCTTGGACCCCTCCCCACTTCTCTGGATGACCTGTTCCAATGTCTGACCACCCTTGTGGGGAAGAGTTTCTCCCTAATGTCTGACCTAACTGGAGCTTCTTCCAGTTTAAAGCTATCCCCCCTCATCCTGTCACTCCAGGCCTGTGTCAAAAATCCTCCCCAGCTCTCCTGTAGCCCCCTTCAGGCACTAGAAGGCTGCTCTGAGGTCTCCCCGGAGCCTTCTCTTCTCCAGGCTGAAAGACCCCAACTCACTCAGCTTGTTCTCATAGCAGAGGTGCTCCAGCCTCTTACTATCTTTGTGGGCACTCTCTGGATCTGTTCCAACAGTTCTATGTCCTCCTTGTGTTGGGGTGAAGGCTGAGTGAAGCCTTCTGCACCACTGTCATTTCTGGAAGCTAGGTCAGAGCGGATTGCTGCACTCAGTGAAGCTCCACCAGTCTTTAGCCTTCATCCACAGCCCTTTGTGGTGTGATGGAAGCAGCAGGTAGTGAACATCTGAGTCTCACAGGAATCTCTTTCTGTTTTGAAGGGAATGATGAAAGGTGGAAACAAGCATGATGAAGCATGGATCAATCCATTCCTTAAGCAATTCACCAATCTCAGTTTCTCAGTAAGTATTTGCCTTGGCCTCAGCCTTCACTGCCTCCACCCAGTGCTGCTTTCCATGCAGAGCCTGAAAGGCTTCATTGCCTAGAGGTCACTCTCACTGTCCCTATACTTGTCTCTTTACCCTCTGTCACCCATCCATCCCTTTTATTTGCATCCTCATTACAAAAAGCCTCAGTTATTGATCAAAAGTGAGGTTGTAGACACTGTCCAGGAGCTCATGGAATATTTGAATGGTTTGGGTTGGAAGGGACCTTAAAGACCATCCAGTTCCAGCCCCTGCCATGGGCAGGGACATCTCCCCTAGAGCAGGTTGCTCAAGGCCTCATCTAACCTGGCCTTGAACATCTCCAGGGAGGAGGCATCCACAGCCTCCCTGGGCAGCCTGTCCCAGTGTTCATCCAGCAGCCTGGTGGTTTACCTAACACTTCATAGGGATTCTGGTGGATCCCTGTTTGCAGCTGGGAAGCAACTAAAGGGAGAAAATGTTTTCAAATAGCATCTGGTTAGTTTCAAGAACTTGCTTTATTTTCCCTTGCAGGTTTGCACTGAAATAGGGTGTAGGAATCTTTGTTTAAGCTTACATTATTGCTAAATACTTGTCATTCATTCTATTACTGCAGAGAGAATCACCAGAAGAAACCATACAGAGCAATAAGATGGACATGTCTGGAGGTAAGGAGAGGAGAACCTAACTGGGGGGTTATTGGTTTCCTTTCCAGTCTCTCTTTTAGTTTATACACTTCATGTTGCCTTCAACAAACCATATATCATGTCTGTAGATCTGCCTATAAATGGTTAAACAATTCCCCTAAAAACCAGGAGTGGTAAAAAAGGAATAGAGTGGAAAAAAAAACCCAACTGTGGCTGTGAGCTGCTGCACAGCTGCATCACCTGGCTGCTGCAGTCACATCATCTGTAGGTCAAGCTGAGCTGAGCTGCATTAACCTGACCAGAAAGGAGGTCTTCAGGCTGTGGTGGGTTTGTTTCATGTAGTATAAACATCTCAGTTACCTTCTGGACACCTGCCCAAAAGAGCACCAGAAATGTGCCCAATGCCACACTCACTGCTCATGGCTCAGCCTGGGAAACACATTTTTGGTTCCAAGAGCTCGGTTAATACTGAACAGTTGTGTTAGAGGTGTGTAAACCTGGGTGCAAAATGATCTGTGAGCAGATTTGGGTCGGTTTGGGTCCCCTGACTGTCAGGATTCCTCTAGCAAATCAAACCCAGTAGAATTCTTTTGTAGATTAATAACAATATCTCCTGATAACAGACTACCGAGTTCAAAGGAATGGTAGCATTGGAGTTTTTCTTATAGGTGCACTCTTTATTCCAGTTTAAAATTGGGTGTTTGCACTCTATTCCAGTTTAAAAGTGAGGCTGGAAAAGATCTCAAAGATCAGAAAGTCCAACCTTTATCTCAGCACTGCCAGGTCACCACCAAACCATGGCCCTCAGCACCATGCCTCCACAGCTCCAGGGATGGGGACTCCACCAGTGCCCTGGGCAGCCTGGGGCCAGGCCCTGACAACCCTTTTGGGGGAGAAATTTTTCCCAATATCCAGCCTAAACCTCAGGACTGAGAGGAGATCTCATCAATGTGTATAAATACCTGAGGAGTGGGTGTCAAGTGGTGGGGGTCAAACTCTTTTTGGTGGTGCACACTAATAAGACAAGAAGCAACAGGTTCAAGCTTGAACATAGGTGGTTTCACTTCAACATGAGGAGAAACTTCTTCACAGTGAGGGTGACAGAGCCCTGGAACAGGCTGCCCAGAGAGGCTGTAGAGTGTCCTCTGGAGACTTTCAAACCCCACCTGGATGCATTCCTGTGTGGACTACCCTGAGTGATCCTGCTTTGAAAGGTTGGGTTGGACCCAATGATCTCTTGAGGTCCCTTCCAACCTCTAATGTGCTGTGATACTGTAAAGCCCTCCTGGGGCAACTTGAGGCCATTTCCTCTCATCCTGTTGCCTGTTATGTGGGAGAAGAGCCCAGCCCCACCGCAGCCATCAATTGGCGGTGTCCACTCTCCCTTCCCGGTGGAGCCCAGAGAGCTCAAAGCTAAAGGGATGGGCTTTAGTATCAGGCTTGAGAGCAGGAGCAGTTCAACTCTTGCTGAGCAGAGCCTGGCAGAGGCAGTAAGGCCTGGCTGTGGCCCACCCCTGCTGTCCCCCCCAGGGTTACTGCAGGAGAAGCGGCTGGAGCTGGAGAAGCACGGGCTGGGCGCTGGAGATTACAACCGCGCGGTGGGGAAGGGCCCCGGCTCGCGCCCGCAGGTTCCCAAAGAGTCTTCCATGGAGCGCGGTCCTTACTTCGATAAGGTCAGTGTGGCTCTCGCTGCTGGGCACCTGTGGGCATGCAGGGGCGATGCAGTTAGGCAGCTGCGTGCTCCTGGGCTGCCTGCCTGGAGTGCAGAGGGCGGTGTTGGGTGGGGGTGTCGGTCAGTCCCTCGGGCAGCTCTGTTCTCCGATAGATAGCCACTAAACACTTGGGGTAGCCCCTTCGCGGTGCCGACGACTAACCTGATCTCTTTTGTTTTCTGCCTATCTCCTGCTGGTGCTGGACTGTCCTGTGACTCTTCCCTTCTGCTCCTGGCAATGGTTTCTCCCTTCTGCTTGCTTGCTGGCTGGCTCTTGCGCATCGGTTTGTGTGGCCGAGCAGGATGGCATTGTAGCAGACGAGTCCCAAAACTTGCAGTTTATGTCCAATCAAAACCTGAAGCTTCCCCCTTCAAATAATGCACTACCTAACCAAGCCCTGGGCTCCCTAGCAGGGCTGGGTATGCAAAACTTGAATTCTGTTAGACAGGTAAGGCTGGGGGCACATCCTTGGTGTGATACTGACAGCATTCGATGCCTGTTGGTGTCACATCCCAGTCCCTGTGGGGTTGAGGCCTGGTTCGTTCAGATGTGTTGGGGTGGGAAGAGCAGCAGCAGAGGTCTCTTGTCACTGACTGTCCATCTTTTCCCTAGAATGGCAATCCCAGTATGTTTGGTGTTGGTAATATAGCAGCACAGCCCAGGAGCATGCAGCAGCCTCCAGCACAACCTCTTAATTCATCTCAGCCTAATCCACGTGCTCAAGTGCCTCCTCCATTACTGTCCCCTCAGGTAATCGAGTCCAGCAGACCTTCTGTGTGTGAGCCACCAGAATACTGCCTCAGGGAGTGGGGCTTGCTTTGGTGGTGCTGGTGGTTGTTTAAGTCTTTGAAGCCATGCTTGGTGTGGTGAGGATTTCAGAAACTGGGCAGCTGTTGACCAGATGTTCAAGCACCCCACATCTAGTATGAACATTTGAACATCAGAAGTTCCATCTAAACATGAGGAGGAACTTCTTCAGTTTAAGGGTGATGGAGCCCTGGGGCGGGCTGCCCAGAGAGGCGGTGGTGGAGTCCCCCTCTCTGGAGGCATTCCAGACCCACCTGGATGTGTTTCTGTGTGACCTTCTCAAGGTGACCCTGCTTTGGCAGGTTGGTGGGGGGGGGGTTGGGCTGGATGACCTCCAGCAGTCCCTTCCAACCCCCCCTCCATTCTGTGAGGACTAGCTGCAGGTTGCTGTTGGTCACTCCTCCTCTGGCCCCGTTTTGCAGGTTCCAGTTTCATTACTGAAGTATGCACCAAACAACGGTGGCCTGAGCCCACTTTTTGGCCCACAACAGGTAGCCATGTTGAATCAACTGTCCCAGTTAAACCAGCTTTCTCAGATCTCCCAGTTACAGGTAAGCTAACAAAAGCCTCCTCGCCCTCTGCTGGGTTTGAAAGTCTTGAGTAGAGACTTGCGGCAGCCGTAGCTGTTCCTCCAACACCCACCCCCACACACTGTCTCCTAGCGGTTGTTGGCTCAGCAGCAAAAAGCCCAGAGTCGAAGCATGCCTTCTGGTGGTCGTCAGCAGCAGGAGCAGCAGGTAAGGAACCACCTCTCTTCATTCACCTCCTCCTGGGCTGCATTTCTGTTCACCCGTTGTGTTAAAAGGGTCCCGGGGCGGCTGGGGGGGTTGACCGCCTTTGAAGGGGTGACTCAGCCTGAGGCTGGCCCTGTGCTGTGCAGAAGTGCACGGAGCCCAGAGCTGTGTTTTGTGACCTTCTGGAGAGGTGGAGAGGCTGCTTTTGGTGCCTGTTGATGGTGGGACTGCTCTCTTCTCTTTTCCAAGGGTCGATCTCTTAGTATGCAGCAACAGATGATGCAACAGTCCCGTCAGCTTGATCCAAACCTGTTAATGAAGCAGCAGACTCCACCCTCCCAACAGCAGTCACTCCATCAGCCCTCCATGAAATCCTTCCTTGAGAATGTCCTGCCCCACGCTACTCCTGAGCTGCAGAAAGGCTCTTCGCCAATCAATGCGTTCAGCAGCTTCCCTATAGGTAGGTTCTCCGTCCTCACAGCCTGCTGTGGCACAGCCTTGCTCTCCCTGGGGCCTGTCTCTGGGAAACACGCAGCTGGAGAGTCCTGTTTAGCACCTGGGGGGTTGGTGGCAGTGGTGGTTCCTTGTGGGGTGACCTGGTTACCTTTGTTGACCAAAGAATGTTTTTCACAAGGGCTTCTTTCACTGTTGAGGAGGGGAGGTTGAGAGTGGAGATCAGGAAGAAATTCTTGAGAGTGAGGCTGGGGAGACACTGGGACAGGTTGCCCAGGGAGGTCATGGATGCTCCCTTCCCTGGAGGTGTTCAAGGCCAGGTTGGATGAGGCCTTGAGCAACCTGGGCTGGTGGGAGGTGTCCCTGCCCATGGCAAGGGGCTGGAGCTTAGATGGTCATTTGAGATCCTTCCTAACCCCAAGCAGTCTGTGATTCTATGAATCCTTCTGTTTCCTTTTTGTCCTCTGGGTCCCAAGGGTGATCCAAAGTCCTTCTGCAGTTTGTATTTCCTAGAGCTGAAGGACTTTTAGAAGCAGAGTGCAGTGCTGTGGCCTCATTTCATTAGACTGTCAGATCCTTGTCAGTGACTCTCCAGTCACACAGGCAGAACAGACCCTGCATTTCCCCTCTGGTGGTGTCCAGGAGAGGAAGCTTTTAGCTCTGCCTTTTGAAAGGTTGCTTCTCTCATTCAGGCCAAAAGTCTGCACATTTCTGAACACAAACATCTCCTCTCTCTTTCTCCCTACCTTTCCAGGCTTCTGTCCAATATCTACTTCAGAAATTCCAGGCTTGTATATTTTCTCCTTACTTTAGGTCCCTTTTTAATGCTGTCCTGTACTTAGTACAGCCATGCACCATTTGCCTCCTGTTCCTTATTCTACTCCTCTTTGGTTTGCTTTTCTCCTACATTGATCTGATCCTTTCTGCTGGGCTGACTCCCTTTGCACTCTCATTACCCTTTGTAGGAAGGTTTCTTTAACACAGGCTGCTGCTGCCTTCCCCCTGCTTAGGGAGGATGCTGTGGAGCCAGTGGGTGGCTGCAGGCCCTGCTGCTGTACTGTGTGTGGCACCGTGCAATTCTGCTTCTGGCCACTTCCCTGCAGGCTGCTGCTTAACATTTGCTGCTGCTGCTGACTGGCATCAAGATCTAGCTCCTGCTTTCATTCAGAGGGCAAGGCAGAAAACTGGAGTTTGTTTGGCTGTTGGAGACTCTGTGTTAGGACTGAAGGAAGGGATATTTGTCACCAAACTTCCTGATGAGCACTTGCAGCCTGCCCACCCTGGGTTCCCATGTGTTGCATTTCTGCAGTTGCACTGTTGTGTACCACTGTTCAGTAGCTGCTTTCTCACCTTAATCATTGCCACGTTTCAGGAACCTGCAGTTTGTGTAGGGTTGCTTTGAGGTCCCTCAGGAACCTGCTGCAGTGTGCCTCAGGCTTCTTCGGGATCCCTCTGGAGTAGTGCTGTAGTGATCTGAGGAAGTGGAGCCACACTCAGACCACAGATAAGAGCTTAAGGGTAGAAACAGGAGATTTCTGGAGCTTCTTCACCCTTGAGTGAAACACAGAGTCCAGAGGAGTGTTGGTAGCATCCTCCAAGTGCAGAGTGTAGTAGCCTAGGAGTGAGGAGGAGCTGAACTTCCCCAGTTGTCTTCTGCAAGGTCTCAGAGCTATGTTGTTCTGTCCACATTCTAACAGTAGTGCCAGGAGACCTAGCAACAGAGGCAGGAGGTCCTGTTGACGTGCTGGGGAGCTGAGCCTGTGGAGAGTCTGTGGGTGTGTGTTCCTCAGAAGCAGAGATTGGGGGTGGGTGGAGGCCGCCAGCCAGCCAGTCCTGCAGCCACATCCCTAACTCCTGTATAGAGTTCAGTGTTTCTCATCATAATAACAGCCTTCTTCCACCAAACAGTGAGCAGGGGAAAACCTTCCACAGCTGGCTGTGAAACATCCCTCCTGGGAGGGCTTTCAATGACAGATTCTGCCCAGGGACTGATGTTCAGCCCCCAGTCCACAGGCTTCAAATGTGGAGCCCTGGACAGAGGCCTGTGCCTGCCAGGGGGCTAGCATTAACCTGGTCAGCTGGCTGTGCCCATCCACTAGCTTGTCATCTTCCTCACTTTGCTTCAGATCTCTGACCTGTGCAGGCTTCTTCAGAGGCAAGGTTGCTGTTGTGCTCAGGTGATGGCTGTGACAGCAACAGAGTGCCAAAGAGAGAGGTGTCAGAAGCTGCACTGGGCTGACTTACCCTGTTTCCTGTGGCAGCTCTTGGTAGTTGTTGTATTTCTCAAAGCTCAGCTGTCCTATCCCTGGGCACTTCCTCTGAGGCTTCTCCAGGGGCTGCTTTCCTGGCATCAACCTTTGCTGGTGCCTTTATGGCAGCTGCTGCAGCTGTGGACTCAGGAGCACAGCTCAGCACTCATTTGCAGTGCTGCTAAAGGTGTTCCTGGTAGATCTGAGAAGTCCCCTGGGTGGCCCTGGCCCTACATTGAAATCTTGGAGTGGTTTGGTGTCAGAAATGGAGTAAGTGGATCTGGAGGGCTGGGAATGTAACCAGCTCTGTTGTGAATGAAGGGCTCTTACAGACCTGGGAGGAGAGCAGGTGTGCCGAAGTCCAACGTGTGGGCACGTTGTGCCAAGGGCAGAGTAGCTGATCCTCACAGGTACTTGGGTTGGCATCATGTAGATTCTCTGGCAGATAAACTTGCTGGAGTACAACAGCTTAGAAAGGCCAGGGCAAGTTGGGTTGGTTTCCTCTTAGTGAGGCTTTTCTCCAGGGTGAGCAGGCTGAGCAGAGGAGGAGCAGCAGCGTGGCTTGTGCAGTTCACACCACGGGCTGCTGCAGCTGTGCTGGTGTGGTCCAGCAGCTGGAGGAGCAGGACTGAGGTGGTGTCTGTAGATAGTGACCAGGGTTGGGTACAGACATCCTCCTGCTGAGGAAAGTGTCTGCTGTAGGTGAGCACAGCTCCAAGGCCAGAGCCCCTGCTTTGCACAGATGGGCTCAGCTGTGCTGCTGGCACATCTTCAGCTGCTGGCATGTCCTTCAACCTCCTCAATGGCTTCTTCCTCTGACACCTTTGTGTGAAGACATCATCTGAGAGCTCTGAGTGCTTTGCATTGCTTAGCTTAGCAGCTCTCTGTAGCAAGCTGACTGTGTTTAGTGCTAGAACCTTTCTCCAGAGCAGGCTTGGATGCATGAGGCCACCCCAGCAATCTGCTCTGCGCTGTTTGGGAGGACAGCAGCGGTGGCAGTGCTGGGGGTCTGTGTTTGTGAAGCTGTGTCTCTTTCCAGGAATGAACTCAAACTTGAATGTAAACCTGGACATGAGCAGTATTAAAGAGCCACAGTCTAGACTGAGGAAATGGACTACAGTGGACAGCATCTCTGTGAACACCTCGTTAGAGCAAAACTCCAGCAAACATGGTAAGCTCAAGCTGTCCTCAAGAGGATTGGACACTGCACAGCAGATTGGGATACTGCTGAGGGTATTGGGGTTGTTCAGACTGCAGAAAAGGGGGCTGAGGGGAGACCTGGCTCTCTGCACCCCCCTGAAAGAAGGCCATAGCCAGGTGGGGGTCAGGCTCTTCTCCCAAGGAACAAGTGATGGGACAAGAGGAAATGGCCTCAGGGTGCCCCAGGGGAGATTTAAGTTGGACATGAGGAGCAATTTCTTTCCCTTGAGCAGTTTCAAGGCCTGGCCCAGGCTGCCCAGGGCAGTGGTGGAGTCCCCATCCCTGGAGGAGTTTCAAAGCCATGGAGATGTGGTGCTGAGGGCCACAGTTCAGTAGTGACCTGGCCAGTGCTGGAGTAAGTGTTTGACTCAGTGATTTAAAGGTCTCTTCCAAGCCAACCATTGTGTGATGACACATCAGGTGTTCACCCTTTGTGTAGAACACAGGTTTGCTGTCCTCCAGGTCTGTAGTTGTAGCTGGGGTTGTTGTCTTGTCTGTGACAAGCTTGCTGCTTGTCTCCTGCAGCAGCCCAAAGCTGGCTTGAAGCTTACAGCAGTGATCTGATGAAGAGATGTAAGAGAACTGTGAGAGACAATTGCTGTCTTGAAGGGTGGCTGCTGCCCCTTCTTTCACCTTAGTCTGGTTTGGAATGCTTCATACATGTGTAAACCAAGAGCTTTGCATTTCCTAGCTTGCTTTCCCCCCACCCTGCTGGTTTCTGGTGGTCTAAGGGGAGTTATCTCTGTGTCCATGTGTTCTGGTCCTGCCTGCTAGCCTTAGTTGCAGGTTTTGGTCGTGAATGTGAGGAGTTGAATTGGGAACATGGGGAGAGGGCCCAGAGCAGTAGCACTGCTGTGCTTCATTGGAGAGGAGGTAGGTTTGAGTGCTCCATGTTTCCTGGCAGCAGTCAGGACTCAGATGACATTTCAGCTGTTTCAGTTGCTTGAAATCTCATCCAGTTAAAATCTGAGTCTGTAGCACAAAGGTTCTGTGTCTAAAGATAGTCCCAGAGTGTCTCTGGGCTCCTGTTTCTGTCCACTCTTCAGATGGTTTGGGTATTTTTAGCTTTGCCAGCTGGTTTACTCTTGGCTTGTGCCTTGAGCATCTAGTGGAGATGTCCTGCTACTGCACTTCTGAGCTTCACCTGGTGGCACAGATGAGCAGAGGTTGGAGGTGGTGGTGGCACTCCAGCTGCAGGCTGTGTTTTCTGGATGGTATTAATGGAGTCGAGGGGATGGGGCCAGGCTCTTCTCTGCTGTGCCTGGCAACAGGACAAGGGGCAGTGGGCACAAACTGGAACCCAGGAGGTTCCACCTGACCAGCAGGAGACAATTCTTTGGTGTGAAGACTCTGGAGCCCAGGAGCAGGCTGGCCAGAGGGGCTGTGGAGTCTCCTTTGGAGACTTTCAAAACCCATCTGGATGTGTTCCTGGGTGGTCCTGCTCGGGGGGGCGGGGAGGGTGTTGGATTTGATCTCCATAGGTCCCTTCCATCCCCCACCATGCTGTGATTCTCTGCTGCTCTGGCTGGGCCTGGGTTCCTGTAGCTGCAAGAGGCTTGCCTGTGTGAAACACCTGATGCTCCTGGCTGTTGTTTCGTTTCCCCAGGTGCTATTTCAAGCGGTTTCAGGCTGGAAGAGTCTCCGTTTGTCCCCTATGACTTCATGAACAGCAGTAACTCACCAGCCAGTCCTCCTGGATCGATTGGGGATGGCTGGCCCCGTGCCAAATCGCCTAATGGCTCTAGCAGTGTTAATTGGCCACCAGGTGGGTGACACCCAGCTCTGCCCTCCGGCTGCCTGGGCGCCGCGTGGGGAGGGACCTGGAAATGGCCTGCAGAGAAGCAAGAAGGGAGGGTTAGAGCAGGGCAGCAATGAGGGGAGGCTGAGAGAACTGGGGCTTTTTAGGCTGGAGAAGAGCAGCTTGAGGCAGAGAGCTCATCAGTGCTTCAAGGGTGGGTGTCAGGAGGATGGGACCAGGCTTTTTGTTCAGTGGTGCCCAGTGAGAGGACAAGGGGCAGGGGGTGCAAAGTGGAACATCAGAAGTTCCATCTAAAAATGAGGAGGAACTTCTGTAGTTTAAGGGTGATGGAGCCCTGGAACAGGCTTCCCAGAGAGGTGATGGAGTCTCCTTCTCTGGAGACATTCCAACCCCACCTGGATGTGTTCCTATGTGACCTTCTTTAGGTGACTCTGCCTTGGCAGTGGGGCTGGACTCAATGTTACTTCCAGGGGTCCCTTTCAGCCTTCTTCCCCTCCCTTGTGGTGGAGTCACCATCACTGGAGGTGCTTAGGAAGAGACTGGATGGGGTGCTTGGTGCCATGGTTTAGTTGATTAGATGGTGTTGGATGATAGGTTGGAATTGATGATCTTGAAGGTCTCTTCCAACCTTGTCTGCTCTCTTCTGCTCTCTATGACTCTGTGGAAGCTGATAGCAGTAGTGAGAAGTGAGAGAGGTTTTTGTCCTGGTAAGATGGGACCAGAGAAACTAGGAGGGAAGTGGGTAAAGAAGCCAGAGTGTTAACAGTGCTGCAGAGGGCTGGGATCTTCAGGCTTTAGGAGATGTGTTGCTTAGACAGCTGTTTCCTGTTCATGAAAACAAGCAAAATGAGCTGCTTCTCTGAATCTGTTCCTAGAGTTCCGTCCTGGTGAGCCATGGAAAGGTTATCCAAACATCGACCCTGAAACTGACCCTTACGTCACTCCTGGCAGTGTCATAAACAATCTCTCAATTAATACTGTGCGGGAAGTTGACCACCTCAGGGACAGGAACAGTGGTATGTGGGGTGCTGCCTTCTCCAGTTAGTGCTGTGTTTACTTGGAGATGGGTTTGCCTCCCACTCGTCTCCTTGCCCAAACATCTCTCTGCGTCGCGGATTGGCTGCCGCGGAGCTCAGCCCTGGCTCGCTCGACGCAGCACCGCAGCGACGGCAGGGATGCAGCCTGATGTCATCGTGTGCAGGGACAGGCAGAGCCTGGCAGCCACTGCAGCAGATGGAGCTGCCTCTGCTTGCAGCCACTCTAGGGGGCTGCCTGCTCCTGGCTGTGCTTCTCAACAGTGTCTTCGACAGCAGGGATTCTGCCCCTCTGCTGTGCTCTGCTGAGACCCCACCTGCTGTGCTGGGGCCAGCTCCAGAGTCCTCAGCACAGGAAACAGGGACCTGTGGGAGCAGGGCCAGAGGAGGCCACAGCAATGCTGGGAGGGCTGGAAGCTCTCTGCTGTGAGGCCAGGCTGTGAGTTGGGGTTGTTCAGCCTGGAGAAGAGAAGGCTCCAGGAGACAACCTGGTGGCCTTTCAGTGCTGAAAGGGGCTGAGCAGAAAGCTGGGGACAGACTTTTGAGCAAGGCCTGATGTGACAGGACAAGAGAGGATGGTTTGAACTAGAAGAGGGAGATTGAGACTGGAAAGAAGGGAGAATTTTTTTTTACAGTGAGGGTGGTGAGACACTGGCCCAGGTTGCCCAGAGAGGTGGGAGATGCCCCATCCCTGGAGCTATTCCAGATGAGGCTTTTCAGGGCTCTGAGCAGCCTGCTGTAGCTGGGGCTGTCTCTGCTGACTGCAGAGGGTTTGGATTAGGTGACCTTCAAAGGTCCTTTCTCATCCAAACCAGTCTGGGATGGATGCCTTTGAATTCTCCTGCATTTGTGCTGTGAGTGACTGCTGTCTGTGTCCCAGGGTCATCCTCATCTTTGAACACCACGCTGCCTTCAACTAGTGCCTGGTCATCCATTCGTGCCTCCAACTACAATGTTTCCCTCAGCAGTACAGCACAAAGCACTTCAGGTGAGGTCTGCTGCCGTTGCTCAGAGCTGGTGTCTCTTCCCCTGCTTCAGGGGAGCGTTAAATGCACTCTGAGGTCTCTGCTGTCCCTTCCCTGGTGTCAAAGGGGCTGCCCTGAGTTCACTCTGATTTAGCAGCTTTCATTTGTAGCCAGGTGCCAGTTCCAGCAGCACACTGATGGTGGTTGTCTCTCTTTGTCTTTCAGTAGCCAGAAACAGTGATTCCAAATCAACATGGTCTCCTGGATCAGTCACTAACACCTCTCTGGCTCATGAGCTGTGGAAGGTCCCTTTGCCACCTAAAAGCATCACTGCTCCGTCCCGGCCCCCTCCAGGGCTAACAGGCCAGAAGCCACCGTTGTCCACTTGGGATAATTCCCTTCGTTTGGGTGGAGGATGGGGGAATTCTGATGCCAGATACACCCCTGGTAAGATGTCTGCCTGTCTGTGGACAGCCTATGGGCTTGTTGGCAAGCTGGGGAGTGTCCCACAGGTTTGGTTAGACGATCTGTCACTGTCAGCTGGCATCTGGAGCCAGCGCTGGGCTTGCCAAAAGCAAAGGCTGCTCTCTACATCCTGCACTGCACTGCAGCAGATGTCCTCCTGGGTGGGAGAGGGAAGGGACAGGTGTGTGTGCAGTGGCAGCACAGGTGACACTCCGGGCTGCTCTGTCTTTAGTATGAGCCATGCCTCCATGTGTTAGGGGCTGAGGTCTGAACACCGTTCCCTGTTCAGAGCAGCTCACACCAGAATGAGCTCCCTCAGCGGAGCTCAGCTCAGGCAGGCTCCAGACCTGTCCTGAGCTTGCAGAAGAGTCAGAACAAGTCTCTTTGTATTTTGGCTTTGTTATCTGACCAGTGTAGCTACCTCTGGCTGTATTTCCCTCATCAAAACACTTCAGAAGGTAAATGAACAGAGGGGATCCAAGCATGGAGTCCTACAGCATCCCCAAGCAGCCTTGCGATGGCTCTGGGTCTGCAGAGGCCTGGCCCCACCTGGGGTTTCCTTTGCTGTCAGTGTTGCTGTTGGCTGCCATGCAGCTTCTCATGCTCTTACACCCAGTGTGCAGGGTGGCAGGGCATTGACCCCTTCCTTTTCCCTCACTCAGGTTCAAGCTGGGGTGAGAGCAGCTCAGGGAGAATAACAAATTGGCTTGTTCTGAAAAACCTTACACCTCAGGTAAGGCTGCAGGGTGGTGGGTGGGCACGAGGCAGGCTGGCAGAGGGCTCTGGGAGCCCAGCAGCTGCCCTGTGCTGGAGCTGGGGCTTTGCAGGAGCTGTCCTCATGTCCTGCCTTGGTTTCCTCCTCAGATTGATGGCTCAACCCTGCGTACTCTGTGCATGCAGCACGGCCCACTAATAACATTCCACCTTAACCTCCCGCATGGGAATGCTTTGGTCCGTTACAGTTCAAAAGAAGAGGTAGTGAAGGCACAAAAATCTCTGCACATGTGAGTGCTTTCTTCTGTCTCCACCCTGAATGTTACAGACAAGTGTTTGGTGGGGTCTGAAGTGCTGCCCAGGGCTGCCAGGGATTCCAGGTGCCACATCCTTTGTGTTCAGGTTTGGGCCCCTCACTCCAGGAGGGGCTGGGGCAGGTCCAGGGAAGGGCAGTGAAGCTGGGGCAGGGTCTGGAGAACAGGGCTGGGGAGGAGCAGTTGAGGCATCTGGGAGTGTGCATTCTGGAGTAAAGGAGGCTGAGGGAGGACCTCATTGCTCTGTACTACTCCCTGAAGGGAGGCTGCAGCGAGGTGGGGGTTGGTCTCTTCTCCCTAGTCTGAGGTGATAGAAGGAGGGGAAGTGGCCTGCAATTGTGCCAGGGGAGGGTTAGGTTGGACACGAGGAAGAATTTCTTCACTGCAAGAATGGTCAGGGACTGGAACAGGCTGCCCAGCGAGGTGGTGGAGTCCCCATCCCTGGAGGTGTTCAAGAAACCTGTGGCCATAGCACTTGGGGGCATGGTTTAGTGGCCATGGTGGTGTTGGGTTGAAGGTCTGGGCTGGAGGAGGCCTCTGAGCATCCAGTCTGGGAGTTCGGTGATCCTCTCCACGGGGCTTGCGGCAGGGGTCTGCGGCGCCTGCCGGCCTGGAGGGGAGGGCAGGGGCGCTGCCAGTGTCTGAAGTGGCTCTCATCCCCTGCAGGTGTGTTTTAGGGAACACTACCATCCTAGCTGAGTTTGCCAGTGAAGAGGAGATCAGCCGCTTCTTTGCACAAGGCCAGTCCCTGACTCCGTCTCCTGGCTGGCAGTCTCTGGGGTCCAGCCAGAGCCGACTCGGATCCATGGACGGTTCCCACTCGTTCTCAAACCGTAATGATCTAAATCACTGGAATGGTGCTGGGCTGTCGGGAACTAGCAGTGGAGACCTTCATGGCACTTCACTTTGGGGGAGCCCCAACTATTCCACGAGCCTGTGGGGCACCCCGAGCAGCAGTGACACCCGGGGAATCAGCAGCCCGTCCCCCATCAACGCTTTCCTTTCTGTTGACCACCTAGGTGGAGGTGGAGAGTCCATGTAAAAACCTTCCCCCTTCTCCTCTCCCCATCCCCTCCACCCCCTCCCCCCCGACCTCCCTTTGGGTTTTTTTTTCCAGCTGAGAAACTGTGACCTCAAGATGTAACAAAGCAGCACTAATTTGGACTTCTCACCTACAGCCAGGGGGGGTCACCTGTGGAAACAGTTACTTTCTGCACATTTTCCACTTTGTTTTAGCCCAAAACATATCAGTTTGAATACTTGAATCATGCAGGCCAATAGTATAATGTGAAAAGAAAGACAAGAAATGATCTATATTTACACTTCCAGATAGTGCTATCCGTATGACAACGCTTGGAATGAGCTCATTTGTGGCTGTTCATCATGGGTTTGAGTCTTTTGGGGTTTGTTCTTTTTGGGGTGGTGTTTTGGTTTGGTTTCCTTTTCTTTTCCTTCTTGTGTTGGATTCCATTGTAGTTTTCTTTTTTTGAGTTTCTCTTTTGTTTTGGTTTGGGGTTTGGGGCTTTCAGTTTCCTTTCAGGGGGGGTGGTGGTGTCGTTTTCATTTGGGTTTGGCTGACGTCGGAGTTTTCTGAGCTTTGTACCTTTGCACTGAATGATGTCCTCTCTGTCCCAGTTGGCACTCGGGGGGGAGGCAGCAGTTCACGTGTAAATGTTTACTCAAGGATGTCCCTTAACTACAGGCAGTTTTGTGCTCTCTACTATTGCCTTGCTGTATTGCCTACCTTCTCGTGCTGTCCGTGGCGTTGAAAGATCCCAGTCCCCCAGGATGCTGACCCAGCGTTAATGAATGAAAGTATTGCACCAGTTGTTGTTCTTCTTCTTCTTCTTCTTCTCGTTGGGTTTTCCCCTTCCCCCCCCCTCCCCCCCCGGCCCCCTTCCCTTCCCCTCCCCCACTTTGCTTTTATTTTTTTCATGTATTAAAGAAGAAAAAAAAGCAAACAAACAAACAAAAAAAAACCCCAACCCCACCACAACTAAAGAATTTTAGCTCTGCAGTTTAAAAGAAATGATTAAAGGAAAAAAAAAAAAACAAAGAAAGAAAAAAAAACAACAAAGAAACAAAAAAAAAACACAAAAAAAAAAAAAGCAAAAAAACGAAAAAAAAAAAAAACGGACAAAAAAAAAAATACAACACAAAACAAAACTGTGGCCACAGCTGTGACTTTGCAAACCCAGCCTGCAAGCCAGGGAGGGTTCCTGCACTTTCAATAGGCTTTCAATATTATTTTGTTGTTGTTTGTTGTTGTTGTTGTTTGGGTTTTGGGGGTGCCTGTGGTTGGGAACCACCTCCTTGTTTACAGACTATTTTCATTTATTTTTTTTCGGGGGGGGGGTGGGTGGGGGGTGTTGGTTGGGTGGTTTGGGGGCTTTTTTTGTTTTGGAGAATAAAAATAAAGAAGAAAATGTTTAAAAAAAAAAAAAAGAAAAAGAAAAAATGTTTACTCTTCCATCATTTAAAAGATAAATACATTTAAAAGGCAAAAAAAAAAAAAAAGACAAAAAAAAGTGGATGAAGAAAAAGAGGGGAGGGGGAAAGGTTAAAAAAAAATGAGAAAGATGAAAAGAAAGCCACAAAAAAGAAAGGAGGGAAAGAAGAAAAAAGAAAGGAAAAGAAAGAAAAAAGAAAGGAAAGGAAAAAAAAAATAAAAAGAGATAGGAAAGGAAAAAAAATAAAAAGAGAAAGGAAAGGAAAAAAAAAAGGAAAGAAAAAAAAGAAGAAAAAAAGGAAAGAAAAGAAAAATATTTTAAAAGATTTAAGAAAAAGAGAGAAAAGAAAAATATTAAAGATTTTTAAGAAGGAAAGCAAAAGATTTTTAAAAGAAGATTTTAAGCAGAAAAGGAAGAGGGTTTAAAAAGAAATGGAAAAGGGTTTAAAAGGAAAAGGGTTTAAAGAAAAGGAAAAGGGTTTAAGCAGTAGAGGAAAAGGGGTTAAAAGGAAATGGAAAAGGGTTTAAAGAAAAGGAAAAGGGTTTAAGCAGTAGAGGAAAAGGGGTTAAGCAGTAGAGGAAAAGGGTTTAAAAGGAAATGGAAAAGGGTTTAAAAATAAATGGAAAAGGGTTTAAGCAGAAAAGGAAAAGGGTTTAATAGGAAATGGGAAAGGGTTTAAAGAAAAGGGAAAGGGTTTAAAAGGAAATGGAAAAGAATTAGAAATGGAAAAGGGTTTAAGCAGAAAAGGAAAAGGGTTTAATAGGAAATGGGAAAGGGTTTAAAGAAAAGGGAAAGGGTTTAAAAGGAAATGGAAAAGAGTTAGAAATGGAAAAGGGTTTAAGCAGTAGAGGAAAAGGGTTCAAAAGGAAATGGGAAAGGGTTTAAAAAGAAATGGAAAAGGGTTTAAGCAGAAAAGGAAAAGGGTTTAATAGGAAATGGGAAAGGGTTTAAAGAAAAGGGAAGGGGTTGAAAAGGAAAAGGGTTTAAGCAGAAAAGGAAAAGGGTTTAAAGAAAAGGAAAAGGGTTTAAAAGGAAATGGGAAAGGGTTTAAAAGGAAAAGGGTTGAAAAGGAAAAGGAAAAGGGTTGAAAAGGAGAAGGAAAAGGGTTTAAGCAGAAAAGGAAAAGGGTTTAAAAGGAACTAGAAAAAGGTTTAAAAGGAAATAGAAAAGGGTTTAAAGAAAAGGAAAAGGGTTTAAAAAGAAAAGGAAAAGATTTTAAGCAGAAAAGGAAAAGATTTTAAGCAGAAAAGGAAAAGATTTTAAGCAGAAAAGGAAAAGATTTTAAGCAGAAAAGGAAAAGATTTTAAGCAGAAAAGGAAAAGATTTTAAGCAGAAAAGGAAAAGGGTTTAAAAAGAAAGGATTTAAAAATGAAATCATTAGAAAAAAAGGCTTTAAAAAAAAAGGAAAAATTTAAAAATAATTTTAAAAAAATTATTAAAAGTGTTTAAAAAAAAAAAAAAAGATAAAAAGAAAACTATTTTAAAGAAAGATGCTTTTATCTCTGGGAATAATGAACAGTGTTTGGCCATGTCCTTTTGTGTTTTCTAGTCCTGTATCCTAAATCAAAGAGCATGGCTCTCAGGAAAACCAGTTCCCCAGTTCAAAAAAAAAAATCATAGAAAACCGACCAAAAAAAAAAATTTAAAACAAACAAAAATAATTTTAAAAAAAAAATAATCAACTCCTTGTAGTTTCTTATAGGAAAACAACAATAAAAAAGAGAAAGACAGAAAAACTCGACTTTTAGCACTGATCACACTCTGTAAGACTTTTCTCTGCCAAAAAAAAAAAGAAAACGCGTTTTAAAAAAGAGACAAAACAAAACAAAAAAAAACCAAGAGAAGAAATCTGCTTGAAGCTCTGGAGTTTGCCCATTCTGCTTTCTGTCCTTAGTGGTGAGTGGTGGTGGTGGTGGTGGTTTGCTGATGATCTGTAGCTCCCTTGTTCTGCCCGCCTCCCCTCCCCTCTCCTCCCCTCCTTGGCCCCGCAGCGGCTCCGTTCCTCGCTCTCTGTGACTGTGTTGCCGTTAACTCTGTCGTACCTTAAAAGCCCACCCGAACTATGCAGACTGTAACCAACCTCTGGGGCTTGCAGCAGCCTTCGGGTTGGACCCGACTCGGAGCTGGCTCTTGCAGAAGTGTAACGAGTTACATCTCCCTTTTATATATATATTTGGGGGGGGGGGGGAGGGGAGGAGGAGGGGAAAGGAGAAGGGGGGAGGGGGCTGTGTTTTGCCACGCAAAAGGCGCCGGGGGGGGGGTGTTGTTGCTTTCGTTTGGGGGTTGCCTCCCCCCCCCCTCCTCCTCCTCCTCCTCTCTGAAGCTTGGCTGGTCCATGAACTTTTTTGGTTGGTTGTTTTGTTTTCAAGACCAGGCAAGGGTAAAAAAAAAAAAACAAACAACAAAATAATCAAAGGAAAAACAAAAAAAAAAAGAGAAAAAAACTTACAGAAAGACCAAAAAAAAAATAAAGAAAGAAAGAAGAAAAGAAAAGAAAGGAGAAAAATAAACCCCCCACACCCCCCCCCCCACCGAGCTGGACCAGCGCAGCACTCGCCATCATTTCATTGCCTTGATTCTAACTGTTTCCTTGTGTCCCACGATGCAAAAGAAGTCAGTGGCTTTTTAACTGTTTACAAATAGAATGTGATTGTAAAATGTACAGTTTGGGTGTGTTTGGACTATGAAGTTTCGGTTTGGGTTGGGGGGGGGAGGGTGGGGGGGTGTTGGGGAGGGTTTGTTTTGGTTTGGGGTTGGGTTTTTGTTTTGTTTCTTTTTCCCTCCAGATATGAATAAAAGGAAAAAAAAAAAGAAAGAAAAAACTCATGATGTTTTTGGCTGCTCAGCATCTCGCTGTCTGGTTTGGTTCTTGTGGTGGTGGTTGTTCTCATGGGGCTTTTCTTTGTAGGCTCTTTTCTATGTGAAGACCTCCAACCACCCCCCCCCCCCCACCCTCCAGGTGATACAGCAGCTCTGTTAGAATGGCCCCTCAGTTCAAGGAAGATGTGGAGGTGCTGAAAGGGGTCCAGAGAAGGGCAACAAAGCTGGGGAGGGGTCTGGAGCACAGCCCTGGGAGGAGAGGCTGAGGGAGCTGGGGTTGCTTAGCCTGGAGAAGAGGAGGCTCAAGGGAGACCTTCTTGCTGTCTACAACTACCTGAAGGGAAGTTGTAGCCAGGTGGGGGTTGGTCTCTTCTCCCAGGCAACCAGCACCAACAAGAGGACACAGTCTCAAGCTGTGCCAGAGGAGGTTCAGACTGACTGTTGGGAGGAGATTCTACACAGAGAGAGTGATTGCCCATTGGAATGGGTTGCCTGGGGAGGTGGTGGAGTCACCATCCCTGGAGGTGTTTAGGAGGAGACTTGATAGGATGCTTGGTTGCATGGTTTAGTTGATTAGGTGGTGGTGGATGATAGGCTGGACATGATGATCTTGAAGGTCTTTTCCAACCTGGTTTATTCTATTCTAAGAATAGAATAGGAGTGGAGGGGTGTTGGGTGATAGGTTGGACTCGATGATCTCAAAGATCTTTTCCAGTCTACCCTACCCTATCCTATCCACAGCTCTGCTTTATATTCTAGTGGAGAGCTCCTTCCCAGGAGGAGAGGAGAACCTTAAATGTGAAAAAGAAATGCAGCTTTCCTTTTTCCTTTTCTATTTGAGCCCCTTCAGGGACCCCCTTGCCCTCCAGCTGCCCAAACACTGCCCCCCCACCCCCACCCCATTTGTGCCCAGCTAGAGATGCTCGAGAGGACACCTGCAAAGGAGAGCTTTCTGGAAAATAAACTTTAATGCTGACAAGGTCCTGGTGTTCGAATCGATACCTCCTTGACGGGGACCGTGGCGGACGATGCAGCGGCGCTCACCTTGTGCCCGGGGGCTCGGCTCAGTTCAGCTCTGAACTGGCTGCAGGGCAGCAGCCCCTGTGCCTACAGGAGACAGCCAAACAGCTCCCAGCTGCTGGATGTGAGTCCTCAGGTCTGTGGGCTGCCAGCTCCGTGTGTTCCTGGACACCGCTCTGTAAGCGACCAGCTCTGCCCACGCTGTCCCCGGCCAAAGCCTGGCTCCTGTGGGCTGCTCCCAACGTGGTGCTGAAAACCTTGGCAGGGGGCCCTGGGGGCCCTGCCTGGGGCGGAGCTGACATCACACCTGCCTCGATTGTATTGTCCAAGTGTTTTTGAGATCCCTTCACCCAGCTTGGTAGGTGGAAATAAAAGGTGGTTGGTTTGAAAAGCTGAACCTTGTCCTGCCCCTGCTTCCACGCTGTGGCCTTCAGGCCGTCCAGCTCCTCTCCAGGTTGCCCAGCTCCATCCCCTCGCAGTAGGAGTGAGGCCGCCTGGCTTTGTGCTGTGGAGAGAGAGGTTCTGCCTCGTGCCACACGCCTGCTGCCCTCCAGCCAGGCTCTCAGCGCTGCCTCTGAGCCTGCTGGCACCCTCCCACCATGCAGTGGCACCTGCACCCTGGTGCTGGAGAGGGTGGGCACGGCCCTTTCGACCCTCCCACACCTGCAGACCCAAAGCCAGGGCCCCAGCACTGCACTCACGGGTCGCTGCCTGGACAGCTGGTGGAGGAGGGGGAATGGTGTCCACTGCAGGGGCTCCATGGGCCAGCTCGACACCGAGATGTCACTGGCCTTCCCCGAGTCCACCATGGGGTCATTCATGCTGCTGGAGCTTGTGTCCCACTCGTAGTGGAAGCTGGGAAGACAATTAATTGGTCATTCAAAGAAGGGGGAAGAGGGGGAGAAAGCCAAGGTGCTGCTGCTGCAGCAGCCTGGGGAGCTTGGGAGCAGGACCCTGCTGGCAGGGCTTTGGCTCCCACGGGTGAGGAGCTGGCTGCCGTGCCTGGCTCTGCCTGCAAATGGTTCTCAGTCCCCAGAGCAGCACAGGCAGTTGCTCCCCAGCCATGACTGAGCTCCTGGTTTGCCTGGCTGCAGACTGGAAATTTCCAGGGCCCTTTTTCCATTTACACCCCTGGTAGCTGATTGTGACACTCACACTGCCACAGTTTCCTGCAGATGTGAACCCTGCTCCCGTTAAACCAGCTCCCACCACACAGAGCTCCTGGCAGGGAAGGAAAGAACTCACTCCTTTCTCCTTGCCCACCAAAGGACCCTGCAGCTTTTAAGCTCCTAGGTGCTGGCCATCAGCTCAGGGAGACCAGCACTTGGCTGGCAGTGGCTGCAAGGTGCAGAGGTGCCAGGCCAGGCTGTGGCGCCTCACAAATCCCCATGCTCCTCTGCTTACAGATTCAGACTGCATTGGGTTGCAGGGGACCCTCCAGGGTCATCTTGTCCCAACTACCCTGCACTCAGCAGGGACACTTACAACTGGATCAGACTGCCCAGGGCCACATCAAGTCTGAATTTGAATGTCTCCAGGGATGGAGCCTCAACCACATCCCTGGGCAGCCTGTTCCAGTGTCTCACCACCCTCATTGTGCAGAACTCCCTCCTGATGCCCAACCTAAATCTGCCCCGCTCCACTTTCAAACCATTGTCCCTTGTCCTATCCCCACAGGCCCTTCTGAGCAGCCCCTCCCCAGCCTTCCTGCAGGTCCCCTTTGGATAGTGAAATGCAGCTCTAAGGTCTCCCTGGAGCCTTCTCATCTCTGGGCTGAACGGCCCCAACTCTCCCAGCCCATCCCCATAGCAGAGGTTCTCCAGCCCTCTGATCATCCTCGTGGCCCTTAAACCCCCAGGCAAATGAAACCAAACCTGGGCTGGCGCCGCGGGCGGGCAGGCAGATCAGGGTGCTGCTGCTTGGTGCCATCGGCTGTGCCCGAGTCCTCCTGGCAGCCGCAGCAGCCGGCGTCCAGGACCTGCAGGTGAAGCAGCTCCTCCGAGGTGCTGAAGGCTGGGTTGTCTAGGGAGCTGGCCGAGGGCAGCCAGGAGCGCGACCAGTACTGCGCCGAGACATCGTCCAGCCGGCAGAACCGCCGGTAGCTGCGGGCACAGGGGGTGGCTGTGGCGGTGCCAGGGACGCCCGGGCACGCACAGCTGCAGGGACTGCACCACGAGCACGGCTTGCAGGCGTCCACCCGAAATGGCCAGCGCTGGGACTGGGTGGGGACGGAGCCGTGACACCAACCAAGGGCTGCGGCTGCTGGGGTGGTTTCCTCGGGAACAATCCCCACGGCCCCTGACGCAAGAGCCTGTCCTGGAGGGCTGCGGGGCCAGGACCGGGTGGCCCCCAGCCCAGGGGAGCTGCATTGGTGGGGCTGGGCTGAAGCCCAGCTCCCCACCCACAGCCCTCCCAGTGTGCCCAGCCCAAGCAGCTGGGACACCGCTCGGCAAACAGGTCCTGTGCTCCCCACAGGGAGGTCTCTGGAACCATGACAGGCCAAGAGGAACCAGCCCCAAGCTGCCCCAGGGGAGGTTTGGGTTGGACATGAGGAACAATTTCTTGCCCTTAAGAACTGTCAAAGCCTGGCCCCGGGCAGTGGTGGAGTCCCCATCCCTGGAAAGGTTTCAAAGCCACGGAGATGTGGTGCTGAGGGCCGTGGTTTGGTGGTGACCTGGCAGTGCTGGGGTAATTAAAGGCCAGGTCTCCACGAGGTGCTGGGGTCAGCCCCTCCTAGCCCCTACACGTGCTCCCCCCTGGCCCGACACCTCCTGCCTGCCGCTATCGGCCCCCGCAGAGTGTTTGTCTTGGCAGAGCTCAGCCCGTCCCAGCCCTGCTCCACACCCAGCCCCACTCCGCACCCAGCCCCGGCCTTCCCTGAGGCCGGGTGGGCACCACGCGTGGGGCCAGAGCTGCTGCCCACTGCCTCCCTCTAGAGCCACCCTGCCCGCCGCCCCCCTCATGCCGCCCATCCTCTCATGCCCCTCACCTGCTGCGGGTCTGGTCAGCCCTGGCCTCCAGCAGCAGCACCTTGAAGCGCCGGATAGCGACGGCGGCGATGACGGCGGCCAGGAGAACGATGCTGAGCAGGATGCCCGCGGCCATGCCCAGCAGGCTCTGCTGTGTCACTCGGTAGTCACAGCGCAGCCCCACGAACCAGAAATCGCTGCCAACGGGGCACCTGTGCCAAGGGGGAGCATCAGCTGCCGCGGGGGACAGCACCTGTCACCCTGGGGCTGCTCTGGGGACACTCACTGGCAGAGGGGCCCGCGGCCCCGGGGGTGGGTGCAGATGCCATGGTTCTTGCAGTAGTCACGGTGGCACAGCGAGGTGCAGGTGGCATTCCTGCCCTCACTGGCCACGCAGACGAAGCCGTCCCGGCAGGAGAAGAGCACAGAACAGGGGTCCAGCGGCCACCCTGCAGAGGTGCGGGGGTCAGGCTTTGCCACCCCCTCCCCACCGCGCAGAGATAGGGCCAGGCACGTGCCCAGCCCCCGACCGGCTCCAGTCAGGGGCCACAGGAGGCTCTGGTGATGGCACAGACCCATGCAGACCCCACACTCACCCAGAACCACGTTGCTCAGGACAGGGGCAGTGCCCACCAGCAGCTCTGTCTGGGCACCACCAGAGCCCAGCACGGCATTAAGGAGCTCGCCCAGCCCTGGCACCGGCACCTGCTCTGCTGCGAAGAGTGCATCGTACTCCAGCACCACGCTGCCCTCCCTGCAGGGACACCCACGATGTGGCTGGGGAGGCTCAGACCCTCCAGGGCCAGCACCCTGCCACTGCCAGCACCCCTCAGCGTGAGGCTCCCCACGTCCCCCGTGACAAGGAGCATCCCGGGGCTGTGCCGGCACCCACCTGATGCCTGTCACCTCCAGCCGCAGGAACCCTGGCACCGCCGCGAAGAGGGGCGAGACCTGTGCAGGGGGGAAGCTGAGCGATGCGGGGCGGCCCCCAGCCCCCCCCCCCCCCTCCCCCCGGCGCCCCCGGCCCACACTCACCGTCCGGTTGAAGCTGTGCAGCAGCCCCTGGCGCTCCTGGGACACCGGGTCCCGCAGGGCGGGGACGAAGCCCATGTCCAGCACCAGCTCACAGGGGATGCGCAGGAGGGAGGCTGAGGGGCGAGAGGTGAGGGGCGGCACAACATAGCCCTGCACTGCTCACCCCGGCGGCCACCACCACTGCTCCCCTACCTCCCCACCCTCTCCACCTCCCCTCTCCCCGCTCAGGCTGATGGCTCCCGGCTCCTCTCCTCCTCCTCGCTGTGTCCTGGCAGAGCGTCCCGAAGCCCCAGACCCACCTCTCAGGACAGGCGGCTGATCCTCCACGACGAACACCCGGGGCGCCGGCGTCACTCGCAGGGTGCCAGCGCCCGGCCGCCCTCCGGGGCTGCTCGATGGCTGCCCCGGGTCTGTGTCCGCAGCAGCTGAGGGGAACCCGGGATCCCCACGATGGGCCAGGGTGCCGAGGGGATGGGTGGGCTGCTGGGGGAGCTCTGTCACCGCGGTAGGCAGAGGAGTTGGCGGCCTCCGTGTCAGCCCTGCCACATCCCCCCGCAAGACCACAGCGCTGGGCTCTGGCGTGGCGGCCCCCTCGTCCCCGCGGGGAGCTCGGATGGTGGCGGTGGTGACATCAGGAGCTGCGGCTGATTCCAGGGAAGATGCAGGCTGAGACGGAGCTGGCTGCTGGGGGGGGCCAGGGGCTGCTGGGGGTGCCAGGCTGTCCGGCTGCCAGCTTGGTGGGGAAGTCACTGCCCAGAGCCCAGCATCACCCAGCAGGGTTTGGGGGCTCTCAGCAGGATTCCCCCCTGAGCCAGCCTGGGGCAGCTGGTACCCTGGGGATGGCCTTGCCACAGGGGTCCCCGCAGCAGGGCTGAGCCCCGGGACCCCTGTGGAGGGCTGTGGGGTGGGTGATGGGGGTGCTGCAGAGCTGTTGGTTGGAGCTGGCTGTCGGGACAGGGGCACAGGGGGGGACTCCGGGCTGGTGTAGGGCATCTTGCCCTGTGCCGCTGCAGTGCTGCTGGGGGTCACTGAGGTAGGGGGCTGCCCTGCCATGGCTGGCAGCTGCCAGGTCTGGTCCAGAGGGATATGGCTGTGCTCAGGGGGACCTGTGGTCGAGTCCAGAGCTCCCTCCAGGCCAGAGGATGTCATCCCTGGGGTGCCAGCCGTGGCAGTGGGGACAGGCAGCCCCGAGCCCTTGCCTGCAGCTGGCAGCAAGGTTTTGCCTGTGCCCATGGCTGGCCGGGCTGTGCCGGCCATAGGACCCCCATGGCCACCAGCCCCCAGAGAGGAGTGAGGGGCAGAGAAGGGACCCTGCTGGTCAACATCCCCCCACGTGGGGCTCAGCACCCTTTGCAGGCCCCCTGCCACGGGTGACGTCCCCACGGTGCCCAGGGCAGGGCTATTGGCAGCTGGAGCAGTGCCCGGATGGGTCCCTGGGTTGCTGGCACCCAGCAGGATGGTGGCACCCAGACCCTCCCCAGCCCATGGTTCTGGGGATGAGGGTCCGTGTGAGCCCCCCTGGCTATGCACAAGCCCTGTCCCCACGGGGCTCCACCCTGGCAGGGTGCTGGAGAGCCCCCACTGTCCCCCAGCAGAGCTGGGCACCGTCGTGAGGGATGGCAAATGCGAGAGGGTCCTCTGTGGGGCTGTGGCACCTTCTGCTGTCACATTTGCCCCAGGGCCAGTCCCAGGGGCAGACCCCATGGCAGGAGCAGTGCCCAGCTCCAGAGGCCCTGGGGCAGGAGTTGGATGGTCGCTGCCCACAGCTGCCAGCTCAGCAGTGCCTGCAGAGAGCCCCAGGCTCTCGGTGGCTGTCCAGTCCTGTGCCACAGGCATCGACCCCTCCCCACCTGCCCGGGGACCTCCAGGGTTCCCCTGGGGGCTGGGGAGCTCGGCAGTCCCGGTGGGAGTCTCAGGGGAGGGCAGCAGCTCAGTCTCTGTCCGCAGCTGCCCCACAGCCTCTGGTGTTGGGGCCTGCCCCGTGCCAGCTTCTCGCTCTGGATCTACAGTCAGACGCAGAAGGAGAGGGATGCTGAGCAGGGCTGACCGGCAGCTGGCACCCCACAGGTGCCAGCTTGCCACTCTGGGCCCCAGCATGCCCAGCGAAAGGCAGCAGGAGGGACAGTGCCAGCCCGCTGGTACCTGTCTGGCAGCGCTCCCCCGTCACTGTCCCCAGGCGGGCACAGGGGATGGCGGTGCCCAGCGCGGGGCCCGTTTCACTGCCAAGACTGGGGCAAAGCCAGGAGCAGCACTCCACGATCACTGAGGAGAGAGGGGGGTGGGCAGCGTGCACCGGTGTCGGGCATCACGCACCAGCACTGGGCACCGGCACCGGACACGCCCCCCCCCCCCCCCCCCCCGAGCTGCGGGCACAGGCTGGGAGGCTTTGCACTCCCCACTGCTACCCGCAGGCAGCTCTGCCCAGGAGATGCTGGGGAGTGACCCAGACCCGGCTGGACTCCACCTGCCTGCATCCCAACAACAGAACCAAACCCAGTCCCACCGGACCACGTGCGGGGAGCGCCCGGATCGCCCCGGCCCGGCCATCGCCCGGCAGAGTCGCCATGTGCCAGCGCTGGCACCGCCAGGTCCCCGGGCAGGGCGCCACACCAGCGCCAGGCCTGTGCCGGACTGGTGCCAGGGCAGCACCAGGCCGGTGCCGGACTGGTGCCGGGACGCCGGGTGCCCGCTGTGGCCCTGGCCGCTCTCCGCGGGGTGCGGGCGGCTCAGCGGGCCCGGGCCGCCCCTCTCCCCGCGGGCACAGTGCTCCCCGCCGTGTACCCGGTCCCCGCTCTCCACGGCCACATCCCCGCGGGGTGCCGCTGACGCCCACCGCAGCCCGCCCCGGCGCAGCCGGGGAGCCCAGCCCCGCCCGAGCCCGGTGCCGATGCTGGCTCCGCCGCAGCCCCCGGACCCGGTATCTCCCACCGAGGCACCGTGCCCGCCCCGCCCGTCCTGCCCGCCGCGCCAGTCGCCCTCCCGGCCGTGCCGCCGCCACCAGAGGGGTGGAAGCGGCGGCCCCCGGTGCTCACCTGCGGCGGCCAGGAGCCGCGGGAACCAGGAGAACCGGAGCCGAGGCCGGTACCGCTCCATGGCGCTGCCGAAGAGGCGGCAGGAAGCCCCCGCCCGCCCCCGCTGCGGCGGGGCGGAGGCACCGGGGAGCCGCAGCCCCCGGCCCGGTCCCGCCCCACCGGTACCGGCACCGGCCCTGCTGCTCCACCCACCGGGGCCGGCGGCGTCTGCGGACCCCGGGGAGCATCGGGCGGGTCGGGGCTCGTCAGGCGCAGAGACCACTAAGGGACCCGGCCCCCCATCCCTGGCCGCGGCTCGGAGCGGTCCCGCAGGGTCAGGCGCCGAGCACCGGCACGGCGCGGGGCCGGGCCGGTCGCTGCTCCACAGGCTTCCCACCGCCCTCCTCCGGCGGCATCAGCCCACAAAAGCCCCCCAGGAACTGCGGGGCCTTGCCCCTGCCCCAGGCTGTCCCCAGGGCCACCCCCAATCCTGCCCAGCTCTGCCCCAGCCTGGCCCCATCCTCTTGCCCCCCACCCTCTATCTCTTGCTGAGCACTGATCAGATCCCCTCTGGGGCTGCTCTTCTCCGGGTTCAACAGCCCCAGGGCTCTCAGCCTCTCCTTCTCACAGAGATGCTCCAGGCCTTCAGCACCTTTGTAGCTTCCACTGGACTCTCTCTCCAGTAGTTCCCTTTCCCTCTTGCACTGTGGAGCCCAGACCTGGACCCAGGATTGCAGCTGTGTCCTCAGTGAGGCAGAGCAGAGAGGAAGAACCTCCTGGCCCTGCAGCTGTGAGCAGCAGTGAGGAGCTCCCAGGGGCCTTTCCCACAGAGAAAGTGAAACGTGGCTCCTGGAGGCCAGGGCTGCCCTGGCTGGGAAGCCTTGGCACAGGGTTGTGGGGTTCAGAGGAGCAGTTCCAGGGGAAGCCCCAGGAACACCCACCCCATGCTCTGGCCCCACAGGCTGCCCAGCAGAGCCAGCTCTGCCCTCCATCCTCTGCCGGCCCTGTTGCCAGGAGGAGCTGTTATGGATGACACTTCCTTGGCTGGCAGCACCTCTGTGACCCTGGGAAGTGTTTCTTGGCTCAGAGGAAAAGCTGAGCAGTGTTCAGATAGCACAGGAGTAAGTCTCAGGAGAGAGCCCAGGCACGGCTCCCATGTGGGGATGAGCTGGGCTCACAGCAACACCAACTGGATTCTGCTCCTTGGCAGCAGGAAAAGTCCTTCCCTGCTTTATTTTCCATCAGGAAGGCAGAAGCCTTTCAACTCCCCTGGCTGCTTGCTCCCAGCAAGCATGGGGAGCAGAAGGGTGGATGATAAGATGGGTGGACACCACCCACAGTGAGGTCAGGGAGCAGTGGAGTGCCAGCAGCACAGGATGTGCTGGTGCTGCTGACACTTCCACACACAAGGGAACAGCAGCAGGACGTGCCTGGAGACCCCCACCCCTACCCAGCAGATGGTACTGCTGTCCCCAGGGGTGACAGAGCCCTGGCTATGCCACCCACCAAGGCCTGGGCATGCCTGGTGAGGGCAGCCACCCACCCTCACACACAGCAGCAGCAGCCACCCGCAGGATGGAAGGCAAAACGCAGCCACAGCAGCATGGCCTGAAGATGTTTTTATTCCTTCTTCTCTGGTTGGTGAGGAGGAGATCCTCAGACAGTTTAAATACAGTGGCCATGCACAACTCTCAGGTGAAAGCAGCAGTGGGCAGCCTGTGCCCTCACAGCCTGCCCGCTGCCACCAGCCCGGCCTGGGTGGTGGAGACAGCTCCTGCAGAGACACAAAGGCCAGGGGTCAGCATTCCATCATGAGAACAACCATCTCAAGGCACAGAAGAAGTGGGCTGGGCAGAGACAAGATGAGCTGAATGCCAACCAAAGCCCCTGGGTCAGTATTCCATGGTGTGAACAACCATCTCAAGGCACAGAAGTGGGCTGGGCAGAGACAAGATGAGCTGAATGCCAACCAAAGCCCCTGGGTCAGTATTCCATGGTGAGAACAACCATCTCAAGGCACAGAAGTGGGCTGGGCAGAGACAAGATGAGCTGAATGCCAACCAAAGCCCCTGGGTCAGTATTCCATGGTGTGAACAACCATCTCAAGGCACAGAAGTGGGCTGGGCAGAGACAAGATGAGCTGAATGCCAACAACAGGCACAGGAGGAGATAGGAGGAGAGGAAATGGCCTGAAATGGTGCCAGGGGAAGGTTAGGTTGGGGAGGAGGAACAATTTCTTTGCTGCAAGGGTGGTCAGGGATTGGCACAGGCTGCTCAGGGGGTGCTGGAGTCCCCATCCCTGGAGGTGCTCAAGAAACGTGTGGGACCTGCTGTAGGCCATGGTGGTGCTGGGCTGATGGCTGGGCTCAGTGGTCTTAGAGGTCTCTTCCAACCCAAACCATTCTGTGACTCTAAGGAGCCCATGGGCCCCTCACATCCCCCAGACTCTCCTCTTGGCACAGAGAGCAGCAGAGGGGCACAGCCCCCCCTCCCTGAGCGAGGAGGGGCGCGTGGGGGAAGCCAGCGGCACACACAGGAACAAACAGGGCCACGGATGTGGCCTGAGGCCACCGCTCATTTCCCCTGCAGCCCCAGAGCCCCTCTGAGCACTGGCTCCAGTAACCCTTTCCTGCCTGCTTCCTTCCCTGCTCCAGTGGGGAGGGAGGGAGGAAATGTGGCAGCTGGGAGCTGTGTGGTCACACCCCTCCGGAGGTGCCTCCCCACAGGCCCTGAGCAGCACCAAACCGAGGGACCTGCAGGCTTCAGGGCAAGCCCTGGCCTGAGGAAAGCCCTGGGGAGAGTCTGAGTGCTTCAAGGGCCACGTGGGGAGAGATGGGAGGTCACCAAGCCCCACAGCCACCTTCTGACAGCAGATTCCTCAGAATTCCCAGCATCCCAGCATGCTGGGGTTGGAAGGGACCTCTGGAGATCACCCACTCCAAGCCCCTGCCCAAGCAGGGCACCCACAGCAGCCTGCCCAGGATCACAGTGGCCAGGAGGGGTTGGAAGCTCTCCAGACAAGGAGACTCCACAACCTCTCTGGGCAGCCTGGGCCAGGGCTCCAGCACCCTCACACCAAACAAGTTTCTCCTCCTGCTCAGATGGAACCTCCTGGGTTCCAGTTTGTGCCTGTTGCCCTTTGTCCTGTCCATGGGCACCCCTGACAAGAGCCTGGCCCCAGCCTCTTGCCCCCCAGCCTTCAGCTGTTGCTGAGCACTGATCAGATCCCCTCTGGGGCTGCTCTTCTCCAGGCTCCACAGCCCCAGGGCTCTCAGCCTTTGCTGCTCACAGAGATTCTCCAGGCCCCTCAGCACAGGACTCTCTCCAGTACTTCCCTATCCCTCTTGACCTGGGGAGCCCAGAACTCCAAATGGGATCTCATTAGGGCAGCCACAGAGGGAGAGAATCTCTTCACCTGCTGGCCATCCTCTTCTTCATATCCCCCAGGAGACTATTTACCTTCTTGCCATAAGGACACATGGATGGCTCATGGGCAACTTATTGTCCACCAGGAAAACACCCAGACTTCAGCCTTCCTGCTTGGAGAGGGCAGCTGTGGCCAGCTCCCTCCCAGACCTGCTGGACTCCCACCCACCACACAGCCACACCATGTGCTGCCACCTCACACCAGGCACCCACCACGTGCCATCATCACCCAGACACTCACAGGAGCACCCTTCTAACTCACCTGGCTTTGCAGAACTGTGCCTACTCATAGACATCCTTCTTATCTGCAATGTAATCTACAATCTCTTGTGGACACATCAACTTCTCTGCATCTCCATCAGGAATCTCAAAGCCTGGAAGCAAAGGCAGATGTTCAGCCCCACACAAGGGAAGCACAGCTTCTGCTGGCTCAGGGGCTGCTCAGAGCCAAGGCTGCAGCGCTGCAGCTGCTTCTGCCTCTCACTACGCTGCTGCTGCACAGGGGACCAGGCAGATGGGGCAGGCAGCTGGGCTGCTGCTGCTTTAAAAGCCACCAATGCCCTCCCAGAGCTCCAACAGCCATGGTGTGGGACAGGATGGGATGCTCCTGGTAGCTCCAAGCAAGATGAAGCCTGAAACCCACAGGTTTGGAGCCTGCTGTTGAGGCTCATCGACCAACAGCTCACACAGAACCACAGCCAGAGGACAGGAGAACAAAGCTCTTGGAGGTGGAACTGGTCAGAAATGGATTGAAGACAATGAAAGTTCTTCTTTCTAGTCCTCAGGGAAGGAGAAGTCCACCCACAGTACCCAGTGGTGGATTAAACACAGTGCTAGGAAATGCTCTGAAAGCTTAATATCTGCCCAGGCTGTAGAGTGACCAAACCCCAAGGACTTCTGTGCCCCAGTGTGACATATCAGGCAGCTACACCAGAATGTCACAGCTGTAAATGACAGCAAGAAGCAAGCCACAACAAATTAAAAGAGAAACCTGGAAGAAAAGGAAGGGAAAAAGTCAAAAACCACCTTTCACTCCCCAGTAGCATCAAATGTTGCAAGAAATTCTGGTGAGGGAAAATGTGGAATATCTCTGCTTTCACAAGGAGAAGCCAAGACCACCACAGCCTCACCCCTCACAGCAGATGCAACATCTGCTGGCCTCACAACACACTACTGTTCCCACTCTCCCCCTCCCCAGCACCACAAGGGATGATGCCCAGGGGGTGTGGGGAGGACAGCACCCAGTGGTCCCAGGGGCAGACAGAGGCCTTCTGACTCTGCTGGTGCTGCCCAGGGAGGTGGTGGAGTCACCACCCCTGGAGGTGTTCAAGAGGGGACTGGAAGTGGCACTTGGTGCCATGAGGTGCTGGGTGACAGGTTGGACTTGATGAGCTCTGAGGTCTTTTCCAACCTATTGCTTCTATGAATGGCACTGTTTTCTGAGAGCCACACCAGAGACAAGCCGAGGTGACTGCTCACAGGGAGCTGCACCCAAGGATTAGTCAGGAGGTGGTGGTGAGAAGGAACAACTCTGAATTACCAAATTCATCTTCCATAGCCATGATGATTTCCACTTGGTCCAAACTGTCCAAACCCAGGTCTTTCATAAAGTGGGATTCAGCTGTGAGCTGGGGGAGGGAAAACCGAAAATTATCTGGCTGCAGCCATTTCAGTACAGCAGCAACTATCCTCACAACAGCCCCTCGCTGCCCATCACCCGCTCAGAGGCACCGGCGCCGCTTCCGAGCTCCGCCGGCGAGCAGCGGCTGCCCGGGGCCGTGCGCCCCCCGCCCCCGGCCCGGCCCCACTCGCCTTCTCGGGGTCGATCTTGTCGTACAGCTTGAGGACGTAGAGGACGCGTTCCTTGATGTCAGACAAGGTCAGGGGCGGCAGCTCGGAGAAGCGGCGGCACGTCGGCCAGGCCGCCCGCGGTACCTACGAGAGACCGGGCAGCAGCTGGCAGCGGCGGCGGGGGGCGGCAGACCGCCCTCCCCTCGCCGCCCGCCCGCTCCTGCCCGCCCCGGCCCGGCCCTCACCTGTGCCAGCAGCTGCGACAGCGGCGGCACCGCGCACGGCGGGGCCCGGGGGCGGCGGGCGCAGAGGGTGGCGAGCGCGGCGCAGCGCGGTGCGGGCGGCGGCGGCCGGGGCAGCAGGCGGCGGACACAGGCCGAGAGGACACGGGCCGCCATGGTGACCTGTTCCCAGCGGGCACCGCGCCGCGACCGGCAGCCCCCGCGCCGCGGCAGGACGCGGCCGCCACAGCGGCCCCTGGCGGCCGGAGGAACACGCACCGCCCGCCGCGCCTCGGGCAGGGCGGCGGGCACGGCCCGCAGTGGGGCAGGTCACTGCACATGGCACGGCCCTGGGCACAGCCCCGGGTGCAGCACGGCCCGCAGTGGGGCAGGTCACTGCGCATGGCACGGCTCTGGGCACAGCCCCGGGTGCAGCACAGCTCAGGGCACAGCCCCGGGTGCAGCACAGCCCGCAGTGGGGCAGGTCACTGCGCATGGCACGGCTCTGGGCACAGCCCCGGGTGCAGCACGGCCCGCAGTGGGGCAGGTCACTGCGCATGGCACGGCTCTGGGCACAGCCCCGGGTGCAGCACGGCCCGCAGTGGGGCAGGTCACTGCGCATGGCACGGCTCTGGGCACAGCCCCGGGTGCAGCACAGCTCAGGGCACAGCCCCGGGTGCAGCACAGCCCGCAGTGGGGCAGGTCACTGCGCATGGCACGGCTCTGGGCACAGCCCCGGGTGCAGCACGGCCCGCAGTGGGGCAGGTCACTGCGCATGGCACGGCCCTGGGCACAGCCCCGGGTGCAGCACGGCCCGCAGTGGGGCAGGTCACTGCGCATGGCACGGCTCTGGGCACAGCCCCGGGCACAGCCCCGGGTAGAGCACGGCTCTGGGCACAGCCCGCAGTGGGGCAGGTCACTGCGCATGGCACGGCTCTGGGCACAGCCCCGGGTGCACCACGGCCCAGGGCACAGCCTCGGGCACGGCCTGGCCCTGCTCGGGGCAGAGACGGCACAGCCTTAGGCATGGCATACTCTGGAGCAGAGCCCACAGGCATGGCCTTGGGCACGACAGAGCACTGGGCATAATCCCAGCAAAACCCTCAGGATGGTATGGCCCTGGGCAGAGCCCTGGGCATGGCACAGCAGCAGGCACAGACTCATTCCAAAGCCAACAGTTTTAATGTCATTGCACACACCACAGAGCCCGATAGCACCCTCCCGATGCCCGTCCCGACTCCTGCCCAACAGCCCCCGTTACCCTGAGTTGAAGTGCCAGGCTCCACCAGCAGCGCCAGTACTCAGTCAGGCCACCCGTGGCCAGGGCTGCCGGTAGCGGTACAGGCAGACGGTACCATCCTGCTGCCCAGCCAGCAGGCAGGCACCAGCAGCGGCCCAGCGGGCCAGTGCCCAGTTGCCTGCTGGGCCTGGGGGCAGCAGGGCCGTGCACTGCCCCAGCAGCAGGTCCCAGACCATGATGGCACCCGAGGTCAGCACGGCTGCAGCCAAAGCGTCCTTCACGTCCCCCTCCAGGTACCTGTGGGCACACAGAGGGTCAGCTGCTGCTGGTCAAGGCTCTGTCACATCCTTCCTGAGAGTGAGGCAACTGATAAGGGGATTTGAGCCAGCTGCAGGGAGCCAGCTTATGGCACCTGCTGTGCCTTCAGGACAGCTGGGGGTGAAGAAGGTCAGGACAACCTGGGCAGCCCTTGGCACCCTGCACTGCCAGCCCAGCCCCAGCCCTGTTCTGGGCTGATCCCCAGCACTGTGGGCAGCAGGGGCAGGGAGGGGATTCTGCCCCTCTGCTGTGCTCTGCTGAGACCCCACCTGCTGTGCTGGGGCCAGCTCGAGTCCTCAGCACAGGAAACAGGGACCTGTTGGAGCAGGGCCAGAGGAGGCCACAGCAATGCCGGGAGGGCTGGAAGCTCTCTGCTGTGAGGCCAGGCTGTGAGTTGGGGTTGTTCAGCCTGGAGAAGAGAAGGCTCCAGCGAGACCTTCTGGTGGCCTTTCAGTGCTGAAAGGGGCTGAGCATAAAGCTGGGGACAGACTTTTGTGCAGGGCCTGTTGTGACAGGACAGGAGGTGATGGCCTGAACTGAAAGAGCGAGATCCAGGCTGGAGAGAAGGAATTTTTTACAGTGAGGGTGGTGAGACCCTGTGCAGGTTGCCCAGGGAGGTGGGAGATGCCCCATTGCTGGAACTATTCCAGGTGAGGTTGGTTGTGGCTCTGAGCAATCTGCTCTAGTTGCAGATGTCCTTGCTGACTGCAGAGGGGTTGGAGTAGGTGACCTTTAAAGGTCCCTTCCCACCCAAAGCAGTCTGTGACTCTGTGAGTCCTCCCTCAGCCTCAGCACACAAACTGCTCGACAAGCCCAGATGGCCATCCGCTCATTTTTGTGCGCATCCATCACCACGCCTCCTGCATCAGAGCATCCCAAGGCCGAGCCCTCAAGCCCTTACTCTTCAAAAGCCTCCTACTCTTCCTTCAAGTCATGGGAAGGAAAAGCTCATCTCCCTGCAGACAGCTGCAGAAGCACAGCACAAAGGCTCAGCACACCTCACCCACGGACGTTTTCTTGAGGGGCACTGCCTGATGAACCCAGCCACAGCATTTCCACAGCAACTTTGTGGGGGGGACACAGACAAAAGCAGCAGCAGCAGAGCACTGCTGTTTGTGAGCAGAGCCCCTGGTGAGGCCAGAGCACAGGGGTCAGCCCACAGCTGGGCTTGGGAAGCAGGCAGGAAGCAGCCAACTCCCTCACCCCATGCCCGCAGCCACGGATGCGGCCTCCTTATCGCCAGCGAGATGGCAGCTGGCTCCCTGCCAGCAGCACTGCTCTGCTCCTGGGGCAGTTCTCCCCCACAGCACCTCACAGGGGTCACACAGCCAGCCCCAGCAGCGTCCCCCAGATACTTGCCTTCCCCTGTGGCCCCGTGGGAGGGAGGAGGCCATCACCCCCCTGCTCCTGGCTGTGGTGGGGTTGAAGGCCAGCAGGTGGAAGGCAGGGTTTCCACAGGCCTCGCTCTCTTTGGCATGGGGGTGACTTACAACAACAAACAGAAGGCCCTGGTACACAGAGGGGGGGGAAAAAAAAATATGCATCACTCAAAACAACAGCAGGAGGGGGAAAATAAAACCAAACCCACAGAGTTTTCCAAAGCTGAATTGCCAGCTTCTCTCTGCAATCACAGCCCTGGGCACAGCCAGGCACAGGACACAGCTGGTTTGCTTTCCTTATCAAATTAGAGAGCTAAGCCAAAGCAGCTGCTGACTGATAAGGGCTGGTGCAATCCAGCAGAATGACAGCTCGGGCCCCAGTGGATTTGGGCACTTATCTTTCTGCCTGAAAAAGCTAAACCTGCTGGAGGATGAGAGGGACATTCAAAGTAAAATCTCTGGGCCTCACTCTAATCCCGAGGCGCTTCGAAAGCAGCAGCTCTCAGAGCAGCCACAGAACACCCTGGGACAGATATTCCAGGGAAGTTTCCAAAGAGTCTGACTCAAGCCATCATTATCAGGCAAGACATTCTTGTCCCCAGAGGTTAAAATGCCCACTGAAAACAATCAAATCCTTGATAAACCACAAAAAATTCCACCGGGGATCACAGCATGGGGGGGAAGTGAGCGGCAGAGAATCGTGAGCAGCAGTCTGGGTGCTGAGCAGTTCCTGGCCTCAGGGAGGTTAAGTAGATTACAACCACTTCCCATCAACAACAGCAGCTACCCACTGGGAAATGGAAGAGGTTTCCCAAGCTTCTCAGTGCTTCCCACATGCAAGATGCTGCTGCTTTGGGACACTCCTTGATGCCTCACTCTCATTGTGTTAGCTCACTGGAGGCTGGAGGTTAGGAGGTAGTTTTACACAGACAGAGTGATTGCCCATTGGAGTGGGCTGCCCGAGGAGGTGGTGGAGTCACCATCACTGGAGGTGTTCAGGAGGAGACTTGATAGGGTGCTTGGTGCCATGATTTAGTTGATTAGGTGGTGTTGGATGATAGGTTGGACACGATGATCTTGAAGGTCTCTTCCAACCTGGTCTAGTCTAGTCTAGTCTAGTCTCAGTGCAGCAGGGCCAAGGATTCCAGGTGGCTGCTGGTTAGCCTATTTGCCTTTGAAATCTCTTCAGTGTATCTAAAGAGAGCTGGTGCTTCACACCCCCCTCCTCTAGAGAGCCCATTCCTTCCAGTGCCCACCACAGCTGGCCAGTGCAGCACAAGCACGGCCCCCCGGCCAGGTTCCAGGTACGTACAGAGTCGGAATACGCTCGATGGCAGATGGAAGCCGGGTAGGAATAACCAACGTGCATCTTCCTCAGGAGCTGGCCTGTCTTCAGATTCCTGCAGTTGGTGAAAAGCCAGTTGCTGACTACATTTCCATCCTCTGCTTGTTGTTTTCTAAGCACAGCAACACCACTACACGAGACAGAGACGGCTTTGGTGCCGCACTAACCAAGCAGGAGAAGGGGCCAAGGGAAGAGAGGTGATGCCAACGACTGTGATGCCCAAGCAGGAGGGATTCTAGCTGTGTAGCTCTGTCAGCCTGGCTGCACAGAAGTCAGGGCCCTTTGTCAACTGCCATTCACAGGTAAGTCAGCAGCCCCCCACACCCCTCTACACCGTGTGCAGCTGTCACAGCCCCCCACAAGCTGAATCCTTTAATGGCAAGGGAGCACTGACCAAACAACGATGCTGTTCACTGCAGTGGTGCCAACCAGGGCCTCTCTCATCCCTTCCACTTCAGCAAAAGCCAGAACAGTTTCTTCAGGGGGCATCAGGGTCTGTCCATCTGTGCTCCTGAATGGATTAGCAAGGGAGAACAGGCAGTCAGAACAGTAAAGTACATGATCCATACTCAGCACAACTCCAGGAAGAAGAGGAAACTCAACTCTTTACTGCAGCTGAAATGTTTCCTGAGTTGACTTCTGCCTGCCACATGGAGACACTCCAGAACCAGAGGACTCACCTCCCTGTCTCTGTAAGTGACACTATTTCCACTTGCTGCTCTTGCATGGTCCTGCTGCTGCTGACCAGCCTCCTGTCCTTCAGCCCAAGAACAGCTTTTATGGTCCCAGATTTAACTACTGATTGCTTGAATGAGTCATTCTCAGCAGAGTAAAGCAAGAGCCTGCATGAAGAGAGAAGCACACCTAATGACAGAAGGAAGAGTAACTCAGGCCACAGCATAGAGAAATAAGCACAAAGGCAAGCAATCTGCCACCCCTTGAGGTAAGGACAAGTCTTCAGAGTTGATTTCAGAAATCCCTCCCATATTTTCCAACTGTTAAAGCACCCAAAGGTGGTAGCAAGAGATAATTTGAGCCACTACACAAGAGGAGAGTTAAGCTGCAGCTGCTCAGGGTGCAAAAGGCTTGCAAGAAACAAATACAAAACCTTATTTCTCCAATCTCCAGCTCTCCCAGTGCTACACACACGAGATTACAGGTGTCTGGCAGAGGAACAATCTGGATTACAGAGACCTAGGACAGCAAAACAGGAATTCAGTGTCAGCCACAACCTCCCTTTGACTTCACTTCCATTTTCTGGTGTTTCAAGCAAAATGACACAGAGCAGAACTCAAATCCCTCTCCTTGAACAGCTGAAGCCTCTGGTGATTCTTCACCTAATTAAACAATCCTTGTTGGTTCAAGAGACAAAAGTGCCCTCAGGGAGCACAAGGGGAAAGAGCAGAAGCCTGTGGCTGTAGGGCAGCCACCATTCAGTACATGGAACACCTAATTGCAGCAGGAAACACACAGCCACATGAGCTGCTGGCCTTCTCCAGCAGCCCTGCAAATCTTTCTCCTCTGCTGCCTGATGGAATGAAAAAATTCTGCTACCTAAAGAACTTAACTTGGACCCAAGACTGCAAGTTCCTTGTAGATCTAACCCATGGGACAAGAAAGTAGCTCTAAACTATAGAAAGAAGGGTTATGTTTGTACCTCTCCAAGCTGCCAGGTGTGGACCTTTCCCCAGCAGTCAGAGGCCAGAGGCTTCCACAGGGAGACACAACTCTCACAAGCAGTCACCACACACAGCTCCCTGCAGCCAGCTGCTTCCCACCACGTGGTGCTCACATCCACGGCACAGGAACTGGAAGAATCCTGTCCAACACAAACCCAGGGCTGGTTTTCATCTGACACACATGGTTATCCAACCTGGAGCTTCAGTCCAACCCACTGAACACTTATCTGAGGAGATCCCACCTTTAGCTTGGATACAAGCTGCAGGTTCTCCTCTGCTGGGCCATGATGCAGCTCTGCAGCCAGCTGTTCTGCTTCATCTGTTCTCTGCATGAACAAGTAAAGAAGGAGGACAACTCAGCTTTAAGACTACATTCAGCACCTGCAAGAAGAAGGCACAAGTGGGAATTCAGGCTGCATGCCCTGCCTAGCTGGAGAGCAGTGGCAGGAGCACCTCTTTCTGTACTCTCATGTCTTGAGAAAACAAGAAACCCTAGGCAAGGTATTTCCTGGTTTCACCTGAAAATTGTCTGTTAGCACCACTTTGCATCTCTCAGCCTTCAGAGAGAAGTAATTCCCTCAGCACCTCCCTGCATGTCAGTCATTTCACCTCCTTTACCAGCTCCTAGTTGAAAACTTCCCTTAAGGTCCCACTATCACCAGGTGGGACCACAAACTCCTTGTTCATACACACATTGCACAGATGCCTGCTGCACTGAAACCCCAGATCCATCACACAGGACTGCTCTTGGGGGTCAAAAGATGAAAGCCAAAACATTGACTAAGTCAGCCAAAGGACAGCCTGCAGGGCTGGCCTGCAAAGACGTCAGGAGAGGCTCTGGAAAAGGGAATTCACCCTCAAAATCAATGATTTGTTCCCCTTGGCAGAGGCCAGCTGTTACCTGCCCAGGAGACGCTCTGCAGGAGCTCTGCTCTTCACCCTCTGACAGCTGATCTTTCTCCAAGGCCACAGCCTCACCAGGTTTATCATCAGGACCTCTTTCATCTTCTGAAGGAAACCTTGTACCTTGTTCCTCCTCTTTTCCAGCAGATCCCACAACACAGCGGTCCAAGGGCAGCAGGATGGTGGAGTCTTTGCACTCCCCATCACCCACAACCTGGACAGATGCTCCTCTGGAGGAACTGGGGCTCACCAGCAAGGGGGGTGCAGAAGGGGCAGTGGGGAAGAGCTCACCCTGCACTGATGGTAGGACAGCTGGGGATGCCCCCAGGACAGGGAAAATGGATGAGGAGATCTGAGTCTCAGGCTGGGTGGGAGCACCAGGCAAGACAGTCCCCATGGGAGTAAACAGCAGTCCATGGGTGGAAAGCTCCTTCCTGGAAGTTGGGCTTTCTGTAGGAGGTAACCTGGGCAATTCATGTTTGAGAGGTGAAACCAGATTACTTGTGAGAGTGTTCAGTTCTGGATTCATTTGTGCATCTTGCCTGTCCTCTGAAGCCACACTATCCCCAGCCACACTAGGAACAAAACCCTCCAACTCTTTCAAGGGGGAAGATTCTAATTTCTCAAGTTTTAGTTGTCCAAACTCCTCATCTGGCAAGTGGAAGTCTCTGATACCCAGCTTGGAGGCCAGCCACTGGGGACTGCGGAAGGAGAAGGGAGAGCTGCAGGTACTGGAGTCCAGAGCAGGGAGGCCAAGGGAAGCAGGACCCTCTGAACCTGCTGGAGAGCTTAGTCCTCTTTTGCTGACATCTAGACAAGGAAGTGACAAGAACAGAAGAGAGAACATCACACCATGACATAACCAGGAACAAACCATTCCAGAATCCCTCACCCAGTGCCATTTAATCTGTTTAAACAAAACTAAACCAAGCTGTGTTCATCTTGGCACATGGCAGTGGCAGTTTTCTGGCAGACACCACCCCCCACAACTGCTCTGCATCAAGCCTTCAGCCAAAACAGCATGGCCAAAGCTACCAGCACTGACCAAGCACTGGGGCAGTTTGTTTGCTTTGGATTTCTCCCCACTCTCTCTTTCTACAACAGTCACAGCCCCTCAGGCTGTGATGCTGCTCTCTGTAGCACTGAAATCCTCCCAATCACTGATGGGCAGATTCAGCTAGAGAAGCAAATTCACACTCAGGTGCTGGAAAAACCAGCTCCAGCATGCACCAGAAGTCCCTCCAACAGCAAAGGCAGCTGAAGAAGTTCTCAGCCCTGCTCCTCACCCATGCACTGCTGTTCACTCCCTGTCACTGTGCCAAGGCAGAAGTGTCTGTTGCTGTTCAAAGCTCATGGACACCACAATCATCTACATTAAAAAACAAACCCAAACCCACAACTCTTTTTTAAAGAGAGAACCCACATCAGATTTTGTTGGAGGAAAGGGCATGGCAAGGTGTGAAGAGCAGTGCCCACCCTGCCTGGGAGGCTTCTCTGCTTGCTCCTGGGCTGTAGTTTTAGGAGTGCTGCCATGTGGTGGTACCTTTGGAGGCTTGGTTGGCTCTCTGCCTTGTGGAGGAACGTAGAGAGCGGCGTGGAGGGACAGGAATCAGTAGTGGCTGCTCAGCCCCACAGGCTCCTTCCACATGGTGATTCCTAACATGCTCCATGGGCTGTTCACCAGCCTGACACACAGCTGCATTGGCTTCCAGATCTCCGATGTGGTTGGGAAAAGTTTCATTCCCTGGCTTCAGAGAATCTCTGCTCTGAAGGGGATTTTGGAGCTGTTCTGACAGAGTCCTACATTTGCCAAGCCCTTGGCTTGCCCCAGGAGGATCAGAACCCGCCAGCTGCGTAGCACAGGTCCCTCCTGCCTCTCCAGCCCCAAGAGCTCCAGCAGCAGATGGCCTTCTCTCGTCTGAGGATGGTTTCTCAGGGTTAGCTTGCCAGTTTTCCTTCTCCCTCTGACCCTCATTTGACAGCAGACTGCTGCATTCCCCCGGTGCCGGGAGCTTCAAACTCTCCAGAAGCTCCTGTGACAGCTGCTGCACAGGGGGGCTGCAGGCAGGCCTTCTGCTGCCCTTCTGCCTCCGCTGCGATGGTCTCCGGTCTGGCTTGGCGCTGCTGCCGCCGCTCGGAGCAGCTGATGCCAGGGAAGCGCTGCTGCCGCTGGACACAGGAGGTGACCTGGGAGGACTGCCTGGGTTTGCTGGCTCCTTTTCTGCTGCACAAAAAGGGAATGGTGTCTCCACATTGTTTTCAGCTCTTTCCTGAGAGGGGAGATCTGAACTCGCATCTTTCTGCTTGCCTTTACTTCTCTGTCCTTTCTTACTTCTGCCCAGCTGGCTGAGGATCACAGCCTCCAGGTCCGGTTTCCTCTGGCAGCTGGACATGCGGCGCGTAGTCCTGACGTAGTACTCCACTGGAAACAGGAGTCCCTCAACCACAGTGCAGGAGTTCAGTGTGCTTTCAGCTGCCACCTTGTCTGGGCAAGAAAGCTTGGGCTGAACTTCAGGCTGTCGATTCTCCGGCAGCTCTCCAGCAGTGCCCGCAGAAAGATCTGCAGGAAAGGGATTTAAGCTCTCAGCGCCCCTCTGATTTCCTTGGTGGCTTGTGCTCTCATTGGTCATGGTGCTATCTCCATCAGAAGGCAGCACTTCATTTTCTGACATCAAATCCAAGAGCCCCTGCAGCTCTCCCTGATCCTCACACACACTCTCACCATCTGTTTGGTTTATTACACTGAAGGATTCTTTTCCTCTGTCCTCCTTGGTGTCGAGCGAAACAGAGTCCCTGCTCTGCGAACACGGCTCACAGTGATCAGATGTGGGCACAGCACTGGGGGACTCAGGCTGCCAGACATCCCTTGGTGCAGACAGGAACAGCTCAGGCACTCCTAGGTCAACATCATCAGTCACATCTTGGGTAATGCCCAGCGCCGCCTCAGGAGGTGTGGAGCTGCATCCTTCGCTCTGCTTAAGGGCTGCTCTGGAAGCACTGTCAGCGTTCTCCTCAGCCTTCAGGAGGCTGCTTTGCCTGAAGACAAGTGACTGAAGCTCCTCTGTCCTGGCCATTGGATCTCTCAGCGTTTCATCAGTGCCAGTGCAATCCACACGAGGTGCTGCTTCCCTTCCCTCCAATACCACAGCCTTTGGCCGTCTCCTCAGCTTCAGCAAGCTGCTGGAGCTTTGGGGTTTTTTCTCCTCAGGGGTAGGCCTCACAACTCCCCAGCAGAGGCTTTGCTGGCTGGGCTCTGAGCTAGCCTGGGGCTTAACATCAGCCTCATCACTGCAGCAGTCAGGAACACCTTTAGACGTCACAGATGTTTGCTTCTCTGTGTCAGGATCAGAGCAGGCTTTAGTCTGTAACTGAGAGGTTGCATGCTTGTCAGCACGAGGAGATACCTTATCTCTAGAACCTGTGGGAAAAATGTCACATGTGCCAAGTACTCCCAGCAAAGTCCTGTCCAAGAGAAACATCACATAGCAAATAAAAGGCAGTTTGTTAAGGAGGGAAAGAGTGGGACTGTGCAATGGGGATCAGAGAGGAGCGAGACCTGAGGAGGACAAAAGCCGAGATGTTATTGCTGTTGATGACTCAGGAGCACTGGAAGGGCTGGGGGTGGGTTTGGGGACAGTGGATGTGGCAGCAGCCACAGAAAGCATAGCAAAGCAAGGACCTGGGTGGGCAGCAGAGCTCGGGTCCCTCTTCTGCTCGGGCGCGGGCCACGGAGGCACAGAAGTGAGATAGGGGTTAGACTGTTCCCCCCCATGCCTCGCCCGACCCCACCGGTGGCCGAGCACAAGGGCAGCACAGGGAGGCTGGCAGGGCCTCCGGGGATCCCCCTGACCCGCCCTGGAGCGGGCGGCCACCTGTCGAGTCCTACCTGCGGGGCTCCGCTCCTCCCACCGGCCTCCTTCCGCCGCCGTGCCCTGGCCATGGCTCCTGGCTCGCTCTGCTCGCCGTGCCCGCTGCGGACACAACACCGGCGTGGAGCTAGGACCGGCCTCCCGGTACGGCCTCCCGCTCCCGGCTGGGCCGAGCTCCCCCTGTCCCAGCCTGTCCCGCTCACCCGCAGCCGGCTGACGGTCTCGCTGTACTCCCTCCGCAGCAGCGCTAGCTTCTCCCTCAGCTGCAAGACACAACGCACCGGGCTCGAATTGCCGCCCCGGGCACGAACTGCCGCCCCGGGCACGCCGGAGCGGCCCCGCTGGCTCCCGCCCAGCCCCGCACCTTCTCCTTCTCGGCGCCACTGAGGGAGCCTCCGCCCGCCGCCTGCCCTGGCCCCTCTGAAGCTGGCGGTCCCGCCATGGCTGCGGCTCCCCGCGTAGCCGCCGGTTCCCTCAGGGCCGCCGCTCCCGCCATGGCTGCCGCACGCGGGGAGCGCGCGGTACGTGGGCAGTGCGTTCCCATAGCGACCGAGGCGCCATAGGCCGCGGCGGCGGAAGTGACGTCTGTGGACGGAAGTGACGTGTCGGAAGGCGGGAGTGGCTGTGCGGAAGCGGCGCAGCCGTCATGGAGCTGAGCGAGATGCTTTACAACAAGTCCGAGTACATCGAGACGGTGCGGGGGGGCTGGGGAGTGCTGTAGGGGGCCGGCTGGGGTGGCGGGGACAGTTGAGGGGACAGGATCGGGCCCTGCCAGCCTCGTCTCGTTGAGGTGCTGGGGTATCGGGCTGCGGGAGGCGACAGGGCCCAGGCAGTGACCCGCCCGTTCTCCCCACAGGCATCCGGCAATAAGGTGAGCCGGCAGTCCGTACTGTGCGGCAGCCAGAACATCGTTCTTAACGGCAAGGTAGGTGGCGAGGAGGGAGGGAGCTTCAGGATCCCCCCGCCCTGGTACCTCGCGCATTCTGGCAGCTCGGGTGGGTGGGAAGGGAGCGGGGCCGAGCCGGGCTGTCCCTGTCACCTCTTCATTGGCACCCACGCTGCTCCGCTATCCACTGACAGCCGCTGTAGCTGCGAGGTACCAGAGCTCTGTTCACTGAGAGCACCAACAGGATTGCTTCGCTGTGCAAGCAGATCACTGTTTGTGCTTTAGCTTTTCTTTCTGTCTTGGCTCACTTTGTGCAGCTTACTGGCCAGAACACAGCTGATGGCTCCAGGCTCCTTTGCCTTTTCTTTGTTCTCACTTTTCATTTGACTGAAAGAAATAATCTCGCTGGAGCAGCCTGATCTCTGCACAATTCTGCATGATAACTGGTAACGGGTGGAAGCTGGAGCTCATTTGTCTCTTCTTCTCCTCCAGACCATAGTTATGAATGACTGCATCATCCGTGGTGACCTGGCAAACGTTCGGGTTGGCCGGCACTGCGTGGTGAAGAGCCGCAGCGTCATCAGACCACCCTTCAAGAAGTTCAGTAAAGGGTAAGAGGTTCCCTCCTGTTAAGGAGACTGAAGTGAAAATCCATATACCCACGAAAATACACCAGCTTGGCTGAGATCTGTGCTCCTTTTGCAGTGATTTGCAGAGATATGTCCCTCTGAAACTGCCTCTGCCCTTCAGCCCCTGCGAGGGAAGGGCTGGGATGTCTGAAAATAGAGAAGTGAAGGACATGTCTCACTTGTTCTCTGTTTATCCTCAATGTCTTCCTGTGGCTACTTTAGGTTGGCCTTTAGACACAACTGAGGAAGAGCAGTTACTCTCCTAGGCACCTCTGTCAGTCCAGCTGGAGGTGGAAGGCTCCACAGTGTGATCTGGGCCTGATAGTGAGGTGGGTCAGCCTGGTGTACACCTGAACAAGTAACTCTCCTGTCACAGGGTGGCTTTTTTCCCTCTGCACATTGGTGATCACGTCTTCATAGAAGAGGATTGTGTTGTCAACGCGGCCCAGATTGGCTCCTACGTCCACATAGGCAAGAACTGTGTCATTGTGAGTGCCATTCCTCAGTCTCTCCTTTGAACTCTGAGTACTCTTGAGGCTTTGTAACAGCAGCAAGAGGCCTCTGCACCAGCTGTGCTGTTTCTTCTCCTTTTCCTTCTCCACAGGAAACGATGCTTTCAGTTTGGCTTGTCTGAGGATAGTGGGTTCAGCTGAGTGTTGTGTGGAAAATCCATCCCATAATGTTGTCCCTCTGGCTGAGGGAACGGTCTGGGGAAGGCCTCTCCGTGGAGTACAAGCGCAGCTGTTTGTCAATAGCACAAAATACTGAGGGTTGCTGGCTGCTAAGGCAGAGAAGGCTTTACTACCTCACTGCATGGCTCAGGCTGTAGGCTGCAGTTTCATAGGCTGTGTTAGTGGAGAGCAAAGGGAAGGTTCTGCTCAAGAAAGAAAACAGTTCCATTCTGCTGGGAAGAACATTCTGCCAGGGTGATTCTTCCTGTGATCCCTCACGCATAACACGTTCTGAGCAGTTCAGCTTGCTGAAGTTCAGCTCCCTTCAAACACTGAGTGCTTCAGCCTGTTCCTGATAAGTAGTAACTTTGCCTAATCCCTGCTGTAGGGTCGGAGGTGTGTTCTGAAAGACTGCTGCAAGATCCTAGACAACACAGTGCTACCTCCTGAGACAGTGGTCCCACCTTTCACGGTCTTCTCGGGCTGCCCAGGTATGTTGCCTCCAGCTTCCCTCACGTGGCAGCATGGCTAGCATCAATATTGCTGTTTTAAGAGAAGGCTGTGACAAACTTGCCTGTTGGCATTTAGTGCCAAGATGTGAGGATAGAGGGCTAGGGAAGTCACCTTGTTTCTGCTTTCTCCTGTGTAATGCTGATGGTCAAACTCTTCTTCTTCTTCTTGCAGGACTCTTCACTGGTGAACTCCCGGAATGCACCCAGGAGCTTATGATCGATGTTACAAAGAGCTATTACCAGAAGTTCTTGCCTCTCACTCAGGTCTAGTAGCCTCTACCACCTTTCAGAGCAGTAAAGTCACACAGGAGCATCCTGGGGGCAGGGAGGGAGATCTCCTTACTGGGACCAGGGCACGACCCCTCCACTGGGTGTCCAACACTTAACGGTCTGGCCAAGCTGTCCCTGGTGAAGCTGCTGTGTCATGTTGGTTAAACTTTGTACACCCATCTGAATGTAACTCATCCCATCCTGTCTGAACTGTGCTGTTAAATGTTCTAGAGCTGAGGAAGCTGATGAATTCCCTGCAGGGCAGCATCTCCTCCTTGCAGCTGGGGAACAAGGCAGTTGACAGCATCTACTCTGCAGCCTAAGTCTTTCATGCCAGCTCTGTTCCTACCCCAAAGCCAGGGGCTTGATGTGTACTGGAAGCAGTCTCACCCTAGTGTAGCAGTGCTGTGGCTGAGATGTGGGTTACAGGCAGTTAGTTGCCAGTGCTGATCACATCCAGGGCTTTCCTTTGGGAAAACACTTGCTCCTTTCCACCTGCATGGGAGGTGGTTGGATAGGCTCTTCCTTTTTTCCCAGTGGACTGAGATTCTCTCCTGTAGGGACAATTCAGCATCCTGGGATTGGCTTTAGGACTTTTGGCTGACATTAAAATCTTTCTATGCCTTGCTGACAGGACACTACTTAGCTTTGAGCTCTTCCAAGCATACATCTGTCCTGTGCTCTCCTCCACCACCTTCTTGTGGCTAGTGCATGTTCTGCTTCCTGAATATTGCAGACCTTAAAGAGCCAAAGGGCTTTGAAGAGAGGATTTCCATGTCTCTCACAGAATTCAGTGCAGCAGAAAGTGGAGAATTCAAAGCAGAAACTGGAGATGGGGTGAGAGAAAGCTGCAGTTGCTTCCAGTTACTACCCACAGTGTGTATTTGCAGCAAGCCCTTTGGTGCTTCTTTGCATTACAAAACTTAAGAATCAGACTTGGTGGAAAGAGGGAACATTTCACTTTGGACTTGCAGTAGTGCAGGAATAACTCTTGCTGGGAGCAGCTCTGTGGAAGCTGGAGGCCACTGACTCTTGTGTGTCCCTGACTGGGTGCCAGACAAGTGGATCTGCCTGCTCTGGATGTGTTCCACTCAAGCTTAGCATTGTCCTTCTCTAGCTCTTGAAAACGGGGCTCCTGCGTGTTGTAGTGTGGCAGTGGGGGGCCAGGAGGTGTAATAGCTCTGTGGTAGGAGTGTGGCTGAGGACCAGCAGCCCTGGAGCTTGCAGCTGCTCTGTGTGATGCAAAGTGCTGGAACACCTTCAGTAGGAAGAACCCACAAGTGCCAGAGCGTGTAGTGACCTCTGCTCGTCCGATGTGAGCCCCCTGACTGGTTTGTTTGTGTTTTTACTGTGTGTAAATTAAAGCCTCCTCAGTTGTTCAAGTGACTCAAGGTTGTGACTCTTCCAATCAAACTCTAGAGCGAGGTCTCTGCTGTGCTGAGGCACATGGGCCACAGTCTCTTGGGCATTCTTGCAAGGTTTATAGAATAGAATGGAGTCCCAGACTGGTTTGGGTTGGAGGAGACTAGATAGTGAAGCCCCCAGCAGTGACCAGGGACAGCTGCAACTAGAGCAGGTTGCTTAGAGCCCCAAACAACCTGATGTGGAATGGTTCCAGGGACAGGGCATCTCCCACCTCTCTGGGCAGCCCAGGCCAGGGTCTCACCACCATTCCCTTTGGGAACATTGCCATCAGCTGTCTCCTGTGGCCGGGCAGCTGCCTGTGTCGGTTCAGGGGGACTGTGTGTGCCATGTGTCTCACCTCAAAGTTTCAACACCACATAGCACGTTTCACTGGGATTGCTTGAGGAGCAGCCACATCTGGGCAGCATGGAGCTGGGGTGGGACAGGGGTGGGAGGAGGCTGCCAGGTTAAGGGATGTGAGTCTGAGAGGGGAAATGGGCTGGCAGCTGTAGAATTCTGAGTGATGCCTTTCCACAGTCCTTGGAGATGTGTGACTGCACCATTACTTGAGCATTTCTTGGCCTGCTCTTCCAGCAGGCTGAGCCAACCTGTCTGGCTGAATTAAACCCTCTTCTGTTGTCTCTGTTAAGGTGGCCTCGGCCAGGGCCTAACACCAAGCTGCCACTGAAGATCTCAGGCACCCAGCACTGTTAATGTTCCTTAGCTTTGGCCACTTTGTCCTGTCCTCTGAAGCATCCCTCTGACCTGGGCTCACCTCTACGCCTCTGCCAGCTCTGGAAGATGGAGAGTCAGTGGGTTGCAGCATCCTGCCCAGTTCCCCATGGGCCATTTACTCCAGTGCAGCACACTAAACCCTGACTTCCAGGGGAGGCCTCTGTGTAGCCACAGTGGAGCTGCAGCTGCATGGGGTGGCATGGTCCTCAGGGAGGGAATTCCCAGGAACCCCCTTCCTTCAGGAATCCTGTACAAACACTGAGCACTCCAAACACCAACTCGCTGTTGCGTCATCGATCCTGTGCGCTTGGCTCCAGTTGCTCGGAGCAGGGCTGATCATAGAATCCTAAAGGGGTTTTGGTTGGAAAGGACCTCTGATCATCGAGCCCAGCTGTCAGCCTAAGACCACTGGAGCCATTAAACCATGTCCCCATGTGCCAAGTCCACATGTGATGGGCTGTGCTGCTCATACCTCGGGACATTCTCACACACCTCTTTGTCCACCCCATGTCCACTCTGGGCTGTGAGAGGCACAGATCCTGATGGCTCTGTAGATTTGCAGCCCTTGGTGTAGGAACAGGCTGTGCAGGAAGGTGAGGAAGCTGCCAAGTGAGTGGAGGCCACGTGTGCTTGGTGTGGAGCAGATCCCAGGGAGTGACAACTCAGCTTGTTCCTGTGGCTGAACTCTAAACCACCCCGGAGCCATGGATGGCTCATGTCACTAGCTGAAGGCCAGCTGGGTGGTGGCAGCAGCACCCACAGGTCCAACACCTTGCCAAAGGGTGGGAAGTGCTGGCCAGGACCATCTGTTCTTGTTAGCCAGGGATGAAGGAATTTGCTTTCACTGCTGGGCAAAGGAGGCCATGTGTGGTGAAGGCACTGTCGTCATCCTGGTGACAGCCCTGTGGGGTCACCTGCCCCTGGAGGCTCAGAGGCCAGGGTGCTGTCACTGGTGCTGTGCTGGTTTGGGTTATTGGTGTTCTGCTGTGCAGTGAGACCAGGTGAAGTGCTGAGAGCATCCCACTGTCACTGCTCGTGGCGAGTGGTGTTGGGAGCGCAGAGCTCTGTAAGGCTGAGGCAGGCGGGGGTCACCGGGCAGCGCAGGGAGTCTGGGGAGAGGAGGTGGAGACACGGTTCATGAGGTCAGACGTGGCCGTGTTGAACTGGGAATGTCACCCTGGGTGACGAGGGAGAGGCTGAAGGTGCCACCGAGGGTGTGTGTGTGTGTGTGTTTCATAGAATGGAGATCAGCAGAGTGGGTCCTGGGGTGAACGAGGAGACCTGCTAGGGGTCTCCCCGCGCCGGATCCCGGCCTGGCTCCGGACAACTGTCACCGGAAGCCGCGGGGAAGCGCCCGGGCGAGTTGCAGCTTCTCTCCCATGAAACTCCCGTCGGGTACAACCCTATCACGAGTGTCCCGACGCAAACCGCCTCTCGCCATGCGCTCGGGACTCCCCGCCGCTGTCCCGGAGACTGCGGGCTCCCACTTCTACCGGAGCCGCCTCCGTGTGCGCCGAGAAACGGCCGCAACCGGCGGGGCCGCACCGACCCCGGCTGGAGCCGCACCGACCCGGGCTGGAGCCGGCCCACGGGGACCGCGCGCCCGCCGGTGGCCCCGCGCGTGTCCCGCTCGCACCGGAAGCAGCGGGCCGCGAGCTGCCGCCACCAGCGGCCCTCCGCGCAGGCGCCCGGCGCTCCCGGCCCCGCCCCCGGCGCTCCCATGGTGCCCCGCGGCGGGCGGCGTGGATTTTAAATCCACTCAGCCAATAGGGAGCGGCTGCAGGCGCGTAACGTCCCGGAGCCGCGTTTGAATCGGGCAGCGCCTCCGCTGCTGCGCTCCTCTCTGCTGCCGCCGCTCCTGCTCGCTCCCGGCACGCAGCCCGTTCCTCAGCACCCCGGCCTGAGCCAGCCATGAGTGCGGCGGTTGGGAAGGCGGCGGCCGTAGTTCGACCTACGGCCGTAGTGGAGCCGGCCCGCACGGGCAGCTCGGCGGCGACCGGCGGGAAGGAGGTACCGAAGGTTCTGGTGGACCCGCGGACCCGGCGTAGCTTCGTGCGCGGGAGGTTCCTGGGGAAGGGCGGCTTCGCCAGGTGTTACGAGCTAACGGAGGCAGAGAGTCAGGAGGTGTTCGCGGGCAAGGTGGTGCCCAAGTCGTTGCTGGTGAAGCCGCACCAGAAGGAGAAAATGTCCATGGAGATCGCCATCCACCGCAGCCTGGCCCACCGCCACGTTGTCGGTTTCCACGGCTTCTTCGAGGACTCCAACTTTGTCTACGTGGTGCTGGAACTCTGCCGCCGCAGGGTGAGGGGCTGGGGCCGGGGGGGGGGGGGGGGGGCGGCGGGACACCCCTCGGGGAGGGGAGCGTGTCGGCTTCCATCGGTACTGACGGTTCCTCCCGGTACTGACTGTTCCCGCAGTCGCTGCTGGAGCTGCACAAGCGGCGGAAGGTGCTGAGCGAACCCGAGGTACGGTACTACCTGCGGCAAACCATCCTGGGTTGCCAGTACCTGCACAGCAACCGCGTCATCCACCGCGACCTCAAGCTGGGCAACCTCTTCCTCAGCGACGACATGGAAGTCAAGATCGGTAGGCGCTCCTGACACGATGACCCACCAGCCCCACCGCGCCCCCTGGCTGCTCCGTGGCAGAGACCCCAGCCCTTCTGGCAACCTCCAGTCATGCCTTATCTCCCTGTTTCTCCCAGGTGACTTTGGCCTGGCCACCAAAGTGGAGTACGATGGCGAGCGCAAGAAGACCTTGTGTGGGACTCCCAACTACATTGCCCCAGAGGTGCTGGGCAAGAAGGGGCACAGCTTCGAGGTGGACATCTGGTCCATTGGCTGCATCATGTGAGTCAAAGCACCTCATGTGGCCGTGGGGCTGGGCAGTCCCTGTGATCATGGGTTCCTTGGGCCTTCTGGGTTTTGGTATGTGCCAAAGCTTTGGGTGTGCTGTCTCTGGAGCACCAGCCCTTTTGTCAGGGAGCACCAGATCCCAGCATTCCCTCTCTGGGGGCAGGAGCCGGGCGCACACCACGTGTGCTTGTGCTCCTGCGTGGCCGATGCCGAGTGCATTCCTTCTGCCAGGAAAACCCTGGGGTGTGCTTAGGATGGGGTCCCTTCTGCACACAGACCTCATCTGCAATCACATTTCCCTGTACACATACAGGTACACTCTGCTGGTGGGGAAACCACCCTTTGAAACCTCCTGTCTGAAGGAGACGTACATCCGCATCAAGAAGAACGAGTACACGATCCCCCAGGTATGCTCCTTCCTGTGGGAAGGCTCTTTCTGTACCTTCCTGACCCCCTTGCAGCAATTCCTATCACCTTCTACTGCACAGTCCTCTTTCCTGGCACTCAGTGGGCTCTCACATGTTGGTGAGATGGTTCCTGTTGTGCAGTGTTGGGAAGGGGAGGTCTCAGTTGGTGGAGCGAATCCATAGGGCCACAGCTTCCTCTTGGAGAACCAGCAGCTCCTCCATAATCCAGCAAAATCCCAGCTGGGCAGTTGGTATGTGGGGTTAAATGGCAGTGATCAAGACCACGAGGTCCAGGCCATGTCTCCAGCTCTCCCTGCTGCTGTTGGTATGGTTTTGCCACAGCTGATTTTTAGGCTTTGCCAGCTCTGTCTCCACCCATTCCCATTCCCCCGATGTGCATCCTGCTCGTCTCGCTCCCCCCAGGAGCTCTGCTCCAGGCACAGCTTCCCCCAGGTTGCCACACTTGCTGCCGGTGCAGGTTGATCCCCTGAGCCTTTTCTGCCACCTGCTTGTGTCCCCTCAGCACATCAACCCTGTAGCTGCTAACCTCATCCAGAAGATGCTGAGGTCCGACCCCGCCACGCGCCCCACTATTGACGAGCTGCTGAGCGACGAGTTCTTCACGTCGGGCTACATCCCCACCCGCCTGCCCACCAGCTGCCTCACCATGGCTCCCAGGTTCTCCCTTGCTCCCAGCGGGCTGGATCTGAATGGGAGGAAGCCACTGACTGCTCTCAACAAAGGTGAGGGGTGGGACTGAACCACGGTGCTGGTGAGAGCCTGCTGGTGCATCCAGCACCATCAGTGGGGGGGCGTGGTGCTGCCTCCCCACTTCTCCCACTTCCTCTGGGGAAACTGGAGCATTTTGTGAGGAGGGAGGTCTCCTTGCCCCAGAGCCAACACAGGGAGAAGTGGCAGCACTAGCTTTAACACTGTGTGGCCCTGGGCAGCCTGCTCTAGTTGGACATGTCCCTGCTGACTGCAGGGGTGTTGAATGGGATGACCTTTGAGTGTCCCTTCCACCCCATGAATCTATGGTACCTAACATCTCTCCTGTAGTTCAGGTAAAAGGCAACTCTGGTGCCCTGAGGACCCTGCTCACACCTCTATGTGCTTCTCTTTCCTGACCAGGACCAGACAGCCCTGCACGAGAGAACCTGCCTGAGAAGGAGAATGCAATGGGACTGCAAGAGCTGGGAGATACTGTGAACTGTCACTTGGCAGACATGTTGCAGCAGCTGACTGCACTCAACTCAGCCAAGCCCTCTGAGAGAACCATAGTGAGGCAAGGTGGGTCTGGGGACAATGCCACAGCTACTGCCCTTCCTGGGGAAGTTACTTCTGTCTCTGAGACAAGCTGACCTCCAGCTCAAATTGGAAGGCTGAGGGGCACTGTAGTAGCTGCTTGTCTGTCATTCTGCCCTGCTGGGATGCACAGGGTGCTGTGAAATATCTTCTAACAGCTCCTTTTCTCTTTGCAGAAGAAGCTGAGGACCCAGCCTGCATTCCCATCTTCTGGGTTAGCAAATGGGTGGACTATTCAGATAAATATGGACTAGGTAAATAACATGTGGCAGCAATTCAGCCTTGTCTGGCTTCTGAAGAGGCTGGGGGAAGTGTTGAATTTGGTATTGCAATGGTCTGGTTCTTTAATCACAGAATTCCAGGGTATGTGTCCAAGATCACCACTAGGAATGTTCCCAGTATCCAGTGAATCCAGAGCAGTGGTCACTAAGCATCAGCTCTGGTCACTTTAAGGTGGAAAATGGCTACCTGCTGTATGAGATGGCTGCTCTGGCTCCACAGTGAGCTCAGGTACCTGCTGAGGCAGTCCAAGGTGCTTCTGCAGCTGGTGATGCAGCCAGAGAAGGACAAATCCAGTAAGGAAAAGTGTCCCCAGATCCCCACAAAGAGGAGATTCTTTGACCTGGCAGAGAATTGGTGGGGTGGCTGTTTGGGAACCCCTAGAAGACTCAATCCTCTGCTGTTGTATTTCACACAACCAGTGGTTCCCTGTGTCTGAAAGCCTTCTGGCTCCCTTCTGACCTAGGTTACCAGCTGTGTGACAACAGTGTGGGCGTTCTCTTCAATGACTCCACTCGTCTCATCATGTACAACGATGGGGACAGCTTGCAGTACATTGAGCAGAACAGCACTGAGTCCTACTTCACTGTCAGATCCTACCCTTCTGCCCTCAACAAGAAGGTCAGTCCTGGGGACAGGAACCCTCAGCTTGGGGGATGGCTGCTCCTGGTGAGGCTTCTGCCAGGCTGCTTGGGCTTTGGCAGGGTGGGTTCCAGGGAGAAACATCTGCAAATTGGAGACACTGGTGTTCCGTGGGCATCCTTATAGCTGGTTAAAATGTGGCCCTATGGACAGACACTGGCAGCTCTGCTGGGTTCTAACTGAGGCTGCTTTGTGAGCAGCTTCATGGAGCTGAGTGCTCACAAGGCTTGCACATGGCGGAGTCTCAGAGACCAGGCTGTGCAGGTGTGCCCACAGGTGTGCGGTGACACCGCTGGCAGAGGGGATGGTGGCAGCAGCCCCTGCAGGTGGGGTCCTGCTGGGCCTGCCTGCTCACAGCCCCTGCCACCCCCCTGCAGATCACACTACTCAAGTACTTCCGCAACTACATGAGCGAGCACCTGCTGAAGGCGGGCGCCAACATCACGCCGCGGGAAGGGGACGAGCTGGCACGGCTGCCCTACCTCTGCACCTGGTTCCGCACCCGCAGCGCCATCGTCCTGCACCTCAGCAACGGCACCGTGCAGATCAACTTCTTCCAGGTGAGCCTCTGCCCTGCCAAGGCTGCCCAGGGTCTGGCTCTGTGTGAGGGCAGGACCTGAGCTGGAGCTGCCCCACGAGCTGGGCACCGGGAGGTTCCTCGTCCCCCTTGCTGGTGCCAGCCACCACTCCTTGCCTAGCAAGGAGCTCTCTCCTTTATTCATAGATCCATAGAATGGCTTGGAAGGGGCCTTAAAGATCATCTGGTTCCAACCCCCTGCCATGGACAGGGACACCTCCATTAGACCAGCTTGCTCAAGGCCCCATCCACCTCCAGGGAGGGAGCCTCCACAACCTCCCTGGGCAACCTGTTCCAGTGTCTCACCACCCTCACTGGAAAGAATTTCTTCCTAATCTCCAGTCTCAAGTTGCCCTCTTCCAGCTGAAATCCATTGCCCCTCATCTTGTCACTCCAAGCCCTTGCCAAAAGTCCCTCCCCAGCTCTCTTGTAGCCCCCTTCAGGTACTGGAAGGCTGCTCTAAGGTCTCCCTGGAGCATTGCTTTCTCCAGGCTGAACAAGCCCAACTCTCTTGGCTTGGCTTCACAGCAGAGGGTTTCCAGCCCTCCCAGCATTGCTGTGGCCTCTGCTGGCCCTGCTCCAACAGGTCCCTATGTCCTGTTCTGAGGACTCCAGAGCTGGTTCCAGCACTGCAGGGGGGTCTCAGCAGAGCACAGCACAGCATAGGGGCAGAATCCCCTCCCTCCCACTGCTGTCGGGATGCACAAACAAGCAGAATGCACAGAGCTGAGGAGCCAGAGCGGGGCTCAGTAAGACAAGAACCATTTCCCAGCCAGAAAATGTCAGCCCCAACTCCCTCAACCCTAGGGGAGGTGCTCCAGCCTCTGCTGGTCTGTGGCCTCCCCTGGCCCCACCCCAGCAGCTTGACGGGAGGCTGCTGCACAGGCAGAGTTGGCCACTTGCGGCGCTTTGCCAGCGCGCTCCTGGGTGCCCCCGGGACGCCCCAGCCGCTGCCCTAGATGGTTCCCCCTGAGCAAAGGCAGAGTGCTCCGGGGGTGACGGCGTGTTGTCTCCCCACAGGACCACACCAAAGTCATCCTGTGCCCCCTGATGGCTGCTGTCAGCTACATCGACGAGAAGCGAGACTTCCGCACGTACAAGCTGAGCCTGATGGAGGAGCACGGCTGCTGCAAGGAGCTGGCCACGCGCCTGCGCTACGCCCGCACCATGGTGGAGAAGCTCCTGGCTTCCAAGTCTGGCCCCATCCGTGTCAAACCCACTGCTTAGCCCTTGCTCTTCAGGGACTCAACACCTGTCTGTGCCAACCTGTCCTGGCTGTGTGGATGAGGGGGACTCTGGTGGAAACCCCTGCTCGTGTCGTAACCTCTCCTCGCAGCTGGGCTCTGCTGCTGGTTCTGATCCAGCTGCCACAAGGAAGCTCCTGGTGCTGTGGGGACAGCATTGTTCCTTCTGACTGTTACCCAAAGGGTTTTTGTTTCCCCACTCCTAATAGTCTGTTTTTTAATTGCATTCACAGTTTTTTTCCTAATACTCCGAAGCCTGATGCCAGCACCAAGCCTCTGGTTTGAGGCTTCTGGGCCTTCTGTACTTTGTTCTCTCCAGAGGAGAGCAAGGACTATCATGTAAGTTATTTGTGTGTGGCCATGCTCCTGCTCCAGGCCTCTGTTTCCTCTTGTGGATGTTCAGGTGAGACCTTTTTAACAGGCCCAGGGTGAGACTGAGCAATTAGCCTTTTACTATTGAAATTTATCTACCTGGAACCTAAACATTTTTGTATATTGCATTACTTGATTAAAGATTGTTCAGTGCAGTGTCCAGCCTGGTGTGGCTCTCTTCAGCTTGCAGGGAAGGAGCAGCACCTCACCTCTGGCTTCTCCTCCATGCAAGAGCTGTCCTCATGCTGTCTGATTGCCCTTGGCTGAGCTGAGCCCTGCCCCACCTCATCACAGAGCAGATCCTGACAGGAGGTTATGGGTTAAGCTTAGCTGAGAGATAATTAGCTGAAGGAAAGAAAGGTCTGTGAGCTGTCAGTGCTATGCTGCAGCAGGGCAGACCTTGGAGGTGTTGCAGGAGGTGTGCTGAAGCTCTCAGCCTCACTGTCCCATGTCCCCTTTCCCTGTCTGCATTTACTACACAAGATGCTCACAACTATGACTATAGAATTAGTAGAAGACTTTAGCAAGAGTCCAGTACCCTGCTCTGTGTCCTCTCCCAGTGTTCCTCACTGCCAGCACCCTGTGGTGCTCTAAGGTCAGTTTATTTTTAAGCAGATGAAGCTTTTTAGTGTTTTTTTAATCACATTTTGTATAAAATGCTCTAGGCCAGCCAGTGTTCTGAGCCCCAACCACATACACCCCCACCCCCCTTCCTTGTGTAACAACTTCCCCAGCACACAATCAAAATGTACAAAATCATTGCTGCTCTAACAAGGAGCTCCAGCTGCCTAAGGCCCTGTGGGGTGATGCTCCTGGATGCTGGCTTCTGTGAAACATGCCTGTGGGGATGCTTGGAACCAGAGCACCCATGGGCCCCCTGCCCTGGGGCAGCAGGAGTGGTGGTGGGAGCTGCAGGCTCAAGGAAGGGATTGCTGAAAGAGAGGTTCCCTACCTGTGTGTCCTGGGCCGACTGCTCCTGAGTTGCTGCACAAGCTGCTTGGGGCTGCTGGGCACAGGAGCTCTGACCTGGCATGATCACAGGCTCCTGGTCACCACAAGGGAGAAAAGTCTCAGCCCAGCTGAGATCAAAATCTTCCTTCTCAGGAGGCTGCTGGGGGTCCCAAGCTTCAGCCCTGATGCACACAGCAGGTCCAAGCCCTGGGGCAGCTGCACAGAGCCACCCTGCTGTGCCTCAGCCCTTGCTGGGCTCCAGAGTCAAGACTGCATCAGTTCTGGTCAGGAGCAGGTTTGACACTGCTCAAAGAGCTGCTGTCCCAGAAATGTGGCTCAGGAGGATGCACAGGACTGGGCTTCACTGCTGCCTGGTGGAACCTAGCTCCATCCAGCTGCCCTCAGGAGAACAGGAGGTGCCTTTTCTTCCTTCTTCCCAACCACTGTGTCCACCACAGGGAGCTTTCCTTCTCTGACACAAATGCCTCCAGGGTGCTGGGTCGGAGTGTGAGTGGTTGCACAGGGGAGTACCCAGAGGGTCCCTCTTTGGCACAGGAGACCTCAGGTGAGAGCCCAGTGCCACCCTATGCCCGTCTCTTCTGGACCTGTACCCCATGCTGGGTGACCAGCTGTTCCTGGGGCCCCACCTCACCCCACGAAGGGAGAGAAGGACACCAGAGAGTCCAAGGGGCTGTGGGTCTGGGCAGGGAGGAGCAGCCATGCAGGTGCCATCCTGGTGTGTGTCCATGGTCACATGCCATCATCCCCTGGTCCCTGGCAGTAGTAGGGCTGGAAGAGTCGCTCGTGGGCACAGACCCTCATGGCCCCGTGCGTGTGCAGCAGCAGCTGCGGGAAGCGGGAGGTGAAGTACTGCACAAAGCCATCGGGGACAGAGCCCAGGGCTGCCCTGACCTCGGCTGGCAGCTCGTGGTAGTGGTGCTTCTGCAGGAGAGAGGGAGGTGAGCAGGGGTGGGGGATGCTGGGGACAGGGGGGAGCTGGGGTGGCCCTACCTTGTTCCTCATGGCCCGCAGCAGGTCCCGCACCGAGGCTCCCTTGTAGCTTCGGAACTTCCTCAGGTCTGGGGAGAGCAGGAGAGACGCTGAGCGAGGCAGGGTGTGGCTGAGCCAGGGGCTGCCAAGGCCCCCTTGGTGCCAGCCCGACCCTGAGCCCTGGCAGTGCACTGGCAGGGCAGAGTGAGCGGCAGGGTCAGGCTGCAGCAGGGTCGGGCTGCAGCAGGATCAGGCTGCAGGTGAGGCTGGCCCCACGCTCACCTGTCTGCAGGGGGAGGGAGATGTGCATCCTCCAGTTGGTCCTCACCACCGCCCGTGCCCCCCGCTCCAGGGCAGAGACCATGGCGCCCTCTGCAGGCTCCCTCTCGATGCGGTCACTGACGTCCTGCATCAGCAAAGGCAGGCACCACGGGGGCTACATCGCTGGGCCTCACCCTGTGACACCCCATCCAGTGCCAGGGAACAGAGCCAACGCTGAGGTCTGGCCCTGACCCCAACCCCAGGGAGCCTTCCACCCCTTCCAAAATATCACAGTCTCACAGTATAACTAAGGTTGGAAGAGACCCCAAGGATCATCAAGTCCAACCTGTCCCAACAGACCTCACGACTAGACCACGGCACCAAGTGCCACGTCCAATCTCCCCTTGAACACCTCCAGGGACGGCGACTCCACCACCTCCCTGGGCAGCACATTCCAATGACGAATGACTCTCTCAGTGAAGAACTTTCTCCTCTCCTCAAAATGAGCACAGTGACCCAAACAGGGCTGTGCCCTGCAGATGGTTTACAGAGCCCCTGGAGCACACCTGCATGCCCTGATGGTGGGACAGCTCACCTGGAAGAACTGCAGCTGCTTCTCCTGGCTCCAGAAGAAGGGGTGCACAAGGACCATGGGGGCCGAGGGCCGGCGCTGGGGCTCAGGGCTGATCATTGCCACAATCAGCTCTCGAGCAACGACCTTGTCTGTAAGGAGCAGCACAGCAGGGAGCTCACCCCCAAAAGGGCCCTGGGATCGGGGCTTCCCATGGGCACCTGTCTGTGGGGCAGTGTCTCACCATGAGTTTCCTCCTGCAGGCAGCTCAGCTGGTAAGAGCCCGCCAGGATGTTGGCCTGGCGCCGCAGGCTGTCCCCGAACGGGTGCTGCCCCTCTGACACCACGTAGTAGAAGATGCAGCCAGCTGAGAAGATGTCCACAGCACACGTCTGCAAAACACCAGCGAGGAGATGAGCCCCTGACAGCAAAGGGCAGCAAAAGCTGTCACCTCCCACCTTCACTCACTGATGTGAGCGCTTGGTCACTGGCTGGGGCATGCCTCATGCCAGGCTCCTGCCTGCCCTGCTTAGTGCTGCCAAGTGGCTCCAGACCAGGGCTGAGGGTTTCAGAGGCACGGGCAGAAAGAAGGACTCCATAGTCAGATGGACACACCAGGGCTGCTGGTGTCTCACCCAGCTCTGCAAACTGACCCCAGTACAAGGGTATGTGGACCGTGCTGCCAGCACCAGTATGTGCCCTGCCAGGGACCACTACAGCAAGTGGCTGCCAGCAGGAACAGGATTCTCTGTGCTAAGTAGCTGAGAAGATGTCAAGGGCTGAGCTGCTAAGCCAGCAGAGGCTTCCTTCAACCTCCCACCCTGGCTTTCCAAGGACTGCAGCCAGAGAAGATGCTCTGTACTGAACAGAGCTGGGCATGGAACCCATGAGGGAGGTCCTCAGCACCCAGGCTGGATTTGGCTGCTGGAGCCTTGGTCTGATTTGTGCATTTCACCAGCACGCAGCAAGATCGCTGCCGGCACAGGGGACGGTCAGCGTGGGCTCAAGGAGCGCCCGAGGTGAGGAGAGCATCCACAGCTGACTGACCGGGTTCTCCCTTGGGGCCTCCTGCAGCACCTCAGGAGCGATCCAGCCCTCGGTGCCAGGGATGCCCGAGCGGAGGCTGAAGCTGTGCCGCCCCCCCTGCAGCTTCTTGCAGAGGCCGAAGTCCGAGATGACAGCTCGGATCTGCCCCTGGCGGTTGGGGACAGAGATGAGGATGTTGCAGGGCTTCAGGTCACGGTGGACTAGAAGAGAAGGATGCAGGGTGTCACCCAGCAGGGCTGGAGCAGGGCAGCGCTCTGCCTGCTGCCCCGCACTCTGCCAGCCCTGCTGCTCACCGATGCTGAGGGAGTGGAGGTGTGCCAGCCCCGACATGGTCTGGCGCAGCACAGACACCGGGTCCAGGCCGCGGCGGTCGAAGCTGGGGCTTTCCACGTACTGCAGTGAGGCAGAAAGAGATGGACTCAGGCCTGATGGAGCGGGCAAAGAAGGCAAGGCTTGCCCAGAGAGACTTTTCAGTCTCTAGGCTGGCAGAGGTTGAAGGAGACAAGCCCATGCAGCAAACTGCCCTCACTGGTGCCCTCACACCCCACAGCTTTTGCCCTGCTTTATGGAGAGGTGAAAGGCTGCTTCTCTCCCTTGCTGAGCCTCTTCCCAGCAAGGGAACAACAGCTCTGGCTGATGCCAGGGCTTGGAGCTGCCATGTTCCTCCTGAAGGTAGGTAAGCAGGGGCAGAGCCTTGGCTGGCATAGGAGCAGTGCTGCTGCCAGCTGCTTGGCCTCTCCAAAGCACCTTGAAGCCTGCCAACTCCCAATCCCACCCATCCCTTCTGAAAGCTGGGAAGGGAAGCAGGCTGGGAGCAGGACTGTGTGCCCATGGCCAGGCAGGAACCCCAAAGAGGGCTTCAAAGCAAGAAGCTGCCGGCTGCCAGCCCTGCCCACAAGCACGCACAGCTCCCAGCTCCCGTGGGCACACACAGCACTCTGCTGCCAGCAAGGCCCTGGGGTGACAAGACAGGGCCGGGGGACAGCCTGGCCTGATGGGCACCCCCGCGGCCCCGTGCCCACCTGCTGCAGCGTGGCGGCGCAGAGCTCGGTGGCGATGTAGTGGAACTGCCGGTCCCGCTCGGTGCAGAAGTAGCGCACCACGTGCGGGTGCTCGTCCGACTCCCGCAGCAGCTGCACCTCGCGGTCCACCAGATGGAAGCACTCGGGCAGGAGCCGCTTCACGGCCACCTTCCGGCCGTCGAACTGGCCCCTGCGTGGAGGCTCGGCGGTGGTGTCCATGCACGACCCTCCCCAGCCAGAGCAGAGCTGGCAACTCAGGGTCCTCAGCCTGGGTCACCTTGGGGTGACTCTCAAAGACAACGTCCCCTTGCTCCATGCTCTGAAAGGGGCTCGGCCAGACCCAGGGGAACCTTAGGAGGGGCTGGAGCTGCTGAGGAGTACCCGGAGCAGGCACAGCCCAGCTGCCTGAGAGCCCAGTGCAGGCAGGAGGGGAAGGGGGCATTGTGTGTTGGTGTGAGGGGACACCTGCCAAAGACAACGAGCCCAGCTCCCAGATGGCTTTGAAGAGGACCGTGGGAAGGAGAAGGTGACAACCCATTCTCAAATGCCCCTGAACCAGCAGCTTCCAGCCAAGGAATGAGCTGCTGGAGCTGTCCTTGTGGCTCCTAGGAGAGTGGTATGAGGGCAAGGCATCCCAGGGGTGCCACTCACCTGAAGACAAAGGTTCCTCCAGCTCCATGTCCCAGCACATCCTTGGGGTTAAAAGAAATTTTCCCAACTACAACCATATCTGGTTCTGCATCTGCAGAGGAAGAGGGACAGAGCCACCCCTCAGCCTGTGAGCCTTAGCCCTTTACAGGGGACACCCAGACCTTTAACCACCTGGCCTGTTCTGTGGCCCTGCTCTTGCAAGGCTTTTGTAGCCCAAGGTGATCCAGGAGCAGATCTGTATTTTCCCCATCTCAGCTGGGCTGCAGCCCTCTCATCTCTGGGGCATCTCTGCCCCAGCTTTGGGTGACACATCCACAGACAGAGCCACTCACCTCTTGCCTGTTCCCCCCTGCACACACCTTCAGCAGCTGCTGGGACATCTGGATCTGGGCTGTCCAACCCATTAGGCAGGTCCTTCAGGTGATCTGAGTGGCTGGAGCTCTGAGAGACCTGTGAGAGGCTGCCCTGGCCCAGCACCAGCTCCCTGGGCTCCGCAGGAACACTCTCTTGAGACACCCTGCCCGGGAGCAGCTTCTCTTGCTGCTGCTGCAGGAGCTGAATCTGCTTCTCTAGCTGCTGCTGCTGTACCTCGTGCTGCTTCTGCAGCCTCTGGAACACAAACCAGGGCAGCACTCAGCTCCCATGCCCAGAGCAGAGCTGGGGTGTGGGCAGAGCCGGGCACAAGCCATGAGTCTGTGCCCTGGCCAGCCTCAGCTGGGTACCACAAGCAGGTACAAGACAGCACAGGAGCTGCAGGGCTCATCCCACCCATGGCACTGATGTTTGTGCTACAAGGATGGGAAAAAGGGAGGTCCCAACCCTTCACAGACCCCCCAAATCCCAGCATAAGGGGGTTGGAAGGGACCTCTGGGGATCAGTCCAACCCCCCTGCTCAAGCAGGGGCACCCATAGCAGCTTGCCCAGGATCACAATGGCCAGGTGGGGTTGGAAGCTCTCCAGAGGAGGAGACTCCACAACCTCTCTGGGCAGCCTGCTGCAGGGCTCCAGCACCCTCACACCAGAGACATTTCTCCTCACACTTTGGTGGAGCACTGTTAGAGCTCCTGCAGCAGGCTCCTCCAGTGGCCACCACTCACCGTGACCAGGAGGAACAGGATGCCCCCACCCAGCAGAACCGTGCCAATGCCAGCCAGCACCAGGTCCCAGGTGCCAGCCTCGGGGTACACCTCCATCTGCTTCGGCGCTGGGTCCAGCTGGGAGTGCTCCTTGCCACGCAGAGCTGGCTCCTCCAAGCTGCTTGGGGCCAGGAACTGCAACACATGCCAGGCATGGGTGACACCAGAGGGGCAGATCTCGAGGCACTCAGGTTTGGGACCCCTTCCCCATGCTACCCCATGCTGGGGACCCACAGCTGAGCCCCAGCCCTTCAGTAACCCAGCAGTGCCTGAGGTGCTTCCCGGTGCCAAGGTGGGGCCCAGCAGAGCTCCACCACTCACATCATCGAACATGGTCCTGGCAGGAGGAGCCCTGAGGATGATGGTTTCCGTGGTCTTCCTCAGGTTCTCTGGGAAGGCTCGCAGCATCGTGGTGTGCACCACAGGGGGCAGCTCGTGGTGCCCTGTGGTGGGAGGAGAGTGAAGACAACCATCAGGGGATCTCTGGTCATGGTGTCATGCCCTCATCTCCCCAGCACCAAGGTGGGCTAAGCACACAGCTCTGCTCTCCTGGAGCAGTCCTGCTTCTCATGGGACACACGATGTCATGGCTGCAACTTGCTGGCTCCATCTGCAGAGAGGGGCACCTGGAGCAGCAGCAGCCAGCAGAGAAATGCTGAGGGCAGGAGGCTGACTGTGCCCCTCTGCCTCCCTCCCACGACCCTGAGACACCATCCCGACTTCCAAACACACCACTGCATCCATCACACCTGTGACAGCAACCATGGGGTGGGGAAGGGTCACAGTGACAGCAACCACAAAGCATGGAAGGACCCTGGTGACAGCAACCACAGAGTAGAGTAAGGAACCTAGAGCCTGCATGCCAGGCTTGGTGTGCAGTGGCACACCCACAGCAGCCCTGCTTCAAAGGGTCCCCTCGAGGGGAGGGGACAAGGATGGGCTGCAACCAGCCCAAGCCAGAGTCACCACAGTCCCCAGGAGTGAGTCACAGCCTCGGTCCATTTACCCCAGTGAGCAGAGCAGGTGGGGCTGCTGCCACCCCAGAACACACTGGCAGCTCCCTGGGGCACTCCGTGGGAGCAAGGACACAGGGAAAGGCCTTGGCATGGCTCCAGCTTTGGAAAGATTCCTGAAGGCAACCTGAGACCAGAGAGACTCCAGGCCCCTCGCACAGTGTCACTTGCTAAGCACTGAAACTCTTAGAGGGTGTTGCTGAGCCAGGAATCTGCTCCTGGGAGTCAGGCACCCACTCTTGGGAGTCGGGGACCTGCTTCTGGGAGTCAGGGACCCATTCCTGGGAGTCAGGGACATGTTCCTGGAAGTCAGGAACCCATTCCTGGGAGTCAGGGACATGTTCCTGGAAGTCAGGAACCCATTCCTGGGAGTCAGGGCTTACAAAATGCTTCATTTGTGTCCTGAAAGCTGCTGCTGATTCAAGCACTTCCAGAAGTGCTTGGCCAGCTCTCCCTTGTGGTTGAGACCTCAAGGACAATGCTGCTGCTTTTCTTTTCCCGGGCCATGGATGCCATGGATTCACAAGGGGTTCAGCAGCCTAAGGCAATGGAAGGGCACAGGGATGGCCTGGGCTGCCCACCGCCGGTGCTCACCTATGAGCAGCCACTGGTTGCGGGGCGAGGCGATGCTGCCCTGCGGGTACTTGACTTCGGTGCTGGGCGTGATCTCGCACTCCCCCGACTCCCTCATGGTGACGTCGTCGGTGGTGGGGCCGTCGATCCTGGCCAGGGTGATGCTCTGCGGCTGGGGACCGACAGCTCGTGGAGCAGCGGCGGCTGGCAGCGGTGCCCGCGGCAGCCAGCCCCGAGAGCGGACTCACCACCAGCGCCACGCTGCCGTGCACCAGCGAGGTCAGGGCGTAGAAGCTGGCAGCGTGCTTCCCCACGTAGAGCGCTGGTCTGCAAGGCAGGGACAGGCATCAGCCCCTCCATTCGTCACGGATCAGGGCAGCCCGGGCGCCCGCAGGGCCGATGCCACCGTCCGCCGGGGCGCAGGGACCACGTACAGCAGCTGGGTCTTGGTGGCAGAGAAGTCCTTCAGGGAGTGGTAGCTGCCCTTGAGGAGGTGGATGTCCTGCGAGTGGAAGGTCAGGTAGCGCAGGGTCTCCATGGCCAGGTTGAGGTGCGGGACGCGACGGAGGCTGTCCTGGTGCCACAGGTAGATGCCCACCACGGGCGAGCCGTAGTTGTGTGCCCACAGGACCTCGCCGCTCTCCTTGTCCAGCGTCACCAGCAGCCCGTCGCCGCTCGAGGCGAAGTGTGCCATCTCTGGGAGGAGCAGAGGGAGCTGTCCGGGGGATCCCTGCCACAGCCCTGGGCCCTTCCCTGCTGCTCTGCTCCCAGCAGAGCCGTGCCCAGCGCAGCAGACTTTTTTCCCAGCAGTTGGCAGGCCAAGACCCGCTGGCCACGGCAGCACCTCCCTGGGTCCCTGCACAGCCAGGGTCCCGCAGGGAGGGCTGCCTCCTGTAGCTCCCCTGGCTGCCAGGAGCCTGGTGGCCACTCACTGTAGTGATGGCACTCCTCGCAGAGCGGGGCCGAGTAGTCAGAGAAGGTGGCATTCCAGCGCAGCTCCCGAGACTTGGTGTCGTACATGGTGATGACATACTCTGGGGACCACAGCAGGGCTCCATGTCATGCCCAGCACCCCGGTCCTGCGGCTGGGAGGGCAAACCGGGAGCGGGGCTGGCTTACGGGTGCGGCCGATGTAGAGCAGGGGGCTCGACGGGCACAGACCGTCCCAGGCTTCTGTGGAGAGCGTGGTCTGCTTCTCTCCTGACTTGGGGTCCACGATGAACCAGGTGTCCTGCTTCTTCCCTGGGAAGGAAAATGCAGCGACCGTGAGTCCTCACAGCCCTGCTGTCTGCCCCCAGCAGCCCAGCTTCCTGCCGTGTCCCCTCCTCGCTCTCCCTACCGGTGTAGAGGACACCATCCGAGCTGCGGCACGGCGAGGACTGCACCAGCTCCGGGATGGTGAACGGCAGCTTCTGCAACAGACAGCGGTGCGCATGTGGGGCAGAGAAACCTCCCCAGGCTGCAGCCTTCCTGCCTTCAGCAGTGGGGTGGGAAAGAAGAGGTCCCTGGGACAGCTTCCCCCACCTCCCTGCCTTCACTGCTCAGCCCAGAGCAGGACAGGACAGAGTGGTAGGGAAGGGTCCCACCTGTGTTTGCCCCACACCCACTCAGCTGACATCTTCCAGGAGCCACCAAAAGCCCAGTGTGTCCTGTCCAGCAGCTCCACCTGGACTCCCAGCCCAGTGACCCCCAGGTTGTGTGTGGGGAGGATGCCCACAGCCCCACTGACCATCAGACCTTCCTTGTTTTTTCCTCCCAGAATATAGAGGCTGCCATCATTGGGGTCTGGAAGGAACGCAGGTCTGGAAAGGAGGAGAGAGGAGAGTGAAACTTGAGCTGGGCATTGCCAAGGGCTGAGAGGAGCTGTCCTAAAGAGCCACCCTCAGCTGTTTGCTCCAGGGAACGCTCCAGCACTGGATCTGGTGGGAGACGACCTCCTGCCCCAGTCAGCACTCCCCACGGCTCTCAGCAGTGCTGGCTCCATGTCCTGCCTGCCCCGGGGAGGATGCTCTCCTGCCTCCCCCTGCACTTCCAGAGAGATTTTCCCCTATTTCTCTCCTATGCTTTTGTGCATGGTGGTGCTGTGAGCTTCCCAGCTGGCTGTGGAGAGGCTGCGAGCCCGCAGCTGCTCATCACCAGCTACAGGCTGGGAGGGGCACTGCTCCGAGGTTCCCTTCTCCTGCTCTGGACCTGTTGGTTCATCAGGGCATCGTGCACCTCCGGGCAGCTCCTGCCCGGCCCATGGGCTGCCCTCCCTGAGAAAGGCACCCCGCCCAGGGGGAGGACACTCACTCTGCCACATAAACAGGCACCTGCAGAATGGGATCTGAAAGAGAGAGCAAAACACAGCTGTCAGCCTCGCTCCCCAGGCGCAGGACATCGTGGCACTGTGTGCTGAGCACTGCCCGAGCTCAGCTCCACAGATTTGCATTTCACACCCAGAATAGGCACTGCCACCAGTGGGGATCTGCCCCACCAGCTGCTCTGCTCCCCTACACCCGTGCTGGCCCTTGAGCTGCAGCTAGCAGCACCCCGGAGCTGAGGAGCTGCTGGCCCAGAGCACAACAAGCAAGAGCCAGGCAGGAAGGTGCATCCCCGACCTCCATCAGGGACAAACCTAGGGAGCCAGGCTGGGAGCCGGCACCCCAGGTCACTACTCACCATCCTTCAGGGTCCATTTGATGTCACCAGTGCTCTTACTCACAGCATGGAGGTTTCCATCCAGCGTTGAGATGAAGAGCAGTGTTTCTGGGACCGTCACAGCAGCACCTTTGAGGCACTAGGGACAAAAATGCTGCCCTCAGAGCAAGGCCAGGCTTGGGGACAAGCCACCGTGACCTGCACCATCTCAGGCAGCCCAGCACCCCCTGCACCCAGCACACCATGGCAGCAGACAGCGGGAAAGGGCCCCAATGTCCCTTCTCATCCCCAGCGACACAAGGCAGCTACAGATAATTCACCTTCTTCCACCAGCAGATCAAGACCACTTGTTCCTGCACAGGACACCCACATCTGCCAACAGCTGTCCAGAGGTGCTGTTACACACCCATGGCATTAAGCCCTGGCACTAAGGCTGCTGCAGCATCCATCACATCCCACCGGTGCCACCCTGGGGTGGGTGCAGCCTTTCCCTTTCCCTTTCCCTTTCCCTTTCCCTTTCCCTTTCCCTTTCCCTTTCCCTTTCCCTTTCCCATTCCCATTCCCATTCCCTTTTCCTCCTCTCCCCTGGGATGAGCTGCAGCCTGGCTGCTCCCAGCCCCAGCTCCTGGAGCCTCTCCAGAGGTGATTTGAACAGCCCAGCCTCAGGCTCCTTCCGGAAGCAAACGAGTTGGGTGACTTCTCCTGCCAGAAATACAGCCACTGCTCGTCCTGGCTTCCAGAGCTGCAGCTCTCAGCTGCCACTACGTGGAGGCAGTGGCTGCAAAGCAAGGTGGGGAAGAGGAGCTGCTGCTTCCGCATGCAGCCAGTGCCAGCTCAGCCGGGGCGCACACGCCAGCCTCACCCCGTCAGCAAACAGGGATCAGCAAACAGCACGGGCACCCAAACGGCTTCAGGTGGAGGCAGGGCTGGAATGGCTGTCCCCAGTGCCAGGGAGCAGAGCAGGGTCTGTCCCCAATGTCTGGGATCAAAGCAGTGACCATCCCTGATGCCAGGAAGCAGAACAGTGCCCAGACTCCCCACTGGCCACGATGCAGAAGCCAATCAAGCATGTGGGGTTGCCCAAGGGATATCCTTGGGCATGCCATCCCCTGGCAGCCCCCTTGCTGCCCCATTCCCTGCTCTGTACCAGTTGCCAGAGCCTGAGCCACGCACAGCCTGACCTGGAGCTGCACCATCCTGAAGAGCAGGGATCACCCTGTGCCCTCTGCTGAGCAGGACCTGATGGTGGTACCAGCCCAGCCATGGCAGAACAGGGCCAGGAGACACATTCTCCTCTGAAATTCCTCCAGCTCCAACCACACAGACAGCAGCTTGCACGGGTGCCAGGCTGTCCCCATGCCAGGAGCACACACCAGCTCCCTCCTGACACACCTCACATCAGCCCCTCTGCTTCAAGCCCAGGTTTTTTATCTGCCCTTCTTGCTTAATTTTCCAGTGAGGTCGGAGGGAGATCCCAGCTCTCCCCTGCTGAGGGCACGCAATGTGGCAGGCAGAGGAGAGTGGCTGCTGCCCAGCTTCTCCAGCACTGTGCCAGGCGGGCTGGGGCTGACGTGAGGGGCTGGCTGTGGGAACAAGGCAGTCCAGGAGCTCTGGTGCTGTGGACAGCTGCACCAGGGAAGCAGAACCGAAAGCACCGAGCCCCTCCGGCCGGCCCAGCCACAGCAGGCTGCGGGCTCTGCTCTGCCCTCTGCCACCTCTTCTGCAGCTGCTGGTGTTTTAGTGGCAGGGCACTGGACCGAAGGCCAGGCTGCCCAGCCTGCTCCCCACGCACCACCACAGGTGGAACTGGGAGCGCTGGATGGCCGGGAGCCGCCACCACCTTCTTCTCTGTCCCAGACCAGAAGCGTTGGCTGCTGTTCCCATGGGATGTTCCCCAGGATTCCTGAGGCTCTCTCCATGCCAGCCGGCAGCCTGCGGGGATGCTGCTGAGCCCAGAGTGAGAGGTGGGCTTGGGGCATGCTCGCTGCCCCAGTGACGGGCAGGGGGACAGCTGGGCACAGAGAGAAACACGGTGCCAGTGTCTGCTGCTTCCTCTGCCAGAGCAGCGCTACCCACGTCTGCCAAGCCCACCCTGGCACACTGCCCCTGCCGCTCAAAATGCCACCGGCTGTGGGAGCTGCCGTCCAGCTCCCGAGGGCACCACGCTGCCAGGCTCTGTGGGCAGGAGCAACGGGACCTCAGCTCAGCCCCAGCCATGCTGGAGATGCTTTTCTGGGCAGAGCTCAAAAACCTCTGCCCTGGGCACCTCCATCACGCTGCCAACACCACCCGCCGTGCAGCCACGGGACCCCACCTGCCACCACCCCGACAGCCCCTTCACCCCACAAACCACACTCTCCTGGGTGCCAGCCCTTGTGCACTCGCCGAAGTCCCTCACCCACTGCCAGCTGTGCTCCTGCCCTTGTCTCCACGCACTGGCACCCAGGGTATGGGCGCCCACTGCCAGCTGAGACACAGCACGGTGCCCGCGCTGACACACCAGGCACTCTCACGGCACCCCCGTGTCGCCCCCCGTGGGGCACACACAGGGCACAGCCACACGCGCGCACCCAGGCTGGCACCCGCAGCTCCCGCCAGCGGGCACCGGCACACCGCCACCCCAACCCCCCGGGCCGAGCCCAGTCCGTACCAGTGCCGGCAGCGGGACGAGCAGCAGCGGGACCAGCAGCCCCCGGAGCAGCCCCCGGAGCAGCCCCAGGCGCAGCGGCGCGGAGGGGCCGCCCATGTCCCGGACATACCGGGGCCGCGGCGCGCAGGGTCGGGCCGGGCCGGGCCGTGAGTCAGCGGGGACGGGGCGGATCCAGGATGCGGGTTCCTGCCCCCCCCACACCCCGTACCCGGCCTGGCCCGGCCCCGCGCAGCACGGGGGGCGGACACGGGCTGCACCCTGCGACCCCCCGGCATCTGTCCAGGAGCCCTCCGGTCTCCTTGCATGAGCGCCAGGACGCATCGCCCCCTGCGTGGCATCTCCCCCTCTGTGTGTGGCTTCGCCCCCTGCGTGTGGCAGCGTCCCTGTGTGTGCCATCCCCACCGCGGGGAAGCAGAGGCTCTTCCTTGGGCACCAACCCACTCGAACCCATCTTTCAGCCTCACTTCAGTGAAGAGCAGGGCACTGAGCTCCTCCACAAGGGAGTCACAGCAGGGTCCACCCTCTCCCCCCCGTGCCGAGTTAGGGCACACTCGGGCATCACAGCGGACAGGAACTTGTCCTTTTGCACACCATTTAGCAGAGATTTTTGGACTTTATTTCAGTGCTAGAACTACTGAACTAGCTCAGACCTCCTGGGGGCAGTAGGTGGGGGGGTGAGGAAGTTCCTGGAGCCAGCAGTTGAACACCACCAGCGGCGGAACAGCAGCAGCGTCTGCCAAGTGTTACACAGCCGGGGCTCCTGGAGCCCAGGGGAACAGCTTCTCCTCCGCACCTGCCTCTGGGGCTGGCAAACACAAGTGGAACCGGTGACATCACAGCAGGTTGCCTCCACGTGTGACTCGGAGCTGGGCATGCTCTGCACCACCGGGACAGCTGCAGCCCAAAGCAAGCTCATCTGGGGCCGGAGGAGACTCAGAGCCTCTTGCTGCGCAGCGGGGCACAGCAGCAGCACCCTCCCTGCCCTGGCAGGGAGGCACCCATGGTGTCTAGGGGGGCAAGGAGCAGAGTTTCCTACGTGCTTCCCCTTCCCGTCACCTCCCTGCAGTCATCCCCAACAACACCCCCCCCCAGCACTGGCAGCTGTCCAGAGGGAGGGAGCTCACCCTGTGCAGCAGGCTGAAAGACACCGACACAGAAACACTTAATTATCAAACTTTAATTCATGACTAATCTTACAGAACAAAACAAGAGGAGAACCAGTTCAGGTGACACAAAGAAACCCCCAAACAACCCAGCAGTGCAAATCTAAGACTACATATTCATCATCTGCCCTCCCCTGGCAATAGAGGAGTTAGCCCCCCACCCCACTCCAAGGCCCTGCCTTACTCCTGCAGTGGACACCAAGAGCTGAGGCTTCAGAACACAAACCCAGAGTGAATGGCTCAGAAGACAGAGGACACACAGAGGATTTCCATGAGCCACAGGAAGCTAAGCCCTGGCTAGAAGGTCCAATGCCACGTGGTTCATACCAGACTTGCCAGAGCTCTCCTGGCCCCCCTCCCAGTGAGGAGGACATGGATTACCACAAGATGCCAACAACCTAACCCTGCTGAGTGGCAAAAGGCTGGAGTGCAAAATGGGAACAGTTCCACTGGGGAAAAAAAGAATCAAGTTACAGACAAAGAAAAGTAAACAAAAGGAGGAGTTTGGGGCCAGCCCTCACTCTGGAGCAGAAGCCTCATGGCCCACGGTTGAGGGACATAGTGATGGGGAAGCATGGAGCAGACCACCATGATATGGCACCTTGGCAGGGTCACTGTGAGGGGACTGGGTCTCTTTGGCCCTTGGCATGTGAAGGAGCAGCAGACACCAGCTGCAGCAGGTGCAGTGCTCAGCAGGCTGGCTGTGTGTTGCTGGTTGGAGCCTGCTGGGTGTCAGTGGGTCCTGACCTAGTTGAGTTCTGGTCACTTTTTCTCCTGCCTCATCAGAGCATCCCCACTGCAGTTACCCAGCTCTCAGCACCCACTCCCAGGCACACAAATGATTCATTGACTTTCACCTTGCTATGAAAAGCTTGCAAGTAACACAAGACTTTCATGCCAGACCCAGGCTCTGCTCAAACCCAAGCAAGGTCTGGTGATCCACCTGTGCATTCCTGATGAAACACCAAGCCAGCAGCTGGTTATGCTTGGGATGCTCAGAAAAGGAAGGAAGAGTGAACTCAGGACAAGGAGAGAGGGAACCCACAGTGCTGGGCATGGAGAAGGGAAGGGCCAGCACAGGGGTGAGCTGTGACCCTCAGTGCCATGGAAGGGCATAGGGAGAGCTTGCTGCTGCAGCAGGACCTCTCCCCAAGGAGGGCAGTGAGGGGGGAGACCCCAGCTTTGTCCTGTGCAAATTCACATTTGCCTTCTGGGTGCTTTAATCATAGGAAGCTTTAGGTTGGAAAGGGACCTCAAGGATCACCTAGTTCCAAACCCCCATGAACAAACCTAAAGCACTCAATGCAACTACATAAGAGATTGTCCCCCAGAATGCCCACAGGGACTCACCCACACACACACAGCAGGGAGATGAGCTCCCCTCAGCAGAGACCCTCACACTGGAGTGGAACTGAAGTGAATTTGCGCACAAGAATCACCAGATGTTACCACAAACTTCTGAGGGGACATCTTGGATGCCCAAACCAAACCATCAGCCAGCTCCAACCACTGGTTATATTTGCACTTAAGGCTGGTGTCCTCCTGAGGGCCAATCACCAGTTCCTCCACAGCTCCCTTTGTTAGGCTGAATCTGCCCTGCAGACCACCACAGACATTGGGGAGTCCCATCCAGCACCAAGGGAGAGGCTGGCAAAGGGCAACCAGCCAGGCAAGGAGGTGGTGTTTGGTTAGATATTAATGATCATTAGCTAACAGTAATAATTGCCTTGGAAACATCACTACAGAGCAGAAGATAAAGCTCCACCTCACTCTGACAGAGAAAGGACCTTGAAAGCCCTGCTGCTAAGTTCAGCTGGAGAAGCCCCAAGACACCAAGGAGATGAAGCCAACAAGCACCAGTTGAGCATTTCATGGAAGCAGCACTTTCTGTGCCTTGATTCCAGTGTTGCAGAGAACACAAAAGGGAAACAATTTCCTCTTTCAAACCCAACCCAACTGGAAAAGAAGCCCCTAGACAGGAGCACATTTTGTTAGTTTAGAGCATGTTCTTCTCCTGCTCTGCAAACCAAGGGGTTCTGTAGTTGGCTTTCCCTTGGGCTGACCAACTGCACCTGGCACAGGACACAGAGTTGACTGTGGGCAAGGGGCAGAGGAATGCAAAACCTGTCCCTGTCCCTCTGTGTCCACAGGTCCTGCCTCAGCATGTACTCACCCATCACTGCACCAGCACAGCAGCCACAGGGTAGCCTGGGTAGCAGCTGGCACTAAGACACCTCTGCTCTCTCATGGAGCAAAGGAGAGACCAGGGAAGGGGAATGCAATGTGAGGGGATGCAGGGCCAGGCCCAGGCACGTGAGAGCTGCCAATCACAGGAGCAACAAGACAGCGAGTGCAAAGGGGACCCTGAGTGACACAAACCCAGTGTCACTGGTTTTCTCCATGCTGCAGGGCACATTTCCAGCAGGCACTGAAGGTGGGATTCCAGCCTCACCCAGGAGTGTGAGCTGCAGCCCATTTGTGGGTTTATCTCCAGCAAACTCACACCAGCTCTGCTGCCTGCACTCGCTGGCTCTGCGCCTCGCTGGGGCCTTTCGGGAGAGCTCCTGGCTCAGCACCTTGAGTTCAGGACAGACTGCTGGTGGCTGCACACAAAGATCTTGAGCTACAAGAGCAACAAGCACCTCACTAGTTTGTAGGTAAGGTATGAAACACCTTTGGAGGTCATATTGCATGAAGGTTCTAACTGGAAACACAAAGCAGAAGCTGCTCGTATTGCTGTCAGGAGCCCACAGGTACACACACCCCAAGGGAAGGCCTCTCCCAGTCTCTCAAACAGAATACAAGTGAAATTGCTGCTCCTTTGGGAGTTTGCACCTGCTGGGATTCAACTGGGCTCTTTCAAGGAGCGTGGGAAATACACACATCCTGCATTAAGGCTCCTACAGGGCTGTCTCTCCAGGGGCTCCCCAGAACGTTAAGCTGCTTGGCCGTGAGCAGCACGAAGCCTCCAGCCTTCCAGGAGAGCAGCTCTGCTGGAGGCAAGGTTCACAAGGAGCCAGACTGATTCAGTCTGCCTGCACCACAGGTCAGGGCTGTGCACCCCTCCAGCACTGAAAGGCCCTTTCAGAAAACCTGAGGTAAATGGCAGGAGTGGCTGGGGCGACACAGGGAGAGCCGAGGCCCAGAGTGTCACTCCAGACAGGACAGTGCAAGGACCTCCTGCAGCCTTAGCCTGGAGAAAAGCTGAAAGGTGACTTCAGTTGCAGATCAGCTGCTGGAGGGAGACTCTAAACTGGGTAAGATTCACTAAATATGATCACTCTCCATGTTCAAATCCAGGTCACAAAGGACTGCTGCAGGTATTTAGGATCCAGAGCAGCATCTGAGCATCTCCTCCCTGCCCCAGAGAGAGAAGGAGGCTCTCCCTGGAGATCTGCTCCCACCACACAGCATTACACAGCATACACCAGAGCTCTTTATCAGCCAGACAGGATTGGTGTCACCACAGCTGCACAACCCCCTGGACTGCAACAGGCATAAGCAGGAAAATGCTCCTAAGATATAGCACCTTGGGGCAGGAGGCAGAGCAGGAGCAGGGTTAGGGCAGGCAGGAGGGGAACCACCAGCAGGGCATGAAAGGAGAGAGCAAGCAGCACTGGGGCACTGCAGATAAAACCCACCCACAGTGGTGTTCACCTGCTCCAGAAGTGCTGCAGCCAGTACAGCCCAAGAGCAGGGGGTGCACCCAGAGCCCCAGGTACAGCCCAGAGCAGGGGGTGCACCCAGAGCCCCAGGTACAGCCCAGAGCAGGGGGTGCACCCAGAGCCCCAGGTACAGCCCAGAGCAGGGGGTGCACCCAGAGCATGGGGTGCACCCTGAGCCCCAGGTACAGCCCAGAGCAGGGGGTGTACCCAGAGCATGGGGTGCACCCTGAGCCCCAGGTATAGCCCAGAGCCCCAGGTACAGCCCAGAGCAGAGGGTGCACCTAGAGCTTGGGGTGCACCCAGAGCCCCAGGTACAGCCCAGAGCAGAGGGTGCACCTAGAGCTTGGGGTGCACCCTGAGCCCCAGGTATAGCCCAGAGCCCCAGGTACAGCCCAGAGCAGGGGGTGCACCCAGAGCATGGGGTGCACCCTGAGCCCCAGGTACAGCCCAGAGCTCCTGATATGGACTCAAGAGGTGAAGCAAAGAAAAACCAACCACCAAACAAACCAACAAAAACCCAAAGCAGGGCATCTTTGGGTTTAAAAAAAAGCACCCCAGACAGACAAGGAGACCAATTTTGCCCTCAAAGAGTGGAAGCTGCAAGCAAAGGGCCAGCAGGATATGGCTTCACTGAGCATCCAGTTTGCATACCGTTTGGAGTTTATTGTTAAGACCAAAAAAGAAAACCCCAACCCCAGCAACTGCCTGTGAAATTCTCAGTCACTGAGCAAGCCTGGTGCTTGGAACTGAAAGGTTGGGAACATATCCAGGTTTTGTTCAGAGCATGTGGAAAAAAAAGAAACCCCAGCCCCAACCCCACCCAACCCCAACCCAAAGAATCCTCCGGGAACACATTGCAACGTTCTTCTCTTCACAACTAACCTTGGAAGATCAGCTCTCAGCAGATGTATCACACAGGGTACTTTGTGAATGAAGGTTTATTGATTTCCATCCATTTGCTTTTAAATAGGGTTGAAGCTGACTGCAGAAAAAAGGGGATGGTGAAATTTTCTCTCTTTAAGTTAAAAGTAAACTAAGGGTGAAAGAACATCACCTCTGGCTCCCCCTCAGCGCCTCCTGCAGCATGGGTTAGGAATGAGTTCCAGGACTGCCACATCCAGGGACGTTGGAGGCCTCTCCCAGCAGTGTCCTTAGCTTTTGTGCCATGCTCCTGTGCCAGAGGTGAGCGTGCTTTCAAAAGTACTGCCACTTGCCCAGCACCGTGTCCTTGATTGCATCCACGTACTGAGTGGGCACCCAATAGACCCAGTAGTAAGAGGCTTCTGTTGGGCCCAGCTGAAATGCCTGCAAAGACAAAGGTGACATTCACCAAGGGGATGCAGAACAGCTCCTGCACCACAAACCTCACCAGGCTGTGGTCCCTGCCTCCTCCTTCCCAGGCCTGGAGCTCGCCATGGCGTATCTGGTGCCACGGGTTAGTTGTTTAGGAGGGTTGGGTTGGCTGATGGGTTGGACACGATGATCTTGAAGGTCTCTCCCAACCTGGTCTATTCCACTCTATTCCATCCTATTCTATCTGGGAGGAGGTTAGAAAGCCTTCCTCAGAGAAGAGCTACAAAGCAGAAGTGCAGAGGGTGAGCTCTGCCTTTTCACAGAGCAGCAATGGAAGCTCCTGGCCAGCTTCAGCAATGTGAGGAATTTATCCTGCAAGACAGCGTGCAGCACAACTCAGGGTCTGTAAAGACATCAGAGATGCAGAGAATGGGTTGGGTTGGAAGGGAGCTTGAAGATCATGCATCATGCCACAGGCAGGGACGCCTTCATAGGGCCATAGAATCCAGTCAGGGCTGGAAGGGACCACAAGGATCAGCTAGTTCCAACCCCCCTGCCATGGGCAGGGACACCTCACACTAGATCAGGCTGGCCAGAGCCTCATCCAACCTGGGCTTAAACACCTCCAGGGATGGGGCCTCAACCACCTCCCTGGCCAACCCATTCCAGGGCTTCACCACTCATGGTGAAGAACTTCCTCCTCACATCCAGCCTGAATCTCCCCACCCCCAGCTTCATTCCACCTTCTACTAGACCAGGTTGCTCAAGGCCACATCCAGCTTGGCCTTGAACACCTCCAGGGAGGGAGCCTCCACAACCTCCCTGGGCAACCTGTTCCAGTGTCTCACCACCCTCACTGGAAAGAATTTCTTCCTGATCTCCAGTCTCAAGCTGCCCTCTTCCAGCTGAAATCCATTGCCCCTCATCTTGTCACTCCCAGCCCTTGCCAAAAGTCCCTCCCCAGCTCTCCTGTAGCCCCCTTCAGGTACTGGAAGGCTGCTCTAAGGTCTTTTCTGGAGCCTTCTCTTCTCTAGGCTGAACAGCCCCAACTCTCTTGGCTTGGCCTCACAGCAGAGGGTTTCCAGCCCTCCCAGCATTGCTGTGGCCTCTGCTGGCCCTGCTCCTACAGGTCCCTGTGTCCTGTGCTGAGGACTTCAGAGCTGGCCCCAGCACTGCAGGGGGGTCTCAGCAGAGCACAGCAAAGGGGCAGAATCCCCTCCCTCCCACTGCTGTCCATGCTGTGGGGATGCACAAACAAGCAGAATGCACAGAGCTGAGGAACCAGAGAGGGATTCAGTAAGACAAGAACCATTTCCCAGCCAGACAATGTCACAGGATTCCTGTTTGGACACCATGTCCTATTGCCATGTCAGCACATATCAGAGAGGAGCTCCATGGCACACCAACAACCTCTCTTCTTCCTCTGGGGCAACAGTTTATTGTAGCATGTTCTGAAGAGGCCTTTTTCTTACAGGGGTGATGAAACAAACCAAGTGTTTGGGCAAAGCCTGGCTAAGTGCCCTCCTGCAGCCAGTCTGAAGGGGTAACATTTCCCCCCAATAGAAACAGCCTCATGGAAGGAGTTTGCTGCAGCATGGAAAGTTAGTTTGCAGTCTCACTTTGGAGAGCAAGGCCTCAAAAAGCCCCACAGATCATAGAAGCATAGACTTGTCAGGGTTGGAAGGGACCTCAAGGCTCAGCCAGTTCCAAGCCCCCTGCCATGGCCAGGGACACCTCACACTACAGCAGGTTGCTCACAGCCACCTCCAGCCTGGCCTTCAAAACCTCCAGGGATGAGGCTTCCACCACCTCCCTGGGCACCCTGTGCCAGTCTCTCACCACCCTCATAGGGAAGAACTTCTTCCTAGCATCCAATCTGAATCTACCCATCTCTATTTTTGCTTCATTCTCCCCAGTCCTATCACTCCCTGACACTCTAAAAAGTCCCTCCCCAGCCTTCTTGTAGGCCCCCTCAGATACTGGAAGACCACATTTAGGTCTCCTCAGAGCCTTCTCTTCTCCAGACTGAACAGCCCCAACTCCTTCAGTCTGTCCTCACAGGAGAGGTGCTCCAGCCCTCTGCTCATCCTTGTGGCCCTTCTCTGGACACTTTCCAGCACCTCCAGATCCTTCCTGTACTAGGGGCTCCAGAACTGGACACAGTGCTCCAGGTGGGGTCTCACCAGAGTGGAGCAGAGGGGGAGAATCACCTCCCTGACCCTGCTGGCCACACTGCTCTTGCTGCAGCCCAGGATGTGATTGGCTTTCTGGGCTGCAAGTACTCACTGCTGGCTCATGTTGAGCTTCTCATCCAGCAGTACCCCCAAGTCCCTTTCTTCAGGGCTACTCTCAAGTCAGTCACTACCCAGCCTATCCTGGTGCTTGGGATTGCCCTGCACAGCTCTCTTCCTAAGGTGCTGCTTTTCTTGGCCCAGTCCTAGTTTTGCAGAAAATTACATATGGGAAAAGTGCTCCAGTAGCAAATCCCTTTTTTTCCCCCCTCAACCTCCAGCAAGGGCCTGTTGGCTATAGAAACATAGCAGAAATCCAGCTGGGTGCAGGGAAACATCAGGACCATTAAGAGTCATGAGCCAGACCAGGGTCCCAGGTCAGGAGCTATGACATACCACCCGAAGCGCTCAGTGCCTGCGTGAAGCCAGCCCAGATTTCCTCAGGGTGCCACCCAAAACACTCACACTGCACCTCCACAGCCCCATCACCCCCCAGAGAGGCTGCCCCAGTTGGAGAGCCTCCCTCTGATCAGACTGGGTGCAGCAAAGGGGAGCTGCTACTCACCATCATGTGATAGTCCTCGTGGCCTTCGATCGGTTCACTCACCACGTTTTTGATGGACCCCATGGGTAACTTCTCTGTTCTCTCTACATACAAATGGATCAGCTGTTAGTTCTGACACACCAAGCTGTGCTTCACATCCAGTTCAAATGCCACCTCTCTCATTTGCAAAAGCTTCCCAGGCCAGCAGTCTCCTCCCTGGGTGAGCTGTGGATACCTACTGCTGAGAAGCTCAGCTTCCACCTCACCACCCCCCCAGCAGGCACATCGGGAATTTAAAGCAATCCAGAGCTGGACCACACAGCTCCTCAGCATCACATCAAGTCCTTCAGGGCACCTGATTAGGGCCTGAAGTCAGTGATGGGCAAACCCTGGCTTTACTTTCTGTTTTCCCCCCAGGAACAATGCTCAGCCCAGCAGGATTACTCAGAGCTGCTGCAGGGGGGAGAATATTGAAGCCTGGCTAACCCTTGGTTACACCAAGCTCCACAGAAACAAGGCTGACTGAAGACAGGCTAACTACCCCTCTAAAAGGCCAGCCCTGCTTGTACCCTGAGGCAGCTAGATGCTATAAAAGCCCAGGGCAGGAGCTTTTAATGAATAAATACAGAAAGAAAAAGAGAAAATGAGGTAAGAGGTGAGAATGGCACAAGAGAGCAATGCCAGCCAGGGGGGACCATAGGGATGACAGAGGTTATGGTTCATGGCAGAACTTTTCTCTCTCTTCTACCCTCACTGCTTTCTGAAGACTTAACTCCAATTCCTTCCTTCCAGCTCTAGCTTTCAGTGCCAGCTTAAAATTATCTTCTTGGAGGCAAGACAGAGAAAGCACAAACACTGCACAAAGGAGAAGTGGAACCACGAGCTCCTCAGACATCTGTGTGCTCAACAGAAGCAGCACCTGACTGGAGAAGGCACAGAGGGAGACCAGCTTAGTGATGGTAATGACAAAGATTCTCTCCCTCTGCTGTAACACTGCTGACTCCCAGCTGCTCACACCTGGCAACACTGATTCACCGTGACAAATCTGCCTTTGCCCTCCTTTGCTCTTCACGAGTGTCTCAGAAGACAGACACCCATGGCTCCATGAAAGTGACACAGAGCAGCTGAGAAACATCTGCCTGTAGCTAGTCCCACTGTACAGAGTGACTGAGAAGCACAGGAGGCTGTGGTGAAAGAATCTGTTCCACCTTTCCAGGGCCAGCAAGTGAAAACTAGATCAGCAGCCAGCTGGTTTAACCCAGCCCTTGTGTGCTGGCACCTGCCAAGGATTCCTCAGAGCAGGAAGGAGTTTTTCCCCACAACAGCCAGCAATTACATCCATCCCTCAGAGGAAGCAAGCTGCTGCTGCTTTGGGGAGGCAGGGAAACAGGTTACAGGACAGGCAGGTGAGCACAAGAAGGATCAGATTTCACAGCTCAAGAAACACTCATCCAGAACGCTGCAGAAACACCAAACCTGAAACTGCTCTGGTTGCTGAAGGAAGAGGATTAAGCACCTGAACACACAGCATGCATTCAGAGCACACTACCAGAGACAAAAAGATCTGCCTGCCCAGCCTACAGAGGGAAAGCCCCCAGAGCCTTGCTCCATCACTTAGCCAAGGGAAAAAAACCAACCCATCTGTGCAGCTGGTACTGAAAGAGCTTTACAAACCAGAAAGACCTCCACTCAAGTCTGTCCTACAAAGTGAAGGGCAAAAACCTCTGAGGTTTCTGCTTACTTTGGCAAGAATGCAGCAGCTGAAGGTGCCCTCCAAAGTGAGCATCACCATCCAGTTAGGTTACTTTACTGGGCTGTGACTCCTCTTGCTCACCAGCAGAATATTCCCCACCCTGGTCACACCACAGCAGCACAGTTTCCCTTGGGGCCAAGGGGCTATGGAGATGTCCTTCAGCACTGCAAGTTATCAGCACAGCACTTTCAGCTCCTCCTGACCGCTCTCTGCGCCATAAACTGCTTCCTCTGCACAGAGCAGATGCCAGAGCTTCTGCAGCTGCACCCCAAGGAAACAAGGCACACAAATAGTTTTGTTTGGAAAGCCAGATAAGGCAGAGATGCCAGCACTGCTCCTTCTCCTCCTGGCCCAAATACTCCCTGTTGAGTCTCAGCCAAGTCACCAAGTCTCTGTCTGATGCTGGCATCACACCAACATTTCAAGTGCTTTTCAGATACGCTGGCAATGCTAACTATCATCCTTTCCAGTTGGAGCTGTGAACAGTAGACTGGCAGTTTAGCTACTGGCACAACTGAGCTCAGGCTTTTCAAGAACAGAAGCAAACTATCAAGTAATATGCCATGACCTGGGAGAGCAGCAGTTGAGAAGAGGAAGTGAAACTTAAAGGTTTTGAAGTATTGCGACACCAACGTCATCCCTCAGACACAATTCAGTCACACCAGAAGCCATTTCCAGGCCACACAATTCCCTTACAGCCCAGTTAGGAATTACTCATCTCAGACCTGGAGAGGTGCTCACCTTTTGTGCCAATCCACAGCTGGTCTTGCTCAAGTTTAAAGGTCAACCTCACTTTGCCCCCTGACTTGTTGTACATGCCCGACAAGGGCACAGTCGGCAGCCGCTCCTGCAAAGAGGCAACACAGTAAGGCAGGGGAAAGCCACATCCCCTGAGCTCTGCAAGCCCAGGGAGGATTCCTCTTTCCACCTGATGGCTGAACTAGCAAAGCAAGGTCTCAAAGCACCAAACAGCCTCTCTCTCCTGGTTCTGACAGCGCCTTGGGGTACTGATTCCCTTACCTGAACCCCTTTCACAGAAGGCATCACATCATCAGGTTTTCCTTTATCCAACACTTTCCTGTGTTGCTACAACAGAAGAACAGAAACTGGACATTACAGAAACACAACAGAGCTTTTTCAGTCTGCTTCCAGCTGCCCCTTCACCACATCCTGACAGCACCAGCTGAGGATTATTCAGTTATTTATCACACAGGAAACAGAGACATTGCAAAGCTAACCGAGGAGAGCCTATGACAGCCTTTAAAGCACAGAACTGAATAAACCTCCTGAGGGAATGCAAAGGGAAACACCTCTCCTGGAACACACATAAACAGATCTACAGGAAAAAGAAAGAAGCCCAGGTCCCACTTCAACATTGTCCACACTGAACCACAGAGCTGGCATTTGGCAAGGCAGTTTTAACAGTCAAGTGCTCCAGCAGTGAAGGACAGAATCCCTCCACCTCTGACAGTGCAGTATCCTGCTACAGAGCAGCACAGACCAGAGCAGCAGGAACTCAGAAGACCAAACCCACAGCCTGGAACTCGCTGAGCCCCTTCCACCAAAGAGAACTGACAGTGAATAGGAGCTGTGACCAACTACAGAAAAGCCAAAGCACGTTTCATAAAGGCTGAGCATTGGTGCTGCACTATTTCAGTTTTACCCAAGCTTATTTGGGGGAAGGTACAGGGCTAGCAATACCTTGAGCTGAAAATCCTATACCTCCCCCTCAACACTGCATCACGGCCACCAAGGCAAGGCTGACTGCACTGCACCTCCCTCCCTGTGTGGAGGCAGCCCTTGAGGATATGAGAGGAGCACTCAGGAACATCTCTCTCGATGCTCATTTCAAAGGCAGGTTTTGGAAATCAAATTCTTCCATGCCATCAAAAATCAGTTTAGTTTAGATACAACTAATTCAGATTGTGTTTGAGCTAGCACCCAAGAAACATTGACCATTTCTGGTCTGCAATGCTAGGCTGTGCCTGGCACCAGCACGAGCAGTGTCCTGCAAACCCTCAGCCTCCACTAGGCTACAGCTCTGCTGCTGCTAGAACTCCTCTCACAGAGCCCATCTGCCCTCACTTAGCTGTAACAAAAGCCCCCCAGCCCGCTCCCAGGAGGAGCAGGACCCAAATGGGGCCGCGGAGAGAGAACCACGCACGCCCTCCAGTTACTGAGATGCCAAAAACCTTTTGTCTGCAAAGCGGCTCCTTTTTATTCTCCTCAGCTTTGACCTCCTGCTGAGCAGCTTCTTTGGGGGTATTTACTGCCAGCACGTCGTTGATCGTGGAGCCCACCACCATTATTTTCGCTCCGTTCGTTATTTTGATTTCCCGCAAGGTTTTCTCCTCGGGTAGCAGTCCCTTGAACATGACTTTCTGCATGGCAGGCGGGAGGCCTAAGGGGCAAGAACACCGATTAGGAGCCGCCCGAGCGCGGCGGGAGGCACGGGCCGGGGCAGGAGAGGCGGCGGCGGCAGCCCCACAGACCTGTGAGCGAGTGGATCTTCTGCTTCAGCTCGGCCCCCGTGCTGTCCAGGCAGAACTTCACGTCGTACTTGTTCTTGTTCCAGATAACCTTTAGCTCCACCAGCTCCTTGCCGCTCTCCGCCTCGCCGCCGTTACTGACAGACGCCGGCGGAGGATCTTGACGCTCCTCGCCCTCCGGAGACCTCCCCGCCGCCGGCGAGCCGCCCTGTCCGCCACAGCCCAGCGGCAACTCCTCCGCCTCCATGCCCGGCTCCTCGGCACCTGGACACGAGCGGACAGGAAGAGCCCGGCCGGCGGGAGGCTGTCCCGGCCCTCCCCACCGCTCCCGCCCCTCAGCGCCGCCCGCAGACCGCCCGGGGCTGGCTCCCCGCCCGCCGCCGGCCCGCCTTCCCGCCCCGCCCCGCCGCCCGCCGCTTCGCGTCGCCCCGCCGCCGGCACCGCTGGCTCCTACCATCAGAGGCGGCGGCGGCGGCCATGATGATTGTGTACAATCCGCCGCGGGGCACGCCGGGAAACGCCCGCCGCTGCCGAGTGGACCGCACGGGCTCCCGTAGCCCGGCCTCGTCTAGCCCGGTGGGCGGAGTGGGCACCGCAGGCCGCGCCCCCGGACCCCCGCGGAGGTGGGCAGGGGTGGGGTAGGGATGTCCCGGCCCTCCTCCGAGCTCTCACCGAGCGCCCAGACCCCGCGGTGGCGGTGGCGGTGCCCCCCGCGCTGCCGGTGCTGCTCGGCGGGAAGCGACTCCTTTAAGGGACGCTCCGCCCTCGGCCGCTGCGGGCCCGTGGATTGGCTGAGCGCGGCCGGGCGGAAGCACGCGGGCGGCGCGGCGGGATGGCGCGAGCCCTGCGGGCGCTGCAGGGCCTGGCGCCGCAGCGGGGCCAGAGGGGGCCGCGGGTGCGCTTCGGGCCCAGCCCCACAGGTAACCCCGGGGCCTCGCAGGGCCTGTTTTGGGCGGACACGGGGTGATGGTTTGAACTCAGTGAGGGGGATTCAGCCTGGAGAGAAGGGACAGGTGTTGGATACTGAGGGTGGTGAGAGTCTGGCCCAGGTTGCCCGGAGAGGTGGGAGCTGCCCCATCCTTAGAACCATTGCAGGTCAGGCTGTGTGCGGCTCTGAGCAGCCGACTGCAGGGGAGCTAGACTCGGTGAGCTTTATATAAAGGTCTCTTCCCACCCAAACCAGTCTGTGATCCGTGATTATGCTTCCAGATTACCTCAGGGAGCACATCCCTGGAAGCCGTTACCGGTAACTCAGTTCCATAGCAAGGTGCACAAAGGCAAACGGTGTCTGTGCAGCTCTGCTCCTCCCCCAGGTTAGCTTTTGTCACTAGTTTCCCTTACAGGTAGCGCTGCCCCTCCAGCTCATGTCTAAATACCTCATTAGTGAGCCATACTTAGCGTCACCTCCTCTGCCTTCCCCATGATAACAGGGTTCCTGCACTTGGGTGGCCTTCGGACTGCTTTGTACAATTACATTTTTGCCAAAAAACACCAAGGGACCTTTATTTTGAGGGTGGAGGATACAGACCAGAACCGGGTGGTGCCTGGAGCTGCAGAAGGAATAGAAGATATGCTGGACTGGGCAGGTATTTACAGGCAGCTTTCATTTTTCACCTACTGAAAGATTCTCTTCTCTTTGGTGATTAGCAGTACTTAAAGGGGAGTACTTTGTAGGCCAGTGTTTCAGATGATTAATTAGTTGAAACATTACTTCCACTGCTAGGCATTAAGAAAGTATCACAGTATCACTAAGGTTGGAAGAGACCTTGAGGATCATCGAGTCCAACCTGTCACCACAAACCTCATGACTAGACCATGGCACCAAGTGCCACGTCCAATCTCCTCTTGAACACCTCCAGGGAAAAGTCCTTCTGGAAGTGTGGTTTATAGTAGAAATAACTGTCTGGGCTTGGTTTCCTTGGGAGAAAGTGGAATAAGGTCCACATTTGTGGAAAGGGCCCCAATGTGCAGCTGTAACAAAGGTCATGTGTGAGAGAGGTGTGGTTCCCTCAGCTGCTCCTCACCAGCCCTTCAGCAGCTTTGTTGCCCTTCCCTGGACCTGCTTCAACCCCTCAATGTCCCTCTTGGAGTGAGGGCCATGCTCATTCACCGTGCTGCCATGGTGGGCTTCACTCTGCCTTTGTGTGGGGTTTTGAGGCCCCGCTGTGGTGATGTTTCAGGCATTCCCCCTGACGAGAGCCCTCGCCGTGGTGGTGCCTTTGGACCCTACCAGCAGTCGCAGCGCCTGGAGCTGTACCAGAGGGCCAGCGGCAAGCTGCTGGAGAGCGGAGCCGCCTACCGCTGCTTCTGCACCCCGCAGCGCCTGGAGCTGCTCAGGAAGGAGGCTCTGCGCAGGCAGCAGAGCCCACGGTAGGATTCCCTGCCCCTGGAGTGAAGCCCTGTGCTGCAAACCTGCACAGCAGCAGGGCTGTGATCTCACCCACAGAGAGCGCCTCAGTGGGGTAGCGACCTCTGGAGAGGAGGTGGTGGTTTGGCTGGGCACATATAGTGGGCAGGTTACAGCTTAAAATTTAGGGATGGATTTCGAGTTTGGGGGATGCAGTTGTGGCTCCTGGGGCTGTGCTGTGCTGAGCTGAGCCCTTTGTTCTCCTTCCTCGCAGGTATGACAACCGCTGCCGGCACCTGACGCCCACGGAGGTGGCTGAGAAGCTGTCGCAGGGCCTGGCCTGGGTCGTCCGCTTCCGGCTGGAGCAGGGGGTGGAACCCTTCCAGGACCTGGTCTATGGCTGGAACAAGCACGAAGTGGCAGAGGTGGAGGGGGACCCGGTGATTCTCAAGGGGGATGGCTTCCCCACTTACCACCTGGCAAACGTGGTGGACGATCATCACATGGGCGTCAGCCACGTCCTGCGTGGGGCCGAGTGGCTGACCTCCACGGCCAAGCACCTGCTTCTCTACAAGGCCTTTGGCTGGGATCCCCCCCAGTTCGGTCACCTCCCGCTGCTGCTGAACAAAGACGGCACCAAGCTGTCCAAGAGGCAGGGGGACATCTTTCTGGAGAGCTTTGCTCGGGATGGCTACCTGCCAGAGGCCCTCCTGGACATCGTCACCAACTGTGGCTCTGGGTTCACAGGTGACAGGCTCGGGGACGCTTCTTGCTGCTGGCCGTGGCGAGGGCTTGGGTTTTGGTGGCCAAGAGCTCTGCCAGTGCTTGAAGGGGTCAGGAAAGGGCTGTCAGGTGGCCAGTCTGTCACTGAAATGCCACCAGGGCTTCTGCAGAGCTCCTGTGAAAGCCTGGGCGGGGTGGTGGGACAGTGAGAAACTTTCTGCCTTTGGGCAGCCATTTAGATTGAGTCTGATGCTTGTTGGGTTCCCAGCCAGGACAACACTCATCTCAAGGTGGAGCAACTCTGTGAACTCTTGGGAAAACTTGGCTTTTATGCTTAATAACTGTGTGTGTGTCCTCCGTGGCTCACACTTCTTGTTTAACCTGAAAGACCATGAGATGTTGATTCAGTGACTCTCTTTGTTCCTCTTGCTCTGCACAGATCACAAAGTAACTTGTGTTTTGGGCACTCTGCTTGGGAATGAGACCTCTCTGGGGTGGTGGAGCTTCCTGGCTGAGTGTCTTTTGTCTTTTTGGCTGACTGATGCAGGGGGTGTCCCCCTGGAGAGTCAAGCAGAGCATCCCAGTGGTCAGTTGCTCACCAGTAATCAGCAAGGGAGCTTAGGGAGAGGGCTGCCTCCGGTGTGTGCCTGTTGCAAGTTCCCTCCTGTTTGCTGGGGTACATCCCTGCTAGCACTGCAAAAAGTGGCTGTCCTGTGTCACCTCTTCCTTTGCTGTGCTGCTTCTCAGCCCTGCCCCTGGGGTTGAGTCCCTTGATGGGTTGTTTTGCAGAGAAACGGATGGGGAGGACTCTGGAGGAGCTGATCTCGCAGTTTGACGTTGGCAGAATCACAACCCACTCTGCCCTGCTGGACCTTGAAGCCCTCCCAGAGTTCAACAGGTACCAGAGGCAGTGGTGATGTTGAACTGTGACAACCAACAGGGTAGTGAGGATCCACTCCTAGCACCTGGCTTTGTATGGAGAATTTTTGGATCAAGCGTGGCCCCAGTGCAGCATTTTGCTGTGCCACAAGATTCTCCTTACAGCATTCCTGCCTCCTCCCCTGTCCTCTGCTAGGGCAGAGGTGCTGGGAGCACTGTAAAAACCTGGGAATAGAATAGAATAGAATTAACCAGGTTGGAAGAGACCTTTGAGATCATTGAGTCCAACCTATCACCCAACACCATCTAATCAACTACACCATGGTACAAGCACCCCATCAAGCCTCTTCCTAAACACCTCCAGTGATGGGGACTCCACCACCTCCCTGGGCAGTCCATTCCCATGGCCAAGCTCTCTTTCTATGAAGAACTTCTTCCTAACCTCCAGCCTAAACCTCCCCTGGTGCAGCTTGAGACTGTGTCCTCTTGTTCTGGTGCCTGGGAGAAGAGACCAACCCCCACCTGGCTACAACCTCCCTTCAGGTAGTTGTAGAGAGCAAGAAGGTCTGCCCTGAGCCTCCTCTTCTGAAGATGGTGCATGGAGCTGGGAGGATGCCAGATTTAAAGTAACATTTGAGGAGAGGTCAGGCTGCCAGAAGGTTCTTCTGCCCCTGCACTCCTGTGCTGTGGGATGTGGGGCTGCTGAGGGTTACCACAGCTCCTGCTCACTGCGGTGCTAAGGTCTCTGTGGTGGAACCTCTGGGCTTTAGTGCTGCTTTTGCCAGTTTCACAGCCTTCCTTGGTAAGTGCTGTGGGGCTGGGCTGCTAGCTCCAGTCCAACCCGAGGCAGCCCCAAAGCAGTTCTCTTTCTGTGTTGCAGGATCCACCTCAGCCGGCACATCGAGAATGAGGAGCTGAGGCAGAAGCTGGTCAGAGAGCTGCAGCTGCTGGTGGAGCAGGCCTATGGGGATCAGCAGGTGGAGCAAGAGGTTCTGCAGAAGGACTACATGGAGCGAGTCCTCCTGCTGAGAAAAGTATGGGCAGGGGCAACACTGTGGCACCAGCCTGGGCAGCTGGGCTTTGGGGTTCTGAGGGGAGGCCTGAACCAGGCCCTGGGCACTGCTTTGATCTGAGCTCTGCAGCCTGCTCATGGCTGTTGCTGCCAACCTCCAGTGGCCATGTGCCTGCTGACCCCCAGGACCTGCTGGTGCAGTTGGCTGGCCTGTAGGGATGGGCATGGTGGATGTCCTGGTGGCCTTGGCAGAGCTGTAAGCTCATCCATGCTTTGCTGAGCCAGCAGAGTCCTTTGGCAGAAGGAGGGTGTGTCCCTGCCATGGAAGTGAATCCTGGCATTGTAGGATGTCTTGGAAGACCTCTCTGGTTCCTCAGAGCAGTACTGGGGCAGGTCAGCTGGGGTTTTGTGTAGGTGACTTGTGGCAATCTCCAGCTGCACTTCTGGAGCCCAGCTGGCTTGTGGTGGGAAGGTTCAGCAGCCAGGGCCCTCCTGCCAGGAGACTGCTCACCTTTAGATTTTGCTGAGTGGGCAGCAGAAGCTGTTTCTGCCCTGCTGCTGCTCTGCTTTAGAGGCAACCCAACCTCTCTGCTGAGCTGGATGAAGCTCTGGGTGGTTCACGTGGTAGGGTTTGTGCACCGAGGGCCTTGGGCTGGCTTAAATGGCAGAGTGGGGCTGTAAGAGGGACAGAAGATACGGTGGCTCTTCCCAGTGCCAGGAGAAGGGTGAGCCCAGCTGTTTCCTAGTCAGACCCTGGGATGCTGCTCCAGTACCTGGGGGAATAAAACCTTTGTGGGGGCTGCTCCAGCGTGAGGGCTTCGCTGCAGCAGCAGGATTGTGGCTCATGTGACTTCTCACTGCCTGTGCAGGGTGGCAGATGAGGGTGGTGAGCCACTTCCCTCAGCCAGCTCTGAGTCAGCCCACACATGGGCTGCAGCAGGGGTGCAGTCCCTCTGGGCTGCTTTGTGCCCCTGCTCACAGCAGGGTGGAAGATTCAGCTCCTAAATGTCAGCTCTTTGTGTTTCCTCCTGCAGCACAGGGGGCTTGGACCTTCTGAGCTGTCTCTGAAGTCCCAGCAATCAGTTGGCTTCCCCACAGCCCTGGCACTTTGCTTTCTTTCTCCAGGGTCACATAAGTCTCCTGAAGAACCTGGTGGCCTGTGATTATTCTTACCTCTGGGTCAGGCCCTCGGTGTCTCAAGAGCAGCTACAAACTATTTCTGCAGAAGCAGAGGAAATAGGGAAGCTGGTCCTGAGGTAAGTGCCTGCTCCCAGCTGCCTGCCTGCTCTGGGCTGCTCTGCTGGCCACAGAATCCCAGACTGGCCTGGGTTGAAGGCACCTTTAAAGCTCATCCAGTCCAACTCCCCTGCAGTCAGCAGGGACATCAGGTTGCTGAGAGCCTCAGACAATGTGAGCTGGAATGGGGATAAGGATGGGGATCTCCCACCTCTGGATGTTGGACATGCTCACAGTTCTTGTTTAATCTGCTCTAGTTTGGGATGTGCTCCAGTTAATAACTGGTCAGAAGTTCAGTGGGTTTAGATGCAAGGCAGTTTGCCAGTGGGAAAGCTCCCATCAGTGCTCTCAAGCAGGAAGGATCAGGTCTGGGTTTTGTAGAGCACCAGAGGCCGTGTGCCAGCATGACACTGATGAAGCCATGGTGTTAGCAGGGGTTTCCTGTGCCACCTGACTTCCTGTCACATCAAACTGAAGTGAAGCCCTGCTAGGATGACACAGTCCTGGCACAGAGGGCTTGGAGGAGGGGGTGGGTTGCCAACACGCTTCACTGCTGCCCTGTGGCCTTCTCCACGCCTTGCAGCTGGGCAGGGTGGTGTGTCAGATGCCTTTCCAGTCCAATTCTCACATCTGGAGTAAAGTGAGCCCAGAAAACCAGTCTGGGGAGTAATGAGGGTGGCATTGTCTGCAGATGGAGCTGTTCTGTCCAGCTCCCTATAGAGCTGGCTGCCCAAGCCATTTGTCCCAGTGGTGATTGTGTCAGTGCCAGAGCATTCCCCGTCGGCAGGGATCCCGGGCAGGCGTTCCCTGTCTGGAGCTGTACCTCCAGCTGAGCAGTATCAGCAATGGCTCCTGCAGACCCACCTGCCAGCCTTGGAGGAGGGTCCCAGGGAACCCAACCAAGGCCACAGTGAGCAGAGGGAGCTGGCAGTGCCCTGGCACAGGGCAGAGTGAAAGGCAGGAAGGTTTGCCTTGAATTGCTGCTGCCAGAAGGTGTTGCACAACCAGGCTGGGGGCAAGAGCAGAGTGAGTGCAGCTGTGGAAGGTGTCAGCATTTCTGGGGAGGTACCTTGGGTTCTGTGTAAGGACATCTTCTCTCCTCAAGGCTCATGGCAAGTCAGGCAGTGGCTTTGACTGTGGAGGAGTTGAACAAAGACCTGAGAAACCTCCAGAAGCAAACCAAAGAGACCAAGTACAGCAGCATGATGCAGCTCCTTCGCCTGGCTCTCAGTGGGCAGCAGGTAAATCATAAACCTGGAGAGCCTGGGACCCCCTTTTCACAGCAGCTTTGTGTCTGGTAGCAAGATACTGGGGATGGGGCACCTCATGAGGCCTGCCATCAGGGGCTGCTGAAGTGAGTGTGGAGGAAAGAGCTGTGCCTGAAGGGCAGAAGCTGTCAAAGCACAAATCTGCTGGTCACAAGAGTGAGCCAATCCTCTGGACCAGCTGGGGGGAGTGTTGGTGAGGTTGTGGCTTTGGGGCAAATCCTCTGGACCAGCTGTGGGGAGTGTTGGTGAGGGTGGTGGCTTTGGGGCAAATCCTCTGGACCAGCTGGGGGGAGTGTTGGTGAGGTTGTGGCTTTGGGGCAAATCCTCTGGACCAGCTGGGGGGAGTGTTGGTGAGGGTGGTGGCTTTGGGGCAAATCCTCTGGACCAGCTGTGGGGAGTGTTGGTGAGGGTGGTGGCTTTGGGGCAAATCCTCTGGACCAGCTGGGGGGAGTGTTGGTGAGGTTGTGGCTTTGGGGCAAATCCTCTGGACCAGCTGGGGGGAGTGTTGGTGAGGTTGTGGCTTTGGGGCAAATCCTCTGGACCAGCTGTGGGGAGTGTTGGTGAGGTTGTGGCTTTGGGGCCAGCCCAGGATTTTTTGTGCAGGCTGCTTTTTCCAAAGGTTCTTCAAAGCCTGATCCTAACTTAAGCTCAGGCATCAACCCTCCTGACTAAGTGTGAGCGCTCTCAGCACTTGGCTGCAGGAGGGGAAGCCCCAGCCCCCTGCTGTGAGCTCCCTGCCCCAGCCCTGGCAGCTGGCCCCCGGTGCTGAACACGTGCTGCAAAGTTCCTGTTTGGGCACTGACTTCTTGTGTGCTTTCAGCACGGCCCCAGCGTGGCAGAGATGATGGTGACCCTGGGACCCAAGGAAGTGAGTGTGAGAATCCACAGAGCTCTGTCCAGCTAACCTGGGGGCAGGAGTGATGCCAAGAGCCAGCCCCCAGCCTGGCAGGGTGCAGGCAGCTCCTGGCAGCGTTTGATCTCGCCGTGTGGCTCTCGGATCAGGCAAGCCGGACTCAGGCCAGGCAGCTGCCACCGTGAGCCTTCCAGGTGTGTCCAAGCAGAAGCGCTTTGTCCTGGAGAAGAACCAAATGCAGCCTGAGCTCCCTCCATCTCCTTTCATCACCTGCAAGCAGCCTGCTTTCCAGCTTGGGAGGAAGAGACCTTCAGCAGTGTTCAAATCCTGAGCACGTGGACAGCAGGCGGAACGCTGTGCCTGGCACCAGCGTGGTGCTGTGTCTGCTGACCACCAGGCTGGAGAAGATCTTTGCCCCTTTTTGGACGGTTCCCTTTGATTTATTAAATCCCCATGCCGAGTTCTGAGTCTGTGCTGGCAGGGGGAGGAGCAGCCGGGGTGCTGGGTGTGTCTGGGGCGGGGGATGGACACGGCGCCACGCCCACGGGCTTCAATTCCGCGCCACAAAACCTCGGGTGGGAGCCCACGGTGAGAAGTGGCATGAGAGGAGTGGCAGAGGGTGGAGCAGAGCTGAGAGGCCATGGCTGGCAGCGAGGAGCTGGAGCTGTGGCTCAGTGAGTGGGGCTGGGGGGCAGGGCTGGCACTGGGTCTGGAGCCGCTGGAAGCAGCCCCTGCCCGGTGGGCACCGGAGCAGCTTCAGCTCTGTGGGGAAGCCAAGGAAAGGTTTTATCCTCTGCTTGGCTGTGCTTTGGGATGGGTTCTTGCAGCTAAAGGGTGAACTGTGCCTGTGCTCCCAGGGAGATCTGCAGTTTGCTACTGGGAGAGCTGCCTGGGGATGGTCTTTAACAGTTTCTCTTGCTCTGTGCTAAAACTGCTGCTCGTTGGCACTGCTGGCACTGCTTCCAGCTCCTCATTTTGTGCCCAGCTTTGACTTTCTGCACTCAGGACTCAGTTTTGGGGCAGGCTTTAGCTGTTTCCTCCTCCTCCTGCGTCCCTCTATTTCTGCCTCTGACAAAAAGCCCTGAGGCAGCTGGTGGCAGAGCAAGGACCGGGCTGCTTCCTGCCTTGTGCTCCTCCAAGGAGGGTTCTGGTTTTGTCTTTATCTGTTGCTTATGTTCCCTGTGTAAGATAAAGCCACTGACCCAGGTGTCCCTGAGGAAAACTGGGAAGTCATCCAGCAGTTCTGTGAGCGGGTGAATGCCAGCACAGAAGGGTAAGGCAGACAGATGGCTCTTTGTGTTCTCTCTGGGCTCTGTGTCTGGCTCCTGGCTTCTCTCCTGGCTGTGGGGGGAGTGGGACCTGGGAGGAGCCTGGAGAGGCAGCCAGGAGTGCTTGCTGGGCTCTGCTGCTCCCAGGAGTGGAGATGTATATGGCAGAGGGTGATGTAAGGAATGGACTCTGGCATCCCACGAGGCAGCAGGTCCTGCCCTGCTGTGGGATTCTGCAGGAAGCCAGCCCTGGGTGAGCTGAGAGTGGCCCAGGAGATCTCTGCTGGGACTTCCCCAGCTTCCAGCTGACAGCCAGAGCTCTGGGGGAAGGAGCAGGAACTGATTAAGCAAATGAGCTGTCAAAAGTTTCGGGGCAGTCTCTTCAGAGCTGTGCCCCCCCAGCAGCAGGCAGCAGGCTGGCTTGGGCTGTGTGCCAGGCCCCAGCCTCTCCCAGCTGGCTCCTTCCTTCATGGCTGGAGGCCAGGGCTGGGGTCGCTTCACCTCTCACCCCTGCCGTGTGTGTGCCCCAGGCCAGGGCTGTGGCAGAGGAAGGGTCTCTGGTGCAGCAGGCTGTGGGGCTGGCAGCTCTGCTGATCACTTTCCCTTGGGTACTGCTGCCTTGCCTGACTTGCTTCTGCTGCTCCCCAGCCCATCGCTCGCGCTGAGGCTGCTGGCACATAAAATCCAGTCCCCACAGGAGGTGGAAGCTCTCCATGCTCTCACAGTAAGTGCTTGCATCTGCCTGCAGAGGCAGCAGGGACCTGGAGGCAGAGTTTGGGGGTGCAGGCAGTGGAGCTGCCACTTCTCTTCGATGTCTCTCCCTTTTAATGTTCCCTTGCACGAGGAACACAGAAGCCAGGCTGGGAGGAACTGCTGCTGCTGCTCCCCACCTTGCTCTGCTGAGGTGTTTCAGTGCTCTGCAGCTCTTGCTGCTTGCCCTCTGGTCCCACCACGGGGGCAGTAGCCTAAAGGTTATTGGTGATGGGGGGAACAGAGCAGATGGCCTTAAAGATGCAGCTTAAGAAGGTGGAATGAAGGCAGAGAGAAGTTCCTGCTCCTCAGCTTTCTCATTGCTTCGTGGCTGCAGCACCAGAGGGTCCTGCTTAGTGTCACAGTGGCAAAGGTGTTCAAAGCTGCCCAGGACCTGTGTATACAGCTTCTGTTCAGTGCTGTCTTCCTCTCTGCAGGTGCTAGAGACCTGTGTGAATAACTGTGGGGAGAGATTTCACCATGCAGTGGCCAAGTTCAGGTTTCTGAACGAGCTGATTAAAGTGCTCTCCCCAAAGGTAGGTGGCTGTGGTGGCACAGCCATTGCAGCTGGGACACACTGCTGATTTCATGCTGGCCATGACAGCTTGGCATGGATCTCACCCAGAAGTAGGGCAGGATTCATGCTGTGCCTCTTTCTGTGCACAGCTTTGTCCTCTGCTGGGATGGCTGGGGACTCTAGAGGAGCCTGAAGTTGTTCCTGTGCCCCCTCAGTCTGTGGTCCTTTTGCCTTCCAGTGACTTACAGAGCTTTGGTGGGGGAAGTGGCAGAGGACAGAGGTCTCAGGAGCTGCCTAGAGCCTTTCCCATGTTTTCTGTTCTCAAACCCTCGTGCTCAGGCTGCTCTCCTCCTTGCTGTCTCCTGCCAGGGGTTAGGCTGAGTTTGGATCCTGACCATGGAGCAAGAGCAGCTTAAATAGTGCCAGCAGGAACCAGACTTCAGTCATCCTTTTGCAGCCCATGGGTGTGCAGCCCATCTGGGCTCCTGCTCAGGTGTCCTGGAAGCCAGGCAGAGGACCCCAGTCCCCAGGAGTAGCAGCCCCAAGGGAGGGGAGGCTGGCAGGGCTGTGCTGTGCTGACTCTCACCATAGATTCATTCCATATAGTCAATACATTGACTCCTGCTCCCTGCTGTGGAGCACATTGCTTCTGAGAGCCACCACTGCCTCCTGAGAAGGGAAGCAGCCATCAGTTTAGTTTGAGGGGCTCAGAGTGGATGCTCTGCCTCCCTGGGCAGTGCCTCCCATGACAGAAAATGGAGCCCTGTTTGATCAGAGGCTGCCTGAGCTGCACCCCTTGCTCCTCTCTGCAGGAAACAGCAGGTCTGGGACTTTCTTAACCCCCTCCTCAGCAGATCAGGAATCAACTTCACCTCCTGCAGGCTGCATTTTCCATGACATCACCTTGATGGCAGAGGTGCAGAAAGCTGACTTCAGAGGAGTGTTGAGCCAGCAGCAGAACCTCTTGGTGCAGGCTGGGTAAAGATGTCTCAGTGAAGCAAGGAGGTTTGAAGGATGTCTCCCCACAGTTGTGTTGGCTGTTTGGACAGGTGTAAAATGCCTCATGTTTTGGAGGTCTGGGTGGGCTTTATCCTTCTTCCCACTTGCTGCTCCTCTGAGTCTATTAAGTGAGATAAACCAGAACAGCTAGAGGCTGAAGACAAGACAGGACAATAACTTTGGTGTCTTGTGGGCTTCAGTTTTCATTTGCCCAGCTCTGGCTGGGGCAGTGCTGCTGTATGCAGTGTGGGTAGTGAAGGGAACTGCTTACAGCCAAGGACTGAGCTGTTGCTACTAAAACAGAGCAACCTGGCTCTGGATTTGCTGAGCAGGGACATGGAGCTGCTCAAGCTGGCCCAGAGGAGGCCACAAAGATGATCAGAAGCTGGAGAACTTCTCCTCTGGGGACAGGCTGGAAGAGTTGGGGCTGTTCAGGCTGGAGAAGTCTCCAGGGAGAGCTTAGAGCAGCTTTCCAGTACCCAAAGGGGCTAGAGGAGAGTAGGGGAGGGACTTTTGACAAGGGGTTGCAGTGACAGGAGGAGGGGCAATGGCTTTGGAAGAGGGGAGCTTGGGACTGGAGATAAGGAAGAAATTCTTTCCAGTGAGGGTGGGAGACACTGGCACAGGTTGCCCAGGGAGGCTGTCGATGCCTCATCCCTGGGGGTGTTCAAGGCCAGGCTGGATGAGGCCTTGAGCAACCTGGGCTGCTGGGAGGTGTCCCTGCCCATGGCAGGGGGTTGGAACAGGTTGAGCTTTGGGATCCCTTCCAACCCAACCCATTCTGTGAATCTATGAGCAGGTTTGCAGTGGGTTGAGGCAGGTTTGCATTGCACAGTTCTGTCATTGTCCCCCAGGACCCCCTGTGTGCACAGCCCCAGCCAGGCACAGCTGACAGTGCTGTGAGCAAAGCATTAGTTCTCTACACACACCCAGACTGGGGCCAGACCCAGCTGCTCTGTCTGGCACTAATCCTTTGGATTCCAACTTTTTTTTTTTGCCTTGCTTTCCCTTTTTGTTTGGTTTTTGTTCTCAGTACTATGGGTCCTGGTCTTCAGAGCAAGTCAAGTCGAGGGTGACAGCAGTGGTGTTCAGTTGGACAGTCTGGTTTCCTCAGGAAGTGAAAATCCAGGAGGCTTATCAGATGCTGAAGAAACAAGGTTTGGTTCTGTTATTTCAGTTTCCTTTTTAGCTCTGCAAGTCACAGGGTTTCAGACCACAGAGAGCTGCCCTCTGGGCTGTGACTCAGCTCTTTCCATTAAACGCTGTGTGAGGAGCAGGGGACAGGGCCACCCCCCTCCTGGGGCTGGCTGGGGGCTTGAGGGTGGATGGAGCTGTTTAGAAACAGCCTTACAGGGGCAGAGCCCAGGCTGGCTTCGTGGCCTCTCTTAGAACAGAATTAACCAGGCTGGAAAAGACCTTTGAGATCATCAAGTCCAACCTATCACCCAACACCATCTCATCAACTACACCATGGCACCAAGCACCCCAGCCAGTCTCTTCCATTCCAGGGATTGTAAAAGAAGACCCCAAGTTGCCAGAAGACAAAATTTTACCTCCCCCTTCTCCAAGACCTCAGAAGTCTATTTTTGACACAGATGAAGAGAAATCCAAGGTAAACCTCAGGGCCTTCATATGCACCCCACCCTGCTGTGTGCTGCTGAGAACACAGGCTCAGGTGGGTTTGGGAAGCTCTTGCTGGTTCAGAGAGGGCATCTTCAGAAAGCTGCCATCCCTTCCTGCTGCACAGCACCCAGAGAGTTCTTTGATGCTTTGTCAGAAAGTTTTGCTTAGCCAAAAGTGCAACTTTCCCACAGAAACCCATCAGTGACTCTGAAAGTCTCCCAAGGGAGGCTTTCCCCAGGTCTGGCAGAGGTGCTGCAGAGCCAGAGAGGCCCAAAGTGCTGTGGGAGGCAGCAGTGTAACCTGAATTGGGCTGTGGGACATGAGCCCACCTGTTTCCAGGACTGTGACACCAGTGGGTGCCTCTCAGTGTCTGCTCCATGTGCTGTGTGCCTGGGGACAGTGCTGCAGACCCCTGCTCACTGCTGCCTGATGCTCTCCCCCTCCAGCTTTTAGCAAGGCTCCTGAAGAGCAACAACTCAGAAGACCTGCAGGCTGCCAACTGCCTGATCAAGAGCATGGTTCAAGAGGTAGGAGCCCCAGGGGTCAGAACCTGTGTTTGCAGCCAGGCAGAGTGGGATAGAGTTGGCAATTCCATTGTGGACAGGGAGGCCTCTGTAGTGAGCCCCACAGTGCTGCCATCTCACTGGTATCAAAGGGACCAGCCAGAGGTGCTGGTGGAACCTGGCTGTGGCTTGTCTCAGCTGAAGTGTTGGAGATGCCCCAGAGGAGGGATAGTTTTCAGTGCTGGGTGTCCCAGAGTTACTCTGTGGGGTTGCCTTGGATTGCTTCCCTCAAACCTGCCATTGCCAGGCAGAGGGAGCTGTGTGGTGTGACTCCCCCATGGGAGTGGGAGCCTGGCTGCAGTGCTGAGAGCTTCCAGGAGAAAGCTCAGTTCCCAGGTGGGGAACAGCCCCATCTGCACAGAGCTGCCTCTTCTGGGTGTTCACCTGTCCTCTGACAGGACACCCCAGTGCCTGCCTAACCAGGACATCTGGCCTAGTTTGAGATCCCTGCCTTTGGTTGGAGAGTCTGTGCAGCAGAGCCACCAACTCCCAGCTCTGATTCTGAGTCTCACTCCTGCCTGTGGTGAAATGAGTTCCCTAAGCACCAGCACCCTGCCCAGGGTGCCCTGAGGAAGGCAGGAGGTTTCCATCTCCACCCTTGGCAGGCTGGTGTGCTGCAGCTCTGATCCTGGGGTGTCTGTAGCTCTGCTGCCTTCTGCCTCCCCTGCTTGCATTAAGATGGGAGGGGAAAGGAGCTCCCCAACGAGTGTGCCCAGAGTGCCCCTGCCAGGCATGGGCTGTATCAACCAAACCCTCATCTGCTCTTCGTTCACTTTCCATCAAAGGAGCAAGAGAAGTCAGCCAAGGTGTCCAGAAGAGTGAGCACCATCAGGGAGGTTTCTGAGAAGGTTCAGTGCATGGGGGAATTCCTGGAGGCCCACAGGAGACAGGAGTTATCCAGGCCTGACCAGGAGGCTCTCCAGGTGAATGCTCTGCTTCCTGCAGAAGAGGTTCTCCTGCCTGTGGCTGAGAGGACCCAGGGCAACAGGATTCAGGGGGCAGGTTTTGGCCAGGTTAGCTGCTTCTCTGGTGAGGAAATGGCTCTTCCTCCAGCAGGGGAATTCCCTTGGGCCCAGGCTGGGTTAGGTGGGTGTGATGGCATCTGACCAGAAAAGCTCAAGGCTGTGGATTCTTCAGCTTCTGATCCCAGGGGTTTCTGTGATTGCCCTTTTCCTGCCCAGAGTTCATTGTTCTGCTGCTGTGAGTGAGTTAGGAAATGTTTGATGTCCCCAGCAGGGCTGCCAGGGCAGCTCTGTGGCCTCCAAACACCTGAAACTCCATGGCAGCGTTTGGGAGTCAGCTGCTGGTGGGAGGGCTGCTGCTGTAGAAGGGAGAGACCTGGCTTTCAGACTGAAAGAGTGGCTGCCTCTCTGCCTCCTGCCTTCCTCAGACACAAAGGAGAGAGCTGGAAGCAGCTTGGCATTGACTGCTGGTTGTAATGCTTCCCCCTGAGTGCTGTGAGGGAGCCCTTCACTCCTGGCTGCTTTGGCTTTTAACCTGAGCCATTTCACAGGGCTGTGTCTCCCAGCTGTGTGTGTACAGAAGGGGTGATTGCTGAGGAGACACCAGCAAAGCCTCCTTGTCCCACTGCCTGCCCTCCAGGCCACTGTGGCTTCCTGAGCGCAGCAGCAGGCAGCGCTGGCATCCTTTGTGTGGGCCTGGGCAGCAGGTGCATCTTCCTCTTCTGGGGGTAGCTTCCCTCAGCTGATCATGGGGAGAGGGAAGGGTGAGAGTTCCTGGGACCTCCTGAGCCGTGATGTGAAGTTTCCTTGCACAGACTCTGCTCCAGCACGGTGAGAAGCTCAGGCCCTTGCTCTTCCGCCTCGCCAGCGAGGCAGTCGACGATGAGGAGGCTCTAGGTAAGAGCCAGCACTGCCCCTGCACTGCCCTGGGGTCGGTTTCTGCCTTTGCTTTGACAAGTGGAGCGTGCCCTTCCTCTGAGAAGGCAATGCTTGGGCACCTGGCACCTGCTGGCAAAGCTTCCCATGTTCCCCTTTAAAGCATGCCCATGGCCTGTGGCACAGCCCTGCCCCAGACCTCTCTCTACAATTCACCTGAGGCCCAAAGTTAAGCTGAATCCAGGCTCTGCCAGCTGAGGTTCTCCAGAGCCTGGGGAATTCTGATGTTCAGGGAGATGAAGGGTTTTGAGCTCTTTTCTCTCTCTTCTTTCTTTCCCCCCACCCCTTTTCTCTCTCTCTCTTCTTTCTTCCCCCCCACTTTGGTCTCTCTCTCTTCTTTCTTTCCCCCCCTCCTCTTTGCTCTCTCTTTTCTTTGTTTCTTTTTTGAGGCCTCTCTACAAAAATTGATGTTCTCCCTGCCCATCAACACAGAAGGGAGAAAATTCTTCTCATTTCTTAAGTAACATATTGAGGAGGGTCAGCAGCAGAGGCTTTGAATTCCAGTTGTGAAATGTAGTCCTTCCCAGAGGACCTCATTTCAGTCTTGGTTTAAGCCCTTGACTGAAGTGATGCCAACAAGCCCAAGAGCTGAGCTGTGCCTCAGACTTTCCATCCAGCCAGGGTTGGGCTGGATTACAGACCAAGCAGCCTCAGAAAGCTTGTGGAGAACAACCAAGTGTGTGAGAGATGGCTGAGAGACAGGCTGGGAGTTCCAAGGGATCTGGAGAAGTGAGAGGCCTGGAATCAGCAGATGTGCAAATATGACCAGCTGGGCAGAGCTTGGGGCAGGCTGCTCCATCAGAATTCACTGCAGGCAGCTCTAGATGCACTGTGGAGAGTGGAGCTGACCCTTGTGTCACAGCTGCTTGGTTTCTCCTGTCTTGCAGCTGAGGTTCTGCAGGCCAGCGAGGAGCTGACGCAGGCGCTCAGACGCTGCAGGCAACTCGTACCCAGCCATGAAAATGGTGGTGGAGGAGCTCCAGCCACCAGCTCTGCTGATGCACCAGGTCAGGAGCCCCCTCCAGCCTTCTGCTCCTGCAGGGGGTGTGTAAGTGGGGTCTGGAGGGGAAGAGCTGCCCAGAGGGTAAATGTGGAGATGAGCCTGTAAGACAGGGGAGCTGTGGCACATGGCCACCATTTGCTGGTACATGGGGCCAGCAGAAAATGCTCCTGGAGTTCTTCACCTCCTTGTCCTCTTGGGGTGCTTGTGCCCACAGGCACACTGCCCCTTCCAGGAGGGCTCTCTCATAGAATCAGAGAATTGTTAGAGTTAAAATAGAATAGAATAGAATTAACCAGGTTGGAAAAGACCTTTGAGATCATTGAGTCCAACCCAACACCATCTAATCAACTAAACCATGGCACCAAGCACCCCATCCAGTCTCTTCCTAAACACCTTCAGTCATGGGGACTCCACCACCTCCCTGGGCAGCACATTCCAATGGCCAGTCTCTCTTTCTCTGAAGAACTTCTTCCTAACATCCAGCCTAAACCTCCCCTGGCACAGCTTGAGACTGTGTCCTCTTGTTCTGGTGCTGCTTGCCTGGGAGAAGAGACCAACCCCCTCCTGGCTACAACCTCCCTTCAGGTAGCTGTAGACAGCAATAAGAAGGGACCTCAAGGATCATCCAGTTCCTGCCCTGTCATGGGCAGAGCCACCTCACACTCGCTCAGGTTGCTCAGGACCACATCCAGCCTGGCCTTAAAACCTTCCTCTCCTCTCTGCTCTTCCCAAAGCACCCCAGGCAGCCCCGAGGCGCACCAGGAGCTACGCACTGATCGACTTCTCTGAACTGGAGAGGACCTCTCAGGCTCCTCCAGCCCAGTGTGGGAGCAGAGCCACCACTGCCCGGCACAGCAGCACCAGCTCTGCCTGCCTGCTGGAGGAGCAGCTCCAGGCCTTGGGTGTGTAGCTGCAGGTCGGCACAGCGTTGCCCTCGCTGCTGGGGTTGGGGGTGGCTGGCACACACAGCACATGGGGCTCTAATGTTGGTTCCTCAGAGAAAGGAGGCCCCTGTAGCTGTTGCCATCTCCTCAAGAATGTGGCTTCCTCCTGGTGAGAGACTGCAGCCAGACACTGCTGGGCACAAAAGAAGGGCCCAAGGCAAACCCTTCTGTAACTGAAACTGATCTGTGGCTTTTTGACATCTTTCTTAGGTCTCAGCAACTCTCCTGGTGCAGAGAAACCACCAGCTGACTTTGGCTCAGCAGAGGTGAGTGCTCCTCACCTCCTTTAGTCCATAAAGTGCCAAGGCCACAGATCAGAGGCGAGTCTTGTCCTGGCTTTCTGGGGCAGCCTTTCTGACTCCTCTGTGCTCTGAAGGGAAGCTGGGACCCTCCTGCTTTGCAATGAGCTTCCTGTGCAGTTTGCACCCAGACTAAACATTTGTGTCTCTACTATGAGCAGTGTTGTTAACCCCAAGATCCTTCCCAGTGGAGCAGGTCTGATTTTTGCTGTTGCTATCCAGCAGGAACCAGAAGTGTCTCACTTTTTTGAGGCTGGTGCACACAATGGATATGGTGCTGCTCCAAGTGCTGGTCAGACACTGCAGGAGGGCTGGGAAGAGAGCTCTCCAGAGAAGAGTGAGCTTCAGAGCCTGGCTGATCAGCTGTCTCCACCATCCCAGACCAGGCCATTATCCTTGTAAGCAATGTGCATGATACAGCCTGGCTTTGCAGATGAGGAATTCTGCTTTATGGCAGAGATTTAGGGGAAAACTTTCAGCTCCAGCTGCCTGCTGAGGGCAAACTGCCCAGCCAGACATCAGCTCTGCAGCAGCAGCTAGGCCCCTGTTAATTGCACTGTGTGGAACTGACCTCCCAGGGGTCAGGAACTTGGTGAGACAAATCCCATAGCTCAGTGACAAGTGAGTCTTGAGCTAAAGGAACAAACTCCTTGCAGTCAAATCTTTTAACACCCTGTAGCTCAGAAAATGCTTTCCCAGTTTTCTTCAGCTTGTGCAGTAGTTTCTAGGCCTCCAGTGGAAGCCTAACAGGTTGTGAACCAAATTCATATCCCCAGCTCTTCAGAGCAGATGCTCATTACCCAGTCTGCCACAACAGAAGCCAGGAAGGTAATGCAAGGAGCTGGGACTCTCTCGTAGTCTTTGAGCTAGAATTGACTCTGACCTCACTGACTGAAGCTCCAGAGAGTCTGTCTGTAGGGAAAGGAGACTTCCAAAGCCCTCAGACAAAGAGTCTGTCTTAAGAAAGCTGAAACAGCAGCTTCTTCCCTGTGAAACAGAGACAGGTTTGGGGTTTCTCAGGAGCTCAGAGAGTTTAAGCTTGTGGAAATGGGACCACAGACACGGCAGAGGATGGTATAAGCCACATCTGTTCCCCAGTTAATGCAAGCTTCCTACATGCCTCTCTTTCCAGGGATTTATCAGCAGTGAAATTGCCCTTTCCAGCTCTTCCAGACAGGTCAAAGGCAGATACTTCATCCTCCAGCCTAGGCTCCAAGCTGAAGCCTGCTGCCTCTTCACATCCAGCTTCCCACAGTGCTTCTCTGGAAAACCTTTTTGTCCCTTTAATTTCAATTAAACCAAGTAAGTGCAATGATTTCTGCTTACTAGAGGCTTACTGCAGCAGAGGAGCAAGCCAAGGTGGCCTCATGCTGTGTGGGCTGGCTGGAGAAAAGTCTGTAAAGGACTTGATGTGTTGGAGAGTTTGAGCTAAGGAGGGTGCCGTGGAAGTGTCCTTGTCCTCCCTGCTCCACACTCAGGAGCTTCCTGCCCTGCCTCAGAGCAGGACAAGGATCCTGTTAGGAGGACTGCAGAGTCTCAGCCATTGCTCCTTTGGGAAGAGGACAGGGGCAGGGACAGTTTGGCCTTCATTCCCTCAAGTGAAGGCTTGGAGTGGCTGGCTGGAGATAGCCAGGGTGGGTTTACCAGGCAGTGGTGATGAGAGGCTGTCTCTTGTGTGCTGAACAGCTGCTCTTTTGCTCCTTCTGTCTGGGTTGGATTCATAGCTGACATCTGGCTGGCTTTTAAGATCTGAGCTGCTAGTCCCACCACCACCTCTAATGGAGACAGTCAGTCTCCTTTCTCTGCCTTTGAGGAGCTCTGTGCTGCTTGGCCCGTGAGTGTGCTGGGGGAAGGAAAAGCTCTGTGTGTTTGTGTTCTGCTGTCCCTTATCCTGCCCTCAGGAGAGGTGGGGAGGGGGTCATGCTGTGTCTCTGATGCTCCTCTTGTGTCCAGCAGGCAGGATCTGCCCTCTTACTGTGTATGACAGGAATGGGTTCAAGGCCATGCTCCACTTCTCCGGAGAGCCAGCCCCTGGCCGCCCGGACGTGCTGGTGATGGTGCTCTCCATGCTCAGCACAGCAGCCCAACCCATCCAGGACATAGTGTTCCAGGCTGCAGTCCCCGAGGTGAGAGGCCTGTGCTGAGTAAGTGGCACTCCTCAGAGTGTTGTGAGGAGAAGGCTCACCATTTCTTGCTTAGGAATTGCCCTGCTGATTGGAAACTGCATGGCTTGCTGTCTCTGAACGGGGAACCTGGTGTGGTGCTGGTGCCTGTGGCCCTGGTGCCTGTTTCACAGAGTGTGGCCCTGGCCTTGTGACAGCTAAAGAGGCCTCCAGACGTGGTGCTTTAGCCTCCTGGGTAAAGCCCTCCTGCCTCTGCATGGGCTGGTCTGCCTAGGAAGATCTGGAGCATGTCTAGGGAAGGGCAGCAAAGCTGGTCAAGGGTCTTGGCTACAGCTCTGGTGAGGAGCAGCTTGAGGGGACTGAGGTTTAGTCTGGAGAATAGGAGGAGGCTGAAGGAAGACCTCATTGCTCTCTGTAACTCCCTGAAAGGAGGCTGGAGACAGGTGGGGGTTGGTCTCTTCTTCCTAGTATCATGTGATAAAACAAGAGGAAATGGCCTGAAATTGTGCCAGGGGAAGTTTGGGTTGGAGATTAGGAACAATTTCTCTCTTGCAAGACTGGTCAGGGATTGGAACAGGCTGCCCAGGGAGGTGATGGAGTCACCATCCCTGGAGGGGTTCAGGAAATGTGTGGCCATGGCACTTGGGGACATGGTTTAAGGGCCATGGTGGTGTTGGGTTGAAGGCTGGACTTGATCTCAGAGGGCTTTTCAGCCCAAGCCATTCTGTGATTATAGAACCATGCTCTGCCTCCAGGAGCAGGCTGTGACAGCACTCTCCTCATGGAAGGCCAGCAGCTGCCTGACCTCTTTGCCCAGCTCTGGTAATGCCCACAGCCCTTCCTCAGCCTGGACCAAGAAGTGCTGCTGTTGTTTTCTTTCAGCCCATGAAGATAAAGCTGCAGCCAGCATCAGGCTCTGCTCTGCCAGCCTTCAGCCCCCTGCTCCCACCTGCCCTGCTCTCCCAGGTCTTGCTGCTCTCCAACCCACACAAGGTCTGCATGGTGCTGAGCTTGCTGGGGGGTGCTGGAGGGGCACTGCAGGGGGTGGGTGTTGGTGTGAAAGGTGGAGAGAGTGCTTTTAGTGAGGAGGTGACTGGGGGGTACAAGAGGAGTCTGGGCTCTGCTGGGAAGATGTTTTTCCCACTGGAACAGCTTTCCAGAGCTATCATCTGAGGGTCTGAGCAGGCTGTTGCTGCAGGGGCCTGCACAGTTCTGCTTCAGTCCACCTGCAGAGCTGGCTCCTGAAGGACACTGCAACTGCAGATGTTGGCAGCTGGTGCAACATAAGGCCACCCAAGGCCCAAGTGATGGTGGCAGCTCTGCTGTATTTGTGATGCATGAGGCTGGAGGCTGTGTGCTGCTGGGAAGGGTGGCCAGGCCTAGGTTGCCAAGCATGCTCTTGCAAAGGTCTCCCAGTTGCTCCTGGCTCTTATGAAGGTCTAGGTCTTGTTCCGTGCAGAGTTTGTGCACAACTGAAGCCTTGTCTCCCCTTTCAGAGGGTGATTCACTGCAGCAAGGCTGCAAGGGGAGAGGCTGCAGGGGCCCAGGTGTCAGCAGGCATGATGTGTCTGTCTCTTCTCCCTCCTCTCCCAGGCTCCCATCCGACTGAGGTACCAGCTGGCCTTCACACAGGGCCTGCAGCCCTTCAGCGAGGTGGGAGAGGTGACCAGCTTCCCAGAAGCAGAGCTCTGGGGCAGGAGCTGAAGTTCAGCAGCCTTGGACACCGCCATCATGCCTCACTGGGGGAGAGGAAGGAGGAACTGTGCTGGCCTGGACCCCATCATGGCTCCTTTCCTCAGGATCTGCCATTTTCTCACTCCTTTTGGTTTCTGCACTGCTGTCAGGAGGAAGGCATCTCAACCAGGCTGCTCTTCTCTGGCCTCTCTGTAGCTGACCCTGCTCCAGAGCCCAGGGACCCTTAATGCTTCTTCCTTCCACGTGTTTCCTGCTGCTTTCTGGGCCATTTTTTTCTCTCCCATTAAATCTTGAATTTAAAAAAAAAAGGCAAAGCAAACCTCCACTAACAATCAGCCTTCCCCCAAGCCTGCTTGGAGCCAGGGCAGAATCTTCCAGGGACCTACCTCCCCTGTTTTCACTGGGCCCCTTAGGGGGAGAACTGGGCTAGCAGCTGGGCAACCTGAACTTGGGCGGTTGTAGTTTACAGGGAAAGGCACAAAGTGAAGAGAGTAAGGAGGGGGAGGGCTTTGAGGCCAAGCTCTGACACAATGCTGCTGAGTGTCACCAGCTCATCCATGGACAAGCCCCACAGCTCGTCTGGCACTGGATCCTTCCCTTGGGCTCTGCAGTGCTCGGCATGGTTCCGGGGAGTTTCTTTTCCTCAAAGCCACCTCTTGCACTCGAGCCGGATGCCTTTGGTGACCACAGGACCCCAGGGCTGGTCCGAGAGCTAACTTGGATGGGGTTTAGCTAAGGCCCGGGCGGGGTGAGGGAGAATCGAGTTACTTCGTTGCTGGGTATCGCCGCAGCAGGCCCACCGCGCCAGGAGGAGAGGCTGGGTGTTTTCCGGGTGCAGTCCCGGGGGACTCTCTACGATCCCTTCCTCCCGGCTCCAGCGGTCGTTTCAGTGCGAGTTTGCCCGCACGGCTCCACTCCCGTTGGCCGCAGACCCGCCGAGGGTCGCAGACCCGCCGAGGGTCGCATCTCCCCGGCCGTTAAACCGGCTTGTCGGCCAGGCCGCTCGGGAGGGCTCCGTTCCGCGGGGCCGGCCGAGCTTTGCCGCCGCCTGCCCTGCCCGCTCCGAGCCGCCTGCAGCGGCGGCCGCCGGGGGCCAGGACGGGCAGTGACGCGCGCGGGTACGGCGGCCGGCAGGGCCCTGCTACGGCGGCCGGTAGGGGCCCGGCCGCGCGCTTCCGGGTTCTCTGCGCGGCCGCTGCCGCCGTGGCCGCTCTGCCCCTGCGGGTCGCGGGGCCGGGGCCGGGCGGCGATGGATTTCTCGCGGTTCCTGTCGGATGACTTCGAGGTGAAGAGCTGGGTGAACGCGGCCTTCCGCGCCGTGCAGCAGGAGGCCCCGGGCAAGGTGGACGCCCACGCCGCCACCCTGGTGATGAAGCTGCAGCTCTTCATCCAGGAGGTCAATAACGCCGTGGAGGGTAAGGCGGGCGGCGGGGCCGGGATCCCCGGGGGTGCCTCCCGGCTGAGCCGTGGACGTCTCAGGCAGGATCCGGTGTGTGGATTCCTCCAGTGCCTCCCTGCCGCTGTAGTGCAGTGCTGCTGGCGTGTCCTGACAGGTCTGTTCCGAGCGCCGGCAAACAGCTGCCCCGGCTCGGAGAGGTGTAGCTTGGGCTTGAGGAACAGCTTCTTCCACTTGAGGGCTGTCAAGCCCCGGCTCAGGTTTCTCAAGGCAGTGATGGAGTCCCCATCCCTGAGCAGTTTCAGTGCTGTGGAGATGTGCTGAGGGACGTGGTTCAGTGGTGACCTGGTAGTGCTGGGGTAAGGGCTGGACTCCAGGATCTTAAAGGGTTAGAACAGAATTAACCAGGTTGGAAAAGACCTTCGAGATGATCAAGTCCAACCTATCACCCAACACCATCTGATCAACTAAACCATGGCACTGAGTGCCTCATCCAGTCTCTCCCTGAACACCTCCAGGGATGGGGACTCCACCACCTCCCTGGGCAGCACATTCCCATGGCCAATCTCTCTTTCTATGAAGAACTTTCTCCTAACATCCAGCCTAAACCTCCCTTGGCACAGCTTGAGACTGTGTCCTCTTGTTCTGGTGCTGCTTGCCTGGGAGAAGAGACCAACCCCCACCTGGCTACAACCTCCCTCCAGGGAGTTGTGGAGAGCAAAAAGGTCTCCCCTGCGCCTCCTCTTCTCCAGGCTAAGCAACCCCAGCTCCCTCAGCCTCTCCTCACAGGGCTGTGCTCCAGGCCTCTCCCCAGCTTTGTTGCCCTTCTCTGGACACCTTCCAGCACCTCAACATCTTTCCTAAACTGAGGAGCCCAGAACTGGACACAGGACTCAAGGTGTGGCCTAACCAGTGCTGAGCACAGGGCACAATGACCTCGCTGCTCCTGCTGGCCACATTGTTCCTGATGCAGGCCAGGATGCCATTGGCCTTCTTGGCCACCTGGGCACACTGCTGGCTCATGTTCAGCCAGCTGTCAATCAGTACCCCCAGGTCCCTTTCTGTCTGGCTGCTCTCCAGCCACTCTGACCCCAGCCTGTAGCACTGCCTGGGTTTTTCCAGCCTGGAAGATAAAACACATACTTGAACTTTAAAAGTCTAACTGAAGTTTTGTTGCTTGGTGTTTTCTTGGTTGTTTTATTGGGGTGGGGTTAAATGTTGAATATTAATATATAAGGCTTTTGAACACCTCTGGCTTCCCTGTCAGGCTTCTCAGTCCCTTCTCACTGTTCCCCATGGTGTTCCCACAGAAACAAGCCATCAAGCTCTCCAGAACATGCCCAGAGTCCTTCGGGAAGTGGAGGTCTTGAAGCAGGAGGCAACGTTCCTGAAGGAGCAAATGATCCTGGTGAAAGAAGATATCCAGAAGTTTGAGCAAGACACAGCTCAGTCCATGCAGGTGGAACCTTGTTTTACTTTGGGTTCACCTGCAACTGGTGGCATTTTGGGTTGTAGGCCTGTTCATAGTGAGCAATCTGATGAACCCCAGGCAGCCAAAACCACTTCTTTTAACATTAAAACAGTAGGAAGTTGTGACACAGCCCAGGGCAATCTGCAGTTCCTTAGGGCAGCCCATCAGGATTGACTTCAGAGTTGCTGTCACCTGGCTGGGGACACTGATTTCTGCCTGTTGGTGGCTGGGGTGTGTGGCAAAGTGGATACTGAAAGTCCAAAGCCAGAATTCAAGCTGAGCTTTAGTTGTTCGCCTTTGGAAGTTGATTTAATGTCTCAGGCTCTCATCTCAAGCTGCCTCCTTCCTCTTTGTAACAGCCCTGATCTTTTCACCCACTTGCTAAAATCCCAGCCCCAAAATAGCTCTCATGTTCTAGGTCTCCACAGCAATCATCTTCTAGGCCAACCTGCAGCATGAGTTATGCTTTTGTTCTTCAGGTGCTGGTGGAGATTGACCGAGTGAAGTCCCGGATGCAGCTGGCCGCCGAGTCCCTTCAGGAGGCAGACAAATGGAGCACCCTAAGTGCAGACATTGAGGAGACCCTGAAGACACAGGTGGTTACCCTGTTCTTCTGGGGCTCTGGCCTTCAGCTTTCCAGGGAAACTGCATTTCAAAGTAGGCTTTGGAAGGGCCTCCTGTGAGATGGCATTATGAGATGCTGGAGCAGGTTACCCTGAGTGGTGGTGGCTGCCCCCTCCCTGGAGGTGTTCAAGGCCAGGTTGGATGAGGCCTTGAGCAAGCTGGGCTGCTGGGAGGTGTCCCTGCCTGGGGGAGGTGTTCCTGCCTATGTCAGGGCAGTTGGAACTGGATGATCTTTAAGGTCTCTTCCAACCCATTCTATGAATGTACCCAAAGGGGCTACAGGAGATTAGGAGGGGCTTTTGACAAGGGCTTGCAGTGACAGGAGGGGCAATGGCTTTGAGCTAGAAGAGGGGAGATTGAGGCTGGATATTAGGAAGAAATTCTTTCCATTTAGGGTGAGGAGACCCTGGGACAGCTTGCCCAGGGAGGTTGTCAGTGCCTCATCCCTGGAAGTGCTTAAGGCTAGGTTGGATGAGGCCTTGAGCAGCCTGGGCTGGTGGGAGGTGTCCCTGCCCATGGCAGGGGGTTGGAACTGGAGGAGCTTTGGGGTCCCTTCCAACCCATTCTGTGCATGGGGCAGGGCTGCTCTGTGAGGCAGTGTGGTGAGGGGGTGCTGTCTGTGGTGCAGGACGTGGCTGTGATCTCGGCCAAGCTGACCAGCATGCAGAGCAGCCTGGCCATGCTGGTGGACACCCCAGACTACTCTGAGAAGTGTGTGCACCTGGAGGCGCTGAAGAACCGGCTGGAGGCCATGGCCAGCCCGCAGATCGTGGCTGCTTTCAACTCCCAGGCTGTAGGTCAGTAGCTTTGGGTGAGCCTCTCACTTCACTGAGTTCAGATGCTTGGCAGGGAGAGGGCTGTGTGTCCTGTGCTCCTGCTGGTGCAGCCAGGTGCAGTGAGCTGTTGTGTGCTCTGCAGCTGCCTGCTGCACTCCAGTGCCTCTTTGACCTTCCTGCAGTTTGAGCCTGTGGCTGCTCTGGGTTTGTAGGCCATGCAGATGTGTGGAGTGGAGGAGCTGAGGCAGTGCTCCTGCTGTCATAGTTCAGCTGTGCCATGGATGCTCTCCAAGGGGGAAGTGCTGCTTCAGTAAGCAGAAGGCCTCTGGTTTTGCATTATCAGAGTGCTGCTGGGCATTTCTGTTTCTGCCTGGTTATAACCAAGATGGAGATTGGTTTGGAAAGGTTCTGACTCCTCACTGCCTGGTAAAAGCAGTTTCATAAACTCTCCTTTAGGAAAGTTGTCTCCTTGGGCTGTTCCTTGTGCTCCTCTTTCCCTTTCCTACTGTCACAGTACTTCTGAAAAACATTTGTTGTGGTTGTTGCCTCTCATCTGAGTCCACCTTGAGGTCCCAGTGAGGGGCTGGGGCTGCCCCTGCTGCCCACCAGCCTGCAGTTCTTGTCCATGAGGGCACAGTGCAGCAGAGACTGAGTAGCTGGAGGAAGCAGAGGAGAGAAGAGCTCTGTGCTGTGCTGCTAGTAGAGGTACTCCCTCCTCTGCACAGATCTCTCTCTTCTCTCTCCTGATGCTCTTCTGGCTTTTCTTCTTTGCACAGCTTCCTTGGCACTGCCCATCACCTTCACAGCAGGTCCCACACCTTGTTTTTTCTGCTGCCACAGTGCACTGCCCTTCACAGATAAGGCACAGGAGGATATTTTGGGACATTTGTTCTGCTTGGCCTGAGAGCACATTGAGTATTCCTTTGCTGTGTGAGCTTTCCACCAAATTAACCCCAGAGGTGCAGGAGGGCTGCTGGCAGCAAGGCTGCCCCTTTGCTGGGGCATTCAGAGTCATTTCTTTCCAGCACTGTTTGCATCTCTGTGAAAGTCTGGTCTGGGCACATGGAGACCTGGGCTTTTTTTCCCCACTGAAGTGAGTTGCTCTGCTTACTGTGAGGTTGTGTTTTGAGTCCAGCTGCTATAAATGTGATACAGGTCCATGGACATGTACCCAGAGAGGCTGTTGGGTGACTGCCACTGCTGGAGGGCACTTCAGGTTACCTGGTGTCCTAGTTTCTGGGTCCTGTTTGATAAACCCAAGTGTCATTACCAATGTCTCTAACCACAGGTGTATTTTGTGGACAGATCTGTAGTCCTCCCCTTGGAGTACAAACCAGACTCTTGAGGAGCCTGGCTTTCAGAGCTTTGTGTCAGAGGTGACTGCACCATTAGTCACCTCAAGTGGTGAAAGCCAGGCTGAGGACTTCATGGGGAGTGTTTTGTAGGTGGCAGCTTGTTTCTGGTGAACAATTCCTTCTAGGAAAGGGGTCAGAGTGGCTGGAGAGCAGCCAGACAGAAAGGGACCTGGGGGTACTGGTTGACAGTAGGCTGAACATGAGCCAGCAGTGTGCCCAGGTGGCCAAGAAGGCCAATGGCATCCTGGTCTGCATCAGGAACAGTGTGGCCAGCAGGAGCAGGGAGGTCATTGTGCCCTGTACTCAGCACTGGTTAGGCCACACCTTGAGTCCTGTGTCCAGTCCTGGGCCCCTCAGTTTAGGGAAGATGTTGAGGTGCTGGAAGGTGTCCAGAGAAGGGCAACAAAGCTGGGGAGAGGCCTGGAGCACAGCCCTGTGAGGAGAGGCTGAGGGAGCTGGGGTTGCTTAGCCTGCAGAAGAGGAGGCCTTATTGCTCTCTACAACTCCCTGGATGGAGGTTGTAGCCAGGTGGGGGTTGGTCTCTTCTCCCAGGCAAGCAGCACCAGAACAAGAGGACACAGTCTCAAGCTGTGCCAGGAGAGGTTTAGGCTGGAGGTGAGGAGAAAGGTCTTCTCAGAGGGAGTTGTTAGCCATGTGCTGCCCAGGGAGGTGGTGGAGTCCCCATCCCTGGAGGTCTTGAAGAGGGGATTGGATGTGGCACTTGGTGCCATGGTTTAGCAGTCATGAGGTGTTGGGTGACAGGTTGGACTTGATGATCTTTGAGGTCTTTTCCAACCTTATTGGTTCTGTGATTCTGAAATGCTCTGCTTTGTCTGTCTTGAGTGCTGCATTTGCTGGTTAAGAAGTTAAGTTTGGGGAGTTCAGTCCCTTCCTGTGCTGCTGTTGGCATCTGAGAGTGGCCTTTAGGTGGCTGTGCTTCTGTTTGAGCAGAGAAGCGAACAAGAAGTGACAGTGAGTCCTGTACAGGCCACTGTGCATTCTCCCAAGAGAAGAATTCTCCCCCTCAGGCTCAGTGCTCACCCTCAGCTTTTAGTCTCTTAACTGCCTCTTATCTCCTTCTGTTTAGACCAGGCAAAAACCTTTGTTAAAGTCTTCACCGAAATCGATCGGATGCCCCAGCTGCTTGCTTACTACTACAAGTGTCACAAGGTCAGTACCGTGGGAACGCCGGGGTGTGGGGAATTCAGGCTGGAATCCTTGCTTGGCCTGGGCTGCAGAGGGAGCTGCTGCATCGTGTTTTACCTTCCCTCCTGGGAGGAGCGTGGGACCTCTTCTCCTCCGGGTTTCGTTCTCTGTCTTCTCTCTCTGGCTCAGAGCAGCCTTGGCGACTCCCAGGGAGTGATTCCCGGTTCAGGGCTTTGTGTCCCTCCTGCAGCAGACACAGGAGAGTTGAGTTCAGTTTCTCTGTGCCTTCTGCTGTTGCTTTGCTTTTCTTGGATGTGGCTGTGTCAGCAATAACTTGATTGCTGCAGCTTGCCAGCTCCTGCCTTCTGTAAACTCTTTTTCAGGTGAGATTAAAAGTTGGAATTCCAGACAGTTCTGGAGCCATAACCTGATCCTCACATTTCTCTCATGACTGTGACTTTTGAGGATTAAGTTCAAGGCTGGGGCTTGCCAAGTATTTCAGCTATGATGTGGAGGTATCAGTTACAGTCTCATTTTATGAGTAAAATACCAATGTTAATTAAATCTTTGAGTTGAGTCAGAAGCCTCCAGCTTCCTGCTGCAAGCCCTTTCCTTCTGTGCTGCTGAATGACAGCAGAATGCTGTGCTGAGAAGTGGGCAAGGAGCAAGGGTGGGCAGCGTGTTTTGGCATGGGGAGCCCCTGGTTTGGCAGGGCAGGAGCCAGCTCTGTGTGCTGCCTGTTCTCCTCTCAGGTTGGCTCTTTTCACCCCTGCAGGTGCAGCTGGTGGCAGTGTGGCAGGAGCTGTGCCAGAGTGACTTGAGCCTCCATCACCAGCTGACTGAGCTGTATGACACCCTCCTTGGCAGCTGGCACTCACAGCTGCAGTGGGCATCACAGGTGCAGTGACTGTTGGGTACTGGTGCAGGGGTGGGAGACACTGAGCAGACCTTCCTGATTGCCACAGAGCTCAGAGCAGCTTATCAGTGCCCACTCTTTGTGCCTTGGCAGGGCCTTGCAGCCTGCTTTGTCTCGTGTCCAGCTCCCCCAGACAAGGTTTCATTTCTGCTGCTCTACCACCAGCAAGGTTGCTGTGTTATTGACATCAAAGCTGCTCTATCACTTTCATCTCTATCTTAAGTTCAATGTAATTTGTTGGTGTTGCAAATGTTGCAAGACATTTGAAATGCCTGAGCTGCTTTATCACTTGGCCTGGAGGAAACCCTCAAGGTCATCTTGGACTGATCCATGTCACTCCCTGTAAGATATCTGAGGGCTTCTGCTGTCACCCCCTGCAGTCTGTGTGCTTGTCTGTCCTGCCAAGAATAGCACAGGACCCAAACCAGTTACTGTCCTGTAGTGCAATGAAGAAAGCAGTTCATAGTCTTCAGCCTGTAGGAGGTTTTCATCCATGAAGGGTAAGAGATTCTTATCTCCATAGGCAGCCTGGTGCAGGCAGCAGGGCTGTGCTGCAGAGGAGCTGAGGGGCTTCCTTGCAATGTGTTTTGTCTGCCCAGTGACAGGATGTGAATGACAGGGCAGGTGGCAGTTTACAGTTCAACAGAGATTCTCTGGGCTGGGGATTGTGGGAGCCAAGTGGCACATGGGGCAAAGTTGGTGGCACTCAGTGCTGCTTCTGCTCTCTGAAGAATTCCTGGGCCTTTCCCACCATGATTCCAGCTGGCAAAGCAAATGGGTGAGAAGAGCTGGCAAAAAACCCAAACGAGCCACAGCAGAAGGCTGTAACACAGTTGGTGCTGGTGGAGTTGTGTGGTGCCTGTAGATGAAAGGCTCCCAGCTGGCTGCAGTCCCTCTGGCCTCCCCAGTGCTGCCCCCCTGCTCACCTGAGCAGTCAGTTGGCTCAGGCTGCAGCAGCAAGTCCCTACAGAAGAGCCTCTTTGTGTTTTACCAGTGGAGGTGTCTTTTCCAACACTCCTGTGTAACCTGAGTGCCCTGCTTTCAGAGCTTCCCACACCACTGCAGTGCCTGCCTTCTGCTGAGTTCAGCTTTGCCCCTGTTCTCTGTCTTCTGGTTCTTTGGCTGCTGTATTCAGAGCAGTGAGTTGGTGCTGACCTGAGCAGGCTCTCCTGTCTGCTAGGTCAGTCAGGTCTTACCAGACCTCTTTAGGGGTTTGGGTTTTTTTAACCCCCTGTGAGGTTCTTCAGATTTGGTTTTGTTCCTTTGTGGTTGGGAGCTCATGTCCTCTGAGGACTCTGTGATCTGCTGGTGCACAAAATGTCCCCACCTTGGTTTGCACATCACTGGCTCTCACCCCTGGGTAGTTACAGATTCTTTAGTAGAAAGAAGCACAAACCCAGCACAGTTTTCCCTGCTGCCCATGAAAAAAGTCCAGGTCAGACTGCTGCTGCTGCTTCCTCTCCCAACTCTTGCCTCCCTGTCTCTCTGCTGACCCCTGCAAACCTGTCTGTCTCTTGGTCTGAGTAGCCCAGGTCTCTGTGGCAAGGTGATAAGGGAGGCTGCAGTGGCCACGACTGCCCCAGGAAGGGTGATGCTTGTGCAGGCTGCTTCTGCCAGCAGGGCAGGAGCCGAAGGGTGAAGAAGGTGTCAGCCCCTGGGCAGGCAGAAGGACAGACAGATGTGGTGCTGAGGGACATGGTTTAGCAGCAGACTTGGCTGAGCTAGAGAATGGTTTAAAGGCCTGGGCTTCCAGGAGCTGCTCAGGGTGGAGTGGGACAGGCTCTCCCTGTCTTTAGGCGGGGAGGTGTGGTTTGGCCGCGGTGGAGCTCTCTGGAAGCTGTCTGCTGCCTGGGCTAGGAGCCTTTCTGCTCCCACAGGTTTTCAAGAACCCCCATGAAATCGTGACTGTGCTGCTGATCCAAACTCTGGGAGCGTTGGTGCCTTCCATCCCTGTCTGCCTCAGCACTGCCCTGGAGAGAACAGGCCAAGAAACCAAGCTGAGCAAGCTGCTGGAGCTCTACGGCGCCACCGCCCACTTCGCCAGAGGGCTGGAAGTAGCCATGCTGCCAAACCTGAGTAAGGCTCTGCCCTGCAGCTTGTCATTCTGTCCTCTCAGCTCCTCTGCAGAGCTCCACTGGGGGCTTTTGTTCAGCTGTAGGTGGCAAGAGGGATTCTCCCCTCTGCCAGGGATTTTGTTCAGCTGTTGGTGGCAAGAGGGATTCTCTCCTGAGCAGCGAGGTGGCATCTGCACCTCTGTGTATCTCACACTGCAGGTACACCGCACTGGAGGAGCTGGCTGGAGCCCTTCTGAGCACACTTGCTGTCAAGGGTAAATAGTATCTAGCACTCTGCCTTTTACAGGCACTGCTATTTCTTCTAACAGATGAGGACATGGCTCTGGGGAAGCTACCTGCAAAACCCCTTGTGAGGGATCACAAAGCATGAAAGTTGAGGAGTTTCCTGGAATCAAGTCACACCTTGCTGAACAAGAGGAAACCTGCCTGAGAGCTGCAGCCCTGGGATGCTGACAGCTCCTTTTGTAGCTGCTCTTTGTGGCTTTTTGTTTGAGCCAAGTGAGAATTCAGGGCCAGGGATTCCTTTTCAACCCTTGGTAGTTCAGTCCCTAGCAGCATCCTTGGTGTTGGCCTCGAGATGTAACCTGTGCTTTCCTTACCCTGCAATGTTTGTGTTCTCATTTTGGTCATGGCTTGGTGAATAATTCCCACAAACCACAAAGCAGGGAGGTGCTGTGTTTACACAGCTTTCTGCCTGACTTGAGCTGTTGGCTATTTATAGCCCTTTATTAATCTGGCAAGGCCCCCTTCAAAGGCCAGGGCACGAGAAAATCCTAAATGAACTCTAATGGAGCATTCCTAATGCTCTTTCCTGCCTTTGGTTCCTCATAACATTGTCTGGAGCTATTGAAATCCAGATTTTTCTTTGGTCATGGAAATGATGATTTCTGGGCAGTCTCTGAGTGTCTCTGTGTCTTGCTTTCTTTGGTGCTGTGACAGCAGCCTCCTGCCAGCCATTCCCTGGCCCTGGCTTAGCTGCATTTGTGGTTTGTAATAGACATAACTGAAGAGGGCTTGGGAAAACCCTGTCTGAGTGTAGAAGAGCTGCTGAACTGTCAGCTGAGTGTGTTAAAACCCAAGCCAACCAAAAACCTGATTTCCCTCTTTTGTGCTGGGGAAGATGTTTGGGAAGAGAAATGTCTCAAGAATGGGAAGGCCAAGTGAGTCAGCAGAGCAGAGACAAACCAGTTCCTATGTGTGTGGATGTGAGGGGAGGATTCAGTTGTGATTCATAAGCATAATTGAGGCTGGAAGGGACCTCAGGAGATGGTCCAGTCCAACCTCCTGCTCCAAGCAAGGTCTGCTGTGAGGTCAGACCACCTTACTTAGGGTGCTGTCCAGTCTGACTTTGAAAATGCCCAGGCATGGAGCTAGCACAGGCTGTGAACAACCTGCTCCATGGCCTGGCTGTCCTTGGGCTGTAAAGGTTTCTTCTTACAGCCAGGACTGAAAGGCATCATGGTATGCTGCTAGTCTGGGTTTGGCAAAGCTTCATGATAACAGCTGCTGGTGGCCAGTTCTGATTTGAGGAATTCAGACCTGCTCTGGGTTTGGGTTTGCAGCTCCTTGCTCAGCACCGTGGCACTGAAAGGCTAACCTCATGGTCCACATTCAGCCCTGCCTGCTGAAGCCCAGGAGGCAGCAGTGCTGAGTGAATTGAGTTGGGGTCAGGTGTTTAAAGCACAGCCCAGGCTTTGTGATAAATGAGAACTGTCCCTGTTGAAGCTGTGGCAGTGAAGTACTTCACCTCTCCAGTGGATCCAGTGGACTTGCCTTCTGCTGGAGGTTGGAATGTTGCACAGCTGTTTGTCAGCCAGGCTGTTTTGGAGCAGTGAGTGATGATTTTCTTGAGGCACTTGTGGAGGTAGAACACCTTGGGTTTAGGAAGCAGGTGGAGATAATAACCTTGGTGTTGAAAAACATCTCTTGAGTTGAGCCTGAGAGCTGCTGGGCCACCTTCCAAGCCTGTGTGGGAAACCTGCTCTAACTGAGCAACAACTGCTTGGAGCAAGGGTTGGAGCAGCAGCTCATCTGTTTGTAAACTAAACATCTGATTCCTTGTAGAGGAGCAGAACCTGGTGAAAGTGACAGAACTGGTGGATGCAGTCTATGGTCCATACAAGCCCTACCAGCTGGAGTATGGAGACCTGGAAGAAGAGAATCTCCTCATCCAGATCAGTGCAGTGCCCTTGGTAATGTCCCACTCATTGTTCAGCCACCCAGGGAGAGGCTGGGAGCTTCTCCTAAGCACGGTGGTCTTTGTCCTGGTGGTTGCTCTCTTTCCTCCCCCAGGCTTTGGCACTGTGTCTTCTCTGCAGAGAATTCTGTGCTGTCTGTAATTTTGTATAAAAGAAATCATTGCAGCAGCCCCATCAGGTTGGAGGTACCCTCCTTCTTCTCCCAGTGACCCACACTCTGTGGATCTGCTGGAGCATTTACCAAAAAATATGACTGGCACAGGATCCTGGAATGGGTTGGGTTGGAAGGGACATTAAGGATCATCCAGTGCCAACCCCTTGTCCTGGGAAAAGACAGCTCCAACTAGACCAGGTTGCTCAAGGCCTCATCCAACCTGACCTTGAACAACTTCTCTGGGCAACCTGTTGCAGTGCCTCACCACCCTCATGGGGAAGAATTTCCCCCCTAATGTCCTCTCTCAGTCCAGCTTCTCCCAGTTTGAAGCCATCACCCCTGGTCCTGTCACTCCATGCCTTTGTACAAAGTCCCTCTCCAGCTCTCCCTTCAAATCATGGAAGACTGCTCTAAGGTCTCCCTGAAAAGCCTGCTTCAGGTTCAGTAGAATTTATCAGGAACAGGATCTGGGGAGGAGAGCCCTTTCTGTAGGCTCTGGTGCTGGCAGCACCCTTACAGCCCTGGTAAACAGAGGCTTTGGCAGCCTGGCTTTGGGTAACAGCCACCTTGCAGGAGGGTGGAAGCTTTGTTCTCGCTTGAGTGTTTCACAAGATCGGAGGATACTGAGAGAAGGATGTGTTACACAAGATGTCTTTTCTCCCTGGAAGTGGAGTCAGACTGAACTTTGCCATTGTTGTTGTTATTTAGGAGCATGGGGAAGTGCTTGACTGTGTCCAGGAACTGAGCCACTCAGTCAGCAAGCTCTTCAGCCTGGCCTCCGGAGCCATCGACAACTGCGTCCAGCTGACCGACGGCCTGGGAGCCTGTGGGCTCCTCAAGGCCCTGAAGGCTCTGTTCACAAAGTAAGGTGCTTGTAGTGACTCTGCTGCCTTATCCTAAGGGAGTGACAAGGCAGTCTGTGGGCAGGGTGACTTTGTGCATGAAAAACTGAGGGCAGAAAGCGTCTGTGAGCAGCTGTGACCCACCGATGGCCCTCCTGCTGCTTCATCCAGGCAGGGACTGTTTGCTAGGGGAAGGTGGAAGCTCTGATGGCTACATTGAAGACTTTTCTCAGCTGTTTACTACTTGGGCTGAGTGTTCATTTTTAGTAAGCACTTCTGGAGATGAAAACACTTTTCCACAGCAGGATAAGACAAAGACAAATCAGGCTGATGGAAGTAGATCCCAGTAGGGAGACGCTGGGACAAGCGACCTCGCCTTCAGAGTTTACCTGGAAGTGCCAGATGCTCCAGGGAGTGGGGTTCACTCTAAGTTCTTGTCTTAAATCCTGACTGCCAGCCTGCTCAGGTGGCATTCCAGTACTGGCTGCCTCCTTGCTCTTTCCTGATACCGAAAGAGCTGCTCACAGGTTATAAATCAAGCTGCTCCCGCAGTGCCCTGTGGGAAGGGGGAAATGGGAAGCTGACTGCTTTGAGCTCACAGCTTTATAGGCAATTACAGCCTGACTGCCTCCAGCTTATGGGCATTATCTGGAGGGGAAAAAAGGGGGGGGAGGCTGTAGAAAACAAAATGTTCTCCTTTTTATCCATGTTCTCATCTGGGGAGTAGCTGGGAAAACAAATTCATAAGATTATTGTTACTGTGTTCCTGGAGTAAGGGCCAGGTGATGGAGTAGCAGTGACCCCATAAACCTTCTTCTGGGCTTTCTTAGGGGATTTGATTTAGTGTAGTGGTTAACAGCAATACCTTACTCATAACTTCTCTTGGGAGTGGAGAGCTCCTTGTTAACTCCTGTGCAGCAAAGTGAAGTGCACACACTATCTGCTGCTCTGGAGTGTCTCTGTGTCTCAGCTGTGGCTGAGCAGTTCTGCACATCCCTGCATCTGGACTGGGACAGGAGGGTCTCTTGTAAACCCTTTCCCCTTTCATGTTTCTGGTTCTTGTTTGTTCCCTGGTGGAGACCAAATGAGCAAGCTGCAGGAGTGCTGCTCTCCAGCCTGCTCTCTGATGCTGGTGCTTGTCTCTTCTCCCCTCCTCCTGGCAGGTACACGTCTGACTTCACGAACACCTTGCAGTCTATCCGGAAGAAATGCAGACTGGATGATGTCCTCTCAGAGTCCCTTTTCCAGGAGGACTGGACTGCATTCCAAAACTCTGTCAGGTGAAGGGGATTCTTTTTTTTCACCTGGCCCAGAACTGATTTTTGTGTCCAAGAGGAAAGGGAATGACTTGGGGGGTCACTTGACACGCAGTTCTTGGTGCAGAATGCGGGGCTGCGCTCACTTGGCTGCGGTGCTGCTGGGAACGTTGCTGGTGGTGCCTGGCTTTCAGGTTGCTGCTGTGAGGTTTCCCACTCTGTCTGGAGCAAGGCTGCCTGTTACTGTCACCTGAAACAGCAGCAGCTCTCAGACTTTTTCCCAGTGACACTGAGCTGGCCTTAGCCAGGATGGCAAGAAGCAGCCTGTGGATGAGGCTGGTGGGCAAAACAGTTCAGTTATCAGAAGGGCACAGTGTTAGCTCCTGGCAGAAGTGTCCCCCGTGGGCTGTGGTTTGGTTGTGGCAGTCTGTGATGACTTGACACGTGTCTGAGATGGGGTGGGGGTGGGGTCTGGTGTTACCTGCCTCCAATCTCACGACATGTTGTTGTTTTGTTCTTTCCCAGGATAATTACTACTTGTGGTGAGCTCCTTCGTCAGTGTGGAGACTTTGAGCAGCAGCTGGCCAACAGGTAAGCACCACTGCCCTTAATTCATGAGCTGTCAGTACCAAGCTGAAGGAAAACAAACCCTGAGGTACTTTGGTTGCGTAGAGCATGGAAGGAACACAGAGTCACTGCCCCTCCTCACCTTCTGAAACGTCAGAGACAGGTCACAAACCGTCCCACTCCGTCGGGTGCCCCCCGACAGTCGCAGGGATCCTTTTCCTTGGGCACTCAGCTGGCCGTGGACCGCACTGCCAGGCTGGGGGCAGGCAGGCACTTCCCACCAGATCCTCACCCCCTCTGTGGCACAGGACATGAAACATTTGCTGCAGTGACTCTAGGTGTGCCTACACTGATCGATTCCTTGTAACCTGAGGAGGGCTGAGCACAGGCAGCAGGCAGCTCTTTTGTTGCTTGTCAGTGGAGCGCTGCTCAGCCTCCTCTGCCCTGGAAAGCTTTGGTGGGACTTGAGAGGCTGCAGTGCACCCGAGGCTGGGCTGGTGCTGTGTTTGCTGCATGTGCTGAGAGCATGATCCTCTCTTCTTCAGCTCAGCATTTGTGCAGTTAGGAGCTGCACAGTAAATGTGAGAGCTGGCTGTGGGCAGTGCCTGCCCCCAGTGAATAATCCCTCCCTTGAAGTGGCACAAAGTGATTTCTGTGTACTTCTTTGCAGGATTTTATCCACTGCTGGGAAGTATCTCTCAGACTCCTACAGCCCTTGCAGCTTTTCTGGCTTCCAGGATGCCAGCTCTGCAGAAAAGAAGAGCTCAGTGAGGAATCCCTGGCAGGAATACAATTACCTTTTGAAGGAGAGCCCCTCTGAGTACGCCAGCCTCATGGAGACACTTTACAGTCTGAAGGTAGCTCTGGTGCCTGGAAGAGCAGGATGCTGTCACAGGATGCTGCTGGGCCCACATTTGGTAGCTGAGACTTAGATTTCCCTGGCAGCTGATGATGTTTTCATCCCAAGCTGCAGCCCTTTGATGGGCAGTGTTCCAGGTCTTCCACAGAGACACTGACTAATCCACAGAGAGATGAAATTTCCAGACCCAGGGGATCTGGACTCCTTCCATCTCTCCCCAGGTCTTGGCTGTGTTTTGTGAACAGGTTCTTATCAGTTCAGGTGAGGGACATTTTGTCACAGTACACACTGGGAGGGTTGTGGTGAAGCTGACTCAAATTCTGGAGCCCACACAGTGTCTCCTCTTCACTCTGCTGCCATACCCATTCCAAAGTGTCCTGCAGGGCCATCCATGCATGCATCTGTGAGCAGGGTAGAATGGCTCCAGTTACCTTCTTGGGCATCTAAATTCTGTTTGCCATTGCTGGTCACATGCAGTGGTGGAGTCAAGGTTGTGAGTTCTGAACATGAGCCAGCAGTGTGCCCAGGTGGCCAAGAAGGCCAATGGCATCCTGGCCTGTATCAGGAGCAGTGTGGTCAGCAGGAGCAGGGAGGTCATTCTGCCCCTGTGCTCAGCACTGGTGAGGCCACACCTTGAATCCTGTGTCCAGTTCTGGGCCCCTCAGCCTAGGAAAGATGTTGAGGTGCTGGAAGGTGTCCAGAGAAGGGCAACAAAGCTGGGGAGGGGTCTGGAGCACAGCCCTGTGAGGAGAGGCTGAGGGAGCTGGGGTTGCTTAGCCTGGAGAAGAGGAGGCTCAGGGGAGACCTTACTGCTGTCTACAACTCCCTGGAGGGAGGTTATAGCCAGGTGGGGGTTGGTCTCTTCTCCCAGGCAACCAGCACCAGAACAAGAGGACACAGTCTCAAACTGTGCCAGGGGAGGTTTAGGCTGGATGTTAGAAGAAATTCTTCATAGAAAGAGGGATTGGACATTGAAATGTGCTGCCCAGGGAGGTGGTGGAGTCCCCATCCCTGGAGGTGTTGAGGAAGAGACTGGATGGGCTGTTTGGTGCCATGGTTTAGTTGATCAGATGGTGTTGGGTGACAGGTTGGACACAATAATCTTGAAGGTCTCTTCCAACCTGGTCTGGTCTATTCCTATTCCTATTCTATTCTATTCTATTCTATTCTATTCTATTCTATTCTATTCTATTCTATTCTATTCTTTCCTATTTCTATTCCTATTCCTATTCCTATTCCTATTCTATTCTATTCTATTCTATTCTATTCTATTCTATTCTATTCTATTCTATTCTATTCCTATTCTATTCTATCTGATGTCTTCAGAACATTTTCATTTCTTTTTCCCTTCCCTGCAGCTTCTGCAGCTCTGTCATCAGTGTTAAATGTTTGACTCTAAGCTTTTGCTAAACAGTCAGGTTCCCCTGGTCCCCTTCTTACCTTCATTCCACACAGGAGTCACTTAGCTGTGTCCCTTCAGCACCAGGCATCTTCCCTGTAGGTTCCTCAGTGCCCAGCCTGTACTGGTGCCTGGTATGGCTGGAATGTGCTTCTGATTCTTTCTCCCCTGTTTTGGGGAGCAGTGTGCAGCTTCCACCTTCAGCAGCTGGTTGGAATGGAGCATCCTACAGGACAGGAGCTGTGCCACTGCAGAGGAAAGCTCTGTCCTGCTAGGATGGGGTAATAGAGACCTGGCTAAGGGTGAGAACAGAGCTCCTCTGTGGTCACTTTCATGGCCTCTGTGTAAACATGAGAAGAGCAGATTTAGGTTGGATATTAGGAACAAGTTCAAGGTTGGATATTAGGAACAAGTTCTTTACTGTGGGGGGGTGGGTCACTGGAACAGGCTGACCAGGGAGGTGGCTGAGGCCCCATCCCTGGAGATCTTCAAGGTGAGGCTCAACAGGGCTCTGGGCAACCTGATCTAGTTGAGGATGTCCCTGCTGACTGTGAGGAGGTTGGACTAGATGACCTTTGGAGGTCCCTTCCAGCCTGGACTGTTCTGTGATGCTATGTCTCTGTGTGGTAGGACAAAGGCACAAGCAACCAGAACCTGCTGGCCTCTGCCCGCGCCGCCCTCAGCCGCCTCAACCAGCTGGCTCACCACCTGGCCTTCGACTCCGTGTTCCTTCGCATCAAGCAGCAGCTCCTGCTGGTTCCAAAGATGGAGGTGAGTACTGGGGCCATCAGCTGAGCTGAGCTGGCAGGATTCACCCCTGCCATCCCTCAGGGTGGAGTACAGCTCCTGTTCCTTTCAGAATGCTTCCCTCTGGCACCATGAGCGGCGCTCGGTGAAGGTTCATCCACAGCTGTGCTTGCAGGCTCTGGTGGCTGGTGCAGAGGTCACTTGCCCTGCCTGTGAGCATGTGTTTCCACAGGGAGCTGTGTGGAGGGGCTGTGGATGGTTGGAGCTGGGGGTGGGCAAGGGAAGCAATTTACTCCCCGCCTATGTTCCGCCCTCTAGAAGTGCTTGAGCAGTCCCGGTTAGTATTGCTGGATGCTCCTTACTCACATGCCAGTAGACCCAAGCTCCACAAAGTCATAGATTCATAGAATCAATACAGTTGGAAAAGACCTCAGAGATCATCAAGTCCAACCTCTCACCCATCACCTCAGGACTACCTAAACCATGGCACCAAGTGCCACGTCCAGTCCCCTCTTGAACACCTCCAGGGATGGTGACTCCACCACCTCCCTGGGCAGCACATTCCAATGGCCAACAACTCTCTCTGGGAAGAACTTTCTCCTCACCTCCAGCCTAAACTTCCCCTGGCACAGCTTGAGACTGTGTCCTCTTGTTCTGGTGCTGCTTGCCTGGGAGAAGAGACCAGCTCCCTCCTGGCTACAACCTCCCTTCAGGTAGTTGTAGAGAGCAATAAGGTCTCCCTCTCCTCTCTCATTCTTCACTTTTTCCCTCCCAGGGTTGGAATTCTGGTGGCCTTGGTGAGACCCTGACAGATGACCTGCCAAACTTCAGCCTGACTCCTCTGGAATACATCAGCAATGTAAGAGCACACAGGGGTGGTCACTGGGAGCCCAGTGCCTGGGGAGTCCCTTGGGTGCTTCCTCGGTGTTGTGTGAAATCCTAGCATTTGTTACAGTTGTGGGGTGGTGGTGGTGGTGCAGCCCTCATCAGCTGGGTCCTGCCATTCTCTGTAGCTTCTGTGAAATGCCTGTCACGTTGGGGAGCAGCAGAAGGCCGTGGGGAGGAGGAGGAGGAGGAGAGGCGCGGTGCGTGCGGTGTGACCCTGGGGTGGGCAGCGCCAGCTCCCCGCTGCAGCGCTGAGCGCTGAGCGTGGCTTCATTACACAGCTGATGGAGCAGAGGAGGTCCTGATGTGTGCTGCAGTGATTTAATCAAGCTATGAAATGTAAAAAGCCTTGAGCTCTTGCCCCTCTAATCCCCACGTGACTGTGGTGGTGTCTCTTTCTGAAGGAGTAACAATGAAACCTTTCTGGCAGTGGAGGAGGAGAGGGAGCCCTTCATTCCTCCTGCCTACACATTCCTCCCATTCTCCTGCTTGGTGTTGCAGGCTGCTGCCAGATTTGCAGTTCAGATATTCCATGTCAGCTGCTATTATCATTGCCATCCAAAGCATACACTGATAAGCAAACTTTTTGTGTTCTTTGCATCATACAGGGAATGGATTTATTCAACCAAAAGCTTCTGATACTTTGCTGTCCTCTGCCTTATGGCTTACCAAGCTTTTTTAAAGAGAGAGGAATGCATAGCAATAGGTAGAGAGTCAGTTTGTGGGACAGTTTCATTGTGGGTAGTTTGGATTCAGCTATCTGAGAGGCTTCCATGAGGTTTAGAAAGCTCATGGGCAGTGTGTGAGGCAAAACTTCAGGGGAGGGTTGCTGCTGACTAACACCATTCACTGAGGGGGATGTGGGTGGTTGGTAAGAGACTCAATCTGCTCACCTGCCCCCTTTCACTTCAAGTTAAAGCTGAGATGTTTGACTGAGGCTGTGAGGGATCAAAGGACATTTCTCCTGTCCAAGGCAAAGAGGAACTTCAGGAAGTCTCTGATACAAAGCATTTGCTTGCTGACATCTTTTCAGTTCCACCCTTTCTCTGCTGTGAGTGATCCCTGGGCTGGGGCTGAGGCAAGGCTTTCTCCTGGGTGGAGCTTGGAAAGCTGCTGATGTGGCCTGAGTGCAGGGTGGGTGATGAGAGCTGAGGAGAGGCTGTTGATGCTTCGTGGGCAGGTAGAGTGTTCTGAACTGTGCCTGACCCTAGGAAGAGCTGTGGCAGCAGATAATCCTTTATCAACAGTGCAGTGTTTGTTGTGTCCTGGAGTCCTGCAGCTCAGGCTCCCTATCCTTCTGCAACCCACTGCTGTATTGTCACTTGTTTGTGGGTTCCTTCTTCAGCTCTTCTGGGGGCTTCAGAAAACAAATTGCCAGGACCACCTCAGAGATCAAATCTTTGCTTGGAGCAGCAGCTCTCTGGACAGGTCTTTGTTGGCATGGTTGTTGCTGTAACTGGCTCTCTGACCCGGTGAAAAATGATCTTTTGTAGAGAGTGTAAAGGTGAGGAAAAGCCAGTTTGGTTCTGAGCAAATGCCAAGCTCATCCTTCTGCTTTCAGGAGTGGATTACTGCAGGTGACCCCTTTTCTCTAGCAGCACTTGCTTCACATTTGTTCAGTGACTCAGCTCTCTGCTTTCATTCTAGATTGGGCAATACATTATGTCGCTTCCTCTCCACCTTGAGCCGTTTGTCACTCAGGAAGATTCTGCTTTGGAGCTGGCATTACATGCTGGAAAACTGCCTTACCCCCCAGAGCAAGGTAGGCTGACACCAAAGGCTTGGGAGAGCCTGGGGAAAGCTTTCTGGCACTGCCTGGGTGTGATGTGGTATGGTGGCAGGGCTGTTGGAAAGCCATTTCCTGTGGTGTGGTCCTGGTGGTTCTTGCAGGGGTCTCTTGGTGGTACTCAGCAGGAGCCCCTGCATAGTGAGTAAAGCACTCTCAGTTTTGTTCTAACCAGAAGTGTTAGCTTGGTCCATGTAAGTTCAGTGTCCTTAAAACTGATTTGGATGCAGGATCTGGAGTAGGAATATTCCAGATTTGGAGCAGTATTTAATACCCTTGGTGCAGGGAGTGCACAGGAGGGCCTGGGGTCAGTGCCCAAGCTCTGGAGGGGGCCACTGAACCACCTAGCCTGAAAGACTTCACAGGTTAGCTCCTGTGGCTTCTGCTCCTCACCAGCCTGCCAGAGCAGCTGGGAGTGCCTGGAAGCTTGCTGAGCAGGGAGCCCTGCTGCAGGTTTGCCCTCCTGCCAGCTAACCAGAGTTCTGTGCCCAGGGGATGAGTTACCAGAGCTGGACAACATGGCTGACTACTGGCTGGGCTCCATCGCCAGGGCGACGATGCAGACGTACTGTGAGGTCATCCTGCAGATCCCAGAGCTGACTGCACACTCCACAAAGCAGCTGGCCACTGACATTGGTAAGCTGGCTGCAGCCCTGGGCCTGCTGCTGCACTGTCCTACAGCACATTTAGGGACACTGCAGCCTGGGTTCCTCTTGGTCTGGGACCCAGCCTGCTGGAGTGGCTCACAGCTTCTCTTCTGCAAAGTGTTCTGTCACAATGCCCCTTGGAGGGTGACTCTGGTTGGTGCTCCTGCTTCTTCACTGCCTCGTGGCTCTGGCTGTGGAAGGCAAAGTCCTGGGCTGAGGATTTCCCCTCAAGCCAGTCTTAGCAAGAGATGCCTGCAGAATCTTTCCAGCTGTGGCACTGCTGCCAGCGTGTGCCACACAGGGGCTGCACGGCAGATGCCAGGCTCTGGGGAAGTGCTCTGGTGGATTCCAAAGGATCAGCTTCCCCTGTGGTTAACTTCCCACCCTGCTGGTGACTTGGAGCTGCTGGTGACCAAGTTACTGTCACACAGAGGAATTCTCAGCAGCGAAGTGGGAGGTGGTTGGCACACGTTGTTCAGCTCTGCCTTCTGCCACAGCACCCAGAGTGGCTGAAGGAGGGCTGATGGAAGGTGTTGGGGAAGGTGTCCCTGCAGGCTGTGGATGGGAGATGGTGAAGGTGGCACCTCGAGGTCACTGCAGCTTTTGTAGCTGCCAGTTAGTCCTTTTCCTGCTGTAGATCATGGGTGCTGATGTCCTTGTGGCCAAGCTCAGGAACAAGGACACAGACAAATCTCAGCTCTCTTGAAAGCCTCAAGTGGTGGTGACCTCAGGCTGGACCTTTGGGTTTGGCACTGCTGGGAACCAAACCAGTGGGTTAAGGGCTGGTGCCTGCATTCTCCCTGCCATCCTCAATTCCCCAGCTGACTCTGGGTCAGGGAGCTGGAACTGCCTCCTGCCTTCTCCTCTGCAGGACTTCCCAGCTTCGCTGCATGCTCTTTGCCTTTGGAAGCATGATTGTGATCTTGTGTCTGTGACCAACTGCCCTGAGGGGGTCCTGTGCAGCCACTGAAACGTGGCAGAACCTGTCCCAGTCCTCTGAACAAAGCAGTTGTCTGAGCACCATGGTGTACAGCAAGCCAAAAATCCACCCCTGAGAACCATGAAGGTTGGAAAAAGTCTCTCAGATCAAGTCCAACCTTCTCCCCTGCATTTCTGTGACCACTAGACCATGTCTCCAAGTGCCATGTCCACACATTTCCTCAACACCTCCAGGGATGGTGACTCCCCCACCTCCCTGGGCAGCCTGTTCCAATGCCTGACCACTCCAAGAAGTTGTTCCTCCCAGCCCCCAAGCGCTGTGCTGTGTGCCGTGGTTTGCAGCTGGCAGAGGCAGGGTCCAGCAGCGCCGAGGAGCGCAGGGTGCCTGTGAGCTGCTCAGAGCTGTGTTTGTCCTTGGCCTTGCAGATTATCTCATAAACGTGATGGATGCCCTGGGCCTTCAGCCTTCAAGAGCCCTGCAGCACATCGTGGCCCTGCTGAAGGCAAAGCCAGAGGAGTACCGGCAGGCCGCCAAGAGCCTGCCCCGGCGCACAGCCAGCAGCATCGCCGCCATGCGAGGCCTGGAGTGGTAGCTGGGCTGGCCCTGCTGCTGAGCACCTCGAGGGATGGACTGTTGGGGCTGGTTTTCCCTCCCTGTGAGCTCTGCCAGGACAGTGACAATATCTGTGGGGACTGGGGGAATTTCTTTCTGAATCACTTTTAATAAATGCCTTTGTCTAGGACGAGCTTGTTCCACTTGCTGTGTTTAGGAATGAGGATAAAGAGCAGATCAGAGGGCTGGAGAGCCTCTGCTGTGGGGACAGACTGGGAGAGTTGGAGCTCTTCAGCCTGGAGAAGAGAAGTCTCCAGGAAGACCTTAGAGCAGCCTTCCAGTACCTGAAAGGGCTACAGCAGAGCTGGTGAGGGACTTTCGACCAGGGCTTGGAGTGACAGGATCAGGGGCGATGGCTTGGAGCTGGAAGAAGGGAGACTGAGACTGGAGATTAGGCAGAAATTCTTGACAGTGAGAGTGGGGAGGCACTGGAACAGGTTGCCCAGGGAGGTTGCGGATGCCCCCTCCCTGGAGGTGTTCAGGGCCGGGTTGGACGAGGCCTTGAGCAACCTGGGCTGGTGCAGGCAGTTGGAACTGGATGATCTTTGAGGCTGCTTCCAACCCAACCCATTCCATGAACCTATCAGTCTGTGTCCTACAGCCAAGCTCACCAAAGATTCTCTGGATGACCTTGAGTGGGCTGAGCAGTGCAGGCCCTTTGACTGGCAAGGTTGTGCTGATTGCTGGAGAGTTCCTGCTGCGCGGCGGCGAGATGAGTGGCTCCTGCAGCAAACTTAATCAATCCTGAATCTCAAATTATGGGGTAGGTGCAGCAAAGATGGGCTGATTGGAGGCTGCTCTACCTGCAGGCAGTCCCCATTGCTCAAGTCTGTCATTACTTGCCAAGTCAAGAAGGACAGACTCCTCGGGTAGGAGATGGGGCATGAGCAAGCTCAACCCTGAAAGCAGAACCGGTTTTGTTGGTTGCTCCTTGTGCCATTGCTGTTTGCTGCTGAAAGCTCCCAAGTGGGTGAGAGAGTTAATGGAAGTTTGTTAAAGCTGGGCCTAAAGAGCTCTGTAAAGCTCTCATCTGGCCTCTGCTTGCTGAGGAGAAACTGGGCAGGATACAAAGGTGCCCCAAACCTGGCCTGTTGGATGAGACCTCACAAGCAAACCCTTCTGCTTCAGAGGGGACAAAACATCTTCCCCTGTGGCTGCCTCTGCAGCTTTCTCCTTTACCACCAGGGAAATTAATCTTCTGGCTGTGTCCTTTGCCTCCTCTTCCCTTAGCTTGCTTCAGGCTGTTCTAACCAGCAACCAGCTCACTCCACAAACCCTTCTCTTTGCTTTGTGGTTTTCACCCTGTCAGCCTCTGTCTTTGGAGCTTCTGTCGCTGCTTGTCCTGCTCTTGGCACTCTTAGCTCACTGTGTTCCCCCTGGGGTGACTGCCTGGCTGCCACAGCTGCTCCTCCTCTGGGCAGTCTCATGTCTGGTTGTCCCTCCAGAACCTTCCCACTGATTTGTGTGTAAGGTGCTGCTGCTGGCTTGGATTTTACCAGTGCTGCATTTTTCTGAGGGAAATTAGGTTCCTTTGCTGCTCTCAGGTGGACTTTGGTGATGCCTCCCTGCCCAGACAGCAGTCTGGGGAGATGAGGAGAGCAGAGGTGCTTTTTGAACAGTTTTAGGGTTCCCTGGACTGTCTGGGGCCAGGATTTTCAGGTAGATGGTGCCCTTTTGTTTTCAAGGTATCAAAAATCTACTAAACCCAATCTCCAGATGAATTGGCAACGTGCTGCTGTGTGGAGCTGGGACTCCTCAGGCTCTCACTTGCTGTGGTTTGTGAAGCCTTTGCTGTGCCCAGTCCCATGCAGTGCTCAGCTGAGTCTTCCAGTGGCTGCAGCGCTGCGGCAGCAAGGAAAGCTCCTTCACACAGGGAGGCTGATCTGCAAGCAGCTCATCTGGGGGAGAGCTGGTACTGAGCTGGTACAGAGCTGAAGTACCTAAGACACTTTGCACTTTTATGAGTCGTCAGACGCCCTCCATAAACCAGCTGTAACTGGACTGGCAAACTGTCCCTGTCCCTGCCAGAGAACATCCTGTTCCACGGTGTCAGACGGGTGAGCCTCGCTGTGGCTGCCTCTCCCATCCTCCTGTCACTGGAAGGTGAGGAGTCTTGGGGCAGTTCCTTGCCTGCTGTTGTTGCATTTCATAGGGCAAGCGTCTGGCTCTGGAGAATTTGTTCCCTGACGCGTTTGTTCCCACCCTGCACGTGAGGGAGGGGCGGTGGGATGCCAGTCGTGGAGCTGAAACCCAGCACACCACAGCTCTGCTCCACTCTCCTCATCCTCAGCAGCAGCAGATACCTGAAACAGGCTGAGAAAGGGCTTCCCAGAGTGTTTCATCAGTTTAGGGAAGATGTTGAGGTGCTGGAAGGTGTCCAGAGAAGGGCAACAAAGCTGAGGAGGGGTCTGGAGCACAGCCCTGTGAGGTGAGGCTGAGGGAGCTGGGGTTGCTTAGCCTGGAGAAGAGGAGGCTCAGGGCAGACCTTATTGCTGTCTACAACTCCCTGGAGGGAGGTTGTAGCCAGGTGGGGGTTGGTCTCTTCTGCCAGGCAACCAGCACCAGAACAAGAGGACACAGTCTCAAGCTGTGCCAAGGGAGGTTTAGGCTGGATGTTAGAAGAAATTCTTCATAGAAAGAGAGATTGGGCATTGAAATGTGCTGCCCAGGGAGGTGGTGGAGTCCCCATCCCTGGAGGTGTTGAGGAAGAGACTGGATGGGCTGCTTGGTGCCATGGTTTAGTTGATTAGATGGTGTTGGGTGCTAGGTTGGAATTGATGATCTCAAAGGTCTCTTCCAACCTGGTTAATTCTATTCTATTTGGTTTTTAAAAGGTGGTTAAGCTTCTTGTTCTTATCTTTGCCACCTGAAATGGGATAAAGGCTGTGAAAATGCAGGTATTGGAAGTAAGAGAAAAATCAAAGCTTAGCTCTAAGCTGCCTTCAATTCTGCTAATCTGAGCATTCTGGAACTCATTAATTGAGTCTCAGAAAATTAAGTCTCATCAAATATTCTGCACATGATCCTCTTGGAACTGTACTGCAGCAGCAGGCCAGCTGCACACCAGTGATTCAGGGTTTGAGTGGGGTAGCATCAGCTATGTCCACAGCATCTCATCTGCAGATCACCCCAGAGTTCCTCAGTCCTGTTGGTGGTGATCAGCAGCAACCAGACCTCCCACTGCCAAGGGGGGATCACAGGCTCACAGGATGTTAGGGGTTGGAAGGGTCCCATGAAGATCATTGAGTCCAACCCCCCTGCCAGAGCAGGACCAGAGGATCTAGCACAGGTCACACAGGAATGCATCCAGATGGGTCTTGAAAGGCTCCAGAGAAGGAGACTCCACAACCCCTCTGGGCAGCCTGCTGCAGTGCTCTGTGACCCTCACAGTGAAAAAGTTCCTCCTGATGTTGAGGTGGAACCTTCTGTGCTGTATATATATCCATTGCCCCTTGTCCTATCCCAGGGTGCAAGTGAGCAGGGCCTGTCCCCTCCCTCCTGACCCCCAGCCCTCAGATATTTATAGACATATATTAAATCCCCTCTCAGTCTTCTCCTCCCAGACTAAACAGCCCCAGGGCTCTCAGCCTCTCCTCACAGGGCAGTGCTCCAGTCCCTTCATCATCCTGGTAGCTCTCCGTTGGACTCTTTCCAGCAGATCATTGTCCCTCTTGAAGTGGGGAGATGGAGGGGCCCTGGGCAGGCTCTGGCCCAGCAGCTGTGCACCAGAGCAGGGAAGGAGCCTGGACCCCCTCCCGGCTGCCCGGGGCACCGTGCCCAGCAGCTCGCGTTCCCAGGCGCGTGACTGAGCCACACGATCAAGTTTCCTCTTGAGGTTTCACGGAGGTGCCTCAGCAGGGCAGGTCCTGGGGGGCTGTGATGAGCTCCTGGCAAAGCCAGGGGCTGAGACCAGCCCCTCTCAGCCCAGCCCTGTGGGAACCACCAAAGCTCCTGACCGTGCCCAGGGCCTGGGGGGTGAGCTCAGCACCTCTCCTTCTTCCCAGCCCTCAGTTTCGTGCCGGCGCCGGGCTGTGCCCGCTGCCAACAGGAAACACAAAGGCAACTTCTGAATTCATTTATTTATTGCTGAGTGGTGCTGTTGACCAGCCTGGCACTTCCTCCCCACACCTGGACCTTTGTGGAGCCTGGAGTATTTATCTCCAGCACACACAGCTGTGCCCACCCCTCCGCAGCGGGCACAGCACCTGCGGGCTCCAGGAGCTCCGTTTCCTTTGCAGTTGTGACCTCAGGAGTCACAAGTGGCTTGGGTCCCACCCCAGGGGTCACAGCACACTGTGCTGTCTCAGCATCCACGTGGCCATGGCTACACATGCCCTACCAGCATGTCCTGACCTTGCCCCAGCACCCCCCTGCCTCACTGTGGTCCTTCTCCTGTTCCTTGCCCTGGAGCCTGGCTGCAGCCCTGCAGAGTGGGCACCACCCTGCTCTTCTCTCTGGGAAGTACTTCCCATTCCCATGGGCTGATCTCTTGTGATTAGATCGTGGTGCTGATGTGCAGAGCTGGGGGGTGCAAAGCTGGACGTCCCCTGGCACCCTGCACTGCCAGCCCCAGCCATGTCCTGGGCTGATCCCTGGCAGCAGGGGCAGGGAGGGGATTCTGCTGGGCTCTGCTGAGACCCCCCGGGACCAGCTCTGCAGCCCTCAGCACAGACAGGGATCTGTTGGGGTAGGACCAGAGGAGGCCACAACAGTGATTTGAGGGCTGGAAGCCCTCTGCTGTGGGGCCAGACTGAGAGAGCTGGGGTTGCTTAGCCTGGAGAAGAGAAGGCTCCAGGGAGACCTCCTGGTGGCCTTTCAGTGCTGAAAGGGGCTGAGCAGAAAGCTGGGGACAGGCTTCTGTGCATGGCTTGTCGTGACAGGACAGGGGATGATGGTTTGAAACTAAAAGAGGGAGACTGAAACTGGAGAGAAGGAATTTGTTACAGTGGGGGTGGTAAGAGCCTGTCCCAGGTTGCCCAGAGAGGTGGGAGATGCCCCATGTCTGGAACTATTGCAGGTCAGGTTGTCAGGGGCTCTGAGCAACCTGCTCTAGGTTGGGAATGACCCTGCTGACTGCTGAGGGTTGGACTGGAGGAGCTTTGAAGGTCCTTTCTCCCCAGTCTGTGATCCGTGGTTCTGTGCTGCTAAAGCCAGGACCTGATGCCCACCCTGGGAAGTTTTTACAGGTTTATTGGAGCTTCACAGTGAGGAGTTGGGAAGGGGGCTCAGCCAGGGCTCTCGAGTTCCTTCCTGACACAACAGGGAGCAGAAGATGACCCAGCAAGTGTCAGCTGGGCGCAGCGATGGCAGCCTGGTGGCCCACGGGCGGTGCCAGGCCGTGCTGCTCACTCGGGCTCGGTGTCGCTGTCGGGACCGAGGGCGTCGAGGGGCTGCACCCGCAGCGAGTCGTAGTTGGGTGGGGGGGTGCCAGGCTCGGGGGGCAGCTCCTCGCCCCTGGGGAGGGCACCCCCGTCCTCGTGCTGGAAGCCGAGGTTGGTGTGAGCCTCCACCAGCTCCGACACCGTCGGGGGTGCGTCGGGGTACCGGGCCCGCGCCCGCCGCTGCTTCAGGCTCTTGCACCAGCCGATGACGTTGATGACGGTGATCCAGAGCGAGTCGATGATGATCTCCCCGAACTCGATGAGGCACAGCACCGAGCCCCCCATCCAGAACCCAAACTGGCCCCCCAGGCTCGACAGCAGCCACACGATCTGCGGGAGGAGCAGAGTGAGGCGAGGCGGCCGGGCCGGCCCCGCAGCGCAGCCCGGGCGGGAGGCGGCGCCGGGCACTCACCGTGGTGGCCGCGGACTCGGAGATGGTGCGGTAGTTGTACTCCTGGAAGTAGATGTTCAGCTTGATGATGCCGTTCCTGTGAGGGACAAAGGCAGCTGAGTGCAGAGCCGGGCCGTGGGTGTCCCACGCCTCTGCTCCCAGGGAGAGCCTGCCCAGAGCTGCTGGGCGCCAAGACGCCTGCCTGGCAGGTGGAAGAGGTTAAGAAGTGCCAGCGACTGCCAAAGTAGGAGAGATGTGGCTCTGAATTTCTTCCTGAAGAAGCACTTGAAAGCTTCTTTGGGGCTGTTTGCTTTGTTTTTTCTAACTGCCCTGGTTGGGGTAGAGGAGCCCTGGCTGCTCCTCCTGTCCCTGCGGCGTGGACAGAGCAGCTGCACCGTGGACAGAGCAGCTGCACGCTGGCCAGGGGCTCAGCAGGTACGGGGCAGCCAGCACCTGTGAAACCATTCCCAGCATCTCTCTTTTTTTCCTTTGGGAAACCCTCTCCTCTTTTCCTCCTAATTCAGGGTTTAGGTTCTCAAAGGGTAACTCAGCAGCTACCCTAACTCTGGTGCATCCCCCCTACAGCTGCTGCTGTTGGCAGATCCAGACCTAAGTATGCAACCCAGAAGGTGGTGCTGCTGTTGACACTGATTTTGACTTAACTGTGTGTCTGACCCAGCCTGTCACTGGCAGAGCAGGGGATGCACAGGAAGTGTGTTTCAGGTTTGCTTTACGTCTCCCAGCCAGTCATGAGCCAAATCTCATTCTCCCTTTGCCCTAACCCAGGCATGCTCCAGCCTGGCCCCAGGGTCCGTGGCAGCCTCATGTCAACAGGCTCACCAGAGGAGATGACTTGGTTGTTGCTCTCCCTTACCTGTCCAGAGTCACATTTGTTGACATATCCCTTTCATAAGAAAGAATATGGAAAATCCAGTCCTGGGAAAAGAAACCTGATTCAGACACAAGTGGAAGGATCCTTCCTGAGCACCTGCTGGGGAGGAGATGCCATGGAGGGTGCCCCCTCCTGTCCCATGCCCTGGCACTGGAGTCTGTGTGCACCCTGAAAATGGACAGCTGAGCAGGGAGATTCTTGCTGCCTGGACACTGGCCCTGAAAACATGGAGTGTTTCATGGCTGGGAAAAGGCAGTCACTGGTGACCCTTTCAAACCAAGGAACCTTAGAGCTGCATTTCAGTATCTGAAAGGAACCTACAGGAAGGCTGGGGAGGGACTCAGCAGAAGGGCCTGTGGGGATAGGACAAGGGGCAGTGGTTTGAAAGTGGGGCAGGGCAGATTTAGGTTGGACATCAGGAGGTTCTGCATGATGGTGGTGAGACACTGGGACAGGCTGCCCAGGGGTGTGGTTGAGGCCCCATCCCTGGAGACATTCAAGATCAGCCTTGATTTTTCCCTGGGCAGCCTGCTCTAGTTGGAGGTGTCCCTGCTGAGTGCAGGGGGCTTGTGCAAGATGACCTTTGAGGGTCCCTTGCAGCCTGATGCAGACTGTGGAGCTGTGAATGGGGGTTACCTCCGAGGCTTCAGAGGGCCAGTCTGCCATGGAGATGGTCATCTTGTACTGTGTGTCGCTGCAGGGAGGGAGGGAGCAGGGCATTAGCATCGAGAGTTGCCCCTTCTCAAGCCACTGGAGCTTCAGTTCTGGTGCAGCAAACCAGCCCTGTGTGACTTGCTGCCCTTTTGGAAAGGTCAGGAGCCAGCAGCAGCCCCGAAGGGCTCAGTACTCACTTGCAGGTCTCCTTACAAGAGTCAATGCAAATCTGTCTCTGCTTTATGCTTGATCTCAGGGAGGAGTAGCAGTATGCTGTTGAGTGAAGACAAGCATCCAAAGTGTCTCTTTAGACAGGGGCCCCTGTACAGGATTATCTCTGTTTCATCTGACAAAGTCAACACTTCAGCAGGAGGCAGCTGCACAGCCTGGCTCTTGCCCCCCCTGAGCTGCCCTCCCTTGAGAAGCTCAGGCATAGGGGGCAGACAATGCAATAATTAATTAACATTAATGGACTTGTCTGCAGATGGTTCCTATGGAGTCACCTTGCTCAGTGGCAGTGGTTTTGGCACAGCCCTGGCCAGCTGCAGGGGCAGGAGGGTGGCTGCCAGCTGGAGCTGCCCTCACCAAGCTGTGCCCCCAGTCTCTGCCTCCCCACAAGTTTCTCATGGGAGCCCATTTCCCCTGCCCACACCAGCCTGGTTATGGACCTGAACTCCCCAGGCATGGAGGCCTGGAGCATAGTTCATAGAAACACAGAATAGTTTGGGTTGGAACCTTAATGATCATCTAGTTCCAACCCTTTCTCTCTCCCATCGCTGCCCAGAGGCTCCTGTTACCTTCTTGGCTGGATCCAGCCATCCGGAGAGCCCTGCCCTGGCGCAGTGTGCAAGCTGAGGTCCCTCAGCCCATGGCCAGGACCATGATTCCTCCCCTTCTCCCCAGCACTGACCCAAACAGCCACATGCAGTCATCACATGGGCTGAAGCCACCCACCCTTGGCATTTCCAGCAGAACATGGGGGCCCTCCATGCCCCCCTGCCAGCAGCTGCCAAGGCTGTGCTGTGAGTCTTGTCCTCGTTCTTACCCCAGCCTGGGTTATTGTCATTATTGCAGTAGTTCACCCCTTCAGGTAAGGGAAACAGGTAGTGCCCACAGCCACAGATCTCCACCATGTGATTTTGGAAGCAGGAACGCAGGCAAGCCTGGAGAAAAGGAAGAGGGAGCTGCTTAGGCATGGGCTGAAACCCCCCTGCCCACCTCTGCTGCTGGGGTCTGTGCTGGCTCTGAGGGATTTTCTCTCTTTTGCTCTGATTTGGAGACTGTGCACAGAGAAACCTGAAGGGAGGGAGCAGGCGCTGCCAGAGCCCATCCCTGCTCTGCACCGAGCATCCCCATTATGCTGGGAGCCCAGGGTGGGTCACACCGGCTTTACAGTGCTGAGACCAGGCTACAGCTTTCTTTCTGATGCATATTGACTTCTGTTCCTGCAGTTTTAAGGCCCATCCTGCTGGTGAGCTGCCTGTGGGTATGTCACAGAGCTTGGTGCCTGCTCACAGTGCAACAACCAACTGGTCATTTCTTTACCATTTTGGGGCTTCATGGAAGGAACACCAAGTTTGCAAAGGAGAATCAAAACGTTCTGCTGCGTCTCCAGCCTTTGTGTGGGACACTGGCAAAGGGCTGCTCCCCGCTCTAAAGCCACAGCTCTTAACAATGCTGCAACACAAAGAGCAGGTTTTAGGACCCTGAAGGCTCTCATCTGTGCTTCTCGCCTTGAAAGGATCACAGCTGCCGCCCAGGAGCCATGAAGTTAATGATCCCAGCCTGGAGAGGGACTCTGGGTGAAGCACTAGCAAAGTCTATGAGAAGATAATCAGATTTAGCAGCTCCAGCTGGGCAGAACAGCCAGAGAATTCCTGTGTGACCCGAAGCACTCCCGGAGCTCCCTGCAGTCAGGGAGTGATGGAGAGCCTGGTTTAGCTGAGAGGTCTCTGAAGTGGGCTCAGAACCAGGCAGCATTTAGCAATGCTGAAGCACTAATGCAATCGTCTGGAGTATTTGCTTAACCCTTCTCCAGGCAGCTGAAAGCAGAGCGGCCCAATTGTTATCCCTGCACAAGGGCAGCAACAGAAATCCCCTGCCAGCCCAAAGCCTGCTTCTCTGGGATGGATTCCTCAGGCTTCTGCAAACAACCCCCAGATCACTTTGGATAGTTCCTTATTGATATTCATCCTCCAGAAAGGCTTCTCCCCCACCTAGCACAGCCTGTTGCCAGTTCACCAGTGCTGAGGGGCAACACCCTGGGTTGCTGCAGGTTTGAAGTTTACTAACTCAGCTTTCTCAGCCCACTTTTGAAGTTCAGGATGAGAAATGGCTGAACTCCCTTAACGAGGAAAAGATTTGAAAGGGTCACTCAGGAGAGGAATCTCTCCCCAGTCTGCCTCTGCCACCAGGGATCAACAGCCCAGGAGCTGCTTTCCTCCTGAGAGCAGCGTCGTGGCTGTAACCAGAGCACGAAGTTCTCCAGACAGCTTTTGCCCTCCCCAGGCAGCAGGAGCCAGCCTTGCCCATGGAAAGTGGCACCGTGGAGCTGCCAGTGGATGCTGTGGAGGGAGCAGCTCAGCTGTCCCCTTAGGCAGCACTTACAGCTGTGGTGAGTGCTCAAGACGCCAGAGCCCAGGGAGGTGTGGACATGGGTAATGACCAGAGCCTGCCCCTCGCTGGTGGATCTGCTCATAAGGAAAAGATTTCAGCCAAGCATGGCAGTGATGGGGAACAAAGATGTCCTGAGAGCTGAGACTGATAGGAGCTGCCTGAATGACCTGGCCCGAGCAGCCTCCTCTGAAAGGAGCAGAACTGCTCTGCAGCTCCTGGGGAGAGGAGCAGCTAAGGCTGCCTGAGGAGCCAAAATGGGGAAAACCCTGCTACACTGGTGGATCTGGGGGGGCTGCAGGGCCCAGGCACACCCTGCTGTGCTTTTCCCAGTGTTCAGAGTGATGAGGCCCCTCCACTTTGGGGAGCAGAGCTCTGGGGTGAAGAGCTGCAAGGAAAGGACCAGCATCAAACTGTGCCCAGGTGTGGGGTTAAAAATATTTGCCCCCTTGTCTGGCACTTGGCTGGTAGGTCACCCACAGCAGGGTCACAGCAGAGCTCCTGGGTGTTTGCTGTGTTTCACCTTCTGAGAAAATGACAGAAATGATGCACAAGCCCTACAAGGAGAGGCTGAGGGAGCTGGGATTGTTTAGCCTGCAGAAGAGGAGGCTCAGGGGAGACCTTCTTGCTGCCTACAGCTACCTGAAGGGAGGTTGTAGCCAGGTGAGGGTTGGTCTCTTCTCCCAGGCACCCAGCACCAGAACAAGAGGACACAGTCTCAAGCTGTGCCAGGGGAGGTTTAGACTCGAGGTGAGGAGAAAGTTCTTCACTGAGAGAGTTGTTAGCCATTGGAATGTGCTGCCCAGGGAGGTGGTGGAGTCACCATCCCTGGAGGTGTTCAAGAGGGGACTGGACATGGCACTTGGTGCCATGGTTTAGCAGTCATGAGGTGTTGGGTGACAGGTTGGACTTGATGATCTTTGAGGTCTTTTCCAACCTTATTGATTCTATGATTCACCATTTTCTTCCTCTCAGAATGAAGCAGACCTGGCTAAGGGCACTCCATCTGCTGAGGCCCTTTCCTGGCCACGCTGTCTTGGTGTGAGATGAAAACCAAAGACCCCACTGAACTCTGGTGCCAGCCAGAGCCACCTTGCTTCTCTTTTGATGCAAGTCCTGATGCCAGCATTGCTGGCTCTCGCTCCTGCAGTCCATGCCTGTTTCCACTGCATCCACTGGGATTGTTCCCAAACCTCTGTGTTCAGCCCCCAGTGTGGATGGATAGAGGGAAAGAAGGTTCCTGTGTCTGGCTGCTGCTTTCTACTGCATCGCTGCTGCTCCTCCAGTAACCCCCCTGCTAGTCAAAGATTCTGGCTGCTTTAGTGGCTTTTCCTCAGCAGCCTGGCCTGGTGCAACCCCAGTGGTACCTGTATGGAGTAGGAGGTGTTGTACTGGCTGTAGAGGTTCTTCACTGGGACATCAGAGCCGTTGTTGGTGCAGTCGCTGTAGGGGTAACCCATCCGCTCCAGCTCATCCTGAGGGGAAACCAAAGCACCAAATGTCACCTCCCCTCCCCAGGGCCCTGGTGTCTGCTTTCTGGGACCTCTCCAATTCCTGTGTTCCCTCCTGGCTTGGAAAATACCAAAGCCTCGCCGTTGGCAGAGCTGAAGGAGATGCAGCCCGTTGCCCGGGGCAGATCGCGGCAGGTGAGGGTGTGCAGGAGCAGTCTGTGCTCACAGGGCACCTTCTGCCGCGCTGAGGGAAGAGGGAACAATGACCTGAGCTCCCTGTTTTGGCTGCAATAAAGCACTTAGCCAGGACACTTACATAAAAGCCTCCATAAACCGCCGCAGCCTGCAGCCAGCGCACACCCTGACTCTTTTGGTTTGAGCCAGTTCAGCCGAGGCTGGGAGCAGGCTTGGTGCCAGGCCCATCAGATAACATTATTCTCAGAGAAGCTGCTGCAGAAGAATGCCACACATACCACCAGCACTCCGATGGAGGTTTCTGTCCCAGGCATGGCGTAGATGCCCTGGTCCTTCAGGAAGGGGAAGCTCTTCTGCTGGTGCAGCATCAGCCTGGCCCCAGCTGCCGAGGACAGGTAGGGGATGTAGTCTTGCTGGCTGATGTCCAGGATTAATTTCAGCCCTGGGACACCAGACAAAGCACTCAGAACAGGAACTGTACCCAGGGGTGCAATTACCTGGAGACTTTCAAGACCCAGCTGGATGCATTGCTCTGTGACCTGCCCTAGGTGACCCTGCTTTGGCAGTGGGGTTGGACTGGGTGACTTCTGGAGGTCCCTTCCAACCCCTGCCATGCTGTGATTCTGTTGTGAGTCTCTGGGGGAAAGGACTCTGTTTGCTTTTCATCAGGCACAAAGATCTCCATCCCTGGGGGAAGAGCCAGGCCTGGCTGCTGTGTCAGCCTTACCTGTGCAGAAGTGCACCGGATGAGGAATGCACAGGATGGAAATGTCTGAGTGAGTGTCCAGGCACTGCCTCAGAGTTTGGCTATCCAGATGTTACCCTTCTGCAAAGTTAACATCTGTAGTCACCTTGCTGGTTTCTGGGTGGCATGTTTCCTTTTAGGGAGCTACAGAATCAGAGTCATGGAGTCATTTTGGTTGGAGGAGACCTTCAAGGTCATTAAGTCCAACCATTAACCCAACACTGCCAGCTCACCACTGTCTCCTAGGTAATTACTCCTCCCAGCTGCAGTGCTCCAGAGCCAGAGATGGTAAATCTGTGGCACCTGACTGGAATGGCCACAGAGGGACAGAGCAGTTCCCAGCACCTCTGCTCCCTCCTCAGCTGAGCCTCTCTTACCAAACTCAGCCCCGGGGTTGGAAGAATTCAGAGCCTCTTCATCCATGCCCCAGTTGAAGATGTAGCAGTTCCCATGGTCTGGGTGATAGATTTGGGTGAAATTCCTGGAAGAATCATGCAGACAAAACTGTAACTCCTGGGGAGGACCAAAGGGTTGATAGAATAATGACTGAGATGCATCTGGTGGGACTGGTGCTCTGGCTCTGGGACTCACTTGCAGGGGGATGCAATTTCAGTCAGTCTGCTGCTGGGAAGCAGCAAAGCAAGGCACTGGTGTGTGAGGAGCCACAGCCAGCAGGAACGGTGTGAGTTGGGGTGGGAGTGATCTGTCACAGGGGCAGAGAAAGGCTAGAGCTGAGCTATGCAGATGGGTCTGGCTGCTGTCACAGCTCCTTCTCTGAGACCAGTCCTCTGCAGCCCTCTCTGCAGGAGGGGCAGGAATCCCCCAGCCCTGGGGTGCTGCTCTGCCCCCCTTCCTCAGAGCTGGCTCTCTGAATCTGATGTGCTCAGCAAACAGCAAGGGCTGAAGGGCATTTCCAGAGCCTGGGTGAAAACTGGAGCTGCACTGCACTACTAGGGTACACTGGGGTTGTGCTGGGGTACACTGGGACTGCACTGATGTGCACTGATGTGCTGAACATCACTGAATCCCCTGGGAAGGTCCCACGGGTGCTGTTAGTCTGGGTGTGCCACGAGCAGAATGGTCCAGCCCAAACTAAACCTCACACCAGCACTGTCCCAGAATAACCTGTTTCAGCCAGGGTCACTTCCAGAACCCTTCTGGGAAATGCTGTTGGACTTAAGGCCCAGCAGAAACATTTTTGTTAGCTGTTAAGAAGAGAAGAGGAGGAGGCTGTGCTGCCTCCAGCACCCTGTGCCAGGAAAGGCTCCGAGCTGGGGGTGCACCTACTTGTAGTTGCAGGGTTCTGCCCCGTAGAGACAGGCCAGGATCATGTCCTCTGCCTGGTAGCCCATCCTGATCCTGTCCTGCAGGGGCACCTTGGAGAGGATGCTGGTGCTCTGCAGGATGTACCACTCGGTCACCGCCTGCGCCGCGCTGCTGAAGTTCCTGTAGGTGCAGTTGTCGGAGCCCTGATTGCTGCACTGGGGACAGAGGGCAGGCAGGGCTCAGCCCATCCCGTGGCAGGGGGCATTTGGCCTCTCCCCACAAGCTCAGCATGATGCCACCCCTGCCTGCTGCTCCCTAGGGAAGAGAGCTGTGCTGGAGCTGCCACATCTCTGCGTGTCTACAGCCAGGGCCTTCCCCGAGGGGGCTCCCCAGCCGGGCAGGCTCCCCGGCTGGGCAGGCTCCCCAGCCCTCCCAGTGCCACCTCCACAAGCTCACAGAAACTGGGGACAGGTTAGGGCTAGAGCTACCCCAGCTTCCACGACCTAGCCAGGCAGGGAGAGTCTTTGAAGCCTCTGTGGGAGCAGAGGATGGGAGGTCATGAGAGCATCCTGTGCCTCTGCTAAGGATCGCAGCAGGAGAGGGGCAGTGAGCTGCAGCTCTCCCCAGCATTTTGGGTGCCAGACCCAAGGAACAGGCGAAAGTGGCCAGGAGCCTGCATGGAGCAGCCCTGTCCTGGCTCTCCCCCAGGCTCAGCCTGCAGCAGGGCTGCTCTGGGTGACCCCAGAGAACATCCAGCAGTGTCCTCCACATGCCAGGCAGACCCCAGCAGTCAACACCATGCACAGCTCGATTACTGCCCAGTGCTTCCAGTATGTCTCTCAGCAGAGGCTGATTGACCCTCTGGTAGGACTCTGTCCATATCCCTGCTGCAGTGAGAGGCAGCAGTGTGCTGCCAGCTCCTTCTCCGTGTGCTGATGAGTTTACTGGTGTCATGCAGCTGCCTTCAGTTCACCACAGACCAGCCTGACATGGCTCCTTGCTTGTTCCTTGCACCTAGAGGGGAGCACGTTCAGGGTGTGGTGCAACTGCAGCCCCTGCTGCAGGAATCCAGCAGCTGCAGTGTGGCCTGGCTGGGTGTCTGAGGGCAGCAGAGCCCCTCTCAAGTTCTGAAAGCCCTCACTATGCTGCCTTCTTCAGAAACCAAACAGCCCTGAAGCCTTGCAATAACCACCATAACCTGCCATCTGCCCACGGGCTGTGTGTGCCCTGTGCTGAGGGTGCTGCCACCCTCATGGGCTGCTCCTGGTCCCGGTGCAGCTGGACCAGAGCTCCAGGGCAGAGCAGCCATGAGCAGCTGGTGGGGAGGAGATGCTGAGCTCCATGATGCATCCCTGCAAGGGCACCCAGCACTGCCCAGTTCTCAGCCCTCCCACCTGACCCTGGCTCTCACCAGCTTCACTGCCAGCTTGTACTTCTTTTCTTCTGTTGTTGTGTTGGATGAGGCAGGTGGAGCAGCTGTTTGGTTGCTCTCAAAGGTTTGGTTTCTCTCAAGAGTCTGGTGGTCCCCAGCGGTTTCCTTGCCCACAGCAGGCTGCTTCCCCTCAGAGGTTTGGTTGCCCCCAAGGGTTTGGTTGCCCTCAGAGGTTTGGTTGCCCCCAAGGGTTTGGTTGCCCTCAGAGGTTTGGTTGCCCCCAAGGGTTTGGTTGCCCTCAGAGGTTTGGTTGCCCCCAAGGGTTTGGTTGCCCTCAGTAGTCTCATTGTCCACAGAGGTCAGTTTGCCCACAGTGGTTTCGTTGTCTCCATCAGTCTGGTTGTTCTCAAAGATATCCAGGATGATGGGGTTGTCTTTATCGTGCTCATCAATGAGGACCAGGGGTATCTGGTACCAGAGAGTCAAGTTGAGTGGTGGGGAGGGGTTCTCACTGCTGTTCCCTGGTGTGGGCTGCAGGATCCTCTCCAGAGCTGCATCAATGAGCCTGTCCAGGTCTTCGAGCAGATGCTTCACCTCTGAGTACCTGAAGGACAAAAGGCAGTGGTGTCAAGGTGGTGGCTTGGAACTTCCTGGGGACTTCAGGTTGCTGCCTAAAGACATACTGGAGGAGAACAGGAGAGCAGAGTATGGCAGCTCAGACATGGGCATCCCAGCAGCCGCAGCTGGGTGGCAAAGCAGCAGGAGGATAAGCAGAGCGGGGCCCTGGTGAACCTGCTGGTGTGGAACCAGCTGGCTGCGTGTCAGGACCTCACTGCAGTTTACACAAAACACCTCTAGGAAGCAGAGAGAAACCAGCCCCAGAGCAACCTGTGTGCTGGTTGGAGCATCTTGCCTGGGGCCACGCTACTCATGGGTGTAAAGTCAAAGCAGCTCTAGCAGAATCAGCTCCTGCTTCAGGGTGGCAATGGAGGTCTACCACAGAGCTCCCAGCTGATACCACTGTTTGACCAGCTCTCAGTGGTCAAGCAATAAGAGGCACTTTGACTGTGGGGAAGGAGGAAGGAATTTGTGGGGAAGGTTAAGAAGCTGGGCTGGGCTGTGACAAGTGAGCTGAACTCTGAGCTTTCCCCGAGCAGGAGGTGGTGACCATCATGGGCCTGAGGGGTGGCAGTCAGGAAACCCGAGCAGCCCTCAGGCTCCCCAGCCCCACGCCGCGCCTCGGCTGCCACCTCCACGCTGTCCTCCTTTCTTTGGGTTTAGTGCCCCTAGGTGAGTCCATTGCTGGTTCCAACGTGACCACTGGGACAGGAACACTCAGTTCCCTTGCACTCACAGCACGGCTGGGGGTGTTAGAGCACAGCTGGGCCAAGTGGGCAAACAAAAGCTTACTTGAAAGGGTTGGCGTTGCAGACCGTGACCGCGGGGAACTTCATGGTCTTAAAGCCAATGGAGAGAGAGGAGGTGACATTGTAGGACAGGTAGGTGTTGATGAGGATGCCCCACTGCCAGAAGACCAGGGAGGCGAAGAGCAGCGTCAGGAAGAACCAGATCAGTTTCTTCTTGGGCCCCTCTTTGATGATGCGCTTGGGGCCGTGGGTGTTGGTGTTGTCACAGTACCAGACCAGCAGCTCCTTGTAGGTGTAGCCAGGGCCCTTCTGCAGGCGGTGCAGAGCCCGCACAAAATACTTCTTGAGGTTCATGCTGCTGACTGCCAGGGCACAAAAGACACCGAAAGAGCTGTGTTGAGAGGCAGGCACTGTGTGGCACCAAGCACACTGGCACCTGGAGCAGTTATGTGGTGGCTTGACTATGGTTTTATGACCCAGGAGAACCCCCTAGAATGGTAGAACAGTTTGGGTTGGAAGAAACCTCAAGATCACCAAGTCCAGCCCTTAACCCAGCACTGCCAGGTCACCACTAAACTATGTCCCTCAGCACCACGTTTCCAAGGCTTTGAAACCCCTCCAGGGATGAGAAGATGAGAAATCCACCACTGCCCTGGACAGTCTGGGTCAGGTCTTGACAACCCAGGGAGGTGATAGAAGCCTTGTCCCTGGAGGTTTTTAAGGCCAGGCTGGAGGTGGCTCTGAGCAACCTGCTGTAGTATGAGGTGTCCCTGCCCATGGCAGGGGGGTTGGAAGTAGATGATCCTTGAGGTCCCTTCCAACCCTAACAATTCTGTGATTCTATGATTCTGTGATTCTATAACCATTTTGGGGAAGAAATTGATCCTCACATCCAAACTAAACCTCCTCTGATACAGCTTGAGGCCAGCTGCTTCTGGGGTCCTCACAGGAGTCCAGTGACTGGGACCTGCTGGCTGTGGTTCCTGCTGCCCACAGCACAGCCCAGTGTGACTCCCCTAGGACTGGCCTGCAGGTGTTGCAGTGACTGACCAGGACAGTTTTGAGGCAGCCCCACAGTCTGTTGTGTGTCTGCAACGTCTGAAACCTCTGCCAGTGCTGGCTGGACCACGCAGTGCACGCAGGAGCTGCGTCAGGTGGAGCTCAGGCCACCAGCGCTCTGTGCTCCACCAAACTTCAGACTTCTAAGATTTTCTTAGAAGTAAGCAGAGTGCCCCAGGCTATCAGAGGGGGCAGGGGAGGAGGACCTAGACCCATCAGCACCTTTCCCAGGACCAGGAATGCTGCTGCTGGGAGCTGCTGCCCACCAGAGGAGGGCCAGGCAATGGCTGTTTTTTTCGCCCCCGAATTCCTTTGTCTCTCAGATACCATCGGAATGCTCCTCGCACTCCGCAGGGATGCTGCATATTTCACATTCACATTGGGAGCAAACAGAACATTTTGTGCTGCTGTTTGAAGGTGAGAACTCGAGTTACTAAATCATAACGTCCCCAGGCAGGATTTCCCAACAAAGCCCAGTCACCTGCCCAGGCTCTTCAGATCTAAGCTGGGGGGGAACGGGGCTGAAGATTAATGCTGCGTGGGACTCAGCTTTCTGGCAGGAGGGGCAAGGAGATCAGCTGGTGATAGCTCCAACACAAACCTGCCCAGCAGAGCAGGGACCACTTGTAGGCAGCCTGCTGAGGGGTCAAAGGGGAGCTGAAGGCTGCTCACAGGCTTCTTGAGGGGCAGCTGTGTCCTTATTTAGCCTAAGCCTGAAGGTAGCACTGAGCCGTGGCCTTCCTGGCCAGATGTGCACCATCTGCTGAGCAGTGCACACAGAGTGTGCTTACAAGCCCAGCAGATTTTCTGATGTCTCACTCCGTGATGCAAGGAGAGATGATGATTTTCACTGCACACCACATGATGTGTGATGTTAGACCTGGCTTAACACCACGAGGTCTCCATGATCTCCAAGATCTCAGGGCAGGCCCTGTTTGTGAATGGAAGGGTTTTGTTCTCAAAGGAACATCCAGGAACATCCTGGAACTTGGACTTTCCACACCTCCTGCACCTTCTGGACCTCCTGGACCACCCAGACCCCCAACTTCCCAGCCCATCCTCAGCCCATCCTCCATGAACTTGTGCCCCAGGGCTGCAGAACTTGTGCCCACAGCTGCCTGCAGAAGGGTTTATTCACTGACAGAGCTCAGGTTGCATCAGAACTTGTTGGCTTTGGGCAGGACTCTGAGGAAACCAAGAGCAGTGACCTGAACCTTGGCTTCATTGCCCACAGCCCAAGAGAAGCCATGAAACCCATGTGGCTGCTCTGCCCAAGCCTCCTCCTGGGCAGCTGATGCAAACCCACCTCAGGGCACAGCCCCAAGCCGGGGCTCTGCCCTGCACCATCAAATGCTCTGAAATCCCTGAGCCAGGCAAACCAGTAAAGATGTTCTGCCTTTTAAGAAATCCAGTGAGAGATTCAGATCAGATTGAAGGGGAGCCACACCCCCACTGCACTGGGCAAACCGGCCTGGCCCTGTGTCCTGCACCCACCACTTGCTCTGCTGCCCCTGGACCTGGGCTCCTGCCGAGGACCTGAGCTGCCTCTGGAGGCTCCAGTTTGTCGTAGGGACCTGGGTGGGTTCCCAACGAGCTGGTACTGCTGGAGGAGGTTATGTTGTTTCCTGAGGCTGCATTTTAGTTGTTTGTTTGTGGTTTGTTTTTTCTTCTGATGCTAATGTTGAGATAAAAAACACATGGGGGTGAGGAGCTCCACTCCCAGGCCTGAGCACAGGTAACAGTTCCAAACAATTCTGCTGCTGCTTTCTCTCTGCCCAGGGTCCTGCAGAAGTCATCAGCTTCTCCACCCTGGATTTATTTCCATCTAAGCACCTAACTTGGGGTGCTCTCTGCAGAGCTTGGGCTGACACGAGGGGAAGGAAGAATAGCTCCAGAGCAGCTTTAAGCAGAGGCTGGAGTCCTTCTGCCTCATTTCATCTCCTCACCAGCTATAAAAGCGGTGCTGAAGGGCACCATTTTCACATTGTTTAAGCTAGAGCCAGGCCACGCTGTGGAAATAAGATGAATCTAGTTTTTAGGTACGTTTGAAGCTGATTCAGGACAGTTCTTGCCCCATGTCAAAGCTACAGGAGCTGTTCTTTGCAAGCTCTGCTCCGTCCCCCAGCCCCGTGGGGCACACGCAGGATGCACGCACACGGGGACAGGGGTGGGGACAGGGAGGAGAGGCATGGGGGTGGGCGCAGGGATGAGGATGGGGACAGGGATGACTGGAAGAGCATTCTCTGCCGTGGAAACAGGGATCCCAAAATGAAGCCCCAGGTTCACAAGGCGTGCTGGCATTGCAGCCAAGTGGCCAGTTACAGGTTTTGCAGGGGACATGGTGTGGGCTCAAGTTTACTGCTCCTGCAGGCTTTGGAACAGCCCTTTGGTGAGGAGCTGGCATTGAACAGAAACTGCACTGAACTCTGCCTGTGGAATTTTTCTCAAGCTTTTTGCTGCCTTTCTTATTTTTTCCCCTACCTTTCTTTCCCAAATGTTTCCAGAATTCTTGTTTCCCTCTCACTCCTGAGCTGGTGTGTGCCTGGTGCCTTTCCCAGTTGGAAGCCAAAGCCCCTGTTGTGGGGTTTCCTTGCCCCAGGCACTGAGTCTCAGCTCTTCAGGGGCGTGTTGGTACCAGTTTTGGAGCCAGCCTGGAGCCTGTCCTGCTCTCCCCCATCAGTAGGCTCTACATGGAGCAGAGAAGAGACAGGTGAGGAACAAGAGGCACCCTCCATTGGTACATGGGTAATCCCTACCCCCTCCCCAAGCCCCACTTTAGAGAAGGGAGTGGAGGCTGTGGTGGGACAGGAGCTGAGGAGGAGCTGAGGAGGAGCTGGGGACTCTGAAGGTGCTTCCCCTACGATGGGGACACAACCTGGTTCTGGCTGGTAAAGGACACTCAGGGCAGTGCCATGGCTACAAAACCCTGTCCTGCTCTGCTGCCCTCGAATCCCCTGTCACTGCCATAGGGCATAGAGCTCAAGGGCTGGACATTTGGCAGCTCCCAGCTGCTGCTCACTGGTTTTGTTTCTTGTTTGGCTGCCCAGCCTCCAAGGCCCTGCTCAGGGAAGGGGAACAGCATCTCCAGCTCTTCTCCATTTTTCACTATCACACTTCTGTCTCCTGGGCAGGTGGTTCTGGGGAACCATCACTGCTTCCCTCACCACCCCCCCACGGCTCAGCCCTGCCCTTTTCCAGCACACTGTGGTCATCTCCAGTGAGTGTCAGGAGCTGACCACGAGAGCTCTGTGGTGCAGAGTGCCAGTGCCCTTCCTCTGGCACTGCCCACATTCCTGTGATGACCAAGGCCATTCTACCAGTGACCTGCTCCAGGTTCTAAGGTGGTTTGCTCTGTGCTGTGGAGGAGGTGTCCTCGCTTCCCCCAGCAGCCTGGCTCCAGCCCTGCATCACCCCAGCATCACCCCGGGCAAAACTCCTCTGCCTGGCGGTGAGCTCAGACTCCCAGGTTACGAAACGCTGTGCTGGCTGCCTCGCATCTCCCTGTGGTTTTCCAAGGGCAGGTGCCACTTACAGGAAATAAAGGCACCAGCAAAACTCAGCACACTCCTGGCAGCTCCGGGGTGGCACCCTGGCTGCAAAACCACGCCAGCACCACCAGGCCTGGTGCTGCAATTATTCACCACTTTCTCTGCTGGGACTCACGGGAGTCATTCCTCTGATCACCAGCTGCTCATCTGCCTGCTCCTGCCCAGCCTGAGGAAAAGACCTCATTTTCCTGGAGCACACATCTCTGCTAGCTAGTGGGATTCCTGCAAAGTCGAGGATTTTCTGGTGTTACATCACAACTGTGCAGCTTGGCAGTGGGAAAAGAAAAATGACCTGTGAGTGGGCAGCTTTGCTGCGGGGTGTGAGCAGGGCATGGCCACCACACACAGCTGCCCCTGGTGCTCTGCTCCACACAGGCACCCCTGGCTCTCTGATCCCAATGGCAACGTGTGCAGCACTCAAAGAGGCTGGAGTCTGAGATATCATTTCCCTGCCTTTTTGTCCCATATGTCCAATTCTCCATCCCTTCCTCTCCTGCCTGGCCACCCGAGCCCTGAAGGCACATCCTGCTCTCCACTCCTGACAGGAATGTGTACAGCACTCGAAGAGTCTGAAACTTTAGATATAATTTGCCTGACTCTTTTTTCCCCCTGTGTGTCAGATGCTCCATCCCTTCCTCTCCTGCCTGGCCAGTTGGATCCATGCAGCCACCTCCAGTTCGCTGATCTCGACAGCACTCCGTCTGGAATTCTAGATAGCATTTCCCTGAAGTTTTTGTCCCACATGTTGGAGTCTCAATGCCTTCTTCCCCTGTCCAGCTAACTCTGTTTTTTTCCTGTTATCTCTCTCTCAGTGCTCTGCAGTGAGGCTGCTGTCCCAGAGAGGGAGCATCCTCTCACCGGGAGCAATCAATCTCCCGGTCCCTTCGGCTGCGAGCGGTAGTCTTAGGGATGCCCAAAGGAGACCGCACTTGGGCATCTCTCCGGCCGCCGCCTGAAGCCGAAGGGACCGGCCAGCCCCTCTCCCCGTTTCCCCCTCCCCGGTCCCCCCGTACCTGCCTCCGGCTCAGCTCCCGCAGCGCTCCCCGCCGAGAACCGGCCCCGCCGCCTCCCCCGCCCCGGTCCCGCCTCATCCCGCCCCTTGTCACTTCCAAACCCTCCCTCCGGCCGGGCTCCCTCCTGGCTGGGCCAGGTTTGGTGGAAACCCTCCTTGATTTTCTTCCCAGCACTTTTAATTCTCTCCCTACCAAATCGCAGCAGCTGCTGCTGCTCCTGCCTTGTTCCTACCGTGGCATAAACTCCCCACCATGGCCTAAAACCATGACATAAAACCATTCCCACTTCACAAGATTCTGAGGGAGGTGTGGCTCCATCCCTTCCATGCTGCTGCTAAGAGAGGCACCCAGCTCCTCGTTTTTCCCTATGAAAGTGGCACACACAAGAGAAGGAGCATTTGGGGGCCACAGATGGGATGTGAACAAAGAATCATGGAATCAGAGAATCGTGAAATCATGGAAACACAGACTGCTTTGGTTTGGAAGCCACCTTTGAAGGACACCTCATTCCCCTTCTGCAGTCAGCAGGGACATCCCCAAGCAGAGCAGTCACTTGGAAGGTGCAGGGAGAGTTCTAAAGCAGGTCAGGGTCTGGTGCCGTGCTGCAGCAGGGTATGATCTCTTTCTCAGTCTGGTTTGAGGTGTCCTGGGTACCAGGACATCACCTCACTGCTTTGGCATCATCCCTCATGCCAACACCCCTCATGCCAGGCTTTTGACATGATTTAATAACTGCAGATGAACTCCACCAGCATCCCCAAACAGGTTTATAGCCCTTTTTGCAGAAGATCTCACTTTAAAGAGCTCTTATTGCCTTTTTAAAGAAGAAGTAGAAGATTCTACCATATTTTTACCTAGCACACATCCCACCCCCACCCCCACCCCCCCAGCAGCTGTGTTTACTGTCAAGCCTGCTGTTGGGCATCTTTCCTGGCACTGTTTTGTACACCATCCCTCTCCACTGCAGGCTACATAAGATGTTGATGCTCAAATAGAAGGAGCAGAGCTCAGCCTCCGTGGCCCCAGCATCTGAGTCTGAGGTGATGGTCTCTTACTCTGAGAAATGAACTGGGCTTCCATAAAATCATCATGGAAAGGTGCAGCAGCTTCTCTGTCTGTTTCCAGGGTTGGGGGTGAGTGGCCAGGAGCCCTCGGGAGCACTCCCCAGCCTTGTCTGTGAGTTTCATGGTGTTTAGCATGCAGTTTCTGGTGGATTTTATGACTTCATCTCAGCATCACGTCTTGCATGCTGATTCCTGGTGATCACACAATTAATCACATCACTCACTTTACTGTGAGGGTGCTGAGCCCTGGAGCAGGTTGCCCAGAGAGGTTGTGGAGTCTCCTTCTCTGGAGAGCTTCCAAAGCCACCTGGCCACTGTGATCCTGGGCAAGCTGCTGTGAGTGCCCCTGCTGGAGCAGGGGCTGGACTGGATGATCTCTAGAGGTCCCTTCTAAACCCTTAATTCCCTACTCCCTCACAGGGAAGATGGAGAGATGCACACCCCCCATGTATTTCCCACATGTTCCTATGCTGGGGTCTGCATGCTGGGGGGTGGGATCCCTGAGCTCAACACCATGGTACAACCACGGGTCAGAGGTGACACCTTGAGCATCTTGAGTGGCTGTGGGAGTCGTTAACTGCTCACCACAGAACAGCAAACACCTATAAACCTCCTTGGGACTATAAATCAGAGCAGGGCATTGTAAAAAGCAGCGGCTGCCTCTCGCCCAGAGAGGTACCTGCAAGTTCTTGCTCAGGCAGGACTCGGTCAGACCTTCCCAAGTGTCCCTGTGTTCCGTTGTTTGGGAACAAAAGGGATTTTCAATGGCAGGAGGGGGCCTCCTCCCACTCTGCCTGCAGTGGAACACAGGATGGTGTTTGAACAGCCCTTCCAAGTGAAGCTGGAATGAACAGGTTGGATGGGGAGCACCAGGACTTACCCTGCTCCTCACCCCTGTCCTGCCAGGGTAATTGCCCTGCCTGGGTAATTGCCCTGCCCTCGCTACTCAATACCCTGGAGAACGTCTGGTCCCAGCACCAGCAGCTCCAGGGCTGAAAATAGAGCAGGCTGCATCTGCCAAACATCAGCTGTGGGGACAGATGACCTTGAGCTGGGCTTTCTGTTGTCTCTCCCACTTGCTCCACGAGAAAGTTTATTCCATAAGCAAACACCTCCTGCTAAAAATACAGCTGAGGAACCCCATGGGAAGCTCCCTGTCCCCAGGCATTGTGCTGGAGCAGGGTGTTGGGCTGGCCTGGTGCACTGCTGACAGCAGCTAAATACAGCTGAGAAACTGGGAGCACTGGGCACAGCAGCCCCCAGACTGGCACCAACCATCTCATCTCAGTGTTTGGAAAATACCAGCAAGGACTAAGTCCAGCTGGTAAAGGGGGAATAGTTGAATGGTGGATTGCCAAGATAGCTGCCAGGGTTTCTTGGCTGGTTTTTGGGGGTGTGTGTGAAGCTAAGGAGCAGAGGTGCCTGTGCCAGAGCCCAGGGTGGGAACCCAAGGACAGCTCTGCAAGGAGGACACCACCCCAAAATTACAGCCCTGTTAGCAGGACCAAGGTCAGGTCAGCAGAAGAAACACCTGACTGGTCCATATCTGGTTCTGTGTCACTCTGCACTGCTTCTGCCCATCCACGTGGTGGTTTTGGGGGGGGCATCCTGGTGGGGTCCAACCTGGCACAGCCATGGTGACCACAGTCACACCTGTGGGCACTCCTTGTGCTCAGGGTTTTCATGAGGGTTTCATGAGGGATTTCATGAGGACAGGTTCCCGTGGCTCCAGAAGTGGGAATAAGGCCATGGCATCGCTGCCCTGTGTCACCTGCCTGGCCTCCAACCACGTCCCTTCTCAGGTAGTCTGTTCCCTAGCCCCAGTGTGGCATAGCTTGGCCTCCTGCCCTGCCCACGGCTGACATCCACTAATTAGACTACCATTAGCAGGAGGTGGGGGCACTTGGTCACGTCTGCAGGCTGGCTCCCATCTCAGGGTTCACAGCAGCTGTGCCATGAGGGACGAGAGTGCCCACCCCCATCTCTTCAGACCCAGTTTCTCCTCTGCTCTGCCCGGGCACACAGGGCAGCCCTCCTCCCATGCAGGGTGCAAGCAGGATGGTTCAGCACATGAATTGCTCAGTTTATAGTGTGGCTCTCAGAGACATGCTGTTCCTAAAGAGAATAATTTGGTTGTGCCCCAGTGAAATCAGCTGGATGACAGTGAGCACCTCGCCAGCCAACCCACGCCCGGAGCCGCTGCGGATGAAACCCTTCTGCCTGACCTGTGTTTGCGTTACAAAGATCAGGCTGTAAAACCCAGACTGGTTTGGTTTTACAAGCAGCAGCAGAAGGGAGGGAAATGCACCCCCTCCAGGCTGCCTTCTGGCATGGTGTGGGTGTCTGGTAGCTGTGGTCTAGGCAGGCAGGAGAGGGGCTTGGTGGGTGCTGGGGCTGTATGGCCAGGGGTTAGGTACCATCCAGCTGTTCAATGCTGAGAGCTGCTGGTGTGGGATGGGAAGGAGAGGGCAAAACCCAGCTTGGGTGCAGCTTCTTCAAGTCTGAGCATCCCTGGTGCTGACCATGGAACTGTGACTTGTCCCACCAAGGCCATGCTTCCTGGGGTGGGTGGCACCAAGCGGCTCTGGGCACGGGACTGTGGCGGGCTGCGTGCTCCAGCAGTGGTTTGTCATTTCCCCATCAACTAATTGGTGTGACAGGTAATTAGCTGCACCCATTTGCCTTCCTGCCATAGAAGTTTCCTGAAAAACATAACCTGCCTGCCATGACTCCAGCACCCAACCATGCGGTGGCTGCGGGTGGGGACGGTCCCCGGGGGTGCCAGGCTGCCGTGGCACAGGCTGGGGAACGCCAGCACGGCGCCGGTGGGGCTGAAACATCATAAAGATCTCTACGGGCCCACGTTTTATGGTCCTCTCCCATGTTCTGAGGAACATGTGCACTATTTGGTGACCAATGAGTTTACAAGAAGAGCAGGCAGGGGGTGGCTGCCTGCCCTGCTCAGCCGGGGAACAGCCTGTCCCGGTCAGGATTCATTGTGTAAACTTGGGTGAGAAGGTCTTAAAACCCCAGCAAGGAAGGTGCTGCAAGAGGCGTTGTGAAAACAGGGTGATTCACCACGGCCCTGGCCAGCACCTGCATGCAGCCACACTTGCTGCTGATGTCATCTCCACGGGACCAAAGCTGAAAGGATCTGGTGAACACACACAGGGCTTCCATCTCCAGAACCACACCTGGGTGAAGCACCTGAGTGGAAGGGGCCAGGAGTGGTCCCACAGCGTGCTCGGTATGGCTGGGCATGCGGCTGCAAACCCTGGGGGCTGGCTCTCCTGGGCAGGGGCTGCCCAGGGTGACACTGCTGCATGTCACTTGGTCCCACAGAGGCTTCACTGGCCAGGATCACCTCCTGTGCTGTGGGTCACAGAGTCACAGACTGCATCAGGTTGGAAGGGACCCTCAGAAGTCATCTTGTCTGACCCCCCTGCACTCAGCAGAGACACCTCCAACTAGAGCAGGCTGCCCAGGGACACATCAAGTCTGATCTTGAATGTCTCCAGGGATGGGAACTCAACCACATCCTTGGGTAGCTGTTTCCAGTGTCTCACCACCCTCATTGTGCAGAACTTCCTCCTGATGTCCAACCTTAATCTGCCCTGCTCCACTTTCAAACCACTGCCTCTTGTCCTATTACCACAGGCAATCCTAAACAGTCCCTCTCCAGCCTTCCTGTAGTCCTCTTCAGACATTGCAATGCAGCTGAAATGCAGCTCTAAAGTCTCCCTGGATCCTTCTCTCCTCCAGGCCGAACAGCCACAACTTTCCCAGCCTGTCCCCACAGCAGGGGTGCTCCAGCCCTCTGATCATCATTCTGCTGCTCTTGGGAATGCTGCCTGGTGAGGAGGCTGCCAGGGTGAAAATGCCATCCGGAGCAGCACATGGAGAGCTGCACAGGGCTGGCAGCCCATCTCCATGCCCAGAGGCTCAAATCCCAGTAGGAATGCAGATTCCACACGGCTGCTTCTGTGAGGAAACCAAGGCAGGAGCCTAAGACTGGGAGAGACAAGGTGGTGCGGAAGTGTCGCAGGGAAGTGCCCGAGCAGGGCTGATGATGCACGGGAGGACACCACACCAGGAGTATGCTGTCTGTGGCCCCGGGGACAGGCGCAGTTCCCTGATTACACCTCGGGCTGTGCTGCGACCGGCCCGGGGAGCAGCAGGGCTGCAGGGTCAGCGCCCCGAGCCTGCCGCAGTTTCCGTCTGGCTCAAAGGGAAGAGCCCCGGTGCAGCACGGCTGGGGCTGCTGGAACCTGCGGTGCCCATGGCATCCCACTTGTGCCCATGGCATTATGCCTGTGCCTGTGGCATCCTGCCTGGGCTCGTGCCACTCTGCCCTGTGCCACAGGGATTGCTGGTGGAGCCCCTGCCCACAGCCACCCCCACAATGCTCCCAACATCAGCACTGCCACCACCCCCTTCTCTGCCACCCCATACTCTCTGGGGCCAGTGCCTCCTGAGCCCCCAGTGCTCTGGAGAGGAATGAGTGTGATGTGTGGGGTGTGTAGAATGCCCCCTCATGTGCTCAGTGGAGCCTTTGCTCTGGGGAGAAGGGGAAAGATGGAGAAAAAGGTTTCATATGAAACCCCAAGGGACTGGGATGCCCTCATTGACAGAAAGGGGTCATTCAGGGGTGATGTGGTAGGACAGTTGAAACTGTTGCTTCAGAAAGCACTGAGAACCCTGTGTGTGCCCTGCTGAGAGCTGCAGATCAGCTCCATTTGAACAAGGGTCCGTGTGGCCGGGGACTGGCAGGTGCATCCTTACACCCAGCAGCCCGGCGAGGAGCAGCTCCAGGCTCCTCATGCACAAGAGGGAAGGTTCTGGGCTGGCACTGCTCAGCCTGGCCCTGGCTTTCTTCTCTTCTTCCCATCGCTGGGCATCGTTCAGACTCAGCCTGACTGGTTGCTGCAGGGACCAGCCCCGCTGGAGTCACCGCAGGAGGCTTTGGCCAGGACTCTGCACCTCCCAGTCCGTCCTGTTTGCAGGGAGATGGCAGCGCTGGGATTAGTGCTGGGGCCGTGTCGTGGCGTGTCGCAGCCTGTCACAGCTCACCTCTGACTCACTCTCACCGAAACCGCTCCGGTGCTGCCGCGGCTCGGCCCGGCCCGGTGCTCGGGATGCTCCCGTCGGCAGCTCCAGGAGCTGGGAAAAGGCTCCCACAAAGCCCTGGGAACAGGCCAGGCGGGTGGGGATGGCTCAGAGCCACTGCCACTCGTGGGGAATGGCTGTGAGGAGCTGCCTACCCTGGCTGCATGATGCCCACCGCTGTTGTGTCACTAAGACAGGCAGTGGGACCTTGAAGCCAAGGCAGTGAGCTGGCACAATGTCCCAGCCTCCTGGCACCTTCTGTGCCACACGGCCTGCCATGGTCTGAGTCCTGGCAGCAGCCCTGTGCTGGGGCTCTGCAGCTCGGAGCAAAGGGAGGTCCAGAGCTCTGCCTGTGGCTTTAGTCATCGGTGGGCTACTGGGATCTGGTGGTAGCTGCAGCTGATGGTGAGGTGGCGCCAATGTTCCAGACCTCATAGCTTCAGCCAGGCAAGAGGTATGGGTGAGCTCTTGTGGGCATTTTTTGATCTCTGGCTGGAGAAGACAGCTGCAAAGCTGCCACTGCCCTGCCAGCCCCTTCCTGGGTGTCAGCAGGAGAAACCTTCCTCACTGAGCTGCTGGGCCAGCTCGCCCTGGCCTGGAACTGAAAGGGTGAAGTGAAACAGGAACGACCCTCAGCCCTGTCCTCCCCCACGGCTGAGCCTCCTTGCAGGGCACAAGGGGCTCTGATCCTGAAAGGCTTTTCCATAGACATGTGCTGGAGATGCCTTTCCCCAGCCCAGCCCCATTTACATTAATGAGGCATTTAACTCCCAAACCAGTTTTTGGACCCCTGCAATGCCATCGGCTGTAAAGGGCCCGGGCAGCCTTTAACCCACTTTGTGCTGGGAGCAGCTTTGGGCACCATCCTTCTTCTCAGGGCGGGGGTGGGGAGGGAGTCACCCCTCTGGGCTGACATCCTGGGTTACTGCACCCCACAGGGCTGGGGGCTGCTGTGCCTTGTCCAGCTGGGGTCGGGGTGGGGCTGGGCTGTCTTAGGTGAGTTTCCCAGGGAGTCTGGGAGTTATTTTTCATTGTCACTTCTGGGCAAGTTTTTCATCCTGGCTGACTGAGAGGTTGGGTGCTCACATTTTTCTCTGGATTATAAAATGGGATTCTGTCTGACAGGAAAACCACCCACCCACCCACTCACCCATCCATCCATCCATGCATCCAGCTATCCATCCATCCATCCATGAATCCCTGCATCCATTCCTCCATCCATGAATCCATGCATGCATGCATTCATCCCTCCCTCCTGTGTTTGGCTGTTCTTGTCTTTGACTCACTCTTGTGCTGACTCTTTGTGCCAGTCAGGAGAGCATAAAAGTTGGGGTGAGTCTTGTTTTCTAGCCAGGAAAAGCCTTTGCACAGCAGCTTGGATTCTCAATAGTTCTTAAGCAGCAAGTCCTGCTGTTGCAGCTGGACCATGACCATGGCCAGGTCTGGTAAAGAGGCAGAAATGTCCCAAGGCTGGGAGATGAGCTGGGGGTCCTGTGCCTGGGGCTGGCTGGGCTCCCCAGCAATCTCCCAGGAAGTTCTCCTGTGGGAAGTTCCCCATGGGAAGAGCCCATGGCTCCCACCCAGCGCTTGGAGCAGCTGCTGCAGCAGTGGAAGAGAAGATGCCTACCACTGCCCCACTGGTTTTACTGCCTGTTCCTGTAAACCCCAAGCTGAGTTTCTCAAATGCTTTGCGTTTATGATGCTTAGTGTGTGTCAGACCTGCTTCTCATACCATGCTGGGTAGTTGCCTGTGCTGGAGATGACTCAGGAGTGTAGCAGGGTTCAGTATCTAATGCATGAAGTAATGAAATATGAAGTAATCTCTTTCTGTGGGTGGCTTTCTGCCTCCCGAGCATTATTCATACCAGGAGAAAAGGTGCTGACCCTGCCCTGAGCAGCAGATGCAAAAGCACCTGCAGAACACCTTCGTCCCAAATGTTCATTGCAAAAGGTGCCCAGCAGGAGCCACCTCCCAGGGGATGGACTGCAGAGCCCTGGCAGCATGCTGGTGAGGAAGGAGCTGGCTGTAAGGCCTGGTCTAGCTCTGAAGGTCACTGTCATTTCCCCCACTGCTGTGGTCAGGACAGTTCACCCCTGTAATGCAGAGGGGAGGTGGCTCTGGTGGGCTGCTCTGGGTCTCCAAGGCTGTTCTGCCACTGGTGCAGGTGGGGCAAGTCCAGTGGAAGCAGGGTGGTCATTATTTGGTGCTGTGTTTAGAGAGGTGATGGGAACAGGCAGGGCTTTGCTCTGAGCACCTCATCTTGGTGCATTGCAGATGGGGCTCCAGAGGCAGAGCAAACCAAGTTCTCTCCCTTGCAGTCTCCAAAGGGCTGACCAGGAATGGAAGACACCCCAAGACCCAGCATTTTTGGTCCCTTTGTTGGTTAATGCTGCTTCCTGAAAGGCATTTTCTCTGCACTGGGAGCATTTAACCTGTTTGCACCCCCAGCTGCCCCTGGCCTGTTCTGTGGAGGAGCCTGGGGCAGGCACAGGCAGGTCCCACTTGCCAGCATGGAAAATGATGACCATATTGTGGATTAAAAACAGGAAAAGGAGCCAAGCAGTTAGTCAAAAATATATCTTTATTTCTTAAAGTTTACCATCCATTTAAATAATTCAGTTAAAATGTTTTATTGCACATTACAGAACCTGCCTGGATCCTCACTGTCCTGTCTCAAGGCACAGAGAGGCCTCCTCACACACATACAGAGGCTTTAAGCCACTCTTGTCCACCAACCCCCAGGCAGCCAGCCTGGAGTGGGCTCTGCTCATCCTCAGCAGCTACTCAGAGTGCTGCAGGCACCCAGGAACTGGCTACAACAGGAAAGAGCCAGGAGCAGGGCTGGCAGCCAGGGGCTGGGTGCTACCACCCCAGCTGCATGCCTGGGGGGGCTGTCCCCAGGCATGGGCACAGGCAGCAGCCTCTGGGCTGCCCATGGTGCTGGGAGGCTCTGGCAGTGCAGTGCAAAGGGCACGGCCCAGGGCAGAGGAGGCAAAATCAGGGTGTGACAGAGCACCCTGGAATGGAGGGGGTGTAGGTAAAGGGGGAGATGTACTGGTGAGGCAGGTGTGAGTTCAACCACCTCCCTCCAGGGCCATGTGTGGAGCCCAGTGCAGTTCCAGCTGCTGCAGGCACCTCCCTGGGCACTGCCAGCTCTGAGAGGTGAAGCAGGCATTGCAGGAGGGGAGCAGGTTGGGCAGGAGAAGAGCAGCCAGCTGGTTCTGGGAAGTCCCCCATGGGCAAGGCCTTGTGCTGTGTAATGAGCTCCTCTGAGGTTATGCTGAATGGTGGCTTGAGAGGTGTAAAATGAGCCAGGCTGGAGTAGGCAGCTCCTTACTGCCATCCATTCTGGATTCCACACCCTCTGCAGATGACTCTTTGGGGATGGCTTTGGTTCTCCTGCTCCAGCTGTGTAACGATTCTGTCTGCAGGCACCTCTCTGGCTACCCTCACTTCTCATCTTGGAATCCTCAGGCCATCTTAGAAATGAAGTTCCTAATCAAAATTCAGCTCCAGAGCTTCCCTTTTCCCCAGCCTCTGTCATGCCCCTTCCTCCAAGGTCCCGCTGCCCTCCTGAGAGCCCCCCAGGCTTGCCCCCAGCTGTGCCGTGCTCCAGAGAGCCTCCAGCATTAATACTCAACATGGGACCAACCTTCTGCTGTGGTGCAACTCCTGCCCACGTGCAGTGGGTGTGTGCAGCTGGCTGCTATGTGTGCCTGTGCCCGGGGAAAGAGCCCAGCTCAGCACCATGCCCTGCTCCAGCCAGCAGCCCTGCCGCGATCAGCTTGAGATGCGATGAGAAGTCCCTCGTGTCCCCGAGCCCTTGGCTTTTGTGTCTGAGCTTTGCTCAGAGCAGCTTGGACCTCAAGTTTGATCCCTGGGTAAGGGCCTGACCCGACAGCCCTTCAGTGCTTCTTTGGACGCGTGCCCTTCACCCCTGGGCGCGTGGGTCCAGCCCCCACCTCTCGTTTGGCAGCGGGGTGGGTGGCTGAGCGAGGGTCAGTGCCGCCCGGGCTCCAGCCCCCACCTCTCGTTTGGCAGCGGGGTGGGTGGCTGAGCGAGGGTCAGTGCCACCCGGGCTCCAGCCCCCACCTCTCATTTGGCAGCGGGGTGGGTGGCTGAGCGAGGGTCAGTGCCGCCCGGGCTCCAGCCCCCACCTCTCGTTTGGCAGCGGGGTGGGTGGCTGAGCGAGGGTCAGTGCCGCCCGGGCTCCAGCGTGTCGGGCAGCTGCTCGCTGAAGGCGCTCTCCAGCCGCAAAGTGCTGTAGTTGGGAGGGGGAGTCCTGGGCAGAGGGCTGTCCTGGGGCAGCGGCAGGCGCAGGGCGGTGTTGAAGGTGGGCAGGTCCTCGTCGAGGCAGGCAGGGTTGTCGTGGCCCTGCCTCTCCAGGTCCGCAGCCTGCGGAGGCTTCCCCGAGGGCTGCCTCTTGCGGTCGTTCCACCACTTCTTGGCCTTCTGCCACTGGCGCCGCAGCACGATGGAGAGAGAGTCGATGAAGAAGACCTCCACGATCTCGATGACGCAAACCACAGAGCAGCTCATCCAAAGGCCCAGCTGGCCCCCGAAGTTGGAGAGGAGAATGACGAGCTGCAGGAGAGGAGAGCACGAGGTTAGCAGCTCCTGCAGGTGCTGCTGCAGCACAAGGGGAGTCTGCACCAAGCTGGGGCACCCAGGGTGTGCTGTGAGAGGTGTGCTGGGTCTGCCTCTGCTGCCTCATTACCATACTCGGTGCTTGCCGCAGGCAGCCTGAGGGCATCCCCAGCGCAGGGATTGGGACTCAGCAGTTTGGGAAGTGGCCATGGAGGGCAGGATCAGGCACCCCTGGGTGCATCACCTGAGGGTGTCCCTCTCTCAATGGGACCTGCCTGGAAGGAAGAGCTGCCCCTTGCCAGAGCTGACAGGGAGCTGCTGTGCTCACTTACTGTGTTGGCTGGGTTCTCTGAAATGAATCTCTCGTTCAGGTCTTTGTAAAACACCATGAGGTTCGCAAGGTCCGTCCTGAGGAGACACAGGAGGCAGGCTGAGGCTTTAGTAAAACAATAACATGAAATGCACTGAAAAACTATGCCAGTAACCAGTTGGACCAGTAGGGCTGGGCCGCTCTAAGGGAGCTTTTTCCCCAATTGCCATCATTAGGGCTGCTGAGATTGTATCTGAGCTGGAGGTGCAAGCTACAAACACATGGAACTTACTTGTTCAGCTTCTTGTTGAGTTTTTGCCCTTTGTCCCAAGAGAGAACTCGAAGCATCCAGTCCTGGGAAAAAACAACAGAAAATACTGCTCTAGCTGTGTGAGCTTGGGATGGAATCCCCTGGACAGGGAGCTCAGGGAGACCAGCCTGGGTGGCAGAAGGGAGTGTGTGACAGGCCAGTGTTCCCCAGGAGAGCTCCCAGCCCACAACCCAAGTTTTAGTTTAAGGGTGTGTTCCTGGAGGAGAAGCCTTGATGTGGACACCACAGACTGAGCCTCAGCAGGAGCATCTTTGAAGTGCTAAACAAACACCCTAGAGGCTCCCTGCTTCAGTGCTGAACCTCTGGTTTATTTAGTGCCTTGTGCTGCTGTCACAGTGGAGCTCAAGCAGGAACCAACCTCTGAGACAGTGGACGGCCACTGGGCGATGCTGGTGGTGAGTGCCCACTCCTTGAAGCTGCAGAGAGAGGCAGGCTGTCAGTTGTGAGCTCAACCACCCTCCAGGCAGCATTTCAGCTCTGGTTGTGAGCAGGACTTACCTGCAGGCATCTTTGCAGATTTGCTGGCAGCCCAGCTGCTCCTTCACAAACTTCTCATGCAGTCTGTAGTAGCAGTACACTGCAAGGAGGGAGCAGGAGGTGTGTGAGAAGCCAGTAAGAAAAGGAACCATCTTTCTGCTCCCTGTGCCTGGCTAGGTGTACCTGGCCTTTGTGGCCATCACCTGCACGGTGGGGATAAAGCTATTTACCCTAGAAACATTGCAAAACACCCTGAGAAGTGGTTGCCACTTGCTCTGGGCACAATCAATTGCCTCACATGGTCAAGTCCTCCACTTGACACTTGTGCTGTGCACAGATGAGCAATTAGGACAAGCGTCAGAAACAAGCCAATCTAAGCTCTAGGCTCTGCAGTGTGGAGTCTGCAGTGGGCTGAGGCAGGTCTGCTGTCCCCAGCATGCTGTGTGGCTGGGGAGGGGCTGGATGCAGGCAGGGTGCTGCTGCTGAGCAGGGAGCTTGCTCACAGTGGGTGGGTGAGGCACATGCAGTTTGGGAGGTGTGGGGACACTTACTCCAGTTGGGGTTTTTCTTGTAGTTGCAGTACTCTGCCCCAGCAGGCAAGGGCTGGGCATACTGGGCACAGCCACACGAGTCCACCATGGCCTTCTGGAAGCAGGAGTGCAGGCAGATCTGAGGGAGATAAACCAAGAGCTGGTGTGTAACAAGCACAGGCTCCTGCACCTCTGCAGCACCAGGGTCCAGGTTTGCATGCACCTAAGAGCATCCTCTGCTTCTGGCAGCAGCAGCAGTAAGATGGGACCCCCATATCCCTGGCCTTCAGGCTCTGTCACCAGTGGACCCAGATATAGGCAGTGCCATGCAGGGTTTAGGCTCTAGGGCAAGAAGTGATAAAATCCTCTCTCCTGAGATCATGTCTGCGTGCTTCTACTTGGCAAGACATCACAGCAGATTTCAGGTACAATACCCCATGAAATGAAAGTCCTGCCTGGGCACAGGCTCTGCAGCAGCTGATGTAATTACAGCTGCTCAAAAGGAGAGTGGCAGAACAACTGACACCCTCCAAAAGGACCCAATTACAGAAACCATGCAAAATTACAGGAAACTTGCTCTGCAAACAAACATTCTGCTCTCTGGACACTGATTAGATGGTATCTGTCACTCCTGGAGTCCTAAAGGTCACAATTTCTGGCTTCAAGGGTTACTAAGCTGCAACATTTACTTGGCCAATATTTTCCAGTCTCACATTGCTTGAAAATTGCCTAATGAGCTAATGTTCTCTCTTTATCTACCAGGGTGCCTAAGGGAACTTCAAACATAAACCACTTGGGAATAAAAGTTGGGCTTTTCAGAAGTGCTGTGGCATTTTGCATCAGTAGTTAAAAGCAGCGAGCTGTGCCTGCGCTGTCTGCAGTCTCAGAGCCTGAGCTACACAATGTTGCCAAGCTTTTTCATGAAGGCAGTTTTCAAGCACCTGATGAAAACCCCAGGTTTACCTGCAGGGAGTAGCTCTTGTTGTAGAGATTTTCCACTGGTATGTCTGCCCCAGTCTCTGTGCAGTCGCTGTAGGGTTTGCTCAGCTTGCGAGACCGAGTCTGCGAAGCAGGGAGAGAACAAATGTTGGCTGTTGGAGCTGACAGAGAAACCAAAGAGGCAGTTCATCACAACTCTGGGGCTGTGGGTGATGGGGCAGGGTGAGCAGCATGTTTATTGTTTGCCATCTCAAATAATTTGTCAATCACTTGTCAAAACAAGGGGGGGTTGTCTGCAACATCCACTTCCCAAGCACCCTCTGGCTGGATTGCCCTGCAGGAATGCTGGGCTGCTATAACCCCGGCAGGGAGGACTTTTCACAGGGACTCATTCATATGTATGTTTCCTCTTGTTGCAAGGTCCTAGAGGCTATGCATGGTTTCTCCTGGATGTGTGTGTTTGGAGGGAAGGGGGTTGTTGGTTGGGAGGGTTGGTTTGTTTTGTTTTCTGTGAGGCCCCACACCTTCCCCAGCTGCTGCTGCACTTGCTGCTCCTGTTCCCTGTGTAAAGCAGCACTCGAGGCTCCACTAGTGCTCAACAGCACCTCTCCAAAACCCCTCTACACCAATGGGTTGTATCTCCCTCAGGCCTCCTTGCAAGCTTTGGCCCTTCCTCTCTGCCAAATGCTAACACCTTTTGCTGTTCTGCAATCTCTGCCCAGAGAAGGCTCTGAAATGCCCAAGTGCTGTGCCTGCAAGGTCTGCTGCAACCTGTTATGGGAGCACTCAATTCAGGAGACCTGGTTCAGGTGACATTGCCTGCTTCCTGCAGACCTCCCCCAGCCTGAGCTCTTGCTGCAGTCATCATCCACTCTACAGCAAAGAATGTGGCCTGAGAGCACAGGGCCTGTCACCCATTTCAAAATCCATTCACCTGTCTTTCTCCCCAGAGGTTAAAACCAGGGCTGCAGGAACCTAGGAAATGCCTGCTTAACTTTAAGGCATAGGCTATGGGTCTGTAGGTCACCGAGGTCACACCTGACAGCATCACCTCTTCTGTGTGCAGCAAGAGAAGGCTGCAGGCACGTGTGGTGCAAGGCAGCTCTTCCAGAAAGATGCTGAAATCTCTTTGGAGGGAACATGGGGAAACCTGAGAGAGATTAGAGATGGATTGCTTCTGACAGCTGAATGAAACCTGCTTGTAATGTGCTCCTAATTTCCACAGGCAACCCAAGGCCAGGACCACTTTGCCTCAGCCTGCTGCTGCAGCAGGTGACAGATCCTTTGGGTTGAATTTTTTTTGGTGGGTACCTGTTACTCCTCCAAGAGCTTAGTTGTTCATTCAGGTACTGAAATAATTCCCAAACTAAATATTTAACTAAAGCACTGAAACTCCTCCCAAGCAATGCCTTGTTTGCATTCCAAACATCTTGGAGCATTTCTGGAGGTGGGGAGTCCCAGCACACAGCAGAAACAGAGGAGTGAGGACCCAGACACTGACGCTGGCCCTCGGGCACCGGCGGTGGCCAGGCTCAAGCTGTGATGTGTCGGATGTGGGCCCAAGGACTGATCCAGCACCTCAGAGGTGCAGCCCTGGCCTGGCAATGGTGACTGTCCCATGGCAGCCTCTCTGCAGCGTCCCTTTACTGGCACAGCGATCAGCAGCTTTTGTTTTGAGTGCAGAAGCTGCATCCAGCTTCTCCTTTGGCTGCTACACGACGTTGGGATGCAATCGGATCACTTCCTCATGCCAAATCTTTTCAACACAGCCACTGAGCTATGCTCAGTCTTGGGGTTCTTTTAATAACTCTATGCAACAGCCCAGATCTACTGTGCCAGGAAAGTGTAACACTAAACACTGAGACTGCCTGCACGGTGTAGCAGTTAAAAGGAAACAGCCTAGTGAGCCTTGGCCTCCTTCACACCGTTCTAGCTCTGACACCTCCTGTTTACTCTATCCCCACTGGTTGGATCAAGAAGCTGCTGCCCCAGTTTTCCAGACCGCTGGAAGACAGTTAAGTATTTGCACGTTTTGAGACCATCAGTCCTGTTTTTAATGCCTTTTCTAATGCGTGGGCTATCTAGCAGGTATCTGGCACACCCAGCCAGGACAGATAAGCCTGCTGGCTGAGGCATCTGACCCTGCCATCAGTGAAGAAAAGGCAGAACTAAAACGCTCACTTAACAGCTCATCCAGATGAAAGGGGAAAGCTGGCACGCCCCATGGCACTGCCCTGCCATGGGAAGGAGCCCCTTGGGTCAAATGCCTTATCTTCACTGCATAAATTGGGGAGATTTGGAGCTGCAGCTCTCCCTGACCTTGCTGAGGCAAGATGCTGGTGAAGGGTTTTTCACAGCTGGAATGGCAAGAAACCCAGCAAAACAAGACTCACGCCCTCAAAACTGTTTTTAGGTGGTTGTGCTGCAGTCATCTCTGTGGACCTGACCCTGATGAGGGTTACTCAAAACCTGAGCTCACTTTCCTCTTCCCCTAGAACCTGTGTGGGATGCAAACTCCTCTGGTCATTGCTAAAGGAAAATGAGGCCCCTGACAACATATTTAGGTAGCTATGGAGTTTGCTATGAAAACAACACAAAAGTATTCCCTGGAGAGCCAAGGTGTGGGACAAAAGGGAAGACAAACCCAGTAGCTAATTTGGTTTATAAAAACCTGATCTTCTAACAGCCTTTGCACAAAGGAAAGCTTTGATCAGAAAAGGGCTATCAGAGGGCTTTCCTCGGGGCACTTCAGCTGCTCAGTTGTGAGGTTTAAGACACCTTCCAGCTGCTGGCCACGTTCAAACATCACATTGGTTCTACTTCCACCTGCTCCAAGGGAATGGTGTCCTGCACCCAGGAGGGAGGCTACTGTCACTCACAAAGTGCATCCCGATGGAGGTGGCTGCTGCCGTCTCGATTTCAGTGCCGATGTCTTCAATGAAGGGGTACTCATCCTGGTCATGGACCATGATCTTGGCCCCTGTGGATGTCACCAGGAAGGGGTTGTAGTCCGCCTCGTCTATGTACAGAACCACCTGCAATCCTGGAGAACAGAGACAAGGCAGGAGCAGAGTTACACCAGAAGCCAAAGACGTTTCCTCCCGGTCAGGGAGGGCAGCATAGTTTATTGAATGTTATCTGGGCTCAGGCAGAGCTGCAACAGCCAAGCAGAGCTTTGCAGTGCTAAACTGAGACACTTGCAGCAAGCAATGTCCCTCCATGGCCCCAGGTACAGCAAACAGACAGAGTCTGTGTAGAGCGGGGCTGAGAACGACTTCAAAAAGTTATATAACTGGGAAGCAGCCGATTCAGAGGGAAAACATTAGTGATGCAACGATGTTATCTTTGTATTCCCTGGCAATGGTTTGCACTAGTTCAAACAAGCACTTCCCCAATCAGCTGGCACATCTAGAGCCAACACATCAATCACCCTCCAGCAGGATCCAGTTCTCCCAGCCGCTCATTATCTGAGGGCTCCTCCGCTCCTCACCGTACTCGCTGCCGCCCGTGGAGGTGCTCAGGACCGTCCCGTTCTCACCGCTGTTGAAGGTGTAGCAGTTGCCGTGCAGGGGGTGATGGAAGCGAGTGAAGTGCCTGCAAGACACCAAATGGCATTGCCTCGTGGTTTTAACTGCGGGAGAAGAAGAGCAGATGTGGGCTTTCTGTTTTGGCAGAGCGAGAGCAGGACCAGCCCCTTCTTCCTTATGGTTTTCTTCCCAAGCAATTTATCTGACTGAGAAGTGAAAACCTTCTTGGCATCCTGAAACCACAGGGGAATGCCAGCTGGTGCAACAGCATCAGGAAAAGAAACATCCATGAGGTTTCCATGTGGGGATGGCGGGTGAGAGGGTTGGGAAGCAGATTTACAGAACTAGCAGGAAGGTGGCAGCTGAGGGGACTGAGTCTTCTTTCCTTTAACAGCCAAGTGTCCAAAGGAACTTGGACATGTGCCTTTCAGCAAGATGTGACAGCCACTGTCACGCAGGGGAGGCTGAGGACACTCCCTCCTGACTCAAGCCCATTCATGTCCTCCCTGTGAACATCCCCTCCCACACCACCAAGAAGAGCTGTTATACATTTGCAGGACCACAGACACAATTAAAAGGCCTCTAGCAAGGAGAGCCACAGTGCTTTGTGCACAGGCTGAATCCCTGTACAAGCACAACCTCATCCCACAGCTGCAAGGGGGAAATTCTGCCTCCACCCCAGCACAGAGCGGGGAAAATCCTGCTGCCAGGACACACAACAACCCCACTGCCACAATCACGAGCACATAGATTTGACCCTGCCAAGACCCGTGGCTTCATCTGCAATGGGTTTATCTGAACTCAGCAGAACACCAACAGAAATCAAAGACACAAACATTTCAGTTCATTTTAACCTGGAAACTGTTCCTGCTGGGATTCAGCAGATATCAAACAATTCCAGCATATTACATACTTGGAAACAAGCTGCTAAGCTGGCAGGCATGTTCTGTGCACTGACCTTTTGTCACAAGAGAGGCCATCAAAGAAACATGTCAGCAGAAGGTCATCAGCAGAATAACTGGCCTGTTCTTTAGTCTCCAGGGGAATCTGTGCCATGATGTTCATGTAGTGCAGCTTGTACCACTCCTGGATAGCATTGACACCAGAGCTGAACGTGTAAAGCGCACAGTCACTGCTGTTGTTTGCATCACACTGAAAAGGACAGAGGGAAAGCAGCATTTCAGGTGAAATGCAGTGGTATCTTCTACAAGGTAATTGTGATGCTGGTTCTCTTCCACAGTAACAATCATGTGTGGAGTTATAGTAGCACAGAGGGACATCAAAGACCACTCATGCAGGGCTATATGATACAACCACATGTTTCAGGCCCAAAGGAGAGGTCAAAGAAGGCATTTAGTTGATTAGATAGTGCTGGATGATAGATTGGACTCAATGATCTCAAAGGTCTTTTCCAATCTGGTTTATTCTATTCTCTTCTATCCTATTCTCCTCTAATGTATCTGGGCACACTTCAAGAAGAAGAGAGCTGGAGATGAGTCTGCAGGCAGCTGAAGAAGCATGAGCAGAAGAGCAGATGGAGTGCAAGTCACTACAAAGCCACCTAAGCAAGCAACAAAACTGGTTGGAGGGATACCAACCCAAACCATCCCTTTGCTGCCCCACGAGGAACTTGCTGGCCAGGGGAGCGTGACACTCACCAGCTGAAAGCCAATGATATCATTTGAATCCCCAGAGTTCACTATGGATGAGTCCTTGTGGAAGACACTGCCCTCTATTTTCCTCTTCTGGCCACTGTGAAGGTCAGTTGCTGTCTTTGAGAAGTCCTCAAACTTCACCAGAGGGATCTGTTTGAAGAAATCACTCCTGGTGCTGTTCCACTCATCCACTGACCGCCGCACCTTGGACTTGCCCTCTGAGAAGCCATAGAAAGTCTCCAAAGCTTTTTTTGTCTCTTTGTCCAGTTCAGATAAATAATCTTTCATGGAACTGTACCTGTATTGGATACAATGTGGTAAGTGACATCCCACCTCACCTCACCACCCAGCTCCAGGCTTTCACCCACAGCACTACAAATCTCTGCTCAGGGCACAATTCTTTGTCATGGGCTCCATCTCTCTCACTACCACATCAACTGACACGGGGTGGACAGACACAGCAATGCCCTCAGACCTTAGAGAAAAGAGCAAAGGAAGCAGAGCAGACTGAAGCACAGAGAAAGCCCACACAGACTCCCAGGCTCCTTGCAGGTTGTATTAGCAAGCCCCAGGAGGCAGAGCATGTGGAAGTGAGACTTCTGCACCTGTGCCAAGAGACATGGAAGAGATGAATCATCTGGAGGGACCAGGATGGAGAGTTGGCAGCAGAACAGACATCCATGTAAAGTGAGATTTGACAAGAGAAAAAGTAGCATTGATTGATAAAGCCAGTGTATCCTGTAAGGGAAACAAAGAGGCAACAGAGTGACAGGTGTTCCCTCTCCATCCCTCAGGAGATGGTGTTTACAGACCTGGAACTGTGATCCTAGGGAAAAAGAGAATTTGAAGAGAACCAGGGAGCTGACCAGGGACTGTCTGGAGCAGAAAACTGAAGCCTAGCTCAGCAAGAGAAGCATGTGATTGTAATAACCCACACGTGTCTGAAGAGCATCAGCAGGGGAGGATCGCTTCTCAAAGTGCTCTAGAGGGAAAACTCAAGTTTGGGGAAAGCGTTGAGGAGCTACAATGGGGTGCAGCAGGATAAGCTGGGGAAGGGGTTTGGAGCCGGGCTGGGTTTGCCCAAATCTGAGGGCCCCCCTCACCTCCCGCCTTACTTGTAGGGGTTGATATTGCAAATGGTGACGGCGGGGAAGGGCAGCTTCTGAAACTGGACGGTGACGGAGACCGAGGCGCTGTAGTAGTTGAGCAGCAGCTCGGCGCACTGCCAGAGGATGAGCCCCACGGCGCTGAGTGTCAGCAGGATCCAGATGAAGCGGCGCAGGCGACCGCGGGACACGACGATGCGGCGGCAGCCGTGCGTGTTGGTGTTCAGGCAGTACCAGCGCATCAGCTCGCTCAGGGTCGGCGCCTGCGGGCCCCGCACCGGCAGCGTCCTCTTGATGCGGGCCGTGATCTTCTTCCCGGGAGCCATGGCACCGGCGGCACCTGAGAGGAGACGGACCGGGCGGCTGAGCGCGGCGGGACGGGACAGCGGCGGGGGCTGAGCCCTCCGACTGTGTTAACCCCGGAGATGCGCCGTGCGGCTGCCAGTAGTGAACCGGCATCCCTCACCCCACCCCGTATTAAAACGGCCGGTTTGCGGGGAAATCGCCCCGCCGAGAAAACCCCGTCGCGTCGCCTCACCTCGGCCGCCCTCGGGGCCTGGCGGTGCCATGCTGCGCTCCCGACCCCGGCGCCGCTGCTGATGGCGAGGCGGGCGCCAGCCCCTGGACCTACCCCAGCCGCCCGGCCCGCCCCGGCCCGCCCCGGCCCGCCCCGCCGCTGCTGCCCCAGCTCCGCGGCGGCGCAGCGCCACCCCACGGCAGCCGCCGGGGCTGACAGGAGCGACTGGACCTGTCTGGCATCCCCGGCCGGGGCACTGCGAGCCACAGAAAGCGGGCAGCTCCGCGGTGTCGGCGGGGGTGGCACGGCGTGGGGCCAGCTCGCTCCCCGGCGCCGTTTGGGCCACAGGACACGAAGACGGGACTGAGACGGGAAGCGACCAAGAGGAGGGCGGGGAGGACGAGGCGGGGACGGGATCCCGGCGGGACTCCGCCCAGGCCGCGCCCCGGCCGCGCCCCGCCCACGCTCCGCTGCAGTGCCAGCATCAAAGATGGCGACTCTGGGGCAGCGTCTGCCCGACGACAAGATGGCGGTACGGTCACGTGAGGGCGCGCCCCGCCCCGCCTGCTGCATGGCGGCGCCGTGAGGCAGCGAGACCCGGCGAGCCCCGGCGGCTGCGGCCCGGCGGGCGGGCGGGTGGCGATGCGGCGGCCGGCGGGCTGAGCGGCCGGGCGGGGATGAGCGCTGCGCCGCGCAGCCATGTCGCGGGTGAGCGGCTCTGGGCCGGCCGGCAGCGCCAAGGAGAAGCGCTCCTTCAGCAAGCGGCTCTTCCGCGGACGGGCGGCGGGCGGTGGCGCGGGCTCGGCCCCGGCGCCCACCACCGCCTCCCCGACCCCGTCGGGGCGGTCGCTCGGCGGGTTCATGAGCCGCGTGCTGAAGACCCTCTCCACCCTCTCGCACTACAGCAGCGAGCCCGAGCCCCGCGGCCCGCACGCCCCGCGCCTGCCCCCGCCGCAGGCGGCCGGCGGCCTGGGCAGCTGCTTCCCGCCGGGCCCGCCGCGCAGCCCCGAGCCCCCGCCGCGGCCCGCCGGCTGCACGGAGGCCGTGCCTGGCGTGGCGGGGCTGCGCAACCACGGCAACACCTGCTTCATGAACGCCATCCTGCAGTGCCTCAGCAACACCGAGCTCTTCGCCGAGTTCCTGGCGCTGGAGCAGTTCCGCGGCGGGCAGCCCCCCGCCGCCCCGAGCCCCGCCGCCGACGGCCCGCCGCCCGCGCCCGGCGAGGTCACCGAGCAGCTGGCGCAGCTGGTGCGGGCGCTCTGGACGCTGGAGTACACCCCGCAGCACAGCCGCGACTTCAAGGTGAGCAGGGCCCCGGGCTGGGGCGGGGGGGGATGGCTGCCTCGGCCCTTCGAGGCAGGAAGGCCAAGCGTGAGGCAGCCACACCTGCCGGGCCTCGTTCTGCTGACACCGATGCTGAAGCACCTTTCCCCCACCGTGCAGGGACGGCATGGCCTGTGGGTGCCCCTTGCCTGGCTGCAGCGCTCGATGCCGGGCTCGGTGCAGCGTGCTGGAGGCTGCTGTGGGAGCGGTCAGCCCTGCCCGTGCCTGCCGTGCCAGCAGAAATCCGGTGTCCCGGTGTCACAGGGGCCACCTGCCTGTCCTGATTGCCAAGGCGCGGTGGGGCCTGGTCGCTGGTCCAAGCACTCGCAGGGTGTGGAAGCCCTCTAGCCTCACTAGCAGTGTGAGAGTAGCTCTGGACAGCTGCTCCAGCTTCCCGGAATCCTGGAGAAGCAGACCTGGCAAAGCAGGCGTCCGGCTGCCCGTGGCCTGGCCAAGCGTGTGCCCACGCCATGGCAGTCACCCTGCGCGTCCCCGGGGCGAGCACCTGCCAGCGGGGCAGTGCCGCTGCCGTGCTCACCGCAGCCGGGAGGGCTGGTGGTGGCTCTGCTGCCTGGGCTGCTGGAAGTGTTCATTTTGCTGTTTCATACCTCGCTGGTGCTGCCGTTAGAAAAGTTACAGCTAATTGTGGTGGTGCTGCTGGAGCCAGCAGCTGCGAGCGTGCACGGGAGGAGGAGGCTGCTGAGAGCCCTGCCTGGCAGCCTCCCTTGGGAGCTTGGGTTGGTTTAGGGAATGCATTCAAGGAGTAAGAAAGAGACTACAACCTCGAGTTGGTCCCAGCTGGTGTTTAACGCTGCGGTGTTCTCACCATGGAGCCCTGGCTCTGCAGTTCAGCCTGGCATTGCCATCTCCTGCCCTGCCATGGGCACTGTGTTCACCTCAGGAAGGGTTGTGGCAGAGGCCATGGTCGTTCCACCTGCGATTTGAGAACACCTTGCAGTGCTTTGGGATGGGATAAGACCCAACTGCTCTAGGAGCCCTTCCAGGCCTACCTTGCTTCTGGAAACAGTAAGAGTCTCATGAAGTTTTTGCAATGGGGGTTGCCTGGCAGATAAAACTTGGGCTGTGTGAGAGAATGAGAGTGTGAGTCGTGGCTTCCACACCCCTAACTTAAAAGACCTTTGCTTTAGGGGAGTCTTTCTGGCAGATGAGTTGGAGAGAGGATGCAGAGATCCATGAAATGCAGTGAGAATGTAATTCACACCGTCTGGGGCTGCCTGTCCCTGTTCAGGTGGGGTGTGGGCTGCCCAGGGAGGTGGTGGAGTCACCGTCCCTGAAGGGGTTCAAGAGGGGATTGGATGTGGCACTTGGTGTCATGGTCTAGTCATGAGGTCTGTGGTGACAGGTTGGACTTGATGATCTTTGAGGTGTCTTCCAACCTTGGTGATACTGTGTGTGACCTGTGCTCTGGCACATACCTGGAGTGTTGGAGAGGCTTTGAGGTGTCAGCAGGCTCTGGCATCCTCAGTTTGGGCTGATGCATGGCTGCTACCACCACCTCCAGTGGCTTCTGCATGTTGCCAGGCTGTGGTGTCCACCTTGAGCTGTGTCCAGGTGGGGTGTGCCCAGGGCAGCCTGGCAGTTTGGCTTGGAGTGAAGGTGCCTGCCCTTTCTCCAGCCTGCCTGGTGCTGCTGGGGATCATGTGTGGCTGGGATGTTCTCAGGAGCTTGTTGATGGAGGAGCACTCAGGGAACTGCTCTGCTGTAATTTTGGTGCGTCCAGTCCTGGCAGCACCATGAGGCACTTGCCTTCATCCTGACCCCTCACTGCTCTGGAAGTGTTTTGGCAGGGAAAGAAAACCTAGGGTTTCTCCTGAGTAACAGCAGGAATAAAAGGCTGCAGAAGCAGGATTGTCTTTGGCCAGCATGACTGGTAACATCCAAGGGAAGAGCAGACCATGTTCTAGGCCGAGATGTGCTGTTTGTGCTGGTAGGAGTGACAGAGGGAGGACAAGAAGCAGGTTTGTAGATTAAATTAAAGCCATGTTCTGAGGGGGGTTACAGTGAAGCTCTGCTTGTTTGCCAGCCTCACTGACAGTAAGAGAGAGCTTTCCTGCTCCTTGGGGATGTAGCTGGAGCCCATCAATCTTCTGCCTGCCAGGTCCCCTGGGGGTTGTAAAAAGCATCTTGCTAAAGGGAGATCAGGCCCTAGCAAGTCTTGCTCAGTGCTGCACAGCATCAGCAGCCCTCATCCTGCTCCCAAGGACTTTGTCATTATGTCAAGTACCCCTCTGGTTCCTCACAGGGGTCAATTACTTTCAGTCATAAATTAGTGCCTCTAAAGACAGTCAAGAAGCCTTGAACCTGCTTTAAACTCAGTGTTCTTAATTAATTATTGTGCAGCAGCAGCAGATATGCACAGTGAATGTAATGATGCAAACAGCAGGGCTTAGATTTGGGAGAGGTGAGGATTGGTGTTTTCATTCTGGGAACTGCTGCTTCTCCCCTCAACAAGGCTAACTTCTCCCCAGGCTTGCTGTGCATAGAGGGCAGGCCACCCTCAGTCCTCGTTGCTTTAGGGGTTCTTGAGGGTGAGAAGTGTTCTCAGGAGAGTGGTTCTGTGCTTTCCCTCCCACAGTACCAGCCATTGGCAGTGGTATTTCTTTAGTAGTTGCAGAGCTGTTTAGCTGCCGTGCTCAGCAATCTACATGTGTTGGGGTTCTGCCTCTTTTTCCTCCTTTGACACTGACTACAACTGGGTGAAGACACTTCCTGGCTCCTCAACGCTCATCTGCAGGCACTAAGTGTATTTTAGGATAAGGGATAATACAGATCCTCTTATAGTTGGCTTCTTTGGGATTGAGGAAATTCTTCTCTGTCTCTCCCAAGTCCTTGGAGGCAGAGGACTTTGAGGGGTGAGTTTTGAGGCGCTTCGATGTTTGTTCTTGGTAGTGTTTTCTCTCTTTTTAGGTTGGCCTTTGAGCAATAACCCTTCCCAGGGGCTCATGAATCATGTAGAGCTGCTGCTGAAAACAAGAAAAATGCCATTAAACCCTGAGGTTTGTGTGAAATGGTTGGGTTTGTAGCAGCAGGGCCAGGAGAGCCTTGCAAGAGAGCTAATGCACGGTGAGGGCAGGTGAGGTGTTCACCAGCCAGCAGCTGGCACAGCACTCTGGGCAGGTCTGCTCAGAAAGAAGGGACCTCTGCCGGTTTCTGCATTTGAAACCTGACATTTCTCTCTGCCATCATGATTTCCACCACCCCCCCAATAACTTTTATTTCCCAGTCTGCAGCACAGACCTGTGCAGAGTGCTCTCTAAAGTAATGGCTCGTCCTCGAGGTGAGGGTCTGCTGTGGGAAGGGCACCAAGGAAGGCTCTGCGAGCATTTGCTCTCTGTGGCAGCAGTAGAAGTGGAGCTGAACTTGCGTATCTCCTGCTGTGGAGGAGGTGTTTGCTGCCCAGAGTCCTGGACTTTGCTTGCTGCAGGTGCAGGAGGCTGAGTGAGCAGGAGGTGAGGAACATGGGGTAGCAAGGGGTGTTCATAGAATCAATAAGGTTGGAAAAGACCTCAAAGATCATCAAGTCCAACCTGTCACCCAAGACCTCATGACTACTAAACCATGGCTTCAAGTGCTGCAGGAGCACTGGGAGGTGGCTGGGGAGCAGGAGGTGTGGAAGGTTGTAGCAGTAGGAGGTGGTCAGGGAAAGGTAGTCTGGGACTGGAAGCAGAGGGGTTTGGTTCTTTGGGTAACAGCCCAGGAGCGGGAGAAGGGAGTCCCAGCAGCCCTTCCTGAGGTGATCCAGGATGTCATGGTGGGGGTGATGGATGGTCGTGTTTCTCTCTGCCTTGGGTGACTTCCCTGTGGCTCCTGTGCTCAGCTGCAGTTTGTTTAACAATCTTTTTCTTCCGATTGCTCGCCAGCTTTTATTTTCCTGCCTAAACAAAGCTGCTGCTTTCATAACAGGGGCCAATATTGCAGCTTGTGCTTCCTCTTTCCCCTTTGTGATGGTGTGACAATGGTGACAAACATCTATTGTATAAGCAGTGGCAGGGCTTTAGGCTTGTTTTTTTCCAGGGAGCTGTCCCATTCTGCCTGCAAAGTTCCTGGGAGTGTCAGACAGTGAGGACAGAGCAGCCTTTGTAGTGGGGAATGGGTCTGTGACGCCCAGGGGTGATGCTGAGGGTCTTAAGGGAGAAAGATTTTCATTTAAAACTAAACTGGGCTTGAAAAGTTGTGTGTGCTTACCCAAACCCTCCCCTTTTGCCTTGGAGGTCTGGTCTCCTGTGGCTGATGAGGCTGTTAGGAGGTTCTCTTTGTGGCTGAGCCAGTTGCACACTGAAGCATGTCGGTGTGACAAGACCCTTTGTGTGTCCAGGCTTTTTTTTGCCCTACAGGATGCAGACTGCCTTATTTGGGGGGGCTGCAGTGTGTACAGCAAAGCCATAACAACTTGATTGAGTTGGATTATCAGAATTAGATCTGGACCCAGAAGGAATCCCTGTTAGAGCAGGGATTATTGTGCTGCTTCCAGTTCTTGTTTATTTGCTTTCAACCCTGTGTTTACTGTCAGGTTGCACAGTGGCTGTGCGGCTCTTGCAGCTTCAAGAAGCTTGTGTTTTGGAAATGACCTCGATGTAAACATTGTGCTTAGGACAAGCAATCTGTCAGCTTCTGATTGCATCTCTGTGAGTTGATAAGGAGCTCCTGAATTATGAAGGAACCCCTGCAGAGCACTGACGTGCTCAGCGTCTTCCCCTCCCGCCGTGGGTGGGGGGCTGCCGTGCTCGGCAAGGGCTGCTTGCTGGTGTTTGGGCATTGGAAGCCCTCAGTCCTGCCCCTGTTGCTGGCAGCCAGCAGCTCTCCCCCTCTCTGAGCCCTGGTGCTTTGCTAACGGGGCCAGTTGTCTGTGAAATGGGATCTCCTGCATCACATCTAATTATCCTGCTCTCTGCCTAGAGCAGCAAGATTCTGGACAGCGCCGACTGCTTCTGCCTAAAATACTTCTGTGGAGAACAGCCTGTCCTCCCGTGGCACAGAGGGGTGGGAGAGTGGCCTGTGAAAGAAGAGTGCAGGACCCTTCCCTCCTCTTCCCTTATCTCTTGGTGCCTAGAGTTTCAGTTCTTGTGTTCACCTCAAAGGGCTTTGATTTGGGCCAGCTAACGTGGGGTCTCGAGGTGCCTGTTCCAGCTCAGTGCAGGTGCTCCCAGTGGGAGCCCTGTGGTGGGGAGACTCAGAGCTGCTGTGGCCTTTGGGATTGCCACACTTTGAACAAAAAGCCACTTCTGCATTTTCTGCATCGTTGTCCTGACCCTTCTTGACATGATGGGAAAGTGTTTCTCTCTTCCCTGGGATCACAAAGGTCTTTGGCAGTCCTCCCACATTAGACTTTGCTTTTTCTGATGTTAATGATCAATAAGCTACACGGCCCTTACTGGGGGGGTTTGGTTGGTTTGTTTTCCTTTGTCTTTCCTTACAGTTTCTTTACTTCTCCTCACACACATGAAGCCCCTGAGAAGGGTTTGCTTGCCCCCCAGGATCCTGGTTGCTATCAAGCTGTGGTCTGATTCACCTGTCCAGTCCAAAGGCTTCTCTGGGATTTCTGGTTGATATTTAAAGCTTTGATCTGAGTAAGTGCAGCAGAAGGCCAGGGGAGCAGAGAGCTGAGCTGCAGGGGCCAGAGGTTGGAGGCTGAGGGCATTCTACTGGAGGAGAAGGAGAAGCAGAAGCAGGGTGCCTGCTCATCTCCAGAAGTCCTGGAGGTGGGTGGAGGGAAGGGGGAGGAGGAGGAGGCAGGGGAGGAGACCCTGATCTAGAGCAGTTCTGTGGCTCTGGGCCAGGTGGCTGGCTGGCCCCTCTCTGGAGCTGGGTGGGGGATGGCACATTGCTGCCAAAATGTGATCTGCTGAGCTGTGAGGTCCTTACTGCCACGCTGCCTCCACAGACCTACGAGTGGTGGAAGCATGGAATCTGAGCCATATCTGGCAGCTGTGGAAGGGGTGGTGGAGTCTGTGCTCTTCAGCAGCTGGGTCAGATCTGTGCTCTGTGCCCAGCTTTGCCTGCTATCATTCAGGAATGGCCATGCTTGATGCCAGCAAACCCATTTGTGCCTGGGTCTGGAGTAGTGACTGCTGCAGGCACTGCTTTAACAAACTCTTCTGCTCATGAGTGCAGAGCATGAGGAGGCTTGTCTGAGCAGTCAGGATCCATCCCTGTCTCAGGGACCTGTGCTGGGACCCTGGACCTGAGGGAGCAGGACACAAGTCAGTGGCTGGAGCACAAGCTCCTTGGGCTCCCCAGCTTGTCCTCTGCCCCAGCACTTCTTGGCTCCCCTTGACTCAACAGCTTCACACTTCTGGCACTGCCCTGCTCCTTCATCCCTCACTCTTTGGAGTCCCACTGATCCCTCTGCTAGCAGAGCAAGAAATCAAAGTCTTTTTGTAGAAGGAAATCGATTTCTGCTGTTTGTGAGGATGATCTCCCCTGGCAGCCAGCACTGACTCCTGGCAGTGCCTCCCAGCAGACGCCACCACGCTCCTGGAAGGGCCAGGGAAAGAATGTGCCTGTTTGGGAGTGCAGCAGCCAACAGCCACCTCTGTGTCTGGCTCCCTTTCCCCACGGGACAGGCTGAGGGTGCTGATCTGCAGCCCCCTGCCCATTCCAGTGTGCTCCATGGTGCTGGGCAGCTGCCAGTGCTCTGCCTGCTGGTGCCCGTGTGGAGGAGGGAGCGCTGTGTGTGCCTGCAGCAGCCTGGAACGTGTTGCCCTGGCAAGCTTCACTCTGTCCTTAGGTGTTGAAGAAAGGTGGTTAATCAGGATTAACTAAAGCTTCAGGCAGGGTGAGAGTGGCTGCTGGCTGAGGACAGATGTCAGGCAGGGGTCAGTGGGGTGGTGCCTCCTGTCCAGGCTCGTTCAATGCATCAGGGAGTCCCCTCTGCTCCTGACACGCTGCACTCAGTCATGTTCCCCTCAGGTTTACCTTCTTGAAGTGTAATAAATGCCTGTGCTTGTTTCCCCCTCCACGGCAGGCAAGGGGCTGGCTGTGCAGGAAGCTGTTCTGTGCCAGCCCTGGGCACAGCTGCTGCCCTGGGAAGCACCATGCTCTCCTGTGGGAAGCTGCCTCTGGAGCCTGGCGCCTCTGGGATGCTCCACTGGGCAAAGGAGGAGCAGCCTGGCTGCTTTGTCTGACCTGCTGTCTTCAAAACTCCTTTTTTCTGCCTTTAGAACTGTAGTAAAGCCTTGCCAGTGGAGATCTCTTCTGTCCCCATCTGAACCAGCCCCAGGGCTGGTGCTGAGCTCGGGGGACCTCCATGCACAGGGAGATGCTGTGGAGGCTTTCTGCCACCAAATGCCAGCTCCTGCCTGCGAGGGTGGGTTGCTGGATGCTGCTGCTGCTCCAGGGAGGCAGCCAGCATCACAGTGAGCCTCTTTGGAGTGGGGAGGTTCATTGCCCTGGGTCTGCCTCCTCTTTTCTCTGCTGTGTGCAGCCTGCAGCAGCTGAGCCAACATGTCCCAAGCGCTGGAAGCCGTGCAGGTCTGTTGGCAGCAGCCAGCAGCAGGGCTCTGCCCAGAGAGAGCATAATGGACCCTGCTGGCAGTGGCCCTGCTGGCACCTTCAGCTAGGCAGAGGATCACTGCTGGCCTTGGCTTTGTCCCCAGCCTGGGGATGAAGAGAAGATCTGCACTGCTCACAGGTATTGCTTTCCCCAGGAAGGAGTTCTCAGTGGGGAGGGAGGAACTGCTAGGAAGGATTGCAGGGAAACTTCTCTGCTGTGAGGATGCTGAGCCCTGGCCTAGGGAGGTTGTGGAGAGATTCCAACCCCACCTGGCCATTGTGATGTTGAGCAAGCTGCTTTGGGTGCCCCTGCTTGAGCAGGGTGGGGGTTGGACTGGGTGATTCCCTTACAGCCCCCACCATGCTGGGATTCTGTGTGTGGTGGAGGGAGTCATTTGCATAACCCTCGTCCATGGGATGTCTGCTGTACAAGCTGCCCAAACACAGGACTCTGGGGGTTTAAAATAAGAGGGGGGAGGAAATGTGGCTGAGTCCTTGCTTGGTGCTGCTGAGAGACAGGCAGAGAGCAGCCTTTCTGTCCTGCTCACGTGTGTCATTGTCAGCTCTCTAATGAGCTGCCCTCATCCCTTCACCGACAAAACCCTTCCCACAGCTGCTTCCTCCCAGAGACACCCTGGAAAATAGCAGTCTGGCATTTTCCCTTCAGTTGTCTTTGTGATCTGAACAAAAACAGCAGCAGAGGGGCCAGGAGTTCAGCTCTGTTTGGAGCTGTTTATTGCATCTAGTTAGAGCAATAGCTGCATGATCATGAAACTTCCCTTGGGCTGATGACAGTGATCCTGCTGTAAAGCTGCCCTGGGTGGGCACTTGTTTGGTTCTAGGCTGCTTGCATTAGGGGGCAGAGAAGTGGATGTGGTGAACAGGAAATGATGAGGGGGTTCCCCCTCTCTTCTGGTGCTGCCTCTTCCATGCAGAGTGCTGTGTGCCACTGCTTGCACACCTAGGGAAGGGAAGGTCATGGAAGGGTTTGGGTTTGGAAGGGACCTTAAAGATCATGGCACCCCCCCCAGTCCTGGGCAAGGACACCTCCTACCAGTCTGGCTTTGAACACTTCCAGGCTTGGAGCTTCTGCAGCTTCTCTGGGCAACCTGTTCCAGTGTCTCACCACCCTTCTTCCTTCCTTCTGCTGAGCTCTTAAGGGCTGAGCTGAGGAAAGGGGTTGGTTCTGGGAGGGGGCTTCAGAGTCTGTTCTTTGTGTCTCACATTGGAAACAGCTGCACCAGAATGATTCCTGACTTGTTCTTAATACCCCCCAGTGATGGATGGGGGCTGTTTGGGTGCACCACCTGTACTTCCCACAGCGCCAGATTAGGGGCAGTGGATTAGGGGCTGTGGGGGGTTGGTGGATGTGCTGGGTTTAATGTGGTTTTGTGTTCCTTAAACCAATTGCTTCTTAACTTTGCATCTGCAGCCAGCTGCAGTCACTGCTGCTTTCCTGCAGTGGCTTCAGCATCAGCAAGGCCAGCAAAAGGAGGTGCTGCTTTCTCCTGATGAATCAAGAGAAACCTTGAGGGTTAGGGTTTGACTTCTGCCTGTCTCTCTGTGAGGTAACCTTTCTGCAGCCTGGGTGGCTGAACAGGTGGGGGTGTCACTGAACAAGTCCAAGTGCCAGGTGCTGCACTTCGGCCACAACAACCCCAGGCTGTGCTACAGGCTGGGAACAGAGCGGCTGGAGAGCAGCCAGGCAGAAAGGGACCTGGGGGTACTGGGTGACAGATGGCTGAACATGAGCCAGCAGTGTGCCCAGGTGGCCAAGAAGGCCAATGGCATCCTGGCCTGCATCAAGAACAGTGTGGCCAGCAGGAGCAGGGAAGTCATTGTGCCCTCTGCTCAGCACTGGTTAGGCCACACCTTGAGTCCTGTGTCCAGTTCTGGGCTCCTCAGTTTAAGAAGGACATTGAGAGACTTGAAGGTGTCCAGAGAAGGGCAACAAGGCTGGGGAGAGGCCTTGAGCACAGCCCTGTGAGGAGAGGCTGAGGGAGCTGGGGTTGCTTAGCCTGGAGAAGAGGAGGCTCAGGGGAGACCTTACTGCTGCCTACAACTACCTGAAGGGAGGTTGTAGCCAGGTGGGGGTTGGTCTCTTCTCCTAGGCAACCAGCACCAGAACAAGAGGACACAGTCTCAAACTGTGCCAGGGGAGGTTCAGGCTGGATGTTAGGAAGAAGTTCTTCCCAGCAAGAGAGATTGGCCATTGGAATGTGCTGCCCAGGGAGGTGGTGGAGTCCCATCACTGGAGGTGTTTAGGAGGAGACTGGATGGGGTGCTTGGTGCCATAGCTTAGTTGATTAGATGGTGTTGGGTGATAGGTTGGCCTTGATGATCTTGAAGGTTTCCTCCAACCTGGTCTATTCTATTCTATTCAATCCCTGAGTCCCTACAGGAGGTTCTTGTGGTTTTCCCCAGTAAGATGACCTGCAGCTGTGTCCTGAGCACCAGGCAGGGCTGTGCTCACCCCTAGGGCTGCAGAAGTGAGAGCTGGATGAGGACTTGTTCAAAGCTGTGCTTCCCTATTTTGTGTGGAGTGTGCTGGGGGCTGCCGGGCACAGGGCAGCAAAGCCTTGTCAGAAGGGCTTGCACATCTGTAATGAGAGCAGATTATTTCTGCTGACCCTTATTTTCTGCCTTGAGGCAGGTGGACAGATTACAGAGGATAGAGTGTGTGGTTATCAGGCCTCTCCTGTCTCCTTCACCACCCTCCCCTCCTGGTGACCCCATTTTCTGGAAGGATAAAGCAAACAGCCCAACCTTATTTCTCAAATCTGTTGCAGAGTCTGATTAGAGAAACCAGGAGCTGTGGGGCCATGGTCTGGCCCCTCTCAGGGCTCCTGCTCTGCTGCTGCCTTTCCCTGGGGCTCTGGCCCTTGCACCTACTGCCTGGTCTCTGCTGGTGCTGCTGCCCCTTTTTGGGGACCCTCCTCAAAGCAGGTCTGGGTCTCATGTAAGCAGCTCTCTGCTTCTGTGGGTGTGCTGAAGGAGGTAGGTGCAGGGTGGCTTCTCTTGGTGGTGGTGTTCAGCATGGGGGGTTGAGGAGTGGCTGCACAGCTGCAGTGAGCTCTGCTGTGGGCCTGCTCCTCACAAAGGAAAGCCTGGGACTGAATTTGTGGTGAAGACTGCTGGAGGTGGGAGCATGGGGATGTGTTTGAATGTCCCACCTGCCCCATGAGCAGCTCCTGGCTGCAGCCTGGTGCCTCCTTGGAGAAACAGAACATGCTGGTGTCTGCTGCTCAGGAAGCAGCCCTGGCTTGGCTGCTGGAGTCAGCCCACCAGTGCATGCTACTCCAGGGAGTGTTCCTGCTGAGTGTAGGTGCCAGTGTCTGGCTCCTGTCCTCCAGAGCTTGTGCCATATCCTCCAGTGATGAGTGCTGGCCAGCCATTTGGGTGTTGTGAAAGTGAGATCAGGGAGCTGGAGCAGAGGAAGCACTTGCTGATGCTGGCAGTCAGTGGGGGAGATGCCCTCCCAAACCCTGGTGTGGGAGATGTCCTGAGAAGGGGCCATGTGTGACCTGGCTGGAGGGCTCAGAGCAAACTTCAGCATCATGAAAGGCAAAAGAGCTGCAGGGCAAGGGCAAAGGGCAGATTTCTCTTGCTGGGGAGCTTCAGGCCCTTCCTGTTTGTGTCCAGAAGGAAATCATGTTTGAGCCAAGCCCTGAGGTGAGAGAGCTCTTCTGGAAAGGCAGGAGTACCTCAGATGTGTTCCCCAGGCTCTTAGCATCCATTTGAAGCAGTGTAGTTGACCATCTCTCATCTGTGGCTTGGCTGAGTCCTGCCTTGGTTGGTGTTTGCTGGTGCTGTGTTACTCTGACGTTGGTCACTCTGGTTCCTTGTGCTTGCTCCACCTCAAGGGAAGCTGCAGTGGCCTGGCTGGGACCGTCCTGCCTCCCTGTGTGCAGTGCCAGGGCAGGCTGTGCTCTGCCTCCTGCTCTGCCCACCCTGAGCAAGCTTTTTCTGGGGTATTTAGGGTGAGCAAGTTGGACACTTGCTGCCCTGTGGAGAAAGTGCCCCAGTGGCTGCCCTGCCTCTGTGTTTCAGAGGGTGCCTGAGGCAGAGGAGGCTTGCTCTGGCTGCCGGGTGCTGGGAGCTGTATCTTAGCACTGAGCAAGCACCTGCATCTGGGTTGGGGGACACCTCAGGAGGGAGCTGGGCAAGGCTGAGTAGGTGTCAGGACACTAAATGCTTCCTCTCCTTCTGTTTGAACAGAGAAGATTCGGAGCTGAGCAGGTTCAGACCCTGTGACATGTGGATAGGAGTGATGCAAACCAGCCTCAGCTCTGTGTTAGTGTGGGAGGAGAGCCTGGCATGAGCTTGCCTTGCTCTTCTTGACTCGTGTGAGGGTACTGCATGCTTGGAGCTCAGAGATGAGCACCAAGTGTGCCATGAACACCTCTGTTGGAGGTGTGGTTCTGCTTCTCCTGACCACTGCTGTAACCCCTCTGCCCTGCCCAGTGAGACAGCAGCCCTGTGGGCTCTCACACGTGATGGGACCTCCAGGCCTGGCCCCAGGTGCCGTGGGCAGGCCACGTCCCCCCCAGAGCTGGGTCTGGGTGTGCTGCCGCCTCTGAGGGCTGGGGCAGGGTTGGAGCCTGGCCCCCATGGCTCAGAGGCTGCCTGTCTCTGCAGAACATCGTGTCCAAGAACGCCATGCAGTACCGTGGGAACGCCCAGCACGACGCCCAGGAGTTCCTGCTGTGGCTCCTGGACAGGGTGCACGAAGACCTCAACAATGTGGTGAACTACAGCAGCATGCCTCCACTCAAGGTAGGGCAGCTGCCTGGGGCAAATTCTGTTCAAAGGCATCTCCCTCTGGCCTTCTCAGCTCCCAGGGTTCAGATGGAGCAGAAGCTTGGGTTGAAGTAGTTTGTTTCTGGCCCTTTTGCTGAGCCCCGGTGAGTGCTGCCCAGTGCAGCTGTTTGTGGCTGGCCCTGTGTGGCTCTGCTGTGGAGCTCTCATCAGCTGCTGGGAGCTCCCTGCCTCTGCTGGGCTGCCCCATGGACCTCACTTTGCTGCACAACCACCCTGTGAGCAGAGCAGGCTTGGCCATTAAAACCCTTGTGACCTTTCTCTGGTGAGCTTGGGCGAGGAGGGCACAAATTCAGCCGGGAGCCATCTGGTGTGGTGCACCTGCAGGTCTGGTGCTGCTCCTAGGGTTTGGTTCTTCTCTTGTAGCCACCACTGGAGGATGATGTCCTGCTGGAGGGACCAGCCTTTCCAATCAGCAGCACTTTTGTGCAGGAGCTCTTTCAAGCCCAGTACAGGTAGGATATTCTGTACATTGGGTGACCCCACTGCTGTTCTACCCTGGCAGTGGCTCCCAGTACAGCCAAGAGTGGGGGCAGTAAGTTAATGGCTGGATCTGAATTCCTGCTAAATTAAACCTATCCTAAGGTCTTGCTCCAGAGGAGGGGGAGAGCAGAGGGTGTCACTGCTTCAGACTGGGTATATCCAGTGAAAATCTCCAGTGTGTCCCTCTGCTTCACCCACCCTGCAGCATCCTGAGAGCCAGTCAGTGCTCATGCAGCAAAGCCTCAGGACAGCTCAGTGCTTACCCTGGCTGTGGGAACCTGTGGCAGGATCTGGAGGTGCCTGGAGGCTGCTGGGGGGTTACAGATCCCAGGTGGATCTCAGGCAACTGGCAGAGTTTCTGTTATCTGGCACTTGGGAATTGTGAGCTGAGTCTTCTGCTGTCCCTTCAGGGTTTTCCCATGAGTCTCACATCCTTCCTGGGAAGTGAGTGTTCTAATTTCAGAGCTAGCACAAGAAACCAGCCTGCTTTGCAGCCTGCTCTCCAGTGCTCTTTGATGGCTGGGAGCTGATGTAAGGGTTTTAATTGCTGGACACTCTTCCCTCCCCTTGCCCCTTTCCCTTGTGGAGAAATCTCACCCCTGGTGTAAGGTGCAGCTTTCATGCTGAGCTGAGAGATGTGTTCTCTGGAGCTCTTCCCCCCTCCTCAGTAAGAGATTGCACACCCCCCAGGGCTGTCACCAGCTCTTTCCTGTCACCTCTCCTCAACACAGAACCCTCCTAGGCCCTTCTGTTATGGAGCTGCTGTGGGCAATGGCTGCTTTGGATGGGATGTTTATCAAAAGCCAACCTGGGTGACTGCAGTGAAGGTTTCTCCTGGCCTACCCTGTGATGAGCTTTGAGACTGATGGCTTTAAAGGAGCTCTGGAAGCCAGGAGCCTTTGCTGACAGCAGCTCTGTGCAGGGCTGCTTCTGCTGAGAAAGGAGCAGGAGGAGGCAGGCAGGTGGTGGTGTGGTGGCTTCATAGGATCACAGACTGGTTTGAGTTGGAAGAGACCTCAAAGCTCATCCAGTTCCAACCCCCCCTGCCATGGGCAGGGACACCTCCCACTAGAGCAGCTCGCTCAAGGCCTCAGCCAACCTGGCCTTGAAGGCCTTCAGGGAGGGGGCTTCCCTGGGCTACCTGTTCCAGTGTATTCATTCCTGATGAAATGAGGTGTAACTGCCCTGGTCTGCTGCCTGTTCTAGGTCCTCTCTGACCTGCCCTCATTGCCAGAAGCAGAGCAACACCTTCGACCCTTTCCTGTGCATCTCTCTGCCGATCCCGCTGCCTCACACCCGGTATGGAACTGTCTGCCCTGGGGGCTGGCTGCTGCCCGTGCACTTGGTGTGGGTTCATTTGCTGCAGCAGGAAGAGAGGAGTCAGCAAAATCTCTCTGCAAAGTCTGTTTAAAAAGATAGATAGGACCATATGGGGCTTTAATGTTTTGCTTTTGCAGGTAAATGGGAGAATGGAGCTTTTCCCTTGTTTCAGAATGGCCCTCCTCACACCCCTCCCCCCTCCCGACCCCCCTTGACTTCCTGTAGGATTAATTTTTGATTCAGGTAAACAAAATGTTTTGCTTTTGTCTTGATTTACAGAATGCTAAGATGAAACAGGAAGGCAGGCATGAAGCACTTTTTAGCCTGCTTTAGAACAGCCTCACTAATCGCTCCCAAGTTCAGGTAGTGAAGTTTAAAAGCCTCCCTGCAACACATTTTGCTGCTTTGAAAGGCAGCTGTTGGCAATGAAGAGGAGGGGAGGGGGAAAGGGGGGCTGGAAAGAAAGGTTAAAAGTTCAGACTGAAGGCAGAGATGCACAGTGGAAACTCCTCCTTGTCTAGATAAGCTGCTCCTCCGGCTGATGGTTTGGGTGCACAAAACTTGCACAAGTTCAAGAAGCAATGGCAGGGAGTAATGAAAGGATGCATTAGATGTGGCTGTGCCACCTTTGGCTCAGAGGTGCCTGCTCCAGCGGTGAGTGGACGCTGGCTGGGCTTTCTCCATCCCTGGCTTGCCCCACTCTCCTGTGCCCAAGGCAGGGCTGAGTCTTGAGGGGCAACCTGGAGCTGCTGTTCCCTGCAGTGCTCTCCGAGCACTTTGAGGTGCTGCCTCAGGCCGTCCGAAGCTGCACGAGAGGATCCTGGTTAGACAGTTCCAGTTGCCTTGCCACCAAGAGTCTGATTTCTTACTTTGGGGGAGCAAGTGGCACCAGGCTGTGTGGTGAGAGGGGAGCCTTTGGAGGGCAGACACCAGCCTGGCTGCACCTCGGCGTGACTCCAGTGTCAGGTGGATCCAGACTGCTGGGAGGGTGCTGTGGCCGTGGGCAACCTGGCTGCCCCCAGGGTGGGCTGCTGCAGGGTAGTGCCCCACGTGCCCAGCCCCAGCAGCACCCCATGCTCTCCACAGGCCCCTCTACGTGACAGTGGTGTACCAGGGGAAGTGCTCTCACTGCATGCGCATCGGCGTGGCCGTGCCCATCTCGGGCACGGTGGCCAGGCTGCGGGAGGCTGTCTCCTCCGAGACCAAGATACCCACGGAGCAGGTAAGGGGCTGCTCTCCTCACCCATGTGCCCTCCTCTCAGCAGGAGGCAGGCTGGAGGCCTTCATCCCCTGTTGGGTGTGTGAGAAGGGAAGTTGAGTGCCCGTGGTTGAACAGCTGATGCAGGTGGTAGCAATCGGGGTCAGGCTTTTCCCTGCCCCTTGGCTTTTTGAAGCCTGGTGGTGCTGGGATTGCCATCAGTGCTGACCACCCGCCTGACCACACAGTCATTCATGCTTGCTGACCATGAGGGAACACAACAGACACCTGTGGGGAATCCCTCTGCAGGAGCAGCTTCAGGAAAGCTGTTGGACCCCAGCAGACCCTCTCCATGTGCTGCCTTTACCCCAGTGTCTTTCATGGCATCCTTTCACCTCTTCCTCGCTCCTGGCTGAGGCCAGGACGCTTTGAGGAATTGTGGAATCAATAAGGTTGGAAAAGAACTCAACCCAACACCTCATGGCTACTAAACCATGGCTCCAAGTGCCACATCCAGTCCCTTTCTGAGCACCTCCAGGCATGGGGACTCCACCACCTCCCTGGGCAGCACATTCCAATGGCCAACAACTCTCTCTGGGAAGAACTTTCTCCTCACCTCCAGCCTAAACCTCCCCTGGCACAGCTTGAGACTGTGTCCTCTTGTTCTGCTGCTGGTTGCCTGGGAGAAGAGACCAACCTCCACCTGGCTATAACCTCCCTTCATATAGTGGTAGAGAGCAATAATGTCTCCCCTGAGCCTCTTCTTCTCCAGGCTAAGCAACCCCAGCTCCTTCAGCCTCTCCTCACAGGGCTGTGCTCCAGGCCTCTCCCCAGCCTCGCTGCCCTTCTCTGGGCACGTTCAGGAGTCTCAGTGTCCTCCCTTGACGGAAAATTCCTAGCTGAGAGACAGGGCAGCTCATCTGGAGCAGGCAGGGGTGGCTTAAGGGGTTGTGGCTTGCTCCTGCTGCCTGCAGATCGTGCTGACAGAGATGTACTACGATGGGTTCCATCGCTCCTTCTGTGACTCTGATGACCTGGACACCATCCACGAGAGTGACTGCATCTTTGCCTTTGAGACCCCCGAGATCTTCCGGCCCGAGGGCATCCTCAGCCAGAGAGGTGAGGCCCTGGGCTCTGCTTGCTGTGCACCTCAGGTGACCAGGGGGAGGAGGCTGGTTTGAGAAAAAGAACTACCTGAGAATCCAAGCCCCACCCCCAAGCAGCTGGTGTTCTGCTGTATTGATTTCAGCTCTGACTTTGTCCAGACTCATTGCAGCAGGTTTAACGGTGTTGTCAGCTGGGAGCTTGTCAAGCAGCAATACAGCCTCCTTCCTTCCTCTGGCCAGGCTGGCTGAATGTGAAATCTGTTGTCAGCTTTAATTTACAGACCTGCTAGGGACCAGATGAAGCCACTGAAATTGTGTTGTTTAAAATCAGATTGCCAGTGATGAATAAAGAGTCTGGGGAATGAACAAACACCTTCTGTGCAAAGCTCAAACCCCTCAGCTCCTCTGCATCTTCCCCTGGGTGAAAGGCAATAATTGCATCTGGAGTAGATGGAGGATAATCAAAGGCAGATTTTATTATTGGGAGTAACAAGTGGAGTTTCTGTCACTTGAGCTTTTCCTGTGGGCAGACAAAGCTGTGAGTGCTGTGAACTCAGTTAGCTGAGCACTTGCCTGTCACTTCTGTCTGTAAGGAAACAGTCACTGTGAAAAGGAGCTGCTCTGAAGCCTTCCTCCAGGGGATCAAAATGGCCTGGATCCCATTCTGCAGCTGAAGGAGGGTTTCTGGAAGGGGGCACCGGGGCACTGACAGCTTCATGTTTGCTCTCCCCTCATTTCTCAGGAATACATGTGAACAATAACCTGAATAACTTGAAATGTGGCACTGAGCACTCCCGAGCAGCAGCTTACTCTCAAGGAACAGGGAAGTCTGGAAAACTGGAACAGTCCTCCACTAAAGCGGCAGCAAGTGACAAGATCGTGCTGCTGGTGTGTAACAGAGCGTGCACTGGACAGCAGAGCAAAAGGTGACTGGCAGCAGCACAGCCAGAGCTCTCTTCTGGCTGCTTCCTTAATTGGCTTGGCTCTCACTCACTGTGTGGTGGAAGCAGAAGGTGAAGGAGGGACAGCTCCTAGAATGTGCTGATTAAAAACGTTAATGAAGGTAGCAAAACGTCCCTGGTCATGGTGAGCTTCCCTGAGTCCAGTGGTACTGGAGAGTAGGGAGTGCAGACCAGGCTCTGCCTAGAGCTGTCTGGTTTGGGGAAGCAGGAGTCTGGCCAGATCCTGTAAAGGGTGGAATTTTCAACTGGAGTGCAAACAGGGGCAGGGGGAGGTGTGGAATGGCAGTGGCAGAAGAATGGCCATGGCAAAGGTATTTGTGCTTACTGCAGACCGAGAGCGAGCTCAGCCATGAAGCTTGTGCCACAAAGTTACCCCAGCCGCACTGCGAACCTCTGCAGCCTGGAGCAGGCTGCTGGAGCACAGAGCAGGGCACTCTGCAAGCACAAGCAGAGCAGCTTCTCTCAAAGCTGAGCGGCTCTGGAGACAAGTTTTCACCTGCCTGATGGCTGGGCAGTTCCACCCAGAGTGGGCCAAGTGAGGAGGAGAGGGGCAGACTCGGAGTTTGGGGGTCTGACTGCTGAACAATCTCTCACTGCTGCTCCTTCCTGTAGGTTTGGCCTGCCTTTTGTGTTGCATCTGGAAAGAACAATTGCTTGGGATATCCTGCAGAAGGAGATTCTGGAGAAGATGCAGTATTTCCTGCGGCCTGCAGCCTGCCTGCAGGTGAGCCCAAGGGTTGCTCTCTTCTGAGACTCCCAGCTCTGGGACATGACCTCAAGGGGAGGCCAGTTGCTTGGAGTGCTGCACACCCTGTCCTGAGGGCTGCCCAGCCTCTCTTTGTACAATAATGTGCCAGTTTGGTGTGCCACCTCTTTATCTGTTTGCTGGAAGGTGCAGGTAAGGTCAGACTGAGGGGATAAAGAGATTGCATGCTTCACTTCCTTGCCCCTGGGGAGCACTTGAGGATTAGTGCTGCTGTCTGCACTGGAAATCCACTGCTTGGTGGTGTTTGCCTGAAAGAAAAGCTGAAAGCTTGCTTAGTGACTGCATGCTCCTGCTGAGAGTCCCCTCCTGGAGCAGAGAGGTGACAAGGGGAGTTCTCTCTGGTCACCATTGTTTGGTTACAAAGCCCCAGCGGCTGTACCTCACCCTCTGCTCCACTTGCTGTGGGCATATCTGATACCTCACACATTTGCTTTCTCCTGTACCAGTGTTTAGGATGAAGTGTGTGCCAGCCAGTGCTGAGAGCAGCTTTGCCCCTGGCTGAGGGGCACTGAGGTGTCTTCTCCTTGTTGCAGGTTTGCCCATTCAGCCTGCGAGTGGTCAGCGTGGTGGGCATCACCTACTTGCTACCTCAGGAGGAGAGGCCTCTCTGCCACCCAACAGTGGAAAGGTGAGTTGGTCCCTGCTGCCTGGAGTGGCAGAGCTTTGCCAGCTAGGAGCTCGCTGTGCAGCCTTGCAGGGAAGGGACAGTCTTGGTGGGGATGTGTGAAGGAGTGTCCGCAGGAAGCTGTGTGAGGATTGCTCAGCTGTGTGGCAGCCCATCTGGAGTCTGTCTCCCCAGGAATGGAGAACTGAGTGAAACTGTTACTCCCCTAGTTTTAATTTTCTTTTTTTAATGACTGTTTTTCATTAGAAAGGGTCAGTGTGGGCTGCCAGCTGTGGGCTGCTCTTTGCTGTATCAATTCCTTTTACCCCTCTGCAGACTTGGGCTGTGTGGGAATGGTGAAAGGATGAAGGGCTGATGGAGAGAAGTTACCTGCATGTAACAGAGAAGGTTGGTTGCAGAGTGAAAGGTGATGTAACTTCTGTCTGCTCCTCTCTGCAGGGCACTGAAGTCATGTGGCCAGGGGGGAACTGCTCATGTGAAATTAGTGGTGGAATGGGACAAAGAGACTAAAGATTAGTAAGTATGGAGAAGAAAACCTTCAAGTGTGTTCAACTCCAGAATGATGCTTGGGTGAATTGTGCACCCTGCAGCAAACATGAGACCCTTCAAACTCTGCTCTGTGCTCTGGCCCTGGTCTGCAGGGATGAACTGGAGCTGGGAGCCCTGGACTTCCTACCAGTTGGAATCCTTTTCTCTGGAGCTGGGATTTAACACTATGGAGTAGGCATCTTGCCCGAGGCTCCCTCCCCACAAATCATACTGGTCTGAGAATGTTTGTGGGCAGTGAGTAGCTCTTTCCATCTGAGAAAAACTGGAGCAGGTGCACACTGAAGCTGTGTACCCCTGTGCTCAGCTGTCTGTGTCCAGCCCTGGGGCCTCCAGCATGAGAGATGTGGACCTGCTCCAGCAGGTCCAGAGGAGGCACCAAGATGATCAGAGGCTGGAGCACCCAGCTGTGGGGATAGGCTGAAAGAAATGGGGCTGAGAAGGCTCCAGGAAGACCTTGGAGCTGCATTTCAATATCTGAAGGGGACCTAGAGGAAGGCTGGAGAGGGGCTGTTTAGAATTGCCTGTGGTGATAGGAGCAGGGCAGATTTAGGTTGGACATCAGGAGGAAGTTCTGCACAATGAGAGTGGTGAGACACTGGAACAGGCTGCCCAGGGATGTGGTTGAGGCCCCATTCTTGGAGACATTCAAGATCAGAGTTGGCTGCTGGGCAGGGGGTTGCTGTCCTGGTAAGTGTCTTGTCTTTGGTGCAGCTTGTTTGTGAACACAGAGGAGGAGTACATCCCCGACTCCGAGAGCGTCCGCCAGCAGAGAGAGCTTCACCACCAGCCTCAGACCTGCACTTTATCCCAGTGTTTCCAACTGTACACCAAAGAGGAGCAGGTAGGGGCAAGGCTGGGCTCAAGGCCTGGCTGGGTCACAAGCTGCATGAGTTCCTGTCCTCAGCAGAGCAGCTGGGCTCTGCCAACCAGTGGTGGCAGATGGGTGCAGGGGTCAGTGTTTGCCCTGGGCCTGGCCCGGTGGAAGCAGTGGTGCAGTGGAGGCTGCCTTGGACTTGGAAAGCTAACACCCGCTTGTGCCTGTTCCCTGTAGCTTGCACCAGATGATGCGTGGCGATGCCCACACTGCAAGCAGCTGCAGCAGGGTAGCATCACACTGAGCCTCTGGACCTTGCCTGATGTTCTCATCATACATCTCAAAAGGTTTAGACAGGTAAGACTGGCTGCAGTGCTGCTGGGGACTGCTGCTCAGCCAGGCAGTGGCCTGACTAGGCCACCTCTTCAGCCCCACCCGTTCTGCAGTTCCTCTCCTGGTCCTTCCCCAAGCACAGCAGCCTGGCTGCCACTGCAGCTCAGGTTGTCCTCTGCTTACACAGGAAGGAGACAGAAGGATGAAGCTTCAGAACATGGTTAAATTCCCCCTGAGTGGCTTGGACATGACTCCTCACGTTGTTAAGCGCAGCCAGAGCAGCTGGAGCCTGCCATCTCACTGGTCACCCTGGAGGAGACCTTATGGTCTTGGAAGGGATCCTGAAGACTACATCTATGACCTGTATGCTGTCTGCAATCATCATGGCACCATGCAAGGGGGACACTATACAGGCAAGTACCCTGCAGCATTCCTTTCAGAAAGGAAATGGTTGGGTTTCCTCTATCAGTGTCCAAAACTGCTTGATCTTGCTTGACCAAGGGGCCTGGCCCAGCAAACCAAGGCTGGCTGTGTAATGCCAGAAGGGTAATTCTTGTGACTGTGAGGAATGGAACAGTTCCTGTTGACCTCAGATGTCTTACTGCATATTTCTTTCTCTATTTTTGTTTTCCTTCAGAAGAATGTCAGTGGCCTTTCATGTTTCTGGCCACTCAAGGCAGAACTTCTGTAGTTGTAAGAGGCTGTTACTTTAACCTGTGTGCACAGCCAGTTCATGAAGTTGTCTTTGCTTGTTCCAGTAGCTCCCAGAGCAGCCAGAGATAGACAAATTGATTTGGTTGTAAGATCTGTGTGGCTTCATACAGCAGCCCAGAAAATGTCTGTCTGGTTTTTTCCCTCTGACATGCTGTGTGCTCCTGACTGGGCTCAGTCAGAAGGAGATTCACTGATGGAGGCAGACTGCCACCCAGTAACAGAACATGAAGTGACTGGAACCACCCCAAAGGATGGGATTCTGTTCTGGGCAGTGGTGCTGGGACAGAGAAAATATGAGCTGTTGATTGTATCCTGGTGACCTCAGGCCTCAGTCTTGCCAGTCAGGCTTGGAAGAGTGTGTGTTGTGTGAATAAATGCTCCTGAGTTCATCAGCAGATAAGGTCACATTAAGTTCTCCTGCAGCAAACCCAGAGGAGTGAGGAAGGTCTAACAGCACTGTGCTTCCTCTCAGCATATTGCAAGAACTCAGTTGATGGCCAGTGGTACTGCTTTGATGACAGTGAAGTTCAGCAGCTGTCTGAAAATGAAGTCTGCAAGCAGACAGCTTACATCCTCTTCTACCAGAGACGCACAGCCATCCCCTCGTGGTCAGCCAACAGCTCTGTGGCAGGTAAGCCCCACTGGCACCAGCAGCGGTGGTCCTTTGTCTTCCATGGGTACTTTGTGCTTCTGCCCCGCTCTGCTTAAGCCCCCACTTTCTGTCTCAGCACCCTGAGGCGTGTCCCAGCCTGCTGCTGTGCACCAGGGGCTGTGAGAAGCTCCCACCTAACTCTGCTAAGGCTACTTGTGGCCAAGAGGGGGAACACCCCTCCCACCCCTTGGGCAGTGCTGCTCAGAGCTGCCCTTGTCCGGGCCACGACATCAAAATCACGGTTGGCCCCTTCCCTCCAGCAACCTAGTGTCAGCTGAACCCAGGGTGAGCTGGGGCAGGCACAGGTGTGTGGTGACTGGGTCTGGGTGGCCATCCAAGGTGTGGGTGTTCTGCTGCTGATGTGTGTGCCTGGCTCCTTGCAGGCTCCACCAGCTCCTCGCTGTGTGAGCACTGGGTCAGCCGCCTGCCCGGCAGCAAGCAGCCCAGCATCGCTTCGGCGGCCTCGTCGCGGCGCACGTCCCTGGCTTCGCTCTCCGAGTCGGTGGAGCTGGCTGGGGAAAGGAGTGAAGATGATGGTGTGTATCCCTGGGGGGACACTGGGCCATAACCTTCCTGCTGCAGGATCCCTGCTAAGGTAGTTACAAGGGTCAGTGACTCCCACAGGTGGTGGAGGCAGGCACTGTGTCGGGAGGAGCAGATGGGGCCTGGCACAGGTGAGCTTCTCTCTGGTATTGAAAGGATGGAGATGAGCAGGGCAGGAGCCTTGCAAAGAAAACCAAATCTCAAAAGGGTCAGAGCCTTGTCCAGCCTCTCCTTGAAGACCTCCAGGGATGGGGCATCAGCTACCCTCCTGGGTAATGTGCTGCAGTGTTCTGCCACTCTTCAGGGCAGAACTTGTTCCTAACACCCAAGATAAATCTGCTTTTATTTCAAACCATTGCCCCTCCTGCTGTCACTGCAGGCCTTTGCAAACAGTCCCTCTGCAGCCTTCTTGTAGCCCCCTTCAAGTACTGGAAGGCCACTATAAGGTCTGCCTGGAGCCCTCTCTTCTCCAGGCTGAACAACCCCAGCTCCCTCAGCCTGTCAGCCTCTCAGTCAAGAACTTCTTGTGCCCGTGGTTTTTTTTTCTCTTGATTTTTCCCAGCAGCACCTTTGCAGAGGCACTGATTGTCCAGATGAGGAGATAGCTCTTTGTGTGTGCAAAGAGCTGCTGGGCCACTGGCTTTGCCTGGTTCCTTTCCCTGGTCCCTTGTGAAACCATGGAGCTTCCTGGTCAGTCTGCAGCAGTTATGACAAGTCAGATCTAGCCATGGGAGCCAGGCTTCTGGAATTCAATAGAGCTGGGAGGTGCTGCTCATCTAAAGAGGCAGGAGCCCTGCTTTGCCTGTTACACAATGGTGTGAGAAATACTCTTAACATTGAAAACTCTTTTTCTGGGAGTTGATGAACTCATTGCTAGTGTCAGGGACTTCCAAGCTGCTGCTCAGGGATGAGAGGGAAATCTGGATTTTCAGTTACAGACCTCAGAGAGAGATATTATAGACCTGCAAGAAAGATATTGAGGTGCTGGTATGAGTCCAGAGAGAGGCAGCAAAGCTGTTAAAGGGTCTGGAGAACAGGTCTGGTGAGGAGTAGCTGAGGAACCTGGGGTTCACCCTTCTTTCAGGTAGTTGTAGAGAGCAACAAGTGAGGTGGGGGACAGTCTGTTCTCCCTAGTAACAAATAACAGGATGAGAGGAAATAGTCTCAAGGTGCATCAGGGGAGATTTAGGTTGGACATTAGAAGAAAGTTCTTCACCAAAAGGGTTCTGGAAGACTGGAACAGGCTGCCCAGGGAGGTGGTTGAATCCCTATCCCTGGAGGTGTTTCGAGGAGGCAGAGATGTGGTACTGAGAGACGTGGTTTAGCCTTGCTAGAGTTATGGAATGGTTGGACTGGACGACTGGAAAGGTCTTTTCCAACCCAAATGACCATGATCCTGTGAGTTACATCTGGGTGACCACTGGCTGTTGAATTCTCTGTTCAGCTTTCACACAGGAGCTGTGCCTGCAGCAGGGGTGGAGATGGGTGAGCACGTGGTACCCGGGAGGGCTGTCAGGCTCTGCTGGGGAAGCAGTGCCCGGGGTGGGGCGGCCCAAAGGCAGCCTTGGCTTTCATCCTGAGGCTGTCACTTTCTCTGCAGGAGGCTTCTCAACTCGGCCCTTTGTCAGAAGCGTCCAGCGCCAGAGCTTGTCCTCCAGATCCTCTGTCACCAGCCCGCTGGCCGTCAGCGAGAACGGCGTCCGGCCCTCCTGGTCCCTCTCCGCGAAGCTGCAGCTGCGCTCCAACTCCCCATCGCGCTTCTCTGGAGACTCCCCCGTCCACACCTCTGCCTCCACCCTGGAGAAGATCGGGGAGGCTGCGGATGACAAAGTCTCCATCTCCTGCTTTGGCAGCCTGAGGAACCTCTCCAGCAGCTACTTGGAGCCCTGCGAGGGCGGCCGGCGAGAGCAGAGGACGGCTCGCAGAGCTCCTCTGGCTGTCATGGAAGGGGCGTTCAGGGAGGAGTCTGTGGTGAGGACATCTAGCTCAGACCTCTCGGATGGCTGCAGCAAAAGCTCTGCGCAGCCAGACAGGAGTCACCCTGCTCTGGACCCTTTTGACAACAACAATCAGATCGCCTTTGTTGATCAGAGTGACTCTGTTGATAGCTCTCCAGTCAAAGAGGTGAAAGGCCCCAGTGGGGCAGGGCTGGCTGCAGAGAAGGCAGATAGCACCCCTAGGAAGGGTCACAGTTCCAAGGGGGTTTCTGAGCCAGACAAAAGCTTAAGGAAGGGAAGGACAGTCTTACCCAGCCAAGAGACCAGAGGGTCTCGCTCCTCTCCTCCACTAAAGACTTCCCAGAAAGTTTCCCGCTCTAGAAGCAAGACGGACTCGTCTAGGGCCAGTGGGAGACACGGGTCACCTGCTCCTGCTCAGGCTAGGAGGGACCATGGCACGAAGCCCCTGGAGGTGGCTGCCCCATCGGTTCAGCAGAAGCAAAAGTCAAGTTCTTCTCCATCTTCCACAGCTGCCAAGAAAACCCCATCAGGCTCATTGACTAAAGGCTCTTCTGCTGGGAGGAGCCGGACTTCGGAGCGAAGCCTCAGCAGGGAGGGCTCCAAGGTAAGCCTGGGGTCGGATAAAACGAGCGTGACCAGCAGCTCCAGAACGAGCTCCCCACGGATCAGCCACTCCAGGAGCGACAGCAGGGCGGTGGACGGCAGGCACGTGCGGAGCTCCTCCATGGCCAGCCTGCGGTCCCCCAGCGCTGCTCCGCGCTCGGGGCTGAAGAGGGACAGCAAGTCAGAGGAGAAGGGCTTGTCCTTCTTTAAGTCAGCCTTGAGGCAGAAGGAGACCCGCAGGTCAGCAGACCTGGGGAAGACAACCATGCTCACCAAAAAGTCAGGCGGTGGCGGTTCCAAAGCGGGCAGCAAAGCCACGCTGGAAGACAAAGCGGAGAAAGGCAGCGTGCAGGCAGCCCCTCAGAGCAACGCCAACGTCGCCACGAAAGCCAAACCAGCCCCCAAAGAGGCCACCCCCAGCAAACACTCTCTGCTCGCCAGTCGCAAGTCCAAGTCTTCCCAGCTAGATCCCGGAGTCCAGTCTCCTCCTGCCGGCGGCAAACAGTCTGCTGAGAAGCCGCTGAAGAAGTTCCCTTCCAGCATGCAGGTGTCTGTACGGCCTTCTCTGGAACCTCAGTGAAACGCTGCAGCCCAGGTGTCTCTTCTGCTGAGCAGCCGATGTCCTCTGAGCTCTTGTGTGTGTGTTCCGTGCCTAGCGCCTGCCGCGAGGAGAGCTCGGCTGCGAGCCGTCAAAGCGCCTTTGCTGCCTGCAACCCCGGCGGCCGCGGGCAGCCCGGCTGGAGGTGTGGCTGCAGCTGCCCCACAGCTCCTCTCCGCAGCAAATGCGACGGCTGCCCTCGGAGCCAAGCTTGGAAACCCGAGCCCCGGCGCTCCTGAGGCCGGTGTGCTTTGTGGAGCCGGGAAACCCGTGTTCCCCTGGTCTTGTGCTGGGCGGGCCCTGTCCACGCTGCTGTATGGCCTGGTTCTGAGCGGTGGAACCTGGAGAGACTGCTGCTTCTTTATGCTCCCTCTCAAGGCCCTCTCCCTGCTCCCCTCCATCCTTCAGCTTTCTAAAGGGCAATATTTCAACACTAATGTTGTTTCTCAGGTATATACTTAGCCGGTATAGGAGGGACTAGCATTAGTGGATGGACAGAAAGGTACCTGTGTGTCTGTGTGTCCTTGTGTCTGTGTCATGGAGCTCATCTTGCATTCCCACAGCAGAAAGAGGGTTTCTTTTTCCCATGAAGTGTAACCTGCATTTTTTGTTGCAATGTCTACAAAGCGTTTTGCTCTGTCCATACCTAAGGCAACCTCCACCCTGTCCTCTCAGCTTGCTTTCTCTCTCTGCATCGCAAGACTAAGTGACAGAAGTCACGCAGCAGCAGCTGGGTGCCAGCTCCTCCTTATGCTAGGCAGGAGCTGGTGGCAGTGCTGCAGGAGAGCTGTCTTCATGCACCCAAATGCAGCCATGCTGTTAGGACCCTCTTCAAGCTCCTGAGCAGAAGCATTTCCTAACGTGCCCAGATGCTTCACCCAGTGGTGTGAGTGCAGCATCAGTTCCTTGTAGGAGCAGCCTTGAGATGAGCCAAGCGTCATCTTCTCTGCCTTCTATGAGCATGCTTTGAGCAGGCCTCTTGGTGTGGGTTGGAGGGGCTGTAGCAAACCCCTGGGGAGCAGTTTCACCTTCTCCAGAGCTCTGTGACTTCCCCTGCACTTGTCACCTTTCCCAGGAGGCCTGGCTGCCGTGCGAGCCCATCCCTGCTCCTTTGGATGAGTCTCTATCAGGGTTCAAACACTACATCTGGTGATGTCTTTGTTTACATGCCCTCTTACAGGGGAGTTCCTCAAGTCCTCTGAGTGCTCTCAAAAGGTGGATTCCTCAAGTCCTTTTATATAAACGTGGTGTAAGTTCTTGTTAGTTTGGTCAATGTGCTGCACTTCCTTGCTGTACAGCAGCAGTCTGTCCTGGAGGCTGTGGCAGGCAGCAGCTGGGCAGTGTGCTGGGCACGCTTCTCTTCTGAGCAAGATCTTTGCCTGTTATAGCCTTGTGTGGCAAAGCTTCTCCAGGCTTGGCTTGTGGACAGATGTTTGTACATCTTCTGTCAACGTAACAAACAGCCCTCAAACATGTAGTGACTCCCAGCTGCTCTGCTCCACCTCCTGTCTGGAGCTGATGTGCTGGTGCCCTGGAGGAAGCCTTGTCCCCCAGCTCTGCTGGGCACGTCCCTGCTCTGTGATTGGTTTCCATAGCTCAGCTCCAAAGCGACAGGCTCTGGAGAGAGGTGTTCTGGGGGGTAGCTGACACCTGGGAGGAAAGGCAGCAGGTGTGTGGAGCTGAGCTGGGGGTGCCCCAGAGCTCTAGGCAGCGGCATGGTGGTGAGCCCACCTCTACTCTGACCCTGGCTCTGTCCTGGTGATGCTCTGCAGTGCTTCCCTTTGTGCAGCACAGAAACAATGCCAGTGGCCTGCATGTTCCACCAACATGCTGGACTCTGTGCCCTGGACTCTGTTTTGAGACCCAAATGTGACCATCTTGGTGTGTTTCTTCTCCTGGGGGGCGTTTCAGCCTCGTTTGCTGCATCAAGGAGCAAAGATTGCACTGCTGGCTTCTTAAATGTACAACTGGGATTACTCCTGGATTATTGTTTGTAATATCCAGCAGAGCAGATGAGACTTGCTTTACATGGCAGCACTTCAATTCCTCCCCAGAATGTTGCTGTTGAAGTATTTGTTTAAGGCTTTATCTGTATTAAGGTCTTGCACTGTGTTGGCTCTTCTCTTGTAACAGCTCTCCCAGCAAGAATGTAATTCTGGTGGCTGTGCTGGCTTGGTTTGGTGTCCTTTCATAGACAGGACCTACTTTGCTGTGCATTTTACCATGGGATGTTTGTGAAAGGTTATTTTTATCAAATGACATTTGCTTTTCATGCCATCATTCACTGGAGAAGTTTAAAGTGGAAGCTGGAGTGTGGGGTTTGAGGTGGTTCTGTTCCTGTATTGCATGCCTGGAGTGAAGCTGTGGCTGGATGGGGCTGTTCAGGTGAACACCAGTTCAGTGAGTTTGGTAGGATGAGAGGAGATGGCCTCAGGTTGTGCCAGGGGAGGTTTTGGTTGGCCATGAGGAATAATTTCTTCCCTAGAAGGGTTGTCAAGGCCTGGCCCAGCCTGCCCAGGGCAGTGATGGAGTCCCCATCTTGGGGTGTCCTGAAGCAAAATGTTTTGGCTTTGCGTTGGACACATGGCATAGAGCAGGAGCTGCAGACCCTCTGTGGAGTCCTTGACAGCCAGTTTGGAAAGCAGCTGTTTGCTGCCCCTCTGCTTCTCTGCCTCATGGTGCCACACATCTCCAGGAGGCTGGGAACCTCCCCACACAGGAGGGGGCTGCAGGGTTGGGCCCGGGCCGCAGTGATGTTTGTGGGGTGAAGCCCCTGGCTCCCTCAGTTGTGTCCAGTGAGTCTTTGCAAACGGAATGTAGGTCCCTGCAGCCCCAGGGGGTGAGCAGGGGCAGAGCACCACCACTCCTGGCTTTAAGGCAGGATTGGTTCTTAACCCTTTCCTGCACACAAACTCCTGTCTGTGCCTGTTGCATTGTCTGAGTGTAAGAGTGTGGCTCCAGAGAGGACCTTCCAAGTCTTGCTGCCACCACCACTATGGCTTTGGATACTGATCCCTAGAGCTGTTGAAGGCTTTCCTCTGAAGCAGCCACTTGTACATGGTCACCTCTCTTCTTAAAACTCTCCTTTGGCTTCAGAAGCTCTTGTGCCTGGGCAGTAGGTGGGCTCTGCCCTCTTCTGAGGGTTGCCACTGGCCAGGGATCTCCACCTGCCCCTGAGTGGTGGCATGTGGGGTCTGGAGGTCTCATGGTTGGGTGTTGCAGTGGGACTCCAGGTCTGCTTTGACAGTCACAGACAGCTGTGGCATGTGTGGAAGAACCTGTGGTGTGGCTGTCCCAGCTCAGGGTGGTGGAACCTGGGGCCCCAGTGCCGATCACCTGGCACCAAAGGTTTAGAGCAGCCCCACACTGGTGAGAAATGCCTTGAAAGGGGAGGGCCTGTGCTCAGAGCTCCAAGGGAGAGTGGGCTTCAAGGCTTGGAAGGTTTTGTGATGTTTCCAACCACCTGTGGGTTGCACTCACCTGCACTGGCCTCGTGTTTCCTCCCCACATCTCTGGTCTGACCTCTTCCTGCTCCTGGGCTCGGCCCTGGGGGTGCAGGAGAGCAGCACCCTCAGCCTAGTGCTGAATTCCTGCTGGAGTCACCTAAAGAAACGATTTTTACCCTTTTGGGGCTGCGACTTTGGGAGAGTTGTTTAGCAGAGTCCGAGTTCCAAGCACATTTTTCACCGACTCGTGTTCGGGAGGCACCTCGGATTTGTATTAATCACCTCTGGTAGACAATTGGGTGCCTGCAGTCCTGTAACTTGTTAAGTGTCTCTCACTCTGGGTGTGTAAATTGTTAACCCTTTGGAACTTATCAAATATGGCTAAAAAATATTAAAAAGGAAAAAAAAAAAAACAAAACACAAAACAATAAGAAGCTTAGGGTAGAAAATTAGCAGCTTGATTACAGCACACTTTAACTGCGCTGTCAGTGCCCTCGTCCCTCGTAGCTGCAGGGTTGTTTGCTTTCCAGAGCTGAAGCTCGAGCATGAGCAGAGCCCCCGTCGGGGTGCCGGGGCAGTGTTGCATGGCAGACCCCCCCCCCGCTGTCCCCGCTGCATGCCCTCACTAACTATGCAAAGCCCCTGATGAGCTCCCCCCGCGCCCGTGGGCGGCGCTGCTCCCAGCCTGAGCCCTGCGTCCCGGCGCGGCCAGGAGCATGTCCCTGGGGCCCTGCTGCTTCCTTTGCACATCTGGAGTCTTTCCTTTGCAGCACTCGCGTTACTGACAAGGCTGGAGTGTAGCTCAACACAAAGGGATCCGAAGGTTGGCATGAGAACAAACTGGGTTTCTGTTTCCTATTGGTTTTTTCCTTTTCTTTAAGAGGCAAGCCCTGGGCAGGGTCTGTCTGCAGCTGCCCTCTCCCCTGTGAGTGTGGTGGCACTCTGTGCTGTGGCTGCCCCTAGCTGTGTGAGCACCCCCAACACGAGCTCGTGTTCAGCCTCTGTGCCAAGGGAGTGGCTCCCGGTCGTTGGGGTGCTGTGCCCATACTGCTAATGGGGTCCTGCCAGCCTGGGGACTGCCATGCCAGGCTGTGGTTGCCTGTAGGGGTGGCTGTGCTTCCTGGTCATGCTCTGAACCCCAGCTGTGCTGGCATTTGAGTCGTGGTCTTGTTCATGCACAGGCCCCCCCAGGGTTGCTGTAAGTGTGGTGTGGCCAGATCCTAGCCTGTGGGGCACACTGGGCAGAGTGGGCAGCTGCCTGCTTCAGAGCAGCACAAAGTGTTGGTCCCAGGGTCTCTCCTGGCCTCTGTGCCCTGTGGGATGCCACCTCACAGCAATGCTGTGGGTATTGGGCAGGTCCTCAGCCCTGCTCCTCCAGCGGGCTCTGCCCTGCCCCCCTCGCTCAGCCAGCACAGAGAGGGTTGGGAAGCGGTCGGAGAGGGCTTGGAAACAACATTCCAGATGATTTTACTTTTGGGGTTGTGTGGGGTTTTTGTTGTTGTTGTTTCTTTTATTTTGTCTCTTTGTCATTTGCCTCCTAATCCCAAACAATTTGGCAGTATCTGATGTTAACCTGTGGAGGGAACTGAAATTTAGTTTTAATCTGTGGTGAGAGGTGCCCCTGTACTCTGCACTGGTTAGGCCACACCTTGAGTCCTGTGTCCAGTTCTGGGCCCCTCAGTTTAAGAAGGACATTGAGACTCTTGAACATGTCCAGAGAAGGGCAATGAGGCTGGGGAGAGGCCTCGAGCACAAGCCCTACAAGGAGAGGCTGAGGGAGCTGGGGTTGCTTACCCTGGAGAAGAGGAGGCTCAGGGGAGACCTTATTGCTGTCTACAACTACCTGAAGGGAGGTTGTAGCCAGGAGGGGGTTGGTCTCTTCTCTCAAGCAACCAGCACCAGAACAAGAGGACACAGTCTCAAGCTGCACCAGGGGACGTTTAGGCTGGAGGTGAGGAGAAAGTTCTTCCCAGAGAGAGTTGTTGGCCATTGGAATGTGCTGCCCAGGGAGGTGGTGGAGTCACCATCCCTGGAGGTGTTCAAGAGGGGATTGGATGTGGCACTTGGTGCTGTGGTTTAGTCATGGGGTCTGTGGTGAGAGGTTGGACTTGATGATCTTTGAGGTCTCTTCCAGCCTTGGTGGTTCTGTGAAAGGGGCCACACGGGGGTTTCGTACCCCGAGCACCGTGCAGCAGCCACTGTTGGGAGCGGCTGCAGGCCTGTAGGATGCCTGTTAGGTCTGAGGGGTTAAGGGACTCTTCTGTTGTGGTTTGTGTTTTTTTCCAAGGTGACAGCACTTGATTTCTCTGCAAACAGTGGGGTTGGCTTTGGGGTTTTTTGTTTCTTTTTTTTTTCAAGACACAGATTAAAACTAAGTGCAGACACCAAGTCCCCTTCACTCTAGGCCCTGCAGCACAAAGGCATCACGAGAAGGTCGGTGCCAGGTCCGTGTGGCGTCTGTGCAGTGCAATAAGAAACCCTTTTTAGGTGCTACATTGCCTTGGGTGGGGTGACACAAGGGAATACAGGCTACAAGCGGCTTAGGTGATCTTCTTGTGACCTGCCAAGCCCCAATTTGTACAGATATTGCTCACCAACTGTGCCTCACCATTGGTTAAAATTGAATTTTAAGTCCTGTTGCAAAGCGCAGTTCCTCCCCTGGGCACGCTCGCGCGGCTTGGCGCCGGAGCAGCCGCAGCTGGGACAACTGCACGGTCACACCACTGCACCCCATCCTGGGACGTGGGGCTGGCCCACACCTTTGATAAGTCTCTTCTGTCTTTTAATGTTTTTTGAGCTGTACAGAGATCTGGAAAGCAGGCTGTGTCTGTACTCGGGGGGTTGAGCGTTGTACCATAAACTTTAAATTATTTGAGGACAAGTGCATGAGACTGTGTCAATGCCTTTTGTTATTTATTTGTATGTTTTATTATTCAAGGTGTATGCACTTTTAATATGCAGAATTTCTATTTTTTATGTTTTAAACGAACAAACAAACAAAATGATCCATTTTCTTTCAGAAAGAAGAGTTTGACTATGAGGAATTGGAATTAAAGTGCAAAAAGGGGAATATGTAATAAAATACAATAAATTTATTACTAGGCAGCCAGCCTCAGTGAGAGTTTTGGGGTTTTTTTTCCCTAGCTCTGCACCATCACCTGGCAAAGGGGGTAGGGGCTGCACACACATATATACCCCCTCCCCCCTCCTCTGGGCTTGCTGTGTCCCTGCTCTTGCAGGTCATGGTCCCCTGTGCCAGGGGGTTGGGCTGGGTGCTTCCCCTGTGCCAGGCACTCCTGGGGCTCAGCAGGGCTCCCTTTTCTTTTCCTCGGGTTTGTATCAGCCTCAAGACATGAAATGCAGAACCACAGCTCAGCTTCGTGGGCCAGGGTCGGGGGGGCTCTGGGGCCGTGTTCACTGTGTCCCGTGACAAGCACAGGGATGGGAGGGGAGGCAAGGGCTTGGTAACCTCTGCATCCTGAACAGGGCTTCTCTCTGCTCCTCTGTTCCATGAAAACCTTAGAGGCCTTTGAGCATGGGCCTGTGTGCTGGGGAGGGGGGGCACATGGGCTCCTACCTCACCCCCGTCTTGTCCCCAGTGCCTCTGTCTCCATCGACCAGCAGCCCAGGGCCGGCCGGTGCTGGGCCGAGGTCCCTGCTGCTAGCCAGTCCCGAGGAGCGGCATGCAGCACCTGGACAGAGCCTTTGTGCTGTTGAGTTCGGTCTGCGAGCCCCCCTGGGCTGTGATCTGGCTCCTTTGTGGGGGGTGTGCCTCGGCCAGGCAGAGATGGGGGTCTCCCCTACCCACCCAGTCATGCCTCGTATCTGTGCTCAGCCTCCCTCTTCTGCCCCTCAGTCCCTGGGGAAAGCTCCGGCTCTGCTGGAAGCCTGCAGCTGCCCCAGCTCGTTTCTGCCCGTGGTTTTCTGATCACGGCTTCCTGTGTCCACTAGGTGCAAGAGGCTGCGGTGGGCTTGTCCCCGTGTCCCCTCTGGGGTGGGGCTGCTGCTGGCTGTGCCGCAGCCCACTCCCCGTCCCCTGGCCGCGGCAGCGATGCGGCACACGGCTCCCCTGCCCGGCGTTTGGTTCAATATTGGCCTTTTTTAATGGCTCTGCATTGAACTGAGGCTGAAGCTGTGCGAGGAGATAGTCGCAGAGTGTTTAATTGTGAGCTCCTCAGCTCGCTCCTAATTAAATACTGTTTTTCATTTAGCAGGGAGCGCAGCGCCGGCTCTGGGCCGTGGAGGAGAATACAGATGGGGCTGCGCCTGCCGCGGCTGGCCCGGACCGCAGCAGAGAGAGGAGGAGGATGGAGAGAGGCGAGGGGAAGAGGGCAGAGGAGGAGGATGGAGAGAGGCGAGGGGAAGAGGGCAGAGGAGGAGGATGGAGAGAGGCGAGGGGAAGAGGGCAGAGGAGGAGGATGGAGAGAGGCGAGGGGAAGAGGGCAGAGGAGGAGGATGGAGAGAGGCGAGGGGAAGAGGGCAGAGGAGGAGGATGGAGAGAGGCGAGGGGAAGAGGGCAGAGGAGGAGGATGGAGAGAGGCCATGCTGTTGGTCCTGGCTGCTGAAGGGTCTGCATGTGTGTCTGTGCCTCCCGTAGCAGACATCCTCGGCTGTGAGCTGCTGCAGGTACAGCTGGGCAGCCACCCCCCGGCTGCTGGGCTCTAGTCTGGAGGTCACACAGGGCCTGAAGTACTTCAGCAGCCCAGTGTCACAGCTGCAGAACGGGAGAGAGAAGTGGGAGATGCTGTGGTTGGAGCTGCCCAGGGGCATTTCCATGGAGCCTCTTGTTTTCCTGCTTGAGTGAGCCATCAGATCCTGTAGCAGGGGCTGCTGCTCCTGCTCTGCAAACTTGCTTTCAGATGCCAGTTTTGATTCTCAAGGCTTTTTTCTTTCCCTTCTCCTCCTCCTTCCTGCATGCACTCCTTTGTCTTCCCGCTGGTTGAGATGCAGCACCACATCTGTGCCCAAGTACACAAGAGGAGGAGTGGGCTGGGGGCTTTGGTGTGGGGCTGCTGGGGCTGTACTAGCCTGGCCCAGCTGGTGCAGAGCTGAGAGCAGGGCTAGGGCAAGGCAGCTTGGGGCCCCTTGTGCTGTCTGGGCTCTTGGCACTGGGGTTCTCCTGTGGGGCTGCAGAGGGGCACACGTGGAGTCACTGCAGAGTCGTGGCTGCTGCTGCTCTTTGAGTGTCACCTTCTGCTCCATCACCCCTACAGCAAATGGTGAGCTCTGCAGGGCATGGGGTGGCATGGTCAGACCCATCCACTGCGTGTGCTGGGTGTTGATCTGCTCCAGGAGCCAGCAAGGGCAGGGATAGGTGGGGAAAAGGTGGAGACTCTTTTGGAGTTTATTCTGGCTTTATTCTAGGGTGAAGAGCAGCCTCAGTCCAGCTTCCTCTGACTTCTTGTGTCCTGTAGCATGAACCCTGTCCCCTCTCCAGCCCTGGGGACAGCAGCAGCTGCACCACGGAGCGGGGGTGGTCTCCAGCTCTGGCTGGAACAGGCAAGGACAGCTTTGCCTGGGACACTGGCTGGAGAGTCACAGTCCCTCCAAACAATGCAGTAGGACTGTGCCACGGGGCTTATCCCTGCCCTGCTGACCTGCCACAGCCTGGCCAGGAGCCCTGCACCTCCCCTGAGAGCAGTGCTTCAGCTGCCAAGAGAAATGCCCAGGGCTCTGCCGCTCTCCTGCTGGCACTGAGCCTGGGAGGTGGCAGTGCTGGTGCCTGTGCTTGCCCTGCTCTTCCAGCAGCCAGTGCTAGAGCCACGGTCCAGCGTCAGGAGCTACACAGCATGGCACAGGGGTGCCTACTGCACAGCCCTGGGGTTGTCAGGGCACTAACAACCCTGCCAGGGAGGGCTGTGGAGGGCAGGAGGGCATCTGCCCTAGTGCTGCTGCTCCCACCCCAGTCTAGGGGTAAAGGAGCTCCTGGGGGCTGCTCCAGCACCTCTGCTCCCTGCTGAGAACTGTGAGCTCCAGTTGCTGGGGTTTTCATGTTCTCTGCTCAGGAGGGTCTGGGGGCAGGCACTTCCTGCACTGCCAGATGAAGTGAGGGTGGCAGGGGAGTAGTGACTGAGTCTGGGCCAGCAAGGCAGGCTGCAGCTGGGCACAGGCCTGGGGTTGCAGTTTGGGTCCTGGTCTAGGATCGGCCTGTGCTAAGCTGGGATTAGAACGTGAAACGAGGTGTTGGCTCCTAACACCCCAAGGAGATGGAGGTGTCCTGTGCAGCACTGTCTGGGAGGCAGGATTTCCACCCTGTCCCTGTGCCCCCAGAGCCTGATCTGGCGCTGGCTAGGTGCCCATCCCACAGGGCTGCAGCCTGCTGTCAGTTTGGAGGACACAAGCAGGATGCCCCCCAAGCTGATGAGCAAAGCAGGGGAGCCTGTACTAGACACTGGTGAGGTTGCACCTTGAATCCTGGGATCACTTTTGGGCCAAGAAGGACATTGAGGAGCTGGAGCAGGTCCAGAGAAAGGCAACAAAGCTGGTGAAGGATCTGGAGAACAGGGCTGGTGAGGAGCTGCTGAGGGAACTGGGGGTGATTAGTCTGGAGAAGGGGAGGCTGAGGGGAGACCTCATTCCGCTCTACACCTCCCTGAAAGGAGACTGGAGCCAGGCGAGGGTTGGGCTCTTCTCCCAAGTGGCAAGCAACAGGACAAGATAAAACAGCCTCAAGCTGTCCCAGGGTAAGTTTAGGTTGGACATGAGGAACAATTTCTTCCCCTTGAGGGTTGTCAAGGCCTGGCCCAGGCTGCCCAGGGCAGTGGTGGAGTCTCCATCCTTGGAAGACTTTCAAAACCTTGTAGGTGTGCTGCTGAGGGCCATGGTCTAGCAGCTGAGTTGGTAGAGTTAAATGAATAGTTAGACTCGATGACCTCAAAGGTCTTTTCCAGCCTGAACACCCCAGGACTCTGTTCTGTGTTTGTAAGAGCAGGTCCAGCCGGGGTCCCCAGGCGGTGGTGGCTGCAGCGGGTGAGGAGGGTGCTGGCAGTGCTGGGGGCTGGGATTGATGCGTGAGGAGCTGCCCGCTCCCTGCCTGCAGGCAGCTGCTGCCTGCAGGGGTGTTTGTTAACACCAGAGCCAGAACAAAAGCCAATTTGGGGGGCTGTCAATGAATTATAAGATATTAGGCACTGTCATCCCTGCCCCTGCACTCCTAAATCCTGCTCTAATTAGAGCATCGCTTTCCCTTCCTCAGCACTTTTCCCCCTCTGCTGGTATCGATCCTTTCTCTGTGGGGATCTGACCAACTGTTGACAATTTATGGAAACATAAAACCAGCTCCTCTTGGAGCAAAAACCTCACTTCCAATCAAAAGCGCTGACACCAGGCTCTGGCTGCCAGCCCAGTCTGCTCAGCAGATGGGTTCAGCAGCTATGGCCACGCTGATGCCCCCTCGCCGGCACACGGGGATCTTCACTGGCACGTTGAGCTTGCATCCACCTGTCAGCTTGTTTCAGGAATACAGCTGTACCTAAGTGAAGGTTCGAGGTGCCCCAGGAATCCTGAGGGAGCTCCTGAAAGATCACCTGGCTGGTGGACATGCACAGCTTGGACTTGATGGGTGACTGGGTTTGGCCCCAGGGCTGTGGGGTTGGGTCTCTGGAGGCTTGGGTCGCTGACAAAATTGCTGGTTCCAGCTCTCAGGGGAATCTTAGGTGCAGGGCTTCTGTCACAGCCAGAGAAGAACCTGCTGGTACCTGGGTTATCTGGTGATGTCTCCCATCAGCAGCCCAGCACGCCCTGGTGCTGCTTAGATGTGCCCTCCACTGTGCCAGTCCTTGGTCCTTTCTGTGCTTTCATGGCCATGGAGGTGGTGACTCACTCTTTGCCCTTACCAAACCTCTCTGTTGGTTTGCAGAGACTGTGGTGCCCTCGGCCTGAGGCTCTCCCCACTGGAGGGCTGGCCAGCAGCTGGGAGCTGGTGGTGCTGCACTGCCCTGGGGGTGGGAGAGCTCCAGCACCCTGTTGGACTTGTTCCTTCCATGCCACCCCCCTGGGGATGCTGGTTATCCAAGTGAGGGACTTAGTCCCTGCCAAGCCCTGGGGGCTGCTGCTGACCCACACTGCTTCACACCCCGCTGCTGGTTGGGGTGGCAACAAGCTTGGGAGGTAGAGGCTGGCCACTGCCACAGAGTGGACAATTCTGCAGCTGCTTGAGGCCCTTTCCCAGGTTCCCACCTGTCTGGGAGCACTGGTGGGTTACTGCCACTCCTGCCACCTCTTGTTTGGAGAAGTGTGGGTCAGGGCAAGGAGCTCATGGTTGGCTGCTGGAGCCATTTGTCGGGGCACCACGTGGCCCTTGCTCCACAGCAGTGACAAAATCACCAGGAAAGCGCAGGTCCAGCATCCCGCCCTGGCTTCCTGAGCACAGCAGGGCCGTGGGGATGGCCGCTGATTTCCCCCTGCTCTGAGCCAAGTGGTGACAAATGGATCCCTCCTGGAGGTATTGAGTGTTCCTCACCCTATCCATCAGCCCCAGGACGAATGCCCTGTCGGGCCCTGCTGACACCCCATTTAAACTCCGCTCCCCAGCACGGCGCAGCGGCTGCTGGCAAGCAGGGACCTTATCATTTTTTAATGCACTGCAGTGCCTGGGCTCATGGAATATTGATGGCAAAGTCATTATTTACCAAACAAACCGGGCCCTTCGCAGGAGCCCTGCTGTGGGGACAGCCTGGGCATGCCCCGTGCCCCTTCCCCTGGTGGCCGAGGGTCTGGCTGGGGTGTCCTGGCCCCAAATGCCACAGGACTTGGCTTTCTAAAGTGCCTCTGGCTGCTTGCCTCAGCTTGGAGCTTGGTCTAGTTGCTGTGGATGATGAAGAGCTGGTGGCAAGTGGGCAGGGTTGGAGATGGGGACAGCAGGGGACAGGAGGCGCTGCTGTGAGCAGAGGCTTTGATACTGGGAAGCCTTCAAGCCCTTCCGCTCATCCTTGCTGCAGCTCCCCAAACCTCTTTGCTAACTCCTCTGGTGAGTGGCAGTGGCTATGCAGGTCAGGGCTGGTTGTGGGTTCCCACACATGTAGGTCACTGTCCCGTTGGTGTGTCCCTGCCTGGGGGCCCCAGGAGCTGTTGGTGGCCACACTCCCCATGGAGCAGGTGGCAGCTGGTGCTGGCAACTGGAGCAAAGAGCCGAACTGTGAGCAGGCAAAGAGATGCTCTCATGGCATGACCCTGTCCTGGTGTGAGCTGTGCTGTGATGCTGCACCCTGCCTCATACCCTGGCTTCTCCCTTCCGCAGAGGACCTGTGGGGTGAGGCATCCCCCATGGGCACACAGGGCATCTGCTGCTCTCCCTGAAGAGCCAGAGACAGCAGGAGCCGAGGCCCTTGTTTTCACCAGGACCTGTTGCACGCACACACACCGCCCCCTTTACGTCCTGATGGGCTTGCTGGTCCTGAAGGAGATGCCACCTGTGGGACATGTAGCTATTTGCCTTCCTCAGTGCCAGCTTTGACCCTCTTCGTGTGTTATGCAGTCAGCGCTGCCCCCGTTGCCACCTGCCTTTTGCTGCCCCCCGTTGCTGCACTACAGCAAGATTAATGCTGCTTATTGGGCCGGGATTTTTATCACCTGAATGCTTTCCTCTCAGCTCCCCAACCCAACTTCCGACCAGATTTATTACCTGGCAGATAAACACAAGCACAGGTTTATTTTGGGCCCCACTCCCCCCCACTTTGCTCATCAGAAAGGAATGGAAATGTAAGCAAAATATTACCAAAAAAAAAATAAATAATGAAATAGGCTCAGTTTTACTTTAATTGACCTTTGATTTTTAACTTAATACCTTCCCCATGTCGCTGCTTCAACCTTTAATTTCTCTTGCTGAAGTGGCTGTGTTCAATGATTCATTCTGGCCCGAGGCAAAGCACACACTGTAATTGGTTTTTAACTTCCTGGAATGTCAAAGCCAGGATTGAAATTTTACGGATCACACCAGCAATTCCACCCTGGCTTTCATAATAATGTTGCAGAAAGGGAGGCAGATTTACAGCTCTAGGAAAAAAAAAAAATATGTAATCAAATTTGGAGGCAGAATGCAATAAGTCCAAATGCTGGTTTTCATTTGGAAGCTTGTTAGAGAGATGTGGCATCACCTGAGAGGTTCCCACAGCGGTCCCGCCGCCTCCTGCCGCGCCGAGCGGTGCCCAGAGGAGCCGCTGCCCGGGCTGGGGCAGGACGGAGCTTGGGGTGCAGGTGGCACCTTGGGCGGGGGGTGCCTGTGGGGCAGCTGTTTGAGTGTGGGGGTGCCCCTCGTCAGTTGCTGGTCCTGCAGCCTGGGAAGGGCTGGTGGGAAGCATGTGGATGGGAGCTGCTTGTGATGGCATCTACCCAACTGTCCACCCCAGGAACAGGGTGTGGAACCACTGCCACCCTTCTGCACTGCCAGCCGGGGTGCTGCAGGGGGAAAACCCTCCTAATACACTGAAAATGCCAACTAAGTAATCAATTGTGGCCAATTAATGTCTGATTAAAACTAATAACCCTCCTCTCCCTTTCCTATTAGCCAATGACCTCCAGCAATCCATTAGTGTAACAAATGAGCTGTGAGTGCTCAGCATGGCCAACGGCTCTGGATCACAGCCAGGGGCACCTCATTCATCAGCAGCTCCTGCACCCCCCTGCCCCAGCCACCCTGCTCACTCTACACCTGGCATGGAGGTGGGCACCGTGTTCCTGTCACTTGCTTGCTGTGCTCAGAGCCACCAGCACCTGTGCTGGGCAGGAACCATTGTCACCTGCCAGCCTGGAGGCTGTCCCACACTGCCTTCAGTGGGGCTGGGGTTTCAGGAAAAGCCCTTTTGGCTTCAAGGGTCTTACACCACGTGCCAGCAGGGCCATGCACCCAGCGCCACATGCCCATGGGCTGCAGACTCCGTGCATCCCCCTGCTGTCCTTGGTCCTTTCTTAGCCTGTCCTAAAAAGCCATCTGAGCTGAAATGATTTGCTTTCCTTGGCAGAACCCTTAAATAATGCAGTGCCTGTGCTTGCTGGTACCCAGTGTCCTACAAATCCCAGAGACTTCCCAGTCTCTCTGCTGTGTTGCATCTGCCTATGGCAGGGCCACTGACAGGGGGCATTAAACAGTCTCTCAAGGATGCTGTCCTGGCAGCCTTCCCACCACCACTGTGCCAGGGTGGCACATCCAGTGCTGCAGCAGGAGCTGGGTGTAGCGTGGTGCTGGGCACGGGAGCAGCTGCTGCCAGGCAGGTGGATGAGCGGCAGCCCAATGGCCTCACTGCGGTCAGGAGCGCCCAGCCTGCAGCTGATCACTGGCCCAAGGGGCTGGGCAGGGGCATCAGGTACCCACTGTCCCTGGCACATCCAGCTTTAGGATGCCTGATGATGGCAGCCCAGAGCAGTGGCAACTTTGGGGGCAGTGGTGGAGTTCCCATCCCTGGAGGGTTTCAAAGCTGTGGAGATGTGGTGCTGAAGGACATGGTTTAGTGGTGGCCAGGCAGTCCTGGGTTAAAGGTTTGGACTTGATGATCCTAAAGGTCTTTTCCAACCAAAATAATTCCATGATTCCCTCAGCTCTCAAGGCAGACTGATACTGAGTGACTGCTGATGGAGAGGAGTGCCTGGAGCCCCAGGCTGGTCCCCATGAGAGTGTCTGCCAATCTGGGATGGATTCTCCTGTGCTCTGTGAGTGGTTAAATATAATAATCCAGATTTGCCTGGCATTTATGGGGTTGTCAGGGCTCCAGGGCTCACATCCCACTGCAGGCTGCTGCTCTTGGCCCCCTGGAGGGAGATGCCTGGTGGGGGCCTTTCTTGGCTGGCTGAGCTCCAAACACGTGGAACCTGCATTTTAGAGGAGATTAAGCTCTCCCCAAAGGGCTAAGGAAGATATCAAACTGGGTAAATGTTAAAGCCGTTCGAAATTCCTCCCATAAAGTTCCTTCCAGGCACATTCCCTTTCTCCCTGAAGTGACAGCGTTCTTGAGTCATGGCTCCATAAAGTGTAGGCACTCCCAGGGGAGGCTGCCCGAGCCTCAGCCCTGGCACCAGGCAGTGGGGGCTGATGCTCATGCTGGTTTATAGACCCGGCAGGGGTTGGGGCAGGACTCTGGGGACTGCAGCACCGGGTTGGGCTGGGCACACGCTCCCCAGGGATTTTGGACTGGCTTGGGCTGGGACTGGGCACTGCCAACCCCTTTCCAGCAGCTCCGCTCCCTCTGCATGCCCAGTGGGGAGGAATGATGAGTCTGGGGGCTCCAGCACAGCGGTGAAACTTCCTGGAGATCTTCAGGCCCCCCGGATGGAGAGCACATCCCACTGCCTGTGGGGCTGGGACCAGCTCGGGTACCGCCTGTCTCCGGTGCGGTGCTCTCGCTGGCACGGAGCAGTGCAGGGTGTGAAGGTGAATCCCCAGGCGCACGCTGCGTCTGTTGTCTGGGTCCTGTGCCATCACTGCTGTGCCAACAGGCTGCCAGCTCCCACTGGGCACTGTGCTCTCCAGATCAGGCGTCTCTGCACCGGCTGTGCCCAGATGTGTGGCTGTCCTCCTCTTCCCTGTGTGCCAGCCTCTGCTGCTTTCTGGGGGGATGTTCAGCTTCGAGCCTCTCCTTTGCTTTAGGGTACGGTTCCAGAGTTGAATGCTTCTCCCCAGAGCTGGGGGCTCCGGTGCTGTCGGTGAGAGGTCTCCTCCTGCCACCCCCGTTACGTGGTCTGAGCCGCGTGGACACCGGTGAGCGGCCGACCGGAGCCCTGGCTGGCCCTATGAGGGCACGGAAAGCAGCTCCCTAATTAGCCCCAACCCATCCCGAGTCTGTTTTTTCTCTTTCATTCCTCATTACCAACGACCCCGGCTGCCCGGGTAGGGAGCAGAGGAGCCAACGGCGCGGCCACCTCTGCCTCTTCTCATGGGTCTGGCTGTGGTTTGTGCTGGGAGCACTGGGACTGGCTCCAGCGACCGAGTCCCGCCTCTGCTGGGTGTCCCGGGGTGGAGGGGTTGTCCGCCTGTCTGTCCATCGGTGGCTGCGGCTGTTCCCGAGCACAGCCCTGGTCTCCTGCCAGCTGCCGCCGCTGTGCCTGTCACCACCAGCGAGGCCACGTCCCCCAGGAGCTGTGCCAGTCCTTGAGCGGCCCTGGAGGACCTGTAGCTCGACTGGGCAGCTGCTGTGTGTCCCCAGGGGGTGGGACAGCTGAGGACAGCTCTTAGCCAAGGTGATACCCTCAGTCTCTCCCTGGTGTGAGGGCTGCCTTGCCTGGAATCTGGCCAGGATGCACCCACCCCAGTACCACAGTGTTCATCTGGGATGAAGTCCCCTCTTCAGGTGTCCTCTTGTCCCCCAGACCCTGTGCCCACCCTGCCTGGCAATGCTGCTGTGGCTAAAGGTTGGTCACAGCTGGATCCTGAGCACCTTCCCCAAGGCAACTCCTTGGGCACATGGGCTGAGGACCAGAGCAGAGGGGGTGACAGGGAGGGTGGGAGCTGCTCCCCAGCACAAAGTCTGTCCCCACCACAGCAGTCTCTGTGCTGGCTGACGTAGGGAGTTACAGCAGAGGAGCCCACTTGGCAGAAATTGAAGAAAACCTATTTGGCAAATACTTTTTTCATGAGGTTTGCAATGTTCTTTGTTGCTTTGATGCATTTCACCCAACCCTGCCCAAGGCTGAGCCGCTGCAAAATAAACCCAGCCCCTTTGGCAGGCAACAGCAAACAGCAGGCACCTGAGGTCCACCTTGTATCCTGGGGCAGAGGGCTTCAGAGCAGTGGTGGCTTTTTGTAGGTGGGGGTCAGAGAGGCCATTGGAATGGGCTGCCCAGGGAGGTGGTGGAGTCCCCAGCACTGGAGGTATCACAGTATCACAGTATCACAGTATCACAGTAACTAAGGTTGGAAGAGACCCCAAGGATCATCAAGTCCAACCTGTTCCAACAGACCTCACAACTAGATCATAGCACCAAGCGCCACGTCCAATCTCCCCTTGAACACCTCCAGGGACGGCGACTCCACCACCTCCCTGGGCAGCCCATTCCAATGACGAATGACTCGCTCAGTGAAGAACTTTTTCCTCACCTCGAGTCTAAACCTCCCCTGACACAACTTGAGACTGTGTCCCCTTGTTCTGGTGCTGGTTGCCTGGGAGAAGAGACCAACCCCCACCTGGCTACAACCACCCTTCAGGTAGTTGTAGAGGGCAATGAGGTCGCCTCTGATCCTTCTCTTCTCCAGGCTAAACAATCCCAGCTCCCTCAGCCTCTCCTCATAGGGCTTGTGCTCAAGGCCTCTCACCAGCCTTGTTGCCCTTCTCTGGACACGTTCAAGTGTCTCGATGTCCTTCCTAAACTGAGGGGCCCAGAACTGGACACAGTACTCAAGGTGTGGCCTAACCAATGCAGAGTACAGGGGCACAATGACCTCCCTGCTCCTGCTGGCCACACTATTCCTAATACAGGCCAGGATGCCATTGGCCTTCTTGGCCACCTGGGCACACTGCTGGCTCATGTTTAGGCGGGTGTCAATCAGCACCCCCAGGTCCCTCTCCGTTTGGCAGCTCTCCAGACACTCTGACCCCAGCCTGTAGCTCTGCATGGGGTTGCCGTGGCCAAAGTGCAGCACCTGGCACTTGGACTTGTTAAATGCCATCCCATTGGACTCTGCCCATCTGTCCAGTCGGTCAAGGTCCCTCTGCAGAGCCTTTCTACCCTCTAACTGACTAACATCTGTTCCCAACTTGGTGTCATCTGCAAACTTGCTGATGACTGACTCAACCCCCTCATCCAGATCATCAATGAAGATGTTAAAGAGGATGGGGCCCAGCACTGATCCCTGGGGGACGCCACTGGTGACTGGCCGCCAGCCGGATGTGGCACCATTCACCACCACTCTCTGGGCTCGGCCCTCCAGCCAGTTCCTAACCCAGCACAGAGTGTTGTGGTCCAAACCACGAGCTGACAGCTTAGCCAGCAGTTTACTGTGGGGGACGGTGTCAAAGGCCTTGCTGAAGTCCAGATAGACTACATCCACAGGCCTCCCCACATCCACCAGACGGGTCACCTGATCATAGAAGGAGATCAGGTTGGAGAGGCAGGACCTGCCCTTCCTAAATCCATGTTGGCTGGACCTGAGCCCTTGGCCATCCTTCAGGTGCGCAGTTATTGCCGACAGGATAATCTGCTCCATCACTTTCCCTGGCACTGAGGTCAGGCTGACTGGCCTGTAGTTTCCAGGTTCCTCCATCCGTCCCTTCTTGTGGATGGGGACCACATTGGCCAGTTTCCAGTCACCTGGGACCTCTCCAGTGAGCCAGGACTGGAGGAAAATGATGGAGAGCGGCTTGGCCAGCTCATCTGCCAGCTCTCTCAGCACCCTAGGATGGATCCCATCCGGTCCCACGGACTTATGGGTGTCCAAGTGGCTCAGCAGGTCCCGGACTAATTCCTCATGGATTTCTGGGGCATTACACTGCTCCCCGACCCTATTACCCAGCTCAGGAGGCCACTCATCCTGGACTCCTACCTTGCTGTTAAACATTGAGGCAAAGAAGGCGTTCAGGACCTCAGCCTTTTCCTCATCTTTGGTCACCATGTTCCCCTCCAGGTCCAGTAAGGAGTGGAGGTTCTTCTTGCCCTTCTTTTTAGCATTGATATATTTGTAAAATTGCTTTTTATTATCTTTCACAGAGGTGGCCAGCTTCAGTTCCAACTGGGCCTTTGCCTCTCTAATTTTATTCCTACATAGTCTAACCACTTCCTTAAACATACCTCGAGAAGCCTTCCCCTCCTTCCAAAGGTGATACAGCCTCTTTTTTTCCCTTAAATCCTTCAGGAGCTGCTTGTCCATCCAGGCCGGTCGCCTTCCCCGCCGGCTCATCTTTCGGCACATGGGAACCGCCAGTTCCTGTGCCTTCAAGAGCTCCTGTTTGAAGTAGGTCCAACCCTCCTGGACCCCTCGGTTCATGAGGGTTGGTACCCAGGGTGTTCAGGAAGAGGCTGGCTGGGGTGCTTGGTGCCATGGTTTAGTTGATCAGATGGTGTTGGGTGATAGGTTGGACTCAATGATCTCAAAGGTCTCTTCCAACCTGGTTAATTCTATTCTGTTCTGTTCTGTTCTATGCTGTGCTATGCTATGCTATGCTGTGCTGTGCTGTGCTGTGCTGTGCTGTGCTATGCTATGCTGCGCTGTGCTGTGCTATGCTATGCTGTGCTGTGCTATGCTGTGCTGTGCTGTGCTGTGCTATGCTATGCTGTGCTGTGCTGTGCTGTGCTGTGCTATGCTGTGCTGTGCTGTGCTGTGCTATGCTATGCTGTGCTGTGCTGTGCTGTGCTGTGCTGTGCTGTGCTGTGCTATGCTATGCTGCGCTGTGCTGTGCTATGCTATGCTATGCTATGCTATGCTATTCGTAAAAGCTCCCAGCCCAGCTTGCAGCAAAAATAGCTGAGCAGCTCCAGATACCATCCAGGGAAGGATAAGAAAGACAAAAAGGGTAAGAAGGAGAAGAAAGTTGAGAAGTCAAGAAGGAGGAGATAAAAAGGTGGATGTCAGGAGGAGGGGACCAGCCTTTTTTTCAGTGGTGCCCAGAGACAGAGCAAGAGGTGATGGGCACAAACTAGAACATAGGAAGTTCCATCTAAAGATGAGGAAGAACTTCTTTCCTGTGAGAGTGGTAGAGCACTTGGACAAGCTGCCCAGAGACTCCATCTCTGGAGTCATTCCAAACCCACCTGGATGCTGTCCTGTGCAACCTGCTCCTTAGGTGAACCTGCTCTGGCAGGGGGGCTTGGACTCAATGATCTCCAGAGGTCCCTTCCAACTTCCACCTCTCTGTGATTCCATGAGAAGGGGTTTCCAGCCTTGCAGCCTTCCACCCACCAGCTCCCACTGCTCATCCCATCACCCAGGCATGTGACTGGCATCTCTGGCTGCCCATGCCCCTGCCCAGCTTCCCATCCAGAGGAGCTCTGCCATGAGCTGTGCCAGGCTTATGGTTAGTTCCAGCTGTGGCACCAGAGCCCTACAACTCCCCCGCTTTGAGAGCTGCTCTCCGCTCGGAGAGCCTGAGGAGGGCTGCTCAGTGCAACTGCCGGCGCCGCAGCTAATTCTGGTGCTCTGCAGCACCGGGGCCGGTTCCTATTGATTCCATCACTTGCTAATGGTCTCCTTTTTTTGTAGAATAAGAGGCTTTTGTGGGAAGAACTTAATCCAGTCCCATCGCAGGGTGAAATTGCACAGCTCACTGCTGAGATTGCCGGGACGTGAGTGGCTTTCCTAGCAGCAGGAGGTTTAGCTAATACATTTAATACTCCGATGTTTTTACGGCACAAAGGGTCCTAATTGAGCTGTTCCTGTAGCGAGAGCTGGGGCTCTGCCGGGGTGGGCTGGAAGCTGCTGTGGTTAGTGGTGGCTCCTGGGGACCTTCGTGATGTGATGGCCACCTTCACCAGCCGCTATGCCGAGCCCTGGCATTGCCGTGAACAGGAGTTGCTAGGATGATGCTGAGGCTGGTGCTGAAGGGAGAGAGCTGTGCAGAGAAGTGGAGCTTTGCTCTCCTCAAGGCTTCATTCTTTTAATGAGGGGCTGGGGTGCTGGTGTTTGGTGCCAGAGAGTGGTGCCAGCATGAGCCTCGCACTTCTTGAGGCAAGGGGGGCCAGGGCAGGGCCAAGTCCTGGGCACTGCAGGACATGCTTGGTGCAGGCAGGAAATGCTGACACCGTGATGCAGATGAGCTCTCCCTGGATGGAGGACGTGCTCATGCTCACCCGTGGAGCAGGACATGCTCACCCTGCCCTGCAGCTTGGCATGAGCTGGCCCAGACCTACGTCAGCTATGTCTGGAGCAATCAGACCTGTCCCCTCCTGGGCTGGCAGTGGCCAAGAGCTGAGCTCTGGCACAGAGGGGGTGCAGTTGTGCTTCTGCCTTTGGGCTGAGCACACAGGAGATCGCTAAATGGATTGGGATATCCAAGAATAAAGGTCAGGAAATTTCTCTCTGTGCTATGTGTAGATGAGGACTAATGAGGTTCTCTTGATTACCTTTAGTTGACTCTTCCAGGAGTGGTGGTGATTTGTGTGGTGTGAGCCTGGGTGGGGAGCACACACAGACACACACAGTGGAGCAGCACCTTCATTAGAAGTGAGCTTGAAAATTAATTTGCAAGGTGCCAACTACCTAAGGACTTCTCACTGGGGGGATTCTAAGGGGGAAAATGGCACAAGCCAAGCACCAGCTCTGCAAGGCCTCTGGGGCTGCCATGTGCCAGTCATGCCATGTGGGACACTGCTGCCCATCCTGCGCTTGGGGTGCATTCACATGTGTGGAACAGCTGTGCGAGTGCCTGGCACAGGGCATCTTATGCAGGGCCTGTGATCCCAGGGGGTCTCTGCAGGGGATGCTCCTTCTGCCATGGCTGTTGGTTCTGGGCAGCCCCTTCTCCCCTGCCCCATCTTGCTGGCTGGCAGAATGGCTCTCTGCCAGTGTCATGTCCCATGCCAGGGGCACAGGTGACCCATCCTGCCCACAGGCAGCTCCTTGGAGACATCCTGAATGCTGTGGAGTTATGGGCGGCACTGGCAGAGCCTGCACCACTGTGGCCTGTCCACCTCTGTCAGGATCTGGGCACAGGGCTGTTGTCTATCTGGCAGCAGCACGACCTCCCCTGCAAATTCTAACCCAGAAGCTGAAGCCTGTGGGAAGCAAGGAAACATCCAGAGCAGTGCTGGGCAAAGGCTGGTGAGCAGTGTAGCGACGTCAGTGCACAGAGAGTGGGCAGTGCCAGGTGCCACTGCAGGGTCCTGTGGCAGCCTGGCCCTGAGAGCTGCACAAAAGCATTTTGGGGAGAGGTGGATTTAAACCAGAGTCAGAAGCAACTCCCCTTGGAGCTTCCCTCTTGATCCTGAAAAGCTGGAAAATGGTCTTGGGTGGGAGGAGAAAGCCTTGTACCAGGAGACAGCAGAGTGAGGGAGGGAGGGAGAGGGCTTGGACAAATCCATCCAATTAGCCTGGCATTAATCCTGGGCAAATGGGTGGAAAAACTAATGCAGGCTTCAATTAATGGGAGAATTGGAGCCTGGGAGCATAAATCCATGCCTGCCAGCATGGCTGGGAAGGAGCAGGTCCTGTCAGACCAGCCTGACTCTGTTCTCTGATGAGCTCAGTGGTAGCGTAGGAATCAGAGGCTCTGGACAGCATTTTGTTCAGCACCACAATGCCCTGAAGAACTGAGAGGAGCTGCTGTCACTGTCACTGGAGGGGCTGTTGTCACTGGGAGGGGGTATTGTCACAGTCACTGGGAGGGGATGTTGTCACTGTCACTGGGCAGTGGTGGTGGCAGCTTCTTGGGGAGGTGTGCACTGCCACAGCCATCCTTCCTCATGTCCCACCCCATGCCTCTCCCTGTGTCCCAAGAGGCTGGGGCCAGCCATCACAGACAGGCTTGCTGGGAGGGCTCGCTGGGAGGGCTGACGGCAGAGCTGTGCCATGCTGCCCCACGCAGGCTCCACTGGAGCTGCTCAGCCCACGGTGAACATCACAGATCCCACACATGAGGAACACTATTAGGGTGCCTTGGGAAGCCATAAGTGGTAGCTTCACTTCTCTGAAGCAGCACAGCAGCTTCTCAAACACAAGAGAGTCACCAATTCCATCGCAGCTGCCCTGACCTCTCGCAGCTCTCTTATTCCAGAGCTGTGAGCTGGCAGGTCAGAGCCCACACGAGCTGCCACCAACACCAAGTGAATGTGGGGAGCAGCTCACAGAGCTGTGGGGACAGTGCTGGAGGTGCAGGCTTCTGGCAGCTCCCATCCTGGCATTATGGCTGGTGGGCTGCTGTGGGCACCATGCTGCTGGGGCTCTTCTGCTAGGAGTTGCATTTGGGGTGTTCTTTCCATTCCCCCAGCAGCACCAAGTGCAGGCACCATGTCACAACTGAAATGACTCACTGCCCTGTGCCCAGGTGCCCACCAGTGCTACCCAGCTGTGGTGACTGGAAGACTCTGCCTGTCCCAGGCTGCTGAGGATGATGGTTGGGCAGCCAGACTGGTGGCCACAGAGCTGTCCATGAGGGGTGTCTCTGGGGTGAGAGGTGAGCTCTCACCCTGTTGGAGGGGCTCCCAGCTTGCTCAGGAAAGGAAAAGCAGCACACGCAGCCCACGTCTCCGCTGTGCCTCTGTTGCGAAGTGCCAAAAGGGATCTGTCTCAGGAGTTATTTCAGAGAGGGTAATTTCTGTTTCCCAGTTGCTGTCATACATTAGAAATATCTGAAATGCCTCCAGTTGGTTACCAGCGGTGAGGAGCAGCCAGGGGCTGCCATGGATGAGAAGCACTAAAAGAAAATAAATTAGCCTCTTGCACTCAGCCCTTCCCTCAGCTGCTGAACCACAAGTGACGAGCGGCTGTTGCTTAAGTAACGACCAGAATAATGAGGAGAACAAGATCCACAGGGAATATTAACTCAGAGAAACAACATCTTCTCCTGCTTTTGAAGTTTGCCCCAGCAACCCCTGTCCTGCTGCAGAGGTGAGCCACGTCCTGCTGCAGCCAGCCAAGTAAGGACTGGGGGTACTGGGGGTGCTGGTGCGGTCCCACGACCGTCCTGCAGCATCCTCTGCCCCAGTGCTCTTCTCATCCTTCCCTCTCATTGGTCCCATCCCAGTCCATCTCCTCTTGGCTTAGCCAGGAGCAAACTCCACCATGCTTCCCATAACTACCTAAAACCAGTTGCTTGCAACCAGGGGAGCCAGCACCACAGAGGCTGGCCAGCACTGCTCTGGTTTTGCTCCCCGTGGTACTTCCGTGGGCACTGCACAGGCAGGTCGGGCCAGTATTCCCTATTGGCTTTATGCACTCACAGGATCATGAAGGTTGGAAAAGGCCTCAAGGATTATCAAGTCCAGCTGTCAAACCAACACCCCTAAAGCATGTCCCAAGCGGTTTGTCCAGCTCTTAAAAGGAACAAGCTGCATTTGAGCCCTGCTGTGTGGTAAGCACTGCATTGGGGAAGCTCATCCCCTGATATGAGGCAGGAGCACTCCTGAATTTCAGTCCCTTTATCTCCCCTGCCTGAGTCATCTGGAGAGCATTACCCTAACTTACTGCTCCTTGTGTGTGTATGAGCAGGGGTGCAGCTGTGAGAACCTTCGAGCACAAGCCCTGTGAGGAGAGGCTGAGGGAGCTGGAATTGTTTAGCCTGGAGAAGAGGAGGCTCAGGGGAGACCTTATTGCTGTCTACAACTACCTGAAGGGAGGTTGTAGCCAGGTGGGAGTTGGTCTCTTCTCCCAGGCAACCAGCACCAGAACAAGAGGACACAGTCTCAAGCTGCACCAGGGGAAGTTTAGGCTGGAGGTGAGGAGAAGGTTCTTCACAGAGTTGGCCATTGGAATGTGCTGCCCAGGGAGGTGGTGGAGTCACCGTCCCTGGAGGTGTTCAAGAGGGGATTGGACGTGGCACTTGATGCCATGGTCTAGTAGTCATGAGGTGTTTGGTGACAGGTTGGACTTGATGATCTTTGAGGTCTTTTCCAACCTTATTGATTCTATGATTCTATGAACTGCCTCCTTTCACAGAGGATAATGAGGGATGCCAATCTTCCCCCCTCCTCTGGCAGTTAATGGGTACCTGTTGCAGCTGTCCCCAGGAGAGCTGTATTCCCCTCAGGTGTCACTGCAGGGACAACGTGGTGTTCTACCAGAAGAAGGTAACACACCAGCCCAAAGTGGGGATGTGAGTTCTCTTGATCTTGTTTCCCTCCAACACCCTTTTTTATCCATTCCACAAAGTCACACAGAACCCATGAATCCCAGCATGGTGTGATTGGAAAGGATCTCTGAGGATCACCCAGTCCAACCCCCTGCTCAAGCAGGGGCACCCACAGCAGCTTGCCCAGGATCACAATGGACAGGTGGGTTTGGAATCTCTCCAGAGCAGGAGGCTCCGCAACCTCTCTGGGCAGCCTGCTCCAGGGTTTGGCATCCTCACACTAAAGAGGTTCCCCCGCCTGTGTTTTTCCCTTCTGTGTTTCCCTGCTATCCCACTCATGAGCACTTCACTGGATGCTCTCCACAAGGGCTGTTCTCGTCTCACACCTTCCCATGGGTGTTGTTAATGCATTGAGTGGTCAGCACTGGGGGGCTGTGCCACCCACCTTCACAGTGCTGGCAGTGCCATGGGCACCCTGGCAGGTGTTGCCTTGGCTGGCATATGCAGCACATCTCAACCCAGGTGATGCCAGGCACCGTGGGGTCTTCTGGGGACAGATTTCACAGTGTTTGGCTGGTTGGAGGGACATAACCACCCTGCAGACATGGTGACATCCCTCCAGCTGTTCCTGCAGGGCTGCCAGGCTGCTGGCAGGACCATCCCTCCAGCTGCTGCCATGGCCAGGCTGCATGAATGATGCAGATGTGCACATCTGCTGGGCCTCCCCACTCCTCATCCTTGGATTCATGTCAGCATAAGATTTTCTTGCTCCTAATCCTCCAGAGGCAGCACAGCTCAGGGGACTCTGCCTCAGCTTGTAGTGGCTGGGCTGGGAGCCTGGCACCACCCAGGGGGATGGGTACTGCCTAGTGGAGCTGGTGGGAGCTGAAGGAGGTTCCAGCTCCTGCTGTCACACAGTACAAGCTGTGCCACTGCCTCTGCCAGGAGCCTGATGGCTCTGCTATCTCCCCTGCTGGGCTCCATAAATGCCATCTGGCTCTGGAAACCCAGGAGCATTTTGCAGGTGCATGCAAAGCCCATGCCCATGTGGCTGGGCTGTGGTTCTGTGGCCGAGCCGGGATGGTGACAGTGTGGCATGCCTGCTTGCCATTGTGGCTGGTGAGTCCAGGGTGGGCAGCTCCTGGCAGCATTTCTGCCTTGGCAGGCTGTGGCTGCAGGAGCAATGACATTAAAATGCTTGTGTTGGTCTAGGGGAGGCAGCCCCGGCACAGCAGCAGACGACGTTTTGCCGGGAAAGAGGAAAATGCCAAAACTCTGTCAAAAAGATTGCAGCGCTGCCCCCCGGATCTGACAGCCCGAGAGCTGGCAGGGAGGGTCCTCGTTTGCTGCTTTTCCTAACAAGGAGAGTTTTACTGGCGCTCAGCACAGCTCCTGCCACTAGGCAGCGTGCCCACGGTCCCTGCTAATTGCATCAGAGCACCTGGCGTCGCCGAACTGGTGGTCCCAGGCTGGGGCTGGGGCTGGCGGCGGCCCGAGGAACGCTCCCTGCTCCCCTCCTCTCCGCAGACTCCTCTGAACGAGCGTGCGGAGTGAAATGTTCCGTCTGGCTGGAAATGGATTCCGAGCTCCCAGCTCAGATGTAAACATTTTTAGAGGTCCCCAGCCAAAGCGGCAGCAGCGACAGCAAACAGCAGCTGAGCAGAGCTCGTCCCTGCAGGGACATCAGCGGCCGCAGAAGGAAACGGAGCGCCTGATGGCTTGGAAAGGCATCCATTAAACTGTGCGCTGGAGTGATTCATGGCGCGGGGAGTTCGGCTTTAATTAGATCTTAATCACATAATTTTATCTTTGTTTTTGAAATTAGAGCTTAATGACTGCACTGCTCTCTTAGCAGCGCCGAGACCCAGCGCGGCGGCAGCAGAAGGCAGCGCTGCAGTGGGCAGAGATGGGACAGGGATTATCCCCTGCTCTGCATCGCTGCTCCTTAAATAAAGAAATAGGCTGAAAATGCACAAAGCCAGCAGGACCTGCCAGCACCGAGGGAAGGTGGGAGACGGTAGGCACTGCATGAAGAGAAGAGGTACAGGTCAAAGCCCCTGCCTTCTGAGACCAGCAATGCCCTTTCCCGCAGGGATGGGCACCCCTAGCTTCTCCCAGGGGAGCCCCCTCCTCACCCTTGCTCTTGATTTTATTTCAGTCGAGTCTCATGAAGTCAGTTCAAGTCTTTAGGGTGAGTCCATGGCAGGCAACACCAGGGCAATGCCACAGCCCAGTTTTGTGGGGCACAGAGCCCGGGCAGCCCCAGGGCTGCCCCGTGGAGCCAGGATGTGCCCCGTGCCCAGCACAGGGGCCACGTCCTGCAGCACATCCCTCACAGCGCATCCCTCACAGCACATCTCTCAGCAATGCCTGGCCGAGGAAGCAGCAGCTTCACTCAGCTCTGAGACTTGTGCCTCTCCCGGCTCACTGAGTTCTGCCCAGGGCTCATCCTTGACCTGCTTCTAGGTTTGGTGAAGCAGCAGCTTTGTGCCCACGGCCGTGGTGCTGCAGCAGCAGCTCCCTGTCCTTGAGCCCTCTCTGCCCTTGCTGCAGATGGAGCGAACCCCTTCCTACCTTCCCTCTCCTGCTTGTTATGCCACATCAGCCACTTGAACTCGTTACTGTGGCAGATTAGAGGTCCCCAGGTAACCACGAACACTCAGATAATTACCAACAGCTTCTCTAATCGCAATGAACTCACTCGAGTCCCTCCAGTCCTGGGTAAATTGTTTATACCTCAGCTCTCCTTAGAGCAGCCACCGGTGTGTGCCAGAGCTACAGGGGCTGGCTGGGGCTGGCAGGGAGGTGCACTGACTCTGCCAGTGCCAGCGTGGACCTCCCTTGTACCATGGCTCAGCACCGGCTGGGGACCCAGAGCCACGTGGTGTGAGCCCCAAAGCAGCTTCCTTGTCCCTCCTGGGAGCTCACACAGTCCCAGGCTGCCAGCAGCGATTCCGTGGCTAGCATGCCCATTGCTGCCCACCCTGTCTGCTGCTGCCTGCTGTTTCTGCCACTTCCCACCCTGCCTTCTGCTGTCCACCCTGACCACTGCTTCCTGCTGTGCCCACTGCTGCCAGCTTTGGCCAGGTGAGCTGTCACTGATCTCGCAGCCAAGCAGGGCTATGTGGTAGCAGCATAACCCATGTGCCCTGGAGAGACGTGCCCATCCCTGGGTTGCCTGGCACATCGCCTTGTTTTGGCCACTCTCACACCACCCCATGCCACCAGACCCCTCAGAGCTGCTGTGGGGATGTGGAGTATCCCTCAGCCAGTGCTAAAAGGGCTTCTGAGGGGTACCCTCACAGCATCACTGTGCAGGGCACCCACCACCATCTGTTGGCAGCATTTCCAGGTGGCAGCTGACTCCCTTGGGTCCTGTGAACTGCCGGCATGGCCGGCAAGTGTCACCCCCACGCCGTGCCCTCAGCCCTGGCTGAAGAGGAGTCACCCTAATTGGAGCAGCTGGCTAATTAGCTGTCAGGTAATGAATTATGCAACGAAGCCTGGACTTCAGAGCAGCCTTGATCCCATCAGCTCCTCTCGGTTCCCCACGCTCCCCATGGCCGCGGCGCTGAGCAGAGCTCGCAGGACTTGGACAACTTTCAAAGCAAATGAAAGGTGCTCATCAGCTGCGCAGAGAGGGAGGGCAGGCTGGCAACAGCGGCTGCTGCCACCCCGGGGGCAGCCGTTAGCGCCTCCTTGGCACAGCTGGTCACCCGCATTGTGCTGTGAGCGTGCAGGGAACTGTGCCCATGGGCTGCTGCTTGCCCTGCTCTGAGTGCCTGTTGGCAGGAGACTGGGGCAGATTCGGGACTGGGAGGCTGCAGGGCTCCTGGAGGGAAGGAAGGAGAGTAGAGGCTCACTCTGGGCACAGAGCTGGCACCCCTTGTTTTGTGCCTGCACAATCTCTGTGCCACACAGGCAGGTGGGTTAAAGGTTTCCATGATGATTGTATCAATTTGGTGTCCAGCTGGGTTTGTTGGGAATGTGGGGAGCTTGCTGTGAAGGCACAGCCATGGTGGGAGATTGTGATGGCCAACACCAGCTGGAGGTCCAGCTCCCAAGCATCATGGTGGGGAGACAGGGCTGGGGCTGCTCCCACCCACCACTCCCAGGACCTTGCTTCCATCCTCATCCCTGCTGCTGCCAATAACCATGGATACAGTGGTGGAACGGAATCATGTTAATGAATAAGAAGTAGATCAATATCTTCTTGGTGCCTGCTGTGATCCCACCTCGGTCTGGGGCATGAGTGATGCTCCTCATGGAGCAGGAAATGCTTGGGCTTCACTTAATGTACTTGTCCAGTGCCATGACTTGAGCTTGCTGGTGTGGAGCTGGTCACAGAACCAGCAGAGAGTAACTGTGGTGCCCCCCAGGCAGCCCCAGGGTGGGGTCAGGGGAAGACAGAGAAGGTAAATAACTAAGAGGTAGGTGAAATCAAAGCCAAGGCTTTTGCCTGGAGGGTCCTGGGATGGTCCCACAGGGAGGGGGTGCTCAGGGCCTGTGTGAGGAGGAGAGGGTGCTGCCAGGCAGAGGCAGTGCCATGGCTCCCATGGGTATGCCAGGGCAAGGCACTTGGCAGTGATGTAAATGGGTCCTGGGAAGCTTTCCCTTGACTCAGCTCATCTCGAGAGCTCTGCAGCACGAGCAGGATCAGGGCCCACTTCAGCTGCCTTCATTATGATGAAGTATTTATGAGTTGATAAATAAATATTCAACAGCTGCTCTCTGTGGTTCAAGCCTGAGTGAACCCATCAAAACACAAGACACGCAACGGCTGTGCCACCAGGGCAGCGGGGATGCAGGACCTGCTGTGCCAGGGATGGCTTCACACAGGCATGGGCACCCTCCTACTGAGCGGTGTTTGGCACCTCCTGCCATAGCCAGCACCCTGTGCCTACAGTGCCAGCATCTCTGGTGTGACATGAATGCCATGGGTCATCCCAGCAGCCTGCCAGGGGATGGATGCCAAGCCACAGGGCAAGGTCTGGCCACCTGCACAGCTCTGGGGCATCGCTGTGTCCCTGCATGCCCATCTCCATCCCTGGCACATCCTGTTCCTGCAGCCCAGCCTCCCAGGGTCAGGCTGGGTTCAGCACACAGAACCTGGCACGTATGTTAACCAGGTCAACGAAAGGTCCACTTGTCCTCCTGTCTTTGCACACTTTGAACAGGGCTCTGCAGCATGCTCCAGCAAGGCTCTCCATCTCCTTCTCCACGGGAACAGCTGCCCTAAGGCAGCCCAGCAAACACTCTGCAGAGCTTGCTGCCATTCATCTGCTGGCTTGTGAAGCTTGCACTTAAAGCCAGCATTCTCCTCCCGACTGTCACAGCTGGTTGGTGGTGCAGGAGCTGCTCAGGACAGCAACTGAGTAATGCAGGACACACTTTTACAAAGCCAGTTCCCTGTGACTGCACCATGGGCCTCACTGCCACTCATGGTTGTCACTGATGGCAGCCATGGAAGAGCCCTCCTCTGGCATGCCCACTCCCCTGGGGCACGGGCACAGCCCTGCAGAGGGTCCTTCCTGCTCCCGCAGGCGATGGTGACAATCCCGCTGCAGACCCTGCCCAGCCTAGGGGGCTGTGTCAGTCCCCTCTTCCGTGGACACTGGGAATCGTTCCCTGGTTTGGTCGTTACTAAACACACCACAGCTGGACCCTGAGCAGATCCCTCACCCATCAGCCGTGTGCCCTGGTGGGATCTGAGGGCACTCACAAAGTCGGAGCTCCCAGCAGATTTAGCCCCTGGGAGAGGATTAGCCCAGCTAAGCTGATTTGCCAGGGCTCACACCCTGTGCGTGGCAGGGCCGGCCAGAGTCTGGGTGTCTCAGCGGGAGCAGGAGGTCGGCGATGCGCCGTGGTGCTCCCCGGGAGCCTCTCGGTGTCCCGGTGTGGGAAGCGGTGTCTGGAGCAGGACCCGTGCGCAGCGGAGCTGCTGCTCGGTTCATGTGTGGATGTGAGCAGCTGTCCAGAGAACCAGGGCAGCCCCACAGCCCTGACTCACGGCTTGCAGGGAGCCCGGGCTGCCCCTCTCAGCGCCTCTGCGGTGCCTGGCAGCGAGACAGGCACGGTGTGTGCCTTGGAGGAGCCAGCGAGAGGCAGTCCGGGGCACCTGGACCACCGAGCTGGCTCTTGTGGCTGCAGCGACGGCTCTGGCTCCCCATGTCCCCTGGGCTGGGGGCATTCATAGTGGGAAGGATCTGGGCAGGGAGGGGGGAGCTCCTCCCCTTGTTGTTGGCATGATCAAACCATCAGCTCTTACCACCCTCCCTCCCTCCCTCTTCGGGAGGCAGCCTGGGTACTCCCAGGCTTTTCAAGCCGTGTCTTAAGAGCTCATAATGTGATGAACATTTCCAGTGCAGCCCTTCCTGAGCCCTTATTTGCCTACCCTTTGGAAATCTAATACTTGATTTAAGCACATTTCTGCTCCTTCCATTTGTAAGGACAAATGTAAAGTAATTGTTTGATATTGCAGCGGTTTCCTCGGGCTGCAGCTCTAATTTCCCACTAATAGAGCATTGTCAGGGGGATCAATCTAACCCAGCACCTTCTGCCTCCTCCGGGTGGATTGGAAATGGCTTTTCGACTGCAGGGCTGGGATTTGTGACTCTCACTGTGCATGGTTTCTTTCTCCTTTAAAGGAGAAATTACACCAGAAAAGATCCCAGCTTCCTGCAGACAGCCCTGAATCCCGGGCTCTCCCTCTGCCTGCCACAGCTGGCTCTGGGTCCTCCTGCTGCTGGGTCCCCCCACGGCTCCTGTGGCTGCTGCTGGTTGAGAGTGGAAGGGATGCAGACAGAGCTTTATTAGATCTCCATTAATTACCTCCAATTTTTTCCTATTAGAGCTCACTGGGCAGTAATCACTTCCAGTAAGGCCTCTTAAACTGGTTCGTGGTTGTGCTGCATCCCCTCTGTGCGTCGCTTTGAAGCATCCCCCAGCCCTGTGCCAAAGGACAGATGGTACCTGGGGCCAGGCACTCACCTCTGCCCTGCTCCTTCTGGCACAGGGCTCCAGATACATCATCAAACCTCCTGGGATCTCCAGCCTGGGAGGACCCCCTGCCTCTGTTGCCATTCCCCAGGCACTTTCCCCGTGAATGAGTATGAGTGGGGTGGGCTGGGCGTTGCCCTTGTGCCCAGTGCCACACTGGCAGTGGGCAGAGGGGGCCTGGGAAGGGCTTTTGTTCTGCCATACCCTGGGCTGTCCTGCCATCGAGTACATGGGGCTCTAATAGCCACCAGTGCCCAAGCACCAACCCTGCTGTGGCACTCACACTGCACTGGCAAATGCTGTGTGATTCCCCTGGGAAGAGCCCAGCTGCAGAATGGCACCATGGAGAAGCCAAGACTTGGGTGGCTGGTGCCACAGTGGGCTCCAAGAGGTGTGGGGAGTGGTGAGGTGCTTACTGGGGAGGCAGCCACGGAGCTAACCCACACTGGGCCCGTGTGCCACCCAGTGCCTGGCTGGGTTCAGGGACAAGCAGCTGGGCTGGTGCTGCGTGGGGGACCCACAGGGCTGGGGAGCAGTGGGGAGCACAGGAGGAGGACTCTGCTCCAGCCCTGCTCAAGGAAGGTGCAGCAGCTCCAGACTCCCATCCAGCATGGTCATGCTGTGGCTAGGAGCGATCCTGCTGGAGCTGCCCAGGGCAAGTGTACACTGGGGCACATCTCCAGTGCCCGCTGTGGGTGCTGCAGGTGTTGCAGATGCTGCTCTGTGTCATACAGCTGAGGCAGGGTGGGTGGGGAGGGCATCTGCCATGGCTGCCAGTCCCTGTGTGCAGAGCCTGCCCATGGTGCAGCTCCTCTATCTTGTCCAGCTGCCCCTTCTGGGCAGGTAAGTTGAAGGACACCAGCGATAGAGGCAGAGAGCTGTGTGCCAGCTGGGGGCTGCCCAGCAAAGCGTGCAGCACTTGACATTTCAGTGCAGTTCCAGGCTCCTGCAGAAGCACATTAGCTCCAAACAGCAATTACTGCTGCGAGCCTCTGACGCAGTGCCTGCCCCTGCGCCTGGCAGGGCTGGCACTAACCCAGGGATCCTACTGCCATCACCCCATCATGAAAGGCTGCACCACAGGTCGCCTGCTTGCCATGCCAGGCTGACCCATAGCCACCACCTTGCCTGGCCCATGGGCACAGCGGGCTCTGTGTGGCACGGGCAGCAGTGCAGCATGGGGTGCCAGCTGTGGCCTAAGAAAAGCCCATGCACGGACCAGTGGTAGCTGCTTTTATTTACACCAAGGGGTGACATGCTGAGCAAGGACACCGGTGCCACCAAAGTACCCGTAACAGCAGGAGGCTGTGCTTTATTCACAGGACACATCAGCAGGACATTTCCACAGATCCCTTTCCCTAGCAGCTATCTCGCTGCCCTCACGGTTCCACTCTGCCACGAGTGACAAAAGGCAAAGTGGGGCAGTCTCAGCTCTGCCCACCCTGGCACCGCGGCAGGATGTGGCCCCAGGGGACAGCCCCACACCTGCTGCCCGCAGCCCTGGAGCACCCATTTGGTTTGGGACACAGAGGAGGGATGTGACTTGGAGCAGCCTGTGCCTAGGCTGTGAGATGGGGCCATGGTGATGGCCTCCCAGCGACCACGTGGCAGTATAAGCAAATGGGACCCCATGGAGCAAGCCATGGCACTGCCAACATGCCAGGACGAGCAGTGACTCCTGGGCACTCATCCCACAGTGGCTGTGGCAGGACTCCGTGTCTTCGCCCATCTCAGCTCACGCTGGAGCATCCCAAGCTCCCCCGAGCCCAGGAAGCCTCTTGCCTGCCTCTGCTCGCAGATTTGGGGCAGGATGAGCTGGCCAGGGGCTCCTGGCTCTGGCTCCCCAGGGCCCTCCTGAGGGAAGCCTGCAGCCTCACATCCCTGAGCGCTGCTCCCAGGCTCACTCCCACCTGAAGTCCTGCCCGACCGTCTCATAGAACTTGACGTTGTAAGGTCTGTAGAAGTCCCGCAGCTGCTCGATCACCTCGGGGTCTATCTGCACGTGAGTCCTGCCCTTGGACTTGCCCAGGCAGCGGGGCAAGCCGCTGCTCTCCGACTTCTTCAGGCAAGGGAAGCCTTTTGTCTTGTTGAAGTAGAAGTGCTTGTCCGTGATAACCCGTTTGATGCCCAGGAAGTCCTGGACTTTGCCCATCTCCCCGGCCGGGTCCGTGATCAGCTTCTCCCCGCTGACAAAGTGGATCTGGGAGAGGGGAAAGTACTGGAGCCAGCTCTGCAGGTGCACGGCGTACATCCCGATGCGGATGGCGTTCCAGGAGGTGTCCACCAGCCCCAGGCTGCGGTTGCGGAAGGTCAGCCCCTCGAAGGTGGGGATGTCTGGCTTCTTGGAGAGCGTCTGCGTGTAGTCCGAGATGGCCCTGGTCACCGGGTTCCTCACCACCACGATCAGCTTCGTGTCCCGAGACATGTTGAAGATGCGCCGCGGGGCCTCCTTGGTGACGAAGTAGCTGGGGGTCTTCTCCACCGTGATCTGGCTGTCCAGCGTCCGTGGCATCAGGCTCCTGCAAGGCGAGCAGGTGGCGACATGAGGAAGGGGCTGGGCCGGGCTCGGGGAAGGGGTGTCTGCAGCGCGGGGCTGGCGGGGTGCCCCTCCCAGCAGGGCAGGGCAGGACAGGGCAGGGCAGGACAGGGGAGGGCAGGACAGGACAAGGCAGGACGGGGCAGGGCAGGACAGGGCAGGGCAGGACAGGACAAGGCAGGACGGGGCAGGGCAGGACAGGGCAGGGCAGGATAGGACAAGGCAGGACAGGACAAGGCAGGATAGGACAAGGCAGGACAGGGCAGGGCAGGACAGGACAAGGCAGGATAGGACAAGGCAGGACAGGGCAGGGCAGGACAGGGCAGGGCAGGATAGGACAAGGCAGGACAGGACAAGGCAGGATAGGACAAGGCAGGACAGGGCAGGGCAGGACAGGACAAGGCAGGATAGGACAAGGCAGGACAGGACAAGGCAGGATAGGACAAGGCAGGACAGGGCAGGGCAGGACAGGGCAGGCAAAGCTCCCTCCAGCAGTGGCTCTCCCCCAGGTCCTGCCACCTGCCCCGGCTGCTGGCATGGGCAACATCACCCAGCAGCCAGCCTGTGCTGCAGGCTATGCTCAGCCCTTCAGCCCCCATCCCTACACCAGCTGCCATTTGCTGAAGAAAACACAATGACTTCTGCCACAATGGCTGCAATTAACGTGGCACATCTCCCCCACGGCATTAGGGTGCACCTGGCTCGTGCTCACGAGGGCATCACTCACCCTGCCAGGCCTGACTCAGGCCCAGGAGCTCTGAGACAGGGCCTGCCTGCACCCAGCTGTTTCTGGGCTGCAAGGGAAGGGAGGCAGCACCAGACCAGGGGAAAATGGCACATCTCTGCAGCCCAGCTGAGCACTAATTGAATCATCTGCTCTGACAGGGGAACATCCACAGCAAATAAAAAGTAATGGGATGGAAAGATTTGTAAATTGGTCTTGTACCAAACCATCACATCCACTGCAGCCAGGTTCACAGTGCTGTGGGTCCCCCAAGCTGAAGCAGGCAGGGAGCAGACACAGGGTGGGCAGGGAGTACTGGCATCCAGGACAAGGCCAGCACTCAACAAGTACCAGCTGGTGCCAGCACCCATGCTGGGAATGCTCTGAAAAAGGCCCCAAAGGGTGTTGGGTTTTTTTAACAGAACCCCTGTGGTTAATGCAAGGTGCCCATGTGTGCCTGGCACAGAGCAGCAGAGCTCATGGGCAGCCTGCCCACAGAGACCCCAGGGAGTAGGAGGGGTGTCCCAGAGTCAGTCACCTCCCACTGCACCGTTCTGGGGGCTCAGTCAGCTCATACCTGCTTGGGTCCCTAAAATACCATCCACAGCCACCAGCTCCGGGGCTTGCTCCATAGAGAGAAGCCCCAAGACAGCCCTAACTGGGAGGAGAGCCAAGAGCAGCTCACAACACCCTGTGTGACAAGAGGACTGTGGTGGAAGACCTTGGGCATCATGGTGGGATGGCAGCATAGGCCAAGAGTGGTGAGTCCCCATAGATCCAGGAAACTGCCCTGGAAGGTGACATGGGGACAAGAAGAGATTGTGGTCCAGAGATACCGGAGAGGTGCCCAGAGGTCTGCCCCAGGCTGCTGGGGAGCCATCAGCAAGGGCACAGGGCTGCCTGCCCTGGGCACCCCACACTGCCTCACATGCTCCTCGCTAGCTTCATCGTTTGAAAGAGAACACACTAATTAGTCAGCATAGATTAACAGAGCTGGTTTCCAGAGGTACCTGAGCACAGCCGTGGCTTAATTGGCCTCTCCCACGGCTTCGCTCCAGACCCCATAAATCCCGGTTACGACTGCCGTTAACGACTGCCGGCAGCTCATTTAGCAGCAGGCACGGGGCTGTGTCTGCACATCACAAACAAGCTCCACCATAAATCAGCCCGGGGCAGCTCTGCCAGAGATTCACTGTCACAAGGCACTGGTGGGGAATCATCAAACCGCTGGGGCACAGAGTGCCAGGTTCGAAAGGACCCCAAGGATCATCTGGTCCAATCTGTTCAGGTGATGGTGGAGCTGAAATGAGCTGGCCCAGCACCCTGTCAGACTGAGTCTTCAAACTGACCAACGCAGGAGACTCCACTGCTTCCCCTGGCAGATGATTCCAATGCCCAGCTGTTCTCGTGGGGAAACATTTTCTTCTGGAGTCCAACGGGAATCTCCCCAGCAGTAACTTGTCCCCATCACCCCTTGCCTTTTCCGTGGGACTCCCTGTAAAAAGGGAGTCTTCATCCATCTCCCTGGTAGCCTGGCTCATCAATGGCTCATCCTCAGGCTCGTTAGACCTGCATCATGTGAGCAGGTAGATCCGTGCATGCAAAACACAAACCTACAGGTTCTAAGAACCTCTGCATAGTAAATTACTGAAATGAGACAAGAGTTGGGTTTCTTTAAATGGACTCCCAGCGTTTGCTGCTCCCGGAGAACAGAGACTGCTGAGACAACAAAACACAACCCAACAGATAAATAAATCACCAGCGAAACCAGGCGAGGGGGGGGAGATGTCAGCGCGGCATCGGTCTCTGCGCTAACGGCGGCATCCCCGGGGCTGCGGGAAACGCATCGCAAACCTAATTACAGCTGACTTCCAAAGGGTGGGTTCGGGCTCCTGCACTCCCAGAGTGATTTGCATACAAATAGCATGTCACAGCTTGGAGCCCACGGCTTGGCGCGCAGGGGTGAAGGCTCTTGGTAGCTGGCTCGGGCAGGAGCTGCTCCTGCCACATCAGGCACCTGATCCAAGTGCCTGTGGCTTTGCTGAAGATGCCCAGCCAGGCTCGGTACCAGCTCCTGGCACAGGCTGGGCAAGCCGCTGCCAGGCAATGCCAGACCTAACACTGACATGGTGTTGGTGATGTACCAGAGGCATGGCTGGAGCACGGGGTGCCAAGAGGAGGCAACAAACCTGCTGCTCTTCTTGGGACAGCTGCCAGGTGCTGAGGGACGGTCGGTGGCCACATCCTGCTGCACCAGAGACAGGGATGGTTCTGCTGGGATGGGGACGACATGACTGGCCTCATGACCCTGCTAGACCCTAACACACAGCAGCCAAGCTGGAGGGTCACCTCTGCTGCAGGAGGGGTGGCTTTGCTGGCTGCTTCCCTCAGCACCAGCTGCTTTCAGTACTCTCCCCACCAGAGTGGTCAGGCTGGAGCCTCACTGAGCCCTTCCCCAGCCAGCATCAGGCAGGAACGACCTGCTCCATGTCATGCCAAGGGGAATCCAGGATGCACAGAGAAGGGGAGATCAGAACCGCTGGTGCTGAGCAGATGGCAGGGCAGCTCCACTCAGAAATCACAAGGGATGGAGTGGGGCAAAGGCCACACTGGACTTGCAGCTGCTCAGGAGAGAAGCACCACACAAGAGGGGCACAAACAGGCCCTTTAGTGCTGTTGGAGGTGGGCACTAACACTGCCTTCATACCTGCAGATTCGAAGGTTGCACTTGCCCATGATACTGGAGAGAGGGCACAGATCAGGCACATCCAGTTGCTGCCATGTCCCCTGATGTGGCCAAGCCAGCATCACCATTTCCCATGGCACCCAGGAGCTGGCATGTCCCTGGGCAGCCCCCACGTCCCACAGCTGTGGGGCAGGGGTAGCAGAGCCTGGCCCTGGCTGTGCCAACGCAAAGGCAGCACTTTGCCCTGAAGGAGTTAACTTCCTGCAGCACCTCTCCTGCACCTGAATTATTAATTCTCTCATAATCTGCCTTTGGGCACCCCACGGCCCTGACACCACTCCCACATTAAAGAACCATGGGCTCCCTGGCTGCGTGCTGCTTTGATGTCCAACGTGCATGAAACACCCTCCCAGGGAAGAGCTGGCACAGAACACAGCAGCCAGTGGAGATCTTGCAGATAGGTGGGCAAGGGGAGACACCCACCCTGCAGTTCCAGTACAGCACCGGCCCCTTCGGCCCCTCCAGCCCCTCGTGTCCCAGCTAACTATCTGCCTGCTGCAGCTCGCTGGATGTGGGCATCCTGGGCTCTCCTCAGAGGCTGGAGCCTGATGTGTGCCCAGTCCTGGGCTCTATCCACTCATGGGCATGAACCCAACTGTTTGATTTGGCAGAGCCCCCAAGTGCTGGCTCTACCAACAAGGGCTGTGCTTCCTTCTTCATCTGGCAGTATGGGCTCAGAGCTTCAGCAGGGAACACAGGCAGGGAGAAGGTGGCCAGGAGCCAAAATCCTCCAGCAGAAGCCAGCACCCACTTGTTGTCCTCCTAGGGGGGTGCTCAGAGAGAGGTGGAGCAGCAGTGGTGGTCCCTGATGCATGTGCATGGGGCAGGTGAAGAAGGGTGGGCTGCGAGCACACCTCTAGCTACAGTGCGACGCAACAGGAGACGAGAACAGAACAGAAACTCTTCCAAGGGCACAGACTGGCATCAGGATGGTCACATGGGATCACTCCACCTTGGCTCAGTGGTAGGTCTCTTCTCTATGGCACTGTCTGCCCCTTGTCCCCTTGGCTGGAGCTGTGCCAGAGTGCTGCCCACTGCGGTACCTGACAGGAGCAGGGCAAGGCACAGAGTCCCACTGGCCATGGTGAAGGGCACACAGCTGCTACACAGCAGCCAGCACCACAGCCAGACCTGGGCTCCCTGCCCACTGCTGATGCCATGCTGTGCTGTGCCATGCCATGCCACGCTGGTGGCCCAGTGCTGCCAGGCTCAGCAGGGCTGTGGAGGGCAGCTGTGGATGAAAGCTCAGGCAAAGGAAACTGGGTCAAGCAGGTGAGAAACCAAGGTGTGAGGAAGATAAAAAGCTGTGCCCAGTGCAGTGATATTGCACGGATGTGTAGGGCACGGGGACAGCCCAGCCAAGAGCTGCACAGCCAGAGCTTCACGGGGAGAGATCCCTGCAAGGGCTTCACAGGGAAACAGGAGTCCCTTGGTCTGGGTCCCCCCGTGCCACGTTCCCTCCACTGAGGCTGTCAGCACGACAGGAACTGGGCCAGGAGTGGGCTAGCCCTGGGGGCAGAGTCCCTGCAGTGCTGAGTGAGACCATGGTCCAGGCAGTGGCTGGCTGTCTCCACGTTCCCACTGCCACCACCCTTGGATTTAATGACGGAGCGGCTGCCTTTAATAAATGTTTATGTTCAAAGAAGCTCCACCAGTGCCTGCAGCCAGCTAATGAGGGACGTTTCAATGCACAAAAGCAGTGGAACACAGTAATTAACTTTGTTGCTGATTCATTTTTAATCATTTAAATACTCCAGAGATCCACTGTGTCCTTTAAGTCAACAAAACTTTCTCCAAAGGGCACATTGATGATGCCCTTCATGCACACCAGCCAACGTGCAACTCCCCCCTTCCTAAATAGCCATCCAGGGCTGACTCAGGGTCTGGCAAAGCCCAAGGCTGCCAGGCTGGGGCAGAGAGCACCCACACGTGCACCCACCTAGCTTGGTGTGAGCTGAGTGAGGCCCTGTGGCACATGGATAAAGGCTGAGATCTCCCCCTCTCCTATTTCCAGCAACTCTTCCCCTAGGTGAAGCTTCTAAATTAATGTTAGTCTTAAAAATCACCCAATACTGAGGAGCTGCTGCAGGGATTCCCTGGTTAAAGGCTGGTGCCAGGGGTATGTTGTACACTTGGTGACCTTCCAGTTCCCAGGAACGTGCAGAGGGATGGGGCAATGTCCTGGCAGTAAGAACAAACCAACAGTGGGTCCCACAGACCCCAGCCAGCACTGAGAAAGAGGGACAGCAGCCTCGTTTGATGTGCCTGATGCCAGGGACACACCTGGGACACAGTCGTTGTGCAGAGAATCCAGGGCTGCAAGCAGCCAAAAGGGCTGAGTGCTGCCAACCGCCTGCCTGGCTGATACCTGGTCTCAGGCACTGCCTGGCCCAGGAGCCTGCTCTAATCCCTGCTCCCAGCCCCGCAGCAGTGGGTCACACACACTCATCAACCTCAGCCTTCCCTGCAGAACACACCCCTCCAGACTCCACCTTGATGGACACACAAGGACCCACATCCTTCACCTGGCAGCCTCATGAAGCCTCATGCCCATGGCCATGCCAGGTTAGGAGCTGGATTTGGAGCTACCGAAGCAAAGGTTGGGACAAATTGCAGCACTCACAAACAAGGTCATGGAAAAGAGCAAGAACACACCTCAGTATCACAGGCTTGGCACCCTGCAGGGGTTACCTGTTTCTCCCAGGGCCTGGGCAAAGGTCTACACAGCCCCACACCCAGAGAAAAGCAGGGCAGGGCAGGCAAAGGCAAGGCAGTGACCAGGGGATTTGCTGCTCCAGGGCAGCTCCTCACACACACGTCTCTCTCGGAGGTTTTGTGCCTGTTCCTCAGAGCCAGGGCACTCTCTGAAGTCAAGGAAATTTCAAAGCATCCTTGAAGCTTTGCTGCTTTCCTCTCTTCTTACTAATTAACTTTAGCAAAATGCACTGTCAGTCAAGCCCACAAAACAGGCTGCATCGCCGGGCAAAGCCTAATGGGCTCCCATTTGTGTGTGAGCCAACCTGGCCATTAGCAGGGAGCAATTAGCAAGGAGGAGAGCGGGGGCCGGCTTTCCACGTTCCCAACATTCCCTCCTGCAGGCACGGGGACACGGCAGGGATGGCAAAGGGACGCTCCCCTGCCGTGGGCTCTACACTGGCCAGCCACAGTGCCCATTATGCTGAGGCCAGAAGTGCCAGGGCACCCCAAAACCAAAGGCAGGGCAGGACAGAGCCCCAGCAGCACAAGTGTGCCCTGATACCTGTCACAGGTGGTGAATCCTAAGCTGGGCACACGTGCCACCCCTGGAATGAGACTCGGGCAGGTGGATCCAGGCAAGAGGCATCCAGGGCTCTCCCATGCACCGACACCTGCCTCCTGGGTTGGATCCCCCAGGCAGAGATGCAGTGGAGCTGCCGGGACAGAGCTGGACTCAGCTGGCAGCCAGAGCTGCTTGGGGAAAAAGCCCCTCTGTGAAAATAAAGCTGGAGCACCTGACAGGATTACTTGGGAATCCCAGGAAGGAAAACTGCACCCCAGAGGCTGCAGAGTCACTGCTCAGAGTTAACTGCACATCAAACGACGACGTCTTGTGTGTTCTGGAAGCACTGAAGGTTATTGGCACAGGCTACCTGCAGCAGAGCAAGGCTCCGTATCGAGCACTGAGTCCGGGATCGGTGATGGATCGATTCTCCCCAGCAGCTGCCTCTTTGCTTTCAGATGGCTTAAAACAGATCTTGCTAAAAATACCTTTCCTGTAGTGTGTCTGTAGCTAACGAGGTGGATTAGAGAGGCTGATGTGAACTGGGAGTGGGCATTCGGGGTCTGAAGCCGGCAAGCAGGCAGCTCCTGGGCAATGGTTGGGCACAGGGGTCCAGCTGTGCCACATCCCAGGGCACAGAGAGATGAGGCTGGCCCGGGTGATGGCAGCAGGCATCATGAAGACAGCAGCTATGAGCAAGTATGACATCTGAAGCTGGCAAGGACAGGTGGATCAGGGGATGTGCCCTCCTTGCTGGTTCTGCCATCTCCAAGTCAGACCAACTTCAGGGCAGAGAAAGCGGAGAAACAGGAGCTGTCACTTTCAGAGCACCAGAGGAGCTCAGATCTCATACTGCTCTCAGCTGCATCCAAGACCAACTCAGCTCCCACCAGGCACAAGGATGGAGCTGGATCAGGAGCCAAAGTCTCTGCTCACACCTGGGAACAGTTTTGCCTCTGTCTTTCCAAGAGGTCTGTGCTCCAGTCTGCCAGCAGAGACCCCACCACACCATGGTGCTCACCGAGCATGAGGGCATCACTTCTGCCCAGCTGGCATCTGGGGACAGCCTCTTGGCCCGGCCAGGAGCCAGATCCCTGCCTGAGGTCCTGGCAGGACATCCCTTCACAGCCAGAGTCCATGGCATCAGCTCTGCCCTTGCCCAGGACACGGCCATCAGCAGCATCCTGCTCTCCTGCTCCCCAGTCTCTTGGCAGAGCCACAGCAGCTCATCACACTGCGGGTCAGACCTGCTCTACATTTAATTGCTCCACTTGCAAGGAAGAAAAATCAATTCCACGTTTGATACATTAGCAGCCTCTGTGCTTAAGTTTTGGCACATTTGTGAGGTTGGAGGAAAAAAAAAAAGTAATAAAACCAAGGAAGTGTCATTTAATTGTTTTAGCTGAAGTGATTTGGAGGCCCCGCTGCTCCAGCACTCTCTGCATCGATCCAGACGCAGAGCCAGGCCCCGGGCGGTGCGCTGCTCACCCAGCCTCGCTCTGCAGCTGCCCATCACCTCTGCCACTCACTGCCACGGGCTCTGTCCCTTCACACAGAGGACCCCAGGCTGGATCACGGCTTGGGGTGGGAGGTCTGAGCTTGATGCTCGCTGCCACAGCCCCTCAGTGTCAAAGTCTGTGCAGAAGGGACACGGCTCCTGCTTCTTCAAGGAGCACCATGCTGGGTGCCCACAGGTGCCCTTACGTGGCCCAAGCGGGGGCAATCCCAGGGTGCAGCCTCTTCCTTTCATTCAGACAGGTGCTGGTAAGAGCTGCCCTGGCTGGGCAATGTGGCTCTGGTGTTCCTTGCAGAAGTGGTGCCATGAGATTTGGTCTGCAGAGCTCTGATCCCCAGCGTCCCCTGCACCCAGCCATGCACATGGGGAGCATCCAGAGAGCTCGCAGGGTCAATGACAGCATGGGGAGATCCCACCTCAGGACTGAGGGGCCACTTCCCAGCCAGGCACAGAACACACACAGCTCCCCTCTGAGCAAGTGGCTCAGCTAGAGTCCACACACTGTTCCACCTTCTGTCCTGCTGCGCTGGAGCACCTTTATCAATGGGTGGCAGTGTCTGATGTTGGGTGGAGGGAGTGACATGGACCTGCTGAGGACCACGAGCAGGCAAAGCACACTGCTGCAGCAGCTCTCCAAAGGCCAGGAGGAGCTAGACATGCTACAGGACAGCCTTAGGAAAGGGAAACAGCTCCGGCCATGCGTTTCCTGGATTTGCCACCTCCTGCCACTGGTCATACTACAAGAGCAGTCCAACATTCCTGGCCACAGGGTCCACTGTGTCTCCAGCAGAAGGCAGGGCAGCAGAGCTGCCTCGCACTCCAGACAGCCTGCCCCATACAGTGCCCAAGCTACCCCCACGTTTACAGATGCCAGCTTCAAAGTCTGGAGCATCAATCCAGTGCCCAGCCTGCCCAGAGCAGCTCCGATCCAAGCTTCCTCACAGCACAGCTGCGACCTGCCCATTGAGGAGATAAACCGGACCCCAGCAGAGCTGGGAGTGGGCACTCTGTCAGCCTGGCAGCTGAGGAGCACTGTCCTGTTTTGGAGCAGAGGACATCTCCATGGGGTAAGCACTGCTGAGATGGAGGGGTAAGGTGGGCTGCCTCCCACCAGCTGCCACAATGCTCCAAACACACTGACCATGCTCCCACTGTGAGCTCATGGGCACCAGTGCCAGGCTGAGCCCTCCTCTGCCTCCTGAGGCTGATATCCAGCAGAAGCACCATGGTCCTGCCTGACAGCAGCCCAGAGCTCTTGCAGTGCTGCACACCATCACAGCAAACACACCTGGACACACCTGCCTGGGCACCATAGTGAGTCAAGTGTGAATTCCATGCAGCACCAAGTGTGGAGTCTGGGGGTGACCCTGTGGATGCTGTGACAGCTCCCACGCCTCTCCTGAGCTTCTCACAAGAGCCTCCACTGAAATCGAACCCCCTCCATCTCCTGCTGACCACTCACACTCTGCTCTCCGTGGTTTGTGAGAGATCTCAGACAGACCCACACTTTCTGAACTCAGAGACACGGTGCTGGGGGACAGGGACTGCCCCTCTCTGTGCCAGAGACAAACCCGATGGCAGGGGGATGCTGAGGGTCTGCAGGACAGGGAGCTGTGCCCCCTGTGGGCAGACGTCCTCAGACGGGACGGGAAACCTGCGCCCACCCAGCTCCGGAGCCCGTTCCCGGTAGCGCTGCGGCTCCAGTAGCCACGTTCCCCGGGCCGAGCGGGGGAGAGACGGGGCACAGCCGGGGTACGGCTGCCCTGGACTGGGCACCGCGGTGGAAGAAAAAGTGCGAACGAGCGGTAAGACTTCGCCGGCAGCACCGGATCGCCTGCTCCCGCCCCGCTGGTGCGCCGAGGGACGGGGCAGCACCGGGTCCCGAGTCTGCCACCGAGAGCACCGGGACAGAGAGAGGGTAAAAAAGGGGTAGTCGGGGCCGGGCTCAGGGGAGTCACGCTCCTGGCAGCCGAGCGACGCGGAGAGTGCCCGGTCGGGGCGGGGGGTGCCCTCACCTGTACCACTCGAGCCCGCGGTCGTAGTTCCTGTCGAAGAAATGGGGCTCGGTGCCCAAGGCGCGCACGTCGGGGTGCACACGGATGAACTCCAGCACGGCGCGGGTCCCGCCCTTCTTGACGCCCACCACGATGGCCTGCGGCAGCCGCTTGGTGCCGGGGCGCGCCGGCCCCGGAGGGCTGCCAACCGGCGGCCCCGGGGGGTCCCGCGGGCGGCGTGCGGGCGCGGCGCTGGGCGGGGGCTCGGCGGGCCCGGTGCGGCCGCACGGCCGCGGCTTCTGCAGAAGTTTCTTGGCGGCGGCGGCGCGGGCGGGCGGGCAGCGGGCACGGGGGGTGGCGGGGCCGCCGCCGCAGCAGCAGAGGAGGCTGTAGCAGAGGTAGGAGCAGGACAGCGACAGCGTAAAGAGCACCAGGACCCTTCGTGCCAGCCGCCGGGACGGAGCCGGAGCCGCAGCCGGGGCTCGGCCGCTCGGCGCCCTATGCGCCATGGCTCCATGGGGCCCCGCCGCCGGGCACGGCGCGGCCCGGTCCGGCCCGCCGCTGCCCCCGGGGCCCCGCTGCTCCCGCGCCCCGCTCCGGCATGTCCCGCAGCTACGCGGCTGCGCGCCCGGGCCGCCCCCGGGGGCTTCTCCCTCTGCCCCTGCCCCTGCGCGCCCCCGGCCCGGCCACCGCCGCTCCCATCCCCGGCGGGTGCGGCTCGGCGCTCGGTCTGCAGCGGCTCCGCTTTCGCCTCCGCGGGAAGTGCCGGGGCAGAGGCGGTTGCGCTGCTATTTAAGGGGCCGCCTGACGTCAGCTCCTCCCGGAGCCCCCGCGATCGCTCCGCGGCTGCAGCCTCCCTTGGGCCGGGTCGGGCCACCGGCACCCGCCGCGCAGAGTCCTCCAGCCCGGGGCGGGGACGGGGCCCAACCCGTTCTGCCCTGCCCGGGCACGGCCGCTGTGTGAGCGCTCCCCGGCCCGCCCCAGCCGCTGCCCCGTGCGTGCCAGCTGTCCTGTCCGTCCCTGCAGACACCTCGGAACCCGCAGCGAGTTCTCAGCTGCCCAGAGCAGCAGTGCGGGGCCGGAGACACCCGCGCCTGTCCCCACAGCCCGGCCGGGAGTTCTGCCGCCCGCAGCAGGAGCGGAATCGGGCGCACACCGTTGGGGAACTGGGCAGACGGTGCTCGGGGCTGTGCAGGGCACAGCTGGCAGCAGACTGGGTGCCCGCTGGCAGCGAGGCAACGTACCCAGCCTGTCCCCGGGGATGCTTCGTGCCGGGTGCCGGAGCCGCGCTGCCTGCAGCATCTTCCCCCGAGGGAGGGGGGGACGCGGCGGTGCCGCCCCGAACGGCAGCCCCCATTTCTGTCATCGGCAAGGGCAGGGAGAGCAGCCACCGGCCGCCGTGGCAACGCCAGTAAGCCAGAGGAAAGACTTGAGGGTGATGCAAGAACGGAATTTCTGTTCCCGGCCGGGAATGCTCAGCCTGGCTGCTCTGGTTCGTCCTGCCATGCAAGCGGGAGAACCAGAAGGCTGGTGCAAGGTATGGGTGAAGGTTGGTGCTCCCTCCCTACCCCTCTGGCTCGGCATGGCTCCCTTTCTTCTGCACCCTGACAGCCCCAGCTGCAGCGTGGCTGATCGTGTGGAGCCGGTGGCTGCGTGAGCAGCGCTGGAGCATCAGCAGGCTCCGTCCGTGCTTCCTCAGCAGAGCTCCCTCAGCTGCAGAAAACTCCTTCTTTTGTTACTCGAGAAGCAGGATGGTAATGGAGAGAGACAGGCAAGAAGTGCCAGCCCGACATGAACGAGGAGCTGCAGCGCCCTGCCAGCCATACCCGGGTGGGATTGAGGTTTTCTTCCATGCAATACCCAGGAGCTCAGTGTAGATGTAAAAATGGAACAAACAGCAGAAAAGCAGCGCTGCCTGCAGCCTCCTCAGCCTGTGCTGGTATGGGAACAGTGGGACTTGGCCTCCTGGGGGGTTAAAAATAGTTTAAGGAAGAAAGAGTCTGCTGACACAGGAGAGGAACTGGAGAAGGGAGGCTGAGTCCTTGTAGGGCGAACCTCATCTTCCTGATGTGCTAAAGGGCCCCCCGCAGAGGTTTTGGGTTGGAACATTTGGTGCATCTTTTGTTGCTCTGGGCAAGGGGAGCCAAGGGCATCAGCACCTCTGTGGGGGTTAGGGCAGGGGGACAGAGCTGAGCATCCAGGGCCAGCAGTAAGGAGCCAGGAGCATAGAGCTCTGCCTGGCTGGTGTAAACTCACCTATGCTTGGTACTTCCACTGGGCTGTGTGCCCAAGCAGGGAGATAGCACTGACAGAGCCCACAGGCTCGGGGGCACTGACCTGCACCGCAACGACAGCAGGGCAGGAGTCAGGGGGTACCCAGGGGCCAGGCATTGGCAAGCTCCCCTTCGAGGTGCCCATCACTCAGTTCCACTCTGTGACAAAGTGTTAAATCTGCAGAAAAGTTGCTTTCTCCATTTTTAGCTGCTGTATTGCTTCCATGTGGTGCTCCAACCTCGGCAGCAAACACATTGCTTAAGCATGAACATTAGAGGCGTTGGGATAAATAAAGCTATGTGGATGCCCAGACACCTCCAGGTTTCTCTGCTTGCAAGGGAGGAATGTTTTGTAAAGCTGACAATTTTGCTTCCAGCCTCTGTATCCTGGCAGGGCATGTCTTTCCCATGACATGTTTGCTGTTTACACCCCGCTCTGCAGAAACAACAGCTTTCTGCTGTTGGCATCATGCCCCCAGCCCTGCCACCCGTGCTAGCAGAAGCCCCAGGATCAGCTCCCCAATGGGATCCCTCTCAGAGCGGGTAGCCAGGCACAGGCTACTGCCAGAGCTACCCTAGAATCATGGGAAGAAGGAGCCTCCAAACCACTGCAGGAGATTCCCCTCTCATCAGCCAGTGCCCCACGGCACAGGGGGTGGAAGAACACCTGCAAGCTCTGCAGAAAGTCCTGCCTGCTCTTCTCCTCCCTTCACCCACCCCTGGCCTGGTACTGTGTTTTACTGCTGGACTCATATCTTCCTCTCTGTCTTTTCTTCATCTGTCAGGCCCTTCCAGGGTCTCACCAAAACCCCTCATCTTGACCCCATCTTGGGTTCCTGTCTCTCTCCCCAAGGTGATCTTTCCTATCTTTCCTATCTTTCCTCCTCCATCACTTGCAAACTTTCCAGTCTCCCTGCTGGGGTGATTATGACTCCACTGCCTTGCCCAGCATCAACTCTGAAGGTCTCTCACACAGTCCTGTCCCTCCCAGACCAGTTGCAGCTCCATGATGCTGGTTTGCCCCAGGACAATTTCTCTGAACTCCTTTAGGAAGCCTCTTGGGCAGCTCCCTCTCCACCCTGCTCAGCTCATGGGACCACGAGGGCCACGGCCAGACAGAGCTCATGGCACAAGCACTGTAGAAAAGATTTGGAACTCATCCCTGCCCCTCAGTTCTTTCACCTTGCTTCCTCCTGAGGCATTCCTCCCATCCTCATGCCATGAACTGACTGTGGACAGGAGCTGCTCCCGAGAGGCTTCCAGCTTGATGGGTTCCGTGGGAATGACCCAGTCTGAGGGCTCATCCTAGGCAGAAGTAGCTGATGGGCAGGCAAAAAGAGAAAAGCACCAGAAATGCTGGGATCAGGGGATTACAGAAACACACAAAGTCTGTACCAGGAGCACATGAAACCTACAGGAACAGAGGAAACAATAAAATGCATCCTGGAAACGGCAGATGAGATTAGAGGTGGTGTCCTGCCTTGATGTCTTCAGGTTGTAGGTGGAAGAGATCAGGGCTAGAATTTATTTCCAGAGCCAAAACAAACAAACTAAAACACACCTTCAAAAGAGCAACAAACCCTCAGGGTCAAAGTGTCGTTGTTAATCCAGATTTCTGTGTGTGAGTGTCATTAACAACCTTTTGACTCTGGGCTGACAAACTGCCACCTCTCTTTGTGCTGGGGAGTGATGGCTGAGCAGTACCCTTACCTGAGCAGGGTATCCTCAGGGCAGCCAGGCTGCTCCAGTCTCACAGACCTGGTAATGACCTTGAATTCCTGCACAAAGCCTCCACCACAGGCTCTGCTGCTCAAGAATCTCCCATTCTCCCCACCCTGACAGGAAACTTGGGGATGGAAAAAGGACATCTTAGTGGGTTTTGCATATGGGAAGTGGAAGAGAGAGGAACAGAGCCAAGTCAGATCTGTGGGCAGCAGCAAGGGGCCAGGAAGGTCAGGGCTCAGGGTTCTTAGAGATCTGCTGCACATCCCCCAGGAGCACCCTGGGTGCTGTGAGGCGACCCATGCCAGCAGGACCTGGCAGTTTCCAAATACTGGGGGCACACTGAGACTGTCTCCCACTCCAACCAAAGGCTCTGGCAGCAGTGTGGCACCTGCCAGCACTCAGGTGGTTCTCCCTCCCTCCCTCCCTCCTTCCTCTTTGGTGCAGCCCTCACACCATCCCAACCATGGTGAGAGCTACAGGCTTGGTAGTGCAGAAGATGGATCTGATGGCACGTCAGCTGCCCTGGCCTCAGCCTGCTTCCAAAGGCTGATTTGGGCTCCTGCAGCTCCTCAGCTCATCACCACCCAACCTCACTCTGGCTGGCAGGACTCCCAGCTCTGAAGTGTGGGGTCTCCCTGCAGGAGCAGAGCCCAAAATGCCTGTCAGACATCAGGGTGGAAGAGGAGACTTTCTGAGCTGCCTGAAATAAAGTCTGAAACTCCTGTTAAGCCTCATTAATCAGTTGTAAATGCACTGTACTCTGAATAAGGCCAGAAACAGTAAATTTAATTTTGACTCTGACTCAAGCTACTTTGGTCCTAATTCTGAGCCTCTTGCCCAGCTGGAGCAGCCAGCCCCGGCCATGCTGAACAAACTCATTTGATTCTGAAATGCATTTTTAAGCAGGATGGAGCACTGCTTAAAAGCTAAATGGCTCCCCCGGCTGTAATCACTGCTGGCGGAGTCCTGGAATGAAAGGGATAAAGCCTGGGGGCGGGGGGAGGCTTTAATCTTGCTGAGTAGATTACAGAGATTACTGCAATTTAATCCTTACATATCTGTCACTGACGCTGCAAAGACCATAACTGGAGGTGGGCAGGGGCACGCCAGGGCCCTTGGGGCTCCCACCCCTCACAGCAGGTGGCAGAGCCACAGCCCTGCCACCCTCCACACCAGAGACCGTGGCTGCTCCCACTGGGATGTGGTCCAGTGGGTCCCCAGCACCGCAGCCAGCAGGTGAGGATGCGAGGCCAGGCTGAGCCTCCATCCCCAGACACTGCTACCTGGGCAGAGGGGCACCTGCCCTGGGACTGGGAACGGAATCCTGCCCACAGGGAGGGGTGCCTCCCAGCTGTGCTGGAGATGAAGGCTTGAGGATGAGTCCTGCCACGAGGAGAGAAGGGCCCCAGGCAGGGTGAAGATTACCCACAGGCTCTTCATATCTGGACCCCAACAGCAGCTGGATCCTCCCTTACTCCACCTCAAGTATCCTTCTTGGACACATCCACGAACTGCTGTGGGTGCCCCTGCTTTAGCACGGGGATTGGACTGGATGATCTCCAGAGGTCCCTTCCAACTCCCACCATGCTGGGATTCTGGGATTCTCCTTGAAGAAGACAGAGGCAGCTCCCTGGTGCAAGAGAGATCTGGGTGGCTGTGCAGGGTCTGCCAGCCCCTGGTGCTTGGAGCTGCTGTGGCTCAGCGGAGTACAGAGAGCGATGCCTCCGCTGCGTGCTGCAGCAGAGAGGGACCCTGCACCATCCTCCGCTCCTCATCGCTCCAGCAGCACACATGGAGCTCTCCCAGGCTCTCGGCAGCTCTGCCTGGGTTCAATCTCATTACCATTCCTTGGGGATCAGAGGGGCAGGAGCGAGATCTTCAATAACTTGAAATATCTCTGGCTCACAGACCGTCACGATTATATTTAACTGCAAGCCAGGAATCTGTTCTCAAACACAAGCTGGGAGGGTTTTTTTCTCAAGCTTCTTTGCAGTGGCACCTCAAGCTCAGCCCAGCTCCTCCAGAGCCCCCTAACCCCACCCTCACCTTGCATAAACCTTGAGCTGCCCCATCCACACCAAAGGGAGAGAGCTGCACAACCCACACTCACCTCAGCACTGCTCTGCTCTCTCGTCTGTCATTGGGTGGAGGAAGGCCTGGTGCTTCTTCCTCAGTGCACTGGAGGGACCTCACCACATGCCAGCAGCTGGGACCGCCTGTGCCCTCCTCCCTGAAGAGCCACCAGCATCAATCCTGCTCTGGGAACAGCCTGAACCAGCCACTGGTGACACTGCAGTGTCTTCTGGCTGCACAGGAGGTGGCAGATGAGGTGGTGGCAGAGGGAAGGCAGAAGAAGAGTGCCTGGTGCTCTCACACTTGCCCAGCCCTGTGCCCTCCTGCAGCTCTACTGGGCAGTGTGGCCAAAAGCTCCCTCCAGCCCACCCTTCCCTGCCATGGTATCAATTCCCATCTCAGCCCATGCGAGCTCAGGGCAGGAAATGCACCCAAAGGTGCTTTCTTATCAGGCAATATGGGATGCCAGGGGCACAGGCTGCCCTGCACTTCCCTGCATTGGACACCCATATTGTCGGGAGTGGGCAGTAACCACCGTGGCTGGGGGAACACCCAGGGTGCTGCAGCTTCACCGTGGTGCCCCAGGTGCCAAGAGATCTTTTCTGCCAGCATGGAGTGGGATGCATGTTGGGGTGGCTTCCCTCCAGCTGCACCGCAGAGCACAGCCCTAAACCCTCAGTCGGTGCCAGTGGCACAAGGCTGCCCAGGCTGCCAGGGCCACTGTGGCAGGACAGAGCGGTACCACACGTGCGGGGTGTGGGAGGAGCCCATGGCTGGCGCTCTGCCCGCAGGCGTGGCTCCCGGGGAGCAGGCATCCTCCAGATCAGAAGCGCTCTCCAGCAGGAGCACTTTGAAACACCCTGCCTGCTATTTTTAAGGGGATTGAAAAGAGAACAAAACCATTTAAGAACTGGAGGAATCAAAGCAAGTGTCCCCACGTCACACCCCGCGCTCACAGCCATAGCCTGATTAATGACAAGAAAGAGAGGGAAAACAATATTTAATCACACCCTGTTTATACTGCAGCCAAAAATCAAAGCACTGCCTTCCTCTTTCATGAGAAAAACGAGGTGGGCATTTCCCCTCTGGTGATTAAGTTCCCCACTAGGAGCACATCAATTCCCGTGCTTTGGCACGGGGTCCTCGATCACACCGCAAACGAGGCTTCCTCAGCAGCAGAGCAGCGCAGCCAGTGAGCCAGATCCATACCCCAGACACCGATGTGCATCCATCACTTTGTCTGGAGGATCTCAATGTGCTTCTCCTTGGGGAGCTGGAGACAAAGCAGCTGCAGCCAAACCACGACTGGCACGGCGGCGGCAGCCCTCAGCCGAGGACATCACAGTGCTCCAGCCACCAGCCCCAGGTCCCCAGCCCTGCACAGGCACTGCTGCCCACCTGTGCGTGGCCAAGGCCTGGATGGAGCAGGGCACAAAGGCTTGGGTGGGCTGAACCCACCCCCATAGTGCCAGCAGCGATGCCATGGTGCTGTTGCTGGCTGGACCTGTAGCAGGTCCTGCGTCACTGCAGCCATGCAGCTCCTGTGCCATGAAGTGGGCAGACCAGGGTCTCAGTGTGGCAGGGCAGTGGGTGGGAAGTGGCACAGCCCTGGAGGCCATGGGACCTGGAGTGGAGACCTCAGTGAGGAGTGGAGACCCTAGCCCAGAAAATTGGGTCAGGCATCATGTCACCCCTGTGACCCCCTCTCACTCCCCCCCTCTGCATCCCTCCTGCCCACATCGATTTGTTCTGGATTCCTTGATTAATTAATCTCGGAGAAATGCAAGGTCTGTTAATTACCCCTGATTAATTAGGGTGAACTTTTAATTGTATCCCTGAGCCGAGATGTGCTGTTCAATAGGCTTCGTAATTAGTGACCCGGCAGTCTCTGGTAAAGCAATTAGCCCAGGGTGACAAGTGAGAGGAGCCCGGAGCTGCCCAGCAGGCAGCATGCTCCCATGGTGATCTGGCATGGAGCTGGCTGTGCCATGGGTCAGCAGAGCTGGGCCCTGTGAGCCAGTGCCAACTGCACAGAGCTGTCCCCATGCTGTGTGCCACATCCCATGGGCACAGTAGTGGTGGCAGTGGCCCGGCCTTGGGGCACAGCGATGCTGAGAGGCTGTAGTGAAAGGTGACCACATCCAGTGGCCTGGGCTGCCCTGAACCCTGCCCAGGGGGTTTCCTGTACCTGGGCAGTTGTGATGGCACCTGGCTGAGATACAACTCAACTCCACCCAGAGGCAGGGAGAGGCCACATTGATCTAATTTCAAGTCTTTCCAGCTCCACAGTGGGCTGGCATCCCTTGGGGCCATGTTGGCAAGGCTGGCTGATTGCCACACTGGATGCCCAGGTCCCCATGGATGTCCTCAGAACTATGCCAGCAGTTCCTGGCTGACAGAATGGGCATGGCACTTTGGGATACTCCAGTGGCGCCCAGAGGGAGGGGACACAGTGCCTGGCAGAGGGTTGGCACTCATGGTCAGCTCGCTGCCCTGCTTACCGTGATGTCCTTCCATCCTCGTGTTCCTTAGCCTTGCCCTGGCACACGAGCCAGGGCCCTGGCAGGCAGAAGGAAACTTTCTTCCCATGGAGATGTTTTCCTCATCTGCTGCAGTTTAATATCCAGGTCAGGAAGCAGATGGAGAGCAGCCCGGGTGTCCTGGCTAATGGGGACAGGCAGAGTTGTTTGTCAGCACTGTTTACCCAGGCAATTAACAGTGCCAACAGGACAGCCACCCCCCTGCTCCCACCTCCCGCTGCAGCTCAGGGGTTGGGCACCATGGGGTGCGATGGCACAGACACTCCTGGGCACACACTGCTCCAGGGCAGATCCCAGAGGGAAACTGAGATAGCAGAGGCTGGTGCCAGGGCTGGAGAAGGGCCCAGTCCCAGTGAGCCCCCTGACTCAAATGCCTGCCAGTCTGGGGGGTACATCTCTGGTGTGCCTGAGGAAGTGGTCCAGCTTGTGCCAAGCATGGCCCACAGGTGTGGGGCTGCACTTCCCCCTGGCCTCAAGCTCTGCACTGCCAGCTTTCAGGCCTGGCACTGGGCACTGCTGGCACAGTGCACACCCCCTGAAGGGGGTCTCAGCTGCCAGTGGAGTACAGTCCCATCCTCTGTCCCACTGACCAATGGCCTATTTCCCACTGTCTTGCACCACGGGCACTGCTGCTGCCCAGGGACTCATGTCAGAGCCACCCGCGGGCCAGGGAACTCATTAGTAATTAATTTGGCTTCTAATCCTCTAATCCAGCTGCTCCTTGATTTGATAAGCACCAAATCTGCTCTGGCCACATGGTCTCTGTTCCCTGCCATACCTCCAGGCAGCGGCAAGGACGGATGGCACCCCCTGCTCACCCCATTGCAGCCCCAAGCCCAGGACCAGCCCCATGCACTGCTCTTCCCTGGGGCAGAAGACTTGGGTTCCTGCCCAGCCATGCCATGCTGTGCCATGCCATGCTGTGCCATGTGCTGTGCAGTGCACAGTAGCTAAAAGTGGTGTAGGGAACCATGCTGGCCTCATCCTCTTGGGTGCAGGAACAGGTCTAGAATGGCCAGACCCCAATGCCAGCCCAGATGCAAGGGGCTAATGGGATCCCCCCTTCATTCTTTCCTGGGCTGAGGCAGGACAATTCTCACCTGTTTCAGGGTTGAGTCCAGGGGCCACCACACACCTCAGGGTGTGAGGAGAAGCATTTCCTGACCCACTGTGCCACGGTCCCACTTGGGGTGGATAGAGACAGAGACCAGCATGGCCATGAGGCCAGCCCTGCCTGTGGCAGAGCCACTGTGCCATTCCAGGGCTGCCCTCACCCTCATGCCTTCCCAGTGCCTGAGCTGTGCTTCTCCCCTACAGCAGCACAGTGAAGCCAGACCCATGTGCCCCACCTGGCACTGTGGGCACAGGGCCACCAGCCATAAGCTGCCCGTGGGAGCAGTGGGCAGCGGGGCTGCGGCACATGCCGGGGTGAGGGAACATCACAGATGAGAGGCCAAATCCTTCATTAAATCCCAGCAATAATCTCCAGGAACAGCCATGTCAGAACTCTTAGCAGCAAAATGAAATGTTGGAGCCATATTTCAGCTGCACAAAATCGAGATTCATTATGGCCAGAGACTTGGCTGCCAGCGGGCCTGACCCAGGCTCACCCACTGCTGCTGCCACCAGCCTGGCACCTTGGTCTGTGAAACAGCTGCAGGTGTTTACCTTGCAAGCCGCTGCCAGCCTGGAAGCTGGACGTGGCTGGGACAGGGAACCCCTGCAGAGGAGGGGAACAGGGTGTGGGACAGGGTACCTGTGGTCCCTGGGGAGGGGTCTGCGGGTGGGCTATGGTCTGGCAGCACCATGCCCTGCTGCCATCATGCCCTGCTGGCATGCCTGGTTCCCCTGAAGCTCCCACACCAGGGCTGTGCCCACTGCTCCAGGCTCTGTTCCACGGGCGCTTACTTCCATCCCAAATGAAGCTCGTGTCAGAGGGGTCAATCCTGTGTTTAAACATTTTCATTACAGATGAGTCCCAGAGAGCCAAAACCCAAGTGGGACCTTTTGTGCCCATCAGCCCCCAAGGCAGACTGTCTCCCTCCTGCAGAAGTCCCATTTCACTCCTCCCAGCTATAACCAGAGCAGAGCTTGAGCGTGGTCAGCAGCAAAGTGTGGCTGCCTGTCCTGCCCATCCTGCCTGCCCACCCTCTTGGCTGAATGCCTCTGCCATGGGCAGGTGTGCCCAACTCTGCCCAGCACAGGCAGCCCAGCTGCCCATGCAGGGGCTGCAGACAGGAATCTGGGAGGGGCATCCTGGCTCATGTGGGAAAAACAGACCCAGAGTTGGACGCAGGTAAGATTCCTCTGGACAGGTGCTGAGCCAACTTCTCTAGATGGCCTTTTGCCACGAGAAGTTGGACCAGGTGATCCTTGAGGTCCCTTCCTGTCTGTGATTCTGTGAACATGATGATGAGGATGTCCCTGAGCAGGTGGGTTCCCCACCCAAACATCCAGACACTGGGCACACAAGGACCGGCTGTGGTCTGTGCCCCACCACGGACATGGCTACATGGGGTACTTGGTGCTGTGGGTTAGTTGTTTAGGTGGTGTTGGATTGGTTGATGGGTTGGACGCGATGATCTTGAAGGTCTCTTCCAACCTGGTTTATTCTATGTATTCTATTCTATGTATTCTATGTATTCTAAAATGGGCAGGGGATGTGACTTGCTCATCTGGAAAAGCAGGGGCACATCTGGCTGGGTTGGGACACACCTGGCCAGGGCAGGGACCTGCCCAGTGCATGAATAACTCCTGTGCAGGAGCAGGACTGGGCAGGGACATCCCCACAGACCCTGAGCCCATGGTGCTGGGTCTGCCCTGCCCCACAGCTGGGCATTGCAGCTCTGGGCACGGGGCAACCTTGCTGCCTGTCACAGGCAGTTAGTCAGATTAGGAGCTGATCCAGAACATGGAGTGTGGGGGCAGAGGAATTAAAGTGTGAGGGAGAGTTTTAATTAGAGGAAGAAGCCCGAGCCTGTGATCAGCCGGGTGAGCGGCTGCCCGCTGTGGGGAATTCTCCGTGTGTCAAGTGCCATCAATCGAAATGCCACTTGCCTCTGCAGGGGCTGTGGCTGCTCTGTCACTGTGCCCAGCACTGTGCTGCCTCAGGCAGGGCATCCCCCCCAGCTGAGGCTCCCTGGGCACCTCATGGCACAGGGGAGCAGGGCCAGGGTCAGCCTGCTCAGTGCCTGTGTGGAGCTGTCACTGGGCTCCTGCACTGAGGTGGGTGACTGTGCTGTGCCATGCCCTGGCCCCCAGCCCTGCTCCAGGGGCCAGACACAGAGCAGTTTCTCTTAGGGCTCCTGGTTTCTTCAGGAGCCATGAGCAGCTCCTGTGCCCATCTCTGGCCTGACCACAGGCAGCGTTAACTGCTGCAGACCTTTTGATCGTCAGCAGCACAACGGGAGCAGGTCTCCTGGTGTGCAGGGGCAGGAGGCTGCTAAATGGGTCCCTTGGTCCTGCACCCACCTGCAGGACCCTGGCAGCCTGGGCAGGCAGCCTGGCAGCCCCAGCAATGCCAGTCCCGGGAGAAGGGGTGAGGGCTGGGAGCAGCGAGGCCCAGATGAGCCTGGCCTGATGGACACAGCCTAACACTGGAGCAGAGGAGAAGAGCCCTGGTGCTGAGGGGATGGAGCGCTGGCCAAGGCCACATGGCTCCTGCCACAGCCCACCCTCCACTACGGGCTCCGGTGCCTTGCTGCTGTCCACGCCTTGCTGCTGTCCACGCCGGGCTGTGCTCAGCTGACAGCTGGAAGGTTCCTATAGAAACATTATTTCATGCACCAACTGCTCCGCAGCGTGGAGGTACAGCGGCTCAAGCTCTGCTGGAGACAGAGCACTTGGGGTGGGAAGAGGAACCGGTGGTGGCCGGGGCCGAGCTGTGCGGGACGTGCAGACGCAGGAAGAGCAACGTGAAGCTGGGGCAGCAGCCGCCCGGGGCAGTGCCCCTCCTGCAACACGGGACCACAGCCAGAGAGGTGCCCATCTCCCTGGGTCTCTCCAACTCTTTTCTCCACAGTGGCCCAGAGAACTCGGGTCATAGGTGTGCCCTGCAGGGCTGAGCTGCACAGCGCTCCCTGCCCCACATCCCCACATGTGGGATGCTCTCACTGCACCAGCAGCTGAGCTCAACACTCCCGGCTCTATTTATTACTTAAAAAAAATATGCAACTGGGTCGTGTTCTTGCTATTTTTTATGCATGAGCCAAGCACCAAATTCCTTTATTTAAAAAAAAAAAAGGAAGTTTTTAGCTAGTGATGCACCAGACCACGCAAGTAAATGCCCAAAATAATTCCAGCTGACACCTTTATGAAGGCAGAGTGAAGTGTAAAGTCTGCACAAGCCTTTCATTTGTAATCTCGCATCCCTCCCGACGGGCTCCCGGGAGCGGTCCTTTCATCTGGCAGGGCTTTCATCCCCGGGGCTGCCTCTGCCTCTGCCTGTGCCCCGTGCGGAGCTGCAGCCCCCCCAGCCTCGGCGCGGGACCCAGCGTCCAGGACGACACAAGCTGCTCTGCTCCGCGCCTAGGGCAGGCTCAGGCCAGGAGATCTTGCTGTGACAGCAACCAACATCTGCAAACATCTGCAACTGGCACGCAAGACACGAACTGGGAAGGGCACAAGTCATACAGAGCCGGAGGGAGAGCCTGAGCCCTGAGGCAGCCTGGAGGAAGTTCTTGGGGGGTCTCTGCAGTCCCTCATGTGGCCTCTCACCCTCCCAGGCGCACGGGAGGACCCTGAAGCTCTGCTGCCCACAGTCCCCTCTGAGATGCTGCGTGGAGGAAGGTGCTGCTGATGGCAACAGTCATCAAGGGACAAAGTAGGAAAGTCTTCACCTCATTCCTGCCCATCACTGCTCTCTGTTCATTTACTGTTGGCTTCTGAAGACACATCTGCCAGCAGCCAGAGGCTGACACTTTGTCCCCTGAGGGCTGCCTTCACCAGTGGCTTGCTCCCACAGCCCATATTTAATCACCCCAACCTGATCATTCCCAGCTAAATCCCACCCTTCAGCCTGACCTTGCTGCTTTAATGAACTGGACACTGAGATTTTTTTCCAACCACAACAAATTTTGGTTGGCCCCAAAAGTAAGAGATGACAAACAAACCCTGACAGAAATAACCTGCCCCCCAGCCCCTGGAAAAGAGCACTAAATGTAAGTTATCAATTAGCCCTTTCCTCCTCAATAAATCACCGTGCCACAGCACCTGACCCTGGCCAGGCTGACATTTCTATAACCCATTTGCCACCATTCATGTGTTAAATGGCTTCCAGCCACCCTAACTTTGGAGATTTTAATCTCCCATATGAAGTCAGTGGTTCTTAGTTATTCAGTGGTTTTATTTTTATTGGCTTTGTAAATCAGAGTTCTCCATGTCAGTGCCCGTGGCTGGGGAGAGAGGCGTTTGTCTGTGAAATTGGGTTGACACAGACCATTGGGTGTGATGATGGCAGCTGATTTGCAGGGCTATGGCTGAACAGCCACTTACACCCCGCAGGTTCCAAGGCAGCAACGAAGGTTTCAGCACTGGAAACGCAGCTGAAGCTCTGGCACACCTGGATGGAGGGGACGGAGTGGGGAGCAGGTGCTCATGCTCCACCGAGCCCCTGGGATGGGGCCGGGACCCCTCAGGGTCAGAGGAATATCGCCTCTAGCATCAGTCTGAGTGCCAGCCTGTGCCCACTGTCAGGGACACACTGCTGCAGCACTGGCAGGTGAGTGCCAGACCCTTGGAATGTCCTGGCCAGGAGGAAGAGGAGCTCCCAGGCAGTGACTGTGTACCGTTTATAGGAGCTGTCATGGGGATTCAGCTGGCTTCAGGCTGAACACTGATCCCTGCAGAGCAACAGGTATCCCAGGCCACAACCCCTAAGAAATGTGCTTGCCAGCCCATGCCAGTGCTGCCACTGAACCCGCTCTGGGCTTGGTGAGGGGCTGTTGTGTGGCACTGGCCTCATGAGCAGTACCAAACTGCACCAGGCTCCCCACGAGGGAGTCTCAAGCAGAGGCCTCACCCATCCCTGTGCCCCATGCAGAGCCAGTGCCCAGCCAGGGCCTGGGAGCTGGGACAGGGAGAGACTTAAGGGGAGGAATGAGGGTGGCAGTGCCACCTCATTCTGCAGACCCAGACACAAGCCTTGTCTGATGCATTTGCTCATGCCCTGCTGGGACTGCCCCGGTGCTGCTGGGCAATGCTGTGGGTCTGGGCTGTGCCAAGCACCATGTCACTGCTGGCATGGCACATCCTTGGGCACTGAGGAGCAGCAGCTCCCTAGCAGAGCTGAGCAATGCCATCAGCTGTTGAACACGTGTCAGATGGCCTCTCCCTGCACTCCCCACAAAATCCCATTCATCAACAGAGCAGAGCTGGGAACTCTGCAACTCTATTTCAGTCTCCAGGTTTCCCACACTGTGTCTCAGCACCTTCCTCCTGTCCTGAGTGTCTGAGGAACCCCTATCTCTGCTGGCCCTTCCTGCTCCTGTCCTGCAGCCCTGCTTTGCTTTGCACCTTCCCTCTCCCTGGGACTGCAGACTTGATCATCCTCAGTGGGTATCTTCCAGCACCTTCCCAACTCACTGGCAGGGTGGCAGGAGCCAGGGGGGCTGTGAGCTGGCTGGTGGGGAGATGCTGCCATCTGTCAGCAGGAGGCCAGGAGGGGAGCAGAGGGTCCATGGGGTTGGTGAACCCCTCCTGCAGCCAGTGCACATGTGTGTGCAGGGCATCCCCTCAGCTCTGGCACAGCTGCCGTGGCCCATGAGGGAGGCAGAGCGTGGTCTGAGACGCCATGGCCCCCAGCTTCACCAGTGGCTGTGGGGCTTCACTAAAGCACTTTGCAGGTGGCTTGTGACCAGGCTGAGTTCCTCCACCGTGGGTGATTGGAGCTGACTTGGGCCTGTGACCCAGAGCCACCTCTGAATATTCTCACTTTAATCAGGCTGTCCTCTGGGGAAGGGCTTGTCAGGCTTCGTATTTACGCTGCAAGATGAAAGGAAAAATATGTAAAGGAGAGGCAAGGAGAGAGGGGAGCAGATTTACAGCTGTGGCCGCTGCCTGGCATGGAAATTCCCAGGAAGGTTTTGCCAGGAGCATGCTCAGACAAGTGGCCATTAACCCCGGGGTCTGTGGGACCATCAGCATCCTGAGCTCCTCACAGGGGACATGGGCCTGAGTCAGCCTTTTCCCAGGAAAACAGGAGAGCTGCTGCTGCTGGACCTCTTGGGAATGGCCAAGTGTGAGCCCTTGGTGGCATGTGGGCACAACGCTCCCCAGGCACCTGGGAGCACAACTCTGCTGTGGCCTTCTGTCCTGGCAAGTCCTGGTGCCATGCTGGGACCTGTGCCCCCCCCTGGCAGAAGCATGAGCACCCTCAGCAGCAGCTGGCACAGGCTTGATGAAGGGGCAGGACCCCATGCCAGGGCTGAGCAGCTCCACAAAGCTGGGGCCTGACCCTCATCCTGGTGCCTCCAGTGAGGGCAGGAATGCAGTGTTGTGCTTCCAAATGCCCAAAGGGATCTGCTGAGGTAACTCTTTGCTTTCTCAAAGCTTGGCAGGCAACAAAACATGGGTCAAATGCAGGGAGAAATCATTCTGGACAGAACTTGCACCTGTAGGAAGCACAGGGGCTGCTCTGCCCAGAGCTCCCCCAGCACCTAGCTCTTGGCTGATGGCTGATGGTCAGGCAAGGTGGGAGTTCTACCACAGCTCCTGTCCCATCTCCACTCTTCTCTATGGACCTTGCCTTGCTGCCACAGCCTCTCTCCTCCCATGGCCAGGAGACATCTCCAGCTGTGTGCCACCTCCACCCAAAGCCCCCATCCCCAGTAAGGAACACAAACTTCCCTTTCTGGGCAAAGATGTTCCCTGGTTGTTGGCAATCACAAGTCAGGACAATGTCAAATTTTTTGTTGCCTTGAGGATGGCACAGCTGGGGAGAAAGTGAGCTCAGAGGCTGAAGGAGCATCCCACTGGGACAGTTCAGGATGATGTGACCATGGTGGTGTCTCAGAGAAAAGAAAACAGTGCAGGAAAGCTGGAGCCAAACAACAGGCAGAGCTGTAATGAAAGGTGGCATCCACTCTTCAAATCATCACTGCTTTTCCCACACAGAGTTTCATTGGTGCTGACAACACCCTTCAGAACACCTCAGTGTCAGGGCTGACAGCAGAACATCCAGTTCCACTGGCAGTGCCAACTGACACTGCCAGTGTGCTTCACCCCAAAGGGAAGGGGTCATCTCCTGCCCCCATCCTGGTCAGCCTGGTCTGGCAGCTCCTGCCCTCAGTTTTGGTTGGCTGAAGCCACCAGTGAGCAGGGTTCTGGTGATCTCATATCCTCCCCTCCAAACCCGTGCCTGGCTCTGGCCCTGCAGCAAAGGGCAGGAGCAGCAGCCCACCGGGCACTGGTGGCACTGGTGTGGTCAGTGTTTCCAGGGTTCAGAGCAAGGAGGAAGTTGCAGAAGCAGGGGGATTGCTTCAACACTGTTCGGAGTCCCTGAGGTGCCACCATCCCCTTGGCAGGCTGCCTTCTGGAGCTGGGCTCCGTGGCCATGCCAAGAGAGCTGCAGCATCTGTGTCCCCACAGGGATGAACAGGTGGATGAGGAGAGATAGAGACTTCCCTGGCACATGAGCCCTGTTCTGTGGGAAGGACAAGGTGCAGAGTGGTCACAACAAGCTCTGTGCACTGGGTTTGCCAAGTCAAGCTGGCAGAAGAGCCAAAAGCAAAGGGCAGGGAACTCAGAGGGCTGAGGAGTGAAAGAGCAACAGCTCCAATGCAGTGATTTTCCAAAGCACCCATCAGAGCAGAGCAGCCTGAACTCTGCCCCCACTGAAGGCCACTTCTTCATGAGTGATCACCAGCTCTGAGTGCAGCCCATCAATAATGCACCCATCAACTGGCTGCAGCCCTGTGCCCCAGCACACTTCGCTCCATAACACTGCTAAGCACCCGACCACAGAGCCTCCCTGAGATGCCAGCCCTGCCCTTCAGCACAGCACAGGCCTGGCACCTCTGGAATTTGTCAGATGGCAATGCTCCCATCACATCCAGCTCCAGCCCTGGCCCTTCCTGCACCTGGCAGTGACTGCCCTCTGACACCTGCTGCCACCACCAGCCCCTGCACCACCACCAGCCCCTGTGCCACCACCAGGCCCAGCACCAGCTCTGCACCAGCCTCTGTGCCAGACCCTGCGCTAACCCTGGCACCAGACCCTGTGTGAGGTGACTCTGCCCTTGAGCCTGTCCTCTTCCAGGGAAAGGAGGCCACTGAGCCTGGGCACACGGAGAGCAGTGGGAAGGGCAGTGGGGACACATTGGCAGGAGCGAGGTGTGACCCACGTAAAGACTGCTCTTGGGGAGCCAGGGTAGGACTGACTCCACAGCCCACATGGCTCAGCAGCTCACTCCAGGCCATTAACACTGCTTCACGTGCTGGTGGCAGCCAGGGCTGGTTCCTCTGCCACGCACCTCGGCCATCGCTCTGCCTGGCGCAGGGCTGCCAGCGGCTGGCAGCAGCAGCTGACGCACAGCATTTACCTTGTCCCTGCCACCCCACGCTGCTGCTGCCGCTGCCCCTGCCCCAGTAGCTCAACCACAGCCAGGAGCTTGGAAGCTGTGGCTGACAGCGGAGGAAAAACCCATCAGAATGATCCTGGCAGCGGGGTGCTGCACTCTGCATGCCCGAGGTGGCACCTCTGATTGATGAGCCCCACGCTCCACTCCAATCTGTCGGCGGCCAGGCAGTGGCAATCATTTTTTTTTCTTCCCGGGCCCTGTCATATCTAAAAGCAATTGAGTCAGCAGGCACCGGCTGTCTGGCACAGGCAGAGATTACATTTTTACAAGGTTTTGCACAAGGTCTATAAAAGTTTGTTCTCCCTTTAAAAAATAAATACCGAGTGTCAGCGCCTGGGAGGGGAAGAGGGAGCAGCAGACTTGCAAATCGACCTGCTGCCTGCAGGGGATGTGTTAAGGAGCCTTTTTATCGCTCCCGTTAAACGGCCACGATCTGGGGCATAAACTTCGTGTCAGGACAGCACCTCTGGGAAACAGGGGCTTCCCCTGAGAGTCCTGGTGCCAGACTGCGGAGACGCCGCTGCTGCGGAGTGCTTCCTGCCACGGAGGAGAGCAGAGGGTCCTGGTGCCTGAGAGCAGGTGCCAGGGCTCTGATGGGATTCCCCCCCTGCCCTGGGCATCAGGAGTGGTGATACTGGGGGAGATGAAAAGCTGCTGGTGCCCCCATTTTGGCGGCAATGGCCAGCAAGGAGGGACAATGACCCAGAGGTAGAGCCTGAGCTGGCATCATGGTGGCACTGCAGTGCTCTGGATCCGGATGGAATCCCCTCAGCCCCTCTTGGAGGGCCTGGACAAGATTCCCACTGGGGGTCAGAGAAGATAGAGAGCATGGCTTCTTGGCTTGAATCGCGCCCAGCAGTGCCCAGCAGCACTCAGGAGCACACAGGGAGCACCCAGCAGCACGCAGAGGGGGCCCAGGGGTCTCTGCAGCTGCCGGTGTGGGTTGGTTGCCGCCGGTGGCTTGGCAGTGGCGGTTGGAGCCGCGGCAAAGGCAGGCATGAATCTGCAGCTATGGATTTTCTCTGACAGCAGCTGACCCCGGGGATTGCTGCTCATTCCGTGCTGGAGATGCAGCTACTGTAGTGATAGCAAATCTCTTTCTAATGATCTTTCATTGTAGATGGAGAGTATTAATTATCAGAGGGTATTAAAACGCACATTAGCCCTCTGACCCCAGGAGATGCTAGCGGGATCGCCAAGTGTCTCCTGCAGAACCATGGGGGCTGCAGGCTATGGGCATTGGTGCCAGCACCACTCCTTTGTGAGCTGAGCCTCTGCACTGAGGCTGTCCCCACCTGCAGCCCCTTGCCCTGCTCAAGGCTGCCAGCAGATAAGGAGTTTGTCCCAGGAGAAGACATCTCAGGTGTTCCAAAGCCCTGGAGTTGAGCAGTGGAGCAGCAGAGCCCACGGGCAGCTTGCTGCACTCAAGTGTCTTTTAGGATCACCCCTGCCCCACCACCACCAGGATCTACCCATGGACAGGCATCACCCAGCCCAGGAACCCTCCCTGCCCACCCACTCTGGGAGGTGGTGAGGGACACCTTGGGACCAGGGCTTGGCTATAGGGGATCAGCTCCATGCACCCCTCAGCTACAGTTGCCCATGGCACATGGCTCTGGTGGTGCTGGAGCGCTTCTGGGAGCCCCACATACCTCCCACCTGGCCACGCTCACCCTGTGCTTCAAATGCCTGTTAAAAATTTGTATTCTCTTTCATTAATGCCAGAATTTATGGCAGAAGAGAGAATTTCTTTGCTTTCAAAGCCCTACCGGTGGAAAACAAGCAAATTGCTGGCTTTTACTGGCATATAAAGGGGGGGAAGAAAACCTTTGAGATCCATCTACATTACACTAAACTGCATCCATAATTCATACCTAAAGCAGAAATTTTTAGCTCCCTCAGAGGTTTGCTGGTATCTATTATTGATGGGACCATGTTAGGCAACAATAGGCTCCCTCTTCTTCACACGCCATGGAGGGGTGAGTCAGGCTGCAGCACCTCGGCTCGGCAGCCTGAGCTCTCAATTAAGAGTTTTGCAAGGATTTGGAAGGGATTTCGTTAAGAAGCTGGAGCGATGCGGACAGCTGGGAGAGGCTCTCCACGGAGCTGCCTGCTCCCGGTGGTTAATCAATACACAGCAACCCGAGCAAGCCGTTTCTGTTCAGATCTCCGGGAGCAGCGTTTGCTGAGAACTCCGCCGGAGCGGGGACGTCGTAACCTGCTCAGCGTGGTGGCCGCAGGGCGGGTGGCTGCAGCGGATTCGGGGCGAATCGCGGAGCCCTTCTCTGTGCACGACGTGGGCAAGCTCAGCTCCCTGCCTGGCACCGAGTCACCGCCAGGACTGCACCACCTGCAGCCCTTGCCCAAGTGCCGCAGGGAGCAATTGTCCCCTGTGTCCCTAGGGTTTGGGCCAATGAGGGGTGCTGGACATTGGCATCATCCTCCTGCGATGTCCTGGGTCAGTATCAGAATCCAGGGGTGTTGGGAGCCCAGAGCTCCTGAGAGCCTGTGACCAGGCACTGCCAGGATGCCTGTGGAGCAACAGCCATCACCAGCCCTGTGGGGATTTCCCACCCCAGCACCCCTCAGGTGATCCCATGAGGCTGGGGAGGGATCGCACGGACTCCAGGCTGGGAGCATTGGCACTGCCAAACCCTCTCTCTCTCCTTTGGCCAAACCACTCCTGCCACAGCTCCGGCAGAGACAATCAGGGATGGTGCCTGTGGAATTTGCTTTTCTTCTGCACGGTTCTGAGATTTGTTTATTATTTTCTTTTCCTTTCCAAGCCATGGGCACCTTCCCTCCAGGGACAGAAATGGGGCAGCCCCAGTCCCTGTGAGCCAAGGCAGGGACAGGACAGTGAGGCAGTGCCCAGGCAGCCCCAAGGACAGAGGCAAGCCATGCTCCAGGACATCCCCAGTGCAGCAAGTGGGTGACAGGGACATTTGGAGAGAGAAGAGGAACTGGGAGCGGTTCTCATCTGGAGAGAAATGAAGGAAACGTGTCCAGCACACACACGTGCACGGGGCGCGCAGCGCTTAGCTGAGGTCTGCGATAAAGGCTGCTCTTAGCACACAATCCCATCGCTCCCAGCCCATCAGTTCGGAATTGAATGGGATCCAGGAACCACAATGCACATCTCAGGGCTACAAATCTCGCTGACAATATGTTTTGTTCCACAAACAGATGCAAAGCCAAGTATAAAACCGCACAACAATCCTTATCTGACAGATTTCCCTTTGATTAGCATTTAATTGCTCATTAAGTTTGGGGTGGTTTATGTTTTTTTCTGCGCAGCAGAGGAACAGCATCTCTGCAGGGATGGCCAGCAGCAAGCCCAGGCTGCTCCTGGGGGGTCATGCTCCTACTGCCTGTCCAGCCCATCCTGGGGGCTGCTCTCCACCTTGGCTGGTGCTCTCTGCCTTGGGGGCTGCCCTCTGGCTTGGGGGCTGCACTCTGGCATGGGGGCTGCTCTCTGGTTTGAGTGCTGCTCTCTGGTTTGAGTGCTGCTCTCTGTGACTCCCCCTCCCCACTTTATTTCAGTGTTGATCAGGGACAACCATCAAGGATGAAAACAAATGATTGCTGAAGGAGCCACAACCCAACATCTTTCTGGAACAAAACACAGTGATAGTGGCTCAGAGCCAAGGTGCTTGTTGCAGAATGTCCCTCGAGTTACCCAGTGCTGGTGCATGGCAGCAGACCCCACATGTGCCACCCCAGCTGGCAGTGCCCACCCTAAAGAGCTGCATGGAGGTGAATGCTTGTTCCTCCCCACCACCTGGACAAAGCAGGAGCAGGATTAGCAGAGCTGAGCATGTCAGGGGTCTCACAGTACTATTTGTAGCAAACATTAGGATTTCCAATGCAGTCCTATCACTTAATCCCTTTAATGAGGTTGGGGGATTTATAGGCCAGAAACTTGCATTTGCAGCTCACACAGTTGGCCTTGGTTAACCTGTAAAGTGAACTTTAGGAGAAGTTGCACCTCTTTGGTTGTTAAAGCTGGGATAGGAAGAGTGGCAGCAGCCCCCAGGCCCAGCTGGCTTAGAGGAGCCCACAGCACCCCCCCTGCTGCCTACGTGCTGGTGTTTGCCTGCTCCCGGTTCATCCAGGGATTAAGCATCTGCGTGAAGCTGAGGCAGAGCTTGTGGAGCAGTGGGGCCATGAGCCGCTGGGTACCCAGAGCCTGGCCACACACCCATGCCCCTGCATCTCTCCTGCAGCAGAGGGGCTGCTCCCCACACCAGGGTCATGCTCACATGCAGCTGGGAAGGCAGCCAAGAAGGAGTTAATCCCAGCCGGGGGCCGTGGTAAAACTTGCTGCTGAGGCTGGAAGTGCTTCACAGGGAGAGCAAGAGATGGCATGGGGTGTTTGGCCTCCAGCAGCTGGGGAAAGCAACAAGTCCTCTTCTGGTGACACCAATGACACAGGGCATGGGCAACTAAGGAACATCAAGGACACTGGGTATGGATGGCTGAGGAACAAGGATGCAGGGCATAGGTGGCTGAGGAACACAAAGGACACAGGGCTCAGACAGCTAGGGGACACCAAAGAGACACAGGACCACACAGTTGGCTGGAGTGGCAGGAGGAGCACCTTATCCTGGACCTGCTTTGCTGCAGTGCTGAGAGCCCTGAGGAGCCACCTGGAGCTCCTGGGCACAGTGGTGTCCCTGTATCCCAGCAGTGGAGCCCTGCACTTCTCCAGTCCCCAGCAGTGCCCACGCTTGCAGCAGCAGGTTGGGCAGCAGAGCTGGTGTACCCAGGGGCCAAGGCAAACCTACAGTACAGCAAGGAGAGCCCTCAGGGGAGAGGGAACCCCTGGGCAGTGTCCCTGGGCAGCAGTGCCAGCGGGGCAGAGGTGCCAGCCTCTTACAGTTCTGGTAATTCCAGGGGGGATCAGTGTGGTGATTCCCCCTGCAATAAAGCTCTGTTTCCATCGCCAGCTCTTGGAGCCGGCACCTCCATCTGCTCTGCTCTTTGCTCTTTATTACCTTTCAATGACTTAAGCCCCTGAACTGAATAACTTCATCAAGGTGTCAACCTAAACAGATTTTTCCCTCTAATGGCCCAACTCTCACAGGTTCTTAATGAAAAATATTGATTCTGAAGGATTAGTTGCAGATTTATGTGGTGGATGCTGATCCCTCTGTCACCTGATACCTTATCAGTGGATGAGGGAACTGATCCTCCCCGCACGGTGTTAGAAAAGCAATCACAGGCTGTGTCAGGCTGGAGCTTACGCCCAGAGAAATGCACAGGATGTGGTGTCTGGATCAGATACGGTGCTCAGCAGAGAGCTAATGGCAGGGCTGGGCATGGCCAGGGCTGGGGCTGCTCCCACTCCTGGGGACACGGCCCTTGTGTCCCACAGCAGCCACCTCTGCCATCGCTCTGCTCCGGTTCTTCACCAGCCAGACACCTCTGCTCCAGGGCAGGTTACATCTGAGCCATAGCCCCGAGGGCTGGGGAAGCAGCACCCAGGCAACCCCCAGGCAGCATGAGTTGGCCTCAGCACAGCCCAAGAAGCCAAGCTGACCTGCCCCTCTCCAGCATGGCACCACAAACAGCCCCATGTTCCCGACTCTCATTTCCTTCTGGGAAGAGGGTGGGACTGGTCCTTACCATCCCAGCCAACCCCTCTCCTCCCCACAGAACCCAGTTACAGCTGCTCTGATGTCATCTAAAGGAGTGTTTGATGTGCACAAGTGTGTGGGAGGGAAGAGCAGCTTGTGAAGGGTGAAGGAAAACAAGTTCTGTAAGGGCGTAAGGAGCTCCCTGGCACTGTGTGGGGTCACCTCAACAGCCACTGCCAACCACAAGCATCCCACACTGCAGCCCTCACTGGGCACCTCTCCAGGTTCTGGGGCTGAGGAAGCAGAACCCTGTCCTGCCTCCTGCTCCAGGCTGAGGAGACTGGACACAGGGGACAGCTCCCTTCCCTGGGAAGATGGCAGGGGGCTGGCAGGCAGTGCTGCAAGTGCAGCACAGCAATGGAAAACTGCTGCCATGGCCCCAAACCCACCCCTGTTCCACCTCCCACTAGCAACCCCGGGCTGATCGTTTGCTCTGAAGACCATCATGAGCTTCGGTCCATGAGCTGCAGACAACAGGACACAGAGAAACACTGTGAGGAAATCCCTGCGGCCGAGCCCTGGCTGTGCTACTCTGTGCCAATGCACCAGCAGCACCCTGCTCACTTCCCCCCAGGGCTCCTGAGCCTAGCAGCCCCTCAGTCCCCAGGGAGCTGGTGGTGAAGTCTGGGGGAGCTTTTGGGGGGCGTGCATCGCAGGAGACACCCGCAGCAGCAGCGTTTAGTGGCAGCCACACATCTCATTATTAATCTTTTTCTTCCCCTCCCTTCAGAAACTTGCAGCTGAAATGAACACATAAATTACTGCCCCGAGCAGGGCGTTGTAAATAACGCAGAGGGGTTGATTATTTACATTTTTATGGAATCTGAACTGATCAAACCCATGGAAGTCACCAGGCACACGGCAGAATTATGTCGCCTTCTGGATGTGATTTAGAGGCCGCGCAAGAGGAGCCCATGCCGGAGAAGCAACGGGGCAGGGCTGGTCACCCTGACCCCCATGAGTGATGCACAAACCCCACCACATCAGCCCCAGCCCTTCCAAACCTGGGCAGGAGAGGAGAACGCTGCGACCGCCCGTGGCATCGGCACCCCGGCTCTCTGCCTCCCCGCCGCTCCCGGGGGCTGTAATGAATGTTTGGGCAACAGCCTTGCTCAAAATCTAATAAAATTATTCAGGATTCTGTGAGGAGCCTTGGAAATAGAGGCCGTCCTAGAGCAGCTCTGGCAGCAGAGCTCTGCCTTTTGGGTTGATTTAAAACCTCATTCGTTTTTCATTAGCTCAGAATTGCTGCAGACGAGGCTTCATTTTCCCTACGTGCGGGGAAGGCGAACCAGGATCGGGTTTTGTTTCTTACATTCACCTGCGCTGGGGAGCCAGCCGGTTTGGGGATGAAAGGAGTTATTTACTGCCAATTACCTAAACCTGACTGAGAGCAGGCACATCCCCTCCTGGCTATCAAATTATTTCCATGCTGCTCGTCCCAACAGTCTGCTCGCCCTCTGCCCTGGGATGGGCACCACTGGGCAGCTGCCCGCAGCCGGACCTCACCCCGCAGCCGGATCCCTGCGCACACCCCGGGGTGCTGGGCACAGAGACACTGCCAGCTCCTCCCTGCCTGTCTGGGGCCTTGGAGGATGGGCTCAGCACCACTCCAGGCAGTTCAGTGGTTCTGTTTCAGGGTGGGCCAGCCCCACTGGTGGGGCAGGTGGGCCAGCAGGAGGGATCTAATCCACCTGCCTCAGAGGCATGTGATCCAGAGGGATGCAATCTACCTGCTCCAGAGGGATGTGATCCACCTGCCCCAGAGGCATGTGATCCTCTTGCTGCAGGGGGATGCAATCTACCTGCTCCAGAGGGATGCGACCTACCTGCTCCAGAGGGATGCAAATTACCTGTTCCAGGGGAATGTGATCTACCTGCTCCAGAGGGATGTGACCTACCCAATCCAGAGGGATGTGATCCATGTGCCTGGAAGATAGAATCCAGCCTTGTCCAGCTGGTCTCTGCCCAGGGTCTCCATGCTGGCAGCTTGAGGGGATAAAACAGGTACCCACAGCACTTTGTGCCCATCAAGCAGGTCCTGCAGTGAGCTGCTGGTGCAGGATGCTGCAGCCCTGCCACCACCTCTGGCCATCTGTGAGTATCCCACCAGCCTAGCGAGGATGGCAGAGGCAAAAGCTGCCCATGCCAGCAGGCAGACCTGGCAGAGCTCCTCAAAAAGTAATGTGAAGCCCCCATGCCCACCCATTGCCCTGGCACATGGCCAGCACTGGTACATTGTCCCTATGTGACTAGGGACAAGAAGCCTGCTTCAGGCTGCGCTGCTCCTCTTTGGTTCTGCCATTCACACCAGAGTCATGCTCCATTCACACCCACAGCTGCTTTACCACTCAGGCTACAAAAACCTATCCCACTGACTAAACCTGCAGTAATTAACACTGAGGCTTTTGCCATTTCTGCCTTTTAAACACTGAGTAAACTGTCCCCCAGTTTCCTAATTCCAAAACTCCTACCAGGCTCCCAGTCCTGGGGCTGATGTGTGGAGCTGTGGGCAGACAGCCCCAGTGCCAGGGTCCCCCCACAGCTGCCCCCCTGCAGTTACACCCTTAATTCTTCACTTTCTCACTCTTATTCTGCAGGCCTCAGGTGACTGGCAGCATATCAGGCAGGAGGAGGCTGACAGCCAGCCAAACCCCCCCATCCCTTACCCACTACCCAGGGTCCCAGCACTGCCCATTCCCTGCCAGCTTTCCCGCACAGCACCTCTTGCCACGCACCCCTCCATGACAGCCACCCACCCACTGCCCAGCCTGTCCCTGCTCAGTTTGCCCCCAAACTGGTGGGAACTGCTGAGCTGTACCCACGGAACACTCTTCCCAGCAGCCTGCCTGAGCAGAGAGGCCACAATGCCACTGGGTTCAATCTTTTCCTCCCAGTCCAGATTCTGCCACCAGTTCCTTCCCCAGAAGCAGAGGGCACCCTGGGCCCAGCTGTGCCCTTTGCTTGTAGCAGCAAAACAGGAGAGGAAGAGCAGCACAAGGATTTGGTATGCAAGGATAAACGAGAAAGGATTTTAATTACCTCTTACTGAGTCTCCAGAATTCAGACAACTTCCAAATTAACACCAATTAACACAGTGTACTTGATGTCCCGTAACATTCAATTAAACCTCTTCAAATAAGATCTGCAAAGCTTCCCTCGAAGCCTCACAGAGTTGATCCCATCGGGAGCTGCACTTTAAAGGTGTTTGACTCAAATGCTTGTACCAGCAGCAGCTCCAGAGCACGGCTGAGGGGATCCTCAGGCACCACTGGTAATAAGCTGGGCTGATTAATCAGCCCATGCATGGAGAGGGTGTATCAGGACACACAGAGAGTGTCTCTGCAGTGCTGCCCAGGCACTGATGGGGGTCCTGTGCTGCTGCTGTCCCCTACCCTCCCCAGGAGCCAGAGACTGCTGGCACCGAGGCAGCAGCACTGCCTCTGCCAGGGAGATGCTGTGGAGTGAGGAGCCTCAGGGCAGAACTCAACTTCCTTCCCCCTGGGACCCTGGAGTTCAGGCACTGGATTTTGAGGTGCCAGGGGGATGCTCTCATCAATGCCTGGAGATGCCCCTCCTATTGATAAGTAATGTACAGCCTAGTTTAACTTGAGCCCACTTCAGTTCAAGGCCACTTTAGATTAAGCCTAGTTCAGCTCAAGCCCAGTGTGTGCATCCTTAGCACTGCCAGCCAGGGGCTGCTGGCTGCACCATGGGCATGATGTGAGCTTGCTGGGTGGGGTTACCTGGCACATGCCCAGGCACAGATACTCCTCCCCCCGAGTTTCTCAGCTTTGAAATGATCTCACTTGAATACTGCCCATCCTCGTGGCACGAGTCAGTCACACAGCCCCACAAACAGGGAGCAGCTTTGGGAGCCAGCACTGGTTGAGAAGCAGCTAAACCACTGCTCCTTACCACCGCAGAGCAGTTATTCTGCTCCTCACCACCACAGAGCAGAGTTATTCTGCTCCTCACCACCAGTCACAGCCCCTACTCTGCTGCCTGCCGCTCCGTGCTGGATCTGCATTTCCTGCCCCTCACCTGCATGTGAGCCTGAGTCCAGCTGTGCAAAATCATAGTGCACTTTATTTAGTGTCATGGAAACCTTTGCCTAGACAACAGAGGCACAAAGCCAGCCCCAAGCAAGGAGCTCAGCCTGCTGCAGACTCCAGCCTGTGGTGAGTCACCAACCCCAGCCTCCGTGCTGCCTGTAGTGCCTGCCCCTGGCCATGGCATCAGCCCCCGCAGCCAGCTGCCATCCAACACAGGTGTGACTGCAGCTGTGAGTGTCCTTTCCCTGGGCACTGAACTGTCACTTAGGAGTGCTTGTGGTGTTTGTGCCACCCTTATCCCCAGGTCTGCTCCTGGGTCTTCACCAGGTCTCCCTCATGTCTCCTCTTGGCCTTGGACTTTCGTAGGATTCTGACACCCTGAGATGGGTTCCATCAGCAGGGCTGTCAGAACCCAGGGTGTAAGAGGAGTAAAAGATAAGCCTTTGAGGAGCAGGTGAGGGAGGCAGCCACGGGCTCTGGGCACCCACAGCAAACAAACCACAAAAGCCTGATGAGCTAAGACACAGCCTCCCCTGAGCCACAACAGGCTGCTGGCCTCCAGCTCTCAGCTGCAGCCAAGCACCAGCAGACGAAAATAGCCCCAAAACACCAATTAAATATTAAAACTGCAAAATGTAATGCAGAGCAGGAGAGGGATGGGGGCACGTGGCAGCTCCGGAGGCAGGACTGAGCCTCGACCTAGCATGAATAGGTTTGCAGCCTCTGCAACTAACAAGGACCATTTGTGCTGGAGAGCTGCCAAGCTTGTTCATCCTGCAAACACTGGGTGCTCCTGACAGTGTCAGGGGTGCTCTGGAAGCCCTCCTATCCTTGGGTTCCTTGCACATTTACTGCTGATTCTTCTCTGTTTTGCAATTCCTCTGGGCCTTGATTTGCTCCTCAGCTGATAGAGGGAGCAGACAAGGGACAGGGAGAGACACATCACCTCCTGCCCCACTAAGGACCTCCTGCCCCACAAGAACCTCCTTGTAACCCTTCCCCTTCCCATGCCAAACTCAGCCTGGCTCCAGGAGCCATGTGCAGAGGTGGCATTGCCCAGACAAGCAGGGCCAAGCAAGGAGAGTGCCAAGTGGCACAGCTTGGCACTGGCACAGCTTGGCACTGCCACCAGCAGTGGCTGCAGAGTATTAGTGGAGAACCCAGCCACATCCTCATGGATGTGAGGCTTTAATTAGGTGAGCAGGACTCCTCTTCCTCAGAGACAGAAGAGAAACCAGGACTTATAAAAGGGGATATCACCAGGACATGGGCTTATTGAATGTGAAGACCAAATCTGCTTTGAAGAAGAAGCAGGTGAGAAATTTCTGCTCTCCAAGACATGTGGGGCTGTGCCACCACTGCACCACCACGCTGATGGCAGGGGAACCCTGCTCTGCCCGGCAGCACCAGAGACTGGAGCCCTCCCTGGGACTGCAGAGCCCACCTCCAGCACACTGCAGCCAGGATCTGAGCTGCCCAGGGTACAGAGGACAGCACCAGGGGAACAGACACTGTTGGAGGGATTGCTGGGGTCCAGCAGCACCCAGGGGGGCTCTGTGCATGCCCTCAATGCCCTCAGTACCACCCCTTTAACATTTAAATGAGAGGAAGAGACGCGGAGATGCTGCCTAGGAGTGAACGTTGTGGGGCTCCGTGAGACATTGGCCCATAGTTAATGGGTGGGCAAGGCTCTGAACTGCAACAAATCTGCAGTTCTCTCTGCTTGCAGCTTCCTCAGCACTGTCCATGGCTCTGCTCCCCAGAGCTGCTGCTTGACCAGACTTCAACGGGCACTTTTCAAAGCGATTCTAGCGGTGATTTTTAAACATGGCATGCTGACTAGAGGGTGCTTATGAACAAAGCCTGCTACAGGTTTTGAAAGAGTGTGAGGAAAGCTTCCCTCCAGCCTCCATCCCTGCTTAATGGAGGAATTCTGCAGGGACACTCACAAACCTCACTGTAAATAATCTGGAGTTAGGAATGGCCCCAGCTGCCTGTGTTCCCTTAGAGTTGGGCTGGCTGGGCAGTGGGGGTGTGCATGGTTACACACTGGGATGGCTGAGATGGGTCCAGGGGCTCTGTCTGCCTGGAGCCACTCTGGAGCCCTGGCAGGGAGCATCCCAGTGGGATGGGGCTGGAACTGCGACCAACTCCTGCTACACAGGCTCTCCAGCCCCTGCACGGCCAAGGATGTCCAGGAGGACAGCCTGGGGTGAAAGGAGGTTGTGCCAGTTAAAAGGTGGGGAAGTGCAGTGCAAACAACAGGCAGCTCAGTTCTGCGCAGCCTGGAGAGTGTTATCACACCTCAGGAATAAGCATAAAGGTCAAAATCATTAGTGTGTGAGTTCTGAATGAAATCCATTGCAATTAGCCCTTCAAAGACAACTGGAGATGCTGTTGAGATAACAGAGCAGGTATCTCCTGTAATTGATAATTACTAGGTGTAAAGACATGTGCACTTGCCTTGAAAAGCATAATTGTTTCTCATCTGAAGAGATTGGCTTGTTTTAATGGTCTGCAATTATTTTTATTTCAGACTGGCTGGTGCCAACATCTGTGGCCCCAAACGAGCCCATTTCTGCAGGGAATTGCTGCAATTTGCCATTCCTGCCTTATCTACCAGAGGATCTGATTGTTGTTGTTGTTGTTGTAAGGACAGAACGGGGGCTGTTTTCTAACCCTCGATCCAGCCCTGTGTGAGCTCCAGATATGTCCAGGATGTTTCTAAATGAGGCTATTGGCTGCTCCCCTTGTTTGCAGAATGCCAGCAGGAGCTAGGAGCGTGAGAGGCTCCTGAGGCAGAGGGGAAACAGAGCTGGGAGGCAGGTGTGGAGATGCCAGCTGCATCCCTGAGGTCTGTCTTAAGACCTTCCCCACCCCTACAGCTGAGGGAAGCGACGAAACCTGCTGAGCCTCTGCTGTCAGGAGACCACGGAGCATCCCGTGTCCAGGCAGAGCAGGAAAACTTCCTTCCGGTGACTTCTTGAACGACTTCTTTTTCTTCTGCACAGCATCAGCTTGCCCTGGGACACTGGTGAGGCAAGAACCTCTTGGGTCCCTTCTCCTGGAGCTGCGGCCGGGAAGGAGCCCGGCACTGCTCACCCGGACTGCCAAGGAGCTCGGCAGCCGCCCAGCACGGCACGGACTGGACGATTACTCCATCAGTGCTGAAGGGGCTGATCGCTGTTATCTCTGCTTTGCACCGCAGCTGCCAGAGGCACCGGGGCTGTGCGATTGCCACTTGGGCTGATAGCATCCTGCTATCATGGCCTGGGACAATCAATGAGCATCGATCGTGTCATTAGTGCACAGCCTGATCAGGGAGCAGGGCATTTCCCACAGCAAAGGGCTTATCTCCCGCCTCAGGACACAGGGGATGAAGCTTTGTCCTTGCCCTGGGGTCTGCACAGCTGCACTATGAGCAGCAGCAGGGTCTGAGGTCAACCTCCAGCTGCTAGCTCCCTGCCCTCTGCCCAGCATCCTGGCTCCTCTGGCTGGTGCCCGTGGGCCTGGATTCCTGGCTGCCAGAGGAGGGGCACAGCCCCACGCTGACCCAATGGCAGCTGCCTGGAGAGCAGCTGGAATCCCATTGCCCAGGAAAGCAGCAGTTTACCCAACGTGCTCCCTCAGCACCGAGGGGAGCCAGTGGGGATTCCATGTCCTGCCCTGCTGTGACACACAGGGGAGCCGGTGGGGATTCCATGTCCTGCCCTGCTGTGACACACAGGGGAGCCGGTGGGGATTCCATGTCCTGCCCTGCTGTGACACACAGGGGAGCCGGTGGGGATTCCATGTCCTGCCCTGCTGTGACACACAGGGGAGCCGGTGGGGATTCCATGTCCTGCCCTGATGTGACACACATCTCTGTGCCCGGTGCACTGCTCATGGAGAGGGCCTGGGAATGGGGCAAAAAGGCTGAAACTCTCAGCTAATTACTGCTAATCCACCCAGATGCTGCTACCCACTCTGGGTACGATGCTGTGTGCCAGCCCCATGCAGGAGGGGGTACTATGACCTTGGTGCTGCCCTGTCCCCCAGACCAGGACAGGGGTGGGCAGAGGAGATCCCCATCACCCAGAAGACTCCTGCATGGCACCATGGGAGCAGGGCAGAGCAGGGCATCAGCAGGTGCAGGCCCATGTGCCACAGCCTGTGGGGTTCCCAGAAATGCCAGCACAGACAGGGTTTGCCAGAGGTGCGGTTGTGTGTGGAACTGCCCCGTCTGTTTGCAATTCTCAGCAGTCAGGTTTGATTTAAATGTTTGCTCTGCTTATGCCAAATAGTTGCTCAAAATCTTTGGGGACATTAATATTTATGCTGAGTTTTGAATAAATCTGTTATGATCGAAAGGTCTTGCATAATTGTGGCTCATTGCTGCTGTCCAGGACCCTTCAGAGCCCACACACAGTGGCAGGATGGAGCAGTGCCACGACCAGTCTGAGCACTGACCTTTGAGAGCATGTGCAGGGCTTTCCTCCTGTCCTGTGGTCCTCCTGCATCCATGGAAGCAGCCAGCTGCTCTGGCGTAGCACCAGGGCTCCAGACTCTTCATGCCAGCACCCTGCCTGTAGTGCTGCCAGCCTGTCCCTGTCCATCTTTGTCCCATGGGTGGCACATCACCTGCCAATAGCCCTTGGGCTGGCCAGACCCAGCACTTCACCGTTTCTGCTCTATGCCCTTTGTGTGGCAGATGGGAGCCCATCACCCAGCCTCTCTGTAGGTAGCTGGTGCCACATGCCAGCCACTGATGGAGCCCCTTGTCACTCTGTCCAAGCTCCCAAGCAGGGACCCTGTGGCTGTGGGGTCCAGGTGATGCTGGGGGGTGGTTCAGAGGGGCCACAGGGGGATGCAATGGAGTCCTCCAACCCACCCATCGCTGCACCAGAGCCCTCCTCTCCCGCTGGTACCTTGGAGCCACGCTCTTCGCCCAGGGTAGGCTGTGATTAAAGAATGATTCATGTCTCACATGCAGGGTCCTTCCAGCCATCCATCTCCTGGATGAGTTTCTCCAGCAGAGGGGAGTAAATCAGGGGGCTGGCAGCAGGCCCAGCCGGACAGTGTCACCCAGGGTGTCCCCAGGGGTGATGGAGGGCTGCAGTCAGGGCTGCAGGGGGTTGCTTCTGCCCAGCAGGGATTGATCACCCCCGAGCTGCTGACACAAACACAGTTCAGGGAAGCAGTGGCAATGTAATTATTCTGCAAACATAATTAGGTACAGATGTAGTGAATAAGGAATACTAAAGTTTATTTATTTCCCACTCTTCTCTTGCCTCCTGCAGCCCATTAAAATGTGTTATTATGATAATTTGTCAGGAAAATGACAACATTTATTAATGCATTAAAGTTAATTCCTAGTAAATTAGTAATTGGCCAAACAATGGCACTCATATTACAGTGCTGGGGCTTTTAGCAGGAGAGAAAAATGCAACAGGAAAACAATTTGTTTTCCATGGCTTCTCCCTCTCTCCACCACAGCAGCTGCAGCTCGGGGCAGCCGGGTGGGTGAGCTCAGCTGGCCATGCTCCCAAGTGCCCAGGCTGTGCTAGTTTGAGCTGAGCCACCACTGCCAGGCATGTGCCAAGGCCTCGGGGGTGGCTTCTCAGTAGGACAGGAGCATCAGCACTGGAGCAGAGCACGCTGGGGCAGCTGAGGGGCTGTTCATGAGCCTGCAGGGATGTGTTTCAAAACATCTTCCAAGGGTAGGCAGCAGGAAGCTCTGGGGAAGGTGAAGCTGGCACTGGTTGCAGCCCAGCAGGCAGCTGCCCTCCCTTCTCCTGACCAGTTGTTGATGGGGATGCACCTGACCCTCCCATCCCTCCATTAGACACTGGGGACAAGCTCATCACTTTTTCCCTCAGCTGGCACCACCTGCTCAGCGCTGGCACTGCTCCTCTGTCAGAGCTGCCAGTACCAGGCATGCTGAGGGGCATGGCGAGCTGCCAGCACTGGTGATACTGGGGGGCTGTCTGGGAGAATGAAAGAACATCCAGGTAGACACAAGTTCTCTTTGCCCTGCCAAGACCACCTGGTCATCCTGCTGCCAACAGGCCAGCAGCACAGGAGCAGCTGGTGGAGAGTGACAGGGATGCTGGCAAAGACAGGGCCTGGGGAGCTGAAGAAGTGCCCAAGTGAAGGAGAAAGAGGTTTACAAGTCTAAATCAATAGAATAGAATAGAATAGAATAGAAAAGAATAGACCAGACCAGACCAGACCAGACCAGGTTGGAAGAGACCTTCAAGATCATCAAGTCCAACCTATTATTCAACACCATCTAATCAACTAAACCATGCAACCAAGCACCCCATCAAGTCTCTTCCTGAACACCTCCAATGATGGTGACTCCACCACCTCCCCAGGCAGCCCATTCCAATGGGCAATCACTCTCTCTGTGTAGAACTTCTTCCTAACTTCCAGCCTAAACCTCCCCTGGTGCAGCTTGAGACTGTGTCCTCTTGTTCTGGTGCTGGTTGCCTGGGAGAAGAGACCAACCTCCACCTGTCCACAACCTCCCTTCAGGTAGTTGTAGAGAGCAATAAGGTCTTCCCTGAGCCTCCTCTTCTCCAGGCCTGGTCATGGTCTGATCGTGCTTCCGGATGGATTTGCTGCCCCAAAGGCTCCAGCACCTGGGAGCTGGACTCAGCATGGGGACAACTTCTCTCAGCCCAGAGGTGGTGGAGTGTGGGACGCACCTCCCTGTCCAGGGGGACTGGGCACCGCAGGGATCCCACCGGAAGCGCCAGTGCAAAGCTCTTCCCCGTTCCTGAGCCCATCGTGGCAAGGCCCAGCCCCAGCTGACTGCTGATGCATTGACTGAAAGACCCCAAACCGTTGACACCCGGAAAATTAGGCAATCTTTCATGTACCCAACTGGAAATATTTATGGCAAAAGATAAATGCAAACTCACATCAGCAGCGTCGCTGCCGGCTGCCGGGGCCCTTTCCCCTGCCTGCAAATGTAATCTTAGCGGGGTTGTTGGGGATTTAAATGTTGATGTCACTTCTGTTTGAATGCAAAGAGCTTCAGCTATTCGTTAAGTCCAGCTCCTCCAGCCCTGGCTTTCCATCTTGTTTATTACAGAGAAAATCACCCGGTGATGTATGAGTCATCTTCCCGGCGCTGGGAAGAGAATTTCAATTACACTCTTCCTTAAAACATTCACACAAAGTAAACTCACATCCTCGGGAGCGTTTGTGACGTGCAGCCAGCAGACCCAGCGGAGGGGGAGGTGGTGAGGGGGGTGGGCTGGCTGAGGATTCCTCTCGGCAGCACCTCAGCTCACAGCAGCAGTCAGAAAACAAAACGCTTTGTCCACACCTTGCTTGCCGTGCCATTAGCAGCCTGGGAGCAAACATCAGAGCCCTGTGCCAAGCACAGCTGTCACATCGACCTGCACCAGTCCTGGGGCAAGGCATCCCTGGGACTGCCATGGAGCCAGTCCGCTGCTCGCTCCCCTTCGGACCTGCTGCCCCTCCCTCCCAGCTGGCACTGGTGCAGAAGGCAGGCAGGGAAAGGCAGGTGGGCAGGCTGGGCCCAGGGCATGTGCCACTCACAGAAGCTTTTCCTGATCTTGTCTCATAGAATCCTAGAATGGTTTGGGTTGGAAGGGACCTTAAAGATCATCCAGTTCCAACCCCACTGCCATGGGCAGGGACACCTCCCACCAGCCCAGGTTGCTCAAGCCCTCATCCAACCTGGCCTCAAGGGACGGGGCAGCCACAACCTCCCTGGGCAACCTGTTCCAGTATCTCCCCACCCTCACTCTAAAGAATTTCTTCCTCATCTCCAGTCTCTTTTGCATTGTCTTCAACAACAGCAGCAGCTCCCAAACACTCTGTTCAGTTCATTTCAAGATGAATTCTGTGAGAGCTGCCCCTGTTTTCCTGGTTAATTTTGCCTGCTCTGGGTTTTGTCCCTCAGCCATGCTGCAGCTGCAGCCACCGTGGGGACACTGCAGCCACCGTGGGGACACTGCAGCCATGAGCAGCAGGTTGGGTGGGACAGCTTGATGCCGTGTGCTGACAGCCTACTCCCTAGGGGGAACAGCCCAGTCCCCAGAGCACCCCACTCCCACAACCACTCCTTGCTCCCGAGGAGGATGCGGCAGCAGCAGGCAGGCACCGCAGGCCCAGGTGTCTGCTAACTGATTAAGAGTGACATTTGACTTTACCACATAATAAAAGTTCCCACTTATGACCTTTTCTGCATTTATTCCACACGCTCCAAGATTTCATTCAGAAAGGTCACCAACGATCTTTCCTCCCCGGCAGCGGTGCACAGATGCTATATTTATCATACAGGACTGGCACGCCAGCTTCAGACAGTGCCAAACTTGGGAGATGCTGAACAACAACGTTGCAGAGGTGGCTGTGAAGGCAAGAGCTCTCTCTTCATAAACCAGTTTCCCTGGCTGCTAATACCTCCTGCCCACTGCTGAGCCCACGAACCACCACAGCATGGTGGGGACGCCAGCTGCGATGGGGAGCAGAGCGATGGGGTTGAAGGCCACAGAGGGCCTATGGAGGGACAAGCAGAATGGCACATCAGGGCTCCAGTCACTGCCAACACCTGAGCCACATCCCCAACCTGGGTCTTCTGTAGGGGAAAGGGGCTGCTGCTCTGCAGGGCCATAGAGTCCCCAGGGAGGCTGGGGACAGCAGGTGCCAAAGCCTGTGCATGTTGCCAGGGCAGGATCGCTGCTGGGACGCCACCCTCGCCCAGACCACTCTCCAGTCACCAAGGTGATGAAGAGCCTTGTTTACCTCTGTCTGCCCCATGAAGTCATGAGGACACGTTGGGCCTATTCCTCCTAATTACAAGAGTTTCATGCCACATAAGACTCTAAGAGCAAATGCTTTTACCCTGCACACTGTGAACTGAAGATTACTGCACTCAAAAAAAGCAGCCGCCTCTCCTCTTGCTTTGGTGCCCAAGAAGAGGTCCTTCCCCCAGCCCTCCCCCAGGCATGGCTCTCATTTCTGCACTCTTCACATCACTTCACACTCTGGATCAGCTGCTGCTTGGTTTGGAGCTGCACGTGTTTCCCTCGCAGGTGCCTGTGAATCACAGACACCTCGGCTGAGCAGCCCCAAGGGCAGGACCCAGGGAGCCAGCACTCAGCCTTGGCAGAAGCCAGCTGGCAGCAGCCAGCAAGACCAACAGGCACAATCAGAACCAGGTAATCAATCTCCCCTAGTGAAAGCAGCAGTCACAGCCTTGGATTTGGGTTAAGTAACAACTTTCTCTCTCTCTTTTATTCCTCTCATCAAACACACACCCTGCCCAGCCCAGCTGGGGCAAGGATGGGAGAGATAGATATGAGTGAGGTTTTCCACATCTGATGTGCAAAAAAGTTAGTGAAAAAGCAGAGGTGACAAGGGTCAGAGCAGTGCACATCCAGGTACCCAAGCTTGTGGTTGAAGCCAGGCCATGCCACACTTGTTGATGCCCCAGGGCCTGACCAGGGCAGCAGGAGCGATTCAGGAGGGCAGTGGTCTGACGGCAAGGTGGGACTCCCCATCTGCTGCTGGAGAGAGGGATCTGTGCCCATGGTGAGGGCAGCTGCAGGCAGGACCTCCAGCAAGACCTGCTGGCCAGAGCCCCGCTCTGGCCACGACCCCTGGAGCAGTGCCAGGGCTATTTCCCCGAGGGCAGGAGGCTGCAGCAGCGCAGAGCTGGGCAGGGCAGGCAGAGCGGTCTCTGCGAAAGCTCACTGCTCTCTAGTGTTCAAAGCACAGCACTCGGCGGGCAAGAACCACCGTCAGGAAACTGCTGCTGCAGGAACCGGGCATTTGCTACAGCCCACGGGCCTTGGCTGTGCCCACCGGAGCTCCAGGGCTGCAACTGCTGAGGGATCAGTTTCAAGACTTTATTAGAGACCCCATGCCCATCAGCAAGAGCTGAGGAGCAGCACACCATGCATGGTGCCTATTTCTGTTGCATCTCTCAAGTACAAGTGGAAAAGGCTTCAAGTTTCACCAGGGTGCGTTTAGGTTGGACACATGGAACAATTTCTTCCCCCAAAGGGCTGTCAAGCCCTGGATCCAGCTGCCCAGGGCAGTGGTGGAGACTCCATCCCTGAAGGGGTTTCAAAGCTGTGGAGATGTGGTACTGAGGAACATGATTTAGTGGTGGCCTGGCAGTGTTGGCTTAACAGTCAGACTTGATGACTTTCTAAAGCTCTCTTCCAAACAAAACCATTCTGTGATTCTATAACCTCCTGCTCCAGCCACGCACCGCAGTTGCTGCCTCACTCTGCAGGTGGCCCACTGCAGCTGCGTCCCCTTGAGCAGCAGCTGAAACCATGATGGAGATGTTACCCCCAGCCCTGGCAGGATGGACACTCTGACCATGCTGTGGTCTTGGACAGCTTATCTCTGGGACCAGGGAATGAAGCTGTGACACCTGATGTAGGCAGCTGGCTGTGCTTGCTCAAGGGAACAGCCTTCAGTCAGTGGGAAGCCCTGGTGGTTCGTTAGGCACCGATGGCTTTGGAAGTAACAAGGAAGAATGAAGGGGATTGACGGAGGGATACAGAAATCAATAGCCCTGAAATATTTCATCCAAAGCCTCCTCCATGTGACTGCAGAAAATGTAACATCTAAATCAGGTTCCCAGATGGCCCAGGAACCAATATAAGTTGTGTTCCTTGCCAGTCCCTCACACTTTTAGATGAGGTGTGATTTAAAGGGGTTTGTGCTGAGAATGAAGGTGCTGAGAGGTGTGAGCCCATGGGGCTCCATGGCTCTGTGGCTCCCTGGTTTCATGGTAATGATGCCTATGCCCAGTCCCCAGCCTGAAAAGCAGGCAAAACGCTCCTGTTGCTGGGAGCAGGGCTCACCTGCAGGTCCCACATGAGCCCCAGCTTGTCTTCAGCAGAAGGGCAGCAATCCTGTTTCAGCCAGGCCCCACAGAACTTCACAGAGAAGCTGTATTTAAAATAGTTCCCCTAGGAGTCCTCTGCCTCCTGGACCCCTGTTCTGTGCCTTTCCAGGCTCCCAAACATATGTTCTGTGCTTTTCAGGGTTCTCAAACCCTCTCCATTCCTTGCAAGGGCTCCCAAACCCTCTCCATGACTTGCAGTGCCCCTGATCTCACCTTGTGCCTTGCAGAGTCCAGAGCAGGCCAGCTCCTGGCTGTACTGCTGCCATCTCCCTCCACATGCTGCTGCTGCCACCTTTCCTCGTGGAGCCTCACTCAATGAGTACCAGCAAGGCAGAGTGAGCACCTCACCACCCTGGTCTCCAGGGACAAGCATGGTCAGGGCTGTAGGTATGAGCTGTCCCACACAGGGGAAGGACCACCTGAGCTAGGCAGTGATTGTGCCTGGGCAGGAATCCCCCCACTGTGACCACGAGTCATAAATGGTAGCCATGGGGCAGGAGAGTGGAGGCGATGGAGGACGCTTCAGCCCCATCCTGGCTCTCCAGATGAACTGGTGTGAAAGGCTCATGAGAGGCAGAAGTGGTGGCTGGCAGCAGGAGCCTACCTACCACGGCCAGACCCTTGCACCTGCAGCTACCGTGCATATACCCAGTCCTGCTCCTTGGAGGAGGATGGAGAGGGCTTCATGACGATGCTCTTGGTCTTCGACTCCACCGTGTGGCTCAAAGGGAGCGATGCCACGGACCAGCCTCGGAAATAAATTCCTGCGAACACAGACAAGGTGAGAAAAGACCTGGAAAGTGTTAACAATGGCTTTGTTCTTTCGAAACACAGCAACCGACAAGAACCCAGCCAACACCATCATTCAAACCCCAGCGCGGCATTCCCACCCCCCTCTAGTCCCAGGGACTGGAGGATTCCAGACACCCAGCTTCTGTTGACCCAGTCCAGAGCCATCCGGGCTTGAAGCAGACCTCTCATTTGGTCAGACACCACCTGCATTTGCACACAGTCACAGTCACAGACTGCACTGGGCTGGAAGCGACCCTCAAAGGTCATCTTGTCCAACCACCCCCCGCAGGCAGCAGGGACATCTCCATCTAGATCAGGCTGTGAAAACCTGCGTGAATTCCTGCGTCGGGGGCAAAAAGAAAGGCTTGGGGTTTTTTCTGTTAATTCCGGCGATTACGTTATACGGTACATTTTAAAGCTTAGCGCTGTATAATTTAATAAAGGTGATGGCACTTGAGGGCATTCCGCCGTGGCTAGAGCTGGTACTGGGAGGCTTAGGGAAATGCAGAAGCTGCTCGGGGCAGCGCACCAACGACCGGACTCGGGCCGCGGGCGAAACGCGGTCGCGCTGCGGCCCCTGCCGGCCGCCGTCGTGGCCTCTTGCGGCCCGTCGTCGCCCGCCAATGAGAAGTGACTCAGGCAACTTCCGGGCGCGGTGGTCGCTGGGAGCGGATGTGGGTGCGTGTCGCTGTCGGGGACGATGCCGCTGCACAAGTATCCCCCGCGGCTGTGGTCCGCGATGCGGTTGCGGGAGGGTATCTGTGCGCGGCTACCTGAGCACTACCTGAAGGCGCTGCAGGACGACACGCCGCCCACTCCGGTGCACTGGCGCCCGCTGGGCGTGCGCTACCGGCGGAACCCGCGCACTGGGGAACGAGAGCGTGTGCAGGACGTGCCGGTGCCGGTGTACCTGCCGCCCGCCGCACATGAAGGGCTCTGGGGCGGCGAGGGTTGGATCCGCGGCTTTCGATATGCGCGTAACGACAAGGTGAGCGGTCCGCTATTTCCGTACCGCAGGCTGGTGATAACGGGCCGGCAGTGCCTTGTGGGGGGAAGCGACTGGGCGACTAGCGCCTCCTGGTAGTGGTCTCCATCTTCCTCTTGCGGTATGGGGCTGCCCTTTGAGGGGGCTATGGTGCATTCTCAGCCCACTGTTGTGAGCAGCAGGATCCCCTGGGTGAGGTGGTGGCCCCGGGTACTGAGCCCCAGTCTCTGCCCAGCTCTCCACCAGGCTGCCTAAGACGTGGAAGCCACAGCTCTTCAACCGGCAGTTCTACAGCGAGATCCTTGATGCCACAATGACCATCACTGTCACCATGAGGACGCTGGACCTTATCGACGAGGCCTATGGCTTTGACTTCTACATCCTCAAGGTGAGGCCTTGGAGTGAGTGGGACTTGCTGTGCTGCAGCCTCAGCAAGGCAGACCTGTGCTTGTGCAGCCCCTAAATGGGGGCTTGCTGGTCTGAATGTATCAAAGCTTCCAGCCTGTCATTCCCCAAGGTATTAAAGTTCCCAACCATGATCAAATTACCTCCAGAACAAATCCAAGGGGTGTTTTCACTTTCATAGCCTGTGTCCTGAGGATCTCTATAGTGCATGGCTAAGCTGCCAGCGTTGTCTGCCTGCTGACAGACTGGTGTGTTCCCTAGCAGCTGGTCTCAGTGCAGTTTCACATCAGGCTTCACTTCCCCAGACTCCCAAGGCTGACATGTGCTCGAAGCTGGGGATGGATTTGAAGCGAACCATGCTGCTGCGGCTGGCACGCCGGGATCCTGCTCTGCATCCCGATGATCCAGCCAGGAGAGAGGCCATCTACAATAAGTACCAGGTGGGTGCCCAACCTGCAGCTGCTGCCCTGGTGCCTGCAGTGATGTTTGCTGCTTGTCCAGACTGATGAAGCCCACATCAGCCTGTCACAGCACAAACCAGGGTTAATGCTCCTGTGTTTTGGGTTTAGGGCAGAGAAGATCTAACCCTCACTTGCCAGTTTTTTTCTTGTCTCTGTGCTGTCCATTTTTGTACTGATCATTTAGGAAAACAAAACCCTGTCTTTCTGCTGTGGTGGAGGCCAGTGAGGGTCTGCACTGGTAGGAGCTGGCACTTCCAACAGCAGTGAGAATTTGTTCTCCTGCTATGGCAAGGAGCCCGGGCAGCCTGTGTGCAGTTTAGTTTTGTGCAGCTGGTGATGGCTGTCGGCACAGAAACAAGTCCAGCACTCGTAGAGCTGTGCTGAGGAGCAGCCCCAGAGCTGTACAGAGGAGGGGCACAGCAATTGGCACAACTGATGAGAGAGAGTAGGGTGCTCAGTGAAGGAAAAGAGAAGGGAAGTGAGCTGTGGGTGCCAGAAGGGAGGGAAGAGAGCTTTAAGTAATGTTCCTACTCAGCTGCGTGTTTGTGTGAGATGGGCATGGAGAGGATTTCCATCTAGGTCACCTGGTAAGGCTGTGCTGCCTGCTGCTGCTTTTGTCACAGGAATTTGCCATCCCAGAAGAGGAAGCTGAATGGGTTGGTTTGAGTTTAGAAGAAGCAATAGAAAAACAGAGGCTCCTGGAGAAAAAGGTGAGTTCCCGAGGCAGTGCTCAGCACTGAGGTCTCTGAGCTGCATCAGGCTGCATGTCCAGCTGATCTGACCATCCTGGGCACCCCTGAGCAAGGGAAGTGGTGCTCAGAAACTCCTTAAATCTGGGTGCCCAAAAATCTGGGTAGCTTTGCATCATAAACCAGAGAGGTATTTAAGGGAATGGTCCTGACTTGTGCCCTGTTATGTGAACAGCTTTGCCTTTGGTTTCCATCTACTATTCTGGAGCTTTGGGACACATGGGTACAAGCTGAGGGCCCACTCTGTGACCTTGTGTCACTGCAGCTGACTTGTTGGGAGCAGTATGTGGAGGAGGGGGCACCAGAGAGCTGCAGGGGTGGTGAGGGTCTCTTGATATCATAGGCTCTTGTGGCTGCAGCAGGAGGAAGAGTCAGGAGCACTACTGTGTGAGGTGGTGCTGGGTCCTGAATGCTGGGGCTCCAGCTTCTTCAAGGGCTGTGTGCTTCAGTGCAGCTCTGAGGGCAACACAAGGAGGGAGGGAAGCATGTTTAGAAGGAAGGGGATCCCTGGGGCATACCTGATGATTCTCCTCTACAGGCAGAGGTGGGAAAACTGGTGAGTGTCCCAGGGTGAGGCAAGGTCAGAGGGCTGAGCAGCAGCTGGGTCTGGAGGTGTGGCACAGCAGGTTGCCTTGTTGAGCCACTGACCTCAGCCCAGTCATGCCTTCCCCTGGCTTTAGCTGTTAGCACTCCTGCAGCACTGGCTCCCTGGGCTCTCCCTTAGGCTTCACCTGTTGCTGCTCCTCAGGCTTTCTCCTTTGAAGTGGTTAACCCTCTGCTTTATTTCAGGACCCTGTCCCGCTCTTTAAGGTGTATGCTGAAGAGCTTGTCAACGAACTGAAAGAGCAGGCACTGCAGAAGCAGTAGGAGGAAAAATGTTTGGAACAAAACCTCTGCTGCAGCTCAAACTGTGGACTTCTGCTGGGTCTGTCTGCCCAGGAGGGTGTTGCAGTTACTGAAGTCTAACAACAGCCTGAATTCAGTGGGGAACCATTCCAGTGGGCTGTGGAAAGAGGTTCTGTCCTGTGGCATCTGAAAGCCTTCCTGTGAGACTGCCTTAGTGTGGTTCATTGCCTGTACTGAGAGCTCAGTCACAACATCAAATGAAATGCTGGGAATAGCAGTAAGCTGTTCTCTGGTGCTCATTGTGTTAGAGCAGAGCCTGTGAGACAGTGGTGGTGTAACCTAGACCAGTCCCCAGCCTTCTGCTGCAGACAGTTGTGGCCTAAAAGCATGACCCTAAACCCTCCCAACTCAAGAGGTGCCCTGCTGGCAGATGGGGGTGAGCTCCCCACTTGCAGTCCCTGGCTGTAGAGCTCACTATAACTCCTGGGGTTCAAGCATTGTTTCTGCTCAAAGCTGGGGGCCTGTAAATCTTCTTGGTTTGTGAAAATGCAGCTGCAGTGAGTGTTGTAGCTTTTGCTTCTGCCTGCCAACAAGAACTGGGCCTGAAAAGCACTGGCCAGAATGACCATCACAAAGTATAACTGGTGTCATCTTTAAGCTTCATGGTCCTGCAGTGGGTTTCTGGGTGGAGGGGAACCAGCTTCTCCTCCCCTTTCCTTCATCTCTGAGGGGAGGGATGAGCACAGGGCAAGACCCAGTGTGAGCCCTGTCTCAACTGCTGCCTGCAGAAGAGATACTGCCTTAGTCATGTCCTGGGATGAGACTTGCTCCCTCTCTCTAGTACATTAGGGCAATTGCACTGCCTCAGTTTCTAAGCCACAGGACCCATGATGAGGGAGAAGCTGGCAGTGTGTGGCTGGGCCCCTCTGCACTGGAAGGCAGTAGGGCCACTGAGGAGCAGAAATTCCCAGTGCCTTAATGCCTGCCTTAAAGATTTGGGGGAGAGGTGCTCTGGAGGTAGTGACTGGGTGGGCACTGAGGCTCTGCAGGGCTGTGCTGGGTGGCTGGGGATGAGGAGGTGGTTGAGGTGAATGTGATCTAAAGGGTGGAGGTCCATGAAGACCAGAATTCTCTGCTGGGTTTGGGGCCAGGGAATGATCTGGAGCCTTTTCAAGGACTATTTTATCCCTCAGGTGAGTGTTGCACAGCCATGCAGCCCCCAGCCAGTAGGGATGGTTGGTCAGGGGCTGCCAGGCTGAGGCTGGGCTGCCTGAGCACAGGCCAGAAGGCTCAGCCCTGCAGGGGACAGGTTGGGTGGCCAAAGTTGGAGTGTTTCCAGCCTGCCTGTATGTCTTGGCTCCAGGTTCTCCCCAGCAAACTGGCACAGAAGGTCACATTTGCCTAATTAATGATTTTGTAGCTAGGCCAGCACAATGGCATTTGCTTATCTTCCTCCTCTTCTGCAACTGAGCTGAGCGGGAAGCTGCTGCCCGGCTCCTGGGGGACCCTGACACTCTGCCCTCGTTAGAGATAATTAGCTGGGACAAGCTCCTTGTTTGACAGCTCTGCTCATCATTAGGGCCAGTATGGCTCATGCATTTTAATGCAGCTCAGAGCAGAGCTGCAGACCCTGGCTCTATCCTGGCCCCTTCCCTAGCTTCACTGGAAGCTGCTGGTGTGGGACTGGCCTCGGGCTGCTGCAGCTGTAGCAGAGCATGGCTGGTGCCAGCCCAGACCCTGCTTTCAACCCCAGGGGGGTCTCCAAGATCTCCACAGCTCACTCAGTGGGGCTGAGTGAGCAGTTGCCAGCCCCTGCTGTGTGCTGGGGTTCCAACTGTGTGGAATTCCCTTCCCCTTGTGTCTCAGGAATGGCCTCAGCTCTGCATTCTTCACAGAGCACCCCTGGTGCTGCCTGTCCTTGAGGCTGCCTCTGCTCCTTTTTCATGCCCTATCTGCAGGACCCACTGCCTTGGCCAGGTTTGGTGGGTGACCAGGGGCATGGGGAGCTCCTGTCCCACCTGGGGCTGGGAGTGCTAGTGGGGGGCACTGCAAGAGTGCCACACGGGCTGCAGAAGCTTCTCCATGGGGAAGCTATTGGGAATGTGGTTAAGCCTGACTTCTGAGTTGGAGCCATTCATTCTCTCATCCTGAGAAACCTTCCCCTTGCTACTTTCCCTGCCCTTACGTTGGATGTGGCCAGGAGCTTCCCCCCCAGGGACACACTGTTATGGAGATAACTCAGCTGATGTGAGGAGAACTGGAAACTCCACTTTGTACCAGGGGTGCTGCAGCTTCAGAGAAAGCAAAGGTGAAGCACGTGGGGCTGGCTTGTCCTGCTAGGCAGAGTGGCAAACATTTCAAGGTGTGCAGCATTTAGGGTGGTTTGGGCTACAATACCCCCAGACAGGTACCTTGAGAAGGTGGAAGGGTTCAGGGCCTGATGTTAGATGTGTCCTGGTTTTACACCTGCTCATTTGCAGAGCTTGATGCTGCTTCTGTGGTGGTTTTCACCTGTCTAGGTCAGTTCAGTCTGGCAGATACCAGGTTCCTTTGGTGCCCCAGCAAGGGAACTCAAGCTGGTAGCTTGCCATAACAACATCTCAGGAAGCCACAGGTGCCATAAAGCCATGGGTACAAACTGGGTGCTGTCAGCTTGAGGCTGCAAACCCACTCTGGGGCAGGGTAAGGGCCTGGCTGCTAAGAACAGCTCTGAGTGAGCATTGCCTCAGGCTTCAGCAAAGGTCACAAGGCTGGTTCTGGCCCAAGGCCAGCTGCTGTGTGTCTGATGCCAACCACCACGAGGATCCTGCAGGCTGGGAGCAGAGACCCAGCAGCTTGCAAGGACCTGACTGCCACCAACAAGCTGCCGGAGAGCCCTGCCTGGGGTCACCTTGAACGTGGCAGCTTAAGGCTGGGGTAGCAGTGGAGGCTGCTCCAGAGGGGAAACAGTGCAGAGCAATGTTGGCAACGCAGCAGTGGGAGGGGAAATCCCAAGGTCAAGTGGCAGCCCGAGGTTTGTGCTGGTCTCTTGATTCACATCCCAGACAAGGTGACTCCAAGCTGCTGCCTTGACTGCAGAGTACTTGGTGTAATTTTCCTGCACAGGGGCTGCAGCCACTGTGGGGTGGGGGTGCTTCTGAAAGGGGCAGGAAAGCAGGGCTCATCCTCCAAACCCAGCTGCAGCCTTCCCTCCAGCCCCAGGGGTCCTTGGCAGCTCAGCAGCACATCCCTGAGGCCAGGCGAGGGAAGGGCTCAAAGTGTGCCATGTGTTGTGCCAGGGCTGCCCACAGGCTGTGAAGCCCTGAGCTCTTGAGAGCTGCCCTGCAGAGTCACAGACTTGGATGCTGAGGGCTGTTGCAGCTGGAGGACTGCGTGCACTGCTCACCCCCACCCCCAGGATTTGCTTCTTGGTGTTTAGAGGTGATGGGAAATGGGAGCAAAGGTCCTCATGGCTTTGCCAGGGGTAACATCTGTGACCGTCTGGGTTGTGAGGACCAAGATGCAGCCAAACTCATCTCAGAGGGACACAGGGAGGGGCAGGAGGCCGTGTTTAGTGATATGGTTGGACTTAAGGGCACACTTCTTCCCCAAGAGGGTAAACAGCTCTGGGGCAGGGTCTGGAGAGGTGGTGGCACCTCCATCCTTGGAAGTTTACCAAAGGCAAAGGGTGAGGTCCTGAGTGATCTGCTCCCACTTTGCAGCCAGCCCTGCTCAGAGGAGGAGGTTGGACTGGAGACCTCCAGAGGTCCTCCCAGCCTCACTTTTTCTATGATGCAGGTCCTAGTAGCTACTCCACCTTGTGAAGCTCACTGCAAAGCATCATCAGCTTGAGGAGGGGTGGGGATGAGTAAAGAACTGAAAGAGACCTTCTGCCAAATGGTGGCTGGAGGGGAAGGGTGCTGTCCAGGCAGGAGGAGGCGGGGTCTAGTACTTCTGCTGCCTGCCTGCTCTAGGGTGTGAGCAGTCCCCATCCTGCCTGAAACTCTGCAGTTATATCCTGTGCTCTCCTTTCTCCCATCTGCCAAGGGAAAGCCTCCAGAGGTGGCTGCAGGCAGGGCTGACAGGATGGAGCCATTGGCTGCACACTACGTTACAAGGAGGGCAGCAAAGTGGAGCAGCCGACAAGCAGCCTGGCTCTGTGTGAGCATCCTTCAGGATGCCCTGGGGCTGCTGGCCTTGGGCACTGGTTGGCTATGCCCAGCAGGAGGCTTTGGTGGCTTTCCATGAGTGATAGAGAGGTTTCCCAGCCCTGCTGCTTCCCAACTCTGCTCATCCTGGCTGGCTGCTGCAGCCCTGGAGAGGATGAGGTGGGAAGTGGTGTGGCTGGGCATGGTGCAGCAAACTCGGTGGCCTGATGGTTTCCTGCTTTACAGCTGTGTGCAGCACATGCAGGCAGCCAGGTGGGACCAGCCTGTGGCCAGGCACTGATACCATCAGCCAACCCCATCACCTCCTTTTTCCCAGTGGCTGAACCAGTATCAGGCTGTGTGGAGAGTGCCTGGGGGGCTGCCCTGCCCTGGCCACTGCTGCAGAATGCCCACTCTGTGCTTTAATGAGCTCTGCAGTCACATCAACACTTGCCCACATGTTCCAAGGCATCTTAATGTCCTTGAGAGCCCTTCATAAGGACCCCTCCAGCAGGGTTGGAGTGACTCTGACCTGGTAGCCCATCACTATCTGTATGTCAGCTCCTTTTATTCCTTAGGATGTTGTCCATCAACTTCTGAGGCTGGTCAAGGACCTGGGCTCAGTTAAATCCATCCTTTGGAGAGCCATGCATGAGTCTGGGAGGTTGCAGGCAGTCTTTACTCCTAGGTTTAAGCTGTCTTGTTCCAACTCTGGGAACTGAGCTCTTGGTCCTAGAGCAAGGCTTTGTCATTCCTGGTGTTTTCTCCTTTCTCACCATAACCTCTCAGTCTGTTTAAGGTCAAGCTTCAAGGTCCTGCTGGAAGGCCTTTTCTCTAGAAACCCTTACCTGTGTCCTTCTCTTTTTGCAGCAGTTCTCTACCACTGGTTTTAAAGGGTGGGACTGGAGCTGGGCACTAGCACCAAAACATAGAGGAAATCTCTGTGGGTGCAGGTGCCAGCCTAGCAGCTTGGCCAGGTCATCCTGAGATGTACAGAGCTGGCTCCTACCCAAGTGCAGAGGTGGGAAATTGCCTATGTACAGATCCCTTTATCCTGCTCAGCTCTCCTCCCCTCGTTTGGTGCTGGACTCCTCTTGCTGTTACTGATTTTCTCCTGTTCTGTGTGTGCTATGTTGCAGAAAAAGGAGAATCCTGGCCTTGCAGGGCTCTGGGGAGGGGGCTCTCTGCAGCACTGTGGGAGAAGGTGGGGCCCTTGTGGAGGGGCCTGGAGGTTCCAGGTGGCAGGAGGGGATGGCAGTGCTGGGAGGAGAAAGTGGAGGGTGATGAGTCCCTGGTGAGGGAGCTGGGACAGTGGGCAGAGGGTGCAGCTGGTGGGCACATGTGGCTGAAGCTGTGATGGCTCAGGAGCCTGAGAGCCTGGGAGTTACCATGGGAACCGCCGGAGGATGCTCGGGAGGGCGGTGCAGCTTGGCTCCATGGCTTCTGTGGCTCCATGGCAATGATGCCTGTATCTGGGCCCCAGCCCCAAGTGCAGGCAGAAGGCTCCTGTTGTTGGCAACAGGGCTCAGCCACAGCTACCCACAGGGCTCCCAGCTTAAGCAGAAGGGCAGCGACCCCCTTTCAGCTAGGCCCCAGAGCACCTCACAGAGGGGCTGCAGTTAGCACAGAGAAAGCACAAGTGAGAGAGCAAACACAGCAGGGCCAGAGCATGGTGCAACCTGCAGCCTCACAGGAGCACCTGGGCTGTGCTGAAGCTCCCAAACCCACCCCGTGCCTTGCAGTGCCCCAGGCAGGCAAGGTCCTGGCCCCACAGCACAGATGCTCTAGAGCCAGGGCTGTGCCACCATCCCTAGGGTGGCTGCATGGTGTGGAACTGCTCACTGCCTCACTGCCCTGAGGCCCCCATGTCCCTTGCTCAGCTGGCTGGTGAGTTTAAGACAAGCCCTCCCAGCCACCTCCAGCCTGTTGACCTGAGCATGGGCAGCAATAGCCCAGCCCTCAGTGCCTCCCTTTGCTCCCCATGGCCCCCAGGCAGGCCATTTGCTGGCACTGGGACCAGCTGCTCCAGGCATCAGCCAGCCCCTTTGCCCAGGCTGCTTCACTTCCTGGAAGCCTTTGGTGACAACACTGTGAGCAGCCCTCAGAGCCCCAAGAGGGCTGTACTGCTGCCAGCCCCCCACCGTGTGCTGCTGCTGCCACCTGCCCAGGCTGGCTGCTCCTATGAGTCTGGTGTCCCCTGGGCTTCCCCCAGCAGGGTGCTTTTATTCAGCCTCTGCCTCCAGGAGCATCTCTGCTGACTAGCTGTTGCTGGCCTCCCTTTCCTGGCTCTCCCTGTAAAATGTGATAGGGAAAACTGTTGTTGCACCTGCCAGGCTCCAAGGTGCTCTTTGCAGGGGCAGGGAGGTAGAGCTGTGTAAGGATCAGTTCATCCTCCAGTTCCTTCAGAAACCCTGGAGGTGCCTCCTAGCTTGATTTCACACTGTCATCTGTTGTCACCTCTGTCTCCTCTGCTCCCCTGTAAGAAAGGTGGAAATCCTCCAGTTCTCCCATCAAAACAAGGAGCTCAGGCAGCATCTCCTGCAGCTGCCCTGATGGATGACTCTCTCTGGATGGTGATGAGGAGGGAACAGGAAGGTGACCTTGGCTTCCTTGCCCTTTCTCTTAAGCCCACCCTGTTCCTTCTCTCAGCCTGTGAGCTCCCTGTTTCCCAGGATTTCTCCAGCCCTTAGGTTCTTTCTAAGACCATTTCCCCCCCATTTCCCTGAAACTGCTGTCTGGGGCCAGCAATGACCAGCAGGGACAGAAGCACCCTGAAGGTCCTGTGTGGATGTGCCAGCCGGTGAGGCTGGGCTGGGTGCCTGGATGCTGTTCTCTGGCTGCAGCATCCATCCCTGGATAGTGGGAACAGGGCCAGGACCAAAGTCACACCTGCCTGTGGGATCCACCTGATGGCAAGCACAAATCCTGGTCCATGCTCATGTGTCTGGTGACAGGACCTGTGCATGTTGCTCTGTCCATCATCATTAAACACCCTTCAGGAGTAATGAGAGGCTCCATGTCTTGAGCCAGCAAGGCAGAGCGAGCACCACACCATCCCGGCCTCCAGGGGCAGGCACGGTCAGGGCTGTAGATATGAGCTGTCCCACCCTGGACAGCTCTGCTGGCACATCCTTCAGAGCCAGGGAAAGGACCAGCTGAGCTGGGTAGTGATGGTACCTGAGCAGGAATCCCCATGCTGTGACCATGAGTCATAAATGGTAGCCATGGGGCAGGAGAGTGGAGGCAATGGAGGACACTTCAGCCCCATCCTGGCTCTCCAGACGAACTGGTGTGAAAGGCTCATGAGAGGCAGAAGTGGTGGCTGGCAGCAGGAGCCTACCTATCACGGCCAGACCCTCGCACCTGCAGCTGTCATGCATCCCCACCCAGCCCTGCTCCTCGGAGGAGCAGGATGGCGAGGGCTGCATGACGATGCGGGAAAGGCATTGTGCGACGGGGAGAGGCTGGCCAGGGGGGAGGCACCGCTCCCTGCAACAGCCTTCAAAGAGTTTTCCTTAAGTGGTGCTGCTCCTTGGGGCTTCCTCCTCAGGAGGGAAAGGGGGAAAGAAACCCAACAACAACAACAAAAAAAATAGAAGAAGGGGAAAGTGGTGCAGAGGAAGAGCAGTCTCTGGGTGTGGGATGAAAGCGGCCCTGTCTTGACTATTTACCCAGCAATTATAAGTAAATCGGTGGTGCCTAACGGGGCCGGTTGCCATAGTGACGATGGGATGGAAGGACCAGCATTTGGTCCTGGCCGCAGCCAATCAGGCTGGGAAGCCCAAGCTGCAATATAAAGTAAAGATTCCCATCTTCCAGCCACGCACTTGCCAAGAAAGGGAAATAGGTTCAAGAGTCTGAGGGGGGTGGGGGGGTGGAGGAAAAAAAAAGTGCTGCGGCCGGCGGCAGGCAGGGCGGCTGCTCCCGTCATGGCGGACTGCGAACGCCCGGGCAGGTGAGAAACCCCAACTCCCATCTTCCCGCTCATTGTTCTCCCGCGCCGCGGCCCCCTCCACCGCCCCACCCCACCCGTGCCGCCGCCCCGACCCCCTCGCCCCGGCACCCACCGTGAACCCCCCCTGCGGGCGACAGACAAAGAGAGGCGGTGGGAAAGGCTCCACCGTCCTCCCCAAATGGCCATCCTAGGCCTTTCAAATCAAATTTCGCAAAGCAGCTTCATCAAAGGCCCCCGGCTGGGAGCCACGAGCCCCATATTCCTGCCCCCCCCCTGCTCCCAGGCAGGTCTGGGTGATCCCACAACAAAGTCGGCGTGGCTCTAGAAGTGTCTTTGCAAAAAAACCCCAACCAAACCCAACAACAACAAAAAAGGATAAAAAAAAAATCATAGAGGGGGCAGAGATGGAGATTAGAAAGGCAAGCAAGAAAGAGCGGCGCCTAAATTGCTCATCGTGTCCCCATCTCATTACTGGCGACTTCTGAGGACGGATATTTCCAAAGGCTGCTATGAAAGACTTTGAATGGAGCCCCCCCCGGATGAGATCAAAGCCCCAGGGCTGGGACGCCCGGGTGTGCTGGAGGAGGGGGCAAGCGGTGGCGGCGCCGCAGGATGGTGGGGGGGAGCCTTCCTCCCCTGCTGCCGCTGCCCTCCATGTTTCCTGGTGGTGCTGCTGCTGCCGCTGCCTGACCCATCATCTTGCAATGGAGACCAGGGACAGCGGCCAGATCCCAACAGCTGAAGCCAAGAGGAGCAAACTCGGGTGGCGCGCGGTACGGTGATTCTCCCCAAACTGGGGATTAATGAAGGAGCTTGTTCCAGACAGGAGCTCTCCAGACACCTCCAACTGCAGCAAGTGGTGTCCCCACCACTTGAGTCCACTCCTTGGGTCTTCCCTCCCTCGCCGCGGCATCGCCAGCCTGGTGAGTCCCCGGCGGAAGGGCCGAAGACAAAGGCGGGAGGGCAGAAGTTGTGCCACTTTCCCTTCCCGCTGCCTCCCTTCGGATCTGGGCTGTTTCCTCCTGCTCGGTGACCAATTTGGCCGCGGATGTGGGCTGCATTCCCAGCGCAGGCAGCCGGCCGCCCCATCGGCAGCACGGCCGCAAAACTCACAGATGGTGAAATAAGGGAGTCGTGTAGGGTTCAAAGAGACCTTCTATGTCAATTGTTATATTATTAGGTAAACTCCAAGAAGAAAATCTTTTAATCCACTGTGGCTAATCCAGTCCACTTTTGTTGGCCAGGACATATTCAGCATCAACAAAAGGCTCTGGCCGACGGACAGCGGCATACATAATGGATTGATAACGGCGGGAGCTGGCGCGGCGGCAGCAGGAGCCCCTGCCCGGGGCAGCGGTGGGGGCCGGGACCAGGCTTTGCCCTGCTCCTATCAGTTGGATTTTCATTTCAAAGAACTTGGCCGGTATCTGCACCGCGCCGCTCACCCCATGGAGCACAAAGAGGGCAGGGATGCTCCCAGCTCCAGCTGGCCCTGAAAACTCACCAGGACCCCACCAGGACCCTCCATCCTCACCTTGCCCCGAGGTGGTTTGTGGCAGAGAGGGCTTCAAGGGCAGGTTTGTCCCATGCCTAGTTTTGGGGTGATGGCTCCCATGAGGAGTTGGCAGCTAGGGTGACTCCCCCTAGAATGGCTGTCCTAGGCCAGTATATCCCTTGGGATTTACACTGGGAAGGTGCAGCTGTCCTGGGGTGGAAGGGAGTCACCTTCATACAAGGACATGAGAACAGAGCTGCCCACACTGTGCAGGGCTGAAGCTGTTGGGGAGGCAAGATGGAGAGTGGCACATGGGTAGATCTTGTCCTCCAAACTTGGAGAAGCAGAGACCACAGCTGAGGAACCTGAAAAGCACAAAACAAACCCCAGCAGCAGCGAAGGCAGGTGGGATGTGAGCAGGGACCAGGTGGCCACAGCCTGGCTGATGGAAGCAGATGGGATCTGGAGGGATGGAGCTGAGATAGGTCAAAGTGTCTGCTGTGAGCTGCCAGGTCTGGATGCTGGAGGTGGGCAGGGAACTTTGGCCACCCAGCTCCTTCAGGCAGCAGGTATGGCCTGTCCTGAGCAACGAGCTTTCCCAAGGCAGAGATGAGTGGGGCCCACACCTGGTCCACAGTGGGGCAGGAGGGGGCAGATGGCCCGGCTGGGTCCATGGGCTGAGCTAGTGTCTGAAAAGGTCCATGAAATGCCTGGTGGGGTGGTGCTGGTGGTCATGGGACAAAGATGGGACCAAGCCAGCAGCAAACTCTGCAGAGCAAGGAACCAAGGTCTCCAGTGGGGTTGAGCGCATTCAAGCATTTGTGGTCCTCCAAGGATGCCACCAAGTCAAAAATATCCTTATTCCTACCATGGGCAGCTTGGTGCCAGTGGCTGAGATGTAGCATGAGGAGCTTCAGTAAGACCACATAAAGGAGATGCAGCAATTTAGAGGTCAAAAGGACTTGTTCAAAAAGCCCAGAGGCCTTGCCCAGGGTTTTGTCCTCAGGACAAGAGACAGAAGAGGAAGGCAGCCCTCTCCTGAAGGAGCACCACCAGGTGCTCTCCAAGGTGGGAACAGAGAGTTCAGCTGACAGGAGTAAGTGACCCAGGGAGGATGTGGTCTCTGAGGGATCTGATTATTCCTGCAAGCTCTGGATCAAGCTTTTCTGCTTTCATTGCACTTGCAGGTACTTGGGAGTCCTCCAGGACAAGTCTTCCTCAGCTGTGGTTAAACTGGCTCATGCTCAGAAGCTTCTGCAGGAAGCAGATGCACATAAAGGACAATGAAGCACAAAGTTGTGAGTCACCAGCCCCGGGTGCTCCATCCTGAAACCCACCAAGGGATGGGAATCAGGGATTTGGATGCCACCTGTGAAACCAGCTTCCCTTCCAAAGGCTGGAGCCTCCCTGATCCACCCCACCCAAGCCAGCCCACTGCTCTGATCATCACCAAGGGCATCCCCTAAACTCCTGGCTGCTCTACATGACCCATCCAGAGGTCCACCCAGCACAGGAGTTGCCAGGCCAGGCTGATGCATAAGGAGCACAAAGCAGCTGGGAGACAGAGGATGAGAGTTCAGGGTCAATCAGTCCTCCTCATCAAGCAGAAGCTTAAGGGGCTGCAGAGGTGCCAGGCTCTGGGCAGCTGTTGATGTTGAGTTAAATATGCTCAGTGTTGGAGGTCTGAAAATACATTACTGGGAAAAGGGAGCCATGGACCTCCTGGACTGGCACCTCTGCTCCGTGTCCCACTGCAGGAGAAGGCTCAGGTGGGCTGGGATGCCTTGTGGCACGGACTGAACTGTTGTGGGATGGCTGCCCACAGGATGGTCATCTCCAGACTCTGGGCGCTCACACCAGCTCATGGCCCTGGGAGGGTCAGAGAAGTCCATGTCAACCTCCTCCATGAGACACAGTGCCCTCCTTCACAAAGTGTCCTTGCTGCTGCCACAGGAAGATGCTGAGCCCAAGCTCTGACAAGGCGTGGTGTTGGACCTCCCCTGCCACAGGATTTCTCATGCTTTGGCCAGTTGTAACCAGATAAGATCAGGATGAAACTATATGAGGCCAGAACTGTTCTTGTTTGCCAGCCACAGGCTCCCTTGAGGCTGGTCAGCATGCCAGCCAATGCTCATCTGCTGAAGGACTTCTGACAGAGAAGAGGCATCACTAAGAGAAGGCCCAGCAGGACAGCCAGAGTGGGGAATGTATCCTCTGGGAGAAGACCAGGAGAGCCCAGCATCCCGAGGGCAGAAAGGCCAAGGCTGCAGGGACATGGCTGCTGTCTGCTCCCAGCACAGAGCAGGCTGGAGGACAGGGCTGGTACAAGCATGAATGGTGTGAAATGGCTGCAGATGGGCAGGCTGGACATCAGAAGGTAGCTCCATGTCCTGGTGGGGACAGAGGTGAAAGGGCTGGGATGCAGCAGGGCTTCATGGAAGGCAGCCCAAGGCTTGGTGTCTGGAGGAGATGGGACACAGCAAAGTTTCAGGCACCTGCCCAGCCTCATGCCTAGGTCTCCAATGAACAGTTTCTGCTGTCTCCTCCCCAGAGAAGGAGAGGATCACAGGATGCTCACAATCACTAGCCTGGGTCACAACTGCTCCAAGCCATCCTGCCCCAGAGAAGACCTGACTGCCATGGTTCACCTGCCTGCCCTGGCACTGGAAAAGGAAGACATCACAGGAGAGAGGCATCTGGGCTTTCACACCCAGGAGCTTCCAAATGGTGAGCACGAGCTCCCCAAGGGGCCACGGATGGCTCCAGAAGCACTGGCAGGAGAGGAATGGGAATCTCGTGGCTGACATCCAGAGCCAGGGCCGGTTTGCCTCAGACATCAATCAAGTCTTGGCCCCCTCCAAAGACAGAGACCCCCCTACTTCTCCAAACTTCCTCCCACAGTGAGCTCCTTTGTGAGCAATTTCTCTGGTTCTCCATCAGAACTAGACCAACATTCTCCTTATCTGTTCCCTTGATGCTGCCAGAAAACCCTCAGATGAGTCAACTCCAAGATGATTTTCTGGGCTGGGGCAGTTACAGCAGAAGACTTTGGAGAGTCCTCCATAACTGCATGAATAAATGGCACTCACAGAGCACTCCCCACTCAGCACAACATCAGGTCACTGTGAGGAGCAGCAGAGCCTGCCCCAGCCTGCCCATGCAGCCTCCTCCCACCTCCTCAGCCCCTCCACACTTGGATATCACCAGCCAGTCTGCAGATCTCCAGTCACGGCATGGATGGGGCAGCAGGAGGGATCATCATCACTTCTCTGTGCAGCAGGAAGCAGGTAATCCCCAGGATCATTGCCAGGCTAGGTCCAGCATCTTGGCTCAGCTGGTCAGGACCTCAGCTGACATCCATCAGTGCAGAGCCTTTCTTAGGACCTCACTGACCATGAAAGAGCAATCCTGCAGAGAAACTCTTTTCCTAGAGGTGGTGCAGCCCTCAGGCAGGTCACCATGGATGGAGGGACTCCAGGACCAGTCTGTGCCAAGCCCCAGCTGCCTTGGTTGGGTGTTGGTGACACAGCAGAGTGAGGCCAGGAGGCTAGGCCATGGCTGGGGAGGTGGGCTCAGGGTGGTTCCTCTGAGGAAGGGCCACTTCACAGCAAAGATGGCAAAGGAGGGCAACTCCCATGTGGGTCTGGAGGTTTTGGAGGTGCTGCTGGGAAGCAGAAGGTTGGGAAAGTGGTGCTGGAGGTTTGAGTCCCAGCAAGGGTAGGGAGAGATCCCAGAGGGGCTGCGGCTCTGTTACCAGAGAGCTGCAAGAGCAGGGGGCTCCCAGAATTGTTCTGCCAGGACAAGGGGTTCCCCAGCTGGGGCTGGCTTGTCCCACTGGCCAAAAGCAGACTTGGTCCTTCGGTGCAGCATGTCTATGAAGGCTGTGACTGACAGGCTGTGACTTCTTATGACCATGGCTGTCCTGCCTGTCAGTAGGCAGACACCAGAAGCCTCCTACCAACAATGAGCTGCAAATGGCTCCCCAGCCCAGCTGCTGGCCTGCCCAGGCACTCATCCGTGCTTCTCCAGGGCACAACATCTCTCAGAGGAGCATACTGGTCCAAGAAGCAAGAGGCAAAGAAGAAAATCACTCTGCAGGAGAAATAAGGGATGAAAATGTCATGGGCTTCCCTCAGCAGCTCCTGATGTTACCACAAGGACCCTTCACCCTAGCCCAAGATAAACTTGTGGCCAAAGCAGCCACAACCTCAGCTGCTGTTGTCACTTCACGGGCTGGGAGCTCTCCTGGAGAAAGATAAGAGCGAGTTGAGACTTTAATTGTACCTGTCAGGTTTGTGTGCAGGTAAAACGATTTCCAGAGCTTGTCCTGGGTGAACAAATGCTCCTGAGATGTCCTCACAAGGCTCACGGTACCCAGCAAAGCTGACCATAAACCCACGGGCCACTAGGTGGACTCACAATAAACCAGAACTGCAGAATGAGAGCTCCTGACTGGCTTCCACATCTCTGGGAAGAACCTGCTCAAAGCAGATGCACTAAGAGTGAGTCTCACCACAGGCAAGGACAGAAAACCCAGCAGCCTGCATCCAGCCTCCACCACTTGGTCACCAGATACTGGCTAGAACATGGTCAACAGACCAAGCAAAAGTTTCTTTTGGCAGCTCCCTGGCAGAGCTGACCCTCCAGGATGGGTGAGCCAAGAGTGTGGGGACAAGCACTTGCTCTCCAAGCTGGACTGCTGATAGGGATCAGATAAAAACAGCCAGGCTGGAAGTCTGCAGGGCTGTAGGACAGACATCAAGGCACCGCTGTGTGCTGAGTTTGCTTTCTCCAGCCAGGCTAGTGACCACATCTAAGGCAGAAGATCTGCCCCAGTGTTGCAAAACAGATCTGCTTGGGAGCAGAGCAACCAATATTTCCAGCAGTGTTCCTGACATCAGCCTTCCCTTACTTCCCAGTAGCCCAGCTGGTTGGGATCACTGATGGTGGATAAAGGAGATCCAGCTCTCCCACTAGCTTCAAACAGACTGAATTAGCATGGACTGCTATGGGACAGCTCTGCTGGCAGAGAGTAGCTGTGCCAACACAGCTGTCAGTGAGGTGAGCCACCAGCCAGACCCTGTGTTCTTCCCCAGGGATGATATCCACCACGCACCCACCTCATCCTGTCCCATCATGGGGACACTGAAGCAGCAGGCTCAGAGGGCAAGCAAGGAATGCCCTGGGGCAGGTGGGTGAACCCCTGGGTTTGCAGAGGGGCTTGGAGACCAGGGACAGGAATGTCCCAGTGACACTGCTGCTCCCTCCCACCCTGGCTCCATGAGTTGGGAACATTTCTGTAGTAATAATCACCCCTGAGCCCAAGCACTCAGGGATGGAACAGCTCCAGCAAGGCCTGGGCAGAGCATAACCTGCTCCAGACATCTCCATCTCACAAAGGGCCATGATATGAAGTAGGAGAAGGATTCCCTCCTGCAGATGGCGACTGGAGGGTGTCCCTGCTTGGCCCCACTCTCCTGCAAGCATCTCCTGGGAAGGGTGGGCCCAGCAGGGATGAGCTGACATCTCTTCTCTCTACAGAGTGGTGCTGCTGGGACATGTCTGGACAGTGTCCCATCCCAGGCCTCCCAAGAGGAGAAGCAAACCTGGTGGTCTGGAGCATGGAGAAGCAGGTGTGCAGAACATGGCCCTGGAGTGGACCCCAAAGGTGGGTGCAGGAAGGCACGGGGGGTGGGGTGCCTCTGAGGAGGGCTTGCACTGGATGGTGGTGATGCCAGCTGAGTGTGTGCGCTATGGCTTTTGGCAGAGAGGGTTGATCAAAACAAGGTGGATGTGACAGGAGTCTGTTAAGATCTCTTTGCTATGCAAGACGTGGGCAACTCTTCTCCAAAAGCAGCACAAGGTCCAGGTGGGGATACTCAAGTCCTCATGTCAGTTCATGTGCTCCTCTCCTACAGCTCCTTGCCCAGGTCATGTGCTGCTGGACATGGAGTGGGTTTCCAGACCTGAGCAAGAACTGGGAGGAGAGAAATTTCTAGGCAGAAAGCTGGGGTGGAACCCCAGGGGTTACCTGGGGGCAGCTGGTACAGAAATGCAGAGAAGAGAAGCTCATGTGATCAAACCGGGCTCTGATGCAGCCAGGGGCAGAGGAACATCAGCTGTTAACGTTAGTATCCATTACTGGTGCTTTGGAAGGCAAAGGCAAGCAGTGCAGAGCAACCACAAGCTGCTGTGACTCTCCCTGGCTGGTCAGACAGGAGGAGAAGGAGGATGGGTGAAATTTCTTTGCCCAGTAGTCTGGTATTGAGCCCAAAATGTGCCTTGGCATTGCTGGAGGTGGCTGATAGTCAGGAGAGAAGCTGGGGATGGTCTGAGGGCTGCTAAGAGGAGAGCCACGGGGTGTTGGGTGATCAGCTCATACAGAGTGGCCTCTCAAGGCGTGGCATGAGCTCATCCACACCAGCTTTAAGCATACTGCAATCTGGCAAGAGAAGGTGAAGCACAGCTAGGGGGAGGAGGCTGGTGCCAGCCCAGGCACAAGGGGAAATATCACGTGAGGAATTGAAGGCACAATGAGACCCTGAGAACAGGCCAAGGTGCTGGGATGCTGCAAGGGCTCAGGGTCACACACGGGGTCTTCCCTCTGCCATACAGACATCTGAACCACCACGGGTAAATGCTGGTAGCAGCAAAAACTGCTGCTTGAGCTGGCCCCGGAAGGAGGCCACCCCAGCTGGAGGGCTGGAGTTTTCCTTATTTTTGATGAAGGCAGTAAAACCTCTGCCCCATCCACCTGTTGCAGCCCTGGCCCTGACAAGGGAGCAGCCTAGAGACCCCCAGCATACCCTGGGGATTTGCAAGTGAGCACCACATGGGCAGGAACAATTTCCACTAGACCAGGTTGCTCCAAGCCCTGTCCAACCTGGCTTTAAACACTTTGAGGGATGGGGCACCCACAATTATGCTGGGTAACCTGTTCAAGTGTCATCACCCTCACAGTGAAGAATTTGTTCTTCACACCTAATCTAAATCTCCCCTTTTCCACTTTGAAACCGTTACTGAGATCATCAGTGCACTCCCTGCTCAAAGGTCTGTCCCCAGCCTTCTGCTCCGCCCCTTTAAGCACTGAAAGGCCACCAGAAGGTCTCCCTGGAGCCTTCTCTTCTCCGGGCTGAACAACTCCAACTCTCTCTGCCTGGCCTCAAAGAAGAGAGCTTCCAGTCCTCCCATCATTGCTTTGGCCTCCTCTGGCCTTGCTCCAACGGGTGCAACAGGTCTCTGTTGTACTGAGAACTCCAGAGCTGGCCCCAGCATTGCAGGGGGAGTCTCAGCAGAGTGGGGCAGAATTCCCTCCCTCCACCTTCTGCTCATGCTCTGGGAATCAGCCTAGGATATGGTCGTCTTCTGGACTGCAGCCCAAAAAGAGCTATCGGTCTCCTCTTCCACCCCAGGACATTGTTTTCTTGGCAGACCATTCTACCATTGCTGCCTCAGAAATATGGGTGCTCCAGGCATGGGAGGGGAGCCATACAGATCCTTCTAAGGGTGAGCTGCCCTTGTCTCCACCAGCCATCAGTGCAGGACCTCGTTCTTCAGGGTATTTCTATTCGACTTCCAATTTGCAAAAGGTTCTTTAATTCGGCAGCGCTTGTGACCCTGCAAGGTCCTTTCAGATCGCAGCCCAAGGTTGAACAGCACCATCTAGTGCACTTCATCCCTAAACCGCCGCGCCAGAGGGACTTCGCTCCTACCTTCCCATTCCGAGGCTATGCTGGGTACCAGCAGCCCACGGACCGTCAAACATCAGTGCCAGGGCTGGCCCACCTTGCTTTGGGGAAGCTGGGGAGTCACTGCTAAGAGGAGAGCTAGCTGCAGATGAGTACTCTCAGTGCTGAAGCTGAATTGAGCCTTGGCAGAAGTGATGCTGGAAGGCTTATGGCTCCTAAGCCAACCTGGCAGGGAACTCACAGGGCTACCAGAGAACATCCCTCACAGCTCTGAGAGATGGGAGTGAAGGGCTTGCAGGGGGACTCTGTGAATCCCACCACACAGCATGGTGTGCACAGTCCTGGGCTGTTTGGATACCCCCCCAAAACCTTTAGACCAAAGCATGAGAGCAGTTCATATCTCACTAGATAGAGTGTTCCTGTCTCACTAGCTTTTATTGACTCTTCCAGGCAGCAATGAATGTGTGCACCAGAAGGTGGGAATTGTTTGGCAATCCAGGCTTGCCTGGAGACCAGCCTCAGCTGCAGGCTGGCACCAGATCTGCACCAAACCACTGCTGGCATCTTAGCTGTGGCATGTATAAGGCAGGGCCACGCTACAAACTGATGGGAAAGGGAGAAGTGACAGTTTGGTTCATTAGTGTCCACCCTTCACTGATGGACCTTTCAGGGTGATTCCTTCTCTGCATAGCCAAGGATGCTTGGCTTGTTTAATCACGTCTTTGATATCCTCATATAAATCTGGGAGTAGCTGGTGTTGGCCCCTGGCAATGTGTAGAGACCAGGCTCCTTGGTATGAGTGAATGGAGGTGTGAAAGACACCAGAGGGAGTCCAGGGCTCTCCCAGCCCCTCTTAGCCCTGATAGAGGACCAGAAAATATGAGGCACCAGTGCAGCTTGGCATCAGCCTACATGGCTGGGAGCTGCTGGGTGCAAGAGAAACCCTTGGCACTTTCTTATCATCCCAGGTCCACTCAGCCCTGAGGAGCAGTAAGCAAAGACAGGGAAGGGTGGCAGCATGGGGGGCCCTGCCAAGCCTCGGCACTTCAGCCACCTGCAACCTCATGCACCCATCACCCCCACTCCCTTGGTCCCCCCTTAACACAGAGAATTCTGGCTCTGGTTTCTCACATGAATTCAGCCAAGGCCATCAAATCTCGCTGGGCCTTTCTCTGGGAGATGAAAGGCACTCTAATACCTGATCATCTCTCGCCCATGAAGTTGCTTAAGTGCTATAATCAAGGGTCCACTAGGCTCCATTGAACGAGCTAAGAAGGCTGAGGTTCTCAGGCAACCCCCTGCAAGGCAGGGGTCAGTTCTAACTCCACCACCTCTCCAATTTCACAGCATTCTTTCTGAAATGCAGATGCTGAAGCCCCTCCTCCTGTAGCACCCAGCCCCACCCCAGCCAGAACATCCCCGTGGGGAGCCTGCTGCTCCCGTCCTGTCCCTCCTGCCTCCAAACCTCTCCCTGAGCCCACACTCGCAGGGTGTGGGTTTCTAGAAGGGCTCAGTGGAGAGATCCTTTTGCAGCTGCTCACATTCAACTACATTTCATTCTCCCGGGACTCAGCTTATGAAGTTCTCTACAGCTGTCTTGACCCTGACTCCTGCCCCTCTCATTTCCCTGGCCCCAGCGTTTTTCTCAGCAGGGCTTTTTAATCTATTTCTAGACCATTGATGGAAATGCTGAATAGCATTGGGCTTCCCATCCAAGGCCCGGACACCCACTGAGTGTGCTCCCATTCTGCAGGGATTCCCCACTGATGGCTGTCGGTTTGCCAGCTCCCAGTCCCTTTAAGGTGTCCCTCTTGATGCTGTATTGTGCTAATTTTTAATCAGAATACTGTATGGATTAAGTCACATGCCTGAACAGAGTCCAGGTCTATTATTTCTATGCCATAACCTTTATCAGCCAAACTTGTAATCTCTTCAAAGGATGACATCAGAGTTTGACAAGAGCTATTTTCCAGGAACTAGGCTGATTGCATTAATTATATCCCCATCCTTTAATTCTTTACCAGCTGAATCCCACATCAGCTTTTCTATTATTATTCCTGAGATCAGTACTGCACTGTTACATGTAAATCAGCTCCGAGCATCGTTCCATGAATGAGCACAAGGAGCTGCACCATTCTGACGGGCTCTGTGCTGGGGTGGGAAGGGGAGCAATGCTGCCTTGGGTGGACTTCTGTGACTTTTGGAGAGCTGGGGAAAAAAGGTGAATCCTTCCAAAAGTGTTCCCTAAATGCATAGGAACAGGGACATGCAGTAGAATGATTACACCCAACCCCAGAAACCATCCCTACTAGAAATATTCCCGAGTAATTTCTGATTTTGAGAGGACTCTCCCGTGGCTTGTTTGCATGCACAGCATTTGGGATGGCACCCAGGGGTCTGCCTGACTCAGTCCCTGGGCTCTTGGTACATCACCACTCTCCAGGGAAGAAGCAGGCTTTGCGTTTTCTTGGCGTGCTACTCTTGTTCAATCTCTGCATCTGGTAATCCCCTCCTTCTTCCCGCAACGTCCCCTGTCACTCCAGCACCGCATTGCAGTCCCAGTGCTGGAGTACCCTGCCTGGCCAGAAGCCCCGCGGGGTGAGACACGCTCCCACCACCTTTCTCTGTGCTGCTTGGCTATCTCGGTCCATACAGTGCCACCTCTTGGCCAGTCCCCTTATTTCCCTGCCGCAGAACTGCCCTGCTCGAAAGAGCAGAACACGCTGCGGCTTCTAAACCAACTCTAGTTGTTCTTGGAGCCCATTGCTGCTACCGGACCTGCCACCATGCTCCTCCACCCCCCGGCCCCCTGGTGTGTGGTCTCTGCTGGACACAGCTTGGCTGAAGGCGCTGCAGTTCGATTCTGGACAGAGCAGTAGAGGCCCGTGGTGCTTTTGAGGGCAGCTGTCTTTTCCCTGGTGATCCAAGCCATCTCCACTGCTAGCTCTTGGAGTTCTTCCAAGCACGACCCTCTCCCCAGACCATCTCCTGCCCGCGATGCTCGGACGAGCTCTGCAGGCTCCTTCTGGCCAGAGGGAACGGAGCCCATGAGCGCGGGTCCAGCCCTGCCGGAGCCCCCAGTGCCATGCTCCGGGCCACGCCGCCATGTGCGGCTGCACCTCGGCTCTCGAGGCCTCCTGGGCCGGTCCCGCTCCGCCCCCGCGGCCGGCCGCCGGTTCCGCAGTACCGTCCGGGGGCGCGGGGGGCGCGGCTGAGCCGCTCTCCCCGGCGCTGGGAGGGAGGCAGCGGCGCAGGCGGAGCGGAGCGGTGCGGGGCTCACTGCTGCTGCTGCTCTCCCTTGTCGCCGCCACAACCCAGCGGCCGCGGCCATGGGCGTCCCGGGCCGGCCGCTTTGTGCCGCCGCCACCCCGCCGCCGCCCGCCGTCCCGGACCGCCGTTGCTGAGCCGCATGGGCCGGGCCCCGCGCCACCGCCGCTGCTGCTCCGAGCGGGTGAGTGAGTGAGTGAGCGAGGGAGCGGGGAGGCGGCCCCGAGCGCAGGCCCTGCGCCGAGGCCGCGCCGGAGGCCGCCGCCGGGCGGGAGGCACGGGGCCGCGCCGGGCGCCGCCGAGCCGGCGCTAGGCCGCCCTGGGCGCGGGGGGCGGGCGCAGTCTGGCGGCCACGGGCCGGGCCGCGGCGCGGAGGGCGAGCGGGGCCCGGGGCTGCGGCGGGGGCTCGTCCGGGTCGCCTCCCCTGAAGTTGCCTGGGGGCGGTGTGGGGGCCCCGCGCGGTGTCCTGTCAGCCCGCAGAGCCTGCCCCGGCCCGGCGGCTCGGGGCGGCGGGGTCCCGGCCGTGTCGGGGGCGAGGTTGCCTCTGCCCAGGAGGCGAGAGGGTTCCCCTCTGGCGAGAGGGGCGGCCGTGAACCGGCGACCCGTGGCTGGGCGCCTCGCTCGTCCTCGCCGGCTGCGGCCGGAGCTCGCCTGCTCTCGGCGGGCACCCCGCGGGGCTCCCCCCGGCCGGGGCGAGGAGCCAGCGCAGGCTTGCCGCAACAATGACCGACATGGCTGTGGGGCGGCTGCCCCAAGGGCCGAAAGAACTGCCCCAGGGGGTCTGCAGCGCCCAGGGGCAGAGGTCTGCCCTGAGGCCCGAGGGAGCTGCCCCAGGCGGTCTCCGGCATCTGGGCAGGAGGAACGAGGGACCTTTACCAGGGAGGTGGATGCGAGTCCAGAGCTCACATCCATAACCGGGGTGCAAACGACCTAAAACCGCAGCGTGGTGGGAGAAGCCAGCCCCGCTGCGCGGTACCAGGGCAATGGCTGCGTGCTGCGGGTGCCTCGGACCGGGTGTGAGAGCACGGCTGGCTCCTGCGGTGCCCGGCAGCGATCGGGCTCACAGGGCCTGGCTGGCTGTGCCTGGCTTTCTGGGGCTGTTTTGCGGTCTGCAGGCACGGCAGAGGCGGCTGTTCTTGGCTCATTAGGGGAGAGAGAGAATGGGTGAAAAATGGTAAAGCATCTTAAAGACACATTTGGTGGGGTGCAGTGAGCTCTGAGAGGGAGGCCATGCTAAAAGGTGTGTTTTCTCTCATATGCCGTTGAGGTAATCCAGTGCAAGGAGTAATTCATCGGGCAGCTGGTGCTCTGCAGTACTCAGGGCGTCAAAGCTGTTCTGTAAAACAAGACTTTTGCTACTGTCTTTAGATGATGAAGTTACTTTGTTGAGCAACAGAAGTAGCAATCCAGAGATTGTCCTTCTCTGCCTTCTCCTCCTTCCCCACACCTCCCATCCTCCATACTGACTCACTGCTCTTCAAAAACGTTGTACTTGATCAGATTTCCTTCTCGAGGTGGTTTTCTCATCTTCTTTTGATGACCCGAGATTTTCCCAGGCTCACAGCGTGCAGTGGAGTTAGTGTAAGTGAACCTTTTCTCAATGGCTTGCCTACAAAAAAGGGTGCCAGAGCTGAGCTCCTGTGCTGACATGCCCAACTGAAGCAAGAATGCAGTCCAGATGCCCAAAATATTGGGGTCAGCCATGCATCTGGATTCCCCTAGAGCCAGACGAGGCGATGCAGAGTAGCTCTGAAACACAGAGATCTGCGAGGACTGTGGTGCTGCTGTGTCACTGGTGCTTACCAAAGCCACCTGTGTTTGATTAAAGTGCAGTCTCATTTTCAGGACTAACTGGCTATTCTTCCAAAATATTTCTCATAAGCCTTAAATTCCTGTTTGGGGGTAGAAATTTGCTAGCTTGGTCACCAGATAAAAGCACGCTGCCTCAGTATGACCTGGTGCTTGTGCTGTCCAGGTAGGCTGTGCAAAGGAGTGGGTGGCGATGCAGCTGGTGGCACATGTCCTGTGGTTCTGTGTGGTACTGCTTGTAGATCTTTTGGATGTAGAGCCTGCCAGATCCCAGGGTTCTGGAAAACCACTGCTGTTGGGAAGTTAGCTGCTGTTTTGGTGCAGCACCAGCTGTATTCTGATGCTGAGTGCTGGATATGAAGCTTTGGGATATCCTGCAACTGGCATCCTTGGAGGGTGCCTGGTTTGAGCCCAGCTCTGCACACTCTGAAGTTGTCAAGAGCTTTGCCATTGATTCTGCTGGAAAATAAGTGTCAATACAGTCACAGTGCAGAGCAAAACCAGCAATCTCAGGGTGCTCATTGACAGTAATACTCATGTTTCCTTTCATCTCTTTCAGCCACACAAACTTGTTCCCGTTGGAGCTACAAATACTGGTGATTTGAGATTTGAGCTCATCCCACACTGTTCTTGCGTGAGCAAGGACCAGAAAAATGAATATCCAGGGGAAAGGCTTCCCCTTGGACCTTGGAGGAAGCTTCACTGAAGATGCTCCAAGGCCACCGGTTCCAGGTGAGGAGGGAGAACTCGTGTCCACGGATCCCAGGCCGGTTAGCCACGGTTTCTACTCCAGTAAAAGTGACGTGGTTAGAAATGAGACGTCCACCGCGACACCGAGGCGCTCCGATTTGGATTTGGGGTACGAGCCTGAGGGGAGTGCATCGCCAACTCCACCCTACCTGAAGTGGGCTGAGTCGCTGCACTCCTTGCTGGATGACCAAGATGGTATCAACCTCTTCAGGACGTTCCTGAAACAGGAGGACTGCGCGGATCTGCTGGACTTCTGGTTCGCCTGCAGCGGCTTCAGGAAGCTGGAGCCCTGCGCGTCCAACGAGGAAAAAAGACTCAAGCTGGCAAAAGCCATTTACAAAAAATACATCCTGGACAACAACGGCATCGTGTCCCGGCAGATCAAACCAGCCACAAAGAGCTTCATCAAAGACTGTGTCATGAAACTGCAGATTGACCCTGACATGTTTGACCAGGCCCAAACAGAGATCCAGTGCATGATAGAAGACAACACCTACCCCTTGTTCCTCAAGTCGGATATTTATTTGGAATACACAAGGACAGGTGGGGAAAGCCCCAAAATTTACAGCGATCCGAGCTCAGGGTCTGGGACCGGTAAAGGGCTGCCTGGTTATCTGCCAACTCTGAATGAGGATGAGGAGTGGAAGTGTGACCAAGAGGCCGAGCCCGAGGCCAACAGGGACTCAGCACCTTCCAGCAGGCTCACGCAGAAGCTGCTCCTGGAGACGGTCCCGCAGCGTGCCGCCTCGGCGCGGCGCTACAGCGAGGGGAGAGAGTTCAGGTGGGTGAGCGCCCAGCCACTGTCCCTTCTGCTGGCTGCCTCTGGGGAACGGGTTGGGGACCTGCCGTGAGCACGAGGTGATGGGAAGCCCTGGAGGACCTTGGGTGGTGGGGAGCATCCGCATCGGTACAGGATGACCTTGCGCAGGTACTTTGGTGCAATGCAAAGCTTTATGTGAAGGTAGACACAGGTGCTTTAAGGGTGTCTTTGCTCATTCCTGTCTGATTGCCCCAGATCATCCCTGCAGCAGGCTCCTCATCTGGGAAAAGTGCTGCTGGATGTGGTCTGAAGGCAGGTAGGGCCTGGCGGGCAGTGCAGAGCCGTGGGCAGTCCTTGTGCACGCGCAGGCGGTTGAGCAAGTTCCAGGTGCAAGCCGGCTGTAGCCATTCAGTGTTCAGTTACTGGCAAGTGCAGCTCATGGTAAAATGCACTAACTGGAAGCTGGAGGAGATACCTTCACCTTGGGAGTGTTGGTGTGAGGGAAATGGGGTCTGCAGCGCTCCCTGGTAACACCGCTGCTTTCCCTATGAGACTCCCAGCACTGCATTCTAGCGGTGTCAAAGTCAAATCCAGTTAAAACCGTTCCCTGCTGCAGCTTTTCCCTTCATCAAAGCCATTGCTGGGTTTTTATCTTTAACTGGAGGAGTTGCAGAGGTTTGCAGCCTGTTTATTTTCTGGGTCCCCCACCCACTTCCAGCCAACATGGATTTTGAAACTTGCTGAGAGCTCAGTTAAAATTCCAGACAATTAACTTAGCAGGGAGCTCCGTGGGATCAATAAGTGTGTGTGTGTCTAACCCTGGCTGAATCAACAGAGCCCAGCCAGGACACATTCCTACTTTTCTCTCTCTCTCTCTCTTTTTTTTTTTTTTTCACATAAAATCTCCTTGTTTTAAGACCTGCTCAGGCTAAAATCTGACGCTTTGTGAAGATTATGAAATGAAGTAGCTGAACTGTCCTTTTCAAAGCCTCCTGCCTCATGAAAAGCATTTCTGTATTTAATCTCCCTCGGCCGTCCCTTTAGGCTGGCAGCTGGAAACGTCTCGCCCTGCTCGTTGCCTTTCAGCTGCCCAAGTGTTTTGGGCTTGATTCTTGGGATTTTTTTTTGTATAGCTTTCTGGAGGAGGAGATGTTGTGTGTAAAACACTTGGGAGGGGACAGGGGGAAGAAGAGAGGAATTCATGTTGGACTCCTGCTGTTTTAATCAGGAGTCAGAGAAAAAAATATCCCAGGGCCTGGGACTTTCCCGTGGAGTTAATAAAAACCTTGAAGGTTTCCTGAAGTGTGGTTTCAGGGTGCACCCCTGAAGTAAAGGGTTAGAAAAGGCTACAATTTGAGGATCTTTTTATTTAAGCACTAATGGCTTTGAAATTGAAAAATAACCTTTTTTTGGAGGTTCAGCTGTGTTTAGTTTCTAGAGCAGGTAGCAAAGTCTTGCATACAGCACTGTGCCTCTTGGCTCCGGCCTCAGGAAAACAGGCACTTTACCCCTTCCCTGAACCTACCTGTGCCAGATTCTAAACTGGTTTAAGAAATGTGTGGTGGAAAAGAGGCATTTTGGAGTAGAATTCCTCAGAGCCCAGACTGGAACAATATGAAATAAGTCTTTACCTGGGGGACGGAGGTCAGGAGGAGCACAGAGCTGTTAACTGTAGCGTCCAGCAGCCTGTCATTGTGGCTACCGACTCTCTGCTGACCTGTGGGGTAGGGAGGAACAGGACTGTTCACCACTCTCCCCAGAGCACGAGTCACTTCTCAGCCTGGAGAGTCTGAAGTGATTTATTTGATTGATTTCTTTTTTGCTAAACGTTGGTATGTCGGCTCCAGTGGCATCCAGAGCACTGCCACGGAAGATGCTGCCAAACTCTGTAAGCTCTGCCTTTTTTAATGCTAAAAAATCTGCTGAGGTACTAAGTTTTCCGAGGCGATTGTTCCTCTTTGTGCAAGACTCTGTGGGCTGAATCGCTTCCTGGCTGTCCTATAGCAAAGCTGTCTCCAATAAGCTGCTTTTTAAGCTGTAGCATCTTCGTCCTGCAGACTTTTTTTGTTGTTCATTTACTGTCTCGCCTCAGTAGCTGCGCTGGAAGCTGGTGGAGCAGGAAGCAATACCTGCGCTCAGTGTGACCAGGTGATCTCCAGAGGTTCCTTCCAATCCTCCCCCATTCTGTGATCCTGTGCTTTGAAAGGCTGGGTCCCAATTTATTTTGCAGATTTCCACCAGCTTTTGTGTTTTGCCTAGCCTGTAGAAGAATTTCTCGTTTCTGTTCTGGAGGGAGCGTTGAAATACGCTGGTTTGCATTCTCTCTGAGGGCCTGTCTAATCCCAGGACTGAACTTCTATGCCTTGACTTCCATGGGAGCCCTGCAGAGAGGAGTCTGAGCAAAGGCATCAGAAGGGTTTTTCTGTTGGCAAATGAGCATCTTGAACGGGCTCCAAATTTCTTTGCGACAGAAGGTTCATAAACCTCCACGCGGCAGCTCTGCTCTCGGGAGAGCAGACATACAAGTTCCTGCAGGAGCAGAACACAGCCCTTGCTCCATGCTGGCTGCTTTGAAGGCGTGCACATAGAATCAATAAGGTTGGAAAAGACCTCAGAGATCAAGTCCAACCTGTCATATCCCTCTGTGTCCCAAAGCCAGAAGCATGGCTGTTCCACGACGTGTTTCTGCCTGCGTAGCAGAAGGCCAATAGTCATCATAGTTAGGCTCCTGCTAATTAATTGGACATTGGTTATGGATCAGTGAACTTCAAAGAGGGCAACCCCCTGAAGATCTTGGGCATTAACTGGCAGCATCTGAGAGCGATGCTGCGGTGGCTGAGGGTGGCTGCAGCGTTCAATGACCTGCTCCTGACACACCAGGGCGGCCCCTGTGCCTCCAGGAGCAGAACTGAAACCTGCACCTGACAGCAGCCCAGCCTGGAGAGCTCCAGGAAGCCACAGGTCCCACAGAGCTGGGGGGATGGTGTTTGATGGTGAAGGGCCACGGTTGTGTCTCTTGTCAGGGTGGGTTTGTTTGGTGCCCTGTCAGAAGGGGCTCCCTTCCCATTTCTAGAGTGTTGGAGAGCAGCTCTCAGGTATTGCCTTTGCTTTCTTCCTGTGATGGGAAGTGAGGTGAACCCATGTCATGAAGTGCACAAGATGTTGAAAAGGAACCCTGGTGATGAGAGGACACAGGGTGTTGGGTGAAATCTCCAGTTTTTGGGCGTTGAAGAGAGTCGTGGTGAAGCTGCTGGGGATGGATGGAGACATTTCTCAGTGGGGGCATAGATGCAGCATAGGTTTGGTTTTTTAAAGGAAGCTGGCTATATGATCCAAGCTTTAGTTTCCACAGAGCTGAGCTGACTAAGCTCATGGTGTTTCACAAGGGTTGGTGGTTCAGATGAAAAGGATGGGTGATGTGGTTCTCTGCCAAGGGTGGTAGAAACCACCAGAAGAGTCCTTATGCTTGTGCCCACATACCAGCAAGCTCTCTGGACATGTGTGAGGTCAACTCTCCACAAAACATGCAACCAGCACCTCTTCATAACAGGGTATACAGAGCAGGGACGTGGAGAAAAGCTAAAGGAGCTCTAGAGGGATGTGACAATTGCTGGTCTGAGGAGCTGTGACATGCAGAGGAGTGGTGTAGGCTGGCTTAGGGAAGATGCAGGATCTCTCCATTGCTTAGGCAGCAGTCAGAAGCTGGGCCTGCCTCAAGAAGTAGCTGAAATTTAGCTGGCAGACCTAGTTTTGAGGTTTGCTGCTTCATTCATAATTAAATATTAAATTGCACACTTGTGACTCAAGACCCTGTGGTAAGGAATCGGTGTTAATTGTGCCCAGCAATGCCCAGGAGGAGAACTGGGCATGCAAAATCCCCAGCGCTGATGCAGGAGCAGTTCTTAGAGAGTCAAAGGCTGTGCCTTAGTGATGTGGAGAGCAACATGGTGCATAGAGCAACAAAGCTGGTGAAGGGGCTGGAGAACAGGTCTGGCGAGAAGCAGCTGAGGGAACTGGGGTTGTTTGGAGAAGAGGAGGCTGAGGGGAGACCTCATTGCTCTCTACAGCTCCCTGAAAGGAGGCTGGAGTGAGGTGGGGACTGGTCTTCTCAGATAAGAGGAAAAAGGCTTGAAACTGCACCAGGGGAGGTTTAAGTTGAGCATGAGGAAAAATTTCTTTGCTGCAAGGTCAGGGATTGGAACAGGCTGCCCACCACAGGGACGTGGTGGTGTTTCCTGGAGGTATTCAGGAAACCTGTGGCCATGGCAGCTGGGGACATGGTTTAGTGGCCATGGTGATGTTGGGTTGATGCTTGGACTGGATGATCTTAGAGAGCTTTTCCAACCCAAACAATTATCTGATTCTGTGATCTTGAAGGCCTTGGAGCTTCATGAGAGCTTGTTTGCTGGAGCAGATCAGCTACTGAATGTCAGACTGGTGTGTAAAGGTGGAAAGAAAAGGTTTGGGTATTGAGCTTGGATTCAAACTGCTGGGGCTATGCATCAGTTGTGAGCAACAGAAACCTACCTGCAGCCTGTGCTGAGCTGTGGCTCTTTCCAGCTTTAAAGAAAATAAGTTCTAGAAGAATGGTTTTGGTTCTGCATTGTTCTTGAGAGAAGTTAGAGTGTGGAGGTGGGGCCTGGTGGTGCTGACTGGAGCAGTGTAAGGGACACAGGACCAGCAGTGGTGGTGCTTTGCTCAGAAGTTCTGCCAGCCTTCTAAAGCTGTCGTTAAGCTGATGAACCTTCTGCGTGGCTGTGGAACGGATTTGTGCTGCTGCCTGCCAAGTTTTCAAATGGATTTCATTTGAAGAATACCTTTTGTGCCCCCAGCTTTGCCTCTACACAAATCAAGATGAAGAAGTGGTGTATTTGTTGTTTGGTTATGGATCAGTGCTTTGGCTTCTTTTTGAAGACAGGTAGTTAAGCTTTTAGCACTCTCTTGATAAATGAAGGGTCTTTTCTCCCCTCCTCCACCAAACAGCCACCTGATTCCTTGTGCTTTTTATTTTGCTTACAGAATCTTTCCTCTTAAGAGCACAAAAGGGGAGTTCCCTTGGTCTTGGAGAGGCTTAAGCTAGACACGGCAGTAAAAAAGTCTTGATGAGGAGTGGCAATGCGGGCCAGGAACATGTCACTAGAGAAGAGGAAATCACCATCCTTGGAGGGCTTTGTGGCTGGGTTAGAGCCATGGCCCATGTGGTGCAGTGCTGGTGATGGCCCTGTTTTGATGTACACTTACAATAATGGCACAAATCGTGAAAGACTTTGAGAACCAGGCTGGAACTGGTTTGGGTTCTGCTTGATTTCAGATAGAAGTGGGTGCTAAAAGGCTGAGTGGGAGCTGAACCAATGTCAAGACTCTGAGAAGTGTACTCAGGAGGTGGGCCACAGGGTGGGCACACCTTGGTTTTGATCTCCCCTTCAAGCTGCCTTTATGTTTTAAGAGTTTCTTTGTTGTTGCTATAATAGACTAATCCTTTGAATAATTAGTTAGCACTGGACGTTTTAAAATGAGTTCCTCTTGGATGTGTTCCTTTAATAGTCTGTTAGATCCTGGATTTATTAACTCTGGAGACAGGCTGTGAAATCCTGTTAGGCCAGGCTTTCTTGGTGGAAAATGGGCTGAGCAGGCTGGGGGATGCTGGGGGAACACACACTGGCCTTGTGTTGGGGTACAGCCAGTCATCTCCCCACCTTCCCGAGCCATGCCCAGTCCTCCCTGGCTGTGGTTGTGAGCAGCAGAAGGGCCTCCCTAGGTCTGGGGCTGCAGAAGGTGCTCCAAGAAGTTACAGCAGTGGCTGCATGGTACAAAACTCCCTGCCACCAAGGTGCCATGCAGTGGCCTGCATTTAAAATCAACCATGGACCTGATGTTCCTGCAATCAGTGGGAAAATCTGGGTTTGGAGGTGGCTGTGTAGCGCAGAAAGTGTCTGTGTTTTAAGAGGACCTCAGAAAGGAGGTTCTGATATCCTAAATCAGTTCCTGGAAATATCATTGGATTATTAGGCTCATCCTTAAATCCATTAAGCAAATTAGAGTTAATCAGGCAAATAAAAGCAGGCAGCTCTGTAGCAGGGCCCTGTCTCCTCAGCCACAGGCAGCAGCTGTAGTCGTATTTTAATGTTCCGTTTGTCAGTGGATGGATTCAATCACTTCCCTGCCTTATGTGGAGGATTTGAAATTAGAAACTGAGGTTAATTATCTGCATTAAATGAAATCTGTGAAGATGACAAAAGCAGAAACCTCCCCGATTTGGCATGGTCTGTTAAGCCAGGCAGACTGCCTCAGAAGGAGAGGGGTTATTTTCCCCTGGTTTTGTTCCAACTGAAGGGGTTTAGTCACAGTAATTGAAATGATTAAAAAGTCAAATTGCTGGGGAAAATAATTCTGAGCATCTCTCTGAAAACCTCTGACACTTGGTGGAGAGCAGAGCCTGTCTCTGCCTGCAGCAGCCGGCGCTGGGCTGTCCCAGGCTGGGTGAGGTCGCTTGTCCTCGGTGCCTTCTTATCAGCCTGTTCCATGGCAGTGGGATGTCACATCTCTGCTGCTAGGTTGGTGGAGGTGATGTGGGAGTGGAACAAGACCAGAGGAGAGCCACACTTCTGAGCACATCAGATATAAACCAGATCCAGCCCCATCCATCCTAACACCAGTAATTAGCTAATTACTGCCTGCCTCGCTTGGAACTGCAGCACTGGGTTCTGCAAAGAAGACACTTCTGGAAACTCACTATCACACAGTCTCAGACTGCATTGGGCTGGAAGGGGCCCCCAAAGATCATTCTGTCCAACCCCCCTGCAGTTAGCAGAGACACCTCCAACTAGAGCAGGCTGCCCAGGGACACATCAAGTCTGATCTTGAATGTCTCCAGGGACGGGGCCTCAACCACATCCCTGGGCAACCTGTTCCAGTGTTTTTCCTACTGAAGGAGATCTGTGTATCACCTCCTTAGATGATAATTTTTCACCCATTTAAAGGAATAGATATTGTAGCTCCACAGTAGTAATTGTAGTGCTAGTGATCCAGGACCTGATGCCAACCTAAATCTGCCCTGCTCCACTTTTCAAACCATTGTCCCTCATCTTATCACTTCAGGCCCTTCCAAACAGTCCCTCTCCAGCCTTCTTGTGGGTCCCCTTCAGATAATGAAATGCAGCTGTAAAGTATCCCTGGAGCCTTCTCCTCTCCAGCCTGAACAGCCCAGACTCTTTCAGCCTGTCTTCACAGAGGTGCTCCAGTCCTCTGATCATCTTGGTGGCCCTGCTCTGGACTCACTCCAACAGCTCCCTGTCTCTGTTGTGTTGGGATCCCACAGTGAGAAGCTGGTCTGGGGGCAATTTATTTGTTCAGAGGCTCAGGTTTTTCCTACTGCTGCAGAACTCAGATGTGAGCTGTGCCAGGGGATAGCACCCATCTCTGCTTGCCAGGGGCAAAGCTGCCCCTTTGCTGGTGTACTGGCACCAAGCAGCTGAGGAAGGGTCTGACTCTTGTGAAGACTCTTCTGGAGTCTTCTCTTTCTTGTCTGCCATGTGTCAGGGTGAGCTGCTTTGCCTGGAGTCATGCCTCAGAAATTGAATTGCAGCAGGCCAGGCTTGTGTGTGAGAGCAAACCCACCGTCACTCACTGCCCTCATCTGGGCTGTTGCTGTTGTAAGGCAGTGATGAACTTAAGTACAGCTGTTGCAGCCAGATTATCCAACTTCTGTAAAACTCACATGGAAAATGGATTTTACCTTTGAAGACTCCAGAATACACTTCTGTTGTAAGACCTGGAGTTGTTTGGTCCCGTGGTCCCCAAGACACAGCCTGTCCTTAAAGTACCAGCTTTTAGAAGGTTCTTAGTTGATCCAAGAGAAGAACAGCTTCCCTCTGTCCTAATGAAAACAGTGGAGGGAGGGAAAGCTGTAGCTCAAGGGGAAAAAAACTCTTTGAAATACCTCAGTGAGATGTACTGGTTAACAGCAGGACCTCATGGTAGCTGCTGGACCAGGGGATCTAATGGCCAGAAGCTATTTGGTCACATTCTTCCTCTACCCTCCCACCCCCACATATTCCCTGTCCTTTTGTAGACCAGAGCCTCTGTCCTCTCCCCCTCTCCATTTTCTTTTTCTTTTCTTTTACCCCTGAAGGTGAAGGTTTTTTGTCCTTTACCTCCAGCCTGTGTGCAGAAGAGTGCTGGTGCTGGAAGGAGGAGAGCAGTAGGAACGTGGAAGTGGGATTGTCCCTTTCCCAGCAGACCATGTTTAGGGTGGCTTAGCTCTGCTGAAGATTCATGCTTTTGGTATTCCAGCAGATTTACCCTTTGCAGCCATCAGGTTTGGTCTTCTCGTGGCTGACATGCAGTGTTTTAGATCGATGGGTGAGATTCATCTGGAAAAGGGGCTGCTTTGTTCTGCCAGTGCTGCCAGCCTGGTCCAGGTGGTTGCTCCAGGACCTCCAGCTAGTGCAGGATCCATCAAGAAGTCCTCAGGTAGCTTTCACAAGTAAAGAACAAATTTAAACCAAGTCACAGGAGAGCTCCTGGGAATTACAGGTAGGATCCAGGGAGAGAGCTGTAGGGACTCTGAATCCCGCTGTAGCTACTGGGTTTGATCAACTTTATCCTGTCTCTGCCCCATGGAAGTGAAGGCTGCAAAACCATTTGGCACCAGACATGCAAATGAGAGCTGGGATGAGGCGACTGCTGCCCTCAAGGAGCCCAAAAGAGGAATCAACAAATAGAAATTATTCTATTAGCAAGGGCAAAGTTCACAGGTTAACCATCATGTCAAATCAATGAAGTACAGCCTTGATCTCCTGCACAAGGGCTTTATTGTCCATAACCAAGAGTGCCTGAGCAAAGGCAGCAAGTTCTTGCACTCCAGCATTTGCAGCATACTGAAGAAAGGGAAGCTCTGTACAGACTGCAGCACAAAATGCCTCCTTCGGACATCAGCTTCATTCCTGCTTCAAAAGATCATAAACCATGCCCTTGGAACCTTCTTGCTCTCCTTAGGGCCCTACCCAGACTGGATTTCCACAGGGTGTGTACTTCTCAGTTTCTTAATCAAAAGTTGGGGTCTTTGGCTGAGGAGCTTTGTCCCTGTGCTTTGAATTCAGTCCCTGTGACTGTCAGAACATTTATTTCTTAGGAAATGGAAAGTGGTCCTTCTTGAGCAAGGCCACAGAAGAGAGCTGTTGGGTATGCTGGCCACTTCAGGTGTGTGCAGCATGTGTCTTCTGCTAATGTGGTGCTGCTAGAGGAAGACCATCACCCCAAGCCCTTTGGTGCTTGGTCCATGGCTCTGCCAGGAAAAAGGAAGGGCAGAAGCTGCTGCCTTAGTTATGGATGTGTTTGTTTCATGTATCTTGGAGCATCTGCACAGGCAGGGAAACTTTGTTTTCCTCTCTTGGGAAAGAGAGGAAGGGCTCCTTTGGAAGGGCTCTCCTGACCCTTTTCAAGATGAGCCAGTGCTGGCAAAAATAGATGAGCTCAAAAGGAGAGGGAGGCGAACGGCGAAGCCTGTGTGGATGTGTCACTGCAGCACAGGATTTGTCACCTTGTAAAGCAGCACTGCAGTCTTCCCCTCCAGATACATGTGGTGAAGTTTGTGACCCAGGGTGATTTGAGTGCTGCCAGCTGGGGAAATTGGCCAAACTGGAGGCACTGGAGAAGGCAGAGCATTCTGCTGTCCCTAAGTGGTGGGTTTGGATCTCTCCCAGAAGAGGCTGAAGGAGCCTGTTGAAACTGATCTGTGAACCTTCCTCATGGAGGGAGGAAGCTTTCCATACGGGCATGGGAAAAACTTTCCTTTGGTAATCCTGGAGATAACAGGTCACAGCTTCACCCAGTGTGTCTTGCACAATAACTTGTGGTCAGGCCCAAGTGTCTATTTTAGAAAGGCATCCAAGTGAGGGGAGGTCATGCAGCAGCTTCGTTATCTCTCGCCCTGGTTAGTGACTCTTACCGCTTCCAGTCAGTTAGTTCCTTATTGCTCCCCTCAGTGTTTTCCAGCTGGGGGATTCTGGTCCTGTCCTCACTGGATTTAGAGGCTCCTTTGCATGTTTGAAACCCCTCTGAGTGGGTGTGAGTGTTCTGCTGTGGCAGCAGCTTTGTTATGGAAGGCTCGGTGGTTTTATTGGACTGCTCAACCCTCCAGCCAACTGTTAAACAAGCTGGAGCTTGTCAGGGTTGACAAACCTCCGCGCTGGTCTCAGACCTAACCTACCAGTTTAAAAGGCAGTTTTCTTTTGTCTGCAGGTTTCTGGGTGGGGACCATCGGGCTTCTAAGGGAAATTCACTGGAAGCCTCTCTTTTCCCCCTCCCACCTCAAATCAGTTCAGTTTGGTGTTAACTGTTCTGTCCCCTCCAAAGGCCAGAAGGCAACGCCAGCCAGTGCTCTGGTGTGCTGCTGCCTGAGGTCCTCTGCTGCACACCAGGAGTGCAGGGAGCTGGAAATGTGTGGTTGCATGAAAAACAAACCAACTGCACAATTGGTAGAGATAAAATGGAGAAAGGTTTTTTGGGGGGTGATTCATCCATAATTATTTAAAAACACCTTGAATTTATTCTTAAAGCTTTGGAGGAGAATTCTTGCCAGGCCACGGTGTTTGTGCACCTGAGTAAATGCCTGCCTCAGCAGTTTGTTGGTGTCAAGTGCTCCAGACCTAAATCCCTTCAAAACTAAACCCAGCACCTTTGTCTCTGCAGGGTATTCACTGGTGAGGTGGAAGCAGGCATAGGACAGGCAGGCTGCTGAGGCTCACACCATTTAATATTATGTTCCATGCAGATTTGCTTTCTGGAGGTTTAGGTGGCAAAGGTTGAAGCAGCTGGATGACCCAAATATGCAAATGAGACTGGTGGAGAAGTGGTTGAGGAGCAGCTTTGTGTGCCCACAGCCACGTCAGCCACGCTAGGGCCTCTATCTGTCCTCTTCTTGCATCCCTCCAGCAGTATGTTGTATGGATCTTATCAGTGCTTGGGGATCTAGCAATGCTTAGAGATATCTGAAGGGTGGGGGGCAAGAGGATAGGGCAGACTCCTCTCAGTGATGCACAGCAACAGGACAAGGGGCAGTGAGCACAAACTGGAACCCAGGAGGCTCCATCTGAACAGGAGGGGAAACTTCTTTGGTGTGAGGGTGCTGGAGCCCTGGAGCAGGCTGCCCAGAGAGGTTGTGGAGTCTCCTCTGGAGAGATTCCAACCCCTCCTGGACAAGCTGCTGTGAGTGCCCCTACTTGAGCAGTGGGGTTGGACTGGATGATCTCCAGATGTCCCTTCAAACCCCTTCATGCTGGGATTCTGAGATTGTGGTGGTCTGAGGAGGAAGGGAGAGAAGCTCCTTTGGATGATCCCTCTTGGATGAAGCAGGCTGGCAATGTCTAACCTTCAGGGCACTGGAGGGTATCGTACTTTTCCTTGCTGGACACCACTGCATCTTCCTGCCCACCATGGCAAAAGGGCAGTGGTTTACTTTCCAAGCCTGCAGTGTTCAGCTGCAGGTTTCCAGTGCTCAGAGAGGGACATTCTTCAGAAGCTGCTCTCTGCCATTGCCAAGCAGCTGGGGACGTTCTGCACTGACCTGATCCTGATTGTTGTTGTTTTGAGGCTAACACAGCAGCCTGCCCAACTCCCTGGCCCAGGGAAGCACTGGCACGGGGCAGGGCTGTGGCACAAGGGGCCAGCAGGGCAGTGGCACCACGGTGCTGGCACTGCCACACCACTGCTGCACGCTTTCATCAGGCTCAGGGTGCGCTTCTCCTGCAGCCAGGGGCATGGCACTGCCTGCACTGCCTTTGACTTTGCTCTGCTTCAGAGGTATGATCTCTGAGACCCACATCTCAAGTTGTGGCTCCAATCCAAGCATTATCCACACCCTCAGTCCCAAGGACAGTTTGCCAGCTCCACCACACTGCTTGGCTGGAAGGGATAAGAAGAGCTGGGGAATGCCAAAACTGCAGCTTGTTCTAGCCTCTCTCCTGCAGCTTCAGTCAAGAGCTCAAGGAGATCTTTCTGATCCTGCAGCAGCCTTGGCAGACAAATCAGTTGGCCCCACACTGATCTGCTTTTCTTTCTTGATGCAGTGCTGGAGCTTCTCTCTCAGAGTCATCTGTCCCTTGCAAATGTTGTCTTGGCCACTCTCAGGCTGGAGGAGGTGGCTCGCTGAAGCTTAGTGCCTGACTGATACTCCATTGACTTTACAGTGACCATAATGGCCTTTTAGTCCTCCAGTGCCTGCCCACAGCTCTTCCACATACTCAGAGGGGCAGATGCATCCTACAGCTCACTGGATTTGCCTCCCCAGTGGTAGTATACAGTTCAGAGGCAGCAGTTGCATGAACTCAGTGAGGTCATCTGGGTTTTTGTCCCTGACGGTGGTGCCCTGAGTCATATGTGTGTGGATTGCTCCCTTTCTCACCTCATGGAGGTTCTTCTGTCTGGAGCCATCAACCACATTGCCAGCAGTCAAGCTACAAGCAACCATTTTTCTTTGTTAATTGCTGCTGTGGCTTGGCACCAGCTGTGTCAGAAACCCTCCCAGGTAGCCCATCTTGGGCTGTGGACTTGGGTGTAGCGTGTTGCCTCTGGTGGTACAGAGCAGCATAATCCTCTCACCACCTTTGGAAATCATACTGGAAGCCTGAGCTGAAGAAAGAAGGTGGGACTGGAGCCAAACCTCTGCTTCAGATGGGACAGTAGTGGCAGGAATGCCTATTGTTCACAAAGGTGTTGCCAAGCCACAGAAGGCAATTAGCAGGGAAGGAAAAGGTGCTTCCCTTAGAATTTGTATTTTAAAGACAGATTCTCTGTTTAAATGCAATGTTGCACATGTTGGTGTGTCCAGAGGCAGCTTGGGGACTGTGAGGGTAAGCAGCTAGAATCATCCAAGTGGTGTATCTGGGCACTTGCTAAAACAGGCAGGTTTGGCCAGCAGAGTTTGCATTCAGTGCTCAGATAGCCCAGTGTGAGCAGGGTTTGTAACATTGGGGTCTGGCATGGGGAAGAAGTGAAAGAGCCCAGAGTGTAGGGGAGAGGTCTCTGTCCCACCCTCCTGTACCAATGCGCTTAAGGTGGAGACAGTTTGAAACTAAATTTCTCCTCCTTTTTAGGGCCACCTGTTAGTGTTGCAGATCTGAACTCTCTAAAACTGTCATCCTCTTCCAGCCTTGAAAAGGTTTTCTTGAGCTGTCCCTGCTTCACTGAGTCCCCCTGCCCAGCTGACTGCAGCTGGGTGTTGCACTGGTGTTAGGGTGCTGGGTTTCACCTTTCCTGTCTTTGGCACTTTGACAGAACCCTGGCCCAGGCTGCCCAGAGAGTTTGTGGAGTCTCCTTCTCTGGAGCCTCCTGGACACTGTGATCCTGGGCAGGCTGCTGTGGGTGCCCCTGCTTTAGCATGGGGGTGAGACTGGATGATCTCCAGAGGTCCCTTCCAACCCCCACCAGTCTGTGGTTCTGTGATCTTAGTGCTCAGTGCAGCAGTTCCCTCTGTTCTGCCATATTTTGAGTGTGAATTTGGGCACAGAGCAGGATTTCAGTGGTGGGCACCTCAGGGGTGGGAAATCCTTATGGTCTCCCAAGAAGTCTGTCACCCCATGCCACCTAACCTGCTCACAGCAGTCCCACTTCAAACTGGAGGTTGGACTACTCTTCCAGAGGTCTTTTACAACCAGTACCTCTGTGGTTATAATCCTTAACTAATTACGTGCCAAGCAGATCCTCCTCTGTCACATGCACGTCTGAAAGACTTAATTAGCTTCTGTGCAGCAGTGAGTCCTGCAGAAATTCATACTCGTGTGGGTGAAGTAATGGCACTGACAGCTGGACTGGTGGCCAGGAGACAGAGAGCCATCACAGCAGAGAATGGTGAAATGCAGCAGGAGAGCCCTGGAGCCCTGCTCCAAGCCATGCGAGCCTGCATTGAAAGCAAGGGAGGGAAGTGCTGTACCAGAGCAGCCATCTACACTGGACCACATCCTTTTCCATCTCTCCTCCTCTGCTCCTCAAGGGCTGTGTTTAACTCTCCCATCTAAGCTTTGAAGATGAGCAAGGTTTGTTCCTTCCCTCTCAGTCACTTAGTGAGGTTTAATTTACCCTTTGATCCTGGTTCTCACGCAGGGACTGCGTGGGAGCTGCAGCATTGGGGACTTCCTGTGAAGCCTTAAATCCAGTGACCAGCATTAAACTTGAGTTTGTCAAAGAACAGCAGGAGCAGGTTTTGGTCACTGTTGTTCAGTCTTTGCTATGAACCTTGTGATCTTCCCATGGGTTAACGACCTGCTGCAGGTCAAGAGAGGTGATTCTGCCCCTCTGCTCTGGTGAGGCCTCACCTGGAGCTCTGTGTCCTGGTGTCCCCAACACAAGAAGGACGTGGAACTGCTGCAGTGGTTCCAGAGAAAGCCACAAAGATGGTCAAAGGGCTGGAGCACCTCTGCTCTGGGACAGGATGAGAGAATTGAGGCTGTTAAGCCTGGAGAAGAGAAGGGTCCAAGGAGACCTTAGAGCTGTGTTTCCATATCTGAAGGGCACCTACAGGAAGGCTGAGGAGGGACTGTTTAGAATTGCCTGTGGTGATAGGACGAGGGGCAGCGGTTTGGAACTGGAGCAGGGCAGATTTAGGTTGGACATCAGGAGGAAGTTCACCCTAAGAGAGTGGTGAGACACTGGAACAGGCTGCCCAGGGATGTGGTTGAGGCCCTGTCCCTGAAGACATTTAGTGTTGGACTTGATGTGGCCCTGGGCAGCCTGCTGTAGTTGGAGGTGTCCCTGCTGACGGCAGGGGGTTGGGCAAGATGGCCTCTGAGGTTCCTCTCCAGCCTGATGCATTCTGTGATTCGGTGATCTAAAATCTGTTCTCCTGGTGGTGGTGAACTTCTCCTTGCAGCATGGTGACCAGATGTCCTGCATCTCACCTCCAAGGCCAGTGGAGGTGGGAATGGGCAATGGACTATTTTTAGACCTCCTCAGTGAGACATTCCAGGAACTCCTGCAGGATTTTTCAGCGCCGAGTTGGAAGATTTTGAGCACAGATAGGGAAATGTCATCTCTTGTAAATTGCTCTAAATTACCTGCAATTTGTTGGGAGTTGCCATTGGGAAGAGCTTATTGCAACTGGAGATATTTGAGGAAGCTTTTGATTACCCTGAGTTTGTAAAGTGTAATTGGCTATTTCTTAATTGTTGTCCTGTGTGAGGTGTAATTAGCTGTAATACAGAGCTTTTATTTGTCAGTGCCACAAACAGGAAACCAAGAGTGCCTGATTGAGATAAGTTTGGAGACTCCAACATGCCTTGTCACTGAATCAGGTGACTGGTTTGTACTGGGACTAGTCTCACCTGTAAAGTCCTGGAGGCCTTCAGAGAGCTTGGAAATGTTAAGCAGCATCTTTGTGTATCATTGTGCAGAAGTCTGGCTTGTACTTGTCCTTCAGACAGCTCCTGTCTTGGTGAGGTGGTTGCATCTCTTTAGCCTGGCTGTGATAGTTCAGAAGGAATAGTCTGAACTGGAATGAATTGCTTAAGTGCAGTTAATGAGATGGGGTAGAGCCTGCTGATGTTCATGGCTCTAGAGAGAATTCAGTTAACTAAAGTTTAGCAGCCTGGAAGAAGCCAAGAGACACAGAGAATCCCAGTTCCCACTGGTATATGATGGCACCTGGATGGGGAGCAAACGGAATAGGGTCATACTGGACTTGGATCTGCTGTGGACCAAAAGCATATCTTACCCCAGCCCAATATGGCTGCACATGGCTGATCCTCATGTCCCTCTTGCTGCCATGGCTCATCTGCCCTTGACCCAACCATGCTGGTGTTCCTCTGGGACCAGGGCAAGTATGGGATTGTGGGTCTAGGATGCTGGAGTGACTCAGTTGGAGGGTTCTGTGTTGGATGGCCAAGGTCTACCTGTAAACTTGTGTCTCTCTGGGTTCATGTCAAGCTTGCTCATGCTGAGGCTTTCACTGTCGTCATCTTCCCAAGCTGCCTCTGTCCTTAGAGCGTTAAACGTCGTTGCCTCATTGAACTCAGCTGGTACCAGGAAGTTCTTTGCTGTAATTCTGGGTGGTTTTCATGTTTTACAGCAGCAATAGAAGTGTCAGGCTGGGTTTGTTCACCTCCTCTTCATCTCCACCCAGGCTTGACTGTGCTAAGCCCAGGTGCAGCTCTGGGGAGGAGTAGAGGAAGATGTAGCCCAGATTGATGTGGCCGGTCTGGGCTGTTGCTTTTGGTGTAAGGGGAGGAGAGATGGAAATGGAAAATGAAAAACCCTCTCGTTGCCCACTGCAGCTGTGGGAGATGCTGTGCCAAGGCAGGATGGTTTATGGTTTGGGGGTTGGACTAGATGAGCTTTGAAGGCCCCTTCCACCTCAAAACATTCTGTGATTCCATGGACACCACAGCTTCCATACCTGGGGGTTCCTGTGCATGTGTCTTTTCCTTACACACAGTCTGGAGATTGACATTTCCTCCTCACTGTGTCTTTAGAGCATGACTTAGAAGCATGAACCACCTGAGAGCATCCTCCAGGGGCTCCTGGCCAATCCTGCTGCCCAAAGCAGCAGCACAAACTTCTTTTGGAGGAACCTCCTAAAACAAAACCTTAAAATAACCCCCCTCTCCACAAACACAGAATTGTTTGGGTGCAATTTTGCTCTTTTGGTGGGGAGCTGGTGCCGAGGAGCTCACACTACCACACCAGGGAAGGCTGTGAGTCAGCACAGCCAACAGTGGCTCCATTGATAGCTGCAGGAGTGCCACTCGGCTCTGTCTAGGCATTGTTGGTGCTGGGCTGCAGCGCCGGGGCTCCCGGGGCAGGCTCAAACACCTCTCGCCAGCCCTTGGAGATCAAACACTCTGAGTCAGGCCACAGAAAGTCATGATAGGGCCCAGGTTAATTTAAACTCCTTTTTGTTTCCTTTTTTCTTTCTTTAAATCAAATCCTGTTTTGAGAGCAGAAGGGAAGGGACAGACACAGTGGGCTGCGTGGGACCTGCAGCTCATGTGGCATTGCAAAGTGACTTCTGCCTCCCAAGCTGCTTCTGGGGAAACTCTGCCTAGACCCTGTCACATTCTGGGACAGGGAACTTGCCAACTTTCTCCTCTCTTGGTATCCTCTTATTTCTCACCTCTCTGTAAGGACATGAGGCAGAACTGGAAAATAAACACTTAGCACCCACACACCGCTCCTCTGGCTGGTTTCGAACTGAAAATGCACACAAGCCAGAAAGCCTTTCAAGAAGGGCTTTAATTCATTCTTTTTTTCAGGTCATTTTGGTCAAGGTGGGAGAAGGCAGGAGATGGGCAGGTGGTGGGAAGTGAGGCTGTGCTGCCGACCTGCCACCAGCTTTCCACTAGGTTTTCCCTTCTCCTTTTCCCAAGGTTTGGCTTGATGTCAGGGGTGGGGAACCACATGCAAGAAGCCCACAGCTTCCAACAGAGGTTTGTCTATAAACCAAACCTTAAAGGTCATGGGCACGAAGGACCATAGCTATTAATGTACCAGCTCTTCATGCCAGAACCAATATGGCATGCCATGCCTTGGCTTGGTACCATCCCCTAGGCAAGAGAGGGTTACAACGGTCACAGAAGACCTCAAACTTGTCTTTGGTCTATTAAACTGCAAGTACCACACACCTTGATACCTCAGGCCATGCTGCCCCAAGCTCTCTTCAGGTGCTCTGAGCACGAGGTGCTCACCTCCCATCTCACCAGGAGCCAGCCAATTTCCAGCATCACGCACAATCTCAAGTATTTTATTGCTTAATTTAGGCCATAAAGCGCCTTTGATGTGTTGTGCAACGCAACGTTCCTGCTGAGAAAGTGGGTGGAGTGGCTTGATGGTATTATAAAAATAAATAAACTGCCTGGCAGGATTTTGAAACCACATGGTCACTGCTCTTTCTCCACAGATAAGGTGGCTGTTGAGAGAGAAATCTTGCTTAATATCTAACTTGGGGTGATTTATTTCTCCGGCGTCTCTTTCATCTCCAGCGTGTGTTGGGTTGTCTGTGACTTCTGATCTGATTGTCTTAAGCGTGATCAAAGGAGCCCCGAGAACGTTCTTGCTTTTCCCACTGCTGTTTGTCCAGAGCATGACATCACCTGCTCCTGCTGCTCCCCACTGCTGCACCAGGCGGCTGCGGTATAAATAGAAAACAGAATGGGCTTGGAGGGGTGATGAAATTTGTTCCACTTGCCCGGCAAAAGCAGAGTGAGCTCCGCGAGCGCTTTCCCCACGCCCAGCTCTCCCCCGGCACGCAGCAGCGCAGGCTGGAGGCCCGGCGGTGCCTCGCGCGGGGCGTTGAGCTGGCGGCGGCGGGGAGCCGCGCCGCGGGTCCTCGGCAGAAGGCGGGCAGGGAGCAGCCGCGGCTGTGAAACTTCTGGGAGTCTGCCCAGGCTATGCAAAGAAGAGTTTGGCCTCGCTCGGTCAGCGTTGTGGGGGCGGTCTGCCGCAATGGGCCGTGGCAGCGTGCGCTGGGCCGGATCACAAGGCCCCACCTAGCTCCTGCTCCACAATTCAGGTGGCGTTTCTGGGGGTCAAGCAGCTCTGATTCATTGTGGAGGCCCAGGAGGTGCCAGTGAGGATGATGGGCCTGGGAGCTGCATTTCTCACCCAGGAAGGATGCTCATTTTCTGATGTGTCTCAGTGGCTCACCCCCGCCTAACCTCAGCACACGGCAGAGGACAGCTGTCCTCTCTACAGGCTTTGCCGTGTCCTCATCCACAAACCTCTGCCAGCCTCTCTGGGGACACCAAGCAGCATTTTCACTCCAATTGTCTAATTGATTAACTTATTTAACTTGGAACATTTGTTCCCAGCCTGTGTTTGACTTTCAGTTTCATGCTTCTCTTGCAGATCAGGAGGGTGATCTGAGGGACTGAAAGCTTCCTGTGCCAGGCTGTAGCTCTTGGCTTTAAAAAAAACCCCAATAATTAAGACCCAAAAAATTTCCTCTCTCCTTCCTGACCTTGCCTTGACACACCTACAAGCCCTCATGGAAGTCCCACCCTGGGTAAACAGCCCATGTTTGTATTCAGAGGAGAGCTGCCCTGCACCAGAGGGTCAGGGAAAAGCGTTGAAGATAAGGTGTGGGTTTATCTGCAGCAATTAGTCCTCAGTGCTGGGCTCTTTGTAGATTTTCTAATTGGCTTGGACCTTGTTCCTCTGCAGCACGTGGTGACTGCAGGAATACTGAACCTGCAAAACCAGCTAAAACTTGCCTCCCCACAGAGCCCTTGGCACCCTGCTGGCTGGGAAGCAGAAAGCCACCATCATTTCTGCCCTGCCACCCCAGTAGGATGAGCTTGGGGCCACTCTCTCCCCATCGTCTTCCAGGTACTGATGAGCTGATGGGGGGAAAGGTTTTGCCCATCCATCATTAAGCTGCTGGTGGTTCTCTCTCTGTAGTCCCCAGGCCAAAGCAGCAGGAAAGGACTGAAGCATGGAGACTTCCTTTTGGATGTTATGGTGTGGGTTATGACCAGGATCTGCATGGCTTTGGCAGTGCCAACTGCTCAAGGAGTGCTGGGTCTCCTCTTGCTGCAGTCATCACCCTGTGCAATGGGGAACTCCTCTGAGCAAATCCAGCTGCTCAGTTTCTTCTCAGTAAACCAAAGGACAATGAGTTTGTCCCTCAGCATTGAAAGTGTGCAGCACCAACCTGGGTTTGACTGAATCTCTCACAGCTTCCCTGTGAGATGCTGAGCAGTGGCAGTGACTGCAGTTGCCTGCTCTTGTCCTACCCACAGGCCTGCTACTGCTGGCCAAAGCAGCCACTCTGAGCCTGCTCTCCAGAGGCTCAGCGGCAGTGGAACTTTGGTCACCTCAAGGTCATTTTGCAAAGGTTGTTGTAGCTGAGGCAGTTCTTGTGTGGTTTGCACAGTGGTGGTGTCTGGGAGTCCCACTTGCTGGGCTGCCGGGGGAGGATGCTGTGGTTTACAGTAGGGTGGGGATTCTCCAGCCCTTGAGGAACAACATTGTCCTTAGTGACATTTCAGCTCCCTGTTGTCATGGCTGGATGGTGGGCAGGGATGTCTCTCTGCAGCAGTTGGGAAGCTCCTCTGCCTCTGAGACCTTGGTGAAGGGGGTAAGGGACTGGATTTCAGGCTGTGGACTGATGAAAGGATGAGCTCAGGTGGCCTTATGGCCACTTCATTGCTGCAACTGCAGGTCCTAGAGGTGTCCAGTTGGACTCTGCAAGATGCTCAGTACATACCACTACTGGAACAACCTGCATCTGCCTGAATTTCCCTGTGGGGATGTTGGGGTTTAACCTGGGCAGTGCTCCTTCCACAACAGAAAGCTGCATTTCAATGTGGTACACAACCAGCTGGGTTTTTTTGTTCTCCCAACTGTCTTATGTAGAAGCACTTCAGGAGTGGCTTCAAACAGCATCCAGAGGTGTGAATTACAGCTGATGTAATTAATTTGTGTCTGTGGGGCTGGCAGTTAGGAAGAACAAAAATCTAATCTTGGAGAAGATTAGGAATTCTTTGACAAAGGTTAAGCCAGGGCACTGCTGCCTTATCATTTGTGCTGGTGTCCTGTGGCAAATCTGTAATTGAAGCCATGAGCGGTAGGCAGGCAGCTCCTCACGCTGGCTTTAAAGCAGCCGCATCTCTGCTCACCTCCCTGGTTGTTTTGCAAAGCAAAGTCTCAAAAATGGTTAAGCATAGAACAAGCTTGAAGCAACTCCAGATCCTAAAGTCACTGCAGGGGTGCCCATTGCAAGGGCACTGGAAGCTGGAGCCTGCTGTGTGACTTTTGAAGTCTCTCCTTCCCAAGCCTACTCCATGTTGTCCCCTGTCTCTTCTGCTCATCTATTTTCATCCCTCTCGCCCTGGGGTGAGTGAGCAGCACAGACACAGTGCTGGAGGTGAGACAAGGATGGAGGAGGATGGACCAGCAGGCAGCTCTGAAAGGGGAAGCCAGCCCTGCTTCTCCAGCCTTGGTGTGCTGAGCCCCAGCAGGATTTAGTCCTAGCACACTTACAGCCAGCATGGCATGGCAAGCTTCCCCAAGCAGCAGTTTCCACTTTTCCTCTTTGGAGTCTATTGTTTTGTTATTTAGGGAACTGGAGCCATGGTCCAGCATTTGAAACGTGGTTAGCATTAGGGGCTTGTCTGCTTCCATACTGATCTGAGCCTGAGCACATCTTCCCCTGGACATCTCGAGGGGGCTGCAGCTCTCCTGTGGCTCCCAAGCTTGGGCAGTGAGGTGGGCTTATGTTCTGTGCCAGAAGTCTGTCCCCTTGAGTCTCATCAGAGCTTCAGAGTGCTGGCTTGGGGGACCAGTCACTTGGTCATAAATAGGTTTCCAAAAGAGAGGGAGGCTGGCTGAGTGCTGGTGGTTTAGATGTAGTCATTTTATGAAGAGCATCAGGCATAGGCTGCCTTCTGGGTTATTCTCATTGTAATCTCATGTGTTAATAACCTGAGGCTCTTCAGATGAAAAATGTATCTCCAAGTTGCTTTAAGTATTTACTGGCATGTTAAGTTGAAGACACATGTGAAGGAAAGGGCCATCTGATGAGCTGCTATTGTTCTCTTAATTCAACCCAGGGGTGGCTTTGTGTTTGCTAAGGAAATGGTGCAGTGTTCCCTGCAACATGTTCTGCATGTCCCAGCTAGTCAGCAGCAGTAAAACATTCTTTTATAGCTTTAGAATGTTACCTTCTCAAGCATGGCTTCTTTTAGAGACACTTCCAGGACTGGCGTTGGCACATGTGAGCCCACAGAGGTGGCTGTGGGAGCTGCCATAGCTCTATGGTGCTAGCACATCTCCCTCCTTTCCCTTGGTACCTTGGGCTCTTGCTCCCTGCAGGCAGTGTGTGCACCTCCTCACCTAAAGGGTGCTGTTGGAAGAGAAATGGAGATGTGCTTCTTGGACTACAACCTCTGTCTTCTCCCCCACAACATTTGGACAACCCCAAGATGCTTCTCCTGCTGGCTCAGAGTGGGTCCAAAAGTGTCTGTGGGTTCCACAGCCCTATCTGCTGGGCTTTGGAGACCCGAAGTGGTTGTGGACAGAGCTTTGCTGTTGTGTGAGCCAAGGAAAGCTGCAAACAGCCTGGTGGTTTCTTTGGGCATTCCCTAAGAGAGAGGGATGAAAAGCAACCTCCTGCCTTAGCACAGCATCTCAGAGCGGGCTGCTCTCCACAGTTGGCTGGCAGTGATCCTTCAGGAGCCATGTCGGAGCTGGGGAGGGAATCAGTATGCATAGTGGTTTCTCCCTTCCCGTGGTACATTGTTTTTTTGAGGACTGTAGGATGGAGAGGATTATAGCAAGTTCTTAGAGGAGGAGAGCAGCCAGCAGGGGATGGCTGGTCATTTCTGTTCCTTTTGTGGCAGAAACAATCTCTCCTTTGCTACTTGTAGGGACTCAGGAGCCTTTGTGATGTTTATTAGGCTGAAAGATTTGGAGACCTCTGCTCTAGATAGGTCTCCAGCTGAGAGGAGAATCTTAAGACACTTGTGATAGTGTGGCCAGAGAAACTTAAATAAATATTTAGGAGATTTTAGTGTGTTTGGCATGTGTCAAGAATGGTTTAGCAGGATGAAATCTTCAGTGGGAAGGGTGGAAGTCCAGCTGAAATGACAGAGATGTGCCGGGGCTGGCGTTGGCACATCTTCCACACTTCAGGGATTAGGAGGAATTGTGCAATAGCAGCATAATGATCTGCAGAACTGGCTCATTTAAACTTCAGCTGCTTTTGTTTAGGAGATGGACTTAAAATCTGAAACTGGGTCAAAATCTGCTCTTGCTCTAGAACTAAAAGTACCACACATTTCAGAGTTGTGTTTGACGAGGTAGTAAGAAAGAGTCCTTACTGCTGTTCAGCCAGTCCTCCTGGCATGAATTGCAGCCAGGCAGGCAGTGTTGTCCTGCTAATTCTTGGGATACTGATACTGATCAAGATCAGAAGAGCTTTTCCTGGGGTCTGATGGTTGCCAACACATCCTCTCCTGCTGATTGAATCAGAGCCTTTGGTCCTCTTTAGGACTGATAGAAACATCTCCTGCCTAAAAACAGCAGCTGAGCAAGCACCACACTGGGGCTTCCCTCATTCCTCTGCATTCTTGCCACATTTTCAGTTAAGGTCAGTGTCAGAGTGGCATCACTTCTAACTTGCCCTGAACTACCAGGGACACAGAAATCTTCCCCAGTAGTGGTCTTTCTGAAAACGAGGCCCAAATCTTTGTGAGCAGTGTTCTGAGAGCTCTTGTGGCTCCATATCTCCTCAGCTTGCTGCAGATAAGACCCTCAGAGTGTTTTTTTGCTGCAGCTGCATTTCCAAAAGTATGTGAGGATTCTTCTTCCTGAGGGGCAGCTGCTCACAGACATGCATGGCCCCCTGTCTCCTGGGGTTGGCCCTAGTCAAGGAAATGTGCAGATCCCTACCTGTTCCAAATTTTTCCCAGAGAATACACCCTGGAAGGACATTTGTGAGGCTGGCATCAGGAAAGAGCTGCTTGGGAAAGCCCTCTGCCTTGCTGCTGGAGAAAGCAGCCTGATTAATTATTCTGGTTGCTCATCTGGACTGAGGCAGACATCCACTGGTATGACTGGGAGCACTTGTGTAGTTGAAGGTCAGAAATTACGGCCCTTCATCAAGCAATCCCACCTGGCTGTCAACCTGCTGCCTGCAGGCAGGTAACAAAATAGCCCTGCACATGGAGTCAGCAAGGGTGGAATTCATCCCTTCCTTTATTGTTTGTTTAAAGCTGCCCAGCAGACACATCTGCAGCATGCACAGACATCTGTTACCATCTGCAGCAGAGGAGATGATACCATTGAGCAGCTGCTGTGTTAGCAGCATGCCCACACCACACGGAATAATCTCTCTTTACTCCTGTTGTGGATTTTTATGGACTCATGGAATTGTTTTGGTTGGAAAAGAACTCCAAAATCATCCAGTCCAACCATCAACCCAACACCACTGTGACCATTAAACCATGTCCCCAGGTGCCATGGCCACACGTTTCTTGAACACCTCCAGGGATGGTGACTCCATCACCTCCCGGAGCAGCCTGGTCCTGAGCACTCTTGCAGGACAGCAATTGTTCCTCATGTCCAGCCTAAACCTCCCCTGGCACAATTTTTTTACACCATACACAGTCCAGAGAGATCAGTCCTGGCATAAGAACTGCTGCCAAATTCTGTTCTCTCTCCCCTGAATGTGCCAAGGTACCACCAGCAGTAGTTGGCAGCCAGGTGCTGTCATGTTGTGTTGTGCTGGTGTTTACAGCTGGACATGAAGAGGTGCAGGCTCAGCCACTGGTGTCCCAAGCTCCTGAATGTTTGGGTTAATTCACCCCTGGTTTTCACACACAGGTTCAGGGATGAAAGTTTTCATCAGCTTCATCATCAGAATGTTTGCCAGGGACATTCTGACTCCTGGTGGAGTCCTGCAGGGAGGTTAACAGTGATGGTAAAAGATTTCCTTTGGTGCACAGGCAGAGCTGGCAGCAGGGGTTGCAGTCCTGCTTGCATCACATTTCCCCTTCTGTAAAGCTTTGTTGGAGTTGCTCCTGGCTTTGTCAGACTGGGTTGTTGGTGTCCTTCCATGCTGAGATTCTGCCTAAGGCTGAATTGCTTTGGCAAATTTTTAGCAAAAACAGAGGGGTAGGAAATGGGTTGTTTTGCTCATGTCAGAGCAGTTGGCTTCTCATTGATAACCTTCCAGCTCTCTGACTTTGAAGCAGGGTTGTATCACTTGGCCAGCAGGGTTCTGAAGGTGGGAGGGGTGCTGGCAGCTTTAACATAGATTCATAGAATGGTTTGGGTTTGAAGGTACCTTAAAGATCATCCAGTTCCAACCCCCTGCCGCAGGCTGGGACACCTCCCACTAGCCCAGGTTGCTCAAGGCCTCATGCAGCCTGGCCTTGAGGACCTCCTGGGAGGGGTCATCTACATACCTTTTACTGTCCATGTGAGGATCCATCCAGCTTGATTAAATTATGAACTTGTGACAATTGCATGAGCTCTGTAGGAGATGGTCGAGAATGGTGACCACCAGAGCATCTGATAGCTGTGTTTGCTCATGCCTAAGACTTTAGAGATTGGGAACTGCAATTCTTGTTGCTGCTGATTCTGGAGTCTGGGAAAACTGCAGTGCCTGGCCATGGATCGAGGCTGGCCATGGTGCTCTTGTCCTGCTGTAGAAGAGGAACACAGGAACAGCAACACATCACAACTGCACATGATTTTGGGGCCTGTCCACTCCCCTCCAAAATGCAGAATGGAACCAGAGCTCAGCACTGGGGCTTTTGCAGTGGACCTGTGCTGACTTTGGTGCCTGGGAAAGGTGTCAGGTGGAGCTGGAGCTGCTGAGGTGGTTGTAAGAGCTCTTCTGCGTGTAGGTTTTCTGCTGACATTTGGCCACAGCCTCATCGTTATTCAGAGCACTCCAGAGTCTCTCCACACCTCCCCATCTGCATTAATTCAGTGTGTTTGGGGCCTCTCTCCCCTGTTGAATTTAGTTAGGTGTTCTGGAGGGACTAAAAAGAGATCAACAGAAAATCAGAGTTTGGTCACCTGCCCTTTTGTCCTTTATCTGAACAGTGGCTAATTTATTCAGAACAAAAAGCACATTGCCGTTATTGTCACTCTATTTTTTTCAGCTGCTTTGAGTTGTATAGAGATAGGTAGGAATGGAACCAGAGCTCAAACAGCTCTTCTGTAGCACTTTGGTGAGCATGGTACTTCATCCATAGCCCCACAGTAACACACCCCAGGTGAAAAAGATGCTGTGGAATTCATGTGATAGAGGTAAAAGCCCAAATACCTGCCTGGTCCAATGGATGAAAACCAAGCCAGAGAAATTCCATAAGGCAAAAATAACACCAAAGCCCAGTTCTGGAAGCCAAGCTGCACCTGGTCTGAATTGGAAGAAGAGGAAGCAAGCACAGGGCTTCCCTGAGCAGTAGTCAAACAGTGTGGTAGGATGGGCTGCAGGTCTGTATGGACTGTTTTCATAGATCAGCCTCCCAGTGGCTGCCCTGGCGCTCAAACTGCCATCTGCCCTCTGCTCTGGAATTTAGCTGGACCCAGAAGCTACCTTGTGAGCTCCTGTGCAGTTTGTCTGCAAGCAGCTCCTTTATTTATTGGATTGCTTTCATTCCCTGCCTCCTTTAGCTGTTTTCCACTACATTTTCATGTCCATTTAAATGAAGTGAGCTGGTTCTTGAACCTTGAACTATTCAGTGAATACCTCTGGAGATGCTGTCAGGAGTGGAGCATGCCCAGTGTGGTCCTTCTAGTTACGAGAAAGGTATGGGCAGTGAAGAAGCGTTGCTGACTGACCTGTGTCAGCTGCTTTGGATGCTGATCTCCTTCTCTCTCCCTGCTGAATTCTTTGTCTTTGATTTGCCATTCAGCCACCAACTTTAGGTCTGTTTGTCAAAGTCCAGCCCTAGAAGTGAGAAGCTGAATCTGTCATTTTTCAATAGGACTTTGTGTGGCCTTGGTGCAGTGATGGATGGCTTACAGTTCTGCCTGGACGTGCAGTGACTGTCTCAAAAACGAGGACTGTGACAGAAGGCTTCATTCTGCACCTTCTGAGGAAAGCTTCCTACAGTCCTTACTCAAAGGGAAGGCTGCTGGAGCATCTTCACAAGCCTGCATTCCCTCTATGCCTGTCTCTCTATGTTCTGGGGACAGCAGCACATTAGCTGCTGTCAGGCTGCTACTCTTTAAAGAAGGAGAAAATAACTAGGAAAGGAAAGATCCTTTTCCACAACATCTGCCTCCTTCAGACATGAGTCTCTGTGTGGTTCATTCCTTCTGCTTGTTGTTGCTACAGTTCTTCAAGGGATTTGTCATTGCTGTCAGTCTCTAATGGACCTTCATCAGAGCATGACTCAGTCCACCCTCACTTCACCCTAACCACTGTGTTCAGTAGCCAGGTCAGTGTGAGCTGACAAGGGAACATCAGATTGCAAGCTCCCAGAAGAGCCCAGGTTAGGGTTTCTGCATTTATTGTGGTGCTGACATCTCTGCAGAGCTGAGCAGCAAGTGACAGAGCAACTTTGAAAAGAAATTTGTAGCTTGCCTGTATTTTGTTGTTGCTGCAACTTGCCTTTTATTAATGTGATCCAACCAGTGTCCTTCAGCAACTTTGTCTGGGCAGCTTGGGAGACTCCAGAGAACTGCTGGAGAAGCTGTTTCATGGCGCTGCACTTCTGAGACCTACTTACCTGTCATGGGTGTAGGCAGCTGATGCCTGTGAGTTCCTGCTCATTATAAAGCACTGATTTGAGGTCTTCTGGCAGGGGGAATCTTCTCTTCTGTCCAAATCTAATGGTCTCTTGACTTTAAATGTGTTCCCAAGATAGAAGTGAAGTTAAATCAGGCTTTGCAGGAATTTTTAATGCGGAGGTATGAAATGTCTCTGTGAAAGTCTTTAGCTTGCCGGAGATGTTTTTTCATGTGCTGCCAATATCTGATCCCACTTCTTGACCTTTAATATACATGGAGAGAGAAGATTAGGATGTTTCTAATCAGCTGAATCTCCCCTCTGGGAGCTCTATTTAATCCTTCCTCTCAACTTTATCTCTGCCAGCCCTTGCCAGCCCTCTGTGTGTTTGGTTTGGTTACCAGCTGAGGTTGGAGTTCGGTCACCTCAGAAGCTCTTGTTCAGTTGGGGTTTCTTGCATCCTTTCTGTAGGAGTTAAAGCACCAGTGAGAGGTTCTGCTTTGGAGGCAGACCTCTTTGTTTCATGTGCATTGGTGAGGCAACCCTGTTCAGTGAAATAAAGTCTTTTTTGAGCAGGATTATTGCTAATCCTCCCCACCCAGTCATTAGGAGGGCTTCTTCGAAGGGCCTCAGGAGCAATCCTGGGTGGTTTTGAGGTGCTAAGTCTGGGCTCTCATAGAAGTTCAAAATAGAACATCAACTGGTTTCTTCTGCCACCCTGATTTGTAATTTCATTAAAGTACCAAGTTTGTTGGCAGTAAATTGGTGATGATTATCGAGTCTCATGCTATTGTTTTGATGAGGAGTCAAGTGAGGCTGGCGAGTCTGTGGTCGTGCAGCTCAGCTTACGCTGCGTGGCCCCACAGTAGCAGCAGGCAGTCTAACAGCAAGGCTGCCACCACTCCTTGTACAGTGGAGCACCTTGGGCTGCATCTCCCCTCTTCTTTCAGCCCTCAACAGCACCACTCTTGTGACTTACAGATCAGGAAATTTATCCCTGAAAGCATTCAGACAGCAGATTGCAGTGCTGGGAGTTGTGGCCTCCTGGCAAACCTCAGTGACCTAAGCAAGGACTGAGCTCAGACACTCTCTTGTCCTCTTTGATTCCAGCAGCTCCTGTTCCCCAGCGTGGTCTGCCATGTACCTATCATTGTCCCTGCCCTGTCCCATGTTCTTGAGCAGTACAGAGGCTCCCTATGTGCATAGGAAGGAGGGGAATGATCTGGAGTCGTTGGCCAAAGCTGGATGCTGTGTTCCTGTCCAAAAACTTACTCATCCTACCAGCCCTGGTCTTAAGTTTCTGAGCTTGCAAAGAAATCTGCTTGTGAGTTTTGGGTGGTTTTTTTTAAGCCCTTTCTTGTTGAGCAGAAATTTTGGCAAAGAAACGTTGAGGCATTGGAGAATCCCCAGTTCTGCCTGGTTGTGCCAGGCCTCCTCAGATCTTTCCTTGGAACGAGCAGGCCAGAGGAAATACTTTCCATTTCAGAGAAGCATGGACAAACAATGTTGCTTTAGAGGGAAAAGAAAAGCAGCAGACAGAGCTGGAGCACTGAATCCTGCTAGCCAAAAGCATGCTCCTGCCTGTATCCAATCATTCCTGGAACACAGTGTTCTTACTGTACTCCTCCTCACCCTGCTCAGTGCCTCTCCTCGGGCTCAGGGCTCCGAGATACCCCAGCCATGATGCTGAGAGCTTTGGGTAAGGTAAAAAAGCATCCAGCACCTCTCAGAGCTGGAGCCTCTTCCTCGCCTGGCATTAGGTGAATTTGTGTCCTGAAAACCTGGATCCCGTTAGAAAAGTTCCTGCTGTCTGGAAAACAAAGTACTCACTGGCCTGGTTTAGTCATTAAGTAAATTTGTGGTTTGGTTGAGATGAAGAATAATGAAGAAAAGCTGTGGAAATCCCAGGATTAATTTGATAGTTTGCAGGCAGAGGTGCTTTTAAGTGGAGTTGCTGCCTTCTGTAGGCTCTGAGCAGACCCAGGTACAAACCTGGGCTCCCCTCGCTGCCCTGCTTCAGAGGCAGGCATTTGGAAGTCATTGGTTTCACAAAAGGCCTCGCTGTGCAGGAGAGGGGGCTGCTGTGGGCTGGAGCCTGTGTTTCATGAGTTACGTGGGCATCTGCCCAGCCAGCCCACAGCTGGAGAGCTGGGAGCTGCCTTGGGCTGCTGGTTCCATCTGCCAAGGGAGCAGCACCCCGGGCCCAGGCTGGGCAGAACAGGCAGTCGCTCACTTGGCATCACCTGGAGACCTCTGAAGGCTGGGGCCTTGCTGCTGTTTTCACTTCAGCACTGGCCCTTTGGGGCAGAGCCATGTCCTCCACTGCCTCTTCCTGTCTCCTGTCTGCTCTGTCTGCCTCTCCAGGGGAGGGGAGCGTGCGGCAGAGGCAGAGGAACCCACACAAAGACCTCCAGAGTGTGGTGTTCCTCTCTACCCCAATTTACCTGGGGGAATCACAGAGGAAAGCAGAGAGCTGGGAGCTGACGTTGGCTCCCCTGTGTGCTCATCCACTTGAACATAGATGTGTGTGGATAGAGCCACTTGCTATATTACACACAAGTAGCATTTTGGGCTAGGAAGCCCCTTGGCAGAGCAGGAAGCTCTCACCTGTCAGCTTGTTGCTGAATTTTCCACAGCTCTCGGTGTAAGCAGGGGAAGGGGAGTCCATTATCAGCCCTGTGTGCCTGTGTCCACACTAGAGAGCCAGCTGGCCCCAGGGTAGCACATTTGGAATGTCAAAGAGTTGGGGGTGAGGACTTGGGTTTTACTTGTTTCAGGAAATTTTGCTCTGGGCTCTTCTGACCCAAACTCTTGAGTAGCTGGAGCACATTGTGAGCATGCTGGGAGCATGGCATCTCCTGCCTAGGGTTGGGAGCCTGAGCTCCTGGGCACACTGTGAGGATCATGTAGAGAGACCCTGTGGTTTGCAAAGGTTTGTGTTTCTCTTCAAGCACAACATGACCTTAAAGCATGTTGGTGGCATTTCTCTTCTGAATTTACTCCCTAGGCATGTGACCCTGGACAGGACCTCTCTGTTCTGGAGGTGTCAGGAGGTTTTGGTCCTGAGGTCAAGGTCCCCTCAGAGTGTTCAGGATGTATTTTGTCAGTTACAAACTCAGCTATTAAAGCAACTTTTTGTGGCAGTGTGGATGTTCAGCACATCTTTCTGCAAGCTTTGTTCTGTTCCATTAAAATCACAGAATCGGAGAATGGGTTGGGTTGGAAGGGACCTTAAAGATCATCTAGTTCCAACCCCCCCTGTCAGGAACAGGGACACCTCCCACTAGACCAGGCTGCTCAAGGCAGAGTTAAAGACAATTCTCCTGTGGTGCACTCCCTGTCAGAGACCATGATGTGGAGGCAAGCATGACTTGTGGCTGATAGCAGTGTACCCTGCAAGCAAAATGAACACAGGAGAGGCTTTCCCTAGGTTTGTAGCTTCCTAAGTCACCACAGAGGCTTTTGAATGCCTGATAGAGCCAGGCTGCTCCAAAACAGCAACCAAATCGTGTCTATAATTAGGCAATGAATGCAACCCAATAGCCTCTATATTTTATAGCAAATGTCCCTGTGTAATGCCAACCTTTCATCATGGATGAGGATTCACATTAATCATGGCATCATTAAAAACCCAAACAACTCTGTTGGGGTCTAAATTCAGACTGATGAGTTGAAATGAATCCCAGCAGATACCTGCTCTTGTTAGATACAGAGCACAACCTTCTGCGACCTCGCCTGATGTCAGGAGGACGGGCCAAGGGCTCTGCTCATCCATGAGCAGACTTCATGGTGCCCATATTTTCTCTTTTATTTATTGTTCATTGAGCTATTAAATAAATGGGGGGTGCTGGGATGGCCTTATTCTGGGGAAGACATGAGACATGCATTGTTTTGGAGAAGGGTTTGACTTTATTGTGTGTCGGTTCTCACAGTTTTGGTTTTAAATCTGTAAGCAGTGGATAAAGCCTTACACTGGGGCAGAAAATGAGCACAGCCTCAGCTCTGCAGGGAAGGAGGAACTCTGTTGTAGATGCATATGCAGATGAAATCTTGAGGGACTCGTTCTGCAGTTTTCCTGGAACATGGTGATTCCATTCTGTTGTCTGAAAGCTTCTCTGAAGAAGGATGGGGTGGTGATAGGACAACACAGCCACAATATGTAGCTTTTATTTGCCTCCTCAGGCAAATTTGCTGTATTGCAGCTTCATTCTTGGAACCTGACAAACTCTAAACTACTTTTCTTATCCATCTTGCTGTAACTCATGTTCTTTTGGTTCCATTTAATTCATCTTCTGTACCTTAGTCCTGCTGGGGAGTTAGAATGTCCTTGGTAAATGCAAAGGAGTGAGGAGCTGGGAACTCTTGGACTGAGCTTTTGTAACTGTACTTTAATACCTCACAGCAATTACTGCAGCTCCCCATAAAATAATCTCTGTGTAGTCCCAAAATGGGGTTGAATGCCCCAGAATAAAAGAGAAGAGCCCTTATCTGTGCTTCTAGTTACATTGTTATTTATTTCCCTTCTCCCTCCAGCGTGGGAGGATGAATGAGCACAGACCAAGACGGAGCTTTGCAGAGGCAAGCAGAGCTAAAGAGCGTCGCCTTTTTCATCAGCTTTTAAAAGCCAGGCTGTAATCATAAATTCCCTGATAGCTGGAGCATGCAGAAGTCATCTTTAAGCCTACAAGTGACAGGCTGCTGTTGCTTTTCAAACCTCAGATTTCATTTTTTTGTAAGACACAGCTTTGATCTGGTTCCTTTGTAATGCTCCGCAGAGCGCCGGGGCCGCCGCACTTGCCGGCTGCAGGGCTGGAAGTGAACTTTGTTGGCAAGAGCCATCTGGAGACCTCAAAGAACAGATTAACTTGTCCAGGATTGATGTGATCTTTGAAGGAGCTGCCCTTGCCTAGAACATGTGTGATTAGCTCAGTGTTGGCGAGGATGAAGTTGAGGTGCACAGCAATGTCTGAGTACCCCAGAAATTGGGAAGAGTTTTAAGTGGAGCAACCCCGAGGATCTGCAATCTAAAGATCAACTAAATCCCCAGGTTCAACCTCTTGGGCAGACTTTGCATCTTCAGGGCAGGTTAAATCCAGTCAGGAGTAAAGGTTTTCAGCTGTACATCTTCATGGACATTTTGTTCTTAGCTCCAAGAATTAGTGTTGAAGTCCCAGAGCTTTCGTAGTGTTCCCCAGTGTATCTCTAATAGTTTTGTGCCCAGTATGGTGCAACTTTTATGTTGGTTGTTGGTGCCATGGATTGGAGGGGGAGACTTTTTCTGTTCAGCTTGTAGATTAGTGTCAGAATCCTGGTGGATGCTGCTCTGATCCCCTGTTTAAAGGTGACCCTGCCACTCGGGTGATCGTGGCAGCACGTTCTCTTGAAACATGCTGCAGGGATTTGCTTTGGCTCCTGCATCACAGGCTCACATCTGCAGCCCTTCACTTGCTTGACTGGTTGTGATCATGGAATGTGGTGAAGGATGTGACAGTCGCTTGTTGGGAGATGAGAAGTAAGGGTACTCTGTTTGTGTCTGGCCAGCCGGAGACCCAGCAAGCTGCCAGTACAGGGACTTGCTGGAGAGGGTGCTGCTACAGAGATGCTGAGGGGACTGGAATATCTCTGTGATGAGGAGAGGCTGAGAGAATTGGGGCTTTTTAGTCTGGAGAAGAGCAGCCTGAGAGGGTTCTGCTCAATGCTTCAAGGGTGGGTGTCAGGAGGATGGGACCAGGCTTTCGTCAGTGGTGCCCTGTGCCAGGACAAGGGGTAGTGGGCACAAACTTGACCATTAGAAGTTCCATCTAAACATGAGGAGGAATTTCTTTAATTTAAGGGTGGTGGAGCACTGGAACAGGCCTGCCCAAAGAGATTGTGAAGTCCCCACCTCTGGAGAAATTCCAAACCCACTTGGATGTGTTCCTGTGTGACCTTCTCTAGGTGACCTTGCCTTGGCAGGGCGGTTGGAGTGGACAATCTCCAGAGGTCCCTTCCAGCCCCCAGCATTCAGTGATTTTAGAAAGTTTTTGTTTCCCTGGGTGGGAGTATGTAACTTTTTGAATGGAAAAATGATTTCTTTTCACACTGACTAAATGGGGAGATGTCAAAATAATGAGCTGGAAGGATGTCTGTGCATTGAACTTCATCCTCACAGTCATGAAGGCAAAATCTGAAGTCTTTTCCAACCTAAGTGAGTCTCTGACCAGAGACACCTAAGAAAAGTAGTCCTTAGTTTTGGTTTGCAAATGAGGCTCTGCAAAGAGTCCTCTTGAGAGACATGAGAATGTCAAAGTTTGAACTAAGTAGTCAGAAGCTGGTGTGAAAAACCCGGGTGGGAGCACAGAAACTCAGTAATGGAGCCTTGCTGAGTTGCAGCTCTGGTCTGTGATCTCTGGGCACCATCCCTCAGCTCAAACATCACCCATCAAAAGAGGAAAGGAGCCATCATGTCCTACCATGAGGCTTCTCACTGCTGTGGAGGTGGCAGGGTGTTGCAGCTGCTTGACCTGCCGTCAGCTCTGGTGAGAGGTTTTTGGCTTCTGCAGAGCCCATTGTGGGGTGTCCTTCCTGGGACTTGCCAACATCCCCCCCATCTCCTGCAGCTTGGAGCTTTCCATGGCAACTCACAACATTTAGGTGGTTATCAGCTGCCTCATGGCTCAGGCTTGTCTAGAAAAGAAGTTCCCTCTCATGTTGAAAATGAGCTGCTCTCCCAAGCTGTGGTGACCACAGATTCAGAGCCTGTCATGAAAGGAAAAGTGCTGGGAGCACTGGTGAAGGGGAGTGCCAGTGGAATGCCTTGGAGTTCTGTGGTTGTCAGTTTTATGAGCCTTTATCTCTTGGGTTTACCAATCTGGTGTCTCAAACAGCTTCTTCCTTGATAGTGCCAGGGTCTGGAGGTGCCTCACCATGTCACCAGCTAGTTTGGAGATGTGCTTCCTGCAGGGTCAGGCAGGTGGGAGACCCTGGCAGGAGGAGGACTGCCAGGCTGCCTGGATTCTAGCACCACTTCAATTCTTCTGAGTAAAAATTTTCTTCCAGAAAGAGTCAATATCATAAAGATTTGATGCTAGTACCAAATGAGGATGGTGTCAATGAAAGATGATGAATCTGACCTATCCCTGTTAGACTGGGAGCTGCTCCAGCCACACTGGAACTGCTGGCAGACCTGGAAGACCATGGCTCTCAGACCTGCCAATAGAGTGTTGTGCAACTTATTCCCTCCAGTGAAACTTTTAATTCTGCAGGAATGAGTTGCCCAAAGGCCTTTCACCTCCAAGGAAGCTTCCTCCTTGTTTTTTCCCATGCTTGCTGAAGAATGTCACCGAAGGAGGTAACTAACTGCTGGGAACCCGAGGGAGTGCCGCTTGGGTTTGGCTTTGCCGGCAGGGCCTGTGAGGTCTTCCTTCCACTGTGGGTGCTGAAGGTGAACCAGTTCCCCAGGATGTCCCAGTCACAGGTTTTGTTGCACAGAGCATTGTGTGTTTGGCCAAAACTGGGGCACTAATATCTTTGACTTAATGTGGAAGTAGCCATTGGGTGTGGTGTGAAGGACACTGGGCACCCCAGGCTGGAAGGAAAAAGATGTCCTTAGAAATGCAGTGGGAACTCCAGCTAGGGCAAGAGCATTGAATGGGACCTCACCTCTCTTCTCCCTTTCATTGAAGCTCCAAGGTCTGCTGGTGCTGGTATTCAAAGTGCTGTGTGCTGGTCTTGATTTGGAGTGAGAGATCTGAGGATGGGATGCAGCCAAACAGTATGCAAAATAAACCCTGCACAGGTAGAAGAACGCCCTAAGGAGATGCTTGCTGGGTTTTCTACCACAGTTTTGACCCTTGTCATCATGACCAGAATTCAGAGTGATCAGTGGAGGTCTTTATGCAAAGACAAGGCAGCCGGTCAGGTTGCCTTGCTCAGGTCGCTGTGATCTCTTATGTAATTGTTCCCGATGTGATTATTTTGAGGGCTGAGCAACTGAGGGCTCAGAAGAGCTGGGCAGCTTTATTTCTGCCATGTGTGAAGTGCTGTGTGTTCATTTCAAACCCTTCATCTCTTTCTAACAAAAGTAAAATAAAGCAGAACCCAGAAGTCTGTCGGAATTATTGTGCAGTCGGACTTTAAACGCTCCCCTTCCCTTTTATCGCCGTACCCGCGCGTGGAGCTCGGCCTGTGAGGTTTGCAGCTGACATTTCAAATCTCTCTGAGTGTGCCTGGAGGCCTTTTCAAGCCACCTCCCCTCCCAGATCAGAAGTGACCATTTTTTTTTTCCTGTTAGACTCCGTGTTCCTTTAATGTTTTCTCCCTAATAGATGTTGAAAGAGTTCTTCAGAGGCACGGCACAAAACATTCAAATAGTGACAGGAGCCAGCTGAAGAGAGCTGTCAGGGAGGGGGGGCGCTGGGAGAAGGATTGAATACAGATGGGTTCTCCAATGTACTGGAACCTGTTAGGATTGCTTTGAAACCCTGCACAGCTTCCACCTCCTTACACTTACCAAAAGTTTATGTTTGCATTGAGGTATGAGAGGCAGAGCTGAAATGAGCTAATCCCTCTTGTGTGCATGCTGAAGTGTGTAATGCTGACTACATACAACAGTTGTGACCAGACTCTTGCCTGGGTCCTCACTGGGAAGCACTCTCTGCATCACAGTCACCTAGAGAGACCAGGGACTACCCAGCAAACATCTGCTTGCTCTTGGTGCCTCCAGCTGTTGCAGATCCATACCTGAACAAAGTCTTCTGATGTTTGCTGCTCTGGTTTTCTATCAGCAGCTACCTCTCCACCATGGGCAGCAATGCCTCTCAACTAGACTTGGTTGTCCAAGACCTCATCCAAGCTGGCCTTAAACACCCTCAGAGTGGAGGCATCCACAACCTCTCTGGGCAACCTACTCCAGCGTCCCACCACCCTTCTACTGAAAAAATTCTTCTTAAGATCCTGTCAAACCCTTTGCTCCTTCACCTTCAAACCATCCCCCCTTGTCCTGTTGCCAGACACCCTCATATTTTAGTCTCTATATCACAGAGCCTTCTGAACAGACTGCTCCAACAATCCTTCTTTCAGAGAGTCCTAGCAGAAGGTCCACTGGAGTTGGCAGTGTGTTTTAATTGGGTTTTGCAAAAAGCATCCTCCTCTTTGCCCCAGGGAAGGCCTGAGCTGGCCATCATTCCTGCCTCAGCCCCCATCACACATCTGTCAGCGCTTCAGAACTGACCATTCTGCATGGAAAGAGCTGCTGAGGGCGGGCGCTAAGCTTTGCACTTACTGGAACCTGCTTTTTAGGGTGAACTTGTTCAAGTTATATCCAGACTTAAATATTTGCCCTAGAAAGCTGTTCTGAAATCTGATGGAATAAGAAATGAGGCTGCTCCCGTGCACATTTACAGTGACAAAGTTTGTGTGCTAGAAAGTGTCTGTGGTGAGTCGCCATCATCCTAAGGCAGCTCTAAGTATTCATACCCAAGTGGCTCTGTGTTGTCCCTGGGCATGGAGAACCCTCACAATGCTCCCCTCCTCAAACAGTCATGGAAAACCTCAGCTGGCTCTCTTTTGAGTGCTCCTTGCACTGCTCTGCAACTCTGCTGAGCTTCACCACCAAAGGAGAAACGACTTAGAGGTTTTGTTGGTTTGTGGCAAGCACGATCTTGGCTTTCTTTGTGGGGAGGGTGATTTGTTTAACTGCCCCCAGAGTGGACCTAACCCAGTGGGGCTTTTCTTGGTGACTGATGAACATCTGTGATCCCTTGTGTTAGTTCTGTGTCCAGGAGCAGCAGGGCAGGGTGAGGAGGAGCTGTGTGAGTGGTCTGTTGGCTGAAGGCTCTAGCCCTGTCAAGTTCAAATTTTAAAATACTTTGGTAATGCCTCCACTCTTCTACCCCATACCATATTAGACAGAAATCATTCTGAAAGCCACCTGGAGTGGGTTGTTTGCTGGTCCCAGCTTGTGGTATGGCTGTCCTGTGGTTGTACCCAGCACAAATATGCAGGAGCTGCCAACTCTTCCCTTCACTGGTGTCTTCCTGCCCTCTGGTCCTTCCATCTGCGCACCTCTCATGGGTTTCCATGTCCTATCTAAATGTAAACTCAGTAGGGCAGGGACTGCTTCTGTTGTCTGCAGGACTTTGACCGCTGCAGTGCAACCAGAAGAGCTTTTCCCAGCAGAGTAGGGAAGCACAAACTCTGTAATACGTCCTCCTCTGGAGGTGTTTGCTCCAGGTCTGTTGCAAACCACAGTAACCAGGTGCCAGTTACAGAGTTGTTGTGTAAAAGATCTTGCTGATGAGCTTCTCGATCTGAATTCAAACAGAGCTCTGACTTTCAGAGCTGGTATCAGAGCTTGGAAAACCCAGGGGTCCATCAGCTTCAAGGTATCTTGCAAATGCTGCTCTTCAAGCAGAGGGGTAGGCAGGGAGAGCGAGGGATTAAATGGTGCTGTGTCGATGGGAACGTTTCAGCTTGTTCCTCCTTCTGGCAGACTGCAGAATGACTGCAGTGACAAGCAGATGCCTGCGTGACCTGACCCTCCTGTGGTGCAGCAGAGCTGGAGGCACTCTGGCAGCAGTAGATTTTCTGTGCCGGTGGCAGACAGTGTGAAGAGTGCTTGCCTGCTTGTTTCACAGGCTGCTTCACTGTTACTGCAGGTCTCCTCCTGAGCAAGGAACTCCCTTCCCGAGCAGCTCATGCAGGCAGCCTCTTTTCCTGTCATTTTGCTGAAGAGAAGGAGGTTGAGCTGCTTGCACAGGTACTTAACAGCCTGTCTGAAGGATAGGGCATGTGGCTGTGTACAAACTGGTCTCTCTAGATCCATGGGCAGGTTAGCCACTGGAAGAGCTGGTGTGCAGAGGGTCCTTCCCCGCGTGCTCCGAGGGTCCTTCCTGGTGGAATCTGCAAGTGTTTGATATACCAAGTGTGACATATGAGGTCAGCTGTAGGTACTGCCTCCAAGAAACAGCTGCTTCTTACTTTGCCTCCCTCCCTTGGCAAACAGCTTGGAGTAAAGGCAGCACAACTGGGTGAGCTACATGTCCTTAACAGCTGGAGGAGCAGGAGCCAGTTCTGACTAAGGAAAGTACTGTCTAAATGTCCTGCCTTGCCCATGACAAGGTCAAGCAGTGAGCCCACAGGCACCATAAATCCAGACAGGATCTGAACTTCCTCCATACAGTCTTGTTCCCTCCCTTCTTCATCCCTCACTGTCATGGATTCCCTTCTGCTTCCCCTTATGAGTCAAATTGTTCATGGTTCTGTCGGTGCAACTTAGCATGAACACAGCTTACTCTATAGCCTGTCACCACCGCTAGAGCTCCAGGCAAAGTCTTTCTGCCAGGTGATGCAGAGGATGGTCATGGTTCTGTCTGTCTCATCTGACTCTCCTTTCTCCTGCAGGCATGGGTCGTGGAGAGAGCCTGTTAACCCTTACTATGTCAACACAGGCTACGCTTTGGCCCCAGCCACCAGCGCCAACGACAGCGAGCAGCAGAGCATGTCCAGCGATGCCGACACGATGTCTCTGACAGACAGCAGTGTGTAAGTAATTCCAGGCTGCTGGGACACCAGCATGTGTGTTCATCAGTGCTGCAGTCATTGTGTTGGTCAGGGGGAGCCCAGAGAGGTTTGGGAGTCTCCTTCTCTGGAGACTTTCAAGAGCTGTCTGGATGTGTTCCTGTGTGACCTGCCCTAGGTGACTCTGCTGTGCCAGAGGGGTTGGACTCAATGATCTCCAGAGGTCACTTCCAACCTCCACCATTCTGTAAGGCTTTGCCACAGCTGGCTAGACCAAGGCCATGATCATTCTGACTTCCTTTTCAAATGGGGTTGTTCTGTCACTGTGCAGGCCACCCAAGCCTCACTGGTCTTGGGAACATCTGCAACACAAAATGCTTTGAGTGAACTCAACTAAATGGTGCTGGGTCAGAGTTCCTGTAGTGCTTCTTGCCAGGGGCAGTGTTGGATGGCTTTGTAGTAAGTGGTTTGAGAGAGAGCAAGCTGATCTAATGAAGGGAGTCCCTGCCAATGCCAGGGGGTTGGAACTAGATGACCTTTGAGGTCTCTTCCAACCCAAACCATTTTATGAATCTATCTTCTGGACAATAGGTGGAGATTTCTGCTTACTTGAGTACTTCTGCTTTTGAGGGTTTTGCTGCCAAACTGTTCCTAGTCTGTGATTGCTCTGCAGTAGGATTAGTGTCTGACCAGCTCTAGTTTGTCTGGTGAGCCCTGCAGTTCAACACAGCTTGTACCAACAGGCACCCTCCAAATCTGCTCTGCATTTTTCTAGTTCTGACAGCTCCCTAGATCTTACCCATGAGAAGCCTTAAAGGTAGTCTGCAATGGCAGAAAAAAAGGAGTTAGGAGATTTTTGTGGTGACTGCATCTGTAATACACAAAAAAATGGTGGAAAATATTCCATGTTTGGTCTGGTTTTAGTAGTGCAAATGCAAAGTGTCTCTCTGTAGAGCAGGACCCCTTTGATTGTTCTCTTGAAAGCTGTCAGGTTCACAGATGGAGGAGGGATTTTATAAAGGCAGTGCTGCAAGCACGGAGTCCTCCAAGAGGCTCCTGTAGTGATGCTGAGTGTCAGGAGCTGTCAGGCCTTGGTGGAGAAACTTCCCAGCCCCTCTAGGCATGTTGTTAAACGATGCTGCAGCAGTTCCCCACCTGTCCTTGGTTAATAGAGTGAGCTGGCGACTGTGGGACATAGCCAGGGGCCTTCTTTGTCTGCTGTGGTGGCTCTATGTGAGCTGGTAGCATGCTGCTGTCTGGCTCCATGGATGCTTGGAGCTGTTTAAGAGCAGCTCTTGAGCCCACCATGCTCCCTGGTGCCAGCTCTTCACTCCTTATCCATGGTATGTTGCAAAATGGAGGAGGCAGGCCTTGGCCAAAGGGACATGGGAGGTGGAGGATGCCCCTGAGACAGAAAGCTATAGAGGACCACTAATGAACAGCTGCATTTGATATGGATCCAGCTGCTTTGCCACATCCTTCTGCCATTCTCCATCAATTTATATGGAGGAGTCCTCAGGAGCTGGCAGGGGTCATGTAACTTCTTGTTATCAGGAGAGGCAGATGTAAGAACTCTTCAGAATTAATTAGCTTGTGGCCCCCTCCTTTCACCCAGCCCCAGTGGGCTCATGGCCTTGCCCTGGTGGGTTTACCCACAATAAGCTGTGAGCATTTACTCCTGAGCTCTTCACCCTCCTAATTTTTCTTGCAGTAGCCATCATTTGTTTCTTTCACAGGCAGAATCATTTCTGTCTGCCCGTCCTAGGCACTCTTTTTCCTTTGCTCCTTTTTTCCTTCAGGCGTTTTATCCCTCCTATGCCTACCTTAGGCTGCTTCTCGGGCTTTAATTACCCCTGATACATGTGCTGCCTTCTGCTAATAACTAACCCAATCTCAGTGGGTCGTTTTAAGTAAGGCTCAGAAATCAGAAGGGTGAATCTGTGATCTTTCTTCCTGTACACCTCAGACTGGATGCATGCAGATTGATCTGGATGTAGAGCCCTGACCTTTGGCTTACAAAGGCTCTGTCTGTTTCCAGCACTGGCTCTTCATTACCCACTTTAAAGCTCCAGTGCCGGGTTTTGTTCGGGTTTTCCGTGCCGTTGCTGAGCCTCTCTGCCTCCCCATTTTCAAAGGGATTTTTGCAGAATTGCTCAAGGCAGCAGAAATGAAGAACAACCAGACGTGAGCTGAAGAAGGGACTCCTGCTGCTTGACAAGACTTGCATGTCTGGGCGCTTTGAGTTCAGGCCTCCTCTGAGGAAAACGGCAATGAAAGCCTTGTTTGCTGACGAGTGAGGTTCTTCCTCCGGCTGCTGTTTACACCCAGCAGTCAGGCTCAGTAATGAAGAGCTCCAGCATCTGCTCCAAGGCAGAGCTTGCACTGGGTGCCATCCCAAGGCAGAGAGCAGAGGAGAAGGTGTCCAGGCAGTCAGGATGCAAACGCTGGCTGATTGAGGAGCACAGATGAACTGGGTGGGCATGCAGGGAGCAGCAGGTGCTCAGCCAGCAGTGGCCAACTTGAGCTGGTGGAGAAGGCAGACACAGCTTCACAGACTGCATTGGGCTGGAAGGGACCCTCCAAGACCATCTTGTCCAACCCCCCCCACAGTCAGCAGGGACACCTCCAGCTAGAGCAGGCTGCCCAGGGACACATCAAGGCTGATCTTGAATGTCTCTGGGGGTGAGGCCTCAACCACATCCCTGGGCAGCCTGTTCCAGTGTCTCACCACTCTGATTGTGCAGAACTTCCTCCTGATGTCCAGCCTAAATCTTACCTCCTGCAGTTCCAAACCACTGCCACTCATCCTATCACCCCAAGCCCTGCTAAACAGTCCCTCCCCAGACTTCCTGTAGGTCCCCTTCAGACATTGAAATGCAGCTTTACATTGAGCAGTTGCTTGTACTCTGATGTACTGCAGTGGTCACCAGCTCCCTCCCACACTTTGGTACTGTACTGATCATGGCACAGAAGGGTTTGGATGTGGCTGCATGCACAAGCCAGACCTGGGTACCGTTCTGACTATCTGGCCTCCTGAACTGGGCCGAAGGCAGGCAGGCACAAGCCTTCCAGGAGCTCCCAGCTCTCCAGAGTGATTTAAAAAGTCATTTCTGTGCTCCCAGCTATAAGCACACTTACCTAAAAGACAAACTTTCAACAGGATGTCTTTCCAATCACTGGTAAATATTCTTGTAATGGGTTGAATTTATAGAACCAATGTGTTACCAGGCCCTGCTGCTGGAGGAGTTTGCTTTTTGAGTGGCTTAAAAAACATTGCTCTTAAATGCTTGCACTCTGCTGATTATTTTTCAGTCTTCCTGTGTCATAGGAATTCCTCTGCCCTTGTAGGCAAAACAGCCCTAGTCCTCTTTGCTGAAACCTGTTTTTACAGTCAGCATGGCAGCTGTGTTGTTTTAGCTGGTTTGTGTGGAGGCAAGGTCTGGAGAGGACATCGTGAAAGGCTCTGGTGAGCGCTGGCCCAGCAAGTGTGCCATGGCCACAGGTGGGGCTGAGTCACTCACTGCTGATGTTCCATGGAGGGTCAGTGCTTTGGGGCTCTGTCTCCCCCTGGGCTGCTCAGAGCCTGCCTCGGGCTTGCAGCAGTGTTGGTGGTGCAGCCCTGAACTGCTCTTGCTATCCTGATAATCCCCACATAGGGACAGCTTCTTTACCAAGTGGAGGAGCCAAACCATCCCCAGAGTAGGGATGGCCATTCACCAAAGCAGCAGGGGTTAGGGCAGTGCTTACCCCTTCAAAGCACCTTGCAGACTGAATATTGTTCCTCAGGTGGCTGCCTGTGGCCAGAGCACCTGGTGAGTTTTCTGGCATGCTTCTCATGTGAGAAAGGCCTCTGACGGTGCTGCTCTGATAACAGAGTAATTGGTAGAACTAGCAGGTTTGCTGTGGGTTCGTGGCTGGGGATTCAGAGTGGCCTTGAGTGCTGCTGCATTTAAACAGGTTCAATGGCTTTTTAATGTAGAAGATCCCAAATGGTGACTTCTAGCTTAAATGGTTTGGTTTGGAGGCTGTCTGCAAAGGAGCAAAGACAGCCCTTGTAAGAAGAGTGCAGCTGCAGAGCCACAGCAACACCTCCCTGCCCTCTAGAGCCTCTTGCAGGTTAGTCTGGGGAGGAGAGCAAGCCCCCACCTTTCCCCATTATCATTAAATAAACCATGGCAAGCCTCTTGCTCCTGCACAGAGCTTTCTGGTGCTAAAGAAAATCCCGTGAGGAAACAGGGGGAAACAGCTTGGGAAAGTTTTCTTTTAAAAGTAGCTGTGCTCTGAAGAAGTGTGGATTTGATTTTATTTTATATATATAGATAGATAGATATTATTTCTCTATCTATTGAAAATCTCCCACAGCCAGTACCTGACAAAAGGAAAACAAAAGTAGGGGATTGGTTTTCCTTGCTTTCCCCCCATCTATTGAATGAGGTTTTGTTGGGATAAAATTAAAGTGCTTATCTTTGAATTTGCTTCCTCTGGTTGAGTTGGCACAGCACATTGAGCGGAGGAATGTTCCAAGTTCAGAGGTGGCATTGGGGAATCTAGTTAAAATGACATCAAAGGCAGCACAGCGGGGCTGAACATGTGTTTGAAGGCGGATAGATTAGAGGCCATTATCAGCCCTGCGCTCCTGTGCTGGGAACAAAAGTCTCTCTTTCCGCTGGGACTGCTGCTGGGGAGAATTAAAAAAAAAAAAAATGGGGGGGGGGGAATGTGGAGAAAGAAAGAAAAATTGCAGCTTCTACCAGAATGCTGCTTCTGCTGCAAACCGCTGCGTGGCTCCGGAGGGCCATTCGCTGTCCCGGCAGCAGGTTTTGTGTGGTGCTTAACAGGAGGTGTTGGTGATGACCAGCGAGAGCTAAAATAATCCCCCAGATCTTGTTTATTTTTCTTCTGAAAATCATGAAAGCCCAGCATGGTGGGGTTGGAAGGGACCTCTGGGGATCATCCAGACCAACCCACCTGATAAAGCAGGGGCACCCATAGCAGCTCGTCCAGGAACACAATGACCGGGGGGTTGGAAGCTCTCCTAACAAGGAGACTCCGCAACCTCTTTGGGCAGCCTGCCCCAGTGCTCCAGCACCCTCACACCTAAGAAGTTTCTCCTCCTGTTCAGGTGGAACCTCCTGGGTTCTAGATTGCACCCACTGCCCCTTGTCCTGTCAGTGGGCATCACTGTTCAGAGCTGGACTCCAGCACAAATTGCTTATTGTTTTGTTGCCATCCAGCCTGTGGTGATGAAACCCTTTAAGTGTTGTGACTCTTGAAGTTAGGTCTCAAACAGAAGTTGGTCATTAATGACAACAAAACTGCCAAGGGAAAGCTGTCAGAGTCACAGTGCTTGGGGACACCGCTCCGCTCCCAGAACATGTCACTGCCAGGCACAGCGGAGGTGATGCTCCAGCCACGCTCTTCCTCCTTCTGCATTCCCTGCAGCCACCAGCCAGAGCTGTAATTAGCTGGGCTAATTTCCCCTTGTCTCGTTTGCTGTCCTACTAAAAGCACTTGCCATTAACCATGGGGTTTGTTTTCTTTTCATGGTGTTTCATTTTGAATGCGTGGGTTTGAAGCTGCATTCTTCTGATGTCATTTGGTGATGGTTCCACCTGCACCCACATTGCCAGGGAGCAGCTGGCATGGTGGGAATGGGACAAAGAGCTGCTGGTGACTATCCCCTCACAGGCTAGTGCCTGGAGCTGGGGTGGGTTGCAGGCAAAATGCTGCAGTGAGTGATGTTTCCCTTGCCAAAAGGCTTTCAAAACCTGGTGGAACAGTTTGGGGTTTGTTCTGCAGAAGCAGCTGTACCTGGCAGGTGGGGAGAGGGTGCGAAGTGCATTTGGCTTGTGCAAACATCTTGTGATTGTGAGATGTGTTTGGATGGGCTCTTTGCACTGCTCGGGGAAGGACACAGCAGGGGTGTGTGGGAGTGATTTGGTGCTTCAGCCAAACCTAAGCTTACACCCTCTGGTCACCTCCACGTGTCTCTGTGGCATTGCCCAGTGGTGACTTATACTGCCCTGGGGAAATGTGTAAAATAAACCAGAAGAACCCCAAAGTGCCAAGCTCCAGGCTGCCATTTGGCTCTGCAGTGGCTGATTTTTCTCACAATCAGTCTGTGTCACCAGGACATGGGCCCACCTCCTTACCTCGTGACTAGGCTCTGCTTCAATCGCTCTCTCCTCATCCCCAGGTGCCAACAGGGTGGTCAGCAAGGTGATCAGCTGCTGAGAACAGAAATGCATTTCCTTGCTTGGCCTGAAGTCATGCTCAGCCAGAGATGCCATCAGGGGTTCATCAGTGGTGCCTCTGACCTCCACCACTGGGATCCATGTGCATCCAGTGCCCATCTTTGCAGAAGCACTCAGCAGAGCAGTTCTGCACCATCCCCCAGCTCATGGCAGAGTCAGGGACCTGGCTTCCAGACAGTCAGACCATGAATCGTTGCTACCATTGTCCCTCCCTCTGCAGAGACTTCAGTCACCAGCTCTTGCACTAAGGCAAAAAACCTGACCAGAGCTGGCTGACTTGGGTCTTGCTGCCTATAACTTCACTCCCTAACCTTGTCCAGTCTCATCTGGGCAGAGGGCTAGGTTCTTCCACAGGGGAACTCCAGTACCAAGCCCATCATTTCTGACTGAGCTAGAGATCATCTTAACAGCAGTGGAGCCTGCCCCTTCCCTTTGATAAGCCATTTGAGAAGTTGTCACACTCTTACAAATAGATTCCTTGTTCCCCAAGTGGGCTCCCCTCGGACATGCTTACTGAGCTCCCACTCCTCCTTCCACTCCTGGCCTGCCCAGTGGTTCACTGTGTACATTACAGCTTCTTTTATAGGAATCACCCAACTATAAAAGGTACCAGGATGTGGTCCAAGTCCTTCTTCCAGGGCATCAGTCACAGGAGCCCTGCCCCTGGCAGATGCTGTAAGCCTCTCTGCCACCTCATACTGGAGAGCTGCTGGTGCAGGGACCTCGGTGAGCACCAGTCCCATGCAAGTTCCTCTTGCTCTGCTGCACCCTCCCTATGGGTGCAACACCTCAATCATGAAGGGGTTTCCTACCTGCTGCTCTGCAGCAGCAAAGCTTAGCCCAATGCTGTATGTCAGTGAGAGGCACTAAAGCAGGACATGTTCTTGTTTTCCTCTGGCAGAGATGGGATCCCTCCGTACAGGCTCCGCAAGCAGCATCGCCGAGAGATGCAAGAAAGTGCCAAAGCAAACGGACGAGTGCCACTACCTCACATTCCTGTAAGTAGCCTGTCCCCTTCCCCAGAGGCAGATATGCAAACCATGTCAGCTCTCCAGCATACAGAGCTCTGCTTTGCTGCAGTTTAACCCCTCCTTATATTCAGGTGGGGATATTTTAAGACAAAGATCCACCCTCATAAGAAAGAGCTTGGTAGGTTTCTGCCAGGCTCATCAGCCAGGGCTGCCCAAAACGTCTTGCTTTTCTTCACTGCTCAGGCAGTAGCTGGTGCTTTCTCCTGGAGGAGGAGGGAAACACTGGCTGGCATCTACCTGTGGGCAGGTTATGTGCCCTGGGGTGAGCTGGAGGTATTTGTGGAAGGTGCAGGAGGCCATTGGACACGGAGGCTAATGTAGCTCTCAGGCAAGGTCAGCTGGGGAGAAGGGCGACCGTCCTGAGCAGGCAGCCAGCAAATGGAGGTGGAGCCTGTCCTCTAGGGCTCTGCAAAGCCTGCCTGGGGACATGAGGCAGGAAAGCAATGCAGGTGCAGGTGTGTTTCATTTGTCTGATGCTGTCTCCCCAGTTGCTCCAGGTCAGCAAACGGCTTCTGGGAGATGAGCACAACCAGGGGAGCTCTGCAGCACCATCTGCAGCTCTGCTCTTTGTGCAAAGTTACAAGTGACATTTAATGTCTAGCAGGGAATAAAGGTGCTTCTCTCCCCTTTGGACAGCTGGACTCCAGCACAGATCAAATAAGGAGGGGAAAAAACCCTCCATCTGCTTTTAGCAGAAGTGCCTTCATACTTGCCACAGCTGTTTTCATCCTGCAGCTCAAAGCAGCACAGCAGCGGCAGCAATGCAGCCTCGTTTTAATCTGATTTAAACACCACCCCCCTAAAACCACCACTCTTTGTTTTGCCTTTTAAATTAGATTATTTTCCTCAGATTTAAGAGGGTCTCCTGTGCTTTGATCACTGACTTGACAATGAAAGCCTGGCTGTGGACGTTCCCTGGCCATCCTTGCTCGGTCATCTCTCCTTTCACAGTGTGGCTGCTGCTGAAAGGCTGCCGGTTGCCTTTTGATTGCGCTCGATGCCGGCTTTACTGTAAGCGTGGCTTTGTTAGGGTTGCAGTCTGAAAGCTTTGGCCTTTATTTCTTCTTGTTGTTGTTGCTGTTCCCCAACAGTGGGGAACTACTGAGTGCATATTCTCTGACTTCAAAGCTCGTCAGTGGCTTTAGCTCTCCGGATAACAATAATGGTGGCTTTCTGTGGATTGTGTGCTCTGGCAGTGCCTGGCTGAACTGCAGGTTAGCAACTCAGAGTGGGGAGTATTAAATATGTATAGTGAGCTCTGCTCTAACCAACTTCCATCTGCCAAACACTTCTTTTGTTGCACTGAATAAGTGTCATTGCAGCAGCAGTTCCTTGCAGGCTAATTAGTTTTACTTAGCATTAAATTTTATCGACCTTTCTTGGAAACCAGTTGAAAAAAAAGAGGGGTGGGGAATAAAAAACCAAGGTTTAAATTGGCCACCTGCTGCTTATAAATTTTTATATTCTCCTCCTTATGTCCATGGCCTTTTAGGATTACATATTCCTCCTAAACTACACACAGATGCTTCACAAGGATTTTTCTGTGAAGCAGCCACTGCTCCTGTTAGGTTCTGTGCTGTAATTTTTCAGTCCCAGGGAAAAAGGCATCTCGATGCCTGTTTGTATGGGAGCGGAGGGCTGAGGAGCAGAGTTAGTTCTAGTCCTTCTCCAGGGAATAAAAGTTTGGTTCAGACACTCTGGCACCTCCTGCCAGCCAATTACTGACACAGAATTGGCATCGACTTCAGAGAGGCACTGCTGTACCCTCGCTTATCAATCAGCTGAGCAGGGAGCAGGTAATTAGCCAAGGTGTTGTGACAACAGCAGTGTGAAGTGCTGCACAGCCAGTCTCCCAAACCCACCTCTCTCCCTGAGTCAAGCAGCCCTGGTTAGCAGGGAGCTGTGCAGTGCTCCTGCACACGGTGCTCCCAGCAGGCCCATGGCTGGAGCAGGCCCTGTTGTGGTGTCAGCAGGCTTCAAACTGTGCAGCATGACTCAGCTGCAGCCTCTGAGCGAAGGTTTTATGGACTCCTGTCCAGGCAGTGCAGCCAGAGTACATGCTGAGAACAGGTCCTGCTGGCGACAGCAGAGACCCTCCTGCTTCCAAAAAGTCTCTTCAGGAGTCCTTTAGAGACCTCATGGTGTGGCCCTGCAAGTGGGCTGTTAGTCAAAGCTCAGGAGGAGCTTCTCTCACTTTTAGCAGCCAGGACCCCCGGCGATGGTGTGCACACAGGCGCCCGCTGCCCGCCGCGCTGCCCCCACACAAAGCAGGCATGTGCTGGCCATGCAGGATGTCCTGCTCTCCATTTTGGCATGTGCATGGCTGTGTTCTGCACCTTCCAAACTCACTAGCTCCCCAGTGCTCTAAGGTTGGGAAAGCTGTGTTTGGGGAAATGGCGCTGTGCCCAGGAATGCAGTGGGTGAAGGCCTAGCAGCAATGAGACCTTTGTATGTGCATCTGGCAGGAGCCCATTACCCAGCCAGTCAGGGCTGTTTTTCATGTGGTTTGCCATCTCCTTCTTGGATCTGAGTCTTTTGGAGCACCAAGGAAGGAAAGAACTAGCAAGTTCCCAAAGGAAGAGTAAAAGCCTAGAGAGTGCAGGTGCTTAGGTACTTGGTTTAGTGGTGACCTAGCAATGGTTGGATTCGATAATCTTGATGAGAACAGACTGAGTGAGCTCAGTCTGTTCAGCCTGGAGAAAAGGCAGCTCTGGGGAGACCTTAGAGCAGCCTTCCAGTACCTGAAGGGAGCTACAAGAGAGCTGGTTTATAGTGCTAGGATGAGGGGCAATGGATTTGAGGTGGAAGAGGGGAGATTGAGACTGGAGATTAGGAAGAAATTCTTTAGAGTGAGGGTGGTGGAACAGGTTGCCCAGGGAGGTCGTGGATGCTCCTCCCTGGAGCTGTTCAAGGCCAAGTTGAGCAAGCTGGTCTAGTGGAGATGTCCCTGCCCATGGCAGGGGTTTTGGGAGTAGACGATCTTGAAGGTCCCTTCTAACCCAAACTGTTCTATGGTCTGTATTTACCCTGGCTCAGGCATTCATCCATTGCCAGGAGAGGATGGGAGATGCTCCTTTCTCCCAGCAAATTCTCCAGCATTAAGACAGGGGACTCCTTGTTTGTTTTGTCTAATTGCATAAAGAAGCCACTTTGGATGTTTTTGCTGTAGCTCTCCTTTCCTGCCCCACAATGAAGGAAGCTGCAAGGTGGCTTCGTAGTATTCTTGGGTGGAACAGAAGGTTTGCAGTTACCTCTCTGCTGTGCTGCATGAGTGAGGAGCATGCAGGAGGAGCCCTGGACTTGTGCTGCTGGCTAACTACAGCTAGAGGAGCTTTCTCTTGCTTCAAGCTGGGAAGCTGCTCAGAATTCCTCACAGCATTTGGTGCTGTTGTCCTCACACCTTGCAGCAGCAGGCTCCTCACTAAGCCCTGTGTGCTGCTGTGGTGGATGCTGAAATCCAGCTGTCTGTGAGCTCTGCCACCAGTCTCTGGTACAGAAACACCATTTGTGGTTTGAAAACATGACAGGGGAATGCATTTATCTGGGACACATTGGGGCCCCAAAGTTCTTTTCTCTTGTCTTCTTTGACCTGCCTTCCTGATGTCATCGGCCATTGGGAATCATGGAGGCATCAAACCTCCTGCAGTGTTCATCAGCCTCTTGTATTTCCCAACACAGAATTCTTTGGCCCACTTGGGTCTTTCAGAACCTTCCCAGAGAGGTTATGGAGTCTCCTTCCCTGGAGACTGTCAAAACCCATCTGGATGCATTCCTTTGTGACCTACACTAGGTGATCCTGCTTTGGCAGGGAGGTTGGACTCTGTCTCCAGAGGTGCCTTCCAAACCCCAACCATGCTGGGATTCTGTGATTCTCTGGTGAGGCTTACAGAGATTCCCCAGCACACATTGACCCAGTTGGAGTAACTAAGGTGAGTAAGTGTGTGCGAGTCCTCCCTGAAAGTGACAACATCTCTACTACAGACATGACTTTGAGAGGTTTGTCTGGGCATCCTCTTTCCACCCTTTGAGGCCCAGATACTCCTGTTGACTGTAAGGGAGCAAAGCAAGCATAGTCCCCCCAAAGCGGGGCTTGATGCCGAGAGAACTCATTTGAAGCCTTTCCCTGGCAGGTGGTGATGTGTGGAGCTGGTGCCCGCTGGGGAGCTCATGGGGGTGGCTCAGCTTCCAGCTGCACCTCTGTGTCTGCCAGCCTGGCCCTGCCAGCTGCCCTGGCACCGGCCGGTCAGCAAAGCCTCTCGGTGAGGCTGCAGCTGTCCCTGCCCCTTGCTGAGCCCCGTGTGCTCTCCCCACAGCGGACGTACCGAATGCCAAAGGACATCCACGTGGAGCCGGAGAAGTTTGCCGCAGAGCTGATCAACCGCCTGGAGGAAGTGCAGAGGGAGCGCGAGGCGGAGGAGAAGCTGGAGGAGCGCCTCAAACGCGTTCGAGCGGTCAGTGACCTCTTGCCTCCTCTGCCGGCCTGGGAGTCTGCCTGCTGTATGCCACAGGGAGCTTCTCCTGCTGTGGAAGCAAGCGGGGTGACCGCTTCCCTGCTGCAACATCACTTGCACAGGGACTTCTGGAGGCTCCTGTTGCCCCCGGAGCTTCCACAGTCCTGTTCCCCATCCGTGCAGGGCTCTGTGATCGCTCTGCTTTGAGATACCTGCTAGGGCAGAGCACCTGTCTGCCACCAGTCAAGGCTGTGGATGCTCTCCATCCTCTTTTTTGGCACCCTTACTCTCCTGGCTGAGCAATCCCTTCCATAAGAGCATGGGGACCTTGTAATGGGAGTTCTCCTTTCCCTTTGGGGTTTTGTGTGGTCTCAGTTTCCCCCACAGATGATAACCGGGTGGCAGGTGATTATGCTTGAAGGTGTCTGTGTCTGCTAGCAGGCTGTTTTTACTTCAGCCCAAAGGGTTCTGCCCATCAGTGCCTAGTACAGCCCTGGAAAATGTGGAACTGATCAGGTGTAGCATTCAAACACCCTTTCCTGGGCAGAGAAACATGCTGACTCCATATGGGTGGCTTGAGAAGCTCAGCAAGCTGTGTCTACTGGGAGCCCTGGTACCACTGGGGCCCTTCACAGCTCAAGGCCTTTCTAGATAAACTAAGGCAAACATGAGGCCTTCAGCTCCACAACAAGCTCCAAAAGAGAGAATGAGGTCTTGGTCACACAGAGTCACAGAATGAGAGGAGTTTAAAGGGACCTCTGGAGGTCATCCAGTCCAACCCTCCATCCAGAGCAGGATCACCCAGAGAAGGTTGCACAGGACAGCATCCAGGTGGGTTTTGAATGCCTCCAGAGATGGAGACTCCCCCACCTCTCTGGGCAGCCTGCTCCAGTGCTCCACCACCACCATCTAGAATTACCCATGTGAAACATTTACACCCTATCTTTTCTTGTGAGATGCTGCAGCTCCTGAGTACATGCACATCTTGTGCTGAGGCTACAGGAGAGGACACCACAGCATCACTAAACATCCCCAGTGTCACCTTCTGTTACAAACTTGTGTGTCCCTGCAGCTGGTAGCTGCTGTGGCCCTGAGGCGAAGGCTCTGTGCTTAGTAACCTGCAGCAGTCCTTAAAGCAGAGGTGTCAGTGCCCACCCCACCCAGCTCAGTGTTTCCAGAGCAGCTGAGCTGCAGGGACTCAGGGCACACCCTCCAGCCCCACTGGAGTGATGGTAAATGATCATCTAGAAGCTCTTGTTTAAAGAGCTGGAGGTTGTGGTATTAGCCTTAAATCAGGCCTGCGTTTCAAATGCAGAGGAGGGCAGAAGGATCTGGAAGGCTGCCTCCAGCTCCAGCAGGTTCCCTGCCAGTGAAGTGCTGGTTTGTGCTTAGATTGCTGTTACTCTGGAGTAGCTCTGTTGTCCTGTCTGTTACCTTGTGCTCTCTGGACAAAGCCAATGTAACCAGCAGCATTCTCTGCTACCACAGCCCTAGAGCACTTCTCCTCCTCCCCCTGTGTGCCTCCATTGCAGCCCCAACCTGTCCCAGACAACGTTATCCCAGTCCTCTGCCTCCTTGAAGAGGCTGCCAGTAGTGATACCATAAAATCAGTAAACACCTACAGACCACAGGATAAATCTAAGGCTGTTTAAACACATTTTTATGTCACTTAATCTATTTTTAAGCCCAGGACTCCCACGAATGCTCTCTGTGAAACCTCTTTGCTGTCTGCAGAGCGTGTTTCACTAACTGGCTGGCACCTGGCTTTGGCCATTCAGGAAAAGCTCAGAGTAAGCAATTGTAGGTTTTTTTAGGTCAGCACCTCAGGTGCAGGAGCTGGTGCCACCAGCCAGAGGAGAGCCTGAATCCTGAGGGATCACAGGGCTTTTTTTCTAGGACTTGAACACCAGGACTATAGGGTAACCTCTTCCTAGGTCCACATGGCTCACTGAACAGCAGCAGAGGGAAAAGCACCAACCTTAGTCACACTCAGCAGTTACCAGCTTAGCAGAGAGGCTGGAAATATTTGGTAGAAGCTAGGAAAAAAGAATTTCTCTCCCACATGCTGAGCTGCCTGCAGGTTGCTTTTCAAAGCCACATCATGCAGTAACATGGAGAAGAGGCATCTGATTGAAAGCCAAATGCCTTTGACTGAAAAGACTGTAAGATTTCTGGGCTTCAGGGAAACCAAACTCTGAATTCATTAATTATTCTGAGCAGCTTGGGGAAGGTTTAGAGGATAACTCTGTTCCTTTATTACTTTTGGAGCCACCTCAGCCTCATGTCCATGCGTGGAAGCTGCAATATCAGATCATACAGATCAGTATTGGATCACACAGTTCAGTATGGGATCACACAGTAAGCTGTGTGATCCCACAGATTTCTCTGTCTGAGCTGAGCACGTTGAAAATAAGGCCAGAGAAGCAAATCCAGAGCTGAGATTGTCACTATTTGAATATCAAATCAGAGAGGGAATCATTTGCATGATGATCACAAAGCACTCGGGTTTGGGTGAGTTGTGGTGCTCCACAGCCAGTAACAGCCTGATGAGTGGCACTGGGAGAAGGCAGAACAGGACAGCGAGGTGTCTCTTGCCTGCAGCTCATCAGTGCAGATCTCAGCCTCCTAATTCAAAGGGCAGGGCACCCCCGACCTTGCTGGAGAGCAAAAATAGCTCAGTCGGCAGAGTTGAATCCTCACCGCTCTGACTGCAGCTGCCCCCGGCAGAGGAGGGGGGAGGTTTCTGGTGATGCTGTGTCAACAAAGCACCATCTAGTGGTTATGGCAGCCGGGGCTGCCAGGCTTTGCCCAGCTCACCCTGGGAAGGTGCCCAGGCATGGATCTGCAGCCCACACCACCCCTGTGGCCAGGGAAGCTGAGCTTGTCTAGGAGGCTGTTCCCCAGCTCTGTGGGTTTCTTTGGTGTTATGACCTCCTGCTTGTGCCTAGTTGGTCCTGTCCTTGCTTTATCTTCCCTTTTTCCTGCCTGCGCCAGCTGTGGGTAGGGTGAGGGTGCTGGGTAGGCAGAGTGGTACAAGTTAGGCAGCAGGCTCAGGCAGGGGGGTGCAGGCAAGATTGAGAGGGTTGTAAAGTCCCACCAGGCACAGACTGAAGTCAGGTAACTCAGCTGAGGAGCACCTTGCAGTGCTCCAGTGCCAGGGCTTGACTCAGCTGTGTCCAATGTCCTGCACTGCAGCCCTAGCTTGTGCTGCCCCAGACTCATGCCCTGTGTTGTTTCTTTCACTGCAGACTGAGGCAGTGACATTCGTGGCAGAATTGGTATCTGCAGCCTTGACTCAGACCCTTGGCCTCTGCCCTGCCTGAGGAGAGAGGAAATTTGGGATAGGGACTCCAATTCCTTTGTTAGCTGCCATATTCTCACTACTGGGGCTTCCCTACCTGGTGTGAGGCTGACACCAGTGCTGGGGGGGGTGGGAAACCAGCTGCCCCAGGACCTGCCTGCACAGCATTCACATCAGCAGCACTCAGTCCTGCTCGGGGTCCAGATCTCCTGCTCAGTGATGCAGATGAGCTGAGCCAAGACAAACCAGTGCACCCCTCTCCTTCCTTAGCCCACCCTGATCTCAGTCTTGCTGCAAGGCAAAGTACCAAGTCCCAGTTAGTGGCAAAATGGAGTAGCAGGCAGCCAGAGGTTTCTCAAATCCCAGTCACCCACTTGCTGGACCACCCTGGGTTGTCAGTTCTGTGCCACCCTGCTGTGGAGTGAGAGCACAGCCAGGGCTCTGGGCTGCCAGCAGAAAGGACACGCTGCCAGTCCTCTGGGATCTGTGCCAGGGTCAGATCTTGCCCTGCACATCAGTTGGTGTTTAAACCCAAGAGTTTTCCAGAAAATAGGAACCAGCCCTAAAAGGCTCCCAGGGGCTGAGGCATATCATTAGGTTTTCATAAACTGCTAACAAGAGCTTACCCCGTGGCAGGGATTTAGTCAGCACACGCCTCGGCTTTTCTTGTCCCTGAGCTAGGTGCCCAGGGACAGCGCTTGGCAGGCTGCAGTGCTGTGGCTGGAGATGAAAGGTGCCTCTGAAGTTCTTCAAAGCAATTTGTTAGAGAGTGGTGTGTCCCCTCCAGACGTGGGCATCGTGTCACCTCCCCAGGCTTGCGGCACCCACGCCTGTGGCACTTTCAAAGCCTGCCATTGTCCCCCGTTGAGGTTTGAGCCCCCAGGTGTGACACTGGGAGGAAGTCTGTTATTTGCTTTCCTGCTCTGTGGTTGGCAGCTGAGTCTTTGAAGCTGGTTAGCAAGTGATGGATGAGGACACCCGCCAGGCAGAGCTGGTGGCACTCAGTGTTTTCTAGCAGATGCATTTATCTGGCAGGGCAGGGGTACGCCACTGCAGCTGAGTTCTTTACTGTGCCAAAGGAGGAGAGCAGCAGGATTAAAGGACTCACTGGAATCCTGCTTATGTAATTAAAAACAAATAGGAATCCTGACTTCCAATAAAGAAACTTCATAAAGATCTGAGTTTATGTTGGAGTGTAAAGGAATTTGTCAGCATCAAAACTGTGCCTGTCAGCATGGAGGAGTTTTGTTCATCCTGGCAAGGACTTCAGAGTTGCTGACAGCATGTCCTGGACACTTGGGAGCTACGAGAGCAAGTTCCAGCCCCTTCCTTTATCTGCATGAAGTGGCTTCCACCAGCCTTAGCATGCTCAGGAGAAATCAGGGCTGTATTTTCAAAACTCTTTCTGCTGCTGTTGACCTTCAGTTGCTCCCTCCTGGTCCAGGCCCACCCTTTGCTTTGCTTTGGGAACTGTCACTGGGGTGGGGACGCCCCCCGGCCTCACCTGACTCAAAAAGTGTTTTGCCACATTTCCTGCATCTTTGGGCTCTGATGAACTTTGAAATGTGCCAAAGCCTTGTAGGAGGGCACAGGTACAGTGCAGTAAGGATTTTTTTCAGCTGCTGGTTGTTACAGAGCTACCTTCCAGGGCTTGGAGAGCTTTGTCGTGAGGTTCTGCTTGCTCACACGTCCAGCTGAGTTGTGACATTTAGCAGAAGCTGCATCTGTCAATGCTGGTTGTGATGTGTGGGCTGCACTTCAGAGGTTGCCTTTGGGAGACCCTTGTTAATAGTAGCTCAGAAGGCAGGTACAGAGACCTGAGCAGCATTGCTTGGTAGCAGCAAGGTGATAACCACAGCTGGAACTGCACATGATCAGCCTGAGCACTAAGGAAGTTCTTCCAGAGAAGGGTGGCACAGTCTGGGACAGGTCTGCAGAGGAGCAGTGGATCCACATCTTGAAAACGTTCAAGATCTGGCTGGACAGAGTGAGGCTTGACCCCTTCAACAGCTGGCAGCATCCCTGCTGCAAGCAGGAGGTGAGACTAGGGACCCCTTCCAGCACCCCACTGCCATTCTCTGATTGCCCTTTTTGCTGCCTTGCAGGAAGAAGAGGGTGAGGATGCAGATGTCTCTTCTGGGCCCTCAGTCCTTAGCCACAAGATGCCTTCTGCCCAAGCCTTTCATCACTTTGCTCCTCGTTACGCTGAGATGGGCTGTGCTGGGATGCAGATGAGGGATGCCCACGAGGAAAACCCCGAGAGCATCCTGGATGAGCACGTGCAGCGTGTGATGAAGACCCCAGGCTGCCAGTCCCCGGGGCCCGGCCGCCACTCTCCCAAGCCGCGGTCCCCCGAGAGCGGCCACCTGGGGAAGCTGGCAGGGACACTGGGCACCGCTCCTCCGGGGCACGGCAAGCACGCAACCAAATCAGGAATGAAACTGGATGCAGCTAACTTGTACCACCACAAACACATCTACCACCACATCCATCACCACAGCGGGATGAAGCCAAAAGAGCAGATCGAGGCCGAGGCCACGCAGCGGGTGCAGAGCAGCTTCGCCTGGAACGTCGATCCGCACAACTATGCAACCAAGGCACGGAACTACACCGAGAGCTTGGGCATGGCCCCCGGCCCCATGGACTCCTTAGGCTACAGGTGAGTTGAGGCAGCACCCCACAGGAGCCCCAGAGCCCTGGCTTCTCTAGGGAGCTCTGTCACAAATGGGCTGTGGTGCTTGAACCACGTTTTCTCATGGCTTAAGGGCCTCTCACCGCTCTTCACCATGCAGCAGGAGTTGCTGTAAGCATAAGGCTGTGTCCTGGGCAGCAGCAACTGCTCTCCTAAGGCATCTCTGAGAGGACAAAAGCTGCCTTCCCTCTTGCAAGGCCTAACCCATTCAACAGAAGGGTTCCTTTCTCTTCCTGACAATGTGATGGACACCACGGTGCTGCCATGGCATCCTGGCCCTAGGGGACATTCAGCAGGGTAGGGACCCTCTGCCCAGAAAAGGCATTTTGCTGCCTTAGGGGCTTTTGTCCATCTTGGCCATTTGAACTCCTCCATCCCCTCCATGCTGAGGGCAGAGGACAAAGCTCCTCTGCTGTGGACTTTGCTAGTCCTGTTACCGGATGACTGCAAAGGTGGAAGCAGAGCTCGGGGTTGCCCAGGATGAGGATGGTGATGAGGCAGGTGCAGGGGAGAGCTGTGGCTCTGGGGCGATGCTTTGCAGAGTACCAGGGGTGGGATGTTTAGTGAAGGCAGGGGCTGCAGTGGACAGGAACAGCTTTCTGGAGTGGGAGGCAGAGTACAGAGGCAGCCAAAGCACACTGCTCTGCAGGGAGGGAGAAGCACCTACATCTGCCCTGCTTCTGTGGCAAGAGGTTGTTGCTTTGACAGAGCGTGAGTATGGCCCTGCTGGGTCCACCCAAAGTCCCATCTAGACCCAGGACTTCTCTGCAGCACCAACTACAGCACATGGTTAAGGGGGTTAGAAGAAGCACTTTTGGAGCTGTTGTCTCTCTGGCACAAACTCCCAGGTCTTGGCAGTGCCCAGGTCAGAGTTTCACAAGAGAAAGGTTGCCTTCTGAATGGTCTGGTTTGACAGGCAAGAGGCTCCTTGCTGAGCCCAGCTGAGCTGCTATCCCCCACAGCTGCAGGATGATTACAACCTGTGCAAAGAGGCTTTCTTCTTGTTTGCAGTGCTGCTGGAGAATTTCATCTGATACCCACTATCCTCATGGGGGGTGGGAAGCAGAGAAGTTGTCAGTTTGCCCTGCATTTGTAGATCTTCAGCAACTGCTCTCCAGGCCTTTGTTCCCAGCAAAGCTGCCCGAGGGGCTGTCACTGCTCTCTGCTGCTCAGGTTCTTTTTCCTGTGCAGAAGCAGAAGGAAGGACGTGGAGAGTAAGGCAGGTGATGAGGATGGTGGAGGCCCCATGAAATGACAGGCTGTGGTACTGACAGGCCAGCATGGGTGGAATTCTGTGTGGCCACCTGAGCATGGGGCTGCCCAGCTGGGCACATTGACGTGTGGGGGTTCTGTAGGAGCCTTGGCTGCAACCCTAAGCATAGCCAGAGTGTTGGCTACTGCCTGGTGTCTGTTTGGCCATGGGTTTTGAGGTGCCTGGGCTTCTCACAGAAGAAAGCAGCCCCCTCCCCAGGATGTGATCTTCCACCATGGTGGGAAGCCTCGGTTCAGATGGGGGTGAGAAGCGGGTGCTGGGCTTGGCACATCATCAGTCTGGGCTGTCAGTGAGTCTGGAGGAGATGGGAAGGGCTCAGGTCTCTGCTGTAGTGCAGCACCAGGAGGAACTTCATGCTCTGAGCAAAGGGTTTGACACAACCCTTCATGTGGCAGATCTGCTGGGCTTTTTGCCACATAGTTGTGGCTCACTTGGCCAGGGGAGAAGTTCCCTGCAGGTGGCTGGATGGAGGAACCTGCTGTGCCTAGGTCTAGCCAGTCTTACTTTTAACCTCAATCATGCACAGCTGGTTCAAACTATGGTAGCACTGGGGGCTGCAGAAGGAAGCCAGGACCACATCTGTACTGCAGGCAGCACCAGACCCCCAGCAGGGCTGACTGCCTGGAGACAGAGATGTCCATCCTCTGCTGAGGGCTGCAGGGGGTTGGCTCAGGCAGTGCTAATGTCTCAAGCTTTGTCCTTGCAGTGGGAAAGCCAGTCTGCTCTCCAAAAGAAATGGTAAGAAGACTGATTCAGGGAAAAGTGATGGTGCCAACTATGAGATGCCAGGATCTCCTGAAGACGTGGAGAGAAACCAGAAGATCCTTCAGTGGATCATAGAAGGAGAGAAGGAGATCAGCAGGCATAAGAAAACAAACCATGGGTAAGGGCTGGCAGGGTGAGGGGTCTTCACACTGTCATATTACACCCTCTGCACAGGGCTGTCCAGTGGTCTGCCTGGTTCTGGAGACCCTAGGAAGACAAGAATCCACTAGACCCAGGGGCTGAGACCATTTTGAGACTTAGGCTTGCCCTATAAGAGTTGGTTTTGCTGAAGGATGACTTGTGGCCACAGGAGGGAGGTCGCAGCCCCAGGAGACTCACAAGTTGCCTCTGTGGTTCTGAGGTGGCTGAAGCAGCACACAGTAGGCAGGCAGTGAGTTTACTTTAACCTTTTGCTGTAGGTAAATGCCTGGGTCTTCTGCAAAGTGCTGGTAGAAATGTAGGACCTGCTGCACTGAGTAAGCAGTTGAGCACAGGTCAGAGTTGCCCAGTGCTGGGAGTATCCTCTGGGATGGCCTTGCCTCCTAGAGTGGAGCAAAGGATGTGGCTGTCTCAGGAACCTCTCTGGAGTCAGATGGATCTGCAGGCACCAACCCTCAGGCATTGTTTGTGTCTCTGGCATAAACTGGTGCTTGCTGCATGGTGTTGAGAGAGTTCTGGGGTCTCATCCCCCCTGACACATCTGTGCTGGTGGCTGAGTGCTGAAACTGCTGGTGGGTTCTTCTGGACAGTGGAGGCCAGGGTGAGCTGGGACTGAGTGCCAGGGCCATGGGCAGTGCGAGGTCACCATGAAGTCAGGCAGCAGATTCTGCTGCTGGGGCTGGGGAAGGAGGAGCACATCCCTGCAGCATCTCTTTCCTTGGAGATGCCAATCAGCAGTTCATGGAGAGGCTCCCAGCCTGTGTCATCAGCTCATGGCAGAGCATCTGCTGGGGGAGTGTCATGAAGGAGAGAGCTGCCTCTTGGTGGTTTCATTTGAAGTGTTGTGCACTTGGTGAGAACCCTTAAGCAGGAGTGTGGGCTTTGTGTCAGGGTTAGGTTGCTCCCTGTTGTCCTGAAATCACCTCTAGAGATGGATGGCGCTCCCCTCTCCCAGGGGTGCCCCGTCCAGCTGCTGAAGCAGTGGGTCCCCCTAGGACTTTGTGCCTGTGCAGAGCAGCTCTGCAGTCCATGTCAAACCTTTGTCTCTGTGTGCAGCTCTTCAGGTGCTAAGAAGCAGCTGTCCCATGACGTGGGCAGACCTCTCTCCATCGAGCGACCTGTGGCGGTGCATCCCTGGGTCAGCGCCCAGCTCCGGAACGTCGTCCAACCCTCGCACCCCTTCATCCAGGATCCTACCATGCCGCCCAACCCAGCCCCCAACCCTCTCACCCAGCTGGAGGAAGCTCGCAGGAGGTTGGAGGAGGAGGAAAAAAGGGCTGGAAAACTCCCTCCTAAGCAAAGGTACAGCAGTGGTGTCTGTGATGGGAGGGAGCAGGGAGACTGCCCTGAAGGTGGGCAGCTGGAGCTCACATCCATGTCCTCTGCTCTGGTCTCCAGCTCCCCGCACCGTCTGGGTGGCAGCACATGCAGGGGTCAGGGAATTCTGCTTTACTGCCTCTGATATGGTGGTGCTGATGCCAAAACTCACATTGAAGGGCTTGTGGTTTGTGGATGGAGAGGCTGGAAATGCTCCTGGAAGGGTGGGGAAGGGGCTGCTGAGAGCTTGAGGAGGAACTGGGCAAGGGGAGCAAACCTAGAAGGACATGGTATGGGAGAGCTCTCTCTGCTCATTCACAGAGACTTCAGAGCTTGGTGCAGGAGTAGAGTTAAGTGCAGAAGAAGATGATGTATTGACTCTTTATCTACATCTCCTGCAGGCTTCCAGCAAGGGCTGCTGGTGGCACTGGGTGAGAGCAGTGCCCTGCAGTCCTGCTGCGTGGCTGTACCCAGGTCTGTGACTCAGCTCAGTGCCTGTTGCAGAGCTCCTTCTGCTCCTGGGTTTTCTTGTAGGGAACATTATTTGCAGGGCAACATGGAGCTCTCAGATGAAAAGCCTGTTTGAAGTGTCAGATAATTACTGTTAACAGCTAAAAGCACTTTGGCCATTAAAAACCTTTCACAGCTTTATAGCTGTCTTCTGAAAACTTGAAACTTTGCAGCCTTGCTCTTAGAACCACCTCTGTAATTTCAAGAAGGAGCTCTTTTAATTGCCAAGCTCCAATTATTTTTGCTTGCAGTGACCATGTGGCAGGCTTCTGCATATTTATGGCAGAGCACTGAGTGAAAGCCAGGTAATGAGAGGGCTCTACCCTCCTCAGGTTCAGGCAGGTTTATTTGATCTGCCTTCCAGTGGGTGTAATTGGATGGGGTTTATTAGCAGGGTCGTTCACAGCCCTACTAAATTCATGCACCTTCCCCAGAAATGTCCAGGTGCAGGTGCACACTTTGGAAACACCACCCTGGGCTGTGTGCACATGCAATTAATACTGTAATGGTAATGAGGTGTGTTTTGTGAGCACTGTGCTGAATGCTGTGCAGGCAGCCTGAGCAATCCCAGCTCTTCATGAGGCCTGCCTCTTCTCCTGCTGAGAAGGGATCTCTCAGGCCTACCCCATGCATGGAAAAACAGGGAGCCACCTTCTTTGTCAGGGAACTGTTCATGAAAATCAAATGTGCCCAGGTCCAGGGGAAGGCAAGAATGGATGCAGTGATCCCCAGGGAGCCAAAGATACCCTGGGTGTTGGAATCGCTCTGCTGGGTTTTGGCAGGGATGGGTGCTCCAGCTGAAGCATGCCTGAGCTAGAGAGCTCCTGCCATGGTTAGCACAGGAGCCTGCCTGAAAATAGACCACATGGCTCTTTGGAGAGCAGAGGCAGAGCGGGGAGCTGACATGGAAACACCATCTGTGATTTATTTCAGTCGGGAGCTGTGACAGGCTCTGGGAAATTGGAGCCAGTGCCCCAGGTTTGTCAGCAGCCTTGGGGAAGCTCGGCGCCAGCAGCAGGAGAGGTGGAGGTGAGCCCAGGGCTGCCCTTGAGGCACCAGCTTGGGCTGTCTGTGGGAGGAGAGGACACTGTGCCAGCTTGGCAGGGGCAAGCTGACCTTGCCAGCATGGTTACCTGGCTCACTAGCAGTGCCCTTCCCCACCTAACTGCCCACTGCCCTGGCTGGGGCCCCAGCAGCCCCACTCCCTCCACACCACTGCCCTGCAGCTCCAGTGCCTGTTGTCCCAGCACTTGCACTGTGTTGCAGAAGAAGCCTTTCCCTCCCTGTTCCATACCATTTGGAGGGACTTAGATCTCAGATCTTGCAGGTATTGCAGGACTAAGTGTCTGGTGCTGAATAACCTGCAGTTCCAGCACTGGTGTCCCAGTGACCATCAAGGTCCTTCCATGACAGCCAGGTTTTGAGCCATTTGCAGTAGCTCAGTGTCACCATTCACTTGTGTTTGCAGCTGGATGGGGTGATTAGCACCAGGGAAAAGAGCTTTGCAAGCAGAACATGAATGTGATCTCAGCCTGGAATTCATTGGGTTGGGCCAAGCCTTGAATTCAGAGGAGCAATGCTGGTGGCTGAGACACCTTCTGCAGTTGGGTGCATTTCAGGCTTTCCAAGGCTCTCCAGCCCCAGGGCTGAGTTGGGTGCTTCACCTCTGCATCACAGCGAGGTGGGATTGGTGCTGTAACCCATATTTAGCTTCTCTGTCACAACACCACTGGGTTACATGGTGAAAAAATGAGGAGTGGTCAGCAGGTGCAGGCAGAGGAGTGCTGCCAGTTCCTCACATTTTGTGCTTGTGGCAGATGCAGCAAAGGGAGGTGATCTCAGCAGGAGCAGGGTGGTGGCACCTGGCTGTGTTTCTGGGTCATACTGCCACCCAGGAGATGGGTGCAGGTGGAAGATTTAATGAGGCAGGGCCCAGAGACAATCTGGTGTCCTGCTTGGATAAGCCATGGTCTCAAGAGATCTGCTGGCGGTGATGGCAGTGGGGGCTGTTGTGTTGTCTCATTCTCCCCAGAGGAGCTCTTGCAAAATGACATTTTCAGTGCTTCCACATTCAGCAGCTGTGCTCAGCCTGCTGGGCATCAGTGGCTGTGGCTGGGCTGTCTGCATCCCGCTCCAGCTGCACGGCTCCGTCTGACCCTGCTGTGACTGCTGGCAAACATAGGGACACCCAAAGCCGTGGGGCTGGCCTTAGCCCAGCTCTGTGCAGGTCTGCAGAGTTTCTGCTTTTAGGAGTCATTTGGGGCAGTCTTGGTGGGGTTCAGTCTCTTCTCCAAAGGAACAAGTGATAGGACAAGAGGAAGTGACCTGAAACTGCCCCAGGGGAGGTTTAAGTTGGCCATGAGGAACAATTTCTTCCCCAAAAGGGTTGTCAAGGCCTGGCCCAGCCTGCCTGGGGAAGTGGTGGAGTCCCCATCCCTGGAGGGGTTTCAGAGCTGGGCAGATTGGCCTCCTGCACTGTTAGACCAACAGAAAGCTAGCAAAGGTCACCTTCCATGCTGGCAAGTCCAGATGTGGTGCTGAGGGACATGGTTTAGTGACCTGGTAGTGCTGGGGAAAGGGTTGAGCTCCATGATCTCGGAGGTCTTTTCCAGCCAAAACAATTCTATGGTTCTGTCACTTTGGACATCATTTTGGGGCACATCTCTGCTCTGGAAAGAGGTGAGCACTGCAGCTGGCCTGAGCACATTCAGAAACAGCCTTTCAGGGATCAATTACACATCAGGAAGAGGAGGAAGGCTCCCAGCCACCAGCACAGTCCCCCTCTAGCTTCTAGGCTGGCAGACCTCTGCATCTCCCAGGCAAAGGCAGCCCTGGGGGAAGAGGCTCTGGTGCCTGCACAGGGCACGTAGCTGTGTCCCCAGGTCCCCAAGCACACAGCAGCTCTCCTTAGTCACGACTTGTTTCTAGCAGATTGAGAGCTGCTCTGGGACTCTGAGGTTTTCCAAACCCCTTCAATTAACTTCTGGCTTGCAGGGTTCACAGAATTTGCCTGAATTTATGACCCATTTTTCCTTTAAATGCCTCATTTTTTTCCTTCCAAGGATGACTCAATTCTTCAATGTTTTTCTAGCTAAAGGGCATCCTGTGCTTTGATATGGGCATGGGAGAGGCTCTGAGAGCTCCGCTGGCACCAGGAGCAGACCCTTGTCTCTGCATCTTCTCCAAAGGTCTCCCAGGCAGAGCAGGCACCAGGAAGGTTGTTCAGTTGAACTTTAGCCCTCTCCTGCCTTTGGAAAGAGGGGAGAAGACTTTGTCTGCTCTGCAGTGCCCACGTGTATGTGGACATGCCCTTCAAAAGGTGCTCTGCCCGCCAGCCACCGTTGAAAGGTTAGGGCCGGAGTCACTTCCAAGCTTACCTCATTGCCTGGCAAACTCTGGGGTTTGTAGCAACTTTCCAGCCATGTAAATACAAAATCCTCTGTTTTTCACCCAGCCTGCTTTTTAAATATTATTTTAAAGCTGCCAATTTTGTTTTATGTGCCTTTGAAGGAAAAGGTTGCCTCTGGCTGGGACCACACAGGCCAGGGTAGCAGTTTGTGCAGGCTGCTCCTGTGTTTGCCCAGCATTTACGGCACGCCAGAGGAGAGGCTGCACAGAAGGGCAAAGCACCCCAAGCTTGGTTCTTGCTGCTTTTGTCTGCTGCTGAATTAGGGTCAGGACCAGGCTGACACCTTTAGTCTAGTGATGGCACCACATAGCAAGAGACCAGAGCGACATCCTGAGCCAGGAGAGCACAGGAGCTCTGAAGTCACTGACGTCTGGGGGGTGGCAGCTGCCTTGTCTCTCTGCACGGATAGGATGGGCCCCAAAGCCTCCAGGGCACATCCTGCTGCGAGCCTGGCCCCCATCGATGGGAGCTGTGGGGATCAGGAGCAGCCCTGTCCACGGAGCCTTGCAGGCATGGGTCAGCAGAAGCTGTGTGAGCTGTTTTGGCCACAGCTGCAGTAATCCTGAGTGGTCTGAGTGGTGTTGTCCTCAGGCATGTGTCCAGTCCTACCTGCTTGGTATGCACCAGGAACATGCTGATATTGACCAGGGTCTGCTTGTGTGGGCTTGGGATGCTCTGCAGTGCCTGGAGCTTCCCAACGACTCCCCAAGGGAGGACCATGCCCTCTCAAAACCTGGGGACAGGTTTCTTCAGCCTGAAGGGGCTGAGGTAGAACCTGCACCCTCCTTGCAACTGCAGTCTGGCCCCATCCAGCCTTTCCAAGTGCCGTTTACTCCTTCCCCAGCCCCAGCATGCGGCTCCATGCCAAGGGAGCTGGTGGGCAGAGGAAAGGTTGCCCCTGAGGGCCCTAGGTGCTAACTGGACATCTCCACCCAGGCTCTGCCCGTGCTGCCAGCCGGGCTGATACTCAGCAGGTCACTTGTGTTTTGGAACAACAGGTTGAAGCCCCAGAAGAGGCCGGGCAGTGGCACCTCCCAGCCGTGTGAGAACATCGTGGTCGCCTACTACTTCTGCGGGGAGCCCATCCCCTACCGCACCCTCGTCAAAGGGCGTGTGGTGACACTGGGACAGTTCAAGGAGCTGCTGACTAAGAAAGGGAACTACAGGTAAGGGCTGTCCCTGCACGGGCTGTGGTGCCAGCAGACTGGCACCGACCCCTGGCAGGTGGTGCTGCCAGGAGTCAGTGATGGTGCCCCCCACCAAGGCAAGACCTGGAGGTGACAGAAGTAGGCCAGGGGCTCCTGGAGGTCCTGACAACCTTCCAAGAGGGCTCCAGTTGGGTGTGCTGCAGTGGGGATGTGACAAGAGCCAAAGCTCTTGAAGAAGCAGGTTTCAGGGACAGGGCAGATTGGGTTTTGTCCTCCAGCATGGTTTGCACCTTCCAACAGAAGCTGCTGAGCTGCCCTGCAAGGCCTTGTGAGGTTCTGGGCTGGTGAGAAGCATCAGCCAGTGCTGGGTGATGCTGTGAGGAACACTCTTCAGCCAGTGCTGAGTGATGCTGTGAGGAACACTCTTCAGCCAGTGCTGAGTGATGCTGTGAGGAACACTCTAGTTTCCAAAGCTCTTTTGGCTCCTCCCAAACTTTCCTCCAGTGAGGACAGGGAGGCTGAGTCCTGCTGGAGTCCCGGCGTAGCCAGGCATGAGGTGTGTAGCTCTCTAAGTCTCCCTTCCAAATATTGACTGCCATGGGAAAGGCTGCCTAGAAATGCTCAACCAGCATGGGTGCCTTCAGCCACTTTAGAGGCAGCTCAGGGTGGGCTTGGATTTGGGGCTGGAGTTCCTGAACGTGCCTGCACACATCGTGACCACGCTGTTTTGTTCGGTGGATGAAGGCAGGGGCAAAGGTGTGGCCCCAGCTGCCTCCATGTCTGAGGGAACTGCTCTACGTCCACTACAAGCTCAGGGGCTAGGAAGAGCAATACTTGGTTTTGAGGCCTGTGTTGCCCCCGTGACCATTCACCTGCTCTGCTCTTTATCCTCTGCCCCCACGTCCCTGGGCTTCAGGTATTACTTCAAGAAAGTGAGTGACGAGTTCGACTGCGGCGTGGTGTTCGAGGAGGTGCGGGAGGACGACACCATCCTGCCCATCTTCGAGGAGAAGATCATCGGCAAGGTGGAGAAGATTGACTAAGCTCCAGAGCTGCCAAGGCATGAGGACAGGACTGTGAAAGACTCTGGGACCCGCAGGAGAGGGCCTGGGGCAGACGCTGGCAGCGCTGCTGCTGGCAGGTGCCAGCTGAGCCCAGGGCAGAGGGCGGCAATCTGCCCTGCTCTGGCACGGACCTGGGCGAGCTCCCAGCTGCCGGTGGACATCGTCTCACCTGAGGGAGCTGCTGGTGGGAGCCTGAGCTCCCTCTCCATGCCGAATTTAAGTGTAATGTAGCATTGTACAGTGCGTTAGAAAGTGTAATATGACCTTGTTTACTAAAGCTGCATATTTTTGATATATTGTAATAAAAGGAGAATATTTCCCATGTCACAGTGCTCTTATGTCAGTGTCCAACCTGCAGGTACTGCACAGCCAGTGCCCAGCTGCTCCTCGCCTCCACAGCCCCCTGTCCCCCACTGGGGACGGCCTCAGAGCGGTGCCGGGGCAGAGCTGCTGTCCCCCAGCCAACATGGAAGGCCCTGCTCGAGAGGGGCTGTGGCTCAGCTCACCTCAGAAGACCATTGAGTCATTCAGAACAAGGTGGTCTCCCACCTGCCTGGCAGTCTCAGCTGCTGGATGTGATAGGATGGTTTTGTTCCTCCTGAGCTTTCTTGTGACCAACTGAATCCCCAAAGGCTGTCTAGGTCAGTGCCAGCTCACCGGGCTGGGGCTTCCCATGGGGTGAGGTGCAGCTCAGAGCCAGAGCAGCAAGCTGGGTGCTGGTGCCCCATGGCCCATCCACTTGTCCCCCCAACCCTGTTTCCCTGGAGAAGGATTTACTTCCCAGGAGGGTGCTGCAGTTCCGCAGGGGGCTGGCACCTGTGTGCCCAGACCCCTGGTGCTGAGCTCCAGCTTTTCGGTCAGGGGACTCTTTAGGAGAAACAAAAGGAACAGGAACTGATTAGACACTAAAGCTGGGGCGGGGGGGGGGGGAAGTGTCTTTTTTGAGCCCTCTGTCTTCTGTCAGCTTTTGTGCCTCAAAGAGGGCAGCACTAGGGCCCTTCAGCCTGCTGCCAAATGCAGTGAGAGTTCTTGATACCAATCTGTGGGGCTTGTGTAGGGTCAGGGTAGCCCATACAGCAGCCAGCACCCTGGGAAGCCTCCTGGGCTTACTCAGACACAAGAAAGCTGGGAGCTGCACTGGTGCTTCCGCTGCCACCATCAGCCCTGCCTTATTCCTAGCCCTGTGCCAGCTCCTTCAGACCAGCCCTTGCCCACCCACAGCAACCAAGGCAGCTGCTAAAGCCCAGGGACTTCACGGCAGTGCTCAGCCTGCCCAGTGCTGCGCTTGGTGGCACATTGGAGCTGCCGGGGACCCAGCGGCACAGCCTGCAGTAAACATCACCGAGTGCCTTCCAGACACAGGGCTGTGACCTGCCTACTCCCCTCGGGCAGCCCGGCCCGGGTCGCGGTGGTTCTCCGCCCGGGGCCGGCGCTCCGAGCGGTTCTCAGCCCTGTTTCCCGAGGGTGTGGTGCTGGTGATGCTGGGACCGTGCCTGGGATTTCCCTCTCCCCCTCTTCTTCTCAGGGGGTCCCCTGTAAATATGTACAGCGGTCGCCGGCGCCGCCGGCTCTGCGCTCTGTGCTGCCCTTGTACAATGAACGTCTCAGAGGTACTTGGATAAAGGAAATAAAACCCCAGCTCCCTGTGCCTGCTGTCTGCTTCCTTCCCCGCGCAGCCGACACCCGGGGCCCCGGGGCAGGGCAGGCCAGGGGCCTGGGCACATGGTGGGGCTGGGCAAGCTGGGAGGGGAGCTCCCTGGAGGGGTGGCCAAGCAGGTCCTGGTCCCAGGGGATCAACACACTACCTACGGAGGAATTCCCCAGGGCGTGCGATCTGCAGGCCCAGGGACGAGGGATGATGCCAGGGTTTGGAGGGGACCCTGTGTTGGGGTTTTCTTGCTTTCACTATCTGTGATCAGCCAGCAGGTAAACCCAGGTTCTCCACCTCTACTCTGACCTTGAGAGGTCACAGACAGAGTACTGGGTCCAGTTCTAGGCTCCCCAGTTCACAAGAGACTAGAGAGAATCCAGTGGAGGCTACAGATTCTGAGGGGCCTGGAGCATCTCTCTGAGGAGGAAAGCTGAGAGCACTGGGGCTCTTGAGGCTGAAGAGCAGCCCCAGATGGGATCTGATCAATGCTCAGCAAGAGTTGAAATGTGAGGGACAAGAGGCTGGGTCCAGACTCCTCTCAGTAGTGTCCAGCATCAGGGCAAGGGGCAGTGAGCACAAACTGGAACCCAGGAGGTTCCATATGAACCTGAGGAGAAACTTCTTTGGTGTAAGGGTGCTGGAGCAGGCAGGGAAGGAGGCTGCCCAGAGAGGTTGTGAGGTCTCTTTCTCTGGAGAGCTTCCTGGGCACGGTGCTGTGGGTGCCCCTACTTTAGCAGGGGGCTTGGACTCGATCTCCAGAGGTCCCTTCCAACCTTCACCATACTGAGATAATGTGATCCCTGGGGCTGAGATGTGATTGTGGCTGGGGATGAGAAGGCTGCCTTTGGGTCACAGAGACCCTAGCTGGTCCTCCACCACCTGCACCCTGGCAGCTCTGCACAAGGGCCAGTGTGGCAAGTACTGGGCTCCCCTCAGGGCTTTGCCCTCTGCAGCCTCAACTACCCCATGTTATTGAAGGGCTGTCTGGATGAGCAGAAGACCCCTTGCAAACCCTCCATGGCCAACCTGCCCTGTGGTTTTGCAGGCTCTGCCCATCCTCATTCCTGCTGTGTCCCTAAGACACATGGGTGTCCCCCAAGATATGCACCTCGTGGTGCTGTGGAGCTGCAGACACAGACCAGAGCCTGCACCTTTTCCAGGTCGTTTATCACGGCAAGAAGGGCAGGGCTCAGAGCTCATCCCAGGATTCATCCAGCAGGGCAGGGCTTAGAGCTCATCCCAGGATTCATCCAGCAGGGCAGGGCTCAGAGCTCATCCCAGGATTCATCCAGCAGGGCAGGGCTCAGACCTGATCCTGGGATTCAGTCAGCAGGGCAGAGCTCAGAGCTCATCCCAGGATTCATCCAGCAGGGCAGGGCTCAGAGCTCATCCCGGGATTCATCCATCCTCAGTGTGGCCGACTCCCCTGTGCTGTTCTCGGGGCTTTTGGACAGCTGGAGAAGGCAGCAGTGAGACAAGGATGGACTCACACCCCCCTGCCTGTCCCCATCCTGCAAAATCTGTGCCCCGACCCAGCAGGGTCTGGGAGTGCCCTGGGGTGGGAGGGAATCCCTGGCCCTCGGATTGGGAAATGTCACTCACCACTGGTGGCTCCTCAGGCAGTGTCCCTCCATTTTCCAGGAACTTGGAGAAGGTCTCCACATCTCTGGCATTCTTGTACTCAACCATCTGGAGCAGCAGGATAGAAGGGAGATGAGCGGTAATCCTGTCCCCCTGGTGCAGCCGAAGCCAGGCTGGCCCCACAAGTGCCCCCACCTACCTTCCTGCCTGGGCCTGCTGGGAAGTAGTGCAGAGTGGGGAAGCCACTGATGGTGATGTTCTCCAGCTCGTTGGCTGTGGAGTCCAGCTCAGCAATGACTATGTCCTCGTGATCCTTGTAGCGCTCACCCAGCTCCTCCCAGGCAGCTGCCATCGCCTGGCAGTGGGAGCACCACGGCGCATCTGTGGGATGGGCACAGTGCTGAGGTATGAGCCAGGGGACCAGGGCTCTGCCAGCATCATGGCATGGAGTCCCCTGGGCACGGGCCAGGGAGGCCCATGGGCAGCCCCACACTTACAGAACTTGACAAAGACATTCTTGGTCTCATCAAAAGCCACCTGCTCGAAGGTCTTCCCCACCAGGACTTTCACAGGCCTCTTGTCCCAGTCCTCCGGGGGCTCTGCACTCAGCAGGTGGGGCTGTGGGGACAGCCAGGATGGCCACAACCCAGGCTGGGCAGTGCTGGGGCCCCGTGTGGCACAGTGCAGGCTGGGGCAAGGGGCCTCAGCATGCAGCCAGAGTTGCTCCTGTACTACCTTTTGGACCACCCCTTGCCCCCTGCCACCATCCCAGCTCTGTGTCCCCACATCAGTGGTCTTGTGCCCGCCTCTTTCCCATAACAGCCCCTCCAAATCCTCAGGCCTGGCAGCAGAAGCATCAGCAAGCAGGGGATGGTGTTCCCTGCACAGCTGCCATTGGGAAGCATGCTTGGTGCCACATCCCTCACCTTCACCCTGCCGTCCAGCACCGCCTGGATGAAGCTGCGTATGGCAGTGTCCGAGAAGGAGTCCTGCTCCATCTGGTACTTGCGGTTGTTCTCCATCTTGACCAGGCGCAGGGTGGGGGCATCAGCCGGCGTCATGCCAAAGAAGGGGAGGACTTCAGCACCGTATCCAGTCACGTCCACCACCACGAAGAGCACCTGGGCAGGGGAAGAGTGACACTGAGGCTGTGTTGCTCTGTGGCCACCGCCCCATGTCCCTGCCGCCAGACCTCCTCACTTTGCCCCGGAAGGCGCCGGCGGCTGCGCGGAAGCTATCCTGCAATGCCAGCTGGTCTGATGATGACTTGTTGAGGAAGAGTATCATGTGGTGGGGGATCTTGACACCGAAGATCTGGCTGGAGGTCTAGGGAGGAGCAGGAGGTTGAGGGCAGGGGAGCCATGGCCCTCACAGAGATGGAAATGTGGGCAAGAAGAGGCTGTACCTCGCTGCTGAACTCCATCACCAGCTTCATGCTGTGGATACGGAGCAGCTGGGTCAGCTCCGCCGTGTCCAACCCCCGTGTCGGGTCCACAGGGAAGTCTGTCCGTCCCTCGTCGAACTGCCAGGGTGGGGGCCAGTGAGGGATGGAGGAAGGCCAGGCTGCCCCTGCCACCCCCCTGCCACCTCCTCACCTTCTTGAAGAGGCAGACGGTGTCAGCCGACAGCCCATACACCTGGAAGAGCTGGTCCTGCTCGGCCACGCCGAAGGGCATGTCCACCACCTCGCTGGCCACCTCGAGAAACGCCTGGGCTGCCTCACCCCCCAGGTCCTGCACAGCCATGCCGTGAGCGGCCGCAGCCACCACCATGGCCACACTCCAGCCCCCACCCAGCCCCAGCCCACCTTGAAGAAGCCAACGACCACCAAGTCCTGGGAGCTGATGAAGGCGGCCGCAGTGTCGGTGTCCTGCAGCAGCGTGGCGCTGGGGCCGGCCCGACGCTGCATCCAGCGCACGATGCCCTCGGCGTCCATGCGGCCTGCCACCCAGAGAGGGGCCCCCACCATCACCCCAGCCACCCAGCTGCTGACCCTTCCACGAGCCATCAGCCCCTGACCACCCACCCACTATTACCACCATGGCACTGTCTGCCGTCACCCCGTGCACTGTGGCTGTGCTGTCACCTGCCAGCACCACCCTTTGACTCCCAGCAAGACATTGCCACCCCTCTTACCATCATCCCTGCCACCTGTCCTTACACTCCAGCCCACCCCAGCACCCAGACTTCATCGAGTGCCACAGCCCTACCGGTGTAGGCGACGGGGTGGGTGCGGTTGCCGTCACGGAAGAGCTTGAGCGTAGGGTAGGAGGTGACTCCAAACTCGGTGGCCAGGGCTGTCTGTGCCGTGGCATCCACCTTGCCCAGCCGCACCGGGCTGGACTCATTCCTCAGCGTGGTGGCTGCCTGGGCAAAGCTGGGGGCCAGCCGCTGGCAGTGCCCACACCATGGTGCATCTGTGGGCAGGGTGCAGCATTGGTGCTAGGGACAGCCCCAGGACAGCTTTGGGGTGTCCCAAGTAGGCAGGGTGGTCTTGGCAGGTTGCGGAGGCAGGTAATGGCCGCTTATGCCTGTTGAGCTCCAGCTCGTGCCCCTGCCCAGGAGGCCTGCACTAGAGCCCATGGCTCACACCCACACCATGTGTCTGTGCTCCATATCCCACATCCTCTGCCTGTGTCCCTACTCCATGACTCGTCTCCATCCCCCTGCCCTGGCACATGCCATGCCCTGTGACCTTGTCCCTCTGCCCTGCAGCCTTGCCCCTGCCCACTCCCCCATCCTGTGTCCTATTTTTGCACCCAAGCCCATATGTCTGCCCCTGCCCACCCCCCACATACACCCCTGCCCACAGTGGGACACTTACAGAACTCCACCAGCAGCAGCCGGTGCTCACTCAGGGCACGAGCAAAGTTGTGCTCATGGAGCACCAGGACGTTCTCCTCCTCCTCCAGCTCATCTGAGAGCACTTCTTCCTCCTCGGCCACCACCTCCCCATCTTTCTCCTCATCCCCCAGTGCTGGGCACAGCCATGCCAGTGACAGCACAAGCAGCCAAACCACCCGGGCCCTGCAGCCCCGCATGGCGCTGGTGCCAAAGCCGGTGCCCAGGGAAGAGGACGCAGATAAGGGACCCAGGGCGGGTGGTGCCAGTCCCCTGGGGCTCGTGGCCCTCTGCTACTGGCTGCCCAGCACCGCTGATAAGCAGTAGGACCAGGTGGCCATTTTCCAGCCACCTGTCCCCACAGCGTGGTGGGGACGGGGAAAAGGGTTGGGTAGAGGCGATGGGGACACAGACAACCAGTAAGAGACCAGTCTGTAGGGTTTAATGGCGATGGAAGAGCACAGCCTGCGACCGGGCGGGGAGGCGGGCACGGTGCCACCGTGGCAGGGTCATGGCCGCGGCCCCAGCACTGGGGACGTCGCAAAGAGCAGGCAGGCATCGGTAGTTAAAAAAAACCAGCAATTAAAAATAACTTTGGTTGCAAAGACCACAGCCGCGGGTGCCCGCTCGCCACGGGACCCCCCACAGCCCCTCACACAGCCCAGGCAAGCGCGGCGGTGCCGGCGAGGGGTCCCCCAGGCTGGCAGACACCGCAGCCCCGAGCCGGCAGGGGGAAACAGGGGTGAGGGCGGGGGGTGTCAGTCCTCCCAGGCCTTCTTTATGCAGAGGCCCCACTCCCAGGAGAGGTGCTCGGTCTTGTCGTCGTCGGTGACGAGGGAGCGCACGCGGTAGCTGCCCCGCGCCAGCCAGCCCCGCGGCGCCTCCTCCGCCGGCGTCACCACCTCATACTCCTCCGCCCGCGGCGCATAGCTGCCCACCATGAAGACGTCGCGGTCCACTGGGAGAGAAGGGAGAGGAGGGCTGGGTGAGTGAGGCCAGGGCGGCACGGACCCCCCCACCGCGCTCCCCCCACCCCAACCCCACTCACCGGGCCGGCCCCGGCGGTAGGTGAGGTGCAGGCACCGCAGCCCACAGACGATCTCCCTGTTCACCTGTGGGCAGAAGGCAGGGGAGCCATGCGTAGGTGGCCAGCAGCACAGCACCACCACTGCTGCCCTGAGGATGTCTGGCCTTGGAATGGCACCTGCAGCTAGTGCCCTTTCCTGAACCCACCCAGGAAATCCAGCTTCTTGGCAAGGGCTGGGCACTGAGCAGCATCAAGGGCTGCAGCAACCCCCAAAAGGGACAAGGGCTCCAACATGGTAGGAACACCACACACCTGCCCCAAAGAGGGGCAGAGACCTCCAGGGACTTCTGAGAAAGGCAGAAAGCCAGCATGACTGGGACCTCTGAAAGAGACATGGACCTGAAGGTGGCAGCCCTCAGAAGGGGCAAGGACCATGGGATTGGCAGCACCCTGGTGATGCTGAGGACAGTAAGGCTTTCCAGGATAGAAAGGACACAGGAGAACAGGGACCCCAGAGTGGTCAGGGACATCAGGCAGAGCACGGGGGACCCCCAGTAGGGGCACAGACCCCAGGAAGGAGGGGCAGGGAGCAGACATCCCAAGGTGGCAGGGACTTTGGGGCAGCAGAGACCTATAGGTGGCAGGAGGGACCCTGTGAGAAAGGGAGATGCAGGAAAAGGGACCCATGGGGAGCAGAGACCTCTCAGAGCAGGGACTCCAGGGTATGAGAGCAGCAAGGCCATGCCCAGACAATGGGTACAGGGCACCACACACCCAACTCACCCTGAAGGACACCTTCACCCTGTAGTCCACTCCCTCCTTCAGCACAAAGGCCTGGCCCTGGAGCACCTCCAGGTCTCCTGCACAGGAAAATGGCCCATCAGCCCAGCTCCCCTTCCTCCTCCTCCCATGGGTACCCTCACCACTCACCTGTAAGGTCCATGGTGATGGGTCCAGGAGCCTGCTCACACATCAGGGTGAGCTTTGTCACCTGCACATTGGGAATGCTGGCATCTAGGAACAAGTGGCAGGGCACAAACTTAGACCCACCCATGTCCAGTACCTTGGCACTGGCATCTCCACCCCAGCACAGCTGGAGGGGCATTGCCCATGGCACCTGTAATGGCACAATGGGTCACAGCATCCAGAGAAGGGGTGTTAGGAGCCAAAGTGTGCTGGGCAGCCCAGGTAGAAGGCATCTCAGGTCAGTCCTAGCACTGACATCAACACCTTTGAGGTAGGACCATATTCAACGGCCCCAGCCACAGCTACCTGCTGGGGTTGAGGCGAGATGATCCCTGGCTCAGGAGTGGCTCAAGGTCAGCAGGGAGGAGGTAGCACATGCAAGCAAAGGCATCCAGCCCAGCCTGCACTCCCTCAGCAGCTTGCACCCCACCAGCCTGCACATTTCCCCCCAGGCTGCACACCCTCCATAGGGCACTCCTCTGGCTCGCACACACCTTACCAACTGGCACATCCCCCCCAGGCTCCCTGCACCCACCAGGGCGCTGGACCCGTGCAGCCCCCTCCCCAGCCCAGGTACTGAAGGCACCGAGGGCAGCACCAGGCTGGGGTGGCTGCTGCGGGAGAGGAGGCACTGCCTGGGCACCCACAGCCGTGCCAGCCCGGGCCCTGCAGCTGCTCACTTCATCTGTCATCCCAATGAATTTCCCGGTCCCTTGTAGCCGTTCCTATGGAAACTGCAGCGGTGATCCCATATCCATGGCAACCGGGGTCCCCAGGCAGCCATCACCCTCCCGGGGGATGCCAGGGTCCCCGCACAGGTGGGAGGCATGGGCAGCACCCACGGGGAATGCCAGCTAGGATGTGTCCTCCCTGCTGGGGATGCTCTGTGGTGCTGGGGATGCCTGAGCCTGGAGAGAGCCTCCACAGAGGCTGCATCACCTGCACCCCTATGTTACCAGGGTGCTGGGGTGCCAGGGTACTGATGTGGATGCCCAGCTTGGCAGGCAGCCCCCAGCCTTACCCAGGACAGCAGGGATGGCACCCAGCAGAGCCTGCTTGTACTTCCGCAGGCTCTCGTCCCCTGGGTCCAGCTCCTGGATCTCCTGCAGGCTCTTCTTCTCCGGTGTCTTATACGCCAGGGCCACGTCGGCATCCTCCTCCTCCTCCAGCGACAGCGTCACCCCCTCCTTGTCAGCCATGATGTCTGCAGGGGACAGGCAGTGGCAGTCCCAGGGACACCCGGGGGACACCCCCACCCCCTGACAGGCAGGCACCAGTGGGCAGGTGGTCTGAGTTGGCAGATGCCATGGATAGATGTGGGCAATACCCCATGGGCAACCGAGTTGTCCCCCTTCCTGGGGCTGTGGGGACACCACCAGGCTCCGTGTCACCGCGGCCTGGTGGCACAGCTGAGACCTGAGGCGTTGCCACCAGCTGCATTTCCACACAGTCACAGAGCAAGGCAAGCTGGTGCCTGTGTGGTATGCACAGGGCGGGGGGGGGGAGGGCTGTTTGCAGCCCACCATGGCCCACATGTGCCCTTCACATCCTGTCACTCAGAGAGGTCCTTGTCACCACCCCGCAGCCCCCTTCAATCCTGCTGGGTAACCACCAGCCCCATCTACCACCCTAAACCCAAACTGCCAGTGACTGCAGGGATCAAAAAGCAGCTCTGGGGCAAATGGTGGATCTAATGGGTGCCAGGCAGTGGGGGGTACAAGGGTGGGTGGTATCTCCACAGCCCCTGTCTCTGTCCTGACTGCTGCTTTTTCCTCCCCACATCCATCACCCTTCTGACTGCAAGTCCTGAGCTCCTCAAAGCCCCTGGAAACCCCATCCCTGAGGACACGCAGGGGGCACAGTCTGGGGTAGGGGCCACAGGGCCAGCTGTGTGGATCCCCAGGGTAGCAGGGGTGACCAGGGCATGGAGCGGTGGCCTTGCTGCACCCCTGGGTGCACCCTGGCAAAGGCCTCTGCACCCTGGCAGCGTGTGGCGCCCATCCACACTGGCTCCCAGCTCAGGGATGCACCCACCCAGGAGCTCTCCCAGCCCTGCAAGGGTGGCAGGACAGGGTGACACGCGCTGGGTGGCACAGAACAGGCTGCCCGGTGGTAGGGGCGGCTGGGGAGGGTCCCCCTATCCCACGGGATGCTCTGGTCCCCCGGGGCCTGGGGCGATACTCGCTCAGGAACGCCCTGGGTGCCCGGGGTTCCGCTCACCTGTTGGAGACCCGGGGCGATGCTCCCCCCTCTCCCGGGGCACCCGGGCGATACCCTCTCACCGCTACTCACCTCGGTAGCACAGCGCCAGCCAGAGCAGCTCCAGCAGCTGCCCGCCGGCCTCGCACACATCCAGGCCGAGCATGGCTAAGCCGGACCGGGAGGGGGGCCCAGCGCCCCCGGGGCCGGGCGGGGCGGCCGCTACCGGGGCCCGGGGCGCGGCTCTGCCGGCGTCGGCTGCTCCTCCGGGGCCAGCGGCCGCGCTCCTCTCGCCCGGTGCCGCCGAGCTCGCCGGTGACGGCTGCTCCGCTCCCGCTCCCGCCCCAGCCCCGCTGCTCCCCCGCTGCGCTCCCCGGCGCTGCCCGGCGGGGCGGCGGCGGCGGCGGCTCCCGCAGACGCGGCGGCTCCGCTGCCCGCCCCCGCCCGCCCCCGCCCCTCGGCGCCGGGCGGCTCCAGCCCCGCCGCTCATGGGCGGCGAGACTGCAGTGAGCTCATCGGCCGTGCGTGCCCGCCCCGCGCTGCCCGCACACTGCCCGCTCCCTGCCTGTAACCCCAATGCAATGCCCGCGCTTCACCCTGCACTGCTCGCACCCTGGACGCGCTACCCAACACGCTGGCCGCAATCTGACCGTACCCTGCCCGTGCTGCCCGCACCCGGCCTGTAACCCCAAAGCACTGCCCGCACTTCACCCTGCAGTACCTGCACGCTGCTCGCACCCAGCCAGCACCCAGTTCGCACTGCCCACACCCTGTGTGCTGCTTGCCCACATCCTGCCAGCACATCCACGCTGCCCACAACCCCTCACAACCCTGCCGGTACCCTCGATGCCCTGCCCGCGCCCTGCCCGCACGCTGCCGGCTCAGCCGCTGCAACAGCTACAGTGGTTCCCCCTTGTGCCTGCACCGGGCAGCCACCGGTACCCCCCGGGGCCAGCCCTGTGCTTTCCCGGCCCGGCGCAGAGCCACGGCACCGGGCGGTGCGGGGTCGGAGGAACTCGGTCAGTGGAGCCCAGTAGGCAGGGAGAGGGCCGGTGCCGGGTCCCGGGTCCCGGGGTCGAGGCTCGGTGGTGCCCAGCGCAGGGCGTGGCCAGGCCAGGGGCGGGGCCAGGGGCGGGGCCGGGCAGGGCCGGGGTGAGCGGCGCAGCTCGGGGCGCGCTCCCGCGATGACCATCGGCGGCCCCCGCGGCCGGTCCCCGCGCCTCCAGATGCCCTGTCTGCGTAAGGTGAGCCGGGACCGGCCCACAGACGGCTGGCACCGAGCCGGGACCAGGCGCTGTGGGCAACAGAGGCGGCCCGGCCGACGGGCACCGGTACCCTGGGGACCGCGGGGACTGGACACTGGGGCTGTAGAGACTGGGCACTAGCCCTTCGGGGACCGGGAACCGGGCACTGGGACTGTGGGACCGGGCACAGGCACTGCACTGGGCAATGCGGGCACCGGGCACCGCCGGCGGCACGGGCGTCGGGATCGCCGGGGACCGGCAGCGCATAGTGCCCCGAGGGACAGCGGCACTACCCCGGCACCGCCGCGCTGGGACACCCACGGGTAGTGCTCCGGAGCTGCGGGCTCAGACCGCGCCCTCCGGCCCGGGCTGCTGCCCCAGCCCCAAAGACGGCCCAGAAATGCCCAGGGGCTGGGTGCCCCAGATCGGGCTGCAGGATGCCGGGCTGGCCCTGCTCCAGGCACAGGGTGATGAGGTACGGCTGCGGGGTGCCAGGCTGTGCCCGGGCTGAACACAGGGTGCCCTGCTTTGGGGTGGGGGGGTGCCACGTCGTGTCTAAGTTGGGCATAGGGTTCCCTACGTCTGGCTGCAGGGTGCCAGGCTGTCCCTGAAACTAGCACAGAGTACCCTGGGTTGGAGAAAGGGAAGTCAGGGTTTCCCTGGGCTGGGCACAGGCTGCCTTGGGTCTGGGTGAGGGAAGTTAGGCTATCCCTGAGCTGGGCACAGAGTGCCCCAGGTCCAGCTGCGGGTTGTCAGGCTGTCCCCAGGCTGAGCACTGTTCCCTGGGTTGGGGTGGGGGAAGCCATGCCATGCCCAGGCCTGGTGTGCTCAGAGGACGGGGCTGAGTGTGGTGAGCGTTGCCCGGCAGATGGAGAAGATGATCGTCAGCATGCAGGACCCCGACATGGGCATCAAGATGAGGAACCAGCGCCTGCTCATCACTGTCATCCCCCATGCCATGACAGGTGGGTCCCTGAATTGGGGTGGAAGAGGCTGGTGGGTGCTCTCTGGGTGGCCCCAGCACTGCACCCAGCCCTGTGGCACCCCATGCTGCTTGCCTCCCCCCACCCACGGGTGCTCAGCACTGCAGCTGGGATCAATTATGCATCGGCTGAGCAGGGCGGGCACTCACCAGGGCAGGCAGCCCAGCACGTCCTTGGCAGGGCCTTCATCACCCTGTGTGACCCCACCATGCCGTGCCAGGATGCCCAGCTTCTGAACCTCCCTGTACCCGGTCTGGGGGAACCCCGTGGCACCACCACTAATGCTTTCTTGGTCCCCAGGGAATGACATCGTGGAGTGGCTCATCCAGAAGTACGGCATCTCTGAGGAGGGTGAGTGCCCTGGCACAGGCAGCTGCCAGTGCGGGGGCGATAGGGGCTACTGAGCAACCATACAGCCCCCTGCAGCTGCTGCTCCCCCCAGAATCACTGCACCTCGGCAACCTGATCGTGAAGCATGGCTACATCTACCCCCTCAGAGACCCCCGCAACCTGGTGCTGCGGGCAGACGAGTCACCCTACCGCTTCCAGGTACGCTCCACCGTGGCATGGGCACTGCTCTGGGCTTGGTGCTCCCCTGGCTTGGCACTGTGGCACCACATGGTGTGTGCCTCAACTCTTTTCCCCCACAGACCCCCTATTTCTGGACCAGCACTAAATGGCCAGCCACAGAGCTAGATTATGGTAGGTGCCTCTGTGCTGCTGGCACCAGCAGGGGCTGCAGCCCCCTCCTGGCCCACCCTGAGGTGCCACCACTCCTCTTGTAGCCATTTACCTGGCCAAGAAAAATATCCGCAAGCAGGGTGACCTGATTGAGCACGAGAAGGTGAGTGGTGCCCTCCCCATGCCTATGATGAGGGCCTCAGCTCACCCATGGGGGTGCAGGGGCAGCAATGGCACCCTGAGCCAGACAAGGGGACAGCTGGCATGCTGTGCCCTCCTGGGTGACACAGCTGCTGCTGCTCTCTAGGACAACTACAACCTCCTGCACAAGCGGATCAACCACACGTGGGACTTTGTGGTGATGCAGGCACGAGAGCAGCTCCGGTGAGTGTGGGCATGGTCCCGCTGCACCCCGCTGGGGATGGAGCACCCTTGGATGCCAGGGAAGGCAGGGTGCCAGCACCTCCCCACTGCCTTTGCATGGGCAGGGCAGCCAAGCAGCGGAGGAAGGGCGACCGCATCGTCATCGACTGCCAGGAGCAGGCCTACTGGCTCGTCAACCGGCCCCCGGTGAGGGTGGGCTGAGGGAGCGAGTGGTGCTGGGCTCAGGGTGCAGCCCTGGGCACCGGCCTGGCACTGGGCACAGCCCAGGCCCGCTGGCTCCCATCAGCCCCCAGCATGATTCTTATTGCAGCCAGGAGCCCCCAGTGTGCTGGAGCAGGGCCCTGAGCGCAGGAACAGCCACACCACCCGTGTCCAGCTGGTGAGCAGGGGGCCAGGCACCCCTGGGGCTGGCGATGGGCACAGGGTACACCCCCCTGTGTGTGCCCAGCTGCCCCAGTGGGTGCCTGGCTATCCCCCACTAGGTCGTACTCATGTTGGAGGGAAGCCCAGCTCTGCTAACATCTGTGTGTCCCAGCTGAGCTGGGAAGTCCACATATTTCACCCATGTGCATGCCATCCCTCTGTGCCCTCACCCCTAATCCCTGTGGGAACCCTCTGCTGGGCCCTTCCCTGTGGCATGATCCCACTAACGCTGCCCCAGTGACCCCTGCCCCAGGCTCTCCTCACTAACTACCTGCTTTCTCTTCTCTGCGCCGTGTTCTGTGCCCTCTGCCCACGTAAGTGTCACTAACCTGGGGCTGGTCACTAACGCTGGGGTTGTGGGGTCAAGCCCCTGGGCTGTGATGGCTGAGCCAGAAGCAGGTGGGGATGGGGCTGGAGACCACAGGCGTGGTCAGAGGATACCAGGGCAAGGAGGGGTTCTGGATGCCTGGGTCCTTGCCCATGGTGGCAATGGCAGGGCTGGTGGGCACAATGTCCTGGGCCCAGCACGTCCTCACCCAGCTCTGTGCATCTGCTGCAGACCAAGAACATGGATTACTACAAGCGGGAGGTGAGTGGGGTGGGGCTGGGGGTGGCTTCAGGGGACAGGGGCTGCCGGGCACCCCTGACACCTGCCCTGCACACGGCCCCAGATTGAGTACTGCAGGAAGGCCATGGCCAGGACCAGAGTGAAGTCCTCCATCTGCCTTGAGGGGTGAGTGGCTGCTAGCTGCCCTGGCTGTGGGAAGGGTCTCCATCAGGGTGTGGGGGCACCTGCACCCCTGCAGCCAGCTGCTGGCATGGCAGCACCCACACTGCCATCACTCTTGATGGGGAGCAGATGCTGAGCACCAACCCCCCCCATCCTCCCACCATGTCCCCATGGCTGCTGGGGCTGGTGGCAGTGGTGAGCTGGTGGCTCTGGCCACCCCCAGCTGCCACTCCTGGCAGGTACATCAAGTTCAACGAGCAGTACGTGCCTCATGACCCCATCATGTCTGGCTGTCTGCCCAGCAACCCCTGGATCACAGACGACACCACGTACTGGGCCATGAATGCCCCCACGTAAGCACTCATCCCCCCCCAGCACCCCACCCCACGGGAAAGCTGCCCACTGCCCACCCCAACAGTGGTGTTCCCCTCAGGGTGCCAACCCCCACAAAGCTGCGTGTGGAGCGCTGGGGCTTCAACTTCAGTGAACTCCTCATGGACCCTCTGGGCCGGGCACAGCTCCTTGAATTCCTCAAGAAGGAGTTCAGCGGTGAGCAGTCTCAGCTCCACTTCCCCTCACTCACTGCTCCATCCCAGCATCCCCACACACAGTCACCTCCTGGTGCCCCCAGCTCACTCACCTGTCCCAGCACCCCCAGACCCATCACCATGGCCCAGTACCACCTAATCCATTGTGCCGTCCTGGCATCACCAAACCTACTGCCCCATCCTGGCAACCTCAAAGCTACCACCACATCCCAGCACCCCCAGACCAAGCTGTCCTGGCAGCCCTTGACCCACTACCACATCCCAGCATCCCTGGACCTACCACCCACTGCAGCAGCTGGCTCCATCTTTGGCATTTGGCCCACCAGCTGGCTGGGCTGTGGGTGCAGCAGTAATGGCCTGGGGGCCTCACCCCATCCCCAACACTGTGCCCCCCTCCCCAGCTGAGAACCTGAGCTTCTGGGAGGCGTGTGAGGAGCTGCGCTATGGGGAGCAGTCCCGCATCGATGAGATCGTGGACTCCATCTACCAGTGAGTGCCAACGGGCTGAGGATTTAGGGGGTTGGGCTTTGGTGGGGGCCAAGCCACCGTGCTGCTACATCCTGCTGAGAACTGGGTGCTCACCAGCAGCTGTGACTCCCCAGGCAGTTCCTGGCTCCTGGGGCCACGCGCTGGGTGAACATCGACAGCAAGACGATGGAGAGGACGCTGGAAGGCATCAAGACTCCCCATCGCTACGTGATGGATGATGCCCAGATGCACATCTACATGCTGATGAAGAAGGTAGGGGAAGGCAGGGGTGGGCTGTGCAGGGCAGGTTTGAGCAGGAGCCTGATGCCTCTGGTCTCCCAGGACTCCTACCCACGGTTCCTCAAGTCAGACCTATACAAGAACCTCCTGGCAGAGGCCATCATCCCTCCAGAGACCAAGAAGCAGCGGTGAGAGCAGGGAATGCCATCCGGGGTGGTAGTGTGGTCCCCACCAGTGCTGACCCCGCTCTGCCCACAGGGTTTTCCCCTTCATGCGCAAGCAGCGGCACTCCAGCCCCAGCCCGGCGCTGCTCCTGCCCGCGGGTGACAGCGAGGAGAGGAGCAAGAGCCCAGCAGCAGCCCCTGTCCCCGAGGAGGAGAGCTGAGGGCCCCGGAGCCCTGCCAACACGGGAGACCCCTCGGGCTCGGTCACAGTGTCCCCAGCACGCCCCGGCCCTGCCGGCAGTAGCACTGAAGGAGAGAAGCCATATGCCCCCACCGGCCAGCCCCCAGGGCCAAGCTGGCCCCCAGGCAGCCCGAGCTCACATCCCTGCACCCTCCTCGCCCTCAGAGACCCTGCACCCAGCCGGCCTGGTGCAGGGTCCCTGCCTCCTCCCACTCCCCAGGCACAAGACAATAAAGCCCCCGTGGGGGAATGCTGTGGCTCCCGTGGTTTTCAGGGAGGGGTGACCAGGGCAAGGGCTGCACCTGGTGGTGGGGATGGATTTTACCCTGTCCTCCCTTCCTGGGCTGGCAGCACCCCATCCTCTGCCTGCAGCACCCCGCGAAGATACAGACCCCAGGGATGTGTGCCTGTGGCACAGCCACCACACGACTCTGCTCCAAGGGGCTCCTGGTATGGCTGAGCTGGCACACAGGGCACTCAGTCACCCTGCTGCCACTGGTGTACAGCCCCCAGGGAGGACAAAAAGCCCTTTTGAGGTGAGCCAGAGGTGCCACAGGTCACCATGCCGAGGATGCAAGGGTAGGGGCAGGCAGGGAGTGGGGCTGGCAGCTGGGCCACTCTGCCTGCCCATGGCCATTAATCTGACCAGAGGTCGAGGATGGCACTGCAGGATTATTCCCTTCCTGGGAGCCAAGCCCAGCTGGGGGAGGATTAATGCTGGTGGTTATATAAAGGAGAGGGGGGCTGGTGCCCACCAGCTCTCAGCCTTGGACCCCAGGGACAGAGCAGGCTGGGGGTGTCCCCAGCCTGCAGTAGACTAAGTGGTGCCAGCCCTCCCCCTGTGTAACAGTGTGTGGCCACTTGGGGTGCTCAGGACTGAAGCATCCTGCCCTGCCCTGCTGCAGAGCTGGGGACCCTGGCATTGAGCATAAGGATTTCTCAGCTCAGTGCTGGGGCACAGAGGGGCCATGGGGCAGGGGAAGCTGCAGAAGCCTCTGTCACAGGATGAAGCTTGGGAGCCTGGTGCTGGCAGCCACCAGGCAGTGACAGATGGTCCCATGCTCCAGGAGAGAGCGCCTGCCACGCAGCTCCCTCCGGCTTGATTCCAGTCCAAGCCCCAGCATGGGATTTTCATGCTGCTGGACTGCAGCAGGAACTCGGGGTGTAAAACCAGGTCACAGAGCCCCAGGCGGGGGGCAGGGCTGGGCTGGCCCAGCCTGGTTATTTAACTCCAGCCTCCCGCCACGCTCCCATCTCTGTCACTTGCTTTAGGGCAGAGCCAGACCAGCTCAGCCATCAAAGCATCGCCAGGACACCTGGATCCTTCCCATAAAGAAAGGTTCCTACCTTCAAGAAGCCACACAAAAGGGCTGCCAAAAAACCCTCCCTAAGTCCTGCATAACCTCAGCTGCAACAAAGCCAGGCACCATTTACAAACAATGCAAAAGAGGATTTATTGGAACCATCCCAGTTAGACCAAGTCCTACAGGGCACAATTTGCAATAAGTTAAAGACCCAAACCAAACAGTCTTAGTGTCAAAACCCACACTAACACGGGACACAGTGATAGATGCCATCATCACCCATCTGAGTTATTGAGTCAAGGCACAAAGTCATTCATTAAATACAGCAAAAACCAAACCAATGACACAGAGAAAGAAGCTGAAAAAAAGGGACTGCTTTTGTTAGGAAGGTGCTGGTTTGGCACTGATGCGTTTAGTTGAGCTGCCACAGGGAAATCTCCGTTTCCAAAGTCTCTGGAAACATGAATGGACAATTTAAAGCCAGGAAAGTGCCCCCAAAGCCAAAACCCCAGCTCTCCCAAAGAAACATTCAGTGTGCCTAAAGGCCAGGTCTGAGTGGGGATTGGAAGAGGCAGAGCATCAGAACAGTGTGACCATGGCGAGGACACAGCCTGGGCATCTTGCTCCCTGCCAGGGGAAGCTTGGTGGGATAGAATCCACACCAATGCTCAGGTCAGAGAGGGACCTAAAGCTGGGGCTCCCACTGCCCAGCTCCCTGTTCTGCCCCAGCAAGCTGAATCTGACCCTCACAGCTTAGTCCTCAGCTAAGCCATGAGGTGGGTGACTTGAGCCAGAAGACGCAGCAGAAGAGCCTGCCTGCACCCCCAGACTCCCCCAGAAATCAGCTTAGAAGGAGAGGAACAGAGGGGGAAACCCAGCATTTTAAGTCTGGGGTGCTTTGGAGGTTGTGGAGTGCTCTCCTGGGAGAATCCCCAGCTTCCTGCATAGGGATACCCCAGGACTCAGCTCTTCCAGCAGCACTCATCCCACACAGCTCCCTTGACTGCCCAAGCTATGGGGCACAGGGCAGAGGGTGCCAGGGCACCATTTGGGTCACAACCAGGCCAGTTGGAAGCAGGAGATAAGGGTCCAGGCAGACCACTGATGCTGCAGCTCATTTTGCTGCACAAGTGGGAGAGCTGAAGCTGTGTGCATGTCCCTGGGTGACATCAGCTGCCCAAGCCAGGAGCCACCCTGCAGTAGGTGAAAGCTCAGCAGTTGCTATAAGAAGTGATGCCCAACCTTACCCAAACTGATGCCCAGCCACAAGTTCCTCATCTTACAGTATTTTCACACATCCCCCAAGCTGAGACTAGGTAAGGGAAGGAGGAGCTGGCCAAGCCCCCTCCCAGCACAGCCAAACCTGAGAGAGGTTATTTGGAGGTTGTGTCTTCCACCCAGCAGTCAGGGGTGGGAGGAAGGCCAGCCCAGCAGCACAGGGCAACACAGAGCTCGTGTCTGAGCGTGGCTGCTGTGGGCACTGCAGTTCTCAGGACTGAGCAGCTGATTCAAACCATTTTCCAGGCTTTCCACCTTGTTTCTACAGCCCCCACTGGTGCCCAGCAAGGAATGGGGCAGAGCAAACATGCCACACTACCAAAGTGACCAGGGGAAACATCATTCTCACCCACCAACCTGTCCCATTCCCTCAGGCTACCAGGCTGGACAGAGAACAGCTCTTGCAGATCCTCACCCAGCACCACTCCAGTCCCCACAGCAGGGAGGCAGTGCAGCGCTCTCTTGCAGGCTGTGCTGCAAAGAGGCCTTGTGTGGTTTCCCTGAACAGCTCATGCCCACCTTGCAGCCTGTCCACTTCCTGCCAAAGGGGACAACGCTTGGAGAAGGCTCCTGGGCAGCTGCAAGGCTGGATGAGTGTTTGCAGGGCAGCTGGCACTGCCACTCAGGTACAAAGCTTCCCAGAGCAGCAAGCCCAGCTCCCAGGAAAGGTTAAAGTGTAATTATACTCTGAAAAAACGTTCTAGATCCTCTGGCACTTCAGAACCAGCATGAGAGGTGGTGTCTGTAGCAGCAGGGGTGAGCCAGCCTGGGAATCAGGGTGGTTTCCAGATCACCTACAATCACATTTGGGGCAAGGAGGAGTACTGATGCTAACTCAAGGTGGGAGACCAGCTCCCATTCTGTGTCACCAACGCTGTACAGCTTGGCTGAAAAAGCAGCAGAGACAGACACAGGTAGGCTGGTGACTGCTGAGTAGGGCACATGGGGCTCTGCTGAGGAGATAAGCCATTTTTTAAGTATAATATCACTTTACCCTGCACTCTGCTGGCCCAGGTGACCCTCAGCCGCATCGTCTCCACCATGGCTGGGGTCCACCGCTACACCTCCCTCCATGACTGCCAAAGCAGGGGCCCAAACCCAGGAGGAGAGCAACTGCAGATCCACCCACAGGCAAGTGCCTCTGCCACAGCCAGGAGAGCTGACTCAGGAAGGAAACCTAACATCACACACCAAGCTCCACAAGAAATCACCATCTCCGGCATCCCCAGCGAGCAAGTGCTCTGCTGCAGCACCAGCTGAGCCAGCACAGCCTGTGGGCACAGAAGGACGGAGGGGGAAGCCCTCCTCCCCGAGCTGACGACACTTCAGTGGTGGCCAAGCACTGAAGTCCCATCAGATCTGAGGATGGGTGTGCTGGCAGCTGCCTCACAGCCTGGGCATCCCCAGACACTGGAGGTGTTTCCTTGCCAGCCATGCTTTGGTTCATGGATGGAGAAAGGCAGCTTCTCACTTGACTCTGTGAGCTGGGCTGGCAGGGGAGAGGCAGCCTGGAGATGCCCGGCCCAGGGTGGCCTCTCCCCATCCCTTGGCAGGCTCAGGCTCGGCTCTGGAATCGCATCCTGTAGAGGCGGTCCCGGACGTACTGCTCGCTGTCCACAGCCACCTGGTTCAGCCAGATCACCCTGCTCTCAGAGACATCCTCCTTCAGCTTCCTCTTCATCAGAGACACCAGCCCCGGCTCCTCGCCGGCCCGAGGGCCCCTCAGCAGCACGTAGCAGGCGTGGCGGCTCCGCTCAAAGAGTGCAGCTGGAACGCAGAGCGGAGGGAAAAGCCCAGCTCAGGTCTGTGTTCAGTCTGACCACCAGACCCAACACCATGCTCCCAGAGCCCAGCAGGTACCAGATGGCCAGAGTCCTCCTGCACCATCTCGCAGGAGGGCTGGGAGCAGAGGACTTACCATCAAAGGCAATCACTTGCTCTGTGCTATTGCGGAGCTCCAACAGGACATTCGTGTAGGAAGGATGGAACAGATACAGCTTCTGGAGAGGAGCTCTGGATCTCTGCAACCAAAATCACTCCATCAGGACAGGGACCCACATGTCATCCCGGAGCCAATGCCAGCACCAGGCTCAGCTGCTGCCCGTGTTCCACAGAATACATCCAGTCAGGTACCTGTCCAGGCCTGCCCAACTTGCCCCTGTTCTTACTGCTGCATGCTCTCCTCCCACCCTGAGCTCCCCACACAGAGCAGCTCTGTCTACTACAGGCAGGAGAGAGATTTTTGCCTTAGGGCTGGTGGAATCAGTTAAGGAAAACCCAGGAAGCTCCACTGGTGTCTGGGCATGCTCCAAGACACAACCTGTCACGGTGGCTGCCTGCCTCAGAGGGCTCAGATCTGCAGCTGAGCTCTGCATCAAGGCTGCCAGCAACGGTCCTGGCACAGGGAGAGGATGTTCACATGGCCATGGGACATTACCATGTGCAGTACTGCCACAGAAGGCTCCCAGTCAAACAGCAGCAACACCAGAGGTACCAAACCTGCAGCCTCTCACCTCCCGTACAGTTCCACACCAAGGCAGGGCTCTGGGCAGTGCAGTGACTTCACTCACACAGCCACAACGTCTCTTCTCTCTACTTAGCAAAGCTGAGGATGACAAAAGCTGCTGTGCCACCACCAGCTGCTAGCAGGGATACTGCTACAGATGTTCTGAGGACCCAGTAGAGACCAGACCACATGCAGAGATCTGCCTGCTTGTAGCAGACCAGGCTGGTCATCAACCACGCAGGCAGTGCAGGAGGCTGCAGTGTCAGTGGCACGGACAGATGTCAATGTGAACCCTGGGAGAAGGTGGCAGCTGCACTCAGTTCTGGCCCAGAGTCTGCAGAACAGGAACCACCCAGCAGCCCTTCTCACCGTTTCATTCCCTGGTGCCTGGTATTCACCCCAGATGAGGAAGGCAGACCGATGATCAGCAGTAGAAAGTGTGGCTGGCCCAGGGCTCTCTGCTCTCCAGTTCAGCTTCAGGTCCCACTGGACTGCACCAGATCCACTCTCAACGATCATAACCTAGCAGGGAGGAATGAGAAGGAACTCGAATCAAAGAGCTCTAACAAGCCATGAGAGAGAAGTCAAGTCAGCTGTCTCTCCACCACACTGTCTATGGGAACAAGTTTCTGACACATGGGAAGATGAGGAGGTACTTCAAGCTGAGCATCACAGAGCTGTGAGACCTGGGGCAGGCCACGTCAGAGCACAGTCACAAGTTCTGCAGCTATTTCAAGGGGTTCAGAGCTTCGTCACTGAAGCCTCTTGCTGAGAAGAGAATTAAAGTGCCTGAGCTGCCTTCAATAACCTGTTGAAAGAAATCCTTTCCCAGCCTAAAGCTTCCTAAATTCAGCCAGAGGGAACACATCCCACCAGCTGTCCTCGCCTCAGTGCCTGCCTGAGCTGCGACATGCAGAGAGAAGGGAAATTAAAAGGAAGAGATTTCAAACCTTCTTCCTGTTGGGGCTGATTTCACTCTCAAGGACAATACCAAGAACATCAGGTTTGAAGTAACCAAACAGCGGCTCCCTAAGGGACAGAAAGAAAAGGGAGAGATCAAAGCACACCCTGATGGCCTGGGGACACCTTGTTCCTTTCAGAGCAGCTTCTATCCTCCTACCACCCCCTGGGTAAGAGATTTGACTGCTACATTAGGTGAGTCTGGTACCCCTCCCAAGCCTGAGCCCAGTCCTGGAACAGCCACATCATGGCAGGCACAGGTGAAGAATCAAAGCTTTGGGCTCCTCCAGTTTGAAGCAGCACCTGGTATTTGCTAGCAGAGGACACAACACAAGGTCGAGATGTGACCACAGAGCAGGCTCCTGTGTTTGGAATGAAGAAAACAAAATAGCACCTGGGAGGACACTGTGAGCCTGGCACTGCCACCCCTGGCCCAGATGGGTAACCCTACCTGACAACATGGGACACGTTGAGGCTCCACACGCTCTGGAGGCTGCGTGTGCTGAGCAGCGTGGCCATCTCCGAGCTCACGACCAGGAGGTTCTCCTGTGACGGCCCAGGGATCTTCGTCAGGTAACGAATGTCTGCAGAGCTGAACGAGGACACAAAACGATTACCTGAGAGCCCTGGGGCTGCTGAGCCTGGAGAAGTGGATTTGAGCAATGCTCTGCAAGAGATGAAGGCTGAGGGGCAAGAGGCCGGGGCCCGACTCTTGTCAGTGGTGCAAGAGGCAATGGGCATAAACTGGAACCCAGGAGGTTCCATCTGAACATGAGGAGAAACTTCGGTGTGAGGGTGCTGGAACCCTGGAGCAGGCTGCCCAGAGAGATTGTGGAGTCTCCTCTGGAGAGATCTCAAACTCGCTTGGCCATTGTGATCCTGGGCAACTGCTGTGGGTGGATGATCTCCAGAGGTCCCTTCCATGCTGGGATTCTGTGATTATGCTTTCTACATTGTGGATGGTTTAATTTTGGGGTTTTGTTTTTTCCCCTGCACAGTAAACACAAATAGGAAACCCAGCCTGGCTTCCTTCCTTTCCTGTGAAACTCTGACCAGGCCACCAGCATCAGCCCTCTCCCCAGGCTTTGGCTCTGCTCCCAATCCAAAAGTGAGGTGGCCAGTAAAGAGCAAAGCCACAGCAGTCACGCTGTCAGGAGCACCAATGCCCTCCACCCACCACCACCTCACACCTGAGAAGGGAGAAGCGGTGTGTGGCACCGTCAATGTTCTTCTCCCACTGAGGATCTTGCTCAAGGCCAGGAAGCTTCATTTCCATCCCAGTTGCTGCACTGTAGAGATCTTTCAGGGAATATGCATAGAGAGAGTTTTCTGTGCAAAAAAGAAAGTGAGAATGAGGGAGCTGAGTTATCCTGCCCTTCCTCTGAACTCTCCTTTCCAGAGCTGGCAGATGAACTGTATTTTTAGGGCTTGCATCATAGAATTGTAGTGGTATTTTGAGACTCCAGCCTGCTTTTGAATGCTTTTAACATCTTATCTCCTCATAATCCAACTGTTCCACAGTAATCATTTGCTATAAATGACTATTTAAACCTTATATTCTCAAATAAAATTACCACAGTATGGAACAATCCCTGGTTCAAGCAGAATTCCCCCCCTCCCTTCCCTGAATGTCCTTGAATAGCTCTTTTGCCAGGTGAAAGCAGGACCCAGCCTTTCAGGATGCAAAGTCCTCTTTCAGACCTGTGATTCCACTCTGCAGGCTGGCCCCAAACACAACTGTACCTGTATAGAAAAGGAAGTATGAGGAGGAGGAGGAGGCCAGGTCCAGCCTCACATAGCGAGCTTGGCCATCCACATCCAGGCTGCCAGGGGAGCCAATTTGTTTGCCTGTTTTTCCTGAATGGATGAAGGTCTTAATCTACACAGAGAAGGGATTAAAAAAATAGAAAGGTTAAAGCTGGACCATGCTGTCACTGCTCCAGCTCAGGGGTTTTCCACAGCTTCTGAGCAGCTGGTACTGAACAGCAGCTGAATGGGAAGAGCACAGGCTTGAACGAAAAGTCTCTCCCTGGTTTTGGAGGTGTGGGCATGGGTTGGATGACCCCTTTGCTGTGAATACTTCTGCAAGCTTGAAAACCACTCTGAGCACAGCCACAGATTTTACTGTCTCTGCCAAGCCCTCTCTGCAGGCTGGCACTGCTGGACAGCAAGCCCCAGCTTTGCTCAGGACAGCAAAGATCAATTCAAGTCTATTGAGCAGTGACAGTGATGGAGAGGACTGAAGGGCAGAAACAAAGCAGCACGTGAACACAGAGAGAAACCTGTCTTCACATGGTAGCTCTGCTAAATATTTCAAGTGTCCTAATCTAGTCCTCCCAAGGCTGACATGAGCCCAAGAAGAAAAAAAAAGAGCTGACAGGTTTCTTTATATTCTTTATGGAGGGCAACAGAATCCAGTAAAACATTTCACCCAGGAGAATGAAGGCTGAAATCAAGATGAGATTCAAATGTCTTGTAACAGGCATGGCCCAGGGAGAGCAATACACACCAGGGAAAAGAGAAACACCAGACCAGGAGAAACAGCACCCACCAGAGATGCTGAGTCAGGCAAGAACCCTTCCCTCTCCCTTCAGAGGCAGGGATTAGGAAAGAGAAGGAAGCCAGCTGCTCTCTCAAAGTGAGTCTGGAGTTTGCTGAGGAGGATGAGGAAAATACTGGAAAGGGAGAGCAATGTGTCCACCAGCTGTTCCCAGCCTCCTGCACTGGGAGGAGACACATACCAGCTCTGGTAGACACCTTCACCTTGCCCTGGTTCAGCAGCTGCCCTGGGACAGTAACAGCCAAAGGTGTTCACACAGTGAATAAGAATACACACCAGGCTACTCGCGGCACTGCTTAACACCTCTGTGTGCTGCTTCAGCCCACCCCGCCCTGAACACCATCTTAGGTTTCCAGATTGTTCCTGCTGAAGCTTGCAGCAGGCAGGGGTAAATGAGGCTCTCAGAAAAAGCTAGCTGCCTTCTAAATCCCCTGCACACAGACCCTTCCCCACAGGCTGCTCAAAGCTCTGCAGCAGTGTGATGCAACACTCAGCTTCAGCCCTCCTTAGCAACAAAGCTACTTCACAGCAGGGCTGAATCTCCCTTTGGAGGCTGCCTTTCCCAGGGCTGCAGAGCTCCTCTTGGGCTCCCTGTGCCCTGTTTGATTTCTCAGAAGAGAATGTATTGTTACTGAAGTTGACAGAATGCTTGCCAAATCCAGAGGGAAGAAGGGATTCCATACCAAGATAGCTAGAGAGGGTAAATGGAAAACAAATCCAGAGGCAGTCTTGCAGAACAGAGACCACATTCAAACATTTCTTGTCTGCCTCAGATTAAAGAAAAAGAAGTCTTGAGATAATTGGGATAGCAGAAGCAAAGAGGAAAGAAAACAGAAGAGAAATGTAGGAGTGGGAGAGGATGGAATTTCTGATGACTCTGGCAACAGCAAAGCCTTGGACAGCAGAACCCTGTTTACTTATGGAGTACTCTGGAGGACACAGGGCTCCCACCCCTCCCATCAGACTGGCAGGGAACTGTAGCTTTAAACAGGACAGACTGTGCATGCAGATGATGCCCTACCACTCACATGGGGATGCAGATGTTTTCTATAAAACTACTTTTAGCTACATGACTTTGCCCCTCTAAGCCATGGGAAAAGCAACGTCAGAAGGGAGATTACACAACTGGCAGCAACTTCTCTAAGAGAGCCCCGGTCAGAATAAACCAGCACAGCAACACCAGGAAGGGAGCTGGGCAAAGCAGACCACAGGCAGTGCTATGAGAGGCATCAGGAAAAGGCAGGGGTGGCACAGAAGTGCTGGCTGTCAGCCATGCTTTGATATAAGAGCCAAACATGTCAGGGTTTGCTGCCTTCCACTTCTGTGAGCAGAGCCCCAGAAAAGCACAAGCTCACCCCACCCAGGCTCCCTCCACACACAGCCAGGAGCCCTGGCTGACGAGGGGCAGGGATTCCTGACTAGCTTTTCTCTCTCTTTTCTTTTTTTTTTTTAAAGCCATAAAACACTTGCAGGAACCTACCCTAAGCCCACAGAAATAAATCAGAGGCCTCTGGATGCTTCCTCTTAGAAGGCAAGATGGAAATAAATAGCATTGCTGCCAGCCGCTGTGGTTCGGCCACTGCTTTTATCACACCCTCAGAGCGACATACCTTAGCTCCTGTAGCAATAAAGATGATCAGGTCCTGAACTCCATCACTATCCACATCTGGAATCACTGACACAGGAGCCAGCACAGTGTAATTAGCTCCAAAGTCACTGGACTGTCTCCACTGAACTTCCCCTGGAAGACAGATGTATTGGGAAATGTTCACTGAACTGTGCTAGCTTGAGAGGCTTTCACCAAGTGTTTGCAGCAGCCAGCCAGGTACAGCCTACAAGCACCACAAACCAGGCACATTTAAGCTCTGTGAGGCACCTTGGAGCATTTTAATGGAGTCCCAGTATCCACAGTTTCAACTTCTATTGGAAAGTAATTCTGGCTGCCTGCACAAGCACACCCAAACATCCCAGGTCAAATTAACCCACAGGACACAGGGACAAGCTTCTCTGCAGGTCAGCACATAGAGAGTCTTCATTGTGATCTAAAACCTTGCTGCCATGTACTTAAATCTGCACAGACATCTGAAGACCATAAAGCAGCCACACTGAGCACAGTCTTGCAGCTACTCATAACAAAACCTTTGTTTGCTGCAACTTGTCTCCTGCAGATGTTCAGCCACAACTGAGTTCCCATTCCACCTCTCCATTCTTCAAAGAACAAGCACAGCACAGTCAAACCTGTTTGTAACTAGAGGTAGTAAAGCTTTGGCTTTTAAAACTGGTGTTTGTGTGTGTGTGGAGTTTCCCTTCAAGAGCTCCAGGCTAGGTGGGTGACTACTTCACACACTCTGCCCAGGGCTGCTGGTCGCTTCCCAGTCACTGCTCAGCGGAATTCAGTGAGGTGCAGGGAGTTCTGGGAGTTCTGCTTTTGAAGGAAGAGTTAAGTGACTAAGTAGGAGCTCAGAGGGGAAATGCTTACCCTCCCCTTTAAGCAGGATCTCACAGACAGCAATTAGCATTTCAGGAATGCATCTGCTCTTTGTCAGAAGAGCAGTGGCACTGCAGGCCAAGGAATTACTACCTGACCCGCCTGCTATCATTTAAGGCAGGCTGCAGTTCCAGCAGGATTTCTCCAAAGCTTTCACTGAAACACTGGAAAAAATACTTGGATTTGTTACTATGACAACAGATGTGAAGCAGAAGATTGCCCCTAGGAAATCATGGGAAGGCAGAGAATTTTACCCCTGATGAAAACAAAGAGGCAAAGGAAGGAGAAGACTGAAGTTTTCAATAGCTATACCCTTGAGCACAGCCCAAAGCTCCCAGAGGAAGGCCAGGCTGATGGAATCTGCATGCCAGCACACAGGACTCTGCTCCTTGCTGCTCAGACAGTAGGTGTAGCATTGGAGGACACACATCACCTTCTAAAAAGAGCAGTCTGACTTAACAAACACAGGTAACAGGGAGACAGATTCAACACAAAGCTTTGAGAAGCTTTCATGGTCTAACACCTGCTCCTGAAATGAACCCCACCCTGCTCCACCAACAGGAGATGGCAAGACCCAGTCTGACATCCCTCTGGGTGTCACGGTGCCTCCTCAGAGCACCAGGTCACAGCAGAAGCAGGGCAACAGAAGCTAAGATAGAAATTAGACAAGTGCCCAGACAGCACATCTCACCTGGGTGAAAGGCTGAGCTCTTTGCTCCAGAAGGAAGAAAACTATGATTTACATGACTTGAGTTCAGCTCTCACTTTAAGCAGCTGCAGAAGCAGCAGAGACTTTTCTCCCTGCCAGACATTCTCCAGGTTGGATTTCTGGTTTATTTGGTGATTTCTCTCACAGAAGCAATTTTATACAACTGATCTTTGTGGTCCCCTTTCTGCCATATCCTTTAGGAGATCAGAACTGCTCACGGGGTTCACAACTATCCCTTAGGAGACCAGAACTGCTCACAGGGCCCACCACTCAGGCTGCTGGAGGGTAAGGATATGAGGGGTGGTGTAACACAACACACCTGTCCTCTTCCTTAAGTCTCTGTTTCTGGCCCTAGCAGAGATGGAGTACGTAGCTACACAGACTTTTGCTCTGACCTGGAACAGCTAATCTTAAGCTATTGTGTCCCAGTTTGCTTGTAAGATTAACATGCAGGAATGTCAGATGTCCCACACAAACAGAATCCTGCCCTCCCACCCTTTCCTTATTGTTTGTTCAGGTCATTTCTTTTGGAGACAAGCCTTAACATAACTTGAACCGATAGGAACACTCTAACTTTATCAGCATTTAAAGATCAAAACCACATCAGAAGCTTTCAGATGATAATCTGCCTGCTTCTCCTTCAGTCTTCCTACAGGCAGAGGCTAGGCAACCCGAGAGCCCTGGAAGCTCACCAATCCTCCACCTGGATGAATCATCAACAACTAAAGGTTGCTCTGACTGCTGTTTTTAGCACAATGTGATCTAAGTCAGAGTTTGCCACTTTAAATACATTTAGCCTATTTAAATACATTTTATTCTGCTCTGTCCCCCTAACCCCCAGTAAAAGAACTATGCTAAGAAAACCCTTTTAACCTACTTAACCACACAAAGGTATCAAGTATGTCAGTTTCTGGGTTATTCACTTTTCTACCTGAAGCAACTTTTCATCTCATGCTTTTTAGTTCACCCATGGAACATTTCCTTACCATATTGTTGCTGTGCCCTGTGGCTTAGCCTGGTTCCCTCTCTCCATGCTTGTGCAATTTCTTTACTGCTGTCTTTAGTTACATGCCTTTGGCTCAGCAGTCACCTGTCTACACTTTGACCTAAAAGCAACCACTTCATTAATAGCCTATAAATAACCTGTGCTAAAGCCTACTGATGAGGGTACTAAGCCATCTCAGTTGGTACAGAAGTTTTCCAGCTCTGTGCTCTACACTTCCTTCTGCACTGCAAATTAAAACCTGTGCTGGCTTTTCCTCAGATTTCTCTTGCAGGGTGTGAGGGGTTCAACACCAGATTCAGACAGGATTCTAGATATGTTTCCAAGCATTGTTTAGAACCTTGGAAAGAGTGGCTCTCCAAATAGAAATTATTTCAGGCTTCACCAGTGAGGAAGGTTCAACATGCAATCAATGGCCACTGCCCTGTGCCTAGAGAAGTGCTGCCACTCTTTGTCCTCACCAGGACAGGTTAGATGATGATTAATTTCTCCATCTGTAGGTTCAGAAATTAAGAAGGCTTTCCAGAGGGACCAGGAAAAATCCTGGACTGCTGAAACTGTTGAGTCCTTAACCTAAGTGCTCTCCTTGATGACTTCAGCATCACAGATCCCTGAACTCTCACTCCTCTTGCTGCTGCAGGCACCCGCACGCAAAATGCCTGAGAAGCACTGCAGGTGCATGTTTGTGTCCAACCCCTGAGATACAAAGTGACACTCAGAGCTAGTGACTGCTTCTCCTGCTTCAAAAGCTGTTGAAATGCTGGTCTTGTAATACAGCTTCTGGAATAAAGCACCAGAGCAGTGGCCAGCCTTTGAACAGGGGCTGAGAGAGCAGAGGCTTCCCAACGGCCCAGCACAGGGCTGTCGAAAGAACAAAACCCTTGCACCCATTGTTCATGGACCAGCAAGTCATGTCACACTGACATCCCCAGCCTCTGAGGTCTGAAGGCCACCAGGTGAGATGAGCAAGCAGCAGCATCTTCTGTGTGGCAGTAGGACCCTGCTCACCTGTGTGCAGACTGACTGCCATGAGGGATGTTCGCTTCCCCACCACCAGGCAAGCCTGGGGCCCGGCTCCGCCGAGCTGCTGGATGCCACACTGCAGCCACTCCACGTCCTCAGCAGCAGGCCTCTCCCACAGCACTCTGCCATTCGTGCCAGACACAGCAGCCAGGAAGGCACACGGAGAAGGCAGACCTGAGGAGAAGAGGAGTCAGAGAAACCTTTGCTACTCTGCGCCACCCAAGAGCTGGGACTCACTCAGGTCCTCTCCCCACCCAGCTAACCTGGTTTTCTCTCCCAGACCCAGAGCAGCCTCACTAATTACAGCTAGAAGAGCAAGAACAGCCCTTTTACTGCAAGGCTTTCTGTTTCTGAAGCAGCTACCTTCATCCAGACAGGATCTGTTAAAGCTGCCACTGCCGTTGCCAGCTTTGAAAGCGAAGATCACATCTTGCACTTTGTCTTCATTCACATCTTCTACAGCAAGAAACTGGTAGGCCCCTGGAAGGGAAGACAAGCCAGGCAGTGGTGAGGATTGCCTCAGCTAACAGCAGAGCTGGCTGGAGCATAAACCAAATTCCTCGAGACCTACTCACTGCCTCCATCTCTGACAGAGTAGCATGAGGACAAATCTGCTTTGATGTTTAAAAAAAGCCATCTACATAAGGACATAAGTGGCAGAGGACATTTGAAACTTGCTGTCCCCCAGAGGATTTCTCTTTTTTGAAAGCCAAGCAGCCATAATTTGAACTATGTTAAACAAAGAACCAAAGCTGGTGTGGGGTTGCTATTCCCGAAATACACAAAACAACAAACCCAAACTTATGAAACCCAGCCCTAAATATTCCATCTTTCTCATCCTCAGCTAAAAGCAGTCTTCTGCAGCTCAGAGCAGCACAACTTGGGATTTCTGCACCCCCTCTCAGAGCTCAGTCCCCACTGGTGAGTACTGGCCCTGCGTTTACAGCACAAGCAGCACGTTCCCTCTGCACACAGAACTAGCAGAAAGCTCTCCCAGAAGCAAAGGCTGAGCCACCAGGGAGCAGTACCCAGGTTAAAGAGACAACCAAAGCAGCTATAAATAGCTGCAGTTTATCAAAACCCAACAAGATGCAATTCCTCTTTTTGCCTTCCTGTTACCCAGGGAGGGAAGTCAGGAAGCCATACTGGCAGAAGGAGCACCAAACTGTGCCTGTATCTCAGCTCAAACTTCAAGGGAAGTTTTACAGCCCAAATGCCAACAAAGATTTGCTCCTCCACAGCCTTCCCCAGGTTGTTTTCCCAAACGAGGTCAGCCTGCTACCTCGTCAAAGCATCAGAGCAGCATCTCATTTCCCCACTAGATCCTGTAAACACCTCCTGAAAGGCCACTCCAATTATGACGGGCCACTGCTTATCCAGGTCAGGTATTCACAGCTCTTGCTCCCAAGGGCAGCATCCCTGCAGACCTGGCTCCAGGTCTGAGGCAGAGGTCCACAACTCAAACTGGTGGCACAGGAAGGAAGCAAGCATTTGTTTCGCAAGCTCACCTGCACTGTCGTAGTTTCGGAACCAGGTTCTTTCTGAAACAGGCCGCTCCGGGCAAGGAATGATGAAGGAGAAGGCAAAGACGATGATCAGACACAGGAAGAGGGAGATGAAGAAGGCAGCAGTGCGCCAGCGGGAGAGCCGTGACAGCCGTGGGGACTGCTTGATGATAATTCTTCTCTCCACAGAGTTCTCGTGGTTCTCCTGAGCTTTCGCATCCTCGGTCTTCAGAGGGTGGATCTCGGCTTCCGAGTCTTTGTTATCCATGGCAGCTCATTCATCCGTGCCCAGCCAGCCCCCTCCCCTTCACCTGGCAACAAAGGGGAGAGAGGTTAGAACAGATTTGGGGATATATCCAAAACCCCATCAAAATCTGCTGTTGCCTCCTGATGGTCACGCTGGAAATGGGAGGTGAACAACCACTGAATTGTCACAGAGCTGGATACAAAGCACTGCTGGGGCCGGGGGTCTCCCACATGGAGTGATGGGATGCAGAAACAGCACTATTCTTTCTTCAGAGGAGATCAGCTCTGCTAGACCCAAACAAAAAGGCTACAGTCTCTCTGGACCATGGACTGACTGGCATGAAGATCTCACAAAACACACCGAAAGCTCCTTTAGCTGCAAAGACTTCTTGTCACCTCCAGCGTATGCCGGGCTTACTCCTGTCTGCAGAGGTGAAAGGAAACACTTGTGACCTTTACATCCCAGCACAGGGCTGCTCCCTTCTGTAATGAGCACTTGAGCTACCCCAGGAGAGAAACAAACACCACCATATTCTCTGTAGGAACAAACTGAAGCTGTTCAGCACCTTCTCAGATGAGAAACCACTCCACAGGGTTAGTCAGAAGGCAAGGGAGGTGTGTGGTGTGACTTCCCTCCCCAGAGGAAAAAGAAGTCACAAGTTGAGCCTAAAATTGGGCAAAGGTGATTTCCTCAGAAAGAAGAGCTAACAACTGCTGTTGTATTTTATCCTGATATAAATCATAATCTTGAGCTACAATAACAGGGAGGTTCTGTGCTAATTTGCTATAAAAAGGGGGGAAAGGCAAAGCTCTAGCAGGCTGCAGAAGCCTGTGACCCATTACCCACAACATTCTCCAGAGCGTCTCTGACAGTGCTGCTTTAGAACCCAGCGGAAGGGAAGAAATCAAAATGGACACCTTCCAGGAGTCTTGGAAAAAGGCTGCAAGACAGTGTCCTAAAAAGTACTATCAGCACAAATCAACAGCACAACTGAGCCAATGTTCCATGATCCCACCCCAGCAGTCACGTGCCTGGGCTGTCCACAGGAGCAGCTCACTTCCCCAGCAGAAAACAGCTTCAAGTCAGCACTAGCACACAAGGCTGAGGGCTGGGGCTGGCACCTCCAACCACACTGGGGCTCCTCATGCCTCACCCTTTAGGCCCAGCTTCATTTCCAAGTTCAAAGCAGCACAAGATGAAAGCCACCCACGGGAGACAAGGCTCCTTCAGGCAGCTGCAGCTCGACTGGGCTTCTCATGTTCCCAGATTGTCCCTGTTCTGCTGCAGGGAATTACAGAATCCCAGCGTGATGGGGGTTGGAAGGGACCTCTGGAGATCATCCAGTCCAACCCCCCTGCTAAAGCAGGGCACCCACAGCAGCTTGCCCAGGAAGCTCTCCAGAGACTCCACAACCTCTCTGGGCAGCCTGCTCCAGGGCTCCAGCACCCTCACACCAACGAAGTTTCACCTCCTGCTGAGATGGAATCTTCTGGGTTCCAGTTTGTGCCTGTTGCCCTTTGTCTGGGCGCCAATGACAAGAGTCTGGCCTCATCCTCTTGCCCACTCCCACTTCAGCTCTTGCTGAGAATTGATCAGATCTCCTCTGGGGCTACTCTTCTCCAGGCTCAACAGCCCCAGGGCTCTCAGCCCTTCCTCCTCACAGAGATGCTCCAGGCCCTTCAGCATCTTTGCAGCCTCCACTGGACTCTCTCCAGTATTTCTCAGTCTCTCTTGAACTGGGAAGCGCAGAACTGGACTCATTACTCAGGCTGTGGCCTCCCTAGGGCAGAGTAGATGATGAGGAGAAAAACCTTCAACCTGATGGCCACACTCTTTCTGATGCACCTCAGGACACCATTAACCACCTTAGAAACAAGGCTCAAGGTGACTTTGTCCATCAGAACTCCCCGGTCCTCCATAGAGCCACTTCCCAGCAGGTCACCCCTCACCTGTATTGGTGCAGGGGGTTGTTCCTCCCCAGGTGCAGGACTCTACACTTGCCTTTGTTGAACTTCACGAGGTTCCTTCTCTGCCAAACTCTCCAGCCTGAAAGAGCTGCAGAAGCCTCTTCTCTGGGTAGAAATCACAGTGGGGAGAGACCTACAGCAAGGCAGGGGTTGAGCACATGAGGCAAGCAGTACAGCCTGGCACACTGCTGCCAATCCCCACCTTATCTCATGGCCTTCTGGACTTCCAAGGCTGGAGCCATGAAGCGCTCCCTCAAACCCAAGCATTCTGGCATCTGCTCTGACAGCACAAAGAGCACAAGATCTCACTCCAAACAATTTACTTCAAGCTGCACAGTACCAGGCAAATGCAATTAAATCAGTTATGGAGAAGGTGTATCTTATTCCAAAGACCTCATCTGCCCTTCAAATAAGAGACACTTTCAGGAGGCAGGCTGTTTCCAGATCAGCTGAAGGCATCAGACAAGGGTAGGAAGGTTCCAGATGTAAAGGGGAAGAGATTAAAGAGCTGTGCATTCAGCTTTTCCCTGACACAGCCAGGTGCCAGCCAGGCAAGCACCACTCTGTTACCAGAGAGCTACAGCAGGTTCAAGGTACAAGGCTGCAGGCAAAGGCTGAGCAAATGATTTACCAGGGCAGAGCAACCACCAGCACAGCCACAGGACATCAGCAGTGGGTTGCAGCACATCCCCTGTGCTGAGGCAGATGATCATGTTTCTCTGGCAGATGGAACAGATGGTTCTTCTTGAACACTGCTGTAACCAGTGTCCATGGCACGAGCACCAGCACAACCCCACCACTCTCTCCAGCACAGCCCTCCACAGCCTCCCAGTGCGGAATCAGGAAACCTCACAGGCACAGCTGGGTGCTTCCAGAACCGAGGAGACTTCCTGAGAAGAAGCAAACCCAAGGTCTGTCCCACTTGCTCCAGAGGGACACCAACTTCAGCCATAGGGCAGGCATGTTTTTATGACTCACTAGGAATGACACCACTGCATCCAGACTGGGATGAGAACCATCAAAAAGGAGATAATTATCCTGATGGCCCCAGCAACTCCCCCTCTTTTGCAGCAACTGATTACAAGGCCCTCAAAGCCTTTTAAGCAATTCTTCCTCTTGTCCTTCAGGCTTTAGAGGATGCCCTTTGCACCCCTGCCAGAGCAGAGGCAGTGCCAGAACAAGGACCACAAAGGCCAAGGGCAGAGGCTCAAACAATGCAGGAAACCCCATCAGCAGCAGCTGCCAGAGGACATGCTGGCAACATGTGAAGCTCTGGACAACAAAGAGGTCTGGTGATCAGTTTAATTGAAGACAAGCAGAAAATGACAGTGTGCCTTTCAGAGGCTTTTACTGTCCTCTGGCAGCCAGCTTTTTGTCTCCTGCTGGCAGAGGACACAAAGTAACTCCCTGGAACTTTAATGTGTCCAGGCACCTCACAAGGAGCTCCACAGAGCCAGGACCCTGAGCTGCTGTGTCATTAACAGCCAGACCTCGGAACCAGCACCAGCTCTGCTTGGGGACAGGAGCTTCACCAGGAGAGGACAGGGGAGAAAGACTTGAGAGAAAAGGAAATCATCAAACACCACACACAACACACTTGAGCTGAACCCACACAGCCCAAGGAGCACAAGACAAAGGTCTTCATGGAATCAGAGAATTGCTTGGGTTGGAAAAGCCCTCTAAGATCATCGAGTCCAACCTTGACCTAACCACCAAGGCCATTAAACCATGTCCCCAAGTGCCACATCTACGTGTTCTCTGAACACCTCCAGGGATGGTGATGCCACCAGCTCCCTGGGCAGCCTGTTCCAAACCCTGATCACACTCAGAACAAACACTTCTTTCCCAATCTACAGCCTCCCCTGGCACCACTTCAAGCCATTTCCTCTCCTTCTATCACCTGACACTAGGGAGAAGAGACCAGCTTCCACCTCTTCTCCAGACTAAACACCCCCAATTTCCCCAGCTGCTCCTTACCAGACCTGTTCTCCAGACCCTTCACCAACTTTGTTGCCCTTCTCTGGACCTGCTCTAGGACCTCAGTGTCCTTCTTGGAGTGAGAAGCCCAAAACTGAACCCAGGACTCACCAGTGTTCAGTTGCACGACTGCTTCCCTACTCCTGCTGGCCACGCTATTGCTGATGCAGGCCAGGATGCTCTTGGTCTTCTTGGCCACCATCTCATACAGTTCAATTTGCTGGTGATTCATCTCCATCACTCCCCAAACTTTGAAGGCCCCTTACTCCCAGCAAGAGGACAAGTCATGAGCAGTCCCCAGTTAATACCAAGGAGGAACAAAGACCCTTCCCTCTCCCACAGCAAGAACACTGAACTCAGGACCAGGGCTTTACTCACCTTCCTGGGGCACTGACTGTCCTCTTGCACTGAAGCTGCAGAACAGACTTACAGACCTGATCTGAATCAAACCAGTGAAACTGGTGCAGCAAGGGGTTAGCACCAAGCCACGGCTACATCCAAGAGGCAACCTGTCATTAACAGTCAGCCAGAACTGCCTGCCCAGCACAGAGAACCACAGGCAGCTGGATGTATGAAAACTGACAACAGAATCTATTAAAGTCTGAGAGTGAGGGAAGGTTTCACTCATTTTCTACCCTCAAAATACCCAGTCACAGCATGTGCAATGTCACCAGACAGCAGCTCTTCCTGGAAAACGTCTAGCAATGTCCTGTAACTTTGGCTGGGTATTCAGCATGTTTGTACCTTTGAACAATGAGGTCAGATTTCGACTGGCCACGTTAGGAAGCCAAATGCAGCATCTGGCTGGCCTGGTGCTTTTTCAATTTGCTTTAAGCACCTTGTAAGTTACCTTCTCGTTGAAGCCTCAAACTGCCAACAGTAAAGACAAAAGAGCTTCAAGTTTTGCTCTGAATAAGATGCAATGTTCCCTTTGTGGTTGCCCTCCACAACCAGTCTGTTCCATTTGGATCCCACATTCAGCACAGCACTGCAGCAAACTCACTTGGGCAGGCACGTGCTGTGACATGAAGATACTGTTGGGTCATTTTAACCTGCAGTCCCAGAGTGTGGCCAAAAGGGAAAAAAACACACAAGATTTCCTCCAAATGAGATTTTCCTTTCCAAGTACAGACTGCAGCTTGGACACAGGGTTATCATTTTGATGGTCATCTGCAGCTCACAGCTGTTCCTCCATATAAAGTCACAGCCATGAGAACTGTCCCAAGGAGACAATTCTCTTCTCACACTGGGGTACTTCTGCTTGTGTCCCTTTGTAAGGACAGGGTTTGAAACTGAGACCACACCAGAGACAATGCAGGCACCCAGCTCAAACACCTGCTGCTTATGGTTATCCTCCCCTGCCTTCCCCCTTGCTGCTTTCCCTCTGTTCACACAGGGCTCTCTTCAAAACATCAGGTTTTTCTTAAGTGACACTTAACCCTTGGGGGTGGACACAACACATGCCACAGAGTATGCACAGAATTAGAACCTCCTCCAGAGCACAACCAAATGTCACCTTAGAATGTGATCCATCTGTCATCTGTAGGAGAAAACCTTCTTTTCTAGGTGTTTTCATTACAGTGAGGAGCTCAAGGAGACAATCTGTACAGCAAAGAGCAAAACACAATCCAGGACTTGCCCAAGAGAGCAATGGGAAAAGCAAAGCTCTAAGCTGAAGAACAGCAGTAAAGCTGCAAAGCTGTGTGGAACTGATTACAGGTTGGGCCAGCAGCACAAATGTGTGCCCTTTATCACCCCAGAGCTTATAGACTTGGCTGGATCCAAGCCACTTGCCTGGATCCAAGCCACTTGCCCTCACCACCTGCTGCAGATCCCTTGTATCAGCCCCCTGAGCAGCAGCCAGAGAGCTGTTTGAATCTCTCGTGTCACAGACATCCCCACCTCACCCACAGGGCTCCATGCTTGTGCCAGAAGCCAGGCGTTTTAACACACCAGGGGCCCTGGAGAAACTTCAGTCCATGAAAACCCTTTGGAGTAGGCTGTGGACATTTCATGTAGGTTTATTAAAGCACATTTTTTTAAATGGGGCCCTTCTTCCACAGGTCCTAAACTCTGTGCTGCCCACTGGGTCCTTCCTGCACAGCCTAGTGAGGTTTATGGCCTTCCTTCAGCTGCTGCTATCCTTGTCAGCTATCTCAATGAGAAATCTCTTTTCTCCCACCAGAAATTGATTTTTTTCTTTTCCTCCTTTCCACACATTCACAGACAGTTCCACCATCACATAGAGCCTCTCAGCTGCAGCCTCCACAAGCAGCATGTTGAATGGGTCCCAGTTCTGCCCAAGCACCGGGGAGGGCTGGCTCCAGTCAGACTGAGCTGCCCTCCCTGCAGGGCAGGCTGCCTGTTTGACTCTCAGCAGTTAGGTAAGATGGCTTTGCTTTCCAAAATAAGAAAAAGAGGGTGGAAATGAGATTGAAGTGAACACATGAAAACATTTTCCTTTCTGCAAGAAATGCCCTAATTTATGCATGCAGATGAGGCTTGTGGCCTGCTGAGGAAGAGAGACAAATTTGAACCTTCTCAAGGAAAAGTACTAAAAGCTCTGCGCCAAGCTCTGTGGAGGTGAGAGTTTATTTATTTCTATTTGATTGAAACACAGACCCACGCTTGCAAGTGCTGTGCAAGCGTCTCCCCAGGACTCCCACACAGCTGCCAACCACACGGGATAAACTAGCTCAGATCAAACAGAGGATTAGAGCAACAGGCTACCTCGGCAGAGCCCCAGGCTTTTGCAAATGGGATTAAATTCTTTCTCCAGTGTCCTTTGAGCAATTTCTTGAGCTGATGAAGACGAAGAGTAAGCCCCTTCCATCACAGGCACCAGGGCTGGAGAAATGCACCTGGCAGCACTGAACAGCCGCGGCGTGTCACGTACGAGCAGCGCTGCTTCTCCAGCCAGGTGTGGCTGCAGGACAGCGCAGACACAGCGTGGGGCTCAATACTGATGCTAGCTCCTGCCCAGGTTCCCGCTCTGGCACCGGGGTCGGCTTCCTCCGGCGGCAGCGCCCGGGCAGCGGGGACACCTGGGGAGCAGGCTCCCTTCCCTACAAAGCCACCCACCCCCGCAGTGCCGGAGCCCGCCGGAGGAGCGGCCTAGAGACAAAGCCCGGGGTTGCGGGCAGCCCCGCGAAGCCGCAGTCGCGAGGGAGGCCAGAAGCCCGTCTCCGTCCCGCGGCGCGGAGGGGCTAGCTGCGTCGCCCCGATCTGCCCGTCCGCCCCAGTCCAGCTCAGCCCAGCCCCCTCCCGTCGCCCTGAGAGGCCTCACCGCGGCCGGGCACGAGCGCAGGACCGCCCGACCCCCGCCCCGCTTCGCACTCACCCCACGCGCGCCGCCACCGCCGTCACTTCCGCCTCTATCCGCCACCGCCCCTTGGCGGAAGTGACGTCACAACGCATGACTCACTCCCCGGTGCCGCGCCTGCGCAATGCGGCGAGTGGGGAAGCGCCTTGCGGGTGGGAGGGATTCGGGCACGGCGGCAGCGGCGGCAATGCGGGCCGAGCACCCGCAAGAACAAGGCCGGGCAGCAGTGGGGAGCCACAAACACAGATCTTTAATGCGATCAGACCGCGAGAGAACAGCACAGTCACGTACAGGCTACCCGAGAGCGCGCCCGTCATCCCCCGGGCCGCCCCGCCGCCCCCGCGCTCCACTCACCCGACACGGAGGTTACAAAAACAATACGTGAAACCGCGGAATTAGTTGTAAAAACGGACAGGGAAAGGGGTGGCATGCACTAAGGACTAACACCGAGGGAGCGCCGAGACGGCCGCAGTGGAACCAAAATCATTAAGCAGCTTATGGGAGCCTGAAAGGGGAGAACCACCCGCGGGGCCCCCTCCACACCGGACACGGCACTCGTCCTGCTTCCACTGCGTGGAAATGGCAAGAGCGAGCTGTCTAATTTAAAATGCCTGCCTCACCGAGCTGAGAAGCAGTGGCCAGGCCTGTGCCCAGCTCGGAGGGTGGCAAGCATTTTATTCACACAATTCTCACAAAATACCAATCCTTGGGGTCTTGCCTTTAGCTGGCCCAGCACAGCAGCCTTCCTCCCCTGGTCTGAAATAAACCTAGTTACAAATAAGCTAGTTACAATATGCAAATTCCTGCCACACGCCTTAGGACAGAGCAGGTGTCTCAGTACCACACAAAAACTGGACTCCTTTCCTTGTCCTGCCCCTGCCTTTTGTTCCATCCTGAGCCACCTTAGCCATGTTCTGCCTCACTGGCCTGGAAAAACACCCATAAAAGTTTTGGTTTTTTCCCCACCCCCCTTCTTTTCTTTGTGAGTCAGAAAGCTCCACAGAGGAAGCTCTGACCCAGGAGTGCACAGTAAATAGGCAGACTAGCTGTGGCTGTAACTCCTCTACAGAAAAAATCAGTCCAGATTTTCCACTGTCTTGTGGGCTTTGATCAGTAAAAGTACTAAAACCAGATTTAAGCCCGCCTTAGGAATGTGCTCCAGCCGATTTGGCCATCCTCACAAAGAACAGCTTTCAAAATCGGAGCCAATTTTTGTCTGTCTTGAGTTAAGTGGGACAGAGAGGCACCCCCCAAATGCTGGAGACATAAAAATGAGGTGGCTAAGCGCTAAAAAGGAAGAAAGGAAAAAAAAACAACCACTAACATAAAAACCCAACCAAAACACTTCTGAATTTCTTTTAACATATATAAACAGAAGGAGAAATTAACTGAGAACGAGCACTACTGGCTTGCTCACAGAGGGTCAGGTAGATCTTTTGGAAAGGGCTGAAGCATTACAAGCCTGAGGGCAGCTCCGAGCACGCTGGGCCAGGACAAACACAGTGCACCAGCCGCTGGCCTGCTCTGGGAAACAATCCGTCCGGATTTATTTACTCCCTACTGAAACAACCCCCTGTTAAACAGTACGTAACTCTGTGTCTCTACAAACTCACAGCTATCTGCCAAACAATAAAAACCCCAAACTACAAAAGATGAGTCGTATTCAGTAAATATAAATGGGGAATTTAGGCTTTGTGTAGAATGTTTATCGGACTATTTACAGTGCAACACAGATCGGTTTGAGTTCAGATCTCGCCAGCTTCTCTCTCTTCTGATCTCTTGGAACGAGATTTGCCATTTGTGCTCTCGTGGCGCCTCTCAGAAGAGCTCTTCTCTTTTCTTTCTCTGTCTCGTGACTTTTCTCTTGAAGATCGATCTCTAGAAGATCTGCAGCACAAAGCAAACCAGCACTGTAAGCTTCACAACTGAAAGAGCTTTCCAATATGCACAAAACTACATCGTCTGTCCCTAAGCAGGGCTGTGGCTTAACACAGGTTTCTTACAGACATGTGCCTAGGTACTGTGATGCTGGGAGTGGTGTCCCCCAAGAGAGCAACTCAAAGCTGAGAGAGGGCTTAACCTAGGAGAATACAAGTTTGGGAGTGCCAAGTGCACCCCACAGTCTTTGTTACTCCCTCCTCAGAGTGATCCTTCCAAGCTGTTCCCACATGGACTCTCCAAGCTCTTTCCTGGCCCCTTATTGCTTTACTAGGCCTTATTAACATGCCTGCCATTTCTTCCTTCTCTATCACTCAGCTCTGTTTCTTCTAGAGCCGTTTTTCACTGTGCTCTAAGCTAGCTGCTTTCTGCTCAGCTGCTCCTAGCACCAGATGCCTTTCCTGGACTCAAATGCTTTCTCAACCCTGGGATTATTATCTGTGTCCTGACAAGGGTGGTCCTTGGCAGCATCCTGGGTCCAAAGCCAAGATGATGGAATTTGTATTTCCAGCCCACAAGAGGGGCAAACCTTTTTTGCTGCCTGCCAAAAAGACAGCTACAGATTTCCAGCAGTGCTTCAATGTATCAGCCCACAGAGTTAAGCAGAGGGCTTCATGCTGGGTCCCACTGAAACAGATTTCCTGTGGTTCACACCAGCTTATTGACTAGCAAACTTTAAATGGTGCTGATCCTGAACAGGCTCTAGTACCTGTACCCCTTCAGAGCTAGGCAGAGGCTTGCTCTGTGCATTTTACTCTAGAACTCAGTCTGTGGTTGTTCCTTTAAAAGAGGAGGAGCTGGCAGGTACCTCAGAGGTTCCAGCTCTCATTCATGCTGATTTTAAGGCTTGGAAATACTACACAATTGATACATGAAAACCTCACAGCCCTCTGTAGCACACCAGCCATTTCATTGCCATTGTGTCATTTAACTAGAGCACAACGTAAGTCTGTCTGATACTAACTCTTCTGTTCCCACAACACCTGCTGCCTGCAGTCCTCCTTCCCTGAGATTTCCTGAGACCTCCAGATCCTGCGCTGTTTCCTCCATCAAGTGAAACCTCAGACCTGCAGATCCTGAATGCAGGCTTCCTTACTCTCAAGGGGACACCAGAAGCTACACTTTCAGGGAACAGGTTTTTTTCTGTTCATTCTCTTGGTTTTGTTTTCTTAACCTGACCCTGGGCTTTCCCCAGCCTCAGTCATTCTGTGAAGTATGGCACCTAAGCAATGCCCCTACCACCTCAATGGGCTGATTTGAAGGTGTTCAAGGTTTTTGAAATCATCCCTTACCTGCTCTTTAGTAATAGTTAATACAGGGTCTTCCTCACTTCCTAATTGTCCAAACTTCTTTTCTTTAATTTTCATGTTCAAGACAGATTTAAAAAAGGACTTTAGTATCTCAGCCATTGGAGAATCAACAGTATTTACACCCCCCCTCAATTATCAACACTTATTTTTTCAGACCATTATTTCCCTCCCCTTCATCATCAATCCTTAAAACCTCAGCTAAAGTGACATAAGACATACAACAGTAGGACTGTAATGGAGTGGTGGTGCCTAATCAGGTCACACAGTGCTAAATCACTCCCTTGTTAATTAGGAGCCTTTAAAAGAAAGCAAGATCTGTCTTCAGCAAGCACCTGGTGACAGACTTACTCCAGGGCTTAGAAAGGCTATAAAGAAACATAATTCCTCTCAGTTTTTCTAATACTCCTATACCTAGTCTTGCCTCAGACCTCCTCCAACACAACAAGTGTTTTGTGGAATTTCAGAAAAGCCTTAACGCTCTTCTTCAGACTATGGTGCTGCTCCTCAGTGGCAGGAGAACAGTACACTCCTCCTAGCTGCTTCTTTCACTCCCTTCACTGCAGATTCCTAAGGTATTCTCTCTCTCCAGCAGCCTCCTAAAGGCAGGAGGCAGGATCTCCCTTAGAGATCCCAAATCATACACATCTTTCCCCATGCTAGCACAGAGAAAGGTAACCACCGAAATAGGACATCAAAGCTGCCTCTGAGTGACTTGGCTTTTACAGGCCTAGGGAGGCAGTTAGCTCAAGCAGGCCTTTGTGCTCTTCTCATACAAGAAAACCAGCAACTCCTCAAGGCTCAGCACTTCAAATCAGAGAGCCAGTTCTATTTCCTAGATCAGCTGTACAGTAACTGCCCTACTGCTCTGTGAATGGCTGCTGGGAAATCCTGCTGCAGCCCAGGAGCCAGTAGAGGAAATTGCAGCTCCTGACTGAGAACCCTGTTGCACTCCTGCTTGCTCTGAGGGACTGGGGACACTCACTGGGAAGCCCTTTCCAAAGCACTCGTGTCAGGAATACCTACTTGTGTTTTGAACTCCTGTCTCTGGACCCCCGTCGGTGACCTCTGCTGTGGCTGCGGGAACGGCTCCGGTGGCGTCTGTGTCGGTCTCGGGACCGGGAGCGAGACTTCCGCCGTTCACGGGAAGCTGACCTCGAGCGCCTTCGCCTCCTGTCCCGAGACCGTGACCTGAGGAGGACACCCATCATCTCAGACCCAGCCCAGCAGTGCATCAGATCTGGATATTCAACCTACCTCCCAGGCATCCCCAAGGGACAGATACCCAGAGCACCAGCAGTCACCCCCCAGCCACATCCCCACCACACAGAGGGCAGATCACCCTCGGGGTCTGCACCTGCCTCCTCTCAGTGTTTGAAAGACACGGAAGAAATCAAGTCACAAAGGACAGAAGGAAACTCCATTTTAGTCTCTGGGAATTGAAGGTACTCATACTGGGTACCTGACTATGGCTACTGCCTTCATGCTAGCTCTTGCCTTCCTGTTGAAGTCTCTGATTTTAATAGGTTCCAAAACATTTCTAGTATTTTCAGAAACTGGAAGGTTTCTTTGTAATGAAAGGAAAACAAAGGCAGAAAGTCTTTAAGGCTCTCACACAAATCCATTACTGAGACTGGAAATGTACCTTTCTGTTTCAGATCTACCAAGAAAATGCCACAGGCTAAGCTCCCTTTACTGGAAGCCCCCACCAGTACTGGAGAAGAGAAGGCTCCGAGGTGACCTCATTGTGGCCTTCCAGTATCTTAAGGGGGCCTACAAGAAGGCTGGGGAGGGACTTCTTAGGATATCAGGTAGTGATAGGACTAGGGGGAATGGAATGAAGCTGGAAGTGGGGAGATTCAGGCTGGATGTGAGGAGGAAGTTCTTCACCATGAGAGTGGTGAAGCCCTGGAATGGGTTGGCCAGGGAGGTGGTTGGGGCGCCGTCCCTGAAGGTGTTTAAGACCAGGCTGGATGAGGCTCTGGCCAGCCTGATCTAGTGTGGGTGTCCCTGCCCATGGCAGGTGGGTTGGAACTAGATGATACTTGTGGTCCCTTCCAACCCTGACTGATACTATGATACTGTAAGCACCTGCCCATGACTACAGCAGCACTTGCCAGCCATGCCTCACGCACAGCCAGGCCTGCAGAAGTGGAAGAGAGATCAAAGGAAGGGACACGTGGAAGTGCCACCCCTCGTATGGCAGAATGCCAAAAGACTCTCCCTTGTCAGTGCAACATGTCAGAAGCAAGTTGGTTTCAATCTGCTTTAAAAGCCAACCAAAGGATGCCAGTGTATATGGAAAGTGGTAGAGAGGAGGATCTCCACAACCACCTTAAAACCAAGCTCTTCACAGAGGCGAGGGGGGAGCTTTAATCTTGAATCTGTTTTTGCATAGACAGATAGGTAACAGACACATTTCAGAGTCTGTTACACATTTAATGAAAAAGGCATCAAGTACATTCTTGGACTCACACTCTGGAGCACCCTCTGCCCTGACCAGGTAAGCCAATATCTGCTTTACAGTCCCACAGGGCACATGAAACACCACTGAGGTGCCCAAGTGGTTGCTCTCATCTCTTTCAGGGCGCAAAAACACTGGGGCACTGAGTGAGCTCCATTTGTGAGACCCAAGAAAAACTTCAGTAGCTAGACAGAAACACAAGCAGGCACTTGAGAGAGCTCTAGGAGAAGTGCACACTCACCGTCGACGATCTCTATTTCTTGATCCAGACCTAGAAAGAAAAGTCAAGCATGAGAAGGCACGAGCAAGGTTTTCAACAGGACAACCCACCACCCTGGCAGCTCTGTGCAGGGAGACAATACCCCAAGCAATATGTCAGTTGTAAAAAAGCTACCAACACCCCACTGAAGCATTTCATTATCTCCAGTTTAGGGGGCAGAGGGGATAGGAATTCCTCAAAATCTGAAGAGCTTTGTAAAAGCACAGATTCCCACGTGCAGAGCTTCTGTCAGAACAGAAAAGGTCCACAAAGCAATTTAGCCTCTGTCATTAAAACACCACAACAAATCTTCCTGATGCTGACGTTTGCTGTGCACACAACACCTACTCCTCACCCTCTGCAGGCTAACACCAACTAGGCAGACAGACACAGGATGAGTTTCCTGATTTTGGTTTTTGAAGTAGCTGCACACTAAAAAGGTTTGAATAAAGAGAAATCAGCATTTTGTCATAGAATTACTATGGCTGGAAAAGCCCTTTAAGATCGTGGAGGCTGAGGCCAATCCTCCTCTAACACGGCCGAGGCTGGTGCAAAACCATGGCCCTCAGCACCACATCTCCACCTCTCTGAAACACCTCCAGGGATGGGAATTTAACCACCTCCTTGGGCAGCCTGTTCCAGTCTTTGAGAATCCTCTCAGTGAAGTTTCTTCTAATGTCTAGCCTAAACCTCCCTGGTGCAACTCATGAATCATATGACTCTGAGGCCATTTCCTCTTGCCCTCACTCATATTTATTCAATGAATATTAGAAGGCAATTTGCATCAATTATTTTCTTCCCTGTTTGGGAAAGATGAGCTAGGAAAAACAGAGGGGACACAGATGCAAGAGAAGACCAATTACTGAGAAGTAACAGAGAGATACAATGAAAATCCTTCACCACAGGCTTGGAAAGCCACTTAGAATTATCCAGGCCTCACTGTTCTTTCTTGCACAGCTCCAGAGCTCACTCTCAGCTCGGCACTGTGAGCATTAGCATTTGACAGGCTTCACGCAACAATGTCACAAGTCTTTCAACTTCTGAAGCTCTATTACTCAGCACCACTTCAAATACTACTCCATGTGTAAGATACTCCCTCCCTCTTTCTCTACTGCCACATTTCAGATCCAGCTTACACCACAACATCACACACTGTCAGAACAATCTCTTTTGGCTTTGAGAAGTGGTTGTAGCAACGTAGATACCCACTCTGCCTGCTCCCACCCCCTCTGCACACAGACTCTCAGGGGGTCCCATTTACACAGCCACAAAGCCGCTCCAGCATTAGAACAGACAGCTTTAAATGGCAATAGTGAAGCATCTCTTTTAATAAGTAATTTAAACCCATACCTGGGTAAGCCAGGCTTAGAAGAATCGATGTGATTCCATCATGAAATGAGATTCCTCAATCACAGCAGGAATTTAAAAAAACCCACCATTCAGAAAGGAATTCAGGTGGGAGGGCTGCAAACAAGGTGAAGCTGAACCTGGAGTCAGGCTACCAAACCATGAGCTGAAGCAACACACAGGACCACCAAATGAAAAGCTGATCAACCAGGAGAGGGAAGCAGTAGCCACACACCTCCTTTTCATGGAACAGGACTTGACAGAGCAGCAGCACCTCCTGGAGATACCTGGCAGGCAACTCAGTTCTTCTGGTGGTTGCTGTAATTACTCCAAGTTCTTAATGTTCTTTTCCTCCTGATCACTTTATTTGCCATCACCAGGGCACACAAAGCCCTTCCACAGCCCCTGAAAAGCCTGGCTGCTCTTCCACACTACAAGCTGAGCAGCACTATGCACAGCAAACTCTTGATACCCCCCAGACCTCAAGAAGCACTCAATGAAACAGCACTTTCCTTACTGGCCTGCCATCAGTCTACAGCAGGAGACAGTAGATGACTGATGTCCAGAGAAGTTTTCCTTCTTTTTTTGTCCCTGCATCATACTCTAATGGTGTGTCCTGACAGCAAATATCAAGGTCTGCACTTCCAAGCACGTCACCACAGAATTTGTCTTAAGGGATCACTGGGTAACCAGCAGCCCCCAGCAAACACACACAGGATTTGTTTGTTTACCACTAGGGTAAACAACCCAGTTCACTCTTCCTGGGTGGAAATCACAGTTCAGCTGACAAATTAATAGATCTATGAAAGTTTGAATCACAGAAATGTTTTAGTTGAAGACCTCCAAGATTGAGTCCAACGACTGACCTAAGACCACCATGGCCACTAAAACAGGTCCCCGAGTGAGGTAACTGGGGAGATGCAGTGACAATGAGAACAGCATTCCTGCTTGGCCACTTCCCCTGTCTGACGGCTGCAAATAACCACCCTCTCTGCAGCAGGCTGTTTGACTGAGCTCTTGACACACAAAATCCCTGTTCAAGGAAAGAAGAAATTGTTTTTCCAGTTCAACAGGCCAAAGGAAGAGGAGCTCGTCCTGGGAACACCAGTGTTCCAGCCACTCCCAGTCTTCATGGATAGAAGCTGGTGACACACATGCCCACAATCATCAGAAGCAGCCACTCCTTGAGACCTCTCAGATCCCCTAGGAAGCATTTTCCAAAACTGTGCCCAAAGCACCTGTTATTGTAGGAGTGTTTCAGAGCAAGACAGGCAGCCTGGCACATGGCTTACAGACACCAGCTCCACTCTGCTGCCACCTCCTAGCCTAGGAGGGCGAACGGCTGTGAGGGGAATTTTGGCAAGACTAGAGTCTTCTGAGCAGACCCAGCCCACACTCATCTGGAACCTTCCCACAGAGGTGCACTAGGTAAGAGTGTTTTATGCAGATGCAGATTCCCAAAGACACAAACTAGAGCAATGTAAGCTTGAAGAGACTACAGTTACACATGGGAGGTTAAACCACTACCTGTGCAGTCACTCTAAGGTGAGGTGTTGTGTGCTTGTTCATCGTGAACTGAATGCCAGGGTGCTCATGCAGTACTTGCAGCATGTCCAGCAGCTGCTCCAGCAGCAGATGCTGCCTTCCTGCAGTGCTCAGACACAAGGATCAGAGTATTTCAAAACCCACTTTGCAAACCAGTTACTAGCTTCCACTTACCGTCTGCCCATTCTCTCCTCTCGCTCTCTCTCCTCCCTCCGTCTCAAACGATCCTGGTTTCTCTTCTCTTGCTTTTCTGCCACTGTTTTCTAGAAAAGAGTTCACATTTCATTTCAGCCAGAGATCTGCAGAGGGACTATTCAGGGAGCAGGACAAAGGCAGCAAGACAAAGACGTTTTTCACTGCATTCTGCTCGTCAAGGCCTCCATCGAGGTTCTGCCTTTCCTCACAAGCACCAACAGACATCAGTGCACTCCCTCCCCGCTCTGCTCCGAGTGCCTATGCTCCAAGATACAAGCCCATATGCTTTGAGGTAAGGACTGTGTCACCATGAGTGTATACAATGAACAGTGCTCTGGCCTCATGCCAATGATCCACCAAGGCACTGACCTCATGTGCTGCCTAATGAAGGCGGCACAGGAATCACAACTCTTCCTCCAGCATGCTAGAGGTCCCTGTTTCCAAGCCAGGCCAGTACCACAATTCCATTACAAAACATTCTAGAACACTTCTGATGGCTTCAGCTACTGAAAATCTCCATTGACAGTACTGTGTGAAACTTCAGTGCAAGCATTTCATGAAGAGCTCTCAAAGCAAAACAACCACCAAACCCCTACCACCCAGGGAGACAAATTTCAGTCCTATCAATGAGAAAAATACAGGTGAGTGTACCAATGTTCTGAGGAGAAAAAAAAAGTCACAGCAGGGGGCTGGGTTTGGCTCAATCTAAGGTACTCAGTTACCCAGAATTTTCAGAATAGCTGAGGCCATGCAAAGCTCCCTTTGAAGTTTCAGACATCCTGCAGTCAGAAATTTCTGGGCTTTTACAAGCACTCTGCAAAGAATCCTGTATCAATCTAATAAAATAAAAAAAAGCTGAACATCTACAGAGCTACAAGAGAAGGTTTAACAGGCAGGATTACCCTCAGCTGATCCAGTTTCTCACGAATCTGAATGAAACCCAAGTGTAATTTGCCTCCAAAGTGGTCAGCAAGACGCCGGTCGTTGTCATGGAGACCCAGATATGCTGAACAGACTTCACACACACGCAGCTTCTGCTGCTGGAAACTGGAGGCAGGCATTGAATTCCTGTATTCTTCCTGAAGGGATGCAAAAAAACCATACAAATGTTAAGGAACCCTTACACAGTCACACCCCTGCAGAGAAAACTCTGCAAAGAAATGCTCTGCTGCTTTCAAGAATCGGACTCCATCTAAACAAGGTGCTGTACAAAACACTGTGAGCACAGATGACCTGACAGTCTAGAGCCCTTGCAAGCAGCTAGTGACCAAACAGTTCAGAGGATGAATTCGCCCTGCCCCAGGCAGCTCTCTTCACCAGATAAAAGTTTCTGAAAAGCTTTTCCTAACCTATGCCACTGCACTGCCAACTGCTTGCTGCCACGTGGCTGGAACTGAAAGGAGATGCCAAAACATCAGAAACAGGGCAGGAATCCCCCCAGCTGTTTGCTACAGCCTCAGCCCAGCTCAGCCCACTATTACAACTTATAAGACAACCAACACCATACCTCTGCCTCTTTCTTTTTTGCTCTGACTTTTTCCACTTCCATCAGGATCTTTTGAGACTCGTCAACATTTCCTTCAGCTCCCAGCTGCTCAGCTTTAGCTAGGAGTTTTCCAATGTCTTCATTCAGCTCATGTACCTTCTCTGCCTGTAGAAAACAGTGCAGTTTTTAAGAGAAAAAACTGGCTAAAGATGCAGGCTGACTGCTTCTTTCCTCTGAAAATATCACTTAAAGCAGTTGTTGAAGATCATCTTAAAAGGTTTTTCAAACAAACTTCTATGATTCTAAGTACCTGCAAGGCAGTCACAGACACAACGCAGAGAAACCAAACATAGGACATCCACTGCAAACAGTGGACCATTTCTGGCTCACAGGACATGAGAGTCCACAAAATCAGCTTCAGAAATGCTTTGTGTTGTCCCAAAGAAGCAAGTTCCCAAAGAGGAAGTGAGAAGACACCAGCCATGGGATGGATTTCCTATTCTAAGCCATCTGTTACTATGGAATAGTGTGAGGGGAAAGCAGTGTGTTTCACTGCCATACTAAAGCAACTTCACTTAAACCAGTAAGTCTGTCCCAAGAAGGATCAGAGCAACATTCAAGGAGGAGGATGCTGGAGTCCACATAGCCCTTGTAGGGTTTGTCTTCCCAGTATCAGTGGTGTCAGAGGCAAGAGAGCAACAGTGCTCTTGGAGAACCAGGACAGTACCTTTGCAGACACTTCTGCACTGATCTCCTCCTGTGTCTCAGCCAGGCGTTTCTTGGCCAGTTCTGTTCTCCTGTCACACTCTGCAATGAAGGATTCCAGGTGATCCATCGCCTGCATATTCAGACAGGGAATTGTGAGTCTGACAGCAAACGGCTCGTTGGTGCAATCCCTAACATGCAAACAACCTCAAGGAAAAATATGAGACTTTGCAGGAAGTGTAAAATTTGTCCCCAGCCTTAAGCCTGTCACTTGTCTGCAACCTGATACAGTTCCTTTACTCTGACACACAACAGGATGCTCACTGCTTTGCACTGGAAATTTCAATACATTGAGCAACAGGTAGCAAAGCACCAGAGTGCTTTGCTACCCCACGAAAAGGGAAGACAGAATTGTTCTTCCACTTGATTTGTTCCATTATAGAAAGCTTAATCTGGCAAAAGTGAAACAGAGCAGGCAGCTTTTAATGTCAGATCTCCTTCTGGGACAGGCAACCAGGTTACAATGACCTGGTACAGAGCAGAGGTGTGGGATGCAAGGAATGCTGGAGGAGCCTCCCAGCTAGCTGGACAGGTGGGGTTACAAGAGCTATAATTACTTTGGCAATTTGAAGTCAGCCATCAAGCCAGCAATCAGGAAGGGGCTGCATGCTCTTGTCAGGTAACACATCTGGCTGAAATGCCCGCTGAGCTCTATTGCTCAGGTAAGCAACTTCAGGAGGCAGTTTCCACATTAGTAAGCAGGTGTCCATACTCACATCCAGCTCAAAGAAGAGGTCTCGCTCCTTACTCGCAATCTCATAATCTGCTCGCAGGGCCAAGTCGTGGATCTTGGTACACTCCCCCAGGTCCATTCGCTGGGGAACACAAAAGGCAACATCAATGTAAGACATCAATGTAAGCTGTGGCAAAAAACAGCAGACACTTGGCTCCTACCAACTTTGTCACATCAAAATACAGCCTCTTGAGGAAGAGGAGCTTCCTCTTCACCTGTAAGGGACAGAACTAGCCAGAGAAACAATGTACTCGCTAGAACCACTCTTTTAGGTGTTCCTGGAACAACATTAAAACACCTCAAATGCTTTCAGTACAGTAATAATCCTGCTCTAGGTCACAGCACAGCCCTTGAAATGGCTGGGAGGGAGTCAGTAAGGCACAGGACGCTGCAGCAGCAAGTGCCGCAATGGACACTAACTCAAATGCCTCCTACTGCAGAGCTCCAGCACAGCAGAACACCCAGCTCTGCACTCTAGTTGAAGCTTTCCTGGAAAGCACCTCTGTGTCAGGACAAGCCCTAGTAAGACTCTGAAAGACAGCAAACCATGGAACACAGAATGCTTCCTGGCAAGAGCAAGTGGACTTAGACAAGAAGGGCTATGGCTGGTAGCAAAGCACAACCCCAGGCTCAGCAAGAACAGACTCCTAATTCTACAGCTATCTCCTTCCCACATCCAGCTGCAGCCTGAAATTACAGAACCTGCCCTGAGCTCATTCCTACACACAAGCCCATCTAATGAGAGGCTTCTTGAGAGCATCTCCCTGCCCAGAAAGCTCTGCCTTCCATGCTGCCCTTCACTCCCATTGCACTCCATGCTATTTAGAACTTATTTTTCCTCAACCTAGTATTTAACAGCCACATGAAGTTAATTATGCTCTCAAAACATGGACATTGCATCTCAGCTATCAATATAGAAGAGAACATTTCTCTTGTTCTTAAAATAGGGGAAGAATGTGACATTTTGAAAGCCAAAAATAAAGGCCTAAGTGTGAGCCATAGTATGAATGGCAGGGTACACGTCATCAAATGAAGGAACACCCCAGCCAGTCATCCTCTTCTCTCCCGGTCACCACCAGTCCAAATGAGCCCAAACCTGAACACAGGATCACACAGGACATTAAGGGTTGGAAGGGACCTCTGGAAATTAAGTCCAAACCCCCTGCCACAGCAGGACCATAAAATCTAGCACAGGTCACCCAGGAATGCATCCAGATGGGTCTTGAAAGTCTCCAGAGAAGGATACTCCACAACCTCTCTGGGCAGTCTGTTCCAGGGCTCTGTGACCTTCACAGTGAAGAAGTTCCTCCTCATGTTGAGGTGGAGCCTACTGTGTTGTAGTTTATATCCATTGCCCCTTGTCCTATCACATAGTGCAAAATGCACAACAGGTGCCTAATGAAGTGCAGGAAAAAGCTAAATACAGCTAATGGGGATCAAGGGATCAACACAGAATCCTTGTGGGACATCACAGACTAGAGCTAGGGGTGCTGGGGGCACCTAAGTGAAGCAATGTACTCAGACAGCAGCAATGAAGTCCTGAGAATGAAGCAAAGCAACTAAAGTGAGCTCCTCCTGGTAATGCTCCAGGGTTCAACAATTACCTGTGTTCTTAGCTTAAGCAAAGGAAACAACTCCAGATGACTTGTCACTATTTAATCTTCCTCATTTTGCTCAGATTTACTAGAAACAGGAGGCCACAGAAGGCTACAGAAGCAGACACTGCTGAGATCTCTAATGGTAGGAATTTAATGCCTACAAAAAAGAGTTCAGTACTTTGAGAGCTTTATCAAGTTCACCTCCAGGCAAGACTCTCCAAGAATGCTAGCAAGCTACTCTTGTTTTACCACAGAAACAACTTTCCATGATGTAATTTACATTTTCTACTCTTATGGTTATTCCACTGAGAATCCTTTCCAGTAGGGGGAGGAAACAGCCACATTAGATGCGATGGGCATGGATCAAAAATATTCTTATCTGAACTCTTCTTGCAAACTGAGCCACAGCCTCAGAATCACAGAATGCTTTAGGTTTCAAGGAACCTTCAAAGGTCATCTAGTCCAATCCTCTTGCAGTCAGCAAGGACATCTGCAATTCAAGCAGGCTGCTCAGAGCCCCAGACAACCTGACCTGTAATGGTTCCAGGGATGGGGCATCTACCACCTCTCTGGGCAACCTGGGCCAGGCCCTCACCACCCTCACTGGAAAAAATTCCTCCCTGTGTCTAGTCTAAATCTCCCTCTTCTAGTTCAAACCATCACATCTTGTCCTATCACAAAAGGCCCAGCTCAAAAGTCTGTTCCCAGCCTTCTGATCAGCACTTTTCAGCACTGAAAGGCCACCAAGTCTCCTGAAGCCTCATCTTCTCCAGGATGAACAATCCCAACTCTCTCAGCCTGGCCTTACAGCAGAGAGCTTCCAGCCTTCCATCACTGCTGTGGCCTCCTCTAGCCCTGCTCCAAGAGGTCCCTGTCAGTCCTGTACTGAGGACTCCAGAGATGGCCCCAGCACTACAAGTGGGGTCCCCACGGAGCAGAGAGGCAATGAAGAGCCAACAGCATCCTCTAATGTTCCTCTCCCTGGTTGTGAAAAGATAACAAATCTCTCACCCTCTTCCTCTGGGGGGGTGCAATGGAGTTTCATCATCATACAAACTTCACATCTAGCTCCACAGCCTTGGAGGTCATCTAGGGTGCATGCAGACTTCCCCAGGTAGTGCTCATTTCGGACAAGATGTGCAGCCCTTCTGACTCAAGAATCCTCTTGTCCCAAGGAAGCCCAGTGAATACTCACCCCTTCCAGATGATTGTGACTTGCTCCAGCCTACACCCATGGCTGGTTTGTAATACAGGAACTGGCAGAGCCTAAGTAAAGGCTTAACTCCCCCTACACTAAAGATTTCATACATTTAGATGCCAGTGATAATTAGTCTGCTCACATTTGCTGAGCAATCCACATCCTGAGATTTCTCTTATGATCTCCACTAAACTGCTGCTCCAGCACAGTCCATTTCCATGAGGAAGGCTAACTGCAATCAGAGCTGCAGAGTTTTGCCCAAGTGAAAAAGGAAAACACAGACCTCCATGAAACAATTCTGCAGCCTGCAGACTTCAGCTCACTCCCAACTCCCAGTAAGGGACACAATAAATCCCCTGAATTCCACCTGTGCAGCTATCAGACTCATCTGTCTGCTTATTAGTGTAGCTATAATTTGGGAGGGTTACCATCAGCTGAAGCCACCTCTGATGGTGCTGCAGTACTTCCACTGACAGAATTATGCTATTAGCTACAGAGCTAATTCAGTGCAGGCCACTAACAATCTACCTGACAGCTCCCCTGACAACAGCACATGTGCATGCTGAACTTGCTTGTGTTCTCCCTGAATGCTCCTCCTTTCCCCTGGAGACCAACAAGACAACCATTGGAGCTTGTTTAGTGACAAGTTCAGAAAAGTTTCTGGGGCCAAAAAGCAACAATCACAAGAACAGGGCACATTAAAGTTATAGTTCTCATGACCAGGAACACTGGTGTGCCTCCACAAAGCAAACATTAAGTCTCCTGCAGCTCCCAGGAGCATTCCAGAGCTTTCCTTACAGCCTGGACTCCTTCCCTTATTCTGCACCCAAAGGTCAGCAAATGGAACTCCATCGTATCTCACTAAGCAAAGCTACCCAAGGGATCCAGCTACCTGCTTGGCCCAAATCAGCCTCCCACTACAGAATAGCTACACACATGAGGGATGCAGCAGGAACAGTGCCTTCAGGGGCAGGAGGTGCCAGAAGGCTGGGAGCATCTGGTGGAAGTTTCCAAAAAGACCCAAGGTCCTGATTTCTGCAGTAATACACATCCAGGAATGGATGCTATCCCATCCAGCTGAGGCCAATTCACCCATACAGCTCTCTGGTTGGAGCACAGTGAGACGGCTGTGAACCTGACAGGGCTCACGAGGGAAGCCTGCACGTTCCAGTCCACACCCATTCTGTGCCGGTACTGCTGACAGCTGAACTGCTGTCCCTATTCTGGACATCACGTGTCCTTTCAACACAGCTCTGTGCCACCAACACTTCTCTTGCCCCTAAAAGCCTGCTGATGGCAGTGTAGAAAGCTCCACAGCCACTTAAAGGCCACCACAAGATCATCTGAGCGATCCACAACAGCACTTGTGTAGAAGCTGTTTTCCTTCCTGCTCCCATGTGAGATTTCTGAGCACAAATTCCACAGCAAGGAAGAGACAACTCACTGCAGACAATTACGCCAGAAGCACGAGAAATGGATTTCTCACTGTGCATCTCTGCCCTAGGAGACTCATAGCCCATCTGACCTTGGACCTCCATGCTTCAGCACTAGCTTCACATCACTTAGTTGAATCCCCTCGCCTCACCATTTACTTTCTTCCTGGGAACATGCCAGCTGAGCCAGGAGGCAGCCTGCATCGTCACACCATTTGGGCCCAAAAAAAGCTGGCTAGAATCTCATGCCAAAAAATATACCCTACCCAGAGCAACCTGCACGAGAGATGGAGGTGGGTGGAAGGTGATTTAAGCAGCTTTAAAACTCTGAAAGGGAAATGAGACGAAGGCTGATAGAATGATGGCTGGAAAACACATCTGAGCTTCAAATTAATGAAAAATAAATAGCTGTGGAGGTATTCAACTCTTCCAGTTTTACTCTGCAAGAGCAGCCATTCAGAAGCTTAATTCTGAGCACTCAGAGCTGAGGTAAGATTTTGCTAAAACTCCTTCTACAAGGGCTGACACAGAGTCCTGCTATCACAGTGACACAAACAGGAGTGTCAGCCCTGCCTGTTGTGGCAACCCAGTGTCAAAGCCAGCTCCTGAAATACCAGCAGGAAGGGCTATAAATAATAACAGTATCTTCCAACAATCATGTTAAGTGGATGGACAACATGAATCACCACAGCATTTAGTGTCAAACTGCAAGGGTACAGATGGATTTCAAACATCCACCCGGCAGCTGTGTCATGCAGCAACCATCACAGAAGAGCTGCAGTGTTTTCCTTTGAAAGCTGGCCTACAGCTTTCATCCAGGTGTCTGAGCTGAACACTTCACAAGATCTGTCAAAAGCCCACGCGACCTTTTGCCCATGGGAGCCAAACCTTTGAGAATTAGCCAGCTCTGTCCTCAGAGGGCAACAGGAAGGAGCCTGCTTGGGCAGTGACACACTGTTCAGACAGATCAACTTGACAAAGTCAGCCTGAGCTGTAAACTGCCATTACCGCATCAGCTGCCATGAAAAAGCTGACACTCCATCAGGGTAACAGCTCATGGTTGGAGAGAGATGACTGAAAAGTTCCCAGGTTTAAGGATGGTGGCAGCTGATAAGAAAAAGCTTGCTACCCTGAAGATGCAGCAATGAACCAGTGTGCCCAGCACAGCAGTTTAGCTGTCTTGAGACCTCCACAGGACAAGATTCAAGCCCTAACCACCTCAAGCTGCAAAAAGCAAAATAATATCAAAACTTCATGTGTAATTGTGAGAGAAAACAAGATTTCAACAACATTTCAAGCAAATTCTGAGAGCTCCTGATTTCAGTAGTTTCATGCACCAGTCACAGAAAGTGGAATTAGACTGCTCTTTGGGCACAGAAAGCCTGATCTCTCCTGGAAGTCCCCCAGGATGCACAACTGAGCCCTCAAGGCTGTCCCAAAGACTGCCTCACCAGAATCCCTTATTGCAGAAGATATACTCACTGTTCCAGCCAGGATATCATGAGGACAGCAATCCAGGAGGTGGCTCTTGCAAACACGATCATCTGTGAACTTCACCCTTTGTCTGGTTTCATCTCCTGAAATTCATTTGTGGTTTTAAATAAAGAGCCATTAGAAGAATGATAAGAGCACAGAGATGACGGCATCAGCATTTCACCTCAATATGCAGATTAAAATACTTGGTGTTCCTGCTCCCCAAAGTTACTCAAAAAAAAAAAGAAAAAAGGATATTCTGGAACACTTTGAATTGGCAACAAACATTATTTTAGTGTTTATTCATCCAGTACACCATGTTAAACTGTGTTGGTGAGCCAAGCAACGTCCAAGGCCTGTCATCCATATAAAGAGACAGCACAGCCAGAAAAGAACACAGGAGACAGACAGGCTGGAGGCTGGCTTGCAGCCAAAACCTTGCCTTTTTTCCTTCCCTCTTATTTACTGTGAGGAAGGGACAGGAGATACCAAAACCCATGCTACTGGAGGGCCACAAATCACAGAACAAGGCTGTGCTGGACAGTTTTTACCAGTGATTGCTCTTTGCTCATCCGAGAATTAACGGCTCAGCATCCATTTGGTTTGAAAACCACATCTGCAGTGCTTTGCAAGGCCCGTGCAAAGCCGAGCCTCACAGCTCTTGGCCTGGCACACGAAGAGTCCTTCCCACCCACGTCCCACCCTCGGAGAACATTTTACACTCAGGAGCCACTTAAACAAAACAGTATCAGAAAAGCCAAAAAAAAAAAAAAATTAAAAGTAACAAAATCCAAAGAGAAACAAAGTTAGTCAATACACACTGCGAGCTCCAACATATACTATACCCATCTGCATTCTTCAAGACCTCAGCTGTAGAATTTTATGCCCACTGTTGAAAAGTTTTAAAGGAAAAGCTTTCTTGCCCACACCTGCAGTAAGGAAGTCAGGGGAATGATACATAAAAGTAAAGGCAAAGTGGCAATGGTATGTGACAATTTTAAAGCTCATCTGTGTATACCACACAGGTCTGTGTAATACTAAATTATGAATATAAATTTAGGATTTGCAAGCATCCAGGAATAATGTTGTGTCCACTGAAAATGGTTTGGGGGTGGTTGGTTTTTTTTTTTTTCCTCTTTCTTTCTTTTTTTTTTTTTTTCCTTCTAAGCTACACTTTTAAAGTTACTGGTGGAAAAAAAAGCAAACACTTTTTTTTTTTTTTTGTTATAACAGCTTTAAAAATTGGTTGTGACTCACGGCTCGATGAACATGAGGCTTTTCTGCAACTCCCTTGCAGATTGATGTAGGCAGGCAAAGATACACTGAACCTTTATAAATAAAATAGAGGGGCCACAATTGTTCAGTTTGTATGAAATAAAAATATGGGAAGCAATTCAATAGCAACTCAACACACAAAGAAAGAAAAGCACTTATTCACTTACGAAACAAAGTGCAAAGGACCTGCACAGCCCTGCTAACGTGCCAACGAGAATTTAAGGACTCGGCAAGTCGCAGAAGGGAGATAACAAACGGCAGCGGGAACGTATTTTGCACAGGCTATTATAGTTCTTTTCTTGGACAACTACCACGGCCGACTCCCGCGGGCACACCTACCTACATGCCTCCGTGCGTGCGGCGCGGCCTGGGCACGGAGCTGTCCCTACAGCCTCTCTGCGGCAGCCGGGGCACGGAGCAGCGGGCTCCTCCCGGAGGCCGGCCTGCGCCGGCCGCTTTCTACGACCAGGGGCGAGGCTGGCTGCTCCGCCGGACAGCCCTACCCCTAACCGTGCTCCCTGTGCCGAGCTCGCTAGGCCGCTCTTTAGCGCGGCAAGGCCCGGGTCCGCTCCACCGGCCCGCCCAAGTGGCCGCCCCGCACCCCTCGCTCGGCGAGAGCCGGGACAAGGCCGCTGCGGGGCGGGCTGGGCCTCCGGCTCGGGCCCACCGTGCTCCCCGGCACGGGAGGAGGCCGATCGCGCCGCAGGTCCGGAGCGGAGGCAGCGGTCGGGACGGGCCCGGCCGCGCGCGGTGAGACGGCCGCCAGGCCGCGGCGTTTCCTGCAGGCCCCGCCCGCCCCTACTCACCGTCCCTGGCCGTGCCCATGAGCTGGTCCAGCAGGGCCCGCATCTGCGCCTGGGCCGACATGGCGAGCGCGCAGCCGGGCCGCGGGGCGCGGCGTGCGAGTGGCTCCGGCCTGGGCTTACACTTAGGCCTGGGCGGCGGCGGCGACAACCACGGCGAAGGCTCCGGCCTCAGCGGCAGCGGCACCACGCAGAAGGCGCCGGGCGGAAACGGCCCCTCCCGCCCCCGCGCGGCATGCCGGGAGCGGTAGTTCCAGCGGGGGAGGGGATGGGCGGGGCTGGGACTGGCGGGACCCAGCAGCTGCTGTGCTCCGCCCTGGCGCCGAGGGGCCCGGCCTGTGGGTGGGCGCCTGAGGCGCCGGCTGTAGCTTCCCCGCCTCAGGGAGATACCGCGTTAGGCAGCTGAGGAGGCGTCAGACAGGGAAATGGGCTTGGGGCGCTTACTGCTTGGTTTCTGCTGGACGCTGCCATGACCTGGCCCCCAGCAACGGTGCTGGCCCTGAGTGCCCTGGCACTTGTTCCCCGGGCTGGCCAAATGTGAACCCAGTAGCCAAGGTACAGCGGCTGCTGAGCTGTACCAAGCCATGCCAGACCATGCCGAGCTGTGACAAGTCATACCAGACCATACTAAGCCATGCAAGCCCATGCTAAGCCGTGCTAGGCCATGCTAGACCATGCCAAACCATGCTGAGCCATCCCAGGCCATGGTAGGCCATGCTAAGCAGTGCCAAAACATGCAGAGCTGTGCCAAGCTGTGTCAAGATGTGCTGTGCCAGGCTGTGCTGGGCAGGCAGGCTACAGTGGTGACGTCAGGGAGCAGATCGAAGGGTGCCTGTGGCTTATCAGCTCCCACCTACTGTGTTTGCCCAGCAGTGCCCAGGCAGGACAGCTGCTGCTCCCACCCTGGCATTGCCAGTGTGAATGTTTGTAGAGGGGAAGGGGACCACTGCAGAGCCAGTGCCCAGTTCTGCCCCTCAACAGGGTGCCCCTAGAGCTGCTGGCCTAGGGAGGAGTGTGGGTGACAGCTGTGCCTAGGCTGGCATTCTCCTCACCATTGCTGCACAATACAAGTGGCTGGGGACCCCATGTCTGACTGGGGTGCTCAGCATAGGATGAAGGGGACTTAGGGCAGGGTGGCAAGGGGAGCCTCAGGGGAGCAGACCAATTGTGAACATCCCAAGAGCAGGGGCACAGGACAGCTGTGGAACTGGACTCTGGCTGTCCTCAAGCCTGATGGCCAGTGTCCCATGCCCTGAGTGTCACCAGCACAGGTGGTAATGGGATCCAGGCACTGTGTAAGGCCCTTGCCATTCTGTGCCCTCCAGCTGTCACAGGCAGGCTGTCCTGTGTCCCCTGACTTCCCTCTGTCCCTGGCCACCCCACATCACCCAGCCACCTCCATTTTGCACCCATCTGTGCCCCATGCTATGCTTTGCACTGCCCCAGGTGGCCATACTGGCCTGTCCCACGGCCAATGCACAAATGGCACCTGGGGGTTCCCAAGCTGCTCACCATTGTCATTGTGGGCCGGCACAGCCATGGGCCATCCATACTGATGACATGGGACACTTCAGTATGTTATTCATGGTGACACTGCTGCTGTCTTGAGCAATGTCCCCACTGTGGGGCTCACCCAGCAGCTTTCCACACAATCACAGGTGCTGTCTGGCAAGAGCCACCAGCCCTGGACATCCAGCCCCACCACCCCTCGGGGAGCATAGCACAGTGAAGTGCCTGTTGCACTGGCTGTGCCATCTGGGCCATGTCCTGCCACCTTGAAAGGTCCCAAACCCCATCCTGGGGCTAGTCAGGGAGCCCTGCACCCACCTTGGAGAGCATAAAGCTGGAGATGGGGGTCTGGACACACATGTGGGCTGTGCAGCACCTGGGTGGACCCCCCGGAGAGGCTCCGGCCGCTGCAGCGGCAGTGCCTGTTTGCAGAGGCACGGCTCGATCCGCAGTGTGTTCTTCAGAAGATCCCTACTCCAGGAGTCAAAATAGCATGAAATTTAATTTTACGCCTATTTGACAAAGCTTGATTTCGCCTCCAATCAGCGGGGAGATAAGAGCCCTCGGCACAAGTGTGCGGGCAGTTCGGCAGCTGGGGCTGCCGATTTAATTGGTGAATTTACAGGAACAACACTTGAGAATCCCCTGGCTAGTGAACCATTAAGGTGAGCCCTGCCTTCCGTCCCCCGTCCCTCCCCGCGCCGCTCTCCCGTTGCTGGGTGCTAAAGCAAACCGCGGCTCTGTTTACCGAGGCTACTATTACAATACAGCCACCAAATATTTGCCAGCCGGCAGCTCGCTGCTCCGCTATAAATACTTCAGGCCCAGGTGGAGGGACGGGCAGGGGGAGCGGCGCGGGAGCCTATGCATGGCCGGGAGGCAGCGCCAAGGTGAGTGCCGAGCCACGGGCCCGGGGGATGCCCTCCTGCACCCGGGGTGTTTCTCCAGTCAGGGATGACAGTGGGGCTGGCTCTGCCACTGGGGCATTGCCCTCTCCCCACGGCCTGGGTGTGTGTGGTGCCTTGGAAGGCTGAACCCCCCAACTTTCTCTAGGGCAGCACAGAGGCGGTGGAGCCGGGGGGGACGCGGTGGGGACGGCACAAAAAGGGACACGAGGTGACTCCACAGATACTATCTCAGGCTGGGTACAGGACCCGGCACCATGCACGGTGTGGCAGGAGCAGGACTTGTCCCCCCAGGTTTAGTCCCCTGCCCCAAGACTATCTTTGGAGCTGAGGCAGGGGTGATGGCAGTCCCAGGCTCATAACCAGGGATATTCAGCAATGAGACAGGGCTGGGGGACCCTAGGGCACAAGTAGCACTAACTATAGAGGGGCCTCATCCAGCTCAGTAAGACCCAGTGGTGGCCAGAGCCCACCAGGGTGGCATAGAGAGGTGGCCAGTTTCACTCCACCACAAAGAAACCTGCAGAGACGTTGTGTGGCCAGGGCAGAGCTCAGCATCCCAGGGGCTTGGTGCAGGGTGACAGAGTGCTGAGCCCCATTCATCCCCATGCACAGGCCCAGGGTGAAGGGAAATATCCTGCTGCCCCATGGCTCAGGGGAATGCCACAAATGGCCTACGTCTCTGCTGCACCATGTCCCATGAATCTGTGAGGACATCACTGCAGCACTACATGTCATGACTTGGGAGTGTTCCCACTGTCCCACATCCCATGGATTCAGATGGACATCCCCACTGCTTCATGGCTTGGTTGGTACGTCCCTGATGTCCTACATCCCGTGTCTTGGTGGGGACATTCCTGATGCTCTATGTCTGATGCCTTCCTAGGGACATCTCCGTTGCCTGATGTCCCAGGGTTTAGTTAGGATATCCCTACTGCCCCAAGTCTGATGGCTTTGGCAGGGATGACATCCCTACTGCCCCATGTCCCGTGACTCAGTGGGGACATTCCTGCTCTCCCATATCCCATGGGGAACATCTCCACAGCCCTGTATCTTATGGCTTGGTGGGGACATCCCCACTGCCTGTGTTCTGTAGCTTGTGGGGCACATTCCCTGCTGCCCTACCCTGGCCATAGCATGGCACAACATTGTCCCCCTGCCACCTCAGGGCCAAGTGTCACTGCTGGCCAGTGGGTCAGGGAGGCTTCTGGGCTGTGTGCCACCCTCACCTTGCTGTCCCTGCCCACAGGGTGAGTCCAGGTCCCAGGGTGCCCCTGCGTTCTGACATGGCCACGGGTGTCATCCGGCCCCTGGCTGAGCTACGGCTGCCCTCACCCTTCCCACATGGCCTGCTGCTACCCACACACCCTGAGCCAGACTTTCCCGACCTCTCTGAGGAGGATGAGGAGGAAGAGGAGGAGGAGGAGGAAGAAGAGGCAGTGGAGGAGAGCTTGAGGTCAGAGTTGGCCATCCCCAGCACCGCTGAGACCACCATACGGCTCCTGAAGTTTTCAGAGCTCATCAGCTGTGACATCCAGCGGTACTTCGGGCGGTGGGGACAGGAGGAGGCCACTGGCAGCCCTGGCGTGCCCGAGGACTGTGGCTTGCCCCAATGCGCTGAGGCCCAGCCCGAGGCTGAGGCACTTCGGGGCAGCCCCGCAGCTGTGCACCGGCTGGGGCCGCTGGCTGAGCTCTTCGAGTACGGCGTGCACCGGTGCCTGCCACCCCGGGGAGCTGGCAGCAAGACACAGCGTCTGGAGAGGAAGTATGGCCACATCACCCCCATGCACCGGAGGAAGCTGCCGCCCTCCTTCTGGAGGGAGCCAGGCCCTGGTCCCACTGGCCTCCTCCACACCAGCACCCCTGACTTCAGTGACCTCCTGGCCAACTGGACGGTGGAGCCGGGGCTGGAGCTGCCAGGCACTGGGAGGGAGCTGCCATCCGACCCAGGCCGACCAGGGCTAGAGGCCGAGCCCTTCACTGGGCTGTGACCCCACTGTGGCCCTCGGGGCCCCTGGCCCCGCCACGTGCCACCCAGTTAATGATAAACCCGGTGGCTCCAGTGCCAGCACTGGGGCACCTGCAGTCGCTGGGGCAGAGCTGGCCATGGGACGAGCAAATAAATGACTCCCACCAGAGTGTGCGCTGTGCTTTACCACCCGCTGCTGGGGTGTCCCTGCCCCTGCTGACAAAGGTCTGCTGCTTAGTGCAGCTTCAGCCCTGGCAGCAGGAAGAGGAGGGAAGTGTGGTGCTGGCAGCAGCCAGCAGCCTGTGTTTACTCTGTGGTCCAAGTTGGTGGATCCCATCCCCTTATCTTGGCTGCACCAGGGCAAAGGGCAACATGGGGCCTCATAAAGCACCAGGCTGGCAGGCAGCCGTGGGGACTTGTAACCATCTTGGGGAGCTGGTGCACCCCCACAGCTCCCCTACCCCATGGCAGTACTGGGAAACTGGACCTGCACAGGGGCCATCCCATGGTGCCAGGAGGGCAACCAGCCCTTCCCCACAGCCCCAGTGCCAGACCGGGCTGTTACTAGGGCCCAGCCAAGGCATTCTCTGCTTTGTTGTAGCTCTTTGTCAGCTTTGAAAGGAAAACACACCCAGAAAGGGGCTGCTGCACCCCACCTTGAGCACTCCAGCCCTGCTGAGGAAGTGGGGGGCCTTAGCCTACCCTCATGCAGCCCTCCAGTATAGACCCATTGCACCTTCCCAGCAGCAGTGGGGACAAAGCTTGGCTTAGCTCAGCCCGGAGGGGGGAACATGAACAGACATAGCACTGAGGCTGGGCAAGAAGGGAAGCAAGAGCCAGGCAGCACCACACAAAAAATACAAACAGGCTTTATTTCAGCACAGGATCCCACCCTTGAGAGGCCCTCAAGGCACCACAGCACTCCCAGCCTGAGAGAGAAGGGGGCAGGCCCAGGGCAGGGGAAACAAGGATGGTGGGAAAGGGGACTGGCGGACCAGGATTAGACTCCTTATCCATGGGAGTGCAGTCTCTGCTCCCTGCCTCTAACCACATCTAGGACTGCTGGTGGCTTTTGGGGTACCTGGTGGGGCCCCAGCTGCTGGAAAGAATCAGAACAAGCTGCAGCAAGTGCAGAAACACACCCAGGAGTGACTCTGGACCCCAGTGGGGGTAGAGGAGAGAGGCAGCAGCAGTGGGGGGAGGAAGACAGGAGTGGCAGAGGGCACGGACTAGGGCAAACACTGCCCCAGAGCAGGCAGCTTCCCCCTCCCTCCCCAAAACCCCAGCACTGTCTCCCTGTATGCAGGCTGGGGTCACAGTGGCCAAAGGAGCCAAGAAAGAACAAGAGGCAGCAGCTGCTGAACCACAGGAGCCCTTTTATTGCACAGCTGAGTAGGGCACAGCCCCCTCCTCCAGTGGGAGAAGCAGAGACACAAGTGCCTACCCCAGGGCTCAGCCCAAGGAGCATGGGGCAGGAGGAATGGGGAGCCCCACCCTGTCCTCTGCTCCTCACACAGACCCTGCAGCCAGGACCAGGGTTCCAGGGAGGATGGGTGGATGAGGCAATGGAGGCCATGTGCTATGGCAGAGGACTGTACCCAGTTCAGCAGGACATTTCTTCTCCCCTGGCACACTCCAGCCTTCACCCACCCTCAGGAACAGCCTTTGCCAGGAGCTAACAGAGCCAGAGGGGCATTCTGATTCCTTGGGGAAGCAGAAGGGGTGAGAAGAGGCAGCAGATGTGGGAAGGCAGCAACAGGCAGGAAAGCTGGGGCAGCACAGCTGTGCTGGTGCTCCAGGCACCGTCATGCCTGCACAAGCTGGCCCAGTCCTCTCCCCACCTCCCATTAAAAAGGGGTCCCCAGGTCTGACAGTTTGGGGCACATTTCCACTGGGCAGTGCTGCCCCAGATCACGTCTGTGCCAGTGAGAGCTCTTCCAGGCCTTCCTTCCCCAGCCGATACCTGGCCAGGTCCTTACGGGTGACCATGCCCACCACCTGCCAGGGAAGGGACAGGGTACAGCTGGTATGCAGAGCCTGAGGACAAGGGGAGCCTGTCCTGCCCCCCTGCAGAGACCCCAGGCTGCCCACACAGCGAGCAGGGACTCACCTCGTTGCGATTGTCCACAACCACCAAGTGCCGCAGTCCCAGGGCTCGGAAGAGTTTGAACACCCTTGGCAGAGATGCCTCCTGCAAGGCAGGGTAGGGCTGTGTGGGCTGCGGCCCCCCAGGCTGGCACCCAGCGCCCACCGTGTCCCCCAGGTTCCTGGGGTGCAGAGGGTCCTTGGCTGTTACCTGAGGCACGGTGTAGGGAGAGGGGTTCATGAACTCGCTGAGGTCGATCATGCACTCGCGCTCGTCCTGGGAGACGTGGATGGACTGGATGGGGGGGAAGCGTGGGTAGGCATCCCGGAAATCCTTCAGCTTCAGCCGTCGCTGCACCAGGCTCAGGTTGGCTCTTTCCACAAAAACCTGGGGAGGAAAGAGACTGTCAGGGACCATCCTGCAGTGCCAACAGGTGCCAGAGCCAGGGAGGGAAGACAGCAGGAGCATGGAGCCTGTTTCTCACCCACCCAGGGTGGTGCAGTGCTGGATAATGCTGGGGTAAGCCCAGCACAGCACGGCAGCCCCCACCGTCTCCTCAGGTGGACGGCGGGAGATGACAGGGACCCTCTACCACCTCTTTCTGAGCAAGGTAGGCAGCAAGGGGCCTGAGGTAGCAGTGGAACAGGGACACTGGGACTCAGACACAGCCCAAATGGCCTCCACACAGCATCACCCACCTTGTGCTTCAGCAGGACGATGAGCTGGGAACGCAGGATCAAACCCCGCAGTCCTGCCACCTGTGACAGAGCATCGTGAGTGAGACAGAGCTGGGAAGGGGAGGTGGGGAGCAAAGAGGAGGGTCCCATACCATGGCCAGCCCACCCTTGCATGGCCACCCACTAGCAGCAGCCAGCCCACCTGCGTGGTATCAGGATTACTCTCCACCACTGGGAAGCCGTTGTGGTTGGAGGAGGTGTCGCTGAGGATGTCCACAACTGTGCCCACACGCTCGATCCTCCGCAGGCAAGTGACAGGAGTGCTCATGACCTCTCTGCAAGGAAGGCTTGGTGTGAAACACAGCCCCAGGGCAGCACATCTCACACAGTGCCCCAAATAATGCATCTCTGCAGCCCTGATGCCTCTTCTGACTCCACAACCTGCCAGGGATGTGGGGAAGGAGTGCACTGCAGGCCATGCTTCCTGCTGGGGAAAGAGTTGTACCAGTGGCACTGGGAGACAGCAGGTTTCTGGGACTGCATCACCACCTGTATTTCCAGCTCAGGCCAACAGTGTGGTTCAAAGCTGCTGCCCCAGGAGTGACAAGTATCCCTCAAATCACCTACCTGGCTGTAAGGGAGTGAGATGTTACTGGGGCCTCCCAGTGCAGGAAGGGCACACTCTGCAGCTGGATGTGCATGTCATAGAGCCCCTGCAACAAGAGCAGAGCTGGCAGGAGAAGCCTGGCAAGGTACCAATGGGTACAGCCAGGCCCCACCACAACTCCCCACCACCACCACCCCTGACCCACAGTCTCTCTCTATGTCCTGGGGAGCACACCAGCCTTTACCTCCACAAAATAGTCTCCGACAATCTTTGCTGTCATCAGCACCAGCATGATGGGGAAGCCATAGGTGACATTGCCTGTTGCCTCCATCATGATGACAGTGAGACTCAGCGTCATCCGCACAATCCCACCTGTGAGAGACACCCAGGGGGTTTGGGTGTTTAAGAGGGCAGGAAAACATGAGGCAAGGGGAAACCAGAACAGCTGAGCCTCCTAAGTTTCTGCATGGTCGTGCAAGACTGCCCATACAGGCAGGGGTGCCCTGGCCAAGCCCAGCCTTCACCACAGTCCCAATGATCCCTGTGCTTGGCAGGGTCCTTAGGAAGCAGACAGGCTGGTCAAGAAGTTGTGCCAAGGAAGTAGGGATCACATTTTCCCTTGCCACCTTCACCCTGACATGAGCTCCTTCCTGTTCATGACAGCCAAGACTGTGTCATGGGAAACTCACCCAGTTGTGCCGCAGCTCCCATCAGAGCGTACTTGCCGGGATCAGCCCAGATCTGAGCAGAGAAGAGAAGCTGAGTCAGCTGCTGGCTCCAAGGCATCCAGAGATAGTGAGCAGTGCCCTGGCTCCCAAACTCCCCCTCTTCCAAAGTGGGGAGGACTACCTGAGGCTGCCCACATAGCCCAGCTGCTGGCAGGGCTCCCTCAGCACGTGGGAAATGCCAGAGCCAGCTCAGGAAGACATCAAGCGAGGAGCCCACCCACTCCAAACTGCTGTGCCAAGCTCCATGCACACCTCCTATCCAGTGGCAAGGGATGAGAGCCAGGTGTTATGGCTCCCACCACTCAACACATTCCCACCAAGGACTCACCGAGCCTTTGGTCAGGTAGGACAAGGAGATGCCAAAGAGCCTCCCCCAAGCAGCGCCAATCAGCAAGGAGGGGATGAAGACCCCTGCAGACACCGTGAGGCCATAGGTCCAGCAGGCCAGGAAGAAATACATCAGTGTGAACATGCCTAGGGTCATGGGGTTGTAGGAACCTGAGGTGGAAAGAGAATGGAGAGTCAGTGCTGGTCCCCCAGCCCAGAGGACACTGCAAGGGGATGCAGCCATGAAAGCCCAGAGAGCAGCAGCCCCATGACAACAGTGTCCCCAGCAGTGGAAGTCCCTCGCACTGAGGGCACCTTTCACCCTAGCAGCACAAGCCTCTCAAGCCTCTTTAGGTTGTTTCTGCCCTCCTTAAGGGCCCCACCAGCCAGTCAGTGCCAACTCAAGCCCTCCCATCCCAGTGTCCCAGTGAGTCCAGCACATGCCTTTCCTCCATCTGGTGACCTATGACGACCTGTCCCCTTCCAGCCCTACAGTTACCAGCCTCCCATGATGCAGCATCATGAGGGACTGCCCCAGGGGACTGCCAGTGATGGAGGATGGGGTCAGGAGGACAGAGGTGCTGGTCCTACTGCCAGTTTCAGGATGAGCTCAGAAGACTAGGTCCTGCAACCCCCCTCCTTTCCTGCAACTCCCACAGCTGCTTTGGCCAGGCCTAAGCTGCCCCACAGCACGGGTTGTACCATCACAGCAGGACCTTGCTGTCCTCAGGACTCCATCCACTGCTATTTTGGGATTGCTGAGCAGCTCAGTCTAGTTTGAATGAGTACTTTTCAAACTCTCCTTTACAGGGAGGTCAATTGACTGAAACCCTGAGCCAACATTGCAGAGAAGGCACAGGATGGTCATCACTTGGGCTCAGGTGGCCAACCTGCACTCTATGGGCTGAGGGTCTTAGAATTTAGAACAGTCTGCTCCCTGTCCACATGCAGCTGGGCATGAAGCTCAGAGCAGCAGGCAGAGGGCACACTGTCATTACACCAGAAGCAAAGGAAATGGGAACTGGGACCTGGGAGCCAAACTGCATTTCTCAAATACATTCAAACCCCAAGATTGATCTCAGCAACTTGCCCAGAAGGTAAAGTCATTGTGGGGCAAGAGGTCCTGCTAATTAAGCAAACAGCCAGAGACATCTCCAAGGTGGACTTCAAACAGCCCTCAAGGGTCAGACCTGCTCCCACACAGCTCAGAATCAACAGCATGCGAAAGTACATGAACAAAACCAGGTCCTTGTCCACTGGCTCCTGAGACCACAGCCCTTTGACCAAGCTGTGCCACCAGACACAGCATCCATTCCCCCTCCTTCCACCACCACAGGAAAGGAGCAGGCACAGCGCTTTAGTGCTTTGCTGGATCTTATTGTGCCCTCGTGGGGCTGTGCTGATCATCCCCTGCCTTAGCCCGTGAGTGGTCAGAAGATGGTTGACCACCTCAGGCAAATCCAGTCCCCCTTCTCTTATGTTCAGGGTCCTGCTTGCCTCATGCACAAACCTGGAGGATCATGGAAGAGGTTGACAACGCTCTTCTCAGGTGTGTTGAAAAAGGCAGTTGCCATAGAGTTGTACTCTCCATCATCACAGAAAAGCTGAAGAAAATAAAGTTAGAAGTGGCAGATCTAAGCTCTCCCCTGTGCCAGGGAAAGCTGACAGGTTCAGGGGGACCAGCTCCCACCAGTGCTGCTTTGGGCAGCAAGCACACCAAAATCACAAGGGGGTCTCCACCTCTGAAGAGCATTGACTGTGAGGTACAGTTCCACACAACCCAGCAGTCTCATGTCCACACTCAGCCTTCAGTCTCTGCCCAGGCACAGGGTGCCCTGAGGGGCCAGTGTCCAGCACCTCCTACCTGCAGGGGATATGCCACCGTGCTGCCCTGGATGGGCTGGCAGTCTCTGGAGCAATAGATCATGACAAAGCCCACAGTTGCTGTCACTGCTGCCACCAGCATGGCCTCGACCACCTGCAGGCAGGGCCGGTGGATGTACCTGTGGAGGGAGCAGAGCAGGGGGACTGGCACCCAGGGACACATCACACTCGGCATATGGACAGGCTGGCTGCTTCTGCTCCCTTTCCAGGCTGTCCTGCTCTGTGCTCTGGTGAAACTGTCATGGGGAACCTGGGATGAGAGGCCAGTGGCAGCAACCTGCCTGCCCTGCATGGAGCCAGCTTCCATGGAAAAGCTGGCATGACCCAGCTTGGGGAGACAGTGCAGAGCCAAATCTAGGAAGCTGCAGCCCCCTCACTGTTCCTCCTCCTGGAGGCCACAAGGCCAGTCCTGGTGTTTGAAAAGCTGGTGACAAGCACTGGCTGTGCCAGACTGGGCTCAGATAGCTTTAGCAGCTCCCTCCCTTCTCTTGTCACTCTCAGAAGAATCTGCCAGGTCTGCACAGTGTCTGCAATTCTTTGGGACCTCAAGTCATTGGGGGGCAATACTTGGCAGGGTCAGAGCAATGGTGGGCTGCTGCAGGTTACAGCACTGACTGCAGGCAGCAAGAGGTGTGTGGCATCTCTGCATCCCAGCTTCCAGGGGATACTCTTGCTCATATTAAGTGAGATTGCAGCCTTGCTCTGGATGGGAAGGCTGCTTCGAGGGAGCAGAGAAGACACCAGCCAAGCCCTGTCAACCACCTTAGTTACCCAGGAGCTCCTACCTGATCCTGAACATTGTTAACCAGTAATTGAGGGCATTGAACAGTGCCCCAAGGATCCCACCTGCAAATGCAAAAGAGGAAAAGCTCACCCAGGCTCTCCTGTGGCTGCCAAGGACACAAGGAGCTCAAGAAGCCCAGGAAGACATCAACAACCCATCAGACATGGCCAGCAGCCCCAAGACACCTGGACAATGTCAGGACCTGGCACCAAGAGGAGGCCAGTACCAGCAGTGGAGTCACTGGGGGGCACCTCTGTGGGGGTAAGGGCAGCTTGTCTGAAAGCAAGGGGCTGCCCATGACTGTGATGCACGGATCCCAATCCATGGCTTTGCAGTACATGGATTACAGCCTTTGCTGCAGGGTAAAGGCTGGGGCAGGATCCAGTTCCCACCCCTGCAGAAGCCCCACAGCCTTTGCTCCAGCATTTAATGGATTCCCCACTCTCCCCAGGAAACTGGATCCCAAAGCTTTTTAAGAGCCAGACAGAGAACAGAGGAAATTATTCAGACAAATTAAATTGCAGGAGCAGCACTCTTACCAACCACTCCCATGAAGATGAAGATAGGAATTTCCTGGATTGTGTATCCCATTTTCTGCAGGCAAGAAAGAAACGTGTTTCAGATCTCCTGCAGGCTAGCACCCTGTCACCATTCACTGGGACAGCAAAGGACTGTGCTGGTGAGTGGCTCCCAGAGCTGCCTCAAAGTCTCTTCTGGATCCCCTGCAGCCTCCAGACCCAGCAGTGGCTGTAGAAAATTCTGCCGGGGACAGGGGAGCTGGGACCTGGCCAGACCTCACAGTCTGCTAGGGCACAGCCTGCCTCAGGCCCCTGGGTGATGTTTTAGGACAGTCTGGTGGCCTCAGGCTGCTATAGGCTTCTCCTAACACCCCCAACAGAGACCTGCCTGGGGAACATCCGTGCCATACCTCGTTGTCAAACCTGCCAAAGTTGATAAGCCCAGGGCTGGAGAGATCCCAAGCATTGCCGTGGTAAACACTCAGGACAGAGTTGAGAGTGAATGTTGAGATCATGGAGGCAAAGAACTGGAAAGAGAGATGCAGGCCAGAGTCACTGCCAGACACCTCCAGCCCCATGCCCTTGCACTACCCCAGAATCACCCCTCCCAAGGCCCTTGGATTGGGCTTGGTACCCACGGTGTGGTGGGGACAGGAGGCCACATTCCCTGTAGCAGCACCCTGGGCACCTTACACTGACCAGAGGTTCACTCCTGCTTTTGCCTCTCTATTGCCATTAGGCACAGCCTTGAAAAGAAGATGGCAGCACGATGCAGCTCAGCCAAGTCCAAATTCAGCCTCTGAGGGCCAGAGCCCAGAAGGGGAGCTGCAATGCTGCCCCCCCTGGGATGTGCTACAGACAGCTGCCTGCTGGGGCAGGGATGGCAGGAGGCCTGGGTTCCAGGGTACTGGGAAAAGGCAGTGCCTCACACCTGAGCTGGCAGCTCTCCACCTATTGCTCCTGCATCCCAACACTTACGATTCTCCACGTCAGGAACTGGTTCCAGAAGGAAGCCCCTTCCTCCAAGCTGAAGAGGACACCCCCTGCAAACACGAGACAAACATCTTCAGAAGGGATGTCCAGACCCTTGGGCACCACCCAAAGCACCCAAATTCCAGCCCACATGCCCCTTACTGCCTCAACCTCACAGGCTGCAGCCAAGGGGCCAACAAGGCTACCAAGCCACCACCAGCGATGTACTGAAGGCAGTGAAGCTCCTCCACTGCCCCATCCAGGGGAGGCAACACCTGGCAGAGACGCATCATCCCCCTCCTCTCTCTTCCTGGGACAGCTCAGAGCAGGACCAGGCACTCTGCAGGAGAGCTCCCTAGACAGATGCCAGCAGCTGCTTTCATGCACAGGGGAGCAACCTCCAACCAGATGTGAGCAGGTGCCACTGGGGGTCAGAGCCAAGGCACATACCCACAGGGGCACCAAACGCAGCCGAGACGCCAGCAGCAGCTCCAGCCGACACAAAGTCTCTCTTCTCTGTGTCCCTGCGGAAGTACTCAAAGATCTGCAACACCCAAGTGAAGGCAAGTTTAGTGCTGGCCACATACATCAGTTTAGGGGAGACAGAGTGTGCCAGGCAGGAGCCCAAGCCACCAGCATGCCTGTTTGGGCACAGGAGGGGCACCTGCAGCCCAGCCCCTCAGCCCTCAACACCAACCTTGAAGTCTCGCTTTAAAGACGTGGATCTCCCCTGGGAGATCCCAGCAGCAATCACTGCTCCAGAGTGAATCATGGGTCCTTCCTATCAGCAGGACAGCAAAGTCAGATTGGAGAAGAAGAGTCCCAGGAACAGTCAGGGGTGGCTCACCATGTTGCTCGCCATGTCATACCCCTGAAGAAGTTGACCTGGAGCATTTCCATCTAGGAAATACAGACCTTGCCATTTCTTCCCCTAAAATCCTCATTGTAGCAAGCGGCTCCTGTGACCACCAGCACTCCCTCCAACCAAAGGAACAGGGGCTTCCTTTGCCTAACAGCAAGGTAGAAAGGTCCCAGTGGAGCACCCAGGTCTCCCCATCTAACATATGCAGGGACAGTTGCTGATGGACGTAGGCTGCTGTGCTTCTGCCCTCAGCCGAGCCACACAGCCTGGCTTGGTGGCACCACACACCCCAGGAGCTCCCCAAGGGTGGTCATACCACAGCCACCTTGGCCAGCAGACCAGGGAATAACACTGGGAAGTCACTGCAGGACTCCCAGTGCCTCATTCCAGGTGTAGGACCAGAGATGTGCTGTGGCACATGTGCCAACAGCAGGTAACAACATGGCAGCAGAGTGCCAGAGAGCACTTTGTGAACATCACCTTCCCCACAGCCAGGCCACCGACCACTGAGAGGATGACCCCACAGACTTTGATCACCAGGGTCTGCAAAACAGAGAGGACAGACACAGCACATCACACGGGTGGCACGAGGGACAGTCACAGAGCTGCTGCAGGGACAGGAGTCAGTGATGATGGGGAGCTGGTGATGCTCAGCCCCACCTTGAGGCAGTGCTGCTGATCCCAGGCCAGATTTAACCTCCCAATACTGCAGGGCACATCTATGGAGCCAGGACCTTGTGCCAGCTGCTTCCCTGCTACAGCAGGGATCATCCCATGGGGACACAACGTGCCCACACAGCCTGCTGGAGGGGTCCCCCACAGGCAGAAGACTCAGATACCACCATCTCCTGCTTCCTACCTTGAGGCGAACAACATGTGGGATCTTCACGCCGTTGAGGTAACATTTGATCTGGGGAATGCCACTGCCAGCTGCCACGGGCTGCAGGGAGCAGAGAGAGCCTGAGTGCCAGCTGCCATACACAGGCTGGAGACACACACTGGCCACCACAGACCTGTCTCTCAGCACAGGGCACACCAAGCACACCTTTGGGGAGGCTCAGAGATGAGATCAAAGCCTATCTACAGGCTCTGGAGTTGGGCTTGAGGGAGGCACTCACTGTGCCTAAGGGCAAAGGTACCAGAGAGAAGCTGTCTGAGCTCTTGGGGGACACTAGGGTGTTCCCATTACCATGCCATGGTGAAAGGCCCAGTGCTGCAGAAGAGTCACACTCGGTGATCAGGGAGAGCAAGGGCAAAGCCACAAGGAAGCCACTTCTGATTCACAGTGGCCCATTGGGAGCCACCACCCCCTCCCCCACCCATAACCAGCCCCCTGGCTCATCTTCCAGAGCATGTCCTCAAAGCACCCAGACAGACTGCTCTATGTTGACACTCATATGCCCAGCATGGAGAGGCTGAGGGGCCAAGGCTAGAGAGCCTTGTGCCTGTGCCCAGGGCTGGAGCACACCTCCTGCCCCAGGCTGCCAGTGAAAGGCACCACATCCATCAGCCTGACAATCCCAGAGAAACTCAACAGCAGAGCTGGAGCCAACACCAAGGAACAGAGGCTACCAAGAGCTGCTTTGGCAGGAATGCATTTGCCATGACATACACTGGCATGTTTCCTGGAGACATGATCCCACTTGCCCTGTGTAGAGCCAAGGCAGCAGGCACAGGGATACCCCAACCCAGACCAGTTCCAAACTCTTACCTCAATGAAAGCAACGATCACAGAGCCCACCATCACCACACTGGCATTGAGGGTGGCCCAGAGTAAGAGGGAGAAAGACAGGCCCCCTTTCTCCGTGAACTTGTCAATGTCTGGGGAAGTAGCTCAAGGAAATGCTCGTATCAGTTGGGTCACATCCCTCCCACCACCATAACTTGTCCCTAAAGTGCTTCTTGGGCTGCAGCAGCACAGCAGATCCAGTGCACTTAGGGCAGCCAGAGCTGCTGTGAGGACCCTCCCCTGCAACAGCAGTGCCCAGCCACAGAGCAGCCGGGCATTCAGCGTCACCTCGGGTGGCAGGGTCTGTGCCGCTAAACTCAGGTGAGGAAGTGCTGCCCCCTCTCTGGCACAACTCTAATGGCTACCAGAAGCAGAGGTGCCAGAGCTCCTGACTGGCTGGTGGGCACAGCAGCATGGGAGGATACTGCCCTTCACCACACGGTACTTGAGCCCAGCCAGGTTCTCCACCACGATGTCAATGAAGCAGGCCACCAGCCCGGTGAGGATGCCGATCATGGCGCAGATCACCCAGCGCTTGATCTCCACCGTGCGGAAAGCCTGGGGGACAGGCAGCCATCAGAGCCCTCTGCCAGCACTGGGGGAACTCCAGCCCACCTCACCACCCTCCCCAGCACAGCCCTAAGCCCAGGCAGCTCCAAGGAGACCTGTCCAAGGAGACCAGTGCTGGCTGCCCCAGGATCACCAAACTTGGCTACAACTGAGTTAAAGTCACTGCCCCTCAGCGGGGTCCCCAACAGCAGATGCAGTTTTCCAGTTTGCTTGCCTCCATCAAGCCCCTTATTTTGGGCTTGTTGCTGTGATATGGACTCCAAAAGCCCCTAGGACAGATGTTTCACATGGATCCAGAAGTCCCTGTGCTCAGGGACCTGCCCCATGCCACCAGCAATGCTACCATGTGCACCCAGGCTGGCTTCCATTTGAACCATCTTGTGCTGGGGCCTTGCTCCTGAGGATTTTGGTGCCCATAAACCCACCCAGTTCAAGTGTTGCTTTGCACACACCCTCTCCTGGCACTGAGAAGCTCCCCAGCAACCAGGCAGGGGGATGGTGGGAATGGTGGGGGCTGTGGGGGTGGTGGGAAGCTGGGTCCCAGCAAGACTCACAGTGTGGTTAATCCTCCTCTCCTCCTCCAGGAACAGCTGGTTTTCACTGTTGTCATAGTCCAGGCTCTGGTTCAGGAGAGGGAGATGCTGTTACTGTCTAGCGCAAGGGGAGAGATGCCCATGCTGCATCCTCAGACACTCAGCCCTGCCTCTCCACACCCCCACATTATTTGCCTTCTTCAGGCTAATTCCTTCCCCACTGAAACCCCTCAGCTAGGCAGCCCTAACCCTCATCCCACATTCCTTGCCTGCTATATCCCAGAGACAGAGCCAAGGCAGGGGATGGACACTTACCTCGTACTTGAGGGACAGGAGCTTCTCATTGTGGGGGATCTCATTGGGACGCTGCCGAGGGAGCTCCGTCTCCTGCAGGACAGGAGACACAAGTTAGGAAAGCCAGGTCCAACCCTTCCCTCACTGAATGACTGCTGGTTTAACAACAATTTTAATGCTCAGGAGAGGCAAGGAGGAGTGCAGAGGGCAAGCTGCCTGACAGGCCAGGATCTGAGATCATTTCTCACGAGCTGGTGGATATATGGGATTTAATGCAGATGGAACAGGCTGTTGGATGTGCCTCTCCATTCCTAGGCAGGACCTTTTCCCACAAGCAGACAGGGCATTTGTCCAGCTGGGTACCATGCTGCCATGCTAACTGTATGCTCTGGGGGAGGGCAACCTTTCACCTTGGCAGGAAATTCCTTCAAAAGCAGGGAGCTATTTCAGGCAGGCTTCTGGTCTGGGGCAGAAACAAAATTCTGCTTACTAAATGCCTCTGACCACGTGAGCTGCTCCCAAATTAGGGCATTTTCTGAGGATGCCTGAGCAGTCCCCAGGCTGCACCCTGCACCATTCCCTGGCCTCACATTACAGCTACAGCAGAGCAGGCTCAGCCTGTCCCCCAAGACACTGGATTAAGACGTGATCCTTCCCATTTAAGAATTCCACAAGAAGTATTTAGCAAAAGTTGTCATCTTCTTTGCTCTTCCTCCAGCTCTGGAGCTGGGGCAGGAACATCTGGGGAAGAAAAGCTTTTCAGGTGTGCATGGAGCAGGGGGAGTAGCTTGAAACCTGAGAGGTTTTACACAGTGCCCTCTCTGCTGATAGCCCTCTCCCCAGGGCCAAGATATCTTCCCCAGCTGCCGTCACACTGCATGTCCCCTCCCCTGCCTTCACACCAAGCTGGGCAGCAAGCAAGAGAAGAAGATTAAATGAAGGAGGAAGAAATCCCTTCCCATCCCACATGTTTGTTCATTTGCTTCCATGGGAGGAGGATCCCTGTGCTGGCAAGCTGCAGCCCCAAGAGGTGGAGGGAAAGGGATGTCTCTGGGCCAGTGCTGTAGCTAAGGGGAAGCAGCAAGGGCTGAGGCAGAGCAGCAAGCAGCTGCCTACATCTCAAAAATCCCCCAGCCCAGTAGCAAGCAGTGGAATCCTCATGGGGCAGGCAGGGTGTGAGGAAGGCAACAAAAGCAGACATAAGTGGAAGAAGGGAAGGGGTCTCGGTAACACTGTGCCACTCACCAGCTCACGGATGTCCTCGTTGAGGTCCACATTACTCAGCTGCCCAATGCGCAAGAAGGAGGAGGGAGTGAGCTGAGGAGAGAAGGGAAAATGAGGTCAATTCCAGAAGGAGCAGACATGCAGGTGCTTGTGCTCTGTTCTCCTTGCCTGGCTCCTTTGCCACTCTGCCCATCACAAGAATCCCGTGAAGTGCAACACCCACAGAGGGCTGCTCTTGGAGGACACTGAGGAGGTGGGACCCAGCATCCTGGAGGGAACACGAGGAAGCAGCAGTTTGCTAAGGTCTGAGCAAGCTGCTCTGGCAGAGCTGGCTCACCCAGGAAGGTGCCAGGCAGCAGTGGTTCTTTCAGGACTGGCAGCTAACCTAAGCCAGCCTCCAGCTGATGGAGCAGCCACACAGGCAGCAAAGCAGTGAGAAGAAGCACGTTCCGCACTCCCCTGGAGCTGGAGAGGGACAGACCGCCTGAGCAGAAAGCACCATCTCCACAGCCCCAGGCACACCAAGACGTGCTGGGGCCATCCCTCAGCTCACACAGCCAGCAGAAAGGGATGTCAGAGGGCACATTGGGCTCTGCCCAGAGTGGTTCCCAGCCAGGGAGACGAGAACACTAGCATGTCCAGCCCCTGTGCACGATGGTCAGGCTGGCTGCCAGCCAGCACACATAAGGGGAAGCAGGGCACGTTGCTTTGGGCACTGGCACTTCTCTGAGCTGGCCCCAGTGTGATGCTGGGAAGGAGAATTTGCATCTCCCTCTGGGGAGCAGGTTCTCCTTTTGCTGATGACCGCTCAGGCTTGTTACTGGCAGTGCAATTGTGTAACACAGGAGTTTTTGGACTGAGGCACCTCTCATCTCCTGGTTGATACAGGCAAAGGCTTGGGCTGCAGCTGAGGCAGCTTCTAGATGGGCAGTGCCACCAGGGCACCTGTCAAACAGGCAAGCTGCTGTCACCCCTCTGCTGTTGTAAAACACTGTGTTGCACAAGGGTGTGAGCAGTGCTATCACCAAAAGCAGCCCAAACACCAGCTCTCGACATTAAGACCTTCGCCTTCAGAGCCTCAGCCCTCTCCAGCTCCCAGACTAAAGGCCCGGAGAATAAAAGAGGGATGGTGAAGAACAGCAGAGCCCTGGTATGTTGGTGCCTCTCTCTCTCTGCCAGCAGATCCCAGACTGAGCTCCTGTTGCTTTAATCCCCACCGATCCCGTCTGGAATGCACAAGCCAGAGCAGCTGGGAGCCGTGCACATCACTGCAGACCAAGAATATCCCTTTGTGTTTGCAGTCTGACCTATTTTCCCATTTCTCTGTCTGCTCCACGTTTTCATTTACTCCCTGACCTGCAAAAGGGTTTTGCTCCAGCTTCTCAAACCCTTTTGTCTCCAGCAGCCAGAGCCCACAGGAGGGGCTGAGCACAGAGTGCCCTTTGAGGCTGCTCTTGGGCACCAGTTTGGTGAGACCAGCTAGGGCCTTTGATTCTGATCCGCAATGACTCCACAACCCCTGCAGAAAGCATCCAGGTGGACCCTTTTTGTGGCAGTCAGAGCAGACTCCTAAGAGTCAGGCACACCCCAGAGTTGCCATCTCACTGGGAAGATGTGGATGGGAACTTACAGAGAGTCACAAGCCGGAGGCAAAATTCCTGGTTTCAGGGCCTGCTGGTTCCCAGCTGCTCTGGTAGCTTGCAGAAGTCTCAGCCAGGCCCCCACTGTCCTGAGAAGGGGGGGAGGCCATGATCCTTGCCCTGAAACTCTAGGGACTGAGACCCTGCAAGAGGGTCCACCTGGCTTCAGGAAGCACAAAGATTTATGATTCCCATTAGATGCCACATGGCCAGAGCAAGGTCAAAGCAATAAGATGGGAACAGTCACATGTGCCTTGTCCCCTCCTCAGGCCTGGGCTCAAACTTCAGGCATCAACACTTCAGACAGGACCAGACCTCTGGTGAAATTCTCCTTCTGCTAGCCATGGGGGTCTGCAGAAAGCCCAAACATGGCTGAACTGGTGACATCCACCCTAGAACCCTTCCATGTGTAGTGAGCAGCAGGGATACAGCATCTCTGCTCACAGTGGATTAGGAGCAGCAGGACCCAAGCAGAGATGAAGGCAAAGGAGCTGTGAAGCTGAGCTTCATTAGAGAAAGCACCATGTTCTTAACAGGACCTCCCCTCCCCCAAGTCCTGGCATCCCTCCACATCCTGATGGGCAGAGCCACTCCGGGAGCAGAGGGCTGGCTCCCATCTCACCCAGCACAGAATCACATGCCTCTTCCATCAGCACCTGACTTTTTTAAAGAGGGACAGGGGAGATCAAGCAGCCAGGAGCCAAGACAGAAGGTTATTTGTCCATGGCTCAAAGATCCACCAAGCACGTGGCTAGTGCCACCCTCCCTTGGATGCTTTTCAAACTCAGGCCAAGAGAGCTGCTGATCCCAGGACATTATGGTGTTGGTGTGACCATGTTATGATTATCTCCACATAACACACACTGCTGCCAAAACCCATGGGACACAGACAGGTTAGGAGCTCTCCTGTCCCAGGAGAGGCCCTCAGGCCAGCTGAGCCTGCCTCTGACAGTAGCACACAAATACTGATGGCACCCAGCCCATGGCATTTGCCCTGATTCAACTCAACCCATGGCAGCCCCGAAAGGACCATCCCTGCAGTAAGTGGCAGCTGAAGGCAGATACCAGCCCCAGCCCAGAGCATCACAGGTCAGGGTGGCAGACAGCAGCACCACTGTCTCCCCATTTGGCAAAGGGGACCAGAAGACAGACTGCTATTCATGATGCCACAGTAGTTTTACCTCCAGGCAGGGCAGTTAAAGAGCAATCCCTGTTTGTGGACAGCAGAATGACTCCATCCAAGGTTGAAACGCTGCCAAACCAGCCTGCAGTGTGTGCACAGTGCCCAAGCTGTGCCACCCAAACATTGCTAATAAGCATCTGACCCTGCTCCACAGCCCATTGCCACAGGGATGAGCCAGTCTGTCCCTGCAGGGCATCACCCAGCCCCAGCACCCACTGCCTGGCATGAAGACACCCCCCATACACTGCCCCTTATCACTGTGCTGTTGCTCACTAACGAGCAGGAAGCACATGGCTTTGTTATCAGTGAGACAAAGCACCATGCAGACTGCATCAGGAGCCCACAGCAGCACAGCAGGGAAGAAGACTGCATCCTCAGAGCCCTCCCGACCCCAGCACACTCTGCTGAGCCCCCAGTACCTGCCTGGGTGAGGAGGACAGCTCCAGACTGCAAGGCTGAGCTGCTGGGTGGCTCACTGGCAGGGGAAACCCTGCCTGCAGCAGCATATGGGGGAGATGAGCTGCAGGACTTTTGAAACCTTGTGACACACAACCATAGCTGCAATGGGCTTCAAAGCAACACTGCTGCTGCCACCACCCCCCCCCCCCAAAACATGTCACACCAGGAGAGAATGAGGTTCTTCAGCTACAGGCCCATAAAAGGGGAGAAGGCATCCAGATTCTCCCCATGACATTACCACTCAACTACAACTTTGCTTCCAGCTTCCCGCTGCCAGTCCAGGGTACACCTATTTCTTACCTCTCACCTGCATGAGCCTGAGAGATGCCATTGTTGTCCTGGCCCACTTGTCTTTCTCCAGGCACCTTGTCCCATGTGTCACAACTGCAGAGGCACAGCAGAAGGCTAAAGCCTCCAATGTTACAAGCACTCAGCAGAAGGGACCAGACTTGCTAAAACCTTGCTGCTTGAAGAATCTCCTGTCACCACCTGAGGATACAGGCTTTGAATCAGGGTTCATCCAGCAGCTTCTCCTTTCCCTGCCAAGACTTTCTGATTGCAGCAAGCAGAGCATCTCCACCCAGCCACAAAGGCTGTGCTTCACACCCTGTTACATGAAGTGAAAGAAAACTGAAACAACGTCACCGAGAGATCCAGAACAAGCACACAGGGGTTAAGAAGGACAAGCCATCCAGCAGCAGACTGGCCCACATTCTGGTGGCACCTTGCACATACCCTCTGTCCCAGGCACCCTCTGGAGAAGAAGCCATATAACAATACCAAAGTGATAGCATTTCCTGGGTAGTGAAGGAGAGGTTTGTATTTTCAAGAAATGCCTAAGGCAGGAAATGAGCTGCTCCTACCAAAACTGCCCACCCACTCTGCAGCTCAAGAGCCAACACACATGGCTTGAGAGCATGGGGAGCGGGCAGCCCACAGCAGGCACACTGCTTAGATCTACAGGCAGCCTCTTGCTTCTTGCAATACTCAAGGCACCAGAAAGTCCTGGTGAGAAGACAAAAGCTCAGCCAGATCTGGAACAGTGCTTAGCTGGCCCCCAAAACAGAGGAGACGTCAGGCAGAGTCCTGTAGCATCATTACCTCTACAGTCATGAGTGTGTTTATCCATTCTCCCCTCACCTCCCACTCACAAACACTCGATATCAGTCTCTCTCACAGTCAGCCAGGGAACTATAAACCTGTCTCCTTTTGTCACTTCAAGGTCACTTTCATTTCCATTAAACAAGCACCTGAGAAAAGGAAGAAGCTCTAGTGAGGACATTTTTATTGTTTTACCACAACCCAAATTTAAGTCTCCCATGAGCTCAGCAGCTCCAGCCTCTGTTTCTCTGCCAAAGCTGTCCTGCCTTCCCTCCTCCATCTGTATGACTGAGGCATCCAGGTCAAAGGGCCATCCAAGGGAGACAAACAGCTGCTCTACACTAAAAGCCAACCCTGAGGTGACAACCCAGCTGCCATTGCCAGGTCGGTGCTGCTGCCAAGGGCACATGTGGTCCAGGCAGCTACCAGTCCAGCACTTCAGGTAGGTGCTCTCTCTCCACCTTTGCTAAGGAGAACACCAGGCAGCACCTTGCCACCAGGTGGGACATGAACTCTCTATGCTGTGAAGGGACATGGTGACGTGAGCCTCTGCTGTAGCAGGGCTCAGGCGATTCTTCCATACCTTGCGATCCCTGGAGGGATTTCAAAGCCATGGAGATGTGGTGCCGAGGGACATGGTTTAGTGGTGACCTGGTAAGGGTTGGACTCGATCTTGGAGGTCTTTTCAAACTAAAATTCCATGATTCTATGATCCCAAAGCACCAGGAAGCTCTTTCCTAACTAACCCACAGCCACGAGAGCTGGTTGATTTCTTTTTTAACACCCTTCAGACCTGCAGAATTCACCACATGCTCTTTAAAGACAACCCATGCTGTGAATAAAGGGGGTCCTGCTGTACCAGCCAGGAAGATTACTTGTATTTTCACACCAGAGCAGCTGCAATGGCACAGGCAACTCCTTCCAGCTGCTATGTCCTGCTCCCACAGCTCCACACTAGGCACCTCTAGCCTAATGAAGCCTGTATTTCCCTCTCATTAGCCTGCTGTTCTGGCTTGCCCAGGAGCAGGGCAGAACAGAATCACGCCCGGCAAGACAGCTGCCAAAGCTGGCAGCCAAGGCTGGCACTGCTCCTCCCTGAGCAAGCTCAAGTTTCCCAGCAAACTCTTCAAAAGAAATTCGAGGATGTCACCTGCAACAACACCTCTCCCACCTGCAGCTGGCATAGAAGCGTCCCATGGACCCAGTCTGGCATCCCACAGGCCTCACCTGGCCTTGACCACAGCTGTGGCATTCCTGAATTAACCACACCTCATGTAGAGGAGAGACTGCCCAGTAAAGGCCTCCAGGTACACTGGAGAGAAGTTTCTTCTCAATTAATTAGCAACAAGGAATTGCCCTCCCTGTGTTGGTAACACAGCCCACCCTGAACTTGCCTGTTGCCAGTATGGTTCTGTAGGCACTGTACAATGCCCACCACTATGCCAGGGTTAGAGACTCTTGTCTGAGCTAAACCAGGGCGCCCACAGCAGTTCCCCAGGATCACAATGGCCAGCTGGGCTTGGAAGCTCTCCAGAGGAGACTCCACAATCTCTCTGTGCAGCTTGTCCCAAGGCTCCAGCACCCGCACACCAAACAACTTTCTCCTCAGGTTCAGATGGGACCTCCTGGGTGCCAGTTTGTGCCTATTGCCCCTTGTCCTGTCCCTGGGCACCACGGACAAGAGCCTGGCCCCAGCTTCTTGCCCCGTTTTAGCTCTTGCTGAGCACTGAGAAGATCCCAGCTGGGACTGCTCTTCTCCAGGCTCAACAGCCACAAGGCTCTCAGCCTTTCCCCCTCACTGAGATGCTCCAGGCCCCTCAGCATCTTTGTAGCCTCCACTGGACTCTCTCCAGTAGTTCCCTGTCTCTCTTGGAGACCCCAGAACTGCACACAGTATTCTAGATATGGCCTTAGTAGAGCAGAGTAGAAGAAGCGGAGAACCTCCCTCAACCTGTTGACCACACTCCTCTGAATGCACACCAGGACACCACTGGCTTTCTTGCTGGCAGGAGCTGGGCGCTGAGTCAGGCCCTATGCTCAAATTTTCCCCCATGAGTGACCCAGGGTCCCGTGCCCCTGCCATGGCTGCCTGGCCCCTTCTCCCCTGCCAGGTTCTGTTTTCCCCGGCCCAGAGGAGCCCGGAGGGATCCCCTCTTTCCCCGGAGACTGCTGAAAGAACGGGGCCCACACAAACCACGGCTCCCTGCCGGCAGCCCCCGCCTAGCCCCGGGGCAATGAACGTGGTAAAGCGCTACAGGAGAGTGAGACACGAACACGACTCCAAACCCCGACCCCTGCCACCTTCCGGGGGCTCTCGACGCAAGGAGGCGCGGGACAGGGCAAATTCCCACCAGCGTACCCTAACTCTCTCCCGGTGCCGGCACCCACCTGCCGGCCGCCCGGCGCCGCCCCCGGGCCGGTACCGTTGAGCAGCGGGGTGGTCTCGCCCGCTTGCCCGTCCTCGTCCTCCTCGTCGCGGTCGCGGCCGGACCAGGACACCTTCTTGGCGACGTTGGCCATGCGGGGCGGCGGCGGCGCGCAGCTCCGCCAGCCCCTGCCTCCCTCACCGGCCGGTCATGTGATCACCACGCCGCCGCCCCCACGTGAGCGATACGGTGGCCGGCGGGGCCGCGCCGCCCCGAGGCACCACGGGAGCTGTAGGCCCGACCGCGGCTTTCCCTCTGCTTGCACACCTGGCCTGGGCCCGCCGCCGCCTCCCCGGGAGGGCTGGGCCGCGCTGGGGCCTGGAGCGGCCGAGACAGCAGCACCCCCCGAGGCGGCAGGGCCGCTGAAAGGCCTCGTCTCGCACCGGACCAGTCGCACCCGCCGTCTGTCAGCCTTGGTCGTAGCACGGCAGCAAGGCCCCACCAGCCCCTGGCCACACAGGGCTTGGGGAGCAGCTAGGGCCGGTGCTACTCCTCTCCACGCAGAGAATTGCACACGGCAGCTGTTTGGGAGCGTTTTGTGTGCTTCACCCGCAGCTTCATCTGTACCTCTTGGAGCAGCACAGCTCAGCCCAGAGCTCGGCACACCCCAGGGAGCCTCTCTAGGCACAGTCCCATGTGGCACCTGCTCTGGCACCTCTGGCTCACTCCTGGTCACAGGCATTTCCATGCTACAACTTCCCCCAGGGTCTGACTCAGTGGCAGGGGACAGGCAGGGGTCACCCACACATGACCCAGCCTGTGGCTCCAGCTGCCTGTGCTGAGCAGCTCCTGCCCTGCTCTAAGTAGCACCAAGTGTTACAGTGAAGACCAAGACCTGAAATAAACGAAGTTATTTCTCTTCCTGGAGCATTTTATTAGGATCAGTGGAGCTGTACATCTTCTGGGATCAGATAGCGACAACCTTCCAGCTTTGGGACAGACCCCAGGATTGAGGTCCTCTGCTGTACCAGCTGCCCAAACCCCTTTCCCCCACCTCCTGCGGTCCCAGTCGTGAGATGCCCCCTCTGCTGGGTGTCACATCACCCCAGGATGACACAGCTTATGTCGACACCAGCATGTGAGCCAGCCAGGATTGCTGGGAGCTGGCATCATTCCCACTGCAAGGCTCATCACAGGCAGTGCTGGAGGCAGGGGCACACCACCTTCTGCACCTCACCCTGCAGGGAGGCATTTGCCAGCATGAGGAGGGGGCCATGGGACAGATCCTGGCCTGTTGCCATGTTGGCTACCTCTCCAGGCAGGAGAGTTCGTCTCCAGAGACCAAAGCCAGCCAGGTGACCCACAAAAGCTGTGGTGCCAAAGTCCCTGCCAGGATGATCCTTCTCCCAGCCTAACACCAATGAACCACCAGCGGGAATTTCATAGCCCTTCTGGAAGCCAGAACCAGCAGCCAGCAGCCGCCTGTCCACATAGAAGCGGTACTGGCCCCGGCTGGAGGACCAGGTGAGGCAGAGGTGGTGCCACTTGCCATCCAGGAGCGGCATCACTGGGAGCTGCCGAAACTGCCCTTCCCCAATCACAAACTGTGCGGAGCCAGAGAGGTCCCCTTCTTGGCCTCGCACAGCCAGCTTGCTGCCACCATCCTGAGTGATGTAGGAGATGAGGGCACCAAGGCTGGGGGCTGAGGTGGCCAGCCAGGCACAGAGTGACAGTGCCCGCAGCTCCTGGTGTGGCCCCGGCTCCAGGATGGCCATGTGCTTGGCAGAGGTGTTGGGGAAGAGCAGGACAGCACCAGTGTGGCAGGCTGGGGAGGTGGGGGTCCTGTACCTATCCTCTCCTGACTGCTGGGAGGCCAGTGACTGCTCCTGGGGGACCACAGTCACAGCTTGGACCTTCAGTGTCACAGCCTGAGCTCCTGGTGCTGCATCATGAGGGAACTCTGCATCCTCCCTAGTTACTCCATGAGGCCTGGCATCAGCTGGCAGCTGATGCCCTTCTTTCCGTTGGTGTGGTTGCCTCTGCTTTGCCTTCAGGGGCTGATGGCTGAGGATACTGGGGGCCACCCAGCCCTGCAGCTCCTGCGCCAGCCGGCTGCCCCAGCTCTGGGCAGTGTCTGTGAGGCTGTGCAGCTTGGTGCCAGCCTCTGCTAGTGCACATGGTGGGTGGGTGAGTGGGAGGTGAGCTGGGTTCAGGACACCCACTGTCCCCTCCAGCCGCTTCAGCCTGCGGCGCAGTCGCTGGCTGGCAGTGTCCAGGCGAGCCAGCTCAGTGCCCAGGGCAGCTCGGTCAGCAGCGGCTGCCTCTGCCTGCTCTGTCAGTGCCCGGAAGCGGCCATCGATGTTGTAGGAGATGTTGTAGTTCTCAGCAATGCTCTGGAGATGGCTCAGTGTCACCTCTTGGAGCCGGAGAAACTGCAAGGGAGTGGGGCAAGGCGGGGTGAGCCCAGATTCCTCATGCCAGGCCCCTTACAATGTTGCTGACCCCCAGTCCAGCCCAAAATGCCAACTGCCCCTCACACACAGGTCAAGCTGTGCCCCCTCCAGACCCTGGGCACTCACCTGCTTCTCCAGCCGCTGCAGTCTCAGCACCAAGGGTGCAGGGCGAGCCATGGGCCCCAGAGCCTGGGTCAGGCCAACCTGCAAGGCAGCACCAAGGAGCAGGCAGAGGGTCAACACTGTCCTCGCCATGCCGCTGCTGGACGCTTTCTGCCGCACACCAGGGCCAGCGCTGGCACCCACGGTGCTGCCCCAGCACGGCCTCCACCATGATGAGATCTGCAGCTGCTAGAGGCCTAGCCCAGCACAGGGACTGCCAGCCCCACAGCCCTGGGCCAGGCAATCTGCGGGGGCGGCTGGCCGCAGCTCCTGCTCCAGGGGCTCTGGCTGTCCGAGTCAGAGGCCAGGAAGGGGGAGCTGAGCTGTGTGTGCAGGAAAGGTGGGGAGTGGACCACATGGTGCACGGTGGGACAAGCCTTGTGGGGCAGCTCCTGGAGGGCAGCAGGGTAGGGGAGCTGTGACTGGCACCCTGGGTGACGGGCAGGGTAAGCAGGGCAGGGCAGCAGAGCAGTAGTGTGGGGCAGGGCCTGCTGCGCGCGGGCCACCACGAGGCGGCAGCACGCGCGCGTGGCGAGGCGCGGGCCGAGCCGCGGTGCCGGGGCGGTGCCGGGGCGGTGCCGGGGCGGTGCCGGGGCGGTGCCGGGGCGGTGCCGGGGCGGTGCCGGGGCGGTGCCGGGGGCCCAGGGCCCGCCCCGTACCTGGGAGCTGGCGGCAGGAGGTGGCAACCCCTCGGGCTGAGGGGACCCGTCTCTCTCTGTCTCCCTCCTCCTGGGGCCAGCGTGTCCACGCCGTGCATCCCGGCGCCACTTGGGTGTCCCTACGACCCCTCCCTGTGTCCCTCCCGCCCTGGCCCCCAGGGTGCTCCACTGCCTTCCTTAGCGAGTCATCGTGTCCCCTGCCGAGCGTCGAGGTGTGCCCATGTCCTCTCTCGGTGGGTCATGGTGTCTTCCGTATTCCCCTGCCATGGGTCTGTGTGTCCCTATGTACGTCCTCCCACAGTGGGTTAGGGTGTCCCCATATCCCGTGCTGTGGCCTGACCCTCTCTACCCGTCTCTGTACCCCAAGGTGTGCCGCCCCTTTGCTGCCAGCTACCGCCAACCACTTGAGCCACTTGGCAACCTCTCAGCCTCCCATTTGCCCCAGGTCTTCCATTCAGTACTAAGGAGGTTCTGGTGGAGCTGGATGAGAGTTCAGGTATGGCAGCAGTGTCTGTCCCACAGCATGTGTTGCCCTGGGCATGGAAAGCCAACAAAGCCACCAGCTGTTCCAGCTTCTGCTGCTTGGGACCCTCTGAAGCTGTTTGAGACAGGAGTCTCACCAGTCATGGGTACTTCAGGTGGCTGGGCTCTACTTGGGTGCCACAGGCAAACTTTAGGTGTTACCATAGGCAGACCTCATGCCCTGCCCATGTGCTGTCCCCTCTGCAGGGTCTCTGCTTTGGGATGATAAGAAATCATGCTGCAAGCAGAGTCCTAGCCTTGCAGGCAGGGCATGGTGATTGGCTGATCCAGGCTGTGGGATCACTGGGGACGTTTCAGAACCCTGGAAGACCCTGGTTTGTGTCATATTTAAATATCACTTATCTCAGGCGCTGCCAGGCTGAGTGCATTAGAGGGCTGATGGGTCATCCCTGAGCAGTGACTCTGACATTTTTGTTTTCCCAATTCTAGAATGTTCTCTGAATCTTCTCATCTGGCCTGGATATCACTGGGATGTGTGGGAAGAGCACGGAGCACTACACCGAGTTCTGGAGTGCAGGAGATGTGGCTTCAAGTGGTGAACATGGCTCCAACATGGTGACAATCACTGCAGTCAATGTCTGTCCTTCAGATCCACCTTCCTGCTGCAGTCTGTCACTTGTGTGGCTTGTTTGCACCATGCAGGCAGGGGCAGCCAGAAGATCAGGCTTGTCAGTGCTGGAATGAATACAAGGATGTATTTGTGGGGATGCCTGGCAATACAGTTCATTGCCTTGGGATGCAGGGATTTGTTAGAGCTCGGGATGTTGCAGGCTCTGTGAAAGCTGCAGGTGCTGCTGGGCTACAGTAGCACTTAGGCTGTGACAGAGAGCATCCCCAGCACTGACATCCTGCCCTTGGGGACCTAGGTGCCTTTGGCAGTGTTTTATACAGCAAGAGCTGTGCCATGCCCTAAGAACTCAAATGGGAGTCTGTCCTCTAGGCTGGAGGACCAGGAGACTGTAGGCCAGTGGTAAAACCCAGAGGGGAATTAATAGCAGACTCAGAGAAGCTGAGCAATTGGCTTATGAGGAGTCCACAGAACACCTGTGGTGCCTGTCAGCTCCCTTTTCCCTGACAAGGTTTGTGGGAGTCATCCAAGGTCACTCGCTTGGCTGTTGCAGGGCTTCCCTGGGAGGTGGGAGGCAGCTGTACACCACCACAAGTGCTTGTCCCGTTTCAGGCAGCAGAGTTTATTGTAAGCACTTTTACCACTGCGTTTTGCTTCATCAGCCTTGGTTCTTGGTCAGCAGGGAAGTGCCCTCTGAATCTCAGTGCCTGTAGGTAGGTGGTTACCTGCTCAGTGTTTTGTTTTCATTTTCCAGTGCTGCTCTAGCAGTTCATGGTTCTGTGTCCGCAGATTAGCTTCGAAGGCAGCTGGGTCTCTGAGCAGCTTCCTGCAGGCATCCTGTGCAGGGCTAAGGAAGCACTGGGATGTGCAAAGGTTGTTGTAAAAGGAAGGTTTCACAAAGCCTCAGGTCAGAACTTTTTGTGTCAATTAGAGTGACAAACTTCAGTAGAGTTAACTCCTGTAGGGTTACAATAAAATACCACAACAAATCTCTGCTGCAGTGGAGCAGAAATGCTTCTCTCTTCTATAAACCCCCATTTCTCAGATTTAACTTAGAGAGTCTTTCAATGGCCAATCATTAAATATATTATGCTTTAAAAACTGATGTGACTGCAGACTGATATCCTGAAGTAAGCCTCTCAAATAACTGTTAAGAAGACTTTTATTTTTAAAGTCATAAAGACCAGAGAACTAGAAAATAACTTGAGACATATTCAGAGCCTATCAGCTCTCAGCATGTGTTATTTAACAACATTTGCTGGAGTTATTTGCCTTTCAGTAACAATGGTGCAAAGTCACCAATTTGAACAGCATTTCAGGGTTCCTGTTATATGATACCTTTTGTTCTTATACATTCCTTATCTTTTTCAATTTTTGTTGAGAAGGAAAAGATTACAAGAAACAAATTTTATTCTTCCACTGTTCTGAGAATCAGCAACTGACACATCCTATAGATACTGACTCTAATAGTGCTGAACACATTACTCCTTACAGCTTCCTATCAGCTTGTGCCCACCATTTTCAGAATTAATGACAAAATCCAGATCTCTGACAAAAATCTTTTATCAAGATGATTACACACTTCTGTACTATCAAGTTTGAACAAGAACTTCAAACAGACTTGACAGTATATAACCCAACTTTCGTCAGCCGACTGGTGCAGCCATTCCTCCTTTAAGCGTGCTTCACTCGTCACTTGCAGAAATTTTCCTGTTGCAAAACAACTTCTACTGCTGCACATTCAGATTATTTTTTAAACATGTATTGTTACATATACCAAGGCTTTCAGTTCAAAAACATACAATGTCTTAATTGATGATTTTGTAAGTTAGGCTGCGGATATACACTTAAGCCATATCTACGCTACAAACTTTGGCCAACCATCAGGGAGAATACATGTGATCCTCATCAGTGCCACACTACACATACAGACTGCTGGAAGTGCCACTATACTGGGGGAAGAAAAACCCAAACAAATCTCTCCTTTCAGCAGAAGGATGCTCACAGTCTTGCTGGTATGAGCTACATCCACACTAGGACTCCGAAATGCTCTGCCAGTATCATATGCTAGCACAGATACACCAACAGTGTTTCCTAGGCTTCCTGTTGCTTCAATCCAACTTCTGTTTGCATTTTCATTAACTGTTGCAACTGCACGGCTCCTTTTTGTTTAATTCTATCTTCACAACAGCACACCACGTTTGCACAAAAGGAAGTATTCAGAACAGTCATTTAAAGAAGTTTATTACATCAGGGAATCGGCAAATAGAATTCATTTCAAACAACGCCACATTATCTTTTCTTCTTTCACCTAGCTTAGCTGCGCTCAACAGTAGTAAAAAAAATGGGTGGAGATGAAATGGAGATGTACTTTGAGGACTATTCCAATACAATGCACTTTTAAGCTTTTCTACCCAAAATGCAGCTTGTCTGTGTAGACTTATGCCTTACATTTTCATGTGTTTGTTACAGAAAGCAAGTATTTTATACTCAGTTAAAAACCTCCCACAGTCTGCAGCATCTTGTAACAAATTGTTAATGAACTTGAAATAATTTAGCTTCCCTTCACAGAAAAGGTGATGTGATGTGAACTGGATTTATGGAAATGGTAATCAAATGCACTTGGTGAGTAATGGAAATGCTCAGACTTTCTATGTACTGGTATCTTGACCCACCAGGTAAGTTTTCAGTTCAATAATACTCTGTCCAGCCTCAAAATAATGAGGTTTTAGAACCCTCATTCAGTTTGCTCGAAAGTGGAAAATGCCTACTGGAGCATCATGTAGTCTTAAGTAAATTTCAATGCTTTTTAAAAAGGCTTTTGAAGTTTTAACAACTTAGGAATCTAACTGTAAGCCTTCTCTCATCATGATCTTTGCAAATTTCAAGTCCAAGCTTAGCTGAAGAAATCAGTAAGATGTGGAAGTCTTATGTCAGTCCAGAAGCTGAACAAGACAGTGCGTTTCCTTGGCTTTTAATTTCTTCATTAGTTTAAGATCCAAGGACCTACAGGTTTCTCTTGGTAGGAAAAAAACAACCCAAAAATCTTTAAAACTTTTGCTCTACCAAAAAAAATAAAAGCCCAGAGATTTGCAGACATAATAAAATTTATTTAAATTCCATGCATTAAGGTAGCTACAAGTGTAGTCATATGAAACTGAAGGACAATAACTTCTTCTGTCCATACAATGTAGCTGTAAGTGAAATGAATGGGAGTTCCACAGTTACAAAGAAACAAACAAAACAAAACAAAAAAAAAATCCCAAAGAGGTAAATCTGTTTGTTTTGAGTTATTTGTGACTTCAGATACAGTCACTAGCCTGTATCTGTAAACTTTTGGGGGAAGAAGTGGGCTCTCCACAACTGTACAACTGGAAACATTTAGTAGTTTAAGACATTCTGAAGAAGCTCTGAAGACCCCTTGTGACTACTAATACTCCTGGAAATGGGGGGGGGAGAAAAAAAATCCAGTAGCCTTCACCCTACTTGTTAGAATCAGGATAGCAGTTGTAGACTGTCCACTTTCAAAGTGCAGCTAAATAGGGTTTTATTATGCAGCTCCTTCAAGTTGTACTGAGTAAGCTTTACTTTGAACCAGTTTTGCTTTAATTTCTCAAGAAAAACTTCACTGGTCCTCATAAGCCTACATTGCTTTTGATATGCAAAAATTGACACTGTGCTTGATTCTGACCCTCCCCTATTTCATTCAGTATGTGCAAACTCTTAGGGATTTAAATAGTCTTTCTCCTTTCTCAGTTCAGACTGATCTTTAAAACAGCAAGGCTTATCTGGCCCTCTAAATTAAAGACGGGGTGAACCGAGCAACTTATGTAACTGGCACTTCTTAATTGGCCCAGTTCTCCCACAAAATGCAGCCCATATAAATACTACCAGGCACTATTGCCACAAATTCTCTTTAATTTTTGCAAGTTTCACCGATTTACTGCTTGTTAGCGGGTTTTTTCCCCCCTGCGGTTAAGAATTTGACAACGCTGACTTTTCCATGAAGACACAATACGCAGTCCTAGCCTTCCAACCTGACTTACTGTCTAGTAACGGTGTTACACCAACCTAAATCTGCTGACGGTATTAACGGATGTAAAGCTAATGAAGGTGCCACATTTGCACGAATGGTTGTGTTCGGTGGGGTGGGTGGTGGTTGGTTGTTGGTGGTTTTTTTTTTTTCCTTTTTAAGAATGCATTAAAAAAAGGGAAGGGGCAAAACCTGATTCTTTTTATTACAAACTTGGTTGAGAGCCCAATTGCCTCCTTAAAACGGTGTGTGCAGGGAGAGGCCGAGGAGTTTAGAAAAGTGCCGAGTAACCGAGTCTCCTGGTTACCGGGAAGTTAAAAAGCGAATGCAACTGCGTTACATCTGGATAAAAAACCTTATTCAAAAGCAATTCCAATACCGAAAAAGGCTTTCAAATCGAATAGTTTATTAACATGGTAGTCATCTTTGTAACATGTGCACACACACTCGCACACTCTGAATGATCTGCCTGGATAAAAAAAAAAAAAAAAAGGAAAAAAAAAAAAAAGAGGTCTTAATATATATGCTGGGGGCTGGGGTGGGGCGAGGAAATGAAACATTAAAAAAAAAAATCCTTTAGATTTGTCATAATTATAGGCAATTATTGTCCACATCACTTACAAAGCTATTGCCGAATCTTTCCAAGGAAGCAGAATTTGGGAAGGGGGTAGGGGGGGGGGTGGGGAAGGGTGGAAAAAAAAGATTAATTTTTTTTTTTTTTAATATTTTATTTTTTGGGGGGAAAATTCAACAGTGGCATAGCGGAGCTCTCAATATGAGAAAGCTGACATAATGTGGACCTTTGCTGTGAAATTTTGTCTTTGCAAAATATGGGGGGGGGGGGAAAAGTTTTATCAATGGGCAGAAAAATAAGAAGGCGGTGTGAAGTAGGCTTTTGCAGAGTCGATTTTCCTCACAGTATTGTGCGGGGGGTCATTGAGAAAAATGCTTAGTCCTTCTCTGGAACCAGTTTCAGAACTTTTCCAATTGCAATGGTCTTACCTAAACCAAGGAGACAAACAGAAGAGTTACGCTGATTGTGTAGAGAACGGGGAAGCCTCTAAGCAGATGAAAACTCTTCTCCCAAAATACAGGCTCTTGAGAGTCTCAGAAATTGTACAGAGAAGAAGGAACAGTTGCATTGCAGAATGAAAGCACCAATGTATTTTAAAAGCATAACGAAATCTTAAAAGTAAAATTGCTATTCTCACATGAAGAATACATTGTGAATTGTGGGAAGCCTGCTCTGTATTCACCTAAGGAGAATGCAAGGCAGAACCTTTTTACCAGATCTGTTTACTGCTTTTCAAAGAGAATTTTTAAAAGATGTTCCACAAATCTACAAATTTTACCAGGGCAAGCATGAGTTAAAGCCCAGCACATAGCCCCTGCTTTCTAACTCCAAAGAGAGAAAGTATGGTATTCATATTGCAGCTGGACATTGCAGGATACACTAAGAAAAGAGTGCTGGTAGTTTTTCAAATTCAACCCTTTTGCTTCCCAGTGCATCTCACTCCCCTGTGGTAAACCACACTTTTTGTTACTAGCAAGAACTCTGCACAGTAGCTATTTGCTTAGGTTTACTTTTCCAGTGTTACCCAGACTGTGTATGGTCTCCTACTCCAAATAAGTGCATTTTCTTTTTAGCAGTTAGCAGCTGTCAACCAGTCTTACCCTCATCTCTTAAGGTAAAGCGACCCATCTGAGGGAAATCTTTGAATGTCTCAAGGCAGATAGTTCCTGCTGTCCTTAAACGGGCAATGCATACTTGATCTTGTTTCACAAAACGGGGCCGTGTCTTACTTTTTTCTCCTGTTTTTTTGTCTACCAAGCAGATTAAGGCCTGTATTAGGAAAAAAGACAAAGAACAAAACAAATAGGCAGCTGTGATTGCTAAAATAAGGGTTATTTTCCCTTGGTGAACAAAACTGATGTGATCTTAGAAATAAACAAACCAACCCCTTTTAAGATTTACTGCACAAGAGTCAATCATGCCTTACCACACTTTTCAGAAGGTTTATGCTAATAGCTGAAGTAATTTTTGGTTGTGTTACAGTACTGACCAAGGATTCCAGTCAAGACTGGAGCACTGATGTATGAGTTGCTCTGCAGATGTACATCGTGACAGAACTCCTCACCCCAACAAGAAAATTGCCTATATTTGTATTGCAACTTAAAAGGATACCTACTGTTATCTCAACTTCTTCAATACAGGTGTGGATGTGCAGCACAGCATTATAACCTGGGCAGATAATGGATTTGTGCTCAATTATCACTATCTGCAAAACAATTAAAAAGAAGTGCTTTTTTTTTCTCATTTCCATTATAGAAGAGCAGAGAATAACCAAGTGCAGAACTGTATTAAAACATATCGGACAATACACACACAATAAATTTCTGTGAAAGAAAACCCCAAAACCCTAAGTTGTGTATGATATGAAATAATGTAAAAATTGGCCTTACAAGCTTTTGCTTTCATGATTACAGGCACCTAAGCCCACACTGAGAAGTTCCATTAAAAACAAATGTTGCTTTAAAATCTCAGTGATGTCAGAGTGCTGGACATACATGCTATTGTCAATTTAAAGATAGGATAGTGAATGTGAAATCTGAACTGAAATGTTCAGAACCCCCTCTCCAGCTTTGTTGCCCTTCTCTGGACATGTTCCAGCAACTCAACATCTGTCCTAATCTGAGGGGCCCAGAACTGGACACAGGATGACATCCCTGCTCCTGCTGGCCAGACTATTCCTGATATAGGCCAGAATGCCATTGGCTGCCTTGGCCACCTGGGCACACTGCTGGTTCATGTTCAGCCTACTATCAACTGAACCACTGAAGTCTGGATTTCATGAAACACCAGGGAAACATTCTGCTACATTTTCTCCACCTGCACAGCAATCACATGCTAGTTATTCTACCTGGGCATCAAACGTGCGTCCGGAATGACACAGGTTGTTGGGATCACAGAGAATAAATCCTGGAAGGATCTCTTCCTCTTCAATTCCCTTCAGTCTGATCTTTAGATTTTCACCTGGGGCTACTGAATCAGTTTCTACGTCATCAGAAAGGATTCCAAGAACTTCCACATTGTGCTTAAAGAAAGCAAAAAAGCAGTTTTCTATTGTCAATATTTTAGTCTGGTACAAAACAACTGTAATATAACAGGATTTGAATAAGTAACTCCATTACAGTTTAAATTCATTATATTTGGTTCTGCAAGCTTAGAAGCATTTCAAATACTTGAATGATGAGTTATTGATATCTAAAATAGCATATTTAATAAACTGTTTTAATGTAATTCTGTAGTATATATGCAGTGGAAAGCAAACTGTAAAAATATCCACTCTATATTTCTCCAAGTGAAATGAGTTTAAAAATTGCAGAGGTGAGATACAGCAGATGCATATTATCTAAGAAGAAAGCAAAAGCCACATTGTCATATGGGTATGTTGCATTCAAAATGTAGCATTCTGAATATTAACACAATCCAGGAAATCCTAGAATCCTGAAGTCCTTCAAGATTTCCAGGAGAAGATGATACAAATACCAAATGTATCTTAATGAACTTTCTCCAAGCAAACAGCAAAAATGCATTTTCTAATGTTCCTGTATGTTTTAACCTCTCTTTGGATTTTTGCATCTTCACACAGTTCTAGATACCAACAGAAAAGAAATATTGGAAGGACTGAGAAGTTAAATGAATTGTTTCAGAAGCAACTCCATTTTGCTTCCTGAAGTTTTAGTACAATCCTCATAACTGCCAAAGTGAAAATAATAAAGTATGTCATCAAAAGCAGCATCTATATACTGATTATAAATTCTGTAGTTTTAGTTAAAACCACTTACACTTTATTAATGTCTCCTAATCATGTCTGGGTGTCAGATGCAGCTCAAGCTGTTCTATAACAAGCCACTGTCTGTTAAATTACCTTTTGAAAAGCAGATCTGAAACTGTTTTAGACTCAATTTCAGCAGCTCTTGTAAAAGGTGACACAGAAGTCAATCTAATTAATGTATTTTGATTAGGAAACCATCAGCTTTCAGTAAGATGTAGCTTTATTGTACATTTGATCTTTGAAATACTTTGCAGCAAACTACCTCAGCCTACAGAACTGTAAAAAGTGTGGCATCTTGAAGCAAGATGACTTGAATAGGTGTAAGGATAACATTTCCAGGCCCTTTTTGTAAGAAAGCAGTGGAAACAAACACTACCATTAGCCAAGTACACTATTCTCATCCACGGCTTTTCCCCAACTGTGTTTTTACATCCTTCATTTTTGCATTATCACATTCCTCAGGAGAGCATGACAATTCCAAATAGTCATCTTCCAATCTGGAACCTAGCTGCAAAACCAGCCTAGTCTTAACAAAAGCAAACTTTAGGTCTTTAACTGAAACACACTGTGTACTGTTTGTGTCCTTCAAATATTCATTTTCCTCTATTTAAGGAAGGGGTAAAAAAACAACCAACAAACCCACAATAAAAAAGGGGCAAAAATACAGAAGTTTTGAGTAATTTTAACCCACAGCAGGAAAAAGTTTTGTGGGCCAACCACAGAAATCCAAAACAAAACAGTCCAAATATGCTTCAATGATTTGTAGCCCTGGAATTGAGTTTACTAAGGAGACACTACAGGAGTTCTGAATTAAACCATACACACACCTGGGAACATCACTCATGTACAACATGAGAGCTTAGTTGTGTTCAACTGAGAAACAGAAACTTCCCTGACTCAAAGTGATGAGAATCTTTAAGAATCAAGCTCTAAAAAACAGAGTAATAACATTAAGTACCTAAACCTTACCATACCTTGTTTGGCATCATCACAAGCTGCTGTCCTTTGCAAATGGAGCCCGACTCCAGCTTCCCAAGGACCACAGTGCCCATATCCTTCACAAAAACAAATTACATACAAGTTGGAAACATTTCTCTCAAGGGTCTACTCTATTTATGATACAACTCTAAGTATGACTGCTTTGCCTTTAGTTATTCAGCACTGCTATACTTAGTGTTTTGGAAACTGTTCTGATGAGAGATTACAGATTAAGAGCCTCACATAGTACAATTATTTACTTCCCACCTCGGTTCGACAGTTGGCAATGCAGACATATCAAAGAAATGAAAACCAGCCTCTAAAAGTACAGCAGATGGTCCATTTGCTGCTTTTAGAAAACAGTCCATCTATACTTTCAAAGCTATTGTTTTAATTTGTACCTTGTATTTATCCACTATTGGCAGCCTGATTGGTCCATCAACTGAGCGGTTGAAGTTTGGCAAGTTATCCAGGTATGGAATAAATGGTAATCCACTAAAAGAACAGAAGGCATTTGTTTCAAACATGAGAGCACCCTTCTATTTGAGATTTACTCAGAATGGCTAAATGCAGTCCAACAAAAGGCATGATTTTCATTCTGTTACCATTAAAAGCAGTGACCTCTAAGAGTTAAATGTATCATAACATCCCATCATTAGTGTCTGCTTTACCCTGACTGACATGCTAATATCCAGGAAGCACAGGTATCTTAAGTTACATTACAGACATGTTGCAGACAGTAATTATTCCTGCAAGACTCTTGCCAGATTCATAACGTGCTTTGGAAATACAAAACCATAAGCAAAGTCCAAACTGGATTTGCATTGGTATGTTTTAACTGCCATGAACATGACATCCAGTGAGAGACATGGCTTGTCACTAATTATAATACAGCTTCAAGCAAACTGGGCACATTAAACAATTACTCATTCTTGCAGCATGTCAACTGCAGCATTCCTGGGAAAATCAAGGGCTACTACAGCACTCAAACTCACAAAGCCTAAGAACACTGCTAATACTATTACAGAGTCTGCTAACTTTAATCTTCTGCAGTTAGCAAATGCTTTTATTTGGCTTATTGCATGGCTGTGTTCTTATTGCCCTGACTGCACTTCAAGCACTTAAGAAAGCACAGCTACCACATACCATGACTCTGCTTCTTCCTAACTTCACTCTAAAATTCACTTTCATTGAAATACAGCAAATATTCAGGCTGTTCAATTTAAGATACATACATATACCAAGGACAGAATTCTGACTGTTCTTTAAGGTTTGCACCAGTCAGTCCTGAGCATGGCATGAAATGGATATCCTTTTTGGGATTGAAGCCAACTTTCTTCAAAAATGGCACCAGTTTCTCTTTACATTCCTCATATCTGTAAAAATGACAAGCAGATAAAGTAAAGTTTCAATGATTCCAGCACGACAAAACCCACAGACATTTAATTTTCATCAATGAAGTTGTTCTGTGAGCAGCAAGCAAACCTAATAAAGCTGTGGCTTATTCACATCTTCACCCCAGGCTTCCAGCACAACTTGGTATTGTCTATTCCCCCCATTCCTCTGCTCCATGAAGCATCGTGTTTCCTCCGTAAACCTCACTTAGTGGTCTGAGTAAGCAGCAGCATGTATCTATATCTGCTTTTTAAGACATAGATCCAGGCCAAGATAGCAGGACAGACCAAGCAGACAGCTACTGAGTCTTAAGACTTAATGCAATCTACTTCTATTGCACTTCTTCCTCTCAGTTTCAGCTGAATTCCATAATGTCAGAATTTTGGGGCTTTCCACAAAAAACTTCCATGATCCTTGACAGCACAGCAAATTCTCTGACAACTCTTATTATACTGTGGAAGAAAACTCCATCCCATTATAACACAATTAACTCCAGGGAAGGACTAAGTTATACTTTTTAGCATCCTGCTTGAAGAAGAGAGAAGAAAGCTGTGACAGAAGCTGTAGATTAAAATCCTTTAGCATCATTTGATCATTATGGCAGAAGAGAATAACTTAACCTTTTCATTAGTTACTTAAATATTACACAGACTTTCTAGTTATTTTTATCCAGCCTCTATCACTGCAAGATTACCTCCCCTCTTCTATCAACTGTGATCAAACACCACTCTAATATGTTATTTCCTTATTCAACTCAGCTTACTATTTAATAAAAACTCCAAATAATACAGGTTGGACACACAGTGAACAGGATAACTGCTGTTCTCACCAAATCCAAGCTAGGAGTTCTGCAGATATATGGCCAAGCAATCAAGAACCTGGCAAGCTGAACTACTGAAAACAAAGCTGCTTCCTTGTAAGCTCAATATAAAGTTTCCAAGTCAGCAATTAAACTATGTTAGAATGCATGGATCTGTTCACTATGGCTGCACAGCTCCTAGCAGCTGAAAGTGCATGTTTTGAAGTAGCACAGAACTTCAGTCTTAGTTGAGAGACCCTGTGCTTCTGCTATTTCTGCAGTTTTGAAAACCTCTGTTTACCAGTCTACCATTCTTTCAGCAAAAATAGGATGGGGATAAAAACCATCTTCTTCAAAATTACTTCAAAACATAAAAATCACTTTTAAAAAATCAGTATCTTTTAAAGAGGGTGAAAATTTTTACACTCACCTTTCATTACTCCAGTTTACAGTTGGATCATCCATTTTATTAATAAGAACTATTAAATGCTTTACACCTGCTGTTTTTGCTAACATGGCATGTTCTCTTGTTTGTCCACCTTTCTCAAATCCAGTTTCAAACTCTCCTTTTCTTGCAGAAATAACCTAATTAAAAATGCACATTTTAGTAAGAGTTCTACAATGCTCTCAACAGAGCAATCAACAGGTCATACTGTTTTATGCCAAAATAACTTTGGGTAGACAAAACTACTAAAAGCTTTCAAAATGCTCTGGCACATCCTCAATATTACCCACTAGTTTCTGCACTGACAAAAATAGCATGAGACTTGTAGACAATTTTATGAAGCTGATAAGTTACTCCAAAACCCACTCAACTTGGTAAACTTAAGATCATTTTGCTCACTGACTGTAACTAATCAAAAGGCTTTAACAAGCCAACAAAACCTAAAAAGCTTAATTCCACAGTATATTCAAATTAAAAGAATCTTACCAGCACAGCAAGATCAGCCTGAGAAGCCCCACCAATCATATTTGGAACAAAGCTCTTATGTCCAGGAGCATCTAGAATAGTGAAGTGTTTCTTCTCAGTTTCAAAATAGGCACGACCCACTTCTACTGTTTTACCTTTGTCTCGTTCTTCTTGGTTTGTGTCTAAGGCCCATGAAAGGTACCTAAAAAAACCCAACAAACCAAATATTCTAATTCTGTATTTTTACTAAATTTATGTATTATGATTAATTTATTATAAAATAACCTTTTTTTCTGCTCAGCTGTTCTAACCATCCCAGCATTACCGAACTTGAGCATTTCCAAGACCAACAGTGATGTTTTATTGAATGTCCTGGGAGCTGCAGTGCCCAGAGCTGACTCTCCCTCACTAAAACCCAACTTCCAGTTAATACATTCTCCACATAGAATCATAGAATCAATAAGGTGGGAAGAGACCTCAAAGATCATCAAGTCCAAAACCTCATGACTACTAAACCACAGCACCAAGTGCCATGTCCAATCCCCTTATGATGCAACCTCAAGTACTTCGAGCATTGTCTCAGTTTGAAAAGCACCTCTGGATCAAATATAAAACAATTCCCCTTTCTCAATACAACTAACTAAAAATTAGTTCTGATTTGCATATTTGTATTATGAGAACTGTTATTAGTTCTTGGCTGTTTGCACATAATAAACAGAGGTTGGCTACAAAATAGACATCACCTTTATTCACCCTGTCTTTGATAATTTGATCAAATCTATTGTCATCCCATCCTAATCATATTTTATCCTATTGGCCACTGACAAACCTAGATTTAATTTAGAAACATGAACTGCATCTTTTAAAACATTATCTAGTTCCTTCAGGCTATGAAAATTGGTGACTAGAAAGGGGAAAGGGGAAAAAAAATACACTCTCCAAGAAAAGCAGTGGTAACTAAACTAACTGGCTTAACATGTCAGTATTTTCCCACCATTACCAGGAGCTCATTTAGCTTGTCTTTTGTATCAACTGATAATATCTGAAGAGACACTGCTAGCTCAGCTGCTAGAGATCAGAGAGGGGGCATCAAGGACTATTAAAACACAAAGATGTCTTTCCAGCTCAAGAGGTTCCCGAGTCAGAGAAAGCACTAAACACTGGGAATTACAGATACAAGCAGTAGTTCTTTGTCACCGATTCTGGTCTAGATAGCATGGTAGATAGCATTTGGTTTGTACCAGTATGCATGCTCCTCTGGCCTGTGTTCCTGGAAGCTTTTGGCCAATTCAAGCATCAGGTTTTACTCAGCTAACAAGATTCAAGAAGGAATTTGTGCGGTAGCTGGACGGAAAGTTCTTTTCGCAGAGTATTTTTTTAGGGAAAGGAACATTTCTGAAGTGTCTACTCTGCACTACAGTACAGAATTTTGAATTGCAGAGTAAATCTGCTCAAATTTCAAGACTCTCAACAGATGAGCTGAAAACCAGTTTCCTACTTTCACCACTGCACAATGAGAAAAAGCACACTATTATCTTTCATAAGTTCATACCATGTTTCTCTGTTTTTTTCTTTAGCTTCTCTTTCATATTTTTCAAGTGTTCTTTTGTCAACCATTCCTGTCAAATACCTAAGAAGGTGGGGGACAGGGAAGAGGGGGAGAAAAAAACAAAGGGCAGTTTTACATAAGAAAAACACATTTCCAAATATATAAATACTCATACAATCCCTACAAACTATTTTAAAACACTACAATAGCCTGAGGTGAGCAGCAGTGGATTTTTTTTCTCCACAAAAAGCCACACCACTATCTGATATGTAAAAGCACATCAGTACCACTTCAGCAGAAGTATGAGGATTGGTTTTTCTTTTTCTAAACTTCCTTCTGCAGAGCATTTCATAATTAGTTTAAAAAAGGAATTACATCCTGTTAACTCTATTTCTGAGACTACCCCAGTATTTCAAAATCCATTAAAAATGATAGGTGAAATTTTCACCACCACCACCACCTCCTTTTCTGAAATGTAAAGGAAAGTATTTTTGATTCTTTTTTTTTAGATATGACAGGTAAACTGATACTTTAAGAAAGATCTTTTAGTTATGAAAAGCATCAAGTAGTGTACAGTTCTATTATATTAGAACTTCCAGATTTTCCCTCTGCTTTATCTTCTAATAACAGTAATCTACCTAGAAAATGAATTGTAGCAGTAAAAAAAAAGGGTTAATGACTCAGTTGGTACAAGCACTCTAATTTTTTTCCCTCCTTACAACAAAGGGATATTCTGGGGAAATGAGAGACCACAGAAGCCTTTAGGAACACAACACATTGGTAGGAGCATTAGGAATAGCCATCTCCTTGTACAAGGAGAATACTCAGACACATCAGATAATGAAATGCTAATTTGCTCTAGTGGGAAGCACAAGGTTAAATGTAGCATGACAACTCCAGCATTCCAGTTTGATCAAAACAAAACAAGATCAAAATGCCAAGACAAAGACCTCCCACTTTTGCTGAGAATATTATTTTAAAATCACAGAATACTTTGCATCAGCAGGATAGCATTTATTTATTTTTTTTCCATGTGCTGCTTGCTTTCCCTTCCTTGGTTTTTACAAACTGTAAGACTCAGCTGCATTTATTTAAATAAATGCTCATTAAAATACTGCAGCCTCTAGATACTGTTTATAAAATAGACTTAGAAGATTAACTATTGTAATTTCAAATTTTGAAATCAAATTAGGCCTATTCAATGTTTGGTTTTTCTTTAATCTTCACCAAACCCATGAAGTTTAACAAAGGCTGTAAGCAGCTTCACATAGCATTTTAAAATGACAAACAGTCATGTTCTAAGAAAGGGATTCAAGTGTTTTAATTTAATAATGTGAGTTCTTTAAGAGTTGTTTCTGCTAAGTGAAACTCCTATAGCAGTAAGATCAAATCTGCTGGATTTATGGATTTCCAAAGACAGTTAAGTAACTAAATTGACAAAGAGAGTAACATTCTGTTTTAAAAATACTCATCTATGCTGATTAAATGCATAAATATTACTAATTTTACTTAATGTTTTTAATTCACAAGAAAACCAGCTAGTATAAAAGTTGTTTAAGAATTTCCTTACATTATTTGTCCTCCAATAGTTGATTTTCCAGCATCTAAAAAAAAACAAAACACACAAGCCAAACCAAAAATAAATCAACAAATTGTCATTCATGGTTTAAAATAAAATCTTACAAAAAGAAAGCAATTACAAAAAAGTTAATCTAATTTGTTTTCAAACACACATATTTTAATTGTTTTAGAAGCATCTCTCAGCTTCCCTTGTTTCCATAACAATTCACTGTCAAGTTGATTACACTGAGTTTTGAAATCTGTTATCATACACGTGAACTGGGCATCATCCACAAAAAAACCCACCTCAAGCAGCAGTGATCTAGAACAAGTGTGAGTTAAGAGTGTGGGAAGCTCTTGTAAAAGCCCTCTCTCTGCTTGCTTTCTCATTTGTCCCTAACATCTCTGGGCTGCTCTTCAATATTGGGATGTACCTCTACCCACCAACTCAAGAGCAGGTGATAAGAGACTACAAATTAAATTTACTGTAAAACTGACAATTCACTCAATCTTCTGTACTTTTGACACCATTTAAGAGTCTTCTGAAGCTTGTTGAAACTATTCAAATGGGGACATTTTGCTATAATGGCTTCTTTTAGCCAACAACCATGCTTATCTGTTGTTTATAGCAGCTTGATTAGAATGAATACTTCTAACCTGTAGACATGGTGAATACAATACATCCCTACAAAGAGGGATTAATTTCTAACCCTTCAAGTTCTAGGTAATACACAACACAAAGACCCAGCTGCTCCACATTCATGTACAACTTACCTACGTGCCCAATGAATACTACATTTACATGCTCTTTTTTAGGAGCACCTGGCGGTGCTACAACAGACTTCGGTTTTGGTATTTCTTCCTCCTCTTCCATCATTTCCTGAGTGCTTTCTTCAGAAGGGCCTGCATCCCCTGTGGGACCACCTCCCAGTTCTGCTTCACTTGTTTCTTCTTTGTGGTCCCATGACTCTTCTGGGGACATCTCCGTCTCTCCATTTTCCACTAAAAATTAAGCAATTGCATATATTCAAATAGATAATGAAATTAAAAGCACTGACTATGGAGAAAAGCTCCTGTCCCAAAGATGCAATCACTCTGTATTAATTTCTTCCTGCACAGCAGTGGCCAATTACTGCTTGGTTTTGAAAGGACAATTACTGGAAGATTTCAAATTGACTTGTGTGTGACATCAGAAAACTATGATTCACAAGGATTAAGAGACTTCTGTTTTAACAGGACAACAACTTTTACAAGGGAAAAAACAAATGTGAAGATCCACTCAGACCATGATGCAAGCCTGAATACACAGATACACACTACCACTTGATTAGAAAGAAAAGGAGAGGGATAGGATAGTGCTTTAAGTTCTCTCCACTGCCCTACAAACATAAGGGGAGACACGTTCCATGTTCTGATTGCTCATATTAACAAAATACATGGAAGTGATCAGTAATCACAATTTCCTGCACATGAATGGGACTATTTTGCCATTGGAAATTATTTTCAAATAAGGCACTGATGCTTTTTCAGAGTCCAAGTAATGCAACTGTCCATTATTTCTTTCCTAATCTAAGTAAAGACACAATGGAAACTAGTAAGAACCAAAATTGCAAAGGCTCAATAAGGGATTCTTCAATTTTGTTTTGCAATGGTTCAGCAGAAGCATTACAGTAGTATTTTATAGTACTACCACAGTAAAATGGAACAATTCTCATCTTACCAACAGATTCTGAAATTTCCATGTTAACAGCAGCATTTGAACCTGGGGGTGGGGAAAAAAGGAGAGAAAAAAAGGAACTCTTAAGGACGTATTTACCATGACACTATGAAGAGCAAAGAAAATTTGAACTACTCAATTAGTAAAAAGATAGTTCAGATATTTGGGCACTTGCCAATGCTGTGTAATATACAGATTCAATTTTTAAGATTCTGCTTCATGCAAGCATTATGACCTTCAACAAACCACCTGGTCTTCATGTGTGCTGCTTGACTGGCTATAAAATTGTAAATAACCACAGACAAAAATACCACCTTACAATAGAAGTATGAGGATAAAAAGAGTGGAGGTTGGAAAATATTCAGATATTTAATAAGGAGATTCTTAGCAATCATTTTTAAATCATGTTTTATGAAGCTGTGTGGCACACAGTCAGAACACAAAAACAATTACCTTCACAAGAGGCTGTCTGCTCCTCTGGAGAGGTCTCTATTGGTGCACCTGTGGGAGGAAAAATTAACTCTTAGAATTCATGTAAGTAACCAATTTCCACAATTAGCCATTAAAAAAACCACCAAACAACCCCACAACAACTCCCAATTCTATTGAAGTATATTTAAAACAACTCAGTCAAGCAACAAAAACACCTCCCCCTCCAAAAACTGTACTAAACGTAGCCTCCAAGCACAAATACTTGTAAAGAACACTATCTAAAAGTTGTGAACACATCTGTTGTAAAAACAGGTTTTTTCCCCCCACACATGTAAAGATCCTTTAAAACCTAACACTTAAAGTAATTTTTATATACACTGTATTTTACCTGCCTGGGGTGTGGTGACTATTTTAAGCATTAGCATCTAACTGCTATTTCAAAATGTCAAATCTGTTCCACTGTACCCAAAGAAACGATGTGTGTGTGGTGCCACAACTGTACAGCTTACAGGCATACCTACAATGCTATTGTATCTCAATTTCACATAAACACTGGGTAGAAAATGAAAACCAGCTCTTAGGAACAAATTCTTAAGATATTCTGTACTACTTAGTATCAAGAGAGAATTCATTCATTCACATGCCTGGTTAAGTTTGCCAGTTCTTAAACACCACGATACAGTTGCATTACTAGGAGTGCAATCTTAGTGGTCATGTGCTTATCAAAGCCACAAGTATTTGGCTACTATTTTGGATAGATCACTCAAGCTTCTCATGCACTAAACCATGCCACTAACCTGTATGTTGAGCTATAACTAATTATGAAGCCTACCAAGAGTGATACAATCTGATTAACAGTTAAAAGACATGATGCTCAGAACATTATTCCACATGACCAAGAGGCCTGCTATAATTTACCCCTAAAACCTTAACCTATCAAGATTTTTCTTAGTATAAATTCAAGTTTGAAACAAGTCCATCACCTTGGTTTTTTTCAGCCACATACCAAAATCATACCCTATGTTTAGCTGTACTCCAGCTCTCCTTCAATCCTATTACAAGAACACAGATCTTACAGCATTACTGTATGCATGATGGGACCTGAAGATGAAACAAATCCCCTCAAAAGAACAAAACCATAAAGAGAAGGACCTGTTTCTAAGCCTCTTTGCTTTCGTGCTGTTTGCGTATTTGCTGCAGACTTCTATAAAGTGGAGCAGTGCTGCAAAAGCTGGAAGAGGGCCAGAGGACAAAGCTTGCAGGCAGGGTGAATGTGGGTCACAGCACAACACAACACCCAATGACCAGCAGCAAACAGTGGAGGGGCACAGAAACAGAGAGGAGGAAACTGTTCTGAGCCAGGTTTCCTACACTCCCGTGTTACATTCTACATGATCTGCACTCTAGGGTCCCAAACCCACGGGAATAAGACTTAAGAGAATGATTTAATACAGTAAGTAAATGCATAAGGATAGAATACCTTCAGATTCCTTCTAAGGAATGATGTATTATGTTACTTCCATTTGAGAGCTGGAAAAGACTCAAATCATCCTGTTTATGAGCGCAGTAAGTAGTGGCATAGAACCTAAAGCCTCCATTTTGTGACATATCAGAAGACTGCTGCCTATTTCACACAGTATGGTTGGGATGCATAAATATATTCATTACAAGAATACCAGCTTTTGGTTTCACTCCTGTCCATAATGAAGTATTAAATGCACTTGCCTCGAAACAGAAGCTCTGTAAGTGGTTGAAGAGCAGTTAAGTCAACCAAAACCATTCATAATAAACTTAGCTTTACTTTCTGGTCTGTAATACAGCAGGCATACAGACAAGAAAGAGAAGTTTTCTTCACCAATAACAGAGAGGAGGTAGGAAACTCTTAACCTAAAAAGGTCCACCTGTTGAATTTTGAATTAATCTAGTACACAAGCGAATCAATGCGAAGGTTGTATATGGATCCTAAAGAGTACTAATGCCACACAATCAAGGGGCAACAGGTAACCCAGTTATGAGCAGAGCCACTTACTAAGTTCTGGTCACTTTGGTACTCAAGTGGCAGACATTGAATTTGAAAGTGGACATTGAATTGTAAGAAACATACAGTGTTCCTTCAAAGCAGAAAAGGAGTATGAACTGCTCTCAAAAAAAGTTCATTGTAAAGAAAGTAAAAAACAAAGAATCTTAATTTGCAAAAGAACAGGTTTTAAGTAATAAAAGTAAGCACTCCCTTAGTAATTGTTTACTTCTAATATATAATTTCAGGTTATGTCAAGATAGTTCAGGTACTGGTACACTGCAAATGAATATCCAAGAGAAAAGTTTCACGTTGAAGGGTGAGATTTTGCTCTGTGTGGAAGTGAGCAGATTGCCTGAAGTAGGCATTTAAGACAACCAATTGAAAAAGGATGCACTCCTCCTGCTGCTTGGACCACTGGGTTGCTGCATTTTGCTCTCTGTCATCTCTTCTTCCCTTTCAGTCTTAGTGCATGTGTAACTACTGAAGCTCCACGAAGAGAGATGGCCTGACAGAAAACTGAATCCAACAGCTTTTGGATGGATCAGCAGTTTGAAGCAACTTACTAGCTAGGTAGAAGAGCACTACTAGTGTCACGGCAGAGAGGGCAGGAAGGCACTCCCAACAGTTCAAGGAAAAGCAGTTCACCTTTTAAGTTTCAGTTCTGAAACATCTAGGTAATCTTTGGATCACATGAAAAATGAGATGACAATTCTGAATCTCGTTGACATAGGCTTACTACCTGGGGCTCAATACTGGATTAGGACATGAGAAGAAGTCCAAACTCCACACTGCCCCTGTGGGAAAAATGTTTGGGCAAATCCAGTGAACTGAAGTAACCTTAATTTTGTCCATGAGATGAAGGCAGTCGTTGTAACAAAACACCTTCAAAGATGAGGGAAACTAAGAAAGGCTCTAATAGGCCTTGCAACTTAACCTGATCTCTCCAAAACACAGGAGCAGATAAGCAGTTTTTCATTTTGTGTTTTCTGGAAGTCAGGAAACTCATAACATTTACTGTTAACATAGCTTACTATTAGTGTAAAAACATCACATACTGCAAATTAAACACAAATCTGTTCAGCTTGAAAATTCTAGATTCTCATCTGTAAAAATCATCCAGATAAGAATCTTGTCACATGAAAGGGATTCAAAATCAGTAGTTCTGATGAAATTTGGTTTTAAAGCCAGAATGTGTCTTAAATTATGTCAAATCTTTAAGATGCACATGTGATGAACAATTTGATTTTGCATACCATCCTCCACACTCCATCTCTCATCACACCAGAAGTCAAGAACAGTTGTTGCAACCTTATTCACTGTACTGCACAAGGTGAGCAGCTTATCTTTAGCCCTTTTCAACATCAGGGCACTAGGACATATCTCTTGTCAATGCCATAGGCAAAAATGGATACACAAGCTGCATTTATCTACTGGCAGATCACCAGACAAGGACATTATGGCATTCAGACAGCTGTCTGAAACAAGGTAATTTGTTTTTAAAATACAAAATTCACTGGAGGAGTAAAATAACATCGAATAGAACTAACCAAGTTGGAAAAGACCTTTGAGATCATCGAATCCAACTGATCACCCAACACCATCTGATCAACTAAACCATGGCACCAAGCACCCCATCCAGTCTCTTCCTAAACACCTCCAGTGATGGTGACTCCACCACCTCCCTGGGCAGTACATTCCAATGGCCAATCACTCTATGAAAAACTTCATCCTACCATCCAGCCTGAACTTCCCCTGGCACAGCTTGAGACTGTATTCACACTCCCAGTAAAAACTCCAAAACTGCACAACTTTTAAACCATGGTAATGGGTGTCTAAGCCATAGCTAATGTCTGAAAGCTATGCCACAAACATCCACTCTCTCTCATTCACATGTCTTTCTACTATAGCTGATGAGTTTGTTGCATATTACATTACATTTTGTACTTGCCTTTTTGTTGTACAATACAACCAAAGCTGCACAGGTAGAATGAATTAAAAAGTTATGCCCGAACCTCTGAAAATATTATTGTAGAAGAGTATGAGCAAGGAACCTCACAGCATTAAACAGTTTAGAATGCTTCTTACAGAAACAAGAGACAATGGCTTTATAATGATACTCATGGTGGAATGAAACAAGATTTTCATTTATAGAATAGGTATAGATGCTAAACTGGGATTCAAGGTTAGAAGAGCTGCAGTTAAAATACAGTACTAAAGTCAAAGACAAGTGCTAAGCAGTAATGCAAACTCCCATCTCTATGTAAATGGCAGTATTTATCAGAGGAACACAGTAAGCTGAGGGGTGTCTCCACACAAGCAGACACCATTTCAGCGGTTAAGTGGTCACTCCTCAGCAGCAGTTACCTGAGCCACATCGTGAGTGCCTCCACAGAACTGAGCAGAGGCTATAATTTGCTGCTGTGCATGGCAGCACTCACAGAGCTCCCAGCCTGCACCGCTACTGGAGTGAAAAGCAGTACTGGTACCTCACAAATGAGGTAGACTGAGGTTAGCAGAACTGTTTGCACAACACAGCAAAGTAAAGGGGGGAGGGGGGAAAGGAAGAAAACGAAAAAGAGATACATTCAGTTTGGAAGAAGTGTCTTATCTACAAAACAGTGAGTTCCTTGCTGCTCCTCCAATACAGACACCAAGTTCCTTCACAGCAATTCCTGGAAGGCTGAAGAGTGAAGAAATGCATGACACCTTTCTGTATGTGTGATCTGAACACCTAAGTTCAGTACATATTTACACAACAATCAAACAGTTTCAACAGTTTTCATGGATTACATAAGAGATTTTGCCCCCACCCTTAAAAAAAAAAAGGGGGGGGGGGGGGGGGAGCATAAAAGGGAATTATGGCAAAAAATAAGGGTCTGAGTCAAACAGAACATGAGAATTACAAAATAATTTTAAAAAAATAAGATTCTTAATTAACCAAAACCCACAAAAAAATTACTTACAGCACAAGTAAGTGCTAAAGATAAAGCATTTCATATTCAGTACTTTAAAGTACACATAAATAAAAGGTTTTCAGGTCATTGTAAAGCAGTTGTTTTCAAAGTTAGCTTAGATCCAAAATTATCTTCTTGTCTCTGCCCCACTTCACAGTCTATGCCCAAGCTTCACCAGCAGACACACAGATGTATCCCCAGTTTTGAAATGCGTCAATGTAAGAGCAGTTTTAAGATGACTTCGAAAGTCCTCTCTGGAGACTTTCAAGATCCATCTGGATGCACTCCTGTGTGACCTGCAATACATTCTATGGTCCTGCTCTGGCAGGGGGGTTGGACTCAAGTCTCCTGAGGTCCCTTCCAACCCCTAACATCCTGTGATCCTGTAAAATTTACCAAAAAAACATAACACTTGTGCTGGATGTGTAAGATTTTACTACTTGCTAACATAGTAAAAGAGCAACCTTTTTCCTTCCAGAGTGGGAACACACCTGAAATTTATCTTATCTAAACCAAATATGCTTCTTCACAACTAAGTCTAAGAAGGCTTATAGGGATTTTCAAGGAATATAATGAAAATCCCTTTTCCCTAAGGCCAAGTATTTGTACCCAGTTTATAACTTGATTTGAGAGAGAGATGAGGATACAAGCTCTGTATTAGAACAGGTAAGCATTCCACAGTCTAAGAAAGATCTCCCACAAAAATAAACCTAGGCACCCCATGGATATTTCAGTAAGTTAAGCTCAGGATGGTACATCTACACATGAAAGAACAAACTTAACACAAATTCTCAGTCTGTTAAAAGAAGAAATAACATTGCATTACCTGCCCTAAACTAACTTCTCTACTGGAATTCAGTCAGTGTCATTTTCACACAGACCTTTCAAAACACACTGATTTAACTTTTTACTGCTTTACTCCTTTGCAACAGATGAACAGCTGCTTCTCTTGCTTGTGTCTCTCTCCTCACAAAACAGGAGAGAACTCCAAAATTCTGGAAGTGGAACTGCAAAATCAGGCTGCCAATAAAAAACAAGAATTATCCCAAATAATTTTTGTGTTCATTTCGCTAGAGTAATTGAGCTTTAAGCTAATGTCATGCCTTCAAATACATTAAATCAGTAGTTCAAACCAGGGTGCTAAACACATGGTCAGCAGACTGCATGTAGACTCCAAGACAGTTCTTCTAGTCCACAGCCAGCTCCCAGCAGTCTGTCTTTTACCAGAGTCATGCAAAGGCCACAAACGTGATGAATTATTCTAACAGGAGCAACACAATCCTGGCTACCTTCCTGGGGACGGTTCAGAAGCAGACAAAGGACATCTGTGTAATACATTGGCACCTTGACTGCATCACACAGATATACAATATCTGATCATCTGGCGAGTCAGTGCCAAGACATACAGCCTTTTCCTGCACTGACTGCTTTTAAAGAGGTTGCGCAGCTCAGCTGTCTAGAGAAGCTGATACAGAAGAGCACTGCTCTAGATAGGCAAGTGATGACTCAAATCAAGATTTTTTTTGATAAGGATTTAAACCATATACTGCCATTCACAAAATGACACTGATTTGCTGTCATGTAACCATGGCAAGTTCACCGTTGTGAAGTATTAACATTAACAAGTATTGTCTTAACTTTGCCAGTTGAGAAGTATTAGCATTGCCACCACCCTACTTGTGAGAGAATCATCAGCACATGGCTATTCAAATGCTGACACAAGTGAATGATATAATGATACAATCCTTTATAATAGCTTCTTGAATTGTGGGCTACTAGTTTTAGACAAACCACACTCAGCAAGTTCATATGCAAAATGAAGTCTCAAGATCTGAATTGTTCAGGAGTCTTAAAATACAGTCTATAGAAAATGGTGTAAAATCAGATGGCTGCTTTTGGGGAACATAATGATACACAAATTCTGGAACTGAAAAAGACACTGAAACACCTTTTGTTTCTGATTGGGGTGGCAGAGTGTGTGTATGTGAAACATCTGAATGTCCCAACTAGCTACAAGGTCAAGAAAAATGAAGACAAAACCACAAAGCTAGATGCTATAACCATTTATTTACAGCATCTGAAAGCTGAGGATGTCCAGCTGCTTGAATGTAACTAATTGAAGTGACTACCGCAGGTGAGTGAATATATTTAGGGAGTGAAGCAATCAAAAGGGCACTGATTAAACCAGATGTCACTTGGCTCAAGACTGTAAGATGCGGGTTGTCTATGCTGTAGTTCACAAATTTGCTCAGAAATGTATATGGAATGGTCAAAACAGCCATTAAGTGAAGCAGCAGCGCTAATACCACCAAAAGCATAAAGGCTTTCCTTACACTAGCTGCTATGTGTCACAACACACTTCTTGTTACTTTGTACTAATGACGCTTTTTTCCCCCCCAAGCACACTCACTGCATACTTCAAAGCATTGAACAATTTATGTTGAAAGGGACCCCAGGAAGTTATCTAGCTCTGTCTCCTGCTCCAAGCAGTCAACAGCAAATACTTAAAAACTATTTCTAACATGAAGCCAAACTAACATAAAATATAATAAAGACCATGCAGAAAACTGATCAATTTTACCAAGAATCCTTTGAAGATTTGAGAACTATGCAAAAAAACAAACCACAAGAGTGCAAGCTAATGCTGCATTTGCAGAAATTTAGCTTCTCATACCTGAGATCCAAAACAAAACTTAAGTAGCAAAAATCTTTTTAATCAACCCATGGCAGGAAGGAAGGTTTTAAGTATTCCCTATTATCTCCATACCATGTCTTGATATGGAAACAAACAAAAAGCCCTCCAAGTGCAATTACATTTTATATAAGCTTCCAAAATTAATAAACCATACTGTAAGTCACAGATGCTACAGAACAGTGAAGCTGCAAGGTGCAGTTGTGGTTAAGAACGTTTAGAGGCCCTAACCCAAATCTGCTGCAAATCTATTTTACTGACTATCACACCTTGCCTTAATTTAGTTAATTTCACTAGCTCAGCAACTGCTTTCTACGTAAGTTTCCATGCTCACTGGAAGGAACTGTGGTACAGCAACACCTGGTGCAGACAGACTCAAGTCGTCTCTACTTCACATTTTCAACAAAATCCAACAAGAAAAGCTTTTATGCAAATTAGCTTGACAGACACAGTCTGATAAAGGCAAGTCCTTGCAGCTACATTTGGAACATACTGGTTTTAATCTGTTCCTTAGGTTCAAAAATTTAAGTAACATATGCTTTTTTGCAAAGAATCAAAGGATAATTTAATGCCAAGCTAATTCTGAAACTGTCTGCCAGTAAAAAATATTTTAGTGGCAAACATCAGTCAGGTATTCTCCCTAATATGCAATTTACAATCAAAAGAAAGCACACACAAATCAGAAGTTTTAGAGTAAACTGCTTGGAATGCAGGTCTCAGGAGCTTCAGGAACTTCCTAATTTTAGAAAGTTAACATCTTGTTCCCTAAATGGCTTCTGTGAGCATTACTTCAGTCCTCTAAACACAAGTGATAGGATTTTTATACAAATTACTAACCTCATAGTTATTGTGCACAAAATGGAACATTATTACACACTACAGCTGCACAGTGGAGATCAGTTCCTAACCTACAACATCCTTTGATTAATATGGAATTGTGAAGAAAAGCATTACTAAGGACTTTAGGCAGCTTATGTCCTCAAACTGACACAAAGCTTTTCAGATTCTTCCTAAGAATCACAATTAATGTAGATGCTTCCCAATACAAACCAGTACTTGTACTGCCCTCAATAGAGACAGTAAGAATTTTTTTTTCTACCAATGTCATGAAAAATTAACAGCATGAACACTTAATTCCCTATGGGAGCAAAAGCAAACTGGGTTGCTGAAAAGTAACCTATTCAGCACCATTGCCTAATCACATGTTCTGACTTATTTCCTGAGCAAGCTCCACCTAGTTCTTCCAGCCAGGAGAGTAGTTGTCACCTTACTTGAACATCTGCAAGGACAAGACTGTTAATTACTTTCTGTAACCCAGTACAGCAGACCTGGGAAAGCACGTAATGGGTATGGTATTTCAGTTCAGAAAGAAACTAGGGGGTTTGTTTGCTTTATTGTAAACTGCAGATTTTTTGTCTGCTTAATCTTAGAGACATCCAAGCCAATTACAGAAACTCAAACTTCTAAACCTTAAAGATGACATACAAGGAAGGTGGTAAAGTCATGCCAGGCAGATTACAGCACTATGTAGGAAATGTACTCAGCAGCTAAGATGGAAAGAAAAGAGATCCTGATCATTCCAGGTGACCAATAAAGGCATCTCTGGAAAGGCAAAGCTCATCATAGGCCTCAGAAATAGCAAAAGGAGAGCATGAATAAATAAATACAATGAGCAGGTGAAGAAATCCAGTTGAAATCCTAAAAAAAATAATAAAATATATTTAAAAAACCCTAAATATAGGAAGCCTTAAAATAAACCTTACAAAAGCAGCCAGGGAGAAAACCCAAAGTTAACACACAAAATCCTAGGAAAGTTTTCAGCCATAGTATTGATTATATAGTTAAAAAAACAACAACAGCAAACACTTAAAGCTCACACTGTTGTGGCCAAAAAAAACCCACACTAAACTTAATTTTCAAAGGTGCACTGCTGTTCAGCACAGCCTCAAGCTATCTACTCTATCTTTACACCTGTGAACCTTACCATACACATTTATCCTAAAGGGAATGCAAGTTTGCTCATGGATTCTTGGAATTACATTTCATATGCACTTAGGGGTTGCCTGCCTGCATAGCACATGAGCAACATTTTCTTATGAAAAAAAATAATAAATCAGGAGTGCTGAACAGCTGCAGAGAACAGTATCTGACATTTGCTCTAACACACACACACAAAACCCCAAGTTAATATAATGATATGAAAATTGTAAAAATCCATACATGAAAGTTACAGGTTTTAGTTATTAACATCCAGTAACTTTAAATACTAGGGAGAAGAGGACTAATTAATATATTAAATCAGAATGCAATACATAAGCCACAATCAACAGGAAATTGTGACAAACAATTACAAGCAGTCACTCTAACGAAATTTAATTACAAGAATCAGTATGTGAAATACTAGTCTGTTTCATACTGTAGTAATAGGGATATACAAAATTATAGAATAAGGTGTTAAAACTACCACTCTCAAGCAGGCCTCCAACTCCTTAGCTGTAGGACTGACATTAAAATACTGCCACAAAGTTAGCCAGCATGTCTGACATGTGGAAGGACCCTCAGTTAGGAGCTATACGTTAAAGTAGATCTCCTTTTAGTTCCCATATGCAAAATAAATCTAGTGTAAACACTGGTTACTTACACAAAGATCCTTTGAAATTAAAAGCAGGGTAAATTTCAAGCTATTCCATTGACCGAGCCAGCTAGACAAACCTCCCTTCCCTCCTAATCACTTACCAGCGTTGTATTAGAAAAACCAAACACACTACTTGATAATCTTCGAAAAGACAGCTAAGATACATCCAAACCGTTGGTGACTGAAGCATTGCTGCTCTCCCCAGCAACACCACATTTATTATCACCAAAATCTTCGACAACTTCTCTTGTGCTTCAGGAAAAAGAGCTACGTGGTTTCCTCTCGTCATGGGCGACCCTTTTCGAGTAAAGCTACCAGGAAAACGTACACAAGACCCACACAGAGCCAGACCACACCATACACTGCTGCTGCTTGAGCACAAAACCTGCATCGCGGCTTGGCCTCCCACAGCACACCCCGCAGAGCCCCCACCAGACGTACAACAGCGGCCTGCAGACCCCTTCCTATAGTCCCCACGAACTCTCCGGGCTGCATCAGACGCCGCAACCAGCTCCCCTACAACGCCCCACGCTCCCCGCCCCCGCCGCCCCCGGCCAGACTCTGCTGCCTTGCGCCCCTTCCCCCCCGTCTCCTGCGCAAGGCTTCCCCTCAGTGGCACCTCCATCTGCGCCTACCTTCACCTCACGCTGACGAGACGCTCCTGCCGTTAAGTCCCAGGGCCCAAGGCCAGGTCACTCTCCCACCCCCCCGGGCAGGTCGCCTCTTCGACCACCCTAACCCAGTGCTGCCGCCCAAGCGCGCCGCCCGCACCTCATCGGCCTGACCCACTCAGTCCCCGGGCTGCCAGCCACCTCCCGGTCCAGCCCACCCGGCTCCCTCGCCCGCCCGCCGGAGGCTCTCCACGCTGCGCTCCAGCCCCGCGTGGCCCAGCCCGTCCCCTCCTCCCCTGCGGGGGCCCAACAGCTCTCTTCCTGGGCCCCTCCGCAGCACGGCCCCGAGCTCTTCCAACATGGCCCCCATCCCTCCGCCCTCTGCGCCCACCCGCCGGCTAGCCCTGTCCCGGCGCGGCAGTTACCGGGGGGCGGCGGCAGGCCTGGCGGGGGCGAGGGTGGCGGCAGGCCGGGCGCCGGGCCCCCCCTCAGGAAGGACGGCACGAACTCGGCGGCGTGGACATTGGGCACGAAGGGCTTGGCGTTGACGTTCAGCTGCCGGCTGAAGGCCGCCCCGAGCAGCTCCTGCTGGGCCTCGGCCTCCGCGGCCGGCGGGGCGGACCCCGAGCCAGCGCCGCTGCCCGGCTCGATGTCTGCCTGATCCCAGCAGTCGGGAGCCGAGTCGCTGCTGCTCCCGCTGCCGCTCCCGTTCGCCTCCATTTTGTGGCTGCCCCACAAGCCTCTGCGGCCCCGAAACGTCTCCCAGCGTCCGGGGTAAGGGGGAAGCCGGCGGCGGCACCGACTCAGCACTCGCTCCGGCGATTCCGCGTGTACTCCACCGCCCCGACGCGAGCGCAGTATGGCCTCCCGCAGCTCCCGTACTCCCTCCCCACAGCTTCCCCTGGTGCCATTTTAGTAGTTTTTATGTCCCCGGGGGCCTCATCCCATAGCACGGCCAGGTCCAGGAGTCAGAACTACCCTGCCCATCATCGCTTGCGCGACCTCCTTGGCCCTCCTCCCCGGGAGAGCTGGGCAGTGTAGTTGCCTCTGCGCTCTCTGCGCGCTAAGGAACTACAATTCCTGACAGCCTTCGCGTTCGTCTTCCGTTTTTTCCGTCTCCGCCTTCGATTCTGGGAGGAGACGGGACATGTAGTTGGCCCGAGTGCCTCAGGCGGGACGAGAACTACCCGTCCCAGCAGGCCAGGGTGTAGTATTCCCTCAGGCGACACTGGTGTCTTGCCCCGCAGGGCTCTGGGAAGTGCAGTTTGCAAAGGCGGCATCCCCGGGTGGCTGGTCTGCATCCCCTCGTTCCATAAGCGGGTTGTTTCAGCTGCCGACGGGCGTGTGGAACGCTGCCTCGTCGGGGGAGATGAGGCTGTCCCGGCTGCTCCAAGTGGGCTGTCTCTGCCCCTTGCCGCCGGAAAGCCAGCCTGTCCCGCGGGAGTGAGCGGCGGGGCTTGAGGAGAGCGGGCCCGGCGCGGCGCGTCGCCTCGCTGAATTCCCACACCCACCCTCCCCCCCTTCAGGACTCAGCGTATGGGAGCGGGTGAAGACATGCTCGATTTAGCTTTTATCTATGCAAAATTGCACCTACGTAGTCCTAGAAAGCGCCGGTGCTGAGAGACAGTACAGTGACAGCACCTCCATGGGGTCAGTAACCTCCCAAGTGAAGATTTGTGAGCACGTGTGCACTCGCCTGAGGTGAGCACAATGATTTCTGTACATGCCCGGCTGTAAGTTGACAAGATGTTGTAAAAGTTTGGTAATTCTACAGCATGCTTTCACTTGGTTAGTTTGTGGCAGCATTTAATCTTGGAATGTTCAGCATAAGTACTTAGAACTAGAAAAAACAAGTGCTTGAGAGATGGGAGTTTCTATGAGTGCTCATATACAAAGACTGAGTCATCTGCAGCGTTGTTTATATTAGAACACTGTAGGACAGGTTATGAAGCTGTTTTGAAAGCAGACGGGCTTCAAATAGAATCATTAAGGTTGGACAAGACCTTTAAGATCATCATGTCCAACCATAACCTAGCTACCATGACCACTAAATGAGATCCAAGGTGCTACATCTACAGACTTCTTTGAACACCTCCAGGGATGGCGATTCCATCACCTCCCTGTTCCAACGTCTCACTTAGTGAAGAAGTTTTTCTTAATGTCCAATATAAACCTCCCTTGGCACAACTGAAACCCATTTCCTCTCACCCTATCACTAATTACTTGGGAGAAGTGACCAGCACCAGCCACACTGCAACCTCCTTTCAGGTAGTTACAAAGAGCAACAAGATCTCCCCTTAGCTTTCTCTTTGTCAGACTAAACAACTGCAGCTCCCTCAGCTGCTCCTCTATGACCTGTCCTTCAAACCCTTCACAAGCCTCATTGCTCTTCTTTGGACATGCTTCAGGACCTTGATGTCTTTCCTGTACTGTGACATTCAGAACTGAACACAGTACTTAGGCTGTGGCCTCCCCAGGGCCAAGTACAGGAGCATGATTACTTGTCTACTCCTGCTGGACACACTGTTTTTGATACAGGCCAGGATCCTGTCAGCCTTGGCCACCTGGGCAAACTACTAGCTCATGTTCAGATGTCTGTCCACCTGTACTTCCAGAGCCTTTTCCACTGGGCTGCTTTCCAGCTGCTCCTCCCCAGTCCTGTAGTGTTGCTTGGGGTTGTTGTGACCAAAGTGCAGGACCACTTGGTCTTGTTAAACCTTATTCTGATGACCTCAGCTCATTGATCTAACCTGGCCAGCTCTCTCTGTAGAGCCTTCCTACCCTTGAGCAGATCAACACTCACACTCAGTTCAGTGTCATCTGCAAACTTGCTGATGGTGCCCTCAATTTCCTCATCCAAATAATAAAGATATTAAAACAGAACTGAACCCAGTACCAATCACAGGATTTAATTATCTTTATCACAACTTTTTGGGCCTAGCTGTCCAAGACAGTTTTTGATACAACAAAGAGCCCACCTGGCTATGCCATGGGCTGCAAGGTTCTTGAGCAGAATGCTGAAAATGTAAAGATCTCAATTCAGTAAAAAATCTAGTGGATTTTTGGTGGGAGAACTACACAAATTCCTGAAGAGGCATTTATGTAACATAATTCTGGCACAAGAAGCAGTTGATTTCTGGCTGCACACCAGCAGCAGCATGTATGGCCTTGACACCAAAAAATTATAAATGGCAGGTAATGCACACGTGTTGATGGAAAAAAGTGTTTCCACACAATCACATTCAGGGGAAACACTAGTGGGTAGCACTTACAAAAGTAAGGAAGAAAAATTGCAGTTCACAATGAAAGACCACTGAGAGCTTACCCTCACCAGAGCCTGAATGATATTTTAAAGACCTCATGAAAGCCACTCTCTGGTTGTTCTCTAGTGCAGAGTTCCTTGCCAGCTTTCAGATACACATTGTCAGGACCTCTATTTTTCAAAGTTAAGTTTAATTAAGGAAGATTCTCATGTGTGTTACTGTTGCAATATTTAGAATTTTATTAAACTACAGGTTGCTCAGCTGTCTGTGGCAATCATGTTTCTATTAAGAAGGAGAAAAAAAGACATATGCAGTCCTATTGAGGGCTGGGGTAGAGGCAGGAATAGGATATGATACTTTTTTTCATCAGGGGAATGGAGGAAGCATTTAGAAGTAAAGCTATGGGATTAAGAAATAAGTTTCCATATCAGGTAGTACAGATAGTATCATAAGGAACACCTCAAGACAACACATGGAACTTCCTAAAGTTTTGGTTGTTGTTGCTATTTTGTTGGTTTGGTTTTTGTTTTGCTGTGTTTTGGGGTTTTGTTTGTTTGGATTTTTAAATTTAAATACTAACCTTATTAACCAGTATGTGTCTGATATGTTTAGTTTAGTATGGAAACAAGGTAACACCATTTGGGACAAAGGAGCTCATGGGTTACTACTGCTGAACGATAAAAATCCCGTGGAAACAACGCTTCACAAATTCCACTGACGCAGTAGTTCGTTATTGTACATTTGTCATTATGAGCATTTAATAACTCAGGTTTGTAATGACTGCAATGCTGCATGGCAAGCTTGTTTTTTTGTTTGAGCACTGACACAGCCTACAAGTCAGGAAGGGCTTAACTGGAGCCAGGTACTGTATTTTCAGGGCAATTAAGACTTACTTGAGATTACCAATACACAGAACATGTAGGCAGTAGTTCTTACATACACTTTGACACTCCTGTGAAGACTTCTTGAAGGTTTTTGGAATGGAACTTAATTCTGCCAGCTCCTAAAGTATTTTTTTGGGCAGGGTGAGGGTGGCGTGGGACCAGCCATGCGTTTGATCAGAGGTATGGAAGTGTATACTGCCACTGATCTCGGGGGAAAAGAGTTATTTGTGTTATGCAATATTCCTTCCTTCCTTGATATGTACTTACTCCCTAGGTACTTGAGTGAATACAAACGATTAGTCCATGAAATTTCAGAAGATGCCAGATGTCCTCTGGAGTGTACAAACCTGTTTTGCAGGCTGTCTGGCACATAGGAATTGTGTAAATTCAAACACTACATTTTTAACAGGGCTAGTAGTTTGCTTTTCCACTTATGAACAGCTGGTACTCAAAACAAAACCTAAGTGGAATCATGGTAATGTAATGTCAAACTACTGAAATGCAAATTGTTGTTTTTCTTTAACTTTTTGGTTTAAATCTCTTTTTCATCAAAATGTGTAGAATAAATATATTAGCTCTTAATTTAATAAATACTAAAAAGCTTTTCTTACTGAGAATCACCCATATAAATTCATCATCACATCATGACTGATTTGAATTACCAAAGCACTGCTTAGGAAAGAAGAGGCTGGAGCACCTCAGGGTTAAAACATGGATGTCTGTGACAGTCACAGTTCTACCTGTCCTTGCACTGCCTTCTAAGCTCTTGTTAGACCTTTTGCTGAGTCAGTCTATCTCATTAAATTTAGCTACAGAACAATCCACTTCTTTCTTTCTTTTTTTTTTCTTTTTGGTCCTGGGTTACTGAGATGAATTAACTCTGAAGTGGTGTTTGACAAATGCCAGGGCTTCTATCAAGTAAGAATGGAACAGGACTTTCAGAGAGAGCAAGTTATTCAGGTATGAAACTATGTCAAGGCAGTAGCTTCATCACTAGTTTGCAGCCTGGGATAAGTCAGTCCTATAGCAGTGGAATGGAGGTCTTAATTCATATGGTATTAGGAATAATATTCTGTACTTTAGTAGTAACTTTTCACAGAATCACAGAATCACCAAGGTTGGAAGAGACTTCAAAGATTGTCAAGTCCAACCTGTCACCACAGACCTCATGACTAAACCATGGCACCAAGTTCCATGTCCAGTCCCCTCTTGAACACCTCCAAGGTTCTGACAAGCACTTTACACCCTAGCAGATATACCTATGAAACACCAATGCTTTTGGTTCTATGAACAGATGCAGTAAAGAAAGGTATATTTCACTGGAAGGCTTCAAACAGGTTATCAGCTTCAAGCAGTTAACAGCTCACCACCAACGGGTAATTTATTTAACTATAAAATAGCAGCAGTTTAAAGAGGAAGGAAAGTGGGTTTAGAGTGCTGGGTTATGAATGAATTGACTCAATTTACCCTGAGATCAGATAAGTTCCTGAGCTGCTGCAAAATGGCAAAGAAAACATTTGGCTGAGATTGGGAGGAGCGGCAAAGGAATAAGACTTCCCTTTCTGGTGTGGCAGCAAGCTGGAATTAAACTGACGCACTGTGAGCCATGCCCTGAAATTTAAAGGTATTCAAATATGTACATTAGTTATGCACTTAAATGAGTAGTCTGATATTTACAATGGCTTTGAAGTCAGAGCGAGCCTTTTAAAACAAAGCCAAAAGAACAAGTTATTTACTTAAGAGGAAGAAAAGATGAGAGTTACAAGGTAAATTATTAAGAGAAAAATACAGGAAACTGCTCAGCTATGAAAGTGCCATTCTAGAAGCACGAAGCTTTTATCTGAGGCTTATGTGAAAGAACAATCTCAAAAGACATTCTAGAAATTCAGTTTAGCACTACTTAGAAGAAGAAACAGGTGGAGTTAAATGAGTCCTGAAAGTTTTTGTGGAAAACATGAATAAAGCCATACCCAAGTACAAGTGATACACCCCTTTTGAAGGGAGGCTGTGTAAGTGTTTCTAAATACCTTTTCTAATGTTAATGAGGCCTGGCACAGAACTGAAAATGCTGAACTAGTTTAAATTTGATTAGGTGCCAGGAGATTAGAAATTAGTATTCCTAAACACTGGTAAATTTTCTTTCTGGGTAGTCTGTGGAGACGTAGTGGAGAACTGAAAAACAGAGTTTCAGCATGATGCCTTTTTCAAGAGCTGTCTGTCCTAAGCTTCACTGGTGTTCCTGGAAGCTTAAGGGAGCTATAAAGAGGCTTTTACATTTGCACCACACCATGTATCATCTGAGATAAGTTATCTTGACCTGGAAACATCTTCTTACCGATTTGTTTGTTCCAACCCTGTTATTTAACAAATGCTGGCGTTGACCTACTACTCTCCCTCTGCTGGACACTCGTATTAATTGCAGTATTTGTGTTGTACATGAATGTATTCTAAGTTATTTGATTGGAAAAGATTCAAATAAAGTCTTCCTTGGTTTACCAAATGTAACGCCATAGCATTAGCTCTCCTCCACAGTTGAAGAATTACTCCAAGCTTGCAAAGCAGCAACCTCAAATCAGTTTAGCAACTTAACTCTGATACATTTAATTGTGCGTTTGTGGTTAAGAACTTCTGAACTCAATTCTTCCTTTTGAGGTCTCAAATCTAGAGTTAAAGCCTTTCTTTTGGAACAGTTAAAGCACAGACTGCAGGCCTCAAGGACATAAAATGTATTGGGTTGTACTTTAGACAGCAAAGTACTACATGGGTCCATACACCAAAATACCAGCTTATAATTCGCTGTGTCAATCTCCTTACTTCTCAAATACTTCCTGTGCTCAGCTCATTATTTTTCAAGGTAGTTAAGTGTTTCTCACTTCTGTATGCATACACAACCTTTCTTTCTCTTGCTTTATTTAGAAATAAGGACTGAAAGGTTTTATTTTTTACAAGTATCATCCCTTTTTTTCAGGTGACTCTTACTGGAGGTTCAGAGCTCTCAGCTGTGTGATCCATTGCTTAGCTGCCTTCTTGTTCACATCTGAAAGAAATCTGTCAGTTGGGTGCTAGCTAGTTCTTTGTTCAAGGTGCCTTTCTCTGAATGCAGTCATTGCAGCTTACTCCTTAGACATAATTTCTTCTGTAGTGTTAATACCATGAGTCTCCAGACTAACAAATAGTAGGGAGAAGGTGGTTTAGAGAAGTAGTTTTGCTATCAAAACTGGGTTTATGCATATGGGGATTTTGCTATCAAAATTCAAAACAAACATGTGGGAGTCTAGGTGTGCACACTGTGAAAAATCTGTACATAGTTTATAAACCTTCTGACAGTTGAAAATATTCTAAATAGCAGGACTGTTTAATGTGGAAGGAATATCCTGAGCAAAGCATGTGCATCCAAGGAAAGGAAAAATAGGATCACTTTAAGGATGCACACAGTGACTGAATTAGGAATGGAAAGGATAAAGACAGGAGGTTTAAAGAAAGGCAGAGACTGTGGGTTTAGAGATGTGAAAGCCAAGTGTAGGATTGGTGCAAGGAGGCATCAGGTCAGTTAAGATACTGAAGCAGGTGAAACAGTCTTTTGTTCATATGCTTTCATCTTGATTAGCAACATTTTGATTTAATTAGAAAATTAACCTTCTATTTTGTTAAATTTAGTTCCACCTGTAAATTTGTTGAATGTGGAGAGTAAATATTACAAGCCTAAGATACACAGATTCTCTGGAAGTGATAAATGAAAACAGAGAATATTTTTGCTCCCTGTGACAAATTTGAGAATCTCAGGGGATGAGATGCTGAGTTAACTGAGCAACAATGGTAGCTTTTAAGTGCCAGATTCTCAAGAAAGATTCTTCCACTGGCTGTAAGCTAGTATTGTTCTAGAAGAAGAGAAACAACAGAGAATTTGGAATTCTGGATGCCATCACATTGTTCATTGTGTAGTTTGATACAGAGGTGAAAAAAATGCAGAAAAGGTGGCTAGCATTTAAAGTGAGGCTTATAGATGTGCAAGATGAGTCCTTACTATCAAACAGAATTCGGCTGTACATTATAGAACTTTTCTGGTCTGTGTCAATAAAGAATGTTTTTGTGAGATAATGTTGAATTTGGCACTGAAAATATCAATACAGGGTGTTAATGCATGCTGTGTACTGTTCTGTTTGTTCTCACCTTTTCTTGCAGTAACTCTCTGACATGAAGTTCAGAATTGCTGTGTTGACTGTTGGGTTCCCTAACATCTCTAGGCCAGATCTCCTGCCGTGTACGTGTGGGAGGAGTTTCAGAACACTTACATTTCTTACGGAAAGTTTGACATACTGGCTGGGTGTCTCCAGGGAGATGGAAATAGAAAACTAGTTTCATGTGGGATTTTCATGTGCTTTCTTTTCCCCTTAATTCTCCAGAATTCCAGTTAAGGGAGTGTTTTGTGTTAGAGATCCCTTAAGATTTTGGTTTCAGTAATGACTAAAGCAAAATGGCTTTATTGTTATGAAGGAAGAATAACAGTGTCATGGGATTCCTAAAGCTGCTCTTCTAGAGCTAGTTGAAGTTGCAGAAAAGACTTACTTCATTATAAAATGGTGAGAATGAAGTAGTGAACTCAGTATGGGACACAGATGATGTCAGAGATTTAGCTGACAATATTTATACTGTTGTAATTTTAATTACTGTTTTTAAGGACCATTTTTCTCTTTGGTTGTTTTGCTCTTTAATCTTTTCTGGAAACACCAGATGTAGCAAGAGCAGCATCACTCTTTTCAAAGCAGTGGTCTAATTAAAATGTGCTGAACCAAACAGGCAAAATCCACTTTGTTCTTAAGTTTGCGCTGTGCCCAAATGACATTAAAAGATACTGCATGTAAAAGAGCATTGTTCTGTGCAGCTTGTGAAAGTTAGTGAAGATGACAAATCCTTTAATAACCTCTTCCTGTTTATTAGCAGTGTGTACCCCATTACTAGAACAGCTTATCTCCTCCCAGCCATACACCTAACAAAATACAGATGTCTGAAAGTAACCGTTTCAGAAGGTTGAAATACTTTTTTAGGAGATAACTGTCTGGGCAACTGCTGTTCCTCAAAGTGTAGTAACTTTTGGGAAGAAAAAAATGGTGGATTTTTTTGTATATACATTGATCTCTCATTTTTTTAGTACTTTTGTGGTGTGACTTATAAAGGACTTCTATATTTGGATATTTTCTATAAATAGCTGTAGAGAATTGGAGAGGACTCAAACCAAGCCTATACTGTTAGATCTGACAGTGTAGGTCAGTTACCTTAGTAGGTGGAAAAAAATATACATGGTATCCAAAAGAGCTGTGCCAGCACAGAATGACCAAAGTAGAAGCCACTGCACAGTCAGAAGAATTCTTTTGTCTGCCTAGCTAACATTGTTTGTGAAGGGATGTAATAATCCTAGCAGAAAACTCTCTTTCTTTTGATAAGTGCTATGAAATTATGCCAGCAGAATTTCTGAAGTACAGTCAGGCAAAAAAGCTGGCACAGGCATGAACAGAGAAACCCCAAAGCAGCATCAGAACAAAGCTGCTTTGTTGAAGTTATGTGTGGTAAATAGAACTTGACCTACTGTTCTGTGAGAGGTGATTTTCAGTCTTTATATTTAATAATTGACATAACAGCATTACTTTCTTCAGTTCAGAGTTTTCATTTTGTTGTTTCAGTGTTGAAACTCACAATAGCTTTTAAAAAGTCAAATAGTGAAAGAGAAATTATCCTTATCTTTTTCAGGTGACTAATTTCTGCCAATTTAACATATGTTTAAAATTGGCACTGAAAAGGATTTCTGTAAGTCTTAAGTCTTTTCTATATGTTTTAAGAGAACCAATAGTCAAAATTTGGGTTCAGGGCAGGAAGTGCACTGGCAGGATGCTTAGTGCCTGTTCTCTGCTAATATGGTAGGTAACTGTAGGTCTTCTGCTCATGATAGAAGCTTGTAAATCTGGAGTGTGTGTGTACAGCTTCAATGTACTACCTCCTGGTCTGTACTGTGTGGTTACCTACCTGTACTGCTTTCATCAGTGAAAATTATTTGATTTCTGGAAGTCCTAGTCAGCAGTTCAATATCCTAGAGGAATTGACAATATGTTAACATTATTCTTCTAAATAACAAGTAGATGTATTATTGCTTCCAGATATAAACAAAGTTCAGAGAGGAGTTGTCAGTCGTTAATAATCACATTAGGAGAGCAAAGAAGTATATTTCATCCTGGTCTTTGTTGTCCCTGGGAAGTTGTGGCACAGTAAAACATTCTGTTTGAGTAAAATTAGACAGCATTTCTCTGAAGTCAATGAAATTATACTAATAAAAGATTAAAGCATTGGACCGAGCTTGTTGGTCCTGAAATTCACTTATCTTACTTGTGGATACCATGAAGGTACTTGCACCAATATCTGCCTTGTCCAGATCACAATTGAGAATGTGATTGTTCTCTCCATGATTGTAAAGGTTGAACAGCACCTTAAAGCAAAACCTCAAATCACTCTACATAAGCTACCACATGGTGCTTCATCAGAAACAGGAATTATATTGTAGTGATAACTTAGGTTTCTTCCTCTAGTGAGTGAATGTATGAAACAAGTCAGAACCAGTCCTATGACTTGAGCACCAGCACTGACTTCCTGGTGACATTTCTGGCATCACCCCCAGTCTGTATTCACATTTCCTTTTGTCACGTTTAAATCAGAGTTTGTCAATTCTTGTTTATCCACTAGTCTTGAAGAAGGGGAACAGGAAGCTGACAGCTGTGCACCTGGCCTACAGAAGCAAGTGCAGAAGCCACGATAAGCGGTTCCATCTGCTAGAGGCTAGAACACAGACTGCTCCACTAAAAACAGTTTGTGCATTACCACATGGTGCATTTCATGGGAAAATAAGTCTCATACATAGTAATGTGGTAGGAAATTACAATCCCTTATACAATATTTTTCTCTTCTCTTTCTGTGGGCAAAAAGGCATAATTAACTTAATTATGTCAAGGGGAAATTTCACTGTCAATAAGCCTGTAGTTCTAATCTATCTGTGGCAGTAATACTGGGTAGAGGCAGTTATTGCAGCTTGCTAGATATTACTGGTTAATTTTGTACTTAAATTCTGTCAGATGAAAAAGGCAAGATAAAACTAAGATGTGTGAGTTATTTTCATAGTGCCAGTCTGTTCTTGGAGCTTTTTTCCCTGGCATTTGGTCTGCATTGTATACACACACAAATCTATGTCTGTTCAGTGTGCCCTATCCCCTGTCTGAGGTGTCATTTGCATTCTACCACAAGAATGAAATCCGTGGCCCACCTGTTCGTCCATTTTGGGTACTGCAGTTTTAGTACAGTGATAGTTCAAAAAATAAGGGGAAAAATGCACATAATGTTTTGAATGAAAATTGTAAAATATTCATATTGCTCTTCTTTCACCACAGGAATGTAATCTTCCTAATTTATTTTACAATTATGTTTATGATAAAAAACAAGAACAACAACAAAACCCCAACACAACAGCTAAAAAATGGACTAAGCGAAAAAGCCAGTCAAAAACTATCACATTAGGTAAGGCTAAGTCTCTAGATTTCATGTCTCCATTATAAATTAAGGTCTTGAATGTATTTTGTAAAACATAATTATGAAGTAATTGTTGACTGTGTACTTTAGGAGTATCACATTTAAAACCAGAAACCCATTCATTAAAAAAGGTCATTCTTTCATCATCTGTGTGTTGTAAATAATTTTTGTCCATTCTGGGAAATGGGCATGAAGGAAGTTGTCTGAAGCTGAGGAATGATTAAGTGGCAAGTGTAAAAACTAAACTGGTTGTATCTTCTTGAGTACTGTGTCCAGTTCTGGGCCCCTCAGTTTAAGAAGGACATTGAGACTCTTGAACATGTCCAGAGAAGGGCACTGAGGCTGGTGAGTGGCCTCAAGCACAAGCCCTATGAGGAGAGGCTGAGGGAGCTGGGATTGTTCAGCCTGGAGAAGAGGAGGCTCAGGGGAGTCCTTATTTGCTGTCTACAACTACCTGAAGAGTGGTTGTAGCCAGGAGGGGGTTGGTCTCTTCTCCCAGGCAACCAGCACCAGAACAAGAAGACACAGTCTCAAGCTGTGCCAGGGAAGTTTAGGCTTGAGGTGAGGAGAAAGTTCTTCCCAGAGAGAGTTGTTTGCCATTGGAATGTGCTGCCCAGGGAGGTGGTGGAGTCACCATCCCTGGAGGTGTTCAAGAGGGGATTGGATGTGGCACTTGGTTTAGTCATGGGGTCTGTGGTGACGGGTTGGACTTGATGATCTTTGAGGTCTCTTCCAACCTTGGTGATTCTGTGTGATTCTTATTACTGTGCCTCCTGCTGCTTTTTCTTCATCTTATGCTCCATGGACTGGGCAAGAAAAGCAAAATATAAGCAATGCATAGTTTGCTTATTACAGGAAAACATAATTATTGCAGCCCATCACCATGAAAAAAATATCCTAAGGACAGGAATAATGATGATGAACTCCTGTTGGGAGATATTCTTGCTTTTTTACAGTTTGTAATCTTCAGCACCTGTTCAAGAAATGTCTTCTATAAATATCTCTTTTCTGTTTCAGGCAAAATTTACATTGAAAACTATCTTTGTGCAGCTGCTCAGTTTTTCTACGATTGTGAATTGCTAAAAAAGGAACAGTAATTCCTTGGGAGGGACAGAGTTAAATTCTTTTTACTTACCATAGTACTATGTAGCAGAGCTGTGACTGAAATCTAGCCATTATTGGTTGCTGTTCTTAAGAGTTGCTAAAACCGAGAGCTGAAAAGCCCTTTGTAGATGATCTTCACTCTTTAACAACTTCTGTGGCTTTCCAGTTCCATAATTATTGACCCTGATGGCCCACTGCCCCAAAAATGAATACTTTGATAATTTGCTGATCTCTTGTAAGCCTTGTCATCTTCGATGTTCTAGTACACCACCGCCTTCATGTGAAAACTACTGTGGTAAGAGTAAGTAATGTTTCTGCAATACTTTGTGGCTAGGCAGGGCATTTTCATGTTGTATTTTATATGGGATTGTGAACATAGAAACTTAAAGAAATCTAAAACTTGTACAGAGTTTATCAGAATAATGTATGGGCTCAAAAATATTAATGACCTATGCAGTGTGTCCTGTAGGATTGTTAAGAGGAGTAAATTTTTAAAGCTCTCAAGCTTTCCTTGAGCTTTCACTCAACAGAAACAGAATTCTCTCTTTGATATAGAAGTTTTATGTGTTGGATATCTTTACTGTTTCATTGGCTATTATTTACAATTTATTCAATGCATCTCTTTTATTTCATAAGGTACTGATTCAAGTGGAGTTCTTTGGATTTGCTTGGGCTTAGGAGGAATTTTAATGCTCACTCTGTTCACCTTAATGGTCTTGTTTAAGTGGAAGCACCTAAAGCATTTAAAAGAAAAGCTGAAAAACACAGGTGAATAACTAATATTCTTTATCAAATAATTGTAGATCATTGTATATTTTAGCTACGCTTAGAATGTGTGTATTTGCATGTAATTTATATTCTAAATATTGACTAAATTGGATTTATGGGATTGTTTTGCATTCCTCAAACAGTCTCAGTGAAGTTATTGAAGTTAGTAGGGAATAAAATATCCAGATTATAACTTGTAGAAGCAGCAATCTCTTTGTTGGTACTGGAACATGTCAGGATTGTTCTGTTGCATATTCATACCTGGCTTACTTGCTAGTGCTTGAAAAGTCATTTATGAACCCTCAACAGCAAAAGATCTTTATAAAAGTTTCACCCTCTTCTCACTGAGTGCAAAAGGGATTCTAGGCAGGTAGAAAATACACATTCAATTTTAGCTTTCCATCTTAAAAAATATTTAATAAAGTTACTTAATATTTCACCCTGCAAGAAGTGTATGTGATATATTTTGGGAACGTGAAAAGAAATAGGTTATTTTTACATTTTGCAAATACTTGTATCTGTGGCATGTTCAGCCAATAAATGACTAGAAAGTATATACTAGATAACTTAAATGCTTATCCTGAAGAATAAGGGATGTATTATCATAGACAAAAGATTCTCATATGTAGCTGCATCTTAAAACTTTCACAATATATTAAGATTTTTCACTAAAGGTAGAAACATAGTTAGAACATGAAGAAATTTGGATCTTCAATAACTCTATGTCTGGTACAGTATGATGCATGTACTAAATTAACTTCTGTCTATTTACAGACTCTTCTGTGGAGTTGAATAATATTCTCAAGGTTAATACTGAAAGCAATGTGACTATAGAAGGAATTAGACACTCACTTCAAAGTGAAACATTAATGTATTCAGTGGAAGAATGCACTTGCAGTGACTGTGGCTTGGTAAAACCTCAAACTGGCTGTGAAACTTCGTTTCCATTACCAGCCACAGAAGAAGGAGCTACTGTCCTAGTTACCACAAAATCTTTTGACAGTTTCAACTATATTCTGGGCGTCGTGTGACTGTAAGAGAAGTATATTTTTACTGAATAATAATAAAGTAGTTATTGCAGTATAGCTATTAGTCTTAATACTGCAGTCAGTGGAGAAGGCTAGTACATAATCCTTACAGGTCTTCCATTGAACTTTCATTAATGTTGTCTTCTTATATCTAACATGTCTTTGTTCAAGTATTTATACATTATCCTGTGTACTAAGCTAGTTTTTGGAATTTTTAATTTCTGAAAGTCTCTGCATTTTCTGCCTTTGGAGACTGTATTGACTTATGCCAGATACATATGAAAATTTGCAAATAAATATTTAATGTTAAACTTGTGCTAAAAAAAATGCTTGATGGCACAGATAAAATGTTCCAAGAAGCAGAAATAAAGACCCATATTGTATCTCCAGTCTTGTAAAACATAATTTCAAATAGCCCCTGTGATGCTTGGAATAGGAATGTTTTAATAAAGAATTCCTTTGTAGAATGTGGAGTTCCTCCAGTTCAAGTAGTATCTTGGGGAGGTTGTGATTCTGTGGAGCACCATATCTGCAGTTCCAACGTATTCCTGATGGTGCAGACTTTCCTTTATGTAAAGAAAAATCCTCTCTACTTAGAAGTTCCTCTTCACAGTGAAGACAGATAAGTTTAGTAAGGCTTTCTTTGAATAAAGGGAAAGTCCACAGGACAATTCCTGGTGGTATCTCTTAAACTGCTGGGAGATGCAGCCCCCTTTTATCCTCATTTCCCAGCCGCAAATTTCCCTCTCCTTGTCCCCATTGGCTAGGTATTCAGAATTTACAGTCTTTCCCAAAATGCCTACTACATGTCCCCCTTCACATGCAACCCCCCTCACTATATAACATCCTATGTTCATTTCAATTAGGTTCTTCATGACTTTGGGCGGAGAAGTTAATATTTAGAAGTCTATTAAGCCTGTGCTCGGTCAGAAAGTTCACAAATTTAGGCTATGTTCAGTATCTTGTCATCCTCTGACAGATTCCCACTGATTTACCTTGAATTTAAGATAAAGGTCATTTGCAGCTGCTGCTTTGTTGTTTATACACATAGATAAGGGAAACTGTCTGTTTCCCCTCCCTTCTTCTTCTAGCCCCCTTCAGACAATTCTTCCTTTGTAAAGACACTCGTTACTTTTAATCCCATCATTTAAGTGCCAAGTCCTTTTCAGGACTGTGTTCTATAAAAATTGATTTCTATTTTACTAATTTCTTTTTTACTTACCCTTGTTATACATACAAGGACTACTGCTAAGATATAGTCACGCTAGGCTATTGCATGGCCTAAAATTAGGAATATACTTTTGTCACCTTTCCTAAGCATTAATGGTATTTTCCTAATAAGAGGTCAGTTTATTCTTTCCTGGAAAACTGCAACAAAAGCAACAACTTTCAAATTTTTTTTCCTTTTATTTCTTTTGAGATAACAATCTATTTCAGGTTCCTGCATGACTTACGAATGAAAATGTTTTGAGAGTAGTAAAATCTTGCACAAAATCTATGAACAATCATTATTACAGCAGCTTTAGGAGGCTGACCACAGAGTTTGGGCCAGTTAGGGATGAGTTGCGTCGGTCTGGCCACAACATAGCCAAAACATCTGAAACAGGCCTACAGAGCTATTGAATTTTATTATCTGGGAACTCTTTAATTTTATAACCATGTTAAAAATGTTTAAAAACAATGTTCTGCTGCTCCACACGATGCGCAACAGTGTGACATTTGCACCGGACTGTAGTGATAGTTTGCAAATATAAACCAGCAAGATGATGCCTTAAAAAAAATATCTACAAAAGTTAAGAAAATTACTTCATGATTTTCACTTTTGTTTTTAATTTTAATATGTATTTGAGGTTTCAAAACTTTTCTGCCTTTTTTTGAAGGATGAACCTTTCAGGAGTTTTGGCACGTAACAGTACAGACCATTTCCTCTCTCTTTTTCGCACTATTTGCCCAGTTTTCACCGCACAGGTCGGACTGTTCGGCTCTCTGTGAACTGGCAGGGATTGCCACGGGACCTTCGGCCGGGGCCGGGGCCTTACAGCGCCCCCTGCGCGGGGAGCTCCGCTGCCCGAGGCAACGGTCGGTCTCGCGCCTTTTCCTCAGAAGCCTGCGAGAGGAGAAGGAGGCGGCAGCGGCGGCACCCCGCAGACTCTTCGAGATACAACTGCAGACCAAAACCGGGTTCTGCCGGCACCCCGCCACGGATCGGTGTTTACCTTCCGGGGCGGCGGGGCGGAGTTCCGGGGCGGAGAGTGCTCGCTGGCCGGCTCGGCTTTGGGCTGTGCGGGAGGAGGGATCGGGTCCGGCGGACGAAGGGTGTGAGCCCCGAGGCCACCATGAGTGGTGAGTGGAGGGCTCGAGCGGGGCCTTCTCCGCTCCCAGGGCGCGCTCGGTGGGGCCACCGGGTCTCTGGGGCACTGTCGGGGCTGGCATGGGCAAAGCTTGCCTGAGGGGACCCTGCCGCTCCGCTGCCTGCTCAGTCAGCCGTGGCTCCGTCCCCCGAGGGCCGAGGCGCCTTTCTCCCCGGCTGGGCTGGGGTCGTGGCGTGGCAGAGGAGACTTTGGCCTCTCTTGTCCCGCGGTGTGTGGTGGGGCTCAGCCCTTGCCTGTATCACCACATCCCGCTCCTCATTTTGGTTCCTGAAGGCCCCCATAAGTGTTTTTTTCCCCCCTTATTTACAAGCCTGAAGACTTCTCTTGAGCGTGACACTGGCTCAAAGCACAAGCCATGCTGGTCTAGGGGATCGCCCTTGCCTCAGCTGTGCAAAATCACAGGAAATATTCCCGAGAAAATAAACGACCAAGAGAAAGTAATTAAAAAAAATATAATACAAGAGCTGGGGCTATTCAGTCGGGAGAAGAGAAGGCTCAGAGGAGATCTTATTGTGGCCTTCCAGTGTCTCCAGGGGGCCTACAAGAAAGCTGGAGAGGGGCTTTTTAGGGTGTCAGGAAATGATAGGACTAGAGGGAATGGAAAAAAAAATATAGAAATGGGTAGATTCAGATTGGATGTTAGGAAGAAGTTCTTCACTGTGGTGATGATGAGACACTGGAATAGGTTGCCCAGGATGGTGGTATAAGCCCCATCCCTAGACGTCTTTAAAGCCAGGCTGGATGTGGCTCTGGGCAACCTGCTCTAGTGTGAGGTGTCCCTGCCTATGGCAGGGGTGTTGGAACTGGATGATCCTTGAGGTCTCTTCCAACCCTATCAATTCTATGATTCTAACTTGTAGTTGGCAAGAGAGAAGAGAAGCATGTCAAATGGACAGAGTGGTTAGCTCTAGTATGTAGGGTGTTTCTCTAATTCAGGCTTGACCAGGATGTGTCAGTTGTGGATGATTTAATTTCTGGCCTTCATGTCTGTGAGTGTGCAAAATACTGAGTGTTTTGAGGTGTTTATGAGGGGAAATACTGAAAAGCTTTGCATGAGAATTGGGACCCATAAACCTTGGAGCTGGAGGAAGCTTAACCTGTTGAATGGGCCAGCGTGGAGATTTACTGGGTAGGATGGAAGGAGAAATTTTATAGATTGTGCCTTGTGTAAGTGTATGTATTATGTCTTAAAACACATTGGAAAGTGATGAATTTGGGTTCTTTTAAAAAGAGGTGCTTTAGCTAATGCTTTTATGGGCCTACTTATATAACTTCAGTAATGGAAGCTGTAGACAGCACTCTGCACCTGAAAATTAGACAGTATGTTTTTCTCCCACTCTGATTTAATACAAGGTGAGATCTGTTGCCAGAGGTAGTAAGAAAAAAAATAAAAGTGGTGTTAATGGGAGTAACTAAATGCTGCATGCTTTATGGATAGCAGTCACTTCTGAGAATGAAACCAAAAATGAATGCACTTCAGTTGTATTTTTCTGTTTTGTTCTTGCCTTTGTGGTAAGAAGAAGACAAAATATTTTTATGGATGAAGAGAAGTGGCAAAAAGAAATGTTATGGGGGACCTTGCTAGTTACCATTGTGAAAAATGCAAGTAACAGTCAAATCTTTCAGACCATGGAAAAAGGAAGTTTCTCAAATGTTTCAGATCTTGACACGAGATAGACTAAAATCTCAGTTCTGAAGTTTGTAAGCATCAGCATTTTCATATAGAAAACATTAGCCTTTCAGTGATGAATTCAGGCTGGGACCAGCCTTCTGCAGATTTGTACTGGGAGACTCATCTTTACAAGCTCTTTTTATTCTGTAACTCAAAAGGCAAGGTGGCACCTCTGGTGGCATAAAGCCTCATCATGTATTTATTTTTAATACCTTTATTTTTTTTTCCAAACCAAGAGATAAATGTTGTCTCTCCTCATAAACATGTAGCTACTTAGAAGGTAATAATGCCTAAGGTGGCTTTAAGGCTAGTAGTCACTTGCACAGCCAAACTTCCTAACCTACCCATGTGTAGCTCTTGCCAAGACCTGTATGACTTTTCTAAACATTTCAATTAGACAGCAAAATCACACTAGTTTTGCACCTTGCCAGCCATTACTGCAATACAATACTGGATAGTATTTTTCCACAATAATGTGAGTGGAACAGAAAAGGACAGAGGAATGTGTATCATCATCATGCTTGTTTCAGATCAAGGAGATAGGTAACATTAATATAATTAAATACAACCATGTACTTTTTTAGCAGCTGGAACTACACTGTCTACATTTGTTTCGCTGCCCAATTTTAGAACTTAAAAGTAAAAGGGTTTTACCTAAAACATTGATTCCCTAACAGCTGTAATTACATAATTATAATGTATATTTTTGTAGCTACAGTGTGTTCTAGTGGATGTGAAGGTACCATCCTGTTGATTTGAGCATTACTTTAATAATGTTGTTTACTGATTACATACTCTTATTTTATTGGACAGTGTTGAATAGGCTAAACTTTAAAGTTTACAAGAATACTAGAATTATGTGCTTGTCAAGAATTAGGAGTGCTGTCACTTGTTTAATAGCTGTTTCAAAAAGCATATAAAAATGGAGCTAATTGAGGATGAGGCAGCAGAATCGTAACAGTGTAGTTCAAAGTAATATTTAAATTAGGCCTATGGTTTATCTTGAACTTGTACACTCAGAACCTGTGCTAGAGCAAGCTCAAGGAACTGCAGTCTGAAATTTTGCATACAAGATTGCAAAAAGTGTGTAAGAGCAATCTGAGATTTTATTTATTTATTTATTTATTTTACCCTGCTTTCTACATGGGGTCCTGAGGAGAGTTGCACCTCCAAAGAATTGGATGGCAATCCTGTTTTCCTTTACTTACACAGTCAGTTTTCTTCTGCTGTAGGTGCAGATATTTCTGGCAGGGTGTGGAGAGAAGTTTGTTTTAAAAATAGGAAAGTGTGACTGTGAACAACAAAAAATGACAGGGGTCACAGAGACAGGTGCAGTATGTAAGCTTATTTTAAATTTTTAACTGAGTAGATGTTGATGGGAGAAGTCTCTTAAGTTTCTTAGGTTTTGCAACTTTATACTTATGTTTTCACAATTATTTCTAGACTCCTGTATGAACTTCCTTTTTTATGACAATAATCTAAATATAGCCTTTTTTTTTTCCTGAGTAATGTTGGTTTTATGCATTCTAAGTTTTGTATTTGTGTATGTGTAACTGCAGTTTTCACCACTATTGTGAATCAGTAGAAGAGTATTTTGGTCCTTTGTAATACACTGTTAGTCCTTAAGTCAGCTGGAGCTGATCACACTTGATTGATGCTCTTGTCGGAAAAATATGCTGGTGGTTGTTGTTGTTATTGTTGTAAAGACTTAGTTTGAAAAATGAAGGCTATAAAAGAGCAAAATCTTAAACAGAATTGGTAGAGATTCATTTTTACTTCACATCTACCTGAAACAACATGGCTATGTACTATGTTTTCTAGGCTTATTTGAAAGGAAAATGTAATCTCTGCTTGAGAAAACCCACACAACTTAATCTTTCATTTTTAAAAGAATGTTAGACTTGAGAATATTCTTTTTCTTCTGCCTGCAAAATTTCTCTGTTAAACAGCAATAGAAGAGTTCTGATGGCATGCATTGAGCAGAAACCTTGGCCAGGCGTCAATGTAGACATTGTGTGGTCTCATAGCCCTGTTGATAGTGAAGGTGATCTGAACTACATATGTAAATTATTGGTTGTAATCACCTGTAGTCATAATTGCCATTAGCACAAATTTACAGGTAAAATAAAGGCAACATACACATTACACTGCGCTCAGTCTGTGTAAATATAAGGCTGTTTGGTATCAGGTGCTTTAGACTTCTTGTATGTTATGCAATTTTTATATTGTACCTGGTTGCAAACCACTTCTATGTTACCAAATAGAACCAAAGATGCCAAAGAGATGTGAATTTAAACACTGACATGTTTGAAAGGCAAGATGTAACCCAGGTACTTAGTAGTTTCATTTGACAGGTGTTTTTCAGGTTGCAAAATGATTAATTACAGACATTTGTTCTGAGGTAGCCTCAAACTGTTAATACAAAGAGAAATGTTGCATTATTCCTATTCTCACAAGTATATGGATAGCTTAGGACTGTAAAAGTAACAAGTATTGAAATAATAGAGAAAATCTATAGGTTTGGCCTCACAGGTGCTTGTGCTAAGAAGCTAGGGGCAAACTGTGCTGACTGCACAATTTGGCAGAGCAGTTGGACTTAATGATCTTCAGAGGTCCCTTACAATCCCTCCCATTCTGTGATTATATTATGTTTCTTATTACTGCAATGTACTTTATATCATGAACCTAAAGCCTTACTAAAAGCAGATTCTAGATATTTCAAAAGGTATTCCTGCATATTAGAGAAAGGCTACTTAAAACCTCTGAACACAGACTGCATTATTTTACTTAGAGAAGAGACATTAATAGATTTTATTGGAATATTTGACATGGGGAGAAAGTTTTCAGGGCCCTGATGTTGGCCTGAATGTATTTTTCTTTAAAAACCCATTTATTTTAAAACTATACCACTTTGTTGAATTTCAGGTTCACAGAGCAATGACACTAAAAGGCAGTTTCTTCTAGAACGGCTACTGGATGCCGTTAAACAGGTGAGAAATCCAGTACGTATTTCTATAATATATTTACTCTGCGTTGTCAGTAATTGCAGGTACAGTCTTTGCCTTTTTTTCTCCTCTTTACCAGCTGAAGAAGAAATTTTGTCTTTGACACAGTATCACCTGAATTTGTGTCTGCTAGGAAACAACTATTAGGATTTATTTATGTATGTATTTATCTTGCATCACCATGAGGTTCAGTGAGTAGAATTTCATAGACTGGATTCAGTTTAGGAGAGCTTGGGGAGCAAAAGAATGTCTCGAAAGTATGTTTTATAAAGAATGATTCTTTTGTAATTGTAGCACTAAGTTGAATAGCAGCAATGTTTGTTCTTGTGCATATACATTTAAAAGTCAAAAGCACTAATTTTTACTCAATTTTGAATTAATTGAAGGACCTGGGCGTGTGGTGTTCTGGCTATCAAGAATATATTTGAACAGCAGGATTGGTCCTTTCGTGGAACATGATGCTGTAAAGCACTTTCCGATTCCAGGCTGTATTTGCTGGTGCTTTATTTTGTGCTGCTTCTACTTTTTCTTCTGACTTAAATGTTTCAGAATATTGATACTAAAATGTGTTTATTGCAGTGTCAGATACGATTTGGAGGAAGAAAAGAAATTGCTTCAGACTCTGATAGCAGGTAAGAGAGTCTAAGAAACTTCCAACATGCTTAGATTATCTGACGAGTGCTAGAATTGATGAGAGTAGGGGAAGATCATGCAGCTGTAAGCAACAGGAAGTCCAGAAGAGGAAGAAGCAGCAATAAGGAAAGAGAGGGGAAGCCCATGTCCTTTAAGGGGTGGCTTGTAATGCAGCTCTTGTGCATCTGTTTTGCCTTTTATGAAGTGGAAAATTCTAGTAGATTTTTTTTTTTGTCTGGGAGGTCATGTATTTGCTATAATTTCTGTTTTTAACAGCAGCAACCTTTTGGGCAAAAATTACAAATGCTCCACGATCATCTTGAGTATTGTTTGAATGATATTCTGCTTTATTAGTAAAGTTTTCCAAACACCTTTACATTCTCTATTTAGAGATTTGGTACAGACCTGCTCTATAGAAATGTAGTTAATTGTTTTTTTCCAAATGATTTCTTTTCAAATTCTGTTGCAGAGTCACTTGTTTGTGTGCTCAGTTTGAAGCTGTGTTACAGCACGGTCTGAGGAGGAGTCGGGGGCTGGCATTAACAGCAGCAGCGATCAAACAGGCAGCGGGTTTCTCCAGTAAAACTGAGACTGGTAATTCATTATTTGTAACTATTCTATCTTGAACAGTTGATCAGTGCAAGCGAGAGAGTTTCTAATGGAAATGTTAAGCAATGCACTGAGCTGCAGACTGTTGGTAGAATACTTAATGCCTGGAAAATGGTTATTGCTTTCTTACTATAGCTTAACTTGCATATGAAATTTCTCTAGAAATGTTGGTGTTTGGAAATCTGCACTTCCTACAGTTCCATCATGAGTAGTATCGCTGGTAAATGTCTTCTGAATTCTGTTGTTGTTTTTTCCTGAAAGCAGTTGCAAAATACCTTTATGTTTTTATCACTTTCAGACAAATGAGTCTGGTATGAGTGATACTCTTTTCTTTCCTGTAATCACAGGTGTCATCTTTTTCTTTACCACACTAGAATACTGCCGTTTAGGCTATACACTCAAACTTTCACAACTGAAAAATTCTAACTCCATTACAAAGGATTTAGAAAAGTGATAAGCAAGGAGGGGCAGGATCAATTTGTTTTCTCTTGCATGTATTTTTTTTCTGTGTGTTTGAGAAAACCTTTTAGCCATCTTTTAACATCTGCTTTCTGCTTATTCCAAGCAATATGTATTTGCTGCAACATTAATGACTAATGATTGCCAAAGTTTGCCATAGAGTACTGATTCAAGTCTTACAGCTGAATTATGTGGTATTTGGTTGTTTTTTCACCCTAAGCAAATGCTAAGAGGTTAATTGTAATAAATACGTCTTTATTCAGCTAAGAAACAGGAATATGTGAAACACTAGGTGTTTTATTGTCCCTTTGTTTCTCCCAAATGAGAAATTTGAGGGAACTACTAAAAAACCTTTATTGATATTTGGGGACAGGGCAAGGAAAGTATTTTAGTGGCATGGGATCTTGTTGACTTTTAAATGTGACACTTCTGCTTTTTTAAAGTAAGATAAATTTGTCATTTGCATGTCTGAAAGTTCTGAAGCTACTCATTCCTTTGGACCTAGCTTCTAACATTTCAGAATGAGCAGTAAGACAGAGTCCCAAAGAATTTTTTTCTTTGCATAATACATTCCCAGCTGAACATATTTCATGAAATGCTCACTTAAATGTGCCATTAAAAAATGTAAGATATAATCCTTTATGGTATATGTTTTGCTTTTTCAATGAAGTGAGACATTCTCAGTGCTTAAACAGCCAAAGTCCTGTGGAAATAAATAACTCATTTAACTGGGGAATTACACAAAGATGGTAAATGATTCACCTTTGTTCACACTTATGTATAATTACCTGCTTCTTTTATAGAGTGACATATAAATGCATTCAGATATGAGTCTAGCCTTTTTAGTGGGATGGTGATGATGATGATTATTATTCCAGAGCCTGTGTTTTGGTATTACGTGAAAGAAGTCCTGAATAAACATGAACTGCAGCGCTTTTACTCTCTGAAGACAATTACTACAGATATTGGTAGAGGCCGGGCTTGGTTGCGCTGTGCATTAAATGAGCATTCCCTGGAAAGATATGTTCATATGCTGCTTGCAGATAAGACTCGACTCAGGTACTGTATCTGATATCTTTGTAGTCCATTGACAAACAAAATACTGAGATAAAGAAAAAATGTATCAAGAACTTGTGCTCTAGTAATACACCATATGAGTTGCTATGCTAGTGAAGCCACTTAACCTCCTACTTTGGTTTTGTTCCCTTTGGAAATTTGGCAGCTGTTATGATAGTGGCTTGTGCCTGTATCAACATGTGACCTTGAAACTGGTTTAATTGTAGCACACAACAAAATATGCTTCTATCCTCATTTCATTTCCATCCTCCTTCCTAACTCAATCCCTTATTCTTTCAGGTTTTCCACACTGAGTCTCTGACACCGTATTTTGAGGTGCCTCTCTTATTCCATTAAAATAATACAGAATTGCAGTCTTGATCTTATCAGTTCATCCCTGGTAACTGCCTGTTACCTTTAGGAGGTGGCCATATTGTATTTGAAAAGCTTCCCATCAGTCAACCAATAGGTAGCTACTACTGAAAATCACTTGAAAATGATTTTGTTACACTTTGTCAACCTTCTTGTTACAGAGTTACTGAGAATAAGTGACTATGTCTTGTGAAATCCTAAGGTACTTTGGATGTTCAAAATGCACTTCAATTCCTACTTAACTGAGTTCTATCTCAGAAAAGAGCCTTTTTTTTAAAATTTGCATCACTTAATGTTTGCACTGGATAAAATTATTGCCAGAACTAGCTTTTTGGTGCCTCCTTTTCATTTTAGTCTGTTTCAGTCCTGTAGCATTCTTGCAAGATAGATATTTGATTTTATATCAAAAAAGATGAATGAAACAACAAAGGAAAAACATAATCTGAAAAATCATTGGATTCATGTGTCAGTAATTATGGTCATACTTGTTGCAATACTTGCACAGTATCAGGATTTTCAGTATTCCTCATTTTTTCCCCCTTTCCAATTATAGTGTCTTCTATGAAGACTGGTCTTTTATGATGGATGAAGAACGCTCTAGTATGATCCCTACAATGGCAGCTGGTAAAACTTTTAAATGCTGTTCTTGGCAAACTAATTTATTTTGGAACATTATATCTGTTTCTGTTTGTGGAAAGCTTCTCTAACACTCTCTTTGCTTATGTGGAGAAAGTGTGTATGTCAGATGCACAGTGAGGGTATTATGCCAATTTATACTATAAACTGGTGAACTGTTAAAACATTAGATCTGGCCTTCCTCCAGATCAGAAATCTTCCACATCAATTTTCTAAGTCTTTAGTCAAGGCTAACTTTTTTCCTAAAAAATAGCATAATTCAGAGGAAACAAAGTAAGATATTCCTGACTAGAAAACAGCAATGATAGATGTTTATCATAAGACCCAAATTATAAGTAAATACATGTAAGAAGAGTAAGAGCAAGGAACGATAACAGCTAATTTACTTTTCTAGAGTTTAAACACAGTTGTTCTGTGTTACTCCCTTTACCTTTTCTCAGCTACATAGTTAAATGCCTCCTTTTACAAGTTAGGGTTATGGGAGGCTTTTTATAGAGACTACAGCAACCAACAAATATTTAAGTTGCAGTGAAATGGCTTTAAATAAAAGGTAATAAATAAGCTAGTTCACAGTACTTACAGTGCAACAGCCACCAAGATAAATTCAAAACTGTTTGCATCAGCTTGAACAACATCTGAAAAATAATAAATGGTACATAAAAGAATAAGAATTTCTGCAGAAAGAACTGTGGGAAGTCTTTTGGGGAAGTCTTACATGTCATGGCTTTGTTAATCCTTCTCTCTCTGTAATATTTGTATGAGAGATATAGTGGATACTTGGTCTTTTTTCCTCCTTTCTTTTATCTGAAGGTCTGAACTCCATTCTTTTTGCCATCAACATTGATAATAAAGATTTAAATGGGCAGAGCAAGTGCACACCCACCGTGTCTGATTTATTAAAGGAATCAACGCAAAATGTAACCTCATTGTTGAAAGAATCCACTCAGGGTGTTAGCAGCCTTCTTAGAGAGATAACTGCGTCATCTCCTGTCTCGATCCTGATAAAACCTGATCAAGACACTGACCCCCTTCCTGTTCTTTCAAAGAATGTAAATGCTGGTAAGTCTTGTGCTGTTAGTGTCTTTCAGAAACTTACAAAATATTCAAGTGTATTTAAATAACTTCTCCAATTAAATTTAATGCACTACTATGGAACAAAAAGCCTTGAGTGTGAAATTTTTTAGAAATACTGTTGTGAATACTGACTGACAATTGTGTATTTTGTCTTGCATGACCATGGGAGGGGAGCTAAAGTGTCTTACTGGTGAAGTGCTTTGTTTGCAACCTGAGTTTCAGTGTCTCATAAGATTATGCCTTGTCATAATTTTTCATTTTTAATGAGTTTTCTTTTGGCACTTTATCAGAAATACACTGCCATACATCTGTTGTTATGTATAAGATAAAAATCTTAGCTGGTTGTTTTCTTCAAGTAGCACTCATGTTTACAGTCTGAATTCTTACATGAAGTAGGTAATAGGAACAAATGAAAATTTACTCATATGTTCATTTTACTTTTACATGTGTTAGTGTTACAGCCAGTCTGTAGGATGTTAGTTATTAACAAAGACCAAAATTCTTAAATCTCTTATAATTTGGAACTAATTGAGCAAAGTGTGATGTTCATTATACATTTTCATTTCCAAAAATAGCAAAGGCGTATGATATCATCTTCACTTCCAGAAGCTGAGCTGAGAGTTTTGCTTTGTAAAGGTACAAAACTGGAGGAAGATTCTGGGATTTATGTATTTTTCAATTAAGAAGCAAGCTTTCAGATTAGGTTTTATATTGTTTTGATCACAAGAAGAAGGAAAAAAAAAATCCCACATGTGAATGCAAGTAGGAGTAGAAGCTGAGGTAAACTCCATTTTTTATTGGCATTTAAAATAGACTTTGTCTCAAATCATGGTTTGCAAAATAAACTTGTGGTAAAGCTTGTGTTGTCTAGCACTTTAAGTGAAATTAAAAGAGTAGGTGATACTAAACTTACACATTAACTTTGTTATTGTGGAATAGACTTGTAAGATGAAATAACAGGATAGTTGACCATATGCTGTACATGAGTACAACATAGTTTACATTATGTGTTCGGTACATGTGTATACAGTACATGTAATGAACAACTTTCAAAAACATGCCACTTTAAAAAAATGAGTTTGCTCAAATGCCATTGTAAATTGAATGTTAGGGCATGTCAGATGCTTTCATTAAAGTCTATGTTCTTTGCTGAAATTCTGTTTGCATCCAGAATAGGTTTTAACATCCTCTTTCTGTTAAAATATGTTAATGTTTTGTATGGATATCTTACAGCTGGATTTGAATTAAGACAGAGTAATTTAGTCCAAATGTAAGTTGTTGTGGTGGAGTAAATTTTTGTTACTTCTTAGAGTGCTTCAACTTTGCAAGATATTTAGCTTCATGGGCACATCAGAGTCAATGAGAACAGATAATAATTTAAAAGTAAGTGCCCATAGATGCGATGTAGTCAGAGACAATTTCAGTGTATTTCCAGACCAAGAGCTAATTAGCTGAGGGAGGGAGCAAGTTTTAACTTCTCCATCTGAAAATGAACTGCTCAATTTCTGGAATATGGACAAAACAAACTCTATTTGATTACGAGTTGTGGATTTTGCATGTGTTCTGAGTTTTTTCTTTTTAATTTTTAATCCCCAGAAATGTTACATGTTTTGTAAATGTCCTCTTCAGTATACACTAGCCATATTCCATGGGAGAAAGTGATGGGAAGGCTGACTTATTTTAAATTATATTTTATAAGTTTGTTGAACTTTCTTTTTTTTCAGGTCCAGTTGAAAACTCTTATGAATGCACCTTCAAAATAGCTTTCAAAACCTGAGTTATGAATGGCATATAAAATAAAGATGGTAGATACAGATTTAAAAGTTCACGTGTGTGAAAAGATAATGAAATGCTTTGTAGATCTAAGTGTCTTATTTAGTACATTTCTTATAATAAACTTAGGGGTTTTTCTTAAATTGTTTCTCTTCTCTAAACTGTGTAAACTTCTATGTTTCTATTAGATTTGAAATACAAAAAAGATCGAAAAAAGAAGAAGAGAGTGACAAATATTATCTCGTTTGATGAAGATGATGATGAGCAAAATTTGGGGGATGCCACAAAGGCCCTGATTACAGGAGAAAGTTCAGAAGAGAGTGTAGACAGATCTTCAGTTTTTGTGTTGCCTTCATCTGAAAGCACTCTTGGAAAAAATTTGAATGGGAGTGAGAGTAACCATTCGTGGAAGAGCAATTCAGTGTTCATGAATGGTGAATATGAGTACCAGAAACTAGATGTGAAGAGCATTGATGATGAAGATGCAGATGAGGATGAGCTGTATGGGAAAACATTAGGAAATAAAGGCACAGAAGGTGAAAGTGAAGCTTCTGAAAAGTAAGTAATGTTGCAGAAGCCAGCTGTAAATGTTCCATGCTTCCACCCCTGTTCCTTCATGGGTACTGGCAAATTTATGTAACTAACTGAAGTATAAATTTTTTTTCTCATTTTTTTCCCCTCTTTAAAATTTGTTTAAAGCATTTGGGTCACTGTAGTGATGATATTTTGTTTATGAGTTCCATTGAAAGCCAATGTTTCAGTGTTTCAGTACTTACTATCCTTGAAGTTCTCAGTTGAAATTGTTGTGTAGTATTGCCAGATTGTAGTTCTGATATGTTTGGTTCCCTTATTCTTTGTATGATCTGAACTCTGTTTTGGCTTAATGGTAAGCTCACATTTTAAAGCAGAATGTAAGCCTATTATCATCAAAGTAGCTAGTTAAACAAGACAAAACTGAGAGAATAATAATCACCTTAAATACCAATATGCCCTCATCTGCTTTGGAATGGTCTAACCTTTAATGTATGTACATATTTCTTAACAAAAAAATTGTCAGGCAGATTAAAATGAAGATTCCCCCCCAGTTATATCTCTGAAAGAAATACAAGCATTGTGAACATGACTATTAACTGTATAAATAGGCTGTGTTGTTTGTTTGGTTTAAATCTAGGCCTCATGCAATAAGCACATGCAATTCTCAGATATGCAGTTGGTCTCCTCTGCAAGTCCTGAATGATGACTCGGATGTGCTATTTCCTGTCAGTGCCATAGGCTCTTACTCCCAAACAGGTAGGTATTTTAATTTACTGAATTACAGCAAACTTTAGAACAGAACTTGTAACATGGGGTGATTCTAGGAAATAATGGGATTGCAAGGATATAGGAGATAGTGAGCAACCGAGATGAGAAGTTAATTGAAATTTATTCTAGATCTGAGTCAGTTCTCCTTATGAGTAGATCCTTAGTTTAAGAAGATTTATTCATGTCAGAATAAACCCAGAATTTGTTGTGATGAAGCTATGGTCTTGTAAGGTATTTTTATTAGTGGTTAAATAGGAAGTATCCTTTTTCTGGATATGAGTAAGCTGGAAGTGTGTGTGAGAATTTGAATTCAGGTGAGTCTCCAAAAGATTAGAGAAAGTGTACAGTACTGGAAGCAGTTGAATAGAAGCTGTTACTTATTTATATACAGGATGAGGAATGATTGGCCAAGAAATACTTCTTCAGAGAAGGATACAGGAATCATAGAGTCATAAAATCATTGAATGATTTGGGTAGAAAGGGATCTTCATGTAATCCAACCCTTCTGCTGTGGTCAGGGACACCTTCCATGATCAGGTTTCGCAAAGCTCCATCCAATCTTCCTGAGTTAAATTTTGCTAGCTGTTTATAAAACATTGCTTTCATAAAACTTAGAGTAGATATTCTCAATTAAGTGACCACTTAAAAACTTCTCAGTGACTTTCCAATAATGTTTTAATTATAAAATTTGTCATACATTTGCATATAGATCGTATGTGCCAGGAGTTAAGTGTTATCTCTTAACAATTAACTGTCAATTGAAGGCGATTGTGAAAAAGTACAATTTAGTTCTGTAAGTTTGGTGGGAAAAATAATGTGAATCATCAGATAATGCTGTACTGCCCTCTGCTGTGTTTTAAGACATGTACAGCTTAAGAAATGCCAGTAGTTTAAAAAAAAAAAGTACATTTTGATGTTGTTTTTTTTTTTCCCCTTGTGTTCCCACGTTCTTCAGCTTATGAAGGAGTGACTTAATAAAATATTTTATACAACAACTGTTAGAAAATTCGAAGTCCAAAGATTTTTGAGTGTTTGACTGCAGTAGATTGAAAATTGGAGTTCAAGTAAATGCTCCTGTTTATAGGAGGTGAATGTTACAACGTACCAAGAGCTAGAGCTAGGGGTTTGTAACTGAGCTCCTGAGTCAGGAGAGCAAGACAAGACTTAGCACTGGAGATGACAACAGTAAACTTAACAGAGGCTTACTGTTAAACAAGGGTGTTTTTTATCTCCTTGATAATCCTGCTTCATCTCATCACTGTTTTGAAGACAATGCTCAGACTACTAGAGATGATCAATGACAGGCGCAGCACACAGATAATGTTCAGTTCTCCTTCTGCTCCTCTTTCTGGTAAACCCTATGGTCCAGCATGCAAACACAATGAGAGGGCACTGGGCGAGTGAAAGGGTCTTCATCAGTTACAGGAAACAGCCACATTCTGCTGTCTGATTTCAGCTTTCCATGTTATCATGGGACTCTTCTGTACAGTCCAGAACTGAGAGCGTGCAGGCAGTCTGCACTAAAAGGCCCATCATTGCAACCCAATTGTCAGTCAGAGAGAGTGATACACATGGGTATGGTCAGTCTCTCCCCAGCCAGAATGACAATTTGATGAGATTGAAAGCTGCCTTAGGCAGTTGTTTGCTTGTCTTTGGAAGTCACACTTTTGCTGGATGAGTGATACCAGAGTTAACGTGGTTTAGCTTTTCCTGAGGGCAGTTCAGTCCAGTAACTAGCAAGCTCATTATGACAATATTTTTGCTAAAACATGTTTAATGAGCTCTTGTAAAATATGTGGTTTAACCCAATATTTTGGTTTACAGGTCTCAGTACAGATAACTACCAAGACATATTTAAAATGGATTGCAGTATAATCTGTAGTGTTGTATGTTAATATCTGTGTTTTCAGTTTTAGTCTGTTGCAATGCTTCAGGCATGTGTCAGGGCATACCATATCTCCATGTACCAAGAGAATGAGAAAGCCTGAGTCAGAATTCACTTGCTTGGAACAAAAATGAAATGTGCAGTTTGGGAACTGAACTTCAGTAAACTACATGTTAAAAAAAATCACCTTTCTCCTCCATAGTCCTTCTGACATAACTCTAATTCTTACTGACTATTTTCCCCTGGAATTTCTGCTTTTTAAGTTCTGTGCTATTTTAGCTCATGATTTTAGGATTGTTTTATTGTAACCCTTACATCATGAAATACAGAAAATATCAATAAAATGAGATTTTTTGTTTCTTTCCACTTTAATGATAGGCCCCCTGATGTGTGTATTTCAGTCATGAGAGTTGTGTGTCTGTGGACAGGTGCTGTACTATCCATGCTTTTAAAAAAAATGTCACACCTTATGTTTGGTTACATAGGCTTAAGAAGCCAGAGGAAAGCTGTGGCACTGTGTTGGGAGTGCATAAAAGTCTTTTCAAGGTTTCATGTACTGGGGACTGATCACAAGCTCTTTTCCTGCAATTCACAAATGGATTGTAACAAGTATCAGTTGCTTTGTGGTGGTTCAGCTCCTGGGGCTCGCAAATAACAATTTCAGTAAGAAGGCTCTACATAGATTTGCAACATTATTATCAATGTAAAATGTACATCTAGTTTATAATTTAGGAATTGTGCAGTACTAGTCTTTTTTTTTTTTTTTTTTTAATAAACTGATGTCTGTGTTCCTAAAGGGCTTGACAATCCTGCTGACATTCAGGGTGAATGTGCAGAAGCCAACCTGGGAGAAATAAAATGTTTAAAAGCTTTAGTAAAGATGAGTATTTCTAGTTAAAAATGTAACTAACTTCCTGTGGTTTTGTTTTTATTTATTTTTCAATATTGTTAACTGAAGAAGGCTAATGCTTGTGCATTCTACTCTAGGTAACTTGGAGAATGGAGAGGTGAATGAACATGTTCATGTGGTAGAACTGGTTCCAAGAAGATCTGATCTTCCTTACAGGTATGTGTCTGTTTTATTTCAAAGGAAAAAAGCTTTACCCTATAGCCACCAACTTATTACCTAATACAGAGCTACTCAGTGCTGGAAAACAAATTGTTCATCGGGGTACTTTTGCAAATGTTTGGAAAGAAATGTAAAAGCCTGCACTTTGCATAGTTTCTTTTATTGAACATTTTGTAATTATCTTGAAGGAGTCTTGTAGCCATGTCAGACAAGAGACTTAGTTTTCTGCTTTTGAAAATAGGTTTTATGTTGGTTTCTATGTTCCTCTTTCTGTGTTTTCCATTAGTCTATTGATTCAGATATTTTTGTGTGTATTCTTAAATGAGATACACAACTGATAACATTAAAGGATAATTAAATGTAAATTGATTGAATATTGGTGAATATGATGACAATACTGGTTCTGGAATGCTTTTTTTCTTAAGTTTTGTATTTTTCTCTTTCCCCATTTATTGATGACATTGTGCTTTTATGACTAGAGTGGAAGTCAGTACTCCAGCTCAAGTGAATACTTTAAGCAGTATGTTGCCTTCAGCCACTGTGCCAGAATCCATGACAATTAGTAAGTACTTCCTTGATATATCTAGATTGATGGAATTAACTTTGAAACCCTTTATTTCTATTTTTATTTCAGTGAGATCTGTTTAGAGAGGCACACACAGCGGTTCATTTCTGGTATGCTGGCCACGTTAGAAATGACTGCTCTGAAATGATTTCAAAAATTGGCTGATCCCAGGTTATGGTTTGTTGCAGCTGGTATGACAGGAGCTTCTCTTTCTACAGAGAAACTGATGTCAGCCTTATACTTGATGTGAATTGAGTAGTAAAATGAACAGTAATGACTTCATTTGAAATCTCTACAAGCTCTGAAAACACTAATTGTAGGTTCTGATGTGATCTTACTTTTTTTGGCCTTCTTTAAATAGTGCCTAGCTGGAAAAAAATGCAAATAAGCCTGGATCTCTTTATATATACACTCAGTCTGTGGTTTTGATATGGATATCTGCTCCAAACATAAATACGGGCTTTCATAATCAAAAACTTCAGTTAAGATTAAGGTGGAGGATAGCCATATTTCCAGTGGTGTTAAGAGTTAAACTGCACGGGATAAAATAGCGTTTGCTGTGGAAAGAGTTTAACAGAAGCACGGGCAGTTTATTTAATCCATCTTTAATATTGTTACTTTACACAAGTTTATAAAACAAAGAATTCTTAAACCAACTAGCTGTCTAAACACATAAACCACTATGGCTGTTTTTTTCTCACTGTACAGAGAGTTTTATAACTGAACCGGTTCCTGAAAGTCTGGGGTGTGGGTTTGCCTTTTAATAAATTTGAATATATACAAATTTAGATTATACCTTTTGGGAAGTTAGAAGTCATGCAGCCAAGATTCTTTTTCTAAGATTTCTTTATGGAATCATCAAAATGAATGAACCCTTGAAGTATTCTAATCTCATGCTCTAATGTGATGTTCAAACAGTATTTGTGTCAATGTAGGTTAAAGGAGGTAGGCCTGGGCACTGTTTCAGGCTCTGGCAGGGGTCTGCTGTCTGAGATTTACAAAGATGAATTCTTTCTTACAAAGTAGTTTAGGAAGGGGGAAACTAATTTGAGACTTTGAAGTGGCATAATTGAAGGTGTAGATAGAGTTACTGTTGTTAGTCATTGTGATACTTTAGTCACAGGAATTCTCATGTTTGTTACTACATTATCCTTTTGTTCTTACACTCTAATTTTATATTTCAGCAAGCGTTTTAAATGGGAATACTTCTGTTTTTATCAAACCCTTCATTTTATTGTTTGGTAGATGTAGTAGGTACCAGCAGGGGCCGCAATTGGTCTCCTTCAGTTGCTCATGTAGCTCCTGTGTGAAGACAGCCATACAATAGAAAGAAAATCTTGTGATTTTCAATTCTTGATACTAACAATTTGTAAATGAAATGAACCATAGGATCAACAGAAGCATACATGCTATCGTTAGTTTCCTACTCCAGAGAAGGTTTTGGTGGAAGGAGTGGGGGGAAGCGTGTCAAAACATCTCTAAAGCCAGTAGAACGCTTAGTAAATAATCTCGTTGTCATTGTATTAAAAATTCAGCTGACTATAAATATAAGTTAATACTTTTATAATAGCTGGTCCTGAATACATTAAACAAAAATGGTTTTGTCAAGTTGTTGTTACTGGTTATAGATTCTCCATACAGGAAGAATTCAGTGCTATGACAAAGCCAGACACCGAAGCTCTTTTTCTCTGTTGCAATTAGCAGAAGAATTATTAAATGGTGAGGCTTATAGCTTGGTTGCATAGCAACTAATTCTAACACATCAGACAAGAAAAATGGAATGCAGTAGTGCAGTGAGAAAAGCTATGAGGTCTCCAGTGACTGGATTTTTGTGCTTCTTATTTCTGAAGACAAAGCTTGAATTGAATTTTTGAATTTTTAAAATTTTAAATCTATTATTCTCCTGCTTTTCTTTCCAATTTAATAGTATAATTCAAATGTTTTTTTCCAGTTCTTTTGATAGGCAGGCTAGAAAGCTGTTATTGGAAGATGCAAAATAGTATTGCTGCGCCTTTGAATTATTTTCCTGAATTTATGTCCCAGCAGATACATCTCAAAAAAATACTAATGCCACTGAAGAGAAATCCTAATCCTTAGTTAGTTTCACTGTGTGTGTTAGACATCATTTGAAAAATTGCCCTACTTTACTGATTGTTGTCTTATAACCAATTTTATAAAGAACTGAGTTTGTCCAAAGTTTTATATTTGTGTGCCTATTCCATTTTGGTGTTTTTCAGTTTTAAAAAACCATTGAATTTATCTTACCATATCTGAATCAGAATTAGCTTTATGTCTGCTCCAATGATTGTCATTGGAAGATCATACTGTTTTACAGCAGAAAGATCTGTCCTGCCAGCACAAGTTTCCTCCTTTTATTTTTGCTGTTGAAAAAGAAAAGGAAGTTTCAGAACTTTCATTTTAGAAGGATGCTACTTTTGTTCTTCTTGACAAGGTTCTTTGATTGGGAACTTAGTTTTTCCATGATAATTTTCTTCTGTTTTTAAAATTGGGCTTAGCCACGAAGATTTGCAAGGGTTGTAGCATTGTACATGAGTCCATATTTTTTCACATATTCTTGAGAAAGCCCACATTTTTTTGTGATCACTGAAGGACTGTGTAAGTGTTTTTGTACTTTGTCCTCTAGTTTCTGACCTTGGTTGCCACTGGTCACTGCCACCTACTATATTCTTGTGACTTCTCTGAAAGCACAGCTGTGGAAAGGTGGTGTGTAAAATTTTCATCATTGAGAGAAAAGATGCAGTTCATTTTATGGACATTTTTTTGGTCAGCACCCTTCTATACAGTAGAAGGCTAACACTGTATTGTCTAATTTGTCCCCTGCTAAAATTTACCCTATTAACAGTGACATAACTGGATAGTATTTACAAGCTGTGGAGCACTAAATAAGGCCTTAATAGCCATTGTTCATGCAGGTAGCATAGGGAGCATGTCTTTAAAGGTCAGACTTCTGATTTAAGATGTAGCTAGTCTGCTGGAAGTTTTATTTGTTTCTGAAAATATCTGTGTAAATTTGCACTTGGGAAAATAGAAAACCCATTCCTGTAGACTGCTCCCAGCCCACCCTGGTATTCTATCTGCAGGATTGCAGAGGAGTGCTGCATGACCTTGTGTACTGAGAGATGGTTTCACTTAGAGCTCATTCTTCATAACAGGTGATTGCAAATCATACTTACCCAATCTTTGGCTAAACAGCAGAAGAGTTGTGAAACTTATGACTTTTCTGGAGGTTGCTGGAAAATTGACAGGTGTTTCTTAAAGCATGTACTTCTTTATATATTTCATGCTCTGAACATGACCTTATAAAAACTTTACAGAAGCTAGATTTTTGCATGTAGTATGCAAATGAATTAAAAAATGTTTTCAGACCAATATTTGCTCTATTAGTATTTAGGCACTACAGATTAATTTCAACATTCAAAGATAATTTTTGATCTTTTAAGAAGTGATGTTTAATATGAAAAAACTAATTAGCTCTTTCCTTGATTGTTGTATTTTTTACTCATAAAGAAAGACTTGGTTTGGAATTGTTGGTTTGCAATGGGAATCTATTATTTTAAGTTGCAAAAATATCTCTTAAGATTGCATATTTTGAGAGACTTCACCAGTTAAGTCAGTTTCATAAATACAGATATTATAAGTTATCTCTTGAATTTTAGATATGTTGGTGTTTGATGATCATCCCTAATAACAGTAGTGTACCTTTTTCCATTCATGTTACTTAACAGAACGCACAAAGCAGTTCAGAAGTAGGACATAAAGTCTCAAACAGTTTTCTGACGTGGATATACTTGGCCATCCTCCCACTGTTTTATTTAAAAAAAAAAAAAAAGAAGAGGGAAAGAGGAGGAAAAAAAAAAAAAAAGAGATGGGGAAAGATTGAGGTTGTGAAGTCCAGAAGTCAGAAAATGCCAAATTTATGGTTGCTGCTACCACCCTGATCTTTTTCTTTGTTTCATTTAAAATTTATTCCTTTTTCTAACCAATGAAATGAATGAGGCATAAGTCTGCATAAAAACATAGGCTATCATTATATACTGATCTCAGAGGCAACCAGAACACACAGACAAAAGCTTATGAACTGCAGAAGTTCTGGCAGATTTGAAGTGAACCTACTACAGCTGATGATCACTGGATTTACTTTGTTTACATTCAGCTGACTGTTCTGACATTCTGCTACAATATTTCAAGAAGCATAAGTGAGAGTAAGAAATCAGGAGGTTTTAGAGTTTTAAATGTTACGGCTGAATTAAATAGGATGGTGGCATTTTAGTTCTGTTCAGTTACATCAAAAGATCACAAAGTTACATTTTCTGATTTTTCTGGGCAACTTGCCATTTATTTAGTTGCACTAGTGACTGTTTGACTTCTTTATATTTAGTGTGGATGGAGAGGTTAAAGAAGTGTTGATGGTAAACCATATAGTGTTTGTTTTCAGTAGTTGAAAGGAAATATATCACATTAATACTGTTCTCTCCAAGAAGAAATAACATAGGTGTAAGCAGAGAAGCAATACTGTTGCTAGGGTAAGCACAGGCCATACAAGCCTTCCTGGAATCCTGGGCTTTTAGCCAAAACTAGTTGTGTTGATGCTTTCTTCCACATCTCCACTGCCATCTGTAGTTGACCTAAATTACCAAGAAATACTGAGTATGAAGTATGTTTGCTTCTGTGATCCTAAATTAAGCATTGGCTTTTGTCCTGTATGTCATAATGAAATTTAGAGTTTCTGCTTAATTCTCAGGAAAAAAAAATGAGGCAAATGGAAATAAAAAGCTTTTTAACATCTTTTGTTTCAAAAGGCTTTTTTCTTCTCCTTTTTATGCAAACCATAGTCTTTAACAGAATCTTGCTTTCATGCTCTGCATACTTATGTTTTGGAGAATGGAGCAAGGGGAAATGAGATTTCAGCACTCATGCAGAAGATTCAGGGTTGAATAAGGGAAAGAAGATTAAGTTATTAGGCAAGTTAAGGTTACAGTTTGAATAGACTGGTAATATTTGAAAGATTGAGACAATTTGTAATAGCTTCACTGTTTAAATGTTAATAAATCAGTAGACATTTAAACAGCCTGAGTGTGCATACAGGCAGTTATTGTAGAGTAGTCACCCCAGCATAAGGGTCAGAGCCAGCAGCACAATACCTTGTCTGAGTAGCAATGGCTTTAATTTCTTGAGAGGCCAAGAAATAATAGCAACTAACTCAGAATGTACATTATCATTTTAATGACACTCTTGAACTATTTAAAATGCCATTGTCTTGGTGCTTTCTTGAGGAGGATTCTGAATTCTGCTTTGTAGTTAAAGATCTTTATTTTGTTAGAGAGCATTGCCATACTGAGAGCCTACTATGAATGATTTTTGATTGTATTGTACACTTGTGCAAGGCTTGAACACTTAGTGGATTATTTTGCTTTCCTCATCTTTAGAACCATTTTTCACATCGCAGATAGGCTGCTGGATTGTGATCCATTTGCACAAGTCTGCATAGTATATTTCAGGGCTGTTGTAATCCCTTAATTTTCCATTGTTAAACCTAGCAACATGGCCCAGACAAAACCCCCTCAAATCCCCCAGCCTTTCCAATCTGCCCTCAAAGTGGCAGTATCTCATCACAACCAAAAGAATACTAATAGTGTGTTGAGTTCCCTGATAACCAAGTTTGATATTTTGTAGCTAGATGTAATACTTAAAACTCATACTCTCGGGTTTGGTATTTGTTTGTTTTTCCCCTCAAAGAAGCTATTATAGACCATCTCTGGAAAAATGATCATGAAAATCATGGAGCATGGCATATTTTGTCATATATAATCTTTCTAGTCTTAAGTTTTGCTACAGTTGCTGCATCAGTTCTAATGGTTACCTGGTAACTTCACTGCAGTGTGAACTTCACTCTTGCCAAAAAGGGTACTCTGCCTTTATTTCCAAGAAGGTGTTCTGTTCTGCCCTGACAGCTTTCTGCTATGTGCCTTGTGCCAGCAATATTAATAAGTTCAACAGTAAGATCACTTGGTAACTGCTTATCTAAAAGTAGCCTAGCAGAAAGGAAAAACCCTAACAAACTCAATTTTGAGCTGGATCGGTTGCTGCTAGGACAGTGTGTGTGTATAAACACCAGTGCCAGAACAAGGGAGGTGGTAGCAATGATAGGTCAGGCAAGCTGGAATGTTCCATTTGCTGAAAGCACAGCCTTAGGAAGAGTGGTTAAAGTAGCCATGTAATCACAGCTTTGGTTTTGAATGTGATTAATATTATCGAGGGAGAAAGCAGAAGTCTCCATAATTTGCATTATTTTTTAAAAAAAAGTGTATTATTATTTAAAGAGTCACAAATTCCCTTTTTGGCTTTTCTACAAGGTTTGGATGTGATTTTTTTCCCCCCTCCAATAGCTGTATAGAAAACTGATATAAAGACACTATGCTACTGAAGAAAATAGTTATTTTTTTCTGTGCTGAATTAATGGAGTGCAAAATCCCTCTAATGATCTACTGAAATGTTTCTTGCTAATGTCAATTAATTCACAAGCTGTAGTGTGGAATGGGTAGGAAAATAATTGTCTACTTTGTCCATGGCCAAAGAAGAATAATTTTTTAAAAAAAAACAGGTCTAGCCTGAAGGAATTGGATTGGCTGATTTCAAGTGATATGAGAACCTTGCTGACAGGGGTATTTGCCAGCAGATTACTAATGCCAGAAGGGAGTTGTGGTGGACACAGTAAAAGCTTTGACATTTTGGCTGTTAGTGGAGTTGGACAGATTTGATCTGGTCCAAAGGACAATGTTAAGTATTTTTTAACTGGCAAGAAATTTTGTAACTGTACGTCAGTGAACTGAAAGTTTTGTAAAGGAGAAAAAAAGTTGTCCAATGTCTTTGCTTCCTTCAAGAAATTAAATAATGCCGGTTCTGTTTGCATGATTTCAGGAAAAGCACAAAATATTTGCCAACATCTGGTTTGAATATTTGTGGAACTGGCTTATTTATTATATATAAACATAAGAGGTTTTCATTTAACTTTTGTGAGGGATGTTTCATAATTGTGTCCCTACAGAAAGTCTCATAAAATTATTGATGAATATACATGAAATTGTTAAAAAAAATAAATATCTATTTTAGGACATAAATACATCCTGGTTTTTGCTAGAAACCATTCAAATCATAGAATACCTTCTGTTTTTTGTTGTAAAATTTGATTCCTGCAAGATCTGAAAGTCAGTATCTGTATCATCTTAGATGATTAAGCCCGAATGTTAATAATATGATTAAGTCCTCTTTTTTCCCCCTTGTAAATGTATAGTAAATAGTAATAGTGCAGCTGTGCAGGTGTATGGTAAAACCTTTCCAATAGCAGGAGTCTGGGTGATGCAGTGCTTTGAGCTAACACTTTACTATATGGTATTTGATTACTCAGCTGTCTGTTAAACCTAATTCCAAAGATGTCTTTAAAAATTCTAAAAATAAAGTGAAAAATATGTTATTCTTAGAGTAATGCCCAAGTATTTTTTAAAGGCATTTTTAGGTAATTAAGAGGTTTTTACAGGAAATGACAATGTTCAGAAAACCCATTGTCTTTAAGACAGTGTTTAACGCTGATCTTGAGAAGAAATGCTGTGAAGAAGCAATGACATTATCTCTGCTCTGGTGTCACTGTAACAATTTTACTTCCTGTGTTGGAATCTGTAGCTGGGAAGGCAAGCAAACTTAAGAAGTTAAAAAACTAACAGTGTATCTCATTAATGTGCACATAGTGAAAAGCTGCATTGCATTGTCCTATACATGTGCAATGAACACAAAACAGCTGCAGCCACAGGCGAAGTTGTAAACATTTGTGTTGAAGCCAGACATAGACTAATCTGATTTGATCAGTACTTATGGTACCGCGTTAAATAATGCCATTTTGAAAGACTGCTCAAATCAGTGATGAGATTAAAAGCATTTTTAGTGTTTTGCTGAATAGCAGATGGAGTTGGCATCATCTGCTGAATAAGTGATACTATGTACGTGACTTCTAGATCTGAAATGAGCAAAAGCACACACAGAAGTTAATCTTTTTTGTCCCTTCTCTTTAGATGAACTTCGTCAAGCTATTGTGGCCATGATGAATAGAAAGGATGAACTGGAAGAACAGAATAGGTAGTTTTGTTTTTCTAGTCAAGAGGCACTCTAAAAATATCTGTTCTCTAATACAAACTGTTCTTTGTGTAAGCTGTGGCTAATTTTTGTGTGATCTTTTTATACATATGTATACATTATTTTTCTATGAAAAGTAAGCTTAATATTTCAATATTCAGTGCTTGATACTGAAGAGTAATGTTTGCAGGTCAACTGTTTCCTTTGAATTGGAATCATCTGTACCTCTGTGTATTGGGAGCTTTTGCTAGTTGTTTTTCTCAAAATCAGAGCTTACAGAGAAAAGATTGATAAGGTCTATTAAGACAGTGTTCCAAATGAGTTAAAGTTTGTCCTTATACAAACATTCAGAAAATTTCCTTTTTTTTCCCTTCCAGTGCAGAAGTGATGTAGGATGGCTAACAATGTTACTCTGAAAGTGGTTGTTGTCTGGGAGTGTCTTTCTGCCCACTTGGAGGAAAATGACAATGTAAAAATGATGTTGCTCGTGCAAAATGCTATCAAGCCTACTTTTTAGTTAATCTACTGCAGTACATTGTTGAATAAAAATACAAATGTATTCAAGACATACTGTTTGTATACTGTAGTAAGGGTATTTTGGTAACTTATGTTTTTCTAGTTGTTGTATTTGATTTATTTTTTGACTGTTGAGACCACCAACAGATCCCGTTTTTCTGCCTTTTATCCTCCCCACTCCCATAAATGCAAGTTATTGCCCATTCAACTTGGCCAAAGGACCAGGATGTTTTGTATTTTACCATTATGTATCGTGCTGACCTTTGCTATCTCACCAAAGGTTTTATGCAGAGGTTTATGGCAGTGCTCAGGAGAGACAAGAATCCTTCCTTTTCCCTTCTTTTGCTAGTAAATATATTGGCAATAGGTTATTCTTGAGATGTATGGACTTGCACTGAAGCACTGACTGCATTTATTCTACTTGGTGGTACAGTACATACCATAATACATTGTCTTTTGGGCATGTTGATGATATTGTAATAGAGATTAACAGTAAGCACTTAGAATTGTTTCTGTTTGATCATTTTTCCTTGTATCTTTTCATAACTTTGTATAATCAAATCAGGTCAATTTATTACATTAAGTAATGAAATTTTAGGATAACATTAATGGCATAATTCAGGCAACCTCCTCTGTGGTTTGTACAGTGTCCTCTAACTACCAGGTAGTGTTTGCAGTGTTCTAATGGAGGCTGCTGCGTTCTTCCAGATCTCTGCGAAATCTGCTTGATGGAGAGATGGAGCACTCTGCAGCCCTAAGACAGGAAGTGGACAACTGGAGAAGGAAAATAGCAGAACAGGAAGAGCGACATGCAGTGAAAGTCCAAGCCTTGGCACGGTAAGAAGGGCTGAATTTGTCATAAAAAGTGACTGCAGTGGAGCAAGGAAATAAAAGGTTCTGCATACAAGTGAAAAATACTTTCAAGTAGTTTAGTTTTTAGAAGAACACAAGTGATTTAGGACTCAAAATCCTATGGACTTTAGTTGAATTTAAGATGGGGAAAAAAAAAAGCAGTGAAAGATTTTCTGACAATTGTAGTTGATTTGTTGGTTTTGTATTGGAGTGTATAGAAGTGGATGCTTTGGTGCACGTGTAAAACTTTTTCGTGTTTGTGTGTTTTACCCCACAGTATTTCCTCTGGTACATCTCTTATATAGTTACACACTCAGATTATGAGGACCCCTCTGCTCCCAGCTATTTCTTACTTCAATGGAAGTTTTTCTGAGTGGTGGTCTTGTCAAATTGAGTAGGAATAGTTATATCTTTTATTCATTGCTTTCAGTTATATATAATGTCAGTGTCAGCACTGCTGCTGACATGGATACTCTTCCATATGTACCTTCACATAAATAAGCAGTGAAAAATGGATTATCTGTCTTCTTCAGTGATGTTTCTATCCAATATATCTTCCTTTGGTCTGATTATTTAAGCATGACTTCATTTCCCTTGAGCTAATGTATTTTTTTGTGTCCTGTTGTCAGATTTTCATGGCTGACCACTTTACCAATTGCTTTATTGTGAGTAACAGTTGTTGGCAAACAATAGCAGCAGTACCAATTTCTGAGGGGGTGCAACCCTTTCCCCATTAACTCTATGCAGGTCAGAAGGAACAGGCTGCTCAGGACCATTTCCAGTCAAGTTTTGAATATCTCCATATACGCAAGGCTCCACAGTCTCTCTGAGCAGTATTGCTAGCAGTGACCTGTTGGCAGTGCATTTCCTAATGCACTGCAAGGTACTTTTGACTTTGTTTGCTGCAGAGGGTGCATTGCTTGCTTCTGGTCAGCTGCTTGTCCACAAGGATTCCCAAATCCTCCTCTGTAGAGCTCTTTTCTAGCCCCTAGTATGTATGATAGCTACCACTAGTTTTCCTTTGGTGCAGGATTTTTGCATTTTCCTTTGCTGAACTTCAAGGGATTCATTTAAGGCCAGTTCTCCAGGCTGTCCAGGTCCCTCTGAATGGTAACAAAACGGCTTGGTATATTAGCTGCTCCCCAGTTTTCTATTGCACTTAAACTTGCTGAGGGTGCACTCTGCCGCACGTTTAGGTCATCAATGAAGGTGTTAAATAGTATTGCTTCTAGTAGTGATTTGTCTCTGCTTGACATTATGCCACAGCTGTTCAGAAAGAAAATAATTTTAACCCCCTTTGTCTAAATGTAATTTAGCTTAGCAAAGACTTGACAGTAAATGCTGCTGCAATAGTATGATTTTCTTCTAACAATTCTAGAGCTCTAGAGTAACCTATGCTGCCTAAGATCTTGGGGATGATTCACACATGTAGTAAACAACAAACCTATCTCACGTGTTGAATAAAATTAGTAATCTGTGCCTTATCGCAGAGAGAAGTGATTTCTTCCTGCCTGTATGTGCCAGTTGTAGACTACCACAGCCAAGCTTCCTATAAGCTTTTTATTGCATAACAGAACTAGTATCTGAAAATTACTAATATAAAGCTTTCTTAATTAGCAGCAGCAACAAAAAGTATTCAGAATGTTACTAATGCTGCTTTTGATGACACATCAAATCGAGCTACTCATTTGGAGGGAAGGAGAGAAGCATAAGTGGGTTTGTGATTCATGTGATGTGGGGCAATTGAGACAATGCAAATAGTTCATCATTTAATATTCACATTTCAGGTTATAGGAATTGTATTCATATTTCTTTGACTCACTTCCCCCACAGTTTTAGAATTTGCGGTGACATGTGGATGAATCAGGTATTTGTCATGCAAAAACCTTTTAAAGCATAGATAAGGAGCTTTAATAACAAGATCTAAAGAGATGCTCACTTAGACTAATTTTTTAATTTTAAACAAGTCTATTTAATTTATTGCTATGGAGACTGGATATGTTGTGTTGATTGTTCTTCCAAAAGCCAGTTTACTTTATCACATGGTGAATAGTGTTGGAAACTGCTTAGGTACAGTAAATTCTTGTATCATGTTGGATGCATCTCTTTAATGATTCATTGCAGCTCATTTTCTAGCACAGAAACTTCACATATAGTTATTTTGAAATGTAGATTTTTCTTCTGAATTCCTTCCTTGGTTCACTTTGTACACTGGAGATGCTGCTGCTGCAATAGTAATAGTAGTACATTTTTTTATAATTGTTGAAATTATTACTTTTGGATATCTGCAAAATTGATTTATTCAGATGGTTTTCTAGACTCTCCAAAGAGTCTTTAGCCTCCTGGGCAGAATTCTAGCTTACTTACAGAAATTTTCCTGACCTTCCTAAGTTCTCTTTGAAAGATAGAAAAATTCTTGGGTCATTTTTGTTTCAAGTAGTGGTAATCTTTATTCCTTCTTCAGTATTATAATGGCTTTTTTTGTAATGGCTATGATATTGTATTCCTTGCAGACACATACAGACTTCTGGTGAGAAATCTTTTTGTCTGGCTGTAATTTTTTTTTCTCATGAATGAATTATTTAAACTTGTTTTAATGTAGTGTATAGATTATATGTTTTCCTGAATATCAGCATCCATTTCTGGAAAAATTGTAGTTTAGGAAATTAAAAATATCATGAAACATCTAAAATAATCACAGACTGTTGAAATTTGATTGGTAATCTGTAGTTTATTCTCAAATATTTAGCAGCTTCCTACAAAGGGAAAGAGTAAAGGTTTAATAATTCAGAAAGCTGATTTGATATCTGTAGAAATAAGAAGATAGGGACATGCATAGGGCTTTTATATATAATTGTGGCATTTCTCACAACAGCAATTTATTTTGTGTGTGTGTGTATATATATATAATATGTTGGGGGTTTGTACATGTGTATATATGCACATGCATGATGAGGACCATCGAACATGAATATTTTGTATTCTTAAATAAATTCCCATAAATAAAATGCTTACCTTTTTGTGTATCAGCTTTTCGACAGCTGTAATCTGTTAACATGAAACCATGTCTGCTAATCAGATATGATTTCATAGAACCTTAGAATAGTTTGGGTTGAAAGGAACCTTTAGTCCAACACCCTGCAGTCATCAGGAAAGTCTTTAACCAAGATGAGATTGCTCAGAGCATCATCCAACCTTATATTGAATGTTTCTATGGGTGGAGCATCTGCCACCTCTCTGAGCAGTCTTGGCTAGTGTTTCACCACCCTCACTTAAAAAAATTTCTTCTTTACATCTAGTCTAAGTCTTCCCTCTTTTAATTTAAACCCATCATCCCTTGTATTGCAACAAAGTTTGTCACCATCTTTCTTAAACTGAAAGGTGACAATAAGGGCCCCCTGGAGCCTTCTTCAGGCTGAACAATTCCAACTCTCTCAAGTCTGTCTTCATAGGAGAGGTCTTACAGACCTCTGACCATTTTGTGATCCTTTCTCTGGACCCAATCCAGCAGGTTCCTCTCTTTCTTGGTTCTTGTCAGCTTTGATTAAAATTCAATTTGTTAGAGCCCTTCCCAAGTATAAACTAATTGTATTGGCCATTCTGAATTTCCTTGTCTAGGATTCCATCTTTATTACTCACCAGTTTATTTAGGTAGACTGTATAATTTTTCTGCCATCAACGTAGTCTAGTATAGAAAATCTAAATTGCACAATTAATGAGAAGTTCCTGATTATGAGATACCTGTTTCACTGATGTGTTTATATAGTCCTGGAAGACTAGTTTTCCTTGTACTCTGCTGTTGATGTGAAAGTGATTTTGGTTTTTTTTTTTTTATTTAGATGACATAACACAGATATAGCTTATTACTACAGATAGTATATTTATTTCATTTGAAAGGGGATGTTATCTATTTTGAGAGAGCAGTAATGTTTATTTATTCTGTTCATTTTATCAACAGAGAAAATGAGGTGCTAAAAGTGCAACTTAAGAAGTACGTAGGAGCAGTCCAGATGCTCAGAAGAGAAGGTCAAGCAGTGGAAGGTAAGGATAAAATGAAGGGAAGGTAAAAAAAAGAAATCTATGCACAGGGTTTATTTTGCTTTATGCTGTCACTGAGACAGAATTTGTTGGAGGGATAGATATAGTAACCACATGATGGAAGTACTTCTGGACTCATATGAAAATTGACAATGAAACAATAACCAGTGAACAGACATGTCTCTGGTTTACGGGAATCCTGGAGTGGATCCCTGTAGATATCCAACCACCGAATTCTGCACAAGCCATGTTCCATAGCTAGCACTTCAGCCACACAGAACAACCCTAGTGCTGTTGGTGACATGGTTCATGCTTCCACGTGCTGCTACCCATGAGAATATCAACCTTCCCCATGTTGAAAAATACTAGCATCTGTAAAGATGGCAAATTCTGTTTCTGTGAGAACTGTCCCTGATGCATCTCTGACTGGGATGGTTGCTGTTGTGTGAACAGTTTTGTGGTGCAGATTGATATCAAGCAAAAAGAACGTTTTGTGGTGGCATACTGTCAAGCTAGTGCTGAGCAGAAACAATCAAGAAGTCTTTGCTTTCTTTACTGAGTCATCACCAAAACAAATGAACTCATTTTTGTGAAAGTGGGGTTAGTAGGAGATAATTGCAATTATTTGCCTCTTCTAACCATGATAGATTAGTATCTCCTAGTAGTGAAAATAACATACTTGATGTCTTTTCCTTTTGAAAAAAAATACTGATAGATTTTTGAACTGAACTTTAAAGAGTGTTTCTGGTAGATGAAGTGGTCTGACTTGTATTTTTTTTTTTCTTCAATAAAGAGCTTTCTAGAAGAATATATCAGATGAAAAATTAATTTAAAAAATAATATGTGAATTAATGTGATATTGGAATATAAGAATAATTATTTTGAGGAGAGAAAATGTCTTATCTCTACATAATACCATGAGTGTTTTGGAGATGAGTGTTTGCAGACAGTTTGGAATAGTGTCTGTCTGAAGACCAGACATGTGCCTTTCTTTTCTGATTTGCTCTGACTCTGAAGAGCTGATGTTTCAGGCTGGATGTTAGAAAAAAGTTCTATACAGAAAGAGTGATTGCACATTGGAATGGGCTGCCTGGGGAGGTGGTGGAGTCGCCATCACTGGAGGTTTTCAGGAGAAGACTTGATGGGGTGCTTGGTGCCGTGGGTTAGTTGCTTGGGCGGTGTTGGATTGGTTGATGGGTTGGACGCGATGATCTTGAAGGTCTCTTCCAACCTGGTTTATTCTATGTATTCTATGTTGTATCTGAGAGGTAATGAGTTATGTTATCACCAGTGCTACCCATTTTTCTTCATAGGTCAGTGGTGATAGGCAGGATAAATTGGCATCTTGATTCTGAATGGTCTTCCAGTGCTACCTGTATTTCCACTGACTAGAGGTGGTGTTTGGAGAGTCAAGGAGGCTTTCCAGAAACTGGCACCATCTGTCTTTATATATATATATATATATATATATATATATATATTTTTTTTTTTTTAGTTTCATTGTCCATATTGTGGCTGTATAAGTGGCTATGTGAATGAATACTCCCCTAATTCTGCTCTTAAAGGCTAGTTACTGTACTTACCTGTAGTTGGAAAACTTCATTCATCCTTAAAAGGATTTTTGTTAGTGAGACCACATGTTTTTACTTCCGACTTTGCTGGAGTGTACTGATTCATATTAAGAATTATTCCCGAAAACCATCGCTTAAGCTTCTTATAATAGCAGAAATTATCCTTCATTAGATACTGACAGTTTCCATGATGAGTGTAATTATAGGAAAAGAAAAAAAAATATTTCTAGGCTAGCTATATTCTGCCATGTTAAAATTATGCAAATTAGTGAGTGATAAGAATAGAAACTGAGTAGGATGGTCAGATTTTATACATGAAAAAGGGGGTTGGAACAGTACCAACAATTCTAAAAATGAATACATGTATGCTTTATGCTCAGAGGATATTTAATCAATCCACTGTAATCTTCTGTAATGTTTATCATGAATGACCAGTATATGTTTCAGCTATGTGCATTATTTGTAGTTAATTTTTCTTATATCCTAACTTCATGCATTGTCTTTTTAATAAAACCAATATTTATTTTCCCTTAGTTGCCACTGGAGATTTATGTGAAATTTGTAGTAGTACTGGAGCATCTGACTCAAAAAAGTATCTCAGCATGTAAATAATCCCTGAGAACTAAGATGTTTAGATACACTTCAACTAAAGAGAGTGAAATAATTTTTTTTCCTTCCATCAGATTTATAGAAACAATATCCCTCATGGTTTATATATATAACTTGCAGTATCTCATTGTAAACATTAATATTTTTCAGATGTGAGCCTTCATAATGAATGCATTATTAGAAAGAGCTATTTGTACTTCTCAATATATATATCCCTGTGTAACTTAAGGCAAGTCACTGAATTCCACTTGTGGTATAACTTAGTAAGTGACCATAACAATTGGTCTTAAGTGATTTTACTCTTAATTAGCTCACATGCTTGAAGGGAATACAGAGTATATTTGCAAGACTTGATTTATTACTCTGGTCTGAGTTTGTGACAGTTTTATGAAGAAAACAGGATGAACAAACTTCTATTTTTTTGCTTTTGTCATTGTAAGTCAAAATTCTTGTTGCATGCTCCTAAGTTAAAGCTTCTAACTAGACAGGGACACAGAAGTCTGATTTGTTTAAACTTGGAGAACTCCAAGCTCTCCTCTTTCACTGTAATATTAGGAAATTGTCTTCTACAGGGAGGAGAAACTCTTGCATAAACCTAATTTCGGTACTGCTCTCTGTTATCATAATGAGTAATTTCAGTGATGATTAATCTTCTTCCAAATGGTATCAAAAGGCTGCAATGTATTGTAGATTTTAGAACACTACATGTTTATACTTTCTGTGAAACTATTTTTGAAAGAGTCAAAATAGATTGAGCTTCTGCTGTTATTTTTATGACTATAAATAGAGAAGAATCTACATGTTTGCTACAGTAATCAGATCAGATGCTATTGAGTATGGCTTTTGAATAGTTTCCTAAATTAATAACTGAAACTCAGCATAACACTTTGCCTCACAGTGACTTAAAAAAACAACAAAAACTCCACTCAGCAAATGTGACTAGTCAGAGCCATGCCAAGTTCAGAATATCATACCAGCTTTCAAAATGAGGGATCACTCTGTAGACTGAGTAGTTTGATACTGTGTTTTAAAATATTTAATAAATGAGCACCCTGATTTCTCAGCCATCAGCAGGAGTTGAATGTGTACCATTTTTCAAACCTGCTTAGGTACAATAATATTATGTATAGGAAAATGCTGATCGTAGAAGTTTCTGGCTGAAGAATTCAAGCAAGATTTATGAGATACAGCTCTTAAAATAGCTTTCAAAATTCACTTAATAATAATCTTCTGAATGTATATATTTTTCCTCAAAGCAAAAATCAGTACCCAGGCTCAAGAGTATTTAGTCAGATGAATTGTCTTCTATCTACCATATAGTGCTTGTATATATAATTTAGATTTTGAAAAATGGTGAAAGCATTTGTTAAACCTCTCTTTTATTAGGGGTTGTTTACTTTATATTTGCTAAGCTGTGTTTTTAGAAATTCATGATCCATGAGGAAAAGTTGAATTAGAACTTGGAGAAGACTTGGAGTAGGCCTTAAAGCAATCATCGAGTACCTAAATGATAGCTAGGAGCAGGAATGGAATAAACTGCAGTTTTAATTCACTGTGGATAAGAAAAGAAGTAATGGGCTTAAATGGCAGGTGAAGGAAGTTTGATTAGCTATCAGGAAAACCTTTCTGAGAAGAATATTTAAATTTAAATAGATTGTGCAGGGAAGCATAAAATCTCCATTATTGGAGGTTTCTAGGAATAAATTAGACAATTGACTGTCAGGAATGAAATAACTACAGCTATTTCTGCTTTACACAAACCCAGGAAATACTAGATGAAGTATGGAGTGTCCGGTCTCAGTCCTGTTTTCTCTAGTTTCTGTGTTATATAAGTAGTCTGTACAAGTGCTATGAAATGATATTTTGGAAGAGAAGTAGAAAAAAGGCATGAAAGAGAAGCATAGGCTTAATTTTCAAGGTCTTTGGCTAGGAATTGCAGTCACTACCTACAGATATTAGATGGCTGGAGTCAGGGAACAGAAAATGCTTTTGGTTTGCATTCCATACCATTTGAGAGTCCCTTTCTAACACTGGTTACAAAAAAGCAGCATTTGTATTACATCCTATTTTGACTTGTAGTAACTGTTTCTTTCAGAGCTATGACTTCTGAAAGGCTTGTCTTAGATGTTTATGCAAGTTAGCATTTTGATTTGAGATCTCTCTTTTTTCAGTTCTGCCAAATATTTGGAGCACTGATGGTGAATTTACTATCCCAGAGCAAAAGCAAGCGGAAAACACTGAGGAACTGGCCAGCTCTTATGAGAGAAAATTGATAGAGGTAAAATTTGTACTACACAAATTTCACAGAATTGTAACTGTAACGTAATGCTTGAAGCCATAAGTAGTTTCTTTGCTTAGTTGTCATTTGTTTACCCATTGTAAAAGAAAGTCTGATTTATGTGTTAAAAAGAAAAAATGGAAGATTTACTTCTGTGGTAAAAATACAAATTTCTTTATTCAACATCAAAGCATATTTAAAACAACTTGATAATTAAAAATAATTTTCCTAACAAGAGTACGCATTTACACTTTGATTTTTGAAAGTAAAGGTTTTAATAAATGAACAAGTTCCTTAAGGTTATAACTGGTGATAGTGATGTTGAAAGTGTCATAGACAACAGTTTTAAGGTGTGGTATAATTTACAGTACATGTTTAGAGACATTGCTGTTTTGTCAGTTGAGCTTTAAAATGAGAACCTACTGAAATCTGCAGCTGTTCCTGTGCTTTCTTACTGTTTTCTGATTGCCACTGCACTACAAAATTACTAGTTCTGTTACGTGACCATGTTACAAAAAGTTCTTAATGCAAGATTCACTTTAAGGCTAATGTAAAATTCATTAATGGGGAAAAAAAAAAAAAAAGAAAGATTAGAGTTTCATCCTAAATTTAAATAGAATTATTTTCCAGACAAAAGTAATGAAATTTAATATCCAATACCCATATCTCCTATTAAATATTAAATGAACATTTTTATAAAAAGTAAAACAGTTCTGTATGTCTTTCTCTTGCCCAAAATACTCTGAAATGGGATACTCATATTAACTGATAATGTTGAAGATGACTAAAAATGCAAGTCATACATCAAAGAGATTAATATGGTGGTTCTAAAACATTTATACTTGGTTATCCCTTTCTCACAGGACCATGTGAAACTAATTCTCTCTCTAATGCATTCCCTTGGTTGGGTTCTTCTGAGTACTTTTCTCTGTTCTGTACCTACAAAAGAATATCTTAATTAAAAACTCAGGTAAAAGTCTCTTCATCTTTAAAAGCAGCTTCCTTAGTTCTGCTAAGTTTGTGCTGCACATTCAGGAGTTTGTTTCTAACACGTCTGATTTTGTGTTAGGAGTAGCACTGAGGGCGCAGCATGGATCCAACCACTGTAGAATCTTGTTATAAGTCACATCCAGAAGAGAAAGGTTGAATCTGAATCTTACTTTCTAGTTGGTAACAGCATCTTTGCATGCTCAAAGTAGGATCTGTAACATTCCAGATATATCATTCCTTTTTCTGTCCACAGATGCAAGATGTGAAATCTTATTTTCAAAGGTTAGCCTGCATTGTGTTGCAGATTCAGGACTAGGATAAAAAAACCACTCTTGAATGCTGTTCTGACAGTTCCATTCAGCTAGATTTGGGTCTGAAAAATGTTCAGACTTAAGCAGTTTTAGTTACTGTGACTTTGTGCTTAGTAGACTGTTTCAGCTGAAGACAAAGATTGCCTTGAATTCCTTGGTAGCTGATCAGGATATTGAGGTCTCCCTGAGGAGAAATGACTAGCTGTCAAGAGGATAAAAATAATGGCTCTGCTGAGTAACTGAGATTTTTTTTCTTCTCTTTTTTTTTCCATTGAAATAATTTTGTTCTTAATAATATATTGAAGAAATTGTCAATTTCTTACCAAATTTATTGATTTCTTTAAAAAAGGATGTATTGATTTTCTTACATTAGGATCTATTAATGGCTTTATTCAACCATGTGGATAAAGAAAGATTGCAATTAACATTTCTGAAGGAGTAAAGAAACTTAGAGAAACTTCTACTGTTAGTGATTTTTTGAATAAATTATCTCTATTGTTTTGGATTAGTCCATTCTCTTTCTTTGTGACTGTAGACCAGTAATGAACAAGTAAACATGTCTAATTAGAGAGAACAATGCTTCAAACTTTCTTTGCAGTTTTAGGCTTAGATAATTGTGTACTCTTTTGAAGAGTAATTTTAGTGGTGTATTTAACCTGCATTCTGTCCAAGTTGAATGCTCACCATGTGCTAAAAGGTATGAGAGAGATGTTAAAAGACTCGATACGTGACACTGAATTTTCATTTCACCTGGCATAGACTGTTCCTGTCAGACTAGGGAGTGAGGAGACTGGCCCCTCTGCAGGAATAACTGGCTTGTGATGTACTGAAGCTTGTATCACAATCTATTAGTCCTTTATTGTTCTGCAGAAATGTTTAAAAAACAGCTCAAAAAACCCCAAAACACCACCTGTACAAGAAACATTTTCATAGGAGTTGGAATTTTTCTGCATAAATTAACCAGGAATTGTGCAGTTTTTAAAGTTCTGCAGAAACCTGCAGTATGCCTTTTAACGAACTTGAAAATACTCTTGTGCATTTTCCTAAAGCTCACAGACTTAACTTTTTGTGTGGTAGGTGTAGTATGGTATTTTTATGCCTGACAGATTGATCTCTGAGCATTTGGTATGTGAGGCTGGGAACGTGCATATGCCGATCACATGAACTCACTTTGTTCAAAGAAGTACACCCAGTAGATTAGAGCTGAGAGTTGATTTCTGAATATTAGGTATTCATGAGATCTGACATATGTCAAAAAGGTTATGTTTAATGTTTTTTAAATTGCTGACAAATTATGCAGCTCTTCTGTGAAGTTGAAGTGTTTCAAAAATTTGAAACAGTATCTACAAAAGGTAATTTTGGTTATAAAATCATGGAATTGCTTTGGTTGGAAAAGACCTCTAAGGTCATTGAGTCCAGTCATCAACTTAAGACCACCATGGCCATTAAACCATGTCCTGAAGTGCCATGTGCACACATTTCTTGAACACCTCCAGGGACGATTCCACCACCTACCCGGGCAGACTATTCCAATGTCTGACCACTCTTTCTGTAAATAATTTTTTCCTAATATCCAACCTAAACCTCCTCTGGTACAATTTGAGGCCATTTTCTTTCATTGTCACACCACCTCCCTGGGTAACTTGTTCCGGTGTCTCACCACCTTCATGGTGAAGAACTTCTTCCTAACATCCAATCTGAATCTCCCCACTTCTACTTTTGCTCCATTCCCCCTAGTCCTTTTGCTACCCAAGATCCTAAAAAGTCCCTCGCCAGCTATCTTGTAGGCCCCCTTAAGATACTGGAAGGCCACAAAAAAGTCTCCTTGGAGCCTTCTTGTTTACAGTAAACCAATTTTGGCAATGTCTGAAGCAATTATGTGGAAAGGCTGTGACAGACACTGGGCAACTTACTTACCTGTTTAAAAACCCCACCTCTGACTACAAAGAATTGTTTGCTTGTCATTTTTTTTTCTCATGCTTTCCTTCTAAAAATCATTTTGGTTTGTTCTTTTATTACTTTTGATTCCCAAGTGATTCTACATATTAGTGGTAAACATAGAATCTTTTACTGTATTAATAATGTGTGCTCTTGGCTGTTAATGACATTCATAAGACAAGAATAAAAAGAAACCTTTATTTAAGAAATAAACTCTCAGATATTTAATAACTTGGTTGAAAACTCTGAGTGGTGTTTTATTGATTTACATGACCCATTTTATTGGAAATCCATGAAGTTTTGTGGTTTTTTGACAGGGTTATGTAAAGACAACGATTCCCCCCCCCCCTTAGACATTAAATTGCCTACAAATACTATTATTAAATAATAACACTTATTTGCTTAGATTCAATGTTGTCTCATAGGACAGAGTTGGAAAAGAGCATTTTGTGAACCAAAAAATCTTTTTCTCTTAGCATTGAATTAAGAGTGCAATTTGTATCTTTTTCGTTTGGTCCTCTTCTGTCAGTCATATTATTTATTGACACCTACTTTATAGTGCACTTGCATCCAGTCTAGGTATTTTATTTTAGCCTCGCTTCCCCTTTTTGATAAGAATTTGGGCTCTTGGAGTATGATTTCTGATATGGCCAGAACCAAATCTGAATGGTTATCTGGCCAAGTGAGTCTTGGGCTGTTTGGGCTTTAATTATCTGCTTTAAACATATTGTCAGGGAGAAAAACAACCATAAAGATTATTGAAGTTGCAGTAGGGAAAATTATTGCTTAAGATTCAGTGTGGAATGAATAAAGGAAGATGTGATGACATAGAATATAACTGAAAGGATATAATTATAATGAGACCTCAATTGTTTTTAACAGACCTTGATGCAGGTAAAATTAGAGGAACTTAATATTCAGATGTATGTCTTATTGCTCCTTTTGGTTTACTGTGATGGTAATACACTCTCCTTCAACAAGGAGTACTGAAGTCTCTTAGTTGCTAATAAAAGTGATTTTCTTAAGTACCATGTTTGCCAGTTTGCATGTTTGATAATATGTAAGAAGTGATTTGCTGTTTTATTTGCTTTTTATTATTTAATTTTTCTGGGGACACTTTGTATTACTTCCCATGTTTTGAGAGAACTGTTGAATTTACATGTTCGTTGAGTCTGCAAGTAAGAAGTTATTTCAGAGACATCCAAATTAGAGGGAGAGAAAACTGTGAAGATATTGCATCAGAGAGTTTGGATTTTGTCCTTTTGATAGGGACAGGCACTGAAAAATCAAACATGATTTCAAATAAACTACTGGGGTTTTATAAATGTGTATATTGCTTTTGATTACCAATCAATCAACTCAGTACTATGGTTTGTTTTTTTTCCCTGTGCATTTGCAACCAGTAGCATACTGCATCTTTTTGTATGTGAAATACAAGAAAAGTTCTGCCTCCCAGCTTTGGCTTTCTGTTATTAACAGTGAACTGCTAATACTAACCTGAGACAGGTTATGAACTGGGATGAGTAGTATGGGATTTATCCAGAATTATGACATTATATTATTACTTTATCTAGTAAAGTTGGCAGTTTCGTCTGGTGTGCATTTGCCATTTATGAGGCAGCCCTGCTTGGTAAGTGGCACCTGCTATGTTAGTCATATGGATTTAGACATCTTTTGTTTCTCAAAATGAGCTTACTAATTACTCTTAAGTGTTTGACGTCAAAGAACCTTTTTTATCAGACTGATGGTGAATGAACAGTTGCGATATGAATACAGTGTCACTAGTTGATAATGTGGAAGTCCTAATGTTTGGACTTTTGTCAGAAAGAGTCAGAAAAAGAGTAATTATGAGACTGGGAATTTACTTTTTCTAATGGCATTAACTGCAACAAAAAGGCTTGGCAAGGTCAAAATCAAAAGCAGTAAATTAAAGCTGCTTTAGTACACTAGAAGTACTAACAAAAAAGCTTTTGATTGTTGAAACTGTCTTAATACTGTGTTAAACCTTTGCACTTCAGAAAGTGAGGAGTGGAACTAAAGGTTAACTCAGATATGTGGCAAGATTTTTGTATTGTGATGTTTAAGATACATCATCAATATTAATCTTAGAGTGCTTATCTAATCAGGCTAACAAAATTTTATTTTTGGGGGTTTAATCACTCTGAAATCTTTGGCTTTTGTACTTCCTTAAAGTCCTATTACAGGGAAAATTTGTTGTTTGTTCCATTATTGTTATTGGGGTTTAGCTTGAAATTTGCTGCATATTTCAGACTAGCTTGGAAACTCAGAATTAATGAGAGAGGTCAGTCTTGACACATTGTATCTGGGCTTAGTTTAACTGCTTTTGTGCATATGCCACACTGATGAATCATTAGATTTTTAAGGACTCCCTCTAATGTTAAAAGAAATTGGAAAAGTATACTTGAAGTTCAACTCAGTTATAATTTTTTTGGGGTATGTTCTTTTGAGTTTCAATCCATCACATCAGCTTCTGCCTTGTCAAATTGAAGCTGTTTTTTCTGTTTGCTTTGATTGTGTGGAGGATGCAGGTTGTCTGGAACAAAGCGCTGAATTAAAAATAAGGCCTAAAATAAACAAATTGAATTAAACTGCTTTATCTTGGGGAACTTCCCTGGAGAAGAGGAATAAGGCAGAATGGTAATTCAAGAAAACTAAAATATAAAATTCGTAGATAATAGTGAACTGCCTCCATAAGGAAAGCTATCAACTCTTAAGAGATTTGGCAGTAGTCTAAGTTCCTGTGCTATCCTTGAAGGTCAATACTCATTCAACTGTGCTTTCATAATTCTACCCTATTGCCTCTACTGCTTTCCTAGCTTTTGGGTGGCTGTGTGAGGAGACATTTCAACAGCTGCTGCAACCTGAAGACATGGTCAACAGTATTGTTGTGGTAGCCCTACAATGTTCACTGGAGGAGACCAGCCAGTCTCTGATCCTGTTTTCATCTAATTACTGTTAAAATTTTGTCTTTCCTTGCTCTGCCTTGGGACTGTTGATCTGGTGCTCTACCTCTGAGAGTGGCCCTCATCAGGATTCCATTTTTTTTTTTAATATAGGAGGCATATAGGGAGGATTTACTTGGGAATTTCTGACAGTGGGGTTCTCTGAAGAGTCTTTCTTTTGCCATGAGAATAATTCTATAAACCCTTTTTGGCTCAAATTTCTTTGAGGCTCTGAGTGACATTATCGGTTCAGGACAACTCCCTTGTGAGATATGTTACGTACTGGTGGATCATCCATCATAATCAAAACTTTTATTCAATTTTATTGTATATTGGGTCTGGTAGAAGTAGGCAGAAGCCTACACATTTCAAATTCCTCTTAGCCTTGCTCCCTATTTCTGCTGGTTTTCCTCTCATGCTCTCTTGATGTTAATACATTACTGCTACAATTCAGACTTTTGCTATTTAGGAACTTTTTTCCCTTTTGGAGTTCTTCCCTTTTATGCTGTAGGCTTACACTTTACTTTTGTGTAAGAAAAATTAAAGAGCTCAATATTATCTTTAACCTTGATTTCAGTTTTATTGTTTCTTGCTTCTCTTGGCAGGGAACCAATGTAAACATAGTTTGCTCTGTAATTTGGTATAGTTTTCATCCTTGTTGTTCATTCAGCTCTGTTCACTCTCATAAACATCCTGTGTCAGCTGCTGATTTCTTAATGCTTTGACTCAAAAATGGAGAGTGCAGACACAGCTAGAGTGCATGTCCAAAAGGCCATGCTTGAGGCCTCATTTAGCTGTGTTTTGGTGGAATAAAAATTATAAATAGAAATTGCTGTGCATGTAAGAAGTAAAAGACTGCTGCCTTCCCCCTGCTCCCCCCAGCTTTTTTTGGATTTTGCTTTTCTCAGTTTAGAGTGCAATTATCTCTTGGCTTTGTTTTTCAGGTAGCTGAAATGCATGGGGAACTGATTGAATTCAATGAGAGGCTGCACCGTGCTCTGATGGCTAAAGAAGCTCTTGTGTCCCAGATGAGGCAAGAGCTAATTGATCTGAGAGGGCCGGTAAGTGTTTGTTTGTTATACTCTGGAATAAGCTTTAAACCATTACTCTGGATGAATGAATGTGTAAGAAATAACAGCTGTCAAGCACACCTTTTTTGGTATTTTTGATAGTGTTTGATTCTGTTTAGGAGAATTGAATGTAAAATAGATCTTCAGACAATAAATGGTTTTCTACCAACTATTGCTTCACTTTGCCTTTTTGTGCTGAAAGAAAAGATTGAATTGAAATCTAAAATGAACTGGGAAGAAACAGGAGTCAGGAATGTTTCTAATAATTGTCCATCTTCTGGGGGAGACATATTTTGATAGGTTTTGTTCATGGGATAATGTGATTTTGTTCCTAACTTTTTTGTTTGTGCTGGAAGCATTCATGCCTGTTTTATCGTAAGATTTGGGTAGAGTGGCTGATGACAATTCTGTGTGTATTAGTGTAGCAGGATTTCACCTTTATTTTCAGCCTTTTAGATGGAAACAATCACATTGCTGTGTTAAGAGATGACAAATGATAAATCCCATACATACTGTAGCTGTACTTTCTTACTAGGAGATTTTGGGCTGTATGTCCATGTTCAGAGATTTTTGGTTTTACTCACATATCTCCATATCCTAATCCAGTAGTTAGATACTAATACTATCAGATACTGATACTAGTATCAGATCCTAAGAGAAAATTAATTCCTAAAGCTTTTTAAGAAGTAGAAAGGATACTGTATTTTTAAGTGCTAGGTTATTGTTAGTTGTTACTAGCTGCTCTTGCCCAAACTGAAATGATGCATTGACCTAAAGATTTTTGTGTTATTCTGAGAAGTGGATAAATTTTAGTTACATGTTAGTAAAAGAAACCTCTGTGCTGGCTGTCTGCTACTTAGTAACTTTTAATTAGAACTTGCAAAGCTGGTAAAGTTTGTAATTGTCAAAAGTTGGGGGATATGAATATTTGATCCCACTTTGACTTGTTGAAAAATAACAGCCAAATTCTTAACATTTTATTATTAAAATAGTTATATCACTTACAGTTTGTTGTAAAAATATCTTCCATGCTTTTTCCACTATCTTTTCTTTTCCTTTCTGATAATCTATTTTAGTGGCTGTAATTTATAAATTAATTGCTTGCAACGATATTTCCAGAACTTCTGCAACCAAGAGAGGAATATTAAAACAAAAAGTCTGTGTTTTCAAGGGTATGAGGCCATTAATGTGTTTTGTATTATACTTCAATAATCATCTCAAGATCAGTAACCAATCTGTTCCAATATAGATGTGCAAGCACTGGAACTAATTCATGACATCCTTGTTCTTATTTATGCAAAAATTGTACTGAAGTTAATTAAAAAATATATAGTGGTAGGATTTGTCACTTCAGATGAAGGCAAAGAGAGGAAACAGGTTGTAGGCAAGATGGAAAAATGTCCGTTCTCTGACACAGAGCCCTGTTTTGTGCATATAGGTCCCTGGAGATTTGAGTCAAACATCTGAAGATCAGAGTTTGTCAGATTTCGAAATGTAAGTTTCATAACACTCATGTTTTTCTCTCCATACTGTCTTTATGGGAAAGAAGAATAAGGAAACCGGTTCAAAGATTTGCTTTTTGTAGACTATTTCCAATAACTGAATTCTCAGCTGTGGTGTTCTGTTGTTAAAAAAATACAGAGGACTGCACAGTCCGTGCCCTGGTGTAGTTTTTAATAACAGATGTGAGAAGTTGAGATTTATGGAGATTGTCTTGGAGTGCTCTTTTCAGTGAGCTGTGTTGGTATTTTAACAAAGCACTCTTTTCTGTTGCTCTGGATTGATAGATGCTATTCATAATATCATGGACTTTATATTTTTTTCATAATAAATCCTTATCAATGCATATAAGTAGTGCTTAAAAAACCCACAAACAATGGAGCTGATCATCCCAGATGATCCCAAACTGTTGTGATTTGGAGTTTTGTCTTTATTGGTAAGACTAATGAATCTAGCTTTTTGTGTTTGAGGGGGTGATTTCTTTGAATCATAGCAATTTGGAGATGAATTACAAAGAATGAATGGAAATGGCTTCTCCATAATTGTACAGTGCTCTTCTGTTATATAATGAACTCAGTTTTGTGGACCAAAATGTTGATTTGTTGAAATGAATAGCTTTTGTTTCATGTGTATAATCAAATGTTGTCAAATTCACACTCTAAAAGAACCCCAAGCCTGAAAAAAAAAAGTCTGCAAAGGGGATTGATTTAGTGCTCTTTTTCAGTTGTGATAAGTCGAGAGCACACTTCCAGATACAGCGAGTATAAAAGTTTGTCAGAACTAGAGTGTTTCTGCTGCTCTATTTGAAATGTTGTTTTGTTGATCACTTTGATCATTAGATCACTGGAGGTAGTTGATTTGCAGTTCTTATAAATAAATGTTTGACTACTTTAAGTTTTTCTCTCTTCTCAGATCAAACCGTGCTCTTATTAATGTCTGGATTCCCTCAGTCTTTCTGCGTGGAAAAGCTGCTAATGCATTTCATGTTTATCAGGTAAGTGGCTCTGTGCAAAGCTTTCTGAATAAAATGGCACATTTGAATAATCTAAAGATTGAAGGATAATTTTGGTAAAGATCAGTTAATAAACAGCAGCAGTAACTTTGTACATATTCATCTATAGGATTGTGTTGATTATCCAAATAGTGTATTTTGAGAGTTGGCTTTCCATACTTTAAAAGCATGCTGGTAAGATGGTTGTGTTGGGCAAGGAGTACAACAATTAGATATGAATCACTAATGTCTACTTCAGTGTGCATATATATATATATATATATATATATATATATTTCAGTTTGGGGGGATATCAGTGACCAGAAATGATGCTAGACAGAGACTGATGTGGCTTACTATACTAACTGAGTCAAAGACATTTTGAATGGTGCAGTAAGACTTCACTGTGTGTCATTGGAAGTGTTCATGGTGCGTTCAGCTTCAGCTGGGTCTGAATTTAGGGATTTGTCCTCTAGTCTGCCATGTAGTTGAAGCGTTGAAGTATTCCTTCATCCCTGAATTGTTTCTTTCAGAATCATGATACGGTCCATGGATAGAATGGCACTATAATCGTTAAACACTCTTTAATATGTTGTCCCGGGCTGTTTGTATTTATTTGTCAATTATTAGCAGCTACAAAAATTTTCTAAATTTGTTTCAACTGTGTGTACTTAGCTCTGAACAAGATTTCTGAAGCTTTTTAACATTCCTCTCAGTCTGATTTTTGTAGAATTTTGAATCATTTATGAAGTGTTGGCAGATAGTTGAAAAATACAGGAAACACCTACCTTTGGGCCAGTAAAAGACAATGAAAAATAAGACTTCAACTAATGGAAGGAAAAGCTAACAATACTGAACAGGTAGTAATTTGCTCAAAAGCATTGAATAATCAGTCAAATTCAGGAACATTAGCATTTGTGGAAACATAACTTGTTGACAAGTACAGGGTGGGTTTTTTTTTTTGCATTTCAGGCTCTTGCATATTCTTCCACTTTGCTGTCACTGGCTACAGCTTCTTAAACCCAGACACCAGTCTGCTAATGCAGACTTTCTTAGATGCATCAATTTCCACCCCAACACACCTCTGTTACCCTGATGCTGTTGCATATGAAAAGTTAACATAATTTCTAACTGTCAAATCATGGCCATGGATTGTTGCAGTGGGAGACCTCCTGCAAAGGAAAACAGGCCAAAATTTTCCATGTAAGTTGGGAATAAAAAGTTAAATTAAACTATTGCCTTCTCAGACGTGTTTACTAGTGGTCTGTTGAGCACAGGTTTTCCCTCTACATTTGGTTGGTTGTCAAGAAGTAGAAACAAAACAATTGTTGCAACTGCTTGTGGATGAGCTGTAGGCAGCTCTTTAGTAAGAGATGTTATGACAGATGAAGGAATGGGAGAAAAACTGTATACTATTAAAGGTTGTGGGGAAAAAAGAATTATTCAACTTAACTGCACTTAAATGCACATCCAATTCTGAATGGCATTTTCACTAAAATTTATACACTAATTGCTGTAACATCCACAGTTGTGTGTTAATTCAACTTTAATATTTTTTAAAAGCAAGTAAACATTACCTTTAGAAGGGAACTAAAACTTCTGTACTTCTTGTTAAACTTTGATCTTGGTACCTGCTTAGATGTTTCCTTATGGAAAAATACATCAGTAGAATTCCTGACAGTTTTCAATCTCAGTAACAGGAATATGGGTGGCAAGAACATGTGTTTAGTAAATTACTTTGGTTTCTGTCATTGTGTATGTAGGAAAAAAAACACCAAACAACTTGAACTTACAGTAGCATAATACTGTGATAAAATACTTGAAGTGATTGCCACACCTCTGATCAAATATGACATCATATGCTTGCAGAATATATATTCTGCATTCTATAGCTACCAGGAAAGCATTGATTTGTAAAAACTTCAGAATAGCCTCAATAACAGCACCGTACATTTATCTTGTTAAACCTCTGCCAAAACATGTACTCCTGATTACAGGGAATTTGATTCAGTGCTGAAATTGTGGAAGAGGGATATTTACCAGGCTACCAGTATTTAATGAACAGACAAGGAGTGGGAGTAACAATTAGGATAAATGACTGAGCTTGTTTCTGAGAGTCCTCTTATTCATAATAAACATTATTTTTGCTGCTTTATCATTTACTTCTCCAATGGCATAAAATTAGAAGGCATGTGTAACTCTTTGTATCAACTACATGAGAAACTTCTTGTATATCAATGGAAAGTAGCAATATTGCAGAATGTCGATATTAGTGGAGTTCAGATTTCTCTGCCAGTACTTGAGTAACTGTAACTTGACATGTAAAAACTTGCCCCTGGTTGTGCTGATCAATACTGAGAGAAAAGTTGTCAAGCATACTTTGAAGAAAGCTCAAGTGTGCCAGTTGGAACAGGCAGTTTGAAGGTTTGGGTAACCATCATTTTTAGGTATGCTAAATATTTATGACTGTATTTAAAGCTAATAAGAAATTAGCCTTAAGCTGCTTATCTTGTATGAAAATTGGATGTATGAGTAATAATTTGAAGGTAAGGTGTTGCTGCCAAATGAAGATTTACAGAAAGGCGTGGACCTTGAATATTTGTTTTCCAAATGCAGTTCATATAGATCTATTTCTGACATAGTTTGGTTTCTTATGCATTTTATGTTATTAGAGAGCTAGGAAGATTGTCCTCCTTGCCTCTATTGTTATGAACCAATTGGTTAACCTTTGCTGATTTGAAATTGTCTGTCTCTGCAGCATTTCGCTTGATGGAGACAGGAAGACAGTTTGACAGTGGAGGCTTCCTATGTCATATTAATTGTTGAAGCACTTTAGAACACTTGTCCCTTTTCTGTTCCTTTTTGCTCATAAATACATACTTTCTAGCAGATAATAAACTACTGCATGCATATCACATGCCTTGGAAATGACCCAAAAGATGTTGGGAAGAATAGCAGAACACCCAAAATAATGTGGAAAAGTATGAATCTATCAGGTCCATAGTATCTGTCATCCTTTTGTGCTTATTAAGGATATATGAATTAGGAGACGTAAATCTGAGTAGCTGTGCCTCTTATAAATAAATGCAAATTTTGCATTTTTACTTCTTAAACCAGGAAAAGAAGCAAAAACCATTCATTTTCATATCGGGAGAACTTGACCTAGACAGAACATGACTAGACTCAGGCAGGAGTTGTGTTATAGTGCTTAATTGTAATTAATTTATAATTATTTTTTTTATTCAATGCTGATGTGTGATGCTGTAAAGCATTTCTTTTTTGTGTCATTTTAATATTTTGAAATGTTTCAGATGTCATGTTCAAAATCAGTACATTTTCCAGCCTTAAAAGACCCCAGATGTTATATTCTTCAGTGAATATAGAAGGAGAAGTTTGCAGCTTCAGCATACTTGTCAGATAGTTTCAACCATCCAGTAGTTCGTTTAAAGATTAAGAATTCTGGACAAGCTCAGAAATAAGGTTGTGGACTCTGAAAGCCATCAACGTTTTATAATGAATCTCACTAGATGTTAAAATTTCAATCAGACCTCTGTATTTGTAGAGTTAAACTGCGCTCTTGCAGTAATGTTTAACTGGCAAAATTTACTGGTTATTAATATTAAGAATTTAAAAGCAAGGTCTAGAAACAGCCAAATTTTATACTCTGTGGGTTCAAGGTGACAGTTGTGAGCAGCCAATTAATCAGTTTTCATGATCTAGCACTAGCGAATACTGTCTTAAAAATTAACAGAGCCATAAATATAGATCATTCAACTGTGCATGTTACTGCAATAAGTGTATAAATTTTAGTGAAAATGCCATTTAGAATTGGATGTGCATTTAAGTGTAGTTAGGTTGAATAAATTGCTTTTTCCCCCCACTTTTTTTCTGGTATCTCACCATTTCACAAAACTGACAGACTTTCAGATAACTGCAATAAATAAGTGGTGACTACAATAAAGAGAAACAATAAATGTTGTGATGCAGGGGATTTAAAATTAAATAGCCATTTAGGTCTTTGTTTTCTCTTACGCTCTGAGGACAAAGATGCCTTGTGAGAATAGGGAAGTTCAGTTTTGTCATGCCCTGCGATATCATATGGGACTTGGCATGGTAAGTATAAAGTTAGGAAGACTTGATATTTCTACATAAGCTACTAAGTCATAGTGTGGAAGATACTTTCCATTTGATTTCCAGTAGGAGAGTATGGAGAGGTGGAGATCTAGTATTCTGCTGCATGAATGAAAAAAATGTTGAAAAAATAAAGGATTTATTCACTGGAATTTAGACGTGTTTCTGGAATACAAGGGGAATGCCAGGGGAAGTATAGGCTTGAGGTGAGGGGAAAGTTCTTCACAGAGAGAGTTGTTAGCCATTGGAATGGGCTGCCCAGGGAGGTGGTGGAGTCGCCATCCCTGGAGGTGTTCAAGAGGGGATTGGACGTGGCACTTGGTGCCATGGTCTAGTAGGCATGAGGTCTTGGGGGACAGGTTGGACTTGATGATCTTTGAGGTCTTTTCTAAGCTTGTTGATTCTATGATTTTATGATTTTTCACATGAAGGGTGATTTTAAATGCAGAACTCAGTTACTGGCACTTGAAGATTATAGAATTTATAAACTGAAAACTAGAGGAAGATTCATGTGTAAAGAGGAGCAGATATTTGGGATGGGAATAGGAATTTAAATAAAGTAAAATTAATGTAAATTCTATTGTAAAAAGAACAATGAAGGCAAAAATTCACTACTGTAGTATTTACCTATAAAAAGGAAATGAGTTAAAAAGTGAGAAAGCTGGTAAAAATAACACCTAAAAGGGGTAGCTAAGATGGTTTGCAGGCATAGTGGACACTTTAAAACTTGGGTATTGCTCAGAGGCAATACATAACCTATTTTAAGAAAGGAAAACCAAGGGAAGGATGGCTTACTAGTACAGTAAGGAAAGTTATTAGAAGTAAATAGATATAATTTTAAAAATATAAAAGAATTTAAGGTATTTCTAAAGAAAAACAGGGAAGTGTACACATTCTGGAGGAAAAAAAAAAGTAAAAATAGTGTTACAGGTCTCTAAGAACTTCCATAAACCATGAAATCTAATGGGTTTTTTTGTACATGCCAGGAAGAGGCCACTTGCTAAAGTGACAGAAATACTCAAGCTGAAGAGGAAGGTCTCAGAACATAAAATAGTAATGGAAAAATGCCTGTTTTAACATCTGTGTTCACCATGGTGGTGTTCTGGGGGTTTCCTGTTCTGGATTATTGTGGAGAAATAGCAGATTATCTATTGTGGAAGATCTTACTGAGCTAATAGAGGATAAATCTTCACATGCAGTTCACCAGGAATTCAAGGGCAAAATGGTTGAAAACTGCCTGATAAATAGCTTCTGACTTGGATACCAGAAGATTTTGAAGTAGATAGTGGGACAATTTTTGAAGGGTTTAGGGAGATCTAAACCCAAAATTGTTTGAAATCATTAGGAAAGTAATAGAAAACCAGAAAACTCTTATGCTGTGTATAATCTCTATCTTATCTGTGTGCAGTTCAAGTTGTCTCTAAAGAAGTGTATCAGAATGGGAAAGAGTGTGGGTGAAAAATGAAGCTTTTTCATTTGGAGAGCATATTAGAAATTCTTAGCCTGCAACAAAGACAGCTGAGAGGCGAACATGATAGCAGTCTTTCAAATCATGAAAGACATGGAGAGATTTTTAACTGTTTCAGAATGCAAATTGGAGCATCTATTGAAACTCTTAGCATGCAGTTTTAAAACAAGTGAGGGTGTTTTTCTCCACAACATTATGGGGGTAAAGCACGTCTTGCCACAGAGCTTGTGAATATTGAATGTTTCACAGACTGATTGGGGTTGGAAGGGACCTCTGGAGATCATCTTGTCCACCCACCCCGCTAGCGCAGATCCACTTAAATTAGGTGGTTTACTTGAGTGTAGAAAATAATTGGGCCAATTAAATTGAAGGAAAATAAATCCAGACACAAAGATTTCCTTTCTTAGGAGATCCCTGGATAATGGTATTGCAGAAGATACACAGCTTTTCTGGATAAGTATTACTCTTGTTTTTGTTCATATTTAAGTGTACTTGCTAAAATACATTTTGTAATTCACCAGAGAATTTTCTGAACCATTGAAATCAGTATGCTTTGTGATAAAAGTACAGTGGAAGCATCTTAGAGGTTGTGGCATAGGATTAAGATGAGTTGCCCATGTTTGTAATGTGCTGAGGTTGACTATTTTAGTCCTAAAATGGAAATAATAGGTATGATGAGGAAATCTATTTCCTTCCACTATTATTTATCTTTTGTGCATAGCAAATGCATTCTAACCTTCTCCTTTCTTCATACTTGCTCAGCTTTGTTTTGCTTCAGGTTTACATCTTGATTACTGTCTTGCTATGTGTTCATTCTGACAGATTACTAGTATAATTAATTTTGCACCTGAGTGGAAAGATTAATTAAGATGACCAGTTGATGTCCTTCTTATGAATCAACAAATCATAAGGATTAATCAGATGTTACTGAATGAAATTATCTGGGCTGTGACAGGAGCTCAGACTAGATTGTGATAACGTGGCAAGAACATTAGAACAATTACAGCTATCCACTTTGAAGCTTCAAAGATTTTACTCTCTTCCAAGTTTGTGATGGCTGTTAGTAAGTGGTAAACTGCTTAGTTATTAAGCATTACAGGACCTAGCCATATAGGAATAAACTAAGATATTTTACACAAAGTAACAGTTAAGAAAACCTAGTTCTTTAAGCAGACAGTTGAAATATTAGGCAGCTTTGTGAAATTAGGGTCATGCTGGCAAAAGTCTGCTCTTCTCTTATAAACATCCTGTCTTCTCTTGTTTACTGCTTGCCTTGTGATGGCTGCTATTTGTGATCTGTGTAGTTTGATGCCAATCTTTTTGGTGAAACTTTTTTGTGAGGGAGATGTTGCTCAGTCAGCCTACCATTAGAAAATATTCTCTTTTCTAGTGTATTCACAGGGATAAAAAGAGGATCCAGATCAGAATAAAAAAAATTCCTGTGTTTACATTTTTACCTCTAGGTGGTGGTGGTTAGTTGCAATTTCTTCAGTGCCTGTGAAGCAAGATGATTATGGCAATAATACTATTTTATCACATTTCTTAACTGTAGATTGTCTTTTTATTTTCTGTACACATATGAATTCCACTTTCCTGTGAAGTGTGCAGCAAATGCCATTAGTCATGCCTTTTATTGCTATAATTACCAGTGGCTGACACTTATGATAATGAAACCAAGATTTTGTGATTCTTAAAGTGATATAAATATTTGAATGGCTACTTGCAAATCTGCCTTGTTTGCAGAGCAGTAAACAAATAAGATTAATGATGAAGATGCTAATCAGGCATGACTGTTGTTACTTATTAAAGCACAAATTTTTGACTATAATCAAATAACCATTCTAGCAATTTTTTTTCTCTTTGGTCTGTATATTTGCATTTCTTTGACAATTACCTAATTAGGTTAGGAAAAACATGGGCATTTGAAAGAGAATGTGGTGAATGTTTTAAGTTGATCAGGGAATGAACCTAAGAGTAGTGCTTCCAACTTTCTTTAACATGATCTTAAAATACTGTTCTGTGTTTATATGTCATATGTTAAGGTATTTTCAGTAGTAGAAAACTAGTGTTGCTGTAGGGTGCAGCATGATAATTTGGGATGAACATGTGCAAAACTGTATTCAGCAGCTACAGATTTCAATGCTTTCCTCTTAAAAGACCGTGAATGAATATGGATAAATTGGAAGTGATAAGAATAATCCTAATGATTTTTAAGACAGTTTCAAACTATGCATCTCAAGAAGATTGGTTTGTAGACAAAATTTTAAAATGCCAAATGTGCCCAGGTGGCCAAGAAGGCCAATGGCATCCTGACATGCCTCAAGAATAGTGTGGCCAGCAGGAGCAGGGAAATCATTGTGCCCCTGTGCTCAGCACTGGTTAGGCCACACCTTGAGTACTGTGTCCAGTTCTGGGGCCCACAGTTTAAGAAGGACATTGAGACACTTGAACGTGTCCAGAGAAGGGCAACGAGGCTGGGGAGAGGCCTTGAGCACAGCCCTGTGAAGAGAGGCTGAGGGAGCTGGGATTGTTTAGCCTGGAGAAGAAGCTCAGGGCTCAGACCGTATTGCTGTCTACAACTACCTGAAGGGTAGTCACCATCCCTGGAGGTGTTCAAGAGGGGATTGGACATGGCACTTGGTGCCATGGTTTAGTCATGAGGCCTGCGGTGACACGTTGGACTTGATGATCTTTGAGGTCTCTTCCAACCTTGGCGATTCTATGTGATTTTGTGATAATTGTTCTCTGTTATTCCTGTTGTATGATCTGTATTTGATTGATGAAGAGAACTGTATGTCTTAGAGGTCTAGATTAGAATACATTTACCGTAACAGTTTTATATTCAGGATTTACTTTCCTTGATTTCCCAACTGAATTTGCATTAAGTGTCTTGAAATACCTTGGCTTGTGAATAGTGTTCCCTGTCGAGATAATACAGCTTTAAATGTGTACTACACTGTGAACTCTAATATGCCTCTCATGCTCTATTATATGATTGCCAATAAATTCAATAATGCACAGGGCTCCAAATGTTGCATTTGAATTTCTTACTGTCTAAAAGAAATCAATATCTATGTAGATAGAGAAACAGGAAGAAATTCTTTGGCAGTTTTAGCTAAGAAATTATGCTATGTTTTTTCAGTACTTAAAAATTTAAATTACAGTGTACTGGATTCCTTAATTAGTTAACTGTGGGTTAGAGCTTAACAGGTAATGCTGAACTGCATGATTCATTAAACCACATATGCAAAGATAAATTCTTAGTTAAATTAGGATTTCCATATTAAATAACGTGGTTAAAAATAGTTTAAGCTTTTTTGTCGTCCCTGTCCCTCATAGTGAGGCTGAAATGTGAATCTTGGGAGCATATACAAAATTTTAAACAATATGGTGGGTGAACTGAGAATAGGCAGGGAGAGAGGTTAGAGCTGGATGAGTAAAGACTATTTAATATAGGTTTTGCTGCATTAAATCAGTTTTATTGTAATTATGCAAAATACTTGCATTACATGTTTCCCTTAATTTTCCTTCAGAGGTATACTGAATTGTTAAAACAGATGGTCTCGTAGGTGTTTATTATCTTTATTCTGCCTTTATTTTCAAAATGAAAAAGAAATGTGAATACTTTTTGCAGTCTGTTACAGTCATCCTATCCTGAATTCTTGGTACCAAAACTAGTTGAATTTTTGTTTACCTATGCATGTTGGGGGCCAGCCTCTTCAACTTGATGACAAGTGATGGGAATAGGGGAAATGGTTACGAGCTGTCCTGGGGAGTTTCAGGCTGGATATCAGGAAGGTTTATCCAATATTGGAATCACCTGCCCAGGGCAGTGGTGGAGTCACCAACCCTGGGGGTGTTCAAGCAGCATGTGGACCTGGCCCTTAGGGACATGGTCTACTGTTGACTCTTCAGTGCTGGATTGAAGACTGGACTGGACGGTCTTGGAGGTCTCTTCCAACCAGATACTTTCTGTGATATGTAACTCACATAATACCCTGAATCTCTTGTATTCTTAGATGTGATCATTTTGGAGTGATAGTTTTTGGGTTTTGTCATAATTGTGAAACAAGATGGAGTACACTAGTAACAAAGAAATGGTCTTGTTATTCAATAGAACCTGATGATATTAGTATGTATGAATAGTTTCTACAGTGAAATACTACAGTTTGTCAGAAGTTGCATAGTATTTGCATGATAGATTGTATTTTGCTTCAAGACAGAATCCTCTTATAAATTTGACAAACTAGGTGTCTGTAGAGAGAAGAGGTCTTCTTTAAAAAGACCAAACCAAAGGAAGGTTGCATAAGCTGATTTGTGGGAGATGATATTTAACTTGGCTGCACTGGACTTCTGAAATGCCATGATTATGTAGTGAAATTTTTGGTTCTTTTCTGAGGACTTGATGAATCTAGAGAAGGACCATGTTAATGTTTCTGTGATCAGGAAAAGCTACAACTCAGTGTTGGAAATGGTCACATCAAACCCCAAATTTAATTTTTTTTTCTAGCACTCACAAAAATATAGTTGTTATTGCCCACTCCTTGTGGAATGGTTGCTGGTGCCACTTTTTTGCATAAGCTTTCTTCTGATAATTGCCTTACAACTTACTAAATTACCATTTTTTTTGTTGGAAAAGCAAGGCAGTGCAGTGGCATCAGCACTCTTCCAGCTTAATTTGTGGTGCAAAATGACTGAGAATATTAGCACACACATGCGAATGAATCAGCTACAAATTCTACAGAAGTAGCCATGGAATAGGTCACTCTGTGTCTTTGAGGCTTGACGCTTGCTTTGTAGTTTCTGATTTGCGCCGTTTCAACGTTCTTTTAAAACAGTGAGTTCATTTCTGTAGAGGAAGGGTTATTCTCTAGTAATGAGTGAAATCTCAGCTTTCTGTAAGTATATTTCACTTCTGCATGAAGTTTTCCTAGAGAATGTACTTAGCATGTAATTGGTAATATGCTAATGAAATAATTAAGTGGCAAACAAAAACAGAATCACAAAAACTACAGCTGTGTTAAATTGCATTTAACGTCCTGTACAAGCAGAAAGAATGAACTCTCTTTATTTTCCAAACAATAACATTTCTAGTTTATTTTTCAGTGTAATTTTTTTTAGAAAGTAAATTAAGTTTCATGCTTTGCATGAAATAATGTTTTGCACTTCTGATGCTACAAAGCTGATTTTCAAAGTTAAAAACCCATGTTCAGTACAGAGAAATAAATTTTATAGTGGTATTAAATTATTTTTTTTCCTTTGGTCGCTGGGTGGTAGAATATGTTGGAATAAATGCTAACAACAAGTGGTAGCAGAGTTGCCCCAGAGCCATGTTAAAATGAGCAAACTGTGTTTGTCTTGATTAATATAAAAGTAGGAGAGGGAGGACGAGAGAGAACAAGATAAACGATCTGTACAATAGCACACAGTCAGAGATGTATCTATGGATAAGTGATCCTGGAACTTAAGGTACCATTGCAGCATGAATGTGAAGATATTAAGCCATGAAGCTTTGAAGAGTGAAAGAGATACATTAGTTCAATGGTTTGTCTTTAAATCATTTCCTTCCATATTTGTGTTTTGCAGGTTTATGTTAGGATAAAGGATGATGAATGGAATGTTTATCGAAGATATGCGGAGTTCAGAAGCTTGCATCATAAATTGCAGAATAAATACCAACAAGTGAGGACTTTTAACTTTCCACCAAAAAAGGCCATTGGAAACAAGGTACTTAACTCAAAGTATCAGTATCCACACTCACGAAAAGAGAGGTGACTATCATTAATACATTTTACAGCTTCCAGACAGGTGATGATAAAAATTTATATGGAAATTATCAATAAAATCTGTAGGTCTTGTTGCTGGGCATAAAGTGCAGACATAATGTGGTTGTTCATTGCCTACTGTCAGAGTAAAGGAAAGTACTTCTGAGAGCTTTCCTGGTTTTGTTTTTCATATATTAGAAGATGATGCATTTAAAATTTCATTTTTAGTGGAAAATTTTGTAATAGAAACAATGTATTTTCTTCTTTGTTACATAACTAATTCTTTTTTGAAGTGGTGGAGTATCAGCCACTTCAATAAATTACAAAAGCCTTCTTTTAAGCTTTTTTTATTTTTTTTTTTTCCAAAATAGTCTTTCATCTTTAATTACTTTAAATAGTAATTGAATTACAGCTTCGGTTGCACAATTGATGCATAGAAAATTATCAGTTGAGCAACTCATTAAAGAATTTGCATCACTTACCCTTTCAGTGCTTTAGCTTTAGGCTAAAATTCTACCTTAATCATGTATAAACCTACAATCACTTTCTGTCATATCAGATCTCAGAAAAAGTATCTGTTCTTTACAGTAAGAAATGGGTGCCATCCATTGCACTCCTGAAAGAATCCCATAGTGAGGCATAAGCCAGTTATGTAGTTGGAAATGACCAGTGATTATACCTCTGGCTGCCTACTGTAAATAGCTTTCAAAGTGCTTTCCACAGCAGATTTGCATGAGCTTACTTCAGTTATCACACAAGCTTATTTCTACAGCACATTATAAAGTCACAGAATGGTAGGGGTTGGGAAGGGTCTCTAGAGATCTAGTCCAACCTCTGTGCTAGAGCAGTGTCACCTGGAGCAGGTTGCTCAGAATTGCATCCAGATGGGTTTTGAATATATCTAGGGGAGGACACTCCACAAGCCCTGTGGGGCAGCCTGTTCCAAGGCAGTGTCACCCTCAAAGTAAGTTAGTTTTCCCTCATGTTCAGATGCTAGATGCTAGTGGCATTGAAAGAGAGTTTTGTTGCACTTGATACCTCTCAATACCAGCACTAATCTCCAAGACAAGAGGACACCGTGTTCTACTCCACGATCTAGAACCACTGTTGCAATTCTAAAATACTATCCACTACTTTACCATGCAATATATTGGAGCTCTGAGGGGGGAACTTGACTAGTAGGGAGCAACATAGAAAAAATAATGGAGAACCATCAATTTGCATGCACAATTTTCCTGCTGCAATAGAAATCAGGGAGATTAGGATATATGTACATATATATATATATATATGTACCAAACCTTAACATTTCAAAGTATGGTTTTCTTGAAGTTTTGCCTTTTTATTGGCCTTAAGGTACTTTGGATCTTTAGAATTCATATTTCCATTAATACAGTCTTTGTGAGTGCTGCCTTCCTCTCAGGTTCCTGATGTCCAAAGGATTGGTTTTGTTCCGTGACCTAGAGTGTGCTGAGTTAATGTGAAGCTCATGAAGAGAAGCTTCATATGATCTTAATATTGATTGCAAAGGGACTCCACTATGCTTTTGCATAATAACACTACCTTAATTTTTCAAATTTAAGATGAGCCCTTGCAGGTAGCTTCTGATTCTTTGCTGGTGCTATGTTGTCATTTCACTACTTAAAACGTTGCTTGCATACTAACGTTTAAGCAATAACGTAGGAGTATTTACTGGACTTAATATTCTAACCTTTTAAATATTGCAGTGTCCTTAGAATCTCAGTTGCTACTTCCACACTGTCCAGAATGGGTCTTAGTAACTGAGTAAACATCTGATTAAGTATCCTCTTGCAAGGGTATTGTCCCAATAGAGGACATATCAAAATAGAAGTGGTTCTTTCCTTCCACAGAAGATGTGAATTCAGTGATTGTCCAAGTGTATAGAAATTGAATAAGGTAGCTTTTCACTGAATGCTGACTTGACTGCATGATATCCTTTGCTTTCCTTTAAAACATTGGATACCCTATATGGAAAGAATACACAGCACTTTCTGAGATTAGAAGAGAGTGACTTTGCAGTGACTCTTAACTGCATAGGAGGAACAATAGAGAAATCTAAAATAAGTTTACTTTTAGGAGATGAAGCATTTTTAGCCTGTGGAACTTCTGAAGTTCGTAAGCCATTTCTCTAGCCATAGCTTGTTTTGCGCCCAAATCTTAGTTCACATATCAGTGACCAGGCTAAGTTGTGTGGTTTTGTGTATGTGCGTACATGTATAGATATGTACACGCATGATGACATCTGAGACAGCATTTAGGACATATGTGAAGGTGGCTTCTGGAATGTATCTTGTAATCCTGTGTGATCTACTCACCAGCAACTTTACCCTTCACCCATACATGCCAGTAGAAATCCTGCCTTTGCACTGAGATGGCTATTTTATTTTTTTTCCTGCTGGCTTAGCTGCAATTTTTTATCAGTGTCTGGTCTGTTTGCCTGTTGCTGAAGATAGTGAAGAGTTTAAGGCAGTCTACAGGATAGCTTTTTTAGGATTAAAAGATACAAAAGGTAAAGGTTTTTTTGCAAATTGTGTTTTCTGATTATAATGTTTGTTTAACTGTTCATCAAGTAAAGAGTTGTCTGTGTTTATATATGTGAAGTAATTTGAACCCATTCAAATTAGAATTGTAATATTTTTTCTCTTGAGGATTTCATATTATGCCCTTGATGTTATATCTCCTTACATTTTGGGCCAGCAGGACTTGTCTTTTCAGAGGAAAGTACCCTTTTAAAGCTTCTTTTCAGATGATGGAGGTACTAAACTCCCCTTGGAAAGGGATAAAAGGAGAAGGAGCATGAGAGGAATAAGTGTGGTGGGTTTTTTTTATGGAAACCCTCTTCTGAGTTCTGGAGAAAGCAGCAAGTGAAAAGGCTGCAAGGCTTTTCATCATGCTTAGGTCAAGGAGGCTTAGAAGTCAGAAGTACAGATATATGTGCTTTTGTACCTTATCGGGTGCAGTGGCTTGTAGAAACTATCCTTTTATCAGAGTAGTTTGTCAAAGTCATACTGTTATAAGGAGCTATGACTTAGCAGAGAAGAAAACAAAACTTCTGGCTAATTCCTTTGGGGCAGTGGGCTAAATAATATTTCTTAGTACTAAGCTTTGATAACCAATGTCTTCAAGTAGAATTAGTAGAAAATTATGACTCTGATGTTTCAGAATTGGAATACATTATTAAAGGAGAAAAGCTTTGGAAATATAAATCCTTAAATTCTATGTTAAAAATTGGAAGTATGCTTTGGTTAGGAAATATGTGGACATGTCACTTCAGGACATGGTTTAATGGCCATGGGGATCTTAGGTTGACAGTTGGACTCAATGATCTTAGAGGTCTTTTCCAACTGAAACAATTCTGTGATTTTGGATGATGCAATATAGATGTTTTAATTCTATACTCGATTGTCTTTACTAGTACTTAACTAGTTTATTGAGTTATTTTCATACACTATTTTGCAAATAGGTCACCTAAGTTCTACACAGATATAAAATAATACAAATAGAAAATAGTAAATAATTTCACACTTGGCATACTTACTAAGATTGCTAGTCATAGCATGCCTCTTTTCTGACACTGTGACACTATTGCCTGCACACTAAGAGCAACTACAGAGTATTTCAGATTTTGAATCCTGATCCTCTGGGTTTTCTACTGGAAAAGACTGCAGTTGATGTTTTATGCATACAGCACTTGAAAAAGAGCATTCAGTTCTTCATTTCCATTTTTTTTTGTCATATTGCTATCTAAGAGAAGAGAAATAAGTCAGTAGGAAATGGTTGGCTTTTATATGACAAATACTTTTCAGCAAACACTTCATCTTCAAGTTCTGTGGTATGAAATGTCTTGAGTTACCTGAAACTCAGCATGAAGGTTAAAGCCAGCACAGTGCAGAGCAGTATCACATTTTCAGTGGTTTAATTTAAAAGGCAACTGTTCACCAACTCCTACTTCTCCATCTCTTTCAGAATGTCTCACTGAATGAAAGTGTTCCTTTGGTGCCCAAGTGTGATTTTTTTGGTGAAAATAGTGAATTGAGTCTCTTTCTTTACAAGTTATCAAAAAGTTGATGTTAATGGGTGGTGAAGTTTAGGAAGAAGCAACCCAGACTATACAGGGTCTACAAAACAAAATTTTGCCTGTCAAGGTGTTTTTATTTTTGCTGTCTTGCAATCTTGCGGTTAAGAAAAGGAATTTATCACCAAAAAAATATTGAAGCTAGAGCCCGTAGAAACAGCTCAGATGGTGTTGCTTTACATCATGACATTAAGGGGGGGAAAAAAAAGAAAGTCATGTAATTTACATGCTGCTTGGACAACTGCTAGATAAAAATATTGCAGTTTTATAACAACTCATGCGTCATTTAGGTATTCTAGTAGTCTCCCAGTATAAAAGGAAAATACAAAAATAATTTTCTAACTTTATTTCTTATTGTGATAGTGATGCTAAATTGCCAAGTTACTTGGATCCCTTTCAGAGATATCTTAGCAGGGACACCTGATTACAGAAGTAAAACTAAAATCTCCTTTCTCTGAAATTTAAGTTTTATTCACATTCTTCTGCCTTTCCTGCACCTATCAATATAGTTGATTCCCCCCCCAACATATTGCTGGAAGGGGTGTTTAAAGATCATCTTGTCCAAACCCCCTGCAGTGAGCAGAAAGATCTTTAACTAGATAGATCAGGTCACTCAGATCCCCATCCAATCTGTTGCCATGGATGGGGCATCTCCCACCTCTCTAGGCAGCTTGTGCCAGTATTTCACCACCCTCACTGTAAACAAATTCTTCTTTGTATCTAGTCTAAATATTTCCTCTTAGTTTAAACCCATCACCCTTTGGCCTATCACAACAGGCCCTGCTACAAAGACTTCATAGCAGAGGTGCTCCAGCCATCACCCATTCCAACAGGTCCACATCTTTCATGTACTGGGGGACTCCAGTTGGACACAGGGCTGCAGATGAGGTCTCACCAGAGCAGAGGGACAAAATTGCCTCACTCCACCTACTGCAATGCTTCTTTTGAGGCAGCATAGAATATGGTTGGCCTTTTGAGCTGTGAGTGCACATAGCTAGCTCATGTCCAACTTTTCATCCACCAGTATCACCAAGTCCTCTGCAGGACTGCTTTGCATCCTGTCATCCCTCAGCCTGTGCTTGATACTGGGGTCTGCCCCAGCCCATGTGCAGGACCTTGCACTTGGCCTCGGTGAATCAAGGTTTATGAGGGCCCACTTCTTGAACTTGTCCAGGTTCCTCTGGCTGGCATGCTTTCTCTCCAGCTTGTTAACTACACCACACACCTTGGCATCATCTGCAGGCTTGTGGAGGGTGCCTCGATCCCACTGTCTGTGTCAGTGATATTGGCAAATTCTAACCTTACTTGCTCTCCAGGAATGTTTGGCCATTGATTGTACTCAACATGTTCAGTCTAAAACCTGGCAAGAACTAAATATTGAATACTTGAGATCATGTGAAACACTGAAGATGCTTCCTGCATGAAAGAGCTGATTTTCTTCATTGTCCTATGTGAAGTACCTTTATATGAAAGCACTATAAATAACAGGCACTTGATACTGATATTCCTCATTCAGTCAGTTTTTATTTTAGAAAACAGAATTGTTGTATCTCCTTTAGATGTCTTAGATGTTGGTGTGTCTCAGCAGACTACATAAGACTGCTGTAATGTTAGCCAGATCTGTCCAGAACAAGCTTAGCTAGGAGAGTGGTACCTGGGCTATTCTGTGTCTTCCCATAACCATCCTCTCAGCAATTCTGTGGCAGTCTGCACCCATCTGTATTCTCTTAGCATCCCCTCTCCTGACTTGCTGAAACTAGCCAAAAAGAGAGAAGTGGCCTAAGTTCTACTTGAAGGATTTTCTTGGGAAGGGAAAATATTTACTGAAATGTAGTAGAGAAACTGTCATTACTGAACTTTAAAGGGGTTTTTGACAGCAATGGCTTTCACTTGCTGAGGGGTTAGAAGAGAAATTGTAGGTCTTTGTTAACCTGTTTGTGAGTTTGGCTCTTTGCTATGGGTTCAGTGTTTTCTGGTTTTTGAAAATTTTTTTTTTAGGGAAGCATATATGTATACATATATGTATAAGCTTGTACACTGTGAGCTCTGTGTGTGTCACATTTGTAAAGGCTGGAGTTTGTTGGGTTAGATTTACAGTCTGTTTTTATTGCTCTTTAGGGTATTTTGCAAACCTGGTAAGAAAGAAAACTGCAGTGTTGGGGGAAGCACTGAACTGAGACACATTTTAACTAATATTTTTGATGGTTATTGCTGTAATATAGGCTACTGAAAAACTGCTTCTCAATTTAATGAATTGTTTCCCAGAATCTCCTGAATAAAAACATTAAGTAGACTGATTATACTTGGTCTGGGGAGAAAAAAATTCCCTGTTAAATAGCCAAGCAAAAGACGAGCTCTAGGGGTCTCTCTATAGGCTGCAGTTCTCTGCTGATACTTTTTGATTCCTGCATTTGATTCCTGACCAGTTGGCAAATTGACATATGATTGGCATTTATGTCTTTAAATTATGAACTGTGTAGATGACACTTATTTTGTTAGCATAACATTGAAAATTGAGCTCTGTTTCTAACATGGGCATTAAACACAACACTGAAAAGAGATCAGTTTTAGTTTTATTCTCAGAATTTCTTTGAAGCTGTTGAGAGAGGTTTGAGAAAGTTTAGCCTTTTGGGTAGATGATACTGCTAGCTTGAAAATGCCAGGTATCTTAGGGAATATACTAGGTTCCAGGATTCTGTCTATGCCTCAGCCAATTTAGAGAAGTACAAGACATAGTTTGAGATTTATTCTGTGAGTGAAGAATTTATCAAAATGAGATTGTGTGTTCTGATTGGGCCTAGGTGCTACACACTTTGATGTATGTGTTAGTACATTGGTGCTGGACTTGATTGGAGGATGCTATACAACAACATTGTACTCTAAGAAAGCACAGACAAAACCTTAGTATTAGTATAAACCTTAGTAGCTATAATGCTACCCTCTTACTCAAAAGAAAAGGCAAGACTTTTTTCAAAAATTAGCATTTGTGAGCCATAGACTGATCTTGTAGCTCTTCTGGTGACCTGAAAAGGTTGGCACAGCTGCTGAGCTGCCATTTCTTTACTGAACAGCCAAGCAACACTACGTGCTACTGCAGGAGATGAAGTGCCTGAAGTCTCAAAAAATTAGAAGTGATAATGAAAATGTTGTAATTATCCACATAATTTTTTTTGCTAGATTGAGGGCATTGACAAGCCCACAGTGCGCCCTTAGCACGTCATCTGCTGGATGGTTTTCAGTAATGCCTGTTTTAAATTGTGTAAAAGTATTACTTTGTGGTATCACTGAAATGATGGAAATGCATCATCCATTTTAGTAGAGAAACACACAGCAATAATTCCCATTTTATAGTAAATTCCCCTTTAAAGAAAGATTTCATTTCAAGGCATGACAGTGCCTTGATTCCTTCTCTGTATTTTATTCTCTTAATTCCGGTTTGTTCCACTGAACAGTAAGTGTAGAAATTTACAGACTATTACAGTGGGCAGTTTCATGTGTAGTATGCCCTTATTCTGTTGCATAGCACTAGCTGATTCTGCCATACAGAAACTGGCAGTAGAAGTGGGATGGAAAATTTAACATTGTGTAGGTTCATTAATTTCAAAATTGGTTTTGTATAATACAGTAGTGTTTGGTATATTGAGTGTTGGAAGCTGTGCCTCTGTAAAACTGTTCCCTGATGGTGATAGTTACTGAATGTCAGGTGTGTTCAAGACATATTTTATTGTGGCCTTTCCAAAGATGTCAATTAGCCTGTAGAAATTAATACTTGCCTCAGCAATTGAATGGTTAGTTAGCTTCCATTTCAGCTTCTCCTTTCCATCTTCATTTTGAGATTAATGATTTGGTATCTTGTAAACAGAAGAAAAAGGATATAATTTTGCTAAGACTGAGTGACCAAGATGGTGAAAAATATTAGGCTACACTGGAATAACCTGAGTTTATTTCTTCATTTGCACCTTCATCTTTGAATGAATGTGATGTTGTCTTTACTTAGGGTAAGATTCATTGTGTACTATCAGAGGCTGTTACAGCTCTTACTGAAGTTCTAAAGCTCTATTTCCTTTTATTTTAATTGATCTGGATTGAGTCCTGAGTTGTTCTGTTGTTTGATTTGTTTTTCCCTTTTCCTTCAGTACTAACAATAGGAAGTTAGTTATTAAATGATAAATAATGGTTAGAACGTCAGATGCAGTGCATTTTATGTTGAGTGTAACAGCACCAAATACAGAATATAAAAGTGTTTTATCTGACCCTAAGTCATGGCAGGTAACCATGGCAATCTTACCATTTCCAGCAGCTTGTGAAAAATATTTGAAACATCTTAAGTGAGCTGCCCCATTAATAATGAAGAATATCAGGTGTTTTGCCATCTGTTACATACTAACAGTGTATAGGAAAGACCAGCAGTTGTGTGAAACAATTTAAACTGCAAGTTGGAATGAAGTTAGACTTGTAATGAAAACCTGCAAAACAGCAAACAGGAGAATGATACATCAGAGACTGCTTTTTAGTTTTATAGCTTAACATCATCATCTGTTGAGATTCCCATGATGTGTTCTCAGACTAAAATAATTTGACAAAATATTTTGAGAGACATTAATTTCAGGTTAAAAATAGTTTCCTAGCTGTGTTTTGATGCTTCTGCAGTCTGATGCACTTTTGCATGCTACCGGAAGTTTTGTGGCCTCTTAATCACAATCTTTCCCTTTAATTTTTGCTTGTAAATAAAAGTATCATTTAGGAGCTGGGTTAAAAAAATGTGAACTAGATTTCAGTTGTAGATGTTTGTGTCCAATGAAAAGAGGCAAAGAGTTAGCTTTTTATCATTTGAGGTTGAAAAAGTTGGCCTGGTTTTGAACCAGTTGCATTTTTCTATTAACAATTATTTACTGTTTTGTGACAAAACTCTATTACTGCAACAATGTGGTGGTAACAACTGTGTGGCCAACCTGCTGCTGCAAAATTGCACATTTAATGATGAAGTATAGACCTAGAGCTGAATCATTTTGACCTTGGCTTATATTACTTCTGTCAGGATGGTGGGCCTTAGTACATGCCTCCTGAGTTTCATGGTAGAGCCTTCAGTGTTTTAGAGATCAAATTTATATCAGGCTAGAAAAACATTCAATTAACTGCTTTCAGGCTGAGGTTAGTTTTTCAGGTTTTCTGTATTTTGCTTGAGTAAATTAAGAAAAATAGCTATATTAGAGGCACTAATTTGATCAGCTGTAAACAGCAAAAAGCATATTTTTGCAGTCTTAATTAGAAAATTACTTTGTGCCATTGTTGTCTGTAGTTAATGAGATTCTGTACAATAACATTGGGGATAGAAAGTAGCTACAGTCAGCATTTTGTTGCCTCTGAAGGAAGATGTGCTTAAATACATGTGTAGTACAGAAGTCATGCTAAAAAAAAAGAAGTTTCTGCTTAAGGTCAAATTTGAACATGATTGCAGTGATTTCATTCAAAATTGGTGTTGTGGAGGATTTGTGACCAAAACCCTTAAGAACTGAAAAACTTAATGAGTGTGGTTCTTTTAAATGTGGGTGTTTTCTAGGGATTTTGAAAACATGATTGATAGAAGTGATGAAAGTAGAATCAAGGAGTGTAATGGGGGTGAGGCCAGTCCTTTGGAATGGCTCTAAGCTGAGGCTGTGGCTGCACTGGGAGCAGACTTGTAAAGGAAAGCAATGCTTCTCCTTCCTTCATTATATGCAGGAGAGAATAACTCCATAACTGGGTCTCACATACTAAACATCACTATTACTCATGTGGTTAAAGCTTTCAGAAACAATGTTGTTCCACACAAAACTTCTTCTCCTAGACCTCCAATGTGTTACACTTTTATTTCTTCTGCCTCACATAGTTGCTGGTGGCTAATCAGGGTTCCTACCAGTGTGTTGATGTGATGCTTTAAATCATGGGAAGACAAGGCTGTCCTTTGAGCTAGTAAAAAAAAAGCTATGAAAGAACTCAATGAGAAAAAGAAAAGTAATAACATGTAAGTTAGTCAATAAATTACTATTGCACTACACTTCTCTTTATTAGTTGCATTTAATTTTATTTTAATGTTATGTGCTGCCACATATTAAAATTTTGACTTTAACGTTTCCCAACAGTGTGTGTAGACTTCTGTGCCACACATTTGTCCAGACTTAGTCTGTGCAGCGGGGCATGGAGCAAACTGTTGCTCTGTTTTGTGTAGTAGCTGTACTCAGTTGTGGAGTACTGGATGAATGACTGCAGAGTGGATTGCATGAAGTGTCAGCAATGCAGCTTCGTTTTTAAACCAAGTATCAGTTTCCAAGAGTTTTCAGACTTCATTTCTTCATTTATCAGTAGATCAGTTAATACCAGAAGAGCTTGCTACACAATTTGTATGTGTAGCTGTATGCTGCTGAAAACCAATGTGACTGATAAAATAGCCCAACAGGTAGCAAACCATATAATGCAAAGTTTAAATTCTCAGATTGATTTTAACTATTACACCTATTAATATAAAACTGGAATGTGAATCATAAAAAATGAGGCTATTTTACAGGATTAGTTGCCAATATTTGCACATCTCTCTTAATTTTGGTTGATTTTCTTTTTTTAATTCTGTAAATTTAAGTTGCTCCTTTAAGAAATGCCATTCAGAATCTCTCTCAGTTTCTTATGTCTTCTAAAAACATTGTTGTTCCTTGGAACTTTTCCTAATGAGAGATAAGAACTGAGCACTTCCTCTATGCCATGCTTATGCACTGCCATTCTAAGACTGTAGTATTTTATGGAGATCTGCTATTAGGAAAATAGTTCTTGTCCTTAGACATTCTGCCAAGAAGAGAGTTCAGCATCCTGTTGGTGGATATTTTTGCGAGACAAATATTTTATCAGGTTGTGGGATTTTTCCCTTTATCTCTAGGAAGGACAGAGTCAAGGCTTTTTTTTCCATACTGCCAACATATTTCTATAGACTTAGTAAACATAGCTCATCAAAACATCATATTTTATGCTTATTAAGAACATTTTGTTATGTTACAGAATTGGAAAATATATTCTCTTTGCATTTATATTTTCCTTTCCATTTTTAGGATGCAAAGTTTGTAGAAGAGCGACGCAAGCAGCTACAAAATTACCTAAGGAATGTAATGAACAAAATTATTCAGACCGTGCCAGAATTCACAGCCAATCCCAAAAAAGAGACTCTTATTCAGCTGATGCCCTTTTTTGTGTAAGTATCTGTCAAGTAGTCAAGAAAATACGAAGGCTTTTTAAATCACAATTTTACTTAAAATACAATGCTGGCATCTGCAAAATGTTTGGTTTTAAATAGAAGGATCCTTTTCAAAGTACAAGTGCTTTTGTTATATTTAAATGAATATATGACGTGGAGTAATTTTTGTTTATTTCAATGGTGACTTTGCAAAAAAAAAAAGTGAATTTGTGAAGCTTTGAAAAATATCAAAGTGACCTCAATATCTGCATCCATACAAACTTTTCAAGCATCAGGTGGTCTGGAATAATATTATTTGGTCTTTTTCAGTTTAGTTTTGCTTTTGTGGTTTGTATTTTTTGTTTTCAGTATATTTCTAGGCTGAGGGTAGGCCACTATTATAGCACTTTTTAATCAAATTAAGAAGTCAACTGTGGAAATCTGTCAAGCTGTGGAAATCCTTCTAGCTGAATTTTATAATCTACTGACCCGTGTTCTGATTTCAGTAATGTTAATGTTGAATTCTTGTCCAGAAACAGTATAAAACAGTCATCTGTTAGGAAGCTCAAAAGCCTTTGATATGCAGTCATACAAGGGATATAATCTCTTAAAATCTTTCCATTTTGGTGTTCACATCATTCTTTGCCAATTGTGAGATTTAGATCTATTTAAGAAGTACTACTAATGAAAATTAGATTTTGAAGGTTAACTTGCTTCTTTGACGAATAATTTTTCAGTGTATTATTTTTTCAGTACTACACTTGCACAAATGATGTATAGATTGAATATGTTTAGAGTAAGTCATTTGCTGTCCACAAACCCTCTGCACAGGAATTGTGCATCTATGCCTGTGAATCCGGGAACAGATTAATTTGCAGAATGGGGGCCAATTTAAAGTTTCAGTAGAAGCATTCATACTTAGCTGTACTATTTGCATGGCCTTATGCAGAGTTTCCAATTTTCAGATTGAAACTTAACTTCAAGAAAGCTATATTTGTTAGAATATGTAATAGGGAAATGGAAGAATGCCAAGATGTATTTTGTGGCTTTTATGTTTTCTTATTTCTTCTGGAACTGAAAAAGTAAAAGTCCATCTTGATGATGATGATATAAATGGTAAAATGGTGTTTGCAGGGACAAACATCTTATGTCTCTTAACCTTTTCTCCTTAAGAACCTCTTTAGTAGAATTTGACTAAGGGCTCTGAAGTTTGAATTGGTTTCAAGTACTTCCAGTTGTGGCTTTTTGTTAAGTTATTTTAAAGAATTTGTCTTCACATTGTGCTTCATTTTATTTTTTAAAGAAAATAGGGACAAATACAAAATACACTTGCGTTTGAGTTTTCAACTAAAATAATTTTTGCTCTTCCTGTCCAATTATATTTTATTTTAAGATGGTTAAGTATAGCTCTGTGAAGTAGTGAACTAATAATTTCTTGTCAATTTCATTTCATTGCTTGCTGCTTTAAATGTAGAGTAGGAAAATAAATTCTGAACAGTGTGCTATTTAAGGTCCCATCTTTTCATTGGCTTGTTTAAATGATTATTCAGAGTTCCACACCGACAAGCAGTAATGCAGAGTAACATCTGTTAAGTCAAGGCTAGCGAGTTTTTACTCCTCAAGTAGTTTGCTTATGAAAGAAATTCAATTTCAAGCTTTGTGGGGTATAAGATATTTTAATAAATTATGGTTATGGTTTTCAGCTTTACACTGAGTTGCTTTGTAATTATCATTACTTCAGCAGTACAAGTGGTCATAAAGATAGCAATGCAGTTAATATTAAAATGTGACAAAAATGGGCAACATCTTCAACCACAACTAGTAGATTAGGAAATACTGTGGATGCTCTAGTTAGAAATACTAATCGATGGAAAGCATTCATAGTAGCAGTTTGTAACTTGAACTGTAGTGCAGTGTTTACATGCTTCAACCAAAATGGTTTTGTTTTTGCCAACACGGTTTGTCAACAATTTGTAAACACCACTATGATGCACTGCATCTATGCTGACCTCCTTTGGGTGTAGCTATGCAATGAGCTGCAAAAAGACTATTTTTAGAGGGTTTTTGCGTTTGTCAGTTTCATCTTTCTGAACACGTTGCATGAAGCAATGGACTGTAGTGGACTCGAGAATATGTTTTGATATCTGGACACAATGGCAAAAAGTTTTGTTTGTGTATGTATCTCTGAATTACTCCCTTGGAGCTTCTTCTCAAGTAATAAATATATCAGCAGTTTCTCTTAGCAAGAGAAGATAGTTCTCCATGGGAATATTAGTGGGATTCTGGAAAAGGTAGGCTGTGGAGCAAAATAAATATATACCTCACCTGCAGCAGACAAAGTAGGGTTTTAATGCATTTTTCTACTGAGATATCAAACTCTGCCTCTGCAGCTAGAGCAGCAGTATTAAATTAGTATAAAGAACCTTCAGACAATGACGGAAGGAGCACATTTTAGAAAGTATCATCATTGCTAGGTTATCATTTGAATTAGATGTCCTTTATTTTCTGAGTGTCGTGACCTGGACCTGTTGGTGAGTAAGAAAAAGCATCTAAAATAAAAATGCATTTCAGTTCTACTTCCTATTGCCAACTTCTCCAGTATTGTTCTGCCTTAGTGGGTTTTGAGCTTCATCAAAATGTCGTGAACATGCTGGACTCTAAAGTGTTTATTACATGAATCTGTTGTAAACTTTATACTGTACCTGCAGTTCTTCTATTCTGATATTTTAATAATATTTTAATAATACTTTAATATAAAGCATGTCAAGTAGCTATATAATAATTCTGAACTATTTAATTTGGTTTTTATAGCACTAATGTGTTAATAGTTGCTGATTATATGTTTCTTAATGAAAGAGTTAACAGTTACTAAACATTAAGAGTTTAGTCATGGGACTGTGCTCCAGAGCGTAGTGATACCTTGGAGTCTAGGAGAAAGAATTGCAATCTTAATATGCATAAAAAGCCTCTGGGGTATTAAATTTAGGAAGCAATTGCTTCCTAGGCAAAAAAAAAAAAAAAAAAAAAAAAAAGAAGAAATTATTTGGTGTTAAAGAGTTTCTTCTCAGTGCAAAATTAAATGGACACACTTCAGTGTGAAAATTAAAAATCCCATAAAGGTTGTGGCTGATTAGGCATCCTATGGATAGAAATTGCAGGGTCAATTTTAATTAATCACTTTTAAAATCTGGTTTAAATCCTAGAATATGATTATGGTGAACAGAAAATGAGATTAACCTCTTCAAGACTGAACCCACAGCATATTAAATGCTGGAAGGAATATTGCCTAAAAGGTTGTTCCTTTGTGGATTTCTCCCTGTCAAATGCAATGAATTCATACAGTCAGGCACAAATTTGATGAGGCAAAACAAGATCTGTGTGAAATAGCCTGCCACTGTTAAACAGAAATAATTTTCTTTTGAAATTTGGATACAGTTAACAGTTTGCAGTAAAATAATGTGAATCAGTTTGCTAGCATTTCTTTTCATTATTTTATGAAATACTAGTGGTTAATCACGGAAATGGAATTTGTTTTGATACCTTATGCTGTGAAGTGTGATTAATGTTGTATTCTTTCTGTTGTAGTCTCTATCATTTGTAATCTCTTTGTATATATTTTTTAAATTTATTTTTATTTTAATGCTGCATTATCTCAGTCACAGGTTTGGTCAAATACTTTCCTTTATAATCCATTTTGCTGTCTTAATGTGAAAAAGAGATTCTGTCTCTGTTCATTTTCCTATGTACATGACAAATAACAAATTCTTTGTAATAATAAAATTGACATGACAATTTAAACTTTCCAGTCCATGCAGTGCAAACCCTAAATCAAGAATTGGCACTGCTGAATTGGATTACTCCCATCTGCTAGCTGGTGAAGGCCTCTCTCTTAATACTTATTAAATTACCATTGATTTGCATACACAATTGGTACATTACAGATAAATAAAACATGATATTACACATACACTTAGGTTTTAATCACATACTGATCTATCAAAAAAAAAATCACACATATTAGCTCTTTGTAAATACGCATTTAAGAACAAGAGCAAAAGCATCACAGTTCTTAGGACCATATAATTGTTTCATTCAACATGAATCATCTTTTACATACATCATTCATGTATGTGAAAAGCTAAAACCTGTGAAAAGTTGTGAAATGAAACACTAAAAAGTTGTGACGTTCCATTTTTCTGTGTCTGTTGTCTTTATATAAAATGGCCTCATAATAGGTGTAAACTGAAATGCAAGAAAAAAGGAAAATACTTTTTACTGTTAGGGCAATAGAACATTCCAACAGGTTGCCCATCACTCTGTCCTTAGAGATGTTAAAGACCTGACAGGACACAATCCTGTGCAACCTTGTGCAAGTGGAATTGGCTAAGTATTCTCCAGAGGTGCCTTCCAACTTAAAATAGTCTATAAATCTATGATTGCCCAAGATCACAACCTGCAACTTTACCTCAAATTGTGTTTTACATAAACCCCACGCAAAGAAGTGTCAGCTAACTGTACAGCTGGTCAAACACATGTTATGTGTGAACAAAATGCAATGATATTCAAATAAGAGTACTGCCACTTATTGACTCTTTTGCTTTGGAAATGCAAATGTTTGGATTAAAATATATGCATGGATGATACAACCAGAATTTTGTGGATATTTTCACAGATGACTGTGCTGAGGTTTTTTTCATCTCGTTTTCCAGGCCGCAGCTACGTGTTACAACAGTTTCTAGATAATGATTAATTATATGTTCTGCTGAGCTGCAGAGCTGGACATTTGTTCTCTTGTGGTAGCTGCTCAAACATATGTTTTAAAGAAAGCAGAGAATCTGCTCAGTAAATTGTCAGGAAAAAGGCTAGAGCAGGTTCTCAGAAACTGTTGTCTGTGGGATGTGTTTGAACACCAGAGTAATCATCAGTTCTCTGTGGTGATTAGAGGGTTGTAATGTTCAAAAAATATGTTGTCTTCATTTCACCACATAACATTACTGACAACATATTTGAGAGCAAAAGTTGTGTTCTTAGGGTATTTGTGTCAGTTGTCTTTGAATCACCAAGTTAAAAGGTAGTCAGTTATGTCACTGTTTGTACTTCTCTTTTTCTGAATGCTTCTTGCTTCCTGGAAGATAAAGTTATGGGAAGTGCAACAGAGAGATACAGGTCCACCTGACAGGCAGATTTCAGTACCACTCAGTCAGCCACTCAAAAAGAAATACTGCCCTTGAAATGTTCCTCTAAGATATCTTTAGTACTGAACAGCATGTAAAGCCCTGTATCTGCTTTTGGTCTCATTCAATTTGCAGTCTGTGGTGCCAGTATTCTACTGTGCATTATCAGATAAACAGTAAGATTAAAAGCAAAGAAGCAAGCTATCCCTGAAATACTGCACAGCAATTTCAGTGCAAAATAAGGAAGTTTTAATATGCTAATTTCTAAACCCATGAGCTGGTGATGGCTTGGCAGTTCTTAAAGCTATTAGTGTACATAGCTGTGCTTTATAGTAGAATAAATTACAGTATCCAGCTAATGTATTGTGGCTGGTGGCCAAATTTTTACCTGACTGCATCCTTTGAAGTTGTAGATTGTGCTAGCAACTTAGCACTGAATGACTTCTGTATCTCTTTCACAGATCTGAGTTGCATTCTGTAACAGTAAGCAAGCACTCTGATAAAGAGGAATATAATTTATATTAACAAACTGGGAATAGCATTTGCCTAAATATGTGACTTTTAATTAGTAAAGCACCTCCTAATGCCTGAAACATGCTAATGAAACTAATTTATTGCTATGTTAATTGATTGATCTACTCAGAAAACTATGTAGAGACATTACACAATATTTAGCTTTCAATGGAATATGTTGCCAAGCACTGATGATTGTTGAAGTAAAAATATCTTAGATATATAAATTTGATTAGCACATTCAGATAATGCAGGAAGTTCCAGTGCAGAAATGTATGGTTCTGTGGAATTTTTGCTCATGATAGAATCAATATATCTTACTTGGAGTGGATTGTCCTTAACAAACGTATAGTTGTCTCACTGTTATTCTTGGTTTCTGCATTCCTCACTTTGTAACTGACAGTTTTGTTTTTAGTCTCTCATAACCTATGAGGCTTGACATCAAACTTAAAAAAAGTATCATGCCTGTTTTGATCTAACTGAAATGTGAAGAAGTAGGACAAAAAATTGTTTGCTCAAAGCGTATGAGAATTCATACTTTCATCTCTTTTCTTTCTGCAAGAATCATATTATGATGTTACACTGTCATTGGGGTTTGGCAGATATCGACACTGAAGATCTGTATTACATGGCATTCTACAAATGTAATAAATTTTCCTTTCCCTGCTCTGAGGAGTTAAGATGGTCTATGAATGTTAGAGGAAAACAAGGAAGGAAAAAACTGTATCAGAGGATACAAGGAGGAGAAACAGTGATAAAGAGGGCAAGAATAAGTAGGGAGAGAGACATACAAAACACTTAATTGTAAAAGGAAGATAGGTTGCATATAATAAGGGAGTGTGAAGTAAATACAATCCTTTGCATCTGGAGTCAAAATTTAAGCAAAGTGAAAATCTGGAGTCAGAATATATGCTTTGATGTTTATAAAAACTTTCCTTGTAGTTGTCAATCCTTCTCTCAATTGTAAAAATAGAAAGGAGTAGAAAATGTTTGATTTTTCTTAATTCTCTTATTCCTCTCAGCTGCATTTCTATAGATTCTATTTCTCTTCCCAGCAGTTGGTCATATTAAGGGAGATTTGCCAGCAGTGCCCATGTAACTTGATTTTATTCAGATGCAAGAAACTTTCTGTGCATGTCTCTGACTCCTGCCAGACAGTTTTCTTGCCCTTGCCCATACCTTCTTGCTCTCACTTCTATGTTCTCAGTCTTTCACTTTTAAGGCAGTACTGAGCCATAAGTGTTTCAGAATTCGGTAGAAGTACAACTGAAAACATTTTCTACTGCAGATTATGGCTAATAGCAAACATATTACAGAAGCACATCCTTCTAATCTCACCTTAAGGAAGCACCTTGGTGTTTGTTCAGTGTTGTGTTGTTCTAGGACCTAAGACACCTTGATGAAAAGGCATTTGTCATTTGTTCGCCTTGGTGTGATGCTCAATAAAACTGGTTATGTCCTACAGCTGCTTCATAATGCTCAAGGGTTTTAAGTATTTATTGCCTCATTATTGAGTCTTGCCATTGAAAAACCCAGCAATTTCACTTCCAGTTAGTATGATTCTTAACAGTTACCATCTCAATAAAGATAGTGAGACTTGCTCTGCAAAGTTACTTGCTACCAATTACTCAACAGGCCTCACAAATAGGTGTTTATGAGTCTGTATCCATCAGGTAGATTTTTGTTATGTTTCTTTGTATTCAGTGACCTATACAGTGCTTATGAGGAGAATACTTCAGTGTATACTGTACTCGAATTGAGTATTCTTCAGTCATCATTGGAAGTGTTTGAGGGCTTGTGATCTTTTATGGTTGCTTCAGAATAAATTCTTGTTTAATGCTGCCTGAGGAAAGAAGAATGTTACAACAGGCAATACCGATATTTTGTGACTGAACTTGGTGAAACAAATCAGGGAGAGGATATGGTATGCTATTTCCTTTATATGTGTAGAAATGTACAAGAAAAGTTCTCCATTACATGGTTCAGAGGAATGGGGACAAAAATGTAGAGCAAACAGGTTGAGAGTAACAGTCAAAAGGGACTTTGTGTTGCTATTGGTAGCTAACTGGTTTATATTGGTTTTCTCTATAAACACATGCTTTATGAAGCTCTGAAACAAATGGAGATTGCTGAACAAAGCCACATTCAATGCTATAGCACACTTCAGTGCTGTACAAAATGAGCTTTTAACAGTGCTGTGCATTTTCTGATAGGCTCTAAGAGTTAGTGAAAATGCCAAGTTGCCTTCCCTGAAAATACAAAATCATCAAATTACCTAATATTTTAAAATTTAATACCTTTATAACATGCAGAAATAATTTAATGTCACTTTGAATCTCTTTTATTGTTCTTGAGTATGCTTGTTTCCCAGTTTGTACAAGGCATAACCACTTTTCTTAGTCTAGGCAACTTGAGTTGAGTTGGAATGCTGGTCAGCTTAGCTAAGGAACTGGTCTGATCAAAATGTCTTTGGAGATATATATATATTCTTTTTTAATTTAAATTTTTAATTTTATTTGGCCCCAGGAATTGTGTTATCACTTTTTGTCTTTTCCCTCCCAGTTAACAAGAGACTTAGTAATGAATGACCAGTCTAAGAGTCATCCTTCTTAGTAGCATTTACTTCTTCCTTTTGTCCTGCTGTTTTACTGCTCGCTAATAAACTCAGCAAGTCTTTAGCAAGAGGTGGTTTTTCTAAACTCTAAAGTTTATGTCCCTGACATGCTTAACTTCTAGCAGTGCAAGAAAAGGTTAAGATTTTCTCATAAAAGCACACGCAGTTTTGTGTCATTACAGCAGCGATCCTTGTTTCCTTGGTAACAAGCAAGTCATATGCACTCCTTGTTACAAAGTGAACTCCTTATATATATATTCTGTACTGCAGCAGGTGTTTATGGGATTGGTAGCAAAGAGTGGGTTCTAGAGCCAGTAAAGAAAGTTTCAGTTTTGAGGCTGGGTAAAATAGGGAGAGCCAATTTGTAATTCTTCTCTTTACTTTGTATACAACATAAAAATAAACTAGGAAAGAAACTTGCAGAAATACAGTTTTAATTTCTGCCATCCCTGTTTTGCTGTCTTACAGTTCTTAGTTTAAATTTATGTTTCTGTCGATGAGGTAGTAATATAACAACAAATTGTAATGCTGAATACTCAAAAGTACAGGTTGATTTACACCAATAAAGTAAAAGCTTTATTATGTTTCAGAATGAAGTCAAAATTGTAAATTATCTTGAATAAAAACAAGTTAGTTGGAAGATTGATGCATTTGAGCACCAGTTATTGACATCCAGAAATGAGTAGTCACAGTTAGGAAAAATGTTGTGGAATAGGAAATGAGTTGTTTGTGTCTCACTTCTTCAAGTGACTGTGACTCATTAAGACTCTCTATCACTCTCCACCACTTTGAAATTTCTTACTTCTGTTGCCTGTATCATTAATGGGTAAGAGGTTTCTTTCTACTTCCTGTGGTTGGAAAGTTTTATTCGTTCCATGAAGATCAGGTTGTTGTTTTTTTCTCATTTCTAGTGGCACCAGTGATAAATGAGCCCAAGTCCACTCAAAAATCTGAATTAGCTGTCCATTTTCTCTGCTGGGATTTTTACAGCAAACATTAGCCTGGTAACTGAGAATGCTGCTGCTTAAGGCAATAAATTGTAATTGTGTAAATTGTGAAATAAAAGATACAGCTACCATCCATTCCCATATATATAATATATATAAAGTTAGTATGAAGTAGAGCAAGACAGCTATTTAAAGTAAGTGTGGAGATCACAGTAGAAAGAGGTAGCTAATAAGGTTTTAGACATCCAGCCATCACTCTGAGAGAATATATAATGCCTTTTGCAGAGTTCTGTATCTTAAGGTCTAAGTGTGAATCAACTCATTTTCCATTGCCCATCAACAAAAACTCGTTATTCCTTTCAGTGTACTTCTTGCATATTCCCCTAACTGGCAAGTATTTGCCAAGGTGTATTTGGTTAGCTAGGTCATAAACTGTTCCTAATTATGAACACACACACACACACACACATCCCACTTCTATTTTGTCAATAACTAATTCATAAACAATAGATCCAATAGCCTTTAAAGCTCCTTGTGCCAATTTTGAATTTGTAACAAATTTTTGCATCCTAGTTATGTAAAGTGGAGTAATATAATTAAGTGTGCAGTACTTCAAAGTACCATCCTCATTCTTCATAGCATCAAAGCATTTTGTGATGGAATACGGTATCAAGCAATCAATTTACATTTTTTTTACTTTCAGCAATATTGACAACCATCTTGAAACTTCTTTGTAATGAGAATGAAGGAACAAAGTTGTTCATGTCAAGCTTAGACATATGATAGTTTTACTTGCCATTCAGATACTGAACTAATGTTTGTTTCTCATAAGCACTGCTGTTTTGTACCAGTATGCTCACTTTACCTTCTTTTTACTGTCTGTCAGCACTGGTTAATGTATTTAATTAATTGCACATAGGAACAGAATATATTGTTTGGGTGTACAGTCCAGTGTGTAGGTTCTAATTTAAAATTAGTTTACAACAGTGCATAAAATCAGAAAAGTCCAGATTGCAATGCTAGGCTCTTGTTCACTGCAGTTGTTCTTTTAACTGGAGTGACTTGTGCAGTGAGAACTCTCAAGTGAGGTTTTCAGCTTGGAGAAGTGTAGTAAAAATGCCTTAAACTGGTAGTTTTCTCAAAATATATTTTGGAAGGTAGAGCAGTAGACTACTGCATACTTTGAAATCAGTTTTAGCTCATGGAAAGCATTCAGTAGATTCTGAGGTAATTTCCTCCCCCCCAGTGCATACATATATACAGTACTCATCCTGAAGCCTTAGAATACATATCTGTATTTCCTCCTTAAGAAGCTTTTGCCTTGCAGAGTTCTAAAACCCCATTGTCTCTGTTCATTGCTATCAATATACTGTAAGTGGATGTGATATATAAAATATAAAATGTGCATTTGTGGGGCATATGGGCATACAAAATGAAGTCTAGGTGACTATTTTAATATTGTTTAAAATACAGGCATCTGTGATATTATCTGTACAAGGCTACTGTGCTCATTCTCTAGGCCTAAGGTATGAACTCAATGGGAAAATAAAGGAAATGGAAATACCTGGCAAGGTAAGATAACCAGCAGCTCTTACAGATGCAATATTATGGTTGATTCTGACCATATTTGTATCTCTGATTCATTGTGGCGTTCTGTCAGTCATTTCATTGTGTGCGCTGCTCAGTCTGTGCACATTGCACAGCTCAGCCAGGCTTGCCTCAAAGTCTGCCTGTCAACTCAATTTACCAGTCTTTCTTTGTTAAATCAGGTCTCACTGAGAGCTTGAGGTGGGTGTCTTCTCAGTTCAGCAGGCTCTGCAGTGGGTTAACGTGCCATTTGTATTATCTCCAGATGGAATGCTAGTGTTAAATCTGGAATAAAAACAAATGCATGATTTAGATCTCGTACAAAATGATAATCAAGAGTTGCAAAGTATAACAATGAAAACAGTAAAATACAAACCAGTGTACATAAGACTGCTTTCTGTTAACCTCCTAGTCTGCATCTGATTACTAGCAGTTGTAAAATGATGACATTTGGCATTTTTACATCTGAAAAGAGACTGACATCTCTACAGGGTTGATAAAAATTTTCTTATAAGAGCACAGAACGTATTGCTACTTGAATAGCTAAGAGATCTTACAGGCTTTTCTCTCTTCCTTGCTTTCAGATAGCAGTAATTAAAGTTTCAGATCTTTTTGTCTTCATAAACAAGTACACGTGATATGTAAAGGAAGTTATGTCCCTTGTTTCCTGTGGCAGTACTCTTGTCAAAAAATTCAAGTTAAACAAGACCACACTTGGCCAAATCTATATGAATTCCCTGTAATGAAGTTGGGGCTTTCAAAGATTAGTTTTCGGCCTACTGAAATCTGAAAAACAGTTTGTAATATTTATTCTACAGCTGCACTTAAACTAGCTGATCTATAATTGCTTGTTAAATTTCTCTTTATGGAGATTATTTTAAGAAAATTGCCAGCTTCAGATATTCACAGTCAAATATCAGCATATGTGGCTGAGTATTGCATAACAGCTAGTTCAGGAGATATATTTTGGAGAATTTATAGATAGTGGAAGGGAACCATCTGCAGGTCTCTTACAGAAAATAAGTGTACCACCAGAAAGTGTTTTGGAAAATATAAACATGTTGTTTTGTAAGAAGCCATCTGGTCAGTCAGAGCAGTCTGTGTGCAAGTGCAGATGGATATGAGAGCTCTGGGATCCATAAGCCTTAGTTACCCCTCAAGATCTTCAAAACAATGTGTTAGAAAAGACCCCTTTTGATGATGTATTTATTATTTTTCTGTGTACAGCAATAGTACAAATGCTGCAAAATTTCATTCTCTTTTTGGTTTTTTGAACGCCAGAATACTGGAAAAGCCTCAGTCTGGAGACCCATGAGAAGTTCAAATTTCTGCTTAGAGAAGTCATGAATGTAATAGACACAGCTTTTAATGGGTGACAACAGGTCCAGACATCATTGGCTTAAATTGAGAGTATATGTTCAAAAGAAAGGCTTTGACTTGCCATTTTCAGCTTGAATCCTGTTAAAAGGGCATCTTGGTTAAGATCCTTGCTAACTGTGCAGATGACCTACAAAATCAGTTTTATTCCAAGACTTTCTAAAGTATGGAAGAATGGAAGAAATCACCTTGCAGTAAGTGTATATTTGATACACGAAGGCAGCATTCTCCAGTGAGAGCAACATTTAGTGGATTTGTTGTTTAGGAACCAGAGTCTGGGTGACATGACCTAGCAGGTTAGCGGTATCTCCTTTTGGTCAGGGCAATAGACTTGTGTTCTCTTTTCAGTTCTCAAACATCTATTGTCTTATCACCAAATTGCCTTTCTGACATTCTGTGAAATTGGAAGTGGTATTTTTTTCAAGGTATCTGATGCAGAAAAACAAGGACCAATTCCTGTAAGTCACTGCATGCTTTCATTTCCTACTGATGAGAGTCACAGTGGGGCACAGCAAGCATCAGTCAAGCAATGTTTGTGTTCTGTAGCCCTTAGATCAGGCCTTTGTGCAGAAGTAATCACTCTAGATTAAGGAAAGGGCCCTTTTCATATTGGGTGGTTCTCTGTGACATTTGCAAACAATTTTGGCACAGGATGGCATTTGCAAACAGTTTTGGCACAGTGTATTTATGTAATGCATTATCAGAAATACGCAAGCTAAGCTCTCAAACATGAGTTTATGATGTTTGCTGCAGATCTCCTGAAATGTCAATGTCTCAGTTCAGTTGCCCTTGAGAAATCTGTTAGGAGGAGAGGAAAAAAGAAAAGAGAGAGCAAGTGTTGAAAAACACTGTTCCTTAAATGAGAACGTGTGTGTAAATAGACTCCCATATGTAAATTTGCCATAATTACAAATATGGCAAGATTAAAAAAAAAAAATTTGCTAATGAAACAACATGACTCCAACATTTTTCTCTTAATGGAATCATTAGATTTGGAGTATTGCGATGAAAACCTATTCTGTAATGCTTAGTTCACTGGGAATAAACCCAAAAAATAAGTTTAATTGCTTTTCCACCATAGAAAAGAGTTTGAGGAGTAAAAGAGGCTTTGCTGAGGGATGGATATATGAGCTTTATTTGTTCAGCATGGGAAACAGTAAGGAATACTCATGAAAATGTGGTTTAGAAAAATCTGTTTCTACATCTTACCTTATATTGCAGTCTTCCAGTGCTTATTTGTACCATTTTCTGTGCAGCACTGTCAGTAATGGATAAATGGATGCATCCATTCAAATATAGCAAGCAAATAATCTTCGTAAGGGAGGTATCTTTGTACTTGTGCACACTCTTGGCTTTAATCCAGACCATAACAAGTTTGTTTATGCCTAACTGCACAGTTTTTCAAAAGGAGGTGGATTATTTCTTTCCCTCATTTGAACTTGTATTGAAAAAATATTTCAGCAGCCATCAATTTCTCATGTGAAAACAGCATGAATTAGCTACACGCCATCACTGAAATTCAAAACATCCTACAGAAGCTTTGTTCCTTGCTTTTGTTAGTCTGCCAGCTATAAACATAGTCCCTTCAATTCTGTTGTATTTCAGCTGCTATTTTTGTGGTGTATTTTTAATATGTTTGGCACTTCTGTGGTGATAGCAGAATCTATGAACAGCTAGTTGAAGGATTTTAGAATAACATTGTAATTATGGGCATTCATCTATTAATAACAAAAATTAATTGTATGTATGCATATACCTGCCATATCACTTCACATCATTAACTAATGAGTAAAGAAAGTGTTTGCTGCTAGTTTTTTAGGAATATGCTTTAAACTGTTTCAGAGGTCTCCAAATACATTTTCTGTAGGTTCAAATTGGGCCAAATGCTGGTTCAGAAATGCAAAATGACCTCAACTATGTGGAAATAATACAGGTAGCTTCACCACACAGCTCCAGTTCACCTGGAGAGATTGCACTGATAACCCTCTTCACACTTGTAACCCTTACTGATTCAGTGTAATACTAACCTAGGGACAATGTGACCGAAGTAATTTGTGTATTTACAACATCAGTCTAGGTGTAACATTGGGCTGTTCTTGTCTGTGATTATGTAGTCAGAATATCTGCAGAGTTCCTAAAGCAGAGCTGCTTTGTAGTGGAACAGTTTACTTTTGCTAAAACAATGCAGTTTAGACAAATTGCAGGAAAGATTTGTACTGAGAAGGCTGATGTTACTGTCTCCAAGAGCAGACCAGAGTAATTTTTCTTCAAATCTTCTCATATGAACTACACAGTCCCCCAGAGTGTGATTATACCAACAGCAGTATGATTTCTTTTCAAGAATTTTAAAGTGTAACAGAATTACACAAGAGTTTCATAGAACGTGTGATACATAGAAGAACCAGTAACATGAGAGTCTTCAGGGACTGCAGTTACCTGTAGTTAGGAATCTACCTTGTAAATTGTGTAACTCCTGCTTAATTTTGCAACTGCAAAATGAGCCAAGGAGTCTGTCTCTTACTATTCTGTGTCCACTCATTCTGAAATGTGTCTGAAATGTTGTTCTAACCTTTAAGAACTCATAAATTAATTATTTATAAGAGATTTTGTTTATTAGTCTTAAAACAGTTTCTGGGTAAATCATACTGAACAGCTCTGCATGTCTGGCTCCTTTAAAAATCTTTCAGTAGATGACTCCTACATATTAAAAGGGATAAATCCCAAAGCTCCTGCTATTGAGAATTGCTAGGTGTGACCAAAGGGAAATAAAACTGGTCTGGTTTGCATTGTCAGGCAGACAGAATATTTTACCATATTTTTACTGTTAGTGCTACAGCTGAGTCAAATGCATGTAAATCCTGAAGACTGCAACAAAATCCAATGGCCAGCTTCTTCTAAGCACAGGGTAGCTCTATGTGTAAGATTAAAAGACTGTCATGTCTAACTGTCAGCCATTATTAGTGCAGTCAAGTTTATATGTATCACCTGCGCACCTATGTAGGCCATAAACAGTCTTCATGTCACATCAGCATAGTCTTTTGCTTTCTGGGCAAGGAGGTGGTGTAGGCATACACTGTATAGAGTGTGTCCTAAGACTTCTCCTGCTGCTTGCAGTGTACAACATTTTATCCTAACAAGGATAAAATGCCTCATCATCTTACTACCTTCTGGTACTGTGTACATTCATGTGTAATATTGACCTCTAACTACAGATGCTTCATTGATCTATCTCTGAACCAGGGAGGGTCGGTCAGCAGCTTTTTCAGTTATCATTTCGTTAAAAATTTATTCAGAGCCATAAAATGTCCTCTATCAGGGTTGCCTAGTCTTCCTCACACCAAAATCTTCATGTGAATGCAAGTCACAAACCTTTAAAAGATGATAAAAGAAGGAACTTCATGGGGAATTAATAGGAAAAAGATACAAGTGCCTTCCTTGTGATCCCATAACTTCTGGGATAAAATTCTGCTGAAGCAGATACTTTGTGTATCAGCAGCTATTTACCAGCTTCTCTATGCAGCTGAGAACATTCAGCAGCTCATAAGTTGCTACTGTCCATTTGCCAGGCATGCAACTCTAGTGCTGGAGCTGCACTTAAATGGCTGGCAGCAATGTGAGAGTTACAGGTGATCCCTGTTGTCCTGGACTGGCTTTTTGTTAATATTCTCTCAAGCTTATTGCCAATTGTATTTATTTTTATTTTGAACTCATTGGCAAAGTTGCATTAGAGGGGTACCAAGATAATAAACATTGTAAATACTCTGAATCTGATGGTACCTGGAGTACTAACCCCAGATTTCAGGAGCTCATGGCAGTGTACTGTGCATTTAACTCTTGCTGGCATCAGTAACAAATTTTTCTCCCTGTTCGCCCAATTTGGAGTTGTAATTAAAAAAAGGATGAGGCTATATTTTTTTATTGTTATTTTCTTTCTTACAGAGAAAATAATTGAAATCTAACTAAACAGAAAATGTGATTTTGTTTGCCAATTACTGTAATCTTCCTTTTGCTGGATGGCCTGATGCTTGTTTAGTTTCTGTCTAATCCATCAAGAATGTTGCAGCCCAAGCTGGCTCCCGTAGTCATTTACTGGGCAGTGTCATACCTTCTGTGATTAGCTTTGCTTTCTGTGTTGGATTAAATATAAACATTAGTGCTTGTCTTCATTACTGAGAACAAAGTCAACATTTCCCTTGTTATTCTGTTGACAGTTCTGTACTTTATTTACATATTTTCCCATCTTGATTACTTTCGTTTATTTGGAGAGTATGGGTTTAATTCCACTATGCCAAGCCTCAGCTCACTCTCTATGATTATGTTTCCAGGAACAGGTGTACTATTTTCTATGTGAGTTGGTTTTAGCTTAGGGAAACTAAAAATAATAGCTTAACATTAACCTGTCACCCAAGACCTCATGACTACTAAACCATGGCACCAAGTGCCATGCCCAATCCTCTTTTGGATGCCTCCAGGGATGGTGACTCCACCACCTCCCTGGGCATCACATTCCAATGGCTAACAATTCTCTCTGTGAAGAACTTTCTCTTCACCTTGAGCCTAAACTTACCCTGGTGCAGTTTGAGGCTGTGTCCTGTTGTTCTGGTGCTGGTTGCCTGGGAGAAGAGACCAACCGCCACCTGTCTCCAACCTCCCTTCAGGCAGTTGTATACAGCAATAAAGTCTCTCCTGAGCCACCTCTTCTCCAGGCTAAACAAATCCAGCTCCCTTAGCCTCTCCTCCTAGGGCTTGTGCTTGAGGCCTCTGAGGTATTTTCCAACCTTATTGATTCTATGATTCTATGATTAAGAGCAATCTACAGGCTCCCACAAACTGAGATTAAGGCCTGTATTTTGGAGGTTTTCCTTAATGGATCACTATTGGGATCTAGGTTATGGTTAGAGTGCAGTAAAGTATTAAAAAAACACCCCAACCACAAACCCCAGAGTGATTGCTATAAAGCACTGATCTTCATTTTTATTATTGCCAACATATTTTCCAGAAAAGTGTTATGATTCTGTAGGATTCTATGAGTGGGTTTTACATTTCACATTCATAGCTGTTACTGTTAACATGACATCCGTTCAAATCAGGATCCATCCCTGAGAACAGTCATGGCAGCTCTCTCCTGCCTTGTGGCATATGTTAATATCATGCTGTAATCTTCACTTGAGAGAAACAGCTGATACCTCTTGATGGAGCAATTAAAACTCAAGCACTTGCTTGGAAGATCAAAACACCATGTTTTGCTCACAACTTTTCTTTATCATTCCATTTACATTTATGGTAATTTTAAAAGAAGAGTTTTATTCTTTAATAATGGTAATTATTTGTGCAGGTTGTTTTTTACTTGTAAAACTCAAAGCAAAGACAGCTAAGTTGCATTATTCCCATGGAGACTATTTAAACTACATTGAAGTATAAATGCTAGTGCTTGTGGGCAAATATACTTCCATGGCTGAATTTGGAGCAAAGAAGAGTCAGGGAGCTTGGAGGGGACAAAGCTTCTCAATAGAGAAACAGCAGCTGACTAGATACACCCGGGCCATTACCACAGCTCAGAACTAAAGCACCAACAGCTGTTTGCTCCCAGAGCAACATGAAACATGGGTGGCAGGTGTCCAGAGTAGGAGACTGGTAATTGTGTGGCCTTACTCATGAAGCTGAATTATGTGATGTTGAGGGTTAACAGTCAGACATGGTGATGTAAGGCAGGAATATTCAGGTGTTTAACATAAATTAGTGTAGGTGTCTTGGTGAGCTCAGTATCTGGTGAATGATAGGGATGAATAGGAAGGAAGAAATGTTTTAAGATTTCAGATTTTTCTTCCCTGTGATGTTGACAAAATTAGGTAAACTAGATGAGATGGTATTTTTTTAATTCTTTTTGTTGTGTGCCATTTGGCATGAAAGGTAGTTGGCTTTTTGCAGGTTTTGCTCTGTGTAAACTAGAGGTGGGTAGCCCACAGATGTAAATACATAACTCCTTTCACTGGCTTCTCGTATGCTGGTGTCTGAGAACAGGCTTGCTGTTGTTAATTCCACTGCCAATCCTATTGATTATGGGTTGTTTAAAAGCTAATTTGGTAATTAAGGTTGTCTCCATTCCATGTCATTGTTGCGTGCAAACAGCTTGTGAATATGGAGGAGGAAGTGCCTGGCTAGTCACTGTAATGCACTGCTGTCTCAGCACATTGAAATTGCTACTTGTCAAACAAGAGTTTTACTCCTTTTATTTTCACATATATGATGCTTTGTGAATCCTGATGCATGTCTTCTGGGTTTAGTTACCTCAACATTTTCAACAAAAATGTATCCTAGATCTGTCGTTGCTTTCCTTAAAGAACATAATTACAGTACTGGCAGGAAAAAATAAATCCAGGTATTCACCCAACACTGTTCTTCTGAAAGGAAATCCTACATTTTATTATTATATAAACACCCTTGAAACATGTTCTACTTCTAAATCATTTGTTCATTAAATTACCTATCACTGAGAAGTGGTAGACCATACTACTTTGACAAATTCACCTAACCACCAGCAGAGTAGAATGTTGGTGGTTTCTAGATGGGAATGGGTGGATACTGCCTCTCAACTAGTAATTGAAATACAATTTTATATAAATTACAAAGAAATCGTGAGCTTTCTTATGTGTAGTCAGTGGTTTCTGGCTTTCTAGTTAGTCTTGAGGGGGTCATCCATGTGAGTACTTGTTGTACACTGTGTATTTGTGCATGATGTTACCCTAGCTGGGGCACCACCAAAGACAGAAGGTAACAGTGCCTAAGTGCAGGTGTCACTATGCAAGGAGCGAGACTGCGAGTGTAATTGTTGCTCAGATGTAAACTAATGGAAGGTATTTTTACAGGGTTCTGAGCATTTCCTGATGAGCGTCTCTCATCCAAAATCTATCACAGCTATTATTCATTTTACAGGATATTTTGAATGGTTAATAAACATTTAGAGTACAGTAACTATCTTGTTCTGCTAACTTCAAAGTAAAGTTAGTGGGGATAAAAGAGAGACCTGATCATCAGAATTATGTACAGTGTCATGGTTTACAGAAAAATTCAAATATCAATGCAGATGAAGTGCGTGGAGTAAATCTTCATGCTGGTATGGAAACTGTTTTGTAGCATGAGAATATTCAAGTCAGGATCATTCAAATTATAACAAATGGAAGCATGATTATATGTAATTATTTCACAGCAAGAAGAGATTGAATACGTCATTATGAATACTGTGTTATGCTGCAGCAGTATGTATATGGAATTAGGAGCGGTGTATTAATTAAGCAGTTGGATAGAATATTAGAATTAATGCTTGTCATTTCTTGATCAATTCAGATCTGACCTTGATAGGAAACAATTACTCAGTTTTTAACCTGACAACATTGCTTTAGTAGTGTCTTCAGGATTTTCAGTGTCAAAGAGAGGGATTATCTTACCGTATCTTTCTATCTCTTCTGTTAATAGCTGACTATTGAAACATCCCAACTCAGTCTTTTATATTATTATGTGGAGGTTACCATTTCTCATTAATAATTATATTTCATTTCTACAAAATTGGGAGTGATGGCAGGAATGTGGCTTCAATTATTTTTACACTTTGCCAACTGGAAACAAGGATTTTACCCAGACCACTGCAAAGCAGGAGTTACTAGAGTATATAAAATGATTTGATGAAGTCAGAGTCTTTCTTAATAATACCACTCAAGACATGTTTTAGCTGATTGTAATTGGCAGAAGGTGCTGAGATATGTTGTATTAGCAAGTCAGAACTAGTTCTTATTTGTCTAATAAGGATCTCCGTATAATATAGGCAACTTTTTAAGGAAACTGCCTGCCTGAAGTTTGTTTGCCATGTTAAATGTTGAGGTTATAACCAGATATTAGATTATTCTCATGACAAAAATATTAATTGAAGAAACTGGTAAAAAAAGTGTCCCCAGATTTATCTGCTGGCTAATGCCGTTCTTCTTGAACTATGTTTAATACAACTCAAGCAAAACTAGAATAATGAATATCTCCAGTGATACATGTCAGATACCGACATATGAACTACCTGATCCTGAGCTTTGCTACACTCCCAAGATGTGTGTATTACTTCAGCTTTCTGATCTCTGGCTGGCATGATAGTATTTCCAATTTTCTAATGATTTTTCTCTCTCTAATTCTACTCTGAAGGGTAGACAATGAGATGGGAAATAAATATCTTCATGTAAATGTTCCCAACATCAGCTAAGAGAATACTGCAGTTCATACGTGTGTAAAGAAAAACACACAAAATGCAGTTTATGTTTTGATATGCAGCAAGAAGTGAAAGGTATGAATAAACTAGGAGCTGATTTAAAAGACCAGTTATTTTAAGCTGTTTGCTATAGATGCACCTCAGGCAGAACTTGACACCAAGACAAAATCGATGGAACTGAATTGGTATCCAAACAAATGCTGGGCAGATCAATCAGGAATGCTTAAAAGCTAAACAATGACCTGGTGGGAAGAAGGAATTGATTGCCTCAGCAGGTTGCTATTTTCTTCCAAATGGGACAAAGCTAGAATGTAGAAAAGAACTTGATCTTTTAATACTTGGACATTCCACTGCTGAACAGGGTAATGCCTGGCAAGCAACTGGCTGCCTGCCAGACTCAGCCTAGAAAATTAAACCCTGTTAAGACTTGAGTGGCTAAGAAGGTAATAGGATGAATGAAGAATATTTCATTAAAGCTGAACAGGTGTAACTCAGACAGATGTGGACTTAAAGAGTAAGTGCTTATCACAGGGACTTGGGGTAGTTGTTCTGTAAAAGTTATTCTAGAATAGCTACTTCCTGTGTTAGATTTACATATTTTAAATTTGTATTTTAATCTAAATAAACCCATCAGCTGTAGGTGAACTCTAACTCAGTCCCAGAAACGTGGCCTGGGGACTGTTTTTGCTGAGTAAGACAAATGTGGGGATTTGCAAGCATTGTGTGTAGGTATGCTTATTCTGCCCTCCTCAATCCTAAACAGATTGGCTAGAATAGATTCAGAACACGTGTCTCAATTTCATTTTTGTATGCATTTGCCAGAAGTACTGACAGAATAATTTTAAAGTCTTCATGCCTCTGCCCAGGAGTTCATGGAATATCTGGCCAGTCAAACTGTCAATAGGTGTCTTGTTTAGTGCCACATACTCTGAAGTATGACTGGAACTCAAGGCCAGATATAAACTATTAAATCTAGTAAAAGGAGCCAGAAGACATGGAAGATTAATCTTTTCTTCCTACTTGATTACCATGCATTTGGAGGTGGTTGGTAATTTTAGTCCCAGATTTAATAGTTAAACTTTCTCGATGTTATTTGAAAGTCAGCATTTTAATTGTAGACTAAAAAGAGAGAACTGAAAGAGACAATAGAGATGGTAAGTTTTCTTACCAGGTTTTGGAGGAGAGAGGATAGAAAGGGGCTTAGGATATTAAATGTATGAGTTTTAAAAAATATGCTAAGCTGCTTTTTTTTTTTTTGCTATCTGACATCTGTTTGTGAGGAAGTTGATAAATTCAATTTAAGCTCTAGTTTTCTTTTCCATGCTGGATGCACAAAGAGCTAATTCTTGAGATAAACCTACATAGCATAATGATTTGTCTTAGAATTTCAGTTGTCATTATAAAAATTAAATAAGATACTTTAGACAAGTTCTGTCTGTGCAGGTTATCTGATATATCTTGGAGTAGCATCATTTAAATTAACAGAATAGCTGGCAACTTTTGTCCTTCATTCACAGACATTGGTGTTCATGTCATTATCCTAAGAGGATCTAATTACCTCAGCCTTGCCTGTGAGGGCAGAATGATGTTGATTCATATCTCCTCATTTTAGGGGAATTAATTTTGCACCTTTCCCACTTCTTTTTCTCTGAGTGGCAGTTTTCCTCCAGGAGGGAGAATTAAGTGACTTCCCACTGGGGTGGCACTAATGTCATTTTGTGGAAATGCCAGCAGGAGGAGCTTGTGTATTAAAATGTACTTTCAATAAAGCAATCACCAAATTACAGTAATTGCACATAACACTGTTCTTTCTTCTGCAATGTAAACTACCACATAGTCCTGAAGTAGTTGTCTGTTGGTCTAATAAAGCTAAAGTACTATCAGCAGAGGCCATCATGCTGGTAAATTATCCTATTTTAGATTGAGAAAAACCCAGTGGGGTGAACATTTATTCCATTGTCTAGTTGATATTTATATGCTTTTGTATTTACATGTTCTGAAAAATACATATTTGAAGACAAAATCTGAACCCTCTGAAGGCAGTGTTCCATGCTGTATTTTACAAGCATTAGAGTATCAAATGCTTAGCTGCAATTTTATAAATAGTGTAAAAATAATGAGTAATAATATTCATGTTGCTAAAAGAAATGCATGCTAATGAGCACAGCTGAAATTGGATTCACATGATCAGAATTCTCTACAGCAACTTAGATAGCATTGCTGAGTTTCAAAATTAGAAATCACAGGACCAGAGTTGGAAGTCCAATTACCCTTGGCTACCAAGAAATAATTATGTATGCTAAATTAATTTTTAGAGGTTTTATTCTAGTGGCAAGAAAAATAAGGAATTAAAGATCTGACTTGTTAATCTTGTTATTAAAGAAGAGGAGGACTTCCTAGTTACCTAGGAAAACTAAATGCTATAGTAGGACTGTGGTGAATCCTTCATTATTTTAACTAAGGTCATGTTAGACTGTCCTGTGCAGAAATGTACAGTACATTGTCATTAAACTCCTTAATTTTATTTTGTTGATATTTAGCATCTGAACCGAACACATTTTTTTCTATACTACATAAAAAAAATATATGTTTTAGGAAGTAATGGCCAAGGTGTGCATTTTAGGTACAAAGCTGATGGCTACCGGTGATGCAGCTGCTGTAACAATTGCTCTGCTTTCTGCAAGTGCATTTTCCACTCAGTCCCAGAACTTGTTAAAGGCCTTTGCTTTGCTAAGATCTCTCCCATGTGGTTGCTCAAAATGCTGGAGTCTAACCTGAGTGTGCCTATGGCTTTTGCAGGGCTGGCTGACCTGTGAGGAAGGTCACTCTGCATGAAAACAGGAACAAGATAAAGTTAGTCATTGTCTTAAAATATATCTGAGAAGTATAGTGAGCAATTCCTCCCTTATGGACTTGTTAACACAATCTGAAGATAGGTAATGTAAGTTGGGTTTTTAAAAACTGTTAAAAATAAGTTTGGCTTTCTATGCTGTGTCATTATATTGCTTAGCTGAGTTGCAAAATGCAGAATTTAGTTTTATTTATTGATCTGTATGTAAGCAGTATAATTAAAAACCATATGGAGTCCTCTAAAAGAATGGCACGAGTACAATGCTATCCCTTTATACTGTAGTGTTCCGAGGAGTCTATAGCCTCTGAATACCAACTAGGTAAGCTGGAATTTTTTGTTACTGCTTGTTTTTGAACTTAATGTATTTCTTCTTGGAGTCTTTTCCAAAAGGCTCATTCATGTAAGACTAGAGTCTGTTGTGGGTCAGAAGAGATTGAAGAATTCCCAACAGGGATGTATTACCGGTGTACTTCATCATGTAATGATACATCCATCCATAATTAGAGGATTGTTAAGTAGAGTAGAGCATCATCCAAGCTCTTGTCTATATTGCCTGTATTTTTTATCACTTCAAAATGCTTTGCCCACCATTTCTGAACTGCAAGTCATAGAGATATGCTTCTATCCTGTAATCTGCAATCTTCCAGAAAGTATCAAAAGTTCTACTACTTCTCATTTTTGAAAGAGCCCATTTTGTAATTCACACTTGAGACACCAGTAGAAAGAATGCAGTTCTGTGTTGCTGAAGACGTGTGCTGTACTTTGCAGTCATGTGCCAGGCTCTCATAACATCTGCTTTTTTCATGTTTGGAATAATTAGAGAATAATTTATGTATAACATAAACTAGCTACTTCTGTCTTGTATTTCTTGTCTTCCTAGTGATATTCCACCTTCTGGAGAAGCAGTGAGCAAAAGCAACCGCTCAAGAGTGGCTACACGCTTCCCCAGACTATCTCGCGGCCATCAAAGGGAGCCACGAAACCTGGAACCTCAGAGTGGTGATCTTTGACCCTCTTTCAGAGTTGTGAATACTGGCACCACATACTTTAAGTTGTTCTGTGATTCCTTCCTAGCCTATATTTATAATTTAAGCTCCTGAAGAGACTACAGCTGCATCAACTTAAATCCTGAAAGGAGACATTTATTACTAAGGGTCGTATCCTGATTAACTACTTTGGAAGGCAGTAATCACTTTCTCAAAAGAATACGAGGGCTCTTCACCAGAGCTCAGCAAACTGAGAGGCATTTTCTTTGTTTTGTAAAGCTGCATTGCACATAGTCTCCTTTGTTATTCTGAAGTTTTTCTGTTACTATGAATTCTGTGTTTGTACTCTGTTTCTTTCTACATGTACATTTTTGTGTTTCAGAGAGGTGTGGGTATCATGTCAAGACAATTTTTTTTGTTTCCTTGGAAGAATAGTTAAGCTTATCACTACTTAATATGTCAGAAGGATGTGCTTAAAAGAACCTCACTAATTTATTACCTTTTGTAAATAGAAGGACTGGGGTCTTTTTAATTGTAAATCTCTGACACTCATAAAGGTTTTTAAAAATCTCAACAAAGTAGATGACAAGGGAAAAACATTACAGGTAGGAAAAAATCTTTTGTACATTTCTAGTTAGGTATTCTTAACAGCTTTCATCTGTGGGAAGTGATTATTAAAAATCAGAGAATGTAATAACTTTTTAGTGACATTTCAGTCTTGTGCTAAGGCTGCGTGCAATAGTATTGATTTCTACAAACCACCAGAAGCATACACAAAATTAGCACGGTGCAAAGTAGTGTTTTCAAGTCTTGGGTCACGTTTTGTTATTAATTTGTTGCTGATATTGCAGAACAGTCCATCATTAAAAGGGCAGTGTGGAATTCCTCCTCTGATTTTGTAAAACTCTTCACACGGTGATTCTTAAAAATTGCCTGTAATGAAAGTGCCTGTTACCCATCACCTCTTATTGAAAAGTAGTTTGCAATTGTACTACTACTGTAAGAGCAACTAAAAGAAATGACAAGAATTATTACAAGTGGTGGAAGTCCTGACATGGATTAACTGGAATCCAGTTCAATACCCATTAGCTGCACTGCCGTAGGCAGTTAATTATATGTTAGCTATCTTCTTCTCTTCATTAAGTTTAAGCAGCATACATTCACATTTTCTATCAATTGTATTCTGGTTTTCCTTTGTGTAAGAACATCTTTCTTCTCAGAAGTTTTTTTTTTTTTGGATAATGTTACTTAAATGGATGTATCTTGTAATTTTATTATCCATTCATTATATTAAATTCTCATGTCAGTTGAAATCTAATATTACCCTGCAGAACGAAACAAGCCGATGGTTAAGAACAGATTATTTTACATTGGTGCTTTACTGAAGTTCTAGGAAACTGGAACTTCTGTTCTGCAAATCTGTGACCATCATGTGTTGTTTAGTCAGGTAAGTGGTCCATTCATTTCCAGTGACTTTTCTGGAGTGAGCAGGGGTTACCCACAGAGACTGGCATCAGTGGGCTTGTTTCTGTATAAGCCTCAAATGCCAGATTCGTACCATTGAAATATGTAGCTTAAAGATTGCACTGACTAGCAAAATGGAATTCAGTCTTGCTGTTGGTGTGAACTACAGTTTGTTTAAGAAAAAGGGAAGTGGGGGCTTGTCAGTTAATGCTTCTGTGGGCTCCTCAGTCTGATATACTGCTGATAGCTTAGTTTGTTGAAAAAAGTAGCTATAATGGTGGTCCCACTTTGAAACAATTCTAAATTAATTTTTCAGAAAATGGAGGCTTAGTTGATAGAAATTTAACTTGCATCTATTAACGCTGAATTCCAGGTAAATTGGACAGAAAACACCCTGTGGCAACCTTTGTGATGTATCTGTGAAGCTGTATTCATTTTCTGGAAATAATTCACAAATTAAAATACTCCTTAATCAGAAAGTTGAGAATGGTAAGAAATCTCATTTAGCACAGACTAAATTGTAACTTATTTATTGTAGTTGCTTAGGAGATTTTGGGGGTTTTTTTGTATCTACATTTGGCTCTTGAAACTATTTCGTTCCTGACTATCTTGGCAATTTTTAATGTATGTAAATCACATAAAAACACTAAACTTGTTTACTTCCAACAAATTGTTGTTAGCTTTAGCTGAATTCTATATCAGCTCTTAAGATTACAAACAATGCAAGCAATGTTCACTTTGTGATACAAGGTACCATAATGAGTGCATTCCTAATCCATTTAAAAGCTTATCTGTGGTTTCTCTAAAATCTCAGAAAATAAGTAAAGCCTTTCTTCTCATGATAACTTTACCACTTCAGACACCTGATTATTTTGAAGATCAGGAAGATACTTGCATGATTCCAAGTAAACACCTAGTGATATGAATGGCCAAATTTTTATGCACCTCAAGACATTCTAAAAGGCCCTGTCTTTGAGAGAACTGTGTGCATCTGTCAGAAACCCCACTTCTGCTTATTTACCAGAATCAGCATAGGCTCTTGAAGAAGGTTGACCAAGTGGTATGAAGAATGCCAAATAGTTATAATGTTCTTATGAAATACTTGTAAGTGTAGCAATGATTCTATCAATTGAATGATCAGTTTCTTCTGTCACCTAATTTCCATGCATGTAGGTACAATATTTGTGCAAATCTGATTTCCTTTGCTACTGACTGGCAGCTCTTAAACCCTTATATGGGGTCAGTGGCCAGTGCACAGTGAGTTGGTGGTTCCTTTGGACACCACTGTCACACAAAATGGAGGACTTGAGACACACTGGTCCCTAGGGTTGTTCCTGCAAACCTCAGGCTACAGTCTGGTGTGAGTCAGTGTAGAGGATTCTGTAATATCATTAATTTCCATTTCTGTTTTATCTTTAGACATCCTAGGTTTCTTAGGGCTGCTCATCTGGAACCTTTAGTGACTATTCAAAATTAATCGTAAAAGTAAGTGGTACTGCTTTTATTTTAGTACCATTCTCCAATCAAATGCAAGACAATTTCCTACAAAACACAGGACAGGCAAGATTCTTCCATCTTTTCGCAGATGTGATTGTCCATCAGTATTCATTACATATTGACTATGGTTTTCAGAATCCCATTTCTTTAGAGAGTCTGTCATTAATTACAGAGAATGCATTGAAATGACTTGACTTCTGCATTAAATCAAGTTTCTCAATAATAATGATAAATTCCCAAGGTTTATATGAGGCAGGATATTGACTTAGTTATAAAGGCTTAAATTGATATGTCCATTAAATCACATGCTCTTAGGAAGATTAACGATTTCAAAGCCAGTCTTTTTATGGAAGATATTGTTGATGTGATAGTTGTAATCAAATGATGCTATCTTACAGAATCTACTATAAGTTGTACACTATCATGATTGGATTAATACAGGTGTTTAGAGAAAGAGCATGATGGTATTAAAGATCACTGGCTCAAAATTGTGAGCTATTGCTGAGGTGCATTTTTTTCTTGCGAAGTAATGTTTTCTTGTTTGGAACAATATCTGCATGGTAGCTGTCAAAATAATTAGTAAGAACCTGCTAAAAAATGGGGTTGACTGGCTCAGAGCAGCAAGCTAATAATGAATGAGAGTCAATGAGCCCCAAGTGAACTAATAGTCCTGTTTTTTCAGGGCATATTAATGATGTAAGACTATGGTATTTTATTAACAGAATCAATGATTAGTATTTTCCAATTTGGATGTTGTTCCTTTTGCTTCAAAGCACACAGGGAATCTTAGTTCTGCAGTAAGGTTTGTGCCATTTCCAAGGTTCAGTCACCCCCATCCCCCACCTCAAAACTTGTTTTGTGCAGTATCTTGGAATTCTTAGCACAGATAATAAATTCCTGTGGATAGAAATATAGTAGCCTGCTTGGAATTACTTTGAAACACCTGTGGAACTAAAAGAAAAACACTTTTCACCAAATTCTGCAAATCTTGGTAATAGCACTGTGCTTGTCTAATTGGATCTGTAATATATATGAAAGTAAATATTTTTAACATCAGAACACAATTTTCTCCTTGGAAACAACAATAATACTTCTTTATCTGTATTGGAGCTTGAGCACTTCTGGAAAAGTGGTTCAGCAACTCAAGAAAGTAAAGAAATATTCCCCTTCAATTTCTGTGGGTTAGGATATTTCAGTCAGCCCCCTGCATTACACAGAACACTAATTTGATTATTATTTAATCATTAGAGTAGTTTCATAGCATTATGTATTGAAAGAATCCATTTAATATATGAAATTATATATATGAAATGTAGACTATGTTTAAAAATATCAGTTAACCTACTTTGTATTTCACATATTGGATGGAAGACAGAACACTTGTTCTGCACAGTGGTCTGACACTGTACATTTCAATTATTTCTTACTCTGCACTAACTGTGCTTTTATGGCCCAGTTGTAGAAAACTTAGATTATTTATAAAGTGTCACTCAAAAAATAATCAGAGCATACTTCTAATTGATAATAACTGCTTAGTTTTGGGCTAATAACAGCATGAATTTATACTAGAAAACAACACTGAAATGTTTAGATAGGGATTAATTTTCCAGATCTATAAATTGCTGCAAGCATCTTTACTTTAAAAAAAAAAAAAAAAAAAAAGTTTGTTACTGCATTGAAACACATTTATTGCACTGCCATGTGGGAGATCCGTTTCTTTAATGAGATTTCAGAAATTATGTCCATACCATGACAGAAGTTAAACTGTGGTAGCTGTTTGGTGGGGTTTGGTGTTTGGTTGGGTTGTTTTTTTGAGCGGAGTACTCAAGATGCTATAAATGATAGCAATGTAAATGTGGTGGAAAATCTAATTCTGGGAGGCTGTGCTTGCTTCCTTTTTTTTTTCTAAACACTGAGCTAAATAAGTGAGTATCCTGTATGTGGGACCAAACCTGTTGACAACTGAAGAAGCTGGATTTCTCTTTTGCTTGGGGGAGGGAGGTGTTTGTTGTTCCTGTTAAACTGTATTAAAGTATTAAATCTGAAGCATATTAGATATGTACAGTATTCATGTAAGTATTAATCAGCCATTTGTAATATTATTTTAACTTGTTATGCTAATGTTTACATTATAGAATTTTAAATCAAATGTGTATATGTATATATATATAAAATTTTCTAAATACTTTCTTGGTTTTTTTGTTTTGGCTTGGTTTTTTTTATATCCTGTGGTAATTTTGTTGTAATCTGGTTGAAATATGCTACTTTACCAAGTAGAAAATAAAAAAGTAACATCTCTTCCTGTATGAGATAGAGGATGATTCCACCCTGTTTGTTTTCAGCTGTTTCATGATTTTTTTCTGTAATTTATGGTATTTTTTTCCAATGAGTTTCTAGAATGATGTATGTAGAGATCAGACTTTAATTTGTTAAAGTCTTAATATTTCATTGTGTGAGATGTAATACTACTGCTAAGGGAAGTTAGGAGGGTAACTTGACTTGCTTTCTATTCATTGCTAGAGCAGAGCAGGAAATACCTCTACCCCCATGTTTCTGCCCATATACAATGAGCTAAATCCCATGCTGCAAACCAGAATCTTACAGAAAAATAGGCTAAAAAAATCCTTTGAATGGTAAGTGAGGTTTTTTTGTAAGAGTTGATTTAACATGCTTCTGTTATTTGTGGTGTTTGTCTTTCTTACACTTAAGAGTCCATATATGTATGCTTGATTTCCTTTCATTGAATTATAACACATTTGGATATTCAGACTGACACTTTCCTTTCCAAGTTCATAACTGGATTCTTCCATATCCTGTGAAAACAAGCTGCTAGATTTGGATGCTTAACTGAAAAGGAAAGTTTTAAATTGGAAGCATTATATGCATTTAATCAATCTTTATTTTTTAAAGGGTCTTGTATCTCTACTCATGTGCAGCTTACAATTGTTTCATTCCTTGAGGCCATTCAAAAACTTTTGAGCCAGCTGCCATGCCCTGTCCTGCAGTGTGCGCACCGGGCCTGTCACAGAACAGGGTGAGCCTCTGCGCTTTCTGCAGGTTGTTCTGAATGCCAGGCATGCAGCTGTTTGTGCTTATTCATTCTCTCTGAAGCTTTATAGACTCTTATTTTTGTGCACTTGGACTTCTGCTCTTTACACCTTCTTGTATTTTGCTTCCAATATTTTTGGAGTCTCAGTTGCATCACAAAGGCCACCCTTCCCCCCATTTTCTAAAATTTGTGTCTCTGGTAGTTCATCCTTCTGTAGTGCTTCAGCTCTGACTTTAATTTCTCCATTTTCCTATTAAGAATATTTACTTTTATTCCTGGTGCTACATGTTGTTCAGAAACAGCCAAAGTACATCAAGGCTTTGTTTTACTCAGTGTCTGAGTTCTAAGTCATCAATTATGTATGACGTAAGCCTCTTTATAAAGAATCCCAACTCTTATCTGACAGAGCTGTCAAATACAAGGCCTTTCCCTGGGCATTACTGTTACTATAAAATAGATTTTGTGTTCATAGGATCATAGAATCACAGAATGAGGTTGGAAGGGACCTCTGGAGATCAAGTCCAACCGCTCTGCTAAAGCAGGATCACCTAGAGCAGATGAAAGGATGCAGGTGGGCTTTGAAAGTATCCAGAGAAGGAGAATCAACCTCTCTGGCCAGCTTGTTCCAGTGCTCTCCCACCCTTACAGTAAAGAAGGTTTTCTTCATGCTGAGGTACAACTTCCTGTGTTCCATATATATATATATTCATATATATATAAAAATATGTATATATCTTCACTGTCTGAAAAATATTTCCAGGTTAAGCTAGTATAGCAAGCAGAGAGTTAATCAGGTTATAACTAATTTTAAAACACTGATTTTTTTTTTCCCCCTTACTTGGTTCCCTGATTTTTTTGAAGTGCTAATTCATCCATGAATTAAATAATTTGCACGTGTGTCAAGCTTAGTGACAGATTCTACATCTCAGTTTCTACTAGGAAACTAAATTATTATTATTAATGTTCCAAATTTTATATGATATAAGAAAATCAATTTTCAGCAGTGGAGATCCCAGGTGCCTTCCAAAGTGGGAGTGTAGGCTTATAGAGAAGTAGGAAATGAGATTGTTACAGTTAAGTAACTTTCATAGAATCACAGAATTATAGGATCGTTAAGGTTGGAAAAGACCTTTAAGATTATCAAGTCCAACCATAACCCAGCTACCATGACCATTAAACCATATCCTGAAGCCACACATCTACACTCTTCTTGAACACCTCCAGTGATGGTGACTCCACTACCTCCCTGGGCAGCCTTTTCCAGTGCCTCACCACTCTCAGTAAAGTTTTTCCTAATGTCCAATCTGAACCTTCCCTGGCACAACTTAAAACGATTTCCTCTTGTCCTATTGCTGGTTACTTGGGGGAAGAGACCAACACCAGCTTCATTGCAACCTCCTTTCAGGTAGCTGTAGAGAGCAACGAGATCTCTCCTTAGCCTTCTTTTCTCTGGTCTAAACAACCTCAGTGCCCTCAGCAACTCCTCTTATGACATGCCCTCCAAACCCCTCACCAGCCTCATTGCTCTTCTCCAGACATGCTCCAGGACCATCCTCTTTAATTGCTTTTGCACTTCTGTACTCAGCCTCATCACTTCCAACCTGTAAGACCAGTGATGGATAATAATCAGAGGGCTGTACGAGACTGGAGAGTTTTCTGGGAACATCTCTCACAGATTTCCCTGGGGGATGGGTCTTGTCACCTTATGGGGCCCTCTGTTCCCCTCAGAAGGGACTCACCTGCGACAATTGCTCTCCATTTTTTCTTAACACCAGTAATCCTAGTGTGGGGCTGGCTGAGTCACCCCAGGCAACCCCCTGCATGGAGCTTTGTCTACTTCCTCTGTACCCTGGTCTTTCAGTTGTGGAGTCCCATACCTGCTGTGTAAAGTGCAGCTGGAAAGGTGATGGAGGCTGGGAGGGGATTCACCTGCCTCCCCAAGCAGGGACCTGTTTCCACTCCTCCCTGTGTTTTAGGTCTCCTATTGCCTGGTGGCCAGAGGAGAAGTGGAACTTCTGCCTCTTGACAAACCTCTGTCCACTGCCTTTGCCAGAGATTGTGATGTCTCTTTCTCTTTCACACTTCTTTCTCTTTCACACTTCCTGATGCTCCTCAACTTTTCCAATTTCTCTTCCAGCTCTGCCACCTGGCTGAGCAGATCACTGGCCTGCTCATACTGCACACAGGTGTCCTTTCTGCTGTCCTCTTGTACCAGTGCCAATGCTCATATGCTCCCTGCAACCAGACACTTAGACAGTTTGTGGGGGAACTCCAGCTACAAGTCAAAGCAGGTAATGCTTCAGACATTTGTCATCAGAAATATGTATCTTGTCTCCATATGTACATAAGCAAGTCTATTTCTTAACTGTACGACTAAATAAACAATTAGTATGTCCTTTATACTGTGCTTTTCAGACCTGAGCTTTAGGTGCACATTAGTATTTTGTAGCATACAATTTAGCCATTCACTCAAATTTATCTTGAAGGAGCTCAAAATCTCAGTAGGCTTTTGTTTAATATAGTGATGGAACACACAGTTCTTTGTGCATCCAGAGTAATAGATATAACTTACAAGCAGATAATAAGAGGAGAGGCATTTTGTGGTGATACTTTAATTTCAAACAATATTTGAGATATAACTGGCATTTTTGGAAACCATCTGGTTGATATTTTTTTAAGGGGGGGGGGAAGTGTGAATTGGCAAACAAGCTACATCACTACCTCTGAGTAATTCTGCTTTATCACAAAATAGTAATTGGGTACTAGAAACAAAGGGAGAGAAGAAAGCACACATTCTGATGTATCAATTAGCAACGGAAAAAGGCGTGAGGAGTTCAGCGTAGTAATACATCAAAAAAATAATGAAGAATTGTACCACATCAAACTTTTACCATATGGTCCATGATGAGATACAACAAAATAGATAATATAACTGTTACAGATTCTGTCAAGCCATAGGACCCTTTGGATATGTCAATAATTAACAAATAACATCTGTTGTCAACTGCTGTACTTAATCAGCATGGGCAAGATTCTCCTCCCTACATGACAGAGGTAGACTATGATATTCTGCTTTCCCTTAGTGACTGAGAAATTCTTCATGCAGAATTCCTGCTGAGAGGTAATTAATGGCAAATCTGGACATGCAGAAACAGCAGGACACAGCTAGACTGGCAGTGCAGTGCTGACTGAGAGTTTTGATTTACCTTTGACTAATTTGAGTCATATGCTTTTCCTGACTGCCTTAATGCCCTACTGTGTATAGAGATTCCACTTTCAGAGTGGTTGAGGAACTGTTTCAGATAGGCAGACAGCCTCATAGCCCATAGCACCATTTAAGGATGTAGAACAGAGATGTTCTTGTTTTGCAGACAACAGGAACAAAAGTGTGTTGTTAGAACTTGTTAACTGGCTCCTTGGATACAGAGAAACTATCAAAAACAATGCACCTTGAGAACCAGCACCAATATAAGATAAACTGAAAAAGGAAATTTAGTATCCTGAAGAAATTAAAAGAATCAAGTCTCAATTTTCCCCTCAGTTGCAATAGTAGTGGATGTCTGCAGGAGCTAATCTATTTGTCCTCCCCACTTCAAAGTCCGTTCCATCCTGAGAATGTTACAGGATTCCTCCAGACCAGCGGGTGCATTGAAGTAGCTCTGTGCCCTTTATGTGCAGCTGGTAGGGAGAAATGGGGATTTGAAAGTCAGACATCTGACCTTTCGTTCCTATCCACATGTTCAAGAAAGGGTTTTAATAGAAATCTTAGACATCTTGTGCCAGAACTACTTGAAGTAATGAGATTTTTCTTTAATCTTCATTAGGATTCATTACACAGATAATGTATGATTCATTACATAGATAATGCATAATCTAATTAGGTAAGATAATGCTCGAAAGTCTTTAATAGGAGGTGCTTAAATTGGTAAACAATTTTCATAAATTTAAGTAAGATTGTTTAATCACAATTGGTTGCTACTTCAAGTGTCACTGTGCTGATGAAGTATGACTTTTAAGCAGCCCCTCTGCTCCTACTAGCCTGGTCTGCATGGAATAATTCAGTCTCCCAAGATGATAACTTTTTTCTCTCCAACTAATTGTAAAAACAAAACACCAAGTTTAAACAGTAACTGACACAATAATATCAAGTCTGTTGATCTTTGAGGTCTTTTCCAACCTTCTATGATTCTATGATCAAGGAGCTCAATCCCATTTTGAGAACAGTGTTCTTCACTTCATCCTTGACTACTTTGCTTTGCCAACACAAGGAATTACTTTGCTTCGCTCCCATTCAATTTGGTCTGGAAGCATGTAGACAAACACCTCCCATTGGTTTTGACCCATGACCAAGAGTGAAGTCTGAAAATCCTCTCTCCAAATTTGTTGTTGCATGTAGACTGTTCCGATGTTGTTTAAAGAACAGGATCCTTTCCTGAGTTTCATGTCAATATACTGTAAATGTCATTCTCTCTTGTTGCTTGTGAGCTCTTGGAGTTACATCTAGACTTCTGTTACCTTGACTGTAAGAAGGAAGCTGAAGAGCTGAACTTGTTACTGAAGCCCACAGAGATGCATTTTTGGTTGCTCAAAAAAGAGACACAAAAAATAGGGAAAACATTGTCTGACCTGACAATGTAATTCTATTTAAGAAACAGAAATGTGCTGGATAATATATGCAGACACCTCTGTCATGAAGCCTCATGTGGTTTCACACCCAATTATGTGTGACCACCTTTGGTTACCATAGCAATTCTCTCTTAATTAGAAACTCACCCTCTGCTCATGGCCTGTTTGTGCTAAAGCATGAAATTCTGCTACATGCTTAAGCACTTTGTTTGTTTGTTTATATATTGACTGCAATTTACCGTGCCAAATGAATTCTTTATGCAGTAGCACTCTGTTTCTTTGATTCAAATATTGATTTGACTTGTAAAATTCTTCAGTATGTCCTTGACCCACTTCTAGTTTGTGTATAATGGCCAGGCAACACCAGGGAGGAAGACAGTGGTGTTAGAGGTGCTAATATATGTAATAATATGATCAGATGGGTGGAGGCAGCTCTTTTACTGCTACACTGAGTTGTTGACTGAAGAAGGAGTCATTGTGAAACATTCAACCTGCATTCAGGCTCAATTTCAGAACAATTTCGAAAGAAAGGAGTCTGCACCCATGTTGGCTGTACTGGCTGTATTTGTGCCCAGCATAGAGAGGACAAAAAACACCGCAGGGTGTTTTGACTACAGGTGTAAGGGGTTAGGAGATGTCAACCAGGTGATAGTTGAGCTCTCTCAAATTTGTAAAAGATTTTTTTTTTATTAATGCTTCTGCCATCTTAGGCTTAAATCTGATACATAATCTCAAATACTGGATTTAGAAGTAAAATGCAATTGCCCATTTTTTTGAATGTGCATGGTATAGGCAGAAATGTTGCTTGTTATTAGTCTGACTGAAATCATTCCTTAAGAAATAAATAGTTCATAGGAAACATGAGTAAACTGGGCAATAGGCATTTATCTTTAATTTCAATTTTACTCTTAATAATTGTTCTTGAGTCAAGCTGTATGGCATTATTACCATAAGAAACCTAGCCTATTTTAAAATCTAATGTCACAGTGCAATTCATGAGGGTAGAATGAGATTATCCATCAGTCAAAAGCTTAACTAAGTACTCAGGAGAGCAGTCAGCATATATACACCTGTGTTTGCCAACACTCCCAGTATAAACAAATGACTTGTTATATGGTATATCTGTTGTGACTGGATTCTGTTTTTCTGTGAGTCAGCTCTTCATTTACTGAAATAGAGTAAAATGAGTAAGAGAGTCAAATTATAGGGAAGAAAGTCTGCAAGCTGTGTAATGTCCAACACATTTACAGAGAAGAATGATTATCCCACTTTGTGCTCTTTATGTGCTCTCAATTTCACTTCAGATCCCTCCTGCCACTGGATTTCTCCTACAGGATGGAGTTTCATAAAAAGCTCATGAATAACCAAGTCTCCAGTACCACACAGATCCTGACAGTCTTTCTCCTTTCTGATTACTCTTCTCTATTGCATTTGTGTTCCTCTGTAACTGCCAAATTGCATTACATATGACACTGTAAAGGCTTATAGCATGCCTATATAACGAAGGGAATAAAAGCAGTTTTCTATTACTACCACATTAAATTGGGATTGGATTTTGTGTTATGAATTATCATCTTATTGCACATATTGTTAACCAGGAATGTAATGTTCCATTTAGATGTGACTGAGCTGGATGTGAGTGAATTTTAAGCATCTGAATAAGGGAAGAGAAGGGTGAAAGAGAAGGAAGGAACATGTGTAACATTTTTAGTTTTTCAGATTGTCTTCAGTGTATCCTAAATTCTCATACAGAAGCCTTTCATTCAGAGAGGTAAAAAACTATGCAGTACATTTGACTATAGCTGTCATCAGGGATAGTCTGAAAAATCCTTAATTGTGACATTGAGGAAAAGAAATAACAACAGTGTCCCACAGAAAACTGTCAAACATGAGACTCCTCTGGCTGTGCAGGGGGCAACCACATACGGATCCGTTCTAAAGTGGTTTAAAGCCCTACCACAGAAATCTATTCTGAAGGCTGAGGCTTTTCCTCGAGACTCCTTCATTTTAAATTATTTAGAGTATAAGGATCATCAATAAAATATCAAGTAATTTATCTGCTCAAGATGAGAACTAATGCATAAAAGGTAATGCTGAGGTTGTAGATACATAGCATTTAGTTGTAGATAAGCTAATGTGGGAAGTATTTTTTGGAAATAACTTTAATTTCCCTTTGCTTTGATGTGTACAGTCTTTGTCTATTTGTGCTTCAGCTGTTCATTGTTACGTAACTGTTCCCAGTGGTCTATGAAAATCAGGTTCAGTCTGAGGTTAAACTGTACCTTGTCAAAGCAGAGCTGTGACCCAGTATGAGCGACTTGTATGACTCCATTTGTTTTCCAGCTTTGTAAATCTTTTGACTCCCGTATGTGCATGCGTGGGAAGAGAAGAGCAGATGTGAGGGAAAGGTCAGGGATGCTGTGAAGTCTGCGAGGCTTTCCTTTTACTTTTATGAGCCTTAGATGCCTCCTTACTGCAGGTAGGTAAAAACATTCCTCAGTGACAATAATGTTGGCTATTTAGAACAATTAGGAAGAAAAGGAAACATACACATACCAAATGACAGCCAAATCCAGTATTGACTCACTGTCAGTAAAATACTCAACTGACAAGAAGACCTACAGACATATCTTCTATATCCATATCAAAGAACTGAATATCTGAAACAACACTGAAACTGGAGAACTGAGACAGTTTGTGTGACTGCATGTGTGTGCACATCTGTATGTGTATAGCTATATATACTCAGATACACGAAAGAGCCATCCTTACCACTAATGCAAAACCCTACAGGTAAGAATACAGATTTTATAAATTACGTAGCACAATTGAAAGAAAATAAATGTTGATTCCTTTTATATTTGGGGCATTAGGGAATGAATTGTCCTGGATTACTAGGAGAGTCACTACATCAAGTGTCACTACATGATCTGTGAGAGATCTGAGTTTAATGCCTAAAGCAGTATGGCTCAGGGACATTCTGTCACAGCTCTTTTGCTTCTAGCGCTAAGGATAACTAGAACATTTTCCCTCTGAATCATATCTGCCATCAGTTCCCTCATGGAGAAATGGAAGGCATGAATTCTAAAGCAGTGTGGCCAGCAGGTTAAGGGAGGTTTATCTCTCCCTCTACTCCACTCTCATGGGACCCCCACCTACAGTACTGCATTCATTACTGGGGCCTCCAGCATAAGGAAGTCATGGACCTGCTTGAGCAGATCCCAGAGAAGGGCCCCAGAGAGCTGAGATTGTTCAGCTTGGAGAAGAGAAAGTTCTGGGGAGACCTTATAGTGGTCTTCCAGTACCTAAAGGGGGCTTACAGAAAAGATGTAGGGGGACTCTGTCAGGGAATGTGGTAGGATGAGGGGTAATGATTTCGTACTAAAAGAGGTTAGATATAGGTTAGGTATTGGAAAGAAATTCTTTACTGTGAGGGTGGAGAAACACTGGAACAGGTTGCTCAGAGAAATTGTGGATTCCCCCTGTCTCAAAGAATTCAAGGCCAGGTTAGATGGTCTTTGAGCAACCTCCTGTAGTAGAAGGTATCCTTGCGTCTGTCAAGGGAATTGGAACCAGATGGTCTTTAAGGGGCCCTTCAACCCAAACCACTCTATGATTTTATGATTCTATAGAGACCTTCATTCTTCTCTTTCTCCTAAAGAACTGAGTTAGAAGTTCTTTGAGGCTATATGTTTCCATATATAATAGCTCTCACATGCAGTACCTGCCTTTGCTAAAATACTTGAAAGTGACAGAATTGTTTTACATTTTCCTATAAATACCTACGATGGAAATGTATGGTGGGAGGAATTTTTCATACTTGTCTGTGTTTTTTAAAAGCAAGTCTCTCTCCTGTGTATGTTAGATTACAGTACAGCTTGTTTTAAAATTTTAGGGCTCTTCAACTTCTAGTGGTTGTTGGCATGACTCTTTTTCTCTCCTTTGCCTCCATCATTACATGCTACTCACGATGCTTCATCTACATGAGAGGGATTTGCTTGAATACAAATATTTTCCTTGACCAAACTATTTTACACTGTAGAAAAGCATCTCTTCCAACATGGATTAATATGTCCATTATGATCTCAGCTGGTAATAACATCCAGTAAGAAGTTTTAAATTCTGTTACTCATTTAGAATGGCACCTTTTGTTTACATTGATATAATAATGGCATTTAGCTATAATAAGAGTTCTTTGCATTGCACAGGAGTTTTCCCAATGCACTAGAGAATAGAGAGAAAAAGAATTTGCTTCTTTGTACTAGAGCAAATGATGCTGAGGTTGACATTACAATAAATGGCAGTCCTCTGACCAGTTCAAGTTACTATGTTCTGTTAGCTATAAAACAGGATAAACAGTGATCATTTTCCCATTAAAGGTGGTTTAGCTGAGGCTATGATAGAGTACACAGTATTTTGAGATCAATGCCACTATAGATTAACTGTACCGTGTATTGAGGGACATTGAGAAGGATTCTCCAGGTGTGCCATGTTCTGATGACAAGTACAGAGGAAATACTATCCATGGGCTGAGCCTACAGCTCCTGTAGGAAAAAACACCTGCCAGTGTAGCTTTGTTTAGGCCATAGCCCAAGGTAACTGGCTGTTATGACTCTTGGCCTTTGAGTTCTCTTTCTCTCCTATTTGTTTTCTTCCTTTTGCTTGCAGTTTAGAGCTTTACAGGCACTTACAATTCAAGACAAACAAAACCAAAAATACCCCAATCTAAAACAAGCCACCAAAGCCACGTAATTGATCACCTTTAGTCTGGAGTGAAAAAAATACCCAGAGTCAAAATTTCTTTTTACATTTCTGTATGTGTTTTAGACTTGTTTCTCCGCATCTAGCAAACATGGGTGCCCGTGGTTCATTTTGCAACTGGATATTGTACAGTGCTTTTCTCTCTCTGGTGTCTGGTTTGTGCTTGTGCTTACCGTACTCATATTTTCCTCTGTTTCAGACTTGCATTACACAGCTTGGAAAGCAATTTGTCTGACCTGCTCCCTGGCTGAGAAGCAGTGCATACTTGTTGTATAGTGGTTGGCAAGTTATCTGGAAGGTACTTGTTCTGGAAGGAAGCAGAAAAGGTGGTTGCTATTATATGATTTGAAAGGAAGATTGGTATCAAACTAATGCTTGTGCGGTTCTATAATTTTTTGTGTTAGTGCAAGAAAGGGAAAATGTGCTTACACATGGACACTGAGTAAGAGTGAGATTTCCATAGACTACAACTGAACATAGGCATTTGGGAAGACATTGTTTTGGAGTGAAAAGGGAAAGGAGGCTGAATGGGTAAGTCATGGAATAGATGACATACAGCCCAAAGTTAGTAAAATAAGGCCATTAAACCCCACATCTTCAGGAGTATGTTTGTTGTGAGCCTATATGCTAGTTATCTTTCTCTTATTCTAAAGGATACAGCAGATTTTCATGGATGGAGTTCTGACCTAATGAAAACTGAAATGCAGTTGAGAGTAGGCTTGAACATTCCAGGACTGCTTAATTGGAAATGGCAAGAGGGTAGTCTGTGGAGAGCCACAGTTGTTGCTTGTGTGATGTTCACTTGCTTGCATATCAGAGATCTCATAGTAGTCAATTAGTAAATGGCTTGAAAGAGAGGCAAACATCTTTAACTGTTGGTTTTTCTCTTGTTTTGTTTTGGTAACAAGTCGTGCCTGAAAAAGGAGGGACTGAGACTTTCACTGGGGAAATCTCTGCAAACATATTTCTCCTCCAGGAGGCAGTTGGTAGGAAGGATTTCCAAGGTATTTCCAGGGAGTATTAGGAACCAACTCATGTTCTGAGTTTAAATGTGCCTCTGTTTGAGTGGTTACATATCCCCTGTACCACAGGGCAGCAGACATGAATGGCAAGAAAACAGTAAATTGGGGAGAAAAGTTGTTTATTCAGCAGTCATACAACTTGAGCATAGAGGCTACTGGCATAAAGAAATGGAAGCAATTTACATACGTACATAGAGAACATAGTATGCGATTCTCATTTGTAAAGCAGCGTAATGTACTACAGAGGCTTTTTAGTGTGAAAGAAAGGCATCGGAAGCAATTCTGAAACATATAAAGCTGACTATTTGTGTATAATGCTCCCCCCAAAAGAGCCACCTGAGGAAAAAAGACTTCTGTAAAGGGTATTGTAAAAAATATTAAAGCAGCATACTAACAGAAAATCTGTTGTGCATTTAGTCCAATATTTACAAAAGGGCTTATGCTCCAGAACTACATTCAAGCAGTAAAACTGGGGGAGTTGTCTCCCCCTATTCTCAAAGAAGTAATCTTTCTACTTTCAGGTATATTAAACCCCTGCAAAACCACTTATTCAGGTGGTGAATTCACATATTATTCAGATAGTGATTTATACCCAAAAGCCTTCATAAACTGTGCAAAGCAAAACGTACTTTCCTTCAGCAGTGAAAAAGAGATGCTTTTTTTGCCCAAGAAGAACTATAGAAAAACAAAATCAGAAAGTTCCTACTACCTTGCATTCCTTTTTTTGTTTTCCCCAAGTCACCTTATTAATACAATTAACACAGTACTATTTCTTGGCGGAGATCTGTAACAGTGAGCTCCATTATTTATTTCATGTGGTGTTGGTGAAAATCACTTACAGTGGTTTCTACTTGAGATTCTTGTATTTTCAGCTTCATGAAACTGTTTTTTTTTTTTTGCTCTTCATATTAAGCAAAATGGCCTACTTTATTTTGAAACAAGTTTTTAGCAACCAAACTAGATACACTGACCAGTTCTGTACATTTTGTGAGATTCAAACATCTCACTAAAATAAGTCCACATTGTAAAAATATTAAGATATATACTAGAAAAAGGTATAGCTTAAAGTGTTTAGTTCTTCATGTATTATGAAATACAAAGCAGATACATACTTTCTGACATGTAGGGTTTTGTAATCATGTTAAGAAGTCTAGCTTCGTGCCAATAAAGACTCAATCTGTAATTAAGATTTAGTAGAGTAAGATAATGCATGTATTAATATTTTAATATAGTAAGTGCTCAGAGAGACAGTGGAATGTAATTTTGGTAGGCAGAGATATGGAGACACTACACTTGCTGGCCAAATCTTAGCTTCCCTTGAGGTGATGATTTTGTAGCCCATTAAGCACATTCTTAAATTTTTTGTTTTGTTTGTTTTGTTCCTATGGAAGAATGGACTTAAACTCAACCTTGAACTTTAAGGTAGCACTTCCATGTTTTTATCCAGCATTGTTCCTTTTCCACATTTTGGAGTAATTTCAGTATGGGATTGTCTGGCTGGTGAAGTAATGAATCTATTTCCAGGGAGTAGGAGAGGAGCTAATGAGCCAGGTTCACCCAGACCACCGTGCTAGCACAGTTCTGTGTCTCCTTTCCTCACCCCTGACATGATTTTACACTGAGTGAAAAGAAACGTGGCCACAGCTGAAATGTTAATCATCTACCCAAGGGCCAAGACTAAGGCAAGAAAAGACAAGATGGTAGATTTGATGGCCTTTGTATTGTCAGGAAAACTGGAAGTAGCAGTAGTAGCCACAGTGAAAGGGCCACCGTTGGTGCCATTTATATTTGACTTACAACTTGACTTAGAAAATACCGTAGTTGTGTGACTTAGAAGAGAGCTCTAGGAGTGCTCAGGACAAGAAGAGCATGTTACAGTTATGGCTGGTCTGCATAAAAATTGAGGAAAACTGAACTGTAGAATTCACTAATCAGTCTGTTGTGTAAACCAAAAATTGCCTTGAGCACAAACTCCAGAACAACTTTGACATTAGGGAGCTTAAGCTGCAATTTAGCAAAGTTAAAATTAATGTAATCCTATCATCCTTTATAAAATACTGAATTAAGACTGTTTGAGAAAACAAGAAGTTAATCAATATCACACCTACAGAAATGAATACTGTTCCCACAAATAAGATCAGCCAAAAGCAGCATGCACATCTTAATCAGGGAACACAAAAGCAAGACCTCTGGGGGAAACCTGGAGTGGTTGTCTAGGAAACAACAACAAAAAACCAGTCTGTGAATACTGCTGGTTTACCAAACAGTCAAGGTTCACAGAGACAGTGCAACTTTGCAAGGGGCAGATTCTGAAAGTAGAATCTCTTCTGAGAATTCTCAAATGATGGAAAGCTTTTTGAAATGTTGCATGATTTAGACAAAGAGGTGTGATTCACGAGGCAAAAGCCCTGGCAGCGTTGTGGGTAATTCTGAGCCAGTCATCGCACTTTGAGTACAAATTTTGCAATTTTATGAGTGCCTGGTTGTTCCAACTACCTTCAAATCCACAGGTAAATAAACACCAATGAGAATCAGATACTGACATATTTATTGTAAGTGTTAAATCTGTGCATGGTACTTGCTAGACAAGTTAAGAGCCAGCACATAGTACTGTACTTCCCTGGTTGTAACAGTGGGATAAGGTACTGGCTAAATATGATTCAAATGTATATATTAGATTATTTTTAAAATTCCATGCACATCTTAGTTTTCTGCATATCAATCTGAAATGTCAGACAACTGTGACATACATCCTTTTATATCAAGCACCCTTCGGTTTTTTTTCTAATCAGTTCCTGGTTTTTATGTGTGAAAGGCAAATTGAAAGTTCATGAATTAAAACAGAATCTGCAAATTACCTCACCATCCTGGATATCTGCAGTTTCCAGGAGTCTGCAGTAAAGGATGAGCTTTGTAAATTGCCTGGTCAAAGAAGAAAGAAAGGATGGTGTTTGTGTTGGATTTTATTTTTTCCCTCTAATTTGCAGCAGAACAGTGTTCTAGAAGGTAGAGAAACTGAAAGTGTTATTGATTGCAACATTTTTCCTGTCATCTTATTTGACAGGTATTTTGGATCAAGGATATCAGTACCTGAAAAGAGCCCTTTGACTGTAGTCAAGAAATAGTTCCAATGTAATATTACAGACACAGTGAGTGGTCTCCTCTCTGAACAGCAGGTGTGTGCGTTATCTCTGTGGTGCAGGAGGAAAGGCCATTATGATAAGGGGTGATCAGTAATGCCAGTTTCCCTGACATATTTTCTGTCATCCTCCTGAATTTCATCTCCTCTTGGATATACCTGTCGACCACCCCAGCCTCATGGAGATAGGCATTAAGTGGGGCTGAAATCTAAATACAGCAACAGCAATATAGATCTATCAGTCCTGAGGCTGGTTAGAAAAGATAGGGAGAGTATTTTCAGAGTTCCTGTTTGCAGTTATTTTGGATGAGCTCTGAGCTGTTGCTGCCCAGGCACAGGTGGCATTTGGCTGGTGTGGAGCCAGGAGTGCACACAGATGGGTGATCTCCTTCCCGCCGTGGACCCCGCAGGCAGCTGAGCCCTCCCTCAGGCATCTGAAGGAGGTTCATGTGCCCTTCAGCCGCTCTCTTTTCCAGTCAAAATCAAAGTTTCAGGCTTTGTCAACAAGCTTTCCTCTTTGCACAAAGCATCTGCCAGCTTCTTCGCTTCAGAGAGTTTTTCTCCTCTGAAAGGTCACCTCAGCTTCCAGCCACCACTGCTGGCTGCTGATCAGGGTTTCTGTGCAAACTTTTCCTTAGTCATCAATCTAAAGTCTTCCCATACTTTCTTCCTGCTGGGTGTCCTTCTCTAGCAACCTTCTCCAAATTAAAGCTTGAGTGATTTGAATGGGAGGATCTTATGCTGCACTGTGCTTTGTGTTTTTCTTAAGCATCTGCATGCAATCCTCCTCTGCTAAACGAATTCCTATGGGGAAGATGGCTTCACTGCTCACTGAATCTCTTAACTGCTGCATTTTTCTGGAAAGCATCATTGACATGTAGCAGAGTATGCCTGTAACAGCTAAGCAAGCTCTGCCTCAGTGTGAGGGTAAGGGGAGGATAATTCCATTCTGATCTTTGCATTACCTGCAGACTTCACATTAACATCTTTCTCCTTTCAGGTGGAAAGGGACCACCTGCATCTGTCAATCCAATCAGAAATTTTGGCTGCTGCAGATGGGGTCAGCAGGATTTGACCTAAAAGCATGGGTGTGAAAGGTGGTAAGAGTCTGGTCTTTCATTGGACAAAGTGCGTTGCCATACAATGAATACTCAACCAGTCACATAAGTGTTGTTGCAGCTGACCTAGAACTCTTTTTTCCTTTGTTTGCTTCTGTGCCTTTTTTAATCAGGCAGGCAGAAACGTTTGCTTTGATCAGTCATCTTTCTATTTTCTTCTTCCTTTACCCCCAGGTGCCAGCTTTTATCATTTCCCACAGCTCCATGCATACAAACACTATAAACAAGTAGTAAAGTGTCTGAGTCATCAGATATAGTTCCTCAGGGAGTCCTGCAGAAGAGAAGTAGATCCTGATTTTTGCTACAGTTGCTGTGCTTATGTTAAGAATCCCATGGCACTGATCTGGTACTCATTTATGAGGAACAAATTCATAACCGGATGAAGAAATCCAGGAAAATCAGAATATTTGTAATCTTCTGGTGGGTCTTATGTGCCTGCTGAACAACAGATACATATATAGCAGCAGCTCTTTCCTGATGGGTTTTAAAGCAAAAGTGGGAAATGACTGCTGTCATTAACAACTACTGAATTTGCGTATTTATTACATTATGACAATGAGGAGCAGGACTGTGAATAAACTAATGTTATAACTGACGGGGGATGTTTTCCAGATGGTGCCTTATGCAGAATCTTATTTCTGCAACAATTGCTGGTTTGATGCCTTTCCAAATGCTGCATTTTTCAAATAGTATCTTCTAGAGAACCATCCTCAAAGTATTCCCTCCAGATTTGATAGCTCTTGCTATCTTAGAAATTATGGGTTTTGCCTCTCTTCCTACTTGGTGTTCTTTAGAAAACAGTATCCAAACTCATACATGGATATGGAAACACTCAATGAAAGGTCCGTAAAATATGTATTGAATACCCTTCTTCCACTCTATTATAACCTTGCAACCTTGTGATTTATATGTATTCAGGTTGTTGTTAATTATTTCTGTTGTTGAAAGAGTGTAAAATAAAGTCAGCATCAACCCAACACAATCCTTATAAAAAGTACTTGCTGCATCCAGAAAGGATGAAGGCAGATAAAGCACACTTGATAGCACACTAGTGTGGCTGAGATTTAGCATCGGTATCATATGGTCATCAGAATCTGATGTACTGTAAATTATTGAAGCTAATCCTGACAGTTGTCCCCTGTAACTTGTGAATTTAAGAGAGTGATAAGAGCCTTTAAACACATAGAAGTCTTTGGCTCATAATAATTTTGTAATGCCACTGGATTGAATTACCCATGGCAAGGGCATTGTCTTAAAAAGAAATCTAATGAATCCAGGACGTGTGCAAGTGGAGCAAGAACTGCAGTGATAGGTTTGCTATAGGTTTCAGGAATTCCCAGTACTGATACTTATACTGCTGGGAGAGGTCTACCAAAAGACATGGATACTTTGGTCACCCATTTGTAGCGAAGTAAATTTCAGGGGCCAGCACTTACCTGGCATCTCCATGTCCACACTGCTACACACCATATGGTGTGGAAAAAAGTAAAGGCAACCTTTTCCAAGCCTCCTGTTTTGAGAGAAACACCAGTCTGTTATCGTAATATTCATGTCCCAGTCTAATAGACGCCTGTTTCAGAAGTTGCTTAACCTATAGTGCCACCATTGTCCTGTAAGAAGGGATTGGTTATGGCATTGCCTAATACTACAGCTGATAGCTGCTGGTACTTGGTAGCAGTAGTAACTCCACAAAGAACATACATGCCTGATGTGATCTTCATATTCATCTTCAGGACTATCATCCTAGCCTTGAAAGCAACGGTATTATTTGCATGAGCCTTCATGTGTCTGCATGTGTGTGCACTCTCCAGGCTTTTTAACTTGGAAAAGTATCTCTCTTCTACATAAAGTATAGAAATGTTTTTATTATCTGAAGTATGCAGCATTCACTACGACTAATAAATGCCAGAAAATGAATATAGATCTTACCAGACAGAGATGGGCTTTTGCCAATGCAGAGTGACATCTATGGAGCACTGTGCAGTCTGGCTTGATACTGCAAGTTTGTGCAAGCAGGCATTAGGGAACATGTTGAACTAGTACAGTATGAGTATGTGGACCATATCTCTTAGTTTAAAACCTGGTGGAAGAATTTCTCTGGGAAAGCATTCAGGAATGTATTACCTAATAATAATAAGTAGCTTATTGATTGCTAGAATAATTTAATGAGGATAGCACAAGGAAGACAAAAGGGATATACACTGTGCTTACTCTTAAGCTTTCTGGTTTGCTCTGTTTGAGTTCCTGGTTGTTAAAAGACAGCACTGACTTTAGAATCATTGTTAATGGAACAGGGTAAAGTGGAAAAAAGTAGGAAAGAGCACAATTCAGATCTAAAAGTAACAGTCTTGAATATTATATTGGACCACATTTTATCTTTAATGGGATGATCAAAAATTAAGGCTTTAGAAATGCAGTGCTATGAAATTGTGTATTTGTGTCATTACTCAGTAAAAGAAGTTTTTATGTAAGTTTTAGAATTCTATATATGTTAGTACTTGTACATAAGCCAGTACTGCAGTCAGTGCTATAGCTTTTGTAGTTTGTAACTCTCTACGTTTGCAGCTAATTTTTATTGAAGTAGTACTCCTACATTAATTATGCTTAATTTTAATAAATTGCTCAAGCTCCTTGACTTCTGAATGCACAGTTTCTAAGAACAGACATAGCACAAGTACTACATTAGACATAGGCTGACTTTGACAGGGCAAGAGAGACTTTTTAAATGCATGGATGGCACTGTGTTATTAACTAGGAATGTGTTCCTCTCAGTAAAGATAGCAGGATGCTAAATTTGATTAGGCAGAAGAAATCATAACCAATATTCAGTTGATATTTGTCTGTACCTGTTATATTGACAGTACCTATTGGTACTTTAAGAGTATCTTGGAGGCATGTCTGGAGTTAAGACTTCAGTTAAACAGCTATGTAGTGTTTATCCATCACACTGGATTTCAGAATTAAGTGGGTAAGTCCAAAACTACAATTATTAGTGTCTAAAGAGAGTAGGTGTATGACATACCTTGACAGCAAATAGAGCAGGTGAGAAATATTTATTGAACTAGAAAATGATTGAGCACAAGAATATCCTTCCTGCTTCTATTAAATGTGACATGGTGTGCCTGAGTGTTTGCATGTAGATTACTTGACGTTGCTAAACTCAAACATGTAAAAATTGATCAGGTCCCCAAAGTTATGATCAATTCAACATTTTAAAGAATGTTCTCAGTGTTTTTTTATTTTGGGGGGATATGAGCTAAAGTGCTGCTGACAGATGATCTTTGTGGGTTATTTTTGGATATATTTTGGGGGGGGGGTGGGGGTATTTTAGTTAATTTGAATATTTTAATATATTTTGATTAAAAAAACCCAAACAACCAAACAAAAAACCCCCTGATATTCTTACAAAGAAACATGTTAAGGATCCCCTCCAAAAGAACAAATCTTGATGTGTGCATATTGGTTAGCAGTGGCTGGCTCTTTTTCCTTTTTATAGCCTACAACTTAGGCTAATGTTGTTTCTTCATCCACATTATAGTACTCAAACATTTCCCCCCCCCCCCCCCAAATCTTCTTTGTTTTGTTTTGAACCTCTGGGGAGAGTGTGTCAAGGAACAAGGTTTTGGAATCTCAGCTATAAATCTGGGTTGATATCAGGGATGTTAGTACCTTAGATGTGGCCAGGCACACTGTTAAATACTACCATTTTCCTGGGGCTTCCTTCTCCATGATTGTGTAGTTTATGTGAAAGAGGAAAACAAATAAATAAGAAAAAATCTCCAGAGCTCTTCCATTTATCTGTGCATATGTTTTGTTTCTGACAAACTTATTAGTGAAGAAAATAAATCAGAATTTCTTAAGGTTTGCCTCATGCATACACTCAGTGGAATTTGATTCTAGCTGTAGTGACATGGTGGATATAAACCCCAAATCTAATGTTGACAAAAAGAAATAGAAAAGCACAGCTCTTTTAGAGTGCATAAATCTATGTATTTAAAAAGTTGAAGCCCATGGATACACTGTGATCAGTAGATCAGAAAGACATTCTCTTTGAAAACAAGCAAGACAGACAGCTTTTAATGATATGAATAAAAATAACTTGCTAGCAAGTCGATTCTTACAAAATAACCTTGTCCCCATTTGTAACAAAGGACTTAAAAGTTCTGTTTTCAAGCAGAGTGGAATTTTTAGAGCAGAATTCCAGGTTATTGACGTTGTTGCGTGACATTTTGTTCCAGTTTGCCAGCTTAAAGACCAGTAAGCAAATGGCTGCCAAGCAGCATGGCTAGCCAGAGTGTGAAACCAGTTTGGTGAGCCTTTTATTGTCACTGTGTTTTCTTTAACAAAAATGGAACAGTAAGCAGAACTGAGATCAGAGGGTGCCAAAATAAGATTTTATTTTTCATAAATATTTGATGCCAAGTGTCAAGGGAAGAGGTTATGTGCTTATTTCAGCTTAAGTACATGTTTTGAACAGGCTTTGGACAGATGACCTCCAGAGGTGCCTTTCAAAATAAAATTTCCTCTGTTTCCTCTGTGCTTGATGTATCAACAAAGAGTATCTGTATGTATGAAACAAAGTGAAATGGTGTCTCTGATACCTTTGCAGACAACACTATGCTCAAGTAGATGGGCTGCCCCTGCTGTGGGGATTTGATAAACTGTGCCTTGGTAATTGATGGCGCTTGCAAGCCCTTGCTTACTGAAGAAATTGTCACAGAGCATGTGAGTCTGGAATGAGTTTTATCATAATTTATCTTTGACAGTCTGTCTTGTGTGTGTGTGTGTGTAGGGTGGGTTGTGGATTGGTTGGTTGGTTTTGGTTTGTTTCTCATGAAATTCAGTCCAATGAAGTGACTGGCAAACTCTTTGCTTACTCGAGATTTGTATGCCTGTGAATATTTTACCATAGAGCAGTGTGAAGGATGGTATAACTAGCCACCATGTGACATAGTTCTCTAGTTGGCATATGAATATGAAAATATGTCAGTGAGCTGAGGTTACTTCTTTTTCTCTAGTACATCAATAAATAGAAGTATTACATGTGCTTAGAGCTCTAATGTGATTATGTCTCCACAGGATACCAGGATTTAATGTGTTCAACTTATAGTATTATTCTCTTGCTTACTGTTATTTTTCAACCACTGTTGGTTGAAAACCTGAGCTGACAGTAAAAGTAACACACATGACATTTGTATTTTTACAAAAGAAAAGTGTCACTGATAGTCATGAAAGAGGTTTCACAGTCAATGAGCAATATTGTAGAAGTATAATTAGTTGGATGATAGTCTAGCATATGAACCTATCAAATGTATTCCTTTATCTGCAGCAAGGTAATTTGTCCACCTTAATCTATGTTTCCTGTAATGGTTGTAACAAAGACAATAATTCCGTTTGAATTTTAGCTTCTAGGAAGCCAAGAGAAATTGTCATTATTTAAAATTAACAGTAATTTGGATCAGTGAGGTCATATCAAAACAAGGCTTGGGAATACTGTCCTAACCTCCTTTTTCCAGAATCCAACCTAAAAATTCCCAGGAATTTTGTTAATTTTGTTGTGATCATAAGCAGACTTTCAACTGGATCAGAAGTGAAGTTCCAGTGTCCAGCGTCCCTTCAGCAGCTTCTTTTTTCCATATTCAGTTCTGATAGCACTATGTGCTGACATTCCTTGTATATACAAAGGAGAAAGCACTTTGGAGGGCAGTTATTAGGTTCCTCCTAATGGATGGTTGCCAAAATTACTTTTCCCTGATTTGGTGCCCTGTAATTCTCCATGAACTCTGTAATGCTGCAGGTCAGTCTGTGTTGAAATGAAAAACCACACTGTCTGAAGATGGACATCTGAAAGCAGGGATATGTAAATATTTTTGAAGCGTGTAAGTTTCTCTGCCAGCATTTGCTTTCAGAAGTGCTACCTTTCATCTGCACATCCATTTTGTTCTCTCTTCTTCCAATGTAAAAATAACCAGTCTTAAAGAATTGCAGGTACATTATTGTAGGACTTAAGTAAGCTGTAATCTGCAGACAAAATAACCAGCAGTTAATCACTTTCATTCCTGTTCCTTTGCTCTAAAGCACAACATGGTGGTTGTAGCAATTGACCATCATGAAAGGCATTATTCTGACACTCTGCAGCTCTCCTGGCATTTACAGTAGAGCTTAGAGCCTGCAGTAGCTTTTCAAGTCATCTCAGTTTTTCATGCTACATAACAGCATTGTTTGCTGAGACTTTTTCCCAGAGTCCTGCTTTGACTGAAGCACTTAAATATGGTGGCACTCAACTGGCTTTGAAAATCTGATCAGTTGTTTACTGCAACAGAAGGAACAACAAAAAAACCAAAAATCATCTTGGTATTCAGGATTTCAAAAACTGCTGTAAAAACAGTTGGCAAATGTCATTTTTTTCCCCCTAAGATAGGAAACCATCTTCTACCAATGGTCCTCCCAGAATTTAGGTAACTTGTGTGGTGGACTAAAAGTGAGGGTTTGTAAGTTTGAAAAACACTTACAAACATGAACTTGTAAAAAAAAAAAAATGGTGCAAACATCCTGCCCCAGCCAGGATATTCTGCTGTCCTTTCTGGAACACTGTCTTCCAGAGGTGCTGCCTTGTTATCTCTCTCCAGCCTTCAGCTGCATGGAGTTGCAGGGGGACTGACATTGGCTATTGGCACAAAAATAAATGTGTCAGGCTACAAATTCTTACATCCGGAATTGTGGTGAAAAATAGGTTTTCTTAAATAGGAACAAAGCTTGTACAATTCCTCTGTATGATTGAGATGTACTCTGCAGCAGAGAATTGGTAATGCTTCCTGTTGCTTTTAAAATCTGTGCCTCATTTTGACTGTGGGCTTCAGTCTTCTGAACAAATGCTTTTGCTCTGCAACTCAGTCATCCGAATTTCTTTAGTCATATCATACCGCCTGGAATGGAAAGAAAAGGAGATGTTTACTGAAAATTGCAATCTGCTGGAGGTGAATTATCAGATCCACTTTTCTTGAGACAAATATTGAAGAGAGTTTTGTAAAGATTTTAACAATTTGTAGCTTATTGACAGGTTTAATCAATACCAGTGTGGAGGCTTTCAGCTAGACCTTTCCGCAAAGATCGTTCAGTGTGATAGCTGATGGAGATCTCTCTGGTGTGTGTCGTGCTAGATGGCAGTGTTGTAGAGGCTCTCTGTGTCTTAAAGTGGACTCTGATAAGTTTAAAAAAATGGCTGTGTTGAGCATAAGTATGAACAGGGCTTTTTCTCATGCTCTCTTCTGCCACATGCATACATTTTTGAATGAGATCTCCACTGCTTTTAGGCGTAGAGTGGTCTGTGTTGTGTGGCAGTGACAGAGAGAACAGTGATCAGTCTCACACTTAGTCCCACCAGGTGATCAATATGCATTACGATCTGACCAGTTGTGGAGCATTCTTGAAAGGTGGAGACTTCTTTGTCTTTTAAAAGAAGCCTGGGAACCAAACTTACTATCTACTCTGTCTTAAGCATAAGAAATTATGGCGATCTATATAGTATATTTGGTGTCTCAAAGCAGTATTTTGCTTTCTTGCTCTCAATTTCCCTTAAACATTATCATCCATCAGAAAGTGGAAAATATGCTCTTGAGCATGAAATCAAAAGCGTATCATGAGTGCAACCACAATCTGAAGCATACCTCACTGGGAGTTTCTCTTTAACACACAGTGTAATTAATGTGTAAAGATGAGGGAGAGTTCTAATTATGCATTACTGATTATGGCACATTATAAGATCATTGACAGCTGATTAGAAACTTCCAAACTCGTTCAGCATTCAAAGGCTTTTTGTAACCAAATACAAATTTCAAATACATGCCTTTGTATGTAACCTTATGTAGATTCTGTTTTCAGTAGCATTTAATGAAAAGCACACCCGAACTTTAGAGGGTTCAGTGTTGACTCGTTTCCTCATGCACCAATTCCATTAGAGTAAGCATAAGAGCTTTTGGAAAAGTTCAGCAATTTAATTCACTAACCAGACATATAAACATAAATGCAGAAAATAGATCCTTTATAAAGGAAGGATAGAAAGGATATATAAGAAAGGATATAAAAGCAAATACATTTTCTTGATAAAGGATAAAGTTATTATCCTTTTATCACTATTCTGTAGCTCACATAAGACAAGCCTTGCTGTCTTACTCTAGTTCTTGGTTTTAGAGGTGAGTATTCCTTATTTTCCCAACTGTCTCTAAATAGTACTGTAGCTGAAAATTTTGAAGTACACAGAGACTGAGGAACCAACTTCCCAGACCTGGACACCCTACTTTGAGCTTAGGACTTTAACCTTTTTGCTGCTTGAATGGCTTCCGCTACCGAGAAAAGCTGGCACCTTAGCTGCTTGTCAGCCAAACAAAGGAGCTTGCATGATTTTGGCTGACAGTGGTACCTAGTGACATAACTATGGGCTAAAGGAAGTGGTCATACTTTTTGACCAATTGCAGGTGAAAATGTTTTAATTAATTAGTTGACACCCCAAAATTCACAACATGATTAGCTGAAGAGTGTATTACCCTTTCTGAAATGAAGTAGGATTGCTTTGTATGCAAATAACTTATTCAGCAGTTTATCCAAAGCGTACTCTGAAATGTGTTCAATAAAATAGCATTTGATTTGCCTTAGCTCAGAGCAGTAATGTCCTAATTTACAAATAGGGTAAGGAAATAAAATCATCTGGTTGATGCTAAATACTAGGTATTAAATTTCCCCAGCACCTTTGCTGCTTTTAACACTGCGCTTAGTAAAATTTAATGGTCAGGAGCAGGGATGATGACAGGTTGACGTTTCCCTTCCAAACAGTTTGATACCAGGTCAAGTAATGAAATCAGGATATTTTGGAGGATTACTAAGATTTTAATTTCCTCCTCCTTTGATGTCACTTAGAAAGTGGCTAACAATTCCAGCACATCAAAATGTTGTTGAATAATGTTTCTGAAGGCTTTTAGAGTCTTAATTTGAGTGAAACTTGGTTTGAATTTGCAAAAGCTGTAAGACTATTCAAACTTTTTTACTAAAAAGCTTTCTTTGATAAATGGTTATTTTTATCAAGACTTCTAAGTGCATTAAAATGCATTAGTCACATGTCTTGTTCAGTACTCATCACTGAAATATTAGCTACTCAGGGCTGAGGTGATAAAAAGGTGCAATGCACTTGACTACTCAGTAGTACATGACTTGCTGTCATGGTACCAGTTTTCAGGGAAAGCTCAGTCAAAGGAAGTTAGGTCTGTGGAAAAAAATAAATCTACCATTCTATTCTTTTTTTTTTTTCTAGGAGCCAGAACGTTGACAGCTGGCTTGACAATTCCCTTGACTATTTCTGGGCATAGGTGTTAATTTAAAATAATTTAATTGAATCTCAGCTGACACCATCAGTGTCTGAATTCACAAGAGCCTCCTGGAAATGCAGCTTATCCTGTTCCCTGTTCGGTGTTTCGTACTGTAACAAATCCTATGCACAGTTGGAGGCCCTGTTAGGTTTCTGCAGTGCAAATGCTGGACATAATTTAGTTTTATGGTAGCATTAAAGTAGTGAGTCAAAGATGAGCATAAATGATGAGGAAAAGGTTGTCTTAGTTCCTCAGCACAGAAAGAAATGGCTCTGTATTTGTGAGGTTTTTATTGTGATAAAGAAATCGGATTTCAATTATTTTTCAGTATTCAGTATTCAGTATTCAGTATCACTAAGGTTGGAAGAGACCTCAAAGATCATCGAGTCCAACCTGTCACCACAGACCTCATGACTAGAGTAGGGAGGACACTAGTGCCCACTGCAGGCTTGAACTCACGACCTTTTTCTTTTAGCTTGACTGTTGTTGCTAACTGGGAGGCTTCTCAGTGAAGCCCTTTTCCTCACCTTGCCCTCACCTTGCAAACAGACACACATTTTATAATAAAATGAGTGGTTATGATTTGTTTAGGCAAACTCTTTCCTTGTAATATATCAGGCTACTCCAGCATTTTTCTACAGAGGAAACAGCTCGTGTTTAAAGCCACAGATGGGCTGACCGGTCAGTGCAGAGTCATAAAGATCTGAATGGCATTTATCCATACAGTCAAAGTCATACCAAAAAGCCAAACCCCAAGCCTGCCAGTTATGGATTTTTTTTTTAACAATAGCATTTCCAAATATTTTGCTTGCATGTTTAGAGTTAATTTCTACATCTACATTATCTGCTGTAGTAGTATAGAAACTTCTTGCAATAGAATATTTCTACAGCTTCCCATTAGGGGAAAAAGAGATAAACACTGGAAAAGAAAGCAATAAAACAGTGAATTGAGACACCCCAGAAACAGGTATCTAAGACCAAAGTAAATTGCAGCAGTTGTCTTCCAGTTGTTACATGTATATGGAGAACTTTAAAAGAAAATTGCTACATTTTCTTGCAGCCCATGAGGCTGTAAGTTCAGAAGGTAAGAAACAAACCTTATCATTAATTATTACATTAAGGATTTATACTTCCAGAACTATGTTTTTCTTCATTGGGGTACAGTTCTAGATATCAGATCTCAATACCTAGATCTCAGAGTAAGAAGAGATTTATCTCTTTTAAATGGTGTTAAAGATTCATTAGAATTAAAAATGGTTTATGTTTGCCAAATCATTCCCTCTAAATTCATTTATTATTTTGTAATAAGCAGTAATAGTCACTAGTTAGTCTGGAAGTACACCCTTAGTGTGTACTAACACAATACTGTCACTGAACTAGGACATATTTTTGGTATTATTCTGGAAAATGTTGAGTGCTGCCATCAAGCAGCAGTTTGATCTCTCTCTCTCTCATTAACAGACCTTACTTAAGATGTCATTCATTCAGAGTTAATGGGAGGAATAATTAAATATCCTTTGTATGGTGGTAGTTGAAATGGTAAGAAGCCACCAGCAAGCTGCGTGGGCAGATGATATAGAATTCACACTGTACCTGACAGGTGAAGTTTTGCACTGGAAGTGTGCTTGAAGCTCTAGTTTTGCTCATCTTTGAGGAAGAAAGTGAAGACAGCCAGAGAAGAATGAGAGAAGTAATTGGTAGTAATGTGAAGGATTATGCCCCTGGAGAAATAGAGATCTCATTGCAAGCAGTTTTACAGCCAAGAAATACTTGGAATTAACAACCAATTGCTCTGGGTAAAGGAGACAACTGTTTCTGATACTGGCTAATAACTTTGCTTTTAAAAAAAGTCAGCCTCTTTCCTCCATGCTGCTGCCATGGTTAAGTGAGATCTGGTTGTGGAGCCAAATATGAGCCTCTGTCAGATCTCTGTTTTCACTGTGTGGTTTACAGCCCATTACAGTTTCTCTGCTATGGCTCTGTTGGGCTATGTCCTAGTTTCAGAACAATATCTTCACTATGTTTCAGTCCCCAGATCTACACCAGAGTTAATTAAAACTGGGAATGCTAATCAGCAGATCTTCCTGTAGCTGTGATGTTTCTAAGGCCTTAACTGCAGTCACTGTTCCAAAGTCAAGTGACTTTTGCCTTCTAGCACTGTGGGAGACATTGGCACAGTGTTCCTGTATCACAGATCCTGGAGTCTGCAGTGCCAGCATTCCTTACAACTGGAATTTCTGAATAGTGGCAAGTTCATTCCTGGGCAGTATGGCTTCAAATACCTCAGGATAAGGGTTGCATAATTGAATTCTATACCAAATACCTGTCCTACATCTGCAAACCATGAAACAACAACCAGACTCTTTGCTGCTGAATGTGTAAGAGTGATAAAAAGGACATTGAGTAATTCAATGCTTGTCTTTGCAATGAATTAGATTACATCTATGTATTATAGCAGATGTCTGTTTTGAGGTCCTGAGACCTTGATTAGGCAGTCTGCCCTAATGAGGGCATCTCTGTTGCTCTTACAGCCTGTACAACTGGATTTTATTTACAGTGTATACTATTAGGAGGGCAGAGGGAAGTAGTCGCACACGGACGAACTAAAATGTAGGTAAATGTCCAGAAGCATTGCAGTTGCAACTGCAGTTGCTGAAGTCAACAAGGGGAAGAGTTATTTACTTTGTTGCATTAGATAAAAAGAAGAGGAGTGAGAAGCTTGGGATCCAGTGGAAATAGTAAGAATAAATGTAAATGCTTGAATTTGCATTGTGTAATGTTCCTTAAGAGCACGGAAATTTCATGGGTAACGTTTTATTTCCACAGGAAGTCTTGTGTTTATATTTAATTTCTAGGAACCCAAGGGCAAAGCAAAGCAATTAAAATGTTGAAGACTTAAACATAAACTTCAGAAGCTTCAAGTAAAATAGCTTTAGCTGATTAGTGGTACAATGCATCTTTAATGAGAAATAAATTAGGATTGCTTTATTTCTGAGGAGGGTAAGGAGAGATGTTAGATATCTGCATCGATAACAGAGGGCTTAGAAATAATCTGACACTAGGAGTTGCTTTTCTAGAAAAAACAGGAAACTCCTGTATGGCCTAATGCACAGATAAAAAGCAGTGAAACAGATGTGTAAATGGCCTTTCTCTGAAGAGCTTATTGTAAGGTGAATTTTGACAAAGTCCCATCACTCTCCAGATGTGTTTAGACTCATCTCTTTGATATATATCATGTTCCCCTATTTTTGGTCAAATTGTTAGTTTATCTTGATGTCTGATTTTAATGCAAACTACTTTATATTAAAAAATCCAGGCTGTAAAACTTAGAATTAATTTTGAATGACCCACATATGAAATATGTATTTATTTACCCTGCATTTACCCACAGCAAACAAAATCTTATTAAAAACAGGGCTCAGAAATACACTTTACGAAGTATGTATTCTCAGTTATCTTATTGTGGCAGTGTACCAAATGAAGGGAGTAAGAAAAGTCCTTTGATTGGGAAGATTGGCAGCTTTTATGGTTTTAAATGAATTGAATTTTAAATATGCATTTATTATCTGGGTTAAATTGCTACAGAGTGAAAAGGAATGCTGTTCTCTAAACAATAATTGGTCTATTTCAGCTTTCAAATTGGGTCACAGTAACAGACATCATTCTCCCTTCTCTGTTCTTTCCCTTGCTCTTTTTTCTTGCTTTCTTGAAAAAATGATTGAAACTCTAATCATTACTGTGCTGAGGCAGTGTACTCATAAAAACACGATTTTTTTTCACGAAGGATAGATCTTCTTCCTTACCTCTGTTTTGATGGTATGGTATTGTAAGACACCTTGAAGAAGACTGAACAAAATATGCTGAAGCACATCGAGTACAGCAATGCCAGTAATTGCTGGAATTTATCTTTGGTGATGAACACTTCACCTGCTGTATGGCTAAAATGAAATCACATTTATTAATCTTACTCTATTTTACAGTTATCATATTCCTGTAAGTGCTTTTTAATCAAAACAGAAGGGTTGAGGATGGAGGGGAGATGACAGTGCTGGTCTGCAAAGCTCATGTGCTACATTACTGCTTTCCTGTTAAATTGCTCTGATAATTGAACAGGTTGGGTAGAGTTGGGGATAGAGGGAGACATGGACTGCCTCTATCCGCGACTCTAACCTTAAGTAAAGGTTAGGAGTCTTGTCGTAAGTACATAAACCACCTAGATTATTGCAGTAGTCAGCAGACACTTCTTCAGGGGCAATTCTAGCTTGCACATCCATTACAGGATAGGATGAATTACCTACTGGAGTCACATATCTTCATCTGAAGGAAGTTGTCCAGACTGACACACCAGCCTTTACATTGGTTATGACAGCCCAAAACTTGGAACTGCTGGAATGGTAAGAGACTGTTCAGCTTAGGCTTATGAAAAACGAAGATTCATTGTCTTTGCACTCCATGTGCTGTTCACACCCTGGTGGTGTGTTGGAAAAGCCATGTTCTGTGGTGGGAGTGTCTGTCACGTGTATCCAAATACAAGTCCCTGGTTTCCTAGCTGCTGTGCTGTTGGCAAATTATTCAGAAGGTGGCTGGATAGGCAGGTTGCCATAGGTGGGACTGCAGCTCTCAGTTCTGTAGAGCAGGATGAGACAGCTGCCTGTATTTTTATGCCTTTTGTTGTATGGAAATGGGTAAGACTGGAGCAGACATAAGTAATGCCCTTACCAGTTTGTTTAAAAGGCCACATTGTGTTTTGTAACACTATACCTTTCTAACCAATATTCAGGAAAGATAGGGCTTGGTTTAGAAGCTGCATGTTTCAATTGCTGGCTACCCAAAAGTGACATAAGAAGACTTTAATTTTCAATAGGATCAGGCTTTAATGGATCTCCTAGAGGGGAATAAAGAAAGCTGTTTATTAGTTGAAATGTACTAAACTACCTGCATTTGACAAAGTGCTAAGGAAGGAAATTGCTTCCAGAGAAACAAATGAAAATGTCACTTAAAAAAAAGGGTAATGGCCCTCTGACTTGTGGGTTCTTTGGTTTGGTTTCATTTTTGTGTGTGTGTGATTGTTTTCTTCTTTAGAGGACTGGGTTTGGTATGTTGTTTTTCTATTACTTGAAAAGCTTTTGGTTTGTTGCTGTTGCTTTAGTTCTGTGATTTGCATAGGGTTGTTTTTGTTTTGTTTTTTCCCTTTTGTGCATCTATCTGCTGCATCGGTGTTGGATTTCATTTAGATTGGAGGCTAATTTGATAGTCTAGTCTAATGCTCTCTACTGAGCATCTTCCAATGAAAATGTGTCTGGGAGCACAGTGCCTGCATTTATCAGCCTTGAATTGCCTAATCTTCAGCTGACTGAGGAACAAACAATTAATAAAACCCTTTTATGCTGGGGCAAATGGGATTAGAATGGGTGCAAATGACTCGTGAGACCTTGCTCCATGGGAAGAGGAAATAATTTGTCTTGCTGAAACAGCTAAGCTAAAAAAACTTCTCCAAAACCCTCTACAAATCTCTCATTAAGACCTCCTTGTTAGTCTGCTGTCAGTTGTATGACGCTGACAGCATCCCTTGCTCTTTCAAGCTGCCCCTGGAATAAACGTGGAGGTTGTGGAAGCTGCCATGTGGCTGTTTGTTTTGGGGGAAATGGAGCTGTAGCAACAGATTCACATGTTGGAGCTCACACGCTTTGCCATAAAAAGGTTTCCTCTATTAGCTCTTTTTTCAGTACATTTCTCACATTCACCTGAGAAATTTGCCTCTCTGTTGGCTGTTATTTTGGTAGTGGTTCATGGTAACTGAGACTGAAATGCTGGTAGCCTAAACCACCTAGTATTGCATTTTCATATCTGCCAGTGATGTGATGCCTCACATGACAGCATGGTGTAGGAAGAGAAAGAAGAGTTCCTAGTAACTGTAGAATATTAGTGAAGCAGAAACTCCTAAAAGCTGCCAGCGCAAACCCAGCATTTCTGCATGGTGACTGTTTATCACGAAATAACAGGTAATGGTGGGGCTTGCCTGGCAGGCAAGCTTTCTGATAGTTAATGTATGTGTAAACCTTTCCCTTGCTTTAAAGGATATTGCTGTGCTCAAGTAGCAGTTGCAAGGGAGGCTTAATGAGAGCATTAAGGAAAGAGGCTTATTCACAGCATTAACATTAGCTGAAACAATGATGTGTTAGCCCGCAGTGGCTTGTACGGTGACATGCATAGACAGAGGAGCTGTGCATTTTTAAAGAGTGAAATGTTCAGGGTTTAATACTTTGTATATTTGCTTATGTCAGCGGTGTTATTTGTTCTCACAGCAGAATAAAAACAGCTACTTGAGGATAATGTCTGGGAAAATGAGACATAAGAAAACAAGTTGCTGTGCTGAGGTAAGAAAGGCACTGTTGAAGCAAAGTGAACATAGGTCTGAAAACAGAGCTGTTAGAGGAGACTTGACTTCTCTTACTGCCCCTTCCCAACATAAAATGTGATTTAGTCTGTAACCCCCAGAAGTTGAATGGTGTGGTCCTATCAAAATATTGCCTCTATTAAACCTAACAAGATTAGATGCTGGACACAAATGGGCTAAAGGTAAGTGGTGCAAACAGAGCCTGGTCAAGGCTTAGTGAACTTGTTTTAAAGATCTGGAGGAAGTGTTCTTAAAGTCATTGTTTTCGGTGACGCCGGTAAACCAAGAGTGAGCTCAGAGTGCTTTGGGTTTTCTTTTAGCAATTTGCCTCCTGTAGATAGGTCTCCACCTCAGATTGTACTTAATTATGTAGCATTTTGTTACTTCTGCAGGATGCTCTGGTGTTCTGATACAAAGTTTCCACATTTAACGAGAGTCATCAGGGGTTATCTCAGCCTTTTAGCTGCACATAGGAAACCAAAATTAATTGTGGTCACTTGATTCCCCTCCCTGCCCCGAGTCCACAGAAATGCATGAGGCCTCACTTGCTCTCTGTTGCATCAGCAGTTTGAACTTCTTGTGACATCTTGTTTTAAAGTCAGCCATATGCTGACAGAGTTACGATTATCAGCCCTTTTGGAGAGAGAAAAATAATGTCCCCAACATCAAAAGATGGGCTTTTAAAATGCTAATTAGTGTCTCCATGGGTGGAGTTTTTTCATATTTTAACATAATATGAATTATTTTTCTTTACATAAATGTGATGTAGCACTACCAGGACCATTTCAAATTAGTTAAGGCATCAATCTTATTTCTAAAGTAATTATGCTAAGAAACAGTCTCAGGCTGCGCCAGGGGAGATACAGGCTGGATGTTAGAAAAAAGTTCTATACAGAAAGAGTGATTGCACATTGGAATGGGCTGCCTGGGGAGGTGGTGGAGTCGCCATCGCTGGAGGTTTTTAGGAGAAGACTTGACGGGGTGCTTGGTGCCGTGGGTTAGTTGCTTGGGCGGAGTTGGATTGGTTGATGGGTTGGACGCGATGATCTTGAAGGTCTCTTCCAACCTGGTTTATTCTATGTATTCTATGTATTCTATGTATAAGTGATCAAAGGAAATTTGTCATGCTGGTAAAAAAGCACATTCTGTTCCTTGTTTTTTCTTTTCTTACCTCTTTGCTTCATACAGCAACATGCTGTGGTTAAAAGCCCTCCCTGGGCAGCCCATTCCAATGGCCAGTCACTCTTTCTGTGAAGAATTCTTCCTAACACCCAGCCTAAACCTCCCCTGGCAGAGCTTGAGACTGTGTCCTCTTGTGCTGGTGCTGGTTGCCTGGGAGATGAGACCAACCCCCAACTGGCTCCAACCTCCCTTCAGGTAGTTGCAGACAGGACAAGAAGGCATGTAATAAAAATCAACAACCCAGCTTCGGTTTAGTTTAGAAAACTCCAAAGTAAAGACAAATTTGGTAATATTTTTACACATGAACATAACAAGGTATTCTTAGAGAGAAATTCTGAAAGAAATTGAGAGTTTGGGATATAAAGAAACCTTTATTTCTTTATTTATTTTAGCACAACTGCAGCTTTGTGCTGAGGTGGTATCTTCGTAACAAAATGCCAGAGTTTCTTACAGTGAAATGACACTTGAGAAAAGCACAGAAAAGTAATTAAAAATAAGAATTAACATTCTCCTTGTATAAAACTCTCTTTTGTGTATTAGTACACTGTAACTCTGAAAATGAAACGTTCCAACGCTCTATACCACTGCTATTAACATTTTCCTATTTGTGGAAAGACTTCCTCCCAAAGTTGTGCCTCAGTTTCCCAAGCTTTCACATTGGGCACAACAGTCCATACCCCAGTTAGCTCATGTACCTCTGCTGAACTTCTCCAGCTTTATGATGTAAATGGACTAAAGATTTAAGTCACAGTGAGACTGTTCTTCCCTCTGCAAAATGTAAACTAGCATCATCTCACTCCTGAATTTACTGTGGTTATTAAGTATCTCCCAGCTACAGAGGACCAATTTGTAAAAGTATTCAGTGACTTAAGAGTACAGCCAAGTACAGAGGGTTTTAACTTCCACTGAAACTGGGCACTTAGGTACCTACCTAGTTCAAAGTAATCTAGCCTTAGATTGCCAGGTGTTGAAAATGAGACTGAAAATGTTCAGCTAGGCAAAGTCAGAGAATAAAAGCAAAATAATATTCCTTCTTTCTGAATCAAACGTTGCCTCTGCCACGGGATAGAGTCCATCTTTGGTGCTGTCCATCTGCAGCTAGGGCTGTATCACCACTGCAAGGAAGGGCTACAGGAGTCATTTTAGACTCTCACATGTACCACAAATCAGGCTTGAAGGAGCCTTCTAGATAAACTGTTGTGACTAAAATGTAATGAAACTGACTCTTCAGCACAGCAGCTCATCTCTTTCACCATTTTTAAGTATCTGTAATGTCCTCCAGGGAACCATGTTGTATGTGACTAAACAAAAGGGATAGAGTGCCTTACTTTTCTCAGCCAGTATTGTTTGTGTTCTTCCCTCTTCATGTGCTAAAGCAGTGCTGTCTCTGTTTCTAGATAACTTGTGGCATGGACTGTAATGTGCTCAAACAAAATACTCAGATAATAAAATCAGATATGTGTTAATTACATGAAGACTTTTTTTTGGGGGGTTGCTACTAAAAAAAAAAGGTGGATTGCAGCATATAAATTTCTTTCTATATAATTTATTTTCAAAGACTTCTTCCAATGGGGAAAATATACTTTTTAGGGTAGTCAACACTTGATATTGTATAACATTACAGTAAGGAACTGTTAAATTAAATCTCAACATCAAAGGTTTCCCCTTGTGTAGGAATCAACAGTGACTTCTGCTAACAGCACAGAATATTCTCCCCATGCAATTTTTCCAGCTTCTGAAGCTATAGTAAGAATATAGCAAACTGAATGGCAGTTAAACTTTAAAATGTTCTGCTTCTGTCAGTGGCATCTATGCATGCTTCATTTATAGACTTTTCATTATATAAACCCAGGATGTAATGGGAGGCAACCCAGGCTGTGACTGCAAAACAGAATGCTCTCCTGTTGCTGCTGGCTCTGAAGAGCTAAGAAAATAAAGTATGAGAAATGGGCAAAAATACTACCTCTAGGTAACAAGATCTGATCCAAAGGTTGCTAAAAGTCAGCGGGAATCTGTTGATTTTAGAGTTTTTGAGATATATTTTTATGGAGTTAAGAAGTGCACCATTTTTATTGCAACACAAATGACTAAATGTATTGATTTAAAAATACCCTATGAACTATAAAACTAAAATAGACCTGACTTAAAGGGCTGTCTGGAAGCTACAGCTCTCACTCTTTCATACACTGCTGGGTAAGACTTCCTTGTTAGAGAGAAAAAGTAAACATTCCCAGAACATTTCTTTTCACTGATACATTGCCACATTAGTTCTGCTGTTCTTCCCCATTCATCACAGGTCTCCTTTTCAAAAGGAGAAACCTGTCAACAACTTTTTTGTTATTTAGGGTGATGGCAAAGTGAGAGCTGTTCTGGGGCATGGTGCACTATCAGAAATCTCTGTCTTCAGCCTGGGGGAACTTTCTGAAGCTGTTGTCCTATATGGAAAAAAAATCACATCATTTGACAGAGCCTAATTTTGCTTAGCCAGCATATCTAGCAGCTCTTTCTCTATGCCTTGGCTGCTCAGCTCGTTCAAACTGTAGTATCTATGAACAATCTTTTCATCTGTCACAACCACCACTCGAAGGCCATGCGTGTCTTCTCCCAGCTGACATCCTATTGCTGATGAAACCACCATTTCCAGTCCTCTGTAGGATCCTCCAGCATTCCTATGGTAATGTCCAGAAAATACAGCTTTAATGCCTGTTTGAAAGAAAAATAAAAGAAACAAAGAGAATGCATTTAGTTAGCAGCTGCAGTCTATGTATAAACTGTGTTTACAGTAAATACTGTTGAGGTTTTGTGCTGAGGCTTTCACAGCTGCTGTGCTTGTAGAGGAAGTTCTGTAGTAAGTACAGTTACAGGTGTCATGTTTATCTTCATTCTTGAATGGTTCATAAAGCTTAAAATTAAATCATTTACTTGAGCTTGTATTCTCAACAAATAATTAGTGAATAGCAATAAATAATTCTAATAGTAATAATTAGTAAAACCGTAATTCTGCTCCACTAGCTGTTTAGGGTGAGTGGTTGCTGACTTCTTTATGCTGACTGCAAGGTGTGTTTGTCATCTTGCTGCTCCTTTGGCTAGAAAGATGGAACACTCTAGAGGAAACATTAAAATTACAATAAGTCAGTAATAGAGAACTGCTTAAAGAATGATGCTACCAAAACATGAGTTGAAATCCAAGGATTGTGGAGCTGTGTTTATCAACTAACAGCCAGAAAGTTCAATAAGGAGAGCTTAAACCTACTTCCCCAAGGCCAGTGACCTTAAAGAAACCAAAACCCCCCAAAAAAGGCAAGCAGGAAACATAAATGAGAAGATAATTTGTAATCTTTTCTCAAAGACATCAGGGGTTATCACAGATGGAACAGAGGCAGTACATCAAAGAAAACAAATAAGCAAAAGTGATTGTGAATTATAGGAAGAGGGGAAGAAGGATGACAGTAGCCAAAAAAGGAACAGTTGACAACCTGCAAGTAGAGTCAGGCTTGCTAATGACATGAATTAACATTTACCTGGTAGGGGTTACAAACAAGGCAGGGTTATTCTGATTTCCTCTGTATTTTTGAATGACTTAAGGCTGTTCTGTTTCTTTCTTTTTTTTTTTTTTGTTAAATAGACTTTTTACATTTTGGACTGTATTAGGGTACAAAAAAAATCACTCCATAAAAAACCAACTTAACACATCTGATCTGTTGCAGGAAACAACAGTTCTTTAAGAGTCATCCAAGCGTGGTCAGGAGTAGAGGAATAGCTAAATGACAAGTAGCAGCAGGTAAAGAGGACAAACATACTTCGTGTTTAACGTACCTTGAAATCCTCGCCTGAATCATTGTCTGATTATGCAAAATGTTTAAAGTCATGGCCAAGGATTCTTCCTCTTCTCTAAGAATATGGTAATTAAAAAAATTAATGAAGTTTGCAAATGCTATCTTTGACCAACTTCTAAAGATGATCCAATGCCAGCTGTGCTTTCCTGCCACACTCCTCAGTAGCTATGAGATTTCTGCAGAAATGTTGAAACCATTTCAAATAAATGAAATTGTGTCATCCCAAGCTCCAAATCAGTAATTTCTACTTTTGGTTTCTTCTGCCTTGCAAACATAAATAAAATGGCAGGAGCTGTAGTTACTCAGAAGGGCCATCCAGATTGTCTTACAGAACGGTATCCCCTCCCCTATGAGGTTTCATAAATTTTATCAAGTATCTTTATTACTACAACATAATGAAATCTTGTTCAGCCTCAAGACTCAAAAAAAGCAAGGGAAAAGTAATTTTGATGCTAAGTACTTACCTTTCCTGTCAAAGATTTTAAACCTACCAACAACACAGTTGAGAACCCAGCTTCTTCCTAAGAGAGAACACGCTTTCAATAGACCAGCACCTCATTTCCAGGTCATGCCAGCATCCTTCACCATCTAGCTGTTCTATGCACTGCTGATAGATACAGCTGAGCAGCACACTCAACAGCATGTAGTTTGGCAAAACAATTATTCATCAGCTTTCTTGCTAATCTGAGATGATGCATGTTTTATTTTGAATGGAAATCTGCAGTTAGTATAAATAGCTAATTTTGCAAACAGGTTTAGGGTGTAATTTTTGGCATTCTTCAGTGTAAGACCCTTGGATTTCAGACTATTACAGCTTCCTGAAGCTGCCTCTAATGCTATTTTATACTGTTGTGAAACAGAAAAATTACTGGACCAGATGGCTGAAACTGCTAGGCTTTTGTTGTTGTTGTTGTTGTTTTTTATAATTGAGTACAAAACATGTAAATTAATTTTATATTTTGTTACAGCAAGTGTTGATTTATGATAGCATTAGTGACAATGCAGACATTTTCTGATGCTCTTAAATACTTCTAAGTGTAATTTCTCTATTGAGATACAATAGGTTGTGTGCTCCTTATTTGTAAGGACACTTTGACGGTCCTACATAAAGCATCTGACAATACATTAACACTGAGTGACTCAAACCCCACTAAGTAGTCCCTGACAGTCATGGCTACATAGCCAGCAGGTTATCGAAATGACTGCCTGAAAATGAATCTGTCCTATTAGATTGCTATATTGGCTAAAAATCCGCTATGCTATAGTAGAACAAATACTTTCCTGGCAGTATTCTATGGATGCTGTGCCTTGCTGAATATAATTCGTATTTATATTGAAAAATAAACTAATAAGCAGAAGTCTAAACCTGTGCCCGTTCCTGGGGAGAAGAGTGACATTTAACACATGTGGGGTCAAGTGCCAGCTGTTGTGGGGCTCTCCTCTGCAGCGATGGTCCTGCTCTCCACCCCAGGCTAAAAGCCATTCTTAAATATGCAGCAGTGATAATTATCTTTCCAACTGTAGTTTTTATCATTCCAGACCAACAATCAAGCCTATAAAGATGTACAGGGATGCACACTGTGACAATACCAAACTTCATTTGTTACTTTTCCATACGTTACACACTTAACAGAAAAGATAACACATATGTAGTCTTGTTCAAGTAGTAGGCCAGGGATTGGTTTATTCCTGAGATACTATAACCTGAAGTGCCTTAATAAACACATAAATAAATAAAAGGGGGGGTGGGAAGCTAGCAACAACTGATTTTGCCTCAATTTTGGAAGAGTAGAAGTGATTTAAGCAGAGCTGTGATTAGGAGCACTCTCTAACTTCACAAGGAAATCCTTATTTCTTCCACCCATTCTCCTGCAGTAGACTTAAGACTTCTTTCACAGTGATTAAATAAAAAGGGTAGTAGGTGAACATGTCTTAAGACAGCAATCCCTTTGCTTTTGCAGGAGCGATGTGAAGACTGATACAAAATACATAAACTAGGCTCAAAATATAGTTAAAAATTAAGCAGCTTGGAAAGCAAAATATAAATTATTCTGCTGTGTGCCTGGTAAAAGCTACATGTGCTTTCATCCTTCAAAATCCAAACCCTTCTCAAACAGCAAATTACTCAAGGTGGAAAATAGAGAATGAAATGACCTTGACATTGGATAGTGGTGTGTGGGTATTGTCAGCTAGAACTTGTCCATTACCCTATTTTACTTTATCAATACTAATTATCTGCTCGGTGTAAACTGCTCACCCATCTGATGTATGAGTTACACTTGCAGGTAATTTAGCATAGTAACTTTGAGAGCTCGCTCTGCATCAGCTGCAGAACCCTAGCAAAATAGTTTGGGTGGGTTTTGGTTATGGTTTTTATAAACTTGGGAGAAACCCAGCAAGACACCCTCAAAAGGTGATGGTGCAGTATCAGAGCTCTGTGACATAACACAAGTCAGGCAGCTTCTTTTCTTCTTAGGCAAAATACTACAACTTCACCTGCTAACTGCTGACACTTAAGAAGGTATTTTGGTTTGGAACTGAAGACTGATTGGTAAGCAGTGCAATTTGATACCTGAGAGCAGAGAGCACATGTTTTAAAACCTATTATCTCCTGCTGGCTGTGGGAGCAGGTTCTGCCTAACCAAGCTGCTGTTTATAGGTACTGTTCATATGCTGTTCAAATGCTGACTTTCAGTGTAGTTGCTTCATTCAGCTCCTAATTGCACTAGGTGGATATTCAGAGGTGAAATGCTCTTGTGGATCTCTCTGCTCAGCATTGGCCTCTGGTAGAATTCAGTACTTGCTTTATACACCTCCCAGTGAAAATTTTGCCCAGACTTCACTACTTGGGCACTCTTTATTTCCAGTACTAGTATTAATTCTTGTTACTGTGGTGTTACACAGAATCAGAGTGGTTAAAGGTGCTCTAGTTCCAACGCCCCTGCCATGGGCAGGAACACCTTCCACTAGACCATGTTGCTCAAAGTCTTGTTCAGCCTGGCCTTAAAGGCTTCCACAGCCTCTCTGGGCACCATCCTGAACAAAAACCCAAACATGTCACTGCTGTGTATTAATAGAAGTCTAACTGATGTTGTTTTTTCTCAACAGCACGTTTTTGTTCACTCAACTGTATTTCACTCCCTTTTGTTCGTTAGCATAAGAAGGAAATCTGAACCAGTCAATGCAATAATACTAAGATGACAAGCAGGCAATTTACTTTGCTCTTGCTTTTGATCTTAAACATAAAAAGAATCTTAGAGATGTATGCACTCAAATTTAATTTATTCATTTCAGATGTTTTTCTGAAGTAATACTGTCAATTTCCTAGCAAGTCCTCCCCACTTTTTTTCCCCCCTCTAAACTCTGTGAAGAAAGAAGAGTGTCCTGCCAGGCCTCATTCCTATAGCCTGCTTTAAGGTATCCTGAGGTCAGTTAAACACATCCAGCTATACAAAAGGTAGGTACAGCCTTTGCCACTACAGAAAACACTCCCCCCACCAAAACCCCAGTAGAGCAGTGATTTGGTTTGTGAAATGGCAGTTGGGAAAAGCTTTGACATAAAAGCTGTATGAAATACTAAAACACTACTGTGTAAATAAATGTCCAAAGGATGACACCTTCACAAGCATTCATTATTTCATTTTTTATGAAAGATAGAGTGATTTGAATTTAAATGTGACTGGAGGTTTCACAGTATCCATTAACCAAAAAAAGCAGGATCCATTACTGCAAGACACTATTCATACCTAGTGCATTATTCATTAAAAGAGAAAGAAAAAAGAGGATTCAAATCAGAATAAAGTAAAAAACTGTGAGGATAGTTACACTAAGAAAAAGCAACATGCAAAACAAACCACATCTACTGTCTCTGTGATAATCACTGTCTGATGTCAGACTGCATAACAATACCCTGGTTACTGAGTATCTGCTAGGGCAAAACAGGCCTGAACTGCCAAATGTGGTTTTGATGAGAACAGGACTGGAAACCAGAGATGCAGGATAGTTACCATACAGTGTCAGACACCAGGTCTTGCTCTGTCTCTTCCAGAACTGTACTTGGATTGTGAGAACACTTAAAACCAATGAGCCTCATGCCTGCACACCAAACATAACATTTTCAGAATCAATCATTCTGCTAAAAAATCAGAATCTTTGTAAAAAGAAAAAAAAGTTTAAATACAGGAATTGATTCTGATTTTAGTAAACCAAAGATGCCTTCCTGCCATGCAATTTACCATCATTTTCTGATCAAACACAAAAGGTCCTTTTTGGTTCGGGCCTGACACATTGGAAAACCAAAAAGATTCACTGCTTCCAAAGATCTAATTAGAACTCTTTTCCCTGCAGAACAGTAGGAGAGCATTAAAGAATGAAGTACCTGTGTTGGTGCAAATTCTGTAAGTCCAAAGCAGCATCAATAATTCATGATAAAACAACCAATCAAAACATGGATTGTTCAAGAGTCAACTGAAGAGATGTAATTCATATGTTGATAAGCTTTAGTCTCTTCATTAACTTGACTGTGAAGTGAGTTAATAAATACCTTGCTTACACGCTAGCTCAGACACTGCATCATATCAGTTCAGACTGTATGGCACACAGTGGCTTTGGCAAAGCAAAAGGTAAGTGCTGAGGAAGGTAATTAACAGCTCATGTAATTCTGCATGCTACCTTTGATGTTATCTCTATGATCATTCCTAAGCAGAATCTTTAAAGCACAACTTACTTTTAAAAAAGTTTCCAACAAAATGCATATTTTACTTTGGAAAACCCAAGTCAAAGCCATGGTACCAACACTGTTACACTGCTCATGGTTTCTATTGCAGACATTTCTCAACAGAAAACCCCAAACCACCCCTGCTTCCCCTCTGATTTCCAGTGTCTGCATTCTAAAGCCAACTCACCAAATAAGTAGTGATCAGAAGAACTTCAGCAAGCCCTTATCATTTTGACAGCTCTGGCAAGAAGAACAGCTTTTACCAGGACTTCTCATTTCCTCAAGCTTCTCTCTTCAAGCTTTGTGAACCAAAACAGCACACTGCAGTAAAAGGGTTTTTTCTTACTGAGAATGGTGTATTTGGCTATTGGTAAACTGACTCACTGGCCTAATGGGGAAAGAGATCTAACAGATCTACTCAGATTTACTTTGGATGTTTCATGGAGAAGATCAGTACAGGAAGGGATGACCAGGCTGACCAGGCTCAGGAGCCACTGCACATATATATAAACCCATCACAGCCTCACAGACTGCTGTAGCTCTGATTTATAATACTCTTTGTAATAATGACCATCTTACAGCGACTCAGAGTTTCCAAACAACCCTGAGCAGAATAATGACCTGAAAAAAATGGAGTCCTGTATGAAATATTCACCACCAAGAGGTCTGGTCATAGTGGAAAAAAAATCTGAAAGAAAATTTTAGCCACCCTGGTGTTGTTAGCATGCTGGTAACTTTATTTCTGACAAGACAATAGTTCTTTACCTGAAAGGAAACTACACCCTGAATAACATGCAGAAAGCAGGTTGTCTGTTAGCAGAAGCTAAGGTGTGGCATCTTCTTCCCAGAGATTACTATCTCACCACTGAGAAACCCTTCTAAACAACAGTTCTGTGGCACCAGGGAAAAAGATCAGCATGAGTTTGATGTAACTGCACAGTAAGAGAACAAAGGCATTTAGCTGTCTCATGGATGATTCCCATCAGAGTGGCTACATCCTGGCCTTAGCTTATTGTGCAGTTGCAGTCCTGTCATTCCAGCTTCTCCCTTACTTGGTCCTCTTGCAGAAGAATGCAAAGAAACAGAAGAGTGGGCATGTTTTCAAGTCCATCTGGGCAGAAATGCCTTCAATATGTGGACCAACAGACTTCCTGTTATAGGAGTGGTTAAGCCTTCATGAAAGGTCTCTATTTTAAATGTGAAATACTAGCCGAGTCATCTTTTTGCTGGATCAAGCAGACATCAGGTATATTCCCTAACAACGTATCACACACCTGTCTTCCTAACCACCACAAAGTAGATGCTTGCTAGCTTAATGCAAGGAATACAGGCTGAGCCCCCGTCTCAAAGTTGCAATGATTGCAGAAATCCAAATAGGCTAAAATGGGATGGAAAAATAATACATCCATATTTATCTTGAAGTATTCAAAGTAATTTCATAAACCCCACACATGTAGAAAACAATTCTTCCTCACACAATCAGTTAATAGCTGGCCTAGAATTCAGACTTGAACTAGTTTAAATTCTAGGGGTGTCTGACTACGGTTTCTATAATTACACTCACTTCCATGGCGTGCTTCCAAACCCCCCTGAATTCAGAAGAAGCTGGTTTCAACTCTGCTTTCAACTCAAAACCATTTGAGGCAGGTTTGCTGTGTCTAAAATGTGACTGACCTAGCCTCAGTTGGAAATCAAACTGCTCAACCCAGCGCTACGGACAGTGTAAAAATATCAGAAGAAAGTTACCAATATAAAAATAAACCAAAGAAAAGAAGGCAGATTTTCCAAATTAGGAAGAGAATGCCTGGAATAATCAGCATAGGCAATCAGTAGCAAGGCTTTATTTAGACTGAGCCTTCAATTAAATAAATGCTTTTCTCAGCAAAAGCAAATGAGACTGAAAGAGACCGAGAAGGCTAAATTAGTGCAATATGAATGACATAATAAATATGTAATGGGTACAGTACAGACCTTGCTTCTCCTCTCATGCACTCTCTAGAAAATCAGGGGCAAAAAAGTGGTTCTGACTGGGTAATGGAATTTATCACACGGTCCAGATTATCGCCCTTGAAGTGCTGATTAACGTGCTCATTTTTGCAGTGACTGCAGACACGGACCTTTGCTTACGGCATTTCATTTACAGCTTTCTGGCTCCCAATGCAGGCTACAGGTAAATTTCAAAGGAAACATTTCTTCACCTAGTTGTGAAACATTTAGGTGCCACATCCATTGTGAAAGCGGAGTTTTCAAAAAGCAGCTGAACACATCTATAAAACACTCACTAAATTGCACTGTATTGATAAAGGCAATGTGATGCACTAAGTCCCTGGAAGAAGAATTCTCAGAGATAGGAAGAGTATTTGGAAGAACTACCATTATACTGGCTTCTGCTCTTTGCAAGGGTTTGGCTAGTAGGAGAAGCTACAGACCAGGCTATAGGGATCATCACTCCGTTCCAGTGACTCTGCTTTTATGTTAGCTGTTCATGTTTCATGGTAAAAAACAGGTTAAAAAGATAATTATTCTTATGTAAAAAAGTCACTGTCTTCACTGGCCGCAGCCCTCACTCAATCAGGGACTGAAGAGGAGGATATACTAGCAAAAGCTGATCCTATATATTCTGTCCGCCCCGAACTGCAGGAACTATAGAGGAGCAGCAGAGTTGCAATGGAAGCAAACAGGTGAAGCAGCAGTTACACAAAGAAATGAAACACCTGAACGTTACCAAACCTCCAGTATCCTTTCATAGACAGAAGAACAAAATCAGCAGTAGCCAGGTGCAGGGAGATGCTACTATGAGAGTTGTGTGTGTTTGCATATACACCCCCACACATGCATGTGTAGACAGGTCATTTTTCAAAGGCACTGTTTCTGGCAAACACAAGCACTGCAGTCCCGTGGACACGCTGATCTTGTGCACATCCCGTGCACAAACTGCCTTTTCTTTCCTCCTTGCACTTGCAGCGTACAGCTGCTTTCTGAAGCGCTGAACAGCGTGGTCAGTTCGGCCGCAGTACCTGTTCTCAGAACAATTCTGCACTCCAAAATTAGGTTCTTTCAGCTTCCCTACAAGAGCATGCATCAACCACAGGCATTTTTTGCCATACCTTTTTTCTCCCCTGGGCAGGTGGTGTACCTCATTTTTTCAAGACTCTAGTGCTATGTAGTGAATGATACTATTTGGTAGTCTTTGTAAACAAAGCCTCTTGTGAGGAATAGAATTGATTTTATCTCATTGTAATTTGAGAGTGCTCACATCACCCCATCTGCCAAGCAGGTGTTACAGCAGCAAAGAAAGATGTGAAAGCATCCTTCATGGCACTGTTAACAGAATTGTTCACTGCTCAGGCAGTTCTCTGAGAAAAAATCCAATCATTTTGCACCAAAAGAGCTCCAGTAGAAGGAAATAGCTCCACTGGTGTTGGGTGGGGATCAACACCCTCTATTTCATAACCTTTTCAGTCAACCTTAAATAGCAACCTTCTTCATCAGAGAAGTTGTCTGAATAAAATAGAACCCAATGGTTAGACTTTACAGCACGTAGCACTATAAGTATTTTAATGAAAATATGCCAAAATATGTTTGCAAACCTGCAGGAAAACTCTCCCTTACATTTGCTGTGCAGACTGAGGAATCTGCAGTTGGTGGTCAGGGGATCTGTGTAGTGGGAGAGAACTTTGCAAAGTGTAGTGATGTCAAAAACTTCTTTATATTAGACAGCACTGACCAGAGCTATATCGAGAAGGATCTTGGTCTCACTTGTTTTTCCGGTATAATCAGAGGAGAAACAACAGACATAGCCAAAGGGTCATTCCAGATCACCTAATTACACTGCTGGTCTAAATAAGCCTTTAGAGGTGCTGTCTGTAGAAGGTCACTCTCAATTTCAATTTCATTTTTGTGAATGCCTCTTGTGACCTTTCAGTGGAATTTATTTGCTGCTTTTTCCATTTGAAGTGAGGCTTTTCACAGAGTTGCAACACACCAAACCCTCCTGCTTTGCTATGTGCTCTAAGGCTCAAAAAGTTCTTATCAACCAACACTCCAGCCCATGGATAAAACACACTTCAAAACTTCAGTTCAGAAGAAATGTTACTTCATGTTATTACAGACCCCCATTAAATAAATGTAATTTGTACTTGCTGCTGAATTTCTGCAAAAAACGCCTGTGCCAGCATGCTGGATTACGTCAGAGATGGTCAATGGCCTGGAGAAACACTGCTCTTACACAATGACACAGGAAGTGTCACATTTGGTCACTCCACCTGTACTATACGTGCAGAAAGTCAAAGCTGAAAGCTGTTGATCTAAACCGCTGAAGCTTAGAGTATTTTAAGTCATCTTAAATACTGATAAAGTGATACATAAGCAAGCACTGAGATTACTCAGTGTATGGGCTTTGCCAAAATCAAGGTCTCAATGGCAGGAAGAGGAAAATATTACTCCCTTGTCAACTTTGATTACACAACAAAGTATATAATGAAACCTAGCATATGTTGTCTGGTAAATTTTAGAAACAACAGCTTTCAGCACTCCATGCTTTAATTTTGTGCTTAAATATATCATAGCTGTGGATGTTCAGAAAGCTGCTTCTTCCCTTAATACCATTTTGTCATAACATTTCTAAGAGGAGACTGTGGGTATCACACGCCTAATGAGTAAAGGTGTTACAAGCTACAGCACCTATAACCACAAACAGAATGAGAAAAAGATGCCATTTAACAAAGTTCAGTTGTCCTTTGCCCCTTATGTTCGAACTGAAACTTTCTAACCAAATCTAAAAACTGCTTTGAAGAAACTTAGATGAACCTAAAACTTTTTAATTAGAACAAACCAAACTGGAGACTGCAGGGAATTTCCTTCTATATTTCACATCTGTTATCTAGTGAGTCTCTCTTGGATGCAAAATCTCTTATCTCCCTCTGAACCAAGAAGTATTTTCTCACCATTGTTGGTGCACAAAACCCAACTATTAATCTAAGCTTTGTTCAACAGAGCTCACAGTTGCTTGAATGTTTTATTTCATTAGAGCTACTAAAAAACATTTATTTTGTTGAGTGATGCAAGTAATTTCAGTGTGTCTCTGATGGTTCTCAGGACAAAAAGTCTTCAAAAGACTGTCTGTAGCTCAAAATACCCCAACTTTTTCAGACCATAGAAGAATCTTTAGTATCCTAAGCAAAGAATCCTGAAATGGGATTTGTTAGACTTGTGTATTACATAAACTGCTTCATTTAAAAAATCATTTATGACTTCTCTTTATCAGAGACATGGGACATGCAGAGCAGATTTTTGACTACACCACCACTACTTCATTATTTCCCCTACAAAGCTATGAGCAAACCTATTTATACCAGCACTGTAAAATTCTTCAAAGCTGAATGTGCATTTCCTACAGCAGCGTTGAGTGACTCCAGCAGATCTCACAGATGAGAACGTCAGGTCAGCTCATTCACACTTCTTGCACACACCGTTTTGTCAGTGTTTTACCTTCTGCATGTAGAGGAGACAGAGCTCTGACAGCTGAGGCTAAACTTCCAGATATTAGTATTTTCATACAAATATGCTTTCAGAAATGCATTTTCACTGCAATGATAAACTGTGTTCTCAACTGAGTTGATTTTCATTGTCACTGCAATCGCTGTTTCAAGGACAATACTTGTTGCAATGCATTTAAAGAACAAATGGTCTAGGAGGATTTCTTAGACATGCAGCATTACTTTGCATAGTAGTAGTAGTACATATTTACAAGTGCCAGATTTTCAATTTATAAATATTTATCATAAGGACATGATTTTATCTTTAATTAGCCCAACTGTTAAGGACACTTCTAATGTGAGAAATGCAATTCAGTATTTCATACCAGATGTAGCCTCTACAGCAAGTCTTTTATCTCAGCTTGTAAGGAGCTGATACGGTACTTAAACCCAAAACATTATGTAACATGTAAGTGATTAGAAGAGATTAACTACAGAAGAGCTGGGCTCTGAATTTCAAGGAATAATTTTCTGGAGTTTCACACCTCACTGTAAAGTACCATAAGTATCTGATTATTTCCCACATATACCCATATGAGTTCCTTTGTTCATGGAAAGACCTGCATTACTAGATTGTCCTTCCTTTCCTGTCTCTAAACCAGGTGAGTTATGGCTTGTGTCTGAAGAAAAAATATAAACATGAAAAGTGGGACAATTCCAGGGTTAGCAAAAATTGAAATATGATGCCTGTCTAATAACATTGCATTGACAAATGCAGCAACCCCCACAACATGCAAAACAAACCATCAGAGCGATTAGAAACACTGAAGCAGAGAACGAGAGACCAGAAAGAAGGAAGCACCGGTGACAAGTTAGTGGGAGAGGCCTGGTGGCCTCATTAGAAAGCAGACTCACTTTCTTTTCCAGAACAAGTTAACCCAAATTTCTAAATTACATGCTATAAGGAGTTAGCCTTCTTAAAGTAAGTCATATTTAAAAGCTCTCACAAAAAAATGCAAAGTAGATTGTGATCTACTAGCAATATCCTGTGTTTCAATCCTTCAAGAATCAGAGAAACATTCATCTTGGAAAAGACTCTCACCAAGTCCAACCAATAAACCTGCTCTACAAGGTACACCCCTAAACCATATCCCCAAGCACCACATCCAAACAGCCTTTTAAACACATCCAGGGTTGGTGACTCAACCACCTCCCTGAGCAGCCCATTCCAATGCCTGACCACTCTTTCAGTGAAAAATCTTTTCCTAATGTTCAGTCTAAACTTACCCAGTCACAGCTTGAGGCTGTTCTCTCTTGTTCTATCATTAATTACCTGTGAGAGGAGACCAGCACCAACTTCTCCACAATGTCCTTTCAGGTAGTTGCAGAGAGCAATGCCTCAGCCTTTTCGCACTAAACAGCCCCAGCTCCTTCAGTCTCTCTTCATAAGATTTATTCTCCAGGCCCTTCCTCAGCTTCCTTGCCCTCCTCTGCACTCATACCAGCACCTTGACATCTCTCTTGTATTTAGGTGCCTGAAACTGAACACAATACTCAAGGTGTGGCCTCACCAGAGCTGAGTACAAGCAGACAATCACCTCCCTACTGCTGCTGGACACAGCATTTCTAATACAAGCCAGGATGCCACTGGCTTTCTTGGCCACCTGGGCACACTGCTTGCTCATATTCAGCTGCTTAAACGGATGAACTGAACTGAGGGGAATACCAGTTTCATGTCTCATGATATGCTGAATCGATTTTTCTTTGGAAAAACAGAGTCAGAAAATAAGTGGTGTCATTGCATACCTGTGCATCTATCCTGCCTTGGTAACTGCCTGTTTGCAATCCACTGATAACACTTTGTGGTCTTACAAAGGTCACTCTCCAACTGAACAATAAAATAGAAACAGAATGCACCTGTTACTAAGGAAACTCTCAGGCAACTTTTGAGCCAGCTAGTTTTTCTCAGCACTCTGAGTTACACTGAGCTGCTCACTCTCTATATTCATTTAATTAGAAACATGTTTGAATATTGGATTGTGAACAGTACCTATTGACTCATTTACTGACTATATAAAACAGCAAGCAAAAGAAAAATGTTTTAACATATTCATGAAGGAACTGAACAGCACAGCATGGTGGGAGGATTTCTAGGGATCGGAGAGAGGGACACCAGAGGAAATAATGGAGAGGGGGTACAAATGGAGGAGTTTGGGAATTTCTTTCATAGAGTTGTGCTGCATTGCTGTCTTCCCATTCTCTTTTTGTTTCCCCAGTTGTGAAGCCTACCCAACTTCTGGTTAGGCCTCTGGCTACACATTAGGAGAGTCAATCTAAACTATCCCCCTCACTAAACATGAGAACATAACGATGAATATTACAACATAACATTCTGCATCATTTCTTTTACTTCTTGATTAATTGTATTCCCAGGACGGAGTGCTGCCAAATGTTACTACATCATCTGGATGACAGGAAACTCTACAACAGAACTGCTTTGATTTCTCCATTAATGCTTATTTACTGGGATACACTTCTCTGGCAATGGTCTTCAACAAGCTCTCCAATGCACTAGAATGTGCTTTTAGTCAACAATACTTATTTAGCTGCCCAACTCCCCAGATGCAATACTTTCTGTGATATTAACACTAGTACAATAACAGAGAAAGATATTCTGAAGTATTCTCAGTGTGTCTCCTCATGGGAAAAAAACATCCACTTGCAAATGTCTGTCCCCTGGAGAGCCCTCAGATAGCTATGAATTTTGGCCCCATTCATTTGAAACAGTAGGAGATTCAGAGCTTGGAAATCAGGCTGGGTTTGGATGAGTCCAGACTTAATCATTATATGGTAAATGTGTAACAGTATCATAAACCCTTTGCATTGTTCAGCAATCCAAATAACGTGCTCTCCTACAAATACAGAACAAATGGCATTGATGCAAGGATGGCAGGCTAGCAGGAAATTCTGAAGGACTGACACAACACAGGAATATGAAGGCAATCAACAGGAAACAATGGGAGCAGGCAAGAGGAGTAGTGTAGTGTGTCTGTCTCCATAGCGTTCAAGAGTCATCAAACAAAGCTAAGGGATTTGGTACAATATGCTTGTTTTGGGATGAAGAGCAGGTGGAACTCATCCCAGAAATGGCCTCTATTAGTAATGGATATACCAAGGATTGATCTTAGCAGAGCAAGACTCTTTTTAACACAGAATACATCTGGAGTGCTCTTCGTTTAAAATTGGCTCAGTGTGGGAGAAAACAACCTCCAAGGTAATTCTGAATTCTGTTTTCATGTTTTATGTAAAACATGAATTCTGTATTTTTCTCCTATGGCAATACCTGCACTCCTTAGGCAGGAAAACCTCAGGCTCTCTTGCATCTATCAGTACTTGCAAAATGTAATCCTTGTTTACTTTAAAGAGGTTTTTTAAAGGTTTACATTTTGTTTGGTATTTTTTACAGGTGATTAGATTCAGCTGGCAATTCTGACCTACAGGGAATGATGAGGCTTTTAAGCATGAAGTTCCTGTATCTTGTCTGGCAGCATAAACATTAGCAAATTGAAATACAAATGGGAGAAGTTACCTGCTTGATGGAATTTTTCCATTATCTCTCGACGAACTGATTTTTCCAAGTTAAAATAGTCGTGATCTTCCTCTGGATTTCTCAGAAACAGAGGAATGTGCTGGAATACTATTATATGCCTGCATTTCTGTTCTGCAGCAACTGCCAGCTGCTCTTCGAGCCATGCATCCTGGGCTTGCTTCAACTCAGGGCATTTGGAAGAATCGAAGTACAACTGAGAATTCAGCACAAGAAAGAAAACACCTCCAACCCAAAAGCTGAAGTAGTCATCTCCCCAGTTCTTGCAATAATCATCTATTGTTTCTCTTGTGGGAGTATTGCCGATATCGTGATTTCCACTCACGAATACCAGCGGTATGTCCTGGTCAGTGTTCTTCAGAACATTCTTTAAATCTTGCTCTTGGTCCTTTCTCCATTGAGAACCTATGGAAAAAACCCAAACATAGAATCACAGAATTGTTAGGGTTGGAAGGGACCTCAAAGATCATCTAGTCCCAACCCCCTGCCATGGCCAGGGACACCTCACACTACATCAGGTTGCTCAGAGCCACATCCAGTCTGGCCTTAAAAACCTCCAGGGATGAGGCTTCTACCACCTCCCTGGGCAACCTGTTCCAGTGTCTCACCACCCTCACGGGGAAGAATTTCTTCCTAACAACCAAATACAATACAAATGTCATCCTGACATACTTTAATGTTTATGCTGTCTTTTCCTACCTTCCTTGTCAGCTTTTGTTTATGTAACTACACACAGTAACAAAATAATCTGTCTTGGACATGCTCACGATAATATGCAGGGATCTAGGCTACATCTTCACTTTATTATTGTATGTCCACTCAACCCTTTGCCTTCCACTTCTTTTCCTCCCTTACCAAATAGCCATTTTCAGTAACTTGCCTTAAGCAAGGCTCTGGGTAGGAAGAGGATAGGTGATACAATGGTCAGTGTTGTGCTCTTTTCATCTATAGACTGATGAGGTAGTGAAAAAATGCAGCAGCCTTGGATGGTGTAACAGCTTTACACAAGTGTTAAAAACAAGTCCACTTCTGGTTTACACTTCATGGCTATGCAAAGGAATTAAGGTTGGGAGGTTTGTGGTTGGGTGTTGTTTCTGGCTTTTTTCATTAGAAGGACCATTTTAAACAGAAAAAAAAAAGGTGTCAAATAATTGTGGCAAGATGTTTATGTGACGAGTCTGTTTTAATAACAAGCATGATGTTAATTTGAAAGCAAGGTATTGATGCACTTTGCTGGGTTTTCCAGGATCTGTTTTTATATTGTCATGGTTATCAGGGGTTTGTCCTTGTCTAGGAAGGTTTATGTAATTTCTAGATTAAAATCACTGAAAAAAAATTATATAAAGGATTAAAAAACCCAAAAGTAGTTATTCTAATGATGACAAAGGTTTTCTGAAGTGTAGCCTTTTATCAGAGACCATTGATATGTTTAACATTCATTAATTAAATAGAAGAGTTACAAATTGTATTGTGTCCTCAGAGGCAAACACAGACCATTTCACAAATAACAACTGCATCTTTTTAGCCAAGAAGTTGCAGCAGGCTTTGTACAAGAACTCTGAAGTCAGATTGCTCAGGTTCATTTGCATACAGGTCTACACAAACCACTCATTGTGTATTTTAACAGCTGTGGCCCATTTTTGTAACTAGACATATGTATTATGGGTAGAATGTAGTAGAGGGACTCCTGTAATGTAAAAGATTTTTTTCCCCCTCCTTGTTTCTTCTGATCAGTATGTTGACAAACTTCAATTTCTTTTCAATACTCTACAGGTACAGGCTTAAGTGCCACCTTATTTGTGTTAGGAGAAAAAAAACATTCACATAATGTCTCAATGTAAAGACGGATGTGGTATTTGATATGTGGTGCACAGAGTTAAAAACCATGAGACTCTTAACTGCTGCACAGGGTAGCAAGTTACTGTAGCAAACTCTTTGAGCAACTTGAGAAATGCTGGGCACATGATAGCCATGGTGGTCCTGAAGGTAGGGGACAGCAGAAGAGTTTGTGGGGTATATTAATGTACCAGGACTGGGGTCAGTTTAGGATGTCCTTCCAGTTATGGAAAATACCCTCACTGATCCTAGAAAAAACCATGGCAAATGACATCTCCTGACCTATGGAAGAGATGGATCTGAAAAAGTAATGCCCCAAATTGAACTATATCTGGCACACTTTTTTCTGCCACTGTTTTTTGTTGCCACTCCCCACGTTCCTATGCAAAGAGCTGGAAACTTCAAGCTATAGATATGAATGTATGGGGGTGGGGGGCAGGAAAAGGCAAGAGGGAAGGCTCTGAAGATTCATGTACACACATTACACCATCTTAATCTCCATGCTATCACTTTGGGAAATTCAGCTAACAGTTTCAGAGTATAAAGACATTTACACATAAGTTACAGAAATAATGTGTAGAATTCTGTATACTCCTTCCTAGTGGTGAAATTCCAGCTCTAGGGACTAACACTAAGATTAGATTTGTTGACAGCAGGGCACTGGTTCCCACGTTTAATGCAACATTATTTCTATAGCAACACAGAGACATAGTCAGTGCTTTATTGCAGAAAACAGATTGCTCAAAATGGAAAACAATGTCTCTGCCCAAAGAGTCTAAGAAATCGTACTAAGTAAAGATTGTTTAGGACAATTGTGTCTGGGCTTGACCTAGTAGAAGGTCAAACAGGTTCAAAAGAGAAGCTCATGGAGGTAAGAGTGGGGAAAAGGCAGTGATGTCTATAATTTCTGTTGTAGTGCTGGAGAGGAACAGCTAGGACATGGACAGTAACATCAGTTGTAATACAGCAGCACTACCTGTCCTACAATGAGCCACATCACTATGCAGTGCCCCCTGAAGGCACCTCCCTCTATGTTTACAAGTATAGGCAAACTGCTTAAAGAGACAGAAGTGATGAAGAAAAGAAGGAAGCCACTAGTAAACCACAGTGGACTCTGTCCTGCCATAAAAATTAGTCCCTTCAGTCTCTACCAGACACAGTTAGCTATAATATTTTATTACTCCAATTGCTATGGAGTAGCAATTTTTACTTGCTGAGATGTATTTCTTTGGCTTAGCTAGAAGTTTGTTGTCAAAAAGTGACTAGGAAAAGAATGTAATACCAAGAGGTAATGTAGAAAAATAATACAAGTGTCACTGTGGATGTAATTGGAATGAATTTCTCTTCTGTTTATCCTGGCATCATGTGCAGAGACATTTTTAAATCCCAGGCTCGAATGTTCTGGGTTTATGTTAGGTTCTGTAAATACAGCCTCACCCCAAGATAAAGGGCTTCACAAATTAATAGCCCATAAAAAGCAGTTTGGCTTTTATGGAAAACATGAAAGTGAGAACTGTTGCTAGTCAGTCGCCTGCCGTTTCCCACAGCTTCCCAGTCTGTCATTTTGGAGAGCTGAGCCCTGTGAGCAGGAGCATAAAGGTGCAATGTCAGTGTCTCTGTTGCATGACATCTTTCTGTTGTGTGTCACTATTTTTCGAAACGCTTCCAATATTCCTTCCTGCACTGCTAAAGGAGTCAGGACAACCTTGCCTTCGCTCCCTGAAAGAGCACATTTCAAGAAAGTACTTTTAGAGCACTTTTTGCTGATGCTGGCTTCAGTCAGCAGAATTCACAAAATACTCTGCCAAAGAAATAATCATTTAGCTACTAATCCACAGTTACAGCTTATTTGGTGTTCCCCAGAAGAGAGCACCTCTATACCCAAGTGTTCAGATCGGTATTTTTAATGCATGAGCTGTAAAAGCAGCCTGGAGTATTGTCTACCCCAAACCTGCTCTCTGTGATGCATGCTGATAGGAATTTTTGCATGAGGCAACTCTTGACTTACAGTAACCTCCACCAATGTTCAATTTTCCCCCCAAAAGTATTACAAATGACAAATTAACCATTAACCATAGCACCATTTTTCTACTGATATGAATTAGGAGAGGGAAAGGAGGAGGTTATAATGCTATTATGGAGTGCTGTCCCCAGGGGGTTTTGTGCCAGTTAGGAGGTACTGCCCCCAAAGGGAAGAGAAATCTGTCAGGCCTTGCAAAGGGGCATGAGTTTGGTGTGAATGGTGAGGGCTTTGGCCTGGATGTCCAATTCATGTTATTGTCTAAGAGATGGAAGTTATAATGAGGTAATCCAACTATAATTTTTAACAGTCAAACCTATCGGTCATAAATTCACATAAATACATCAGAGGTCAGCTACTCAGCATTGTGTGATGACACTGCATTTCAGAGGACCTTCTACTTTCCAAAGGTCTTCTGAAAAGTCACTTTCAAGGATCTGGCTGGCACAGGCTGACTTGGGGGCAGAGCAGAACTGCTGCAGCTCAGCTTGTGACACTGATGTTGCTGCGGTTTCTAAACCTTCTTTTGGGGATGGGTTTTCTCAGAAGCCAGAACAGTACCTGTCTGGTTACCTGTTCTGCAGTTCTTGACACAGACAATACTGTGTCATGGTTTGCTGCAAACATTAAAAATGTGGACCTGACTCTACAGGTTTGGCAAAGGGGGCCCTAACTGATCCAGAGTACAAACTTAGAGCCCCACTTGTGCTTTGCACTAAGTCATGGTGGTCTGTCTCTGCATCAGCTTCGCTCTGCCTAGCCTGAGGACCAGCACAGGCACTTCTAGGATGAAGCTACCCAAGATATGTCTTCAGCCAATTTAATATGTAGAAATGTAGCACAATCTTTTCTTGAGTTTCTAAATCACTCAGTCTTAGTATCGCAACATATCTTAAGAGTGTCCCAAACTTAGAGGTGTTGCAAACATTCAATTTGTAAAGGAAAACACAAATTCTCAGTTTGAAAAAGTTAAAAAGAAGATTGTCTATGAGCTTTGATGTGAGCAACACACTTGAAAAGTCCTGATTAAACTGCAGTCTGCCTAACATTTAACCCAAGAACACGTAAGAGCTTGACTGAAGATTAAAATCCTCTACAAAATCTCAGATAGAAACATTAACCAAATCTGCTACAAGCAAAATAAAAAATGTCAAAACCCCACTGATGAGAACGGAATTCATAAATACATTGGGGCCATCCCTTCTGTAATTTATTATATCAGGAGAATTATTCTGACATCAAAAGACAAAATAATTCTTCTTGGAAGCAGTCACACGATTGTTATAAAGAAACAAAAGAGAGATTTGTTTATTTTTCCTGGGCTTCACAGTGCATCACAATTGCTTGATTCAAAGGGTCTAATTATTTTGTGCACTTTCCTGTTCTTGAGATGTTTGTCCTTTTTTGTTTGTTTTCTTGATTCTCTGTAGTTTTTCTACTCCTCTCCAAGCCATCTAGAAGACCTTCCCTAGTAGTGTTCCATAACTTTCTAGTGACTAGAAGAGAGGAGCCCAAGGCTATATTCACAGGATGCTCCTTTTGTAAGTACCCTGTGAAACACATTTAACCCCTCTGTAGGATCATAATCTCCTGTTCCAAGATGGCCTTTCATCTCTGCTGTCATTTTGGATACCTGGCTGTTGGCTCCAGTTTAACAGGGCTACAACTAAGCTCCTACATAACCTCTCTAAGGTCTCTCAACTGAGCCTCCTACCCAGTAACAGCCTCACTGCTGTGCTTGTCACTTGGAAGACAGCACAAACCCCAACCCAATGCTATCATCAAGATCAGACTATTTTACAGGCTCCTTCTGCAGTCACATCTTTGCTGCATCTAATTTTTATGTGCTGCCATAAATAAAAGTTTAGCTAAGCTCAAATCTTGTCACATCTCACGGCACAGAGTTTTCTGTTATCTTCGCAAATGTAACCCAGCATCCCTTCACAGCACTGATGCAGAAGTTTTCCCACCCCAAAGCTCTGACATGATTCCTCACTGTGCTGTCTTCCTTCCTAATCTTTACCATCTCAATACATGCAACTCCTCTTAGCTGTCACAGCCAAACTCTTCTCTTCTCATTTGTTTACGTGTGATCATCCCATAAAATCAATGATTCTTTTACTGCCCACGAACAGTTAGAAAAAGACACTTTCCATTTTCCCTAGGATCCTACAAAAATGTGGTAATAAATAGGGCACTGGCACAGAAAAAAATCTAATCAGGCCACCCAGTGCAGCCTCACTGCTGCTCTTGTTAGTCTGTACTTTCTTCTGTTTCTTGTTTTAAACTTGCAAGTTTCCCCTCCAGCGCTGGCCACGATGAACAATTCCACAGTCTTAGATGCAAGAATAAGCTGATCAATTTTAATTAACCCAGCATGGGCATTTTCTGAATTGTTTTTTTTTTTTTCTGGTTAGTCTGTGCTGTTACAGCTAAAATGTCTCCTCTCTCTTCTTCACACATATGTATTTCTAACATTCAAGTAGCCTGAAAACAATCTTATGATGTGCAAAAAAAGATGATGGGGTTTAAAAGGCGACTTTATTCACTGCTGGACAAACTGAGTACTCAGTCTCACAGAGATCCTCATCTCGTTAGTTGCACTGAAAAGCAGGAACTGAAATACTCATTTGTCTACAGCTGTAAGCAACTGATTTCTCAGTACATTAGAAAGAAGTAATAACCTGTGCTGAGACACAAAAAGTGATTACACTAAAGAATTTTGGTGAAAAATAAAAGATATTTGTTAACTTCAGGCACTGAAGCAAGAAGAAAACTCCAGTTTCAGCTAATAATTAACAATTACAGCATTAAAGCAATGACAAAACCCCCAAAGTGAACACAGAATCCGCTTAGGGGATCAACTGCTCCTGGAGTTTCGGTGCGTGACATTAAACCTAATGGCAACATTATTCTGAGTGCCAGCCACACAGGTGCCCACTTAACAACATAATTCATGGCGTTTACTGTTCCACCTTCTGCTGTGAAAATAAGCATTATGCTTCACTTAAGCACAACTCTGCTCTTATCCTTACTCCTAGCTACACAGAGCTGCCATAGCATAAACCATCACTGCCTTTGGGTCTGTTCTGATGAAATCACAAGCAGGAAAAAAATACCACAGGAGTTAAAGCAACAAGCTTCATAAAACCAGACGGAAGGTATGAGAGTCCTGTTTCCAATGACAGTTCCATTTTTAAGAGACACAGGACTTTAATCTTCCAGGCTTCCTCCAAATGACTGCCTGTGAGAATTCTACAGCTTTTTGAGGCCGTATTTTCTTGTAAGGAGTAACACGGAATCGCAGAATTGTCAGGGTTGGAAGGGACCCCAAGGATCATCTAGTTCCAACCCTCCTGCCATGGGCAGGGACACCTTCCACTAGATCAGGTTGTCCAGAGCCACCTCCAGCCTGGCCTTAGAAACCTCCAGGGATGGGGCTTCCACCACCTCCTTGGGCAACCTGTAGCAGTGTCTCACCACCTTTATGGTGAAGAACTTCCTAACATCTCATCTAAATGTACTCTCCTCTAGCTTGGATCCATTTGTCTGATGAAACTGTCCTCACCTGTTAAAGAGCAACACTAGCAGTAAGTAGGTACAATGAATTACCAAGAGGTTTGCTTTTCCTGATGTCTAAGGCATTGTCTGGACCTACAAAATCTTTGCAATCAGAACAACTGCAGAGTGAAAAGGCACTTAGTATCAGCCAGGATTTCTTCCTTAGAATCCTTGGGGCTTTCTTAGCCCAATCTATCTTTTGTCAGTTTGTGTCTTTGCTCCTGGCTCTTGTTGGCTACGGGGTGTTCAGAGAAGACTTTACAACACAAACAGGTGGTGCACTATGGTCAGAGCAATAGCACAGCTTGCCCTGAGACACAGACAGGAACTGGATGCTCTTACTCACTTCCTACCCATTAAAACGACATTACCCTCCACTGACTACACAGGAGTTGGCAGTTTGGAAAAGACTTGGTTCAGCTTGACTGAGATAAAATTACGTGGGCCAGATCTTCTGCCACTGATTTCCAAGGAAGAAGAAAATCCTTTACAATTCAGAGACAGAAAACCCTGGGAATGTGCTTTGTAAAAAGCACACGAACTAGCAAGACCATTCTGATGACTTCGATGGGCCATACCTACGCTGACTTTGTGCAAGTTACTCTTTACAACTAGAAAATTAAACAGAGGCAACAAAGATTCTAACACAATGTATTTACTGTGCAATGTGCCAAATACACTCACTGTGGATGTCTGCTCCATGTGTGCATTTTCAAATACTCATAGGTAGGAGTTGAGTTGCTAAAGCTGAGAATATGATAGGCTAAACTACAGCTTTCTGGGCTGAGAAAGAAGCAAGAAAAAAAATTTATAACTGGACTAACTATGCTTCCACATATATATACATTTTTGTATAGGAGAGAGATAAAATGCAGCGCTTGTACTAGATTTTCAGTACTAGTACTGAGTCTAGTGCTGATACTTTTATCATACAAGCATATGATTTGAGATAATCATAATTAATTACATCTCAAAGATTTACATAGAGAGATTCCTTAGTTCAGCTGTGGGCTGGACTACAGATTGTGGTCTAAAATACAAATAAACACATACTTGCTGAAGATTAAATATTTGCTGTTGACAGCCCAATGGTTTCTTTGCAATGTGACAGTGTAATACATTGTCAAACATGCATGGAGAATCTCTCATGCTTCCCTACTCTCAGCCTGATTAGAGCAAATTGAATTTCACACTAAGCAGTTTGGAGTCTTAGAATGCTCCATTAAGTTTTACTAGAATCAGATAATTACTATAAACTGTTTATTTCTGCAGCTATAGTGACATATCTTGAAATGCACATTATTAAATATCTGACAAATAAGGTGCTGCTTACCTACATTCCTAGACTTCATTAACATTAGTGCAAGAGTTTGGAGAAGAAAATAGCCAAGACCCTTGCTGGATTGGGCTACATCCTACTGGGCATATCAAAGTTTTTGAACGTGTACAACAGCAAAAGAAATGGATGCAGAAAGTTTCTTCAGATTAAGCTACCTTACTGTTAGGAAACAAAGTAAAACTCAAACACTGCTCATGTTATTTCAGGTGACAGCACACAACAAGCATTGATTAGTCAGTGACACATTTACTGAAAGATCACCTTGTAGTCAATGAATAAAATGTTTACTTACAGCCTGATTCAGTATAAACATTTCAAAGCCAAGAAAGCCAATGGCATCCTGGGATGCCTTAAGAAGAGTGTGGCCAGCAGGTTCTCCTCTCCTTTTAATCTGCCCTAGTGAGACCATAGTTGGATTACTGTGTTGTGTTCTGGGTTCCCCAGTTCAAGAGGGGGAACTACTACAGAGAGTGCACTGGGGGCTAAAAACATGATTATGGGAGTGGAACATCTCTCTTGCAAGGAATGGCTGAGAGACTCAGGGCTGTTTAACTGGGAAATGAGAGGTCTGAGACAGGGTTTTATCAATTTTATCCAAAGGGCAGAGGGCAAGAGGATGCGGCCAAAGTAGAATACAGGAAGTTCCACCTATATGTAAGTAAAGACATTTTTCTTTTGAGGGTGACAGAGCCCTGGAACATGCTGCTTAGAGATGTTGTGGAGTCTCCTCCTCTGGAGACTTTTAAAACCCACCTGGACGTGTTCCTGTGCAAGCTGGTCTAGGTGAACCTGCTTTAGTGGGGCAGTTGGACTAGATTATCTCCGGATGCTCCTTCCAACACCTACCATTCTGTGGTTCAGGAACAGGGATTTAACTGACAATTCTGCTGGAACTGCATGTGACAGTAGAACACAGCTGCCTCCCCCCAGATATGCCAGGCTGATAGGACCTGAAAAGCACTACACAAACTTGCCTTTGTTAGCAAACCAAGCAGCCAGTTCACATATGGCAAAAGAGAGCAAACATAGCCCAGGTGACCTGCTGACAGGCATTTTGAAAGCTGGAACCATAGTTTCAGACCCCATTTTCTAACCTGCTCATATGATTGTTAGAAGGACAAATCAAACACTCACTCTCTTGCCTTACAGATGAGCAAGGGAAGTTTTTAAAGAACTGTAATATTTTTGGTTAAAAGCCTTACAAAATCTCTCCCTCTCTACACACTTCCCTGAAGGACTAACAGAAGAGCTTCATTTTATCTGGCAGTACATATATTTTTTTAATTAATGTTCCTTTGTTTTTGCAAAATGGGTTATTTAATGGTGGTTTAAAAACAGCAGCTCACAGCCAGATTTTCTGTGGTAAAATTGGGGGTTTTTGGAAAAGATATTAAGCATTTTTCTTCCTTTGTAGAATGTCTTAGTAATTTGCTGTATGTAACATTAAGAACTCGAATGAGACCTGGCATTTATACATTTGCAAACTGACTAAATTACAGAGAAATGGCAGCTTATGCATCTGCATGCAGATTTCAGCATTACCTTTATATCACACCTCGTGTTCAAAACCCACCAGAAACAAACCTCCAACAACTCAGTTACTGAAGTGTGAACAAGCCAGTTGATACCTGATGCAATGAAGTACAGCAGCCTGCCTACTAGAAAGGCCATCAGGCCATACTGACTACAAAACAATAGTCCTGAGTGCACAAGTGTGCACAGAAACACCTATGAAATATTTGCTAAGAGGGCAGAACAGTCACATGGAAATGACTGTGGACTTTATGAAATACAAGAGTTGTTGTCTTGGGTTTGAGTGGACAGAAGCTCTTACCCCTCCCCAAAGGAGTAAAAGACAAATGCTCCACACAAGATTGGAAAGAATTGGAAAGTTAAATGGAAGTACTATTCATAACTCTATATAGCAGTACAAAAACATACACCATTCATACTCAGCCTTGGCCCAGTTCTCTCCAACCTGGGGTTTGCCAAAGCCTCACCAGGCCAAAACACCAGGCCTCAATGTTCCCAAACAGGCTGACAACTGCTCCCCTTCACTAAATGCAGCAGGCCAAAATGCCTCAAGAACTGCCTCCCTCCCCCCCAGGCCAAACTGCCCAGCAAGAAAATTAGCTTGCCAGCTCAAAGCCCTACTCACTTGCAAACCAGATAGGAGCCACCACAATGCCTGGAGAGAGAAGGGGCAGAACAGACAGAAATGTCCATTTATAAAGGGGTTGCAGGCTTATGGAAACAAATTAACACAGATTACACTTTCTGGTCCACCTCCTGGGCTATCTAGTCCCTGGACGATTGGACTCTATGGTTCTTAAACCCATAACAGGTGTGAAACTCAGTATTATCTCAGTGTTCCCTTCCTGTGGATTCAAAACCGAAAGACAAGTAGCAGGCCTTCTGGGGGTTACCAACTTCAGTGCTTACTGAAAACAAGTTTTCACTGGGCTTCCCTGGTGAAGCCCAAGACTGGTTTTGTAGGCAAGAGAGGGTAGAACATTCACGATGGGCTTTAAACAGTAATTGCTTTGAACTAGTAACATTTGCTATGTTCTTTCCCCCAATTTAGAAAACCAAACAAATCAATTCCATGCTGCAGCCAATGCTTTAAGATTTAGTATCTTTTGCATAACTTATTATCACTTTTAGAAGAAGTCATATTAATGCACTCAACATCTAACAGAGACAAGAGACAGAAATATGGAGGACTGTGGCAGTTGCACATCAAATTTGGGCATGGGAAAAAGGCTTAAGATAATCCATTTAGCAGTTTTCTCAGGAGAGGGGATGCCTTCAAACGTTACAGTGATTAAACAGAAATGAAGCCATACTGCTGCCTGGACACCAGAGCCACCGGCTCTGCTGTTCCTCAGCTCTGCAGCTGTCTATTCCAAAGGTATGTAACTTCACTCTCTGCAGCATACGTGTCAGGCCTTCTAAGAAGTACTGACTGTACCAAAGGCAGTATGCCCAGCTTATCTTACATGCTGATCATCAAATTGCCAAGCAGAAGTCAGAGAAGCGCAGACTTGAAATCATGTTCCTTAATTGCTGCCTCAATATGAATTCTGAATCCCAATATTTGGCACCTGCTTTTGAAAATCTTGGTGCATGCCATCGCCTGGATTGTTACATGAAAAAACACTGTTTGCAAGGAAAGCAGGATAGGGTACATAATTTTGAGGAGACATGTAGCCAGCAGTTTTGCTTTTCTCAAAGCATAGTGTTGCCCCAAATCATAATTAGTGGAACTGAGCTGATCTGCTTTACTGCTTCACAGTGTTAGTAAAATACGCAGAACTTGTGGGGGAAGAAACGCACACCAGAGATGCATACACAAACAGAGCACTGTGTGCAATTGTGGAGTTGGCTGGCAGGCAGGCAAGATGTTCCCACAAAAGTTAGGAACCCTGGAAGCAGTGGACAGGGAGCAGGACAGGCAGGGGCTCAATATGCTGCTTTGTTTAAAGCAGCCTTTTTCTAACTTTCAGAGGTACACTGCCTCAACGACCAGTAACAGACCATCAATGTGCTGCTGATTGTTTGGAGACCTCTTTTTCCAGCTTCTCTCTCTACTGTCGAGGCCTCTCCTGTCCTATTCACAATAACAACATGTACCTGGCCCCAAGCTCCAGCTCACACAGCAGGCTCCTCTAACAAGCTGGTAACAAGCCCAGTAGGCCAGGACTGCAGCATTGCAAAGTCTGCCCAAAGAACATTAGTGTAGGTCTGGTGGCCTGCAGGTAGCAACAGCAATATTCCTCTGACTATGCTTCTGGGCAGCAACAGCATTCACACCTAGATGTGACCACTCTCTAATTTCCCAGGATAATTAACATTCTCTTTTAATATTTGGGAGGTCTTTGGCAACATGAGCATATGAAATGGCATTCCCAAAGGATTAGGGGGTTGCCATGGGTTAAACAGATACTGGCCAATGTACACCTGTAACTGGCTGTAATGCACCTACAAGCAGACTATGGAACACTGTACATACAGGAACCATCTCTCTGCAGGTCAGTGCACAGCACAGTTTGCTTTTTACATCAAGACCAGCAGACTGTTGCTCCCTGCTGCTGAGTTCCTAAAGTTATACTACAAATATGACTATGTATTTCTATGTTGCCTCAGCATATGGATCTCTGTTGGATTAAACAGCAGTTGTTGCTAACACTGCTATTCTTTTTGGCACTCTTAAATTTTACAGACAGATATGGGAAAAAATATGTAGCTCAACTGCAATTTAGACATTCAGACTCTAACAACTGCCTTTAGCTGCAGCCTAACCTTGTCCAGCTCCATAAATCTGCCCCTGCTTTCTGTCCAGAAGTTCTTCTGGCACCTTTAGTTGTGCTCACAGGACGGAAGATACAATAGATAGCACAGCAGAATCATGAGGAGAAGATCCTGGAAGATCTTACAGTCCAGCTACAGCCCAACAAAGAAAGTAAAGAGAACATACTGAACACACATGGCAAACCTGTCTAATGTTAGGGGAATACTTCTAATAATGTAAGAACTTAATAAGACTTTTCATTAGCCTGGATACAAAATTCATATTGTAATTATACACATGCTACAAAGCTACTGTCCTTTCTCATGGACTCCTCTACAACAGCACTGCAAACACTTGAAATAATAGGAGGAAAGGCCACAAATATCCCAAATTTTCTGGAAAAGAAGGAAAAGCCACTGTAAGAACTATGTATATCAGTTTGTTCTTTTCTGTAGGACAACCCCCCCAGGTGGACCAGTTTCAGGGCCACTACTGAGCTTCAAAATGGCACAAAGCAGCTCCAACTCCTGCAAACAGGAAAAGAACTCCTTGCAGCTTCCCTCCTTTCACACAGCCTCTTCAAGGAGGAGGAATGCAGCATAATAATCTCTTTCCTCCCTTAAGTTTTAAGAAATAAAAATATTCAAAGTGTCTGAAATGAGCAAACCCACTTAAATAGATTTAATAGCTATAAAATGAATTAAAATCTATTAAAAACAAGTCATACAACAGCAGAACCTGGGAACTAGTAAAGAAAGCATGAATAGGCACAAGTGCTTATTCTTGTGATTAAAGAAGATGGACAATTGCTTCTGAAGCTAATGAGAGAAATGAAAGAATGGGCAGGCAAATTAAAAGAAGCGCCACCATGACTAATTCACTAAGCTTGTCAAAAGAATTCCTGTATTGGAATTCAGTTGATTTGAAATACGACAACGTAGTCTCACTTACACAGCTGCCTAGGTTGATTTGCTCATTGCAAATAGGTACAAAAAGAAGGTGGATCCTTCAAATTAGTCCTTTGAAATAGCAGAGGCATGTGATGTGGGCATCCTCCTACCCCCTACACCTCTCAGCAAAACAAAGGAATTCTGAAATAGAGCACAACATCCACACCTCTGACCTGTCAGGTGCTGTTTGCACTCAGTTTAGCAGAGCTAAAGGTTCCTTCACCAGAATGAAGTGTTTCAGAAATGTGTTATAAATAACAGTTTGAAGCCTCTAATTAAACAATTATATACTATAAAACAAAGGCAGAAGAAAAATTGACTTGGATTTGGACTTAATTGACTGAAAAGGCTGATGTCAGATTACACAGCACCTGGGCAGGAAATGTGTATTTTAGAGATTATGCCTTCACTTAAGTAAAGAAATTAGTACAAGTATCACAGTGTACTTCAAGTGCTGTAATACTCAATTCTAGTGGTTTTGATGTGTTCTAATTAACATACACACACAAATGAATCTAAACCAGCAATAATAAACATTACTTGCTCACTGATCCATTATCATATTGCCAAAAGATCAAACTTCATCAAGTTCTGTCAGGGTTCTTTTTAATTATACACATTACTAGACAGTCTCGTTTCATTTAGGCTCTAAACAGCTACATTTTATTACTGTTAGAGCTAAGTAAAGTTTGCAGGAGACTTGCTGTCTTGTTCTTTCACCCATGTAAGCAGGGCAATTAAAGAAAAATAATTAAAGCTACATCTAAAGCTACATCACAAAGGACTTTGCTGGCTAGAGCTGATGCCTATCAAATTCCTGACAGCAGTAGCGTCATTAAAGAAGTGCAGTGAAACAATTTCTTCTGAAGGAATTCAGTCCCATAAAGAGAGCTGCTGGATTCTCAGCTTCACAAGTCAGTGTTTCTCCATGTTTCACCCTGTCTCAGCAGGGTGACCTTGGTTGCAAACATCTGAATTCTCTGCTGTTGTAACAAATGGTGGTGAAATGCAGAAGCTGCTTCCTGAACACCAAACTACATTCCAGGTATAGGACGAAGAAGGAAATAGAGTACTTCATGCTGAACTGAAATGGGAATGACAAGCAAGCAAGAGAGCAGGGCAGTTTGCCCTAAGGGTGGAGGGAGCTCTTTTATGGACTAGACACCAGGTTTGTGGAGCTTGTGAGTCTGGATTACAGGAGAGGTCAGCCACTAAGAGTGGGGGGTTGCTACAGACCACTCAACAAGGGCAAAGAAGCAACTTGAAAAAGTCTACAAATCACAGACCCTGGCTCTCCTAGAAGACTAACCCCCCCGACACCTCCTGACAACAATCCAGCAGGGAGGTTGGGACAATCTCTAGACAACAGTGGGCCAGGGAGGGCCCCCTCCTCCTAGTGCTGCCACTCACAACCACATAAGTGCTAGGGGATGTATTAATCTCTGGCAGGTTTGGCTGTAGCAGCGAACAAAATGGAGTTCAAGATCCTGAGAACAGATATGGGACACCAAGACAGCAGACTGGCTTATTCAAGGAACTGGTATATAGGATTGTGAGGGAGCCAGATCTGAAGGAAAAGCAGTTTCAGGGAGGTGATATGTCTTCTAAGACAAGCTCCTCCTAACACAAGAATGGTACTTCCTGAGAGTGAGGGAAAGGGGTGGGAGGGACGGGGATGACAGGAGAAAAGGGAAGTAAACTATCAGGAAGTTGACTTGGCTAAATGCTGAGTACTGATAGGAAAACAAAGTCATAAAAAGGAGATGGAAGGAAAGACAGACTTGAAAGAATATTGAAAAAGTACCTGGGCATGCAGGGCTGGTGTTGGGAAAACCAAAGCTCATTGAGGGCTAAAACTAGGCAAGGGGCATGACAGCCAGCAAAACCTTCTACTATTACTGAATAAGGAAGAAAATAGAGGCCCACTGCTGAGAGAGGCAGTGACAAGTGACAGGTACTCAGTGCTGCTTTTGCCTGTTTTCACTGACATTTTCTCCTAGAGTTAAAGGAGCAGAGGAAATCTTGGTAGTGAAACAGGATTCAGCCAAGTATCTCCTCAAAAAATTACAGCACCAGCAAATCCATGGGCCCTGAAAGGGTGCACCCAAGAACACTGGAAGATCTGGCTGATGTTACTGTGAAGCACCTCTCTATAATCATCAAAACCTTCTGGAGTAACTTCATTACAGTCTGGATGAGTGGAGAACTGACTGGATGAAATGCTGCCTGGATTGTTGGCATCAAAGGGTAGTGGTTAATGGAACAACATGGGAAGTTTTCATAAAACAAAGCAGAAGGTTCCAACTCAGTGTGAGAATAAACACTTTTAGAAATAGATGTCCAGAGTTTTAGAGAAATGCAGTGAAACAAACACATTATCCAATCAACAGCAGTCTGCATTTTGCAGACTACCATTTGCCATACCAAGTTAAGGTAGCCTACCTTAACACAGTCTTCTGTCATTATCACAGCATATCTAGGTGTGAGTATCCAGTTAAGAGAAATTATTTTCAGTAACATAGTTGCACTGTAAAGTATTGCTTAAATTCATGAGTATGTACCACAATATTAGTGCCACCAGGAATAGATACCCTATTCTTGATTATGTAATCAAGAAAAACTTCTGAAAATAATATTCAGAGTACAAACTACTTTTAATCAGCAACTAAATACCAAGATACTGGCACTGATTACTTCGTTCTCTAATGACATCTGTAATGGATTCCAAGTGCTGTGCCTGATTGCTTCCCAGCTGATCAGGATTCTGTTCATCACTTCTAGCTGCTGGAATGCTGAGATTTCTTGGAGTTCTTTTGCAAAGGGCTTCAACACTGCTTCAGTACATTCCATAGAACAGTCATCATAAACTTTTCACTTAGTACTCCATAATAAAACATATTAAAAGAGGAAAATCTGCAGGTTCCCCTTCCCTCCTTTTTATTGAGAGGTCTTGATTAGAGACAGACACTGGCCAATCATCATGGGTTGAGTTGAATCTGCTGCTGATGCTGCCATCATGTCAAACAACAAGAAATTATTAGACCAATTAAAACACAGTGGCTCTAGTGAGGTATTCACATGATTGTTTAGGCTAGTAGAAACCCTTAAGATCACTGAGTAATAAACTGTTCTTTCTGGCAGTTTCTTGGGAATTGCATGAGGCAGCTTCATATATTTATATAAAGCACAGCACATACATCACACAGAAATGATCCATTCAGCTCCTCTTGCACGTTTGTTAGCAAGATGAATAGATCCTAACCTTCTGCAAAACTGACAAGTTGGCATTTAAAATATCACCAAAGTCTGAGGCATACACTGATGAAAGGCACAATAATGACTACAGAGATCCATTATTAGGGGGAGAGGGGAAATACCACAAAAACTGCCACAAGAAAGACTTATTAATTGTACCTAGCCATGCAGTACCCAGGGGAAGTCAGAAGACTGCTGGCTCTCTGTAGCTGGCACTTTATTAACAGAAAAGCCTCAGAACAACATTGTTTGAAGTCAGTATAGACAAAACTAGTCAGAACTATACGTTGTGTTATGAGCCTTTGAGAAATATCCAGGTACAATTGACTATAGAATAGAATAAACCAGGTTGGAAGAGACCTTCAAGATCATCACGTACAACCTGTCATCCAACCCACCTAATCAACTAAACCATGCCACCAAGCACCCTATCAAGTCTCCTCCTGAACACCTCCAATGATGGTGACTCCACCACCTCCCTGGGCAGCACATTCCAATGGGCAATCACTCTCTCTGTGTAGAACTTCCTAACCTCCAGCCTAAATTAACTATGTTTCATTAATTTATAGATTATTTAAATAGGTTAAAGATCCTTTTCAACAGGATGCAGCACACCTGTTATTTTCCCTGAATTTTCTTCCCCTTAACAAGGGATACTGAAGAGAATATTTAAAATGCTTACACAAATGAAAAGTCTTAATTGAAATGCTTACTAACACTCTGCTACAGAAGACCAGATGATTCTTAGGAAGAGATTATTTTATGATTCTGGGTTAAACCTGTGCTCTGAAAATTAATGGAAGAACATAAACCAGTAAAACAACTGCTTAAAGGGAGACTTTACATTATGATCAAGCTACTGAGGTGTTACATAGTAGATTTCATCAAGCTTACATCTGCTGGCTCTTATACCTTCCTGCTCTAGCACTAAAATTGTGTTCTGGTCAAAAAGAAGTCTGTAGCCTATAAATAATGAGAAGTCAAATTGATTAACAATTTGACAACTAAAGTTTTAAAGTCCACTTTGTGGGACACTGAAAGAATTAGTGAAAGGTGTCTAATATGCTCAAAACCTTGCTGTGCAAACAAGAGCCAGGAATTACAATCTCAGACAAGTGGAGCACAAACCTGCATGGTTTGCAAGCTCACTTGGTGGATTGTTGCGCCATCAGCTATGTAGTGAAGGTGGTGTGCAGCCCTTCTTATCAAGACTCAGAAATATAAGACACTGCTTTGATCTGCTTTCCAGACCACCTGTTAACTGGTAACATCACATTTTCTTTCACTTCCAAGAAAAGCATTTGTCTTCTTAAAACAGACAATATTACCAGTCTGTTTGAAAGTTGTAACTGTCAAACTTTGTAACCCACCCTTCTACACAGTCTGTTGTTCCTCCTCTGGCTGTATACAGGAACACAGATTTCCCTGTCACACCCCAACAGGAGAGAACACTGAAACTTGAATTTGCTGACCTTTATCATTTTAAAACTTTAAATACTGAAGCAGCTGAATTTATGAAGCATTTGACAGCCAGAGAATTCTCTGAGCTTCAACTTTAGGCACTCAAAAAGCTGTAGCTATTATTTGTTCTTTTCTTGGTATTGTTTCCCCCCCAATGCCTGAGTGTGTGTTTGTCTTCTCAGAGCAGTTTATTTATTTAGGAGAATCAATTATAACAGGTATTCCTGGGACTTTTATTTCAAAGAAAATGTCCTCAGGCCAGTGGGAAAAAAGCAACTTAAAAAAGTACAGCCCTAGAATCAATTATACAGGAAGTCAGATGAAGAAATTAGAATAATGTCTCAAGAATCATCTATAAACACAACAGAGTAGCATACCAAACCCTATACAATAATATTCTGAAGTGAAAGAAATTAAATTAGCCTTGCTGCCAGCCTGAAACATAAAGAAATGGAGTTGCAATCCCCATTCTACAATTTCAATTGCCTTACCTGGCATTCCATGGATAAGGTCTCCACACAACACAAAGAACTTGGGTTTAGGGTTTAGTTTGTTAATGGCCTGCACTGCTTGCTCTGCTAATTTGATTTCTTCCTCCCATTCATCATCTCCATTTTTAGTGTCTCCAGTTGCCCAAGCTTTCATCAGTCCAAACTGAGGATCTGCTCCTTGGATGAAGTAGAAGGGCCCCTTCCATTTGTACTCATCATCTAAGAAGAAAAAGACCCCCCAAAAAACAATGTCAAGCACTAGAGAATCTTATAGAGAGAATGAAAGTTTCCACACATCATTATATTGACTGCTCTTCACCTAAGTAAGTTCAGGCCACTTCGAGGGAAGTACAGAATTCTGCAGGCATTCCTATAGGACAAAGGCAGAAGTACAAAATGTTCCTCTAATGGGTTGCTGCAATAAAAGAAAGTATATTAATCTAATTATACCACATGGTAATTGCAAACTGATTAGAGGAAAAGTGAAGACTTCAGCAAAAACTGCTGAAAATTAGAAGACCACAATACAGCACAAGTGCATAATGTTGATTGCTTTAAGACTCCAATTATTGCTTCTTTAATTAACAAGTTATAACATATACAACACATTTCACTTTTTATAGTTCCAGTAGACTTGCCCTTAAATTATTAAGGAATTAAATGCTTTTTGCTCTCATACTTTTAGAGAGAAGTTGGATGTAGGCCATTCTTTGGAGTTGGAACTGAAGCCACTCAACACAACCAAGGTCAGCAAGCACAAAAGCCAGCAACTAGCAGCAACAGTAGAAATCCTAATTTAGGACTACCACAATAGCTCCTAAGATCTGTGATATAAAGGTGAGAACTCAGAAACAAATCTTCATTGGTAGAGTCAGTACAGACAGAGGGTATGACAGAACTCATCCTCCCACAATTTTCTTGTGTATTTATTTCTCTGATACTATAGGATGGAATAAACCAGGTTGGAAGAGACCTTTGAGATCCAGTCCAACCTATCATCCAACACTATCTAATCATCTAAACAATGGCACCAAGCACCCCATCAAGTCTCTTCCTAAACACCTCCAGTAATGGTGACTTCACCACCTCCCTGGGCAGCCCATTCCAATGGCCAATAACTCTTTCTATTGCCACACTGCTGGCTCATGTTCAGTCTACTATCAACCAGTACCCCCAGGTCCCTTTCTGCCTGGCTGCTCTCCAGCCACTCTGACCCCAGCCTGTAGCACTGCATGGGGTTGTTGTGGCCAATGTGTAGAACCCAGCACTTAGATGTGTTAAATTTCATGCCCTTGGACTCTGTTCAGCCTGTCCAGGTCTCTCTGTAGAGCTCTCCTACCCTCTAACAGATCAACACCTGCCCCCAGCTTGGTGTCATCTGCAAACTTACTGATGATGGACTCAATACCCTTGTCCAGATCATTGATAAAGATATTAAAGAGCATGGGGCCCTGCACTGATCCCTGGGGGACACCGCTAGTGACTGGCTGCCAGCTGGATGTGGCACCATTCACCATCTCTCTCTGGGCTCAGCCTCCAGCCAGTTCCTAACCCAGCACAGAGTGCTGCTGTCCAAGCCACGAGCCGACAGCTTGGCCAGGAGTTTGCTGTGGGGGACGGTGTCAAAGGCCTTGCTGAAGTCCAGGTAGACTACATCCACAGCCTTCCCCACATCCACCAGGCAGTCACCTGATCATAGAAGGAGATCAGGTGGGTCAGGCAGGACTTGCCCTTCCTGAATCCATGCTGGCTGGGCCTGATCCCCTGGCCATCGCGTAAGTGCTGTGTGATTGCACTCCAGATGACCTGTTCCATACTCTTGTCTGGCACTGAGGTCAGGCTGACAGGTCTGCAATTCCCTGGCTCATCCAACCGGCCCTTCTTGTGGATGGGCACCACGTTGGCCAGCTTCCACACCACAAAAGGAGGATACAATGCACTACAAGCACATTAGAAAAAAACCAACAACAAAGAAAAACCAAAACAAACTGGCAAAGCACCAGGCAAATAGAGCAACACTTGGCTACAAGTTTGAAACAAAATTGAGTGCCCTGTTTCCTAGACTTATGTCTCAAGATGGAATTAAATACAAACATGAGTACACTGTGGTTTCTCCAGCTGTCTACATGCATTCATTTGTGACCTGAGTATTTCAGTTTTGACAGCTGGTTTTGCATTTAATATTAGTGCATTTAATATTGCATTTAATTATTTAATTAATTATTGCATTTAATATTGAACAGCATTTAACTGTTAAAAACCTCACTGACCACATCAATCTGTAGTTGAATCTAAAAAATGATAAAGCAAATAATTTAAAGTTATAATATAATCCATAAGTACACTCCTATATTATGTCTCTCTGATCTGAAACTTGTTTGAGTTTAAACTAATAACAGCACATAAGCAAGTAGCACAGATTGACTTTTGGTTTCCTTCCAGATGATCTAGAACTGGAGCTTCTCATTTTGCAAGGGGGGGTTAAGTTTCTTTCAAGGAAGTTTAGAAAACAGGTCAGAATTCATCCCCTGTACCATGGACATGGATAGGTTGGGGTGAGAGAGAAGGAACGTGAGCAGCTCCCAGCAGCTCTCTGCAATTGTCCTTTGTTGCTATGGCATCAGATCATTTTAAAAAATGCAAGCTCCTATATGTTAGTTAAAGCAGCACCTAATTTCTAAGCAAAATTATTTATGATCTGTTAACATTGCCTGTTAATTCACACCACCATTCCCTTGTTTTAAATAACCACCATGTATTTTATAGATAGGGACTTTTAGCCACTTAGTAACTTATAATTCTGAAATCAGTTTCATTTTTTGAATTATGTAACTTATTCAGAGAACTGAAATGTTCCATCTATCCAGGAGCTGACAACAGAAACTTTATGGAAGCAGCTGAATGACACAAAGTAATGCAGGGTTTTATTTTATGTCTTGCATGCTAAAATATGACTGCCATAAAAAACAGCTTACATGCTGCATCAAAGGCATTGTTTGTGCAGAGAAAGCTACAGGGAAAAAGCCCACATGGAAGCTTGCATGAGAAATCCTTGATGACCTGTAAAAAAAGTACATCTGAAAAAAAACCTGAAAAGTCTGAAACAGGAGTTTGTATTGGAGGAGTGGCACCAGCCTCAAACTCATTACAGGGGAATAAAAGCTCAAGTTTTTGAACATGGCAGGATTTTAACACCTGTCCCTTTTCCAGCAACTTGGTGCACATTACTGATAAAGGAAAACCTACCAGTTTTGTACTGATTAATCTGAACCAAGTAATACTGACCACAGTAGCCTAAGGTAAACAAAGAGAAACAAATCTATCTATCTGGAGAAGAGGAGACTCAGGGGTGACCTTATTGCTCTCTACAACTACCTGAAGGGGGGTTGTAGTCAGGCAGAGGTTGGCTGGGGGTTGGTCTCTTCTCCCAGGTAACCAGTACCAGAACAAGAGGACACAGTCTCAGGCTGCACCAGGGGAGGTTTTGGCTGGAGGTTAGGAGGAAGTTTTACACAGAGAGAGTGATTGCCCACTGGAATGGGCTGCCCAAGGAGGTGGTGGAGTTGCTGTCGCTGGGGGTATTCAGGGCGAGGCTTGACAGGATGCTTGGTTGCATGGTTTAGTTGATTAGGTGGTGTTGGATGATAGGTTGGACACTATGATCTTGAAGGTCTCTTCCAACCTGGTCTAGTCTAGTCTATTTTATTTTTACAGGAACCACTCAGAAAAAACAGCTAGTCTTTGTTTCAAAAGGCTGTGTTGCCCTTTACAGAGCCCCAGGGATGGTACCTGGTGGCTGAAGGCAGCTGGAGCATCTGCGGCAGGCTAGGTAGGTGTCAGGCAGGCTGACTGGCACAGGCAGCAGGACTGGAACAGGTCCCAGGTAACAAGGAGCTTCATATATAATGCTTGAACAGGGAGAGGTCTGGTAAGCAGACACTGGACAGTCAGAGAGCAAGCACAGCTGATACAATACAGGTTGCCAAGCCAGACCAGGGGCTATTCTAATGTATGCTTCATGGAGTGTTTTACTTCCTGCCTTATAGTCATGCTAGTACAGTAGCTCTCCAGGTTTTAAGTAACATGAATGCTTCCAAGACTGTGCACAGATGTACCAGTTTGAGTGGGTGAGTGATGGTCATGTGAGGCAGAGAGAGAGACACTGATAAGATGAATTTGAAAAGAGAAGTTTAGTACACAGACAGAAGTGGCAGAAGAAAGAAGAAACAGAAGATGCAGGGGTGGAAGTGAAGAAGGGTGGGGGAGAACAGGAAGGAGATAGGAGGTGAAAAGAGAAAGGAACTGAAAATGATGCAGAAGTATATGCTTTACACTCCTGTAGGGGGGAAAAAACCCCCAAAAAATGATAAACTGAAAAAAAAAAAGCAAAGCAAGGACAACAGGAGAGGTCCAGGAACATGGGCTACATAAGTAACATTTACTTAAGATGTTAGTTTTATTAGCTAATCTTAGTTAAAGGCTATTTTGTAATATTTGATAACTTGCCCTATAGTTAAAAAAACCCCACAAGAGTAAGGTTGAATAAATATTTTCTACCTTTGTTTTGTTAAACCAAATTCCATTAGCTTATTACTTAATTAGTATTTACTGACTGGAGTTTAGTATGTGCTCTGTTCCAAAAAGAAAATAAAGAAAAAGAATATATGGGAGCAAATTACTATGTGGATACAGTTGTGCTTCAAGTACTATAAAGCACTATAAATAAGAGCTCAATATAATGAAAAGAGTTGTACTGATGCAACACCACTGGTGCAAATCTGCACCCACACCAACTCTGAAGCCTGTTCTGAACTCAGCCCATCCAGGAACTAAGTCTCAATAGCCCTCACTGGTCTGTTTGCAGAGGAGTTTATGCAAGTCTTTGCAACTAGTTTTGCTTAAAACCCCAGGAACAGACCTGCATGGGTGCTCTTTCAACAGACAGGGGGGCAGCAATGAGAGACAATGCAAAAGCACAGACAGATCCAAAAGTCTTTTGCCTAACAGTTAAATGGTTGATCAATGGACAATGTTCAGATGATTATTAACAAAATTTCTGTACCTAATTCTCTGCCTTCCCAGGTGCTTTCTGCACCCTCAAGCAGAACAGGTACTCTAGCTAAGGAAGCTTAAGCATCACAAAAAAGGGGACCATTTTCTTTTTGACTTTGCACTGAATCCCAAGAAGAGTGCTCAAACCATTCTGTTGCTGTGCTAGGGGAAATGACAAGGTCTGACAGAGGGTTAGTAACAAACAGCACTGGGCACAAGTGGTGGGAGGGGAAGCAGCTGTTTTTGCAGTGATCATGTTGTGATGATCCAGGTCCTAGATGTTACTCCATAAGGTTTCAATGAAATAGCAGGCACAGTGGCTATCATCCCTTCAAACGTAGCAAGCAATTACTATTATGGGAGTGACATCAAAAGCATCCTTCTCATTAGGAGTTTCAATTCCCAAGCCTTTAGATGAGCTAGGTAGGTAAAGCAGCAGCAGATCAGGACTCAATAAACAACTTTTTCTGCCCTCTCCCTTACATCAAAAATTGTGCAGAGCTGAGATCACCCACAAAATGACTCTTCAGCCCTATGAGCACAGAGGTTGTGTGCAACTCCCTGAACTTACCACAGCAACATAAAATGCAAATGCCAGACAAAAGGCAGCAGATTTCTCAGATAGTGGATACACATGTAGTTGTTCATTTTTGAAGGACAAATGTCTGTGGAGCAGCTCTTGCACACTGAGCCACACAAAACTCTTATCCCCAAACTATTTTGTTCCTAGCCCTCCTTGAGAGCTGCACAGTTGATAGCAACAGAAGTCAAACTTCAGAACATCTTGTTATGCCTCAGTTTCAATAGCTTCTCACACTTCTTCTGCTCCCATGCATGCCAAAGTACAGAGAGAGGATCAATACAATGTATTTTTAGTAGCACAGACTGAAAAATGGTGCCAGCTTCTAATTTTATCTAAGGATTAATTCTGTGAAGGGCCAAAGTAGTCAGTTAAGAATTCACAAAGACGACCTCGGCCACGTACTGTGATTACGCATGAAAAAGCACCCCAAGGACCCCGGTGGGATTTAAGCTGAGCCTCACCATTTCTAGAGGACTATAGCTAATAACTCACCATTTCTCCCCTTTTTGCTTTTTCTGAATATGTCCCACCTTTCCTCCCCTCCTCTCCAAAGATCACAAGCTTATGCAAACCACTGCAAGCTGGCCTCTGACAGCCACACAGTGCTGGTGGGATTTCCAGTGTTTCCATGGTGGGATTTTTTACACAGTACATAGGGTGGTTTCAACAGTACCTTGGTTTTCTTCTTCCTCTAAGAGTTATGGCACTGCATGGAACAAATCAGTTACAAAAAGTTAACTCCGGTCCATAGTCTCTCTCTAGACACCAGTGTGTCAGAACAGGATGGCCATGGACACTGTATCATGGGCAGTAATAAACTTAAAGGCTTCATTCTCATGTTTAGTTTGCCAAGGGAATTAATTTCACTACTCTGGAAGATCACAAAACAGCAGAAATAAGTACACGGTTTCCTGCCCCTCAGCTGTCTCTGCCTAGAAGGTGTGCCTGTGACTTTTTCTAAGTAAAACTGGACAAGAAGCCCAATCTTGTTTTTCTAAAGAAGCAATAGGCAGGAAGGAAAATGGAATCTTTTACATGAAGGCAGTACTTATACATTATAAACAACAGGAAAGAAACTTTTTCCTTGCAATTTTTCTGCAGTTTGCCTTTACCTTGTTTTCATTCCTCAGAGTCCTGGAATAGCTTGAAAAACAATAAAGGACTTGCATTAAATCTTAAATAGTTCCTTGATTAATATTAAAACATTATAAACAATTGTGGCTTCAAAACCACCATCATTACTGTATGTCCAAATACAAAGATTTCAAGCTAATGGAATATGACTTCCTTTCAGCTATTTACCTGAGAGACTAAAATAAGACTGCTGAAGGGTCTACTGGAAAACCAAGCCAACCCATTATGAAACGTGCAATTTTATGCTTCAGTGAAAAACAACCAAAACAACACTTCAAAACCTGGATAAAAACACATTTTTTTTTTCAGAGAGAAAAATATAACTCTTGAAAAGAGTAATTATCATAGAGATGAAGTACAGAGAGGCTAAACTACAGAGATGTCAGTAGAAACACTGACATAATGAAAGTTGCTCAAATAAATTAGGCACCGGTGCTATTTTTAAAAGATACACTTTTAAACTTCTTAGATAACTATCAAGGTAGGAAATGCCCCCTCAGATACAGTTTATTTGTACTGAGGGCTACAGAATGCTAAACTTGTCATGTCTTTATGCCCGCCCCCAAATTTAACATGTAAACTCATTACAGAAACCTTACAGCCCAAGACTGTAGGTGTGAAGGGGGGTGGCTTGCATAATGACAAGGTGAAGTCACAGAAAGTTGCTCAAAACCCACATAAAGATTTGCCTATTTTGTATGAGTTGGGGACCATATTGGGAATGGAAGATGCTAGCTGGGAAAGAGTTCTGATCAGTGCTCAAAAATATCAACATGGAAAAGCTCTAGAACAGTAATTATAATGTGCCAAGATCCAACACTCAGGTGAAAGCGAGAAAACATTAGAAATCAATTGTGGTTGCATTTAATGTCAAAAGACAGCTAATGATATGTCATTATGGAGCCTTTTTAAAGTACAAAAATCCTTGAAGGCAGCATGGAAACTATTCAAACACATTATCTCAGAGGCTCAGACCATATGCACAACATCTGCTAACAACTTCTGAAAGACCACAAAGAATCCAGACTACCTAAACATCATAAACAGCATCCACAAGGATCCTAGTAAAACAAGGACAGCATCTTTCAAAAAGCTAAAGCATCCAAATAAAGAAAACAGGAAAGATTTTTACGTACTGGAAGGTGTATAAAAGGTCCAAGAAGTGAAGAACAACTGGATATAAATCGGAAAACTAACAAAGCCCTTCTTAGAGAAGTTATTAGCAGGTAGCCTACTAGACACTAAGGCTAACAGATGTTCCAGACATGCAAGATGCACACAAAGATAAAGGTGAAACAGAAGAATGTCAGTTTCTGTACCCACATTTATTGTGAAGGAACTTGTGAAGATGTAATGCCAGGGATAGACAGTGCATCAGATCTGTCTCAGGTAAAAATATCAGCAGATGTTTCAACAAGTAGACATATAGTAATAAACCATGCATCCACTGAAGAACACAAAAAACAGCTAACCCCTGGGGATTTACCTCACACTTCTCACAATTACAACTGCCTTCACAATGGAGGAGCAGGAAGATGGCCAGCAGCATGTCTACATTTACGTGTCTCCTCAGCAATCTAGTAACTATAGACTGCAAAACTGGAATCTGTACAGGCAAGTTGGTGGAAACTGTAACAAAGACAATAACTACTGCACTTATAGATTCTTCAAAAAGAGTATAGATAGCTCTACATGGACAAGGGAAATCTACTCGACGTTGTCGCCAAGAGGTATCTGAAAGTAGCTTACCAAAGGCCCTTAAGGAAGCCAAATTATCTTGAAAACTTTTAAGTCCTTGCAGGCATAAAAGCTGGTAAGAAAATAAGAAGCAGACAAGACACACAGATCCTACCTGAATCTGTACTGTGATCTACACTCTTCAACACATACAAAACAATCTGTAACAGCAACTGAACAGTGGGGAAGTGAAATCTGCTAAAACTATGCCATTTGGCAGTGCAAGAATGAGGCCTGGTTGAGAAGAACCAGACTTCATCTTGCACTAACGGTGCAATAAAGTAGATGAGCTTAAATGTGGAGAAGTGCAGGATACTGCAGGTTATTAAAACATCACCAGTTTCATAGAAACAACAACAGGTCTAGCAAGTGCCACAAAGAAAGGTCACCCTAACATTCAGTAATGGAAGAAGGCACAGAGAGGAAAGGAATAGAGAACAGAGCAAAGTGAAAAACACGAGAAGCAATTGAATAAACTTTACAAGTTTGCAAAAGATTGGTGAGAGAGGCATGACAGAAGAACATAACGTGATATGTGGAATAGAGAATGTCTGTATGCAATTCTGGTTACCTGCCTCTTCCACATAAGGGTTTTGGAACCATCAGCTAAACCTAGCAAAAGACAGGTTCAAAAGACAACACTTCTGAAACGGTTAAGATGATGGTATTATCACTTGTTTAGTTTGTTGAAGAAAGGCTTCTCTCTATTTTCACAGGAATGCTTTGCATAGCATACCACAGGCATACTTGGGACAAAAACCAAACCCAACCATACAAAATCCCAAACCCAACCTTCAAACCAAAGAGCTCCATGACATTTTGGGAGAAGTGGCAAACACATCATTTACTGAAACAGTCTTGCTTCTTCACTAGTATAGAATAGAATTAACCAGGTTGGAAATGACCTTTGAGATCATTTGAGTCCAACCTATCGCCCAACACTATCTAATCAACTAAACCACGGCACCAAGCACCCCATCCAGTCTCTTCTTAAACACTTTCAGTGATGGTGACTCTACCACCTCCCTGGGCAGCCCATTCCAATGGCCAGCGTCTCTCTGTGAAGAATTTCTTCCTAACAGCCAGCCTAAACCTGCCCTGGTGCAGCTTGATACTGTCTCCTCTTGTTCTGGTGCTGGTTGCCTGGCTACAGCCTCCCTTCCGGTAGTGGTAGACAGCAAAAAGGTCTCCCCTGAGCCTCCTCTTCTCCAGGCTAAGCAACCTCAGCTCCCTCAGCCTCTCCTCATAGGGTTTGTGCTCCAGACCTCTCACCAGCTTTGCCGCCCTTAATAAGGGCTTTGTTGCCCTTAGTATGCTTCTAATGCACAAATTCACAGTTAGGAAAGTGAGAGAATTAATAAAAAGGTACAGCCAAAGCATACATAGCTCTATTTATATAGGGGATTTATGCACTGTTTGCTACTGTGCTTTGATTACATGGATAATTCAGATCACTAACCATGAACTTCTGATGCACATACATCACATATAAGAGTAAGTTACAGGTCTAATTACCACATTATGTGAAAGCAGATTGAAGAAATTACTATTAGAGAATAGGGTGTAGAAGAATAATTTCATAGAAAAGGTAAAAAGAAAAAAATGAAATTAAGCTCTCAGTGGTAACTCTCTCATTTTAGAAAGAAAATGTATGCTAAGCCATAGCAACAGTAGTAAATGTTTTGTGTGGCTACCTGTTTAAGAAGAGTGAAACCTAAAGAGTCAGGAAAACCAAAAAAATACGAACAACTGATTTTCATCTTAAACTGCAATGAACTTTGCCTCAGTTTTATCAGCCCTTGGTTCTGGGTTGAGTTTCTTTCCCCCCCCAGTCATTTGGTTATAAAAGGTTGTGCTGAACTTTAGCCTCTTAAGAAATAGCTAAGTAAATTATTCACACAACCCCATATTGCACTCAAAGACTGGACTATGATAGTCTAAAAATTCCTAAACAAGATTAGAACCAACAAAACATATAAAGAATACCAAACAAGGACACTTCAGGAGAAAGAAACATATCTGGAAAACTGATAACTAAATCACATCTTTTCTTCCTTGTTAAAGAAAACTTCCAAGAAGTACTTTGATAAAGCTTTTGTTCAGGAATTTTTACACTCCCATTGAACATTTCTTTTGTTAGTTTCATCACTATACAGTTGATACAACTAGATGGCTTGTCTGCCATCTGTCCTTTCAAACAAATGCTAGGCATTCTGTTCCAAACCAACCACACCATCTGCAATTAATAGGTTGCCAGAAATGCTGTATGCATATACTTCACATGCTCAGAGTTGGCGATTTTTATTTGGCAACAAGCAAAACCAAATATTTCCAGTGAAATTCAAGAAAATACCACAAAGTTAATGGGACTGAATAGCCTTGCCCACCTCACCAAACCAATGCAAGCTGTAATTTATAAACAAAGGAAGTAAAATACCCTCCATGCATGGCAACAGGAAAACATTACTCAACACAGAGCTTGTTACTCACCTGGAAAACCTAAGCACACTATAAAACCTAAGCACACTATAAAACCTCCCCCCTTGGAAGACTTTCACAAACAGGTGATACACACATACATGATCAACATGTTTCCCTGTGGGCCCAGCCACAAGACAAGAAACAGCAGTCAACAGGTGGCTAACATCTTTGGCTTGGCAGCAGCATCACTACCTTATTCACCTGAGAGGAGGTAAATCTACAAGCAAGTCTCCCACAGAGCCGACTTACACTCAGGCATTAACAGCCAAGAAGGTTAAACAAGCGTCGTTTGCACAGCGTCGAAGCATCAGAGACTCTTAGGCTGAAGAACCTCAAAGAAATTGGGATCTTACCTAGTTGCGTTAGAGTACACCTGCCCTTCATTTGGGTATCATAAGCAATGAGCTACCTATAACCTATTAGGTCAACACTACAGGAACAAGCATATGACAGCATGCTGCCGGCACCAATAGTTTCACAAGCCAAGAAGACGAGATTTAGCAACACTGACAAGCATTTTAAACCGAATGTGGTGTTGGACACTGCTGGCATTCTCACGGGAGCCAGAGCCATCCGCGCTACGGACGGGCGGTGGGCCGGACAGCGGGCCGGACAGCGAGGGCCAACGCTTCAACAAGCCTCTGCTCTGCCGTGAACAAACTCATGGGCCCTCGGGGGAGTCCCGGCACAGCAGAGGCAGCAGACACCACAGCTCCGCATGCAGCCGAGCCGCACGCCGAGGGCGGCCGGCTGCCCCGACAGGCGCCTCCTGTCACGGGCTTCCTGGCGCCGGCGAACAGCTCAGGGATCTGCCCCAGCCCCTCAGAACACCTTCCCTACGCCTCCCCATCGCAGGCACTACGGACTCCTCCCGCTGCCGCCGGGGAAAGCCCTCGGCTTCCTCTCCGTACGCCCCTCCCGCACCACCGGCCCTCCTGCGCGGCGGGGAAGAGAGCCCGCCGGAACCCGCAGCCCTATGCCGAAGTTCCGCTCGGCACGGGCTCCGCGGCGCGTACCTTGGCGGAAAGCGGTCAGAGTCCTGCCCCGGGCCCTCAGAAACACGTTCCCCTCAGCCGCCATGGCTGCCACGCGCCGTGCGGCCGCGGCCGAGAGCCGCCGCTCGGCCCGGGACCGGCGAGGGGGTGGTACCGCCTCCGCCGGGGGCGGTGCCTGGGCGCGGGCGGGTGCACCCGCGGCAGAGGCCCGGCAGGCGCTACGCTGATGGGGTAGAGGGAAATCGGCGAGAGCGAGGCGGTTAGGCAGGGAGGGACAGGCTGCGCTGGGAGAGAGGCGAGGGACGGTCCTGGAACGCGAGGGATGCTGTGCAGTGGTTCCCCGGCGCCGCCATGTTCGGGAGGCGGTGGGGGCCGGTTGTGGCGGGAGCCGGCGCAGTGACATGGCGGGTGCGGGCGGGCTGGCCTTCGGGGAGCGCAGCCTTAGGGAGCGGAACCTGCCCCAGTGATCTGCTAGCTTTTAAATGAATAGTACTAAAAAAGTAATCCACTTTCTTTATTTTCAACTTCTACTTAACCTGTGACCTGAAGGGATGTGCTCCAGGTCAGATTTCCACTTTAGCGTTAACTGCACTCCCAAAGTTAGACGTCACCACCAACTGCCCTTTGAAAAGGAGAGGGGAGAAAAAATCTAAACAGCACAATAACACAGTACCTCTTTGCCCCCACTGCCTGCTCTCCCCGACCCCAGGTACCTCATGACTGGCCCTGCCTTGGCCATGACTGCACATGTGTGGTGGCTTCCGTTCTCAGCACCAGGCTACACAGTCGGGTGATGATTGAAATGCATGGACAACCCTTGCACTGCAATGTTTTCTTAATCTTTTCTTGAGTCCCTTTTGACCTACGAATACAGTAAGGATAATACAGTTGCAATTTCCCAGTTGAACAGCCAGCACCCCATTCTGCACTGCGTGACATACAGAGTTTAGAGTGCCTCTTTATTGATCGTGTGAAATCAGTAGCAAATTACTAGATAAGGTTCTTGTTATCAACTGAAGTGTATTCCTAAGGCTGGATTATTTTTTGCATCGGTAAAATGGGAGTGTTATTATCCACAAATGAAAACAGTTTCATTTCTGCTTGTAAACTGCTTGATGTTCATTACATGGAAAGCACTAGAGGAATTTCACCCCCCCACACCCCCCTCTTCCCCTGTTTATGAGGCATTTGGTGCATTATGCAAATAAATTTTTAACTCTCAGGTGCAGCCCATCTAAATATCCTAACACCATCATAGGAACAGGTGCTCATGGTCAAATGCTGTAACTGTGTTTGATAATATAAAAGCAATTGGCATCATGATCCTAAGGTATTTTTGACCATTACTGTTTCTTTCCCATTTTCTTCTCATCTGCTTAATAGTGCTGAGCAGTCACATACCAGAATACATGACTGCTTCATGACTTCAGCTCTAAACTCTGGATGAATTTTGCCAGTTAAATACCATCAAGATCAGACCCAAAAGTACAGAGGGAACATTATTGTTTCGGTAAGATAGTACACGGTAGTTTTGTAGCGCAAGGACATAAGCTTGTGATCGGCACACCAAATTAAGTTTGTTTTAACCTGGGTATGTTGCTAAAGGCAACTATCTTTGTTAAGCCAAGTTATGCATGTCTGGAAGACTGAATCAGACCTGGCAGAGATGTAAATTCTAAAATCTTCTAGATGTACCTAAGCCTGTGTAATTTCACAGCTTTTTTTTCCTATGCATGTGTAGGGGGCTATCCTACAAAATTCTGTTGTCAGTACTGTATTTGATCTTTTTGCAGTGTGGGTCACAGATGAGCCTCAGGATGCTCAGCTCTTTCTAGGTGATGAGTATTGTGACTATGCAGGGTCCCTATGTTCCCTTCTCTTCAAATGGAATCTTGTGATACTACATGACCTTGAGTATTGTCTACTGTATAGAGGATCCCAGAAGAAATTTCCAGTTTGTAATTTACTGACATTTCCTTCTGGTTTTGCAGCCTGAGTGCAGAAGTGTTTTCATCTGCAGAAATAAAGGAAGATTTACATAAAAACGTGAGAACTGAGCCTGTGGAGTGTGTGTGCAGGAGGGGGATTTCTGCTCTCTCCTGCTTCCTTCACTCTGCCAAATTTGAAGTATGCATTTTTGAAGCCAAGACCATGGACCAAATGCTATACAGCTAAACTCATTTTACTATGACTAAATCGTTTAAAGTTACTAGTGATCTATGTTAGTTTAATTATAGACTTTCATGGAATTACTCCAGATGAAGCCTAGATAAAGCAGCAAAATTCTGTCATAGGACTTGAATTATTATACAAAGTGTCATGAATATACTGACACTGAATAAATAATGTGCAGTACCACGTGTCTGGTCTTATTTATAGAGTATAAATTGGGAATGAATTCGAAAAGTTAGTGTGAGCATACAGAGAGAATTTGCCATTCTGGGATAGCACGCAGTGTGTATTGAAAGTAAGACAGATAAAAACTGAGAAATTGAGGCACTGAAAAGGAAATGCTTATATAAGGTTTTGCTTAGTAATGACTGTGGTTAGAATAGTGCAGATCTGAGGAGTCCAGATCTTCACAGAATCACAGAAACATTCAGGTTTGAAAAGACTCTTGGGATCACCAAGTCCAACCAATAACCCTACTCTACAAGGTTCACCCCTGAACCATATCCCCAGGCACCACACCAAAACAGCCTTTAAACACATCCAGGGCTGGTGATTCAACCACCTCCCTGGGCAGCCCATTCCAATGCCTGACCACTCTTTCGGTGAAAAATCTTTTCCTAATGTCCAGTCTAAACCTACTCAGTCACACCTTGAGGCTGTTCCCTCTTGTTCTATCATTAATTACCTGTGAGAGGAGACCAGCACCAACTTCTCCACAATGTCCTTTCAGGTAGTTGCAGAAAGCGATGAGGTCTCCCCTCAGCCTCTTCTTTTTCACACTAAACAGCCCCAGCTCCTTCAGTTGCTCTTCGTAAGATTTATTCTCCAGGCTCTTCCCCAGTTTCATTGCCCTCCTCTGCACTCGTTCCAGTTACTTCTAAGACTATTCTAGTACGCATTAGATCATGCTGCAAATCTTTATAGTTCTTAACAATTTGGAAGTTCTGACAAATCCAGTAGCAGACACTCTAGTTTTTACTGCATTTTAAAGTATGACTATATGCACTTTCAGAGACCTAGATAAAGTACTAATAAATTGCTCTGATGAGCAAGTCATATAAAGAGCAAAATAGTCAAAGCAGGCCTTGAAGGAGGGGGTCCTTTCTCTGTTCTCAGCAAAGGATAAAAAGACAACAAATTGTGTAAATGGAAGACTACAAAAGGTGAAAAGGACAGAAGAAGGCTGGTCTAGGCATTTGAATTAAAATTACAAAGCATATGCAGATTTGAAACTAAACCATTTTAATCTTGCACATACAATAGAATGACTATCTGCCATCTGGGAATCAGGGAATCCAATGAAAGTTAGAGGTGTAAACAACACACACTGGATTATCAACATCTGTTTTCAGTACATGCTGATATATAGGAGTCCTTGAGGGATAAGTTTGCAGAAATAATAGGAATTAGCAAAAGTTGATGATACAAAAAGAATCACATAGTTGTGTGTTTGGAGACAAAATGGATCTCATACTACCCACTCTGTCACTATCTCCTGTTTCACTGCAGAGAGCAAAAGACTTCAAGAAGACTATGCCAGTATAAAACAATCAAGCAATCTAAAACATTACAGATTATGATAAAACTTAAGGTCTGCTCCTTTGACATCCTGTATGAGCATAAATTAATTAAAACACTAAAGAGCACTGTTTAAAAAAAGTCCTGTTAATACTTGGCCTTGATACCAAATGACTTTCCATTTTCAAAGGGCCATAAAACAATATAAAAAAATATTAAAAATATTTTGCCCAAAACAGCTTTAAAAGACTGGTTGACTGAGACCAATATTTTGTTGCTAGGAAGGGAACAATGATGACTTTGATTATTTCCACAGTTAAGAATCCACAATGTAATTGATTTTTATCTGACTCATTTAGTGTGGGCAGGCTCCATTTGTTCAAGAAACCTGTAATATATTCCTTGAATCACTGTAACTATGAGAGATCTAAAAGTTGATGTAACGAGTTAAACACACTATTTAACTCAATTTGTTTTGCACACTGAATTCGCATTTCTGACACAGATACAGGCTCTATCTATATCTATTGGTGGTTATCGTGTGCTGCCAAATATTTAAGAGTTCTACTTTATTCAGGATGCCTCTGATTTTGGATTTCCCTGACAGGCTGGACAGATGTGCAGAGTCCAATGGTATGTGATTTAACACATCCAAGTGCTGAGTTCTGCACATTGGCCACAGCAACCCCATGCAGTGCTACAGGCTGGGGTCAGAGTGGCTGGAGAGTGGTCAGGCAGAGAGGGTCCTGGGGGTACTGGTCAATGGTAGGCTGAACATGAGCCTGCAGTGTGCCCAGGCAGCCAGGAGGGCCAATGGCATCCTGGCCTGTATCAGGAACAGTGTGGCCAGCAGGAGCAGGGAGGTCATTCTGCCCCTGTACACTGCACTGGTTAGGCCACACCTCGACTACTGTGTCCAGTTCTGGGCCCCTCAGTTTAGGAAGGATGTCGACTTGCTGGAACGTGTCCAGAGGAGGGCAACAAGGTTGGTGAGGGGCTTGGAATACAAGCCCTATGAGGAGAGGCTGAGGGAGCTGGGGTTGCTTAGCCTGGAGAGGAGGAGGCTCAGGGGAGACCTTATTGCTCTCTACAACTACCTTAAGGGAGGTTACGGACAGGCAGAGGTTGGTCTCTTCTCCCAGGCAACCACCACCAGAACAAGAAGACACAGTCTCAAGCTGCGCCAGGGGAGGTTTAGGCTGGAGGTTCGGAAGGAATTCTACACAGAGAGTGATTACCCATTGGAATGGGCTGCCCAGGGAGGTGATGGAGTCACTGTCATTGGAGGTGTTCAGGAGGAGACTTGATAGGGTGCTTGGTGCCATGGGTTAGTTGATTAGGTGGGTTGGATTAGTTGATAGGTTGGACACGATGATCTCAAAGGTCTCTTCCAACCAGGTTCTGTTCTGTTCTATTCTATTCTATTCTATCCCAAGACTTCATTTTCAGGCACACTGAATGCTTGCACCTTTTATTAATTGAGACCTGGGTTGCCAACAAGTTTGGAAGTCATGACCAGTAATGACACCAGTGAATGAGAGAGCTAGATGAGAAGAAATTATTTGATCTAGTGTGTTTTTCTGAGACATTCAGTATGAACTCCCATGGATCTTTGGGTCATGAATTTGTATTACAAGTGCTTGACATAGAAAAAAATGCATAGCAGTCCAGCAGGGATAGAGCTAGGTGAAAAAGTCAAGGTTTTAATTGAAGCACATGCTTCCAAAATTATACAGAAAATGTGAAATTAACTGCCACCACATCCTGAGCTACCCAAGAACTTTCTGATTTAAGTGTTCTCCAGAATTATTCCAGTTGGAATTGGACAGTGTTTGCCCTCTATCTAAAGTTTATGATTACTGCTTCTCATAAAGACCCATCCAGTCATGAATGACAGGGAATTAGGCATTTAAATAGATCTGAAGAAACTAGTCAGTACTTATATATGTGTGTGTGTGGTTTGAGTACTACAGGCTTTAGGTATATATTAGTAGACTTAGTCTAAGGAGAAAATATAGATTTAAGAGCTTTTAATTCACATCTAGATCGTAAATTTGAACTTATTGGACTGTTCCTATTTTTAAATAAACAGATTCTCCAAGTGAAAGCAGCAATCTGGTAGAAGAAAGAGTATTTAGTTTATGCAACTATATGCATGACTCTCAGATTCCTTTCTGTTTCTTTGCTGATAAATGACATTAGGAAAAAAAAACCCAACCACAAAACAAACCCCACAGATGATCATTAAGTACAGTTACTATTTCTGCCAAAAAAAATCAAAACACCAGCAATCCTTCAAGTATTTAACTTAAAAAAAACCCCAAAACAAACACAAAGCAAACCAAAACCCAATCAGATCACTTAGATGTTTTTGCAGCTAGGCATACAACAAGGACATTCATGGTTTACTGTTACACTGGTTCGCTCAAAATGCATTGCCAATGTACCGGGCAAATCCCTTTGTCTTTTAGCTCAAAGCAGCAAATTCTGTTTCAGAATGGAAAACACTATTTTTACATTACAGGTAACATGAAAACTTTTTTTTTTTTTTTAAATAAAATGATACTTCATTCTTTATCCTTTCTTGTATGAAGAGAATTTGCCCTCATTTATATAGGGGAATATTTTTTTTTTTGGTCACCTAAATTTAACAGGCAGTCTCTTTGCAGCTCACTTGCTTAACCAAATACGCATTTGAGAAGCACATGCACATCATTGTTCTGACAGGATGTAACAGACTGGGCAGACTGACTTCAGAGTACTCTGAGAAAAACAACAGAGATTACAGGAAAAGTATGAAAGAAGAATCATTGTCTTACCACTTTGCAAAGTTGTAGCTTCTGCTACAGAGTAAGGCTGGACACCACAGAACTGTCTGCTGCGCAAGTGGAAACTGTACTTACACATCAGCAGACAAGTAAACTCTATTGTTGATTTGGCTACAAGGGTCTCAGACTACCGCTACTCTTTCCTCAAAATATAGCCATACCAATAGATTGCATCAGCAGGAGAGGATCTTATCTGTCTTACAGAATTATTTCTGTCCCCTAAAATCCTCACAGAAAGCTTCTACACATTAGTATTCACTCATGTTGTGTGCCAGGTTTTGCGTGTGAAATAGATCCTAAAATTGACTTTACCATCTGTGATGTCACTAATATAGCAGTCACTGAACTTCCTGAAACAGGATGACTATGAAGGATGCATTTATTTTGCCACAGATTTCTATAAAACAATTTTATTTTTTTTTCCCCAGTAATTAAAGTTGGAGATGAACAAAGAAGGTACTCTGGGAAAACCACAGATTAATTTAAGCATAAATGACCCATTTAAGTTTTTTCATTTTTACTCAAGTAATGACTGAAGAAAATGAGTTCAGAGACTGATGAAGGATGGTAATTACCTGAATAGGTAATTATTGCTATTACAAACCTCTTAGTTTAATTTGTAGGAAATATGATATGAAAATTAAATAGTATTTGTTTTTTTTATGTTTTAGTGTGGACTAGCTGTGTCTGGGACTTTTGTTTCTCAGAACTTCAAGGACCTTTCCTTTTCTATTAATGATAGTATTAGATAACCAGAAGGATCCATTTTTCAACAATATTATCTCAGCAATAAATTACATTTTCCACTACTCTCAGGTTCCTGGTCTAGACCTGTAGGTGTTTTACAGGCCTTGGGTACAAAGAGATAAAGATCAAATCTGGACACGGGTAGAAGCTTACAGAGGCTGATTTATGAGTGAAGACATAACATGCACCACAAAACTCCTACTTTCAAAGTTAATAATAGATGAGGACAAGACTGCATGCCCTGCAAGGCAAAAGCAATCTACCTGTTCTGTACTAGCCCTTCAACTACTCTCCTCGTGCACTGTGTTTGTGATGATTGTTTTCAGATCTCTTCTGTTTGTACTTATTCATAACAACTAAGTCAAGGACAACACTCTGTGTATTCCCAGAGTGGTGTTTTTCCCACACTGGTGTATTCCCATAGGTGTAAACTTTCAAAATTTTCAAGTCTCTGTTACAAATGTAGCAAAGCCCAATGTCCAAACAGAAAAAAAGCAGGATTTAACTGACAATAGAAAAGTGGATTTCCCACTCTTTGAAATTTTCCTGGTTTTAAAACAATGGAGAAATAACAATTTATTTCTGGAAATGTTGATTAGTCTTACTGATATATTCCCAGATTTGCTGAAAGATGATCACAATAAAGACATGTCCCCTGTGCAGCAGGCAAAATAAATTAACTAAAGTTCCCCTTCTCCAGCTGATCTGGAACCACTGAAGATAATTTTGATGTTTGCTGGTTGCTTGCAGGCATATGCAGTAGGAAATGTGTAAAAGCTCTGTATTCTGCACAGCAGTGGGCTAAGAATGAGAAAAATGTGTTCAGCAAATTTACTCCGTGGCAAATGTAGCCAGTGGCCTTGTGAAATGAACTGCTCCACCCAGTTTTGATACAGAATGTAGCTTCATTGTAGCTTTAAAATCAGGCAAAAGTAAGACCCTACTGCTATGAAGCCTATTTATACTTGCTCAACAAGCATGGTGGATTCATTGAGTGCTGTTGTTCAAAAATGGCTCTGAAAATGGGAAAATTACATAATGCCAGTCCACAGAAGTAGAGAGACTGAAGGCTATTTGTCTGTAGGGCCACACTCAACAAGCAGAAATGTAGCAAACCATGTTTAACCATGACATGTTGAGAACACTTGTCTGACAACAAGCAGCCTGGCTACAAACATATGGTCTTGAACTTATGCAATGGTCTTACTTCACAGAAAGCTGCTGGAATGAATGATAAAACAGGACAATCCTAAAAATAGTGAAGTGTGATGAACATGTTTTTTTGCACGCAGTGGGATGGATTCATCAACCATAACAATTTTTTGAATAATTACCCGTGCTGAATTTTTCATAAAAAAGCACAACATTCATACAGTGTAATTATTGCAGTGTGAAACCCATTTGAATTAGAACAAGATAACTTTGTCATTGGTAGGTAAATTCATGGTGCCAGAAAATGCTCTTCTCCCCAGGTTCTAGGAATTATGTGCCTAACATTCTCTTGTAGCACACAGTACAAGCTACTATTAATAATATTTATCTATAGCTGAACGTAAGGTATGGAGGGAGTATTTAAAATGTTTAATTATTCAAATGAAGGAATTCATTTACTGTGCCTTTTTTCAGTTCCACAGTATTTCTAAACATCAGAAGACCTTAGTGTGCTGGGAAAAATGTAAGTGCCTAGGAGGAAATAAAAACTAAAATAAGGGAAAACAAAAACTTTCCTAACAACTGAAGCTATCCACATTGTATATGAAGTCATTTGGAGCTACATGCACAAATCCAAACCATGATATATTCCTGTGGATTTGGGCTCCTGAATGGAAGGAAATTGGATATATGAACTTGCCATTTCTCGTAGAGCATAGGCTGGTGGTGTTTGCATATTAACAGCAGAGCCAAGACTCTTGCAGAGATGGCAGGATTGCTAATTAGTGTTGGTATTTACCACTTAACTTTAATATAAAGAAAATACAAATGTACTTTTACTGTCTTTTAATTAAATCTGTAGCACATGCAAATTCACAGTAAGATGGGTGGTTATCCATGTGTCTCTTCCCTGTAAATCTTTTTTATATTACCATCTTAGCATGAATGGAAATAATCTTTTCAGGGAAAAGGCACATCAGATTCAAGTGCTTAAACTTACAAGCATACCTAGACAGAGATCTTCACCTTCCTTACTGGAACACACTGATTGGAAGACACCTATTCTGTTTGCCTCTCTAGAAATCTTTATACCTAATTTGGCTCAGTGGAAGGTCAGACTAACTGGAAACCAGGTTAATTTACATATTTATTGTCAGGCAAACTATAGCCAAAGTTTAAATATCATTAAAGATAAAAATGTGTCCCCATAAAATAAGTTATTTATGCAAGTCAGCATATTTTAATTCATCTATCAAGAAGGAGGAGGAATCTGTGCAGAGAATCAGCATAAAGACTGTATAATTTTTGTCTGGCCTAGGTCTTCACTTAAGATTTACTTGGGACTGAACTGACTGTTTGTATAAGGCTAAATTTGTTTCCAGGGCAGATTTTGTAAGCTAAACTGTAGTAGGCATCTTCCCACTATGCATTTTAAGGCACTGAGAGATCTGTACATGGTCTGTTCATGTACTTGCCATGCTACAGTACTTGGAAGTCCATCAACTGTAAATAAAGATGGGAAGCTTGTCTAGGAACAGTCTGGGAAGCCCTGACCTAAAGAAGCATCTGTTACCTTGCTGTCAGCCAGAAATAATTATATCATAAACAGACTGATGGTAGGATTTCCAGTCATTCCTTCTGGCTTCCAAAGCCAGAAGAAATCTCTAGTTCTGGTGTTGCACTCTATTTTTGCCATTTGGATCCTAATTGGGCAACCAGGTACCCTTTGTCTTACTAAAAAGATTGATCGATTTTTTTACGAACAATCATCAGAGAATACTGGCTTTTAAGGCTTCTGCCAGGTTTGCTTAATTGGACTCTTCAGATGAAAAAAAGCTAGCATAAGGTTATACTAGTAGTCTCAAAGCTCTGATTTTCACACTTTAGCACTAATTTGCTTCTGGATAAACTTTGGTTAATCAGATTTCTGCAACTCAAGCAAATAGAGTGAAATTCACCCCAGGCAAAAGGAGCCCTGGTCCCATTTAGAATCATTAGAATTTAATCTGCTAATACTCTCCCAGCACTTACTACTTTATCCAGCTTTTGAGGTGTAAGTGTTTTGGAAATATTCAGGTATGTACACAGACAAGGAATTTCAGTAACTAAAATTCATTCAGAATTAATTTCTCAATGAAAAAAATGTGTTATGCTTAAACTCCTAATATATTGAATAACAGATTTATAAACCCTGGAGACTAGCATCTAGTTTGCCCACAAGAGCACTTGTTCCACTTACTCCTGAGAATAGCTGGTTCTGCTTCTGCAGGTGAAAGATTATCACCTTATCCATACCCACTCAGACTTTGACTTGTAACAGTCCTGCCATCAAGGACACCAAATAATATAACATGTAATGACATTCCTGTACAATGCAGCTGTTAAGAATCAGGGCATTTAAAATAGCAATGTTTACTATTTGAAATTTAGAGTTGAGCAAATATCTTGAGAAGGTTGTGTGAACCATTATTTTTCACGCTTTTCCCTTCTTGAAGAAAAGAAAATGACAGTATTTCTGGGCCCTTATATAGCCTAGTCTAGCAAGTATTTATCTTACCTTCTAGATTAAAAAAAAGCCAACAAACAACCACCACCAAACAAACTGAAAACAAACCCAAACCCCTCATCCTTGTACAAATTCTGTGTACATAAAAAAGGTACAAGGTAGAAATTAACTTAGAGAACTTTCTGTTTGAGCTTTTGAACAATGACAAACATAATAAAATCACTCTGGGTAAAACTCACTTGAGACAACTGAGCAGGTAGATAGGTATATGAAATATGTTTTTGCCAAGAAGGAGAACACACATTTATTTATCAACAAGGATTTTAGAGGAGGAATAACAACACCTGCATCTGGGTCGGGGCAATCCCAAGCACCGATACAGACTGGGCAGGGACTGGCTTGAGAGCAGCTCTGAACCTGGGGGTGCTGGTGGATGAGAAGCTCAACATGAGCCACCAGTGTGCACTTGCAGCCCAGAAAGCCAATCACATCCTGGGCTGCATCAAGAGAAGCATAGTCAGCAGGTCAAGGGAGGTGATTCTCCCCCTCTACTCTGCTCTGGTGAGACCCCACCTAGAGTGCTGTGTCCAGTTCTGGAGCATTGTGTCCAGTTCCGAAGCCCCTATTACAGGAAGGATCTGGACATGCTGGAAGGTGTCCAGAAAAGGGCCACAAGGATGATCAGAGGGCTGGAGCACCTCTCCTGTGAGGACAGACTGAGGGAGTTGGGGCTATTCAGTCTGGAGAAGAAAAGGCTCCAAGGCGGCCTAATTGTGGCTTTCCAGTATCTTAAGGGGGCCCACAAGAAATCTGGGGAAGGACTTTTTAGGGTGTCAGGGAGTGATAGGACTAGGGGGAATGAAAAAAAAAAAATAGAAATGGGTAGATTCAGATTGGATGTTAGGAAGAAGTTCTTCACTATGAGTGTGGTGAGACACTGGAACAGGTTGCCTGGGGAGGTGGTGGAAGCCCCATCCCTGGAGGTTTTTAAGGCCAGAATGGATGTGGCTCTGAGCAACCTGATCTAGTGTGAGGGGTCCATGCCCATGGCAGGAGGGTTGGAGCTAGGTGATCCTTGAGGTCCCTTCCAACCCTAACAATTCTATGATTCCATAACATATCATATGGGTGTCATTTCTGAAAATCTAATGCACCCCTCTCATACAGTCCAGAGTATGTAAAAGTTAAGAGAGTATTTTGCAGTTTCTGCAAGTAGATTTGTAAAGATCAACAAGACTCAACAGCTTTTTAGGACAAAATCATAAACTTGTTGTGGTGAGTACCATGATGTGTGGGGGAGGAGGGAGAAGTGCCAGCTGGATCCATCATCTATCCTGGCAATTAGACTGTGTTCATCACCATGGTATCAGAACACCTTTACAAGCTCCAAGGGTAATTGCAGTGAAGGATCTCTGGTTTCTTCTCATGTCCTAGGAGGGATGACTTTGTTATTCTTATTACTATAATTGTGGAACAGGTAGGTGAAAAGAAGGGATTTTACATTTTAATCTTAGTAAGATGAGATTTGTCATTGTTCCACTATCATCAGGGAATGAGCTCCACAGCTGTATGCCAGCTGCCAAGAAAACGTTATCTGTTCATAGTATAGAGATGACTATTCTCTTGTCCCAGAGGAATGCAGCTGTAGTGAAAGGTCATGAAGTCAGCAAGAACTAGCTTTCATCCTCTTACACTGTCAGGGCACAGAAAAGTTGCTTAGGATGGATATAGGCAGGAAGACTGAATGCACTGCTGATTTTATTGGCTTTCATGGTAGTGTGGGCAGTTTCCCTCAGCATATGTGCTGGAGAGTTGTCCTTGTCACTCTGCCAGCAGGCTGTGCCTCCTCTGGGCTTCGACGTACTGATGGACATAGAGACCACAGCTCTGTCTGAGTGAGTTTTGAGCAAAATATATAGTTATCTGCACTGGAGCTTAAAGGTGCTCTGAATGCCAAAATATTATTTATTAAAGTATTTCAACATTCTATCACATAATGGCCATTAGAATGCGGTCCTTATCTTTGTTGGGTTTGTCTTTATCTTTTTCTGTATGCTTTAATGTGAGATTGTGGGTTTGTTTTCATTGTGAATAACACTAACATTATAATATGACCCTACTGAAACAAATGGAATTTTATTTTTTATTAAAAAAAAAAAAAAAGGAATAAACTTAATAAATTTTGATCCTTGAAGTGGAATTCTCACTCAATTGAATTTAATGGCAATATTCCTGCTAACACTAATAAGACCTTTCCCTTTGCACGCAGCTGTCAAGTAATTAAGGATAGCCAACAGATCTAATACTAAAACAATTCTTTGCAATGAGATAAAAGACTGAAAACTGGATTCAGTTTCAGGCTTTGCATGAAGGATCTATTTCTGATCTTGCTGTGCAAGTGTTTTTTCTAACTTGTGCTAAACATTTTGACAGAAACAAGTGAAATAATTGGGTATTATGAGATATCTGCTTTTTTTCACTTATGGTCATTTTATGTGTTGCAATACTTGCATTGTTTATGTAGGAAAGTGATCCTATTGTTCAGCCATCTAAATGATCTGTTTCTTCATCATATTATTAAGGCTCACTTCAACTGTTCTAGTTTGCATAGAAATGGCGTGGAGTTTCCTTTTTATATATATTTTTCCTTTTTAAAGAACAATCACTATATTCACAAGGAGAATTTGTTAAACTGGAAAAATCACATGTAAGACTTCAAGGTGTATATAAATTACAAAATTGACTTTAAAGAGGCCAGCTTTCCATCATGTGTGAGTGAATGACAGACTAATTCACACACACACAAGAAAACTGTGAGTTGACCTTTTACCAAATATTCAGTTACACCCAGCCCTATATAGGTATACGTTATTTCCATATTACACAGAAGTAGTCCTTTTGCAACTTTACATTTTACTCCAATGTTACTTGTTTATACAAATATACAGATCAAATAATCCATTCTAAGAACTACTCACAGGTGCCAGTGTTTTGTATTAAAAATTTGTTCAACCTTATTACACTCTGCAATGATACCCTACATATGTGTTAAGAAGCAGATAAGTTAAGTATGTTATTAACTTTAAAAGATATTTAGCAGGTTAGATAATCTGCTGATTTAAGTAAACACAACAACAAAAAGATACCACTAGAACCTGCTGTCAGCATCTTTTTGCACCACTTCTCAAGACTCCCTAATGTTCATTTCACAATTACAGTAAAAATCTTTTATTTGTCCTATTATTTATCCTGCTGTGGGATCACTGCACTGTCACAATAATAAATAGGCAAATATCTGTTACAAAACCACAAGGAGAAGAAAAAAAGAGAGTAGTTACAAGAAGTGTTCTGCTACATATTATTTACTTTAAGGTTTTACTTTCCAGTGAACTATTGATACGATGCAAATAGCAGGGGGTCTGAATTGATGCATTTTCATTCAAGACAGGTGTAACAGGATACCAAGATAGATGTTCTGGATAGATACTCCATATATGTAAATATAACAGAGTTGCACTATGCTGAGAAATAACAGTCATGAATCCTGTTAACGTTATCAGAATATTCTCCAGAAAGAAAATGTAAGAAATGGTATTTACTTTTCCACCTTGAGATCATCATGGGTTTTTGACCCACCTGTCAGTATAGCTGGTTGATGTATGATTTCTTCTTGCTGGCTATCACACTAGGGGACCGAGAAGCAAATCCCTTAGGAACCAGATTTCATACTGCTCTTTACATTGGCTGTCAAGTGGAGTCAAGAAGGGACAGTTGTTACCATCTGCTTAAAAGTATGGTCTGGAATGTATTTGTGCACGTCAACAGTTTTCCAACATATGTGCCTAAATTTAGTCTCTGAGTTCATTATTGGGCTGGTGATTTCAGTGTAAGCTGTGATTATTCAGCATCCCTTGAACAAAGTCACCCAATGCAGTTTCCATTTTAAATCAGTGGAAGGACAGTTGTTGAATTTCATAGATGCTGAGTTGGGCTGTGGATATTTAACCTTTGGCAACTACACTGACAATCTTGGTCAGCCATGATAAGTGGATCTGATAGCCAGATGAAAACTGCAGTGTCATATAATCAAAGAAGCATTCCAGAACTCAGATCATTATTGCTTTCTCTGTACTTCTTACTTTGTCTGTCTTGTGACTTTTCATTTTAAAATTCTGAGCATCTTTTAACAGTTAGCATCCTTTAAAAATGGAACTGTCAGAGAAATTTTCTTCTTCATAAATCTGAAAGTTCCTACATCTATATATTATTGCTATATATAAGATACAAAATACATCAAGCCTCAGATGGGCATGTTGTGACAATGTTAGGGAGAGACATCATTGAAGCTTATTATCAGGGAAGCACACTAAAAAGGTCTAATGTTGAGTAAGAACTTTTGATTTTGGTTGCCTGACAGTACATATTGGAGACATGCAAAATACACTGTGGCTAAAGTCTTTTGTTACTTAAGTAATACAGCAACTTTACATTTCTGTGAAGAGCACTCTTCACTTGTGAGGTTAACAGCTCATTTGTATAGCCCTTGAGAGTTAATAGCGGTAAAACTGACAGACTATAACTGGCTCACTAATTTGACTTCTTGTTACAGGTTCTATCTGTGGATGTTCCAGGACTGGAGAATTTTTGTTCTAGACTAAAACTTATCTTCCTCTTAATCTCAGTTACTAAGGAGTCAGACAGCAGAGCATTAGACATTTTTCTCTGCTACATGTCCTCTTCTATACCTAAGCACAGTTTCTCTATGCTTAGGCACAGTATACAGCCTATTATACTCACTTTAACCTTGAAAATTTGTAATGCTATTTTAGGTCTGTTTAGAAAGGCTTCCTCTTTGCCTTGAAAAATTGAACTGAGGAGAACAAAGCTAGTTGGGGTTTCAGTTGGAAGGATACAGAAGATGTTCCTTTTTTTTTATCTTCTGTACCTTTTATTTTTTTAACAAGACATAAAGGTTTTGTTGGCACTACTTTGGAATGATCTGCAGAGCCTTCTTTGTCAGTTGCAGTAATCCTCAGACACCTGGCCTAACATTCCAGATCTAAATTCCATGGCAGTCTGATTTATAACATGCAGAAACATACCTTGTTCACAGGTAACTAAAATAGTGTTACAGTTTAAAAGTAACATCAGTTTTGCCAGAGAGAAGCTGACTGGCAGTTTTCCTTGTTCAGAATCAGAGCAATAGCTGTGCAACAGGCAAACCTGAGGGCACAAGCCATTTTTCAGCTGTATGCTTTAGACAGCTTGGCACTTATTTTCCCCTGCTGTATATTGAAGATGTTTGCAGTATACATGTTTCGTCTTGTGTATGCACAATTACTCCATTTACCTTCTAAATTTATCTGAATTTCCTTCAAATTAAACTGAAGCTACAAGAACTCTCAGGATTTTAAGTCCACTCCAAATGTGAAGGCTGTTACTGCCTGCTTTAGCCCCAATCTCTGCAATTAACTATAGTTTTGGTTTTACAAGAAGACTCAAGAGAATAATATTGGGTGATAATTTCTACATTGCAGATTTGCAATAAATTACCTTCTGCCTCAGTGAGCCATGAAAACAAGTCTCATGGTTTTTTCATTCATGAAGCACCTCCTGGCTCATTAAGATCTCTTGATGGTGGATCTCTTTGCTTTGTGGAAAATGTATTTTCATACTTGAAGGCAATAGCTACACAATGCTCAAAGTTTGTAAGCTGTTCTAGTTAAAGTTGTTATGACTCCATGAAGTTATAAGCACCAGCTCATTCTGTCCTGGTCTGTATATGCACCCTTTTTTTTTTTTTTTAACTGAAAAGAGACAGGCTCAAAATATATAAAAGGAGAAATATATTTAGTGTCCACACAGTGCAAGCTGAGATCTCACACATTGCTGCACTGATACTAATGTTTGCAGTTACGGGCTAAAAGAAGAAAGACTTATGAAGTGTTTACTGTATAACTAAAAGAAATGTCTAGATTCAATTGTGGTTTAAGCACCCAGCAGTCCTAACAGCAGTCAAAGGCATACTCCTCACAGGGGAATGACAAAACTTTGTAGAACCTAATAGGACTGTCTGATCTGTGCTGGTTCAAGAATGTGGAGGTGTTCAAAAGAAACTTATGTGCCATGTCAGTTCAGGATTGTTTACAATATCTGTAAATCACAGGACTGTTTTCAGTATCTATAAACCTCATGTTGCTTGTACCCTCCTTGTTAAACACATTTTACTTCTTCAGCTCATGTCTGCTAAGATATTATTTTTTTTCCTGTCTCAAGCTACCCTCTGTCCACAGCAGACATCTTCTAACATTTAACTGTACTTTTAAAGACAGTGATTGCAAATAGTTGGCCAACTATAACACAATCATCACCTCTTGTTTTCCAGCTGCACTACATTTTGTATCTATACATGCAAACATCCCATTACAGTATGAAATAACTATCAAGGAAACAGACATGGACTGCTTCATTCCAATTTCCACATGACATTTCTTATCCCAAAATACCTTTCATATCAATACTACCTGAGATCAGGCCTGTCTAGCTGCTGTTTTCTGACAGATTTTACCAGCTTTGGAATGTCTCTTAATAATAATTATTGAGCTATATGGCATTTCTTGGGCATTAATGATCAAGTAGAAAGCTCAGTGCTCAGTAAAGGAGTATTTTCTCTAGCCTGTAATCAGTCCCTGGAAAATACTTACAGGTTGCATCAACATTATTATTAACAAATATGAAACACAGATATTGGAACATGATAATTTCAATTGTTCTGTATTCTTCAGATTTATCACCACTTCAACATTCAGGTTAACTCATTAGATTTCTCTCCTAATTTCACTGTTTTTCAATACTTTTTAATTTACATTAAAAACCCCATAAGAACCAGTTCTAAGAGTATACACAATTAAACACAGAACTGAACATGTATAATGAACACATACATACATAGAGTAGAAGCGTGCATGTGTTTATGTAACTTCTGCTGAGCCATAGCTATATGCTGCTACAAAATTTACCAGGAAAAAAACCCCACATACACCTGTTTTCTAGCTTACAGTTGAACAAGCATTGCCATTGATCCACATGTCAAAGTCTCAGTGAAAACAAGCTAAAAAAGAAAAAGAAGAAAGAGGAAAATATAGTAGGAATACTTGATTTTGTATAAGGTCTGTGCTTAATTCACTTAACTAAATGGGTATCTGCTTGAGTAAAGACAACTCTCTAGATTCTAGGTGAAGCATTCATCTTCTCAATTGTTTCAGAGGCAAAATACATTTCTTATGGGATAAAGCTGTAGAAAAGTTGGTGATTATTACTTACCTTAAAGCAATGTCAGAATGAGAAATCTTGAAAGTGGACAGCAATATTTCATGTTTCCTCAATTTGATAAAGACAGCTGAAATAAATTAAAAGTACATTGACTGAGTTGATCAAGAAAAGCCTTGTAAGGAATCATACAATCATTAAGGATAATGACCCAAGATATGCCTCAATACTGCATGTAATACCCATTTATCTCAAATAGGTTTCTTGTTTCCATCATTATACTTAAGGGGTTTATATTTCGATCATGTAGATGTGCTTACAGCTACATGCTATGAAGCCATTAAATGCTGCTGGTCTAGTGAAAAACAGGTTTGTGCCCTAGCCTAGAACAACTCTAGTTCATAATTAGAATTCTAATTCTGGTATAGCTAAAATAGCTTCACTGTCAATACAACTATCAGGCACAAAGGGAATAACATCTAGAGTAACTTATGATTAATTAAGGTAACATGATTTATGGATTCTAGACTTGATGGGTGTGATCCAAAGTCTTATAGCACCACAGGTTTTTGTTTTCCTCATGGAGCTTTAACTACCCTCCTTTTTTTCCCAAATACATGCCACTTAGGGTCAGATTCTGATTGCATGGACCTGAATCCCACAAATGCTGGAGTAGAGCATAAAGCCACAGGGCTTTTTATTTATTTATTCATGTATTTTAATGTAGAGGAATTCTAAAGGAAAACTCCAGGAATTCAGTGGAACAAGAAACTTTTACCATAGCTAGTAAGGATTAACAGCCCATAAAATATTAACAAAAAAAATTATTTCTGCACATGCATAGCACTGATCATGCAAAATATGTTAGCAGCTTTCAGCAGGCAGGTCAACAGGGAAACTCGCATAATCTTAAGCGCCTGACAGGACTGGACCTTAAATGTCTCTAGACACAATAATAAGTATGGAACAGATTCATTTTGTGCAGTATTTTCAGCACAAACTGCATCACAAAGTGTTAAATAATAAATAATAGCAAAGAAAAGTATGCACAAGAGAGGAATGATATATTTCAGAGGAGACTTGAAAGAGGATGTTGATGAGGTGGAGGTTTTACCAATTAAATATTAAAACCTCAAAATGCTGGTTTGGTCTGGAACTGATTGTTTGACTCTGCTGAGAAATAAAGGGGCTTTCTAACCTACCTACTGGACAAAGATGCAAGGCTTACTGCCAGACTGTTCAGTGGAATCATCACTGTACTCAGAGTCTATTTTTAAGAGAAGGCAAAGGATCACAATTAGCAAACTACAGCCCTCTCCGATTCCAAACGTCTGTTTTGTCCTCTACCTCACCTTTCTGTTTATTTACCACTTAACAACTCCACCCGGAGTTGGCCTAAGTTCCTGAAGTGCAGCAGCAGTACAGCCCTTGGCAAGAGCAGGTGGGAGAAGGGTAAGACGCCATTACAGAGCCCCAGTACACCAGCCCCTCTTCCTCAGAGACACCAGTAGCCCACAAGGCTGCAGCCAGGCTCTCACAGATGTGCCCCCAAGAAAAAGGGAAGGTGCTTTAAGCACCAACCCACGCTGTTAAATCACGCCATAATGGGCTTATTTCCTACATTTGGTGGCAGCATAGTATTCAGGATAATATTATCGCTACTTGCGCAGGTTACTGCCCAACCAAAAGATGGAGATGAGGGAGTTAAGTAACAGGGATGGGGACTGAATCACTGAAAAGTCTTTCCCAGAGTCAGTTCTCAGTTTGGGGGAAGTTATTTTAATTCCGTGTCTCGCAAACAACCCGCAGCCTCAGTGTGTCCTCTGGAGCCAGTCTGACTCGCATTGCAACAAGATTTTTAAATAAATGATGTGCAGGGGCAGCTCCTGTTTAATAGGCATAAAGGCAGCCCCTCTCCGAAGCATGCAGTACAAGTAACACGGTACCTGTGCACAGCGCGCCGGGGCGCGGGCAGCGCCTGCTCACGCCTATGGTTTAACGGAGGCACGGCCCCATGGACACCGCCCCGCCATCAGGACCGGCCTGTGCCTCACAGGTGAGCTAATTCCGGAGAGCGCGGGCTTGCGAGGAAAGCAGTAACCGGGAGAAGGAGCAAACACCGGGAGGAGCACTCGCCGGGAGAGCGACGTTCTGCTCTCTTCCCGCGGAGCTGCCGCCGGTTCCCCCGCGGCGCCCACCTGGGCCCGCAGCCCGTGGGGTGCCTGCGCGGGATTGAAGCGTCCCCGCGTCGTCTCCCCCCGCCCTGGCCAGGCGCCCAGGCCGGCGCGCGCTGGCCGTTATCCCCCTCAGTGCGGCGCACGCGGGGCGAAAGGAGGGGAAGGGACGGGACGAGGAGACGCTCCCGCGCTTTTGGAGACGCACCTGTGGGGAGCGCCCGCCTAGGCGGGAAGTCTCTTATGTAAGGGATGGTGGGGAGCGGGGCAGGCCCCGCGGTGGGACTGAGGGGGGACGGGGGGCGACCGGCTCCGCGCATGGCTGTATAAGGGGGGAAAACCCCACAGAGGGAATGATCAGGAGGGGAAAACCCCACAGAGGGAGTGCTCGGGAGGGTGAGGCTGGCGGCCCCTTTTGGGGGCAGAGGGGTGTTCAGGCTGGGCAGGCCGGCGAGCAGCTCCGAGTCTAAGGCACTCAGCCTTCCGCGGGCGCCTCGGAAGACGGGCTGGGCTCGCCGGGCTGCCTCGCTCTCACCCGCACGCCACTCGCTAAGGCGGATTTCCCCTTTGGCGGCAGCCTTTCTCCGCCGGCTGGATGCCACGGCGAGTCCGTCCAGCCTCCCGCACTCTCCCGACGCTTCCCTCGGGTTCCCCCAGCTGCAGGCGGGGCTCGGCGGGCGCCGTGGCTGGCTAAGGGAGTTTGTGGGAGAGACCGCGCCGGGCTCCGCAGGGGAGCGGAAGGTGGGTGCCCCCGGCGCCTGCACCAGGCAGCACGGGGGAGGCTCCTTGCTCGCCCTCTTTCCTCCTTCCCGCCCCTGCAGCGTCCTCGCCTCAGCCCTCCCGCACCGTGGTCGCCTCCACGCCCCTCTCGCCATCCCCTTCTCCCCAGCTCGCCGCGCAGCACAGCGCAGTGCCCCGCACTCCTACTGCCACCTCCACCCCTCGGTCCTCCTCCTCCTCCTCCCGCGCGCTCCCTCTCCCGCGCACTCCACAAGTGCTGCGCGCTCGCGGGCTCTTCGGCGGCGGAGCGGCGGCGGGCACTGCCCGGGGGCGGCGTCCTCCGCCCGGCGCTGTCCGGCCCGCTTGGGGCTGTCCGTGGTGCTGAAGGCGAGCGCGGGCTGAGCGGACGCCCGGCCCCTGACGGAGCCCCTTTATGTTTAGCTCCTGGCGCAGCGCAGCATCCAGCAGCTCGAGCGGCGGCGGCGCCGGCAGCAGCGGCAGCAGCATCGCGGAGCCGCGGCTGGAAGGCAGAATGGAAGGCTTTATTCGGCTGCTTTTCGGCTACTTGGTGGCGGACCTTCTCACGTTGGTGTGTCGGGCTCAGGAGAAAGCTGGCCAGCAGCTGGGGAGCTTCGTGGTGCTCTCGGGAGGAAACCACTCCAGCCTTGGGGAACAGCTAGACCCCTCGGAGCCACCTCCCACCCCGGACTTCTGCAGGGGCTACTTTGACGTGATGGGGCAGTGGGACCCCCCCTTTAACTGCAGCTCGGGGGAGTTTATCTTCTGCTGCGGCACTTGTGGCTTCAGGTTTTGCTGCAAGTTCAAGAAGACAAGGCTGGATCAAAGCACCTGCACAAACTATGAGACACCGTTGTGGATGAATACCGGGAAGCCTCCTTCCCGCATAGACGACCCTCTGCATGACCCTACCAGGGATAAAACCAACCTCATTGTCTACATCATCTGTGGGGTTGTGGCAGTCATGGTGCTGGTGGGGATCTTCACCAAACTAGGGCTGGAGAAAGCACACAGACCCCAGCGGGAGCACATGTCCAGGTAAGCCTGAGTGCCAGGCAGCAGTGTCCCCTTCCCCCCTACCTTTAAAGAGGAGAAAGGAGCCCATGTGTTCCTACTAAGCAAACAACTCCTGCCAGGCAGGCTGCATTCACCTGCAAGGCAACCAAGAGAGACCAACTTTTGGTGAGCAGAGTTCCTGTGGTTTCACAAGTCCAAGTTATCAAAGTACATGCATACCGAGATAGATTAAAAATAGTTGTGGAGTCTGCACAGACAGTAGTCCATATTTATCTGCAGTGTCTGACCCTCTCCCCAACAAAATCCAGCAAATGCTCTCAGATATACTGTGAATTAATAGGGAAACAAACAAACAATCCTGAAATCAACAACACTGAATTATAGACAGCCTGATGGGTTCTCTCTCCCAACTGCCTCAAAGCTTGGAATATGTTTTTACTTCTCAACAGAAAAATGTAAACAAATGTCATCTCTGTCACCCTATCCAGATGCAAAATGGGTTTGGCAGGACCTTCCCTATTCCCCCAACCCTTGCAAGTGTGAGCTATTTGTAACATTTCTAGGATGTGAAAATGAGCCAGGGTGGAAGGGAAGAGTGAGACACAAAAAGGAAAAGCTATTGTAGAATTTCTTAAGATTTTTTTCAGTTATTGTTGAGGGGTAAAAAATGGAATGTGAAAGTCATGTCTCATCCATACATGTGTCTTGTAATACTGTATATCCACAGTGTAATGGCTAAGTTATATCAAAGAGAACCTCCCCCACCCACAGTAAGGCATGCTATGTACCTTCTACTCCAGATACTGGCAGCCTAGTGGTGGATAGGCAGGTGGGCAACTCAGGACAGAGCCCAATAGTTTTAACAACATATTCCAAGGCATAACACATTTGTCAAGTTTGCAGTCTGTCTGATTCTTTATGCTAATCCCAGGCATATGAAAGTGAAGCAGATGGGGGAAAGGCATTAAAAAAGGCAAACAGCTCCATTAAAGCATCTAAATAGATTCCAGCATATTGGGCAACTTTAGTGATGAAATGCAATTAAAAGAATACCTCCTACTGGAAGTGCAGTGTGGCAGAAAGCTTCCTCTTGCCCTGACTGGTAATGGTGTACTTCACAATCTTTAAAGCTGAGATGAAGAGTCATCCTTAGAAACACAGTCCAAGAGGTCAACTCAACATCTGGAGCCTTATTTTTTACCGAAGTTTCTGCATGGCTTTTTGATTAACTGCTTATCTTCAAATGAACAGTGAAAGGCCACTAAAACACTCCTGCAAATGCATCACTAGTTCACTAGCAATTATTTACTATTTATAAACTGGCTGATATGGATACACTTTTACTACTGAGGGATGAAGCACATTGCAGAAATTCTAGTCAACATTGTGTGTCAGTGGTACTTTCACAAAGATAGATTCTGTTGATCAAAGTATAATAATCCTTTAGACATTCTGAATATTCTCAAGTACCAAATTGAGAAAAAGAATACATGGATCCCAATTTTATTTATTTTAAAATCTTGCTCTTAAACTACAGATCTTGTTTGGAAAAAGCTCTCCCTTGCTCTTTCTGTAATGTCTTCATGCAGGCAAAAAGGCAGGGCTCGTAACAGCTACAAAAACCAGGACAGAGTGAAGGTGCATCCATCCCTGCTTATATATGGCTTAATTAGGTCCTATTCCTACTAGCAGAAATAGTTTTTTATCTAAAATACAGGTGTGAAGTATTCTGAAAGGATATTCTGTCTTGGTTTATGGGAATAGAATTACAGGGGATTGGAGAATCATTCTGAAATCCTTCAGTCATGTATGCATAAAGATTAGGTTTCTGAAGTGGTTCTTAGAAAAGGTCGTCTGTTACCCTGATTACTTAACGGTGTCTGAGATCTTGTACTTTTCTTGCCATGAAAACATTCAAGTCAGGATTATACAGAAACTTAGAAAGTCATGATCACATGGAAAAACAGTCACCCACTCAGTACACATAATAGCTAGTCATGTTCTGAAAAAACAGTGCTGGAGGTTTTTTTTTTTTTTTTAAAGTTCTCACATTGCTCTTACAGCTGTGGGGTGGTCTTACCATTCATTTGCAAAAAGAGTTAGATTTGTAAATCCCTTTGGCAATCTAAAAATCTGTTCATTTACTGAAGAACTGAAGTAACTTCTTTGTCCCAAATTGTGTTAAAATATTGCATTCTGGCTCATTTTACACTACTAATGCTCTGTGGAAAAAAGGCTGCAAAGCTTAAGCAAAAACTAATTTATCTGTTAACAAAGTTAATAGTACCAACAATTAAAATAAGATGTAGCCTATATTCATATTAATGTTTTTTATAACACTCATCACTATAATATCAAACAACCAAACCCAAACAGAACACTTCTCAGTTGTAGTCCAGAACCTTATTAATAAGCAAAACTAATGCATTGACAATGTTAGGTAGGCCAAACCAAAAGTACTGAGGATTACTCCATTTTGGCTGGCAGCAAGAAACAGAAAGGGTGATTTGTCATCTATTTTTGTGAGCTATGGCTGTTTCCATTCTCTTCCTTGGCCAATGGCTACATGAAACATCTGACTCTTGTTAATTCCTATGAACAAATTCACCTATGGAAGAGATGCTGCTATCAAAAGAGACAAGGCATAATGTAACCTGATATTTTTATGAGGGCTGATTTTTTTAATAAGTGAACAAAACACAACTGGTGTAAATTATATATTTCCAGTTTTGATGGACTAAATATATTTAAAAATGTGAGCAGAGACTTGACACATGAGAGTAAGAACATTGCATTATAAATGGGAAGCAAAACTGTGCCACACTTATTAATCCCTTGCATTATTTCATCTTGCAGTCAGTGGATCTGCTGTTGAATTAAGGCACTGGTGTGTGCAAGGGTGGTGCAATGTTAGTAAAGGAAACTACAGGCTTGGTGAGAGTTGTTTCTATACACTTGCTTTCATTATATTTTGTTTACTGCTATAACAAAACAAACCAAAAACATGCCAATAATTTCATGGAATTTTCCTGAAATATTTGACAATGAAGAAGCATTGGGGAAATGTATTTATTTAGTGTAAATAATCCACGGGGGGGAAAATCTCTATTGGGCATGTCCTGTCAGGAAAAAAGAGCCACAATGTGTCCTTTATTTTTTGGCGAGCTTGTTACTTTCTTTTGTTTTGAGAAAAAAGGACAAGTGTGACACTGTTGACATTTTCTTTCTTGTTAGATCAGTGCTTTTCAGTAAAACACTTACTGTTGGCATGGAACTGTAAATCTGGAAGATGAAAATGTAGAGGAGACTACAGTACTAACTCTACACAACATATTTCACTTTAGACATTATGATAATGCTTTGCTTATATAATTCTTCTCATTTAATAATTTGTTACTTGACATTCAAAGATTATTCTCTTCAACCACAGCATCCAAGAAATAAGTAATAACAGTAGTACCCAAACAAAATAACTCTTCCTTTATCCTCCTGCTTTCTAGGAGAATAGGGGAATAAGATTGTGTATGTTATCAGATATGGCAAAGGGAAGGAATGTGGCAGTGTTGTGCTTAAATGGAAACAGAAACTCATCTGTCTCTTGAAGCAGACCTAGAAGCTCTGTCAGGCATGTGAGGGCAGCATGTTCTTGCTACTTAAGACTGCATCAGTGGGACATCCACTGATGGGGCTCCATCAGTTAAAGTGAAGAATACTCTCTTGAATTTGAGTGGAAAGGGAGAAACTTCATTTCTACTTCATGGACCCTTTTTTGTAAATAAAAACATACCTTTGTTTTCTTCACTAGTCTTTGTGGAGAATGTGCAAACAAGGCAAGAACTGAAAGGACAGTATTTACAATCATGCTCTATGCTATAGCTCCTGTTTCTTTCCAATAGTGCTTCTGGCAGTATGTTAGCAGCCTTCCACATACTGTGAACCACCAGCTCTTCTTTCTCCTTTCACAATGTGCTGAGCTCACAAGCTAAGTCTTTTGTTGATCATTCAGAAGGCATGTACCTGGGGCCAAAAATAGTCTGACTTGCCAAAAATCCTGAATCCTGTAAGTGAAATTATTTCCCTTATGGGTTTTGACCTGGTTTTGGAAGCAAAATGTGACAAGTGACCTTTCATGGAATAACCTGTGTTTTGGCTTCTTTAAGCTTCTACCTATAAGAGAAATGCCTGGTTCCACATACTTTATTACACTTGAAAGTAGTATTACATATCCAAAGAGAAGAATCTTATGGCAAAAGAAATGCTGTGTTTTTGTGATGCTTGACTCGTTCTGGGCCCTGAACTCCAATACAGATAATGGTTATCCACTTTTGTAGTACTGCAATCAACATCAATATACAGGACCTACTGATATTGCTACCTGAATAGAAAGTTATCTTGAGTTTTGCATTTTATAGCAAAGGTGTATGTATATATACGTACTCCATACGTATAAAATTTTTCAGTGGGACCAACAATTTCTTCAGATAATAAACAAAATCCATATGAATATATTCAATTGTGACAACTGCATGAAGATATTATTACAGACCTTGGCCTATGTGGACATTTTCAAAGCAAACATCTGTTTGAGGATTTTATAATGTACTGAGTCACAAACTTCCCTTTATCCATTTCATTATATGGGCAAACCTCTAAAAGAATGAAACACAGGCACAGCATTTCCTTTGTACTTCAGTGATACAAGCTGCTACAGATAAGGACAAGCTCTTTGTTATATGAGCTATTCTGCTCTGAAAAAAATGTACAACTTTAGCTAACACAGTATAAGCATAAGCATAGGTGCTGCATTGTTAAAAAATAGAACTTGATGTTGAGTAGTTAATTTTTCTTAATAGAGTGGGAGTTGGACAGCTAATTCCTTAAAACCCCTTCAAATAAAAGCCTCTCTAAAATGGTAGAAAACTTAGTGGGCATTTTCACAGGCAGGCAGTAGTTAATCTGCTGTCATATGGGGTGTTAGTTAAAGTCTCTAGTGAACAATATTTACCATCAGATTAAGGGCAACGAGGAAAGCATTTGTGAAACCTCCTCTCACAAAGTTGTATCTCACAGTTTTAACTCGCCCACTGAAGTAAGGAACTTACTTTTGCTGTTCTTCCCTTCCCAGAAATGTGTCCAGTTGCCTCTGGAATTAGATGTAATATTGGTGTCAGTAATTTCCTTTGCATAGACACATATTTGCAAAAATTTACTATATATTAATGGCTTTGGTCCCCACTTATTTTAACTGTTTTACAATATACTGCTTTCTTCCTGCATCATTTTTTACATACCTTTGTGAGAGTTCTTCTGTTGCATTTTTATTATTCTGCTATGTAGGCCAACTCTGCTATTTCTGCTGTATAAGCAGTGCTTTAAATGGGAGCATTGCTCTGATACCATTAATCATTTTTTTACTGTCTTCTGACCTTTTACAGCATCAACAGAGTATTCTGTAACATGTTGATCACAACTGTAACTAATATTTTAATAACATAATGATAGCCATAAACACAATGAAACATCAGTATCTTTCAGCTGTGTACCAAAGCTGTGTACAAAGCTGTGTTCCTGCAATTTGAAAGCAAGATCCAGCTCAGGATTCCTCTCTGTTAACTTAAATAAGGCTACTTTTTAATACTTAAAAGTACAGTGCTTCTTGACCAAGAAATCATTATGTCAGAGAAATACAGTGGAGGAGCTAGATAGTACTTGCCTTAGCTTTCACCAGTGAGTGTGCTTATTTTTATTTATTAGTTTATAAGTTAGTCTTTCTTGATGCATATCTGGCACACTGTATGTAATTTTGTGGAAAATTAAATGGTGCCCAGAAAATGCATCCATTCCCTTAAAAGGAAAAAAAAGCCCAGGGGTCTAAAAATTAAAACTAGTAAACCAAAAAAAGAAGACAAATAATGGTCATTGATGCATTGACCTGAACAGAAAAAAGAATTTCATTGAACCCTGAAGACACTGGTAACACATACCATAGCTTTCCTTTGCCTAAGGCAACAGCTTCTGCAGGTGGGCCAATTACTTTGCACGTACAGTAGTTCAGGCAGCTATGTGGTATATACCTACAGGCTAATCCTGCTTCTACAGAAGTCAGTTGTGAAACTCCATAGCCCAAAATCACAGGGATTGCCATGCTGAGAGTTTCAAAACTTAAAACTTACTAACTCTGGCTGCAGAGGGCTGGTACCATTGCGTGTACTTATCTGTATGCCCAAGAATAAATTTACACTCAGTAGGACAATTGGCAGTGAAACTAGTCCTTAGCAAATACACCTGGGGGAGATGAATCTGTCTCTCAGGTAGAGTTATTGCCTGCAGGTCTGCAGAAAAAGTCCACAACCAGCATCAGGTTGAGCCTGGCTTAACTGTCAGGAATCCTTTTGCTTGCTCCCTCTGTGCTAGCATAAAGCTTTCATCTTGTTTCTGTACTGGCTTCAAAACAGCAAGGATTGTTCCTGTGTAAGTTTTGCTCCATCTTAATGACTAGGACATTCAAAAGTTACCCAAGGCATTTCTGATCTTCCCTTCTGAATGGGAAAAGCTTAAATCACTGTTCATGAAGAATACTATGCCTACTGGATTTCTACATGAAAATCATGTGATCTTTCAACTTTGGTGACATTATTGAATGAAAAGGGCCAAGACCACTGTTGTGTGCAAATGCATGTGTGAGAATTTACTTCATCAGGCCATTGCTTGTCATGTAGGTGTGAAGATATCTAGTTTGTGGAAGCTACACAGACAGGGTCTAGGTACTGAGGTGCTCACCTAAACCAAGAAGGCAATGTTACTGACCACATGCATGGGCAGAACAAACATCTCAACAAGCTTAATCTACGTTCTTACAAAGCCAAGACAGGTAAAGACCTTTACATGTGTCTGTGTGTTACTGCTGGCACACTAAGACAACCTAAAAAGAGCCTTAGGTATGAAGTCTCGCTATGACTCGGGTGCCCTGATTTTCCTGTGAATAAAGCTGGTTTCTCCAGCAGTCAGTATGATGACAGACTGCATCTTAAACTTCAAGTCCTTGCAATGTATTGGTAATATCTTGCAGATTTCGCAGTTTAATTCTGATTCTGTTTGACTTTCAGGGCTCTTGCTGATGTTATGCGACCTCAAGGTCCCTGTACAACAGATCACATGGAAAGAGATTTAAACATTGTAGTACACGTGCAACATTATGAAAACATGGAGACCAGACCTCCTCCAAATAATTTACGTAAGTTGCATTATAACTTTTTCAACATCTAGAATGCTGGCACGAAAATGAGCATTATGAACCCAATATTGCTGGACCTCAAATGGGTATCAACAGTACATGGGATCTTGCAAATTAAACATATTCCTTATTTCATAATTAGAAATATTTTGGATTTCTTATTGCAAATAGTGCAACACTAAGAGAAAAACATTTTGAACAGAAACATTATTTATTATGATTATTTTCCTAATATTGGGTTTGTATCTTTGTCCCTTTCTATGCAGTGTTTTTGCTTAGCTCATTAAGCTATGCCTTATTCTGTGTTTTGGTATACTAAAATACATGTGGTTAAGCTTACAGAAAGATTGAAAGAGATGCTTCATAGGGCTGTAATATCCAATAAGAAAGCAGTCTCATTAGGCTGGTTTATCATCTCCATTAGTGAAACAGTCACAGGCTTTCCTGGAGAGGATGTGGTTGTATGTGGTTTTCACTTTATTTTTTTTTTTCCTAAGGGAAAGGTGAGAGAAAGATCATTATTTTAAGTTTTAAATAATTGTTTAATTCTGTATCTGCTATTACATGTTATATGTTATTGAAGGCAAGGTAAAAGTGCACCCTGAAGCTTCAGAGGAAATACAGTGACATTTCAAGTGGTAATGAAGTCCTAGGCAACTTATTTCTCAGTTTTATGTTAGACCACAGTACAGATCTTTCCCATGCTCAGATAGATTTTCCTTTTGTGATGCACAATCCTACTGCAATTTTGTGTTTATATATTTATGTATGTTGATGTATTTTATATTAATACATATCTATGCATACAGATTATAGATAATATATTTTACAAGTTCAATATATTTATAAAAGAAAAGGGTATCATTCAGGAAGGTTTTGATTGGTAGGCAGTGGATCACTTTATTCTGTGCTGTAGATCAATACAGACATGCATTTTACTGCAAATATGCTTTTACTGCATTGGTATTTTGATTTTGAAACATTTAAAGTACATGCACTAGTCTTTTACTTATCTTTCTGTAACTATGGGAAGCAGAAAGTTTGCTTATATTTGGACAGCTAATGAATTTGATTTGGACTGCATTGTGCAGTTGTGAGATTTTACTGCTTGCTTTTGGGGGAAGAGTGTAAAAACAATGGGAGAAAGAGAAGATTCATATGCTGCATGCACTCCTGATGGTTGTTTTCTGGTAGAGGCTGACTGCAATTTCTTATGCGCATTGTTACAGAGTAATAGGAGAGAATTAAAGCTGTGACCTCTAATAAAGATACCACATAGAGTGAAGTGTGACACCTAATCTGTCTGCACTGCTCTCCAGCAAAGTACTTCCACCTCGGCCTGTGCAGTGCTACACTGCAGAGGGGGAAGTATTATATACTGCAGCATTACATCCATAATTGTATAAAACCACACTACTTCTGGAGAGGAATTTATGGTTCTCCTGCAATCAAAGGTGTTCTAGCCCCCTGGAGCTCTGTGGTGGTGAACTTCCGCAGGTTTTAAGAGGATGGCAATATGCACTATATCACCCTTTGCTCTGTGTACTAGCTCTTTGCTAATCTCTGATCCTTCCTGTGACCATGTTTTCAAGAAGAAAGATGCCAAATGGTAGAATGATAATTTTCTCTCCTACACAAAATGTTTATTCAGAGTCCCTGTTAAAGAAGGAGCCAGAAAATGAATAGATTCTTACTTCATAGATTGTATCTAGATTTTTGTAATCATCACACTGAGATATTTTGCTTACCAAACTCTTTGTATGCCACAACATATGCCACAACATGGCAGGTCTTTAAATTCATTGTTTCTTGGATCCAAATTCAGATTTAAGCCTTACTTCTATAAAGTCTTGCATATAAATGAAACTAGGAGCCACACAGTTGCTACATCAAGGAAGGGAAAAGAAAGATACATTTAATAGTACCTTAGGATCTTGGCTTGTGATGACCCCAGACATCTGTACCACCTCTGTCTTGAATTTGGTCCTCTGGCAGAGATGGAAGAGTTATATATGAAACAGCTCTTGCATCATTGCAATTTACAACATAGAATCAGTACTGCTACTTTGGAGATCTCTTAATTAATTGAGTAATGAATAGGGGCAGCCCCATGACTGCTTCACATCCAGCTCAGGTATTCCTGCTACAAATGGAAACTTCAGAAGCAAGCAGCTTCTGATGATAACTGTTTCAGTTTTTAATCAACTTTATGGATTAAGCCAATCATTTTGGATGGTTCAGCACAGACCTTCAAGTGGTAAAATTACCAAGGGCTTTCCATAGCCAATATTACATACATTTACTTCATACATAGTAGATCATTATTCTCTATTTGTTGCCATTATATTCCCTCATAAACACATCTAAAACATGACTAAATGACCTATGAGAATTAGCCAGAACATCACAAGTGGTTCAAGTCTGTTGAGAGCATGTGCCTTTATGGTGCAGAAGAAATCTTTATAAAGAAAAACTGTTAAGACAGATTTTTCCAAGTCTAGTATCTTAGCATTTAAAAATTTCATAGTGGAGTTCTGAAACACTATGAGAATGGATATTACTTGCAGAAACTTTGGTACTGCAGCATTACTTGTTATAGTGCTGGAAAAGTGACAGTCTTTGGCTATCTTTACAGGCAAATAAACAATCAGATCTTTACTAGTACAGAGAAAATGAAATGGCTCAAAATTATAGCATCAGACACTTTGATATGTATTTTGAAATATTTTGTCTATGTTACCACTTTCTATGTAATAGCCATCCCAAAATCAAACTTTAAAAATTGAGACTTTTCTATTGGTCCATAAATATGAAGAGAGCAGGAGGAAATTTCATAGGCATTATACCCCTTTATATTGTGCCTTTCAGAATACTGAAAACAAACTATTGGAACCCAAACTTTATTAAGAATGATCTAACGTGAATGTCCATTTGCTATTTCTGCCCTCTTGAAAACATTTTGGTGGTGCTGTCAACCCGTTCTGAAAGTGTTTTGTGAAGGGAAGCTGACAAAATTGACATGATCTCTGGTACTGAAAATGAGCATGGTTTTGGATGGTTTATTACCAGAGGGCAAAGATTTTCTAAGTTGCCTGCAGCTAGCACAGCCCTTTGCCAACACGAGAAGTCCAACAGAAGGTGAAAAGCAGAGATCTCTTTTCATAATTTTGCAGTTTCCTCAGTTTCTTGTCCCTTCTTTTTTGATACTCACAAAAGAACAGACACATTGAAGGTTCTGGAAAAACACAGGGTTTTGTAATTTGCCCATGCGAATCCAGACAACCTAGATGCTTTTTGTAAAAGCTATTTTGTCCTTAGTGGTTGTGAGTTGTCATAATTTTGTTCCAGAACTCTGCTTTACTTAGGATTAATTTTCTGTTATTTCTTTTCATTCACACACACTAGAATGTAGTGATGTAAAGAAGCAGGAGGTACCTATCAAGAATCCTAGCATATAAGTTTTCTAACGTGGAATGCTCAAGAAAATATTTATTTTTTTAAAAAAGAGGACATTTAAAAGTTATATTAAAAACATGAAACCAAACACAAACCTTCCTGAAGAATTTGATTTGTTTTATTAATCTCTGACTGTCATGAATCCTAACAGCAGTTATTTCTGGTGTTGTTTCTAATGTGGAATCCATGTTAGTAGACTGAAACAAATAATTTAAATTAGTGCAATCCAGAGTCACTTTTCCTAATAATCAGTAGAAGCCTCCCAAGGTAAAGGTAATTTTAAAGGGAAGTCACTTCCAGATTATGGAGGTTTCAAAATGACAAATGCTAGCCTTTAGTTAGTTTGACATGTATGGATTATTTCTTCATTTTGCATCTAACATTAAAAAAATAGAAGTGAGTTGTAAACACATCACTCACTGAAGTAAGTGTTGTACTCTACTGAATGGCTAGTTTTAAAACTGGCCAAGGATTTGCAGCATGTGATTAAAGTGACTGTTTCTCCTCCTAAATATATGCAGGGGAATAATGTGTTTGCTGCTGTATTTGATTGTCAGTTGTCCTGGATACTTTACTGACTACACATGCTAACGTAGAAAACAAAGCTAAGACATTTCTGTAACTGGTACATTAAGATAAGTTAACTTTTGTTCCTTCTTTGTTTCTGTTGAAGTTCTTGCATGTTGGAATAAGCATTCTGCAGTACTATGCTTCCCCTCATTTCTGTAAATTGAAGCTCAGCCTCTGTTTTCCAGTGAGAGAAACTGTCACCAGAGTGACACTGTGAAAATGCAGAATTTGCAAGAGTTTTTTTCACTCTTTCACCATGCTTTTTATTGTTGTCGTAGAGCACAATGGTCTTTGGCAAACTCATAATTTTTATGTGTAACCTACATAAGCATGTTTAGATCAGATGATTCACTTTATTGCATTGCCTAAATGTAATCCCTACTGTTGCTTATTGGAAATAAGCACACCAGCATATTAAGAAACTTGAGTAAAGACAACTACTTCTATTTGAAATGCAAAGTTCCTGAACTATATGAAACATGATAGATAATTTATTTATACAGTAACTGTTGGACAATGAATTGCATAATGCTGAAGAAGCAGTAATTGAGAATGTGCAGGTATTACTGCAACATTGGTAATAGGGGCATTGACATTCTTCAAGAAACCTTGTTCAGACAGAGGGCTGCTAAATCCAAAGGACTGAGCAAATAACCGCATGCATGGCCTCACTGGTGTCTAGGTTCTTCGGTTGCAGTAAACCACTTTTTTCAAGCATGGCTATATGCATGAGTCTACCCCAGAGGAACTGTTCTATATTCTGCAGAAACTTCAGTTGGATGTTCATTTCCTCACTCAGAAAGACAGGGTTCCAGCCATGTTTTATGAGTGAAAAGATGGACAACACTTGTAAGTTTTTAGCCAAGAAAAAGATAGTTTTAGCACAGTGACAGAAAGAAGTGAAGAAGTACTGCTGATGGAGTACTTCAAGACAGTGAAGAATGAGGGAGAATAAAATGGCTATCTTAATTGGAGGACATACTTAGTTCACAAGAAACTACAGTGTTATGACAGAGAGATGGGACTGTAGACACAAAGTATTGGGAGTTTGTTTCCACTTAAAGCCTTCGTCTTAACTGCCAGTACGCAAAACCTAATTTTACCGGGGGTTCTCCAATCTACACAGGAAGAACTTCACGCTGTCCCAACCCCCCTGATCATTCATATTCAATTCCTGAGGTAAAAGCCCTAGGGGAGGGCTGCTTACTACATTTTGATTGTAATATACAAGAAGGAGGGAAGAAAAAAAATAATCCACATTTAAATGATACGCTTTAGAAAACTAATCATCCTATAAAAACCCCACACTGCCAGCCATGTCAAAGAAACACTGTATTTTAAAAATATAAAACTATCTTGAGACTACTTTTTAAACCTTTTCAAATTAATTTCTACATATGGACTTGAACTGAAACGATGATACCAGTACAGCTTCAAAGCATTAACAAACCGGTGATGGAAGTTTTGTTAATATAATTACAGCTATATCAATAGCTCTAAAGCTTCCATGCTGGAAACAGTTTCCCACATATTGGAGTCTGAAGATGCATTTCTCTTGCAAATCAGTCAGCCACTGTAAAACAGTAATGTTTAATCAGTTCTGAATGTGTTTAGCCTCACATTCATTAATATACAAAATGTTTCTAATTTACATTCAGATTTTAATTCAGATGCATGATGATGATTTAAGTGAAAATGCTATGAAACTTCTTGAAGCACCTATGAGTATTTTCAAACAAGTGAATTACAACCTGAGAAAGAACTCCTGACTTTGTCTATGAAAGAAAAAAGAAATACTTCATTTGTCATTGACTGTTGTACATGTCATCAATTAATTCTTTTAGAAAACAGGCTGATTTTGAAAAGGCATCTTATACACAATAGCATTGCATTTACAAGGACACCAGTCTTTTTCAAGCATAGTATGTCAGAAGTCTAGCAATGCTCATACAAGACAATTAATTGGATGCCTTTGAAATCATCCTGTCAGGTTAATCTGGCACATGAAAAAAAAAACCAACAAACCAAACCAAACCAAGCTAAAGCAAATAGTAAACAGAAAATATTGCATGAACAAAGACTGAGGAATTGCATCTATAGATCTATAATCAATCTGTGAACTTAACAGCATTATGTATATTCAGTGGGTGTCCTCTTCATTCCAAAATATTTCTTTTTAGATATGATTTTAGTGGAAACTCTGTGAGAATGTTATGCATGCTCCCTGCAAGTTTATTTACTGGGATATCTTTTGAACAACATTGGGCAGGTCTTCACAGGCTTTGCTCCATATAAGCATTTCCATTAGGACTGAACAATAACGTTTTTGCTCTATGTTTCTTCATTTATTGTACAATAAGAACAATTAGATTAGATTACTGCCTTGCATCCTATCATTTACTTCTACTCAGCTTTTAATTCAGATAAATTTGACATATATTTATAAAAAAAAAAAGTGTATTTGGGAGAAATAAATTTAATCACTGACATTATCCTTCTGCATCAATAATTAACATTGTGGTAATAAGAAGTATTTAGAATATAATTTTACACTTTATAATGTAGTTTAAAAGGCTGATTATTTAATAAGATAAAAATTATTGTCATGACAGAAGAGAGCATCACTGTACCAGACTATTATATATAGGCAGCTTTGAGTCACACAAGAGCAGACTTGAAAAGCACCTAAGAAGGATGAGGCTCATTTTGCTGTCGTTGGGGTGCAACTTAACATACTTTAAAATGTTGTCCAAATAGCACAGGGATGTATTTACCATATACAAAATGAAAAGTTCAATATCTAAATGTAGTTTGGCTTTGGAAAACAGTTATAGGTTTCCCTTATGATTCCACTTCTACTCCTATTATCAGCATAATTATTTAATAAGGGCTTAGTTCTGTGGGTGTTTGTTGTTAGACAGCGATATGTCCTCTTATCAAATATTCACCTGATGAAAAGGCAGTGCTTAGAAGAATAAGCATCCTCTACTGTTTTGGCACTTTGCAATCTAAGCTTTACTTACTGAATTTTATTAACAAAGTGCTATTCCTATTAACTACTATTCAGTTGAATCTCCAGAATTGTATTTTATCTTTGGACAGGTGCACTGAGTAATAGTGTACTCAATGCTGAATAAATCCCAGCGCAAAATATTCCCACTCTTAACCACAACTCTTAGCAAGATCAGTGCTTCATGCCTGTTGCAATCTTTCATGACACTGGGATTCCTGATGTCAAAAACTAGTATAGAAACCACTGCCAAACTGATAGGAATCATGTTTTGGCAGATAAACAACAACAATGCAACCTTTCAATGATTGTATTCTGCCAGATTTTAGCTCCTTAAAATGAAGAGGATAGAGACTGAGAGACTTTTTTTTTCTTTTTTTTTAAAATATGGCATGAGTCACCTCATTGAAAGGCAAACAAAAACTACCTTTTGCTTTCTCTGCTGGTTTGCCAATACCATCACACAGCCAAAGTACGCCTGTCTTTTCCACGGCAAAACAATATTGTTTTTAACTCTTAACTTACAGCTTAATTGTATCTTTAAATCCATTAATTCCCACCCTCGTATTTTGCCTCAAACCCCACAGATTTGTAACACATATCATAAAAACATAAATTCATGAATATACCTGTTTCTGCCCATTAATTTAGGCACAAGCATTAACTATTGCAAACTGAAAGCAATAGCTGGACATATACATGTTTTATCCCTCTGGCTGTGTGAAACTTTGACACTGTATTTTAGATGTTAAAATGCTCTCATCAGAAATTTAACATTCTGTAAAATTACTTCCCTCTCCATTTCTATATCAGTCATACCAACTTTGTCAGGCAGAATCAATGCAGTGCTTACAAAATAAAGTAGAAGAGGTTGGCTGCATACATTAAAAAGCTTATGAATACCTATTGCTGTATTACGAAGCAATTGTGATATGCTATGCAGTGGGAGACACTTCTATGAATTTCAATCTACTTTTTCAATCATAAATGACTTTCAGTACCTTTGTTCTATGTTCTCTGCTTTACATCATAACTTCCCTTGAAATGTACACGTTGGCTCTGATTCCAGTTATATCATCACAAGGTAAAGTCAAGAAGGGAACCAAGGGTGATTAATATTTATGAAATGACTGTGATGTTGATTTTTATAATAGTAAAAGTAGTTGAAAGATATCTCTGGAACCATGATACAGAGCTACACTGGTGATAATTTCTAGATCACAGTGTAGTTTTTAAAGTTTTCTTAGCTGTACTAATAAATTTAATCTTTAATTTTCCATTACCACGTTTAAGTAGCTTTTAAGAACTCTTCAGTAACATTTTTGATTTTAGCTCTTAGAGGAGAGTTGGACTCAATGATCTCTGGAGGTCCCTTCCAACACCTACCATGCTTTGATTCTGTGATTTAAGAGACATGTTCATGCACCCAAGCTTAAGACTATAACTATGCCTCTGAACTCATTATGAGTTTGTAATGTAATCCAAAGTTATTCACTTGTCTTTTACCATCTATTCCTTACCAATTACAGGTAATGAAAAATTTAGGTATTTATACATACACGAGCATACACAAAAGAGAGTGTGCCTGACAAGATTCAGATACTTCTGGCTTAGCTGGAAGTATCCAGAATAAACTAAGTGTCTTAAACACAGACTTGTTTTTTACCCTGAAACATTTGTCCTCACTGTGTTAGTTCACCTTTTACACTCTGCAGTACTGTCCAGAAAAATCCCTCAGCCTTTCCTATATCAACAGTTACTTTTCCAGGACTAATGTGAGCATTCATTACCACTTTTGAACTGCGTTTTTATTTTCTCTTAACATATCCCCCATATATACTATACCCTGTGCTTCCTATTTCTGTCTCTTCTGCTACTTGTAACAAGCTGGTCTTCTATGACTACAAATAATATTTGATAATGCTCATTTTGTTGTTTTAAAAAGCCTGTGGCCAGCCATTCTGGACAACATATGAAAGAATACCACAACATAGAAAAGTATGGCAAATGACTGCTAGCATTTCATCTTATAAGCAGGGTACTGAAGATTTACTGTTTTCAGCCACACACTGGTAGTGCACATGATTCAGAGGTGAGGGCAAGCACAGCATATGAACCTTGCAACAAGAGTAGGATTTTGACAGTGATCACAGTAATAGCTAGTTTAAACCAATTAGGTGGAATTCTGAGTAGTTGAAAGTCCTAGTAAAGTGTTCACCATCTTTAATGGTTCAAGGATTTTACTCAGAGCCACTTCAACTCATTTAGGATCTCATCAATATTTTATTAAGGGGAATTATGTTTTTGTTATTTATCTTGAATAAGAGGAGAAATAAAGGGATACACAGAAAGTTTATCTAACAGCTTCGCAGAAGTACATGACACAGCTTAGAGAGTTCAGTGTTGGAGAAGGAAAACTGCGTGTTCATTGCCAGGAGTAATAAAAGCTGCTCAGGGGAAGTGCAGTAAAAACTACCAAATAATTTACTAATTCGGTAAACCCTCTGGAGAAGTGTTTTGAGAAGGAGGGTAGAATTAGTTTCCAGCTAGATGTACTTTCCATTTTTATTCTGATTTCAGGCAAGTTTGGGGGTCTCAAATGAGAAAAATCTTCATGACCTTGGCACAGGGGGGAAAGGGAACCTTTCTTGCTCTTCTTCCCCACTCCTTATCTTTAGCATCACAGCTGCTGTAATTGAACAACAGTTGTCACCCCCACTATGCAGAACAGGCCTCTTGGAGGGCTTGTGAGGATATTGGATTCTCAACTGCTGAACCCTGGCACAAAATACAATTGCAGGTGGCAGCCTTCACTTAGGTAAATGGTCTAAGATTTCCCTGGAACATTACATGAGCAGACAACCATGCACAATGGAGATCTGTTTTACTGAGACACTTCCAGGTACAAAGGGAGCCAAGTCAGCACATTTGCTAGGGTGTAGCTGGCCAAGAACAGGGAGACTAACTGGTCTGGTAGTCTGGCCAGGTAGGTCTGACCTGTGTAAAACAATATGCTTGTATCATTCAGAGGCAAATTAATAGTTGAATTCTTGAGCATCCCTGTGTTAAAAAGAATGAGGCCTACTGACAATATTTTATAAAACAGCTTCCAACAAAGGAAAAGTAGTCCTTTCAACATCATTCTCAACCAGGAGTTAAGCTAAAGGAAGCTGATAGCGATGTATATGTTTTTACTCTTTCTTTCATATATCTGAGGGCCCAGAGGAGTTGCTGTGCAACATGCTCTCAGCAATTTCTGCTGGAGGCTGGGCTAAGAATCAGGAATGCATTTTTTTCCCCTAAGAGCTTTGCTCTACCTCACCAAATAAATAACTCCAGTTTAAAGAACATATTTTGCATCTATAATAATTTATTAAACTATTTCTCATTTTTTCCAAAGATGGAAGCTTGGAGAGTTATATTTCTCCTAAAGTAATTCACATTCTTGTTAGGGTTTCAAGTGAATTTCTGAAAATCCAGCGATACTGTGAGGAAAGGTTCCTTATTCTTTTACAAAACCAAACCTGGCCACCATTTTGATTAGAACAGCTTGAAGTTTCTAGTAATGGCTCTTTAGTTAAATTGCTGTTTAATGCTTTAATTCATTAAATGAACTCCTGTAAGAATTTATTAAGCAAAATAATTTATGATTACTTTCCCCTAATTTCAACACTTTATTTTTCTTCAGTTCTTGCTTTTCCTCCTTGCTTAAGGACCTCCACTTTGGAAAAGAGGTCTGTGAAAATGAATAGTTTCTCTCAAAAATAATTGGCCCCAGAAAGGATCTCCAAGAAAGTATAGAAAATCATAAAAAAGCATGAACTCTGTGGAATAAGACATTTGCAGAAGTGTTTTGTTTCAGACATTTAGCTAGGAAAAAATATCCTTTTTAAAAAGAGTTATAATGAGGGAAAAAAAGCACTTCTATCAGCCATCTTTTTATTCTCTAGTATACATTTGGCTTGTCTTTTGTCTGCAAGTTCTTGCATCAAAGTCAATGCACTAAAATGATACCTTGGGAGCCCAGTATCCTACTCCTTAATCATGCAAAGCTAGGATTGTTATAGAGAGGCCATGCTAAGCCTGGATAAAAATATTTGTAGCAAAACCAGTAAAAGTTACCAGAAACTTCTGAATCTTGAATAATATTAAAAGTAAACTTATTTATGCTTCTATGAAGATGTCCACAGTCTAGCAGATATAGTATGGAGGATAAGCAGATAAAATATCATGTATATTATTAAGGTAGCTCTTTCTCTGACTTAATTATAATAATGAATTCATTATATTAATAATATAATATTCACAACTGAAAATTACCTAACTCACTAATTATTTTTCTGATTGTGATCCTATGTCTTTTATAGAGAGGTCTAAATAACTATATGCAAATAGATTAGGCTTATTTCCTCTCAGAGTAAGCAAATTACAATAGCGAACGAATCACCAGTGCTGCAGGAATCTTTTAAAGTGTGTACAAATAACACACTTTATAATATGATGATCTTGCATTTTTGTAATCTAGCATTTTATAGCCATTAACATTTACTTGTGAAAACCTGGTTTACAATATTATTTGCAGGCTACAGCTTATTTCCTAAGTAAAACCATTTCCATAGAGACATAGATGAAGATGCCTCTGGAGCCAGTGTTACCTTGCAATGTATGAATCAGCTATCCTGTTCTATGCATAGGAAATTATTTTCAGATTTTGTAAGCATCAAAATCACCCAAACATTTTTAGAAAGGAAGACATACTGTCCATGAGGCCTGGTCTCTGTAACGTAGTGCTTTACTCTGTTGAAACTGTCCACTAGAATTGAACACTAGTGTACCCCTTTACCACCTCTTACATCTGTTTATTAGGAAGAGGAAGGACTGTGCCTCTCCAGTCCAAACCCTCTGCATCTCAATAATCCATATGCAGTACCTCAGTTTCTTCTTGTGTTTCTTGATTTAGTCTGGACAAAGAATCCAAACCTGTTTCTCTCAGTTATCGATTCTGCTATACATACACTGACAGATTATCAAACAGAACAAATGAAGCAAACAATTGGAGATGTTGTACTTTAGCCTTTTGTCTCCATACAGCCATTTTTTTTTTTTTTTCCTATCAGATGTAGAAATACCTAATCCATGAGATCTCGAGAACACCAGAAGGGACAAATGGGTTAAAAGTTACCAAAGGGAGTAACAGATAGCTAGACAAGAAAAATTACATTAGCCTTGTTCTCTTTTAAGTAAATAAATCTAGACTTATTTACTGAGTGCAACAAAATGCTACAGGGCATTGTTAGCACAAAATTTGGAACTGTAAATCAAGTAAGTATTGAGATGCTGCTTTGAGAGTCTGTAATCATCAAATAGGGAAACCTAGCCATCAAAGACCAGGAATGTGAAGAAAACAAGAGAAGAGGATAGAATGATCTATGGGACATCCCCTTCCCTGTGGATCAAAGAAATTCTATCAGTATGATGCCTGGTTTGTAGCTCTATATTAATTGTATAGGACAGTCTGAAGAGAGTTGGGATACGTTCACAGAGGAAGATAAAAGCTCAAAACTTGGCAGATGATTTCTTAATTGTTAATTATTCTTATTTCTGCTTTATGTGATATTGTTTGATACTGCACAGCTTCAGGAATGGAAAGTTGATCTGCTGGAGGGTAGAGAGGCTCTGCAGAGGGACCTCAACAGGCTGGACAGATGGGCAGAGTCCAACGGCATGAGATTTAACACATCCAAGTGCCGGGTTCTGCACGTTGGCCACAACAACCCCATGCAGAGCTACAGGCTGGGGTCAGAGTGGCTGGAGAGCAGTCAGGCTGAGAGGGACCTGGGGGTGCTGGTTGACGGTAGACTGAACATGAGCCTGCAGTGTGCCCAGGCAGCTAAGAGGGCCAATGGCATCCTGGCCTGCATCAGGAACAGTGTGGCTAGCAGGAGCAGGGAGGTCATTCTGCCCCTGTACACTGCACTGGTTAGGCCGCACCTCGAGTACTGTGTCCAGTTCTGGGCCCCTCAGTTTAGGAAGGATGTTGACTTGCTGGAACGAGTCCAGAGAAGAGCAACAAAGTTGGTGAGGGGTTTGGAACATAAGCCCTACGAGGAGAGGCTGAGGGAGCTGGGGTTGCTTAGCCTGGAGAAGAGGAGACTGAGGGGTGACCTTATTACTCTCTACAACTACCTGAAGGGAGGTTGTAGACAGACGGATGTTGGTCTCTTCTCCCAGGCGGCCAGTACCAGAACAAGAGGACACAGTCTCAGGCTGCGCCAGGGGAGGTTCAGGCTGGATGTTAGGAAAAAGTTCTATACAGAAAGAGTGATTGCACATTGGAATGGGCTGCCTGGGGAGGTGGTGGAGTCGCCATCACTGGAGGTTTTCAGGAGAAGACTTGATGGGGTGCTTGGTGCCATGGGTTAGTTGTTTGGGTGGTGTTGGATTGGTTGATGGGTTGGACGCGATGATCTTGAAGGTCTCTTCCAACCTGGTTTATTCTATGTATTCTAAAGTCATTGGCATTAAGCAACCTGTGGCTAACTAGCAAATTGCAACAGGACAAATCCTAAACACACATTTTCCTGTGTGAAATCTATGTATGTAGATGTGGATTTCCTTACCCCATATGCCTGTAGCCTATACAGAGTTTGAAATTAGTGCATCCTAGAAGTTGGTCAGCATGAGCTAGTAACTTCAAGAATATTCTTCTCATAGTTACTGACAAATCTTTCCAGCTCTACAGGAATTAACACAAGAGGAATAATTTTCTCTTGGTTATTATCCCAGTAAGTTAAAACCAGAACATATGCATGTCTTAGTCCAACATTATGGCATGACTGAATCCTGGCAGTCAGTATGCCATGATCAATATTCTATCATCTGAAGAATCCTTTTGAAATATTTTCATAGTAACTTGCAGCCAGAGATTTCACTGTTCTTGACCTGTGTGAGATAATTGCAAGTGGTATGCAAATTGCTTGTTCTGTCTTGTGGATTTATATCAGTGACGGGTCTTAACTCTGTCATTCTCACTGGTTTTCCTCTGGTTAAGACATGGAGTGCTTTTTCACACTGTACCCAGGACTATAGGAACTGCACACTTCCTCTTGTGTTGAAACAATTCCTGACATGCCCCCTGTATAAAAAATAGAGGCCTTACAACTAGATCTATGTCCATACAAAGCAAACCTGAGGGTTTTTTTCAGTCTGCATGCAAGATGAGTGCCTCTGGGCATCAGACTGTAGAAAGGTTTCAGAAGCTTGTTTGGAGCTGGCTGTGATCCAACGATACAACATCACATTTATAGTTAGATACCTACAACTCGATAGCACAGGTTGCTGCTGCCACAGCTATCTGAAGTTGTATCCACTGATATCACTACCAGTCAGAACAAACTAGGTTTGGCAAGCTGAAGTATACAATATCAGGAAGCCTGGCAGATCCAGTTCACAAATGAGGATCAGCATAGCCTTAACATAAAGAAATGCCAGATGAAAAGGTAACTTGCTCAGAGTGGATGTATTGAATACATGGGATAAGAGAAGCTGTCAAAGAAAGATGACAATGAAGAGCTTCACTTCACAAGGAAGATGTCAGAAATCACGCAGAGAGAGTGGGTTTGATTTAAAATGCTCCAGAGATTCTTTTTTCAGAAAAGGATTCACAATTTCAGTACTAGGTAGTTTATAACACCTGGAGCTGCCTACATAGCTCAGTGATCTTCCAGAACAGAGAGCTGGGTCTGCAGAGCAGTCATTCCAGCATGAGTAAATTTACCTGGACTGACTATGTGGCACTGTATCAGCTTAACTATTTTGTAGATGTTTTGGTGATAAACATCACATATTTTTCTTTTTAAGCCACAGGTTAATATTAGCAGAAGATAGTAAGTAAAAACAATCCTGAAAAGCAAACTAATTTTATACCAATAATAATAACAACAACTACTCAATGATTTACCTACTTGTGACTGAAAAGCAGTCCAGGCAAAGTCTCATTCTCCACACCCTGAGGGAGTATCTAGTGGATGATGCCATTGTTTCAGCTCAATCTCTCCCTCTCACTTGATCTCTTTCTCACTCATGAAAGCTTTTCTTGCTTTCCTGTTTGTGATTCTGCATTTCTGTGCTTGACAGTTGTAATGAAGATATACCACAGTGACAAGGCAAGTATTCCAGAAAAGTACTGCCAGAAGAGATGAAATGAAAATGCTAATACCTGATAGCAATTTCTGGAAGTGATCACCAATATGCAAATTTATGTCATGCCCTGTAACAGAAAAAAAAGTATTTGTTTAATGCTTATCATTAACTTAAACAAAACCCCCAAAACAACAAAAATCAATGAAAACACTTAGAAATGCAGGGAAGACAACAACTAACAGTTAAAGTGTCATTGCAGCAGAACGACCTGTAAAGGTGATATGGGGAAAGACAGCATATGTTTGTCTCGGTTTCAACACCAACTCTAGCTGAAAAAGTGTTATGAATTTTCAAAAGCTCAAAGTTGTGAGACTTGGCTTAGAATACAAGTGTGGGGTTTTAAAACAAATAATTGTGTGTTTTCTCACACACATTAATATTCTTATCACTTTAGGATACTGCATCTCTCTGTATGTTCTACAATGGAATATGACCTTATTCTCTCCCCACCAAATTTCTGAGCTTAGGCCACTATTGTACAAAGTACACACAGCGACATAATTCAATATATATTACCCCCACACGTGTTATGTAATATGTACCATATGTACCATGTGTACAATATGTACACATCATATTGATGGGCCCACATTGGATCAAAAGAGTAAATGGAAAGTAATGTAACTCATTCTTTTCCTCCATTTTGCTGTCACTTCACCTTTATTAGCAGGGGAAGAACCTGTTTGTTATTAATATACTTTCATATGAATATAGAAACAAAATTGCCTTCTAAGAGATGTGCTTTCTAATATTAGCTGCAGTTTGTGTTACAAGATTCCCTGAAGTAACTCACTGCACATTCTGAAGCAAACAAAGGTGTTTTAGCAGTGGCAGCATGATTTTTCACCCATTATTTACAAAAGTTTATAATTATGGTGATGATTAACTCTACAGGCAAGGAGATTTGTATCTTCAGATTTTAGGAATTAGTGCAAAATAATGAGAAAATGACAACAGCATACTGATGTTGCTACAAAACCAGGGAAAGTCAGGTATTGTCTTTCAGTGTCTTTGACAGTCTTTGAATTTCATCCACTCTGTTTTAAATAAATACACTTGAGATGCAACAGTATAGTTTGTATCAGCATAATGCTGTAATAATTTCAGAACTATAATACAATAAACACTATCATTGTTTACATAATCAAGATATTCTCATCTCATAATCCAAGGATGCTTGTAACAATCTGTTGTATCATTTACATTAACATTATTACCTACCCTGGGTACACGGAGATGTAATTTAAAACAGAAACAACAGTGTATTGGGGATAAGGAAATGCTGAACAAAACCTTAAGGATTTCTAGAGGTCACAAACATCCTGGCTGTTTGCCAGGATCGCAGTCGCTGACTTGAGAACACTTTCTGTTTTCCCTGCAACTCCAGGTTAACAGAGTTACTAAAATAAACCTTTGAAGAAATTAGGAATAGGTTCTAAGCAGGAGCTCATTTTAGGGGGCAAATGGGAGAACCCTAAGTTTTATTACATCTATCCTGCTTCAAATAAGAGTATCAAAATACAAGGCTAAAATATTTACTTTTGTGCAATTCACTAGGAAAATTATGTTAGTTAGCAATACCAGTCCAAAAATCTGATATAAAATCCCAGTGTACAAAACAGCATCTATTGAAGTGAACATGGGCATTGACAAGAACATACTGTTGTGAAAAAAACACCAAACTCACCACCAACAAGCAGACAAACAAACAAACAAAAACCACACACACATAAAAGCAAAGCCTGAAGGGACCGGATGGTGATGAAATAGACCATGGTGCTTGTCACATCTGGATCTCCAGTTTAAACAGTTGTAGTGTGTACAACAGGGGATAGGTTGTAAGTTTGCACCCTCAACTATTTGTTACTAAATTTCTAATCTTTTGAGTATTAAATAATCTGGAAAGAAATGGATTTGCCTGTTTGTTAATAGTGACAATAACCTGTTCTGACTTGCTTAAAACAGAGATGAGAGTGTTTATTAGCAAATGTTTTATTTATGAACACATTTGGTCTTAAGGAAGAAAAAGAAGTCTTTTAAACAGGGCACATTAGCTTTATTGATAAACTGAGTTTTGGGTAGAACTGTTACTTGGGGGGACTAATTTTGTGACAGACTGTCAGAGTAACTGGGCTATCTGGTAAGGTGGCATGCCTCTGCTTTCTCTTCTCTTACTGTTGTTACAGCACACTTTGGGCTAAAACAATCTCAGTGGCATTCAAATTCCTTCACTGTGGGAGGAAAAAAGGGAAAAGCAAATGGGCAAACCTGTGATCCACAGCAATATGCTCACATGGGCCAGTCTCCTCTGACCGCCTCTTAGCTGCATGAGCTGTGTAGATTCATAGCTTTTAAAGACAAGTTCTATTAGATCTATGATCTGTACAGACACCCTTTGTATAATACAAGTGCTGTAATTTTACCCAGCAGCTCCTATAATCAGCATGTGGGCCATGAAAGCCAAACTGCTGATATCCTTTTGTACTGAAGGTCATATTTCAGTGACTTTTTTTTTTCAAATGGTAAATGCTTGTTCAATTTTTTTTACTTGCTTTGTTGTCATATATTAATACAAACCAGAAGGGTAAAATATACTCATAATCCTAAGAGTTCTGTTAAACCCTACCCAATAGTAGGAAAAAGAATACTACTAATGGAAATAGCATATACAGAAGATTTTGCTTCCATGTGAATGCAATTAGAGCTTTTCCCTTAAGCTAATAGGATAAGTAACTATATGAGGAAATCAACAGACACTGCAAATGTGCAGAAGGGAGAGAGTAGTGTTTGCTTGGTGTTCAATGGTCCATGTGTAATAAGCTGGCAGTTCCATCTAGTTCCTACTGGACAAATGTCTGCATCACAAATTTCTGCTTCTCCCTACCCCCAGCTGCACATTTGGAAGTTTCAGTGCTGAAGCCAAGGCTGAATTAAGAGGGCTACATTTTCAAAGCTATTTTAATTTTCATTCTATAGATAAAGATATGCACACAAATAAATTCCTACTGCATATATAGCAGTGTGATTCAGGACATCAGTTAATTTCCTGAACTTGTATGCCTTTCACCAAATTATCCTGTGAGAGCTATTCTGATAATTTCTAAAATTTGGTCTCCCAACCTGATATAAACAGATTAATACTCTGTCTCTTGAGGGTAAAATAATGTTTTATAGTTTTCAGTAGTTGCACTGATTCCTGGATGATAGTCTTGTAATAATGTACACAATGGATCACAGTTCCTATTCATTTTTTAACAATGTTGAAAGGATTCCTCAATACTGCTAGTTCTTCCATAGAAAATGTAGTGTGTACACAACACAAACAAGCAGTGGTAGTTTGGCACAGTCATTGTTGGCATTAATTTGGGGTATCTTATTTTTTTATTTTGCCTGCACAGATATTGCACTTCAAAAACCATACTGAATAACCTCTGCAGCAAACTGTGGTTACATGTAGCTCCCACAGCTCAACAAATAAAACAGCAGGAAATTGCCAGTCTTGCTTTGGTCCACAATATTTTAGCTTGATCTTGGCCAGGACATGGACCATTTTTTGGTAATGTACCACATACAAACCATATTCAGTTGGACCTGTCCATGCCCAACTAGATGGATTAAGGTGAGAAGGGCCAGGTACAAAAGTTGGGCAAAAGTTACCTTAAATATCTAGAGCTGCGCCATCCTTTTTAGGAACTATAGCAAGCACCAGGGACTGCTGCCCTTTTACAAGGAAGAACAGGGCATCACTGAAGTTGTCCTTGGAACAGCAACCCCAGATAGTGCTGTAACTTGCTAGGAGCCAGGATGGCTTGCATAGACTTGAGGCTGCACTAAAGCACATTGTGACTGAAGAAAACACAGAATTAGGATATAAGTGGTGGAAATACAAAAGACTCTTCTCAACTGTTCCTTTAGTTATGGGCAGTCCTTAATAACACAGAGCTCTTAACACTACATATACAGTGCTATGGTTTAATGACTCAACAAAAGCTAGGAACAATGTTTTATTTTTTAAAATCTTGAGTATTGACAAAGTCATACTGGTATTTTAACATTTCTAAAAAGGAGTGGCTACTTTCACATAAAAATATTTCAAGCACTACATATGTCCTTCTTTGTCATCTAAACCAGAATCTATACTTTTTGCCCTCAATACTCCAGGTTTGAAACAACATTTAGCATAGTTGGAATGGGGACATGAGTATAATTCATCCTCTTATTGTTATAAATGGTCTCTAGTGTATGAAATGTGTTTTAATTTGTGGGCAGTATCTTGATAACCTAATCAACTCCCACTTCCCTATCTAACTTCATAAACTTCAGCCTCACTCTGTGCAATCTCTGTGGTTGTTTAGATGCATACTGACTGGTTGTTTGCATCCCATGAAGCTTTTATAACAATAGCAACTTCAACTAAACTATGCCACTTGGCTTCATCATATTTCCCCCAAAATGTCTTTGCCATCAACAGTTCTGAGTGGTAATTCTCCCCAGCTTTCCAGCATGTATAGGTCACAGGTAAAACAGCATGTTCTTGGCAAATGTTAATGAGTTTACAGACTGCTGAGTGTTATAATGACAAATTTGATAATATTTCTCTACTGACTTTATGCAGTCTTGGCACTGCAGTATTTTTATCTTATATTAGGTCTCAAAGGGCCCAATCCAAAGCTCACTGAAGTCAAGAAAAAGAGGTGTATTAAGACAAGCAGCTTTTTGATCAAGCCTGAGACAGTCAGTGCTGTAAAAACATCCATGCACAGCACCTTGCACCACTGCAGGTTTCTGTATCTCATTTTCTTTGCAGCTTCCCACCTGATCAGGAAATCTATTAAAGTCCAAGCAGCGAAGGCAGCTATCTTGAGTCAGATAATTTCCAGGTTCCTAGAAAGAGGCAACTTTATGCCCACATTACTGTTATAGCTCACATGGTATTGTGAGGGTTTTCAGAGAGAAGGGGGGCAGAATGCAAGCAGCAGTGATTTCTAAAGCCCTCTAGTGAGTCTTCTCCTTTTGCAATAGGATCCCTCTCCTGCTTTTGCAGATATTTTCACCAGCCTTCTTGGACACAGTTCACTTTACAAAGTAATTGCTATAGCTCTTAAATAGGGGTAGACTGCAGACTGTGAAAGCAGAGAAGGTTGCCTTCCTGTGTAGTTTCTCTGCTGATACTGGTACAAATAGAGAACTGTAGTCTGATGTCTTTCCTGGGCATTTTAATATATTCACAGATTGAAAGATGACCTTTGTTTAGAAAGTCTTTATTTGAGGAGGATGCAGAGATATTTAGTTATGGTGAATGACGGCATTAATTATATAGCATTCGATGTAACCAGAATTAAAGCTACTTTTAGAAAGTAAGAAAACTGTTTACACTTGCTTTGTTGAACAGTCTTCTGCAACAAATTAATTTAAAAAAACAGATTACAAAGCTAAGATTTTTCAGATGAGACTCTCAATGAAATGTTGACCAATTACTGTAAATATCTGGTGGTAACATATCAGCTATCTGTGTCACTGAAACATACATCTTAACCACCAAACCCTTGGTAAGGGCCTAAACCAAAATCACTAAACTCATAAAGGCAATTGTTCACTGTTGTTTGAAGCTATTCATATACATGTGTGAAAAAAAGTTGTATTTAATAGTTCAGTCAGATTGTCTCAGTTATGTCAACCTTTAAAATCCATATGGTCTTTTTTTGGTGTAGGAAATGGTTTTCAATCTACCTTTCCTATGACATTTAAATATGGGGGAGTATAGCATCCATTTATTTATCAAGATAAATAGAGATCAATGGAAGATGAATGAAGTAAAGCAGACTCTTACAGAAAGTAATGTAGCAGTATGGCATTGGTGTTCAATCACCCCAGAGTCACTACAAGCATGGCTTCCAAGCCAAGATGTTACCAAGCGAAGACATGTATTACATTATATAGCAAGGTTATATATACTCTTTTTGAAAGCAGATGTGTCACATCTTAATTGGTTATTTTCTACTGGCATGCATGCAAGCAAGGCATACAATAGGTTAAAATTAGCAAAACAACTTTTCAGCACATCCAAATTCTGCCAAGTCTTTCTTTCCAGTTACAAGATGTTTACATTCTTTTCTATGTCAAAGACTAAACGTAGCTTTCTCTAATTCGAGCAAAGGCAAATCTTCCTCTACAAACTAACTAAATAGTTAGAAAGGAATGAATAAATAGGACTGCCTTGGGCTTTTTTTTTATTTTTTTTTTTGCAAGTCATTAAGTTTACTTTCACACAGTTTAGGGACTAATAACTAGGCATGAGTTAGTATAAACACCTGTTACCTCTGCCAGATAAACCCTTTTCTGTTAATGAAATAAATTTTGTGGGAGTTTTAGTGTCATGCTGCTGAACATGTGGAAAAGGTTATTATCTAACCTGACTAAATATACTGTCTTATGCAAGTATCAGAATTTTCTCTCCACATTAGCGATTTTGTTTAGTTTAGACACTTGGAGGACTGACTGCTTTGGAGTGCCACTAAACATTTAAATAATAGATTTTATTTTTATGTTGAAACTGGTTTTGAAACACTTTAGTTTGTCAGCAGTCAGGTGCTTCTGAAATTCAACTGCATGACTATTTTACAGTTTCCTGAGAGCCCACTCTCATGGTAAAGACACAGAGGATGACTGTTTTCATTCCTGGTTCCAGTTTTTGCTAACACTCTGGGAAAATAAGTAGCATAGGCAGTAGTCCTTTCCATGCAAAGATAAAGATCCTGCTCAAGGGACAATCTTAATCCCTCTTCCATTCCACACAGCTACAATGAAAAAATACAAGATTCCCCAAGTCCTCAATATTAGAAAAACTAAAACTACATTTTCTGATCTAAGACACCTGCATTTTTCTTTCCTCCAAAGCATCTGCTCTAGTCAGGGTAACGTATCCTCTATAAACACTGTGTACATTCCACATACACTCTAAATATCTGGTGAAGCGGCACTTTGATTCTTTTTTCAGGGTGAAGGATGAATGTGCAGTGAATTCACAGAAAAAGCTGTGTGTAGAGATTATGCTGATAGGTCAATTTATTTTTTATTTACAATTCTTCTTTTTCTTTTCTCTCCCGCTGTCTGAATTCAGAATCAAACAACTTTGCAATCTCACAATGCTGCTTCAAACTCTAAAGAAAGGGATTATAGCCAAAGCCAATTTGGGGCAGCTATACAAGATTACACAGCAGCTACAGAGTGCAATGTAATCTTTCTTACCTTTGTATCATGTAACCACAATATTTTTTCTTCTCCCCCTTCCCTTGAGGAATGACCTTGTCTGAGTTGCTCCCATCTAGGAAATGTGCTAATTGTTATTACTTTACTTCCTAACATGAATTATGTTTAATCCTCTGCTTGCCAAATGCCTGAACAGTACTTTCATTGTACATTGTGTTCTGTTTGGAAATACGGAGCATAAGCACTGTTCAAGGTAGCACATGGTGCATGATCCGTTTAGCTCTTTGTTTTGAAGGTGAACTTTAAGAAAATGCTCTTCATTATTTTCTCCTTCTTACTGTATTGGAAATTCCTCTGCTAGTTTTGGAGAGACATTAGAGCCTACTGGTCACAATTCTGACATCTTTAAACACAGCTTCATTAGGGAACTAAAGATGTGAACGACACACAGAGCAACAGCTGTGCTGGCTGTTTCAGATGCACTAGAAAGTGCCTGGAGTCTCAAAATCTTACTATTTGCATTATACCTATCTTGGTTTTGTAAACACAGACGAATGAAATAACCTACTATTCCAATATATACTTAAAACATAATATATCTTATAATTAATTATTTGAGTTAATATAATAAGTGCATTTTCATGAATTAGCAGATTTAAATTTTTTTCCCAAACAGTATTTTTTCAACACCATCTTTACATGGCAAGATAATGACAGCAAATTGGCAGTTTAAAGTTATATAGCATGTACTTCTGAACAAATGTTTGGCTATAGTTTACTACTATCAATTAATTGTTTCCACCTACAGTGGTCATGATAGTGTTTTCAATATGAAAAGCAGGTCAAGGGAGGTGATTGTCCCCCTTAGACTCAGCTCTGGTGAGACCCCACCTGGAGTACTGCATCCAGTTCTGGAGGCCCTATTACAAGAACGATCTGGACATGCTGGAACATGTCCAGAGAAGGGCCACGAGGATGATCAGAGGGCTGGAGCACCTCTCCTATAAGGACAGACTGAAAGAGTTGGGGCTGTTCAGTCTGGAGAAGAGAAGGCTCCGAGGTGACCTAATTGTGGCCTTCCAGTATCTGAAGGGGGCCTACAAGAAGGCTGGGGAGGGACTTCTCAGGATCTCAGGTAGTGATAGGACTAGGGGGAATGGAATGCAGTTGGACGTGGGGAGATTCAGGCTGGATGTGAGGAGGAAGTTCTTCACCATGAGAGTGGTGAAGCCCTGGAATGGGTTGTCCAGGGAGGTGGTTGAGGCCCCAGCCCTGGAGGTGTTTAAGACTAGGCTGGATGAGGCTCTGGCCAGCCTGATCTAGTGCGGCGTGTCCCTGCCCATGGCAGGGGGGTTAGAACTAGATGATCCTTGTGATCCCTTCCAACCCTGACTGATACTATAAGGCAATATCTATATCTCAATATATTATATATAGAAGTGAAGAGGTACAATTATTTCTCAAATGATTAAGAGGCTTTTCACAAAACCTTTGACAAATCCATATCTAAAAAAATCAATAGTTAAATGAGCCTCAGACTCCAAGATTAGACAACAGATCCTATAATTCACAGTACCTGATATTTCATACCTTAAAAACCCACCATTTAGTCATTACTAACATTTCAGCAGAACATTAGTACAAGTTAACTTTATATGGCAATGTAACCAAAACCATTTCAGCATGTTTAATTCCGTATTATATGGAAATGGTAAATGTAATCCAGAAGCTGAATTTCTCTACCTGAAGCTCTTACATTTCTGCCCAGTGCTTTTCAGGAAATAAACACTTAGTTTGGCCAACAATTCATAGGGAAACTGCTGCTGGTTTGCATGGAAGTATACAGGTAGCCTGTTCAGTAAGTGCCCATGATGGCAGCGGGTCAAATTAGTAGAGAAGTTTAGCAAACAAGACTTTTGGAGTAAAAAAGAACACGTTTATGTTGGGTTTAAGAACTCCATCCTGCTCACATTGTAAAACATTAGCGCTCATCAACTCCTGCAAAACTAAGCAGAACTTAGCTTTTTGTATGGATTTTGTTGAGGACTATGAGGGGGTAGTATGCCTTCCATTTATAGCACACCCACAGGTTTTGTTATTGCACTTTTATTAAAGTCATGATAGAATCATTAGCTGTGCAAATTGTTTTCTTACATAAGAAGAGAATGTCATGTTGTTTTGGTTCAGGGGTGAGTAGCAGCCTGGGTACCATCCTACTGCTGTTGCGGGTACTCCCTCCCTTTGCAGGCCCTGCTGCTGCTGGATCATTTCATCTTTACTCTGGATCACAAGGCTTTGCAGTCACTCTGTTCCCATTGTCCTGCCATGAGAATGCAGTGAGTGGTGTCATGGGTCTCTGGTGAGTCCCTCAAACCTGTCCTCTTGTGCATACTGCAGTCCTCTCTGGATTATTGTTGTCCAGTTCTGGGCTCTCTGGTTCAAGAGAGACATGGGGCTTACTGGAAAGAGTCCAATGGAGGGCCACAAAGATGATCAGGAGATTGGAGCATCTCTCTGACAAGGAGGGGCTGAGAAAGCTGGGGCTCTTTAGCTTGGTAAAGAAAGGACTGAGAAGGGATCTTATCAATGCATATAAATATCTAAAGGGTGAATGCCGTGAGGATGGGGCTGGACCCTTTTCAGTGGTTGCCAGTGACAGGACAAGGGAGAATGGGTACAAACTAGAACACAGGAGGTTTAAGGGAAAAACTTTTTACTCTGAGGGTGCTGGAGTACTGGAGCATGCTGTCCAGAAAGGTTGTGAACTTTCCTTCTCTGGAGACTTTCAAGATCCACTTGGATGCATTCCCTGTGCAACCTGCTCTAGGCAAACTTGCTTTAGCAAGGGGGTTGGACTAGATGATCTCTTCCAACCCTACCATTTAAGGATTCTATGATTCTGTTGCTCTTGGGAAAGGCAAAACTCAAGGTTTTCCCACCCAGCTCCAGCTGTCTCATGGCTGCCATATTCTCCATACATCATCCTTCTTGCTATAATCCTGTGATTACAATAATCCACAGTAGTTCCTTTGAAACAATGCACCATCCCTTAACACACATGCACACACACGCAAGTGTGCATGTGAACAATAAACACCTGTTACAAATACTAAAGCTATGCATGGTTTGTGTGCCTGGCTCAGTATTTAAAGACTTTGGTGGCCCACATATCTCAGGTATATTCCATAAAACCTGTGGTTCATGCAAATTGTATCCTTCTGTTCTTTGTGGCTGTGGTTTCACAGATAACATTTTCAGCAATAACACCTCTCAGAGTGTGCTCATTTCAACCCCCAGCCATTTTTCTTTTCCAGCCTCTTTATTGAGCAGTATTGCCCTCCTCTTTCCCACCAATTGCAATAGCATTGCTGCTTCACAGCTGTCTTTTGAGTCAGCCTGAAGGGCTGTTACAACTTTAATAAAACTTAGGAGAAAAAACCTGTATATGTAGTTAATGCTAGATAGGTTCCTTTCACATAGTCCTCACTGTGGCTACACAAAATGGGGCTGGAAGAACACCAGGGCAGCAGGCTGCAGCCTTGGGGTAAGAACAAGCTCTTCTGTTTGCATCCCTCCACTTTTAGCTGCAGGAAGCTCATATTTCTGTAGACACAAGGTTTGTTTTCAACAATTTGGTGTCCTTTTGAGTTTGAAATGTGAGAGAAATAAGCCTGCTAATCAGATTTGAGCCAGGAAGTGGGCACTCCTAAATTAATGGCTATTTTCTTAAGGACTCTTAATTCCTTTAAGAACCTCTGATTTCCTTTCTTGCTGATTCCCCAATAGCTCAGAGTTAAACAAAGCAAATCCATTCACATATTTCAATATACCAACACAAGCTGCATAGTGATAAAGTAATTGTACATTAATCCTGTGTTCTTCGCATATGTATACAGACATATTAGACTAGGCAAGTCATTCTTCCTAGAAGAGCTAATCAAAGGTTTTAATTTAATCAGTTCATTTTATATTCATCTTTTCTGTTTTGTCAGCCTAATACACATAATAAAAATTTAATCTCCTCATTGTTTTAGTAATGTAGACCACTATTTTATAATGGGTACTTGTCTGACAGTTATAGCCAGATAAACAACATTGGCCTGCCTATCAAGGACTGGAAATAACTTTTTTTTATTCTATGCCTTGCCTAAAATATTTTATTCCTCAGCAACATGAGGGGCTAACAAGAAGCTTTTTTTTTTTTTTCCCCTGACATTGGTTGGAAATTTAAAAATATAAATAATTCCCAGCCTGTGCATAAATTGTCTACCATATCATGGTTTCCTGAGCCTCCTAGGAGTACTGTGAGGCAGAACTGTGGAAAGGTAGTGCTATAAAACCCCCAAACAGCCTTGTTTTGCTCACTGAAAACCATTAACAATCATGAAAATAGTGGTGAGTAGAAATGGGGTTTCAACCCACAAGGCATAGAAGAATGAACAAGAAACAAAGTGATTTTGCTTTCACAGCCACTGACCTTTTATGATGGCCAACAGAGCACCAGCAATAGTGTGAGGGCAATATGCTCCAGTGTGGCAGCACCGTGCCCATCAGCTTTCAGAACACACTGAAAATAAGCAAATGGTCCCTGTGCTATGGAGCCCAAAGAACTGCTGGCCTTGCCTCCTTTTATCATGGAAGATGCACACATGTTCTTTTTCATTATTTTTGTCTTTTCTTTCAGCCAATGCAGACAATCAGGCAACCCTGGAAGGAACACAGCAGCTCAGTGACTGCACTGTGGAAAGCACATTCTCAGCCTTTCCATGATGTTTTACACAGATATTTTCTAAATAAAAGCAACAGGTTCCTTTCCCCTCATTTATTTTTTCCCTGTCAGAAAAGCCTTTCAAGTACCATTTGTAACTTTTGAACTTGTTTATGCCATCGTTCATAGCACTGCCATTATCCCCTGGAACATATTGTTGAGGGAGGATCTCCTTTCTATAATGCTTTTTTTTTCACAGCAAATTTCTTAAAGATACTGATTTGAATTAATTGAGCAGATTAATAGCAGTTGCCTGATAGATTAGAGGAAACCTGATATGCCACACATAATTTATGCCAGGATTCAGACTAATTCAAGGCTCAGAGAGCTGAAAGCCTCCTTTGTTCTGTACATAGATTACAAGATGCAGCCCCCTGACAAATCCAAAATTACAAACATGCTGCATTTGCTGTCAGGAAAGCTGCCTGCAATTAAGAATTTTTGCCATCAACAGTAAGAGTGAAAATAGGAATATAATCAGTGACCCTGAAATGTAGTCAGGTATCATTTTGCCTTACATTTTATTTATTGGTACAAAAGAATTAATCCAGCTTGTCTCAAACAGAAAAGTTCTTAAATATTATTCTATTTTTCTATATAGATGTAGTTACTTGAAACCATTTGTATTAGCTGTATGAAATATATTAAACCACTTAAGATTGTACTATAATCATGCATGTACACACACACATTTGTAGTTTTGCATAAATGTATATAACAATAATCCTACTTGGACTCCCACAGATGAATTTAAGTAGATTTCAGAGAAGCTAGCAATCCCTGGTAAAAGCATGCCATTTTAGAAAAGGTTTTTTTCTCAAGCTGTAAAGTGAAGCAAAGGAAAGGCACTTTAAAACCACATATATATTTACAAATAAGACACTTCTGTTCTTGCTGCTAATAGGCTGTTCATTATCTTTTAGTGGTGCTACATAAAACTGTCTCCTTTATTTTTTCAACCCTGAAAGCAAAAATGCCACTTATTTCCTTTGGCCAGCACAAGATTCTTTTGTCCCCAGCCTTTATAGACTGAACAAAGGAATCAGGATGACATAGAAAACACTCAAGAGTTGTCCATGAGAAAATCATCCCAGTGTAGGCCTGCGGAAAGCCCACTGTAGAGGGTATGCCAAGACAGCCTCACCCTGTTAATACACAGGCTGCTGAAGAAAAATGGGCAGTGTAACCAGCTAGGCACTGCCCCTACACTTCTGCATTCACTTTCTGACAAGCTGGAAGCTTCTTAACACCATATGCCTGTTCTGTAAATACAAGGCTTTATCTTTCCCAGTGTTCCTAAGGTTCTTGCTACTAAACCAAATCTTTTTTATGACAGCTTTCCAATTCTCTCTTTCCCACAGACTTTGCTTGTTACAGAAAACACCTAAAATATAAGTAAAATACCCAATCCAGGACATTAGCTAGGTGAGCAGCCTGAGACCATTGATTTGGTTTTAACAATTTTGTACAGATACTTTGTAAAATAAATAACTGATTTAATAGCTTATAGGAAAAGGTTAGAAGGCTCTCTTTTCTCACGGTGCACTAATTTCAAGGCTTTTATTATTTTTCCTGGAATACGTGGAGTCTGTGGGCACAGTTTCAGGTCCTCTCCTGTTGTTTTGTGGTGGTGTGCTCCTGCAGCTGGAGATGGCATTTCTGAGAAAGCAGGTGTGTGGCCACAATATCCCCACAACTCAGTAATCCCTGGCTGCCAGAACTATCCCATAGGACTTTGGGCTGCCAGTTATCATTAACTTTAAATCCATTATTCTTCTGTGAGGGAAAAAAAAAAAAAGAGCAGTCTTCCCAGGCTTCCCAGATCTTGTTTGTATATCACATGGAGGGGAAGTACATGTTGGTTGTGTAAGAAAGCTTGCTCAGTATCAATTTGGAATATCCACAAGCAAGTTTTTTAAACCACTGCAAAAAGGGACCCAATATTTGCAGAGAGGAAAGAAGAGCAGTCAACAAACTGAAACAAGTGACCTGTAGCAAAGAGGCTTACAGTCTGATATTGTGGTGCATAACAATACATGGAGGGTCACAGTACCCACCTTTGCCATGCAGTCAGTTATTTCAGGATTTCATCACTTTTTCTTTTATTTGAGGATGATTTCTGTGTTGCTTTCTTATTTTTTATAACAATTACCCCATTTTAAAGGACTGTGACTTTTAGAGCTTTTTCTTATCTCTTTCATATGCTTCTCATACAGTTAAGGTTATGCTGTCTTTTTGTGTACAAACACACTAATCAGAGAAATTAGAGAAGTATTAAAATATACTTGTGTCACTACTCTGGAGCTGAAGTCATAAATAAAATGATATTGCAGTAGCCATGCACAACAATTACCTCAATTAATATAAGCTTTGAAGAATGCAACATTTAAAAAGTGCACTGTACAATAATATATAGTCAAAGAATGAAAATTTAGGCTGGAAGGGACCTTCAGAGGATATCTAGTTCAACCACATGCTAAAACCAGATCAGGTTGTTCAGGGCCATGTCCAAGCAAGTCCTGAAGTCTTCAAAAGGCAAAGATTCTGCAACCTTGCTGGGAAATCTGTTGTAGTATTTAACCTGTAGAGCAGCACCTTTGCAGCTTGTACTGTTGCATGATATTAATTCACAGATACAAGATCTCATTCTTTCTATTCTTGAATTTCATGAAGTTCTGCTCAACCCATTTCTCTAGCCTGTCTGGGTTGGGTTGGTTTGAAGAGCATCTGTTTGCTCCAGTGTATTCAATGCTCCCCTCAGTTTGGTGTCATGCACATATTTGCTGAGAGTGTACTTCATTCCCTTCTCCAGGTCATTACTGAAGACATTAAATATAATTGGTCCCACTGCTAATCCGTGAAGGACCCCACTAGCTACTGGCTGCCATTTGGACTTAGCACCACTGGTCACGATACATTGATCTTATCACACCAGACAATTTTTCACTCACCCTGACTATCCCATCCACATCTCATTATGGCAGACAGGGACATAGACCACACTAAAAATTAGGGTATAAAATGTCCACTGTCCTCTTCTCTACAGGGCTGGTAACCTCATCTGGGAGAGAGCAGTGAGGTTGATCAGGCATGATTTGCCCTTTCTAAATCTCCTCTGGCTGCTCTCAGTCATCTTCTTTTCTTTCATGTGTTTAGAAATGAAGATAATCCCCTTAAAAGCCATAACTTTACCAAGGACCCAGGTGAGACTGATCATGGATTTTACTGCAATGAGTTGTGTTGTTAGTATTTCACTTGTCTCAGTTAAAAAAATAATAAAAAATTAAAGCCAGATAAATTACTTTGGCTTCAAATATAGGAAAAAGCTGCAAAGTTGTTTGTAGCAAGAAACATCTCACTGACTGAAGAGGGCTGGAAGCAGCCTGTTACCAAATACACATAATAACCATGAGTCAGTTAATTTCACACACTGCTATAATGGAGATATTTTACTACTATTGTGCAAAATATTGAAGTACTTTATTAAAAGGCAGATAAATAACATCTTTTCAGAGGATGTGTGAATAATAAAGCCAGTTAAAAAATACCAACCTGAATCACTGTTAGTCTTTGGGACTCACAGTTAAAAAATACCAACCTGAATCACTGTTAGTCTTTGGGACTCACCCTGTAAAGTGCTGAGCAAACACTTACTGAATAAAATGCGCCTTACTGAATAAAATTCTAATTAGAGTAATTGAGTTCTGATAGCTGCTATGTCATTAAACATAAATTGGCTTTAAACTAATTGTATTTGCATTGTATTATGACTTCTATTAATGAATGCATTAATGTTTATACTCTGCAAACTCTTTTGAAGTGAAACATTAGAGTCTATACAACTTAATCTGAAGTGGAATGCCATTTGAACACAAACGTGGCACACCACTAGTGCAAAAGGTTCACTAAAGTAATGTGGTCCAGATCTTCACTGTTTATGATTAAGAGCAGCAGAAGAAAGGTGTCTGTCAGTTTTTTTGGACTTCATTCTAGACAAGGGGATCTGTGTGTTGGTCTCTGCAGTGTAAGTCAGGATACGGTTTGGGTTTTCTCTAATCTGGCCAGCTACCCCTGGCCTTGCAGAGCCTATGATGAAGTCTCACTGAACAGCTTGCTCTAACTATACTTCCTATTCCAGTAGCAAATTGTACAGTGGGACCAAATAGTTTCAAGTGAAAGGCAGAAAAATCATACAGCTGTTTTCCACTTACGCAGAATTTCCCACCAACCAATCCAAAATAAAGAGGTAGGAGATGTACAGTGATACTGGATACACCATAACTGAGCTACATACTGCATTCTTCTTGTGGCAATGAGAATGAATATCATGAACTCAGTCCTGACAGACCTCTCACATTGGGCAGATCAGGAAAACTCAGTGCCTTAGCAATGCCAGCTCCTATTGTGAAGCCTTATTGGCCTTGCCTAGGAAAATACCCCACACTACTCCGAAACAACACAGCAAGCCCCCAGACCAGCTTTATGCAGGTTTAACCTGAAAGGGAACCTCAGGCCACAGTGACATATTCAGAATAATTATCAATAAGCAAGTATTTGCTCTGGGAATTCTTTATACATAAAGCTTGCTTTCATATAATTGGTCTTCCTTCATTTCATTTCAGCTAACAATGGACAATATTCAACAAAGAATCATAAGACTTACTTGTCTAGTTGAACTCAGAAACATGAAGCCTGTGTTGCTGTTCTTGCACCTCTGCCACATAACTTGCCACAGCTTTTTTACCAAAATATTACAATTTCTACAGTACAAAATGCAAAAAACCCCACAATCCAAACCCTGTACTAATCTTCTTACAAACAATTACTTTCATCAACATTCCTGTGTTGACCTTATTCACTGGAATATTTGCAGAAGGCAAAGACTGGAAGAAAGGAAAATAGACACAAACTTGTTTAAATATTCTCATGAATATTCATATGAACAGGTGTGCATTATTTTCAAGTTATTGCTTCCATAAGGAAAAGGGTGCAACTTATGAAAATTAGACACAGTTCAAGAAGCACACTGTAATAAAAGTATCAGGGAGAAATTCTGAATTTAAAATCTGCTGCTTTTCTGTTAAAAATGATTGCCTAAAGCTTATTTTCAGGAGTTTGCATTTCCAAATACAAGTAGGCTAAAATAAAATAATTGATTAATTATATGCCAGCTGACCATTAATTTTCTTTCATAATCCAAATCATCCAATTGTCTGACTCAAATATGTTGAATATTCAGTGGCATCCCATAACTCTGGAATAGAAGGCAAGGATCACTTTTTGTCTAAATAATTCTAAACAGCTGGAAATCTGAAACTCCATTTGTCAAGACACTAGCACATTTCAAAGAGCTTACAATACCTGACACACTACAGGACAGATCTTGCTGTTTCTGTCTTGAACATTTGTTGGTGTTCAATTTCTGTTAAGCTTAACTCACTAACTAATACCACACTGCTACTTGGACTTCAGAAACATGGAGTCTGTTGTCTTTTTGCCTAGATGTGTATTGCAAACATTTCATGCAACGTGAATAGCTGCTCTATAAACCCAGACCAAAACTAATTCTCTCTGGGTGTGAGCATTACCTCCAGGATTTGGGTAAAAGCTGAATGTGAACTTCCCTGGATTGCAGGATGGTTTTGAGTTGAACTCAGCTTGTATTCTCAGCCACATGAGATAAGATGAGAACAGCTATTACTGTCACAAATGATAAAGCCAGAAGTAAACAAGGGAATATCTTGACAAAGTAGTGGTTTACGTTTTGAACTTTAAAATGGAAAAAAATCTCAAACAATTAATGCCTTTTATTTGCTACACACATTTTACCTGCAAAGTTTGATTAGCTCCCTCAATAGTTTTGACAATCTAATAGTGAAGTCTAACTTGTTCAGACCACTGCATAAGTGGTGTACAAAGGGGGGACACCTTTATCCCTGACTTCATGTAATGAATGATACACTGCACTGCACTCTAGGCATGCAAATAATTGACCTGGAAATCTCAGGAGAAAAGTAGAAATGGACATACTGGTGGGCAAGTCTGAGGCCTTTAAGATATACTGAACTCGCCCTGCAATTTACAGCTCTGTGCATGCACCTGCATTCCTTTTAGCATGAGTTAGATTTACTTCATACTTGACATCCAAAGAAAGAAAATCTAGGATGATCTGACAAACCATGCTTTTCTTCTTAGTATTTGCCAGCATTTCCAGTGAAAATCACTGGTAAAGCAGTTGTGAATCTCCCAATGGATATTAATATGTGGAGCTAAAGAGATGGAACCACCAAGTCTCCTAGCATTTCAAGAATGACAATTATGATGTGTCCAGTAGTATAAGCATACCTTTTATGCCTACTGAAAAGTCAGGTTGTCTTCATAACAAGACTATTTTCTAGAATGATGCTGCACATTCTACTAGAAAGCTTTTGAGTAACTGCATATTATATGTATGTTTTAAACAAATGTAAAGCCACAACCAACACTGTAGTTTAAGTGTAAAGACTAATTTTTACTTTTTCTTCTTTAAATTTCTATCAGCTGTCTCTGAAGTGCTATTGGTCAAAGGCAATAGTGAGAAGTTCTTTTTGAAATTAATCTCTCTCCCATATGTCAGGATTAAAATATAGTCTTACTGCAGCCTAACGAAAAACATTGAGCCTGCCTCCCTACAGTATTCAGTTTTCACCAGAACAACTCTGTTGACTTAGAATCTAAGCTGTGATTAAAGCAGTGTGGGAAAAAAGCTGAGCAGCTCATACAGAATAGATTAAATAATTTATAATTTCTTCCCCATCAGTAACAAGGGAAAAATACTACCTATATACACCTGATAACAAAGACAAACCTAATTACTGTCATTTTCAGACTGGCCACATTAGGTCAAGGAATTCTTAGAACTTACAAGAGGACCATTATGACAAAGGTATTTTGGATAAAGAATGTGTTGTAGAAGGAAATGTAGAGAAGAGATAGTACAAGAAGTAAAGTGCTGCTTTGGTGTCATGACAGCACCCCATTCCAAAATCTTCTTTCTACAGTGCTACTCTCCCTATGAAAATACACAGGAAATGTGATCTTTGGAGTGTATAGGTCTCTGTAAGTTAGGTGAATAAGATTTTTCATAACAAATAAAAACCTACTATTTCAGATGGTGGCTTTAATAACAACTGGGAAATGTAAACAGTCTGCACAATGTGGTACAAAGATTAAAGGTGACAGAAATATATTCGAGTTCAACAGATTGTCTTATGGTGAAAAATAACTTTATACAGTAGTTTAAGTGCTGAATAAAATGTTTTGTGACAGAAATTTCCTACAAAGGAAAAATTGAAGCAGGCATGTTTCCAGTCTAGGGTGCATATACTTGACACACTGCAAAATTCACAAATATTTAATTGTTTTCATAAAGTAAACACAGTGAGCTCTCCACAGTTTTTAGCCAGTCCTGTCTGATTACACTATTCTGAGCTAAACGTTTCAACAGTCACAAGCAGCCTTTGCTAAATGATTACCTATGATCAGCCCTACCTGATTATCAGTGACTGCACTAGCTAAAACATTCTGGAATATTTGTCCCTTAGGGCTTTGCTCACACTGTCGTTACCCACACATGACTTTTTGCTCATTTGCAAAGGTGGATGACTACACAACTTGTGGAAGCCTCAGCTCTTGCCCAACAGTTGAAATTTGACATTGATTAGCATCATCAGTACAGGTTTTGTCCTCTTCCACCCTACTGTTTGCAACGCTCTTATATCACCTATGATTAGGAACTAAACTGACTTCCCTACATGCTCTGCTCCATAGCATTACAGTTAAAAATCTCATCCTTGTCTAATAAGTACATGTCATGTCTCTGTTTTAAGAGCAGACAGATGCTCTTTACCGCTTCCCAAAGGAGTAAAGAAAAATGCTCCACACTGGATTGGAAAGAATGGGAAGTTTAAATGGAAGTATTATTCATAACTACATATATCAGTACAAAAGTATATAAACCACACAAATCTATAGCCCACCTCAGCTATGGTACCCCCCAAAACCCCCATTAGGCCAAAGCTTTCCACAACCTCCCTCCAAACCAGGCCAAAAAAACCCAGACCTCAAATCTCCCCCTGCCACCACGGCTCTCTACCCTGCCCCATACCAAGCCCAAGTGATGCCGCTAAAATTTCAGCTTGCCAGCTCCAGGATGCTCAAGGCCAAAAACCTTACCTTTCCTGTAAATATGGCACAATGAGAAGAGAGCAGAGAGAGGAAAGGGCAGAACAGATAGAAATGCCTGTTTATAAAGGGTTGCAGGGCTTATGGAACTGAAATAACAGATTACATTATCTGCTCTGTCCCTGGACCTTGCTGGTCCTCCTGGAGGTCCTCAACTCTGTAGTTCTTAAAGGCATCCAGCCTCAAACCATAACAGTACAGCATTATGGTATCTTTGTCTGCAGTGATAGAGGGAAAACTATAGCTTTGCAAACAAAGCTAAGTTGAGGATAATTTAGTTTGCATCAAAACCTGAATCTACTAGTGAAGACTACATTTCATCTAACATTTGGCCACTACACTTACTCTGTGGGAGGAAACAAGAACATAATAGATAATAAAGAAAATAATGTTCCTGCCTATAGATCATCTCTCTTTTATTAATGTCTCATGACTGGTGAATTCAGATGTATTTTGTAAATATAATTTTTTTTTTTCATATCAGTATTAGGAAAGAAAAGCAAACAAGACCAAATCTAATTAATGAGATGTTTTAAAAGATTATTTGAAGCAGACTGATTACCATGTATCTGTCTTAATTACAGTATACATAAACCAAATCATATGAAATATTAATCTTCTGTTTTTAGACAAAAAAGAATCAATACATAGAATGGAAGTTAAGGTTTTTTTCTGTGCACTTAAGAAATTAAGATAGCTTTATGTAGTTTTAGGATAGTTCTGGAATTTGACAATTAAATTAAAACAACCAAAATCCCATTCCTCCAAAACAAAAAGTGTGAGTCTTCAGAACTAAGCACTTGACTGCTTTTTTTTAATTGAATCATTAAATATAATCTATTATTCACTTGCTTCTTGCAATGCTAAATAAAAGCATAAATAATTTAATTGAAAAATTCAGGAGAATCAATTTGTGACAGATAGAGTAGTTCTCACACAATATTGAGCAACTATAGTTCTTATTTAAAAACCATATTTCCTACATGATCATAATGAATGATTTCAGAAATGTTAATTGTTTTGTTTGACTTCTCTGGTTCTCAGATTCTTACTTCTTACTGACATCCTAAAACCGTAGCTCTAAAGCTCAGCCCTGTGTTGCACCCTGCAGAAGATTCAGATGCAAATGTGGAACCTGATGCATAGGGAACATATTCTCCATGCTTCAGCCCTTAGACTTGCCACTTACATTTTCTAAAGTTCAGATTTGAAACTCTTTTCACTTGTGTTGCTCCTGTGCACTGAATACAAGTTTCAGTCCTTGATCTCCAGGATTTTAAGACCTGAAGTTATGCCCCAATATATTGTGGTGCTCTTCGTGCTCTCCTCCCCAGTGGAGCAGTGAGCACCACCCTACCTGCAGTGCAGAATAATTGGTCTCAACATGCAGCAGAATTTCACACACAGAGGACTAAAATGTTCAAGTTTGAGTTTCTAAAAGATACTGTATGAACCAGTAAGTGATAAACAGGATTTCACTGTGGTTTAAAGTGGTAGAGAAAGTGAGGCAGGATAATGCAGGCAAGCGGCCAAATAGGAAAGTCAGATTTCTCAGCACAGACAAGACCCTTAAGCTTACAACTGTACTAGTAAACAGAATGAGCTGGGAATAACTTTCTGGCTTGAGGTCAAATGGTGTTGCAGAGCACGTGGCCATACAGCTAACTTCTCTTACATCTCAGACAGGGTGGCAAAATACAAACTGCCTGTTGGAAACAGTTTGTGGCCTGTGTTGTCACCCAAGCCACATCCAGACATGCAGGTCAGTGCTGCTGGGCCACACCAAATCTGCAGGGGCTGTGCAAACTAGTGAATGATTTGGAGAATTGTGTGCTAATGCCATGGCTGATAGAGAGGCTCTATTTAATTTACTCTTACAGTTTGATTATCTGAAAGATTCACACTTAAGCAGAAAGGAGATTCAAGCAGATTCCAACAAAAACAGTGCAACAACAATAGCCTAAAATTATTTCAAGTTAATTTTAACCTCTTAAGTATTTTGTGTGCAAGTTTTGCAACTCTGGTACACAGAGTCTCAAGCCATGCATGCATGTTGGGCCAAATAAACTAGACTCAGGGATTGCACATCTCTCATTCTGGAGCAGCTGGTATTGATAGATTACTTTACTAACACTAGAGCATTGTGTGACTTCCACTGCCCTCTGGGGCTGGCAGTCACAACAATTCAGAGACGTGAACACAGTGTTGAGCATACCTCCTCCAACCTGCTCCTGTTCCTTCTCTCCTCACATCTATTTACAGCATCATGGCTTCACTGAAGGTCAGCCATGCAGCTTCCAGAGCACTAAGATTTTGTAACTAGGATTTGGCACTTAAGGTGCTTTTATTTTATTTTCAAGCAGTATTTTTGCTATTTCTCTTTGAGTATTAGTTATCCAAAAATGTCAAAGACAAATCCCAAGCAAAAAAACTGAAAACAAATAAACATTTATTTTTCACTCTTTCTGTCTGTGCATACACACCCAAAGAGCTAGTTTTCTCTGTTTACTTTTCTTACACTGAGGACAACCATACAGGTTGGGGCTGTTGGTTCATTTGTTCAGCCGATTTTGCAGAACTGTCCTTGGCATTCAGAGACAAATAATTCATTCCAATCAGCAAAAAGGAGACAAAAGAGATAATCCAATACTGCAGTAGATTTGCAAGCAGTTCAAGGTCTTATCAGGCTTAAATATCTTTTTTTTTTCCAAAGAGATGTAGAGGTTTCTCAAAGAAATGTATAGACCACTATAAACTTGAAGTAATAGTTACAACAGAGACAGCAGTGCAGAGGCAGTATATGATTTCAGAGTCAGATGACCTTGACACTGTAATTATCAGCACACAGTCCATTATTGTTATGTCTTTAAAAAGACAATGATTGCCCCTACATTTCCTGATTGTCAGGAAAAGAGATTTTGATATTCATTTGTCAATTACTTGGAAACATTTAATACCAACTGTAGTTCCAAATTTCAAGTTCAATTTGCTGAGAGAAAAGATGCCAGTAAATTTTCATTCTACTATACTTGGGCCAAGACAGATCTTAAGACAGCACTTAAAAAAAAAAAAGACATAGGTGCCATTACCTATCTACCAACACATGCAATTTTATGGTTTTTTTCCTTCATAATAAACAATTTTGCTCAAGAGTAAAATACATCACTGACTTAACATGTAAAGCAGGAAGGAATAATTTAGGAAACAATACAGGGACTAGGCCTTCCTATTGGTTTTAGTGCTCATCATTTGACAAGGTTTGACCAGGACCAAATAAATTACTTGGATTGCATTATTTCACTCCAGCTGATAGACATCATGCTTTAGCATGAAAGGAAGCCTGAAGAGAATTCTGTCATGATGAATGAGAGTGCAAAAAGTAGCCCAAAACCCAGCCAGATCCTGAAATTAAATACCTGCTCTCTCTCTCTTCTATCTAATATCTGCAAAATTTTCTTTGTACTTCTAAACATAGCAGGGATCAATTTAAAGATAGCAGAAATAGAGGTGGCAGTCAGTGGCTGCTCTTAATCTATTAGAGTAGCTGTACCTCATTTGGATAAAACTCCTATTAATCTCAAATTCTACGTGAAAAACAAAAGTAGGCATTAAGATGGCTTTCACCACTGGCTTGTGCTGATGGCCAGCATAAGATCTGTGCATCAGTAGTTTCTAAAGGCAGGTTTAGTTGAGGCTGGACCCCTTCCCTACTGGCAGCATGCACTGGCCAGACATGAAACAACTCATTAAGAAGCCATGAACTATTGTCTGCTAAAGAAAGCTCCCCAAACCACAGACACACATTCTACCACAAAATCACATTCAGCACTTCATGAAAGGGAGATGTAATACAAGCTTGTTCTTGTTTTTTTTGTCAGCTGGTTGTAAGTGTAGGTGACTGAGAGAGGCCACGCACCTCAAGAGCTTCCAAAAGTTTTGCTTCTCTTGGGCAAGGAGATACAGTTTCCCTTATGGTTCCAGATGGTTACCAGAGATTAGTACTGCTTAGCTATGTTGCATTCTCAGAGCAGGCAAGCAGTAATTAATTGATTCCATCTGTATCTACATTTGGGCAGTGAGTGATTTATAACGACCATTCCTACAAAGCAGCAGAGGGCACAGGATTAACAAGTCAGCCCCGATGGGCTGTAGTGCTGTTGAGAAATTGACAGTACTGACAAGGCCCTCCATAAAAACATTGAGACTGAGCTATTGCAACCAACTTGCTATAGCTTGAAGACTGAATACAGAACGTGCTATGCTATTGAACAGCAAGAATTATTTCAAGACAAAATTTGTCCAAATGCAGACACTGAAAATGGGATCTAAAACTACTATTGTGTAATTTTTGCTTAGAAGGTCACATCACCTCAGATAAGTGAAGCACTTTCTATCAAAATTTACCATTTGAAGTCGAAGCAGAAATTCTGTCAGTGACTTATTTTAGGAAGGACAGAGTGCAAGATATTACAGTGCATATACTGAAATTGTCTTCCATTACTACTCTTGGAGTACCTATTATTCTGATAGGTTATTACAATTACATATTCATGAAAGAACAATATAACTTTTCTCATTGCTACAAAGCTTCCAATATTTACTGTAAGTAAGGATCTTTTGAAGATCAAAGTTCAAAGACTGTTCAAAACTCAGCCTCATATGTGCCACTACATGTGGTCAGGGTTATGATTCATATTGTGTTAACATTCTTATTCTGAATCAGTCAGCTAATATAAAGGATTTTGTAGGATTTGCATCAAAAGTTCCCTGAATTAGTGTGTTTGCAAGTGGTCTTCCTGACATTGGGAAGCTCAGCAGAGAACCAAATTCTTCCTATTTACCTGATTAATTCATAAAACAAGATCTATGGCAGTTCCTTATTTCCATAAGGCAATGTCTACAGTATTGAAATGATTCTATGTAGTTTTGAAGCATGTGACTTGTATCACAGAAGCATCTGAAGGACAAGTGCAGTACTACTCTTGTTAGTGATGGCAGTTTTTCTTCAAAGGAATACTTGCTGGGATTAGTACTTGAGTACAGTCACTGGCCCTAGACTGATGGATGAAATAGGCTGGACTTTGGTTTAAAATGGGTCTTTCTGAAGATTTTGTACATTTTGGTTAGAAGCCTAGCCAATTCTCTAAGTGTATTCGCTTGATCACAAACCATTAAAAAGTGCCAGGTAAAAATGTGATACTTGGAAACAAGTGACTTCTGTGAAAGCCAACCAGCACTCTTTCATTTACAAAGGCAAACATGGCTCATGCAATTCTTTATGCTCCTTTGCAGTCCTGGTACAAAACAGGTGACTGCAGTGTTTTAGCATGGGCCTATCTATTATTAAAATAAACTTGGAAGTACTCTATTCTGGCTGTGCTCTAGTAACAGCTGTCAGAGTGAGCAGCACTTTGTAAATCACCTTCTGTTTAACATGCAGGTGTTAAGAGTTATTTATAACTGTACCGTATAAACGTCACAAAAGATGTTTAGTGATTCACAGACGATAACAAAGAACATACTGTGGGACAGACATGGGAGAGAAAGCAGCATGTTTTTTAGACAGAGCCATTTGGAGTTCTTCACACTATTCCTGAGCAGTCCCCAAGGGCATCAGCATTGTCACTGGATTAGACTTCTACTCAGTTGCTTGAAAACCCAGCTCTGCTGAAGCTAGCAAGAATGTTGCCCTTGTTTTTCTGAAAGCCAAACTTTCACTGATGGCTTCATGTGACAGCAGTATAGAAAAACTGAGTGAAAAATTGATTGTGGTAGGTTTGCATTGAATGCAGTAATCCCTTAGGTTCTATCTACCTCTGAACCGTCTGGTACTGCTCATATATAGAAGTGACATATATGCTGTTTTGCTAAATACATTGTAGATGACAGCAAAAAAGTGGCCCAGGGGTTTCACCAGCCTGAGGGGAAAAAAGACCTGTTCTGGCAAACTTGCCTAAAACTGTGCAAAGCAAACTTATTTCTAATTTGACAACTGTGATCTCTTTAACATCAGAATTTTCAAGAAGTCATCAAAAACTTAAATGAAAATTTGAAGTGTCAGAATATCCTGTGAAAGGAGGTCCCACGCCATTGAAAGCTTGATGAAGCCCAGCCTTCAAACAGACTGACTCTTCCTTTCAGCTTTTTGACCAGAGAACATATGTGTTCTGAGGACCTCGACACCATTATGTAAAGAGCTAACCTCAGAGTTTGCTGTTAATGTATAAGACAATTCAAAACAAGCCACAGATGTTTCCTCAGACTTTCAAAATATATATGCCATTGACCCCATGGTTTATGAATATATTTAATTTTTAATCTTAAGGCCTTTGTTTATGATGTTGGCCAGCGTTCTCATGCCTAGTGATCTTCAGTCTCTTTCATGGCTCTGATCCCTGCTTTGGGATTTCTTGTTGATGCTCATCACATGCAGATAAAATGCAAGAATTTAAAAACCACTGATAAATATGAAATTATTTTATCTATATGGATTACCAGAGATTTAAGCTCTGATGAACAAGGAAAAGCTTTCTTCCTGGTTACAGGGGTTCTTTCTCCTTCTGCTGTTTGTGATCTGTTTGATTGTCTCACTCAGGTATGACTGAATCTGCCAGAACCAATAAAGGTACCACATTAGTATTTGCACTACTTTCAAATCAGTAGGGATGTAAGTTTTGGTCACTTACATACATCTGAAACAATTGTTAGAAGTGTTTCCTAGCCATTGTGTGAATTTAATTCTTTGTGGCTGACAACAGTAGTTTTGACTGTAAAGGATGGCATAGTGAATTATTTCAAGGACAAAAAAATACTTAAGCAAAAATTGACAGATGGAAAACAAACTCAAAAATAGTATCAGATGTACGATTCATGTTAAAAATAAATGATTGTGATGCAACAGAAAAGGTACAGATGCATCCAAATATTTTTTTCTTTCTTTCTTTTCAAGTTTAGAATTTATTTGTCCTTTGCTCTTTTGATTTACTCACGTTTATAGCAACTTTCAGAAAAATCATGCTACAGGAAATTTGTCTTTTCAAAGCACCTCTAAAACCTCATACCATTACCTGGCAGCCAACACAAATCTAATCAACTCCTCAATTGCTTGTTGAAATAATGTCTTACAGTTGCTCTTGGACAACCTAACTACTGCCCCAAACCTGCAAGCTCCAATATCACCTATAAACCAAGTGAGCAAACAAAAAACTCACAGGCTTTATTAAAGCAAAAACAGTCAAACAGATCCTGACAAAACAGACCATCTAAATGCTATATTTATCTAGATTCTTCACACTCTTTCTTTGAAATGAGGAGACAGTGTCCACATCTCCTTCACAGTTCATTAATCTTACAGGGATCCAATGGCATATTAATCTAAAGTAGTGAGAAGAATGCTGACCACAGCTGACTGTAATACACACAAGATGTCTCATTGCATTTTTTTGGAGAAAAATCCAGCAGAGTATCCTGAAGGATGTAATTCCAAATGTAGGCATCCCCAGCATTTGCGTAAATAAAAAGGCAAAGAAATCTTTGCCAAGAATTCTTTTGTTTTACTTAAAGTAACTTTGTTGTTCAGGCAAGAACCCAAAAGATTTGGAAAGTTCTCTGTTACACTCCTTTAAATTCCACCCAGGAGTGAATTTATAACTTCATTGAAATGGGCTATAAGAGATGAGATGGAGACATCTGCTGATTAATTAAAGAAAATTAATTTTCTTTAATCAGTCCCACGGTAAAAGACAATGAAAATGAGTATTAGAAAAGAGAGCTCTTTGTGCAGCTTGACAATTGAAGAACGTATATTACAATACACAACTTTGGAGCGTACCCTGGCATTGGCAGGCTCACTATGATATAGAATCTTGGGAAGAATAATGATAACAGATTCTCTGGCTCAGCTTTCACCACTTTGACTGATGGATAGAAGTCGGTATCGCAGCTGTCACAAGAAGTAATGCCATTGACTGCCTGTTCACTGCTTTTTCTGTCTTCAGGAATTAAGATGTTTGAAGTCACATATGATCAATCATTAGTTTAATAATTTTGCTGATTTGTGTTTTATCAAGCAACAGATATTAACCTTTGAGGTTTTGAATTCTTAATGCAGTTTCAAATCATAATAGTTCTCTGCATCCCACTGATATTTCTCCCATACTATTACAGTTGAAAAAACAGAAGTCGATACAGCAAATCTAGAATGCATTCATGAACCAGCAACATATGGAGCTTGGAAATAGTTGCTTAGCACAAAACCATTTTAAATATTAAGAGGCATTAACATCATAACACCAGTAACTCAGAACTGGACTTTAAGGAACATATACACATGTTTCTAATTCTTGCAATAGCATATTCCTGACTATTTTACTGTATTTATTTGGTTTTAAAACTCTTCCTCTCTTGTCTCTTCTCTTTCCTACTTGGAATATATGTTCACTTGACTGAAGCATGCACTCTTCCTAGGAGACCTCACTATCAGTCCTGGCTACAAGCACTCCTCAAACTGTGATTTTCTGTATGTCAATGTCCTACGCTGATGCGCTTTTTTGGTGTTTTACAAAACCCAAACAACCAATACCAGAAATGATAGAGTTTTCCAGACTTTCCAAAATTAAATATAGATGTAAAATTCAGAATAATCCACTTGGATGTAAGGATTGTGTTTTGGCACAGGCATTGCAGAACTAAATTACTAAAGAAAAACAAATATAAGATAATCACTTACCAGAGATGAATTTTGCTTCCCTGCCACTTATTTTGCACTGAGGAAACCACTACAATGATCTGCCCAGACCAGGAAGGAAGTGCTCTCCCCACCCTTCCATCATCATGGTCAGGTGGGGCCATGGCTTTTAAGTAGACTCATCCAGTCCTTGTAAGGAAGGGTTCTGAAATCCTGTAGGCATTGATTAAATCAACATGATGTTAGGCTTCCTCTGAGAGATCCTGGGAGTGAGTACATTGACATGAGTAAAAATCAGTATGAGTTAAAATATATTTATAAGAGTTATATGAAAAAATAACATGGAGTGTAGAAGTAAAGTAATATCCCAGGTGTTTGGGCTGTTTTATCTAACCCTTAGAGTCTTCATTCAAGGAACATGATGCTACCAGCTTAGACTCCCTCTCCCTATTCTAAGTAATGGCAAGAATTGGAAACTGAGAACTTATGCTTAAAACCTATGTATTTGATAAAATTAGAGCACATATAGGCATCAATTAAAAAAAAATATTCTCAAAACCTTAAAGAATCTGTAGATTTTTGTCTGTAGGAATATGTTGCATTTTAAATAATTTCTGTATTTTTCCATTTAAGAACAAAGACAAAAATGGGAAAAAAATTATTTAATTTTATTTCCTGTGTTGTTGAGATTAAAGTTCAACTGGTTCAAAGGATATACATGGCAGAGAAGACTGTTTTATGGTAGGAATAACTGGACATGTTTTCATGTTACTCTAACCAAAGAACAACTCTTTCTGACAGCAGCTCTTTCCTAAGAACTGTGTCTTAAATCCAGTTCCTCACAAAGGGGAATTAGTAGAGCAGGAGGCTCTGGCTGTTCTAAAAGGCAGTTCATGCATTGCACTACATTAGACTTGTTTTCAAAAAGACAAGTAACACAATCTCTTACACTGTTTTGCCTCTTTAGCATAATAATAGGTGTACATATCTTATCCCATGTAGATTTTTAAGTACTTAGGAATGCTACTAAGCAAATGTAGTAAAACACTGTAAAGTAGGAGGAATGTGGACAAGATCAACTCATGTTTTAGTCATATTAATCACTTTTCTTATTAATCTACAGTTTGCTATTAATCTAGTTTAGTAAAGAAATTAAATATTTAGGAATTAGGGCAACAGAAACTACTTGCCAGAGGTAGAATGATCTACCACAGACAAAGGAGATTTAAACATGAGTTTGTATTACTCACAGAGGCATCCTCGGGCTCTGTTTTTGATTCTTCTCTGTGCTGTCTGAGGATGAACACTGGAATGCAAATGAAAGTTGGTCTCAGATCATCCTTATGCTACCAGATTTTTTATTATAGTACCCTTACTGGCATTCTGGCTTTTTATTTTGATTTTGCCATTTTTCCAAGCAAAAGGTTTAGAAAAGCTAAATAAGAAATCTCTGAATTTGTAAATCTGAACTAGATGAATATTCTTATACCCACAAAGAATCAACTAGATCTACTCCTCAGTCTCCTTGGCCCAAGGTATCTTTCTAGCTAGTAAAAAGAACTCCAACATAAGAAGGAGCTGCTCTTCCCAGAAACAGGTAACATGTTTCAGGAAGTGAAAGCTGTTAAGGAAGTGAAGATGAGCCAGGCATTTAAGATCTTAGTCAGTACTGATCTTCTTGGGCTTTGTTATTGTGAAAACGTTTTGGAAAATAAAACAATGATTAAAAAATTTGTGTAGATAATTTGTTCAGAAAACCTTTCATCAGTGCTTGTTTTAGCTTGCACTCACATGGAACAGCCAAAAACAGGCAGTTGCCCAAGGCAGCAAACTGGGACAGCAGAACAGCCACTTTCTTCCCAATTACTTTTCTTCTGCCAGAGCTTGGAAAAACAGAGGGGGTCTGCTAGTAACCATATGATAGAAAATTTACAAACTGATAAAGGAAGTCAGCTCACCTTACAGATTGCTTCTCATTTCCACTGGGAAAGGAGAGAGGCATGAGAAGGAGGCAAGCAGTCAAGAGTTTGAAAGACAGTTCATGCTGCAAATATTCAAACTTCCATGGAGAGAGGCTACTCGACAGTGCCCACTGGTCTCAGCTAACTGCACTCCGTGAAGGGGAGGGTGCTACTTGAAAGGCTATGAGCTGGTTCTGGCAATGCAATCCAAATGTATGGAGGGAGAAATAGGGTTCATAGGAGCCAGGGCTTCCATGTGTGGCTTTGAGATCTGGTTGAGAGCAGAAGCTGAAAGCAGCCCAGTGCAGAGGACTGCAGTGGCGGGGGGTGAGAACCTGTTAAGGGCATTTATTAACAGTTGGTTGCTATTAAATTAGCCTTCCAGCACAGCCTTTCTAGCTCCCTGTGTGGTTCTGACATCATGGAGTAGAAGCAGGAATATTTCATCCTGATATTTTTTCTAGCACTAGAGCTGGGAAGGGGAAATGTGTCAGAGGACGGCTCCTCCCATTACCCATCGCACTGGTGTGTGGCTTGGTGTGCCATCCTTCAGGGTCTTGTGAAGGAAAGAGGAGCATGCTGAAGACGTGTGATGTTTTCCTTTCTATTTTCTAATTTTCTTTCCCATGTCATGCCTCTGTGTGTCTCATGGGAGCTCCAAGTGATTAGCCACAATCTCTGGTTGATGATCCCTTTAAAAGCAGTTTGCTGTGCTCCTGTAGAAAACCACACTGTCCTTCAGGCAAAAGCAGCATATACAAAATATGATGTATTTGCTAATATTGTGTCTTACACTCTTTGAAGCTGCCTGTAATTACCTATCTAGGGAATAGTTTGATGTTTACATTTTCAAGTATATGGCTGGTTGTATTTAGCATAATATTTTTCATTTTTTCCCTTTCTTGTTGCACTTTTTGTGGCCATAAATTAAATTACATTATGTTACAACAAGAAAGGGGATTGAAAACAAGACACAGCATTCATGAAACCAGAGACTAAGAACCGCTAAAGAACTTTTAGGTGGTGGCCATCTCCCCTGAGTACCTGGCTATTTCCCATGACGTACAATGCCCAAAGGGATCTACTGACTAGTCTGACATCACTTCTCAAGGAGAAAAGCTGGCCAGCTGCCACAGCCTCACTCCCTGCAGCCAGACCAAATGTCTTTTGCTCAATAAAGCTGGCTTTGGGCCTTTGGGTTAAATCTTCTCTTGGATTTAGGAGCATAAATTCTGAAAGCCTTCGTTGGCTTCAAAGGAGGTATTCCAGATTTACACCAGTTTTCTTGTGATTGGAGGCCAAAGTGAGGTCTAGAGTACATAAAATATATCCAGGCTTTTGGTCTAAATTTATTAGGTTCCTTTATAAAGCCTTCAAACAAGATTTATCCTCTGGTTAAAAATACATTTCAGTTGACTTCGTCTTTGTCAGCCATTGAATAGCCTCCTAAAAATCTTCTTTTGCCACTAACACAGCCTTTATTACATATATGATATATGTGTATACATGCGAGCAGTGCCACAGTAATAATTTCAACTATAAATTTACTGTCTTCACAAAATAATTGTGGCTTTGTGGTTTTTCTTGAATTCATTTATTGCTTTCAAAAACTCAATCTCTAGAAATTGTAGTAGAGTAATTTATATTCTTTAGGTTGGTAGTTAATTTTCTTCACACAAATAAACTGTTAATGCAACTTTACGGCTGCAGACATGAGCTCCAAATAACGGCCTCTAGGAAGCAGGCACTGACATCAGTGGGATTTGTGTTCGTTTCTGCAGGCAAAATGTCACTCTGTGTTATTAGGTTTTGGGCAGTACTTGTTTGCACATTTTGGTTTTCAGTATCTCGGTCATTAGAATTAGCAAGGCTTAATGATGCCTATTATAGTTTAAGTCTTTGAATACTTAACATATTCTTTAAGTGTTTTCACGTGGTTCCTGGAAAAATTCCTGCTGATTTTCATCAGATGCTTTATGTGCTGTTTTATGATATCAGCTGGCTTGACACAGCATTTAGGAATCCTAGACATTTTTAGAGAGATAAGCTACTGGCATGTTAGCAGGGTCTGTCTCTTCTGAACACTGCTTTGTACGAGCACGTTTTCAGCTGCAAGCACTGGGAAACATCAACCGCGAGTTGTATTTTCTGTGCAGTCTGCTTCAGGCTACTTATTTTTTAACTAAAGAAAGTTTCAGACAGAGCAGTCCAGCCTTTAAAAAACATTTAGCCTAGCTCAGCAAATGAGTGGGAGCAGGGCACAGAAAGTGGCAGTGGGGATGGAAAGTAGGAACCCATGGGAAGGAAACTAATTTGGGAGGCAGTTATTGGGAAGGGGAAAGACAGCTCAGAGAAGGAGGATGGATAGGGTATTATAATAACCAGTGAAGTCTGCATTGAAGTGAATGATATTAAAGAGATGAGTTTAAACTGGAGTCTTGAAAAGTGAGCTGACAAAGTTAGAATAGAACTGGAAAAGGAAGAAGAAACAGAGGAAGAAAGTTTTTGGAGGGAGAGGGAAATCTGTGGAAGTGGTTTCTAGGAGGACTTGCTCCATTATCTTCCCATGGATCGTAGTGAGGCTGACTAGCCTGTAGTTCCCTGGATATTGAAGAAAGAAGTGACATTTATTTTCTTCCAGTTCTCAGGAACCTCTCCTGATCAGTCTTTCAAAGATAATAGATAGCCACATGCAATGACATCAGCTTCTCCTCAGCACTCATGGGTACAGCCTGTCAGGTTCCATGGACCTGTGCATATCTGGTTTGTTTAAATACTCCCTAATCCGATCCTCTTCCTCCCAAGGTGAGTCCACTTTTCTCCAGACCTTCCCAGTGGTCTCAGGGACCAGGTATTCCCAGAAGATGGTCTTACCAGTAAAGCCTGAGGCAAAGATACTTACTGAGTACAGTTATCTTTTTTATGTCCTTTGTCACCAGGACACCAAGCTTGGACAGTGTCTCTATTTTCCTCCTGGGTCACTTGTCTCTGCTTCCATATTTTGCATAGATTTCCTTTATGGCTGAATCTTGTAAGGAGCTCCTTGTTCATCCAAGCAGGCCTCCTGCTGCCTTTACTTGATTTTCTGCTCACAGAAATGGACCATTCTTGAACTTGGAGGTGGTGATCTTTGAAAATGAGGCAGGGAAGCTGCTGGAAAACATGTCCTGAATGTTAAATGCTGCCTCAGAAAACCACATTATAGTGCATTTGTCAAAGGTTTCCTGTCCTCTGATTAAGAAAGACACTTAAATGAATTTTTTCATAGACGTTCATTTCTTATGCTCTGTCTGTTCTGAGCTGAGGCTCTGACTGACAGAAATGCTAAGCACTATTTATTGCAACCAAGAAAATAATGATTTGTAATTTGAACATAAAGAGCTTTATTGCTCCAAACACTATGTTCAGAGCATCTCAACAGTGCACCTCTAAGTTAGAGGATACTTTTGACCTTCATCTCTCTGTGCCTCAATTAGATGCCAGCCCTTATCTTGCAGGAGTTTGTGAAGCTAAATTAATTAGTCAATGTGAAGCCCTCAGAGACAGTAGTGATAAATGAGACAGAAAAGTCTATGCAGGAACTATTTCTCTTCTGAGACCATTTGAACAGTGAGAAACAAATAAGACTGGTGCCACACAGAGCACAAAAAGTGTATGAGAATGTGCTGAACAGCTTTTTGTAGAACTCTTCACCCTTGGCACTTAAAAAGGCAAAGTTCCTATAGAAAAAAGTGCTGAGAGATTATGAAATGCATATACACAAAGAATACAAGTACAGTTATATAGACCATCTTAAATTCTGGCATTTTTCAACATTTAAATGATGATTTTGCAAACTTTGAGGTGTTTCTACATGTAGTTATGATAGAGTATTAACTCAGCAAAACAGGTGGTAACATCAGGAGGCTTTGTTTGTCACAGCCCTTTGGTTTTCCCTTGTGACTCACATTTTTGTTAAGATACTTTCATTATTAACACTAATGAAACTAATGAAATTCTGAAATGAAACTACTATTCACTAATGAACTACAGGAGTATCTCTGGTAACGTAAGAAATAATCTCATTAGAAATAACATGTTTCTTAGACACAATACTAAACCATGACATAATGGAAAACATCTGTATTGCAAGGACAAATATGTATTTTATTTTCATTAGTGTAATGGAGCATAATTTCTTTAGAATTATGGTACTGTGACCACTGCAACTCCATACATATTTTGTTACCGTCCTTCATTTGAACAGGTTCAAAGCCTGGCTACAAGCCTAAGCTAGAGAATCAAAACATGAAGACTCTCTCCTGTCACCTTTCAAAAAACTTGGATTCTCTAGTGCCATATGGAACATGAACTTCTGATACAATGCTTGCCAGTCATACAAAAAAATGAGAAACTTTTCTCCTGTTGACTTCAAAGAGATTTAAAATCAATGAACTTCAAAACTGAAAATGCAATCTGTTCAATAAAAATTTTGCTGTGGTTAAAGCCCACTTGAAACCATGGAGTCAGCATGGTTTTATAGCAAGCTGAGACTGAAAGAAATGGGATGAGTCAGTGGCCACATGCTGCTGGACCTTCAGTACTTCTTAAGTCCATCTAAATATGTCTGTTTCACGTTGCTGCAAGGCTGTTCCACAGCCTAACTTGCCTGCTACTTAGAAATCTGCTTCTAATTTACCTGTTGCCAGTTAAAAACACCTGGGTTTGTACTGTCCCTTCTTCCTCTGTGGTATTCACCTTGCAGATATGTTTTCCAAGAGTAATCATACCTCCTCTCAGCCTTCTTTTGTTGAGCTGAATAAGCTAAACTGTTAAGCTGCCTCTCACAGAATAGGCTTCTTGTGCCTATTCTTTTGGGAATGCCCTCTCTGCATTTCCCATGTTTTGATTTCAAGTTTTTGATCTAGCTGTCCAGAACAAGAGTTTAGAGAAATTCTTTCAAATACTTCCAATAGCAACCCTGTTATTTAATCTTTTCAGGCTGCAAAACACTTCATCTGTACTTACAAACACTGTACTACCTAGTAAAAGGCACGTTTTCCACAGCTGTGGCTTGTGAAGGTTTACAGGTATCCTAAATTTAAAATGCCCACATTTTTTCCCTAATCTGCTGTTCAGCACAGAAAGAGAAGACTGGGACAGTGCCTTGTGTTGGGAACACAGACAATATGCAGTGAAACTCTGAACCAGAGCTTAAGCCTAACCATCTTTTATTGCAAAAAGAGCAGCAAAGAGCAAATAAACATGTAACCTACAGGAATGTTTTGTAATATTGAAAATTCCTCAGAAAAATGATGATTACTGCCTAGTAATGCTAAAAGCAAAACTGTAGAAATGAGCTTAGAGAAAGTCAGTCCTATTCCTGATGAATACTCTGTAGGGGTAGTGAATGGTGGGGGTTGGAGTAGGATTCAAGTTTCATTGCTTCTATTTAATTTTGGGATATCAGGAACACATGTAACACAGCTCCTCAGGCAGCTTGGCAATACTCCAGCTCCCTGCTAAGTCAGTCCCCCACGAACGTTGCCACCTGCCCCTCTGCCAGCAACCCTGGGTAGAAACTTGTGTGAATCACTTCTTGTGCCTGGAAGAGGTTGCATGACTAACTGCATCCTTTCCATGTGAACTTGCAATCACCACCATAGGAAGTTTACACTTTTATGTCATTTATACACTGAAAAACTATTACTCTGAATTGTGACAGCTGTCAATTTTCACATAATTAGAGAAGGCTCAATGCAGCACAAAAAAAAATAGTAACTTTGCACTTATGGTCGCTCCCATCCACCCCCTCCCAAGAAACAAATATATAATTTGATCAGATTCGTTATGAGGGAAAAAAGTGGTACTCAGAGGGAGCTGGGATCTGAACCTTCAAGTTTTAACATTTATAGTATAAAGAATTTTTCATTAATGACAGTAGTATCTGGCTGATGTGTCAGGTACTTCACAGTTTGAGATACTGTTAAAAATGTTACCGGCTGCAGAAATTCCAAGAGGAATCTGGGTATACAAAGAGAGGAGTGCTGCTGGACCTGGATAATGAACAAAGAGGGTCCGGTTGGGGATATGAATCACAGAAAATTCCAGTTGGAAGAGAACTCAGATATCATCCAGCCCACCCTTCGACCCAGCATTGAAAGGTCAACACTAAACCATGTCCCTAAGCACCAGGTCCACATGCTGCTTAAACACCTCCAGGGATGGTAACTCCACCACTGACCTGGGCAGACCACTCCAATGTTTGACAAGCCTCTCTGTGAAGTATTTCCTAGCATCCAGCCTCAGCCTCCCCTGGTGCAGCTTGAAACTATTTCCTCTAGACCTGTCGCTTGCCACCAAAGAGAAGAAGCTGGCCCCCTCTTCGATCCAATGATCCTTCTGGTAGTTGTGAATGTTGGAGGCAGCCTTGGCTGCAGTGACCATGAGGTGGTGGAGTTAAGCTGATACAAGATGGTATGAGGGTAGTAAGTAGAATTGCAGCCCTGGACTTCAGGAGAGCCAACTTGGACCTCTTCAGAGATTTACTTGGAGGAATCCCATGTGTTAGGGCTATAGAAGCTAGGGGAGCCAAAAAGAGCTGATTAATATTCAAGCACCACCCCCTCCAAGCTCAAGATCTGTTCATCCCCATGAGTAAGAAATCAGGCAGGGGAGGCAAGAGACCTGCATGGATGAGCAAGGAGTTCCTGGAAAATCTCAAGTGGGAAAAGGAAGTTTACAGTATGTGGAAAAAGGGACTGGCCACATGGGATGGAACAAGGAAATCAAAGGCCTTCTTGGAATTTAATCTGGCAAAGGATGTGAAAAATAACAAGAAGGGCTTCTTCAAGTATATCATCAGGAACAGGAATACCCCTGTTCCCCAGGGGTCACTACTGGGTCCAGTCTTATTCAATGCATTCATCCATGACCTGGATGAAGGAACAGAGTGCAGCCTCAGCAAGTTTGCTGATGTTATAAAACTGGGAGAAGTGTCTGATACACCAGAAGACAATGCTGCAGTTCAGTGAGACCTGGACAGACTGGAGAGATGGGCAGAGGTGAACATGAAATTCAGCAAGGGCAAGTGCAAGGTCCTGCGCCTGGGGAGGAATAACCCCATGCACCAGTACAGGTTAAGGGTTGATCTGCTGAAAAGCAGCTCTGCAGAGAAGGATCTGGGAGTGCTGGCGGACAGCAAGCTTGCCATGAGCCAGCAATGTGCCCTTGTGGTCAAGAAGGCCAATGGTATTCTGGGGTGCATTAAGAAAAGAGTGGCCAGCAGGTCCCTTCCAACCTCTACCATTCTATGATTCTGTGATGTGGCATGCTCCAGTTGATGACAGAAATAAATCTTTTACATACAATGTCAAAGGCAGAGTTCTTCAGCCTACACAGACACAGTGAAAAGGAGGATGATCCTAGGTGATAGTTTTTAAGTCTGTAAGTTTTAATTCAGGATTACACAATCATTCATTTGACTTAAGAAAAGATGAGAAGACCAAAGAAAGAGGAGAGGTCTTCAGAATTGTTCAGTTTGCAACAGGTACCAAAATTTTGTCTAAGAAGACCACACAAGTAAGTGAATGAGAGACCAATGAATTCAGTGAATCATATGACTATGAACCATATAATTGTTTCTTTGAAGGCCCATAGGTCTCTGAACAGTTATGTAAACAATTTTCTTTTTTGATTTATTTTTTTTTTTACATTTTAAAATGAATAGTTACAACTATTTTTATTCATGACAAAAACTACATGTTTTGTGGGCAGCAAGAGTGCAGTTCTGTCTGGTAAAGAATTCTGTGTTCACACATTTCTTCTATGCAAAAAAAAATTATCACCTTTGCAAAAACATTTGGCCATCGTGAACAGGTTTGAGTGATTTTTCTTAAGTCAGTAATGGTTTTCTGGGTTAAATGCAGGACTGTTTTATAGTTTGGCCTTTTTACTGTCCACTTGTTCTGCCTGGGTCTCCTCCACAACCCTCAATTTTCCCCCATTGCTCCCAGTTTCACTAGATCCATCCCAAATTTGCCAACTCTGATACCATTACCCAGGTAATCTCAGCCTTTTGTGGTCTTGGTGATGCAGTTACCGTAGTGCCTTGCGAGATGTTACTCCTCCAAAGGTCTCCAGAACACCTCCCCAGTTATCTGTGAAGCTGGGCCTTCTGTTTCATTTCTCACAAAACTCCCCCTTAGCCACCTGTGAAAGCCAGCCATCCTGCACAGCGCTATCTGTAACTTTAGTCATTGCCCACACTCTTATCAATCACCTTCAGTGCTTTCTCATGTAATGTCCAGTAATTTTCCACATCCTGTTCCTTTGCCTAACCTCTGGCCTAGTTATTTGCTCACACATTGATTCCCTAAGTTAGGTTTTCCATATTCCTTTTTCCCATCCTTCATTCATTGCAGGTGGAGCCTTTTCAGTCTCCTTAATTTTCAAATTCCACTGCATCATTTAATTATAAGCTTCTTCCTCACTTATCTTTCTCCCTGCTCAGTTGATCCACTTGTTCCCCAGATTAGGGATGTTACAGGATAAATTCTTCTTTTTCTTTACCTCCTCCTATCAGCCTGTTAAAATCTGTCAGTGGCTGGCCTCAAAGAAAATATAGTTAACTGCAGAAAGACTTCAGAAAAGAGAGGAGTCTTACTGTCAGGCAGAAGCAAATGGAAGTGCTTATCTCAGAAACAGTGGTGGAGCACTAATTCTTCCTTGTACACATCCTAAACCACCTCCTGCTGTCTATTACTGAGCGCAGAAGTACAAACTCTGATGCAGGAAGATAACCAGGTGCTTTTACATGTGTATTACAGAAAAGAGGCAGTATTGGTATAAGATTAAGAAAATTAGGTCTTCTTAACCTGAAATACTTTGACACTGTGTCGTGCCCCCTCCCCCCCCTGGCCTTTTCCCCCCTTTTTTTCCTTAATATAAATTTATACAATTCATGGCTCTTTGAGGGATTCCAAATTAGGAACTCAAAACCTGACATGTCCAAAGTAACAAGAAACTCAAAAGATTTTGTTAATAACAGGGAAATATTGCAGACATATTCTTATGTACTCCCATCACAGTGCAGCACTGAGACAGATGTAGCACACTGCATTACAGCTTTTTGTCACTTCATATTTACTCTCTACTCAAAGCGAGATCCAGCCGGTGCTGTAAGTCTCTGCCGTAAGGAGTTGAACATAGCACTCCAGCAGCAAGGAGAGGATCTGCAGAGTAGGAGGAGGTAACACAATGTGTTTGGAAGTAGATGTGGTACTGATGGGACTACTTGGGTAATTAAAGTGAGCAGGGAAACTGAAGTGATAATACAGGCATCAGGATGACTCCAGTGAATTTGAGATTGTTATATTGTGGCTTGCCATTTTCTCCTTTTCATTGCTCTCGCTCAAATTTATAGAGTAGAACAGAGATTTGAGAAATGAATTATTCAGATTTCATTAGTGTCTTTTGCCTATAAGCACACATTTTGAAATTAAAAAATTACAACTTCTGGACAGTCTGTAATAGTGTGGGGTTTGAGGATGCAGAACTTACAGTTTGTCTCTTGCAAATGAAATATCAACTGTACCTACAACATTTCCTATACAAACATGTATTTAATTTCTACAGCCTGACAATTAGTGCATTTTTTTAACATTAGGTATGGATTTACCAGTGTAGCATGTGTTACTTTTGTCATGTCTAAGTGGAGCAGCCATAAAAGATGGCTCTGCCTCTTAGATGAGGCTGCATCCTACTCTGACGTTAATTATCCAGAGGTACAAGAACATCCCCTTTTTAACTGCAGTGTTACATTCATCATATTCTGAACAAAACCGTATTTAAAACCCCACAGTAAATGCAAAGAAAAGCTGTTCTCTCTTAAATGTGCCTGGAATTTCACTACCATGAACTTTTTATAAATTCAGATTTCATTACTATCCCTTATTTACATTGGACTGGAGGAAAAAAATGGAATTGGAAAAAAAAAAAAGTCATAATCTCCTCTTCAGATTCACCAGCCTCTCAATTCTCCCAGCCTGCACAAGAGAAGGCAGCTAGTATAGTAAGGATAATCTGAATAGCAGCGTTTCAATGTGAACAAAACCAGAGGCATCTAGGGCTTTAGAAGTTCATGACAACAAGGTATTCTCAAACATTTTTCATGGGGGCAACCTCGGTATGGTAATGGGTTGTAGCTTTGCCTAAAGCAATCCTGTTTTTTTTCTGAAGTCAGCTAAAAGCTAGATCAGGAAACTCCAGAAAAATAGTTCATTGGTAGGCGGGAAAACTGACATTAGCATTGAGTTAGGGGCCTTGGATGAAACAAACTGCCAATGGAGGTTATAAAGGACTGGAAGCTTTGATGTAGCTGGAGCAGGGCTCCTTTGTTTTCTATTTGTAAAAGGCTCCCCAGTGGAGGTTTTGTTTGGGTTGTTAAAATCTGTTTAACTCAAAGAGCTGACAATAAGCACTTGGGAGCAAACTGCCTCTTTGAAAGTCTTTTTGCTGTTCATCTGCATTGGCCAGCCCTGCCAGTTTATAGCTCTGTTAGCTCTCACTGCTCCAAAGGCTGTTTAAGCAAACAATTAGGCTTTGCTGATCACTCTGAGCACCAGAGGGGCAAAATACACACTTTCTCTATAGCCTAGAAGACACCCAGAACAAAAACATTTTTTCACTTGATGTTCCTCATGCCACGGTATTGGGCAGCTTGAGGTTTCTGGGTTTAGTAGTCAAGGGCAACCTACGCTTAGCAAGGGCTTCATTTCAGATGTACCAGAGCCCTGGACTAAGAGCGAAGTGTTAAAGGTGTTGTTTTACACTTAATGTTCCTTGAGTGAGGCCATCTCTGTTCAATCCCTAAAAATGACTGATCAAGGTCGTTACATGTTACCCCCACACCAACTGATCTGTTAACTATTACTCACTATTTCCAAAATAAACTGATGGGGTTCCTGCCTCATGCTCACTGCATTGGCTGCTTCTTTCTCGGCCAGGACCTCAATAATAGACACAACTGACAGGTTCACCACTGACTGTGTCCTGTGCATTTAATCCTGAAGCAAGAGAAAGGTGAAAATGCAACATGATAGTCAGCCTCACATTTATCTGATAAAGTGATCCTTGCAATCCAGGTGATGTGTGGTGGGATGACTGCATATCATGTCAGCTGTCAGATGGGGCACCTTTAAAGTGTGATTCCACCTACAGGAATGTGCCTTTGCTACCCCATTGCTCCCTAAGTCCGCCTCATAGAATGAGATTTGGAATGTGTGTGCAAGCAGAACAAATTCTGCTCCTAGGTGTATGCCATGGTGTGTATTAAAATATACTAGAGCAAAATAATTCATAGATCAGCAATCTCTTGTGCTAGGTTCAACATAACCATACAGAATTAAAAGATGGCCTTGGAAGTTTGGTGTTTGCTGTGTTCTGGAAAGTATTCTGGTGAATTGGTGAAATCTTTGCCTCTAAAACCAAAAAGATTGAATGATAATGTGTGCAAGAACATCTGATTTTTATATGGGAAAGCAAAGAAGCCATATTTTCACAAGTTTTTCAACCAATTCTAAACAATATTTAATAAATTCCACCTCTGCTTAATTGGAGACTGTCTTTTTCCTGCAGCCTGAGATATCTAGAATAGTATAATTCCAGCCAGGTCTTCTCCACACTCACTATTCCAGTTTACTGGAGTTGCCATGGCTAGAAAGATGATGGGCACAGTGTAAAGAATGCTTTGGTACCAGCACCATTTCCTCCCCTATAAACAGTAACAGAAAGAAGTGACTGAGAGTGAACTTTCTATGCTCATTTCTATGTAAATGAGCAAGAAGGTCCTTTAAGTTTGTCTCTGTGCTCAAGTTCCTCTACAGATTTGTAACCATAGCTAACTTCATTTACTCTCCTGACAGTTAAAGAATCCATTTCCACTGCAGAAGACACTGGATGGAAAGTCACTACATAGCAGTTTGAGAAAAACAAAGAAGGAATTTTGCTTAATACAATTATTTTATACTGCTTTTATCTATCAAGAATGGCAGCACTTTTTAGAACATTTGGAGAAGGCAGGAGGTGTTTTGTGGGAAGTAGTAATGAAAAATTCATGAAGGATTAAAAATAGTTGGATTTTTTGGGCTTAATTCAGAATCTCTTTATATTTCCCTTAGTTTCCTTCCCTATTTATACTGAATATAAACAACGAACTTGTTCTAAAAAAGTTAGATGAATGGGAATGAATTAGAGTGAAATAAGAAATAAATCAAATATCTCTAAAGTAGGTGGTTAAACTCGAAACCCCATATCCATACCTGTGTCAAAAGTAATATGGTTTGTTCAGATATTCAGACCAACCCAATTTATCCACAGTTGCAAGGGATTTGTAGGTGATGAATTCCCTGAGAACCTGTCCATTTTCATTTTTTACCTGAGAAATGATGACCTGAGACATTGTAGTTGCATTTAGCTTTATCTGAGCCTTTTGCTGAGCCTGCACTCCTCTTTCCCATTGCTTGAATAAAGTGTTCCTATAACACTGGGCTGTGGATACTATTGGGAGAGAGAGAAAAGGCAAGAACAGAGATAATTGATGCTATTCTGAATCATGCTATCTGGAAGATCTCTTCAGCTGTAGCCCACTAGATACTACCAAGAGGAGTACTTTAAGTGCAGTTCTTTAGTGCAGGCAGCCTAACACTCTTTTACAATTCCTCCCAATTTAGCCAGACATTACCAAGCCTCCAAAAGAACGCAGAAATAAAATAACAAGAGAACAGAGAAAACATTTGCACTGCTTACAGGGGAATGTAAAGCCCCTACCAGAAGGCTGACAATCCAATTTGAGCCTAGCTTACATGACACCAGGGTATAGGTATTTGAAGGATCACTTCCAAACTGGTATACCTTCTACAGCTATACCTGGACTTCTGCACCCTTCCCAGGGTGATTAGGTCTCAGAGAAGCTAAGCAAACATGCAATCTATTTCTAACATCTATTTCTATTACAATCAAGTTGTATCTGTTCACGGCGACAAAACTGAAAACTAGGTATTTGTTAGTTTCATACAAAGCTGAAAGCAAAAGATGAAAACTTTCTACAAGAAAGGGGAGGGCAGTGGATATTTCCTACCTCAGCTTTGCCAGGCTTTTGAGATCATCTCCCACAGCATCCTCATATGCAAGATTAAGAAGTTGAAGTTAGATGAATGGACAGTGGGGTGGATTAAAAACTGGCTGAAGGAGGTTGTGGTCTAGTTGCAGGTCTGTAACAAGTGGTGTTCCCCAGGGGTCAGTACTGGATCCAGTCCTGTTCAATATATTCTTGAACAACCTGGATGAAGGGCTAGAATGCACCCTCAGCAAGTTTGCTGATAACACAAAATTGGGAGGAGCAGCTGACACACCAGAAGGCTGTGCTGCCACCCAGCATGACCTGGACAGGCTGGAGAGTCGGGCAGAGGGCAATCTTATGAAATTCAACAAGGGTCCTGTACCTGGGGAGGAACAATCCCACGTGCTGGTACAGGTTAGGCACTGAACTGCTGGCTAGCAGCTCTGTGAAGAAAGGTCTGGGAGCAAGAGGAGGAACTTCTTTACTTCAGGGGTGGTATAGCACTGGAACAAGCTGCCCAGAGAGGTGCTGGAATCTCCATCTCTGGAGTCATTTAAAACCTGCCTGGAAGCTGTCCTGTTTAGCCTACTCTGGGTGAATCTGCTCTGGCAGAGGGGTTGGGCAAGATGATCTCCAGAGGTCCCTTCTAACCCTTACCATTCTGTGATTCTGTAAATTTCAGAAGGGTTTCAGGGTTAATATTATTTTTGCTTGTTTTCTTTTTCTCACTCTAAATACGATGAGCAGAATGATGTTGCCATGGTGAGATTTTATAATGTACTTAAAAAGCACTTGTTACAGTTTTGTACCACAGAGCCACCTTGACTTATGTGTGAGCTGTAAGGATACATGAACAATCACCCCAAAGATGCAGATAGTCTGTCACAGATATTTGCAATACCTATTTGAAGTACAGGTGTTGCAAATATTGTAGGAGCCACTATAGCATATGGAGACCTATACATTTGCAGCCAGAAAGGGAGAACAGCTTACTCCTAAATGGTCACCATTATCTGAAGTCCAGCACTGCAGTAAACTAAATTAGAGATTAAAAAAAAAAAAACAACACAGAGCTCTTGCAATAGACTCACATGAAATGCAGTGGGTTTGCTATGAGCACTACTTTGCCACTGCAAAAGCAGAGTTCTCACAGATTTCTGAGATACAGCACCACAGATACTTCTCTCAGGAAAGCAACAGCCTAGGGGCTAATGCTGCACTTCAGCTAAGTCTGTGCTGCTCTGAAAACGGTAAGCTCTGGAGCAGTTATGGGGTTACCATGCTCTGCTTCCTCTCCATTTGATTTTCTTAATGACATCTGGAAGCATACCTGTGGGCAGTGTGCCCATATACTACTGGTGGCTTCCTTTTTCCCTTGGCATACTCAGGCATGTGAGTACCCAGCAAGTTCTAATTTTTCTTGAGACCTTACTGTCTGCATAGCTGAGACAATTCTGGGGCTCATCTTAAACACATAACAGAGGCTTCTGCCCTGGGATTTCTCCAAGAACTTCAGAGCAGTTAAAGCTCTGGCACACCTGTAGCATGTCCATACTGCTGTTTGTCTGGGATAGAGCTAAACAGCTCCCACTAGAGAGGATAAACTTTAATTAACATCTTTTAAAAGCAAATGTAAGCAGTAAGACATTCTCACTAGCCCCAGAAGGAAATCTAATCCATCCTGAGTTATCACTAACTGAAATGTCATGCTGTTCTGTGTCCAGTTGGGAAAGGGGAAACAAAGATCAAAAACAGTATTTTCAGTTACAGTCAGAAAAGGGCCCTGCCGTTGCTGTCTCGTTATGTCAGCGTTAGTGTGTGCCAAGCAGTTCTACTGGAAGAAATCAACTCCCTGAATTTTCAAAGTGCCTCATCTGAGACTATGGACTCCGTACATCCACATGAGCTTGAACAACAGCAGAAGGCAGCACTTCTTGCACAGGCTCCCTTCACTTGGATAGTATTTTGCACAGGATAAAGGAGTCACTCTGATTTCCTCCCTTTCACCAGCACTAACTCTTGGCTTCATGTTGTCACAGTGAGGCAGCCACCTTAAAATGCCAAAGAACCAAGGGAAAGACCCTGCAGTAACCAACAGCCTTTCACTGCTAAAATCAGGGACTTGAAAAGCTCCAGCAGAACTATGGTGATTTATACAGAATTTATGTGGATGATGTATGGTGGTCCCCTGTACCAAACTAAAATCATGTGTGTATACACACACACACACACACACACATAAATACATGTAATATGTAGTTATCATCTTTAAGATTTGTCATATTGTATCTATATTTCTGGAATTTACTTGGATTACAAAAGGTGAGGTAGATTTTTTCCAACCCACTATTTCAAACATAAACACAGCACTACTATTTTGAAGAAATGAGAAAGATGCTAAACAGTTTTTCAGTACTAACCTAAAACTGTAGCAATTTCTGATTGCCTTGGGTCTATATGCTGTATTTTAGAGTTCTGGAATGGTTGAATAAAAAATAAATAAATCACTGGTCACAATCACTTTCAATACTTATGAATCATTTAGTTCAAATACAGGTACTCAGTGACTGACTGTAGAGACTATACCTCCTGTGAAGACAAACCTAAACACTAATTATTGTTAGCAAGTGGTGTATACTAAGGTTAAATACCCTCCAATGGATTAGAAGCAGGTGTAAATATTCCTGAATGGCTTTGATCCAATGTGGGTCCAGTTTGAAGGCCACAGGCACTGTACCATTATTACAGTCCAGTGACATGAGACTAAAATATGCTCAAAAGGTAAAAAGAACAAAACTATAATATCAGGAGTAGGGATTGTTTTGGTTGTATATGATGACTGTACAGGTAGCATAAAGTCATCATAAATGAGAGTAGCCATCCATCCAAAGACAGCTACTACTATTGCTATGGCTGTAGGGGGCTGTGGAATGGTTCACTGGTACTCCCATACAGGAAGAGTGTTTCCTTGTTCTGGTAAAGCTTTGGTTACTAATGAATATTTAGCATTTGGAATCTGAATAATTACAAAATATTTCCACAACCATGCACTATGGCCTTTGACCTTTCTTCTGCTGAAATCAGGGAGAAAACTTTCATAGACCAGTCCTAAGAGGTCAAGGCATGGGATGAAGTCCAAAGAGATCAAAATCCTACTACCAGACACATATCAAATGTTGCATTTAATAACATTCTTCATCTAACATAAATGAGACAGGTGTGCCTAGAAAAATGAGGGTCATAAATCCTTTTAGTTTTCAGAATATATGCATATATTATTAAGAAACCTCAAATATACTCTAATCTTGATCCACACACACACACAAATCAACAAAACCCCACCAAAGAAACAAATAAACTAACAACCAACCTAAATAAAGAGGTATGTGATATATAACCATACATTTTGGAGTAATATTTTCAGGTCCTAACATCCTTTAACACTTCCTGACTATTTGCAGCCTATGTATGGTCTGAATAAATCCATTTATACAGTGCTGTAGCTAAAACAACAGGAAAATGTACTAGGATCATGTGTTTTGAAAGGAAAGTATTTTTAGAATTCCATCTGAACACACAAAAACTAACTAGCAAGAAAAAGAAAATACAAATAATACAAATTAATACTTTTTTTTTTTTTTAAGAGGAAAGCAGCAACAGTGGTTATGTAGAAAAAAACTACACTCAGCAGGGAAGTTTTCCAAAGTTCAGAACTTTGAATGTCTTTATGAAATATGTATAAGCTGTAACAGCCCATTCCTAGCTACGTGCAACTGTATTTGAAGTATTAAACCAAGGGCAATTTGGAGTTAAGAGACAACAGAAAGATTTAGAACAGCTCTTCCAAGGTGTGAGCTGACGTATTTTCTTTATGAACATGGGTTTCAGAAATGGCTGCCTTGATTATTTCTTTCACAAAATTTTAAAATAAGTCACTTTTTGAAGGGGAATCTTCCATGCAGCAAGAGTTCAGCAGTTAGTAGGCCAAAAGAGGGTCAGCCAAGTTGCCATTACACCCCAAGCTGCACTGTGGTGGTTCAAACCATGGCAGCAATGCCTGCTGTTGCTACATGCACCACCTGCCTGATCTCACTGTCAGCCTGGAGATTTGCATGGTGCCTCTTATTCATTTACAAACTACCTTCAAATTATGCCCTCAGAGCTTTGACTGCTGAAACCACTAAGCTACAGGGAAATTCAATTATGGGTTAGGTTTTAAATAGTCTGTAATTTTAGTCTTACATTTCCAGCTTCCTACATAATCCCTCTAACATGTACTTGACAATGTACCTTTGTCAGACTGGCTTTGGGTCCAGCTGCTCAGGAAGACAAAGGGTGACACAACTGATGCAAGGTGAAAGGACATCTCCCTCCATTATGCTTGATAGGCACTATTTATCTCCCCTGCCCTCTGTCCCTCTAGAGGAGAGACAAATGTGATACTCCATAGTTCATTCCAGATCCTTACTAATATGCCATCCGTGAAAGCCTTGTGACAGAATCTCTCTTTTTCCTTCGTTGTGGAAGAAGAGCACCCATAAAAGAACATGAAGAAATAGCCTTGTGGAAATTGTAATAGCAAAATGGAATATAAATATTGTTCATGTTGAAAAATGCAAATCATATTTCAAGATTACCATTGTTTTAAACCAATATCCCTTTAAAACAGACCCCTGAAATAACCACATGTATACATGCATTCAAACACAGAGAAATGGACAGGAAAGACAGTATGTGTAGCCAAAGAAGCCACTCCATATCATGCATTCACTTTTGCAGTTGTTAAAAGACAGGAAAAGCAGGAGACTTAGCATATTCTATACAAGTATTTATGGCTACACTCTTCTCCCTGTGACGTAGACACACGTTTTTGTACTCGTAACATCTACACATACGCATTAGATACGTGCCCTATTTTTATCCTGTCGTACAAGTAAAGGAAAAGATAATCATGAAGCCATTTCCCTGACAAATGAAACAGTGAAGACAAAAACATTCTCTGTGGCCAGCCATCTTGTGTGCTACTTGGCAGAAATGACAATGTTTTTCAATATTGCCTTGCCTTTCTTTTCCCGTTTCCCCCCTCCTATTCTGTGTTTTAGCAATTTTAAAGTATTTTTACAAGTGGAATAACTGCTCAGATTTTTTTCCCGTGGTTCATCCAGTGTGTTGCAGTGGTTTCCATGGCTACAGTATGTGTGGTTGCCGTGGGGACGGCGGCAGCCAGCGCTGGCATTGGCTCTGCTCGCCCAACGGCTGCAATTGAGGGCAGAGTCTGAGGGGAGAGTGAGGTGCAGGTGATGCACACTGTGATCTAATGCCTGAACCCAGAAGTGCTTGATTTGTAATATGTGAGAAGTTTAATTGAATATTAAGTGGATTCCTCTTTTGAAGTGAGTTATGTGCTAGTGGATTAATTTTGCATGAGCAAAAGAATTCTGATTGCAGGGAGACAGGAGGTATGGAGAGAGGAACCAAATAAAAGTGTGGCAGTGACTCAGTATTGATGCTGATTTCTGCATGGAAGGCCTTGCCCATTTCCTTAATTTTGATTGAAATAAGAATTACAAGAAAACGCTACTATCAAGAGTTGGGCAAATGAGGAAAAACATACTTAAAGGCATATTAAAAAGCAATAGTACCAGACTGTACGTTACACTGCAGCAGCCCCTTGAAACACAAAGGCTGTGGGGCACATTGTCTGCAACTTCTTAACAGGAACTCACCTCTGAATTAATCTGTAAGGCAGCAACACTATGTCTGAGATTACCTCCATGGAGTACACCAGGCCAGCTAGCATGTGATTTTGTACAACACACTAAGTATTTGCTATCTTTAAGAAACTTCATCTTATCAAACAGCTGCATAAAAAATCACACGATTCTTTCTTTGCTCTAAGGTTTCTTTTCTCTGTGAGCAGTTTCCTTCTTCCACTGAGTTTCAGTGGATAGTAAACTGTAGCTGGATGGTAAACTATTGGAGAAGACATTACCAAATCAAATGCAATGAGCCTTTAAAGTGGCTTGGGAGTCCTAATTACTCTGACAATACTTCTTCTGGTATTAGGATAAGTAATAACAACAGATTGGAAATACTTTGAGCAGAGCAAGGAAAAATAACTGCTGCAAAGGAAACAGATAATGAATACTGCACTGAGAGAGGATGTTTCAGTTGCCTCTTCTTGTGAAAAAAATTTGTTATGATTTCTCCTTACCCAAACAGGCTGATTCAAATAAGAGTTTGCATTGGTTGACAACAGTCAGTATTTATGTCTCCAGCCTCCTTTACTGATGCCCCAGAGTAAAGATAATTTAACTCTTACTAATAGCTACAAGGAAGTCCCACAAAATCATTGCAAGTCATTACCAAATCAGGCTTTTGCCAGCCTTCCAGAAACCTCCATGAAACCCATTCTGACTACTGGCATAGCTGCATGATACTGGAAAAGCATTAGAATATTTAATTCTTTTTTTAATCCTTGCAAGCACCTCCTCAGTGGAATTTCTGGGATCCTCTTACAAATTTTGTCATTCCCACTTTGAATGCAAACTGTTCACTAGATAGTTTCCAAAATACACAAAAAGATTGTCCCTATTTGAAGAGCTTCCAACTGAAAGACAGATCATCCAATACATTTCAGAGGAAGCAACACTGGACAGTTTATACACAGTTTGAGCTTAATGAAATCCAAGATGAAATAAGAGTCAAATTAATTCCTTATCATTAGGAAGTCCATCACTACCATTGTATCTATGTTGCTAACTTTGGAGCTTTGTTCTTTTTATATCACGTATTTTGGCTTTAACGAGCCAATATTGCAGATGTCCTTTGTGCAACATGACCCAGTCTCAAACTCTTGCATTGCCTTTGGCAATCAACAGTGAAATAAATATACACATATGACTCAGTATTGTAACTGTGACTAGTATGCTAACCTCACTCATTCTTTCTGTCTATCGCAGTTATTTCTGGGGCACCACACTATCTGAATGCTAAAAATTGTCCTTGACAGGAGCTGAACCCACACATGCTCAGTTTATGAAGAAGCAGTGTAATTTCTGGCACTAGAATGCCAGTTCGTTAGGGAAGAATAAATCTCTCTAAATAAAATAATTGACCAGTATGGTAGCCCCAGACTTGAAGTGGCTTAAACCAAAACTTGTTTGTAGTCTTCAAATCCTGGTAGTTGATCCAAGATTTTCATTTTCCTCCCACCCCCACAACTCATTTTTCCATTTTAGGATCAGGGAGGGGACCTAAAATACCATCAAAGACATATTTCTGGTAGGTCTGCAACCAAGAAATACAGAAAATCTGAGGAGTAGTAGGCTGCAACCCATATCCTCTAAATTTTATATAACACTCCATGCAGTTGGGTACATCTCTGGACATTTTTAGATGCCCACATTAGCATTTCTTAGCAAATTTAAATTTGGGAATAGGCTTGGAATTCTGTCTTGTTTTATCTTTGAGAATAGCAAACACAGGAAAAGAAATCATACACTATGCTTAGCAATAATAATAATAGGTACTTTATAGAGAGTATTTCCCTAAGTTCAGATATGTTTATATTTTGATGAAAACATGAACAGAAAATGGGCAGAGTCTCGTGCTCTTATAATTTTAGTATGCTCTGACAACAGTTATGTGGATGTCATTACAGAGAAAATTCCTTGGCTTCACAGACCTTGTCTTGCCTCCAAAAATGGCACTTTTTTAATTATTGCAAGGTTAACGTATTAAAGATTGTATGTGTTACAGCACTGCTGGAGAAGGGACACTTGCAGCAGGGGAGCTTAACACAGCACTCCCTGTTATACAGTGGGAATGACACATGCCTTGTGAATTTTCATGATGGGTTCTATGTTTAATTATTCTGTAGAAAAGACACACCTTTTCCAGTTAATGCATAAGTAAGTGCTCTCCTAATTTGCACATCTAGCAGTCGTTAAGGAGGAAATTTAGTGCAAGTAAATTGGCATTTTATATATCCAATGTGGTAATTAATGTCACAGCTATGTATGCAGAGTGATTATTTTAAAAGTAAAAGCATGTGTTCTAAGTCATATTGAAAGAAAGCTAATCATTCTGTTTACAACTTAAAACCACTGAGCAGCCTTAAATACCTGGCTGGCTGCAAGTATGGGCTCTTTCCCTTCACAACAGAGAGAGATGGAGTCCTTAAAATTTTAACTGAGAACTGGAGCCTTTTTCAGGACATACATGCTAGGTGTCTAAAATGATTGCTTTGAAACCTCCCCAGATTTTAACCTGTGTTGCATGCTTCTCTTGTTAGTTTGTAATTCCTCTCATAATGTCCAGCAGGTGTTGTCACAATGAAATGGCAGCGACAAAGTGACTTAAGAAACCATTGCTATTGTGTTCTGATAACATTTGTGAGGGCGAGCAGGGAAAATTTTAGGTAAAAATGCATAGAGCCATAACCTATGGAAAGAAAATCCAATTTTTGATGCCAGGGCTAATAAACAGGCAGATGTGAATACAAGAGGGGAAAAAAGGGGCTTTTCTGTATACATCACAATATATTGCCTGATAATGATCGGACTTGGAAAGAAATTGGTTTTGCTGGGTAATCAGGAGTGCGATCTTTACATGAAATCCACACAGTATTGTACTCCTATTGCACTGATACAGGACCTATGTATTAATTCATGCCTACACAGTGAACTAGGCTGAAAACACACCTTCAGGAAAAGCTACCTGTCTATCCCTAGCCTAAGTTCATCAGGTTACAGATTGTCCTTTCCTAAGTTTGTCCTAAGAGCAAGTCCCAGGGAACCTGACAGGGTTACCTATGCTGGTGCTAGTGGACTTTTCTCTATGTCCCAGAAAGAGAATTAGGACAGAATTTACCTCCTTTTCCACCTTCATTATTTCTTTAACCCTCATAAGCTACCTTCTTTTCCCCACCCCCCCAATTATAGACAATAAACCCCTAAAATTTAACAAAATATTTTACAATTCTGTTGAAAAAGTTCTTAGAGAAAAAGTAACCAAAACAAAAAACCAGATTGCCATTCAAAAGTGAATGTGGTAATGCCTTAGGCAGTGCCCTATAGCCAGGGGCCAAGTTTTGTGGCAGGACCCACCCTAGAGGAAGTGCTGCCAGCTGGAAGAAGAGAGGAATCTGAAAGGGATAACAGAAAATATTCATGGCACTAATTTTAAATGTCACTCATACTGACATTCAAATACATCAAACATGCTTGCTTTCATAAAGGACTGATCATTTAATATCTTATCAGGGCAACAGAATAAACACTTTTCACCATTCTATCAAGTAACACACAGAACACAAGAATGGAATGAATATCCCTTGTGTTTACAGAACAGTATAAAATATTATGCTAAATTTTGTGTTGCTGCAATTAGTAATGGAAAATATATAGATCTGAGAAATACTTCACAATTCTCATACCTGCCCACACAAGGAGCACTACTGGGTAAAGTTCAGGAGTGTGGATGTTACAGGAAGACTGGTTCAGCCACATTAGTCAGGGCTATCCCTCCCATATTTTTAGGCAAAACTACTGATCAGATTCAGTTGCTCTTGCAAATATTACATTTCTAAAGAGGTTGCATAGACAGTGAAATGAAAATCAACATGAAACAATTACAGTATTAAAAAACCTCCATTATTCACAGGTCCCATTCTCTTAACCATGGTAATAAGGTGAAATAATGAGTAGCAAAGTAGCCAATATTTTTTTCAGCAGGGAAGCAATTGCTCCATGTGGATCTGAGTGCCTTTCAGCACTTCTACTCCATATATTACAATATCTTTTTATAATCTGTGCAGCTTCCTCTCTTCTTCAGACATGGAGACTACATGATAGGTAAAATCACTGCTGATGGAACATTGTCAGCTATTATTCATAAACAGAAATTTGCCCATACTTGCATGCTTACTACAGGAATGTGAAAAGGAAAGTGTTTTGGCTTTTTCTTTCTAAAATTATATTTTCAATTAGCCTAAATTCAGTATAAATGTGGCAGATATTTTAATTATAGACAATCTTGAATTTGAAACAGCATGAAGTAAGGAGTCAAGGAAAGATATAGAAAGGTGAGATAGAGAAATGTAGAAAAAAAAAAGAAGATAACTTTATGCAAATATTAATAAGAGGGGAAAAAAGAGATCAAACAAAATTACTAAGCAACATGCTTCCAGATTTGCTTTATAAGCAACAAGTTTTTTTCAGAGGACCTGAAGTCTCCAGTCAGTATTCATTCCAGCTGACATTAGGCTGATCTACTTACAGTGAATGATGTAATAGATCAAAGGAAAAAATTAAAAACAACCCTCAAGAAAGCCAAACCAGATCAACCTCCCACTGCCCAAAGAAGAGTTCTGGCAATGGCAAGTCTCTTGCACAAGACTGGCAAAAACAGGTGAAGCCAAACAGTCTTACTGCAAGAACACATCAGAGTCAGGACTTAAAAATACTGCTGCAGCTTGCAGCCCATAACGTAGATGCAAGAAGCTGCCATAGCCTGGGGAAAAAGTTGAGCACTGAATTGTATCACCTGCCTGACTGGCAATCATCTCCAACAGACAGAGTAGCTTACAACAGAGCATACTGGTTTTATATCTTGCTCAGCAGCCTCCTGGACTGAAAGAGGGAATCAGTTCTCACTTGCTTATTGGAAAGGAGGAACCCCCTAGAGAATTCTGCTGCAGCACCTTAGCAATAGGCAGACCTTAATTTGTTCAGTGTTTAAATCAGAAGACATACAGTGAACATTGTTCTTTTATGGTGAAATAAGAAGACTAATTTTCCAGTTCAAACAGAAAGTTCTAAAACAATAGTAAGAAGCATACAAGAAAGTCATACAAGAAAGAACTTCTGACATTATCAGACATTCCCCAATGCAGTTCTCCAGACCTCCCAATGCCACCAGCTGGATGTGGCAGCCCAGCATTCCTGGGCAGCAGCCTCTGTAATGGTTGCAGTAGAAAACAGAAATCATTAGGTAGGGTAGAAAAATGAAAAATGTTGTTTCTCAGGCATGGAAAAGGAAGCAATATGCATGTTTTTACAAAAGAAACACTCTTTTTTCCTGAAAGCATCATAAAACCCCTTAGAGTTAGCTGTACATCTGATGCTAACACATCAGTTAGAAGACTGGCTGGATTTCCTATAAATTATAAACTGAAAAGGACTGGCAAAAAGGAAAAAGGTGGTTTCCTGAGCCACATCTTTTGTGATGTAACCACATCAACAGTGAGCTCTAACAGAGAGAGAACCTGACCAGCAACCACAGCAGATCCAAGAGTCAGCCCAGCCCTGCCAGCCTCAGGAAGGTGGAGAGAGCAGCAGCTGGCAGGGGATTTGGTGGAGGATGGGGAGCAGCAGCCACTGGCTTTCAGGTTGCTGCTCTGTGGCAGGCTTCATGGGGAACAGCAAGCAAATGAGTGAACGTGAAGATGAGCTGACTGGGAGCTAGCTCTTTAGGATGGTTAGAATAGCATAGCCTAGTTATTAATAAATGAAAATTTGTGTGGTGGAATGGAAAGAAAAATAACCTAAAGTAAGAAATGTCAGATTCCTTGGTCTTCACTGAAGCAGCACTAGAGGATTTGTCTGTGCTAAGATGCAAGCCAGTCCTTCAAGGAGCTTTGTGTGTGGCATTCCCCGCGTGCTGACTCTCTGAGGTGGCTTTTCTGCCAATGGCAGTGACACAGAGCTGCTTGCAAATGCACGCTTTACAACAAGCAGCACGAACCCAATCGCTCCTAAGTGATTACCATTCCATTAGCAAACAGCAATATCTACAAGTCTCACACAATCTAAAGACAAATCAATTCTAAGTATATTAGTACTTTTAACACTTCCAAATTCTAAGTTAAATGCTTTACAAATTACATAATCCTCATTTAATTACTTTAATAAATCTTGCTTACAGATGACTGTGAAAATAAGTGAAAACTAATTCACTTTGTCTGTTCTGTCTGCAGTACTGACAAAAATATGGTCTAAAAGGTGGAGAAAAAAGCTTTAATTTAATATAATCACAATATGCTATTTATTTATGCTATTTCCCCTCTATTACAACTGGATATTTTAAAGGAACAGACTCCTTATATGTGAAAGGACTTTTGTTTCATTTATTACAGAAAACAAATGTTGACTACTAACTTCAGAGATTTCTATTTTAAACACTGTTATCCATCTTACAGTATCAATGTCCAAGATTTTACTGCACAAGTTCATCTGTTATAATAATTTGTTAATGGTTAGTGATCAAAACACAAAAGGATTTGGTCCAGTTTGATTAGAAACTATTGGCAGCCCCTGGGGCCATACAAACCAATTAAACATTTTGATCTTGCCTCTCTGGCACAATCTTATCAGAAAGGCAAGGATGCCACTGAGGTGTAGAAGAAAAACAGGACATGATCATGAGTTGTTAATGACACTCAGAAAGCATCAAGTTACCTGCTTCACCATTTTTATATTGTCCATGTTATTAATTGTCAGCATCCTACTAAGAAAATGAGTTATTCCTACACTTTCAGTAAATAACCGTGCAAGATAGGAGGCTTCCTCATGGTCTTTTAAACTGATTCTGAATGTCTGGGTAAGACTTGTTTGACTATCACAGAATTGTCAAGGTTGGAAGGGGCCTCAAGGATCATCTAGTTCCAACCCCCCTGCCATGGGTAGGGACACTTCGCCCTAGATCAGGTGCATATACAGACTACATGTGCATTCATAAAATGTGAGGATTGAACCAAGAAAACCCAAATTCCATTAGCACTCTTTTCAGCTTCCTTTCTGGTGTATAAATTGACAATTTATCTAGGAGCCCAAAGGATAGACAAAGCCCCCCAAACTGGCAGAATATAAGCTTCTCCAGCCAAAATTAACCACTGCTATCTCTCCAGTAAATACCAGTATAAATCTCACAGTGTGTGAGGCATGCCTAAGGATGGGAAACTTGGTCATCTGTCTAGACTGACATTCATCAAGAAAATACCTTCCAAATCTTTCTTTCTCTCTTTCAGAAGGCATAATTTCCGGTGCCATATCTTTCAGAAAGGAAGATCTCCACTGTAATAGCCTTTGTAATTTTACAGTCATGTAAACATTCTCACAGTACATAGATTCAGAAGACTGAATCTTTCCGTTATTGTCTTATGATTTAAGCTATTCAATTATTTCAAGTATTGATTTACAATTTCTTACTGACCTAGTTCCACCTGAAGCAGATCTGTTGCCAGCACTGCCTTTATCAGAAGTGCTCCTTTTGAGGGCTTAATAAGACTACTTATGAATACAGTTGGTTTCTTCAATGCATTTGGAGATTATTTCATCATACAGAAGATTTTTTCATTTTACAAATGAAAACAGTATCTGATTAATAGCTGACATATCATTATTTGTACTAGACAACTGCATACACACAATATATATTTCCTAATCACTGCACGCTACTATTAACACCACATTGCATGTGCAATATTACAACTCAAAAGCATTTTAAGCAGTCTAATTTTCTTCAGGCTTGGCACAGCTCTTTTCTTCTGATTCCTGAAATCTGAACCCTGATCTAAGGAAGTGAATGCTGTGGACATTTCCATTGTTCAGCAGTGAGGAACTGGATTTGCATTCAAATGAATAGGGGGGAAAAAAAGGAAAGAGCAATGGTCTATAATTAAGACAGTGCATACAGAGATTCATTGTAAAAACTCTAAAAGCTGCTGATATTTTAAAGGAATACATAGGAAAAGAGAGTTCAAGCATGCTGGAGCCTTTCCAGTTGAGCTTTTGGCAGGATACTTAGTTTAAGTGACCCAGTTGGAACCATTGTACCTAACCAGGCTAACTGGTGTAGATGAGGCTAAGAGCAGGATTTAGTTAGCATGATACTAAAAATACTGTACAATGATAGATACTGGCAATGATAGATACCTGTAGAGGAAGGGAAGCTGGAGCTTTCAGAAATAAAACAGTTCTGAAACTTGATGTGAAAGTTTCTCTTTAAAAAACCCAGAACTCTAGAGGTGGGAAGAAGCATTATCACAAGCCTGAGTGATCGAAGTTGTCCAGAAAACTATGGGACCAAACAGTTTATTCCACTAGAACTCACACAGGGTAAGGAGAAGAGACCATTATTTTGAAAATGAAACTGCTTCTGAGAAACTGTAAGTTTGTTTTGCATCTGGGAGGAGGAATCTCCACTCCCATATACCCTGATACCCCAACATACTACTGGGTGCTATGAAGAACGCTGCTCCAAGCATAGACTGTGACATTCAAGGAACTAGTAAGAATTTAAAACAGTAGCAAGAGTGCTCATACTTAAGTGTTCCTATTTTATATTTTTTTTTCCTTTTTTTTTTTTCCCTTTTTTTTTTTCCTAGGAAGACACTGATTTCTTCAGCAGGCAGTATGGTGTCTGTGTGGTATTGGAGTAAGTCTGTGTGAGTGCTTTCTATCACGTCAGTCAGAGGCCATTAAGCTGTCACAGTATAAAATCAGAAAATTATCTTTTAAAGGAGCATTTTTTAACCATTATTTGGGTATTTTCCTTCTTGTCATCACCAGAAACACAAGATTCTGACATTTAATCACTGATTTCTTGTCAAATGGACATGAGTAAAAAAAGGTCCTCATTAATGTTAATGATAGGCTGCAAGATTTTTGCAGTAATATTTTTCTTCTATTCATGGATTATATTGGTTTGTTTGACCTTCTTATGGAGACAGAGTTGAAAAGCTTTAGATGTTATTAATAGCCATTCTAATTAATTAATTGCCACTCTAACTTCAGAATATGCAATACATGTATGTTCGTTGGAACATAAGCCCTACGAGGAGAGGCTGAGGGAGCTGGGGTTGCTTAGCCTGGAGAAGAGGAGACTCAGGGGTGACCTTATTACTCTCTACAACTACCTGAAGGGAGGTTGTAGACAGACGGATGTTGGTCTCTTCTCCCAGGCAAGCAGTACCAGAACAAGAGGACACAGTCTCAGGCTGCGCCAGGGGAGGTTCAGGCTGGATGTTAGAAAAAAGTTCTATACAGAAAGAGTGATTGCACATTGGAATGGGCTGCCTGGGGAGGTGGTGGAGTCGCCATCACTGGAGGTTTTTAGGAGAAGACTTGACGGGGTACTTGGTGCTGTGGGTTAGTTGCTTGGGCAGTGTTGGATTGGTTGATGGGTTGGACGCGATGATCTTGAAGGTCTCTTCCAACCTGGTTTATTCTATGTATTCTATGTATTCTATGTAATACTGACTGAAACTTCCTAGTGACTGCTTAGTCTGTCCACACATAGTGGATGAGAATTTGGTATTCTTTCCTTCAAATAAAATCCTTTGGACCTGCCTGATACATTGTTATTTGGAAGCCCACTAAGTAGAACCCAGTTTCCATAAGGCTTTGAAAATCCTAAAAAAATTTATAATAAATTAAATAATTGTGGTAGGTTGAGAGAGGGCTTAGCTCTCCCTCCTCCACAGAGTAAGAAACCACAACTAGCCCAGTCGAAAGAGCAAGCTATATATTTGCAAGCATATATGGAAAGCAGGTTATATATAACACAATATATACAGGTATTTACAATATATACACAGAAATACACAGCAAAGAGAAATAACACAACAAAAATCCCTCCCTCGGGGAGGGATCCCCTCCTTGGAACCCCCTCTCTCCCCCCCTACCTCCCTTTTTCCCCAAAAAGGGGTTAGAGAGAGAGAAAGGCAAGTTACTAAGGAAAAGAGTTGTTAGTAAGCTTCAAAAGCCCATGCAGGATTAGTGTTTGGTTATCTGAAGGCCAACTCCAGCAGTTTGCAGAAGAAGCAGGCAGGGAGAACAGGCTGAAACCTCCAACTCCCCCAACTCCCAAACTGAACTGAACTGAGGAAAAAAAAAATTCCAACTGCTCTACAATCTAAAGCTGAATTTTTGTTTATCAACCAATGAAATTCGTTTAGAATATCAGAATGTTTTGGTTCTAGTACCGAAAACATTAGCCAGTGTGTTCCAGCAGTGTTTGTTCTTAAAGGCACAGCCTCAAACGACCACAATAATATAAAATAAAATAAAGCAGAAGAATTTGTCAGCACAAATGGAATGTAGGGATAATGGCAATTAGCATTTGCACATCTAAATTATTACGTGTGGGCAAGTCTGTGCCTCACCGAATGCAGCAAGTTAATAGGACAGTCCACAATCCCACAGTCCACAATCTTGACTTTATCTTACTATGCCTAGTAAATAAGTGCAGATATAACTAATAAGTAAACCCCACTACTTTTAAGAAAAATTGTCTCCAGAAACCTATTAAACACGTTCTTTGATAACGATGAAACTTCTCAGTCCTTGAGAACTCTCATTTGGAATAACTCTTACAGAAACTCTTCTGTGTTCCACTTAGAGCAGTTTATCCTGTTCCCAGTCTGTAACTTCTCAAAACAATACTGCACATTTGTGCTTTTTTTACACTTGATACTCTGCATGAGAACATTGCCATTTTAATAAGTTACATGTTTACAGCTGGAGAAAAGAAAAGCATCATTTGCACTATCAAAATTAATATCAATTATCACTGTTTCCTGAAAAAGCAGTATTGTGGAGCTCTGTATGATTTGTCTTGATGGTTCTTCTATCCATTGCAAATACAAGCTAGTTCTCTATTTTTCTGTGCACTGAGACTATGATATGGCTGTTAGATTTTTTCCCTGGATCCAAACTTTAAAAGCGAGACAATGCTTCAAATGTAACATAATGTTTCTACTGAAAATGCATCAGCCAAAATAGCATTCATTTTTTTCTTCTGTAGACATGTTATTCTGCTAGCACTAAAATGAATGAAATGTGGAAACAAATCTGTTTTAAAAGTTTCCAGCTTTGCTTGGTTATTCAGTTCTCCTTGGCTGCACTCTAAATTTCCATCATTTTATTTTATATACAAACTGATCTGCAGAAAAATTAGATTCAGGTAAACTTGGGAAAGTCAAGATATCAGAGTTCATGCTTTCTCCAGAGTACACTAGGTCTTGGACCTGTCCTGGTCAGCACTCACCAGGGAAAACAATTGCCATGACAATGCTTTTCTTGGAGTGATGTGTTCGCAGTGTGCAGGATAGACGCAATACTCCTCCTGCTGAGGGCTACTACCCCCTTGTCAGAATGGAAGCAGCAGTTACAGTTGCTCTGTATTGCATTTTAAATGGCTTAGGACTTTCTCTAACAGGGACACCAGCTAAGCACCCAGACAAGCAGACTGACATTTGTCATGCTCATCTAGAGAAGATACTTCTGTCATGTTTGAGTATGTTGACTGTATCAAACAAGCCTGCAATTGTTTCCACTTTCAAAAGAAACACGTGTTTTCAAGCCAATGTTATTTGCAAACTACTGTCAGGAAATTTTGCTATAGGAAAGTTAAGTGTATGGTGTGCTCACATTTATTGAGTGTACAGCAAAGACTGCAGAGAAAATTGTCTGCTGTTTTGTTCACGAGCCCATTCATCTGTTCTCATAGAAAATCATTGTTTATTTGTTTAGATTTGGCTGTCACGGTTAAGAATGAGTAACTCATTCCTGAGCTGCGAATGCTTCTTACTGAACTGGAGCCTAACCCCCTATTGAAGAGTAGGAAAAAACACAGAGTTTGTTCCTTTAAATCCTTCCCTAATGTATGCTTGTATCTAAATTATCCTACTTTTCATTTTATTCAGCAGCTTTCACAGCTACTACCTGTTGGTGGATTTATGGTAATCCCATGCATTATTAACAACTCAAGTACTTCTCATCAAACAAGATGTTAAGTATCATGGTCTTTGGAATAACATAGTGCAGCGTGCCTAAACATCCATGTTTTAGGAGCTGGTGATCTTTCCATGAGGCACTGTTTCTTCCATTGATATTGGAGAAATTTTACACAAACATTGTCTGCATCTAGTTCCTGTGAACACTGTATATTACAATGGCACAACGACAATCAGTCTCCTCACATAAGGTACATATCTGGGATTTGCAGCAGTCCTGTATACTTTGCACAGTGTTAGTAATCATGAGTGTACAACAAGTGTACCCTATGGATTTCCTAAAATTTTACCTTCATCCATACCATCACTTCCCTCTTGCTTGGTACCCTATAGGTGATCTGTATCAGTAAGTTTCTTGTGCATTCATTCCCTCATTGTGGAATATTTCCTAAATGGATATGAGGTAGCTCTTAGCAAATAACCATATTTCTACTTTCAAAGAAGGGAATTACTTTACTCACTAAAAACATGGAGCTGAAGATAAGTTATCAGCTCATGTAAATCAGTCAAGCTCCATTAACCTCAGAGGAACTGCATCAAATCAGCCAAGCTGATGACCAGACCCTTAATTATTCTCTCAGTAATAGATTTCTTTGACCTTCTGCCTTAAGACTCTGGCCACTAGATAGTTTTTAAACCTGAGCTTTTCATAAGCAACTGGGATTTCACTTGAAGGAGCTCAGATATTAAATGTGTACTGGGGATTCTTACTGTACATTTTAAACATCTCATGCAACATTTAGAATTTTCATTCTTGCTTAGCTGAAAATAATGTCTTTCCTTAACTGTGTAGTTTAATTGAGGTTGCTTCTTTAACCTTATTACTTCTAATTGAAGACAACAATAACAGAATTTTGGTGTGCATAGAAAGAAAAAAATGCTTCTGTCTAAAATTTAAAATAAATTACCATGGCCCTGTTGGCTTTTCAGAAGTAAATGTCTCCTTTTACTCCTTGGAGGATATAGTCAGTGCAAAAAACTTAGCTAGCAATGGGCTAAAGAATAACTAGTTCCCAAAGGATTGTATTTCAGAGACTTTGCTCAAGATCTAAAAGCTGCAATGGCATCAGATAAACTTTCAAATGATCAAGCTGGTCAGGTTTCATTGACTCATGGATTATAGTGTTCAAGTGTCCCAGAACTCCTGCAATTTAGGACTACACATGCCAGGGAAATGGTATTAGCACAGTCACTTTTGCATTGCCTATTTTCCTTGCTCCCTGTGAGCCAGTACCCAGATACCCTGACTACCTGCACCACAGTCAAGCTAATTCACTTCCAGGTTTCTTTCTGAAGTGAACAACTGTTTTCCTCTGAGAAGACACCCTGCCACAGCTGCTATGCTATTTTCCTCTAAATTCACAGTATCACAGTACATTAGAAGTTGGAAAGGACCTCCAGAGATCATTGGGTCCAACCCCCCTGCCAAAGCAGGATCACCTAGAGTAGTCTGCACAGGAATGCATCCAGATGGGTTTTGAACGTGTCTAGAGAAGGAGACTCCACAACCTCTCTGGGCAGCCTGTTCCAGTGCTCCGTCACGCTCACTGTAAAGAAGTTTCCCCTCATGTTGAGGTGAAATCTTCCATGTTCAAGCTTATACACCTGGTTTCTTGCCTTATTATTGTGCACCACTGAAAAAAGCTTCACGCCCTCCACTTGACACCCACCCCTCAGATATTTATACACATTGATGAGATCCCCTCTCAGTCTTCTCTTCTCAAAACTAAAGAGACACAGGTCTCTCAGACTCTCTTCATCGGGAAGGTGCTCAAGTTCCCTAATCATCCTCATGACTCTCCGCTGGATTCTCTCCAGCAGGTCCCTGTCTCTCTTGAACTGGGAAGCCTAAAACTGGACACAGCATTCCAGGTGTAGTATCACCAGGGCAGAGTAGAGGGGGAGAAGAACCTCCCTAGACCTGCTGGACACACTTCTTGATGCAGCCCAGGGTACCATTTGCTCTCTTAGCCACAAGGGCACATTGTTGTCCCATGGTGAACTTGCTGTCCACTTGGACTCCAAGGATTTTCTCTATTGAGCTGCTTTCCAGCAGGGCAGCCCCTAACCTGTACTGGTGCTGTTGTTATTCCTCCAAACAGGCAACATCGGTACTGATCCTATCCCTGTGGGTTCTGTTTGCTCCTCCAAGGTCAGCTTCTCAGTGGCCTTGTATGCCCTCACAGCATACTGAAGGACATGTAATCTACACCTGGCATCATACCGTAAAAGCACAATCTTAAGAGCATTTTGGTGATGAGAGAGACAGTTTTACAGAAATGTCATGGAGCATTTGTGACATACAGATGCCTAAGTTCATTCCCAAACTCTTGCTCATAGGAAAGGAAATGTGAAACATCTCCTTTTTAGTAGCTGAAACTCTCTTACATATAACGTGGATTGATACAAGGTTATTTCACTCCCAAACTAAACTGAATAGCAGCAACTTCTTGTCAGGATAAATTAAGTGGAGGCAAAGATCTACTGGTTTGGGCATCAGCTGTATGTGTGTTTCTAACTGATGCTACACGTACTAAAAGCTAAACCAGCACAATATAATAGTGAAGCTGTCAGGTGGTTTAAGACCAAGATTCAAATCAACCTTGAAGTTTGTACAGAATGTCCTCCACATTTAAACTATATGTTTTTTAAATTCATAGCCTTCTTGCTGAGAGAGAAAATCAGCTGGCAAAAAACCTGCTTGTGATTTTTTATTCTGCTCCTGCAGTAACTGCAGAAGGTATCTCGATGAACTAAAAAAACTACCCTGACATCATCAGTGTCAATGGAAAAGTAAAGAGAAATTACATGCATATCTAAACAGCATCTGACACCGAGAATTCTCTGTACAGGGAGAAAACCTCTAGGGATGTCTGTGACACAGAGCAAAGATCCTAAATCGGTACTGATGACACAAACCCTGGGACTAGAAGGAGTTGTAGCAGACTGGCACTGTGAACCAATTAGCCACAATGTGAAACAGAAACGATACATCTTTTTGCAGCGCCACACTAACATATCGTCAGCCGCGCTGCCTTTGGAGTGCCAGCTAATTCTCAGAGGAACCTCTGAAGATGCCGCGATTTTGAAACTGAGCTCCACTCGCTGAGTGAAACATGCTCAGTATGTTCAAAGTAAAATCTGCACTTGGACTCACCTTCAGTTCTTCATTTCAGATGTGTAGCTCAGGTTATTATGCACTGGTTTTCATACACAGGATCGACTTGTCAGATTAGGAAAAATGCTTTCTTGAAAAACTGTTAGATCCCTCTCCTCAGGAGTGGAAGTGGAGCCACCAGTCAGAGTACCCAGGCAAACCAGTCCCTTTATACCACAAAGATTTCTCAGGACAGTTGTTATTGTCAGACATCCATTTTGCTTACCTCCTTCATGCTGAAAAAGCAGTTTTCTTTTCCTCTTTCAGAAGCTTTGGGATAATGAAGATTTAGGAAGGCATGGCTTCAGCTAAGCTCTCTTAGTCCCTACAGCAAGGAGTCCTAGGTCAGAGCAGAGGCAGATTGCAAAGGAATTTTCTAGCATAGTATTTCTTATTTGTTGTGTATAAAAAAGCAATATAATCTTCTGTCTTGCTCCAAACTTGCTGAGGAAAAAGGAAAAAAGAGAGAGTGAGAAAATAGTTTTAAAAAGTTTTACCACAGGAAATCCCTAATAAACAGCTGAATTAAGGGACAAACTAAGCTAACCAAAGAACCACGTTACCTAGAGGGAAACTTGGGCACAATTTCAGCAATTAAAACTAAAGGTAAGAGCAGAAAATAAAAGCAGAAAAAATGAACATTCTTCAAGTGGGAATTACCACCCACATTCAGAGACAACAGACACTTCATTTCCACCTCACTGCAATGCAAAGTTAATCAGTTGTACCTAAGCCACCGTCAGCAGCTCTGACCACACACAGAGCAGTATGGGGACACTTTCCCTGTCTCTTCTGGAAACTGCACTGCAAATAGGAAACAGAAATTCATAGAGAAATCCTGTCAGTGATTAAATGTGGAGTTTATAAATTTCTAGCAGCAAACTGTTGTTGTAAATGGCGCTGGGATCTTCGCAGATGTCCACGTGTGAAGTTAAACCAGAACAGGTTCTGAACTGCCAGATGACAGTGTAAGATCAGGTACATGAACTGGCCTGTGAACAAGCTAGCTCTTTACATTGTTCTGAGGGATAAAGAAGCACTAACATTCCTAAGAATCTAATTTACAACATTTTAACAACATTTTATGCTAATAGAGACATCCAAGGGGCCTTTAATGTAAACAAGGCCCTGTATCTCAGACACTATTCCAGTTCATGCATCTGTTCAATAATAAATACTTAATTACCTCCAGGGTTTCTGGGGGCCTAATTAATAATGTGTGTAAAGTGCTCTGAGATCCCTTACATGAAAGACAGCAAAGAAGAACAAAGTACAAGATGTATTTTGTGAAACATAATGTTTTATAAACCAAAATAAAGCAAAGAACAAGGATACCAAACTGACAGGCACAACTTACTAGTTTTCATATCCCCTTTCCTTCTCCACTGTGTGCTCCCTTTACTTAAATCAGGCTTGTGATTTAAGATGGATGAGCAGTTATTCCTATTACAGTTGGATATTATCATCTTACAGGATAGCATAGCACAGGTGCATTCAAGCCCACAAGTGGTGCACATAGAAGTATTGGAAAGCCATGTAACAGCATTGTAGGATGTGAAGGTTTTTTGTTTGCCCTGCATACTCTCTGCAGCCTTGTGCATACAGTCTGCAAGAGGAACAGTCCTGTTCTCTGGGCTGACACCTGTCTTGACACTCCTACTGTACCTAGAGGATGAGCTATGTGTCCATTCACCACTGGAATTCTGCTGGACGGGAAGTGCATTTCCTAACCTCTAGTGAGGTCAGCAAAATGTTCACTTTCATATCTAAGCACAGTTTGTTTCTCCCCTCCCCTCCCCCCCCCCATTTTCCTTGGTGCTGTTATCACACTTTCAATTTGTAACTATTTTTATGATCTCTTATTTCATACATGTAGAAACCTTAAGACATTTGTCAACCATTCTTAGAACCTAAAGATGATTTAATTTTCAGAAACAAACTACATCACAGAAACACAGGAAGACAGATGGGTCATTATGGCCAGGATGTCTATCTGTCTAGCCATCCATCTAGAAATGCAGCTCCATAAAAGCCTGCATAATAAATAAATAAATAGAAACAACAACAAAGAAACCCCAACCAAACCAGAAAAAAACACCCAGACCTATTTGAGTTTTAATACTTGTACCCATCTTATGGTCTTATGTGTACAAAACCAGTTCCAGATATAAATGATCCATATCAGCTGCTGTTACAAAGGACATCATTGTGATTCAGTGGAGGTGAAAGGAACAGGGAGTACCAGGTGACAGACTACACAGCAAGGCTTTACATCACACTGTCAAGGTCAGCCCCTTTGGGTTCTGTTCCATCAGCTGTAATGCCGTATCTGCTTGGGGAAAGATAATCAGGACAAAGCAGAATTTATCTAAACAGAGATGCAAATTTAAAGTGTCTTCAAATAGAGCCTTGAGTTCATGTGGATACTGTCATTCTGAAATAAAGCTTTAGGTGACCAAAGTAAAATTAATTTACTTAAAGAGAATTTGTTTCTGATGAGAGGCATGAATATTGTAGTAAACTAATTTAGTCCCTGTCTAGACATGTTTTTAACTTACACTCTTGTAGTAGACTTGTAGAACAAAAGATCTTATAAAATCTTTCTATGCATTTCTTATCCTTTGAATACCAGCAGGAAAAGATGGAAGTACAGTCATATTCAGTGACTACTGATATGAATTGTGGTTGAGGGAGGACTGATTTTAACAGAGGCTTATAATTTTGTAGGTGAAACTCTGTGTTGCCAATTGTATTGAACTAAATAAACATTTTACCACTGCAATTAAATGTGGATTTAACTAGCAAGACAAAACTACAACCCTCAGACAGTAAAAAACTGAGTCACTGACAAACGCAGCTTGTGACTCTTCTGTATATCAGAATGACTGCAGCACTCCTGCTAAACAACATGCTCTGTGTGAGAATGGACAGAAATCACCAGCCATCAACACAGCTTCACAAGACAGGGCTGTCTTCAGGATTTCACTGTACTGTGGGCTACTGCTTAAATTATGTGGGTATGGTTGCTTAATGGATTTCTGATCCTTTCTTAAGGCAAACATTTTCTGCTTTCTTGCCAATAAGTATTTGTCTTGGTATAAAGTCAGGCAGTAACACAGAAAGCCAAAACAGTGAGAAGACAGAATGCAGAAGCAGGAACTTGCAGGTGGCAGAAAGGACACACACACCCAGTGCTCCCCAGTGACTCCCCCAGGAGGCAATGACTGCTGCCATACTAATGGAGCATTTCACACCAATCTTACCCAGACACACTTTTGTGAAGCTGGCACAATACAGAGAAACTCTCTGGAGCTATTCCATGTTTTTCAAGAAACTGCTTCACAATGCAGAGTAAGTGCAAGATACTTTGAGAGGCACTGATGAAGTCTCAAGTTTTGCTAAACCTCAAAACATATGCATCTTGTAAGTTTTGCTTATGGGCTGACTAGGAAATCTTTTCTCTTTCCAGAGGTACTCTCCTGTGTTTGGTGAGTTTCACTGGGCAGTGTATATGTACATAATACAAGATCTGTATGAAGAAAAACTATGTTTTCTTTTATGTTGAGTTGAATGAGAAATAATTCCATAATGAGGTTAATGCAGTACTCAGGACAAGTGTGTGAAATACCATTTTCTTTGATTGTGACAAAAATGTTTAAGACACACCTGGTGGTAGGGGACTGAATCTTAATGTAACATACTGCATGTTGGCTAGACAAACCAAAGGAAAAATAGAAGGAAAGGAATTAAGAGAATGATCCTTGTGGAAGCAAGGTCATTAAGTATGATCAATGCCCATTTGGACAACTCACAAATGCTCCGATGCTCATATGCAATTCATTTGAGTGGTTTAAAAGACACTTGAAAATCAATACATGAACATTCTGTTAAGTGCTTAAGTGGATATAAAGAGTATGCATGCTGTTCTCTAGCATTTGACATGGTAAACAGGCAAAACCTTGCTTCACTAATGTCACCAGGTAGTGCTGGACATTATTTATATATCTGGTCTCTTTTGACTGTTGAGTGACAATGATTAAACTTGTAAAATCTGAGATCAAAAGGCACAGGACTACATCACCTGCTACAGAAGGTATTAATTGGTCCATGTATTTATTTACCTTGGGCTATTTCTGTCACTTACCACAACTGCAGTGACATGAACTTTCTTTTCATCATCAGAAGAAAGAAAATTCACAACATGGCAATTCTTGGCAAGCTTAAGCAAGTACAAGCTTTTCTTGTCACATTTCCAGGTCCTTCCATAGTGTTATCTGTATAGTAGATGATAACAGCATGTGCCATATACAGCTGCATCACACAAACAAAAATACATACAATAGCAATTGTATGCTGCAAATTTTCTGTGGAAAGCTTTTCCTATACAATTAGGCTGTGACAAAGAAGCTGCTTGCATTTTCAGCTTCACAGAAGTATAATGACAACATTTGTAGAGATCTGGAACTTCATTTATGGCGCAGATCACTACATGTAACGTACCTCTCAGGCACTGATTCTTGTTGCAAGAAGCCCTTTAGCTCTATTTGATACATTGTAAATGAAAAAAATAAGAGAGTAGAATTTTCAAAGGTTTGGCTGGGTGTTTTTGTGATTGAAAAATAAATATTTTTGCCAGTCAGTGCATAGACTCTGAGTTTAGCTTGGTTGTACTAATCCTTAAAGAATTACCAAGAATTTTCTCTTGAAGCTGCAACTCAGGCACACAACATATAATCCTTATAATTAAACTGGGAAAAGGCAAATAAAGAAACTCCAATTTGATTAAAATAAAGCCAGTTGTATTTTTTCTGTGATTAGTTCCATGTTTGATTACTTAACACATTAAAAGCTCATTACATGCTATGTTAGGATTGGATCAGGGAACTACACTCTTGTCTTGAGGTTTTCTAGTTCATTTGAGTTGAAATATTTTCTGCCATACCATAATATTTTATTTTTTTAATTTATGAAAAATTAATAATTTGAAGAAGCCATTAAAAATAATGGTTTTGATCTTAAAAACAGGCTCAGTAGGATTAATCCTTCAAATCAAGAGGGTTTTTTAAATTGCAAAGTAACATTAATTTCTGTTTTCAGTCTGATTGTCTGCTACACAGTGTTTCATGCTTCATAAGATGAAAATAAAGTGCTACAGATTGTGTGGTCTGGATACAAAATTTTACATAGAATCAGATATTCTTAAAAGTTAATCACAGAAATTTAATAAACCTTAAGGAAAATAATAGCAACAAACAAAAAAAGGTAAGAAACTAAAAATGGTACACCTTTTATCCCCAGAAAAACCCACAGCAGAAACATCATAAGCATTTTTAGAACAAGAACTTGACATCTTCTTAGGAACACCATTTCATTGCATATAGACAAGAACATGAACAAAGGTGAAAAAGTTGCCTCTGTTATAGAAACAAGACACCAAAAGGACCTGATCCCATCAGAGGATAACTGAGGAGGCTTATCAAGTTCATTGGCATTAAGCACATGAAAATTCAATTGTGTGTTTACAGTACAAAAATTAGTTGCCAAAGTCATGTAAATGATGAAACACTTCTGTTGCTAAAGATTCTCAAGGGCACAGAATGGCTGTCAGCACTGTGCTACAGATCATGAGCACGACCATATTTCAGAAGCGACCTTGATCGTATTTCTCTCTTACTTTTGTAGCCTATCGTCGATGTTCTCTGCAGGTGTCAAATACAGCTCTGCTCCACCGCCAACTTTCATGTATATAGCATGCCACTTCTGCCAGATGATTAATGTTCCAATTCTTAAAAGTAAACACATTTCTCTAGTTTGAATTCTACACCAGGAGATAATATTTTAAGAAATGGCAGTTCTAGTTATTTGCAGTTACTAAAAGCATTCATCTTTATTTTTAAGGATTGAAATTTAATAATGGTGCATGGGGGTTACTGAGAGATTTATTTACTATGTTAGGAATGATTTATGAAAGCCTTGTTATGGGAGAGGAAATTATTGCAACTGAAGGTGAATTATTGTGTACAGTTTAACCGCAGAACATCTTAAGTACCTGTAAAAGTATAATGACAGCTTTAAGGTTCTGATGGAATGAAACATAGTTCAGATTGCTTAGTCAGCTAGGAACACACCAGTGATGTCTCTCCTGAAGCTCAGACTAAAGCTAAACATTTCCTTAACTTCAAACTAATTTGGTGACTGTTCTTCCTTTTTCTTTCTCTGTTATAACAGGGAAAACCTCTCTTCCAAGTTTCTAACCAGGGCTTTAGAAAAGATAGTTTTTAGATAATATATTTCAAACGAATTCCAGATCCCTGGTCACTGGAGCACGCCATCATCTTGGGAGTGCTAAAATTCAGACCTGTGAAGTTTTTTCCTGGGGCTACCTACTAAGCATATTGAGGATTAAAGACAGTTCTGTTACCATTTCTTGTTAATGAAAGACTGAAAATAAGAGAAACTCATAAAACTGTAATGCAGCTGCAGAGCACTGTGTAAAAGGCAACATGTAGCAAAGAACTATCCCAAGCAGCAGCACTTCCCAAGAGTGGTAATCGTATCGCTAGGGGCAAGGAGCAGGGTTGTCAGTGAGGTGAAGTGACAAAGAGAAATCTCAAACAGCCGGAGGAGATCACAGCGGGATCCACGGTCATGGACTGTTATGCAACAGGAGGAGAGTGGTGCAATGCAGGCACTGCCTGAACAAGGAATTAATCTAGGAAGTTAAACAGTCAAAGGGATTTCACATGTTTCTTAGCATCTGCTGATAGAACTTTATGTTGCTTCCAGATTAAATATGGTTGTAAATAATTAATGAACTTCTCTTACAATTATTATTACCTTATCGCAGTATCTTATCTATGAGTGAGAACAGGTATGGTAGAAAGTCTAGGAATCTTCATTCTTCCCATTTGCGGCTTACCGCAGTAATGCCCATTCTCCTAATGAACACAAAGCAATCACAGATGTCAAGAACAGCTTGATGCAATATATTGGCACACTCCTAGGGAGTGATACCAAGTGTCTTATCATTCCTCCCAATGGGATTTTTATAACTTATTTATTTATTTATCTTATTGTAAGAGTAATTTCCTAGCAATGTGCCAGATAAAGAAAGATTCCACACAGCATGTAAGTCTTTGCTTCTACTCCTTTGTCTTAAAGAGGATGTTTTCACCTGCTGAAAGCCACCAGAAAGGCACAAAGATGAGCAGAATGTTTGTTGATGCCATTATTGTTCAATGACATGGAAAGGACAGCAGAGGGAGTTTTATCATCTTAAAGTTGAATACATGCTGTGCCTGTCCTTTTCCTGATGCATGCTTTTGGTAAGGGTGAAGAAATTCTAAAGAGAACGATTTTTTAAAAAGTAATATAAAGAAATGTAGATGCTGGAATATGGAAGGAGGAAAAGTAAAACAATGAACAGATGAGCCGCTGTAATGTATGTGAAGTTTGCAAGTCAAAAGCACAGATTGCATTTTGAATAATGCATCTTGTATAGAAAGCTCTCTAAATAACTCAGCAGAGAACACAGTGTGTAAGAAAGACAATTAAACAATTCTGACAATTAAACTATGGTCTATCTCAAAATGAGAATCATTATTTACAGCTGAGATTGGACACTGATGATATTTATAAAACAACATGTTTAATGTAGACTGGAATAAACCTATTTCTTTGTAATACATAAAAATAATAGATCAGCTTTGGGTGTGAAATAAACAATAGGCCAAAAGAGTCTAATCTACATAAATAAAATGTGTTCACATTCAAGGATCCTGTCATGTGAGCATCCTAATGACATTTTACAAATCACAAGAAAGTAAAATGGGAGCTGCACTCAGTCTCTTTTAAAGTTGTAAAACATTACTTCTAAACTCTGACGGCAGCTTTAGAACTTGCATTTTGAGGGACTGTGGCTGCAGCTGAGCTGGGGCAGCACTTAAGAAAGACTATTTCTGCCTTCTCAGAAATATAAGTCTCTTGTGACTGCAAAGTTGTGATTTGGAAGTCAAAGATGTCTTCTACTCTTATTGCTACATCAATTCCCTGCAGAAAAGAAAGGAGAAAGAGAGAGACAAAGTCTCAGATATTTATTAAATTGAATGATAATCAGAAGGGGAAAGCTGACAGTCTCTTCCAGAGTCTAGCCGAAGTACAAGGCAACAGCAAGACAAAGCAGCAAGGAAAAAGCAATGAATTCTTAGTAAGACTGAGATAATAGGTGTCTTCCTCTTATCACTTTAGATGATAAAATAAAGCTGAAGACAAGCTAGAAAAAAAGTTTATGATGTTTTATCACTCAGTACTAAGTCTCTGCTCAGCTTAATGGTTTAAAACCCATGACTTGATGTTTAACTGTCATTTTCTATGATCTCATGCCAATAGCTGGGCACATTAATACACCACTTCTATTGACAAGTCTTTAAACAGAGAAGACAGAGCACTGGCCAATTCATAGAAAACATGAAATTCTAAAATAAAATTGTGAACTTGTGCTTTTCAAATTATATTTTGTATAATTTGCTGAAGTTTTTCCATTTTCTATTTTGCTTTCTTATCAAAGCTAATTCAGTTTTGGAGATCTTTCGATTTTGATTTAAACATTTTGTTGGTTTTGACCGAAAAAAGCTCATAAACAAAAAAATTGCACTGAATCTCTAATCAAGATAGGATAAAGAGATATGAAATTCACAGAATACTGAGATTTATAGAGAAAGCAGTTCACTTTCAGAAAGTGTAAACTGCAAGATGCCAGACTGACATTTAACCTTTTCATGACGTCACACAGTGGCAAATACTAGAAATTAACTAGCGAAAACAAACTATCTTGAAATGCAGGAGAACACCTGCCTCAGGACTCTCCCTGAGCAGTAATTGCAGTTATGAGATTAGTGAACCTGGAAGCACAGTCCCAGCTAGAGGAGTCCTTCTGGACACCATTCATCCTATTCTGCCAATCCAGAATACCCAACCTGCATGGCCAAACGGAGAAAGATCGTTTCTGCTGAGCAGTCATTGCTTCCTTTCTCTTGTGGCTGGTGGAGGAGCATAGTGGAAGGAGAAAAGGCATATCCACAGTTTCCCTGCAGCCTATGGATTACAGCCTACCTCTAAAAGGATTTTAATAGAGACCTCAAGATAAAACTACCATCAGGTTGGCAAACACCGATGGGCTTTGCTGGCAATAGCACCTCACCTCAAACATCTGTTTCCACTATCACAAATTTCAGTGGAATTACAAAAATAATATCCTCAGTATCAAAAAGGAGCTGACTCGCTCAGTCTTTCAGATTTTTTTGTCTAACGTTGCTTTTTAGTAAATATTTAATAGTCGTATGTTAATAGTTAATTTACTGAAACATGGCTCTCTCTCAAGGAACACTACAGGAATTTACTATACAGCAAGCTACTTATTATCATAGAATCATAGAATGGGTCAGGTTGGAAGGGACCATTAAGAGTCATCTAGTTGCAGCCCCCTTGCTGTGGGCAGGGGCATCTTTCACCCTTGGTGGGGGACACTCCTGAAATACTAAAAATGTGTCACTGGAAGTATTACTTAAATGCTCCTTGGATGGAGGATGCAAATCCTTTTAGTTGGCTCATTTAAGAGACTTCAAAAGGTAGTCTTTGAAGTTTAGGAAAGACCTTTGAAGTGGCTGAATATGCAAAAAAGAAATTAGAGTGTTTAGCACAAAGCACTGAACTTCATTAAGTGTTTTTATCAATTTGAAAAATACAGCAGGTTTTGCATAGCAAAAGAAGAAAACTAGGATATCCTGTTAACAAAAATTATAGGTATCTCCTGACAGAGCCTCTGAAGTTACTTAAGGGCTGCTTAATAACCCCCAGCCTCATTAGGGGTACAAAGACTGGACACACTTCCCTTCAGTGATGCACCTACCTATCAGATAAAGGTAATAATCTGTGTTCTTATCAGCCATTTTGGTTATCTGCTCCTGCCCATGGGACAGAGCTGCAGCTTTGTAGTGTCTTGTGTAGTTCCCTTACACGCATATGTTTAGAACAGGGCAGCATCTGCATCTGACACAAACACTTCAAGCTATGAACTGTATCTGCTCTGATAAATTGAAAAGCCTGAATTGATTTTACTTCTGTTAAGGCCCTCTTTAGGCAGGATATGTACTTGAAAATGCATTCTTTTTTTGCACATCATTAAACCTATTTTATCACTTTTGTAAATAAACACTAGTAGTCTTAAAGACCTCTTCTGTTTTTGGTTTCAACTAACAGATTTGGTGAAGTAGAGCTGATAGCACCTGAGATGCAACCCATCTACTGCCAGGGTACAGATACAAAGATAGTAAGAGTAAAATTCTCAATGTAAATATGGGGACAGCTACCAGGATGAAGTCTGTGCACAAAGATGTGCCATCTGTATATGCATGGCTAGCAAATGACCAAGTATGCTCTCAGTACACAAGGGACGTCACCCTGCCTGAGAGAGGTTAAAGCAAATGTTGAAGAGCTTCAAGCTCAAGCCCTAATAAATACTCTTGCAGTAAACAGTTCATCCCTTCCAGAGGTGCAAGTTCTTTATGTTCTTGCTTATTCAGTCATAATAATGTACTATGCGAAGAGACAGAACAATTTTCCTACAAGAAATATTTGAAACAGAATACAATTTACATCAGCAGTTTCTGTCTATAACTCATCTGTAGCTATGTATACATGAGGAGCTGGTGAATATTGTTATTTTGATCTGGGAAACTTTCCCAACCTGCTGTTTCTGTCTGCTTGATCAAAGCACTGAAGTTACGTGTTTGGGCTGCTTTGGGCTGCTGATTTTACAGCTTCTAATTCTTTCTCCCATAATAAGGGTAACTAAACAAGATGTGTTTTCTGATGAAACTGCTTCTATCAGAAAGAAAAAAAAAAAAAAAGAGATAAGAATGCTGTTATTGTTGATCTGGACACTGGATTGCTGTAGCACCTACATGATCACAAGCAGAAGCTATCACAGAGAATACCATCCAGGCATAAGAGAGGCAACAGATGGATTCAGAAAACAAATGGAGAGTCCGATATAACAGTGAGACAATATTTGGTGACAAGAAAAGAGAGGTCAAAGCACACCAGCTGCATAATCACTCAAAATCTTCATTCATCATATGCAAAAAAAAAGGCTTTAGGAAGCCACATGAAGGCAGACAACCATTAGCTCTGTGAATGCCGCCAGGAAGCTCGTGCTAAGTGTGTAGATCTGCGTTTGAAAATGTAACAGATGAGTTAGTTATCAAGCTGATGTTACTGCTACAGGAGAATTTGGGAGCTGATGTATTAAGAACATCAGGGCTGACAGATGAGACAAGGATATAGCATAAAAATTATGTGATACATGTTGGATCATTTTAAAGCTTTCCCAAGTGGGATCCCTTGACAAATCAAGGGGAAAAAAAGCATCAAGCCTCAGCTCTAAAAGGAGGAAAACAACAACATGGATAAGAAGAATCACTTTTTCTGAAATAGGGAAAATGTCCCTGATAAAATGAATACTAACCCTTCAGCATTAAGAATATCTTTCACCAGGTAGCCAACATCTACATAACACTTGTTTTGCCTGTTGGCTGTCGTAATACTTTAGGATAGAGCTAATAGAATTGGCAGAGCTGAAAAACAACAGTAAAACAAATGGTGTATTTTTATGGTATTTCAGTCCACAAGAAAGCAGAAGGCACAAAATGCTCATATGAAAACCCCAAACAAACAAAGAAAATCAACCCAAAGAACACTTTCAACCCAAAGTTACTCATAGCTGAGATTAGCCTGTTGCAGATTTGAGTTCAGGACAAAACCCAAACTTGAAAAGTTCAGATACATAGGTCTAAAATTCTGAGGATGAAAACTAAGACATCAGAGATTCATCCCTGCTGGTTTGAGATGAAACCCAAAACTCGTTAAAGCATTGAACTACTACATTGTGCAATACACAACAACCACTTCTAAGCACTGTCCTACCACATAAGCCTTTACCATCAACCACATTTAGACACAGAGTCTTATAAAGCTAATTAAAGATTAGACAAAGAAGATACTGGAAAGTAAAAAATAGTTTTGGTAAGACCAAGGATTTTTTAAACCTTTCACCATTTGGACATGTCTAAAGAATATGTGTGACACTTTGGAAGTCTGGGGTTTGTACATATTTTTGTAGAAAATAGTAAGCTAGCCTACCAAATGAACTAAGGCTTTGGTTATGTTTACTTATACAAATTAGGAGTTACACGGTCAGAATTTCAGTTCCTACAAATGGTTTCAGCTCTGATGACTTTGTATGTTACAAAGTAATGGAGCAAAGATGACTTACACTCACTGAAGATTTCACCCACACCGCTCCAAACGTTTTCGAGGAGTCAGAAGTGGAAATGATCAGCATTTAAATTTGCCCAGTGGCAGCAAATGGACATTTAGATCTTTCCAGGCACTTGGACCACAGAGAACATCATTTGAAGGACATGGATGATATGTTCTCAGTAATTGCCATCTAATTTCAATCTGCCTCTCTCCATTTAGTTCTTTTTTATGGCTTCTTCCTCCTGTCATTCCCACCCTCAGCCTTGGGGACTTTTATATTTCTCTCCTTGGCTGGCCCCCTTTAACAAGGCCATGCCTTGTTATTTTATTACTCCTTAAATGGTCCTCTTGGACTCTTGCAGATTAGATGTTTGGGAGCATCTGCTCTCCCAATCTGACTGCATTGTCTGAAGCTGAAATATGAAAGTGTTTTGATAGGATTTGTTATGAAGAAGGTGAAGATGCACAGTTGGAGTAGCAAACAGTTGACAGCCTGAGAAGCAGCCATTTCTTATGTCACTCAATTAACTAGATTAGATTTTCTGTGCAAAAATGAGCCTGCTTGATCCTTCTAATTCTGTCAGATTTTATGGTTTTGCTTGCAAATGTCTTGATTCTTAAGATATCTCAGGTACAGCTCTTCATCTTATACAACATTTAGCGTAGTGTAAGAAAGAACAGTCAAGTCCTACTTGCATTAAGTTGCTAGTAGTTACATCATTAAATTCAATAAATACAGTATCAGGTCCTGGTATATTATTTTGGGTCAACCTATAGGTACTTCTGTGTAAATGTACACAAAGTGTAACAGTTACACTGAAATTGTTTCACTTTTTGAACAGTCAAATGAAATAGTTCTGACTGTTCAGGCTCTCCAATTTTCAAGTCAGCTATATCTACTTTTTGACTTTCTAAGCTTGCTGAATCATTGTGATGTATGAGTCATACTTGGCATTATTGTATTATGTTGTCAGATGTAAGAAAAGAAAAATAACTCCATTCTGCCTTTTAAAAAATGTAAATTTATCACATACAAGCAATGACTTTGTATTCTTAGTAATAATGCTTTATAGCAGAAATTGTCACCAAAATATTTTACTGATTAAAGTAAAAAAGCTTAAACTCCAACCAAATCATTGATACATTTGTAAGCATTAATCCATCATTTATCTTAACCACATCTAAGCCAGAAGCATTTGAGATCTCATGTGCTTTACGAGGAAGTGAAGTTGTGACTTGATATCCTAGGGCACATCTTTTCCTTCTCTTATAGTGCTACAAATGCTTAAGGCTGATTTTCATCCCTAAGGTGTCTGCCTGAATGCAGTAAAGGAAGTGAGTCTTACTTGTCTACAAGCCCAAAAAAGTTTGTAAGAGTATCTTACACAACTGTCCCAGCTAAAATATGTCATTTCCTAGAGGCAAGGCAGAAAAAAACACTCAAGAGAAATGGGAAACTTAAAAAGCTTATTATGCACTGGATGGTTCCCATTAGCCTTTCCTGTTTGACTTTGGTTTCAATACTTCCTACTTTTTGGAATTTTAAGGATTCAGACTAATACATAAATCTGATCTAAATCAAATTAGTTGTTTAATTCTTGTTAAGAGTCATATTGACCTTTGTTCAGTGTGAAAATTTAACTGAAGAAATAAAAGAATCCATCCATTCCTAAAAAAGAGGTGTGGGCAAGCTTGCAGGCAGCTTGTCTCCTTAAGAAGGTCCAGTATCTTGAACAGATATTTTGGTATATTAGGAGGAACACTTGTTAATGTCAAATATAACAGCCCCACTTATGTTACTCAATAGAAGTCTCCTACATAACAGCACTGTTAATCTGTACAACCCCTGTGCCACATACCTGCAGTGCCACCTACAAAAGGGGTGGTGGCCAAGCTCTCCTTTCCCTGGAGGTAAAGCATGTGTCACTCCACAGGACTCACCCTCCCTAAAGGCGCTCTCAGACATTTTTGCTGCAATTTCACTTTCTAGTCTTCAACAGTCTGTTCCGTTTCTCAAGTATGTTTAACACAAGAGGGATGTGAAAGACCCTACTTAAAGAGATCCTTCAGAAACAGGATAAAAGATGATTTACTTTCTCACAGCAGTCCAACAGGCCAAACCCAGACTTACTGGGGTAAGTTAGCACTGAAGGAGTTAACAGTTTCCTTCCTCCACTCCCAGATTCTCTGCTGTTTAAGTAGTAGGTATATTTTAACTCACCTTCACCTGAAAAGCTGAATGAATTGGCAGCACTAGGAAAACAGAAACCACAATGTGTGGTGGTGTGATTAAAGATTTTATAATGTATTCGTACTCACTGGTAAGCACTTCTTAATTTCTGCATGCTTAGTTTTGCAACCTTGCTAAATAAATATTTTAACACCTTTGCTTGTAACTTTTCTGAAGTAAAAATATCTTATTGGGTGAGAGTGATAATTATCAAAGTGAAGGTGGCATTACAAACACCTATAAGTTAAGCCATTCTATATTTATTGGTCACAGTCATCACATTATTAATATGCTTAAACCAGGTTGATATTTATGCTCACCAATAGACAACCAAGATTATTATCAACCAAAAGAATGTTTTCTGCCTTACACTTGCAAGAAGCATTTCCAAGAAAGACATTTAGTCATAGCTTTGTGTGCAGCCCAAAGTGATGGCTGTAACACAAATACTGATATGAGCAAGCTTCTCAGACCTTGACTAATTGCTGACTGCTGACTGCTCAGTTTGTGAAGTCTGAGCTGAGCTACAAACACACATAACAGCTCTGCAGATATGAATCAGAGCACGAGCAATTAGTTTAAAAAAAATAAAATCAGAAGCTGTTAAAAATAAGCCATGTAATTTTATTTTTTTTTAAACTTAATTGTCCAAAATTATGCACCCCCAGTCTTTGCCCTGTATTCAGTCACTCACAGAATCAAACATGCATGATTTTTTTGGGGTGAAAATAGGCATTTGTGTCTAGAGTCTTGATCTGCACGTGTCAGTTCAGGTTTGCATCCACAACATAGGAAATGGCATGTGAACACTTCTCGGTATTTTTAGCTACTATTAAGGTTCATAAATGACCAAAGTTGAATATAAGACAAAATATTCACAAAAAAAATGTGCTACTAGACAAAATGAAATATGCTACTAGACAATAAGAAGGAAGTCCCTACCAGACATTTCAAGTGAGTTTTCTCTGCAGTTCAGGAAAACTCGTTTGAAGAGAACTGACTAACATAAGGTAAAGTCAGGATGCTCAAGGCCAGAGCTGCCATTCAGACAGATTTTGGATTGGGCTGGAGTATTGGAAAAAAAACAAAATGCAGCAAGGACATATGTTATAGTCTTGCACCTTCAGACAAGCAACCTACAAAATTCTGCTGTAAAGGAAATGGAAGTGCTGGTGGAAAGGAGGCTGACCACGAGCCAGTGTGTGCCCTTGCGGCAGTGAAGGCCAACAGTATTCCCAGCCTGCACTAACATGAATGTCACCCGTAATTTTTATCCTTTAGTCAGCACTCATCAGACCACAGCTAGAAGAGTGTCCACTTAATGTACCAAACACTCTGCATTATGGGAAACAAATCTGTTATTCCCAGAGGAAAAAACCCCAGTATCAACCAACCAGAAACCCAAAAAGAACAGCAACTAAAGCCTCCAAACCCCCAAACCAACCCCCAAAAAACCCCAAGATAGAAAGCTTGAATGGTGGAACATATGAAAGTGTTATTTGAGACATGTACATTAATCCCTCGAGGTATTTTCCTACTTCATCTTCCTTTCTTCTATATTTTTTTAGACTTTCATATGGTTTATGAAAAGGATGAAAAAAATCTTAAAAGTTCTATTTTGGACTGAAAACTCTTTTCTTTCTCATTGCCCCAGGATATATTAGTTTCCAATAAGCGACATAAAAAATCTATTTGGGATTTTCTGATATTCTCTCTGTCCTGACCTATTATTGTATCCTCTTTCAACACTTTGTGAGAACAGCAGTGTAGTAAGTGGATATTCAGAGGCTCCCTGCATACATGGAACTCAGATGCAGCTGCCAAACAGCAAGATTCAGATTGTTGTTTTGTTGCTCACATTGAGAGTTGTGGGGGTTGTTTGGTTTTGTTTGTTTGTTTGGAGTTTATTTGGTTTATTTGAGTTTTTTGTTTGTTTGGGTTTCTTTTTATTTATTTAAGTATTCATGTAAGGATAAAAATGCTTAGCAAATACTAAGTAAACCTTCAAGACTTCAAGCTTCACAGACAGACATCTTGTCTGACATGGAGGGATAAAAGTCAGTCAGAAATTCTCAACCTTTTTAATTGGCACTGAGCAAATCATCACAACTGTTTGAACTCATCTTCCAATTTAAATTTAAAGTTTAGTTTTAAATTGCATGTCTGTACATTAGAAAGAGTGTGGCCAGCAGGTTAATGGAGGTTCCTATTCTCCTGTGCCTGGCACAGGTGAGGTCACATCTGGAGTGCTGTGCCTAGTTCTGAGCAACCCCAGTGCAACAAATGTGGACATGCTGGAGTGAGACCAGCAAAGGGTTATGAATAAGATTAAGGGGCAATAAGGAGACAATAGCAGAGCTGAGAATTAAATGCAGGTCCATCTACCAAAATACATTTTTCAACATTTATACACTTTAAACCTGTAATCTATGTTTGGATGCAAATAACTACTTTCTCTCCCTCTCTCTCTCCCTTTCTCTCCCTCTCATTAATGCAGGTTTTTCCCAAACTGTGCAGCATTCCTAAGATATAAAACTGATGGGTAGCAAGTCTTCCAGCTACCTGTGTTCTCATCTCAAGGCTTCTGCTAGTTCTTGGAGGCACATCTTGTGGTTAATTCTTTTGGGGTTTCTCCTCACAGTATTATTTCCACAGTGTTTGATCCTACCTGAAGGTCACCAGCTAGTACCATTATCTTGCAAAAGTGTTTGTCCTCGAACAAATATTCCTTGCCACTACCTCTAGTTATCTTGAACAAAGATAAATTAAGTTGGCATGAGAGTGTAAGGAAGGAGGAAAGTAATAAATAATAGATCAGAAAATGAACATATTTAAGCACTGCAGAACACAATAGGTCTAGGAAAATTTATTGCATTTTCTCAAAAAAAACCCCAACAAAACCCACCCAAACAACACAGCTTTCTTAAAATAGCTGGGTGGCTGCTGCCATCTGAATCCTCTATGCATTTGCAAATTAAGTAGTACAAGTTTTGTGTTGCTTGATATAAAAAATTCAAAGTTCAATTTCTAAAATGCCTACATGTGTATTGAAATGGACTTTTCTAGTTCCTTCTGTTCTTTGGAATCTTCAAAGTTAAAAAAACCAAAACCAAACAACAAAGTGAAAATAGTGTGTTTGTTTTCAGAAGATCAACATTGGGAATGAAATTGCTTTGTGTACGGATAAAACTGTTTCACTGCATTTAGTTCTAGCCAAGCCAGCCTCTCTGTTGTTCCGTATTTCTTGCACTGCAAGTTCATTGCTCAAAGGCAGTGTTCTGGGGAAGGTCCATGCAAATCTCTCTGTAGGGAGTTCCCTGACCACACTGGCATATCACAGCAATTCTATGTGTACCTGCTTTAATGTTCACATTTTGTTGTGCCTTTTTTTTTAAAATTTAAGATTATTTTCATCATTAATTATATATTTTAATACTTTTTAAAGCTAAGTATTAAGAACTCTTCATTAACATCTTGTTTATCATAGATCAGCTCATTCAATGATTGCCATAATAAATGTGTCTACATCGCTATGCATACTCACGCCAACTTGCACAAACCTAGGAGCACTTCTGAGGAAGTAGGAGATTCACAATTACATTTTAACCCTTTTCAGTTTTCTTGGCATTTTCCTAGGCATTTGAAATGTTCTGTTTTTAAAAAACCCTCTTTGAACTCACAGGAGGGGATTAGCCTTTTAAACTGACATCACACGCTAAGTGCACATGAATTAATTAGCAGTGGAGTACCTTTCAAAAAGAATTAATTCCTTTGTGATGGAAATCAAACATCTTCATATTGTTTTTCTCTTTTTGGCTCTTACAACTACTCAAATACCATTTTTCCTACTTAACACATCTCACTGGGGCAGAAAAGTAATTTGCAGAGTGACTTGACAATCTATTACACTGCACCAATACAAGCTCCTGTTTACACAGATGCTAAATATGCCCATGAAAGACTCTCACAGTTTTGAATTTAGCAAGAACCAGAGAACCTATATTGCATATCCAAGGAGCAGACTAAACTAAACCCTTAGATCATGGTTACTGGGCAAAATATAGTCATATATACACAGTTTTGAGGCTATATTTCAATATATATATAGTGACAATGCAATTTGAAAACCCCCATACTCCTAGAATTTGTATTCAGTGCATTATCACTTGGAAAGTGAAGTATTTCAGGTAAGGGCAGGCACCAACTGATGAGATGTAACAAGCTTAACCTGGATTATGCACCATTCAAAAGCTTTTGGTTGTTTTTTTTTTCTTTTCTCACAAAACACCAAATTTTGTTTCCATAAAGAACACAGAACCTTAAGTACATATTCTACTTAATTTCTTTTTTCTTCAACAGCCCACAGAGCTTCACTGACCAGAGCATAGGGAGTTTTGCCTTCCACGTTCTTTCTAATCCATTCCACATTTTGAATTTCCCTTTGGGGATCATCAGGAAAGCAGTCCATCTAGACTGTGACAATACATAATAGCTAGTACTAATTCACATTAAAATATGCATAGCTGTTTCAAATTATTTTTGACTTATCTGTCATACCTGCAAACATACATAAAATATTAATGAACTTTTATTCACAAGGTAGCTTTATTCTGAGCGTCTTTTCTTGGGTGAGGGATGACTGTGAGGAAAAAAAATGTTAGTTCTGGTTTACTAAGCCTGAGGGGGTTTATAAGTCAAAACAAGCACTTGCAAACTCAACCGAGACTGAGGTTCAGGATTCATGATTGCTGCTAAGAATAAGCCCAGTGAAAGACTGCCTTCCAGTATTTCCATGTTGCTGCTTCTTTAAATCCACTATCAGTGTCCTGATTATCCCTGAGAGGGACATTGGGGAGTTCACCCTACTATTAACTGAATACTGTCTGAGACAGTGAGCTATTTCCCCAGCACTGGATAAGCAGGAGCTAAATCTTCCCTGGAGACAACTAAGGTCATGCACCATGAGCATGCTTTTCTAGCTGGCCTAAATCAGCTTTCTCACCAGGAAGCAAAACAGGAATGTAAGGCAGGTCCATCCTGACCAGTGCCCAAGCTATTTCATTGAGTGTCGGATCCTGACACGATAATGCACCAGGCAGGGTTGACATATTAGAGTACTATGTGAATCCTTCCACTGAAATGCCACAGGAGGAATTAAAATGTGCACCAGTCACAAAGCTCTTTGGAAAGGCAAGCGTGCTAAGGTTTAAAAAAAAACCCTCTAATTCAAATGCAAAATTTACATTCAAAGTGCTGGCAAGAGAAAAGGGAATTGCGTGGTGAGTTTACCAGATAAACAGAACTGTTAAGAAAGAGGACAGAGAATTATTGCCAAAGTTATAATTCAGTTTGGAGCATAATTAAACCCAATCTGACCGCTAGAGTTTCTGGTTGGAGTGGGATCCCTGTTTTGTCCCTTTATACTAGATTAATGTCTGTGCCAGTTGGCTGTATTGTTTCTATGACAAGCTATGATAAAATGTGCTGGGAAGACATGAATTTTTGAAAACAGAGGTAGACAAACATCTCCCAAATCTAGTCCCCTTCAAATTCTGAGGAATCCTGAATTCCAAGCAACTTGACTTTTTCTGAGAGGTATGATTTATGTCGAGGTTGCCTATACAGGATTCAGAAGATTTGTATTTGATTCATGGCATAGAGGTAGATCCCTGATATGGTTCAGCAAAAGTTATTTGATGTCCTCAGTCTTAATGCCCTTTCTGATGATAGGGAACAATCACACAAGCAAGTTTAGAAACTACATTGAATATGGCACAGTATTGAGATAAGTGGGGAGGCAAATCAAATAGCTCCCTAGATAGTTCTACATTGATTTGGTAGTGTTCCTTTGGAGCTAAGTAGACAAATATTTCAAATTCTGATCTTGTACAAGAAAGAAAGTTTAAGCTGCCTTGGTGATAGTCTTTTGTGAGAGCATGTCTAACCTGTCTCATGGATTATCTGCCTTAGTATACTGGAAGCATTGCAGGCAGTGCTCTGTATTCTAATAGGGTACTGTAAGAGAGACAAGACAACTGAAAAGCTGTAGCATTTAGGAAAGAAATGGAGGCATTCAGGAAAAGTGCTGCTTAATTCAGGGACAATAGACTAATTCATACTTACAACTTGAGAATATGTTTAAAGAAGGAATGGATAATATAGGACTATAGGCATAAGGAGATAAAAGTAAAAGGGAAATTAAGAAACAATGCTGATGGACCCACTGACCTTTGCTGTTCCAGTAATTACAGTTATTATGTTCCTAAGTTACAGCATTCTCTCATGGCTGTGACTTGTATTCTATGAATAGGATCCTTAGTGTTAAAGTAAATCAGGACTTGTGCTATTTTGGGTTCTAAGCTAATAATTAAACAAACTAAAACCCCCCCAACATTCTACATTCTATCCTTCCCCCATGCTTGAATAATAGGATGAGATAAAAGCTGACAAAAGATATTCAAACACAAACTGATACTTTGTGCTAAAATCTTCCCATTGTCTGTACATACCTCAGCAGGTGTGCTAAGTGATTCAGGCTGGGTATTCACTTAAGAACACAAAGTTGCCAAAGCCAAGGCTTCACAAAATTGGTAAAATGCTAAATTTCAAAAAAGCATACATTTTGAGGGTTGATTTTTGTTTTATTTTAGATTTTTAAACTTTAGGATATACTTCTGTAAAACTTTCAGTCTTCCTTTTGTGTAAGTAAGGCCTGACCATGCATGCAACTGATCCCTCTTCTCCCTTGCTCCTCTTTAGACGAGTTTCTTCTCGATAAGAGCTGTGACTCCGATACAAGTACAATTTCAGAAGGTGGAGTTTCAGACTTTAGAGTTTTAAAGACATTTAGGCACTTAAACATGCCACCAACGTTCAAGTGTGATTTTCTGCCTCTCTAGGCAGTTAGATATTTGTAAAAATCACTCCCTGATGCATGTATACTCATATCAGGGATGCTACAGCTGGAGTGTAAAAGACAAAGGCACATAGAACCAAACAAAACAATTCCTGATACAAAAATATGAACAGAATCAGGTGGCATCTGTATTCAGCAGAAGGTGAAAAAACTAGGACAGTAATCTGTTTTCTTCTTAATTCCAGTCCAGTCAGTTGCTGGAAGAAATCCTTTTAGAAAACCTGCTGTGAAAAGGCTGCCAGCCTCTGTTGACAGAATCAAGGCTTATAACTTATGCTAAAGGGTTGCTAGGGGAGAGCAGTACCTATGGCATGCTGTGGGGAAGGACCAAGTCACCACAAAAAGGTCAGGGGGGGCTGGGAGGGTCATCACTCATATGGGAAGAAGAAATTAAAATATTTTAGTTGATGATGAGACAGATGGGCAGGTGCCTCTCCTGCTCAGCTTGCTGCCTTTCTCTGCCTTACACAGTAGGGAGCTGAAAACATTTTAGTACATACATTTCACTCTTAAGTGGACCACTTATTATTTCTTTTATGCACTGATTAATGCATAAAAGTTGGGATCCCAGGATTGTTTTAGATAATGTAATATCACAGAACGCTAGGGACAATTGGAAGTGACTCTGGAGATCTTCTAGTCCAATGCTCCTGCTGATGTGGGTTCACCTGTATCAGGTTGCACAGGACCACATCCAAGTAGGTTTTGAATCTCTCCAGAGAAGGAGATGCCACAGCCTCTCCAGACAGCCAGCTCCAGTGCTGTGGCACTCTCAAAGTAAAGAAGTTTTTCCCCACTTTCAGAGGGAACCTCTTGTGTTCCATTTTGTGCCCAGTGTCCTATGTCCTGTTACTGGGCACCACTGAAAAAAGTTTGGCCCCATCTTCTTTGCACCTATCTTTTAGCTATCTGTAAGCACTGATAAGATCTCACATCATCTAAAATTAATTTAAAATAACAATATTTCTTAGTGATTTTAAGGTAGTAATTAATCTGTATCGCAGTGCTGCAACTGCTGCTCTATTTCAGCCCTGAAGAAAGCTGTAGGTTTCCCATTGTGTTAGTCCCATCCCAAACATATGGCAAGATGCCTGAGGGTAAGACTTTACTGGGAGCAGGAGTAATTGCCAAATGAGCACTTTGAACAGTTACAAAATCTGGCCTCTGCTGAGTCATGTGTAACACACAACAACCTATTTTTCTTTTTACTATGTAGTGTCTTTTTACTATTATTATAGATTCTTCCTGCTACATGAAGTGGTTTTGATATCAATGGTATAGGAGCTCTATTCATTTTAGTTGGAATGACTAAAAGATTGAAAATAATATGGAGAGAGATATCTGCTCAAACCACTGAAGGAAGATTATCCCATGAGATGAATCAGTAACTCCATTATGTTTTCAGGCCAAGTTCTTGTTACACAGTTTCCTGTTATAACTGTAACACAGATCCTCGATGAGTAGATTCAAAGGCTCTTTTTCAACACAACTAGCTGTTATTTTATATTTGCTTTTACTACTTGTTTGCAAATGGAGCTTTGATGCCTACAGAAGCTCCCAAATCTGATCCCCCACTGGTATCGTTCTCCCTTCCTATAAGCAAATACAGCACTTAGTAAAAGCAGAGCAGATGCTTTGTCTGTAGAAATTGGATTAGTTAAGGGAATTGACAGTCTGGAGTATTGTCATGTTGACAGAGCTTTTTAGTTTGATGTGAATTCTTGGGGTCTGTGGAACAGGGCCTGTGCATTTAGGTGGGTTGAGAGGTAGAAAGAAAATGAACTAGCACATCATATCTTCTGTTTCCATGCAGTTTAAAAGCATTTTGACTATTTCTAGACCCTGTATCACCTGTACAGAGAACTCTTTAGGGAGCAGCAAGTTTAAATGCAAACAATGTACTCTATTACTACTATTATGCAAAATCCTACTGAAAGGCAGAAAACTTTCCATTAATTTCAATTACAGCTTTCCAGTTACCAACCATTTGGAAAGTCAGTATGCTCTGGTTGACTGCACAGAAAGTAGTGTCCTGTCCAGTCAAGAGACTGGCAATTACATAACGTTACACATTAAAGCAATTTCATCGTGATGCAAAGATAGTCCACGGGGTAGTTCAAAGCATTAAAAAATTGTATGTGCTTATCTGAAGTATCACAGCTGACCTTGCAAAAACCTGCAGTAAATGTTACTGGAATATTGGTATGTCTTGCAAACCCCAGAAAGGTAGCAGCTCACATCAGGCTGTAGTTACTTGACACAAGTTAATTCTGTATTGCTTTGGTTTTGGTTTATCTAGAAGGCAGCATGCACTGCACTTCTGAGAACTCTGGTTTGAAATCAAGCAGTATATGAAAAGTGACTTGAGAATGTTTAATAGTTTTGGGTAAAAGTTGAAAGTCAGTTGCATCACAGTGACAATCTGTGTAGAACTTTCAAGTATATACTAGCTGTGATAATATTTTACTTCTGTTGTCACAAGAGATACCATATATATATACTGCCATGCTGAGTGATTCTTGGTACAGCAGCATTTACAATGGGTGGCACTGTAAAAAGCTGTAGACTTTTTATCATCTCATTTTCAAATTGACAGAAATTACTATTCAAAAGAACTGCTACAAATATTACAGCTGTCCAAAGACATTACAGGCAGTGAAAGATTAGCATTGGGAAATTGTTTATCTGGACAAACTTGACCTTAACTTCTTTTGGCTGAAAGAGGTCCCTACTATTGAGGACTTCTGAAATGCTTTTCTACAAAACAAGATCCAGAATTTCCAAACAGTTCAGCTTTTACCTAGACTTTCAAAGAAACTAACCAGATACTAAGCACCCATTGAGGAAAATGTATGCTGAGAGCAAAACAAGACAATATGCCTACCCTCAAAAGACCTTTTAACTTGCATTAGAAAAACTTAGGAAACAAGTATAGAAGTAGAGATGATTAGACCTTTATGAAAAAAATATTGATGCTAACACTGAAACCTTACCTAGTATTGACTTTTTTTCCAACTAATATTGTTTCTCAGATTCAGATTGGATTCAGATGCAGTTTTTGATATGCCAGATGAACTGGACTGTGCAGCTGCTAAATACACTGGGATGAAGATTAGGCTCTGATTTCTATTTTTCCAACAGCCACCCAAAAAAAGCAGTAAAGGTTAGCAAAAACTTATCATTTGTCATGAATGAGATTTCTCCTTAATTTCTTATTTAGGCAGCTCTGTGGAACACCATGAGAGGTGAGGTAAAGGAAAGGCAGGGGTTAAAATAGAGGTAGCGCTACTGCCAAGGACAGCAAGCACACCCATGTGTGGGAAAAGTCAGGTAACATTCCAATTGTATCCATGTATTTTCCAGCTGAACATTATATTGAACATGAGGGGGTTTAGCTCTCGTGCACACAGCAGGCGTAATGTCATTCCAAACCTCACGAGGGAATATCCATGACCCAAAACTGCACAATACATTCTCCTCCATCTTTTCCTTACTTCTGCAGGATCTGCTCTCTGCAGATAGAATAAATAGCTGAAATCTTTGCCTTTAATAATATGCTCTGCTGTTCTGGAAGAGTGTATTGATAGAAAACCAGCTGGGAATGTTCAATCCCTGTGAATGTGGATTTCATCAAGATTTCAGAATCGTTTTCCAGAAGATTTTCTTAACACTCTGTACTGCTCTGTCCTGAGAGACATCTCGGGATAGAGCAGAGGCTGGAGAAGATGCCAATGTACTGAAAGGGTTTAGAAGCAAGAAATCAAAACATTACAATAAGAGTAGCACAGTGCTGTCTGTGCAGCAAACAAATAATTAAACTGTTTAAGCCAGCAGCCTCCAAAACACAGGAGTTCATCAGCTCTTTTCTCTCCCTAGAACTGGACAAGGTCCAAGAAGGAGCAAGTGTATCACTTCCATTCTCTATACTGGAGCATCCTAATTGAAATTTGGAGAGTAGCAAATTATTTATTTTAGGAATGGGCATTAGAGAAAAGTACTTTGGGAAACTTCAATGTCTTTTGAGCATGGTGATCGCATCCCCATTCTTCTCGTAACAAAACCCAGCTTCCTCTGGGCCATAAAACTTGGACAGAGGCTAACCCTGAGCTGCTGAGTAGCACACGACTCCAGACTGGTTCTGCTAAAACCAGACCAAAACTTCCAGTGCTTGAAATACCAATGCAAGCATACTCTAGGAAATTGGCAATCTCATCAATCTTTGTTGCTATCTGATGGTAACATTTTGTTTTTATACTTCTGATTGGACTTGTTCAACTGCAGCAATTGTTGGCAAAAGATTTATTGCAAAAAAATTCTTGTACCGTTTAAAGAATTGTAATAGTGTAGTAATCTCTACAACATGACCTGATTTGGCCATGCTATTGAAACTTAGAGGTGAAAAGTATGACCTGACTTTATTGCAAATAGTATGGTGGCACTAAATTTTAGCCAGAACTGACTGAATCAGTTTTAAGGAAAGCTAGCTCCCTAATAGGGTTTGTTCATTTATGTTCTTTGAAGACTAGTTGGTGAAGCCATCTTGAATATCTTCTACTCAGAAAAGCTTTTCTTTCTGGGAGGAGATCAAGATCTTGTCATGCAATGCTGAACAGTTGAAACGATGGCATTTTTCCCAGAAAGAGTGATTATTCAAGGATTTGTCCAACCAAAGGACAAATAAATTATTTCCAGAATCTCTGTGAAAATCTCAGTCTGATCAGAAATCTCAGGATTCTCTTTTTCCTTGATGAATGACACATTTTAAAATGAGAAGCAAAGCTCTATTTGTCAAAATCTGAATGAGTGACTGCACTTAAAATGTTTAAAAATGTGAAAATGTGGAGGCAATACAGCTAATGAACCATGCAAAAGCATTTGACGGATCCCAGTTACTTACTGCTGTGTCTTTTGAATTAAAAAACAAAGCTGTGTTGTCAGGACTCATACACTTGAATAATAGTGTTATTTCTATAGAATTCCCTTTGTGCTTCTCAAGTTGTGCTTTATTTTTAAATCTAACTTTATTGGAAAAGATTTTCATTGCCAAACTTCTTGAACTTACGTCAAATTGGGTACCATGGAGAAGGTCACTGAATGGACATTACTTAGAATAGAATAGAATAGAATAAACCAGGTTGGAAGAGACCTTCATCGCGTCCAACCTATCAACCAATCCAACGCACCTAAACAACTAACCCATGGCACCAAGCACCCCATCAAGTCTCCTCCTGAACACCTCCAATGATGGTGACTCCACCACCTCCTCGGGCAGCCCATTCCAATGGGCAATTACTCTCTCTGTATAAAACTTCTTCCTAACATCCAGCCTAAACCTCCCCTGGTGCAGCCTGAGACTGTGTCCTCTTGTTCTGGTGCTGGCTGCCTGGGAGAAGAGACCAACATCTGCCTGTCTACAACCTCCCTTCAGGTAGTTGTAGAGAGCAATAAGGTCACCCCTTCCTATGATTTAAGGTCACCTACTTCGTATGATTTAATGTGGCAAACTGATCCCATACACTGTAATATTGTACACCTATTCTGTCTTATGTGACCTGGATAATTACCTCCAGAACTGTGAGTTAAACATTAGAGATTTTAAGAGGTTGTGTCAGTTTTCTTCAAATTTAAATACTAGCAAAAGTACTCAATAAAAATGTTTATGAATAAGAATAGTGAGGCAAAATTAAGATGGTGTTCAAATAGGTTTAAAGCAATGGGATGAGAAAACAAGCAGGAGTGCTCCCTGACCACATTCACTGAGGAAATGAAAAAATTAATTCCACCTTTATAACATTTTTGATGCCATACTTGATGTATAACATTTGGGATAAGAACAGTATGAGAACACTATAATAGACAAACGTTGCAGATCACAAATTACACTAAACATTTTTGCTACTAGTTCTTTAGTATTTTAAACTGGAAGAGAATTTTTTTTCATTTAACTGCATCATGAACAAGACAGCAGCAAACTGCACGAAGGAAAGCATTCATTTAAACTTCACGAAAATGCTGGGAGAAAACCATAGCAAATGGGCATGGCCATGTGACAGCTGGAGTAAAACTGTGAAGGCCACGAAATGCAAGTCCTGAGGCTTGTATTACTGATTCACCCCAAACCTCTGAGTACAAGCATACCACATGAGGATACCACATGATATAATTGCCCTCTGAGAGTCTCTGAAGGTATTGCAATAGATTTACTGGACCAATACACATGTCACAGTTACACTTATTTAATTTCCCAAGCGAGCTCTAGCAGAGCACTCTTATTTGAATAACACCAACAACTTAGAGCTCTAAAAGCTTAAGACTCATGAAGTGATTTACCCAGGAAACTTAGTTATAAGGAGTGATTGAAATTTATAGTTGAAAGAGTACTGCAGCCAGTTAGGGCAGCGAGATCTGTCTGTCTTGCACTTTTAGCCATTACTTCAGAATTGCGTCATTAAGGCAGCAGCTCATAAGTGCCTTTGCCATTTGCCTTTCACATTATTGTAACCACTCTATCTCAGCTGCCATTTTTTATGCTGCTTTAAATGACAGCAGAATCAAGATTGTGCTCCGAATACATCAATTTACAAAGAGAATGTGACTTAAGTTAAAGTGAAGGCTTCAGAAGAGCTTACAGCTACCTAAAAATAGTTATTTATTCTCTGTAACTTATTATTCATGCTCAGTTTAATAAACACTTTACAAAGGATGACAAATATCAAGTAGTTCAGACACTCTGACATCCCACAAACTACACATTCCTGAATAAAACTCAAACTGTTAAAAAGTTAAGCAGTCAGTGTAAAGTCATAGAAACATAGGATGGTTTGGGTTGGAAGGAACCTTAAAGATCATCTAGTTGCAAATCCTCTGCCATGGGCAAGGAGATCTTCCACTAGAACAGGTTGCACAAGGCGTGCTCTAACCTGGCCTTTAACACTTCCAGGAAGGAAGCATCCACAAATTCTGTGGGCAGCCTGTTCCAATGCCTCACAAACCTCACAATAAAGAATTATCTCCCAGTATCTAATCTAAATCTACCTTCTTTTAGTTTGAAACCACTGTCCCTCATCTTATAACTCTTTCAATGCAACCACCCAGCCAATTCCTTATCCAGAGTGGTCTATCCACACAATCCATGTCTCTCCAATTTAGAGACAAACTCACAGTCAAAACTTTAAATACCACCTCCAACAAAGTAGCTCTATCTGAACTACTCGATAACTTGAGAATAGAAAAGTAACAAAGATGGTATATGCAGGTGAGAGAAGAAAAAGCACATTACACACTGATCTGATTACCACACAAAGAATATTTTCATGAGTATATATCAAGGGATGTGTTTGCATCTGTAAGCTTTTGATCCCATTTGTACATGACCTATCCTGGGTGCTTGGGGTTTTTTTTGGTTTCACAAAAAGTAATTTGTGAGTATTTTAATTCCAGAGCTTTAGTCACTTTGAAAAAGACTTTAATCATCATAAATCAACTCATGAATGCATATTGAGATTAGTGAAAACTAACAGAAAGATGTATCACAACGCAGAAGACAGGAATGTGATTATAGTAACTTTCTGCAGCCTATATAATAGGTATTATGTAGCTACAGTGCTCCCTCACTCCTGGAATGACACACAAATTGAATTCTAAAGGCATCAAATTCTAGATAGTTCTATATAAATGTTGGAAGTCTGGTAGACTTTATGTTTTATTTCTTAATCCTGCAAGCATTCCTTCAGCAACAGTCTCTCACCAGTCAATACCTCTGTCCAGAAGGGATTAGTTAGCCAATAGTGATTCTCAGTAAGCTAGAAACACTTGCTCAATGTAACTATGTGTCTAAGTGAAGCTGCAGACATTTTTGCTTGCCTGTCGGGATCATATTCAGACTCAGCATCTTTGTAAAACAAAATATTCTAAAAGGTCATGAGACCATTAAAAAAAAGGCAAGGATCAGTGAAACTCCTGAGCATTTTGCTCACTTCACTCATAAAGTTAATAGGTTTATTAAAAACTTCTTCATCTGAACAGCTGTCTCTCTGAGGTTTCTAGTAATTACTAAGTCACACCAGATTAGCATTTACAAAATGCTTAAGAAGGAAATGTAAAACTTCACGAATCTCCTGGTCCCATCTTTGCCATATTACAGGAAGGTTTAAGCGTTGGAAGCCTCCAATGAAATAGTGAACTCTGATGCAGCAAGTCACACTTTGCAACATGCTGGAATGCAGTAATGAAAAAGGGGTTAGACAAACTGCATTTAATCTGGTAAATGTGCAGTCCATTCTAACCCTTATGGAAATTCAGCACGGCACACTGATAGAGCTGCTTTCTAGGACAAAAGAACACTAGGCAGAGAGAGAAAAAAAAAATTATTGAGCTCAAGCTCACACCTGGGATCAAGGTGCTATCAAAGTAATAAAAAAAAAGGAGACATTACTCCTGGATTTTCTTCATTCTATCTCAACTATTTGTTCCTATTGTCAAAAAAACCTCCAAATGCCTCCAATGCAATTAAACGGTGCATACAGATAGAAGCATATGGATGTGCAAAGAATCCCTTCTCCCTTTCCCTGCTTATTACAGGGGAACTAATACCAGCAATAAATCCAGTAAAGCTTTATCTGCTATGTGTCTCCTGAACTACTGGGCAGGAATGCATTTTCTTTTTTCCTTTCATTCCAGTTCACATCTGAGATTCAGACAAGATACAGCCTTATGTTTGCAAATGAATACTGTTTAAAATCTTGGAAGCAGAGTTAGAAACAAAATATGCAAGCTTTTCTATTCCTAGCCCAATGCCTTATTCCAAAAACTTAACATTTTTCCTCTTTCCTCCACATAAAAGAGACATAGTCAGCTTTTAGCTGTGAATGAACATCATCAAATGGAATGGTTAGGCTGCTATTCTCTAAATAGATGCACTTACAAACTCTACTGACCTTTGACAGGGAAACAGATTTTACTAAGGCACCATCCACTATGTTTCTTGTGCTTAAGGACACAATAAACAGCAATTTGCTTCCTAGAGTTTTGTGAGTAACTGCAGCAGAATGTCAAGCTTCTGCGTTGTGGTCAGTGAGCTCAAGCCCATCCTCCCCTTGCCTTGTTATAGTAGTTGTAAATCTTTCTATACGGAGCTTGAGGAAAAACATTTTGTTGAACCTAAATAGTGGGAAGGGAGTGAAGCACATAATGCATCCCAAACACCATGGTGACTATCACGGCAGTAGCACTATAGGAGATACAAAGTCATTTCAGACAAGGAAAGTGAAACAAATATCTTGAAACATTGCTTAAACCACACAAAGTTAGAATGACTGCAGGCATTAACTGCAACTGCATGGAAAATGGATACAGATTTAGTTTTTTTTTGCTTAAAACCCCTTACATTTTCTTAGCAAATGTAGATTCGTTTTGGCTAGCTTTTTATTTTTCTTTCACATTTATGATCCTTATTCCGTCGATTACTGGCAAAAAGAACAGTGAGGCAAGAGCAGAAGATCAAATGTTAAATAGACTTGGTATGAGCCTGCTTCACCTCTTCTCCCTTATGGCTACCTCTTTTTGCTTAATGCTATCCTATACCCCTCTTACACCGGTCTATGTCTTCCAAGAATTTCCAGTGATCGCACACATATTCCCACTAACACTTGAAAATACTGACTTCAAACACTGACCCCTTTCCAGGGACTGCTAGTTCAGCTGCCCACTTCTCTATTGCTGTCTTACACCTCTGCAGCTATTTTTAAGAAAATAAATAAATGAACATGGGAAAGAACATTGCAACCTTGGTTATGCTAGTACCAGGTGAGATCCATTGTTCGTTACATCTGTTTTACTTTTTCCTGAAGTGTTCCTCTTCCTATTCTCTAAACATTAGACAAATTAGATCTGCAGTGAACTTTGGGCTTTCAGCTTCCTGTGCTCTTTTGTTCTTCACTTCATCTGTCTCAGAGCTCTCTATCAGCAACGGTCACCATAGAAACTGAGCACGTTTCAGTGATTACGTTTGCTGTATTATATAAAACTTCAGATACAGTAAAAAAGTTTTAGAAAGGATTTGTAGGTGGGCCTCAGACGTCATCAGTATCTGAAAGTCTGTTCTGCACTGAGCCCAGTCCTCTGTGTATTCATCTCAGGTTTGTCAACTAGTGGGATTTATTAAAGCCTGGCTGGCATGGTAAAGTCAGATCTGCTGCAGTAGTTTAACTTGTGGGTCATTCACAAGATTAAGATCAGAGACCCATTAGCTGGATGAGAACACAGAGTGGGAAGCATATGGAAAACTATCTTCAGAAGACATCAGGCCCCTACCTGTTCTTGAAAGTATTGCAGCATCAGCATGAAGGGAGCTGCACTTGTCAAAATGAGTAGTGGTATAACTGTCATCAGCATGCTGGCAGTCCTAGGAACAAGTATTTTCTTTGTGGGCACCAGGGAAAGCATCTGCCAAGTACTGTGATTGTTGCTGTTGCAATCATTGCCTCAGTAACTATCAGAATCTTAGCCAGAGCACCATCTCCTCTTAGTTATCTTACCTATCAGCAGCTTCTTGTTGCTAACGTCAAAGCTATACAAGCATGAGGTAGAATGTGATGGTATTCAGATTTCTGCCTACAGTCAGGAGGCAATGTGGTGGTCTCCATCTACAGATTCAGTTTAGCAAGGTATTTAGGTACATGCTTGAGTAAGCAGATGACTAACACAACCAAATTCAGCCTCTTCAATGAGAAAAAGCCCGAAGAGACCCAGCACTGCTAATCTTTCCAACCTGCCAGAAGTATTTGCTTTTTGAGAATCACAGTGCAACAATAACACAAACAGTAATGTGAATGTTAATTGTGCAGTCAGGCCCCAGGTGTGACAAAGCACTACACTGATGAGCAACCAGGTCTGCTCTCAGGACCCTGCTGCTGCCCATAGGTGCTGCATTCCTGCAGTTTGCCAAAAGCTGTGGGAGTAACACAGCTGCTCGTACATTTCAGCTTAACAAAACAGATAATCTCAAGACTATTATTAAAATAATTTGAAGTAGATGTAAAAGTGACCCCTAATTAATGGGAATGATTCAGTGTGTACTTCTGTGGAATACCAGTCTATGCTTATTTTTGAACCACAGGAGAAAAAATGTCAGAGTTGAGTATGTTGCTTAATTCGTCTTGTGTGGAATATTACTTAAAACAATAGGAAGATGGAGACAGAAAAATAAGAAAACACTGACATACATCACTATTTAAATCTATCAGGCACATGCAGACTCCCCCAGTATGACACAATAGGTGTAGGAACACCAAGCTGGTATACTCCATATTCTTCATTAGAAAAAGGTAATTCCACATGGGGCATTTTAATCTTTTCTGGAACCATTTCATAATGCCCTAAGAGCTCTGATAATTTTTAATGTCTTTTCTACATAGACATTTGTCCTAAGGTCATTGTTGTAAGCCAAGTAAATGCTTCACAAGCACTACATAAAACCAGAGAAAATAAAAATATTGATTTTTTGCTCTTCTACTAATTCCCAATTAGTTACACAGAAGCTCCACTGCACATGAAATGGTATTCATGTCATCAGCATTTATTTAACTCTCTGGGCCAGACTCTGCCCTCATTGGAGTTCCCTCTTTTCTACTGTGTAAGTGAGAGCAATCCAGCTCTGTGTGAAAGTGGGAAGTATTATTCTGAGTGTAATACTGAAAGAGTAAAGGTCAACAAATCCTGTTTCTGACCATTAAAGATGCATATGAAATTTGATAGGTAGTCACAGTGCACATACACTGACTATTTTACAAAAATAAATATCTTGAGTAGTTACACATTTTGATCATTCATATTAGTGAAAGAAGTTAACATTCCAAGCATCTTCTTCTCCGGGGAAGAAAGTACTTTAGATATAGGTTGATAAACTGGGCCATTACACAATAAACCAACAAGCCTTGGGTGCAAAACCCTGCTAGATCAGTATCTAACATACATTTTGTATTGGCACAAAGACTTTACAAGATTTAATAATAATAATAATAACAACAACAACAACAACAACAAACCAGGTTGGAAGAGACCTTCAAGATCATCGTGTCCAACCCCTCAACCAATCCACCACCACCTAAACAACTAAACCATGGCACCAAGCACCCCATCAAGTCTCCTCCTGAACACCTCCAATGATGATGACTCCATCACCTCCCCAGGCAGCCCATTCCAATGGGCAATCACTCTCTCTGTATAGAACTTCTTCCTAACATCCAGCCTAAACCTCCCCTGGCGCAGCCTGAGACTGTGTCCTCTTGTTCTGGTACTGGCTGCCTGGGCAACAAAAAAGAACAGCCAGCATGTGGACGTACACACTGCTCAACAGAATATACCATGATATTTACCATAGCAAATGCAGCACTGGAATGGCAGAGTAAGGATGTCTTTTCTAGTGGCAGTAGTATAAAAGGCTGAAGAGTTCCTACAGACATCTGTGGGAGAGTCTTCCCATGGCTCCCTTGGTAGGGGAACTGACCCTGAGCTCAGAACAAAGCAGCCTTTGTGCAGCCACTCACAGAGGCAGCACAGGCTGGACTGGGAAAGGCAAGGCACAAGCAGCAGCAGCAGGATAATGGCACCTCCAGCATACAGGGGAAAGGACCACACTGACAAAAAGCAATGAGGACTTGGCTGCAGCTATTGCTTTCACAGTTTTAGTGGGTGAAATTCCTGGAGTGTTGTGAACAGTTCCAGCTGTTGCCTGTGCCTCTCCCAGTGCTGGGAACAGGGGGGTAGGATCTATACTCAGAGCTGGGCACTCTGATCTTTTTGGCTGCTTTGCCAAATGAAAGGTGAGGAAATTACTGTGGAATGGCCCACCCTTCTGGAGATGGAGCAAGTAGAAGGTAGATTCTCTCCTTTTTTATGCATTCTACAGTTTGTGACATGGGATGAGGGTGAGGCAGTTTCAACTTAAATTAAACCTTACACTGAAGTCAGTGCAATTGTCAGTGAACACAAAAATAAATTCCTTCTAACAGAGTAAGTAGACTTCAGATGCCGGCTGGAGTGCAACAAGCCCTCAAACCTGCCTGCAGGAGTTAGCACTGCAGAAGTTACAGTGACATGGACTTCAGTCTGCCACAGCGAACTACTGCAACCATTGAGGCAGATAAAACCAGTTTGTTTACAGATCATGGGTGTCTTGTGGATAGGAAAAAAATATAGCTTTTTATTTATACTGCAAGTTGCATACAACATATTTGGTATAAAAACTGAGGCAACAATATTGGATATTGTAACATCACCTTTCCAAACACAACTAGCTAAGAAGTAATTTTCAGAACAACAGATGTGGAGGTTTACAACAGATCTGTATCTCTTAATGCTATGGTTATTGCTACCTCAAAAAGCTTTCCTAAGACTACCTGTTTCATCCTACTCAGTGCATACAACCATTTCTTCCTCCTCTTTTTTCCTTTATCTACACTTAACTGTATTGGCAATATCATTACTAGTAACCAGCAGCATCTGATCTCTGCTTTAAAGAGACAAGATCTCTTGCAGAGAAATTAATCAGCATGAAGCAGGCATCAGAAACTATTTAGGTAATAATGCAGAAGATGGACAGCTGCCTTCAGCAGAAAAACAAATTTCTCTGTTACAAATGGGCAACTATATGGCTTGAAAAAAGAGCAAGAGAAAGTAAAAAATGGAATCAGAATGAGGATGCATTGTAGAGAGTCTCACTCTCTTTTTCTCTGTGTAAGAGAAGACAATGTGAAGGTCACTACACAAAACTCAGGTAGAAAAAGAGCCCTGAGTCCTGAAACAGAGAGAGGAATTAAAAGAATGGAGTTTCAAGGCGGAGTGCTGGCAATGCAAATCACCTAAGAGTTAAAGGGAAGGCAGAGATATGTGACCTTACAGTGGCAGTCTGCTGCAGGCCACCTGACCAGGAAGACCAAGCAGATGAGGCCCTCTGTAGACAAATAGGAGCAGCCTCACATTCATAAGCCCTGGTCCTTTTGGGGGACTTCAATAATCCCAGTATCTGTTGGAGCGACAACAAAGCAGAGCATTAGTAATCCAGAAGGTTCCTCGAATGTGTTGCTGATTCCTTCTCCAAGTGATAGAGGAGACCTTGTTCTCACCAACTGAGATCTGCTCAAACAGGTCCAGAGGGGGGCCATGAGCATGGGCAGGGGGCTGAAGCACCTCCCCTATGAAGATAGGCTGAGAGAGCTGAGGCTGGTCAGTGTGGAAAGAGACCTTATAGCAGGCTTACAGTACTTAAAGGTGGTCTGCCGGAAAAATGAAGAGGGACTCTTCATCAGGAAATGTAGTGCTGGGATGAGGGGTAATGGTTTCACACTTAAAAAGAGGGTAGACATTAGGAGGAAGTTCTGCATTGTGAGGTTGGTAAGACCCAGAACCTTGAGAAGTTGTGGATGCCTCCTCCATGGAAGTGCTCAAGACTGCATGGGGCTTTGAGCAACCTGCTCTAGTGGAAGGTGTCCCTTCCTGTGACAGAGGATTGGAACAAGATGATCAAAGTCCCTCCCAGCCCAAACCAATCCATGATTCAATGACAAATGAGGCTGATTTTCCTGTAATGACATAGAGAATCTTCTGTATTATGCATTGGAAGACAGAGAGAAGCACAGGACACAACTCACTTGTACAGTCCAAAGCAGAATAAAGCAACTACAGTGAATTTATTGATCTAAAGAGAAAGATAAAGCCGTAGGTGTAGAGAAGAACATTTCTCTTTGTTAGAATCATGATTCCAACACATTTACTGACCATCCAATTTAGAAACTGTCTTCATTATTGCCATAATTCTACTCACACTCATTACTCACTTTGACACAGTGCACTCTAGATGAGCAAAACACAAGGAAATACAAGTATCACTTCCCTGCAATTTAACAGTCTTTTAATTTGCCTGCCCAGTGGGAAGGACTGAAGCTCTGTTCCTTCTGATGAGAAAGGAAGAGTAAATCTGCACTGCTGAGCAGCAGTAAATTTGGCACTTGATGCTAGGAAGTATGATGTAATAGGGGTACTGATGAGTCCCTCTGGGTTTAGAAGTCTTTTAGATCTCCTGGTTTTGGTGTGTTTGCAACAGCTTAAAATGCAATCTAGTCACTCACAAAGACATTTGCTGAGTTTAAGTGCAAGTCCACCTGTGACAGCATTTTGTCTGCTAGGAGTACCTATGTCATATGATTCACTAGACAGAAGACACAAGAGTAGTTATCAAAGGGCAATGTCAGTGTTTTCTGAGCAATAAAATTCAGTCTCATCAATAACCTCTACCCAGAGCTCTCAAAACTCTCCCAAGAAACAAATAAAAAATCATTGGCTTTTGAATCAGGGCTTGGTAGGATTGCCAGAGAGAGCACTGCAAAGTAGAAAAGCTAAACAAAATCGGATGTTGTTCACAATCACACAAGGATGAACAGGGCTTACTGGGGTTAGGCTTCCTTCCTGCTATCCACTATGCTATACTTCCCTGTCCTTATCCCCACCATTTCCCCCTCTCCCTGGTGTTGCTTCTAAAAAGAAATAATATATTTTTTTAAAAAATAAAAGTCATGACCCATTTTACTGTGTAGACCTACAGCTGCATCTGTGCAACTGAGCAGGTTGTAAACTTCATCATGGTGGGACAAACAAAAGACTGGGGAAGAGTGGAAGCATCTGAAATAGGCTTTGGTGACAATAAGAGTTGCAAGAAGACACATCAAAGATGTGAACAGAATTTTGCTTTGGATTTTTTTCTTTCTACTGAGATGAATTATAATAGAAGTAAAAAGATGAACAGGTGAGAACCAAAATCCAAGCATTTGAAAAATGAAGCAGGGGAAACAGGTAATTACACTTCTTGTGCACTAGCTGTGACAGAATGTTAATCTTAACACACAGCTCAGGGTGAATAAACAACTGCAAAAAGCCTAGATGTGAATATAGGTAAAGAAAGAAATGTTTAAGAATACTGCCACATATCAATTAACTGCTTGCTCAGAACAGATTGATTTCCCACCAAGCCCTTCAAAAGCCCAGTTTGGATCTCAGAGCAGATATAGGAGAGAACTTCCTTCCTCAGAAATTGATGTGAAAATGGAACATTTTGTTTCTTAACTTCTGTGTAGGCTGAACAAACTTTTCTGAGAACTAGTATTAGAGTTATTACAAGCGCTGAAGTTTCTGGTTGCTAAGATGCACTGACCTCTCTCAGGGAGCACATTGATTATCTGATGTATCTTTCACAAAAGCAAGAATGCAAAACACAGTTATTTGGAAATTAATATACAGTCTTTTCAATGGAGGAGTTTCAGACTGAAGTGGCTGTAGCCCACTGGGTAAATGTCATCCTCAAATGGGCATCAAAAGCAGAGGAAATTTGTCATTTATTTCTGTCTCCTATAAAAATATAAGGCTTGGTAAATCATGTTGATTTTAAGTCTTCTACTACTGCTTATGACAACTATGCTTGGCAACTAATGGCATTTGGGGAGCAGTTTGTGCACATTCTGTATCAATGTTATGAAATTTGTAAAGCAGATGGAGTCTCTCTGCTACCGCAACCTAAACACCCCTGTGGCTTTTATTTGTCAAATACACACATTGCACAAACATCCTGATTGCCTCTGCATCAAGGAAATCAATCATATCCTGAGTCCTCAGCAAGAGCCCTGCTCAATCCTTTATGGCATGACGTATTTCTGTGACCGAGCTGTGACTGGAAGCTGCTCGCAGTGTCACTGGCCAGGCTGTACAGGCTCCTACAGATGAACGCTTTTGCTTGATACAGGATTTGTTATGGAACATTTTCAAGAATATTTTCAAGAACAGGAACAGATGAAACACTGTGGTTTTACTGTAAATTTGGGTAGCTGAGGAAATGAGACAAAGATCCAATGGGTGAGTGTATTGCCCATTTTATATGTCACAGCTGTGTGGCTTCTTAATAGCTTTGCTCTCCACAGCAGAGCTTAAGGTTTCCCAGTTGACTTTACTGCTATATTTAACAAACTAAATATAGAGAATACTTGACTCAGATTTGTAGAGTGTTAGTGCACTATTTCTCACAAGACAACCAGGCTGGCAAACACAATTTGTGCCCTGGAATAATGTTGTGTGGTGTGTCTAGGGACGTAACCCCAGAACTGCCCTTGGGGTTCTTCCCTGGTAGCCAGTAACATACTGGGGGATGTAGAGGCAGGGCCAAGGCACTTCACCTCATGTCCAGATACCCTCAACCTCCGTCACCAGGGGGACTCTTATTCTTTTAAGTGAATTTTCCCTAATCTGATTCTAGTAACATTTCCAACATTTCTAATTATATAATTATCCACTAGACTAGTGAGAGGGGAGGGTAATTTTTAATTGGATGGTAGCTTTGGGTGAATTTTTACAATTCTGATGAATATTTCTTACTATGCTAAATATAGGTTAACTGAAGTAGTCATTTTTTCCTTCCTTGCAGAGACAAGTGTTCTGTCTCCTTAACTCCACCTCCTAAAGATCCCCAGTAAATGTTTTACATTTGTCCTTTTTGGGGGTACACCAGACAAGCTATTGTGCTTTACATATCACCTTTGGGATGCAACAGGACAGACTGGCCAGGGAGGTAACATCTGCTTCTTGCTGATCTTAAAGAGTTTATTCCTTTGCCTTGCTTGGGTGAGAACAGCACAGAGTAGTGCTAGGATTACACCCTTTGGTACATACTCCCTTAGAAGAAACCTTTATTGTGATAAGAGAGATGCATGGGAAGTATTCTAATCAACAAGAATTTCCAGAATTGAATGTTTGTTTTCAGCATCTGGGCCTTAGCTCTAGCCTGCTTCATTGTCATTAGACCTATGTTGCCAGTGAAAGTACTCCATGCTATACAACCGTGAGCATCAAATTAAAATTCACTTCTAAGATAATGTTTTGTGTTTAAAAAAAAATAATTAAAAAAACCACTAAGATTTGTCACAGTTTTGCCTTATTTATCTATTTTTTTTCCCTGAGGAACTTAAGAAACAAGCACTATATCTGAGCTTCTTTTGTTTTTCAGCTGTGGTAATATCAAAACACATGAAACCATCAATATATTCTGAAAGCTGTTGTAGCATCTTGCTGTTAGTACATCTCTTTAAAAAGGAGATTAAAAAAAAAAGAAAACATTAATGCCTTACTTGAAGCATATTTTATGCATTAAAAATGTCACTATTCCAAACGGTTCCTTTAACAAACCCTTACAGAGATCACAAGGTTAACAAGGTAACCAGATTATTCAGAGTCAGGCTCTGCTGGAGCAGGAGCATTAGCTGGAAAACCATGAAAGATCATGCAGAAAGAGAATGCAACACAGATATCAGACAAATTTCAACCTATCTGCACCTGGAACTAACAATGGGCTCCTTATATTTCTCACATGTGTGATTATCGCTGAACACTTTTATTTATACAAGGAAATGAAAGTAAATCACTGGGGCAAGGATCAGCACAATTTACCAATCTCATTGAAATTCACATTTGTTGGGTTGGTTTTTTTGTTTGTTTGCTTGTTTTAACATTTAATGTTTTAGCATCTTAACTAAAAAAATCAGTATTTCAGTATGAGCTTTCATCTAATTTCGACATATCCTGGCTAAACACGGTTCTATAAGAACTTCCATTCTGGAGAGTGAAAGGCAGACTGTGCCTTCCATTATCACAGTATCACCAAGGTTGGAAGAGACCTCAAAGATCATTGAGTCCAATCTGTCACCACAGACCTCATGACTAGACCATGGCACCAAGTGCCACGTCCAATCCCCTCTTGAACACCTCCAGGCATGGTGCCTCCACCACCTCCCTGGGCAGCACATTCCAATGACGAACAATTCTCTCAGTGAAGAACTTTCTCCTCACCTCAAGCTTAAACTTCCCCTGGCGCAGCTTGAGACTGTGTCCTCCTGTTCTGGTGCTGGTTGCCCCTTCCTGGCTACAATCACCCTTCAGGTAGTTGTAGAGAGCAATGAGGTCTCCCCTGAGCCTCCTCCTCTCCAGGCTAAACAATCCCAGCTCCCTCCGCCTCTCCTCATACAGCTTGTGCTCAGGGCCTCTCACCAGCCTTGTTGCCCTTCTCTGAACATGTTCAAGCGTCCAGAGATTCTCCTCCTCACTTAAGCTACATGTGATTAGAAAGCATCTGAATGTCACAGAGCAATGGCCATTGTGCACCTCCTTTACAAAGCTTTTGCTTCACTTAAGCCTAGGACTTGACTCAGCTAAAAATAAGGTATCAGAAGATACTACTATAATGACAACAAAGTACAGGAAATATCCTTAAAGTAACATGTGTGATATTTTTACACTTTTCATAATTCAACATCTAAAAAGAGAGACAGCCATAAAAAAACGATACAGCCATTAATTGAAGCATATAAGCATAAACCACTCTGAACAAACCCTTTAGCTGTTACAGTGCTGTTCCTCCTGTCTGTCCACTTGTCCAATAATAAAGGGAAACTGCTTTATAACTAGAAACAACTCTCACGTTGTAGCCTGTTCTATTAATTTTTATATCTTTGTAAAAGTCCTACTACTTGAGAGCATTTGTAGAGTCAAACTGTATACCAAAAGATAACTTAAACATAAGTCAAGAAATAAGTTCTAGAAATTAGAAAACCCAGTATCCACTTAAGACAACAAAACACCACTATGTGGTTCAGGGCAGGATATTTACTCTTAGGAGCACAGAACCTGCTGGTTTCCAGGAGGGAGTGGTGACAGAGCAGTGCTGAAGCTGAGGGAGAGATTGGGTGTGCAAACACACTGCAAATAAATCCCTCTCCCACAGAATCATTGTCTTTTCAAAACTGTGAATCAACCTCTGATTACTGGCACAGCCAGAGTACCTATTCTTTCAGTGTTCCCAGTTTCTTCATGCTCATCTCAGGGAAACTGATAACATTTCTCTCTACCTATTTTTCTAAAGATAGTGTGAAATCCGCAAAACTTTTCCCAACTCACTCATGTACCTGAAGGAATTAATACTCAAGATATAACTTCAATACATTGATATTAAGATACATCTCTCCAATATATGACGCATATTTTTCAACAAAAGACTTCAAAAGAGCAGCAGAACCTTCCTCTGCTTCCAGCCTGTAGTGCTATGGTAGCTTCTAGGTAGGTACAGAAAAGGCAGAGATGGCTCATAGTTTCTTGACCTGGTCAAGTACTTCAGTAAGCACTTATGAATTATTTAGCAGTGGTTTAAAAATTAAAATGCCTTTGCTTTTTTAGAATAGGAAATATCTGACTTTAGTGTGCCACTTTCAATCAAGAGTTGAAGTAGAGATGAAGCAGATGCACTTTTGGAGGAGATCTCAATTTGTACTGCAATGGCTGCCAAGCAGGGTGAATGGCACCACTTCCAGCACCATTTGCTGCTGGAAGAACTGGGGCCGTAACCCACTCGTTAGCCTATTAACACTTCTTAGGCAGCACTTTTTGTCGCATATTTTCATCCTCACAGCTTCACCTGCCCTTATATAGAAGTCATCAGTAAATGACTGGGAAAGCTACCAGGTTTGCAAAACTAATGTTTTTCTTATCATCTGTTAGGAACAGAAAAGATTCACCAGGAGCAAAGGTCAGTCAGCTAGGGCACCTCTTACCGTTAAGTAGAAAGTATTTTCACATCCTTCCATACACATAGATAAAGCAGCTACCAGACTTAAGCAATTAAGCTTCATTTCAGAAGTAGTTGGGTGGGTCAGAAGGAAAGACGTTTTCTGGAGTACATGTGGACCTGCCTTAGAAACGTGCACTGAGACTATTGTACAAAGGAGAATGGTTACAATCCGTGGATTTTTAATGTGGGACCTTCGTTTTGACATTTAGTAAAGCAAAAAAATAGATTGCAAAGAAAACAAATATAAGAGAAAGCAGTGGAATAATAAAGAGGACCGGTATCCTGGCAAGTTTATAAACTGCCTGTGCCAAAATGGAATCAAACTGGGCTCTCTTTAAATCTGGTTTGGTTTAATCATGCTGCCATTATAGAATCATAAAACGCTTTGAGTCAGAAGGACATTTAAAGGTTATCTAGTCCAATCCTCCTGCAGTAAGCAGGGACAATAACCATCCTGCCCCTCTGCAGTCTGTGAATAAGCACACACATGAAAACCTACACTTCTTTACTCTCTCTTTTGGACAGGCAAGTGGGTTTGGGTTTTATTTTAAAAGGTAGTGTGTTTCTAGTGCTGAATCATAGTAAATACTAAGTTAAAAAGTTAACTAAGTTTCAAGCTGAAAAGATATTTTTCTTTTCAAGAATCTTATATGTTGTCTGTCTTCTCATGGGCCATCCTATCTTTAAAAGATAATGTATCAAACAGAAGGATAAGGAAAACAGAGAGCTGTACTAATGGAGAGAGACAGTTGTCCAAATAGGGTGGCTGTCTGTCTCTGTTAGGATGCTTGCTTTAAGAAATTCTAAGAAATCTCTAATAAAGAGATTATATACAACTCAATACTTACTGTTGCCAAATAAAAATCAAATACTTCCATAAAAGAGCAGGCACAAGGCAAATTTCAGTGTTTCTGAAATGCATCTCTCACTTCCAATTGCTTTCTATTTTTTTATACTTTGAGATGCCTGTCCCACTTACATAGATACAGGCCAAGCCCCATGAAATACTTTTCTGCTGTGTGTCAATTTATACACTGATGGGAAGAAAATCTCAGCTCACCATGCCCCTTCACAGATGTTGCAATTCACCTTGATGCTGCTTTTCCAGTGTGCTGCATCAGGCATACCTGTACCTATCAACCCAAATCAAAAAGGTTATACAGAAAGAATGTATTTTTCTTTTTTTGGTTAATAATTTAAATATATGATTACAAATACAAAACACCTTTTTCAATATGTTATTATGTTTGGGCAGGAGTATTTCAAAGCTACAAGCAGAAGTTGAAAACTATTACCTTCCTAAGAACTACAATTTTTATCAGGGCACGATGCTACATAGAGATGCAAGACTCTCTTAGCTTGTGGGTTACAATGATTTAGCATTCCACCTAAAGCTTTTCTTTCTTTAGATGGACTATTCTGAGATTATATTCTGTGATCATTACATTAATTAGCAGTAAAGTAAATTTTAGAGAGAATGGAGGACTTACACAACATATAGTAATAGGAGGAGGCGGGACAGTTTGGTCACACATTGATGTATCAGGATTCACAATCACTGATCTTAGATGAAGGAACACTGCCAGAACACACCTGTGGAATTCCTGAGGATGTATCTTTTTGGTTTGGCTAGGACCAAGCGACGTGCAAGTATAATGATATGAGCCCAATGGAAAGACTCACAGAACACCTCCCCCATATAGTCACTCAGCCCACCAGGAAAAAGAAAAAAGATCTTGTTTAGCATATCTTTTCCGTCATTCTGTAATATTTCTGTATATAGTACGAAGAATCAAGGCTGCTTCTTTTTCCTTTACAACGACAGCAGCTTAGAAACTCATCTCTGTTCAAGATAACACTCTACAGCAATATGCGTAAGAGATTTCTCTTGGGTGATACAACAAATACAAGAATTGACAAAGAATCTGTTCAAGCTGTTACATGGGAATTGATACCTAGCTACACTGAAATGAGAGGAGCATGCTCCAGAATGAATGTGAGAACAGAATTTCAGATTCTTTGGGCTGCTGCCCATAAGGTGAGCCCACTCAGTGTGAGCACCAAGCAGATTGTGTCAGCAGAGTCTATGCTCCAGTGTTCAGCAGTTTCAGGTGGAAAATAGAAATTTCACACCATTTCAGTAGTTATGCATGCAGTAAACTCAGTCTTGCCCTTTAGCATCCTGGTTAATCTGAAGTAACCATAGAAGAAGTCAACAGAACTGTACCTGGTACTGGAAGTGGGAGTATTTGGCCCCGAGAGCTTTAAAAGAACCTCAGTGACAGAAGGAGATCAGGCACAGAAAAACTCTGTTTTGTGAGGGTGTGGAGTTGGGTTTTTTTGTTAGGTAGGTTGGTTGGTTTGTTTGTTTTGGCTTTTTTTCTTTTAAGTTTATGCAGTAGCAAGTGCCCTATCTTCTTGAATTGCCAACCTTTACTTAATTTTCTGTGGTGAGACAGGCAGTGCAATAAAAATGGACAGACTTTTCGCAATACTTTAGGTACAACTGAGTACAGGGCAGAAGAGTTCACTTTTCCCTCAATATGCCTTCTTGCTGTAAGAGAAAGAATCAATGCCATCTCCATGTGCCATAGGCCTGGCTAAGCAGAGCGTTTACCCACAGTTAAAGCAGATTCAGATCTTCCAGGCACACACGTATGCTTTCACTGACAATTAAGATGCACTCTTAACATAGTTTGCCCTCTTTTAACTTCAGCAAATTATAGGTTTTATGGGGGAACATCTTCCAAGGAGCAAGTGAGTTGTGCTGATGAATCTCAATTATTTGCTAATGAGATGTGTAATTCCTAAGTACCACTTTGAAAATGTACCTCATACTGTTTGAATGTATCCTTGTGTTCTCTAGGGGTGAGGCAATTTCCTTGAACCTTGAAATGAGCTGGTAGAAGGAATCAGTACTGCATGCTTTCTGGGAAAAACCTAAATCGCATGGAGCTGTATCAAAGAAGCAACTGTTGTGGGCAGGGAATGATTATAATGGTGTGAGGCTGAAAACTTTATTTTAGACTCCTGCATAATTGCAACAAGAGAATCTCACTGATGTGAGGCTAAGAAGAGGCAAAAGTGAATGTACTGCCATTTATTTATTTTTAAACGGAACGGACAGTTCAGAAATTGAAGGCTTGTGCACAGCTGGCAAACTATGGACAGAAAAATAATCAAAGGGAAAAAAGGGAAGGGACAGAGAGAGGGGGAGAAAGAGGGAGAGAAGGAGAGGAAGATTACAAGTAAAACCACCACAATGGAAATGCAGTCTCAAAATACAGGAGTTACTAGTGTGGAAGATGCGTGACCACATAAAGGATAACTAAAAGAACTAGAAATGGAATCAGAAATAAAGTCATATTATTAAGCAACTTGACAGTAATTATTACTTTGCTTATTGGTTAAGTGGGTTTGCATGGTAAATATAGTTTTAGACATAAAATAAATTTAAACATTCTGCCTCAGTAATACTAGAAAAAAACAGTAAAATCCAAAAGCTGAATTTGGCTGCCAGGTACTTCATTCATAGAATCATAGAATCAACAAGGTTGGAAAAGACCTCAGAGATCAAGTCCAACCTATCACGCAACACCTATGACTAACTAAACCATGGCTTCAAGTGCCACGTCCAATCCTCTTTTGAACATCTCCAGTGATGGTGACTCCACCACCTCCCTGGGCAGCACATTCCAGTGCCCAATTGTTCTTTCTGTGAAAGAACCTCACCTCCAGCCTAAACTTCCCCTGGTGCAGCTTGAGACTGTGTCCTCTTGTTCTGGTGCTGGTTGCCTGGGAGAAGAGACCAACCCCCACCTGGCTACAACCTCCTTTCAGGTAGTTGTAGAGAGCAATAAGGTCTCCCCTGAGCCTCCTCTTCTCCAGGCTAAACAATCCCAGCTCCCTCAGCCTCACCTCACAGGGCTGTGCTCAAGGCCTCTCCCCAGCCTCATTGCCCTTCTCTGGACACGTTCAAGTGTCTCAATGTCCTTCTTAAACTGAGGGGCCCAGAACTAGACACAGCACTCATGGTGTGCCTAACCAGTGCTGAGTACAGGGGCAGAATGACTTCCCTGCTCCTGCTGGCCATACTATTTCTGATACAGACCATTGGCATTCTTGGCCACCTGAGCACACTGCTGGCTCATGCTCAGACGGCTGTCAATCAGTACCCCCAGGTCCCTTTCTGCCTGGCTGCTCTCCAGCCACTCCAACCCCAGCCTGTAGCGCTGCATGGGGTTGTGACCAAAGTGCAGCACCCAGCACTTGGACTTGTTGAATGCCATCATGTTGGACTCTGCCTATATGTCCAGCTGGTCAAGGTCCCTCTGGAGAGCCCTTCTACCCTCTAACTGACCAACACTCGCTCCCAACTTGGTGTCATCTGCAAACTTATTAATGGTGGACTCAATCCCCTCAACCAGATCATCAATAAAGATATTGAATAGGATGGGGCCCAGCACTGATCCCTGGGGGACACCACTAGTGACTGGCCGCCAGCTGAATGTGGCACCATTCATCACCACTCTCTGGGCTCGGCCTTCCAGCCAGTTCCTAATCCAGCGCAGAGTGCTGCTGTCCAAGCCCGGGGCTGACAGCTTGCCAGGAGTTTGCTGTGGGGTATGGTGTCAAGGGCCTTCCTGAAGTCCAGGTCAACTACCACCACAGGCCTTCCCCACATCCACCAGGCAGGTCACCTGATCATAGGAGATCAGGTTGCTGAGGCAGGACCTGCCCTTCCTAAATCCATGTTGGCTAGGCCTGATCCCTTGGCCATCCTTCAGGTGTGCCATGACCCGCTCCATAATCTTTCCTGGCACTAAGGTCAGGCTGACAGGCCTGTAGCTTCCAGGTTCCTCCATCCAGCCCTTCTTGTGGATGGCCAGTTTCCAGTCCTCTGGGACCTCTCTGGTGAGCCAGGACTGGTGGTAAATGATGGAGAGCTGCTTTGTGAGCTCATCTGCCAGCTGTCTCAGGACCCTAGGATGGATCCCATAAGGACCCATGGACTTGTGAGTATCCAAGTGGCTCAGCAAGTCCCTAACTACTTCCTCATGGATTTCAGGGGGATTATATTGCTCTCTGACCCCATCTACCAGTTCAGGAGGTCAGTTATCTTGAAGTCCTCCAGCCTCACTGTTAAAAATGGAGGCAAAGAAGGTATTTAGTAGCTCAGCCTTTTCCTCATCTTTAGTTACAATGTTTTCCTCCAGGTCAAATAAGGAGTGAAGGTTCTTCTTGCGCCTCTCTTAAGCATTAATATATTTATAAAAATGCTTTTTATTATCTTTCACAGAAGTGGCTAACTTAAGTTCTAACTGGGCTTTTGCCTCTCTAATTTTTCTCCTACATGATCTAACAACATCCTTAAATGTATTAGGAGTTGCCTCCCTCCCTTTCCAAAGGTGATACACCCTCTTTTTCCCCCTTAATTCCTTCAAGAGATGCTTTTCCAACCAGGCTGGTTGCCTTTCCTGGCAGCTCATCTTTCAGCATGTGGGAACTACCAGTTCCTGTGCCTTCAAGAGCTCCTGTTTGAAGTAGGTCCAACCATCCTGGACCCCTTTGTTCTTAAGGGCTGCTACCCAGGGTACTCTCCAAAGAAGTTGCTTAAATAAGCTGAAGTCTGGCCTCTGGAAGTCCAAAGTAAGGGTTCTGTTATTGCTCCTCCTATTTCCCTGTATATTGAAAACTCCATTATCTCATGGTCGCTGCACCCTAGACAGTCTCCTACCATCACATCTCCCACCAGCCCTTCTCTATTGGAGAACAGCAGGTCAAGCAGGGCCTGACCCCTGGTAGGCTCACTTAACAGCTGCATCAAGAAGCTGTCCTCCATACACTCTAAGAACTTTCTGGACTGCCTCCTCTTTGCTGAGTTAAGTTCCCAGCAGATGTCTGGCAGGTTAAAGTCACCCACAAGGACAAGGTCTGATGATCTTGAGACAGCCTCTGGTTGCTTATAGAATATTTCATCAATCTTTTCATCCTGGTTGGGTGGTCTATAACAGACTCCAACCAGGATGTCACTTGTATTAGCCCTCCCTCTGATTTTAACCCACAGGCACTCAATCCTTTCATCTGCAACCTCAAGGTCTGTGGCATCAAGAGATTTCCTAATATACAGGGCCACCGCTCCTCCTCTTCTCCCTCGCCTGTCTTTCCTAAAGAGCTTGTAACCCCCCAGTGCAGTACTCCAATTGTGTGAATCGTCCCACCATGTTTCTGCAATGGCAACTACATCATAGTTTTCCTGGTGAACCAAGACTTCCAGTTCCTCTGGTTTGTTACCCATACTGCCTGCGTTGGTGTACACGCACTTCAGCTGGGCTGCTGATTTCTCAACTAACTCTGGTTTATGTCCCTCTCTCTCCTCTCTGGAGAGACTGGTTTCATCACCCACCCCCTTCAAACCTAGTTTAAAGCTGAAATTTAAATTTGAAATGTCCTCTTCTGATGTGTCAAAGTTGTTAAAACAGCATGCCCCAAAAAGGTAGCAATCACAGGAAAAGTGAGAGGTCTAATAATTAATGGGAATGATGTAATTGCATGAAAAGCCTGTTTCCTTAGTAAGAACTGAAATGGCACTGGGAACAAAAGCTTTGCAATAGACTGTTTAAACAATTAAATAATTGAAATAAGAGTGCTTAGAATGAAATTTCTGAGCATAAGCACTAGTGAGTAACTATATGTGACGAGAACAATTTCTACAGTATCTGCATTACCATAAGCAATTCATACTTCTGAATGCAACCTCTCCTGAAGATCTCTAGTTTTCTTTGGAGGTTACCCTGGTTCAGTTCTGCAGAACTATCAAGAGTGATTTTGGGAAATGAAGATGAAGTATCAGCAAATTTGAAGTTATTCTGAGGATGAAGTCAAGATACCTAAAATCACAGTCTCCTTTCAGACTCTGGTACCACCATCACCATATATCAATGTCATGTGTAAATTCCCACTAAAAATTGGCTGGAGCACTCTGTTTTAGCGAAAGAGGATTGCAGGAAATCTTGTGTCCTCTAATTCACATTAGTCCAAGTCTGCCTACACAGTAAATGTAAGTAGTGGTATGATTTTAAAATGCATAAAAGGGAAAAAAAAAGTACTTGCCATGAATTTGGAGATGATAAATGCAGTAGATTAAAGTGAAAATATATTTATCCTCTTCTGTTTGCCATTTGCTAGCTCTTCTCAGACACGTAACTTACTCTGTAGAAATCTGCAACAACAAATTCATGCATATTTTCTCACATTACACTTCTTAGAAACAAATAACTGGCTGTGGGTTAGTTCTTTCCCTAGGGCTAATTAAGAGTTAAGCTACTCTAAGAAGTTATCTTTGTAAATTATAGCTATTGTATGCTATTAAATGTCAGTTACTGGGGGATGCTGATTCCCACTGCATATTTATTAAGATTAATTTACAAGGTGTATTGAACATTTAAAAAATGTTAATAGATACAATTATTAATAAATCATCCTGACAACAACAAAAAATCCCTCTTGTTCTTCAGTAAGACCACGAGGCTCATTAAATCCTTAAAATGAAACTATGAGTGTTCTGTCAGATACAAAATTAGTGGTTTTCAGCTATTGCACTCAAGCAACTGTCTCAGCTGCACAGGGATGTTGGATAGTGTCAGTGTGGTAATTTTCAATATATATAAAATATGCTGACGGGTCCCTTCCCTCTAGCTGGCTGCCATTTCTGCCTGCATTTGGCGATGTCTTACTGCCTTCTAAATTCCCAGGCCATGTTTCTGTAACAGGGGAAACCAGCCTGAAGGGTTGCAGAAGAAAGTGCCTCTAGAGGTTAGCTGACAAGTAATAGCTTAGGAAATTCCCATGTCAAAGATGAAAAATTATTTCCAAAGTCCCTTGTCAGTGTAGATTTCAGTATTTATTCCATTTACACAAGATGACTTGAGGACACAAATGACTCTGCCATTTCATCATTTGCAACCAATCCCCCAACACCTACAACAGCTGTTCACAAGAAAACACAGTGTCAGGGAACCTGGGGTTTTCTTCATATGTTTGTTCATTTTGTTCTTTTTTTATTGCTATGACCTTTAAAAATAATTATTTGTGCAGATTTCATTTGATCCTTCATGAGTTGCTCTCTCATCTGCTCTTCTTGCATATTTCCTTTTAAATCTCTACACAACATGGTCAGTGGGTGCATTCCTCTGATTTTTGTGTTGGCCTTCCCTTGAAACATATTTTCCTAACATTTGGTTCTCTATTAGCCTGTGTCCCTGAAAACACTACCAACATGATTAATCAGCGACTGATTTTTCTCTCCTGCTCCTTTTATTAAAACATTTGGAAGACTATTCTTTGCTACCCTGATGACTCCTTTGCAGCTTGGAGCTGGCAGCTCTAGTTGTTTTTCCTAGGGTAATTCATCTTCTTGCTTTCTATGCACAGTTACTAACAAATCAATCAAACTCCTACCAAGAATTTAGCAGAGGCCTCGGATGGCAGGCTACACTGTTTCAACTTGTATTAAAAAGGGACATGTGAAAAAGGGACAGAATTGTTCCCTCATTTTGTTTGAATGGAAACAGCTATTTATTCAAATCTACAAGCGCTTGTAAATCAGAGGCATACGTAACAGAAGTAGCACAATCTCTTTGGTGTAGTAATACAGAAATTCACCATTACATTTTTTTGGAGGGTCTGGATATAAAGCTGTATCCCTGGGATGAAAGCATCATGATGTTAAACTTGGTAGAGATTAATTGGTTATAATGATCAATACAATTAGGAGCACATTATGTAAATATGAAAAAAACAATTCCATTTAGGGGGGAGGTGATTAGAGTATGTGACAAAATTGTTTCCTTTCATCAGTCAAGGCAAAGCAACATATTTCACTATAATATAAGGAGACTAGTATTAAGAAACCATTAAATCAAAATATTTCTCTGAGGTATTAATTAGAGAGGATTCGGTTTATGCACATAAACCTTTTTACTCTTTTTCTTAGATAGGTCATCTCATAAAGAGCTCAATGTTTGCAGTTCTGGGTTTAAAAACCTGCAGCTGATGAAATGGAAAAAAGAAAGAGGAAATAAATAAAAAGGTATTTTTCATCATCTTTTATATGATACTTCTTCAAATATACGGCATGTGGAAGAAATAAATGCAGTTCTCCCCTGACTCCTATCAGCTATTTTTAAGGACAACAAAATACGATCTCTGACAAAGTTAGGAGCTGTTTGCTCTTTACAGCCATTCCCAGTGCCCCCAGCAGGCATGGAGAAGCTGCATTCCCTTCCTTCCTCTCTGCCAGCAGCCACTCAAGCTGGTCAGCCAGGCAGGGACAGAGAACTCAATGTACAGGCAATGAACCCGAAAAGGACTGGGCAGCCTCTCCTCTGGGGCCTCACAAAAGGCCTCCTGTAGTTCCTTTGCACCAATGCCCTACTACCCAGAGCTGCACTGCATGGCTTTTCTGCCATTCTTCTCCTGTTATTCCTTTTCAAAATAAGTGGAGGAAGGAAACTGGGCAAAATGTAGATTCACACTGCTGCAACAGGCGTAATACTTGTTACTGTGACTCTGACCCCATCAAAATAACTCTCACACTCATATTCCTGTGTATGCTAGCTGAAGAAAGAGCTCAGCTGGCTCCCTTCCCACTCAGCCACCCAGTCTTTGCGTCACTGAAGCAATTTGCTCCAGCAGACTGAGTCACTCTCCCAACACACTGGGTGTGCCGCAAGTGCTGTCTCGCATTTTCAGCTCTGAACAGGCCCTCCTGTCCCTGCTGTACCAGTGGTGGGACAGAAGGATCTGAGCAGCCCTGGACTCATGCAGCCCTGGGCAAGGAAGAACCTGGTAATCCCCTACATTTCCTCTGGCTCTGGGGAGATGCAAAATGCAACACATCCATCTGCTATTCCATCCCAGCCCTCCTGGGCTTATGGGACGCTTTGTGCTATGAGGACTGAATTCGTATCTACGCATTCATGTAAACGCAGCTACACTCCTAACTGCATGTGAGCCCGAGATGTGGCTATTACTCCTGCAGGCCTATGAAAGAAAAGCCACTTTGATTTAGGGGATGCCAGTCAAAATATTCTGAGGACTTTTATATGGTGATAGATAAGCCCCATTTGCCATACTGGCTATATGTTTGCTCCATTCACAAGAGAGAATCTCACCCCTGATGCATAATCTTTGGGGCATTTTTACACTAAGTAACAGGAGAAGAGATGACCTTTGAATGAGCTGCTTACAGAGTGCAGCACCTGGCCACCCAATGACACTCCTCTGTCTTAGCGTAACAAATTGACATGCTTACCTAGCAGTGTGTTTCATAATGAGCACCTGCAGGATGCCCAAGTCTAACTGTAAACAACCTCAGCTACCACTGTGGACCTTGTGTCCACAACAAAAGGAGAGCTACATTAGCTCCAAAAAAGTTGTGGAAGTTGTGGAAAAGTAACAAAATTTAATGGTCTAGTTATATCTTTGTCTTCAATGAAATACAGAAACAGGTTCTTCTATGGGCAGAGTACTGTCTCACCTATATAAGCATTGTTCAAAAAAGAACAGGAAAACTAGAAAACTACATTCAGAAAATCAGTTTCTAGCTTTGTATATTTCTCCACAACGTTATATACTGTTGCTTATTGTCACTATTTGTTTCTAATAACAATGGGGTTCTGACAAGCCCTTTCAGTTTGAGCTGAAATACTTAGTTTCTTAAATATATGACTCTTTCATTCTCTGCTTGGAGGAGGCCTGGCTGAACTGAGGACTTACGGTATCACTCTGTGTTACTCCTTGTGTTTCCTTCCTTTGTCACAATTTAATATATCCCATCCTGCTAGCTGCTATGAATCAAGAGCTCACTTTTGATTGGAAAATAATTCAAATCAGTGAGCAAGTGGCATGACATATTTACCAGCTACAGCTGGAGTCTAGGTTGGTGGTTTTATTGTGCTCTATAGGTCATAAATGTTTTTCTTATGTCTCATACCTTTGTCTGTGTAGAAAGCATCAGCCTATGTTGTTGCTGTTTACAAGCATATAGATCAAAGCCACTTTTCTCTGTCCTATATGTATGTATGTATGTATGTGTGCACAGAAGCAGTATGTTTGTATCCTTCATCAACCAGCTTGGCACAGTGGAGCTCCTGGAAAAAAGACAGGGTCTGGTTTTGAAAGTGTAAGCAACAATAATTGCCAAGATTACCTTTTCATTATCCTCATTATCCTAGTCACATGCATAGTTTTTGTCCAAGCAGCCTTTTGTCTGTGAGGAAATAGAAGTGAACAGGCAGATGAGACAGTGTAAGATCAAGCTTGGTGCTTGTACAAAATCAAAATGAAGCCCATGCTTATGACACAGATCAGCCACAAGCCTGGTGTCTGTCTGTGACAACTGAATTAGAAACATTTTTCAAACAGTTCATTCCTACACAGAGGCTAAACATGTAAAGGTCAACAAAATTCTGAATTATTTCCTATTAGAACTTCAGTTACTGAAGGATACTTTTCCACTGCAACTGAATTTTCAAAAGATTGTGATGCTTTGCTTTTGTTTATTTATTTATTTATTTATTTTTTTTCCTGCTCATGCATTTGCCAGGAGAATATATTCTGCACTATAGGCTGATCTGGAGATAGTAGCTGCAAGACAGAGGAATTCCGGATGCATAGCATTGCTCAGTAACAACTGAATATGCATCCCTTTGTTATTGTTCACTACTGGAAAAAGCATCACAATGCTTACAACTAAGAGTAATAAAATAATGGGAACAGTTTATACTTTGTGCTTGGAAGGGTTTTGAAATTTCATTTACTTCTGGTTTAGAGAAAAACTAAATATTTTGGCACTTCACAAAAGGCCAGTCCAGCACTGAAGCTCTGGCTGTCCTGCACTTCTCTGGGTGGGACACAGCTGTGGAGCTGGGCAGCTGACTGCTGAGGAGCTGCAAACTGAAAAGCCAAAATCCCAGTGCCACATCAGTGCACCAGGAAAGCTGCACAACAGCCAAGAGCTGGAGCTGTCTCCTCAGCAGCTTGTCAGATGTGCCACAGAAGATGAGGGAGTTGGGGAGCAGCTCTGAGCTTTTGCTTTGCCATCAGCTGGCTGGGCAAGCAGCAGAGGTACTTGGCAGATCAGCTGAGAGAGACCGAACGAACATTCGAAACCTGTCCATTTTTCATTAGCCTTTGGTTAAAACCAAATTGCCCCTGGGTAATGCTTTGATCTTCACAAATCAGCATTCTCCAGTCAAAGCATTTTTGACCAGATTTAGCAGAGGCTCCAAATCACGAATTCCACAAGAGCTGGAATTCTCTAGCAGACTCCTTTACAAATCCACTCTTTTGAGAGCATCACGTTCTTGGGACCCAGGCCTGACGCCATAGGCTTCAATGTGTTGGGGATTAGAGCCCAATGGATTTCACACTAAGAACAAACAAGGAATAAACAAGAATCTTTAAGACTCTTGTGAACTACAGTCTGTTTCTGAAGACTCAGGACAAGAGAAAAACCTTATATTCATATGAATTTACAATATTAAAATTGTTAGTTCTCATTTTATCCTTCTTGAAGAGTGAAAAAGATTAGTAATGATTTATGCTATTTAGGAGTGGGGAAAAAACATGAATAATGAATGTCATTAATGCCAGCAGCAATTATAATTGAATTGCCCACAGACACTTATTTCTGCATATTTTTCCCCTCACTGATACTACTATAGGAAAACATGAATTCACAACTGAATTTTATATAATTTTACATAGCTAGAATTAAGACTCAATATTTTCCTTACATGAGGGTCACGATACTGGCATTTAGTTGACTTCAACAGCCTGTTCTAATTGCACTTCATTTTAAAATCAGAACAATTCATTTGAGACTTATCAGTGTTGAGCCACAGGCCTGAATTTTTACTGCTGCATATACTCCTTCAGCTTCAGGTGTTTTGGAAAATATAAGTGAAGCCAGAATTTAACAAATCATTAATTTATATGTCCTTTGTATTTGCTCAGAATTATTACCTTATATTAACTCTTCTAGCTTTGGTGCTCTCAGAAAATAAACACCTTGATTCCAGGATTCAAATGTCTTGTTCTTGAGATGGTGGCCAATCTCCCCAAGCAAACACCTACTTTACCTTAATCTGCCCTGTGTATGTATTTCTAATTCATTGTGTGGTTTTTAACTCTTTCTATGCAACATTAACACAGGATTTGCAGATGTACTGCACCAAAATAAAACTGTCACAGGATTTCCTGTCTATAAACCCAGTACAGCAAGTACTGGCACAGCAAGTAAGCCACTGGGACACGCAATTTTTATACACCTACTCATCCAACCAAGGGTCAAAGCTGGTATTTTTTATACAGCCTATGGGTTTTACAAGTTCACTCTTTTGATGGAGCAAATATATCAGACTTTCTTCCTGAAATCAAAGTGGTCATAGCTTATTTCATAATGCATCATTCTCCTCGTGTAGTTATGGGTAAGACACAGATTATCAACAGTATCTGCACAGCAACCACAATAGGCAAAGTAAGAATGGACTTCAGGGTCCAGAGCCTCTTAACTCTTTAACCTAATGATAGTATTGCTCTCATGTAAAATGCATGACACTGTCAGAACAGAGATTCCAGATGAAACAAGCATGTATACGATCGCTAGATACAACACATTTAAACACGTTTGGTATTACACAGCTAAAAATGTGGGAGTGGGTGGTTGGTTCACATAAAACTGCTGCTAATGCACAATAATTGCTGAAATTTCAGAGGCTCAGCACATCTCAATTCTGCTTTTGGAAGCAAGCACAACAATAACATACAAAAGTACTACAATTATTTAGATTATTAATAGCTCCCATTACTTACAGTTATGTACAGCTATATCATTTTGTACTGTTGATATTGACTCTGATATTGCTTAATTGAATTCTACCCAAAAATAGGTAGGAACTAAAGCTATTTGGAGGAAGATATAAGACAATTTTATAGCATGGTTTCCAGTGTCTCATGCCAATCTTTACTATTTCCCTGCAACTGTGCAGGGGCTGATTCCTGAAAACAGCAATTCCTGTTAGAAAGATTAGTGAAACTTGGGGTTTTCTTCAAACCCCACTGCATACAATCCACCATCATGGATTAGCCTGAGGGATACACAGTTTTTACCTAAGCGCCTGCATAGTGCCACTGTGGGGATGGCTTTAGATGTTTAATACATTATGCTCAAGCACTTTTTATCAAATGGATCCCATATAGAAAATAAAATATTATGGGTGAAACTCTGCTCTTGTCCCATCTTGCCCTCAACTGGGCTAGAACTTCACATGCAGAATGTCTCTACATGCACAACATGATTACCCAGAGTACACATAATCAAACTGGTAGCAGGCTGGCTGGCTTGGCTTTAGAAGCATCAGTGCTGGGCTCTTCCAAACACAGCTGTCCCTGCTGAGACATCCATATGCAGAGGACCTTCTAACTCAAATGTAGTCCTATCCAGAGCTGAGACTTGAGAAGTTCAGACTTAAAATGCAAATATATTGCTTTTCTTCCCCCTTTAGACTGTTTGTGTTATCTTGTTATACACTAGATGACATCAGTGGCTGAGCAATGAGGCTCCCCAGGCAGACTGGTATAAAACGAACAAAAAGTCAGTGACCTTGCTGCTAGCAGAACAACGTGTTCATTACAAATTACAGCACCTGTTTTCACCTTTGCTCCATAGAAAGGCTTCACATTTTAATATCCTGAAGCTTAGAAAACATAGTTTTCTTGCAAAAAAAAGTTTTCTTGGAAAAAAGGTGTTTAATTCATTGCCTCTTTCTCAACTTCAGACAGAATGGATTAGAACAAAAGCCAGACCTACTCCATCTGGAAGGGACTTACAATAATAATCTAATCCAACTGCCTGACCATTTCAGGTCTGACCAAGTTAATGTTTATTATTAAGGGCATTGTTCACATGCCTGTTAAACATTGATAGACTTGGGACACCATCCACCTGTCTAGGAAGCCTATTTCAGTGTTTGAGAACCCTCTCAGTAAAGAAATGCTTGTTAATGTCCAGCGTAAACCTTCCCCAATGCAGCTTTGAGCCATTCCTGTCACCGTATACCGTATTTAACAAAAGACAAACTGTGTTTCAAAGTTTTTTCATTTATTTGTGGGGGGTTTTTTGACGTGAATTCCCCTAAGCAGTAGAGGATATAACAAATCATTAGTGGTCCTCTGCAGATATAAGTGATTCTCCTAGACAGGAAATTTAATCAAAAAGATCTTGTGGTTGAAATCAAACAAGGGTTACTTGTTCATATACTTTCTGTGCATTAAGAACACAAGTTCTAATATAGGCATCTGAGCTGCTGGCTAAAAATTACATTGTGTGTGGATTGTACTGGATGCGGAAAGGCTCAGTACTAAATGTGCAGCCTTAGAACAGCAGACTCCTCTGACTTGCAGACATTATTGCTATTTCCTTGCTTACAAAGTTTTGTCTGACTTGATTTTTATTTCCAACTATTTGATGAAACAGGGCTGTAGGATAGCATTGTACCTTTCAACCATTTCTTCTCATTCAAAATGGAAACATTCCAACTAAGCTGCCTCATGATACTACCTTGCTTTCTAACCATACATGAATCCATCCTGCCAGGCCAGTGCAATGAGCAAAAGCTCTGTACAGACCACTTAAAATGAAAAAGACATTGTTGTAGTGCAATAATTCTCCACCTTCAAATGTAAAAACCACTGGCAGAAGTATATGAAGCGCTTCCAAAAGATACAATAGTTGCACTATTTACATTGTAGGTCTTTTGGTGACTTCACCATGAGCACACACGGTTGCAGTGGTGTAGTCAGGAATTGAGGCACTGAATTCTGAGTCTGTGGCTGTTTAATGACTATTTGTTCTCTCCTTGGAAAGAGAAAGGGAGGCTGGTTACCCTACCTACCATGCTAGGGACCCCCTACAACTATCAGCAAGAACCAGACTTGGATGAAGCATGACTGTTTTTTAATAGGTCATACAAATTACAGAATCATGGAGTGTTAGGGGTTGGAAGAGACCTCAAAAGATCATCTAGTCTAACCTGAAGCAGGGTCACCTATACCAGCTCACATGGGAATGCATCCAGGTAGGTTTTGTGTCAAATATTACACAAAAGATAGGAACATGGTAAAAAAATCCATAATTAAGATACAGAAGGGACTATTAAATTATTGCCATGTGATTTCTCTTTAATTATACGGGAAAGGAACTATTAACCACAGTATTTCTGGCTGTAAGCATACAATACAGAGAGAATTTTCCTGAAGTATCATTAATTAAAGTTGGAGGTAAAATACAATAAAACAACAGGAAACACATTCACAGCATATTCAGTTTCTGTGGGAAGTTTGAGTAATGATCCATTATTGTAAACAGAGATTATTTACACTAACACGCTGTGAGAAGCAATAGTTCTGACAGAATTAATACAAGGACATAGCCTTTGGTTACAGAGGAAATTCATGGGCATCCAAACATCACAGCTTCCAGCAGGCTCTCCTTGAAGCAAGGACTGTGCCTTTTTCTGCCTGGCAAATTCTTATCACATCAGGAATAAATAAATAATGATAAGATTGTATGGGAAAGTTTTCATTAAAATCTATGTAACCCTGAAAAAGTTCATTGCTGTGCAGGAAGCATCTTGCTCATGAGCAAAGCCTTCCACACAGGTAACAGTCCTAGGGATGAAAACCTGACCTCACGTCTAGCTCCTGTTGATATTAATGTGCTTAGAGTTTCAGTTCTTCCAGGGACTGTTCATTTAAGCTGTCATAAATGAAAGCCCACAGAAAACAGGCCCTCAGCACCTGACTGTATTTGACACTAAAGCACAGAAGGTTGAGGCTTTAGCTTCCACAAGTTTCAGAGCAAAATGCAATTGAAGGAAGTGCAGGAATGCTGTTGCCAAAACAGTTTTGCTACTATCAAGAAAAGAAAAGGACAGCATACAAATCATATGTGTGTGTGCCTGGCAGGAGTCCACAAAGCCTTGTTCTTGGAAGACATTCTGAGAAAGCTAAAGAGGCATTCTGCAATTCATTAAAATAACGCATGCAGAGTAATAGGTTATAACCAGAACTAGCTGAGAATAGAAGCATCAATTTTACTTTTCCTTTTCGGCCTGTAATTTATTTTTGAGATGAAGAACTACACTGTGAAAGACCAGTGGGTGACAACAGTCCAGCTAATAAGGAGATGAAACAGAAATGAAACAAAGGTCATAATTTAAAGGGATATAAATTGGGTCTCCCATTCAGCCTGTCTTCTGACATGTTTTACTTGAGGCAGGTAGCATTAGGCAGGCACTTGTCCTGGATGTTGTCTTCATGCCAAGATGAACTTGGGTTCAACAGCACTGTTAATTAGCATCATTGCTAAATAAACTGTCCCAGTCCTGCATTCATCATTTTGTATTAGCTAATTATGGTTCTTAAAGGAACTTACCTTTGATGTAGTGCCACTGTAAGTAATTATTGAAACCAAACACCCTGTATTTCTGTTTGAGTACCAATTTATCAAGAGAGAAGAGGTCCTGTTTTGAAAGGTTTCTCACATTTGGTAAACCCATCCAACTCACCCTGCTGAAAGGCAAAGGACTGTGGGACAACAGCTTTTTATTTGGATTGTAACTAAATAAACAAAGTGAACTCCTTTACGCCAGAAATGTCAGTCATTAGGGCATTGTCTCATTTAGAAAAAAAACACGCTGCACAAATACAGATGCTGGTGAAAATACTATATACTGGACTCAAAATAATGCTCCTATGGTTTAATGAAAGACAAAACCAGAGCTCAGGGAGTTGTCATGGGATAACAACCACCCCACTTCCAAAGCATCAGTGCAAACTTAGCCCACGTTCATTTGCAGGGGACTCAACTCATTTTTATTCAGTGGCTTTTGTGGAAAAGGTTGGTGGTCTCAGCCAACTCTCAAGTGACAATGTTATACAACACAGCTCTGAAGAAGAAATTAATGAGAAGTGTTTCTAATTAGGAAGGTTAAAAAAGATGAATGGGCTGAGACATTCTCGCTGAGCTATGGGGCTTCTGCATGAGGTTAAGGCACACTAGCAATGAGGAGCACAAATAAACACCTCGACATGCGCTGTGATGAGGCTATGAAAGGCAGTGTGAATCTAATTCATCAGCACCACATTTGTAAATGTGATGAGGTATCACTACAGAAGAGATGTTGAGTAACTGCAATTCAGTTTCTAAATATTGGCCCAACTCCATTACAGTAGGTGTTCATAAAATGCGTTCAGACAGAGCTTTGAAATATTCTAAATTTGTCTGATTCTGCTATTCTTGAAAAATCTCCGTTTCACTGGGAACAAAGTAAAGACTGATCAAAACCGCGCCCTAAATAAGACAGTTTCCAAAGTATTGGATCTACATTTTCATACTTTTGCCTCAACTTACACATTATACAGTGCTCCAATTTCTAATAAGAGAGAATAAAGAGCAGAAGAGTAAGTAGAGAGAGGCCATATAAGGAACAACCCAGGAGCTGAAAGACTTAATAGATATTTTTTTCAAATAACAACATTCCAAAGAAATGAAAATAAATTGTCCAATGAATCATTTACAAAGGCCAGAGTCTTTGCTGTAGACTCACACTGGGGGAATTTATATTGTAATCAGAAAAGTAGGACACCTTTTATTTTAAGTCAACTTAGCAGCAACTAGGAGACAATCATCTTCCTCTCTTTTTATTGCTGCCATGCCACAGAAGAGTAGTATGTGCCTGGGTTAATGTACATCTGCACCCAAAAAAAGTGTAGCACATCTCCAGCTCATAGCACAATAGTTCACACAATCTCACATGCTCAGCCTTACATAACTAATTCATTCTTATTTCCACCACTGGACAGATAGAGGCTTTTCCCAGCTCTCTCTTCAAGTCAGCTGCATAACTTTTATTAATAAGAGTTGTTCTGGACTAAGCAACTTGCCTATGATAATGTAGCCCATTATTCTCAGAGGAACAGAGTGACCTGTGCCTAGACTACTGCAGTTACTTTGATAACTGCTTTCAGTAAAGACTATTTAGAAGAAAATATTTGCATTTAAGCAAAAAACCTCTGTTCAGGAGGGTGAAGTCTTTCTAAAGCCATTGAAATTTGCTTCATCAAAACAATAAAATTTTCGTATTTATTGAAGCATATGTTCAGCATTGTCCCTTTAACAGTAGACTTACCACTCTACAAAAGGCTGTTAAAATGCAGAAATAGAACTAGGTCATCTTTATGCTGCACGTCAGCGTATGTGCATGGACATTATTGATCACAGAAATTACACATAAGAGGTTCTTAAAATAACACAGAGGCTGAGACGGCTGCTATCACAGTTGCCTTTTATGTCCAAAGCTTCAAAATAAAATGGGAACAGTACTGAAATGATAAAAAGGAAAATAACATTCCTGTTGATTCAGGATAGCCTATGTCCCAATTATGGAAAGATATATAGGACTCCAAAAGACTTCATTTTTGTTTAATTTTAGGTATTAAAAGCTAGCATCTTCAGATATTAGAACCAAATTGGCCCTTTCAGGAGATGGTGTCTCAGCACTCAAAAAAAAGTCAATAGTCTTGAGAAACTAACCAAAGTCATCATAAGTAAAGGCAGAGGACACACCTGAGGACAGGAAACACATTTTTCAAGAGCACTTGGGAAAATTATAGCATGTTTGTACTTGATGGCCCAGAAAGATTGATCCTGCTCACAGAAAGAGTCCTTTAAGTGCCATTGTCTTTAAGAAATCATCCAATGGATGAAGTTCCACAAACTGCCAAAAACCAAGCAAACAAAAAGCTTTGCTGTAGAGCCTTGAAAGAGAAGAAAGAACACAAACAAAATAATTTAGTAATCATTTAATTACTGAATTAAGGGACAGCGGAAAGAAAGGGAGGAAGGAATATAAATCAACAGTTAATTCATCAAACTTCTTGGAGCATCTAGTCAAGACATGGCAATGAATAACAACTAATAAAGATTTGTCAAGAACAAATGGAGCTAAATATAAGTAATTTTCTTCCATGACAATGTAAAAGGCCCTTTAGATGGGGGGGGAAATTTAGATAAAATAAATCTTGATTTTCAATAGGATTTCAGAAACTGTTTCCAGAAAGTAGGTGCAAAAATGTCTAAAGAATGCATTCAGAAAATAGTCCCCAATGAGTTTTTTTTGGGTTTTAATGGAAAGATACACTGACCCGTCTTCTGCAGGCATTTATTCTCTCTCAAATATTGCACAGTATTTTCATTAATGAGGACAAGGGGACAGAGGATACATACACTTACTCAATTTGTGGGCAACACCAAGCTGGAAGTGATGTTAAAGTTCTTGAAGGACAGAATTAGATTTTGAAAGACTAACAAATGGAAAACTGGTGGGAAAAAACAAGGTGTTTCCTTATTAAAGGAATTGTAAGGTTCTATGTGTAAGAATAATCCTGTAAATGAACATGGAACAGGAAGGAGATGTTAAGGAGTAGTCTGAAATAAATGGATTTCTGGACTTTAGAGGATCAACACCATCAGGCTAATGCCAGAGAAGAAATGGTATGCTAGGTTGCATAAATAAGTGGAGATCCTGCGAGACATAAAACACAAGAAGATTTGGGATGGCAAACCTCAAGATGTCTTCAGAAAGAACAGATTTCTGAAACCTCTAATTATCCTGTATGAGAAGACAGAAAACAATGTTATTCTGTAGTGAAGAGACTTCAAAATACATAAAATGCTGCAGCACAAGGGATAGTAATCATCTCTTATCCTTGAAGGATAAGAGAAGTAATGGACTTAAACTGCCTTGAAGGAAATGTGAAACAGATAATAGGCCAAGCTCTCCAACAGTGAGGACAGCATTACAACTGGACCAGGTTGTGCAGGGAGGCTGTAGAGCCCCTCACTGAAGGCTTTTTGAAAACACGACTAACATCCATCAAGAGTATATGTAGCTCTTCCTGGGAGGAGTATAGGATAAATGAGAGAATCTTTTGAAAAGCCAGCCATATGAATCTTCTATGCAACCAGATAACATGCATCCTACCCCATCGTTGTAAATTTTGTTCTCTGCTGTTCCAAAAGATAACAAATTATGGTTATTTCTCTGAGAACAGAACTTTGATTCTTTACTGACCTTTTCAGTTCATACTCTGAGGGTTTTTCTGCTTAACACAGACTAGCAAATCAAAAATGGCACCAATATTAGTAAGACTTGCACATGCAGATTGGGAAAGAAGAGGTCCATAAGTGGATATTACAGCTTCATATTTGCTTTTCAAGTTTTAATACAAGAAAAAGCCTAGTCTTTTTCTTCTAAAGAGTTGCTGTGTGAGGACAGCTAACAGACAAGTTAGTGGAATGTCTGAAGTAAGGGAATTTTTACATATATTCAAGCTGCCTAAAAGTGTACCACTTACTGGTCATCAATAACTATTATAGTAAGAGCAAACAATAAACAAAGGATATAAACATTTAGAATAAGCATTATAATGACAGGCTCATTCCCATCAAGTATATTAATTGTGGAAAGAAAAGTAGTTTCATTGAAAGACAAAGCAGGCAAAAGAAAGAATCGAGGTGGCTGGTACATCTTAGCAGACTCTTTTTATTTCTGTGAAAAGGTACAGAGGTGTTTGATTTGTAAAACAACTAATACCTCATGGGAAAGTGTAAAGAACATTATTCAGGGCAAAAAACCCAACCCTCTGCTGTGTAAGTCACATTCACTGAATTTATCATTTCTTAATTTGCATAGCTAAGGATATTTGCAGTGCTCAAAGTGTGTATAACTGGTGGGTTTAATTAATTTCTAAGCTCTGCTACTTGAGGCAAAAGAAGAGGAAAGAAACAAAAAACATGGGTGGGAATGAGAACACAGCACTGCTCCCTGCCCTCCCACAACTCAAGCACTGGAAATTGATATGAAAGCAGGGTCTTGGTATCTCAAGAGTTCATCTGCTTATTGCCTTCTTAAAGGTTATAATCCCCTGTTTGTGAAGATACAATGGGTTGCTCTAGAGAAGATTACAAAGTCACAAATCCTATCAGAGGATTATAAGTCTGTGAGGTTGTAATTATGAAGGAAAAGCAAACCTTCAGAGGACACAAAAATAACCTTCATAAAAGGAGATATGGTGTCACTTAATGAAAGTCTTCATGGAAAACCAACCTCAGACTGTAGTGCTTTTGCAAAGTAAGCACCCAGAAAATATTACAAGAATGTGAGTGAAATTGTACAGCATGGGGCCCACGGGAAACGAAAAGCAGGAGAGAGGCTTCCAGCCACTTCAGTCACAAGGCCAGTGATAACCCACACCCACCCTTCCAGGATGGCAGTAAAGCAGCCAACTGATTTCACAGAACTCTGCTCCTACACACTTGGGAGTCTAACCAGAAAAAAGAGCCCAAACCTGACCATGATGAAGGACACCTCTCCTAGATCACTGTGACCACAGAGAATTCAGCACCTCACTGCCTCAGAGATAGTGGGAAGCTTCAGTCACCAGCTCTTGAATTTGACTGATACACAAAAATGCCATTGTCTCTCTCCCTATTTGTAACCTGTCACACAGAGTTCAGAAATACTCATGGGCACAGATTTAAACATAAAGTGAGAAGGCAACCCTGTTTCAGGAAGATTGTATGCGCTTCCCTGGTTGGACTCAGATAGCAGTGGAGTCCCATAACTCTTTGGCCACATTACTATAATTTTCTTCCGTTTCACTTCACCTCAAAAACTGTTATTCAAAGAAACATAATCCAACATGGGTGAGTGTCTGAAGGATGGAAATAGAAAATTAAACTGAGGGGAAAGGGTAGGATCTGTATTGTAAAATTAGTGCTGTTGTCCTCATCTGCACTTCAGATGAAAGTATTCAGAACAGAGAGTCCATCTGTTTCTGAGCATGTACACAGCACTGCCTTCATGTGACAGCAGCACAGAATTCCACTGCACTGGAAGGAAATTTGGCAAATTTTGCCATCTCAAAAGAGAAACAGGACATTGTTTGAGTAACAACAGCACTCTGACTATTGAGCTCACTGATATTTGCAATTTACCTCTCCTGCTAGAGGAAAGTCAGTTCCTCCTATGATATACACCATGGGCAGAGCACCATGGATTTCTTGGCCTGGCTCCTTGACCATTTTCCCCACATCAGGATGAGTGACATTGTCTCTGAATATCTGCTCAAGAACCTCCCTACAGTAATGCTTTCTCAAAAAGACTGTATCCACAATAATCCTGTTGACCTGTGTCTCAAACTAGATCAACAAGGTGCTAAGAGCCACTCTACCATCCTATCTCCTGTCAATTTTCAATTTGATCCAACAGGAATTTTGGTGTCCGTCAGCATTATGAACCCTGCTAATTCATAAACACTTGCAGCAGGGGATATATTTCACTTGCCTATGCTCCATGCTGTCAGCACAGCCCACAACACCATTGTGCTATAAGGAGTTTAATACCTTTTTGAATCTGTGTAACTGAAGATGTTCCTGTGTCAAATATTTTTCTGTTTGGGGAAAAAAAGTTTCTCTTCAGAAGCCCACTGAAATTATCCATATGTGAAAGACCATGCAACCTCTACCATGGAAGACAGCAACATAGCAAGAGGTTAATCATGTAGGAAGTGGACGGAAAACATACAGCAGTAGATGTCAATATGCTGAGTGACACTCGCGTTCAGTGGCACCTTGGAGAATCAAGAGTAGAGCATGTAGCATAGGACTGACTCCTACGATTGCTTGATGGGACAGGGAAAGGCACAAAACAGTATTTTTGGTGACAGGCATCTACACCGTAGACTGTCACTTCCATTAAACAGAAACATTTTTTTGTCTGGATGAAATGCCATCCCACTCATCTCAGATCCTTTTTGTGGTGGTGATTAGACGGGTACATTGTCTGTGTTACAGGAATGTTTCTATGATACAGTGCAGAGACATAGCAAATAACTGGCTAGCATAAAGTGCCATGAAAAATATGTATTGTCTCAGAACTATGAGATTTAGGGAAAATATGACTACTCACATGGCTTGTGCATCACTGAAAACAAGAAAGTCTGCATGTCGTAAGGGACAGAGACTTATAGGGATTACTTATGATACCATTATATACAGAATAACACAACTCCATGTGCAACTAAGGGTAGAGCCTCATCTTAAAAGCTGCATTGCAAGGCTTCAAATGTTGAGAAATGGCAGCAGTTATAATCAAACCATGGAAAGACTGTCAGATGAAGAATGATCAAAAGGAGTGAAATTATTTACTTCAGAAAAGAAGCTAATATTTGAAAAGGGGGGGGGGGGGGGGGGGGGGGGGGGGGGGAAGTCACACAAAATAATAGGTACAGAAGCTGGATTGTGAACATTTATTCCTGGTAAAATACAAAACCAGTTAAACTGCAAGGCAGAGATATTAATTTCAGATAATAGGCGTACTTTCCAGTTTAGGACTTGTACTAGAATGTGGAAAATGTTGCTGCAGAGTAACATTAATTTAACAAGAGCTCAAATACCATTTCCTGATTATGTGGAGAACAAGACCACATACAGATTTGTAACAGTTAATGTCACACAACTGGTGGACTAAACTGGATGGACTACACGTATTATGTATATTCTATATGTGCACAAACAGCACATTACCTAATGGGTGTACAGCCTCATTTTGATGCAGCAACTGTTGTAGAGCAGAACTCCTGTATCCTCCTAAATCAGTGCTGCTCTGGATGGGAACAAGAACGTCCTTTAAAAATGCAAATCTGAAGAAAGGGGCAAAGAATCTAAATCAAAAGACAATGACAATGGCAATAAAATACCCACAAAGAGAGAAATCACTCAAGTCACATTGGTGTAGGAAAATGCATGCATGCAAAAGCTCAGTTCAATTGCACTGGGACAACCTACAGAGAGACAAGAACAAGTATATAGGCCAAGGACTTCAGTTTCATGTCAAAAGGAGGCTCAGTCCCATGACTGAAGAAGTCATCTTATCTATGAAGGAATTGGTCTGAAAGGCACAATCAAGTTGTTAAAATCCCACAGCTTTCATCATATCTGCGGTTTGTTGGTGAGAGTTGTAGGAAAGTGAGCATGAATTTGCAGTGCTGGAGGAGATAATCTTGTAATTACATACAATAAGAACAAAGAGGCAAATATGTGTGTTGGTGGCAGTGCAGTTACAGATAGGAGAGGAGCAATCACTCATATCTATCATGATTTCATAGCTGTTATTTTCAATTTCAGTTAGTTCAGGGCATATCTTTTTCTCCTGAGTATCTGAAAATGCTCAGCTATTATTATATTTTGCTCTGAATTTTTCCTGCCCCCCCGCCCTTGACTTCACAGTCTTCTTTTGTCCGTCTTGTTCTCACTTCTTTTGTATGTGTGTCTGCAGGTGGCTTTTGTAGCAAAACCTCATTCTACTTTGCTGCCCTTCCCCCATCCTCTCCTGTTTTGTTACAGCATCCCCTGTCTCATTTGTTCTTTTCCTTATACCTCTAACTGCTCATTTACTAATAGATTCCATTCTGTGCCTGTGGAGGCTTTTTTCATTTTCCCAGTCTTCAAGCACCAAATCACTGACTTCATTGTTACAGAAAGGAATAAATCCCCAGGCCACTCTATAGAAAGGTTTAATTCTCCCATGGCTGAAGAGGAGAAGAGTAGTGGTATCTTAAGGGATATTCATGGCAGGCTGTTGGCTCTCAAACAGTGAACAACCTCATTTTTGCTAACCACCTACTAGCAGTCAGGTTGGATGAGGCAATGAGCAACCTGGTCTAGGGGAAGGTGTCCCTACAAATGCTAGGGGGGGTTGGAACTGGGTGACCTTTAAGGTCCCTTCCAACCCAAACCATTCTATGAATCTATGAATCCCATCCTCTAACCCTGAGTACTTCCCACAACCCTGAAAGCTTCTTGACAAGAAAAATCACTAGGTGAACACAACAATATACTCTATAAACAATGTAAAACTCAAAATAAACAAACACACAGAAGTTTTGGGGCTTTTGACTTGTTCTACTGCATCCATACATGTGTGTCAAGTGTTTCTGCATTGGGTTATTTGTGTTTAATAATTGCTGAGATGACCATTCCTTGATTTCTGAATGAAGTGCATAAATTGGATATGACAACATCTTAATGAGATAGAGTGATGCATAACTACAGCAACTAATGACATTATTCTTGTCACTATATCGCACACTAAAGCAACTCCAAAATTAACAGTGAGGGAGGGCTGAAAACACTCAGCAAAACCCAAACAAACAATTAAAAAACCCAACCAAACAAAAAAAGCATTTTCACTGGAAAAACACAGTGAACTGCTATTTCTGATATCTGGATACAAGTTTCAATCACACAGGCTGAGATACAGGTCAAGATAATAAAAAGATAACCTAATGATCAGCCTTCATCATCTACTGGAAATGTGACTAGAAGCCAATACCTTAGCTTTTTCCAAAGGCTCAGTGTTGGGGGATATGATATTCACTCCACTTTCTCTAGCTTTACACTGGTTTTAGTGCAGCTTCCTTCCAGTTCTTATTTTCAGCCCCATTTGCCTCCCACAAACTTTTCTATCCCTAGACCACTGAGGCAAACAACAGTCAAAAGCACTGCTCAGCATCTGAAGACTTTTGTGGAGAATTTTTCCCCCCCCGTATGTCTCATTTTCTGCCCAGCAGACATCTAGCTTCTGTGTGGTGAGCTCCAGAATGCTTTTACAAAATAGTGGTAGGAGGACAGAGAGCAAATTACTAATGTTCAGAATGACTCCTCAAAGTCTTGGGAGGTAGGGAGCAACCTGGCATCATACTTCCTTGCTTCAACAGAATATAAGAGAGGTTGTGAGCATGCAGGTTTGTAACAGTATCACCACTGCTAATCAGGTCTGACTATTCATGCTAGAAGCTGCAGCACAAACATTTTTTTGACTCTTTGTGATGTTCGCATTCTCTGTCTTTCAAAAATAAATACATAAATTGGCAGAGGCACAGAGCAGCTGGTTATATGGAACACAGCTATGCTAGACAATCTACCAGGGTCATGACAGAAGAAATGCATCAGCATAGCCACAACTTCCAAGTTAAAGTTGTCCCCATTCAACGAAGCCAGCTATTTGCAAATACCAATCACAGAATATCTGGTTTATAATTATAAAGGATGTAACTTAGCATGAGAGGTCAATGATAAAGCTGGTAGGGATTTTTCTGGGTAAACTTTCTTCCAACTGAAACCCATCCATTTTATCTCAAAATATTTAGAATAATGCAATAGATTGTGATCTTCTCCTCAAAATTTAACACTTAATATTTTTGTCCAATTGCAGGGAAAAAAATGTCCAAGTCTCAAAAATGGAAAGATCTTGAATTTCACACTGAGGTCTTGCAAAGCAGTTTTTGTGAAACTTCTTTATTTCCTGAGTGAATCCCTGATCTGTATTGCTGAGACTGAAGCAGGGCTGGCAAGGACAAAACAGAACTGCCGAGGCCAATATCTTCTTTAGGTACGAACGGGGATTACCCCAGCGTAGCTAGGCAAAGCAAGTCCTGTTTACGACCCGCGGGCTGCTCCCGGCTGAGTCGGGCTCCCTCTAGTGGTTAGACTCCCACTGCCCATCATTGTGCCGGCTGCAGGAGCTGAATCGCACCATTGTTACTTCAATTAGGCACATTTACTAAATAGCATCCAAATATAGGTGATTTTACTCATCATTATTATATTTACTGTGTGAGAAGAAAACAATGTAAATGTCCCATTTGCTCATTTCTTTCTAGAAACCCAAAGATAAGGAATCAGATCACAGAAGGTTTGGCAAGCTTGCAAAGAAATGCAACGTTCATTCACCAGTTGCAGACAGTTCAGCTAAACTTTAGTATGATACAGATGTAGGCGGATGGATATATTAAGCTGAGATTTTCCTTCTAGGCCCTAGGAGTTCATTCCAATGGGAGTTTCTTTATAAATAGGAATCATTCTTCAATCTAGTTCAATGCACTTTGCCAGACTTTGGCCTTTTGCTCAATTTACTTTGTGCAAATGGCCAGCAGAACAAGTAATGTGAACTGTGTCCTCTGTGTGATGATTTAGTCTTGTGTAAGAATCTGAGTATAAGTGAGAGGCACTATGAAGTCAGTGTGACACTGAAAGAATGACTGTCATTAATTTCATAATTCAGGAAAGTCTGGGGCTTTTAACAACACAAAACAGAAGTCAAAGATGATCTGCAAATGGAAAATACATTTCTTTGTATCTTCATAAACACCAAGGGAACAAAACCTCAGCAACATTAGTAACCCAGCAACCGAGTAACAGCATAGTCTGCCACTAACACTTGGACAAAACACAAGTGCACCAAATTAATTTCCCTCATTACATCCCAACTTTCTTCACTACTTACAAAGAGATAACTGAGCAAAAATGATAGACCTAAGTAAGAAACACACCTAGAAAAAACTACACCAGCAGTAAACCTTTTCACAGGCTTCAGGAGCTCTTGCTCATGCATTCAGCTTCATTCATCAGCTGTGGAAATCCAAGTGGCTCAATGTCCTTAAAATCCTGTCAAACTTCAGGGATATTTGGCTCCTGCCAGATCCTTTGGGCACTTGGGGGGTGGTTCACCCACTCCATCATGATTAGCCTTCTTTCCCCTAATTGCCCAGCTTTCTTTACACATGACCATAAGCCTGTGCTTGATGTTCTGAGAGTTACTGCATTGTCACCAATTCAGTACCATGGTTTCACTGCAGGAGAAAAAAGCATTAATCTGTTATTTTCAAAGCTGTGATAAGGATCTAGGATTAACAATCGGCTCCAAGTATCTCCAAAGTCTGGAGAATGACTCTCCAATAAAGGTATGCTGACAATGCTGAAATCTGAGCAAAGGTACATTTGCAAACTGATTGCAGCATATAATTCTGACCAAACTTTTTAGAGGCTGGAATCAAACATTAAAAATAACTAATATATTATGGTATATCTTACCAAGGAAAATATCCAGACTGTGTTAACTACTGAAAAGGAATCAATCAATTACAGAATGGATATGGGGTAAGTGCTGGCATGAAACACATAAGCAGTAATTAGCTTCGGCTTTTAGATATGTCTGTTGGAGAAGAAGTTATCTTGGTAGGACATTGTGATACCTACAGTCAGGTACCCTCCCTGGGTAACTCGGTGCAGTACCTCACCATCCTTACTGTAAAGAATTTCTTTCTAATATCCAGTCTAAATATACCCTCATTGAATCTTATGACATATCCTCTAGAACCTGCACTGGGATAATGATGTTAAAACCTTAAGACTGATTTATTTTTCCTTAATGCTTGTCAATTTTCTTTAATACAGATCCACCACAGATGAATAATGTCATGCCAACATCTCCCCTCCTTCCCCAGATGGCACATCAACATTCATATCCCAGCCTGGGACAGATCACAAACCCGTATGAGCAACAGCCCCCAGGCAAAGAGCTTAACAAGTACGCCTCTCTAAAGGCAGTTGGTAAGTAAGAAACACGATGCATGACTTCCTCGTTAGATCAGCATGTTGCATTTGCTATTGTCAGCTGACATTCTGCTTCAAAGTTTAAAACAGTCTTGCTCATCTGGTCTACTTCATGATAGAATTTCATCTAGAATGTCATGTTCAGTGGGAAATGTATTAAAAATTAATATGAGGACTACAAAATTAACAGGAGGGCTACAATTAGTGGTAAGAAAATGACCTATAAGAATTGGTGATCATATGCATGTGTGTTTGTATATGCATACAAAACCACACCATACCTACTGGATACCATTTTCCAGCCAGTTTTACCTGTGTTGTAGGCACAGCGTTCAGCTCTAGCTCTTTACGCCCTGCATATGCCGACCTATGCATTTCAGATTGCATTTTTCATACCTATCTGCACGAATGACAAACATCAGATGTGCTGCACATTTAAAGTGTATAATTTAGACACCTGCTAAATACTTCCAAAAAGACAACATGCTTCTGAAGTAGGAGCTTACAGATTTTCTGCAGGATGTGCATTAGTAGGTCACTGGAGGAATATTCTGAGGCCTTATGATTGCAAACAATTAGTGCATCGTAAAGCTCCTGATAAAGATCCTGTTTGTGGCTATTTTCTGTAACTGATTCATATTATACATTATTATTTAAACCAAATGGGAGAATATCCTCAAAGAAACAGTTGTGTGGGAGGAAAAAAGACAATGGCAGGTAAATATTTCAACATAATTTTGATACTGGAAACATAAGCTGATAATAGTTTACAGGGGTTGTAAAAACCTGCTACAGACTATGTGAAGACGGAGAGTTTATCACCTTACATTTCTGGCACCTTCTAGACAACAACAAATTAAGAAGTCAGGGGGTCCATTCGTAAAGAGCTTCTCACTAACCCTTGCCCAACTTACACATATGGATGCTAACACAATTTCCCCATGAATTTAGAGCAGCATGCCACTGCCTATTTCCAGAGAGAGCTATTTAGCTCAGAAAAAAAAAAGACAGCTGAGAACGTTCAGACTTAAGAATCTAGCACCAGAAAAATTTTCATGACAAACTGACAGTCCTTTATCCAGACCCTGGGATAGCAGACTTCTAACAAAATGTACATCAAAGTCTCTTCTCAAATAGTTTAGCTTTGCTGTAGCTTGCTTGTTTGCATCTTACATGGTGTTTTTAAATCTGTTTTTAAAAGGCAAAGGTTAATGGCTTTCTGCTGAGTTTTGAATACAGTAACTTCAGGATTTCTCCTTCAAAAGGTGATACTGTATAATGTGCTGATTATCACAGATTTTGCACTGATACCAGGCTTCTGCAGATGTCAATTTAGGTCAAGCCAGTCATCAAAGCTAAAAATTACTTAAGCATAATGAAATGAGAGATGAAACACTCAAAAGAAACTTCTCTCATCTGCCCAAGAGCCACTGAATGTAATTGTTTTTTTCAAATTATTACATGAGAACTTAGTTATTTCTTGAGTGTCTGGGTACAAGTTTTTAAAGGAGCTAGATTATAACCATACAGTTAAATCAACCTTGAAAGACTGTGCACTTCAGCTCAGAAGTTGTGTAATGTCTCTCAGAATCTTAAATTAAATTAAACATAACTTCCAGCGACATTTTCTTCCAGGAGGACTGCACCATCTTCCTGTGCTTTCTCCTATCCTTCTTAGTTTCAAACCGTAGTAGCCAAGTTGTAGAATCAAGAGAATTTTCACAACAAAAGTACAGAAGTGCTATGTCATTTTCCAAACTTCTCAGCAGAGAACAGTAGAGATTCTGAAACTGCTACGTGTTCACACCTTCTGTTTGGATGTATGGAGTAATAGTTAAATACACTCAAATTTTAACCACTTCCAGACTCTCAAGGCCATGATTCTTCCCAAGTAGAATCTCTTGTGTACCTCTCAAGGTCACAGAGAAGTTTTTCCATGATGCTAGTCAGGCCTAGGTTTGTGACCATGCTGACATCAAGCTAGCAATAATTTGGCTGTAAGTGGCAAGACGTTTAGATAACTGAAACAGTGATGCTTTACCAGATGCAGTATTAAATTAATTTTCACACAGCTGCTTTTATGAACTGTGGAGGTCCTAAAACTTTGACTGTCTAATTTTAAAAGTGAGCTACTCATCCCTCAGTAACTGGCTGCTTGAAAATTAAGTTCATGCAAAAGGAGCAAGTCACAGTAAACTCTAACCTGAATTGCTTTTGGTAGTTGCATTAAATTCAGTACCAAGATTCAAGGACTTGTGAAGCAAAGAGACACCAGTGCCATTGCCATTAATTTGCACTGTGTTACTGAATGAGAATGACCAATATGTTGGTAGTGAGGCCAGCTTGATCTCTAGGAAGCTATTTTACAGCTGCACCCTGGATTTCAGACTGTATAGCTTAGCAGATCACAGTTTGAAGTTGGACTGTTCACACATATGTAATGCAATGTGTGCACTGCAGAGTGTCTGCTTCAGCACAACAGGAGAAGAGAGTTGAAAAGGCCAGTGTGAATATATTTTACTTAAAAAATGAAATATTTTCATATGAACCAGTTCAAACTGTGCAGCCAAACCCTTACACATCCAACCAAAGAGGGCATTTTACTCACTCCTTGTTAGGAATATCTTTATTTGTTGCAGCCTCCAGAACCCCATAAATACTGACCAGAAGCCACTGACCAAATTCACCTTTTCCACTTATTGTCTGCTGGTATTTACATCTGTGAACAATGAGAGTACATTCTGTGCCTATTTTATGTTCTCAGGTGAATGCTTGGAGTACAACAAGGTTATAGTCATATGAGATTTTTTCACTGCATCACAATTTTACTGTCCTACTTCAAGATACACACCACCAAGGAATAATCAGCAGAGGGCAGAGGACCCCTTGGAAATGAGACAGAGGAACATGCACCTTCTGAAAGCACAGATAAACAATCCATCTCCTAACATCTCTAGTCTGTCTGACTGACAGGGGCACTCCATTCATTATTTGGCCACTATTGAACAAAAGAATCTTTTTTCCAAAGTGCCAAATTTGTCCCACCAAAGAATGTCAGAGAATGCATTTCAGGGCAAAAGTGAACAACGTCTAATGCCAGTCCCACTAAAAGTTGTTGCTGAATGTCGTGTGGCATTTTGATTTTTTTGGTCACCTGAGATGACATGATCCTGGTTTCCTTCAGTGCTTTTGCAGTGTTTTATTATTTATGTGAAAAGTGCAGAAAGAGGTTTTTCTGCATAAATTATTCTTATTTCCAGTTCATCAGCCATGTTTTCACTCCATGCTTTAATGGTTATTGCTCACTTAAGCAATCCTGACATGCCTAAAGCTACAAGTAGATGGAGAACTTGTATGTGAACACCTTCATGAAATTCAGGTCCCAGGACATATAAAGGTAGCTCATCACACATTTTTGTACACATCATTTGGACACTCATTCAGAAAGTATGAACAGGCCAACTTCAGATTGCACTCAGCTAACCTGTAAGAGATGGAGTCCATCCTGCGGCTTTACAGTATAGAGTCACTATGCTGAGGTATTAGCTGTATTTATTCAGCTGCATTATTCTGCAAGTTTGCCTCAGTAACAGTAACTTTCCTAAATTTCAGGGAGTGCAAAGGGAGTAATATTTTTTAGAGCTTCTTGCAAACATTAAAAAATGCCTCAACCCCAACTTTCTAATGCCTTGCAGGAGTGGGAGAAAGATAACCCAGCTGCGGGAGAGGTTCACAGACATGCAAGTGAAAACTGAAAACATAAAACTTTCTGCTGTGTAGATGATTAAGGGACTGGAGCATGTGCCCCATGAGGAGAGGCTGAGAGCCCTGGGGCTTTTTAGTTTGGAGAAGAGAAGACTGAGAGGAGATTTAATAAATGTGTATAAATATCTGAGGGCTTGATGTCAAGAGGGAGGGGACAGGCTCTGCTCAGTTGCACCTTGTGATAGGACAAGGGGCAACAGATACAAACTACAGCACAGGAGGTTCCATCTTAATATGAGGAGGAACTTCTTCACTGTGATGGTCACAGAGCACTGGAACAGGCTCCTCAGAGAGGTTGTGGGGTCTCCCTCTCTGGAGACTCAAAATCCAGCTGGATGCATTCCTGTGCAACCTGCTATAGATTCTATGGTCCTGCTTTGGCAGGGGGGTTAGACTTAATGATCTCCTGAGGTCTGTTTCAACCCATAACATCCTGTGATCCTATGATCCTGCAGTTTAATATATTTTGATATTTCTTCCATAAAATGTATTCTTCTCCTCTCTCACACACACAGAACTTCAAGGAACTGACTGGGCACAACTTAAGAAGAGATAACTCAGCCAGTTTAACTTCTTGCCAACGAAAATAGCAAAATACAACAAACAAAATTCCTCCCTGAAACTAAGACCCAGAAAGCCTTCAGTGATGCTGGAAGTTGTAGTCTCCTGTGGGATGAAATCAGATCTAATTGATTGGATATAGTAGGCTAGAAGGAGAGTATAATTGGCAGCAGATTCACCGTCACATCTCTGAGTCTACAGCTTCCAGCATTTCCCGAAGCTTCACAGTTCTTTGATCCCAAAGGAGACATTAGACAGTGCTCCAACTGCTTGCAGCCACTAAACTCCAAAGTGAGATTCTGCAAATATGTCACTCAAAGAATAAATATCTCCTGTTAAGGTCACTGTAACTATGTAGAAAACCCTGTGATTGCAACTGCACCAATTGCACAAGGCAACACCACCCTCTAAAAGGTGAAGCACCTGATAAAACAGCCTGGTTTGTTTGTATTTTACATAGACATACACCAAAGGATCCAGAGGGAAAGACCATCATAAGGCTAACTACAAGGTGTAATCTTTGACCATCCTCCTCTCTGATGATCCATCATTTATATAAGTAACAGACAGACAAAAGTCACAGAAAATTCAAACCCTTCTGTTAAAAAATAGGTTTATCTTATGGAAACAGTTTGATTTTTATAATTCTTGTGATAGTGAATTGAAAAGGAAATAAAAGAAGAAAGGAAAGGAGAGAGAAGGCAAGAGAGAGAAGGTGAGAGAGAGATCACACCATGGGCTGATAAAAAATAATAGTAAGATGAGTCCAGTTGACCAGTAGACAATACTTGTCTTTCAGGTTTTTTTACTCTTGTCTTCTTGTCTTCTGTCTTTGAAGACTGCAGTCTTCAGCTTCCAGTAACCAGCTTTATTTCCATCTACTGAAATCAGTGATGGCCACAGGAAGGAAACTAGTACATCTAAATCAAGCATGGAGTAGTCAAACCTATTTCTATGAAATATTAATGAATTATGCATGAGATGTTTTACACATTAAGTGAAGACATGAGTTAAAATTTATGCTTAGACAATATCATCAAATAAAAGTGAATCAATAAAAATCAAAGCTCAGCTCACACAAAGGCAGTCTAACAACCTTAAGCATTTTCACTTGCAAGCCTTTTTAAACACCCTTCTCCTTAGCTGTTTTATTTATCACTATAAACATAAGTGTACATGTAACCACATTTCTCATTCTGCAGTGCCTTTTTCCCCCCATTATTTAAGACTAGTGGATGAACACAAAGACATGAAAGCAACTGTGAACACTTGCAGATAAATAGCAATACTGTGAGATCCCATATAAAGCTCAGATTTAATCTGAAGTGTGACTTTTACAGTTTCAGCCATGTTGAAAGTCTTAAGTAAACAAATAATACCATGTTTGGGTCCTAACCAAATTCAAAGCCACAAAAACTGTTATACTCTTCAGCTTTGTACATGGATATATGTCAACAGCAGTAGCATGATGTTCCTCAGAATTACCCTTGAATACCAATGACGACTCATAAGACAACTGATAGAAATGAATCCTTTACCAACAATGTAATAAAAATAGTAGCAGTTATCTGTCTGCTATTTCGGCTCTACAGAGGATGTTCTAAAGAGAGCAAATGTGTTTAAGAGAGAAATTACACAGATAAAAGCCACAGAGATCATTGCTTTACTCCTACACATTCATACTATGATAACAAAGGGCTTTGGCATGGAAGGAGGAAGAGCAATGACATGATTTGTAATGTACACAGTTAATTTTCCCACAAATCCTTCCCCTGACAGATGACTTGAAAAAGAATAAGAGAAAAAGAGATGCTAGGATAAACCAAAACAGACCACAATCTGATGTGTAGTAGCTATGATATTACAGCATCAAAAATGTCACCAGCAGAAAATCAGTCTGTCCCATCCTAATGACAATATTAAGTACAATAGGTAATTTCTATAGTTGGAAAGTCTGCAAAGCTTTCTAAGCTATGGAAGAGGCTCCTGTAAAAAGTTCACCTTCCCTTGGTGGGGACATGCCACAGTGGGGGAGGAAGACATGCAGCTCAGTGCTGTTGGTTCTCTTTTTCACAAGTGAGGGTTATGATTACAGTTCCTGGGAACAAAGGTAGAGGCGGGAACCGAACACTCCAATATGGCAGAAGACCTCTGTGTGTGTGTGCACACTATTAAATATTCATTGAAGTGAGCTTCATCACTGATCCTGCCTTGACTGTCTGTCAGCCACAAAAGCTTTTGCATTATGTGAAGGCAGGCTTCACATAAGGGTTCTGTTCAGAGCAGGCGTTATTTCTGCTTTGCCATTGGGTTTGCTCAGTCTTCATGAAGACCTTATGAAACTGGTTTTCTTCTGACTGCAAGTTTGGCAATTGCCAGGGAATATGATTTCTTTTCAGTTTGACATAGATCTCTGGTTTGGAAACCACTGTCGATTATGCACAAGACTTTAATATTACAAACACCACACAGCTTAATAGGAGGGAGAGAGGAAGAGTGGGAAAGGAGAAGGAATAACAGGAGTGGCTGTGTGCAAGTACAGCTATGGAATTACTGCCTAAATTTTTTCTCTTGGTTAATAACTGCATTAAGAAGGATTCCTTCTGGCAAAAATAACAGAAAAGTACAACTTTCTAATAGAAAGAGCTTATGTCACAGATAATTTTGAAAACAAAAATATCTACTTCTATTGGAAATGATTGCTAGACTATTCAAAATGATAGCAGTTAAGAAACAGATCAAACAAAAATAACTCCTGCTAAAATAGTTATTACATCACTGGACATTTTTTCATTTCGTTTGCACAATCTGAAAAGTCTTTAGGCCTCATTTTATATTGCAAAATAACAGTGTAAATCTAGTATGATGCTAGTGGAAAGAGTAACACAGGTTTATCTGAGCACTACAAACATGTCTTAATTATGTATTCAGAGACCTGGATTGGGTCTTCTGCGTTCTCATGCAGCTTTCAACATCATCACAACTAGGAGTGTTTGTAGCTGATTTGCAGCTGATTTAGATGTACATTTAAGTGTTATAACCCCCTGTATACTAAAAGAAACAAAACCATCTAATAAAAAGTGTTAAAACTGAGAATGAAATTCCACACACAGAAGAATGCCAACAGCAACGTGCAAAAAAAATGAAATGATGTTCATGCTAAGAACTGTTATTACAAATAAATGTGGTCAGGATCGCAACAGTTTTTTTCAGTCAGCATTAAATAAGATAAATTGACACCTTAAGGAAAAACAAACACTCATTTTTAAATGCTGAATCGCATTGCAGAACACTGTGAAATTTTCTCCAATGTGACCCACATTACTCAGTGTTCAGCCTGCCAGGACAGTTCACCTGGTTTGCGGTCCACTCCCAGGAGCAAGGCACATTGCTGTGTGCAGACTGCCTGAATTACTCTGACTGCAGCAGTAGGGCCTGTTATTGCACATGACTGCACAGTTTTTCTGCAAACATACAATGAAGCACTGCTCCTAGAATACTTAGGAAGCCCTGCTCTTAAACAAACTCAAGGTCTGCACTGACCAAAAAGGTTACAAACAATTTCATGTTATTGTTGATGTATGAAAGCGTTGCTGCAAACTTTTGACACAATCAGATTTGTCCTAACTGATTTGCTTGAAAAGCATTAAATACTACCCAGTGAAAAAGTAAGTAGGATTACTGAAGGAAGAAGTGGAAGAAGCCTTTTAAGCAAATCTCCTAAGTGTTAACCTCTTTGGCTTTGGACAGCATTTTCAGAAAGCAAGCCAAACCCTCATTTCTGATAATCAGTTTATGATGCAGTCATGCTTTATTCAGAAGTTAAGCATGACAGCATGACTCCTTACATAGTTCCTATTTCAAAAGGAAGTTTTCTTACCATGTACAAGGTTTCCAGTAAATCTCAAACTGAGAAATATGCCTAAATGAGATAAAACAAAATAAATGTTTCACAGTAGAACTTTTCATATTTATTTACCATTGTAGATGCTATGAAAGGACAAGAGCTCAGAGGCCTTTAGAAAAAAAAAAGATGAAAACCCATATTTACAGATGCAGGACAGCCACTGGCTGCATTTTCAATGAGAAGTCAGAAATTTGAACACATAATTCATTTAGCTTTCTTTTACAATTTCATCCCTTGGTTCCAAGAATAGAACTGACAATCTTACTTCCTTCCCAAGTTTATAATTCAATCCATGATATTGAACCAGCAATTTAACATCTTGATGCTTGAACTTAAAACTTTAAATTACTTGAGGATGTAATAAAGTAGTGTGATCGTTGTCTAGCTGCACACAACAGATTCCAGTTCTCCTGAAAACATTTGCAATTTTAACATTAATTCTACACGGTATAGCCACCATATTCTCAGGTTGGTAGAACCTATTGATTCTAGTAAATTAGAAAAGCTCTGTTTTTCTTACACTGGTCAGATACAAGTATTCTGTATGTTATTGGTCTCTAGACTAGGTAATAACGTGTGTGTGTCTAGAGCATTTTGACCAAAATCAAATCATGCTATCACTGCAGCACTTTGCAAAACTGTACCATAAATATTGCAATTTAAAACTATGCAAATCAATGCAGTCAAATAGACAAAGTACAATTGGAAAAGCTGTTTTACATATTCAAGGCAAAACCTGCCTACATCTAGTAAACAAATGTTTATTAAAAGAAAATTTTGACTTTGCAGTGCTGTGGTGGTTTTTTTGGTCACAGAAGAGGGATGCTTCTGCTCACAGACATGGGGCTGCTTTGAGTTCCAGGAAACTGTAACCCCGTACACAAGGGTACACACAGTGCCTGATGCCTGAGGAGTTAATCAAATTCTGTCTCAGCATTCTCAGCCAAGCAGCAGCCTTTGCTGCCTGTAGTGGATAAAGAGAACATTGCTGAGACTGGAAGCTCTACTTACCAAGTCTAATTACATTCCGATTCTAAACCATTCCTAATGCCTTTCAAAACCCAGAAATATTCTGGCCTCTTCAGTCTTTCAGAAACCATCATATAAGTAATCAATAGAAAAGAAATGTTTGGGCCTACATATAAATGTTTCATCATGTCTCATCATGAAAGCAGTATTTTATTTCACCGGCAAAACACAATGCAGTCTGGTATCTGGAGATGGACAAGCTCCTTTTGAGCAATGTCTGCAGAAGAAAGAGTTGATGTGGCATGTCTTTTCACACTTGGTCTCTCTCCAGATCAGTATAAGAAATTAAGTGGTAAAAGAGGCCAGAGGAACAATATTGCAGAACCACAAAAAGTAGATTCTGCCAAAATTATGAAATTTATGGTGGTTCTATGCATTATGCATTTTCGTTACCTCTGTCAGTAACAGGAGGAAAAAATATGAGAAAGTATCCAGAGACATAAAATGGTATCTGCCTTCTTAGAATGCCTCAAACAAAAGTAAATTTGTATTAGAATTTTGGGGAGAAGAAAGGCAAATATTTAGGAGAGAAACCAATGCATTGCAGCCCACAGGCTGAATTCTGCATTCTCAGAGGTCAATACAAGAACAGAGAAGGAGAGATTTAAAAAAAATCATTGTAAATGGCCTTTGATCTTTCTTGTAATTCAGCATGATTTAAAATTGCCCCATTTTATACACAATCTTTCAGTGTCCCTGACATAAGAACCGCCAACAACCAACCATGAAGAAGCTACATTCCTTCCTCTTGGTCACATACAGATCTGTCAGATCATCCTACAATGTTAGCATTGTAGGAATGGAATCATGTCTACCTGCAACATCTAGCTGTACTCTGTTTTCCAACAGACTTCATGTTATGCAAACCAAATTCTTCTATGCACTGTGATGCCTGGTGAATCCCTTTATTCGAAGGACAGGTCATTATTTATGTGCTTTACTGGATGGAACACACACTATTCAGTGAATTTATTAGATCAAATTCACATCTGAGGATAGCTAGTATGAACTCAGTCCGTGTTAGTTTTTCTCCCTCACCCAAGAAAAAAAAAACAACTTCTGCTAGTGTAGAAGAGATATTTCTTTGATTTTCAGATGAACTCCTCCAAAACCTCACAGTTACCTTTTATCTTGGATTCTTGAACATTTGGTCTTAGACGTCAGCTTAGAAAAGCAAATGAGTAAGGAATCACATTCAGACAGGACTGACCACCAAAGGCAGCAGCCCAGTAATACCCTGGGCAAAATTCTTGTGTTGTCTTTAAGCTGGGAGTCATAAAACTTTTGTCTTTCCTTGAGTTTTTACTTTCATTAGAGAAATGTAAGGTTCTCGCAGCTTCAGGTAACTCTACTAACTTCTCAGCAAAGTCACGGCTGTAGAAGCAAAGCCTTGTTACAAACTGTTAAATATTACATAGGGATAGCTTTACTGTTACAAAGAAAACATCCACAAATAGGCAGTTAGTGCATTTTAGGTGTTATCTGGTGTGTCATTGTACTAGTTTCATTGCTATCCTCTCCCCAGCACTTTCCATTGGCTTGCTTTCTGTATCTCTAGCCCCAGTTTTGAAATACAGTCTCTTTGCGGCTAGAGGAAAGCTCTCGGTTTCACAAAGTGGTTCTTAAAATACATCCAGATAACAAACAATTCTGTGAAACATCTACTGAGACATAGGGCTCCCTATATATTGTTGTATCTTCTAACTGTGACTGCAAGCTTTCACTGAAGATTATTTCCTTTTTTAAAAAAATGTCTTCAGAGCTTTTATAAGGGCTCGCTCCTTTGTGGATTCTCCTCTTTCACTTCAGAGGTTTCTTCCCACTCCTAGGTGCCTACTTTGACAAAACCTGTAGGACATAATTGTCTTTTAGGATTCTACACATCTCCCATTGCTGTAAGAAGTGGTGCAAGGATTCAGAGCCATTTTGCAGACCCACAAAGATAAGAGGATTGTCAATGAGGAAAAGAGTAAAAATTGCTGCCTTAGAATTACACAAGACCTCCTTATTTAGCTGCACTTTCTACACAGAAACTCTTGTAACTGCAATATTTTACAAGGAAAAGAAAAGCACTACACAACGCTAATGCATGTTTCACAGGACTCTGTGTCAAGAGTCAGCCACTTCGATGACTACTTAGGGAGCAGAACAATATTACATAGCTTTAGGGCCACCTCTTGGCACAGATAACATACACTTGAATAAGCACAATGAGAGAATCTGGACCTATTACAGCCACAAGGACTTTTGCCAATTATTTCCAAGAAAACATGTTTTCATCTATAGCATTTACTCTGTAAGTGACTCACTGTTTTTTGAGTGACTCAATGGTTTTGTTTTATAACACATGAAGCTTTCACATCTGGTCATGGTCAATCACTATCAGTGAAAGAAGAAACTTTGTCTCTGCTAGTGGCAGACTTAGGCAGAATAGTGAATCTTGTATCAAAACATACCATCAAAAGCCTATTACTTTCTGGCCACTTCATCTAAATGAGCCTAAACTCACTGAAGGTTTCCCAGGTGTTCCTCTAACCTTACTATCCCATGTAGCTTGGTAGCTAGACCCTCTCAAAACCAAAACTCAAGGAAAGAGGCAAAGGTCCCAATCTGAGACATCTGACACTGATACTGACAAAGTCAAGATCAAAAGAAAACAGACAGTTGTGGTCACTTTAAGGCAATGCTGGATTCAGATAAGAGTGAGGAGTGATCCACCTTTTAGATGATAAATTCATGGTTGTACAAGAATTCAAATCTACATACTCTGGCAGCAAGGTGCATCCCAGCTTCTGCTGGGTGGTCCTCACCCAGACTCACATTTTGAAGAGCTTGTGCTGTGGAGCAGATGAAAATTCAAGATTTATTAGTCTAGAAAGACAAAGGAAGACAAAGCATCTCTTTAGCTTAATAAAGTGCTCAGCTGAGAGGGAGAAATCCTGCTTTTGGATCCTTACACCTTTTCTACATATTTTCAGTTATTCATTTCATGCACAGCAGGTACAAAAGCCCAAGTTCTCCCCGCTTCAAGGCATGCATCTTAATGTTGGGGAAAAAAAAGTCATATTTCAATATTTTTTCCAGATGAACAGCTACAACAGTAACTAAAATTATGGGTGCATTACCCTAAGGATTAAAAACCTTACAAAAATATTAAAAATTTAAATATTTCTATAATTAGTTGCCAAGACTGGAGGAAGGGAACACAATGAATTACCCTTGGAATTAAAGCCCTTCTTTTACTCTTGTTCATTGGGCAATTTTGCAGTTCTAGTTCTCTATTCCTTTTGCAAACACAAGAGTGATATCTTTAAATCCTGTTTTATTGATTTATATACAGAAGATGGTGCAAAAGGCACTTCTATATCATCTTTCATCTACAAATCTCAGTATGCTCTACAAATAGCAATTAAACTTCATAACACTTAACTACCTCCTTCAACGTGTTAACAACTTGTTTTACGGCTGATGAAACCAGCGCAGAGGGAAGTTGAGTCATGTACTCAAGGTCACAGAATAAATCCATCCTGTAACTCAAAAATGTCACTTTGCATGCTTGAAGTCCATAAAATATTTATAGGAGCTGGTTAAGAAAAGGAAAATTCCTGAGATTCACAGTTGATTTATAAAGTCATTGGCATTAAGATATTACAAAAAAAGGCTTTTCTTGATAATATATTTGTTACAAAACCATGCTCAATACTATTCTGAATCTTGTCTTCTTTGAGAATTGGAAGTACAAAATCTCGTTTCTGCACTAAACTAGCATCAGCCAGACTGGGGCAGAGCACACTGGTACTATGCAACCTATAATCTAGTCAGTATGCAAGAATAAGGACAGCTTCAAGACTTGGTAAAAGCTCTTTCGAACCACTGAACAATATGGTTTTATCAATGTGTTTTTCTGCTACTTACCTGCTACAATCGTTTTTTCCCCCACCCAATTCTGGTAACACTTCTATGTGTAAACCTGTGTGTGCATGATGAAAGAAAACTGCTTTAAAGAGGTTAAAGCATTAGATTAAGAGGCTGGCTTTCACTATTAGCGCTTAACTCCTAGGCATACATAAGAAATTCTCAGACCATCCTGTAAACCATTATTTGATCAAGACAAACACAAACAGCAGCTCTCCCACACTACAAAGCACATGCAGTGAGCCATTTGTCATATGTTTGCCAGCCTTTGGCTTGACTTTGCCAGATCAAAGCCTGCTTTGTTCTCTTCAAGTCCAATTTCCAAACAACAGCCGTGAAGTCCCTAGAAGAGAACTAGGTTTCCTAAAGCAACTTTAATGTAGTTATATTTACAGAATTAATAATTCCACTTTCTGTATAATCTTCCCTAAGAAACCAATAAGGAGATAAAAATTTATATATAACATAGCATAAACAAGAGCAAACCCAAAGATGTGTCGCAGGCACAGTACTTGTGAGGCTGATTTCTTCTTGGTTTAGTTTTTACAGTGGGGGTGTTGTTTATATGCAGCAATAATACAATTTACTCTTCTGTGAGGACATCAGTCTTGATGTGTTTGGAGATCTGAGTAACATATCTAATGTCTAACAACTCAGAGATGCATGAACACTGCTGGCAGTGGAAAAAGGTACAAGCAAGAAAAAAATAAAAAGAAATGAAGGAAGCAGCTTCAACTTGTGGCTTTTTTCACTTCCTCATACAAAAGAGAAAACCAGCATGAAAAATCAACCAATGCAGATATCTGCAGTTCTTGGCCATTATTTACATAACTGCATCACCACCATTTTCTTTTGAAACAGAAGTGATTATTTTCTTTGCAATCGATCATCAAAGATCTTGGTTATGCAAAACAAATTGTTGCAGCTTTATTAAGATAAATTTTGAATTGCAAACTTAATACTTGACTCCTTCCTTACATGAGATTACCTTACTTTTTAATTTTTCTATGCAAATTAAACCAATTTAAATATGGGAAAAATAAATCCATATAAATATCTGGACATTAACTACACTGAATTTAAATTACATGAGCTAGCATGACTTTTCATATGTAGACAAGGCCTAAATCATAAGATAGAGACGCCTGCTCCCCAAACCAGCTGACTTGCAGTGTCTTTGATATAAACAGGTATACACCTAAATACTTGATTGAATATTCATGATGCCACTGTTTTTCCTCAATTATTAACAACAGATTAATGAAAAAAAATAGCAATGCTGACTGTGTTTCCACCCTGGGTTTATTCAACTTGTATATAATACTGTTTGGGGAGTTTCAGTGAATATTAACAAATAAAAAGTACAAGCCATATTCAGAAATTAAAAAGAAAAAAGAGAGAGAGTGAGAAATAAGTACAACTTCTGGATTGTTCAGATTACAGATCTTTAATTGAAATAATTCACCCCAAAATCAAAGCAGAACTTAGCAGGTTCTCTTTGTAACATATTACACATCTATCAGGAATTGCAACTGTCACTCACTGATTAAAAAAAGAGAGGGAGGGAGATGAGCGAAACTTACAAAGCCTAATTTTACAGCACAGACAAGCAATTTCAGTTCAACAGAGAGGAAACATCTTCTTTGACAACAAAATTAAGAATTTAAGAGCAAAGTCCTGTTGCAGTTGTTATAGAAAAAAAATACCATGAGATAATAAACAGCAGATCCTTGTGGTAATATTCCACCCTGTTGAGAAGCCAGGGCAAGGAAGATGAAGAAGTGAAATCTGATCTTGAAGATTAATGTGGTGCTCATGGGAATTTCACCATTGTGCATAAAGATACAGTTCAGAACTAAAGAGAAGGAGAAAATTCAGAGCGCAACAAAAGCCTCCTAGCAATTCTAAGGAGAGAGAAAAGGAGGAACAATAAACAAAAACAGTGCAGGGAATTAAAAACCTGTTTGTGATGAAGGCAAAGGAACTGAGCTGTACAGACAGCTACATGTACAAGACTGCTGCAGAGAAACCTTAGATGGCATAGCTTCAAGGAAAATGGATGGATCTAGTCAGGGCACAGCAGAAGTCAAATCGAAGCTGACACAATCATATATTCAAAGCACACCATTAATGATTAACACACCACTATGTTAGTTGATCTACATATCTGGCACTATGTTATATAAAAATCAAGATTTTTTTATTTTTTTTTTTTTGGGGGGGGGGGGGGGGGGGGAGAAGAAGAAACCCTCTTTACATAAAAAGCAAGAATTTACAAAATGAAATTCAGTTAAGTGTCCCTTAAGCCCCTGGTACTAAGTCTCAAAATTGCAATCAGTTGCTGAACTGCTGCAGAATGCCTTTAGCTTCCTAAGCATGGTTTGTACTTTTAAGCAAGTAAATAAATAAATGCCAGCAATAACAACAGTCATCAGACTTGAGCATGCAGTGGAAGACAGTAGTCTAGGAAATCACAGAGGGCAAAAATCTTAATTTGAGAACTGCAATGCAGTATATGTTGACAAGGCTGTTGCTGTATTTCTTAGTGGCATTGAACCCAGAAAATTCTGTTAGAACCTGGGATTTAGGCTTTTCCTTGTCTGTAAAATTACTGTCTGAATACCTGAGCTTCAGCAACCAAGATATTTTCAGGCCTGGAAAGCACTAGTGAACTTCCAACAATTTAGAAGAACAGATCCCACTCTTCATTTTGCCCTAATCACTATTCAACAGGAATAGATCCACACCACCTGACCTTACAACCACCACCTGAACGGCGCTTTGCATTTAAAGGGCTGTGGCCTTATAAAACAGGGCATCCCAAAATGCCCTAATATTTCTAAGAAAGTCCTAAACTTCCTATGCTGTGAGAGATGAGCAGCAATAAGACTCATAGGACCTGCCCCCATAATGTAAATATCAGCACAACCTGAGTTATCTGGGGCAGGGCACAACCTTTTGTTAAAGGACAGCAGGTTTTTGTCTGCATGTATGAAAAGTCTATCATAATAACATCCAAAAATACAACACAGAGAGAAAATAAGGGGTGGGAAGCGGCATGGATTTACCTTAGTGGTAAGAGAGGAAAGGTGGCATGGATTTCTCCTACTGATGTACCTGTGTCTAGTTGGCAGATGTAGCTATGCATGACCTACTGTAAAACTGCAGTAGTTTTCTTAAGTCCAACTGATGTTTTTTGTCCCCTCTCTTTTTTAAATCCAAATAGCCGACAAAGTCAATGATGACTTCTACACCAAGCGCCGACACCTCGCAGAACTGGCTGCCAAGGGGAGTCTGCCGCTCCACCCAGTGCGCCTAGATGAAGAGAGAGCTTACACAATCGACAGTGGCCTAACCAAACAGAACGGGCAGAAATCCAAAATGTCAAAGATCCACACACACCCACTAGGTTACAACGCCCACTACAAGACCTGGGATCCCACCGACCAGTCTCTTAGACGGCAAGCGTACACAAACAAGGGGAAACACGGCATGCCAGACCCAACGTTAAGCGATCCACTGACAACCCGAAGCCAGCATTATTTGGGCCCACAGCCATACTTCATAACTAACAGCAAGACAGAAGTAACTGTTTGAGTTTGTTTTCTTTTTTTTCTTTTTCTTTTTTTTAAATGAAATCCTTTAAAAATCACACTCAAATACACACACAACACAAACACTCAACTGAAAGGCAAAAAATACATTTAAAAATATAAAATAATAATTACAAAAAAGGAAACAAGAAGGAAGAAACTTCCACCTGGACACTCTTAGTATCCAGCCAACTGTAGGCCGAAGAGTGGGTTAATACCATTCAGCAATACACACTGAAGGTTGAATTATAAACTCCATTTGTATTTCACAATGGAACACAGACCCTTGTGACTAGATTTTTTTTACTTGAAACTAAAATCCATGATGAGAAGTAGCACAATCTAGAAAAACTTTCTGTCTGCTTAAACATTTACACTTTGTTCCTGCCTTGAGACAGAGGAAGAAAGAGAAAACAATATACTGTAATATATTATTTCAGAGAGGAATTTTGTATAAAACCTACTAATAATCAATAGACCTGTAAAAAGCCAAGAGCAAATATCTTGGTACAACCCCTAACATCTATTATTTTACTTCTACACCATCCTATAGAAAGTGCAAAAAAATATATAGACAATAAGGGACAAAGACTCTTTCACAAGAAATTTATGAAGACTGTTATGATTAAGAGCATATGGGAACTTTCTGGCTGGTAGAGAATTCTGCAGGATGATAACAAACAGCAGAAGATTTTATTTCTATTTACTTTGTTTGATTTGAGATTTTTGGGAACCTCCAAAATAAGAAGAGACGTATGACACAGAAAGCTGCTGGGGGAATAAGGGCATCAAAATATTCCCTCTCAGTCCTCCTGTTTTCAGGCAGATGGTAACAATTCTCACTTTGCAGACTGTCAGGACTTTTTCTTCACCTAAATGTTTTGCCTATCTTCAACTGCTTCAGACTGAAATTAAGCGTGGGTGGTGCCTTTACTGTATTACTATTGTTCAATGATGGTCTTGTTTCTCAAAGTGACCCCTCTGTTCCTTTAAGCTATTTCCTCATGTTTTGCTAAGGATGACAAGGGTTCTGCCCTGCTCAGCCTCCTCTGTTTGTCTCAAAGGGAAACTGGACTATATCTCCATGCAGTGGTTGCACAGTCAAGACTATTTAGTTAGCCCCTCCATTTTCCCAGTTTAAACTTTTCCCCTCCAGTCTCTCATTTTGTACTTGCTTTTAGCCATGGTAGTTCTTTGTAGTTCAACTAAATGTTATATGGTATATTGTCTCTACTGTTTGGCTTTCTATAGTGGTGTTCCCTCTTGGTGGACTATTTGGCGGAAAAGGCTAATGGATTAGCCTCAAACGTCAGAGATCTGGGTTTAAACTAAACAATTGGACTTGTGGTCTTGACTGTGGTTCTGATGAGCTGGATGCCTTGTTTGCATGAGTAAAACCACTCTTGAATTCGGCATTAGTAGTAGACTCACAGTCCTGGGCCTGCAAAGGCTTTGGCACATCCACAAAGAGATAAACAGAGTTGGGATGGGACGGTGGTGCTGCAACAGCCTGATGGCAAGAAATGCACTTAGTCTTTCACTTAAATTCCTGCCCTTCCCTCAAACCAACTTATTTGGATAAATCCTAACTAGCTATCTCACTAAAGTTGCATTTTCACCAGCTGTTAAATTCTTCTGGAGATTAGTTTTGGAAGAGTATACAGGGAGGAGTGAGATCTGTGATGTAAGAAGAATAGGAAGTGGCATTTCTTACCATACTCAACTCACTAGCAGTGTTTCTTCTTAGTCAAGGATGCAAGGGCTAAGAATTTGCAATGTGATTAAATAGAGAGCCCTTTTTTTTAGCTATATTGAGATTGATTTACATCCTGAGAGCACCGGCATCTCTCCATAAGAGCACTGCTAAATTGTACAATCATATGTTTTAAGACTATCAGAAGTGGACAAAGCCCACAGGACAAATACTTTGCACACAACCCAGATTCTCCATTACCTTACTTTTATTCCTTTAATCTTTATTGCCTTCACAACTGGCTGACTTAATTTGACCCTTTATGGAATGTTGCTGTTAATCCATATGCTTTAGGTACACATTACAGCTACACTCTAATTCACACAGGTTTCGTGTAACTTAAACATATTTTACGTGGAAATATTTTAGTAACTGTATGTTCTGTAAGTAAACCCGTGTTAATACTTGTTAACTACAGAGTTTATGATACCAATAATACTTCCTACAATAAAATGTTGGTTTGTTTTTTAAGAATGTTTATTTGTAAACATATGTATTCACTATATTAATATGAATTTCTTACCTGGCAATAAAACTGATTCTATGTGAATCCAACTTGCTGGCTGATTCCTAAATTTGTATTAGCAAGCCAATATTTAGTATTAATTGAGCTTCTGGAGCTTCTCTCTGCAGCCCTTGGGGTTCACCTCAGCATGAAGGATGGTCTGACTCTTCCATTGGCAGTATTGATGCTACCAGAAGGCTGCCTAGTCTGGTGCAGCCCTCTGACTACTATCCCTTAATAGTTACGCAGTTAGGGAATGACGATGTTGCAACCAGAACTCCCAGGGCTATCAAAAATTACTTCAAGGCCCTGAGGGATCTGGTTGAGGGGTCAGGTGCGCAAATAATTTTTTTGTCTATACCTTTAGTTGCAGGAGGGAATACCATAAGGAACAGGTCAGCAGCTATAGTCAACAAGTGGCTTAGAGGCTGGTGTAGTCAAAAGAATTTTGGGGTTTTCGATCTTGAAAAACTTTCTACTGCACCAGGTCAGCTGGCAGCAGATGGAGCACATCTGTCCCAGAGGAGGGGAAAGACCAGAGTGTACGAGAATGGCCTATCCCTCAAAGAGAAAAAGATTCTAGGAAGGGAATTGGCAGATCTCATTGATAGGGCTTTAAACTAGATTTGAATGGGGAAGGGGCTGGAACTAGTCCCCCCAGATAGGAGTCTGAGGGTGGTAAGCTGGAGTCAGGGGTGAAACCAGCAGCCCAGCTGCAGTGCATGTACACTAATGCACAAAGCATGGGTAACAAACAAGAGGAGCTGGAAGCCTTGTTACAGCAGGAAAGTTATGATGTAGTTGCCATGACAGAGACGTGGTGGGACGACTCGCATGACTGGAGTGCTGCAGTTGACAGCTACAGGCTCTTCAGGAGAGACAGGCAAGGAAGAAGGGGTGGAGGGGTGGCCCTGTACATCAGGGAGGCACTAGATGCCATTGAGCTGGAGATCAGGGACAATCGTTTTGAGTGCTTGTGGGTGAGAATTAGAGGGAAGACCAGCAGGGCAGACATCCCGGTTGGAGTCTGTTCTAGACCACCCAACCAGGTTGAAGATGTTGATGAGTCATTCTATAGGCAGCTTAAGGCTGTCTCAAGATTGCCTGACCTTGTTCTCATGGGCGACTTCAACCTGCCTGACATCTGCTGGGATCTCAACACAGCAGAGAGGAGTCAGTATAGGAGGTTCTTAGAGTGCATGGAGGACAGCTTCTTATCCCAGGTGCTGCGTGAGCCTACCAGGGGTAAGGCTATGCTTGACCTCCTCTTCACCAACAGGGAAGGGCTGGTGGGTGATGTGGTGGTCGGAGGCTGTTTAGGGGCCAGTGACCATGAGACAATTGAATTTTCAGTATTCAATCAAGCTAAGAGGGGCAGCAAGAAGACCTCCACTCTGGACTTCTGGAGGGTGGCCTTCAGGTTACTCAAGGAACTAACTCAGAAGGTTCCTTGGGAAACAGCCCTTAAAAACAAAGGGGTCCAGAAGAGCTGGACCTACTTCAAGGAAGAACTCTTGAAGGTGCAGAAACAGGCTGTGCCAATGTGCCGGAAGATGAGACGCCGGGGCAGACGGCCAGCCTGGATGGGCAATGAACTTCTAAAAGAACTAAGGGAAAAAAAGAGGGTGTACCATCTTTGGAAGAAAGGGAAGGCAACCCATGGAATGTTTAAGGATGTTGCTAGGTCTTGTGGGAAGAAAATTAGGGAGGCAAAAGCACATTTGGAGCTTAGACTGGCCTCTGCTGTGAAGGACAACAAAAAGTCCTTCTATAAATATATTAATAGCAAGAGGAAGGGCAAGGACAACCTCTACTCCTTGGTGGACACGGAGGGGAACGTTGTAACACAGGATGAGGAAAAGGCAGAGGTACTTAACACCTTCTTTGCCTTAATTTTTACTAGCAGGACAGAATGTCTTCCAGACAGCTGGCCTGCCGAGCTGGCAGAAGGAGCCAGGGAGCAGCATAGTTTCCCGCTGTTCCAGGATGGGGTAGTTACAGACGAGGAAACAAAACCCACAAGACATTCGAGCTTTACAAAGCTGCATGTGCCCTGTAGGCCTCCAGGCACAACACACAGCTTGTTTCACTTGATCAGTTAATTAGTTTTGAGTAAAAAAAGAGCTAAGTGTGCATAGGGCCAGATCCTGGTCCTCATGAATGCATGGGAGCTCTGCAATGAGCTTCAGCCATGTTCCAGAATTGGAACTACGCACTATGCACAGATGAAACACTGGTGTATGCTGCTTTGAAGTCTTTATATGTTCATTACAGAAAAACCTGTACCCATCTGTGTACCAAGACTGCTGGAACATAAAGTCCTTTACAGGCTTTCAGTACTGCTAATGGCTCATAAACCTGACAAAGAACAGAAGTTCAGAAAAGGAGAGTGTTTGGGTAGCTCCTCTTTGCTTCGCTGCAATGATATCTCCAGAACTCAGATTTTAGATTTTAATAGATCTGGGAAAAGAGTAATGCTTTAGCCTATTCTTATATAGAATGGGTATTGAATTTTCAGTACTAAATAAATAACCTTTTGCAAATCCCTTCTGCACACAGTCCTGCACACTTTATTTAATCCTGGTCTCTACACTTAAAGTTGTGAAGGACTTCCAGTGATAAATATAGTCTTTACTGTAATTATATCATCTTTCTATTTGGCATAGATAATTTAATTTTGCTAAAAACAATTATGACAGGAAGTACTATTGTATTAGATTATATCATCTCATTTATCATCTAGTGGTGACAATGTGAAAATAGGACGAGTACCACATTACTAAAAAATAAGCAATGTTATTTTTCTGAGTGGGAAACTCATATTATTGTCTCTACTGATTATATATGACTTCAGATAACTTGTGTCATTTATTTCAGCATTAATCTGTGTATAGTAGTAGCGATGCCATTCTATCTTGGGTATGAATGCTGGTTTTGGCCAAGATGGAATGAAAGTCGTTTACATTTCCAGTTATAAAGCAATTGTTCCCTGTATTGTTTCTAAAATATCATTACTTGATCAGTAAGAAATACCTTCAAGGATACTTTAAAATGTTAATTAAAAATAAAGAAAAAAATCCTATATTAGTTCAATAACAAAGCCCTAAAGGTGTAAAATGCTGTTGCAAGATATTAGGAACTGCTTGGATAATTCCTGGTAACTAATCCTCTAAAAATGAGAATGGTTTGGGAGACCAAATCTGAAGTTTTCTAATTCCAAATAAAATTATTGATTTACCAGTAGTTTGGCAGAAGTTGTAGCATACAGCAGCATTATTCCAAAAGTCACCTGGAGTCATGGCACTTTCCTGGTTTACAAGATGTGCATTACATTTACATTACACTTCATACAGCTGCTGCCCACCTTAAGAGGCGAGATGTACAAGATGCCACATCCTTCAAGCCACATTCAGCAAGTCCCATGAGGCTGCACACAGAAGAGTAGATGCCTAATGTGATAGTATAGGATTCAAGCTTACCTCAAGTGTTTGCCTATGACATGAGCAGTGTTTTCTCATCAACAGGCTCAATGTCAAGGGATGACAATAGACATGATGAAGGAAGAGGCTGTGCAAGGTGAGTTTGTCATTGGCAGCTTGGGTTGTTACTCATAGAGCGCACCTCTTGCAGCACTTGTGCTCTGCTCTAGCAAACTGCACAATCAGACCAGATGGCTCTCCTGGTATATATTGTGTTGGACCATGTTTAGGAGGGCAATGGCAGATAAGTGTGACTAATGAGGGAAGATAAACTTCAATGTTTTATGCTAAACCACTAAATCAATTCAATTGAAAAATGTGACATAATAGCACATTAATCTCAGCCTACAGATGGGGAAAAAAAAAAAAGAGCCAGCAAATGCTATTACAGCTAAAACCCCAGGGGAAAGCTTTCAATGTAAACACCAACATACAGCTCTAATTTGAAAAGTGGCTGTAAAAAACAATTTGCAGAATTCATGCTTTAGAGATTTTCAGACTCAAATTAGCTCAGCCTGCAAGTAAGATGTGTCCTTATACCTGCCAACTCAATCTGGAACATGAGTGTTAAACCAGACTTTTCCTCCCCATCCAGCTGCATTAATGAAAGTCAGGACTGAATGAGGAGAGTGATTATATCCTGTATTTGCAGAAAAAAATACTGTCAGACAAAAGCAACTGACGGGACCTAGTAGATGCTTCTTCAGAAGATGTACCATAGACAATTTGATGCAACTCACTCAGTTGTGCCAGCCCTACAAGGTTAGCAAAACCTAAGAGAGATGTATTTGTCACCAGTGACAACAAATGACACTTTTTGACACTGGAAGAAAATCAGTCCTGATCCTATGTCTTCCTGTGTCAGAATCTGCCAAATAAACAATGCTCAAACAGGCCAGGGCTCCCTGGATAGGCCCTCCCCATCCCAGGACTCTTAGCAATATAATGGTCCTGCTTCAAAAGCAAGGTGTTCTCTTCAATTTAATTTTTCATCTTCAGAGTTTAGGGTCCCTTTCTGGGACACGGAAGCTACAGATTCAAGCTTACATGATGTGGAGACAGGTCTAGACCCCCAGTCTATCACCACTGCTCTGGTTTCACATGAGAAAAGAATCAAATGTTACTTGGAGCTAAGAGCATGATTCAATGTTAGAGTAATTTTGGTCCTTCACAGATGCATGAAGAAACTCTTTGTACCCATCTTTCTCTGCAGGCAGCTTGAGGTCAATTTTGCATCCAAACCCAAAATAATTTTGCAAAATGCTGGGGTTTTGTTGTTGTTGTTTGTGGTGTGTTTGCTGTTGTTGTTGTTGTTTATTTTGTTTTGGTGGGGTTTTTTTGTTTTTTTTAGTAAAGGCAGAATTCATTTTTTTGGTCTATCCAGAGCATAACAATACACTCACACTTAAATACACAGCTGCACCTTGTGTAAGTCAACACTAGCTTGCTTCACTTAGCAACTTCACCTGTATTTAAATTGTAAGAGGGACTGCTGTCTGTTAATAGGGGTTGATGCTGCAGTGACAGAGTTCATCTTCTGAACTTGCACATCAAATGTTGTGTGCATCCCTCACAATAAATAAGGCTGGGAGTACAACAGGCTATCAACAGAGATGATCTCAAATCAAGAGAGAATGTCAGGCAGTGCTGCTGCTCAAGCTGAGGTTCAGCTACAAACTAGAACTGAAAAATGGGAATAATCACAAGCTTTTTCAGTGGCCATTGTCAGGGTTATTATGTCAAGGAAACAAGCTCCAGCATGTGTGCCAATGGAGCCACTAAAACTCCCTGAGCAAAAACAAATTATTCTTTAAACTGCATGCAGCCATTGGCCTCATTTTCACTCTCTCATATTTGGGTTCACACTAACATTTTGATCACAGATTTTGCCAATGTTAGTGCATATAATTCCCTGAGGTAATTGGTCCCCAAGGGAAAGAGTACTTTACCTGCTTCTTAATATTTCTTTAAGCAACAGAAACATTGCAAAATATAACTGTGCTCTTTTTCCCTGCCACAGGTGAACAGAAACTAGATTTTGCTTTGTCCTTACACAAGTATGGAGAGACCTCAACAACTTCTACTTTTCTGTCTCTTTTCATGGCAGTGTTATGCTTCAGTATGGAGTGTTTGCATACCATCAAAGAGTAACCCACCTAACTAACTTGCTACATTTTAGAGATCTTATATTACTTTTGAAGATGGGATCTATATTCCTAATTTACTTCACTACTTTTGAAAAGGAAATACTAAGAATGACACATTTTAAAGAAGAAACAGTCTAAACTTCAGGAGGAAAAGTGTCCTTTAAGGCTGTAAGGGGAATGATATTAAGAATGATAGAGAGCAACTTGACAGGCTCCATTAAGGCAGAGACAGCTTGTGTATGCTATTATGCACAAGACTCTGCACAAGTATGCCTATGCAGAGGGAACTGTTCTGATTTTTACTAACAGTGATGTATGAAATGTATTTTTTTTTTCTGTTCCAAGAGATGCATCTGAAGAGCACAAGGTTAAGAGTGCTCATAACAAAGGTGCCCCATTGAACACAGCAAGAGACACAACATTGTACAGTGTGACTCTAATAGCAAAGGCCTTGATCCCATACTGCTGAGTTGGTGGCAGGCTTGTCAGTGTGGGAAGACCAAAACCCAGGCAACACACATTCACTCTTCGATATTCAAAAATATTTAGGCTCCACTACAACTCATTTCTTTCAATCAGACACCAAGTAAATGATACGTGAAAGAAAATGCAGCAGATAGATGACACAGATCTCCTGGATTCAGTCACTGCTGAGACTGCAGCTCAAAAAAATAATGTCTGCAACACTGCCTAGTACCAAAATGCAATTATCCTGCCAGGATCTCAGCTACCTAGTTGACACAGCTCGTAATGGTAGGGAAGTCTCCACTCTCAGGTTGTTGCTTGGCTTTAGTGTGCATCTTCAGAATCTGTGAAAAACAGCCACTACAGCCAATAGGATACTGAAATCTGCATAAAGTCAAAGTGCAGGGTATAAAATGTATCACTTTTTACAAATAGCATCAAAATATACTGAATTTTGAGGCCTAGCTCGAATTTCCTTGTGATTTGCTGCCTAGCTTCTCAGAAACCTCTGCCTTAAGCACTCATCCTTTTTTTGGTTAATATTTGGCTGCTTACTTATCAAGATACTTTTTTTTAAAAAATTTTCTACACAGAATGAGTGCCACACCAAACACTGGTATGCCTCATGCTGCTACTGCACTGTGTAAAATAGTTTATTATTAATTGATTATTTTATTAGCTGAGGTATTCTCCAAAGATAGCAGCATGAGTTTTCAGCAGGAAATGCCAATTTCACCACTCCCAAATTTACTGATATTCACAGTTCACTTATTTTTGAGGTTGCACTTCCTTAACAGGTTCGCAACAGAAATATTTACTTTAAAAATAAATAAATAATCTATATACACTACAAAGGCCATTCTGTTTCTTTTTATAATAGGAAGAGAATATATGTATACTTGCAAAAAGATTGTGTCCGTGTGGAGTGTGAATGAACTGGTAGAAGAGAGAGGACACTACACTTAAGAGACAATACTGAATCTTTTACCAGCTCTGTCTGTAATATTACAGCCCAAACCATTGTGTAATACAAAAGTACTACAGAAGGTGAAGTGTAGCCAGTGCATTTAATAACTTCAGGGAAAGATGAAGTTGTCTTTCCAATAATGAATTTCCACCACGTTCCATTATATTTCTGTACTCTAACAGTGACCTTTCAAGATGGGCCACAGTTCAGAAAAAAAGGTAACATACAAAACTGCATAGATAGTCTTTGCAAAATATTACAGTAATCAGGAGCCCTGAAAACTCTTTTCTGTTGTCTTATCTGAAAATGGGAGGCACATGCATCTCTTATACATATATATGGGAAAACAAGAAAGAAAAAAAAGAGATGGTCATGCAAGGGGCCATGATGTGCAACACCTTGTTAATTCTGTCAGCATTAGAGAACACTAGCCAAAGGGCATATTACCAGTATTAACATCAGCAAGCAAGCATGCATTAAAATGGTTAAGTAGATAGCATTACTTTACAAAGACATAACAGTGTGTTTTTTTCCTCTCCCCTCTGCACTGGTTTTGGCTTTTAGTTGTTTGTATCTGCTCGACTGGTTGATTTTGGGTTTGTTAATATCAGAAAGGATGTATTCTCATCAACAAACAGAAAACTGAGGAAAAGGCAGATTATCAAAACTGTCCACTAGATCAAGAAAAAAGTTACAAGATTTAAGAGGTGACTAAGGCTGCAGTAAGAAAAAAATACATAGAACTGATAGTTATGCCTTTTAATCACTAAAAACATTTTACACCATCTGCTAATTTCCCCTCTGTCAGCTGCACAAGGGAACCACATGAGAGATGCCATAATAAACAGAGGTATTTTTCCCTCTTGGAGATCATAAGTCTCTAGAACCTGTGGCATATATGTTCACTTACACTCAAGCTGTTAATATATACAAGTGAGAAGAGAACCAGTATTTTTATCAATGTGGAATAGCAGCTGAGACAGACAACACAACCTCCGCAGAGGGACATATCCATATGTTACACAATAATGAATGCCAGAAAAATAATACAGTGTTGGGGCTTCTCTTGGAGGACTCTATTCAAAGGCATTTTAACTAGAGGTTAAAATAACACACCGCCTAGAGCTGACATAGAACATGATATTAGGAAAAAAAACCAACCCACAACACATTTGGAAATGATCCACATTAGCCCCCGACCTGTTTCTATTACCCACTTAGGACACATACTGCCTCCTGCCAAAGCCTTGCTATGCATATACTATATTTTTCCATCTTTTCTGTTGCCTAGTAAAGGGTTTTGAATTTGCTGCCAATTCAATCCCTAAAGCACAGATGGGAATAAAAAGCATCTTATCTCCTCGCATACTATTCTGTATCATGTTTTCCACTATTTTCAAGCTGTACAATCTTTCAAGCTGCATGACATGACTGTTTCCCTTAGGAGGCTATTTCACATAGACACAGAATTCTAATACCCCTTGTGCATATTCCTGTAGGTAAGGTTTGAAGCTGTGATAGAGAAAGAAGCCCTCTGCTCTCATCAGTTTTCATCTCCTTTCAGCAACAAGAGGAAGAATTGCCAGAAAGCTGTTTAAAGCTTTCTCGATCCAAACTTCATATTGACTGAGATGCTAGCAGAGAAGGCACTTTTGGCACTCAGTGAAAACAGAAAGTATCTCCTGGAGGATCCTAATCACAGGTGCAGGTTTCTGTCCTGAATTCTCTCAGTGATGCCTTAAAAGTCAGTTGCTCATTTCTAATGGTTAAGTTCTGCCTCCAATCAATAAGGTAGCAAGTAGCAGTAGATATCATGCAGTTTATCAAGACTTTTGATCCTGGTTTGTGTCACATTTTCATCAGAGATTTGAGGAATGTGGGTTACAGTAGTGTACTGCAAAGAATGATAATAATGAAATTGCATAGCTATCAGTAACATTCTAATCAGCCAAAAAGAATCACAAAAGTGATCAAAGCATATTTGTATTTCCTTGTCTAAACCAGTAAGGAAAAAGTATTACATTTACAGTAAACTGCTGTCAATTTAAAAGAGAAATGCAAAACAAGAATCAAAGTGTTTACCATATGGAATGGTGGTATAAAAAAAGTGGGACAGAGCACTGAGGACTAATGCATAGTACCATACACACAGAGTTATATACACATATGTATACATGTATATATTATAGGTAGGAATAATAGCATAGACATACACATTCTGTCGTAACAGCTCAGGCAGCAGACCTGCAAAGTATGGTGCTGAGAACTACAACACTATACAAAGTGACTATGAGTCAAGAAAATCAGAGGCCAAATAGGAAAATCATGTAAAATAACCTTCCCACTCTGCTCAGATGTAATAAAGCCTCAGCTAGAATACTGTGCCACGCCTTCCAGAGATAAGCGGATTGCTGGAGAGTACCAGGGAAGAGAAAAATCAGTAAGGTCATTGTAATCAGTTATCACTTAATCAGTATGAAGCAGAGGTGTAATGAAAATAAACTGTGAGGAAAACAATGAAAAAAACCCTACAGTTGTTTATGCTACAGAACATGGGGACACTACTGGAGAGATATGATATAATTTGTAGCAGAGTTACTGAAAAGAGGATAACACAGTTCATGTCTAGTGGAAATAGAACACTGATTTAGACGACTTCTCCTCGGAGAAGGGGAAGGCTTACACAGGACCTCAATGTAGTAATGCAGTTGCTATAAAGGACTGTGGTAGGTTGAGAGAGGGCTTAGCTCTCCCTCCTCCACAGAGTAAGAAACCACAGCTAACTCAGTCGAAGAGCAAAAGCTATATATTTACAAGCATATATGGAAAGCAGGTTATATATAACACAATATATACAGGTATTTACAATATATACACAGAAATACACAGCAAAGACAAATAACACAACAAAAATCCCTCCCTCAGGGAGGGATCCCCTCTTTGGAACCCCCTCTCTCCCCCCCTTACCTCCCTTTTTCCCCAAAAAGGGGTTAGAGAGAGAGAAAGGCAAGTTACTAAGGAAAAGAGTTGTTAGCAAGCTTCAAAAGCCCATGCAGGATTAGTGTTTGCTTATCTGAAGGCCAAGTCCAGCAGTTCGCAGAAGAAGCAGGCAGGGAGAACAGGCTGAAACACCAAACTCCCCCAACTCCCAAACCGAACTGCACTGAGGACAAAATTTTCCAACCGCTTCACAATCTAAAGCTGAATTTTTGTTTATCAACCAATGAAATTCGTTTAGAATATCAGAATGTTTTGGTTCTAGTACCAAAAACATTAGCCAGTGTGTTCCAGCAGTGTTTGTTCTTAAAGGCACAGCCTCAAACGACCACAGTCCACCCCTTTCTAAACAATTTCATTGGCTGTTCGTACTGTCCATCCAATCCAGAACAATATTTACAGTTCGTAAGTTAAGTTCATCGTCCATTCCGGCTATACTCAGATGTAGATGATTCAGAAGTCCAAGAAAATCCAAAATCAAGAAAATGGAAAACAGTTTGTCTCTCCGCAGACGAAGCGAAGAAAAAGGGAAACAGGGACTCAGGGACTCTCAGTTGACTCAGGGCTCTCAGGGTTCTCAGGGTTCGTGCACCGTAGATTCCTCAGGGACTCTTTCCTTTGGACGCGCTGTAGCTGTACAACATTCTGAAATTAAACTCTCTCAGCTGAAGTTAAATCTCTTTGTGGAATACACTGAATTTCACCATTCTCTTGCATTACCCAATAAGTGTGACCCGGACCTTCTGCTGAAACCACCCCTCGGACAGGTTTAGCCTCTCCTGAGGGCGAAAATACCCAAACAGTTTTACCTAACAGATTCTTTTCCCTAACAACAGGAACTCTATCACCTTCTACTTTCTGTAGCAGATCAGAATGTGCAGGTCCAGCTCGGTTCACTGAACCTCTACTGTTCACCAGCCAGGTTGCTTGTGCTAAATGTTTCTCCCAGTTTTTCAAAGATCCACCTCCCATGGCTTTGAGAGTGGTCTTCAACAAACCGTTGTAGCGTTCAATCTTCCCTGCAGCTGGTGCATAGTAAGGAATATGGAAAATCCACTCAATACCGTGCTCTTTTGCCCAGCTCTTTACAAGGTTGTTCTTGAAGTGAGTTCCGTTGTCTGACTCAATCCTCTCTGGAGTTCCGTGTCTCCACAGGATCTGTCTCTCCAGACCGAGAATGGTGTTGCGTGCAGTTGCATGTGGGACTGCGTAAGTTTCCAGCCATCCAGTGTTTGCCTCTACCATAGTAAGCACGTACTGCTTACCAGAACGAGAACGTGGCAGAGTGATGTAGTCAATCTGCCAAGCTTCACCATACCTGTATTTGGACCATCTGTCACCATACCACAAGGGCTTAATTCTCTTTGCCTGCTTAATAGCAGCACAAATGTCACAGTCATGGATGACTTGTGTGATGGCATCCATGGAAATGTCTATGGATCTGTCACGAGCCCATTGGTATGTTGCATCTCTGCCTTGATGTCCTGACGAATCGTGAGCCCACCGAGCTAAGAATATCTCACCTCGGTGTTTCCAGTCGAGATCAAGTTCAGAGTCCTTGTCTACTTGAGAAACTCTTGCAGCTAGATCTGCCTGATGGTTGTGCTGCTGTTCCTCAGTAGCTTTGCTCTTGGGAATGTGAGCATCAATGTGTCTCACTTTCACTGGAATTCTCTCGATTCGATCAGCAATGTCTTGCCACAGTTCAACTGCCCAGATGGGTTTTCCTTTCCTCTGCCAGCCATTCTTTTTCCAGTTCTTTAGCCAACCCCATAGAGCATTGGCTACCATCCATGAGTCGGTGTAGAGATAAAGCTTTGGCCATCTCTCACGTTCAGCCACGTCGAGAGCTAGCTGGACAGCTTTTACCTCTGCAAACTGACTGGATTCTCCTTCTCCATCCTTCGCCTCTGCAACTCGGCGTGTTGGACTCCACACGGCAGACTTCCACCTTCGCTTGTTCCCGACGAGACGACAGGAACCGTCTGTGAACAAAGCATATTTCTTTTCATCATCTGAAAGGTCATTGTAAGGAGGAGCTTCCTCAGCACGAGTTACTCTCTCCTCCGGAGGTTTAGCACAGTTGGTATCTTCAGGCCAACTTGAGATCACCTCCACCAGACCAGGTCTTTCAAGATTTCCCATTCGAGCTCTCTGTGTTATCAGGGCCATCCACTTAGACCAGGTGGAATCTGTGGCATGATGTGGTGTGGAACCTTTGCCTTTGAACATCCAATTCAAAACTGGCAATCTGGGAGCTAAGAGAAGTTGTGACTCAGTTCCAATTACTTCAGAAGCTGCTTTCACTCCTTCATAGGCAGCTAGAATCTCTTTCTCTGTTGGAGTGTAATTAGCCTCTGAACCTCTGTAACCTCGACTCCAGAAACCAAGAGGTCGTCCACGTGTCTCACCTGGAGCTTTTTGCCACAAGCACCAGGTTGGACCATTGTCACCTGCAGCCGTGTACAAAATGTTCTTAATGTCTGGACCATCTCGCACAGGTCCCAGACCCACTGCTTGGACTACTTCTTGCTTTATCTGGTCAAAGGCTGCTTGTTGTTCAGGTCCCCAGTGGAAACTGTTCCTCTTTCGAGTCACATCATACAGAGGTTTCACAATCTGACTGTATCCAGGAATGTGTAGTCTCCAAAATCCCACTATCCCCAAGAAACGTAGAGTTTCTTGCTTGTTCGTGGGATTTGCCATGGTAGAGACTCTATTTACCACATCCACTGGAATGTGTCGGCGTCCATCCTGCCACTGCACTCCCAGAAACTGGATCTCTGTGGTAGGACCTTTCACTTTGTCTCTCTTGATGGCAAAACCTGCATTCAGGAGAATGTCCATGATTTTGTTACCTTTCTCGAAGACTTCCTCAGCAGTTTTACCCCAGACGATGATATCATCGATGAACTGGATGTGTTCTGGAGCACCACCTTCCTCCAGAGCATCATGGATTACTGCATGACAGATGCTGGAGCTGTGGATCCAGCCCATTGGCAGTCTGTTGAAAGTGTACTGGATTCCTCTCCAGGTGAAAGCAAACTGAGGCCTGCATTCCTCTGCTATGGGAATAGAGAAGGCGGCATTAGCAATGTCTATGGTAGCATACCATTTGGCCTCTTTGGATTCCAGCTCATACTGGAGTTCCATCATGTCTGGTACTGCTGCACTCATAGGCGGAGTTACTTCATTCAGGGCTCGGTAGTCCACTGTCAGACGCCAGTCTCCATTCGGCTTTCGCACAGGCCACACTGGACTGTTGAAAGGTGAATGAGTTTTGCTGATGACTTTCTGACTCTCCAACTGACGAATCAGATTCTGAATGGGCAACAAAGAGTCACGGTTGGTTCTGTATTGTCTGTGATGCACAGTCCGAGAAGCAACCGGCAACTTAATGTCCTGAATCTTGTGTTGTCCCACAACTGCAGATTCATCAGAAAGCTCAGGTCTAGCAGACAGCTTCAGTTTTTGTCCATCAATTTCTACAGAAGCTACTCCAAAAGCCCATTTGTAACCTTTAGGGTCTTTGAAACGCCCTTCTCTCAGAAAATCAATTCCCAAAATACAAGGTGCATCAGGTCCGGTCACAACTGTATGCTTTTTCCATTGTTTACCAGTTAAGCTTATATTAACCTCCACTTTACTTAACTCTTGAGATCCACCAGTGACTCCCAGAATAGTTATGGACTCTGATCCCTGATAATTTGATGGCAATATGGTGCACTGAGCTCCTGTGTCAACCAAGGCCCTGTACTTCTGAAAGTGTGAAGTGCCAGGCCACTGGATGTACACATCCCAATAGATTCTGTTATCTGTATTACCCCTCTCCTCCCCCTGGCGGGAGGCAGGGCACCCCTAGTTATGGGGAACATGTCCACAGGTGCAACGAGCACACTGTGCAGTGTTAGAACTGGAGCCACTGTTGGAGCTACTAGAGTTGTCCTGGGGAACTGTAGAAGTAACAGCTACCCTTCTGGTATTGCTACCTCGGGTTCGGCCACTTTGCAGTTCTCTCAGTCTCCTGAAAAGATTAGAAGTTGGTTGACCATCCCACCTGTTCATGTTCTCACCAAACTGATCACGCAGGGTAATCCAAATAGTCCTACGTGACTGCCTTGGTGGTCTGTTTTGGTTTGATCTGTTTTGGAATGACCTCCTTGGAGGATGTCTATTCCTCACAGATGAAACCTGTACCCACCTGGAGGAAGAATTGGAATCATCTCTTTGTGCCAATTGGGAGATGGTGTTTTTAAATTCATCCTTCAGCTCTTTCATGCAATTCTCCAGTTTTCCAGACAGAGTTTCAATGGCTGAAACCAAAGAAACACGTGTCATGCTATCATCCAATTGTCTCAATTGATCAGTGAATTGGCCAACCGTAAGAGGAGCTCCACCATAATTTCTTGCTACAATTCTGCTTGCCAGAATGTTTGCATAATTAGAAGGAGCAAGCTTGATGAGCTTTTTAGCAAGACCATTTCCTACAGGAACATCATCAGGATTCAGAGATTCATGTTCACCATAGAGTACCTCTCTAACAGCAAATTCTCTCAGACGCTTGATTCCCTCATCTATGGTAGTCCAGGGCTTAGGATTCCATGGAAGATCATCTCGGGAAGGGTATCTCATGAGAACCGCCATTAGAAGGCGTATCCACAGATTAACCTTACCGAGAGCCTTGCCTAGATGTCTATCTATTCCATTATCCTTTGAGAGAGTTCCTAGCTGGGCTGCTGACTTGTCTCCAACCATTAGAGCTGGAGCACCTGTATCATAGCATCTACCAAGCCAAGCGAGAACTGGCTCCTTATCTGCTCTGAGATAGTCTTTTCTTACATTTCTAAGCTCCTCCCGGGGTGAAGAGCAGTCGGTTATGTCATCTTGTTGCTCTTCTGCCTCCTCTTCCTCAACTTGTGGTCCAAACAACCTTTCTGTCACTCTCTCAAGGATCCCTTTAAGCTGAGAGGCACCACCACTAGCTGCTGTCCTACCAAGAGATGCATCTCGATCCTCTGATGATCTCAATAACTCAGCTATATTTTTAAGACAGATTTTCTCTTCCTCCCCAGCAGAAGAACCTTGCTGTGCATCCCCGTCAGCTCCTGAATCAGCTTTAGTCTTACCCTTCCTTGTTGTTAAAACTGCTACTTGCTTTACTGGAGCTGTGTTTGGGTTTCCAGCTGCCTTATTATCAGAAGCTGATAAGCTTTGAGACAGATTAGTTGCTTTGGAGGACGCTTCCGCTCCTGCCATGGAAGAAGGAGGAAATGACTTTGCCTCGTTAATGGTGGCTGCCTGGGACACAGGAGCCGCCATGTTTGGGGCTACTGTAGCCCCTGGCTGCTTGCCAGAATCATCACCATTGCTATTCAGAGCTGCCTTGCCGATTGACTTTTTAGCTTTATCTTTAACTGACACAGATTCTCCATTATCATCCTCACTGGATGTTCCTGAAACAGAGCTAGGGTGGCGTTTTCGTCTCTTTGTCCTCCGTCTAATAACAAAACATGCCTTATAAACTTTTCTCTCCCGGTACAGTGTCACTAGCAAATACACATTACTTATCACCAGCAGCAGGACTACACACATCAAGAAAATCAGCTTTGGATCCCAGCCATCACTTAAAATTACCCTTTCACCGAGCGGAATCTTAAACTCTTTTATCTCAATAGGGAGTGTGCTAGATGTAACATTCCTGTACTTTTTAACATAAAAGAATTCCAGGCACTGATCATACAGAAGCCGAATCTTGTACTTAAACCACAAATATAATTTTTGCATTATATATTTACCTATCTTATCGATAATCATACCCAGGCAATACTTGTAGATCAATACACCAAAGACCGAGAAGAACAGACGCTCAAAAAGCCAAAACACCTTCATGTTTGCTCGTTCGACTTAAGCAAGCAATAAATCAAACTAATTTGTCAGCAAGCCCCGAGTTGGGCAGCCAATAAATGTGGTAGGTTGAGAGAGGGCTTAGCTCTCCCTCCTCCACAGAGTAAGAAACCACAGCTAACTCAGTCGAAGAGCAAAAGCTATATATTTACAAGCATATATGGAAAGCAGGTTATATATAACACAATATATACAGGTATTTACAATATATACACAGAAATACACAGCAAAGACAAATAACACAACAAAAATCCCTCCCTCAGGGAGGGATCCCCTCTTTGGAACCCCCTCTCTCCCCCCCTTACCTCCCTTTTTCCCCAAAAAGGGGTTAGAGAGAGAGAAAGGCAAGTTACTAAGGAAAAGAGTTGTTAGCAAGCTTCAAAAGCCCATGCAGGATTAGTGTTTGCTTATCTGAAGGCCAAGTCCAGCAGTTCGCAGAAGAAGCAGGCAGGGAGAACAGGCTGAAACACCCAACTCCCCCAACTCCCAAACCGAACTGCACTGAGGACAAAATTTTCCAACCGCTTCACAATCTAAAGCTGAATTTTTGTTTATCAACCAATGAAATTCGTTTAGAATATCAGAATGTTTTGGTTCTAGTACCAAAAACATTAGCCAGTGTGTTCCAGCAGTGTTTGTTCTTAAAGGCACAGCCTCAAACGACCACAAGGACACACATGGAGAAGGGACAGTAAGGTTCAAGTTGCACCAGGAGAGGTTTCAGCTTCGGTTTTTTGTTGTTGCTGGTTTTGTTTTTTGTTACAGTGAGAACAATCAGTTAATGGAACACCTCTGTCCCCTCATCACTGGATATTTTATAGATGTGTATGGACAGAATGCTAGATAATCTCATACAGGCTCCCTTTCCCTTAAAAGGTTAGACCACTCAGCTCATCAAAGTTCCTCCCAACCTGAGCCATCCTCTGAGTTGTAAGCTTCTCTTCTCGTACCACTGGCAATGAAGGTAAGGAGTGACTTACATAAACACCAGTGTTAGTACTGCTCCATTGATTACTAACAAGCACAGAGGACTTCTAATTTTAAGACATCATATAGCCAGTAGTTGACAATAAATCACGTTGTAGGTGGCAGCATAAAGTTGTTTGTACTATGTACACTTTAGAAATACAATCCCTTCTTCAAAGAACTTGATTTTGAAGTAGAATTACCTGAGGCTAACACAAGAATGAGTTTTGAGGATTCAATCAATTTACACCACAGAAAAGTCAACAATTTTACCCTGGATTATAATTATATTCAGTCAGGCCTCTCCTTCCCAGAACATCATCATGCTCTAAAAGGCTGATGTCCGTTTGCCACTCCTTAGAGAATCTGGTTTTGATCATTTATCTCAACAGACTTCAGCATCATCCTAACTGAAGGTGGCAGAAACTCCAACAAGGTTATTAGAGTTCTGCCATTTGGCTCACAGCATTAGTCAGAAAAAGTGCAAACGTAAAGCCAAGGGACATCAAAGCACTGGTGAGGAAAGGGGCCTCAGACATAGAGAGGGATGTTATTTTCAGAGTGTATTTAGCTCATTTCAACAGGGTACACAAATTATGCCAAGGAAAGAAAGAAAAAACAAAAACAAACAACAAAAAACCCAACAAGCAAACAAAAATACAGAAACTCACTTCAGAAGTATGACTGGAAAAGAGAAGGAACAACCCTGAGTAGGTACAGAAAGAAACTGAATTGTGTAACAGGGGAAGATTCTGTGCATAACTCCTCAGCATCTCTGTAGCCCTCCCAAACTACTTTTTCCCTCACAACTTGTCTAGATGGAACTAGTGTAAACCGAGTGCTGAGTCTGCTATTCAAATGATAGCTATCAGGGAAACTTAGATGTTATATTAAGACTTTACAGGCAATGAGTATTTTCAGTAATGACTTGAGGACAGACTAGAGAGTACACTTGCAGAAAGGAGTAATTTTTGTCTTCAAGAGCTTGAAAGACATGATTGGAATTTGAATAGTCTTGATGATCCAAGTTATTTCAGACCACTACAGAACTGCAATGGCATTTGCAAAGTACTGCTAACATAAGGACATGAAAAACAGACAAGGCAGGAAATGATGGACTAGGTAACTCATCTGTAAAAAGTGGGTTTGAGTTCAAAAGTTGTATAGAAGAGAAACAATACAATCCTTCTACTCATACGGGTAAGGCTTTAACCGAAATAGAATCCAGCACTCCAGAAATGAAGAACAGTAATGGTCAGATGATTAGAAACCACAGAACAGAGCAAAAGTCAAGATAAAATAAATCTATATTTTAGAGAGTATTTCTTCCTTTTATTCTAGAGAAAAGACATCTATGGAGAGACATGATTACATGCATGTAAAGAGGTGCTGAAAAGAGGAAACTAATATACCCCATTGGGACACAAGAGAAAAATCTAGTTGGTATAAGGACAATTTAGACAAGTGTTGGAAGAAAAACCTTTTGAATGGCGTGGAATGACAAGCAGTGAAATGGATTATATGCAGAGGCTGTGGACCTTCCATTACTAAATGGTTTTAAAGAAACACTGAACTGATTCTGTCAAGAATGATTTAAATATTGTTGAACCCTTCTTGAAGAAGAAAGATGGACTAGATGATCTCTTCTGTTATTGTTTTCTTTGAGGTCCACAAGAAAGATGGGACCAAAACTCTGTTCCCCTTAGGAATGAGGGTTTTCTTGCACATTTCTTTATCAGTTAGAAGCATGTGAGAGCTCCAATTAGCAACAGAAAGGTATCCACCATTTCCCCACAATTCAATGTTTTACACTGCAATTGCAAATCAGTGCATTATGGACCCTGGATAAACACACAGCAGCTAAAACTGCCCTCACCTGGCAGTCAACCACAGTCTTTAAAAGACACAAATCCTGATCTCCAATATAACATCCCACACAACTGATGTGATCTCAGAAGTATGGAAAGAACCTTCCTCTACAAGACAGCTTACAGCTACAATATGAATAAATCATGCCTCTGAATTCCAAGAAGGCATTTCAAAGGGTACAGAGGAGAAGAGGTAAAAAGGTTAGAACCAAGAAGCAAGATTTTGCTTCTGAAAAACATGGGTTCCATTTCTCAATCTTCATTGGACTTCCTAGGTCATTTAGGATGACTCAGTTTCTTCCTTTTGTTATTTCTTCATTAATAAAGAAAAAAAGAAAAAGAAAAAAGGGATAAAAATAATCTATCTATAAGTTGACTGTCAGTTCCCTGGGACAAATAGCCCATAATGTTTAAAAGATATAGGAAGGGAACATATTCCCACTTGCTCCCAGTAGCATTTCTATACAAGCTGTAGTCAGTTGAGAGAAGCACACACAGGGTTAAAACTTGAAACAGATAAACTCACTGAGACTTTAGACAATGATGTCACTGTGACCAAAAGTTGGCCTTAAGACAAATAAATGGGCTTTCAGTATTCCCTGCAGTCATTTGCTGTCCCTTGGCACCAAGATGAAATCATAATGCTCTGCAATTACAGATAAAAGAGACAAGACATGAGAGCTCTCCAAACAAGCCAAACATCCTGGAAAGTAAAAAAAAAAAAGAAAAGGCCCAACAACTTGCTTGCATGCTCATTCTCCAGACTTGAGGATAACCATCAAGACAATTTTCTTCTTATTAGCAGCTGTTCAGAAATCAGTACTAGATTCATTACTTAAATCAGTGGGCTTTCCCAGACAAAAAGAAAATTATGAAAAGAGGAGGACTCGAGAATAAATTAGCCAGCCTGTAACAATGTCACAAACACAAAACCCTACAGCTCTGGAATGTAGAAACTACAAAAAGACAAATCACATGTTCCCAGAATAACTCAGTGTAACCCCCCACCCTTGACAACACAGAGGATGGACTCGTCTACTCTAGTGAAGACTCCTCGAGAAACATTACCAGATGCAACAGATGAAAATTAAGGAAATCTTATGCACTGTTTGGTTTGTAATTGAAAAACAACTTTAAATTATACTTGAGGAAATGTTGCCAGTAAGTATCAGTCATATGCTTAAAATAATTACATTGAGATTTGTTAGGTATCTACATGCAATAGCATAGAGTGCTCTACAGGTAATTTTGCAAGTACTAACTTTTATGGGCTGGTGTGGTAGTGAGAAAAATTCAATTCCTGCCCCCCCCCCCAACCCACAGCTAACTCAGTCGGAGAAGCAAAATGGAAAAGAGCTGTATTTTTACAACCAGAATGAAAGGCAATGAATATATATACACAATATACAGTATTTACAGTATATACAAAAATATACAGGAAAGAATGTAACACAGAAAACTCCCCACTCGATGGAGGAGGGTTCCCCCCAAAGCCCCCTTTTCCCCCTAAAGCCCCCTTTTCCCCCTTCCTCCTTTTTTCCCTAAAAGGGTTAGAGAGAAAATGGATATTAAGGGAAATTTTGTTAGTTAAAAGCTGTTGTTAAGGGAAGAAAAGAATTAGTTTCTTACCTCATTAGTCCAACATCAGAACTGCCAGGAACAGAAGAAAGACAGTAGCTGTCCAGACTGACTGAACAGACTAAAAACCTTAAAGTTACATTCCTACTGATCTACCAATGAAATTCATTTAGAATTGTCTTTGTTCTCCTTTTTACACCAAAACATTCAGCTAGAGCATTCAGTAGCTGTCCTTTTCCTAAAAGGCATAGCCTAAAACTGGCACAATCCACCCTTTCTAAACAATTTCATTGGCTGTTCGTACTGTCCATCCAATCTAAAACAATATCTACAAAAACTGTCAGAGCTGTTTTTCAGTTCTGGGCTGCAGCAGAGATATTTGTGAAAAATGGTGAGACTGACAGAACAACTTGCTTCCTCTTTCAGGAAAATCACTACTAACCCACTACAGAGAAAAGCACTATAAAATAAATCTAAGTTGAAATTTATCAACAGTATAGATATGCATGTAAAAATCATATCCTAGATTTACACTTGCAAAGCATGAAGTAGAAAAAAATAAAATGCTAATTGCAAAGGCAATCATCACCTCATATAGGACTTCACATAAGTTTCGGCCATTAATTTTCTAACCGCTGTCAGTGCTTTGAAGTTGTTTTGCTTTACTGTTGTGGTTTGCATGAGAATCATCGTCTTCAGTTTTGTAAACCTATGTCATGGTCTCTACTAAGTAGAGTGTTGTGAAGTATGTTGAAAGAGGATGGTTAAACAGGACTTTTATTCTCAATTGTACTGGGTAAGAATCCATCTCCCTTGACAGACTGTGGGAGAAACTCATATATATGCCAAAAAAAAGCCACAATTCTTTTTATTCTACATATCCATAGGCAACCATTCTCCACAAGCACTCCAGATCTGCTTGAATACAATTATATATGAAATATAAAAAAAGCATCCCCACAAGTTATTCTGCGGCTAAGAGATAGCTTCTCCATCTCATTACAGAATTGGTTGCTTAATATTTATAAATGTAAATTTAAAACAATTGTTCAGCTATTTCAGAGAGAAAGTGGTGATACTTGCTGAATAATGCTGGCAATCATAATTTAAAGAATTTACAAGCACAAGTTTGACTCTTGAAGAGAAACAGTTTGCTAAAAGAAATATAAATTGGATTAATATCTTTAAAATCATTATAAACTCTAGATAAATGCTTCACCACTGATACCAATAGGATCACTTCAAGTATACTGATCTCAAGAAGAGGCAGCATTGTGCGCCCAAATATAATCCTTACAAATACTTTTCCTACTGACCTCCACAAGGATTAGCTCGCACTTGGTGACTCTTACTCAGCAAGGTATTTAAGCACATACCTTATATCTGACAGTTATCTCATAGTTAAGGGCAGAGGGTCTGGACCAAAAGCTAAATATGTTCTTAAGCATCTTATGGCACTGGGCTCAAGCTGAGAAAATACCTTTTTGAAACATGTGGAGTTACTGAAATCAAAAGGATAGCATCTGAATTTGCTGGATTACTTAACCTAATACAGCAAGCTGCTGTCTGCATGCTGAGCTCAGTTTTGCCCAATACTGACTTCCACAGCAAGCTTCTTGTGTTACAGTAACTGTTCTAGTCTCAACAAAAAAAAGAGGAATTAGCTAAAAACTTTCATTCTGTGATCTAGCACACTATCTGATGTTGCATTAATTTTATTCACTATTTACATAAAGACTAAAGTAACATATAGTAGGAAAACCTATCTTACATATTATTTCAATTTCTACATGTATCATGTCCCTTTTCCAACTGGTACTATCTTCTAAGGAAATGAAGCTACAATGTTGTAAGATGATTGTAGACTTATCAAAATTAAGAAATACATATTTTATTTTTTTTTAAATAAAATGCCACTCAATATACACCCTGAAAAGGGAAAAAGTAAAGAATAAGGCGAAGAGGCACCTAACTGCAAAATGGGAAAGTAAAGTGAAGAGCCTTTTTTCAAGCAGTATCAATAGGAAACAATAGTTTTCTGAACAGAAGCGGTCACTGGTAACAAGTGGTGAATTCTGAAAGGCCTGAGAAACTTAAAGTGCTCTGGCATCACTTAGTAGATCTTCATAAATTTTAATTTCTTGACATATTATTCCTGTTTGTATGTAATTTTCAATTGTATTATTTTTTTCTTTCTGGTGGTAGCATTTAACCTAAACAAATCTATTTTCAAATTGGAAGTACGAATCTTTACTTCTTTACTGAGGAAAATTATTGCTAGAGCATTAATCAGAAGAAGGATACATTAACACATCCAAAATGCTTAGTCTTTTCATTCTCTGTAAAACCAATGCATGGGAAGGACAAAAAAAAGCATAAGGAAGAGACGTCCATTTTAGCATGAGATTTTTCTTCAACTTTTTTAATGGCTATGGAACTGAAAGAGAAGCTGCATTCTGATCCTGGAGGGAGCTTTCTCAACTGAATTAATTAAATCATGTTCACTGATGTTGTGAAAGATTTGGAAACAAAACAATTTTTATTTTTATTTGTCCTCTTTATTAATAAAAATAAGCAATCAGTTGTAGGACTCCCCTAAGAATGATTTACATCTAACTAGCCTGTAAGCTTTTATACATGAGATCCCTCTTGATTTCAGTATTAGTTTTGTGTTTTCACCAGGTGAAAGGTTGACTTTAATAAAATGTTTTCACTTCCACACATTATCCATAGATGGGTGGTTCGTGATTTTCTCTCACCATACTTTATCTTCCCCTAAGTGACTTTATTCAGCTTGCATGCACTCTCCAGCTTTCTAAGCACTAGCAAAACATACATCATTGGATAAAACAGCATCTCCAGTTTTAATGGAAAGTTGCAATGAAGACATATTTCATAAATGTCTAGAAAGATGGATAGCAAGCCAGAGAGAATTTTAAAAAATAGACAGTATCAATCTACATAATAGCATTCCCTGCCAAGAAATGGGCTATCTTAAGTGTGTGTAAACAGCAATATTATTCATGGTTACACCACAGTGTAATTGCTTGCTGGATTTGAATGAGGTTCCCCTGAATATAAATGAAGAGACAAAGTGGAGAATAAAGAAGCAGCTGAAGCTAGAAATCAGAAAACTTAAAATGAAAATCATGAAGTCAGATGCACCTCCTTTTATTGTGTGTGAATAGGAATGATTATTAAACCCAGAGATTTATAACATTAGCCAGTGAAGAACACAGAAAGGCGATTGTTTCCCAGTCATGTTCTGCCAATGTGCCTCATCCCTGACACTCAGCATTATTGCCAGCAGAACCATAAGCTTGTTTTAAATAAAGTCCTTAAATTGGTTCAAACTGCATCAGAAGAACTGGTGATTGTTAGGAAGACAGACACAGTGCAGAACACTCACAAATCTGTATCCCTTCGTGCCAAGGAAAATCCACCATTGAGGTCATTTATGCTAAAAGGCACCAACCAGGCCTGCCACATCTTCAGCATGTTGATTTTTAACTAAAAAGTGTAACAAGAAACAAAAGGGAATTTAATCTGCCATTTTCAGTGTGTTGCCATGATTTGGAACAAACCCAAGTGAGTAGCAATGTTCAATTTGCAATTCCCTTGTTCGGAAACTGGAGCAATAGCATTATACCTAAACCTTTTAAAAAAAAGACCAATACAGGAGGTGATCCACCTGAACTGCTTTTCCATATCATACTGGGACCTCATCCACTAGACTCTCAAGAGAGGTAAGAAACCAGCACAGAAATTGCCATGAAACCCTTACAAGAGAAAATCTGGTCTGAAGCAGCTTGAAACGAGAAGACAACCTCCTCTCTGTAGCCAGTACAGAGATGACAGGACACTTGACATGGCAAAAACAAAGGAACATCCCAGAATAGATATAGCAAACTACTACCAGTAAAAACAGTGAAAAGATACTGTATGTCTTCTTTGAAAATGAGCATCTCTCTATGAAGCACACAGTTGGCCTTTGGATTCCTCTACACAAATCAGGGCTGTCTTCCTCAAATATGGACATTAGGACAATGTTAATAATAAAAGACAGGAGCAAAGACTAAGCTGAAGGAGTGAGAAAAATTTGACTCTACCCAAAGAAAACCATGCTGGAGACTGCAGTGGCAATCACAGAACAGTGAATATATTGGCTGTGTTGTCAGTCCACACTGCAGCTAAATTTCTGCAGAGGCTAGCTGAGCTGGACAGTTTTCCCATTACAGTCCCACCTCCTCCACAAGAGGAAGATCTGAATTCAGGTTAAAAAAAGAGAAAGGTAGAGTCAGACATCTGCTTTATGAAACATGATTACTTTTGATTCAGAAAACTTATTTAATAATTCTGAAATATTTCTGCTGCAGGCATTTAAAAGTACTTCTAATTTTCTAAATTAAAAAATGAAAAGTTCTTACATGGAAGATGTAGATGTGCACTTCTCTGTTCAATCAAGACTGATGAATCAGAATCTTCTAAAAGCCCGAGTTGAAAAACTATTCTTTAATGACCTTTACCTATGACTGTTTTGTTTTGACATCTAGGTAACAGTCAGCTATACTGTTTTTTCCTCGATAAATGCAAAATTTACTCCAGCTCCTGACACAACAGTATTAATTTCTGAAATTTCCCATGTGCATCCTTAGTACCTAAACAGGCTATTTCCTAAATGAGTAAAGCAGCCCACATGCATTTAGCCTTCTTTCAAACTTCTTGAAATACAAGAAAATTCCTGAAAAGAATTAAAGGATTTGGAAAGCTTTAACTTACAGCAGAATATACATTTGGATCAAGTTAATGTTTCGCTTTTCTACTCTTTTGAGTCCAGTGGTACTTGTTACCTTGTGTATTTTATGACAAACTGTGGATTCATCCACTGTACACTGTCAGCTGAAGTGGCAAGTTGTATTATTCAAACCTAGACATGTGCCTGCTTCTGTAATGAGAACAAACACTTATTTAGAGTTCCTGAAATCCTATTTCACAACTTGTTCAAACATAGTGGGACAAAAAGGGAGCCAAAGACATTCTGATATCAATATTTCCAGGAGTTATTCAGTGTACTTCAGACTCCACATGTTACAATTTTGATTACAGCAGATTATTTGCATACTGTCATTTCCCCAAAATATAAAAGCTACTTATAAATACAACTGCAACTGGAGTTGATAAATGTTTAAAATTGTTAAAATGAAAAAAAGAATTAAAAAAAAAAAAAAAAAAGGAATTGCTGCCAATCCTCCTGAGCAAAGTTGTAGTTCTGGAATTTCAATGCTTTCAAAACTTGCTGTGCTTCAAACAAGAAATTTTATGACAGATGGGATTCCCAAACTTAGTTTTCAAATGCTGGAGTTAATTTTAATTTTATTCACTCAAATGTTAAACCTTGGGCAAACATTGTTACAAAGATTAAATCAAATCAGGCATAAAAAATTTCAATAGAAACACCTGTGCCATCTACAGAGTAGTTATGTTTGAATGAATACATCTAGAATAATATCTATTATTAAAGTATTATAGATAACAAGTGTTTAACCCAGGAGATAATCCTGAGGCAGTCCAACAAAAAGACAGAGTCAAGGAGGAAAAAGTACTTAAATAGCTTTTTGAGTCGAAAAGAGGCTAATAAGAACTACTGTACAACATTGTTTTAATATCATATATAATAGTTATAGGATTTTTTGATTCAGAAGGGGACATCATCTTTCCCTTTCCCAGATCAGGCTATAGAATGGGTCTTCCCCAAGATCAGGAAGCTCTTGGAGATGGTAATGCTTTCCTCTTGATTTTGGTGCAAGCCCTTTTTGACTCTGACAAATGGTTATGCCTTGGACAGGAAGTTATTTGATAACAGATGTGAGTTTAAACGTCAAAGATGGCCAGAGAATGAGAAACTACCTTGACAAACTTCACCATTAAAAGCAGCTGAGTGGCTCTTTCAAGTTTCTTTCTTAATGCAATGCTGACATGAACGAAAGGAGAAACCGCAACATCCAAGTCAATGCAATGTAAGTTAATTAGCTTCTAAACAGCTTCAATATGTCAGACTTTAAACTATTAGGATAAATTTTATCTCTTTAAATAATAATAAAAAAGGAATAATAATTAATATCATTGTTTCCAAGATCTCTGATGGGAATAGAAGTTTGGCAGCAGTTTTATAGCTGTCCGCCAAGTCATCAGGCATAGAATGTTACTTTAATAATGGATAAACGGCAACAGATTTAAAGTCAGCAGGTACGTAACCTAGGGACATAGAAGCATTAATTAAATCAGTATAGGCAGGCAGAAGCTCAAGAGGAAAAACCTAAACAAGAATTTGGGAAGCACTGATAAAGCTTGATTTTCTCTCTGTACAGCTTGTGCCTCCAGCAATCCAGCCCCTAAGATGCAAGAAAGCTGTGAAACGAGTTCTCAACACACTTGTCAATCACTGGACAATCACTGTATCATGGTCAAAAGGTACTTCTAGGGCCTGCAGGAAAATAATGGAATGAATATATGATGTAGGATTATCAGTGACTAAGCAACTGCAATTTTGATTATTGCAGCAAAGAGGCTTAAACAGAAGGGGGAGAGTGATAATGGATCAGTTAAGGATTATAATTTTTACTCTCTTTTCATTTCAAAGACTTTTGTTGTTGTTGTTTGTTTCAATGTATTTGCTAATTTCCGCTTTCTGTATTATCGAGAGAAAGAAGCTGGTTCTGCAAACTGTTAAATGAAACTAGATCAGGTGGTATTCTTTTCAATTGCAAATCCAGGGTTTTGAAAGGTTCATAGGCAGAAAGAGGTATGTATTTGTCACTGGAAATGGCTGTTCCTTTTAGAGGAAGATGCAATACAGAATCAGAAAAGAATAACATAGATTCAGATGAAATCTGACTCTGTGTGTATGCACTTCTGTGGAAATTACTTGGTTTATTGTATGTAGATATGACTAAAAATCTAGCAAACTGTCAATTGTCTAGAGTCTTTATTAGCGGTCTGAACAAGAATGACTAGTAAATGAGAAATAACTTCAACTTTGGTCTACATAATCTGTATTCTATTGGTTCAATTTGCAAGCCAATATAACACATCAGTACTTGTTCTCTTCATAGAAATCTGTCACCTTTCTATCATGTGAAGAAGGTTTTTCAAAATGTAACACATCAGCACTTGGTCTCTTGATACAAATCTGTCACCTTTCTGTCACATGAAGAAGGTTTTTCCATCTGGTTAATAAATATGGAAGATTAATGCTGTCAGCTCCTTAGGTCAAGTGAAATTAAATTAAGATGATGGTTAAATGGAAACTACATCGTTGTTCATGTTAGAATGCATCCTACAGAGCCAAAAATACTAGCCTAGAGCAGGAGTTTGTGTTCCTACCTCTACATATTCTTATTATATGAATGCAACACTTTTGAAAGAATCTGGCTTCATACCAACTTTCAGTAGAGCAAGAGCAACACAAAGAAGCTTGTTCCACTCTTCAGAAATGAGGTGAAACAAAAAGAACGTGGAATAGAGAAGTCAGAGTAGTATTTGTCTTATAAAACAAACAAAGAAAAAGAACAGCTTTTGCAACATCACATGTTCAGAACATGACTGACCATTACATTTAAAAATTAAAAAAAATCCTTGCATTATAATCATTATCTTTCCTGGTCTCAATTTACATGCCTATATAACAAGATGGAAATGTAACATTTGGGAAAAAAAACAACACAGCACCTGAAAATGCAATGGGCTTTCAAAGCATTATTACTTTAGATTTGTTTTATTATTAGCAATAGATAAAATAGATAAAATATGCATCCAGGTTTCAAAAGAATGGGTCTGCCATTACCAGTATGTGGACCACACGCTAATCTGCATTCTTAGTGAAACCGAAGCCAATCTAGAACACTAATCTGGAAAGGGATCCTGTTTCCCAGGTTTTGTAAGAGATGGAACAGGGCCTAATGGGCAGACCAGTGATGGAAAGAGCTCTCTGAGAGTGGCTAAGGCAACCACCTCAAAATACCAGAAACAGATGATAGATCTCCACAAGAATCCTTTTCATATATGCTCACAGCAGTTCAAGTAACAGATATTTTCCATTCTCTTCTCCATATCTTAATGTGCAGCCAGAACAGGATTCTTTTTTCCAGCATGATACTTTTCTATAAAGCCTTCAAACTGAGGGAGAAGTTGTATGCTTCAGTTATTTAATTTATTCATGAAATATTATGCATTTCATGCTACCTCCCTCCCAGTAACTGCAAGCAAAATTTGCATAAAATGTGTGCTTGAGAAAGGTATTTCAAATTATTTGCACTGCACTGAAAACCTATCTAAATCATGAAATTCATTTAGTTAGCCTTTGATGCTGAGACTCTAAAAGAGATGTTTTCTCACTACCAGAAATCTTCTATTAGCGAATAGTTTACCTAGAGAAAATTAGATCAAAACAATTCCAAGTGCTAATTATGTTCTGCATATGAAGTTGCCCCACCTTCATAGGCACAAAGAATGAATGGACAATTTTTAAAATATAAACTCCTCAAACAGGAAATTAGAAAAGTACATCTCTATTGAAGAGAAATGAACAGCAGAGCTCATTTTCAATTCACTGAAAATAATCCAGCAGTTCAGTCAGAACGGAAGAAGGACACATCAGTTACACAGGACCTGTGCATTTACAGCAAGACTAATCTGCATAGGCATGTTGTACAGCTCTCTCTAGAGTCCAAGTTAGAAGAAACAAGATGTGACAAAATGGAAGAGCTGCAAATGAAAAAACTGAAAGCATTTGTGAAAAGGTTCAGCAGCCTTGCAGCAGCCTAATCAATCACCTGGTAAGTATGTGATTAACACACATGGGAATTCCTGGAGTGTAATAATAGGTGGATAAACTGGGTGATACAATTTTGCTCTTTCTGCTGCTACAACTGGAAAGCAGCCATTCATTCTGGTGATGACAGCTATACCCTCTGGCCATCACCACTAATTAAATAGCTATCTTTCCTATTCCATTTTTCCCCTAGATACACATGCGATCAAAGATAGAATATAGAGAAGGAACAGGAAACAAGATTTAGGTAATAATTTTAAAAGCAAAGTGAGACAGCTTGAGAAATTAATGCAATCTCTTGGAAAACAAACAATGATTCTGCCAGGAAGGCAGGTGCAACAGTGTGTGAGGTGATGTGTGCATGGCCATACTGTTCTACTTGAAACTTCATGCTTTTAACAACTCCTAAAATTACTAGGAAAATGCATAGCACATACTAATGGGAAAGGTTTATGGATAGTATGTTTCAGTGTAATCTATTAGCCACAAGTTATTGCAAGTTACAAAGCAGCCTGTTCCAAAATCAAGACTGAATCTGTTTGAAACACTCAGCGCACTGTCACTTTTTCCCAGAAAAGACAAGCACTCACAACATTACTTAGCCAAAAGGTCATACTCATAGCATTACTTGTCCAAGACCCAGCCCAACATTTACAGGTCTCTGTGTGCACACTAGAAGCTTCATTCCAGTGCCCAAACCCTTTTCTGCCCTGGTAAACACAGGAATTAGAAGGGGAAAAAACAAGCTTAGGCTTGAGGTGAGGAGAAAGTTCTTCACCGAGTTGTTAGCCATTGGAATGGGCTGTCCAGGGAGGTGGTGGAGTCACCATCCCTGGAGGTGTTCAAGAGGGGACTGGACATGGCATGTGGTGCCATGGTTTAGTAGTCTTGAGTTCTTGGGTGACAGGTTGTACTTGATGATCTTTGAGGTCTTTTCCAGCCTTATTGATTCTATGATTCTACGATATAAGCATTTATATTAGTGCATCTGCGTGGTTACAAAGACTGCACAACACAACAAACAGGAGAAAGATTTGGCTAAAGTGATCTGCCTAACTAAGGTCAATTCCCCTTTCTAAGTGCATCAGACTGCTTTTCTGATGAGGCTCATATACTCTTGTATGTATCTGTCATATGGGGAAAGGCTGTAAGATCCAGGTCTTTTCAGCTTGGGGAAGAAGAGGCTGAGGGGGATCTTATTAAGGCTGAAGGGGTGGTTGTCAGAAAGATGGGGCAAATCTCTTCTCTGAGGTCTCCAGTGACAGGACAAGAGATGATGGGCATAAACTTGAACAAAGGAAGTGCCATCTAAGTGTGAGAAGTAACTTCTTCACTTTGAGGGTGGCAGATCACTGGCACAGACTACCCATAGAGGTAGTGAAGTCTCTGTCTCTGGTGACTTTCAAGGCCCTCCTGAACATGTTCCTCCATGATCTGCTTTAGGTGATCTTGCTCTCGCAGGGAGTTTGGACTAGATGATCTTCAGAGGTCCCTTCCAATTCCTACCATTCTGTGATTCTATGATTCTTTATGGTTTCTGAGAACAGACTGTTTCATAACCTCTCCTAGTTACAAGCTGCTATAATAGCAAGATCATAGAATACTGGTATGTTACAATAGAGAAATACTGTAGGAAAAGGACAGACATAAAGAAAAATAATGAAAAATATTTACAAGACTAAGTGACAACAGGTAATTTCAACCTCATAGTATGGATCAGCATGTGGTTGTACCAGTTCTCACATAAACAAATTAGTTACTCTTGCCCTAATCTTTGCACCATCATCCTCTCTCAAAGATTCTTGCATGTAAATGTGGCTTTGAAATTAGTCTTAAGTTTCAATCACCAAGAACTATCCTGTGGCCTACTCCTTTGTGGATGAGAACAGTAGTCTCCATCCATTCTTATTGTATTTAAAAAATAATAATAATAATAATAATTTAAAAAAAAAACAACACCAAAAAAACCCACAAAACAACACCTGCAAAAGCCTCTCATTGCACAGGCACGCAAAATGCAGAAAATTAAGAGGAGAAAGCAAAACTTCAAATGAAAAGGGGGACTGTAGATCACTAGTGCAACTTAAAAAGGGAAATAAAGCATCCAGTACTTAGGAAGTAATTGAATCCCACACTTCAATCATATTAATTAGCAACTTAATGTCCTGACACACTTTCTCGGGCTAGATCCTGGCAGCTAGATTTAGCGTAACGGGTACAAGGCACACTCAAATTGCAAATCTCTGTTGCTGTGCTGGGTGTCTAAAAGAAGGGTCCAAAGAATATGAAAATGTGTTCCTTGCACAATAGTCCCCTAATTTGCAGCTCGTTGTTCACTCATACTTTTCCTTGGGAGTTGTCGAAATACTGACATATCTTCAGAAGAATTTTGCAACTTAAGGCATTACTGCCCCAAGCTGTAGATCTCAACCTTTTCACAGAGGTCATTCATGGCATTAGCTTAATAGGAGATGCCAACGTGTCAGCTAAGGAAGGTGGGATCTCCACACGCATCCTGCTCTGTCAACTCTTGTATGGGCATGCTAACCTATGGCACTGAAGTTGGTGATATAACGCCAGGAACTGTTGCTACAACATTCATCACAAGATGTCTTTATCCTAAATATGAGCCTTATTGCAAAACCAGTTTTAACGTCTTTTAACTTCAGTACAGCCAAATATTAAACCTGTGAGCACTGTGTCTGACATTAGTGTGACTACAATAGTGTGACTATAAGATGGTACTTAAGTAGCATGATGGTATCTTGCTGAATTCAATTTTACATACTGGTATTTCTAAACCAATTATTGAAGAAAAAAAAAGTTAAGCCAGAACATACCAGCAATCACCTCCCCAGGAGACTGCATTAACTGAAGCAATCATGTAGTTGACACATGGTTTCTATTTCTAATGAGGCATGCCAACTAAAGTGAAAATAAAGGAGATACAAGCCCTGATACTTCCAGATAGAAAATAATTAGTCTCAGGACAGAAAGAACTATTATCCTGAGAGCTGACTACCCAATGGCTCCCAACAGGTTTCTTGTGCTTTGTGACTGCTATGGCCTCAGCAGATGCACAGACAACAGGTTCGACCTGCTATGGATGCTCCTGAATAATGTTTCTTTAAGGGACACATTTAATATGTGTCCATATGTCTTTCCTTTTGACTTCCTAACTCTTATTGAAGTGATTAGTGCTGAGGGAGTTTCAGATGGGCAGAAGACAGAAAGTTTATGTACATACAACTATGAGTATCACCCTTCATTAACTTAGTACAATTCTCCCTGGGACAGGAGCTAAGGAGATAGCTGAAGACCTTCCTACAATATTGGCAAAAATTGATCAGATCATTGTGGCACTGGCACAGGGAATTCTCACATACTCAGTTCTCATCTGCAAGGGAATACATTCCAATATTTTCAGGAATAGTTACACTAACAACAGCTCCTAAGACATCTATTTCATGTTGTTATTACCCTGCAGTAACAATTAACTGTGAAAAAAATAATGCCTGAGGAGCTGTAAAACTACACTAAGACTTCACTGATCCTTGGTATGTGTTATGATACACATCTATATACAGATATATGCATATATTCAAAAATGTATCAATCTGCAATGTAAACTTCAGAAAATACAGAACTGAAAGATAAATTAAAATCCACCTAACTTTACTCCCATCCTGAAAGAAGCAAAATGTAAACATATCATTAAGGGTTGGATTAGCATGTCTAATTCTGTGGAAATTATAATATAGATAAAAATGTAAAAGTGCAATTAAAAGAATGAAGAGAGAACATTAATAGGATGCACCATACACTCTAATGCAAAATGAAATTTAAACTCCCGATCTGTTTTTGAAATTACTAACTGCAGGGAAAAAACTGCAGTTTGTTCCTGGGAAAAGACTGGTAATGTGTGGTTAGAGGTATCGTGCAAAACCTGTTCACAGCTTCAAAAACTTTTTAGGTATCATTTATCATTCACAGGTACATAGAAGAATGGTTTTTGTTCCATGCTTTACAAAAGGAATGGAAGGAAGTAGAATTTTTGTTAGAAATACTGCTGCATAGATTATTATTATTTCTTCTTAGGTCCACAGCTACAGATTAAAATGACAGCTTTATGTTATCCATTCTGTGATTCTGTGACTTTTTCCCTTTGCAGTCTAAGCATCTCAGAGACTTTCCATTTCTAACTATTAAGAAAACAGTCTTAAGTACCATGTTAGAAGTACAGACAGTCCCTGTTTCTTGATACAGTGGTTTATTTTATCTGAATTTAAATTTCACTTTGAGGGTTGTTAAAATGTTTTCATGTTATAGAATAGTTTGGTCAAGACCTGTTTAAATTAATCAAAGGTAAACCAAAAAATACCAGTGGGTAAGGTGGTTTTTTTTTTTTGACCCTTATGCTGATGTAGGAGAAGAGGCACCTCCTCTGAAGACTAATGATCAGTTATAGTACTGAAATAATTATATCCTTTTATTTTGAGAAGTGATGTATAAACTCATTTCCATAGTAACTTTGTCTTGCATTTCACAGTTCTAACTGTGGAATTTCTCTGTTGTACCCAATACACAATACTAGTTTGCCTCTGAAGTCTACAGAATGAGATGCAAGAGTTGCAGTTGTATTTTGTGTATTTACAGGTGCAAGAGATGTCAGAAGATTTATATCCTTATCTCTACCCTATTTGGAACCAAGATTTCATTTTTAACTAAAACATGAACATGTAATCAAGTGATTCCCACATTAACTGACCTCCCTGCAGTAAAACCTCCCTTTGTATCATGTGAGTTTTCTTGCTGCTGAGCAGAGAAAATAGATTCTGACCATTTAACTCTGGCTCATAGAGTATAATGCCTACATAGAAAGCTATAGTCACACCTATGTCTAGAACGTCAGTTTCAGAATATCTTTTGAGAATCATTAGAAAATATGATAATACCAAGAGTGCATGTATGCACAGACAATCCAGAAACAGACAGAAGGAATGGCGGGAAACAAGCTATTCTTTCAACCACTGCAGCCAACTCATTATTCACTTGCTATGGACAGAAAGCAGCACCCATTTTATGTTTTCAAAACCATTAACTTTACAGAGAAAAATTACTGTTTTCGTGTACAAAGTAGAAATACAGTGTTTGGTGCCTTTTTAACCCACTAAAGGGTAACTTCTGGTGAAGTTAACTTTCATAATTTACTAATTTGCTCTTAATTTTCTAGCAATAAAAGTGTACAGGTATGACTCACAAAGATATTTTAAAGAGATATTTTTATCTGGACCTCATAATTTGGAGGTTATAATTAGACTTCAACAACTAGAATCAGGGATTCTATTACTGTATGCGCTCCGCTCTACAAAGAGAATTTATTTACAGTGATCTTACAGGCGCAACTTCTTACAACAGATTGTTGACATCACTGGATTTCAAGCCCAGAAACAAGTAATTGTTCTTAGGTGCAAGTTGGTGGTGGGTCAGGTGTCCTAACAACACACTTACACATGCACCTCAATAACTGGCTTAAGGTCAGATAAATGTTTTTAGTGAAATGAGTATGACAGCTTCCAGTTTAATGTCTACATTGCCATAGGTGCAGAGGGCTGAAGAGCTGCATTTGGTGAAGCTCTACAGATGATCACCTCAGCAGAGAAGCTTGCAGGATCAAAGCTGTGCCTTCAGGCTAAGACCAATGAACCCATTTCACGGATGACTTGAACCAAATTTTGATGCAGAAGTGAATCATTAACTCATTGTCTCTGTGTGGCACTAATATTTGTAAGCCACCTCAGATAAATCATGGCATAATTCAGGCTGGAAGGGATCTCAAGAGGTTATCCAGTCCAGCTTCCTACTCAAAACCTCCTTCTGCTCATCTTTCTGAACTTTATTTATCTACCTATCTATCTATCTATCTATATGTATATAACGCATAAATACATTTCTCTGCTGTGCATTGTAAGCAAATCCAGTTTAAGAAGGAGATGGCATTCAAAGATACAATTTTGCTCTGAAAAAAAGCAGCCCAGCTGCTTATGAAAAAACTCACCATCTAATACAACTTGCAAAATAATATGGAGCACATAGCATTAGCTTTAAGGTCATACTGGCTTTTCTGTCAGCAGCAAAAGTGCACAGAGGAGTTAATGTTAGAAATTAAAATGAAACAAAAATGCTCTCTAATGAACTAATATACGTGGGTAAGGTAACATCTGCTACTTTGTTTATAACAAATGTGTCAAACATTAGATATGCCAGCATTTATGCACATGTTCTGGTGGAAGCTGGCGATTTTGCTTTATTCACCCAGCAGAAAATGGATGATTTTATGTCAAGGCAGAGTAATATCAGACCTCAGACCATTAAGACAGAAAGACTTTCTTCTTAAAGAGACAGTTCTTCTGATAACTGCTGTAGGCTGGATATCACAGAATAGGAGTATTAATGGAAGTGATTTGGGAGCAAGGTAAGAATGCATTTTTTAAGACAACCTACTTCCCATCCCTAAACTAAATTCTAGTAAGAAGTGATTAGTAAACTGCACTAGGTCAAGATTAACTCCATGACATAATGTGACTCTGCTGCTTCCTTGGTGTTTCCTGTTCCTTACCAGAAAATCTTAACAGGAAAATCCCAGTACTTCCCAAGGCAGTCTTCTAGCACAAAACCCACAGAGAATATCCTTTATTTCTTCCTGAGGGACCTCTATAGAAAGTCTTGGGGGTAATGAACATCACTAGATTGGTTAGTGCCCCCCTTAAACAGTAAACAGAAAGGATCTATGCCAAAGCCTATTTTTTTTACAATAGTGAGAATGTAAAGTCTGAAAAGGTGCTCTTGGAAGAAATTGCAAATTGACTAATGCCCAGTTTCTTCTGTCATTATGTAAACTGATCACAGACATTTATTTGCTATAATGGACAACATCTTGAAAGCTTATTGCATCTAGATTAAAGATTCAACAAGGCACTAGACTAATTCCTCCATTTTGTTTGTAAAGTTCAACAGTTCATGTTAACCAAAATATGCTTTTAAGTTGCCTTCAGTCCACAAAACACAAAGTCCCTAAATAACAGAATCACAGAATCCTATGAGGTAATAAAGAAAATCTAGTTTCCAAACCACTTGTTTAGATTCTTTTGAAATAAACCATGCCTTGCAAAATTGCTAACATGGAGTAATTGTTTTTGTTTAAACTGTTTTCATACAGAATATTTCAGCTGGTTTACCCTCTTAAATTTTTTTTTTTTTAACCTCACTTTGGATAGACAGGAAACCACAACTCACTGGAATAATACATCATAATATTACATTTAATTATAACTGAAGCATTTTCTATGAGGATTAAAATTGCTATGCTTGTTACTGCCTCTAAAACAATAGCCAAGATCACTCTGTGGTCATAACATATGCTAATTAATCCATGATAAATAACTTTAAATTTAAAAAAAAAAAAAGGCATTTAAAATTGGGGAACTTTATAAGAGAGAATTCTACTTGAGAAGTGGAATATCAGAACTGTCAAAGTTGTTTGGGCACTAAAGTGCTAAGCACAATAAGGACAGATGGGTAGGTATGAAAAATAGGGTTGTAAAAATATAAACTTTCTTTATAGTATCTCATAAGCATATCCTATCTGTTATTGAAGATCTTTCTGCAGTTGCATTTAGAGACTGAAAACTGAGAACAGAAACTTCAGTCTTACCTGCTGAACATACTATTGGTGCAGGAAGATCTTGACAATACACAATGATTTATAGCACATTTATTTCGTGGTACAAAAGGAACATTTTTTCATTCTATAGGTATTGAATGGCTATGACAATTTCTAGTGAAAGAAAGGTTGCTCTTAGTGTTACCCAGCTCAGGGATATGCTCATTTTTCAAAAGTCTACTTGATGGTCCCTAATACAATAGTATGTTGTGCACAGAATGCTGAAAGCTATATGCATTGACAAAGGATACAGACTCTCAACTCCGCACTCTCAATTCTGCCCATGGGCAGAACTCCACTTGAACATGGAGAACTCTTAGCACCAACATAAAATGGTGTTTGCTTGCACTGTCAGGGAGAAGAAAGTAGAGGACTGGGCCATGATGGTCGTGGAAACAATGTAAGTAATGAATAGCTCTTTGGTAGTGGGAAAATGAGAAGTTCACAGATATTAAAAATTGCTGTTTAAGAAGTTTCTCACATCAGTTTTGCGTATTATCTACAATAGTTTGGATTACAGCATTAATAGCACTGGATTTCTTATTTTTATATTAAAATAATCCAGGAAAAGGCAACATAACTATCATCACTCCTTTCCCTTCTGCGCAGCTGAAGTCAGAGAGACTCCAAAACATTCAATTCTTTGTTGCTCAAATAAATCAGAACTTCTTGGCACTGTGATCACTACCTTCTAAGATCAGTGTACAGGTCTTAAGGAGATGATGCTAAATTCTCCAAGTGTCAGAGTAATTTGATGGGGTTTTGAATGTGCAGAGGGAATGGCTGTTCAGCTGCTACCTTCCCTTTACTTCTGAAAATGGAAATTCATTTATAAAATCTTATTCAGTGCTACATATCAGATACAGACAGAACTTAGTTCACAAACTCATTTCAAATGATAAACACAAAATGTGTCTCATGCATCTCACAAGCAAACACTGTGTTAACATCTAGGAAAGCTATCAGTGAGTTACTCAAAAGTTTAAATGGAACTGTTTAAACTGAGATGTTTAAAAGTGAAAATTAAACTGATGGCTGTGGACCAACTATCAACTGCATTTTGAAAGTACTAGATCAAAATGTGTTAAAAGACAATTGCATACAGTTTTTAGCATCTTTATAGTTACATATATATATATAAAAATTATCCATTAACTCTCCAAACTGAAAAGCAGTATATATCAGTGAGAAACTTGTAGGATAGATTATGACTTCAAAAAAATTCCCTAACTATGGATGTCAGCAGAGACTCTCATGATTCTTACAAAACCATTCAAACAGGCAGTCTGAGCTCTGATTCAGGAAAATGCTCTGATATTTAGAGTATCATTTCACAAGTACCGAATACTTAATGAGGATGTCTTCCTCAATATTTGGCTGCATTTTCTCTTAAAGATCTTAAAACAGTAATACTAATCAGTACACTAAGATTAACCCATGTTTTAGGTCAATGTCTTCATCAATATCCAATAGACTTGAGTGATCTGCAGCTGGTTAGCCAAACATACATTTTGATTGCCACATGGCAGAAACCTAAATTTGTGGTCTTATGTCAAGGCTGCTGTGTTAAAGTAATTTTAATACTCCCTTCACTGATATTTGAGAGGATGAAAAAAATCAAATCTCTGTGGTGAGCATCAAAATTCATCTCTAGTGTATCATTTCATAAAATCTGGAGGAGATAAATGGGTGTGGATCAGTCTGGTTGGAATGAATGAATCTTGAAGGACACCTCTCAGGATACTTGCAAATAATCCAATACAGATTGGACTGTAGTGAGGAATGCATTTATTTAAAAGGCACCACCTCAAAGATCAGAGATGCAACCTGTTATTGTAACCACAGATTCAACACAGACACTTAAGTTTACTCCATCAACATGGCACTTATGAAATGTTAGGTAAAAACACAGGAAAAAATATGCATAGAAGCACATCACAGTTTCAACTACAGTCAAGTCTGGCAGAAGTCTATCACCTAGTGACAGCTTCCTTTTCTCTCAGTTAGGATGATATAAGGAGAAATGAGTAAGAAAAGTCCTGGGCTTCATTACTGTAGGAAGCAAATGGTTCCCAAGAGAAAAAGGATCAGCAAGTTGAAGTAGTTTGATATAATGATCAAAGTCATAAACATTTTAAAATTTTTTCAGATTATTTAAGCCAACCATATTCATGTTCAACGCATTAAAAACCAAACTTGCTGACAGATAGAAAATAGTATTAGAGAAGAAGTGTCAAGGAAAGGACTGAAACTTAACTCCTACATCTGCACCACCCACTGCTAGGTTAGAAGGAGAGTTGTCTGGTATATAAGAATCATAATTGCAAGTTCTTCCTTTGATTTTGGTATTTATTTCCCTAAAAGACAACTATCATGTGCCTGGGACATGCTAGTCACTGTGTATTTCTGAACAGTGCATGTGCCAATAGAAAACAACATTGGTAGAAATACCACAGTCAGAATATTAATGTCATTACTTTGAGGTTACATATGCAGTGGGAAATCTTCACTGAACTAGTCTTGTGAGAATCAGAAGTAAAAAAAAAAAAAGAGGCATGAATTATTATTTTCTATGATTTCTATTGTTTTAACACCCCTCTCCCCAATCTTCTTCCTGGTTTAAATTCTCTGTTGTTTTCTTCTCCTTACTGATTGTAATGGGTTGGGGCAGATCCCCTCCCCACCACAGGCAGAAATAACGACTCAGGCAAACGGATTGCAAAAGTGATGAAAGTTTAAATAGAAAGCGGTGAATGTTACAGAAAACCCAAAGCGCAGTGACAAAGAAAGATCCCATCCCCACCTGAGGGTGCATCCAAAACCCCCAGGGCTCCTTCTTCCCCCTCCCTCTGCTGGGCTAGTCTCAGCTGGCCAGGCCTGAGACTGCCCATCCCCCTGTGGCCTTGGGCCCAATCAGGCCCATGGCCGGGAGATCTCTCCCCCAGTTACCAAGTCTCGGAGAGGGAAGGAAAGAGGAAGTGCCAGACTCCGCACTGGATCTTATAGTGGTGCAAAGAATTATGGTAGGAAATACACAATTTCCTGTGTCCATCCCTCTGGGCTGGACTTCTGGACACAGGAAGTGAATGCACCAGGGGGGCACCCAGCTCAAACTACAACACTGATGCAGCTGGAAAAGTTACATAAAACAACGTCTTAACACCTTCACTGTAAACAGTTTGCTAAGATAAGGAAACAATAAGCAAAAAACCTGTCTACACTGTTAGCAGGTAACATGTTATAATAAGAGATGTCCTTACAAGAGACTGAGTGGCTTTTATCAAACAGACATGCAGATGTGCAGTGTGGGCCTCATTAAGGCTATATAATGATGTTTAGATGAGCTACAATATGGAGCTCTCAAGACAGTTTTGGATCTGTTTCCAATACAAGAAGGATGAAACAAGCCAACAAGAGGAAGAGATTACATTAAATATAGTTGTTTTGCTGTTTAATTAATGAATTAATTTCTTCAAAGAAAAAAACCCAAACTGTTGAAAAAAACCCTCTCTTTTATTCTTTCTCTCATAATGACTGTATCTAATGCACTTCAGTATATAAACCCAAACACAACCTTTCTGCAGAGGTAAACACCTGCAAAAGACTTCCACGTGATGCTTGCAGTTCAGATGAGCTCTCATAGCAGACAATTTATGTGAAGTTTCGGAAAACATGGTTTCAAAAGGACTTTCTCACCTGGGAAAAGGACAAACATTTTTGCAAAATGAAATTAAGTAGGATCATTGTGAGGTAACAGATACAGTCTTCCAAAACTCAATTATTAATCACTGGCTTGAGCAAATCCTTGATCAAAATGATGGCCATGTATATTTCATCGCTCACAGGAATAGTGTGAGGACATCATGGGTCTGTAAAAATGTCCCAAGATCTTTGTGTGGAACGTGCAGTATTCAAGTAGCATTCATACTGTCTTCACCTAGTAACACTGAGCAGTATTTACATGCAAATCACTGGTATTTCTAACAGCAATTGACCAACTGAAAAGCTTAATTACAAAGTGTTTCCTAAATCTTTACCACACCACCACACAAAATAAAAGCTTGGTTTATACCAGTTCAAATAGCAGGATATTTGCCAGGAGGACAGGCCACACCTGTACTCCTTTCAGAGAGTGAAAATGTACCATCACCAACTCTGAGGACCCCATGCTGCAACCCTCATTAGAAGTGAAAACCTCCTTTTTCTCCTTCCAAAAGAATCAGGAATGGCTGGCAAACTAGCTGGGTATTTCTAGTTTCCTTTCCATCCAATATGGTTGAACCCAGGTCATAGTTGAAGAACAGCAGGCAAAAATGGGCTGATGGTCAAAACCATGTATTTCCAATTTGATATTTATTCTGAGTGAGATGTCAGTACACTGTGAATGATCTCAGAAGTAATTCTTACTACACACAAGTACCATAGCACCAATGCTCCATATAGAACAAGTTGCCATACTTGAATTAATAACTTGGGTTTGGCTCCCTTAAAATAACACTTGTCAAAATGTTCAAGTTGTTTTTATAATCATTTACTGTATTTCATACTTAGAATCATAGAATCAACCAGGTTGGAAAAGACCTCAGAAACCATCAAGTCCAACCTGTTACCTAATACCTAACATCTCACAACTAACTAAACCATGGCTTCAAGTGCCACATCCAATCCTTTCTTGAACACCTCCTGGATGGTGACCCCACCACCTCCCTGGGCAGCACATTCCAATGGCCAATTACCCTTTCTGTGACCATTCTTGTTGTTTTCTAATAAATACAGACATTGTAATGACATTGGCTAGACTTCATCAAGGTTCCCTCAAGCACAAGAAACATGAGCTGAGAAATCAGTTCAGTGCATGGGCAAATTCAGGAAGAGTCCCTGTGGAAGCTTGCATCATAGACCTAATTCCATTTTTTCCACTTCAATTTGTTAAATAAATGCCCTACAAATGACCAAACATATTCAGGGAAAGAAAACAAAAAAGAAAACAAAACCAATAAGGCCCCATGATGATAACATAAAGACAATTAGTCTCTGACTGCCATATAAAAGAGGTATGAGAAGGAGGCAAGGGTCATGCAGACAATAATGGAAGTCATATAATGCAGTAAATCTACATTATATAAAATCAGAAAACCTGCCTGATTAAAACAAAAACCAAACAAAAACTATATCAAAGAGAACTCTATATTCTAGAATAAACTCAAAATAGAAATGTTTTTTTATATTAATTCTCAGGCCTCTGAAAACAGAGCGCTCTTTGCATTTCTAGAGGATATTATTAATTCCACAGATTTTTCTTTTCAATCTAAAATTGAAATCTTAATTCAGTTCTGTTCCAATGAGGCAACCAAAATGTTTTAATTGTATATATATCATTATTTTGATCTCTTGGCTTTGCCCTAAAACACTGGCAAAGAATATTCAACCTTGGTAACGGAATTTCATTCACCCTCTAGACGATGATAACGTTCATTAGCAAGCTTTGCATTTGGCATGAAAACAAAAACTTCTACTGGTTCTTTGTGTGCATGTCCTCTGTCAGCTCAAAGCATGTTCACTTATGCTTTGCTCAATTTGGCCTTTGTCTGTACAGATCATATATGAACTATTCAGATTTAGCCAATGGGATTTTAGAAAGCTTTTCCCTTTGTATTCCCCAAATATTGTGCCATACAAGAGTTTTCACACTCAAAGTACCATCATAGCACTTAAGGATCTTAGAACAGCTAACTACTTTAAGTCTGTGCATTTGAAGGGCATTGATTAAATTTCATAAAACTCTGTAGATGGTTTCACTCAGAATTTAAATAGCTTATTTCATGTGGCTTAATTCATATTCACTTTAATCTAGATCAAAGCAAATTAAGACCAATTTAATTATGAGTAAGGTTTCTTATACAGAGATTAAGCCTTGTTTAAGCTGCTAAAAATTTTCTGTCACTGCACATGCTCACATATTGTTTTATCCTCAGTGACAATACTACATTGAAAAATGGCCACATCACTCTGATATTTTTGCCCAAGCCAGTTGTACTTGTGCCCTTGTACACTGCAGTTTGTAACAGACACAATTTTGAAACGATCCAAACCGAAAATAACTTATTTGAAACACAGCTCCTGCCAAGAGCAACATATGACAGCACCTCAGATTTGGCAGTTGCAAATCCAGGAAAGCCAGGCTGACCATTCAGTGCATTTCCTTCTCTCTACTGACTGATACTTTATCTTTTATTTTCCCCCTGCTTTTGTGCATGCCAGCATTACCTTTGAATCAATTACCGCAGAGCACTTTTCTTACCAAGCGACATTAGTTAAAACTATTAAAAAGGGAAGTTTAACTAGCTTTCTCAAAGTTGGGGTTTGATCATAACATCTCTTCCAATGACAGCTTTCTTCCTTCAGACAATACACCTGTGTGATGTGCTTGAGACCAGAGTAAACGCCCATCCTATTGGGATCCTCTGTGTTTAACCACACCATACCACAAGCTGCAGTGCCAGCCATTTTTAGTGCATGTGAATACATCCGGATCGTGATGCTTCTGAAACATATCTAAGTGCCTGAACAAAATCACCTGTGATTTCTGTTAGTATTGTGATTCTTTGGTGCTTCCAAATCCACACAGGTGAGGGCCATTTTACATATAAAGCAGTCACAACACTGTAACATATAAATGCCAAAGATGCTTCAAAGGTCTGTTAGAGCCCATTTTCCTTTGAACTGTGGTGCCTGCCGAAGTACACACAAATTTTACTGAAACTGTATTTAAATTTAGATCACAGCTTCTCAAAGAGATCAAAATGTATATAAGACATCATGCTCACCAGATTGACAGTTCCTGACCAAAGCTAAAAGAGCTGGATCAAATGCAAATGGGAAATAAAAACCCTAAACTTTTATTTCAGTTGGAATAGGTACAGGAACTTATCTACATTCATAACAACTTATTTTCATTTCACAATATATTCTAATATGCAGGAGAAGGAGTCTGCTTCACTGTTTTCATATTTGAAATCTGATTCACAGCAGTGAAATTATGCAGGTAACTTGACAGGCTGATTCTTCTGGTCCATGTGGGATAAAGTCTAGGCTTTCATGTGTTTTATATATTGCTATAGTTGCCTTCAAATCCAAGCTAAAAAGATGTATTTAATATAAAACTTGGAGGCAAAGGCAACTCTTGAATGAGTGAGTGCCTGAACTTCATCCCACACATTTTTAGAGCAGACACAAAAGTATTTTATCAGAAGTTACAAGTTTTCCTCAAGTCTAAGACTTTTGGTTAGGTTTAAATAAAACCCAAAGCTGTTCTCAAATTCTGCCAGTGTTACACAAAGGCACACAAGTTACCCACAGGCTGAATTTAAGTGGTGCTGCTTTAAACAGGGAGTTGGAATGACCTCCAGAAGCCCTTTGCAACCTACAGCGGTCTGCAGTTCTACAAACAGCCATAACTGATGGCAGTATGTAATTATAAATCAGAAGTGACACCTCTCACAAAGGAACTATGCTGAGACTGTGATTCTTCCATTAATGATAGTTCAAAACTTCAGGTAAAATACCACCACTGCATCTCAACCTGTAACTGTATGTGCGGGTGCTTTTTCTCCTGTGTACTTTTCCCCCTGATTCTTCCACATTTGGCTGTGATGTACGGGATGGTCTAGAGATCTAGGAGGCCTGTTTGTTTGACTATGCAAAGAAAGCCTTGTGACTTGTCACACTTAAAAATGACAAATAGTTACAAATGGAAAGAAAAAATACCCAATGTCATCGTGCACGATGACATTGTGCTAGGTTTCTCTTTGTTCACGATTAACTTAAATCAAAGGGTGAAACAGTATGCATAGAACACAACGCCAATAGAAAAACCTACAGTATTTTCCGTATCAAAGTCACCACAATGCTATATCTACATTCCTTTACTTGCAGCTTCTATAACAAAGTGATTATTAAATTTGCTACCCCCTTAAGCAAGGGGATTTGGTCCTCAGCAAATATGTGAAGATATAGCTGCAAGAGCTGTTCTTGGAGTGTAATGCAAAAACTGGTGAGCTTGTCTAGTCAAGACACAGATACATTGCTAGAAGGTTCATGGCATTTTTCTTGGTTTAGGTGGGGGTTTTTGGTGGAGGTGGGATAGGGTGTTTTCTTTTTTTGCTTTTGAAGGCATTGCCACATGTATCTCCAGTGCCCACATCTTTTAGATAATACAACACCTTTTCCCTTTTCATGAAAACTTCTATTTTATGGGAACAGATACCTGAGGAAAGATGGACAGTAAAAAGGTTTTGACATCTCTGTCAGTACTGGTTCTTTACAAAGTACTGTGCTCAGCAACGTGCAGAGAAGTCTTCCACTGATTTTAACAAAGCAAGATTTTCCAGAGGCTTTGACTGTCTGGTTTTCCTACCTTTACCTAACTTTCTCCTGCTTATGATGGAGAACATACAAAAGACATCTGCTGTAAAGCAGTGTAACATCTAATGGAGGAAAACCACCAGCTTATGCCAGCAGAACATTTTTGGTCGTAAAAGTCTGATATACAGATTCCCTTGCTGATGGAGAATCTAAAGTTTCTATCTCAAGACTCCTGTGTGGCACTTTCCTTATGAAAACATCTGTAAGGTTTAGAGTGGTTTTGGTCAAAAGAATCTCTTAGTGAAATCAGATCTTAAGTTAGTGGGAAACCATAATCTCACATGGCATTGAGGGACTCTTCCTCATCTGGAAAACATAAGCCTAATTTTAACTCTCATTTGTTATACAGCAAAGTCAGTCAACTGTTTTAATAGTATGATAAAGTAATCAAAATTCTATGCATTTAATATGTTATTGTTGTGATAGTTGAAGAATCAATATCCTGGTTGAAGTTCTCCCTATATTAACCACCCTTCTATAATAAACCCCAACATATACTTTTACTGTCCTATATGGATCAGATCCTAATGCCATTCACAGAGAACTAACTTAGTTAAAATAAATAATACTTCAAGCTACTGAAATAATTCTACATCTATTCAAGCAGGGGCGTGCAGAGTCTGCACAATTAGGCTGAGTTAGTGGTTTACTTTCCCTGTTGTTCTTCCTGAGATAATCTTTGATATTTCTACATTTCAATAGTGAAACCATCCATAACATCTTACAATAAACATTATGTTACTAATGGAAGATTTAATTGCATTCAACTAAATTCACTAATAGTGCTCTCTACACACTTAATTTGAAAAAGCACAGAAAACATTAGGTGGCTCAAGGTTTCTAGGGTTTTTCCAATTATTTTAGTGACATACTTCAAATCAAGTTGTACTTGATGATCTGTTTCCTAATCAGAAATTCACCTATATTTATGAAACCAGCCAATGAGAATACAACATAAGTTGGGAGAAAGTCAGTTCAGCTAAATTTTGAAATGTGTTTAATGCATTTTTCAAATAAGTTCATGTGCCAATTTCTCATGCTTGTCCCTCATTGCTGGTCACCCCCATCACAGTGAAATCGTTAAAAGATCAGATTTTAGTCACAGAAATTAAGGTCACTAAGAGGCATACAAAAGAAGCCACTCCTTGATGTGAATATGGAAGCTTTTTGTTTGTTAGGTTACCATGTCGTTTGAAAAAGCTTATCACTTGCTCACAGAAAAAGTCAGTATTTGCATGAAAAAAGGATCTCGGCATGCAGTCTTAATAGGAAGGTTCTACAGCTGATCTCTGCTGCAAAGACTGCCACAGGAGACCATGATAAAATTCTGGTTTGGCTGAGAGCTTGTTAACTGTAAACCTGATCATCGTCATCATCTTACTTTATACGAGCACACAATACATTAACATTACGGTTCAGCAAATAACAGGAGATTTTGCTACCCTCCTTGTACTGTAACCCCTCAAGGGTCATGGGTTTTCCTCAGGAGAAATGCTGCATTCCACAAGCATGAGATTTCCTGTGTGGCTGCAATATGCTTCAATCACCATTACTGTGCATCTAGAATAATTTCACTGTGGTATAAACAGGGTACCAAACACAAGGAAGGTAGAATCCTTTGTGCTGTTGTGTGTGGCTACATAGGAGGCAGTGAAAAGAAAGGTCTGGAAGTTTGCTTCCTACCATTCAGTGTTAAGATTAAAGTATTTCCATTCTGTTCCCTAAAACTACTTTCCAATCATGATACATAAAATAAAGCCTACCTGTTGTAAAGTAGAAATGGCAAATAGCACATGCCGTGCTCTGAAAGTTTCTCATTCAGATATGCTGCCTTCTCTTTGCAGGCAAGTCTCTAGAAGATTCAGGGAAGTTTATAGATCCATACAAACAATAGTATGTTTTGTCACTCAAGGCTACACCTCAAGCCACACCTTCTTACTTTTTACTCTATCAGGAAATAAGAACAGACAGAACAATTATATAGTATATAAAAGATAATCTAACAGAACAGTATGTTACTGAGTGTCAGGTTTCTGTTTCCATCCCAAATAAGAGAGCTAGAAAACACAGCCTCAATACACAGTGTCCAAATCAAGAGACCCTGCCCTCTCCACCTGCAGAAATGATTACAGCACAATTCAGGCTATTTGCCAGGGCAGGCCATCATGAAATTGGCAGAGAAGTGGCAGATCCTGACATTTTCAATGTGATCCAAACAGAGAATGAGACTAATGAAGAGGTGGAATGTGGGCAAGAAAAATATACCCACATCACATATGCCAAGTAAACAGAAGAATGCCTGGTACCTCAAGCTTGAGTCCTGACTATAAGAAAAAATTTGCACAGAATTGGCTGGTGTGTGCACTGCAATAGACAGCCTTAAGCTAGCAGCCAATTTCCTAGGACAAATGAAGGTTACTAACTGTTAAACTGAATTTAAAACAAAGCAAAGCCTATCTGGAACAGAACTAGATAAGTGAGCACATGAGGAAGGTAGTTGCAGAAGAAAATGTGCAATATACTTGATACTGTTATATGTCGTCTTACTTCAGATCTGTGCCCTGGTCACACCACAGTCTAAGCAAGTGCAACACCCCTAAAGAAACTTGGAACAGCTCCAACTCAGGAATTAGAGACTGGTTCAACTCAGCCACTTCAAGAATGAAAATGAGAGCAAAAATCTCAAACCAGTTAACACAAAAGTACCCCAAGCACCACTGCTTCACCTCCCCCCCGCAAAACCCACATTGCAAGTGTTGTGTCACATGTCCAGGTAGTGATAGACAGCAGGCACAAGGTCTTTCCCCCATTCTTCTCTACATGACCAGAGGCTACACAATGTGATTCCTTCATTTGCATGACTTCCCATCTCAAGGAAGACTTTACTTTTGTTTCTGAGGCAGTAACTTTGTCTGCAGTGTGGGCTGAACATTTGTTACACCGATAAACACCACTGCTGTGTCTGATCAAGGCCTCCAGGTGCTATGTACACTACAAATAAGTAATAGAAATTTATAACAGTTCCTTCCCTGGTGACAGATTATTATCAGTTTGTGTTGCCAGGATAGTTCACTACTCTCCCATACCTCTTAGAAATGAAGGAACAAAGGTTTTAAGCATTTTCGCTTCTTTGTTACATAGAGATGAAAAAAAAAGATAAAAGATAGAAAAGCAAGAGGAGATTAAAAGGGCTCTAAGAGTCTCCCTTTTTACCTCAAGCCTTTGTAAAGCCTCAATAAACACTGACCCCATTGCATGCTGCTTACCTCCAAGTGAACGTCCCCCTTATTAAGCTGACGAGGACAGACCTCACTTAGCCAGCACTTCCCTTCCCTCTAGAAGGGAAATATTTTCCCCTGTTCTGATCATTGGGTAGACAGCTTACCTGACCTCAAGGACAGTGATTGGTCTGAAGCCTTCCTTACATCACAGCCCTATTTACAGAACTTAGATAAAATATTTTTAAAACAAACCCCAACAAGGTTTGTGGGGTTTGTTTGCTTGTGTTTAGGGTTTTGCTAGGGGTTTTTTGCAATTACTTTTGGGTTCCTCAGGCTCAATATGAGCTTAAACTTCTCTATTTCAGAAGCCTACTGACACTTCATAGCATACAACTTCTGGTAAAACAACATGTGTTATCACCTCTTGGAAACAGGCTTGTGAGTTCACCTCTTGCAGGGTTTATTGGGTTGTTTTTAAAAGCTATATGCAGAGAAGCTCTCAAGAAAGTCATCCTATTGCCACTGAGGATTCAGCAAATTGCTTTTAGACAGGGAGCTACTATAACGCAGGAGAGTTTTTCATTGCTGACCCAATTACATAAAATTTTAACAAAAGGGATGTTACTGCATAACATCAAGAGCGCTGAAAATTATAGCCAAAGTTACGTAGTTCCTCCTGTTGCTGATTCTTAGTACCCAATATTAATTTCACTCATTTCTCTGCACAATGCATAAAACTCATATGCGTTAATTCATTCAGGTAAGCTAAAGTGTCTTCCATACAGAAGTCTTCATCTGAAAATTATTATTTATGAGGTGTCAAGTGAACAGTGTTATAACTGTAAGAGACTATTCAGTAGAGACATGGGACACATTAAATTTTAAGAAACTGACACACTTTGTTAATTAGAAATGCCAACATTTGACATTTTTATTCCCAAGAAAATTGATTTATTATAGATCCATTTAATCTGAGGGGAAAAGCTGATGCTAGGATTTCTGATTCACATTCTACAAAGGTAGAATTCCAGCCACAGTGCAGTAGAATTTTAGATCACCTTATGCAGAGTAAATAGATATCAATCAAAGTCCTGTATATCTAAAAATCTGAGTAAGCACAGCTGTGTAAAATAACTGCTTTCCACCCACTTTCTGATTCCTCATTTCCAACCTGGGACTCTGCAAAGCACTTTTAAAGCAGTCTTAGCAGCTAGAAACAAAACAAATGGTTTTACCACTCAGTAGCCAGTGCCAAGCAGTAGCTTTTTTGTTGTTGCATAATTTTGTTAAAATAAAAATTCCTCATTTTTCAATACTATTTTTGTGCCTGGCAGTTTTACCTAATGAGGGCTGTTGATGCACAGTAAAAAGATTTCCTTCTATAATTGTGTAATACCTCCATGGAGCACTGATAAGTCTTAAAGAGGTTCTTTCCAGAAATCTTTATATTACCCCTCACCAAGATAGTTAAAATGTTGGAGCAAACTGCCTTAAGCATCAGTATATAAAAAAATAAACCACAAAAGCACAATGGTACAAATTGATTTTTTTCCCCTACCACAAACATTTAACTGTCTCAGGTGACCAGCTTATAGCCTCCCAATAAATTAATCAAAGTGGTCAAAAAATTTGCACAACCAGAGTAATAGAGATAATGGTAACTCACATGCCAACATGAAGTTAAAGTGAGGAGATGGTGAGATACACATCTTGCCTCCTACCAAAGAACCTGCATGAGGACCAAGAGGATACTTGACTATTCAAGGCAGTACTTGGCCAAAGTTCATCAGCAGTGATCCTTTCAGCCTGACTCAAACAAAACCTGGTTTATTCTTACAACTGTGCTATAGTGTACAAGAAACTTGTTATTTTTCAATATGTAACAACAAGTTTGTGTGCTTGAGCTTCTTTGTTATTTATGCGGAACATGAATACTTCTGCTAAACAAACACAGCAAAACCTGCTCATAATGGGCACCAAAGGGACTTGCACTTTTCAGCTCTTTGTAGCAGCTGGTTGAATAAAAAAGGGTAATTAGACTCTAGCACTCAGATGGCTGAGATTTACTGACTGTGAGAAGTAGCGCTGCCCCAAGTGAAGAAAGCAACATAAATAGCTCTGGCTCAAGGGGTACCTTGGACATTGTCTTCATGAGGCATCAGTATGCCAAGTTTCCCCTGTGAAGGATGAACTGGCAAATCTTCTGCTGGCATGGGGTTATCATGCAAAGAGAATAATAGACAGCCTATTTGAAGCATCTGGATATGACATACAAGAAGAAAAGGTTCAGGGGAAAGATGCAATAAGAAAGGTATAGCAAAAAAAAAAAAAAAAGGCATAATAAAGCAGAAACATATGCAATAAAGAAACCGAGCTAGAATAATCTTCCAGGCTCCACTTACACCTTTAGATCCACATTACTAAAGACTATTCTCTGAGGAACTGTTGCACTTTGCTTATATCTACACTGTAGGTTTCACCTGTGTCCCTACAAGTGCTACTGCCCAGATGACATAAATCCATTAATTTATTCTCCTACTGCTTGTTGCCATTTCAGTGAAGGAGTTGTTAAGTGTCCTTCTGTATTTTGAAGTAATGCTCTCCATGGTTTGCTGATGGGGAAAGCAATCCTTGGACATTTGGCACAGAGGTTGTTGCAATTTATCTGCACAGACACAGGTGAGAACAGACCAAATGACAGCACACCAACAGGAGGCAATCTGTTCATACGCCACACCAATCATATGGCCTAATTGTGCAGCAGACTTACCTTTATCTGTGTCACCATGGTTATTTCCCAACAGTTTGTTTTGGAAGAGGTGCAGAAAAATGTTACAAAAACAAAGCTTTGTGAGAGCCTTCCTAGACACCACTTACCAAAAACTGCTGAAGGCAAGTGGAAGACGAAGGCAAAAGAAAGAACAAAAGGAATAGCTTGCCTTTTTTTCCCTACTGATGTTCTGAAATGCCCTTTCAAAATGGTTTATCTCGAAGCATACAGACATGTGGTAGAGGCTGGGCATAATTATTTAGACTTACTGACTCAGATGTTACTTTTACCTGGTTTGTCAGTTGTCATGCACCATCTGACAATCATGTTGAAGAGATAAAGCACCAAAGTGACTGTCAAAGACAAATCTAAAGAGCAGCTGTTTAGGTAGAATTTTACAGAAGTAAAGCAACAGTCCACATACTCATCTATGAGACACTGGCCTTTTTGTTTTCATACCAGGATTTAAGGTCAGAGACCTGCAGAGCTACTGTATTTAAGCTAAGGTGCCAAAGGTAGGAGGCATTCATAACAGTTACCGATATTTTGCTGTCAGAATATGAGGTCCTATCAAAGCTTTTGGATATGTCTGCCCTTAACAGACAGTTAATCTGGTCTTAACAGTCTGGGTATTTCAAGTCATGATGCATTTATGAAGCTGTAGATGTCACTAATCTAAAGGAGTTTGCAGTCATCCTGAAGGGACCAAACTAAAATTGCTGTGAAATCTATTTATTGGAGAACTGTATCCTCTCCATGTGCTCTGGACTAAGAGACTGGAAAATTTCTTGCCTTGCTGCAAAAATATTGATGCTCTAACACCTGCTAGATGTTAAGCCCACCTTTGGAGGTATTTCTTTTGCCCCACTAGCAGGAGGTAAAACCAGGAGTTGGAGTGACATGTTCTAGGCAGCTCTGAGCTATATCTCAGGGTGATGATCTTAAAGGTCTCTTCCAAGCAAAACAATTCTATGATTCTATTAGATCTAAAAATTCCATGTTCTGTGATAAATTTAATGAGTGATACAATACAGAATTAAACCCCAGAGTGTTCAAAGACATGACAGGACAGCGAATAGAATGGAATGGAATAGACCAGACCAGGTTAGAAGAGACCTTCGAGATCATCGTGTCCAACCTATCATCCAACACTCTCTAATCAACTAAACCATGGCACCAAGCACCCCATCCAGTCTCCTCCTAAACACCTCCAGTGATGGCGACACCACCACCTCCCCAGGCAGCCCATTCCAATGGGCAATCACTCTCTCTATGAAGAATTTCTTCCTAACATCCAGCCTAAACCTCCCCTGGCGTAGCTTGAGACTATCAAATTCTCACTGAAATGGTGTTGGAAATGGATGTCTGTTTCCAAAGGTTCCCCTAGAAATTAAAATTTTACCTAGGAATTCATTTTGCATTGTTCTGCCTTATCCCAATGCCACTGCCTCCTACAAGCTTCCTTCTCTAAGAATCTTTCAGTCATAGAAAGTACAAAGTCCCGGGGATACCAAAAGTAAATAAATGGAATATTTTATTATTTAAGGTAATGAATTCATGTTATATTCTCATAATGTAATTTTAAAATCCATGACAAAAGTATCCTGGAGGATACTAAAAATACAACCTATCAAATTAAATCTAAAAGCAAAACCTACCATCCTGCTTTCTTGAGGGAGAATAATTCCACACTGAAAACATACAGCCATTCAAAGTAAAAAAGCAGACATAAGAGCTATAAGATACTAAGGGATGGGACAATGGGAACAGTGAATTAACTACAAAGAGATTAATCAAGACAGGGACATATAATTTGTATGATAGAGTATCTTCAGCTTTTACATGAAAAAGGAACAAAAGGAGCATATGGAGAACCAGTGTCAGATTAACAACTAAAGATGATTGGATCACTTAATACTCCTGCCCCTTCCAATACTGTTTCATCACACTATGCCCAAGAGGTACCTTCCAAATAATTCCTATTAGAGAATGGACTAATTAACTGAGCAGAAAGACATTCAGAAACTCCTGTCAGTAAAAGTCAATGATTAAATCTGGCACATGGCTTTTAAAGTTTTTGTTAAATAGGTAAGATTTTCAATTAGTGTAGATTAAGTAGAGATTTACAGATTTCAAAGGCTGGCAGTTTAACAACTGTTTCAAATCTTCAGTAAAACATTATTTGGTAACAGATGTTAGTCTCCTTTGTTTCTAAATCCAAAGGCGAGGAAGAATACCTTCTAAAATAGCTTTGTTTGCAATTTCATCTCAAGGGAGAAGGGGGGAAAAAGTACTTCAATAAAAAGCCATAAAGAAAACCAGTTTTCTATTCACAGGAGCTAATTATGTTTACTAAAAAAAATTAAAAATAATCAGAAATTACTTTCAGTAAAAAGCAAATAACAGCAGAGGGAGATAAATAAAAGCCCAACAGAATTGCTTCATGTGATTTTGCAATCACAGCATTTAGTCACAGAGCTGAAAAAAAGAATAAAAAGTTGCTTTCCAACAATACAGAAATAATAATGTTACAAGTAGCCAGTCAACAGGGACAGAAAATGGGTAACTAGAGGAGAGTGACAAAACCAGCTTTTAGTGACACAGAGATAACAAAGTGATAAAAAAGCAGTAGAAAATACTGATGCAAACAAGTATTTGCAAACACCAGATAAAGAACAGCAGAAGGCAATAACTCAGGCTATATAACATGGCTGATAAAGCAGCCTTGCAACACTAATCACCTACAATCCCAGGACTCCTTTTTTTGTGAGGAGCAAATAACTCATTGTTTTGATAGGGTAGTAAATTTCATGCATAATTTTGAAGTGCTGAATTAAGATGCATCCCTTAGGAAAGCAGACAGTTTTCAAGTAATTGAGAAATGGTCATTGGAAATGGAATTACAATGCAGTTTGGAGAGAACAATTCCCATATGGAGATTCCTGCAAAGCTGGACGTCCTTATTATTAGACCCCTCTTGGTGCCCAGAAGCACCATTGCTTCTAACATTTGCCTCTGCACTAGTAATTTCTGACCATTCCACCTCCTCTCTATGGGAAGAGGAGATCTAGCACGACAGAAGAACAGTCAGGTACAGGTTATAAGAGAGGATGTACAGGCTTTATAGAAATCTCCCACAGCCACCTGTAAGTACACACAAACCCTGGCAAAAGATTATCTGAGCATCTTAATTTGCTTCTTCTCTATAAACCAGGCAAGCCTCAAACAAGTTTTCAATGTAATCAGGCTTCTACCCATATACAAACACGCTGCTCAGAAAACAGCTAAAGGGCTCATAGATCTAACTAATAAGAGTATGGCCAAAGCCCAGAAAGAAATGTCACTTCAATACTATTAAAAACTGTCTTAAAACATTTGTCTTCACTGTGTTTACGAGATCCTGAAGTATAGAGAAATATGTGGCTGCACCTTGGGCCAATAATAAATTCAACAATGGAGCCTCAGAATGCAGGTAAATGACATGAGTTGGACACAAATTAGACACAATAAAATAACTGAATATTAGTCTGAGAACAATTTATTAATAACTGACATTAATTGTACCTTTCCTCTCTGATCTGTGAAGCTGTTCTCAATCATACAGTTTCAAATTTGCCTGAAGCCTTGTAAAGAAGCAGCATGTGCAATAACACAGGGCAATGCCTCCCATAGCTCCCTGCTGTTATATTTTAAATGACTCCTCTTTGCACAGCCTTATTTTTGTATTTTTTTTTCTATACATCTGTATTAGAAGTAGAGCCTTCACACTTGCTAAAGGCTTCTGTCATCTGCATACAAAGGTTAAAGATAGCATCAGGAAGGAATCAGAATTCATACCTCTGAGAAGGAATTCTACTTTTTGCTATACATAAAAATATCCCTGCATGCTCCCATTAAGAATAACAAAAAACACAAGTATGAGTCTCCTCTCTGAGCCTTCAGCTCTAAGGTTGTCCCAGATCCTGACAAACAGTATGCAATTAAACAAACAAGATCAGAACAAGAAGAGAACAGGAAACATATTTCTAAACCTCTCTGGAGGGTGCCATGTTTGTATGTGTTGATAGGACTACTGCCTTTACTTTGGTAATTATACTGCAGACTGCTTTATAACTCTTTCCTAGACTGATAAAAATGCACCTGATTAGAGCTTCATTGCTGAAAGCCTACAAGTTCTTCATGCACAGTTTCCCTTTTATAACAGAGGTTCCCAACTGTTACTATTGCCCTGACTGGTCTTTTTTGAAGGATGATATTGCAGTGATATTTTGTGGCATACATCCGACAAAAGTGTATCAAACATTAAAGATAAGGTTTTACCTTCTAGAGCTATGTAATATGTTGGCCACTCTGAAACTCTGACAAATTGACAGTCATCCTCAACCCTATGAATTCAGCCTTTGCTTCCTCAGCTGCAATTAATTCTAAGAGAAGTCAAGCAAAACATACTAAGTAAATTTTAGGGACTTACTAACCTGCTGTACCATATGGACCTTGGCTCTTGATTGCACCTAGTGAAATCAGGAAAAAAGCCCAAAGACTAGTGGTGTGTATGCAAACTTTAAGGCTTATTAAGAAAAAATCACTTATTAGGAGAAGTCCTGAAACACTGCAGCAGAATTCCCTTGTGTTTAGCCATTTTGACTGATAGACAGACTCGGACATGGTGTCTACTGTCGTTCCATAAAGAAGAAAACACTGGTTTAGAGTATGTTGTGTGTAAGTGTTCTTTGTTACCTTGTGTATTTTTCTGCAAGATTCTTACCAATTTAGTGTGGTAGCAAATCTCCTGCAGAAACCTTAAATAGAATAAGAAGTATAATCTGGGAAGCTTTTCCTCACTGTTGTTAGGTTCTGACTGAAAAAAAGTCAGTTCAGAGAATCCACAACAGCTTTCAAACTCCAAAGTCAAAACTGAAAGTTTGGCAGGTATTAAGTCTTAATATGCTGAGCCTCACTCTGAATAGTTTTAAGGTATTCCCTGTGCAGGGCAGAAACCTTTTCTGGAATCTGATCAATACAATATTGTCATTGGGTACCTACAACTCAATCCAGGTAATTTTTCCCTCCCTCTAATTAACCACAATTTAATGGTTCTGTTGGATTTACATTTTCCACAGGCTCTAGACAAGTGAAGATTTGCATATTACTTCTGTCAAAAATAAGTTGGTCTTAATTACAGTTTAGTTGTGGTTTGCTTTACTTGTGAAGGGTTTATTAGGATGAGAGGCACACAATGAATACTCCTATACCTTTTGGAGCTGGGTTCTGCCACAATATTTACATCTTTGGCATATATTTCAAGCATATATACAAATAGTTAGTCAAGCATTGAGAGGCACAACTCAGGCTTAAAATTACCAAATATGAAGTGCTAGAAGATTATGTATGTCTGTACCTGTGAAATATGAGGTTTCTTTTTGATATCCAATCTTCATGGCTGTAAAGAGACACACAGCAAAGCCTCTTAACTGAGTTTGCATCTTTTTGTACAGCAATATTAATGGAATATCTAAAGCAAAACAGTAAACAGACTCAAAGTAGTGGGCTGAAATCCCTGAGAAAGTTTTAAGAACAAATTTGCTAGAGGGAGAAAATCTCTTTTACTTCTGCTATCTGCTATAGCTGGGGGAAATACCCAAACCCAAGATATGAAGTATCAAAGTCCTTTTGAAGTCATAACACAGCTTCATACAAGCCTGTATGCCCCTTGATTTCACTTAAGTGTTTGTGTAGGGTACAGGTCTCCCCCACTGTTGAAATGACAAAGTTTATTTTAAGATGTTTTATCTGTTCAGTTATTTGGAAAGCTTGCAGCCATACTAAAATTTCCCCTAGTATTAGGCTATTTTCAGTTGTTTTATCTGTTCAGTTACTTACAAAGTTTACAACTATACTAAACTTTCCCCTAGCATTCTGCCAGCAACACTAAAATGTTAATTGGTATAAAAGTCATTAAACCAAAAAATAAACTTCTGACATTCATTCTCATCAACTGTGCCACATAGTGGTTAAAAAACCCAACCAAACAAAAAACTAAAACAAATGTTATCATTAAGTACAATGCTGAAAAGAAGGAACTATGATCACAGAGTTGCTAAAAATGCTTGACTGTTTTCAGAGCTATAGGCCTGAGTGACTTAAGTGTTTAATTCCCATTGATCTCAATGGAGCTTATGCACCTCTATTCCTTCGTGCATCTGAGACTTGCATTCCTAGGGCCTTTCAATCATGGTGAAAAAATGTACCCTACCACTTGCCAAATAAGTTCAGTCTAGGTCGTATTTATGTCAGCTTTCATATGGGCAATGCTAGCAAAGAGAACAGCAATCATTTTCATGTAGCTTGGGGCTTGCAACAAGCTCTTACTTATACAGGAGTAAATTCTGAGTAATTCCATTTACTTCATTTGATTGGATCTGGCCTCTTGACTCTGACACTGCCTGTGGTTAAAAAACTGTGCAGTAACATTTTTTTCCCTCCAAAAGAAGACTGCATTTTAAAAGGAATGCTTACTAAGAGGAATGTCACATTTTTGCATCACTTACAGAGATTACTAGCATCTCTATATGGCTATATAAGGACAAGCAACCAAAATGATTTTTTTGCACAAGAAGAAGGGGGAAAGTCAAGCAGAAATATAAAATTTGCTACAAAATACCTTCACCTTACACAAACAACTACTTTCCCCTCCTTGTGCCTTCAAAACAAAACAAAACCAAACTAAAACAAGAAAAAAAAAAGGGGGGGGGGGGAAGTCTAAACACACAAGATGCCTGTGGTTGTGTTGCTGTATAAACTATATTGACAAGGGCAGAAAGATCCACGCTAGAGATCATTACTCCAGTAGTTAAGGGAAAAGAAATGAAAACAAAACAAAAGAAAACAAAAGTCAGATACCTAAACAACTTCTTTCACTTTCTTGGTTGCTCTAACACAACTATTTCCAGCAGCAGCCTGGCAGGCAGGTGCAGGTATACAGCCGTTACTGTGCTGGATATCACACTGCTGAAAAGGGGAGCCACTTCTAAGCACTTACAGAACACCTTCTATCACTCCTTTAGCAGAGTTTCAAATTTGGCATATCTTTGTGTCACTACTCTTGAAAATTTTGGCTTTGCTAATTAAATATATAAATATATAATAACTTACTTACAGTTCCCTGTGATAATTATTCTTTCCACTGAAAAATATGGCAACTGGAATCCTATGCACCACAGCATAAACTGTGTATGCCAAGAAAGAAATCAAAGTGTGTCATCACTGTTGATAGAAGGATAAATATAGTTGAAGTCAGATTAATATTTCCAAGATTACTCATTTCTACTTCAAAAGAGAAGCAAAGACCACGTGCAAAATGACAGCTACCCATCTGGGCCTAGAAAAGTCACCATATGGATGTCTTTTTACTAATTATAGATAAATTTTTGAACTAAAGGATTTCAAAGTAGGGATCTGTCAGTTCAAAAATATACTTCCCCTCCTCCCTCATTCAGGCAGTGCTTTGGTGCTAGCTAACCAATTAAGCAGAGCACTGGATCACATAGATTGGTGTCACCTTTAAGATGACAGTTTTCTCTTACTTATATAATATGCAGTCACATTTGCAGCTCAGAGGAAATTTGTTACAATGATTTCTTCCTTTCCCCCCGGCCCAGATCAGAGGAACCTCTATAATCTTTTAGCCCAATGACACACGTATCAGAGGCCAGGAGATTGCCTTAAATTACTGTTTCATGAATAGTATGTCTACTTGAACTGTAGCATATGTTCCTGAAAGGCATCTCAAATGGATTAGATGTTTCAGCGACATAATTACCACCTAAGGTAAGTTCTTCAAGAGCAATTAATTTACATAAATCACAGAATGGACCTCTGGAGATCATCTAAGTTCAACCTTCCTGCCGAAACAGGTTCACCTAGAGCAGGTTGCACAGGATAGTGTCCAAGTGCACCTTGAATGACTCAAGAGATGGAGACTCCACCAGCTCTCTGGGCAGCCCAGTCCAGTGTTCCATCACCTTCAACATAAAGAAGCTCCTCCTCTTGCTTAGATGGAACTTCCTATGTTTACATTTGTGCTTATTGCCTCTTGTCCTGTCATTGGGCACCACTGGTAAATGACTGGCCCCATCCTCCTCCTGCCACCTACTAATTGAGGATTATAAGCAGTGATAAGATTCCCCTTCAATCTTCTCTTCACCAGGCTAAAAAGCTCCACATCCCTCAGCCTTTCATCATAAGAGAGGTGCTGTAGTCCTCTAATCATCTTTGTAGTCTTTTGCTGTATCCTTTCAAGTAGTTTTCTGTCCTTCTTGAACCCAGGAGCCCAGAACTGGGTATAGTACTTCAGGACAGAGTAGAGACTAGTATAACATTGAGTGTTGTGGCCGTTTGACGCTGTGCCTTTAAGGAAGGGGCACACTGGCTAAATGTTTGTAAAATATTTTGGTTTTCTAAACGAATTTCATTGGTAGGATTGTGGGAGGTCAGATTGGACCTGGGGGAGCTGGGAACTTTCTCTCAGTCTTCCTTCCTTCGCTGTCCCTCTCGGCTGGATCTGCTTCTGGGATTCTGGCCAACTAAGATAAGATACTAACTCCCTGTGCAAGGCCTTTATTCCTTTCCTGCCCTGTTAACTGTCCTCGTCTCTTCTTCTACCTCTTTGGGGGAGAAGGGAGGTAGGGGGGTGAAGGGGGCACAGGGGGAAGCCCCTCTGTGGGGGGTCTGGTTTCTGGTTGAGTTCATTGGCTGTATATTCCTGTATATACTGTAAAATACCTGTATTTGTTGTGTTACATAGAATCTGTTTCCTTGTAAAATATACTCTCATTTCTCCGACTGGGTTTAGCCGTGGTCTCTCTCTCAGTGGGGGAGGGAAAGCAGAGCCTTTCCTTTCAAACCACCACAAGTGTATATACCTAATGTGCAAATTGATTCCTCTCCCACAACAAGACTTTTTTTTGTTGCTGTTGCATTTTGTCTGCTGCATCAACTGATTCTCTACCAGATTATTGAATTGACTGCATGTGTTTATAGACCAATCGCATGGTTCTTCAGCCTTTGCTTTGATACGCTAACAGAGTGGCCTTCTTGATCTTGAGAGATGTTTTGCTATAGTTCAAGTCAGAAAGCTGGCTGCTCTAAACCCTGCAGCTTTTGGCCTCCTGTTAGAACTGTGAACACTAGTCAGTACTCTGATAGCAATTATCTGAGTGCCAAATGCAGAGGCTGCGCAGTCTTTTCCTGCCTGCTTAGCGGTTTATAGCATTTACACATGGATTGCATTAGCCTTTTTGTCACTACAGTGGAAATTAACTTCAGCACATAAAGGTAGATGGTGTGAAGAAAACCACATCCCTAGTCAAGGTGGAGAAACAGGTTTTTCCCAATCATGTAGAGTACTCATACTGTGCTCATGACCTCTGATAAAGTCTCTTTTTCTCTCCTCTCTGCTGACTACACTATAGATTAGGCAAGGCAAACACACTGGATGTCACTTCTCTCTCCCAAATATGCTAAGGGTGAAGAGATGTGTGGGGAAGACTTTAAAAAAATTATAGTTGAGACCAACAGCTGTGCTCTTCACTTCTCTGCAGATGACTGTACAGTGGATTATGCTTTAGGGCAATTGCCTCCAAAATGTACAAGCATTTTATTAAAATATGTAATATTTTTGCCAACTGTTAAGTATTGTGAAATAGCTTCTGGGACATTAAGGTCCAAATTACATATTTCCAAGAGATGTAAATGTGTTACAAGAGAAACCAGGTTTGTTCTTAGCTGCTTTCCCCAGGCTTAGTTTGCTTAGGATGGCTCAACAAGTTTGCTTAGAAAGTTTCAACAAAAGATCCCTCTGCAAACCTGAGACTCAGAGGAAGAAAGGAGGAAATCCCTTTGAAGAATAAACAAATAGAATTTAGCTTGTCTGCTGATAAATGCATTGGTATTCATAGAGTTAAGGGATTGGCACAACCAAGTTGTTTATGTGCTGAAAATATGAAGCAGAATATGAATCATTACAATTCCAAAGAAAATAAGATCTTTTTGAAAATTATCAACAGCATATGCTTATGCTCCCTTAAAATTAGCTTCAGGGCACTTGTTTGTATCCCATGATAATACCAAGCCTGACACAAAGAAGAAAGTTTCTATATTGTAAATTGTCTTCAGGAGAGAGTCCCAAAGCACATGGGTATGCAATGAGCATTGCTCAGGAAAAACCATACCCAAAGATTCTGTCCTACCAGAACTACTAGCAACCCAGCCACTTAAATACAGTAACCAGTTTGGTGTTTTAAATGTAGATCTTCTCTGTGAAGGGGAACAAGTAATGTGAAATTAGGTATTTTTGATACAATAGTAACTTTCTAAACACATGCAGATCTGTTTAGGAGAACAGGGTATAAGGTAATGGCCTCTCCAACCATTAAGATAGTTTAGCAAAAATGTACTTCAAATGGCGTGGCATGCGTGGTGGGGGTGTTTGTGTATTATCAGTGTACAATATTGTAATCACAGACAAATTACAAACATTAACCCTATTTGGCATGTTATTCTATGACACAATTAGTGTCATTGTGTGTATCTAAATCTATAGCAAAACCTGTTCTCAAGCAACTACAAAATTAAATCATCAGATTCTGAACAGAATGTTAGAATATTAGCCCAGACAGAAATCAATATTTTTTTACTAAGGACTTTAATAAAGACATTCATGATTTAATGGCACATTTCTTTGATTTAGCATAGACAAATATCAAAGTAGTAAGACTGCTTAACTTGAACGACAAAGATATTTTCTTTCATAGAACTTTAATTAGCAAGGGATACTCTACATCCAACCTATCACTTAAATCTACTGTGGGTATCTTAAAAGGACTTCCTACTTACACCATGCATGCGCCATATATCATCTGTACTAAGTGCCACCTCTATCCTGTATTACACCAATTATTTTCTTAACAGGTTGTTCTGATTTTTTTGTTTTAAATCCATATTAAATAATGTAAAGAAAAGGGAAAATCCTTGCCTAAACAGAAAAAGTATTTGTTTCTCTGCTAACCATAAATAAGAGTTTGCTGACTTTTACAAGATGAAAGGTTTTCTCTTTTCTTCAATAGGATATTTCTTCTCTAGGCACTATTCTTAAGTTTTATGTTTATACTAAATAAAAGAATTCTTACATGACATAACATATGTCCAAGGTGCTTTGTAGACCTGCAAACTCACAAATGGAAAAGGATGTACCTGTCTAGCAGCCTGGTTGAACCACAGGAATTAAGGTATTCTGAGCACGGGGTGGGGGTGGGTGGGGTGTGCAGCAGCCTCCTTTGTGCTCGGTGAGGATTGGGCTGGCAGCCTCATGAAGAAGGGGTGGCGCTTGTGCAGAGCCAGCACAATCAGAGCAGCTGCTGAGGTGATCAAGGTTCCAGTATGCCTCTGTCTTGGAAATGTGCTAACTCTAGCCACCATGGGAACTATCAGATGTCAGCAAGCATAAGGTGCTTGTAGGAGGGCTGGCAAATGGAGGCCTCTCATTAATCTCTTTACAGATGAATGATGCCTTTTCTACAATCTCACACAGGTGTTTAAGTCAATTTCTGTTTATTACCCAGCATACAAGAATCTGCACTGAAATTTGAGAAGCTGCCACTGGAAATGCCTCTCTCCTTTCTCACTGGAATAAGTCTTGATCTTCTCTAGCATAGCTAGAGGAGAGAAGGAAACTTCACAGAGTGAACCTATTTCTCTTAAGCAGTAACCTAGAATTTTACAGTTCAAATAAGCATTCAGAGCAGTGTCTAAAAATGCTAGTCTCAGTAAGTACTGATTAAGCTTTTAAGAACTAAGAGAGCCTTAATTGTGTATTTATTTTGTGTGTGTGTGCAACTGTATTATTATGACAATTAAAAACCATTTCTAGCTTCAAGTCACGGCTGTGTATGGCAACTTCTCTGAGGACTAGATAATCCTATGAAGCACGTTTCCATCTAGGAAGCTTAGAGTGATTGATGATGTTTTCTGCCTAATTCTTGGAAGTGATGTGTGCTCATGTAATAGAAAGTTACCACAATGCACAATCACGCCCAGCAGCAGCTTCAGACTGTTGAACAACTTTTAGCCTGAGCTGGCATGATCATGCTACAAAACATTACTACACAGTAACACAGTCTGACCTAGAATAAAAAAGTGATGCTTGACCTGTCATTCATGTCATTGACGTATATGAATTATGCCACTAAGAGCTGATGGCCTTGCTCCTTTGTTTATCAACATACATAACTCAAGAGTGGATTTCTACAAGACAGAAAGTTACAGTTTTGCAGGTTTTAGGAGCCAAAGCCATAACTCAGAAGGCACACTGCTTTCACCATTTATTCAAAATGTATTTCTAAACCTTTAGTTTCATCAAGGGTAGTGAAAAGTTAAGGATGCCAATCAAATAGTTATGACTTGGAGAACAGTCTGTATAAAATTATCCACTGTTTTAACATTCATGAAATCTTTAATATCAGTGGGTTAAACACAATTCCAGTTTTGCATGATCACTTTAACAAAGGATTACTCTTCATTGGTACATGATGTTGCCATGATGAATGTGAAGCACAGTGACTGTGCTTTAATACACAGTTTCAAGCTCCCCATGAAAATGTAATAATTTTTGATGTTTCAAAGAAACATCTGGATTAACATGTGCTTGTGCCATTACTCACATGTACCTAGTGTGTAACATTGTTGTCATTTCTTCTGTTTTCCCCCTCTGGAGAACATAAGAGAGAGAACAGAAAAATTCCCCCGAAATATCTTCTAGTCCCTGTGGACTGAAGACAAAACAAAGATAAACATATGCTTCAAGGCATGAAGTCATCCAAGAAAGCTGTAGTTCAAACTTTCTTCTGTCTCCTGCTCCTACAGTTCTTACACAACAGGTCAAGATCAGAAGCACAGCAAATGGTAGGCAGACCCTGAATCAGTCAGCTTTAAAAAATGGGTTTGAGTTCAAAAGCAGGTAAACTCCTCAGACATAAATAATACCAAAAAATCTCAACACCCCCAAAAATGGTCAAGGAACCAGGAAGCATGTAATAGGATTGTTCAGTACATCTGGTCAGTGGTCTTTTCTCACAGGATATAAGAAATGAGCTTTTCTAGCAGATGGAGAGGAAGGAGGGGCAGCCTGTGTTATCTTTTTAGGGAACCTTCACCTAGAAAAGTAGTTTGGCAGGCAGGTATAAGTTAACATAATTTACACATCTCTATAGCTTGGGTAAGTGTAGCCTATTAGTGCAGGATGATGTAACCTATGTGACAAGAGGTTCAAAACTGGGCAAAGATGAAAGAAGATGTGAGATGAAAGAGCTACTGTATATGCTGTGCAACTTACACCATTATTCCTATCACCTCTGTTCCCCAGCTCTTATAGATTAGGAGTGAATCACGATCTGCATGTAAGTATGAATATATTGAAAGAGCCATAGGCAGCAACCAGGGAAGCAATAAAATTGGACAAGTATTTGAAGGACACTTCAAAGAGTTTTACCCTAGAGAAAAAAAAAATTGACATTCTTTTTTTATCTGATTTTCTTTCCTCCTATGGTGCATTTGCACTGCAAGAAAAAGAACTATTTCCCTGTCTTTCTGTGCACTGAGGACCAAACCCAGCAAATTTGGGACAGGGCATACTATATTTTGTGTTTTATCACTCAGTAAGGAGAAAAGTAAGTAAAATTCAATATTTCATCTCAATTTCCAACAGAAGTCATTACTTACATATTATTTTATTTTCCCACTCCCCTAGAATTCCTAAATTGTTACAATGGCCTGGCAGCCTGACTGGCTATTTTACTTACTACCTTTAATACAAGTCTTCTTGGAAGTCCTCTCTTCCAAATCTATATTTAGAATGTATATTCACCAGATGTACATCAACAAAAGCAACATAACATTTCCCTCATTGTATTTAAACAGCTTCTGTCTCATGAAGATGTGTAACCTTACAGGTTCATATGTTACAGAATTTCAACTAATTCTGACAAAAACTCTTCAAAATACATATTTGTAAGTTCCTTCCCAGTATTTGCATAAGCCTGTGGCGCCCCTGTGGCAGGTGCATAAAAGGCAGATTAAAGTGCCTTTTTCCCTAGAAAATACCCAAGTATATCCAGTCCCCTGCAATAGAATGTCTGCTACAAAATGAGCTAAAAGAAAGCAGCAACTAGGATCACTAAAATATAACTCTTCAGATTATGCGCTTATGGACAGACTGTGTTAAAGGAGATGGGATGTGGTAAGTTATTGAACTTTGGTTATTTATGTCACTTATTAACTTCCAGATATAGAACCTGAGAGAGCAGGAATAAGATGGACAAAGAATATTCAACATCATGTGTTAGTGCATTACATCTAGCTACAGGACAGATGAATAGAAATCTTTAAACTTCTATGTCTCTTTACAAATAGCTCAAAAACAATACAGTAAACCCCACTGTAACTATGTTATTTCAGTGTTCTTGTACCTATATACTGCTGTATGAGGAAACCAGGCCTCAACTCCATAAAGTCTCCAATGTCTAGCAGTACTTTTTCCTCCATTCTACGTGCCATTCTCTGATACCTGGTGCTTACCCTCTGCCCTCCCCTCATGGTGCTTTAGATCTCCTGTCTGTGGGAAGCTCTTTCTTCCTCCTCAAACACAGCCCTAGCAGTGTGTGTAGCTGTATAATAACCTCCATGCTTCTAAATATTTTTGCAGATCGACAGGATTTTGTCAATGAACAGCTTATGCAGTCACAGAAACAGGTAGAGACCAAATTTGGGCCAACAACTTGTCATTGTCCATCATCCACCAACTTCAAAGTTAGATCAAATTATTTGTTCAGCAATTTATTTGATTATTATTTGTTCAGCACTTTATTTGATTATTCACACCACAATATTTCTGGGCAACCTGTGCCAGTGCTGGACTGCCCTGACAATGTAAATCTTTTTCTTTGTACCTGGATGGAATTGTTCTTGCAGTATTTGTGCTTGCTGGCCTTATTCCTTCTGCTGTGTACCTCTAGAAGACTCTGTCTCTGATTTCTCTATAACCTCCCATTAGCTTAGTAATTAGATCTCCCTGACCTTGGCCTTCTCTAAGACTGAACACCTGTAGGTCTTGTCTTATCCTTGAGCCCCCTAAATATGTTCATGGTTCTCATCCATACTGGCTCCAGTATATCAATATCTTGTACTGGAGGTAAAAAGGACACAGTGGAAGTTAACTTTTCCTCTGTTTCTTTAGCTATATTTAGAGAAAGACTGACTTCCACTTTTCTCCAAGTATCTTCAAGGCAGAAGAAATTCTTGCCAGTTCTGCGGCTAGATAGTATTTTAGGGAAAAATATCAAACAAGATGAGTTTCACATGCATTCAGAGTAACAGTAGCAGCAGTTTTTCACAACTATCTTAAAAAACAAATCATTATCTTTTCCACTTTGAGATCATACATATCCCCATGCATCCTGGGATGCATGAAAAACAATTCTACCCCAATCTAACAAAAATTACATTTATAAAGCAGTACATAATTTTTAAGCAAAACATAGTATGTTAATGGAGAAAAATAACTGTCTCTAGAAGTAGGGTCTCTCTTCCTACCATATATCAAAGGGGCTCATCAGGAAAGTAGCTAATCTGTTTCCACAGCAGGCATTGTCTAAAGCTTCTGTGTTATACATACGAAGGTGTTTGGGAGACTTACCAAACAACTCTGATTCAGGGCTGAGAGGACATCTTTAGTTTGTATTCTGTTTATAAACTGTCCTTTCAGTACAGATTGATTTTAAAGAAATGAGGAAAAGACCAAATGAAAAGTAGTAATAATTTCAAGTCTGATCAATTGAAAGTAAAGGTTGAAAATTCCTTTACCAGTCTGTTCACATATTTATTCTTTGAAACAGCCCTCAAAAAGGGGGCTTAATAAATAATATTTAATAGCAGCTTCAGGGTTCCTCTATAGGAAAACATAACTAGAATCAGAGACAGAAATATTGGACACAGGAGGACAAAGATATCCGCATTCTAATTCTACCAGACCCTATAATCTTGAATTAGATCCACAGATTACAAAATTGAACAGATATTTCTGTAATAATTCAGTAGACTTTATGAAAGAATAGTTATTCATTAAATACAAAGTGCAAGTGATAACAACAAGGTTCAGACTGCCTCAAAATATCTTCTTTAAAATGAAAATAAGTAAACTCCCTGTTCAGAAATACACTCCTGTATCTAGCTTTGGGAAACTGAAAGCTAACCTCTCTCATTAGCCTGCTAAGTACTTGCAAATTCTCTGGAGCCTTTGTAACATGGAATCATCTGTACCTTTAGAAGCTCTCTGCAAAACAATTACATGAGCATAGCCCCTATCAGTTAATCCAACGTTTTGTAATGCCTTCAGCTTCAAGCACTAATTGTTCAATGTTCTGTTCTCCAGAATATATTCACAAACAATTCCCTCATGAGCCTGAAAGTCCTTGCTAATTACCCCAATGATATCCATTCCTGCCCTACTGTCATCCAGCTCTATGATTCACCTCTATTACTCCTACATGGCCAGTCTTTGCTGAAGACAGCCATCCTCTTGATCTAATCCAGTCCCTCCCCTCTCCTTCCCCAGCAAACAGAGTCCAAATTACCATAATCTTCATTTCAGAAAATAACAAGTCTGATGGAGGGGAAAAAAGCAGTTCCTTGTGACAGAACTGTAGGCTGCTTAAGTCCTCCTGATGGAACATACATATCTTGTGCCACAAGACTCAGGTATGAGGGCAATGTGATTCACTCACTCTAGGGCATATTTTACCCAGTTGACAAGGCTTATGCAGGTGCAATCACAGCGTCAACCATTTATATAATCAAAACACAACCCTTCAACCTGCATAATGTGTTATCTTGTGGAACAATAACAGGAGAGTATCATCTGTCCTAAGGGTGAAATAAAGCAAGCATAAAGTTCATACTACATCCTCTGGCTGCAATCTGGATCATGATTCTTGATCCAGTGAATCTACAGCACTGAGAAAACATGTTAATGATCACCTGATAAATAATGATCACCATGACTTAACTTTGAAGAAAGATGGAATGATAGTGTTGTGATGTCCTTGCAATGAACTAGCAGGACTCTGCATAACTGTACCAAGCTCTTACAGCACAGTGCCTTCTAGAAAAGCACTGCTGATGTCTAGGCTGGTATATTTAAAAACAAGATTGACTGCAGGCTATTTATAAGAACTTCTGCTTGTGCACACTAAAAATGAAAGAGTTTAAGCTAAGAAATGTACTGACTTCATGTCATTTGTTTCTCCTTCAACATAAAATTGCACCTCAAGCTCCTCCCTGCCCCCAGCCCTGAAATTCCCAAATAGTTAGGCAATAAAAAAAGCAAAGAAAACCAGTGATGTGAAAATCTTGTTGAAAGAAAAATCACATTTTTCTGAATTATTTTCTGTCTTGGAGAGATTTTTAAGATGGTCAAATTTGCTTTCTGATTTACAGATTACTTATACCTGGATCTCACAATTGTCTTAAAAAATCCCTATTTCATGCAAAGAAATAAAAGTACAAAACCTATTTTTAACACAGTGAACAACAAAGTCATGTACAAAGAGTGACTGCTAATGCACGAGGTTTTTCTCACCAGAACATTAAAGAGATCTTTGAGAAAAGAAAACATATAGGAAGAGTGATACTTAGAAGCGTTTGTTAGTTAGTGTTGTGATATTTATTCTCCCTGAGTGTTCTGTAGCTTTTCTGCTACCTTGGCCTCTTACTTTGCTTGAAACCTAGATCATCTGACGTAAGCTTCAAGATATACTGTGGTATGTAACAGTTTATTAATATGGTATTTACTTCTCTTATCATGCCTATGAAAAAAATCTTGAATGTTTATTGTAAGTTGTTGCAAAATTTCAGTACCCAGATAATACAGATATTACATCATTAAAATTACCTGAAATTTCAGATGTGGTATCAGCACATGAGCATGGAAATTCATCTCTGGTTTGCCTGGCAGTGTAAGGGCATGCTTTGGAGGCAGGCAGGCAGAAAGAGGTTAACAGAAACAACAGCATGTTTGGAAATCTCAGTGCAGTTGGAGCAATAATTACAGATCAGCCTCTCACTAAACAAACCATTTTCACCTTTTACTGCTGTCTTTGATTCTTATTCTTTATTTTCTACAGTGACAAAATAATTTTGTGAATTGACCATGACTGTTAAAGGATGATACTGCAGTCCAAGGTAGCTTACTAAATAGCTAATATCACTGAAGGAATTTGTAAGTTCTTCCTGCATTTGGAACATTGTTTTTAATCACTTGCGGTATTCTAAAATGAAAACAGCTGTTCCATAAATAACCTGTCAATAGAGGATGAGAGATTCAAGTAATGTGAAGTTCCCATCTTAAACATGCTCCAGAGCAGAGGATGAGGTCTTAAATCCAGTGTTACCAGGCAACATGTTAACCAAATCAAATGTAATGTTTATACTTTGGTGAATGTTTTGAACATTCTGATCTCTAGGTTTTAGTCCTTTCCATCATTTGCTCACTGTAATTACACTCTATACTTGTGCTCCCTCCAGTTTGACTAAATTTATTTCTGTCAGAGTTCCCATAAGGACAAAGTTCATTCCATGACAAAAATTAAAGTTTTTGAATAAACAGACACCTGGAAAGACTGTGGGTGATTAATTACTCCAAACAATTTTCTAGCATGGCATTTCACAAAGTTAGAATGAGATTTCTGTTTCTCAAAGATTTCATACTAACTAATCCAGTTCTATGCCAAGACCAATTGCTTTAAAAAGAATCCAAATCGCACAACAATTTTATACAGGTAGAGCCTATAGTCCCACTTATTGCTAATTGATCTAGTCAATGTATGTATACTGCATAAGGAAGAGCCTCTGCTCTCCTAAAGTGAAGCTTTTTCAGTTTGGATTTTTTTTTTAAGTACTTATTGCTGATCTGTGGCAAGGACAAGAGGAGGGGACACGCTTCCCCCAACAACTGGTGAAAAAGCCAGAGACTGTGTGTAGATGCCCTCAATTTCAGAGCCAGGTGAACACTTTGCTTTGAATTACACTCTTTTACTGAAAAGCCCATGTGTAGGTCAGCCAGAGCTTGGCTGACTCAAACTTGTTTCCATATGTTGCAAAAGATTTCACAATTTAAGAACAATATTTGTTTCAGATTTTCCTCAGCTCTGTTGCATTAGTCACAAGACTGGTCTTGTTCAATAAGCACTTGCACTTCTGATTTTACTTATTCCAGGTACACTAGCATGCCTGATTTGGCTTATTCTTAAAACAAAATTTCCCATTAAATATGATTTTTAAAGCAAAATCAGTCAACCCTCTACATATGTAATGGTTCAAAGCTTTTATACTTCAGTTTGAAAACATATCAGACTGAAATGCTCACATAGTAGTATTTCACTCTTTGTTCACACTGTTCCTTTCAAACATGTCACGTGAACGAGTACAGCTTATTATTGATGTTGGCCCATTAAGAAATCTGTTTTATGCTCACACTGGCTGTGGTGTACTGAGGGCAAGGAAAAAACAACAAGAGACCCATTTGCCTGTATGTGCCTCTGCAGACAGTATCCATTTTCTAAGCATCAGACAACACACTAAAAGATCTCTGAGCTTGGCTTTTCATATCTCAAACCTCTACTTAATATATGAAAAAGTAATGCTCAGTTAATAAGGAAGGCTTAAGCAACTATTCAAAGGAAGATTGAATGACTTGCAAATGCAATATAACTGGTAATCAGATGGGGAGGTTATCCAGAGTAACTGATCTGTGCATCTGCTCCATAGAAACTTCACAGCATTCTTATGCCTGAATTTAATTTATACTTCCAAACCCATCTCAGTCTAATTATCCTAAATTTTACAGAATATGATAGAAGCACAGAAGATACAAGTTGACACATCACCTAATTTCTTTCTACATACTTTAAACCTGTATACCAAAATATGGGACCTCCAATTAACACAAAAAAGCATGACCTCCAATTAACACAAAAAGGCATGAATATCTGCTCTTATGAGAACTAAATGGTGAAATTCAAACAAAACGAAGAGGAATCCTACTTGATTGCACTAAAACCAGATTTCTTTTTCAAAAAAAAGCACACAAAACCAACTGGCAATCTCGTCTCCTTTTTTCTGTTGCTCCAGTTTAACATTAACATGCAATGTATTTGTTTAAAAAACAAAGAACAAAAAGCCTCTCAGGTTTTGTTGTTGTTGCTTGGTTTGTTTTTAATAACAAACACTTTTGAACTATAGAAATCATGGAAAAAAATACAGATGTCTTGTTTGGTTTATGCTTAGGTGAAAATTAAAAATGTTGTTTCAATTATGACTTTATATCTTAACTCTGAAACAAAAATTACTAGGATTTAAAAAGTAAAATGGCTGATTTATTAGAGCTTGTGAACTGCCTGCTGTGCCCAGGCAGTAATGTTTTCTAATGTGTATGTCTATATCAATATAATGACAGCACCATGCTTCAGATCAACTGGATACTAATTACAGATTTACCTGATAGACTGGAATGGCTCCCAAGGAGCTGTTGCACTCTATTTAGCAAGTAAGTGACTCTTCTAAAAGCTGCATAAGGACTTGTAATGCTAAATAATCTCATCTGGATACCATTTTGTAATACAATTAAAAAAAAAAAAAAAAAAAGTTTTAATGAGCTTCAGCTAATACCTTGCAAAGATGTGGCAGGCCACTGCTTGGAGCTCCAGACACCAAGGTTTTCCTTGAACCCACAAAGCTCATTTGCACAGAAGAGAGATTACAGCCCTTGAAGCGGCTCCTCAAATATCACATTTAATATCTCCTTTAACACTGGGAAAAGCAAGAATTCTCCATTACATGCATTATGAGAACTAGGGTACATCCATTGAAATGATGAAGCAGAATATTCAACAAAAACCTCATTTATTTTTCAAAGAGCACACAATTAGATCATGAATCTCATGACCACAAGAAATTGTGAAAGCAAAAGGAGTAAGTAGGTTCAAAAAAGGTGAGCACAGGGAATACAGCCAACAGATCTTTAACATGGTCTGGATATAACCTGACAGTCAAAAGTGATCTAAAAGCTCTCATTTTTTGAAAGCGAGAGGATAAGTTGATGAAATAATTGCTTTAAAGACCCTAAACATTATCCACTGATTTTTCACGTCATTGAAGCAGTTCAGGCCGGTACACAGCCTATAGTATGTATGCTAACTCCCACCTCCCACTGTACAGCATAAACAATCCCACTGCATCACTGTGGGAAGGTGTTACTCAATGTGAGCAGAGTATCAGGTTGTGAGCTGCAATCATTGTTTACACAAACTTGGAAAGCCTTAGACAAAGACCAAAAAAATGACAATTTTCAATGAATGCTCTCCAAAGAGGTGATTAATTTGTTCATGACCTGTTACTAAAAATGTAATAGTGAAGTGTAAAAGGTTCTATACTCAATATAATTGCCTGCCTATAATGTAATAGTAATAATGAAAACACCTACAGTAAAAACTTGTTAACTCAGTGTGGGATATATGAGCTCTCCAGTCTAAAGCAGAGAAATTATTCTGAGCCAGCATCTAGCAGAATTAGACCCTTGCTTATGCTCATTATATCTTTTTGTTTCAAAATCACAGTAGCATAATCAATTGTTCCCATCTCATTGGGAAAATCAACACTTACAGTTCCTATTATGAATCACTGTTCTCCTTGTCTATCACTTAGAGCAAATATGTTTTGCTGGTTTTTGATTGTTCTTGTCTTCCAGGTTTTCACTTCTGGATAATAAAATGCACATCACTCACAATGCTAATAATTTGGTGATTTCTGAAATGCGTACCCTGGACAAAGAAATGAAAATTGCACCAAAACAAGTTAAAGCAGAATACAAAATATACTGCAATTTAGGAATGTTGTATTCAGATTACAGCGTGAACAAATTCTTGTCATTTACCTAAGCTGTTTAATATCCTGCTCTACAGGAAAAATTGATACTTATCTTTACATAATTTATATTGTATTTGGTGTGGTAGCAAACGCTTTCATGCTATTCTGGATCTGAACTTAATCTGTGGATACTGGGAGGGGAAAAAAGGAGAAGAGCTGAAGAATTCTAAAACTCTGGCATGTGTAACTGTAAGCCTGCTCACTCACTTTCCACAGATACTGTGGTTGGGTTTGTTGCAGTGATTCTTTGCTTTTGTTTTAAAAACAACAAATACAATTTACCAATAAACACACAAGAGTGAAGTGAGTCCACACAGCAGATCATAGATGAGACATTCTTGGAAAAACAAGTGAAGGCCAGAAATAGCCATTGCTGCTAGGCAGAATTCCCTGATCCCAGGGATATACAGTAAGTCTAAAAGATTCTGTAAGAATTAAGCTTTATCACATCATAATCAATTATCATCTGGAAGAAATGGCAGTTCTGCACAGTAATTTGATGAGAAAAAAATTATCTTGTATTTTGTTATTTATTTATTATAGGGTATAAGTCTGTATTTTGCTAAGGGTATAAGTCTGTATTTTGCTAAGGGTTAAGATCTTCTTAATTTTCTCACAAATAAGCACATCAAAAATAGCTTGAGAAATTATGAATAAGAAGCCTTACACCTTCCCTTACAGGAAATACAATTACAGTAACTCCTGCAATCAGACTGAATGTAAAAGGATTATCTGTTCAATCTATTCACTGAATGCCTCCATGCACACTTCTTCAAATCAATAGTTAGACTTAATAAAGAACTGTAAAATCCTTAGCTATTAAGAACAAGGGGAGGGAAAAAACCTTAAAACAGTATGTACTTTTGAAGTGTCTGCTCAGTAAACAAAGACTTCCCTTTTTCTGAAAAAGAAGAAAAGAACACCACATTGTATTTTAATGCTACAAAAGCTTAACAAACAGGATTCTCTAAGGAATCCAAGGAGATCAGGCACCTATTCCCTTAACGTCCTTTGAAAATCGTAGCATTTATCTTTAGAAGTGCTTGCAGCCAGCTGGAGTGAGGCTGGCTGAAAACATCCCACCAGAATTTTACAACCCTGAAGTCATGTAAATTGTACCACCCTCTTGATTTGCCAGCTTTTAAGTAAGAGGCATTTCTGTTGCAAAAATCGCAAGCATACCCCAGCATGCTCTGTAAGGGTGGGGGTGAGGAAAGCACACACTGAGCTTAAAAAAGAGGATGGAAATGTAAGAGAGCAAGATGCTCCAGGGGAGGCAGGTGGTCTGTGAGATGCATGGGAACCAGCCATCCTTGAGCTGAAGAGCAAAACAGGACCGAGGAACAGAGAGCTGCTTTGTTGGTCTCCCCTGCTAGGAGTTCTATAAAGGGAAAAAAGAAATAATCACAACTGAAAAGGGTTATTTACTGGCTTGTATTGAGCTGAGAAGATTCATTATGAGGCTTAACCGTGTAACTCTGTGACCTGAAGGCAAATACCACCAAGGATGCACTTGCCTCAACCCATTCCAGACTGGGCATCCCTGCTGGGAAGGGAACTCAGAGCCTCTGGGAACTGTCTGAGTGGCACTGGCAGAAAGCTGGTGGGACTGGAAGGGACAGCAATGGGGCCAAGAAGGCTGGAGATAAGACAGCCTTAATCTGTGCCTTTCAGTGTTAATGCTGTATTAATTGGAAATATAACTGGAGCTGAGACTTTCAGACTTGTTTTGCACTGCTGAGGAAAAACTGTCCCAAGGTTCACATCCATTGATAGATGGGAAAAAAGAAATGAGGAAGGCAGCCCAGACAGCTGCAAGGGAACCATAAACCATAGTTTGTGACGGACTCTTCTAAGTCTTATTCCTAGTGATAAAATGATTGTAGTTCTTTCCCAAGAGCATTCCTACCACATCAGAATTCAGAAGCAACTGGGGCTTTTTGGTTGTTTGTGTTTGTTTTTTCCCTTAGAAATTTGAACTATATATATTAAACTGAACTTCTTGCTCAGATACAATATCATCATTAGTGAATGTATACAGACCCAGACTTTCAAAACCTAGCTTGGAAAAAGGACAGCAAATGCTACTGATAACATTTTGTTAAGCAAACAGAGACATGTGAAACCTTTGACTACTTCAAATTGATTCTTGTGCTGACAATGCTGTATGTTTGTAAAGATTTATGAATATGGATCAAAGGGTTTTTTTAATAGCTCAGAAGCCACCAACTATTCTTCTCAAGATCTGGGTAACTTTGTTCTGTGACTGCATGGATGGAAGAATTACTTTTCCAATACAAGATTTGCATTTTAACACCAAAGAAAACAGCTATATCTTATATAATACAGTACAGGAAATACACTTTCAAAATTGCAGAAGTGTATTGAGCATACATTGCAAATGATAAGAAATGTAGCTGATCTCATATTAAAGGGCTGATTCTTCTGCAAAACATGCTGCATTCAATACTCAAGGAAACAAGTTCAATAAACAAATATATACCATCACATGCAAAAAACAGTGAAGTCAAGCACAGTGAGCTCCTTTCATGCATCATTTCTGATTGTCCTACTTTGGTCTGTCAGGAACAGCAGCGACAGCTTAAGCGTTAAAGCTTTTTGACGTTGCAACAAACCAAACAAAGCCTAGTTGCACATTTATTTTCTGCCACATTTAAAACATAAACAAAATAGGGAGGTCTTGGCATTCTCAAACAATGGCAGCCACTGGGGACCATTTCCAGAGATGATGTTTTCCTCACATAAGGATTCTCACTAGCTGAGTAGAAAAAACATACTTGATAGCCAGCTCCCGCAGCCAGGCTGGCCAACACAATTATTGCACATTCTGTCAGCACATTTCCTCCCTTCAGCTTTACTTCTCCAATCTTTTTCAATATTGTTAAAATGAGCAATCATTCGTGATTCACACTCCCAAAAAAGGCAGAAACCAACAATTCCCAATGGCTATAAATTATTAATGCAATTGTGCCAATCACAGAGAGCTTAGTGCTTTTAAAAATGGAATGAGATGATCTGCACAGTTATTTTCAATCAGATTCATCTCTTATTAGGGGGCATTATGCATATGGCTTGCTTTCAGAAAGCTATCTTCTTTAAAAAAGATTATTGCACAGTCATTTCTTATGAAATACTATGCAAACTCTACACTTAGATACTAAATCAATTTTTTGTTTCAGGAAATAATTATATGTAGTGAGTATTTGCTTGTGTAGATAGGCTGATTCTTTCCAGTGTTAAAAGGCTGTTCTGTTCTCAGTTGTTATGCCCATTCAAACCACCCTTGCTTTGTGTTGCTCCTGATTTACACCAGTCTAGCAAATATATAGGCAGACCTGGTGGCTGTGGTGTAGCATTTGCTGCAATAGCTTTAACAGGCTGTTAACAGAGAAGTTTGTAAGAGTTCCTGTACAACCTATCTGTTGAAATATAGCTGGGTTATATGGCTGTCTCATAAACTACAAGCTAGAAAAAAAATCTTCCTTTCTGGTACACAAAAATGTGGAAAAAAAAAATACAGTCAAAGGCAGTTGAGATTCAATTTTGCAGAATCTAGCAGGTGGTCAAGGGGATGATTCTGTGTGTTCTCTGGTAAATGCTGTTCAACATTAGATTTTGGATTTTGTCCTCCCAGGGCCTGCACTGGAGAGTGTATGGAAGAGACTACACAAACTGGAGACACAGGATGATTTTATATTTACTGTTGCATCTTTAAGAGGCTTGTAAAAACCTTTTCATACTTCCATCTCCATATGACACCCACAGATTACCCCAACATCACACCACGGTGTCTAAGACCCATCAATACATGGAATACAAAGAAACAACAATCAAATTCAGTAATGTCTCAAGCTGCGGGAATAGAAAAGTCCTATTCGCTTGACCATACCTGGCTAGCAAGGTGTAATCTGACCTGCATTATATTCAGATAATTGAAGAGCTGAAATACTGAAATCACAAGGCTAAAGACAGCGAATGAGTGTACATAAGCATGTTCCACATAATGGAATTTAAGTTGACTGAAGGAATTTAATTGACTCAACAAAAACATCAGTAGAAGACTCAAGCACATGCTTAACTGCCTTCTTTAATATAGGCCAGAAAGCAGCTCTCACTTTCTAAGACCTTGCTTTTCCCCATAAGCATCACCTTCTTTTATCTTGCATTGACGGAAAAAGTGATCTTTAAAGCACTGAGCTGTCAAAATATTGCATCAGGATTTTGCTATATTATTTTACATATTCCAGCTCTGTATTTCAAGTACTGGCAATCCTCATACCAAGCACATCTTCTACAATATGGAGAATAGTCTGCTTCTTGCGGTCATATGCCACGGTGCCATTTAACAACATGTATTCCCATCTGTGAATCTGCTTTATGGCATTTGGCTTGTACTTTATTTTTCCCATCTAAAAGTCTGGCAATAGTTTCTCACTATTATTCTGATAAGAGTATGGGTCAAACTCATTCCACTGTGAATGTGCATTTGTACTTGGAGAGAGTGATTGATTGATTGGTATCAGGCAGAAGTGACTTCTCCTGTTACATTTCTGGCATGTTATTCTGTGGTTAATCAGTTCTACTGTGTGTCAGTCAAACCTACCAGATGTGACTCTAAAGGATAGCTGTTAGTTGCCTGATGTCTGTTTTGTCACTGATGTGGCTAGAGTGCTCCTATAAGTTAACAGCAAAAGAAAAAGGGGAAAGGGGGAAAAAAAAAAAGGCAGAAAGAAAAAAAAAAAAGAAAAAAAAGAGCATGTAGGCATGTAGCATAGCAAGGATGAGGAAGCTGCATTTAGAAAGTAGCTGTATTTGTCTATCTCCATTTCCAAACATTCAGTCAGTTGATTTTTTTCAATATGAATTAATCACAGGACTATCTGCCCTTGTTCAATCAGGAAAGATTCAGGCAAAACAGTACTTGGGATTTTTGGTATGTCCTGGGGAGGGGTAATAAAGCATTATTATTAATTATTGAAACGCTTAGCAGTTCTGGAACACATGCATTATGTATTATCTACACCAAAAACACCACAGAAATTTGATTCACGACTATGCCTTTCAGACTGAAGCGGAGTCCCATTGAAATAAACACTGTCATGAAGACAGAAAGGAAGATTGTTCTTTCCCAAAAGGACCTTAAAATTCAGCCATAGTGAAGGACTAAAATTCTTTTCATTTAATTAAAAAACATAAATTCATCCAGTTTTAGATACAATATGAGTCAAAGCCTGGAATTTGAAATATCCCCAGATTCCTTTTCCTTTCTGGTTTATGTCTGAGACTGGCCCTGAAATTGCCAGATATTTGACAATCAGTAGACTGGAAATCACAGCTTATATTTACGACAGATTGTCATGGTAGGGCCAAACAGGCCCAGCACAAACCCAGACAGGCCCTGATGTGTCTAGACACGGTCCCCCTCTCCCGGCTCCTTTCTGCAGAAATCAGGGTAACACGGGAAAAGGAACAAAGGGACAGGACCTAACATGTCTGGTAAACAAGTTTCATTCTGGGGCAAGAGCACATGTACTGGCCACTGCTTCTCCCTGACCAGGCCTATGTTTCTGCCTTTTATGGCCAGAGGCTGGCAGAATCTCTTTTTGTTGGGTAACAGTTTGCTGGCGTCACTTGCCCTATTAGCCCAATTGAACCTCAGGCAAGATATATGTACAGGCCAATTTCTAGTTGCCTTTGCCTTGCTTTTGTTTGTCTGCTTGGACCTGCCTTACTTGAAGCTGCCTCGAATTGCCTGGTCCAGAGCCTGGGATAAAAGCCACAAGCCTACTCACTGCAAGTTAGAGAAGTCACAACCTTAGGAGCTGGAGCCAAGCCTTGCTACCCCTTGCAACTAGAATTTTGCCGTGCCTCATTTTACCCAGGAAGATGCAAGAGCCTGTCACAAGAAGAATCATAAACAGCCTGCTCTCCTGCTGAAGCCAGACCAGCCCCAAGACCCCACGGCATTCCTGCCGGCAACCAGGCATGCTTGGTGCACGAGAGCACCCAAAAATCCTCAATAGCTAATACACAGCAGCAGCACTCCCCACTTGGGTGGAATCAGCTGTGAGCAATTAATTCATTGCCTCTTTGACTTAACAGTTCTTGTCGAGTCTTCCCTGCTGTGGTCGAGTGCCATTTTGTTTCCGGGGACTCTCTCTCCCTGTTATTCTTACCGGTTTGCTTAAAACTGTTAAAATTGCTATATTTCCCTAAATACTGTACATTCCCACTGTAAATATATATTCTAACTGTACATCATTTTTTGCTATTTCAAAAATTAAGGTGTTCTTTTTTTAATATCCATATTTGCCATATCTTAATTATAAAGTTAATACATTCCTTAACACACATATGGTTAGATTAATCAAATTGCAGGGATATTTATTAAAATATAATCTTTAGTAATTGCACATTCAGTTCCACTGAATCTAAACTTTATTTATGGATCTGAATAAACCTGCTACAATTTTTTGAAAGAAGGTTGGTACTTCATTGCTGTTCAAGACCGTATTATATTTATGTTCTACTTACTATATAAGCAAGCTTATATTGTGTATTTGCAAAGCCTTTCAGTAGCAGTTAAATCCACTGCCTGCAGAGTTCACTTATTCTCTTCATTCATTAGCTTCAGCAATATTATTTGTTTCAGTAGGATTTGGCTTCAGAAAGCCTGCCTGTCATTTGAAAATAAAACATGTAACACTTGCAGCCAAACTGTGCGCATCCCATTCAGTTATACTAGAAACAAGATCACCCAAGTGCAGTGCTAGGCCGGTTTGTTATGAGGTAGAACTGAGTAGTGGAATTAAACAACTCACAAGGCCTGAAGCCTGTCAGGGAGCAAACTGTGAAATAACCTCCACATTTTAAAGCTTTGAAATATTAAAAGCATATTTGAAATAAACAAACATCAAAGTTCAGGGTGACCTTGGTAGGTTAGCATGTTTCAGGAATCACCATGTTTATTTTCTTGTTTTCTGGCCTTTTTTTTTTATTATTCTTTCTTTTAAAAAAAATTTACTACAGTATAATTGATTAACACTAGTTTCTGAAACAGAAATTGGATCCAAACATTAATTATCATGGAAATTCCAGGGCATGTACTTGCCCTAATGCAAATCTACAGCTACTGATAGCTGACAAAATTTACATTAAAATCGATTCCCAATCTAGCAATTGATATTATGCACAAGGTGTCTAATGGAGAACATCAGGAAAGGAGTGGTTTTTTCCTAAGTGATGACTTAGGAGATTTTTTTAATTTTGTTTATAGCAAACTGTAACTTAAATCAAGCACAGATTATAAACCCTGCAAATGAGAATAGAGATGGTAAATGTGCTTCATTTTGATCACACAGTGAACACGACCCTTTCTCTTCTGACACCTTAGAAAACACAGTTACGCATCCAATGCAAAGCACAAATTGACTTTCATTCACTGACCTAAAATATTTATTTGCCTTTCCTGCTTTTAATTTTCAGTGAAAATGACGTAGTGACTTATGCACACCACTAAACAGCACTGTGGTGGTTTTACATTTTACTAGTAGGTCAAAAACAGATAAAAGATCACAGTCATTAGTCTTAAACTTCCTGTTCTACTCAAATATGTGTCATAAACTAGAAGTGAGCTTGAGTTTTTGGCACTTCTCTAATTGGTACAAGTGCTTTATTTTCCACATTGCTGAGGTATCATTATTGTGGTATAGAGGGAAGAATAGTATGTTAATTGTGAAGAAGAATCATATCTTCCTTCAGCTAAATAAATGATACTGAGAAATGCAGAGAAAGGAGTCAGAATTCAGCAGATATTTTCACAGCTTCTTACACATTTAATATGTGTAAAAGCATGCATATGCCTGTATATATGCACACAAAACACTCCAGGTTTTTTTACAGACAACTTCCTTGCACCATAAACAGATAGAGTCACAACGAGCTTTAGCTTTAATAATTCCTTGTAAGCAAATGCAGCACTGGCATCTCGTAAGGAGGATACTGGATGTAGACAACATTGATTATGCCAAGAAAAAGGATCTAGATGTGATTTTAGAAAAAAGAGCAGTTTGACAGTAAGTATATTTATAATACTGGCAGCACAGAAGAAACATGATGCTAAACTTAGAAATTCAAAGGGACCAATTAAGGAGAGGTAAGTGAAATACTGTGATTATAACCAAGACTCTCACAAAGGCAGTGATCACCTTTGTAATGTGCTTAGCAATGCTCTCTTATATGCGACAGAAAAATTAAGCACTGGAGAATTTTACACTGCATAAACCTTTACAAAGGGGATAAACAAAACACCACAGAGCTGACCTCATCCTGTTATGAATTTAGGGAAACCATGCTTCCATTCTTTATCAATTTACCCATCTCTGCCTGTGCTGTAACAGCAGTTCTACAGAACTTAATTAACTGGTACTTGTAAAGTAGTGCAAAGTTAATATTAAAGTAGCTAAACAAGTGCCAACTATTACAATTTTTAATATGGAGATCTGCTCCTTGGAAAGAGATAAAATTTTACTGGACGTGGAGGAATAGGTTAGGCCCCTGAAAAAGCAGTGAGAAAAAAAAACCCAAACAAACTCAAATCCCATAGTTTTAATTGGGGTCTCTCAATTTAAAATCTGCAAGATAAAAAATAGCTGTTTGTCTGTCAAACCCATTCCCTTCATATCAGTGCTAAGAAACCTTTTTTTTTTTTTGGTGTCCTGGGATGTGGTCATTACCAGAAACAAATTTGGCACAAGTGACAGGAAGCTGTGGGGAACTGCATAGTGTCACTCCTACTCCTCTGGGTAGCACTGGTATTTCGTAAGAGCCAGGGAGCAGGTTCTTTTCTGGAGTAACTCATTTACATGGATCTGCTCTGACCCGCAGCAGGCTCTGGTCCTCACAGGGAAAGGGACCATTACAGTAAACATGTAAGAGGATAGTAACAACACATATCTACAGGAGAACAAGAACACTCTCTCAGTAATATTGCCTCAGCCAGTGACAAGTATATATGTAGGCTCTCAGACAAATATGCCATTAGACAGCTACATTCTATAGTGCAGAATCACCGTGCTAGTTTAAGATTCAGTCCTTAATGGCTTTCTGACAAAGCTTTGGTTGTAGCTGGAGCAGTAAGTAGACATGTCCTTTCAAATTGCCACTTTATTTTTAATGTCTTCATCGTAAGCTTACTAGTAGTACACTGGTTTTTTCCTATGCATTCACATTACACAAAACAACCTGCTCTAGTAACTACCTTTGAGCACCTTCAAATTACTTGTCTGTTACATCTTTGTTTCCTTCCTGGACAGTTGATCAAGTACAGGAACATAAGCTATTTTTGTTGGACCCACAGTATTAATGATGGGGTTTCAAAATCTGTCTCAGGACAGCACTGAGGAAATCTATTACTGAGGCTGACTTACTTCATAAACCTGTCAGGTGCATTGGTCAAAGCATTTATATCAACATCTCTAGAGAGCTGATGGACTCTTATGTAAAAGAAGATACAAATACTTTTATAGCTCCATTACTGTTTTGCTCCTTAGGATGCTCTAAGTTTTTACACTACTGGAAAGACAGGATTAAAAAAACTCAAATTCCCACAATGAAAGCAAGCTGTTAGGTTGTGAGGTAATGCTGCCAATGCAGTGTCACTTTGGCAATGCTTTCCTTATACTGTTTGTCAGCCCACTCTGATCAGTCTCACCTGAATTTTCTCACAGTCTCTCAAATTACATGTATACGGGACTGAGTGCTGGGGGACTCTGTGTGTATGTGTGTTAACTGCTGGCCTTACATGTTGCACAAAAAAAGCATGCTTCATGAGTTGTAGATCACAAAGTATGAATGCTGAAAACATGTATTGCAAATATGGAAGTCTGAGTAAGGAATTTCTTCACCTAACATCAGTCTCATCATCTTCTTTAAGATCTATGAGTCTGATCAATGAATGAGATTGAAAGTTTGCTGATGGGTAATCCTAGGTACTGGTAGGAGCACACCACAAATCTGTGTGGTAGGTTGAGAGAGGGCTTAGCTCTCCCTCCTCCACAGAGTAAGAAACCACAGCTAACTCAGTCGAAGAGCAAAAGCTATATATTTACAAGCATATATGGAAAGCAGGTTATATATAACACAATATATACAGGTATTTACAATATATACACAGAAATACACAGCAAAGACAAATAACACAACAAAAATCCCTCCCTCAGGGAGGGATCCCCTCTTTGGAACCCCCTCTCTCCCCCCCTTACCTCCCTTTTTCCCCAAAAAGGGGTTAGAGAGAGAGAAAGGCAAGTTACTAAGGAAAAGAGTTGTTAGCAAGCTTCAAAAGCCCATGCAGGATTAGTGTTTGCTTATCTGAAGGCCAAGTCCAGCAGTTCGCAGAAGAAGCAGGCAGGGAAAACAGGCTGAAACACCAAACTCCCCCAACTCCCAAACCGAACTGCACTGAGGAAAAAATTTTCCAACCGCTTCACAATCTAAAGCTGAATTTTTGTTTATCAACCAATGAAATTCGTTTAGAATATCAGAATGTTTTGGTTCTAGTACCAAAAACATTAGCCAGTGTGTTCCAGCAGTGTTTGTTCTTAAAGGCACAGCCTCAAACGACCACAGTCCACCCCTTTCTAAACAATTTCATTGGCTGTTCGTACTGTCCATCCAATCCAGAACAATATTTACAGTTCGTAAGTTAAGTTCATCGTCCATTCCGGCTATACTCAGATGTAGATGATTCAGAAGTCCAAGAAAATCCAAAATCAAGAAAATGGAAAACAGTTTGTCTCTCCGCAGACGAAGCGAAGAAAAAGGGAAACAGGGACTCAGGGACTCTCAGTTGACTCAGGGCTCTCAGGGTTCTCAGGGTTCGTGCACCGTAGATTCCTCAGGGACTCTTTCCTTTGGACGCGCTGTAGCTGTACAACATTCTGAAATTAAACTCTCTCAGCTAAAGTTAAATCTCTTTGTGGAATACACTGAATTTCACCATTCTCTTGCATTACCCAATAAGTGTGACCCGGACCTTCTGCTGAAACCACCCCTCGGACAGGTTTAGCCTCTCCTGAGGGCGAAAATACCCAAACAGTTTTACCTAACAGATTCTTTTCCCTAACAACAGGAACTCTATCACCTTCTACTTTCTGTAGCAGATCAGAATGTGCAGGTCCAGCTCGGTTCACTGAACCTCTACTGTTCACCAGCCAGGTTGCTTGTGCTAAATGTTTCTCCCAGTTTTTCAAAGATCCACCTCCCATGGCTTTGAGAGTGGTCTTCAACAAACCGTTGTAGCGTTCAATCTTCCCTGCAGCTGGTGCATAGTAAGGAATATGGAAAATCCACTCAATACCGTGCTCTTTTGCCCAGCTCTTTACAAGGTTGTTCTTGAAGTGAGTTCCGTTGTCTGACTCAATCCTCTCTGGAGTTCCGTGTCTCCACAGGATCTGTCTCTCCAGACCGAGAATGGTGTTGCGTGCAGTTGCATGTGGGACTGCGTAAGTTTCCAGCCATCCAGTGTTTGCCTCTACCATAGTAAGCACGTACTGCTTACCAGAACGAGAACGTGGTAGAGTGATGTAGTCAATCTGCCAAGCTTCACCATACCTGTATTTGGACCATCTGTCACCATACCACAAGGGCTTAATTCTCTTTGCCTGCTTAATAGCAGCACAAATGTCACAGTCATGGATGACTTGTGTGATGGCATCCATGGAAATGTCTATGGATCTGTCACGAGCCCATTGGTATGTTGCATCTCTGCCTTGATGTCCTGACGAATCGTGAGCCCACCGAGCTAAGAATATCTCACCTCGGTGTTTCCAGTCGAGATCAAGTTCAGAGTCCTTGTCTACTTGAGAAACTCTTGCAGCTAGATCTGCCTGATGGTTGTGCTGCTGTTCCTCAGTAGCTTTGCTCTTGGGAATGTGAGCATCAATGTGTCTCACTTTCACTGGAATTCTCTCGATTCGATCAGCAATGTCTTGCCACAGTTCAGCTGCCCAGATGGGTTTTCCTTTCCTCTGCCAGCCATTCTTTTTCCAGTTCTTTAGCCAACCCCATAGAGCATTGGCTACCATCCATGAGTCGGTATAGAGATAAAGCTTTGGCCATCTCTCACGTTCAGCCACGTCGAGAGCTAGCTGGACAGCTTTTACCTCTGCAAACTGACTGGATTCTCCTTCTCCATCCTTCGCCTCTGCAACTCGGCGTGTTGGACTCCACACGGCAGACTTCCACCTTCGCTTGTTCCCGACGAGACAACAGGAACCGTCTGTGAACAAAGCATATTTCTTTTCATCATCAGAAAGGTCATTGTAAGGAGGAGCTTCCTCAGCACGAGTTACTCTCTCCTCTGGAGGTTTAGCACAGTTGGTATCTTCAGGCCAACTTGAGATCACCTCCACCAGACCAGGTCTTTCAAGATTTCCCATTCGAGCTCTCTGTGTTATCAGGGCCATCCACTTAGACCAGGTGGAATCTGTGGCATGATGTGGTGTGGAACCTTTGCCTTTGAACATCCAATTCAAAACTGGCAATCTGGGAGCTAAGAGAAGTTGTGACTCAGTTCCAATTACTTCAGAAGCTGCTTTCACTCCTTCATAGGCAGCTAGAATCTCTTTCTCTGTTGGAGTGTAATTAGCCTCTGAACCTCTGTAACCTCGACTCCAGAAACCAAGAGGTCGTCCACGTGTCTCACCTGGAGCTTTTTGCCACAAGCACCAGGTTGGACCATTGTCACCTGCAGCCGTGTACAAAATGTTCTTAATGTCTGGACCATCTCGCACAGGTCCCAGACCCACTGCTTGGACTACTTCTTGCTTTATCTGGTCAAAGGCTGCTTGTTGTTCGGGTCCCCAGTGGAAACTGTTCCTCTTTCGAGTCACATCATACAGAGGTTTCACAATCTGACTGTATCCAGGAATGTGTAGTCTCCAAAATCCCACTATCCCCAAGAAACGTAGAGTTTCTTGCTTGTTCGTGGGATTTGCCATGGTAGAGACTCTATTTACCACATCCACTGGAATGTGTCGGCGTCCATCCTGCCACTGCACTCCCAGAAACTGGATCTCTGTGGTAGGACCTTTCACTTTGTCTCTCTTGATGGCAAAACCTGCATTCAGGAGAATGTCCATGATTTTGTTACCTTTCTCGAAGACTTCCTCAGCAGTTTTACCCCAGACGATGATATCATCGATGAACTGGATGTGTTCTGGAGCACCACCTTCCTCCAGAGCATCATGGATTACTGCATGACAGATGCTGGAGCTGTGGATCCAGCCCATTGGCAGTCTGTTGAAAGTGTACTGGATTCCTCTCCAGGTGAAAGCAAACTGAGGCCTGCATTCCTCTGCTATGGGAATAGAGAAGAAGGCATTAGCAATGTCTATGGTAGCATACCATTTGGCCTCTTTGGATTCCAGCTCATACTGGAGTTCCATCATGTCTGGTACTGCTGCACTCATAGGCGGAGTTACTTCATTCAGGGCTCGGTAGTCCACTGTCAGACGCCAGTCTCCATTCGGCTTTCGCACAGGCCACACTGGACTGTTGAAAGGTGAATGAGTTTTGCTGATGACTTTCTGACTCTCCAACTGACGAATCAGATTCTGAATGGGCAACAAAGAGTCACGGTTGGTTCTGTATTGTCTGTGATGCACAGTCCGAGAAGCAACCGGCAACTTAATGTCCTGAATCTTGTGTTGTCCCACAACTGCAGATTCATCAGAAAGCTCAGGTCTAGCAGACAGCTTCAGTTTTTGTCCATCAATTTCTACAGAAGCTACTCCAAAAGCCCATTTGTAACCTTTAGGGTCATTGAAACGCCCTTCTCTCAGAAAATCAATTCCCAAAATACAAGGTGCATCAGGTCCGGTCACAACTGTATGCTTTTTCCATTGTTTACCAGTTAAGCTTATATTAACCTCCACTTTACTTAACTCTTGAGATCCACCAGTGACTCCCAGAATAGTTATGGACTCTGATCCCTGATAATTTGATGGCAATATGGTGCACTGAGCTCCTGTGTCAACCAAGGCCCTGTACTTCTGAAAGTGTGAAGTGCCAGGCCACTGGATGTACACATCCCAATAGATTCTGTTATCTGTATTACCCCTCTCCTCCCCCTGGCGGGAGGCAGGGCACCCCTAGTTATGGGGAACATGTCCACAGGTGCAACGAGCACACTGTGCAGTGTTAGAACTAGAGCCACTGTTGGAGCTACTAGAGTTGTTGAGTCTCATGCTCTTCGACTGAGTTAGCTGTGGTTTCTTACTCTGTGGAGGAGGGAGAGCTAAGCCCTCTCTCAACCTACCACAATCTGTCTCAAGATGTGTCATGTAACAAAATGTAATGAAGTTATAACAAATAGGTTTTTTAATTATGTTTCCACTACACTTAAGGACACTGAATGATTGATAGCATTTACCTTAGCGGAGACATGTTTTTCATTCATTATGTTGTGGAAGATCTAAAGTGGCTTATAAAGCCTCCTGGCCTGGAACTAGATTTCCTAACATTTGCCTCACTACAACAAACTTCTAGAAAACTGTTAGACCCAGTTTTAAACCTTGATATAGCTGCATTCTAACCCCTTCAAGTCATTGAGATCACCCCCTTTACTCCTCCATACTCCTCCTTCATTGTACCTGAGCACAAATAGCATTTGTAAATGTCATTTGGGTTGCCATGAAGGCCTAATAATAAAATGATAATGCTTGCTCTTAAGAAAAAGTAAGTTACATACACTTCACAGCATTTTACCCACATTAGATGTTGGTCTGAAACTCCAATCAAAGATAAAAAATGAAACAACTCTGCAAAAAATTTCATATTCACTAAAAAACAGCAAGAAGTTTGAGTAGGCTTTCTCCCAGTCTTAGCACCAGTATTTTTTAGATTTGTTGATTGTCAGATTACAGAAATAAAGTTAAAATTATAAAAAATGAAGGAAAATCTTTTGGAATGTCCAGGTGCAGAAACAAGCATCCAGACGCTCTGTTCACATCTTAGCCATAATTAGTCAGAAATCTGAAATCTCAGAAGTATCACATATAACAAAAGATTATTTCTATTTTGTGACAGGTCTCTAACTGCTTACTGTGATTAAAAACAAAACCCAAAAATCTCTCAGCTGCCTAGGTAACACATTTTCTGATGTTCATTACTAAATCACACACAGAAATAACTCAGCAATGAAGAAAGCTCTGGATAAGTCACAGAAATAATATCAGAGTCCACGGGTTCTCCTATGTTAATAAATAAATGACCTCGTGTTATATCATATCGGCTGTCTGTTAGCACCCTATGTCACCGAGCACCGGCCCATCATTGCCATAGCATCAGGCTACCTCATTGTAATTCTTTAGCAAGACATTATTGCTTATTTCCAGTTGGATTTAACTGGAGATTCAACTCCTGCCTCCCAAAGCTCAGCCCACAATGCTGGTCCCTGGTCCATCCCTACCTTGTTTTCTCTTCTGTTGTAGGGAGAGAAGAGCATGTAGGAGTACTCCATTGCTGAGATGAACTGGAGAGGGTTGCTCTCAAAACATCTTGCAGTCATGTTTTTCCACAATTCTGCCACCTCCTAAATCATGTCATTGCACAGAGCATCTTGTGAACCTTCTGCACCAGGAAGGATTTGTAATCACCTGCAGTACATGAACACAGAAATAAGATAATTTTTTTTTGGCTGCTAGGAATAGTGGTTAATGTCTTCATCCCACAATAAAATACTGGAAATCAATTGAGCAGAGCAAATCAAATCAAATGAGAAGTGCAGACCACATAGCTGAAGTTCATGCACCCACAATCACACAAAAAGAATCATGAGGAGATAAATGAAAACAAAACTTAACTACCCAGATACGCCCTAGAGAGAGGTTGAGCATAGGAAAGCAGATAGTATAATAGAACAGATGGTTCACACTTCAATCAGAGTTAAGTCATGAAATAAGTCCAAGAAGTTTATTATCTCTTGAAGAAGACAGGTATTGGTACAGAGACCTGCAGCTATTCTCTTGATCAGGAAGTCATGAGTTTCATCACTGCCTCAGTCCTTGGCCTTTGCACTTCAGATAGGTATGTTCTGCCCACCCACCCACCCGCGTTTCTAATCAAAGCCTGAGTTCAGAATGCATGCGGTATTATGAGTCTCAAAAGGTACTGCAACATTTGGTAGAGCCAAACATCTTGCTTAATTCATTATTCACTACTTAAAATTTTGTCAGAATTCCAGGCATGAAGTGAAAGAATAAAAATGTGAGATAAAGAAGTTAAGCAATCACACACCATCATCAACAACATAAATAAATCAGAAAGCCCATATGCTGAAATTCATGAATCCAAATTGCATGACAAAACCCCCTTAGACTTCACAGAAATATCACAAAATCCAGGATAAAAGCATAAGAGGGGGATATCTCCAGTAATTACCACAGCTAGAAATGCCTGTAACTTCATGTTTTTTCTGTGAACATGTAGCTTTATCAAGTGTGACAGTAAACATCCCTTCCTGATGCTTCCTGTAATCATTCGCATCCTCCTGGAAACACAGTGGTGATCAGGGATACACAAAAAGCTTTGCTGTCAAAGCTCTCCACCAAACCCTACAATTTATGTAGCAAACAACAAGCTTTTCAGATTTCACTGAATCAAGAGAGAACTCAGACTTTTCCATAAGTCCTTGTACTCAAGGAGCTCCAGAAGAGGACTGTTAGAGAACTGGGTCTCAGTATTTCGAACTCTGGGTAAGGGTGCACTCTCCATTAATCAAAAGCAGTTTGACAAGTCTCTTGCAAGCTGCACAAAGAGTGGAGCAGCTTTGTAGCTTTGGCAACCCAGCTTCAGTCTTTCTTTACACTACATCGGTGATGAAGTGGAAAAGCACCACAGCACCATACTCTTTTTCTTTTAACAGGTTTGATTGACTTAGGGTTCCAAACCAGATTTTAGCTGCATAAGGGTATTTAGCAGGTATTAACAGAAGTCTAAGAAGCAGACTGAGCCACAGATGGCAAACTAAAAGCGTCCACTTCAGGACAATGGGAAGATGTGGAAGCTTAAAGGACAGGTCATCTACATTGTGGTTACAGAAGAAGTTGCCCCTGTGGACATGGGCTGTAGTCACTGAACAAAAGGCATTGCTGTCAGGTAGACTTAGAAAATGAGACTACAAGGCTTTCTCAGCAAGGCTGTGTACCAGTGATTTGATCAAAATAGAAAGGATGCACAACTCTTCTAAAATTCAAAATACAGCTGATCACAAATCATCAAAGTGCACTTTGCTATGAGCAGTTTATACAAACCTCCAAATCTTCTCGGAAATGCTACAAAACTTGATAGGCAAGTCAAATGATACAAACTCTATGATAATGTGTTTTGATATATTTACTCCAAATTTTGCAAGGGAAACCCTAAATATTAACTGCTTTACAGTGTCACTAAAGAAGATTTTAGTATATCAGTCCTAGGGAAATAAGATTTTAATAATAAATCAGTTGTATAATACAGAGGTTCTATATGTTGAAAATATTATCTATTGCAAAAGTTAGGTTTAGTTGTTATCTGGAGAGACTGACTAAAATTATTGGGAGAGTATTAATAGTGTCACAAAGTTGTAAACTGTGGGTAGGAAAAACATACGAGAAAATAGGATGTTATCAGAAACCTTCAGGCTAGAAACCTGCCTTTGAATTCCTAAATGTGTGATAAGAAGAGTTATATAACATGGTTAAAACTCAATAAACAAAGCCTGTCTGCTCAGGAAGCCAGAATTAGACCATTTGCTTCCTATAAGGAGAAATGTTTAAACTTCCTTCTCTGTCAATGGTAAAATTATGAATAAACCTAATGAAAAAAAATATAGAATCTGTGGGAGTGAAGAATATGCTTGGCTATAACTTCGCTTTTGTTTAACCACAGAAATATTGCTTGTTAAATGTTCCCCTCTCTTAAAATACTGCCTTTGGTAAGATAGCTCTCTATTCTAATCACCCACAGAGTAGGAAAAAAAAACAGAAGTGGGGTACTGGAAGCATATCTGGGAGTCTAACCACCTTCATTTGATAAAACTCTCTAGAAAAGAAAAATCAGCTTTAGTCAGCTTAACTGTATCCTAGTTAATTGTTAATGACCTGGTTTAAAACTACCTGTACTAGGGAAAAGTGTCAAGCTTCTTACAAAATTACCAGAGACCACAGAGTAGGTTTACAGCATTCTCTTCTTTTTCAAAAGTGAGTAAAAGTAAGGGCCATCAAGAGTTCACACAAGCAGCATTCAGTCTTTTAAATATCTTCCTAACTTCAGAAAGTGGCCACTTCTGTTGTTCAAATACCATCTGAGTCTTCAAACTGCATCATGTGTATTTGATGTAAGGGACTATGTTGTTTCTACCTCTTTCTTCTGCTCTATGTTAGCACATAATCTGAGTAAGACCAACTGCATACTCGGATTTCTCATTCTGGAAATATGTTTTGTAGAAATTACAGCCATCCTGACAATGGACAATTCCATTACAAGAGGCAGAAGAAGTTTGGTCGCTCCTAGGTTATTGTTCCTTGTAAAGAAAGGAGAAGCTACTAATCGGGGAAGAGGGAGTGAGGAAAAGATGGAACATGAATCAGCAGTGCACCCTTGGGGCAACGGATGCTAACTACACAATTAGCAGGAGCACAGGCAGCAGGTCAAGGGAACAGAGTACTGCATTTATGTAGCACTTGTAAGAGCTCAGCTGGAGTACGCCCTTCAGGTTTTTTATCCTTAAATAAAAAAAAAAAAAAAAAAAAAGCCGACGACATTGACATACTAGAGACAGAGAGACAGTCAGTTAAGAGGCTGGAATACGTAAGGTATCTGGAGATGGTGAAGTCAAAGTCAGGGTCTTCTGGCAGACTAGCAAAAGGACAATAATGAAAGCTTCAAAAGTTAGCTCTGCTTTAAACAGATAACCTTTGGAGGGGTCTGTCAGTTTATTCTGTGTTTTTAGTCTGGACATAAACATGGTGTTTCAACAACTTATAAAATAATAATAACATGACAGCAAGAATGTACACTCATCATTGTCCAGTTTTCATTTGTGACTTTACTGTACAATGAGAAAATGTCTCTCCACTGTACCATGTGGTAGTATTCCAATAACAGTTCCTTTATACTAGGTACAATGAAGGTACAAAAAGCTATATTCTAAAATCACCATTCTGCAGTGATCCCAAAAGAACTGTTTACAGGAGTTGCCCAAGAGTTTAATAAGTACACAAATAACAATTTCACAACCCAACTGCTCCTCAACACCTTTTCTGTAGTAGAGGTACTTTGAGAGCCAGCATGTCCTAGTATTACAGCAAGAAGACGTGGGAAACAACACAATTCCTCTACCAGCAAACAGGGTGGTGAGAAGCTCTGCGGAGACTGCAAACAGCCAGCTGTGAATAATCCAGTTCCCTGAGAAATCAATGGAAACTGGATGAGGGGGTTCCAGAGATCCATTCTGGTTTGTATCTGTTTTGCTGTCATATTACACATTGTACAGAACAGGATTCAACACATAGGCAACCTTAAGTCTGAGTCATTACAGGGGATAGAGCTACTTTTCTTAAAGGAAAGTAACTAAGCAATTTAACTCTTAAAATATACTCATGAATTGGAAATGCAGAGGTGTGCCCGTTTAACTCAATGTGTGAGCACAAAATCTTCAACTATTCTTGTAGTGAAAACAGTACTGAGAAAGCAGTATCACCCAGTGTGCCATCACATCCTCAGGACAGAACAACTACTTTTATGAATGTCACTACTCTAAGAAAGCAAATAAGCACTTGAAATAACTGAGCAAGGAAAGGAGTGGGAGGTTGATGTGTAAGCATCTTCTTTGCTAAGTAAAAGCAGCACAAACTAAATCCTCTGAATGTCTGGAAGCCTATTTGAGCAGAACAGTCCTGATCTGCATGACTTTCTATGACTACCTGGGTGTCAACAAGGAGAGTATTATGCATAGCTTGAGTATGCATTGAAAATAATACAATTTGTCTGAGTTATGGATTTTTATAAATCAGGAATAATCCTAACATAACTCAAAATATGGTTTTGTTTAGAAGAGTTCTTTGCTTATTCATGAATAAAATAAATTAGATGGAAATCACATAGATGGCTTCATAAATACTGTATACAAATCAGAAGCAGGCAGACATGTATCTTGCTCTGATCACATTCCAACAAAACTCAGCTTTTGAGCTACTTTGCAGGGAAGAGCAAAATACTAATCAAATCTATGTTTCATAGCAAAATAATCCAGAGATTGACTTTTTGTTTCTTTCTTTCTTTCTTTCCTACCACTTTTATTACCACAGCAGGGTTACCTTGGGAGCCTAAACCAACGCTCATTCAGAAAGGCATACACGGCCTCCATCAGACATTGGGCAAGTCTTTATGAAAGTAAATCCTCTGCAGCAACATTTGTGACTCTGGATGGTTGTGGCAGGTCCCTCATCCATGGCTTGCCCTACAATACCTAGAGCCACTGCAGAGATGGTGCAGTTGCAGGTGCCTCCTTCATGAGGTCTTGTAAGGTGTGTGTGCAGGTGGCTGTGTGGAGGAGCTGCCCTTTGCAGGCATTTGGCCTGCACCATTCCTTATACAGGCAGCTGCCAGCAGGAGGAAGAAGCTGGTAATTCTTCTCAGCTCTCCATTCATCAGGGCAGTACCTGGAGAAATATTGAGAAGCTTGGCAAGTAAAATAGTTATGAGGATACTGACCTTGCATTACTTATTTTCATCTGGTTTTAGCAAGGAATTACAGCAGAGGGTGGGTCAGGCCTGTGCTGGAGTTTGCAGCAGACCAGGGTGAATGATGGTGTTAGTCTTTCCGATGAATTGATAACCTGCGGCCATTGAGCCTCAAATAATGCCATTAAATTAAATCCAGCTTTGTGTAAAAGATACATGCTGCTTCATTTCTAATGTACACATACTCATTAGATAGAAAAAATAATTCACTGCTGAACATTCATTACAGAATAATAATTCTATTGTAAAGCAAAAGCAGCATTTGAGTTTGTTTCTGATACTACGTGGTGGTATTATAGAAATGTACAACACAATGAATGCAATGAGAATCTGCTTTATGTGCAGTGATTTGTTTCAGAATGTATTTAAATATTTTACTATTATCCATACTCTGAAAATTGGAAAATAAGTACGATGAAGAGACATTACTTTCCTGTCAGTAAATTAGAAAGTATTATTAAAACAGGTGTTCATGAAGATCTACTAAAAGATGGGTTTCATCTGAAAGCAAATGTTTGAATTTCTAGTATGATGATAACTTTATGACTGGGGGCTTTAGAAATGTCTTAAGACAGTTTTAAATTAAGTTTTGCCCAACATTTGGGATGGCTTCTAACACTGAATTTTTTTACAGTAAGATACGTTACCTCCTGGAACTGATAAGTTATTTGAAAAGCTTAAAATGGATCTTAGTGGAGTTCTTAACAGAATGCATGTTTTACCATCTCTACTGCTTGTGCTTCTCATATCAGACAAATCCTGCACAGAGCTTGATGGCTAACAGTAAGGTAGAACATAGGTTTTCCAATGGCAGCTTCACTCACTGTGCTGTACAAGAGCAATGACCCCATTCACAACTGCTGTTATTCAGCCCTAGCATATTTCTGCAGATGCTGGTTTCACTTGAATAGAATGGCACCACCCACAGCCTCTCCAAGGGAAAGCCTCCTCCTACCCTAAAGCCATTCCGTTGTGCCAGTCCTCTTCTCTATTCCCAAGCCTTCATTTAACATTATCTGCTCTTGGCTTCACATCAAGATAGAACTGTGAAACATAACTAATACATAAATCAGCAGTAAACATTCCACTGTGATACCAGATCAAAGCTAGAAAGAACTGATTAATTTTGGGGCCCACTGTACCATACCCTGTCTTTGCACATCTCCTGTCACCACAGTGACAGGTTTCCCATGCACAGACCTAAATACTGAGATTTCGGCATGTCAAGAAATATTAGATCAAAAGAAGAGAATAAACTGACATTTTCCACACAATAAATAGCTTATCATTAGCATTATGTAAAGTGTTATGACAAACTTCATTTTGGGACTACTGATGAGCTTGGAAGTTATTCTTTAATCATTAACTTTCTAAAACTGCCTTTGAAAAGGAAAGTCTCTACTCATGTTCTGATACATCTGTTTTGAATTTTGGATTTATTGGCACAGAAATTAACAATACCACAAAGCTTATCACCAGCCATCATCCTAGGGCTTTGTGTATCTGTTTTGGCTGTTCAGACTTCAGAGTTCCTTTGATTCACATCACGGAAACTCGTTACTCAAATCCTTCCACTAACAGACCCCACTTCAGAAGGACACTTTTGGATCCCAAGTTAGTGAAGGCGATGAGATTAATCTGCCTTCTCTTAAAACAAACATACTACATTACAAATTATAGAACTGAATTTTATTTGAAAGTTGGCTAGAACAGACTAGAATTTCTGAGTAAATAACCTGACCCGGTGGGCCTAACAGCTTAAAATAAAAGGATTTGTACAGATCTTCTCCCCTCCAGTGACATCCTCACTGGCTGAATCCTCTGCTTCTATCATCCTTTCTAATCTAACACATTTCCATGGCTTCTTAGTTTCCAGTAAGCTCTGTGAGCCCCTTCTTGATTACTTCAGATAGAAAGTATTATCTGCCACCACCTCTAATTCTTGCCTGTGACCTGCAGTCAGGTTTTCTAAGAAGTGCTCCTAATCATGTTCTACAATTCATTTCTTTCTAGCTTTCCTCCATGCTATCTGCTCCAGGGTACTGCAGAAAGTTCTCTGAGCTGGGAACACACAGCTTCTCTGCAACAGGGTCCACTTTCCCATTTCACTGGCCAGTTCCCCTGGTGTCAGGCAGAACAAGGCAGTCTTCCTCTGACCCCTCCAGGCAGCCTACCATTTACAACAGCTGTGACCACACTAGATAATACCATTTATCTTTCACATATACATAAAATCAACCATGGTATGAAGGAAACCATGTTAGAAGTGCTTAGATACCTTCCTGCTGGAACATGTCCAGAGAAGGGCCACGAGGATGACCAGAGGGCTGAAGCACCTTTCCTATGAGGACAGGCTGAGAGGGTTGGGATTGTTCAAGTTTGGAGAAGAGAAGGCTTCAAGGAGATTGTATTGTGGTCTTCCAATATCTGAAGGGGGCCAACAAAGAAGCTAGTGAGGGACTTTTTGCGGGTGTCGGGTAGTGACAGGGCTAGAGGCAGTGGATTCAAGCTAGATGAGAGTAGATTTAGATTAGACACTAGGAAGTTCTTCACCATGAGGGTGGCGAGACACCGGAACAGGAGTCCCAGGGAGGTGGTGGAAGCCCTATCCCTGGATGTTTTTAAGGCCAGGCTGGATATGGCTCCAGGCAATCTGATCTAGTGGAGGATGTCCCTGACCATGGCAGGGTGATTGGAAGTATCCCTCAAGGGATCCTTGAGGTCCCTTCCAACCCTGACAGTTCTCTGATTCTGTGAATAGGGCCACCCCTAACTGGATCTTTTCCAGTAGGACCCATAAATGCTAGCTGAGGCCAAAACTGCAAGGTAGGGAAACATTTTCTATCTTATCATGAAACAAAAAAGGAACAAATGGCTGTCAGAGTCAGACTCCAAACTCAGGAACTTTTAACTATAAAAGTATTAAGCAAATTGGTTTTTTGGGCAATGCCTAATACAAAAAAGGAGGAAAGCTCAGTTTGGAGCTTGCCAGCTCAGCCTTTAACTTAAGCTCATAACAAATCTGAACACTCAAACACCACCCTTACTGCCAAGTGAGATAAAGAAATGGTTTAGAGGTGATACAGTAATCAAGAACACGTGTTTTGAGCACTTTTGAAATTAACTGATAAGACCAAACCAGTATTTCTCAGATAGTTCAGAAGCCAGTATCTATACATAACACTTTTTAAGTCAGGAGCAGCAAATACAGTGAAAGGTTAGTATTTTGAATGCATTTTTTGCTGTGTTTGAAAAATAGGTTGTAACTAACAATCATTCAGTCACAGAATATAAACCTCTTATCAGTTGCCTCTGAAATTAAGCTTAGTGCACCCACTTGATATAAACTTCAGTATTTGCCAGGACTTACAAAATCAAAATCAATTGTTCATACTTGTATTCTAAACTGGGAGGGGAGGCAGGGAAGAGCTTTTGACTTCTAAAATTTTCACGCTTTCAGTCTAATAATCAAAAAGAATAACTGATGGTATTTTGAAGGTATCAATATACTCCAGATGGTACATTATACTTTCCTCCTCCCCACAATTTTGGAGGCACATTTCAGTTAAGATAACTGTAGTTTTAAATAACCTAACTTCTAGGGAAAGAAACTAAATGTAAGCAGCACATGTAATCTACTTGTTTTGCTTAATCTACATATTATGCTTACCTGCTGTGAGAGTCTAATTCATTCAATTCACTTTGTGAAAGAAACCTCTACATTATCTACATTATTCCTTCCCTGATCATCGAGTTATCAAGGAACAGACACTCATAATTACTGGAAAATAATTCCATACAAACAAAATATAACCATTGCACAAATATAGACATTTTTCTGCTCTCCCCATAACACTTTGTATTACGTGCTTAATTGAGGCAGACCCATGTACCTTCCTACAAGACAGAAAGGTACACAAGCAGAGCACCAGTCACTATGTCCCATGCCCTCCACACACTGACATGTGCAAAGGCCATCTGACAACTGGGCCAGCAGCTCCCTCTGCATCACGTTTTCCTCTTCGCCAAAAAATTTCCGCAGTAGACGTTTATTTGATTCTATCCATACTCTTGTTCTTTTCTGTTCATTAAAAGTCTGTCTGCCCATAAGATACTGTTGATAAATCTGAATTAGTTTAAGCTACATAGCTTGATAGCTTAGTTGTGCTTCTTATATTATGAAGCATGTAATAAGACAGAGGCAATGGCAAAAGAACATGAAGAGCAAGTTGTATTTTGATTTCAGTGATCACTATCAGACAAAGAGAATGCCATTAATAAAAAATTTACAGATATAGTAACATACAGCTAAATCTCAAGTGCCATAACTATGTATCTAGGTCAAAGTAATTCATTCTTACTATTAAAGAAAATGAGCCCTATAATTATTTATCTTTTAAATTCCTACCAAACAGTAGATACTCTTCTTTCAGTAGAAATTAACTTATAATTTGGCCAAATTACTGAATGTCCCTTGAGGTTGGAGCCTTCATCACCTCTCTCAAGAAGAAACAGAAAAGAGAAACTGAAAACATTTTTTAACAAATAGCACCAGTTTACCATGAGTACAGATCTGATCAGCTTTATTAATTCCACTACACTGTGGCTGGCCTCCTCCTTGCATAACATTTCAATGCTGAATGTGTTGCAACCAAAGGATAATTATGTAAGGAAAAGAAAGTCTATTGCTGACAAGCCTAGCCCCTTGCTTCAGTTCCTACTTCTTCATGGTTTCTTCTTTGACCCAATGAAATTCCTTTCCAAGGAACTATATGGTTCTAATGCACGTCAGACAAATTAACAACTTAGAACATTAAAGACTTGGAAGATAAACAGGGTTTGCAAACCCCATGACTGTTTATGAGCTTTTTTAAGCTTACAGGTCTTTCAAAACTCTACCAATGCTGCCTGAAAGGGCACATAAATCCAGCCACATACAGAGAAGTTGCCATGACAAACAGTGGTAAATCTGAAATTCTTCAGAATGCTACTATGGCTTTCAATCACAGGAAACCATCTTTGGATGTGAGAAAGACAATACTGTAAGATCAAATAAGTACATGAAAGCCTCTTGTTCTGAATGTACACGAAGTTTACTGAAAGCTTTTCTTTCACAAGGATGTTAGGAGAGTCAACTAAAACAGAAGGGACTACGAGTAAGTATGACAGAAAGGACAGCAAAAGTGCTCCACAAAAACCTGCTTAATCATAGGAAATCAAAGAACAAATCAGCAAATCAAACTTCTTTGGTGCTTGCCAGCTGAAAGTTTTATTATAAACATCAGGTGAAAAAACAGAGTTCCATAGCCTTCTATTCTCTAAAATAATAAAATCTCTGTGCCTTAATTTCCAAGTTTCTAGGGTTCACTGAAAGACAAGAAATGTCTTTAGTAAAATATGGATGTTTCAATAGTTTTCCCTGCACACCAAGGGTTAAAAATAACCCAAACAAAACAACCACAATTCATTTTTTTCCAGGAAGAGTATAGGAGAATTTGCCTTCTCTAATATTACGTCAAACTCTCCACCTAATGTGTCTTGAGTTTCCACTTGCTGCAAATATTTAACATTATTTACCCCAAAGCCATCCCTCTACATTGTGATGCAGATAAGCAAATATTCATGTCTTCTGCCACAGGTAATTTGAAATGTGTTTCTTGTTACATCTCACATTTCCCCCCTCCTAGTTTAGAAGAAATGATATTTGTCAAGAATTAGAGACTGCTCCTTTCCATGAACCCTTAAAGTAATATCCAGAGCTTTGTACAACAGCAATTAAAGAAAAGATGAATTCTGACACAAGCCTTATTTTTTATAATTGCAAGAGAAAATGTGAAATTCAGATGGGTCTTGTTAGTGCTAAATGCACTCCTACTGACTTCAATTTGTTTTGTTCTATTAATTTATCATCTTACATTTGAAATGATTTTATAGTCTGTTAGGAAAAGGCCTCAGAAGCATAAAGCAGTGAGATAACAGAATGAAGATGCAGCTAACTGTGATATTTCAGAGCAATTTGAATACTACTCGTGAATACACTATTATTCTAAATGCAAGCCTGCCACTTTTTATGCCCACAGCATATACAACATTGCTCAGTATTGACAAATCTCACAGTCTTGGTGCCACAACTCAGTGAACCCCATCCACATTAGCTTGCAACCCTTACTACAAGTTCAGCTGGAGAAGACCTTGTAATTTGTTCACCAGTAACTGATGTGCCTTTGCATTGATGATCTCTCTCTGGTCTACTCAAGTCACTTCTTGAACAGCACATGCAGTGAAGAAGAAACTTAAAATCATTTTTAGCACGAATAAAGTATTTCAAAATTGTTTGAAGTGTTTAAAACCAAAAATCAATGCAGAAATTCATTCTCTGGAAGAATGCCAATACATAGAGGAAGCCAAAGCACATTATTGATTAATACCAGCATCTAGCTTCATTTTAAAACCACATAACAATGTTCATGAACACCTCTCAGTATGACAAGAAACCCAGTAATTCACCAAGGTGGCCTCCAGCATGGTGTGGCTGGCAATGGGAAGGGAAGCACTCCAGCTTGCCCCCAAGGGCAACGAGGCTGTCATAAAGGTACTGTGCAGCATCTCAAGGGAATGGGACCTGAGCAGAGTTTTGTCCTCTCACATCACAGAGCTTTTCACTGGAAACCCTCTCAGATTTCAGTGAATGAGCTGCTATCAGGTTCTAGCTGACTTATATAAATGTACTTTCTTCATATAACAGCGAAGTAAGATGAAGCTCAATTTTGCCAAGTCTTTGCACTGATCATAAATGGGTTTGCCCAAGCCACTGCTCTACCTTGGTTGAGGTAAATACTTCTGGACTTGGTACATTCCTGAGGATCTTTCCTGCAAGTCTCACTGAATCACCATGGCAATATTTTCCACTTGCAGTAATTACATATCCTCTCTGAATATCTAAGGTAGCTACAGTCTGCAGAAATAAAAGTAATTATATAGCAGTCAGTGTAATACAGCTGTGGACAGCAGTAAATAAAGTGTTTGAGGGGATGGAGACATTGCAGAGCATTAGAAAAGTTACGAAAGAAGAAAATAAGCCTGTTCCAGTTTGTGAGATTATACAATTTAATCCATGTAGAAGTCTCATTCATCAGTAATTACAGAAGGAGATAAGAATCTTCCCAATTAAGATGAGACAGAAAATGCTTTCATTTAATGTGTCCTGAGAAGTATCACATCAAAAATATTTAGAGATGTAAAAACTTTTGGATGTTTTAAATATATTACCTCCTTTGAAATTTAGAAAAGCTTCAAAGAAATGCCAGGTTCTGGCATGCTACAGAAAGAGTGCTTCTGTTTAAACACAACAACGCCTTTCCCCTAGTTTTATATATATTTGATGGAGCCACTCAAAAAATAATAACTGAAAAACTAATTTAAATTCAGACAAGATCCTTTGGATAACACTTTTAGCTCAGTGGTTGGAATTATTAGGAATGAGCCTGTGGCAAACCCTACATAGAGAACACGACACAAAGGAGTTTCTGTCAAGCTTTTTCAATTATTAGTCTTCTCTTCCTGGTTATTTATATTTCCTACCAACTCACATGTGAAAGTCATAGAGCAGTAACACAGGAGCCTCATCTCAGCAGAAGAGTCTAGCAGCCTGTGCTAGCAAGTTGTTTGCATTTTCACAGTTTAGATTTTTCTATGGGAGGCAAGAATGCATTTTTTTGAATCTTACATTATTGTCACATTTTTACAATGTCTAATCATTCTTCATGGCTTTGGTAGCCAGTCTTCAGGGCCCACTCTCACTCATTAACTAATCAATTACACACTCACTAATCTGTTTTATCCAAAGATAATAAAGTAGAAGAAAAAGGCAAATACGGATTTTATTCTAGTACTTAAAAAGGGTTTTCTTAAAACTCTGGTTACACAGCCCTGTTCTAAGGCATAGCTGCCCAGCCTTCCATATGGATTTTCCAAGCATCTGTGTGAATTCATTTTGATTCAGGTTACATATTGTACTCACTCAGTAGGCTATTTCATATGATATGGATTGGCTAAGCACTGTCGTCAACTCAATTGAAATCAATTCATTCATTGTTCACACCCTGTACACCATTTTTGACAGAGACATGGAACAATGAAACAAGAAGAAAGATCCACTGGAAGGCAAATAATAGCACAGAAAAAGGTAGGAATATAATAGTCATGGTCTGTAGACAAAAGAATAGAAAAATCAGAAACATGGAGATTAAAGACAAACATTGATCAAAGACAGAAAAGAAATAGCAGACAACCAAGAACCTGTGATCAAAATCTGACATAAAGGAGCATGATGAGACGTGAAACAAGGAGAGAGAAGAAAAAGTAATCCTAGGCTCACTGCTTCAGGATACCCTACATGGTTTTAATTCTCTAATAGTCCCTAACTTACCCCAAGTACTATATGAATATCTCTACATTCCTCAGGCATAGATTTTACCCAGACTTGTGCAAAACATTTGACACTGTCCCATATGACATCCTTGTCTCTAAACTGCAGAGGCATGGATTTGACAGATAGACTACTCAATGGATAAGGAATTGATTCGATGATGACACTCGAAGTTGCAGTGAATGGCTTGATGTCTGAGTGGAAGCCAGCAATGAGTGGCATTCCTCAGGGGTTGATATTGAGACCAAAGCTATTCAGCATCTTCGTCGGCACCACGGACAGTGGGATCACAGCACCTTCAGCAAATCTACTGGTGACACCCAGCTGTGTGGTGTGGTCAACAAGCTGTAGAGAAGGGTTGCCATCCAGAAGCACCTTGACTTCAAAGGAGAGCCTGGGCAAAACTCATTAGAATAGAATAGAATAGAATAGACCAGACCAGACCAGACCGGGTTGGAAGAGACCTTCAAGATCATCACGTCCAACCCATCAACCAATCCAACCCACCTAAACAACTAACCCATGGCAACAAGCACCCCATCAAGTCTTCTCCTGAAAACCTCCAATGACGGCGACTCCACCACCTCCCCAGGCAGCCCATTCCAATGGGCAATCACTCTCTCTGTATAGAACTTCTTCCTCACATCCAACCTAAACCTCCCCTGGTGCAGCCTGAGACTGTGTCCTCTTGTTCTGGTACTGGCTGCCTGGGAGAAGAGACCATCATCCATCTGTCTACAACCCCCCTTCAGGTAGTTGTTCAACAATGCCAAATACAAGGTTCTGCACGTGGGTCAGGGCAATCCCAAACACAAATACAGGCTGGACAATGAGTAGATTGAGAGCAGCCCTGAGGAGAAAGTCCTAGGGGCCCTGGCTGACAAGATGCTCACATAAATCAGTGTGCACCTGCAGCCCAAAAAGCCAACCATATCCTGGGCTACATTAAAAGAAGTGTACCCAAAAGACTGAGAGAGGCAATTCTCCTCCTCTACTCTGCTCTTTTGAGGCCCCACATGAAGTACTGTATCCAGGTCTGGGCTCCCTTCCTAAGAAAGACATGGACCTGTTCAAGCAGATCCAGAGAAGGGAAATAAACATCATCGGGGGGATTAAGTACCTCTTCTATGAAGACAAGCTGAGAGTGTTTGGATTGTTCAGCCTGGAGAATATTCCTGTGAGACCTTATTGCAGCCCTGCAGCACCTAAAGAGAACCTAAGGGAAAACTGGGGAGAAACTTTTTAGAAGGGAGAGATGCAAGTACCTGCTCTCCAGAACGAAAAGCTTTAGAACTACCATGGCACCAGATTTGCAAAAATTTATCAGAACGTGGAACGTGTGAGGTTTTTTCCCAGAGAAAAGAGCTGAAACCACACAGAAAAGAGAAATGGACTTCCAACCCATATATTTGAGTCCATATGCTAGCAGATGTAAGCATGATTTGTAGTCAGTTATTGCCACTGCAGATTTTGGACAGAAGTAGGGACATGTCACAGGTTCACAACCTCAGTGTGATGAGCACTCTCAGAATCCCTAGCCTAGTATAAATAATTACTTCTGATTTCTGCTGAGCTTGTGAGAGCTGAACCTTGGGCAGGTTATTGCTTTTCTGTGAAATTCCCAATCAACACTCCCATGTTTCATTTCCAAAACTGCAGACCACTTCTGAGGCAAGTCTGTTTTGCTATATAAGAGGAAATTGTCCACTTTGTTTTAATAACTGGTTTACAAACAAACATAACATTATCCTCTTTTATTGTTTTCAGATTATTTGCCACCTAACCTTTACTGTTCAAGTAAGATTAGAATGTCTTCTCCATCAAAAGGGTCAGTTAAAGAAGCCACATGGCTTTCCAAATATTTTAGGAAATGTGAAGCACTGCCACAAGACCAATTTTAGTTCACAGAACCATACAGTGATCGACATTGGCAGGAACCTATGGAGGCTGATGGTCTAAACACTCTGCTGAAGCAGGCCCACCTAAAGCCAGTTACCCAGAACCATGGACAGATGGTTTTTGAATATTTCCAATAAGATAGTACTCCCATGTTAACCTGTGCCAGTGCCTGGTCACCCTCACAGTGAAAAAGTTTTTTAATTTTCAGACAGAACCTCCTATGTTTCAGTTTGCGCACATTTCTCTAGTCCTGTCACTGGACACCACTGAGAAGAGCCTGATTCTGCCACCTTTACACCCTTGCTTCAAGTGTTTATATTCATTATTATGATGCCCCTAAGCCTTCTCCAGGCTTGACAGACACAGATCTCTCAGCTTTTCTTCATATCATCAATTTCATGGCCCTTCACCAAATTCTCCCCAGTATGTCCATGCTCTTGTACTGGGGACCCCACAATTGAATATAGCACTCCAGGTGTGGCCTCACCAATACTGAGTAGAGGGGAAGGGTCACCTGCCTTGACCTACTGGCAATGCTTTCTGTTTTCTTTGCCACAAAGGCATGTTGTGGGCTCATGCAGGTGTCCAAAACCACCGGATGCCTAAAACACAGAAGCACTGACTTGACTTGCACAGGTTCAGACAGAGACAATTGCTTATATTTGAAATGCTGGCAACAAACATTTTTCTTGTGAGGACATCTTGTGGCTAGTATTTCACACCATTGGCAATAAACCATGTCATAGAATTTGGCTGCAAAGAAGCAACTGGAGCATCAGTAGTCTTAAATCACCTCTTACGTCAGATGTACATCCTTCTACATTTACCCTTCATTCATAAAGATGGGATCAGAATCAGGACCTATACCTGTAAATGAAAACTATATTTGAATACTTAGAGGTATTCTTGTGAGATTATTTCTCCTATGGTAGCATTCAAAATACTCTGTATTGTGCTGGAGATACTTTAAACCTTTATTATTACAATTAATGGCTTGTGTGTTAAGTATATCAACATCTACTGGATAAAGAGCTGTTAATGAACCACAGATGAGCCCTATAAATTGGTGAATGTTTGGTAGATGATACTGTGGCATCTGTTCTAGGGACATATGCCTCTAGCAGGGACATAGCATCTTTCCAAGACATCTCAAGAAGCCACTAAGAACCACCCTGTGAAGATGACAGTACTTCTGTAATGTACCTAAAATACGGCTTCCATAAGATACACCTAAGAAAATAAAAGCTGTAAACACAACACTGCTTTCTACTGGCTTTACAACACTTCACAAGGCAAGTTAGGTGCTGTTCAGTAAAGTATTACTATACAAAGTTGCTGAGAAAAGTTTTTCATTAAATGGATTTAAAGGACAAAACATTTAAAACTTCAAACTTCCAACAACTGGGATAGAAGAACAAGTTAAAAAAAAATCTATATTAATTTCCAGTGAGACTGAATCTACTCTACCACTATCTTGACAGCAGCTCTGCAAAAAGCAAAGGCACTTCCCATATTATTTTAGTAAATCTCTAGTCTCTACACGTAGCACCTCAAAGAAGCTCTCAGAATTAAATATGCTTCACAAGAAGTAAAAAAACTATCCTCCTCTTTATCCCAGATACTGTCATGATGAGTTTTCTTGCACTGGCAGACATGAGGAAGTTATTATCTTAAGACAAATTTGTTTGTATCATTTCCTGATCACAAATGATAGCAGAACAGAAAATATTTTCCTTCATAAATCAAAACTTTTACAGCTACCCTAGCAATGGGTTACAGTACATTAGCATCTCAGTCTACAAGCTGCTGATGAAAGAGGAGCTACACAGTTAATGATTTAATCAGTACATTATGTTAATTACAATTGAGACAGAAATCAAGAGGAAAATGAAATATAGAAATAGCACATACAGGACCAATCCTGCTTGCTTCATTCACTGTGGCATTCCCATTTAGATTCAGTGTGACTAGCTGCAGAAGCACAACTGTTCCTCCACTGCAAATAGTCTGCAAAGACCCAAAGTCTGTGGTCAGATTTGTAGAGAGAACACCTCGAGGGAAGCTGACAGAAGGGAAGGACAGACCTACGATTAAAACCCTGCATGCACGTGCACACACACACACTTTTGTTCTCTATCTTCACTAATTATGGTCTTAAACTAGATCCAGAAATGGGTGAAAAAAGGACTATGAATCTGTTTTCTAGATTCAAGTGTTTCTAAGATAATGGGGTATTTTTAATTTTGCAACACCTAATCTGAACCAAACATTCTCCATCCCTAACGTAAGTGGTATATATTTATACATATGTATAAATTAGGTATGTGTGTGTCTTGCCACAAGGATGTATTTCAAGCAATTAAACCCTTGATAATAAATGGTTCATCAGTCCACAGGTGAGGTACTATAAGTGATTGCTCCTGTAGGTAGTAATCATCTGGTGCAATTGCTAGAATTATAAATTCCCTCTGGGCTGATAGGATTTTATCAACAAGCAACAGTGAAGTAAAAAAGTGTTTGGCAGTGAGGTTTTTCTTATAGTCTGAAACCTAGTATTAGAAATTTTCCAATTGGAAATGAATGTCTTTCCCTTGAAGATATCTGATCACTGAAGAGCTGTCAGAAAAAAACATGTAACCACTTCCAGAATAGCTTCTTTGACCAGTCTATTCTAATGCAAAAAAGACATTTCAAGATTTTTTTTTCCCAGTCCCCACAAAAATATATGCAACTCTCAAGTGTACTGAAAGTGTTTTCCCATGGGCAGAGCATCATTCTATAAATCTATATAGGCACTTAAATAACATCATCCTATTTGAGTTAAAACACAACAGTTACTTACTGTTATCACTTGAACAATCTCTCAGTACAATTTATGGATTGTATTTGAAACTATTATTTGCCAAATCACCAGCTCCTCTGATAGCAATCTGAGGAACATTCATGTAGACTGAACTTAGATCACTGAAGAAATTGGAACAGTATGTTTACATTTTCATAAACCCCCTACCTATTAAGTATACCATCCTTTTCCCTATTTTTTTCTATTAGTTTTCTTTAATCAAATATCAAAGCAGTAAAACCAGATGTGACAAATACTACTCATCACAAATAAATCCACTCCACTAAACCACAAATAAAATAACAAAACAATCTAACACTTCTTTCCATGTCAAATGGTTTCGATTATTTGGAAATAAACCCAACCAACAAACCCTACGTCTTCCTAACCTCTAAATTTTTCTTACTAACCTGGTTACCTTAAAAAAAAAAAGTATTTATTGGGGAGAAAAAAAAATTATTACATAAGCATGAATTTGAAATTAATTCTGAATGCTTATATTCTTTAATAGCGGCACTCAGATTCTTTTCTTATTTTACCCACGAAAATGCCGACGACCACTACATGTGAGTTAGTAATTTCAGCTACATTTGGGCAACAGGACTACATCTTACATCAAAATATGAAGCAAAAGACTAATTATTTACTTCACCTTTTAGGATTGTGCATCAAAACCCTAACATAGTCACTGAATGGCATTCCGTTCAAAAGCTTCACCGAGCCCAAGTGCAGCTCAATTGCTTACAGCAGCTATTCCAACTGGGATAAGCACTGAGACAACATAGTATGCTGTCCACATATGTGGAAGGTTTTTGGAATGGAAAAGAAGGGAATAGTTTCAAAGCATAAACTGTTTATGAGGAAAAAAGCTAAATAACTTTTCAATTGTCCCAAACTACATAGTTTCAGTGCTACACTGCTACACTGATTCATTATGAAGGAATCAAAGGCAGTAAATAATAGAATCAAGAAGGTAAAACAAGATAACCACAGCCATTCAGCATTCTTCTTCAACATAAACTGATTTTGTCAAAGTTATTTGTTTTTCACACAAAAGCTTTATCCATATCTTCATCCCTGTTCACTTGTTACTAGCAGGAACCACCACTATGTATGAGCCAGCTTATAAACTGAAGATAATTTTGCACTAAGTCTGTATAGTGTCACACCATCTGAGACTTCCACAGGGCTCCAGATCATTCCCTAATCACAAAGTGTTTAAGCATGTGGTTTATTGCTGGCTTTTCCAGGAGGAGGTGGGGGAGGAAGAGTATCTGTCTACTTGGCAAGCAGGTCACTAAATTGTGCTGTGCACCTCTGTTGCATTTCCAACTGGCATTTGCTTCCAATTTGGGCACCAAGGACTTGCATGCCTTGTTGGGTGTCATCCCATGCAATACTATTCACCTGCAAAAATAAGTTCTAAGCAGACATCATCGTTTAAAATGATACAATAGTCATTTATACACATTTTAAAATGAGTTTCCCAATGAATACAAGTTTTTGTATCATTTTTGTTCACTTCTGCTACAGCCTTTCCTTCTCTTTCCTCTTTTAAATCTTTCCTTATAATCAAAATGAAACTCTGAGGTGTTTGTCATGTGTTGTTTTCAGAACATGCTCAATGCACATCTAGATGCTTTAGCATAACAAACAGCAACAACAAGAACGTGATATATGTAAGACAAATTATAAAATGAGACCTTGGAAAACACAACAGAGGCGTCGATGAATGGTTGAAGGGTCATCCCTGTTAACTTGATTACTCTGACACCGGAAACCTACTTGCAGTGCAAAGTAGCAATTACAGTGTGCTCAAATTAGACAAGAGCAAATTTGTAGCAGTAACCCAATAATCTAAGAGCCAGCTAACCCAACGTTTCAAACCGGAAGCATTGGGAAAAGGGTGATGCTTGTTTTGACATAAAGCAGAAAACCTACCATAAAAGACAAATACACAGCTGCCTTAACACCCTTCCTGCTTCTGGTGTAGAATTACAGGGAACCAAGAAAAAAATATGGGACAGTGGCTACTATAAACAGAAACCCCACTATTTCAGAAGGAACTTTTTCAGCACCATTCATTCTTTTGAGGACAGGCATTTATTAACCTTATAACCAGGTACCAACAGCAAAATTAAAGAATTGAAGGAGAACAAGTACTTCGGGAAAGGATTCTCCAGGGTCTGCGTTGTTAAGTTAGCAATGCAAAGTATATATCACGAGTGGTTCTCCTGGTTTATTATTATTGGCTAATCTTAAGACACTTCCAAATTTCCTTTGGGAGTGACAGTGTATACTTTTTCCTTGTTCTTTTTTATTTTCCTTACTTTCAATTGTTGCAAACTGTCAGTGATTCAGAGTGCTGAGCAGCTCTCGACTCTTCTGACTTCCCTGATTCTCTAAGATCATTTTTCTTTCCTGTATTTATATGGTAAACGTAATGTTCACATCAATGCATGACACACAATTATAGATTTACAGTTTTTCAGTTTTGAGGTATTTGGACTAGTCTGATCATGGTCATCTGTTTAAAACTTGCAGAATTTCCCGCTGAAGAACATGCACAGTTGTGTCCTGTAGGATGTTAATTAGCATGGCAAGGTACCAAGATGCTAAATACTCTGAATTCAAGATATTTACTGTCTTAAGCTATAAATCACACAAAGCATATCCAGAAAAACCTGGAAACTGCTGTTTGAAGTGCTATCATTTTTTAAGACCACTTCAGCAGCACAGCAGAATCACGGTGTTTCTAAGGAAGGAGGAGGAGGAAAGATCCCATATAAAAGAGAAAATACTCTCAGTCTCTCCAAAAGTCAAGGATGAGTGAAACAAAAAAAAGATAAATATTTAAATTAACTTTTTGAAATTTATTACGTATTTGGAAGCACAGACTTAAAAGCTAGCACTAACTGATGAATGGGGTAAGCTGACATTACCTTTTTAGACTGATAATAGCTTTTGAAAATTCAACCTCAGAAGGATCAGAAATGAAAAACAAAGTGCATCAAGAAGATGAGTCAATTAAAAAAAATAAATGGTAGCTTTGTGGAATTAGTGAAAGCAGCCACACACTGTTCCCTTTTTGGAAGCACTCCAATTCTTTAAATCAGATTAGGGTCAAGCCTAATTGTTTCAAGCACAAAGATGTGTGGTATTTATATGCTGGGTGCCTTCTTTTTTGACTGATTAGCTTTATGAAGATTACCTACCAGTAATTTCTGAAATGGCTACTGTAAGATAATTAGCTCACAGCATGCTGCTGTTTGCACTGCCCGGGAGAAGAGTCTACTTGTCTCAGCTGAGAGAAAGATTACAGAAGACATTACAGTCAAAGCAGAAAGCAGAGTTTCTCCAACAAAGTTCCTGCAAAATTTGATTCAGCTATTTTCAAAATGTATTTTATAAATAGTAGATGAAGATTGGTATGACCTGAATTGTGCTAGAAAATACTCCAGTAGACAGTACAAAGTGCTTCCAGAAGGGTTTTCCTTCCATGGTGTCTCTTTCAGCTTTCATGCTCTGTGGTATTGTGTTTAATCTTTTTATGATGTTCATAGAGAAAGAACAGTGATGCATCCAATGAGAAAATGGCACTTTTATGGACAGCTTACAGTATGATTGATGGAAGTTTCTTCTGAAAGTAGTCTCAAGAAAAAACAGCCTGGAGCCAGAAATATGCTTGCTAGGGTATTCAATAGCGACTCTAATCATAAAGCCTTCATAAAGACAAGTGGAAGAAATTATCATTTTCCATGGAACTACATGACATTCTGGTTCCCAGTTGCAGAAGATAAGGGGGAAATAAACAGGCCTTGAGAAGAAGCAGCAGGACTTTTCATGTGAAGCTAAAGAAATGACCAAGTCCAAAGACCAGCTCCTTTAGATAAGTCTAATCATATTTATGTTAACAGGAGCAGTGAAACCCCTTATAAAGTCTTCAGGATAGGTGTCTTTTGGAAAAGTTTAAGCAGCTGAGCAGCTATCATAATAGCCAGCCAAGAATCCTCAACCCAATAGTGACATTTGCTATGTTAAATATGCTAATAAATTTTCCATTTTGTTTCTATGTGCTCTATTATTTAAACTGAAATATTTTTGATAAATCTCCCAAGTGCAGCTGAGGGTCTGGTTACCCTTTGAACTGGGATTCATTTTATGGTGTTGTGCATACCATGAAAACTTAAGGCACCCAAAAGCTTTTAGGGTGCTCATACTCTGGGAATGGTTAATACAGATACAGCACCAAAACAATGTTTTTCATTAACTAAATTCACCTTGTCAATCTGCAAGACAATGACTGATAAATTAACATAAGCAAGCACACAAGAAGCTCTGTCCAAGATTTTGTACTGCAGTACCTTCCAAACTAGCTAGAGATCTACTGCAGAATCAATATGTGACTTAACAGGATTTATGAATTGCTGATTTACAATAGTGAAGTAGCTACCATCTTCACCCAGTTCATATCCAATTTGCTTTGTCCCTGGAGCTACCTGTAGTCACTGTTCAGCAGATGTTTATAAGAATAACTCACAAAATTAGTCCATTTTAAATACAGGATTTAAAACACTTTCATCACAGCTAAGAGGAATTAGGTTTTAGCTATGTTTCTTTTCTTCCACCATGTCCTGGTCATGATATTGAACTAGAGTGGAACCCTTGTAATATGTTTGTCAAAGAAAACTTTTTCCATAAATTTAATCTCAATTCCTATTTTATTATGCACAAAACTTTTGGCGGTTCTTACATAAAGCCCATCACAAAATATGTGTCAACATACAATGACTCAGATAATGAGTAGGTGGGAATGTGTGACAAGTAGAATTTCTTAATGGAAAACTTAATGAGCGTACCAAACAAAATACCTATTAGCAATAGGAAGGACTGAAATATGTTTTAAATCATTACCAAAAAAAAACCAAAAAAACCCAAAACCCCACCCAAGCAATATTTAAATGTGAGATGATGAGTGAAAAAGAGAATATTAAAAGTTACTTCTCCATAGAAACATATGAAGTCATTGATACACCAGGATATTGTGGTTGCCTTAAGCTATACCCAGCTACAAGTCTTCAGGCTGCTATAAATAAGGTTTGTTAAAGTTCTTGGCTTGGAAGATAAAATGAACAAGAGTTTTTAATCTCAGGAGAAACCATGGTTAAACATTATAATTACTGAGACCAGCTATTTTAATATTCTGTTAATTTTAATGACCTTATTCATCAAAAGATGATGAAAAGGATGACTAAACCTGAAATGGAGAGAGTAAAATGTATTCTGCTTAAACAACAAAGGATTTCAGGGATTCATGGCTCACGTGTAAAACTCAACACACAAAGTAATCTGAGTCATAACTCTCTTCTCTGTAATGTTAGAAATACAGAGAGATACTAAAAATTGTTAAGCAATGTTAGAGAAAGCAAAGGACTAAATTAACTAGTGCATAATCCCTTTAAGAAATTTCAAAGCTAGATAGTGACACTCTACAGTATAATTTGATTGGTTTACTTTACTACCTCTCTTCCCTTAATGTTAAGGACTTTAAATATCTACATGCAAATTACATGTCAAGAATCTCATTATCTCATGCCTCAGATATTGCTGTATCTTTTGTTCTGGCTTAATAATGGCTATTCAGTTTACTATTGCAAAAAGCAAGTTGCTTACCAGTAACTAGCCTACAAACATCTGTAACAGATAGGAACAGAAAAAAAACTTATGATTTGTTCTTAGTGTGAATATAGCCTCCCTTTTGGAAGATTACTTTGAGGATGTCAACTTATATCTCACATTTGTAGTATACCTGCTTGACAAAGTTAAACTAATCCTTAGGAATGCAAAGAGGCATTCTGTGTGTCTGGTAACAGGTAGATACACAACAGTCTGAACATCAATATCAGAGCTTCCTGACAAAGATGCTTTTCATGTGGATCATCTCTGTGATCTCTAGAGTTTAATTCCCTACTTAAGCTCTACAAGCTGCATCTACACTATCACACAGAGATTCATTGGTCCACTGGCCAGATCCACAAGAAAGATTCTTGGCACTTTTCTGTGATGAATCGAACACAAATGTGCTTCAGTTCAATGTTTAGTAACTGTATAAACATACCCTTCAAGCTGTGAGATAACAGAAAACAAAAATCCCTGAAGAGCAATGAGGGCAAAGGCAGCCTGATGAGGAGACATTCTGACCCCAGAATCTGGGGAAAGTTTTATTTCCTAGTGGAAATCTGGGATGATGAAGATGAAAACACAGCTTGAGAGCTCTCTCTTTTCCTGTAATTGTTGCACTGGATCATGAAATTAAAATTATCAAGTCATAAAGATCCTGTATGGATTTCCAGAGATAATGCCTGTTCTGGCTAATTGTGTCAGCCTGGAGTAGCTGATTAGAATAATTAATCTAAACTTCTGATTACCCAAAGGAAGAAGATATTCTTGGATGCACAGGTGAAATATAATAATTGAGACTTCAAGAAGCTAATACACAGTAGTTAGTAAGAGTATTTCAGAGTCCTTTTTCCTTCTCTTGCTGTCTAAGTAAGGATAGAGGGGAATTAGGAGAGCACATTGTATTAAGCCCATTTCTTTGCTGAAGGTACAGTGTTGTTGAGGTGTTAGATTCCTAAATGACAAAAGAACTGTGCTAGTAATCTGTATTTCTGTACTGTAGTATTGTTACCAACCACTTCTAGTACAACATTGGATGGTCTCAAAACAAATGTGGGTTCTCATGATGCCCAGAAGTCACAGAAAAGTCCTTGCAGAATCTTAAAGATAAAAGTCAGGAAATGAGGAGAGGTTAAAACACTGAACTTTTACCACCATAGTAGTCACAGAGAGAACCACAGAAAAGCTCCAAATGTCTTATAACCTAGAAACAAGTGACCCAAAACATCAGCCTTTTCTATAGGTATACACCACAAGAGTCCCTGCATTACATTCTTACATGCAAGTTTCCCCAGTTTCACTAACTGGTTTACATTGCTATTCCACATCTGGCCTCAGATCTAACCTAATCCTATCCTGGGTAAAAGCAGCCAAACCAAAACAGATTATAAGTATCTGGACAAACCCTCTAACACCTGTCAAAAAGAAAGATCTAGTAACTGTGATGATGTTCCAATTCTGTCAAGTCACTGAAAGAATATTTGAAAAGCTCCAGATAAGCAGTTAATGGATACATTTAGAATTCTCATTGACCGAGTCATGTGTTTAGTTGTCTTCAATTATAAATCAGGAAAGCTTTGGCAACAGCAGCAGCTGAGAATCCAACTTAATCCTTTTATTATTTTCTACTATCTCAGGAAGAGAAGGACAGTTACATAAGTCATAATTGCAATATAAGGTTCCATTTAATTTCTTAAGAAAATAGTATAATGAATTTCAATTGAGTGAAAGCTGCATTACTGGAAACCTTCTGTGTTTGCTCTCAGCATGGACACTGATGATGAAACTTTGCTTATTGCTATAACCACTCTTCATCTCTCATCCACAGAGAATGATTATGGGATTTTCACTTAAGATTCTCTATTAATTCCACCCTTTGTTCATAGTGCCATCAAACAGGAGGCACATCAGCTACACACTGGACTGCAATTGCAGTTGTGTTGTTGTATAAGCAAACATGCAGTTAAGACCAGGAAACCCTAACTTAGGAGTCCAGATTTGGGTGCTGCCACAGAGCAGATGGAATATGAGACACTTCCTCAAACTCCCAGCTGCTTTGAGTGAGTACCAGCAGCACAAACATGAACATGTCACTGCAAAAACTGCCAGCACATTTGAGAAGTTCATTAAAACTCAGGATGCTTCTGACCTGTCTTTAAACTTTAATTCTATGGGTAAATAATTGCTACTTTACAATACTCTCGACCCGAAACAAGGGTATCCTTTCAGGTGCACAGCTCCCTGCTCCCAAGGAAGAAGTCACATTTTTATCCCTAGGAGTTTCATTTCAGGAGAGGTTCTGCAATTGCTGCACACCCAAAAGCAGTTCTATGGCAACCTGATCAGAATAAGGAAGGTTAATGAGAAACCAAGTGGCACCAAATTGCCAAAAGAGCTTTCTCTTTGCCTCAGGGAGGCAGAGCATCCTGCTGCTCAGGCCATGGCTTGGAAAAGTATTCTGAGACAGTTGTCTTATCCTTAAGCTGGGAAGTTTGTGTGCTTTCAAACACCTGCTTAACTCTTTGCATATAGCTTATTTAGTCATTCTGTGCCAGAAGGATCTACTTGACTTTCTGAGTATTATGCTGAATGAAAGAGAGACGTGTGGGAAGGAGGAGGGTCTCACGCTGTCATGTGTTGCCAGGGGCTGGTTTCATTTTGAAAGGCTCGCAACACTACCATTTTTCATGTTAAGTGGAACTGCTTTATTTTAGACCCTCAGAAGAGCTTAAATCGGAAGATAACATTTCTCTAGGCTAATGTGCTAACCTTCAAAGTATTAGATTTCTGAAGTCAAGCACTAGCTACTTTCCTACAGTTGAAATGAGTATGCCTTCAGGTTAATCCAGAGTTAGATGTCCAACAAATTCACTACTGTCAGTCAAGCACAAATCACACAGACCCTTTGCTTCCAGAGGAAATAAACTCCTACAATTCCCAAGAATAATCTAAAGGCCAAATATCTAGTCACAAAACCAGTCCTATTAACTAGAAGGAAGGCATCCTTTCTGGGCTTCCCATTGCACTGCTTTCTTGGCCCCAAATTGTCCCACAAGTGCAGGTGTAGGAGGGAGACAATCAGCACTATTTTCTAAACATAGAATTAGCTTTTTTCAAGGCTTATATTAAATGAAGACAACTAGTTATGAATACATAGAATATATATAGAATACATACATAGAATAAACCAGGTTGGAAGAGACCTTCAAGATCATTGCGTCCAACCCATCAACCAATCCAACACCACCCAAACAACTAACCCACGGCACCAAGCACCCCATCAAGTCTTCTCCTGAAAACTTTCAGTGATGGCGACTCCACCACCTCCCCAGGCAGCCCATTCCAATGGGCAATCACTCTTTCTGTATAGAACTTTTTCCTAACATCTAGCCTGAACCTCCCCTGGTGCAGCCTGAGACTGTATGCTACATACATGCTGGCACTCTAGCATCCAGAAAGATCTGGATGGAAAATGGGATCTACAAAGATTACGCAGCATGGTAGTAATAGAAGAATTGTGCCGTTCATGTGAATTTTACTTTAATTTTTCAGGGAACAGTTCACCTTTCTATTTGCTGTGCTGATGAGACACCAAAGTATTATAGAAAATAACACATTCCATACCAGAAAAGCAATTCCACTCAAAAGCTAGAACACTTGGGCTAATTAGAGTGGCTCACATACTTTGATCAGAGATATATTAATGTTTTGTATGAGACCCTGTTCTTAGTTAAGTTTTTTTCCTAAATTATCTCGCTAATGCTTCCTGATTTCAGATGGGAGGGGAGGGAGAGAAGATGAAAGGAAAAGTTTTAAACAACTTGTAAATTTAAGAATGGTTTGCTAAATGTCTGTTTGGCTTTATAGAATGTATAATTGTTTTGTCTTATTAACACCTTGCTTTATTTATATCACTATTTATTAAACCATTGCATGACATAAAGCACAGGAGAACCACAACGCTCTAGGTATTTTGTGCCTTATTCCACATTTGCTATTATTTTCTTATTGCTGTGAAGGCAGGGACCATAGCTCTGATGCAAGCACAATAAATAGTACTAGTAATGACCTGTATCAATCAATACTTGCCCTCCAGCTGCATTTCACATATGAGTAAATTCTACTGAATTTCGTGAGACAATTTTGTACCTAAGGAAGCCTTCTAGCTGCCTAAGTTTTTAGGAATCTTTAGCATCCATACTTTCTGCATTTCAATGTACTTGCTCATTTTCCCAGGCCTTTTTCACCAGTTGTTCTGCCCAGTTAGAAAAGACAGGGTTTATACATGAAAAGCATGAGGAATTTCATGGCAGAGAAAGAAGTAAATTAATTCAATCTTACTCCCAAACTGCCTTGGATCATATTTATGTAGTGACATCTTTTGTGATAATGGGGGAAAAAAGAAAAAAATATAGGTAAGTGTGTGGATCTGTTTACACTTATATGAGATTTGTCATAAATGTAGCAGAAAGTTTGAAAACTGGAAGTCTGATGAACATTTCTTTTTCCCATCTGCATGTTTAACCAGTTGTGAGTCTATCAGAGCATTTTGGTTCACATTTCACATTGAAATCCTTGTTTACATAGGTCAATCAATTTTCACTGAATATCAAGGAAAACACTGCCTTAACTACAATGATATGGTAACACTGTTTTCCAAATCAGAACTGAAGTTCTACTTACAGCCAAATGATTTGGGTTAAAATAAGAAAAAAAATCAACCAAAAAACCCACACACACACAAAAACCCCAAACACACTTACAAGAATTCCCCAGGAGAACTTCAGATAGTGTGCCTGCTTCTTAGAGATCCCCGGATGTGGCTCTTTTTCATTTACTCAGTCCCTGGCAGAATACAGAGCTTCAGTATTTCTGAACATTATGCTCCCTTTATAGCCACATGCCTCAAAATGGTCTGAATCTTTTAGTCACACAATGATACTGGAGCTAACGGGACACAAATGGTGGTTACTGACAAAGGCAGACCTCTCCAAGGAAATCTTGCTGGTCTCAGAATAGCTGTGACAGTCCCACTGACAAATTTCAGACCCCTGAACGATCACAGCAAATACAAAAGTCCCTTTTTTTTTTTTTTTTAAACACACAAAAGTAGTTTGTAATTGTTCAGAAAAAGGAGCATTTCCATCTGGACTTCTAGGCTTTGATACCTGCTGCACAGACATAATGGGAGAAGTAATTATACTGCTCTAATGTTAAGGTAATGGGTACCTGCACAATAGATACTTGATAGAGAACTGAACCAATACGTGCAGAAAAAGAGTTGAAACATATACAAGACACTTCTAATTCAGCAGTCACAGACAGCTCACAGTTATCTCAGGGAGCACAAATAGACTGGAGTATAAGACAGGAATGAGGACTAGCAGAGACCCAACTCCCATCTCTCAACAGATGGTTAAGATCTGTTAGTAATTTTGATCCACTTTCATCACTGTGTCTAGCAGACTTCGGTTATTCACATGCTATAAAATCTGCAATGTGTTTTTCCTCACACTTCCTATTTCTTCACTTCGATGTCAGAATCACAAAGTATTTTTAGGTTGTGGGGTTTTTTTCCTTTCCTTTTTCCTTCTAGCTGGGATTCCTGTATCTCCTTAAGCTGGAATATTAATAAACAGGAAGGACCAGCCACTTTTTCCATCCACAAAGGCTTAATTTCACTATGACACACAGTAGATGTCAGCATACAGCTGAGCAGAGAGGCTACACAGCAGGGATCAACCATTCTGAAACACTGGCCGTGCTCTAAGTCAGTTGGCCATCACCAGCCCCAGCTGGTATTGCCACAGGATTTCATAAAGTAGCTTGCTGCCATTTTCATTGTCATGTCTTTAGAACCAAGCAGTTTACCTTTTCTAAACTAGGTACAAACGTGTCTTCTGAGGTTAAGAACTACAGAATGAGAGACAGGCTAAGCTTGACAGAGACTTCTAGCAGGTCATCTGATCCAACACACCTACTCAAGTAGGGCCAGCTAGAGCCATTTGTCCAGATTGTTGACCAGTCTGCATCCAGACAACTTCTGAATATCTCCAAGGAGGAAAACTTCATAAACTCCCTGAGCATCTTGTGCCAGTTCTTAGTCATTCTCACGGTAAACAAGTGTTTCCTGATGTTTATCCTTAAAGATCCATTCCAGTCTAAACCCTTCTATGATTCTATGATATTCAGACAAAAGCTGGATTTCAATTTGTGCCCACTGTTTGTGGTCCTGTCACACTGGACACCACTAAGAAAAGCCTGGCTCCATCTTCTATGGACCCTTCCTTCAGGTATCTAGATACACTGATGATATTTTCCTGAGCCTTCTTTTCTCCAGGCTGAACATCCACAGCTCTTTCAGCCTTTCCCCACAGGAAAGATGCTCTACTCCCTTCATCAACTTCATGACCTTTTGCTGGATTCTCCCCAGTATGTCCATGCCTCTTATACTGAGGAGCCCAACACTGGGTACAGAGCTTCAGGTGAGGCCTAGGTCATGTAGGCCATCTAGATGCAAAATGCAATTTCATAAAAAATAATGTAAGAAAAACATGAATGTTGAGACAGACTAACTGTCGTAGCTCATGGCAAGCATTCCTAAACTATGGAAGTACTGACTGTCTACTGGCTCTATCATGGCATATTTGGGTTCATATTTCAGCTTCCTAGATTCAGAGTAATCCAGCAGCAGCACTGCAATATCTAATTCACACAAGCACTGCTATTCCAACCTGTTATTATATGAATCTATGAATCTTTTCCACATATTCAGACCTGCTTTCTTGCAACTTTCCGCATGGTAACTCCTCACAGAGAACCACTCTGTCTGTTAGTCTGTGTTCACAGACCCTGTGGACTTTGAGCAGCAGTGATTCAATTAGAATTCACAACACTCAGTATGGCTTATAACACTAGAGATTTCAAGTCCTGGGCACTTGCTGTTTAGCTGTAGTTAAACATACTTGACAAGCCTGTAGCACAGTCATAGTTTCTGGCAGCACCCAGCAATGCAAGGAGCTGATGCAAAAGTCATTTTCTTCCATTCTGTCAGCCACACTAATCATCTCCTTCCAGCTGTGCCACAGTGCCACAGGCTGCTTTTCAAAGCTTGCTCTGACATAACGGCAAGACACCTCGTGCAGAGCTGCCTGGAGCCTATCCACTCCTCTCTGACTGCAGAAACTGCAGATGGACCAAGTAGGGTGCTCTGCATCAACTAAGATGATACAAACTCAGGTCATGCCCAGAATACAGGAATGTTTATACCCAGATTTTTCTCCAGTAAAACATAAACATGAAGTAGTACCAAATTCTTTGGATCACCTATAAAGTTATTACATATATGTATAATGTCCACATACTACAAATATAAAGTGTATGTGTGTATGAAGAGGTATTTCTGTTTAACGGACAACACTGCGTTCAGAAAAGCATATGCCTGTCACTGGACATGAGAGGTTACAGTCCAAACTCAAAACCTGCATGAATGTTGTCAGCTGCATGCATCATGCATATATGAATAGTCTATATTGTGTTAATCTGCCTGGCAGATTAACATTGAGAACATTTGATAAAACTTTTGAGATATAAGAGAGAGATTTCAAACTTTAAGGACACTCATGAAAATAGTCCTTTCCATATTAGGAGATATGCATTGCTATCATCCACGTAACATTCACCACCTCATCCTTCAACAGAATGCACATAGTTGAAACAAGAAGAAAACACCTTTTGACTGAGACTTCTAAAACATTTCTTGCTCTCTATGCACTCACTGATGCAATGCTAAATCAGATGGCAAATAAATTCTATATATGGTAATAAAAACTACAGGTAATATCCTAAAATAGCAAAGAATACTTGACAGTTGATAGCAAATGCTTTTTTTCTAGTTTATCAAGGTGTCCTTAGACTTTCCCATAGCAATGATAATACCTAGCAACACCATTAAGAAAAAGAGTAATATAATAAAGGTCTACTTTTTAGAGCTGATCAACAAGAGTAATGTAACATTTTGTTCACAGTATTACTTTATCAACTGTGCTCATTTCCTTCCTGCTCTGTTTTTTCAGACTTCTAATGTCAATGAGAAGCTGCAGAACCCACACTGAAGCACATCCATCACTTACACAAGTGCTGTCCTCCTGCTTCTGTCTCGCTCACACTACACTTACCTCTCCTAATATAAAATATGTAACAAGGGATCCTAAGTTTGAACTCTAGAGATCTGAAATTAAAATGAGTGCATAAGGCAATTCTCATGAACAAAAATGTAATAGATACTGGCCTGCTTATACAACCCATAATATTTTTGCCTTTCCCTGGAGAGTGCACTGGAAAAGACCTTGTTTATTAAGCTCAGTATTCCTTTTTATTGCAGGTAACACCACCACATACTCCATAAACTTGTTGTGGACAACCTTAAAATTCACCACATTTTGTCTCCACATTTCCTGTCTGCCTATTCCATAACCCCACACTCATCATGGCAAGAAACCATAACTTCTACTTAAGATTTATTGATAATTATTAGTTTATTATGATTTTACTTTGAGTTACCTTTTAGTTCAAATTCACCTTTTCACTCACTGGTATTTAAATTCTTCATATATTTAGAGGTAGCAGTGCATTACAAGCCATACCTTTTACCATTTCTTGTCAGATTGGATTTTCATTCACAATTAACCTATCAGTTTTCCTTGCAACTGCTGACCAGGATGGGTTAGTGTCCTACATTCAATTCACTAGTGTCTTTAACATAGGCATTAATTTCTGCTGTAAACTTCCCCATGCAACAGCTCCTCAAATCACATGCCTATTTTTGCACTTTTATATCATACAGCAGCTAATAGTTTCCTTCTGATCAGCAAGAAGCCATTACACAGTGGTGGGCTTTTGACTCTTGATTATAATTGCTGAGTATCCAACTTCAGCAGATTTTTCTCAAATGCAGTACTCAAACTTTCGTCCTATTGCTATCATTTGAATCCTCAGTATCATCTATTCTTTCCTGTTTAATATTCTACTACTAGTCCAAATTGGTGCTATCTTCAGTTCTGACTTAGAAGCAAATTAATTAGCACATTTGCACCAAGATCACAAGAAAAGTTGCCTGGGAATTCTACATGCGTAGGTTTGGCACTTTCCTCTTCACTACAAAGCACTGTTATATACTTACTAGCTGCTGCTGACCTTTTAATCTTTGCATTAAAATTTGCACAGATCATTAGTTATGCACCCGAATCAATAATTTTCTATTTGGCACTATACTCTTGAAATCAAGACTGATTAAATTCTTTCTATCTTCACAAAAATAATCCCTTAAGGTCACCTGATTCATCACTGGTAAAGGAGCACCGCATGTCATATTCCCCCTTCCATTAACATTTGTATTCATTTGCTTTTATTCTTAAAAAACAGTCTAAGGACTTACATTTTATTGACAGTGGAGTCAAGAGTTCACAATGTCTGTCTCACTTTGCTTCACTCCTGATTTCTACAGAGCTTCATTTTGGTTTAATATGAGTGGATTTTAACCAATGATTTCCTGATCCATTGTATTTTACACAATAAGCATTTCTAGAATATCCTCATTAATAACCAGGAGCACAGCTAAAATAGAAAGTTTCTCACAGATTCAGTGGTTGCTTCATGAAGAAATGTGTCACCTATCCTACTAGACACTATTACTGAATATCTAGACACTATTATTGATATCAAAATCTGTTCTTCAATCTATATTCAGGAAGTCAGAGTTTTCATAAATTACATAAATCCCAGTAGTATACATCAAGTTTTGTTCCAACACCCCATCACATTACAAGGTGCTAAAAAGACAAAACGATCAATGCTATCAAGCCATCATGTCTCTGGAAAAAAAAACACAGTCAGAAATACAGAAGGACATATCCCAGAATACTTTTCTAGGAAAGACCATTTTTCAGTCGCAGCCTATTCTCACCGTGAGTGAACAAAACACAATGGTCTGTTTTACTAGCTCTGTTAGGCTGTATAATAGGATGAGAGCTTAATATTAGCTCTATAAATCCTCCTAGCATGAGCAGATTCAGGTTATGAAGACAAGTGTTTTTGTTTTCATTCCTAGCCTTCAGAGTGTGCATACATGTTTCACCATATCTAACTACTCTAGGATGGCGAGAGACTGAATAAATATATGATTTATATTCTAGCCATGCAAATTATAAACTGTGCAGGCAACCAATATATAAAAGTACTGGGCATCATTTCTCAACACACTGAACTTATTTCCCCCTCCTTTCATGCATGATTCCCCTTCAATGGCACAGGTCAGTTGTGATGGCAGCCCAGAAAACAGTATAATCCAGCTGCAGGAAGTGGAAGTAAAATCTAGAGAACTCAACTGAACTATTGCCATCACTAAATAAGGGCTTGTCATGTGTGTGCTTGCAGGGGATAAATCTGAAATGTATGACAATAAAGAATGAATGCTGTTCTCAAATAAAAACTGCCCCTAAAATCTGCCTCTTTTTCTTGAGGAATCAAAATGGATTTCGATAAATGAACAAAAGATGAATGAATAAATAACAACAGGAACAGGTAACGAGGTTGAACATAATGGGTTAGAATTGAGGGGGCCTCATAAAACATCTACATAATTCATGTTATTTCATGCAACATCATTCACAGCATTCAGCTGTATTTTATTAGCTACATTCTTATTTACTTATCCTAGGGAAGCCACTGTATTTCCAGTGAGGAAATAAAAATGTTCCAAGATTGAAGTTACTACAGATACTGTATAACTCCTGTCAGATAGCTATTAACATATCCCTGTTTCCCAGAGATCTTAAAAAACTAATTTTAAATAACAGAGCAACTGTACAAATTACATGCTTTTCTAACATCATTAGATGTTTTCCACATGAGACAGGCTTGAAAGACTAAGGCCAGAAACACTTTCATTCTCCCCATGTAGTTAGTATTTTATGGCCATTCTTGGTTTTCCTTGCACCTGTATCTTTGAAAACTGGCTACCCTACTTTTTGTTTCCAGGACTATATGCAGAATCTCATATCCACTGAAGAATTTAATTCTGACATCTCCAAATTTTAGGATTGCTGGTTAAAATAACACAGATTTTCGAAAACAAACAAACAGCATGGAAACCAGTTCCCCAGATGTAACATTAACACATACTCAAATGCACAACAGGCAAACAGTTTGCAAACAAAGTTTCTAAAAAGCATTAATAAGATAAAAAAAACACTCATAAGAACTCATAAATACACATAAGAACTGTGGTGTTTGGGGGTTTTTTGTAAGGAAGGGCAAAATTGTAGTGAGTAACAACTGAATTACTTTACTTTTGAACTATGGCTTTCCTGATGTGAGAAAACAAAATCTTATTTTTCAAGCACAGAAACTCCCACTTCAGAAACCTAATTTTTAAGCTGCTAACTCTCACTAAGTAGTAGCCTAAGTGCTCCTCTATGATTTCAAATGAAAACACAAAAAGGGCTGCTAATTCAGACTTAAGTTAAACACCTATTCCCCATATCATGTGGGAATATAACAAAAAAAGATAATAGTGGATTTTCTTTTACAGAGATTTTTCTGCAAAAGGCTTGGTTTTGCTTGTTTGCTTTACTTTTTACAAACAGCAAATTAGTCAACGTATCTAGGCAACTACAATGAGTGATCTTTCCAAGATGATTTCATTCCTGTTTAGGAAACATTTTATCTTAGGTTCATTCAGTGATAAACTAAACTTTCCCAGTTGTGGCTCACAAGTTTATGGGAACATTGGTATTAAAAGCTTAAAATTCCAAATGAAAATATTGATGTCCCAAAACAGCTGTCAAGATCTGCAAAAGTTATAGAGACTGGTAATTTGTGCAAGAGCCTTTAAAATCTACTCTTCTCAGGCCTTACTGGTAAGCATTTGGATAAACAAATTCTGATTTCTGAAAGACTAACAGAGCTGACCAGACTCTTTCCTTCAAGTTCTGCAAAAGAACTACAGGAGGATTTAGAGGGAGCAAGATTTATGTGGAAAAGACTGTACACGAAAGATGTATGGGGAAAAGACTGGACAGGAAATTAGGACACTATTTTAGAACAAGCTCACCCTGAGATCTCAGCAGTGGCCTTGAAGCATGATCACTCTTCCTCAAACTTTGCCAGCAGTACACAGCTGCTGGCTGCAGAAAGCCTGTGAATCTATCCATGATTGCTGTTATTTTTGAAAGCACTAAACACATCATCTGAAAAAAAAAAGTCCTAAATACTTGAATTTAAGGATAGAGAATTATGATTAAAGTCAAGCTTCACCAATTCACTGTACATTGTTCTTCAATGAGCACATTGATCCACTTTGTGCATTTACATTTTTGTAGGGTTTTTTTCTTCCTCTTAGTTAATCTCAAGGCACAGGGAGAACTTCTGGCCACACACAAATGTTGTGTTGTGGGGTTTTTGTGTTTGGTGAAATTTGGGGGTTTTTTTGTTGGTTGGTTTTGGTTTTTTATGAGATTATGAGCAATAATATAAACCAACATTCTGAACCTTCAGCAGAAGGACTTACAACACCTCTTTGTATTCTGTTCTATGTTATAAAAGGCATAGGGAAAACAAGGTTCTGCAGAGGACAAGAAGTTACAGAAGACAGAAAATGAATCAAAGCAATCAAAAGAATTTATAACATGAGAGCTTGAGCATAAAGGCTTTCTGGTTTTGAACTGCAGTTCCCTATATTGTAAAGCAACCCTATTCACATAAATGGAGTATTTTTCTTTAAAGGAACAAAAATCTATTCCTCTGCCCTTTCAAAACTTGAAGTTTTGATCAAATTACAAAGTGCATGACCTGTAACATTAGATGAGAAAGCCCTTCTCACAGCGGAATTATGGAGAGCAGACTCTATCTTCAGATCCCAAACACACAACTCTGCATACAATTTTCCCTCTGGACAGATTAAGAGATGCAAGCATATATGACAAATAGTAATCATTCAGTTCAGTGGGCTAGCAGAAGATGCTAAGATGCTACAATAATGAAGATTTAGGAGATACGAGTAGAATAAAATATGTTCCTGCAAATTACAGACCTGCTCCCAAGTAGTGCTTGAAGAACTGGAATAGAAGTAAATAAAAAAATCTGAAACAGAGTGACAGCATGTAAATGTAAGGCTCAATCTATGATGTTCCCACCAGGTTGCACTAGGAATTTGGTCAGGTCTTTAAAATAAAACCAAATCTTGTAAAAATATAGGCAAACAGCATGTGAATGTCACAACTTCCTTCAGCCTCAAGCACTTAAACTCATTTAGCATCATTCACAGACTTTATATGTGCCCTGTGCTCAGCAAAAGAATTCAGTATGCAGTCTTTCACTTGCTATACTGCCAAAACTCAAAAATAAAACCAACAGAAAGCTACATTGACAGAGATTAGAGTGTTTAACTGCTGTATATACCTATTTCATAATAACACCACTAAATATAGTCTACCCATCCTTCTGAACTGGAAAGAAAACAAAAGGCATTTGTAGTTTCAGATACCCATAGAATAGAATAGACCAGACCAGACCAGACCGGGTTGGAAGAGACCTTTGAGATCATCGGGTCCAACCCATCATCCAACACCATCTAATCAACTAAACCGTGGCACCAAGCACCCCATCAAGTCTCTTTCTAAACATCTCCAGGGACAGTGACTCCACCACCTCCCTGGGCAGCCCATTCCAATGGGCAATCACTCGCTCTATGAAGAATTTCTTCCTCACCTCCAGCCTAAACCTCCCCTGGTGCAGCTTGAGACTGTGTCCTCTTGTTCTGGTGCTGGTTGCCTGGGAGAAGAGACCAGCCCCCACCTGCCTACAACCCCCTTTCAAGGAGTTGCAGACAGCAATAAGGTCTCCCCTGAGCCTCCTTTTGTCCAGGCTAAGCAGCCCCAGCTCCCTCAGTCTCTCCTCATAGGGCTTGTGCTCCAAATCCCTCACCAGCTTTGTTGCCCTTCTCTGGACACATTCCAGCAAGTCAACATCTTTCCTAAATTGAGGGGCCCAGAACTGGACACAGGACTCAAGGTGTGGCCTAACCAGTGCAGTGTACAAAGGGAGAATGACCTCACTGCTCCTGCTGGCCACACTGTTCCTGATACAGGCCAGGATGCTATTGGCCTTCTTGGCCACCTGGGCACACTGCTGGCTCATGTTCAGCCTACTGTCAACCAGTACTCCCAAGGCCCCTTTCTGCCTGGCCACTCTCCAGCCACTCTGACCCCAGCCTGTAGCACTGCATGGGGTTGTTGTGGCCAATGTGTAGAACCCAGCACTTGGATGTGTTATATCTCATGCCCTTGGACTCTACCCATCTGTCCAACCTGTCCAGGTCCCTCTGCAGAGCTCTCCTACCCTCTAACAGATCAACACCTGCCCCCAGCTTGGTCTCATCTGCCAATTTACTGATGATGGACTCAATATCCTCATACAGATCATCGATAAAGATATTAAAGAGCATGCGGCCCTGCACTGATCCCTGGGGGACACCACTAGTGACTAGCTGCCAGCTGGATGTGGCCATCACTCTCTGGGCTCTGCCTTCCAGCCAGTTCCTAACCCAGTGCAGAGTGCTGCTGTCCAAGCCACGAGCTGACAGCCTGGCCAGGAGTTCGCTGTGGGGGACGGTATCAAGGGCCTTGCTGAAGTCCAGGTAGACTACATCCACAGCCTTCCCTACATCCACCAGGCAGTCACCTGATCATAGAAGGAGATCAGTTTGGAGAGGCAGGACCTGCCCTTCCTGAAACCATGCTGGCTGGGCCTGATCCCCTGGCCATCCTACAAGTGCTGTGTGATTGCACTCAAGATGACCTGTTCCATAATCTTGCTTGGCACTGAGGTCATGCTGACAGGCCTGTAATTCTCTGGCTTGTCCAACCGGCCCTTCTTGTGGGTGGGCATCACATTGGCCAGCTTCCAGTCATCTAGGACCTCTCCAGTGTGACAGGAGAGTTGAAAAATGATGGAGAGCGGATTGGCCAGCTCATCTGCCAGCTCTCTCAGCACCCTAGGATGGATCCCCTCCGGTCCCATGGACTTGTGGGGATCCAAGCGGATAAGGAGATCTCTGATTACTTTCTCCTGTATCACAGGTGAACTATATTGCTCCCTGCCTCCATCTGCCAGCTCAGGAGGCCAGTTGTCTGGGTTTAAAACATGTCTCCTGCAATAACACTGCCTAAATACACAAAGAACTTCTTATATGCATCCTTTATACTATGCAACAGATCACCTTCAGGATTTGCTACACTACACTCTGAGCTGCTATCATCAAAATCAACTTCTGCAATTCAAGAAAAAAGCAAACAAACAAACATAATTAGTGTCAAATATATCCTATGATAATACAAAAATACCCCAAACTCCTATGATGAGAATGGCTGTAAAGTTTTATTCATTGTTTTCTAGGGATAAGATTCCTTATGTAGTCCATTTGAAACAAATAACTATATCACATTTGCTTTGCATAAGTGAAAGCATGCCACTGGACCAAGAATGTAGGAGTCAATTAGAAAGTCTCATTAACAACTGTATAGTATGTACAGTATTCCAACCATATATTGGGAGAGAAGAACTGCAGAAGAGGAGGAGGAATACAGAGCAGGGAAATATCTACATTTCTTAACAGTTAAGACAGATTCCTCAGGAGAGAATATGCTTCTTTCCTGTTAAAGTCACTCTCTTCTCCAAAGCTTTGAGACCTTCCAAACTGAAATATAAAATTAATGCTGCAATGGAGCACAGTTTGGTCAACACAACATCTTTTCAGATTTTGTAGTTTGCCTTGGAAGAAAAAAGAGTGCACAGGTGGGGATGGGGTCACTGTCTACTACAGTGTTATGCCCTGCTGAGACAGTCAGGGATGTGGAGAGTGTATTTTGCAGTGCAGCTAGGACACACTTCCTAGAGCTAGGGCTGCAGCCTTCACCCTAAAAGGCAGAAATAGCCAAAACCAACAGTACCCGACAGGATCTCTCTCCATGGGATGTCTGACCATCTCCTCAGGCTTTTACCTTTTCTGTATCCACCTTAGGAACAAGGGAGCCTCCACCAGGAGAAGTGTTCTCACTGTCTAGTCCATATTTGCTTCTCTGCAGTATTATGGCCAAGACACAATCTCATAGACTACCTCATGTGAAGCAGAGCCTGCAGGGCTAGAGGCCCTTACAGTTCTCGATTCCTTCCACCTTTCAATATCTATTCTCTTTTGTGCAAGGAGCTAAATTTTTTCTTCCACTCCAGGAGAAGTATTCATTATGGATGGACCATCACTCAGCTAACAAGAGTACTGAGAATGTTCCTGAAACCTCCTTGTTCTCTAAGTAGCATTTGGACCTCAAACCAGAGAAGTCCAGTAGACCAGCTCCTGCTGTGCTACTGTGACCAGCTCCTGGCAAGCAATTGCAGTGTTGGTATCATTTATTTCATTTCAAGTACACTGTATTATACAGATAACAGTTATTCCCTTTAGACTCACCCCCCACCTTTTACAAATACCTACAGCACTCTGTTTAATAGCCATTTTTTCTGGATGGGCCTCCACACAACATTGTTTTTAAAATTTTATTTTGTATCAGCATGAAATAACTGCAGTGTAGTTTTTAAATAATAACAAAAGTGACAAATGTTGGAGCAGCTATACAAAACCTCTGTAAAATACTGATTGACTCTGATGGCCTTTATACTGAGTTCACAGGTACAGTAGAACTTGAAGAACATTTTTGAGTTCTCCAACTGAACAAATATATAATAATTTATAAAGTCTCTTGAATACTTGACCCTGAAGATTCTCTTGAATCAATCCCATTTTAAAAGCTGAAGCATTATTTTTCTTGAACATAACTTCCCCCCCGCAAGCTTGTCTGGTTGTTTTGTTTTAGCCATAAATAAAACTCATGAGCTTTCTCTCTTTCATCTCTTTCTAGTGCATTATATATATTTTTTGGGGAAAATGTCATTGCTAAAGTTAAATTTGAAGGGGACAAATACACTCAAAATCCCATGAAATCTGCAGACCTAACCTCTCTGAGTTTACATTTTTGCCATTTCAGAAAGGGTTAAAGCTCTCCACTTTTCTTCTAACACAGAATAACTGTACCATGTAATCATTACTGCAACTGTAATACATGTGTTGTCATTTCTTCAACAAGCATCTAATGACCAACCATAAACTTTGTAGCAAGATGAAGGAGCTACCTATCCGACCATTTAGCAGCAGTAACAATCCATCTGTTGTACATTATTACTTCCATGAATCACCATCTTAATTTCAAAACAGATGACTGAATAGTGGCATAATTCACTAAGACATTAAAGAGATAATATTTTGTTTGTGATTACAACTGCTTACCTGAAATTACATTAGTAGAAGCTTAGGGTATAACTGTGTGAAAGACAGTTAATGACTGGAAATAAACACCAGGTTTTGTCTTCAGAAGTTGGAAAACAGCAAAAGTTTTGGAGATAGTAGTCTTGTGGAAATAAAAGTTGATATCATCATTCCATGTGATACCTATGCACAACTTTTGACTCCTTTGTACCAGGCTCTAAGCCAACACAAATAATTTTTCCCCTAGCTACTTCCTAACTTCATGGAGTCACCCTTTAGAAGCAAAAAGCGGCACAGAGAAGTAAACAGACCTATGCTGGGTGCCCAGGGGATCAATACAAGAGACAACATGCAAGTGCTGAACTCTCTTTACTTCTGGGTACTAAAGTGGTAAGAGAATATTTAATTTAATCAATTTTCTAGCCTACACTACTAAGAAATAAACAAAAACACATATCTCTCCAAAACTATCAGCAAGTATTTCTGTTACTCAGCTGATCAAGCATGTAATGCTTCTTCCTAATTTTAATCAAAAATGTATTATGTGCTGTTAAAACCTAGTTCAAAAGTTAAGAAGTCAACAGAAATCTTCTCATTGACCTCACTGGGTTTCAGTGTACTTAAGGAACTCGTAGCTGCACAAGAGGGGAGCATAAATTTACTGGTAAATTGTTCCAAAACATGACTTTGGAAAAAAACCAAAACAAAACAGGAAGAAACTAAAGAACTGGAACACATAACATGTGGGTGCAGTGATCATTTAATTGCAGACTGCAAATGGTGTCTACTCACAGTGCAGAAAGCCTGTGCTTTCAGAAGTACAAGGCGGCTGGGGAAAAAAGAAAGGGGCAGTATAAGGCAAAGAGTAACAATGTCCTCCCTCTGCTCAACTGCAGAGAGTTGGAAGGGTGCCTGTTCTTTAGCATCTGGAATGATTTTGTGCCTGTTACATATTCTGCTGCTTCATAAATTTGCCCTGACAAGGAAAGTATAATCTTCCCTTAGATAGTATAGTTATTACCCTCCCTAGATGATGAATCTGTTTTCTACTTTATGTTGAGAACAGCAAGAAAGCTAACCGACGGCTGGGGCTAGAGGTTCAACCATGTTGAATTTTTTTACTATAAGAATTTCACAACGTTGGCTTTGAGCTTCTCTTTACTGCTCTCTGGCTTTGCAAATTTTATTTGCTACTAAAACACAATAGTTCTCATCACATTTGCTGTAGGATGTCAGAATGTCCCATCACCCTTCTGCACACCACCATCAGTCACGCCACAGGCAGATGACTAAGGCAAGATCCCCCAAGATGTTCTTACAGCTACATAACTGTCCTAATAATGACATGCAGCTGTCTGTAGCAGAGTGCTTGCAGCAGCTGATAAATTCATAGTCTACTTGCTGTCCAGTTATCACTGTGTTGTAACAAAAAGCTATTGGTAGGTGTAGATACCAAGGGTGAACAAGGTTCTGCACTTTGAATTGCTTGGCTTTTAATAACTATGTTGGGAATGCAGAAGTAACCAGTACAGTACAGCTTTAATGAAATTTAGAGCAAAACAGTACTAATGTGCGTAGATCCAGGCCCTGGCACATACTGCAGAAGGAGTTATGTGGCCCAAGGAAAGTTACTGCACAGTATGTTTGATAACTATGGATTACAACCGACCCACCATCTGGCACAAAAGAAAACAGGGTCACACTTCCAGCACAGAGCAGACACTGAGGAGTCTGTGATTACCCTGCCAGATAATACTGTGCTTGAATATAATATATTGTGCAGTCTCATTAACCGCATATTTTAACTCTACAGGAGTGTAATAGTTTGCCATAAAAAACACGTTTATTAAGCTGAAGTACATATTGCCGCAATAGAAAAAGAGACAGGAAACTCAAAATTACGAGACTCACTAATTGCTGAAATTTTTCCATTGTGAAAAGGTAGGAGATCAACAGTCTCACACTCAGTCCAACAGATGATCACTCAGAGAGAAATGTATGAAGCACCCAAACTTCAAAACAGGAAATGGTACATTAGATGGACAGGAAGAGTCAGAAAGGGCTAATTCCAGGAAAATCTATTTTCAAGGGCATGGCCTTAGCAATAGAATAGAGAGGAATACCACCAAAATTTTCCAGAAGTGCAACACGTACCTAAAAAAGTGATGCAATTACTTCACAGAATCTCAGAAAAGCCCCAGTTTTACAGAGCTGAGTCAAAGCTGGCTATCCTTTTTATAATTTTGTCAAACTAGCTCTGCTGTCACATCATCAGAGCACTGCTGTACTATGTTGCTCAAAAAAAAAAAAGTGTGTGGGGGGGTATATTCTGGATTCAGTTCTGAATCCTTTGTTCAGGCAAAACTCCTTGTGTACTTCCTGGTGGATATGAGGCCATTAGAAATTATCTCTAATGACCAAAAAAAAGAAATAAAATCAACATGTACTAAACCATAAAGAGAACATCAATGCCAAAAGTATTTTGTGTAAGTTGACAGGAAAAAGAGTAAATAGATATCTGAAGAAAGATGCAAACTTCCAGTCAGAAGTGACAGCAGGAACCCTTCTCTTCTGTGTTGGACTCTTCTGAAAACTCAAGAGCAACAAAGAGATAGAAGATGAATTTTTTCTTTAGATCCTGAGTTTTAGCTGCACTGCATAAATAAATAATAGGAAGGTCATTATTTGCTTGTATTTCAAACAGATGTAGTTTCAGCTCCTCCAATCCCATGTATACAATGTAGATCTTTAGAACCAAACATGGCATGAATCATTTCTTACCCAAAATGTCAGTCCAGACATAAGCACTGATGTTTTTAGCAGACACATCAGTCCAGCCATTGCCACTGGAGATGTGCAAAGCCTTTAGTAGCTGTTTTTGGCAGATACAGTAATTTTAGTAAAGATGCCTAGCTTTCCCTTAATATTCTAACAAGATGCTAACACCTGCAGAGCCTTTTATGATTTCTATTACTGATAATGTACAGAAAAATTTCTGCCAAGACAGTAAACAGAGCAAACCAGTTCCTTCACTGAAAAAAAAAACCACACCAAGCAACCAATACAATGATGTCAGAGAATCTGCTTCTCAGCCTTGCCACAAGCTGTCATGTACATCATTCAAACACACATCATATTTTCCCCCATTAAAACTTTTGTCTCTGGATACTTTTTATTTCACTGTAGATTAAGAGAGAGTAGCCAATTCCAGTTTTGTATGTGAATGGCTTTCTCTTTTGAAAAAAGTCAAAATTTATTCTGGAGACAATACAGAAAAAGATCAAGGGAAAAAACTCCTACAGGCAAGTTTCCTACTTAGCATTTCTGTTACAAAGATAAGGAAAACACAGATATTTCTCTTTTCCATAGTTCTGTCCAAAATAACTATGACCACAAAGCTAACCAAGAAAAATGCAGCTGGGAGGATCATACTCTTTCAGGGTAGTAAACCTGTATTCTTAAGTTCTGACGCTGCGTTACCTTTGCTTTTCCTCTGCAAACAATAATTTGCAGATGAGCTGGCAAAAGGTTGCTATAAACAATAGCATCTTAAAATACTCTCACAAAAATCTAAGCAGTTATTTTACTTAAAATATTTAATCTAACAAAAATTTTCAAGATAATAAAGAAAAATACATACAAACATGACTGATCAGTACCTCTAGTAGCATTAATCAACATAAGAGATAACCAGGCACATTACAAGAAAAAAATGCTATCATGTAAGTTGAATTTATGTGCTTCAGCATTAATACACATATATAGAAATAGTTGTAAACATGATATCATCTGCATCAGTTTTATGGAAAAGACTGGGGGGAAAAAGCTTATGACAGTACAATTGACACTATTCACAAGTATGTACTCCAGCACGGAGAACACAAAAATCAAAGGTATTGTATTAAATTACTTTTCAAATACTATATTTGAAACACAGTCCTATCTTTGTAACGATAGTTTCAAAACTTCCATTCCTTTGTAAATCCAGGCACAGTTAGATGCTGTATAAACAGTAAAGCCATCCTTGGTTTATCACGCATTTCTCTATAACAAATAGCTGCTGAAACAGGACTGTCTTCTGCTAGAGCTGCTGCTTGGTAAGCCTGCTTGCTACGTTGTTTTCTTACCTGGAAAGTTAAAATGACCCTTACCATTAGTGCAGCATAAGAGGCAAGAATTCATGTAGGTTATTTCATGTACTCAGAACAGGTTATGAGAACTCTTTCCAAGGAATTGTTTTACCCTAACTATCATCAATAAGGTCTGCTCCACATAAACCTATCAGGCTTCCTGGATTCAGAAATATTTACCAGGTAACAAGCCCAAGGGTGGGAAAAATCAGTTCTTGAAACAAATCCTCTACGTTTGCTTTGAAGAGTAGCTAAGTTTTTTCATACCAACAGGAACCAACCTCATTCCCCTGCCACCACTTGTTTCACATGAAGTGGATAGTGCTGGATTGTGGCAAAGAGACAGCAACAAGCCAACATAAGAGAGCAGAGTGCTTAAAAATGACAAATTACTTCTTGATGGATGCGTGTAGTAGCTCCTTCACCTGTTAACGCAGATGACATTGAGTCACCTCATAACATTGGTAATCAAACAGTTAATGTATCTTAGAGGTTCTGTAACAAGTAGACCAGTAGGACACCACTTCAGATATTCAGTTGAACTACTTAGTCAGTCTATTTAAACTACTGTTTCAAACAAAATAGACAGATACAACAAAAAAATGTATACTTCTGTCTTGTCCAAAAGTCTGCAAGCCTTCTCAAAGGGCAGAGCAGACTAACCAATACCAGGGTCACAGGAGTTAGACCCCATTAATCACACTGAAAGGGGAGCAAATGTTCATTTATTCATACCAACACACAGGCCTGAGAGTAAACATGAATTATGAACTTTCCAGACTCTGCTATTATTATCAATGAATCTTAAATAATGAACTGCTCAGTACTTGCAGTCTCTTCCTCTTCATACAGTTTTGAGGCACCATGCTCCTAGGCATGAGGAGAAAATGTCAGAAAATCAGGAATAACCAATTTTGGATTTGGTTAAAGGGTTCACAATGTCTACAGCTGGATGCTATTTTAACAGATTTTTACTTCATTTCTCAGTGATTATAACCACTTAGGAGTTTGATTATAATTTTCTTCTAGGGGCTCATTTTATAACTAGGCCCAATTTGATTCATATCCTCCATCAGCAACAGGAGACTAGAAATCAGCCATCATTATCATCTCACTTTCATTTTAGAGAGAAAGAAAAAAGTCACCAATAAGATTCTTCATGAACTTTGGGATTATTTTAACCCCTGTTTCACTGGATGCTATTAACACCTGCCAATGGAAGTTTCAAGCAACTCTTACTAACTTACTTTCTAAAAAGAGGGGGGAAAATATCTGGATAAGAAAAGCAAACTTAAAAATAAGGAGAGCATATGCAGAACAAGCTTAGTAGTAGTAAATTCTTAGTTTCTTTAACTAACAAAGAGCAATTGAAGACTTCCAGTAACATGGTTTTCTTTTTTTGCTTCTTTCTTCTGCTACTCCTGATTAATTAGAAAAAAGTCTCAGAAAGATAGTTTTGTGTTTCACTGCTCTTTAAAAGGCCTGTAAACAAAAAGACTGAAGTACTTTATAAAAACATAAATGAGTAAATCAATACACCATCATCTGGGTTTCAGAGTGAGAGAGAAACCTTGTGTTTAACAATCAGTTAGGCTGGCCAAAAAAATCTACACACTGACATCTCAAGTAACACTTGGTAGAAGATGAAGGAATGAGAGGCAAAGGCATGGAATGGTCAGAAAACACCCATACCTAATCCACAGAATACATAAAAGCAAACACAAATGGGTGTTCTATGTGCACAGACTGAATGGAAAGCAGAAGGTTGGTTAAGATAAAACCAAAGGTGTCATCCAAAGGCCTGTAGAATACACAGCCTCTCCCAGATAATTTTCCTGGATTCTGCCTCAAAAATGCATCCTTATCTCCAAGCATACATTCTTTTTCCTCTGATTTCTGTTTACTTTCTTCCCCAGTCACTCTACTCTCCAAAACATGAACTGCTTAACTTCCTTCTGACTTAAATTACTTCAGTTTTCTTAGTGTATTGCTGCTACAGCTGCAGCACATCCAGTCCACCTCTGAGAACATCGAGGAAATACCCTAGAGGAAACAACTTAACCTGCTTCAGGACTCATGGGCATCCTAACACAGCTGCACTTCTGCAGTTTCAATATGGCAAAGTCACAGGTACCACCGAAATGAAATACCAGGGGCACTGAAGACAGACAGCTTGAGATAGAGTTCTGCCTTTTAGGTCCCACCTTTATTATCTGTCTGTTTGCCTCCCAGGCCTTTCAGCACTCTACAACTTTTGGGATTTTGACATTGAACTTTTACTGACACAGAAAAAAAAAAAATCAGAAACCCTTACAAACCTTCCATGTATTTTTAAAATAAAAAAAAAAAAAAAAAAGACAAAAGGATGCCTAACATGAAACCAACTTAGCTAGATGCCCAAACAACTGAATTTTCAAAGAGAATTTTACATGCTCCAACTGCTTCAGCCTTCCTTCTTCCCACTTCATCAGCCTCAGTCAGCTCCCAGGCATGCAGTATGGATAGAGCCTCAACATTCTGGGGTCAGGTACTGTCTCCAGGCAGCATCACTGGGAATGCATCCAGTTCACTGTACAGATTTCAAAGCAGACCTCTGGAGCAAGACAAACGTTGTTAATGTCTCTGCTGCACTTCGACAGGAGTAATTTCTATCACATTTGGATTCAAACTGCTTCAACCTTTGTCACAGAGATTAAAATTTAGAATTAGGTTTGCCTCACAAAGCTCAGGTCAGTTTAGTAGCTGGTGCCAATTTGAAGTTGGAGTAATTGAATGTGGAAGGGCTAAAACTATACAAGAAAATACTGCTCCCCAAAGCCAAACCTTTAACTCAGAGAGGAAGTAAATGGGCATGTGAACAAATGTGTTTGCTTTGCAATTGCTATGTTTTCATTTCAGTTTTCTGTGTCATTTACCCAAAAAAAAAATTAAAAAATTCTTCAGTAGTTGGTTTTGGGTTTTTTTTGTTGTTGTTGGGACTTGGTTTGGTTTTTCATCTTCAGTTTGTTCTTTGAACTGAAAGGCATCAGCAACAGCACAAAAACAAGCCCTGGTTCGTCTATTAATACAGATTTTATTGTGCATGCTAGCACCTTCATGGCTCACAACAGTTTAACAGGGTACCATGCTTAACAGCATGCAAAGCGAGAACTACCTTCAGTTCTGATGGCTGCATACTTCAGGAAGCTGGAAACGCTGCCAATATACACACACAAGTGGCACTACACAGCAGTTTAAACCACCTAATATAATACTGTGGAGTTTGCAGTTTGAAGCAGATGGATTTGGTAGCCCCTTTGGAAGAGCTGAGGTAAGGAAAGGCAGTTTGACAAGAACCTTGCTTTATAGCTATGAGAGTTGCTTTAAAATAGTGTACTGCAAATTCATTCCTCATGTACTTGACAGTAGCCATGCATGCAAATCCATGTGTCCACACAGACAATTAGTGCAAAATAGCCACCGTGATGCAAACCTGTAAAATAATTTGCAGTGCATTAACTTCTCTGTGTTGAAATACTCACATTATTAACAATTGTTTTGCAAATTTATGGCAGTGATGCCAAGCTGTTGAAGTGTTTGCCAGCTTTGTGGTCTGTGTTCCATATCTAAGTGTGTCTCAGAGACAATTCATGCAGAGCATAAAACACAGAGGTTATAATGATAGATCAGTGCCCAAACCAGAATTATAGGCAAGCTATACAGACTAAAGCCAGCAGTTTTTCAGGCTCTCTCAAGATATTTAAACATCTTGTGCTATCTACTACTAATTGAGTTTTCCATTAGAACCTCATGACATTTGTAAGGAAAATAAAACCACCAAGCAAAGACCTGTGTAACTGATTTAGGAAGCACAAATATTTGTGCAATGCTCACATTCAAACAATTAATGAATTCTGCAATTGCTTCAGAAAGAACAAGACTGTAACAGAATAAGGTTTCTTTGTTCCTCTATCTGTTGTTCTAAAATAATAGACAGAATATATTGCAAAAAATATTTGTATTGCTACCATATATATTACTTCAGGAAGAGAAGCTGATAAATGTTTAAATCATTATCAAGAGAAAAAAAAAGGGAAATCAAGCAAAAGAGCTCCTTGTTTCCTGTATAAAGGATTGATCAAAACCCTACAGTAATACCAGGTAACAGCGATAAAATTGTATTCTCATAAATACATTTTTCTTTGTGTAATGTCTACTGAAAGTCTTTATGGATTATTTTTGTGCAGAAAATTCAAAGACCACTCAGATGGTTTTTACTAATTAAAAGAAGTCAGTAATACAGTAATAAGAATGTATGAAGAGACTCGATGGTGACATTAAGATGAAAATATAACCAGGTTCTACAAGAATGTTATGGAACTCAACATAATAAGAGTAGACTAAGGAAGCACAACCTCCCCTTCCCCCCTGGTGTGTTAATTTTCACTGTTTACATTAGATTTTAAAACACACACACATTTTTTCTTATTTCCAACACACAGCAATCATAAAAGCTGTGCCCTGCTGAAAATTTTTCCCATCACACCTCCATTCAAGACACTGTCTATTTCTCCATCTGAAAACCACTATCCAAGAAGACCTCTTCCTCTCAGGTCAGCTGGATGCTGAACCTTGGAACATAAAGATTACTTGGGACAGGACTGTGAATATTCCTGATCATATTTTTCTATCCTGGACCAGCACCAGTCTCTGCTTCACAGTCCCCAAGACAGGTGGGTAAGATCCAATTGAATTGTACAGACCTCACTGATGACCAGGCATGGTCAAGAGCCTGAGATGTGATGCTACAGACCATCACAGTAACAAAGCATGTATTACCCATTTGAATTATGACAAACATTTCAGCCATTAGTTCTCAGCCAAAATGGACTTTAAAGCCACTATCAATCACAGTCAGTGTCAAGTAAAAGACCAGAAGAGCAAAACAGTATTTCCTATCATACCACAGGTATATTGCGCTCTCTCCTTGCAGGTTATAATTACACTGGGCATGTAAAATGCACACAAGAAAGACACATGCACTTACGCATGACATTCACAAATGTCTTAAAGGCTCACTGAACTCAAACAGCTACTGGAAGGCAGGTAGAAGACAAAAAAATACCTAGGTCACCTGCCAGGGATCAAAGCTCTTGCTTTACATGTAACTAGTTTCATTCATTCTCTTCATACACAGGAAGCAACAACCTTTTTTTAAGTCTCTCCACATTCCCCATCCAGCAGTAAGTTCTAACCCCAAAGAGATGGTGTTATTAGAGCTTGGACTTTGCCTGTGACTGCTCCCCTCACAATAGAAAATTAAATCAGAGGAAGAATTTATGTCCTGCAATTCAATGGATGGATGTGCTTCTACGTAATTTCTTTAGTAATTACTTCTGTAAAGTATGTTTTCCTGTAATTGAAATTCTACACTGTACAGTCATTTATTAAAATATATAATTTATTGTGGCATTTTCCATATTCATGTCATTACTTTCCTTCAATACAACGTTTTCATAGTCACATTTTTAATTTATTCTATTCATCTGGAGATACTGAAAGTTGCAAGGCAACTTATAAGAATCCAAACATAAAAGTGTGCTATAAACGAGAACAAAATCAGAAGAGAGGACAGAACAGGGCACTTACTAATAGAAACACAAACATAACTGCAGAGGTAAAAAGTAGTGCAAAGTAGTCTGTATGTAAAGCAACAAAATATTCTCTAATATTCCCCTGTGTTATGTAGTCATTCAACTGTAAAGAACATGTTAACAATCCTAATTGGCATTCTAACAAGTATTGCTGAGGGAACAATAAAAAGCAGCACAATGTCTTCAGGGAAAACTGAAAAGGAAATCCTGAAGGACCTATTTGGTTATTCTTTTTTTAGCCAGAAAGCTCTGAAGAGGCATCATCATCTTTGTTATTCACACAAACACTGGAGTCCACTGTGTGCCCTCTGCCACAACACCCACAGCAAAGCAAGCACGCATAACTCCATTAAAGACTGCAATATTGGAGCAAGGAGCAATGGTTGTCGGAAAGAAAATGCCAGGAGGAGAGGCAAGAAAGAGGCAAAAGAAGGAAAAGAAAAAACAGGATACTTGTCTCCTAGTGCTGTGGTTTCAATGGAGCAGGGAGGGAAGTCATCACCTTCCCAAGGGGAAAGACAATACTTCTCCAGGGTCCTGGGAAAATGTTGCTACCTATGACAAGTTGAGCCCAGCCAGCAACTAAGCATGCACCCAGCTGACAGCTCACTCTTCTTGCAGCAGTGTGGAAGAGAATCAGAATCTAGAAAACCTGTGGATCAACGTAAAGATAAGGGGTTGGGGATGGAAACAAACACCTCATGCCATGTGTTTCCCCTACAAACCTTTTGCTACCTCTAATATACTCAACTGTGGGGGGACAGAATGTAAAACAGCAAGGCCCAGCACTGTGCAAGCACTGTTCAACTAAACCATTGGTGTGTCACTGATGCTGTCTGTGTCACAAACACAAAGCACAGCACCACACCAGCAACCGCAAAAAAAAGTAATTGCGCCCCAGCAAGCTCCAATACAGTGGGATCCTGCACTGCTCCAACCTGCCCAGCTTTACAGCTCTTCTACACACTCACTATCCTCTTGCCTCAAATCCCAAGAAAGGCTGCCGGTGACCCATGCCTATGGAGGAAGAGTGATTTTAGTGAGGGTAGACAACTGACTTTAGGAATGACTAATATTATGCCTGTAAAAAAGAAAAGAGCATCCTGAAGGTTGTTTTTTGAAGTTTCAGCATTTGTAGGTCAGATGAAAACATTGCCAAGAGCAGATGAAACCAGACAGTGTTGCTAAATTTTTGCACAAAGTCCTTGTGACTTAAGGGAGTAAATAAGACCTTAAGTATTTAACAAACTTCATTTATCTTTCCTGCAAAATAGTTCACAGACATCTTTTAAGTACCACTTTATCACAAATATACCTGACATGAAAATAGAAGCAGATATATATAGAGAGAGAGTCTTTTTTCTTTAGTTTTATGCTTCTTTGTATCAAATCCTGGCAACTGTGGGGAAGACTTAGCTAAAGAATATTATCTGCTACCCAGAAAGAAAACTTATCCCCACTTTCAATTGTAAATTACTTTCATAATTGCAGCTGAGTCTCTCATTTTTCCTCTAACGTGACCTGCTCTGTGAAAATCAATATCTCATTATCCAAGCCATAAGGTGAAGCAATTCCAGATCAGAATGCACAGCAAGTCTCTCCTCCCTGCTTGTCTAGAATGGTATGAATGCACTGAACCTTGATTCAGTAGGAGTTTTGCCGATGGACTTAATGCAAAGTTATTTAATTGCTCTGTTTCATTCAGAGGCAGCATACATTTAAATAACCCAAACTACCTGAAATGAAAACACTCCATTCTGCTGTCTAATGTCAAAATTATGGGGACTCTCTGATACTTTCCAATAATTTCTGGAATCAATTATTGCACAGATGATTTCAAAGCAAACATTGCCATAAGCTACAACTTCATCATCTAAAATAAGACTACTTGGAAGGTGTTTCAAGAACATGAACCAATAGCAGATGTACTGTGGATTTTGCTCCATTCCAAGACATTTCAAATTCAAGATCATCTCCTCAGAGGTAAGCAGAAGATTTTACAGTGGAAGTCAGCACTTCATACTCAGTTTAGTTAATCCTTTACTCTGAGAACACAAAAGAGGAGAAACAAATACAGCCAGGGGAACTGAGGGCACTTCAGCTTTGTGTTAGCATAGACTTATGTACCCTAAGTCATTCATTTCTGTAAGCACAGAAGAGCTGCATTTAGTGCTGTGATTAATTCTGCTTAGAAATGAACCTGCATTCCCAGATACTATGCCACTAACTTAAAGAGTTAATTTATTTCAACTTCCTGAACCTCTTTTTATTTTAGACACTTGGATAACTTCAAGTAAGCTAGTCATCTTGATTCTTTTTGAAGTCCATGAACAGAAACCTATCATGCACCTAAGTTGTTTTAGATGCCAGCTTTAGCATGAGATGAAAGTAAGCCTGTCCATTAATTATAAAGAGAATCAAGATGCATAACTTACATGTAGATAGCTATACTTAAAGATAGAAAAGGTTCACCAAAATTTCATTGTTCTTCCAAGTGAAATTCATAGCAAAAGGATCATCCTCTGAGGCCATTAGGAGCCCAGACTTGCCTAGTACATTCGTACTGAAATTCCAAGACTCTTGGTTGGGTACCTGCTGACTACTGCAGCCCCTACAGACAATCTCATATACTCAGCTTCTAAACTCCAAGCTCAAACGGCGAGCAACTTCACTTTGCTATATGTTTACTCTGGGATTTTATCGCATACATTTTCTTCCAAGCATTTTTTTGTTTTAGTGTGCCAACAGTTCACAGCAGGTACCTGAAGTGATGGCAAAAGTTTCTATGCTGAAAAGTGTAAATATCAATAAAAATTCATTTTCATTAGCAAAGGATATTGTCCAAACACTACAATAGGCACCTGATCACAGTTAAAAATCGATACACTTAGATTTATCTATTTATCCCCTTGTCTGTACAGTTTCTCTTTATGAATATTTTTAGAACAGCAAAGATGAGAAGAAACAAACTCAAGAATGACATGATTACACCTATCTGATCAGGGAAAACACATTTTCTCTTTACAATGGGATTTCAGAGAGACTTTTCACAGACATTGAATCTTAATTCAGCATACAGTACAGGATCAAACACACAATTGAGTCTAGCATGTAGGAAAAATCCTGAAGGCCATATTCTTCTAGTGAACAAGATGCCCAGAAGGAATAAGGCTTCTTCAAGTGTTTCCAAATATAACTTTGTTTTCCTCCAAAAACTACTTCCATTTTCTGCCTTTCAATAATTTTGCTACTGAGACAGGGTGAACAAAAGCCAAGAACACAGACCCTAGCTTGATTGTGTGCATACAGAGAGAAAGAAAAAAAATCCTGCCACAAGGAAGCCTGCACTACAAATATACAGCACTGAAGACACGAGCAACACAGACAACTAGTGAAGAAAAATTGCACACAGAAAATAGAAGTGATATTACTGCCTTCATTTAGGAAAGTAGTAGAATCAGGAAATCAAAGAAGTATCACTGAGTGATTTCAGGACTTTCCTTATTTGGAATACAATAAAAATTTCAAACAGCCCTGGGTGTCTTATCTATTATGACCAATTTCAGTAAAAGGGAAAAAAAAAAAAAAATCAGCAGTAAGTGGGGAGAGAGCTATTTCACCACTAAAATCTCAGTGAAGCTTGACTGCATCCATGGTATGTGTCCTACAATACTTGAGGACTTCTCTAAAACTAACTTGAAATTAATAGTACTTCAATATTATTCCTCACTTGTGTGTCAGCACTACTTCCTTGTAGTGTTAAAAATGATTGCCAGAGCACTAACATAAAGCCAGTACTCTTACTGTGCCCAAAAGAGCTCTTACTTCTGGGCTGTCAAAATAGTACCTTTCTAGAATTCAAATATAAGATAGTCTTAGGCAACTTGTTTTTGAAAGAGTAGGGTGAAAAAGGCCTCTGCCATGCACCTCTCTTGTTCCCCTAGAGCTCTTCAAATGTCCACATCTCTCAAAGCTGCAATCCTACCTATCCAGAGAGGATACTCAACTGGAGAACTGGTATTTTCAGCATATTCATTCCATCCTGGGAATTAACAATGGGCAATTAAGACAGGAAACTGAGTTACCACAAGTATTCAAAATAGCTTTAGAAGGTTAAAATTATATCTAAAGAGAAAATATCATAAAAATATTTTCTAATTCAACAAAATCCATAAAGTTTCTGCAAGTCAAAAGGACATTAAAGGGCATTAAAGCACTACTGTGATTAATTATTTTGATTAAGTATTAATAGTTTACAGAGCAGTGACAGCAAATATACACTCTGCTCTTAACAGTCAGGTTCAAGCAGTCATCACACAAACCAAAAATGGGGGGGTTGAAGGTTCATTCTTTTATTGATCAAGTTTGTAACAGAAAAAATAATTAGTATCTACAACTTATTTGACATTCCTGAAAATATCTGACCATATGTGGGCTTTCTGAAGTTTATTTCAAATGCTTGTTTTCCTAAACCTCAAATTAACCCAAAACTGCAAAAACACAAGGGAAATGTAATTAAAAGCATAGCAGCTTCAGCTATTCTGAGAACCTTACTAATTTTCTTTATATAAAGTTTTTCTGCTGATAAATTACTTCCCCCTGGATGGAATAGTAAGACAGTTTAGACCAAGCAGATAGCTGGCTTCAGAACTGGCTTCAGTTAATCTACAAATAAAAACCAGCATCATGATAGATTGTATATGACTGTTGCTTGATGACAAGTGTAGGTAGAATCTGATTTGGAGATTTATTTTTAATTCTTTCCTTAATTTGTTCTTCAGAAACACTTCAGGAAGAGAAGAACAACTGAAATACAAGGGATAAGTAAATTCACCAGTAGGATACAGAGAAAATAAATGAAAATAAGTCCTAGGGAACACAGGCAGATTTCTTTAAAAAGCTAGAAAGGTAAACAAGCTACAATTTGGTCTTTCAGGATTAGACTGATCCTGAGCCTCTCTGAAGTGTGAAGTGCTGGTTACCAGGAGTATGCTTATGGCCAATTGCAGTATCCAGAAAGAAGAGTGTATGCTGTATTAGAGCAGTGCCAGCACTGCCAGTTTGGTGCGACAGCTCTCACGGTCATACTACCTAACATAATTTTGATCATATTAACCTTTTTATGTAGCAACAGAAAAGAGCTGGTGTGGCACACTACTATTAAACAAAACAATTTAAATGCAGCAAGTTCAAGACCCTCCACCAGTTTAACTGTGAAAACAAAGATTCACAGCAGCTGTGAATATTCACAGCTCTGCTTTAGTCTCTGCAGGCTGCTTCTTCAGCTATTTGTGCTATTAAAGCCTATCTGGACATCCACAAATGATAATTGAAAGGGAAGGAGAAACAGATCAGAACATTATTTTATTTGTAACTGAGATAGTTCTTCGCAGGTAGAACTTGTTTCTACTTTAAAAAAAGTATTTTAAAATATATATATATATGTAAAATTAAGAACACAATGTTTCACCTGACTTTCAGGCAAAGCTATAGCTATACCTTATGCCACTTGCATTTGCAAGATATATATAAAGAGAGAGAGAGGAGCTAATTTAATTCAACTTTAGCATAGATTAGAAAGATAACACAGTCTCCAGTTGTCATCTGTAACAGGACACATCGAAAATCAAACCCATCTTTCTTTTCCAAAGAATACAGAATGTTTCTTACTATCTGGCACTACCCACTGCATTAAAAACAAAACAAGAAACTCCATCAGTAATAATTTAGGACTTCTTGGTAGAGAATCACCATAAAACTAAAACTGTTGCCAGTGCCATTTTTTTTCTTCTTGTGCAACCCTAGAAATAATACCTAGCTTGAATATCTCTGAAGTAATCTGGTCCAATTTCAGACCTTAAATTTGCAGCTTCATTTCCTCTAATAAAGAATGGAAATTACAACATTTTTTGCTTTCTCTTGTACTTCTCTAGGTATCAAGATGAAAGTTCCCTATATTCCACACTTTCTATTGTAATGCTTTTGCATAATGTCAGATCGACTGAAATTTACACAGTAAAGGTAACTCCTGTGATTTGGTAATATATTCCAAGATTTCACAGTTTTTTCTGAGGCTGACTTGTAGCAGCACTTACAAAGCTAGCACAGTAGTATGCTGCTAGACTTGCACTCCGAAAAAGATACAATCTTTTTTTCCATCTTTTTGTATTTGGCAGAAGAATGCAGGTGGATTAGATGGCTAATGTGAAACAATACTGCCCATAGAAAATGCAACATCTGCTTTTCAAATATATGTTTCCCTATCTTATTCACAATTATTAGTGTCTAAAATATTAGACCTTTTGAGGTTAGTCCAAGCAATTTAACCTTGTCATGACACTCCCTAGAATAGTCCTAATGACTAACCCCACAGAGGGATCGGATGTTATCCTCTCACATGCTTTATACACGTACTATGAGGAAAAGCTGCTGAGCGTAAAAGTTAATCACTTTTTCTTGATGTGCAGTACACCTCAAACTGCACAAAAATGAAAGCCTAGGGATACATCACTATCACATACACACAAAGATCTGTTTGGTTTGACTCACTCTTCTGGCATCATCATTTTCAGACTACACACTTCAAGCAGAGCTACATCAGACACCTCTTTTATAGGGACATGAATTGCATTTCTGATGAGCTAAGTGATAAAAATTGTTTGGAGTGATGCAGAGACAGCCGTCTAGTTATAAACCTTCGTACAAATGTTACTCCATATGGGTGTTTCAGGAAAAAACGATGAACAGGGAAACAGGGCAGGAACATAATCACATCCTATTTGAAATTCCAACACTTTGACATGGGTTTGGGTTCTTCTAAATTAAGAATACAATTTACCATAATAATATTGTTGCATCTTTTATGATATCTCTGTTGTTCTGCTTAAGGAAGGGACACCAGTATACTGGTTAATCAGGGGAAAACACAACTTAAAACCACAACCAAGTGAAGCACTTTTTTTTCCAGACCACCTCCTCACAAATTCTGTGCACAAGTTCCCATTACCCCTCCACCCCATTTCATACAGTCACAAGTCTCCTCAGAAAGTGCATTGTAGCTGAGGAGAATTTGATTTGCAGAAAAATTAAAGCAAGTTGTTTTCTGTTATGCTTAAATCAAGCAATTTCTCAGAGTTGTGGGGGTTTTGTTTGCTGGGGAGGGGGGTGTTGTTTTGGGCTTTTTAGGCTTTATCAGGCTGTGTGTCATTTCTAGACCACACCATCAGAGAGTTCAAAATACTAATTCTCCTCTATTGAATGCTAAAACAACTTCATTTTTTTAAATTATTTTTTAAATTTAAAAAAAAATTAATACATTTTGGGCTATTTTCATTTCAGTTATCTAAAGAATTAATCTTACAACCAACAAGTAGAAGGAAGTAATTTTGCTTACTATTAAGCAAAAAATGGCAAGATTAGTTGATTTTGGTTTTATCATTTTAAAGATGGAGATAGAAGACTTTTATGACAAAGTGACATTTAAGGCTATTAAACCAAAACTAACTGGACAGATTTATGTTTTTTTCTGCAGCCAATAATGTCACTGTCACAATTATGTTCACCATAGGCACTAGATAAAATATATCTAGTGTATTTTCTCAAGTAATTACAAAGAGCTCTGCTCATAAGCTATGCCAGTCAGAAAATCTGGGTGGATTATTATATACAGATGGTCACTGAGGGGTTGATTGGAAAAACCAGTGCCACTAAAATATTCTACTGTAAGATTCTTTTGTGAACGACAAGGAATAATCATACATGTAAGAGGCACTGGTTGTGTGTTCCTAATTGGAAAGTGTTCCCTGTTAGACAGTGATTGCTTCACTCTTCCATTTGGATTTGCAGTCAAAGGCTGAGGTTTATTCAGTTTTACCCCTGCTCCTCTGAACATCATACTGAATCTGAACACAATATCCACTTACGGGTATTCACCCTATGAGAAAACTCTCATTTAGATGTATTTTTCACTGGAGAAAAGATTATTCACATATCAATAATGTGTTGGGGTTTCATTCAACCTATAAAATACTTGGAGACTCTTAGAAGATCACCTAATAGTTTAATTACCTGGGCTTTTCTACCACTTACACCTCCAATCTGATTTCAGAAGCTCTGTCTTCTAAGCACAAATGCTCTCACATGATTTGCATTTGGGTAATAGGTAAAAGATATGCTGATATAAAGACTAGTTTTATTTTAATTCTACAAATAAATATAGTAGATATTCACCTTAGCTTCATTTACTTGTTTTTTTTTTCCACTGTGGCTCTAACATATTGGATGACTTCTTTTTTCTTGGTCAACACTTTTAAAACAGAAATACTTGGTTAGTTCTGAATTGCACTCCTAAAGCAATAAAATATATTTTAACATCAACCATCTATCTGGAGATCCCTTTATATTTTTGCTATTTTCTCTAGAAAAAAATGTGTTGAAGCCTGACATTTTTCTGGCTTCGTTGCAGCTCAATTTCCACAGCCCTTTATTTGACCCTTTGATTTTCCCCAGTGCTCTCCCTCTTCCATGCCTGGTTTTAAAGGACACAGTGTGAATTGTAGCAGCCCAGAAATCAGTCATGTGGCTTGATTGCAGGAAATAGTAGAATTACAAGGATTTCTCATCTCGCTATCCATTTGCAAACTGCCCATCATGGACTGAATCAGCAAGACTTAACAGCGCTCATAATAATTTTTTTTCTATTACAGAATTCTGTTCCAAAGAAGCGTTCAGCACACTGAATGAGATGCACAGCCTGCCTAAGCTAACAACTCAGAAGCGTGGTCTTCAGACAGCTCATTTTTAATACCATCCTGCAATGCAGAGTTTCCAAATAGTGCATCATTTAACCGCATCCTGAGAATAAGGCTGCCTTCAGCTGCAAGTATACAGATGTTGGCTTATGTTAATAAGTCAAAGACATTTCACGTTCTCTTTAACAAACATTTCTAAATGAACACCCCAAATTTGTCAGCCTCACTCTTCCAAAGTTATTTGGCATTTTGTGATAACACAAAGGCCTCTGAAAGATGTCCTCAAGCTTCAGTTCTTAATGAAGAAAACCACTGAAATTATGCTTTTGATGTTCAAAATTATCTACCTTGTTCTGCCCTTATTGTGTCTTTTCCAGTTTATTTAGTCAGACACTTACTTTGCATACTTATTTGTGAATACAAAACAACAAAAGTTTCCATTCTACCTGTTCAGCTAGATCTTTCTTATGACTTTTCCTTCTACTATTAGAGCATCTAACATCTCACCCATGCATTCACCTATATCTCTTTAATAATGAGTACTTAAAATGCTCCATTTGGCTTTAGAAAGTCCAGTCGTCTTCTGCTATAAATGAGGTCATTTTTTCAGGGTGGACAAGTTCCTATCTCTTCAGCATAGCCTAGTCAGATGCAAACTGCATGATACCAGTGTCTCTCAGAAGACCCACACCCAGAGGATACAGGGAAAGCCAGCATCAAAGAAGTTGGGTTGCTTGGGAACAACACATGTGAAACCAGTTTGCCCAACGCAAAAAATATTGCGACAAACCTGACACAAGTCATGAAACTTCCTACTACAGAGACGAGACAGTGCAAATATCAAGATGGGTAACCGTTGTGCTTGTAAGACAAATAGAAGAAAATTAGCTTTCTACAATAAACTGTAGAAAAAGGAAGAAATGTTGCTGCTAAGAAGGCTGAAAGCACACTGTACGTGAACGTCAACTGTTTTACCAACTAAGACATCCTAATTAAATTTCTCACAAGAGAATAGCAGTAAACCTTTTATGTTGGAGCACCTGGTTTAATTTGTTGTTGACATTTTAAACCCTAATACATTTTTACGTATAAGCACAGATGGTGTTCAATGCTATTTGATTAACCTTTTCCCCATGGCCCTGACTAAGAACCATGTATGCTCCATTCAACCTACATATTCAGAATAGAGTTCAGGACGTTTACATGTGCCCTGGCATGCCACGAAGCAGATACCTACCTGGAAGTTACTGGGAGGCACAAGCCAAACAAGAAAGCCAGGGCTTACGAGACCAGTTTTTGTCTCCCTGCCTACAAAAATCTGTAGTTTATCCACTTTCTGTGGTAATCTTACTTCATGAAATAGATGATGTTTCTGAAGACCCTTACAAATGAGGTGTTACCAAATTTTTCTGTATTATTTGGGTCTGACTCTGTTTCAGCTAATTCTACTGTGAGACTTGTTACAGAAGGCATATTCCGCAAGCTCTCAGAAAACATATTACTCCATTTCAAAATCTCAGCTGACAAAATCATATTTATATGTGCTAGCAAGGAGATTGCAATGTTTGATTGCACACCTGTTAACATCTTAGATGGATACACCTCTACTCCAATAGGTATGCTTTCATCTTTCACATGGTTTCAATTGGTTCAAATAGTAAAAGGTAACATGTCTCCTCAAATTACAAAAATCTCTGTGGAATTCTGATAACAGATAAGGGTAGTAAACCAAAAGTTTTAAATATTCAGATTAATAAATATTCCTTAAAACCAGTTTTCCAGTAGTAAAAATATATATATGAATCAAGAAACCCATAAAAATCAGTAAGCTGTCATCTGCTTAAATTATGAATATTCTTTCTTTATTCAATGTTATCAAGGCAAAACCAGAAGAAATCTTTTGAGAAGAAAGCTCCAGATATTCTAAACCTACCAAAAAAACCCAAACAAACCAACCAAAAAACCCCCACCACACTAAACAACAAAAAACCATGTGAGAAAGGAAACTTGACAACTCTAATCAAGTATTATCATCTCATTTGCATCTCTGCAAGAGAGACATGAATATGCAGACACTACTGAAAACTGAAAACACAACCTGCTAAATAATGAACAACATTTATTTACCATGCATACTGCTCTTTGTATTGCTTTATTTGTTAAGAAACCTCGCTTATCATCTTAAGTCACAATAAATGCCTCCAATATTATCCATTAAAATGTCATCACAGGAATAAACATCCTTCAGGGATTCCTGTTTCCAGTGCACAATCCAGTGACTTATGTTTTTTAAAATATATATTTGATGTACTTTAGATTCTATTTAATTTTTAAACAGTGCTATCTTTCCTTATCTGTTCAGCTATGAGATCCTGAGTGACATTAGGGTAAAAGCAAAGCAAACTTTATCACTAAACAGCATACCAGATGTTTGGAGAACTATAAAAGAAAACTATAAATACAAGAAAACAGAAGCCATGGAGTGTCAGGAGGAGGAACAAAAAGAGGCAACAGTTTGCAACAATCTTTCTCCTTTTTGGTTATTCTCCATTTACCTTCTATTTACCATGTTGATTACAGTAGCACCATTGGTGGTCCTTTACTACATCTTCAAAGATAGTGCGTAGTATCCATTAGCATTACGCTGATTTGCACTGACTGAGCATTATCTTTCAGAAAGCCATCATCTGTCTCAAAAGCTGTTCTTATGGAATCAGCAAGAGTGGAACAAGTCACCACCTCTAACAGACAACATCATGGTAAATATCTTCAACTTGCAGAGATAGGACTCAACCAAAATCAACCAATACTACTGTTGAAGTCTCTATTTCTTCTATTATTTTTCATAGAACATGTGTTTGTAAAATCACCTGGCCTCCCAATACCAGTAAAAAATTTGTGGGTGAATATTCTCTGCTATCAACTAATGATTTCAAAGGATCCATGGCAATTTCATACTGACTGAGGAAGAACTCAAATGTTTTGAAACTACTTGAAGGTTTTTTTTCCTACGGTGAACAGTGTTGTGCCTCCCTTTCCTTCAGGGAGATTTTTTGCAACTGAATTACATGTTGCTTTTCACTGGGTCACTAGATTGTTAAACTTAATAGCTTCCCCATCCCCAGCTTGAATATTTCTTAATCCTTTTTCATCTTTATTACACAAAGACCTACACAGCCATTCCCATCAGCTATCCAGTACAGCACTGTACACAAGTCCTCCCCAACTGGAACCGCTAGAATCCACCACAGCTCATTTCCAGCAGCTCTCTTTCCCAAGTAATTCAGAAGCGAGCACTTGACTGGATGAAATTTTTGGCAGTTTTGACACTCTGTCTCCACTAGGCAAGACTCTGAGTGACTGGATCTCATTTTAAACTTAGCACTGCTTTACGTGAAGCAGAGGTTGGACTTAATGACTCCCAGAGATTCTTATCTGCCTATGTTATTACATACATACATACATACAGATGGGCAGAGTCCAACGGCATGAGATTTAACACATCCAAGTGCTGGGTTCTGCATATTGGCCACAAAAACCCCATGCAGTGCTACAGGCTGGGGTCAGAGTGGCTGGAGAGCGGCCAGGCAGAAAGGGGCCTTGGGGATACTGGTTGACAGTAGGCTGAACATGAGCCTGCAGTGTGCCCAGGCAGCCAGGAGGGCCTATGGTATCCTGGCCTGCATCAGGAACAGTATGACCAGCAGGAACAGGGAGGTCATTCTGCCCCTGTACACTGCACTGGTTAGGCCGCACCTTGAGTACTGTGTCCAGTTCTGGGCCCCTCAGTTTAGGAAGGATGTTGACTTGCTGGAGCGTGTCCAGAGAAGGGCAACAAAGTTGGTGAGGGGCTTGGAGCACAAGCCCTATGAGGAGAGACTGAGGGAGCTGGGGATGCTTAGCCTGGAGAAGAGGAGACTCAGAGGTGACCTTATTGCTCTCTACAACTACCTTAAGGCAGGTTGTAGACAGGCAGAGGTTGGTCTCTTCTCCCAGGCAACCAGCACCAGAACAAGAGGACACAGTCTCAGGCTGTGCCAGGGAGGTTTAGGCTGGAGGTTAGGAGGAAGTTTTACACAGAGAGAGTGATTGCCCATTGGAATGGGCTGCCTGAGGAGGTGGTGGAGTTGCCATCACTGGAGGTGTTCAGGAGGAGACTTGATAGGGTGCTTGGTTGCATGGTTTAGTTGATTAGGTGGTGTTGGATAATAGGATGGACACGATGATCTTGAAGGTCTCTTCCAACCTGGTTTATTGTATTCTATACAACAAAAAAATTCTCCTTGGATAGCAGAGGAGGGGCCAAGAATCTACTGGGGAAAATAAACTGACACAACTTTCCGGGATCTCCAAAGATAATACACTCAAAGCACACTGATTTTTTACTTCCCAATTTACTGGCCAGCTGAGAAAATTTTTGAAATTGTAAACACGAGCATCACCAGACAAACTTCTGAAAATAAACGTTTTCATGAATACAGGCAACCCTCAAAGATGAATGCAAAGAGGTATTAGTCAGCTGCCATTGCCAATGGTCCAAAAAATCCCTAAAAAATCTTGTTTAAAACCTTTGATCAATTCTTTTTACTTAATGGCAGTAAGGAGACTCATCAGATTGCCTTTCCTGGTGAGATAATCTGACCTTAAGGGCAAGATTGAAGACATTCAAAGTTCACCATTTCTCTCACTTCTCCACTGGAAATTAATAGCTCGTGGTTATATGCTATTCAGTTTGGTGCCAACATTTTCAGAGTCTAATGTTATCTAGCAACAGGAATGAGGTCAAGAAACTAGTTCAGCTACATTACTTTCTAGTCTCTTTTCTTCATCAAATTTACTGATGCCAATTAGCAAAGTACTAATGAACCTCTATCTATACTAAATGGCTGCTGCAATTCCTAAAACAAGTCAACTCCAATACTAACTCTGTAGGAAAAAAGTGGATTGGATCACAATATGCATTCTAGTTAATGAGGAGTATTTAACGTGCTTAACTGGGTCATAACCAGATAATTGCATTGACACTTTATTGCAGCCATTGTTTAGGGTAGTGATACAACAGTTTATAAACCAGTTATGGTACAGACAGCCCAAGACAGCAAGTGCTCTGCTTCTCATTTCACATGATAGTTCTGCAAACTGATGATTGACTATTAACACTTTTGCATGACCACAGTCAGAATCACATAGCAGTATTATTAACCTCCTACAACTAGTTTTCTGAAAGCACAACACACCTCTGGGCCAGCAGAGCTGCAGCCAAAGCCACAAGTGAGCTATGGCTTTAGGCATTCTCTAATTCTATGTAACCCACTGTCCAAATATAAACAGGACCAGACATATAATTTCTCAACAATTTCAGATCACATAATAAGTAAACATTTTTGAAACATTATGATCTATTGATGTAAAATCCTAGTGTCTCAAAATGTATGATACCATGAAACCACCTCTCATTTATACACTCTTCATGGGGAAAGTGTGATCTTTATTCTCATTTGGAAAACCTTTTTTTCATAATTACCAACAGGCCTAAAAGTTGCTTCATTGCTTTTCCAGATTACGCTTAAGAAAGTGTTGTTGCTTACCACAGGAAAGATTGTCTAAAGCCTGTCTTTCTTTAGGAGTTGATATAGGACTGTGGCGAGAACGTCTCAAAATCCCCAAAGCATCCCACTAACAGAGCAACTAGCTAGTGATAGAAGCCAAGATTATAACAAGCCAGTTTTGGGCTCCCCAGTTCAAGAAAGACAGAGAACAGCTGGAGAGAACCCAATGGAGAGCCATGAGGATGATTAGGGAACCTGAGCATCTCCCCTGTGAAAGGAGACTGAGATCCCTGGGGCTATTTGGTCTTGTGAAGAGAAGACTCAGAGGGGATCTCATAAATGTGTATAAATATCTAAGGGCTGGGTGTCAAGTGGAGGGGGCCAAGCTTGTTTTGGTGGTGCACAGTAGTAAGACAAGGTACAATGGGTTCAAACTTAAACATAGATGATTTTACCTCAACATGAGGAGAAACTTCTTTACAGTGAGGGTGACAAAGCTACCCAGGGAGGTTGTGGAGTCTCCTTCTCCGGAGACTTTCAAAACCCACCTGGATTCATTCCTGTGCGGACTACCCTAAACAATCCTGCTTTGGCAGGGCGGTTGGACCAAATGATCTCTTGAGGTCCCTTCTGACCTCTAACATACTGTGATACTTCACTGCCTTCAGCAATTACAAAGTTACAAACATTATTTCAAATTAAGAACACGTTATCAGTTGCAGAGTTTCAGTTAATCCAGAGCAAGACAGTAATAACTTGCCTAGATAATGAAATCAATTGTCAAGGTCATTCTGTTGGATGAATGAGCGAGGCAATCCTTTAAAAGTACTTGTCAGTAGACTTAGTGGTAGATGAAGCATGAAACATTTTTTGACAGCATATAAAACATTAGCATAGTATCAAAGTATTGTTCAGTGATCATTCTGGGGTCTAGCCTAACAATGGGATGATTAATCCAACAGCAAAGCTAAACACACATCACAATGCCTTCCCACTCCTGCAAGTGAGAATGCTGATGAGTAGTGAGAAATATAATTTTTTTCCTGCTTCTGCACTTTCTCCTACATGAAGGAGGTGTTAGTGTGAGAAGACGGTTAACTGTCAAACATAAAACTTCAGACTGATTGAACGTGTAGAAAGGAGCAGCAGAGATAGCCCATGATCACCAGAAGCTATACACCTAACTTATTCCAAGAACCATCAAAACTTCTTTCGACCGGAGGAACTATACAGAGCTATACAGCAATAGCTACAGCAATTTTTAATCTTTAAGGAAAAACACTGACAGCCAGAAGTCAAAAAAAAGTACTTGTACAAACTTGAACCATTTGAGATTAAAATATTATTTTCTAATTATTTTTCTAGCATGCATTTTGCTCTGCTGATCTTCACATATTTCAAACCCAAACTTATTTCCTTGTATCACTCCTTTACAACACAAAAAAAAATAATCATCTCAAAATAAAACCATCTTACAGCATACAAATGTCTCAGTTGTCCTACTGTGAAAAACATGCTTTAGAATCATAAAGCACCCTGTGTCTAAGACATATAAAGAGCAGTTGAAATAAAGGACTGGTATAATTATATTAATAAATAAAAGCTCTGTGTACCATTGGCAGAGTTATCTATAAAATAACTCAGTCTTGGAACATGAAATACAGTGTAATTGTTCAGCTTAAAGCTTTATCATACTTGAACTACACAAATCAATAGCTATTACAAAATTAAATAGATTTCCTGTATTCAAGTTTTGTTGGCCAAAACTTCTACTTTGGAAGAAAGATGTTTCATTGAGATTAAACACAAATCTATTTTGTATGACTACATTTCTCACTCCCAAATATCTTTTTCCCCACTACTTATGTACGCCAGTAGAACAGTTGAAAATGATGGATTATACTTCTTAAGCTGTGGCTACTCCATACTGTCTAACAGAAAAAATGTCTTTTGATATTTTCTTTTTCGCCCCAAAGAAGCAATTGAGCAGACACATGAAGCTTGAGAACAGTGAACACTCCCTTCAGAGCATTTGCTTAAGTAATAGACAGTACATAAAAATCTAACAATATAAACATGGATAATCTTGACTTTATTTAGACAAAATATCAAGGTCTGAATATAAGGAGTGAATATAATGTAAATACCATAATAAACAATAGTACTTTTGGAGTCTTTTTTTTAAAGCGTTAGACTTACTTTTCAAGGTGACTGTACTGGAAGACTCAAAGGAATGGCTTCTCCCTGTGTAAGTTTGTTAAGTCTGTTTTGGTATTTATTGGACAAGGGATGATGGCTTATCTCCTTTTCTCATGGGAACATAAAGTCTACCACCCAAAAGTTCCCTCTTGGGAACTTGTGGATGATCTCATTGTTTCCATCCTTTTCAGGGCCTTTAGTAGATGTTTTTATAGAAGATTTCTTGTAGTTCAACGCCACTATTCTCAGCCTAGAAAGCCACAACTGAATGTAAGAGGGAAATTTTATCCAACACCATGGAAGACAATATATCCCAAGACTGGTTCTGATGTCCTATGTATATGAACATTTGGCCATTTGACCAAAAAAATAAATTTTAAAAAAAGACAAGTTTAGTCAGGATACGTCCAAAAAGTGGTTCAATGCTTTAAGTCTAGTTTGAGCACTCCACCCAGAGCAGCCAAGCAGTGTCACAACAGTGATGGATCCTTGCAGTCCAGGGGCAGCCCAGGCCAGAGGGCATCCTTGGGAGCTGAAGAGGCAAACCTGAGAGATGTAGACACACTGACTACAGTTCTACAGCTAGTTCACATTAACTAATATAGTTGCAAAAGATATATAAATACACTCAAGAAAACAGTTTCACACAATAAACAACCCAGAGGCTTTGATTTTTAAATATCAGTCTTCAAGGAAAAGAACCAAAATAATTCACAGTTAAAAAAAACCAAAACACCACAAACACATTCCCTCACCTTCATTTCACCTGCCTGTTGTCTTAATACTCAAGGCTTCCATTTAATTTCCCCCCCATGACTACGGACATTAGGGAGTAAAGAATCAACCAAACCATTGCAGAATAGAGAATAGGCTATTTTACCCTGCTGAGAAGACCGTTTTCAAAACCTTATGCAATTTTTACAAGAATATTACATGGGAAGGTTGTTTCCAGCTACTGTAATATGTACGTTATGATAAATTGATGTTTTTTGAATAGTCATCATAAGACTTCTCACCCCAACCCCCTCCCACCTCCCCAATTAGGGGAATGAAACTTCAGTAATGTTGCTTCGTCTTGCAAGACACTGCATTTCTTTTTCCTCTCATTAACTCTCACTATGATACATGTATTAAAGATTCATTTCTTTCACTCTGCTTCTGCAAAACACCAGATTTATAAAGGCATCATAAATAATATTCAGTGATGGAATAACTTATATTTACTTAATTTCACTTTTGAGAGAGAAAGTCTTTTCTGCCCAATTTCAATTTTGAATCCAGAGAATACTAGCCATTGGGTTTGAATAACAGGTTTTTATTAAAATAAAATACGTGTATGGATTGATAAGTTCTGAGGATCTAAGTGTTCTGTCTGCAGCTCAGCAAGTACAGTAAACACAGATAGCTGTGATGTGAGTTTTTTTATACTGCCTGGCCAACAAGGCGTGTCGTAAGCTAGTGGAGCCATTGATAAGGGTGACAGAGTAATTCACTCTCGGCACCTATTTTATTTCAGCCTGGGTTATGAAACTCAAGCCAGGGCATTACCTAGTGTCTGTCATCCATCTGATTTTTGCCAAGTAGGAATTAAATTCCTTTAAACAAGGTGGCTAACATGTCAGATGGGCTCTCGCTCTCTTTACCAGCACTGACATACTTGTAATAGAAGCTTCTGTTATAGTAGAGACCACAAAAGTAATCAGATGTAAATATAGTTAGAGACACCTTCAAATTCAGTTTAAAACAAGACTTTGACAAGGCCCTGAACTCAAAGAGCAACTGTACCATGTAAAAGCAAGTGTAACCAACACACTTTAAAGGAAAAAGTAGCACAGAAACACTGAAGGTCAGAAGCTGTCAGAGCATACAAAGCCAGGACTAACCAGCAAGAGCTCACACAGATAGTGCAACGTAAAAAACAAAACTAAACCCAAACAAAACCAAAACACAAACCTAACCAAACAACTTTATATTTAGAGAAGTTTTTTTCTGTTACTTGTTATTTCTTAAATAGATATCATCATTTCTCATGATGACCTCAAAGCTTCCACAGCACTCCTATTTTCCAATATTTCTATTGCAGCAGGTTATTGCAGATTTTATTTCTTACATGATTAAGGATTATTTTATCTTCACTGTGATAACATATGCAAATAAATCATCTTATGTTTGTGGTATAACACTGTTTTTCTATAGGTTAAAATTTCAGGGTTTTATTAATTTAATCCCATAAACATCTTATGAGTATTCCATTTAACCCATCTGCCAATTCTATGACAGTTAAAGACAGAAATTCATCTGCGGGCACTTTTAAAAGAGAAAAAAGAAAAGGAAGAGAGAAGGGAGAGACTCAACATAAGATGTGCAGTAATGGCCAGAAAGTGTTCATTTCTAAGGGAGAAGAATCTCTAAATATTAAAACTCATAAAACTCCAGACAAAATATCAACCACTGAAATCCTCATTCCAACCCCAGTTTTGATAAGATTACGTGGCTTTCTAAAAAGCCTTCTTCTTCCAGCACACACCCCATAAAATTATAGAAATACAAGTAACACAATTTTGACAGCCTAAAACTCAGTTAAAAATGCAAAACTCATTCAGAAACAAACAATTTTGGAGTTAGTCATCAGTGTAAAGCTGGATCAATCTTCTCACTACTTATCTTGCACCTTGTCAAGATGCACACCTATATGCAGCAGTTAGTGCATTACAAATGTTTTAAGAATATATGTTTAACTTTTAGCCAGGAATTCAAACAGAGAAATGTCTATCTGCTTCTTAAACTCTGTAATAACTGTTACATTAACACCTAAAGGTTTGCCTGATAAAATGCAGACAAGAAAAGCTGGTAATAGGTAACACCCAGCTCATAATAGACATTGGGAAGAGAATAAGCAGCAGCACATCCCTCTCTCAGAAAACTCCCTCTATATACTCATATAAGAAAGCAGAGAACCTGAATTTGAGTTCACCTTTTTTTTTTTCTCCTCCTTTTTAAATAGACAAAAAAAGTGGTGTTTTCTTAGCTATCAAGATGATGTCTGAGATAATCTGACTTGCCTTTAAGTTAGTGCTATTCAGACATAAGGCACTCTTAAGAATCCTTCATTTTCTTACTCTTATTTTCCTTTCCATCTGTAACATTCAGTAAATGCAGCTGCCTGCAATCCATCTAATCTGAAACAGACATTTCACTCCAAAACATTAAGTGCATGTGTTTTGAAAAATAAGTCATGTAATATTCTACATTATTTAAAAGCTTTCATCATTCTTTGAAGGCTACTGTAAACAGTAGCTGCAGGGGAGTTAATTTAAATATATTCACTTTGAACTGCAAATTGTGTATGCTAGAAAACAGAATGACAGATATGATTTTACCTTTTTTCCTGCTAACTGTTGTTTACAAAAGTTATAAAATCTGTTTTAAAATGCAAGGGTATGTCAAGTTTTAGGCAATTAATTAACAGTGTTAGAATTAGTACCATGAGCTCATAACATTTGATGGGCCTTGGAAGGAATTAAGTGGCATTCAGATTAGGCAAGCAGAATTGCCTTTGATCAGAATACACACATTCACAAGGAAGCAGTCACTGAGATCAGGATCTGAGCCCACTGATAAGCACAGGCATATGGAAAGTGTGGAATATCCCTAGCAACTGAACACTTCTTATTTTTTTTCTATTAGCTTCAGAAGAAGACAGCCAGAGTTGAGTGAGCCATGTCAGTGAGCCCTTCTCATTACCCACATACTTAGCACAGTCATTTCACCCTTTTTGTTGTACATGAGCATTTTGAGAAGCATGATGTACCATGCAAGATGGCATTTGCAGTGTACCATGAAGAGGAGTTTCACTGATGCCAAGTACTTGGGAACAGGATAGAGCATTCTGTAACTGATGCTTCAAGCACCACCCACAGGACCACACAACAAACATTTGTAGAATAAAATAAGACATTCTACTATTTCTTACTACTATTTCCTAGTAGTAGCAAAGCTCAAGGGTGATACTGATGGGGTTTTTTTTAATAGATCTTATCCATTTCCAGAACTCAGATCTTGTTTCTCAAATAATAATAATGCCATTAACAACAAGTTCTTTACCATAAGGACTGTGGAACACTGGAAGAGGTTGCCCAGGGAGGTGGTTGGGGCCCCACACCTGAAGATATTCAAGGTGAAGCTCGACAGGGCTCTGGGCAACTTGATCTAGTTGAGGATGCCCATACTTACCAGAGCAGGGTTGGACTAGATGACCTTCAGAGGTCCCTTACAACCCAGACCATTCTATGATTATTTCAGCAATAAAGTTAGGTCACTGTGTTGAGAGTGCATTCAAAAAATGATTAAGATTAGTTTAATTTATTACTGGAAGTTTCTATGGGTTTTAGATGTACAGGCAGCATCATGCTTTGTGAATGTGTGTGTGCATGGAAACAGCACTGAAAATGAAAACACTCTAGCAGAATTGCATCAACACTGATTTTAACAAACATTTTGGCAACAACAGCTTCAGCAGTGTCCTTGGATCAAAACTCTGCACAGATAATGAGTTTGTATGCATCAATAACTAAACAATTATGCCAGTTTTTGAGGCTTTTTTTGCCAAACAGACAGTGTTTCAACAATAGTGCTTAGACAAATTAAAAACTATTAGCGCAAAAAATTACTTTCACTCCAGATTCTCAACATGGATTATCAAGTTAAATTTTTTTTTTCATATCTCAGTCTTTAATTTATGCACAGACCAGGACTATTAACCCTAAATGGAGGAGTTAAGGATTTCATTATTATTTACTTGTCTGCATCTGCACCCCAGTTTCACAAAAGTGTGTGAAGAGGACAGAAACTGGTCTGTAACACCTTCAGCGTACAAAGGCTGCCCAGCTGGAGCCCCTCTTCTCCAGCCATGCTCAGCTGGCTGCTTCTAGTGACTACACGTGCCACAAGAATGCCCAAACCAGTCAAAAGCCACTGAATAAAAGCACGCTGCACATATTTCTGTCTAGTCATAAAAATGCCAAATATTTTACATAAGCTTCTCTCCCTAGAAGAAGTTTTCTGTGCCACATCTCTGTACTTCAGGCAGAAACCTATAAAATGTTTCCAGCATCTAAGAGACGATGCCATCATCTAAAAATAGCCTGGGTTTTCCCCTCAAAACCACAGTATTTTTGCCAACATGTCTGCCTTCTATTTTGCATTAATATTTTCACTCTCTGTGCAGAGAGCTAATAAAATTGACAAGAGGATCCCAAAGGCACAGAATACAACAGAAATCACATGAGCTGAGAGTGGACAACACAAAGGTACTTACATAACAAAGAAAAAGTTAAATTTTCTTCCACCCATAAACCAATAGCAGGAAGCTTTTCACTCAGGGATGGAAGTGCAGGGGGGGACGGAAGGCACATTAGCCTTTTGCATCATCGGTGTAAGGATTTGCACAGCACATGCACAAGTTGTACAGGCGCAGAAGTTGAAGCATTGCATAAAGCCTACCTTGCCTGCAGGAATGTTTAGAAAGCCCTATCTATGCCAGCTGTGGAATAGTGATCACATAAGCATTAGAGAAAGCAGAGCTCTACACAAGAGCAAGCACCATGAAATACAAAGTAGATCTGAGCAGATTCCTACCCAAAAGATTTGTTTATGATTTAACATCAATTTTTTTTTTAACAAAAAAAACAAGACAGAACTATTAAAAGGTTTACCCAAAGCTCCACATATAAAGCAGAACTTAGAACACAGGCTGCCTACCTGTCTACCTTGACCCGTCAGCTTGACAGTGCTCCTTCCCTGAGCTGTGTGAAGGGCAGTTCAAGTCCCTCAGGATAACTCTGAGAACATGCCTCTCTCCTATCTTACACAAAAGGTATAAGGAGAAATGCCCTAAAGATACTTACAACTCTGTTTTCCTGTTTCTTTTCCAAGCAGTGGAATTTTGGAGGTCAAAACAATGGGTGGTGTTGAATGGAAAACATTTTAATGAGAGAAACAGCATATTCAAATTCATTTTGATCCAAAGAGGTACACGTTATTTTTCCACTTGGTCAACGACACTAAAAAGTTCATTTATTTGCATTCTGTGTAAAGCACCCTAATCGCAACATGATTCTGTAGCTGTAAATAATCTCTGCCTCAGACTTCAGCTTAGTGAAATAGGATAAATATGCCACTGTCTGGATGAGTACCTGCACCCTTTGCTTCAGTTTATCCCGGGTTTATGATTTTTTGTGTTTTGATGGGGGGGGAGGGGGGGGGAAGGCATTCTCTGTAGAACAATTATTTTTTAGATAAACTTATCTGGATCAAATATCTTTCAGAATATTTCAAATGAAGGGATGAATCCAGATAAATTCCCAGCAGTGATGAGTTCTATTGCACTCTTTCTTTATGATTTTAGCACTGTAAGGAGCTGCAAATGCTGTTCAAAACATGCCCAGGTGTGCAACAGATCTTCAGCAATTATGCCAAACTCGATTATTCAAGCCTCTCAAGTGTCTGCCAGAACCATTGTCTTCTGATTTGCAAGATGGCTCCAATGAATGAAACAATCTCCCCATTCTCTTTAGGTAGATCGTACTCTGAAAGCTAAATAAATCACCCAAAACAGCCAGGCATGTGTTTTACTATTTACAGCCAGGAACTGCTTTACATGAATATCTTAAATGCAGTGTTTCCTGCATGGAATATTTTATAGGAAGTTTTTAAATGTCTTGCCTGAATAATAGACATGGCATCTTATATACCCATGAAACCTTGACATTTATCAAAGTTATAAATGCTCACAAACCCCCCACAGATGGTTTCATTGGCCAGTTGGCACACCAGGCTGCTAACAGAACAGAAGCTATGGCAGATCAAGCTGCTTTAACTCTGTTGCTAAAGAGTCTGAATAAAGAAAAAACACTCTGATATGTTTTCATACTGCTTCCATGCCTAGAGAGAGCATCCAGCCTAGAAAGAGTATCCAAATAGGTCTCGCTTGGGGTCTATTTTAGCTTATTAAGACTTATTTCAGATAGAGAGATGCTTCATTGCAAATTCTACTTCTAATTTTAAAAAGAGGAACATCCAAAACTTGTTTCCTAATCTAACAGAAATGGTATATCAGAGGCACTAAATTTAATATTAAAGAAACTGAGCATGCATCCCCAAATTCTTTTCATTGCATAGCCAAATAATAAGAGTGCCTAAGCATACTGCTATTGACAGAGTTGACTGCAAAATAAGTTACTTAAATGAATGGAAATATTATATGAAAAGTCATGAAGTGTTACTGCCCCAGAACTTCATCAGATCCTCCTGCAATAGCAGATGAAAAGTATTAGGATAAGCTTGTGAGCAGTGATACTATACAGGCTGATTTCTGAGACTCACTTCATATAGATGCTACTGTGCCAAATAAAGCAGCTTTCAGTTATTGCTTTCAGTGAAGGCACTCGTGATCAATTTAAAATAATTAAAGCAATATATTTCTTCTCTGAGATCTCTAGTCTCTCACAAAACAGCTAAAACTGGCCAACAGGTTCAAAGGTATGGGGTGAAATGGAAAATGTAGAAAAGCAAGTGCGAAGAAAGCTTCTTGATAAACGAGGGCTAAAATACCTACCTAAAAATATAATCTTTTCAAATCTATTGCATACACATGAAAATACACTTGATTGTTTACATGAGTTTTATAAACAACATTGACAGATCTTCAAAAGAAAAGTTGCAGAAAGAGATCTTGGTGTGCATCCTGGTTGTCTGGCAGCCTCTCCTGTTTCCTTTCCGTTTTCAAGGTTTTCATTCTGGCACACGCCACAGGCAGTAACAGCCATTTCAGTTGATCCTGGGACCCCATCTGTCTTAGCAGGTTTCACTACAAACGTTTATCTCCTGCAGTTACTAAGATATCCTTGAAATGCGGACTAAGTGATCTGAGTATCATGACAGCTGCCTGTATTTGTTGGACGTCGAATTCTGAAGGACGTCACCTGCTGTATTCCTATCAACATACAAGACTTAATGATACTTTAAATATCAAAATTTTTAATCATGCACCCATGCATGAAAACATAATAATAAAAATAAATAAAACAAATAAAAATAATGGAAAGAATATCTGGAAAAAAGGTAAAAACTACCCTATTCTTCCAGATAGGAGCCCTTCCCTTGTCCACTGATGTAGTCACTGCGTTGTAGAAAGCCACTAGGTTGGTTGGGCAGGACTTGCCATGCTGGCTGTCTCAAATCACCTGCCTGTCCTCCATGTGCATTATCAAAGCTTCTGGGAGGATCTGTTACATAATCTTCCCAGGAAATTCCTTCAGGAGTCTGGAACACATCTTATTAGATCCCATAGATTTTTATATGTTCAGATTCCTCAGGTGGTCATCACCAATGACAAACACTGCTTTACCTGGTCTTATGTGTAATATATTTTTAAGTACTGCTTTTGTACTACCCCAGGTTATTCCAAAAACCAGTGAAGATGGTGAAGGACTATTAACAAATAATTTAAAACTAAGTAAAATCACCTCAGATTATTAAACTTTCTGACTGTTTACCTTGTTCGAGCTGTGTACCTTTCCACAGGAAAGGGAATTTCACAGGGCAAAATTTGTGTACTACTGCACAAAATTACATTATTTAATGATGAAGCATAAAGGGACATTCATGTCTTTGAACAACTGCTAACAGTTGCTGGCACTTTTACCCCTTACCTTTGCCTTTCCTTCATGAAGGTTTGCCACCATGTGATTAAATAATACCACACAAAACTAAAAATATTCATCTAAAAAGGGAAGGACTTGGAAATTCACAATACCGATAGCAATAGCAGAATATTGTCCACACCATTACAAATCTGACTGGCACACACAAATTACCATACTTTGTTTGAGGCATGCAGACCCCATAAACATAACCTCCAGGACAGAATCCCAGATGATGTTCCTGAGCACCCACCAGTTTATATCAGCACTATTTTGCCTACTTCAATCTCTACATACCATTGCTTTAATTTCCCTATTCCACAATCTTTTTTTCAGCTACATTTAGAGGAATTTTTCAACTTTTTCTACTCCCTTTTTCATAATCTCTGGCAAGGATATGGTGAGAAGTAGATTTTAAACAAAGGAGAAATCAGTCAGTCCCTGATAAACTACTCATTTACTTTTGCTTTTTTAGCAGACGGCACATTAGTGGTATGAGTTTCTCCCTCTCCTCCTTAATAACTGTGCTACTGCACCAATCAACTAGCTCAGAATGAACTTGAATAACAAACTGCAGCCACAACAAACTGAGTGCAGACTAAATTCAAGCCATTTCCAAGAGCTATTAAAAATTTAGAATTTCTCTCTTCAGTTACTATCTAAAATAAAGCTATGTGAATCACAACCAACTGCTATTCACTTCCTGGAACATGATTCCCAAAGCCACTGGCACTGTTGTTCACTGATCTGTTCACTATCGTTCTTGCTACAAAGAAATGGTGGAGAGTAGGTTCTTTACTTGCTGAACCCAATTACTTAAGCAGCAATAAATCTTTTTACATTGCTTTCCTCAAGTTGAATCTGTAAATGGCATTACAATGTTATTAATTCATTTTGAAAAATGCAGACCATCTGAATGGGAAATCTCTATATTGCAAATCTTAAGTGAATACAGGCAAAATTTGGCACAACAGCTAATATTTCAGAATTCCTTGTTCCAGGAAATGAAGGGTAAGCAAGCTTGCTTGCTTTCTTTTTTTTTGTGTGTTTAAAAGGGATGATCATGTTTAGCAAATTTGTCAAGAGCAACATCTCAAACAGGAGATCAAACCAGGATTTTCAGATAAATACTTCACTAAATAACCAGTACCTGGAAAATGTAGGGCTGCTGGCTACAGCAGCTCTAAAATAGGAGTTAGCTGGAGGGTCTGAAAAGCATATTGTAGAGCTCTTCTGCTTTCTGCATTATGTTTTCTGCTCTTCTCAAATGTTAATTCTTTGTCATTTGATTTGATCATTAGATTTTTTCCTTAGCTTCCTTCAACACCTTTCAGCCATTCCCCTCAAATCCAGTCCTTTTACTGAGCTGTCCTGAAAAAAGGTTATTTTGAGGTTGTTTTGGTTTGGGGTTTTGGTTTGTTTTTTTTTCCTCTCCATTTCTATTACCTACTCTGAACCAGTTTTTTCTAGCAATTCAACTTCTTTTGCTTTGCCCACCCCACCCACCATCTGCTCCACTCCAGTCCCTTTTCAGCTTCTTTCTTCATTTGTCGTATGGTCTCTCGTAGTTCCCTTAACTATTTTCATTCTTCTTTCAGCTCCCACAAGCTTTCTGAATTTCCTCTTACCTGCTCTGTTATCATGTTTTTTTCACTGCTTTCCTCTTTATTACACCTACTTCTTCCTGCAGCACTTCACTCTATCACGAGAAAAGCATCCCCCTTGGATTCTGCACACACAATGTTGTAATTAGACAATTATTTCTCCTTCCTGTCTTCAGTCTTGTTTTTATGTCTTTCTACTGCTTAGTGCTTTTCAGAGTACATCTAGGAAAAACTGCTTCAGCAGGAGGGTTGGACTAGATGACCTCCAGAGGTCCCTTCCAACCCCTACCGTTCTATGATTCTGTGACACACATAAAAGGTAGTGTTTTCTGTATTTTTCACAGCATCAAACTTGCCCTCAAGGACTGAAGAATATTGCTGTAATCTATGACAGATATTTATTAAAGCTATTCTTAACAAGCAACAAAGGAAACTCCGTAACCTCTGCAGTCAGTCTACCATGGTGCTTGCCTGCCCTTGCTCTTTCCTAAAACTATGTAATGTAATGTATTTGCCTGAATCCATCATGACCTTGACTCCATAAATGCTACACACAGTCCCAGAGCTACACTCCCTCAGATCACTTTACATCCAGGCAGGATAAGAATACTGCATGCAGGCAAGGCAATAATATACTACTACCTGCTCCAGCATAAGTGTTTTTTGGCTTGTGCAGCTATCATTGACAAATCAATTATCACTGCTCATTTTTATCAGCATAGACCCAGCAGTTCCATGCTGGCTCCTCACAAGGTAAACTTTGTTCCTTACAACTTTGAGTTAATTGTAGTGGCTGCAGAGTCACACAGAACTGGGTAAAATTCATCTCTCACATTAGACGTTGGCATCCCGGCACCATTTGTCTCATCCAGCAGCAGCTTTAGAGAGTTCTCATGATTTGGTGTTCAGTTTTGTTAGCAGCAGTACCAGCAGCCTGCATTTTCCATCTGCCTGACTGACCTAGGCATCAAGCAACAAGCAACTGCAGAGCTGCATTATCCTGCCTTCTCTCTTCTGACTAATAAACCCACTTCAGTTAGTTTTTCTTTACAAGCCATGATTTCCATTTTGCTCTCCATTGAAATGTGTCAGCATGTTTGACATCACCATGTCAGATATCATCAGCATGATGTCCAAATCTGAGCAATATTTCTGCCTCATTAGCTCAAAATAACACAGACAAATTGCCTCCTGTTTCTTACATAAAAAACTCTTGCTAACATATCCCAAACTGAGATGTGGCCTTATGATACAAGCAGCCTGTCTCTTGACAAACTGGCATATAGGCATCCTGCACTCCACTCCATTTCAGGGCCTCTTCTGCTGCAGGCTGTAAAATCCATGGATGCCATGGTGTATGGTGTACTTGTGCTGAGCAGTTTTGCTTCTTTAATATATTGCACTGCATTGCTTGCCCAGAAGCAGACTGAAGTACACACAAAGCAGGAGAATGAAGCAGCTAACATTTGGATTAAAATTAACTAGGTTCAAGAAAAAACACCCAAACACACACAAAAACAAACAACAAAAAAACCCCAAACAAACCCAGCATTTTTCTTCATGCAATCAATTTTCTTTCAGTTTTCAAAAATGTATGCTATGAAGCAGCCAAAAATAGACTGAGGATCAACATAAAACATCTACAACATTAACCACACCTCCAGAAATGTTTGCATTAACTTTGGATTTGTGCAATTCTTACAGCATATATGACCTTCCTAAAAGTTTATAGCAGCCTCAAAAACATGAGTTTCAGCAGAAATGCATTCTCATTTCAGATCAGGAGTAAAACTCCATATTGAGGTTTTATTAAGGAAACCTTCATTTTTGTCTGAAAGACAGCAGCATTTAGAGAAACAATTGCCATAAAATTGCCACACAAAATCATACTTGGAAGTTTGATTAAATGAGTTTATGAAGAGAGTGTAGACAAAATCCACTTATTTACAGATCCCACACTTACTTTATATCACGTTCTACACTTCTGCATTAGTTTTGTAAAGTTCACAAAAAGCTTGTGCAGCTTATAAATAACAATTCAGAAAACTCTTCCAAAAAAGATTTCTAAATACAACTTACAGCTTTGAGTACTGAACCTGATGTACTTGCAGCAGCTCATTTCCAGATGTTAGCCTAAGAAAGGAAAATTTCACCTTCTGATCTCAGTATTTTCCTCTAAAAATCACAAGGAAAAGAAATTAAAAAAAAAAAAAAGAGTCCCCAGTTCAACTGAAACATTTGTTTTTATTTCAATTCATTAAGGAGACCACAAACTTGTTTTTATACTATACTATTCCCCAAGAGCTTCATAGTCTTTCACTCTTAATGAGGAATGCTTTAGATACAATTATCCAAAACTAGCTTCAGAGAAATTAAGCTCTGTCTATACAAACTCTCTACCCAAGCCAGAACAAGGTCTAACTGAAATAACACAGTCCTCAATTACCTTGAAACCAAAGATTGTTTAGAGAGCAAAAACAATTTGCGGAGTGCTAGCATAACATAGGAACCCAAACCGCCACACCCAATGCCTTACTTGGGTGGTTTTCTTTCTCTGGTAAAGCTATCTGGCATAGGCATGTTTGGGAAAGCTGGTATCAGGAGACTACAATGCTTCACTATTATTCTGCCATGGATTTCAAATTTCATTATCATCATTACTGATGATCCAACACTATTACTAACAAAACAAAACAAACAAAACCCCCACCACACAGCACACAGTATTGTCCTCTATATTCACCTTAATTTGTGACTTTTTTTTATCAGTAATAGCTACAAAGGCTGGCTGATGCACTTTTCATCAATACTGTTAGACCTTACTGCAGAGTTCTGGTCTAAGTAATTGGGAGATACTACCATAGAGGAGGAATACACATATCACACTAGTCATGTGCCCAACAAGTACAGTGTTGTGCAAGTCTGACCTGTGTAGAGACATAGAGTGGCTTTCTGAAAGAGCAGAGGTGCAATTCAGCTATACACCAAGTTGAACTAACAGAAATAGCCATTAGGTAACACATACCCACTCCAAATGCAAGTTAACTCAACTATACATTAAGGCCTATCAAAACACATTTCTGTGCACATTCCTTGTATTCCTTCCTGCATGAGGTACTACAGAGCTCACACCTGCCATCTCACCAAGTTCTGGCAGCAGATGTCTAAGAGTCAACCTGCCTCTTTTTCACTAACTTTCTGCTAAAAAAAAAAAATAAAAAAAATGACACCTTTCATTTCTACAAGAAATGAGCAGAAGCTTTGACTCTGAGCCAGAAGGATGGTCACAACCTCCCTCTGGCATAATTGAAATATTTCATTGTCCCAGTGTGAATTCTGGACTTCAGCCTATTTCACAAGATCTTGATGAAATCTCCTCATGCTGTATTTTGAAGCTAGTTGTCTTTTTTCTCTTCCAAGTTTCCTAGCTACCACCTAAAATCACAAGGATAAGAAACTGAAACTTGTTTTTTGACTACAAAAAGTTTTGATGTAGATCCTGGAAAAGCTTTTTAGTTTGTAGAACCTGAGAAAATATTCCACTGTATGGCTTTAATCACATGTATAGTTATCTTCTTGCTTTAAAATTAGAAAATAGCATAGGCTTCAATAAGTACCTCTTTGCAAAATTCAAATCTGTTGACAGCACCAGCACAGAAGGAAAGACAGCAAGAGAATACATATCATCTACACAGAACCTCCAGCAGAAGTTTTTAACTCCAGCAAGTGTAATAATTCTGAAGTCCATTAAAAAATATCAAACAGTAATAACTACCATATTTTCAAATTAGCAAAATTATTATTTGACCATATGTGTATTCATCAAAATGTGAACAATAAAGGTAATTTTAAAAATAGTCCGTTTTATCAGTGATCTGTTTGACAATTTAATATGGTTATTACTTCAGCTTTTTAACAGATACTCTATTATATGGAATATATTAGTCTGATTAATATCAATACTTAAAATACTTTAATAATAATATATTGGAATATCTTTTTAAACTTGGTGACAAAAATGTATTTTGCATTTTTTGAACTCTTCATAACTTCCTTTTCAAGAACCATCTATATACTTCATTTCTATTTGAGAACAGAATAGATTTCAAGTTCTTCAACTTTCTGAAACAATGGTACTACAGAAAAATAATGAATGCAAAGTCCACAGATACTTGTGATATTTCTAATGTTCAGCTGTGGAAATGACAAATTTTTGTTGCCAGGAAAAGAAAATACAATGAATAGATAAATTATTTTTGCATATACTTCAAACAGAGATGAGCACAGATTCAGTAATATAAAGGAAGTAGCAATGAAAGATTTAATTCGTCAGATGAAATAAAAATAGCTGTGTTGAGACTTAAAAAAAGAAGCGCTAAAAAAAAGTCTGACTAGTTTTGACATACAAACTTAATTACACTCAGAGAATTTTTGTATATCTAAATGTGGATACAGGAGCCTATTTTTAAAGATCAATTCTTTTTCAAAATCAGGAAGATTCTGACATCTTCTTGACAGCTCCAGAGCTATCTGTTATTCCCAAAATCAGGCTACTTTGTCTTCATTCTCAAGGTACAAGAAGAACCCAAGTGAAGATCATTCAAGTTTTCCTTTAATATCTACCCCAAATGTATATAACTACCTTTGATCCACATCAGAGACAACACTGCCAGGCTGCTTTAATGCTTTTCTTTTTCAACACAAGGATAATACCAGGTATTTTCCTGAACAGTGACATCTGGAAAAGACAAATACCTATACACATACAATGTGTAAGCTAACATAAGCATGCATCCTTCTCAAGTAAAAGCATAACATGAGTCCTACTGGCCCTCAGGTTTCTATCTCTGTCTCATTTCATAGCATTCCTTCTTCAAACAAAAATGACAATCTATATAATTACTCAATTAAGATCCTGAGGCTATCTTCACAGCAGCATTTTGCATTACAATGACAGCTCTTTTAAGACATTTTTTCATTCTGAGGCTTCATGTCTGAGAGATATCCAGTCAATGGAACACATCAAAACAGTACCAACTCCAAAGCAAGAGTCAGAATCTTTAATAATGTTTTTAAAGTTTTGCATGGATGCTACTCAAGTCGTGCATGTCTCTTTTTAAAAGCTTACATTCCTAGCATGGCTTGTATGAGTACATGAAGCACAAGTTGAATTAAAATAAAAAAGTTACAAGCAGATCAGTAATAATGACTCTTAACAACTAATGCTTCCAGTGCAATTTCTCATACCCAGTCTTCACTAAATACATATTAAAAGGACACTCCTGCCTCTGAGCAACAGTGAAATGAATCATCATCAGGATTTATCACAAATATCACAATTTGACAATCAAAACACTCTTGGATATTCTACTAGAGAATTTCGGAGACTGCAAATAATTTTCAGTGGTAGTGGACAGAATATTGAATTTGGGAAGAAATCATTAATTGTGCGTGGTGAGACTGGAACAGGTTGCCCAGAGAGGCTGTGGATGTCCCATCCCTGGAAGTGTTCCAGGCCAGGTTAAATGGGGCTTTGAGCAACCTGGTCTAGTGGAAGGTGTCTCTGCTCACAGCATACAGGTTGGACTAGATTCTAGTGATTGTAACATCTCTACAGCCACCTACAGTGAGCCTGTTCCATTTCAGTATCCATCTCTAACCCAAATTCAAGAAAGCAGAGGAATGATCTCTTTCTCATTGCCCTAGACACTGAGTCATGCCATCACAAAAACAAGTTCAAAAGCTGATACAAAAATCAAAGAGCAATCCTCAGGGACAATGAAATTCAGAGTGCCACAAAAGCTCTAACCCAGGCTCTCATTCTTCTTTTCACTGTTAGGGAGGAATACATTTTTTTAATCATCTTGTTTCATAAAACAGCATCACAACAATAAACTTTAGGTAGTCTCCTGGATGAAAACCTCAATATAGTTTTAATTTCCATATACCTCTTCCTTCCATGTATAAAATGTTAACAACAGTATTTTTGTACTTCATCACTGTTTATCACTAAGACTCATTCACTCAATGACAACCAGGCCATGAAAAGGGGCCTTTATACTGTGCCTAGGTACCAAATCTCATAGCAAGGCTGAATCCTGACTGTGTTTATACAGCAGCATGTGCAGTTCTTATGATCAGTGGAATATCCCATTAATGTAGCAAGAGAATTCTGAAGAGAACAAAACCAGACTAGAAAATGAAGCTGGCTACTCTAGATATTCCCCAGAAAGCAGCTTATCTTTATTTTTCCAATCAACATGAATGAACAACTTCCTGGATATTCCTTGCAAATTTTTCCCTTTTCTATGAATGCTTTTTAATTTTATCTTTGTTGTCACTGACATTGGCTTACTTACATCAACTTTAACTCATTGCAAAGTGTGCTTTTGTCAAGAATTTGATGCCCTGTACACACCATGCCATATTGTCCTGCTGTAACATGAAGCATGGCTGGTCTCTCCACCAGCTCATATCGGAATTATCAGGAGCTACCTCTCAGCCTGTTCAGTGTTTGAACAGACATTTCATGAACACCAAGAAAGCAGGGAAACAGCTACCTGTCCTCCATGCTCTGTGACGACTCTGAAATTCTGAGTGATTTCGCTTCAGATATCCGCTCCTTTACATGAGACAGGGAATCTTTGCAGCACTGGATTTTATGCCAAAGCCATCACATAGACCAAACCAGAAAAAGGGAAGTTCCCTGCTTTTGGCAGATAGACTATGGCTGCACTCACTAGAATATGCTGCAAACTTGAGAAAGACAAACTGTGAGGACAGCAGCAGCTTCTCTCTTGCTGTGCTTGTGCTCTGAACCAACAGCCACCAACCTGCAGCAGAGGCTGTCTCATGACATCTTGTGAGCCTGGCAGTGCCCTCTGTTCAGGAAAACAGCATTAGAAAGAGTCTGGTAATAAATTAATTTCATTAGCTCACTGGTACTTGTTAGGGCAGAACACTTCATTGTCATTCCTTGCAGGAGAATCTCTCATGTCACTAAGATAGCAAGATGATGATGAATTTACAGTCAAATGTTTTAGAAGTAGAAGATAAACAAAATTTTACAAGAAACTTGCTCCTAAAGAAGAACATCAATAGAGCCATGCAGAAATTGTTTCACTGTGTTGAAACAGATATTAATTTTTCTTCTTGGAATCCCAGCTACTGTAGCTTTCACCATGACAAAAATCATTACATATGAAGTCTTTGGGAGGTTTCCAAAGTCTGTTAATTCCCCAGCCTTCTCAGATACTTAATCCCTTCAAGAAATGCATGCCTTTAGCTGCAGGAGACATCTGAACTAAGAATGACATCATACCTTTAGTCTAGACAATTAATTAAATCGCCAGAAGTAATGCACAGACAGCAGGAAACTTTCTCTTTTCAAATAAAAATGCATTAAAGTATTCAGAAATATTCAGTAAATTACAGTTACAACCACAAAGAATATATTTAAAAGAAATGAGGTTTTGCATTAAAATAAATATATGCCTCACGTGCCCTGCTGAGGATGTACAGCACATGAATTTTATCACCTTGGGCCTCTCCTCTTTACTACAAGCCAGATGCCAGCACTGATAATGCTTCCCTCTGTCAAACGTGCAATTTCTCTTAATTGGAAGACTACATTTTTTGCTGCAAGCATCATGCATGGAGTGGAGCAGAAAATCTGTTTCCCAAGTTTATGTTTTAATCCTGGCTTTGTAGATGCAGTTAGACACATCTTTTGCAAATATGCTGTAAAAACACAAGGATTTACCAGTTGCATATTATGGACTTCAAAGCTTCTTTACGTTTAAGCCTGTATAAATAAAGACATTAAATTGCAATGCTGGACAATGAGATTTCAGTAATCAAATTAGAACCAAAGGGGACAATTAACATAACTAAGAACAGGCAGGGTCTGGCAGAAGGAGAGAAGGAAGAAAAATGTAAGAAGCTCTAGTCACGGGTGCCTCTCTATAAAACCCTAATACAAGAATTCAGTCTAAAGTCATAATTCAGTTTCACTGCATATATAATATAGATCCATCATATACTATATAAAGTTCTATACAGAAAGAGTGATTGCACATTGGAATGGGCTGCCTGGGGAGGTGATGGAGTCACCATCACTGGAGGTTTTCAGGAGAAGACTTGATGGGGTGCTTGGTGCCGTGGGTTAGTTGTTTGGGTGGTGTTGGATTGGTTGATGGGTTAGACGCGATGATCTTGAAGGTCTCTTCCAACCTGGTTTATTCTATGTATTCTATACCACATGTAAATACACACATGCATATCTTCCATGTATACAGTGTAAAAATTAATTATGGTGCTCTCTAACAACACTCATCATCAATGGACAACCCCTGCCCATACAGGCTCTCATCTCAGTTGCACTGCCTCTCCTCAGATGTAATAGACCAGTCACAAAGCCTTGCAGAAGTAGATACTACATCACACAAACCCAGAGAGAATTGTCTTTTCTTGGACTTCTGGTTCAGGCAAGCTGATAGCAACCTACATTTCCAGCCAAGTTCTTGATTTAACGGAAGTAATTCTGTGTTACTTCATAAACAAGAGCTGTCAGTAGCCCAGCTGTAGAAAATTAAATTGATCCCATCTCTTAGTGAGCAGTACACATGATCTATGTCATAGTAAAAAGATTAACTCCCTTTCTTATTTAATCAGGATTTGTCTTGTAAAGTGATTGATAAACCTGTTAGCTCACTGCTATTAATTATACACTTGATAGATTGGTTGGATAACTTTAATGCAATTGATTGTATTTTGAAGAATTTGCACTGATTCAGCCTAAAGTCATGCTAGAGAATTTGTATGCAAACAGTTGGCCCTTTTCTGCCCCAACAACAGATAAAAGGCAAGTAGAGGAGGTTTTCCCTCTGAAATAAAAAGTGAAAGAAACACCTCCTACTTCAGAGCACATCAGAATATAACAGAGCCCACCTTAAGTGAAACACTCCTCTTGCATTCCTAGCAAGCCCCTATCTTATAGAAATGATTCAGGAAACTTAAGTGGCATGTTTTCTTATTTTGAGTGTTCATTTCAAAAATTTTAAATTTAAAAAGTAAATTGTCAGATCAGCCCCAGACACTATTAAAATGTTAAGTCACCCCTGATGAATTATAAAGTTCTAATACCTTTATGTTACACAAATTAAAGAAAAATAAATTGTGTAAGTTTCATAGCTTTAAAGAAACAATAATGTGTGAAGTCAAAACTTAATTTGAAACTAGCCTACACAAATCCACACTTAAATTTTTAACTGAGGATCTCTGCCTAGCTAAATATACTTTGGAATGGCATCTCACTCCAAGCTGTTGCTTCAAAATGGAGTCTGCAACCACTTATGCAAAGTGCCCAGCCATGTCGATACCCAACACATTCCATTAATAACACACAACTGAAGCACAGCATTCTTGGAAAATATTATTTACAGATTGATTGATAGATAAATAAAGTACTGATTACTAGCTCGTTCTAGAATCTGAAGAATTCATTCTAAGTATGTAAACAAAGCTGCCACCCTCCATCAGTGTAAATCACAAAAATACAACCTCTTCTTGAAGATTAAAATATTTATAATGATATAAGTGGAGTTTGCAGTAACACTTTGTCATGGGTTGAGTTTAATGTACTGGTGACATTCAACACAATGCTGCCATTGTGCCAGCTTCAAAATGAAAGCACTGGTTGGAGCAAAGTATCACAGGGCTTGAAGTTCAGATTGTGACATGAGAGGCTTACAATTCTGGTTGCTGCTTCCAGTTCCTGGGTTTGGGGCACTGGCCTTCTACAGTGTGCTGGCTGCTGTGTGCTTGGGTGGTGAGACACAGGCTAAAGCCATCGATCATTTCCAGTAAACTCTTTATCTCAGCCCAGAGGGGATTTGTATGTTACTTTCCCTCCTGTCTGTGGGGAAGAGAAGGGCTTGGTAAGAGTGGGCTGTGTTAACCCAGGACAGGCTTGAAGAGGATACAGTCAAAGTTTACTGAAAGAACAGTTGTGACAAAAAAAAAAAAAAATCCATTGGCTTTTTACAGCCATGGAATCTCCAAAATAAGGAGTAACCCACAGTACAGCTTAGACTCCATTCAGTTCAGCTTCCTTATGCTGTTTTAACACAGCAGCAGTTGTGGCAGCTCTTGTATAACGCTGTTCCACTGTCAATGTTCAACAAATTACTCCCAGAGAATTTAGGCACCTCTTATTCAGTATTAGTCTACAAAGACTGCATTATGGCTTCCAGAGTAGGTGAACAAAAACACACTTGTTTTGATATTCTTTTTATTTCAGCTCCTAATACAGGACATTTTGTTCAACTTGGCCTGGATTTCCAGCATATAATAGGAGCCTTGGTAGTCTCATCAGCATCCCTGGGCTTTTGGGGTCTACATAAAATGTCTAAGCTCTGCACTAAGGTCTTTCAGGTGATAAACAACTATCTTCTGTTTCACAGATTTTCCTTCAGTGAGCACTTAGCAATGTAGGTCGCTCCTCACTTGAGCCCAGAAGGTGTTTTCATTTCTTTACTCCCATAAAACTGAAATCTGCGAAGACCTGCTCTGGACTTGGCTTCAATATACTTTTCTCAATTGTCCTGGACTGTGGAACTACAAGCATCAAAATCTCTCAAAAGTTTGTATTTAGTTTACACAACATATAATTGTAACTGAAAAATAATCTTTACTCTCTGAATGCTTACTGGACTCTTTTTAGCCATAATGGGTGCTTTAGAATCTCCACTTATAACAGTGTTATCACACAGATGGGAAAACTTTTATAAAGACTCTGCTTGAGGATGGTGGTGGTCAGCAAAAAACCTATGGCTCAAGTTGCAAGCACTTCTGCAGAAATTTATGACAACCACAGAAAGCAGGAAAGAGGAATCTCCTAGAAACATACAGGAATCCAGAATACAGCTGGCATTTAACTCTCATTCCATGGACATCTTTTTGCACTTGGAAATCTAAGACCATAATACCAAATTTCTGGAGACTGCCAGCCCAGCTGGGGTACAGCCAGAAACAAAATTACTCCCTATTACATTCAGACTCAAGAGAATGTATAATAAAGACATGACACATCACCACTTTTCTCCTCCGTGAACTTCTGCTCAACTGCTTTCCCAAGTAATTTCTGAACATAAAATTTAAAATCTCCATACATGGTGTCTTTTTTGATTATCAATACAGAAAATGAACACTAAGATAGACAATTTTAAATTAATTCCTCATCAGTGGATTCATCATTAAAACATCAGTGAGAGATTTTGGGTACTTTTTAAAGAAAAAAAGTTGATTCTATTTCTATTAAAAACATAACACAGAGGCTATAAAGAGATAGAGTTTGATTATTGCTGTAGATCTGCTTCACTTAACACAAATTAATGGAAAAGGAGACATGAACTCTGTGTGTGAGTGCAGTGAAAATCTTCACAAATTCAGAGTTTAAGAAGAATCCTTGGGACAAGTGTAGCTTTTCTGGTGAACTCTTGACATGGAACTGATGTTTTATACTTGGCAGACAACGTGTTTAGGTAAAATAATATCTCTGCTGCATTGCATGAGTGAAATCATCTTCAACTCAGTTACCTTTGATTTACACTGAAGCATAACTAGAGCATCTGGTGATCTTAGCTGATATTTCAATGTGTGTGCTGCTCATTGCTAAGAGCAGGTAAATACTAATCTCTCACAACCTTGGTCAAGTGGTTTACCACGAAACAGCAGCTTGCAAGGCTTTTCTTCATAGGCCCCTCCTCAGATACATCCCCCCCAACTTTTACCTCTCCAGATGTTTTCAGGATTATGTACAAAAAATGAGGAACAAGACATTCTCTATCAAACCTTCTATAGCTGTGGCCTTTTAAACAAAAGTTTGCAGAAGTTAATCTATGACATAAAAAAAAATTCAGAGTTCTACTTCTCAAAACCAGAATATATTATCACAAATTTACCCTGAGCTCTCCCTCCCAACAGACAAGAACACGTAAAAAATTTATTAAACTATCCTCCCAATATTACCTACAGCAGACAAGTCTGGCAACAGTTCATACCAAGGGATTGTACTTCTCTCCTGAAGGAGCTGTGTTGTGCATGGTTGGCCTGGGTTTGTTCCTAAGGAGGATACCCTGAACTGACACACTACAATTTAAAAACCAGATTCACAAGGTTTAGGACTGCAGAGTGAGCGCCTGCCTCCCACAGCGAAGGTGTGTTGCCAAAGCACATGCTCTGCCACTGTTATAAGCTACGGCTCACATTTGTTCCCCCACTTTCTAAACTGACATAGAACATTTTGTACAAAAAACAGTTCCTGTCAGCAATTTCAAGTACATCAAATTCATCAGTCATGATAGCTGCATTAGAATCACTGATGAATACCAAAAAAAAAAAAAAGTATTTCAAAATTTCTAGAGATGTTTAGCATGGCGTTCGGAATAGGAAGATTGGGATTTAAAATCAGTGGTCACTAATACATAGATGAGAATGTAAAATGTGAAGATGAGGTAAAGTTTCCAAGCCTCAAAATAAAGAGAGGATTTATGTTACCTTGAGAGCCCGATCTCATAGCTATTATCGGTAAATTCAAGAGTTTCCTCAGCATTCATTTGGTACAACAACATGGGCACACTTTCAATCTGCACACAGTTCAAGAGGAAATAGCAACTCTGTAGTCTGATTTTTGGCATAGTAACTAAGAGATCACTCTTGATCGCTCAGATTTCACCTCACCTGAGAAAGAAGCAACTCACTTTTAGCAAAACCAGTTAAGCTTTACGATTAACAGGAGAAAAATATGTTTTCACTAGGTTTCAATTCTTCTCTAGGCAAAGTACAGTTGTTGCGAACAGTGAGATCTGGGAGACAGTTAACCTTTGTTCCAGAGAGACAAATTACTTTTTCATCACACACTATCATATTGGCAATTCAGCTCCATAGATGAACACAGTGGGAAAGTTTTACCAGGACAGAAAGATTTTACTGAAAACAGATTAGATCAAAGTAAGATACACCTCCTCCTGTGAGGAAGAACACCATGGTTTTTCAGGCTACACAAAATGAAGAACAGAAGCAGGAAAATTAGAGGAGGTAGAATCACTTGAACTGCCACAAATCTTTTTCTATAATATCTCAGTACAGGGGAAGAAGCCTGTCTGTTGTGGATTATGTCATGTATATTGTCTTCACATGGGCTTCTTTCACTGCTTCACTTTCCATAATGGCAAAAGCAAAATGCAAAACAAAATAGCATCATTTTCTGTAATCACCAGAAGAGGACTGACAAAGGTATATGTTAAGCACAAAAACCTTGAAACAAATCGTAAGACTCAAGTTTGGTGTGCTAAAAAGGGACACAAGCAAACGCTTTAATGCCTTAGTATTTGTGGGCAACAGGGCACTAGGAGTCAGATTTATCATTAATTCCAATTATGTAAACTTTCTGCCACAGCAACATAGAATACAAACCAGATGCTGTAGTTTAGAATTAGTCTGGGTAAATTTGCCTAGCCTGCTGCTCCATCCTCACCTATCTTTTGGGTGTTCTCCTACCATGCCTGAAAAGAAAACAGACTTGGCCAAGTTTTTTCACAAAGAATAGTTGTTTTGCGGCTCAGAAGTATCCAAAGCTCCTGACACACACACAGTTAACTTCAATAAGCAAAGCCACATAGTTAAAATGAGAAAAGTAAAAATATAAACCAATCCAAATGGCAGCAAACTTTCCCCAGAAGACAGTTTTTCTCCCACCTGCATGTCCCTGCCTTTCAATGCACAGCCTGCAAGTATCTCAAGCTTTCAAATACTACAACCTGATACACAGATAACACAGCTTGCCCCAGATTTGACTCAACCTTCACCTTTTCATTAGTCTCTGCAAAGATGTATACCTCTGCTTATCTTCACACTTATGCAATCCCATGAAAATGCACCTAAAAAGGAGAATCCTTATTATGATGTAAGAACTTCAGCCCTGATTTCCATCACATTTATGCTAAAACTTTATGCAAAAAAAATAGAGTTCATCTGCCTGAGTTTACTTTTGAAGATTCGTAAAAAGTTGGGGTTTTCTAGGTGTTATAGGCAAACTTCAATTTTAGCAACATAATACTGTCATGGTGGACACTCAGTATTAATATCTGATCATCACTATTGAAAACCTGCAGTTACATTTCACTGTATTTTTCTTCCCCAGGACACCTGCACAAAAGGTATCTCACCATTGTAATTGTCCTATGGTACAGAAATAGAGCATATGTAAGCATAATGAACTAATTTTTATATATTTTACTGAAGTAAACTGGAATTCTCAGGGGTATTAAAGTTCATGCCTGAATGTAGTTTTCTCCCTGTTAAAAAACAAACTCCTGATGTTATAGAAATGTAAATTTAAAAAAATATATAGAGAGAGTAAATTGTGCTTTATTGCTTTCTGATTTCCTCTGCGGCTACTCCTCTTGAAATCCATTCCTAATACACCTTGAGGCTAAAATGAAGTCAGCTGATTCCCCTGAGTTCTCAAGACAAATACCATTTGGGGAATGAGAATAAATAGGTCTGAGAATCTTAAATTCTTCAAACAAAGTTACATCTGAAATATTTCTTGCCAGCTTCTTTTTCCTCTTCAGAATATTCTGGTGATGAAAAAGACTATTGTGACCCTTACTCCACACAAAAAAATCAGGCAAATGTCTTTTCCTTTGTCACACCTAACATGGAGCAAGAAGCTACAAAGCAAAGAGGAGTGGAGTTGCATTCTTCTCATGACTACATCCAGGCAGAGCTGGCACCAGCAGAGCTATCAAGGAAAGGGATTCTCCAAACATGGGGCCTTACGGAACACGCTCAAAGTCAATAGTACTTCAAAATGGTTCAATACTATGTATCTGCACATCCTACTGCAGAATTCGTGACATGTTGCAGCTTGAAAGGAAACAATGTATAAACAACACTCCTCTTGATAATGAGTCTGCAAGAAGTCGGTTAGGGATGTTATTGCTATTAATGAGGGTGGAAAGCAAGGGCAACTAGTTATGTCAAGAAAAGCATATCATTCTCTTTTCATTTAATTCTTCATACTATCAATTTTCTCTCTGCTGAAACGGACTATAAAGTCTTGCCTAAAGTAATAGTACTGTAGATAATCATGAAAAGAAAACTGATTGTAGGTCAGATGCTGAAGAAGACGATCAGAAGAGGAACAAAGGAGCAATGGCATGCTGTTACCATGAGCACCACAGATATTATTTTGCTCATTAACTGCTCATTACATCCCATTAAAGTAGCTGTTGCTTCAAATTATACCAGTGCTCCTGCAGAAAGAAGCATAAAGCAAAATTGTGATTCACTAAGTGCAACAATGAAAAGTGTTTTAACACCTTAAGTAGTAGTACTCTGCCTTAGGCTTGGCTGAGTCCTCAGTAGGAGAGCAACTGTCAGAATTATAGGAGCATCTCCCCTATGGAGATGTAAAGCTAGGGCTCTTCAGTGTGGAGAGAAGGCTCCAGGAAGACTTTATTGTGGCCTTCCAGTACTTTAAGGGGGCCTATGAGAAAGATGGTGAGGGATTTTTCAGGATACCAGGTAGTGATAGGACTAAGGAGAATAGAGCAAAACTAGAAGTGGGTATATTCAGATTGGATGTTAGGAAGAAATTCTTCACCATGAGGGTGGTGAGACACTGGAACAGGTTGCCCAGGGAGGTGGTAGAAGCCCAAATCCTGGAGATTTTTAAGGCCAACCTGTTCTAGTTTAAGGTGTCCCTGCGCACAGAAGGGAGGTTGGAACTAGACGATCCTTCAAGTCCCTTCCAACCCTTACAATTCTACGATTCTAATCCTAAGTAACTTCTCAAAATTCGCTTTCACCAAGTAGAACAATGTAATTCTTTCAAAAGAAAATCAAAAAGCACTTTGCAAATATCAGTGATTTAGGCCTCAGAACACCTTTGGAAATAAAGTGGTATCAAATCTCTGATGAGAAGGCATGGTGGTTTTGGAATCATAATCTAGTTTAACACTCCCGCTGCAGTTCATCAGAAAGACAGTTCTTTAGCTGACAAATTAAAAAAAGGAAGATTGGTATCACCACATGCCTCTGGTTTCCAAGCAAACCCATGCAATTTAAAAAGCCTGTGAACTAACTCTACAGACTGTAAATAGCGACACACAACTACAGTACGCAGCGGCCTACGTATGACTGGGGAAGGGGGAGGACAGGGGGAGTTAAGCAGTGAAAATAAGCAACCAGTCTTCCAGCAGACTGAGAAAATAAAGCTGAAAAAGAGACATTAAAGCCATGATGAAAGAGATAAAAAAACACCAAAAGAAGAAACTAACTGTAAGTTATAACCCAACTTCAGTTTATGGCATGATTTTGTAATTTTGTGTAATAATTTCCAATAATGCTATCAAATATTTAGGAAAAAATTACTCACCTATCCTTGATTCTTGTCCAATAGCAAAGTGATCACAGAGCATTGTGATGCATATGAAATCCTGCTTTTTGCTGCAAGAGGAGAATGTATTTGCACAATACATCACATGAGACACCAGCTCAGAGAGGCAGGTTGTCCTCTCAACCTGGAGTTATATATAGTCCCCATTACTGACATGGAGAGTAGTGAATTGCCAACGACCCAAAGAATTTATAGCAGGAAAACACCTGCCTTCCCACCTGTTTCTTTATGTTCCTTTGTGCAATTAAATGAGTGTTTTGGTTTAGATAGCTGTAGGATAAGAACTAGGAAATAACTGAAAACAGCAGCAGCCTCTTGAATCACTGCAAACAACTTTTTCCTGTCTAACCCCAAAGTTACTCTAAAACCTGAAGTTCTTTACAATCTGAATTATTCTGTGACTTGTGTGGTGACTCAAAATGCAGGAGAGAACTCCAGGTGACCTTTACCTGCATTAATGAAGAATCATCACTGGTTTTGCCTTTTTTCCTACAGTCATAACATTCTATTGTCATTTGGGAGAAGTATAAGAAATACACACAGTCGGTGCACAATTGCTTTTAAAAAAAAGAGGAAATAGTGCAATTTTACAATATTAGCTTCAGCACATCACTGCACTGTTTGTGGGGCAAGGAAGCCAAAAATCAAGTACAATGTGAATAAACTCTTAAAATTTTAAAAATCTTAAAGTCTATACACAAAACATGTTGTTTTAAAATAAGTGGCTCAAAATTAGAGATTTTAATTTTTTTTTTCTTCATCAACTTGCAATTTAGTTTGTGACACAGCTGTTGGCACTCGTGCTCAGGAATTTGGGCATGGTAATTACAAGCAAGTTTTCTTCAAGAATGAAAAATGGCAGGTAAATTTGCCACCTACTTCATAGACCATAAAAGGAGAAGCTACAGGTATAGCAGAGTCACTGCTGCTCGTTTCTAACTAATCTAATTAATCTCACAACTCTCTTAACTTTGGCCCTTATTTAAATCATTACTTAACTATAAAACTGTCATTGTCTGTATTTTTTGTAACAGAGTCCTTGAATATGGGACAGTAGGCACAGGATCTTCTTCAAAATATGGCTACAGCAGAAGAATGTAATTTTCTATAAAACTTCAGTTAGACACTACAAAACAGTTTAGGTATGATAGATTTTCAAGAGACAGAAAATAGCAACAATATTGCCTGCATTAAATAAATGTCTCTCAACACTGATGGCCCCTACCTATCGTGCCATGAACTTCGGATTCAGTATCTTCCATATGCTGGAAGCAGAGAAGGAAAAACTTTAAAGAGAAAAAGCACCCACTAAGTGCAGCAATTGAGCACATAACACCCAGCATCTTAGCTTCTACAACTGTAAACTAGAGGTAACAGTTACTAACTTTTGTTAAATTGATATATAAAGATTGATACTAACCAGGCATCATTTCAGAGAGCACAGACATAGAACTATCTCCAAGGTAAAGCAGAGATGCTGTTTAATGAAGCACAACCATACAATGTAACAGTTTTATTCCAAGAGCAAAACCAGGAAAGAGCAATTTTCAGTTTCCTTCTTTTTGAAAACAGCACAGAGACAAGGTGCTACTGCAGGTTTTCTCAAGACATTGGCCTTTAGAGTTGTGCTATCACAGAAAAGCCTATGCTTCCTATAGGGCTTTCTTTAACCTTTTGTTTTTATGTGGAACTTCCCCATACCCTTGCCAGGAGCAAGGCATGTGCTTGCACTGTGCTAAAATATTGTTTGCTGACAGCTCCAAAACATAAATCCCACTAAGTGATTTCTGGTACCATTTAGCTATTCATGCTGTTAGGAACATGACCTGCTTAATTTTTTTTATTCTTACAGCAAAATACTGCCCAGTTACATGGCACCTTGCACCAACTTGGTTCAGATTCACAAGGGACATGAAGAACATTAACTAAGACTATGAAAGTTTCCAAACAAAACCATGTAAAATCATGCAGTTAACAGTCATATTTTCATTGCAGTATGTTGACAAAATCTTTAGAGATTCCCCGAAAAACTTCATCCCTGAACAGACTTCTGCTGAAGGCATTTATCCTAGAGCTGATTTTATCCAAAGACAGCTAGTCTCAAATAAGTTATTTGTCCTTTAACATTGCCACGTTCCTGTAAACTGAAATAAGCATTTAAAGTAGATCGAGAAGTCTCCAGTTGCCCCAACACTTCTATTTAATGCTACCATAACACAGAGCAGATGACCATACTTGCCCTAAAAGATGAATATTTTTAAAGAAAGATTGATCAGTACAGCCAAGTAGGAGTCTGGCATTTTCTTTATTTACATTTGCAGTCCTTTAAAGACTCAGTTATGCACCCAGCAGCAGAAGACTGTGGAAGTCAGGGTGCAACTGGACCCAGTTAGGTCCCATCTGAAAAGCAGTCCCTCATTCTTCATAGGGCAGCAAGATTTTTAATCTCATGCTAGGGAAATGTGGATTTTAGAGACAACAAGGATGCAAGAACAAGACAGCAAAATTGGAAATGTGTAAAGGGAAGTTTGGAATTAGATTCCTGCCTAGTGTTTGACCCATTGTGGAAAAAAGGGCACTGGGCTCTGAACTGAGTGAAGACTTAGGGAAGCAGCAGCCAATTACTCTTTCTCTAGAAAAAGAATCCCGGACAGGTTTGCAGCCTCTGCTTTCAGATGCAGAACATCTTTTCAAAATGTCTACCACCTCTGACATGTTTTCAACTTGAATTATATATCTTCTATTTCACCAAGTTCTAGCCAAATACCAAAACAGCACAAGCTCTCAGAGGCTGTCAGGGTCACCAGTTCAATGTGCACTTTCACACTGAAACTCAGACCTCTTCTGATTTTGTCTACAGACTATTTGGTAACTGGGAAAAGCAATCTTTAAAGAAAACAATAGCAAAGCAAACTCTGTTTTTCCCCATAGGTAAGAAAAAATCCAGCCAGAAAGCACAAGTGTATGCATACAACCCAGACATCTAAAGCAAATGTACCAAAAGCAGGAGATGACAGGGTACCTTACAACTGAAATGTATCAGAGATTCAGCAGGACAACAGACACACTGTACAGCTACGGTATTTGTGCTTTGTTCCTCCGTCAAGGATTAAGGCTGGGCTGGCCACTAGACAAATGCCAGATGTTCTCTATTAATTAGAATTAGTGCTGTCCTGGCTCAAACCAGGCACTCCCCAAGAAGCCTGATACTAGCATTTCTGACACTCCACAGAATAAGGGGCAACTAAGGGGATGGAGGTGTGTGGGTGGGGTGGAGAATAAAAGGAAAAAGGAGGGGGATGCTAAAGTACAAGCGGGGGGGGAGTCAAGCAAACAAAAAATAAATTTAAAAAAAATCCAAAACACCACCACACATGCACACAAAAAATACACCACCACCACCACGACCCCCAAAAAAAAGACCACAACAACAAAAAACACAGAACAAAAAACCAACAAGTCACAGTGTTTGCAAACAGACCTTTTCATTTCCACTACAACCAAGCACAGGAACAGCCAATGAGTATAAATGCTTGCAAATAGTATGATTTCACTCTAATTGAACACATGTTCTACAGTGCTGCTAAAGAGTTCAGTACTATTGTCTTCAAGTAGTTTGTAGTTATTTGATCTCATTTTCCTCAAGATCACTGAGCAAAGATGTAATATTATCATTTGCAATTTTGTGCTCAGGAAGGGAAAAATGACACTGAGACATCAGTTCAAAAATGCTCCATTTCTGACCAGTCTTAAATATACATGGTGTAATGTTTTAACAGAAATGTCTCATACCTGATTCTAAATCTGAATTCTAGTTCAATTACTTCAAAGCTTTCCTCTGTAGAGGCAGGGATTTTTCTTCCACTGTCCAACAGGAAGGCAACATGGCTAAACATAAAAGCAAAAGAACCATTAAAATAAAGACATTCTGAAAACAAGCTCACCTTGCATCTCCTGTAGCACACTGGATGAAGTAGTAGCACTTTTTGAGAATACATTTTAAGTCAGCCACCTAAAAATGCATTTTCATCTAGGTTATTTCTCACATTAGACACACATGTTAAAAAGGAGTGTGGGTGGGCAGGTGAGCCTACATGAGGACATAATTAGCTTCAGACAAGAAAAAAGTTAAACAGATTTATTTACTACATAAAGTCTTCTAGATGGTCATCATTAAGGACACTGACCACTTGGGAAATTACACTTCTATGAGAAAAATGAGGGATGAGTACAAAATTCTGCTGGTTCCCAAATCTGGCATTTCCGTGACAGACAAAAAAGTTCACAGGTACATTTCCTTCTGAATAAACCTGAAGCATTGCACATTTTTTACAGACCATGCAAGCACATCCATTTTTTAAAAGAAATATCAAAAGACCTTATCCATCTGGAACTTCCTTCTCTGCCTAGACAATATATTCCCCTCCTGCTCCCATCTCAAAGACTCAAAATTTAGCAAAGGAATTTTCCTTTGAGAGCAGAGAATCAGTTCAGTGGTCAAGAAAAACTTAAATGTGAATCCCCATACATCAGTGTCACTCAGCACTGTTCTATAGCTGGCTGGTTTGTTTTCCAAAGACTTGCATAGGTCCACCACCAGAGAAGGAACATTGGAGGTTTTTAACAAGCATATGGAAGGGAGCTCCGTTTTTATTGACAATCTTCATCTGTTATAAAATAGTATAGATTCAGTGGAGTCAACACAATTAATACCTGAGACTCTAGCTCAAAATGATCACAAACAGTTCAAAACAGCCAGGCATTTCTGAGTCTTCAGAGAGTTTGACAGTTATGAGAATTGCACATATGTAAATGCATACCAAAAAAAAAAAAAAAAAAAACAACCAAAGAACAACACAACTAATTTATAACATTTTGATTATGTAAGATTAAGACAAACCCCTATTCCACTCTCAAAATTATGTATTCACTCATGTACATGCAATATACAAAGCAAAAAAACTACTGCTTGAAAGGAACTAATTAAACTCAAAGCATATTTTGGGAATTCTTTCTTATGAAAGCTACTTTGGATTTATGACCAGACAGGAAGGTTCATTTATTCGTTGCTAATGAGAAAGGTGGGATTACTCAGACAGGAAGCAGATCACCAGGTATTACAGCTCAGATCCTACTGAATATAGGTGAATGTTAATGAAACAACTGAAAGGAAACAAGGGACACAGAAAAGCTGAAAATAAACAATCAGGCAAAGGACACTGTAGCAAATGTCCTAAGTGCTAAAAGGTCTTACCATCTACCAAAAGACTTAGAAAACATTCGCATGCACTTTTTATACCCTGTTCCTTCATCCTACAGGAAAAATTCTGTTACTTTTTCAGTCTTGCATCTTCTCCAAGCTGTAACAAATTTTTGTAAAATTTTCAAAATGTCAAAATTATACATTTTGTAACAGTGCTAATTACTTCACTAGGATGTACACTGACTGCATAAAATGTTTGCGTGCAATGACAAAAAAACCACGTTATTGAAACTTCCCAAAAGAATGAAATCCACAGTGAAACAATAATATAGCAGGATAAAGGTGATTTCCCATACTAATACAAAGTCAAACACATGGGAAAGCCTTAAGCCTAAGATCTCCTAGTCAAATTACAGCAAAAGCTGCTCCAGGATCAATGTAAACGTGCATGTTATCCTGTGAAATCATCAGTCATTTAAAATCAGTATTACTCTGGGGCCGTTGCTCCACTTGGCCTTATTCCCAATTCTCCAGGCAATTTATTGTCCAACCCTGTAGCATGTATTGCCAAGTTCCCATATGCCAAAACAGCCATCCATGTCCTGAACAGGAAAGAAAATGCCTGCCATATCATGCCTTCAGTCCACCTAAGACTCCATCCACTAACATCACAAAGTAATATGTTTTTCTAAAAAGCTAGAATACTGGAAAAGTTACACTAGCAAAGAAGACATGCTGGTGTGAAAAAACTCTGAGTTACAGATGACTAATGTAGGCACAATGCTTACTAATTGACAATATATTGAAGTTCAGAGGATCGCTTATGGCAGCTTTTAGATTCTAATCAATGAGAAAAGGTTTGATAGAATTGTGGTGAAGTTTTTACCGATTATGGCAGGAGTGTTTCAAGTCTCCAGATTAAAGTTGTAACACTTCATTGAAACATACACATAGAGGTACAAATGAGAAAGGTTAAAGAATCAAGAAAACAAAAAATAAATAAAAGGTAGTTTCAGATTTTGTTAACAAGGAGCATTTGTCTTCTGCAAGCACTTCAGCTCAAAGTGCTTCCACTGCTTTCAGAGAAAATGTTTGTTCACTGTGGGTCTAGATACTTGGGCAAATAGTTTGATAAAACAGGACCTATCAGAAGATCAAAGTAGCTAGTGAAGAGATCTGTATACCTAGCTACATTATATGATATTCAAGGGGTTTACTTCAAGCTCTACTTAATCTCATCCCTAGACTCAATAGTCCCATCATAAACACAATTCAAAGCTGTCCAAACACTGAGTCATTGGTTTGGACTCTTACATCTCCATTAAGTGTCAAAGTAGAGTTGCTGTTCACCCAGAACAGAACCACTAGTCTTGTTTCTCTTAAAAATAAGCCAGTGCAAGCACACCAGAGCTGCTCTGCAGATGCAATCAACATCTGCTGAAATTACAGAGGTATTGGAGAAATTCCAGAAAAGGTGATTTATACTACAGAAGAAAATGTTACTAAGTCACATATGGAATAGCTTTTACTAAAAGCTAATTGAAAAAAAAAGTGAACAAAGCTTCATTTGGGTAATAAAACTGGATGTGCCATCTTGAAACAGACAGGAATGGTTGTCACCCATGCGTACATACCACAGTAGACTGTTGTCCTCAAAGGATGCACTATAGCCAGCCTGTTCCCCACACTCGTAACAGCTAATGGCTGTAGATCCTCACCTATATTCACTTACTACCAAAATGGGAATTCTGTATAGGTATAGAATTCGGAACACTATTGCCACCCTAAATAACACAGGACTTGAAGCTTTAGGATTTGTTGCATGAAAGAGGTGATTGTCTCTTCAAGTGCCTGATTTGTTTTACTGGACACTTCCATCAGTGTCATGTATCCTATATGACATTAGAAGGAAAACCACAAAGGGCTAACTGAGCTCCCTATGGAAGGACAAATTTTTACAAGAGATTTTTTTTTCCTCTACTTCAGTGGTTATTCCTATGGCCACTTTTCATATGTGCCTATCCATTCTACTCTACATTTCTTAGTATTTTCTCTGATTCTTTTGGAGCTTGCATAAAGCCAATGTGGCTGTTTTGGTGTTTCATATAGACATACACAGGCCTGTGAGATTTTGTTAGTGATTTCTTCCTAGCATTTACTAGTCACTGATAAATGCTATTGTCTGTCTTTAGCTTAAAAAAATAGATTAAAAATATACATACATACATAGAAATAGTGGAGTTACAGACTTTCTGTAGTATTCCAGTCAGTCAGTTCTGAGAAATAAGAACAGTTTTAGATTTGAAGAGCTCTTAAATATTTGCTTTTGGCATGAGTCTCATTTTATAAAGATTGTAGGGCCCAGTATGGAATTTAGCCATTTAACTACTATAGAGGCCAAAGATCTTAATCATTTTTCCCTCTAAACAATCATCCCTAAATCTTGAGCTCAATCCTATTTCTTTACTCAGCAAAACAGAACAATAGATTTCAAACAACTCACATCCAAAGCCCTCAACAACCATTCATACTCAGCCACGTGATAAAGTTCATCTCTCTGTTGCAGAAGAGCTACCTGCAGTTGTAGCAAGTCTAGCTTTCAGAATCAAGTACATTCAGCCTGCCTGTAAACAACTTACCTGCAGTATGAATAAGGGATGGTGGACAAGCCAAGCCTGGGAGAAGATACTGGAAAAGTATTGTGAATCATGCCCCCCCAGATAAGGAGAGGCAACAAATGCAAATAAACGATGCTTCCGAACAACTCATGTACTCCTTGCTTTGAGGCTATTGCTTAGTCCAAGAGAAACTGCCCTATAGCAGATCTGGTAGGGGTGACATAGAGCAGAAAATTATTATTACACTGGTACAGGAGTAAAAAAAATAAGTACAGATAGCACAGTTCACACAGCTAGAACATGTAAAGCAATACAGTAACGTATTTGAGCTGCTAGCTCCTCTGCAGTTACTAGTGCCCCTGCCCTGGCTGCAGAAATGTCCTGTAGGCTGCAATATGTCCCAATACTGACCTCTATATTTTGCCCTGGATAAGCCATTGGCTCATCTCCAGCTGTAAAGTAAAACTTCTTTAGTTGCAGCAGACTAAAAAGATGTTGTTTGTTTCCAACAAGTGCTGCTGCTAGATTTACCACCTTCAACTGTCCCTCAGTATGCCACTGAAGAAACTCCTGGGAACAGTTGCTAATTCATCTTCCTGGGGAAGATCATAGATAACACAAGTGAAGGAACCCCAGAAGAGGAAGGAAAAGTCATTATTTGAGCTCAGATTCTCTCCTCTATATAAACATTGCTCATTCTCAACAAACACGTTTGGTTGTGGAAACTGCTCTTTTGATTCTGCCAATTCTCAAATAAAGGCTCACTGGGGGAAATTTTAACTAATGCTCTCCACACACACACACACTCTGCAAAGTATCCCTCCCCATTCACTGAGCACAGAAAATGCTTTTTGCACAAAGGCTGTAAGTACTGCAGCCTTATCTGGCATTGCTGTAACTATTTATCTCTTCTCTCACAGGAAGGAGGCAGAGTTCAGTCTCAGAACATTAAGGCTATAAGCATGCAATAAAGGAACCAAAGGGACCTTCAGTTCCTTTGTGATAATAGGCTTGTTCGATTACTACATCCTTACTGAGTTATTTTCCAACTCAAACTGAAATTGAAAATGAGACAGAGCAAGAATGAAACACATTAGCATGGAAAAATGGGAACATCCCATGAAGAACTGTATTCTGTGTATCATTAGGAGCTACAGCCAGGTGACAGCAATCAATCCTACATGCCAAGGACAGAGAGAGAAAGAACATAGCACTTGAATGTATAAAAGACATGAGAAGATAAACTTAGCACTATGTGTTCTACCTAAAGAAACATTAGTATGTAGGTGTGAGAAATGTGATCACCCTTTGGGCAGAACCAAGTTACATCCTATTCCTTTCTCAGGGCTATTAGCAACTGCCAATGAACTACATGCTGCCAGATTGTGCCAGATTGTGTTCTGTCATTGGGCATCACCAAGAAGAGCCTGACTTCATCCTCTCAGCACTCACCCCTTACATATTTATAAACATTAATGAGGTCACACTCTGGTTATACACAAGACAAAAATACTCTATGAATTACCTATGTGGTAGGTTGAGAGAGGGCCTAGCTCTCCCTCCCCCACAGAGTAAGAAACCATGGCTAAACTCAGTCGGAAAAAGCAGACTATATTTACAAGCATATATAGGAAGCAGATTATATATAACACAATATATACAGGTATTTTACAATATATACAGAAATATACAGCAAAGAAACACAATCAGAAACCAGACCCCCAACAGAGGGGGCTTCCCCCTGTGCCCCCCTCACCTCCCTACCTCCCTTCTTCCCCAAAGAGGGTTAGAACAGAGAAAAGGGTAGTTAGCAAGGCAGACCGAGACCTAGGTCCAGGGAGTTAGTATCTCTTATCTGTTGGCCAGAAGCCCAGAAGCAATCCAGCCAGAAGCGAGAGTGGAGAAAGGAAAACTGAACAAAAGTTCCAGCTGCTCTGGGTCTAAGACCTCACCTCCCATAATCCTACCAATGAAATTCATTTAGAATACAGAATATTTATAAACATTTAGCCAGAGTGCCCCTTCCTTAAAGGCACAGCCTCAAATGGTCACAACCTAACAAATATTTACAAAGAAGCCCCTCTTGTGGTATGTATTTGTTTTTTAATTGTACTAATTACGGTTAGAAAGAGTGCCACCCTAACTAGAAGCTTTTAAAAAAAACTGCTATAAGGGAGCAGCCAAAGAGTATGAAGTCAAGAGAAAGCAGACGAAGTAGACTGGGAAGTACAGTGAGGCATTAGCGCTAACTGTAGCATCCCAGGGAATCTGGGATGGCCTAGAGCAGTGACCTAGCCTCTTGTACTAAGCTCCCAATTGTGACCACATCAGCAAAGCTCAGCACACAATTAAGAGACTGGAAACCAAGAATTCCAAGTATAGAACAAGCACTGAAACATGTATTCTGAGATATACCTGCTACCTCATCACATCACCTCTTCCTCCAATAGATAAAACAAACTGAATTTAATATAAGGGTGAAGAGCTCTTATATTAAAGGACAATGTACTGTCCTTTAATGTATTGCATTATCTCAAGCTTGTATGCTTTGTATTTCAAAGAATTTACTGCATAGGCAGTCAGGAGAGCAGCTTGTCTTTTAAATAATTTGGTGAATCCAGATATTTGACAGTAATACTGAATCAGATCTCATACACATCAACATTTTTTCTGAAATTAAATTCTAAATATCTTATATTCAAGCTCTTTCTACATTGGTGATTGCAAATTTGGCTGTATATTGTTTTGTCTTTACTACTGCCAGCCCTGCTAACTCATACTGGCTTACACAGCCAAACTTCACTCTTATACCCCGCTATCACCAACAGCAGAGGTCTGGTCTCAGCAAGGCATTTCTGCAAAATCCCTTTAAGAAACACATATAAAATGTTAATTTTCTCAGTATTGGACATCTGCGCAGGTTTAGTACTTTCCACTCAGTTCAGAGATACAATAGAAACCCAGTACACTATTGCGCATTGAAGCTCACGAGGAAAAATTCTGGCACAAGTAGTTAAAAATCTCTAGGTAGCTCCTCTGCATCATTTTTTTGCCAAGAGGAGTAAAACCATCAAAAACAAATTATTATTTTTTTAATTAAAACAAAAAAAAATACCACACACATCAAGGAAACAAAACACGTGAAATGTAGGAGTGCAACTTTACTAGAGACATTCCTTTTAAAGGAAAACTTAATGTCTAGATTACCATTTTCAGCCTCGTGACCCCTCTGTCAGAGGAAGGTTACAGCCTGCAAAGCTGTTTGAGCAAAGGCTTTACACAGCCCCTTCTCCTTCAGTGAAAATCCCTCCTAAAAGTTTGTTTCTTGTACAACTAGATAAAGCTTTTGTCTTTTTCTTTCTAACTTTTTCCCCTCATTTCTTTGCTGTAAACACACATTTCAGACAAAAGAAGAAATACTAGAGAGGGACAACTGAAGAGCAATCAGTATCTGAGTACTGCTTCATGTGAAAATGATTTTACAGTGCCAGATAGTGCATTCACTATGTATGTAAATAACTGGAGCCATGTCACACTGCACAGAGGATTAATGTTCTTTATGAAGTGGAAGAAGGCTCAGAAGAGGCAGACAGTGCTAACAAAAGAGACATGCATTAATTTTGCTTCAGGATAGCATGTCAGAATCTGTAAACCACTTCCACCTCAAAACGTATTCAACCTTCACAGTTAGGATGTGTGTGCTCAAGACTTTGCTCAAATGAAAACTCTCACTCTCTCTTCTTATTTACCTGCCTGGTGCACTTCCTTCTTGATCCATGTCTCACAGCACCTGCTCCCTATGCTGAAGAAAGTTTTAACCTGTGAGTCTGCTCAAGCAAGCTGGGCCCAGCTTCTCAGAAACAGCTCCTGGTACTGTAGCCTTGTGCATTTCTGAAAGGCATGTATCCATACACACTTGTCATAGCTTAAGATTTAAAAAAAAAAAAAATTATATTCTCCTATTCACGTCAAGCATTGGCACACAACACAAAATTGTAACTTTGCTATCAGAATTTTTTTTCCTTCATTTAACTGACACACTACCACATGAAGTGTGCAGGGAAAAATAAACACACTTTTTATTGGAGAGAATAAAATGACAAATTATTCTAACTTGAGATTTTATTTTAATCTTTTGTAACTATAGTGATTCAATCCCATATTAAGTCAGCATTCCCTCTGCAGCAAATTCCCTTGCAACAAAGAATATTATAATCAGAAGAATATTGTTCATCATGAATATAGATGAATTTTCACATTGTCACAGCACTGAGCTGTCAACATCCAGAGACTTCTGGTGGATGGTGGAATCTGAGTTTTTTGTCATTTACCTATAGAAATACTATTCAGAGCCACCAGCATTAGGAATTCACTGTACTACTTAGTAGCTACTTACATACAGTAAGAATTTTCCATGCGCTTCTGTTGAAACAGCAGGAAAAAGGGTGATTGCCACCCAAGTCCATATTGATACATCATATCTGCATTCAGCCAGAAGGTCAAGAGCAGAGCTAGTAGGGTAAACAGCACAGGCAACAAAACTCAGGCAAGCAACTCCCAAGCAAAAGCAGGAAGTACTCCAACATGGCTTCCCAGTGCCCTTCTCACAGCTGTCTGATCCAAGATTACACAGCTGCAGCATATCAAAGCCAATTTTTACTACAGGCAACCAAAGATTTAAGACAAAGGAGTTTCATTTAAGGCCTAGCACCTACTAATTGAGAGCAGATGTATTATGGAAACCACCTTAAATTGGCAGCACTAAGTCATATCCACCAAAGTGTTGACTATTACAACATCTACTTACCTAATTCTTAATTAGCATGAGCTTCTGGATGATGACAAATTTTTAAATGCTTTTAAAGCACTAAGAACACCTGAATGTCGGATAAGATGCAGAAAGCCACAGAGCCACGTGCATCAAGGCTCTGGAGATCATGAGAAACTGATTTGAGATGCGTAATTTAAGATGCTATCAGAATTCTGACAGTTCTTTCTGATCTGACATGGTGCATCTAGGAGACATTCATAACAGAGAAAGTATATGTATTATATATACATAGACCCCCTTACATATATAGGCAGTACAGCACCCATTTTTCTCTTGCTAATATAGCTTTAAATGTATAACATCCATTTTTTTTGTCTTTAGTTTGTATTAGCTAGCTACAGGTTTAGCAAAATTTTTTTGACACATTAAATCAACTTGGTATCCTGAAACATAAGTCTGCCATTATAATGGTGTGAGGAATACAGATGGCACTGGCAAGCATGTTTGTTCTGCCACCAGTGCTTCGGTATGAACTATAATAGACATATATTACTGAGTTACAAACTTAGTATCCAACGTGTAAGGTTATTACTGTTAAAGAGTACTAAGTCTGCTGTAGCTTAGGTGAAGACCTAAAATTGCAGTTACAGTTACTCTCTTACTCCCTTCCCCTCTGCTTACACTGCAAACCAGATCGTTCATCCAGATAGTTTAAGCATGAGCAAAAGGATGTTCAGAGGATATTTCACACATGTTCAAGAAGTGAGATACAGATGTTTTCACCTTGCAGCTGAATTTATCAGGAGTAAGGATAGAGAGGGAATACTATGCTGTACTCGGCCTTTGGGTTTCTGCTCTGAAGAAAATGCATCTTTAATTTTTCACATGCCATGGTCTCACACATTACTTCACATTGTAAGTATTGGTACTTCGATAACTACATGAAAAAGTCACTAACTTAGTGTTATTAAGTGTTCATTTAAAGTAAAATTTGTGATCTGCCAAACTACTTAACAGCTTGCAGTAACAAGTTTTAAGCCATTAACAAGCTCACAGTTATATATAATAGGGAGAATGGGTTTAAATAAAAACCATGTTCAAGTAGGGGAATGATTAATCATTGCTGTTCTCCTCATCATTTGTATTCTTAGCAAGAGTTGTCAACCTTTGTCCCAGCACTAATGGTGAATTTCATGTGACTGTACCTGGCATTCCTAAAATTGATTAATTAGCAAGGCCACACTTTATTTGAAAGTGTAGAATGGAGTCATATTTTCGTTCATTTCCCTTGGTAACTAATTATAAGGCCTGCTCAATGTACATCACAACAGTATCTCCTTTACGGCACAAGTAATCATTTAGATACTGTAAATATCCTTCCAAATACTTAAAACAAAAATGCTTCAGCTATTTTAAAGTTTCATTAGAAACTGATGTTAGCCTCTTCTGGTAACTTCTAAATATTCCCTGCTCAGGAAAAACAGCAGGAACACAGCATTACAAAAATGAAATCCCTGTAATGGGAACTTATCACATTCACCTCTGAACCAGCACAAAGGAAAAAAACACAGAGAAAGAATATAGTAGTAAAACTTAAAAAAACCCTTAAAAACCCCAAACACAAACGTTTGCCAATCCAATAATCATGTTTTTTCTCCCTTACCTCCAGTACAGTACACTGGGACCTGGCAGTTATACTGCATTAAAAATAAGAGTAGAATATGCAAAAGAACGTATTTTAGAAATGGAAAAATTCCTTCTTTCCCATCTCTCAATAGTCTTGGGGTGACAGAGAGGAGGCTAAGAAGGGGCAGTGGCTCTGACTCAGCCATTGCTGTTCATATTCCAGTAGCTTCAAGAATGGAGTCCCATCCTACTAGACATACAAAGACATTAAAAGAAGCTTTGCACAGCAGCACTTAGCCTAAAAAGATTAGATAGTGTGTGGGAGAAAGAAATCATTTGTACCTGGGAAACTGACACACAGAAGCTACTCTCAATAGCAGAAGAATTATCCTTAAATTTGTACCAGATCTAGAAACTTGACTGCCTCAGAACTGCAATTTACCACTCAGAATATAAACATACAACAAACACTAACAGCCTTAGAAAGTTGCAGTGTGCCTGCAAAGTAGTTTAGTAGATACACCAAAGATCAGACTACTTCCTTTTCAGCTCCTGGAGTTCTCAGCTTGCTTAGGCTGTGCTCTGATTCACAAGATTTGCCCCCAAAGGCAAATTTCTGGGGGCATGGGGGGCGGGGGGAGTGGAAACAGGAAGAAAAAAAGAGCTATTTGATTGGTTCCAAACCTCTTCTAAATTGGATGATACAGTGTGCATCAAGCAGTAGAATAGCTTCCATAGCAACACACACTCTCTGCTTAGTTATTTCTAGGGCATCTGTCACTGACTCTGTTCACTGAAAACAGTAGCAGGGAGTGAAGGTTGCTTGCAGACTTGTAAACAGCCACCTACGTTATTTTAGAAGTGCATCTGTATTATTGTCAGAGTGTACGTTGCGAGAGCAGGAAGATGAAAACTGCTCTTCCAAATTCATTATAATACAAATTTTCATTTTCCATCATCTCCCAAAGACTTCAGTGTAGCCCACAGACAGACTACAAAACACCCTGTGAGAGCCCAATACTACAGATTAAACTTTCTGAAGTCAGAAAGATTAATTATGCAAGACCATGCTGGCTAGAATTGTATACCAGATATTTTCATGTATAAGCAGAAGAGAAATATTTTTTAAACAGTCTTAATCTTTTCTAACATCATCCCCAATGAAGGCACAACAAATACTTTTAAGTATTAATTTACCTCACCTTAACAATATAACAAAAGAAACTAACAGCATAGCTTGAAGTCCAACATGCATACAAAATCACAAAACCCTGTGCCTTACTTAAAACTACTGTAGTCTTCAAAGATTTTCTTGTATTAGTCCACAAGTTATACAGTATCAGCAGTTATCTTCATTTTCATCACCTTGGAAACACCACTACAAGAAAAAAATCCCAGGAAAATATGGATTTATTATTTGTAATACAATGAATTTTTAATTCTAAATCTTCTTTTTTATGTTCTTAAGGAATTTTGCAATAACTGAGAAAAAAAATGTTCACTTTGTATGAGGGTAAATCTCTTCTATATCTGAGTAATAGCAATAGTGGCCATGATTTTGAAGATTATGAGCACAGAAAACCAAATAAGGCCTAATGAGCACATATCATTTCCCTGAACAACAAAAACACAGGACTTATGAAAAAAAGATGGATCACATTTATGTAAAATGTTAAATACTACTTACTTTTTAAAATATCTGAGATCACAGTATCACAGAATCAACCAGGCTGGAAAAGACCTCAGAGATCATCAAGTCCAACCTAACACCACCTGACAACTAAACCATGCCTTCAAGTGCCACAGCCAATCTTTTTTTGAACACCTCCAGGGATGGTGACTCCACCACCAAATTGGGCAGCCCATTCCAATGGACAATTACTCTTTCTGTGAAGAACTTTCTCCTCACCTCAAGCCTAAACTTCCACCGGCACAGCTTGAGACTGTGTCCTCTTGTTCTGTCACTGGTTGCCTGGGAGAAGAGACCAACTCCCACCTGTCTACAACCTCATTTCAGGTAGTTGCAGAGAGCAATAAGGTCTCCCCCTAAGCCTCCTCTTCTCCAGGCTTAACAACCCCAGTGCCCTCAACCTCTCCTCATAGGGCTTGTGCTTGAGACCTCTCACCAGCCTTGTTGCCCTTCTCTAGACACATTCAAGTATTTCAATGTCCTTCTTATGAACATACAGGAGAAAACACCAGCAACTAGTGTTCTCAATAAGAGCTCTAGGATATGTCAGCAGCTACTGAAATCAATAACAATTAACACTATTTCTTTCACAGAAAAAAAATGCTAAAAAATGCTATTCTCTTGCCATTTAGTATTTGGTAACATAGACTGAGAAGCTACATTGTAAGCTATTTGGTCTGTTTTTTAGTAAACACTGAAGAGCCACTAAGTATACACATTAAGCACACAGTTGGTAGTTTAAATGTTTTTGTCTTTTGGGTATTTTGTAGTCCACTACCATATTCACTGAACAGTGAGTCACTGGAGAAGAAAGATTGTTCTGCATCTGAGATAACAAATATATTAACAAAGATGAAAAAGAAAAGGAAGGAAAAAATACTTAATCTGAAATAGAAGAAAACTCAATTTTTTATTACCTACTCTTTGCCTAAAACGACTGCTGTGTGCTGACCTTCAGGGCATGCAGCAAACTCTCTTTTGTTGTAATGGCATTTAGAAAGAGCCAGAATTTGATGAGACATGCAGACAGCAAAACTTTGTAGGACTCTACCAATATTTACTATTCCAATGAGTTCAGTTGCTTTGATCTTGTTTATGTCAGGGTTACTTAGTCTTGAAAATAGCTTTCGGGCTTCAGCAGAAGGGAGAGCACCTACAGAGTTAAGAAAGTGCAGGAAACCAGTTATGAGGACCAAAGGGAAGTATCTGAGAAAAAAATACTTTTAAAATAGTTTGGAAAAGCCTCACTGTGGGTATGTGCTAGAAGTCTTTACTAGAGTGCAGTGTGTCTGAGTTAACAGTCTTTTGCTGTCAATAGTAACTATTGAAACCAGCCAACAAAATGTCTCATCTCATTCTGATTGCTGGCCAGAAAAAGGAAACTATTGCTTACTGCTGCTTCATTAGCTCCAGAAGCATAGACTTTCTGCAGTGGTTCTGTCCTCAGGGATGGGTGAGTGAAATACTTGTTTAACCGAATGTGAGTGGCTGGGTAATTCTTTTTTAAGTATTGGAAAGTATAAGCAAAGATAACTTAGGGAAAAAAAGGTTATGAATGCAATGCATCTATATAACTGTATGTCAGATGTATTAGTCTTATGTATCATATAAGAGTCCAAGGCATACGCTCCAAATTGTTTTCCATAAGACCCAGTCTCAGAATGGCATACAAGGCAACACAATGACTGATAACAACAAAGCCAGATATTGGACAGCTGCTCACAATGTAAGCATCACTCAATCTAAGCACTGATGAAACTGAGGTAGGAACTGCCTACGATGAGGCTGAGTGTTTTATGATGTACATTAGCAGTGCTGCACAAACCCAGATTAGGTTGCTGCTTGCATCTATACAAGGCAGCCTTCATTTACTTTGCACCATGCAAAGCCATGAAAGCAGCTGCAAGTAGGGGAAAGCTATACCTGCAAGGCCAACACAGCAACCTTGCAAACTGAGTGTACCTGTAGAATTGTGTTCTGAGAACCCCGTAAAACCTGCACCTTCTGGCTTAGTCTGAACCCTTAATGGGAATCACAAGAATTACTGCTATTATCTACTCTATTTTCTAAGTACAGTCAAGCAATATTACACATCCATCTATAATCTCACAGCAATCATCCAGAGTAAGTTAGAAAAGCTACCACAGAGCTGTAACAAGTGGAAGAAAATTGTGACCGTCTATCTTTCTACAATAATTTATATTCAGCTTGTTTTCTAAGTTTAAAAGCAAGCCAAATTAGATAGTAAAGAAGAAGGGCCAGCAGCCCATAGCAGATATGAAAGGCTAAATCAGTATGGATTAGCTATTCTAACTCACTAATAGCTATCAGGAAGAAAGGCCTTACTTATTTCTCATTTACCAGAAATATATTTTGTTGTTCTCCATGAGCAAACGGTGCCATTCCTGTGACCCAGCAGCAAGCGAGTTCAGAGAACTAGATCAGCAGAAGACCCGTCAATGGGGCATAGGTTTCTGTCAGTGTGCTTCTCTGCCCAGGCACACCGCAAGGTCAGAGGAGCATCAGATCCAGTCCAAGAAAAAGGACAGGAGCCCATAGCAGGGCAGCATGCATTACATCAGTTTAGCTCCACCATCACACGGATCCACCGCGGGAGTTGATGGGAACTGCCTTATATCAAACAGTAGTGAGATAGCACTTGATAGCAGATCAGGAATGTTCTGCCTCTTTGGGAGGAAAACATGCAGCCCGTCCAAATGCCTACAGTGGCTTTAGTATTGAAATGTTGGTTTTCCTCTAAAATACAGTATATAATTGTTAAGACTATGCTAGATTTAGCAACAATATCAACTGCACACCAATGTTTAACAGGAATGCTTAATGAAAGTACTATTTTCATTAACTGAAAGTCAGTCTGTATATTTATTAGCTTAGCTATGACTGATATGTGTCTCTAAAGTGAGAGACACTGTAAATTCAGTCATAATTCAATGTAAAGATTCCAGACCAGGAAATTCTCCAAACAGTCTCTATATGACTTTTCATTAACATTCAAACTCCAAACCAAACCATTGTCTCTCAGAACAGGACTAGGCTCAAATCCCAGCTAAAAAGTCTCATTGCTATCATGAAAGGCAGAAGAGTCTCATCTTTTGATGCTTCCATTTTTTGGCAAAACTAACAGGAAAAAAAAACATGGGAAAACATTATACAACAGAGGTATCCCTAGTGGAAAATAAGCTGCCATAAAGCATTGTTACGATGTGAAAGCTAATTTACATTTGGCCATGTTTCTGGCAGACTAATGTTTGTTATTTTTCAGCAAATATACGTCCTGCTAAATACTTTAGGAGGATAGATAAGCCTGCATGGATGATGAAGTAAGGTGATGAATATATTCTCTAGTGAATTGCTACACAGCAATTAAGACTGTTCACATATAAGCATTTATTGGAGGCTCACCAATATATTCAACATTGTTTTCATGGGAACACATCATTTCAGTAATCAAAAATGATGCTTTCATATAAAGAAAAGTATTTTTCATCCACGGCAACCTTATGCAGTCAGCTACCAGTTCAAAGCCAAGATAAAGTATAAGTACTATGAACAAATATTTTTTAATGTAACATTAAATCCATGAATGTTGTGTAAATAATACTGGCACCCATTTATTTCTGTGGAAGTCAGAAACAGGAAAACACACCTATAAAAATGTAGACTTCAGTCCTGGCACAGGTGCAAATATGAAGCATTTTTAACTGTTAATTACAGGGACAATGATCTCTTGGTAGCATTCTTCATAATCAACAAAGTGGTTAAAGCCATCAAGGAACAAAACCAGCAAAGGAGAAACACTGTCTCAAATGATAAACCACTTTTTATATTACAGCAGCATCTAAGACATTACCCTGTCACTTCTCAACTGATGCTGCATACCATCAGCGTTGCCACAGAAGCCATGTTGTCTAGTTTAGGTGCCTATGACAGTTGCATTACCCATACTGTTTCAGCTGTAGTTCAGCAGGCAATGCAGTATTTCTACAAGTCATGAGAGCAATCAGAACATTTGATCAAATTAAAGAAAAATTCCTACAACACTGTAAAATCTTCAGATAAGTATGTCTAAAACTTACTTTAGAAAGAAAGTATTTAGAGGGTAAGGAAGAAAGAAACCTGAAAAAGTAATCTCACATTGTGATTACATATTTGCGAGGAATGGGATGTGAATTCCTTTCATTTTGAACATCCACAGAAAAAGAATTCTTGAGATCAAACTGAAGATGATTAAAAAGTCATCCTGAAAGACCTCAAAATAAAGAAAAGAAGGTAGTTTCTTAACATGCTCTCTGATTTAGTATTTCACTTCTGCAACATTCTGCTTCACTGCTATTGAATGACGGTAGAGGAAATAACATAAAGACTCTTTGGTATCCATGTCCTGTGTTTTTTCTTTCTGTGTATTGTAAGAATGACAGAGCTGATCATTAAAAATGTTATAATTAAGTCCTGCAGTCACCAGATGTGCAGCTGAAAAGAGAAGTGGGAGCAATTCTGAAAATTATATCATGGGTAAAGAGAAACTGGTGAATAAACAGAGGAAACTATTAGAGAAAAATGTAGCCTCTTCTGTTAGACTTGGAGGGTGAAGGAAGGGAGGAAAAGAGGCAATATTCTGCTGTTTAAATAATCTAATTTCCTGCTGTGTCCTTTTCTGTGAACACGTAACTGCAGGTTAAATGCAAGTTGTGATTTAACTTACTGCAAAGAATGAAATTTGTCTCCCCCTTTCCTGATTAAAAAACATAATAGTTGGAAATGTGTAGAATCAAAATAACCAACTGAAAGGAATGGAAAAAAAAAATAGAGTAAGAGTAGTTTCAGAATAGGTCATAAAGAAAAAGAACCAAATTTACAATGTGTACTCTCCACAGTTAGAAGGAAATACACATATAAGACAACTAGAAAGACTTGCCTATTTCTTTTTCCTCCCAACAACATAATTTCAAATGCCATTAATAACTTGAAGAACTTGTTCAAATACAACTAGGGAAAAGGACTTTAGCATGAGGCCAAGAGATATAAAAATGCAGTTCAAATTTGGTCATGAAAATCCCTCAGACTCAAGGAACTGACTGGAGAAGGACTCCCCTGTAACAAGCACATGAAATTCTACTACAGCTGCTCAGCCCTGGGCTGCGTGCACACTCACAACACTCAGCTAGCAGTTGTAAAGCACTGTTGTGTCAAGTCTACCTGTCATTATAGCCCCCTACCTCTTCTTCTCCCTTACCCTTAATAGGGGGTAACTGTATGCAGACCAGTCTGCTTCTCACAGTTGCTTACCAACTTAAATGGATCCTCTGCAAACTCCAAGAGATAACTAGCTTCATCAATTAAGACAATTCTCCTCTGCTATCATGTGATAGCTCTAGACATTTTTATAATGGTAAATCTTCAATAGCCACAGGTTTGAGAGAGGTTCTTGTTGGGAAATGAGGACTTTTAAGAAAAAAAAAAATATTTAGAAACTAAAAGTGTGTTAAGGATACAGACTAAAATCCAAATCTTCAGTGACAAATTTCTGTAAATGCTTGGAATTTTGAATTAAAATTAAGTAAAAACATGCAAGTATTTGAAACCCTAAAAATAATCTACCTGATCTAATTGTTGTTATTGTACTGTCACATTATGCAAATACTAATTCCCTTGGCAGTATATAACCGGGGACACAATATAATAAAAATGAGTCATCAAAAGGCATATCACAGATCAGAAGCAAGGTTACCCATTCTAAGACACTGAACTGCCTACAGCAGAAGAGGAAGTGCTTTCATCCCCTCAGAGAGCTCCAAAGCCTTCACCATGTGACACTGCTACCTCCTACAAGTCTTTTGGTTAATCATACTTACTGCTGAAAACCAGGTTAGAGTTCCAAAGAGTAAGAACACTCACTGCATACCTGAAAAGCCATGAAAGCGTTGCACATCGACTAGAGTGGGGCAAAAGATAGGTCAGAGCAGGCATAATTGATACAAGCTCTATTCTGGAATCTTTCTTTAAGTAACAGCTAGGGAAATACAACATAGAACTATTTGAGGATGAAGAACCAAGCAGTGTCCTTTTTTTCTAGCAATCAAGCACCATCGGGAAGATGCTGTTTTGACTAAATGTGGATCTTTCAAAGTTAGTATGAGAAATTATAATCAAAAGAGGATGTTTTTGGTTTTTTTAAAAAGGTGAAGAAAAGACTCCAATCCAGGAGTCACATTTTTCTTCAGCAAAGATTTCATTTGGCATTTCTCTTATTCTGAACTCACTGAAGAAGTGTAGAGGCTGCTGTGAACTACAGCCAACCAGATCAGAGTCACAAAAGAGCACAGGAAAAACTGCTAGCTGGCTAACAGATGGAGTGATTAACTACACTAGAGGAATCAGTAAAAGAAAGTGAGAATAACTAGCAGGGAGCATGGCTTTCAAGGGCATTTAAAAGGAAACCTGGTTTGTTGGGGTTTTCTTGGCTATTTCTGTACTTCTAAATCACTATTTTATTGTAGTTCCTTTCTCTTGCCTGTTAACTCTTCTGTTTCAAATCCTTGCCTTACTGTTGCAAGCCTTGGAAAAGTGCTTATTTCTGAGCTACAAGAAAATGGAAAATTCCCTACATTTCTGGGAAAGGGTTCAAAATGCTAGTAAATATTTTAGCAATAAGCACTGAAATTTGAACTGGGTCCCATGCTGCTGTCAGTCAAGACCTTGATTTATCTGACCATCTGTTTATTTTCCTGGTCTTACTGTCACACAGCTAGCAAACAAAAATTATGATCTTTTCAAGCATTATCTGCAGCTTCTGCTAATTTCAGCCTAGATTTATGGAGAGTAAATGTTTTGGACATTGGTTAAGACCACATCCTAAAACTGATAACTCAGTAAATACAAAGATTCACAACTATACATACACATATTCTGGCAATGGATAGGCATGGGTTTAGGATTATTCCAATTCTAAAATTTCAATTTTTGTTTACAAAATTAGTGATAACTGCCTAAAGTACAATTCACAATGTATTTAAACATCTTCCAACCAATCAGAAAAAATATTCAAAGTTGCAAAAATTTCCCAAATACAGTCAGGTGCTTGAGTGTTACTTGAAACTTTAGTCCAATTTCAAAACCACTACAACTCACAGAGCCTTTCATAAACGTAGGGTGCTTGCCATCAGCTTTTCTGAGCCTTTCCTCAAAAGTACTTGTTTTCCAGAGAGCAAATGCTTAAATGGCCCCACTGTGGCACACTGAGGAGTGTTCTTATGAGTGGCTATAGGTTTACACAACAAACATGCACATATTGTGTATCACACGAGGGAAAGCAAACACGTAGGTTCTGTGAGATAAGCACATCAGCCTGCATGGTAATAGGCAACAGACTAATCAGCCATAAACTGTCCAGGGCAAGAGCTGGATACCACTGGTATATCCACAGTACAGCAGTAGAAAGGTAAAACTATCTGCAATCTTAGATCACACCCAAGAAGATAATAGTTTTTTTTCTGTGAAATTATATTCATGAAAGGGTTCTACAATAAAAGACAAAGCTAAAGGTAGTTGTAGAGAGCAGGATCTAGCCTCAGCCTGCCTTGTTGTATATGCATCATCTTTACTACAAGCTGACAAGCAAACTTTTCTTCCAGTGTTCTTCCACATGCATGTTTTTCACTGCTGTAGTTTCCTAGAATAGCTAAATATACAATAATGTGTGGAGCACTGGCAAAGGAAGAGAGGAAAGATGTCACACTCACAGGAATTCCAAAGTATCTTAAATTCTCTTTAAAATGCTGTCAGTCCTGGAAATGGTTCTCCTAAAGAGAGAATAGAAAGGTAGCTTTTTTTTTTTTTTTTTTTAAACAACCCTTCTTTACCATGGCACAAGGTATTTCCCTTTATCACAGAAGACTACAAAATTAACATCAGTGGAGCAATTTACATATAAATATATGATACCTGATAAACAGCATTATGTCCGTCTACAAATCAACTCTAAATTTTGTTTTTCAGATGATCGTCATTTCTGCAAAGGAAATTGCAGAGAGAGAAGGTGGCTCCCTGGAGGATTTCCCTGGTTTTGCAAAAGTTAGCATCTTCCTTCGAGGAGAATATGAGCATCACAAAAAAGTTTGTTCAAAAGAAATTTTGACAAGTGTCTGGGAAATTTATGTCTCAACCACCGTGCAAAACATAGCAAGGAAGTTCAATTAGCATCAAATGCCAGTCAAACTCTCCTCAAGACTACTTTCTATTTCAAGCCTATATTCTTGTTACATATGTTTTATAGCTTCTGGTTAACATTATGAAGGTGCTGAGGCATCCCAGTATATAGTAATTGTCTTGCAAGCAGCAAAACTAACAACGGCTGCCTGCACAGCTAAGTTAGGACTGATAGGTTATGTAGATAATCGTACTTTTAACAAGCTTCTATGAAGCAGGTGCTCTCATTATCCAGCTCAGAATGATTTAATCAGGAACATTTTGAGACAGTTCATTGGCTAAAACCAGAAGAATTTCAGAAAAAGTTCAAGTTCCTACACTTTCCCTGCAGAGGGAGAAGCAGAAAACAGACACTAAACAGGAAAAAAGAGTGAAACTGACAAAGAGGCTTAACAGAAAATGATAGGAGAAAAAGACCTGGTGCTTTGAGGGAACAGTTAGGAAGGAAAATGCAGGGACATCAGAGAAGTGCAGACGAGAGATACTGACAAGAAGCTTTTCTGGAGCAGTCTTATCAGTGTCCACCTGAGAACTGTATTTCCAGCAATGCATTATTTGAAGTCTTCTTTTCCATTGTGTGCTATTAATGTATCCCCATTCCAACATTCAAAACACACTGGAAGTGTTGTTTAAAAAGTCAGTTACAAAACAAAATCTAAGATTGTCCTGAAATAAACTGCCAACAATAAATACAGAATCTAGAATCTAGAAGATGCTATAAACCATTGAAATAGTTTGCAGCAAGTAACATTTCTGAGGTGACTGACATAAAAAGTGAAATAACTGATACATAAGCACACACATATACCTGTCTTGCAATACATACATTAACTAACAAAGAAAACAACAGGTGATCTTCAATCTTGTTTTGTTTCTTGTCAAGAGCAGGGTAACATGAAGATGGTGACAGCCTACAAGAGGTACTTCTCTTATCAAATATAACAGAAAGAATAGGTCCACACAGATGAAAAAGGAAAAGGTAAACCTTCTGTACCATGACTTTTAAAGAATACTTTCTAACATTTGCTTTCAGAGCAATATTCCACATGTGCCTGCAGTAAGCTTCCCTAAATACCTAATGATGCAACTCTCTAGGTGGGTAACTGAGACACTTATGAGAAGGAATGATTCGATGGAGCAGAAAAATGCTTAGAAGTATTTTCGTTCAATGAAGTCCCATCCTGAAGCAACAGGAAATGGTACCAACAGGGTTACAATAAAAAATGGAGCATTTGACAATAGCTTATTTGATTAAATCACAGAGGACACTTTTCCTGATATAGTCTTCTCCTTTCCCTGGTATTTAAAGTCAAACATTAGCACATTGCAGCAATGTAAGATTTGTTCGGGAGGCAGAAGGAGGTTTATTTGTTGGTTTTTTTCCCAAACCTGTCACAGACATAGCCATTTTATGAATCTCCAAATTATCTGCAAGCTAATGTTGCCAGAATACTGAAGGCAAAAGGAATTTTTAGACCAGAACACATTACAGTTTATCCCAAAGCACGAACACATTCATGTATATTTCAGTTCTCAAGCAAATTCGTCTTTTGCTCTAAACATTTTCTTAATGCAGCTTAATGTAGTTTAATCAAAGGGGGAGAAGGTTTATATTGCAGGGGTTGGCTGGGATCATTAATCAATCTTTAAACCAGATTTGAAGCAGCAAAGGGGAAAAAACATGCTCACTAAGAACAAGCCTGGGATGCTTGTGAGGTGGTATGCCAGCTCCACTGCTATTTCAAGGGAGGTAGGGAATAATAAACCATGTGTTGGGGAAGATGCAAGAGCTATTGAGGAGTTAGGACTCACAAGAGAACCTGGGAACAATCAAGTGAATGAGAAAGAGAAGAGGGATAACGATATCACCAGGTCTTCATGTGATAGGCTGAGGGACAACACCAGCATAGAAGGGATGGGGACTAGTAAGGGCTTTCAGCCTGCAGCAACAAAGTCTAAGTTTCACAGAGACAAGCCAGGGCCTCATGTACTAGTAACGGCCAACAAGGAAACATCAGCACATGCAGGGCTCACTGGTAGGTTGGTGGCCATGAAGGTGGCCAGGAGTGGGCAGATGGCAAGAGTGAAAACTAATGGATTAGCTCCCTCTCTGAAATGCTTACATATCAATGCATGGAGCACAAGGAATAAGCAGGAGGAGATCTGCATTAGGCTGCATGACTATGATATAATTGGAATCACTGAAACATGGTGGGACAGGTTCCACAACTGGAGTGTTGTCATAGATGGCTACATACTGTTCAGGAAAGATAGACCAACAAGGCAAGGCAGTGGTTCTATTCTATTCTAATTCTATTCTATATGGAAGGGCAACTGAAAGGTGGTAAGTTCTACCCAGGGGGTAGGTAGAACAGGTTGAAAGCTTGTGGGTAAGAATTAAGGGATGTGGAAAGGGAGGTGAAACTGTTGTGGATGTCTACTATAAACCACCAAATCAAGCAGATGTGGATGAGGCCTTCTACAGTCAACTGGAGTTAGCCTCTAGCACACACTCCTTGGTACTCATGGGTGACTTCAATCACCCTGATATTTGCTGGAAAGCCCACATAGGCACATCCAGTCCAAAAGGCTCTTGCAGTTTGTCAATGATAACTTCTTGATGCAGGTAGCAGAGGAGCCAACTAGGAGAGGCACACTGCTGGTCCACACTGCTGGTCCTGGTATTAACTAATAGAGAAGGACTGGTTGGGGACATTAAGGCTGGGAACAGCCTTGGTGACAGTGATCATGAAATGGTGGAGTTTAGTATTATACAGGGTAGAAGCAGGGCTATAAGTAGGATTACAAACCTGGACTTCCACAGGACTAACTTCTAACCCTTCGGACATATACTTACAGGAATTCCATGGGCTAAGACTTTGGAAAGTAAAGAAGCCCAAGAAAGTTGGTCAATTTTTAAATGCTACTTCCTCTGAGTCCAAGACAGGTATGTTCCCTTGAGTAAAAAATTGGGTAGACATGCCAGGAGACCTGCATGGATGAGCAAGTAAATCTTACGGAAGATACTTACAGTTTATGGAAGAAGGGACTTGTCACTGGGAGAACTACAGAGTATTTGCCAGGCCATGTATGAAGGCAAAAAGGAAGGCTAAAGCCCTCTTGGAACTAAAACTGGCAAAGGAAGTTAAAGAGAACAAGGGCTGCTTCAAATATATCAGTAAGAAAAGGAAGAACAGGGAAAGTGTGGGCCCACTGCTGAACAAGGAGGCAGCCCTAATAACTGAGGATGCCGAGAAGGCAGAGATGCTGAATGCCTTCTTTGCTCTTAAGACTGAATTTCCCTGTGAATTCCAGACCCTGGATGAAGGAGAAGCCTGGAGGAGGGAAGACTCTCCACTAGTCAATGAAGATTGGGTTAGGGATCAGTTACATAAATTGAATATTCATGAGCCCATAGGCCCTGATGAGTGTTGAGAGAGCTGGCTCATGCTGCTCTAGCACTCTCCACCATTTTTGCAAAATCCTGGCAGACAGGTGAGGTGCCTGAGGACTGGAGGAAAGCCAATGTCACTCCAGTCTTCAAAAAGGGCAAGCAAGAGGTTCCAGGAAACTAGAGACCAGTGAGCCTCACCTACATCCCATCCCTGGAAAAATGATGGGGCAGCTCATCCTGGAGGCCATCTCTAGGCACTTGGAAGAGACGATGATCAGGAGTAGTCAGCATGGATTTACCAAGGGGATGTCATGCTCAACTAATGTGATAGCATTCTGTGATGTCATAACTGAAGGGTAGATGCAGGGAAACCAGTGGATGTAGTCTACTTTGACCTTAGTAAGGCTTTTGTCACTGTCTCCCACAACATCCTTGTGAGCAAGTTCAGGAAGTGTGGGATAGAAGAGATAGTGAGATGGATTAGCAACTGGTTACAAAATAGAGTCCAAAGAGTGATGGTCAATGGTGCTAAGTCCAGCTGGAGAGCTGTAACTAGTGCAGTCCCCCAGGGATCAGTTCTAGGTCCAGTCCTGTTCAACATCTTCATCAATGACATTGATGAGGAGACAGTGTCTGCTCAACAAGTTTGCTGACAATATCAAACTGGAAGGCTGATACACCTGAAGGCTGTGAGGCGATTCAGCAAGACTTGGACAGACTGGAGAGATGGGCAAAGATGAACATAATGAGGTTCAACAAGAATAAGTGCAGAGTCCTGCATCTGAGAAGGAATAATAAACTGCACCAGTACAAGTTAGAAGGTGATCTGCTGGAGAGCAGCCCCGTGGAGAAGGACCTGGGACTCCTGGTGGATCACAAGTTATCTGTGGGACAGCAACATGCCTTTGTGGCCAAGATGGCCAATGGTATCCTGGGGGGCATTAAGAGGATTGTGTCCAGCACATTGAGGGAGTTCTCCTCCCCCTCTGCACTACCCTGGTGAGACCTCACCTGGAATATCACATCCAGTTTTGGGCTCCCCAGTTCAAGAGGGACAGGGATCTAATCAAGACAGTCCAACAGAAGGCTACAAGGATGATTAAGGGACTGAGCACATGCCCAATGAGGAGAGGCTCAGACACCCAGGGCTTTTTAGTCTGGAGAAGCAAAGATTAAGAGGGGATTTAACAAATGTTTACAAATATCTGAGGGCTGGGTGTCAAGAGGAAGTGCACAGGCTCTTCTCAGTTGCAGCCTGTGATAGGACAAGGGGCAATGGATATAAACTACAGCACAGGAGGTTCCACCTCAGCATGAAGAGGAACTTCTTCACTGTGAGGGTGACAGAGCCCTGGAACAGGCCGCCCAGAGAGGTTGTGGAATCTCCTTCTCTAGAGACTTTCAAGACCCATTTGGACGCATTTCTGTGCGACCTGTGATAGAGTCTATGGTCCTGCTCTGGCAGGGGGATTGGACTTGTTCCCTGGAGGTCCCTTCCAACCCATAACATCCAGTGATCCTGTGGTCAATAATTAAACCACACAAATAACAAAAAAATCTGATTGTTGTTCTTAGCTGCTACGTACATATTCAGAATCTATTGCTATTTACCAAGCACACACTGCTACTGCAGAAGCCAGTTTTACAGAACTCAAGTCAAACTGTTCACTTGCAGCAGTACTACAACACTGCAATAGGAAGGTATAAAGATACAGAAGTTAGAAGATACAAAAGAGTTTTAGCTTTAGTATTCCTGAATGCCTCTGATTTTCTCCTTCCCCACTCCCTAATTTCTTACATGAAAAAACATTCATAGCGACCATTAGTGACCACTGCAGTTTCTCTTTACATATCAAGAAAAGGCTCTTTCTAGCACAAATATAATGAATTTTTACCCTATAAAACCTGGAACTCAAAAATCTTCTTTATGAAGTTTAATCATATATAAAGAACTGATGATAGTTACAGAAAAATGTACATGATGGAATCAGAAAAAAATAGAATATTATTTGTAATAAGATGTGATAAGGCACATTCCCCATGCTTAAGTGTAGCTGCAAACATCTTTAGTAACAGTATTTTTTAAGCAGACATAAACAGAACTCCCCAGCTTCAGAAATGAAAAAACAATTAATTATTCCATTTTCTGAAATACTGAAAATATCAAACCAGTCTAGTAGCTGATGATTTTAATTCTTCATGTCAGAATTTAGAACCACATGGAAAAACATTTGCTGATTGTTGACTTAGAATAATTGAAAGTTCTTTCCTCTGGAATCTGAGAAACAGACTCTATTCATGTGCTTTGTTCCTGATCCTCATTTTATTCCAGCACAATTTAAATAGCACATCTCTCACTGACAAGTTCCTTCATACTGACAAGGAAGAAAGTTGCAGTTTTTCAGGTCTCCTTATGCTTATTTAATGAAGCATAAATATGGATGGCACCTTCCTCCTTACATCAGTTGAAAACATTCAAAAATACATTCAGCTGCAAAAGCACCTATTTTTCAACCAGTCTTTACATAGTTCCCGTGGTTTTAATTATTGTTATAGATACTTATGCTTCCTTCACATACGTGAGCCATTCAACCTCTGAAACAATCTATCCAAAGAAACTCACACTGATTTCAGAAAAAGTATAAGAAACAAAATGCATCATGCAGAAGAAAATCCTTATCCTTTTATGCAGTTTCCACTTATCATACAAGTATTAATTCTCAAGCGTTGCTCTTTTCTCTTTAATTAACTCTACAGAAGTCTGTCAGCTAGTTCTGCATGGGATCAGGCATAGCTAACAGATAAATCTACCTAAACCTTTCCTGACAGATTTCTAGTCCTATTGCCAGCACACATGGAAAGAGTTCATTTTCTTCTTCATATAAATATTATGCAGTCTTTTGCCAAAAGACATTCCTGATAATCCATCTATCACTAGATGCTGCAAACTCGCTTGTAACATTTCCCAGTTGCTATTCCATCTCCTACTTGGTATTTCATCCTCCTTCTTCCAGCTCACTCTTAACTTTTGTCTTTTCTACTGCTTGCTTAATGCTGGGCTTTTTGTCCTCTTACCCAAGCATTCTGGAGGTGGAGAGATAGAGATATACAGTTGGAGCAATCAAGAAAAGATGTCTGCTAGCAAACACTGGCATGTGGGTCCACACACAATACCTGACTACAGAAGTTATGCAGGTCAGTTTGGATAACATGACAAATTTCACTAGTATTAACCAGGAAATATACTGATGTCTAGGACAACTTTCTTATTTTGTACAGCCTTAGCTGTTTGTGATCTCTAAAAGCATTTCTTATCAGCTACTTACTATGTACTCTTTTTGCAGATTCTACCATAAAAGTATTAAATACTCTCTAATCTTTGTAAACATTGAGATCCAGAAAAAAATACTTGTTTTTTTCAAATTTTTCCATGTGACTGTGATGATAAGAAGTTCTAGCTTCAAAAGGTTCTCAAAGTCTCAGACCTGATGGGGTGAGAGGTTCATGCCAAGTATTTCAAACATAGCTCATGGTTCAGATAAACATTTGAGTATCAGGCATTATTGTAAACTTTAAAAAAAATACTCAAAATCATGCAGTATTAAGCACATGCTTAGTACTGGACCAAGCCTTAAGCAGTACTGGGTCACTCAGCACTTTGGAAAAGCAGATCACCTACCAATTCTATTCAATATAAGTCATTTCTAAGTATTTATTATTTAAAATATTGATCTCCATGTAAGTTCTTACCAAAATATACCCAGAATACCAGGACTTCATGCATGTCCTGTTTTCTGTCTCTGGGTTGAAATACTATTTCTTTTCAGAAATATCTTGTGAGGTGTTTCCCACGTCATTGCCATAGTTGAAAAAGAAGGAGAGCACCCCTATAAAGTCAGAGAAGAGTTTGTGAAAATATATAGATGAATTGTCTACAGGAGACAGCTGGTACATGTATTGTTTTGTCCTTTACTTTTCTAAACCTGTATCTTTCATTTGGTAGAAATGTACCTGAATATAGGACTTATTATCATCCATTTTCCTCAGATTCACCCACTTTTCTATACCACATGGTTATAATTTTTCACTATGCAGGGAGATCTCAGAGGATGAGCTTTTGCCTTTCTACAAAGGGGAAGAGAAAATACAGAAAGGAAGGAGAGAAGATAAAGATCCAATTAATTAATATTGAGTGAACAGGCAGACAGGTACTGCTGAGCAGGAATAGCCCCTCAAAAAAAGTCATATATTCTCTTGATGACAAATATACTTTTCAAATTGTCTAAGTTCTAGTACTCTAAACAACAGACATTTCATTTCAACGAAAGGAGAACATAGCCACATCCACTGTATAAGAGAATAATATAGTTGAGAAAGCACATCTATGCATCATCGCAGAATGCTAACCAACCCTGCTGCAGATTCTTCCAGCCAAGCATATATATAAAAAGTTTTTCAGGATTTTTGCATTTACTCAAACTAAAACATTCACGAGCCTGCAATACTAACACACCACCACGCTGTTTCCCAGAGACAGAGCCCTGGTATTCAGCTGGGACATTCCACTCGGAGCTGACACGTTACATTATGGCTTCATTGTATTTACAGATCATTTTGGGGGCACATCAGGATCAAATACCTGCTCATTTCACTTCTGTGCTTTGTAGAATAAGATAGATTTTGTGAAATACCTGGTGCTTCTAAAGTGTGAAAGAAGAGTAAATTCTAGAAAATGGAAGAATGTGTTGTAGGACAGAGGTATCTCCTAAGCCTCAACCAGCAGAAAAGGTACTTTGATATCACAGTGGTAAACACACAAGAAAAAATAGAAAAGAGATTCTAAGAAGTCTCTTCATCTTTTAGCCTGCAAATTTCACCATTCCTGTTGGATCAATATAAGTGAAAAATTAGTCCTCACAAAGAATTCCTCATGCTGAAGGACAACAGAAAAATTAGGACCTCTTGCATACTTGAAACAACTAAAATTGTGCCATTTTATTTTCTCGATTCGTCCTTCTCCCTCCAGTATTTAACCCAATCTCATTACCATTGGTGTTAAGAATAGTTATCCAATCTCAGTGTGCACTAGGCAGGATGTTGTAAAGTAAGTATATTGCTTTTCCAAATTAAAAAAATGCATTGAATAAAGTAGCAAATGCATACCTTGGGCAAAAGCTACCTAAAAACTCTGGAGGAAGTGAGTTATAAAATCACTGACTTCATTTGTGTCACAGCATTTACTCTAAAGTAATGCTAGTCTTGGACTGAGATTTGGAGACACCTCTGTCTTCATACAAAGGGTGTATTGCACGATGATCACAGACATCCCTGGGGAGCCCCAAAAGATCACAGCAGGTATTACTCAATTGTATTTTTACTGCAGATAGAGCTTGGATGCACATAAAAGTTGCTCCACAATGTATCAAGCTTGTCTTAAATTGATTAGGAATATTTTCATCTTGGCTTGGATATGGAGTTATTACAGATTATCTACATTCAGAATAAGAATGCCTCTTACTTTCTATAGTATTTTAGAATAGTCAATGTGTGAGCAAGTTGAAATAGTCCAGGGAGACTGCAATAAGCATATACATATGCACATACACATACAGTCTGACTCCAAAACATACGAGATTTCCACATCTGAGTCCCAAAATGAAATGAACTTTCTATTTCATTTACAAGAAAATAAGCAAACTACTTAATTCCAGTTAAATAAACTGTTACATTCTAACACACCATCTTCGAGAACTTCATTGTCTTTTAACTACAGGCCTGATAATGCCAAGATACCTGCAAAACACCTACCTGTGTATTTTTCTTAGCCATATATCATATTGATATTTCCTACATATAAACTTTGATTTCACTATATCAAAAATGCAAATTAAGTTTCAGCTGAGCCCATGGATACTATGACATTTAGGTGCCATAGTACAAGGCATAATGTATCTATTTTGGTGTCTGTTTATTGGGGAAATAATTACAAGCATTAAGAACACGCATATTTCCATCCATCTCAGAAAACCACCTGCCACACTTTATTATCACTACTATTGACTTGACTGTACTTACTTATCTGTAAATAAATCACAGTAAACACAGTATCAGCCAGGTTGGAAGAGACCTCCAAGATTATCAAGTCAACCTATCACCCAACCCTATCTAAGCACCTTCATTTGTTTCTGAAGTGACTTCAGACACCTCTCCCTGTTATTACATGCCTCCTTTTCATATTATGAATTTCACACGCTTTACAGCTTTTGTGTTTTACTTAAAATGTTGTATATAAAAGTAGAGCTTGACTAGTAATGCCTCTTTTCTTGCTTCTCCTCATGGGATGCAATTCAATTCCAAGTACTAATGTGAATTATTAATTTCTGAAAATCTTTCAACTATGTCTGAACCAAGCAGGTTCCTACTTTTCCTGCTCTTGGAAGGAGGGGAAGAATCATATTAGTTTCCATCCTTTGATATATATGATTTAATGATAGAATATGCATACTCCTATCTTTCTCAACAGACACTGTACAAGTTAAAACCTGTTTCTAGATGGACTACTGTGCCTAGACAAAATCCATTTGCTACCACAAGACCATAGGATCATGTCTTCAAATGTAAGGGCTTTACAAACTAAAGACAGTTACACCTCAACAATACAAACATACTTGCCTTTGGAACATATGTTTTATTATTACTTACATTGTGCCTTCTTTCAAAAAAATAAGTCAATCACTTTACCTGCTTTCAGAAATTATAATTAAAGAAAATACAACCCTAACACCTAACTCTGTAACAGAGGTTTTATCCACAGACTGCAAAGTCAGTAACTACATGATCTCCATTGTCCATGTAATGTTCCTAAAAGCAGTATTTTTCTTCAACTCTTTTAAAAATGAGACAGATCCGTTCACTATAATAAAAAATGTTAGAACTTAAGATTGTGTGAAAACACAGTTGCCAACTGCTAACAGCTATTTCCTGCAGCTCTCTGCCTTTGCTTGACACAGGAAAATAGAGGTGGACAATCAACACTGCTGGAATTAGGAGTGGGGTTTTCCAAAACAAACTGAAAGCCTGCAAGAAGATCTAGTTTTTATCCTCAGGTTCTCCAGTGGTGAATGTAGTTTATATATAAGCTTTATATATATACACCTGTGCACACAAACCCAAAACAATTACAATTCTCAACACTATGACTAGCAACACTGAACTGTGCACATCAGTTTAGTCATGTGAATATCTCTAAGTTTCAGTTAAATGCAGGTTACTGCATTCTGATTGCCTAATTTGAAGATTAGAAAACTTTGCTTTGCATGCTAATTTCATAAGGAGATAAATTTCACAGATGCACTGCCAGCCTGCCAGTTCTCATCGCCTCCCTCAACTTTTGAATGAATTGGCTAATTTTTTGACAAAAGGACATGGTCTCAAAGATATGAAGTTCCGACAAGTTTCCATGAGAACTGACAGTTGAGTAGGAGATAAAGACTGACATGAGTCTTCCCTGTGAAGAAAATATTGCTGTGTAAGCTCAGTAATTATCTTTTACGCTTGACATACTCGCAAGTCGATCATCGTGTATATATCAGCCACACAATTCACTTGTGTGTAATTTGGAAGCAATCACAGGTCTTCTGTTTCTCATCCAGCCACAAGTTAGGAAACAGAAGAGGTGGCTGGCAGTGTATTTTGGAATCAGTGGAGAAGTTAAGTTTTAGCAATGAAAAGCAGATGAAGAAGGCAGTGGTAGTTTGATTGTACATGACCTCATTTGAAATCAGCCTTCAGCATATACACTGTAGTAAGATTAATTTCTTTAAATTTGCAAAGTAAGTGTAATCATTAACCCATTATAATCCAAAACAATAAAATTCAAGTAAAGATCAGAGAAGTCAGGCTTATTACTGTGGTTTCAAAATGTTGCAAACAAGTTGCTGTTTATATTCTCCAGCGTTAACCAAACAGGCTAGTATCCCATGGTGCTTGTGTATCTCTTCCTACAATCACCACTCAATCTAGGACGCTATGTGCAATCACACCCTTTTGAGTCTGCACTAGTTCTGTTGGTAAGTACAGAGCTGGCACCTAGGTGGTTAGGGACAGATCTCAGCTTATTCATGCATCAGGAACTTTAATCCTTTCAGATTCATCTTTCCAGGTCTTTGGATGATCCTTTCCCTACAGCTGAGAGAATCCTAATGTTGCTTGTTCTTTGCTTCTGTTCAGTTCTGCTGATGCTCAGAAAGTTTTGAATATGCTGGGTTTCATTCCAGTCTCTTCAACCACATAAGGAGGAAAAACAAGTATCCCCTGCTCACTCCTATTTAATTTGTCTTCTTATTCAGGAAAAGAATTACATTACCTTTTCATGCAAAGGCATCACACCAGGACCTCGCATTCTATTACTTTATGAATCCTTGATCTTTTCCAGTCATTGCTTTCAAAGACAACATTCTGTTCCATTGATGAAGTACTTTACTTACATCTGATCAGACCTAATGAACACTCCAGAACAGGAGGTCCATCAATGTTACTGAAAATATTTGTTTGAATTATCATTTAAGCAACTGTGCCCCTCCCTTTGTCCAGATGTTACATAGCATAAATTATAAGAAATCATTCCAAAGAAATCTGCATTGCAGTCAAAGTGAGTAAATAAAGAAAGGCTGATAGGACAGCTCAGCTCACACTAGGCAAATCTTCATAGAGAAAGGTAACATTATTGTTCTTTTTTTAAATATAGCTTTTCTTCTAGATTCAGAGACCTTCGCATTAAACTCAAAGCTTTTAGCACCCACAGGACCATCTAGAATCAAATCGCAGCAGTTCCTTCGCATTTGAGTAAGAAAGCAATGATAGATCACTATGATTCTCTTGTCCTTGTACAGTAATCAAAGAATCATTTACTAATAGACTGAATTGCCTCTAGAATAAGAAATCACACAGCTCCACCCTGTGGAAGATAGGGCTCCTTCTGTAATGTCGCAGCTCAGTTCAAATCCTACAGCTTTCTACCTTTATTAACAATTTAGCTGTAGACATTTATATCTATAAGATGTCTATTGCAGACATCTTCTTTAATGTGTAATTCAAATAGCTTCACCAAGAGTGGGAACAACTTGGGTAGAGGTTTTATTTATATTCTTCTATTGCATTTTAATTTCCCATAACATTTTCACAAACGGGTCCATACTTCAACAATTCATGTGTGTACCAAATGGTGTAGAATCAGCTGCCTAACTTTCCTTCTGTCCTTTATATTTGTCCCATAAAAGGATGAACATCATACAGAAGTTTCCTCACATGAATACACCATAGACTAGTACTAAAAATATTTGATTTTCAGCCTAGTGGTACTTCTCAGCAGGAAGTATTTGCAGTCCAATTTAGGTGACACAAAAGTGCAGGGCACCAAGCAACATAGAACTCTAATCTGTAATGTTTCCATAATCTAATGCCATTGAAGTAAACCAAGCTATAATGACTTTTACCTCAGATGAACAAAAAATGTCTTCCTGGACTCTGGAGACAACTGTGGGACTGATCCTTATTCCTTTGTTGCAGTCTCATTCCACTGACAGCTTCAGAAAGAGCTGTACATCAGAAATAAACAGGCCACCATATGCACTCCACAGATGTTGATTCTACTACTGTTGTGAAGCATAGTCTGCATGTTCCTACTTCCTCCACCCTTCTGTGATAAGATTAGTGTTGCAGACAGAGAGAGCTTTGAAGTCCATAGCAAACACAAGTTTATAATTATTCTTCGTGCTTCTCTCCAGCAACTTCTTAGAGAATTATGGCACCATTTACTATAAAAGGTAAATATAAATTTTAAGAGGATATCAGAAATGCAAACTCAGACTTTGAGAGTGACAAAAAAATACAAATAATTTGAAAATTTCTGAACAATGAGGGCCTCTTTTTTACAATGGCAATTATTTATTCTCTTGTGTAATAACATTTATCCATCTACTGTTTGGTCAGTAAGCAATAATTTTTTGGGAACTAAGAGAAAACAAACATTAAAAAAAACTTGCTATGCTTGAACAAATATTGAGTCTGTCAATACATACTCATTATTTCCTCCATCAACCACTTTACTGACAACTGTTCACCAGGTTTTATGCTTTCTTTGCATTCACTCTTCAACAGATATAGTGACCAGGTCACCACCATCATGTTCTCAATGGACAACAGAAAGGGAATTTTCAATAACAATTTGAATGTTATGAAATTCTGTATTTAATATGAACAAGTCTCAAAGAGAAGACCCAAAGACTAACTACAAATTTAATACTAATAAAAATTACAAAATAGGGGTTAATGAAATTGGAAATTAAAACCATAAATCATTAAACTGCACAGTATTTTTCACATAAACTTTTACATCATGCTATTAAGTAAGCTTTCTTTTTTTATATTTTTGGCTATGCATTTTACTTAGGAAAAGTGTATTCAACATTTCTCTCAACAGAAGTCTTCAAACTGATATCTATCAAAAAAACCATTCCTTGGTCTTTATCATGAAACTCATTGCAAAGACCTCACAATATATTTTTATGTTTGGAACAATACTTTCTGTTTGGTTAAGAATATCTTTTAAGAATATCTTTTTCTTAAGCTGCAATCTAATGTAACACTTCTCTATCAGATTATTCCAGCCCATGTTCACTGACCTCTTCTGAAAAAGCAGCGAGTAACATGACTCATGGGACCATCCGCAGATGACTCTGGGAGCATATTTCCCATTAACTTACAATTGAAATGCATCAGTGGTTGCAAATGACCACAAACATTCCCTCTAGTCTTCTAATGTAATTAAAAGGATAAATTATTTTAAGTATTTTCATCTTTTTTAATTAGTTTTAAATTAATCTTCAGCATGAGAACCAGAAATCCTAAGCAAATAAGTAAGGAATTGTGCACACAAGCTTCTGCTGATCTTCAGATATACCAGATCTGTATGATGAATGTCAACACAATAACCAAAACCAGCTTCTTATTAAAAATACCATTTTGGACTATGCCAATCAGAGGCTGTCTGAATTAACACATGCAGGCAAAAGAACACAGTAGAAAAAAATCTCCCAAAAATCATCTAAACACTGTATTTTTAGCTAACATGCCAAGACTGAAGGGGCAGAATGGCATCTTGATTATCTCTCTACAAAACATACTCCATGTCCCTGTTGCAACAATTCATCACCACTTCAACCCCCTGAATTCACCTTCCATATTGAGAAACATTATGGCATTTCTCTCCTCCAGTAGAAGTCAAAATAGTAACTCTCCAGATATAACTGACAAGAAAAATACCTCATCTCTTCTGCTAACAATTTTATTGCATGAAATTTCAGGAACAGTATCAACTTGATTTCTTTTTATTAAGTCTTGAAGTGATTTTTGGTTTTCTGAGAAGTATTAGTATTACTCTGAAATGCTGAAAACCAGAATCTACAGAAAGGATGAAGAAAAAGAACCAAATGGAAAGGCTTTACACTGCACCAATAGCTGTCAATTCTGACAAGAAACAGCTACTTGTGAATGTAGGTGGATGCAACAGTTCATCCTCTTTATCCAAACAGTCTTTGGATCATATTCCCAAATCTGCCAACAAGGTTGCAAATTAGTGCCAATCACAACAGGTTTTTCTGTGATATGGACAGCTATTCAGGACAAACTGGGCTGCTACTATTAATCTACTTTGCATCTTTATCTAAAGAACTTTTGTATGACTTTGCAACCTTCAGTTACTGCCAAGATTAGCCACACTAAAATAGTACTCTATAGATAAGAAAAACGTTTTCCTCCATCATAAAACAAACTACATTGCGTAGTTTATAGCTGGAAGTAGTCTTAGGCTTTTCAAGAGAGTGCCAAGAAACTACTGCTGGAAAGATAATTTGTTCATCAGGGCTACAATTACTTCATTCCCCCATAGGAGGGGATTAAAAATTATGTTAGTTAGGATAAATACTTATGAAATATTAAAGCACTGTTACAAGACAAATCAAAAAAACAAAAGAGTTGCTAAATATTACAACTGCTACAAATAATACTATACAGCAACTCAGAGTTGCATATGGTGCTCAGAAGACATGTAACTACACATGGGCTTCAGCAGTAGCCTGGCACATTTAATCATCCATAACCTGATGTCTGCTCACGACTTTGTTGTGTACCATTAAAACTCACATGTTAACAAAATATGACATGAGGAATAATTTAGTATTTCCTATTTTAGATTGAAAAACATGACTGTTAACTCTGAAGCAGGTCATTCTAGTTAAAAAACAGGATAAAGTTCAGTTCAAACACAGCCAAATTTGCTGTTTCCCAGTTACCCATTTAACTATTCCTTTTCCAGAACATACATATCTTAAATAAGGCATTGAAAGTGTAATCCTGAATTCCCCAGTAAACTGAATGGGAGATCTGGTTGCAAGAAGAATCAGACATCAGACTTAGGGCAGAAAGAATTAAGAAGCCTACAAGACTTTACAGGTAGATGTTCTAATATAAAGACTTTTGGTCTATTGTGCATGAATATGAGTATGATTCTTTGGATTCTAAAGTACATTAATCAGTGTTCAAGGGTTTTTAAGAATGTCATTATATATCTGTTTTATAGGATTATGAACATTTGCAAATGGGGTCATGTAGTAGTAATGCTTCAAAGGCTAAAAAGTTGGATCAAGATGTATTTTCCAAAACTTTAAAATATTTCAAAATCAGAAGCCCTGCCCCGATGCATTTCCATATTCAAAGTGTTAGCAATCCTACAGTGATGACTGAATCTGCATAACTTTATCCAAGAGTAAGTAGTAAGAGTTTATTTTAAATAAAATTAAAACAAAGCTACAACAATCAAAGCTACTGAAAGAAGCTGTGTACTCTTAACAAAAGTCTTCAAAATAATCTATATTTCAGCTTTTTGTTCCTCAAGAACATTGTAAATTATTAAAGAGTAAAGATGTAAAAGGTTAATGAGTTGTAACAGCTTTAAAGAATGGCCACAAATAGCTGGCAACACAAAACTGCAGGCACGACCTAGATATACTTCTCTGAATATTGATAAAAGTGTTCTGTTAAGAGCCACATCTAAAGAAAATAAGTTTCCAACTTTATTTTTTCAGTCACTTAACTGAACATATTGCAACAGAAGCAATACACATATTTAGGAACAACTGAGGAGTTCAATCTTCATTTTTAAGCTCTGTGACTGCAGTGCTATAAAGGAAAAACTGCTCATTGATGATGAGAAAAAATCCTTGGTACAGAATGGCCTGATGGATAATAATCCCATAAATATTTTGTCAGAACCCAATAAAAGGCAAGAGAAAATAACCAAATGAAGTAATTTTCTTTTCAGTTCCTTAACAACTAGGGCAAAATTGTTAGAACGCCAGTTATACTTAGAATTTGGGAGGCTAATAAGGTATTCCCATCATTGTCAGAAAACACAAGAAAAAGAAAATAATTGCCTCAAATGTCTGTGAGGTGATGGAGTGCAATAAACAGAACTGACTCAATGAGGCAGAAAAACTGAATTTTGGACAAGCCAAAGGGAAAAAATAGGAATGTTTTAAATTATCTGCTTTGGGGGATACAGTTTTTTAGCATGCATTAGTCTATACGCTGACAGACTAGAGAATCATCTGTAAGGTGATAGATAAAGGTTAGGTTCAAAGATAAATTCTAGTTTTGTGATGTTTTTTACTGACAGTCATCAGGTTTGTACACAGACATAGTATGTAAAAAGCCTTCTAGTCAGTATAAATCTGAGGTCTGTAACCAGTGGCACTGAGGAATGTACAAGCAGTCAATCCAGATGAAAGCTAAGGTCTGTATCAGACAGTAACCTGTTGTGGATGACTAAACAGTGAAAGCATGGGTAACATACAGCAAGATTTCCTGAACAGAAGGTCCTCATTCCAGAGCTTAGATCTTGGTATTTCATAGCTTTGGGTGGTTTATAACACCACTACTAAAACCCATGTAAACATCTTGCACCCACTGTCTTCAAAATAAAACGGAGTCTAGGAAGTTGAAGGAAGCAAGGCAAGAGGTCTGGGGCAGCAAAAGAAGCTAATAAATGGGATGTGACTGCAGAGAACAAATCAGATTTGAGAGGCAACATTGCTTGAAGAAGAGGATGTAAACAAACTCAGGATAGAATTTTCATCTGCAGCTCTCCATCCCTAAGTGGCAGTACTGGGGACTCTCTGGAAAAGTAAGAACCAGGATTACACACACATGCTGACAGAAGAGAAGGGGCACACTGTAACCTATTGCAGCCTTGAAAAGAAAGGGGTACAGTGAATTCCAGGAAGAGAATTAGTTCAAGCATCACTGGAGATATTTCTGATTCATCTGTATAGGATGTCAGACAATCCACCAATGAATCTATAACTTCTTACTTTCCTAGCCATGCCACCCCAGGTAAGTACCATCCTTCCTCTCTCGCCCCACATGTATCGTATTCTGAGAGAAGCCCCTTCCAGTAGTTGTTCTCAAAAGTAATTTTTTTTAACAGAGTTGAGGGGCTTGAGAAGTTCTGCGAAAAAACTTTGGAAAATAGAGAGTGGTTAATTAGAGCACAAAGACAGGAAGGCAGATTTGGTATATTAAGAATGCATCAAAGAAGGCATAGCAGAAGAAATAATACTTACCCATAAGGAGCTATTAATGGTACTGAAACTGTACCATTCATTTGCTAAAATGAATATGCTTGACTGTAGATTTTCTTGTCAGTCTATATATTTTGATTATACACACCACACAGCTCAGCAGTAAATTACTGCAATTAACTGATTCTTTTAAGATCCACAGGAGTTGCACATGCACATCTCATGGTAGAACCCAGAATTCAACTCCAAATTCTTGTCTACAATGTTTGTGCAAAGCAAGAACTTGTCGCTGTAGGGTTCAGCACAGCACCCACAGCGACAAGGTTGGAATTCAAGAAGGGGGGTAGGGAGCGCCCAGGTCAAGAGCTCCTGCCCGTGGCAGCAAGCCCACAAGACCGACGAGTGCCTTCATGCAGCTTACACTCATAGCCCTCCCCTGGGTGTGGTTCCAGAGGATTGGTTAACCTCTCTTTCTTCTTACTGGCTGACAATACTTATTAAGGTAGCACAGGTGACTCTTATCTCATCTGCAGGAGTTGCTTATCAAGCCACTGCAGGTGGTTCCCATTTCAACTCTCCTTGCAGTTTCTCGTCCTCAGTCGTCCAGTCTGGGGGACATAGTCCCCCACAAGAACTGAGACTCAGAAGTGCTGACAAACTTCAGCAGGAAGTCTAGAGAGATCTAAGGTTACTAAATACTGGCTACTAAATTCCCCCTAAGAAGAAAACTTTTCAAAATTCAAAGAAAATTTGGTTAATCTGTCACAGAACAGTTTGAAAAAGTAGTACAGCTTGAGTTCATTTCTTAAACACCTTAAGCATTCAGTCGCCTTTTTTTTTATACCAAATACAGGCATTTCAATGAGAATCTTAGTGTACAGATAAAACGTTTTCCATGCTGTTCCTTTTTAATTTTAGTAGCACATTGACTTTGAAACTAGCACCATTCCATCTGTGAAACTACATAAAGTCAGACATTTTACCTCATAACAAAAAAGCCTAGCTCTCTGTTTTTTGGCTGCATGAGTACAAAAGGACTTGACACAAAACAAAATGCAAATAATCAAGTGGAAAACATAACCCTCTGGAAGAAAGGTGTACCTCTACTTTTGTTAGGAGAACTCTTTTTTCAAGTCTCATGATTTCAAGGATCTAAGAAAATGTTCAGCAATCAGATGAGATTTTTGAGTGTTATATTTATAAAACATTTAATCTGACTAGCCTACAAAGCCCCTGAAAACATACACAGCAGGATAAAATGCAGTATGCAAAGTTAAAAAGTGATTCAAGGAACTCTTGGAGCTCAGTAAAGACAATTTACTATTCAGATCTAAAATAAAAAGCCAGCTTCAGTCTTAACTGTGAAAATATTATTGCTGCTTCATAATTAGAGGTTTCCTACAGGCTCTGAAGTATGCAAGCCAATGGTTTCCTCTCCTTTTCAAATTGCATTTAAGATGTCATTAAAAGTAGAACAGATCTAGAACAGATTCATAATACTATTTTATTAGGACAGAAATATGAGAGGTGTGATAATTTGGTATGTATCTAATTTTTCAGACACAGATACTGGAAGTAAAGAGTAGAAAAGATGTACGGATTCCATTTCTGAGTTTTGTATTGCATGGTAAATCCCAGGAAACCCGCTCAAGCTTCTAAGTGCTCAAAAAATGTTCCAGATAATTTTTACTAGAGAGAAGGTTGGTTTTCTTCATATGTTTCCAGGAAATATGATACCTTTGAACTAGAATGCAAAAGGCAGAAATTAATGAAATAAAGAGAAAAGAAAGTATCACAATCCTTGAACTATTTCCTTTGGAGTAATGCAACACTGATAGGCAGTAGCATTATTTCTCACTTTCAACTGTTCAAAACAAAAACATTCTAAGAAAATAGTAGCATTGTACTGTAGAGCCTCTATGCATCATATTTTCAGGCAGACACTTGGTTTTTCCTTCCTGCAAGCAGTTAAACAGCCTCTACCTCACTGGAATATTTCAACTAGGCAGACAGCCATTTTATTTACTTACAATGCCGTTTTAGAGAAGCAGGGACAAGCCTTTTCCTTGGTTCAGAAACATTCTGAAACTTTTTAGCAAATAGTTATCTAAAGTAAGAAGTCAATTTCCTCACTTCCTTGAATAGCCACACATCACTAGGCAAGGGATGAATTTATGGTGCAAATTTCAGAAGCTTGAATCTGAAATTTGAGTCCTGATTTCCTCTGCTCGGTTGCCGTCCATGTCTGGACAGCCCAAAGTTCTAAGTCTTTTTACCCCTCAAATTCCCTTGAATCTACCTGCTGATTCAGGAAGTACACTAACAGAGTACTGTAAAATGGTGTCAAAATGCTGCAATTGCTGTCTTTGCTGCATATACTCTATAAAAAACCACAGAAGAATGGAAAACTCCATATATGAGGAAAGCTTGCATCATTCTCTTTAAAAGGCAAGAAGTTACAGCAGTATGAATCTGATTCAAGAAGAAAATCAGAATACTCTTTCAGTGAAGAAACTGCAGAGGCCTTCAGTTATTGAAGTCTTAAGTAAATTATTACAAAGGTAATACGTTAGTGTGATCCTACATTAGCAGCAATCTCCTGTTTCAAAATTAGGCTACAAGCATTCTACTTAGAAATGTCTATCATGTCAAACAATATTAGTACCACTTCCACCATTTTCAAATTAATATGAAAAGGTTATGTTACTATTTTTCCATATTAGTACATTTCCATGCTAAACCACTCTTGTACTGGAGAAAAAAGTCTGCATAAGAACTGATATTTCATATTAACTCATATAGTTACAAGATTTTATGAGTGAAATTTAGGAACAGTCAGTTTTGTCTGTTACTTGTTTTACCCACATAATACTGCTACATCAAGGCTATTGGTCTATACTTCATACAAAGTTATCCTCTTCACTTACACTGCAAACACTGGGTTTGGAATGCAGCCTTAAAAACAATGACTCAGTCTTGTTTACTCACAAAAGTAAACATGCTTTGGAGACAAAAGCATGTCACAAATGTGGACTGATGAGAGTAACAGGCTGAGGTGCAAATTAGTTCCTGTTTTCCTGGTGCCTAAAAATCATGTTCTTCATAATGCTGCCTCAATCCTACTCATTTTTCTTGATGAGATATTGTGCAAGCTATTTGAAAGTAACAACTTGATATAATACCTGGTTTGTGAGTGAGAGAAACATGTATTTTTCTACAGCTCCAATTCAAATCTCTAAATTTTATAACCATTCTTTTTAGAATCAGAAGGATAAGGAAGTACTCATTGAATTACACATTCAAATAACTTATGTTACCTATCCACAGTTCAGATAAACAAGACATAGTAGCATCACAAGATTAGCTCTTTTCATGAAACCCTCATCTCTAGTAGCATTTGGAATATAATGTTTACCACCTTTTTTTTTTTTCCCACTTAGGAAACACAAACTCTTGAACTAAAATTGCAAAACTAGATTTACATTGCCACTACTATGCCATAAATCTACACTGGTCACAATGGTGCAGATATTCACATATATGTAACATTATCTTATATACATCCCTGTTGAAATATTCCCTGTTGCATCACCAGATGCTGCTGCTTCTGCTAATAACAAAGCAGATAATTTGTAAAATTATCACATTATATAAATCATCACATCTCAGTGTGAGCAAGACCACATTCCTTAGAAATGTATCATAAGACTTAACATAGGTAACATTAAAACACTTTATCTGTGATTTTTATATATCACTACAATAAAGAAATTTCATTGTATTTCATGATTCTTACATCTAGCAAATATTATGAGGGATAATCTACCCAGTTATAATATTATATATATAAGTAGAGAAAAAGTATAAGTATATAAGTATGTAAGTACTTCTATAAGTATATAAGTAAAAGTAGAGAAAAAAATAAATCCAAACTAAGGTTGTTCAGGGTACATAAGTATGAACTGTGAATATCTTTATAGTTTTTAAACTAGTTTTGTAATTGTGGAGAAAAAATACTGGGGACAAAATGCTGTTACTTGTATGGCAATTATACCTAAGGGGAAAATGAAGGTGAAGGAGTTAGTAATTCCAGGGCCTCATGGTCTGTGCAGAGCTAATGTAGGATGAGAACCTACCTTTCCCACACTAATGCTCCCTATCCATCAAGCCACAGCCCATATCAGTCCTTTTACTGGAGTTCATTTTTAACCCAGCAAAAGCATGTCATGTTTAATTTTTACAAGAGCTGCCGTGAAAAAGAATAATTAGGTTTTCCTTTACAGAGGAAGTATTTTTTAACCTGTAAAGAATGTTCCATATGTAGACTGATGGAGAAAAATATATTTCAGCCAATTACAAATTACAGAAAGTGCCTATCTCAGAAGTAAATAGTCTAAGAATATTAACAGATCTGGCTAAATATGGCTTAGAATACATTTCCAAACTATGGAACATGGGCTTTTTTTTATTTCAAGGTATCTTTATACCTACAGATAAATATCAGTATTTCTATTTTTGCTCCTTTTTTTTAGAAAGGATGTTTGTTCCAATTAGATATATATATAGACATATATATTTATTTGCTTGGGAACCTGGATAACAAAACTAGGCCGTAATTCAGACTGCTTCAGCAGTCTTACCTTTTAGCTATAAGCATGGCTTAGAAAGAATATAAAAGTTTTATGTAAGTTATCTAAACATTTGTTCTCTTACATGGAGTCCTTCTCAGCTCTTTACATTATCAGTAACAAAAGTTTGTTAGTATTACACCCAAGAACTGTTACTAGTTTTCAGACAAGACTGTTGCCATTACACAAATGGGTAGATTAATCATAGAATCGTTAAGGTTGGAAAAGACCTCAGAGATCATCAAGTCCAACCTATCACACAACACCTCATGACTAACTAAACCACGGCTTCAAGTGCCACATCCAATCCCTTTTTGAACATCTCCAGGGATAGTGACTCCACCACCTCCCTGGGCAGCACATTCCAATGACAAACAACTCTTTCTGTGAAGAACTTTCTCCTCACCTCAAGCCTAAACCTCCCCTGGCACAGCTTGAGACTGAGTCCTCTTGTTGTGGTGCTGGGTGCCTGGGAGAAGAGACCAACCCCCACCTGGCTACAACCTCCCTTAAGGTAGTTGTAGAGAGCAAGAAGGTCTCCCCTGAGCCTCCTCTTCTCCAGGCCAAACAATCCCAGCTCCCTTAGCCTCTCCTCACAGGGCTTGTGCTCAAGACCTCTCACCAGCCTCGTTGCCCTTCTCTGGACACGTTCAAGTATCTCAATAGCCTTAATGACTCAGTCACAGTTTCTTGCATTTATCTCTTCCTTAGTAATGACTAATAACTTGTCAGCATTAAAATAAAAAAAAATAGTTGTCAAAAATATATCTTAAAGAGAAGATTAATATTGGTGATCCAAATAATAATCCCACTTCCAGTGGTTTGTTCTATTGCAGTATCATGTAATTCATCTGCCTTTCATGTAGTGTTAATATGGTGAATTAAGTAAGTCTGTTAATGCCCTTTTAAAACATGCAAGTAAATGTCTTTCTGGGGAGGTTCTACTGACCATCTCACATGAATCTGAAAGCAGCCCATACTTTGTGTTTGTTTCTGATTTGACATGGAATTAAATTGCTGAAGTTACTCAAAATGCTTATTACTTACATATGCATATCAGACTTTTTAAATATTACTCTACTGTTTTGTGAAGAAAAAAATACACAAAAATTAATTGCAAGGGTTAGGCCCCAGTTCTGCCCTTTTAAGGAAACAGCTGACAGCCCTCTACTGGTTAATGAATATATAAGCACAAGAAGCACACTCCACAACTATTTTATATTAATACTATATTTAAAATTAATTAGCCAACTTTTAAAAATATAAAAATAAAGATAGTACAAAATAAAATCAGACAAGATAGAGGCCTGAAATATTTTATTTGGACCACTAGAAAACGCGTTATTTCTAATTCACGCAGGAAACAATAGGCCAAGGCTGGTTTGACCTAAGTGTCCATGTAATTTAGGCTGGCCATTTCTACAGAATAATTCTTCATAGAAGTGGCCTTATTGGACTACAGCTTTTCATAATGTATTCAAACCAGAAATAAATGTTGTCATGTTATTCATAGACTCACAGAACACACAGAATTCCCTCCATAGGTTGGGAGGGACCTTAAAGATCATCTAGTTCCAACCCCGCCTACCATGGGCACGGGCATCTTGCACTAGACCAGGTTGCTCAAGGCCTCATCCAGCCTGACTTTGAATACCTCCAGGGAGGGAGCATCCACAACCTTCCCTGAGCAACCTGTTCCAGTGTCTTGCTACCCTCACTGGAAAAAATTTCTTGCTAATAATCCAGGCTAAATCTACCCTCCTCAAGCTTAAAGCTGTTCCTTCACAGCCTATCTTCTCCCAGGCAATTAGCACCAGAACAAGAGGACACAGTCTCAAGCTGCACCAGGGGAGGTTTTTCAACTGCTACCCCCAAGTCCTTCTCCTTGAGACTGCTTGAACCACTCCTCACCACCCTCGTGCTTGGGATTGCCCTGACACAGGTATAGGACCTAGCACTTGGCCTTGTTGAACTTCATGTGATTGGCTTGGGCTCACTTCTCAAGCCTGTCCAAGTCCCTCTGAATGGCATCCCTTCCCCCCAGCATGTCACACAGCTTGGTGTCACCCATAAACTTGCTGAGGGTGCCTCAATCTCACTGTCCACATCACTGACAGAGATGTAAATAGCATGAGTCCCAGTACTGACCCCTGAGGGACACCACTTGTCACTGGTCTCCATTTGGACATTGAGCCATTGATAGCAACTCTCTGAAGGCTGCCATCCAGTGAGTGGTCCACCCCTCAAGTCCAATTTGGTGACCAGGATGTCATGCAGGCCAGTATCAAACACTTATTACTAAGTGCAGGAAGACGACATCACTTGCTCTTATTTGCTCTTCCCCCTTCCCACTGACACTGTAACTCCATCACAGAAAGCCACAAAGTTTGTGAGGCGTGATTTGCCCATGGTGAAGCTATGGTGGTTAACACCAATGATCTTTTCTTCACTTTTTGTTTGCCTTAGGAAAGCCTTCAGGAGAATCCGCTCCATGACCCTGCCAGGCACAGAGGTGAGACTGACTGGCCTATAGTTTCTGGGGTCTTCCTTTTTTCCCTTTTTGAAGATGGGGGTTATGTTTCCCCTTTTCCAGTCAGCAGGGACTTCACCAGATTGCCATGCCTGTTCAAATATGATGGACAGTGGTTTGGTGACTTCATCTGCCAGTTGCCTCAGGACCTGTGGGAGGATCTCATTGAGCCCCATGCACTTGTGCACCATCACGCTTGTTAGATAGTCTGGAACCTGCTCTTCACTTACTGTGGGCAGACCTTCCTTTTCCCACTACCCACCTGTGTTTTCTGGAGCTTGGGCAGAACAGCTAGAGCCCTTGCCAGTGAACAGGCTGCCCAGGGTGGTTGTGGAGTCTCCCTCTCTGGAAATATTCAAGACCCATCTGGATGCATTCCAGTGTGATCTGCTATAGGTGATCCTGCTCTGGCAGGGGTGTTGGACCAGATCATTTTCCAAGGTCCCTTTCAGCCCCTAAAATCTGTGATTCTGTGAACACTGAGGCAAAGTCGTTGCTGAACACCTCAGCCTTCTCTGTATTGTATAAGTTTTTGCTTTAGTCAGCAAACTGACCTGCAGGCCCCCAAAAATGAAACGCTGTCCAAGTAAAAATATTGATTTTCTGGCATTTTTACGGTCTAAAACAACTTTTAATGCAAACGTCAAATAATTTAGTAGCAATAGCTCACCTCAGTACAAGCACCTGTGGGATGCTTGCAGGGCAGATCACTCTCTTCGCCACCTCCGTCTTCAGGCCGGCGGTTCTGGGATCTTCCCCTGCCGCCGCCGCCCGCCCGGGCTTCGCCTGAGGCACCTCGAGCTGGAGGCGGGAAAACAAGCCGCGCGAGGCGCTGGAGGAACGCACCGCCCTGGGCCGGCAGGGGGCGCTGCAGGGAGAGGGCCGGCGGCTGGCGCGCGTGCGCCGCTTTGCTGGCGCCGGGGCCATGGCGGTGCTGCTGGAGCATGAGAGCCAGATCTTCCTGGACCTATTCCACCAGGATGGACTGGTCATCTGCGCCCGGGGGCTCGGCGTCGACCGCTTGCTGCTGCGCTTCCTCCGCCTGTACTGCGAGCCTGCCAGCCTGGTGCTGGTGCTGAACACCAGCCCTGCCGAGGAGGTGAGGGCAGCCCCTGTCAGCAGTGGCACCCCTGTCCCGCCATTCCCTAGCACCGGCGTCCTCGGTTCACCTGCGGGACGCATCCCGAGAGCGGCCGGCAGCCCCCTCAGTGTCTGGGCCTAGGGGAGGAGATTGCTGCCCGCTCCCCCTGAGCAGAGGGGCTCTTCGGGACGGGTGGCTGCAGGGGCTCGGGGTAGCGGCAGGCGGATGGCGGCAGCGCGAGGCGGGTGCCTGGGCGCTGTGCCCTCTCCTCTGTACTCCCTGGGGACAAGTTTCTTAGACCAGACGCGCTCAGAAACACATAAAGAGCCGCGTTTCTACTCGTGCAACACGATTCCAAATAATAAAAATAATGAGCTAAAATATGCTTGTGTACATAACTTTGAAGTAGCAGAAAACTGTTAGGAGCCCATGAGCAGGAGGTGGTGAAAGTTTTGACAGATTTGGCCCTACCTGTACAAAAATGCCTCTGTTTTTTCTCAAACTAGGGAGATTTCTCACCGACAGGATGGTGATGTGCTAGGGTTTTTTTGTAGTGATCGTGGATTAATGAGTATCACAGCTGTTAAAGCTTCGTGTATATGACCTACTTGCTGTAGTTGCTCTGGATATGGGAATGGACTTAAAAGACAATCTCTTCCCAGATCTCTGTTCTGAAGTCAGTATTAAAATTGCCTTTTTTTCTAAAAGAGCTATTAAAATATAAGTTATTTCAAGTGTTGTTTGCTCATATTTTCCTAAGGCTAGCTACTGCTGAAAATACATAATTTTTAAATCACATGGATGAGTTTGAAACTGAGCAAACTACGCCTAAGAAGAAAAAGATCGTGATAATTCTAGCTTCCATAAGTAGTGTGTGATCATGCTTCCAATATGGTTTGGAGAGATCCTCAAAATTAAGTTGGGGGAGGTTGCATCCATTTCATAAGTTACCATCATGTCTTGTGTTTTTATTGCATTTGGTTTAGGAGTATTTTATTGATCAGCTGAGGTCAGATGGAGTTGTTCATCTTCCTCGGCGTGTTACCAATGAAATTACAAATAATACTCGATATGAATTTTACACACAAGGAGGAGTCATCTTTGCAACAAGTCGAATCCTTGTAGTAGATTTCCTTACTGACAGAATTCCTGCAAACCTCATTACGGGTAAGAATTTAATGAAATAAAGGTAAGACTGTTCTGTTTAAAAATACCTAAAACTTAACTCTGTAGGAAGAATCCTACTAACATACTGAGACTGAAGAACTATTCCTTCTGTTCCACAAACATTGAAGTAAAAGGAGCAGATAGGTAGTTCTTTCTCTGTTTCAAATGGTTTTCTTTGCTCCAGACTTACTCACTTTAGTTGATCATACAATTTGAAAACATCCACATTACTTTTAGATACTGGATCATGCATTTGTATGGCTTTCTGCTATCAATAAGTGGCTGAAAAATAAATCAGGGATCAAATAACACTGTTGACATAAGAAACGTAAAATTCAGACTGACTTCCAAAGAAGAATAATTGACTGCACTTGGTGAAGTAGTGTCCTGTGGTTTATGGGACACTGGTCTAAGATTAAATTGTTTAAAACTGATTTTTGATGTAATGTTTTTTTTCAACTATACACACTGCCTACTTTTTGCATTAAAAAAATTACTCATTCCTTACTAATCTTGGTCTTGACACACCCTGGACACAATCTAAACAGCAGCCTTACAAAGTAGTGCAGTTGCTATCATTGTAAGTGATAATCCTGTCCCTTAATGACTCTGAGTTGTCACAGGTTTTGCATTGCCACTAGAGGTCAGCGTGACAGCAGCTTGGGTAGGCTCCCTGTTTCATCTAAAACTTGGGGAATACATGGTTCTGTTGGAAACATGTATCGTGTGTGAGATGGTACAAAATCGGCAAAACCTTGTGTTTCTTGAGGAGTTAAACATAGCAAAAAATCAGGAATGTGATTCCAGGTGTTTCAAATGTTTATACAATTATGACTGCAGGGAAGAATTATTCCTGGTAGTTTTGGCTGAATAGAAATTATGTAGTTAATAGCAGAGTAAAATGTTGGTCTAGTAGACAGAGGCAAGTTGTTTCTACCAAGGCTTACACAGCAGGATATCTCCTTTCACAAGTAGAGAAGTATTGATTAGAGGTAGGAAGGCGATATGATGAGTACATAGTCTTACTGGCCTGCTAAAAACTCTTTTGTCTCCTGTAATTGTAATAGTGCATTAGGCTGGCATTCACTTTTACTCCTTTTAAGAGACTAGAGTTCAAGTTTTGCCTTGGGAGTAAAGAATTTTCTAAGACAGCAAATCCTGCTACTCAAGCATAAGCTATTGTTCGTTGGGTTGGGAGGGTTTTTTGGCCCCTTTTTTTTTTTTTGGCCCCCTCTTTTTTGTGTTTTTTAATTGCTACAGAAGCCTCATTATGCCATTCCTGTTATTGGGGGAATTCCGTGATACCGAAACTGAGGAAACCCTTCGTTTGAATTCCCACAAGCGTGTTCAACTGTCACTTGACAAGATTTACATTCCTACTGTATTTCATTTAAGAAAAAAAAAAAATAAAATACTAAGACAGTTTTGAGGCAAAATTTGCACAAAATTGGACGTTCCTTTACTTTTTCTGACTTGAAAACCTTTTATTTTGCCAGGCATTTTAGTGTACAAAGCACACAGAATCATTGAGTCCTGTCAGGAAGCATTTATCTTGCGACTTTATCGCCAGAAGAACAAGCAAGGCTTCATTAAAGCTTTCACAGATAATGCAGTTGCATTTAACACCGGCTTTTGCCACGTGGAAAGAGTGATGAGAAATCTTTTTGTCAGGAAACTTTATCTATGGCCAAGGTAAGGTACCTCTTTACTTCATTGGAGAGTTAAACTTCAAAAAAAGATGAGGATCTTACAATGATTTTCTATGACAATGAGGTGTGTGCAGTCATGCTGCTGATCTGTGTTCTAAAAATAGATGCAAATTAGATCTGTTAGGTGATGCACCTTATGATACAGGTGAACTGTTAGCCAATAGAAATCACAGCAAAAAGTGACATTTTTAATAGGAGTCTTCACTTACTAAGCAGGTTATTTAAACCATGAAGTAACAGCTCTGCCATTCGTGGAGGTGTTTGTTTCCAACAAATCTGTGATGAAGCTCCATGGAACTCTTTCTACATGTCAGATTTATTTATTTTTTCAATTGTGCGTGAAGAATATTTATTAATGGCTGACAGAAACCAAATTGCCAAGTTTGTGATGTGCATTAAGTCTTTCAGTTGCAGAGCCCAAGTGGAACCGGACACATGAGCTGATCACCCATCCAGTGCTCTTGATCATTTGTTCCTTTAGTCCAGCCTAGAACATGTTTCATGCCACCTGAATTGTACCATTACTCTTCATTGTAAATGCTTTAACAGTCTTTCCTTCAGTATCACAAGAAGTAGAAATGGACATAATTAGGATAGGAAAGGTTGAATAAAAGCGCTCTCCATTTTCTTTCTTGGTTTCTGAACCATGAAAAAACCTGGGGGTGCAGTAGGGGAGGCACCCACTGAGTTTCAGGTCAGCAGACAGTATTCTCCAAGCCTCATTCTATTATTAATAATCAGCTAGCATCTAGGTACCTGTAGAGCTGTGCAGGCTGTAAGGGTGGTGTCCAACAAGGATCTGCTGCTCATAATTGGAAGCTACAAACATCACAAATCTGCTAGTGGACCCATGTGATTCCAAAGTATTTATCAATTTATTCCAGCTTCTCCCTTGAGACTTTTTTGTTGGTTTACTTTAGTGTTTGCTATACATAACAGTGATGTAGAATCTAGTGCAGTAGTTTTCCATGGATCATTCAGCAGCACTAGAATGACTCACATGACTAGAATGACTATAAGTCATAATCATGGAATTGAAGGTTTTCTGAGCTGTCTGAGATTGCAATCTTCACATCCATAGAAACAAGTATTTTGCAATTCACTTTCTTGTTTACATTGAAAACAATTGCAGTTATAGTTTATACAAACTTTGAATAATTGTACGTCAAGCAAACCATCCATGTAAATCTTAATCAGATGTTTTCCTCTTAGATTTCATATAGCAGTGAACTCATTTTTAGAGAAGCATAAACCTGAAGTAGTGGAAATCCATGTGTCAATGACCCCTGCCATGCTTGCTATCCAGACATCAATCCTGGACATTTTGAATGCGTGTCTGAGAGAACTCAAACGTTATAATCCAACCCTTGAAGTAGAAGATCTGTCTTTAGAAAATGCTATTGGTAAACCTTTTGACAAGGTAACCTTTTTGATTGTTTTCCTGTGCCTAACTAAAGAGGTGTATCAAACTGCCATGCAAACTAAAATATTTGTAAAATAAATAACCAGCAGCAACTGAGCATTCTCCTGTGGCATGGTTATTACTGGTACAAGGAGATAAACTGTCCATCTAAAAAAGGTGATATTACAGTTTGTTCCTCCATTTCCAATGTCTACAGTAAGAACATTTTGATTCATGATTGGCATATTATGGTGATGAAGATGGTTGCAATTTCAGCTCAAAAGACTTTAGAGATAAGTATGTAGTTCTTTACACACAGAGACACACACACCCTTATTTCCTCTTGAATTTCCTGTTTATATTTTTCTTTCCTCTGTTAGGAGAAGCACTGCGAATTTTACACAATATGCACATGCATGCATCTGCTGCATCTTTTAATTATTATAAATGCCATTAATTGTCTGTGCAGTGTTATGTCTGACAGATTTGCAGTGTTTTACATACATACAGAGTAAAATCTTCAATCATCATAGTGAAACATGCTTAACTTCTTACCTGTGATTTCCTCTTGGTGTGAGGCCTTCTGTACATTAAATACTTGGAGGTTTGGATTTTTTTCTTATGTGCTGTAAGTTGCATATTTGTGTGGTACTCATTTTATTTTGAAAATCAAATGACATTATAATGGTTTTTACCTTACCTAAGTAAAGGATGCTAGGTACTAAAGGCCCAGGCCTTACCAGTGAGGTAAGGGTTTGCTTTTAAATTTTACCAGTATTTTGTTATATGGAAAGTATATACTGAAAGCACACTGAAAGGCATCTAAATCATGCTTAGTAAAAAATAATTACTTATCAAAACAAATACCTCACCATCACGTCTTTAATTGGGTATGCTTAATAACTTTGGGAAACTAGTGGCATTTCCTGTAAAGGGGAGGAGGAAAAAAGTGTGTTGTCATCTTGGTTAGTGTACTATAGATTTAGCATACTATAGATTTGATATCTTGAACTTTCCAAATTGTATTTCTAGACAATACGTCACTATTTAGATCCTCTCTGGCATCAACTTGGAGCCAAGACAAAATCTTTGGTCCAGGATTTGAAGATACTACGTACTTTGCTACTGTATCTAACTCAGTATGATTGTGTCACTTTCCTTAATCTTCTGGAGTCACTGAAAGCAAGTGAAAAAGCTTTTGGTGAAAATTCAGGTAAACACTGAGTAACCATACAAGTTAATGCATGAAACAGTGAAGTGTTTATATTTTTAATTAACATTCCCAAACATATGAAGGTATCTAATTAGGTTTTATATAACCAGCCATAAGGATGTAGGTTTTTATTGACAGATAATGCTTTCATCTTCCCACTTAACTGCTGTTACTTAACAGTGTGAGATTTGCATCACATGTCTGTCTTTTACTAAGCCAGTAATTACATGGGAAGCGGGTAGCACAGGTATTCCAGAGCAGAGGACTGGGGCCTGTACTGGAAAGGGTTGAAACACGTGCACATTGCAAATGTCAATCTACTACTTCTTTCTTGTTCTCTTTAGGTTGGCTCTTTCTCGACGCCAGTACTTCAATGTTTGTAAATGCTCGAGCTAGAGTTTATCGCATTGCAGAGGAGAAACCAAATCAGAAAGGCAAAGTCTCTGAAAAAAGCAATGTAAAGAAGGAAAATGGTACCAACCGTTCCTAATTTTAAGTCTGAGTGTCACACGATTTCAAATGCTCTGCATATTATTACTTCTGCTGTGGTTCCCTATGTGATCTGTTAGCTGGGATAAGTTGAGACATAAATCTAGTTCAACGAGCATATAATAAACAGCGTGGAACAGAGTCATGAAGAAGTAAGGGGTTCTTCTAAGCTTGCTCAGCTCTTCATTGGGAGAGCTTTTTTGGAACTGTTCTTGAATTACATTGATGTTTAGTCAGATCTTTCTGATTTTATGTGAGCAAGTAGGAGAGTACCATTGCTTTTATTAAAACCATATATATTCAGGAGTTTGAAATTTGAAGTATGAGTTAACATTTTAACTTTTTGCTTCACTAAAGCACTTATCCTCATTTAAAAATGTTTCTGTAAGACTGCTCTCCAGCCCATTAACATAGCAAGCTGCCTATGTAGGCTGTTGAATATTGTATTTGCCAACACCCATCGTGCTATTGACATTTAACCACTAATTTAAAGTTCTGAAGGATATTTTGGCTGTAAGAGCTGCTATGTTCAATCTCACTTTGTTTCAGAACTGAAAAGGGAACTGGTTCTAGAAAGTAACCCAAAATGGGAAGCTTTGAGAGAAGTACTGAAAGAGATTGAAAATGAGAATAACAACAGTGAAGACCTTGGTGGTCCAGGTGAGAGAATTCTAAGTGATGCAAATTTTAACAGTGCAGCTAGTTATTACTTCTTGACTTTAGAGAGAAGGAACCTATCTCTTTACTGTAGTAGAGACTGTAGTTCTATTAAAGACCTAGTTTTAAGTTTAATTTGTGGGCTTGACACAAGTTTATGTACATGTACATCAACTATGATAAAACAAAATAGTTTCATATAAACTCTTGCTTTGTTCTTGTTCTAAAAAACGAATGCTGCTGCTTACTATGCAGTATTGTTCAGGAAAGAATGTCTAATGAAAACACATTTTTACATAGATTTTGAGACCAAAGTATCAGCACATTATCAAAACCACTAAAATTAGTAATGTGGAAATTTATAATCAAGGTACTATCCAGTTGTTGCTCAAGTGCAGGTTTAAAAAAGGTAGGAGTTCTGGTTTATGCTGTTTCCATCTCACACATTCATCTTACGCACCTGAAAGCTTTGCTTCTCCAGGAGGTGTACCTAAATGGGGCAGAGAGTAGAAGGCAAGTGCAAGTATGTTTCTATCTAACTGTTTTGTTGCCTTTCCTGTTTAGGACTTTTTATCTCCTTAAATTTAGCCAAGTTTTATTTTAGGAAATAGTAATGGTAAAAATTACTCTTTTTTCCCACCCACAGTGTTCTGACTGGGTAAGAACTGTCTCTCTCACCTAGTGTTGTAGGAGTTTATCTGAGTCAGCTGTGGAGAATTGCTATTCAAGGCCCACAAATGTCAATAATACTGTGTGAAACGTATTTTTTTAATATACTCTTTAAAAAACAGCTAACAAATGCTGAAAATTAGAATGTTCTACATTAATTTCTCTCATTTCACATTTCAAGAAAAAAACAGTAGTTTTCCTGGTATGTTTCATTATGTGCTAAATCTGCCTCATTTCAGATGGCCAAAAGGAAAACCTCACTAATTTAGATGGTGTAAGAATAAAGAACGCTGAACTTCCATTAACCTTCTCTAATTTTGTTTGGTACAAAACATCATGCAATTTAGACTCCCTGAAAGTCCAGAGCAACTATGACAAGCAAACATAAAAGCATTTGGCATACATGTTTCTAGTATTATTAAGAACAGTTTGCTCAAAGGATGTCTTGTAGCTGAATAAGAAGTATGGCGTAACGGATTGTAAACATGGTGTTGTTTCTTGACTGCAGGGCAAGTGCTTATTTGTGCCAGTGATGACCGAGCTTGTGCACAGCTCAGGGAGTGTATTATTGCTGGAGCAGAAGCTTTTTTAACGAGACTGTATAATAAAACCTTTGGAAAGGATGAGAAAGCTGCAGAAGTATGGACTAAGGACAGAAAAGCTGTCAAGTCCAAAGGACATGCCAGACAAGACACAGGGCCTCAAACCAAAAAAGCCAAACTCACAGCTTCTTCAAAACAAAATAAACACAGGAAGCAGCAGGACCGGACTATAACTGAAATGATAGCAAAAACTGAGGAGGAAAATAAAGAGGATTTAGAGGTGGAAGATAACAAAGAATTAAGCAGTAGCCAAGAAAGCAGTGCAGAAGAGACCATTCCTGAAGATTTCGATGTGAACTTGCCCTCAGACTGTTACTATGGGATTTTCAAGAACCCGCTCACAATTATCCATCCGTTGCAGGGGTGCAGTGATCCCTACGCACTCACTCGGGTCCTGCATGAAGTAGAACCAAGATACGTTGTGTTATATGATGCAGAACTAACTTTTGTTCGGCAGCTGGAAATCTACAAGGCAAGCAGGCCTGGGAAGCCTTTGAGGCAAGTTGATTTGGTCAGGGTAATTTTAGTCAAGGCAGAACATGCATTTCCTGATTTTCTTTGGCTACCTTTTAATTCCTTTTCAGCCTTCTTAATTTTAAATGGAAGCATAGTGTCTGAGGTAGCCAAGAAATAATCTTTACCTCCCAGCAGGTATTAAGTCCCTTAACAGCAGAGACATACCTGGAGAGGTGGGGTAAGATCATTCCACTTTCTACAAGGCCTCTGCTTAGATGATCTTAGTGTTGATAGGTCCCTTTTCAGGTGCTGTAGTCTCATTTTAAATCATCTCTATAGGTACAGTTTTTACACAATAAGCTTCATCGTTTTAGATCTAATTAACTTTCATATTTCCTGAGGTCAGGTCATGCTGAAGATAGTAATTCAGAAACCGTAACAGAAAAAGTAGTAAAAGAAAACACAATAACAAAAAGGACAGCTTTGGGGGTTGTGTACTTGATACATTTGACACACTTGTAAATTTCAAAACCTCACTTTTATGAATTGATGTTACAGAGTAATTACAGAATATTTTTAATATAGTCTGAGTTTTTGCATTATCTTCCATTATATGGCTGCCTGATACAGCATTTCTTGAATACACTATACCCTTGTTATGCCTCCACCTCTCTGAAAATAATGGAGGGCAGTCTCTTTAAGACTTAGAATAAACACTTTACTAGCTACAGCTGAAACAAAATCTCTTGGCATATGAAATTATTACCCTTTGAATTATGCTTTATACTTCAGTCACCTCATGAAAATTATTTGCATAAATTTAACAGAGCACTTGTAATTTTCCAGTCAAAGATTTGTATATATGCAATGAAAATGGAAATCGCTTTGGCAGTATATGTGTCTGTACCTGATAGCCAGGTAATGACTCTAGTGCAGATATGAATGAAAGAACTCACAAGGTTTATTGCATGCAGATAATTATTGGGTTATTTGTCCAATTAACTTTTTTAATTGCCTAATCAGCACATGTTGGATCTACCAGCAGCATCATGTTCCCACATTTCAGAGCAGGAAAATCAGATGAGGCACACAAGGGTTAGGAGATGCCCTGCATTAAAAAAGTAATAGAAATAAAATCCTATCAGTCTGTCCAAATGAACATCATCATCAAATCATGCTGGGAAAAAATTACTGTGTGGAAAAGCCATAGGTAATTAATTCTTTAAGGTAATTATGAATTCTTAGATGTTCCATATTTGCAGAATACTATTTAATTTGTTGGTGTATTCAGCTCTGTGATATAAATGACAGCTTGTTCTTTGTAGATCCTATGACTTTCTTGCACAAATATGTCATTTAAAAATCTCAGATAGTGTTTTTTTCTAGCCTGTGATGATTGCAGATTTTTTTCAGTTTGTTACATGTGTTACTGGGAAGATGTTAAAAACATTAAGAGAGTAGCTTCTCCATTATACTTGCTTTATCTCTTCATTGAGTGGCTGACTGAAATCTTGGTCCATTCTGAGTCCCAGAATTCCAGTAAGTGTATCTGCCACTGGGAAAAGAAAAAGCACTGGATAGAACAATTTTTGTTGCCAATTTTGGAACATCTTGTTACAGAAAAAGAGAGTGTTTTTTTAACTTGCCTTTTTTAAGGCAAATACTAACTGGTCAGACACTTACTGCTACTAATCTTAAATATTGATTGTGGGTGGTTTTGACTTGATATGAAGTTTTGTGATCCTAGTTTGTTTCCCTTTTTTCCCTTTCCTTGAAACCTACAGGGTTTATTTCCTCATATATGGGGGCTCCACAGAAGAACAGCGCTACCTCACAGCCCTGAGAAAAGAGAAGGAGGCCTTTGAAAAACTAATCCAGTAACAAAATTAGTTTACTATCTTAATTATTAATGTCTCGTGTAATTTATCTATATACTTACATTTTAAATAGAGTGATGTTCTTAACTGTGTGAAAGCTTTACATAAACTTTTCATTCAGTTGCTTTTTATATGTTACAAGAAATTACCCACTGAGAAAATGAAAAGTCAAAACTTTCCTTTTAGATGCATCTGATATTTTATTTATTAAACTTGGGGGGGTAATACTAAATTCCAAAGGCTAACCAGTACCAGTTGTGTTTTTCCCTTATTGTCTATGAATTCCACTTCTGTAAATGTGTTTTTATCTCTAGGTAACACTTTGTGTAAGGTATTTCTAAGGCTTTTATGACTTGTTTTTTTTCCCCAAAACTAACTTACTTCATTAGACGGTGCAAGATGGTATTTTTACCGACAGTGCCTTCTCAGCAAGTTAGACTGCTATTGCTAGTCATTATTCCTGAGAAGTTCCACAAATTAAAAAAAATCAGATGCTAAGAAGTTGAAAAGTAAAATAGAGCATCTAGCCTACCAGCCTGGAAAACCGTGAATTGTATTCCTGGTCAAGTTAAACTAGATAGAATCATACATGTGGCTGAGGGCTATTCAAGTATTTGATCTGTTTTTTTCATAGAATTGCATTTTAGTGTTTCTTTCTTTGTGGTTCCTTAGTGAGAAGGCCAGCATGGTTATTCCTGAAGAAGGAGAAGGAAGAGATGAAACAAACTTAGACCTAGTAAGAGATGCTAAACCTGCCTCTGCTTCTACAGACACACGCAAAGCAGGTGAGCTGTTTCTGTACTGAGGCTTGCGGCTCTGAGCTTCGAGAGAGCCCTGTCACTAGTGCCATTGAGTCCTGTCTGGAGCAGCAGAGACCTAGGCACACTGCACATTGACTCTGCAGCCTTGGTGGTAAATAAGCATTATCAACCTTGCTCCACCTACCTCTTTCCATGCAATGACAATTTATTATGTTTGTCTTTGAAAAGAAAATATACAACAGAGAAGAATTTTACCATTAAGATAGATACCATTTGAATTGTTTCTAGGCAGTTTGGTGGTTACAAGACTGTCTAGTATTGCTTGTAGGGAGGTGAAATTAAAACTGGAGTCTACAGATAGCCGAAGACAGTGTTGTTCTTGAGCTAGTAAATGGTGGAGGCTTCTTTTGATTTTGGCAAAACAGGTTGCTTGGGTAAACAACTGCAGATTGTGGGGTTTGTCTGCTTTCTTTGCAGTAAAGGATTTTTTGTTGTTACAGTTCTAATCACGTTTTCATTCCTTTCTCTGACCTATATGTCTTCATCTTTACAGCTCTCTCCCTGTTTTGCTTTGCTCTCATTTTTGTAATCCTGATCTCCTTTACCATATGCTCTCTAGTCTTTGTTGTTGCATCTTGTGTGGCCTTGAAGCTGCAGTCTCTTCATGTGTCCCACTACTAATCTATAGAGGCTGAAGTACAACCCCTACAGTAAAATGTCATTTTTTGTAGGGAAACAGCAGGAAGTTAAAAGGATCAGCTTCATTATTTCATCTTGCAGGCAGCATTTTGAAGATTTGTCTGATCCATTTAAGCAATTTTCAACTAGAGTTTAATGTATTTTATTGTCACATACAGAAAGCTTATAGGTAGCATGATGGTTCTATGAAACTGCAGGGCATACTCCATGATCTACAGTATAGAATGAAATTAAATTAAGTCTGGATTTATCATACTGATTAATTTGAGATATATTTTGAAACGTGAAGCCCATCCATTGCAGAAGCATTGGCAGCACACAGGAAGACTCCACAGTGGGTCATAAGCATTAGATGAACTGTGTTTGTTTTGTTCTTCAGGTGGCCAGGAGCAGAAGAGCATTCAGCAAACTGTAATAGTGGATATGCGGGAGTTCCGCAGTGAGCTCCCATCACTGATCCATCGTCGTGGTATTGACATTGAGCCTGTCACTTTGGAAGTTGGAGACTATATTTTAACTCCTGATGTCTGCGTCGAGCGGAAAAGTATCAGCGATCTGATTGGTTCCTTAAATAATGGAAGACTGTATGCACAATGCATTTCTATGTCCCGTTACTATAAGCGACCGATTCTCCTGATTGAATTTGATCCTAGCAAACCTTTCTCATTGATTCCACGAGGCTCTCTCCATCAGGAAATTTCCAGTAATGACATCACTTCTAAACTAACCCTTCTTACACTCCATTTCCCAAAGTTACGTATCCTGTGGTGTCCCTCTCCCCATGCTACTGCTGAACTGTTTGAAGAGTTAAAACAGAACCATCCCCAACCTGATGCAGAGACAGCGATGGCCATCACAGCAGATTCTGAAATTCTTCCAGAGTCAGACAAGTATAACCCTGGGCCTCAGGACTTTCTATTAAAAATGCCAGGTATTAATGCAAAAAACTGTCGTGCTTTAATGAACCACGTTAAAAGCATTGCAGAGCTAGTGACACTGTCAAAGGATGAGCTCACCAACATTTTGGGCAATGCTGCCAATGCCACACAACTCTTTGACTTTATTCACCTGCCCTACCAAGAGGCAGTAGCTAAAGGAAAAAGCAAAAGATGATTAATGAGAGTGTTCAACACAGGGCACAGATAATCTTTTTGTGCACAATGCTTTGCCAAAGTACATGAAATAATAAATGCTAAGGTAACCATTTCTTGCTAATGCTGTTCCCTCGGTTTTAACATATGAGTTAATTATTACTGAAGACAAGTTTCAAGCGGAATAAGAAATGTTTTTAATAGAGAAATGCAAATTATTTTTAGTCTTTCTGCAGGTCTTTTACAAATTATATCACTGAATGAATGGAATTAAGTTCTTCACCAAGTCCATAAGAAGTAATTGCTAAGTCTAACCAATAAAGGTGTGTTCTTTGGAAAGTAAAGGTAAAAATGTATGGTGTTTCGGTTGGTATGTGTGACGTGCTTCATGATATGTCAATTGCTTTTGTGATTGGAAACTGCCAGTTTTCAATCAACAGTGATGGAGCTGTTTGAAGTACATCATGGTCTTTTGTCAGCAGTTTGTTTAGGACAACAGATTTGGACTCAACAGTGAATTTTAGAACATCATCGTAAGCCTTTATCACTGTAAATTACAATTGTGTGGTATGTTCTATATTATATTTTCTTACTTTACTAGCAGTTACCTGTCTTTTTTGACATTCCAACTCTGTCTTGCTAGATTTTACAAAGTGCATTCCTTTGGTCTAGACTCTCTTAATAGAGATTCTGTGGTGGCTCAATACAACTTCTCAGCGTGCCTTACGTAAGCTTTGAAGATGTATTTTTTTTCATTCAGTTTTGATAGCTCTTTAACCTCATTCACTTGAAAGTGTAAAAGCTAGGTGTACCTTTGGGACTATGTCTTTATACCAGAGCTATTTCTTCTCTTAAAATGTGATAGTTTTCTAAGTGAAGTTTTTTAAAATTGCTGACAGTATTATCTTCTGTCTTTGTCCTGTTGCACTTGCATTCAGTAAACACGTGTAGCATACAACAGGAAAAAAATATTCTTCTTTTGATACTTTGTGAATGAGTATAGTGTTTAAAAACACATTCTGCACCGAACTTTGATATCACAAGTATGTAACAAACTACCAAAAGAGTTGGTCCTGTGTCATTACATGACAATGGATTTACATTAGCTACTTAGAAAATCTATAATGATTTGCATGTTTATTTTTTTTTATTCCAATACTCACAACAGATCAATACCATCTCCATTATTAAAAGAGAAAATACTGATTTTATATATTCATATTTAGTAAAAATCACTCTGCACTTTCAGGTTTAGTGTTTCCTGTGTTTAAGTGTGAAAAATGAATTTGTTAACTTACAGTCTAGGACTGAGCTGTGCCAGGTTTCCCAAGAGAATGTTTCTCTGCAGCTGCAGATTTCAGTATTAAATACATCCATACGAAGCTTAGAGTTGGATTTTTTTTTTCCTCATTTGCTTTAATTGATACCAGAACACTTTTAGTTTTGGTGTGGGGTTATAATTCAGATATTTGCCTTTCTATCACCCTATATTCTAATTTATTTCATTAATGTAAGAAGTCATTCCATGAGAATTTTGCTTATTCAAAGCAATAAGGTCAGGGTTGAGAATGCCTGTAAAGTGGTGCTAAGGGAACAGAAAATCAGAGTATGAATGTTCTGAATATATGGAATATGGAGCCTGAGAACAGGATTGTTCAACAATCTTCAAAACCATGTATTATTTGTGCATTTGCATCTCTAAGATGTTACAGGAACTGTGGGCTGGTTTCTTTCAGATGTATTGCATCTCAGCTTTGCCAGTGTTTATTTTTTCACTTGTATAAGGTGGAAAATGAAGGGTTATGTGAAAAGGTTTTGAAGTTGTAGCTTCATGTAGATCAAAGTCACATAATGCAATTAAATAATAACTTGTTAAATATCAAGGTTAAGTTGCTTTTTGTTTATATACATGGAATTTTGGAAGATTTTTTAGTATTACTGGCTTGTTGGGGTTTTATTTGTGCTGGATTTGGCTTCTTCTTTAAATAACCACAAGTGATGTTGTATATTCTTATTCCTTATTTGTGATTTGGCATTTTCTGTATTAGATTAAGTTGTAAGTTAGTAGTGTGACCTTCTGGGGCAGTAGGTACAAACTATGAACAAAGGGTGGAAGAGATTACTCCTGAAATCACTTAACCTTCAAATAACCAAGCCAAAGAGTCTACCTGTATGCAGATGCATCAGCATGTCTGAGTGAATGGTGGCCTTGTAGTGTTTTTAGCTTGCTACTTTGTTGTCCTTTCTTGATGTTTTATGGGTCTTTTTATTTAAAAATAAATAGAATAATATACTGTCTTCAATTTGGGTTACTCATTTTTAAATGCTTTCTTGTGACAATTTCATGTTACTTAATCTTATTCTGTGCCTTTGTTACTACATATTCACACTACACTCTTCTTCCATCACAGTTTTAACCAGATAGCCAAGTTTACATTTTGTGTTCAGTCCTTGAAGCAAGTAAAGTTGCCATGACTTGGCCTTATTTACTCAATCTGTCTGTCCTGTGGCAGCTATCTGCAGCTTCTTTTCCATCAGGCTTTCCTCCCATGTGACCTTAAAGAAACTTCTGAGAATTCACTGAAATTTGCTTTCTAAAAACTGACAATTTTTATCTTGCTCTCTCCTTTCTTTCCTTCCCAAAGACATAACATCTTTATTCAGTTTTACTCACTTGCAGTTCACAAGCTCAGGCAATTCTAGATTTGATTGCCCTCTCTGCTGCAAGAATGTACATGACTGACTAAATGTTTTGATACGGTTGTACAAGGCAATACTCAAATGTTTTAAAGCTTCAGTGCCATTTTTTGAGTACAAAATGTTAAGAGTTCAGGCTTTTCAATACAAATAGGCTGGCTGTTTTTTCACTTGAGTTTTGGTCTGTATTTTGCAAGCTTCTTCACAACAAATTAAAAGGGAAAAATAGCCACACAGTCTTGGAAAAAGGGAAGAAATGTTCAGCAGCTTGGCTAGCAAATACTTAGCTGAGAGGTGAATTCTTTAGTCTTGCTGAAGTTAGTAAGGGTAACCAGGGCTCCTGCGTTGCAGTGGTGATTTGCTGTCTAAACAGATGATGTTGCTGTGATATATCAAAATGGGCCTGCATACATACTAATTTTAGTGTGATTTTTTTTTTTAGAGCATGGCAAAGTGACCTTAATCCAGAACTGCTATAAAGCAGTCTTCCTAGGAGTATTAAATTTGGAATAAATAGACACTGTTTCCTTAACTTGCATTTCCCCATATTTCTCTTTGGAAGAAACTCCTTCTGCAAATAAAAGCATAGATTTAATTTCTAGGGTCCTCTGTCCCTCAGTATTACTTTTTTTCCTTTATCATGTACTATCAAAGAGCAATAGACCATAGTTATGAAATAACAGATACTGTTTCCAAACCAGATTTATTCTTCAGTGCACTCTTGTTCTTGAGCTTCCCAGCTTCTTCCTCCACTTTCAGAATGGCTCCTACACCAGATCACAATAAATAATTTGCTTGTGAAGAGTCCAAGTATAACCACGCCTGCGTTTGCTTGAGATGGTAAGGTGTACCATGGCCTACTGCCGTAGGTGGCTAAACAGTTTGAAGAAACTATTAAGGTGGATTTTTGGCAGGGGCCTTCCAGAAGGGATTTCTACAATGCCAGAGAGCATATTTCTAAATTTTGAGGGCAAAATCACTACTCAATCTATCATGTATGTGCTGCAAATGTATAGAAGTTCTAGTTTTAGATCACTATTCCTCACTGCTCCAGCTTCTCTTTGATTACTGGTTCAACTGAATACAAATTCCAACAACCCTATCTCAGAAACCTCACAAGTATACCATTAAATATTATGTAATTGAATATGCAAGAAGAGAAACAAATTTACATCTGTAGATTCAGTGAAAAAGCTCTGGTTTCTCTACCTTCAGTGCCTATTAGATATTCTCCACAGGAACGTGCTAATGTTCAAATTCCAAACACAAACTGATCTCCCAAGTGATTCAAAGTTCAATTTGTCCAGTGAAATTGGCACATAATGCAAAAACTTGGCATTGCTGCATTTCAGCTCCCCTAAAACTATGCAGCATAGCTGTAATTTGAGTTATGTAGAGCTACTCAGTTCCCATTAGTGTATGCAGTGGGACATAACATATTATTGTCCCTCTTCTGAACATCCTCTTGGGTGAAGGGAATGTCATAGGGCCCAGGGACATCAGGAATGTTCAGCTGCAGTGGAGGCCTGGATACCTATAGCATCATTTAACACTGACTTGAAGTAATGTCTTGCAGTTCTTTGGATTTTTTTGTTCTTGATGCTGTTTCCAGCATCTTCATTCTTCATTCAACTTTTATCTTTCTTCTATTTTTTTTTTCTGGAATTTTCTCATTTATTTATTTTTTGCTTCTCTTATCCTACCACTGTCTGTCTATATTCTAGTCCATTTGTTTGCTTTCAAGAATGCTGCTTAAATATTGCTACAACTTGAGAGCAGCTACAGTTTGTGACAACACTGAGTTCTTTGCAAGGCTGGCTGCACCGGACCCTCGTCCAGTACTTAGTATCCATTAATGTAGTGTGCTTCATTTTCATTTTGGCCTCAGACCTGAGAAACACTGACACGTGGAGAAAGTACAGAGCTGCAAGTTGGCAGTTCCTGTAACATGTAATTTCCAGTTTTGTCTTGAATTTCTTTTTAACAGATTAAACCCAGGCCAAATATAGTTACAATAAAATTAGAATCAGTTGATTTTATAAATTATTCTCCCTCCTGGAAAACTTTCAAAGAAAAATTCTTGGAATCTTACACATGGATAGCAGAAGTTGCAAATTTTCTTGTGGCATTTATATCTCATGGCCCTTCCAACACATTGCAGTAATACAACTGGCAAGTTTCTAGAGCCTGCAAAAGCTCATATTCTATGCATAATAATTCATATCAGAACTTGGGAGATCTGCAACAGCAAGAATATTAGCACCATGTCTCCTACTTTCATCTAAATTTTCTTTAATGAAATCCTTCAGTCTGGCTCTTTCCATTGTCACAATACACTTTGTTTCTGCTTCATCTTTAAAATCTGTGAATGTTAATTGTTGGTCTCTGGTCTTTAAAAGTCAACATATATTTGTGTTAAACTGTTACTTGATTCTAACTGTTTAAATCTATGTAATCTGTTTGTTACAGTTGCCTTCTGGTGTAGCCATCCACATTTTCTTTAGTTTACAGAATGTCACACTACATTCTAATGCCTGCAGTCTGAAAGCATTGTTATGACCACTAGTTGGAGAAGAGAGACACTCCTAACACAGAGGTAGCTAGTAAGTAAATGTTAAGATCACTTTCAACTACACCACTACAGCGAAAATCTGGAGATCCTTTAAGAGTGCTGCCCATAGCAAATAGAAAGAAGAACAAAACAACCAGAAGCTTTTGAGGTTCATCCATGCAAATCTTGGTGCATGAGGTATTGATAATCTTTATGACAGTAAAAACATTTCAACCAAACCTTGAATAGCAGTAAAGCTGCTGTATTAAAGTTTAACTATTACAGTACATTAGGGTTTTGTTAAACATTAGCATTATACTGCATATCACCAGCTAACAGAAGTCACAATCAGTATTTTCTTTCTCACTTCAGTATTTGCTTGACAGAAGGTTTGAATGATCACACACTAAGTCATCTAGTTGGGTTTTTTTTCCACAAAATGTTACTGATATTAAATTTGAGTGGGGGTTCTTTTTCTCAGCCCCATCAGCTTCTTAGGGATGCCTCACATGTTTCTAGTGGTTTGAATCACACATGCATTATTACCTAAACAGGGATTTCAAATTACATCCACCAGGAATCTCTGACTTTCTTTCACTCATTAATCAGCTTTGCTGATAGCATGTAACACATACATATTTGCGCACACACACACAGACACAGAGTATCTGCTCTGTTGGGTAATACGAGCCTGCACATCTTCAGGGTCCATGTCTCTGAAGATGACCCTTAAGAAGTAAGCTAAGCCCATCCCTGTTTCCATATATAAAACTGTTTAATTGGTGGACTGCACCAAGAATAAATAATGAGGTAATTCCAAAGAACATTCCCAGAATAGTCAGCTAAGATTGTTTCTGCAAGTCAGAGCTATCTCCTTTGCTGGGTTTTAGGTTTCTTTGAATGGTTTCATTGTCTCAAGGTGAAGACCTTTTGTCTTGATGCAATTTTAGGAACACTAGAAAATTTCAAGAATGAAGCATTCTGCACATCAATGAAGTCTTGGAGTGTTTGTTGAAGGTAAAAATTGTCAGAAGTTCAAATCCTAAAACTGGATCAAGGATTCTAACCAGTGTAGAGATGAAGTTCTTTCTGAGATGCTATTATATTTATTAACAGTACAGGGTAATAGTCTTATTTTCAGTAAGTGTATTTCTGCAAAGAAGAAAGCTGGGGATTAAGTGGTAGCATGGAGTCAAGAACCAAGAAGTTACTGGTTCGCAGCTATACTTACTCAGTTCAAGTCCTTGTTCAAAGAGGGAGTTTGAAATATCACAGAGAAATTCAGGCTGGCAAGCAGGACCCAGCTCAGACCAAGAAAATCTGGATTTCTAAGCAACTGTAATTAGCTTGACCCTTATTGTTGGAGTTACACTGCTTAAACTGGCAGATTCCAAAATAGGATCTGGGCCAAATCAGTTATGATCTGGTTTTATTTATCTAAAAGGCTCATGTGGACTTAATTTGCTGTTGTGTGCTAAGAAATAATGAGTAAGTAGAAAGGATCATGAACAAGTTAGGCCTGGAAAGGAAGAGAGAATGCAGCCATAACTTCAATTTTGAAATGTCTTATTTCATCATGAGCTTAACTTTCAAAGCTGACACAGGGATTTTGGTACATAATGCCTCATTTTCAACTAATTGCATCTTGACTGAACTTCCAAACCTTCAATTTGGAAGCTCAAATTAGCAGCTATATGATGGGGGGTTTTTCAAGTCTGTGTATATGCCAACTGGAGGATCTAGGCACCTTATAAATACTGCATGAAATAGATTGCATAGAAATGAGCCAAGGAAAAGGGGAAACTGTGAGGAAGAAATGGTTATGCAACCCAGGAAACAGGAGAAAGGAGTCTTTTCAGCAGAGGAGACCTGTGTCCTATGTCCTCTTCTTTTGCTTTACCTTTCTGAGAATATATAAAAACCTAAGCTTACAGTACTAGCTATCTATTATTTATTTAGCAGTTCTTATAATGTACCTTTTTAGCAGGCAGAAGTTTTTCTTCAAATGCAGGCAGTTAATCCATACACCAGACTATTCTAACTAAATATATATATAAATGGCAGTAAACAAGATGATTAGCAAACAATAAACACTGAATTAGATACTCAGTTATTCACAAATCAGCAGCTTAGATTCTAGCTCTATTTCCCTTCATGAGAGTGCTTTATAAGAGTAACTGATTAAGAAGAACTACTATTTCTCAGGCCTATTCCATTGCTTGTAAAGACTAAACTTACTTCTGTGACTGCTTATTAACTTCTGCTCTGCCTTTCAAGCTACCTGTTAACAGGAGAGCACAAAACTGGGGCTACCACTGAAGGATTTCCCATAGATACCCAAATTTACTTTGTAATAATATAGCATTCAACTATCCAGTTTGCAAACACAGCATACATAGCTCACTGTACCCATTATACGTAACAAGTAATATCCCTCTGCAATGCACTCATGTATCAGACTGCCTGCTCACCAAGGCTACGCCAGTTTTAATGATTAGTAATCTGCCTTAGTTCCCAATTAGCACCAAACCAGAGACATCTAAAATTCTTAATATGGGCTTGCAGGATCTCCATGAGAAGAACTTGGGCTTCTTTTCCTTGCTGGAACCAATATTTGATGATGAGGAGATCACCATACTGTACACTACTTGTCTGTGTCTCCACACCAGATATGGCTCAGAAAGTCCCTGTTTTCAAATAGAATCCAATAGTAGACATGTACAGACTGCACTTCTTCCTAATTGCACTTTTTTTAACTCTGTAAAGCACCCAGTCACCCACTTCTGCTAGGGTCCTCATGCTCACTGGCAAAAAAAACCCAAAACAATCAACAGGAAAACTTGATCACCACTGTGTGCACTGTTTCAAACAATTATGGTATGTACCATAGTGTAGTGTTCTTAAAAATCAGATAGCAAGATGATCTTTTTCATACTGCATTCTTACAGATAATTTCAATATTCATTTCTATTAGTGCCTATTTACATACTGTTTCTGGTTTTTTAAATGGATTTATCTGCCACTGAGGCACACAGTGAGGAAGGCAGTAATACTTTTATTAAGTAATGATATACGACAGTCTTTACCAAAAAAAAAACCCAAAACAAAAAAATTTATAATCTGCTGTATTATCCATAACTAATACCTTGAAAAATTCACCCTGAAGTTTGTCTCTGTATGTAGAGAAAATCAGTATCCTTACTTGAAGATGCCTTTCTTTATGGCTAAGAGGAAACAAAGAAAAATATAACTTTTGTAAAGAACTCCTACACAGCATGGTGTCAAAACTACAGTTTAAAAGTTGAAGTGAAGAGTACAAACATCCCATCAAAGACTTCTTACCACCTGCCAAGCAAGATTTCATCTGGTGGTGCATATGCAAATCTCTGCTTACTTAACTATTTATGCAAATTAATTTTTCAGTTGGGTATGAGGTGTTCTGTATTTTAAGCCTGCCAAACTGATTAATGACCTGGTCAACATAAGTTCTGGTTCACACAAAAAGTATCTGCAGATGAATAAATCAAACACTACTTGCCAATTTGCATTTGTAATTACATTTCTACCCTATGCATGCTGAATGATGGCAGTGGCAAGTGAATCAGATGGGATCTTTACAGCTTCCCAAATGCCACAATCTGAGAATATTTAATTAGCAATGTTTATAAAATAAAGGTTCCAATCTGGGATCTGATTAATTTTGTAAGAAAAAAACAAACTTAGAAACAAAAGCAACCCTGTGCTATTTCAAATGAAGTCATATGAAGTCAAATTTTTGATGCACTAGATGTGAGAAGGTCCAGAGGAGCTACAACAAGGGCTGGTGGCGAATGCTGACAGTTGAGACAGAAATGTGTTTAACAAAACAACTATGTACAGCTGCATAGTCCATGGTGTCCTTCCTTCCTAGGACATCTTTGTATCCTGTTCCATACATATCAGCACACATTATGTACAGCATAGTGGGACAGTGAACTAGAGCTCTGCAGCTGAGTCACAGCTGCATCAGCATGGGTGATGATAAAACTGGGTTCCATGATTAAGCTGGTTACACAGTCCCAAGGGACAAGCAGAACAGGGACATGAAAAGGATGGTGCTTAAAAGGTAGGATGAACATGAATAATTAATTTGCAAGGAGTTCAATATGATGTGATCACCTTCAGATTTTCCCCATCTGTTGCTAAGCAGCATTCTTTAGTCACAAGCTTTGACTTACAAAATGAACAGCAGCCTCCGCACATTTCACTATTTTTACATTTTAAACTGTTCTTTTGCCAAGCTTTCATTATAATTCTGTTTCAAAATGCTCTAGAACAAAATAAGATGAGCACTGAGATACCCACATCCCTTGTGAAAAGGTCTCAATTACTACCTGGGACAAGGAGCCCATGGACTCTCCAGTTTCAAACAAGAAATTAGTAGAGTCTCCATCTCCCAGGTACCAAAGTGCTTTTTGCCTCTCTGGCTTGAGTTTTACATGAGATATTGAACTTGCATCTTGGAAAAGGCCAGAATACCACACATTTGGGTTTGGATACTCATCATCAGTTTCAATCTGCATAAACAAATCCCAGAATTTTTCCCATGGTGGTGGTGAATTAATTATATTAATTTTTTCAATCTGTACTAAGGATGTTGTTCCAATGATCCACCACCCATTTGATACTCTGGGCATTCTGACAAAAATTTAAATTAAATCAACGACCTCTCTGTGTGAGAAATTATTTCTCTCATTTAATTAGAAGTAATGGGCTGGCTGCCAACATTCCAAAACTCGTACCAAACATCCCCACTGCAAAGACCTACCCCTCAAAGGCTTACATGCATGACCTGAAATTTCAGAAATCCTCATTCTTGAAAACTAAGAGAAGCAATTACAAAGATTTCAGGATCTTTCACAAACTGTGGGCTACTAATAGCCCACAATTAGCTCCACGTGTCTACAATTCAAACACGCTCCATTGGTAAACTCACTGTCATGGTGACAGCCAGCAAGCCAGCAACTAAACACCATGGGGCAGCTTGCTCACTCCTCCCGTGCCTTGTTGGGATGGTGAGGACAATCAGGAGAAAAAGTATGAGAAAAGAACAATTTAAAAGGACAACAGAGGAGAGAAGTAATAATAACAATACTACTTAATAATGGAATACACAAAGCAAGTTATGTACAATGCTCACCTGATCCCAGCCAAACCCAGGGCACTTGGTTAAACAGAATGAGCGTAAATTAACCACCAGTTACTGTTGGGCCAGCTTCTGCCCAGAGAAATACAGGTCTCTCCCAAGAATAACATCTGGAGATAAACCCTGAGGCTAGAAAATTATGAGTTATTGCTGCTGGGCATAACATAGATGGTATAGAATAGATGGTGAAGAATGTCATGGATTGAATCTGCTGATGATATTCAATACCACGCTGCAGTCATATCAGCTTCAAAATGAAAGTGCTCACTGGAGCAAAGCATCATGGGGCTTGAAATTCAGATTGTAACACGAGAGGCTTCTTGCTCCAGGTTCTGCTTCCAGTTTCCAGGTTTTGGGGTGTTGGCCTTTTTTGCTGGGCTGGCCGTGGGTCGGGGCAAGGTCACCAGCTTCTACTGCTGCTTCTGGATTTTGCTGTGCTTTTCTGCAAATAGGCTAAGGCCATTGTGCATTGTACCAGTTCCAGTAAAACTCTGGATCTCAGTTCTTTACCTCAACCCAGAGATTGTGTTACTTTCCCTCCCACCTGTGTGGGGAGAGAGAGTGGAGCTTTTGAGAGCAGGCTCTGCTAACCCAGGAGACTTAGACATGTCAAAATTTCCTAAACCCAAGCATTCTCTGCAGTTGTATCCTGTATTTGATTGTCTCTTGAGCTCTAATGTTAGTTCTTCCTTTATAGACTATGGATACTCCATATATAACCTGGAAGAACTGACAAAAATACCTGGAACAGTGAATGTGTACTACAAAATGAATGTGTACTACAAAATGCTTTTCTCAGCATTTGAATTCTAGTAACATGTAATTAAACCTCTTGAAGGTTAATCATTCAATAAATACTCATGATGAACCAAAAAAAATCCCAAAACCCTAGGTACTAATTGCAGCCTGAACATAAAAAAAACCTCAAAGTGGTTCACAGGTGCTCCTGGGTAAAGGCAAATTTACATAAATTCTCTGAAATGCTTAATTATTAATTTCATGCACAGAAATTGATTTTTTTATGAATGTGAATATATTCTTTTCAGTGCCTCGATGAAAGTATACATCCAACACATTCTAAAACAGCATCAAAAATTTGTAAGATTTTCTAGACAATTCTTATGCCTATAAACAACAATAACAAAATTAAATTTCTTCTGTTTAATAGAATTCAGTGACAGGGCATTTGTTTGTAAGGAGGTGTAATTGTATGATACACTTAATCTCAGTGGGCGCTAATTGTGGTTGGCAAGGTAACCTATGAATAAAAGCTTGTCTGTGATGTGACATAAATTTAGCTGTGTTTTAAATGAAGTACTTCAGTTATTTGTGTTAGCAGATACAGGCTTCAAGTGCCTGCTTGAGAAGGATGTTACAAATGAATTTCATAATGCCTGAAGATTAGGATAACAAAAAACCCCACCACTTGAAAATGTACACTAACATGTTTTTTTAACTTCTTTGCAGGAGTTTACACAGAATGTGGCTTTACATAGTGGTGTATATGAATTAGTTACCAAATATTTATATATCAGAAAAAGAAAATTAAACCTACAGAACATAGGCACTGAAAGAAAGTCTCTCCATAGACAACAGTAGCAAGTTAATATTGATAATTAGTCATTTGGATGCACTGGTTATTGCATCAACAGCAGTGAAATTCTGGGTTCATTGAAGCAGTAGATACAGACAGGAGTTACAGCAAGGCATTCTCATTCTGGACACCAGTGTCTTCACAGAATCACAGGGTGTTAGGGGCTGGAAAGGACCTCAAAAGATCATCTAGTGCAATGCCCCTGCCAGAGCAGCATCACCTATACCAGATCACTCTGGAATGCATACAGACGGGTCCTGAATATCTCCAGAGAGGGAGACTCCACAACCCGCTGGGCAGCCTGTCCCAGTGTTCTGTCACCCTCACAGTGAAAAGTATTTTCCTCATGTTTACATGGAACTTCTTCTGCCTCAGCTTCCACCCATTGCCCCTTGTTCTGTCACTGCACATCACAGAAGAGCCTGACTCCATCCTCTTGGCACTCACCCTTTAGATATTTATAAACATTAATGAGGTCTTCTTATCAACCTGCTCACAGACACATTGATCTAGAAGACATAAAATAAACTTTCTCTTTTCCAATATGCTTTAGAAAAAAAATGATGGAAAGCTTTTGGAAAAAAAAAATCAAACATTAAGGTGTCACATGTAAGAGTTTTACAGAGGCATCTCAAGCAAGTACACTGATGATTTCACTGCTGCTTGTATTTGATATGACTCTGACATGTAAAACCATGCAAAACCATATGGCTGAATTTGATCATTCTTGTGCTAATTTAAAATTAGTTGCAGAATACTTTTATTGTATGTTTTAATGATGAATTGTCTTTATTAACAAAGCTGAACACAGCATTTACATCTCTATAACAATCAAAGGCTTTATATAAAGCCTTTACTAAAACTGAAAAGCAGCTGCAGTTTCTGAATAATTTCTGGAAATTTTTTTGCACTGTTTCAGTAAATAAACAATCCTGGCCTAAATTATACAGCTTACAATTGCATGATGAAGTACATACTGGGTGTAGATTACAACAAACATTGTTTGGATATTAAAATATCCATATTATGTCACTTACCTGCTTTCAATGTTCATCAGTTTCTAACAGCAGGACACTAGTTTGAAAGGAACAGGAGAGTTAGACTCATCTTTTCAAACAGCAGCACAACTCCAGCAGTTAAAATCATTGTACTTCTGGTTTTTATGCTTACTTCTATTGCAAGAAAGGTAATACAGAGCTCAGTGTTATTCTTAGAGGCAAATGCCAAGTGCCATAGTTGAACTTTTCTGTAATAAGAAGGAAATGTTGTATATGTTCATACGCATACCCAAGACAGGAAAGGTGGTGCTCGAGAGACAAGACTTACTGTGTGGAGCTGGACAATTTCCAGAGAGTGATTTTACTGGACAAAATGTTTTCAAGTAGGTATTTGCTGCTCTTAATGCATCTTCCTTTTCACTGGACAGTATCACTACATTGTTTTAAAAAGCACAAATACCTCCAAGAAATGAGTAACAGCTGTGTTTAATGTCAGCCTCTTAACACATCTTTGCCTCTTGTTTCTTTCCAGGATTTTAGTATTCTGTCGTATTCCTCATCATGGAAAACTCAAAGTATGCCATAACATGAGCCATGTCTATGCCTTTGTAGTCACTTAATTGACAATGCCTTAATACACGCAGCAGCTGACATAGTAAGAATAATCTACACTACACCTGGACATGAAAGAGATTTTACACCTCTTGCACAATGTTCTTGTCCTTGCTTGTTTCTCCATCTTCTGTACACTCTGTAAAGCTATGATCTGCATTTCTGCAACAATCACGTAACTTTGATTCTTATATACAAGACAGAAATATGATTTATATGTTCTTGTCACCTGAAATCACTGCAGATCTTTTTATGTGACTGGTTTTTAAATGTTTTGGCTAACAAAGAAAACCAAAAAAGGTGAAGAAGGAGATTGAACTTTGTCAGTATCATCTTTCTGTAGCAGGGGATGTCTTGTGTTTCCAGGAAAACAGAAAACCATTTGTGTTGTTCTTGTTGAATTATTTGTTTTCCTAGAACTTTCTGTATCAACTTTTCACTCCCAAGACATTTTTTAAGAAGTAGAAAATTTTATAGGCAGGGCACCACCAAATAGCTAGTGATTTTTGAAGAATAGTATGTATGTTCTAGGCATGGTCATTGCATGGCTTGATGAAGCCTCCTTGATTTGTCATTTAAGACCAAATGTAAATAAATAACAAATGGAGCTATGATTGGTTGAATCCCTGGTTTGTGTTAAAACACAAATAGAACGAGTTTCTGAACATTTTTCATTATCTCTACAAGTTTCTGGCTATGTTAGAAGCATTTGTCTCTGCAAAAAGGCCTTGAACCAAAGGCATTCCAACAGCTGTTCAATGCACAGTTGCTTTGAACTGTATCAGTCTCTTACTTCCCTGTTACAAGCATCTGTTACTTTTGCTGCCCTTTTTTTTTTTTTTTTTTCCTTATGCAATAATTTGTCCTGAATTTGGAACATCATTTCTCTCAGTTTGAGAAAATTATGTTTGGCCACAAGAGACATCAATCGAATTCTTCTTTTTATAATCTCTCTGCTTTAGCTTCCAAAGTTTCAGGACCTTCTCCAAATAATGTAATGACAAAGTCGTGCCAAAATCTTAATCTCTCTGCCACTACACAGCTTTTGTCCATTTTCTTAGAAATATGAAATTTTAGATAAAAATTAGTTTTATTCAATTTCACCTTAACTGTTTTGCAATCCTGAGTAGTCACTTGCAGTTGTTTACATTCCTGGTTATAACAGCAGGTTTCCATTTGAACTATTTTATTTGAAGGGTGACAGAAATAAATCTAGAGCAAATGACAGCTTCTAATGAGATCTTCACACAGTTCACTCCTAAGTTTCCAGGTCACCACTGGTTTTAATTTGTATCTGAAATTTGATACAAATCTAACTGTAGTCTAAAGGAATGTAAAAGACATGCATCCTGCTTTAAAAAGCAAAACAAATAACCCTTCCAATCCCCCTAAGCAACAGTCTATAATAAAACATATAAGCACGTTGTTTAGCATCTTAAAACCATAAGAAATTAAAAATCAAGGTGTTTGTGTTTTTTAACGCATGGGGGTTTATGCATGTGTGGTTTACCAACAAATGCACTGAAAAACTCTTCAGAGCGGGGAACCATGTTTTGCGTTGTTACCATGTAGCATAATCACAGTGTAGTCTCCTAGCAAGTTCCTGGACACTAGCAAATTGCAAATAATAGAGCTGTACTGGACTACTGCATCAAGGGTAGCTCCATTCTTACTCTGTGAGCTAAAAAACCGCCAACCACAAAACCCCAAAACCCAGAACAAAAGCAGAGTTGCATAATGATAGGCCTGATATACTTATGGAATAAGACTAGCTCTTTTTTGTAAAAGTCCAGGTGTCACAATGTTGCACAACACATTCAAGACACTAAAGCTGTGTGCGTGCCTGCTCACATTCTGCTTGCCTTCTTTTTCACTGTTGCACGTTCTAAAGCGTACATTGTGTTTCTAAAACCTCTTCTAAGAAATGATGGGGTTTTCCTCCTGACTGGCTAGATGTTTGATCGAGTTGTCACCTCAGATATTTATAGCTAAGCCTGAAGGGAAAACACATGAGCTACGAGTCCCATCTTGCTTATGTGTTTGCACCACCGAAGTTTGAAGCCATACCCCTAGTTTTTCTTCAATTTCAAATTCGTGCGACTGCACCACCTGGAAGATCGCTGAGCGGGAACCGCCCCGGGGAGGTGTGCTCTACTCACCGCAGGCTCGCCTCAGCGCCGCAGCAATCCCGCCCAGCCCCGGGCCCCTCGGCTGGGCCCTGCCACCCCCAAGACGGGGCTCAGGGGCAGTCTGGCGTGACCCTCCCGCCATCAGCCAGGTAGGTACAGAGCGAAGAGACACCTGAGAATGGGCAACGGCCCTCACAGGACGCCGCCTCGGGGGTAGGGCGAGGGACTGGGGACCGTTTTACGTCAGGCTTAGGGAAGCGGCCCCCGCGAACACTCCCGGAGAGCAGCCAGGACAGGCAGCGCAGTCAGAGGCGGCGCGCACCCATAGCCTCCACCGCCCCGCTGAGAGGCGCGAGTGCCCGGATGCAGCCGCCCCCTTCCCGCCCCCGCGCCTCCCGCGTCCCACGTGTGTGAGGCGACAGCAGAGCACTAGCGCGCGGCCTCCCCGCCCCCGCCCGCGGGCCAACCGCCGGGGCGCGCGCCCGAGGGCGGGCCCGGCCGCAGAGCTCGCGAGAGGACATGTCCGCGGCGGCGAGCGGGGGTGAGCGGGCGGCGGAGAGGGGGGGAGCGAGCGGGGGGTGGACGGTGCCGCCGCTCGGCCGCGATCCCGCGTGGGGGGTCCGCGGTGGAACTCGCCACGTGACGGGGGGGGGGCGGCAGCAGTGGGAATGGCCGCAGTGCTGCGCCCGCGGGGTCGGTCGGTCGGGCCGCTGCCGCGGAGAGGACGGAGGGCGGTGAGCGGCAGCCACCGGCCAGCTGTTCCGCTTGGCTACTAAGTAGCCTGCTGCCCCGCCCGCGGGTGGCCGCCCGCTCGCACCGGCCCGAGCCATCTTAAGGAAGCTGCGGCGTGTAGGAGTACGCCTCGCCGTCCGGGCCCGGCGCCAGGAGGGGCGGCCGCCCGCCCGCCCCTGGTGGGGGCCGGGAGTGGCAGCCTCCCCCTCTTTCCTTTGCCGGAGGAGAGCAGGATCCCCGCAGGGCCAGCTCCTGGGGACGCGACGGTGGCAGTGGCTGCGGTCCCTCAGCCCTGCCGGGGGAACTCTCGGCGCCGCAGGGCCGCGCAGGTGGAGTCCGCCCGGCGAGGGGTCTTGGTGCCGGCAAATCTCGCATCGGTGCGTCTCCCCGGGAGTGCTGCCCAGCTCGACTTCTGCCGTGCTTGTGCTGATAGATTTTCCTTCTGCTGCACTGCCGTCACGGATTTTATTTTTTTTTTTTTTCGATAATTTTTTTAGTAAGGCACATAAAAGTCCTGGGTGAGGTGCGGGACCTTTGGATAGAAAGGCATAACTGCAGGGCCTGGCGTTGAAAACATCGGCATGGGAACGAGAGCTTTTACTTGTTTAAAGCAACACGGTTGAGACCTCTCGATGGCTAAAATCATGCAATTAGAGTGTAGGCTCACATGCCTGTTAAAAGAGCAGCTGCCCTTGAACCAAGGGTTGGGTTTGTGATTATTAAACGTATGGATTCTAGCTGGCACTCGGTTAATAGTCTTTGTACAGAAAATAACAAGAGTATCTGCAGCAGTTGTATGCACAGGTGTGCATCTCAGGTGCACATAAATCAGTTAGCACTTGCGAGAGTAACATTCTTGGGAACGAAGGGAGCAGGTTAAGAGCTGTGCTGCAGTGCCTTTCTGTTATGCCAGCAAGTACGTTTGCGTTTACACACTTCATGTATTTTTTTGCCGGTTTCTTACTGCAGTGCCGGTAACTGCTGCTATGCTACTTCAGTGTAGTCGAGAGAGATTGTACTAGGACCTCATTGTACTAGCTGAAATACGAAGTACACGATTTACAATAAAGTGAGTAATTAGTTGAATCATTAAGTAAATATCAGAAAATTATCTTGTGCATATTTCACAAACAGCACCACGAAATCTCATCATTTTGCTCTCCGTGTCTAAAAGATTTAGATTAATATCAGTCACCTTTTAAGAAAAAAAACAAAAAAACAAACCACAGCAACTTGCACTGTACAGTGAGTATGACATGTTCAAAAGTTCTTGTTTATGGGAAGGTGATTACACTCCTTTCTCACACTGCATCTTTCCCATTACAGTGGAAATATCCCCAGGTTTTGAATTCACTGATGTGCTGAAGCTCTCAACAGAAGCACAGCTGGCATTTCATGAGATTATTTTCTTGATGTTTGACATTTTACATAGTTTCTTCCTGAAGTTTTCTTTCCTGTATAATTAGTTACAGTAAATTATGATTTAGTGGTACAACTTGCATTTAAAATTTGACAGAGTGCTGTCTGGTAATCACACCAGTTATCAAGAAAATAAAAACATCTGGAAGCTAAAAATACTTAGGATGTTATTGGAAGTGCAGAACAATTTTCACAGCATGTCTGTGTTTGGAGAAATGTGGAAATGGAATGATAAAAGTGAATTTTTAGGAGCAGTTTTACAGCAGCATGAAAATCACCTTAATGCCATTTTTAATTTGTGGGATTCTGTTGAATGAGTCGTAAAAAAACTTCAAAGGTGGAGGTTAATACAGGGATATTCAGACAAATTTAGCATTTCTACACATAAAATGATCAATAAATGGGAGCCCTTGCTTGTTAGCCTAGAAGTCAAATTAGATAACTGATGAAATTATGGATTATTATGATATTGGATAGAGAATATACTTTGTCGTGGTTTGTGCTTTGCTTTGGGGATTTTCTTAAACAGCATTTAGCTTACTGATTATACAGTTACTGGTGGGAAGAGGGAATACCTTTTATTTGTAGGCCATTTCTGGGTTTGGGCCTTTTGGGTGTTTCCGCCTTGTAACCTCTTCCTCTTGTGTGTTTTCGTTTGGTTTTCAACATGTTTAAATTTTAACCTTTTTCACTGATAGGTATAGAAACCATAACATCAGCTTCAGCCTTCGGGCACACAAACCTTTAAAAGAAGAAAATCTCTGTCAGGGTTCATCGCTCAGAACAAAGGCAACCTTGTGTGGCTGGGCAATGTATGGGACCTTTAAGGCCAGTACCTAGGGGTACAAAGCCCAAACTGGAAAACTTCATTAATGTTGTATGAGACATTTATTAAACGTCAGCTTTAAAGACAACTTGTGATTTATTGATGTAATTTTTGTAACTTTTGTCAATTTAGCATGCAGTAGGTTTCCACTGACATAACCGTATGTGTCTGTATATGCATGCATGTATATGCACACATACTCTAAAGTATGCTAATAATCGAAATGTTGATGATGGAACAGATAGGTTTGTGTTGTCATAGCAAAAAACTAAGATGTGGTGGTGAGCAGTTTCCTTTTATTTTTCTTTATGAAGATTCCCATGTGTTGGAATGTAGAAAACTAAAATGTGTTTCTGTTATTAATTGAAGTTATAATGCATAGAGATAATTGGCATGTAAAATTGCAAGTGTGAAGACATTCCAGCTCTAAGGAATTATGCAAAATGGACTTGAAGGAAGTAGGACTGGTCTTTTATATTGTAGCTGAATTAATTAAGAATTAAGAGGTGTATCAATTAAGAGGTGCACCTTCAGCACAATTCTTGCCAGAGGTATGATAATTAATGTGTTAGAATTTGAGTAGTAATATCAAAGGTGTTAAAAATTATCTTAGAGCATATTGAAATTAGTTTAACAATTTTTAACAACGTGCCTTAACAAAGCTGCAAAAACTAAGAAAGAATTACTTGGATTTTAAAGATTTTAATTTCTTAGGTGAAATAGAATATGTAACTTTTAAAATAAAGGATCCTTATGACTTTTTTTTTTTCCCCCCCTGTCTTCACTTTCCAATTGACCAGAAATGTGCTGAAGCAGACACTACAGAAGGAAGCTAGAGATACCAAGTAAGTGCTGTATATCTTAAAATAATTAAAACTTTCTAAATACAGGGGGGTTATAAAGTTGTTATTTTTTTTACTGAGTAGTGTATCAATTTAAAGTGTATTGGGTTAATAGGCCTTTTAAAATGGAAGGTTTTCTGAAAGATACATTCTCATACTAACAGGAATTTGGGGATATGTAGTACCTGTGTTACATAAGCTAAGAGCAAGTTATGCTGGTTTTGCCTTGCCATTTGCTATGAGTGGGTTTTTTTAATGACTTCTTAGAATTTTGACTTAAATACTCTTTTGTTGATTAAATACTCTTTTCTCTTTTTGAAAGGACTGTCATGCTTGCAAGCCTTCACAAATTATGCTAGACTTTTTATGAATAGTTTTGTTATTGGTAGCTAAAGCTTTGACCTCTATAGCATTTTGTTTATTTTTAACAGTTATCCTGCACTAACTCAAGCTGTTGCCAGCACAGTGTCAGAGCACTTCTCAGCACTTCTGAAGTACCACCAGACCCAATGTGTTTTGATTAAATAAATCCAGTTATAGATGGAGAGGAAACTTCTTTCTCGAAGGGAGTAACCAGTATTGCTTAATGGCTGCTGGCAGAATTCTGGTTTAGTAGTTATTAGGAAGGGACTTGAGCAGCGTCGTAAACTAGGGAACTTAGTTACTTCAGCAAAACCATTCTCTGGAGCTGTGTGCCTCTGATGTTCAGCTGCCACCAAAATGGTGAAAATTCTGATCCTGCCTCCTCTCTATCTTTTGTATAAGAAAAAAGATCGGGGTGGGAGTGTGTGTGTTATTTGCTTTATTTTCAGAATAACTGAGTGTATCAGTCTTAAAGCCTCCTTGCTAATTTCTGCTGAGGCCCCTCTAAGATGAAACAGAGCATTGGCACCACCTCTGCAGAAAGAGCCAGACACTGCAAACAACTTTCATAGCTAAGAACTGCTCCAGAGACTAGAAGAAGAGCAAGACGTACAAAATCTCCTCGATACACACAGAAGGTGGTATGTGTCTGGAGCATTGATGTATTCCAACAAGCCCCACAACTGTAGTGCTAGGCAAAAATTAGCAGCTGGAAACGCTTAACGATAGGGGAGCTTCCTTTAACCTGAAGGTAAGGTGTGTTTTAGGGTTGCATTCAGGCTACATGAAGAGCAGGTTTGATTAGGTTGGCAAACAAGTACACTTCATGTCCTTGTTTAGTAAATCTGCAACCTTTGTTTCTTACTCTGAGTGTATCTGCTACCTTTTTAGCAGCATGCCTGAATGAAAGATAACTGAAATTAAGCTTATTTGCACTTGACAACCATGAGTGCTTCTTGTTTCCTTCTTTATTCACAGTGAAGTAGTACTCCTAACATTGTTTCTTAAGAAGTTTTATCATTTGAAATTTCAGAGCTTAAGTTGCATAATATTAATTACGGAATAAAATTTCTTCAAACTTTTCTTCTGTGGTAAAGATTCACAGCTGCTGTAAAACTCCTTGTCAGGATTATTGGCTCTGTTGAAGCCACAGCCACAAAAATCTTCCATATCTTGGAACTCCAAAGCAAATGCACATTACAGAATTTATTAGTGTTCAGGTTACTACTATTAAAGCCAGATGTTAATACAGCAGTTTTGCACTTGTGCAATAAACTGAATCTCTGTGATTGTTGATTCAATAGACAGTATTTTAAGATTTCATATGTGAGTACTTGGCTTAAGCCATTAATTAAATGTTTGAAAACTGGCTTAAACCTGGGCATGATGCCAATGGCAACAAAGGGAGAATTCATAGTTAAGATCATTTTTGATCTTCACACTGACTAGTGAAAGCCAAATGAACAAAACAAAAAGTTAAGACAAAAAGAAAAAGCCCTACTGTTTTTCTACCCTTCTCAATTTGGATTTATGAGACAATTAGCCCTAATTTATATCCCTGAAAAGGATGGGGCATTGTAGTCTTATTTCTACATTTTGTTTCTGATATTAAAAGTCTGCTGGACTAAGGAACAGTTGCTGAAAACTTGATTTAAAATTCTAGAGACATTACCATTTGCCAGTTATTCTTTATAATAAATTTAAAAGAGCTTGCTCATAAAAATTCACCAGAGAAACTCATTATAGCAGAATTCAAGTCGTTAGTGTCTTCCAGTAATGTCCACTTAATACCCTGTTTGGTTCAGACATCAATGGTATTATGGGTATCATGAAGTGGCAAGTTTCTCAGTATTTCCAATACAAAAAAAGGCAGGAGCGACATAGACTCCCAGATGTTGACAGGCTGTCTAGTTCCATTGCTGGCACAATCCTTAATTTCCTTTTCTTTGGAAAAGTAAAATAGTAAAAAATGGTAAAGTTGTAATTCAACAAAGGTTTAAGTGAGTGTTTATGGTTGTACAAAGGTGAACTCGTACTTAAAGCTTTTCAAGAATCAGAAACATTACTAACATTTTAGGAAAGTAATAGCTGTGACAAGCGAGGAAATCTGTATGAATGTCATTGTGGGTGTATTCCTTCTTACACCTCAGTGTTTGTGCCTAGGTAACCTCTTTGACATTGATAGGTGTTCAGTGCAAACTGAACTGTGGGCGTAGTAAAGTAACCGTTTGTACTTAAATGTTATCTGAGAAAGCATGATGTCATTGTGAATGGTGTTTTGTGGTTTAGAACACTGTTCACAGTGCCTGTGTTACCAGTGGTTTTGTATGGTGTGAATTAGCCGTCTTTCTGTATGTAAGTGACTTGGGAAATGGGAAAGCAAAGAAGTGTGTTTGTGCTTTTATAATCTTTCTTTGGTGGTCAGCAGGCAGATGAGGGCCCTGGAGTATGTGTAGTTTGAAAATTGAGCTTGCTGACTATGCTGAGATTGCTACACAGAATTTAATGCAATCTTTATGTTGGTTATGATTGCTCTGAATTGTACCATTTGTTTATTATTTTAGGCATTTTTGAATGGACTAATAAATCTCTCGACTATTTTGGAGTGTTTGCTTTTTCATTGTGGTATCATGTTACTTGGTAGGTTATTTTTAAGGACTTTCTTTTAAAAATACCATCTTAGTATCTTTCCATGGAAAGCACAAACTCAGGTAACCAAAAGAAATGTCTCAATGTTTTGCTAATGATTTTCAATATACTCTCTATAAATACACTTTAAATATATTTAGAAGGTTTTCGTTAAAGACTTGCAAATTATGTGAATTAGGAAGTAATTTTTTTAACCTTTTTGAATCAGCTCTTCACACTGTTTAGTACTGACATGTTAGATTTTCTGCTCAAGTCAATAAAATAATTCTTTTTGGATGGCAGTACGCTTGTCATACATTTTCTTCTTATAGCTTTACTTGTGCTGTGCATCCAACAGAAGGAAATGAATTTCTGGAGGTTTCTAGTAAGAAAATGGTAAAAACAGATAAATTCAGACTGTTATTGATTTAGTATCACTATACAGCATCATTTGCTATGAAATTGAATGCAAAATTGACACTAAAGCTGTGCTTGCTTTTCAGTTCTCATTTTTACATTTTCTCTCTTACAAACTGGGGTTTTGGTTGTGTGTTTTTTCAGTAAAACTGCAGGATTTAATGCTTGTATTCAGAGGAGGAGATGAGCTCATAGTGATTAATGTATTTTTGTAAATGTTAAGTTTTGTCAGGTAAGAAATTCAGAATTTATATACCATTAGCAAATAAGTGGTGGACGTGTGTGCTATGACTGAATACTGAGGATTAGTTCCAAAAGTAAAGCTTATCAGTTGACAGGCCACTGTGTGGGACTTGCTGTTCTTTCTTTTAAAGTGTCCAGTGTTGCTGTAGTTTTAGTATATGTTTTAGGTAAATTTTGAACATAATCACAACATCGTCATACAACTGTGTGTAAAGTTACAGGAATGGCTGCAAACCTCAGTTTTCTGGTTAATGTCTTCAACTCTGTAATTTCACCTGGAGTTTCTGTACAGCTGGCAGATTTGAATATCCTGGTTGAGGGTAGTGCTCACTGACATTGTTTCTAGAAGTTACTGCTTTATTATACAGTCTTCATTATTTCTGCATTTGTCTGGGTTATTTACAGTAATGCTTCTTTACGCTGATGTCCAATAGCCTAGTAGCACTCAAGTACTTTCACGTGATGTACTGATCAAATGCTGTTTCTGCAAAATGTAAACCATCTTTATGGTTACAGGAATTATAAATCTTCCAATGTGAATTAAGCTGTAAATAATTCAGTCTACATCTGTAGACAGTTTCAACCCACTTCCTTTGCTTCTATGAATAACATAAAGTGTAATTGGTGATTTCTTCTGGAATCAGATCAGAATGGTGAGGCAAACTGTTCTGGCTTGGTAGATCCAAGTTGAGTGGTTAATGACTCCCTCCTTCCTCTGCCAAATGTTCCACCCTTCCTCTGTTCTGCCAATTTGACAGCTCTTTTACCAAGTCCTGTAAAATATGCCTGATTTTTAAAACTCATCATGGGAAAACAGAAAGGTAGTCTCTGTGGCAAAGGGTGAAGTGCAGATGGTAACACCCTACTTCAGCCACTTCTGTCCTGAAGAAATTCTGAACAGAAGCTCAGGGGAACAATATGGAGACAAATGAGAAATATTAAATGGAAGATGGAAGAAACAGTAGAAGGTACTTTACTTTTCTGCAGAATAAACCAGATTGATAGCTGACAGGAGGCTTGTGAACATAGTCCTAAATATACTGTTTCTTAAATATTTGGGGCAGTCATGGGGCCAGCCCAGAAGACAGAAAACCATAGCACCTTCTTCTGGATTCTTGACATCTGTAGGTAGGCTTTTGAAAGTCTAATCCAGGCCTTGTCCGGGCTGGCTGAGGAACATGGTCAAGAGAAGAAAAGATGATATAAAGAGCATTTTTTTGTGGGTAAATTGGAAGTGATTTAATGATACATGGAGAATAGGGAAAAAAAAAAAGAGAATTCAGGAAGAGAAATCAAGAAGGAAAGCAAGTACTGAAGTGATCTGGGGTAAAAAATGAGCTATGATGCGATGCCAGAAAAGAAATAATGAAAATAAGCCAAAAGATAAAGAGAAGCCTGAGATATAATAATCATATCTCATGAGGTAATATTTAATATCTTGTTTTCATTTGATTATCAGTAGTTTTCCAGCAGTGTTTCTAATAAAACTTGGTGGTATATTTTTCTACAAAAATATGTTTTAATGCTATTTAAAAAAAAAATGGGTCTGAGGAAAGAGTGGCCTTGATTTATATTTTCAGCCTTTTTTTTTTATGATTTATGAGTGATTAAATACATTGTATGTTTTAGTGTTGGTAAATGGATCTATCCATAGTGTTTTGAATCATACTTACCTTAGTAAATGAAAGCTGATGGCTGTTAAATGATAGAAATGTCTTGTATATCAGAAGGACTACTAAAGGAAATATGTTTTCTGTTGTGCTGCTCAAGGCCAAAGATGTCTAGTACACAAAGAAAACTGAACTTAGTATGTAGGAGAGAAATTATGGCCTGAAGTATTTTTAGGCTTATGAGTTTGTAAATTTACTGTACTCTGTTTTAATGTGTTCATGAACAGAAATGCTCAGGAAGAGCTTTACCATTAGCATTATGCAGAAGGATATTAGGAAAATATGATCAAAAATATTTCAGTCCACACTTCAAGGATTTTCAAATTTTTAAAAAAAATTTTACTTACTGCAGCTCCTGAAGTTTACTCCACATTTGAAATACAGCAGAGGGGAAAGAGCTATTCATCCACACAATTTACTCAAACATGGTTAAGATGATACACATTGTCTTTTGGTGGAGCCTCCCATTCCACCCCTACCAGAGAGTTTTGCCTGCCCATGTTTGTTTTCCTAAACCATTTCAGTTCAGGCTGGCCAAGTTAGGAAAGGTAACTCTGTTCAAACTTGTGAAGCTAATTGAACTCTCTGTGGATGAGGAATATCCATGACAACAGCTGACCCACCAGTATGGTCAGAAGCATCAAAGCCAGAAACTGGGTGGTGAAAATCATCCCAGAGTCTGGAGATTTCATCAGCCAGCACAATTGCAAGTGGACTTGGTGGTTCTAACAGAAATGCCCTATATGCAGTCACCACACCATTGGTCCTAAAGAGTCAGTAAGTATAGCTCAATTTTTATGAACATTGGAAGTAGCACTCTATTGGTGGCAGGTGGTCTATGTTAACCTGTAGTAAGAGCTGTTTAAGTTTTGTAGTAATAAGGCAACGTTGCACAGGAGCTTCCTGTGTTAGCAGAGCAGACTCCAGGAATGGTGTCTCTTAATTCAGAAATGTCTTTTATTCTGTTTAACTCTGCTGAGTGGTGCTTGAGGTTTTAAGTATTTCTGAAGACTTCAATGTTTGGGGTTTGTTCAGTTTATTCTTGGTTACTGACAATTCTGCCCAAAGAGAGGACTTTTAACATTTTGTTTATAACTGAGGGAGATTTTTTAATTTTATTTTTTAATAAGGGGAAGGTTTAATGGCTTTTTTCGCTTCAAGTTGTATTATCCCAAGACATACAGAATGTAGATATGTTACAGCTGTTGAGTAGCAATTTGTGCAGAAATCAGCTGTAAACAATTATATGGTTACCATCTACCTTTATTTATTTATTTTTAAACAAGCAGCTTTGCAGGGAATGAAATATTGGAACATACAATATAGTTTAACAGATAAGACTTCTTTGAAAGTGGCTTTAGGCAACAGAAACTCTCCTGACCCAGGGTTTCTGCCCTACTAATCTTTAGCTAATTTCAGTATGGAAAATGGAATTCAAGTTCATTGTAGCTTTGGAGATCGTGAGAAATTGGTTCTTAAAGCACTGAGGGCATGGACTGTGGATTATAGCATTAAACTGTTTAGAATATTAGTGTTTTCAGGCACTGTACTAATAACATGCTTTTTCTGGTTATTTAGAATATGGGTGTTGATCTGGGGATTAAGCTTGATCACTTGTAATCTTGGTTCTGCATTTATAAAGAAACAATAAGTGATATTCCTTCCTGTGGTCTCACCCTGTTTGTAGAGAGGAATATTGGCCTTGTTAGAAGAAATGCTCTTGGTTTGAGAAGTAGGTTTGGCTTTTGTTAAATCAAGGCTGTTATTTTGTCCTTAACAAGGTATTTTAATCATAATACTATATTTGTGGTATACGTTTTGCTTAATTTCCAAGGAACTTAGGGTTGGTTTTTTGTGGTTTGGGTTTTCTACCTAAAAGTTTGTGCCTAAATGCTAGGAATTCAGCATTCTTTTAGTATGCATCCTTATTGTATCTGTAAAACAAACCCCAAAAACCTTAGTTCTTTGGAAGACACTGCAAGGTGTAAGTCTGTTACAAGTGATGTGATTACATTTGTATTCTGACCTTTTGTCACTGTTGTGTAAAAAATTAAGTCACTTCATACAATGTCGAATATGAACAGCTGAGCAGTGGTTCACTGTAACCAAATGTAATGTGACACACTTCTGTTTGCTTCCAGGTAAGGTGTAATAACCTTTCTTTAACCTATCAGTAGGTGTAACTTTGAGAAAGCATCAGCTGAAGACCAAGGAGGAAAGCGGTTGTCCTCCTGAAGCCATGAATGTAAATGATAGCTGATATATGTGATGAAACAACTGTGCCTTTTCCTTTAAAGTTTGTAATGGAAAGTAATACTTTAAAGCCAAACAAATATACATATTTGCCCAGTTCCTGTAGCAGCTGGATGTAAGAAATGAGAAGTATATTGACCTCATTCTGACTTGAACTTGCATGTATTGAGTAGAAGAATTGGCAATAGCATGAAGTTGAACTGTGGAACGGCCAAAATTTTATCACTGCCTCAGGTTATTTGAGAAAGATCTAGCATACCGACACAGCATGCATGTGATGAATATGGGCTATCTTTGAGAGCTCTAGGACAGCCTTCAAAATCTTACCCTTGTAGCTCACCTAATGGTTTTGTCTAAGCAGGACAGCATTTTTTTTTGTTTGGTTTTTAATATGAAAAAAAAAAAACCCTTAACATTTCCATCACCACCTTTAATTAGCCCTTAATCATGCTTCCATTTCCATTCAAAATGTATCTCATTGTCCAAAGTAAACTGAATTGCTGAAAAGATGAGATGGTCCCGTGAACTTGCAAACCAGACATGTAAATTGTTTAGTAGTGGGCCTTGGATGTATTTCTAGGTAGAATAAAAAAGACTAAATACTTCTGATAACTTGCAAAGTAAACCCAGTCATTTACAGCAGTTAAATATGGATTGTAATGTTCTGCCATGCTTTTTACACCATAGCTAAATGATCATAAATAAGAAAACAGAAAAGAGAACATCTTAGAATAACTCCAAGCAGTTAGTGTAAATCAAGTAAAGAATGCATGGTGACTAGCAAAAAGCTGATTTTTGTTGTTGTTTAAGTGCATTCTAAGTGTTTGGGTTTGGTGGTTTGTGGGTTGGGTTTTTTTTGGGGGGGGGTGGGGGGTGGTGGTTGTGGTGTCCATTAGCAGGTTAAATTTCACAAGTTTTAGTTTCAGAAGAGCAACAAGTTTCCAGGGGAGCTAATTCACATTATTGTTTGTATTGTTAGTATCTGAGTGTAGCTGTATTGGTGCAAATCAATATGCAGCAAAAAGTTTGTGAAAAAGAGATTTTCTATGTTTCCCTAACATTATGACTGAATATCATCTGTAGGTGTCTGCTGAGTGGCAGTTCAGGTAATAATCATTTTGATATGTGTAGGATCCCCCAAAAAGTTGCCAGTAATCCTTAACAATGCTACATTATTTTGAACCTATGTCTAATTTGTATTTAGTTTATTGGTGCATGTGAGTAATAAGTTAAATTCTGCCCTGTAGAAGTTGGTTGTGTTTTTAAAGAGGTTAAATAGCATTCCTTGTTACACAAATAAAATGTTGCTAATCTCTAACTGTGTAGAAAGAAAAAGCAGCAAAGTCTGTCTTTTTCCAAAAAATTTCATTTTCTGGAAATGGTTGTGTAATGTTCAGTCATGCTTAGGAAGGTATGAAGTAGCATGTTAAACGGGAAACAGGCATGCAGTTCCTTCCTCTGATTTGAATCCTAGTGCTTTCCTTGCTTTGTTCAATTCAAGGGCTTAGTTTACAAGCAGCAAAATAAACAGAATAGCACCTGCAACTTAGTCATAAGTGGGAACATCTTGAAGTAGCTAAGCAAACAAATGAAATTGTGGGACAATTTAACCTTTTCTGAAATGACTTAGATGCTCTACCAACTTTTTTTTTTAAAGACAGATCAGCATTTTGGCACTCAAAAGACTGAACATGGAGAGGAATTCTTGAAGACTATCATCCAATTTAGTGATCAGTTGCTAATTATTTTCTGAACTGTCAGAGCACCTCTTATGAAAAGCTCTGTATATTTAATCTTCTTTCTTTTTTAATAAATGCTTGGTTCTTCAACATGACACCAAAATGCTTAGCAGTTATATGATGTGTTCATGTAAATATTTGATCCTTTTTTCAGACTTGAGCTATCAAATGCAATCAAAGTGTTTTGGTTATCATACATTTTGTCAGCTTCAGTTACATAAATAGATTCTGCTGGATACACTGTTTGCTGGCCACAAAAGAATCATGGAGCCTGTGTTATTTTACCAATTCCTTCCACAAAGTTCTGTCACAGACCAGAGGAACTGAATTTATTCCTTGGCAGTAAATATGTGTTCATCTTGCAATTACTTTAACCCTACTCCTAAGTGCTTCATATTAAAACTGGTACTAAGAACTGAATTTTTTGGAATTCAAATCACTTCCTTCTGAAATGGTAATGTCACTTATGTTTTACTGTAAAAACAAGCAACAATGACAAAAACCCACAAAAAGCAAACAATAGCCCGCCCCCCCCTCAATATGTGGAGATCTGCAGGCATGAGAAGCTAGAAGCATCATTTGTTTGCCCATCAATAATCAGAGAATCACAGAATGATAGGGGTTGGAAGGGACCTCTGGAAGTCATCCAGTCCAACCCCTTGCCAGAGTAGGTTCACTTAGAGCAGGTTGCCCAGGACAGCATACAGGCAGGTTTTCAATTACTCCAGAGATGCAGACACTGGCCAGCCTGTTCCAGTGTTCTGCCACCCTCAAAGTAAAGAAGTTCCTCCTCATGTTTAGATAGAACTTATTAGAAACATGCTTTGAGGATTAACTCCAGCTCAGCTCAAACCCAATACAAACTTCGTATGTTCAAGTTTGTGTCCTCTTGTTGAATCACTGGGCACCCCTGAAAAAAGACTGGCCACCCTTGAAGTATTTATAAGGATCAATAAGACACCTCCACACATCCCACCAACTCTTCTCCAGGCTAAAAGGCCCCAAATCACTCAATCTTTCTTCATAAGAGTTGTTCTAGTTCCCTAATCATCTTCATCATCCTTTGCTGTACCCTCTCAAGCACTTCCCTGTCCTTCTCAAACTGGGGACCCCAGAACTGGACACAATATTTCAGATGAGGCCTCACCAGGGCAGAGTGCACCCCAGAATGTCATTGATGCACCCCAGAATGTCATTGGCCTTCTTGGCTACAAGGGCACATTGCTGGCTCACAGTGAATTTTTTGTCCACCAGGCCTTTTTCCACAGAGCTGCTTGACAGCAGGTCAGCCCCTAACCTGTACTGACGCGTGGATTGTTTCTCTTCAGCTTTAGGACCCTACGCTTGCCCTTGGTGAATTTCTTAAGGTTGCCATCTGCTCGACTCTCCAGCCTGTCCAGGCCACAGTGGATGGCAGCACAGCCTTCTGTGTGTCAACTGCTCCTCCCAATTCTGTGTTGTCAGCAAACTTGCTGAGGATACATTCTAGCCCTTCATCCAGGTTGTTGAAGAATATATTGAGCAGGACTGGCCGCTGTACTGACTCCTGGAGAACACCACCAGTTACAGAGACTGTGCTGCTGACCACAGCCCTCTGAGCTCCCTCCTTCAGCCAGTTTTCAATCCACCCCACTGTCCATTCATTCACACTTTATGCAAAGACATCCAAAGATACGAAGATTTCCTTCTAAGAGTTAGTAAAGACTCTCAGTGTAGAGTGTCATCAAAATATGCAAAAGTATTAAATGAGTTTCTGGAGGTCTTCTAGTTTCTGCTCAGTGGTGTTAATTTAGCTATAATAGTTACAAAACTTTAATCTCAATCATTTTTTTTAATGAGAGGAAATTGATCTGAAATATTTATCAGAGCAGTCGTGGCTCTTTAAGAAGGAAGCAATTTCCAGAGTGGTGTGGTAAGGAGCATAACAGGTCCTCAGTTCTGTCATATACTTCTGCACACTGTTTTTCAAAGAAATGAATAGAAACAGTGAGGTTTTGATAATGCATAATCCAAGATGATTACTCATAGTTAGTCAGGCGTTGATATTTCTCATCTTTTTCTGACTTTTATTTTTTTCCTTTGTAAAAATAGCTACATGATTTACATGGTTGTTGCGGTGTATTTCACTGTTACATTTATCTTCATTACTTAAACGCTGTATTTTAACTGTAGCATTGCAGTTTCTCTTGCACTATAATAATTGGATGTCAGTTTTAATTTCAAAGTTCACATACTTTATCCAATGAGAAAGGCTGTGTAAAAAAGTGTAACTGCAGAAGTTCCAAGCACCACCAACTTGTTGGCAGTGTTGATACTGTGTTGCTTTGGGAAAAGGAACAGCGTTATGGTGTGTGCAGTGGCATGCTACAAGGGTTGGATATTTTCCAGACTGTTTTTCATAAAACTGTGTTTTGATCTTTTAATACACTATGAAACACACGAAATGAGAGGCCTAAATCTCAATGGAAAAACCATTGTTCTTGCAACAGAGGCAAATTACATTTGAGACTTTTTCTCCTAACAGTGAAATTATGAATGTCAAAAATTAATTAGATTAACAGATTCTGTTAATCTACTGATAATCTGGATGATTATTAATAGCAAATACTTTCTGCATCATTTTATACTCAGTTATAAATTCATCTTTACTAGTTCTAAATGTTACATCAGTAAGTGGATTTGAAACATTATGAGAAAACCAAAGGAAAAAAAAATACACTGAACTTTTCCATGAGTGAGCAATATAAAGGTTAGCCATTTGATTTGGCCAGAGTCTGAAAGCACCATGATTCTTACATTTATTTATTTTTTAATCCCATCAGATTTCTAAATTAAAAGCTGATTTGCTTCCTAAGTGTCATCCAGATTTCAGTTTGTGTAGAATAAAATGCAGATTTAGTGTCTGAAACGGCAGGGGAGTACGTATTTCCCCCCCTTCTGAGATTTTACTAAAGAAATATACTTTGTCTTTTGAAGATAAAATGTTTAAAAATAAAAGAAGCGTTTGTCTTCAGCAGTTAAGAAAGATAGCAACCACCTACAATCTGTGAGAACACTTACATAAGATTCATGCGCTGTACAGGAGTTCTCCTTTGCCAGTACTGGAACACTGTTTCTATGTAGTTGTCAGATGCATGTAAACCAAAGCCTTGTTAGCAATGCTGGTGCATATTCTATTTTGGTACTCTATTCTGAAGGTTAAGTAGGAAAATAATTTTGTTGTATTTTTCAATTTACTACTCTTAAACATTTTGAAGAATTCTGTGTTTAAAATATATTAAAAAAAAAAAAAATCAAACCCAACCAAGACCAAACCCTAAATCTGAAATCCTTTGGGACTACTGGAAGAGTGAAGTGGTTCTATTTTAGTTGCTACAAATAAGATGGTATTAGACTTTACAACAATCTATAAGGAGCAATATTTTTCATACCAAGTAGAATGATGTTTGATACAGCTTAATAAACCTTTAAAATGTCTTTGTTTCAAGGGAGTGGAACCCCACCTGACATCTGATTTCTGTGTTTCAGATTAGCATTATATAAAATAGTGCTTGCTTGGATTATGCAGAGTAAAATATTGAGACTTTAATAGTATGGATTTTTTTTTTAACTGTATTTTTCATGGGCATGTTTTTACTTTTGAGTTTCAGTTTTCTTATTAATAGACTTTATTTAGTATATAGGTCTGCGTAAAATCAGGGGTTACGTAGATAATATTTACCATCTGTAAATCCAGATGGCAAATATGAAATAATTCTTCAGGTTTGAAGAGGCTACAGATAAATGAGAAAGGGGAGACAAATGTCCTATCTTTAATACAAAATGTAATAATACCATGGTACATTAAATTCTAAATCAGGTAAGTTTCTTACTTTTGCATATGATGACTGGATAAAGTGTTTATTGTACGGGGTTTGAGGTGAGCTAATGTTTTCTCCTACTGTTTTTTTGTGTTTGAGTTGCTGATGCCAAACACTCTGTTACATTAGAAATGTCAGAATGAAGTACGGCTTTCAAAAACTGAGGATAGATGGGACATGTTTTGCATATCACAAGTCCAGTTTCATGTGAAGTATAATGCTGCTGCTGGTAACCTCCAGCTGGTGATAAGGCAACAGTATGTACCTTCTTTAGCAGTTAAAATGAGTGTGCTAAAAACCAGTAGTGCTTTATTATGTCATACATACAACAGTGTAAAAAGATGTTTTTTACATAGAGATGTCTTTTATTTCTTGCCTGATTTTTGTTTCTTTACTTGGAAACAGCTTATCAAAATTATTTTTATTTAAGTGTCAGAATTGTCTGGATATTCAGTAAGGAAAACCTTATGCTTAAGACAAACTACTAATTTCATAGATGCTAAGTTTAGTTGTTCTCTCTGAGACCTGACTGTCAACTGGAATGTTTCAAATTAGGATTAGAGTTCTGCATTGGAGAACTTTGGGTTTTGAGGTTCCCTAGTTATCAAATTCATGTACTCTATGAAACCTCAGTAAAATTGGGATCTGAGAGTCACAATCAGCAGTTTCATCTGTGAGCTAAATAGCAAGAGGCAGCAGTCACAGATTGTAGTATAAAGAATTCTGTTTGAAAGGGTGGGCAAGGCATTCACAATGAAGTTACCCAGAGATGGTGGAATTGCCAGCTTCAGAGATTTCCAAAACCTGACAAATTCCTGAGCAGCTAGTAGTCCTGTATGGAACTGAGAGATGAACTAGGTGACCTCCTAGAAGATCCCTTCTAAACTTGTTTAGTCAGGTCCAAACCACAGGTTAAGCACATGTTGTGTAAGAGTTAACTTCTTTAGAGTTGCACTGCAATGCTGCAATCAAGATAATTTAATATGTTGCATACAATTCTAGCATGCTTTGTCCTTAGTTGAATCTTAACCATAAAAGCACGTTTACATGCATTCCTGAAACAAAAGGTCTCTTCCAACCTGTTTTTTTTTCCTATTCTATTCTAATATTCTAAATGGACATGTAACTAATTTAGCAGTGTATTGTAGAAGTGACAGTTAAACTGGTTAAACTTAAAGCAAGATACTGAGCTGTTATGGGGAAAAGAGTCAAAAGCCAACATGAAACATCGTAAGCGTTAAACCTTTGGTAGAAGGAGATGTTTCTTATTACTTTCACCTGGATTTAATGGCATGAATATAGCTAATGTGGCTTAATCTCTTTGAAAAGTGACTCTAAGACATAATTCGTAGCTAATACATTGTGGATAAAATGCTGTGAATATGAGCAGATAAGCAGCTAAATTTTCACTTAAATTCTGCTCTGAAGGATCTTACTTGGTTAATAATCTACTTGATTTGTATGAGCGAGTGGGAGTTTGAGGAGCGTGTAATGTCAGGAAATCGAATGAGAGCTGAGTAAATTATGCTTCTAAAAGCTAAGAACAAAGAAAAAAATCTTGTATAACAGTAAGTTAATGTGTCTTCAGTTAATGTGAAAGCACCAATTGGTAACTATGGGAAATAATGAAAAATCTGCACTTCACCACCATAATAGTTCTAATGAGGCATATATCAAGGAGTACTTGCTTATATTTCTTATTTTTAAATTGGCACAATCAGCAACATTATTCTATATCCTTTCTTGTGGTGGAGGGGGCATTCCTTGGTGATCATGGTCATTTGTTGTCATAAACATTTTTTTGTCAATTTTTTTAAAGTATCAGCACAATATTTTGAGTGTGGCCGTTGCAACACGTTGCATTTGAAAAACCTTTAAATACGCACCCCAACATATGTGATATTTATAATCAGCATACCTGAAGTTTCCTGAAATGTTAAGGCTGAGTATGGGTAAGCAGTAGTTGTTACTTATAAAAAAATAGCTAAAAATAAACAAACAATTTGTCAAGAATAAGACATTTCTTCACTTTTAACAATTCATGAAGATCCAATTTTGTTTGAGTGTCCCAGAACCCAGGGATGGACTTCACTGAAGTCCACATTGATTCATTGAAATGTTAACAATTTGAGAGTTGTATGAGCTATAAAAAGCCTGTACTAGTAATTCATATTCTGTCTCTCCTCACTGTAGATTAAGTGCCACATTAATGATAGAAAGGAAAGAAATAATAAATGGGGACTTTTATTCCACTCTGTATTTTACAATAAGTAGCTAGCATGCAATAAAACTAGTCTTGAAAAAATTAAGGGCAAAAAGCCTTCCTTGTTGGAGAGATTGAAAATTAGCTGGCTCTAATACAGTTCTGTGGTGGTGTGAAGTCCTTTATGAATATCAAAGTTGATTTTTGTACTGAAGGAAAGTTGTGCAGTGCCTCAAAATAGTAAAATACTTAAGTTATCATGTATTAATTCAACGTTCTCTCATATAAGCTCCTGAAAGAAAAGAGCATTTTGCTGATAAAAGGGCTGTATCACTTGCTAGAAGGTAGGGCACAGGAGCTTCCAGCCAGCCATGTGGAGGGTTAGCACAGTGTAATTTTTCTGTCAAAGTGAGCAGAGAAACTGCTTCTTAGAAAAATGACTGTTAAATGGCTTGTAAATGCATTGCTTAACTATATTTTGCAAAGCTGTAATATTTATGGAAATTAGTAGATAATATGTTTATCATTTTAATGTTAAATTTTGTATGCAGAGGGACTGACCAAAACAAAAACAACAAAACCCATAAAAGTTAGGTGTCTACATGATTATTGATACTGTACTTTTTTCTTTATTAGTTTTATCAGCTCTAGTGTTATTAAGAGACTGTTTACTCTCCCTGTCTCCAGACAATTTAACACGATGGATCACCTGGGGACAGCAGATGCTGAAGAGGACTCTGGCTCCCTCACACGCCTGGCTCCTAGCCCTCACAGTGAAGCAGTTGCGCATGAGTTTAAGGAGCTCTCACTGCAGCCCAATCAGTACCTGCCTCCTCTCAATGAGAGGAAGAATGGTGAGTGCCAAAGCCACCACTATCCTTTTCCTTACGCTGCTTAGATGTTTTCTGTGGGAATAATGATATTTGTTTGATTTCTTCAGATAACATTAGTTGACTCTCTTCACTTGCTCTTCTCAAACCACAATATGTGGAGTTGAAGTGCTATAGTGTTTGTTATGAAATCTGTCCTGATCAGCTTCATCTGTCATGGCAGCTTGTGAGTCTAACTTTAAAACACCAATTGGAAGAGCTTGAGGCATATTAAATGGAGTTGTTTATATTTTAGCAGAGTTTTAAAGCCACAGTGAACATTGAAATGATGTAAATGAAGTATGTGATTTTTGGAAGCTCTTTCGTGGCACTTTAAAATTTTTTGTGGAATACTTTTATGCAGGAAGCATTATGCTTACTGTGAGCTTTGTTAGTGATCCTTTAAACCTTTTGTTTACTTGAATGAGTCTTTTGGCAGCAGTCCAGTAGAGGCTGAATTATTCTAGTATTGTTCTGCATAGTGCTGTTAAACTGGCTTGCACAATTTAGTACATAAACTGTGTTTCAAGCTTTTCCAATGACACTTGAAGTGTGGGAGACTTATGCTCTGGTTTTATTTTGTATACTGTGGAGACAGATTGTAAATTCCAGTAGAGGAAGCTGGAGGGCAATAGCATCTTAAGCTTATCCAGCCATTTACAGCATGCAAGTGCTTACTCCATGAATAAAGACAAAAGCAGCAACATACTCTTATCTTCCAAAATGTTGATATTTTTTTTTTCCAGACAGATGTTCTTTCATCACAAAAAGTCTGTGAAATACAAATCCTAACCACTTAATGTTTCATATTTTAATAGAAGGAGAAGTAATGAAAGTTTTCAAGCTGATTTGCTCTATAAAGTTTTTATTGTGAGGCTGAAATACTTCAGCTGAACCATCTCTAAAGCAAAGACTTTATTTGGAGTTAAGAAAAACAAGCTATTTATAGAAGGTAACCTTGTGTATATGTTTGGGTGTAATTACAAGGAATCATCTTTTGGGGATCTCATAAGTTGGTCTGGATTGTCACATTTCTCATATTCCCCTTTTAAGATGTTTTCTAGTTAATGGCTCTGGGCAATCCTGGGTTAATATTAAAATTAATTTCAATTTCTCAGTAGTTTGCATATTTCTGCATAATTAGGCAACACATACAATGCTTTTATGATGTAAACTTGTGCCCTGTTTTATTGCACCATGTTATCATCACTGTTCTCTGTTCTCACTTGCCAACATGCTGCAAAAGTTCCCTTTTCATTGGTTCTGCTTTTCACACTTGTCACTTGCTGAGAGGACACGGAAGACTCCTGTTACTCTAGCAGTCTAATGGCAATCATTGGTCCATGTCTGTCATGTCAGCAGCTGGGCTTCTCCCATAAATGGAGGTTGAGATACAGAATGCTGTGGCTGAAAAGGCCCTTGGTTTGCATCCCTGCCTGAAGGATGCTAGGTTGTGTACACAGTACTTGCTTTCGTAGTCAAGATGCTGTGTCCTTAGGAAGGACAGTGGTTGGGGAAGTGACATGGATGAGGCTCTTCTTTGGGAGCAGGAGTGGTAAGATTGATGACTAGGTGTTGTTTAGATGGACTGCAGTGGAGGAAGAATGACAGTAGCAGGCAGCATGGCACAGCTGAAGTACTAGTCAGAACAATATGCTACCTACGCACTGTACCACAATTTCACAAGCTTCTGTCTGAGAGCCAGGAGGTGGCAAGGGAGGGAAGGATAGGCTGTCTGCTGCTGACAGCAGTAAGGTGGATGGGAATGATGCTGCTTGCAGGCTTCCAACCTGCTGTTTCAGAGCAAAGGGTGGGAAGGAATTGCACATGCAGATACCACCAAAAAAAGGAAGCACTGCATGAGCAAATTTTTTTCTATGGTGGAGTAGAGCTTTCCCAGAATTGGTGAGCATACCATTTTGACTAGTAGAGGTAGGTATGAAGACCTGGGTGTCAGAAGTCATGAAATCATTGTTTCAGGTTGCATGTAAAATGAAAAGGGGCTAGCTTCTGTGTTTTGCAGCAATCTCAGCTTTGCAGGGGCTTCCTTAGCTATTGTGCTGTGCCAGGATCTCCTTCTGATAGTGGCTACTAGTTTGTTAAAAAGAGATGTAAGTTACTCTTATGCATACACAGATGACAGCCTGGCTATATTGTAAAACAGGTAGATAACTGGTTGGCACCTGTATGGGCCACTGACTGACCTTCAGCACTCTGTAGGCCTGCTGCAGCTCTTTGTCTCAACTAGAAATCATTTCAGATTGTGAGTGCCTATTCTTTATCCTCTGTGTTGTGTGGAGAAACACTTTTGTTCCAGATAATGGAAACTGATGAGTGTCTGCTTACCTAAACTCTGAACCAGACTAGACACAGGATTCCATTCTGGCTCCCTTCAAGGTTGTATGTCTTGCACTGGAGAGGGGTGGAAAAGGTTGAGATATGCCTATCATGGCTATCTACTAGATCTTCTGCATCAGAATTGAGCTAATTGAGAAAAGAACTAGGAGTCTTGAATGTATTGTCAGGGAAAAAGACTTGGGACAGTAAAAGCAAGAATGGTAAAATCTTTGTTAGAAGAAATTAGCCCAAAGAAATTGGCCCAAAGAAATTAGTGTGTCTGACTGCATAAGAACAATAACACTCAAGAACAAAGACCTTAAGGCACTGAACTTTTGGGTAACTAGTGAATTATGATGAAGACACAACACAACACTCCTGAGCAAAACAAAACCCCCACAATTCCCCTAAAAAAAACCCAAAACCAAAAAACCCTAACCAACCAACCAACCAAACCAAAACAAACCCAAATACTCCAAATGGTATATATTGAATTTTCCCAAGGGATCAGTTGAGCCTGCTGGAAGACAGGCAGTTCTAAAAATAACTGAATGAAATCTACATCACACTGAACCTAGTGATACTACTTAAATGAATTTGATGAACCAAGGGAAATTTTCTGGCATCTAAAAGAGTCATGGGTATATTAGTTTGTCTGTTATCTCTTATCTTCTACTCTCTCATTATGTAGCACTGGTTACATGCATTCTTGGCATAGCTTTATGGCTTCTGAACAAATTCTTAATCCTCTGTGCAGTTAATAGATTTGAAACTGCAAATTTGATGCTGAGGAATCGGGTGAGACTGGGACATCTCTTTGCATATGTGGTAGGATGGGGTTTTTTTCCTACTCTTAAGACCTGCAATTAGATGTCTTTTTTTTCCTTTCCTAATGGTACACAGGTAAGTTACTGTGGTTAGAAGTTATTTTCTTAGGAGAACTTGGAGAGATAAAGTGGAAAAAACATGGCTAGTGGGAAGACTAGAGAATAACAAATGGAAAACTTAGTGCTAATAAAGAAATAGATTGGCACAGAAAATAATTGAAAACGTCAGCTTGAATTCTGCAGTTTCTAGTCACAAAGCTGAAAGCAGAGAGATCTGGAAAACATCATACAGATATTCTGATTACCAACACCCACAATAACAACAACAACAAAATACCCCCAAAACCTCTAAGTATATTCCAAAAGATCTATCTAGATACAGAAGTGTACAACTTCTCCCATTTTAGAATAGAAATGTGTGTGTATATAGAGTACAGTGTATGTAGTGGAAGTGGAAGAATGTTTGCCCAGACTGGTTGTAGCATCTCCATCCATGGAGATACTAAAAATGTGACTGGGCACAGTCCTGGGCAGTCTGTTCCAGCTGACTGTGCTTGAGCAGAGGGTTGGGCTAGGTGATCTCAAGAGGTTGCTTCCAGCCCCAGTGATTCTGTAATTTATCTTTCCTTTAAGGTTTTAATTGTCTATGGAACATACAGAACAAATATTGTATTAAATAATCCTTTGTAAGAACACAAAGCATAGTGTAATTAATATACATATATTTTTTTGTTTCTGTGATTGGGGGGTTAGGGGTTATTTTGTATGCTCTGGGGTTTTTTGGGAGTTTGGTTTTGGGGTTTTGTTTTCCTGAGTTTGCTCTTGGTTTGTTTGTTTGTTTAACAAACAGTATCAGTAGAAAAAAGAAACATCTTTTAACATGTGGAGATTTTGGTCTCCCTGTAAATATTTTAATGTTGTCTTATCTGTTGTGAGATGAGAGCAAACTTGAGTAGGTACTGATTTCCCAGTAAGTCTGTCTTTGTCATTGGTACTGCCAGTTCCCACAATCCTAGCATTCCCAGGGCATCAGTCAGTGTCTACAAGGAACAATTTTCAAATATGAAAGCATGTGAAAAGACATACAGGCCAAAACTCAGAGCTCTCTAGGGACCGTGACCTCTTAAATGAAATATATTCTGACATTTTCACAGGCTACATGAAAGAATTCCAGCAGGGTCGTTCCATTTGGTAAACTTCTAAACAAACATTCCATCATTTTAGTTTGATTTATAGATTATTATTATTTTTTTAATTATCTGCTTATTGTAAAGAGATTAACATGGGAGACATGACCTGTGACTAACTCAATTTAAGGCATCTGGTATATATGAAAAGATCCTGTTAGAGGGCTTGGCATTTGAGTGATTACAGGAGATATGGAAAGCATGTTTTCTTTTAAAGAGCCCTCTTGATCAAACTGTCTTATTCTGATTTTTTTCTTCCTTGAAATTCCATGTGGATAAGTAAATGCATAGCCAGAAAGAAATGTTGAGTTAATTTTAAATTCCACTGTATAATTGTTTTAAATTGTTAGAACTAAATCCTAGCTGCATAGGTTACTGTTGAAATGTTGACTTGTGATACAGCCACTACAAGAAAGTAATGTAGGCATACAGAACTGGTCACTGATGGGCACCAGGCACTACTTAACTATATGCACCTTCAGCACGTCATAGGTAGCATGGTAGATGACCAAATATTGTTATCTTACATTATTTTTGTTTGTATACATATTTTTATTTATATACATGTATGTTATATATATGTATGCATGTATATCTTATACATACATGTATTTTTATATATATATATATATATGCAGTTAAACATGTGTGCAGTTAATGACATATTTTTATTTATTGTATATGCATTTTAAAATACTGATTTATTTATATGCATATATGGGCAAGGCTGAATGGTAGGGAAGTTTTTCATTTAAAGAGTGAACACTACCAATATATGTCCTCTCTTGAAAGAAACTTGTGCAGGCTTTAGTGGGACAAGTAGAACATGCAGACTTCTACATTTAATATTGCTGTAAGTGTTTGGGATTTTTCTGGGAGGAGTACCTGAGGTAGATGGTGACATAAGTAGTGTTGTCTGGGTCTTTTTTACTACAGTGGAGGAGAATATAAGCAGATGTTTCCCATTCTTCTGATGTAATTCCTTAGTCATAGTGCAGTACACAATGCTGTTTCAAAACTTAGGCAAATGCTTCATTTGATTTTTTGAAACAAAAACATTTGACACACTTGGTGTTCTACTATCAAAAGAATATGAAGATGAGAGACCTGAACATTTTGGGATTTGGTTATTTTTCTTAAATACAAAACCAATACTGTCTGTATGTGATTTACTGTTGAGTTGTTTGACAAAGGTATTAAGAGTTCAAAGCAAAGAACTTACTTACTGCTATAGAATTATTATTCATTTAACAGAACAGGAAGGCAGAATAGAAATCTATTGTAACTGGAAATTTGGGACAGGAGGAATGAACAACAAAAAAAGCCAAACCACAAACAAAACCCCTTAAGTTAACAGATTGAGGCAAAGTTCTTACTCTCTAAAGAAGTAATCAATTATAACAAGCAATCAATTATAACAAGCATTATTTAAATGAATGTTTCAATTTGCATAGATCACTCTTTTCCTACATGAATAAATTATTACACCATGATATAGAGAAGGATTATCCTAACACAATATAAAGTATCAGGAAATTCATGAAGGTGTGTGTTAACCCAAGATGAAATAAATGCTTGAGTAATTAAGCTTCTTTTCTCCCACTTTAAAATCTTGTTGTGGTGAAATATATTAAATGCCTAGGGCTGTTTTGGGCATTTGGGTTTGGGGGGTTGGGGAGAGGGTTGTCCGGAGTTTAAATTCATCTGTAGGGCTTGGAGATTTTTTTGTGGACTTGCAAAGGAATGAGCACCATATGATGTGAAGAGTTGGAATGTACTGTTAAAGCAATTGTTGCTTAGTTACTCCATGTTTAATGAGGTTGTGAAGTTGCTCACAGTGATCTCACTCAGCAGATCACTGATGCTTAATAAGATAACGGGTCTATTCTGAATGGCAGACAAGCAGGCACTGTGGAGGGTACAATGTTGCTCTATTGTTTTCTCCTGTACATTATGAGTTTGGCAAATATTTAGCAGGTGCTTCCTCTTTTTAAACAGTGTTTTTTCTGTAGGCTGAAGGATGGCAGAACACTTGGAAGTCTGTGTTGCAGAGGGATGGAAAGAAAAAACATTGATTACCTTAGATTAAAAGCACATGTTTATGAAAAACTTGTGCAGTACAGTGGCCATACATGAGATGTTACTGGATTCTGGTTTATGGAACTGAAAGGGATGTTCCATTCTGAACCCTTTTTTCTTCCTTTCACCCAGTTGTATACAATAGGTACAACTGAAATAAACTGAGATTTAAATGTGAGGTCCTTCAGCCTTCTGAAGATGATGTGAATTCCAACAGATTTACTTTTTATTGAAACAAAAAGCTTGTTGTGTATCTTTTACTTCAGCTTCTGTTTTTGATACACTGTTGCATTTTGTAATTGGATTTAAACCTGTAATTGAAAGATACAATGTGAACTCCTTAAGATTTTCTTTTAGCTGAAAAAGGTACTTCTGTTTTGTTGTTTGATAGAAACCGGTGTTTCAGCCACAGTTTTGTTTCTAGCTTATTGCAGGTTTCTCTGTGATCCTCAGTGTCATTTAGCTACTTGTACTGTTAAAAATAGGTCTTTGGAAACAGGTACACGTTCAAGTCAGAGGTTGTACATCCAGTGCTTACTTTGGAAATCAGTAGTTCTCTTTCCCATATTACGAAGCCTTCTGTATTTAAATTTACAGTCAGCAACACAAAGACAAGATGAAAATTTAGCAATTTGAGTAAGGCTTTGGCCTGTTTTTTAATCGTGCCATCAATTTTAAGCGACAATTGAATTTCATCTGCCTTTTAGAAACTGAATTTCAAACAGTGAGTGGAGTTGAAATACCCCCAAGCTCTTTTGTATATCTTTTATATTTTGTGGGTTGTGTCCTATTTACTGTATAGCTGCTAAAATAAAGGAAAGACATTGGACTCGATGATCCTTGGGGTCTCTTCCAACCTTAGTTATACAGTGATACTGTGATACTGTGAAAAGTAGTAAAAGAACAAACAAGTTGGTATTGTTTCACTAATACTTATTATATAAAAAAAAATCAATTTTTTCAAAGTTTTTCAAGACAGATAGCATAGGAAATGTGTTTAAGGAATCAACGTGCCTCTGGTGGCTGACAACAGGAGCTTAAAAATTACTGTAAGATTCTTAAAAGTGTCTAAGTAAATCTGAGAAGTAGTTATGGTGGTTTAGCAGTCAAAAGTAAGAACGTATGTGAACTGTTCTAGAAGAGTCCCTAATTTATTTAATTTAGCAGAGGAAAAAGAGCTTGTCAGTGGCAGGTGGATTGGCTCTCTGGCCATCAGGAGGAGGCACCTTGCTTTGATTTGCGTGGAACCTGGCTGTAAATGAAAGACACTTTGGAACAAATGAGTATTGCTAGTTAGCAGATGAATTTAATACTTGAATGTGCTATCCAGCTGACAGTGCTCTTCAGCGTGTGAGAAAGTCCCTCATAAAAGCTTGCACTTGTCCCATGTTACAGTGCTGCAACTGCAGCTACTGAGCCAGCGCTTGTGAGATGCCTCCAGGTGCCTGTGAAACTGTCTTAGAATTTTAGATTTTTCTAAGGGACATGTTGAGACATGGTGATTAGTTCTTCTCTAAAGCCTTACCACTAGAATTAGTAGAACTGTATTGTTGATCAGTTAACCAATATAGCTTGGATTAATGTATGTTCAAGACTGCTGGAAACAGGATGGTGTTGGAATATGAGTCTTTTTTCATGACATGGAGGATGAATGTCATTCTTTGTGCAGGCATTTAAGAGAAACTCTACGAGCAGAATGTTCAGGCATTCTTAATATTCACGGTATAACTGCATCTGAACAAAGCCAATTTTCTTCTTCCGAAGTATCTTTTCTTCCTCTTCAGTTGTTAGGTCTGCCCCTGCCCTAACTTTTCAATATTATATCACTTTTGTTGGCAACTACAATATTGGGTTATGTGGAAAATACACCTTTATTTTGACCACCTCTCGTAGTCTGCATAAGATTTTAATCATTCTTGTTTTCCTTAAATTCTGTGATTCCTGCTTTTCTTCGTGAAGTTATTTGTAAATTACTGTTGAGATTTTGATCAAACTTCTTAAAGACGTTTTAAAATATTAATCTGTGTTTTTTCTTGTATTGAACTGGGAGGTGAATTTGAAGCAAAATATTCAGCTAAATTGCAAATGGCTGAAGCATAAGCATATTTGTTTCTATTCAGTCCGCTGTGGTGCGGATAGCAGGATCTCCATGCTAGTAACGCTCATCTTTCTGAGCGGGTGAGACACTCATGAAGGCTTGAACTGCTGTGAGTCAACTGCTGTTACTGTGATCCAGCATTCATTTGTGCACTGGACACTCTTAATTCCTATAAAGCACTACAGACCAAAAGGAATGCACGGAACTACCTTCAGAACTATGGCATTGGATACAAAATGTATTACTCCTTGGGTTCTTCACACTTCCTTATTAGTATGTTTATTTTTTGCATTTCAGAATACTCTGTTCTCTGAATCATTTTGAAATCGCTTCAGACCAAAGTACTGATTTTTCAGAAAGTGTGTGAAGTGCACTGTAGCCTGCCCATAAAACAAGTTCTGCTGTTACATGTTGTTATACTGTTAGAATTTAATTAATCCCTCCAAACTGTTAACATCTGTGGTACAAGAAAAATATGCAGTATAGTCTAGTATATCCAAAACTGTGTAAGATTCTATGTATAAATTTCATACAGGTTTCTTATGCAGCATGTGTTCTGTTTGTCTGCATTAGGGTTTTTTTTCTGAATGTATGGAGTTTCTCAGCAGTAATATTTTTCTTGCACATAGTCAGTGTTCTGACTGCAGGCAGGGAGTAGATTCATTTGATTTATGAAGTTCTTCCACAGTAATTTTTTCTTGCGTTCAGTATAAATCACTGCAAAAGAAAATGTATTGGAATGGGCTGTAATTTGTATTTAAGTTAAATCTAAGCTGATAACTTTTATACTATTATATGCAAACAAAAAATCTTTAGGCTGGGAGAGCTGCCTCAAATCATTTATGCTGCAAGAGTGTTGTTTGGGGGGGGGTTGTCTGTATTTTCAGCTCCTTAGATGTCAAGAAGTTGACGCAGCCTATTAAACTCACATCTCCTTTGAATCCGCAATTCTGAGTAGATCTAGGTCTCCCTTCTTGCAGCATTAGGAAGATGGGGAGAAGCTTTCAAGTCCTGTTGACTGTCAGGTAGCCCCACATCCCATGGTATAGATTGCTTGCCCAGGAGTGCACTGTAAAGGTGAAGAGTTGATGTTGAGTGATTGTCCTGTAGAAAGATCCAAAGAGGCAAGATGGTTGTTTTTTTTCCTAGTTTCCAGTTTTAAAAGTTCTCCATCAGGTGGCTGTTATTGTGTATTATTCTTTTAAAATCTGATGCCACAGAATTGGAACAGTTTTTCTGCGTGGAGATGCCCTTTATAATATCAGGCTCAGTTGGTAGCACATAAGACCTTTAATGGGGAAGGTCGTGAGTTCAAGCCTGCAGTGGGCACTAGTGTCCTCCCTACTCTAGTCATGAGGTCTGTGGTGACAGGTTGGACTCGATGATCTTTGAGGTCTCTTCCAACCTTAGTGATACTGAATATATTACTGAATACTGATTTTAAGTATGAGGTAGAGGTGTGGAAAATGTGATTAATGATTGCATCTTTAGGCCAAAGGGAAGGCAAAATGCACCTTCTGGAGTTATTTGTTGACATGTAGCGACTACGTGAAATTATGTATAGTTTTTTTCCTCTAAGTGCATGAAATGTTCCCTTGTGGCCAATGCCAAAGAATTAGAGAGGATACATTTCCCCCAAAACTTCCAGGTTGACACTGACGTTGATGACTCATGTAAGATAAATGGGGTACACTAGAGAGATTGGCAGATTAGAAGCTGTGGGAGGAAATACTCCAAAACCTGCAGGGGACACAAGTAACTGCAATGCAAAAAGGAAAGGAGGAGCAGAATTTCTCTTTATACCACAAGTAAAGACATGGAAATAAATAATCTTTGGTCTTCCCACTTAACTCTGCTAAGTAAACATCTCCAAAACAAGACGTGGAGCTGGGGCAGGTGGGAAATGTCCTCCACATAACTTTTTCAAATGCCTATGTGCAGCTTTGCTTACTGGTGAAACTTAATGAGTAACGAATGTGTCAGTCAGGCAAAGATAAAGTATTTCTGCTGCCTGCAGCAGTGTTCAGAGTCGTGGGGGAAGGGAGGAGGAAGAGAAAAAGGAGAGAGAGTCCTCAGCAGTACTTTGTCATAGGTATCAACGAGTGCTGCTCCTTCAGCAACTGCTGGATTTATTTTTAACTGCTTGACTCATGCTTTGTCAGATGATTGACCATCAAGCTGCATACTGAAACACGAATGTGCAGAGGAAGCAAGCGTAACTAAAGGAAAAGGGGGAGTGGTTGTCTGGGAAGAGAGGTGGGATTTGGGAGTTCTGGTTCACATGCTCTGTGCCTGCTGTCTGAGCGAGTTACAGGCTCCAAAGCAGACTGAGCATACTGCAGGTCAGCCTAGGAAGTGAAGGATGATGGCTGCTTCTGGCTGCACAAAGGCACAATTGCTCATTCATTAGGAGAAAAGACCTGGCAGCAGTGACCAGGACAGCAGTGTACTGCTTGGTGAAAAAATCAGTATTTTTTTTTCTATGCTGGATGTTGCCATTCTAAAGGATTCTCATCATGATTGATAGCTCCAAGAAGCAGCAACAGGGCTTTTCTGAGATTCTACCTGCAGGAGATGTTAAGCCGCTGAAGGAGAAGGAATGCCTTGAGGTGAACAGCCAGAAAAGTCTCAAGGAAGGTCAGTCACTTGCTGGTTGGGGGACAAAAAATGCAGAAGCACTGAGCAGATTCAGTTCACCAGCATTTGTGGTGTAATGCTGTATGTCAGGAAGAATTTTTGTACATTAAATGTTTTCCCACCTAAAAAAATGTCTGAAAGCTAAATTTAGAATTTATGTGAGACTATGAAAATGCTGATGATAACAGCTTGATAGAAATTGTAGTATGAAGCAGAGAGAGTAATTAAGTACTCTTTTCAGAGTAGCTTTTAGTATTGAATTCAGAAAGTACTCTGTAAATATTCCACAAAAAGCGGCAAAATGTCACTATATAAATAAAGACAATGAAATAAATGTCATTAAATGACACTATTCAAATTAAAACCCCACAAACCTTTAGTTTTAGACATGTATTACTACCTCATTTTCAAGAGTGGTTTTCTCAGCTACTGTCTTTCTCTAGATTTCCCCTCATACTTTAAATTAGATTTGACTCTGCTTTCCAGATGTATGCTTTTAAAATTACATTATGTCTTCTTAAATGATTGTTCCTAGACTATGCATTAAATTTATGCAATGCACAAGGATTAGATTGTAACATAGCAGTACTCTGGGGATATGTGGGGCATTATTTCAAGCTGACAAATGGTACTATACCAGATTCATTTAAAGTAGTATTTGTTAGGCTGTAGCAATAATACTGTTGAGATACAGAAGCTGTCTTACTCCTTGTAGCTGGAGGTATTTTAGCTAGATTGTATTAAGAAAGAAAAGAATGAGACCTCCTGAGGTCAGCTGCCAGCCCAGCACAGAACAGTTTGGTAACTGGTCTGTGTTAACAGATCAGGCTCTTCGCTGTTCAAAACTCTAACTCCGGCTTCTTAATCACAGACAAACTGCATTTGTAGTAGACAAGATTCCTTTTTTCCTTTTAGAGCACTCTGCTTTGGCTTTCTCTCCAGATGTTTCTGGATTGTCTGGTGATTCAAAGTTTTCTTCCCTGGTGTTGTGACAAAACTGCTGCTTTTTCCCCATGTATATGACAGTGTTTCTCAGTTTAAATGCTGGGTTTGTTTTGGGTTCAAATTTGCATCTTAGAATGTTTAAAATAGCAAAAAGGTATCCCATGTTCATTACTGAATTCAGTAACTGACATTTTATTTTCGTTCTAAGTTAGGGCTAGCAAAAGCTCTGATTTTTGTATATTGGACTGATACCAGAAGTTTCTTATTGATTGGAAAGATGCATGTGGCTGTGAGCATAAAAGTTCTATTTCCTTTACAGGAGGAAAGTACTGACTAAAAGACAGTAATCAAAGAGAAAGGGCCAGCAGTGGCTTCTTTTTCATGGTGTTTGCCTTGCGACTCCACAGGCCCAGATACACCTGCTTCTGCTACCACTGAAGCTCTGTGGGGCAATAAGGACAAAGCAAGCAAGGGAGTTGAGAGGGACAGAGAAGTAAGCATACTGTTGTAAAAAAATAGTGCAGGGGAAAAAAAACAACCCAAAACCTAATTAATCTAAGCTGCCAAGAAATAAAGGGGAGAAAGATGTGAAAAAAACAGCATGGTGGATAGTGTAGGTGGGCTAATAAGTACCACAGTAATCATTATCTTCAGCCTTTGAATATGTCAGTTATGTAGAAAGTGGCTGAAGGAATGTACATTACAGTAATGATGGTCTGTCAGAGTAGCAAAACAATAATGATGGTCTGTCAGAGTAGCAACAAACCTGCAATTATGGGACACTCTTCCAGTCTAAATTCATGAATATTTTACAGTTTAAATTATTCAGTGCATAAAAGAAGATATAATTGTATTCCTCAATCACTGTCTTTGCTTCCTTTTCTCCTTTCTGGTACCTATTCTCCATTTTTCACTTTTCCTCAGTGAATATTGCTTATCCTTTTCTCTCTCCACAGTTTGGCAACCTAATGATTAAATTTATGAACCTCTTTTTTTAGAGTACAAATGACTACAAAATCTCCTCTTCCAGCCTTTCCTTTTTCTAAACCCTCGAAAAAGCAAATTTTTTCTTTCTTGTAGTATATGGAATGAATTATTGGAAGCACTGCAAATCTGTTTGATTTGCATCTAGAGAGACTAAAACAGAGCTTCAGCTTTTGCGTTTATAATGCTACAGAATGTGTAGTTCAGGTATTTTGTAGTTTTATGAAAATTCAATTGCAGTTGTTCGTTTCATACTATTTAAATAACACTATATGTAACATAAAACCACTTCTTATTTTGCAGAATAGTATATTCTAAATTAGCTACTGTGATTCTGTCTTTTTGGTTTTTTCCTCCTTTATTTAATTCAAACAATGATGTGACTGATTTTGTCACTTGAATCATTAACCCTTTTTTGTTAGGACACAGAAATACTCATGAATAACAACTGTGAATGGTTAAACCTGCAAAAATTAAAAATGTAATTCTGTTGGCAAACTCACATGAAATATGTAAAGACAAAGTAATTCAGAAGGTGGTATAGCCTTTGCTTTTTAATTCAGTTTGCACAGGTTTGATGAATCTAAAAATATTGAGGTGATACGGTGTGCTTATTTCAGCAATTAATAGTTTATGAAAATTGTAAGTTGCAGTTCTTTTTCTACTCACAGAGATTTCTTAGGTGCTTGCTGGAAATGTCTTCATGATTTCTGGTTAATAGATTACCACTTCTAGTCAGGAAGGATTTCTTCCTTTCCTCTTTTGCAATCAAATCAGTACTGCATGAGAATTGTTTATTTAACAGATTTCCTGCCATTGCTGGCATGTTCAGTACTGGTGATACACTTGACCTCTACTGCTCTCCCGCGGTGGCATGTTAGACCTGAAGTTTCTGCTGTTGATTTGCTGCAGTTGGTTTGGGGGGTTTATTATTTTTTAAAAAAGAAAATCCTCACTTTTTGTTATATGGTGTTTAGAGGTGTCTTTCTATAGTCTGCTAGGTATGTTTAAGACACATCTTGTACAAAACATACTGGGGAAAACAATTATTCCTGTTGTCTGAGCTATAAATTCAGTGTACTGAGCCTGTGAGTTAACTTGATGTATCTACCTCAAACAGTCACTTTAATGACAGTGGGATAATTATATGTATTACAAGTAATTCAGCACTTACTCTGCAAAATTTTCTTCTTTGGTGTAGCACTTAAATGAATAATAGATACATGGTAATCTCATTGTAATAAACAGATGTTTAAATACTTTGATAAATCAAAGCCACAATGTATGACTTTGATTTTGTGTGTAATGTGTATGCAGTTAGCAGATAGAGAGTCTAACCTAGAGTTTTAAGGAAACTTGATATGGCAACTTCAGGATTTCTTAAAGGTTATATAAAAGTTAGAAGTAAGACCACTGCTGCCAAAAGTTGGTGAGTCTCATCCACTGCCTGTTTACTGCCAGTCTTGTTCTTGTGCTGGCATTAGTAACTGTGCAGCCCTGAAGTGAGGAGGATCAGTGAACAAATATTACTGAGGACTATTTATTTCAGTAGTGTTAATATTCAGCCAGAGCAGAGCCACTAACCTGACAGACTGCATCTTTACCATGTTGATGCAACAGAAGCAGCTGACAGTAGAGGGAAGAAGATATCGTTGTCTTTTCATCAGTAATCCTATCTTAGATCACGTTAAGTCATGAAGCTGCACTCTGAAACCACCGTCTGTTTTGCTGCTATGCTGGACCCTTTCACAACGTATCCAACAAAATATGTATGTACCTGAGCCTTTCTGATGCAAAGTTCTTAATGCAGCAGTTTCCCTGTCGCTGTAGGCAACCTGACTCATCCACTGAGCAACCACCTGCAGAAATCTGATGTTGTTGTCTACATAGCAGAGTTGATACAATGCCATTGCTTACATCTCAGCTGGCAATCAGGCATCTTAGTACCTTCCTCAGTGTTTTGAATTGTAATCTCACTATTTGGAGGGTCTGCCTGGGTATGCATTTTGTTTGCTGGCTCTACAGTGCCTAAGTGAAGCATGGAAAATGGAAGTAATACCTTCTTGAGAGGGCTTGGCTGGAAATCATCTGTCATCATTCAATGTAATATGCCCCAACATATCATGAAGCAAGTCTGTAGTAGATGGAGAATTTAAACCCAGGTTTCATGAGTCTCTTGACAGAACACTTCTTGGCTGATAGTATTGAGGAAATGCAGATTATTAAAAAAAACCAATCACAAAACTGCGCAAAGCAGAGGAATACTGCAGCTCCAGAAAATCTTGTTGCTCTTAATATACTTATGGGATGGGATTTTACAGAATACTTATAATGTGAGCTTTAGTTTATTCAGACCTTCCACACAAGAACATTATGATTTTTCTAATTTTCAAGATATAATCAGAATTGTGAATAGTGTCGATTTTGCCTTTTACGTGAACATGCATATATATCTATTCATCCCAGCAGACATTCTGGTAATCTGAAGGCTCGTGTATGTTCTGGCTTGTTTCTAAGCAACATGTTCCATAGCAATAGGATACAATACAGATTGTCCTATATCCCAGTCATTTAAACTGCTCAACTGATGATACTGTTACACTTTATATTTTTGTTGTAAATTCAGCTATCTTTCCCATCCAGCTTTTCATTTTCTGCTTTCAGTATGACTGTGTTACTTTTGGAAACAGTTATGTGTACATCATTGCTGGCATACAGACAAATGCTTTACATCTCATTGGTATAGTTTAAACGCTCTGGAGGTCCCTGCAGGGACTTCCAGAATTCTGAAGAGATTGTCAGAAATGACCCTCAGTAGTCTCCACTCACATGCTTTACATTTATCTAGAACATTTCTAGGCTGAAATGAAAGTATGACTGAATAGTTGCCTAAAATGAGTATGCATCAGCTGCTGTTTCACTTTTCTTAATTATTTTGGCTATAGTCCTAGCAGAAAAATCACACAATAATGGAAAAAGTGTATTTTATATACTTTTAAATTCTAGAAAAATAAGCACAGTATTGTTTTATAAAAACAAGGGAATATAAGTAAAATATTTTCTTTTTTAAATTATACCCTGGCATACATGGAAGTTTTGAAGACTGAACCAAATGTAACATATTTTAGTTGCATTTAGATGATGTCTTGATTTCTTTAATGATGAATTAATTTTGTTTTAAAATTGAGACTATTTAACATACTGTATCACCATCTTCAGGCTGGTGGGAGGCAAGTGCCACAATTTTATCTTTAAAATGCTGTACAACTTAATTGAGAATCACTTCCAACAAATCACAGGTACCTAAATATTTTTACAGTTTTTCCCTCTCCTTCCTTCCTTCCTTCCTTCTTTGACATGCCATGTAAATGAAAAGGGCGCTATGTTAACAAATGTTTGAACACGTGGAATGAGGATTGTCAGGTGTGAACTACCTACCATATCCCATATTCTATCATACCATATCCTACTTTCCTGAAATTTTACCTTGCACACCATCTGCTCTGGATTTTACTTACTAAACAAAACATTGAGATTGTTTTATTTTTCTTACTGTTCACAGAACAAATATCAGTTGAAAAGATAACCATTTTTGTCTTAGTAAATAATTTAATGGATTACAGAGTACAACACACCCCATCCAGTGTTGAGGTAGAAACAATCACAACTCAGGAGTAAGGCAAACCATCCATCTCTGGATGGAAGAGTCACAGAGTTATGTACTTGATCCTTGATTTCTGCAGTTCTGTAACTCCCTGTGCTGTGCATTTGGTCCAGAATGCTCCTACGAAGTTGATAATCACTTGTGTGGTCTGCCTACCATTTTACTGCCTGCCATGTACCATTTTACTGCCATCCTGCTGTTTGTGTCCTTGCATTATATATGGTGTGGTCCTGATGCCAAAAGACTACTTCTAAATTACTTCAGATCAAGGATACAGGAGCATAGTTTACCCGCAGCAGTGCTTCATTGCAACTGGAGCATTGCTTTGCATCCTCAAAATGTTAGAGACCTCAGCTGCATAAAGCTGTTTTAAGCTGGCAGAAAGAAATGAAGTATTTTCTGTGCAACAGCTCTTAATTTAAAGGAAAGGGCCCTGTTTCCAGCACTGTCTGTTTCCATGGCAGCCAGCCTAGCAGCTTGCACCACAGTTTCTACTGCTCTTGGAAATTTCCAAGGGAGTATGCAGGAATGTTGGACATTGCATTTTCCCTTTTATTACATACAGTTTTAAGGGCTTAAATAGCTAATATCCACTGGATTTTAACTTTGGAAGAAATAATGAGATGATTACATAAGGAACATTAAAAAATCTTGATTCTTTTTTGTTTTTCATGGTGTCATGTAAAAGGCATGGTATTTCATGTACCCCTGCTTGATGGTCTGTTTCATCTGTGTAATTGTTAAAAGGCAACAACTATTTGCTGTTTCATTTTATGTTTCATAAAAATAAAATTTAAATGTGATATAGAATTATTAGTGCTGAAACTGTGCACAGTACAAGTTCTGGTTTTTTTCAAGACAAGAAGCAGTGGTGAAAGCTTGTCAATCAGTGTAGATAGCATTGTTCCTGCAGGACAACTACCCATTTATTTTTGGCCTCTTTACATTCCAGTGCTTGTGATTATATAGCACTCCTTTGAGATTTCTTTTCCATAGGATACAAATTACAGATCTGTAACAGAAATCGGTTTCTCAACTTTAACGTAGCTGTTTTTTTAAGTGATTTAGTAATACACTTTTTACTTTCATTTATTCTGCCATTCAGACTAAGACTTGGCTGGGCTGCTCTAGGCTTTTTATCTTTCAGAGAGTCTTACAGAGAATGGGATGTGTACTTGCTTAAGTGCCTATTTGTGGCAGCTTTCCTGTATTGAAACCAGCACAGCCTTCAGCAAGCTATTAAGGGTCTGCTTATTTTGATTATTCTTAATATTTGTGCCTCTTCAGGGCACAATGTATGTGAACCTGAACAGTATCCACTGTTTGAAAACACAGGCTACAAACTTTATAGAATTCACTGCTACAAAGAAATGTTTCAGAATGATAAAATGCCTTGTTTAACAGATGGTGCATGAGTTTTGCACCATCATGTCCATTCCATTTAGAAGTGGATAAGAGCAATCTGTTCAACACAGTGTTTGAGTAAGTACCACCCCATGAAGAATTATCCCTTCCACAGATTCCACGCTGCTTTGTCTGTAAATAGTTCTTTGTAGTAAAGAAAAAAATAACAAACATCAGCAAGTCCCCACCAAAACACCCAAACCAGTAGAATAGTCAAGTATAACTTTGGTTAATACCTCAGTGGTTTTTAATATTTCTTGGAATCTGTGTCCTCGTATCCATCTTTACTATATTTATCTCTTTGTGTGTTACTGACTGTTCTAGTAATCTTTTGCTATATAGATTTATATAAAAGAAAGTCTGTATTATTTTAATTACATCTACACCAACCTGCACGCTGTTCTATAGAGTTTCTCACTGAAACAGATCAGAAATTCTTTGCCAAAAGTGCAAAGCTGTGCTCCATTCTCACATCATTCATCCTTATCTTTGAAGATAATGCAATCATAGTTTCCTTACTGAAAACTTGTGATTTAGTTTCCATTACTCCTGTCCTCCATTTTTTTGCTGTTCTTTGAGCTGCTTTTTGTGGGTCCCCATTTCCTTTTAAGCTTTTCACAAGCCTCCTTCCTATTCCCTTCCTTTATGCCATGCCCACTTCAGGTTTGTCCTCATGCATAAAGATACAAATCTGTAACTTCTTTCTGGTCAGTTGTAGGACTCAGTCATTCTAACTACAATGACAATATAAAGGTCATTACTGACTGTAGTGTGACCATCTGCTCTGACACATAGACCTGCACGCCAAATATCCTCTTTGATTAGATATAGCTATGCAGTTCATGTACAGATGCTACCATTTCTTCCTTCGAAACAGCACTGGTTTTTGGGTTTGTTTTTTGTTGTTTGTTTTTTTTTTGTCACTGTGGAAGCTAAAAGTGGTTTAGGTCATTATGTCTTTTATTGAAATGTTAGCGTTTCCCCAATCTGTTTTCTTTGGAAAAGCACTTCACTCCCCCCCAGCTTTTAAAAATAATATATTTAATGTTTTTTATTTGCAATTACTTTCAATTTAGAAAGTTTCTTTAATAATGCATTCAACTGCACAATATTTGGGGGGGGGAGGGCAAGCAAAAAACAGACCATAATCAGACACTAAACTTTTTTTTAAGCTGCTTAATTTTGGAGTTATTTGCAAAAGCAAACATCTGGTTTTCATCCAGCTTTGTTTGTATTTAACCTTCTTGCTCTGGTCAAGTCAAAATCTGCAATGATTATCTTCTCAGACCATCTTTCTAACTATGAGTCATCTCTTCTCTAGTATTCCCTCTGCGGTTCTTCCCTATTAGTCATGCTATACAGGCTGTCTTTTCTTTACTGTGTAAAGTTCTGATGTTTATTAAATAAAGTGAGTAACTGCATGTTCTATGTTTTCTATATATATAATTTCTTCAGTCCACCCACAGTTTTCATGACTTCAAAAACCATCCCTGATGTGCTCTGTGAAGCCCAGTGGTAGGTCAAGAGATGATGGGCAGGCAAGAAGTGTTATGAGAGACAGTAACTGTTTGTTCTGTATGTGTTTACTGAAAACTGCTACAACTTCCCACCTGAGCACATATGGTTTATATGCAGGTACATTCTTATTGTTCTCATCCTGTTACAATCCTGCAGATTCTCTTGTAATTTTTTTTCTGCAAAGCTTAAGGCAAATACCTAATCATAATTGAAGCCACAAATCACAGATCTAATGCATTCATAAATTATGTAGCAGCACTTCCCATAATTTACATTTGGAGTTAAATTTCATTAAAGAATTAGTTGAAACCAGTTGAAAAATAAGAGATGAACTACCTCATTCTTATTGATACTATTTGCTAAAGAAATTTGGTTTAGTCTCTGTCCTCCATTTTCTGAGCAAATAACACATCATGGCCATGGCCATGGGCAGGCAGCATTAATTTTTAAGAACTGACAGGAATCACACCATCACAAACATAAGTAACACATCCACTGTTGTGGTTTTTTCTATAGAGTTGATGCTTCCATGGTGTAGGCCATGGTGATGTCAGTGGGAGGCACAGCCTTTCCCCCTTTCTGACACACCTCATTCTAGATAGCACAAACAAGAAGCTGCAGGAACTGCATCACATTCAACAAGTCAATACCAGCTCACTTACAGTGTGCAAAGTGTATTCCTCTTTGGACACATGTGGTATATTCCTGACACTTTCACCTTAGTAGTGCTTTTGAAATGGGGTTCAAAATAGGGCCTCGACACAGAAACTTTGATACACTTTTTTTTGAGGCTTTTTCATTTGGTTGATGTTTTCCAGGAGAAATTTCAGCAGCTGGATGTACCTCAGGCAGTCTCTTTTTAAAGTTCAGTTTAGGGGAATGCAGAAGAATATGTATTAGAAGTGTTGGAGTACTTATTTAGCTTACTGGTATTGTCAGATTGCAGTGTGAGGCCATTCTGATTAGGTAGATTAGGTAGCCCTAGCTGAACCAGCTACACCTACTAAACAGGCTTTATGATAATGCACAGTAAAGAAAGTGAATAAAAAGCATATTAGAAATCAGCAATACCACATAGCACAAATGTGGCTTTTTCTTTTCAATACTAGACTTGCCTATCATGTCGGTAGGTAAAGTACATCAGTGATACATCCTGCACTTGTTGTGATATTACCAGCTTTTCCTTGTTGATCTACTGTGTTCCAGGTGATGGAATGAAAAAAATACTGATTCTGGTTTACTTACTGTCTGATGATGTATATCAGCTCTACTGTAGGCATGACTGATGCTGGAGCACATAATTTTTTTCAAGACCATAACCCTGAAACAGAGAGATATATGTTTAAAACTGACTTGTAAGTAGGTAAATGATTTGTTGGACACATTTGTAGTGTGTTTACTATTTCAAGAAAGCCTAAAGTATGGTGTACATTTGGACCAAATACAGCTGTATGGATAACATTCCTCCCCAGTGCAGGACATGCTTTTCACCCCTTTCCATACAGCAAACTCAACTTAGAAAGCGCTGCTGAAAAAAGCAGCATTTGAGTTGGTGCAAGACTTAAGGCAGCACAAGTTTGCATCTACTAGTTAGAGATGTCATTAGGAAGAGGTCACAGCTTACATGAAGCCATGTGAAATTAAGGATAATCAAAAAGAAATAATTTGAACTATTACAAAAGAATTCTTAGTTAGCTTTCTACAGTCATTTAATATTACTTGGAAAACACAATTCAATAATTAAAGCAGGTATTTTCAGATTTCCAGAGAAACTCAATAAATCTTCAATTACTTTCCATCAATTTACATTTCAGTGTTGTTACTTTTGCATTCTCCTACCTTTGTTTCTTGTAATTCTTGCATAACAATAAAGTCTGAACTGCTGTACCACAGCCCTGAAATGTTTGCATTTAAATTCTCAATGTTTTTGTGAGACAAGAAAATAATGTCCTTGTTTTCAGGACTTGCTATTCCCAGTCTTAATGCTTTAGCCAGAAGAGTATCCTTCCTGTACTTTAGAACAGGAAATAAGCTGGTTCCTTTTAAATACTGAAAACAATGAACTTTGTCCTTAACTTGATTTTTTAGAAATTACATTCATTTTGATGTATTGAACAATGCATTAGTTTGTTTTGCTTCCTTGTGAAATACAATGGAAACAGCATGTCATAATCATGCAGCCATAATAAGCTACCAAGGAAGAATTTATGATTGTCAATATTACATCTTTAATCTTTTTTTTTTTTTCTTGATGCTCTGCAAACATTATTTCTTCTTTGGCATAGTGCAGTCATTCAAGATTGCTTTAAGACATGTAAGGTGGCTGGTGTAAAGTAGTCATGTGTTGCAGTTTATGATATAAACTTTTCATGCATCATGGTATTTTATTGAATTCATTATCTAAAAATAATTTTACAAGGCAAAAAAAAATAATCCTAGATTTAGATGTATACTTAACACCTCTTATGAGGCCTAGCTGGTAGGAAATGTGGAGGTACATGTGAAACATCCCTTTATCAAATGTGACCAAAAAAGCAGCAGCTCCACTATAAGTAGTCATTGGAGACAATCACTCCAAACTATTTTACTAGCAGTTGATCCATAATGATAGTGTCTTAGAGGTTACTATCAGGTCTAAGTATATGTATAAAAAATATTTCTAATGTAGAAATATTTGGTATTTTTTGAGTGTTGGGATTTTTTGTACTTTCCAAGGGATAATATGCTTACATATAAATGAACCATTGTCTCTTTTTTGTCAGTTCTTCAGCTGAGGCTACAACAAAGACGGACACGAGAACAGCTAGTGGACCAGGGCATCATGCCACGTAAGTCTTGTTATTCCAGTAATTTGCATTACTATACTGTATTAATTATGAACTGAACATGTGAACTAATGAAGCATATATGTGAGAATGATTAAAAATAACTTTATCATTTGAAATTACTTGTGGGATCCTTTTGCCAATCTAAATGAGCATGAAGTAAATTCATTGTCCTTATGTAAGGTTTCAATTAAAATAGCCATTGTGTTGAAAATGTAAGGATTTGCAGACATAATCTGATTCTCCTTTTATTTTCTCTCTTTAAATTATGACTAATCTTTCTGAAATAAATTGAATTATATAAATGACTGGTGATCAGTAACAAAGCCAGCAATCCTTAAAGACCAGGATGGTTAGGACTGCCAAAGCCAAAGGATTCACAGAAGCTGTGACTTAGGCACCATGATGTGATGTAATAGGACACAAGGTAGTGGATTAAGCTGGGCATCATACATTGGATCATACAACCTCATGCAGAAGCTTCTGTGCCTGGCTTTTCTTCCAATTACGAATACATTTCTAGGAATGCCGGAAGAGGTTTTTGTGGTCTGTTTTGGTTTTAGAATATTTTTGCCAGCTGCCAGAAGTTCCCAATGAATTTGCTGCGGTTGGTAAACTGTCTAAATTGGTGTAAGAGTTTTGTATTCCCTTCCAAAACAAAGATAGTGGTAAAAAATTCAATTAATGCCTTTAGATGCTGTCTTTGGAAGAGTTAAGATGTTGCTGATCACCTTAGTGTGAAGTGTCTCACTAAGGCAGCACTGTCACTAAGTTCATAAACACAATTGGAGATATACTTATGATTTGGGGATTCTGTAATGCTGAGCTTACAATTCTGGCCTGCCTACCTACCATCCTTGATAGCATTGCAAGAAGTTATCAATTCTTCAGTAAAGTGTTTTTATCTTTAGCTCACTTTTACCACTACGACTTAATTGCAGATCATGCTGCTTTGACAAGCAAATAATGCTTATAAATTTGGGTATTTGTTACATACTTATACCTGAACTCACAGCACTTGTATTTTGGAAGTAAGTCATTGGCATGCTTTATGCAATTTCACTCTATTACCAGAGTCCATTTTATCCTTTATTGATTTCAGTCTGTTAGAGATTATGGTTGTTTCAGCAGTAGCACTTACGGTACTTTAAATCAATTTAGAAATCACAAGAGGGTCCTCCTCAGCGTGGTTATTTAGTGACCTAGAATTCAAGTGCAGTCAGTTCTTTTCTTAGAGATATTTTGGTGTTCCTCCACCTGGGCTCCCAATGACTTCTCATTGTTTAGTATAACTAGTTTTGGAGATCAGTTTGCCCTCAGAATGAGGGGTGCACAGAAAAAAATCAAGAATCCCCAAGTGTACAGTGTACAATATGACTGGGCCCAATATAATACGTCCAACTTGTCTAAAAATTCAATTGTAAAAAGTAATTTTTCTTAAATAAAACGCCCAGCCACTGAAAACATATCAGCATTATATCAAGTTATTATAAACAGGCAGTGTGCACTGGTGAATTCTAGCCTGAAAGCACACTGTCTTAGAGCTAATCTCTTCTTGAAAATTTTGGTGTATACAGCAGGCTTCTGATTTTTTTGCTAAAGCATCTTCCCAGACCTTCCTGGGTCTGCACTGCTGATTATCTTCAGGCACAGAATTATCTATTTCTTTTAGAGTGAAACCAGGGAAAAAACTTCTAAACTCTCAGAAAGTGTTGAATATTTTGTTTTGTAGAATCTTATCTCTGCCAAAAGTGTGGCAAATAAGATGGATTATGCCTGCTGCCATTTCACTTCCTTTCCACAGTCCATGAAGCACTCTACAATTCCTATTTCTGGCTAAAAATAGGGGTTTTTGACTCTTTTGGCTCTTTAGCAGCTAACCAGAATTCTGTTCTCTAATCTGAACATTTGAGTCTCCTACAGTTTTTTAACTATTTTTTTTAAATCAGCACAAATAGTTACTAAGGGGCTGTCCATTTCTCTCTACCAGCAGTAAGTATGAGGTATAGACAGTAAATACAGTGGAACTAGTGAAATGGTATTTTGGCATTCTGAACCTTTATCTCATAAAATTTGTACTGTGGAACAGTTTCAGTGAATAGGCCTTGGTGTACATAGTGAAAAAGTTAACTGTTATATGGCACTATCTGTTAAAATCAATTATTTTAAATATTCTGCATAGGACTGTTCCTCATCTCTTAAATGTAAGTATCTCTTAAATGTAAGTATCATGAGTCAAATATGAGCCTAGTCAGATACAAACACAACTCTCAGATGGTATTAAGTACCCATACACACATACTGATACTTCTTTTGGAAATCATTTCCTGTCAGTTTAACTCTTGCTCTCCCTTCACAGCTTTGAAAAGTCCAGCTGCATTCCATGAGCAGATAAAGAGCCTGGAGCGAGCCAGGGTAAACCACTTTGTGTAAACTTGTTACTAATATCTGAAAATGGATATTTAGTTGTATGAGATACTAAATTCTCTGAGTACATGAAAACATATTACCACTACAGTAACAGCATGTGCTTTTATATAATAAAATAAATTATTGGTGTCAAAGCTAAGAGGAACTTCCTTAAATCTTCCTTAAATCTTCTAAATCCTTAAATTTAAGGAACACCTTAAATCCTTAAGATTTAAGGTGTGGGGGGGGTAAACTTATGGTCATAATGTATTACAGAGCTACCTCCTACTTGAGTAAATTATGCTTGTGCAATATTTCTGTAGCAGATCTATACCATTATGATTTTGGGTGGTGGTATGGGATTAAATCCAGAAACATTCCCAACTTGTTTGGCAAAGATAGAAATTCATTAGCACTGCTTCATTTCAGAGCAAAACAAACAAAACCCTCCACTGCCCTTGTGCTAACAGCAATGTTAAAACTAACTGAATGCAACTGCATCTGTTTATTGACTGGGCATCAGTGATTGATTAAACTACTTTGACTTTTCTACTAAACAGTAACTAATGCTATTTCCTCATTTCTTTAAAGACTGAAAATTTTTTGAAGCACAAGATTCGCAGTAGGCCAGACCGGTCTGAGCTGGTCAGAATGCACATCCTTGAAGGTAGGTGCTCAGCTGTATGTATTTTTGGAGCTAATATTAGAATGAACACTCAATTTTCTTAGGTTTTGATAATAATTAGTTCAAAAGGTGTATATGCTTTATTTCTCTGCTCTTACAGTGGCTGTTGCAATAGATACATCTATGGCAATGAAAGTATTCTCTACTATGTATTCCTTTGCAATTGCATATTGCTTTTATTCTGTAATGGTGATTACATCATGGTATATATACACATAGTGTATGTATTGCTTCAATTTGTAGTCATACTCTAATATGACCTGACAGCCTTGTACTTTTCCACCACCCCCCTAAACAATATTTAATAAACTTAATTTTTTCACCCTGCCTTGCTCTTTTCCTTGTTGCTTAAGTCATAGTTGCTCATGTCTCTCTATGAATGGGTCTGTATTAGTGTGTTTCAGCATAATCTTACCAAATACAGAAATTACCAAATAACCATACTCCAAGTCAATTTAGTAGCCACTAGTTTTCAAAAAACACATTTGACTCCAGATAGGAGTCTCTGTACTGGTACTTCACATCCATATTGACAGGCTATCTCCATGTTTTTATTCAGACAAAATTTTGAAGACTCAAATTTGTGCTGGAAGCTTTTTTTTAAAGATAAACTCTCCAAGATGTTTGTCCAGAGAGAATCCCCAAGAATCAACAGACATATTAGCATTTGGTTTATAGCCCCTGCTTTATTGTTGGACATTATACAAATGTTTAATAAAAGAATTATTGGTGTTAAAAAAGAGGTTACTTTTATAGAAAAACATGATCATGAGGATGAACATCATCTACTCATAATGGATTATTAGTTTGAGAATTTTCAGAATAATGCTTGCCTGGTTTATATACAAATGGAGTGGTTATCGCAATGACAGGACAATGTTGTTTGTCATGATACTGGAGAAAAGAGGGACCAGAACATTTAAATCAGCATGTCTTTTTAGAGACCTTTGCAGAGCCTTCACTACAAGCAACTCAGATGAAACTGAAGAGAGCGCGGTTAGCAGATGATCTCAATGAGAAGATTGCTCAGCGGCCTGGCCCTATGGAACTAGTAGAAAAAAATATTCTTCCTGTAGACTCCAGCGTTAAAGAGGCAATTATAGGCAAGTAGAAGGGCCACAGCTTCTATCTGTTATCTGTATGGCATTGTGGAAAACAATTTAATTCTTGAGGGTAAAGTTCACTAGAAGAAAACATACTCAAAGTTTATTACTAATTATTCTTTCAGCTTCTGAGTCCTAAACTCTGTTATCATTTAATTTAAGTTACCCTTTTTATATTCAAAACTAAGCTAGAATTATGTAGTTATACAATACTGTCTTTGAAAAGACTTGCTTCTTCATAAAAACTTTGACAAAATAATCAAACATGTGGTCATGACTCATCTGGCATAGGTGTCTGTATACACTCCACATATGTTGAACATAGCTTTTAATCTCTTACTAAGGCGACTTGAATATGATTTAATATGGCTGTCATTATATTAAAAACACAATATGCATGTACCTTATGTTTAGACTGTTGTGAAAACTGATTGTTTTCCAGCAATTAGCTAATTCTGTCACCACTATCTAAATATAATTTGTGTAATTAAAAAAAAAATAATGGTTTTGTTTATTTCTTTGTAAACATTCTAGCAGTTGGACAAGAGAATTATCCACAGGCTTTGGATGATTATTCATTTGATGAAGACAGCAGTGATGCTTTATCTCCAGATCAGCCAGCCAGCCAAGAATCCCAGGGTTCAGCAGCTTCCCCTGGTGAGCCAAAACCAAGTGACTCACCATCACCAGTAACACCAAATGCTACTACTACAGCAACACAGGTAGAGTTTTGAAATGTTAACATTTTTTCAGAGTATATTTTTCAATCTGGAAATATAGGGTATCGTTTCACATAGAATGAATACATTTGTTGTTGGAAAGGAGTGTCTGTGACTACATTTTCTATTTGGGAGTGTATAGACTAGAACCTTGGCTTAGCAGTTAGCAGTGATGAAATTCCCATAGACTGTAGTAAAGCCATGTCACTGAAATTCATTATGGCCTGTAGAAGGTCTACAGCTTTCCCAGATGTTTAAAAGGTCACATCCATGGTTTATTCCATCTGTTATTGATTACTTAATGTCTGTCTTCATTCTGGGCAAAGTCTTCTTTAGCGCTAAACTTAACTGAAACAACAATAGTTGACACCAGTTCCATTATCTCCAGAAAAGCCCATATAAGTAAGGTTTCCTACATAATTTGGATGTTCTCTCCTGTAGTTTTAAAATACTGCCTAAGGAGTTAACTACTTAAGAGATGAAGTGACTTTTCTGTGAGGTTTTTATCTTTTCTTGAGTTACTTAGAAAGAAAGGAAATCTGACATTATTTTCATGCTTTTCTTTTTCTTACGTATCCATTTGGAAGACACATCTCCTTATATATTTAAACTTGCAAAGCCAGGGTTCTGCATAGGGAAGTGTGCTGCAATTTATAAATTAAGACACAAACAAATGATAGGACAGAATTGAGTATTGAGTTCTTACTGTATAAAGCAATGTAAAATTAAACTAGACTATAGTTTTTGTTTGTGCTCTGGAGATGTTACTGTCTTAAAGAGCATGGAGAGTAGGTCAGGATCTGCAATTACTCTTCTTGATTTTCTTATTACTGTAGTAGATAGAAAACATATTGCAAAGTTTATGTTCAAAATCAGTGCTGGACACAAAGTACAACGCATACATTTCGTAGTTCTCCAATATACAAATTAAGATATTATTTGGGTTTCACACTGAGAAAACACATGATGAATTAATTGAAAACAAACCACATGAAATTAGATTCCTAAGTAAAGAGTCAGGTTCCTAATGGGGAATTAAATAAAAATACTGAAAGGAATACATGCCCAAAGCTTTTCAAGTAGGCAGCATAAGATAGATACATGATTGCAGCAACAAAGTAACAGAGTACTTGAACTTGATTGAAAAAGCACTCTAGATAGAACTTCAATCCTTTGCCTATGGATTTCATAATAGACTAGTCACTTTGCTAAAACAAGGAATTGGTCTTCTGCAGAATAAAACAGATGCATACCTTGTTACTTTTGAAATAAAGAATAACAGCACAGCATGTCTCTATAGAAGATGTGTCTGGGTAATTGCTCCTTCATTCTTTTAATTTCCTCTGACAAATTTCACATTTTATTACAACATAAAATAGAAAGAATGTTTTGAAAACAGTGGAGTGCAGCCAGAGTCCTTTCCAAGGCTTCCTCCTCCTCACATTTTCAGGCCTCAGAGTATGTAACATAACTTTGAGAACCTTCAGCTCTCATTGACTTATGGCATAAAACTTGCTTTAGCCTGATGTAGTTGCATCTGGTAGGGATTAGGCATTTTAACCACACCACTCTAAACAGATCAAATTGTGGTGTGCACAGTTCTGAAGATATTAAGCTGCTACCTTCAAACAGCTAAAGTATTTTGCTTGATGAGACAGAAAGACTATTTTCTTAATATATTCACTGTAGCTTGTTGACCTACTAGATGCTTGTTTGCACTTAGAAGAGAAGGACCAGAGACCATATTATCTATAACTCAAGATAGGAGATCTCTTCAAGGAAACAATTTTAAGGTTACTTTTATGAAGTAATCAAGTTAAGAAATTCAGACCTGTTAATTCCGTTTTTTTAATTTAAAAATTTATCAAGTAAGTGATGTGCACAGTTTGTAGCCTCATCCAGCACTTTCAGATAAAGCTGGGAAGTACATAAAACACTTTTGATTTCATGTGGCTATTAATCCTCTGTAGTTTAGGATAACAAAGTTATTCTATGGCAAGAGGAGAATGTTTCACACCATGATGTTCAAGCAGTATGAATTGAAGAGGTGTGGAAGGGTTGTTATTTTGGGGGGGTTTTGTTTTTTTTTTTTTAAAGTTACTAACTTCCATTTTAAAGAATTTTGTTAAGCTGTCATTATGGACTTGTTTTCATAGCCTATAAAGCACTGCTAAATAGCATGTTTGAAGTTGCTTCTTTGGGTTTAAAAAGAACCAGAATGATGAATGGTAAAAAATTACGTAATGAATAAGATGAAATATCAAGCATTTTTTGGATGAGACTTCAGGAAAAGAAAATAAAGGAACCAGTGAAACATGATTAGAATTCTGTGCTTTAGATAATACTGTATATGACACTGATACAAAGACAAACAAAGTGTTTCTAAATGTTATTGCTATAACTAAAATAAGCTTTTTAAACTTGATAGCAACATGAGTGCAATATGTTGGAAAACAGCATCCAGAACCCTTTTTAAAGGGTAAGTCCCTCTAAAGTCTCCTGCCAATTCTTATGCAAGTCCAGTAAATAACAGATACTGTGTAGATCTCGGATGCTTTCCAGAGCAAACACTTTGAAAGCTGGATATAAAAATAGAGGCATTTATATCTTTAGCCTGCCACCATAAACTGACACAACCCAAGACAGGCATGTGTGCAATTTTTCAGTGACTATGCATGGCATACAGAGTGTTGCAATTTAGCGAAGCTTTTCCTCCGGGTGACTGCACCACAGAAGGATCAAAAGCACTATACAGTTTAGATAGGTTATAGCAGCTGTTTGCGGCTGATGGCTGGAGACGCAGCAAAATGTATGAAACACACAGAAGGGAAAATTACTGTCATTTAATTGTAAGCAGAAGTCAGAGGGCTTAGTGCATGCAGATGGCAGCTTGGTAATTGAAATCCCAGAAATACACATCAACCAGGACATAAAGTTGCAGTCCTTTGGCTACAATGTCATGGAAGGGTAGTAGAGTGCAGAAGAAATGAATTAGGGAGAAGCACCCGTTTGACTTAGTAAGAATACAAGGTTTTAGAATGTATTCTGAAGAAAAAGGATAGTACTGACAGGCATGTAAGAGAAATGGATGGGCTTTTATAAAAGGAACATTGTACTAGGTGATCTAATGGCTTTCTTAAACAATGGAAATAAAACTCATCTAATCTATCTGGGTTTAATACCATATGGTATTACCATAGTGAGAAAACTGGAGAAGATTAAGATTAGCACAGGTGAAACAGAAAGAGGGAAGTATTGGGTTGATAGGAAGTTGATAACTGTGCCCTGCAGGAGTTGATTTGGGAACATTCTGGTTTCATATTACCATTAACAACCTTGACCAAAAAAATAACAAAAGTTGGAAGGCACAGACAGCACAGAGTTGGATTGTTATCCAGAAAGAACTGGTTGATTTGACTTTTAGGAGAGAAATGGAATTCCAGTAGAATGGTATAGTTCTTAAAAAGAAAAATACACAACACTTCTCCTTCCCATGTAAAACAAACCTGGGGACTTTGACTCATGAGTAAACTGAGGAGAAAGACATCTGAGGTGCAGTGGTCAGCAATGTACTGATGGATATTTTGTACTTCCTCTGCAAAACTACAAGGATGTCAGAAGAGAAGATTCCAGTAGAAGTGTTGATGCCACTTTATCTTTTATGAGAAAGGAGTAAAAATTAATTTGTGTAGCTAGAAAAACAACGACTGAGATCTGGTTTTGTACAGTCCATATCCCATCATAGGCATATCGACTGCAGAAAGAAATAAGTTTTAAATTGGAAAACAATTTCAGCACAGAAAATACTGATATAACAAAGTGAAGACTGGTCATTATGTAGGAAAACTTTCTGGAATTTTCTGGTAAGCATAGTGGTGCCAGTAAAAGAAAAATAAAAAGAAAGAAAAAGTTCTAAGCCTATATGGACTTTCCTAAGTTTATAGAAGAAATTACACAGATTATATTTGCAACAGCAAGGGAACAAACTCAGTAAAGCTCAAGCTAATGAATTGTACCTATGAAGTAATATAATTGTGCTGCCAGTCAAATACAGAAGAAGTGCACCTCCTGGCACAGTCAGAGGTGTGGTTACTATGAAAATACAATAGGAAGCTGTCTTCAAGATAGATAGATTTGCTCTGCTGCTGTGTGAGCATTCTGAAACAAGAAGTTTGTTTTCCTGTAGTGATGTTTGACCTACATGGCTTTTGTGACAGTACTAGTTTGGGTGGTAAGATTTATTATGAAAAATGTTAATGTTGGAAAAATAGTTATTATTGATATACTACCAAAATTGATACTAAAATCAGTTACCCTTTTGCATTGGTGAAACTGGAAGTAAAACACATTTGGGATACATTTACAGGCAGTAGTTAAAATGCAAACTAAAAAGTCAAGGTAAGAAACTAGTTTATCTTGTTTGCTATATTTGAAGTGTGCCAAAATGACCACAAAATAGTCCTGTTTTTGATATTCCTCCTAAAAGTATTTTGTGAACTTGATATGATAGTAAATTGTCTTAACCTTTTAATATATTTTCAGATGGTGGATGTTTTTAATGTTTCTCTTTTTCCTTATATCTTTTTAATACTAGTATCCACCTTTAACCTCTCCAGTTCCTGAATTTCTCAAAACCCCCTCTACAATCGAACAACAGGTTACACGTTCTACTGCTCCAACCACCCTGACCACAAGTACTGTATCTGCAGCAAAGACTGGGCCAACGTTAGTAAAGGTAGGTTATCTGCAATAGTGCCACCTGAGGATTCTATTTTTAATCTGTGTCCTTTTCCAGTGCTATATTTAATGGAAGAATAAATTAATAATGTTATAGTGCCTATAACAACTTTCACTAATTAGTGTTCAGAAGAGCACACTGGGTTGTTAACTGAAACCTTTTGGATGCTAAAATCAACCATTAATGCTTGTAGGGACTGGCTCATTATTTCAAGAGGTTCTTACAGTACAGCTGACAAAAGTTTTCAAGCAGAATTACCCTTTATGTTTCTATGGAAGTTTTTAAGAAATAAGAACAATAGGTTTTTGCTATATTAAGGTTTTGCTTTTTTTTTGTGAAATTAATCTTTCCTAATCTAGTTTTGTATGAAGTATAATCTGATATGAACAGAGGGAACTGTATTCATAGTCTACCTGTAAACAAACTGGTGAACAGCATAGGCCCTATGCACTTTGCACAACTGCTTGTAAATGAGATGTCTGTTACAGCTCTTTCAATCTTTTCCATCCATAAACAGCAAAGCCACCCAAAGAACCCAAATGATAAGCATCGGAGCAAGAAATGTAAAGAACCAAAGCCAAGGGTGAAAAAATTGAAGTATCATCAATATATTCCACCTGATCAGAAAGGTGAGAAAAATGAGCCACAGATGGACTCCAACTATGCTCGTCTGCTACAACAGCAGCAACTGTTTTTGCAGCTGCAGATCCTGAGCCAACAGCAACAACACTACAACTACCAGACAATTCTACCTGCACCACTGAAGTATGTGAAGCATTGTTTGTGTCCTTTAAAGAAAAGATACATACATCAGTTACAGACTTTGTGCTTTAGAAGTAAATGTGTTTTGCAAATGTTAAGAGACAGTTGGAATCCCAGAAAACTTAAATGGCAGTTTGCATCACCATGGGTATTATTTGTGATTTAACAAGGTGATGAGATAGTTCCCTCATTAAAATACTCCAGAGGTCTGAGAAGCATTTAAGGAGTCCTAGTTGGTTTTGTGTGACATAGAAACAGAACCTCCTACCCATCAGATGCAGTTTTTATAAGATGTATGTTTGAAACTCAAAAGCATTTACACAAAAGCAAGAAAGTTTTGACACTCTCTTCACTCAAATATGATATAGGCAGGCAGAGCAGAAGAGAAGCTTACAAACAATGGCTTTTACAAAGACCTACCTATATACTATTGTTGTGGTTTGATTGTCTTTTTACATTTTCACAGACCACAGTTTTGCAGTTTACAAATAGGAAGAAACAATCATTTTTAACTAGGTAAAATTTGTGTGTTTTTTTATAGCCTCATCTCTAATGATTATATGAGTTCCTTAACACTGTGGATCTTCAGCACTTTTACCAGTGAGAAGTGTACCTTCTGATTTATAGCTAGAAGCATTCAGAAAAAGAAATCCTCAGAGCTGCCAGCACACTATGGCAGATGGAGAAGCTGTCTGTGGAGTTTCATTTTCACTAAGACCAATCTTTTCCTAGAAGTTCTTACAGTGCCACAGTCACACATCTCTAAATGCAAATGACTTTTGACTGTTGTTTTTCTGGTGGGTTTGGGTTTTCTGTTTGTTTTTTGGTTTTTTTTGGAGGGGGGGGTTGGTAATTAGTTTTCACCAAATTATTTTTCCTCAGCGAGTGAGGCTAGAAAAGTTAAAGATACCATCTGTGGTTATATTTATAATTACCATGTATCCTAACATTTGGACTGGAGATGTTTCTGCCTGCTTACCCACGCTTCTTATGTTCCATTTACTGACATTTCAGAAACATTCCTTCAGAAATCAGCTGAAGGAAATAAAAGAGCTGACTTATGGTACATAGTGGAAATGATGACTTTTTAAATTTTTTTTTACAATTATTTTGAAATTCTTACGTAAGACTCTTTTTACAAGTACAGCTGATAAAAATGCATCAGTTTCAGAGTAAACTGCCTTCACCTCATCCTTACTATATATGAACATTAGACATGTATGTAGGATCAATACACAGAGTTCAATATTGGGGGGGGGGACTATTAATCAATGTCAAAAAAAACCCCAAAACCTAGTTGCTGTGGCCAGTGATTAATTTTCATGAACTGATTCTACAGGCCACAGTATTGTTCGGGGATGCCATGGCACTAATAAAAGCTACAAAGTGAAAATAAAATGTCAGCATACTACCCTTTTGTTTTCTTCTCTGTGCTGTTTTATTAAAAAGATTTAATGGTAATGTTTTATGTTAAATATGTTTTGGTAAAAAAATTAATTTGTTCATTAACTTGGTAAACACTGGATTCATAAACACAGCTTCTTGATTAAAAACATGATATATTTAGGACTGACATTGTTGTCCCCCTTTTTCCTTATCACTTAAAGGCCACTGAATGACAAACAGAGTAACAATGGGAATACACCACTGAATACTTTGAACAACAGCACACCAGCATCAGCTGCCAGCTCCCCCAGACAGAACAGTAGTATTCCCAGCCGGAAACCAGGACCTCTACCTTCAAGCTTGGATGACCTGAAGGTAAAAAATAAGAGTTTTGTCCATACCTGTGCATCACTATAGGTCATATCATGCAAACTGTTACTGTCAAGAATAAGCCTGACTTATTTGCAATAGAAAACTATATTTTTCTTTTAACTCTTTAGAGTAAGGTCGTTGAAGTTTTCATATACAACTTCTGGACTTTAATATTTGTTTTTATTCATATGCATATGTTGTAGAAATGACATGTATTTCCCAAGGAAATAGAAGAGGAAGAATAATTTCAGACAGATTCTGTAGGTACATAATCAAAACCTGGAGAAAGCTATTAGGTGCACTTCATGTGAAGTTTTAGCCCAAGCAGGTTTTAAACACTGGAGCAGTAACTTCCTCATGACAATTGTAGTGTATCATAGAATCCTAAAATGGCTTGAGTTGGAAAGGACATTAAAGATCATTTACTTCTAACCCCCCTGCCATGTGCAGGGAGACACCTACTAGACCAGACTGCTTAAAGCCTCATCCAGCCTGGTCTTAAATGCTTCCAGGGATGAGGTGTCTCCTGGTAACCTGTTCCAGGGTTTCACCACCCACATAGTAAAGAATGTCTTTCTAATGTCCAGTCTACATCTACCCTGATTTAGTTTAAAACTTGTCCTGTCACCACAAGCCCTTATGAATAGTCCCTCTCCAGCTTTCCTGTAGGCCCCCTTCAGGTACTGGAAGGCTGATATACAATCAAGAGAGAGGTCTCTGATATGAAGGCAATATAGAAGTAACACTAGCAAAAGAGAACAGAAAATCAGAGATCCTACAAGAGTTCAACACATCATCTGAAAATGAACACTACATTTCATACAAGCTTCATGAAGCTATAAATAAAGGTGTAAGCTCTGCTTAAACTGTAATATGAAGGCATTGTATAGTATTTTCTTCCTTTGGAAATACATCCATTAATACAGAAGTTAATACTGTGAGGGACCTAATGAAAATGAGTTCTGAGGAAGCTTGTGGAGGTTTACGTTCAGATCCCAGGAACTCCACTAACGTACCAAACTTGAGCAGACACCTAGGGACATCTAGTGGGCACTTCGTTCATTTCTCCCTTCCTTAACCAAGATTTTGGGTTTCTGAGGGATGTGAGTTAGTATTTCTATAGACTCGAAGGTATAGAAAAGAGGTTTCAGAAGATCAGAATCTCAAGACAGTAATGTAGTGTTGTCACTTAACACCAATCTTTTAATACGAAACAAGTCTATAAAATGCAATTCAAAGAACAGAGTTCAAAATAAGCCTTTTAAACTTCACATTATTAACTTTTTAAGACACTTACAATGACATCTGAATTTGTGCTTTGTAATGATTAAAGATATTCACTTATCTATTTCTGCCTAGTTCATTAGTATTCCTATTAATATGGTAACTGTACCATAAGCCGTACTAGCAGACCTGCTAGTGGTGGTTTTAACACTGAATCATCTAAATCAGTTCTGATTAAGAATTCAGAAGTGCATTGCTGAAAAACAGAAAAATTGGAATGCACTCTCAAGCAAGGGTACCAGAGGGTACCAGACTGAGTGAAACAGCTGATAACCATTGTTAGGTGGGCAGTTATTTAACATAAAATTGCATTGATTCTCAGAGATGTTAAATGGATTGTTGTGACTTTCCTTCATTTCCAATTCATGACAACCTATAATTTAAAATTCTAAGCTAGCAAAGTACTGAAAAATTACTGAGGTCACTACCTTTTATTCTTTTGGAGGTGATTCTAACATACATATAGCTCAAACACTCTACAGTTAGATGTGGTGTATGTAAATCCTAAATTGGAGCCATTCACTGGTACTGCTCTTTTTTAATTGCTATTTTGAAGCACAGAAATAATTTACACTCTACATATTTGCACTTCACTTTGTAATCTCACTGGAAAATTGAGAACAGTTTTCTATCAGAAATTAGATAGATTTTGAGTGCTTGTACTTTCAGTGTTTGTAAAAGAAACCCAGATGAGACTCAGCTGTAACTGTCCAATTCCTAATTAGAGAGAGGTTGTGGTTGATGGGTCTCTTGAATTACCCAAATGACCTGATAACAATGGAAACAGATCTGTCGTGATCGTGTGAGAAAGCGATCCAGCGTGGTATCATTCAGTGCTTTTATCTGCTCTGCTGCCATGGTCTACAGGTTTGCTTCCAAAGTTTTTAGCCCAGAATTGGAGCTGGATGATCATTTTCCTGTTGTTCATTAAAAATCAGCATAACTTTGCTACTATTCATTGTACAACAACCAAACACTGCTAAGGTTTTAGTCAAACAGTGAAAGCAAGTAGCAGGTCATGGCAATATGCAGAGATCATGCATGCTGTCAAAACACAGAGGTGTAATAACCAGCAAATGTGCTGAAAAATAATTTTTCATATTAAGATATAATGAGGTAGCATGTATATAAGTAGGTTCTAATCCTTTTAAACTATTATGCTTTATTTCAGGTAGCAGAGCTTAAAATGGAGTTGAAATTGAGAGGACTACCAGTGTCTGGAACAAAAACAGATCTCATTGAGCGCCTGAAACCCTATCAAGATCTTAATAACAATGGGGTTACTACTACAAGCTCTGTTACAGTAACTACTTCTACTGGGGCCACAGGTAACACTGGGGAAGCGACTGTGGCATTTCCTGTTGCAACATTAAACAAATCAGTGGCTAATACAATATCCAGCTTTCCTCCAGAAAAAACATCTACTGGACCTAGCTGCAAAATAGTAAATACTGAAAATATTAGCTCTCCTTTGCCTATATCTCCCTCTCCTTCAGAACAGTCTAGTCTAGGCACAGATGATACTAGTATGGCAGATACTTTCACAGAAATGATGACCATGATGTCACCATCCCAGTTCTTAAGTACTTCACCACTAAGAGCAAATGTGAGTGATGATAATCAGAATCGCGGTAGTGGAAGCATCTCAGCCATGGAGTTTGATGTAGCAGAAAAGGACCGCAAGCTTCAAGAAAAGGAAAAACAGATTGAAGAGCTCAAAAGGAAACTGGAACAAGAGCAAAAACTTGTTGAAGTCCTGAAAATGCAACTTGAGGTTGAAAAACGGGGACAACAGCAACAGTCTCAAACTTCTGGTAACTCAGCTGCTTTGGAACAGAAGCAATTCAGTGCTGCTGTCAAAGATGAAAATGCTCTTACTGACTGCTCTAGTACAAGTCAACCTGTACCTGTAGCTAGTCACTCCTTAGGACAATCGGTATATACTAGTGGCCAGAATCCAGTTGCCAAAAAGGCAGTTGTTATCAAGCAGGAGATACCTGTAGCCAAAGTTGAACCTCAGAATGCCATTTCTCAGTTTTATGTTAATCCACCGAGGCAGCCGCAAACTGCAGTTGTGGCTCAGCCTCAAGCTCTGTTAACTACCCAAGGAACTGCACAGCTGCTCCTTCCACTGTCTATCCAGGGACCGAATTCTACTACTGCAGTGCAGCTACCCGTTGGAAATATTAAATTGCAGGTAAGGGTATTTTTGTTTTTCACTATATAAAGTGCATGGCACTATTTGCATAGTTTAGTATAAACAGTTAAATGTGCTGCTTGTATGATTAACTTACAGATCAGCCTCACCTTGTTTCTGCTTTGGGGAGAAGAGCAGAAAATCTTAAAAGCCAATCTCTTGATAACTTCTAGTGCTCACTTTCTTTGGCAACTTTTTGTTTCTGAAAAGTAATTGTCTTACCATGTATTGCTTCCATGCCCAGTTGCTTTTGATTTATATCAGCATAAACCACCATTTCATTAATTCAAAATTGTAATAGAGCTACAAACACAGTACTTTATTTTGAGGTATACCTGTCTGTAAAACATGTATTTGAGCTTCCCTGTGTGGTGAAAAAATTGTGAATGCTACATTACAGAACTCCAATGGAGATATAAAAAGAAACCATCATTACGCAATTATTTCTGGTCTGATTATAGGTAGTATCACAGTGAATAACTACAGAATAAACCAAGATAGGTTATAAATCAGGAGGGATAAAAGTAATCTGACCAAGCTAAAATGTAGAACTAAGCATATATTTCCTAGTGGCACCCTTCTGCCACCCACATTGTTATTGTGCCAGCAGAGCATTATTTCAGCTCCAGTATGTACTTGGCTGTAGTGGCACATTGTGGGACTAGGATTTGGTGCTAGCATAGGCAGCATCACATTTCTCAAGAGGGCTGTAAAATTCTGATGGAGATGGGCCCCACAGTCTGCAGTGCAAGAGCTATTCCTGACAGCTATGTACCCAGACAGACTTTTGTCTAAATTTTTCTAAAATCATTCTAGAATTCTGTAACTTTAAGCAGCTTGTTTAGTACTTCATTAATGCTACATAAAGTTTTCTTAACTGTTAGCTAAAAAAGTCTTTCCTGAGGTTAGACAAGCTTCTTGCATTTCAACAGCCATTAAAAACTTCTATGATCTTCTTAAAAACAACCTTTTTTCTTGCATCATCAGTTTTATCTTTCTGGTTACTCAAACCCAGTTCTTATACTCCTTTCTTACTGATTACACTTGCTTGATCTCTTATTATTTTCATTGGTCTCCACTGGATCCTCTACTGTTTAGCTTTCCTAAACTCTGATGGCAAAATAACCATCAGCTTTTAGCTGGGAAGGCACCAGTAGCAGAGAGAAAATTTTGTCTCCTATACAGAGGTGACACTCATCCTTCCCAGAATATATGCTACTGCTATTCTGCATCATCTATGCATTAGATTTTTACATGATATAATGCACTGTGAGATACAAATAATGCAAATATTTTATCTTCATCCTTTAGGCTCAATCACAAGCTGGAATACAGACCCCATCACAAATACCTGCTCCTATTTCTTCCTCTGGCCTGGTCCAGACAGCACCTCAGATGCATACTCCACAATCAAAACCAAATACCATCACGCAGCATGCACTTGGTCAGACCCAACAGATCAGAAAGGTTTGTGGATAGCAGTAAACATTAAGATAAATAGTTGTGTAATCTAATTCTAGGTAGTGCTTTTAGAATATTTTGTGTGTCATCTGCATCATATAAAAATTATCAGGTCACCTAGCATCTCTGTACTATGTTTTTCTGTATAATACAATGCCTTGTAACTCCTCTTTCCAGGATTTTAGTCCATGCAGGACTGGAGCTTTTCATGGCAAATAAATACATAAGGCTAAAGCCCTCTTTTCTTAACAGCACTCTTATGGCACCACTATGTTCTTCCTCGTGCTTGGCACAAGCAAGTGGTATGCCAGGTATTCCAGTCAGTTTCACTTACTTGCCACCAACTCAAAATGGAGGATTCTCTCTTAAGATAAAGCTTTTTACCTATGGCTTCAGATACATATTCCTTTGTAGGAATTCCTTTTAGTTCTGCTGCTTTCATTGTTGGTTTCATCCTTACTTACAAAGCAATCTATGGACACAGATACTGAGGACAGCAATTCCAGCAAGTCAGCACCTCCCCATACTTACACCTCTTCCTGAGGAATGCAGGGAATGATTCAGAGAGAGATCTTTCTCTTCCTCCCTTTCCCAAAACAACCAGCTCTGAAATTTCTCATTCCAAAGCAGATGTTCATCAGCTGGATGCACAGCTGAGTGCCAATCCAGTCATGTTCACACAGTAACTGAAATCAACCCATCAGCACCAGTCATCACAGAAGAAAAGGCTTTCTCCTCCTTTGAACCTCTTTCAGGCTGACCTCTATTATTAGGAACTCAGACTGGTTTTGGACATTTATTGCTTCCTTATAAGTGCTATTTACTCTAAAGCCCCTATCACTTAGGACAAGGTTTTTCAGCCTGCCCCAAGGGAAAGGGTAATTCAGAAAAAACAGAAATCTAAAGATGAAGAAGTTAATTTTTGCAGTATGTTACGTAACTGTTACAAAATATCTCAGCTTTCAAAGTTTATATTCCAGTTTATAAAAGTGCATCATAAAACTCATGCTGTGATATGATTTGGGGTTTCTACCTGTGCAGTGTCCTTTAATCTGCCTCTGCTTTTGCTAAGGCTCCTGTTGCAGTGAAGACTTAATCTTAGAAGATGTATGCCATTCTCTAGATATCTGGCTAATAAAGGGGAACACAGCTAAATGAACATCATCACTCTTCAGACTGCTTGCTCAATCTGTTTAATTTCATGGACATTGAGGTTATTCTGCTAATCTTACCTTGTTAATTTGACAGGTTCCATGTAGAAATTTTCCAGTCATCCTGAGACATGCACCTGTGGCAGAAACTAGCAGTTTGCTTTTTTTGCTATCTAGAGGTTCCTTGAAAAGATTGCAGGAGATAACAAAAAATTGTACCCTCTGGGGTTTTTTTTCCCCCTATTCAGATCAGTTGTCATGGAGACCACATAGTTCTCATCAGAGTTCAGTCTGCATCTGGCTGTCCTGGAGCTTAACAGCCTGCCTATCCTACCTCTTTTTCCTCACACATCTACTGCCGTCTTTTACATAGGAAACTAGGCAACATAACTGCATTTGTTTTTTATAGCAGAAAACAAAGTGCTGAGGTGATACAATAGGTCAGGACAGTCTTCGTGCATTCACCATTAGATCTATCCATCTGCTGTTTGCCTTTCATGTGGCATGGATATTTCAGCAGGCAAACTGAGCTGATGAACTGTGAGCAACACCACTTACTAATGTAACACTTCCTCATGAAGTAGGTTTTACTACCATACTGATCACCTCCATAAATAGTTGTTTTCCTTGAGTCCATCTAGGCTTTCTCAGGTAGCTTAGATTTTTTTTACAAACCAGCTGATTATTCCATCTATTTGCTCCTACACACTTGAGATATCTCTTCACATTCTGCCCTCCACATGGCCCTTTTCCTTCAATTCATTCAGTAATGAGGAGATATATCCACAGCCCTTCACCTTGGTGGCAGACAGGTGGAAAGTACGACAATTTTCACACAGGTGATGCAGGTGGCAAGCAAAAACTGTATTAAACCCTCTCACAGCAGACTTAATTTTGTATCCAGACTGTACTCCACAAAGTTTATCCTAGCATTTTTTTCCAGCCACAATCTTAAGGCTATCACACCTTTGTGATAAAGGTATCTGGGAGTGATACAGAATTTTCAAGAACAGTCTTACACACTCATGCATTCATAGCACCTCTTCTCCCTTTAACTTAGAAATATGAGAAGTAGGATATTACTTGAAATTATTGCAATGAGTGTATGGACCATCAGTTGAAGAAATAAAAATGTTATATACCAGTAACCAAATTTACAGTGGATACCCAAGTTCATCATTTATATACTTTGCCTCTTCCTCTCTACTCATAGATAACTTCAGTTAAAAGAAATGAGAATTCTGTGGCACAGACCAAACCATTTTGTCTGAACCCAGGCAGCCTAGGACAAGCGTAGATGCGTATACTAGTTTGTATCAGGCCAGAAATGTTTATTTTATTGACTGCCCACTAGGTGCTGCTGCATGAAACTGTTCCATAGTCTTCTGAATGTATTTCAGAAAAAATGTACTACACTTTCATCATGCTTCCTGGAAAACTGCTTGAAGATATTTTTAGTTATCGGTGATGAGTGAAAGTACATGACAGTACAGATTTTTCAAAGAGCAACTGTTCTGGATTTACAAGTTATTCCACTGGAGTGAAACATCAGTACAAGTAACATTCCCTTAATAGGGAATTTAAGCAAACAACTACTTTTAAAAAGTCTTAAACTTGATTAATGTCATTAAACCAGTGTTATTATTTTTTTTAAAGCCATAACCTAAGACTGATATATTAATCCTTTACAGGTTTTTCCACCTGCCACATCAAATACAGTATTTTCCTATCAGACTGCAGCAGTTACAACCCCTTCACAGTCTTTTATTAATAAAACATCAAATTCTAACATTCACACTGGTGGTAATCAGGTCTCTTCTGTGCAGAATGGACCTGCTACTCCTAATAAGGTAAGGCTAGCCCAACAATGTTCCATAAAGGTCAGCTGTGTGTTATTATTCTTAAGTAATGTGACTATGTACATACTTTATCAAGGAGGAAGAATGTTCTGTAGATTTTAATAATGCATGTATATAAGTATGAGAAAGAAACTATTCCTTTATCCCTCTGATTACCTATGCTATTGTTACTTGCAAATATGTAGATTGGTACAACAAAGTAGGACTGTCTTTAGAACTTGATACACGTGTTGTTCAATCTCTATTTTGTTATCCATGCAGCCTGGATCTCCATCTGAAGCCCAGCCTTATATCATTCAACAGACCCTCTTCAACAACACAGTATCCAAGACAAAAGATCCTCCTCGTTATGAAGAGGCCATAAAACAGACTCGCAATATTCAGACATCACACCGAGAGGTAGTTAGTTTCCATTGTTTATTAAAAACTGGGTTTTGGGGGTTTTTTTTAGAATTATCAAAGCCAGTTTTTATTCTACTTTTTCATTTGACACCAAGATTTTATAATATACCCTGTTAATATTTTCATAATTGTGTTTAACTACAGGACTCCTGTTTTATGATTCTGTTTATTAAAGTAACAGACATGCAAATAAGTCACATAGTACCCAATTAGTGGTATTTGTAATTGAGGTAATGCTGTTATAGCTGTTGAACAATAATTAGCCTTTGACTGAATTATTTCAAGGAGAGGTCATACCCAAACTTCAGACTAAAAGAGAAAATAATACAAGTATTTTCCAAAATTATTAACTTGAGGAGAATGTGTGAGTCTACTTACACACAGTTAGCAAACATATATATATATATACATGAACATAGGTGCTTGCTTGAAGAGTCTGGATTTAGTAAGCTTGATCCCATACAGTGCTTTATCATTTTACAGTACCATTCATGGTGGAAGGAAGTTGCAAACAAAATTAATGGGCATCCCTAACTTCATGCACCTCCAAAATATCTGAGAAGATTAAACCTTGTAGAAACTTAGTACTGATTACTGATTTTGTGGTGGCAGACACTCATGCAGAAGCATGAGTATCTAATGCCCTTTTGTATGTTCTTGGCCTCTGTGAGACATCCTCCCAGTGATGGTACACAGGTCTTCTTGTGTGACTGTCACTACCGTTAGCAAAATGCTTCTCCACTGACCTTGTTTCAGGAGCTAGATCTCCTGATGACAAATTACTTCTAATCTCTAGAGCATAACCAGTGTTCTAAACCACTGGTCTAGTTCTGAGAGCATTATAAAAGTCTTTACTTTTCCTATGCCATTTTCTAAAGAATGGGTTTGGGGGGGTGTTACCTTTTGCTTAAGGTCAGGAGATGGCTGTTTACAACAGACAGATGATGAAAGCTTTTCCCCCCTTTAAAAAAGAAAAGAACACGAGTCTACAAATTTGAAGGGGGGCAGGGGAAGAAAAAAAAGAAAAAAAACCCACACCAAAACAACAAAATGCCTTTTACCTGATGGCCATTCACAGGTATCCCTGAGAGAAAGCAGTTCATAGTGCACCCCCCAAAATACAAAGTCATGTAGCTAATCCAGATACTACTCCCTACCCTATTTTTATGCCTTTCTCTTCAGGAAACCTTTGTTGTGTTTTTCAGATTTTTCCCCTGTTTCTTTATACTGAAACCAACCACAGGGATTACAAGTGTCTGCCCAAACTATTTCTGTTTTCTAGATTGACAGTTTCAAATGAAGAATTTTAAGTCTTGGTTATAGGTTAGTGCTCATGTACTACTGAGAGAAACTAGGGTCAAGCAGCTCAGAAAAAAATACCACATGAACAAGAATAACCCTTTTTTCATGCATTACAGATGTCCAGTGCACACAGTCAGCAGATGGATGATCTTTTTGATATTCTCATCAAGAGTGGAGGTAAACTAATTGATATATGTGTGATGTAGGTATTTAAAATAGCATAGTAAAACCTCAGTGCTATAATCAAAGGAATGAAATTATTCTTTCAGGGAGAGGAATTAGAAGTTATGGAGCCTGTTACCAAAACACATACATGTAAACATGCTGTGAAACTTGGCTTGTAAAGCCCAGGCCAGACCCTTGCAATAATCCACACAACATTCAAGGGATTAAAGTAACGTCTTAAGTTAGCACAGACATACTTTATCAAAATTGGAAAACTTGAGTAAGTCCATACAATGTATATTGAAATTAACATTAAATAGAATAAAGAGTTAACACATGTGGCTACCAAAATTTCATAAAATATAACCATGTATTGTCAACTCTATAAACCTCAAAGATACATCACTGGAAGAAGTATATGTGAACTACATAAATGCAATGAGTAACAGCTTCTCATGTCAGTTAAAATAAGGGAGCTATCAGAAAGGAACTGAAATAACTGAAGTAATACACAGAGTAGCTTTGCAGTAAAAGAAGGAGGCTTTCAGGCATAATTAGGCTTTGTATAATAAGAAGCCATTAGACTATTGGGAAATGTTCTGGTGCCAAGCAATTCAATTAACTTAATGTTTTGTACTACTGTCATATAAGTATCTTGACAGCAGTGAATGCCAGAAGAGAAGTGACTGATTGTAGGCTCTTAGAAGTTTTTAGCTATATCCTAAAGAAAGTATTTTCACTTTTTCAAAGCAAATTGCAAAGTCAGCTGAAGAAAATGCAGTATACAGTGACAGACTGGAATGTGACTTGTGCAGTGAATAATTCAAGCTAAATTAAAAAATGCTTTCAGTGCTTCGGTTAAAATATCGCATGGGTAGTTCAAAGTTCAAGTTCTGAAACAGAGGATGTAGGAAACATAGGTGTGCTTACTTAAATATTTTCTTTTGAGTCGTATGTTACTAAACCTGTTTGAACTTAAAAGTAACAACTGCTCTGTATTTGCAAAGTTGCAATAAAAAATGCAAATGTTCCATGATCATCTTTATGAAGAACAAAATAAAGCAATCAGGGCTCTTGCACTTATGTGAGTGAGTTCTACAATGAAAAGTGTTTTGTTTATTAATGTACTTGAAGAATGAGAGGGTCTGTTTAGTAATGCTTTGCCTTTATCAAGCAATCATTTTAAGGTTTTAAGTATGTGGTTTTTGCTCATAAAACAGGTGCAAAATACATTGTTAGGTGTATTTTTGCTGGGTGAAACATCATCTGTGCCAAAGGCTTTATTTGCATATTCTGGTCTGTCTTTTTTTCTTTTTTTCCCTCCATTTGTATGTAAGAATTAACTGGAAATTACTTTGCTTTATTTCCTTTTATTGTTACTGCCACTATCTTACATGGAACTTCTTGACAGAAGAGTAGTTCTTGATTCTAGAATCAGAAATAAATGCATCCTAATCACATCAGTTGATCTCTTAGACTCTAATTCACCAAGGTGGACAGAGCACTGAACAGGGATGGAACTGAGAATTGAATCAGGTACTCTTCTATAAATGAGGAAATGTGCTGCTTTCGTAATTATTCTCATTAGTCAGAAGCACTATAAACATGAAGCAGGTAAAGCCAACTCACAGAAATGTGTTCTTTTTTTCACCAATATAAGTATTGTAATTGGCTGAAGTATCGCTGAAAGCAGAACTTTGGAACTTGTTTTAAAATCCTGTGTTGTTCATAGAGTACCTGACATAATCCCATGTGTATAATGTTAGCATTACCAGAGCAACAAAGTTACTCTATTGACTTCATTATGGATGTATCCCAAAGCAGGCCAAGAAGGGGTGGAAGTTGTAAGCCTGAGGATAGATGTTGTTCTCTTTCCTGAATCCAACAGTGGTGTATTTTTTTATTTCAGAGATTTCCCTTCCAATAAAGGAGGAACCATCTCCCATTTCTAAAATGAGACCAGTAACAGCCAACATCACTACAATGCCAGTGAATACAGTGATATCCCGCCCACCACCACAAATCCAGATGGCCCCTCCTCCTGTGTCCTTAGAACCAACAACCAGCTTGTCTATAAGTTTGGAAAACCAACTTGAAGCCCTCTTGGATGGAACTTTACCATCAGGTAATGAAATTCCTCAACTAACAAGCAGTACTGAGGACAGAGAGTCATTTTCTTTAATTGAAGACCTACAGAATGATCTGCTTAATCACTCCAGCATTTTAGATCACTCTCATTCACCCATGGAAACATCTGACCCACAGTTTACCACTAATAATTCCTGTCTGTCTCTTGACCTTCCTGATACAAATTTGGACAATATGGAATGGCTAGACATTACAATGCCCAGCTCCTCATCTGGACTCACTCCACTCAGTTCTACTGCCCCCAGTGTGTTTTCCACTGACTTTTTAGATCCACAAGACCTACAGTTGCACTGGGATTAAGCTATAGCCAATGAGAACACAACTTGCAAGACTGTGTACAACAGAGGTCCATTATTATACCATTCTGATTGCAGTTCAAATAAATTAAGACAGTGATGTATGGAAGAACAAATGCTTGAAGCTAATTCCTTATTGATTTTCAAGTTTACAACAGTGAATTACTTTATGCTCCTATCAGTAATGCAGATCAGGGCCCTCTGAAAGCTGTACATCACAAGTCAAGAAAGCATGATTGTACTCACTGATTAAAAGTACCCTAAGGTAAATGCATCACAAATGTTTAAGAAAGAAGTTCTGTCTCTGACTTTGAAATGCTAAAATGAGCAGCACAACATGGCTAAACTTAGAGAAAAAAAAGTAAGATTTCAACTGTCTGTATTGACATAATGAACAAATGTTTGGGGGAGGGGGAGGTATCACTGCACTTCATTGTTCCTGTGGATAGCCTGAGCCAGGTTCAAAATGAATTGTGAGAGCAAAGGCAAGTAGAAACACTGGCTGGTTCAGTGAAATTTCATATATCTAGTCTCTTAATTTGTTCAAGTTGTTTTTATATTTTGGTTTTGTGGGTTTTAAAACTCTTCCCCCACTCTTTAATCATGAGGGAAGAATATAACTGCATCCAAAGGGATATTAAGTGTAACTGCAAGGAATCCACTGTAGCTATGCCAGGTAATATTGAGAACACTGAATTTTCTATAGCAATGCTCTGGATTTAATAGCTGGGTTTTAATGTGTATATCAGACAGTTATTTGTATACTCTTTTAACTTTGTATAGCTTATTTTTGTGAACAGAGGGGAACAGTGGTCTTCAAACAAGAGATTACTACAATGCAAAATAATAAATATCTAATTTACTTTGTATTTGAGGGTATTTGTTGGGTCATTGAATCAAGTATCTCAGCATATTAGGACAGTTTGAGGAAGTGAAAAAGTTGAAATAATGCTGTTGTGCACTATGATCCTGCAAACATCTCTACAAGAATAGTCCCAATGCCCTCAATAGGAGGTGTTTGTGGGAGCAAACTGAGTTGCAGGAGGCCGTAATACCATCATTTCTTGATAAACACTATTGAACAGCTTTGTCTACCACTACATAACATCAGGGAAGCTAAACAGAAAAGCAGCTCAGTGGGAATCATAAATAGCACTGTAGGATGTACTGTTCTGTGATAAGAAGGCATATGTCATACCTGAAGCAGGTAACAGCAAAAATTAAGCTCTTACCTCACAACACAGCACTTGAAAATATTATCTGTTTTGGTTTTTTTTTTTTAAAGCCCTTAGTTGTTTTTTTGTCAGAGTCTATTATGAATCCAGTTGGAAATACAAAAGAAAATACTTTGAAATTCTGTAGTTGTCTCTCAGGAAATAGCTGTTAAATGTTGATATAGATTATGTAGACTGATAATCAAGCATAAAATTGGAATTATTTCCTATTATAGAATTCCCGTATTAAGATCAAAGGAAACAGTCCCCACTCCTGAACAATGGAAATGTGATATGTTTTCCAGTCTGAAAACTGACCTCCTTGCAGAATTCCTTCCTCACCACCAACCCTCCAAGTTTTGTAAGAACTAAGAATGCCCTGAATCTCTTTCTTACTTCTTAGAATGTATCAAAGAGTATCAAAGTTATAATGAAAATTAAAAGTAACTGGTAACTATTTAGCAACCTGTACCACATTTTTTTTAAAAAGGGAAATATAACAAAATCATGTTAAAAAAAAAAAAGCAACCAACCAACCAAACTTTTGTCAGAATTGTTGTTGTGGAATTAATTCCACAGTAAATGTTGTGGAATTCATTCCAAATTTATGTCCCCAGATACCGTGCAGTGTGGTTTAGTAATGTTACAGAATTTCATTGGCCTCGGATAAAGAACGTGGATTATGGAATTGATTCAGGATTTAAACTCTAATCATATGTTTGCATCATATCAGTTACCAGCACTTTAAATCATTATATACCCTCAGTAATTTTTACAGACCAGGATTTTACTTCAATCTGAAACTAAGTACAGAATAACATCTATATTAACCTGGAGGATTTTCATAACAAAAAAATCATATTGAAATACTTATTTCCGTATTGCTGTGCCTACAATACTTGAGTACAATACTACACGTGGACTGTCTGCCTTAAATTTTGATGGTATAGAACTTTTCAATAACACCAAACAAATACATTTCACTTTTTGCATTCCTTTTCATCATATTATCTTGGGAGCGAATACTCTGAGATACCAAGTGCCCTCAGCTGTTATGAGAATAAGAATTAAGGACTCTAGGTCTGAGAGGAACAATTTTGAATGATATTTAGTGTTGTGCATTACTGTCAAATTATGTGTGACACACCAGACATCACACCACGTGTGGTTAGTTACCCCTTTCTGACCCTGCCTTCTGATGAAATAGGAGGCAAGTAAATGAATTTTGAAAACAAATTACCCTAAAGCAACTGTACTGTCATCTTTGATGTGCATGTATATAGAGCTTAAAACTGGCAAAGTCATCTTGCTACAAAACTATCTTTATTGGCAGTGTAGAATGTTAACCAATCCATAGGAATCTATGTGCAGAAATAAACCCAAACAGTTCAGATGTGTTGTTATCAGTACAGTATAGCTTTCTACTCTAAAAGTCTATTTGTAAAAAATAGAAAATAATATTATTAAAAAAAAAAAAGTAAGGGATCAGTTTAGTTTTCTGAAGTACAAATATTCTAGTGTAGGGAATGTGTGATTACTTTTTTTGTACATTTCAGAATTGTGTATTAAACCCTAGATATAATGGTTTGCTTTAGACTTTGTTCTGAAATGTGATATATTTGCCATAGTTATAAATGCCTGTTATGGCAGAAATAGATTTTGCTTAGACTTTTGTGTGTGCATGTTTTACATGACATTTTTTGTAACACAAATACAATACATCTTAGAAATGTAATCATGACTGTGCAGTTTGTACAGAACTGAATACTTTTCATGAAGATAACAGTTGCAAAGGAAAGCATTGGCGCTAAATTTGCCGTTTATGGCTGAAATATACTAGGAGAACACATCTTATCAAATGTGTTGTTAGTAGAACCTTCAAAGTAATTAAGAATACTATTTGATCAGTGTGAAAACTGAAAGTTTGTGTTTACACTTTTAGACACAGAGCTCAGATACATGTTTTGCAAGGCTTAATGTTATTCAAGGGGAGCCACATCCTGTGTTTAATACAGAAATGGTATTTGTTACACGCTTTCAGTGCCATTCAGCATTGGTTAAGGCAAGTAAGTTTATAGGAAAAATTTGGTTTGATATTACAAATAGTTAAGAAATCATTGTCAGAAATACAGCCTTTTATCCAAGAAAAAGATTAATTTGTCAGTTGTTCTCTATGGAAATTTAGAGTCTAATCCAGCATTGTGGGCTTGCAGAATCAGACCTTTAAAAAGCTGAGGTCACAACTTTTGGAAATAATCACTACTTAATACTGAAATTTCTTTCCAAGGTATTTCTAAATTCACAAGCAGGAGTTATGTTCAAGGAAGCAGGTGATCAAAATAGAAGTGTCAGTATTCTATGTTATTTAATCTCAAACGTTAAGATGCCTGAAAAGTGCAGGCATGATAATTGGAAACCAAGCACAAGCTGCTGAACTGTTTTCAAGGCAGAGAAAATGCAATCACAGACTACATTTAACTGGAAGGGCATTACATAATCAAAACACAGTAAAGCTCACTGATGTAAACAATTATTTGGATGACATCCTCAGTGTATTATAAACTTAACGCAAATTCTATTAAAACTGGAAAGCAATTCTTCCACTTATCTCTGGTATATGTTCTGTTGCAACTCTTTATATTGTGGTTTATTAAATCCCCTTTTGTTGACTTCTAGACCATGCTACAGATGGGTTTTTGAGATTCATGGAATGGAGTTGCGTATAGTATACACATGGCCAATAACAAGCATCCATTAAAACCTGAAGTGATGTTAAATATTCCTTTTATACCGGTCTGCTATGAATGAATATTAAGTGCAAAAAAAGAGATACCTACATCACTCTGTAGGGTCCAGTACTGAATATAAAGACTTTTTAAGTTAAAAATGTATAAATATATTTGTAGAAATCTAGCCAAAAAAGCCATTCTAGCTATGAGAGCAAATTCTCACTAAAAAGCAGGGAATGGTTAATAACTATATCATCACCCTATTTTTATAAATAAATAAATACAGCTCAGATATTCAAAAGACAGCCTAAAATAAATTATAATTATATAAAGTTTTAAACAGGAACCAAAGCATTGCCATTTATATTGCCAAAGGAGGCACCTTGTATTTTGAAGCATAGGAAATCAAATCCCCAGAAGTATTGTCCATACTTTTTTTTTTAAACTAAGGATGTAGATATTTTCAAAACTGTTTTTGATGTTTAATAGTAAAGATCTGGTTTTGTTGTTTGAGAAATTTGTATTAAGTGATAGCACAGGCTTTTTTCCAGATAGGACTTTTCTTCACAGTACTGCTTGCAGTAGACATAACGCTACCCCTAGTAGGTGTTTCTCTTCTGATTTTCGTAGTCGTAATTACGTCTTAGCATCTCATTTTGTGAAAAGAAGAAGACAGACACCTGGCTCTAGGGCCCTCTTCATTTAAGCACTACTTTATTAAATGCAAATTATGGCAATCAGGGCGTCAGTTTATGTATTGCCTTTCTATAAGAAACCATGATGCCTTTGTATTTGCTGTTTGCACCCCTAAAATCAATTCCATATGTGTGAATGCCATATGTTTTGCACATTGTACTGTATATATGTAATGCATACTGTATTTTTATATGTGTACTACATTTATCAAATATTTTGTACATAGTGGCAATATTGTAGCTACTGAGGAAATGTTTGATATTTCAGCATTTTTGCTAAGTGTCTCAAATAAAAAAGGAAAACTGTGTTCATTTGTCCATGTTTGCTACTTAAAACTTATACAAGTCAGAAACATTTAGCATGTGTTTTAAGTACTTTTCTCACACAAAGGAGCAGCAATGAAATCTGCCCCTAGACTAATGCTAAAGAAATCATAGTTTGGATTGGAAGGGACAGTTAAGATCAACTAGTTCTGACCCCTCTGCCATGGGCAGGGAGCGCCACCTCCTACTAGCCCAAGTTGCTCAAGGCTCCATCAACCTGACCTCCATCAATGGTTCCAGGGCTAGAGCCTCCCATGATGGTTTGTCTTCCAAGTAAGAGCCAAAATATCTCAGAAATTTCCTGAATTCTCAAAGATTAAGTTTGGATTTATTTTATTTTAAAGCAGTACTATTAATATATAGTTCTTCAGGAGAATGGGCTATAAACTGTTCAGTGTGCACGAGCTTCTTTTCACGATGGGGCTGCTTCATTTAAATATTTACTATTACACTTCCTGCTGTTGAAGCAGTTCCCATAATAGATCACACACCATTTCCTTATTAAAGCCTGTTCTAGGCTGACGACAGCAGGACTCAGCCCAATAGTGCAATATCCATGCTGCAGTAAGTAGTACCACTAACACTGAACACATTAAAAGTTACTAATATGCCCCTATACATTTCATAAAATATGTTTTATGAATTGTAATCATTTTGAAAATGTGTAGGCTACATATGCCACAAACATGTCATCAGATACCGCACACCGAACACAAATACTGCAGAACTGCATCACTTTTTGCCTGTGTGTTTCTGCATTACAGAATTTATAGTTGGACTATATCAGAGACAAATCACTTGTTTTGGTGCCAGCTGGCAATTTGGGGGTTTATTGATTTACACAGACCAAAAAACATAAACCCCTCCCTCCCAAACAACATTCATATTAGTATTATGATGATGTTAACACAAGAAGGACTGATGAAGCTTGAGATTTTTTCAATAAAAGCATGTTCTACAAATGGCCATCATCACAGTATCACAGTATTACCAAGGTTGGAAGAGACCTCAAAGATCATCAAGTCCAACCTGTCACCCAAGACCTCATGACTAAACCCATGGCACCAAGTGCCACATCCAATCCCCTCTTGAACACATCCAGGGATGGTGACTCCACCACCTCCCTGGGCAGCCCATTCCAATGGCGAATGACTCTTTGTACAGTATTAATCACTATATACTCCTAGCAGCTTCTTATGTGTTATACAAATGTTGCTTATCCATATATTTATAAAGTAACTCTAAGAACTATTTCCCTTTACATAAAAAAAATTACCTGAAGGTCAACCTGGAGAACAAGGACTGCAGGGCCACTCTGCCATAACACTGCATCATTCTGGAATCCCTTCAATTCACCTGTGAACAGAAACATTTATTCATATTGCTAGGACAAAGCAATGGTCAGGCTAAGATAAAGTAGTTGATAACTGAGGAGCATTCCACTTACCCCACAGCAAGTCTTTATAGACTCAGTTATACAATTTCACAAATTCTGCATAAATATAATTGCTCCTCTGCATCCCTTGAAAAGAGTCAGGGAGATTTGTAGAAAGTCTTGGTTTACAAACCACTGAACTAGACATCAAAGCACTCTCCTAAAGCAACACCTCAGTCTCCTAAGAGAGGCTTAGGGAAGGATGAAAAAAGCCCTGGTGATTATATCCTCCTTCCAACAACATCTCTGACATTTTCCTTTGGGTAATTCATTTTGTGTTGTAAAGAAGCTTCCATCAGAAAAGAACACAATGTGAGCATTCACATGAGCTGAGACAAGGGTAATGACCAGCATAAGAAACACTTCAGAACAAAAGTATCCAGATATCAAAAGGTATGAAAGGCAATTACACTTTCTAACTAAAAACATAAATTTGAATTTTAAAACATCTATTGTGCTGATAAATGAGCTCACCAGCACTTGGTTTAGAAATAAACATTTTTTTTCCAGATACACTGATGGTAGGCAGTGTTTTTTAAACCAAATAAAGTATTTCCTCTTAATATACTCAGAAGATCTTTATGATTTCAAATTGAACTTTCAGTCTCTCCATACAGTTAAGGGAGATCATTAGAAGTTGATGGCCCTTAGATGTGGTGCTAAGGAACATGGGTTAGCACCAAACTTGGTAGGTAGATAACAATTGGACTCAATGATCATAAAGGTCTTTTTCAACCAAAATGATTCTATGATCCTAAATACTGTTTTGGATGCCAGGCAACTACATTAATTAAAACTGTAGTGCATTTGAAGGGATACCACTCATCTGAATTCCACGACTCAAGTAATCCCCTCTACTTTCTCACACCACAAAATTGCTTCTCAGCTCACAAAGATGCAAAAGCTTGAGTGAATAGAATAGAACAGAACAGAACAGAATAGAATAGAATAGACCAAGTTGGAAATACACACACAGACATGAGCTGCAGAGGATCTGTGATGCCAAGTAACAAGTGGCAAGAATGAAACTGGGGGGGGAAGAAAGGCAGGGGGAAGGGGGAGAAGCATATTTTGTAATAAGCGAAGGTAGTAATCCAGAAATTGACAGACATCAGTGAAAGATGATTTACTAAACTCTAACTGCTTCCAGCTGACAGCTTTGTAACACTGAGAGTAACTCTTGTCAGCTAAGATAGCTGGCCCTGTGAGGTCACTTCTTATCATACAAGTTACAGGTACGAGAGTTGAGTGAGGCAGTTTCCATTCTTACACATCATCACACTTTAGAACTGCTGCAGGGATGACAGTGATTAAGGCAGTCAAGCCATGAGGTACGAGTTTTCCTGATGATGGTTCAAAGAATATACAAGAAAAAACACAATTTAACAATTCCATTATAGCACCACCAGGTCAGTAACTCTGATTTCAACCTTTACAAAGGTACCTCTGTAGCATGCTGCTTCTGCACAGTACCAAACCAAACGAAAAACCCCAACAGACTGGTCAGTAGCCTCCACAGGTCAATACACAAAATTCCTTTCATCCAAGAAGATGGAAAATAACTCGAGAGTGTGGCAAAAGTTTCATAACTAACTTGATGAAAAGGAAATAAAGATGCAGAACTTCGTTGTCAAGTCACGCTTGTGAATATCTAGGAGAAGGAATGTAGAGGAATATGTAATCTAATGTGTTTCACACTCCCAAGCTTATACAGGAACAAGCACCGCCCATTTAGTGCGTTTAATTACACATTTACCGTTTTGTATTTCTGCTTCTTGCTCTAAATGCACGAGTGCCATCTCTTGGTAAGGAGAAGCCCAGCTGGGCGCCCACACAACTCCAGGCCGCACCTCCTGCTGCTTCAGAGGCGGGACCGCCCGGGCCCCGCCGCGGGGAGGAGGCGGGAAGAGGGCGCTGGTTTCGGGAACCCTTTCACAGACGGCAGGGCAGCTCCTGGCTGCTCCCACGGAGGGAGTCTTCGCTCAGCGCCATCCCCCAACGCCGCCTCTGTCCCGGAGACCTGCCCAGGGAAACCCACAGCCGCTTCCGCTGCTCCTGAGGAAGCAGCGGCCGCGCGTACCCAGACGCCCTGAGCGGCCAAGAGCCGTCAGGTGCCGACGCGGGCGCGCGCGGCGGGCCGCGAGGGCAGAAATAGGCAGGAGCATATAGTGGGACCGCCACTGTGCGGGAGTGGCGCCAGCGATAGAAGGGCGTCGGGAGAACCCTTTAACGCAGGCGCGGTGGCCAAGTGGTAAGGCGTCGGTCTCGTAAACCGAAGATCACGGGTTCGAACCCCGTCCGTGCCTTGTTGGGTCCGTGCCGGCGATGGCTTCCCCTATCATTTTTAGGGGAAAGCGGCTCGGCGACAGCCCCGTACTTCCGCTGTACCCTACCAACGACGGTGGCCACGGCCCCGAGAGATCGGCCGGCTGCCTGGGGGAAGCCAGGCGGCAAAGCCCGCCTCCACCAGTCGAGCGCGCAAGTATGCAGGCGCGGGGCGTCGCACCTGCGCAACGCGCTCCTCCTGCTCCCCGCCCCTGCCTGTCGCCCGCCTCAACAAAGCGACCTGCGAGCAGGATTGTGCATTTCACGTCAGCCAGACCTGCACTCCTGTACTTCCCTGCACCGGCGTCCGAAGCCTCTCTCCACGTTTGCAATGATAGACACATTTTTCCTCAGCCCACCTTTCATGGGGTTTGATCCGTACTCGAGACCCCTCGAATTCAGCCTGAAGAAGCAAAAGTAGACGGTAGTCGGAAATGGCAATGAAAAAATGTCTGCTCGTGAAACCGTGGCGAACGCGTTCCCTACATGACAGCCTCGAAGCCCACTGTGAAAGGGATTCGTTTCTGTGAGGAGTTAAGTGGAGCCTCTTCAAACTCATTTGGAGAGACGTTCTCCACAGGCAGTGGCTACCGCGACCACCCTGTAGAATTCCTGGCTATATTCCTTGTTCCACCCCCCACTAAATCATTTATTTATTAATTGGGTCCTGTCTTGGGGTCAGTAAAACATGAGGTTTCTTCGTCTGTATCACTAACCTCTGAGAAGGCTTATTTGCAGTTCTGTTAGTGTTCCCTTTACATTTTTTTAAAGTAGAACAACTGCCTGTGTGGCTGAAAATGAGGCAGGAGCTGTTGGGTTAAGCCCAGATGGCAGTGTTCACCCGTGCCGTGCACAAGCAAACCCGGGTACTGCAGATACTGCTGGCCCAGCGGGGTCACCAGCAGCCAGGCAGTCCACCTGAGGGGGCTGACGGGACCAGCCACCAGACTTGCACACACAGTTAAAGGCTGACAGCACTTGAAGCCATCCTAACGATGTCACTAACAGCACCACAAACTGGAGTAAATATTTATTAAATCACGTTTGATATTTACTTACCATTTGAAAGTTCATTGTCCTTTGATTATTCCACAGTTTTGTTTTCTTCCTGGAAAATCTTCCTCTCAGTATGCACCATGGTTATCTAGACTCAAAAACTGTACAATTTTAAGAACAAAAATAACTGTCCTTGAATATTTGCACTAGATTTTGTAAAGTCTTTTGCAATAGAATACATAAATTCTGTTGGTAGGTCAAAATCATTCACATTGTGTTTGGAGTCAAAGAAGGGCTGGAACTGTTCTATATAAGGTGCTTTTCTTAGCACAGATTTGGTGCTATAAAGATCTGACTGTATTAAATGTCTATGATTGAAATATAGATTGTTTGGGTTGGCTTGGCTTTTTTCCACTTAGTTTACTGTCAGTAAACAGTCACAAGTGTTTAGAACTGCTCTTTAGTAAATCTGGAATAACTTTGATGAAGTGTCAGGAGGGAGGAAATGACAGTGCTTACCATCCAACTAATTTTGAACTTGAAATTTCCAATATTAAATGTGTGACAACACTGCCCAGTGTCCCTGGAGAGAAGAAAAATGTGAATTACTGATTTTTGAATGGTGATGCAGAGTACATACAAAACTACAACCCAAAACATTCCAAATTGGTTTCTTAGATATCTTTCCTCCTGGATATGAAGGACTGTGAGAAACACCCATGTCCCTAAAGCTGCATTTGTAAGAGGATTTTCAAAACTAAACATAAAAATCAAACTCAAGGATAAAACATGTATCTGGTAAATACAGCTCTCTGTTACTGTAATCTCAGAGATAAACCTGGAGAAGAGCCCCCCTGCCCACGATGAGTAATGCTTTCATAAATCCTTTGGGTTTTTCTATAATGTGAGACTAAGCCAGGTACACAAAAGAGCTACAGCTGCATCTCACCCATGTAACAACATTTTGAGGCCATGTTATGATACATACTGATATATTAGATAATACAGACCCTGTTTTTCCAGTTTGCAGAGAAAACTTACATTGTACTAAATAACACTGCTAAATGATTAGCATGATAATAATTTTGCTTAGTAATGTTTTAAGACACAGCTTATGGTTATTTACCTGAAATCAATTTTGTAATTAGAAAACCATCTATGAAATCACAGCATAAGAGAAACTAGTGCAGACCAGAAATTGGTAACTCCAGCACAGGTTTACTACCATGACACAGACTCATTTACATGCTGTTAACATTTTTGCAAGTACTACTGTATTTGCCTTCATCTTTCTCCTTTGTAGACAACACAATCCCCAAAGTTTAGAATCTCTCCTTCCAGGTCAGTTTTCCTAACTGTCCTTGCTACAATCCACCAGATCCTTCCCAGCTGCTACACTGAAATGAGGACCCAAAGTGGACATACTACTGCTTCCCATCACTGAGCAGAGCGGGGCATTTCTACACATCACAACTCAGCAGGACTCTAAGAGCAGTACAGCAGGAACTGGCATTATATGTACCCAGCAAAGCCTGAGCTGCCACAATTGGAATGCTCTCAGAAGCTGCATAGCTGCCATCGCATCACACGACATGAGCCGCTGCTTGTGAGCACAAGCTATCCAGACTGGCACACAGAGCCCTGTCCTCAGACCAGATCATGTGATATGAAATTCAGGCTGGAAACTTCCTCTCTCACCCCATACTTGGCAGCGCTGCAGCCCCCTGCAAGTTGTACCCAGAGGGGTGACGTTGGAGCTGGAGGGAGGCTACAGCACCCACGGCAGCCAGAATGCCAGGCATGGCAAGTGCTTCACACAGCAACTGGTGTCCAATGGGACTCAATCCCTGGGCAGAAGCTGTAGCAAGGAGTCATGTGAGATGAATCCTCTCCTTAATCCAGCTTCTAGTATTCATCATTGCATAATTTTGTAGACATTGTTTAGAAATCCCTCACACACTGCAGACTTACTGGTGAAAGCAGAAGACAAAGCAAATTTAATTTAGTTTTATCATTTCTTGTACTTTTAACAGAGCTTCTTGCTGCCTTTTTGTGTTAATTGAATTTTACATGTGACAACCAGTATGACCAATAGAGGACAGCACATCCATTTCTTTTAATGATCAAAAGATCCTGAACTTGAGGCTGCTATTCACTTTTTCACTCCGGAAATGTGAGTGACAGGCAGAGTACAGCAGTGTGCCATAAATAAGCCAGCAAGCTTAAAAAGACCTTTTTCCAATTAACTGGAGGCGGTTAGAATTACAAGAGATTAATTAAAATAAATCTACTTCTAACCAGGCATTATTGCTAACAAAACACTGGGTGCACCTCTCTGAAAACTAGGTCTGTATGCTAAAGCAATTGCTTAGTGAACACTGTGATAACAGCTAAAACGTACTTAAGAGTCAAAGCACACTTGGGATGTCAGGTGGACTCTGCTAATTCCCCTTCACAACTGCAGACAGACAAGGTGTCTGTAACTAAGCTTTGATTAAATGTGAGTGTTTATAACACACTGAAGTAAAGCCAGACTACACTGGGTTTATTGCATTTGATTTGGGAGCAGAGAAGACTCTGCAAATCATAATGAAATTCAAAGAACAAACCCAAAGATTTCATGTGACTGAGGGGAATTTCATTACAGAGATTCAATTAACCTGGAAGAATTGCACACATTGAGATCTATTCTTTCCCCAGAAGCTGGGCTACTGTGTTTTTATAGCAACCTTTGCTATTCCTGAGTAAATAATGCTTTATTACAAATGCATTGACATCTTTATATTATTATTAGAGTATAATAACATCTTCATCTGCTACTGCTTTGCAAACATTCATTTCTGCTTCCTCTGAAATGTATCAGTGCTTTTCTACAAGGATATGACTAAGGAAAGATTGGGTATTGGACACAAACACAAAGTAAATACACACATCTAGGATACTCATGAGGAATAATAGTGTGCTGGTCTGCTGCAAGTCCTGCTTTACATTTTTCAGTCAGGGCCTGATCCTGTGAATTGCTAGGCAGAATTAATTAACAGCCTAAGACCATTAAGTTAGTGGGGACTGACAGTGCTCAGCAGCTCTCAGTATTAGGGCCTTTAACTAAAAGCCAACCTGCAAATTTCCATTGATGTGAGTAAGGATATTGTGCACATCTACAGTAATAACATGAATTATTCACATCATCGTAGCATGAAAGATGCAACCCACAAAGCCTGGTTAAAACAACATATGGACCTTAACTGGTGCTCCCCTGATACATGACAGGGTCATCAGTTGGCCCATTTTCAGTTGTATGCACATAACCTTTATTTGCTGTGTGCACAGGTCTGATCGGAGGACATGGGGGAAAGTAAATACCAGAGACAGACATCTACAAACATGAGTAGAAAATGAGGAAAGGAGGTTACCGATTAGCTTTCTTCCATAGGAAACTCCTAGATCATATTGGAGAAATGTGAGTTAAGTGTTTTACCATTCTTCCTTTTTTAACCATTATCTGATCAGAGAAGCATGAAAAGCACTTTATTGGTCACTTGGGGTTTTTTGTTGTTGTTTTGGTTTTGGTAGTGTTTTGTTGTTTTGGTTTGGTTGGTTTTTTTTTTTCCCTGTGCTAGGAGCCCTCTGCAGGAAGTGAAGCTGAATTTCACAAATCTTCCCTTTCTGACGTCTCCCGAATTTCTAGGAATGCCCCTTCCCTGTTACTATATTTGGAGGTAGTTTCTAGGAAAAAAAAATAATTTTCGGACGGTGGTGGCCTCCCCACACCTACTGCCGGCGGGCTCCGAGCCGCGGGGCTCCTGGCACAGCCCCCGCAGAGTTGAGGAGCCCAGAGCTCGGGCTCAGCAACTCCCGGCACAGACCGCACGTCTTTGTAGCTCTGTTGGAGGAACGAGCATGGAGAGGGAGTGGGAAGGGGAGAGGTGTCTTTGTGGCAACAATGAGTGAATCTCATCTTTTTCTTCCTTTTTTTCCCCCCTCTCTCTCCCGGTGGCTGCTCTTTTTGCTGGTTTCCCCCGGTACTTTTTTTTTTTTTTTTTTCCCCTCCTTTTTTAAATGAGGAGGAATTTTAGGGGGGAAAAAGCAGAAACAACCTTCAGGATTTCCCCCCCCCCCGCTCCCCCCTCTCCCCCTCCCCTTGATGTGGCCTCTTGTTTAGCTTGTGGCGTGACCGTGATGAAGAAATGTTTCTGGGCGCCTGGCAGGGTGATCTTTTTATGTAATGAGTCAGGATTTTGCCAACGGAAGGAGCCGGCTCGGAGCGAAGGGCTGTCTGCATGCAGGAACGGGAACCTGCCGGCCGAGCGGCACCCTCACCTCGGGATCCCCGTTTGCCTCGGGCGTTTATTTATTCTCGGCCGGCGGGGGCACGCCCGGCGGGACTGACAAGCGGTAAGTTGCGCGCTTCTTCCGCGCCCCCCCGCCATGGCGCTTCCCGGCCGCCCGCCGGTAGAAGCGTGGCCCCGCGCACGTCCCCGCTGCCTGCCTTCCCCGGGGGCCCGCAGGTGGGGCCGCCGCCCCTCGCTTCCGCGGGCAGCCGGGGCCGCGCCCTGCCGCGGGGATGGGGAGGCTCCGCGCCGGGCGGACACCTGAGCAGGCAGGCGCCGGCCGAGCCCGTGCGGCCGTGGAGAGGCTCCTCGTGCCACCGGCGGGGCGGGGGCTCGGGTGGCCGCGCATCCCCGTGGCCGGCTCCCGCGCGCGGCACGTGCCGGCGGCCTCGCGCCCACCTGCCGCAGGCCGCGGAGGGGGCGGCTGCGGGCGGTGAGCGGGGAGGCCGGGCCCGCCTGACCCCGCCGCCCCGCGGGCATCCGGGCTGGTCTGCCGCCGTGCCGCGCGCCCTCGGGAGCTACAGGTGTCCGAGCACCGGTCCCGTCCCAGCGCCTCAAGGGGGCTTCCGGGGTCTGCAGATAAGCGCGCGAAACGGTGCCGGTACGGACCATTTAATAGGCTCGCGTGAGCTGATAGTACGGAGAATCTTCTCAGTCATCTCGGACGTACGTGTCAGACAGCTCCGCTTTCCACAGGCCGTGTCTTGTCTTAACATTTCTGCCTGCTTAGAATTTCCATCAGCTCTCCGCGCTCTCCTGTCAAGATCTGCTTGCCCGTCACACGGTAGTTCAGCCGGGACAGGCGTCCTGGGCTCTGGGTGCTTTATCGACAGCAGAATAAATACAATAGTGGCTTTTCAAGTACAGCAATTATCTCGTTTTATAGTAACTGATAGAATTTACCTACTTCAGTCATCCAAGTGTAAACTGTGATGCTTTTAAAATTGGACTTTATTTAGAAATTGTTAGAATTCTAAACTGAGAATTTAGGAAATATGCTCATTTTGTCTGCAGAGCTCTACATTTCTTCTCATCTTTGAAAGAAGTTCTTCAGAAACATAATGCTGAGGGTAGTAAGATTTAGACATGTGGCTGAATACTAAACCCCAGTGCTCTTAGTCAAAAGAGACCCATTTCAAGTGAGGAGGAATTATTTTCTAGTCTATTGTACAAATAACAACTTTAGAATAATCACAGATGTTTCTCTATAATGTATCCATTTATCCTGAAATGTAGTGGAACACATAAGTAAGTTTTACTATTATTCTCTGGGAGGGTTCTGTGACATAAGACACTTAAGGTGCAGCTTACTTAATAAGTAGATAAATAACTTCATAAAACCAGTATCTATTAGCAATTCCTGCTGTCCTTAAAGTGAAGGAGTGTGTATTGTGACTTGCCTACAATATCCTCTTCCATTAGGCTGAAAATTACCCACTTGATAAGCAATGATTCTCTTGGTTGATTTGGCATATCTTACAAAGATACTTTACTTACAAATTGAATCTCAGAAGGTTGTGGTTCCAGAGTCGGGGTTTTGGGGGCGAGATGAGCTTGTGTTTTATCCAACTGGCCCACAAAGTCCCGCTTTTGGTGGTCACTTTGTTCTGCAAAAGAAATCAGTACATTATGGCTCTTACAATGGACTGTAAACTTAGTAGTAAACTAGTGTTGCACTTAGTAAAAGGCTACTATGTATTTAAATAAATAGTATTTTAACTTTAATGTTTTCTTTGCCAATAAACAGGGGATAGGAAATGCTGTCATCCTGAAAGTTCAACATAAAAAAAAAGGTTTTCTAACTGTTGGTGCTGTTTTTGTCTTAAAAAAACAGGAAAAGCAGAATAATTTTTTTTGTTTCAGAGTTGTTATTCACTATAGGTGAATTGGGAGAAAAGGAAGTCATTCCCTAGAAAACAGGCAGCTTAAACCTTGAAAACATCAGACAACCAATGGTAACATTTGTACTGTCAATCCCCTCCTCATTTTTTTGTTCATGATGTGTGCAGTTTTAATGTATCCCTTCAACTAGCTGGATATTATGTGTGTTTGTGTGCCTGTGCGTGCATGGTGTGTATCTATGAATCAATTTAAAGATTATTCATTTTTTTGTAGTAATAGAATATATTTTTATGAGTAAACTGGCAGAGCTGTTCATGTTAGTATTTACATTTTGGTATCAATACCCTAAAGAATCTAAGCATAATTTTTACTTTAGAATTACATATTTTTAAGTGTTGAAAATTTGTTAGCTGAACTTTCTTGTGGTTCTGAATATACTGTGTATAGATTTAAGGCCAAATGAAAGGCATTACACTCACACAGTCTAATTTATATAATGGCTCCTGTGTACAACATATTCACACAAAATACATCCAGAAGCTTCCTCTCTGTTGGTGTAAATGCATCTGTCATAGTTCTGACATTTTATGCCAGCTAATCACCTGCTTAAGTTTCATATAAACATCTAGACATTCACAATGTGGTCACATCATCGTTGCAGTCAGATTAATTTTATGTGCTGACCTACTCAGACTGAATCAGTTCAAACAGACCTGGAAATTCATGTGAAGTTACACAGTGATACACTTTTAAAGGGATGTTGTTGGGATGTGGTATATCACATGACTATATGCAAGACCTGTACCTTCATGCAAATGGATATCATGCTGAACTATCGATTTTTTTTCCCTGTGGAATAATGATAATTTATAGCAATATAATTGCTGAAGTAGGACATATTTGAACCTCGGCACCACAAATTCCTCACTTGTTTGAGACTGAAATCTGATGTGGAAGAGCTTAGGTCACAACTGTGCTGCTATTACGCCTTTTAGCCTACAATTTTGCATGAAATAATGCTCTTCAAAAGCAGCATTTATGAGAAGGTTAATTTTTCATGGACTAGATGTAGATTTTATTTTTTTTTTTCCATTTTGAATTCTAGAACTTAGTTTGTGAATACATTCTACACCTGTCCAGAATTACAAGGTGTCAGATTTGGATTGGCTTAACTCTGCTCTCTTCACTAATATTCTGACTACAGTAAAGCAGAGAATCAGAGATCATGAAGTGGATCAGTGTGCAGATCCCGCTGTAAGGGAAAAGAGAAACAAACTTACATATCCCAATAGCAGCAAAAATCAACTTTGTTGAAATAAAGGAGTTTCTTTTCAACAACTATTACTTTAAAGCTGTTAAAAGTATGTAATTTTGTATGGCTACTTCCAGTAAGATGTGCTGTATATAGTGCACTTTGACCAGCTATCTGTATTTTTTTTTTTTCAAATGGGTTCTATTTGATTCTCTATTGAAGACACATAAAATTCACATGTGTTCCTTCTACTGCCTATGAGCTAGCTGTAGAATTAACAAGCTATTTAAATGATGGAGCAGTGTTAAAGAACACATTTACACTTCTCTAGGCCTTCCTCATACCGCATTTTTATTCACATTTTTTCCCATTAGTAAGCTTATAAAAAGAGCTTCTCTTTGTCTCTAGTGTGCAGTAAACCAGAAAATTTTCTGCTGCTATGAATATCATGCATATATATCAAACTTTAAATGTATGTTCATTTTGTATGTGTTACCCATATTAATGATGATCAGACAAAACACTGAGAGATTCACTAAACATCTGTGTTATAATAATTCGATCTCTTTCCCTCAGACTGCTTTTCCCACAAGGTTTGTGTGCAGCATGGGGTGGTGGCTCCAGAGCTGAGACTCCTGAAGTGCACTGCATATCCAGAGCATTAACAATTAAATACCTGGGATCAGTCTGTCTTGCTATTTGAAATGAAAAGAAAGAAATTTACAGAAGATAAAACGTAGATGGTATGTTTGGAATCAAAATTAATTTTCCTTGAGACAAAAACTCTCATGAATTATTGAAAAAATAATATTTAGAAACCTCAATGCCATTTATTGCATTTATAATTTATAGAATTGAAAGCCCTGCTAGCTAGGTTTCCATTGAAAATCATGTTTAAATGACATTTTTTAGAATTACTTTTCTGCATTTGTAAGGAAACCTTTAAAAAAAAGAGCTTACAAACACTGATTGAGCAGAGGATTATCAAATGGCCTAATTTGTTTACTTTTGACATTTTATTGAAAGCAGTGAAAAGATCAGGATCTCCGCCAGAATCCAGTGGCATGGTTTGGGGATTGGTCTGTGGCCTGCATTTTCTGAAGCAAGGCCTCAACCTTTGACATCTCCTGACCTCGTGTTGCAACAGAAAAGTTTTGTGACTCCCCTCTGATCTAGCCATAGAAAAAAAGAAAGGAAGGTAATGACCCTGAGTTTGCAAACTCATGACCTGGAACAGCTGAAAACTTTGCCTCAGTAAAGGCTACAAGATCAGTCTTCCCTTTCTATGAAAGCTTTCCAGAGTTTTTCCAAGGCAAGAACACAGACACCCAAGACATAATTTTTAAATGGTGTCTTATTTTTCACTCTTAGAATGTTACCCATCAGCACTGCTTGCCTGTCTAAAACCTGTACCTCATGCCACAAACAGAATCTATGCTAACATACACCCAGTATGTTCAGAATGTATTTTTCAAAAGTATTACTCAAAAAAACCTGTTTCATTTGCCTCAAAATTTGTATATAACAGATTATGAAAAAAACAAGCAAAAAATCCCCAGAGTTTTTTACATGTCTTTAAAGTATTAGAGGGAAGAAACATTGCTATCACCTGCACACAGCACTTGTAGTGAAAGAAGAAGCAGAAAAGTGGTCATATTGCATGAATTACCAAATCTACTTCAGACCGTGCAGCTTGAGACTGATGCTTCTGGTGAAACTAAGGAATTTAAGGCATCATTTGTCCTGTTCACAGAGCACATCAGTTAATAAATACACAAATCTTATGTTGCAATGTCATAGGTTTTTCTCAGTCAAACAATGCAAATGTGTAGGGGATTTTGTAAAAGTACAAACCTGGGAAACAAACAAAGAATTGGGTTTGGGTTTGTTCTGGCTTTGTCTTTTTTTTTGCTTGTTGTCAGAATACCAAATTAATTTCTGTTTACAAGGTTTCAGTACAAGGACAACTTTTCTGTAGGTGACCTGTGAATGGCTAAGCATTATTCACCTTGTGGATTTTTTTCCAGGACATCTCTTCAGCATGAACAGAATAAATACAGATAATAGGAATAAAACCACATCTATTTCTGAGGTCTTTGTGGGCTAGCCAGATATGCCTACATGTTAGCAGTTAGATTCAGAAGCATACTGCTGATTATATCCAACTCCCTGTTGGATATAAGGCTCTCCAATTATCAACATCTCATTTTTCACATTGGAATCATAATTCTCTACAGACAGGCTCTTGAGTTTCATAATAGATTTTTTTTTTCTTGTCCTGTTTGGAGCCTACCTGTGCTCCTAGCTGAGCTCAAAAGAAGTCCTAAAAATTACTTCCTCATGTACTGAATGCTTACAGCATTCATACAAATTAAAAAAATTAAACAAAACTGTTTAGAACTTTTCAGTTAATACTGCTGTAATAATTTAATTTAGCTGTTTATAGAGGAGGCTACAATTCAGCAGTGTAACATAGTATTGGTGCCATTTTGTTATTTAAATATCTCAGCTTTGGTCAATCCAAATCCTTTTACTGGACTCACGGCCTTTCTATTCCAAGTGGTATAAAACAGCTTTTTACGTGATAGCTTTTCATTTATTTTGTAGGTTAGGATAAGAGTTAGAACAAAGAAGACAAAATACATTTTGTCATCCACACATTGCCACATGTAGATGATTTTAGGAAAGACTGAGAAAAATAATTTCAGGATGTTACAGGATTGGTCTACAATGATTAGTAGAAATAACTGAACACAGCAGTTTTACTGAAGGTGTATTTCTATTTGTTACATTTTGCTGCTGCTGTTTGTATTAAAGCTTTCTTTTGCAATAAAAGGCCTATTTCAAACCACACAATCTGTACACACCCCCATCAACAGGTGCCCGGTGTTAAGTCAGCAGCATCTCCATTGAAACCACTGGACCTACATCAACAAAAAACACAAGTGAGATGACAGTGAAATTCCTAGAGGAAAGAACTTGGTGCATGGTTTTATATTTTAACATGACAAACAAAGAGAAAATGGATTACACAGAACACTGTATCAAATAATATATGAGGAACTGAACAACAACTGTATTATATTTTATACACTACGCTACAAGAATCCATTGAAGAATATCCCTGTTGGGTGCTATTTGGTGTGAATTATTTAAGAGTTAACTTTCCATTAGGTGTGTCAGTTGAATAGGCATAACTAAAAGCTCAAATGTGCTACCTGGTTTACTAAGGGGATTTATAAATCTGGAGTATTCAGTCTTTACTAATTGGGATTACTCTTTGTATTTTTACTCTGAGTGATCTTTCTGTACATACGGAAAACTGCCTGCATGGTTTGTTGGAAAAGAGTTTTAAATTCTTTAATATGAAAGATGTTCGATGACTTTATTATGTATCATTTTCTTCTATAAACTAGCATTTGTGCTGTCACAAGTAAATCCTTAAAAATGACAGCTGCAGGTCAGCTGCTAATGATGATTATTCTGTTTTGGTTTTTGGGATGTGAAACAACAAGAATTGTTCTGTGTTTTCTGTGTTTTCCACATAATGCTTTTAGCTTCCCCATAGTATTTCTAAGATAGCTGCTCCGGAGTTCACTTTGGTGAATGGACAGAACCATTTCAAACATCCAAAGTAAATGACTTTGAGGCTTTTTGAAAAACTACAATTTTCCTGTGCAGTGGACTAACAGGAAATTATGAAATCCTCAAGCATTGTTGGAAAATTGTTCTAATTTTAAAAAAAAAATCTTTATAGTTTCATTCTTGATGTTCCACAGCATTCACCACTTCCTGCATGGCTCTTTACCGCAGGGAAAATGAGGGACTTTTGGGGGCAGATGTGTTTCCATTACACTATCATAATGCCCCTAAAAATCCTTATTGCTCTTGCAGTATTCTTCTGTGTTACTGGGCCTGGTGTGAACTACTTGAAGACCTAGCTCTTAAGTACAGCTTTTCCCTAAAAAACACTGACTTTTATTTCATTTATCTTATTTTTAGTTGTGTTTACTGTTGCTTAAAATATAAATGGCAAGATATGCAACCACCTGTTGGTAAAGAAATGTCATAAGTCATAAATCCAAGGGACATGCTGATAACTGCATGGTATTAAGAGGACTATATTTTGGCTTAACAGTGAAAGCTTCACTCTTTTGGTATAATGAACTTCGTTTTAACATATGAATTGAGTTATGAATGTCTCTGAAAACATGACACAGGTTTTGCAAGCTAATCTGAATGACTGCTACATGGACTTCACTTAGAATAGCAACCCCTTTTAAGAACAAACGTCAGGCAACTGATCAAGTGAATAATGTGCCCAGTATTTTCTTGAAAAATAGATGCACAGAAATACTCCAAGCAAATTTTCATTCAGTCTCAAAATAAGTATCTAGAAAAGATGTATTTGGTTCTCAGCTATTTTACTCAACTTGAGAGGTCTTTGTGTGGGCATACCTCTTGCAGGGACTTTTGAAGAAGGGGTGGCGCCTCCCTCTAACCCCTCTGTCTGAGTGTGAGAGGATGGGAGTGCCCACACTTGGTCTGAGGCAGTTTATTCCTGCTAAGTGGCAAATTCCCCTGAAGTCTGCAGATTTCCACAGTGTTTGAAAGAAAAGGCAGAACATATAAATATAAACATGGTTTGGTTTGTCTGTGTATTGTAGTGCAATACATTGTCCCTTTGACATGTATAGTGCTAGTATCATCCATTTCAGCAGCTGTGTGCAGGACAGTACAATAACTGGTTTGTGTTAAATGTGCTTTTGACTTCACTGTCTAGCTTAAAAGAAATAATAGATATATGGCATCACATTGTCCCTCTGACAGTGTCTAATATCTTTAAATAGCCTTCAAAATACTTGGTGACAGGAAAAAGAAAACCAACTACCTGTGTGTATTCACCCTACTCCTTTTATATTAAACTTTAATCCCCAAGGAAATACTTTTCTTCATTCTGCTAAAGGACTGTTTCTCCTTTTTCAGGCAGAAAAATGTTACAGGTTAAGTCATGTCCTATAGGTCATAAAGCAAGCTTGCACTTATGACTGGAACCCAGAACTTTTGATGCCTAGATAAACACCACAATAACAAGAAAATTACTTTCTAGGACAAAATGAGCCATGTTGCACAACATTATATTCACAGGTCAGAACATGCTGGCATATGAATTTCAGCATAGAACATTTCAACACGCAACAGCATTTCAAGTGTGTGTAGACAGAAAGCAGTATAAAAATTAGTCATTACATTAATTCTAAATTTTCACATCAATACTGCAGTGTTTCTACTTGGACTGCTCATCGCAAGATGATTCCTAGCACCTTCTGACATAAATGAAAGGTGTTGTGGCTTGTGGCTTATGCAGCCTTTAAAATTATAAAAGTTACATAAAAGGTGTTAGATTAGATGAATTAATAATGTTATTAATTTTTTTTTTGGCCATCTGTATACATGTTTAGCAAATGTTTTACTTCCAAACAACTTTCCTAGCTGAATACTCTGCATCTAATTAAATGTTGAAGAAGAAAAAAGTGTGAGACCACACATATTCTATGGAGTTCTTTAATATTAAGAATCACTGAAGTGAATACTTCTAGACCTACAAATTGTATCACTTTTATATAGAGGATACGGCTAATACTAGCAGACTGGAATTTTAATTACTTTTAAAAACTCCTTTGAGGGCTATGCTAGTCACAATACCATGTGAAGATTTCAGCACTAAACCTGATCTAAATTTGTTCTGTTACAATCTTATCCTACGTGTAATCCTGTGAGGATATCAGAATTTTTTTTTTCCTACTGCTAGGAATCTTTGTTATAATTTCTTACATAACTTGTAGATCTCAACAGCTGATTCTTACGTACGTATCTACTTATATATATATATATGTACAGGTTGAAGGAAAAATCAGATTCCCTTTAAACATATGCTCTGTAAATATGTAAAAATCCATTTATTACATGACACTGCAACCAAGAAAAAGGTTTTTAGACTTATCAATTCTGAGATTCAATTCATAGAAGGGAATCAAAATCAGTAACACTCTATTCTAGTCCTTTGATAGAAATGCGGAATTACCCGACATACAATTGTAATTTTTTTACACATTTTTATCACTGAATAATAAGCCTTCGAAAATGAGAGCCAAGCATATGGTTTGAGATGTATACTTAAACTTTCAAATTCAGATACTTGCTTTAAAATGTTTAAGTATTTAAATTATTTTTGTTTGAAATACTGTGTCACAAAAATCTCTGGATCTGATACCGCCACAGAGGAAAGGCTGCAAAACTCATGTGTAAAACTGTCCACTGAAGCTAAGGGCACTTTGTCTGTGAATGGGCTGTGAGTAAGTTTCAATATTAAGTACTTTGTAAAAGATTATTTTGCTCTGATTTTTTTGGGGGGGGTTGGGTTTTTTTGTTTGGCTGGTTGGTTTTTTTGTTTTGTTTGTGGGTTTGGGGTTTTTTTGTTGTTGTTGTTTTGTTTGTTTTTAAATATGATCAAAGCAAAGATTTCTATGATCCTTATCTTAGGGATTTTGCTTTCTTTTAGTTATAGGACCAAAAGTCATTAGCATGAACCAACAAATTCATGGCAGTGTTCTAAAAGTTAGAACAATAGAAACTAGGTAATATTTTTTAAACAGAACTTCCACAGTGAAAAAGGTATTAGATATTTGTTATGTGCCAAGGAATTAGTAATATGAGAATATTTTTATTCTTTTACAGAATGGAAGAGCATTAACAGCATTTTTAGGGGTTTATTATAGGAAGTTTTTGAGATTACCAACGGTCCCATAATAGATAAACAGAAATAACAGGTAAGACATACAGCTATTAAATAGGCTGGATAAGTTAAATCAATCTCGATGTATTGAGTACGCTGTACAGAGAGTATTTAAAAAGCTATTCAGAATACAGAACGTGGCTCATCCATTTTAATAATATTTCTTTATTTTACTTTGCTATGTTAGATTCAGTTGCCTACTGGATTAAGGCAGTATCAGTTCTGCTTCAGTCAGTACTGAGGGCATACCAGCACAGCTCCCTGTACCATTGCCCACAGGGCATGTGACTACATACATAACAGAATCAGAGTTTGAATGCAGGAAGCAGCACTCTAGCTGTGCCACCATGAAGCTGTTCAGAAAAGCTCAGATAAGCCATCTAGTTGCACACTGAGAAAGATGTGTGAAAGGGAAGAGCTATAGCAAACAGAGTAGAAAGCAAATTACAAGAGGTGAATCACTAAGATGCTGTAAATAAGTCTATTAAATAAAGACCTAACTACATTTCTGAACAGAAGACCAGAATGGGGCCAGAAGTAAGGCTAAAGGAAGCGGACCAGCATTCATGATGAGCCTAGAATGTATTTTTTCCATAAATGGTTAGAGATGGGAGCAGAAATGCATACAAACATGAAGTCCATTAATAAATGTTTGCTACTACGTTTCTCACACTAAACCGTTTCAGACTTTGTTAATTTGTTCCCATGGATGGCTGAAAAATCTGTGTAACTGGTTTTGTTTTTAGCTTTCCTTAACCTTTAAATGTGTGTAAACATTTTCATTCTCAAATTTAAACCACCAGTGCCAAAATTCTGATTGCATTATAAACAAGGGAAATGTAAGTTATGAAGCACTGACATAATTATAGCTGGAAGAAGCATTGCCAGTGTGTAGACAGTGCAGAAATACAAGGAATGATTACAAGTTAATAAAGATCATTAAAAGAAATCACACATTTAATAATCATGTTTTCATCAAGGTAATATGATCTACTTTATACTTAAGCGATTAAAATAGGAGCTGAAATATTAACTTCTCCAGGAGTTCGACTTGACAGGTGATGTTATCTGACAATCTACTGAGTGACTGGAATTCTTAACCAAAATGATTTTTTGTTGACTTCTGGGTTGTGGTTTGGTTTGGATTTTTTTACAAAAAGCCACGTAAAATTTTTCTTTACTTTTCCATTGACAAATTGTATTTTGTATACTCCTTTAAAAGAGGCACCTATGGCTGTCTGAGGCTTTCAGAGATCTCAGTGGTGAGAACAGCAAAAAAAAACCTAAATAGATTGTAGCAGGTTAGTTTTGTATCAGAGGAAGCACAAAGATACTCATATAAAAATCCAGGGAATCTGCCTGGTCATTTGTGGAATTCTCCAGTAAGGAGTACTGAGTGTGCCCAGATCTTCAGATTGCAGTTTGAATCAAACACAGACTCTGATATAATCTGGATTTATATTCAGGTTCAATATTTTGATAATTGATATAAAATCATTTTATCTCATAAATTTATTCTAATTTGTACCAGAAATTCACAAATATTTTTAATTTTTTTTAAATGCTGGCTACATCTAACAACAAAAATAGCCCCTTTCTTAGGATATATCTGAAATGAAAGTTGTAGTTGTGGTTCCAGTGAGTACATGGGAAGGTGAATGTTGCAAATTCAAGAGGTTCTGGATTCAAGGTCTGTGCCCTAGTTTCTACTCTAGCTATAGGAAAATGCCTTCATTAGAATCTAAACAAGGTAAAGTACTTCACCTTCCAAAGGCAGCAGTACAGCTACCAGCTGAGTCCAGAATTAATTTTAGTCTGGAATAGCAGCCAGAACAAGTCAGCTCTGGCCTTAACATAGTATCTTTCTGAACCAGGTCTATTCCTATCTCCTCCTTTGCAGATTATCCAGTTAATAAACAGAAAATTCCAAGAAGTAAAAAAAACCCCAAAACCCCAAACCACAACAAACAACCAAAAACCTGAGGTAACTCCTTCTCAAGACACTTAGACTGAGCCACAGCTGCAACTTCCTGATAACATACCTCTTGCTAACATCCCAGTATGGTGTGAGTGAGTGGAAAAATTATACCAGTTAGTTAATTTAAGCCTCTTGATTGTTTTGTAAAGCAGGACTCTGCATGCATCATGTCTTGCAATAGAGACATTGATCTAGTGCGGTGGGATTGTCTAATGGAAGCATGCCTTTGCATGGGGGCACACAACATTGGTGTGCCTGAGAGGAGACTGCAATGCAGAGCTAGAGCTGGGGTGAAAGGGCCTTCTGGAAGGACCCTGTTAGCAGGTGAGAGGCTGGAAAACACCAGTCCTTTGCCTGCAGGGCAATGCCATGGCTCTGTCCTTCGTGCTGCATGCACTTTGGAGCTGGTCACTTTTATTATTGCTATGTTATGTTTGTTGCCTTTTTCTTAGATGTCACCTGCCAAGACAGCAAGAAATGGTCCATTATGAACACTCTACCTGACTCCCTAAGAAAATTTCCTTTATCATTGTTAATAATAGGATTGAGAAGCAGCCTGCTTTTCACAGCAACTCTGCCTCTGCAAAACAGAAACTGCTTAGCTACACAGTTGTAACTGATTTCACTAGGAATTAATATGAGCAGAGCAGTATATTGCACATCAAATTCCGCAGAGTATACCTGTGGTAGCAAGTTTATCTTACTGCACACAAAAATGAACATTTTGACTGAAGTGTAATATTGGATGGTACTAATATTATCTATACTATATATTCCAATTACATTTTCTGGCCCATTATTTATATTGCAGGGAAAAGAAAAATATATTTTCCCATTCTACCTATGGAACACTTCTGTCACTTCAGTATTTTATGCTAATGCACCAGAACATAGCAGTGTTACAAAAGTAAAACCTGAGGTTTAAGCATATTTGGGAGATAGGTACTTTGTTTCTCTTCCATGTTTCTTCATCACCCAGTTCCTGAGCTATGAGTTTTGCACATGGGTGTTAAGAGAGTTGAGAGAACAAACCATTTTCAAGTGCTGTATGCTATTTTGGAACAATTTTTGTGCTTTAGGCTGTGAATAATTATTACCCATCTTTAACACTAAGAATATAGAAAACATACTGAGAAAAGGCATAGGAACAAAATAGAGCAAACTGAAGTCTCTTTAGACTGCAGGCCATTTGCCAGCTTCTTAATACAGGAACTTTCAGTTCTGCTGCTTGCTTTGAGTGTAGCAAAAAGATAAACATTTTCGTGTTGGAAGTTAACAAGCACTGCCATACGTGACAAGTTGATAAGCGCTATCAAGAATTGTATCAGGAGCTTATTAGTTCAAATGAATGAGATAGAAGCGTGCTGGAAAGTCTTCATGTGGAGCTGAAAAATGGAAAGTAATTGGTCAATGACCAAACTATTCTGTTGTACAAAGGTTTTCTGTTCTTAGCAACTGAAGCTTTCACTGCTATAGACAACTTTCTGCTTGTGGTAAATTCCTCAGTGTATCTGTCTCCTTTGTACACTTTACTGTGTTTTGGCTTTGTATTTTCAGGGTGTACAAATATAAAAGTCTAAATTCTGCAGTGATAAGCATAAGCAGCTATGCTGAAGTCATGGCACAAGAGGCAGGATTCATCTTAGTAACTTTGTTAGATTAAAAATAAGCAGTTTCTGCTCTTTATCTTTCCACATTAACTATGAATGTTGGGATCTGGTTTATGCTTTTGTCTGTTGTAATTACTGAAAATTAAATACTACTTATTTAGGTATAGTACAAAATAGGTTCTGTGATGGGTTCTGTTGTACACTTTTATTTGGCACTCCTTACATTCTTGCCTGATTATTTTTGTGATGTAGGCCTACACTTGCCTTAGAAAAAACTGATAGTGTTTTACTTCTGCTATGGTCATCATTTGATTTGAACTAAGTATCTGAACTAAGTTATGCCAAAAAAAAAAAAAAAGTTAAAAATCTTGCTGTATATATATCTCAGTTGTCACTTTTAGTTACCTTTTTGTAATGGTATGCAGTATAATATAAACAAGAAGAAACAAAGAGATGATGCAGAGTGATGTAGTATCAGGATTTACTGAAGAGGTGGGTATATTAATCACGGATGATCAAAACACAAGGGAAAATATCTTCTTCCTGGGTTGCAGGAAGAGATGTTTATCATACACATATCATTTATTTTCTTGAACAACTATTTCAGAAGCCTTTTCATTTTTTTCATGCAGAAGTATCCATACTATTTTTATAGTCCCTTTCCACACTAAGACTGGCTTTTAAGCACTATTGACATTTGTGGTATGCCAATTTTTGTGGCTCTAGAGAAATAACATTAATGGACTGTGGAGAAAACTGTGACATATTTCGGCTGGAAAATGTTGTTACACTCTGTCAAAAAACTATGAAGAACTTATTTTAATATCCTGTCTCACAATATGGGGTAAAAGGGACAAGAAAATTAGGACAGGCAGATGAAATGTATACTTTAGCAAGATGTGATCAGTAACTAGAAGGCTAATATTTTCAGTTATTTGCAAGACTTCAATGATTCCCAGATGCCTGAGGAAGGGCAAGGATGAGGACTAGGAATTTCTTCTGGATTTGATGGTTGCTTGGCACTGTGGAATGTAGATACCTTTGCCCATTTGTATAAGAATTGTATCCTTTGCCTTGGTTTCCCACTGGAAGCTCACAACTGAATACCCAGACAGTCTTTCAGGACTTCCTTCTTTATTCAGTGCACACATGCAGGGGATGCCTGTGTGGGATGTTTACTGACAGGAATAAAACATTTTTACACTGAATGCTCATGAAAGTGTCACACATTTATGGATATTTGGTGAATGTAAACATGTTCCTGTCTGTCTTGAAGAAGAATGAACAAAGGCTTTTTTTCCCTGTATATTCTCAGACACTGAATACATTCTGCTGCAGTACAGAAATTGTGGGTTTTTTTTCAGATGCTTAGCTTCCTTGAAAACAAAACCAGTTTTCTTGGTAGCATATGAATTCACCATATTAATATTATTCAACTAAGGGCTATTGTTTTGGTTACTCTCAGGCTAACAGACCAGAAATATTGTTATTAGCATGCCGAGTATTATCAATTTATTAATCTTATAAATTCACTCAATAAATTAATAATTTTGTATTAGTTATTTATTATTTAATTGCTTATCTTGAGTTCTTCTGATTCTCAGATCTAAAATATTTAAACTTGAAAAAACAGGCCAGACACTGAGATATACATGTCAGTTCAGCTATGGGATTTGGCCTTCATAAACCAGCACACTGAAATGAGACATCTCTTCATACAGGAGACAGTTGCACTGTTAAGCAACTGTAGCTAAGTATAGCTGTAAAAGATTCAGAAGGCAAGTGATATAGTAAGACAGGCTGTAAGGTGTAAATTTCAATTGAAGTTTTCTGTGAGGTCAATAGATTCTTGCAGTGCTATGAGATTCCTGCAAAGTGTCTAATATTTCATGGCAGCAGACCTGTATATTGTCATAATCAGCAGAACCCACATTATGGAGCTACACTGCCTTGACTATGGCATGAAGAAAACAGGATGCCAATAGATCATAATTCCCCAGGCTGTTTAGTTCTGAACTCATGCAGGTCTGTGAGAATGCAGAAGCAAGGAACAAATGTGCCAGTTTAGCTGACTGGCTGCCTACAAGAGCAACACCCTGCTTAAAGAATAAATTGTGTTTTGGTTTCACACCAATAACTTTGCTGCAGGTATTTCATAAGATAAATTGTTCACATACGGCAGGCACAGACAGCATTTCTCCTCTGAGGTCTAAAAATACTTTTCCTTAGTTTTTGCAAGGACCCAAATGGCCATAAGGAGCTAATAAATCTAAGTTAGAAGAGAATACCGTGTGATAACATTTGACTTATATTGAGTCTCACAGAATTAATGTTTAAAGTAGAGTAAAGTTCAGGTATTATAAAAGACTACTCATGTAGCATTTTAGACTCATTATCCTGCCTAAAGGACACTTAAAATTTTATCATCAGGTTGTATTAGGTTAGGTATCCCAAAACAAGTATCTTTCAGGAAGGAACACTGATTTAGACACAAAATTTGACCTGAAAATGATCATAAATACCTCATTCAATTTTAGAGTCATGAAACTAGACCTCAACAGGAAACTTGTTACTTGTTCTGTTAATGTGATCTTTTAAGTCTAGAGAAAAAAATAAGAATCACACAATAGCCGGTATAGGTTGGCATCAGGTCAAGTAGTATGATGCCAGTTTGATATGAACTGAAGCTTTGGCTCAGGTTGTCTTGGACTCTAGAAAATACCTTAGCATAACTTAAAGACAAATCTCTCTTCCAAAGAAACATATTAAAGAAATATATTAACAAGCTTATTCTAAAATTAGAAATGTTTTGTAGGGAATTCTGTTTTCTGGATTTCTGTTGCCAAGGGCTAGAAGTGGATAAACTGTTCTGAAGTAATGGCTCAGAGTTAGTTGACCTGGAATATCGCACCAGGAATTCATCTTAAGGATTTCTAGTGTTTATCTCTGCTTAAACAGATAATGTCCCTCATCTGCTCTTTGTATAATGTATTGCAGTAATTACACCGAGTTCCCTTCTGAATTTAAATAAATAATAATAATTAAAAAAAAGAATGAATCAAATTTTTATGAAAATGAGAGACAAATTTCTCAAGGCAATAAACTTTTGTTGGAAAGGCGCTATTCTGTTGTGCTTGTAGCAGCCTAACACGATTTGATTCTCTGGATTTAAAACTGAACTTTTCTATATGGGAATTGTTTCAATAATAATAGAAATCTATGTTGGCTATTCAGGCACTGATAGCCATACATTATATCCTGGAATTATAATTCAATATTTATTACTCTAGTTATAAAGCTCTAAGAAACTAGAATGTGCTAGCAAAGAAAGGGATCTTCCCAAATCAATGCAAGAAAAGTACTACCAGAAACATTTTCTGAGTATCTGCTGCATCAGTATGCAGTTTTTAATCATTAAAAAGTGCAGTCTTTTGTAACTTGGAGATAAAGACTTTAATGAGAATTTTTGTGAATGTATTACTTTCCTGTTAAAATACTTGGAACACTTTGTTAATCCTAGTAAAGCAGCAAATGGAATGTAAAGATGAATGGGACTGAAATAATACACAGTCCTTCTCCATGGGAAAAAAGGCATTCTAGAGCTGAATGATAAGTTCTCTACAGAAAAATATAAACTAAGTGGATTATTAGGAGGAATTCCTACAGACCATGACTAATTTAATCCTTACTGAAGTTCCACAATCTACAAAATTAACAAATCCTTATTAAACAGTTTTTGATAATATGCAAATGCCTTATCTGTGCTCCTATAGCTGAAATACCCATTTCCAATTGACTTTCAGATGCACAACTGTATTGATTGTTCTTAGCCAAGGCCTAAATTAAAAAGCGATAAAAATAATGAACAAACATTTTGGAATACAGGTAATGTTATTGTACCTGGTGCTGCCTCGTTCCAATAAATGATGGTTTAAGGAGCAAGACCTGTCTATTGTCTATGTATGTATAGAGGTTAGATGTGTACATACATGTATGGTTTGCTTTACAAGATGCAAAGGAAGTAACTCTTTCTTTATATCCAGCTTTTCACAGCTGTAGTATGATTTAACAGCATAACCCTACTAAAGATTGCAGTCTGGTTTTGTGGAATAAATCCAGATTCAGGGTAAAGTCTTTCAAAGCTTAGCAATTTTTTCTTTCATCCTATCTATCTGAGATACTCTGGCAGTAGCCTCTTCTCTTCCCTTGTAACAAGGGTACTCCTCAGTGATCTTGTTCATCCGGATGCCTATGTTTTAGATGCCCAAAGTAAGGAGAGATTTATTATCATTAAAGTCACTATGTTCCTTAGAGGATTAAGAAATGAAAAGCTAGCACATTATTTTTCATATTTACAAGATTCTATTCTGTTATAAAAATAAATACTGAAAAAAGGCCCATTCTAATACTGTCTCATTGTGGCTGCCTATTCTGACACTACTTTATAAACCTCCCAAATCTATCTGTGCAAACTACAGATACTTTAAATGACAAAAAAAAAAGAACAAAAAAATCCCTGAGATTGAACATAGAGAGAGACCATGTATTTGTAAACTAAATAATTTCAGCCTATCTTAGAAACATGGAATGGTCTGGGTTGGAAGGGACCTTAAAGATCACTTAGTTCCACGCCCTACGCCATGGGCAGAGACACCTAGCACTAGACCAGGTTGCTCAAAGCCTGTTCAATTTGGCCTGGAATACTTCCAGGGAGGGGACATCTACAACTTCTCTTGTCAGTCTGCACTCCAGAGTCTCTTACCACTCCTCCCAAGGCTAAATTACACTGAACATATTCTGAATTGTATTAGATAAGGCCAATAACACATGAAAAAAAAAAAAAAGGCCATTTAGACAGTTGATTCATAAAGAACTGACATGATCAAAAACTAAGTCTAAATGACAAAACACAGTCATTTTCTACTTAGAGAAAATTACTAGCAGTAATATTTGTATGTCATTAGAGTCATATTGATAAAACTTCCTAGAATAAAATAGTGTGCATGACGTGTATTGTAAAAACCTTGTGGGATAAGGTTGTAGCAAAATCACTGAATTTCCTTATTCAGAGAAGCTCTACTGCAAATCAAAGAATGCTTAAATAAGTATATCTATCACCAGACATTTCTCCTAGGCATAGATCCATTTTGAAATCTGAAAGTGATCTGCAGAACCATAAGTTTAGCATGCCTTCAGACAACATTTGCAAGAGACTGTTTTGTTTATAACAGAATAGAATAGAATAAACCAGGTTGGAAGAGACCTTCGAGATCATCGTGTCCAACCTATCATCCAACACCATCTAATCAACTAAACCATATACCCAAGCACCCTATCAAGTCTCCTCCTAAACACCTCCAATGATGGTGACTCTACCACCTCCCTGGGCAGCCCATTCCAATGGGCAATCACTCTCTCTGTGTAGAATTTATTCCTAACCTCCAGCCTAAACCTCCCCTGGCACAGCTTGAGACTGTGTCCTCTTGTTCTGGTGCTGGTTGCCTGGAAGAAGAGACCAGCCCCCACGTGTTGGGTTTGGACTTAAGGTTTTATTCCGAGTCCCTATTTCTGTATTTTACTCTAAAAATCATTTATGTAAATTATGAGTGTCACTTAGATCAGTGTGAAATACTCAAATCTCATTCTATGGAATAGGTTTTGCTTTTAAATTAACTGGAAACCAAGACCAAATTACCTTCAACATTTAGTATGCTTGAGCTGATTTACAGTTTAATTTCAACATAGCAAAAAGTTGGTACTAATGACAGGAAATCATGTGTGACTCCAGAGAGTTTGGCCAATGTTCTTTTGGAATCTCAAGTAACTCAAGTAACTCAAGTGTGAGAAATTGGTAGAGAAATGAAGGAAATATCTATGCTAACCTTTTCATGCCAATTTAATTACCAAAATTAGAAAGTTTTGCTGTATTCAGAAAAAAAAAAATCCTAAGTTGTAGAGCTGTGCTGTACAAGTAAGGTTCCCTCTCTTATTAAATGCACAGTGATTAAACATTAGAGACTGTAAATGTAGTTAGACAAAAATGGCTGGTGTCTGTCCCAGAGGAGGTTCTCTCTGGAACAGACTCTGATAGCTATATTAACGCATTGAACAAATGAGGATGATGACCTTTTAGATATTACTTACTGGAAATTTCTTCATATTCATTCTTTTGGAATACTCCTGCTGGTTTAGGAGAAGAGAGTACAACAAATTAATCATAAGCCATAGTTTAGGCTAAGAATCTGTTCTAAAATGCAATGGTCTGCTTAAAATACATAGAAGCTGCCTGCATAGTGCCTTTCTAAGCTCATTTGACTGCAGCCAGTACTACTAATCCTCTAATGTCATAAATACATAGGAAAGGCATGCTAATAAAAAAGACAGTACTGACACCATTAATCATGTATAGGAGTATATAAATACTGCTGAAATCTCTCTCACTTTCTCAAGAAAATCAGCACTGTAACAATTTCCTGGACAGACTTTACATTTATTTCTCTGCAAAATGTATTTATACTCTAGAAATAATTGTCTTTTAACTAAACATATCATTGCAAGTATCTATGTCAGCATTTAGTGAAATAGTTATAGATGTTTGTTATCTGTCCTGTTTGTGGTAAGGTCTGATTTAATTATCAGTAAAGTTTGCTCCAAGATGTAAAATTCATTTCAGCCTTATATCAGAGCTATGTAAAGCTGGATTAGATCAATATCTAAAACCCAGATAGATAGTCTCTAAGTCTATAGACTTATGGGAGGGGGACACGGCGGGGCAGGGGGGGAGGACAATGAGACCTTTCAAATTAGCTACTTCTATGCTGACAGGAATGCCCAGCTAACTTGCATTTAGAAAAGGTTTTAACAAATTACTATTCTCTGATATAAGCTAGCTGCTAGATACCTGCAGAGCACGCTGGAACTCCACTCTGTCTGTGGAATTTAAGGGCACTGGTGGAATTTACAGAGTCCATATGCCACATTCCTAAAATGTTGATAAAGACTGAGTTTCAGTTACTTACATGAAATTTTTAAAGGTCATAAAAATAAACACCAAGTTTAAAAACTCAGCAAAAATACAGGATAGTTTTAAAAACAATCTCTATTTCAGGTTTTGTAAACCTGAATTGTTCTGCCCATTTTGTAATATGAAGATATCTTTTAGAATTCTGAGTTACAGATGGTGACATTACTCATAAAGGGGCAGGGAATAAAGTGAGTTAAGATTACTATTTCAATATATAGCTTCTAGGGTTTTACACCAGTGGACTTCATATTCTGCTGACAAAATACTTCGAAAAAGATTATGTTTGTGTAAGAGACATTTGGCCAAAAGCATCTTTTTTTCCCCCACGCTCACTCTGAAGTCTTTATCTTACTCTGGGGTGTAAAAAGAATCTGTGTCTGGGGCAGTTTCAAGTTACAGTTCACATCAGAAGGGAGCTGTGAATATTAAGGGTATTTGAAAAAATGTTTCAAAAATTGAGGTATGCAAAAGCAGAAGTAAAAAAAATAAAATGTATTATTTCCAAATATGGTTTGTACCGACAATATGTAGATAATTGAAAACACACATGGGTATATTACAATAACATATGCTGAACCTCACATCTTCAGATATTAAATCTAAAGTATTGAACCTGAATGCTAAAAAAATAAATGAGAGGTATTACATTTATGTATTTGTGGATATATAAATATTTCTAAATATTATATTACATCTTCATTTCACTTTCTTTTTAGAAAGAAAACAAATTTTCCTTGCTTGAGGAACTTTGCCAATAATAAACTTAATTTCTCTTTCAAGCTATATAACAAAAATTACAAAATTGTCTTTTATTGCATTTTTATAGAGCTCTCTCTTGACAATGTTCCAGAGTTTGTCTTTCAGTCAGTCTTTTACTGTGAGATATGTTGCATGCAGACAATCTACGTCACAGCAAAAATTGAAATGATATGTACTTTAAATAAAGCCAAGTAAACTGCTTTCCAGTTTCAAGTGATAGACTTTCTGAATAATTTCATAACTGTTCTCTACATGTAATATTTTAAATAGTTTAATCTTATCTGGCATTCTTCCTAATTTGTAAGCCTATAATCACCGATTTCCATATCCATGGGTGGTATTCACTACATAGAGTCAAAAACTTGCTGTAAGGATAGAGGTGGTTTTGGCTAGCTCTCCAAACTCTGAATACTAAATTTGTGTAACATTTTTGAAGTAACATTTCTTTATGGTATATAAGTGTATTCTTTCCTGTGCCAAGTAGATCTGCAGTCTGCAGTGAAGATAATGAAACTTATGGAACTCTAAGCAGGAATTGGACATCCTGGATAAAATGCTCTGTAGATTTTTTAAATTCTTTTTACTCAGTAGAAAAATACATTGTGCTAATATATTTCAAGACTTATGGGAATTAAAAGACCTAAATTTTGTCATACTCCTTGTTTTGCTTATTGCTTTTCTTATGGGTAAAATATTCTAGTCTGTTATTCAAAAGCTATGTTGAAAACTGAGATAATTTATGTCCATACAAATGTCAGGATTATGTATACAAATTTTAGATATTCACACTGAGTATAACTTTGATGTAAGAATAAAACTCCTATAAAGTATTTTTTCTAACACAAACTGTATAGATCTTTAAAGACTACTTAATCATCACAAATGTTATGGGGCAGATGTCCTCTCTTACTGATAATGCTAATAAATGAGGCATATTTAGCTAATAATAGCAAAAATTATGAAAACTGTATTTGTCCTAAAAGAAGCTCTCTACTTTGCTCACCTTTTGTGCAATATCATTATTTCTAGCATGGACAAAAATAGAAATGCAGGTTACAAGTATAATAATATTTGCTTCAATTATACATACCCATTTTAAACAAACAAAAAAAGCCTTTTCTCTCCTTACAACTATTGCTTTAAATTGCTACATTACATTTATACATTCCTCATGTTCACCAAGTGAAATTTCCTCACTGTATCTCCCTCCAACAGATCTTTCTGATTGGTAGCTAGAACACTCATTTTCATCCAGAGAACTGTACATAAGTGAGTGTTAAGGACTGGCAGAGATGCAATTTTTCTATATTTCTCTCACCACAATTTAAGTGTGCTAGCACATCATAGGCTTCTCAAAAAAATAAGGGAAAGAACAGATTTACTTATGGGGTAGGTGACTGGAGAGATGCTGGGGTATGGCATCAAATCTTTTACGATGTATGGCATAAAGAAAAAAATTGGAACGCACCAGTCCACACTTGCAAACACTGCATGGTTTGTACTGCTTCAGCAGTGCTTTTTCTTCCCTGCTTAAATGAATCCCACGACTGGTTCTGCAAGTCAGAACCAACAAACCTGGGCAAGAAAGGTACTCAGTGCCTGCTTGCACTTAGTTAAGTTCTTCATGTTCTCAAACACGTTTGAATGTCAGCTCTCATTTCAGTATGTGAGAAAACTACATCTTTGCCACACTTGAAGCACGAAGTAACAGGAATTTCAAATAAAGGAGTCTTTTTAGTATAACACTTTAAATGCATTTTCTTATATAATATTACAACAGCAAATAAAATATGGACTGAAAGCTAACAACTTGAGCACAATTACAGATTGGAAGCTGGAAATGTTAAATGGTAAATCAGAATTACAAGTTCAGCTGGAGAATACTCTGAAAACATACATTACAAAACAAGATCTAAAGACTTACCAATTTTCAATTTATACATTAAATAAACATGGTATAGAAAGAAGGAAAAGTTTAACAACAGATAGTATCACTTGAAACTTAATCATTTAAATTGTTCATAGCTTCATAACAGCATTTACCTAAAACAAGTGTTCTAGCTTTGGTTCCTCATTTTTACCATAATAAAAACGTTGTCTTGTTTTGACAGGTAAAAGAGGTTGTAGAATTAATAGGTCTGTTATGTTTGCAATATAAATATTATTCTTTTTTCCATTTGTCAAATGTCATAAGGAACATTTAGCAAACCTGTTAACAAAACTTTATGGAGCTAGGCAAGTTCCTCATCACGTGTTCCATATAGTTGGGGATTTAATTGTCTTTTTTCTTTTAAAAGTCTTCCCTTTGAAAATACAATAGCAATATGGCATATATAAAAGTGGTCATTATTAAACTTTTCAGATTTTGTGATCACAATGATCATAACACATGTAAGAATAAGAGAACTGCTGGGCAAGGGTGGCTGGACAGTGTCTCCATGTATGACAGGAATCCTGACATTTCACATTCCACTAAGGGGGACAAAAGCAGTGTCCAGGATGTATCTCTAAAGGTCTGCTTCTGCCTCTTACCATGGGCTGATGCACTACTGAACTTGAAGAAAACTCTTAAAATATTTAGACTGTAATTTCTGAAACTTAAGTACTTTGGATAGAAATTGATTTCTGCTTTTTTTCCCCAAACATCATAAAAGCAACTTAAAATTTAAATGCACCGAAATGTTTTACAAAATGCTAGAAAACTACTCTGTTATTTGAGCAACAGTCCTGGCAGCACTGATGGAATTTGCTTTACGTACTGCTATGTTTCATACTTTTTCATTGTATAATTTGGTTTATTTCAACTGCAACTCAACAGGACTGCAAAGGAAGGTATAAATAAACTTGAATTTCAGATATTGCAACTGAGTACAGGAATGTAATGATGGTAAATTTTTCCCGACAAACCAACTCCTTGCAAGAATATTTAAATGTATGATTTCCTCTACAGAGCTCAAACCAAACACTGATGTTATTAAAATGAGTAGCAATATGTCCCTTACAGCATTGTTCCCTTACAACTGATTCATAGAATACAAAAGGCGGTACAAAAGGTTGCACAGAAGCTGGTACCCTACCTATGCAGTTCCCAGAAAAGCTGCCACTGAAACATCTCAGTGCATGCCAGAGATTTCTACACTACGAATGCTAAGGAATTTAACTACATGGTTTTTAAAGAAACCAACAGAATCATCAATTTTTTAAAGTTATTACATTTTTGCCTGTTGATATTTGTCCATTCTTTAAAGGAGATGGAAACAATATAAAGACAGGAGTTTCACTAAACCAGTAATGTTTTACTTTTCTCATGCTCATGAATGCAGATACCAATTAAAAAGGTGATGATGGTTAGAGCTTGAAGTATTGAAGCTGACTGACTCTGTCAAGTCAATATTTACTATTAGAAATAGGATTAGATTTCATGTCATCACTCCAAATCTTGCATCCAGTCTTCTAGCACTCACTACCTACCATAATGTGACACATGTTCATGGGTTTGGTTTTCAGTGACTAAAACCTAGGCAAGAGCAATTGCCTGAATCCTAGGCAAATGACTAAAAATTCTGTAAGGCTAACTCAGACACTGAAGACAAAAGACCCAACATTTCATGTTGCAGTTCTCATTTTTACTGTTTTTCAGGCATACTCTGATTCACCTCTGCGGACTACTTCATCTGCCACAGTTCAACTTCACATTTCTATTGTGGTACCAACAAATTACCAAAACAGCAATTTCCCTACACACTGAGTATTGTCAGCTATTAAATATATACTGTCTGTCTCCATCCCTGCTCTCTGTTTCAATTATTATTTTTCTGAAGATAAGAAAATCCCATTTTAACCACTGGAAAGCCAGGCTGCTTAGGTCACAAGATTCTCTTGGCTTTATCCTTGAGTATGAATCATGAACTTTCCCTAATAAGTACTGGCATTCTTCAGATGATCAAGCTAGCTTACTAATGCTTCTAGAGCTTTCCACAATAATTATCACCATCAAAAGTACAAAAAACCAGTAGCTGATTAAGAATTATTAAGACTATACGTTGTTTATTCTTACTTTTCTTTGTGGTTGTCTATTTCTCAATCCTACATGGGTTGATATGGTAAATGGCAATAATATAACTCTGTTTAAAAAAAAGAAAAAATTATGAAAAAGATAAAGCAGACTGAAAAACATCAATGTGAAGAACTGGAAACCAATTCACTTGCTTTCTGCACTACGTGACTCAAAGTAAGATATGAATGCCCATGACTCTAGAAGATTTTTTCCCTCATATTTAGTATAAGAAAACTGTGAGATAATCAGATTAGTAGTAAGCCTTTACTCTGCCAATGACTTAAAACCTCTGCAAAAGAATCACACACTGAGAAGTCATAGTAAATGCCATGTGATTAAATAAATGCTTGGGTAAGAAAGAAATAAAATGAAGAGCCTAAAAAGAAAAAGAAAAATACCAGTAATTCTTAACACTTGAAAGTGGAACCGGAATATTCATTCTAGCTTCAGAGTACAGAAAATTGCTGAGATTAGACTCAAATCTAGAAACACACAGATCCTGGGCACTTCAGGGAAGATTTTATATTCATGCATCAAATTTATATACTAAATGTAGTAAAGGTAGAATAAATACAAACCTATTCAGTTTTGCTACCAAAAATATTTATCTTTTACCAGGATTAGCACATCTAAATAAAGATTGAATAAATTCCAGTATGTAGTGTGACACTATGACAGGACAAAAGTATATTTAATATGTGGAAAACATCAGGAGGTTTATACTTAATTGGCAATTAGTTGAACAATGTGTACATGTCGGTCTCTTACATATGTAAGAGCAACAAGACACACCCAAGTCACAGTCAAAATCACTTGGGGACTTTTATGAAAACAACAAATACTTTTCACAATAGCAGTGATTAAGCCTGAAAATCAAAGCAGAAAACCCTGAAAGGAAATCAGAAGTGAGTCAAAACCATGAGGCATTACTCTCATATTCATCATCATATAAACTGTAGCATAAGAATGCAGTCAAAAGAAAAAGAAGAAACAAGACAAAAAGACCAAATTCAAGACACACAAAGATGACAAATTTGAGAATACTACTAAAAGTCGGAGTCAATAGAAAAAGCTGCTTTGAGCGCTCAAAGAGCAGGTTCTCAACTACGAACTAAATCAGTGAAGTAAGATTGTAGTTAATGCTTCTCAGAAACATAAAAATCCTTTGAAATCAAGTTTTGGTACTCTATTTAGGTATTTACAAATTTTAAAAAAATACACAAAAATATCTTAAAGGTTCAGTGCAGCCCATTTCTGAGGCATGATTTAGTGACATACTTGAGCAAAGGAGTAGCTGAAACTGAGTCTTGCTTCCAAGGACTTGCATCACTTAGCACTCATATTCAGGCAATGACTTGGATGCTAAGTGGTAATACCATTGGGTAATGCCAACTTGATGCAAGAAAGTATTTAAAGACACAGGGTACTGAGCATTGACTTTAATATTTGCACTTTAAACAGAATCTCTCCAGAATGAAGGTGTCCCTGCAGAAAGAGTAAAGCATTTTTTCCTTCAATTAACTGGTTTTCTGAATACAGAATATGAGTTGTGCAGAAGATGTAGCATGGATGGGAAGAGATCTGTGTAATTTCTGTCTTAAAAAAACCCAACAAACGGCCACAAAAAAACCCAACAAACGGCCACAAAGGTTCAAGCCACTTAAGTGAGAGCTAGACACACATGAGCAACACTTCAGGAAAATGAAGGGGGAAAAAGAAGAAGAAGAAAAAAAGAAGGTAAATTATTATTTCCAGACTTGGTGAAAACCACTGCACACATATAAACTATAAACACTTCATAACCTCATGCAAGATTTAACCTACATTTTAGGCAACTGCTTTGATAAGTATTTAGAGTAGAAGTTTAACGTTTTTCAGAAGCTGTACTACTCAGTTGTTAAGTCTTACGACCTGTTCCTTATTACCTCTGAAAAGATTTTAATTTGTTTTGTTTTTATGGCAGTGTACAGATGTGCAGAAAGCCTGTTTAACAAGTCATATAAAAAACCCAAACCAACCTCTAAAACTCTGCATTCACAAAACACAGCGTAACATCTTAACCTAATAAAGTGGTGCCCTACTTTCTGATTTGCAGTCTTCAAAATAGGAATTCAAACATTTTACTTCAGCAATAGGACAAAATTACATCCCAATACAAAAAAAAAACCAAAACCACCTTTGAAAAAGTTTTCTTATCTGGGTACTCCTTCCAACCCTACACTAGAAACTAGAATGAGAAACTGGTACTAGGCGTGATAATGTACTTGATGTGAATTGGCAATGGGAGCCAATATGCAGTTACTACTGTTGTACAATGGCATAAGTAAGTGGAAAAGAAGACAGAAATACTATTTCCAGTGTATTATTTTTTTCCTTTTGGATGAAGTGAGCTTGCACAGAGCACAGAGTTACAAAAATGAACTAGAACTATAAAGCCAGAGTGCTGGCATGGCATGCCCTCAGGAAGAATCTGTCTGTTTATGGTTTCCATATGCTGTGCAAACAGAAAAATAATTGATCGTTTGAGTATCTGAGCAGAAACTACATATTTTTATTTATGAAAAGCAAATTACTGCTATAATTATTTTCAGATATTAATAAATATTAAAAAAAAGGTACAGATACAGCAAAAGTGAGAGCATTTTGAATGCTGGACAAGTATATAAATTATTTCCTATAGTTCTCTCAATCAGTATGAAGGATGTCATTCTTTATGACATGTCTTTGCTCAGATAGCTTCACCATGAATCCAGTGCAGACTGTCAATTAATTCCTCACATTCTCCAGGCATGGTTATATTAAAGGATAGAAAACTAGCAATCTAAATTGTAAAATTCAGAAAATTCTGCTCTTCTGTCAAGTGTAAACATGTGTGTAACGTTTTTGTCTCCAGTCAGTAGTTATTTCTGGTGTTTTGTTGAGTTTTTCAAAGGGACAAGGGAAGGAGAACAATGAATTTTTTTTCTGAAAAGTACTACTTGTATATCCTATCTAATTCCAACTATTAAATTCAACTTAGCATATGCAGTGATCAATAGAAATGAACATTATGAGGCAGGCAGCAAGTCAGTAAGGCAACGGCAATTAAACACTAACATAATTACTAAGTACTGTTGGCAGGTGTTCTCTGTCTTTCTACTTGAAGTGTTTTTGCTTGCCTGATGTACTACTAGTAGTTTTACATGGTATACATGACTTTTTTCTTATGCACGTAATACATTTAAATACGCAAGTTCAGCAATGGCAATTATGTAAGTCTAATGTTCAACACATATCCCTTAAACTGTTTCCTCTCCTTCTAAGCCGTCCATGATCTTCCTTTAGCTACCTTATTTATGACAGAATAATGTGTGTATATATATATATATGCAATATTCTTACCACATCCTACACTGTTTACAAATTCCAAAAGCAACTGAATTAGTTCTTTCTTCATAACAAAGAACACAGCATGTTATTTTTATGTACCACTAGGAAAAAAAAAAACCTGATAGAGAGGAAATGAAGCAGGGGAACAGAAAAACAAAATAAGAAATGAAATCCAAGTTTCTAATGCAGCCATGTAATGCCAAGAAACTGCTCCAGAGAAACCGATAAACTGCCAGCTTTTCTACCTGTTGCCAAGAAAACATTGCTGTGTTCACTGATCCTGTAATTAAACTGAGTATGTTCTGAAACAACTTCTGAATTGTGCCATCTTCTGTAAAGGGGGAGGGAGCTTCATTCCTGTAACACACCAATAGAAAGATGGTTCTTCTCTGAAAAGTAGGTAGAAGGGCAAGCTTGGTTTAATCATGTACATGCATTCTTTTAAGAAAAAAAAAGTAGCATTTGGAAAGAGAAATCTTGCTGCCTACAGACCTTTAGTGGGAAGCACAGAACTATAATTTGCAGCATTCACAATACTAATGTGCAGGGTAAAAAGTCTCAATTACTGTGCTTTAATGTCCTGTAATACCAAGAGTCTTGCTGACTCCTCTTGTTCTCTTTTCAAATTTTTTATAAAGACAGTTCTTAATTTTAGTGTTTTGTAGTATTTTCTTGCTAGGACTTTAAATATTTAAGTTATTTCAATTACCCATGCTAGTCAAAGTATTTGTATATGTCAATAAAACAGATCACACCAGTATATTTCTCCCATTTTATCTTTCTCATTTTACATTTCTCCCACATTTTATCTTGTTCAATCCAACCTCGTCTAACAAAGATTTTGTCAATGTTGACTATATTCTCTTTACCTCCACTAGAGTTCTTGAGTATCTTCTTAGGACTTCTTCATTCTTGATGCTTTTACATTTGATGGGTCAATGAATTGTTGGTTTGCCTAGCTGAATCACTCTTTCATTTGTGGCTGGCTGTGCTAGGCAGGACAGCGGCCTGCTCAGACATCAGTCCTTATAGTCCTTGGTGTACCAAGAAGGGTCTGGATCATCTAATAAAAACAAGTGTGAGAAAGCCCTTGAGAATCACTGAATTAAGGTGTGTTACCAGAAGAATACTTCCTCATTAGCATTATGGAAGTATTTTTCATAAAGTTTTTGTTTGGTTCTTCTCATGTGAAAGACATGTTTGGAGTCAGGAACTTTGTCTGTATTGTTCTCAGTATCTTTTACTTTGTTCCTTTTCTCCACATACAGCAATAGCAGCTGTCAGAAAGTGTTATCTTAGGGCTGACAGATTCACTCTGGAGTGAATAGCTTAGCATACCTGGCACCCACACTACACTTCATTTGGAGGTGGTGAGTTGCTTTGTTTTGGCTTGTTTGGCTGATGAGTAACAGATCAGATTAATTCACCAGAAACAGAACTCTGCAACCAATCTATCCCCAAAATAAACTCAGAAGCTAAGCCAGGTCAAGTCACTCTTACTTTCCTGACTTGAATTTGCTCTGCTCTTTATTGCTGTTCATGTTGCCAATATCCACGGACAGCACTGGACATGAATAAGCCCAGGTGGCACATTAATGATCATTGCTTCTATTCCTGGCACCAAGTAACTAGTTCTTGTACTTCTATGTCAAGCTTTGCTTTTTTGACAGTTTGTTTAGCAGAGAATGAACAGTTAACTGTTAGGGCTGATTCATTCTTCATCACCTGTTATTTCTCAAGCTGTCAGCAGTAACTCCAAATGCAGCTCTAGATTTCCACAGCTGAGCAGTTCCACTTATTATTATTTATATTTACTATTATGTTTATACATACACACATGTTTATTATGCCTTTTGTTTACTGTGGGTTTTTTCAATGTTACTGTTCAGGGGGATGTGTTCTCCACTTCAGCTCCATATTAGATCACAGACAGCTACGGCAGCACAACATGGAGTGGCATGAGAACTGAGTTGAAGTGCAGGACTGAAAATCAGGGACTCTTCATGCTTCTTTGACCAGCAGAGTTACTGTTTGTGTCATCATGACCTGACTTCAGTAAAATGCTTACGTACTCCACAGTAAGAGATGGAAACCACCTTCTATAAAATCATGTAAGATTTTAAAATGTGCTTCACAGGAGATATTCTGCAGGTACAAAGAAATCAAACCATGGAATTTTTACAAACATGATGGGCATAAAGGGACCTAATTCAAAAGATATTAGGAGTTCTGAAAGTCTAACAGGACTGAGCAAACAGAGAGTAGTAAAAATGCTTTAAAGGCTATGGCAAAACTCCTGCTTTTCCTTTTGCATAACAGCAACAGTCTTACAACATTCAGATGATTTTCTCCACAACCCTTCTTGTTGAATCATTTACACTTGAACATTTAAGTTTGTGTTTTCCCTTACTAAATTGTATCTTATGTTTTTCAGACTATTTATGGAATTTATGAAGAGTATTCTAATTTCTAATCCTGCTTTTCAGCATGCTGGAAGTTCCTCTCAATGTTACGAAACATTACAATTATATTCTGCAAACATTTTATTTTCAGTAGCCCTTGCAGTTGTCATGAGGCAGAGTTGAGCCTCTTTGAGCTATTGCTTGTTACAACCTTCTCATCCTATATTTGTCTCTTTTCTTGTGCCTGCCCTGGCAATGGAATCACAGCACATTGGTATTGATATATATGAGAAATCACCATCTTTCACAGAGGCAACACTTTGCCAGTAAGAAGCATCTTGTCTGAGAAGCGACACCTCCCAACTTGCACCAGGTTCTTAATGACATAATCTGGAGGGGAAATTCAATCTGGCATACAGCCCTTCATGTTGCCAGTGTATGACCTAGATTGTATTTCCCTAGATAGTTTATGAGAATACCATCAAAAGCCTTATTAAAATTAAAATATACAACTCCTACTGCCTCTCCCACATTCACAAAAGCCACTACTGTTGTAGAGGGAAATTAGACTTGCTCAACATGGTTTGTTGTTCACAAATACATCCTGTTACTCACTTCCTACTTGTCTGCTGGATGACTACAAATTATTTTTATTATTCTACAAATTTATTATTTTTTCCACTTAGTGAAAAAGGAGTTAGTTGAATTCCTGAATAAAAGTGTATTTGCAGTTAAGTTACAGGAAAAGTCACCTGTTCTTTGTGCTTTGCAACGGTAAAATACATATAATTTCATTAAGTGCCTTTATAATGGACTCATCTCTCTCATCTTCCTCTTGATCTTTTATAGTGTTTAACATGCATGGGTATCTTTTACAGCTCCAGATTGATTTCTGTAACAGCTTTCTGTTCCATTGTGTTCATCCTTTGTCCATCATCCCCTCCACAACATTCAATTTATCATATTTATTCTATTACTAGCCATTTGAAATCTTCCACTTTATTAACAAGTATGTTATCAATGGCATTATTATTAAAAATTTGATGTCCATATAGCTAATTTATAGTTAAGAAAAAAAGAAGACACAATCAGTGCATGTCTATAACTCATTGCAATAATACTGTCATGTGTCTTCTGGAAACATCTCTCTCTTCCAAACAATAGAAGCAAAACCTTTACAGCTGCAAGCAGCTTAAAGAGAAGTAAAACCTTGAGTCTTTGATTCTAAAGTTGTATTATGATAATTCAAAAATATGTGGACTTCAGACAAGCTTTGCAAGAGGTGACATTGTCTTTGAAACTGAAGGCCACACCAAGCTTTTGTAGTGTTAGAGACCATAATCATCTGTGAGCCAGGTTGCATACTAGCCCTTGTTTTATTATTCTTATGGGTCTAAATTAATTGCTTGCTGCAGAGAGTTTTGGATTGCTTTTTAACTTCAATTTACAAGCTATTGAGACTAAGAGTGGTTTTCTCTATGGATATTTATTTTATGCATTACCATATATGCTGTTTGGAATATAACAGTGAGAAGAGCTTTTTATACACTCAGCTCGAAAGCATTAGTTTATAAGAAAAGCTTTGACACATAGTGTATAAGTTAGTTCAACTGCTTACTTAACCGCATTGATTGTGAAACGCTGAACTCAAACCAGCTCACACAGGATTTGTTTTAATTTATCTATGTTGGAAGAAATAAAACATATAATTTAAGCCAAATTCCAATGCTTTGCTCTGAGTTTTACTAGTGCATGCCATCTAAAATGTGCTACTAATGCCAAAATATAAAACACTGCATGTTCCTTTACTTATCCTCCACGTATCAGTTTCCCATTTTGGTAATCACGCTCTAAAAGTGATGGCAATTGAAATAACCCAAAACGTAAGTTTTTGAAAGCTATCCCTTAGTACAGACCTTGACTACCTTTGTGGTGAGGGGTTGCTTTGCCATGACTCTTTTATGTTGGTTTGGGTTTTTCAATGCCCTGCCTACAATTCTCCCGTTCTTACTAAACATTCAGATATAAAACTCTGTTCTTCTTCATAGATCTCCTGTTAAATATGACAAATGCATTTAATCTGTTTAGAAAGATGAATATACTTCAATTATGAAAAATATTGGCACACTTTTTTTTTGGACCTGAAATCTAAGGGATTAACTATTACATTTTAAAAGATTTCTGGAGTTTCACAATAAACACTTCTTTGCTCAATGGATTTAAGATGACAAGTAAATCTGCAGGCTCATTCAATTACATTTTTAGAGCGAATTACAGAAACAAGTATGTGGAATTCTTTCAGGACAGTGCAAAATTAAGAGTCTGTCTTTTTTTAGTTGCTACCACATATGCATATTTTCTAAAGACGACTCTGCCTTCATAAAATATTAATGGGAAGATTTTATCAATGCTTTCTATCAGAGTTTGAAAACAAGGTGAAAGAAGTAGGACTGTTTCTATCCTAACTCAGGTGGGATTAATTTTCTTTAGATATGCAAAAATAAGTTGTTCATCTAAATATACAGTCTCTGTGCAGTCTGGGGAAAGAGACAGAAAGCAGAAAAACTGCCTTCTGGAAGTGCCTGTCTCTTGAGAGAATTAAAAAAACCCAAAGTGCCTATTTCCTGGGGACTGACTCTAGAGAGATTCTAGAGTAACTATCTAAGACTAGACAGCCAAATTTTTAAAAAGTGGAGTAAGAATACTGTCACAAGAGAGACTAAAACTTTCTCTTAGTTGAGCAAGAATCAAAACAACAAGCTCTGCTCACAGAAATTACCAGGGAACTGGTCTGTCAGGAATGGCTGTTTGAATACATAGAGTTCATAGCTCCAAAATTAATGTGTTGGGTCGGCTATCTTGACAATTCCCCCAAAGAATCCAACAGAACTACAGACAGCTGCATACCAAACATAAGCCTACAGACAGCAGGCCAGTTTGTATTATGTAGCATGCCATGCACCATTGAAGACTATCATGGTAACAACATTGCTACTTTACACATTTTTTTGCAAGATTAGCAAACCCTCTAACATTTACTCCTCATGTTTGCAGCTAATACAGCTTTCACCTATATGTGTGTGGGGTAATCTCACTCAAATGCTTCATTTCATCCTGAACTATGTGGGATAGTTTAGACAATACAATTAATTACCTGCCTAAGAACAGGATAAGCAACAGGGCAAAGATCAGCTTCTGTAGCAGCTGGTGTTTCTGAAAGTTGCTAGTGCCAAGCAAATGGCTCGAAATCACCTTGCTGAATTCATAAAGGTGAAAAATTCTTCCTGCTGCTCTGAGAGATCAAGATAGGAAAAAAAAAAGTGTCAGAAGTCATCCTTTTATATGCAAACACTAGTTTGCTGAAAACATAAGATAACAGGAACACACAGTGATTCACAATGGCTCTAGGACTTATTTGGATTGCTCTGATATTTCTGAGCAGCAAGTCAGTATTTCTCAGCAAGCATTCCTGATTAGAGTCATGGCTTTATTTTATTTTTTTTTTACTTTTGTGACCTTTTCTATCTGGGACAGCATATTTATACTTTCTGAGCTTCCAAGGATGAAGGCTTTATTTCTTTCTCTCTCCCAATTCTTGTGCGAGTAGGGCAAATTCTTTGGGAATGAATAGAAGTTATTTGGCCTATAAAACTTTCCCTTTTTTGGTTCTATCTTTCTCACATGATGTCATGCAGTTATTTTTCTGAATGACTTCAATGTGTTTGCCTTGACAAGTCTGCTATTATTATTATTATTATTATGCTTTTCATCTTTTTAAAAGATGAAACAAACCCCAAACCCCCATTTTTCTTTTCTCTTTTTTCCTTTTTAGTTTTTAATGAGATCTGGGAATTGCATTGTAAGGAATATGTAAGACAATAAACACCATGTGTGTTCTGTAAAAATCAACTCTGTGTGTCCTGCACAATTTCTGTACTGATATCAATCTGATTAGGACTTATGAGCAACCATTTTATACAACTTTAGTCCTACAGTTTTTCAATCTGTCATTGTCACTACCTCTACTCTGTTGTACTATTTCACTGTTATTATGAAAGTATGATTATACTTGATACAATTTTATTAATAAGAATTACAGGAGGATTCCTTAAAAAACAAAAAACAAAAAACCAACCAACTACAAGAAAGTATTCAAAAGAAATAGATTTCTAAAAGAATTCTAAGTATTTCTCAAAAAAAAAAATCTGTGGTAAATGGAAATGTACAAACACAACAGACAATTCCCTCTCCTCTGGCTTCACAAGTGAAAAGGACAAATTACGGATTGCTGAAATAGAATTTTGGATTGCTAGTAAGGAGTTTAGCAATCTGGAGTTTAGAACAGCAATGTGAGATATAGCTGAATCTGGTAAGGAGGTAATTCATAACACTGACTACCTTTCCTGCCTAGCTTCTTGGTTAAACAAATTTGTACAGTCTGATTGTTGGCTTCTCAGTGCTAAAATCCCTGCAAAGTACTTCCTGAGAAGCTTGAGGAAAAGCACCATGCTTCTGTCATAGCACTTTTTCCTCTGCTAGTGAGAATTTAAAGTAGTATTTTGTCCCTTGAGAATATATTGACTTTAAATGGCTATTTGGTACACATTCTGCTATCTTGTGGTGGGTAGTCACAATAAAAACCAGCAAGATGTTACAGAATCTATGCTGGTGGCAGTTCTGAACTACTGAAGAGATGTGTCCTTTCCAAAGCATCTCTTTCTTTACACAGCATGTTTCAAGAGGAAACAATAATTAGGTAGGTGACTTAGGACGACTCACACTGTTACAGACTGCAACACTGTGGGAAAGAGCTCCACTAAAAAGAACACCCAAGATGACTCTACAAATTTGTGCCTAACATCTCTATTGTAATTTTTAACACTGCTTTAAAGGCGCTATGTGTTATTTACATAATACTTTAAATCTTTACAAATATTCGGTTTTTCATGGCTGTCCTGGGTTAACTCAGCCCTCTCTCACACAGCCTCCTCTTTCCCCACACAGATGGGAGGGAAAGTAGCACAAAAGAAGCTCTGGGTTGAGATAAAAAGTTGAGATAAAGAGTTTACTGGGAATGATACAGCACACAATTACTTTTACCTGCTTGCAGAAAAGGACAGCAAAATGCAGAAGCAGCAGAAGCCAGTGACCTACCCCTAACTCTAGACCCACAGCCAGCCCAGCAAAAAAAACCCAACACGCCAAAACCTGGAAACTGGAAGCAGCAACCGGAATAGGAAGCTGCTCATGCTGCAAACTGAACTTCAAGCCCCAGGACAGTGCTCCAGCCAGCACTTTCATTTGTCATGCTACTGGCATGACAGCAGCATGGTATTTAGTATCAACAGCAGATTCAACTCGACCCATGACACTCTCCACCCCTTGTTCTATACCACCTACATCAATCCCAGCAGCATAATATCACACATCTCACATCATCCACTCTCCATACTCATTCAAAACAAGATTGCCTTGTGGTACACAGAAGACTTCTCACTGCAGATGCTCTGGAGCTCCACCCTGTTTCAGTACAGTCTGGATCAGTCCATGACCAGTCTAATTGGTGGGGCTACGTTTCCACCCCAGGGGCAGTGGATTCCAGTGACTCCTTCCACCCTTGCAAGTGAAAGCAAGCTGTGCCTTGCATTTTGGTGCTCTGCTTCCAACACATCCAGCTGTTGGGATCACCCTGTTACACTAGAAATTCAGATGAGTTCCATACCTCATAGTTTGATAGCATTAGAGTACGCTTTGCCTCTGTATCTACTAAAACTTTATACTCTTATGGGTTCAACTTACCAAGCCATCAGTTCCATACAGTCCAATAAACCCATCTGTCTCTCTCCTCCATCTGACTGGATGGCTTTCCACCTGGTTAAATGTTCACAGGTTCATTTTTAAACTTAAAATTATTTTCATATTTAAAAAATAAATCCAAACCCACATAGTCACTCAACTTTCGGACACAACTACAACAGATTCATTATTGATTTTAATCAATTTTGCTATTAAAGGTATAGTCTTCTTTACATGTGATTACTGATGAAATTACATACTTTTACAAGGTGTCTTAACTAGCTTTCAAATTTGAATAATTTAAAATAAAACCATCTGAATTAAACACATTTAACAATCCACAAAATCGTGACTAAGTTTCAGAAGTTTTAAACTTTTAACTCTTCTTCCATATTCTGAAACTAGGCACACAAAATAATGATCCTCTGTTGGGACCTGTGCTTTCTGAACTCTACTCTTACCTCTGTTGCTCTATTTGTATTATCTAATAGCATGTGCATTTAGAATACAGCAGGTAAAGACAATGAGTACTAGCAATTAAATATGAGAAACAAAATCTTTGCATTCTTTCATGTTTTTCAATACTTGTCTAGGAAATTTATAGAAGAATTCCACATTAGAAAGGCATAAAGGAAGGCTGTCAAAGATTCTGACTAGCCAAAGAGAGGACCCAGAAAACCTAGCTGCACAAATATTTGCACTGTGGGAATGTGGTCAGTGATTCAGTCTCTCTGGTTATCAAGATAAATTATGTTGTAACTGCCATTTCCCTCATTCTCTAAACTCTTAATGAAATTCAGCCAGCTGGTTAAAATCTAACCTCTTCCAACAGAGCTTCTCAGATTGTAGTCTGCAGGAATCAGAAGTTGCTCTGCAAAATAACTGCAATTTTTTGGTTGAGTTTGTTTTAAATTCATGCACTTTCCTTCCTACCCATATAAAACAGAAAACACCTCATTCTGCAAGGGAAAACACAAGTAATGGAAGTAAACATCTACTGATTTTTATTCATTTAAAAGTCAGTGCTTTATAGCTGCAATGCAAGGATTATCTGTGTGTTTTTTCCCTACTAAATCAAGAAAATATCCTTTGTATTTTCTGAATATTTAAAATATAACTCTCTTTCTCACCAACACAAACTACCATTAACATACAAAGAACTTCTTCACTTCTTATTGGAATATATATATCAGCAGTTTGAATATTTATGTTGACCATATGAATCACCTGTTAAGTGTCAAACTGTGAATTTCTTTTGAAGTAATGTGTTAACTATTAATAATTTCCTATTTTTAACTTTTAAGTCATCTTGCTGGTTTTGAGAAATATACTGGTACTGAAGAGATGTTTTAAATAAAGTATTTATGCAAGAATTGAAAAGTGGTGAATTATCCACCCTTCTTAAGTCTGAGACATTCCAAATATTAAGCATTCTCTCCTACAATTTCTTATGAGAATTACAAATTGCTTTAGGTACCTCAGTGTAACAGTTACCATTTTGCAGAATTACACTTTTATATGTAAGCTAAAGTGGACAAACAAGGTATAACTATAATGAGGATTCAACCGCACATAACAAAACCTCTTAAATTTCATAGCAGAGGAAAAAGGAAGACATTGCTATCCTTATTATACTTCATGGTACAGAGAAGCATCAAGAGAACTTGAAGCATGGAAGTCTATAATAATGTCTGTGATTATGAAGAATACTAAAATTATAAGACCTATTTATGTAATAAATAAAAACACAGTACTCTCCTTTATGGCCCTTCATATACATGCTCATTTCTGTGCAAGCTGTGAGTAAAGATTGTCCACTCAGTATTTCTGACAGCCATTTGCACTTGTTTTATCTGCTATCTTACAGACATTGGAGAAAACACAAGGCGAGAGGTGACTGTTAATTGTTGATTTCCCTTCACAAGTTACACATAGCTTTGTATGTACATTTCTGTGTGCTTATGAGATGACTGGAATTTTGCTGCTCAAGACTTAATCCACTGCATAGTTTTGTCTGAATGATGACCTCTTTCTGCTCTCAATTTAAGATGTAAGCACCCAGACTACTTAGTCATAGTGCAACCCAGTATTTAAACAGAGTAATTATAAATAATTAGTCACAAAAAATGTTAATTATTAAAGATGATTATGGTCTGAGGGAAGTCAACATTAAACTGACGTTCCCAGTGAATTACTTCTTTAGATTTATTTTTTTTCCAACATCTGGATTCTTACGAAAATCCTACATGACAAAACCATTACACTTAATGCTTATTTAATAACATACTATCAAGAAGGAGTGACAGGAGTTTCAGAGAGCAGAATCAATGCTAAAGCCTTGAAAACAATTCAATTGTAGCTCATGTAGGGTGGTTCACATGTAAAGCTGATACTCTAAAGAAACTTCTCTAATTTACAGATACTAAGAAAATCCAGAGCTTTTGCAAATCAGTGGTTTTGCAAAATCCCTTGGACAGATGGTTTTTCTTAAATCATCATAATCAGATACAAGAGTCATGTCTCACAAGTCTCTTAATAGCAGGAGAAGAGGCTGAGTAACAACAAATGCTGTATAACCGTTAACTGTTGGTCACATCAAGTAAGGCCAAGCTTCTACACACTGGACTTTTTTCATGCTAGCCACATCTAGAGATTAGATCTATAACTTTTTTTGGTCAATTCCACAGAACAAAAACTGGGGGGAAAACTACTAGAGTCCACTGCTGAGCATGTGAAATTAAGCTGTTATTTGTTGAATTTTAACATACAGAGCTGTGAAGCGCAGTGATCGCAAAGCCGACATTCCTTTGGTTATGTAGCACCACTATAGGACAGGCAATGCCAGCTGAGTTGCAGAGCTGACACAAATGAGCCAGCTTGCCAAGAAACTCATCTGCTGTGGTCAAACACTTCAGAAACAGCTGTGGTAGTTTTAAGATGTTACTTCTTTTACTAATTTTTTTTACTATCCTCAAGTCCCATTAAGTGAAATGGACTTCCTGAGCCAATTAAGTTCAGTGGAATCACTTTCAACGACAGCTAAAGATGACTGAATTAATTACACCACTAGGTCTATGCTGAAATGCACCTGCAATCTAGTCACATTAAGATCTCTAAGGGGACAAAGCATAACAAACAGCTCTGAGAAGCTAGTATGCATATACTTCTTGTAGAAAGAGAGGTTGTGGGGCCAATTAGCCAATAGAATTATAATAGAGTTTGCTTTAAAATCTAGCAAGCAGAGCTCATACGAGGACTTATGCCTCAACTTGCTAAAATGTGTAGATTTGTTACAGAAATAACAAAAAAGTACATGCTCAACAGGCAGGCCATTTTCCTGCCAACATAAATCTCAATTCCAAGCCTTTGGGTCATTCCAGTACTAAAAAATTGCCAGAGCTTTGTATTCTAATGAGGACAACAGAGAACACTGGCCTCTAACTTAATTTAAAAAAATTAAAAACTTTACACTGGAAATAGAAAAGATTTATTTTCTATGGTCTTTCCTTTTTAATAGTGCAGTATAAACATAAACCATCCTACAAACAAAAAAAATGAATCAGTTTATTTGTCTAAGTTTTGGTTGGTGGTTTTTTTGTTTGTTTGTTTGTTTGGGCTTTTTGTGGTTTTGTTTGTTTGTTTGTTTGTGCCTTTGCTTGTTTGTTTTTAGTTGTGTTGTATGCGTTTGTTTCTGTTGTTGGGTTGGTTTTCTATGGCTTGCTATCAGAATTAGCCAAACTAAGTCCCAGGCTGTAAGAGCTGGACATTTGGTACAGCAACATAATTTCTAGGAATACTTATTTAGAATATTTAGATGCTTGGACCAAGCATATGAATACCCACATTCCAAAGCTTAACATTTCTTTCATTGTCAATTATAGTCTTCATATACAGAAAATACACTTAAGAGCTCACAGGTAGATAAAATACCAATTGATGTAAAATCAGAACATTTAAAATCAATTCTTAGTGATTCTTTTTTGTCCAAATATTCTTCTGCACGCATTAACAGTTTCACTTTTTGAAACTCAGTCACCCATTTGATATCTGAAGATTTTCTAACACTATGAGCTTTAGCTGCTAAGTTCCTATGTACATCAGTTTGGAAAATTCTAAGCAAAGCAACTTAATTTGAAAGAGGTCAACATGACAGTGAAAGTGTGGATGATGGAGCCAAAGCAATATAACTTCTTAGGTGCTGAGATAAAGGGTTTCCCTTGTCTCTGGCCACACCATAGCATTCCCTCCCCTTGAACCATCCTCTTCTGACAAGATCGTTATAAGAAGGACCCTTCTAATCTTTTTCAGTAAGTTCAGGGAGTGAAGCAAGCAAAAGATTAGCCTTACAGAAAAGGAATTAGTTCCCTGAACTGGTATAACAGAGAGGCAGGAAACTGAAGCCAGGATCAAGAGGTCTGTTCCCATCAGGAGTAGCTTTCACACTGGCTCACCCAGACGTGCAAACTACACACTAAGGGCAGCACAAAATCAGGAAGAAGCAATGTGCCTCCAATGTCTTTGCATAAAACATACTTATGTGCAAGTCAGAAATAATGGATGATGCTGTTATTTCCTTTAAACTACAGCAGGGAGAAAAAAAAAAAAGTAGTTAAAGCTTCAGGGGTGACAAAAAGGCAAAATTATGATTCTAAGCCTCTAGCATCCTACATGGTTAGAAGGTATCAACTTTTCTTCTATGAAACATTACCAAATAAGAATTTAATTGTTATTTTAGGCAAAGAAAAATATTAAACACAGCATATTAGCAGCTCTATGCTGCTAAAGACCTTTATGATGTGCTCAATGTGATTTTTTTAAAGAAACCCACAACACACATACCAAAAAAATCCACAAAAACCCAAACCCAAAAATCACACTAGCAAGAGTACTTCGGAATCAGAGAAAATACATTTGAAACTGACTTCTGGAAATCCCTTCTCCTGCTCAAAGCATGACTAACAAAGTCCAAACAGGTTACTCTGGAACATGTCTCATAAAGTTTAGATACAGAATAGCATTTTGTTCCATCAGTTTTTCTCAAGTTTCTGATTCATAATCAATGTGAAATTCCGCTCAGAGAAGTACTGAATATATCTTTTCAGAGTTTATATAAAGCAGCTGCTGGCTTTGTCAGTAACCCTTCTACTTAGGAGTTATGTTGTATCTCAATTATCATTTTGCATATTTTATTCCACTCTAACACCTGTCTACATACTCTGCACATAAGCAGTCAGGTGAGTAGGTTGTGTGAAATGGAGAATGACACCAGTACAGCTTGTAGGCAAAACACTCAAAACTGTTAAGAAACTACATTTGAAACAGCATATGTCACAATGTGGGAAATCTATCCCTGTACAAAGCATGAATCCTGGTTGCGGTTATGAAATTGCTGTATCATTAAATACCTCAGAGGATGTGAAGTCAACCATATGTTGTCAGGGCTGAGTCATATGTGTCTCAGACATGGGGCTGTGGAAAACATCCCACCCTTGCAGCTTGAGTCAAGATGAAAAATAAAGGACAATGAGGAGCCTGAGCCAGGCAGCAATCAATACACCCAAACTCTTCCTGCAAGCCAGGGTCTAGAGCTATAGGATTTTTTAAAAAAAAATGAAAGAAAGATCAAATGTTATGAATGAACTTCAAAAGCTAAAGCATTTGGGAAAAGGCATGACTCACAGACATAAAACTTGTGCATGAAGGAACAGTGAGGCGTGCTTTGCTAACGTGGGCCAGCCAAGTGAGAAAGAAACTGGCTTCAGCATTGACAAAGACATGCATGCAACATCACTTAGAAAAGTTATGTACAGAAATGAATGACACAGAGCCCACAGACTATGCCCAAAACAACATTCAAAACTGGGGGAAGTATACACAGTATATTTAGTGTTTTCCCATCTGTATGATATTTTGTGCCAGCTAACATAAAGAATCATTGATTTTATGGAATTTTTACATCTGTATGTGTCTGCTTCAACCGTCACATATTTTTAAGAGGTGAACTGTAAGCCCCAAGTAAGTAAAATGGGGGTTGAAGGAAAAGATGTGTTTAATCCTTCAGAGAACTTAGGGATACAGCTGTCAGCGCTCATCCTTGGGGTAGGGAGAGCCTGAGCAAGTAGCCAGTGAAGTCTCACATTTACCAAAGAACCAGAGAGAAGTCTGCTTTCACTTCTGATCAAACACAACTTAAAGGTATATGGTCTGAGGGAGCTAGAACAAAAATTAAGCAACCTAGTCCATTTCTTGCTGACAGAGCAGTATCAAGCCTGACCCATGTTTGTTATCAGTACTGCACGAGTTGAAAATTGCACATCAGTTGTCCAGTTTTCACTTTCAATGTTACCATAGCCATGATGGCTTTAGGAAATACTCCATGCAGTCCTACTTAAAAATGACTCTTTGCTATTTGAGTGATCTTCATTAAGTTACTTTAACTTTGCTCTTAGCCAAATACCAGAGAGAGTTTTCCTGCCTATTTGTTCCAAATAAAAACATATATTCTTGACTATATATTATGATTAGACCCAAGCTACTGAACTGGAATTTCAACACATTTGTAAATACACAAAAAATAAGTACAATATTCAGAGCTTTTTTCTTAACATTGTAAGTAACTAATTCTGTCTTTGACTTCCTTTACTCATAATAATCACCTCACTGCAACTTTTCAGGATAATAATTTGCAATTTTAATGTTTTCATTATATATTTCCAATGTGTTCTTAGGACAAAAGTATGAGGGTGCATTGTCATCATATTATTTTCTGGGTGGAGAACCACAAGTAGAAACTTTGGAAATTGCACATTAGCACAATGTTCAAGTTAAACCATGTCCAAACAGCTTTGCCAGCCATGCACTTCAAAGCCCTGGCAAGTCATCATGCAGTATTCTTCCAAGCTTTGCTTGATTTCCACAGTGGTGAATCATGACCATAAAAAGAAGCTGTGTGAATGTTTGGTTGTTGTTTATTTTTTTCCTTTTTTTTTCCCCACCTCCACACAGGAAACAATAAACATTAATAAAAACTATGGTCAATAGAGAACTATAGAAATGCTCTCGGTGAGATCTAAGTGGCCAGTTTTTTTCCACCTGGGACACCCAGTCAAAACACTTCTTATTGGAGACCTCAGTGTGACTCGTATCCTAAAATTTTAGGTACAAATTTAACCACTCCTAGCTCTCTGACAAATGCTGACAAACAGGAGAAACCCTTTATGTCACCAAAACTGACAAAGTTTGGTTTAACTAATTCCAAAGCACTCTATCTTCTCTTGGTTTATAACTTAAAAAGAAAATTAAATATGGCAAAAACCCTTGTCACAGAGTTCACAGAAAATTCTATGATTTGTAAAATTAGATATCAACGCTAATGAAGTATTAATGTAGATACTGAATTTGCATTAATGTAAATACTGATACAGAGATTATGAAATCTTTGTCTTTTCTTTTGAAAGGCAGATCAAGGACTGTCATCAGATTCATAGTAAATAAGATGATCTGCATGTCCTCAAACAAAATTACTCACCTGTCCAAGTTTTTAAAAAGCAAATAGTTCCTTAAACTGTATGGAAAACAAACAAACAAACCCAAATGAAACACACACAACAACAACAAAGAAAACAAACAAGCAACAAACTAGTCAAAACCAAACCGCAAACAAAGACAACCTGCTTGCAAAATCTTGGTTTTCCTCCACAGCATTTCACTCGTCTGCTTACAGATATAAAACTATTTTTTTATTCCAACTATATAAAGGAATGGTTGGACATGAGATGCTCTGTCAAATCCCAATATTGTACCTCTGTCTCAAAAAACGTAAAAGCACACACCTCTTGAATGATAGTAAAATCACCAAGACCTGGTAATAGGGCTCAGAATAGTACAGGATACATTAAATTTTGTTTTATTTTATGAATATCTATTTGAGAATGTATTTGGATGCTTGAATCTCAAGGGAGATAAATGAAGGCACAAAAGCTGTGTGAAATGTGAAGTTCATCTGTCTTTTGGAACTCCATACTCATTTAGAAAAAAGCCTTTCACTTCAGGATAGCAAAGACAATATCTGAGATCTTTCACTGAATTGCCACTTTAGTATGCCAAAGGCATACAACAAAAGTAGTTGCTGCATACTAACTTTCAAAAAAAAACTCTTGAAGGACAGATAGTCAAAGTCAAGGATGAAAATATTAGGAAATGTAAGCTTTTTGTGCAATATTAGGTATCGTGTTCTTTGTCAGTCGGTTCAGTAATTCAACAAAAGGATAATTCATCTCAAGGCTGAATCAAAGCTTGAAACAAAAGCCCCCAAACCTTTCCTTCAAATAATTCCTATTTCTTAGTATTTTATTAGTCAGTATTCATGAAGGACATCAAAGCTCCTGTATTTTGGCCACAAATTCTGTACTACCATTTCACACTACAATGGTAAAAATAATACCAGCAATTTAATATATGCATGAAATCTTTTGGTATTTTGTCATACAATGTACGAGAAAGACTTCCAATTCCCTACTGTGAAAGGCCTGAAACCACCCAAAACCCCCTGTTAGGTGTTTGCTTTTTTTCCCAGTAAGTTATAAGAATTACTAAAAGCAACCACTAACAAATACTGTACATGATCAAAGAGCAATGAACTGCATGCAGTTTCATTTCACAAAGAGATAGCATCTGTCTGAAATGTTCACTACACACAGATCTAAGCAGAGGTGAATGCTGGATTTCAGTATTAGAGGTAAAAAATGGTAGCATATTGTGTTGATATCTAAAAAAAAAAAAAAAAAAAGGTAATTGGCCTGGTAATGACATGTGGAATCTTGTGAACATCTACTGACAAATTGGTTGGTAAAAAAAGGCATTAAAAGAAAAACAACTAAGCAACAATGAAAAAAAGTTTTTAGTCCAGTTACAGTAATAACAAAAATGAATGCTGGGAGTCAACCTACCACAGACTCTATTTTACATAATGATGTTAAAGACGTCATATCTTCTATCTATATAGGTGGTACCTATCACCTATTCACCTATAACTTTTTTGTGAACATGAAAAACCGCAGCTGTGATAAATGAAAAACTTCCACTTCTCTTTCAGTGACTTCAAACTAGCTCCATATCACACAGAATCACCATGGTTGGAAATAATCTCTAAGATCATCAAGTCCCACCATGTTGCAGTACAAATCATGATTAGTAGAATTTAATTAATTAGATATAACAGATTATTTAACCAGATTATATACTGCTGTGTATCCTTCATGTTTAGTAGTACCAGCGTGTACTAAGTTTTAGATAACGCGTTACAAAACCCGCGTTACAAAACCAGGGTAAGATGAAAGTGTTGATCCTTCTTATCCTAGATAGCAGGTTTAGCCTGGATCTTAGAAAGTCTTCAATACAAGGGTGGGGAAGAATGGGAATGGGCTGCCCAGGGAGGTTGTGGATGTCTCCTCCCTGGGTGTGTTCAAAAAGAGGTTGAATGAGGTGTTGAGCAGCCAAGTTTAGTTGAGAAGTGTCCCTGCCTGTGGCCATTCTATGAAAATATAATTATGTTAAGCAGCTAGTAACTAAACAAAATACTTGATAACACATATTTGTTCTGAGCAAATGTTTCTGAGAAAGAAACAAATTAATCTCTGTTCCAAAACAATTTACACAAATTACAGCGATAAATAAGTTGGCTTTGAAAAGTTACATAACCTAAGGTTTATGTGCAGGAATTAAATTTCTTAGATCATTATCTTTCCTATCTGTTGACATAACTGTAACTCATCACTTATCTAAACTTAATGGTGAGACACCAGAATTGTAATTCTATGAAAATACTATTTAGTTATCAGCAATAAGAATGCTGGGTTGATAAAAGCTGAACTGGGCTAACACATTTACAACTTTCACATCTGGGGAAATGCCTTTTATGAAGTGTCCTGGCAAAATAACTGTAATGGCAGCAATACAAATTTGGGTACATTTAGCTTTCATTAGTCTCACTGCCCACACATCAATTAACTGCTTCTGACAAACTTGCCTGCTTTCAGGCAGCTGATGCTGGGATTTGTTGTTGTGGGCCCACCACTGGGCAGGTCGTCACCTTTTCTACTCCCTCTAGACACTGGGACAAGGTTTAACTCGGCTCTCCTTCCCAGAGTGCTGTGGGCAGGCTCATGCCACACTTGCAGCTAACCTGGGGAGTCAGTACCTCATATTTATCCTGAAATAACTAGGCAGCAATCAAGACTGTTCAATTATTTCTTCCAGACGCTTTTCATGACCCACTAATGCTGCTGCACCTTGACTCAGGAGAGCTAATGGAGGCATAAAAGAATGAGACAGAAGTTGTGAAAAACAAGAGAAAGAATAATCAAGAAGCTTTTCTGTTTCAGAAGAAAAATAATCCATTAGGAAAAGAATTGAACAGTAAAAAAAATAATGAGAAAGCATGTGTGCTGGTGTGTTTCATAAACATGCTACTGTCTCATTCTCTTGTGTGGCAAATCAAGTGTTGTTGACTTACAATAATTTCAGAGGCTGGGTTTGTTTTGTTTTAAAGTGAAGGCAGCAGTTATGGCATTGCTTTTGATTTTGAAGTGTTTATGATGGGGTTTTTTAACACACACATACTTTCTTATTTCAAGAGGCCTAGAATCAGTTATTTCATTTCAATTAGTCCATTCATTTGAATATATATTATCATTTAGATATCCTGTGTATGCTAGATCACCCACTCTATCTGGGTGCTTTTTTTGTTGTGTGTGTGTCTCCCCCCCGCCTTTAGTTACACCTTATTTATTCAGAAATAGTTCTGCAAACCATGAGTCAAGGACCAAATTTACCAAAAGATAATACAGCAACAACATAAGGTTAGACAAAACTGAAAACCTTAGGTAATGACAGCCTTCACAACAGCTTTCATAGTGACTAACATAATGGGGGGAAAAAAAGTGAAATAAATAGATCCTATGTATATACAAGTTGTATTGCCAGTCCTATTAAAAAAATCTGGGTTTATGTAACAATATTCAAAGCAACCATTAATCTAATAAAAAGCCATCAGTAGACTGGACTTACAGCTTCAGCTCTTGTTTAAAGTACTGAAATGCAAAGATCATAAAAAGGTAAAAGTAAATCTGTAACATTGCAAATAGAAGATTTCCTATCTCCAGTGGCCATCTCTCTGTAAGAAATGTGTTTGCTAATGACAGGAGCTGATGAGAACCAAATGGATTCAGCCTTAATTTACAATTGTTTTAAACATACATAATACAGACTATTAAGCCAAAATCAGATGAGAACAGAAAAGCTCCTTAGAAAATACAGCTATGCTCAACAATTTCCATTGTTTTTTGGCACCAGAAATATTCCTATGACCCAATTTCCACCTGCTTATTGCCTTTACTTAACATCCAAAGTAAAGTACCAAATGGGAAACTGCTAAGCAAAAGTTAACAAAACATCAGGGTTTTTTAGCAGTTTGCCATGTGTATGACATTATTTCTCCACTTAAAAAAAACAACACCAAACCCAAACCCCCCAAAAAAACCACAAAACAACCAACAATTAAAAATTACAGGTTAGGAATATGTTTAAGATTGTGTGCATTACAGTTCTTGAGTGCATTATGAGTTAGGAGATCAACCGATTCTTGTTTTTACAACTTACAGCACCAAACAAATAATCACACAAAATTAATTTTAGTTAGCATATAAATTCCAAGATCTATATATACTTCCTTGTGGGTTTCACCTAATGAGAAATACAGGAGTCAATAACTCAGTGACAGGTAATACAGACATGAAGACCACATTCAAAGTCCTTACCATTTTCAAACAGATCGCTTCCTAAGGCTATCATGGGTTGAGTTGAATCTGCTGTTGATATTCAACACCATGCCAGTCATGGCAGCTTCAAAATGAAAGTGCTGGCTGAAGCAAAGTGTCATGGGGCTTCAAGTACAGGCTGTAACATGAGAGGCTTCCTGTTCCAGATGCTGCTTCCAGTTTCTAGGTTTGGGGTGCTGGTCTTTTCTGCTGGGATGGCTGCTGTGCATTTGGGTGGGGGGAAATATTTTGTTGATGGCTTCTGCTGCTGCTTCTGCATTGTACTGTTCTCTTCTGTAAATGGGCTAAAGTCATAGTGCATTGGATCATTTTCAGTAAATCCAATATCTCAATCAAATTGTTTTCATGTGTGTTACTTTCCCTCCCAGGGGGGTAGAGGAGGGCTTATGAGAGCAGGCTGTATTAAGGCAGGGCAAAGGGTTTGGTTTACTGAAATAAAACTTTACTTGTCAGGGGAAGATTTTCTGAAACTTTATTTGTTTCTATTGTATATGTGCAAAATGGCTGAAGTTAACACCCAGTAACTTTGTAAATTTCATGCTGCAAAATGTGACATGGTATTGGCAAGCGTAACAATAGCAGAACTGTAGCATTTCACAGAGAAAACTTACCCAGGAGATAAAACTGGTCTTACAATTCAGGAGTAAAATACACTGGTCACTCTATTGTGTATAGCCTGCCACAAATCTCTACCAGGAATCAATTTATTCACATTTTTCACAGTATCTCAAAAGGTACCAGACTTTCCAGACACCTGTATTTCTCACTGACACATTACAGATGCAGAAGCACTACTTCCAAGTCACAAAATGACTATTTAATTCAGAGACAGAATTAAAACCCTTAAATGTACAATGCCACAGACTTGGGCTTCTTACCACAGCTACTACTTCTGATCAATTCCTGTTTGGGTACTATGGGTAAGATTCCTCTCAAATAAATTGTCATGTAAAGTTAAGATCAGTTTACTCTGACCACTGCTTTTGCTCTACAGCTCATACAAAAACAGCTGGGCAGCTCCAGAAGATTGTTTAATCTCCTCAGACAAAGCCTGTGTGTTAGCATGAGAAGATCCTCCAGAGAAGTATGTTTTTATTGAAACTGATTTGTAGCTTCAACTAGATGAAATTAAACCTTCTCTTTATTTGGAATAAAAGTAATTCTGTCTTATTTGGGAACAGATGTTCTCATCCTTAGAAACATCAGAGAAATTAATAAAGATGCCTAACAACTCACTACCAATTTACAATGTTGAGATGAATATAAAATTTGCCCATCACATTCTCCATAACTAACACTCACTGCAATTGCTCCTGGGGTACTGAGGGTTACAAAGTCTGTAACCCCTCTCTCTGACATAAATAATAAAGGTTAATTCTGCCTTTAGGACAATGTGAAAACTTTTAAAATTGAGCTCACTGTGTAGAAAGATTCTACAGGCTTTTGAACAGAAGCTTTAATTATGTTCTCTCTCTTTATAGAGGTGATTTCCCTTCACAGCAACCTGCAATTTGGAAAATAACAGACAGTTGAAAACTATAAATGCTGAAGTGAGAAAGGAATTTTTTTTTTCAGACTATCTGTGCACATTCAACATTTAGCCCACACCAATATAAAGTTTACATTGTGGGGAAAAAAAGAAGTATAAGTGACTTATATATGTTCAATTTGAAAAATTAATTATTTTGGACCAAATTAAGTCCAAGTAACGACTTGTTTTAGGTGCTTCTGTTACAGAGTAGAATACTGCACTTTGCAGGCACTGTAAGACAGGAGGAATTACGTCCTCAGCAAATGAAAATACATTTTAGAGTTTGTTACCTTTCTTTCTGAGCCCAAGACACTTTTTCTCTAGGCTCAAACAACTCTCTCGGCATAAATCACAGATTTTTATGAGTTCCTGTACTGTGTGGTTTCTGAACCTCAGACACTTTCAAGCCACCTTCTCCTGGAGATATCTGGCTCACCAACAATATTCTTAGTTGGCAGAACATTTGTGACTTCGAAGTAGAACAAAGCACATTTGGATAAAACAGAGCAAAGACTGCTGAAACTTAAAAATAAAATTAAAAAAATTCTCAGAAGTGAAATTTTAACATTCTCATTAAAATCCCCCAAAACTACAAGAATCCAAGATAGCCTAAATGGAAATTGAAACAACAACAAGCCACAACCAAAAAAAAACACCCAAACAAAACCAAGAACCAACCAAAACACCCAAGCAAGCAAACAAAAACCCCAAACAACCCCAAAAGGAAGCATTGTTTCTTCTTAATTTTGGTTTCTGTTTCACAGATATAAACTCAAAAGCTAAAAAAGGAGCAGTCTAGATTGTTGCAAGGAGATACTTCTACTCAGGACAGGACAAGGGAAAAAAAAAAAAAAAAGAAACAAAAATACAACTTTAAGATACTCTTCAAAGAGAAAAACCAAACCAACCAACAGAAAAACCCCAAGAAACTGCAAATGAACAAAACAAAACCAAGAGCACAGACACAAACAAAACCCCAAACCAACCAACCAAACCCCCCACAAAACAAAAACCCCAAACCAAAACCAAAGAAACACACATCACCCCCCGCCCCAAATAAACCAGAAACACCAGAGAAATTCAACTAACTCCATTTTTTATGCAATCAGAGCAATACAGTTAAGTGGTTTGGACCTTTGAGCTTTGGTCTGTCTGTTATGAAGACTGAATACACCAGATACTCATTTTTTCAGTTTGTATGTCTAACAACACAGACCATATGGAACAGGATAAAGCTTTCTTTGTACTTACACAATGCTTTAAACTGTATTATAAAAATATCTGAAGAGAATTGTAGCAGATACCAAATATCACTACAAAGTTTTTTTTGCACATTTAGTCCAAGGAATAAAGAAGTAGTGTCTTTTCTCCTACACATACCAAGAACAAAAGGGTATGTTGTCCTACAGACCACCATGCCTACATAAATACACACTTAGTACTAACCAAGAAAACCTGGACTATGAATTTGAGGACCAGCTATTATAATTGTTCTTTTACTTCCTTTTCCCCACCACCTCACAGCTGCATTACTCCTGTGTAGTTCTCCCCTGGCAAAGAAAAGCAGCTTCTGTGCAAGAGTGACAGAGTAACTCCACAGGTTAGCTTTACAGTGAATATTTAGCTGCTTGAACTCAAACATGCCTTCACTGCTTACTGTAGGGAATATGTTTCAAAAAGTAAGAATTTGTCCTTTTTTTGCCTAAGGCAACTTCCCAGAATTAATTTCTATATGAAATTTCTTACACAGTAATTAACTACCACATGCACAAGGACTCAGTACACATTGTTCAAACTAACATTCACAGTGGATGAACATAAATTTCTAGCTTCAAGTCTCTGTTGGGAGTTTACAATACCAGGAAAAGCTGCATTACAGGTCTTTTCAGGACAAGAAAATAAGGGGGAAAAAATCATTGCATAAACTCTCTCTGTAACATAACACCATCCCTATATACTTAATTAGAACACAGAATAATACAGTTTATGTATAATATCGGGGAGATAGAGGGAATGGTAAAGACCAAGACAGTAAGACATGGGGTTTCAGAGAGAAGACAGATCCTGGAAAGACAAACGAGGCAGAGTAGCTTTGTCCTATCTGTCAAATGAAATTGAAGAAAACTGTTGCACCCAAATTGTCAAAGACTTAATAACAGACAGAAAAATACTTCAGTTCCCTCTGTATTCCTTTTATGGACAAAGTTCACAGCATCCTGACTTAAGTACTCACTACATTAATTTAATGATTTCTTCCACGTACAATAATGCCTCACAAAACCCAGGAGTATATTGTATTTTTATAACTTAATTTAGTCAGAGAGTACTAATATTAAATACATAATTATTACCTCCATATTACAGATGGAGGAACTAGAGACAAAGATGAGCTAAAGTGAGTTGCCCACATGTCACGCTACAAACCAGTGGCTAAGCTAACGGTGACAAATATCAGATTATCCAGTGCTGTCCTACCCGGGGTGGGGGAAATCTGCCTCATAAATAACAGAACAGCTCAGAAGTGTTCTTCCACTTTGCCAACATTGTGGATAAATGTTGGCAGTGTAAATGTGTGGAATTTGGCATGGGGCCTCTTTCCTTACAATGTGTCATTCATCCTCATTTTTAGCATTTCAGTGGCTGCTCCTTTTAGGTGGCTATTAAAGGGAAGAAAAACCAGAACAAACCAAAACAATAGAACACACTTATGTGGCAATAACAAAACATGAAAGTTAAGCAGAGCATCCTCTTCTATCTGTGTAGCAGTAAAACAACTCTATAATATCAATCAGATAAATGCTGGAGTCATTCCACCCCTGGGTTCTATCAACATCTTAATATTTTAGTTTTTATTTTGTCAGGAACATGTGAAGTTCTCTGTGATATGACTTTATGTTAAACTGAAAGAACAGGAGTACCAGTAAAACTGCCAGAGAAAATACTCTCTATAGAGTTAGCAAAAATAGGAAATACTGCACTGTTTCCCCTCATAATGCTGCAAATCTTCATAAATTCACTAAAGAACTATCCTCAACTAGAGACTTTATCTAAATATATTAAGTTTTCATTTACAAAACACTTGAAAATTATATAGGTTTGAGTGGCTGAGCTTCACTCCATGCACAGTCCAATCCTAGATAAATCAATGTCCTGAGATATATCCCAGATATTTTACAAAGAGTAAGTTAAAGTCAGAGGAATTTTATCTGACAGGAAGAATGTCAGAACTCTCTGAAATCCACAAAGGTTAAGTCTGAACTAATGAAAATATTAGCTTAACTTAAAAATGAGCTTTGCCACAGCAGCATGAACACAAAAATGCAAACTTTTCAGGTGGGAGATTTTTATGCACCTCATGGCTCAATATAGGTACCCAAAAAAAATAATCTTGAATTCTCTTAGACTGGGGTAATTTTTGGTTGGTTTGTTTTAATAGAAAATAACTCCACAGAAAATTTATCACCACCATGAAAAAAAAACCCCAACCACAACCCTCAATGTTTAAAGGCACTCTTACCTGTACTGATTAAACAATTTAAATATGAACATAAATCATCTACAAGTTCTATGCATTCTTAGATGGTATTTACCAGCTATGGCTATTTACGAATAGTTCCAGTAGTGAAGGAGGGTTGTCCCTTTGGAGAAGGAGATTGTGTAGCAAAAATTAAAAGCTTGTGAAGGCAAGTAAGTATCTTATCCTCATTAAAGTTGAAAACATTTGTAAACTGTAGAGGGTAAGTTCTATGCTGCTGTATAATCCTCCACAGAGCAGTGGAAATACAAATGAACTAGAGAAGAAAAGGTCACCATTGATATTTGTCACAAAATCTGACGCAAGTGCAGATAAAACCACAGCTCAGAATGTTTGCAGATTCCCACCAATCATGTATTTCAGTGCTAGAACTCACCCCCAGGGTGGAATACAGACAAATCACTCTGTGAAGAATCACTATCGCTTCAGACAAATGAGTTCTAGCAACTTTCCAACTCCTGGGTTTAAGATTCTGTAAAATATATTCAGCAGCACATATTGCATGAGAATTGGGCATTGTTCAGTGGAACTTATGCAGCTGCTTAAACTCTGAAGCTTGCACTGGTAGATCCCAGTCAGCTCCGCACTAAAAAATAAAGTCTTTCAGAACATGAAAGGTGTGAGACAGTTGCAGACACATGAGAGTGAGCTGGATCCCAGAGTAGTGCATGAACTGGCATGTCTGGATATGATTAAGTGCCAAGCAGTTTTACAGTGATTTAAACAGGGCTCAAGCTTCAGGATATGAAGGGCTAGTGGGAAACTGCTTTTCAATGCAGCATAGTGTTATTTAATCACTAAATCATTACCACCTTTAATGAAATAAAGCACTCAACATTTTCAACTTGAGTATGTAAATTCTCTAGTTATTCATTTGCTTGGATATTTGGAATTTCATCAGGGCTATGAAGTTCCTGCTACAGTTTTATTATTAAGCAGATATTGTGTATCTATGATTATGGATGCTCTAACTTATTTATATAACCCATTTTTTCCATTCTAGTTTCCAGTACTCATTTCAGTTACCTAAAAGCCAGCCAGAGCATACTAAAATGGATCCACCCATCCAGAGGGATCACTGGCATAGTTTAGACTTTCTCCTAGGATCATTCACTCTGATTTCTACCCTAAAAAATGTCAGAAACATGGCAGAACTCTGTCAGTTTGTTAACTACAGTGAGAACTCTGTGCTATTTGCACTGCAAGCTTTGAAAATTTAGTGTGATGATTTTTTACTTATTATTTTGAACGTGGATATATCTTAGCAAGGCTCTTTTAACCAATGGAGTAAACATAGATGTCTGTCAGGTTCAGACTATACAGAGTGAAAACAGCAATGGAAAAAAAATGTAAAAGCTAATGTAAGAGTCCTGAAATTTTTTCTCATCTACTACAAGTCCCTATTATTTACATCTCACTGCAGTAAACTTTTTTTTCCCGTAGTTTACATTATTTTAAACTTGGAAAGCAACTCCCTGTCCTTAGATGAAACTTGAAATCTGACCATTTTGCCAACCACAACTCTAAATCTATCTGAAATATAAATACTTTTTAGCTTTGAAACAAGACAAACCCCAAGTTTCCTGAACATGAGTTAGCTAGCACTTAAGTTTCTTAAAATAAGATACGAGTGCCAGCTTCCTGCTATTTCCCCCCCGACATTTATACCATTGGATTGCTAGCAAATACAAATTCAGTCAGATTTACAGGCTAAAAAGATAATTTACTCTCTTCTGCTTCCCACAGAACTGAAATTTCAACACCTGGCCTCATTCTTCCTGTTCATACCATGTAGTCATTTGATTGCAGATATCAAATACTTAAATTTAGAGCTAGATAACAGTTTTCTTAGAATATACCTTGCAAGACAATGAATCTTCTTGTGATAGTGATGCCTGTCTCTCCAAAATCTGGTAACATCCTCAGTAATTACCTTTAAACTGAAAAATTAAGCAAAAAAATCCTGAAATACTAGTAGTCTACACAGAATCTTCTCAAATAAACATACAGATAGCAAACCTAGCTGGAATTCTTGCTAAGAAAACATTGTTCACTTATACAAACTGAAATCAAATCATTAACTGAGGTGCCCAGGCTCTTATTAAGACTGTACAAAGAATCAGGGAAAGGAATTTGTATAATGTAAACCATTTGGTTCTTTCCTCTTTCAGTGTCTGTTTGACTAAATGGTTTGCACATTGTCTGTTGGCGTAAAAACAAAACAAAAGTAGGTACTTTGTCAAGATTTCTGATCTAAATACAACACTCTTGACATTTAATGGAAGAGCTATAGGAACCACGTAGCAACTGCAGAGCTTCTTAGACTTTGACAGCACATGTGAATGTGCATTAATTGCCACTAACAAGGACAAGACACCTAAACAGAAGGTACTATTCTGCTTCTATACCCTGAAGTCCAGGTGAGTACTCAACACACAGAGGCAGTATTAATACAGTTGCATATTATACAGGAGATCACTTTAATCCTTTATTTTGTCAATCTAGCATCACATTTAAATCTCCACTATTTCATTGTCAAAGGGCATCACTGAACAGTCTACACAAATTATTTGCACAAGCCTTTTCAAGTTTATTTAAGAAATATTAAATGTTCCAATATACTCAAAATTCTAACAACTAATTTACTTCTCACCTTTACTGATATCCTTTTTCCATTTTCTTTTAGTATATTTTAGGGTTTTTCACATTTGAGTTAGATCTCAAGGTGCAAGGAAAATAACTCATCCAGTTTTCTCTAGCTTTTGTTTGACAATGTACTGTTCTTCAGGCTATTATATGAGCAGTTTGCCAGTGCCTCCAGCCTTGGCTTGCAGGAATTCCTTTGCATTGCTGGTAGTGTGGCTGAATAGTTCCAGGATCCTTTGCTGTATGTTAAATAGTCACCATGCCAGATTATTAATTTTATGTTCCATTTTATGTAAATACTCTGCATGTGGAAATGGAGTGCTCGATCCATTAATATACAGAGATTACACAGATTGCCTGAGGCATAAAACAGCCTGTGAGACTGAAAGAGACTGCAATTTCAAAACCAGTAATTTCAGTTCTTGCAGAGGGAAACAAGCTGAAATCTACTTGCCAAAAAGAGTAATGGAGATCTAAATATTGATTACCTTTCACAAACCTACCTTAGACTGTATGCCTACATTTGAAATTGTATTCTGTGTTGAAGTCACAGGAGCAGGCTTATCTCAGTAATTTATTCCTAAATATAAAGGAGATCCATACACAAGTGAAACTACAGGTAGTGTAAATAGCAACCATTTTTCAGAGTTCTGAATGCAATATTACAGCTGAGTTTGTGCTTTTTTTCAGGAAAGTATTCAAGGAACAAGAAAAGTTTTTGATTTATTTGAGTGAACATTTTAGTAAGTAGAAACAGATGAGAATGGGATAGCTGTAGTTAAAGTTGGTGCGTGTTAGCGGAAGGAAAGCAGGGAACTACCTTTATTTAACAAACTGGAATTCAGAACATATCACAACTCTACCTCACCTAGACTCTTGTAGAAACAAAAGACAGAATTTTCCAAATTCCTTATATAAGCTGAGGAATCATCAACACTAGATTGGGAAGCATTTATGGATGCAGCTTCACAACAGCACATAAAAAACCAAAACAAAACACAAACTGAAATTAAATCCAGGTTAAAGTGCAGATGTTTTCCAAACAAAATGTAGGATCAATTTTAACTATTGTGGAATTCTTAACAAATAGATATCTGTTATTTGTTATGAATGTTGCAAAAGCAAATTCCCCCAACACAAAAATGTAAAATGGCAGGCTCACAGACATGCATACTATATATGCCTGGAAGGAGATTTGTTTTTGAAGAATAAGCAGCAGCTCACATTGAAGTCATCTAACTTCTACTCAAAAAAACCCAACACTAAAAACCCCACAAACAAACAAAGACAACTGAGTATATAAATGAAATAAACATGTTCTGTCTTCCTTCAATATTGTAAGCTTAAAATTACATTTGAAAAAATATTCAAGGTAGAAGTTAATATATACATCTGTATTTACAGATAAATGTACTCATTACTGAGAGAAAATTATTCACAGAGTCATTAAAATCAAACAAACTATCACAGTGCAAAGGGGTTCTGAGGCTTCTAGAAGGAACTGGTAACCTCAAAGGCTGAATTTTAAGTTATCAGCTTTAACAAAATCATATTCTCAATTACTTGATGGGTTGCAAAGAGATCATCGATTTAGGACACAAGTGGCCTAGCATGGCCACAACCTCCATATTTTCAAGTCCAGCTGCATGCTAATGCCAGCCACATAATGCAGGCTCACTCCAGTAAACAACCAGAAAACTGCAAGAGCTTGCAGACTATAGAAGGCTCATGTACAAATGCAACTATCGGTCATTTTAAAGAAATTAATATAAGGGAAGAAAACCTAACTTTACAGTTTGGCTGAATGTTTTCTATACTGCATTAATGAACAGTTGCATTCTACGAGAGTTTGTCTTGAGCTGGGACCAACCTGTGATCTGCGATAGCACTCACGGAAGCACGTGGCTACAAATAATTATTCTTTGGGAAAAAATTAAATAACGACAGGAGATTAATGCATACCTATTAGAGCAAACCCAAAATCTTCATTGTAAGTATACTGGACCTATAAATCCTAGCCTAATCCATCATCTATTTCTTCTCAACCAATGACAGTGTACCAGTATTTCTGTAAAGCACACAGGGAACGTTAGTTAAGTTTAAAGCCACAATAGTACAATACAGACCAGTTAAGTGCTTATTCATGTACTAAATGTACTGAGGAATAACTTGAGGAATCTTCTTCAATGCACACATCTGGTCAGCTGGCAGTAGTCTAAACACTTTAGAAGCCAATAAATTTTGATTATCAAGAGTCTTCTTCTGTATGCTCTGAAGCTCAGTTGCAGGACACATTTGTCTGCGTTACATTTACCATGATTTAAAGATAAAGCATATGTCCAGGGTACCAGACATTTTCTGGGCACCATAACAGAACTCAAAGGTTTAAAGAAAGGAAGCATTGTAACATTTCCCCACACACACACACACCCCCGCCCAGGGTCAACACAAGTTTTAGCTTTCTCCCTCTTACTTGGTCTGTTCATAGGATGGGGTAGTTAAATCTAGACCTCCACCTACATTATCTGAAGCCTTTAGCTTTTTGCTCCAAAACATAAGCTCAAAATTGAGACTGAGGCTGTTGCTTTCTCAGTAATCTTAATTTATAAGGGATGGTTAATTTTCCCTTAGTCTTCATTCACTCTTACCTGCCCTTCTTCAAATCCATGCTACAGGGACACTCACACTCCTTCCTTTTATGCTACACAATCACCTTTTTCTTCTTCTTTGTCTACCAGCAACTTCCTGTACTCTGGGCCATCAATCCTGTGGATTCTGACACAAGTTAATACTTCTCACCAATAAATGCTTGAGATGGATTTAAAAATGATCATCTCAAAAACAGTTTTAACTTGCTTTCTGATGCAAACAGTGAAGTGCTTGGTCACCACAGATAAAAGTATCATTGCCAAGTTTAAGCTTCAGTCAAATAAACACATTCCGCTGATGAGGCAGGATTTCAGCCCACCTACCTCATTTGCCTGCCAAGACAGACTTCTCCCATGTTTCTTCACACCAGCTCTTCAGATTGTGTCACATTCTCAGCAACTTACCAGCTACGCCAGCTCCATGAAGAAGCAGCCAGGCCAAAGCCTCACCATGCCTCTGGAGCTGAGTAACAGAACATAAAACTCCAGAGGCCAAGACCCAGGAAACTCCATAGCCATGCAGACCAGTGATGACAGCTTTGTTTTTCAGAAACAAATGCTGTAAAGATGTACATTCTATGCACATGTTTTAAACGTGCATTAGGAAACAAATGTGGATCTAATTTAAGAAGCTGCATTCTTTCCCTTCCTAAAATTAATGATTTAATTTCAAATGACGGGAAGTGTATCAAACCCCACAGAAGAAGGGGGTTTGAGACACTATCAGTGGGTTTAGTTCCTTCTTAGGCCACCTCCTCACCCCTGAAATTTCTCCACCCAAAATTAGTCTTAGTTACAGCCCCACATCCAGTCATATTTTAGTAGTTTTTCTAGGTGTTGACTGCTAAAATCAAATACACACAAAGACTAGAAGATGAAAGAGACATTTTCTTAAGGGGTGTTAATTACAGGTAGAGATAAAAAACAACATCCTGCTCCTCAAAATGACAGTTCTGGAAGGCAAGAGGGTAGAAAGGGTGGGAATATCTATTAACCTTTGTAGTTTAGAGAATGACACACATAGCCTATTGTAATGCAGTTAAGACTTGTATTTTCCTTGAAGATATGTAAGTGTTGCTGTTCAAGAGTGAAGTCAGTACCATGAGCATCCTAATGGCCTCAGCATAAAGACACTATGTGGATTCTCTTCTAACAGTGTGGACCTCTATAGCAGAGAGCCCCTTGTCTCTTAACCTACACTTTTGACAATCCCTTTAAATGCTTTTGTATTGTTCTGACATTGTTTCTCTAAGCTCCCTCCCAAATCATGTTATGCCAGTTCTTCAGGATATATAGTAAATAACACTCCCCAGAATTTGGACAGAACACCATAAAAATTACCTGAATCATCTCCATAAGCAATGAATATTTTATACAACTTCAAAGTGTCTCATATATTCTGAGGGCTAAATTGGCAGTTTCTTTGTAGCTTTGGATACTCAAGATAAAAGCGATTTAAGTATTTACTAAGTCATGAGTCTCGGAGAAGAAAAGTCTCTGGATCCTTGAGAGCAGAAGAATTCAGTTACTAATTTCCCCTTGCATCACTAACAACACTGTCTTCTTTCCCACATTTTTGTGTGAGAATGTGATGAAATGGCTCCTATTAAAAAAACAACAACTTAATTACACTACTGGTATTAATCCAAAGTTAGAACAAACCATTTCAACATTCAACATCTTTAAATTATTTTTCCCATTGCAATGCAACTTCTAGATAGCTCTCACAATCATTTAAAATCAAAAAACATTTGGCATGCCTTCAAACAGGTTATTGCATTGTTTGACTGACAGCAGTTCCCACTAATGTAAACATAATCTGGTGAAACCTTCTTAATAGCCCACTCTTCCACAGGAATAACTTTGAACTCACTGATTCGTAAAACTCTTCCCTCCTCCAAGGGAAACACATAACAATTTAAAACTCATGACAACAAGCTTGCTTTTCTTGGTTACGCTTCACAAATATCTTGAAAGCAGTCCATGGACCAAAAGGGTCTGCTAACCCCAGGCTAACACAGGAGATTGGTATATCATGAAGACCAAAAGAGGAATTCACCAAAAAAAGCTTAAAAATTATAAACTAATAAACAAACCCAAATCCGGTCCTAAGAAAATGTCTTTTAATTTTCATTTTATGGAAATACATCTTTTGTTTTCATTTCCATGATACAAAAAATGTTAGATATCAAACATTTTCTGAAATCTACCAATGCAGATCATTTTTTAGACAAATAAAGGGCTGGTGTAGTTAGCAGATTTGTCACAGGTAACAAAAAACATTTTTACAAAAAACCCCACAAGTTGGGGAAGAAGAAAGGAAGAAACAGATTGAGACTTAGGAGGCAAAACAGCAACAGATATGGGGGGGGGGACACACCAAACAAAATACCAAACAAACCTACCTCCCACCACGAAAGTTTGAGAAAGTTGAAAGTTAAAGAGTTTTTGGAAAGGCCAAGGTATGAGGAAAGTTGGTATTTAAATGAATACTGGCTGGGAGGGGAGGGTAGAAAATGGAAAACTAAAGGAGATGTCCAGGTAAAGATATTGGTAGAGAGCAGTATGTGAAACTGCAGTTCTACCTGTTCCAAAAAGGCTGACAGCATATTGGTATTTATAGCTAAAGATTAGGAGATTTGTGGTAAAACTGTCCTCAAGCACAGGAAATAGCCTAGCACAAAATATGTCAGAGTGCCAGTTCTTTTTGTACATTTCATAGCCAGCATGCCAGAGTAGGTGACCAAAATACATTTAGCCTTGCTTCTTACATCTAACAACATTTACAACAGCAAAGATTTCACATGATCAACAACAAGCCATATAATAGTTAGATACACAGAAGTAAAATGGACAGTGATTGTTCAATAAACAGTTTAAAATAATTAAACTGATTTTTTTCAGAACACATACTGCTTTGTTAACACCACTTAATTTAAATAAAGTATGGCTTCCAAGAGGTGCATTCTCACAACTGCTTTCAGTCAATTCCACTTGTTAAGGCAGTTGTTTCCTACCATGTTTCAGGGACTTCAAAAATTCCAGTGGAACTGGTTGTGAGGCCTCCTGAAAGACAGTCATAGAACAATACTTCAGTACACGAACATTGAAAGGAATAAAAATTAAACCAAGCAGCTTTTTATTCTGTCAGACCATACAAAGATGTATTTTCTCCTCTAGAGTGAGGCTCTAGGCACAATACTGGCAAGCCAATGTTTACAAAAGAAAACCAAGAGACTCTTTCAGTAGGCACTTCAAGAAAAAAAGGAAAAAGAAACCAAAGAGGTTAATATCAAGCTTCTTACCCAAACGGCAAATGTTATCTTTTGCAATTAGTATTTTTAATGCAAGTAATTTTGGTTTTGCAATAACTGGGATGATGAAGTCAATGCTATTTATTATTGTACTTGCAATTACTCTTGTTTAAGGCAGTTAAGACAGTGAAGAGTATTTCCAGCCCAAAGTGGAGAAGATGAATCAAACTAACTCTGATAAGGTGTATTTCCATAATGCCAAATACAGAGCATGAATTTTATACTTGGAATTACAGTAGACAGTCTTGTCATTTTGCATGTGCTTCCATGGCCCAATTGCCCTGTTGAACTACAAGAAGAAAGCCATTTCTAAGCACAGCTGTTGAATCAATTTTATTCTACCAAGATAGAAGGAAGGATGTTTGATTTACAACACCAGTTTCTAGACCAAAGGGGCTAGAGCAGACACTGAAAGGAAGTTTTAACTATTACTATTATGAATATACCTAAATACAGGCAGTGCCCCAGATAACTATATGGCTTAATTTTTTAATATTGTCTAATCAATTTCTGTAAGAAACTACTAACAAAAGTTGCAATTAATTAATAGATAAATAGAAATAAAAACTTTTGAGGTTTAAATTCAAGTAATGTAAAGTTGGTTTAGTCCTGCCTTTCTCCGTGTCCCCCTCCCGCCCCCCATGCTGCAATAGCTCACACAACATAGCAAAAGTATCAGGTGAAACATGGTCATCTCATTGTCACCTGCCTGTACTTAAGTCAGACAGAGTTTAAAGTATTTAACTAAAAAATATGTAGGTATCAAAGTCTGGGAAAAAAAATCTCTTACATCAACCACAGGTGAAAAGTCTTTAATCACATAACAAACACTAAAAGCTATGGTTACAAACACCACACAGAATACCGCATATATTAATGCATACATCAAAAATAGTTTTAGAAGACAGAAAAAAAATTGTTTGGGTTTATAATTTGTATTAAAAGCACTATTGGTTTTTTTAAGTACTAAATTATGAGTTCTAAACAAGCTTTTTAAAAAAAGACAACTTATACAATACATTGCAGAAGTTAAAAAAAAAAGGCAAAAGAATCACAATTTGACACTTTTAAAACAAACCCCTGCTATTTTTTCTGTTTTTCAAAATCTGCAACTCCCAAAAGTGAGATTCTTCAAGCTTCAACAACTAACAATCCTTGAAACGTGAATGAACTCCTCATGGCTCAGTGAGCCTTCCAAGTAAGCGAAAGCTTGCTCAAAGCACGCGGTAGATTGTAAGAACTGTTAAGGGCAACTCTGATGCACCAATCCAAAATACTAGGAAAGGATTTTAAACACGCTCATTTTCCATTACTGTAGTGCCAAGTGTTATCGGAAAATAACCCCACAGCAAAGTGATTCATAAATGCAAAACACCCAGACAACTAAAGGACCTGCCTAAGTTTAAGGGCCCAGTAGCATGGCACCTGTCTGGCAGCTTACTCCTTCATTCAGTCATCTCAAAGTCAACACATTCTCAGAAAACGTTCTAGGGAGAAAAGGGTTTCAGTAGAGTGCAGCCTACTTATTTATACTAGGGAATATAAATCAGCAGTCTGACTGGGTCACACTGCTCTCTGCCTAAAACAGCACTGTAGCAAGCAGTGTGCCAGCAGTGGTGAGGGGCAGGCAGATAGACTGTCAAAAGATTTGGCTTAATTGCAGAGGCCAATAATATTCTGACCACATCAAAAAATTCCATTGTTATCTCAGTTTACAGAAATATCTCACAAATAACTATAAATAAGGGATGCTAAGCAGTATTATGAGGATAGTCTTCAAGTTTTCAGGGCAGCAGGTAGATTTTATTAAAATTGACTCATTTGCAAGCAACAGAGACTGTCAAATAACACACATATGGCACGTCAAGCTAGGTGCATTCAAGCATGCTATGATTCCATTTAATCAATGTTAAGGGAAAACTTCCACATTAAATTAACCTTACATTTTGTGATGAAGTATTCGATTAACAGAAAATCTACTCTAGATTCCCGTTCCAGAATTCCTTCAGTTTTGCTTATGATATGCAAAACCATATTGGGAAACCTTAACTAGGAAGTCACATTAGAAAAAAAAAAAAGAAAAATATAAAGAACAGCTAAAAATTCAAAACACTTTCCTTTAAGGAAAAATGTAATCAAGTAAGGAATCAACTACATCCTGCTTCCTTTGGTTGATCTCAGATGAGATTTTGTTTGGGGTTTTGTGCTTGGTTGAGGATTTTTGTTGTTGGGAAGGAGGGTGGTTTTTTGGGTTTTGCAGCATAAGAACCCCCAACCAACTAAAAATTAACCAATCCCCCAATAACCAATATTAAGCTTAAAACAACTTTTCTGCACTTCTATGAATGTAATGGAGTAAGTTCACTGTTACAAGTTATTTTGCAATAACTGAAGACATTCAAGAAACCAACTTGAATTCTGTTCAGGCCTAAGGTAGCTTCAAACATAACAGAACACCTTGTGCACAAACACTGTGCTTACCTGCTGGAAGTTGTTCCGTCTTGATCTTTTTGAACTTTTTGGCTCTCTTCTTACCATCTGGAAGGGACTCTGCAAATGAGTCTGTCTGGTTATATTCAGGATCTTGACTTTCTCTCTCTTCCATATCATCTGAACCAGATTCTTCCTGAATAGGACTCATGCTTCTCTTTCCCACTGTACTGGTACCTGTAAAACTGGAGTGTAGGAGAAAAACTACTATAGAAGTCATGAATAAGAATGTTACATAGGTACTAGTTATTGTACATCTATAGGTAGTAGGATAAAGTGTAGTAAGTGGTACACTGTGAACTTACAGTAAGTGGTGTACTATGAACTTAATCATGAAGTTCTGTAAGTTGGCTATCTAATCCAGTCTTATGTGGATGGAGGTATTCGCCCTTTGTGCTACAGATGTCTTAGGCTTCGCTGCTGTTCTGATGAGATCACTCAACTCAAATGTAATTAAAGCTGTTCTCTAACCCTGCCTAGTTTTAATTTATATTCTCTTAGCTATGATAATTCTTATAAAACATTCTCAATAGACACTAAGTTATAAACAACTGTTAAGCCTCAAACACACATCTTGAGTCTATGTAATACTGAAGGGTTCTACTATATGTTAATTTCACCCTCTCTCCTGGAATTATATATAATAGAAATGCTTTTAAAGCTGCATAAAGATAGAGAAAATCAACAAGCTCCAAAATAAAATTAAATCAGGCCTCAAAGTGAAGTGTCCAATGGACTGATAAAATAAGAAGCAAAAAAAACTGCACACACATAAGCAGTATTTGCATGAAGCCTGACTAACACAGTATGAAGGTGAACCTAGAGCTTCATCTCATTCAGCATGCAATGAAATAACACTGCAGAGATTTTTTTTATTTTACTGGAATGCTACTGTTGTATTTCCTCAAAAGACAAATGGCAAAAATCAAATTGGCATAAGAAAGAATGCAGGAATTATAAAAAAGTTGTTCCCGTGACAAAATTCCATAGATGTGACTATCAGCTACTTAAATGTCTATTTCAAGAGGTTTTTTAGCACAACACACATTTTTTAAAAGGCAGTCTTACACTTACAAGCCTTCAATTTTTCATCAAGAACTACACAGAATGGCTGTATGCATGCATCTAAGTCATATTCTATTCTTTACAGAACAAAGCTTTACAAGCCATTTTATTTTTCCTTTCTAACCAATAATAGCAGGGAATTAAGGTATTTCAGTAAGGCTTCAGATAATGGACTGTTAAATTTGGCTGTATGGGTTTGGATTCAAAATGGAATTTTTTCGGCTGAACATTTTGCAACTTAAACCAGACTCTTTCTGGGATGTCCAAAGGCAATACACATGAAACATTCGATCACACCTTATGTTCTTGCTTCCACTTGAGGAGCACAAACACCATTTCCTTTTATGAATAGCTGGCTTTTCCAAAAAACATTCACACACAGAAGATGTTCTTTCACCATTTCTTACAAATCGTCATTTTGAGTCACACTGCAACTACCATCAATAAAAAGATGCAAGCCAAAAAGCTGGATGGAACTGTTTATCCTACGTAAGGCACTGCAATATTGTAAAAGAGGCAAAAAACTAGGTTTGGAAAGAAAAAAAAAATACAAGAGAACAAAAAGCATTTAGAAAATGAAACCCCACTATATATTTGTAAACATTGTTTGGAAAAGTTTGCAAACTTTCTACATTTGGAAAAAATAGTCTGTAAATGCATAAGGAGGAAAAACTTTGGAGCTATAAATTATGACCCCCAGGATTTTTCAGATCTATTCTGAGGATTTGACTCTTGGAAGGGAAGAGCAGGAAGAAGCTCCCTTTTTGAACTTAAGGCTCTTGGGAAGTTATTCTGATTAAAGAGAAACAAGTTCTCGACCTTTATTGCTCATTTAGCTGTGTAACAAAGGACAAAAATTCCTTTCAGGCCTTATGGACGTATCTACAAGGGTCAGGGAAGGAGGAACGTGGAAATTATCAAAAGAAACCAGGAGCACAAAATCCAATATATATTTATAGCTTATAATCAAGAACTGGCAAAATCTTGTTTTCTCCCTAAATATTAGTTTTAGTCTACATTCTCTGTTTGCATGGATTCTACATGACTATGGGTTTATATGTGTCTTATTCTTCTTTGACCTAAATTGACTACAGCAGTATTATTTATTCATTTGGTAATAGCAGCAAATCAGTATTGTTGCTTATACAGGTTAGAGCACTACTAAATCAAAGCTCAGTTTTCTAATTATACTAGCTACTGTGGAGTGTGTCTGTATTTCTGTCTCAGTTTCCTTCCTCTGTTGAGAAACAACAAAACAAAGAGGAAGAACTGAACAAACCAATAGCTGTCAGTAACAGTACAGTTCAGATATACTAGTTTAGGGTCCCAAACTGTTTGGATACCTGAGCCATTTAGAGACAGATTAAACTGTCCATGAACTGTAATGCCATTTCGGCTACTGGAAAGCAGCATTCCAACTAGTAATATGACAGTTATTTTAGAGGGGAAAAAAAAAATCAGAAAAAAAAAATAAATCAGCAAGTGGAGGGAGACAAAAGGTGGGAAAATAATGCTGCTGATGTAGCATTCATTAAACACTGCAGTACTATATAATGTACAAGAGGCTATGATCCACCCATCTGAACAGTGAACTGTTTTGGAGAATAGCAACCTATTAACTGCTTGAAGTTTTGTCAAATGCATCAGTTTCTCCTCTACTTCTCCATCTGACATTAATTATTAAACATATTTCCATTAAAATCAATTTTGATAGCTAACAGCAGTAATAAGTTATATGCAAGGGGTATATATTAATTCTGAGTGATTTTACCTTATGACTGCCATTAATACCATTATGCTGTATTTTCTGAAGACTAGTTCCTTGATAATACAGAACTGTAGTTTAAGACAGGAATTAAATAACCTTTGTTATGTATCAATCTGTCAATTTAAGACAAGATTTCTTACAAGAAATACCCAACAACTTCACTACTGAATGAAAACACAGCCAGGATATACTGTCATCGCAGAGAGGAATAGCTCTTCTGCAGCTGTGCTCCCTGGCAGAAACTGATGCAGCAAGCTTATTAAATAATAAATAAATAAAGGATGTAGTAACATGAAGCTATTATAAGAGATCAGCTGCTTGATACACAGTATTGAGTGTTCAACAATATATGATTCAAATTAATCTGGACAAATAAACACAAATATACATGCACACAGCTATGTTTGTCCTGGTTATATAAGTATTTTACATAAAAGTAGTTATAGATAATATACATAAATATTTTTGAGATATCTTTGTCTCAAAACAAAAATATTTATCTTGAATGAACTGAAAGACCAAAAAGTTTGCAGTTCCATATTATGTCTGACCAGATAACACTTCAGAGAAAACATTAATGGAAAATTAGTTGACAAGAGAACACGATCTGACTAGTAACAAAGGAAAATAACACTAAGAAAAAACACGTACAAAGACCTGCATGAAAGGGAATTTGGGACAGGATCATGTAATTTTACTAATGGAATAACGAGAGAACAAAAATTAATGTAACATCAGTAACAAATGAAGTTCTATCAACAAAGTAAAGGCTGCTATCCAAGTCTATGTCAAATGTTGATTATCTGAAAACAAAGCTGCTTCTTGTGGAATCCTACAACAGTTAAAAAAAAAAAGTATTAAAAACATTCAAAGAAATGAATTACTTGGGCACATTACTCACTGTAGGGTATTGTAATTTTACTGAATTAACCGAGAATTTTATTTAGCAATTTTCCAAATTCAACACTTGCACTTTGCAAGGTAATAACAAATCAGCTTTCTGCATTGACTGTTTTCCTAAGTACATGTTAAAAAAGTTGTCTATGCTTCAAACCATACGCTGCCACTCCGACACCTGTTTAGAATTTGTGAGACACCCAAAAAACCCATTAACCGAGAAGAGATTCTTCCTCTAGTGAAAAATAAAACAAGGTCTTAGCATTTCTTTGCTGTAGACTCCAGATGCAATAAGTATTTCCAAACCATTTAATACAGACTTAACTACAGACCTAAACTGTAGCCACGTGTAAGCTAGTGGGAGAACAATCTTTATAGCTACTCATCTCTTCACTGCATGCACTCCCATGTTTTCCTAACTACAATAATTCAATTAAACTAAATTCATTTCATACAGATTTTTATCACCAGGTTCCTCCATATGGTTTTAGGGACCAAACATATCTCTACCACATTTAGAATTGCCACCATGACAAAAGCCATGAACATTTGACAGCCAGCCAAAATATACACCTGCATTTAATTCCACGAAGTAGGCAAATCATAAGCTTATGTAAGTGAGAAGAACAGAACAAGTTTAGTACATTTGTTACACGACAGATAACATTCACAGGAAGATATAATGAGAGCTAGAGTTTATCATAGCATTCCCAAAAGAGAAAAAGTAGAAAGACTTCAGTATTGGTTTTATGACAATCTCATCTGGTCTGTCAAAGTAGGGGGAAAAACAAACACTCCGATCCAAAAGAACCCCAACTAAACAAACAAGAAAAGCGCCCAAAATACCGCCTTACAGAAATACAGAAAATTCACTTCAGTACTCCACTGAAACTTGTTTTATACAGAACTGAGACAATCCTGGGGTGGGGGAGGAGAAGAATGGCAATAACTTGATAGATTAATTATACAACTCTACTGACTAAAAGACCCATCTGATTCATAGCCACACAAATGACTAAAAGAAGCTTCCTATTACCATCATATCTAAAACCTGTCATTAATGTAAGAAGGTAAACAGGTAACAAAAAAATATAGAACACAACACTGTACTAGAATCAAACCTAGCATCTCGTGACTTTATTCTCTCCTTAAATAATGAACTAAACACCTTTTCTAGTTTTAGCCATGCAAGTATCATCATTTGCCTTCCTGTTTCTGAAGCAGGATGATTTCATCATGACTGCTCAAGATGACAATTTAAACCCTTCTCTGTGGCAGTATTATAAACATGGAAAGCCATCCAAAACCCAACATGGCCTTTAAAAAGGGTCTAAGATGACAGCTACATTTTCAGATGACAGAAGCCATTCAGAAGTGTTAAATGAAAAAAATAAACCCTCAAGATCCTGATTTTTTTAAAATCTGTCTAATCACATTTATCATTAAATTCCCTCTGCCCCTTTACCTATGATCTTGTGACAGCTGATGTACACTACTGGTTTATAGGCAAAGAAATACATGCAGATTAAAGTCACCTATATTGGTTAAGAACTACCTGAAAATTTCTCAGCTTCTATTAGAAATGCAGTATGAATAGAAAAGTTAGCAATGCAGGAAAAGTCTCACCTGTTAACACAGTAGTATAGACTCTGGGTGTAAGGTGTGCATTGAGTTTTTAACCGCTTCCTTTCCATCTCCTTCCAACTATCTTCTGTACATTTTCTCTTTGCCTGTTTTTCTTCATGTTTTCTCTCAACATATTCTGCATATGTCTGGATCCTGTAACTTTCAGCATACCTGCTGGTGTTTACAGCTATGGGGAAGAAGAGTGATGTTACACACAAAATACTGTTAATGACAGCATGCCCTCTCCTGAAATAATTTATTTTGAAAAGCAGAAGGCAGTGAGCTATTTGTTCTGTTCATATAAATGACTTCTAGTTCCACCGTGACTAATTAAAAGAAAAAAAAACCACCAAAATGCTGTACTCTCCTAAATTCACATGGTAGTAGGTATGCAAAACTTTTCTCAAGAGTCAGACTTCATACAAAAAGGGTTAAATCTACTAAATGCTTTTAAATTAGAAACCATCAATTCTTCAGTCATAACCCTCTCCCAGATTGCTTGTTGGCAAGAAAAGATTTCCTGGATTTTTTCCCTTTTAGTCTCATTACTTAACCCAGCAGGTTTATTTTGCAAGTCTGCCAGGAAAAGACGACATTTGCAAAGCCCTTGCCAAAACTCTGTTTGATTGCTGTGAAACATAAGCTTATTTGAGCTGCATTTTTGGTTGCACAAGATATCCGTGGAAGCAACACTGAACTAATACCCAGCTGTTCCACCCTTGTATCTTTCTGATGTTTGGACTCCATTTAACTAAAAAAGACTGGGAGTTCAAGGTAGAAGGATTTCTGTCAATGCAAAATTAGAATCACTTTAAAAGTAAAGAAAAAACTGTCACTGCCTTCACTCAGCAACAATTTCCCAAAATTCCTTCAAGTCCCAGCATCTTCACAGCTCTCAACCTTTAGTCTGCAAGCCAAGCTCTGGCCTGAAGCCATCACTATAACAGATGAATCAGCATATTAAACTCGCTGTCAGCTGGTGTCCTCTGCTGTTTTCAGCCTAACTCACTGAACGTATTTTAAATCGACCAGCGAACCAGTTTAAATATAAACCAAACCAAAACCCCAACAGACTCTTTCCCATGTATTTGGGCCGGAAATTTTAAAATGCCCTAATTACAAAGAAGGCAAACCCCCAATTTTATTACATACTCCCAATCTTTTGGTGGAAATTTCAGATGCACATCCAGCTTTCTGATTCCAGCTGAAGTGTTATCTCTTGACTAGAGGTATTCTGTGTTGCCTCTAGCTCAAGCATTAGAATTAGCAAGCAAATCACAATTCAGAAAAGGTGAGGAAGGTAGGTGGATCTGGGTTTTTAACTCTTTCAAAATACATCACCTATTCTGCATATTGGCTATGCTACTATGAAATTAATTAGCTCCAATACTGGTCATGGCATATAGATGATGCTGAAAAGACCTTCTAACATACACAAAACCAGGCAACAGAACTGTGAATTTCATTGTAATCCCAAGAACAGATACCAGAAATTATGATGAATGGCCTCACGAGACTATTGCATTAACCAGAGAGATGTTATGCATACCTCCTTTCACACTCCTTATTTGTTTTGAACTGTGAAGCTACAGGATCTGATTGTAAGAATTAGGAGCATATTTATTGCCCACGGAGTTCTGGTGCAAGCATCATGAATGAATTAATAACGCACACTGGAGTTACTGCATGCCAGCCGACATTCCTCAGGGTAAAATTTGTTTAGTTAAACTCAAGCATGTTTTTACTTGCTAAAATCAAGCACATAGTTACCATGGCTCATCTGATAAATAGTGATTTGTTAAACACAATAGCCATTTCACATTATTTGTTTTGCTATAAACTAAGAGTCAGTGTTATGGCTCTTCCATTTAATTCCCAGACAAATCTGGCCCGTATTTAAGGGAGGGGAGGAATTTTAAAAATCATCTTTATGTAGCCTTACACAGATGCATTTTTAAATTAAGAGTCAATACTTTTGAACAAAGGCAACTCTGCTTTCTTGAAATAAGGCCTGTTATTTTATAGCAATCTGTTAGAATTAGACACACAGACAAATATATGCATATATGTATGTATATTTAACACAAAAAGTTCTATGATGAATATATTGCTTCATCCACTGAACAACTGAAATGAAGGCACATAGATGGAGTAGTCTAAGGGGCCACAGACATTAATCAGCCTTGCATGGTCTTGAACCAAAGAGCAGCTCCTTGCAAAAGTTTAAAATACGTGTTCTCTGATGCTTTTTTGATGAACGCTGTCCGTATTGCCACACAAAGTAAAAAGTGACATCATTCTGCATTGCCAATACAAGAAATGCACTGCTAGAATGCTTTGTGAATTCTAACAAACTAAAGGGAGCTTGGGTTTGTTTACTTATTTAAATTGTAAGATAGACATCATTCTGTGAGAAACCTGACCTAGTAACCAAGACCACATGGCTGCATTTTGTTACTCTAGTTGCAGCCATAAGCTAACTTTCTGTTTCATAGTACAATAGTAGTAATTGTACATTATTTTAAGTGTTTCTAGAGGACGTCATCTTCCCTAATTGTCAGGCAAGCTACTAAACAGGCTGACTGTCGTTGAGTGATCCAAGAGGAATATGTGCAAAGATATTCTTTCAAGTCCTTCCTCTTACGCAGAGCAAAATCCTGACAGATGGCCACTGACAATAATTAAGCCTCTTCATGGATAGATATGTAAGTGACCAGTGTAGGTAAAAACCCCACAACTTCAATGAAATTAATATACAGAACTAAACAGATTAAGGGCACAATACTAAGCACTCACGTTTAGGAAATAATGAACTAAAAATGCACAGTGAAGCCTTAAAATGATCTCTGTATAGATGTTGTGGTAATTTCATCATGTTCTACTTAGAACACAGGGACTCCGCCTTGGTCAGATTGAGAGTGTTTGAATAGTGCACAGCTAATTCGGTATTTTGTTTTATTCACCTTCCTTGTTCTATGGTTCCACAGCCTTATTTATTGACTTCCAGGGCTACTAATGCTGCATTAGAGAAAACAGAAGTTTGCATGTATACTTTTTTCATCACAGCATTGTCCAGTATGTCAAAGGAAAGCTCATGAGCTGAAACAGCAGTGCTATGTGCTTATTGTATAGATAGAAAGCAGAAGTAGAGACTCAACCCCCAAATTAAACAGTATCTATTAAATTAACCTAAGTGGAATTAAACTCTCCACTACAGAAAGCACTCCATCAGAGCTTCCTACAAAGCAGATGTATAAACATATTCCCAGAGAAGCCATAAATCTAAAAGAAACAGCACATGTCTTTATCAATACATAATTCACCTGTATTACATTATGGCACTGCAGTACTCATGTTCTTTTGGTTCAGCCTATAAAGTTTTCAGGCCTTTAGGAACATCTAGACAATTTCTGCTGCAAGACACCACTGTTAAACACAAAACTAATTAGTCAGAGCAGGAATTTAAATGCAATTCCCCAGCCTCTCCCCCAAGAATGATAAAAATCACTGATAGTTGCTAGTGTTGACTCAATACAAAAAGCATTGGGCACACTCTGTTGGCTTGTCTCAGAGATGCACGAACTTGACAGAATTCTCACTAATTAACCAACATTTCTGCTGATTTCTGCTCTTATCTCTAATTTGTTTAGTTCAGTCTTTTCAGGGTGTGTCTTTATCTCACATGAGTCTTGCAATATATCATAACCCTAAATATTCTTCAATATCAAACTCTTTGTTATTTTCTCTGGCAAGGCAGGATTCCTACCTCCTTTTATACATTGTTTCCACTAGCATTATGCACAAATTTTCTCCAACTTAACCAAGCCACATTCTGCTTGCTGTTTTGGGTTCTTTATCCCATTTTTCTGTCAGACAGAGTAGTACTTGTTAAATCAGTTTGTTTTCATATCTGGTTCAGTCACAGCCTTGCTGCTCCATCCAAAAATGTAAAATAATTAATACCCAACTTTGTCCTATTCACTACCTCCCTGGCCATTCTTTGTCCAAAACAAGGAAGTAGAGCTTGCTATGTGGCTCGTCTATGTAGTACTACACGAAACCTTGGTGACACAAAACCTTGGGTGACCTCCAAAAGGACCAACATGGCCCACCCAAACAAACAAAAAACACAATTAAAAAAAATTCTATTACCATTAACTTTGTTCTCAAAATAGTCTGGTTTGAAAGTCAAAATAAAGAACAGTGTAAAGGACAAGCACAGCACTGGAACACCTTTCCCTCCCCCACTAGACTAAATGAAGAGTTCTTAAAACTCCAAGCATTCTTCTGGATCAGGAAAAGAGCAAGCTATACTGACTTCCACCAATAAACAACTGTATTTAGTTTTCTTTCTTAATGTTTCATCACTTGGAGTAAATCCATGTAGTACCTCAGAGTTATTTGTGAATGGCACTCAATCAAATACAGAACTATTGCACAGGTTCAATCTCACCATCTTTGTGCTCTCTTCTCTTCCAGTACATACAAAAAAATGATGCTCTAAACTGGCTGATTTTTCAAAATGAACTAATGATTTTTCAAAAATTCACAGACATGTAGAATAATCTAGAAGAGTACAAAAAGGGACACATTCTTTTAGCAGGAAAGAAGGATCCTGGGACTAACTGCCCTACGTAGCATGTTAATCTTGGTCCTTTACAAAAGGCAAACTTCACTGTTCCCTTAAATCCTCTTTTTGAGTTTTGTTTACGGTTTGGGGGAAATTTGGGTTTTGGGTTGTATTTTATTATTTTCTTCTGGAACGCTCACAGTAACTCATGACCAAACAGCTGAACAGCACAGTGAACTTTTAGTAGATTAAATCCATCTAACACTGTTACTGTCAAAACTGATCAATGGATTTATTAATTTACCAGGCTAAGACACCTACATATGACAAACAGCACCCTTTAAAGCCTTGGCCATCAAGACATACCAACAAGGCAGCTGCTTTATTTTGCTGGATGTATTCAGCTTTACTAGAACTTCTACTGAGATGAAACCTTATCCTGAAAATAGTTTTCTCTGCTTTCCACAGAAAATATCATGCACAGGTCTAGTTCCAGTAGAGTCAAATAAATATCTCAATTGTGACTGAAGGGAATCATAACTAAGTGCCAGTTCAACTACAGAAGGCATGACTGACTGCTTTCCATTCTCCATAATAGCTGCGCTGCCACTCTGAAACCTTTTGCACGTGACAAGGTAACTAGAGCAGGCTTGCTTAGCATTGCTGAATGAAGTGACACTTCATCAGTGTGCTTCTCAAGATACTTGTCCTCAAAGAAGATTAAAGAGAAGAAATCACTGCAAACTGTTCATTTTTTAAAACATTTTAAAATCTGACAGTTAAATAAAACAAAGTAGCAAAATCTCATGAAAGATCTAGGATCACTCTGCACTGAATCATGACAAAAAGAAGGTCTTGGTTTGCTCTGAGATTAGAAGATAATTAAAATTAATTTACAATTTCCCTTACTGATAAAACTATTTAACTGTGTGGAAGTTGGAACCTAATTGTTTGAAACCTATAATACTGTGCTATTTTGGACCTCAGAATCACTTAAAAAAATCCAAAAGCCCTGAAGAAGTTAAGTATTTACTGAGGCCAACATAACCCCAGAAATCTTGCTATAGTTGACTGTCCAGAGATCAGCAGCCTCAATGCACTTATTAGGAAGTCTCAACTCTCTTAGTACCAGTTGCAGCATTCAATCATAAAATGTGTGCTTCAACCTGCCTATTTTCAACATGCCTATTTCCTCCCTTTTCCCTCTCCTCAGTTGTCCAAACATAAAACAGGCTGGAAGGTACTGTATTCAGAAAGTGTTAAGTCTCGACATTTTGTCAAAGTTTTTTATCAATTTCACCAACACAGACCACCTGTTCAAGCTAAAAAAATCTAGCTCTTCAAAATCATCTGTACTGCATTTACTAAAATAAAACAAACAATACCTGATTATTCATTTTCACAAGTTTGGAAATTCAGATTTCTAAAAAACTTTTGTTTAGGAAAACACCCAAAACAAATAATCTGAGCTAAAATACTATGTTAATCTTTGGTGCCCATTAAGAAAATCTAAACTTTGTAAAGACCTCAGTAATCAAAACAAAAACTGTGAAATGTATCAAGCCTTACAAACAAAACAAAACAAAACAAAACAAAAAAAAAAGGTAGTCAAAAGACCTCCAACAATGTATTAAGAAAAAACCTACTATATTCAAACCTAGAGTAAAGGGCGTTGCTTTAACGATGACAAAAAGGAAGGCTACAGGTGCCTGAAGGCAAATCTGTAATCAATCCTCTTAATTCTGCATCAGTAATGCTGAAAATTGTGCAAGAGCTATCGCTATTATGATTGATATTACAGGTTCCACTGTAAAACCATGACGGTGTATCAACCAACAATTCATTCTCTTGTCATAGTCAGGAGTCCTGAACAACACAAGCAGAAACTCACCAAATCTCATTCCCTGCTAGTACAGAAAGGGGGAATTTTAATTTCCAGGAGCACTAGTAAAGTGTTCAGATCTGTTAATTTACAAGTTTAAACAGTGTAATGGCTAAGATTTGACACTGCAGGTTGACCCAAACTTCCTTGATCTACATTTAGGAACTTTCTTACCCACAGTATGCATCTGACATGCATTTCACATTATATTATTGTTGAGAACACAGCCATGTGAAACAATTTTCCAATTAATCTGGGTAATGCAGTAGGTTCTACCTGCCATTTCCTCAAAGTCAGAGAGAAAAGACTAACATGCCCACAGTCTCAAAATATACATGTGTATATTTTTAAGTTGTGGTGGTAAGCATTCATGCTACGTACAAGGTTCTATAGTAAAGCTTATACACTAATAAACCATAAAGTCCAACCCTGACTGAGAAACTCCTAAGTTCAGAAAAGTTAAAGATTTAAACAACAATCATTGGCTATCACAACTTCAGCTGCTGCACCTGCTTTAGTCCATTGCTCCCCTGCTGTCTAAACACATTGGTCTACTCAATGCCTAGAGGAAGAAGATATCATGCACACAGTAAATTCTGCATGAGCTCATTTATCAGGGCACTAACACATGGAACAACTTCACATTATTTCAATGCTTGCCATTTATAACAAGCAGTTGCTTTTCACATGTACTTAAAACTTCAGATTAAGTCCATTTATTGCATTTTAAAACAGCCAGGAAAACACATTCTCAAGAGGAGTCTTAAAATTACTCTTAGTTGAACCAGCGTTTTCAAATATTGTAGAAGTTGCTGATAATCAGAACACAGAAACTACTCAACTGCACTTAAGCTTGAAGTAAGGAGAATTAAGAGCAAGTGCTAGCGGCTAAGGGAAAATAAACCAGGTAATTTTTATTTTTATAAACTTGTTTATTATTTCCATTAACAGATGTCAAATGCTTCAGAACAGAAACCTAACTTTACTTCCAAGCACTTTAAAAATCTTATGTATTTAATGACTTTCCCTGCGTTTTAAAACTTAACCCACCTTAAAGTAAGAGCATTTTTTTAAAGAGTACATTTTAGATGGCCTATAAAGACTCCAGAAGTGCAAATACATCTAAAGAAATCTCTTTTTAAGAGTGCATTTAGGATTATTTTTTTTTCTTAGACTAGTGAACTAAATAGTCACTGAAAGCTGTCTGGCATCAAAATTCAGGAAAATCATGAAGAACAAGAGCTTATCATTGATAGAAGGCATTAACTGATGACTCTCCACCTAGCCAGCTGCTCAAGATGGCTGAGACACTGAAAAGGCACTGAAATACTTCAGGCTACACAGATTTATGAATTAAAATCAAATACTGGGTTTACTTCAAACTTATTACAATCTGAAGTCTATCCCATCTTCCCCACCATTTTCAGACTATTTGTGTAAAGTCTAGACCCCCTGTAAGTCAAGAAGCATTGAAATAGTATTTATTTCATGCTAACTTTTCCAGATAAAACGACCTTATAAATATACAAAGCTGAATACCATCCAAAAGTAAGCTTATCTAGCAAGCTGAAAGTCCTAAGAGCCAGAAGCTGTATGTCACAAGTTTGTTCTGACATCTCTTGCATTTAGCAACTACCAGAGTGACACTGCTTTATCTTTGCCATACACTTAAAAAGCATGTGCTCCATGTCTGACAGAAATGCTGACGCCACATGAAGTACAATTTGACAACAGTTAAGTTCTGTCTCCCAGATGTTCAGCTAAGGGAATACCAACCATTCAACAGTTTTTTATTAATTACCTACTTGAACAGCAAACCACAACAGGAAAAACAAACAAACAAACAAAAACCCCCAACAAAAAATGACTGTTGCTTGTTACTGTTTTCAGGTTACTTGCAAAAAAGTGAGAAACAGAGCCTTCCAAACCACCACTTTCAAAAGACACAGAAGTCCAACAGTGATAACTGACACAGAGAACACAGCCCACTGGAAGTCAAGAACAATTCTTCCCCTACTAAACACACAGGTACAACCTGCATATAAGGCACCTAATTCCATGGTGATTATGAAACATTAGCCAGCATTTGTCTTGATGCAGCTTCCAATTCTAACTGCAGAGAGTGATAAGCTTTTATACATGCAGCAGCCTTTTCTACTCACACTGAACTAGAGAGTGTGCCAACGTGCAAGTCATGAATAACTGAGGTGACAGGAGTGGGTAACTTACTGTAGCACCATCTAGGAAGGCTTTCAGCTTATGAAATGGCATAAAAAACATACGGGTTTTATTGAAAACAAAGTCTTGCAAGTCTCACTCAGAGAAACAAGCAATCAGCTAGAAACAAGGAGGAAAAAAAAGGCACAAATATATAAACTTACAATGACCTGTAGATTATCTGCACATCAGGCCATGGAATCACAGACCTCTGGAGATCAGCTAGTCCAATTTTCCTGCTAATGTACGTTTGCCTAGATCAGGTTGCACAGGAACACATCCAGGCGGATGCAATGGAAATTCTCCAGAGAATGAGACCCCCACAACCTCTCTGGGCAGCCTGTTAGTATTTCACCACAAAGACAAATCCTCTTTGAAAGACAAATAGGTGGAACAATTCCAATCCTTTCATTTTTAATCAGCCTAAACTTCACCCATGGAAACTAAACTCGCCTTAAGATTTATCAGGTCTGAAATAAAAAGCTTCAGACATTTCAAGATAAGTTGCTACTTCACAAATGTATCATCTGTGATTGCACAGCTCTGAGAACATTTTCACTTAAGATAGTTTAGATAAAAGCTCATTCCCTCCAATCACGTAATGCACTCACTGCAGCATGAACAGCATCTCTCTCAGACCTTTGATGATGGAACTGTATTACATACAGTTTACAAATCATGAATGCTTCAGAGGTAAGAAATTCAGACGCAAGAAGTGCTAGCAATGCTTTCCTCAGTTACAGAGCTAGCTAAAAAGGGGCTGTAGTTTTAGCATTAGGATCACAGACCCTGTTGGCTCAGTACATTTTATAGGAGCCAGCTGAAGTCAAGTCTTAATGCTAAAGTAAATTCAGGAACACTTACCTATTTGTACTTGTTCTGGCTGGCTCAGGGATACAAATGCTGATGTATCATCAATCCAAGAAATTTGAATGTTACCTAGAAAAGGCAAAAAAACCCTGTTATTGCTATTGTATCTCAGGCTCAGCCATAGATTTTAGCTGATGTGCCATGACATAAAAGAAGATACTCAACTAAGAGTAACGTCACCTGAGAAGGCTTTTGTCTGCTGTTGTACATGAGCCTGAAACTGTTCAGAAGCAGTGGCTGTTGAGGTTGTATACGCATCCTGTATAGCCTCAGACCCACTTGAGTAAGGACCAAATGGGAAAACTGACATGTCTAATACTTTTTTTTTCACTCCCAGGGTATTCTTCTGTTGCTTCTTAGCTTTCTTTTTTTTCTCTCATTTTTTTTTTAAACTTTAATAAATCTTGCAATGATTCCGTTAATGTTAGGGTGTTAGGGGTTTTTTCTTCATGTGTTTCCCAATTTTCCTGAGAAATTTCAGTTCTGTACTGAAATGACAAACAGCTCTTTGGGTTTTACAACCTATCCATCTTTCAGAATGGCAGCATTCCCTAAAGACACAGCATGGACAAGCTTGAGTTACCACTCCCTCTTCCTTTACTAGTACAGACACCCAAAGTAAGAAATTCCAGTAGATTGCGGTTGAGGAGGTATGGCAAGATTAAGCACACAAGTGGAGAACTCCAGTATTCGTGACATAATCTTCAAACCCTGGTCTGCTTAGATCCCATTTATAAACCATTTCCAGGATGTGCAATGAAAACATAATTTGAGTTAGTATGAGGACCAGCGCACAAAGTCATGGACCTCATTTGGAAGCTGTTACAATGGAACAGCAGCTGGTAATAAGTGTCTCCATTCATGGCTTAAAATGCCAAAGTAGCGCATAATCAAAAAAAAGCAAAGGAAAGGATTCCCATTTCAGACACAATGTATTATTATCATATTATAGTCTGAAATTCTTTCACATCAGTCCTCATGTAAGTGCGCCTTTAGTACAATCCAGATATGTAACACCAATGCAATTCCTTTCAGGTATACCAGGAAATCAAGTTATATATAATGTCACACCACTATTAAACCTTCAGACATTACAACATTAAAAACAATGATACATAATGGCTAAAATAAATTTGATTTTCAGACGTTTCATCTATTTAAATTGATTATGGACTACAGGTTACAAAGTTACAGAGTCTCTGCTGAAATCCAGCCAGATAATAAACAGATTTTTCTAGTTATAAAAAATTAAAGCCTGGTTAGATTTAGTTTGCATGCTATACATTTGAGCAGCCAGCTATTTAGGACTCTAATTTACAATCATTTTGATAATTGCCAAACCCCTAATTAATTCAGTATGGCTTCTGACATTTCCCAATACTAAAGGTCTAAGGCTGCTATTAAGAAGAGCCTACACTAAGAAGTCAAATATATAATTTATTTAAACACTTGGTAGGGCAAATGAATTCAATTTCTAATCATTCAGTCTTTGAAGAACACAGCATTTTGCTGCCTATTGGTAAGGGTCTTTACTGTAGGGAGAGCACGATTTCAGCAGGAAAAAGCAGGAAAGCCCAAGCTGATTTATGATAGCAACTCAAAACTGTAGTGCACTTGGTAGGATCCCAACACTGAGCTTCCTTTAAATCTCAGAAATTACTGCACATTTTAACATTCTCCCAAGTGCATTCACAAGTTACAGCTCTGAATTTGTGCATCACGGTCACCTTTTTTGTATTATTAATTACAAAATAGAATCCATGATTCTATGAATCATTTAAGACATCCAAGACCATATTCTTCTGTAGTGCTTCAACATGGAAGTGCTGTGCATTTTCTGTTCCTTTCCTATATATATGTTTGGTTAATACTGTTATCTATCATCCCGAACACAGCAAAAGAAAGATTAGAAAGAAAAAATTGTCTGAAAATCTTGCAATTGTGCCCTTACCATAAAACATCAAACAGGATCAGTGACGGACTGAAATCTCCTGAAGGAGTTTCACTTACTACACAGCTAGACTTCAATTTTCACTAAGCATCAATTCAAAATAAAATCCAACCTATTGATGGAACATCATTTCAGTATCAGATACACATTCATTGCTATAGAACGGCTGCTGCACTCTGAATTACTTTGGTATTTTACATAATGAAGTGTTTCAATACCTACCAACATATTCTTAAAATTGTATTTGTGATATGTAAAAGGGCAACAAGTCTAACAGTACATACTGAACACTGAGCTGTAATCTGAGCAAAAAATGCTCTTAGGCAATTCTCCACGCTTAAAAGATAACCCTTTTCAGACTATGTCACATTTCATTATTATTAAGAAATAAGAATGTAAGAGAGACAAGATTAATAAATTAGATCATTCAGCAATATTGCTAAGCATTCAGTAAATATTGTGCATTTCAAAATGACGGGGAAAGGGCAATAAAGATCTGAAAAGCAAATGCTTCTGACTTGCAGTACAATATTTAGCAATCACCATCGCCACATGCCAGCTCACTGCGAGGCTAATCCAAATAATCCACGTACAGCACTGTAACAGAATACCAGCTCTAGGGAAATAAAACAGATTTCTCTTTTTACACTTCTAAAATATATCAAATGTCTTTGACACTTTGAAGAACACCAGTTAGCCTATATGGCCCCCTGTCTATTTGCTACTACATGCAATGTCAAACAATGTCCCTTGCTAAAAAAAACAAAGGTAACATCTAGCAAATAATTATCAAGTGAAATAAAACATCTTCACCCAAACAGCAGTAGCTGAAAATCTGATCTGCTGCTTCTGAGATTAAAGATGCAAAGTAACTTTTTTTTTTTCCTATAAATTAATTTGAAAGTTCACTCTATGTAAATCCAAACACACAAGCAACAAGAAAATCCATAGAATAAATCAATAGTGAGGGATTATGTCATTCAAGCAGATTTCCTTTCATTTTTTATACCGCAGTGATCAGAGCTATGGAAAGGCTTCAGTATAAAAGACCAAGTAAACTAGGACTTAGCTTTCAAAAGAAAAATGTAAGGAAGATGTCTATACATATCTATGGGGATGATATGAAAACAGAAATACTACAAAAGATGTATGGAGGGGATTCACTATTTCATCAGAAAATTAAGGGACATCTAACGAAATACACAGAACTTCTAAAATCAAAGGAATTTTGGCACAATACAGTTAGAGAACTGCCACAAAGAGCTGCGGATGACAAAAAATATATACAGGATAAAGAACGATTTTACACTGACTTACAGAAAGATGAGAAAGGCTCTAACTAAAAGATGAAAGTGTGAGCTCCAGCTCATTAGTCCTCAAGTTATAGACTTTTAGAAGGAATTACAGAAAAGTAATTTTTGCTTTGGCTCTGTTCGCATACATTTTTTACACAACTGTTAGTGGCAATTAGATGCTTAGGACAGATATTAGGAACTTCATATAACCAGGAAGCTTACTAATATATTTCATTGGATACAAATGTTAACAGCTTCTGGATGCTCACTGCATCAGACAATAGAAATAGTTATAGCCTTTATTCTACAAGCAAGTGTTGAAGCATATACTAAGCATAAACAACAGTTTCCTGGTGAATGAGAAGGGTTAACAGAACTTCCACCTCTCTGGCAGGAAGACAGAGTACAAAGAAAGCAAGAACAGCTGAAGGAAACCCTGGCACAAGAAGGAGGAAAGGCCAGAAATACACAGAGAAAAACAGGATTCAAATTTTTAAAACTCCACAAAAAAAAAAAAGGTGGAAAATGGAAAAACAAACAGGAAAAAAACCCAAACAACCAAACCCAACAACAACACAAAAAAACACAAAACCCAACAACTCCACGTCCAAATAACCACCATCAAAATTAGTCAAAGCTCACAAATCTGTATGAACATGAGCTCAGAAGAATATATATATTGTCTGCTCTAAGTTTTCCTTAAACAAGTTTACCACTGAAAGGGACATTTTTCAAGCTCTGCTCTCCTTTTTTTTTTTTTTTTGTGAAGCAAAACAATTTGCAGTGGTTAACAGGAACAGATGTCACAGTGTAATGGAACGTGTAAATGAGTCTCAAAAATGCATTTAAGAATCACTTAAAACTTACCTATATACCAGCTTGGACTACTAAGCCAAGATTTAAAGACAAAAAGGACTGGCTACATTTCAAAAGTAATTTATGGATCTTTGAGATCACTGTGACTCCATAATCACCTCCCTCTTACAGACATTTGTCAGGGTCTGACAAAATACAATGTATAGGTTTCACTCTACTTTTTACGACACTTTGAAAGTATGTGTTTTAATTAAAGCCCAAAGACACTCATAGAAGTGAGGGCTATACACAAAAGCTGTATTTCAGCAAACATTTTAATTCCTTCATATTTCACCAACAAATAAATTAAATCTAAGAATTTAAAGAAAGTGTTCTAAGAGACTGCATAGTAATGCAAACACTTGTACAGTGAAACTACATTCACCCATGGGACTGTAAAAACATCTTGCATGAACAGGTGTCCAGTTGGTATGCATGCAGTACTGAAAGACTTCAGGAACATGAACACTCCTTCTAGAATGGCAAACGCAAAACAGTTCCAAGTCTGACACTGCAGCCCTTCAGCTGTTTCACTGCTTTCATTAGAAAGTTCATACAAGATTACAACTCTGCTTCAATTCATACTAGGCTAAAACAAATACAAACCAATTTTTCTATGAGGTCAGATTAATATTGCTATCCGCTTTAAAAACAGATTAATTGTAAATTAAGCTAACTGTAAATTTAGCTAAATTCACTGTAAATTAAGCAAAAAGCTTAATTTACAAATACTTCCTTTTAACTGGTGTAATAAATTTAGGTAATTCATGCCAGATGCTGCCACTTTGTTTTGGCTTTTTGCACATCACTTATCCTCACGTTGCACTGCCCTGTCTCTCTCACCAGCTACATCTAAAATAGCATGAGAATTCTGGAAGGAATAGCCTAGACTTTGTTTTGAGATATAATGGGAATAAGACCTAAAACAACATACAGATTAAATACTACCCAAAAGCCAGGAGTTTGTAAATCCAAGCATGAACACGTTCAGCCCTGTAACCTGGAGAAGCGAGAAAAATGGGAATTTCAAAATTGAGTATTAGTATTTTGAGATGTGTAAGCATGACCCCTGGTGGCAGTGATCTGCGCTTGTGTTTAAGCCCAACACCGAAGGGGTGGAGTTGATAACATCAGAAAAATCCTACAGCTGAGTCTTTAAAAGCCTATAGAAACAATGTCCAAACTGCTTTGATTCTTACCCCTGTAACAGCAACTCTAGAACAATCTCAGTAACATTCTACAGTCTCACATTCTGGATTGCCCAGTCAGGAATATAAAATCCTATCCAGCATTATACTGGCATCATGCTGGAATGCAGATTAACAGTCATAAGGGAACTGACTGAATTTTATCCATAGGTGCAGAGACCCTTACCAATCACAATTCTAGGTAAAGGAACAGCATCATTCTGTAAATTGGCATGGTGACCCACAGCAAGGCAGCAGTGACAAGACTGACTACTTCCATCCTTTTACTGGTGATTAGACATGGATACCACAGCAATTATTTCAGTGTTAGGTTCAGGTTTGCCCTGAATCTTTTTGCCACTTGCAACGTTAATCTACGCCATTAAGTGTAGCACATTACTTTGAAACAACTGCACTACACTGCTCAAGTAGTAGCTAACAAAAATCTCTTCATTTGCTTGTCTCCAAAAGGGAAAAGCTCCATTTCACAACAGACAGCCAACTAGCGACTCAGGTGCTTAAAACACATGTGAAAATATAAAGTTTTTGCATCAATTGTACTCCAAGGGACCAAACTGGTACTGGGACTTTAAGTAAAGCACAAAACCCAGGAAGCTAGAGTGCTAAGCAGAACATTTTTTGGAATAGGTAAATTACACCTTCAGTCATACATGCACTGCCAAGACTAATGTAAAGCAAAGATTATTTTTTTTCCATAGAGTCATAGAATGGCTTAGATTGGAAGGGACCTTAGAGATAAACTACTCCAACTTCCCTGCCACGAGCAGGAACCCCTCTCAACTAGATTCAGCTGTTCAAGGCCTCACCCAATCCGGCCTTGAATACTGGTAGAGGCAGCCACAACCTCCCCAGGCAATCCACTCCAGATTCTCCACCATGCCCATACTGAAGAGCTTCTTCCTAAGATCTAGTCTAAACCTACTGTCCCTCAGCTTAAAAATACTGCTCCTTGTCCAATTGCTAGACACCTTTATGAGAAGTCCCTCTGCAGCCTTCCTGTGGGATCCCTTCAGGTATTGGAACAGAGCTTTAAGGTCCCGTGTCCCCCCGCCGAGTCTTCACTTCTCTAGGCTCCCTCAGCCTATCCTCACAGAAGAGGTATTCCAGCCCTTGGATCATCTTCGTGGCCCCACTCTGGACTCAATCCACCTCTGTGTCCTTCTTTATAAATGAGAAAGTGATCCCTCTGAAATAAACACTTTGATAAATAGGTATTTCCCAATAAAAGCCTTATTACAGAATTAAAGAAGACAAGATGCATAAATATCTATTATACTTAACACTCATTAAGCTAATTTCAACAAAGTATTGTGAGCAAGTATTTCTGGACAATCATGCAAAATACTATTTTAATGAGTAGAATTTTTGCTCCACATAAATGTCTTGAAAAATTGAATGAATTTACCTATTTGAAACAACACAAAGCAAACCACAAACAAAACAAAACGCCCCAACTATTTGCAAGCCAAGAAGATCTCTATGAAAGCATCACCTTATCCCTCAATAAGGAACTAGAAACCAATCTGCAAGAAGAATCTTGGAAACAACATCTAACACAGGGCTGTATGAAAGATCATACTTGTTCTTAGGGACCAAAAGCACAACCACTGTTTTCTGCTGCAATGGTTATGTGTCAGGATTTGACTGTCAATTAATTAGGATATCCTTGTCCTTAACATCATATACTAGTAGAGGAACAATAGGACTACTGGTATCCAGTTATTAGACAGCTTTATTGCTGTTTCTTCAGAACTGGTTGGTGTTCACCATCTTGAAATCGAAGTGGCGCTCTCCAGAGTTCCCTGCTTGCCTCGGTCACTTAAGCTAGCATATGGCTTAAAGCAGACTGCAGGATGAACCTTTTTTCTAAGATCTGGATCCACCTTTCACACCATTCCCTATTTTCTTTATCCACCTCTTACCTCCTTCCAGGAGACACTGTAAATAAAGGGATCAAAAGTCTGCAGCATTCAACAAGCACCACATAAAGAGCAGTTAACCAGGGCAGACATTTTCAACACAACATTACAAAGAAAGTTCACAGGACACCATCCAAAAATTACAAAAGGCAATTCGTCATTACCAATACTAGGAGTAAGTCTGTATCCACAAATAAACAACAACCAAAACCAAAAGGTACTTGCTAATGAAGTTTAAATATATATATAAAAATATGGAAAAACCAAACTGTATCACTCACCAAAGGCACTGAAAAGCTGATAAAGGTCACTGGTCTTCCACTCTTTGGGAAAAGTGACATGAAGAACATGATCTCGTTTTGGCTGCACTGTGAAACAAAGAAGTATTGGTTAAAATAAGAATCATTCCTGTTATTTTTAGAATATCTTACAAAAAAAATATCCAATATGGTCAGGTAGCTTTTCTTTTTCTGTTTTTTAAAAAGCATAACTAAGGAAAGAAAAAGAAAGAAAAGAGGGAGAATAGGCCAAGGTCTCTGACACTACATCAGGCACTGATAAAAATGGGCCTGCAATTATGCAAGACAACAGTCACCACAGCAGTTACCTAGAGGCCTCTAAAACTCAAACTCCTAACCCAAACGCATCATGAAAACATGACAAAGACTTCCAAATGTACCAATTCTCTCAGGAAGTGACTGCAGCATGCACTCAACTATAGCATTAAAATACTAAACCAAAAATCTTTATGAAAGCTCCAGTAGGCATACATTAATAGTAGCTATAATACAGTCATAACTCAGCATCTCATAAATGAAATATTGAGGGCTTAATAAAGTCAGGGGGAAAAGAAGTTTCATAAGGTTTGTTTTGAGCAGTTACTTGGCTTGCTTCACTTAGGAACTTACTTTCTCAGTCTAATTCACCAATTCATGCTGTATGGCCTATTGAACAGCTAGCAATTCAAAGGTTTAAGGGTTTTCAACTCAGTAGTAGCGTTGTAACACCCCCAGTTTCTGGTGTTAAAACTGCTTTTTTCAATTGATTAGAGAGAAGAAACTACTTCCAACTCTCCAGTATCAGTTTATTCCTAAATCCATGCTGAATCCTCTGTTAAACCTCTATACCTTCTGCCAACAAAAGTGAGAAATATTTGACTCATATTCTGCTTGACAGCCATTTTGTGCAGCAACTTCATTCTTTCTGAAGGAGTTGTTAATACACAGTAATTAAAAAAAAAAGTCACTGTCACATATTCAAGACTGATTAACCTAGCACAAGTTGCCAAATTCCATTACTTCTGGGGAAATAAATGCACAAAGTTGCTATAACACTGCAGAACAAACAGACAAACCCACCCATACTTATGACAGTCACCTAGTTGGGCACCTCATGGTTTTTCCAAACAAACAAACAAGTCTCCAAATAGATCTACTACAGAAGTGTGGAACTATTCTTTGCATGCCTTTATTTCTCTGCAAAAGTGCTCCTTACAGACAACAAGCAACCAGACAGCTTCCTCAACCTATAGCATTTACATCTCAGAATAGAAATAAAAGTATCTAAAGCAGCAGCCAAACACACCACCCTGAATGCACTCCCCATTCTGAAGCTTAGAAAGTCTTCCTCATTCAGATTCTGCTGTGACATCTGCATCAGCTTGTTCTACAGGAGTGGCTTCCAGATAAAAGACAGACTTTCAGAGGCAGACTCTTTTTTGGCAACTCTACTTGGCAAATTATCAAAACAATCCTGTAAGTTGGCTAGCAAGTGGAAGTAGCATCTTTACAGCTTAGTAGCTTTGGCATTCTGTCAATGACCTGAAGTATTTATCCATTCTTCCACTCAATTATCAAACAGTTGGGGAAACAAGCATGCAACATAATTAGATAACCATTCCAATACATCTGCAGAGCCAGAGCTCAGTGATCTGATCACCCAATTGCATTTAAACATGCCCTTACAGCATTTATTTTCCTCTCCAGTAGTTACTTCCATCTTCGTGGAACTCCATTCTGTTACTATTAAACTAGCATCCAGTCTGAGCTTTCCAGTGCAGAGAATGGACAACGTCTTCATATCAACATTGCTTTCAGATGAGTATAATTTTTAAGACATTTGTGTATCTGATTTCAGAGTACAAAACTAAGCTTTCTCCTAGCTGAACACTAGCCTGTCCCACAGGTAACAGGTGGTAACTCATCTGAAGTTTTCTCCCTCAGTGTAACATTCCACAACAGTAAGGAACTTTATATTAGTAACATCTGTTTTCATTAGATGTATTAGCAAGTCATTACAGCCTCAGTTCTGTAATCTGAAATAACTTGAAATGTAATCATAATCTCACATGGTAAAAAAGTTACAGTGTTTTGATGAAATTGAGTAAAGGAATTGCTGCACACAAATCGTGAAGGAAAGCAGTTTGCATCCTGCATTTACTGCTGGGGTGAGGAAATAGGGGGAAACTGTTAAGACCCTAGTTTGGATGTTTTATGGTATTTAAGAATAATTACCCAAAATAAGCATAAAGCTTTAACTTCAGACTCAGTTACATTTAGTTACAACACTTTTATCTGTTCTAGTCAATCTAGTCAATGCAGGCACTCCGCTCAAATTTGAGTAACTTAAGGTTTTACTATTTAATTGAAAAAGTGGGGACATCAGCTGACAAGTGGCCAATAACCTAAACACAGCTGATGCCCCATGCTTTAGATACACAATAATTAATCCTTATACTTCCTCCTCCAGGAAATTTGTTGGAGTGGTAGTAAGTTTACAATGAAATAAGCTACTTACAGTCTGGTCCTTCCAGATTGAGATACGGTATGTCCATTACTCTCATAAGAAAGAGCCTGAAGCAAAATGGAAAAACACTATTAGCAAAGTTCTGCCTAAATTTAATAAACCTTCCATTTCATAAATTTTAAATGTTGCTTCTGAAGAAACAGAATGAATTGTCTTAATTGTATCTTAAGCTATATTAAAAGAAATAGACCCTCTGATGAAGTCCAATTCATTATCTAACGCTCCCTATTTGAAATGTTACTTGGTATCATGCTAATAATTTTACTTATTAAGCAAAACAAGAACAAAGAAGCCTTAAAATGTTAACTGCTAAAAACCATTAAAACAAATAAGGAACTGAATAATCAAAAAGTAGCAGCTCCATGCAGTAAGAGCCAGTGACACGGTAGATACTGAAAAAGCTGTCACTTTAAATCCAAAAATATCATCCAGTTTTCTAAGCACTGCATTTGTTTAAGACAGAATGGATCTTAAAACCTTAAAACTGCAAAAGCCATCATGAAATTTTAGTGGAGATAACCAAGATAAGTCTTCTACCCTTTAATATGTAACAGAAGAGTTTCTCAGAACATTCATGCTTTCCGTGCTTGAGCTTTCACTGAAAGCTCATATTTAGCTCTGAAAACCTACTTCCCTCCAAAATAAGCAGCCTAAAATCCTGTCACTGGTGTAGATGTCATGTTCCTGTTACAAAACATTTGCTGTGTATAGCGTTCACTAGCGCGCTAAGTAAATAACTTTACTACTCAAACTTCAAAAAGCTTCTCAAATGGTTATCAGATTACAGTTACAGTATTTACCTAAGTAACAGCTGATACATATGAAAACATTAAGGATGTAGACTGAGCTATGATTTCCTAGAGATTCTTTGAAGCACACTGCACATTCACTGCAAGTTTTTTAGGAGTTTGAATACTTGTATCACTTAAAAGTCTACTGGAATGCAGCTGTTAACTTGTCTTTACTATAAATATTTCTACAGATCATCATGCTATTCAGAGCAACAAAACATATTGTTTTTATTTCTCTACACCTCTTTCTCCCCTTGGCCTCTAGTTACATCACAAAAATACAACATTCAAATAATCCAAAGAAGTAAAGCTATCATTGGAAGTCAGGTAAGGGCTTGTGGGTAGGAGCAGGGAGCTATGAAAGAAGAGATGTTGCTTTAAAGTAAGTTTAAAAACAAAAATCTCAAATCAACTCTTAAGTTTACAACACAATATAACACCTGAAATACACATACAAAAGTTTAGCTATTATAATATAGAAAGTCCCATCATCTCAGCTTGTGTTCATCAGGGATTACTCAGGGCAGATTGTTCACATGAACAAGATTTTTCAAAGACATTGTATATACAACGAAGCATAAAGATTACACAAATGCATCTCTGGAATTCCTAGTTTATTGAGTTGTTTACCATATAACTTACTGAATTATGCCTAAAAGAAGCAAGCAACCCTAAGGCAAAGCCTGTTTTTAATCAGTTCCACTCTTACAAGAAGTTGAAACTGAAGATTTTACCTATTGTACATCATTAACCTCATAGGAACATTAACCTATATGCTGGCCACCGTGCCTGAACAGCAAGTCAGCAAGTTCCAAAACTTTGCTGACATAATGAAAAAGGTCAAAGTAACTACTGAAAAAAGAGTGAAGGCTAGGTATGTAAATATCTAAGTTTGATTTTTCAGTTTTAAGTTTACTCCTATTATTCACATTAGTGACAAGCCTATTCAAATAGAAAACATTCCCACAATCCTGTCAATCACACCAATCATATGAAAGTTTTATCTCTAAACTGTATATATGCATTAGCACCTAATACTCAGACTTTATAAGCAACCCAAATAATCAAAAACCAGTCTGCTTTAAAGAATGTTTTCAAGACTATTTTGATAATAGTTCAAACTGAGAACATTGCTTCTAGATAACTGCCTTACAATAAACTACTCTGGTCAGCTTCTTTCAGGAAAAACTTTTGTGACAGATAGTATAACTTTCATTTGTTTAGCTTACTGTTTGCATGTTGTAGTTTGTGTTTTGCTTGAAGAACATGACTACAGCACAAAGGAAAAGGTTTCCTTGTTCTGACTGCTGCCCACAGGATCAGGTAGAACTTCTGGAGGAAGGAGGAAGATAGTTTTTTTTCTCCCCAGGTGGAAAAGTGGTTGCTCAGCTAGGGAAAGCTTCTAGACCACTAACTAAACTAGGTGCAGCAGGAAACTAGCTGGCAGTCCAGAGCCTAGCTGCAAAAAAACCCAAGAAGCAATGTACTGACTGCAGACCTTTAAAACAATGAAGTAAACTGCACAAGCCCTGGATGCTACTTGCAGGTGCTAAAGAAACCAAGTGCTGGAAATAGAGATGTGGTCTGCAAGACCAGAGCAAAAGACTTGTACATTTAAATACCTGACGGCTGTGACTTCTGATACGTACTTAAGTGTTTTTTTTCTTTTTAAAATACATATATATAAATGGAGTTGTTTTATTCTGGTTTGTGAGTTTGCATTATAGAAGAAACACTAGCTTTAAAAATCTAAGCCTTAGCCTGGTCACTGTAAGTAGAAGGTGAGAGAGTCTCATTTCCAAGCTCTGACTGAGGTGAGGTGGCAGACGCTAGCTAGAATATGGCACAGCTTCTAAGATCATGTGAAATTAAGACATGGCAAGTCCTCAAAGTTTTCATGATTCAAAACTAACACACAGCTTTTCTGAAAGAAGCAGCTACGAGTTCTGAATAATGACAGAATGGACAAACTTCCTTTCTTCTTGTTAACAGTAATTTTAAGTTCTTGTTTTTTAAAAAAAAAGAAAAAAAAATTCTCCCTACAATTGTTCTTAGCTTCCCATTTTGTTAGTTGGGCAGTGTTAACTCTGAAGCCAGAACAGACAAGGCAGCCTTCTTCTCAGAAAACTGAAATGTCACCATCAGAGGAATGTCACATTTGAAGTACATAATTAACATGAAAAACTTAAATTCACTGTATTATTGTGACACAGTTTCAGAAGTTTCAGTTTGTATTTGTTTCAGATATACATCTCTAGAGAGAACTGAAAACATTTTGGCTGATGACTGAAAAACCTCAAGCCCCTCACCTGGCATCTACTAGTTTGCATGTGTGTGCACACTGGCGTTACTGAAAACAACCCTGTGACAAATCCCATCTTAAAATTAATCACACTGGTCAACTTTATCATCACTTTCACAATCAAATCAAGCAGTGACTATGGGTCCACCTTCAGTCTAAGGAATGTGCATACAATTCATAATGCCTGCTGGAATACATGAAGTTACTGCCTCATACATATGACATCTGTGTCAGAAGAGTCATCACTTAACTGCTGTCACTATAGGAATTTGGTTTCCAGACAAATGAAAGCTGGAAGCCATTGATCACAACTACTCCCTGATTTCTGTGGGCCATTTGAAGTTAAAGTAATTAATTTTAGCAACTCCTGTATCACAGGGTTTGAAAGGATGGAGTTTCTTCTTTAAACAGAGTAAGGCACTATTAGCTTAAGTCCTTTGCCTTTATGTGACAGGTGATACTATCTTTAGAAGGCTCATTAGGTAAAATGTACAGATTAAATAAGCAAATAATCAAAACTATGATGAAAGACTTTCAGAATTCTCAAGTCTTACTTCAGTTTGTTCAAGTAATTTGCATGAAGATGCAATTCAAAAGCAAAATACTGATCACAGCACCATCCCAAATACTATTGATCATGTATGTTTATTATCCCTTCTTAAAAACGGATTACTTGATAATGTTAACACAATAGCTCTGAGTTATTTTGATTGATATTACACTAACGGTATTTCAGTTTTTCCAGACCATTTGGTGTACTCAATTTAACTACCACCAGTTTCTGACAGTGTCCTACAACATACCAGTTTTTTCAGTTCCACTATTCCAGAAATAATTTTCTAGCATGTAAATATATTCTCAACACTGGTGTGGACAAGGCGATTAAAGCAATCCAGGTACTCTTCTAAGTGTCCTTTTACAAGTAAGCAGAAATTAAACCATTCTCTTCAAAAGAAAAGGTGTTTACTTTACAAACTCTGGCCTCTTTATAGCATCACTAGCATGAACTAGATAGCCAGCCAAAACTGAATTGTAAGGAAAAATGCAGTTAGCCATTGATTCTGAGGCTAAAGATACACATTCAGAGGCAAATGTTACATGCCCATGTTTTAGCAGGTCTTTTAATACAACCACCACTTACTTGTTAAAAAAAGGTTCAATGAGTTCTGATCTAGCAGACACATGGTTTTTTGGAGGACTGAGGAATGAACCTGATGAATGAAGAAGAAATTCAGTATGTAATAAGCAGCTACAGACAGCACTAAGGAGGATGTTTGAAAAAGACTACAAAAATACCTAAGAAATTAGCCATGGAAATGAAGCACAGTCCAGTAATGTAAGCATCATATCCTGCTTCATGAAGTTGTTCAGCAGCTGTGTCGTAACTTGGAAAACCTTCAGCACTTTCTGAGGAGAGAAAAAATAATCATTTGTAAAACAGGTTATCACAGAAGTTCAAGATAGCCCTGTATGCTTACTCACACACTTATTTTGTCAAAGCATAACATCATTTGGGTAAGCTTATACTACTTTCAGAATTACTGATAATTCATAGTTCTGAAATTTCTGAAGTTCTAAAAAGAGGAGAGTTTTGGTTTGTATTTTTGAATGTGAATAAGCTCTTAGGATAGGAACTTATTCTTAACTTATTAATCACAGATATACTCAGCCAAAACAGAGTAATTGTTCTAACGTGACAAGACCAGGATTCCCCACACAGCATAGCTTTTTCCTGACTGTTTTGCATTCAAAAGAACAGTCAAGCTAACTGAAAACTCAGATATTAACCTGTTTGCCAACCACTGACCTGTGGCCAGATTTTTCAAGGTATTTAAATGATAAGATGGAACTAAGTGATAAAAGGATGTCTTTTCTGACAATCCTGCTTTATGTCTATGTGAAGACCTTGAGAAGTATCCCTTGAATCTGCTCTGAAAGTGGACGCCTTAATAGGAACTCGTCTGAAGTGTCCAAAAGTGCCCAAGTTTCAGTAACAGAAACACGTATGGATTTAAAACAGCAATACAAAAATACCAGTGTAGCTTTTACAATGGAAATCTATCCTTGCTGTATTTTGTAAAAGAAACCTGAATCAGAATTTCATATATATAAAATTAGAGTTGCAAACACCAAGCCCTTATTCAGATAAGTCCTTAGAATATTCAGTTTAAAATCAAGTTGTCATATTCAGACAACATTAAACTATACTGGCTTAGCAAAAAATGACATCTCTTAGCATTTAACTTCTTTTTTTTTCATAGATACATGTCCAAAAGAAAACACAGTTTTGTTAACTATTTATTGATTCTATTCTATTCGCTTTGAATGTTCTGAACTACATTAATCATCTCCAAATAAACCTTAACACTTTGGAGGCAGTTAACCGTTATGGTCACATTCTGCTCAAGGAAAAAAAGTAAAATTATATTACACCACCAAAAAATAGTATCTGACAGCTGCCAAATTATGTTACATCCTGAGAAGAAACTACAGAGGACATGTCACTAAAAGGCCTGCATGTAATTACTGTACACTCCATACTCACAGCACTACTTTGGTCTAGGCACCAAAAGCTCATGCTCATTATCCAAGGAGAGCGTAGACAATCCATTGTATTCTCTCCCCTGTTACTACAGCCTAAGTGTATCTGTTCTGCACATTCAGCAATGCAAAAAAGTAAGTCATCTTGTTCTTGACTAACATTTTTCCCTTCCAACATACCATACTGTTCAGCATTGCCCTCCCTTTTCTAAATCAGAAGCTTAAGAAAAATTCCAGAATCCTGAGATAAGCTTGCCCTCTGATTTTGTTCACCTGAAAGCCAAGAAAGCTCTGAAGGAACTTTATTAATTTCCAGAACTCACATGACTAGGCACTACTGTGGCTTTTTGTTAGGGTTTTTTTTTGTTTGGTTTTGGGTTTTTGTTTTGTTTTATTTGCCTATTAGAATGCTCTGGCTTTGATCTGAACAACAACAACCACATTAAAAGCTTTTAAAACAATTTCAAGTTACTCATCAAATTCAACACAGAAACCAAAATGCTATCATTAGAAGATGATGAAACTGCTGTTCACTGAATACATCCATTCTTTTATTATCTGAAATAAAGTGGAAGGAGTCCTACTGACTTCTAAAAATAGTTCTAAATCAAACTGCACTGCATGTATGTTGCCCACGTTTTAAGTCCCTTTCATAATACTAAATATTAATAGAGGAATTTACATTTGAGACCAAGAACAAAAAATAATCAAAACATGTCAAAAATAAGACCATTTTGATATAGCCTTACCAACTTTAGGAGGGCTGAAGGGAACCTCTTTTAAACGCTTTTCCAGTTCTGCAAGGGATGTATTATTAATAATCTCCTGCAAGAAAAGACATCATTAACTGCCACTGCTAAGCACATCTTCCCTGGAAATTGAAATCAGGTAGGATAAAATGAGTATTTACTGCTGCCACCTTGTGTTCTCTAAGGATTTACATATAGCCTCATTCAAATTAAGGCACCAAAGACGTGTCAAGACACATTTTATAAAGTTAACTTGCCTCACCAACACGAATCACATGCATGTATCAATACTTTTCAGAACTCCTGATGATGAATTGTGTCAAAGTGGTATTTCTGTTTGAATCTGGTACACGCATGGTACATGTGACAGGGAAAAAAGCAGCACCAACATCAAGGCAAAATATCTTCACTGATTATAATAGTTGATGGCATTCAAGGTGACCATTAAGAGTGTGCTTGCTGACAGAACTCTCCTGAATAGTTTTAAGTGTAAATACTGCTGACTTAAAGAAATACAAAGAGAGGAAAGAAACCAGATAATCAGAAAGCTGCTCCTATACTTCAGGTTAGCTGAGCTATATTGCTGAATTCGTATGTGGATAAAATGTCTCACACAAAAAAAATGCATTAAGTTCTTCAGACTTCTTGAAGTTCTTAATCAAATATACTTTGTTAATCAGTACAAAGGAATCAACATGCAGAATCAATAGCAAAAAAAACATAAATCTCACACAATCTTTAATATTATATTAATTTACCTTAAAAGGTTGTGTACTTGCCATCAGTTTAGTATCCAATAGCCTAGAAACAAAATAAGAGCTAAATAAGTTGCAATGGAAGAATATCAATTTTACCAAATCCTCAAGAGTGTTTTGGTGCACTAGCTGGCAAATAGCAGCTTCATTCTACTGAAAAACTACTCTCTGCTCTTAGGGCAGCCAAAACACGCCTCAGCTTTGTTCAGCACAAAAAAAAAGACAGCAACAACGCAATAGAAAGAGATGCAAACAATGGCAAATAAATCTTGTTCCAAACGTAGTGCAGATTCAAAACACCAAACATCATACCAAATCCAAGGGGCTAGCAAAGCTGCATCTTTTGTCAAGTAGAAGAATAACACTGCTCTTCTGGAAAAGAGATGCTGTGGAATACTTCAATGAAACTTGTATTTATCAAACTTGTTCCCATTTTTGTTTGCAGTAATATTTAGGTTACAGCACTAGGACAAAATGTCAGCTTGCTAAAACTATACTAAAACTAAAAATTTGAATTAAGAACTTACCGGGGAAAGACGCAGGATGTTACTTCCTTGAAATCATTCAGGTCCTAATTTAACATTAAACCAGGAGATAAAATCCAAAATAAGGTAACTGCGTATCAGTTTCAGCACAATACATTGCAGTAACTACAATTATCCAATCAGTTTTTAAAACTCAGATACAGTGACTGATTTCTCACTTTGTAGGAGATGCATTTATCTGCGTTACCATAAATACCACCTGCAGCTGCACAGAACTACAGCCTCATTTGTCTGATAAGAGAAGTGCTCTACTATTACGTCGTTCAGACTACCTCTAATCCCAGCTGTGCTAACAGTTCTACTTCAGTCTTCCCAGCATTTAATATTTCAATGGAATATAAGCAGTCACTACAGAGGGGGAAGTTGCTTGCCTAGAGGTTTAGATCTTCCAAACATCAAAAGTACAGGAACAAATGACAACTGATTGTGTTCGAGTACAGTGTGAACAGATCCCAAGCTTCTGTCTCGAATCTTATAATCAAGTCCTTCCTATAACTCCCACAAGCCCTTGAGAACTCCAAGTAATACAACCATCATGTGGGCCATGCTTTCAATGAAACCTTTGGCTTCTTCAATGTCCTTGGTGCCAACACATTGCTTAGTTCAACTTAATTGTTAAGACTACTGCAGACATGACCTGTTAGACTGCCCTACTGGTACCTCTACTTTCCACATCTTCATCCCAACGAAGATCATCCTGCTACAAGATTTGTTATTCTTAACTGTATTGTATTATACAAAAACGGGTATTTCCCACTTTGTAAACTAGAGGGGGATAACTACCACACAAACCAGTATCTTAACATCAGTTAAATTAACATGCCATTATCCAAGTACTTTCTCAAGTACTAACAGATAACAGCAAGAAACCACAATTCAATTCCAACATTTCATTTGAACGTTTTTTTAAATGTAAAGGAGAAAAATTCAATCCAGCTCAGATTTCTACATGAAGATTTAGGAAAATAAGGCAGTACCCCACAAGTAACAAGGGTTCTTTTTTAAATACTTTGCTGTTGTTCTCAACAGATTGTCATATGCTTCCATTCGCAAGGAAGTTTGAAGCTAAGACTGAAAACAAATACATTGAGGAATTTATTCAATCTGAACACTCAGAAGATTACTTACGTCAGGTAGAGGACAGTAGAACTGGTGTATGGTATGCATAACATCCAGCAGCATATTGTGCCCAATAACAAGCTTGCCCTGTGAAAAGAATATTGTTAGTTACACTCCAATGATGGCCATGGAAACCATGATGCATGTTGAAAGCATCTATCCCAGATGCGAGGCAAGGGCAGCTGGGAACAAAACGAATCCAATCAAACCTCCCCTTTTGCTTTCTGCCTGCCCCAGACCCCGCTATCCTCTCAGGGAAGCCACTGCTTTCCTTTACCCACAACCACTTATCACAGCCTGCAGCAGCAGCTCAAAATGTTAAGATGCACTAGAACAGCTACTTACAACTTGGTTTCCAAACGTATGATTGAAGTAAAGTGATTTCTCAGTCTGCAAGCTTTTAATTTACAACTTATACAACAACTTACAATATGTTCTTCACTGTTGTAATACACAATAGTTATTAGGGGCATGATTTGGCTTCTCACAGTGCAGAACCTTTCATGCCAGATGTTGTACAAGCAAATTCCTTCTTAAAAAAATACAAGAAATTTTTTATCTGTTAACTTTGATTCATTTGACAAGAGAAGCTTTTCTGCTTTCAAGCATCCTTTATTTTCTAGAGAAAACAGTATGTGTAAGTTTTTGATGTTTGGGGGTTTTTTGGTTTGTTTTTTCTGTTTTTTTTTTTCCACGTAACAAAATTGTGCTGAGGAGATAGACATAAAGCTACAGTCTGTTTTAACTAAAAGAATCAAGCAGAAGAGAACCAAATAAAGTTTTCTAATTACATCTTTAACTTCCAGAAAAAAACCCCAATCAACATTTTTTAAGACACAGAAAAAAAAGCCCTCAAAACTTAGTTCCTTAGAATACTCCCTAAGCCCTAGGAAATTGGTATTGTTGACTCTTAACAGACAATGAAGTTGTTCATGTCATTAGTTTAAGAGATTAATTAACCTACCATGCTCAACCATTGTAAAATATGAAGTAACATCAACATAAAAAAAAACTAGAAGCCACTTCAACTTGCATTTTATCTTATCTTCCAAAATATAATAGTGAAAGAATTCTTTCTTGGAATTTTTTTTTTTCTTACAACCAGAAGGGATATTAAGAAACACATTAGCTTACAGAATTAGCAATGGCGTGAACGACTCTGGAAAATCCTACTGCATCATTCAATTCCTCCTGTAAGCAAAGATTCTGGCATAAGTGAAACCAATACTGTCAAACCTGTACCTGCCAACTGGCAGACACACTCAAACTATTTCTCAAACATAAGCAAGAACAGGGCATGTTAATATTTGGATGATACATAAGGTCAAAGCAGGATGCTACTGCCAGAATTCCATTTCCATACGCAGCTCTAATTCACAGTAAAGCAGGGCAAATCACAAGCTATTGTAGTAGGTTGACCCTGGCCACAAGCCAAACACCATTCTTTTGTTCTCTCCCCTTTCCCAGGGGATAGGGCAGACAAAACCAACAAACCAAAACAAATTCGAAGGAAGGCAAAAGCACTCGTGAATCAATACAATTGTGGTTTAGTAAGGAAAGTAAAAGCTGTATGCACAAGTAAAGTCAAAAGAAGAATTCATTCACCACTTCCCACCAGCAGACAGGTGCGCAGCTGCTTCCTAGGAAGCAGGACCTCAGCATGCTTAAAGGGTGCTTGGGAAGATAAATACCATAAACACATCCCCTCCCAAACTCTTGTCTGCTTCACCATCCTACTTTCTTTTGGGGAGGATGGAAGAGAAAGTCTTGACAGTGTGCCTTGCTGATACAGCAGATTCATAAAAGGAGGGATTCACCGCTCCAGCACATTGGTTCAGTATTCTACAATTATTTATTCTTTAAAATTTTGTAGAGTGCCTTGCAATTCTTCCTCAACAGCAAAGCCTAAGTTATCTGGTAGAACTTGGAAGATCAACTTCAGGTAACAGTCACAGCCAATCAAAAGGGAAATACCAAAGCTTGTCACACAATTCTGCACAACCAACTGAAGTTATAGGTCCTCCCCCTCCTTTGTTCATGTAACAATGAACTTATTTACCTGTTCTTTTGCTTGTTTCTGCTGTTCTCTTCTTTTTCGTTCTTCTTCATTCACCTTACTAATAACAATATATCTCTCCTTCTAAAATAAAAAATGGATAGTTGGAGGCATGACTCTAAGAAGCCCATACTGAAGCTCATTGCAAGTTTCTGCACATTTACATTGTAAAGACAATTAAGTCATACCTCAGCAGCAGTTACTTGGCAACATGACTCTTTCTATTGTAAGCACCACTTATTATCTACTTGCAAAAGCCTACTCTATAAAACTGTATTAGATTCACCAACCCTAACTTTTACTGAATGAAATTTTTAGTTCTGAAGAAAAGTTTCTTCACATTTCCTTGTATAGAGTGGATTTCAAGTGTCTTTTGAAGTACAGATTTGTGCTATGAAGTGAGGATACAGCACATGATGCCACTACTTTTCCTCTAAGACAAAGATCTAATTCTCACGTAAGAGTTTTTACAAACAATGAATGCCAGATTCACTACATCTTAAACACCTTTTAGTACACCAATAACAACAACAAAAAAAGCCACACAAATACATGCTTACACTTCAGATGTTGGTCAGATTGCACATTTAGGAACTAGTTCGTTGTGTTGCATTTAAAACGTTTCACATTTTGCGTAACAAAGCTCAAATTAAATCTAAGAGTTCTAAAAGTTGGTAAAATTGAGACACACAATTTCCTTTAAGCAGGTAGTAACATGCCTAGTTACCTTATCTGACTCCAAAGTTTCAACATGAATACCTTTTGGATACCTACATCAAAACAAATGAAAATAAATATAAGTAGCTGATAATTTGGCATTTAACATATTGAAACCAAAACAGTACTTTACCAATTTCACACTACACTATTAATGTAACTCTTACGGGCAAGAGTTCCTTTTAAATTTAAAATAATGGAAAATTTGACACAATAGCCTAGTTAAATTTGCCTCCTTTTATTAGCTACCAGCAGCCAGCACTAAAATGTATTTTCTTATGTAATTTCCCACTCTATTGCTATAGAGCCTCTAACTTCCTATTTCTATAATACCAAATAAAACAATACCTAGATACTTCATTACAATCTAGAATCCCTACTCTCAAAAAATCCAGACCCAAAACACTATTGAGAAAGCTCTCATTGACTTGCAGCCACAACACAGCTTCTTTGGTGATTGCATGACTTTAATGTCACTTATTCTAGGATTTATAAACAATCTTGAACTTCTTGCTAATGAAAAGATCTAAGAGGACACACTAACACAAATGTTGTTACTGCCGCTACAGGATTGCCTCTATCCACCACAATCATGTTTAATTACCAAAGTACTACTATACACAGAGTATACAACCAGCAGCAAGGTCAGAGAATGTGGTCTTCCACTGTTCAACAAGTAGATATTACTCTGATCTCATTAAAATTAACTAGCCCTGAGTACATGACGCCACAGAACCAGCATGCTTCCTTCATCTTTTTGCTCCCTCTAAAGCCAGTGCTCAAGAACACATACTGGAGTATGACCGTGTCCTCTCCACCCTGACTTCTCACACAGTTTTTAACCTAGACCTGACTTTCAAGCTGCTTCAGGTCAGAGACTTCAGTTGAAGCCAAACATGGTTGTAGAAGAACATTTCAGTAGAAAAAATGACCTCAGGACACAATGGCAATCCATGATCTTCACTGTTTCCTGCTTCCATTATCTCCATTCTAACTTCACAACTGTGCTATCTCTCACCAATATACACACAGAGTGTACACAGCTGAATATTAAGAAAAATTCAATTCATAAACACATCCTTGCATCCACTGAGAGAAGATGCAAGGTCAGAAAAAACTAACACTATGTGCTACTACTGTAAGTTACAGGTATTACATCAGTATCTTAAAAAATACACTAACTTGAAAACACCTCTCTTTTTAAGATTAGTTCTCAGGCTCACTTTTTGAAATACCATTTTATGTACAGAAGTTTTAATTTATTCACTTCCACTGTAAGTAACCAAGAGCCAGCTCCTGTTACAACACTGAATTAACTAAATGTACAAAAAAAGGATATCCACTGTATTTCCCACATTTCACGAGTGCATCAGAATAATGAAAATCTCATCTCTATAGCCTTACAGTTTCTCCTGAGGTCTAAAGGGATATATTTAGGCAAAGATGAGGGACAAAGCCAAGAAAGGAGAAGAGAATCCCTACCAGAATTAGGATTTTTTAACTGATCAGAAATGCTAATACTTGATATCTTAACAGAAAACCACAAACACACCAGGACCTACTACACAGATAGCAGTTTTTCAAGTAAAGCCCACAAGCACATGTACTTTCTGATCACTAAAAACCTGTCAAATTGCATTTGTTACATAATTTTGGTCTGTGCTGTTCTATTAACAGATTTTAGACAGGAATGATAAAATAAATACTAAGTTTTAAAACATTCAAATTAATTATCACAAACCAGTTTAATGCAATTTATCCTCAAAATACTGTAAAAATCTACTCTTAGAAGAACCTCTAGGTTAGGTAGATGAGATCTTACCCAGATTTCTTATCAGAAATACTAAAAATATACAGCAAGGCAGTATTACCAGTAACTTACTTCCAGCTCAAGGTCTGATAAATTAATTTCCTCTGAAATCTAAAATAAAAAGACAATTGTGTTACTAATACTCCTCTTACAAAAGCATTTCAAGCAGTAACATTCAGTTAAAGTCAGCTCTATGTTCAACTGTAGAAAGGCTTTTCAAGCATAAGCACTGCTACCTATAGGCTTGGAAGGGTTCTCCTGATGTTCAGTTACCAAGCTGGCATATGCACCATTCTGTACAGTTATCCACTTACCTTCTCATAAGTAAATACTGCTCAGTCATGATTACTGAATAACAGTAATGTTACCTTAGCCCCTGCTTCACAATGTTCTGCTATTTCTACATTCCTTAAAATTCATTTTTTAGAACATCTGGGGATCCCAAAGCTAAGCAGACTTTGAGAAGAAGAAACACTAAAACCAGTTTCAGTAGACAGTATCAGCTATGAATAACTGATAGCTCAATAGATTTAATAAATTTGCTTATAAAATGCACATCCAAGGCTTATGGAGCATTTCAGCAATAGAAAAAGGAGGCTCACATATGCACAACACTTCTTGGCTAGATTTAAATATGTTATCACTATGTGCAAAAGTTGTGGCGCATAGAGCAGAATATGATATCCATATAAATTACATTTTCTCATGCTTCAGAGGAGTCAAATGCAGGTTCTGCTACAGTTAACCCAAATAAAGATACTCTTCCTTGTCTAGAATTCTCCTAATTCTAATATGCCCAAAATAAGTAATTTTTTTAGAGGATACATAATGTCAGAAACTGACCCAGTACACGGCTCCAGTTCCAAACTTTCATTTTCTTCATTCTTTAATAAATCTTCTATCTGCTCCCTGAAAGAAACAGAGTATTTGCTTCTACATCTACTTTGTTCTCCACAAAAGAACAGAAAACACTTCATAACAAAGAACTTTCACAACTCATGAACTGTCAAAACTCTTAATACATACAAACACATCACTATTGGTTGGTTTAGTTTCAACATCATCAGAGGATACAAAACAATTTTACTTACACTACTTTCTCAATGAATTTTTTCTGATCATCAGGAATTGTTACAGGGCACTTTGCAGAATTAGGAGAAATGTATGACAGAGAACCTGTACCATTGGCCTGAGAACGTTTTTCTTCATACTGTTCCCTTAGCTGTCTTTCTTCTTCCTGATTTAAATATGGAATTCCTTTTAAAAAAACAAAACAAAACCCACACATTAAAAGCTCACCATAACTAAAGACAAATTAGCATGAAGTAAGATTTAGGAAAGACTTATTACTAACCAAGCATTTGCCACTGCTATATCCCTGAGGACTCTAAACATGTCCTTACATCCTTCCATTACATTCATCTGTTATAAACCCCATTCTTTATTCATAGCATCTATACAGGGTTCATTTTAGCACAACCCAGGTTAGCTGGTACCACTGGACTTTTAAGAGCTATTTGCCTCATCTGCATAAGGCATGAGCCTGAGGACTGCAGAACTGTAGATCACAATCACAAAAATCTTTAGCACTCCTCTTCCTTCCTGTTTGCATCACTTTACTAAGAGACTGCAACAGCACCTTTAACAATGCACATTCTTCTAAACTGTGATTACTGATCTACTACACTAGAGCTTGTTACTCTACATTTAGCCACTAAACAAAAATAAACAGCCAAGCACTAAACTATCAGCACAATTGTAGATCTGGTAAGTCTAAGAACTTCATTATGTGTTAGCAGAGCATCACAAATGGCTGCATTTTTGCAGAAAATGAAGAAAGATGTCATAAATTTTACAGACACTGAAAGAAAGGAAAAAACTAAACCACTCACCATTGCGAAAAACTTTATTAAAATCAAATCCTTGATTTGCTAAAAAATCTATACTTGAACTCTGCAAAAAAAGAAAACAGCTTTAGCACTTACAAGAGTATCTGTGGCATCAAAAGATCAGTTATTTTTATATGTTTTAACAGATTATAAAAAGTCCAAAGACAAGAGCAACCATGTCTGTGACCATAAAGAGAGTTTAGGCTAATACTACCTTTGTTATTTATTTTCAACCTCCCTGAAGTACAAGAACAGCAAATATGCTAAAGGGATTAAGATGAAAGAATGAGCAATGTAAGAGAGGAAACTAAAGGAAGCAAAATGCAGTTCAGAACAAATCTGAGACCAGAATAATGCTGGCAACTGCCTGGGAAGCAGTAAAAGTGTGATAAGCAAATGAGAATAAAGGATCGCACAGAAAAAGCAAGGGAATAGAAAGTCAGACAAGAAAGAGGAGAAAAATAAAAATAGAAACATCTTGCCAGGTTTTGAACATTAACACCAGAAACAACACAATGTAATGTGCAACAAGATTTAAAACCTGAAGTCAAATATATTCTCTTAAAGCTCATTTTTAGGGATTGCTCTTAGCTGAAGCTTATTTATTCTGTATGGAAAAAAAAAACAACACAAACTTACTTGGTTTTCTACCTTCTAACTGTTAAAAGAACTAACCACTTCTCCCTTGACAATGCTCTAGAATATTCCTGGGACTATTTTTAAAGTTTGATGCAGGCATACCTTAACCAAACAAAACCAACCTTTTTTTTACTACTAACCTGACAGACAAACTTGACATCTGGTGAACTTCTGTTAAAGGGTTTTGGAAAAATATAGAAGTTAAATGATTTCATTATATACCTGTGAAAAAAGATGAATTGCATGTCAATACAGCTTATCAATATGATTTCATAAATTTCTCCGTTAGGAAGACAAGGAATAAGGTACTAACTTACTTTTCTTCTGTGTGATCATATTTAAAAGTGCAAAGGCCAAACTGAAAGAGCAAAAAATCCATGGAATGCTGAAAAGGAAAACTTTGCATGAGAATAAAAATCATCCACACTTAAAGAGAACAGGGGTGCATCCACAATTAATATGATTACTCTCAGTTTCAAAATTAAGCAAATCTCAATTTCCTTAACAAACATTTGCTCCAGTGGTCGTTTTGAAGTAAATATGCCAGAACACCAGCTTTTCAACTAGATTTCACCCAAATTTAATCACCTCACTACTGCCTACAGATAATGTGGAGTATGTACATAAACAGACAGGAACTGAGGGAAGTCCCACCTCTCTCCACCTGCTGCTCGCAAACAAAAGATGCCGCACCTAAAGCAACTGTCAAGTCTCCTCAATATTCCCCACAGCATGGGAGCAGGCTGTGAGGGACACTGGCTGTGTATTGTTTCCAAATCCATGTATTCTAATTCATGTGGCAAATAGTGACAGATGTACTAGCACAGTCTCTAGGCAAGTTACAATGATGTTCTCTAGTATTTCACAATAGCTGCATCAATATCAAAAAGTTTTTTAATAACACTGCAAGCATACAAGAATGTAAAGAAGCATCGTGGTCTCATTGGATGACTTGCTCCTACTGAAGGGCAAACACTCATTTCAAACACACAGGCTTATTCAGTTCTATCACAGGGGGAAAAAAATAACAGGTGGCAACAAGACATAGGAAATCAGTCTTAAAATCACAGAATGATCTGGGTTGGAAGGAACTTGAAAGAACATGTAGTTCCAACCCACCTGCCATAGGCAAGGACACCTTCCAATAGACCAGGCTGATCAAAGCCTGGTTAATTTTGCCTTGAACACTTTCAGGGAAGGAGCATCCACAGCTTTTCTGGGCAATCTGTTCCAGTGCCTCACCAGCCACACAGTCAAGAATTTCTTCCCAGTATCTAAAGTAAATCTATCTTCTTTTAGTTTCAAACCACTAACCTTTATCCTATACTGCTTCAGAAAGAGTCTCTCCTCACTTTTCCTACACTGAGGGCCTCAGAGCTGGACAGAGAATTCCAGGTGAGGTCTCACAGGAGCAGAGAAAAAGGGGAGAATCACCTCTCTTGACCCATTGGTTGTGGTTCTTTTGCTATAGCCCAGGATGAGACTGGCTTTCTGGGCTGCGAGCACACATAGCTGGCTCATGTTCAGATTTTTATCTACTGACACCCGCAAGTCCTTCTTCTCAGGGCTGCTCTAATGCACTCATTGCCCAGCCTGTACTTGTCTTTGGGATTGCCCACATGCAGGACCTTGCACTTGGTCTTGTTGACCTTTGTGAGGTTTACACAGGCCCAACCTCTCAATGACCCCCTGGATGGCATCCCCTTCCTTTAGCATCTCAACCGTACCACACAGCTTGTCGTCATGAGCCAGCTTGCTGAGGGTGACCTTTCGACCCTTACACACCACATATTGTCTCCTAATCTTTTGGAATTTTTTCAAAACTCTTTCCACATCCTCCAGCATCTTTTTGTGTGTGTGCTGCAGAGGTGGTGGCAGCTGGCATTTCATTTCTCTTCAGGGTAGTACACACTGGTAGGACATAATTTGGGAAGGACTCTAGTCCTGATGTAGGTTCTGTCACTGAATTTCTCTTACCCAGTTCCCCTTTGAACTGATACTTTTTAACGCTCTCAACATCCTTTAACAAGTTCTACATATCTGTTAACTGTTGGTGAGGAGCATCTGTGTGTCCTGATCATGATTTCTCCAAATTTAATGCAACACTCCCCAAATCTCCTGTCAGCACAGACAATGAAACATGCAATCCCCACCTGCTCTACATAACTCAGTTTTACAGAGTTCTGTCATATTTCCCTACCTTGTCTTCATTCAGAACAAAGGAGTTCTAACCTTTTTCTAACATTTTCATTTTATTCAGGGTAAACACTTACCTTTTTAAGTTTCTGATATCTTTCTTCTGGAGTGTCAAAGCCATTGGTTAATGCACTAACAGAAGGCCCATCGCTGATCCCTGAAAAAGCAGAACATATTTTGCTTTGGGTAAGTTTTTCAAAATTAACCACAGAACAGAAATGCAAAAACTTGTAATCTAAGAAAACCTTTTTCTCTTAAAGTACATGTTGAGATTGTTTCAGTTGAGAAAGATTTTCTTCTATGGAAGTATGCATGTTAGTGCAAAAAAACATCCAGCTTAACATCAGTGTTCTAGCTGTTCCTATGCAAGATGAAATTAAAATGAAAGACCCACCAGTAACAATGTTGATGGGCCTTTACAACACAATGCAGAATCAGAGTCTAACTGAAAATGGGAAGGGTGCCGTCTATAACAATACCTAACAACCACTGTATTTTCATAAGCACCACATCTAACAGAACCTAATCTTGATCACATTTAGTTTTTATTATATTGACTGAACTCAGTACCCCAAAGTTGAAGCAACTCTTACGACAACTCCGGTGCACAGACCCTCTGCATTTCACAAATGCAAAAGTTCTTAGTGCTGTCCTTCCTTGTCCAAACGCTTGCAGGACCTCCCTTATTTATCCCAACGCCTTGTTTTCATGAGAAGTATAAAATCTCACTTTTTTCCTGAGCTGCAGCTGTTAAAAGGTTACAGTGGGGAAAGACTAGAAACGGCACGACATGTATCATTATTTGATCAAAATCTTACTACTGCACACATAATAAGAGAGTTATTATTTTGGGATAATCTCAGCTTTTTCAGGCCAACACTGAGCAAACTCGGCACCTAGAACCCTTCACAGACGCTGCCAACAGTTCACAATCACAAAACAGGCGCGACCGTACCTGAAAATTCTCCATCGATGGCCAGGAAATCCGACTCTTCAATGGCTTCATATACTTTGCTTAGGGTATCCTTAAAATCTGCGGGTAAAAGAGCAAAACGCACCTAAGACTACTAACGACTTTCTACCGTAGCCCGCCGCCCCTCAGGCGGGCACAGGCGGCCCAAACCAGCTGGAGAGCGCGGCCCCGGTGGTGGGGCCAGTGGAGCTTGCCGCCCCAAGGCCGCCCGCACCCGAGGCCTTAGAGCGTCCGTAGAAGCTCGCCCGACGCACTTCTCTCAAGATTGTCCCTCAAGGGGTGAGAGGAAGACTGCGGACTCCTTTCATCCCCGCAAGAGAGGCTGAGGCCGAACCTCGCCGTCAGCCTGGAGATGGGCAGCGCGGACACCAGGACGTCCTCTGCGTTGCCCGTTCAGAGCGTCCCGCCGCGGCCGCGAGGTCTGACCCGAGCACAGGGTACAAGAGCAGCTGGCACTCACTGCTTCTGATCACCTCCATTCTGCCCGGCCGCACCAGCCCGCCCAGAGCTGGGCCCGGCTCGGCACCACCAGCCGCCTCTGCCGAGCGCTTCCGGAAACCGCCCGCTGCCCGCCGCGCGTCAGCGCCCACGTGAGGGGCCGGAGGCGGCGGGGGGAAGAGCGCCATTTCCTCCCGTGGCGGCGCCTGGCGGTGGGTCTTTCGGTGTGATCTTCGCTTACTCTGACGTACAGCCTCAGGCCAGGCCCGCCCCGGCCCGTCCGGGCGCGGCGTTTGAGAAACTGCTCCCGAAGGCGAGGTGTGTTCGTCCACATGTGAACGGCAGCAGAGCCTCTGGTGCTGCTGCTGCAGCGGACCGTTAGGCCTGAAAAGTGCCTTTCTGCTGCACGTCGCGATGTGTGACGGCGGGGGAGAATAACCCTGCCAGCAGCTGCGGAGCGGAACAACTGATAGGGTCACCAGAGAAAAACGGAGTCCTAAACCAGCTGCTTTTGTGTGGGGTATTTTGAGTGTTAGAGATGTTGGGAAACACGGACCGGAAAAACAGAACTGCACCAGCGAGAAAGAAGGGATGGGACTTTGCTGAGGAGATACCAGGAGGATAGTGGAGAACTACTGGTGATTATTTCTTAATGATTAAGTGTCAGGAGGAACTGGCAGGCTTGAACTACTATGGAAGAAGCATTTGTCTCACTTTTAAAACGATAAAATCAGCCCTTTAACCCATCATGGTAGAATAACTAAACAATGCTCAAGGCTCAGCAAGATGTCTGCACCAGCTTGCCTGGTCCCTCTGGATGACTTCTCTTTTGGAGAAATCTGCATAATAGGGCAGAGGAAACATACTTTTTAAATTACTGAAACAGTGGGATAATTAAATAATTATTTGGGTTTGGTAACTCTAATTTGAACTGGATTTGCAGCTTGTATCAAACTGGAACAAGAACAATCTTTAAGAATGTCAGTGTTGCACAGTGAAAACATGTATCTCATCAGTACTTTCCAAAAATCATCCGATTTCTTCTGGGCTTCAGTCAAAAAGAAATGCAGTAAGATAACAGAGGCTAATGCAGATAACCGTGAGTGGGTATTTATACAGGTAAGATTCTCATGTGATAACATTAGCCTGTGTGAACCAACCTGGTGCAGCATGTTAGCGCTGGAGTCAAGACTGGCGTCTGAAAGTTGTAATTTACTTCAGAGGCTAGACCTCCCGATCGTAGCTTGTAAAATAAACCTTGAACAGTTTCTGTGAAGGGAGATTGCCTGGGTGTGTAGAAATATAGCCAGCAAACATAGCTCAGTTCTCATAAATATGGGGGTGAGTGTGTTAAGAAAAAAGTGAGTGTAGCAGTGTTCCTGCCCCATGATTTTAAAAGCTTTGAAATAAAACGCTGTGAGATAAAAGAGCTCTACTGCCGTGGACTGTATGATGAGCTCTCTGCTGCTGCCCAGCGGGAGGTTGTGCCAGCAACCCCTACCAGAGTGCAGTTTGGAGCCCACCGTAGGACCCGAGCTCAGTTTTCCTTCCGCAGCCTCCGGACAGAGTAGGCCGCTCAGCGTCCGTCCTCCTTGCCGAGCCGCTTCTCACCTGCGTTTCCCGTGGACTACGGGCACAGCCGCGGGAGCGGCGCAGCGCTGAGGCCGGGCGCGCCCCCGTGGGGTGGCTGTGCGGAAGCAGCAGCGGGGCAGGCGGCGGGTGAGTCCGCAGTGGGCGGTGGGTCTGGTTTCTTGCCTTCGGCCAGCGGGGGTTGCCGCGGAGCGCTGCGAGACCTTCGCCTGTATCCCCTGCCCGGGGTGTTCGAGCGGTGCCGTTTCGCTCCCCTCATCTGCTGCAGCGCGGGAAGGGGAGAGCGGGTGACGCCTCCGAGGTGGGCCCGGCCTTGCTTGGCGAGAGGAAGCGGCCATCACGTCGCTGCAGGCCCGAGCCACCGGTGCGGCGGTTTTGGTGGTAGCGCAGAGGGGGAGGAAGCAGGCTCAAGTTGGAAAGAGGCGGCAGGAGAGGAGCTAGTAAATTGCTTTCCACTTCTGACTCTTTTCTGGTCGTTCTCTGACTGACCGGTGAAACGTTTCGCACCCACAGACATCCTGTTGTCTCTGTTCCAGGGGAACTAGAAGAATGTTCTTGGGTGCAAAACCTTGTTTTGATTTCTGCTGTTGTGAGGTTTTGAGTTTGTCTTTGAGAAAACCAACGGTCTTTGCTTTGAAGGAACAAGACGTGTTTGTCAGCCATCTGCGGATCCTAGTTGCACTGTTGTATTTCTGTAGTGCTTGAGTTTATATTTTTTTATTTCTAATTCTAGCTTGCACGCTTACCTCTGAGCTTGATCTGGGTGAATTGATGGTAACTTACTACTAAGCAGGAGTCAAGTGGTGGAGAGTGCCAGTATAGAGTGGTTTGGTAGTGTATGAGGAGAAAATGGTATAGTTTTTGATAGCTTCGAACATGACTGATAAGTAATCTTATGAAACTAGACACATCCATCTGACAGAATATAGTAAGAACATCGAGCAAATAGGTTTATCTTTTTGGTGAGTTTGGAACAATCTTAGACTCTTCTTGTTTGTGCATTTTCTGAAATACCAGGAAATACAGAGGTCCGTCCTTCACCAAGTAGGCAAGCAGATCAATGCGGATCAATCTGTTAGAATTCTGAAGCACGTGACTTTGTGGATTAAATCCGTTTTTTGTTAACTGCCCAGTAATGTCGAACTGACCTTTGTTAGCAATGTTTCCTTCCATATGCTTGGAAAGAATAATAGTGGGGTAAATTAGATCATTATGATACACTGGTGTGTTGTGGGGTGTTTGGTTTGGTTTGTTTTGTTTTTTTTTTTTTCCTTTAATGTCACTTTCTAATGACGTTTCTTTTACTTGCTGTTTATTAATAATACTTTGATTAAAGATACTGTCAAAAGTCATCTAAATCATAGTTAGGGGTATTTGTTTCACTTCCATATATTGAGTGCTGTTTTGAATCTTAGAGGGTTGTTTTTTCACTTTCATATGTTGGGTACTATAGGAAGGGAAAATACAGGGAGATTGAACCCAGCTGTTTACATCTGGAATCTGATTTTAATTGTAGTTTGCAATGAATATGTTGTTGAAAAAATAGAAGCTCTCCTCAAAATGAAAAATGATGTAAGTTACTTTAAAAGTTTCAAACCATGAGAGCGATTGAAGACTTAACAATGCTAAATTACACTGCTTGAAATTCAAATTTGTAGAGTAACAAATTTTTTTCTTAATGAGGTTTATCTTGTTACTTTGCAGAAGTAGTGCCTTACCTAGTTTGAAGATAAAAGAGAGCTTTTGATTGTGTAAGACAAAGAAAATGGAAGAGGATGAGACTTTACAAAGTGAAACTGAGAGAGCAGAAGTTGAAACATGCACTACTTCTGAGGTCAGTCAGCAGTTATCATCCAGTGAGTTCCTTTGTCACTGCTGTTACGACATTCTGGTCAATCCCACCACTCTGAACTGTGGGCATAGTTTCTGTAGACATTGCCTAGCTTTGTGGTGGGTGTCATCCAAGAAGAATGAGTGCCCTGAATGCAGAGAAAAATGGGAAGGATTCCCCAAAGTCAACATCCTTCTCAGGTGAGTGTGCTGTGCCTTCTTGAATTTCTAAACCCATTGAAATTAGTTGTCTGGTTTCTTGAGTTTGCTGCAGATTTTTAGTAGTTTATTGGTAATCACAGCTGTCACAAAGATGATAAATCCTGAAATATTTTACATTCTGCAGTTGTACTGAACTGTTTAGAATTTTTCTGCATGGAAAGTAAGTTAACTGACCATGTTTTAAGTGGTTTTTTTTCTCCCAAATGTTCTTAGAAGTGACACATTTCCTTCTTTAAATACTGCTAGTTGTTTCCTAATAATTCTAAGTTAGAATTATCTTTAATAATTGAGTAATTATATCTGTTTCAGGAATTTTATATATATATAGGAAGAAATGTGATCTTAATGCAGCACAAAGCTAGAAATACCAATTTGCTGTCTTGAATTACCCACAATTTCTTGATTCACTTTTAGGTTGATAACATTTTAATAAGTAGATGGTAAGATTTATGGTAGAGTTTTATGTTGTCTTTTGCTTAGCATTTTTGAGTAATCAAGGCTTGCCAGGAGCATACACAAGTCAGTTTTATCACATAAAAATTAAATCTTTTATTTCTTATTTGTTTTAACTTTCTCTGTCTTTAGAAGCTGAGGGAACTGTTTGGAAGTAACTGATTTAACAAAATATTAATAACTAACGTTTTCTTGGTTTAAAAGTCATAAATAGAAGCTGGAAAACAAAGCCAAAAGTTATTCCCTTTTCTGAACATTAAGCTGCAGTGGTTATAGTACAATGACAAATATTTTTCCTATTAGGGATGTTATTGAAAAGCTATTTTCTGATGCCATTGAACAAAGAAAAGAAGATATTCAACAAAACAGTGATATAGCACACAGCTTAGCAACCTTCCAAAAATATGGGAATGACCAGATCCCTACAGTTCCGAACACAGGAAGAATTAATCCTCGAGGAGGAGGGTTTTTCTCAGGCGTTCTGACAGCTTTAACTTGTGTAGCAGTAAGTTTCACCCGATTGGTTTTCCATATTTACTTCATTAAGCATGCAATCAAAGATACTTAAACTACATGCACATAAAAAAGGTTGTCAGCACAGAAGAAACTTCATCTGAGCAAAGTAAATAAGGTAGCAGAATTACAATTGCAATATACATTAAACAGAAGTTAGACAAATTGGGTAACATTTCAAGATACTTTCTTGAATATTCCAGCATCCATAAAAAGAAAGACTCTACTTGTCAAGACCCCTAATGTGTGTTTATTCATATCATTAATATATTTGCTTTGCAGGTAAAGGAACTCTTTTTTCTTTCCCCACTCCCCCCCATTTTGTTTCCACTCCCAGGTAGTTCTACTTGGGTATCACTGGAGTAGCAGAGAAAATGAAGATCTTCTTGTCCACAAGCCTGTTGCTAAATGGACTTCAGAGGAAGTAATACGTTGGCTGGAGCAGCTCGGTCCATGGGCTTCACATTATAAAGAAAGATTTTTACTGGAGAAAGTAAATGGAAGGTGAGAGGCCTAATTGTCAAGAACAGCTATCATTTGATTGTGCTGCTGGATATTGGGGGTGGTATATTGTGAAATGACTATACTTCATTCCATAGATTGTGGGAATATTGTGTTGATGTATCAGAATAAAATTTCCCTTGAACCTGCTTTAGCAGGGGGGTTGGACTAGATGATCTCTATATTCCAACCTATACTATTCTGTGATTCTGTGAAAAGTATTGTAGCAGATACTAAGCAAGCTAACTGAACATTTCCTAAGAACTTGTTAAAATGCTAACAGTGCAGGCTAAACGATACTGAAAGTAAAATCATACTGGCATATTATTCACCTCTCCCATTGTTTCTTTCTTGTGAAATTATTCATATGCTATTGTTGCATTCCACTCAGGAGTTCAAGGTGTGATTTCAGGAGACCAGACTACAAGTACCGAAGAAGTGTGTTCAGTAATAGCCAACAAGCTGATAGATTTGCCTGCTGAAAGCAGGCAAGAGAAAACTTGAAGGATTTTTAAAACCCAGGGTTTGGGATGCAGTTAATTCAGGACACTTGATAGGGAGTGTAATTTGAAAGGTGATACCTTCTATCAGCAGCTTATTGTGTCAGTATGTAATAGCTAATTTGTTAAGTAATACCTTTTGGTGAAGACCTTAATTCTTCTTTTGTAGACTCCTTCTAACACTGACAGAGGAGGATTTTACAAAAGAGCCTTACAGTATAGAGAATAGTAACCACAGAAAAGCTATAATGGAGGAACTGGAATGTGTGAAAACTTTAGGTGTTAAACCACCACAGAACCTTTGGGAATATAAGGTAATTTTTATACGAAGTCTGGCATGTATGTTAAATATTTTTAAAATAATATCTTTAAAAGAAAATGCTCTTAAAGGCAGATGGAGCTTTAAGGTCATAGGATTACCCTTGTAAAGACTGCTCAACTCAATGAACAGTTGTACTTGAAAAATGATCCTTTGAAAAATTACTGTCAGAAAAAAACTGAGAACTGGCATGTCCCCTTCATTGTCTTTTTCCATTGTTTGAAACTTGATTATTTGATCTCTTTCAGGCAGTAAATCCAGGAAAATCACTCTTTCTTCTCTATGCACTGAAAAGTTCTCCAAGACTCAGTATGTTATACCTATACGTGTTTGATTATGCAGAAGCTTTCCTACCTTTCATCCACACAATTTGCCCTATGCAAGAAGACAAATATGAAGCTATTGTCCCAAAACTGCTAGTAAGTGTTCAAAATACTGAAATACAAAATACTGTGCTACTGGCTTTAGATAAAAGCATTTTAAGCCTAGCAACATAAAAACAAATGATGTAATTATTCACTGTTTCATATCTTTACAATACAACTTTGTAAAAAAAATTCCTACAAAGTGATTCCTTGGTTTGATTTTATTGTATGCAACTACTGTTGTAATCATTACATTTAATAGGATTGATTTAAGGCTTTCAAGACTTCAAATCTGTGAAGCTGATTTTTAAGTTCACATGACTATAGAAAGGCTGTTCACTTAAAATATCTGTATTTTAACAAACAGCATTGTAAAGTCTGTGTGGCTGTGATGTGTTATTCCAATCTAATGGAAAGTACTGCATTATAGTATATCTACCAGAAAGTGTAGTCAAGATAAATTACTGTCTTCAGTGTATGAAAAACAATTTTTCAAGAATAGAAGTGGAAATCAGCCAGTGTTGTGTCAGTTTAATATGAATTTGATTAACAGTCTTTTTATCCTAATTTACAGGACCTTAAAGATCCTTCTTGGAAACAGTGGAGAGAATTCGTTGTAAAGTATTTATTTTTACCATACCAGTTGATAGCTGAATTTGCTTGGGATTGGCTGGATGTGCACTACTGGACATCAAGATTTATAATTGTGAATGCCATGTTGCTATCTGTCCTGGAATTATTCTCATTTTGGAGGCTCTGGTCAAGAAGAGAATTGAAGTAAGTCTTCCTGAATTTGTTGAGGAGGGTAGAAAGTACTTGGCCTTGTAAGTAGAAATTAACAGTCTTATGATTTCATAGTTACTCACTGAAATGACAATGTCTTGCCACAACTCTGAGATTAATAAGAATATATGAATCTGAGTCCACACACATACTAATACTCATTCTTGAATATCTTTATTTCTGTGTGTACTTGAAAGAGTTTCTTACAGCTGGTCCGATGTAGCAGATGCAGTGATGGCAGTAAGCATGTTCTTAACCATTGGGTAAATATTAACTGTTACTTTGGGAACTGCCTTTTATGATAACTGGTATTGGCTCTCAGCTGAGAAATAAGTACAGAGTATTGTGGTACGCTTAGAGTATAGGCATTAAAGAATGAGTCCTCAGAATCATAAATAAGCTTTATTATGCTGATACTTATTCTGATAAGTGATCCGAATTGTTGTTCTAAGTTACTGCTTCAGCTTTTATTTACAGTCTTTAGAACTTGCATAGGAGAAGTTCTTGATTTGGTGTGTACTGGGTTCTCATTTTCTCTGCTGGCAGCTAGAGGGCAGAACGTGTGGTCAAAAAAGAACAGGGTACTTTGATATAATCTAAGAAAATCTGGAATTTGACCACTTCAACTTGCTGGGCTTTGTGGTCTGAATAAATTGACTTAATGATTCCCCATGTAAAATGTAGTATTACTGTAATTTAATAAAATTATTCTGGGGTGCATAATGATATTTCACAGGTTCCTGAGTAAGGACTAAATAATTTGAGGCTGCAGCACATATTAGCTTTTCTAAGAATGAGTAGAAACAAAATTGAAAGTTCCTCTAAGCCTCTCTCTTTCCTTTTTCACAGGACTATTCCTCAAAGAATGTGGAGACATTTCTGGAAAGTCTCAACCCAGGGTCTTCTTGTTGCAATTTTTTGGCCTTTTATTCCTCAGTTTGTCTGCAACTGTTTGTTTTACTGGGCCTTATACTTTAATCCAATTATAAACATTGATCTTGTGGTTAAAGAAGTGAGGCGTCTGGAGACACAAGTTCACTGATGGGCATTGGAACTTTTGATCTGTTTAGCTCCTAAAAATGGACACCTGAATTGAGCTTGCTTTTCTTACATATGTGGCAGTGAAAATGGTGGATTATGTTAATTTTAAATGTACAAAAAAGCCTTAAGATAAGTTACTCTTAAACCATCTGATTCCAAATCCAGGGATGGGCTTTACTACCAGAAATTTGCTATTGAGAAAAAAAAAAAACCACAAATACAAAACATGCCTGATTTAGTCCCAGAAAGTGTCATGTCATCCTGCTTTTGATCAAACAACATTCTCTGTTCTGTCTGCCTTAAAATCAATATCTTCTGCACTGCTACAGTGATTTTGATTTATTGGTTGTTTTTTTCTTTTAGCATTTCATACCAGCAGTGTGTTCCTCAAGTTTGCCAAAGGAAAGCTCTTCCTGGATAGGCTTGATACTGAAAATGCTTCATTTTTTTCAGTCTGCTTTACACATGAAGTTGTGACTGTCAGAAACACAGTCTCACAGTTTGGTTTAAAATTCCCACTCTCAAAGACTTTTGGAAAATGTGCTCATTGCCATTATTCAGATCAGTTAGACTTCATCAATAGCTCCATTAATGCTCTTCTCTTGAAGTCAGTTGCTAGTTCTTATATTCAGGGTTATCTTTTTAAAAAGTTATTATTTTGGAAAAGTGACCTGACACTGTAATTACATCTTACTGCAATACAATGTGTATATCTAGGTCTGTGAGCAAATACTGACTGCAGAGTTATTTGCTGTCACCAGGATTGCCATTTGTAAATGCGTGGGGTTTGAAGCAAAAGTTAGGTTTTTCAAGAGCTTTGTCCTCCTGCATTCTACATTGTTTGAGGGTTTGTTTTTGTGTGGGGTTGTTGGTTTTGTTGTGGTTTTTATATATATAATATGAACTTTAAATTTGCCTATGAATAGTTTTAAAGATTAAAGATCTCTTTTTGAAATCTTCATCCTTCCTAGAGAACTGTTTTTTGATTTTAAGGTTTTTTTTAGATTGAATGCTTGTGCAAACTGTATCTTTAAGTTGAGGTGGGTGAAAGTAGGTATAAAACACTTTTAGTCCTTAAACTGTTAAAATTAGCTGTTTGGAAAAAGTGTATATTTGGGACTTTGTGTTACTGTTTTCCTAAAAGTCTTCAGAAAACAGTGAAGTGACCATCTAAAACCATCTTTACATCCTTATGAGGTGTATATACGTCTAAACTTTGCAAACATATGCTGTCCAAGGTCAAATGTTTATGGGAAAAGAAGGTGGTCCCAAGTGACTGTTACATTTTTAATGTATCTGTCTTCCTGATGGTTTGTGTTTGCACTGAAGTTTTAACGGTGGAACTCCCCATGCTCACAGGAAACTCAAGGTGTTCACAGAGTAAGGAGTTTGAGCCATATTAAATAAACTTCCTAGAAAAATGTAATTTAGAAGTAAATACTAGAGCAAAATAATATTAGGTATTTTTAAATACAGGCAGGACTACTTAGGTGAATAAGATGGAAAAGTTAAATTAGGCTTCATAGTAAGTTTAATATAGATGAGAGAGCTCTTTGTGCTGACACTGTCACTTCATGCATTTCTTCCTGTCAGTTCTAAGTTAAGAAATGTTAAGGTAAATGTTGGTGGAAAAGTTTAATTTATTTCTTACAGCTTGTGGAGGGGGGATAAAAAGCTTACAGTGAATGGTATTATGAATCTGAAAAATATGTGAATCTGAGTATAAATAAAAATTGTAGCTCAGCTACTCCTTAAGAGGATAAATTCCTGTTTAGTCCATAAAAGTTTACACAGAACTAACGAAGTTGCTTTTAGACTGTAAGTTAAGGTTTTACAAGCAGATAAATGTTTACTTTAGCTATTCTGGGGTGGAAAGGCTGAGATGGTAGGAAGAAGGATCAAGAAATGGGAAAATCCTTTATGGTCACTATTGTGACCAAAAAAAGGGCATTTTAGATTTAAACACATACAGAGTTTTCATAAAGATGGATGTCATATGTCTAATACCTACACAAAGGCTGAATTTCACCACACATAAAGTCTGGCCACAAAAGGTATTTTGCATTATAGGGAGCTTTAGAAAAGCACTTGGCAGCTTCACGGTCACATTCACATGCCATTTTCTGACACTTATCCTCTAGTGATTCTGAAAGAAAACACAGTAAGTTTGATATTAGTCTGAGATAATTAAAAATACCAAATGGAATAGCAGGAGCTGCTACCTCATGTTCCATATTTGCCATATAAATGGCTGTTACATTTCAAGTGCAATAGGAAGTGTACTGAGCTTTAGTAAGACTTTCATTTTCTTTAGCCAAAGTTCTGTGCTAGGACACCTCAGCAACAGAATAATCAGGCATGGTTTGGTTTAGTTTAGTGACAATAATCAGTGAGTCCTGGCACATGAGAATATACTAATGCACATTCTTTAATAAAGGAACTCGTGATTCTTCTTTAGAACCTGGTATGTGACAGTCCCTGCCTGCCCTATTGTTCTAGTGAAACTTGAGTTTGAGAAGGTATTTTCCATTTCACATATGCTTTAATCTGCCAAAGATGTAGCATTAAAATTGTATAGGTCAAATAAGCAATGCAAAGATGCTTCATGTTCAGCTTAAATTGCCCACTTCTTTTTTATTAAGGCATTCAGTAAGAAGTTAGGTAAAGTGTGTTTAAGTATGATAAAATCCATGTCTGGCTATATTTGTTGTATAATTGTAGTGTTGTAATTTAACAGATTTCTTGGCATAAACATTTCTGCTTGGCATGAATATTATCTTCTACAGCAATATATTTTGGTTTTATTGTGCCAGCTCAGACATGTTTGTTTTTTCTCTCTGCAACTGTAAGCTGTAAGCTGAAGAATCCTTGATTATAGTTAGAGCATTTAATATTTTGAAAGATTATCCAGATCTCTGCTTGAGATTTGTATCAGAGCAGAACAAGTGTTCGGTTTTGTGAATTAACTTAAATTCTATTATGAAATTGGAAGTGTTATTAATTACTATTGTTGGGGTTTTTTAATCCTATTTGATGCTCCTTATGCTATTGGGCAGTTTTTAGGGTAGCTAGTTGCACCATCAACATGGGTATATTCACTGATAACTGCTACTCCTTCTGTTGTTACAGCTCCAAACTTAATCTTGTCCATGGTATGCCAGGGACTTTGTTTCAGCTTTGCTTCTTGATGACTTGCCTACTGTCTTGGCCGGTATTAAAATATTGTCAGCTTCTGGACTGGAACTGGAGAACCTTTACAGCCACATGCAGGTAGATTGTAACTTGCCAGTTACACTAATTATGTGAATGCTCTCAAATTTATGTTTTGTGGCTTTGGACATGTTACTTCCATAAATAAACATACACATCAAATGTTTTATTAGCTTAGTGTTTGAAACTGTAAGTTGTAATCGTGAATTCATTCATAAATTTCAGCCATTATCAGTGGGGCTGTGCAGCTGATCAGTGGTAAGTATGCCAAGAACTTGTCCATTATAAATGGTATGAAATATTTTCTGCTAGGTATGAAAAGGATCCTTTTTTTAAACAATTGTGATTATTTTCTTTTGCCTCATGTTTGCAGTTTCTCTAGTTGGAGACCTGCAGGAAGTAGCATAATGTGGGTTCCTCAGCATAGGTAAATGCAGAGTCAAAAGAGGGGGGTTCTGGTAGTATTTTCAGAAAGGGTAATAGGAGCTTATAGATTACAATTGGTTTCTTATGTGTGTCAGTAGGTGGGAATTAAGAGGTAATATTTGCATTCAGTTGGAGGCACAGCATACCCTGGCAAAAAGGTCACAAAATGAAGGGTGGTAAAATAAGAATTTTAAAGTTAAAAATTAATCTTTCTATGAAGTCAATGAGCCAATCAGTAAAATAATAATAAACCCAAACAAAACCAAATCCCACAAAACCCCAAAAAACCCAAAACACCACCCCCAAAACAAACACCACCACCCTCCCCCCCAAACAAACAAAAAAAACCCAAACACCAAAACTAATTGGAACTGTTCACCTACCACATACAACAGTATTGTCTTCACAGTCCCAGTGGTAATTTTCTATCTTAGGCTGACAACCTGCTTGTTCTGCTTTACCATAGCAGCAGTCATGTTTAAAGCAGCACCTGAGAGCAACAGAAATGGACTTGCCTTAATTCATACTGGGGTGATTTATGGCCACATAATCTGTTTGGTTTTGATCATTGTGTTTCTACAGGCTGTGAAATAAACAGCATACACAAATCTACAGTTACCTATTACGGGGTTATTGTTTAATAGATCACCTGGGAAAAAAACACTTACTTTTTCATGTAGTCAGTGATGAGTAAAATGTCTACTAAGTACTGATCCAGCAGAACTTCCTCAAAATGAAAATACAAGGAATCTTTAAAGCATTCTATGTTTTAAATATAAGAAACTTTTATGTGGGTAAACCTCTCTCCTAGCACCTTCCAAGAAAGAGATGAAATGCCAGAATAGTCTGTCAGATAATAAATGATATATTTTTCTGCCAGTTACTGATGTAGGGTAGCAGTTACAGGGATAGGATGAAACTTGTTAGACTGCACCATACTATCGTAAATGTTACCTTGCAGCAAAGTCCTTAGATGGCAGAAGAGCTGAGAGCAGGTTAGTGAATAAGCATGGGTGCTATTTAATGCCATAATATAATGAAAACTGTTTTCTCAATATCATGAGGAAATTTGGGAAGTTGCCCAAAATGATTGTTTCAAAATTGTTCTGTCATCACTGGGACAATGAATTCACAGGATTTGTATCACATCATGGAACTGAGCAGTGCAGGCATATTTTAATGTTTAAAAAAAGCATTCTTATGTAGAGTCCCAAAGACCTGAAATTAAATGGCTTGCAAGTTTTTGCTGTGAACTAATTATACTGCTTTTTGACTTGGTGGAAAAACAGGGTCTATCTGTGAGATCTTTACATGCAGTCATTCAGTTTCCTCCTGGTAGCCTAAAACCATTATATGACATACAGCAGGCAGATGATGTTTAGTTTGCCTGAGGAATTCTTGTCTGCAACAGAAAAAGTGAATGCAGTGAACTCACTTGCAATTAGCGTTTCGTCCCATGCGTATTGAATAATCACTTTGTTATTCCATAAGAATTGCCATTCAAGGATCCTGCAGTACCTGGCAGTTGAGCAGCACATGCCTGTGAAGTAGCTTAATACATCCAGTTCGTGGACAGAAATAAAAAAATTCTAGTGGGTCCCTGTTGCTGTACTAAGATAATTAAATGTGGAAATTGAGCTTCTTTTGCTACAGTGAAGGCTATCTTCATGTCCCTACAAACATTTTTAGAATTTTTGATGCATCTGTCTGATAAATCAGAACTTGAGATTTCACATACAGTGAAAACTTGAAAATACACAAATTTTTATTGCATTGCAACAATCTTATTTAATTATTACAAATAATCTTCCTCTTAGCTAATGTTCAATTATAAATTAAACTGATGATAGCCAGTATGCTGCGGTCTAGGGCTAAATGCAAAGGTCTGCTTTTAGAATTATTGTAGTAACAATAATTCCTTTTAATATAAAGTTATTTTTCAGCAGTTTTGCATAATTTTCTGTGTATCATTTTGAATACTAATAAAATGGAGTGGATGGTGGTGGAACCAAATTTTCAATTTTGAATTGCAATTTCTTTTAATCTGTAGGTTTGTAGATAGGTTGGATGTTTGAGCTTTAAAACTGCTCCAAAAACTTAGTTCCTTAGCTCTTGGCCAAACAGCGACAGCAAAGAAACCCAATTGTACTGTGAATCCAGTATTAATGCAATGAGAGTTTGAGTTAAAAGTAAGTAGGACTTCTACAGATGTACAGTGACACAATTCTAATTCTTCAGATGTTCTTGGCAATCTGAGGTGTGTTTATACTCAGTTCTTCCACTTATGTTAAATAGGCCTCTCACTCTGTCATCTGCATACATTCAGTAGTTAATTACTTAGGTAAACAGTTACCAGTCCACTCTGTCTTTGGGCCATCCTCTTCCTCCCAGACCACAGTAGCATCCATAACGTAGGTAGGCAAAAGGAGATCTTCCTGTAGTGCATCTAATGGCTCCAGCTAATTCAAGAACACCTCTTCGATTTCTGAAATGGGCTTCCCCAAAAGTGCCTTTATAAACTGTGGAAGAAAAACAGTTCTTTTTATGGAATTAAACATGCAAATGTAAAATAGTTGTTGGGTTTGTTTTATGTTTTGTTTAATTATAATGAAAGCCAGTACCTGAAAATAACATAGTTTTCTTTTTGACACTTTGGAGCCTCACTTGCGTGACCCAGTCCCTTTTTTCCCCAGTCTATAGTGAGCAGAATAATGAACAACATGAGAATACCTGCAGTGGTTTCCTCCCTTCTAGGCAGCATATAATGGCAGACTTCAGTCATGTCCAGTCAAAACTGGCAAGGGCTAGCATGTGTTCTGTGGTCTAACTTCACCAAGCTGCTAAGATTAGATGCCCTAAGTATTTTCTCCTTAGCATAATGTGGTTTTGCCCATGTCATTGCTCTGTAGAATGTAATGCTTTGCATTGGAGCAAGTACATCTTGTGTGATGGGCTTCTGATTTTCCTCATTTGTAGACAAGCCAAGTAACTGATGGAGGTGGTGGGGTGGGTATAGGTATAGGGTGGGGAAATGGGCAAGTGCTTGGAGTCATTTCCAGGGAAATGAGAATGGTTGCTTTTTGGTTTTTTGTTCCATTTTGTTTGGGTTTTCTTGTTAAAGGATTCTCACCCTTGTTTCACCAGAACAAGATGTATTTAGGAACTTTGTTTTAGCATGTCAGTGCTAAAGCAGTAGGTGCACAGCAGCATATAAATGTTGAGATGCCAGGTGACTTTATAAGGCTTCAATTTCATCCTTCAGGTTGAGCTAATACAGCAAACTCACTTACTGGTAATAGGCATCATTTCCTTGCAGTGCAGCCTCCAAGCTGTTTGCAGTAATGTTAAAGAAGTTGGGTGACTACAAAACAAATTAGTGGAAGGCTGCTGATTAGAGTTGTCTTACTGATCAAATTTTTTTGTTTGTTTGTTTGACAAGAACAATTTGTAAACCTTAACTCCCAGTACTGGATGCAGAACGGGAAAGATTTAAAAACTGGTAATATCTGTGAGAGAGACAGCAGAAAATCTATTTAGATTTTGTCATTGAAAGCTTTGATACTTATTATCCTGCAGAAAAAGTATATGATTATATAGTTTGTATAAAATGTGTATCATTTACTATAATAGACTAATCTGTTATAATAGATTATATGGTTAACTATAATAAGTTAATGGATGATCTGCCAGAAGTACTGTTCCAGACACAGCTGAGTAACTCAAAATGTGTGGGATGGTGGTGGCCTCCAGCACTCCTTACTTCATTAAACAAAGGTATTTAAACACCTCATGATACCACCTTTTGAAGAAATAAAGAACTACAGTTGGTTTGTTTGTGAGAATGGTAGAAGAACTTTTACAGAATTACTGAATCGACAAGGTTGGAAAAGGCCTCAGAGATCATCAAGTCCAACCTATTACCCAGCACCACCTGACAACTAAACGATGGCTCCAAGTGCCACATCCAATCTTTTTTTGAACACCTCCAGACACAATGACTCCACCACCTCCCTGACCAGCCCATTCCACTGGCCAATTACTCTTTCTGTGAAGAACTTTCTCCTCAGCTCCAGCATAAGCTTTCCCTGGCACAACTTGAGACTCTGTCCTTTTGTTCTGTCATTGGTTGCCTGGGAGAAGAGACCAACCCCCCACCTGTCTGCAACTGCCTCTCAGGTAGTAGTAGAGAGCAATAAGGTCACCCCTGAGCATCCTCTTCTGTTCTTTTGGAAAGAATGTTTGTAGCTTCTCCTGACTTAAAATACTTAGGTTTCCTAAAACTTTCCTGACTGACAGCTACTCCCAAATCTTTTTCCCTCCTGCTTCGTAGGCATGTGATCTAGGGAGAGGAGAGAATGTTGAAACGAGTGCTTAAACTTGCACATGTGCATCTTTGGCCATTGGTAAAAAGCAATCACATCTTTAGTTAAAAAAACTTATTTGGTTATGTAGTTGCTTGCTGTTCTGCTTAAAACTAGTTTTTAACAGTATCTGTTCTGTTATGGCTTCCGTTCCAGGGTATTATCTAGTGTTTAGTTAGATAAAAAGATCCTTTCAAGGGGTCTGTAAAATGTACTGGGTGCACTCTTTGGAACTCGTAGTTCTAAATATCAAAATAACAGTCATATTGTGGAACTGACATGCGATCCTCTCCCATTCTGTTGCAGCTCTGAGTATGTGTTTCAGCTGTGGGTAGCAGAAGTGTTTGTTTGAGTATAACCAGATTGTCTATAGCATTGAAAGTGTGATCTTCACTGTTAATAGAAGTTCAGTAAACTCCCAGATGGAAAAAAAACAAACCTGCAATAAGGCAGCAGCGTTACAAATAACAGTTGCTTATGCTTCAGTGTTTAGTAAGATTTAACCAGACTCTTGTCGCCATCCAGCAATGTCTGAAGGAACATGTTAGTGGTTAATGGCAAAGCTGGATGTGCTCCAAATGACCTCTTGGTTTGTTGTTTGTGTAAGCTCTTGAGACTTCAGACTTTGCTGTATATTATTGTGGCTTTGTGAGATGTCTTCCACTATGCCTTCCTCCTCCTCATTTTGCCTAGTTTTCTGAATAGCTTACAGCAGTATTTTAAAATTCAGAACCTTAAATTTCCTTATGCATAAAATAACAAAAAAATTGTTTAGAAGCACATTTTTTTTTGTGTAAGGTTCTATTTCCTATAACATTTTATCTTGTAATAGGCATAATGCAAATATTATTTTTCCAGATACAATTATTTTTTGATCCACACTGTTGCATAATTGTGATATGTATCTACATTAATCATTAGCATCTAATACAGTCTATGATGTTTTATGGGGTTTAAAATTTTGAGCCATTCTTTCAAAGTCTGAGGCCACAAAAACATTTTAAATGTAATATGTGCAAGATTTCCTACAGTGATACCTGCTTTCTACACCTATAGTGCTCCAGTGTAGTTCAGAATTTGAAACTTGGGAATAAGGAGACTTTCTGATGCATCTGCAAGATGTTGCCAGAATTGGAAACCTTTGAACTGTGTGCATTATAGAAATGTTGAGGTTTCTTCTTAGATTCTTTCCTCTGGTTTCATAAGCCATCAGGAATGGACTACTTTACCTCATCTTGTTGCCAAGACTACTGATGTGTTATCTTCACAAACTGATCACATGTTCATTTTTTTAAAGGATAGATTTGCCTGTTTTGATACTGTGGACCAAGCATTGAGAAACAGGTAAACTGTATTTCCTTTCCTCCTCACTGCCTACAGAATGGGTGACACTGATGCCTGACTCAGAGCTATCAGATCGAAACCAGACTCTGTAATGACCACCCTAGGCTGTTGGAGCCAGTGAAACTGTTTTTTATTTCTTTCCTTAAATGTTCTTGCTGAAGTTTTGTTGTGCAAAGGATGAAGTCTGAAAGATGGTGAAAATGCAGAATGAGTAAAGAACTGGGACAGTGAGCTTGGTGGGACCTTAAGTTGGCCTCATTATGCAAGCACCTTACGTTATGGTCTTTGTGTGTTTGCATTCCCCTTCACCCCAGGCCCTGCTTCATTCTGTAATAAACTGATGCTCTTGTCCTTAGCATCCTTCTACTTGCAAGATTTGGTTTGGTGAATTTGCAAGGGTGTGTAGGGATGTATTAAAAAAAAAAGGCAAGATGACAAAGGAGAATCAATTAAGGCAGCTGAATGCTATTCTGGAAAACTGGGGTTTATCCTTGCAGCTGTCACAAAGGTTCAGCATGGGGTTAGCTTAATCACTTTAGAGCCATGCCTGTAGAAATTTACTAGTATCGTGCTCCCAGCCTGCTGAGTACCCTGGGGTTGGAGTACCAAAGGCTGCAATACTCCGTGAGAGCCAGGCTGTGACCAGTTGAACTTCAAAATAATTTTTAGTTGTAGGTAAAACCATGGGAACCTAACATTAGTGGATACTTTTGTGTCAGCCCACCCTGCCTATCAGAAAGAGAAGGATAATGTTTGACAAAAGGAAAGGAAGAAGTATATTCAGATACTATACTGATTAATACCTCAGAAAACCTATGACTAAACATTCTGTGAATTATTACAATTAGCCTTTAATACTGCTTAATAAATAGAACATAAGAAGCAAAGAAAAAAAATTGAATACTTGCAAACTGAGTAGTTGGCTATGCTCGAGTATGATGCAGGGGTCCTTTAATTACATTCTCACATCATAACATTCATAAAGACCGACTCATTCTTTCAGAATAACCCAGTTACGAGTTTGTAGACAATCTCGGTTCTAGCAGTTCCTAGCGTTTGCGCTGCTTTGTGTCTGAAGTGCCCTGCGATAGTTCTCTCCACTGCCCACAGGTGCTGGCGCTGGTAACTATTGCCTTTGTGGGAAGATTGTTACTGCAGGTGCAGCCTGCAGTCTCGTTTTAAATGCTGGGCTTTGTAACTCGCTTGCACATTATTGATGAACTTTAGGTAGTAAGGCGAGCCTCTCAGCCAACCCCCAGGTTGCTCAGGTCAGTGGGACAGGACTGGGTTGTCCGCGCAGTTGAGCTCCGCTGCCAGCAGCTCACTGGTTCCCGTTTGGGCGAGTTACACGCAGCGTCCGGCAGCCTTTCAGAGCACTCCTTCCAAGAGTGAGCATTTCTCCTAATGCTATTTCTTTTTCCTCTCCTCCCTTCTCCCCAAGCCGCCAAGCCCCATCCCGCAGGGTACGGAGCGCGTCCCGCATCACAGCCCGGGGAGGTGCTGCTGGCCGGGCGCTGCCCCGCCACTCCGCACCGGCTCCCCGGGTCCGCAGCAGCTTCTACTCACCGGCCGCCAGCAGAAGTGGCAGCAGCAGGGCCGGCCGCAGGAGCAGCGCCGGGCGGTGCGGTCCCATGAGCAGCTCCCGTGTGGGTCTCGCAGATCCCGGGCAGGTGGGGTGCGGGCTCCTGGCACAAGCGCGGCGCTCCGGGAGTGGAGTGTGTAGGTGTGAGCTGGGGCAGCTCTGTGCCGGCTATAAAAGGCTGCTTCTGCCTGAGCAGGGTCGCCGGAGCCCGAGCCCATACTCTGATGCCCATCTGGCCAGAAGGGAGGAGCTGCCGCTGGGAGAGCTGAGGAAAGTTGGGACCTGTCACTCGGGCAGCGGAGCACCGTGCAGACGGGACACTCTCTTGTCACCTTGTCTGCTGGCGTCTGATGAGGGGGCTGCATTCCATCCTTCCAGGACTTTCCTACTCTGGTAGCTATAATTTCTTTTTGAATTACAGCACGTCCCAGATAATTTAATCTGAAGAGTTAAGATAGTAGCGAGCTGTGTTGTAAGTTATTCTAGTGGTGAAGGAAAACAGAATACACTCATTATTCCTGTAGTCTGAATTGGCCATAATTTGTCTCCCAATTTCTACATTTCTTGGAGGGTTAAAGAACATCTGGCTCCTACACTGGTTATAAATGTTTGTTGCTTGATCAAAGTAACTTTTTCACATAACCAGTTAGAGCTGTGTACTATTTTTTTTTGTGCACTTAAAACATTTTTCCCATTACCTTTCCTACTGATGTATTATTTTGTACAACTTACAGTTAGATGCCATATTGAAGTCACAGTTTCATTGCCTCTCTCAACATAGTCAATACACTTACTTTTATGTGATTTTTGACTTGTTCATATATTCCAAGTATTTTATCAGACCTTTTATTATTGTCTTGAAACCAGGGCATTTCCTATCAGTTGTTCAAGCCATCAGGATCACTGAATTTTTAGCTATTGATTTTTTTTTGGGGGGGGGGGGGAGGCCTTGGGGTTTTTTCCTTGTGTTTGGAGTTTTTTTTGTGTGTGTGTTTGGTTGGTTTTTGGGTTTTTTTGTTGGTTTTTTTTGGGGGGGTGGGGGGGTGTGCACAGGGGGGATTATACTCCAGAATATGATTGCCACTGGATCGCATTGAGGCCTACATAGCAACAAGGAAGAAGAGATAAAACCGAAGTTTTTTTACAGAACTTGCCAAGAACTCATTCTTGGTCATGTCATCTTACTATTGGAGAGCAACTCACAGTGGTTTTTGTATTGAATGGTATTTTCATCAAAGAAATAAAATAGTTGTTTTAATGTGCATACTGAAGGATAATTCTACTTTTGCATTTAAATACTCTGATTTCTGCATTGTATCATTCTTCTTTGATCAGAAGCAAAGTATAAAATCATATGTGGTCTGGTGCCAAAAGACAAAAAGCATGTACAGACAGATCAGATTTGCCTTTGCTATGATCTCATTAATCCATGCTCTACGAAACATTTGTGTTGACACTGAAGTCAGGGTAGTGTGGGATAAATGTGGAAGCACATCAGTTTAAGGAAGGATATTGATACAACTTCGTGCACCTGGTATGCCTTTGTGCAAATACAGGCAGAATGCCAGCAGCGGTGTGTTAGCCCAGTCAAAACCGCACGATGCTTGAACGGAGCAGAAGGGATCATAGTATGGACTTGACAAACCAGAAGCAAGCAGGGTTTCCAACTCAAGAGCTTGTGTTCTGCAAAGGGATGAAAGTTGTTGAGGGCTTGCTGTGTGACTTGCTTCCAGCTGATCACTAACAGTAGCTTCTGATATAATGTGCCATAATACATGTCAGCCAGGCTTTCTAGCCCAGTCTTTTGGTGTCTTGAGAACATAGTGGACCACAGCTACCACTGTGTTTCCCAGCAGAGATGGATTAGAACACTAATGAAATGGTGCTTGTGGCAGCCATAAATGTTGTCAATGACCCTGAGAAGTCTTGGTAATGTACAAGTCATAAAAGAAACACTGTTTATTTGGGATAGAATTGGAATACTTTTCAAAATATTTTGTTGCTACTGTCATCAACTGGGTCAAAGCAATTTTCCCATTACTCATGGAGTCACATTGCTAATTACTGTTACTCTATTTTCATACTGTCACTTATACTGCATTTGTTTACCGACTCTTCCGGTCAATAAGTCACACCTATTAGAATGCTTTAATAGTGTTAACAGCTGTTAAGTGAAACTTCCAGCTGAACAGTATCCCATCCAGCATACCATTGGATATGACAATGAAAACAGTATCCAGGGAACAACATGAATTGCATTTCATGTTTGTTTCTTGGGAGACTGATGCAATGTGTTTAGTACACTTGATACTGGATTAATGCAGTTGATATGTTTTTCTCTGAAGGAAGGAAAGTAATCGCAAAACCACTGAAAAATAAAGTGGTACTTTCAATGTTCAGACTGGATCTGCTTCAATCACAAAGTAGATAAAGATGTGAAGTGACAAAACTTTTAGGAAGTGATGAAGTAAGAAATTAATTAAAGCCAGGACTTCTGTTTGCTACGAGTTGTGGTAGTAAGTTCAAAAAAGAATACTAAATGAAGTTGGGGTGGAGAGGGGGAGAAACCTGATAGAAGGGAATAGGAGGTGGAGTTAGGCTGTCCAGTTAATTGCCATGGCATAGGGCTAGGAAAATATACTAGTAGCAGGTTGGAAGTTAATATATACAATGATACAGTATAATTTTTTAAAAGATATTTAAAATTCCCTTTAAATTTGTAAATACATTTTTTGTGGCAGTGCATACTTGTCATATTTGCCTTTTTTTGGTAGCGTTCCACTTAATCTGAAGCATTTGGTAACTTCTAGAAGTTGTATGTGCCAAATGGCATTTTCTTCCTTACTGATCAATTCTTTCTTCTTGTCAACTGGACCTGTGCAGGGGTGGGAAGAAGCATTTGCTTTGCAAATATATTTTCCCAAACAAGGCTGCATGGGCTTAATGGTTGCTTTAATTAAGTTATTCTTAACTCTGAGAAAGATTTATATAATCGAGAGACAGTTATACTGAGGAATATTCTTACAGCATGACAATATTATGGGCAAACTTGTTAAGTTAGTTGTAAAAGCCTTATTTCTCGGTATCTGGGTCTGTACATGCAGGAAGATTCCAAGAATATATTAATCCAAAATGTGTAAATGTTGATGGAAAGTGCTAGAATGGTCTAAAATATGGTTAATGTGTCAGTTATTCACTTCCCTGTGAGCAAGTGAAGGTAGTGACTTTGAGAGCAGTGTAAGAGTGCATTTACTGCTGACTAAACAGCTGCAAAAGTGTATTTTTATAGTAAGAGAAGTTGCTTCCTCTAATGCTTCTTATTTACAAAGAGCAGTTATTTCTACTGCAAAAGGGAAAGGCACTGACCGTCTAGCTTGGTTGAATCCGCATTTAGCTGTTACGGAGATCTGTAGTCATGATGAGGAGGACAGAAATTCTGGGGTCTGTAGGCATCTAAGGTCCTACAAAATCAAGACAGTTAAGCCATATGATATATTGCTGCCCCACTGAATTAATGAACTCATAAAGAATGATTACATTCCTTTCCCATTGCTAGAGATGGAGACAGAGTGATTTGCTCAAGGTGTTACATGATGGCTGTAGCAGAGCTGGAAACTGCACCCTGGTATTCTGCATACAAGTTGCAGATTGGGTTCTTCTGTGGCACTGTCTCCTGGAGGGAAATAATGAAAGAAAACATATGCCTACCTGTGAGGATACCAGCATAATTAGAACTGAAGAGCTGCTTCCCAGCAGTAAGTCAACTAACTGTATTTACTTTATTGCTGTACTTGATAAATGTCCCTAAGTCACCCAGCATTTTCTTAAACATGGGATAGGACATGGGCTTGGCCTGGAATACATCCCTTACAAAGTGTAAGTTCTTCAGATACCGAATGTCCAAGCAGTACACAATCAGCTTCTTCCTTACCATTATGTTTATTTACCAAAAAAATTATTCTAGTAGTTGTTTGGAAACATTCAGTGCCTTTGTTTGCATTTTCAGAGGCCTGTCTGGCTTTCTTCTCTTTCATGTACTTCCATCCTCCCTTAGTTCCTTTTCACAACCAGTGCTTCCTGTTTACCAGTGCTTTCTTCAGCTTGTGTTGTTGGGGATGTTCCAAAAAACTACAAGACTTCTAAAACATAGATTGGAGAGACAAGCTCCATCTGGAATATCAGAAAACATCCTACTAAGCCATTTTCCAATTTATTTGGTATTTACCATCTCTAATCTATTTCTAGCATATGAACCAAACTCAATATACCAGCCTATTGCAAAACTTGTAATTCCTTTGGTAATAGTAAGCCTATGAGTAGCACATGTTCAGAGAGAATTTTGGGGAATGTTGTCCTTTATGTGCCCTATGGCAGCAATGTTATTCTGTCCATTCTGCAAAAACACTGCTGGTGTGTAGCTGCCCATAACAGTTGTGTGCTGGAGAAGTTGTTATTATATACATCTTCTTGAAACTGGTTTACAGTTATAATTTATACAGAGGAGCAAAATTATTCCTACAGTTTTCTTTCTTCATCTGGTTTTGTTCTGTTCCAGATGCTCTCTGCTCCATAAGGATAATGGCTACCAGCACAAAGTCCACCACACACTCACCAAGGCAAATAACATGATTGCAAGGATGTTCTTGGAGTACCCTGTATATGCTGATGCAATTCTGGCCATTTTTATGAATAGGAAATATATCATCCATCTTTGAGCAAAGCCACAGACTGGAAGATTCCGGGGAAGGACTCTATAAATAAATTTCTGGCTTGCTTAGCTCTGAAGTTTCAGCAGTCATCTCTTGCCTTCTGAAAGATTTCTTACTCACTCTAAGTGAAGTTCTAGATCTCAGCATTCACACCTGTAAAAAGATCCAGGGCATGCTTCTTGTGGAACCTAGAGCTAATTTTTATTTTTATATCTAGAAAAGAAAGAGACTTAGCAATGCATTTCTTAGACTTGTGAAATAAAATTTGAATTTCTAGCATATCTCTGTAAGGATCATGGATGTTTGACTTTCTTTTATACAGGTCACATCAGCTTGGATTCTTAAAACGGCTGATGTAATGACCAGGATGATGGGACAGAGTGACCTCTCAGCAAGTTTGTAGGTGATACCAAATTGGGGGGAGTGGTTGATACACTGGAGGGCAGGGCTGCTACTCAGACCTAGTCAGACTGGAAAAATGAGCTGTTGGGTACCTCATGAAGTTCAGCAAAGACAAATGCAAAGCCCCGCACCTGCATTGGCATAACCCCATGCAGTAGAACAGGTTGGGAAGTGACTGACTAGAGAGCAGCTTTGTAGAAAAGGAGCAGGGGGTTGTGGTGGATGAGCTGAACATGAGTCAAGTGTGCTCTTCCAGCAAGTGTACCAGCTGCATACTGGGTTGTGTGTAACTTTTAAGTTTGGAAGGAAGTCATCCTTTCCTTCCATTTGACACTTGTGAAACTACATCTGGAGTTCTGTGTCTTGTTTTAAGAAAGGAATTGACATACTGAAACAAGGGCTGTGGAGGCACCAAACTGTTCAAGGGGCCGCAGGTCATGACATACAAGAAAAAGCTGAGAAAGATGGATTTGCTCCGGTGATGATGTTAAGGGGAGGCCATACTGCTCTCTACCACTTCCTAATGTAATGGTGTAGAAAAGAGAGAGCCTAATTCTTCCCAGAGCTGCAGATGAGAGAATTAGCACAACATAGGAACTTCAATACAGAAAACAAATTATTATATATATTTTTTAACAAAAGATGGTCAATTACTAGAACAGCTTGTCCAGAGAGGCTACAGCTACTCCATGCTTAGAGATACTCGTAACTCAACTGGACATGGCCTAAAGCAACCTGTTTTAATGGGACCGGCATTGAGCAGAAGGTTGGAGTCTGCAAACTTGCTGAAGTCCCTTACCACCTACATGATCCTACGACTTTATGATGTTGATAGAAGATAGCTTCAAACTAGCAGTTCCATCCTGCCAGGGAGAGACTGCAATAATACTTTTGCCTAAAGGTTTCATGAAACTGTGCCCTGCAGGCAGGGAAAGCATAGGCCTGTTCTACTGACATAAAATCTATGGATAATTAATTTTTCTACATACCAACAACTAAGCTATGCAAATGCACAAATCATCTCTACTGTATTCAAAGAGACTTAAGGCTTTGTTTGCCTACTTTTACTATCTACACAACTTTGTCATACACAGAAGCAGTGCTATTTCCATAAAGAACTACTTTTCCACCATTTAAACTCACCATTCTGAAATTCCATTGATATGCTTTGTCTTTATTGACCATTTCTCAATCTTATTCCAGTTCTATTTTTACTTTGGGTGGAAGGGAAGCTGCAGAACTGCATGTAGTATGCAAGGTGAAGTCAGAACATGAATTTAGAGACTGCAGAGATTGTTCCACTAAGAGGCAAGAGATAGAAATGCACGTATTATGATTTTGTATAACTTTTCCTTTTAGAATGTATACTGGCTCTTTGTTGTCTCTAAACATTTTTAACTGTTTTAAAAATAAAATGCTGTTTTCTTACCTGTTTATTTGTTCACCTTTTATTGTTTTGTTCTTCATTCTGTCAACAGTGCAATACCCTACTAGTCAGGTCTATTACAGATGGCAAATACTAAACACACTGTTACCTTTTTATGGTGTAAAACTTAGCACATACTAATTGTGCCTCAGTTATTTTACCCTAAGTATTTCCATTTAAATGATGCTGAGTGATTGACATTTTGCCTAGTGTTGTTTTGTGGCTGTAGCACCACAAAAATTAGGAATAATGTGGTGCTGCATGCAAAATTTTACTCTGACAATATTCAGATTATCTTTTAAAATAAACATCTTATACATACTTGACTTTTTTACTTCACAAAGCAAAACAGTGCAGCACACAGGGAGTATTTTGAATGTTATGTGTGGTCTGTACATAAGGTTGGCATGCTTAAAGTTAATGGTGAATTGATATTGCTGTGAGAATCCTTACCTTTTAAATTCCTAATTCTGTTTGGAATTCTTTAATGCCACATTACTGTTTTGATGTTGCTCTAGTTATTTCTTCTCTCAGAAGGAAGAAAAGATAAACCCTTATTAGTTTATGCACCATGTAATCCCTAGGAAGGATTTGCCAGGGACAGATAATCTTTGCTTGTGTCCAAGTCTTATTTAGAATGGAGGGCTGGGGAGGCCATACCCAAACATAATTACACTCACAATTCTAATTTTTATTCTGTAAAATACTACATTGATTTTTTTGTTCAGATTTATTCCTTATGACAGCCTCCCTCAGAAAATACCTATATAGTATTTATTTTAAAACCCAAAACTAATTACTGTGCACCACTCCTTCAAATGCCTGGATGTTCAAGGATAACTGTGTGCCAACATGCTGATGAAGGTTCGTTTTCTTCATTTCCAATCAAGTAGCACTTTTAATTTTTCAGTTTTTGTTGAAGCAATAGTTTGCCTATGGATGCATGCAAACATGTTTTGCATATACAAGCAGTGAAGTAGAATTACAAAAAGTAAATTAGGTAATGCTCTTTAATGACTTCATCCCTGAAACTAGCCAAGGGAATGCAATTTTCTTTGGACAGAAAGCAAGCGCTCAACAATATAAGCACTAGGTGACCACTTTCATCTAAAGAAAGAAGAGTTTTGTACTGTAGCACATACACTGCATCCCCCCTTCAGCTTTACATAATCTGCATAATTAACTAATTATCCCACAACTGGAAGAACTGGAATTAGGCAAGTCTTTTTATGATCATTATGACTGCAGTTTGAAGAGGAGGAGCTGCAGCAGTCCTAATTTTACTTGAAATACTGGACTTAGAAACCTAGGTAAGAACACCAAGCAGCACAGCCCCTCAGAGAAGGGGTGCCACTGAAACTCACCACTTACCACTTACTTGCTAAGCTGCTGTTTTCCACTCTTTTTTTTTCTTTGAATTTTGTTTTTCATTACTTTGTTTTGGCCACCATACTTTCTTCTTTGGCTTCTTAGGTCACTTGCCATTTATTCAGGCAGTTGAGGTCAGATCATCTCATCTGACTTGTATGCCATGGGCCCTGCAATTTATTGTACCAGCCTAAGTAATTTCTTCTTTAAGCAAGACAAACTTTCTATCTGATTAAAGCATATGATTAAATCTGGAGTCACACAATTTTAGAAAACAAGGAACTTCCTGTTCTATTAACAGGGGTCTGTGGCTGGAAAGAAGTTGAATCAAGAGTAGGCACAAGAGGCAAAGATGGTACAGCCTAGTTCAGGGACAATTTATTTAAAATTGATAGACTTACTGTAAGAGTTATAGCAAAAATAAAATTTAATAAAAACAGTCCTTTTTTTCCCAGCAAGAAAAAGACAGTTGATTCATTATTTGTTAGAGGTAATTACTTGAGAGAGCCATAAGAAAAGGAAAGAATGGCAGAAAGTTCAATACTGTACCTTCCTACTGTCTCTAAAAGGTAACAAAGATGTGTAACCCAGTATCTAATGCCTGAGATTCAGCAGTTTACAGAAGGACGTGCATTTAAATGTAAACAAATAATCACTGCCACAGCTGTGTAAGTTTTAAAATGGAAAGCTCAAGTTTACAGATTCAAATAATGAGACCTGGGGTAACTGAAGCCCTGTACAAAGCTGGTAGCACGGTAGAGACACAAAACTGGAAGAGCCTAGCTCCTTGTCGTATTTCCTGTGCTTTAAAGTGTGCTAGTTGTGCTTGTTTCTTAAAGAAAGGCTGTCGTGTCCAAACTACTTGTAGAGAAAAACCTCAGAAGGCAGACAACATTTCCTTTTAAAAACAACTCCTAACAATAGCTTAGCATAATTATACATGCTCCAAGCTGCGGTTTGGAAGAATGTTAACTCTCCTGTCAGTTTAAAACTTCCTTTTGTATACAGTAAATGGGTGGGGTGCCACATTTTAGACTACAGCATTCAAGTTAAAAACCCAATCATCTAAGGTTAGTTTTGTATCTTAAACCATACAAGCTCAAAACTCAAATTCGGTGGAAGGCTAAGTGGTTAGAAACACAAAAATGGATTTATAAAACAAATTAAAGGGCATGAATAAAAGAAAAGTTGACTTGCTCAAAGGTACATGGAACACCAGGACTCTGCTTGTTGTAGCAACTTCTGTGTTAGCGGCAGCGCAATCCTGTTGCAATTGTTTCTCAAAACCAATTCTCTATTACTTCATATATCCCATACCCTGCCTTGTAATATTCATGTGGACTGTTGTGAAAGGTCCTGCTGCTCCACCAGTGCCATTATTTGTAATGGGCACTGTGAACTGCCCATTCACCTGGATTCTTTTCTGTACTTTAGAATTAGAATTCGGTGAAACTCATTATATTGTGTTAGCCTGCTGTCAGAGAACTCATCACTTCTGAAACTGCGTGTATTTATAGGAGTAATTTCTATACACCTAGATGCTTACAGCAGAGCTCACAACTGCAGTTTTGTCAGTACTACGCAATTAGGCAGCAGTAGCAGAGGGGTTTACACTTGGTTCCCAAATTCCTGAGGAGTAGGCACACAAGGGAATACTGACTCTTTTGGATAAGAAAATGTGCTAACTTTATTTTTCAGTGTAATAGTTTCTTCACAACAGTTCCCCATGGAATCACTTACTTACAACGATGGTGGTGTTTCACATGGCAGCTTTAATGGGAAGCCAATTAAATCACCGAGATTTTATGATTTTTAGTCACACTACCTTGAATATCAAGAGAGATGGACAGAGAGATGCAATGTATATATTTTTAAAGAAAATACTTTCTTAGAGCATCTGTGGCAGCAATCACAGATTGACTTAGGTTGGAAGGAACCTTAAAGAACATCAAACTCCAATCTCCCTGCCATGAGCAGGGACACCTTCCACTAGACCAAGCTGCTCAAAACCCCATCCAAAGCATTCTCATGCTTTTCTACTTCTATGAGTTCTGTAAAATTATAATCCTTCCAGTTTTTGAAAATCAGTAACTAAAACACTTTAAAAAGATTTCTATTTTGATGGAATCTTAATTATGAAGTATTTTGTTGTGGGTTGGTTGGGGTTTTTTTGATTTGAAGAAAAAAATCTGCTTCTCCACAGAATGTAGACGTGAAAGTAAAAAGTACAAGTTTCTCGTATCTGGTTTTGGCACATTTTAAAGTTTCATTTGCTGGCTAGATCACTTAATGAAGTGACTGTTGATTCAGACTGATCTACAATGGCAAAACATTCCTGTACCATTACTGAAAAGCTGTATTTTGAATTCCGTATTTCAGTAATAAGAAAACCCCCAGAAAAACCTCTCATCAGTTCGATGTCCAACAATAGAAAACCAGAAGCAAGATCAAATGCACTAACTTCATTCTCCCTTTTCTGCCCCAAATAGTTTCTTTAGAAGAACCTAGTCAACTCTGATCACTCCTTATTTAAAGCTTTATTTAAATGCAGAGGTTTTTGCTGTATCTATATATGTTTTTTTAAAGTGGCTTTGGTTCCAGTATGTTTTAGGAGACAGATTATTCAAATGGGTTTGTTTATCACTGTGTTCTCCAACATGAAGTAGAATGATAAAAAGCAAACGCTACAGTAAGGGACTTGAAACTCGAATTTATTGGAATATGTCAGCTTGAAAACACTTTGCCATTTTTACTCATGCTTATAAACCTAAGTTTTTTATGACTGCTTGCCCTTTTGGATTAAGGATAACAGTTCATATCATCTGATGAATAACTGCTGATACTGTTTGCAGGAATTAAGGAACTGGTCTATAACATCATGGTGGTGGCAGGTTTTGAAGGGCTTGAGCATCCTCCATTATATATGGAGAAAGTTAATAATTCATAAGAGCCAATATGATGACTGGGAACTTTCTATTTTAGCCACGTGGCTGTGGTTAAGGCAGGCAGAGAGGTGTAACATTTAGCCATTTTGACCTAAGACTGCAGGGAAACTGACACAGTGCCAATGTGTTAATACCTTTCAGGATATGAGAGGTACACTTTAGAGGCTTTGAAGATATTTAACCTACTTAGCTCACCTATGAAAAGGATAATCTGATTACCACCTTAAAGAGGCTCCTAAGCAACTACTGCCTCTGCTCTTTTTGTTGGAATTGTAAAAAGAATTAGTGTCTCTTATTCGGTGGCAGAGAAACATAAACCAATGACACTCTACCTTGTGATTACCATTCCTGACTGCAAAAAGAAAATCTGGCTTGATATCTGCTTGCTTATGCAAAAGTCCCCTGCACAACTTTTTTCAGATATATCATTGTTGCTAAGAGCAAGCTACCTAGCTCAGAAGTGAGCCAAATTGATTGTCCCCATGTGTTGTACTTTTGTTCAATTTATAGAGTTGTCTCAGAGTATGTAAACCTGGATTCCTTTGGGGTAAAATGAGACAAGGTGTGCTCCAGCCTCTACACGCAGCCTAAGTGTTCAGACCACAGCTATTCCAAAGTAAAAGCCCTGAAAAGTGCAGTGGTGCTGAGCACTGGACATCCACACAACTTTTGCTCTACAAATGGGCTTCTTCTGGATGAGTCCACATGCTAAAGTACAGCAAAGTCAGCATGCATTTTGCTCCCTGGTCTCTCATGGACAACTGTTACTATAGAAGTCCTAGAAGTCACAGTAATTTGTATTTTAGACTACTATGAGATCAAGATCTTCTAGATCTCAGCAAACCTTAAAAAAGCGTGGGGGGGAAGACATATTTTTTGCTGTTCTGGCAGGGAACTCTGCCTGTGTAGAGGAGTATTCTATTCTTCAGTCTGCCTATGTTATTTGCTAAAGCACCACTTCTTAAATGAGTTTGATTTTAAATCGTTGTTTTCCTTTTCTCCATTTCTTTATAGGCAGACTCAACCCTCATACATAACCACTTTATCCATCTTTTGAGTTACACTAGAATTCTCTAGCATAAAACATCTGTTGCAGTTAATCTCTAAATATAAAATCAAGCAAAAAGGGACAAGACTTATTTAGGTGAAAAAAAACCAAGAAATGTAATAAAAAAACACTGTATAGCTCTCAACTACAGCTACAAGTATTATAAATTGAATAAAACACTTCCTGAGATTCATGCTAACAGTGGCTGTGTGAGACATTCTCTGTTTTCCCAAAGAAGCAATCAGACACACCTAATGTTGTTTAATTAGTGCAGCCATAGTTACAGAAAATGATAAAATTAAGACCGGATGTAAGCAGCTGAAGCTCATGATAATGGGTTAGCTAGTTACAACACTGATGTAAATATATTAGCAAGTAGGTCTGAAAATAGGTGTAATTTTCCTTATCTTAATCTCCATTGCCTGCTAATAACATATAAATGGGTAAGACAACAGCAGAGAGAAAATGGAACGGAATACTCCAATGATTCAAGTAATCAGATTGCTACATTTAAACCTTCTTAACCATAATAAATAATAAGGAAACTATTACCTCTAAAGGGTAGGGAAAGTTCTGATATTCTTTTCTTTAGGGCAACTGCAAAGACTGACATAATATTAACAAAATGAAAAGCTTCTCAGAAAGAAAAGAATTGAAAAGTTAATAGCTTCATCATGTGTTTTCCTTGAATCTCTGAAGTATCTTGATATATATAAATCAGTATCTCATATTTCAATAATCATTCTGCACTCTTAGAAAATGCCATTAACTCACTGGACATGAAATGAGGTGCTCCGAGTACTGTCCAGAGAAATATCTGAGGTAAAATTACCTATAGTCAACTGAAATAGATCAGATATCACTGAATCACGAACTGGAGCAAAGTACATATATTCCTATTTACATACAGCCTTTATGTCCAGACATAAATTTGTCTGATCCTAAGAAATTCTGCAAATGTGTGACTCCCTTAAGAAAGTGGCAAAGAACCTTAAAAGATTTATAGGTCTTATGGGTATGCACTGTCAAGGTTCAGTAAGCTGGAAAACTGAAGTTAATCTGTTGGGAGTTTACACAGCAGAACTTTTATTTCTGTCAGTCTCTCAGATTTATTCTCTCTTTAGTATTTCCTCTGAAATAATACAAAATGCCCTACACCTTAGATTTCATGTTAGATCACATTTTCACAGCCCTCTGTGTGGCTCTTCAAACAAATACTGAATTTTATAGTCCAACAAGTTTTATTTGCATATTTTTTCACACTCTGAAAAACTAACACTTAGAAAGGCTATCTTAGGCACCCTGATTGTAATGATTAAAAAATTAAGCACTGCATTTCTGAGACAGTAAAGTTTGGGTAGTTGCTCTAGAGCACTTTCAGGTACAGCTTCCTGTAGTTGTGGTTCCATTCCTGCCACTCTTCCCATTTAAATGTCTGTGACAACATCAGGAGACAGTCTAAACTGTAGTACCACTGATAGCCTAACAAGCTTGTCTTTTCCCGCCCCTTTTTCTTCCCCCGACAAAGCAAATTGGTGCAGCATGATTTATTTCTAAACAACTTAGATACCTTAGGGAATAAAGCTAGCTGGGGAAAAAAAGCTCTAGATCCATGTCCCACCTGCCCAATACAACCCTTACTACTTCTCTTTTTTTAAACTCCTAAGAGATCTAACATATCACACAAACCTCCCCTTTCACACATTTGTTTTCTGAGTGGCAAAACATTGCACATAAATTTTAATTCCAGTATCCCTAATTTTGAACCTTTCAACCTAAAAGAATTATTATCTTCCACTTTTCGTGGATTCAGATCGCACATGAACTTGTCGCTACCCCTCAGGATTCAAGTCACAAAACCCGCGGGCCCGGCCAGCACCCCAGGAAGCACAGGAGAGGGGCTCATGCCCTCTGCTGGCCTATGGGCTCATGACGCTGCTACTGGGGAAGGTAAAATTCATCTTCATCTTCATCATAGTCAAATAATACAGAAGTTGCGGCGAGGCATCATGGATGACTTCTTCAGTTGATAATGCTTGCTTTGGAGTACAATTGAGATATTAAAACAGAACCATGGTGCTCTCTATTGGGTGCTAACACTTCATTGTTATGTAAAGGATATGACTGAGGAATTCCTGTACTAACTCCTAAGCAAAACCCCAGAGGTGTTTCACTGGCCTAAACAATTTCCAACAATGTTTTTAGAAGCAAGAAATCTTAAATTAATCTAAAAAACCGCTAAGTAGTTTCCTAAGAAAATTAAAAATGTTCAGAGCTCATACCATAGGAGTTTCAGCTTAACTTGCTTTGTAGTTCTACTCTGCTGCCCCTCTGCCACTGTCAACACCTTAGTGCTTGCCGAAGTCAATCATTTTCCTGCTCGGACATTACCACCAAGTGCAAAACACAAAGGAACTGTATCTGAAACATGGTTGTTAAGAGTACCAAGTCACAAACACATCATTTGTGCAGGAAGATACTACCATGCTGTGTAGCTCACGTCTAAAGGTAATTAAATAATAATAATATAGAGACTTTCAAGAAACAACAAACAAGTAAAAAAAAACCCAAAAGGGTACCAAAATTTTTCTGATTTCCACAGAGCTAAGTGCTGTCTAGTGTGGGATATTATGTTCTTGCATGGCTTCTAAAAGTTGCTGTTTTAAAAAATAAATAATTACTCTTACTTTCAAGGCTCAAGCCCCTAATTTGACCAACAACTGCTGGAAACAGCAATTTCATCAGCATCTGTAATGAAAACACTTTTTGCTCTTTCAGTAATGCAGTGAGCAAGGGTTTTCAGCAGCATGATATGCACATGGCAGAATAATTAAACCCTAGAGAAAGTGTAACTCACATGGAGTACGCAAAGTTCTATCATGGATTTATTGAGAATCTACCACTATCAATGAAATAGCAGAAGTAAAACCAGACTGGCAATACCTTCAGTGGGAGTTCTCCTTCACTTGATGGCCAGCTACAAAGATGTGGGATACAGTCTGGCCTGAGCAATACTCATTCATCTCCAGTACCTCACCTCAAGTTCCTGCAATAAGCAACAGCCTAATTTCCCATTGAGTGCCATGGGACTTTAACATTTAATTCGTAAGCATTAACTACTTTATATCTGACTGCCGCTACTGAATTGTTACACTTAAGAACTGAGATAACTGGATCAACTGGAGGTAACTTGTTGCCGGGAAAAGCCCGAAGGCAGCGTTTCAGCAATTTATTCTCACAGTCCCTCCACAGTAATTGGACTGGAACAATGGTTAAGTGCAGGTATGCTTCACCAGGTCAGAGAACCTTCCATTACCACAACTTCACCTGATAAACTGCTGATTTGCTGTATTCCTTTTCATCTCAATTAACTGTAGTGCAACTTGTACACTGTATTTACTAAAACCTGCAAAGCTTCTCTTTATATAGCTCTCCCATACACGCCACAACACTGTCTGAAATGTTGGGGTCATTTTTATCACGTTATTGCTTGGGACACCGGTACAAACTGGTCAGCTGCACCAATAACATTGCTGGCGGGGGGAAGAGAAAAAAAAAAAGAAACTATTGCTAGAACACCAATTATATGCACTGTGAGAGAGGGAAAAATCCCGCCTCCTCACATGTGAGGGCATGGAGGTATTAGTGACGCTCGGTCGGTGCCCGCTGAGAGCCACTGTCGGGGAAGCAAAAGTCAAAGCAAGGCTCCCTAAGCACCCTGCTCGCTGGTAGGTTATTATCTGGCAAAAGGGCTTTCCTGAGCTTGCGCTCTGAGTTCTGACATGCAGAGTCAGAAGACAGAACGAGTTGCCGAGGTCAACAGTACTCATCCCAGGTCTCGCCGGTGCGTGGGAATGAAGAATCCACACGCCGCCGGGCAATGCCCTGACTACGTCTTCTAGAGCCAACTACCGTTCTCGCCGGGCTCTTGCACCCACCGGCTGACTCCGCGTTTCTTTCAGCACAGCTGCGGGCGAAGCACCCGGGCCAAGCCGGACAAGGAATACCGCTTAGCAGCTCCCGCCGCCTCACAACCCCTCACTCCCCAACTACGCACCCCCACGAGCAGGCGCAGCAGCCCCTACGGCAGAGCGGAAGGCGGGTGACGTCACCCGGCGCGATGACTCCCATGGGGCGCCGCGACCGAGCGGCCCACGTCAGGCCGCTTCGCGGAGAACTGAAAAGTCCGCGGTGTCTCCGGCCGATGGCAGCTGGCGGGTTCATTCGTGGCGCAGACGTTGCCTATTAAACCAGCCATATGCCACAGTTTACTCAGGGTGATGAAGAGACCTAGGGGCGGACTCAACTCTGTAGCTGACTGACAGGAAAGAGATACGGGGCGAGAGATGCTAGGCAGCCAGCCAATCGTCATCAAACAGTTTCTTAACTGCCACCAATTAGAATTGCCCGTTCCCAAAACAACTGTAACAACCCAATGAGAAAGCCCTCACTGCTGGCACTCCAGCCAATCGAGTCAGACAACCTCCAGGCTGTGCCTGCGGCCTCCCAGCAGCAGAGGGCGCGCTCGAGAGCAGGGGGCAGTGGTGGCTCTTCCGAGGGCGGAGCGGGGCGGACGCTGCCGTTGTCACTGTCGTTGTCGCCGCCGCTATCGCGCGCCCGGATCGCTGGCTCCGCCTTCCGCAGCGCTGTGCACCCGCGGGCCTGAGGAGAAGGTAGGGATTGCGCGGCCGGGGGTCGAGGTGGGGAATCGGGCGCCGCTTTCTCTGTGCGTGGCGGGGCTCCTCCGTCTAAGGAAGGGGCGCTCCTCTGCGCGGGCGGAGCCGCCCGGCTGGCCCGTTCCTTTCCGCTGCGTTCGACGGGACGGGGTGGGGGGCAGCCGCTCCCGCCCCTCCTCATACTGCGGCCGCCAGCCGCTTTTGGGCCGACAAGGCGGCTGCGCCGCCCCCCCCCCACCGCAGGGTCCGCTGTCTCGCCTCTCCTTGGGGAGCGGAGCGGCCCACCCGCTGTGCGTGTCTGCCCGGCACTGGGGGCGGCGGGCGCGGTCGGTTCCGATGAAGTTGGCCAGGCCGGGCAGCGGGCGCCCTTGGGGAGGGTTTAGTGTCGGCGTCGGGATCCAGTTGGCGCGAACAAAGGCGACGGCGCCGAGGGGCTGAGGGTGGCGGCTGGCCCAGGGCCCTCAGCCCCGGCCTGACTCGGGCCCGGCGGGCGCGCCCGGTGCCCGGCTGCGCTTCGCGAATACTAGCGTATTGTGCTGCTTCGTGATCGAAACAAAACGCGGTATTTGACAGCAAAAGAAGAGAGTAAAGCGCTGACAGCGGCCGGGCCGATGTCCGTCCCGTGGCTCGGCTTCTCCCGCGTCGCCGCGATCGCGTTTCGCGCCTGGCGAGTTTTTCGGGCTGCGTGTACTACGAAGTGCGCGCTGTCACCTGTGCTCCCGTTCATCCGACCGAAGGGAAAACAGTGCCCGGTTTACGCGTCTTTAATGCTGCTCAGTTAGGCAGTACTGTTAGTGTTATTACAGAACGTCATGACTGAACTACAGGAAGTAAAAACAGCAACCACAAAAGACAGCCCAAAGGCTGTCAACTGCGGTCATTAGGAATCGCTTACAAAAGCTTACGCTGGTGTACGTCCTGTTGATAAATCTGGATTTATTTATAAGATAATGCTTCTTCAGCTTGTATGTTGGCTCTGTATTAAAATGTTTGAGGTAACTATAAACCAAAGTCTTCCAGACCTACCCTTTAATTTCCTAGGGAAATGGAGTGTGACTGTACAATGCATCCTTGTTCTCTCCTGTTTCTTTTATGGATTAAAAGTAATGTAGGAAAGCTGTGAAAATAGAAAACAAACTTTGAACAGTGTCTTACTATTTTGTGGATGAAGAGATGCAACTTACTAGTTGAGGTAAATAAAGAATGTGGAATTAATGGGTATTGAACTGTTGCTATGTATTCGGTTTCATTTTTAAAATTCAGATACTTCGTTTTGACAAGCTCACATTTGTTCCTCTTTACATATACACCGAAACTGAGTTATGCCTATGTTATTACGTGGCTTTTTCAGTGGACATGACAGAATAGTCTGTAACTAGAAGTATTAGATTAGGCAGAGGAATTAAAACTATTAAGATGTGTCATGTAATGTTTTCCCTGTTTCCCCCCCCAGCGTGTTACATGTTTGAAATGTCTTATGTAACAGTACACTGATGCATGAGCATGAATATTGAATTTTATGCTCTTGCTATCTGAGGAAGTTATTTTAAAAAGGTTTTGTATTAAGATTTCTGTTTTCCAATCCTTGTGTTGGTATCAAGTTGGCCTGAGCCAAATTTGTTGAGCAGCTTACAATCTACGTAAGGCACTGTACTTTATTATCTGTAACTACTCATATAAACTGTCAGATGCTTAGAATGTGCAATAAAACTGCTTCGGGAAGTGTCCTTTGAATCAGGCTTATTCTATGTTGTGCAGGTGTCTGATGTCCAGTTTGATTCTTGGCCGAGTTGGAACTGTGGGTAATGGAGATATTTTTATTGGTGAGATCTCTCTAGGAAGCAGTGAGGGTATTGCTGCCACTTCCTTCTCTTGTTTATGTCTGTTGAGTAAGGGCCTGCTTTCTTGTGCCCCTGCCTTCTTGGATCCAGATGCCATTATGCTTGTTGCTGCTGTTAGTGATGCAGGAAGCAGCAGCAGAGGTGGACTTCTTACGAGTGAAAAGGGTTTATACTATGTGCCTTTTAGTCATGTAGCCACTCCTACTGTTCTGCTTCAGCGTTCCTGGTTCTCTTTGCAGCATTCCCTTTATTCTAGGACTCAAGGTGTAACTTCTGTCTTCTGGAGTACAGTTTTTCTGTATGGAAACACTGATGAACTGTTCATGTCTTCATTTAACACACAGGCTTCTGTTTTCACAACTGATTGCTGATCACGTTTTGATGCACGATGGTGTAGATGATGGGTTCATTTTTGACTGAATTGATTTAATATTTTGAGTTTGTTACTTTTTCTTCTGCCTGGATCATAAAGAGGGAGATGGCTGATGCTAGAATACAAAAGGAGGTCTCTCTTCTTAGTGTGATTTTCACTAGACTTGTACCCTAGTCAGTGTTCAAAATTGAGCTGAACTGCTAAGACTGGTAGAGACCTATCAGCATGATAAAATCTTTACTGTGCTTTGTACTGTACAAAGATCTAATCTGAGATTCCTGTAGCCCAGTAACTGCATTAACAGTAAACTTGGTGACACAGGGCAAGGAACTGTGCTTCTCTATCTTAGAAGAACACCTCTGTAACTGCATTTAGTTGGCAAGCTTTAGCTCAGTGGAGATGGAAGTGCAGTAAGGACAACTGGCTTCCAGTTGCTTTCAGCATTTAGGCCTGGAAGTGCAGAGAATGCTTATCTGAAGTGTTTATAATAGCTGGAACCATTAGTGTAAATAATGAACAATAACAGAATTATTTGCTTAGCTGAAGGTTATTAATTCCCAGTGGTAGTAGTTTTGGTCCCCAGATAATGTTATGCATTTTTTTCCTCTGTTCTCCATTCCTCTCTAAATAAGCTGTCTGCAAAACAGTATGCAGCAGGAGAAAGGATTAGTCCTGCCTAGTTTCCTATCCTTCAGGACTGAATTTTCAATAGGGGGAACTTGTGTATGGCAAACTGTAGATACTTGCTCCTTGGACTTGCAATTTAGAAATGAAAAGGCTAGGCTGTTCAAAGTTTTAAGCAGTGTGACCTTCACTTTCAGATTAACCAAGGCCTGTAGTTCCTCCTACAGAAAAACTCAATTCTCTCAATTCTGAATTAATTTGACTTGCATTCCAAATATCAGTTTTGCTCTGCAAGACAGTCCAGTAATTTTTATAGTTAAAGCTCTTGTGTCTGTATTATCTTGGGCATATCCTAAATATTGTGTGTCCTTTAAAACTCATCTTGGATTCCTCAGAAATGCCAAAATCTAGAAAACAAGAAAATTGTCTTGCTCTGTGCTGGAAAAAAACCCAAATAAACGATAAGAGGAAAGATCAAATTTGTGTTAGAGAAAGTGTGGGTATTCCTGTCTGCTAGAGCTGGCACAAAGCTGTTTTTTTCAAATCTCCTATTTGTATAAATAGGGACCAGCATCTATGAGAAAAGGTGATACTGGCAGCTGGCAGTGTACTGTCATTTGGCTTCTGCTTTTGTGAAACAGGATGAGTTGAAGCCTGTGATAAGGATAAAAGAGTACAAATTGTTCTTTAACTTGTTTGGGTTAGGCAGCTTTTATTGCTATTATATTCTGTGGTAGGTTTAGCGAATTGAGTTTGTATTGATCATGCAGCAGCAATTACAGAAATACTACGTTTACTGCGACAATCAGTTCAGCCTGTGACTTTATTTAAGTTACTGATCCATTAGTCTGCCCTTTTTCTTTTTTTTTTTTCCAGAGCCCATACTATTTTTTTTCTTCTCTTTAGCTTGGTTCTTTCAGTGAATTGCAGAAAGAGTAAAGCAACAGTGTAGGCTTTGCTTTTCTAGTAATGTTACAAGTGACAAATCCACATTTAAAACTTTTTTCTAGGTGGGTACATATGTGTATTTGTTTTAAATTCTCTCCCTGCAGATGGAGGAGAAAAGCTGTTGCTAAATAGATAGGGGGGGATTCATTTGAACATGGGTAGATTGCATTAATAGTCAAGCTGTGATTGTTATTTGCCTTGTATATGAGAGTCTAATGTGTTTATGGTTGCCCAAGAGGATATCTATGGATAGTTTGGATGGGAGAGATGCTGTTAGAGGTGCTATCTGAAAGAGTTTTAAATCCTCTGCAAAATCATGAAATACTGGGCAATGTGACTGTCAGAGTATGTTAAGGAAAGATAATTTTTGCCTGAACAGCTTATGGATTCAAATGACTAAGTAGGGGAAAAAAAATAGAAAACTGCTTTGAATAATAAATGACACCACTCACATATGTTCATCGTTTGCTAGCTATTCTATCTGTGATGCCAGTTTGTAACATTTCCGTTAACGTTGTTATGGAGAAATTGGATCTGCACATCCTCACATTTTTATTATACCATTTATTCTTTAATATTTATGCCAAAGGTGATAAATAAATACACTTGTTACTGTGTTGGACTCTTTTAATCTCTTCGCAAACTGTTGTGGTGGAATATTGAGGTTGCTTAAAATTAGTCTGCTTGCCCAGATCTTGACATATGCAAGACTCTTGTGTTGGCATGGTATTACTTTGTCAGTTGTTAATTCAGGGAGCTAAAATAGCTTTTAGTTGGAGGGGGAAATATTATTTGAAAACCAGAGCTATCATCACTGGGAGTTAATGACCTTCAGCTGACATTGTTCATTGTTGACATTGATGGTTCCTTTTTTATAGGTTTACATAGCTAGCTTAATTTTGTGGGAAAAAGCACATGCTGGTATTGCTGCTGTCTTTGGTTGTCTTGAGGGTGTTGTATGCTTATGATCCCTCATATGAATTCTAAAACCTAAGCCATGAATGTGTGCATAAATAAATTGGTTGCCAAATAAGTTTCTTCTTGGCTTTTGGATTTATTCATAGACACTCATTAAAACATTTATAATACAAGTCTTCAATATATGCACCAAAAGCACACTATGTATTGCTAACTTGTGGAAGAAAGGATGTTACGTAAAGTAACACGAAAAATGGTTATAAAAGGTGTTCATGATCATTTTCTCTTGGAGAGTAGATTACTGAGTTCTATTTATCTACCTACAAGCAGTATCTGAACAATTCCCATCAGTGAACTCTTGTAGCTGCCCATAATATTTATCTACAGATTGATTTTTCTTTTTTTTTTTTTTTTAAAGGTTGGTGATATTAGGGGGGTGAGGTGAAATGGGGACCTTGGACTGCTTCCATTACTTCGCTTATTGACCTTAAGAAAATTACTCAGTTTCTTATGCTTGTTTTAGGAATGTGTTAGAATAGAACTAAGTCTTAATGCTTGAAATATGTTTCTTTATGATGCTTTTGAAAGGTTTATAAACATTCAAGCCGAAAGCTCTTCAGTTTGTTTCTTTATTCCGAGAAAGTAGGGTATATTCTCCAGCCATTTTCTGTTCTCAGTTGTGATTTTGCTGAGTTTGCTGGGGATTATTTTGGATTTTGTTTTACTTTGTTTTCATTCTTCCCTCGTTGATGTGAAATGGTAGCCTGACAGAAAAGTGGCTTTTTTTAGCTTAGTTTTAGGACTAACAGACAGGGATTGCATTTTTTTTTTTTTTTAAACTACAAATGGCTACAAAAATAATTTTCTTCACAAAAAAAAAATTAATTCCTGAAGCTAAAAGCCTTTTTCTGATTTTCAGTATTTTCAGAAGAAACTTTGTCTCGATGTTTATTTTTTGTAAAAACAAGTTATGTTCTTATATTGCAGGTAGTCACAACTCTATGCAGCTGTGAAACCGCATGTCAGATAGCCTTATCTTGAAGATTAGGCAGATTATTTTAGCCTGTTTAATTGAATATTTGTAATTTCAGTAAATGGAAGGCATGAAGTAGAAAATAATTACTTATTCAGACTACTTGCATTTGATTGAAATGTCAAGATGATGATGTGGCATTATACTGAAGTTACTAATTTTTTTTGAATGCAGTAGGTAGTGTTTGCTAGTATAGTTTCCAAAATACCTTAGTCACTGGTAGATATTATTAAAGCTGTAGTATTTTGCTTTTAATTACACCACCGTGTTTGGGTGATGATGAGAGACTCTAGAATTAGATTTAATTAGTAGTTTTCTAATCAGATTTGGGTTATTTATTATTGTTGTTGTTATTGCTACTGCTACTTCTATAATTACTTTAATAAATACAGCAAGGCCTTGAGTTTATTTCTACTTCAACTAACAAAAGAAATATGAAGCTATTAAAAGAGGACAGTGTGGAACCTTAGCTTGTTTTAGCAGTAGTATGTGCTAGCTGTGCTTGTAGTTTGGTTTACTTTCACTAACATGATTCTGCATCATGTGGAGTAAATAAGTGGAAAACCAAACATAGAATCTTACTTCTAATTCCTATTTTCTGTTAAAAGTGTTGGGTAACACTGGCACGGACAGATAGGGCATTGGTTCTGACATGGGGCTTCTACCTTTTCCTTTGGGCGCTTCAGTGTTTGAAGTTTCTTCAGAGCATGTTCTCTGAAGCTGTGGTTTGCAGTATTACTTTAGTATAACGTTGACATGAGATTGGACCCTTCTGTACCAATGTACCAAATGCAAACTGCTACATATTAACAACCATTTTTATTTCTTCCCTTTTTGAGGAGTGGCGTATCCAAGAACTGGATGTTCAGGATAACATGTCCAATGTGTCAGAAGAGAGAAACACTAGACAACAGGACATTAAGAAAGGACTCCAGTTTATAGAGTATGATTTTTGTGGTCTTATTCTTGTATGCTTATACATATGATTAGTCCTGGGAAAGTCCTTTTAATGTTGCACCAGCAGAGGGAGGAGGAAGACCTGTGTTTCTTCTTAGAATATTTGTTAACGATAATGTGGAAAGGGGAAGTAGTCTTAAAGAAAAGACAGAGTCCCTCTTTGTTCCCAAACAGAGCAGATTGAAGATGGGAAGCTATTCCTTCTCTGCTTTCAAGAAAAATCAGCATGGAATTTTTATGGTAGATGAAAAATACAGATAGCCCTAAAAATCCACCTTATACTTTGGACAACTACTAGGTTGTCACTGTAGAGGTAGAGTTTTTTCTTTACCACTACCCAAACATTTCAACTCCGTGGAGCTACAATTTAACCTAGTGAAAAATGATCTTAGTAGTTAATTTGCATTTGGACAAATGCCAAATTCTTCCCTAGAGGATTTTGGCTAGCTTAAAAGCATTGTGAAATGTCACACTATTTCAGTGCTCACATAAAGCATTCTTTAAAACAAAACAAAATACAACAACAAACCAACCAACCAACCACAAAAAAACCCAAACCTGCCCTTTTGAAAATTACTTAGAAACAGATTCTTAGATAACCTATATGGGAAGGGATAAGGCTCCTATTTTTCGTCATGAACAGTTAAAAGTAAATACCTCTGCTCTGTGCTAGAGAAAATCTATTGTGTGTCATACAAAAGCACTCTTTAAATTCCTGTGTCATTGGTATGACTTAATTAAAACTGAAGTGTTCTTTTGACAAATAATTTGTCATTTTATGATACTTACATGTATAATCTATTTCTGTACAGTGGAGGAGAGGAAGGAAATTGTTTTTAAACAGGCAATGTTGAGGTTATAAACTCAAAGCATTCAAACCCTTAATATATTTTGAATAGTTGAGTTACATTACCATCTTATGTTTAAATGAAAATGAGTCATTAATAATAAGAAAACACAGTTTAATCAAAACTAATCTTGCCATGTTCAACACAGGCCATGGACAGTATTTTGAGATTAGCCTCTTGCAGTGAGATTGCTTTTATTAAGAACCAGTGTTCTCTGATGTGATCATCTTTTAAGCAACATGTATAAATAAATCTTGTAATTTATTTCTTTAGATCTACTCTGCCCTATCCAGGGACTCAAGAACAGTATGAGGTAATGAAATAACTTTTGCATTTCCAGAAGGGTTTTTACCATGGACCTATTTTATTATATTTATTCTTGTTTATAGTCATAATTTCTGTAATGGTATAGTATGAATGGTTATTTATGAATGGTAATTTAGAATTTCCAGTGTAATGGAACTGGAGGAATACTTACATTGTGATACAGGTATTTAGGTATTTGGATGTTGGAATTCACTTACATAGCGGTTCAGGTTAAAGCTTTCTCTACTGGTGTTAGGGATAATTTGGAGCATTACTTGAATAAAACAATGTGCTATTCTGAGAAAAGTTTGGAGTAGCGCTGCAAAAGTGAGATAAAAGGACCTCAATCACAAAGCTCCATAACATATTTTGATTTGTTAAATGCTATTATGTTGCATAATTTTTGACTTAACATTTTCAGACTCATCTTTGTAGCATTTTTATCCACTGGTAGGTGGTTTAATTGGATTTGAGAACACATTAGATAAAATTCAATTGTTCACATTATAGATTAAAAAAACCCTTTTGCTCTGCAAAAGCAGCCTTTGTGTACTACTGGTTTGCCAGTTGCTATGGCTGCTGCTTGCTAAAAGAATGAAACATATTTATGTATCTGTCTCTTTGAAGCTACTTATACAAAGTAATTCTTTTGTCAGTAGTTCAACCTCTTTTATTTGCACTTTTTGTGATGTTGAATATTAGAGATTGAAAAGTGCCAGAAGAAAAATACTGACAGAACCAGTACTTGTGCATTTAATTTTGATTTTTGTGAAGTTGCAAGTATAAATTTTGTATTTAAAATATATTTGGAGATAAGGAATGTAAACAACAAAACTGATACTGATTGATGTTTCTGTTCTTTGTTCTAGTTATTTATACGAGAGCTTGTTAGAAATCTTTTTAATGAAGGTAATGATGTATATCGAGAAGGTGATTGGAGAGGATCACTGAGTCATTATACAGAAGCTATAAACATAGCTGATTATGCTAATTCTGAAGAAATCCATGTTTCTGACGATATTTTAGAGAAGCTGCATGTGAACAGGATAGCATGTTTTTCAAATATGGTAAGCTTCTATTTAAACAGTATGATTTCTCGGGAGCAGTGTGCTAAGAGAATATGTAGATGTGGAAAGGTTCCTAGTGAGTGAAAAGCTCTCAGTGTTGGTTTGAGAATTGTCATGTTTCAAATCATCATTTTGGCATGTTATTTAGTATCTTCTTTTTACAAGTATGATCATAGAGATATTTTTAGTTACTAGAGTATTACCATAAGAGTCATATTGGGCTTAGAAGTTGATGAAAGAGTATTTTTATCCATTTATACTACTGTTTGCACCTGAGTCTGCTGCTTTCTTTGTGGAATAAGACACCTCTTGTGAAAAAGCTAATTTATCTTCATAACTATTACTGGATTTTACATGAATGATGGCCCTGCTTGTTTTTAGCAGCATAAATTGGTGACTTACAGAACTCACACATGCAGTGTGCAGTGGCCATGGTAAATGTTTTATAGTGTTTCAAGATCTTTATCTGAGGCAGTTTAAATGAATAATTTCGATGATAATAATATCTGATTAGCACTTTTTTTTTTTCCCTCCTTTTAGGGGTTGCATGAAAAAGTTCTAGAAAGCTGTGAGATAGCATTACGATTGAATGAAAACAATTTCAGAGCGCTCTATCGGAAAGCAAAAGCTTTGAATGAGCTGGGAAGTTATAAGAAGGCTTATGATGCAGTGGCAAAATGTTCTCTTGCTGTGCCACAGGCAAGTAAATTATTAAATATTGATGATTATTTTTAAAGATTTACCACAGAATACACACACATATATTAAGACCATTTTTGTTTTATTTGATATTTTTAATACAATTAAATGTTTCTCATTCCTCTAAGAACTGGTTTTGTAATGGAAGTGAAGGCTGCTAGGAGGGTTTATAGTCCCTGGTCTTGATTAGTTGTGTTAACTGTCAGCAAAAGAAAGTCACTTTGCAGTGGGCATCTAGTGCCGTAAATGTTCGTAATAAACTCTAGAACCAGTGAATTAATTGTTTTAAATTCTGTACAGTCAGAAGTAAGCTCATGACATAAAGAGAAAAAAACACCTGGAATTACAACATACAATATTGATTGTTCTGATAACTGTATTTTAGCTTTTCAAGCACTTCAAAAGATTTTTCTCTCTCTATTGCCCTCCATCCAAATCACTTACTCTGCACTTAATCTTAGGCTATATCTATATTAGCAAGCAGTGTGTGGTAAGAATAGGAAAGGATTTGTAGACTAAGATGCGGCTCATGAGGATCTGATTTCTGTGGCTGGTGATTGTTTTGGTTTTTCGTTGTTTGGTTTCATTTCATTTTGTTTTTCAGTTTCCTCCAAATTAATCTAATTTGGCTCAGACCCTTCATAATGCAAAATAAAATGTAATGAGTGACTTCAGAAATGCTTTGCTGAATTGAATTAAAATGCTGATAGAAATTTTACATGCTTTGCTCAAAATAGGCTGATCTCAGAACACAATTCTGAGTTGTTGGTGGTTTTTTTTCTTTCTTTCCTTCTTTCTTTTCCCTTTTTTTTTTTTTTCCTTTTTACATGAAAATTACAGTGAAATGCCTGGACAAACTGTTTAGCATAGGTTTACCTCTTGATAGGGAGAAGGTTTCATCACAGTTTATCTAAATGTGTAACTTTGGATCCTCACTTTGCACCTCCAGATCTGAATGTTTCTGCTTAAGATTTATGTGCCTTTATATAAGTTTTATAAATAGCTTTTTTTTTTTCTCTTTCTGTAGGACACATTCTGAAACCCAAATCTTTAAATAATTTAAATGAATAGTTGTAACTATAAGACAGGTTGAAATACAACCAACTTTCCTAGTTATGTGGTGGAATTACTGCCAAAAGACAGAGGTCTCATGAAATATTCAGCAATGTTACGTAGTAGATGACATTATGGGAATCAGAAGTGTGGCCCTCTATTTATGTAAAAACAAAACAATGAAACAATGAAGGACAAACATCCTCTTGAAACAAACCAAAAATACCCACCCACAAAAAATTTCCACTTCTCTGGGTTTGAAGAAAATCTTAACAGTATTTTAAATTCTCATAAAAAAGAAGAGAAGGATATTACCTATTTTCTGGCTTTTTTAAAACCTCAATATACTGGAGTAATTTTACTTGAGGGTAGCTGCATATTTCAGTGTTAGCTTGTGGTCTCATGTGTTTGTAAAAGAATAAAGATGCATTATGAAACATCCTGCATGTAGGGATCTTGCAAAATATAGACTGAGTTGTAAACAGATGTCTTGACTGTAAATTATAAAATTCTTTTTATGTCTTTCAGGATGAAAGTGTGATTAAGCTGACCCAAGAACTAGCTCAAAAACTGGGGTTAAAAATAAGGAAAGCATATGTAAGAGCAAAGGTAAGATTTTATTTTAGCTTTTTATATTGAGGTTTCCCTCTCTGGGTATCAGTTTTGTATTTAATGAAGATATCTTTTCATTGCAGCCACCTTCCTCAAATGCAGTTTCTAGTGATGTATCAGCTCAGGTAAGGTTTTATATGTTCCAAGTGCAAGCTGAATGCAAACTGCGGGGACAAATTGTTACCTAATTTTACAATTAAATGAAAATGGTGCAACTAACCTTTTATATAAGATGCTATTATTTTGAACTTCAGGGTTCTTTTGAACTTTGTGACCAGTTGTGTTGTGTATTTATGGCAGAATAGCACAAGATTATCATTCAAGTTACCTTTGTAGAATAAATGCTAACTAAAGCATTAAATCCAGTCTGATGAATATATTTACTTAGTGTATTGAGGCAAGGGCATAGCTAATGTGTTTAATTATTCATTTTATTTCGTTGTTATCAAAGTGAAGGGTGCTGCTATAGAATCCCTTTTCATTTATGTGTTTAGTTTATGTGTTTGCCCAAATTTGCCTTTACTCGCAGATGAATTTGCATTTATCTTGCTATTTGAAATGTGTCTGAATAGCAGTAATGAAGAGTTCATTTTTATCTTCCAGAGTTTTCATATGTAGACAATTTAGCTGTAAATGAATGAGAAAACATAGGAACATTTAAGATACTATTTCAGTTCTTTTTAATTCCCTTCACTTTGGTTGGTTTGTTGCAGATTTCTAGTGATACTTTGAATGGATTTCAGTCTGCAAATGGATGCTTTACCTAAAAAAAAAAAAAGTCCTTTAAATTCCATTAGCCTTCATAAATTTCAAATTTTATAAACCCCAAATTTGATGACTTGCTTACTCTGTAAATATGTATTTGAAAAAATTTAATGGCTCTTGTGCAAAGTGCTGAGTGATATCTTTTCTCACTTACAGAATTCTTCTTCTGTAGAAGATATTGAATTAGGTGAGTCTCAGTGTGTTATAATGTTAATGATAGGAAACTAGATATTCATATCTTCTTGTATTTGTAATGAAAGTTCTTAAGAAATACCATCCTTTCAATTGAAAGATGTGTGGTAAAAAGTCTAATCTCTTCATCTCCAGAGCTACATGTTTAAGTGGCTGACCAAACTTCCTTTCAATCTCTTCACCTTTACATAATCAGAACTGCTCCTATAGCAGTTGTCTCCTACTGTTCTCTTCAGCCTGGAAGAACAGGGAGGGGAGAATGCGCAACAGATTTAATTAAGTATTGGGTCTGTAACTTTTCCTATCTTTTTAAATTTGAGTCATGTAAAAACTGAGATATAGGTATATATGAATTGGAAGTTGGTGGAAGCTGAAAAAGTTTCACGTGGTTTTGCTTAAAAGTTCTTCATTTTTTCTCCACTTATTCACCCCCAACATTGTCAGTGTAAAAGTTACGCAAGATAGTTTTATGTCTTTGAACAGAAGTTCCAGTCATTCCTACCTTACCTGTTTCAGATTTATCTGACCAGAAGCAAGAGTTGGTTTCTGCTGCTTCTTCATCAAACTTTGTTTCTGAAGTGTCTAAAGTGTCATCAGTACCTGTACCATCTTTATCTTCTGTTATGCCTCTTCAAGTGGAAAAGGTTTCTTTGCCTTCTGCAGTGCTGGCAAATGGAGGGAATGTTTCTTTCTCTATGTCAGAAGCATGTCTAGATTGTGGTGATGGAGATATAATTATTGGGGAAGAACTTGATGAATTACTTGATTCTGTGCCTGATCCAGATGAAAGTGTAATGGTAAGACTTCTTTTGTTTTCTTTCTCGAGAGACTGTCCTCATAAGTGGGATCTTGTATTTTTATCAAGTGGGCTAGTAGAGAAATGTGAGTTACCTTTCCTGGTTACATTGAGCTGTGTTTGTGTTTAGTTGGGTTGGTTTTTCCCAGGTGCAGATTCTTGCAAGTGGGGCTGTAAAGATATCAGGACCCATGAGGCTCTAAGGACAGTAACATTGGGTTTAAGTGCTGGGAAACATGAGTGAGGTTGGTGGGGGGAGGGATACTACTTCAGAAAAACTACTACCAGTATTTCCACAGTAGGAATCATAGAATAATAGAATGGTTTAGGTTGGAAGGGACCTTAAAAATCATCTGTGCCATGGGCAGGGACACCTTCTACTAGACCAAGTTGGCTCAAGGCCTCATCCAGCCTAGCCTTGAACACCTCCAGGGAGGGTGCATTCACAGCCTCCCTGGGCACCCTGTTCCAGTGTCTCACCACCCTCACTGTAAAGAACTTTTTCCTAATATACAGTCTAAATCTGCCCTCCTCAAGCTTAAAACTGTTCCCTCTTGTCCTAGATACTACTTCCAGGAAGCACTATGAAAAACAAAGTAGACATTTGAAGTTTGGGTAGTGTGGTTGGGTTTTTGTGTTTGTGGGGTTTTTTTGGTGGAAACAAACCTTCTCAGAGCATGAGGGTGTGTTGGACTGCTCAACCTGTAGTTGTAGAAACTATAGTTCAGCATATGCTCATAGTTTTGCAGTACCTGTGCTATGGTCTTCCAGTGCATTCTTTAGTATCTCTGCAAGTCAGAGTTTTGTCCAGATCCACCTTCTGGATAACCAGAAGAAGTTTGACCATGAATCTAACTGGTTTATATTTTTCAGAAGAAGATATTAAATAAGTTCAAGCACAGGAAGACTTGTTCTTAATACACTCTCACTCCAGAGCTAGAACAGTCTGTGAAGCATACGGTTGTGTCCTGATTTGAGGTCAGGCAGATCCTCTCTTGCCCCTCAGAGGGGCAAAAGAATGACACTCACACAAATGGATTGCAGAAAGTGATAGAAAGTTTAAATAGAAAGCAGTTAGTGTTTTACAGAAGCTACAAGCATAGTGACAAAAGAATCCCAAAGGATAGAGTCCCCTATAGCACAGCCAAAAGCCTCCCAACACTTCCTTCTCCCCACTTGAGGGTGTACCCAAAACCTCCAGGGCTCTTTCTTCCCCCCACCCCCCGCTAGGCTAGTCTCAGAGTGGCCAGATCTGAGACTGACCCATTCCCCCCTGCTTTCTCTTCCTGGCATTAGGCCTAGCTAGGCCTAAGAGGCCTTGAGATACTCCTCCATCGTTGCCTGATAGGGAGCATCTCCCATGAGAGCAGGGAGGGGAGAAAGAGGAAGAGAATGACTTTGCAGATGGATTTATAGGGTGCAGGATATTATGGCTGTGAAGTACGCTATTTCCTGTGTCCACCTACTGGGTTGGACCCTCGGGACACCGGAGGTGTAACTTACATGGCTGGAACAGGAGGGACCCAGCCTAAACTGCCACAAGTTTCTCACCTGTTAGTCAAAATAAGAGCATTGACTGATGAGCAGACTTGTCTGAATTTATCAGTAGGTTCTCTGCTGTGGCCCTACCAGTGATTTGGATCCTGTAGTATTGCAGTGTTATGTGAGGCATATTTAATTCTTCGACTAGTTAGGATTTTAATTCCTCATTCAGCTGTGGATGAAGCTGTAAATCTTTAAATAAACACTTGGGTTTCTAATTTTCTGGTTTATGCATTTTGTGTTTAGGAATGTATTTTGAAAAATGTAGAAAGTAATTATTTTTAAGAGATCCTAGGAAGTTTGGTTTAGTAAACGTCAGGATAAAATGCAGTCTTCCAAGAGAGACTGAAGTCTTGTGTAGTGTAGAATCTTGAGTGAGTTGTAGGCTAATGGCTTGGGGAACAGGGAGTTTCATGTTGGCCAAATTCTGTGCAGACCTATGCAGTCAGCCTCCAGTCAAGGTGGGGAGCTTCTTGGGATGACAGGGAGAAGGAAGGCAAACTTGCCCACTTGATATCTCCTTAACAAAAGTGTACAGAAGAATATGTTCTTTTCCATGGTGGGGGAAGGTGTTCTGGTTTTTGCAGAATATGGTATCATTTGATTCTCTCTGAGGATTTATTTCAAAGCTATCTCTTTACTGTACTGCAATTTGAATTACGTTTTATTCATTTAGAAAAAAATCCATGTTTATTTTTGACTCCCTACTCTGCCCTGTTGTCCTGTGTTTTAATCATGATTTGGAAATTCAGCTGTGATCTGATTAATAGAAAATGTAAAAAATGATAATAAGTGACCCTTTAAAGTGGTTGATTAATGGATAACTCCTTTCATTAGGGCATTGTTTGGGGATTGATTAGTGTAGTTTTCTTAAGTGTATGGTAGCTTGGTGCAGTACTGTGGCACTGTAGCCCACCTGTTACTGTTGGTTTTCAATAGGATTATAAAAACTTCACAGAAACTTTGTTAAAATAAATACTGTTGCAGACTGTGTGCTTGAAAGTGTTTTTGCTGTGTGTGAATCTTCTTTTTAAATTTCTTTTTCTCTCAGCAAACTACAGGAGCCAGAGGACCTGTTCCTGCAGGAAGTGTAGCTCCTAGTGTACCTTTCTCTGCCTCTTTGTTGGGGACACTACCAGTTAATGCAGGATTTGTTCCTTCACCTTCTCTTTCAGAAATCTTTTCACAGCCTTTAGCTTCTTCACTGGACAATTTTTGTTCACCATTAAGCACCTTTTCAATCAGTGACCCAAAAAGAGGTATGAAATGAGTCTTAACTTTTTATGATGACAGGTGTGTGTGAGCTATCTGGCTTCTCTTTTTAACAAATGAGTTTTCACAAGTGTTCAGTAATATTTAGCATGTAACATTTGATCTGTGCTTGCAATTTTTCAAGGTATTGAAGGTGGGTTGTACAGAAGAGGTATAAATAACGCTCTTTGTTTACTTGGTGTCTGCATAAGTATGCTCCAAGCCCACTCTGCTCAGTTTTGATAGTTGTTGTTTATCTTGCTATCCTTTTTGTACCACACCAGTATCTTTGTATTGCTCTGGCATACGCTTCTGAAGCTACTACTGGTGTTAATCAGATGGTTTTGTTGAAGCTCATTGCCTAGTAGATTTTCAGTCCAGATGTCTACATTGGGCTTTTAATTGGAAAAAAGTACTCATAGAAAACAAAAAAACCTTTAGTGTTTGTCAAAACCCCAAACTATTCATACTTGTACTTTGCAAGGATGAGAAATAATTTTGTACATAGGATGTTTCAGGGAACTGAAATAACAAAACTTCTTTTCATTCCTTTAGACCTTCCAAGTTCAGCTTCTAGAGATGGAACACCAACACTTAGCAGCAATAATTCCCCATTGTTTGTAAGTATTTTCACGTTTTCTTTTACATCAGTTCAAATGCTAGCACCTTGAAGGCTTAACATAGATCTTAATTTTTACAGTAGACATTTCTGTTATTGAAAAATGACTCTTTTACCATGAAGATGATTCTGGCTTGGAAAGCAGCATATAGTAGCTCACAGCAACCATAATGAAACACCAGAACGAATTTACAAGGATAAAATTTGACTGTTGTCATAGCCACTTTTCCATTCTGAGGAACTTGCTGTAAAATACTGTAGGAAGTGTGAAATAATAACTGTAAGAGAGAAAATCTCTTATGATCTGAGTGCTGAATATTAGAAATCCTGGAGCAATGTCACAGTATCGGAACAGAGCCAAGACCACCTTGTGTCAGAATCCATCTGGTCTCTGTATTCTAGTTGTGCTTTGTATTTTCAACCATGCTGCTGGCCATTGATCATGTAGGGAAGGGTGGCATGAAGGATTGCATCCTCATGAGCCAGGGCTGAGTAATAATTAGCCTGCAAAGTGCTGTTCTTCTCTCTGTACTTGGATCTTGTTGTATGCTTAGTCTGTGCTGGGTATATAGCTTTTGTAGAATCTCCATGTGCCCTTTTCAGACATGTAGTTAAGTTTGTATTGTGGGGTTTTGTGTGTAGTCCTCCTTAGGTTTTGAATAATAATTTCAGTAGGTTAAATTTTAATTGCAGATAAATTTAATCATATGCATTCAGTAAACTATGCTTTCTCCCAACAGATAAATGGACCTAGCAGTTTGTTTGGGTCTGAAAATTACATGGGAATTGCTGGCCAAGCTAGAAATGATTTTTCAAATGTTTTTAGTAGTGGAAGTGCTAATATACCTGTGTCTTCAGCACTTGTGGCAAGAAATCCATTAGAAGGCACACATGAGCTAAGACAGGCCTGCCAGTTATGTTTTGTCAAAAAAGGTAAGGGGCTTGTGGACTCGACTGGGTTGATTATTAAAAACAAAAAAATATTAGTGCTCACAAGTTAAAATACTGTTGGCTTCTAAACAGTATTAATCTTGACTTGTTCTTTGGAGATGTAGTACAGCATTATGATTCAACAACTATTCAACATGTTTCAACAACTATTACCTGTTTCCTTCTTGTCTTTGTTTCTTATCCTAACAGATTCTTGATTCTTAAAGCCATCACAGATCACCACACACTTTCCCCGGGCTCTAGGTTTACTATGTAAGGTCGTTCACATTCTGTATTCACTTTCCTCCCAACCCCCAGGGTACTGTGAAGAATGACACCTTTGCTCAAGACTAAAAAAAACTTGCAATACTCTCTCTGATTGGCCATGGGGAATTGAACTGCAGTTCAAAGTACCTGGTAACCTTCACATCCCATCTGTTTTATTGTTCTTTCAAACTAATTCTAAATTGTAATCTTGAGGCTTCCAAACCGTAGTAATTATTAACTCCACTGCATCGACTCAAAGGATCTTAACCAGTACTTGGCTTTAACGTAACTAATCTTTTAGGCCTCAGCTGCTGCAGTTAAGCAGAGCCATATTCTAGAGGCAATAGCTTTTATTGAGACTAATCTTAAAAATCAGCATTGCTTTTCAAGTTGCAGGTGTCTTTGATATTGATACACTAATAAAGACTTTATTGAGATATTAAGGGAATGTCTATCGTAGTTCTGAGAACTTTTGTATTAGTTTAAAACTCCTTTTATGAGAAAAATCCATGTTTGAGAAACCACAGAACACTTTCTCTTAAAAGCAGGAGCTATAAAATATCCGTGGAAGTACACAGCACCTTCCTTGCTTCACTTTTTTTTATCAGAGCATCTATTTCTTCTGTTTCTTTGCACCTCTAGCAAAGCCTTTCAGTGTCTCCTGCTTTTACTACTTACTTTTGGAATTATACTGTTCCATCAGCTTCTTGTCCAGGGGAAATGGGTCACACTTTTGTTTCTATAGCCCCTTAAATAGCAAAATTCACTGAACATCTGCTCGTCTTCAAACTTTCCCCCCGATATCTTCATTTTGGTGGTAAACTTCACTACAGTATCATCCTAAAAGCAGAGTTTAAAGCTAGGCATATTTTTTTGTTTCCAAAATCACAAAGTTCTGGGACTGGAATTCATATTTTTGGCACTTGTGTAGCTCTTTTACCTATGTGTTTTGTCTCTGAACATAGTAACAGTTCTAATACAGTAAAAGTTGAAGGTTAAGAGAACGATTCACTTGATCCTTGGAATTCATCTGCATTGGTTTATATGAATAAGCAATTCAAGTTTTAAATCAGTTTATGAAAACATATGATTTGGAATTTGAAAAAAAGTGCAGCAATTTGTTGCTTTCCCAAAGCATCCCTCCCCTAAATAACTCATGGGAGTTTTCTTGCTGAAACAGGTCCTTTTGTAAGTATTTAGCTTTTTCTGTTCTGCTCAACATGGCTGTTAATGTCTTTTGATTCTTCAGAGTTGGTGGTACAAGTAGTAATTCTATACAGTGTGTTCATGTACATTGCTTTTGGACTTACGTGCCAGTCTGTGTGTGGAAATGCTAAGACTTGTGGTACAATTTATGGATGTGTAAGCCATTACCTCATATTGTTTCAGGTCCTAAATTATTGGATTATGCTTACCATCCCAGTTTAGAACATAAATGTAAGAAGGATATTCTAATTGGCAGAATAAAAAACTCTGAAGATAAGTCATGGAAAAAAATACGCCCAAGACCAACAAAGACACAGTATGTGGGACCGTATTATATATGCAAAGGTATGTGTTACAGGTACAGAGTGAAATGGTCATGCCTGAACTCAAAGCTTAGCTTTGCTGCAGTCAAGTATAGAATGAGGTTTATTCTTGCTCATGGGAAGTGGAGAAGGAAATTGACTAGGTTGTTTGCATTTTCAAAGGCCTTAAGGAGAGACTATTGTGACCATTGTGATTATTCAGAGAATGTGCTCTTCTTGGTCATGGAGAGCTTTGCTTCTGCGTGCTGGGCTACTACTGTTAGAGTTTTGCTGTATACATCTGTACATGTGATGTAAGTGAGATGACTTGGACCTATGTATTTAAGCAAAGGATATTCTGCATTCTCAGCATTACTGCCTTGGACTAGAGAAAGGATAGCTGACAGAGGAGTGCATCAGTCTGGGCAGTTTTACATTTTCAAAGCATGTCATTCAGTGTAAGATTTTTTCTTCTGTCTGCTAGACTTAAGTGACCCATTTACAACAGATGTAGCCTCTTTACTAAAATAATTTGAAGGTAAGGTAGTGGAAGTTTTAAGATGAATTTCCAATAAAATTGGTGTCATATTCAATGTTATTTAGATGTTGCTGCTGAAGAGGAGTGCAGATATCCAGGTCACTGCACGTTTGCATATTGCCAAGAGGAAATTGATGTGTGGACACTGGAGCGCAAAGGAGCCTTTAGTCGGGAAGCTCTTTTTGGAGGAAATGGAAAAATCAACCTGACTGTGTCCCGACTTCTTCAAGAACATCATGGATTATTTATGTTTCTTTGTGAGGTGCTGCTTTATTTCTAATAACATAGTAAAAATCATAGTAGATAATAAAATGCTTTGGTTCATGCATGACAATTTTGCAAGTCTTCATATGCATGTTCAGCAGTAATCTGGCTAGCTTTAGACAGCAGATGAGTTGAAGTCTGTTAAAAACTTTAAGGTAAGGTATATTTTTAAGTGTATAATATACTTACTGTATGATTACCTGTTTTTGTATTCCAGAAATGTTTTGATCACAAACCTAGAATAATAAGCAAAAGGAACAAGGATAACTCATCTTCTTGTTCTCACCCTGCTATGCATGACTTTGAAGAAAACAAGTATGTCTGAAATACTATCTCTTTAAGGTTCAAATGGAAAAGCAGAGGTTTCAGGACTTTTTTTTAATGCTGACTTTAATTTCTCTTCCTTGCTAAATGACTGTTAACACTTTGGTGGTATTGGTCCGACAGACTTACCGAACAAGGATTGTCTCATGTAACTAAATTGGAAGTGAGCTATGTCCTTGTCAATGCGTTCAAAAATAGCGCTATCCACCCTTGTGTTTGAATTTTACTTGGTTTGGTGTCAATTTGTTAATAGCTGGTGAGCTGCATTGATCTAAATAGATGTGAGATGTTAAATTAGTACAGGAATTTGTACGTTTTCTGTTTAGCTTATTTTGCTGTAGTTTTAACTCAGTTAATAGCAAGTTTACCTTAATTACAGTGTCTGAAATAGAACATAGTCCTTATTAAATTTGTTGATAAAACATAGTGTCCTTGAAAGTTAATAAAGTCTTCATAGTGGAAATAGTGTAATTTAAGTTTTGGAGAATTAGTAGACTTGCATTTTTATGTGATGGAAACACAAATGAGAGCATTTTAATTGCTTTGTACTCCACTTCCCAGTGTTGAGGAAATGCTATAGGTCTAAAAGCTAGGCTGTTGCTGTGATGCATCGACACTTTAACATGGTGCTCTGCAAAAGAGTAAGTACTTGTGTTTCAAATTAGACCAGGATACATACTTGAAAGTGGAAATGCTATGCTTTCCCTCTTGGAAACCAGAGGTCCAGTTAGGTTGAATTCAGTAATGATTTGCAGAAAATGGATTCCTGTGTTTGCAAGGGAATTGGACTAGATAATCTCCACAGGTCCCTTCCAACACCTACCATTCTGTGCTTCTGTGTGACTTCTGGATTTCAAAAGAATATTGTTGTGTGATGTTGATTTACTCAGACACAAAATGATAATTATTTATTCCTTCCTTTGGAAATTTTTTTGGCTTTCTGATTTCAACTGAAAAAAAAAACCACAACCCAAAAAAACCAACACATTTGAATAAGCTATCATGAGGAATGGTTACTTAACATATTCCACCCAGGAATAAAACAATTGTAAGGAATATCTGAAATTGTTTTTGAAACAGGTGCCTTGTCCATATTCTGCGAGAAACTATGGTGAAATATTCCAAAATCCGCCCTTTTCAAGTTCGATGTCAGCTTGACTTGTGCAGACATGAGGTGCATTACGGCTGTTTACGAGAGGATAAATGCTTTTATGCTCACAGTCTGGTAGAGCTTAAAGTCTGGATAATGCAAAAAGAAACAGGTGTGTTTGGTAAAATTCTTGCTTTACTCTTCATTGTTGGAGCCACCTCTCCCTTGGCTCCTTTCTGAAATTAGCAACTTGGGATCAGGACAATCACTTGTTGGAGTTTTTCATACAGCACATTGCATAAACAGTAATGTAAATGTGATAAAAAGTATTGAGTGAACAGTTAGTTTTTTACCAGCTGCCCCTGAAGAGTCAAGGATAGCAAATTCTTAACAATTTCTATTTTGAAGTAAGAGTTGGCTTCTCCAGGAGACATGATTTGACACAAAAGGCTGAATTTTTGCGTTATCATGTGTTTATGCTGCACTCATGCTTTACCCAAGTCAATTAAAGCTCATCTCTGCTCTTTGAAGTTCCAGCCATGAGTGTCTGTATATGTATGCAATATATAAAAATAAAAACATATAAAACCTTTGGGGCTTTGGTAGCATTGCATTTTAAGTATGTCTATAATTCTGCAACAGGCAAAAGTACTCAAGAAATTTTCCTCTTCCTTTACAGGTATTTCACATGATACTATTGTTCAAGAATCAAAGAAATACTGGCAGAACATGGAAGCTAGTGCCCATGGATCACAGGTATTTTGGTTTTTTTTCATTGATTCCACAGTGACTTTGATGATAATTCTTTTACCATGTCTGTGTATAATGTAGCTTATTTTAGAAATACTATTTTAATGCTGTCTTGAAATAATCTCTTTCAGTGAAGGCTTTCTTTGGCTTGCTCCACTTAGATTAAAATGCTTACTTTCCTCCTATACAATTCCTTTTTGACTTGGTTTATTCTGTCACAACTGGAACAAAAAACATAAACATAATTTCCAAGTCAGCTACCATACAGCAATTAATTATTTTTTCAAAACACAGGACTACTATATACTTAGTTTGCATATATCATCACAACTTCTGGGTACATATACTGAAATAAGTTAAAAAAATTGCATTTGTTAAGAAATAGTTAGTTAGCTTGAAATTACAAGCAGGACTCTTACAAGACATGCAGTGTAACCTCTGACCTGGAGGTGTTGTAAGTCTGCCTTGTAAGGGAGAATTTATAATTATGTATGGGTTGCTTTGCAGATGCAAAATACCTTTTATTGTTGTTATTTTTTTTGGCTTAAGATCCTTGGGAACCAAATGAAATATGGATCACTTAATCTGAAGATGAAGTTTGTTTGTGGTCAGTGCTGGAGAAATGGTCAAGTTAATGAACCAGACAGAAACAAAAAATACTGCAGTGCAAAGGCCAGACACCCGTAAGTAAGATCAGACAGTGAAAATTTTACTGTTTTGTCAGTTGTTGAAAACCTCTTGTGGGACCATTGTTACTGCTTAGGAAAGAGCCATACAAGGAATGAAAAAAACATATGGAAGCAGAAAAGAATCCTCTGTTTTTATTATGCTGATAATTGGTCACGAGCAGCACTTGGTGACTGTTTTGGGCTTTTTATAATTATCAGTTATAGTAGAGTTTTAATAGAGTAAAGTTAAAGCTTTCATCATATATTTGAGATTTATAAAGACCCTTTCTGCACTTTCCTGGTTCTGCTTATGTGTATACAGTGTGTCTTCTTTTTTTATTACTCTTTTCTTTCATTGAATGCATCTGGTTTTAGGTGGACCAAAGATCGCCGTGTGGTGCTAGTAATGTCTAATGAACGTAAGAAGTGGATGACCATCCGTCCTCTTCCTGCAAAGAAACAAGTGCCTCTGCAATTTGATGTATGTCAACCTAAAGCTAATGGTTTAGTTAAGAAAATAGGGTAACTGGGAAGATACTAGTTACTGGTTTTGTCAGCTCTGCGGGAATATGTTTATAGTGCTTCTAGAGAGTTCAGCCTTAGAAAAGTGCTGATCTCATATGTTATCAGTGAAGCCTTTTCTCATCAGTGGGAATTAATAACTTTTTCAGTGATTTAACTAAGTTTTTACTATGTCCAGTAAACATTTCAGAAATAGTTTAAACATACCTGTGGTCTGGTAGTTTGGTTGGGGCAAAAAGCAGTCATGCTACTTGCTTCCAGCAGTTTGCTTTTTCTAACTACAATATAGGAATTTTAAAAATCAAATTAATATGATTCTGTTTTTCATGCCATATAGATGTCTAATTGGGAGGGGAAACACTAGCTAAGACTGGAAAAAAAAAGAAAAGAATGAAAAAATTCTACTGTCATTCATTTTACTTTATATTCATAAGGAATTTTTCAAATTCACATTCCAGTTGTGCAATCATATTGCTTCAGGCAAGAAATGTCAGTATGATGGGAACTGCTCATTTGCTCACAGCCCTGAGGAAAGAGAGATGTGGACATACATGAAGGAAAACAGCAGTAAGTAGAAGAGTAAATGTAACATATTGTAAATATAACTGTTTTTCATTCTTACTACTTCTTAGTCCACTTTCTGTCTTTTGTGGTAAACGTTACCAGGTGCCTTTTTCAAAAATCTGAATAAGGCCAGACTGGGTATTCAAAACCCAGTATTCAGCAAAATAGTTATGTATTTGTTGCACAAGGATTTTGTTGCACTAGGATTCTGTTGACAACATCTGTGAGCAGGTTATTTGTGGCAGACTAAACATAACAAAAACTATAGCACACTTCATATTAAGTACTCCCAAATTCAGATACACAACAGCACAGTTGTTATCTGCACTTTGGGTACCTGTTCTGAAGTGTGTAACATCTTACTTTCCCTTAGGCTGAAACAGGTGTTGGTAAGTAGCCAGAGATTCTTACTGCTCTTGGTTCTTATCTCTAAACTGTGTAAATGTCTACATTTTGTCCATTTTTCTTCTTTTAATAGATGGGGACTGAATTGTGCTTGCAAACTCAGTCATTTATCTAGTATTCTCAAACTCTTGCCTTAATTGCTAATTACTTATTTTAGCTTCTGCTCTCATTAGTTCAAGACTTGGAGCAGTTGTATGACATATGGCTAAAAAGTCAAAAACCAGAAAAAGGAGATGATACAGCTGCTCAGTCAAATAAAGAAAATGGGAAGCAAATTCACATGCCAACTGACTATGCTGAAGTTACAGTAAGTAATCATGGGTATAATTGTAAATGAAAATGTGGGGAGTTGCTGGTTGTTTTTTTTCTTCTCACATTCAGTAACATACACACTTGTCCTTAATTTCTTGGTGCTTCATTAAATGCAGCTTGTGACAGTGCATAGCGATTCTTCAGAACCCTTTAAATCTAAAGGGGATCATAAACTTCAGGTTTAAATCAGTGTTTGAATCACTGTTTCTGTTTAGGTAAAAGACAATTTACAGGCCAATATAAAGAAAACATTTAAAGTGCATTTGGAGCAGTTCTGCGCTTGTAGTCTTGAATTCTCATTGGTTTCTTTTCAAACTGCTTGTAAAACAGGTGGATTTTCACTGTTGGATGTGTGGGAAGAACTGTAATAGTGAGAAGCAATGGCAGGGTCACATTTCTTCAGAAAAGCATAAAGAGAAGGTTTTCCACACTGAGGACGATCAAAACTGCTGGCAGTATCGCTTTCCAACCGGCTATTTTAGCATTTGTGATAGGTATGTGCCTTTTAAGATGTCAAGAATGCTGAAAATGCCAGTTTGTAGTGTAAATAATTACAGTGGTTATTAGTTTTGACAGTGTTTCTAGTGTTCTTGCTTTGCATACATCCCAGTGAGTGGGACCAAATTAATGCTCTTGTGGTGTTAATAAAGGGTAGCAAGATTATTGCAGCTCCACAAGATAGTGTTATTAGAAGTTTACTTAAGCATCTGCATATTAATTGCTTGGGGAATACAAAACCAGTACCTTGCTGGACAATGATACTGGATCTTTAAGGCAAGTAGAAATGTAACAGCATCAAAACAAATTTGTTAAAATTGAGTATTTGTTAATGGAAATTTTTTATGAATTCATAGAAGAGGACTTTAACCTGTTGGTTTTCCCCAGTGCTGGTTGTATATTTTTGTTTACCTTTAGTTCTTAAATGAAGCCTGTTTACCTGATAGAAAGAGAGAATTTTCTTTGGTAAATATGTTGGAAGTTCTTTCCACTGTTGGAATCTTCTTGGAAGGCTAAAACCTTTGGAAATCTGCATTCTGGAGTTAAAGATTTAATTAACTGGTGCCGATACCTTTTGTTACTCCAAGTTAAAAGATTTTGAGAGCCTTGGAGATCTTGAGAAACTGCACAAAGTCTAAAACAAGTTATTTTTTTATTGACAGTCTTTTGCATGGAAGCTTATGTGCTCCCTACACATAACATCCTAAATGTATTTGATGTTTTGAACACTAACAAACTTCAGATAGGCAGTATAAAGTGAATACAAACTGGCACACTTATAAAATAGGATAAAATACATTCTTAAGTCATACAGAGTGTTTAAAACTCGAATTTAGTTTACAAAGGGCAATTAATAAGTTGGGGGGGGGTTAACAGTTGTAGTTATTTAGCTTAGTAAGTTAAATGACAATATGTTAATTTGACTTGACGAAAATAGTTTCAGGCATTAAATGACTCAGTAAAGTAGTAGCATGAAGAACAGAAAGAAGAGAGCCATCTCTTGTCCTTTAAAAATACTTGACAGCTGGAAAAGAGAAATACAATTGAATGCTAAATCATCTTATTTTAAAAGTAAATACTCCACCAATTATGATATTTTTGTCCTTAGTATTTCAAAAACATGACCAGAAGAAAATCTAGATACAATAATGGTGATAGTTCTATGAAAACACTATTTGAAATCTGTCTTAACAGATATATGGCTGGTACTTGCACTGAAGGAAACAACTGTAAATTTGCCCATGGCAATGCTGAACTCCATGAGTGGGAAGAACGAAGACAAGTTTTAAGAATGAAGCTCAGCAAAGCAAGAAAAGACCACTTGATTGCTCCCAGTGATAATGACTTTGGAAAATATAGTTTTTTGTTTAAAGATTTAAACTAACACTGAGATGACACATACATGTTATCAGCTGGAAGCATAAACCAGAAAATTTGACAATAATCTAAAGCATGGGACAGAAAAGCTGCAGGTTTTCTGCTTTTATTGGCATATATTGTTCCTCCTGAACAGCAAAATGTAGTAGATTTAGGGGGATTGAGCAGACCTGTCTATGCTCTCATGAAGCAGAGTGGCGATTAAAGAAATCTGAAGTATTACGTGCTTACTCACCTTCTGTTGGACAGAAAGATAGGAAATAGAAGTGGGGGGAAGAGGTTATAATATCTAGGAAGCCCCCTAGTACCAGTCCTTCAGCTGAAAAACTTTAAGGTATCAAGGTATTACAAAACAGAACGTTATGGGCTAAGAAGAAAATGATGGATGAAAATTCTTCAGATCTTTTAATGGAGAGGATTTGTTTAAACAAAGTTTGCTACTTATCTATATGTAGGTTGCTAAAAAGGATTTTCTTATTAAAGATTTTAAACAAAATAACCATTTAACTGCAATATATGTTGAATGGGTATTTTTTCTCTATTTGTATGTTTCAATATAATTTACTGAAAAAGGATCTTGAGAGAAAAACGTATTAATTTTTGAAAATAAAGTAGTTAAAATTCTGTTTATTGGTCTTTGCTGTTTAAATGATGATTTTGAAAGATTACACTTGTATGTCAGTATTGTGTATTACTGTATGGACTAATGTTGCCTGTAATAAAGAGAACTTTACACAAAGCTGTTTTCTGCATGTAACCTTTCAGGATTGAGATTTTTGTAAAAACAATGATTTGCCTATTAGCAAAAGCTTGAGCAGCTGTAGCTAAAGATTTAGTTTATATTTGTGTCTGCAGCTGCTTGTTTCCAGCTATTTCTGTATTATCATCTCATTGCATCACTAAAATAACAAAACTGCCCAACTAATTTGTCAAGTAGACAAGCATTTTGAGCTGCTCAGTGCTGGGTCATGTTTTCAGCCTTTTGACTTGAGCCTAAACCACCACCTCATCTGTCAGACGGCTGGAACTTCAAATGGCATTTCCTGCAGACCACAGGAACTGGAAACCAATCACGGGCCGAGATGACTTATGCCTGGTTAGCCTTTTGGCTTTACAAGCACCGGAGCTTCTCTTGTGTTTTGGCTTCTACGCAGATCATGCTTTCAATTTCCTTTGTGTGTCTACTTTTAAAAAATTATTATTTATTTATTTTTAAAGTAAGCCTCTTTAATTCATTCACAATAGATAAAGATGGATTTCTTTTTTACCCTATGACTGACTTCTCCCTCCTTTTGAGAGTATTTTTCTCTGTTACTGGTTAACCTTATATAATTAGAAGAGCTTTAAGAATGACTTCAGTAGTTTGAATGTAGTCATTGGCCATATAATGTGTATGTAAGAAGTGTTGAACCAAAGTTCAGTAATGCCCATACACGACTAGTCTGGAAGCTGTGTCCCTTTCACTTCACAAAGTAAAAGCACAACAAATATTAACATCTTATGGTTAGCCATAGCTGGGAGAACCTGTGAAGTGTCTGTTCCTTACAGGCTAGGCTGAAGTCCATTTGAATCCAATGTATAGTAGGCATACAAATTTAGCTTGGTGCTTGAAATGCCACCTGCTGCAATGCCGATTTTTTTATATTGTTTGTAATAAACGGAGCTTGAACTAGAGTGTTATGGACACTGTTATTTCTGTGACAAAATCTGATTGTATTGTGTGCCTTTCCGAATTGTTTTCTGGATTTTACGCTGTCGTTGTTTAATGTAAGTGCTCTGTAAATTATTGGAAGTAATTCTAGACACAACTAAACATTGAATCCTTGTTCTATAAGGATGGTGTGAAGTCTTTCGTGACTGCAATGTGGGGGCTGTTGGGGAAGAGCTGCTCCCGGGGTCTCGGAACAATTACTGGGGCGTTATTTACTTGCCGGTCTCGGCGAGAGAAATTTTAACCGTGTCCTGCACAAAGCAGGAAGCCGATAAGCCCATTCTGAACGTGGCTTTCCTGAGGCCGTTCTGCGGGCGAACGAAGGCCACCGGCCTAACGCCTGCCGTCCCCCGCCGCGGCTCCTCCCACCGCCGACCCGACTCCTCGCGCCCTTCCTCAGCCCGGCCCGTTCTCCCTTCGCCTTTCCGAGGGGTCCCATCGGCCACCGGGACTAGTGACCGTAGTCCAACCGCCTGCGCGCCTGCTTGGGGCGGCGCGACGTGGCGGCAGCTGGTTCGCTGGCAGAGGGGCCCGCCCCGGCGGGGCTGACAGGCGGGCGGTAGGGAGACGTGTGCGAGCGGGAGCGGCCCGGTTCCCGCACCCCTCCCCGTCGCGGCTGGGAATGATGTCGTTATGCGGCGGCTCCGGCTGCGGCCCCGCCGCTGCTCCTCGGCTGCGGCCTCGCGCCGCCCAGATGGCGCGTCGGCCCGAGCTGCTGTGCGGCGCTGCCATCCTGCTGGGCTGCGCCTTCCTTGTCGCCCTCAAAGTCACCTGCAGGTAATGGTGGGGCCGGGAGAACGGCTTCGAGGGAGCAGAGGTTGGGCGGTCACGGGATATTGGGGCCTGGCTGACGGAAGCGCCCGCCCGCCCCTCGAAGGCTGGGCGCGCCCCGGGGGCCTGGGGCAGAGGCGCTTGGGGGAGTCCCGCCTCGGGGCCTGCGGGTGTGCCAGGGCGGGCGACCAGGCCTAGCAGAGCCGGGGGTCCTCCCGAGGCGCCAACCCTTGTGCCTGCTTTGCCCACGCGTCTGTCCGCGCTCTATGTTCGGGCCCCGAGAAGCACCGCACGGGGCTGGGTCGTGTGAGGAATGCCCGTTTCTGGAGTAGGTGACAGACACTATCTTCCTGGGGCCGGAGGCATACGGTCCCCATGGCAACCAGGGCCCTTCTCTTGTGGTAGGGGGACACCGTCGCCAGCTCAGCGGTGTAGCGGTGGGGGGACGCGGGGCCCTGTGACCCGTGGCGGGCAAGGGGCAGCGCCGCCACCTCGCGTTAATCCATGGGTGCGATAGAAGCCGCGGTGGTTTGAAGAGCTATATGTGTTCGTGGGAGCCGTCGGGCAGCGGTGGACGGTACCCGGTAGGTGCGCGGATGCACAGGCACCTGAGGGCAGGCGCGGTTTTGGAAAGCTCTTTACCTCGTGGTGCCACGTAAGGGCTGAGGGCCATAGGGCTGACGGCTATAGGGCTGACTCCTTTCCTTAGCCTGCTCAGCCAGCTCCTTGGCGTGGGAGTACAAAGAGGGGGAAAACAGGTCTCTTCTGGCTCCTGCGTTAGTATGGACACCCCGGTTACCTGCAACTGCTTTAGGCAGACGTTTTGTGGGTTTTTTTCCCTCATAGTCTGGTGGTGCGCCTCTTGGGAGCTGGAACTGTTCTCTTCGCAAAAGTGTCTGCGGTTCCTATTTGCTGGGAGTCTGGTATACGTGGCTATGGAACACGTAGAACCAGGTGGTGTTTGTAGCTGAAAGTGTGAGGAGAGTTGGGTGATGTATGGTAGGGACATAAATGTGCTGCAGCTGGGCAGCTGAGCTCTGGAGTGTAGACTGGGATTTGAATGTTCTGGATGGGTTTTAGGTCAAGGTAATGTGTGCTTCAGTTCGTACTATATTAATTGAAGAAGTCTCTACTACATTTGGGTTTCAATTTTAGGAGTGGGAGAAGGCTACAGGGACATGATTACTTCCCTGTTCTATAGAATCTGACAAATTTTTATTGCAAGGAACACTCGATTCACAGGTAATATTTCTGAAAAATACTAGGGCTCTCTTCTCACCTCTTGAAGACATATTCCTTGAATCAGAGTGATTTTTAAGTCTGAGTTGCTCTGTGAGCAGCAGTGCCTCCGTTCCAGCAATCTCTTATCTCACAATGACCAGATAATTTAGATGGAAGTGTAAAGCTCTTGCCATGTATTGTGCAGTTTTTTCTGAACTTAGTCACCTCTCTTTTTCACTGTCTGTTTCTTAAAAAAAATATTATTTTACTTACACTTACATTGATGTTGATGTTTGTTTTCTTCCTGTTCTCCTTTGTTTAAAATTTGGCTATTAGTTTCATATTGTTGCTAGTTGTGTTTGAAAGTTTAGAAATGGAATGTGCTTCTTGCCACTCTGTACAGGAAGTTTGATTAAAGGGGTTTGGCTTTTCAGATTGTAGTTAAATAGACCAATATCAGAAAAGCATTCCCTGTTCCGTTGCCGTCAGAAAATTCACATGTAAAAATAGCCACTGGAAGATGGTTAATTGCCTATGTTGACTATGATTACAGTACATGGTTTCTCACCATATGTCAGGATGATTTGCAAGCAAGTCTCAGCACCAGAGGACAGTTACTACCATGTAAATACAATGTGGAACTTTTGAGACTGATGGATAAAAAGCATGGAAAGGGAAAATTCCTTTATTACAAGGCAATCCATTAGTGGGTTTTGAGGTGTTGCAGGTTTATAGTGGCTCAAAGAATAACCAGTGAAGCCTGACCTAACGTGTTACTGAGAAAGCCTGTGGTTTAGAACCTGAATTATTTCTGGCACTATGCAAATATCTTTTGAGGCAGCCTCAGACTAAGGACTATGCAGTCCAAGGGGCTGATCCTCCAGGCATTTCCATGTGCTTTCCTTTATTATGAGGTTTTTCTGTTTAAGTGAGTGCTGCAGATGAGGTACACAGTGTGTTAATAAACAGTATGTGATGATTATGTTTGTGTAATGATTCATTATGCAATACTCAGTTTATACTTGTATATTTTTTAGGGATTCAGTGCACTGTTGTCTATGTAAACCTGGGATTTATGTAGAAGTACTCTGTTACGCATTTGGTGTTGCAGAGAGAGACAGCACTTAACAGATCACCTTAAGCAGCTGGTAGCTGTTTATTGTGTTTGGTCTTTTAATAATACTGGAGTTATGTTCATATTTGAAGGTAGATATGTAGTTCCTTACTTGCTTCATGGGACTTCTGTTGATCGGTTTTACTTTCTTGTAATTGTGGAGCCAATTTCACATCTCATTTTTAATGCTTACTCTCTAACTCTTGGCCCAGTTGTCCACTTTCCGTTAGTGTGGGATTAACACCTAGCTGCCCTTTTTCACTTTCAGCAGCTGATCAGCGTGTATGTGCGGACCTCTGAGTTAGAGCTGTAACACATCAGCATTGTGTCTTGTCCAGCTGGCAGCTAGAAGTCATGGCAAGAAGCCAGCAGTTTGGATAGGTATGGAGGGAGCCAGGTGTTGATTCTGAGGTGGAGTAAGAAACTGAGGGTTGGGAAAGGAGGTGCTGGGTTACTGGCTGGGGGAGAGGGGATGAAACAAAGGTAGAAGTCCATAGAAGATGGCTGGATTTTTTTGCCATCTGCATGGAAACCTAATTTTGTGCATAGTGGAATTAACTGCTTTCTCACATTTACAATTCATTAATATTTTCAAACTTCTGGATTTTGAAGTAAATACTGTCTCTTACACATGATCTAAGAATTTCCACAGCTCAGAAAATATACTAGGTGTGATTCTTGAATGCTGAGCTTTAAGTGCATGCTTAGTAACTCGGAAATGAGAGAAGAGCTGGGGCTTTTGTGGGTCTGCATAGCAGCAAAGGTACTGCTGACAAACCATAATGATTGTACAGTTTGAAAATGTGGCAACATTGTTAAGTTGCTTAATATATAAGTTTGACAGTGTTCATGGCTCAATAACTTCACCATAATTACTAAAATGGTACCATGAGGAGGATCAGACATCAGGTAAAAAGATTTTTTTGTTAGCTTTTTATTATGCTAGAAGGTAAAGGAATACAGAGTCCTTTCTAAAACTTCCTGTCACATAAGGAACCATGGCAAAATTGAGCATTGCAGTGATGTGGTCCAGAGTTTAGTCTGACTTGCTTTAATATAAATATGGGTAGTGGAAGACTTTTGAATTGGAGATCATTCACTTGCATTTAAGGCAGTTTATAACAGCTTCTGAACATCTGGGAAATGCTGAGTTCTGGATAGTTTGACTGCTGATTTGGTAAAAAATGGTTTCCTGAGTATTTAGTTTATTTTCTTAGTATTACTGGTCAAACTACTGTCTCTTGGGAAACTTAATCTGTCATAATCTATACATTGGCACTCTATTTGTTGATGATGTCCTTACATAGATGAGGAAGTGTGCCCTGGGTAGTTTGCAGTCCCTGCTCTAACCAGTAAAATAAACTAATACACATTAATGTATTCTTCCCTAATACAGTGTGGAAGGATGAAGCATAGAGTACTTTAAAGCAAAGCATAAAGCAGAGTAGTTAACTCTGTTTACAAAAACATCATGTCACAAAACTTCATGACCAGTGTCTCTTCTTTTATCAGGGTGCTGTTACCTAAAGTACAAGTGTTAAAAGAGGATGAGGCCAGGGAAGAAATCCAAAGAAATCACTCTTCCTGGTAATTTTATGCTCTATAGCAACCAGCAGTAAGAGTGTGAGCTAACATACCCATAAACATAGTGCGTGGTATCACAGTGTGACCAGCTTGTTAAAGGTGATCTTTGGGGGTTTTTGTGGTATTTTATGACACTAATTCAGATAATGTAAGTTGCAGTCATTTGCATCAATTTCCAAAGTTTTGTCATTGCATGACCTTTGCAAAGATTGAAAATTAGGGTTTTGAGCACACTTCTGTACATTCTCAATAACCACTCTTAATTTCCTTCCCACAGCCGAGCAAAAGATGTAACAATGCCAGCGAAGCTTCCAGTGAATTTTTTCTCCACAAGATCTCCAGTCATTGATCTCTTCCGGGGACAGTTAGACTATGCAGATCACCTTCGTCAGGATTCAGAAATCGTGCTCTATTTCTTCTATGCGCCGTGGTGTGGCCAGTCCATTGCAGCAAGAGAAGAAATAGAGCATGTGGCCAGCAGGTTGTCAGACCAGGTAACTCCAGAGAAGACACAGATCTTAAATGTGATCTGCTAGCTTTCTAGTGTCCACCACTGCTAGTTTCTGTCATCCCAAGGGAATGAGTGGGACTTGATTGCTCACATTTTAGGGTAACACAGCCAGTCACCATGATTGCAGTGTAACATACAGAGTGTTAGAATAAATGGACAAAACCTTTGATTCCTGCTCAGTTGTCTGTTATTTCTAGTCCTGAGTGGAAATAGAAAGTTTCTTCTCAGCTTTGTTCACCTTTGCTTCCAGTTACAGGATCCTTGGAGACACTGGTAATGATATAAGATAGCAGCTGTGCCCTGCTTTCTAGCAGTTGGTTACCTGTGAATGCTTCACAGGTACAGCTGTCCTAAACCTCTGCATTGAGCTCCACTCTGCAGAAATGTAATTAACACAGATTCTGACTAACTTAGTAAATTGATTTAGATTAAGAAGCTTTAAAACTAGAAAGAGAAATGACCAAAGGGAAAGCTGTTAAAATAATAATTAAAAAAAAAAAAAAAAGAAGAAAAGTCTTGTGTGATAGAGTTTAAGAGGATAGATAGGGAAAACTGAGTTGAAAAGACAGTGAAAATAGCAGATGGCATGGATTGGAAAAAATGCATGTTAGATAAAGGTGGTTTCAGTAATGTAAATGTTTGCTGAGAATTTTTGCCTGCTTTGCAGGTGCTGTTTGTGGCTGTAAATTGCTGGTGGAACCAGGGGAAATGTAGGAAGCAGAAGCATTTCTTCTACTTTCCTGTGATACACTTATACCATCGGAGGTAAGATACCGTAACTGGAGTCTGGGGGTTTTATTGGTTTGGTTTTTGTCTTTTTTTTGGACAGATACTGTATAAAATGCTGCATTTTGCAAAGTTTGTATTTATGACAACATTAAATAGTTGGAGAGGAGGAGATTCTGGGTGAAGCTCATCCTGTGTGCTATTCAGTTGTCAAGAGGGCTTGCATATGTCAGTTAAATGACATGCTGCACAATTCTTCATCCTTAAGGAAATGTTGTTTTGCCTGTACATCTCTCGGCAGTTCTACCTCCATTTAAAAGTACAGAAATCAGATTTATGTATTGCTTTCAGTTGTCTGCTTGCTCTGTAGATAGATTATATCAACTGGTAACCAAATTTGTGACACCAGTAAAGTATGTACTTAAGGGCCATGAAAGTCAGCAGAGTTTAAATGCATATTTAAATAGCACTATGTACTGAAGGTTTCTTCATACATTAGAGCTTTGCACTCAATTTTACATTGAGTTATTGTATCAAATTTGTATTATCTCATTTTTAGTATTTGTATGTATTAACTTTTTTTTTGTGGGGGACGGAAGGTAAAGAAACAGTTTCTAATGCTAGGTATAATAGAGCTGGATTCTCTGTAGTTTATCACTTGTACTTTGACTTGTATCCTCTAGTCACAACCTGCAGCTCTCTTCCATCACAGAGGCTGATTTTGGGTTTTGGGAGGGAAATTTATATATTGAGGAGGAACAATCCTGATCTTTGGCTGCTGAACTTGGAATAGACACAGATGGCACTGGCTTAATTCCAACTGTAGTAAAAACAACAGTCCCACTAGGATATACATTGACTTAAACTTACTTGATCTTGAAATTACAGCACAATACACTTAGGTTTTATGAGTAACCTTAAGCAGTTGCAACAAGATGAGATGTACCTCCACAAAACCCCCAAAGGGCAATTCACCTGTCATACTAATGTTCGAATGTTGCGTACTGGGCATGTGCCATGTTGGAGCAGTGCATGTTGGTGTTAAGACAAAGGTTTGTAATAAACCTTTGCAGGATGTAGAATAATCTCGTCGGCTTTAGAAAACCATTTCAAAGAAATTGAATGTAGGTATCTCAGATATTTTTCAGTGTCTATATAAACTGTATTAAAAATGAATCTCATGAAATTCTTCAGTGGAAATGGATTCATTCCTTGTACTTCTGATTTTATTTTGGACTGTGATGCTTTGTACAACCTAATGATAATAAATCAGACGGTGGATTTCAGGGGGTTGAAGAAGAAGCTCTAGAAATTGTAGCCACAAGGCCCAGCCTGTGTTCTGGTTTAGCACTACCTAATACGATGTGATGAGAAACTGTAGACTCCCTGAGTCTGTTCAGCAGCACAGCTGGATCTGTCCCTGCTTTCCTGAGTGCTGCTCGTAAAAGTCTGTATTAAAAATACTGCACCTGGTACTGCAGACTGGTACTGTTTGAACTTTTTCTAAAGATTTTTAAAAATTAAGTAGAAATAGTGACAATTTTCAGGTGTGCATTTCTGAGACACATATTTACTGAAGAAATACATGTACATGCTCTTACCATTCATACCTGCATTTTACCAGCTTCCTTAATGGGACTCAGAGGTGGTCTCTATCTCTTTGTCTCCCCCAACACATTGCACCTCCCCATAGACACTGCACTGGAGTCACTGCAGTTTCTGCACTGTACCTCGAGTCTGGTAACACAACTCCTCTATCAGTTACAGAAGCCACTGTTAATTAACACAGAGAACGATTCCCTAGAGGCTGAGCATGCTGTCTATGTAACTCCTATCTCTGCCACCCCCAGGAGGGACTCTATTGCTAATTTAAGTCTTAATGTTTTATTATTTTTTTTGGTACTAGTTTTGGACCAATTGAATACAAAGGCCCTATGAGTGCTGTTTATATTGAAAAGTTTGTTCGCCGGGTGATGACACCACTACTCTACATCTCGTCTCGATCAAAATTACTAGATTTCCTCTCAAATTATGAGGTACATGTCTCTCTTCTCTAGCTTTACCACTGTGGTTCAGAAAGAGTTTGACTTGTTTCTCAATTAAGTTTTATCTGCTCCAAAGTACTAGTTTATTTGCAGGATCCTGAAATCAGTGCCCCTTAAATTTGTTAAAATCATAAAAATATGAAATGACAGATTCATAATGTTGGGTCCCTGTATAGTGGCTCTTACGATTTAGTGATGCTTTTAGTTCATAGTTCTTTAGTATGTAGGGACAACAATCAAATTTGCTGTCTTACTGAGAAGTTACATAGAGGCAAGAAAGAAGGGAGAAATATTTTCACAAAAGTCTTGCAGTCTAAGATGGGAAAGCATTTGAGAGAGAGAGAATCATAGAATGGTCTGGGTGGGAAGGGACCTCTGAAGGCCATCTAGTCCAATCCCCAATTTATAGTTGTTGCTTCAATTTTTAAGGGAATATGAAACTTTTCTAATAAGATAAGCCTGTTCAGTAGAAGCAAATGTGAAATCATTGGAAATAATGGCTCCTAACCACTCTGTGTGCTGTATCTTCATTAATTTAATCCACCAGTACATTGTGTTTTATTAATTTTTGATCTGTCGTGTTGAGAGGTGCCAAGATTGGCAGCAGTCCTGCTGGATTAGTAACTTCCAATTAGACAGGCTGCACTTAGAACAGAACCATTTATAATCCCTTTAGAGCTGCTCCTTTCTGTAGGGCATAATGGAGAAATGCCATAATCTTACTGAACCCCAGGCTATTAGAGCAGAATGCTGTAGAAGTGGCCAAAACGTGTAAGGGGCTTTCCAGTCCTTCAGAATGAAGACAAGTTCCTCTTTGAGTGGGACATATTCTATTGGCTGATTGTGCTGCAGAGTGGAGCAAGACCTGTGCTGTTTAATAAAAGCTGCCATAGCACAAGGGCACGTGTGCTGCTACGTACCATGGGTAGGCGCTGTGCTGCTCATGCTTTAGCGTCTCCCTCAGGAGCTGTTACCGAGTTTAGTTTTCCAGTGTTTCTAAGTGGGAGCGGAGTTGGGAGTAGGAAGCTCTGTGTTTCTGATGCCAATTCCTCCTGTGACCACAAGCAATTTTGTTGTTCATTCACAACTTCAGTCTTGCCATTCTGAAATTGTTAATTTTTGCTTCCTGTAGAGATTTGAATACAGGCTCTTGGGGTTTTTTAGTCTGTGTTACGTGAATTATTTCTTGATAGCATAGTGACATTAAGCTTAAATTTACTGTAGGAGGTACATTTCCATTTGAAAAAGACTAAGATAAAACGTAAATTTATGGGGGAACCAGAAAATAATTTTTTTTTTTTTAAAAATACTGCTTAGCAGTTGTACAGATATTTTTATTTCTATGCTCAAACTTCCTTCCTTCCTGTGCTTCAAATGCTGTGGCTCCACATGCTCAGTCTCTGTATCTATGGCCTATCTGTCGTGCTGCCCTGCAGTCATTTATGGCTGGGGCTATTTCCCAGACTGTGCCATTAGGTGCTCAGTGTCTTGCCTCTGTAAAGTTAAGCAACAGGAGAAGGGGATACAAAAATAACAGCCACCTCATACAGTAAGATCCATTCAGGGAACAGGACATGACCTAGTGCAAGTCCACATGAGTGCAGTAAGAAAGACAAATGCTGAGTGATCAGGAGCTAGGATGCAGAGAATACCTGAGAGTAGAGAATTGTGTATGAAGGTGGATGGAAAAGGAAACACAGTTCAGTCACAACTAAAAGTTTGTTTCCAATCAGAGATAAACACTTTGTTTCATCCTGTTAAACAGGTAGAAATGTGAACATTCTTAATGTTCTTCATGCAATGTGAGGAACTTTTCACACTTGGTAGGAGAAGGAACAATCAGGGAAGTGACTTCGGTGTTTAAGAAGTGAGAAAGTTTGAGGAATAGAGTAGGTTACAGGAAATAACCTTGGCAGAAAGCCTTGGCTACTGTCTTCTGATATTTTTATTATTTTTTAAAATGTATGTTAAAAATGTTAGTTTTTAGCAGAAAGAAAAGACTCTAAAGGATAGATCGTTAGGCATTTTCATCACTGTGTGCTGCTTGATCAGGCTTTTGTGTTTTCTTCACGGAGAGACTTAGTAATTTGAAGCTCAGAATATTTCTTGAAAGATTTATCATCATCAATATCTGATTTTTTCAGTCCTGTGTTCTGCAAAGTTATGGTAGGGCTATTTACTTTTGACTTCAAAATCTTGAGCTGAGAATGACCTCTTTGTAGCTGATTTCCATATTGTACCTGGGCAGTGCCTATTCTGCTCATGGCTATTTTCATGTCATTTTGGTATTAAGGTCTCCCATACTAAGTGTGGTGAGTTGAAATTTCGCCCCCACACTAAGGAAGCAGTAGGTTGCAGAGCTTCCTGTCACTGACTTTTGGTCCTCATTGTTTTGTTCCTCTGTACAAGGATAGCATTGTGTCTAATCTGGACTATACAGTAGCTTGGTAAATTATTAGTACATGAGTGATTCATTTAAAGGCATCATGTCGAGATGAATTTCTGTTAAGGCGGTGTTTTTGCACTTAAAAGAGCTACTGCACCCTTCTTCTCTTCTTTTTGTTTCAGGGTCATTTTGTTACTGCTGATCAGTCCTGGTAGCCAGGACTTGCAGCCCATAGTGTCCTCTTCTGTCTAATTTGTGAAGTTTGTGGTGCTTTAATCTTGTGTTCAAATTCCAGTAGCCAGCTCTTGACAGAAAAAGCATCTAGCAAAGGAAACCAGGAGCCCCAGCCCAACTAATCTGATTATCTAAATCCATTAAGTGTTAGCATGCCTCAACTAACCAGTAATGCAAAGGTACCAAGACTGAAAGCATCTTTTATAAGATGAACCACACCAAGAGCTATTGAAATCTAGCAGTATTTTATCTTGTATTCAAATGTTCATTAGCATATTCTTATTTCTAAGAAGTACTGATGAACAGAATCCAGCTAAATATAAGAGCACCTGATGTTGGTTAGATCGCGGTATGTCCATTCCTCACCCAAATCGTATCGTGAGATTCTGGATTGATCTCGCAAGAGGGCGCTCAAACTCTAGGCAAAAAGTTCTGGTTTAAGACTCAACATTTATGCTGTTGCCTTTTTTGCTACTACTTAAGTATTTTTTGTGTTCGTGGACTGATACTTCTGCAAAATTAGAACACAATAAGAATTAGAATTTAATGTTTCAGAGCAAGGGGAAAAATCTCATTTGGAAAGCAGTTAAGGTCTTGGAAGATACATGAAGAGTTGGATGGGTTACATCAGGAGAAAAATACACAGTTCCTACCACAATTCCATGTATGTGTCAGCACCTAAAAGCAGACTTCTTTTTTTTCTTAACTACAGAGATGTAACAGTTTCACTTCAAACTGGCATGTCTCATTCCTCATCTCACTAACCTAGCTGCTAGAAATGGTCTCATCCTTCTGAGGCACAGAAGAAGAAAGCACATAGCTTCTGTAGATTAAGAAGAAGCTTTGTTCACTCATGAAAACTAAGTATGCTCAGGTAGATTATAATTTTCTGGCTTCAGGAGCAGTAGGGGAGGAGTTGATTTCTGGGATGTATCTGGCATGTGTCTTAATATGATGTCAGCTTTCTTCTTTGCTCTATTTGTGTAGAAGTGCTTCCTGAGCTTCAGCTAACTGTGTTGAGTCTGACCCAGAAGTGGATTTAACTTAACAGCTTGCTCTTGTGTGGGGTACTGTGGTACTGACAGTGTGAGATTTTGCTTTCAGTTCTGGATACAATCTTTTAATGTTGTTAGAAAATGACAGACTTTCACTTGTTAATTTAATTAATGTCAATCAAGAGCTTTTTTCCTTTGTGTTTCTACAGCATACAGTTAGTGGTATGTAATGCTTTCTCTTCTCCACAGATAACACTTTCCTTCTGCTGTTTTTTTTCCTGTGCTCACAGATAAAATGAGGCAGGAGTTGCTTGCCTGCACAAATCTGAGATTCCGGGGTGTGTGGGGGAAACCTAAATTATCTTCCTTACCTCAACGCAATATAGCCAAACCATGAAAATAAATACAAATGGGAATAGAAGTAATTTTATTGAGTACTAAAAGTATATATCTGATTGTAAAAGCTAATCAGTAGCTGTGGGGTTTTTCTGTTCTATTTCCATTATTTCATGTTTATTGACCTTTGAATTTCAGAGCTCTTATCATCACTCAGTCATTTAATACTGTCTTTCTGCAACTCTTTGAGTCAGCTGTAGTTTCAGTGATTCCCAATTACCTTTCAAAACTTTATTCCTCACCCTTCTCTCCCTTTCCTAAAGCACTTGTCAAACTGTTAAACTATGAGCATCAACACACATCCTGGCTTTGACTGCAGACAAACTTCTGCCTGTAATTTTCTATCTTTTCTACTCATCTGAAAAATAACTTCTCATGTAACATATGGACAGAGCAATTAGTAGTAACAAGTGAATCTCTTCATTCTAACAGAGGAACAGGAAAATTTGCATGGTACTTGAAAAAATAAAGCTTTTTGAACAGTTTCTTATATGTATAATTGCAGTCTGTAATGGGGGAGGAAAATACAAATATTTTAGGATGATCATTAAAAGGAGATTAATCAGATCACCAATCAGGCATATAGCACTAGTATATATTCTCCCACTACAATTATTTCTTACTGAAAAAGTGGTGTCTAAAAATGTCTTGTGGAAACATTTTTCACAATCTGGAAGTCTTAAGCCTGCTATTATTGTACAACAGAGCTGGCAGTCAGAGTCCAAACATCACCTCTTGTAGTCACTTTATAAATATTTCTAGATCTGACTTTTGGCTTGTCACGTTTTATAGTCCTTTTTTTAACGTCTTTAATTCACTGGTGCCATAAGTTCGTGTTGTACAGTAATGGCATTCAAAAATGGCCCTAGGAAACAGGGAACTAAAATTTTGATATGTAACTCCTTATTTTGGTTCACTTGAATGCTTTATAAAGTTTTTAATGAGGAATTGTTCCTTCTTAGCTGTCTTAATTTGGTTGTAGAAGAGAAAGATGGACACTAATTACTAACTTGTTTATTGTTTAAAAGTGAATAATAAATGGTATTATTTTGCTGTATGTTTTAATTTCTGTTTAATTTGAATTTTTATTTCCTCCTTGGCAATTGTTACTGCAGAAATTGCACTAATTGCTCATATCTCATTATTGACAATTTTCTTGGGGAACCTCAAGGAATTTTAATGAACAAGAATCTTGGGTTTAGCACTCCTTCACAAAAGATAATTAGTTGTAATGGGCCGTGTTGTAACTGATGAGCATCCCAAGATCTCTAATTCATACTGAATTAGCTCAATTTGTGTGGCTGGTATGAATAACTGAATTTCTATCACTGCTGGCAGTAATAGGTAAAATATGTTCATGTTTTTAAAAGCAAATTTAAAAATTTATATGTAAAACTCAAAGCAGCCTCAAATACTAAATGAAAATATTTCTGTAGGAATGTGTTTCATAGAATCATAGAATTATTTTGGTTGGAAAAGACCTCTGAGATCAATTCCAACTGTTGTCCTAACACAACTATGTCCATTAAACCATGTCCTGAAGTATCTACATATTTTTTTGAGCACTTCCAGGGATGGTGATGCCACTACCCCACTGGACAGCCTGTTCCAATGCCTTACCACTCTTTCTATTAAAAAATAATAATTCATAATCTCCACCCTAAACTTCCCCTGGCATAATTTTAGGCCATTTCCTCTCCTTCTATCATTTCATACTAGGGAGAAGAGAAAACACTCGCTTAACTCCAACCTCCTTTCAGGATGTTGCAGAGAGCAATGAGGTCTCCCCTCAACCTTCTCTTTTCCAGATGAAGCAACCCCAGTTCCCTCAGCTGCTCCTCTCCAGACTTGTCCTCCAGACCCATCACCAGCTTTGTTACCCTTCTTTGGGCCTGCTCCAACCCCTCAATGTCATTCTTACAGTGAGGGGCTTAAAACTGAACACAGTATTCAAGGTGCAGCCTCACCAGAGCTGAGCACAGGGCACGCAAATGGGTGGTTGAGAATCCTATTCCACAGCAATCTCTAGAGTGCTTTGTCTATCAAATGCTCTTTCTGTATACACTGGTGGAACTGGGGAGCAACACAAAATAACCAAATTTCATGACTCACTTTGTCCTGAAAATTTAAGACAGTTTGAGTGATGCATTTAAAAACATAACTAATAATAATTTTAAATTAATTATATTTTGCAAAATTTAAACCCAAAACTTATTTAAAGTTTTGGAAGAAGAATCTGAAGCAATGTACCTCTCTGTTCCCAGTCTGCTTCTCCCAGTTTATCTTGCTGAGTTTAATATGAAGCTATTCATGCTTTATAGCTGGCAAAGGCAGTGGACCTATATGGAGATGAGCCATCTAAATTTGGAATGGTTTGCTTGGCAATTTGAAGAACTTTGGATATGCAGGTGGGATATGGGGCTCGCTCTTTATTTTCATGCAGCTGGTCTCTCACTGACTGCTGAAGGACATACTGAAAGACTTTACAGTAACTGATAGCTTAATGGTGGGATGATAAATTGTTCAGCAGTCAAAGTATTCACACATTGAATGTTTGAATTCTTATTCCTAGTTACGTGCAACACAGTGAAGAATTAGTGTTACTGTGTAAGCCGTTTATACGCTGAAAAATCACATCTGATACTCCATTTCTAAAAGAAGTTGTTATGTTGCTTGTGGTTGCTGTGTTGGTGCTGGAAATGACTGAAAGTAGTTGCGAAGTAAATATTGTTTTTAGTGATCTTTATTAGCTAACATGGGAAATACCTGGTTTGGAACTTGCGCATCTACAGCCATAAACCCCCTCTTATACACAGCTGTTGAATGACAACTTTAGAACTGATTCCCATTCAGTACTTTAATATTATTTTATTTTTAAAAAATTTTCTTGCAGCCTAAAGTGACTGTTCTTCAGTACATGTTGTCCTTTCAAAAATCTATGGTGCTTTACTATAGACAAATAATAGCTGTGCTTCATATTTCATACTTGGAGATAGTGTAATTGACTCTAATTCTTACTATTTCAGCCAGGAGTTATAGGATATTTTGAGTTCAATGCTTCACCTCAACCACCTGGTTATTTAACGTTCTTCACCTCAGCATTACATTCATTAAAAAAAGGTAAAAGCTTCATTTTCATACTTTAAGGTATCTGTGAATGAGTTCTATATATGGGTTTCAGTAGTGCTTTGCAGTGTTTTGTAGCTTGGGAATGTTTCTTGTTGATCTAGTTATGAGACTGTCTTACTACAGTGCAAAGATTGTGTACATAAAAGGCTTACTGTGTGTTTGGCCATCATTGAATCAAGTATGTGACAGACTGCTATTCAAAGAGACATTGAGACAGTTTCCTCAAAGACCTAAATGTATGGCTGCAACCTGTAGAGAACCATAATCAGACGAGCAGTTATTTGAAGCAAGAGTGTTTGTCTTGCACAACATTTGAAACGTTTGGGTCAGAAGCATTAAGATGAACGTTACTTTGGCTAGACTTCATAACGGAATTCAACAAAGGGCTTTCTTGGGTGGAGTTAGAGAACTGGTACAGGGTATCATCATGAGAAGGGCTTTTTCCCCCTGTTGTTTTGCATTAACAATCTAAACCACAAAAACTCTTGCATTTAAATCTTAAGAGCTTTTAAAATTAAGACCTTTGCAGGGGGCTATAAATGCTGGATATAACATTCTTTAGTACATTTTATGGACGTTGCATTCTGCCTGCAAATTAAGGAAAAATGGGTGGCATTATTCTGATGTGTTGCTGTTGGGTTTTTGTGTTGTGTTTTTCCACCCTCCACCCCCGCTGTCCCGTGCAAGCCTGTTCTCCTATATTTCATTCTATCATTTCCCCATTTATATGTTGGGATAGTTCTTTTCATTGTGAAGATGAGAAGCATTCTATACTTGTGTGTGCATATTAATATAGAAATACAGTAATACATGTTTTATATATGTATTAACTGTAAATGTACATCATCTAAACAGTCATTGTTCATACCTTTTCCTTCTGTGTATATCTTGACTATTCAGATGCCCTAACATGTAGCAAGGTGCATCGGTGATACCAGATTCTGTATTTAATACTGAAATCAAGAAATGGAACAATTCAGGTTACCATTGTCTATACTTTGAGTGTAGAACAACAACACATTTTTTCGTTTCTTTTTCTTTTCATCTTTTTTCTACTTCACCTAATCACAAATATTGACGGTAATATTTTTGTGCTCTTACATAGCAGTATTCTGTGTTTCTTCTAAGGCTTTCAGGAGAGAAGTTCAGCTTGTATCATATTTAAAAACTGAACATTTTCCCTTTCAGATTACCTTGGAACAATACGCTTTGGAGTGATCACAGATAAACGTGTTGCAGAGGAGATCTCCCTGGTGCATTCAGGCAGTGTGTATTTGCACAGACATTTCAACACATCTCTTGTGAGTATTGTATTCGGGTTGTAGTGACTCTGAGACAGAATATAGAGATTGAGGTTCTGCTGTAGTAGGCTATGAATGAATGTTTCATGGAGCTTTAGCATGCAAAGATAAACTTGCCTTTGTTTATTAAAATGACCCTAGAAGATGTGCACACTTTTTATTATGCACTTCTTTTCCTCACATTCACTAATAAGCAATACCAGTTCGAAATGCAGTCTTGATGTTGATGTCTTTAAAAGTCTGATTTTAAATGAATATGTGGAATGAATAGTGCAAAAAATTTTTCAATATGCCATAAATCAAGATATGTGATGATCCCAACTGAGGAGACAGATTTTTCATTTATCAAGAAAATACGTACTAGTGAGAAAAGTAAAGATTTGAAAGATGTAGAAAGAAGAGGAGCTTTCCTAGTAAAATACCTTTTACCTAAAAGATTGTGTGTTACTAAGATCTGATGACAATTTGGAGAGATTTCCCAAAGGGAAAGGGTATACAAAATGTTGAAGCTTCTTAAATAGTGTAATTCAATTCAGGCAGTGTTAAGCATTCCAGTAACAAAGCATCCTTGTTTCAGGACTGCGTTCATTACTAGGCCAAGTGAGGATAACTAATTACTTTTTTCCCCTCCTTCAAGATCTACCCAAATGACATAATGAACTATACTGCTGAGAACATTTGCAAGTGGGCTCTAGAAAATCGAGAGATGCTCATACGGTGGCTGAGGCCACATGGTGGAAAAAGCCTTCTTCTAAACAACGAGCTGAAGAAAGGACCAGCACTTCTCATATTTATACCTTACAATCCCTTAGCAGAAATTCATCCTCTTTTAGATGAAGTAAGTGATTTTTTTTTTTCTTTTTTATTTTGATTTGGTTTTTTCCTCAAAAATACTAGGATTCTGAGCTCAATTGTGGTAGATGTCTCATTTTATGTCACTGTTCCAAATACTCAATTCTGTTTAAAAACTCAAGCCATATTATCATAGCTTCTTTATGCTCCTTTGCATCCCACACAATATACCTCTGTCTCTTGTCAGGACTTGTTTAGAACAAGCACCTAACTCTTTTCCTTGACCACCTTCTTTTTGTGGTGAGTCCTGTGAGAGATGCAGATCTATGCTTACAAATTCTCTTCCTTTGCCATTATTTCTATTTCTGAACTGCCTGAGCCAGAAGTCTGTGTAGCTGTGCGGTAAATGAGATGGGGAAACTAACTTGGCTGATTTCCATCCCCCCACCCCGATCCACCCCAGCCCATTTTTTTTTCAGCTGGAACCCATTGTCCCATTTAGTGTATCATACAGCTGCGTGTCACAGGGGTGACCCCATAGCACTAAGGACAGTGTGGAACAAGGAATAACCATCTGTGGAAGATGAAGAGCAGGCCTAAGTTTTGGTGGCAATGCTGAGCTGTATACATGTCATCCATGTTCTGGAAGGGGTGGTTTCCACAAGGAGGCCTAATTAATGTTGCAGTACCAGAAGCAATGAGGAGGAAAATCAAGATAAGATACAATATTTACCCAAAGTAGAAATACACAGAACAGAAGCTAGATGGCTACGATACAGGGCTGGGGAAATCTTGACAGAAAGACTATGGAAGAACTGCAATTATTCTTGCACTAACTTATTTAAGCAGATTCAGTTCAGTGGTGCTCATCACAGATTAAACATTCAAGTAGCAGGTACCACTTATATAGATCAAATCAGTGCAACGTAGGATGTTTAGTTTCAGGTTTCATTCTGCTAAAAGCCAGTATTTATATCAAAATTTGAAATGGGATACAAAATATTCCAGCTGATCTTGTATAGCTGCACTTTAAGGAGCTATTATGCAACTTGTTTACCGTAGGTAGAGATGTTTACTACAGCTGTTCTGTCGGTTTCATCAAGCAGTGACACCTCTTGACTGTAATGCAGTTGCAAAGAACAAGGCTATCAAGTTGTATGTTGAAAGCTCAGTGAAATGAGATTTCTTATCACAAATCTGGTTTTCTGCTCATAATTTTTACTCACATTTCTCTGTAAGTAGTCTTCAAGCAAGATTATGGTATGAGGGGTCAGGTGCTTCTTTTAAGTGTTTAATTGAGCATTTTCAGGATGAAAACTTCTAAAAACATGTTCTTAAAGACTAACAAATTGTTGCTATAGACTGCATCTAAGATGCAGTAGTTAATCAGTATTTTACAAGTATGAAATACTAACGGTCCTGTGACACAGCATCCCTCCAAGATGGGATGCTTTGACATCCCTTTGATAATTATCATGATTCCTATGAAAGTGTTCTTCTGTAAGCAACATGTGTGTCCTGTATCTTGGGTATGTTTAATGTGATAGACAATAATGAAGCAAAACTTCCTGTTTCATTTTCTTTTCTTGTGTTTTCTGCTACTTATCTTCTAGAATGATAATTCCTCCTGTGGTCCACAGACATGCCTTTTTTGCTGCTTATTTCCTCTTGTTTATGAAAAGCAAAATGTTGATGCAGTGCAGGAATGTTTGTACTCAGAGGCAGACTCAGGGTTTTTTTTTTCCTCTTCTTTTCTTTCTTCTCCACTTCTCCACACCTGCAATATTACCACTAAATACCCATAGCTGGGAGAATATCAACATTGCTTCAACACTGTTAGTGATAGTTACAAGATTTTTGTACCACCTCGATTACCTCTTCATATAGGAATGTTTATTTTCTCTGTGTTTTGGCAAATAAGGAAAATTCAGGAAGCTGTGCTGATTAATGCTTCATGTAGTGGAATTTAATGTGAAAAATATAGTGTTAATGCACTGTCATAAATATGAGGCAAAGAGCACCTTGAGATCAACTGAAGAAATTTTAAGTGGCTTTTTGTAGTCTGTATTCAATTCTTACATGCAGAAATATCTGAAAATTTAACTATCAAGTTAGAGCCTCATTATTGTGTAAGAAAACAGGAGTGGCCAACTTCCTGTTCCTGAAGTTGCATCTCTAATTGCATATATGTTGTTACACCTTCGAAGATAACTGCATTTAAGTGACGTATGTACATTTAATTTTCCTTTCCCCCCACCCCTTTTCTTTTTTCTTATTTTTTCCCCCCTGTAGATTACCAAAGTGGCCTTGGAATACCACAACTGTAATAAAAGCCAGGCAGCTGAGCCAGATCTTCAACACATAGGAGACACTGATTCACCAGCTTTTGATTCCTCTGTACCAGATGCACATCCAAAATTATCAGAAACGTTTTCCATAACCAAGTACCCATGTTGTAACACAGTGGTGCTTCCACAGTGGCATTCAATATCCAGAACTCACAATGTCTGTGAGCTTTGCATTAATCAGACACTTGGTGTCAAACCAAATAAAGTCCATGGGCCACACTGTAACTTTTTAGAGATAGAAGCAGCTTTGGACTCTTTCTACCTCCAGGAACATACCTTTTTCCAGGTTATATCAAATACCATAGAGTGCAGCAATTTCTTAAGTTTCTATAGTCCCTTTAGCTATTACACTGCATGTTGCAGGACAGTAAACAGGCATTTTTTAAGTTTCATTAGTTCTGAGAATGCCATCTTTCAGACCCCCAAAGTAGCATTTTCTTCCCATGGGAAGAAAGATAACACCCAACATTCTATTCCTCACATTGAGGATAGGAATTGTTTCATTCCTAACCTTCATATTAGTGACACTAACATTACAGGTCTGAGCTGCAGGACCAACAAAACCTTGAATCTCTATCTACTGGATTCAAATCTTTTTTGGATATATGCAGAGAGACTAGGAGCATCAAGATCTACTCATCTTAAGGAATTTGCTGCCATCGTTGACCTGAAAGAAGAAGTGCACTATGTCCTGGATCAAAATCAGTCACTTGTTGGATCTACCCTGGGTATGGTATCCACTATACAAATGCATGAAATAAGAAAATTGAGTTTGCAACTAAGCTTATAAATGGAAAACTTAATGCCATTTTGAGAAGCGTGACTATAGTCAATGTTATGAATCATAATGTATTCTAATTTATTTAATAGTAAACTAAACAGTACAACCAGGTCCTAGATGACATAAGAACTAAGTTTCACATACCAAAAGTCAGTTGCTTGAGAAGAAGTGAACCTTAAAATGTGTGATTCTTGGCTACCTGATGCATTGAAGGAACTGGTAAAATTTGCATTTTAAAATGTGCTTGAGGGAAAAATAAATCACACTACATCTTAACACATTTAGTATTACAGGGTGGTGTCAGTGCTTGCTTAACTGTTCTGTGTACTACAATGTCCATGAATTTCCTAAGATACTGCCCACTTGTCAGCAGAGACTAGGCCTTCCTCTTGTCCTCTGACACCAACTTACAAAGTGGGTTTAATTTATTTTGAAAAGCATGTGTATTTTCAGGATACTGTGCTGAAATGGTTTTGGCCAAGTCTGTCACTGCTCTGTTTCCTGGCTGAATTGGAGGAGAAAACCACAAAACTAATAATTCAGTCAACCCAATGATCACAGATTTGTATTTAGTGCCTTTAACAGTGTTCAGTTTTTACAGACAGTTCCTAAAAAATTTTAATTGCCTCCCTCCTTTCAGCTATAACTTAATCATGCATGGATGTTCCAAACCTGGACAGCTAGAAAGAAAAATAAAAAGTTGTGATCTGGTGTGAAAATGTAAAAATATAAAGTGAAATGTACCTCTCTTTGCATTTCAGAGATTAATTTGGTGATCTGCTGGTTTGTACTTAGGTACAAAAGTGCCAGCTTTACTTGGGCCTTGTTTTTGGACTGGAGATACCAGCACAAAATGTTTGTTTGATAAAATACTCATTTTTACATATTTGATGTTATATTTATTTGTCTTGATTATTGAGTACTCTTATTTTTAATGCATAGAATAGTATTTCTCGTATCTAAATTGTCAAGAAAGATACAGTCAGCATCTTGTAGCAATTTAGAGAGCATGGTCCAGGCTCACAGTAGTGTAGCTGGAGGTGGTTGAGGTCTTTAGAGCCTGTTATAATGTTTTGCCGCTGGCCAGTTACTTGTTAATGATGTTTAAGGAGAAGGTTGAATGAAGAGGAAGGTGGTCACTGATCAGCAGAAGGTGGCCAGTCATACTAGCATGAGAAGAGCACAGCATTTAAAGGTCTAAAGCAAAAGAATTATTACAGGGAAAGTTGTTGAAACTGATGGAATGGATGCATATAAATGTGAAAATAAGTAGAGCCTCCAAGTTAAGGGCTAAATGCTTCAGTGCTGTGAGAAAGTGGAAGCTGGTGAGAGGATACTATTGCTGACCGACCAGGTGTGTGGTTAGATTAGGAGGGCAGGAAATTATACTATAGTACATTGAACAGGAGTAGAAGCAAGATTAAAGGGTTGTGTGGCAAGTGAAGATGACTGTAATGAGTTAAAAACAAAGGTGAAATTTTGTCTTGTTTTCACATCGGTGGTGCTTGCTTGAGAGCTGATAAACTGTCAAAAATTAATAACTTGAAAACAGGTTTGAACTTGTCTTTTCTCTGAGTTCCAAAGTAAAAACTGCCAAAATCACCTATTTCTGAGACTGGTATAACTTTGTCATGTATCAATTTCATTTCAGAGAACTTCATTAAAAATTTCAGTATTCTCTACAGTCCCTTGAAAAGACATCTTGTGGATGACCCTTCGGTCCATATTCACGGGCAGCATGTAATCACCGAAGTGACTACTCCTACCTTTCATGAGACTGTGTTTTTGAGCGAAAAGGTACACCTCACTACTGATAATGTGTTCAGACCTTTGAGCATGGGGTCTCATTCTTTTTTGCCGTTATGTGCTTTTCTTATTGATATTATAAAATATGCTATTTTGTAACAATTTAGCTTATAGTTTTCTTAAAAAGGCAATTTGGAATAGTGTGAGCTTAAGTATATCTGCAAAAGATCATCTGGTGTAAAATACTCAAAAAGTAAGTGCAGCTGATTCCCTAACAGGTTTCTGCCACACTTCAAGGTTTATTGGGTTTTGGGGGTGAAAGGAGGTGTGTTGTTTTTTTCCCTCTGTGTGGAAAGGGGGCATCAGTAAATAGCTTATATCGTAACATTAATAAACAACATTATACTTCCCTTTCACATTTTAAAGGTTCTGAGCTGTAGAAGTTGTGACTATTAGGCCTCCTTTAGTGCAGATTAGCTGCAACAGATAATCAAAGTCAACTCTGTTTAATTTTGCAGAATGTCTTGCTGCTCTATTATGCACCATGGTGTGGATTCTGTGCTTCTCTGAATCACATCTTTATTCAGCTTGCTCGGCTTTTACCTGCAGATAATTTCATTGTGGCAAGGTAAAAAAGACTGTAATTTCATCTCTCTAGAATAATCTTAAGTTCATTGAGGTCATCAGCCTAGAAAATGATTATTTTTTCTCACCCAAAACTACTTCAGGAGGAAATATCCATAGAGCTGTAATTGAGGGTCAAAGAAGAGAAAAAAGCTTCAGTCTGATGTTGAAACTGTTGGGCAGGTGTGTTTTAGAGAAAGGTGTGCGTGCCAAATGAGTGACTGAGATCTAATTGCTGAATGAGAACAGTTTGAATGCTGCACATGTTTTTCTCACAAAAAAACCCCACATGCTCGTTAAACAGATTCATGATCTTGAATATTGGTAATTAATTCTGCTGACTCACATGCACAACACATTTTTGACATAACCATTCAGACTTACTTTCACAGATACTTGCGTTTCCTTCTTTCCAGTCACTAAAATGGGGCTTTACAAGAAAATACAGATTGTGCATCTGCCTGTTCTCTTTGTCCTTGTCTCTGTTCTTAACAGGATTGATATCACTCGAAATGACCTTCCATGGGAATTTATGACAGATCGTCTCCCAACCATTTTACTTTTTCCTCACCAGAGGTAATGTAATTCTATCCCTGTGGGTTTTTACCTTTCATTTTAATAAGTTACAATAATTACCTGGTTACATGTCTTAGTGGAGAAAAAAGCCAAACTAATTCATTTCCATATATGTGCTCCTACTTTACACATATTCTAATTGAAGCAACAACAAAAAAAAAACCAAACACCTCAAGAGCCATGGATAGCTGATGATAGGCAGAAAAATTAATATTCTCTCAAGGTAATTAGTTGTCTATAAGTCTTTCATTATGAACACCAGCATTACTAACCTTACTCTTCAGTTAATTTCCCTCACTATAATTTTGTATGTAAGATTTTGGCATGGTCCAAATAAATTGGGTGACTGCAGGATGGGGAAAATGGAAAAATTATGTAGATGGTGGTGCAGCACAGATCTAGTGCAGCTTGTATTTAATCACTTCAAACTGGGTAAGCAAAGAGAGCTCTCAGAATGTTATAATGGTTTTTGCAGTAAAATACAAAGATCTGTTTGCTGTTTTTAGTGAAGATAAAACTAAAGCACAGATGGAGAGTAGGTAATGCAGTCTAAACTCAGTCTCGCTTTACCGAAGACAGTAACAGTCCTGTTGTTAGAGATAGTTATATGTTTTTAAAATCATAAATTTGTGCTGAAACAAAAAGGTAGAAAATCTGACTGCTAAAGGAGGGCTTATGCATCCTTTGGAAACTGCACAGTGATTCTCCTCTGTGGATTTTTATTTCTTCCTCACTCCTCTGTAATACAATAAATGTAATCAGAGGGACTTTGGAGTGTTTGTTGATCAAACAGAAGTTCGTACAAGTTGCATTTCTCTCATTGTTCTAATGTTTGGCTTTTGGAGGGATTGAGAATCTCCTCAAGTGAAACCCGCACTTGAGTGTAAGGTTATTTCATTTAAGAACTGCCTGTTTAACACAGCAATTATTGAAATACCTTTTTTCTTTCTTAAAACAGTGCACCTCCTACTTCATTATTTCACTTGGGCATAAATAAATTTTTTCAGAGTCCTAACATTTTTTTTGGCAGTAATTACAAAAAAAATTAAAATTTGACAGCACTGGTTTGTATATAGCTGTTACAGTATAGATACTATGGAATCACATCATGGGCTTTTATGTATATTGCCAAAATGTTTTGGTTTTCCTTCTGAGTCAGTAACAAGTGCTGGATTTTTCACAGGAGAAAAATAGCAGCAGATTTGTTGGCATTCTGGAAGCCTCGCATTGTTTCTTTAAAACAGAAAACAAATGAAGCTTCAGTAGCAATCTAACACCTACAGAGGAAAATATCCAGAGGAGATTAGTGGTAAAACAAGGTGTACATGCTGTTGAAGTGAAACTGTATACAGCAAGCAAGATCTCAGAGAATGAGCCAAGAATTAAGAGTGTAGGACAGGGAAGTGCAATTTCAGGGAGACAGTTAGGATTGAGAATGATTCCTGAGGTAATGAAAGGAAGGAAATAAACTCATGAAGGGCTGGACAGAAAAAAAATAGAGAAATACGAAGGTGAGGTAGAGAAAGGCACAAAGGGTGGGTCAGGATAAAAGAACTCAAGTTCTTTTTTAAAAAGTCAGTCTTAAATAATTATGGTTTTTATAGAAAGGGAATGCAGACAAGTGCTACAACAAATATGTGCCTCTCTGCAATGTAAAATTAAAATTTTCATTTCCAGTCTTCTCCCTCAAGAGCCCTATCAGCAGCAAATGGTAACTCAAACTGTTGTACCGCAGTTACAAAATCTTTAAAGCTGTGCCTTTATATTTTGCAATTCCAAATTCATGTTTTCAGTACAGAAATAGTTATGTATCAGCATGTATTCAGTATCAGTTCTGAGTTACTCCAACCTCCAACTCATCACCTTTGTGCAGTAAGCCTTGCAAATCAGCCTCTGATCAGTTTCTCTCTACCACGTTCCTGTTCCCTAGGCTAATTGAGCAGGAACTCTGCTGGGAGTATTTCCAGTGTGTGTGTGTCTGTATAAAGACACTGTTAGCTTCATCTGCTGCAATACCCCTGTTGAGTTCTGGACATTGTCTGGTATTCAGACTATCTCTCTCGTTTGTACAGTCCATTCGTTCTGGCTGGCTTGAGTGTCTGTAAGCAAAGGATGTGCTGGTTTGAAGATACACAGTCTGAGTTTTAGTTGAGCTGAGCCACTTTTTGTGAGGTGCTCTTGACAGCTGGGACAAGTAGCAGTTGAATGCTGTTGTCTTCTGCTTCATTAGGTCAAATTGCATAAGCTGAAGCCCTACTAGACCTAACTATTCTAACAACCACTGGAATATTAATTTTAGGGCTGGAAGAAGTTAGAAACTTACTTCGAAATATTGTTGTTGGGTATAGCTTTAAGATCACTGTTCTCAGCCCCCACATAGTATTTGGAATTGAATCAAGTGACTTTCACTTTGAAGAAGGATCTAGTTTGCAGAACCATGCTTCTAAAGGACAGCGAGTATTATGTGTAACTGGATGAAACGGTTTTTCTGGCATTTTAAAGCCTAGGCATTTTAAGCAGGTTTTTAGAGCAGTAACAATTTATGGTAAGTGAAGTTTCCCTGTGTTCTCTCACAGTCATTTCACCTCCATCTTGCTCACACAAATACCAATCCAGTGCAGAGACACTTAGAGCACCCACAGTGCAATACAGTTTAAATGGTTCATCAAAAGAAAACAGTATGCTCTTCATTGCATGAGTTTTAAGTTTCTCTTAGCTGGTATTAGCCATTTTTGATAAAAAACAAGACTTAAGGTTGAACAGAAGGTGTTTAGATTGACATTATCCTTGTTTACCTAACTGAATATTAACTTACCTTTCCAGGAAGGAGCAAAGTGTGAAGTTCCCTGAAGACTTTCCAGTTACCCTTCCTAATCTCCTTAAATTTATTTTACATCACGCAAGTCTTTCTTCATCAGAGCCCTGTACCAAAGAATGCCTACATAAGGGGACAGTTCTACAGCAAGGACACATCTCCCACTTAGAGAGAGAAATTCAGAAGTTAAGATCAGAAATCAGGGCACTTCATCAGGCCCATGACCAGCTTGAAGCACAGCTTTCTGAAGCTAGGAGAGAGGAACACAGACTACAGCAGCAAAAACACACACTGGAAAAGCAGCACAAGACTCTGCAGCTCCACAGTGAGCAGTTACAGGCCACGTATGACCAGAAGAATCAAGAATTATTAGAAATGGCTGAAAAGCTTCAAGAATTAGCTGATGCATCAGAAAACCTCCTTAAAGCAAATACTTTACTGAGAATCCTGGTGGCATCAAAGGAAGGAAAGCTACAAAGCAAAGATGAAATTAAAGAGTCCCTTCCATCAGAGCAGACAATTTCTGAAGATCATGATATATCAGTTGCAACAGCTGCTACCACATCAGAAGAGGAAAGGATTGATAATATTGATACCATAGACACAGAGCACAGTAGTGGAAACAGGACAGAATAATTACTTACACAGTGGAATGATGCAGTATTGGGTAGGTATTTATGCAAATTTTATTGAAATTCATTGTAAATAAAGACTTCTTCCCCATATGATCCAGAAAAAGAAAAATCAAATGGAATATTTTTGTATACTTGAACTACTTAATAACCACATCTAAAGAGAAGAGAATGGAAAACACTTTCTGCACTTTACTATTGCACTAACTTGCAAACACCTGTCCATTTAAATTAAAGATGCTGGTTTTTAGGGGAAGCAGTATGAAGCACCTCTGACTTAAGGACCAGTTCTTTTTCACTGGCTTTCTCTTATAGCTGCTAGAAAAATTAGACCTTTGATTTATACTTTTACATGATTTCTGAATTTTGCCCTTTACACTGCATTCTCTTTGCTGAATTAAGAGATACTTCATCTGTGTAATGAGTGGACAAAGTCATCTTGCTACAACAATTCTGGTTTAGAACTTCAACACTTTATCACTTTTGTATACCAGTTACCTGACTGTCTTGAAATCTGCAAGAGCCATGTGTGAACTGTTCTGTACTGAAAACTAAAAGTCTTACTGAAGTAATAATTTTCTCTTTGATTTGTAAGAGGTCTAGAATATAGCAGGTTCAGTGTGTGGGTCTGGCTACACATACAAGTCTTGGACTGGTACCTTAAAAGCATGTGCCAAGGTAAGAAGAGTCCTCTTATCAGCTCCACCCCATATAGTTCACAAGGCAACAGCAGGAACTTTTTGCTACTGACAGTATCAATTCTGCTTAAAATTATAGCCTTCACTTAAAAGGCAAAGGTAGAGCTAAAAATGCACATCAATGTGTTACTGTAGAAGAAAGGACACAACTTTGTCTAGGCCATTGTCTTGCATACAGTTACAATTGTGAAGCAAGTTTGCTAGGCCTGTGTTACTTGGTTATTCCATATGCACAGGTACAAGCAGTAAATCTAATGAGTCATATAGAGCTGAAGAACTTGTTCTTCATTATTTGTAACTCATTTCAGGGCACAGATTTACAGTAACTTTTTTCCCTAGGCAATAGTTTAAAAGTTTCAGTAGGCAAAGGAAGCTATTTATAAAGTCACTGAAAACAGGTCAGCAGCCTCAAAGCATATGTGCCTACCCCAAGAGTTCTAGAATATGTATGCTGCCATTGGTGGCTCAGTGTTGTTTCTTCTCTTTCTGCCCTCCCTCCCCTCAAACCTCTGATGCTCAGAACTGCCCCTTTAACACATCTTTACAGTTCCCATGGCTGAACTACAGCATAGAGCAGGAAACGGAAGGGATGTCCTTTTTTATTTTGGAAAAAATTTCCCAGCTAAAAACTTACACAGATTGGTCAGTAATCTTCTTTGCTCACATCAACATTTGTTTATATAGGAAAGACTGAAACTTATCTTTTAGTAATACAGTTAAATCAAGAGTTACCTACAGGATTAACCAAATTCTATAGTTGTTTGTCTGTAGAGTGAAATACCTTTTTACAACAGGCTGTTGGCATATATCCTAACTGCTAAGTAGACAAATAGGGACTTCTAAGAAAAATTCACACTAGTGGCAGTTCTGCCAGTTTTAGGAAGTAACCACTTAGGCAGTTTCAGCATGCAGACCTACAGAGAAGAAAAGCCTGCTCTACTGCCACTTCAGAACTCCTGGAAACCTTCTGGACCATGCCTGTGGGTTCAGTATCCATCATTAGTTTCCAGGTTGGAAACCATCCAAATGGCAGTTTCCTTGCAGTTTTCTTCTACATACTTGCAGAACTCAGATCTAGCAGCAAAAAGCTTAACCTGCTCAGCTGCAACTAAAGGAAATCAATTCCTTTCTTGCAGCTTCTGTGCTTCAACGCATTACTGAAGGCTTAAAACTTCTGAAAGTATTCTGCACAAGTCCAACAAACTGTTAAGAGCAGGAGTTCTGACTTCATAGCTGTGCATTCAAGTTAGTAGCAGAAGCATGCTTTAACTGCAGGTTTGGTGTTGAAGGCCTGGAATACCATCCACATAACACAAGACTCCCAAATGACAACTGTACAGTTACATCATGTAATTCCTGTGTTGTGGAACAAAAGCAAAAAGCTTCTGACAACCTATTTACAGTTCACAGTTGTAAAGTAATTCATATTACAGTAGTATCTCCATCAAAATAGCTAAACATTCAAGTAACAAAAAAGGCTAGTAGTCTCTTCGCACCAGTATATCCTGTGTCCATTGCCAGCAACGGACATTATGCCAGGTCAGTCACAGAGGAACTCGGATACACAGTTGACACAAAGTGCTACTTTCTCAGTGCATGCAACTGCAAATAAAGCTCGAGGGTATTTTCTGATGGGAAGAGTGCATGTGACCAGGTTCTTCATAATATAGAGTGTCTTCTATTGGTTACACACATAAGCATAGTCCATGTACATGTGTTGCTCCAGGTTAGCTATGTGCTTCTGTGCCATTTGGAGTTAGCTTAACTTTTCTCTCTACACAAGGTCCTTTAGCAGAGTACTGCACCAGAAGAAACGGCTCTTTGGTTTCTCCTTCACCCACAATGCTTTCCTCATCTTCGGACTGGGTTATCCTCTGCAGACGCAAGTAACACCAGCAGCCCAGTATCAAGGCACCAAGAGCTGCAATAGCAATCAAAATAACAATAACAGTCACCACTCCAGTGGTGGGACTATGATCCATAGACATGGTCAATATTTCAGATTGTTCTGACTTCTTTAAGAAGATTCTTGTCTTCACTGTCAGGCTTGCTGCATCTTTGAACTCCTGCAGTGGAAAAGACAAGATACTTCAATGAAGTGCAGTTTTACCATATTCAGCAACATCATGTTGATGGTTGGTATCCTTCGCATGACCTTGCAGCCCTACAGTACTTACTCATTTTAACCTACTTTTTCAAACTGCCTTTGAAGATGCAGGTTTCCACAGTAAGCTAAAGCAAATGATAGATAAACTTATTTCAATTGCTGACATATTTATTGAGATAGCACACAGCCTCTGAAGAGGTAACAGTTTCCTAGAAAACAGATGAAACAGACTACAGAATTTACACAGTTCTAGGATTAGTAAGGTAATTGCAAGTGAAAGTCAAGGCAATTACAGTGCAGTATCTTTATCAACAGAACTCAAGCTGAAGACTCAAGTTTATTCCATAATCTGTCATGGAATGGCAGACCTGTACACACTGCCAGTCACTTCAGCAAGGACTCATGAAAGATCAGTTCAACAAAAGGGCCATTAAGGTTCAGCATCACATAGCTGATTTGCGCATAACCTGGCTACACTTCCAGCCTTGTAAAGTCCTGCAGACCTGATTTCGTCCAAATAAGTAGAATGGAACAGGGTGTACCAGACATCCCCAGCACAGCTGTGTGCCCACTGCAGCTGGAGAGGTGTATAATTCTGCAATGCTTATTCAACACAGTGATCAGCTGAGTGATTAAGAATGACTTACATGTAGGTTTTTCTCTCAGGGCATGTCTGAACTACAGTACTATTTGGTCTAGACAGCAGTACAGCCATCAGCATAAAAGATGGTTTACCTTGCTTCTCCTGCAGGCACTGCATGTCCACATCAAGACTGCTTCTGCAGCCTGCACAATTGCTAGCCATAATGAAACCTAGTAGCACTGTTCCCCCACAGCAGTTTAGTGCAGCACATAACCTTACATTACAACTAAACAATTACTGTCACCTAGAAAAACAACTTAATACAGGAAACTAGCATTGTAAATGCTACCCCTTTGCTAGATTAAGTGAGTTGACAAGCTATACAAGGTATGAAGTTTTGCACATCACCATTCTCTCTATCACCAGGATCTTTTGGCAAACTTTTTAGACCTCAGCATAATGACTGCTTGTAAAGGTCTGTACCTTGCTGGTTTTCAGAACAACTTTGGAAACAAGATGTTCAATCCAGGTAACAACCTACATCTGTCTGGACTATAAGAGACCGCATTTCTCTCTCCCCACTTGTAACAGCCACGGACTGCAGTGGTCTCACTTTGACCTGAAAAACAGATCTGCAAGTTTCTATCTGAGGGAGGAATGGGGATCTTTAAGGGTGCAGATATCTTCAGCAGTCCCTTCCAACCCCTAACATCCTGTTATATCCTGTGACAGCTTTGTTTCTTTATCCTCTGCTCTCGCAAGTACACTCATCTTGGTCAAGCCAGCTCCTTCTAGAATAAATTCACATTAATCATTTACAAGAGGACATATTTCACAAATATCTTTTCAGGCAGAAGGTTTGCTCCTAACTTTATGGACAATGAAGACTGGACTTACCCTTCCAGTCTAAGGGGATCATCTGTATTTAGTAGCACCAGAGCCCTTTAAGACAACTGAGATGTTAACAGTTGTAGATACAGACAGGAAGTTGCAGGACCTGTCCTTGAGGTAGGGTATTCCACATGAATGCTCATTGTTTACACTAGAAAGTTACTTCTAGTTGGATTAGGCTCTCTTGTCTCAGTGATTGTGCTTTATGGCAAGGAAAGTATTAGAGATTGAAAACTAGAAACCCCAGGATATGCAAGACAGATCTATTAAACCGTTTCTAGTCCAACCATTTCTGAGTACAACACAGCAACTTGCAGATTCCTCTTAAAATACCTTTGTCTGCCAAGTCAAAGCCTAAATCTCTGGATAGTATTCCATGAACCTTCTAGGAAAAGGATCCTGAGGAGTCATCTTAAGGTTCAAGGGCACTTTCTCAAGGCACTTCTTGGTGAGATAAAATGCAGAAGTTACTCCTTTTGCAGGCACATCCTCTTCAAGCAGTCTGGAGCCAGCACCCTCCATAAAGTCAGATATTAATCATCTGTACAGATCTAAAGTATCACAAACCAGCTAGTTAATGGTGCATGATTACAACTGAGATGGTAGCACTGTTACTAGCTTTGGTAGCTTTGTTTCAAACGCAGTGTTCTGGCACTGAAGGCTACAGCAGTATTGCTAGCTCATGTTGCTATTTTTCTGGCTTTATGTCACTGTGTACAGCCTCAATTCTATCCTTAGCACAATACATTTGCATGCTGTAACTATACTAGTAAGTTCTTCGGTTTCTATGTTGTTTTCTAGAGGCAGAACTTCAACTGCACTCACTGCTTTCCAACAGCAACTGACAAACAAAGGTTAAGCTGTCTCCAAAGTCCACTTCTTGATAGGAGAAATATTGGATACTCTAGATCCCCTTAAATAAATCTAAAGGACATTCTAACTGGCTTTCAGACTCACTTGCCCTTAAAGCATAGCTGAGCTCAAAAAGCCCAGGAGCACACCAGCAGCACTGACTTCATTTAGCATTTTTTACTCTCAGGCATTAAAAGCTGTAGTTTCTGATCTTCAAAGGGATTCCTAACACCATCCATATATATTTGGTGGTGCTTGTAGTGCTACATCCCTTCCCACCACACTTGCTATCAAAGCAAGCATCAGAGCATATTTACTCATTAAAAGATTACTCAGACTGACTGGTGGAAACTACAAATAGCCTATCTCAGTTCTTACAGCAATCAAGCAGTGAAAACATCAGCTAGAAACCATTTTTCCATAAATAACTGCTTCTTTGTCTTAATACCATCTTCTACTCAGAACTTCATTTGTGAAGGGTTTGGTGCTTTGGGGATTTTAATCCAATTCAGAAATTGTAAGTAAAGGACAAAGTTTAAATTGCAGAAGGCTGCTGGGAGACAAATTGAGTGCAAAGTTGGCATTAGTTTCTAAACTGAGTTTTCCGTGATAATAGGCCTTCTGCTGCAGAGTTCACTGTCCTCATCCCTGCAGACATGTTTCTGAAAAGAAATACTCCTACCACAGAAGCCAAAACTATATGAAGATGCTTCAGAAATTAATCTAGTATGTTTGGGTAAACCATAGCAAAGTCCTCAAGCAGTTATGTTCAAGGTCCAAGTATTAAATCTTTGGGCTTTGGTTTTTGTGGCTTTGAGGGGAAAGGTGAGAGTCAGTTTCTATTACAGTATTTTACCTACAGTAAGCTGGATGGGGCAGGGCAAAGGAAATAAATAAAACTACCAGAGTGATCTTCAGCTTACAAAAGATTAAAAAGCTTCCATGTTAAGGCCTTTAGAAGTAACAGCACCTTACAGTACATGTTACTAACTGTAAAAAAAGTCTTTTCCTCTATGTGCTAGTAAGTTTAAGTTTGAGGAATGCTGCATACTCATCATTAAAGCATCACTATTGCAAATGGAAGATGAGAGGAAAACCCTCTGGGAAAATCAGAGCTGTAGTTCTATCACTGGCACATGAATGCGTACTGTGTCCACACTACCCAGCCATCGTTAGGCTTTAATACAGAAGTCCTCCAGACTTCACCACTTCTGATACAATGAGATCACTGTTATTCTTAATTAACTCCAGTTATTGTCACCCTTTCCTGCTAAGGCCAAGTTACTGCACAAACAGGAGTTTGGCCAGAGGCTATTTTAGAAGCTGGGAGCTCTTAGTAGAAACTTTCAGTTCCAGTCTCCTTCCAGTCCTTATTACAGTTATGATGAGGAAAAGAGCAAGGAAGGTAGCTAAAAGAGGCTTTTCTGTGGCTAATTAGTTATGGACAGTCTACTAACAACTTAGTATTCAAGCAACTGCTTGAAACACTAGAGTGAAAGCCAATACCTAACGGCATTAACACAGTAGTACCTTACACTTAACCAAGAATCACTTTAAAAGCTTTACATCAAGCTAAGCCACAAAGAAATTATTATTTTACAGAACCCAGCAAGATGAAAAGAGGGGAAAACAGCAGTTTAGGAAGTTTCTCAAACACAGCATGCAACTGAAAGAGTAAGCAGAGCTTCTCAGAAGCATGTGCATGGCAAATGCAAGGTTTATGCTGTAACTGCCTAGCAGGCAAGTCAGTGAGTGTATGCAAAACTTGAAGCACACTTCTGGTGTTACCATGACTTGTACTTCAGAGGCAAGATCATGTATGCTTCAGAGACAATTGGATGGCTGGCAGACCATCTGCCACACTCTGGATTTGTATTTGGCAGTGTCATATCCACATGGAGCTCTGACAAGAGGTCTGTCCTTGTAAAAGGGTCATTTCTAACATTCAGTTACCACAAGTAACATGCTATGTATATCCTGTAGCATAGCTTAGTTCTTGAGATATTAGAAAAATTGTGGAGATGGCAACACTAAGTTTGCTGATGGAAAAAGCTTTTTGTATTTACACATTCAAGGTAGTTTTCCAGACACATGGTTTGGGGTTTTTTTAATGACTGTCTAGCAACAGCTATATAGCACTCATATGCTTCTAATATTCAAGCACTTTTTATAATAATCTCCAACCTTCAGACTGTAAATAACTCAGAAGTCTGTCATATACCTGTACTGAGTAGCTTAACAGCTCAGGCTAGGAATCCTCTACTCAGTTTCAGAATCACCTTATTAGAAAAGTGAAGGGCACACTGGGTTTGGATCTTCTTGTCTGGCAAGTCTTTCTTCTCGCTCCTCCCCTAGGGAGAGGGATCACATTGGTCTCTAGAGTCCCTTTTGCTCTTGGCTTTGCAGTTACATAACAATGCCTAACCATTAGCTGCTGGTACAGGCACCTAAGGAAAGATCTGATACTGTTTCACCTACCTGCTAATCAAGACACGAATATTAGAAGCTGTTCTGAGTGCTTCAGGGCTACTTAAAAGCAACATCAGATGCCTAAATCTGTGTTCATGTCGAGAAAAGGAGTGCGAGACAGCACAGTACACTGCAGATGCTCAGAGGAAGAAGCGATATTCCCTTGGAGCAACTCACGTTACCGTGAGCTCCCAGGACTGTCGATACGGTGGTTGGACTTAACTCCGTGCCACGCACGTAACTCCTCGCACTAAGCTCTGCGGCGCTGAGCCAGCGGGGACGAAACTCTGGGGCCGAGGGAAGAGTGGGGGGGGGGGGGCACGACCCACGTCCACCCCGATGCCGCTCACCAGCCATGAGACAGTGCCTTGTGACTGCAGCGCGGCGGTGACAGCTGCAACCGCACCGCGGAAGGGGCAGGAGCCCGCGGGCGGGCGACAAGGTGGCACGGGCCGCTCGGGTGAATGGAGCCAGAATCGCCGGCCGAGCCAGGTCGTGCCGGGGCAGCCCCGAGCCAAACCCTTGGGCCCGCGAGGTGCCCAGAGCCGCTCGGCAGCGAGACCACCTCCCGGGCGCGGACACCTCCCGCCGGACGGCCGCAGACAAAGAACGACTCCGCCGCGGCGGCGCTCGGGAAAAGGCGGCCTGAGCCCCGGCTTGAGGCCAAGAAAGCACAGGCGGTTCCTCTGATGCTCCCGAGACTCTGGATCCTGCTCAACACGGAACCCTGCCCGAGACGCGGCCCGCGTCCGCCCCACCAACCCCGGCTCACAGAACAGCGGGCCCAACCCCACCCGAGCTGTTGGGCCCCGTATGGCGCCCAGCTGAACCTCCCCTAGTCCCTGCACCGATGCTGCCGCGCCCCCAGCCCCGGGCGCTCACCGTCAGCCGCGGCCCCGCCGCTCACTGCCACCGCGGCGCACCCACCGACGCCACCGCGGGCGCGACAGTTCCTTTGCCACCCGCGCCGTCTTATATCGGGGGCCGGGCGGCGCCGCGCGGCGGCCAATGGGCGCCCGGCGCGCAGGGCCCAGCCAGCAACAGATGACAGGCGGGGTGGCGGTGACTTGGCCCTCCTCTCCCTTTCCCTCCCGTGGGCTGTCCTGCCTCGTGAGGGTTTCGCGGGTCTCGGCGAGCACGACCGGAGAGCCTGAGGCAGGCGAAGCTTGAAGAAAGGGCTCCCCTGCGGCGCGCACCCCCTCCTGGCGCCGCTCTCGCCCGCCTCAACCTGCAGCCCTGCCCAATGGGGAGCCGAGGGCGTGAGGGAGCAGCGACTGGGCGGGAAGACGCCTCCCGCTCTGGGTAGCCCTACAGCACGAGGGTGTAGGAAGTGAGGGTGCCAGACCTGTCAGCCTCGGCTCCCTTGCCATCCTCCGTGGGGGCAAAATCCCTCAGCTACCTCCCTGATTCCGCGAGAGGCTCTTTATCGACTCGACCAAGTGCAGCAATAGGACAAGAGCTCTGTCACCGCCAAGGCCACCCCAGAACCACCGTGATGCTTGGTGAGCGCTGACAGCCAGCGGCCGGCCCCGACCAGGCCATCCTGCCCTGAGCATATTGACAGTCATCCCTGACTCTCAGGTAGGGAGTCTGTCTCAAACATCTAGTATGCTGTCATTCCCAGTATGTCCATTATATTTAATAATTCACCCCCTGGTGGTGCAGTGGCCATGTAAATGTATTAAGAAATTGCCTAATGTAGGGTTTCATCACCCTTCTACTGAAGCTGGGCCTTAATGATGCCACAGAATGAAAAGGTGACAAGTATTGCAACAACTCAGACGTAGCAGAATTGCTGGTAAAACAGATCCCAACTGGTTTGAGGTTCATCTAAAGTCTGAAGGAAGTTTGAAGGAACAAATCCTGACAAAAGATGAAGTTCAGAAGTTCCTTTCACTTGTATAAACAGTTGTTTTACAATATAGATGCTGGTTTATATCAATGTCATGGTTTAATCTCAGTGGTACCTAAAGCCCACATGGCCACTTTCTCACTCTCCCAATTGAATGGAGGAGGGGCTCAGAAGAGTGTGAGAAAACTCGTGGCTTGAGATAAAGACAGCTTAATAGGTGAAGCAAAAGCCATGTGTGCAGGCAAAGCAAAACAATGAATTTATTCACAACTTCACAGCAGCAGGCAGGTGTTCAGCCATCTCCAGGACAGCAGGTCTCTAGCACCTGTAGCAGTTACCTGGAAAAACAAACACCATCACTCAGAACATTCCCCCACTTGCATCTTTTTCTCCCCCAGATTTATATGCTGTTATATTGTCTGGAATAATGCTTTGATCAGTCAGGGTCAGCTGCATTGTCTCCTGTACACCCCCAGCCTACTTACTGGTGGGGTGGTATGAGGAGCAGAAAAGACTTTGTGACTCTGTGTAAGCACTGCTCAGCAATAAGAAAACCACCCCTGAATTATCAAGACTGTTTCCAGCACAAATCCCAACACAGCCCTATACTAGCTACTTCAAAGAAAACTCTATCCAAGCCAAAAGCGGTGCAACCATGTACGATTTTTCTAGGGAGTAATTCTTCCTTGCACGTGTCCACCATGACCATGTGACAGCCCTAATGGCATTGTTCCTTTCCATTCTCATTCCATGAAAATCTAGCTATGGCCCAGTACCAAGATGAGTGCTTCATCTCTGCTATTTGCTCTCAAAGCTGCCCAGACATGAACCATCTTTTGCCTGGAAGCTGTACTGCTCCACTCACACATTTTGGCCTCTCAGGAGGCCATAGTAAAATGACAGGTAATACATAGGCTGCTTCCAAATCCCATATAACCAGTTTACAGTATTAACAGAGAAGCTTTCTTGTAGTGCAGACTGCCCTAAGCACACCATCTTGTAGTTTTGTTTAATTTAAAATGTACAGGGGCTTGGAATGCCTAAGATACCACAGCTAATTAAGAACATTTTAGAGAAGTTTTTGGTTAATGTAAAATTAATGTTTCATTCAAGCTTTGGCTCTAATTAGCATAACACAGTATCAGTTTCTGCCATCACAGAAGAGATGGTAAAGCACTACTGAAAAATCCTTAAAAGTTTAGGATCTTTTTTGAAAAGAAGACCAAGCACTAACACTGGGTTACTTTCCCTTCTAGTAACTAATGGTCTGGATTGTCTGGCAAAGCACTATCAGCCATGGCAGTAACCTATCTTTCTGTTAAATAAGCAGATGCAGAGGTAGCCTTTGGACCAGTACATTAACAAGTTGTCTAAATCTCATTTAGGTATTTGAGTCTCTATGGAGATGCCTCTTTTACATAACCATGGATGTAGACTCCACTGTATATCAGTGTCCTAATCCACTTCAGTGAGAACGGTCATGCCCTTTTGTACAAAAAGCATGAATGCAATTATGACAGATAACTGGTAAAAACCATCCAGCAATAGCACAGCCTTAAGAGAAGATCAGCAATCTCTTCTGGCACAATTTGAAAACTTTTTGCCTTTGAGAAACTTTTGATAGTGATTTTGTAACTCATGTTTAGTAAATTGCACAGAGAACAAAGCAGGTTCATTCACATCAGTTTCTTGTCTTTGCAAATGGGCTGCTTGATCTGCACCGGCTTATAGCATGGGAAATTTCCACTCTACTATCTATCTATGATAGGTGCAAAGAGTAGACATCTAATGAAAGCATTTGCTTCTGCACTTAGTGAAAGCAACTGCCTGATGTTAGTAGAGGAACTAGAGGTGATTCAGAGATAAAATGGGGTTTGAGTGATGCAAACAGGGAAGGTGGAAGTGATCTGGAAACCTAAACTCAGACTGACAAATCAATTCAGACAGTTCCATCTAGTGCCTTAGTAACTCTGGCCACCTTTTTTTTTTTTTTTCCCCCTGCAAGGTTCCTGGCAAATTTTGCCTGGACATTGTTGTTTACTTTTCTGGGATCCAGGAAAATAACCCACAACCTATGAAACCCAGGAGAGGAATATTGCATCAGAAAATCAGAACATTTAACATAAACAGTATTTAATACATGAAATAGCTATTTTGTCTATTAGTGGAAAAGACTATTACATATAGTAGTATGACTATGAGTAATAGTTTTAGCTGCAATTAAGATCTTTAGATTACTTTCCTGAATACCAGCAATTACTCACTATACTAGAAGCTGAGCCATAAGCTGTTCTGATGCTGGTTTTGCAAAGACCTTTGTTCTCCTTTGCATTCCTGCAACTAATCTAACTGTAATTTTCCCCTCTTCCTTTTACTTTCATTGTTTTAAGCCTGAAATAATGACATTTTAGCTCCTTTTTAGGATTAGGTGTACTCTCCCACTGAAAAGCTGCAGCTGGACATAATCTGAATTTATTCTGCCCTGAAATAACTGCATTATGCTATGTTAAATCCTATATTACAGACTACATGACATTAGCTACATTATAATTATTGGTAGTATTCTATGGCCATTTTAGACAGGGGTAGCAGGGCTTTAGAGGATGTTAATAGAAGTCAGCTGTGATAGGTGGTACCCTGGTCACTGTGTGGAGGACCACATCTTCTGAAGAAGACCAGAAAGCTGCAAGGATAACTAGAGTTCAGTGTGTGACTCTAGGGAAACAGATGCTGTGCTGTTGCCAACACATGCTAATCCTTAGCAGAGAGAGGATTTGGGGACAAAGGAATTCAAGGTGGTAAGCATGCATGGTGAGCAATGCACAAGAAGTGCACATTTGTGCTTGACTGTTTTGCAAGCAAAACTTTACATCCTTCTTTCATCAGCTAAGATGCTTATATGAGCAGTGCCAACTCCCTCTGAGGTTCAGGGAGGGCAGAGCTGTGAGTGCCTGTCCTCCAAGTCTGTGGGCAATTTGCAGAACAGCATTTTCTCTGGTCACCCAGGGTTTATAAATCTTTCTTTTGGGAAATGCAGGTTAAGTTGTATATATCAAAAGTTCAGTGTAAATTTGATTTTTTTTTGTGTGTGGGGTGTTTGGAATAACTCTAGTTTAGAAAATCCTTTCTTGCAACAGAATTAATGCACTGGCAAAGCTGTTCCCTACAAAACAGTTTACAGTAGCTGTAAATCAAATGTTTTCCAGGCACTACACTGGCCGCCTAGCAACCATGATACAGTAGTCTTGCCACTAGCCATCCATGTGTGCAGTCCTGTCAGATAAAGAGACCCACCAGTCATTAGTCATTAATAAGAAGATATCTTTTTTACAATACAAAGTGCCCTGCAGATTCCCCAGGGTGAATGCACAAGATTTCAAAACAGCATTGCATTTTTCTTTAAAAAACCCCTCCTATACTGTGTCCCTTATGGTGAGATCTCCAGTCAGCAGTTATTCCCTGCAAGGCAACTTCTGTGGGAAATCTTTGAATTTTTTCCTTCCACTGTATTTCAGAAAGTCATCATCTTTAAAGCTGATATTAATTGCTTCAAGAAATCAGATCACCTTGCTACAGTGAAAAGTCTGTTAGCATTTAAATACAATGAAGTAATTTCTCTTGTACCTGTCTGTTCCCTAGATGTTCTTACACCCTACCTGAGTGGCTGCTCTCCATTTTAGAGAGCTCTGTCTCTTGAAGAGTCTCATCTCTACATGATGTACGAATATGTGGCAATTTCCTTTTGTCCCTTTAGGCTTGTGAAGGGTCAAGAACTCTGTGGTGAGAATATTAGCAGGAAAAACAGAATAGGCGATCTGAAGGATAAGAAAAAACACTTAAAAAGCTGAAGGAAAATACAGAGCGTTGTGAGACAGTGACAGTACCACCCTAGCAACTTGTGCAGTTTATCCCAAATGTGATAGTGCCTTTCCTTTTTTTTTTTTTTTTTTTTTGATGGTGTGTGTTTGTTTGTTTGTGTTTGTTTCTGGTTTTGTTGTTGGGGTAACATAGCTATGGAAAGACTCTGAATGTAGCTTCATGTGGGATATAGGATATCAGATATTAAATTATTCTGAAAACAGTTTTCTGGCATCAGGTACACATTATTTTAACAGAAAAATCAATGACATTTGCAGGCATTGAAACACGAAAGGTGTTACTAAGGTGACTTTTACATCTGTGAACAGTTATAACTGCAAACAGTTTTGCTTTGTAATATGATGTGTTGTTGCCCTTGGAACTTATTTGCTATCAGATATTTGGGTAGGGCTGTGTTCAGTGTGATTATTTGTAACTCGTATTTCCATTCCAAGTAATAAGAGGGTACTTCTGTTTGCTGGAGTGTTGATGTCATCATCAGATAAGATGCATATAGCTTAGGTTTTATTAATAGCCTAAATAGTTTTCCAGTGTTTTATTCAGATTGCTACTTGCTACTCAAGCCTGTGCAATAGTGCAGAGCACCTTCAGCCCTTTGGTGCTCATGTATATGTTTCAAAGATGCATTCACCCTGGCTATGATCTTGAATAATATAGAGGAAAATTTTAAATTAACAGCTTTGATGGAGTTATTATTTCAGCCTCTTATGATGCAGACAGGTCTGACATGATTTTGCTGTGGTTCCTCTGATATATGATTGTGATGGGTTATGCCCATCCTGGAAATGGGGGGGGAGAGCTTGTGAGAGCATTGCCCTCCCTGCAGGGGGTTTTCCCCCTGGAAAACTGAGTGAGTCTGTTCCATTCCCCCTCCCTGTCCAGCAAGCCTATAAAAAGGAGGACACTAGCTATTAGCTCTCTTGGCCCCTGCCTTTGCCTGGACGAGAGGACTGCTGGCTCCCTGCTTCTCTGCCACATGGTCCTCCCTGCTACATCCGCGCCTCTTCAAAGAGACTGCTTTTGTATTCATATATTTTCCCCCATCCACCCTTGTGAACCCTACCTGTTACTGTTTTATATATATGTATATATATATATGTACACTTTAAAGAAAATTCTTTACCTCTCTATTTCCAAGTGGACTCCAAATTATTTCTTGGTGGATTGCGCCTTCCCTTTCTTTTCCTCTCTATTGGGAAAGAGGAGGGGGGAGCGGGGGAGGGATTCTCAGCCTTCCCCCATCTGAGCTCTTAAGTCCCAGTTAAGGCTCAAACCACCACAATGACCGAATCATGTATTTTCTGATTGCTTAACAGCATCTTATTTACTAAATACAGATCAACAGCTGTAACTGTGATATCTACAATGTGCTCAGATGGCTGATAGGAATGAAATGTAGATGGTGGGTCAAAACATTAGAGAGTGTGAGTGTGATCTCCAGACTAGCACACAGTACAGTCCAGAGGGTTGAAAAGCTTAAAAGAAACTGTTGGGAAAATCTATCATACAGCTCTTCAGCCATTCAAATACTATTTAGGTTTCTTTAAAACAGACCAGCCCAAGAACTGTTTGGAATAGAAATCAGCTTATTACCTAGAGGCACAAGGGAATCCTGCAGTTTTGCCTTTAGCTTGTGGAAGTTTAGACTCCGACAGCCAGTTCTGAAAAGAATCAAATTGGAAGTGACATAAAAGGTTACCACAGACCCAACACAGCACTTATACCAGGTTTCCAGCTGATTTCAAGACACTAGGAAAGCCTCCTAGACACAACTGATACCCTTTTCTTTACAGTGCTGGGATGAAATGTAAACTGATCATTCTAGACAAACCTGTTTTTTACAGCTGAGTTAATACAGAAAAAGCTTTGTAAATGGAAATCTGACATCCAGAGCGTCACTTACAGACACTGTTGTGTTGATGTGCCAAGAATAGGAAGGAGTTTATTCTGTGATAGGAAGATGCCAGACAAGGTAGTTGGGGAGAGGTCCCAGACACACAGGTCTATCAAGTCTCCATTTTTTATTACTCTTCTTCATGTTCAGACTCCTCATGACTCCTCGTCTTCTGTAGTTAACTGTATCATCTCCTCTGTTGTGCTTATGAGGCGTTGGGAGTGCAGCAATACCAGCCCTAGTCCTGTTACGTATGGTGAGGCCATAACAAGTGCTTCCAGGCACTGCCTCTTGCAGTTAGAATCACTTTGTCTAGGAGAGTGTGCCCAGGAAAATTAAATGTGTAAAGTTAGTGGGCATTGATTTGTTTCAGCAATTTCTTCTTGCCTTTTTGCTTAAGTGCCTCATCCAGTATCTTTATCTACACACTTTCTTAGTGAGGAAATGAGGGCTGAAATGCTCCCAGTGGTGCTGTTCTCAATGGCTTTTAGTTCTTCCCATCATTTTGGAAGCATTTTGGGTCTTGAAATAATGCAGCCAGTCTTACAAACTGTTACCTCCAGTATGAGTAGTACACAGGTTTCAGAATAAACTGCAAGAGAACTATTTAAGTCTTACTTTTCTTGGTGGTGACTATCTGACCCCTACATCCAATGTCTACCAGCATTCCTTAGCAGTTTTATTTGATAAACAGAAACCCACAGATAAAAGCAAGCAACCAAATAAGAAGTATGTCTGATTGCTCAGAGTTCTAAGACACAGCCTTACTGCACTATAGGCTCTGCTGAGAGGCCTGCAGTGACACTTACTGGTTGAAAGAAGCTGGTATCACAAGGTCAAGATGAGTCAGGATTCTGTAAAGTACTCTTAGATTTGAAGGTGACAAAAAAAGCCTGTACGTAGCTGGTTTGTCCAGTAATCTGCACCATAGGACAATTAAAAGAGTTTCTTTAGAACCTCTGACTTTTCCTTTCATTACTAATTATGTATATGCAGGCCCTTTACTGTGGTTTTCTCCTCTATAGTTTCTTTTGTAGAAAGCTAATGATTTGCTCGGCAAGTTGTTCCAAATAACTTCAAAAGTTGCCAGGAATTAGACAATCTCTTTCAGCTTTCTTGTGCTTATTCCCACAGGAGTGTATTTGAGTCCATACCGCTAAGCTCAGAAACCCATAAATCAGTACGTTCTTGACAAATTACTCTAGAGAGGGGATTAAAATGCTGTTTAAAAATAGCAATACTAGGTTATTTTCTTCCAGTTAAAGAGTTACCTTGAGTACTTTTTCAAGATTTCTTTTGTAACTGGAAAGATAGGATGAGTACATTGAAAATAGTGAAAACTGAGATTCTTGTCTTTCCAAGGGCTTGAACTTAAAGACAGTCGCAAGCTGCGCCAGGGGAGGTTTAGGCTGGAGGTTAGGGAGTTCTACACAGAGAGAGTGATTGCCCATTGGAATGGGCTGCCTGGGGAGGTGGTGGAGTCACCATCATTGAAGGTGTTTAGGAGGAGACTTGATAGGGTGCTTGGTTGCATGGTTTAGTTGATTAGATGGTGTTGGATGATAGGTTGGATGCGGTGATCTTGAAGGTCTCTTCCAACCTGTTCTGTTCTGTTCTGTTCTGTTCTATTCTATTCTATAAGACTGTACAAGAATGCTTGAGACAGTAGCAGGAGACTACTATCCTAAACCCAGCTGCTAACCTGCTTTTTCTGAAAGATACAAGTCTTCAACCAGATGTGACTAAATTGTTCTCTATTTCAGTATCTGGCATTAGTATCTATCTACTATAAGGAATTTCAAATCTCAGTGAATTTCTGTTCAGGATAGTATTTTAAGTATCCTCTTGTGTAGGGAATGCAGAAAACCTTTTCAAGTAGCATCTGAAACCCCTTCTAAAACCCCTTGAGTTAAGTCTCAATCAATTTTAAGATTTTTCTCCTTAGAGAACAAGCCTATATTAGGAAAGATTGGACAAACTCTTGAAAACAGAATTGAGGAAACAGCAGACCAGCAAATTAGACTCATGCCTTTCTCTTAACTGTATCTGACAGCAGTATTTACAGGCTGCTCATTCTGTGAAGTAAGTTTAATAGTTTACTTCATGCAGATTTGGGCCTAGACCATAGCTGGAAGACAATATTTCTGGAGAAAGAACCCCCCCAAAAAAACCCTACATAAATTGCAGCAAATCAATAGATAGTGCTTGGCTGTTTTTGTTGACGTGGAGTGGCTGGGCTAGTTTGTTGATACAAGCCTCAGTCTCTGCAGGTATTTCAGCCAAGTGTAGAATGAATGACTGCAGATAAGGTAGCAGCTCTGTGTCACAACTAAGTTTTCAGTCACATTTCCACAGCTTGTGATAAAAAGTCTTACCCAAATCTATACAGGGATTGCGTGTCATGGTCTGGTAACTAGTTGCATTGCTTCCCACCTCTGCAGTCCTGTATGTTCTGGCAAAAATATTTTTATTCCAGTGCAGGCTGGGTGTCTATCCTGAAATAAGATGACTTTTTACCTTTCAAACTATTTTGCATGTGTCAGAAAGGTGAGAAAAGTGGGATCCTTGCCTGCACTGCTTTTAAATAAAACAGTGATTGTCACACTTTCAGAAGATTAACAGCAAGATTGTGAAAGCTCTTTGCATGTTCTGGTAGCTGTCAAGAATAAATTTGCTAGTCTGGTTTTTCAAATGTGAGAATACAAATGAATGTATAGTGGAAATAGCACCTCCTGCTTGGCTGTATATGACAGGATTTGCTGCAGCTACTGCATCTGTGTTTAGCAGCCACACAGTGTTACATTGCTGCCACAGAACATTAGCAGTTGACACTTATTCCCAGGCTGTGTTAAAACCACTTACACTACTTCTAAGATAGCAGTGTAGTGGACTGTGTGGAGCCGGGCACATTGTGTGTTCACAGTAAAAACTGGCAGAGCAGTGAGTTTTGGCACCAGCTGAATGGTACCTGGACTTTAATACATTCAAACTCCCTTTTCAGTTCACATCAACATGTAGTTCTGCCATAGTGAGTGGAACGTACAATTAGATGGTATCCTGGTTTTGCAGCCAAACTGATGGATCCAAAACCATGGATGGGATGTTTTTAGTGTCTTTTTTTCTGTTGCACTAGATGACTATTGATTGTGTATGTAGTTCTAGGGTTTGGGTTTTTTTCCTTTCCTCCAAACTTTAGCAAAAACAAATCTGTATTTGCATTCTGATTACATAATACATTGCCTAGTAAAAATAAACACCGCCTGTGTCTCTCTCTGTAGCAGCAGCCAGTGACAGAAACTGTGGCCCACACTCTTATGTTGGCTAATTTACTGTATGAAAATGCAAATCAGTAAGTGGAACTCAAGTGAGGGTCTTCTAGTGAAGACCACTTTAAAAATTATCCAGTGTAAACCTGTTTTTTTCTTTTCTTTCCTTGCCTTTCTCTTTCCTTTTCCTCAGCCAGAACCTTTACTGTGATTTTATAAAGCTAAGGTGATGGTGCCTATGCAAACAGCAGAAAGGATTCAAAGCTGGTTTAACTGAGGAGCAGTGGGATTTTTACTCACTCAGTTTTGCATCTTCCAGGTCACTGCTTTTAGCACAATTTTGTTCAAGTAAACATCCTGTGACATGATGCTTCTTCAGATGGTATGTGCAGTGCTATGCAAATTCAAGTGTCAAATTGAAAGCTTGGAGCTATGTATGAGTAAAAGTACATCAGAACAGTTCCTTAACCATGTGGATGAATCAACTTGAAATACTTCCTCATGCTGTGCAGCAAGCCTTTCTATCCTGGTGCCATAGAATCTTTTAAGCAATTCACCTGTTTAAGCCTTTCAGACCTGAGAATTAGAGATGGAAGAAGATGTTTGTGGTGTCCAGTAGAGTCACTATGAGATTTACCTAGGTTCTGAGCTTGTGAAGAGCGACAGAGTTTGGGTCAGGAACCCATTTTTGCACACCAATAAAGACATGCTGTCAAGACAGCAGGCTCAGAACTGTCTGGGAGCCCTGGAGTGTGAGAAGAGCCAGTGCACCATTGCCTGCACCTGGCTGTGGTGCAGCATATATGCCCAAGGCAGATGGACACCTGGAGGGATGCTTGGTGGGGGCACAAGTGTTTTGTGAGACTGTTGTATTTGAGATAATGCTTAGTTTCATCACACATTGTATGCTCCTCTAAGTGCTGCCACTTGTGTTTCATAGTGGAAGGGGAAAACCAAAGTGAGGATCACAGATTGTGTGATTATATTCTATTACAGCTTGCAAAGCCATAAAGGAGATGCTACACAGTTTGGGTGATAATTATCACTTATTTACATTTCTTCATAGTACATTGATCTTTTTTTTTTAATTTATTTTTTGACAATTGAGCTCTTTTGTAAGAGGAGTCTTGAACTCACTCTGTTCCACTCTTTTCAGGGCAGACTAAATATGTTCCTATGCTAAATGTGGGGTTTTGCCCTCTAATTTTCCACTGAGTTCTGATGTGACTTAATCATACCAATAAACGCAGTTTTCATTCTTTTTGAGATACTGCAGTTCCCCTTCCTGACAGTGTTTGCTTCTCTTTTCCCATTTTATGGGCAGAGAAGAGCCTATACAAAAAAGATTAAGAGCTGTGATTAGCACACTAAATTACTAGATACACTTAACAGTAGCATCAGAGATCAAGAACTTGGAACTTGTCCATCAGGTTGTTTGGTTGTTGCTGAATCAGCTTAGATCATAGTTTGAAAATTGGATCAAGCAGCCCTGTTTTTAAACTGAAATTTTTGTTAGACTCTTCAGTTGAGGGTCCTCCACAAAGACCTTGACTCTTCTTGAAAATACCATATTTGATACCTCTGTTTTCTGCTGTTGTTACGTTCCTTACATACAGTTTAGTATATGAGCTAGAGGAATCACATGAACTGCACCAATGCAATACATGTGCAATAAGTGAATCAAGGGCAAAGAATCAGTGCAATGAGAGACTACAAAGAGGTAGCAGCACAATGCCAAATAGCAAAGATGCGGGAACACTGCTGCAGCATTATGTTATCTGAAGTAGCTTCATAGTTTGCTGACAAGTCTGGTATCTGCTGTCTCAGGGGAAGGATCTGTGCATTCCCTGCTATATGGACTGGCTGCCAGAGCAAGATTTCATTGAGACATCTCATAAGATCTAATCCTGCAGAGACCTTGCCCTGATGTAATAGATGTGGAGAAGAAAATATGTAGCCCTCAGCTATATTATGCATATACCTGCAGCTGAAGATGAGTTAACTATCTCTCTGACAAATTAATTGGTCTAGAAGATCAAAATATTTAAGTACTATTGAAAATGCTGTTATGTAAAATGAATAAAAATAACTTGTCCTTCTTTGAATAGCAAAGTCAAGGATTGCTTGTAGGCTAGATTAGGAACTTCCCAGTCTTTACACAAGATGATTCTGTTCTTTTGAGTGAATTTTAAAACTGATTCATTGAGAGAAATGGTACCAGCACTTCACTACCTATTTTTGAAAAGATTTCTATCCAAAACTATACTTTGTATTTGAGGAGTTTTGCCAGCATCGCTTTGAAAAGTTGTGGTTGCAGCCATTGGCATGGTTCATGTGATTCCTTTAGCTCACGTACTGAGCTGGATACAAGGAACTCATCAACTGTTTCTGTGCATTTCATGTTGAATGTGATCTTCTAAAGAAGAGGAATTTGCCAGCTGAGACAGCATTCATTTCTTGTTTTCCACCTGCTGTTTCTGACTTCAGGACAAACTGCAGAGAATTTTTGTAGCAGTCCAAATTACTCAATAAAACAAACATATGGAAGTGTAAGCTGCCCAAAGCATATCCTTTAGTAGCATTTTCAATGCAGACCAGAGAACATGGGTCTGGAAATGGGGCATGTTTAGGAGGTTTTCTGACAGTGAAATTACTAGTGATATTACCAAGGCTTCTAGATGGGATCTATTCTCTGCAGTAAGAAATAGCTGTGAGGAAGGTGACTATGACCAGAGAGACATTTTGTGACTGAACAGACCCTGCAACAAACAGCAAAAAAAGTCTTTTTGGCAAAATGATGGAATATTTTACATAGTGCTGTTTTTTGAACTTGTCACTTTTATACAAGTTAATGAGGCAATATTACCCACACATCTAGAAATTTTTCTTCTCTTTTGTGTGCTTAGTGTTCAGTGTTTGCAAACTCTCTGATCTGTGCTGAAAAGACACAAGTGTTGCTGCACAACTTATAGGGGAGTTTCTGCCTCTTCCTCAACTCCTCTCCACAGCACAGGCCTTTACAGGACAAATTAATTTACAGCTGTGGCAAACAGCTCTTCATTTTGTGTGGATATTGCATAAATGAAGATAAAGGAAACTTTTTCTAATCTGTGGAATTGTAACTATAATAATAGTTACCTGTTCTTTTATTCATTCTCTTCAGATTTTGTTCAGGGATGGGTTTTGTGCCTTTGGTAAGAAAATTCACATTTATATTAATTAACACTTTTTCTATGAGGTGTCCATGATCTTTAACAGGTTAGGAGAAGTGCTGTCTCTAATACACTGAAGAAAACATTCTTGAAAATACCTGTACCCAAACATTACTTGATCAGATGTGTCTTGTGACTATGGAGATTTTTCCAGACTTAGCATTAGAATGAGATGTCTTTATCTGCTGCTGCATCTCTTTTTGTGTATAAAGTCTTAATAAAAGACAGGTTTCATCTGAGAGAGCTTGAATTTTAACACCAAATGAATTATTGATGCACCAGCACTTACACAAATGGAACTGCCATATGTTAATATACTGAAGAGGAATTAAATACTGGCTTTTAAACTTTCAGAGAGGATGCAAAAAAACAACAAATAGTGCATTAGAATCCTGCAAATGTTGCTCTGAGATTAGGCATTTAATATATTTTTATAACTTCTGTTAAAACAATTCAGCTGCTGTGTGATTCACTTAGTTCTTGAAGCAGTAGCATAGAATTTACTATAAATGTTAAGGTCAATAAATGTTTTAATTGGCCCAGCTGAAAGACTAATACAATTGATCAACTATATGTATGTAGTGATGCTTTTCCTTTAAGTGTGACTAGAGACAAAGCCATGAGAAGAACTTTTAGAAGAAAATGTTCCATTTTGTGTGCAGATATAAAATTAAATGCATACACAAGCCTTTGAAGTAGGCAGAGAACTGGTTGTGGTATAATTATGCAGCTTCCTTTCCAGCCCTTCACCCTTACGACTGCCCACACTTGCTTGGAGACAGATGAGAACGGGGAATGGCTTACAGGTAGCAGCAGATTCAAACTCTATTAAAAAGGACAATTAAGTAAAGCCAGGTAAAGGATGCCCTCTGCACGCAATTGTGTTGTTCATTTGGCATAACTGGATCTAAGTCTTAGCTTTTAACCTAAAAATAGGTTGCAGTAGCACAAGCTGAGGGGGAGCTTTTAATCACTTGTAGACCCAGATTACCATAACAGCAAACCCTCTCACATGCTACTGAAAAAAAATGGAAAAGAATGGTTAAATTTAGTGAAAGTAATTGGCTTCATAGGAAATGTATGCCTTGATTTTTGTGACATGGCAGGCCTGAATGCTTGCAAAATTAGGAAGGCAAATTCCTAATTCTTCTAACATAAAAAAGAAAATAAATTCAAAATGAAGATCAATATTTTGTGAAGGGGAGGGAAATACAACTTACTGTTTTATTTTCACCACAGTTGTTCAAACAAAATGGAAACAGAGGCTATGGAATTTGTATATTTCTAAAATGTGCAATAGCATTCAAAATTAATAGTGTCACATTACTGTGATGGGGAATGAACTTGTGTGCTGCTGTGCCTAAGATACGGTTAGACTGCTGACATCAAAAGAAGAAACACAGTAAAAACGTAGCACTTGTGTGCTGGATGAAAAATGATTAATTTATGAATCCTCAGCTTTGAACTTCTGACTCCCTTTGAAGTGTCAGTTTTCAAAATGCTTTCCAGAGCGCTGCTTTTATTTAGGCTATCCTCTCCACACTGAACACTGAGTGTAGTGTTTTGACTTTTCTCTGAAATACGCCTCTGATGGGAAGTGTGGGGACAAAAGAGAAGTAGAACTGTTCTGAAGTGTCTGCACCAGCTAGGGAAATGCCAGAAGACCACTTCAGACAGTTCTGCAACCTTTTCATCCTGATAAGCCCAAGTAGAAAAGCCATTTCAGGAACCTTAAATTCAGGCTTTTCTGTCTTTCTCTCCATGTGAATACTGTTACTCAGTAGTCTGCAGTTGCCTGCACAGTCAGTCTTCTAAAATACTTAAAAATATTCCACTGAAACCCTGAATGTAATAGCTATAAAATCCAATGGATTTTCCTGTATTTGGCATTCCCTTCTAGGTGCTTTTGTGAAATATATATTTGTAGCTTACAAACCATTCATCTGTGACTGCCTTTACCACTTTTAATTTATAGCATTTTTAGGGGAAACCTGTCTTAAATTTGGATTAATGATCCATTTGGCTCCAGATACATACCAAATTAATTTCACTAGCAGTAACTCCCCTGAGTAGTTGTGCTGAATTTCATAGTTAATATGCATGATAAAGAACATTTGTGTTCTTTAAATATTATTTATATTGAATTTTTAAAATAATAAGTTGTCTTTTTTTAAAAAAAGGAAAAAAAAGTTGGCACATATGTGTTTTGTCCATCTACAACTTGTCTGGAAATTTCACAGAAAAGATACAAGGTTCTCAGAATGTATGTTTCCTGCAAGAAAAGGACTGTGTGTTTTCTGCTTTGGGTGCCTGCTATGGAATAAATGTTTACAATTTAACATAAGTTATGGAGTCCTAAAATTTGCATGCAGCTCCCCAGTGAATGTCTTACTAAAACCATAGTATGTTTTGCATATGTGCTGAATGTGCTTTCCCTCACTTCTGATGCACTCTGGAAAGACTATTTACAGAGAGCTGCATACTGATACCTCACACCTACCAGATCATACCATAAACAAATGGGCATCCACTTTCACTATTATACTCTTGACAAGAGAGGTTAGGAAAGGGATATTTCAGGCCATAACATTAATTTATTTGTCAGTTTCCTTTTATAAAAGATTTATAACTATGTTTCCATGTCTTCAAACTCCCTCACCAAAAATCTAGGAGGTTGCTCTCCACTGCTTTCCTGAAGGAAGTAAAAGAAGTAGAGGTACACTAATGCTGTTATAATCACTTCAAAACCAGAAAAAGCTAGCTAGTTGGGGATGATTGAAGCAAGTTAAAACCCCAAACCATCCAAATTTGCTTTCCCATTAATTCTTTTCTCTTTTGTGCTATATTAATGAGTAATACCAAGAAAAAGAAACTGTACTTCCTGAGCCCAAAGTATGTTTTTATACGTAGGTGAGTTATAAAACCTCTAAAATAGGAAGCTGTTAGAATAGAAATGCTGACATGAATGTTACTGGAATGGCCTGGCTGGAAGGAACTGAACTGAAAGTTCTTTGAAAATAATGAGGAGTTTAAGTACTGCTGCAATAACACAATACCAGCATTTTAATTTTAAATGTTGTAAGTTGAGCAGCCAGATTTACTTGATTTTCTCTAGACTGTTCTGCACTCAGATCTCCTAAGGCTCTTAATCCTAGACTGCCTGCAATGACCCATAGCTGCCCTGGATAACTGCCTGCCTAAATGGGTATAAGGAAGAAACTATGTAGCATTAAATTTAAGGCACAAGGTGCAGCTTCCTAAATAAAAGGATGCAGTTCTGTTACCTATTGAGTGAAAAATTTCACATGCAAGAACAGAAAAACTGCTATCTGCCAGCTTCTCTAAAGAGAGAAGACACTCACCAACCTATCCCTCTATATTTCTGCAGCTGGTTCCTTTTGAGGATGGTATGGCAGTCCTAACCATTCATCTCTGTACTGTGGCACTAATTAAACTAACTGGTACCATTTTTAATCCAAGGTTGTGCAGGAGCTGGTTATAGTTTCATAAATCCAAACTTTGATTACATTCAAATAGACTATTTATTTTAAGGAAACACAAAGTCCCTCATCTTATGCTTTTATTACCTGCACTGATAACTATCTAAAGTAGCAGATATATAACTAGGTTAAAAATATAGTTGTCTTACAATGTTTCCAGAAAGATTTAAGGTGTCTATTCTGTGCTGGATAGACAATGTGCAGTGAACCAGATGACCTTGTGCCCCTGTGGTTGTAGTCCAATGTCTGATTGTGTGCTTGCAAGAAACTGCTCAAATAGGCATTCAGTCAATTTCAAATAATTTGATAATAGCATGAGGATTTTCACACTCAGAGCACACTTTTGAAGAAGGGCTTAAAATATTGGCACTGGCAGAAAGGGAGATAAACTGGCAGTGCCTAAGGAAGGATTAGCATTCCCTTTCCTGTATCTATGAGTCTATGACTCTATGTGAGTCAGCTTTAGCTGATTTGTCCTTTTACTCTTTAATATTTGCTTTTGCATTTTCATTGATATTGAGCCCTCAGTGGGCAGAGAGAGCAATTAATTCTTCTTAAGGCTCTGAAGTAGGATGTGGCAGCTGAAGAATAAGAATTGATTGAAAGGCCGCACAATTCAGCCAGCCAAGGGGGCTCTGGGGCTGTGCTGTGACAGCATTGTATGATACCCCAGAATATCCACAATGAACAGAGCTGGTTTCTCAGTCCTTTGTTGGTGATGCAGATATCCTGGCGATTTTGATGGCTGCCAGATCTCATTTCCTATTCACAGAAAAATCAACTATGCCAAAAGAGTTAACGCTCACAAAGGTAATGTAAGCTGCAAGAGTTCCAAATGACTAGGCTGACAATCAGTTCAAGGAGAGGCATCTTCATCCTTTATATAAGAAACTGTCAAATCTGAAACCTTTCTTAAAAAATACCCAAAACAAAGCCAAAAACGTTAATGTTAAGAAAAATGAGTACTTTGTAGCACAGGATGTGAAAGCTAACCATTTAAAATATAACCCCCAAACCCCTTCATTGTTAAATTCAACAGACAGACAGTGACTCTGCTTATTAGCTAGGATGATGACAGATTTTTCACTGCAGGCTGCTGACAAGCAATCCTGCTGACACTCCCAGTTGGGTTACACTTGCTTTATGGGATGCTAGCAGCAATCATTGCTCTTCACACTGCTGCCTTCCTTTTTGGCCAATATGAGCTTTGGAATCTTATCACTGCTTCTAGCCATGCTTAAACATCCTGCCTCACATGGAGCTGCCCTGTGGAAGCTTTCAACAGGCAGCAGGGTGCCAAGGAGAGCTTTGTGAGGGGAAATCTTGTTAGTTTTGTGGTTTGTGATGGAATTCTGAACAATGTGACAGCAATTTTTACATGTGGGGAAGAGTGGGGCATTTCAGCTCCTGCTTCTTCAGTGCAAAGGTAACAATTTAAAGATGGAACATTTGTCTGAAAAAATATAGTTGGGATAACGTTCAGTAGTGTTCATTATTTTCAAGTGGTAATTGTCATCACTGTAGGTTGAGAAGATGCTTTTCTCATTTTTCCCACTCCTGCTGCCATTTGCCCAAACCCTTCTGACAGGCCAGACTTCTGTATCTTCATACCTTAGTCTCTAATATCCGTCTATAACCTATTTATGGGAAAAATTCTTTGCCTTCTTGTTTCCCTGCCACATAACCATCTGCAATTGCTACCTCCTAATAATTTTGTGGCTAGGGCATTCTGTGTATGAGAAGCAAGAAAGCTTGAGAATGGATTGAAATTTATTAGCAAGAACTGCCTCCCCACTGAGCCAAGCAAGAGGAAAGTTGCAGCGTTCACTTGTGGCACTGTGCACTGACATTTTCAAAAATCCTATTGAGAGCACCAGGTGAGAATTTTCATGCAGCTACATTCAGACTTGTACACACAATTTATTTTGAACTGATGCAGGATTGGCTTCAAGTTGAACTCAAATGAATGATGCAAATTAGTGCCTGGCAGCCGGGGACCTCAGCAGCTTCAGAACTGACTGCCCATACAGCCTCCTGTTACTGCGAAGGATGCAGTTCCTTCACTTAGGAGGATATGAAAGGTAACTGAATTATAATCAAGAAAGAAGTACTGCATTGCAGGGGGCATTAATTCCCATACTTGTCAATAACATCAGCAAAGACCATACAGACTAAATAGACTACATCATACTCCTGAAGCTGCTCTCACTAGATACAGTTGAGACAGCTCTTGCACAAATGCAGGGTCTATAAGGCTCATGTTATCATTCAATGTGTGAATAGCCCTTCGGATTGTCAATATGTATTCACCTTTCTTGTGATAACCTGTTATTATCTCTGTTATTCCAGTAAAATGAATTCAGCTTCTGTTCATTTGTGTAAATGGTAGAAATCAAACTATCGGTCACAGCAGTTTAAAACTTTGCATATAAACACATGCAAATGGGAAGCACCTAAGAGGCAACTGAACTGCAGAGAAAGAAGACATCTATAGTCTATAGTTTGTCACTGGCTGAATGAATAGACAAGAAGTGGGATTATAAAGACAAATTTCCTTCTAGAGCATACAAAGGAGTCTCATGAATCAGTCAGAGGAGGTGGTTTCTTTAAACAGCAAGACACATAGAACCAGAATCATACAGGTTGCAAGACAGCTTGGTAAGCCTCTGGTCTAATGCATCTCTGGAAGCAGGGCTTATTTCAGTTTTAGAGCATATTGCTCAAGGTCTTTTCCAGCTGAATTTTTAACACCTTTCAGGGTATTTCACATAATACCTTTCAGAGTATTTCACATACATTTTCCTTGCTGCAACTCGAGACTATTGATTCTTGTGCAACTGTTGTTTTCAGCCACTCTCACAGTTGCAAGAAGTGTTTTACCTCAGTAGCATATCAGAGCTCTATACCTTGCTCTGTGCAAGCTAGTGGCCTGTCTCCAGTTAGTATGTCCACTGCAAACCCTTAGATTTTGATTAATATTACTGTGATCCTTTAGAAGAACGCAGAACAGCAAAAAGTAATGGACTCAGAAGGTTTCCAGAAGTCTGCTAATTAATTTCAAAGAGTAGGTATTGCAGTTCTTATTTGACAAATGATTCCTTAGTTTGTACTAGACTGCCCATTTGATCCCTGATTTTAAAAGATTCCCACATTAACAGTGTACTGACCACCTCAAAGGAGGAAGCCAGAGTCATTCTTTTTCTCCGTACAGGAAAGAAGTCAAGGTTGAAACACTGGCAGTTCAGTGGTACATGTTCTGGTTGTAAATATTGCTGCTTATTGCTCAGCCTCCTTTAAATGTGCTGTAAAAGGCCCCAGCAAGCTACATGTATACAAAAACTAATGTGGTCAATAACTACGTTTATTACTAAGCACTTAGCTGATTTGACTCCCACTTAGAAACTGAAATACACATTTATGTCCATAATTTGCAGGTTTGAACATGAGTTCAAACACCATCAGCTGTTTCTAGTCTTTGTTGTAAAGACAGAGGGAGAAACTGGTTTGAGATTCTGTTCAAAATCAGTTCTTGTTTAATCTGATATTAATTTCTTCTGTACCAAGATCTAATAACAGGGTTATTCTATCCTGCTAAAGAGTGTATTACAAGTTGCACACACGTCTTTTTTCCTTATACTCTTTCCCACTAGTCTGAGGTTTACTAATTTCCTGAGCTTAGAGGAAGATCTGATGAATGGGAAGAATAATGAGAAAACAGTCATAGTGTCACGAAGGTATCAGAAGCTTTAAGTGGCATGAAATGGACTTTGTGCTTTTGTTTGCACTTGACAAGTACTTCAGCTGATCTTATTACAGTACAGTCTTCTGTTTCATAATTACCTCTATTATGTACTTAAGGCTTTAATTATCTACAGGATTATTGGGACTGGTTGAATTGTTTCTGCAAAGATGTTGAGCAAAAATACTGTCTTTTGAATTTAAAAGGCAGATATTGTTTAGATTAAAAGAAACACTCTATGATTTGCAATAACAGGTAATGTGTATCAGGAAACTGCTTCTGAAAATGAACAAGTCTTTGTTTTGGGGAGAAAGAGAATGTGACTGTCCCCAGCTAGTACACACCAACCAGTAGTACCAGTGCATGTGATTTACTAGTTTTCTGTTGTGTTCAAAAGGTTCAGACATGAATCCTGGATGCTGTACAGACAAACTCAGGACTGCCTCAAAATTCTTGAAGGCAGGACACAGCAGAGGATGATCAGGAAACAAAGATCAATAGAAGTCAGTGATCTGAATGCATCAGCAACTACATAGATAAATCGGCTGTTTTTTTGAAGACATATGGTAAAATTTTAACTAAACGTTTGATGGTATCTTACTGCAGAATCTTGTGTGAAACATGCCTGATCATGATGAACAAAAGAAAAGAAAACACCAGGCTGCAGAGGTGAACAGCAAAGCTTGCTAAACAACCAAATATGAACATTCAGCAGATCAGTAATACAAGCACGTAATTTGAGAATATGAGTTGAAAGTAGGGTAGAGGTAGATTAGGAAAGATTTTGGAGAATGATGATCCAATGCAGGTAAGAGAATCAGAAAAGGATCTTTGAGACAGTTTTTGACTGACAATTAAAACCTCAGCAGTATGAAGAGGCTGAAGCAGCAATTTTAATTATACCTCTAATGTATTAAGGGAAAGACAGAAGTAAACTCAGTAAATAAACCAGGAAAAGTCCAGAATGTAATAAGACCACTGTGCTTGGGATGTTATTGTAGTGCTTGCAGACAAGGGGTCAGGCAAAGAAAGCAGGAGAAATGAAAACATTTGGGCTGAGGTGATTTCAATGTCATGGGCTTAACAGGAGAACCTGAATGTCTGGCCAGATGAACTGCGCAGCAGTTTAGCTGAGAGAAATTATGGAAGCTCCTATAGCAACAAAATAACAGCTAGAAGCAATTTAAATTAAATTGACTGCACAGAAAAATCAATGTGCACAAGTCAGCCCAGAGAAGGGGTGAGTTGTTAGAGGGGAAAATCTGCACGTTCCTCTAGAGCTCATTAATCAGTTTCACATAAAATACTATGCAGTTTGCTCTGGGGCTGTAACAGTGCTTGCTGAAGGGAATAAGGCAGCATCTGGACTTGGATGTCCAAGCAGTAGTGGTGATGTATAAGGAGTATTGAGGGAAACTAATATTTCATCTCCCTTCCTATTACCTTTTTTTCCGCAGGAGGTAAGTCAGCTTAAGCTTGACCTTTCTTCTCCGTGACTGTTGCAAGCCAACCCAGCACAGGAGTGGGATTGTGCTGGTAATTTTCTGCTGAATAATAGCTAGTGATCTGATTGATTCAGCATGTATCCAGAATAGTTACTTTTAACAATAAAGAAAGAATGACCAATATAAACACATTCACTTCTAACAACCCAAATATTCTCTTTAAAGCCAGAAGGATTTCCTCTGGGTTTAATATTAATTAATGCCTTATTTCTTTTTGTTGAGTCAAATGGATTCAGTCTGTGATGATCAAAGCCTTCTGGTGTAAAAGAGAATGCAATATTACTATAGAAAAGCAAATAAACACTTCTTTCCACAAAATTGCTCTATGTATCTCTTTTGTTTCATGTATCCTTCAAAACTGCTTATATGTGTTTCTCATTGCCCTGTGTAGACTTTTTATAGTGAAGGAGTTTTCTGTCCTTATTAAAATAACAGCAAAAGTTGTAATAAAACCCCAGAAAGTCTTCAGGTGAAGCTGATTTGCCCTAGGAAACACAGCTACTTTACAATGTGTACACCATCACCCAAAACACACAAATGCCTAGGAATATGAAATCATGAGCAGGAAAGTCTTGGCTAGTAAAATAAACTAGGTTTTAGAGCATCTGGTGTTACTTCTGGTCAGAGTTTTCTAAGAACTTAGGTTCTTATAAGAACCTTGGACATGTTCAGAGCCAGATTAGATGTGGCCTTGAGCAACCTGGTCTAGTAGAAGGTGTCCCTGCCCATGGTAAGGGGTTGGAACTAGATGATCTCTAAGGTGCCTTCCAAACAAAACCATTCTGTGATTCTGTGATGCTCTGGATGCTTTTGCTACACCAAAGTATGGTAATGAGAAGTTTAATGTTGCATTTTCTTAATTAATTCTGTTCACAAAATTCCACAAAAGCAAAATATTATCTAAAAGGCATACGGCTGGAGTAACTAGATCAGATACTATTTAAATTCACTTGAAAAACTTTTGCTAAACAATTGTGGACTGAAAGATCAAAAGTTTTAGTTAACACTACCTAGCTTTACTCTATCTTTACAGCAGTATTTATGTAATGGTTAAGCAAAAATGAAAGTGAAATGACAGATAATGTCTGTTTACTTGGTTAAGAAAATAGTATGACTTTTGTAGAGTGTCTGTTTCTACCAAAGCAAACAACAGATACAGAATTTTCTCATAATGCATACCTTTGTACCATGTGTGTGAGCCAGTATTAATTACAGACAGTTTTCTTCAACACTTGCTAGTAATACACTTTTCAGTCCAGCTAAACTGTAACCTATACTGTGTCTTTAACAAAGCCAGTTGTACAATGTCAAGGATGAATCTGGTTTCATTTAAAAAGCCCACAAAGAACAATGTGTCCAGAGCTGCTAAGTCTTAAACGACTCTTAATAATACTTTAACTGACATAATCTATGGCAGGTACAAGCAGACAGGAGGAAACAGGACAGGAGATAGAAGTAATGTTCTTTATTTATGTAGGAGGAGCTGATGAATAGGCATTGCTCCCATCTGAACTTCACAGGGAGTCTGAGTCTTAGCAGTACTGAAGTGGCCAGTCAATCCTCTAACATGCCGTTAGGACAAGTAGTTAAGTATGCTGATGACAGGGAAGGGCGATTATTTGGAGAGCAGCCAATTTCCTCAGGAATTAAAGAGTAAGAGGCAATGAAACTTTCAATTCAACTGAAAAATGCAGGACTGTATTAGCAGGGGGAAATATAGTTGTTAATAGCATATTTTGGTTAGAACATTGTAATCCTTCCTTGGGGCCTGAAATAAAAATGAAAGTAGGTCACTTCTCTTCATTTGGCTGGGTATTAGTTTGCATGCTGTCCAATCAGATTGTTCTCTTATGAAATATTTCCAGAAAGTATAACCTTAATGGGGCTTGTTTGCAAAGAGCTGTCAAAAAAAATTACTGAGATGTTTTAATGTAAATCTGTTATAGGTGTGGCAAATGCCAAGGAAACCCAGTTCTCTTCCGTTGGAGCTCTTGGCTAAATACTTAGGTAGAACAGGTTTTCTGATTCTGCCCCTAACACACTCTGTATGTGACTGTCCATGAGTTTAGTTTAACTCAAGTTATCCATCAGTGTTCCCTTTTCCTGGAGTTATGGTGAGTTGTTAATAAACCAGTGTGTTTATATGCATAGCAATTAGAAATATGAAAAGTGCTCTAATTGAAATGATACTAACATGTTAGTTTACAAACTTGCAGACAAAAAGTACAACGTATAGGTTTATTGTTTTTTTCCTGTCAATCCACCCAAGTAATAGAAGCATAAAGTGTGAAAGTTGTATTCCTAATGCTTTATCAGTAGTTTCAATAAATGTGTGCTTGGTGTTCCTTCTGTATGTTAAGAATGTCTTGAAGCTGAAAAGGTGACTTCAAAGGCATCACAAGGAGACATGCTTTTATGATCACATAATCTAAAATGTGAATGATATAAATTATTCTGAGTTCCAAAACACTCTGTAATTACCAGAAGATCTGAATTGATCATTAAATTGATCAGTTCTTAAATCCTGCCTGCAGGATTTAAATCCCAAGGTGATTAGAGGGAAAATGCCATCCAAATAGTTGTTAAGATAGTAGTTCAGTCATCAGTGAAGTGGATTTAGATATTGTAAACCATTAGCCTTTAGAATGCATCTTTTTCTACTTAAGCCAGTTAAACTTAGTTGTGTTAGACTACATGGTGCAAGAAGGGAAATGGATTGAACCTGAAATCCAATATTTATTGAGCTGTGTTGTCCTAATGTGCTTTTTTGTTGTGTTCCTTCTGCCCTGTACAGAGGTGGTAGGTCAAACTCTCTTTCAAACTATGGTAGGTCAAACTATCTATCAATATAGTTACTGTGTTACACAGAGCTTCATGCACTCAGTTAATAGAACAATTTGTAATTAAAGCACTCTATAATGATTCACTGACTTCTGGAATTTTGTACATAAATAGAGGTAAACTAGTGAAATAATGAAGTGCAAATCTCAAACATAGTTCTATAGTTCTGCTAGCTTTTTTTGACTTCCCCTTTTTGAACAACATATCTCAAAGATTAGCTATTTTTCCTTCTCCTCCCTTTTCCATGTAATGTTTAGTTCTAAATGTAGATATTGTATGGAGAAGTCTAGGCCAAGAAGACCTTTTATGAGATATAAAATTCTGTAGCTTCCAGAAAAGGAGCTACTTGGTTCCTAATGCTTGGATTTACCTCTGCTGTCATATTATCCTTCAGTTGAAAAGATTTATTTTGCCTGAAGCAGTTCCAAACTGTTAATTCTTCACTCTGAACAGACGCTGGTATTTTCGAATTTAAAAGATTAATTTGCATTTTTAGGGAGCATCTATACCAGGTTCAGTGTCTGAGTTTACACATTTGGAAGGAGGACTCCCCCAGTGATAAATATCTATACTACTGTACTAGAGCTGACAAATTATTTGCAAAGCATAGCTCTCAATCATTCAATCAGATCAGAACTGTAAACCCAATCTGCATCAATATGGGGAAAGAACACATCTGAAATGTTATTAATCAGTCTGTGACTGACGGCAGTCATCACTACCCTTAAACTTGATAGAGAGGAGAGGAGGGTGGGAGAGAGGAGAGGAGGGTGGGAGAGAGGAGAGGAGGGTGGGAGAAAGGAGGGAAGAAACAGCATGGCATCTTCTTCAGATGTGTTGTCCATGTGACAGATTAAAAAGTCTACATTTTCCATGGGATTCCTAGAAAAATCCCCAGACTAATTTGAATTTGGACTCTGCCAGTGTGAAAGAATTAGCTTTCCTGTGAAATGTACTGCTTGTCAGACAAACCTTAACATGCACAGCAAAAACAAGCAAAAAATCCTCCTTAAAATATAGGTATGGAAGAATAATAAAAGATTTAATTTTCTTAATTTATCTGCAGAAGATTTTTAAGCCTGTTGTGTGTCACTTTAGCCTTCCAAGGGCTATGATAATAAAACTATTTTTATTCTCTTCCCTCTCCTCATCCTTTGCTTAAAATATCCCAGCCAGCAGAATGGATTTACATTTTCTGCTCCATAGAACTTGATAAGAAATATCGTGTTTTCTCTGTGGAAAGTGCCCAGAACTTGCCTGGCCCTGCTTTGTAGAGGAATCATAAGCTCTGCACCAGAGGGAATTAGGCAGTAGAATCAATATATTTGTTCTATTTTTGTCATGCTACAAAGAAGTTTAGAATCTTTTAAACCAAGGAGGAAGTTTGACTTTTTTGTTTGTTCTATTACAGTGTAGTTTCCATTCTGTGGAAAGTAACATCAGCCCTGTGCTTTGCTTTCCAGTCAGTGTCTAAGAGGACAATGCCTTCATCTGTCCCTTACTTTGACCAAAGGTAATTAATGCTTTTAAATGGCTTGCCAATTTGATTCCAAAGGTCACAGAAGATCTGCGCAATTTGGTGAAGCTTCATTTATGAGGTCTAATTTTTCCAGGTGTAGAAGGGAAATTAAAAATTAAGTCCATTGTATTGTATCTACTGAAAAAGCACTGGTCTGGGGGTGGGGGGTCTATTTTCAACATTTTCCATTAGCAAAATTTTTAAAATACATTTTCATTGAAATGAGGCCTGCATTGTTCAGACAGCATACATAGATCCAGCATCATATGCATTGCTTTACACAGCATGATACCTGAGATGGTGCTTCTAGTGCAAATGCTCCCTGTTAATGTTCAGTTCAATCTGCTGCTGATACTCAACACCATGTTGCCATCATGCCAGCTTGAAGCTGGCTGGAGCAAAGTATCATAGGGCTTGAAGTTCATGTGGTAACATGAGAGGCTTCCTGTTCCAGTCGCTTCTTCCTGTTTCTGGGTTTGGGGTGCTGGTCTTTTCTTCTGGGCTGGCTGCTGCATGCTTGGATGGGAGCAATTGTTTTGTGGATGGCTACTGCTGCTGCTTCTGGCAGACATTTTGCTGTGCTTTTCTGCGAAGAGACTAAGGTCATTGTGCATTGGATCATTCCCAGTAAAACTCTGTATCTCAACTCTTTATCTCAACCCGGAGGGTTTTGAGGGTTTTTTGTTACTTTCCCTCTCATGTCTGTGGGGAGAGAAGGGGGCTTGTGAGATTGAGCTTGTTTGGAAATGTGTATGAGATATCTGGAGGCTGTTTTGGGACATAATGTAAACCGTGTGCCTGCAAGACAGATAAATGCAGGCTGATTTTGAAGGGCATTCATCCCTGATCTAACAGTCTAAAACCAGTGTGAAGCCATGCTGAGCTTCAGATTTCTAACAAAACTTTTGTAAATTATGAGTAGATATCAAAATGCTGATCACTGTGGTATCAACTTGTTTGACGTTAGCAGGATGTTCTTCATCAAAATGGCCATAGCCAGATTATTGTTCATAAGGTATAAATATGAACCATTTTTAAACAGATGCACTGATATAAACTCATCAACTATATAAAGTGTGTGTGCACACCTCCTGGGATAATTTCCAAGAGAATTTTCAAGGACATTTATGTGCTAGCTGTAGAAAAGATGCGGTTGCTATGCATGATGTCACTAGAAATCTAGAACAGCTGCTGCTGTGATGTACAGGGTGTGTTGCCATGCCACAGGATGTTGCAGGCCTCAGTGTTGGTACACATTAGCCTCCATCACTGTGTAGAGTAGTCTCTGATGCCTATCCTTTCCAGGAACATCCTCCTGGTTTTGGCATTTTTCTCTTGACTGTATAGAGTATGGGAAATTGCCTTGCAGCATTGCAAACATGAGCATAGAGCAAGTGTGTCCTGCAGTTTGCTTTCTTTTTTATTCTTTCACTTATTTGCTAGACAAACCATGGCTGGTGGCACATTTAGCATGTAAGTAGAAGTTCTTATTAGATATAGCTGGATGTGTTCTTTTGGTATTCCTTATGAACCAAGTTGGCTCTTAAACAAGAATACCTTTAAGATACCATTGGTTTGGTAAAGCTCCTGTCCACAGCTTCAGCTAAGGAGATGTCTTTGTCCAACAGGCCGTGGACAGCGTTTGTAACTTAAGTTGCATGGTTCAGCACCCTACACCTGATAGTCTGTGGCAATGGAGTCTGTCCTTGCCTCAGTTTGCTGGTTCAGCCAGCACAACTTGCAAACAGGGAGAGCTTCTCAGAGGTCCTTCCAAAATCTATGCCATTATCTTCTGAGTTTACTAACATTGCTCTTCTCTTAAGGGGAAGCATCTTTTTTCTAAATTCCAGGATGAAAAGATTTTGCTGCCTAACTTGACACATGAGTTTTGCTAAAATAGCAATTACTTTTGTGAGGAAATGGAAAATTCCAAACAATTGGTGTGTGCTCCTGAGCTCAGGAGCCATTAATGTGCTATGTTGCAACAGAACTGACATGGCTAAGGGGGATTTTAGGGAAGCTTTCATAGGCAAGCATTTTTAGCAAGCTAAAGAGAACCAAAGCATGTAAGTTATGTAAAAGAAAACAAACCCAAAAACAACCAAACAAAAAATCCAAACAAGCACAAACAAAACAGGACAAAAAGCTGCTTTATTAGCTCTTGGGCAGAATAGGAGCATTGACTGTTAATGAACAACTTGCCTTTTATTGACCAAGTTTCTATTTATTTGACTTACTGGTGAAACAGGGCAAAAAATAGACCTAAGAAACTGTAGAAAAATAATCACCTACTATAATATTGCCCTGTTATCATGAGTTCTGTGTAAAATAACCATTGCCATTGGAGGGATGTTGTGAAAGAAAGATGCCATCTATCTGGATGGACTTGTTCTGTGGGATTCCCCACAGCAGGCAGTTTTATCACAGTATCTGGTTAATTTTCTCCTGTACATTGCAGATAAGATCGCCCATGGGTCCAGAGGAGCCCCTCCTTTGGTGAGTGTGAAAGTCACTTTTTATTTCCAGAGTGTTTCAGAACAGTGGAGATGTTCAAGAAATGTGTAGCCATGGCACTTGGGGCCATGGTGGGGTTGGGTTGCTGGTTGGACTGGATGATCTTGGAGATCTTTTCCAACTGAAAGAATCCTGTTGATTCCTGTTGATTTTTTGTTTAGGAACTTCTAAAGAGATGAAGTTCTGGTTATGCAGACAGAAGATTATTTGCTGTTCTTTGCCATATAATGGCAACAGTAGGCATTCCCTGTAATTAGCCCATTTTAATTTCATGTTAACAATTTAGAATCCATTCATATTACATTTTGTGATTTATCCTTATTACAGATGGATATGCAGCAGAATGTATGTAAGGTTATAATTGATACGTGATTCACTGGAACCATTAAAACAAAGTTTCAGCTAATCATCTCCTCTGATGAACAATGGGTTGCCATAGTGACATACGCATTGCTGCTGACCAGATTTATTAGTGTTCATGCTACTGCATATCATGCTTTAGACCCAGCTGGTATCTGAGCTCCACACAGCCTCTCACTCACTGTCCCCCCCATCTCATTGCCTGGTGGGATGGGAAGGAAAATGGGGAGAGAAATGAAAAACCCAATGGGCTGAGCTAAGGAGAGTTTAACAGAGCAAAAGAAAGGGAGAAGCAGCAACAGTAGTGCCAATAATGATGATGAAATAGTGTATAAAGCAAGGGATATGAAACGCGGCATGTGGCATCGAATCTCCCTTTGTTAGCTATCCTGGTTGTGGGCCCTCCCAGCTTCTTGTGACAATTAACCCCCTCCTAGCCAAACCCAGGACAGTGCATGAAGTAACAAATGACTGGATGGGGATTTGGCCTTTATTTTCAAGTGTTAAGCAACATAATTTTAGGTTTGTGATTATGCAGCAAAGAGTGTGCGTAGTGAAAGGAAAATCATCTTTGAATACCCACACTTCAGGTTTTCACTGATGCCACTGTCACAGCACCAAAATGTGATTGTTCTCCTCTTTACTTTTCTCTTCATCCTCTTCTATCTCCGTTTAAGCAAAGTGCATAGAAAGTTGTACAATGCTCTAATGTGCAACAAGGTAACACTGACCTTCCCATTAGGGGACAGCATTTGCTTGACAGAGTTGGTCCTTAAACTGCTGTTTAGAATGGCAGATGAGTAATTTACCGCTTTGGCCAGATTAGTAGTCTCTTTCACTGTTTCAGTGCTGTGGAAACAGGCAATGTCATTATCCCATAGGTTAAAAAGTAAAGAAAGAAACAGCTTTTCTCTCCACAACCAAATTCCCAGCCAGACAACCAAGGAGGCTTTGCACTTTGAAGTGTGTTAATTCACCTAGCCAGCAGGAACCTTTAGCTTAATGAATTGTTACCATTTCTGTAGACACAATGCCAAAGCAGTTACCCAAAGCAGTGACTAGATGTAACTTCCAGTGATCTAGTCAACCACTACATTTTGTGAAATGAGACTAAGTGTGGGAATGATTTAGTTATTTTTAGCAGAAATTAAAACCACCAAGATGCATTAACAAAATAGCATGGTGATTCATGACCTTTCCATTGTATTGTGCTGAGTGTAACCTAGAATGGAGGCCTGCAGAACTCTAGGCATGTCTAGATTGGTTTCTGGTGTCTAAGTAGACTGAAGTTGTGTGTAATTACCAAACCTACCAAGTGCCAAAATGGTGACTGTCACTCATACTTCTGTGCTTCCACAGAGTGCAAAGCCAGCATCAGAAGCCCCAGTATGTTCCCCTCTTTCTGGTGGAAAGGATAAAGATGGTGAAGAGGAGGAAAATGACTATGAACCTTCACCTGCTATCATACCACAGCTGAAGGAACATAGCAACAAATCTTCACCTGTTACCACGCTATATCCATATGAAGATGATGCTGAATCTCCACCTGCTATTGCACAGTGCCCAGATGAATATGACAATGAACCTTTGTGTATTGTACTGGAGCCTGAGTATGGTGGCAATGACTCTTCACTGTGGCTGGAGGAGCATGGCCATGAATCTCTACCTGTTATCACACCACTGCCTGAAGAAGAAGACAATGAATCTTCACCTGTTATGGCACCAGAGCCTGCACATACAAAATCTGTAAGTCCTATCGTTCATCAGCATTGTATTTGGTGTAATCAGAGCAGCATGTTTCTGATAAGACAGCATTTGCATGAAGACTCTGAGGGCTGGAGTCCCACCATGATATAGTGCATCACCCAAGCCACTGACCCCAGGAAATTCTGCTATGACTTTTTATATTTAGTCATGAGTTTCCTGTGATTCTAACAGGGCCTGTGAATTAGTCACAGTATCAGATAAGAAGTGGCATTGTATCTTTGGATGCTGCTGGGGTAAAAAGGAGCAACTTTATCCAAAGTGTCTGTGTAGGCTGTCACTAGTGGAGAAAGTGGTTGTTGGATGCAGATCACAACCTTGCAGAATACATGGGAGAAACTGTCCTCTGGAGGTACCTGTCCCTCTCCACATACTCTCTGAATAGCTAAATGAACAGATTAGACCATGCCCTTAACTATTATATGACTGAAGTTTGATGGGAAGAATCCTGCACATCTCTGCATTGTAAAGAGAAAGAAGGTCTCTGAAGGACTAGAATGAATCCTGATGGCTACTGCCTAAAGCCTGAAATACTGATGAGAAGCCAGTCCAACAGTTAAGATCAGAAAAGGGAGATGCTACCTGCTTCTATTCAAGATACTTACATACAAACTAAAGAGTCTTTTGGATACCCATTAAGGAACAAAACTGTGGGACCCTGGACAGATCTATTCCTGTATCTTTGCTACACAGAAAATTCCTTGTTTCAGTCACCTTTCAGAAAATCAGTGAAAATTAGAAATGTAACCAGCTATGAATGCATCTAAAACTGGGCTTTCATTTTTGCCAGTTTAATTTGAGAAGTGGACAGTAAACCAAATCAGTTTAAGAGGTCTGGATGTGGCAAGCAGCATCCTCCTAATAGTCTGAATTTGAAATACCTGTTCTGGGCCATCTCTATAAGACACCTTTCTGACTCAAAACAATTTCTTGTCACAGATCTGCACATACTCTGCAGTCAAACCTGCCCTGTCTGAAAACTGTGAGAATTCATGCAGAGAGACAGATGAGCAACCAAAGAAATCTCAGATGACACATGAGGAGATCCTAGAGAAGCTGAGTATGTATTCTGTAGTTCTTGTCTGATAAAGCAGTGAACTGTACTAAATATTAATTCTCAGCTGAGTGTCAAGAGTCCCTTGCAACTCCCTTATACAAACTGTGATTGTACTTGGAGAAAGTGAGAGAGCATGCTGGGTATTCCTTCTGCTTCTGAGGGCAGCTGTGACCAGGCTGGGTTTGCCTGAGCTTCCTTCTATGCCAAAGGCAAAAGCAGAGATTCTTTCTGGTTGAGCAGAAGGCTGTGACCTGATTTTTAAGTGAGTGTCTTTAATTTTGTTTCTTTCAGGGAGCGTTGTGAGTGTGGAGGATCCCAAGAATAAATACACTCAATTTAAAAAAATTGGCCAGGGGTAAGTCCAATCACAGTTACTTGTACAAAAACAAGGGCCAGGTCTTTTGTTGATACCACATGAGGTGTGAAGTTGGGCATGCTCCAGACATCTTTAGACACTGAGTTTGGACTCTCCTGTCCCTCAGTACTAGTCAGAATTTAAAACTGTGGGCAGAGAAAAAAATTAATTGAATGTCTCAAAATAATATGTCTGTGCTAGAGAAAGGAGAAAAAAACATTGCCTAAAAGAGCCACTTCCCATCTGATAGTTGTTAGATAAGTAACAGCTTCCAATATGGCTTCAAATATTTGTGATCGGGATTGTTAACTACCTAGTTTAGAAGCTGACACCAGAGATGACATAATAATCTCTCTTTTCTAGCAGAGGGAGTGACCCCCAACAATTCAGTTATAAACACAGTGTCGATGCACAAAGCACATGATGAGAAAAGGCATCATCTGCCTATGATGCTGCTCCCTTTTGAAATCCAACTTTGCTTACAGTAAATAGCTTTGATTGGAAGTATTTCCTATGTGAGGAGGCAAGAACAAGGGAAATTACATCGAAACTAAGTCTCTGGTTTGTATTTGAAATGCAGAATCCCTGCTTGGATTGGTCCGAGTTTCCTCAGCTGTGTTGTAATCCCAGGAGGGCAGGTGCCATTTGTGTAACACCAGGGTGATCACACTGCTGTCACTGTGACAGAAGCTGTTTACTGACATGAAGAGATACTTTTATGCCTTAACTGTCTGTGAGGTTTGAACTCAGTGTGGCACATTGCTGGCCTAGAACTGACTCCTGCTGTGAAAAACCAAGCATGCTCCTGCTCTTTCTCTGGAAGGTTTTATCATAGCTAAATCCTTTTTGGTACAGCACTTGTGGGAAGGGCTTTCTGCTCCATTCATTCTATCAGCCCTCCTCCTTAGATTCCAGCTTGCATTATACCTGAAGCTTTGGTTCTAACTGTAATTTGTAAAATGTCAGTGGACACTTGGGGCTGTGCCAGTATCTCAAAGGATGTCAGCTAAGGATGGGAGAGTCAGAATAAACCTGCATGAAGCAGATTATTGCTGTCACTACAAGAATAGACCATCACCCTCAGAATCTTTTGGCAGTCTTAGGAGTGATCTTTATCCAAGTGAGCTTGTACAAAGGTGCCTCAACAACTAGAGGAGTGTGCTGCTGTAACCAGCCCATGACTGATGCCACAAGCCAATTTAGAGTGATGGGAAAGATCCTATAGAAAAAATAATTGCAAAGATAATGAAAGACGACAATCAGGAGGAGCCAGACTGCTCCACCACTTTTTCTTTCATGATGGAATTAGGTTTTACCTTGGATATCCTGCATGGCAGAGGGCTGGTGGGCTGCTGCACTGTGTGCTGCTGGATGAGGGAGTAGATGAACAAAGGTGGTTTATAAACACTACAGGCAATGGAGATTTCTTGTCTGGGCTTGATTTCACTTACAGGGACTAAACCACTAAACTAATTTCTTTGCCCCTGTTTTGCTTCTAGGGCATCAGGAACAGTTTATACAACAGTTGACATCACCACAGGACAAGTGGTAAGCATCAACAGCCCCAGCAGATCCTGCAGCGCTTTCCTCTTAAGTGCAAATTGCAGTGGGGCTTTCAGGTCACCTGTACTGCAAAGGCTGTTCCTCTGAAGCACAGACTAGTGTCAGCGGGCAAAATCCATCAGCTGCTCTCTTCAGCCTCTCAGCTTGCTCTTTATGGGCAATGTAGTTCTGTGCTGCAGTAACTGGACACTTACTGTGGCTATCCACTTTTTATTAACCATTACACACAGGGACTGACTAATGCCTGAAAAGGTGCCTGCAAAGGTCCTGGTCTCATTGCAATCAGGAAGAGCCTCGGTGCTCTCTGTGCTCAGGCTAATAGGGGCAATTTAACACTAATTTCCTTTTCCAAGATATATTTTTTGAATATATACAAACCCTGCCAGAAAATCTGTCTGGAAAAGCAGGAATGAGAGCAGAGGGCTGGTCTCTTCTATGCCATGTTGAGAGCAGGACTAGACAGAAGAGGTGACTGCCCACAAGACAGTTTGCTATAGCTCAGCTAGGGCACTCCACAAACACTCCCATGGTCATTCTGATTTTGTGTAACATACTACTCAGGTTAATGGTTTTAAATGTCATTTCAGGTGGCCATAAAGCAAATAGATCTCTATCGACAGTCCAGAAAGGAACCTATTCTTAATGAAATCCAAATCATGAGGGGAAATCAGCATGCCAATATTGTGACCTATTTAGACAGGTAAGGAGTTCTGCTGTTATCTCATCTATGTTCATCTAGATACTGCAAGCCAAAGATTAAGTGGCAGAAAATTGAATGCCTATTCATTTTATTCTGTGTTCATTCAACATTGACCTGGAAAGGAAAATCCACTGTAGGCTTTTTCATAAGGTAGTTTTATCTTTGCACATTCATCTCAATGCCATTGTTTTCTTCTTTCAGCTACCTAGTCAATAATGAACTCTGGCTGGTTATGGAATATTTAGATGGGGGTTCATTATTCAATGTTGTTACCCTGGTATGCATGGATGAAGGACACATAGCAGCAGTCTGCAGGGAGGTAAGGGATCCCATGTGTGCTTCTCATTAATTGAACAGGATGGTACTTCTAACATAAGCAATGCCATTTTCAGAGCCTTTGTTTCTCTGTTGCTTTTAACATATGGAGAAGAAACAGCATCTTAAGTGAACTGCCTGCCAGTGCTTCTTAAGAACTGTACTTCTTAAATTCAGTTGTTACACTCTTGTATACTCTTATTGTACTATCTCTTAATTTTACTTCTGCTATTCTCAACTTTGCCTCTTTCAGCATTCCCATGGAGTGTGTCTGTATTGCATTCCTTGCCTGTAAAAGCAAACATGCTGGTGGCAGAATTTTAAAATAACTGCAAAGAAAACCAGACTCATTTATGACAGGCTTCATCTTGGAAGGATAGCGTTCCACTCAAAATGGTGTTTCCTTCTTACAAACAACTAACATGCTATTGCCAAATCTGGTGTAGAGCCTAACCATAAAAATCTTTGTTATGCAACCTCCCACCTGAAAGAGATTCTCTTCATAGTGAAGGAAGGGACCATTTCTGTTCTGTCAAAACAGAGTTTGTCATATAGTTGGAGGCAGCACACTCATTGCAGCAGCAGTCATTCTGTCTATGCTTTCAAGCGATAGTCTGTAACAGTTGACATTTCTCTTCCAGAAGTTCCTGCACCTGCATTTAGAGCACTCTTAATAGTGTTGGACCAGCAAGCTAGGCCTCTTGACAGCACAATATTCCAGAAATTAAATCTTCTAGAAACATTCCTTTCTTATGTGATGAAATCAAGCAATTCATTTTTACCCTCAGGTTTCTTTTGTATTTTTTTAGTGCCTTCAAGCACTGCATTTCCTCCATTCAAATCAACTGATCCACAGAGACATCAAAAGTGACAATATCCTTTTGGGAATGAACGGATCTGTCAAATTGGGTAGGTATTGGTCAGGCACAGCATTCCCAGGATGTGGTGTGGGGGTACTTTTGACTGACTGCCAGTGACCTGAAAGGGATGTCTGTGGTGGTGCACTGCTGCAGCTTTAAGAGTGCAGTTCCAGTGTGCAGAGAGATGTAGAAAGGAAAAACAGTGTAAAGAGTGGCTTAGGTTTGGGTAGGTTCTTTCCAGAGTGAGGGAATTGCAATCTTTTGCTTAGTTTTGGCTTTAGCAATACTTGTTTTTCTCCTCAGCTGATTTCGGCTTCTGTGTTCAGATTAACTCCAAGCAGAGCAAACGGAACACAGTGGTTGGGACTTCATACTGGATGGCCCCAGAAGTGCTGGAAGAAAAGCCATACGGCCCCAAAGCAGATGTTTGGTCACTTGGGATCACAGCAGTAGAAATGCTGGAAGGCAAACCTCCTTACTATAGTAAAAGTCCTCTCAGGGTAAGGTGCAAATAAATAGATATCATTGTCTTTCTCATCTGTCCCCTGTTTTGTCTCCCATGAGACAAAATCCCAATCGCATCAGCTTGAACTAAGTTCCACCAACACCTGCTTCTAAAAATGTCACTGAAGCACCTAAGCACATCCTGTAGCTTTGGTTACATTAGTCGGAGAACCTCAAGGGTGAAGTGACATGTTGCCAGTGCAGAAATGTGCTGTGCTTGAAATTTCTCCTGCAGTTTATTACTATTGTATATTTTAGGCATGTTTTGCAAGTTTAAGTTTGAATAGTTCAAAATATTTCTCTTAGGTTTCTAAATAACAGCTTGCCAAAGCAGGATGAACTCATGTCTCCACGTGTTAGCTGTTGGTTACAAGTGAACCTTTTTAGATACTGCTCACAAAATTGTGTTATAATTCCTTGGCCTGAGGAATATCAGATAGAAGGACTTGCTAAGCTGTATGAACATTGTCAGCTGCGTGGAAGTGAGGGTCCTTGACTTTCCTTAAGAAAGGCTAGATGCTCTTGAGGAGGAGAAAAGCTGGAATTTTGAAGTGTCTGGATAGGCTTGTGTGCCCAGAAGGACCATGCCAGACGTTTATGCACATCATGGAAGAGAATTCACAGAAGATTCAACACAGATGAATACTCTCAGTCCTTAAGTAACACTATATGTTGTTCCAGCTCTTCTCTGTCTCTGAAGATGACCATGAAAACATGAAGCAAGTATAACAGATTTAATGTTATCTTTCCTGAAAAAAAAAGCCAAATGCCAAAATTTTCTAAAACAGGGCTTTAGAGAGATAAACTGATGGCTTTGAGGTTATTTCTTGGTATAGGGACATCATCTCTAGCCCTCTGTCAGGGAAGAAACTGCCGCTGGAGACTGGACTCTAAAAACCAGAGAGGCACCTGTATGAGCACATGTGGGTGTGAAAGAGAGATGAAGTCTTGTGCTTCCTTTTTCTCTAGGCCATGTATCTGATAACTACCAAAGGGGCACCAAAGCTGCAAAACTCCAAGCAACAGTCTGCTCAATTTTCTGATTTTCTGAACTGCTGCCTGGAGATGGATGTGGGCAGGCGAAGTTCTACCAAGGAACTTCTGCAGGTAAAATGCCAAGTGACTGCAAGTGAAACAGCTACACTATGTAACAGTTTTCTCATTACCTACACTTGAAGACATCAACAGATCCTCCTCATATTAATCTCCCATCTTGGTGGTTTTCAAATGAAAAATAAGTAGAATCACAGAGTGGTTTGGGTTGGAAGGGACATTTAATGTCAACTAGTCCAACCTTTTTCAGAGAGCAGGTACATCTTCAAATAGAGCAGGTTGCTTAGAGCTGGAATGTTTCTAGAGATGGGGCATCTACCACATCTCTGGGCAACCTGTGCCAGTGTTTCACAACCCTCAGCATAAAAAATGTATCCCTTATTTCTAGGCTAAACTTCCCCTCTTTTAGTTTAAAACCCTCATCCAATATCCTGTTGTGACAGACCCTGCTAAAGCATCCCTCCCCATTTTTCTTATAGGCCCCCTTTCTGTACTGAAAAGCTGTAAGATTTCCTGGAGCTTTCTCTCCTTCAGACAGAACAACCTCAACTCTCCCAGCCTGTCCTCACAGAGGAGGTGCTCCAGCCCTCTGACAGTTTTTGTAGCCCTGGTAGTTTTTTATTTTGTCAGTATACACGGTTTTACCTGGTGGCAAAATATCGCTAGTGCAATGATACCAGGCAGACACTGCTCTCACTGCATCCCAGAGCTGAGTCCATCAGCACTCTGTCACTTATCTCCTGGCTCTTGTCTGGTGCTGAAAACCTGTACCTCAGTGGCCTTCAGAAGAACACACGGGCCTAGGCACTACTGGCATAAACATTTCCTAGAGGTACTGGGGTTCCCTGAGGAATGGCTTGTGCACCTCAGCTTTTTTGACAATTAAAATAGCCCTGAAAACAGGAACCTAAGTGGTTTGAGTTTCCTGAAAGTAACAAAGCCCTGGGATAGCAAGCAGCATTCATAGAGCACTGGTAGGGTAGGGTAGAAATCTCAGCTAGCTGAAGACAACTTGAGAAATGGATTGATGGGATTATGGGCCATGGCTACCAGTGACAGGTGCAGATGGCCCCCTCACTCCTGCTTGTGCACATTCCTGGTGACCAGAGGAACACTGCTGGAACCCATGAGTAACTGAGTTTGGAAAGTAATGGTTCATTTCTTGTTTTTAACTCTGGACAGCATCCATTCTTAGAATTAGCCAAGCCCCTCTCCAGGCTCACGCCTCTCATCAGGGCAGCACAGGCGGCGAAGAACAGCAGCTGCTAGTGCTCAAAGCCAGCTCACAGCTGAGAACAAATGTCTGATTGAACCTCAGGTCTTGTGCTGCCCAACAGATGGACAAATGAACAAACCAGCGCTTACAGTCCTTGTGGTAGGAGGGAGATAACTCCCCTACTCTGTTTCCCTTCATTTCCTCCAAATTGTCTACCTTTGCTCCCCTCTTTTTTTTTCTTTTTTTTTTTTTTTAAATTTTTTTTTTTACCCTCCAGTAGTAAAATATGATCATTTATCACCTTCTTGCTTTCTGGCTCCTTTATTTTTACTTAGGTGAAGCAGAGCTTAAGACAGGCAGGTAATGGCCATCCTATTCTACAGGTGAACATATCTCCCTTGTTCCTTGTATTTTGGTTTGGCCTCCATGCCAGGTTCCCACACTTCTGTGTCTTGGTGTGAGTCCAGCTACTTGATACCACCATCATTTGAGCTCTGCTGAGGCTGCTTGACTTCCTGGCCCCCCTCAGGTGCCTCTCCCAGCCCAGTCATGGATCTCACTGTTGCAGCCTTTGTGTTTCCTTTGTATTATTTTGGGCAGTGATCATTTGCTGTTGTAACACACACACACACACACTCTCTCAGGAAGAACAGTTGCACAGTGTGGTCATCTCACATGCAGAGATCAAAGATGTGATTTCCCTGAATAAAGCTATGAGTAATACTTCAAGTCACAAGGACTCCTGTGTTTGGGCTTGGATATCTTGACAGAATGAAACTCAAGTAACAGCAGTAATATTTAGTGATGGAGCTCCACTTTATTGAAGGGACTTCTTGACATTGTACTTGTTTACTAGATTCTGTATTTATCTTTAAAATGTGATACAAACATGCTACATAATTTATTACATATTTTAGTATTTAGGAGCTTTATATTAATTCATGTGCTGCCAATGTTCTTGGAGATAGTGGGGCCAGGGAATCCAAACTAATATTTGCAGTATGAGCACTCCAAGCCTCAATTATTACTCTATTAAGTAAACAGCAGAAACTAAGCAGCTGTAGTGGAAACAGAGTCCTTAACACCCCTTAACAGAGCCTGTTTTGCTGCTTTAACTATAGACCTAAGCCCATCTGTGGGCACATAATATTAGAACTTCTGAGGAGTTGTTTGTTTGTTTTTTAAACAAAGCTGACAGTCTAGCCACTTGGTATCCTCGTATCTTTAGTGTCCACACACTGGAGCCAAGTAAAGACATAAATGTATTTTATTTAACATCTGGGTTTCTTAAAGAGAGACCCAGGACTGGAAACAAATATGAACTAACAAGTATCTGGGATATCTGTGTTCTGACAGTGCAGTTGCCCCTTGGGTTTGTTGTGTTAGCACACATGCACGGTGCATTAGCAGAACAAAACAGAGGAGCAGCTCCACTGTCTACATACATGTAAACATATATCTATATAGCAACATGATAATCAGTGACTGGTGCTTCCTAGAATGCTAGTGTCAGTTATGTTTTCTTCATTTCTCCCTGGAAGAGGGCCTAATGAAGAATTTCTTCAGGTGTCATATAAATGGAGAAAATCCTCTCATTTTTGCATTCCTTCCACCTGATTTTTGACGTTTTGTGGCTTGACTGAAGCAGAGAGTTTAAACTGAAGAGATGTTTGCATATTCCACATTGTATCTAAGCTTCTTCATCTGGACTTGATGATCTTAGAATCATAGAATTATAGAAAGCACTGGGTTGGAAGGGGCCTTTAGAGGTCATCTGGTCCAGCTTCCCTGCAGTAAGCAGAGACATCCCCAGCTAGATCAGGTTGCTCTTAAGGGTCTTTTTCAACCTAAATGGTTCTACGATTCATGACTGTCTCTGGCAAGAGTCCAGTAGTGTCTGTGTGCATCTCTGATGGCAAAGGGAATGGTTAATAGTTATTGTTATGTGGATTATTGTTGTAGAGAAACATTTTGATATGATGATTTGGGGTCCATTTCAAAAGGTTTTGTGCCAATATTTTGGTGGTTTTCACTGTGAGCCAAAGTATGAAGACAGATTTTTGTGAGTGCATCAGGTACCACCAGGTCTGGAAAGGAGGGCATAGATAAGTTTGGTATTTTAAGCAAACCCTTAGCAGCATTCCATTTCTTCTTTTGTCATACTTTTTCAAGTACAAGTACTTCTGAATTCAATTGCAGCCTTGTCAGAAGAGAGAGATGTTTGTTCTCTTCATAATGCAATTCTTGTGTAAGGGGAAACTCATGGCCACAGTTTTGGGAAGTTATATATGCAAAGATTTGAGAAAACAATTCCAAATTTTGTGACCTTTTGCTTTTATGGATTTGTATACATTTAAATGTCTGCAATCTTGAAATAGCCCTAAGCGTTGCTTCATTTTTTCAGCCACAATCTCTACATTTAGGCATTAGTGCTTAATTGAGAATCATCTGGTTATACTTCAGTAATTTAAACAATTGCACATATATTGTCAGTGTGCTGCAATTGTTTTGAAATTCACTTTCCATAAAAATTTTTGCTAATAAATAAAGTTTGTAGATTTGCATCAGTATTCAGAGGGTGTCCAGTCTCCCTATAGCTTGTGATATAAACTCCAGATGAATAGTCACAGAAGGATTTAAAAATAATTATTTAAGCAGTTCATTTTATGATGGAGCACAAACTAGGATCAGATCAAGACCTGAATGTGCAGTCCTCCAGTGTCCTGAAAGCCCTTACTAAAAGCAATTAGAAACTCTGTCAGCAACAAATTGCAAATGTGATTAGCATTAAATGGAAACAATTTATTCAACTGAAGATCTGATTAGTGACTGAGCTGGACAATGCAGATTTTCCTTCAGGAGTTACAATGCTACCACAGCCTGTAATTTAATGCTGATATGAGTTAATTCATTTCTCTGTGTAGATAATGTGGTATAGAAAGCTTTTTATAAACCAGACATATCCATCTTCAAAATTGTTCTAGAGGATTTATTGTTGCTGGCCTGTAGACTCTGTAGGAAATGCCTTACAGAACATTAGGGAAGAAGGAAGGTGGTAGCCCATTCACACTGACAGGCATCTCTTGTTTTGTGATATTCTTCGGTGGGCAGAAGCTTTAGGCAATACGTATTGCTGCCTCCCTTCCACGCCCTATAGGGACATTACAAATGGCCACAGTTTGTTTCCAGTATCTTCCCTTCTAAATTGCCTACTAGAGGTAAAGACGTAAGACAGTCCTAGTCTGAAAGCTGTAAGAAGGGGTAAGAAATGTGTAAACCTCTTCTGTAAGTTCTTTGATTGTTTTTGGTTTTAAGCTGTACATTCAGAACTATCCAGCTAAGGTGTGATAAACTGACCAAGAGAGAATATCTTAGCTGATGTCTTGTACAGTCATTGCTTTTATCTGTTTGATGAGTATATTAGGCTTCTCCAAAGCTGACTGCTTCTTTAGAAAGTTCCAATATGCTGTTAGGGCTACTAAAATTCTGGTATAGAGAGGGAAGTAATAATTTCATAGCATCTATCCTGGCTTTTTTCCAATTTTGTCCTCTATTTGTGACCCTTAATATAATAGCAGATCATCAGAGGGGTGTTGCACTACCAGCTGCAGCTGCACATTGTTCCCTGGTGCACTGTAATCAGCCTGTCTCTGAGCATTTCCAGAGAGCTCAACCTGAGACTTCTGTAACTTCACCACTGTGAGAGATGTCTTTCCATGCTGTAGCAATTGTTAACACCTGACAGAAGCTGGTACAGGTAGAAACAAAATTCTGATCTAAATCCACTGTATGGAGCCCTTTCTTCAGACACAGGAGACACAACTCCCACTAATTTAGATTAAAAGATACGTCATTGTTTTTAAATTGTACTCCATCATAACTAATGAATTCACATTAAATGGGACCCATTCCATTACCCCTAAGAAAAAATAATAATCGAATCTATAATAAAGTCTGACCTAATGCCACACTTCATTATATAGTACTGCAAAAGGTGTTCTCTGGGAATAGGCTTGAGACAACTGGAGTAAATACATTATTTTGCTCTCTGCCTTGCATGCAGGGTCATTACCATAATAAAAAGATGTGCTGTAGTTTCTTAGAATGGTCTTGGTAAGAGACTGGGAATAGGAATAAATGTGTCTGCAGGAGTTTCACCAATTTGTCTATTTTAATTCCATTTTTGTAAGCAGTTTTCATATTTATAACCAATCTGAAAAGTATTGACAGGCTGACATTTAATTAGAAAGCATGTAGCATAGCCACTGCTCCTTTCCATGGGGAAATTAGATGCTGATTTCACACTGATTTAACATTGCTCTTCCAGTCTGCTCTTGTAACTGACATTTCTGCCTTTCCTCTGGGTATTCAGTCTCAGTGTCTGAACTAATCAAGAATGGCTGAACATTGAAGGGTTTGGGCATTCTGGAACAAAGTATGCATACTCCAACTCAGGAATAATTGAATAGAGGATGTGTTAATAGTATCATATACAGTTATGGGGCCATGCATATTGATTCATAGGAGAGAGAAAATAAAATGCCTGGTTGGCTAGAGCAACTTCTATCTCATTTTTCAAATTCTCAGGCTAGGCAACATACTGATCTTGTTGCCAACAGTCACCAGTAACCTCAAGGAGCAGTATAACTCCAGGTAAGATGGAGTGCCAAAGAGAATTTTGTGTGCATGAGCAAAGTTTTCAGACAGAAGCTTTCCATTGTACACTGTTTGAATCTGTCTGTTTGAAATGGAGAGGAGACATTACACAGATGTGTAGCTCCTACTTTAGACCTGGAATAGATCATGCAGATTATATTACATATATTTGTGTGTGTGTGATATAAGGTTGTTGGGAGCCTTGGGGATGGTGTTTATTTTATTTTTAAGGAACAACTGATGTAACTTCTACCTCTGCATCTGGATGACTTTTAAACTGATCTTTTTCCTTTCTTGTTTGTCATGAAACACACTGATAAATGATGGACTGTTCATTACACTTGCTTGGAACATTGTCCCATAATAATCAGCTGCAACAAAAGAACTTCCATGCTCTTATTGTATTGATTCACCTTGTCTGGCAACTGTGGACTTGGCTTTCCCATGTAATTTTCTGCAGGTCAGCTTTGTGGACTCTGAGTAAAGGCAATTAATCTTGTTTTGCCAGTGGTAGTACTGTGCAGTGCAACTACTTGCTCCATTATAGAGCAGTTCAGTAAAGAAGTAGAAAGCTAAACCTGGATATTGTGACTGGCTATAAATATTTTATTACCAATGTTTTATTATGAGCTCTCCCCTCACATAGTTTTCAAATTTTCAGATACTTGTTGGGAGTTTTCAGTTGTTCCTGGTTTCCCCAAGCTGTGTAAGCAGACCTGATGTATACTTAAGAGAACTTACTAGCTGGAATAAAGCACAGGGGGCCAAAGTAGGATTTGGAGGAGTGAGAGTTGTAAGCCATAATATTACTTCACTCTCACAAAGAGCCATAACCTTGTGGAAGATAAAATTCAGCCCCAAGTTCTACAGCATCTCTAAATGTCAAAAAAGGGCTGTTAGTGTGTATGTGTTTCTCTTCTGGGCATTTTCACAAGTTCTGTAGAGCTGTTAACCTTAAAAACAATTTCTTCTCAGTGCCACTTCCGCTTTGCACTCACTAGTAGCTAGTTCACAGCTCAGAGAACTGCTGCTATTTGCAGAAATGGGAGAATTGCACTACTAATTCCAGAATCCTGGCTCTGGTTTGATTAGGATCTGATGATGATTTGGTCACTATAAGAAAAAAGGGGAAAATACTTGTATTCTAAGAGCAAAAGTGCAAGGCTGGCAACTTGGTAATTGTATCTTTTGGAGTATTCTTAAGCCACTTGGTGCCAGCATTTCTGAGCTTATCTGGGAAACACTGCTTTGTCCTAGAACCCAAACAGCTTCATGTCCTTTTGGCTTTTCAGTCAGGTGTCTAAAGGACATGGTCATATGCCTGTGGTCATTTTAGATGTATTTTGTTTTATTTTTACCCTGAACAGACCCTACTGAGAACTCTGAGAATTTGATGCCTTTTTGGTTATCAGGTATGTACAGACAATTTCTTTTAGACTGTTCTTAGTTACATCTTCCTATGAAGCACATCCTCACTCTGATTTTTTTATGGTTTGAGTCCTTTCAGAGCCCTAAGCTCCTTCTCTTCTCTCTATTGCCTGCTTCTCCTAGGCAGTGAGAAAGACTCTGGTAAACCCATCTGTTTGGTTATAATCCTTTTCTCTACAACGCCTTTGCCCCTTGTGTATGACTTAACTTGGTTACAGCCACTTGAAATCTCAGAGAGAAAAATTGGTTCCTCTGGATGAGAGACGTTTTCTGTGTGAACTGAAGGCTCTGCTTACCGCTGAGGCAAGCAGATTTTTAGATTATATAAGTGAATCATTAAAATAATAACATACAGATTTTCTTCTGTGGTTGTCTAGAAGGACAATGAAATGAAGAAGTATAATTACACTGAAGCTTTTTTGTCCCACAGATGATACAAAGCATTTTGCTGTGCAAGTTGCTTTTGGACACAGTGTATGCCATCTTGTGGACACGTCACATTGCCTGAATCCTTGAAACAAATAGTTAAAGATCATTATAGAGTGTGTGTGTGTGTGTGTGTGTGTGTGTGTGTGTGTGTGTGTGTGTGTGTGTGTGTGATAAAATTGCTTACTTGTGCAGTATGACAAATAGTACACATTTGTAGTCCAATGCAAACAATCCCCCTTCTTGAGTGCTGATTTTGTAATTGGAGTTACTTGAGTTTGCTTGGTTCCCTTACTTTTGAGGAAGGTGAATTTCTTTTGCTAAGATATGAATCACTTGTTACTACTTGTGAAACTATCAAACGTAATTTTTGCAGCTTTCTTCTTAAATAAATTTAAATCAATGACCTAGAATTATGTTCATCTAGGAACAAATCAAAACTAATTCTGAGAAACATTTGTCAAAGCAGCATATTGATACATGCTGATAATAAAAACCTAATTTTGGACATTTCCTTGCTTTGAGAATGAAAGAAAGAGATTCTTATTAAAGACATAAGCAATTTGTACAGGTATTTTTTAATGTGAAATCAAGGTACCTATACTCTTTATGGACCCATTCTAGTTTGATCCTTTCTTGGTAGAAATCAAGTGACAACTCTTAAGGCATTCTTCACAGAATCACAGAATATATTTGGTTCTAAATTACTTTCAAGATCATCTTGTCCAGTGACTATAAAGTCCTTTCCAAAAGCAGGGGAAGGCTCTAAAAAACTCCAAAATTTGTCGAAATATTATGCCCACTGAATGAGGTAATTTCCCTTTTCATGCAGAGATTAGAGATCAATAGTTCTTGTCTTGTAAAAGTCCTTTAGAGATAGCCTACTGCTTGTTTCTTCTAAAATTTAAAATAAGGCAATCTTATGGTAAGTCTGTCTGAAAACAAGCATGTGAAAAGTAAGACACAGATGGTTATGAAGTTTTTGCTGTTAGTTTGAAAATACTATTCTAGTAGGAAAAGAATATCAAATGACTTGACCTAGCTTAAAGTTTAATTTGAATTCAGTAAGAAGCATTTGTTTGTTTGTTTGCTTTTCAAAAATCACATGCTGATTAAAAAAACCTTTAACATTTGTTGTGCTGGTAGCTCTGTCTGTCCTGCACATAAGCAGACCCATTCCTAGCTTTAGGGTAAATAGTTTTGTTGATTGGTCATGCAGATATACTGCAGAGGTGACTAATGAATGAGCTTTCCCCTGTGCAACAGAATTAGTGCTACAGTGGTGTTAAGCAGCATCTGGTAATAGATTTACCTCCCAATATTGCTGGGCTCTCCTCTGAAGTTCTGAAAGCTATTAAGAGAAAGGAGCTGGGTCAGATGGTTCTACAGTTCTACCCCATACAAATGAGGGAATCATGAAGATGATAAGAGAACTCATGACTTACTAAACAAACACCTGTGGCCAAAACCAAGTGTTGCAAGTATTTGAAGAAACTGACATCACCCACCCTTATGACAATTAATGAGGCCATGCACATTGTGGTAATAATAAGGATCAGTGCTGAAAACTTATTTATGAGCTGGACTAAAATGAGCCATGAATTTGCAGACTAGTAGTTTAGTTACTGTAGATTCTGTTCTGGTTGTGATGCAGATCACATGATTTTACTGCAGGGCACATTTAGGAGGAACTTTGCATACAATCAAGACTTGCAGTATTTCACATGATTTTGCTGCAGGGTAAATCCAGAGGAAGCTGTGTAGACAATCAAGACTTGCAGAATCTATGCATACAGCAGATAAGACAGCTCTCAAAATCCCCAAATGCTGTCAAACGTCATGTGAGGATTTCTAGTTCACTTATTTTTATCACTAGTTTTTGTCTGTAAGGATATTCAGTTGTTTACTGATTGCCTTTCTTGTCATGATGGATTAGTCTGAAAAGACAGAGGGAGGGCTCATTTCAACTGAGGAGTGTCCTGAACAATTGGCATCCATATGTAACAAGTCACCCAAGGCTGCCAGCGTATTTGGTGAAATGCTTTCTTAATGTGTAGCAATGGATGATGAAGATTATATTTCATAATAGTCATTGTTTTGGTGATAGCAATGTGAGGAGATTAATGCTCACATTTCTATCACTGTTTTGGCTCTGTAGCTATGACAAACTGATTTTGTCTCCAGATGATAAGCTTCCTGGTCTGCTGCTTCCTGCAGACAAGCAATATCAAGTGACATGGCATGTAATATCTGAGTTTCTGGAACAGGAACTAGCAGTTTTCCAGCTGAGACTGTTGGTCATTGAATTTATTTGTGGACTTGAGAGATTCACTAAAGTGCCTTTAATGAAGATAGTGCTTCCAGAGGTGGGGAATTCAAATTCTAAACATTATGTCAATGCTACTCTTATGACATAAGATACAACAGCCAGAGATTATAAACCAAGACAGAATTCAGAAACAACCACTTTGCAGTTGCCAGAACTGCAGTATATATTACTACTGCTAAGTTCACGTTTGTAGCATGAAGTGAGGGGAGCCTAAGGGAACAAATAGCATGCAGCTTTGCACATCATGTGCTGAGAAGTGGATAGTTGAGGCCTTATTGGATAACTATGAATTTTTAGCAATAAAATCTTCATCTCTATATATTACTTGGTATTTCTTGCCTACATCACAACTAGGTTGTAATAATTCTAGTGTCCAGGTGACACCTGTGTGAGAGATTATGATGTCAGAATTATGCACAAGAGACTACTGTATCATTCCTTACCCACTTTAGATTCTCACAGAGCTGGAGCAAAGCAGTTGATTAAAATAAGTCTGGCTGCTACCTTAAGCAAAACAACTTAACTTAAATGTAAGGTTTAGATCAGTGGTTTCAGTGGTCAGATACAACACAAGCCAGCAAAGCTCATTTACAATCAAGACAATATCACAGCCTGGTCAAACAGTAGGTCAGGAATTACTCTCAAAGAAGAATGAGAAGATGGGATTTTTGCACCCCTTCATTAAGCAATGGTTTCACAGCAGTTTAAATTATGCTTCAGTTTCCTCTATAGGAAAAATAATCAGCTTTATTTTTAAAACCACATCCTCCCTGTATCCTGTCAAGAGAGTAGGGAGATGGATTTAAAGTGTAAATGTTTGAAGAATCGTAACTTTCCTCTCTGTTTTCTGATGGCGTTATTAAAGAATCCATCAAATAAAGGCTGACTTCATCAGAACAGATCTGCCATTTTTAAATGGGAAGCTTTTCTATCATAACCATTTCTTTTTGGTTGTTTATACCAAGAGAACCATTAATGGCAAAAAAAATATAACAAATGGTTATTCTCCTTGTAATTCTTTACATGAAGTGCCAGGTGTTCCAGGAAAAATAAATACATCATTACCCCTCTTGACACCACACTGCTGTGTTGCTCTCTAGGGGAGATGATATGATTTACATACTTACATGTTCTACTGTAGTATGACAGAGTGTTTTGCAGTCTGGCAGCTGTTATTAACTGTTATGACAATGAAAGAACAATACAGGAATTGGTAATTAAGAATGAAGCAATACTAAAAGAAGGACAGTAAATTATTAATATTTAGGATTGGATTAATTTAGCAATTATGTCAACCAGTTGCAATTCTGGAAGGTCATTTGCAGTTTCAGACTTGATATGCTTCTTTTTAACATAATAAATCCACAGATATTCCAGACTTCCACAAGCATATTACTCTGCATATTACCAACTTGCAGATGAAAACACCCAGTATTTTTTCCTTAATGGTCATGCTAAGCAAAGCATTTATGGTGAGGAGGGTGCATGCTTAGGAAAGAGTAGCAAGAGGATGGCAGATGTTTAGTGTCAGAAGCAGTTGTTGTGATGCCTTAAATTAAGGGCTGGCCTCCCTCCCTCTGTAGAGGCAGGGCAATCCACTTCCATGCATCTGCCCAGCACATGGATAGGCTCTAGGTAAGGAGTTCCCTGCCTGCTAAGATGGTGGTAAATGGGCAGCTGCAGCTTTAAATGAGACAACAGCAGAAACCAGGAAAAGCTCAGCCTCAAACCTGTCTCACTGGAGAGCACCAGGCAAGAAGCATCCAAGTGGCTGTTGTGAATATGGCATGTGGAGCAAAGTTTGAAGGTTCAAAACTTTGGAGTCTTTCATCCCATCAGTTTCTAGCACCTGCGGGAAGGGATCAGCAGGGGAAGTGTAAAAGAAGAAACTGGGAACTGAGAAAGAAGATGGGTTTATGCAAGATAACTTGTGTCTGAGGGCTGACTTGGAGTCATGAGGATTTATTCTGTGTTTTTTTCCCTACCAGTTCCATATTGATGTGGAGCAATAATATTGTTTTGATCCATGAACCTAAGCAATGATGATGTCACAAAGTAGTTTCTGAAAGGGAGGGTGTATTTGGGCTCTCTGCTTTTTTTCCTCTGCCCCTTCTGTCACACAGAGAATTTATCTGGGGATAATTTAAATTGACATTATTAACTCCTAAATCACCATTGCAAAGGGCCCAGCATTTAAATTGACATTATTAACTCCTAAATCACCATTGCAAAGGGCCCAGCATTTAAGGTAACCCACTTCCTGGCAGCCTTGAAACTCAGGCTCTGCTCTTGTTCACACAAGCAAACTGCACCGTCCATTCAAATTAATCTGATGCCTGTAATGTCAGGCTCATTGGTAGCTGCACATAGCAGTATAGTTGTGTATATTGAACAGGGCCAGCACTCACTCAAAGCAGAAGCAGTACAGCAGTGTTATCTGTGCCTGTTCATTATTGCACTTAACTATGAAGTATTTTGAGATCAGTGTTTCTGTAGTAGTACATGGAAGGAAGTATGTTTTATGGCAGTACTTAATTATTGCTGACATTTTTGTGTGCACTCACTGTTACTTAGTAGTAGCTCAGAGAATAAAACTGAAGCTGTCTACACCGTACTGAAGTCACAAAGCACTGAAGTTACTAAAGAGTGGGCTTGGAAGCTGACAAAACTCTTAACCGTGAGCTCATCAAAACTTAAGGCTCAATTGATTCTTTTACCTATTACTTGGAGAGGACCATGTAGAAGTTGAAATTCATTTCCCCTGCACAAATTGTGTCAGAGCAGACAGAATTACTACATGCTAACGTTATTCCTTCAAAATGTAGCTCTTGCATATCCTTTGTTACCCTGACTCATAAAGCACTTGGCAGGTTTTATTTCTTAGTATTTACCAAATCAACTAATATGCTGCCCCATTCCTTGTTTTATAAAAGCTCTAAGTTCTAGATCAAACATAAATGAGGATATTTAAAAACAAAAGTCAATTACACTCTTTTTCTTCATGATCAAAACCCTTCCAGGGTGCCAACCATTATAAAAGCATTGTATAAAACCCCACTGAATTACTTAAATTAATTCTCACCTTAGCCAGGATATCTATAATTACTGTGTGTTAATGAAGGTGCTGTTAGTACTTTAGTAGGGATATGCAAATGAGTTTTGTGGCTACCAAATACATGTATGCATGCAAATGCCACCTTTATATAGCCATAATACCTCACTAAGGGGGCATTGTTACTGTGGCTAATAGGTGTTTTTCCTGTTCCTCAACAAGCAGTCTCAAAGAGACTTGTACCTTTCCCTCTCCTTAGATCTCCAGAGTCTAAGCACAGCTAACACCCTAACAGGGAGGCTTTTCTGACAGCCAAAATTCCTGTTTTCATGCTCCAGTCTGCTATGACGGATCTGCTTACGTCATCTTGACAAGCTGTGCCCAGCTCAATACAGCTAAGTATTACCAGTGCTTTGGGGACATCTCAGCAATGTGAATTTGCACTTTGCACTGAAATGTGGGATGTGTATCTTGACATTTGAAGTGGGAACCTCAGAGGTCATGTCACGTGGTTACTTGGCTAGTCACAATCTCCCTTGAAGATTAGCTGTCGTTAGCCAGAAAGGCAGCAGAACATCTTCATTTAGACCTTGGACCTGTAGAACAGAATATTGATTCACACCAGTAGCACTGACGGTATGTGTATTTTATTTTTGGTTAAAATGCAGCTCAGTTTTAAAGAAAAAAAAAATCTGACCAAAGTCAGCAGAAATCAAATGATGTAATAGCAAGCTGTACTACTGTTTCGTAGTGTTGTTTTGGCTGGAGGTTGTTTTTTGGTTATTTTGCTGGTGGTTTGCTTTTTTGTTTGGTTTGGTTGGTTTTGGTTTTTTCTTTAACTGATGCATTATTTCCTAAACTAGGTGGGATTAGTAGCTCACCGGTTGGCCATGTTACACAATGCAGAGAACACATGATTTGTAATGGTCTAGTCTTGTCTTAAATACATTTTCCAGAAAGTCTGCAAGGAATCCAAAGATGCAGAAAAACTTACTTCTTTAGTTAGTTTGTTCTATTGGCTCATCACTTAACTATTGAAATGGAAAAATAAGACATTATTCTTCATTTTCCCAGCTTTGTCCTCTGAACATAGGTTTTTACTATACTTTTCTCTCTTTTATCAAAAAGCTCTTTAATATCTGACACATTCCCACTATAATCCAGTGAGTGATTTGGGACAATAATTTACTAAACTTGAAGAAACTGTATCATCAAATCATTGAAAAGATTCAATACCCACATTAAATACTGGCCTTCATTTCAATATTATTAAGGAGAGCCATAAGAAAAACCTGTGCATATTCTTTAGCAGCAACAACCTAGCTAGTTTCTGATAATGGAGAATAAAAGGCCAAGAGGCAAAGAGATCATTTTGACTCAAATAATTACATATAAATTCTTTCCAGCTTTTAAATTTTTTGTCAGTCTTATACTCAAAATTACATTAACAAGAATTTAGCTCATAGGTGTTAAATTTGCTCTGAGGCTTGAAGAAAAGATTGAGAATTAGAAAAGTTTGTGCTATGCTACTTTAAACATACGAGCTCTGCTTTCTCAAGCAGTCAACATTCCCATGGGCAAAAGCTGATTTTTTATTAAGTACCACCTAGCACTGTAAGTATAAATAATTGGTTCTTCATCAGTATTGATCCCACCTGGAAATCCACCCCCTTGGGACTTTGAAGTAGGTTTTCTTCAGCTAAATGGTTCTTGCAGCAGTGAATTATGTAGAAATGATAACCTCTGATATTTAGTCTGGTTTCCAAAATATTTGGAAGTGTTTCTCTTCTAGATGGCACTGCTTTTTTGTGTTTTTGTGGCTTTAGTTTTTTTTTAAACTCTATTGTATACTTGTTCCTTTTAAAATAGTGTAAAAAGCAAACCTATGAGTGTCTTAAATTGTAGCTCTTACTATAGGTCAGGATATTGGCTGGCAATTGCAATACCAAAATGACTGGCTGTTATTCTGCTTATACTATTCAAATTGTGTTGGAGTTCCTTCTCTGTTTGCTTTCCAACTTGAATCAGCCAGAGCAGATGATCTCTCAGGTCCCTTCCAACCTATGCCATTATCTGACTCACTGCCTTCTCTGTAAATTTAAGCATGTACATTTGTTACTGGTCTGAAACTGCATTCTGGCACAACCCTTGTAAATGTATAGTATTACTGAAATGATCAAAACTCACGGAAACTCTTTTCTAGTCTCAACAAATCAGTAGATGCAAAATGACCAGGGAAAAAAAATTAAAGGGATTTGTATGTGTGCAAGTCCTACAATTTCCAGGCAGGAGAAAAGGAGAAAAATAAGGTCTATTTTTTTATTTACTTATTTTACACTTTGAGGGCATGTTACAGTATATAATAAATCTAGAGTTCATTTTTGGAGCTAAACTGACATCTACTGGTGTTCTGTAATACAATGCATTAGTGTGATGACCAAATACACATCCTATTCTGTGTACATTTCCAGTTCCATGACACTGTTAACAGCCCTGCTGATGACTCAGCAAGGTGGGAGAAAAGCATTAACAGACAAACTTAGTAGGTAGGGCTGCCTAGCACATCATGCTTCAGACAGGGCATGAGTGGGGCTATCCTTACCCAGTAATGGGTATACTTCTGGAATTGCCATACAGCTTTTTCTTACAATTTCCACAAAACAGATTATGTTTATAATCTTCAGGTACACAAAATATGGGGAGGTGGGGAGAGCAGTGCTAGCAGTGTTTCCTCAAGCATGCCTTGAGCATGCCATGTCCCCACCCAGTCACTCAGTCTACTGCAGGAAGAGAATTTCTGTGGGTCCTACTGCAAAGGCAGCTTCACTGAGAGGCTGTGCTGGGTTTGCCCCACAGGGCAGGCACCCACCCTGCCTAACCCAGGCAGGCTGGTGAGCTGCTGCTCACAGGTGCTGCAATGGCCTGACCAGCCCCAGACTAGCTAAAGCTGATGCTTCTTTCACCGAGAGCCAGTCAGCAAAGGACAGGTGCGTCAGTGGTGTCCAATAACAGGACAAGGGGCAATGGGTGGAAGTTGAGGCCTAGGAAGTTTCATGTGAGGAAAAAATTTTTCACTGTGAGGGTGACAGAGCACTGGAACAGGCTGCCCAGGGAAGTTGTGGAGTCTCCCTATCTGGAGATACTCAAGACTCACCTGGATGATCTCCTGCGTAATCTGGTGTAGGTGATCCTGCTCTGGCATGGGGGTTGGACTAGATGATCTCTGAAGGTCACTTCCAGCCCCTGAAATCCTGTGATTCTGTGAGTGCTGAGATAGGTGAGAAGGAGGAGGGGTAGTGAGAGGAAATACACTCATGCAGCAATAAATGGGTGCTGACTGCCTGCTCTATTTGGATGGTGGGTGGAAATGGTAGTAAGGCAAAAGGCATAGTGTTACTGGGGTGCTCAAGGACGAAAATAAGCTGTGTCACCAGCCACCTCTGACTAGGTGTAAGCAAAAAAACATGGGAGAACATGGCGGTCAGAAGAAGATGGTTTTCAGTTGAAGGTCATGCCTTATTTCACCCAGGGAGATGTGGTCAGTCATGGCTCTCTCCTGACTCTTATGCTGTCCAAAGCCATCTGGGGAAGGGGATTTAGTTCCAATGAGAACAATTATGCAAATTTTTTAGTTAAGCCAGGGCAACAAAGCCAAATTTGCCCATATTCTGCTCCCGATTAAAAGATCATATGATTTCTTGATAATGTATGCAAATTTATTCATGTCTGAGTCTAGTTCTAGTCAAATTCCAGTTTGTAATAAGGAGACCGAATGTTATTGAATCAATTCCCCCCCATGCTTCCCCTGGGACTGGGGAAATGGGAATATTTTTGCCAGAGCCCTCATACTGCAACACCTGATGAAAATTCCATGAAGCTGTACCTGTAGGAGGGTCAGCAGAGTTCTGTGACTGCAGAGCTCACTGCCGGGCTTATTGTCACTTGGCATAAGAGCTCCTTTTGTCCTGTGAAACCTGAATCCTGGTGTCAGGGTGAGTTTGAACTAAAGTTTTATACATAAAGCGAGGTCCAAGAATGGATTTAAACACAAATGTAGAACTTTAGCAGATTTTAGATGATTTCAGCCAAAAGGCCGAGTGCACAGCCCCTGCTGAGACCTCGAAGAAAAATGGTTCCAAATTTAACTTGCTTGGGTGAATTTAACTACATCCTTATCACCTGAAACTGAGTCTTTGCATCATTATTGACAAAGCTCCACCTCTATCTTCCCTTAACTAACAAAGTGTCCTTCAAAACTAGGAAGAACCAGTTGGTATGATTCACAACCTGCACCCACCCCCCACCCCCCAAAAAAAGTGATGATCTAACATGACTATATAAGGAATAAGAATTCTAAGGTCCAAAGTTCAAGAAAGGTTCTGGTCCTGGAGACCATCAGCGGCCACACCTCCTACCCATCACCCTGTAGTTAATTTAAAAGAAGCTGGACCTTTAACGCCAAGAAAGAAGAAGAAAGAAACTGCCCAAAGGTTGGTTAGTAGATGTTAACACGAGGTGTAGCTGTATTTCATTCATTGTGTGACTATCCGCCGGGAATCTGGTGTGCTAGACTGTTGGGAATGTCCGAGTATCCAAACTTGCACAGCTTTGTAGTATAGCAATGCCTGCTTGTGAGCGCTAAATCCAGCGGTAAGGAGTTCTAGTCCCGATTTCAGTGACACAATTAGAGGACGCTGCCGGGAAGTCATGTGGGAACGGGGTAGGCAGCTTGTTCCGAGCAGCGCCTGCCCCCGGTGCCAGAGCTGGGGCGGCGGACTGTCCTCAGGAGAAGGGGAAGAGAAAGGCGAGAGCGAGGACGGGACAAATTCCGCGGGGCGGTGGCGTCGAGCGAGCAGAGAGCAGACCGGCACCCGCTACGGAGCGGTAAGGGCTGCGGGACCGCTGCGAGCGACGCTGTGCGCGGCGGGATTTGTCCGACGGGATCCACCCGGACCCGCGGCTGGCGGCAGGGCGAAAAGCTTTGCTCTACTGCTGGAGCCGCTTTCGGGGCCGCCGCTCCTGGGGCCACTCACAACTCTACCTGGCCTGGCCAGGGGGAGCTGCCTTTGCTCTTCGGGCCGGAGCCGCCGCGCCTGGGGCACAGGGGAAAGCCGGGTGTAGTGGGCGCCAGCGGTTTCCCGAGCAGCACAGCAGCGGGCCTACCCCGGGGGGACAGTTAGGAGACGACCCAGGAGAGGCCGTGGGCGGCGGCTCATGCCCGCTGGGCTGGGTGTGGGGCTGGCGGGGCCAGAGCCGTGCGCTAAGAGATAAGCGAAACCCAACTGTTGCATGGGGCAGCCAGGCTCTGGCGGAGAAGTGTCCTTTCCTTAAGGACGTCCTGAGCGTCACCACAGCAGCAGTTAATTTGAAAACGGCACTGCCCCAGGGAGGGGTTCACCTGCCTCACCAGGACCCCAAGCCGAGGCGTGGCACGGGATGATTCTGAGATTGTTGATTGCTAGGTAAAAGTCACCTACTAAATGTCTGTAACTTTGCTTGGAAGAACTTGTGCTGTAGTACCATTTCTATTTTGCCAGTATCAAATTGTGTGACCCAAGTGGCACTGGTTGTCGTACTAAAGAACAGATCCAAGTATGTTTTTGCAATTATTGTTGAATTTTATTCTCACAAGTGCTTTCTCAGTAGGTTGGTGAACTAGGAAGTTACTGTCCCAGAGCTCAGGCAACCAGGATATTGGGCCCTAACAAGTGCAGGGTTGCGACTGGCTGCTATGCACTGCAAGAATGCAGAGTACTCTGATAAACCTGTATATCCTGCCAGATTGGTTGAAAAAAAGATTAGCCTTCAACTTGTGTTTCATTCCAGGTGCTGCTGATCAGTGGCTGTCTTAACCTCCACTGTGCAAGGAGCTACTGTCATTCCTTACAGTGTTGGAGAGCATCTTAGGACTTCTAGTGAGGAGATCTATGTAGGAATTGTTTAATTTCTGGGATGAAATCATGTCAAATTCTAGCAAGAGAAAGTAAAGGAAGGGCAGCAACATATTTACTTGGTCAAGCTGAGTTAGATGTACTTATAAGCAGTTAGTTTCTCTGGTGTGGTGTTCAGTGTTTGGAGTTTTTTGGTTGGTTGGTTTTAATACCAGGCAGAGAGGTGGGCTATTACCTTCTCTTTCTCTTGACCCTGGCTAATTTTCAAGTAGTGCCCAGGACTGTGAGATATATTTTCACAAGCTGTCAGGAGTAATAGTTAAAATTTCTCTTCAAAGTTGACATTTAAAGCAAAGGGACATTAGTAAAATTAAGTTGAAAAGCTGAAGCTGTGGTTACTTCTACAATAGTTGGTATTTTGAAGAGATTGTTTTGTAGGCTTGGTATCATCTTGTTCTTTACTAGGGATTTCTGTTTTGATAGATAATGTAGACAGATTGATGCTTAATTTTAGTTTTATACCATTCACTGGAGTACTTGGTAAATGTTATCTGTGCTTTTTAGATTTCAAACTCTTAACTTTAAAAAGAATAGGAAACAAAGGTATAGAAGGTGTGGTTGCCATGCCAGGGGTGCTGCCATGTAAATGCAAAGACCTAAGACCTCTTTGCATCTGTCTTAAGGAAGAGGGCAGGGGGGAAGGCAAAAAGGCATAGCAGTTACTATTAAATTGCAGCAGCTGTCCAAAACTAGTCAGTGGTAAGAAAAGAAAAGTGCAACATCATATAAAACAATGTATTGAATGTTAAATATCAACAAGTTAAATAACAAGTGTTCATACTGGATGTTATGATCATGAAATCTTTAACCTATGAAATCAATTTTGAAATCTCTGAAAGGGTGCTGATTTCTCAGAAGTTACTTTTCAGTAAAACAAGTGAGGATGGTCTCCAGTTGCTCAAAATCTGTGCAGCAGAAGTAGCTACCTGTCATGGTTTAACCTCAACTGACAAGTAAGCACCATACAGCTGCTAGTTCATTCTGCCCACAGCAGGATGGAAGGAAGGGAATTGGAAGGGTAAAGTGAAAAAACTGTGAGATAAGAACAGTTTAATAATTATTAATAGTAATAAATGTAATGAAAAGGAAAATAACAGGAAAAAAATAAAACCCAAGGAAGACAAGTGATACAAATGAAGACAAATGAAGCTCACCACCAACTGACCCCAGCAGCAGGCACCTGGCCAACCTCCTCCCTAGTTGTTTTACTGATCATGATGTTATATGGTACAGAATACCCCTTTGGTCTGTTGGGAGTACCTGTTCTGGCTATGCCTTCTCCCAACTTGTTGTGCACCCCCAGCCAAAACTGGCACACTGTGACTGGGGCACAGTTGATCAGGATTCAGCCCTGTAGTTTAGTCTCAAGGGAAAACCTCTTTTTCTAAAGAAAACAGGAGGTCAGTGGGGTTTAAAAAATATGGCTGTGGAATATTCGATACTGTAAATACCATCACAAAAAACTCCTGAGTTTAGTCATCTTTGCCTGCTGTCTTTTTCCCTCTTCAGTCTTCCAAAGCTGTGGTGTGAGTATGAGAATGTTGTGAAAGAGCAATGCTTGTCCTCAAGGAACTGGTAGATTGCCACAGTTACTGTCCTGTGTACACACTGCACCTGTAGCCACATATGTCCTGCACCAGCTCCAGTGTTTGTCCTGGGTACTTGGCTACTGTAAACCCCACATTGGCCTGAGTACACCATTTCCTTTCTAATAAACCTCTCTGCATTTTTGCTTGGTCTGCTGGGAAACCATGGGACTGCTGAATTAAGTAAACAGTACTGTTTCCTATGTATTACCATGCCTTCAGTGCAGCAGATTAGTCATGTGTAATCTGGAAGAATGAACAAATTTGTGACAGGTTCTTTACAGGAAAAAAAAGCTAATAAAATATCACATGTACCAATAAAACCCATCTTCCTTTTGATACCAAGATACTGATCCAGAATCTGCATTCTACCACGTGTACAGCAGTGCTTGGATCAGAAGGAGTATTTAGTAACCACACAGTTCCTATGGTTGCTGCCAGTCTCTGTATTTGGCATGAATTAGTGCTTCTCTGACCTCAGTCTAGCTGCCAGCAATGCAGAGAGCCCAGCAAGTAAGGCAGTTTTCTGGAGAATCATTCCTAGTGAAGAAGTCTTTGAAGCAAATTAAGTGGTTTACATCATGAATGGTATCTTTTGCAGCAGTAATGACAGAATTTAGTATTTAGGCTTTACTGTATAGATAAAAGCAAAAGCAAGTATTGTATTCTTTTTCTAGTATGGTAATCTAACTTCTGTTTCCTGGGTTATTACAGAGTAAGTTGGATAAGAGATCTCTGGAGGACATTTGGATCAGGCTCCTGCTTAGGACATACTTCGAGGAGGTTGTTCAAGGCTCTTTGGCTTTGTATGCTGTTACACTTAGGAATAGAAACTGAATGTGTTTTCCTGTTTCTGTTGTTATGGAATTACTTAGAGCCAGCAATGGTTGTGACAGGAAAGTTCTACACTATTTTCTGGCTCATTTACTGTACCTTTTGCTTACTCATAGTAAATATTGTCCAGTTGTAGTGCCTGTTTCCTTCCAACAAATCTGTTCTTTGCCCTTCTGTGTGTTGCCTACAGATTCTGCTGGTATTCCCAGTGAGTGTTTTCCTGGATTTAAGAGATTGGATACCACAGTTGTCTGTAGCCAGCAATTCTCTGCTGTGGGCAACAAAAGTACAACAATTTAAGTAATACAGACGTGTGTGTGTGTGTGTTGTTTGGTTGTTTTCTTCTGTTTGTCATTTGTTGGTTTGGGTTTATTTCAGGAATTGTGGTTTTGGGTTTTGGTTTGGTGGTTTTGTTCCAATTTTCTTAACACATTTCTCTCCCTGCCCAGTGCAGCCCGTGCTGTACTCTGCACTTTGAGATCTCCTTATGTAATGTTTCCAAATTGATGGGTGTGGCTGCTCAGAATAAGTTTGGGCAGTGGAGTTAAGTGAAGGATGTTGTATCCAGGAGAGGGTGGTGGGGCTAGGAATAGATTAGCAGGGTCGAGAGGCAGGAGTTGCTGAGCCAAATTGCGAACTTTCAGTTGGATGGCAGTGGCAGGGAGGCAGTGGCAGGGAGACCGTGGCTTTATACTTTATACTAAAGTTTGTTTTGGAAGGACTTCACAAAAATGCATAATTATTTAGTTTCAGGGGAGCCTATCTGAAAGCAAGTAGAGAATTTCTGGTCTTTACCTGAGTAGCTAAGGATGATTTCAGGTAAGGAAGATGTTTCTCTAAGGCAGTAAGTGTATTTGCTCTCTCATTCTCACAAGAGCAGTACTTACTATTGCATTAAAAGCAGGTGCCAGGTTCTGGTTTGCCTGGAAAGAGGGAGGGATGGTTCTACATGTGGTCTCTTCACCAGCCCCCCAGGAGTGCTCCTTCTGTGCCTGAGTTTCTTCTTGTGTGGTGTGCTAGTGTGGGGATTGCACAGACCTTTCCTCCCCTCTTGATAGGGGGCAAAGAGATTATCTACCCACAGTTATTCTTGAGGTGCTGTTGCTGTTACCTCTGAGCTGCTGTGCAATCCATTCCTATGAGACACCTGTGCAGGCCAGGAAACTAGCTGGCAAAAAAAATGTTGCCCAATGAGTCACCTGCAGTCATTGGGTAAGGCATGAATGACTTGACTTGCCTTTCCCCTTTGACCTCTTCCTGTTTTATATTTTTTCCATTTGTCCTTGGGAAAACATGGGTTTCTGCATGTTTAGAATACACATTTGCATCCTGCCTTTGGAAGACAGCTGCAGTTTTAATTTCTGTGATGTTAGCATACCAATCTGGGCAGTGTCAAAAGTTTTCATAAAATGGGGAATGCATCCTGTGATGAGAAAATGGTAACAAATGTGTTCAGTTTTGGGAGTGGAGAGGACAATTTGTACTTACGGTGATTATCACTAGTTGAAGATGTGTAAAAGACTTTTGAGCCAGACTCTGACTCTGGTCTGTGTCATAATGGAGTGTGAAGAGGGAAGGGGAAGATGGCTGCAGCAATGTAGCTTTGTCCATCTCTGTATTTGGGAGCCTTAGAGAAAATCTACCTCTTGAGAGGAAGGGAATCTTGAATACACTTCCCTGCCTAGAGCAGACAATGCTGTAAATTGTCAGGTGAATATTACCTGGCAGATGTAGCAGGTGTAGGTCATCACAGGGTAGTCTGTTTTGGGCACATTAAGCAAAATCCTGCAATATGTAGTTGTATCTGAGCACGCTGCTATTTTCAAGGCAGAGTTATATCTTGGATAATTTTAATTGGGTACAAACCCGGAAGCTCATGATTGGAGGCTGTAAGAATCTTGGCTTTGTAATGAATGCTTGGTTAATAAGTTCTTCAGATAAGTTACCTTAGAATTTCTTGTTCACTTTATCTAATAGCAAGATAAAAGGAAAGTTTAGCCAGGTGTCACAGGGTTGTTTTTTTTCAGGTGCAGCCTGCAAGTTGTCTTGCTTTGTTAAAATTGAAAGTTCTGGGTAGGGAGCTCATGCAGACCCTGCTTCTGGTTTCAGATTGCTGGAGTTAGAGATTTGGAATTAAAAAGGGAGTGGAATGTTTGAAGTAGCTGAAATACACTTTCCAAAATGCAAACCCCTGCAAAAATTGCTGCACACCTCTGAGTTTTACTAAATATTCAGTAGTTTTAAAAGGCTTCCATTCCCCAAAATTCATGTGGCTTTAATGCAGCTGTAAAAATGATGCAGCTGTGTTGCAATCTCTATGCCTTGTTCTGTTGGTAGAATTCATGACTTGTCTTCCTGGGCTTTCCAGAGAGCAGAAATACTTGATCTGGTTTCATTTTAATAGAGTTGTTTCTGAATGCTGTGTGTTTTACCAGCCTTTTTTTCCCCTTTAACTGAACTTTCTTCTCTACATACTGTATGTAGAGCTGCAGACCTTTGCAGAAAGGAATGATCAAAAAGGGTTCTGTGTCCTGTGCCAATGTTGTTGCAGTGTGAGTTTATGAAGGAAATTGAGCTAAGTGCCTGCAGCTTGAAGTACTTGGAATTCTTCATCTCAAGCTAATGAACATAAAGAAAATTCTGGAGGAGAGAGCTGGTACATTTGCTGCTGTATCAATTACTCTCCACACTCTAGTGACTCATCTGCCCAAAGTTCAGTGCAGCTGGGCACACAGTGAGTCAATGTCTACTGTATAGTTGTGCACCTGGAATACATGAGGATTTTTTTTTTAAGAACAGAAGAATTACGTGGGATGGGTAGGTGAAGTCATTGGTCTTTGTCTTACCACATGCACTTCTAAAGTCTCAAAGCAGAAGAGTAGTGAGAGTCTGGGAAGGGAAGCTAGAACTGCTCAGCATTTGGATCTGAAACTTACAGATGTAAATGGAAACTTCTTGTGCATCAGATGCAGTCTTGCATTTAGTGTGCTTGTGGTCATTCAGTGTTTGCATATCTTGGTGTGAGAGAGCTTTAATGTTGCCTAATGGTTTACAACTATATGCCTTCTCAGTAACATTTTAGTGCTGTAACATTTTAGTCTTGGCTGTTACCTGTCTTGTACTTTGTCTTTTCTTGGGTACCTTTCACTGAACAGTCTTCCCTTTTGAATTATTTGTGAGCAGCATTTGTGAGTCCGCTTTAAGAAAACCTGTGGGTTCAGTTTCTGCTGTTGCCATTGCCTGGGTTTTGTGCCTTTCAGTTAATAAGTTGCTGCTGTTTCCTATGTATCTAAGTACAGTTTAAGCTGCTAGAAATTCATGCCTTCTCTATCCTACATTGGTGATTAAGATTCTGTATCACTTTTTATATGACCTGGGGTTGGTTTGTAATACTAATCTTTCATTTGTAATACAGCATTAAGCATTAGTTTCTCTTCCCAGACATGTTGGTATGATCACAGTATCACTAAGGTTGGAAGAGACCTCAAAGATCATCAAGTCCAACCTGTCACCACAGACCTCATGACTATAACTTCATGATTGAAGTTATAAACTGTTCTGTACCTATTTGCAGGGAGCGAAGTGCAAATGGAAACTACGGAATGTCTATTAGTGCCCTTCCGAGATTGCAGAGGGAAGTATAAAGTGCAGTTTATTTACCTGAGGATTACATTTTGCCTAAGCTAAAACAAAATGTAGAAAGTCCCTCTTGCCTTTGTTTTCAGTGCTACCTAATCATGGGGTTAATGCTTATTGCTGTATGAGTTTACTGTCTTACCTGGAGCTTGAAGAAGTTTGATACTCAGAAACTCTTTATAATCATGGTTGGTTTGATTTTGTTGTTCAGTTGCTTTGGGTTCTATTTTCGCTGTTTAAGCAGAGGAAGCTGGGTTTTGGGTAGTTTCAGACCCAGTCTTACAACGTACTCAAGTGGCACATTGATTTGCAAGCAGATTGTTCAGAATTTGGCCTTACTTTCTGCGGAATGTGTAGTATCTCACTTCTGAAACAGTGTTCATAAGAGGAGGTGTTTAAATTTAAAAGGTGGTGTATTTATTTTCAGAAGCAAGTGTTGAAATAACGGCAAATACAGTTGAAAGGGATGTTTTCTAATCCACTTAATGTTGAATGGCAGGCAGGTTTTGATGTGGAACTGTTCTTAAAACTTTCAGGAAGAAATGCTCCACGACCTTCTTGCCAATTTATCTAGTACTTAAATAGCCTTAATACTAGATATAGGAAAAAGTTTATGATTTTTAAGCTTTTCTAACATTTACCTTCAGAAGCTTTAGTTCTTTTTCATTGTTAGCTGTCTTCATTGTCCTTTCTGATTTTTTGGAACTAAGGAAACTTTGGTTTTCCTCAGAAATCCTCTTTTCTTGCCCTTTGGTGCTTTTGTTTGGAATCTGTTCACCTGTGTGTTTCTTAGATACTGTGCTCCCAGGGGGGCTTTCCCAGAGCAGCAGAACTTCTTCAGCTGCCATACAGGTACTGGTTCTGCTACGCATTCCTGCATGGTGTTTGCCCTTTTCATGGAACTGACAGCTTATATTCAGCTTCTGGTTGTATCTGCTGGATTCTTCTCTGTAGTCTGGATGTCAAATTGATCAGGTTTTTGAATGAAGGATGCTTTGACCTCAAAGTGGCTGTTACATAAATGTCTTGAAGTGTGATGAGAAGATCCTTTTTCAGAATATGCAGTGCAAAAGTTCTAGATCTGTGCACAAAATAGCTACATGCTTTACTGGGATGAGTCTTGTTGATGCAGTTGGTTGTTAACTGGTGCTTTTAAGCATTACAGTGTACTGGAAACAACAAACTAGTTCTGGACTTTCTCCATAAATGTAAACAGAATGGAATGAGATGATCTGGTTGTAGATACATAGTTTCACATGAGAAATACTGTTCCTGCATGATTGGAGAAACTGCCAGGTAGCTTAGTGTACTTAGAAAGTTACCCTATGTCCCTGCTTTAGTGTGTTTCATTTATAAAGGTGGAACTGGTGGTGATAGAAGTGTAAAAACTACTCTGTGGAAAAAATAGAGGGAAGGAAGCAACAACATTTGCCGAGTCTGTTATTTGTTTCTGATGGTATTAAATCTTAGGATTAATATGCACATTTATCAGCATATCTTCTTGCTTTCTGTCAGAATAAAGCCTAATTGGTTGTCACTTGCCTTCTATAAATAATGTCTTCTATTATAATTTTCTGGTTTTTTTTTTTTTTTTTTCAGAGAAAATGTCTGTTCCAAGTGGCATCCCTGTCCCATCTGCACCACCTTCTTATGAGGAAACAACAGGAATAAATGTGAGCTATCCTCACCCCTATCCTGTCCCAGCACCTGGCCAGAAACCAGATGGGAAGGGAATGAACACTCCCCCGTACATGGGACAGCCTGCACCTGTGAATAACCCTGGTAAGCCTCAAACTCTGCCTCACTTTACAGAGGGTAGCTGTGTAATTAGTGCTGTGCAGAAGATGAGATATTGCATTTCCCAGGTGTTCTTCACCTTCCGATAATATTTTTGAAGGGATTAAGATGAATAATTCTTGTGAATCCTTCAGTGTGCATTAGTACCAATTATGTCATTTGGCTTTCTGCAATTTTAAAACCAGCTTTATTCTTAAGAGAGTGCTTCTGCATTAGGAAGTACTATGATGCTTCCTCTTTGTCACAGTGTATTTCATTCTTACGAGCCTCAAATGTTTCAGAGTACTAGCTGCTTCTAGTTCACAAGTGGAACTACCCCGTTTTCATGATGCACCCACTGAGTAAACAAAATCTTTTTCTGCTCAGTTGCAGTTCAGACAGTGTATGTGCAGCAACCAGTAGTATTTCACGACCGCCCGATTCAGATGTGCTGCCCTTCATGTAACCAGATGATAGTGACACGTCTCTCATATGAATCAGGAGCTTTGACTTGGCTGTCATGTGGTGGCCTCTTCCTGGTGGGGTAGGTTGATTCCAATTTGCACTTTATTTTTCTCTTCTTACATGATCTTTCATAGCTTTAAGGTGTAACAAAGCTCTTGGCACTGTTCTTTCTCACTCTTTGGAACCTGACCTTCTATGGTTTGAGTAGCCTGCATATGCATTTAATTCCTACAGACCTTAAGCACCTCTAGAACATTAGTGTGATGATTTCCACAGCCATGTGTGTTCTTCCTAAAGTTTCATGGCACCAGTTTTATGGATGGGTTTTGCAGGAAATACATTTTACCTTCTTGTGTATGTAACAAGTAGTAAAACAGCTCTGTTTTTCCCCTCTCTTTGCAGGTGTATTGGTGGCTGCTGCTTAATTCCCTTCTGCGTTGATGCCTTAAAGGATGTGGATCACACCTGTCCAAACTGCCATGCTCTCGTTGGTTCTTACAAGCGTTTATAGGCAGTGTTTAAATATTGATAATTGACCAAGGAAGTTGGCTAGCACCTCTACAAGCCCTTTCTGAAGCTTTATGGAGATTTCTGTAATTTTTTTTCTGTGCTTCCCGTCACAGGAAACTAATCAAAAGCAATGTTTATTGTTGGATTGTTTGAATAAGAATTTGCTTGAGGGGAATCTGACTTAGGTCTGTAAAATTGTATGTTCTCTTTATGGGCCACTCAGTCCAGCACCAGTTGATAGCAACTGAATGTTTTCCTTTTCTGCTGTATGCAAAACAGTTTGGTGATAGTCTTCAGTTAATCATGTCTCAGTCATGTTGCATGTTGGTGTCCCGACTTAGTCTCAGCAGACACCGTGGTGAGAATGTGTAAGGAGACCTTTGTATTCTCTTGCTTGGTGTTGATGCTTTTGCAGCAGCACTGTTTACAGACTGGCAGGGAGTTGTTTGCCACTGATACAGGTGCCTCTCTTCAACAAAAGAAATGATTTGTTGGTATCTTTTCACAAGCACTTAAATTCATTTCAAAAATTTTCTTAGCCTTTAAGTTTGGTTCTTTCAACTTCTTCCTTCTTGAAGGCTGCTTTAACAAATAGACAACTCAGATTACTGTGCATCAATGGTGATTCAATCTAGTACTTGAGTTTCCTTGCTAGTTTCAAGTCTCTGTAAAGTCTCTTTACATCTCTGTAAAGATATTTGTATAGGAATTTTTACTGCGTATTTGTTAATTGTTTTTTGTTTGGTTGGGATTTTTTACTTATGATTTTTAAGTTTGTAAAGTGTTCACTTCTCTCCACCTTGGTGGGAAATGCCCATAGAGCCTTGGTTATAGAGTTGGAAAACTTGTTTGTACATTTATGTAAGTCAGGTGATAGATCCTAAACAAACCTCAGCCTTGTCTTAAGGCTTGAATTCCACCTGCAAAAGGCAGAGGATCTAGGCTTTTAATTGTTGATCTGTTTATCAATTACTTCAATAAGAAGATAGGATGTTTAAGGAGTTTCTGTGATGATTGTTTAGATTTGTACACTGACTTTTTTCTAAATGAGAGAAATTCTGTTTTCAGAAACTTCAGCTGGATATGCTTGTTTAAGGCAATGATCACAAAAAAATTAGGGAATGGGACTCTGAAGGTTGAAGTGTTTTACTGTGTCATAAGGAGCAGGCTTGGTCCAAATGACTTCTTGATGCATTTGATATTTGTCTAGAAAGGGCAGGTGTATTTAAACAAGACTATGATGCTAACACTGTATTAATATCTGCCAACAACAAAAAAATAAATCTAAAATAAATACTAACAAAAATTGCTGTGTTTACTGTTCTTGCCAAATGTGCCTTTTCTAAGTGTTTGGTACAAATTAACTTTTCAGAAGTCTCTCACTACTTCATGTTTGAAATCCAGGAGTTTAATGGATCACAAATACAACTTCTATACCTTGTAATTAGTTTTTGTAAACTGCTGCTGTGTGTGGATCAGTCTGCAAGTGGTTTAAGAATGTCCTTCTGCATTTGGAAAAGGTTTTTGATCATGTATCTCCTCATACCATAATAATTTACACTAGTAGCTACTAATGAGCAAGAGAATGATGGAAATAAAAAGTTGTAGCTTCTCACTTTGTGGTCCTGGCTGTACCACCATAATGCTTTTCATGTTCTTTAAAGGACTGGATGAAGCTCCATTGAATTTTCTGTTTGATGGCATAAGCAGTGATTTTAAGTATTCAGTCACATGGGCTACTGTAGTAGTATTCTCCTTCCCCCCAACCTCCCACCCCCACTGAATTTCATGGAAAACGTACTTCTTACCATGTTACTCTCAGAGCAAGACAGGAAGAAGCAATGAATCATGAAGGGTTTCCAAACTTGGTATTTGCTTGTGTGGTGGTGGTGGTGATTTTTAGTTCTTTTGGTACCCGGGTCAATCTAGTCTGGACACTCCTGCCATGTATTCATTTGGTGACTAAGTCTTCAAATTGTTAATGTGGCCCCCCTTTTCTGAAGTGGTGGCTTCAGAATGCAGAGTAACACTGACCAAAAGGCCAAAACTATTTGGGGTTTTATTTGTTTTGCTCTGTGGGCACAGGCCATTGCATTTCTTCAGATTCCTTGATTGAGAGTAGAATTGTTGCCACATACTCCATTTAATCAAGCATTCTGCAAAACTTGCTGCTGTATTTACTTTTTTTAATACAAAGTCTGTTTGATACATGCTGTAGATAATTCCATCAAAAGAGAACAAAGTAACTTGCTTTATGGAAGTTATTTTAGACAGACAAATGCAGGATATAACTTGCTTTGTGAACGTGCTCTGTGCTTGACTACATTGACATTACTGGCTTTTTTCAAACTCATTACATTTAACACAAAAACTTGGGTATCTAGTGTTTGTAATGGAAAAATTACTATATTTGGAATGTTTTCAAATGTAGATGCCTGAAATGTTAAAAGTAAGTTGATAAATGTAATTACAGGGTGAAATTCTTCAGTCTCAATTGAGCTGGATCCTGGATAAATGGTATTCTCTGGCCTGCTGCAGACCAACTGTTTACACACAAAGCCATACTGCAAGATGTGGTGTTGTCCTGCACCTTAGGCCCTTTACATGTTTTCTCAGTTTAAACTTCTTTGGGTAGAACTTTTACTTATAATGCAACGAAACAAATACATACAGGTATGACTACACTTTTACATATCAGTGACCAGTAGGGATAAAAAACATACCACATATCCTTATGCTCTCTTAAAAGGAATCACAATTTGCAAGAATACTTTGCCTTTTTTTTTTTTTAATGCCTGAAACACTTTTTTCTTGTTTTCCCTTTTTATCCTGAAGTGCAGAAAATACAGGAAGACAGGATTAATACCTCAAACAATTTTGCCCCAATGCACTAATACTTATTATTAAGCAACTTTTCTGGTTAATTTTTTAATAAGTGAGTTAAGCCCTGAACATATTTTGTCCTCTGTTGATAGATACAGAAATGGCCTGATGCCCTTCTTTTCTCAGACTATTTCCATAAATAAGGAAGGAGCATGCAACCTGGAGTCCTACAGCTTTGCATGGCAAATTTGGGTGAAGCCTTCAGTTCAGCCTCCCCTTCAGTTAGCTTTCCAAGGTGACACTGCTTTCCATTACACTTTGATAGTGTACACGTCTATTTTTATTTGACAGAACTTGCACAACGCTCAGGCTTGGGTAATTCTGACGAGGCTTGAGCCAGAAAGAAAAAAAATTTGCCATGCAAAGAGGAACTAAAATAGAATCTGTTTAAAAAAAGTATAGGTGATAACTGTACAAGAGGGAGGTGTTAAGCAAAGAGTGGTTTGAAATTTTCCTATTGTGGTGTTTGTGAAAGTTCTTATTTGAAGGAAATAGTTGTAGCTTGTAAACCCAAATACATTTCACTGCTCAAGTAGTAAGAAGAGTAAGTAATGGAGTATACATTGTCATATTAGAAATAAAAGCTATGAAAATCTATGAACTCACTGTCATTAGGATGACTGTTAATGTATTCTTGTGAGGTGAACACCCTCATGTACGGTGTGCCAGACAGGAGTTCAGTATAGAAATAAACTCTGCAATACATGCCATTACTTTTTCAAACCAGGTCCCAAAAAGGTGCAGTGTGAAACCTGCTGCTTTCAAAAAGGAAGTGCTTCTTGAAAGTTGAGTGCTTGAACTGGTGCCCGTGTTATGGGGAAATACTAAAAGTAGTCATGCTCAAGTCTAGAATAAACCAAGAGTGAGTAGGAGGTTTTCTGAAAGTCCTTTTGTGGTTCCCTGCTTTGCTGAATGCAACATCTGGATCTTTATAATCCACAAAGACTGACCTCCGCTCCAGAGGAGGGTCTGTGACAGACACTGCTCGAGGATGTAAAGCTGGGGTGGGTATGAATGTGGTAACAGGGATTACACAAAAGTATGGGAGGGGGCGGGGGGAGAATAAAAACTCAAAGCAGTTTCCGTCTCTTGCCCCACAAAGCCTATGAAGTCATTTCTCCAGGCGTGGTCCCCCGAGTAGTGTTGGAGGTAGAGAGGAAGGCAAAGACCCACCCGCTTCGTCTCGGTCTTAGCGACCAGCGCTACAAAAGTTCCTTTGCGGCCACACTGCATGAAGTGCTGTCGTTTCTCACACAGCAGCGCTGCAGCCCCTTTCTTTGCACTAACAAACGCCGCTGTAGCGGTGTACAGCCTACACCCAGCCCGCGGGCACCACGCCCTGCGCAGGTGCCCGTACTCAGCCCGCTATTCCGCACAGCCCGGCGTCGCTGCTGCTGGAGCCCCGCCAGGGGGCGCAGCCGCGCGGGAAGAGGGTTGGCGGGGCCGCCGGGGGGTGAGAGGGGTGGCTGGTGTGGGTCCTCACCTGGTCCTGGTCAACCTCATGCCCGGCTGGCCTCCTCCTTTCCTCCTTCCCTCCTTCCCTCCTTTCCTCCTTTCCTCCTTTCCTCCTTGTCACAGAGCCTCATTCTTGGCCTTTCCTCTGTGGCCAGGGCAGTGGTGAGGTACGCGTTAGGGGTCGCCCGGGTTTTGAGGTTGTGTGGTGCGTATCGGCGGCCGCCACGCGCCCCCACAGCCCAGGGAAGGCGGGGAGAGGGGGAACCCTTCTGCGCATCGCTTCCTCTTGGTAAAGGCCTGAGAAGTGCATGTGTCTGTGAGTGCGTCACCGTTTTGTATTGCCGCCTTTGTTTCTAGGGAAATAATGTTTCTGTAAAGCTCTTCCCGACGCCCTGCCCTGAGAAGCGTACCCTTCCGTGAAGGGTTTTCCCGGCCGCGGACTTTCCTCCTCGTGTGCCTGGTCGGGCGGTGGCAGGGTGCGGTCGGTTGCTCTCCGGGACTTGCTACAAAGTCCAGAACTAGTTAAGACACCGACTAGCTGTAGGGGCGGGAAGGTGGGAGCGGGCGCAGGTGGGCCTTCAGCTCCCGTGGGGCGCTCGGGAGTAGCGCTGACCCTTGCCGCCATCACAGGAGGACGACGGTCGCGCAGGTGTTCGCGCCGAGGGGTGCAAGTTCGGTGCTGAAGGAAAGAGAGAATTCCGCGTGTCGGTGCCAAGGGCACGTTCCTCTTGCTTTTGGCTGTTAGGGTTAAACATGAGTTTTATAATAATAATTAATTTAAACGAATTTGTGGGGCACTTACAGAACAGCCTTTACCAGTTTGCTAAAGCACCTTTTTTTTTTTGGCAATCACAGCCTGAATCCAAGCTCGAATGTGAGTGTGCCCCATGAGTCTCTTAACATGCTGACATGTCATTAATAGTTTTTTGTTTACAGTACTGTTACTTTGTATGGATCTTCTATGTCAGTGTTCAGTCTGTAGCTCAGTATTATTACTGGCTATTGATCCTGAGTTTGGTGTCAGGGGTAGTAGAAGATGGATCTGTCCAGTTCTCAGACTGGAATGTGGTGACCTCTGATGGAAACTTCTGAACAGCTGCTGCTCTGTTCTTACGGATATTTGAATTTGTCTTCCATTTTAAGTGCTCCTTTACATTTAACCGAATTACTTGTGGTTAAAATCAAACATATGTATAAGTGCATTAATGTCTAGTGTTTACAGATGAAAACTGTTGCTCCTTTTAGAGAATTGCAAGGTTTCTTTGTTCATCTGTAGAAAGAACCCTTCTATGACATGCTAGATATTTTTGCATGAAGATGTTGTTAGCCTAGAAATAGTCACTGAAATCATAGTATGTCACCCCCCACACCCCATCACCCCCCCCCCAACACACACACACTGCTGCCACCATATTGCTCACACCACACTGCTGCAACCACCATTGCACCCATGTCACCCCACCCCCCCATCACCCCATCCCACACTGTCACCACATCACCCTACTCCTCTCCCACACCCTGTCACACCCAAACGCTACATCACTCAACACCTGCACCCCACATCACATTACACACACACCACCACCACATCTCACCCACACCCTATCTCACCCACTCCACGGGCACCATACTGTCACATCATATCACATGTAACTTCATGACCAGAGAGCAGCCTCCTGCTCTGAGTCTCAGTGGATTTTGAAGTCTGCAGGTTTGGCTGTTCCTTAGAGGTTGGACCACAGCTTTGTAAAGTGGCTCACAAACTGAGTTGTATAGGTAAAAATGAAATTGGAAGTAATTTGTCCAGAATGTCATGTTCAGGCTTTAGACTTGAACTAATCTGGAGCTTTTGTTTTTCTGTTAAGAAAGCATTCCCTCCAAATAGACTAGGTAGTACTAGGTAGTATTATGTTCCTCCCTAAAATTAGAGCAGTTCTTAAGTTATCAACAGCAGGACACATATTCATGTTATGGCTTTCATGATATTTTCTACAAAATCATATTGAGCTTTTTCCCCCTAAAACCTCATTGATTCATAGACCCATTTTGATACCAAAGCATTTAAAATTGTATATTTTCAAGTTTCTGTGAAAATACTACAGCAAATATACCATGCATGGGTGCTCATCCTTAGCTTGCAGAGCCATGCTAGCCTGTTTGCTAGCATGTAAGCAGTAACAGCATGTTGCACCTTCACACTGGGAAGAGGAAAACCCCATTTTCAAAATCAGCCTGAGTGGGATTGTAAACAGCATAAGTTGTTAAAAGACCAAAGTGATGGTCTCTTGATGAACAAAGATTGCATTTTATTTACTTCTGTATTAATTTAAATTTGGGGGAATCTGCAGCACTGTATGAAATCTGTAAGTTTTTTTTTTTGTTGTTATCATTAATTTGAATTTTCCTCCTGAGCTGCCCTTGAGTTTGGCGTTTGGTAGGTCTGGGATTTTGATCCAAGGGTCCAGGTTTTATCAGGGGATTTTTTTAACTGACTATTTAGACTTGACTTTCTCACCTTCACTGGTTGGTGATCTATGTTAAGCACATGTCAGAAGTTGTTTTCCCTTTAAGTAAAATTTCTAAGTATCTTGAACTGGGTAAATGTTACCTGACAAAGAGTAAACATGGCCATAGGGAAAGATGGGTGGCAAGTTCCTCAGCTCTATGAGTCGTAGTGAATCTCCCTGAAGCAAGAGTGGAAGGTCCCTATCACAAGTTCAGTGAACCCTATCAGACCTATATATGTTGTGTTGTAAAAACCTTATTGCTACTAGGAGGACTGTAGTTTAGTGAGTTTACGTATAATTTATGCACTATTTCATCCATCTTGCATTTGGATTTTGATTGAGCTGCCTCCTGTGAACCTGCTTGCTTCAGATGGAAATACTTTGTCTTCAGCCTCAAAGCTTTTGCTTTCACCCTGTGTGCTTTTTGATTGATTAATCATCAGGGAATGATTGCTAGGGTGATTTTTAAATGTAGTTATTTATGTAAAATTTACATTGTGACATTGTAATTACTTTTCCTTTCAGTTATGTGGAATTTCTTTTTTTGTAAGAAGGCTGAAATACTGTCAGCTCTTGCTCCCCCTTAGTACACATGTGCACCCTCCCCTCGGCCAGCAGCCCTGCTGGAGCCCCTCCTCTGGCTGGAAGAGGGGAGTTGAAATAGCTCCCGCTTTGTGAAGGAAATTTTCTTTCACTGCCTTACTCCGAGGTGCCTTTGAGAGGAGAACTGATGTGGTTTTTGTAACTTCTGGGCTGAGGAGGTCATTTCAATGGCCATGGGGCCGCACACCATCATTTTACTCTGTGCTGTTGTGGCAGGAGCTTCATGGAGTAAGTAGAAGAAACTTTTGCTAAGATTGATCTCTCTCAAATCAAAATACTTCTGCTCAGGAATAGTCTTACCAGTGAAACTTCTGAGATGCTGTGTGTTACAACTTGTAAGCTTGCAGTAATTTCTGTAGAAGCTTTGTCTTGAATTTTCAGTGTAGTGTAGCAATTGTTTTGCTGAGCTTTGGCTGGTACTGGGTAAGTGGGAGGGCAGCTGCCCTGTAAAGGAGTACAGTTAAATAGCGTGTCTTCCTTCAGCATTACTAGGGAAAACAATAGGAACAGTGATACGGTGCCCATCAGTTAATTATCTCACCTGAAAATGAAGTGTTAGTATCGTGTTCTAAAATTGTGCTCCCTTTGATACTTGGCAGATGAAGGATTCTGAGAAGTTGGAATAGATAATGAAATGTCAGTGATGTAGTCCTTTGTTACTCTTGTCAGCTGAAGAGTTGCATGCAGAATGAAAATTACGGAAGAAAAGTAAAAATTTAAAAAGAACAAGCAAAGAGCAGCATCTCTAAATTTAGGCACCTTCACAAAGTTGACCAAATGCCTGATTGTTCAGCATGCTCAGCCCACCACCCTCTGTCTGAGATGAACAGATTTAAAAATTCTGAGCACAGCATTCAGGTATGAACTTGGGAGCAGAGAGAGCTATTAAATCTGGTCCTGGAGAGGCATATTCAACATCTTAAAAATCTGATGTTTAAAAGCAATAGGTGAGCTAGTCAGCCCTTTTCCTACCTGATCCACTTGATGCTTTGGGTTCAGTTACTTCATTGTAATTGAAAAACAGTAGGTCTATTCTGAGCTGCACACACGTTTTCAGTGCTTTTCTATTATCTTAGCTGTCATTGCAGGATCCTTGGAGAGTTTGAATTATGGAGCTTCCTGTTTCACAGAGTGTGTAGGTGAGTAAAACAAGACTGTTTTCAGGTGTTGTATGTGATAAGAAAGGAGGGGTTTGAAAACTTCCTTCTCTTCACCAGGGTTGCTTTGCTCTTAGAAGAGTGATGCTGATATCTAAGGGATGAGCATTCATGGCAGTAGCAGAAAAGTTTCATCAAGTTTTATCAGAAGCAGAGCTGCCTGAAGTTTGAATTCTGTGAGCTTGGATAACTCATAGATGTTAGAGCTAAGCAAACTACTAAACCACTGCAGAACAAACCCCAGCCATGTGTGAGTGTTTGGTTTTTTTCCCCCCAGTTAGCTCCATTCATACTGAAAAGGGTGGACAGGGAGATAAGATACTGAACTGACCTGGAAAGGTTTGGTTGAGTGACTTGACATGTAGTTTGTAACTTACTTTTCCTGTTTAGTTTGCTAGCAGGTTCTTGACTGTGTAAAAAGGTTTTTCAGTATAACAGGAGGGAAAACATGGATATTCTGCTTCCAAGAAAATCTTGCCCTGGCCTCTTACCTATCCACTTAGGTACTGTGGCTTAGAGACCCTTCACTTCTGTGTGGCTTTGTCATTGAACAGTGCTTGAGTGTTGCAGTGCTGCTGAGAGAAAAAGAACTTCTATATTATGGGAGCCAAAGTGGTCATTTTTCCTGGGTATTGTCTTCATCTGAGGGAAAGTATTTTCTTTGACTTTTCCCTCATTTGCACTTCAGTGCTCACAGTTATGAATCCCATGTTCTTTACAGTCTCACATACCCCTGCTACCAAAATGTATGGTATTGATCTTTCAGAGTTAATTCTTGCCACCTGGTCTAGAAGAGAAGGTCCTTTGTTTAGAAGAACACAGAGGCCACGTAGCACACATGAGGATGTCTGACATATTTTCTAGAAGGCAGTGCTGCCCACAGACACTTGCCAAGTCACTCCAGTGTCTTCATACATACAAAGTAATCCTTGTTTTCTTTTTTTTTTTTCTTCCCCAGATCTCTTCAAGCAGGCTTTTGAAACCAAAGTTCTTTACTTCAAAACCATATCATTTAATTTGCCTGCATATGTGTAGTTCACAGCATTGTCATGAAAAGTACTGAATGTATCAGCATCTCTTTTTCATCTTGCTGTTGCAAAGGTCCTGCTTTGCTGCTCTCTGAAATGTGTGAGAAGAACATCATGCTGTAAATGGATTGCATTAGGTTTTTTTGCTCTTGGAGATTAGATTCCTGCCTCAATGGGAATTGTGAGGTTATGTGAATAGGAGAGAGAGGCATTCCTTTCCCCTTCCATACAGGAGCTATTGCTAGCAGGCATGGTGCTTTGAGAAACCCATGTCTTTCAATTGTAAATCCAGGCGCGAAGGGCACATTCTGATTGTTCAGCCCCTTCTTTGGCTGATTTTAGCAGCCAAACAAAAAGTAGGAAAAGAAAAAAATAGGGGGAGTGTGAAGCCTAGTATATTAACCCCCCCTTTAAACAAATTATTTCCTAGGACACAGTGCATCATACTTCCCCAGAAGAGCTAGATACAGCTACAGGTACTCAGCAGTCACCAACACCTTTCTGCAGGGAAGTATTAACAAAAGCAGCGGCATCGCTCTGGAGAGCACAGTGGTCATTGAGGTATTGGGGAGTTGCCAGATGGTTTTGAAAGTAAGTATTGTCACAATCATCTGAGTAATTGGGATGAGCTCACCTGCAACTGTATCATTCTGTGGGATTACTGCTATGTTTATAATATTTTTTTTCCTTGTAATTAAAAGCATCTAAAATTGTGGATCTTATAATCAGGGTTGCAGAATTAATGTGATGTGACACAGCTTCACATTAAATATTTGCCAGTTTTAAAGGGCAGATTAAACAAATCACTATTTTCTTTCCTATGTGGCATGACAGTTTCACTGTTTTGCCACATGAAGTGCAGAACTGTAGGTGAAGCTAGTTCCTTTATTTTTAAGCACTTCTGTATCTGAAGCAGTAGTTTTAAAATAGTGAGCATTTTAAAGAGAACTCGAGAAACTCGCATGCTGTGCTGGATTGGTGCCATTCTGAGCCCAGTGTAAAACTGAATCTTGTGACTCTTCATTGATCTCTCTGTAACAAGAGCAAAAGAGCAATTTCAAATTACATACCTTTTCCTGGGGTGAGTGTGGTTTGACAACTACAGTGCTTTAGGAGAGGGAGCACAGAAAATGAATTTCCTTCATCTACCTTGGTTTTCCTTAAGGAAACAAAGGGGATAATTTATGGGTTCTGTAGAGGGTTGACATGTATGTATACATGAGGCCAGCAAAGAACAGGCTAGTTGTCCCTGTCCTAATACGGTCATATAGATAAAATTAACTGCTTATCAGTTCTGTAATTTTACATGAAAGATGAAAATTTAGGTACTGTCGTCTTTTATTCCTCACAGTATCAGTGTCTGGATTGCCCAGCTTCTATTTCTTTATCCTAAGATTTCCAAAACAACATGTAGTTGAATACTTGTCTTTCTAAAACAAATTTTAAAAGTAGAAGATACTGCAAAAGAGAATTACTAATGAAAACATTACTTGCTCTACTAATAATGAGGCAGAGCTCCACCATTTGTGATTTGCCATTTGAAACAGTTCTTCCTTATCACAACCGGCCAAACTGCAAGTAGTTTTTGCAGTTGCATAAGGAACTTAATGTGCATTCTCTCCTCTGACTTTTGAAGTAGGTGGTTATGGAATGACTACTATATACTAAAAACTTTACCAGGTGTTCTCTCAAGAGTCAAGTTATGATTAGTCATTTTGCTTCTCAGCTGGAGCAGAAAGAATTTATGTTTGTTCAGGCTTACTTTGTCTCAGAGCAGGTGATTGCTTCTGTCTTGAAAATGAAAGAAATAGAGTAGCACCATATAAAATGTATTTAATAGTGAGTGAAACTTTGTGAAAGAGATTTCTGGAAACCATCTTGGATATGCAGTGTGAAGATATGGCCTTTGCAGTTGTGTTGCTTACAATATTGAACCTTTTTTCATAGTCTGTGACATTCTATGAAGGTGTCTGCATGTGATAAGGTTCATGAGTTTCTATAGACAATTATATTTGTTGCTCTATAATCTTTGCTTCTAGGTGCAAGATGTACAGATTAAGAAAAGTCTTATATCCAGCAAGGACCCTCTGAAGGAAATGGACAGGCTAAGGTAGAAAAACTTCTGGTCTGGTTCTTGTTTTTTTGAAGCTATGTGGCTTAACAGCAGCTTGACTGGACAGTCTGTTTCATGCTCTGTTTAGTTTTAGTTGGATGTATTGAATTAAAAAAAAATAAAGCAAGATATGAGCACTGTCTGCAGAATGGGAGGCCATAAAGTGGTTTGTTTGGTTTTTTTTTTTACATAACTTTCATCAGTTTGTATGTAAAAATGTGGAGAGAAGAGAATATTATTCTGGGTGCAAATTATCAGCTGGCTAGCAGTGTGTGTGGATTGCCCACTAGTTCTCTGAGTTGTGGTTGTTGTTGTTAGGCTTGAATTGTAAAGTACATTCAAAAGTTCTTGGTTTGAAGGCTCCTCACAATGCAGGACATGTTGTTTTTTCTTCCAGGATATTTAAATGTCATTTATTTGTCTAATGCCATTTTCTTCCTTTTATATTTTTGCTTCTTGTAGCTCATTCATAACATATGTTGGTATGTTTCCTTCTGACTTGCAAAGAATTAGACTAGTGAAGATGCCTATATGAAAAGGTCTCTTCAAACTGTGGAAGTTTGGTATTTTCTCAGAAAGCTGTTGCTGCTTGTGTCATGAAAAAAAAAAAGAAACAGTTCTGTTGTCTGATTAAGCTCAGCCTTGAACTGAGCTGATTGATTCAATTCAAAGGGTATAAAGAGCAAGTTTGGAGTAAATGCATTGCTTTTTGTATTCGTCAGGAAGAGCTTAGCGTCCCACAGTATGGGTATTGACTGTACAGGCACATATTCTTCTGGGAAGTTCTGTAGGATTTTTGTAGTGATAAGAGCAATCGTGTCTTATTCTTTGCAGGGAAGCTCAAAAACGGGTAGCAAAGAAAACATTCATTGAAGCTTGGCTGTTGAAAATAATTATTCAGACAAGTGAACCTTATTAGCATTTGCCTCAGCCTATTGTGAATATAAACTGGTTTAGCTTGTCCTCTAAACATGCATGTAATTTCCACAAACAGTAGAAAAAGCATCTGCAGTTGCCTAGAAGTTCAGAAACCCTTATCCCATGTGCACACTCTCATCTCCCAGAAAGACTGTATCCAGGTGTTGGTGCAGTAAAAGTTTTTCTCTTACATTGTCTTAGAGGAATAGTTGTGTAGCTCCCTGTATGGGAGCTGACTTGGGATACTATAGAGTTCTTCCTTTGGACAGCTTATTTTTCCCCATTTAGAGGAAGAAATCGTGTTAAAAAGTGATCTCCCGCAGAAGTAAAAGAACGGTGTACACTCAATCTGGTATAGCAAAGGCTATCAGGGAGTGGACTGACAGCAGAGACTACTTTGAGACTGAGCCCAGGTGTGTCCACCTAGCAGAGCAGGAAGATGTGGACTAATTGGAAAAGAGTTTTTCTTGTGTGCACCACAGCTGAAGAAGAATGATAAAGAGTGTATGCCGTTACTTTGTGATTGAGACATGCTTACCTATTATAAAGTCACCCTAAATTATAAAATAGAATGTCTCTCTTACGTTAAACAAAAATTGTTGCCAGGAAGTATTATTACTTGTATAGAATTTACCAGGAGTGGGCTTTACTAAGTGTTACAGTTATGTCAGAGATGCTGTGGTTATCTCGATAGGTTTTGTTTGATTGGCTTGTTTTTAAGTGCTTTTGGGGTCAGGGGGAATTACTGAAGAAGAGAGGCTTGCTATAAAGAATGGAGAATACAGAACAGGACAGTCTCATTGTGGAGGAATGGCTCTGTTCAGAAAATCTGAGTCTAATGTCATAAACTGACTTGCAGCCACTGTTTGAAGCAAAAAACTATAAACTATTTTATTCCAGGGAAATACTAGAACAGCATCCTCTTCATTTTTCTTTCCATCATGGGAAAGTTCTGAAGCTCTGTCCTGTGAGGAGTGAACAGACCTGGGCACTGAACATAAAGCGAGGCATTCTCAGTGTCCTGCAGACATCAGAAGCACCCACTGCTAGTGGAGTCGTTGAAGAGGTGAGGCCGCTGGTGGAGTCATGCTTTAGGGTGCTTTTGCCACTTGCTGACCGGTCAGCAGCCAATGGTGGTTGCCTGCTTGCTTTTTTTAATGAGTGTTATGAAACTATCTGTAATTTGCAGTCTTGGTGAGCATTGGAATCCACTATTTGGGTACCTGAGGAAAAGCTGTGTAATTGCAGAATTTACTAAGGAGTTATACAGCCATGGTTTGTGCTTTCTTTTCTCTGGGGAAAATACAAATTTCATTATTTATGACTATACATCATTACTTTCTTTCATTAATTTCAGGAAACTTTAGGATCAGGCTTCTTGGAGCTGTTTGCAATGTTTTACATTTTTTTTTTTAGTACTTCAGCTCATGATCTACTGTGTTACGCTGCAATGATAGTCCAGAGTATGCTGTCACCTGCGTACTCTTGTATGCAGATCTTGTACCTCTAATGTTTTGAGGAGCAGTCTTTAGGCTGACCTTCAGCATGATGAGCACTGCCTAATTCTCATGCTTTTACTACATATCAGTGCTTAAATAGATGTTCTGCAATGAGGACTGGGAACACCCATTGTAATTACATTTCTTCAGAGTAGAAATGGTCTTCTGAATTAATGCTTTCCTGCAAACCTAGGAAATCTGAAATGAAAAAGGAAATGTCTTTGAATGACCTGATTGAGAGTAATGCAGTGAAGCTAAACAAATCAACAAACCCTGTCTACTATGAAGTTTGAGCAAGGTCTTTAAAATTATTTACCTTTCCATGGCTTTTTTTGGCAGTGTCCTGCAAGGGAGACTTTAGGTCCCTGTTGCATTGGTTACTGGTTACTGCACTGGTTACTAACAGCAAAGCAGTTAGTAACATTGATAGCACATAAATAGCTGCTTGTAGTCTGTATTTGCATGCATACTTCAACATTGTCTGTTTGTTACTAGGTGGATGTTCTGGGAATATGCCCAACCAGGTACCAGCAAGAAGGTCCTGTTCTTGTTAAGACAAAGGACTTAAATCTCTGCTCTCACCGCTATTCGGGTTTCACTTCTGTGCAGTCTGTTGTTCTTCCACATGTGTCAGTAAGTGTTGGGTTATGACTGATTCTTCCACAGAACCTTCTAATTTCTTGGAACAGTGTTGAAAACATTTTTAAGTAGTCACTTGAAGTCATTTGTATTTGCGTGTGTGTGCCCAAACATGAATCCTTAGAAAGACGTGGTGGATATTATTGTCTCTGTAATGCCTGTTATTCACAGAATTTGTTTCTAATGCAAATTTGAATTGTAGTCAATGAACAATAAAAGAAAAAAAGCAAGAGGCTATTAGGCACCTAGATTAAACTCTGTCTTTGAAATGTGTTAGAGTGGTAAACAAAGTGAAGTGTGAAAAAGAGGAATAGAGTGTTGTTATTTGCAGAAACCTTCAGAAAGATAGTTGCTTTTCTAAAAGACAGAGCTTCCTGCTGTTGGTGGCTAATACAGTTAATGTTTGTATCTTGTGCAGTTTTTATTAGGTGAATATTACTTGTTTCTTGTATTGTACTACTGGGTTGTAATTTACCATTTTCTTAGCTCTGCTGACCAAAAAGATTTGCTTAACACTGCTGCTTTGTGAACTGAAATGGATTGAGACCACTTGACACTGAAAATTAGTAGCAGTTGTGTTTCAGTGATGGAAAAATTAGACTGAAAATAAAGAGTGTATTAACCGCCACAGCCTGGGTGCTAAGGTCTAGATAAGAGACTTTGCACTATATCACAGGATTGGAATCCTCTGTGAAGTTGAGAGAGAAAGGATTTGTCATAGATCATCAAGACTTTACCTGAAGTATCTGTTCTTCTCAGTCTGAGCAGCAGATCCTGTCCTCCAGACTGGAATGTGTTCAGAGTGTTAAGGATGGAATCCTGGAGGAAGCCAAATGTGCTGAGTCCAACCTTGTTACGTTGTTTGCTCGGAAGGGCAGTGGGGCGCAGACGCAGACAAAGTCCTCCCTGAAACTCTTTCAGGTGGATACAGAGACGCTGTACAAAAAAGGTAACATGATGTTTCTGCTATTCCTAGAAAAATCTTCAGATTGGGTCTTGCCTGTGAGAACTCTGTGCACCTGGTATTTCCTGTAACTCTTGAGAAAGTGGATGTTTTTACAGTGTGAGCTACAGAGAGCTGCCCCTTCGTTGGGAGTTTGGGCTTGTTAGAAAGAAGCTGGCTTCAACTCTAGGGACTCCAAAAGCAATAGATTTCCTTAATGATCAACTCCTTTTTACTTTGCATACCAAGCCCCCTTGTACACAGAGTATCAGCTTCCCAGTGTTTGTACAAATGAAGTCTAACTAATTCAAATCCTTATGGAACTAAGGATATACCATGTCTGAGAACTGTTTCAGTTTTTCTTCCTTCTTTGCTCTGTGTACTTCTTAAGAGAATGAAGTCAATAGGAGGGCTGCCTGAGGAAAGATTTTAATTTGAACTCTAAATATTGAGAAACATTTTGTATTATTTTTTGTCTGTTACACCTATTGGTGGGTTGTTCTTAAGGAAGAAAATACAGATTTCCAGAACACTTTTTGTTTATAGTTATGCTGACAAAAGATTCTGACAAGATTCTTCTTCAGGAAGAGGTTAACAGTCCAGTCATTTAGGGTTTTTTGTGGCGCTTACATGTTCTGTTGAGTTTTTGGGAGGTTGAAGTGTGGGATGGGAGCCAATGATTAGAAAAAATTGGAAAGGGTGATGAAGTAACAGGGACATTGATGGGAAGTGGGACTTTTTCATTAATATCTTGTTTGTCTTGTTTCTCTGACTTTTTCTTTCAGGTCACACTTGTCTTTAGACCTTTGTTTTGTTGTTCTTAAATTCAGCCTGACTGCAGACGTTCACATTCACCCCTTGGCTTTACAGAGACTAGAGAGATTCTTACATATAAAAGTAAAGGCTCAGAGAGAAGCTGTCCCCTAGCATTTAGAGTTAGCCATAGCAGATGACCAGCAAGCACCAGATACCTGATTTTTCCTTATGTTTTTCAAGTGGACTCCGAGGATCTGTATGTGACCAGCATGCTGTATGAAAGAAAAGAAACTGAGAGGGAAGTGACTGAACGGGAAGTGACTGAACTAGTGTGGAAGCTTTGCTTGGCACATAGTGCGAGTTTTGAGGTAAGCTTTTACACATAACCTCTATTTTCTTTTAAGGCCCTTTGTGGTCTCAGGAGTTCTCCTACACAGGTAAGAGGTGACTAGGAGAGCAGCAATTTTGAGATTCTGAAGCCTTCCATTGTTTAGGGCATTTTAAAATGTGGAATTACAGCAAGATCAAATGCTTTGAAGTGTCTTTTTCCTATATAAGTAGCTGAAAAGAAGGGTCAGAACTTTGTATGTCTGCTGAATATTGGGCTAAAGCAACATGAACTGTATTCTAAATTAACCTGAAAAAAAATTTTCTGAATTTTTGTTTTGCTGTGCAAAAACAAATGAAAAAATGTGCCTAGTTTAGTATCACTGGACAGTTTTGATGCTTAATTGTAAACCCCATTTTCTACAGCTTTATTGTGGGATACTGGCTCTGGTACTGCTGTTGTTTCCATGTTTATTTGAGTTCTGTGATACTTCCATTGCTTTGTCCCCTCCAAACAGTGCATATGAAACCCTTGCCTCTGGGCCTTGGCTGACTGATTCCATGTGGTTCTGATGAGTCCTGGTAGTAACCATCGTGTTTTTCAGGCATGCTGCTTGGGTCCAGAGGGAATCTCTTCTCACCTAAGCCATTTGCATGGTGGTGGAATATTCTAGTCATGTGCAAAATGCAGTGGCTCGATTTGTTTCTATGATGATGATCATTCTGGATGAGAGTTTGCCTCTCTCCTTAGCTCACTTAGGTCTTGTAATTTTTGTTGATATTGGCAGCAGCTGAGTCAGTTAGTATTTGCCACTGTCTTTGAACTGAAGATCCCTGTCTTCTGGGAAATTTGGAGATTATCAAGAGCACCTGTTCTGTACAAGACAGAAGGATCTACACATGCTGCTGTTTAGTCATTACTGACCTAAGATGAGCTGAGAGCAATGACCTAAAAGAGAGAACACTTCATATCTCATTATGCTTCAGATGGAGTGGTTCTTGTTAACAGTGAAGTTCTGATGCAGAATAATGGTGGTGGGGGGAAAGATTTTCAAAATAGAAGAACACACTCATTTAAAGTCATTCATGGACAGGATATCGCTAGAAAACAAGTATGGTCTAATGGGGAAAGCACTGAAATGGGTCTTGGTGCCTCCATGAGTTTGCCACTGGTAAGTTTAGTCAGCTCATTCCTGATACAGTCTCTGTCCTCTGATGTTCTTATCTTGTTAGATTGTTTGTACTTTGGAGCAGGATACAAGTCATGTTAATAAAAACTTCAGACCTAGCCTAGGAGAAGCACTTCATCTTCCTTTGTCTAACTTAAATCCCGTCTGAAAGAACCAGAGTTCTGCCAGTGTCCTCCTTGCGGGGCACACAGATACCGGGAGGCTACAGGTTTTGTGGGGACTAGAGAAGAGCACACTGCTAAATTAAAGTTCTGCAGACCAGTAGTGCCTGCTTAGAAATAAATACATTATGTATATTCCCCTTTCTCTTAGCTGTATCTGTGATTAGTGAGCACACACTGGTGTTTGTGTAACATGGTGTGCGACTTAAGACAAAGGCACGGGATGGAGAAGGACTGCAGTCACACCAACTGAAGCAAACAACTTCAGTTAGCTCTGATGAATTACAACCCTAGCAGTTACTCCCAACTTATTAAATGCTGATTGTTGTCTGAGCTGGTATCATGGACTGACAGAACTGTGGAGAACACAGCAAGTTTGCCTTTCTAGGTGGTGGTATATAGGACAGATTTCTCTCTCTGAGTTACAAGCAAGTCTGCCATCTTTTTTTATCTGTATGCTAGGGAGATTTGGGCTATAGAGAGCTAATAGCCACAAACATAATGATGCAGGCTAATGTAGAATAAAAACAGCCTCTGGGTATGATAATTCTTAATTCTATATGGCTGTTACTGTAACAGCGGTATGCAGTGGCATTTAGGAATAGACTAGGGGGCTGCATGCTGCTTGGAAAACATTGGGGGGAAAAAAAGAAGAAATTACTGCAGTGAACCTGAGACTCTAAATCCAGCTTCTTTTGAACACCCATAATTCAAGTTCTCTGGAGAATGGTAGACGATTTGCCCCAGTAACAGTGGGATGTTACTTGTGTCTCCAAAGAGGCCCACTGGCTTCATGTGTGGGAAATTTGTTTTGTAAATTTCTAAGACTAGCACAAGTGGCTGCTGTCTGTGCCACTGCTTAAAAAAGAGGTGAATTATTCATCATATGCCTGTTCCAGCAGAGGATTTGATTGGTTGTCACTGCTTCAGGGTGTTCCTTCTATGTGACAAGAGATTTCAAAAGGGATCTTTATTATGCCCCATTCCAACTGATAAAATGTCTTTTGGGCCAGGAAAGAAGTTATGGGAATGCTCACAGTGTTGCTTGGGAGACAGCTCCACTGTTAGGCATGTATAGCTTGTTTGTCCCCTTATTGTTTGACTCTGAATGAAGCAAGATTATGCATTTCTTTCAGGACACAAGATGAAGAATAAATGGAAGCGAAAATCCCTAACTCCAGGGAAAACAGTGAAGGGATGAGAAAATGGGGTGGAGACTGTGTAATTTGCAAGGAAGCAAAGTTGTTGTTTAATTTTTGAATGCTATTATGAGACAAGATTGAATTTCAATGCGGATGTGGATTAGCTAATGGACCATTAAGTGAACAAGCTGCATGCTGACAAAGGATGGTCAAAGGGATAGGGAGAAGGGACCCTCACTTGAGAGAAGCTTGAAGGAAGCCTGTCACACAGTTTCTGCTGGGGCCTGCATTTATATTTGGCTGTCTGGATTTTGATGTGGGATTGGTAGCTGTGGTGAAGTGGCTGTGTATGAATGAAGCAGAGTGGGCGAGAATATATTAGATTCACCTTAGCCAACTCCTGTACCCCAGTCTGACCCAAAAGAAATGACCTTTAGGGTATGGTCTCGCCATTTGTTTTCCTCATAAGGCATTCTAATTGCTAGTTACTACCTAGCCAGGTGTTAGGATCTGTATGTTTCTAACTTGTGGGTGCAGGGAGTGTGACACAATATTTCCCAGGTAAGGAAGATGCTTTTTGAAATTTGGCTTATTTTGTCCTGTGACATTGTATGATAATTTAACCAGGAACAGAAGTCTTTGTCTGCTTGGAGTCAGAAAGCCTTAGAAGATAGTACTGGGAATATCCTATTAAGTCATTTAAACCTGGTCTGTGATCAGGAGCAGTTACATCCTTCCTGAAATGGAGGGTGAAATAAAGGGTAACTGGCAAAGTAAGAAAGGAAGTAAGAAAGATCCAATAAGGATCATGAGGAAGGGAAGTTATGCTATTGCAGGGAGAAAGTAGCCATGGCTGTTCAAACAGCAGACTTCAGGGAGAAGGGTGCATCACCTTTATCTGGTTTCATGCTTGGTCTTCAAGGAAATCACTTGTTCTTTAACATATATATATATATAGCTGAAAAGATAAATCACACAGCTGAAAACCAGAAGTTCAATATAGAAGAGACAGTTGTGTAGTTCCTAAATTTACTAGAGAGAAGGCCTCACACTTTCATTGAGAGCATAAATTAGTAGGTTTATTGAACACATTTTCAAAGCAGCCCTCCGTGTGTTTACATAGGCTGATACCTAGCAGGGAAGGTGTCAAGCTTTCAAAGAGTGGTTTGTATGTATCATAAACAGAAACGTTTTTATTGGGAAGCATTTTACTACTTTACCTGCCACTCTAAATCATATCATGTTTATAGTTTTGGAAGAATTTTGTTTTTTTTTAAACTAGAGGTGCAGTAAGTCTGCAGATAGAAGGAAAAGCAAGCTTCTGTGTAGAATAAAAACCAGACTTACTTATGTTTGATTTAGGGGTGGGAATGGGAGCCAAATTTGCATGTAGTTTGTTATTATGATACCACAAATAGAGAAATTGACTATGAGGTTACTGTTTATCTGACAGCTCAATTTCAACGTATCCTACCTTAAAAAGTAAAAACAGCCCACCTGACCAGACAGTTCCATCAAAAGTTCTATTATTAGGAAATAAAACTAGCTGTTTCTCTGCAAAACTTTGCACTGAGTTGTCAGATGCTAGCTCATCTTGTCAGCAGGTGTGAAGCAGAATGAAGCCAGTCTACAGGCTAAAATTACATCACCTGGAAATACATGAGTCTGGAAATTTTATCTGCAGCTGTACTGCTGCCACCAGCTGGTGGCCACCTGAATTCACCAGCAGCTCCTTGTGATAACATCTTGTGAGGCTCCCCAGCTTCCCTAATCACACTGCCCATAGTGTATTTGCACATGTAAAAATACACAAAAGGTCTGTGGTTTACACATGCTTTTGAAGAACTTAACATAAGTTGGCTTGACTGTTACTTGTGTGCTATGTCAGTGGTTCTGGTCATGTGTCAGAACTTGCTGTACAAAGTCAGAGAAGATGATGGCCTTCTCTTCTGCATTGTAACCACAGTGTTGCATTTTGGTTTATTATATATTTGTATGCTAGAGGTGTGCCTAGGTATGCTAGAGTGATTGCTGAGCACTGCTATTTGTGGGACTGACTGACAGCGTAAGTGAAATCTCTTCTCCTTACGTGTCTGCAGCCTGAAAAGAAAAGCAAGAGAGGGTAGGAAGATAGGGGCACAGGGAAGAGAGGAGGTTTTACCCTAAGGTTACATAATGAATCAGTGACAATTCTGGTATAACCCAAAGTCTTTTGCTGTGCTGTGTTCCCTAAAGCCTGTTTCTGCACAACTGTAATACTACATTTCTTCTTGTGCTCTCTTACAGGCTGCAGACCTTTTCATGACTCTTGTGTTCGAGCTTAGACATCTTTCCCTGGAGGCCTTAAAAGCACTATGGCAAAGATCTTCATTTAAATGCAGAGACAACTGGTAAGGACCCTTTAATAACTGCCTTTAAGAAATATATATAGGTTATAAAAGGTTTGTAAATACTTTTCATTAAATTCTTAAATCCATGCTTAATGTTGGATTTAGGTTTGGAGCACTTCAAAGAACAATGTGTATTACAGATACTGTTTAAGTAACAGAAGGATACTATTCTCTTACTGAATGAACATTGTGTATCAAGCAGACTTTCCCAACCCGTGCTAATTCCCACAGACTTCCAGTTTCAAGAGCAATGCAAACAGGAAACTTGATTCATGACTTAGATGGAAATCAGCGCTGCTGCTTTTAAGCATCTACAGCCATTTATCATGAAGAAGCTTCTTTGGATCTGTACCTCAGTGCTCATAATACTCACTGGGGAGAAGAGACAGATGTTAAGGTGGGAGTATGGGCATGGTAAAATCATATCTCTGAAGTAGCTGCCTGATTTCAGTTATTCCAGTCACTGAACTGCAGCTTTAAAGATGAAGGCCCACACTCCTCTGCAGTCTGGCATAGTTCTGTTCTATCGGTTTGAGACTTTCAGAAATACCCACCCAGCACTGTTAAAATCAATACCATTTTTTCCCTCCCTCTGAAATCAGCATTCTGAAAAGTGTAAATAAAGAAACAAGTTTTTTACCCAATTTCAGTACAAAATGGCATCAGCTTGTGTGAAATTAATCTAATGCCATGTTGTAACTATCTTAAACTTCATTCAAAAGAGGGAAGTTTTGTTATGGCTTAGGTTTGTTCTCACCATTTGACAAACAGTCATGCTAATACTCTTCTGTTTTGGAGGGTAGTCTCAACTACTCTGCCTCTTTGTGTATTAACTTCAGGACAAAGTTACTAACTTTAGGAGCTAAAAAGAATCCCAGGCAGACTGCTTAGTCTGATGAAGATCAGGTGCTTTCCTCCACTTTTACCCACATTAGCTTGACTGCTTCCTGATTACTACGAGTGTCCATCCACCAGTATAGGAGGGAGGCTCAGAATAGTTACAGAGGGACTCTTAAGAATGATATTTATATTTGTTTGTCATGCTGGTGTAACCATTCCACTTAGTTAAGGTCTAAAAAAGCACAGGAATTAAGAGCTTTTCAACTCGGTTTTAAATTTTGTTGTTGTTTTTATTGGAGAAATGAAAGGAAAAACTCATGTTAATAAAGAAATGCAATGCTTTAAGGTACCTCAATCTTTTGAAGTCAAACCTGGGATACATTTTGGCTTCATTTTCAGAGAAAGCACCTGAATGTTTTCTTAAAAGCCTGGTGGCAAACAGCTCTTGAAACAATCATAACACTTCTTCACATCTTGGCTAAGGCATATTTCTGTAAGGTCACTAAATCGAAGGATAATACTGATTTCTGTGGAACCTGGTATTTGCTAATCTAGTGGACCTTTATTTTCTTGGAAAGAAGCCCAGCCTCAGTGCATTTGTTTGATTCTTGAGTATTCTGATCATTTTAGATTTGCTGTGTCTTTTTTCATGTGTTGCAGGCAGCCGCTCATAGATGCTCTCCTCTCTTGCACTACAGAGGCATGTATTGTCCTAATAAAAGAAATGATAGCTTCTGGAGAAGTAGAGGAAGACAAAGCAGAATATTTCTTCTGGTCACTTTCATTCATTCCTAAACCCACCTCAGGGATGATTGAATCTCTTGCTGTGAGTGGATGTTGCTTTATATTTTTAAAATTTATATCCATCTAGCTGCTCATGAGTTTTGTATTTTATACTAATAGTCTTTGTCACAGGTTTATAAAAACTCTTACCTGCTCAGCTAATTTTGGTAGTGAAATTACTGCCTATTTTAAACATGATTCCAATTTAGTCCCTTGCAGGCTTTATATTTAGCACCTGGCAACATTTCAGTCCTTTGTATATGCAGCAGTACTGCAGCTTTTGACACCTCTGCCCTGGTGAGGTTGCACCTGGAGTATTGTGTCCAGTTCTGCGGTCCCCAGTTCAAGAGGGACAGGGAACTACTGGAAAGAGTCCAACAGAGGGCTACAACATGGCTGGGGAACTGGAACATCTCTTTCAAGGAGAGGCTGGAACACCTGTGGCTCTTTAGCATGGAAAAGAGAAGACTTAAGAGGGAATTTTGTCAATACTTATAAATATCTAAAGGGTGGAGGTAATGAGAATAGGGCTGGGCTCTTTTCAGTGGTTGCCAGGGGCAGGACAAAGGACAAGAGATACAAACTAGAACACAGGAAGTGTCACTTGAACTTAAGCAAAAACTTCTTTATTTCAACAGTGCTGAAGCAGGCTGCCCAGAGAGGTTGTGGAGTCTCCTTCTCTGGAGACTTTCAAAACCCACATGGACACATTCCTGTGCAACCATATCTAGGCATACCTACATCAGCAGGGAAGCTGAACTAGATGATCTCCAGAGGTCTGTTCCAGCCTCTAGCATTCTGTGATTCTGTGATTTTTCCTTAATTAAGTTGTCAGCAGAATAACGCTGGGTCCATTTTATAGTATGTTTTTTCTTTCGTTGTTCTGCAAGATTTTTACAGTGGAACCTATCATGCTTTTAGAGTCTGAAGTTGAACTTGCTATGTTTTTTTGTGAAGCTGCAGTGTTTTAGGTAATAAAATCATAGATACATAGCTTAAATAGCTCATTAAGAATGGTTTTGGCTTGTGTCCTAATGAAATGTTGATCAGCTGTGAGTATGCAGTATATCACAACCTGCTGTTTCAGTCATACAGACTCTGACCAGCATCACAAAAAACTATCTCTTAGGGTTAGCAGGCTTCCCACAGCATTTGCAGGAAGTGATTAATCTTCAGCTCATTTGGGCTTTGCAAACATTGGTTGAAATGGAGGGATTTTCAACAGTAACAGGCTTGCCTCAGAGGGTACAGAAATTTGGAATTTGCAAGTTCATGAAAGAGAAAAAGTAATTTTCATTCTAAAAATGGTAAACTGCCTGTGATTTAGTAAGCTACCACTACTAAGTGTTGATGTGGGATTTAGAGACACTCTGTACTGGTGAGGGTTTTATTGTATTTTGAGGAACCTGGAAAATATTATAGATTTGTTTTCACACTCCTTCCTAAGCATGTAGGGCATGATTTCTGTTGAAATGAACTGAAGTCTGTATCAGATTGACACTAATTTAGCCCATATGTCCACATGTGGAAGACTTTGCCACTATATCTCTGCAGGATTGTCCTTTTTCGTTTGTGTGTTAAGTCCTTTAAGGGCTGTTTGAAAATGTACATTGTTAAGATTGAATTTTGGTATGTAGATACTTTGATACATTTATTTTGTGGTGTGCTACAGTAATGATAGACATTTCTGAAACACATTGTTCTTCTTGTGCTTGTTTACAGCCTTTGCTGAAGTCACCAGGAGCAAGCCAGAGCTGCTTCTTAGGAATAACTGCTCTGTTACACAGGTTTTGTTCAGCTTACAGCTCCTGTGATGATGTGCCTGCTGTGCAGAGTGTGATGAGAACTCTTAAGAAGTTTTTGAGAGGAAACTGTGCTGTGCAAGATTCAGAAGGACACAGTAAGGTATCATTCATACAGAAGCATATCTTTATGTTTACATTTGCTGCTGAAGAAATATCTTCTGTTGATGATCTACTTAATCAGTTCTTCCATATCATTCTTAGAGATGCCAGTAACAGTGTATCAGATAGCAGCAAGAGCTCAAAAGCTAAGTTTTATCTCATGTCTTTAATTTTCCAGTGTGCAAGCTAAACACACTAGATTCGTATATTTCTTCATATAGTGTGAGCAGTCTTCGCACTTTTAATTCTTATCCCATTTATTGAAAAAGTAATTTTAAAGAACAGATTTTGTGGGTTGGGAGCCTTGAACAAAGTTTTGATCAGGCACTGTGTTGCATTGAAGTACCTAAACTTTAATATAGAGCTTGTCATTGAAATTCATTGACTGCCAGCACTAAAATTTCTGGGTTCTGAATTTGCACAGGTTTCCTTGATGTTTAGTGAGGAAAACTGGTTATATTATGGCATCTGTTGACAAATTATTATCTTGAAGTAGTTACTGTGTCCAGAACTCTGTTGAATCACTACAAGGTCAAAATATCTATGATCAAAAATGACTTGAAAAACTTCTGCAGTACATCCAATCCATGACTTCATCTTTGTCATTGTGATGTAGTTTTTTTGTTTTAAATGCTTCTGTATTCCATCAGGTCTAAGCCAAATTTTACTTACAAGTGCTACATGGCATTGGATATTTGTATGAGTCATCCATATTTGTATGAGTCTTGTCCTCACACTAAAGACAGAATATAGGTGGTACAATAGGGGCTGTAGTAACCCCCCACTAAATAATTTTAAACAGAGAATTTTGCACAGGAAATGTTAATGCAACAGAATTTCGCATACAACTGACAGCATATGGAGAGCTTTTTGTTCTGCCTTGCTTTATATTTACAGATGCAGCTGGTGTTAAAAGCCATTGGAAATGCAGGACTGGCAGCACCTTCGCTAGCTCCTGTTCTGAGCTCGTGTGCTTCCCTGAAGAGTAATCCAGTTGGAATTCGTTTAGCTGCTATCCAGGCCTTCAGGCGTATTCCCTGTTCTGTTAGGGTAAGTGATTTATTGCTAGCAGGAGACTGTTGGCTTCCTGGCACTATCCCAGATTTTTAATTTTCTGAAACAGTTTTGAGACATGCAAGCAAATAAGGAACAAGTGTAAACGTGTCTTCCAGCTGAGCTCTGCTGTTGGAGAGCTTGGTAGGACCACCTGAAGAGCAGACCTATAATATACTATGCTGTAGTTGAGCAAATGCATCCAGTAACTGAGGTAAAGTTTACAATTTCTCATAAAGCTACCTCACTTGGGTGGCATGTGTCTGTGTGGGTTATGGCTGAAAACCTGCAGTACTTTGTTTTTCCTATAGGCTATTCCACTGAGTCATTCTCTGAAATGCTAAGTATTAATTTGAGAAGCTTGTTGTGATTGGCAATACACTGTCATGGTTAGAACATTTTGTCAGAGGTTCAGTAGATGAAAACTCAAAACTTTATTTCACCTGGATAAAAAAAATGGCAAAGCCAGGAGTGCTAGCCTGGGGAAAGCTGGCAGTCCTGCTTCAGAAGAACAAGAGGTTCCAGATGAACGTGCACTTGAAGTGTTTTCTGTAGCTGTTTAAAATGTAATCGCAGCATGGATTAGCATAATCTACTTATTTTGTAGTTAATGAAGCTCAGTGTTGCTGCTTAGACCTGTTGAAAGCATGAAGTCTGTGTGTTGTTATACACCCCATCACTGTCTGTCAAATGAGCTGGCACCCTGGAGGTATTAGAGGTCTCAATTCCTGGCAGTTCACCAAACATCTCACATGGGTTGATACCACGGAAGTATTGAATAGAATAAATTTGTTTCAATCTTATCCTTTGACTAAGATGAGAAGCAGTGATCTTAATGTCCTGTTAACAAAAATGTGGCCATTATTGTTTGTGTATAACCTGTTGCATATGTGTGAAATACAATAGAACAACTCTTACTGTGTTGGAGTATAACTGTCATTACCTGTAGAGCTAGCAAGTGAGGCTTATGTTGCAGACAGTCCTGTATGAATTAGAATATAATAGAATAGAATAAACCAGGTTGGAAGAGACCTTCAAGATAATAGCGTCCAACCCGTCATACAACACCACCTAATCAACTAACCCATGCAACCAAGCACCCTATCAAGTCTCCTCCTGAACACCTCCAATGACGATGACTCCACCACCTCCCTGGGCAGCCCATTCCAACGGGCAGTCACTCTCTCTGTGTAGAATTTCTTCCTAACATCCAGTCTGAACCTCCCCTGGTGCAGCTTGAGACTGTGTCCTCTTGTTCTGGTGCTGGTTGCCTGGGAGAAGAGACCAGCCCCTACCTGCCTACAACCTCCCTTCAGGTAGTCGGTGCAGCATTCAGGTCATCATGACAGTTTGTTCTGGAAATCTGTGGATAAGATGATGTACAGCTATTTGTGTGCATGTTGCATGAAGGCACTTTGTCAGGTGTAAAGCAATATCTATCTCTTGCGGAAAGGAAAACCCACCTGTACCTGAAAGTGCATACATGAGGTGTCTTAGGGGAGTAGATCATAACTATTTTTTTGTTTTGATAAGATAACCTTCTTATCTTTTTCTCCTAGAATGATACATTAGTTCAACTGTACCAGGCAGCCAATGAAGATGTGGAAATAAGGATTGCAGCTTATTATATAGCAATGAAATGTCCCCATGAAGAATTATTTAAACAAGTACAAAGGACTTTGCTAAATGAAACATCCAGTCAAGGTTAGCCAAGCAACTACTGAAGTCTTAAACATTCCTAAATTGTGCTTCAATGTAATGCTTACTTTACATGTATAGTGGTACCAGTCTATATAAATTTTTATTTAATCTTAATGCTTTGTACGTTGTTTTAAAAAAGTTGTTTTTATTACTGCTACATTTTGTATTAGAGTTGTGATATTGGTACTTAGCAGTAGTCAATAAAGAATTGACTGCTCATAGAATTAGTCTTTGTATCAGTTTTTAAAACCGTTTTAATTATTTCTCTAATTCCCAAATGCTTTTCTTTGTTTAATTTAAGTGGGCTCCTTTGTTTGGAGTCATCTCTCTCAGCTCCTGGAGACAGATGATCCATTGAAGGAGCACCTTCGAGATTCTATTCCTGATGAAATCCTTAGCAGAGATTTTGAACGAGAGACATGGAAATACTCCTCATATTCTGATGTCACATTCCACTCAGGTATGTGGAGTTTTAGAACTTAATGCTTTTTAGGATATGGATTATTGAAATTCCCCATGACTTTTCTGGTCCTTTACAGAAAGGACGAGATTTTGTTTTTTTTAACAGGTTTTTATGACACAATAATATCCAGATATGCAAATGTAGGCTTGACTCTGCTCTGACCTTAATGGAATTATATCAGATGTTATTCCAGCAAGCCAGATACCATGCAGCTTTGCCTTTTGTGAGAGAAGAGCATAAGAACCTAAGAAATTTTAGATTATTTTTGTGAAGATCAACTTTTGATTCCTTCCTTAGTAAGCTTCCTTTGCAGCAAAAGGGGACTGGAGTGTATTTTTTAATTATGATTCATATGTTTCCTTGGTATAAGAGAAGATTCAGACAAGTTCCTTCCTGTTTTACTATCTGTTCATCATCTGTTTTTAGCAAAAACACTAGATAATAATTTCAGAGTTAGATTTTGTTCTTTCTGGCCACCTCTTCCAGTGCAATTGTTATGATTTGTATTGTAAATGCTCTTCCTTCAGTGTTAGTCAAATAATAGTTTTTCAGTAGTGTCCATTAATGTATTTGATGTGGATTTAATATTTTATTCACCGTCTTCTCAATGAGCAGAGCTGCAATTTCCCAAAGAGTGGTGAGACTTGCAAAATATGTGAGAATAGCTGGTCTCTAAATGACAGACATCTGATATTTTCTATTGCAGCTGGTTCAGGTGCAAATGTGGAAGCATCTGTGGTCTTTTCTCCTGCATCTTTTCTACCACGATCAGTCATGACAAATTTGACTGTTCATGTTATGGGGCAAGCTATAAATCTGCTTGAGGTAAGTTTATGGATTTGTAGTCATAATAAAACCACCACAACCAAAACAAGACCAAGTACCAGGTGCTGCTCTCTACAACTACCTGAAAGGTGGTTGTAGCCAGGAAAGGGTTGGTCTCTTCTCCCAGGCAACCAGCACCAGAACAAGGGGACACAGTCTCAAGCTGCGCCACGGGAGGTTTAGGCTCGAGGTGAGGAGAAAGTTCTTCACCGAGAGAGTTGTTCGTCATTGGAATGGGCTGCCCAGGGAGGTGGTGGAGTCACCATCCCTGGAGGTGTTCAAGAGGGGATTGGATATGGCACTAGGTGCCGTGGTCTAGTCATGAGGTCTGCGGTGACAGGTTGGACTTGATGATCTTTGAGGTCTCTTCCAACTTTGGTGATACTGTGATACTTTTCACTCTTAGTACCCTACACTAGCCAAGTGAGTTATATTCAGCTCTTGTTCATTCCAACGAAAGCTGAAAGTGCTTGCTGAGGCACTGCTCTAACTCCTGTAGAGGATAATATTTTCTTTGGTTGACATAGAGTAGAAAATGGATTGGCTTGAGTACACTGTTCCTTTAATACAGGAAACAGAATCATATGTACCTAATTGAAGTCACTGGTTTAGTCCCACTGAGCATCCCATGCTTGGGATGTTTGTATGTCCTGCCTGCAACATCATCATCTTTAATCTACACTGCCTCTGAGAGAAACCAGTATTTGGCATACAGACTCTTTATTTCAGGTAAAAATGTGCATGTAAAAGAACAAATCTAATATAGCCTTCAGATTTCAAGTTTAATCTTCCAAGGGAACAAAATATTTTGTTCACTGTCATATACCCTGGATTAGTCGAACTTCCAAACAAAATCTTATTTCAGGAACAGTCAAAGGATCTGCTAAATGTTTTACAATTAAAATACTGTTTGTAACATGCTGTCCCATCATGGTGTAAATGAAGCAGTACTTGAATAAGAAAAGGATTTTTGTTTTGTACTGAGCTTCACATAATTAACAACAAAAGAATTTTTACTGGAAAGATTTAATATCCAGTATTGGATATCCCATGTTGGATGCTGCATGAGCTAGGATACAAACTTAGAGACCACTGTGATCTTGTATGGCAAATCTCTCTTCGTACAAAACCCTAAAGGTTGCATTTGGGTATTGTTTTTTAAATTTTTGCCAGTGGAACTGGACATGGTTTATTCATTGTCAGTGCTGTATGCTTTCCCCTAGGTTGGTGCAAGATTAGAGAATGCTGAAGCTCTTGTGCAGAAGATTTTTGGGCAGAACTCTGCTACTTTCAGTGACTTTTTTTTTGCAAACACTAATGGAAGAAACAAGTCAGAAAACCCTGTGGAAACAACAGGAAAGGTCAAGCAGAGGAGGCTGACTTCAAAGCGATACAACCCTGCTGATCATCTTGTGACCAAGTCTGGAAAGCCGAAGTTGAGACATGCTAATCAGAATTGTCCTGGTAGAAAGTACAGTAAGATGAGTGAGTTAGTCAAAAAGGTAACTGATTCTGTAGCTTTTGGAAAAATTAATGACAGTCCCTACTTAAATTTAGGGCCCCATCTAGTACTGGACAGCTGTTCTTTAGTACTGTTGACTCCTTTGCAAAAATCATTGGTAATGTGTTCCACTCAACTTGCAGAGAAGTAATTAACAGCTGCATAAAATACAAAGCAACAAAGGGCCAGATCTTAATTTTTAAAGACTGTTTTATTGTCTCAAAATGATTCTCAGCCAGTGCCTGAGTCATGCTGTTTGGGATCTGACTTCCCAGTTTGATGTCAGATGTTACATTGACCTTTTGTGAATTTACCCATGTTGGGAAAGACCTATTTTCTATGTATGTAACAGGAAAGGTTTGGAATTTACTTCAGTTGTTAATGCATTATCTGGAAAACTTGGGAACTATGATTTATTTGATTTGTCTTAGACAATCTTTCTTCTTGGGACTCATCTTCTTAGAGTTTTGTCTTACGGTGTAATCTCATGTTCATGTTGTGTTGCTGTTATACTGAAGAGGGAAAATGTAAAATTTTTACTTCTAGAAGTTTATTTAGCAGTTATGGCACCCATAATGTTGTCTTAATTGAGATTTTATTTTTCAAAACTTAGTCTGTGGCTATGTATTGCAATACTCTCCTTTCGCCTGATTGTCTTAGGACTAGACATGACCTGCGTTTATAGTGAAAGTCAGATTGTGTGGTGTGGAGCTGAAGTTTAGCTGGAAAAAACAAACACTAATTCAGATCTTAAGTGGCCTTAAAATATTTATGAAAGGGAGCCTAATGTCTGTTTACTAATAACATAGCCTGCACTGAGTAATTGTTTATTATGAATTTGAAATGAAAGGGATATAAACATCATTCTCTTCCTGATTTATTTCTTTATCTGATCAGTTCACTGAGAGAACGGTGGGAAAGGAGGCAGTAAAATGTGAGCTAAGTGTGAAGATCTTTGGAAATGAACTTAGCTTCTTAGATTGTGAAGATTTAAGAAAACAAATGAAATATTATTCTTTAAATCTGGCTGAGTTGGCTGTTAGACTTCTGAAGGTAAAAGGAAGTTTTTTTCCTGCTTGAAAGTAAATATTTTGAGAAACTACTTTCTGACAGATACATAAAAGATACAAAATACTACTTACTGCTTCTCTAAACTGAACTCTAAAAGACACCAGCAAATAGTGGGTTGAAACTTGTTGTTTTGTCTGGTGCTTATTACCTCTTGCTTTTCTCATTCAAATCCATCTGTGCTTAAACAAAACATAATTCTGTTTTCAATGGAGTACGACTAGTGTCTAACTTGTGCCCTGGCCAGATACATGATCCAGGCTTTGGGCTGCTTTCTACCTTGTTACCCAAATCAGCTTAGTTAAATTCAGTGGATTTTTATACCTGGAAAAATTGTTGAATGCTGACTCTATTATGCAATGTAAAATTCACCACCACCACCCTCCTTTTTTTTGTGTGTGTGTGTGTGTTTTGTTTACTTTGGCTTTTTCACCCTAGGGGCAAGAGGTGCAGTTTAATAAAAGGCTGAGTTTGGCCACTGAAGAATTGCAGTTTCCATCCATTTCAGGCTTTCCTGTTCAGCTGGCAGTCAATGCCTCAGCAGCAATCAACATAAAAATCAAAGGGAATGCAGATTTCAAACAACGGTCAAATTTCTTTCTAAATGGATATATCAAACCAAGGTAGTACCTACTGCAAGCATGTCGCTGTCACATATCCCTTATGTCAAATAGCAATTCCTGATGTGAAATTTGGTTGTAATCGTTTGAAAGATGCCTGAAGAAAGCCAGGAGTCATCAGCCTTATGTTGCTGAATGGTTGCAGTGCTGTAAGGACAGCAGTGGTTTCCTATCTTGTCTGTCTGAATTTTGAATTCTGTTGCTGTTTTTCCAGTACTGTTTTGAGTGGACTGTTTCTCCCTGTCTGTAAATCAAATTCCTGAATGCTTGCATGCAGATGATCTTTTGAATGCTTTACCTGTTAGAGGGATGGCATTTTGGATTTTTCTCAGGATCAGACATGCACTTAGAGGTTATGGATCTGCAAACCAGTGGATGACTTAACCCTTTGTTTCCTTACCTGGTTGCTGTAGCTTTTTATGCATACTATATACTTTTACTGAACTTCACTAAGTGCTGTATATACAGAAGTAAACTATGATACTCAGCCCTAACCACTTTCCCTTTCCTGATGTTTCATATTGAAGTCTGGGTCCAAATCCCTTAATTAGGAGATGTAATAAAACTATACTTGAATTCGTGTTAGGAAGTGTATGACTGTGTATATGTAATATTTTTCAGCTATTTCTTGAAACAATATAGCCATCATGATTTTAATGTTAGAGTATACTGATTTACACTCTGTACTTATGAAGAGGATGAGCAGCCTATGCTTTAAATTAAGTGCTTTAAAAAGGGCCTACTTTTCATAGAAGATTACGATCTAAATTTTTCTGCAGTGCCTTTGTACAGCTTTCTGCCCAAATGGGAACTGTGGGGACTCTGGGACAAGCTGGCTTAAGATGGATAACAGGAATAAGAACATCCAGCAGTCTTGATGGGGGAATCCAAGTTAAAAAGGGGCAAGAGCTCAAAGTTTTCTTGAACACTCCAGAAGAATCCATGGAGATAATTAATTTCAGGTAAGATTGAGTAATCAAGGTAACTTTCTTGACTGGAAATCTTATTAATAGAGCAGAAATATTTTTGTCAGAAAACAAACTGTTTCAATCTGAATCATAGTTGAAATCTGCCATTCAGAAGAAAAGGAAGGGGAAATTACTCTTTGCATTTTACATTGTTTTACTATAGAAGCATAGGTTCAAATCAAAGCCTTATGAAAAAGTTACAAATGTGTTGTTTTCTTTCACACTCCCCTGTTTTTTTCCTACTCAGTGTCAGTGCTGTTTCTGGAATTATAGTGGCTGAATAATGTGAAGTATTAAAATGGTAGAGGAAAAGCTTAGCATTACTTCTGGAGATGTTATTTTGCAAAACCAGATGCACAGTGGTATTTATCAAAACATCCAAGTAATTTGGAATGTTATACTAACAAGGTGTGTTTGTACCCTTCTGGTGAGTTTTTGGTTTGGTTCTTTAATGTTAAGATAAAGATTATATTGTAAAATACCACTTCAACAGCTGTCAGGTGTTTAGCAGATTAGATACTGGTGTTAGTGTAAGCTAGGCTTTTTAGCTCATCTTCTTTTCTGTTGGCTTCCTCTTTTCTTTGGACTTTTCAGATTTGATAGAAGTCCAAGTAGAAGGCACATACTGTAGACTACATGCAGCTACATATCTCTTAGACATGATAACAGATGAAGTATTTACAGTATGTGGATTGTCAGCCACTTGTATTTCTCTTCATTTTGGGATATTGTGGTACTACAGGATATGCTGTTCAAAAAAGAAAAGAACCAGACTTTGCATTCAACCACCCATTCCTCTGGGAAACTTATGGATGTAATTCATTTTCTGTCAGCCAGGATAGATGACACACCAGAGTGAAAGGCAAAATAATTTCAAACCTGTATTGTGCATTATTTGAACAAAAATATTACTGTAGAGTCTACTAGGTATTGCATTAACTCCCTTGCCTTTATCAGGTGCAGACACTTTGATTCTTGTTCAAGTAGTTTAGAGAGGTTCTGAAGTTCTGGAAGAACTTCAAGACTGTAATGAAACTAATATCCATACGTAGCCTGAGGGAGGGGGAAAAAAAGTCTGGAAGCCAGGAAATGAGTGGAGTTCCAATAAACTGACCAATTTGCTCAGAAAATAAAAATTTAATATTGACTGTGTAGAGCTTCAGAAGACTCTCAAGATAGTGATATATTAAACATGGAAAGTGTGGATAAAAATGAGTGCTAATTAGTAGAAATATAGATTGACCCTAGCAGAATACCTCGTCTTATTTTTCCCATCCAGGATAAGATGGCATGTAACTGAGAATTTTGATTCAATATTGCTGTAAGTGTTCTTAAGTGACTGTTTGCATTTCCTGGTTGTAGCTCTAAACTCTACTTCACAGTGGTGGATGAGACAGAAGAGAGAGATGTTTTCCAGGATCACACAGAAACCAGATCTTGCACTGGGAAAGAAGGTAAATCTAGCTGTTCCATTCATCTTAGAAAGCTTGATCATTTGGAAATATCCATAACAGATCATCCTATTCAGCAGAATTTTGGTTTTACAAACAAAAAATGTCTTCAATGCAGTGTTCATTTGCATGTTTTCTTTGTTTATTCTAACTGAATATTCAATTGTTTTCCACCAGTGTCTGAGGTTATTGGCTGGCAGCTGTGTTCCGAAATGTCATATCCTGACCCTGCCAGTGGTTTGGTTTTCCCTCTCGCAGGACCTTTGAAGATGGCTGTCACATTAACTAAACAAGACAAAGGCCTGCAGCAGTACCTTGTGGAAGCTGCATATAACTATATTCCTCAGGTACCATTATGGCATGCTTTACTTTGGCTTTACACTTAGATTATTATGCTGATAAAAGAATGGTATAACTCACTACTAGGTATTCAGTGAACTGGCGTTCGAGGTCTGCATTACTACTATTTCCATTTTCTTGGGCCTACAGGAAAGCTGGGGAGGGACTTTTTAGGGTGTCAGGTAATGATAGGACTAGGGGGAATGGGAAAAAAAAGTAGAAATGGGTAGATTCAGACTGGATGTTAGGAAGAAGTTCTTCACCATGGGGTTGGTGAGACACTGGAACAGGTTGCCCAGGGAGGTGGTAGAAGCCCCATCTCAGGAGGTTTTTAAGGCTAGGCTGGATGTGGCTCTGAGCAACCTGATGCAGTGTGAGGTGTCCCTGCCCATGGCAGGGGGGTTGGAACTAGATGATCCTTGAGGTCCCCTCCAACCCTAACACCTTGATTCTATGATTAGACTGGGAAAATACATTGAAAACAAATTACAGATACTGATCTCAGGTGCATACTATTTCCATATACAAAACAGCAAACACAAATACTAAGTCATTTGGCTGGATAAGACTGATGGAGTTGGAGTAGAGCCCAGTATTTTTTACTTGGTGCTCAGTACTAAGCAACCTGGCTTCACTTCGATGAACTTATTTGTCTGTGTGAGAAAAACCCTCAAAACCCAAATCATTATTTTACATTAAACATCTTGTTTAAAAGTAGAAGTTAGGCTCTCATGAATCCACTCCAGAAGGCTGTAAGTGGTTTTAAAATATTTGTTTGGGCAAGCTCAGGGTTTCATGAATGGTTTTCGTCCTCTGCAGGCTTTTTCTAGAAGGGTAGTATAGGTATTTACATAGGCCATGGCTGAACTCATCACAGCCCAGGTGTGCTGCTGGGCTTGAGATAATTCTTCTTACTGGGAGACCACTTGAGCTTTGGCTGTATTCTATGGCTGCTCGGTATTTCTAAGACAGTGAGATGACGGCAATAAGCAGGGTGATTCTCCCTTCATTACATCATTTTTGTGACTTTGTCTAGTAAAATCAGGCATTTCCTGGATGATAGGTTGGACTCGATGATCTTGAAGGTCTCTTCCAACCTGTTCTGTTCTGTTCCTTCTGCCAGTGAATCTGATGTCTGTAGGCAGGGCAAGGCCAAAACTGCCAACTAAGGCACCTACTACAGGGGTCACGGTGCTGTGTACCTTATCCCCCTGCTTAATGCCCCTGCCAAATTCTAGTCACTTAGGTATGAGCTCTGGAGCTTAAATTTATAACTGGAAGTGTAGTCTGGTTTTTCCATACATTTTGGCAGGATTCAGCATCATTTCAAGAGAAGGTCAGTATGATGTAAAATTCAAGGTGTTTGACAGGGAATGGAAAATACAGCCTGCAAAAATCAAATTTCTTTCTGAAAATCTTGAAAGCAGATAAGTGAAAAATTTCTGTAGCTATGAAGGTGGCTGTGATCATGCAAATGTGGTTATCCTATCTTTCTTTCAGGAAAGTTCATGGATCCCAAATGAAGCCGTCCTTCACTTCTTCATTGGGACTCCAAAGTCAGATTTAAAAAGGGATGTTGGTGTGGACCTAAATTTTAGTATCCCACAGAAGAAATTCAGAGTCCAATTTATACAACCTAAGAAAAAAATCGAGATTGATGGTAGGTTTTTCAGCTATGAACCAACCATATCATCAGTTAATGTCAGTTAGGAGACCTTCGTTAGAATTCTAACAGAGAAATAACAGTATATTTTAGACAATAATCTAATGCTAAAACTATATTCTTGGGTGATAGACATTTAATTAGCTGCTTTGGGTGACCCCCATTCCCAGGAATTTCTGCATTTTGGTTGAGGCTGTTTGGCACAGCCAGAAATTCAGTACCAGGCTCACGCACGTTAAAGAGGAAAGGCCTTACCAGTATGGATGACATTCAGGTTAAGGAACACAGTGAATTGCTCTCTGTAATCTTTTCTTTATGTGGAACTGGCCTTAGTGTGCCTGAATTTTAGTTTGCTGTACTCTCTTAGTTATGATAAGAAATTACTTGTTACCAAATCAGTGGAGTACCAACTATGATGCTGCTGTGCATTACAATAAAAAATAGCTTCCAAATCACAGTGTAACACAGAAAACAAAATCAGCACACACATTGATGAAATATAAACTGATTAATATATGGTAGTATTATAGACAACATACTTCAGCATCTTTGATGTGCTGGTCAAGCGATGCTTTGTTTTTGTATTCATCATATCACATATTTAGAATTTGTCCCCCCAGAGTTTTGTTTTGGTTCTGATTATTTTCAAATGGGTTGCATGAAAGATTCACTTCCACTGTGCAAAGCTTTGTACGCACAGCGGTGTGAGCTCATGAAATGTCTCCACAGTTTACAGGTTTTAGCACAGGCCTAAAGGAAATGTGTAAATTGCTTCCAGAACTAAGCTGATTCATAGGAGACAGCTTCATTGCCTCTTCTCAATTACTGTTCTCAGAACGTCCTATCAAAGTGAGATGTATATCCTGAGGGCACTTCAATGCCCTTGCAATTTCTGTTCCTAACTTTTTTCCTTTGCTCTGGTATTTATTATGTTCTTACTCTGTGAACTTACTGTTCACAACAAAGGCAACTATGATTTTGGGTACAGTTTTATGAAGGATCACTGAACAGCATATGTCCAGAAAAAAGTAAACACTTTTATTTTTCTCCAAGGGAAAATTGAGTTTTCTAAAAATACACAACTTGGACACCTGGAACTGATAGTAGATGATGAAGATGTGTATTACATTAAGGTATGTTTTGAGAACATAAGCTCTCAGACTAGGATGAAAGCTTAAGTAAAAGCACAGAAAAGCAGGGCAATTAAAAATACAAATATTGAACAATAGCTTTGTGAGCAATCCATTAGAGAAATGACTAGTTACCTTTATTGTAGTGGTATTACAGAGTTTTAAAAGCTTTTAGGGCATGGCTTCTGCAAATAGTCTAAAGCAATGTTTTCACATTCAGATGTACTCAAAACCTTTGGGTTGCTTCCAGTGTTAAATTACTACAGTGTTATTTACTACAGCAAGTTTTATGGTTTGAGGAGGTGGAAGGAGACTTTCTGGATCTGTAGAAAAAGAATCTCTTTTTTTCCTCATTTCATTTCTGAAATTCATGAGTCTCTGTTGCTCTCTCGAAACTTAATCAGTTTGTACTGTTGAGTGACTTGAAGCTTGGGTGTTTTTTGTTTGTTTGTTTGTTTTTCCCTCTTACTTGTTTATTCTAGGGAATGACGAATTTACAGATGCTGAGTGGAGAGCAGAGATACATGACCCAACTGGAGTTAAAACTGATAAAGCAAAGCAGTCCTATCATTCTGTCAGGAAACATCACTAAACAACTTGGCAAGAAGATAGCTTTTTCAGTATCCCTGAATAATTTATTGAAGGATGCTGCATTTCTTTCAGGTTAGAGGACAATAAGTATTTGTCATACAAATGTAAGTTCTCGTGCCCTTAATATATGAGGTTTCCTGATACTGGACACACATATAGCTCCTTTCAGATCATAAGACTGTTTTGAGAAGTGATTTTCCTTGATTAGTACTGCCATGGTTTTCAGAATAACAGGAATTATAAAATGAATTGTGATTTAATTCTGGTTTTAATTACTGTTGAAAGAGGCTGGAGGAGATAAGTTATAAGGAGTCACCCAACAGAACAAAATCTCCACAGCTCTTAAAATAGTTTGTTTTTCACTTTTATTAGTACAAAATGGTGCAGAGAGATATACGTGGGGCTAAAAGTCTCTTAAGACCTCTTGTTCTAAAAATCTTGACATCTTTTTTTCTCACAAATACACTAAGAAGAAACCATTAGAGAAACTATCAGAAAGGGGGCTTTACTGTTTGTATAACATTGTTTTGTTAGAAGGTAAATTAATACAGTGGAATAAACCAGTAACTTAAGTCTGAGGCTCTCATTTTTTCCTTTGTCTTACTGTAGTCTCTGTGTGGCAAAGACCCTTGAAATGTTGGATTACACAGTATTTTCAAATAAACTTTTAAGGAATATAGAATGCCAGTTTGGTTTTTGGCCAGTTTTGGATTTTGGTGAAATCTTTACCTTTTAGCTTTCACAAGAAATGCCAGTGGCTGCACCTAAAAATGGTTCTGGTCCAATGTCTGACTCTTATATCCTGAGAACTAGGCTGGAGCATTTTGTTTGATGCAAAGCCACAACCTGGCTCTGACTTGATGTAGAGGTAAATACATCTACAAGTTCACATTAGGGCTTAGTCAATTAAAAGATCAGTCTGTTAGAATTGATTTTCCTTTTGGAAGCAGCTTTGGCTTCATTCATTTCACTAAACTTCGAGCAGTGTCTAAGAAATACAGTCTACAGGCTATGTATGTAGTCAGAGAAGGACAGAACATCCAGCTTGATATTTTTTATTTTTTTTCCAGTATAAGGAGTACATTGTGGGGTTCCTCAGTTAGCAGAAGCCTGAATGCATTTGTGTTGTTTCACTGTAGTATTCCATTTACTAGCTGAAGTAACTTCATGTCCTACCTCTGCATAATCAGTTCTTCTCTTTTTGTAGCATTTCTGGAGAAAAAGGTTGATGATAAGCTGAGACAATACTCACTGAAAGGGGAGACTTACCTTCCAGGTGTTCTTGGACTTCATGTCATTGGTCTTCTACAGCAGCATGAGGGCTTGTGGTCTCACAGTTCGACGATAAAGTATGGACTCCTAGGTACAGTGAAAAAGAGGGAAAGTGAAAGCATTCTGTTTGTCTCATTTTTCTGCAAATCATTTGCCTAATTTAGGACACTCTTAACAAGAAAGATTTCCATTTATTTTTAAACTGTGATCTCAGACCTATGACAAGTTTCTCTTTTCACTTGGATAAACTTTAAAGTCTGCATGTAACAGATATTTTTTAAATGTGCATTTCACAAGCATCTCTAACATTGGATTAAAAATCAAATTTTCAGTGGGAATTTCTCCTGAATATTTATGTCTTGGGCTTTTATACAGAATGAATGGTTACATACATAGACCTAAAAATGAGGGACTGTTTCCAGAACACAGATGGCTGTGTTCTCCTGGCTGCAATGTATGAACTGTGAATTAATTTTATGGACAAAGCAGATGAACATTAGTATATCAAGCTATTGAGCAGTTGTAGTAGCTAGTCATGATAAGCATTAGAAGGTGATTGTATGTGTAAAGTGTGTTGCATATTCAAAGAGTTTATGTAGCACTGTGTGTAGTACAATTTTCTTTAACCTACGCAGGTATTAACCTGTGCTACAGATTTGTGCTACAAATGGTATGCTGATTTTATGCATGCAAATAGAAACATACCTGAACGCTTACAACAGTATTAAATGATGTCTAGTTAAAGCTACATAATTATGAAGTTATATACTTAGAGCTTAAGTAATATTTTGATACGCAGTTTTATGACTTGCACCTGAAGCAGTCAGAAAGTGATTCCTTGTAGAAGTATTGGATTTTAAAAAGCAAGCACAAAACCAAAGACAAAAAAGCAAACAAAGTAATCCAACTAATTGGTTGAAACTTCAGATTCATTATTTTAAGCTTTTTCTCAGTGACCAAGAGAGCTAGAAGCTTTTTATTTAAGATGTCAAGTAAAGCTGTGGTATCAGGAACTGAGTAGAAACAAAAGATCATCAAATATTGTGAGACCCCAAGAAAGCTGCAAAGGCTGATCATAGTTAGTTTGTAGTGCTTTTACTTCACTGAGGTAATATTCATCTAAGTAATGAACTTAGTTCCCATGTTTATCTATTGCTTCTGAAGAAAAAGTAAGTTGACAAAACACAGGAATATGGTCAGCATTTCAGGAAAGCCTTTGCTTTACTTAAACAATATTGGTCTAAATCATTGGCTCATTTTTATTCCATTCTTAATACAAACCAGTTATTTTTGATTGTCTGAACTTGGAGACATCTTAAATTATAACAAAGAAAGTCTCAAACTCTTCTGCGCAAAGCCTGTAATGTGGCTATTCCCAGGGTTTTAATTTGTAGTACAGCTTGTAGGAAAAAAAATGAAATTTGCAATGCCTAACACATTTTTTCCAAAGTTTTACTAATTGTTCTGCATATGCAGCATGCCTGTAGTCAGAAGTACAAAGCTATTGAATACTGTTAGGTTGAACATACATGTGGCAGGAAAGTAAGTTCCGGTGTCAGAAAAAATATTTTGACAGCAACACTGTCACCTGTAAAAAACATCTAGATCTTGAGCAGACAGTGAAGGTAATTCTTGAGCTGAACTTGAGGGTAATGCAATTATACCAGTATTGGTAGCAATCTTCACAAAATTTGGTACTTACCCTTAGACTACAGAGCATACTGCCAGACCTGTTACATGAATTAAATATCTGCTTCTTGTTTGCTTTTTACTGTGGTAGTATTTTCATTTTTGTAGCTATCAATCACTTGTCTAGCAAATACAAACTCTCTCTTCTAGCAAATACAAACTCACTGTTCTTAAATGCAGATCCATTACATGTGTGCTTTCCTTTGGATTCATTGGATACTTCAGCAAGTATCTATCTGGAAAACCAGATAAATGTCACTACAATGATTTTGAAAAATAGAAACCTTGAAGCCAGCACTAGATTTATACTAATAATATTTTGAAAGTTTACTTCTGCTTTATTTAAATAGGCATCTTTGTGGTTTAACTTGAACAGGAGAGGCAAAAAACCTTCATCATGAATGTGGTATGCTGCAAAAGATGATAAAGGAGACAGATGCACATGGTGTATACAAACTTGATATTGGCCATGAATTTCACTGTATGCAGACTCCAAACTATAATCACAAGGTAGAGATACTGACCAAAGCACTTATGTACTTGTGTGGTACACAGCAATGCTTGAGATACCATTTTTGGATCAGTCTTTTTCTTCTTGTCTTGCTTCTCTTTCCTTTCCATGTAGACACAGATATCTAGTCAAGTAGTTGATTTGTGCCGTTCACCACAGGTATAAGTGATAGAACCCTCCAGTTATGTAATTTTTGAATGTATTCATTCCCAGAACTTCTGCAGAACATTTGTTGTGAAAATGTTTGTTATATATATATATGACAAAAATATTAATGTTTATTATGTCCTTTTGTAACTCAAGCCAGAAACTCTCTTTACTTATTCATCAGAACGTGTATGCCTGGGAAGTAAGGCATTTTACAATGTTCTGTATTAATTTTCTGGTCCAGATTTATATAGTTTCTTAGAAATGTCAGTGTATGTGACCCTTCCATGTAGAAAAGAAGGTCTGTTTAAAATGTCTTCATTTACAGATGGCACAAAGACAGAGGTTAAATTAAAGGAAAATTACCATTAACACTGGGTGCTTGCTGCAGAATAGAGAGCTAACTGAAAAATAAGCTTCTCAATTAAAAGGAAATGTATCCTTTCAGATTTGCTTTTGGTCGAAATTGGATTGAAGCCAAGAAGTATTAGGATTTCCCATGAAGTGCGGTCTTGCGAGGCTTACCAGCTGCACAGTGAATCCATGTGGGGTTAGTTCAAGAGTACCTGAGTCCAGTTACTTTAGCTTTTGAGAAAAGCAATTATTCTAGCAGTGCTTAGGCTAAAGTTTTGGGCTGTGTACACCAAATTTGTATCCTCTGTTGGAACATGATTTTCCTTTGGAAAATGTAATCATTTCTTCTTTTGTCTTGCTGTGGGAATATTGCACAGTTACCAGCAGTGAATAAAACAGACGGCAAGACTTACAGGAAAAGGTGGTTTTCTCTTCTTTAGGTTCACCTGAAACATGAAGCAAGTGCATCTTGGCTTTCCTCCCAGATGGAAGTGAACTATGGGAAACACTGGAATGAAATAAACAACAAGAAGAAACTGTTGATCAGCCAAGCATTTAAGAACAGTTCCAGTTCATCTCTAGTCAACTATTTCATGGAGGTAATCATGATTATTTGACATGAAGGTCTTGCTATTCAGCATTGAATAGAAAAGCTAAGAAAAAGTTTGGGTTGAATTTGTTCATTAAGACTTTTTTTCTAACCATATTGCACATTAATAATATGTCAGACATTCAGACCTGGTAAGTTTGAGTTAGGTATGGTTTTAACCCAGGCACATAGAGGTCACTGACATTTAGAACAAACAAGAGAAAGGCAGAAGATGAGTTTCTCAAATACTATAAAAGGTTTGTATATAATGTGGTCTTGGCTTTTCTGCAGAGTTTGCACATACAAAATTACTGCAGAGATTTACAAAGGTTGCATTGCTCTCACAATGGGAAGGAGGGTGCAGGTTATAATAACTTAGAATATTACAGCATTTAGATGGAAGTTGGTGTGGAATGCAGTAGCTGAACTAAGATCAGACCTGGTTTTGGTGGTGGTGGGTTGTTTTTTTTTTGTTTGGTTGTTTTTTTGGTGGGGGGAAGTTATAAATTGATTTCTATCCTGGCTCTGAAGAAAGTTTTTCCATGTAATAAAATGTAATTAAAAGCTTCAGAGGGGGGTGATGCCTTCTTTTGAAGCATATTCTATGGGTAACAAAAGGAAAGAAAATAATTATTGTTATTGATATACCCTTTTACCTTTGGCTTTTCTTACAGAAGCTACAGAAACTATTACTGGTTTGCATTATTTCTTAGAACTTCCAGGTCTTCTCTGTTATTACCTTAGAATAGGTAGCAATTTTCTGAGGGGGGTTGTCATTATTCTATTTCCATAGGGGGTACCTGTAAGTATAGAATTTGTCTGTGATCCCAGCATAGACTGGCCTAGCATTATAGTCCAGCAAGGTGTAAATGGTCTAAAAATTAGTGGAAATTTTCTTTTTTGAATTTCTAATAGATATAACAATTGCATATTAAAGAAATCTCAGTCTGTAATTGGTCAGCATACATGAAAAGTTACAAAGTGAACAGCAAATGTGTAGAGCAGAGGCACTAGCTGTGACCTTCCTGCTATTATGTCTGTGTGTGTTAGCTTAGACAGCCATCTGGACTGAATCCTGCTTCACTTGTTTCGCAGTTTACCGTGCAAGCTCTGGAAAGGCAAGTCACTTACAGGACCCAGCTGCAGCACTCGCACAACTTTCAAGTTTATTCACAGAGCAGCACCAGATTTGAGGTGCAGTATAATGACCATGTGCCGTTTGTGGCTGGGCTGCAGTGGAAAGATGCATCCAGAAATGGCCTGAAGAACTGGGAAGGTGAAGTACCACAAACTATTTTTCCAGACTGTTATTAGAAAAGCCAGATGCTGAAGGCTGCTGCTGGGGTTTTAGGAGGTAGTTTTGCATGGGTGTAACAGAATTATAGAAAGAGATTACATAGACCAACTTTGTGCTCAAATCAGGACTGTTTCTAACAGCAGATCACATCTGATGTGGTTGGTCTATCTGAGTTTTTGGAATCTCCAACTTTCCACAGCCTAGCTGCCTAGCCTCTCCAGCAATTCCTTAGCTGCTATTTGTGGCCATTGTCCCTTGTGCTGTCTGCCATTTTTGAAGGCTTTGTGTTCCTTGTATTTGCCATTTACTTGCAAGTTAGCTGTAAGCAGCTTTATTGCAGAGTTGGGATCCAGGTAGCTTGAAATCTCACTTTTCTGCCAGCTTTAATGTACGTTCCTTCCAGGTTACTTAAATATAGACACTCCGTGGCTGTATCTGTATGCAACTCACAACCTACAGCAGCCTCAGCATTCTGCTTATTTACTGACTATGGAAGTGACAACAGGAAAAGCTCTCTCCATTAAGAATCTTGTAGTGGAACTGTTCTATAGAGATCAAGGCAATGAGAAGGAAGGGAAAGTTCATATTTACACACCAGCTACCAAGTACTTGCAGGTTAGTAACATGATGCTTCTTTTAGTATATGGCTTTGGTGAAAGAGCTTTGTGATAGATACCCAATAGAACTGTGGTTGTACTGAAATAGCACTTATTCAGCATGCTGTGTGAAGTAGCTTGTTAGACAAACTCATGCACTGTGCACCAGCTTATAAGAGAGGAGCTTGAAATGCCCATGTTCGTCTATTGACTGTGCTTAAATGATGAGCTAGCTATTCTTCCTTTGGGGCAGCTGAACCAGCACAGCCAAGGTCTCTGTATTAGCTTTGAAAAAATGTTAGGACCACTATCTCTCCCCTCTTTGAAATGGAAGTCTTTTCTCTCCCCTTTCATTAGAAGGGATATAATAAGGTTTAAGATGTTTATGACAATTCAGAATGTTTTGATAATGGAGAGTCTGGCACCCTGCTCCTAATAGTTCTTGTAACGATCTTTCCCAAGAAAACACATTCGTTTAATCTCTGTAGGATTTTGTCTGTCCTAACTCAGCCAGGCTAATCTATTTCTCTTTGATTTTCAGGCATCCACATTTAATCATCTTGGGAGGAGTGTTTTGCACAGCTATAGTGAAATGGTATCTCTGTGGAATCAGCTTGTGAAGAGTGAGATTCATCTGGAGAATAATGAACGAGACAAATTTCTCTGCTTTAAGATAAAGAGCTCAAAACAGGAATTTAACTTCACAGCCAGCTATCAAAATCTGTCAACGGTAAGAAAGAAATAGAGTCTTTGTTTTTCAGGTCTGCCACTGTCCTGAGAGCTGTTACTGCTAGTGTGGAACTTAAACACTTCTGCTGCTGCTTCTATTTCTGTCTGACAACCTGCAATGTAAAACTAGGTTCAAAAAGAAAATAAAAACTAATCTCTTGTAGTTTTGAGTACTTCTCCCTTATTTGTGAGGCCAGCTACAGACAGAAAGTTGGGGAGGAAAGGACAAACAGATGAGAGAGATGTAGATGTGATTACTTGTATTTTGATGCAAATGTGTGGCAGGTATGGAAGAATCTGCTGTCTTTGAGAATCAAAATAGCTTGCCTGCTAGTGAGCATAGTAAAAGCCTAGGCATTTACCCTGTTTTAGCTTCTACATGCCTTCCAACCAGGAAATAATTTTCCCTATGATGTCTGCAGTGCAGGAAGGGTGATCAACCGTTTGTTCTCCAAGGAGATAGTTTGGTCAGTTCCTTGCAGGAAAGATTAAAGTGCTTTTCTAGTCATAGCATTCCATGCTTTGAAAAGCAAGGCATTTTTTGTGTGTAAATTTACTGATAACCGTAGCTGAAGCTTGCTCCTAATGCGAATAGGTTCCACTCAAGTGATACATTATAGGTCATTAGTCTTCTGCTGACGTCAGTTTTCTACGAAAGTTACTTTTAATGCCATGTAAATGGAGATCATGATTTAAACTGAAGCAGAAAGGGCTTGATTAGTGAAATGAAAGCCTCACTGCAGCCTGATGAAGAATGTGGTTTCAATATCGATGTTCCTGAATATGAATGCAGTATATCTGATGCAATTGCCCTTTCTTCTTGTTGTCTCATGCTTTGATTGCAGCCTAGGAAGACAAACTTTTCTGTGAAGACAGTATGGAGAGAGTATAAAAGTCTGCCTGTCGTGCTGCAATTTGAAGGTCAGATAGAAGAGCTGAGGAAGGAGAAGATGCTTTATCAAAAACGTGGAACCCTCCATTTTAGGTTCAGTACTTGTATTATTTCTGTCTCTGAAGTTGTAATGATGTGGCTTACCTAACACCCTGATGGTATCTGTAATACAAAATTTTGAAGTTGACCTCTGCATGATTTCTGTTTGTCTATTGATCTTTTACAATTCCTTGTTTTGTCCCAGGCATCCTTTTAAAGTGCCCATACTGCAGAGCTTCCTTCTTCAGGAGACATTTACTGTTGACAAAAAGCAAAAATACTATTTCTTGGAAACAAAAGTTTTGATAAATGGGGTGGATGAAACAGTTCAAACTCTGACACTTGGTTACCAACCTGAAAACCCCTATGTGAGTTATACAAGAATTTCTTTTAATCTGACACACCAAAAATGCCAGAAATGAGTGATTTGCTGTATATATCTTATGTTCCTTGGATTTCCTCTCATTTCTTTTAGATTTGTGCTGACTTGACTCATCCTTATAACTACAGATTGTTTCCCAAAGATGTTGAGATATGCATTTTAACTCAAAGTCACCAAAATGTGAGTAAATTTCCCATCATATTCAGTTAGGAGAGCTTCGCTCCCTGTTTAGTTTATTGGCTTTTCAGACCTAACTTGCTATAGATATTTAGTTCCTCACCAAGCAAATGTTGCAACCACAAAGTTCAGAGGGTAATGATGTGGTCGGTGCCTCTCTAATAAAATGTTTTGTATAACAATACTATGTTGTGTGGTAATTTTGACAATAATACTTAATACAGTATTTTGCAAATAATATTATGCATTAATATTACTATTACTACTAAGTACTGGGGAGAAACAGATTCAGGGTTCTCATTCTTGTCTTTCTTACCAAATGCAGTTATTTTTTTCCTGCTTTGCTCATCTTTCATTCTGAACCATAATGTAATAGCTTACAACTCTTTAATTTTTCATAATGCCTGTGGATGACTTCTCTCATCTTTCTTAATACACAGGGCTGATGCTTAATGCAATTTACTTATTCACATTCTCAACACATAGGTGAAGCATCAGCTTGAGACTACCTTGAAGGTCAATAAGGAGCACGTTCTCAGGTTTTTAGGGAGGTACGAGGACAAATCCAGTAAGGCAGACTTTCAACATCTTTTACACATGGATGTGACACATTCATTCCAGGTATAGTGGTTTTCATGTATGTTTTTTTGTTTTGGTTTGGTTTTTCCCATGTCCTGGTGGCTGCTTTACTGCATTGTCTTTAGAATTATGGTTATTTTATGCTTGTAAACTTTCTAGTTCAATAAAATCCTGGCCCTGACAAAGGCCCTAGGGATTTCTGGAGATCAAATAGTAATCTGTATCTATAATATCTGGTAACAAACATACTGACCTTTTGTTTTCATACTTTTTTCTGCATTTGATATATTTGTCAGTAAAATTGGGTAAAACACACCTTTGCTTATCCTCCAGTTCATGCTAAAAGTTCAGCAGTCAAATCACATGAAGAAGTTGGTGGGAATGCAGTGATTATGTTTGCATTTTACTTTGTCAAATAGCTTGAGCTGCCACAAGCAATGGGCCTAAGCGGAGAGCTGTTTTCCAAGCAGACTAAACTGGAACGCTTTGACTATGGTGTGAGTGTAAAAACCGTCATCAACGGGAATCTATCCTCACAGGTCAGTTCCCTCATTACCAAATTCTCCGTGCTTGAATTTGCAGCTTTTGAAGGTCATATGCTTGGAGCTGTGTTGAGTCTCTTGCTTGGAATATGCTAGTCTGGCAGCTGCTGAACTTTGTGCTGTGCATTGCTTTACAATTACTTTCAGGCATGGGAATACAAATGTGTGTGTATACTACAAAGCTGGCCAACTCCTATGCAATTCAGTTTGTGTAGTGAAGAGGTGTAAATTGTTAGGGAAACAGCTTTCTGTGGTTAGAGTTTATTTTGCGTAGATGGCTACATGAAGCTGGAATAGGTGGCTTGTGTTTTCACTGAAATTCAGATGACTCTGAAAGTCATGTTAAATTGTACTTACAATTCAGCATATTTCAGACTTTTTTTGTTGAAAACTCTATCTTGGTAACAGGCTTATATGCAGAATCAGGAGTCACTTGTAGCTTTTACTACCAAATCAAAAGGTTCTGTCCCCAGGATTAACTGCATCCTTGAGAGAAAGGGAGAGAGGTCATTTATCTATTACCTTCATAGATAAATAAAAGTAGTGTTAGATGGGTTAGACAAAAATCTAAAAACACCTCTTCCACTCCCTGCCTTGCTTTTTCCCAGGCCAAACTTGTCTGCAGTCATATTCCTCAAACTGATGTTTCAGTATTCTCTATTATGAACTGAGATCCTTAATGTACTGTTCTTTTTTTTCTTTTCTTTTTTCTTCTTCTCTCGTTGTAGGCCCAGGCAGCTCTAAAGAGTTACAGTGAAAACAGTTTCAATGGCTCTCTTTACATTCGTTCCCATGGAAGGGAGATGCTGCTGCTGGAGGTTGATATGAGCAGTGAAAAAAGGAAGAAGGCCAGAGCTGTTGACTTGAGGGCTTTCATCCATCAGACAATTCTGACAAACCTAGTAGAATCAATACAGTTTGAGCTCATGGGCAAAATACTTCCATCAAGGTAGAGAGGAGATTAATAGAGGAGCTGATGAGTGTTCTGTCGCATGTATTTAAATGTAAATAATATAGCTGCAGCAGAAGGCACTGAGCAAATTCCATGTCATGTGTTATACCTGTTATTGAAATACTTTTGTTCTTTGTGTTTCATAAATTGATACAATAAGTTACATTAACATGTTCTAATAACTTTTCTAGGGTTTTCTGTAGACACAACTTGACTGGACAGGCAGTACTGTTATACTGGGTTTAGATTAGCAGTTTATTTTTTCCACCCATTGTTTGTCCTCTCAGAAGTAAGGAACTAGTATTTACAAGCTACATCAATGGAAGAGTGAAGTTTTACTAAGTATTGTGAAAAGCTCTGTGGTGGCAGGGGTAGGAAACAGAAATTTGGCCCTCCCATGTTTCACCTGTCTTCCAGCTGATTTTTCAAATTTCATAATTACAGTGGTGTGCAGTGAAGGAGTTCATGGTTTTGTAGAGGTCCCAGTGTTTTGCAGTTTACGAGTTGGGTGGAATAAGGAAAGTGAGGAGGCACAGTTAAAGAAATCAGAAGTTACTACAATTTAACTGAAGCTCATTAGATTTGCTAGTAAAATTAAAAATAAGACAAAAGATTCAAGGAAAATATCCAACGTGTTTCTGCAGCTTACTGGCAGTTCTGGGCTTCCAATAGTGCAATCACTTGTTTAAATACCAGGATAGGTTGTAAAAGCAATTTATTGCAGCTCATTGCAGGGGAAGTAGAACAGAACACTTAACATTTCTGGATTTGCGATTTATGTGGGATTTATTTCACAGGGAGGAAAAAAGAGAGAAAAAAAAATAATAAAAAAGATGCAATCTGTATGGCCTTGAATGGCTGACTGATGAAACAAACCTCACTTCCCTGATTTTCAGTTCAGTTCTTCCCATCAGGTGGATTTTCACTGAGGTTTTACTCATCATCATTTTCTAGGAGGAATATCTAACTATGAAACTGTGATTACCTCACTTTTAGGTATTTTGTGTGGCATATTTGAGTCTAGAAAGCCAAATATTTCCATGGGAAGTTTGTTGAAGGCATTCTGAAAATTTGTGTCTTAGTCTTACACTTGAAACACTGAAAATTCTTGTTGCTCCAGCAGGTTTCCTTGAAAGGTCGAGCTGTCTCTCCACTACTTCAACTCATGGCCAGGATACAAAAAAACAGTTGTTGGTTCATGTCCTAAACTCAGATGGCATTGCTGTTTAAAATTGTAACAAAAGCATCCAAGAAATGTGAAAGAAAAAATCAGTCTGCCAATCTCTGAGGGTTTAGTGAATAGTTTATAAATGTCTGGTGAATAGCATATATTTATTGCAAGGCATCTGATTCTCTGGTTCACAGCACGGAACAAGTGCCCAGGTAGTCTGTGGAGTCTCCACACTTGGAGATACTTAGCTATCACTGATGCTGCTTTGAGTGAGAGAAGGTTTGCCTTGACAGTCATGAGTGAAACATAAGAAGTTCTTACTAGCAAATTTTATCTCTATCTTTTTAGACTTTTGATGTCTTCTGAGATGAAACTTAATGAAAATAGGCTTCATGTGGATTTCATGGGAGCCAGGGAACAGAAAGTTGGTTTTGTTTTGTCCCTGAATGGAAGAGTACAACACACATTTGAGGGATTAAAAGCCATACCTCATCTTCTTTCTCTGAATGGATTACTGAAGTGCAAAGCCAACAGTCATGATGGTAGGGTTCTAGTTTGTGTTTTGCCGCTAAGTCTGCTGCTATTTAGGGAAGCTTCTTAATTTTAATGATTACTTTTTATGTTGCTTATATAATTCTGGTTATTTCTCTCCCAAAGGATTTTCTTGACAGTAATATTTCTGCCTGTTACAGGTAACATCAATGTGGTGGTCAACAAAACAGTGTATGGACTCCATCTGAGGAACAGAAATGTGTTTGGGAATACCACCATACACAATATCACTTTTGCTGTGTTTCAGAATGGGAGTCAAGCAATCCCAATGGAGGCCAAAATCAAAGGACACCTTGAGCTGAGTAAAGAGATAAAAAGGCTACTAGCTAGCATCCAGGTGGATGAAAAAGCCCTCTCTCTAGATTTTTCCAATATCATGAGTCATGGGCACAGCAGAGTCAGTGGGACTTTCACACATAATAGCAGCTTTTTACAAAATGCAGGTATGAGGAAAACTCTGACTTGGCATGGTATAACAAGGTGGCAAGGTGAATTTACCTGAATGAGTGCAGACAAGTAGAAATAGATGATCTGCATTTGCTCACAGCAGAACAAAATGTGATCCTGTCTTAGAAACATTCTTTTTAATATTCTCGAGAAAATACAATAAAATGGATACTAAAGGGCTTTAAAACTCTTTGAACTACTTCAGAGTAGATGATGTCTGTCTTGTACATTTGTATTCCTGCATGCTGAGCAGTTCCTCTAAGCATGTTTTTATGCCTGTTTTGGTTTGGACCAGAATTGAAACATTGAAAGTCAGTGAATACATCACAGTGAAGACTAAAATATGGCAAGCACTGTTTACTAAGCAAAACCAAAGGTTTTCATAAGCTGAAGTCACAAATAGTTTCAACCTGGCGTATTACCTGTGGCACTTCAGACTGAAGAAATCTGTTTTGAAACTTTCTAACAGCTGATTACTGGAATTGGACACAATACCCATTGACAGATATCCTTTATTAAATAAAACATAATATCCTTGGCTTCCAAAGTGCCTGCCAGATTTTAATTTAACAATCCTTTTTGAAATGTGATTTTCTTATGGTAGGTTATGTTTCTTTCATACTAAAATTACCAGTAAGTGCAGCTAACTGGCTGATTGCACTTTAAAACAGACTGTCTTTTCTTACAAAAAAATGAAAGACGGCTTCCCTTAATCTGTAATACATCTTCTCTGTGTTTTACAATGGCAACCCAGAAGTATTGTGTTGAGTTTCTTTCCTTCCCTGTCGGTAGGATTGCCCTTGGATGGCTTTCTTACTGCCATGTGTGACCACGACATAAGGAATCACACCATTACAATAGCCCTACAGAGTGGCAGTGAAAGCATTACTGCTGTGTTTGGAAGTCACAGACTGTCCACAGAGCCTCCTAAATCCCAACTGTGCGTGAGTTTAAAGCACAACATCTCAAAGATAAAGGAACATGGTATCCCTTTTATTGTGGAAGCTGCTGGCTATTATGAGGTAAGAGGAGTTCTGCCTCTAATGTAATTTCTGTGAGAAAATTTTCTAGTAACTGTAGCTTATTCCTGTGCACTATTCCACAAACATCTCCTTTTTTTCAGAGGTACTGATATGAATGTGTATTAAAGTACTATGTGAAAGAAATGGGTTTTGGCTTGTTTTCATACTGTGTAGTTGTCATCTAGAGTCTTGGACCTGAATCTGGACTAAATGAGATACTACACCCAGTTCTTATTTAAGCAAAGTACATTGCTGTGTAGAAAGAGGAATTTAGTTCTATTTTATTTTTCCCCTATAAATGGGAAGTAAACTGCTAGGCCTGATGTACATAGCTATCAGGTAGGTTTCAGTGAGCCTAGGTACTGCATCTGCTGCTGGATTTAACTACTTCTCCTGTCATTCTTTGGATGTCTGCTAACGAGCAGAAGACTGTTTAGCATGGCTTTCCATTTCGAAAACACTACCCACGGAAGTGTAATGGATTATTTCATGGACACTTACTTGGCACACTCTTCTTTCTATCTTCATTTCTGCTATCGATCTGTGAGAAATTTATAGCTCTTTTGCATCTCAAATAATCCTTCCCTTTTCCAGTTGTTGCTGGGTGTTGTTTGTTTCTTTGCATGATTTGGTTTCTTTTGTACATAGAATTTCACCCAAAAAATTGCTGCAGGGATTACAGCCACGGTGGAGATGGAACAGCTCAAATTTGAAATAGAGAAGAAAACCACTGGCAGTACTATGGAAATTTCTCTTTCACTTCACCATGACATGGGAGGACTGTTTGACACTGTTCCTTATGTACTAGAGGTTAGCAGAAATTCTACTATGTAGCATATTTGATGTAGCTTTTTCTTGAGAGCAAGTTAGCAGCTCAGAAGGGAGAGAGATTTTTGTCAAACAAGGCCAGCAGAGAAAGCCTAAAATCTGTCTGTTTATCAATAAAAAGCAGGTTTGGTTTTCAGGATGTGGTGGGTAACAAAACATTTGTGTCGTGGGACTGGAGTGGGTGTTGCCCAGGCGCAGTAACATGCTGCCCCAGCTTTTCCATCTTGCTAAAGTAGGGTTTGCAGTGGATCATAGGGCAGTTTGTGGGTGGTATTGACAGCAGTGACTAATAATGGCAATAGTTATCATACAGCCAATAGCACTTCCCAAGGACTTCACTTCTGCAACAGGGGATGCTGCTGATGGCATTAGAAACACTGTCTACTTGTGGCAGTGGTATTTTCTGTGCCAAACATAGGAAATGCCATTATCTCCTGTCAAAATCTGCAGCCAGAGTATTGAAAATAGTTCTGTCAGCAAATACTGGTTTCGTACTATTTGAAGGTATTCTGTCTTTATGTATGCTGATAAAATTTTGCCATGATAATGCAAGATTAAAGACATGATTTAACCTCAAATCCATTAATCTGTTTATCTTTTTTAAAACAATCTCTGATTTTTGATCTGTTTCTTAAAACAGTGTTTTAGTATCTTCATGCTTTTTATCCTGAAAGCAGCTTTTTTGCTGTTCCTTTGTATTATAGTCCTCTCTGCTTTTCTTCATGCTCTGAATCTGCTTTGTTGATAATGCCAACAGGTTGCTTGCAGTGGAGAATTGGCTAACAAGCAACTTTCTGGCCTTTGTGATGGAGTAATTACATTTCATCATTTTGAGGTACTGGTTTCATTTATAAACTCTGCTGTCAACAACCTACTGTCTTAATGATCACTAGTACTGAAAGGTGTCAAAGATGTAGAAATGGATTTGAGTTAGCTGGAAGCTTTGCACACACTTTCAGATATTTTTACTTCCTTATTCACATATACAGACAGATCATCAAAAACTACAAGTCAATGAATAAGGTTGCACTCAGTTTCACCATCATGCAGCAGATTGTTTGGTCTACATCATAATTGTCAACAGGCTTGCATTCAGGTGATACAGATTTAGATCTTTATTGCACAGCTGTGCACCAAGCACAGAGTATGAAGTAGAGCTAAGAGATGTTTAGGGGCCAACAGGTGCAGTTTTAAAGGTGATATTCCTGTGTCCAACAGCAAATAATCAAGTTGTGCTGTTTCAGAGCTCAGTGCAAGAACTTGCACCTAGCAGAAAACTAATGTAAAGCAGATAAGAGATGTGCACCAGGTAAAAGGTGAAAGTCATATCAATGTTTCTAGCTGAAGTCTCCAAACTGTAACTCTTGTCAGTTAGAACTGAACTCATGTAAATGGTCTTGTTTTTTATTGAGCAGCTGACCTAATACAAATTGGACAAGGGAGCATTGGAGGCATAAGCTGAGAATTGCATGGTTTACTTTGAAGTTTTCTGTTCTTTCTAGCTAACCATTTGTTTGTGAAAGTCCCTGTGGCACTTGAACTGTTGGAGATACATTTTATAATCTGATAGATTTTAAAGAATGTGTTAAAAACATCTGAGAGTGACATTACAGAAGGTTATGTTTGTCTCTAGAAAGACAATAACCACCAACTCTGATTCCCATGTGTGTTCTAATGACATAAAAGGCAAACACATTTCAGTTCTCCCCTTGTATAACGTGGATGCAATATGCATTAACACTTTCACTGCTGCTAGGAGCTGAACACATTCTCACAGTGACAGAGCTCTATTTACTTATACTAAAACCAGAGGTGGGGACAGTAAAAGCAATAGTTGATTTTTCTCATGTTAGTAATTGTTGTGGAGTTGGGCTTTTTTTCTGTTCTTTTTGTTATGGAGCTCTCAAATGAAGGCTATCTCTCCATTTGCTTAGGCATTTATAAATATGTAGGATGAATACAAAATGGTAGAAGGGAAATTGTTCTCTTTCAGTAACATGAGCATTTAAAACCAGTGTATGGCCTGACAAGAAAACAAACTTGACAATGATTTTGCTTAATTTTTCAGACTCCAGCAAGAGTTTCACTGAATGGGTCAATGTTTACCAGCAACTTTACTGGCACCTTCTTTGGATATGTTTCTTTTCCTGACGCCTTTGCCTGCTTGCAAGTCCATGCCACTGCTAACATTCACCCTCATTTAGAAATTGATTTCCAGCATTCTTTTCCTTTGCTTCAGTCTCTGGGAATTGCCAGAGAGAACCAAGTGAAGGTGTCAGCCATAAGAAGTGACAAGTATAAGGGCATGCTTGCTGTTGTCCTTGGGCTTTGCAGTTTGAAAGTTGATGGAGAAGTGAGCCTGGCAAGTAATGAAACAGATACAAAATGGGCACTTACCTTTAGAAACAAGTGTGACACTCTACAGGTAAGCCTGGATTATTTCCTCTATGACGTTATAGTCTCTGTATTTCAGATCAAGAGTTATAGATAAATTGCTCCTCACACAATTATTTAGGGAAGGGACAGTTTTTCTTATGGAAGTTGTTGTGGCAGAGCAATGAGTCAGAAGACTTGCAGGAGTGTATTTGAAGATAAGTCTTTGAGTAATACAATGGGAGATGTTACTGCTGTTGCCATAAAATAGTTGCTTAATAATAGTTTTTTTTAATTACAATGAGCTTTTGTCCTAGAATCTAGTGAAAAGTATTTCCTTCCTGTTTGAAATTTTGGAGATTCTCTTTGGAATTACAAACTTCTACAGTGCTTACAAAACCACTGTTGTAAGATTCTTTTTTTTTTCCCATGCCATTTATTTTTTGTTTCTTTTTCTCCTGTTGCATGGATTTCTCTGTGAAATAAAAGCTGTCTTGTATGGTCCTTTCAAAAGAATATTGGTTCAGAAAGAAGAAAGGCTTTCTTACTACTGAGAAACTAATTAGGAAGACAGTTGCTTTGCCTTATTTGCTTTAAATTGTATAATCTTCTCTGTTGCAGAGGATGGGATTGCCTCATGCTGTAGCCTTTGGGGGCTCGTTCCAACAGAACATCTGCAACATTGGCTTGTTAATGAACCTCCAGTGTGATGGCAGAACACTTGATGTGCAGATAGACACTTCCTGTGAACACAAATATAAACTCCAAGGGATGCTCAGGCATTCAGTTCACTGGCTGAGCCAGCTTGGGCTGCCTTTTGAAAACTCAGTCCTGTTATCTGCAGCCACAGACTCCACCACTGAGGGCATTTTATTACTGCAGGCTGGCAAATGTAAACTTAAAGCTAGAGGAGATTTCTGTATTCAGAAGAAAGCTGAATGGACACTGGAAGCAGAAACAGAATGTCAGCTTCTGCAGGTAGCTCTTGGCTTTTAAAAGAGAGATTCAGGATCAAATGCAGGGCACATAGGGTTTTGGCTAAAACAACTGAGTGTTGGATGCCACTCTAAAGATGCTTCTGTCTTACAGCATTAGGCAAAGAAAATGTCTAATGTATCCTGTTCATAGGTGCTCCCAGAGACTGAGATTAGCTCAGTCGCTGCTGCTTGTTGCCTTCGCAGTCCAAGACTGCCATCTAAGGCTGAACTGCAGTTTTAGTTTGAACTGTTTGCCAAAGGATATATATATTCCCTGGTCTGTCTTTTTTTATCAAAGTAGAAGTTGGTTTTAACTGCTTAGTTCCAATTTATTCAACTACAAAGTAGCAACATAAACCCCAAAATTTCTGTCTCATCCATAGTGAAGAGAGAATGAAAACCACTTCAAATATTTAAAATACAATTTTCAGTGTGTTTGTCAGTACTTTGAGAACATGAGAGTGAGCAGTTGCACAAAGCAAACTCAAAATGTTAGTATTAAAAAATATAATACCAGATGCAAGAATGCCTGTTAGGCCTACTAGTTTTATGGGCTGGTTTGTTTGACAAGGGCATGTATAACCCAAAGGATTTTATTTCTTTAAATCCTGACAGGGTCTCAGTATTCCAACTCAGTCACGGCTCACAGGATCTGTTCAGAAAGACAAGTGCCAAGCAGAACTTCTCTGTCTCCTCGAAACGGAAGGCAAGACTGCCCATCTTGAAGTGACAGCAGAGTGCAAGCCAAAAATTACACTGGAAATTCAGTTCAGGCATAATCTTCCTCAACTGAAGACAATCCCAAGAGACAATAAGTTGTCTATCACTGCACAAAAACAACTAAAATACCATATTGGAATAGGAGTGAAATTGGATGCTTGTGACCTTCAAATGAATGGGGACTTCTACCCTGAAAATAAGCTTCAGTGGAAAATGTTTATAGAAAACAAATGCCAAACAATTCAGGTATTGGAAGGATTTTTTTTCTTTTCTTTTTTCTCATTAATTTATACATCTAAACCAGGATCCTTGCACATACTGCAGTCAAATAAAAGGTTTCACATGTCTAGTGTATCTGTAGGCAAGTCTGAAAGTGGTGAAGTTTTAAAATATTTATTTTTTCTGCTTGTACAGGATCTTGGAGCACCACTAAAAGTTGATGGTTCAGGCTATGTTTTGATGGATGGAGTGAAACTAGATTCACAGACATTGATCACTATTGATGAAAGTAAATTACAAGGACTCCTTATACTAAAAGTCACTGATGTAAGTGTCCTGCAGACTGTTAGCCTGCTTGTACAAAGTACTGAGTGAAGTACTCTAAACTATTTTCCTGGGGACAAATAGTCATGTTTTTGTAATATATACCAGAAAAAAATAAAACCTGGCACCTTTAATGTGCAGTAAAATAGAGGAGTAGGATCATAGGATGCAGGCTGTGGCGCTTCTTGAATTGCTTGCTTGTTATGGTTTGTCTGTTTGTTTATTTTGCGTTTTACTATTTGGTATGCCTTACATTACGTGGCAGGTATGATAAGACATGCAAAGCCACAGGTGCTGATACCGCTCTAGGTATCCGCAGGTACTCCACTATAACACTCTTCATTCACCAGGAAAGTATACAGCAGGCAAAAGAAGAAACAGCATTGTGATTTACAGAGTAGTCACTGTGATTCACATTACAAAATCATAGGCAGTGATTAATTGAGACACTGTTGCTGCTTTCTTTTGTACAACAACAGCACAAGAGAGGCTGTGGTCTGTTGCTGTCCTGTTGGCAGGTACAAGTTCAGCTTCTCTTGTCATCAGTTGCAGGAGAGGATAGTGCACACAGAAGTGTCTTCTTCCTTGTGATAATTCACTTTCTTGCCATAACTAGTAAATTCTGTGCTCTGAAGAAACAGATAAGCTAGCGGGAGTTCTTTTCCACCAGGGAGAAACGTTTACACCTTTTACACCTTTTCCCCTCATGGCTGAATGTGGTTTTTTTTCCCTGTCTCTTCAGTTTGACTTTTTTCTCTTTCCCGCTGTAACTTCTCTTAAGTTCCATGCAATTTGAGTTTAATTAGCATTAAATGTAGGACAGACAGATTTGCTCAGTCTCTGGTTTGAATTGTATATGGGAGCAAGCTTTGGGTTCTACACATGCTTTGCTAGATGTGCTGTGAAATATTAACAGGAGAGACAAGAGCTGGATGTGGTGTTCACCCATAACATTCAAGGATTTGCAGACATCGGCATTCCTGCAAGAACGTTAGTTGATGTGGTATCAGAAAAGAACAGCCACTTCTATAAAAGACTGATTCATTTCTGTGTGAACAGCAAGCAAGTAAGTGTCTTCTCCATGTCAGTAAGATGTGAAGCAATGGTTAAAGAGTGCTAATTGGTTTGGTAACTACTTTCTCCATGTGAAAGTGCTGTGCATGAGGCCCTCTCAGGAATCCTGGGCAGCTGGTGGTTTGGTTTTACAGGCCTTAGTTAAACAAAAAAGTCTTTCAGCCACTCCTCTGCAATCTGCCAAAAAATTGGGCAGCAGCAATGATCCACAATCTCGTTTCAAACCCTATCAAACCTTTCTTACCAACTCTCTTGGTGCAGTACATTCCCTTTCACAGTACAAAGATGTGGATTATAACATGAAATTATTTTTTCACCGTAATTTTTTACTATTTGTCATAATTTTAGTCTAATGTATAATTAGTATAATAATTATAATTCATCTAAGCAGTCTCAGTGTCGGAGATGTGCCAGTTAATTTCTGACATGTTTTATTTGGACTGAACAGATTACAGAAGAACTCAGCTTTGTCCAGAATTTGGATGTTGTGTCTCTTAACTACAAACTTACTCATAACATAGAGGCACTGAAGACATTGCAAATCAAAGACAGGATTGAGTTGCAGGTAAGTTATCAGACAGTGACAGGGGAGACTCGAGTCCAGCCTGGAATCAGGCCATGCTGGAAGCAGCAGCTGTAGAAGTCAGGTGGCAAAGAACAGAGGGTGTAGATGTGACTTTGTGCATTTACTATTTGGGTAAAATTTTTGTTACTCTGTCAAAGTGATGAGAATTTTACTCGTTCAGTTAACTTGGGCAGCTTCATCATATTTTCTGTTATGCCATCTTGCATGAGATTGTAGCACAGATTTCAAAGTTGCTTCATAATACTGCTTCACAGTCAAGGTTTAGACAGGAGAGAAAGGTAATTGCTACAAAACAGCTTGTTGGACCAGAACTTTTCATAGAAATCAAGAGGCTGGAGGTTGGCTCCTGGTGTATGAATGGCCTAAGCCACAGCTTGCAGCATGCACTGCAGGAAGAGGGCCGATGGCTGATCTTTCTGGTAAATCTGCAGTGTACCTTGCATAGACTAGACAGCTGGCTGCTGATAAAATGTCACTGGTTGCATTCCAAATGGTATTTTCCTCCCAGACTCTAATTACCTTTTTTGTCCAAGATTCACAAGTCTGCAGCACAATACTTACTCCTTATTGATCGTTATACTAGTTGAACTAAGTTAAGGCATGGCTATACTGGAGAATGTGTTAATAAAATGCTGCCTTGCAAAAATAAAAGGGACATCTGTAACTATGCTGTGTAGATGATGATAATGCCTGAACCAAAGAAAGAACCCTGACTAGCAGCACCTTTAACTTTTACAAAGTTACTTTTTCATGGCTTACCTCTATTGCACACAGACTGCCTTGAACCTGAAAGTGATCAAGAGCTTTAGTATGAAAGTGTATTATGGTGCTCACCCAACAATTCTTGAAGGACAAATGCAGGAGTTTGAAACAAGTACCAACATAACTGGGAATTTCCATCATAATTGGCCATGGCTGCTGCAGGCCAGAGTCCCATCATCTTTACAGGTGGGTTTGGGGCTTTTTTTCATTAATATTTTTGTCCTTTATTATGATTCAAGCCCATGGCCTGAATGAAAACTACTGTTTTGTAAGGTGCAGGAGGGACCCAGACATTCTGATACTTAAAAACTATGGATGGCTAAAAGCTGAACTGCTGAAACAAAAAAACTTCTTTTTGTACCAGATGATTGCATTCTGATCAATGTTGGCATAGTGTGTGGTGTTGATACTGTAACTCTACAGGAGAATTGCAGCATGTTGAATCAGGAATTGCAGTATTTCTCCTGTGGCCTTTAAGGGGATTTTATACTTAAAGCAGTACTTCTTTAAGTGCTATTTTCTTGAAAGCACCGGAGTATCTATTACCTGGTAAATACTGGCAGTTTGCATGGATCAAAGAACCTCTAACAGAAAGGGAGTCATGTTTTTGTAGAGTAAAAGAGAACCTAATGAAGGAGGCTGGCATGGTTTGAAAATCATTCAGTTGAATGGATTTCATAGTAGAAAATCATAGATATTTAATGAAAGGCTACAATTTTGTTTGTTACCAAATAGATTGTATTTGTTTTTACACAAGTATAGACTAGAGAGAACTTTCACTTCCAAGTGTTTTCTGTTTTAAAACGAAGTAGTATTTAAATGTTGTTTCAAGAAAGTGTATCTGCATGCCCTTTTTAGATAGATGTGTTTTTTCAAGGAAGGAATACTACTCGAAAAAGATACGTGCACATTGCAGCTGGAGAGACATCAATCACATACATAATCAACTCCTATTATGTTGGTCACCAAGTGGATATCTTTTGCCAAAGTGTACACAGTAGTGAGGCACTACAGGCATCTGGCTACCCCAAAGCAATCAACTTGATGTTCAGTTTACAGAAATCAGGTAAGTACCTGCCATTCCTTGTAGGTTATATGGCTCTTTGAGGATGTTTGAAACATCTGTATCAGCTCTGATAATGGTTGGACTTGATGATCTTAAAGGTCTCTTCTGACTAAATGAGTCTCTTCTGTCAACAGCTACAAACTGGCCGTTTGCTGGTAGTACTTAAAAAGGGACATTTTCTTGTATGTAAGTAACATGGTCATCCTTCAACTGCATCTGTTACTAGTTACAGCTGAACTTTTAATTCTGGGAAAGATCTCATGTGGTACAATATCTGGTAAAGGAAGGTGATCCCCAAGATAGCTGCACAAATAAAATGTCAATAAAAAACCTTGTTACAGAGCACAAAAAATGTCTTCCAGCTATAGGCCAAAACTGCTGTTATCCTGAATGGATGACTTTTTCATGATGAATGTCTTAACTCAAAAGCTAGCTGGATTGTTTATATGCAGACACCACTGATATTCCTTGAAAATGAGCACCTCACAATGACACTATTTTGTTCTTGATATTTAGATAACAAAACCAAGACTATCTGTGAAATCCAGTATGACAACAAAGACATAGTTGTGACTATGGATGTTGACACCAGCTTTCATCTATATGGTATGTTTTTCATGGCAGAGGTGAAGCATTCAGTATCACTTCTCCATCACCTGGGACTTCCCTTCTTTTTCAAGGTAATAAACCACAGATCTGTTGTTGTGCTTTGATTAGAATTGTCTGGCATGAATCCAAAGCAATTCCAGTGGCCTCAGCAGAATTATTCTTGGTCTGTAGAAATGCAGATGAGAGGTAGCTTGGCCCAATTTATCTGAATCCTTCCTTAACAAGTACACAGCTAAAAGTCTGTTTCCAAGGAAATCCCTGATTTCAGGATTAATCATTTCAGGAAGGCATTAATTTACTGCCACTTCCTAGCTGATAGAGCTTACTAAAGTAGAAAGGACTTTTGGTAGAAAACTGTTCTTCATACCTTGAGAATTACTGGGCATGGATAAACCATTTGTAGAACAGATACCTAAAATGCTTGAGTGTTGAAAAAACAGAAATAGATTTGTCTTCCAAACTACTTGATAGGATCAACAAAGGCTATACTTTTTCATCCCTTGGGAGAAATAAGTATTAGTTGAAATGTCTCCTTCTCTTTTAAAAAGTAATACACAGAACAAGTATTCCATCACCACATCTTCAAAGAGGAGGATTTGTAACTAGGATACAAGATTAAAGGGAGACTTTTCTGAAAATAAATGTTTGATCAATATTAAACCTGCATATTAAGTGTCAGTGCTTCAAGGGAATATTTAATACCAACATTTTATTAAAAGGTATTAGATATATCACCTGCTTCTTCCCCTCTATTCTTTAGTGAAATGTGGTCTAGCCTCTAAATGTTTGAGTGAAAGTAAGAAAATCAGAGACGGTAATTGTTTAGGTAGCTTATTCGTGTATAAAGCACGAGTGTAATCATGGAACTTCAGAAATTACTGTTCTCTCACACTTTGGCAAACACAGTGTGTGTTGATGTTGGAGTTTGGGAGTTTGCTCATCTTCCCCAGAGGGATTCTTTAGCAGTTTCAGGATAAAGCTGTAGATGAGCTAGCAGATGTGGGAGGAAGAAAATGCTCTGGAGTGAAAGATTTGTGGCGCTCCATCTGTTTCATTATAAAGAAAAAATAAAAAAAGAAAGAAAAAAAAGGAGTGGAGGAGACCTATAAAAGAACCAGTGACTCTAGACTTAAGCCAGATAAGGGTATGTTGAAAGTAAGGCTAGTATTGGTCAGTAATGCAGGTGAATAGCTACAGAAACAGACAGGAAAAAAGGAAGACATTTCTTGATGCTTTTGCTTCAGGTCTAGAAAGCATCTAGGTGGCCTGTCTGGAAGATGGACTTCAGTCAAGATGGGTTTACATCAGTCAAGGGATGCATTCCTGTGCACCCTGCTCTACGTGAACCTGCTTTAGCAGAGGGGTGGAGTAGATGATTGCAAAGTCCCTTCTAACCCCCACCACTCTGTGAATCTGTGACTGTGCTCAGTTTAGGTGAAATGCTGGGTGGAAGCTGTGGTGTGTGATTGTTTATTTTCACCTCCCAACAGGTAACAGTTAAAGAAGTCCTAACAGATAATGAAACTGAAGGAGCTCTGCGGCTGAGCTATGACCAAAACACAAACTTCTCCTTTACCATCAGTAGGAAAAAAGACCAGCAAGGGTAAAAGGGTCATTCTGAGCACTGTAAAAATGTCATTAGGCCACTGTGATTCCATGAAAAAGTTACTGTTGAGTCACCAAAGCACTGGTGAAATGCATATCCAATCCTTGATGAAGTGAATAGTCTTACCAAACAGTCTGTATACTTATCAAGGGCTACAGAGAGATTCCCTTCCTCATAGCTTGGGCCATGCTTGCCATTTTGCTGGCCCCCATAACATCAGAGTAGCAGAGAGTGAAACAATACAGAAAGCTCTGGGTCTGAGCCAGACAGCTGTCTTCAGTCTTACTAAAAAATTTTGGTACAGTTGAACCTTGTGAAAATATGGAGAGTTGCTCGTTTACTTAGTTGGTATCAGTATGGCTGTGCCTGCTGAGCTACTTTCTCTATTTTTCTGTCTTACAAAAATTGTTTAAGGTCTTCACAGAAATTAATGACTAGAATAATACTTTACTTCCAAAGTGTCTGATAATGTATAGCAGAAATATTTAATATAGGTTATAAACCAAACTGTAGGCTTTTGAGTCTAAGAGGTGTAATATTTTCAATCTTAGAACATTTCAGACATTTGTTAAGTTTCTAGCAAAATATCTGGGTAAGCTGCTGCAGTTTGTAACTCTGAAAGCTGTGGCAGACTCAGAGATTACTCAGATGAACTTGTGCTGTTAGTGAGAATGCGCTTTCTGAAACGTTGTTGAACAAAAGTACATTTCTTCCCTTTAGTGAAGAGTTGAATATAAAAGCATTCCAGAGCCATCCCTGTTTTCTGCAGTACTTCCCCAGTGCAGCAGAAATGTCTTCTAAGGTAACTATCTGCAAGTTTGTGTCACATAGATCACTACAAATTAGACTAACATTTTAGGAGTCAAGCTGCATTGTTTCTAGAACTAGAACCTTTGTGTTGTTGAAGATGTTCATGTTTTCAGAGATGCTAAAATCCCTGCTTACTGGAAAGGATTTATTCTGGTAGGCTCCTTTTAATTAATCAGGCTTGTGAAGAAACAAGATACTGGGCAGAAAACAAATCTGGGTATTTGCTGTTTGCAGTGGAGAAATACACCACAGCAACGACGAGCAAGGAGTATGAAAAGGGTTGTTTGCCAGTCCAGTGCCGCACAGTTACTCCTGCTCACATAAAAACTCATTTCTGATGTGTATTATTCAGTTCTTGCTGTGTTATAGCTGTGCCTTCTATGATGTGAACAGACCTCTCCCAGGTCCTGAGGACTATAATGTGTGAACAGTGCAGGCATGGTATTCAAGATTTTCTTTCTTTTTTTTTTTTTCCCTTTCATTTTTTTTTTATTTAATCGAACTTGAAAAGGTAAATTATGATATGAGCGACGCAGAAGGCAAACTCTACCTCAGGATGGAAAAAAGTGATTTCAGTGTCACAGCAAAGCTAACTTTCAGTGGAACCAGCTACACTAATGTCATTGAAATAATACAGACCATGTCCCAGGTTTGTATCATCAACTCAGATGGCAAAAGGCAAGCTGTGACTGCCCTCTTCCTCGAGTATGACATTGAGGATGCTGACTGCCAAGCAATGAAGGTCAAATACAGCTCCAGCTGCTGTGAGGCGTTTTGCCCATGTTCTCCAGTAGCATGAGCAAACATTTGTAGATTAGTGGTTTAAACTGTTGTTTGAATTCAGATTTGTTGGCTCCTATAGACAGAGCATGTTTAAAGGAAATACAGGAAATGAGACAAATAGTAGATTACAAATTGACTAATTTCCAGTTTTTGTATTATGCAGGCACAACATACTTCTAAATAAGGAAGAAAAGATGTCACAAAGACACATGTTATCATTTGCTCTGTCTGCTGGATTTATTCTGTAATAATGTTGTAAGGATTATTCTGTGAGTTAAAAGATAGGAAATAATAAGCAAAGTCTGTTGTTAAGGAGATACTCAGTTATGTTCCATTACGTGAGAACAGGCCTTATTGTAGAAGTGAAGTCAAGTAGAAATGAAGAGCTGCATATACAAAAACAGTGGGCTGTCATTCTACTAGACTTTCTGTAGACACATTTCTGAAGGTATTCCACAGGACTTTATAGCATCAAAATTACATGCTTAGGTTTGTAACTTTTCTGAAAACTTGTGATTTGGCATGTTTCCCCCTCTTTTATTTTCAGTTAGAAATTCTGCCAGGGCAGCTCATTTTTATGACAGTTTACCAAAAAGGCAACAGAACACGTATGGTGAAGCACATCACTCTGTGGGATGGCAAAGAGGTAAAGGTAACAGGCTCTTACACTGGACACTTCCCAAAGTTGCCTGGAGGTCATGACATTCAAGGTAGGTTTCTCAAGTCCTTTGCCGCTGTTTATAGCAGACTGCAAAATAAAATGTAGAAATCTGATTTCAGAATGCGTATTCAAATGGTTTCAATCCAGGCCTTGAGGTCCACGTCTCATATTGCTCTTTCAGCCACTGCACCAGGTGTATATAGAGACACATCCAACAGATTGCTTTGTTCTGGATGTTGCCCGAGTATCGCTTTGAATTTGGAGAGTAAAAAAACTTCATGTTAAGTTTTTGTGGTTCTTTTCCCCCCTCTTTGTTTGCTGTTGTTGTCTTGGGGTTTTCTGTGGGTTTTGTTTTCCGTTTTCCTCTTTCTTTGTATGTTTTTGTGCCTCTTGGATATAATTTTGGGTTGGTTTTTTTTCCATTTTATTGTCACCCATTTCTAAGGCTTTTTTCAGCAACTAGTAAACTGTTACTCTGCTGCACTGGGTATGGCAGGGAGCACTGGCCATGCTGGCCAATAGCTTGAAGTACGAAACCCTTGTGCTGGCGCTATGCTGTCTGAAAAGAGAAAATAACTGCACTTACTTGTTTGAGAGTTGTAAGTGGTTCCTCTTCAAGTGCAAGCTCAGCTGAGCTTTGTAAAGATCACTTTCCAGGCTGTTCTTGATGGAATTTGCTTTGGGTGTAGGTATCAGAATATAACAGTCATGATTTGTGACAGGGGAAACTTACTTGCTTTTTTCCCTTGTAGTGGAACTTTTCCATCCTCTTTCCATCCCTTTCCCATGGCATGCCAGGGTCAACTTATATGTGAAACACTCATCACGTAGTCACCGGGACGATCTTACTGTTACATGGAATGAGAAAGACCAGGTACAGCAGCCCAGAGCAAATACATCTCAGCACAATTACAAGAATATCAAGTAGCTGTTTTGTTGGGTTTTCTTCCTCTCTTGTTAAAATAGGCATTAAGCAAGCCAGAGAATTCAAATAGGAGGCAGTCTGTCCTCCTCCTTAGATGTACGAAAGTCCATGACTGCGAATGATGAGCAACTGAGGCACTTGTTGGAAGCATTTTCAGCCCATGTGTATGGTTCTGAGCACTGGACAGAGGCTCTTAGCAGCACTCTTCAAGGTTCTGGAAGAGCTTTTGAGAGTAGGTGGAAGGAATAGCACAGATACTCACCTTTAAAGAAGCTTAGGGAGACAGTACTAAAATCCAAGAGAAATGAGTGTGAGCATTAGTGTAAGGCTGAAAAGAACGAAGACCTACCTGTTGCAGGTAGATATGCATCCGACATGCAGCACCTTGGCTGAATATGACATTGTCTGAATAAAGGAAAGGTAAAAGGCAATGTGTAAAATGTGTTACTGTACAGTGCCTGCCAAAAGAAACAATTTCTTAATTTATTTTAAAAGTCCTAAAATTCCAAAATTTACTTCAAAAGTTGTATAGAATTTATTTTTGTACAACTACTTAAATTACCACAGCTGTTTAAATGCCACTGCTATTTAAGTTGCCACAAAAATATTTTGCTCCCAGCACCGTCACAGAATTTACTTCCTGGTTCTGCAAATATATTTCTATTGCACCTCAACTGTGCAAGCTGTATCTCTGCACTCTGTGGCAGTGGAGCCTACAGTGCCCCAAGATGAGACAAACCTAAGCCTCATCAAACTTCACTGTGTTTCATGGTTTCAATAAAATACAGAGGATACTTTTACTTTGAGCTGTGCCATGTAGATAATTCAAATAGCAAGAATGTCCTCATTTGAGTAATAATTTGCCTCACTGTTGCAAGGAGGACTTTATTGTACACATAATTGAGGAAAAGGTACAGGAAAATTCTACTGGGTGTATGTTTGAAGTCACTATGTGGGAGGTGTTTTATTTCACAAGTTGATTTTGTGTCTTTTGATATGGATCCAGATATCAGTGTCGTCTTCTCTGAAGTTTGGAAGAGACCGTATGAACTACAGAGCCACTGTTGCCCACCCATTTAATTACACTTTGAAGCAACTGGAGTTCCATTCCCTGTCAGAAAGAAGAGGCAAAAAATACAACCAGCAGGTGAGGTCATGCAGGGAGCAGTGCAAAATACAAAGCTATAATGCTGTATGTACTGTTAGTGCATCTTTCATCTCAAAGACCAGACATCATCCCCAAAAAATGTCAAGGACAGCAAGTGCTGTTATCTCCATGTGTCCCAACCAGCAGCATTGATTCCTTTTCTAAGCATAACTGCTGCTAGCTGACAATATCTGTCTCGCACAGGAATTAAATGCCTGGTCAGCGATGCTCCACAATGAATACAAAGCAAATTTTGTCCACAAAGGGATGAACAAAAGCCAAAACCAAGTAGAAACCCTTTGATACCAATGTAGAGGAAACTGCAGGTTTGGGACTGTATAGGAAATAACACAGTAGTGAAACTGTGTGAGACTAGAAAGGCTTTGAAATAAAATTGTGAGGTGCACATGCAAAGCATATATGGGGGAAAAGAACTCTACAAATCATCCTTCAAGATCAAAGAGTACAGAGCACTTTCTGTCTGAAAATGCACCATGTTGGCCAGGACGCTCCAGTTGCTGAGGCTGATAGCTCTGCTCAATAAGAAACTGTGCTGTGCTCTGTTCAACTCACAACAATGCCACAGAATGCTCCTAGGTTGTTTTCACAAGAGCCATGTTCCAAGGCATAAATTCTCTTGTAGTGTCATTATTCCAGGGTGTCATTTATTGGTATGCATGATAGACCCAATGCAGCTTCCAGAGGCACTAAGAGGAAGAATTTTTTGCCTCAGTTGTAAGAGTACAATTTCCTTGTGTAGTTGTCTTAAGGCCCTGAGCTCCTTGGCCTTGTGGAGTTGGTGGACTTTTAACCTTGTCTGTCGCAGTTTTCATTGTGTTTCCTTCTTCCTCCACTGGGTGGAGATCATTCTGCTGATCACCCTCAGGCTTTCCTGCTAGTTCAAGTCTTGCTTCACTGAACAAGATCTTCTCTTCTGCTTTCAGCTGCAGCTCAAAGCAAATGCTGGGCAGCCTGCTGACATCCAACTGACCCTGGAGGATAAATCAAAGCTGAACGTCACTGCCTGGGGTGGCTGTATGATAGTCTCCTCAGGTCAGGTATGAGTCTTTCGTTCTAAGAAGGGACCGGTGTAGCATTTGTTATTATATGAAAATCTTTCACTTGAGGCCAACCTCTTCATGTCTCAGAAGAGAAAAAAGAAAACATCAGAAGGATTCTGTTTTGTGTTGCCAGATATGTTTGTGTTTGGGATGCAGCTTTCCAGGACAGAATAATTGATCATAAAAGTTTGTGGTAGACGTCGAAGCAGTCTTTGATGGCTGTAGACCATTCAGATGTTCTCACAGAGTGCTGTGGGTTTTTTTTCCCCAGAAAGCACACTTCTCTAGTGTATAATGAACACAACTTCTAGACGATTACTAATATATATGTTTGGGTTTTTTTTCCCCTTTTCCAGCTTCAGAGAGTATTAGGTATGGAACAGCTGCATGCATGTGGGTCTCTAGAGCAAAGATCAGCATTGTTTAACGAATATCTAGATCTAAACTGGGATAATAAAAAATTCAAACACAATTTAACATATGAGGTAAGAAGGTGTCTGTTAACTCACTGTTTTTATGGGAGCTGGTTTTAGCAGATGGGAATGTATTCAGTTTTTATATGTAAGTTTGAGTGGATTTTCAAGAAAGCTTCTGTAGAGTACCACTTCCTGTGAAATACCATGATTTAATTTTACTTTTTACATAGAACCATAGAATTGTTAGGGTTGGAAGGGACCTCAAGGATCATCTAGGTGCAACCCCACTGCCATAGGCAGGGACACCTCACACTAGATCAGGTTCCTCAGAGCCACATCCAGCCTGGCCTTAAAAACTTCCTGGGATTAGGCTTCTACCACCTCCCTGGGGAACCTGTTCCAGTGTCTCACCACCCTCATGGTGAAGGACTTCTTCCTAACATCCAACCTGAATCTACCCATTTCTATTTTTGTTCCATACCCCCTTGTCCTATCACTACCTGACACTGGAAAAAGTCCCTTGCCAGCTTTCTTCTAGGCCCCCTTAAGATACTGAAAGGCCACAATAAGGCCACAATTTCGGTGCACAGGAAGAAAGCTAAATTTAGTATAGTTAAAGGTAAAAAGCAAAAAAGTTCTTCTAAACTGGAGGCCTCACTTCTGCCATAAATTTGTTACCATGGTAATTCTGTAGGATGGGGACCATCCTGTGCTGGTAAGCCAGAACATTGTCAAGTGACATCAAGCTATGTTTAGGAAGTATTAGATTGAAACCCTTAAGCTACTGGAGTAAAACCATCAGGAGGACAGGACAAGGTGGAGAGCTGGGATGAGTGGACACAGAGGTGTGTCTGTAGTCTAACTTTGTTTTCTTGATTCATTGCAGATAAATCGATTCTTGTATCCTGTTAAGTTGCAGTTAGAAGCTATTCTGGAAAACATTTTCTTCTCCTCATGCACCAAACAGAAGATTCTGGGTAAAATAGAAACAAACTACTCATCTTGGCTGGACTATTACATGGGCTTTGAGTTCTGTGACCTTCCAAATGTGAGTCTCGCATAAACATAGTGAATCTACTTCCCTTTTGTTGGAGACTCAGTTTTCCTCAGCTGTGTCTTTCACTGAGAACTGCCATGCTTCTGTAACTGAAGGAAGCCTAAATAAGCACTGTCTTTTGAAGGGAGGCAGAAAGGTTGTGTTTGCCATTGCAGTGTATTCCTTAGGTCCTGCTGCAGTTGAAAACACTTTCACTTCTTCCATGTTCTTTCTTTCCTATTCCTCTGTCAAAGGTCTTTTAATTTCTTCTTTCTGCATGGTATCAAAACAGGCTCATAAGTGATTAAAAACAAAACTAGAGAGGAAAGAAGTGGTTTCTTTCCCCTGTAGGGAAATGTTTACTGTGTTTTGTTTGTTTGGTTTTGGTTTTGTGTTTTTTTATGGTTGCTCCACTGATATTGATGGATTTTTGAACCTCAGTGCACCTTATATCATCATTTATTTTTCTATTACACATACACACCAAAGACCCATCCTTCACCTTCCTTAGGTGCACAATTGACCCAGAGTTGCCTATAGAGATATTCACAAGACCAAAACTTAAATCTTGTAATAAATGTGGTCTTTTCCCAGTTCCTCATGGCTAAAACACATCTCATTTGGTTTCTTTGTTTACTGTCAGAGCAGGTCACACCCTGTTAGCAATGGGAAACAGCAGCCACATTTTGATGCCAGTGAAATCTTCTTCCAAGACCAAGATGTGTTAGAGCCTGTTTGCAATATTAAAAAAAAAGAAAGTATGTGTGTGTCATTTCAAAATCAAGTGCCTTTGTCTTCTTCTGGACCCTTTTCCTCAAAGGCACACGTCAAAATGCCTAGCTAGAGTAGTTGAGGGGTATGAGACACAAAAAATGGACTTGTTTTAATAAAATAGAGTTATATTCTGGCTGTTCATCTTGCCTGAGGCGGTAATCACTGAACATGGTTTGTTAAATGTAATTGGGTGAGACGTACTATGAAAAGGAGCACGTGAAACTCCCAAGTTTAGTTCATCACTTCATTGTGTAACTTCTTGAGAAGCTAATAACAACAACCTCTTAGTACTCTAGGCAGAGCGCACTTCCATGTAGGAATTAGCCTTTAATACCCTTCCTGTTCATACTCAGGTAATTGTTTTCTCTGGAAAACACCAGCTCAACAAAGATGACATCATTTTGCAATCAGAGGGCAGATTCCACCTTGCTGATCATGGGAGAGATGAGGGGTTAATTGGAATATCCTTAAGAAATCAGAGCACTGCTGATGTGAAGAACTATACTCTGGAAATTGAAGTGAGTTTTTCTTTTCTTTTGGTGGCACTGGGGGTCTGGGTTTGGTTTGTAAAGGCCTATTGCCATCTGTCATCCAAACCACTCAGGTGTAGCCAGTGACTAAAGCAGCAGGCAGCTTGAAGGTACTGCTGGTTACTTTAGTTCAGTTATTAAAGGAGCACTTATGCGATATGCATGCAGTATGAGCAAGAGAGAAAGGAAGGCACCAACATGAGTTATTTGTGGAGCTCAGTGACAAACACAGTGACTGTATATGAGCTGTAGCTGAAGCTTGCCTGGCTGGCTGCTTTTTGCACCATAGCAAAAAATAACAACAACAACAACAAAACAAGCCCCCAACAAAACCAGAAATAAAAGAGGGAAACAATATGTGAAACTCATACAAAGTATCATTTAGCAGAGAAAAGAAATGGCCTTTCAAAGATAAAGAGCAGTGAATATGTTGCTCATCCTGAGGCAAATCTCTCCCCTTTTCTCTCTCCCTCTCTTTTGCATTTGCTCTTAATTTTCTATAAAATGAATAAGGTAAAGCTGATGATTGAATTAGTAATAGGCTAAGACAAATGCTGAATTATTTTCCCCTCTTTGTTTAGAAAGAAAGGAGATAAGAGAAGTATCAGCTGCTCTACCAGGGCCATCTGTATTCTTTGTTTTGGAATAAATGGCACAAATCATCAGCCTCATAGGGAACTGACTGTTAGAGTATGTTTCTTTTGCTGCTACCGGTAAAATTCTGTGGACAAGCCCTGTGCTCTCCAGTCATTCAGCTCTTGAGCCAATCATCCTACCACTTGTCACTCCTGTAGTGCACAGGCACTGGAAGACATCTCCCTCACTACTTGCCCTCATATGGGAAGTGCTGGTACTTGAGCATCATCTCTGAGTGTTCATTCATTCTGCATGGTGGCTTTGAATAAATGTTTTTCCTTTATGGCTGCAGTTGAAAGCTTTTGAAGATATTTGGCTAGGCCTGACAGGAACTGCTAGTTCCACATCTGTTCAGAGCCAAATCCTGCTGGAGGGGTTTATTGATCAGAAGGACAAAGTAAAAGTAGCTGCTTCTACAGGAAAGGAGTGTGTTCAGTACTACATAGGGTACTTGAAAGGTATGTACCTTCACAGACAACGCTTTTACTCATATGATTTAGTTTTAGGTACTTCTGCAAGGAACTTGAGGATCCTTATGGGTCCCTTTCCAACTTGAGATACTCTGTGGTTCACAGCTGTATGAAGGTATGAAGAGGCAGGAAAAAAGGCTGTGTCCCCCTAGTGCCAAGCTAGCTCAGTTCCCTGGTGATTAAAGCTGTAGTCTTTCAGATAGTGAAAAGACAAAGCTTAAAACTTGTTATATAGAGACCAGTTCAGGAGACATTGGTATGGTAACTACCTAGGGAAGGATTATAACATACGGTGATCAGAGACAGGATTCATTTAATCTTGATTTAGCCAACTGAAAGTTGTGTGCCTTGTTTAATCATTACATTCCGATTTCAATGAAAGGAAGAGAGAAGCACCTCCAGAGGCTGATTCTGCCCAATGCTGAGACAGATCATCCTCTGCAGTTCTGACTGTCTGAGGAAACAGTGCTGTTGGCTCAGACTGTGCCTACATTTTAGATAACTACAGTTAACTGCGAGTGTTTTGTTGTGATGCACAGAAAAGAGCCTATAAGTCCCTTGGACTTAATTATTAACACAATGCCCTGCTTCCTTTGCAGCAGCAAATCTGTATTTGTGAATTGTTCACAAGCCACACCAGAAAAATCAGTGGCACTGATCTAATTGTTTCCTGTTTATCTCCTTGCTTTTTCCCCACAAACAACGTACTGATGCTGATTGATCAGCTAAGTAATTAAAAAACTGGCTTTGAAACAATGTCTATCAGTGCTATCTCTGTAGATTAAGCTTTCTCTTTTCATTCTCTGAGGGGATTTGGAAGAAGGAATGGAAGTCAGTGCTTGTACTGATGGGCAACAGATGGCTGCTGTTAACACCTATCTCAACATTAACGGTGAAAGGCAAGAAAACATGGCACAAATGACTCTAGCAGCTGCTAATGGAAGCTTGAATTTTCTAGCTCATGGATGTGGGGATCCAGTTCTTAAGGCTGAGGTAAGACCCTTCAGTGGCAGTTAATTGCAGTGTGATTTTTGTTGTTGTTGTTGTGTAATCTTACCACTTTGGTGGAGCGTCTTCCAAGTAGGCTTTAGGTATGAAACCTGGTGAGTAACCAGACAAAAGGGAGAATGTCACAGTTTTTGAAGTCATAATAACAGCATTTTACACTTAGGTGTGAAAAGATAATGTGTTGAGAATAAAAAAAGTGGAGCCATACCTAGAAAGCCTAGAAAATAGGGGACCCTTCCTAAAGGTGTATCCCTACCCTTACCCTAAAGGGTAAATAAAGTGAGAGCACTAGTACCGTGCCAGGGCTGCTTAGCACTTTGGTTACCAAACCAAAAGTAGAACTCCTGAAAGTGCTTTTACTGCCAACAGGGTTCACATACTCTGCTTGGAAGAGGCTTTTTGGTTCTTTATCCTTAGGCTCTTCTGTTCCCACTTCTATTCCCTGAAGAACACAGAAGTAATTTCCCCTGAGAAATGGGAGGTCACTGTGCATCTTTGCTGGCATTTAAACTAGTACAAACAATACAGCACAAGCAATTCTGAATCATAAATTCAAGGGTTTTATTCGTCTTCTCACAGCACAAACTTAATGAAATTGGGAGCCTTCTGAAAGCCAAACTGATGGAGAAGATTAAGAAGTTTGAGGGATATATGTGGAGATTCAGGAGATCAGTATGTATCTGCATCATCTATGAAAGCACCATGAAATGTTCATGCTGTTTTAATTAAAAGCCATTGTATCGCATCCATTTGTTTCCTTTAGCTCAAACATTTACCTGGCTAATCCTGTGCTAACTTCCAATTCACATGTAGACCAAAAGCATGTTTCATGGTTAAGATCCTATAGCTCTGCAGCAACACTGAGGCGTTCAGAACTGCTTTGGAATGAAGTCAAAACTTGGTTTGTGATCACTGTGTATTTTGGTATTTCTTCTTTTTGGGGAACCACTGTAGGTACAGCAAATTGATTTTCTGTCTGAAGCAGCTGACTGGCCTTCAGTAGCCTTGCAGAAGGTAGCAGGATTCCTCCACAGTGTGGGTAGAGCTGTTGCCCAGGTGTGGAAGCAGAGTGGAATCAGGCAGATACTGAGAAGCAAGCTCCCGGTTTACCTGGATAAAATTCAAGATGTTGTCCAGCAAATGCAGAACGAATTGCAAAGTAAGCAAAACCATGCAAAGCAAGGAGAATAAGGACAATGTCAGTGCAGGGCAAAACAAAGTTGAGTATAAAAAATGCTGCACAGCACAACTGTTTCTATTTTGATCTAGCAGAAAGTGCTGACCTTGGCTCTTGGTTTACAAAGTGGGAGCCTTGATGCAATAAGCTCTAAGTAACCTCAGTGTGACACCTTTCTAATGAAATCATTGAAGAGAATTCTCTTGGACACACAAGTCTGGGTTCAATCTGATGAGAAGAGAGCCCTAATTCCTAAGCTGAAGCATTTCTGCCAGCAGTTCCCTGGCAAGCATTTCCTCCCAAAGGGCTGTTCATATCCATCCTTGAGTTTTGAATGCTTGGACTAATTGGATTTCACTTGATTTATTTTGTCCAAGTCTATCCAGTAAGTAGCCACTAATCCACTGTTCAGCTGGACTATGGCCCATACTGAAACTATTGAGAAGTGTGGTCAGCTGAAATTAGGTGAAAGAACTTTCAGTTCTCAAAAGATTAAAATCTCATTTTTGGGCCACTTATTTCTAGCTTCTTTTCATTCAAAAGGTGGGGTTAGTTGATATAGCTGGTTTGCAATCAGTTGTGACCAAACTGTCATCTTATTCCTTCATCAGGTGCAGGTTGAGCTGCACAGCTCTGATGGTGGCACATTGCAAAGCATTCCTTACCTTCCTTTTGGAAAGCAGCCATGTATTTATAATGTCAGGTGTATGAGTGGATCAGGGTTACAGCAAAATGCCTCTCAGCTTCTCCCAAGTCCACCCACACAGCTGAGAAATGTGCCTAATTGCCATGAAAACAAAGCTGCTTTTTCCTGTTCTGTGTGTCACTCCTTCACTTCCTGGAAGCTGTGGGGAAACAAACACCCCTGTGTAACATACTAGCTAAGGTTTGTTTCATGTAATGTGTTTGCTTCAGAGCCATTAGCAACTTTGAAGGATGCTTACTATGATGTAACCTTAAAGCCACTGGATGAAGTTTGGCAAGAGAAGACAGAAGAGTACATGAAGAAAATCCAGGCTTTTTTACCCAAGATTGTAAAAGATGTGTGGCTAATGGAACCAATCCAGGTGGCGTTAAAAGCTGTGAAAGCAGGCGTGGATGTGGTTGGTATCATTCAGTTCTCCATTTTTAATGGTTTGAAAGCAAGGCCTACAAATTCAAGTCTCAGCTGTGAACTGCGGGTACACAAAAGCAACTATTGTAGTTTATGGCAATAGTATGGTGTGGTAGGTTGAGAGAGGGCTTAGCTCTCCCTCCTCCACAGAGTAAGAAACCACAGCTAACTCAGTCGAAGAGCAAAAGCTATATATTTACAAGCATATATGGAAAGCAGGTTATATATAACACGATATATACAGGTATTTACAATATATACACAGAAATACACAGCAAAGACAAATAACACAACAAAAATCCCTCCCTCAGGGAGGGATCCCCTCTTTGGAACCCCCTCTCTCCCCCCTTTACCTCCCTTTTTCCCCAAAAAGGGGTTAGAGAGAGAGAGAAAGGCAAGTTACTAAGGAAAAGAGTTGTTAGCAAGCTTCAAAAGCCCATGCAGGATTAGTGTTTGCTTATCTGAAGGCCAAGTCCAGCAGTTCGCAGAAGAAGCAGGCAGGGAGAACAGGCTGAAACACCAAACTCCCCCAACTCCCAAACCGAACTGAACTGAGGAGAAAATTTTCCAACCGCTTCACAATCTAAAGCTGAATTTTTGTTTATCAACCAATGAAATTCGTTTAGAATATCAGAATGTTTTGGTTCTAGTACCAAAAACATTAGCCAGTGTGTTCCAGCAGTGTTTGTTCTTAAAGGCACAGCCTCAAACGACCACAGTCCACCCCTTTCTAAACAATTTCATTGGCTGTTCGTACTGTCCATCCAATCCAGAACAATATTTACAGTTCGTAAGTTAAGTTCATCGTCCATTCCAGCTATACTCAGATGTAGATGATTCAGAAGTCCAAGAAAATCCAAAATCAAGAAAATGGAAAACAGTTTGTCTCTCCGCAGACGAAGCGAAGAAAAAGGGAAACAGGGACTCAGGGACTCTCAGTTGACTCAGGGCTCTCAGGGTTCTCAGGGTTCGTGCACCGTAGATTCCTCAGGGACTCTTTCCTTTGGACGCGCTGTAGCTGTACAACATTCTGAAATTAAACTCTCTCAGCTAAAGTTAAATCTCTTTGTGGAATACACTGAATTTCACCATTCTCTTGCATTACCCAATAAGTGTGACCCGGACCTTCTGCTGAAACCACCCCTCGGACAGGTTTAGCCTCTCCTGAGGGCGAAAATACCCAAACAGTTTTACCTAACAGATTCTTTTCCCTAACAACAGGAACTCTATCACCTTCTATTTTCTGTAGCAGATCAGAATGTGCAGGTCCAGCTCGGTTCACTGAACCTCTACTGTTCACCAGCCAGGTTGCTTGTGCTAAATGTTTCTCCCAGTTTTTCAAAGATCCACCTCCCATGGCTTTGAGAGTGGTCTTCAACAAACCGTTGTAGCGTTCAATCTTCCCTGCAGCTGGTGCATAGTAAGGAATATGGAAAATCCACTCAATACCGTGCTCTTTTGCCCAGCTCTTTACAAGGTTGTTCTTGAAGTGAGTTCCGTTGTCTGACTTAATCCTCTCTGGAGTTCCGTGTCTCCACAGGATCTGTCTCTCCAGACCGAGAATGGTGTTGCGTGCAGTTGCATGTGGGACTGCGTAAGTTTCCAGCCATCCAGTGTTTGCCTCTACCATAGTAAGCACGTACTGCTTACCAGAACGAGAACGTGGTAGAGTGATGTAGTCAATCTGCCAAGCTTCACCATACCTGTATTTGGACCATCTGTCACCATACCACAAGGGCTTAATTCTCTTTGCCTGCTTAATAGCAGCACAAATGTCACAGTCATGGATGACTTGTGTGATGGCATCCATGGAAATGTCTATGGATCTGTCACGAGCCCATTGGTATGTTGCATCTCTGCCTTGATGTCCTGACGAATCGTGAGCCCACCGAGCTAAGAATATCTCACCTCGGTGTTTCCAGTCGAGATCAAGTTCAGAGTCCTTGTCTACTTGAGAAACTCTTGCAGCTAGATCTGCCTGATGGTTGTGCTGCTGTTCCTCAGTAGCTTTGCTCTTGGGAATGTGAGCATCAATGTGTCTCACTTTCACTGGAATTCTCTCGATTCGATCAGCAATGTCTTGCCACAGTTCAGCTGCCCAGATGGGTTTTCCTTTCCTCTGCCAGCCATTCTTTTTCCAGTTCTTTAGCCAACCCCATAGAGCATTGGCTACCATCCATGAGTCGGTGTAGAGATAAAGCTTTGGCCATCTCTCACGTTCAGCCACGTCGAGAGCTAGCTGGACAGCTTTTACCTCTGCAAACTGACTGGATTCTCCTTCTCCATCCTTCGCCTCTGCAACTCGGCGTGTTGGACTCCACACGGCAGACTTCCACCTTCGCTTGTTCCCGACGAGACAACAGGAACCGTCTGTGAACAAAGCATATTTCTTTTCATCATCAGAAAGGTCATTGTAAGGAGGAGCTTCCTCAGCACGAGTTACTCTCTCCTCTGGAGGTTTAGCACAGTTGGTATCTTCAGGCCAACTTGAGATCACCTCCACCAGACCAGGTCTTTCAAGATTTCCCATTCGAGCTCTCTGTGTTATCAGGGCCATCCACTTAGACCAGGTGGAATCTGTGGCATGATGTGGTGTGGAACCTTTGCCTTTGAACATCCAATTCAAAACTGGCAATCTGGGAGCTAAGAGAAGTTGTGACTCAGTTCCAATTACTTCAGAAGCTGCTTTCACTCCTTCATAGGCAGCTAGAATCTCTTTCTCTGTTGGAGTGTAATTAGCCTCTGAACCTCTGTAACCTCGACTCCAGAAACCAAGAGGTCGTCCACGTGTCTCACCTGGAGCTTTTTGCCACAAGCACCAGGTTGGACCATTGTCACCTGCAGCCGTGTACAAAATGTTCTTAATGTCTGGACCATCTCGCACAGGTCCCAGACCCACTGCTTGGACTACTTCTTGCTTTATCTGGTCAAAGGCTGCTTGTTGTTCAGGTCCCCAGTGGAAACTGTTCCTCTTTCGAGTCACATCATACAGAGGTTTCACAATCTGACTGTATCCAGGAATGTGTAGTCTCCAAAATCCCACTATCCCCAAGAAACGTAGAGTTTCTTGCTTGTTCGTGGGATTTGCCATGGTAGAGACTCTATTTACCACATCCACTGGAATGTGTCGGCGTCCATCCTGCCACTGCACTCCCAGAAACTGGATCTCTGTGGTAGGACCTTTCACTTTGTCTCTCTTGATGGCAAAACCTGCATTCAGGAGAATGTCCATGATTTTGTTACCTTTCTCGAAGACTTCCTCAGCAGTTTTACCCCAGACGATGATATCATCGATGAACTGGATGTGTTCTGGAGCACCACCTTCCTCCAGAGCATCATGGATTACTGCATGACAGATGCTGGAGCTGTGGATCCAGCCCATTGGCAGTCTGTTGAAAGTGTACTGGATTCCTCTCCAGGTGAAAGCAAACTGAGGCCTGCATTCCTCTGCTATGGGAATAGAGAAGAAGGCATTAGCAATGTCTATGGTAGCATACCATTTGGCCTCTTTGGATTCCAGCTCATACTGGAGTTCCATCATGTCTGGTACTGCTGCACTCATAGGCGGAGTTACTTCATTCAGGGCTCGGTAGTCCACTGTCAGACGCCAGTCTCCATTCGGCTTTCGCACAGGCCACACTGGACTGTTGAAAGGTGAATGAGTTTTGCTGATGACTTTCTGACTCTCCAACTGACGAATCAGATTCTGAATGGGCAACAAAGAGTCACGGTTGGTTCTGTATTGTCTGTGATGCACAGTCCGAGAAGCAACCGGCAACTTAATGTCCTGAATCTTGTGTTGTCCCACAACTGCAGATTCATCAGAAAGCTCAGGTCTAGCAGACAGCTTCAGTTTTTGTCCATCAATTTCTACAGAAGCTACTCCAAAAGCCCATTTGTAACCTTTAGGGTCTTTGAAACGCCCTTCTCTCAGAAAATCAATTCCCAAAATACAAGGTGCATCAGGTCCGGTCACAACTGTATGCTTTTTCCATTGTTTACCAGTTAAGCTTATATTAACCTCCACTTTACTTAACTCTTGAGATCCACCAGTGACTCCCAGAATAGTTATGGACTCTGATCCCTGATAATTTGATGGCAATATGGTGCACTGAGCTCCTGTGTCAACCAAGGCCCTGTACTTCTGAAAGTGTGAAGTGCCAGGCCACTGGATGTACACATCCCAATAGATTCTGTTATCTGTATTACCCCTCTCCTCCCCCTGGCGGGAGGCAGGGCACCCCTAGTTATGGGGAACATGTCCACAGGTGCAACGAGCACACTGTGCAGTGTTAGAACTGGAGCCACTGTTGGAGCTACTAGAGTTGTCCTGGGGAACTGTGGAAGTAACAGCTACCCTTCTGGTATTGCTACCTCGGGTTCTGCCACTTTGCAGTTCCCTCAGTCTCCTGAAAAGATTAGAAGTTGGTTGACCATCCCACCTGTTCATGTTCTCACCAAACTGATCACGCAGGGTAATCCAAATAGTCCTACGTGACTGCCTTGGTGGTCTGTTTTGGTTTGATCTGTTTTGGAATGACCTCCTTGGAGGATGTCTATTCCTCACAGATGAAACCTGTACCCACCTGGAGGAAGAATTGGAATCATCTCTTTGTGCCAATTGGGAGATGGTGTTTTTAAATTCATCCTTCAGCTCTTTCATGCAATTCTCCAGTTTTCCAGACAGAGTTTCAATGGCTGAAACCAAAGAAACACGTGTCATGCTATCATCCAATTGTCTCAATTGATCAGTGAATTGGCCAACCGTAAGAGGAGCTCCACCATAATTTCTTGCTACAATTCTGCTTGCCAGAATGTTTGCATAATTAGAAGGAGCAAGCTTGATGAGCTTTTTAGTAAGACCATTTCCTACAGGAACATCATCAGGATTCAGAGATTCATGTTCACCATAGAGTACCTCTCTAACAGCAAATTCTCTCAGACGCTTGATTCCCTCATCTATGGTAGTCCAGGGCTTAGGATTCCATGGAAGATCATCTCGGGAAGGGTATCTCATGAGAACCGCCATTAGAAGGCGTATCCACAGATTAACCTTACCGAGAGCCTTGCCTAGATGTCTATCTATTCCATTATCCTTTGAGAGAGTTCCTAGCTGGGCTGCTGACTTGTCTCCAACCATTAGAGCTGGAGCACCTGTATCATAGCATCTACCAAGCCAAGCGAGAACTGGCTCCTTATCTGCTCTGAGATAGTCCTTTCTTACATTTCTAAGCTCCTCCCGGGGTGAAGAGCAGTCGGTTATGTCATCTTGTTCTTGCTCCTCTGCCTCCTGTTCCTCAACTTGTGGTCCCAACAACCTCTCAAGGATCCCTTTAAGCTGAGAAGCACCACCACTAGCTGCTGTCCTACCAAGAGATGCATCTCGATCCTCTGATGATCTCAATAACTCAGCTATATTTTTAAGACAGATTTTCTCTTCCTCCCCAGCAGAAGAACCTTGCTGTGCATCCCCGTCAGCTCCTGAATCAGCTTTAGTCTTACCCTTCCTTGTTGTTAAAACTGCTACTTGCTTTACTGGAGCTGTGTTTGGGTTTCCAGCTGCCTTATTATCAGAAGCTGATAAGCTTTGAGACAGATTAGCTGCTTTGGAGGACGCTTCCGCTCCTGCCATGGAAGAAGGAGGAAATGACTTTGCCTCGTTAATGGTGGCTGCCTGGGACACAGGAGCCGCCATGTTTGGGGCAACTGCAGCCCCTGGCTGCTTGCCAGAATCATTAGCAGTGCTATTCAGAGCTGCCTTGCCGATTGACTTTTTAGCTTTATCTTTAACTGACACAGATTCTCCATTATCATCCTCACTGGATGTTCCTGAAACAGAGCTAGGGTGGCGTTTTCGTCTCTTAACCCTCCGTTTTATAACAAAACATGCCTTGGACACTTTTTTCTCCCGGTACAGTGCTACCAACAAATACACATTAATTATCATCATCAGCAGGACTACACACATCAAGAAAATCAGCTTTGGATCCCAGCCATCACTTAAAATTACCCTTTCACCGAGCGGAATCTTAAACTCTTTTATCTCAATAGGGAGTGTGCTAGATGTAACATTCCTGTACTTTTTAACATAAAAGAATTCCAGGCACTGATCATACAGAAGCCGAATCTTGTACTTAAACCACAAATATAATTTTTGCATTATATATTTACCTATCTTATCGATAATCATACCCAGGCAATACTTGTAGATCAATACACCAAAGACCGAGAAGAACAGACGCTCAAAAAGCCAAAACACCTTCATGTTTGCTCGTTCGACTTAAGCAAGCAATAAATCAAACTAATTTGTCAGCAAGCCCCACGTTGGGCGCCAATAAATGTGGTAGGTTGAGAGAGGGCTTAGCTCTCCCTCCTCCACAGAGTAAGAAACCACAGCTAACTCAGTCGAAGAGCAAAAGCTATATATTTACAAGCATATATGGAAAGCAGGTTATATATAACACGATATATACAGGTATTTACAATATATACACAGAAATACACAGCAAAGACAAATAACACAACAAAAATCCCTCCCTCAGGGAGGGATCCCCTCTTTGGAACCCCCTCTCTCCCCCCTTTACCTCCCTTTTTCCCCAAAAAGGGGTTAGAGAGAGAGAGAAAGGCAAGTTACTAAGGAAAAGAGTTGTTAGCAAGCTTCAAAAGCCCATGCAGGATTAGTGTTTGCTTATCTGAAGGCCAAGTCCAGCAGTTCGCAGAAGAAGCAGGCAGGGAGAACAGGCTGAAACACCAAACTCCCCCAACTCCCAAACCGAACTGAACTGAGGAGAAAATTTTCCAACCGCTTCACAATCTAAAGCTGAATTTTTGTTTATCAACCAATGAAATTAGTTTAGAATATCAGAATGTTTTGGTTCTAGTACCAAAAACATTAGCCAGTGTGTTCCAGCAGTGTTTGTTCTTAAAGGCACAGCCTCAAACGACCACATATGGTTATCTTTCCACATAACAAGGTTGTGCACAGCTTATTTGCCGTTCCTGAATGATTTGCCCTGCTTTGAAAGCAGTAAAACTGCTTTTCCAGCCACAGGAGAAATAGTTTTACCAGTTCTGCTTGAAATCACAGCAGTACTAATCTGTAATTTATGTAGCTTTTGCTTTTCTCCCATGGAGAGGAGGGATTGTCATTCCAGCAAATAAGGCATGGCTAGGTTTGGGCTCCTCTGGTTGAAGTGAAGAGCATAAAGGATACATCATGACACCAATTTGTATTAGCAAAGATATCAATTCTTTGTAAGCTCCTGAAGCACATTAACTCAGTGAAGTATTGGTATGCTTTAAGTAATGTTATTTTAGGAAGGCTACATTTCTGTCTGTTATTTGTTGCTCTAGTGACTAGTGTCTGTCCTCTGGATATTAACTGCCAAGTGGTAAAATGTTGTCAGGCAAGTGACAAATGCAAGAGAGACTAAAGTGCTATTTCACCAGCTATCGATTCAAAACTCATTATCAGGTACTGACCCTGCCCTGAAGCCATACCAAAGTCAGTTTTGTATCTTCTTTTCTGGTTCTCCAATAGACTACACAGCAGATGCTCAGGTGGGCAGAGGCCATGTTTTCTAGAGCTGTAAGCAAGATCCGGAAGCCCTTACTCAATCTTTACAATTTTTCATCCAGGTAAGTGCTGCTTTCTTGCAGGATCCCTGCTGCCAAGTAGGGGTCTAAATGACTATGTGCATAATTAGGCTTGTATGCTGGTTGTGGATAACTACCTGACCAGTCTTTGCTTTGAGCACTTGGCATCATCGTGCTGCATTTCAAAGGCAGCTCCTCAGCAGCACACAGTAGCAGTAACGGTGCCTTACATGGCACGGTGTGTTGCAGCTCTTGGCCTCTGTGTGCCTTTGCTTTGCCAATCTAACCCGACTGCCCATTTCTAACAATAAAGCACTGCGCTTCATCAGCTTGGCAGACAAGGGCACATACTCTTTTGGTTGTATTCTACAGGAACTGTTCAGTGGCAGTAAAATTGCCAGTGCTACCTAAAGCAGCCTGCTCCCTGGATCTGGCAAAGATGACTAATTATCTCATTGAAGAAAGGCTAATCAGGCCTCTCCAAGACCTCTACAGAATCAACATCATTGCAGAATATTACAGATTCAAACGGAGGATGATGGAGAGCCCCTTTGAGTGTAAGCCCTTTCAGAGTGCTGCTTTGGTTTTGGACATTGTATTTGGAATAGTAGTTTACAGAAATGGTTGCTAATTAATAATTTCCCCATAAACTGTTTATGTAGTGTTTCCTGTAGAAGACTACTTGTATGTATGTCAGCACTTCAGGTAAAGCTGACATGAAATAAACACTCCTCTAGTCAATGTTCAGGCAAACTTTGCCACTCCCTACACTTCCTACTGCTGAGCCTAGAAATCAGCAGGTGGCATTTACCTGTCTTACCTGCGTGCTCTTGTGTGCTGACACTGTAATTCAGTGCTAGTCATCCCTGGTGGCCCTGTGTCTGGTTGGCTTTGTCTGTACTTTGGAACTGGTGATGTCACTTCTGTTGACTTTAGGATGAAAAGGTTCAGCCCTACCAAAACTGCGGGGACAGTAGGACCTGAAAAAGCAGGGACTGCATTATCAGTCCCAGCTGTCCCTTAGAGATAATGGCCATTTTAAAAGGCTTCCCAGTAGGCAAGACACAATGGAGGACACTGAAATAGGTCTTAAGTGATGCAGCAGCAGGGCTTCCTGGACTGTGACTGATGCTTTTGGTTTGGCAGGGCTGTTGGGTTTTTTTAGACACTTAGTGTTCCTGCTGTTTTCTGCCAGGGAATGTATAATGTGTATATGGTGTGTGCTTAAAATTGACTGCCAAGCAGCATGAGATTTTTGTTGCAGAGTAACTTGTAGCTAATTAAATTGTAGTAATAGTTTCAGAAATTATTTCATCCAGAAACTGTGTTAGAATATGAAAGTCGCAGCACAGCACTTACTGCTCTGTAGAAAACTCACTGATGTTTCTTCTGACATACTGTCCTCTAGATCATGCGATGTTAATGGGAACCAAGCATCTTATGACTTTTGATGGGAAAATTTATGACTTGCCATCAAAGTGCAGTGTGCTTCTTGCCAAGGATTTTGTTCACAATACTTTCACTGTAATACTAAATGAAGAAACTAGTAACTCAAGGTCACTCTATGTGGAGATGAACCAGACCGTGATCAGTATCTACCCAAGACTGAAGGTAGGAAGGGAAAATCAAACATTATTCCTTGCCAGGGCAGAAATTACCTTCAACCCAAAACAAAAGAACCAACCCCAAAAGTCTTCAAAATGCGAGTCCTCAAAATATAGCTCTGAACACCTCTCAGATATAAGTGCCAGAATGTAACCACTTTTTAGTCAGGAAAGAACAGCCCTAAACAAACAAGTTTTAACTCAAGGGCTGCCTTTTTGCTCTCTGGGTACTTAAGTAAGGCTCACTTAACTCTTCAGCTGTCCACTTACATGGTTGAAGAGAACAGCAGTTAGAGAGGTCTGGAGAACAACCTGGGGTACTTACTGTTTCAGTGGTACTTAATCCCAAAACTACGAGCTGAGCAAGGTGGATCCCCTCCCACCTGCAAACCCAGACTGACCTTGCCTGTCACTGAACTTCTATTGTGATGCATTTGAAAATGCATTTTCATTTGAAAACAGATATCCAAGATGTACAACTTTACAGAAGAGAACTGTCAACTACTGGATCAATCCCTTGAAAAGAATACCACTAATTCAAGGAGAGCAGCCAGTAAAATAGAAGTGTCTAACCAGAAAGGAGTTTCTGTCTCTTGTGACTTCCAGTATGATCTCTGTACTGTCACTCTGGCTGGCTGGCACCATGGTGAGTCTGGATCATACAGCTCTTGTCAGCTGGTAGGTTTTTTTCCTCTGTCTCTGAATTAGCACCTGCATTCATACACACCCTGGAAACGGCCCTTGGCTTTCCCAGCCATTGCCAATTGAAGCATGGAATGTCCCACTCCAGAGGACAGCAAGTGTTTAACCTGGGTTGCTACTGTTTCAATGCAGTGAAGCAGATAGAAAGGGGGCAAATGCAATGCCCGACCCCAAACCCTGTTTGTGAATCCCTGTTCTGCAGCAGGCTTACCTTGTCCAAACTGCAAGAGCAAAGAGGGAAGCCTAAAAGTTTCCAGTTTTTGGTACACTTAGAATGCATTCTGATGGATGTGCTTCACACTAAACCTCAGACCCCTGAGTTAGCAGAGTGGCTGTGATGCCTTGATCTGGTCAGAAGCAGCAATGAAGAGCTGGCGAAAGAGCAGTGCAGTTTGAGAAGAATCTATTCTGGGTGCCTGGGCATACATTCCCTCTTTGGAGCTCTATGGTATGGAATAATTGCAGCCCAGAGACCATTTGTGTTTTCCTGTCTCTGTTGCTAACAGCTACCATTTTACCTTATTTCAATTTCATTCCAGGTATTTCAGCTGGGCTGCTTGGTACCAATGACAATGAAGCTGGAAATGAATGGATGCTCCCTAACCATTCCTTCACTGACAGTGTGCAAGAGTTCACACAGAGCTGGCAGGTAACAGCTGAAAGGCTTCTCTCTGTGCAGATTACCACTGGTGCTGGAACACAAAAGGGCAACATCTGACATTTATTGGCTTAGATGAACGTAAGCTGGATAGTGAGAACAGCAGCATACTGGATATAATTTGTTTTCCTGTGCTTAACCAGGTAAAAGGTTACACATATTTGCAAGAAACCTTACAAGAATTCCCTGTATATAGGTATTGAGCATTTTTGGCCTCAGTTTAAGGTAAAGCATAGGGGCTGCTTCTGCTATTAAAAGAAATTGAATTTGGAACCAAGCAACTTTGCTCTCTTCTTAGAGCATCTTTCTGGAATTCAGAGCCAGGTGGTACTTGGTCTGGGCCAGATATCCATGTGTATCAGTCAGGCCAAATTTGTACCATAGTGTTTTCCCTCTTTGTTTCCTTTAGAACTCTTCTTTGTTGTAAGCTGGGCATGCTGAGCCTGTGTGTGTGTTTATTTTGTTGGGTTTTTATTTGTTTTTTTTTTTTGTTCTTCCTGCTTTTCAACTTATCAAGAAACAAAGCTTTAGAGATCAGTTACTAGTAAAGTAGCTCTCCATGCCCACACTACTACCTGCTGAACCCCTTTTGGAGGGTTAGCTGCTACTAATTCAGTTATTAACTTGCATAAGAGGATTTCTAGAAAAGTGTTCTGTTTCTTTGCTTCAGAGATTTAACCTCAATTCATGTCATTTATCAGCAGATGAACATAACCTAAATATGAAAGCATGCAGGTCTACATAGCCCTTTGTGAATGCAACTGACCCAAACCAGAAAGCAGCTTCACTCTGCTCTCAAGCCATGTTAACAGGATTTTGAGACTCTTCCCTTTACTGTCTGTCACCAGATGTGCGAGTTCTGCTCGCAGAAATGCTGTTTTCAGCTTTACATCAGTGACTTAAAGATTGTTTTAAATATGGTGTACTTTTCCTTGCTGTTGGAGGGATGCACCTAGTGAGTTTGTAGCCTATTTTTGTAAGCAGTGAGGTGGGCTCATGACCTGTGACTGAATGCAGCAATTTTTTTCATTGCTACAAACCGGCTTCCTATCTATTCATAAAACTGCAAACATCTCATGCAGAACTACTCAGGGACATGGAACCAAAATTAATAATCAATTAAAAGCCATATGTAAGAAACTTACTGTCATAAACAAGCTGGGAAGTCACTTACATGCTTCTTTATGTGGCTGATGGCATAATGTCTGCACATATTGATCGGTATAATTTATTTGTAGGCCACAGCATCTTTGCAGTGCTGTGCGTTGCCAAGAAAAATTTATAGATGACACTAGCTGACCTTTGTGCTGTTAGCAGTCATATCCTGCTCAGAAAAGGGTAATAAAAAGACAGAGATGCCAATACAGTACTGCTGTCATACGTCCTGACAGCAATGGCCAGACACACCAATGTGCCAAGTCAGGAGTCCATGCAGTCTTAGAAACTTTTTCAAAGTGGTAGGAAGAGATGCAAATACCTGCTTCAAACAAGCTGATAAAATGGAGCTTGCAAAATCCTTCTGGGCCAGAAGTTCTAGCACAACTGCACATAACATGGGCAGTGAAAATACAATCTGATTTCATTTCAGGCTTTGATACCTGGCCAGATTTAACCTGTCACTCCACATTGCTGGAGTCCCCTCACAGTGAGCTGTAAAACTCAGACTGACAACTCACTACCAGGAGCTTTTTTCACTAGCCCTTGCCATAGCTGACTTTGCCAATAAGATCACCAAGGTTCTAGGTGTTAGCAGACCAACTGCCACTGTGCAAAGTGAGGAGGTTATTAGGAGACTGCAGCTGCCTAACTCCTGCAGAATGCCTAACTCCAAGAGGCTAAGCTGGCAGTTAATTTTTCTTAGCATTTAAAGTAACTGGAGTTTATACTTACTTGAAGAACTTCTAAACTTCCGCTCACTAAAGAAAAAAGTAAGTTGCTGATCTGATACAGGGTACTAAAAGCATTTGTCAGTCAAAAGAAATCCTAAGAAACTGTGGCAAATACTGCTCGTTACTAGTTCTGTTAATATTTGGTATCATCAATTTTTGAGTGGTGTGCTAAGGGACCTTACCCGAACATCAGAAACCCATTCACATTTTATTGTCAAAAAATGCTGATAATTGTAGGGACCTCAGTTGTTTGGTGTTTTTTTTTTTAAGCCCTTCTTGTTTATTAGCTATGAATAACCCAGCAAGGATATAAAGATTGTTTTCTCTTAAACAGAAGGTAAAAATACAACTCAGATCTGTGATATAAGTGAAGACAACCAGCCTACCACATACTGTGTCAGCAGCCACACACCAAAGTCCTTCAGTGAATAACAAAAGCAACAGAAAGAGGAAACTATGTCTGTAACCTGTACTATTAGGAGACATGCATTTCTGTTTATGAAGAGTGCAAGGTACTCCTCAACATTAATGAGCAATAAATGCTCATTTACACTGATGTTTAAACAAACAAACAAAACCCCATATCCAAACCAGACAAACAAAACCAAACAAACCCCCCCAAAAAATCCTTGAATTTGAGCAATTCTGTTTTCCCAGGTGAACGAGTGCAGCCTTGTACAGAGGAAAGTGAAGCTGTGCCCACTTACAGCTAAGCAGAAACTCTGTAAAATGTTTTTTGAAGACTCTCATTCACCTCTCAGGAACTGCTTCAAAGTTGTAAGTACAACATCAGCTACCAAAGGACTATCTGGATACTTCAAGGCCATGCATCAAAAGAGCACACCTAATTGTTGCAAGGACACAGAAGTTCAGTTACAGATGACTTTAGGAGCCATCAGAACACCACCCAGGCAGAAAATCAAAGTGTTACATCAGCAGAAATACAAATTAAGGTCCTTGACATCCACAAAACGGTGGCATGGCTTTGCATCACTTGTATCATACAGGTGTAGAATTGTGAAATACAAATAAAAACCCATCCACAGAAGGAGAATAAAGGTTTGTGAATGGTCCTAACAAGGGCCTGGAGGGGAGTGGGACCCAAATGAAACTTGCCTTCAATTCACCTGCAGGTGTTTGTCAGATTGCTGCCTGCAGCAAGAGCTGTGTGCCTTGTGCCCCTCCAACCACCTCCTTCCCTTTTCTGTTGCAGGTGGACCCTGAACCATTCTACAGCATGTGCACACATGACACCTGTCAGTCACGGGAGCTGAAGGCTGCCTGCAGTTTAGCTGCAGCTTTTGTTCATTTGTGCAACCGAAATTTTGTTCCTGTGGAAATTCCTCCTCAGTGGTAAGTTTGGTTTCTTTTCATCCTGAATATTGTGGCTGCATTGCTCCATTACTGACATGTATTATTCAAGAGTACATGAGAAAATAAAAACTAAGGAATCTAACTGTGGGCATGAGCACAAATGATCCTATTGCTGGAATTATTCTTGTTCCTTGTCTACTTTATCCTTTCTGCTGCTGCACACCATAACCCATCCAAATCATGCTCGCTAATGGCTTTGTTCTTCTCCCAGTTTGGTAGGTAGGAGGCGGGAAGATACTTGAAGAACAGGGTGTGATTATTCCTAGGAGTTCCATTCCTCAGATACTATTTTTGTGGGTTTGATTAGACTGTTTTTTTCATCAGAGTAATGTGTTTGGATTCCTATTATCAGTGACACATACTGTAGAGGCAGACTAAACATACTCAGTGACCTGTTTTTGTACTTTTCAGTCCCTTTTAAGGAAACCTATCTTTAAACTTAGAATTACCAATACTTACATTTTAATGCAGTGGTCTTCTGGGAATCTAATTAACAATGCAAAGAAAGCTGAAAAACCAAAAGGTGCAATAATAGTGCTGGCTTCAAATTTTTGGTGTTACCATCCACTGTTGTAACTGTGCAAATTAGAGATCCTTCCATTCTTTGGTGGAGCTGCACGCGCTGCTGCAGAAGCTCGATTAGGACAGTTACTGCTCTGAAGGAGATGCAGTTGTGTTCTGTCAACTGTGCCTGTACTACCTGATAAATGTAGAATTTTAAGGAAAGAGTAATTCTTCTGTAAAGAAAAAAGACATGCAAGTCTATGTGCTGTAATGCCACATGTCCCTATCCACCTCATGTACTCAGTTCACCAACATGAAAATTCTGGGTAGTATTCTGGCAAACAGTTAAGTGGGTTTGACTCCAATAGTTTATATAAACCTTTCAATATGCGAGTATGAAATAATGGTACAAATCTGAGCCTGAATATTGAGTTGAAAACAGTTTCAGAATGGCTCAGTAGCCAAAAGCCAGAAGTCAGCTAGTGCTGCTAGTTAATCCCATTTCTGAGGAAAGGGACTGGAATTCCAGTGGATCATGAGCCCAGTGCACAACACTAACATGCCATTAGAGCATGCTGTTAAACAAGCAAGAGTTGGGAGTGTTTGTGTGAATAAACATATTTAAGACAAGAAATAATTCTTCTCTATTCAGCTTATTTTATGCATCCAGGTTTGGACACCATGGTTTAGTCAAGTTATGAACCTGTTGAGAAAAGTCCAGAGGTGTCTGTGCAGGGAAAAAAACCTGAAGGACTTGGAAAAAGCATGAGCTAAGTCTTTAAATATGTAAACACACTACAGAGAAGGAAGCCTAATAGCCTGCAGTAAGGGAGAGTTAGGCTTGGTGTAGTGAAAGAGTTTGCAGTGGCCAGACACACACCATAACTGATCCCCATCTGAGGTCATAAGAACAAAACAAACTTGGCAGTCAGAATTGTCTATCTCTGCATAACCTCCTAGAAATTGATTCTTGTCAGAGAGCTCCCACTGGAGAACTGAACTAGCTAGAGCTCATAAACTTTAAACATAATGCTGCTCAGGTACCCACCTGGATGCATTCCTGTGTGGCTTGCCCTAGGGGATCTTGCTTTGGCAGGGGCCTTGGACTACATGATCTCCCGAGGTCCCTTCCACTTCCTATCATTCTGTGATTCTAAGAGTCTTTTCCCCCTACATGTCACTTTATCATCAAACAAGAAAGAACTTTCTATATTTCAGTTTAGTGTATCTATGATAAAACTGTATCTAAAACTTCTAGACTTTACCCCCACAGCTTTTTGATTGCCAGATTTTATTCTTTTTCTTTCATGTAATTCAGCATTTGTCACTTGTAACTTCCTATCCTTTAAGTACTTACTAAGCACTTACCTGGATTTCATCTCTCCATTATTTCAGCTTGAGTCAGTTCTGAATGGCAGATACCAGCCCTGAAGATGGAAGAGCTTTTTCAGCACCCAAAATAAAACAGCTATTTTAAAGTCAACAAGCTAGAAGCAATATTAGAGAGAACAGTAACAGTGTGATTGGGCTACAAATATGGTGAAGTGTAAGAGGAAAGCTTTTCACATGGAAACACCTGAGGGTAACACCTGATTTCAGTACAGCAACAAACTATAATTGGTCAGAAGAAACTGGACATAAAGATATTAGTTACTTCCAAAAAATTCTCCCTTTCAAGTGGCAAAACTTGCACATGCCTTGAACAAGCATTACTGCACTTAAAAGATGACAAAAAGGTAATTTCCAGCTCAGATTAGTACATGTGGGCTACTTTGTGACAGCAGCGTTATCAGCTCTAAACCTGTGCAGATGTTGACTCTTTCTTTCTCCAGAACTGAAACTCAGTTGTTCAGGAAGTTCTGGAGAAAGTGACCTTCTTCCAGAGAAGTGCCTCAACATGCAAGAGTGCTTAGACAGAAATAAGATGGTTAAATAATTAGAAGCACTTCATAATATTATTTTTATGCTAATTGATTTTTCCCTTATAAATGTGTGCATTGTTAAATAGAAAACAGCCTTCTTGTTATCTGTTCACCAGTTTCACATTCTCCCCTTGTGTCTTTAGAACCCTCTTCTCAGAAAGCAACTGCTTTCTGAGCAACATTATCCTGTCCTATCCATAAAGTAGTCCTCCAGTGTTCTAGATACTGTTGTGTGAGAGTCTCCTGTGTCAGTTTACTTTGTGTAGTGTAGGGCTGTTGATTAAAAACAGGTGTTACATTTTTCCACAGTCCCAGGAATGCAGTTACTCCTTAGTGAAAGGTAACACTGCAAAATCAAAATCCTTCATCTGCCAACACTGAAATAATGGTGGTTGAACTATGAAACAATGTTGTTAAACATCTGACTTCATTATTCTTATGCTGGGTACATTTTTACTAATCATTTGTAAGAATAAAGTTATACAGATCTACAGAACTGGGCCTGGCTGAGTTTAAATGACTCCTCTGGTTCATAGGGACAAAACCAGATGCTGGCTTTGGTTACCTTGTGCTTACTGTATTAGCCTGGAATTGCTTTCTGAGCACTTACACTGTTCTTTTATACAAATTCTAAATAAAATGTGATTCCCACATTAGTTGGGGAAAAATTCCTAGAATTGTTAGGATTCCCACACATGAGCTGCTGCTGCTGCTATATAAAACTAGGTAGAAATCAAGTCTTCCTGTGTTTTGTAACTGCTTAGAATAGAATAAACCAGGGTGGAAGAGACCTTCAAGATCATCATGTCCAACCTATCATCCAAGAACACCTAATTAACTAAACCATGCAACCAAGCACCCTATCAAGTCTCCTCCTGAACACCTCCAGTGATGGCAACTCCACCACCTCCTCAGGCAGCCCATTCCAATGGGCAATCACACTCTCTGTGTAGAACTTCCTCCTAACCTCCAGCCTAAACCTCCCCTGACGCAGCCTGAGACTGTGTCCTCTTGTTCTGGTAGCCTGGGAGAAGAGACCAACCTCTGCCTGTCTACAACCTCACTTAAGGTAGTTGTAGAGAGTAATAAGGTCACCCCTGAGTCGTCTCCTCTCCAGGCTAAGCAACCCCAGCTCCCTCAGTCTCTCTTCATAGGGCTTGTGTTCCAAACCCCTCACCAACTTTGTTGCTCTTCTCTGGACACGTTCCAGCAAGTCAACATCCTTCCTAAACTGAGGGGCCCAGAACTGGACACAGTAGTCGAGGTGTGGCCTAACCAGTGCAGTGTACAGGGTAGAATGGCCTCCCTGCTCCTGCTGGCCACACTGTTCCTGATGCAGGCCATGATGCCATTGGCCCTCTTGGCTGCCTGGGCACACTGCTGGCTCATGTTCAGCCTACCATCGACCAGTACCCCCAGGTCTCTCTCTGCCTGGCCACTCTCCAGCCACTCTGACCCCAGCCTGTAGCACTGCATGGGGTTGTTGTGGCCCATGTGCAGAACCCGGCACCTGGATGTGTTAAATCTCATGCTGTTGGATTCTGCCCATCTGTCCAGCCTGTTGAGGTCCCTCTGCAAAGCCCCTCTACCTTCCAGCAGATCAACACCTGCCCCCAGCTTGGTGTCGTCTTACAGAGGTGTGTCATAATGAAACCAAAGTTGTATGAAATATTTCTGAAAGTTAAGAATCAGTCACTGGTGTAATATTCTTTTAAAAATTTGCATCATCTCCCCAGTCACTTAAGGCATGCCTAGCACCTTTAAAAAAATACTGAGGTGAGATGCAAGAATAAAGTAAAATGGCACCAAGCAGAGCAGAAGAGTCCAAAGAACTGCTTTGCTTTTCAGGTACCTGCAGTGCAGGGTAGGAGTACAGAAATAGGAAAAATACAGAGTTCTACTATGTACTTAGCTGTAGTCTGGAGGTGGATGCAGGTAATGGGTCTCCTAGAAGCTGCAGCTAACATGTCACAAAACAGAGATAACATTTAAAAAACAATAAACATTTTGAACTACAGCCAGTCTGCTCAACACATTGATAAGGCTGTCTCTAGGAACGGTCTGGGTCTAGTCAGTAGTAAGGCAAGAACTCCTAGTCCCTCCAACCCACAAGGGAAGGTCAGGGTGGCCTGGCTCAGGGTCCAGCAGATGGAGCCAGCACCCAGGGCAGCACGAACCTCTGCCGCGCCTGCCCTGCTGTTCCAAGGGTTGGCCGCAGCAGCTCTGCTGACCAACAGCAGCAGTACATACTGCATCAGATCAGTGACAAAGGGTTCGCTGTACAAAGCACCATTTACACAGAACAGACCTAACGGAATACTGATCTAGGTGGCACATGAGGGGAAAAAACAAACAAACCACAAACCACACTTCAAGACCTTCTTCATAATTTGTTTAGTGTTGATTTATAGCTCTCATGAATCAAGTCTCCATTTTTAAGTATTGGCAGCTCCGCCTTTCCTATGTGCCAGACAGACTACTCGTGTCAGTGGAAAGGAAACCTCTCTCATGCCTGCTCATAAATAATTAGCAACAAACACGCAGTAGTTTGTCACAGGTTAAGAGGCTCTTCAAATGAACTTGGTAGAATCTTTACTGAACCAAGGAACCTACCATCAACATGACATTTAAGTGCGCTTTAACCACTCCATGGTAATCTCTTACCTTGAGAATTAAATCCCAGAAATAATCCAGCACATCCCCTATCAGCAGCAAGATGCCAGCTACAATGTAAGACAGCTCACGTTAGCAAACAAGTCATTCAGTAGGAAGGTGGCAGAGGATTTTGAGGGAAAAGGACATTCCAACAGTCCATGCTGGCTGGATAGCAGTCTCCTGGCCTGCTGCAAGCTGACGTGCTTTTGGCAGGGGAGCCTGCCAAGATGAGGTAAGAGAGCAAAAAGCATCCCTCAAGCCAACTAAAGTACGCCTGTGATTCCTTACAGATACGATCATCCAGGAATCCCCTTGGCAGGATTTGACTAAATCATTTCTCAGGTCAATATTTCAGTTTCAGGATTTCTCAATGGACATTTTTTACTGCAATACCTCTGGCTTTATCAGACCTTATAGTATACACCACCTGACGAAAGTGCAGAGTTAAGAATACCTTGACTGAAGGCCAGGCAATACACAAACTTGCTGTCCTATGGAAAATGCATAACATCCATTGAACAGCTCATGAATCTACACATCACATAACACAAATGGCTTTGATCCTGCCTCACAGCTTGCTACAGACCAGGGACTTCTGCACCTGTAACTCATGCTGATCAGGATAACACATCCTCCCACACCAGCTGTCCTTGCAGGAGCACAGATTAAGTAATTCTGCCAAGCAAAAGTATTTTTTAGTGCCTACAACTCACCTTTAATATGCTTTATAGGTAGTACACATAAAACCTCTAGCATTCACAGACATTTGCACACACCATGCAAGCTGTTTATGCCCCAAAACAGCAAAGCCGAGGCTTTGAGGCTCTGCCACAGGTTTAGAAATTTTGAAATACACAGACCCTTAGGCTTCTGCCAGTTGAGTTCTCCACATTTGTGTGGAGATAAATCCACAATTGTTCCAGTTATCAGAGCTAAGGTGGAATGCACTGAAGCCTTCCTGCAACCTACAGCCATTCTCCTGCTCTCTTCAAGGTCCAAATACCAAGCAACCTTAGCACAAGAGCCCAGCTTTGATCTCCCCTCCACAAGACCAGGGTAGAAAAGCCCATCACCCTGTATCTTGTTACATGCTCTGCTGTACAACAGCAACCTGCCTTAGTTGAGGGTGTCCCTGCTTCCTGCAGAAAGGGTTGGACTAGATGACCTTTGGAGATCCCTTCCAGAGTACTCTATGGTTCTATGCTGCTACATCGTGCATAAATTTACCAACACTAGCAATGATGCAGCAGACCTTTTAGCCCTTTCTTTCCAGGATTTTACTGCCTACTTACAAAACACAACAAAGTGAATTATTTGGAACAAGCTTCAGCTTCTTGGCATAAGAAGCACTCAGATGGAAAAGTATTTGTCACCAAATCAGAAGCTACCAGCCAATACGCTGACCATGTGGATCAATTCTGAAAGACTACAGCGTTCCACAAGTTTGGTTTTTTTTTTCTTCCAGCATAAAACCAATAAACAAGCTCTGGCTGCCAAAATGCTGTATGTGTATGCTTTGGCATTTTATCAGCTGGGTTTCAGAGCACAGGCCTTCTATTATATGACTGCCTCTGATATGGTCTGTTTTGGAATACTAAAGTCAAGGTCGGAATTGCACTCTGAAATCCAGTCCTTAATCTGCAAAGCTCTCCTTTAAAGATCTGCTTAAAAGACAGTATTTGATTTCCATATGCTATGAAAACATAGTCCCACAATTTTTAAATTTAGTTACCACCACCTGATTCTTGTCTTGAATTGTACAATCAGAGGGTATCTTCCTTTACTGCATGCATTCCTCATTAACAGGGCTGTATTGCTGGATGACAGCCCCAAATTACAAAGCCAAACCTCAAGGGCAATGCTTTCTTTAGCACCCAAATTCTCTTTAGACAAGAGGGGAAATGAAGAATAGTAATAGTTCTGCTTTTTCAGATATATTTGATTTGATTTCATAGTTTGTGTTGTGTTTTTTTTTTTCCACAGGAGGAGGAAGGATAAAAATATATTTAAGAATCATTTAAACAACTAAAAATAGCATACACTGGAACAAAAGTAAATTTTCAAAGACAAAAATGCACTTTGGCACAGCAAGCTTGTTTCATGAGGTAGTAAAAGTATCTGCCTACTAACCTAAAGAACCTGTTCCAAGGAACTCTTCAGTGCATCTTTTCAGTTAATTCCACTTCACTGGAACAGTGGTTATTGCCATATCATTTTCAGTATTTAAGAAACACAGAAACTAGAAAGAGATGTACAAGACTGCTTACAGTTAGAAAGAGACAGCTGTCTTACAAGTGGCATTTACTGACATGGTTATTACTGAAGAACACAGGTGAAGTTGTCCTTTCCAATGGACCAAAGCACATTTTGTCTTCATTCCACATACCATGTTCACCCTGTGAAGTTCTGCTGCCAAGAATACACTGGTACAGGAATGACAGACTCAACATAGGTTTCTAGAAACAGCAACTTATGTAGGAACATGCAGTATTCTTAACAGCATAGATGTTACTTAGAAGGCATCAAGTGTATCCCAAACCTCTTGGTATAAAAAAGAAAAAAAGACTGAAAATGTTGAACACCATGAGTATCATCAGATACATGCAGATCCCTCCAGTTAACTCTTGAGCCTTACTTCAGTATACTCCCAAGTGTTCTAAACCACAAACGCATGTAACAGCCCAATGGTCTGCACCAAAAAGATACCAAAAAAGGTGCATTTGCAGTTATTTCAGGCAGAAGAAAAAATATCATGGGATGACTCTGTGCAAATCTTCCACTTCAAGGCTCCACATACTCTTATGCACGGGATTTTCAGAAAGATCTGTCATCTTTATTGCTCGAAGAATAGGCTCAGGACTGCAGGACCGCACCACACCCATCACCATTACATACTTCCCTAAAAAACCAAGCAAGCACGACATTCAATTAACCTTTGCATATTAATTCAAAAAGCAAAATATTTAAAACCAAGTAGTTAAACAGTTTGCTTTAAAACTGCCAATAACTGCAAGAAAACGCAAAGAGCCAAGACCACTCTCAGAAAAAGGCTTCATTATCTGTAGAAACACTTCTGTAGATTTTACTAGATTTTCACATGCAGCAAGAGTCAAGACCTGCACACAATCCTTCCTTCTGCCATGCAAGTGAAGGAAGGACAATTCAGAAGACAGAAAACTAACGAACGTGATTATTTTGTACCACAATGCTGCAGTCTAGCACTTCTCCAGTTGAATTATAGTTATGGTGAAAGGAAGGCAAGGGGAAAAAAAAAATCCCTACCCTTATGCCTAGACTCACAGCTCTTCTTTGCAGCACCTGTTTGATCAAACATTTCCTTGTAACTGTGAAGAAGTGAAAACAGGCCACTTCCTTACTGGAACTCACAGTGGCAAACAGTCTAAATCTTCATGTTGGCGGTCAAAATAAGCCACCATCCTGCTGCAGCACACACGCTCCTTCAGTGACTGCTGCAGCTACACAGCATTTTCAGGATGTCTCTTGTACGAATAGTGGTGTATATGAAAGCATGCCATCTGTGCAACAGCAGCAGCTCAACGTCCCCCGAAGGCACAGCACCATTAACCTTAACGTTCTACGCAGCCAGGGCGCACACAGGCCTGCAAATGTCCTGCCTTCAGATAACCCTGTGCAGGAAGCACCGTTACGCCGGCGGGCACGTGATGCCTCCTATATACATGGCCAGGACGTGAAATAGTGGCCCATGGTGCAAGCGACAACGCCCTCGGCCACTCGCACCCAGAGTGTAGGCGGGAGCGTACCGCATTCTACGTGTGCCCCCTCCGGGGAGCGACACCTCACCGACTCCTGCGACCTCAGGTGCGGTACCCGACGGGCACCGAGAAAGAACCCGCTTAGTAGCCTCAGAATACACGAAAGCACCCCGCAACACCCAGGGGCTGCACCCCGCCCGCCCGCCCCTGAGGGGGAGGCATTCAGCCCTCGCCTCCCGCGCCGGCCGGTACCTGCGCTGAGGCAGGGCCGACCTTTAGGCACCTCCTCCACACCCAGCACGGTGAAGGGGCCGCTGCAATCCTGCAGCCGGGCCGAGCCGCCGCCTGCGCCGCCAAGCTCCACCTCCAGGACGGTCCCCTGCATCCACACGGCCCGCAAGCGCAGTGGCGCCCGGCCCGTCTCCGCCCGGCCCAAGTGCCAGGTCCCGTCAGCGTCACGCATCGCCCCCCGCAGCTGGGAGGCCAGCACTTTCACCGGCGGCCCCGCTCCGGGCCCAGCCATGCTGTAACGCCGGAAGTCTGGCGCCAAGGGCGGCCGGAGCGGCTGAGGAGAGCCCGGTGCCCGCGGGAAGCGGCCGCTGACGGAAGCACAAAGCGGGAAAAGGCGCGCGGCCGCCCCGCCCCGGCGGCGCCTCAGCGTCTACCGCGTGCTCAGCGCCGCCACCTGAGGGGCAGGGCTGGGGTGAGGCGGGGACTGGACCCGGAGCCCGGCCCGGGGTACGGCGCAGTACTTTGCACCAAGGCAAAAGCAGTGTTCCATGGTGCCTGGCAGTCGCAGTAACTTCGCGGTGCTTATGTCCCGCCGTGGCAGGGCCGTCAGCGATCAACCACTCACCTGGTGCAGGCAGAGGGAGCGCAGACACCCTGCTCCCCGGAACCGACATTCCGTTTTGCTCAGCCACCACATCTGCCGAGTTTTCTGCCTCCAAACCAGAAAGTTCTTGTAGGGAAAATACTTTGCCCGCATGTGCAAATGGTTGATGCAGATTGCAAACGAGAGCAGTTAACTCCCAGGTGGTTTGCCTGATCCGAGCAAGTCTCCTGTGCAGCAGCTGTCGCTTGTGATCGTTGAAAGTGCAATGCACGGGGTAGCTCGGGGCCAGCACCCCTTCTTACAGAGTCATTATTTATGAGCCTCACCAGTTTTAGACCAGACGGTGCTAATTTCGTCTGGAATCAATGTAGGATCGACTCCTTTAGGTACAACAGCTGGTGCAGAATCTGGATCAGTGGTTGGTTTGAGGAGAAAATGCTTTTTGCTGTGCCTTAACTTCATGGGAGTAAAGTCTCCCTGCAGATTGGTTTTAGCTCCTTGCCCCTAGCCCAGGGTTACACTAGTGGAAATCTTGCCGACACCTCCTCTCAGGCTGTTGGGGGCCATCCCAGATATTTTTCTGTGGTATTTCTTCACTACTTAGCAAGAAATGATCACATAATGTTTACTCTTTGATGAAGATCCTCTGGCTTAATGAGAAAAAAGGAAAGTACATGCTGATTTTCTCAGGGATGCTTCCAGGATATCTTTTTCTTGTACATACTTTGGTAGAAATTTGGAGCATAATGCATGGAAAGTGTAAGCCAGGGCCTTTAAGATCTTACTTGCTGTCTGTATATATTGCAGACAGGTTAATTTGCTTGACCGCAATCTGAAATCCTTGAAACGTTACAGTTTCCTTTGGGTGGGTGGATTGACATTGCATTTAGAAAGTAAGCTAAGGGAAAAACAGGAGGCTGGAACAAAGAGAAACAAAAGAATTAGAAAAAACAAAGGGATGGATCCCTCAATTTCACAAGTTCTATTACTGAAAAATGTGCAAAGTGGGTGAAAATGCACAGAGAAATGGACTCCCCTGCAATCATTCTTTAAAGCAGATTTTCTTCTCTGTTACAAGTTACTTTATTTTTAAAAGTCCTATTTTGTTTTGAGTAGCAAAATACAACAAAAGACCTTTTTTTTCTACTTACCATGTTATGAATTATTTATTCAGCTTATCTTTTTTTTTTTTTTTTCCAGATGTATTTTCTCTTTAGAAACATTCGGTAAATGGGACTTTATTCCTTTTATAGTGTAAGGAAGCAGTTAAACTTTTTGTTACCATTTACAGTAAGAATAGAAGATAATATGGGTAATAACAATAAAAACACTGACATCTAAGCACAATACAGAAACATGTAATCTGGCAATCAAATCATATGGCTTACAGGAATAGAAAGGCATTAGATGGTTACTGTATATGAATGCAGAATTTGAGCAATGCTCATAGAAGAGTATTTGTAATTTATGTCCCTAAGCTGCAGTCACTTGACAGCATCAATATTTAGTTTCACATTAAAAAAAATTAATTGTGCCAAATATTGATAAAAGTATTGTATTCCTATTTGTTACTGTATAATAGGAGGGTCTAATGCTTATTAAGCCATTAAATCTACAGATGAAGGCAAGACCCCTACAAGAGAGTAACCTCCAGGAGAGACTAAAAGGTCCCTTTCAAAAGATTTTTCTTGAAGAAGCTGTTAAGGGCATAAGCACTGGCAATCTGCACCAAGAAATGTTTTCTTAAACCAGAAAATTTCTTCTATTTCAATAAAATGCAAAGTTATACTGAATTCCCTGCAAGGGTCTTATCAAAGAACTGGTTTGACTCAGCATGGAGACGAGTTCTGCAGTTGCAGCAAAAATGGCTGATGCCTCACAGACTGTTTTCTAGATATGATCCCACTGTGATCATTCTCTGGTTTAAGGATAGCAGAGGAAGCTCAGCACACAGCTGGAAAGGGCAATGAATGGGTGGCTGACAAGCTGTAAAGTAGACCGGATTAAATTTGAGCACATTTTCTGAGAGCACACTGGATGAAACAGTTTTGGTTTGCGTGGATTAAAAGGATGGAATAAATCTTCTGCTGTCTACTACAATATTCACATTTCTTCAAAGCAGTCTTGAAGGACATTATTCCTCGCTCTGACATGCATGTGAGGTGCTGTCACAGTACAAATAAAAAGAGGCCAGACTGCACATAGTTAAGATTATCCACAGACAGGTCTCCTGCAATTACTCTGGCACTGGTTGGTTGGTATGGTGTCAAGGGAACTTAGAAAATAATTCAACCCTACATCTCCATGAAAAGATTACAGAAAAGCAGCAACTTGAAATTTTCTGTCCATCGCGGAGCTTTTCACGCTCACTGACAGTACTACTTAAAATGGAAGCAATTCTTTGCCGCCCTCTCTAATTTGGGTAACAGGCTGCTGTTACACAATCAGAAAAAGTCCTCTTTCTCTTGGCCAGAAATTCTGGTATTTCACAGTTTTCCATCCAACCCAAAAGAATTTTTACAAAGATCTCTGTCCCAGTTCATTGGGTACTGTGTACAGAAAGGATTATTTGATTTCTCAGTTTCTCTTTCCTAGTACTGAGAAGTCACAAACTAGATTTCCAAAAAGTTTTGCCCTTTTAAAATTTTTTTGAAGATTTTGAATCCAAGCAATTAAGATTTTTTTTTTTCCCAATGTATTTCTAGTATTTTCTAAATACTTGCCTTAGGAACAAGGCTACAGATGACTGGAAGAAAAGCCATGAAGCATGGGGCTGCTGAACACATAGAATCATAAAATTGTTAGGGACCTCAAGGATCATCTAGTTTCAACACCCTTGCCATGGGCAGGGACACCTCACACTACATCAGGTTGCTCAGAGCCACATCCAGCCTGGCCTTAAAAATCTCCAGGGATGAGGCTTCTACCACCTCCCTGGGGAACCTGTTCCAGCGTCTCACCACCCTCAGGGGAAGAATTTCTTCCTAACATCCAATCTGAATCTATCCATTTCTAGTTTTGTTCCACTCCCCATAGATGGACCATGTCTGTGTGGCTCACAAAAGTCCATAAAGCTGGTACTACAGAAAACCATGTCCATAGCAGCCCAGAAGCTCAGGGAATTCCAATGTGATAGGGCAATGCCAGTGGCAGCTCTTCACATAGTCTGTTCTGTAACCTGCTGGCACGTGCTGCTTTGTTAGCTTCTCTTACAGACCCTGCCTGCCTGCAATTACAGAGTAAACTGCAAAGTGAAAGAATTGTGTGTTCTGTATCCACCTTCAGTAAAAGGAAGCAGCATGCTGGAGTTAGGCATGACAGAAGCAGGATGAGCAAACAATACTTTGTAAAATGTATTACTCTGTGAGAAGAGGGATCTGAGACAAACTGCCTTGCTTTCCTTGGTATTCCTATAGAGCTTCACTGAAGGACACCTTTTAGAACAGATGAGGCTTGTCAAGTTTCACCTTTAGAGAACCACCCTGGTTAATGCTTATTATACTGCTCACAGAAATATATGGAACAATCACAAGACTATAAAATTCAATTATTTCCTGGTGTTTTGACTTGTACTGCATAAAAAAATGCAATGTGGACATGCTGACATGCTGGATTAAATCTAGAAAACCATCCTTATCCTTCAGGGTTGTTGGTTTTTTTGGGTGGCTATCTCATCATAACTGAATTTAATTAATTATTTTAAATTAATGGGTCAATGGGTTTGAATGAATGGGTTGGAAGTCAGCCATATTTGCATCCTTAACCTGAGCTTCACCTGCTTGTAATTTATTCTTTGGGTCTGATCAGTCTGGCATATAGATGCTGAATTATGTTCCACCAACCATTTCAGAAGACCTGGAACCAGGCAAGTCATCTGCTGCAACAGAACTAAACTAGGTGCAACATCGTGAAGTTCTAGTTAACAGGCAGCTCTGAATAAGTGGCATTTTAAATGTGACTTGGACAAGGACAGGAAAATGTGAGCAACAGACATCATTTTACTACTACTAACAACACTGTGGCCTGTTCCATAGTGTTGTCTTGCCAAAATTGCATGAAAGTTACTCTAAAAGAAGATGAAATAGCTTTTAGTATGCATTAGCGAGGCACCTTTTTTTTCTTGAGAACCTAATATAGATGCTATACATTGCATGTTAGCATATGTTTAGTGGAATCAGTAGACTATTATGGCAAGAATCTTCCTGCAGCTGCCAGGAGCTGATAGCTGCACCCAGTATCTGGCAGAGGAAACACAGCATCTGGCTCAGGCACCTCCTCAAAGAGGGTGAAAACCTTCTTGTACAGCCAGTCTTAACATGAGAAATGATTTCATTTGTGTCACTATCACGCAAATTTAACCAGTTCCTGTTACTCACCACAGCCCTTATGATGGTAGCCTACAGGCTATGAAAGCAGTGAGAGGCTCTTCAGCTTAGCTGACTCATTTCACTTACAAAGAATAAGAGGAAATGCTCACAGAGATCCAGTTGCATTCTGCAGAACTGGGTGTCACCTGTTCATTTCTTTACATGCTATAAATATGCTGGCATGTAACTGAAATAAATCAACATTCTATGGAATAGGACTATGACATGATGAAAGAAAACAAAATTGAATTAATCATAGTCTTTACCAGTGTTCCTTGCTGCTCTGGAAACAGTAAAGCTGGCTTTGAGAAGAGCTTATGCAAACTTCACCAGGAAAAAAAGCCCCTTTGTAAACAGGAAATATGAAGGACATCCAAAGTGCTAGATCTTTGTCCTAGCTGAAGTAGCTGGGAGACTTCAGTTATTCAGCCTTTCTCACTCCATTACACTTCAAAAATGAATTGGATATTTAGGAGAGACTTAACAGCACTGGACAGCCCCTATAACTAATGCAGGGGAATACAGACTATGGTGACATTCACAGCTGCTGGCTTTGCACAAATGTACTCTGATTAGCATCGTCAGCATCTGGTTCATCCTGTGGAGTGAGAACACACTCATTTTCCTAATGAAAAGTGACCAGAAGAACAGCATTTTATTTTTGAAAACTTAAAATCTGAGATGTAAAATACTAGAAGTATAGATGGAGGCCAGTGAAGCTGGGAAGTTCCAGAGCATACATTGGCAGGGCTCTGCAATATTTAAGGCCTCTTCAAAATCCATGGAATACATTTCTGATTCTTAGTAGTGAGAAGCTTTTACCAAAAGTCACCTTTTCAAGCAGCCAAAATCTTTCTCAGGTCTTATCAAAGAGACCATCTCCCCCTATGTGTCTCACCTTGTTTAAACCAAAAAATCACAGCTATACCACCTCCAATCAAGGTAATTTGAAATCAATATAATGTGAGAATACAACTAAAAGGAGTTGAATTTTAATATAGTAACTCAGCAACTTTACACCAATCTTACAGTCAGCACATAGCTGCATTCATTCAGGAGAAAACTTTGGAAACAAGCTGCTTAAAGAGGAAGGTTTGAAGTGAGCCTCCAAGAGTTCAAAGGGAGCTAGAGAAGAGAAAGTACATCTCCATTGCTGTGTGATGGAGCTTTCTGCACAGCCTTGAGGAGACAGAGATTTGATAGCAGCTTTGGTGGCAGGTGCAGGTCACACAGCCAAGCAGACCAGTCAGCTCTTCTCTAGCCACTGAAAATCTGTGAAAATACTCCTTACTATTTCATATTCTAAGGTCAATGTTTTTTTACTGGTATTTCCATAACTAACCCATGTTTGCTCTGAGATCTGAGAATCTCCACATAAAATGGCTGCATTTGTTTTCTGTAAAGCTGTCACTCTTTAGTCCCCATGTGATTGCCTGAGGATGCTAGATGGAAAGGATCCTGCATTGGACACTAGGCACTAGCAGCACTGGCCTCTTTTAGAAACTGCCTGTGAGCAGCTGGCCTCCTGATTCTTCTGGTGCTGGCAGTAATACTGGAATGAAGAGCACAAATGTCCTTGGTCCTTGACTGGGAAGAGTGCTGCCAAGTGCAGAGTGGGAAGGCACTGGTACTGGTACTTCAGAAAGCAAAAGCTAAAATGTTATCTGAAGGAACACCTGGCCCAGTGCTTCATTCTGCAGCGGAAGCAAACAGCTGAATGAACTGAAAGGGCAAAACTAATATAAAGAGGAAATCAACAGAAGAGAAACTTTTGTTTAAAGCTGCTCAGTAACAGCATTTATATGTTCTGAGGTACTTAGAAGGCCTGGGGACTAAATAAGCTTGATTTTTCCATTTCTCACATTATGGCATGCATTTTGTACAGCAAGGTTCAAACCTAGAAGCAGTTACAAGCCTGGACACAGAATGCCTTTATTGCCATACCACCTACAAATAGCAGCAGCTCACTCCCCCAGCTGCTGATGGCACAAATGAATGACTGTTGTTACACACAATGGCATTCATCTTGAATGAAAGTCACATCAGTGTATGGGCTCTACAAGGCCTATTTATCTCATAATAGCTCTAAGAGAAGGCATAAAATGGTAAGTAAAAGTCACACAAGTCTTCCTGAATCAGAATATTCAATGTGTAATTGCTGAAATGTTTTCACATTCTTAGGCTTCTTTAATTTACTAAAAAATCAAAAGACACAAGATTGCATGAACCAAGTGGGAGACATCTCATCAGCTTATAAAGGCCTCTACAACTCATACAGAAATGTCACATTTTAAAATACAATTTGACATTAAAATGTCACAAACTGCCCCCACCTCTTCATTCATGTTATTTTAACCATAGGTTTAAATTTGTAACCTGTGCTTATACTAAACATTATATTGCAGCTCTCTAACTAACACCCAACCCTTTCCACTAAGGCCAGAATACACAGGATCAAACATGAATTTGGTAGAATGAAGATCAGACTTTTATTACTGGCAGCCAAAGTTCTGAACAGCCATCATTGACAGCTGGTCCCTGAGTACCTCATGGTACTCAGTTTTTGTTAAGGTACATCTATCTACAGGTACGAAAAGATTACTCCAGTACTACTCTAGACCTCACATTATAAACTACATAGGAAAACAAAATGAACCAGGGGAGCACACCAAGAAATTATGGGGGAAAAAACCCAAACTTCAAGGCTAAATACTGAAATCAGTACATGTAATCTGACCTTTCTACTGAAATAATGGTTGTGCTGAAGACTGCAGTGAGGCAACTATACACACATATATTAATCTGAATGAATGTAAATCATTATTAATGAATGGCATTAAAATATAGTTAACTTTTTGTAGATGGCTACAGCACACATAGTTGTGCAACACAATGGTTGTTTCTAAATGTAGCTCTATATAGGGCAGCCCTCAAAACTGAACAACAAAACTTGGACTTGAAAGTCAAACGCAATTAAAAAGTATCAGAAATTTTGAAGCCAAAAAGTTTAGCAAGCCTTCAGCTTGTCATGATAATCAGCAAGAAATGATAAATGCAAACCCAGTATGCCTCATTTTCAAAACCTGACAAGCCCACAAACCCAGACTTGCAGTTGTGCACGCTATGCAAATGCCAACAGTGCTTGTTTATTCAAAATAGAAACTGTCAATACTTTAAGAACCAATGAGGAGACATCAGTTCAGTGTAGATGGTGTCAAAGATTCATGTAAATGCAATATAGCATAAAGTGGCAGAGCAGGCATGACAACGTGTGCACATTTTTTGCTTTGGAGTTTCAGTGTCCCAAACATTGAACACTTCTATTCAGGTAATTTCAAATCCTGTGCAGGAGCATTTAAAGATCTGAACAGATAAGAATTTCAGGCAATAGGCATTTTAGAACGGAAAAGTACAGCACATGACCTTCACTTTGCAAGGCAAAGCTCACTGGAGTACTCAGACTGTTGATTGTTAACAGCTTCATTTACAAGAAACTGTGCAGGGGGAAAGTGAAAGGCACAATGTAGTTTCTTTTTCTTATCCACAGATCTCTCTATGACTATACTTTATCTAGACTCTCTTAGAAGATAATACTGTGATTACTAACAAACAATCCAAACAGATGTGGGTTAGGTATTTTGTTGTCTCAGATTTTAAGGCAGAAGGAAAATTGAATAGTTGAACCTTCTATTTGACAGAGCCTAACAATCTATTTGCATTTTGGTACCTCTGGCTCTTTCTTTGCTGGGAATTCCGTGGTATGTGGGTCCACAAGAGTCTTTAGCACTCACCACTGGAGTGAAGGAGGCTGCAGCACAGTCAGTGTTGCATTTGATGCAACTCTTTTTGGCTCATTTCTGCCAAATCAAATAATTGGGTGGACATCTGGACAACAGCAAAAGTATTCTCCAGCCCCCTTTTTTTCCTCCATCTAGACTGGTTACCAATGGTTAACCATATTGCTGAAGGAATTAGCAGCTTAGTGCAGACATTTTTCAAATGCAGTGTGGCTGACCCAAATAATTCTCCATTTCCATTGCTTTGCCCTGCTTGGTAAAATAAAGCATCTAGGTTTATAGGTTAGATTCAGCATATATAATGTGGATAGAGTTCATGAAATACTGTGGCTGTCCTAGTCAAATTACATGATATGCTACCTATAAACCCACCACTGCTCAGAATCAGTCTACTGATTCCTCTGACTTTAAGCCTTCTTTGGTATCAGCTTGAGTGATAAACAACTTGCAAAATCAAGACCGTGAGGAACAATCCTTATGAAGAAAATTGCTAAAGTTTACAGTCACAGGAGTGTTCACTTAAATCATGCCACATTTTACTCAAAGCTAGCAGTATTCAGTGAATGTCCCTTTGTCCCTTTCGCTTGTGGCTACTTTCCCTTCTGTTTCTTATAAAAGTCATTGTACAACCCTGGATTCTAGCTGGACACATGCCGGAATCATTCCAGCCAAAGGAAACAGAACTGAAAGTAATACAAGAATCTTTTCTATTCATCCTCTACTCTGTAAAACAGAGACACATTTCCTCCTAAAGGCTGTATTTCCCAGTTGTAAACCAACAGAGCTCCCTCCACCAGTACTTCTGCAAACTTCATCACACAGCTGTGGAGTGTTGCAAGCTGATAATGTTTGCAAAGAGTACTTGAAAAGTCAAAAAAAAGAAGCAGTACCATTAAGTTCTTACTCCTCAACTGTGGGGAAAGGTTGTTTCCATTCTTGAGTTCAAAGCCATTTGTGTGTTTTGCAATGATCTCAAACTAGTTTATGGTCTGTAATCTCCCATTAAGCCCTGTTATATTCCTGGTACGTGAGTAGAAAAAGCTGTACTGTTGCTTAGTTGCTTCATCAGTAAAGTTACAGGCAGATGCTTTAGGAGTAATGCTTATCTCTCCTGGTAGCCATTTCTCATTCAAAAACAAACCGAGGAGTAAGTTTCCATCATGGCTTTCTCTTCACTAGTTTTCATTCACACTTTTACACTCTCTGTAAGTGTTTGAATATACCTCAACTTTAATGGCTCTAAAGTTTATCTTCATGTTGCAGCTCTGTGTAAATGGGCAGACTGGGCATTTCAGAAGGTCAGAAATTAAGAGGTTTTGCATGAAAAGGCCTCAGGAAAATAGCAAGTCATATCCTGGGTCAGCCCTGATACTCAGGTAGGAAGGAACTTCTGCCTTCTGCTCCCAGCTTTAACCATGTGCTACAGATTGTCAGGCCATAGTGTGGCCTCTGTGCAAGCAGGTTGTATCTGATCAGAGAAGTGCAAGATTCCAGTGAAGGTGGGACTGGATTGAAGACCTAGAAAACTCTGAGATTTAAGATGGGCCAAATGCTTCAGGAGGAGGAACTATTGCCCCAGTTGTAGAGCTGCCTGATTACCCCTGCTTGGGACTGAAGTACATCCTGCTTCAGTTTGGGTTTTTATGGGTTTTTGCTTGTTTGTTTTGTTGTGTTGGGTTTTTTTTTTCTTCCTCTCCTTTTCCTTCAGTGTACACAGAGCCTGCAATAAACCCTTCTCCTTCAGAAGCAAAAGGAACTCTTCCTTGCTCTGTAGTTATAAAGCAACAGATGTCTTAAACCTGTGAGGCAATGCAGCTGCTCTTGAGCAGGCAGGAAACGTTGTGTAGTCACAAAATGTTGCACACACAAGAACTGAGACTACCTTCATTGAACCCTCCGCCTGTGAGCAGAGAGGCTGGATATAAGTTCCCAACACAGGCTCAGTTTTCTAACTTCCCTAGAACTAAGGGCAATTCAGACATCTTTCTGGTCTAAACTTGTTAATTCTAGCATTTACTGGTTACTACAGCTAAGACTGAATACTCATTTAACCTCATGCTCTATCACAGAATCATAGAATGCTAGGGGTTGGAAGGGGCCCTACCAAAGCAAGATCACACAAGAATGCATCCAGGTGAGTTTTGAATGTCTCCAGTGAAGCAGAGTCCACAACCTCTCTGGGCAGATTATTCTGGTACTCTGTCAGAGTGAAAGTTTTTCCTTACGTTCATGTGGAACCTCTTCTGCTCCAGCTTGCACCTGTTGCCCCTTGTCCTATCACTGGACATAACTGAGAAGAACCTGGCTCCATCCTTCAAACACTGCCCTTCATGTATTTATAAACATTACTGAGGTCATCTCTCAGTCTCTTCTTCTCCAGGCTAAAGACCCCCAGCTCCCTCAGCCTTTCCTCATAAGGAAGACACTCCACTCCCTTCAGCATCTTTGGGGCTCTGTGCTGGACTCTTTCAAGCAGTTCCCTGAGGTCCTTCTTGAACTGAGAGGCCATAACTGGACACAATATTCCAGATGTGGCCTCACCAGGGCAGAGTAGAAGGGAAGAAGTACCTCTCTCGACCTACTCACCGCACCCCTCCTAATACACCCCAGGATGCCATTGGCCTTCTTGCCCACAAGGGCACATTGCTGTACTTACTTCTAGGAAGCTTTAATTCACACTTTCATCTGAAATACAATTACAATTTTTTTTAACATAAACCACCACATTCAGTGTATGTTTCTTTCCCTCAGTTTGATTTTTATGGGACAATTGTCACTGTTTTTTCAAACTGAATGAAATAATAGTTTTGAAATAGTTTTCACCTCTTCAGAGACTTCACTGGAGACATTTTCTTTAAAGGGGTACAATCATCTTTTCAACCTTACCACTTTTATCCAACAGTTTACCAGTAGGATCATATGTAGGAATGTGAGTGTCTCAGGCTTAAATGTGGGAAATTCAGGCTGAAATCCCTTCCCAGCATAGAGGGACTCAAGGACATGCTTGTCAAGCTCATTTTGATATGCTGACCTCATCACAAGCCTATAGAAGGAAACATTCTATGGTCTTCCCATGAACTTGCTTTAGTTCACAGAAAGGAATTAAAGAGTCATTGACCTGCAGTAAGAATGGGACTTGTCTGTAAGTCTGCAGATGGGGGCACTGATTTGAGAGAGGTGAGCAACTGAATTCTGGCTCAGCTTAAAATACCACTTACATGGCTTATCTAAGAACTGTTTAATGCACAGTGTATGTAACAGCACTCAGAGATGGCACTAGAATTGACTCATCAGTGCTCTAGATGTTAAGCTTCAAGTTGCTCTTGGCTAACAAACTCCTTCTTCCCTTTCAATGAGAAGAGACCTCTACTTAGCAGTTAGATTACCTACCAGGAAAGGGTGGAACAGAAATTTTCCCTTTTGCCAAGCAGGGACACAAATACAGATACTAAAGAGGCCTTGTAAGTACTAATCAGCTGCTCCAGCAGTTCTCTTGGCTTGCTCCATTTTTAAAAGACTGCCATTCTCCAAAGACCAAGTTTTGAAAAAGCTCAGGAGAGGCAAAATCTTCAGACACAGTTCTGTAAGGCAGCCTTAGAGGCTGCTTGCATGGCATACTGCCTGCTTTGTATCTCACCTCTCAGTGTGCACCACAGAGGACCACAAATGGGTCCAACACTTTGTAACAGAAACTTCAAAATACTGTTGGACAATGCTTAATGTTATGGCACACTTCTGTTTTGGCTTCCAGCCTAATTAATTAGTGCAAGGTCACCAGGCAGTCTGTTTCAGAAGCAGGGCTTAAATCTATGCCCCAATTTAGAACTCAAGCTAATGGTTGCCTTTCCTTGCTGGGCCTGTTTCCTGATCTGTACACATAAAGCTGGTCCCTGCAAAAGGCTTTGTCATGCACACGACAAGCATGGTTTAAACAGCACATAGTACTGTCTTTCACTTAGAGAACTTCCTTTGTCACACTATAAACACAAGCAAAACAAACCTCTGCAGATTGCACTGCCCTGGAAAAGCACGTGTGCTTCTTGGATTCAGATTGTTATTATTTCCTGTATGGACATATTGTGCAAGCATCCTGTGTGCAATGAGATCACTGACAGAGGATGTAAATAATACATATGAGACATAGTGGGGGATGAAGAGGGTGGACACTACTGAAAATGACTTGGATGATAAAATATGCAGATGACAGGATGAATTTTCAACAGATTCATTCAAAAGGAGGGAGCTGAACACATTTGCAGTGATCATCCTGACTCTCCTCTAAAGCTCAACTCGTGTCAGATAATGATAGATAACAACAGAAAGATAGCAATGATTGTGTTAACTCTGAGCTGTAATTACTTGAACAGTAATATGTGAGAATGCTTTTAACTAGATGCCTTCAGCATGCAGTGATGAAAACCTGATTTTTCTGTCCACCAGAGGGGGCTTAGCAGTAAGTTTTCTAAACACAAACCCAAATTATTTCTTTGGAAATTGAGTAATGCTAACATTGAACTGACTTTTATAGGAACTTGCATGATATTATAGACAAAACCAGAACTTCCTAGAAACAACAGACACAAATATAAGCAGACACAATTCAAACTGAATGTTCTTTTGGCTATCTCTGTTTCCCTTCTCAGTGTCTTTTTTCTTTCAGCAGAAAGCCTTGCAGTTAGAGCTGACAGGCACAGTGTATGAGCAAAGAAGATTTTGCTCCTAATTCCTTTGAAAAGCTGAGTCCAAGTTCTTATTAAACCTGTGCCTGTAAACTAATCAATACACATACAAGAAAAACAAACAAACAAAAAACAGGGAAGACATTGAGGTGGAAAGTTTTCCAAGTCACCAGAAAGCAGGACATGTTGTTGGAGCAGTCCATGAGTTTACAGTACAGTTATCTAATTATTTGAGGCCACTTTGTAAACAGTAGACATAAACCTGGATGGCCACAAGAACCACAACCTCACATTATGGGTGAGACTAAAGGAATGAATGCAATCCAAGGTGGTGATGTACAGAAGCACATTTAAAGCTAGTGCTTAGTGTTAAGTTGCACATAGTGTTAATGTCAAGACAACAGAATGACACACACTTCTCTTGAAATTAAAACAGACTGGCTAGTCTTATGGTAAATTCCTCTTTTTCATGGTTAATTGGATTTGTCCCTCAAATATGGGTTCCTTGCTTGACTTCCACTTACACAAAGTGCAGGCAGCATTTGAATACTTGGAAATTATATTCACTGTATTAATTCTGATGAATAGAATTTGACTCCACGTGTGAGTATTTGAATGTGAGTACAGTGCTGTTCAAAATCTGAGCCTTGTATCTAGGGAGAACTAGCTGCCAATTTTAATGACAGATTTTAGTAAGTGCAATTATTTTCACACCTGTGACTCTAACTTCTGGTGAAGAAAATAATTATGTACAAGAGTAACTTAAAATGAAATTCATGCCAAATGTAGCACAAGGTACAAATGACTCACCATGACCAAATAAGGATGCATCACTTTCCCTCGCAGAGATGAGGACAGGCTGTCCTGATACAAGCACAGCAGCAGTCAGCTTGCAGGGCTGCTGATAGGTGCAGCACCCTGCAGCAGCCTGGGCTCTGGCTTCACTGGTCATTCTGGTGAGCTCTTCTCAGAAGGCATGTCTCATCAGCTGCTCTGTGTGGGGTACAAGACTTGCCACCCACGTAGTGCAGTAATTTTCCTTCAGTACTAATATACTTCAAAAAACAGTATGTGGAAGAAGAGAAGAATTCTGGTCACCTGTTGAAATAAAATTATCATTTAGTATGGGTATCAGATTGTCTGTTAAACTTTCTCTTTGCAAGTGCTGAGACACTATATATTGCTGTACTTCTGATAGAAGAAAAAGATGGGCTGTGAGGGTTACAGCCGTCCACTGGAAGGAAGCAGGATACTGCAGGTCACTGCATGTCCTCAGTGCCCAGACCAGCATCCCAGTTAATGGCATCAGTCCTGCTAGATGGTGATCCCCTCCTGCCTTTGAACACCCTCATTCATACTCTATTAGCAACACTTCCAACCCACTACGGTCAGTTCCCCCAGTCTTTGGACCCTCCACATCCTTTACCCTATTTCTCCAAACCCATTTTGAACTAATTCCCTTCAATACAGAGCTGCTTTTCTTCTCACAAAACAAAAATACTCACCCTTCCACATGAAAGCATCCCCTCTCTAATACAAAACCCTGGGCTACACATCATTCCCACACCATCCCTTTCTGCCTGCCTGGAATTACCCCAGAGCTGCTTTCTCATAAGCCTCATGTACTTCAAGTGCTGTCCCTGCCTTTTGTCCCACTTCCCAGTGTCAGGTGCCTTAGTGTCAGCCATCCCTACATTCCCTTTGGCTTCTGCAATAATCTAAGCTCCTTCCTGGCACCAGCTCACTGGGTATCCAATCCTCGAGTGCACTTTGTGAAAACCCTGACTCCTGCTTTTCAGATGGGAGAATTTCAAAACTCCACTATTCACAGCTGTTAAGAGCAGCAGAAGAGGGCTGAGGGAAAGCAACCAGGTGACAGCTTTCATAAAGCAGTGCACCACACAGCACTGCTGCATGTGGTACTGGAGAGGACTGAGGAAGAGAAAAGAGAAGAAAAGTGTGTAGTTATGGGAATTTGCAAGAAAAAAAGAATCTACTTTGATGTTAATGACCTGAGTCAAAGTACAAGGAGAGTGAACTTCCCAGAAAGGAAGTTCACTAACAAGGAACCACAGAAAACCTTCAGATGCTAAACTGAAAACTCTGGAGGAGAAGGTGGGCTTAATTCTCAGAAAAAAAAAGCAAACCAACAAAACAAAACCACAACTTATACCAAGTATAGTTAATGTCAGAAAGAAAGCAAAAGACAGAGAGCATCTTGAAACTGAAAGAGGTATTAAACAGAAATTATAGGAAGCAATTAGAAAACATCAGTCTGGAAAGCAGAAAAAAAGAGAGTAGTGAATTTTAAACCTGGGACATCGGGATTTGTTCACTCTGAGAAAGGTCAGATGGGGACAAACTTCCAGCAGTATTATGAAAGAAGCCAATAAGGAGTTAGATGGGACTAGTACAGAGGGAGTACAGTAATTAAAAAAAAAAAGCAAAAGGGCTGTGAACTGGAGGAAGGGAGACAAGCTAGAAATTGAAAGAGGACAGAAAGAAGCCATAGAGTAAATATTGCATGGAATAAAGAGGGAAAAAGAATTGAACAGCCCATTCTAACTCAGCTCATGGGAACCTGAAAATCTCCCAAATCTGCTTTATTTATCTGCCAGTGCCAAGTTTAGAGCCATATGGGTAGAGAACTTTTCACATGGACAGGCAATTACATGTGCAGGTTCAAAACGGACCAGAGAAAAGCTTTATCTTAGTATCACAGTATCACCAAGGTTGGAAGAGACCTCAAGGCTCATTAAGTCCAGCCTGTCACCACAGACCTCATGACTAAACCATGGCACCAAGTGCCACGTCCAATCCCCTCTTGAACACCTCCAGGGACGGTGACTCCACCACCTCCCTGGGCAGCACATTCCAATGGCGAATGACTCTGTGAAGAACTTTCTCTTCACCTCGAGCCTAAACTTCCCCTAGCACAGCTTGAGACTGTGTCCTCTTATTCTGGTGCTGGTTGCTAGAGAGTGACACGACTATACCAAAATTATGAGCCCAGAGGAAGTAAGATGACATCTGACAGGTTAAAACATAAAATGTTCTAGGGCAAGTAAGACTCTAGATGCTGCTGACCAAAAAGCTACTGGACAAATACTTGTCTCCTTCCATTCAGCCAGATGTACACACTTTTAAAAATAAACCCCCCAGTCACCTCGAGTCTTCTTGCATATGAAATGGAAGCAATGAAAATTCAATTTTTAGGCCATTAAGAGATGCAGGCAGAGCCCAGTTAGGATGTTAATGTAAGTCCCAGGAACTTTCATGTGAGGGTCCAACACAGATCCAGGCAGACAGTTTTTCAGGCATGGGTCATAGATAATCAGGTAGCTTGGAACAGTAGGTCTGGTTGACCTACTGCAAGGTCATTACCTTAACACAACAAAAACCAATGGGTCATATTGTCAATTTGGTTCCTCCAGGGATGAATGGAGCCCCTGTTGGTACAGTGCAAAAAGAGAAGCAAAAATACCCAACTAGAAAAGGGTGTGTGTGCCAAGTTCCCAGTGACTGCAATGGCTGACTCACAGTAGGTTCTTGGACATGCAGGGGAGTTTTAACAGGAAACCGCCTACCCTTTATTTACAGCTCCACTTCAGCTATGCCATTCAACTCAGCTCAGTAGATGATTTTTATCACTCTAGATGTTGTGGATGCATTTGCACAGAGACACTTTCCAAAAGGCCACGTTTAGCATGGGTTTTTCATGAGGTTTCTTTATATTCACCATATGTGGAAGAAGTACCACCCCTTCTACCTTAGGTACAAAAGTACCTTCATCCACTCTGATTTGCTCCAGTCAAACTTCACCTGCATGCATGCTTTGCATTGCTGAACTGTATCTGTTTAGAAACTAGCATGCTGTTATTTTGTATTTTAGAAGCATGGGCAGCTACAGTAGTACAAAAGCACCTGTCTTCAGACTCTGGACAATTCTGGTGTTTCATCATTAGCCTTAAGGCAGGAGCTCAGTGATCCAGAAAAGGGGGGGAAACCACAGTTCTGCCAGTCTATCCTGCATCAACTCCATGATCTCTACTTTGAGCACCTGGAGTCAGAGTCCTGCTCTTCCACATATAGCACATTATCCTTCCAGCAATTAACATAATTGAAACAACAAGAAGTTTGTATCAAAAACCCATGCATTCTGGAATGCTAGCAAAGCTTCTTTTTATACTTTTTTTTTTTTTCCTCTGTAAAATACAGAATTATCTATGGGAAACTATGCTTAAAAAATGTATTTGCTTGTATATTTCAGCTCTTAAAATTTAGACAGGACCTTCCTTGTCTTTCCCTGCAAATTCTGTCCTAGTTTTGTGAGTTAGGATCATGCATTTCACCAGCACCCCTGCATCACTCAGTGCAGAGATGTGTGAGTGGGCAGATTTTCACGTGCAAATGTAAATCTGATATTGCCCAGTTTTACAGTTCTTGGCTTTGTAAACCATGCAAGTGCATGCCAGTGAGCAGGATGGGACTAAGGCTGTGGTATGTGCTGTACTGAAGGGCAAACTGGTAGTAAAGAGAAGAGGAAATAGGGTAGTGATTGTCTGGTACAGCAGTGGGATCTGCACAGCATCATGACTGCACCAAAATCCCATTTTCAGAGGGGAATGGCTGCTGAATCCTCAGTGATAAGGACTTGTCTCCATTTATGGAGTGCTCCTTGGTGTAGTAAACCCGGTGGAGTACAGTGCTACCACGCTGCTCTCACAAATCTGCTGCTTCTTGCACAAGCATGCCATCATGTTTCCCCAGCTCTGAAAAAGGGGGCTAGGAGAAAGGGAAAGAGACATAAAGACAAGAAAATACTTCCTCTCTGCATATACCAGTATACAGAAAAGCTTATGCAAATCTGAATCAGCCACAAGACTTCTGGGAAGTTGTCAGTGTCTCAGTGTCTCAAAGTTGAAGTATGAGTAAAACTAAGAGGGAAGTCTCCTAAAACTGTTTCTAAATAGCCAGTAAAAACATCCCTTTCCATCCAGCAGCAATTGCTTTGGCAACGCACATAGGCAGCCTTGGACATGGAGGGTCACTTTTTTATGCCGTACAGAACTCTGTCCATGACTCATTTTTAAAAACCAGATTCAGATTTAGCCCTGCCTTTCAAGGACACATTTGAGAGATCAGCATATGCAGATCAGAGAAAGGATGTGGAATGAATCATAGATGAATGATCTATTTGCCAAAGATTTGCAGGCCCTTCTACCACCACCACAAACACACACATGCTGGCACAAAATGAACAGAAAATAACCACACTCAGATCTGCCTGCCACCCGCTAGTGGAAACTGGGAATTCACTGGAATTCAGGGAACTGGAAACAGGTCACAGGCACTACACCCTTGATACCACAATTTATCTACCCATTTGATATTTTAGAGTTTCATGTTTGTTGTTCAATTTCCCTGAAATTAACCTTTCAAAAAAGTAATTTATAAAAAAAGTCCCCAGTCTTTCAGGGGGATCAGAAACCAATTTCAGGAAGCACTACTAACTTTGATGGTAAATGCAACCACTGAGGGTAAATGTATTCTTGTGTGTTTGACTAAGTTTTTTATTGATTTTTTTTACACAGACAGAGGAGGACAAATGCAGAATGCTATGTAACTTTGTGCTGCAATACCATATTATTACATATTGTAGATTTATCAGTGATGAGCTGGTTCTAGAATGGCCCTTGAGCAAGCAAGAAAGCAAGATGTGTTTTTTCCAGTGCTTGAACCAGGCAAGCTGCTTTTGCAGCCCTCCAGTGCAGGGATCCCTTGGCACTGCTCCACTGGCACAGTACACAGCCTCACCCTGCTTGGTTTGTGGCCTGGTTGTCAGTAACTGTGAGGGGAAAAATGGGATGCTGAGACACTAAGTGTAGAACATACAGGGAATGAAAAAACAGGATGAAGGGAGGAAAAGATGTGGAATTAGGTTGTGTCTTTTCAGCTAACTCATAATCTGCAACAGAAGTGCATCTAGAAGTGAGCTTTGGTTTTGATCTTTGTGTCTTTGCTTTTCATCTCTTAAAAAATAAGCTGTTTTTAGAGGTAACACTAAGGTCTGTGCCCCACTGCTCTATTCTAGAGGCATTTTTGCTTTTCCATTTTACTAAAAATATCTACTTGAAGATCTTTGCCTAAGTGCAGCATTTTGGATACAGAAGTCAAGTCTAACATGAAATCCTATTAAAGAACCAGCACATATTACAGAACAAAATGTCCACTTTGCTTAACAAAGAAAACAAACCCTGAGAAACGTCCTAAGATTAGAGACATTGTACTATTGATACTGTGTTTATATACTACTATAACTGAACACGTTCTGCAGGGCTCTGATGAAGCTTCTGTCAAGCCTTTAGCAAATAAAACTAAAATCACAAAAGATAAGCATGGGCTTGGAAAGATACTGGGATTTTTAATGTACCCAGAATTTTTCTGAAGATAGTCAAATCTCTCAGGATGTGCAGGACCTTGCCTGTAATAAGGGCTCCACCTTTGCTGTGTGTAAGTCACCTATAAGCATTACAAAGGAATTAACTAACTGGAAAATCCATACTCCCTATTAATATTTTAACCTTTCTTTATAGACTCAGAGAGAGGGGATATAAAGCTATTTATATGGAAAACCATGAGAGAGACCTCAGTATTTACATTCACGTTCATCAGTTCATTGGCATTTCTTGGTAGCAATGTAGTAGGTGCTCAATTGCATCTGTTTGCCTATAAAAGTTCTTCAGGAAAATAGCCCCAACACTTAACATCTGAAATTACTTCTGCTTTTTCTTGACAGGTTATTACCCAGATAATCTGAAATTTTAAACTGGTTATTAGAGAAATCTAACTACAGAACTTCAGCTTAGGTATCATAGAATCATGGGCTGGAGAGGACCTTAAAGATCCCCTAGTTTCAATCCTCCTGCCATGGGCAGGGACACCTTTCACTAGACCAGATTGCTCAGATACCTACTAAAGCAGCAGTTGCCTGAAGGTTGCATAAATTTGTATTGGACGGGGCTGTAATATAAGGAACATACAGATCATTCTGTTTAGAAGTAAAGCCATGAAGTCATGGTATTGCTGCAGAAACTGAAGGGTTATTCTGGCCATAGTCCAAGTCATGGTATGACACAGAGCCAGGATAGGACAGCTGGAGCATAGAATGAATGAAAAGCACACTTATCAATTATTTACATATAGGAATAGCTCCAACCTCCCTACTGAAAAGTTCTTCTGGATTAAAGTTGTATTAGAATGACTTGTGGTTTAGGTCATCACATGTACACACATACATTGACTTGCACATTCAGTAAGCTTTTGAAAGTCACCTTGGCAAGTTCAATTCAGTTTGTGGATGTGACTAAGTCTAACACTCCCTTTAGACTCATCAGACATTTTGCCAGTATTTTGACATTGTTATGAACTGAAATAGATCTGCAGTTGAAATACAGCATAGCATTTCTCTCCAGTTTAAGATAACTGGTAACAAGCAACTCAGTGAGATGTCACCAGAACTCCAGAAGGAAATCCTCCAGGCTGTGTGCTCTTCCCACTTTCAGATTCTCAACTACCTAATTCACTGATAGGGGACATCAAGGCTAATATATAATAAATTCTTATCATTTTTCTTACTAATTAATCTAACAACATGTGTGGTGAAGTCTGTATCCAGCTAATACAGGTATTTCTAAAATTAAAGAATACTTCATTAATACCATTGGATGATGTTTCTAATTTACTACTTTAGTAACAGATGCCAAAAATTCTACATTTAAATGACTTTTGTGCCAGAAATTGTTGTCATATTCTCGATTCCTAGAAATTCTGCTGGAGTTGGAATATGGTGAAGATAATCTATTCTGAACACAGCTTATTGAGCTTACATGTAAAAGTAGCTGAGGTCTGCAATACATCTGGAGAGGGAGAATGTCTGAAGAAAAAAAAAAGTAATTCTTTTTTCCACAAGAGCAATAATGGTGTGGGTTGTGGGAGTTTTCCTGTTGTTTGGGGTTTTGGTTTGGGGTTTGGTTGTGCTGGGTTGTTTGTTGGTTGGGTTTGGTTTGTTTGTTTACTTTTCTTGGCAAATGAGGAATTAATATTTGTATTCTGAAGTAGACTGTTGAGCAACCTATCAGAATTTATCCTTCCTCCAGGGACAGGGTTAGAACAGAAATATGGCTAATTTCTCAGTACATTGAAAACTGAGAAAGTAAAATTCCTATTAGTTATTTCTTGCCTAGATCTTTGCAGACATATATTATGTAACTAGCCAAGACCATAAGATAATAATAAAATCTATACAGGATCTATCTGTATAGCAGAGTGAAAGATCCATATTCACTAGTTTCTATTTGTTAAGTGCAGAGATTAGGTACTGCAGGATCATAATATATTCCATCATCATGAGTTTGGGTGGGTTATGACTTTGAGATATGACTGCAACTGTAGAAAAGATCTGTCAATTAAGGATAGATTACAGTCACAGTAGCGATATGGAGGTTAGCATAGCATGCAGTAGGAAAGCCCACAAGAGATTTTCTGAAAGTTGAGTACTAATAGTGGCTTATTCAGATCCAAGCTTGATGCCTACACACATCAAGTACTCATCCCAGTCATCTGGGAGTGCCTCAGTGAATTTTGAAAGAAATATGATTGTCCACCTGGATCTGGGTGAAGAGCCACAAGATACTGCTATGACATCCCTTGATTTCTCATTTTCCTGTATGCTGTTTCTGTCTCCTATAACAGCACTATATTGGTCTTTGTTCATTTTAAGAACAAGACCATTATTTTCCTTTTAATTTGGATTACTGAGTTGCTCTACATTCAAGGAAATAGAACTGAGATTTGGGTCCGTTTGACCATATTAAGAATGAAGTTTAATCAGCTTCTGTGGACTAAAAACCAAAGATAAGGGAACATTTGAGTCATTTGCTCCACCTCACCCCAACCATAAAAATGTCATGTGTTGATTATGGCCATGAATGAAATGCATCAGAAACTGATTCCACAACCTTTGAATTACTTCAGCAGAAGCTCAGCATTTGCATGTGGTTTGAACAGATGGAACTATGGGAACATCACAAAAGGCAGCAACACTGATCACCTGCAGTAGCAAATGCAAACTTGTCACATAAATGGAGCAGGACACAAACTAAATAGGCACTGAAAATAAAGAGAAGTGGTAGAAAATACCTGTGAGAATGGTAAACTGTAAAAGCAGAGGGTAAAGATACCATTAAAATAGTAATCAAGAGACACTGGGAGCCTTTTTGGATTATGAACTGTCCTCCAGGTTCCCACATATAAATAATTTTTCACCCAAGCCTTTTAGAACCTCTCCTGTGCTCTCTTTACAGTCAGCATCCTCTTTTGTGTTATATGGATATATAACTGAGGACTCTAACTACAGGTTCAAACAGTAACCTGAGCTCCAAACCCCATAATAGTGTTTGGTGCCATGGATGATTTTTCTGTGCTGTATTACCACTCTATTTTCATGGGCTTGGGATATGAAAAGACATGAGATCAAGGAACTGGAGAAACAGAAGGTGGCTTCAACAGCAAGGGAGAGAGGTGCTGGGACATCACAGGAGGTAATGGAAAAGCAGCAGAGGTCTGTACTGACTTCATTTGGAAAGGATCATTCAGGTATTGAGGTAGCCAGACTGAAGTAAAATTAGCAACTGGCTCTAGAATTCAAGGTCAATATTTCTCCAGCCAGCAGTGGAACCACAGTAGTCCCGTAAGTGTATCTGGAAGTCAAACTACCTTCATATGGTTCTAAGATATCCATCCAGTTCTGCATTCATAATAGCAGTTCCTTTGCATGAAAGGCAGCCTGCTGCCTCTGCAATTAGCACCAACATTATTTTCAGAGATCCAAACTTCCTCCATCACTTCTGGAGTATGAACACACACACACACACACACACACACACACACACACACACACTCTCTCACTCCACCAAGCAACACAGAACTCTCATTCATATGAAAAAATACACCAGAAAGGAGGCTGCCCTTTCACAACACTTTTACCAACATTTGAGGCTTTCCTTCCCGCCCCCCCCCCCCCCCCTTTTTTTTTTTTCCCCCTCCACTGAACTAATTACAAAGGATTTCTAAACTACTCTAATGTAGAAAACCCAAACCACATTTTTGTATGGTTAACTGTTCCATTTAGTCTGGGCTCAAGGAAACCAGCACTAACTGCCCCAGAAGAAGGAACTAACATAATTTAAAATAAACAATTCCAGAACAGCCAGCTTAGAAATAAACTTACCTCATAGCTTCTGATGATTTATTACTTATTTGAAGTAATACCATTTTATATCTCTTACAAAGATGTATTTCAGACAATGTGGACTTTACAAAGGAACTTATGGGAGGGAGAGGCTCAACTCTTACTCAATTTTAGTAAAGAGTTAAGTTTAATTCACTTAAATTCCACTGTGTTTCATCTTAGCCAGCAGAAATAGGCTCTTTCTCACAACTAATATGCACAGTGATCCTTTTTAGAAGACAAGCGCACCGATTTCTATCATCCATCCTGGCTGGAGGGAATCTGAATTGTGCATTATCAGCAGAACAGCATGAATTCCAGCTCAAGACAGAAATTATTAATTCTGTGGTGACTGACTAGCCCTTGTCTAGGTAAAGGTATGATGCTTATCAAGGCTTGGTAACAATTGGTGACATTTCAAAATGTGTTTTGTACTTGGTATAATGAATTGTGTATGCTGTGATAACTGTGCCATACACACATCGTTCTACAGTGACATCTAGCATAACAATTAAGATCAGTGTAAAGTAGGTTATTATTTTAGCCATTTTCCCCAGGAGTAAATGACTAAAAGGATATGAGAATGAAGCTGTATTAACCAGGGCCACTTTATTAGTATAGAATAGTATGGAAATGGTGATGTATAAAGAAATGTCTAGTCACATCTTTTGGGCATGTCTCAATCAGCTACATCAAACTCTGACCTTAATACCTACTTAAAGTGGGTGATGGAAGTTCACACTCCTGTCAGTGCTGCTGGTTTCAGTGCATCTGAAAGCAGACTCAGAAACAGTGTGGTGTCTAATTTACTTGTAAAATCAAAGAATTCTGATTTTAGGGGTTTCATTTAAATGAAAATTCAGATTCTGGAGAAGAAAACAAAACCCACTAAACCAGGAAGCATGGTATTGTGGTTAAGTTTCTAGTATGGGGCTCTGAAGACCTCAATTATGTTCCATTCCTAGCCCTTCTGTAGACTGTCTTGCTCTGTGACTTCAAGCAAGTCACTGAATCTCTTAGTGCTTCAGTTCCCCTTTCTAAAATGGTGGTGCTGATTTGGTCAGCTTAAATAATGGGTGTTTTCATGTGACAGCTACCATTTACAGTATCAGCATCAGAGAGGCTCTAACCTCAAAACAGTAAAATATATGACCCTATTTACTGAACTGGACTAGACTTGGAAAAATAATCTGATTTCTCAATGACAATTGTCTTCGTAACGGTAACATTCCTACATTAATTGTCACACTGAGCACCAACCTGCTATACCAAACAGCATGCTATTCCACAGACACCTTGGTCTACCAATTACTAACAGAATCCGCGTCTGCTTCTAATCTCAAAAATTAAGAACAAAGCTGGAATGGGGAGTTCCTGATACCTTTTAAGGTTTTTTTGTTTGGGTTGGGGTTTTTTGGGGTTTCTGTTTGTTTGGTTTTCCCCCAGACTGCTGTCCCTGCAGAGGGAAAGAATTCAGCAGGGTGTGGAGTGCCCCAAAAGGGAAATTATAATGCGGAATATCATACGTGGTATCACAACTGCCTCCTTCTTGGTGATTTCACATGTGAGGAAATGCTTGGAGCATAAAGGAAGCTCTGCCTGTATGCCACTGCTGCTAGTAGGGTTAGGAGTGTGGATTTTGAAAAAACAAACAGGTAAAGGTCTCTCATATCCCAAATAGATACTGTACTCTCCTACCTTCAAAAGCATATTCAGAAACATGGTTTTTCCCTTGCTACCTCCTGGCAGGCCTTTCCTGGTATGCACATTCCCAATGCTTTCTGAACAGAGTCCCTTGAGCCTTTGACCTGTTTCTAGCCAGTGAGCTGTGCTCCTGCTCCACAAATACCTAGTGATTCTTCTGAGTTTTCCAGGCCAATGATACAACCCTTCAGACCAAAAGCATTTACTTTCCTGCTCCAAGAAACAAGGGAGAAGGGGGTATAAGAAAATGTCTTCCAGTCATTTTCTTTCTCTCCAGTCACTGCCCTTCTTTTCTGAGTCCATCAGCAGCAAACAAAGGGAACACAGTTTCCTTCTCCATGTGAAATGGTACTTTGTGAAGAGGAGCAAAAATGACATTTCACAAGGAAGGCTTTACTTACCAGACTCTTAAGTGTAATTCAACTTGCAATAAGCAGTAAGTGCTCATTAAGCTTAGTGATAGAATCATCTGAGCTAGCAGCTGTACTTTCAACTTCAGTCATTTCTAGAGACCTTCTATGTGTGCTCTGCTCAGTAGCTCTATACCAGCTCCTAATTTATTCACTGTCCCCTGCTGGGTAGAGGAATCTCCTTTTATCCAATACTGCTGGCATGGAGTTCTTTCCAAGGCTCAGATCATGGATATTTTAAAAGAGGGAGAGGAGGTAGGAAAGGAAACAGAAGCATAGGATTGCAAAAGGAAACACAAGTGGGCAAAACTGAAGATATCCCAAGAAAGCCCAATTTGTGGGACCGTCAAATCTAAAACTCTTCATTCACTGTACAAGTCTTCTTCACGTATCTATATTACAATTGTTGCTCACTTCTCCTGGACAAGCCTTTTTAAGGCACCTTATGGAGAACCCTAGATCACTTTCATTGTGATTCACATAGAGATGGTATCAAACTCAGCAGCCTGACATGCTTGGCTTTTGGCATCCAAGCTGGCCAGCTCACTCCATCACTGTCCTCAGTGACTGGGAGCTCACCTACCCATTCAAGACCAGGCTCTGAAGCTTTGCCACTAAATCTTATTACCACATTCCTGCTCAATGAAGACAACTTTTTGGACCAGTATTTTGTCAGCTGCATTACTCAGTACAAGAGAACAGACTGCACGTGCACCTGGAGGATCTTTCTTTCCCCTGTGATCTTACAAAATTAAATATTACATGAGAGTAGAACAGCTTTCTTGGCACTTCTGCAGGAACCTACAGCCAAATTCCATTTCATCTCAGAAACACACATACCACTGTGCTGCATTTCAGCCTCCACTCCTTAAAGCCACAGTGATGGCAGAAGCCAGTGATGCAGTGGCAGAAAGGTAGATGGGCTGGGTGCCTCAAGGGCTAGGTGAGGAGTTAAGAGGATCTGAGCTGTACTTTTGGCTCTGATCTGCCTTATTGTGACCCAGTTAAGAACTTCAAAACCCTTTTCTTTGGAGGAGTATGGGGGAGGAAGAGGACTATGCCTGGCCTAAGCAGACTTTAGGCTGATACAGGCAAGGCCTAGCTATGTCTGAACATGAAGAGTGCCTTATGTAAAACAGACATCAAACCTACTCACTGCATGGAACACACTACACCAAAGAAGGTAGTGGCAAAACATTTCTCACTGTTGCACATTCAAATTCTAAAGTAAGTTTCAGTTCCATCATTCCTTCATGCTTTTGTTTTACACTAAAAAACAGCTGACCTTCCCTCCCCCACCGGCTGCTTAAGCCAAACCTTAGCTGAAGCTCAGCTGCTCCAAAATTGTTTGCAAGAGAAAGCTGAGCACAAAGCAAATCTCATTAATGACAAGCTCTGTTTCTCTCAATTTGTAACAACTAAAGCATCCTCAGAAATTACCAGCTTCATCTATTGTACACTGGCTGCACATCCCTTAAGGTGCTATATTGCCATCAGGTTAATTCAGTCTATGATCAAAAAAGAATATTCAGAAAATACATTCCCTCAACTTCCCGAAAGACAGCTCACAAGCCCTTGCCTGCCCGTTGCTGTAATTGCTTGACAGAAACATTTCCTTTTCATTGTCCCAAAACATCTTGGTGACTTCAAGGGGAAAAACATCCTCTCTTTGCTCCTGATGTAAAGAAGCATTCTGGCTGCAAAACCTGATTATCATACTGCATGTTCCCAACCACATCTGCTCTGGAAGCAGTATGTTCATGGAGTGATTCCAGATTCAAGGGTCAGTGGAATTCTTCACGAAGTTTTTCTATTTTTGGGCATGCTTACTCAGATAAATTCACTGCACAAGGTACGTATTAGGGCACTTGGCTTCCAAAAGGAAAAGGAATTATCAGAAGAAAGACTTCTTGGACTTTTAAACTGATGTTGGTTACTACTGTAAGAAAAATCCTCTTTGGCAGAAAGCACTGGGGCTTGCTTGAGGCTGCACATAAAACACTGGTTTGCTACTTGAGGTTTCGAATCTCCCTCTGGGCAAGCAGCACAGCCTCCCAAGCCTCTTGCATTGGCTGCTGTTGCTAGGCTATAAATACAGCTAGGGATTTAAGTTACTTTTAAAGCTGGTGACCCTGTAGAAAACCCCAGAGAAATTCTGTTCTGAGAACTCAAGACCCACTGTGGTGCCTGCAGAGTCCTCTCAGTCGAAGGATCGTCGATTTTCCTAAATATTTTCCTCACTTTCCAATTATTATTGGTCTAAATTTCCTCCCATTCTTGTACATTTAAGTTACATAGCAAGTCTTCTCACCTGTTCTGTCCATGCTGACCTGACAGCTGTGAGAGCAGCTATCGTCACTTTAAAACTTCTCTCACTGGCTGCTTGCTCGTTTTTCTTGTATTTTTTCCCTTATGTTTTGAGCTGGCTGCCAGGTGCCAGCATTATTCATCACCTACCTCTAGTCCCCTCGCCTCTCTCGGGGCCTCAGCGCACTGAGGCAGCACCTCCTGCCGGGCCCGCCCGACCCTGCACCCGCCGCTACCGGGGCAGCCCCCGCACCACCGCCTCGCCGGGGCCATCCAGAGCCACACAAAAAAACCCGAAACAACACGACTAAGCCCGATTTAGCCGAGCAGATGAAACAGGGTCACCCGAGCCCGGAGCCCAGCACCGGCGGCGGCTCGAAGGGTGGCAGCGCGCGCGCAGGCGCGCAGGCCGCGGCCTCACCGCCAACGCTCCCCCCGCGCGCAGCTCAGCCCGGCTCGGCTCGGCTCGGCGGGCGGGGTCGGGAGTGCTACGGAAAGTGAAAGTGAACTGGTGGCCACGTGTTTTCGGAGAAGGCAGGGGAGGAGCCGGGCAAAACAGCGCCAGCGCCGCCGCGTTAAATAGAAAGCAGAGGGGATGAGGGGGCCCAGAGGGCTGGAGGAGCAGCCCGCCAGCCCGCCTAGCGGGAGCACCTGCCCCTGCTCGCTGCGGCGCCAGGCAGGGCTCCCGCCCAGAGGATGTGCAGCCGGCCGCCGGGGCCAACACTAATCGCCGCGGCCAGGATAAGCTGCCGGCTCCGGCCACCCCTGCCCGCAGCCAGCGCGTGTGCTGCGCGCTCTGGGGACGGCCCCCGCCCGCCGCGGTCCGGGCGAAGGTAAGGGAGGGTCTTGTACTCAGGGTGCGCCGGAGCGTTCCGGCCCCACTGTTGGCAGAAGCGTGACTGGGGAGCCCGAACTGATGTGCGGGAGCATGGTGGCTTCAGGGGCTTCTGCCTTTGGCTTGGAGGTTTTTTTTTTTTTGGTGTTTTCTTGTTCCATTTCTTTTTTACTCTCCCTTTCTGGCTCTATGTCCATGCTTAAGACGGAGCTATCGTGTCTGGCATAAAAAAAGCAGAAAAGCCAAGAAGGCGGACACGCGGCGGTTTGCACGGCCCCGCTCTCTTCCTGGGACTCCACACCCCGGCGCTGGGAGCCGGCGCAGCCGCTGGTCCGGAGCGCGGCGGCCGCGTAGGATGAGCCCGGGCCAGGGGGAGCTCCCGCCAGCGCTTCTGCTCTGACAGGGTCGAGGCTGCCAGCTTTGGTTTTCAGATGCTGAAGACTGGCGTACCCCCATCTTTGCGTCCTTCGGAAAGGCACCGCGAACTCTTTCTTGGCTTCTGTGATTTTTACATCTCGGTCTTAGTAGTTATTTCTCACCAGAGTGCTCTGAAATTTAATTTTTGTTAACTTTAAATATGAGCGATAATCTGGGCCCGGCAACTGGAAAAACTGACATCAGTTTTGTTCTGCTGTGTAAAGAAAGCCCAGCATTACTTTCAGCTTTCTAATAGTCACTTGCTAGCATAAGGATTTTACAGCCCTCTATGCTGTTTCAGGAGGTAATATGGCCTAAATGAAATCAAACATCAAGCTGTTAAATTATCACAGACAGCTACATACTTTCTTTGGAATCCTCATTAGCATTTGCCCTGAATCCTAAGATGGCTGAGGGGTTCGTTTCTGAGAATACTTCAAGGTTTCTCAACAAGCTTCTGCTGCAGATCTATATCTGACTACAGGAATAAATCCTAAAATCTATGCTTGCCAGTAAGGTCAAGGCAACCAGCGGAGATGTATTGAACCACACTGTCAGAGGTAGACATCTCAGGCCAAACTCATTCCTGGTGCCGCACTACTAATTCCTTTGAAGTAACACGAGGGATGAATTTAGTCCCTCATGCTGAAAGATATATCAATAGGAAGCAATTTATATTGGGGCACTTAAAGTGCATGTAATACAAAAAACAGAGAGACTGAGGAGTAATGCTTTAAGGGTTCATAGAGGTTGATTTGTGTAAGCTAGTGAGGTTGTAGCATTGCTGTCCCAAGGGAAAGTTGGGGGAATGGGAAATTGCCATTTATGGCTGAGCCTCAGGTTAACAGGAGAGGGGAAAGTAGTTTTAGGATTACTGTGTAAATTGGCAGGGTTACAGGCTGCCCTTCCAAGTTACACTTCAGTCACACAATGACATCTATTTATCCTCACCCTTTTCCCCCAGACATGCTCAGCTGCAGAGTTCATAGTTACTTCACCTCCTTTCTCTTTTTTTCACACAATGCACCAAATGATGTTTTTGAAGTTCTGACATCTCAGTTTGTATTGGGGAAGAGAGGGGGCAGTACAGAGGAATTTGTAACTGAGCTGTAAAACCTTGTTGCTTTGATCTCTAAAAACTTGAGAATCTGATGGAGTGTACACAAGATAACATCCTGTAGAGAGCCTCTTGTCATTTGACTTGCTTTAGGTCTTGATAAACTTCCGTGGGCTCATGGCAGGGAAACTGCATTATCCTTTGTGGCTGTTAATGATCCTTGCTGAGTATTTTTGGAGCTTTGGACTTTGCCATAGTGATAGACTGCTAGTCTTGTCAGAAAGTATGCAGTTGTTTCTCCAGTGTGAATTGGCAAATGAATATTTTATTTTATAATGGGCAGGAGGCCTGTGAATGGAAGACTTGGTCATTCAGAGATTGCAGTCACTTTTCTCTGGGGATCTCACATTGTGTCTTTCTCTGGCATTTCAGAATAGCTGCTGGAAAGCTGCCCTGCCGTAGCCACTGACGCTATGGGCAACCGCATCCGCTGGTCTAGGCTGTAGGATGGTAGCGCACAGCAAAGTGTCAGCAGATAATGCAGTTGCAGCAGACCCAAGATGTCTACTTGACCCTCCAGCACCAGATCGTTCACAGGCTCGGGGCTATCACAGCCCAGGACGGCCCAGCACTGTGCAGGCACAGAGCAACACACACTTCCGAACCTTTCGCTCACAATCGGATTTTAGTAGCATCACTCGAGCAAGCAGCCTGCTGGATGCCTGTGGCTTCTACTGGGGACCTCTGACTGTCACTGCTGCCCATGAGAAGCTGAAGTCTGAGCCCGAGGGCACCTTCCTCATCAGGGACAGCACACAAAAGAATTGCTTCTTTGCCATCAGTGTTAAGACTGCGACTGGGCCCACCAGCATCCGGATAAATTTTCAGTCTGGACGCTTCAGCCTGGATGGCAGCAAAGAGACTTTTGACTGTCTTTTTAAGCTGCTGGAACATTACCTAAGCTCCCCGAGGAAGGTATTAGTTACCCCCCTGCGCAAAGTCCGTGTGCAGCCCCTGCAGGAGCTCTGCAGGAAGAGCATTGTGAAGGCTTTTGGAAGAGAGAACTTAAACCAGATCCCCCTCAATCCTGTTCTAAAGGACTATCTGAAATCCTTCCCATTTCAGATATAAGTACAGCATTAACTGAACAGGAATGTGTGAAATATCTAAAGAAATCCAACTTTCTGGGTTTTTTAACTTGTTTGACAGTGAGCAAACCTATTTTTGTAGCAATTTACTGTATTTTGGGATGGAACCTGAACACTTGACTTCTTATGTTTACAAAAACTGTTTGCACAAACCTGGGGTTTTAAAACCCTGGCATAATTTTTCTGCCAAGCAGAATATTTTATTATTTTATAATATTTTTAATGCTGTTAAAATAAACTTTATTGTGGAAGTTTTGAAAAAAGTCGTTTTTCCTGCTGACAATTTTTAACCACTAATGTGGTGTGCAATTGCAGGCAGGTCTCTATGTGGTCTTGTTCTTTGCCCTACCAAACTAGCCTGCTCTAGTGCTACTCCAGCAGACAGGACTCCTGCCCCAAAAAGTTTGGAAGGGAAAGATGGCAAGCAAGTAGAAAATGTACTCAAGATGAATTTGTTCAGGAATACAGCTCTTTCCTAAATCCGTGAGACCAGGAGCTGTATTGAGACTACAGTAGTTCATAGTTTTTGAAAGAGTGAATCAAACCCTTGACTGAGCTAGTTGCACCAATCCTAGCCTGCCTTATCTGGTAAAAGCTGTAAGGTCTAAGCAAAGAAGAGGTCTGAGATAACTAAACCACATGAGCATTAGTAGGGAAAAATGAAACTTACCAGGATTGCCATTCATATATTGAAAGGCTGTGAACACTAGCATCATGATGCATTGGGGAAAGGGTAGCTTTAGCTCAGCATACACAAAATTGCAAAGTTGCAGACATGTTTAGACTTTAAAATGCTGTTGCTTAAGTTCCTGGTGATCTACAGAGCACAGACTTGGTATTTTAAAAGAATCTATAACAGGATCCAGACAGCATAAGCCTATAGGTTTGCAGCTGTAATTTCTAATGGTAGACTGCATTCAGAGAAAGATAAAATACATAGCATCTGTAGAAACTCAGTGGTCCCATCACCAATTTTCTTATCTGCTTCTAAAATGCTAAATCAGCTGTAATTGAACTATACTTGAGATGCCTAATTCAGTGAAATATCACCTGCATTATTATAAAGTGATTCTCCCCTCCCCCTAGCATTTCCTGAAATCCATGAAAAGCTGACTTAGAAAACCAGCTGAACCAAATCACTTCAAAGAAGGCACAGAGTCTTTCACAGAAATGTACTCTCAGCACAGATCTATGGCTCTTACAGTAACTGTAAGCAGTAAATGAAGTCATCTTTAGAGTTTGGAAGACAAAAGGTCTAACCCTCTACTGTAAATCACATTCCTTCTAAAGCTAAAGCCACTTTTAGGAAACATTGAGTACATGTTACATAGTGTTCCTTACTGAGTAATTTGTTTAATATAATTTATCTCTTACATTGCTGATGTTTCTTTGGAATAAATAGGTTTCCTCTTCAAACATGACTAAGGATCACTCATAGTGCAGTGGACATTGTGAAAAGAGGAAAAAGAACATACAGACAGTATCATGACCCTTTGCTGCTTCCCTAAAAATGCTCTTTTGGATTGGCCCTGCTTAGCAGTCTCATTCTTTTGCTGGCCATCCCTGGCTGAGATTAGCAGACAGCATTTCTGCTTAATTCTAAAGTTGGAATTTGTTGCCAAATGATGCATTTCCCCTCAGCTGCAAGGATGTAAATTGGGAAAGTAGAGAATGCAGTGCAGATACCAGTGCAGAGCAAAGTGACTGTATGTGAATAGCTTTAAGAAGTTAAATGGGGAAAAAGAAAGTCTTTGTAGGGTGAGGGCTGCCAAACTGGTTTGCTGTCAGCAGAGATTGTTATCCCTTTCCCAATCTTCCCAGCCTCACATGACAGAATCTTTTAACCCTTCCATCCTCAAACAGCTTTTGCCCTGCTGTACAGAAATATGGGTAGAACAAATACAATATAATTTAGAAGGTTCTCCACTACCCCTGATAAAAACAAACAAAACTAGGTGCTTCCTACTGAGACACATAGAACGTAAAGCATAAAGATTCCACTCATTTAAACTTCTTCCTAGCAGAAACAAAGCCTACTTTCTCCCTTCTATTGCTTTAGAGTATGTTTAGCAGAAATTATCCTCTCACATGAATTTTGTATTTAATTTGAAATGCAAACATAGGATATTTCAGGGAAAAAAAAAAAAGACTAGAAATATGGACAAGAAAGTTAGAATTGTATAAAAGACCTCTTAAGGAAAGAGGAAACTAAGCTGACTTGTACTTTAAAACCACTTATCTTTTCACCTGCCTTCCTTTCCCCCTTCCTTTCCTTCTGTCTTCCTCTCTGCCCAGCAAATAATGCAGTGGGTAGGTAGATCCTTATCCTAGCAACTAAGAAACCCTTACCACAGTATGTGTGTTCAGTGTATCTCTGCCTTGCCCTAAGATCTCCTGAAGGGCTCTCTAAAATGTCCAATTTAAGGACTCTGTCCCATCTAAGGAGCATAGTAAGAGATTCACAAAGATTCTGTATTAATTCTATCTGTCAAATCTCTGACCCACTCTTTATTAAAGTACCAGCAAGGTCAAATAGGGAATTTGCTGTATTCTGTGCCTAAAGCAATGGAAACACAAGAGTGCAGTGATTTTAATCCTCCCTGCTAAAAGGTATGTAAAGAGTGGTGTTTCTAGTCCCTCCCCCTCTTGCCCAGCTCTTTCCTCTGACCTTTTCACTCCTGGCTGTGGCTGGAAAGTGAAGTAAACAGTCAATCTGGTAAAGGACTATGGAAGAATTTAATCCATGCTCAGGGGGAGAACAAAGTTGCATTTTCTGAAGAGACTCCAATATTTATAGTTAGTGGGGAAGGGATAGCTTTACAGAATACCATTTGCAGCACAGCTGTGTCACATGCAAGGACCCTCGGGGGGTCTCTGTCCCACAGAGATCTTACCGGGACAGTATTCAGCCCTGCTCCAGTGCAGTGCTCCTATGGCCACAGACAGTAAGACTGAGGCTTCCTTGCTTTTTAAAGACTGAAACACACATTTGCTTTCAGAGTAGGTTAATTTACATGCCATGCTGCAGCTGTAAAACATTTGCTAATGAACAGATCTAATGAATAGACCTGTAGGGGTTCAGAGAACCTGGTTAATTCAGCTGTGAAGAGTCACTGAATGCTCAGTAGGAGCCTTTTGAATGACAAGCATAACCTCACCCACTGTGAAGCTGTGGTCACACTAATTCTGTTATGATTGAAGTAATTTACAAGAAGTGAGGCTTCAGCTGCAGTCAGCACTGATGCTATTTTCAACAGTCAAGAAAAACGTGTCCCCTAGGGCAACACACTGACCATATCTAGCCATCAATACTCCTCACCCAGCTTGTACTTAATCCTCTATTGAGCAGTGTATCCATCTCCTTCCTATACCTTTCTTTCTCCTTTTCTTTCAGTCTTTTCTGTTGTGTTGGGCTGCCATTCAGTTTCTGGCTGTCCTTCCACTTGTCCATTCATGTTGCTGTGTGAGCAAAGCATTTATTTATTAATTCCAGCTTTGAGACAAAGGCTGTGTTACAGCAACTCCATTCGGACTCTACATTGCTGTCTGTGCAGTTAAAGCATAACCTAACAGCTTCATGTGCAGCAGGTTTCCAGCAGTGTCTCCCAGTTGCAAAGAAGTGCTGTTCAAGACTTTTCATTGCCACTGACTTGACTGTTATCGTATTTCTGCATAGTACTGGGATCTTGTCACTGTATCTGAGTTTTTTCTACCAGCACAGCAGCTGAATCTGCTGCATCAGGGACAACAGAAACACATGCCAGCATGGAGCATAAAGAAAAATCCAACTTCTCCCACCCATCCCAACACATAACCACTGCTCAAGTATGGCAAAGCAGCAAGGGCCTACCCAGTTGGGTAAGTAAGTAATATAAGGGGTTTAGGCCATTACTTAGGTTCTGTGGTATCTCCTGGTTCTGTGCTCTGATTTAGTTTCTTTTCATAGCATAAATGGACATCCTGGATCTATTAAAGAAGCAAACAACTATTTGACCCTTTCTTATTCTACCATTAAATATTCTCTTGAGATGATACTGTGGACATCAAGTAGCAGAAAAGAGATAGGTGATTCAATAGTCAAGATACAAAATATGTACACAGGTGAACATGTTAATGGTGAGAAAGGAGAATGAACGTAGTGGCAACCAAGAAAAAAGGGAAAATAATTAGGAACTTTTCAGAGAAGATAGTAGTAAAGGGTGGCTCCACTGTGACGAACACTGTGATATTTTTAATGGTGGTGTCAGCAGAAGCAGTGAATAGGAGATGAGAATATAGCTTTAGAGGGAAGGCATGAGTGGGATTAAATCTTGAAGTCTGTACTTCCATGTAACTATAAAGCCATTCTTCAAATGGTTACAATGCTCCCAGGTTAAATCTGGATAGACTGAGAATTACCAGTGTACTGGCAGATTAATAAATTGTCATTGTAAAGGAAGCCTCAGAATTAAGTTACCTTTATCTTATACTGAAGATCAGTGATTGTTTCAACAATCTCTTCCATCTTTCACAAAATTTAAGCTGAAAATAAGGTGCTTTACTGTACTGGTCTAACAGGCACCCTAGAGATGGCATTAGCACAGGACAGCCAGCAGCATGAAGTCATGGGAGCGTGGAGATGCTCCCAGCACTGTACTGTTTTCACGGATCTTGAATGGAAGGTCTTTTTGCAAGACAGTGTGAATGCAAGAAGATAGGGAGGGTACTATGTACCTGTTATTTCTCTTGGAATGTCTGCTCTAGTCACATTTACACATGTTGTGGGAAAAAGAAAAATATTAACTGTATTCAATATCAGGCTTATCACACCAGAACATACAAACAGCTGGAGTGAAATCTTAGCAACAGTGAAATAAATTTGCAGGGAAGATCAACTTTTCTATAGATATTATTAAATAACAGTAAGTATCCTTTTAAAATTAAATCTGTGAGTTGCCTTACAACAATTTCTTACTTGATAGTACCCCAGCTAACTTCACAGGTTGAGGGTAACATGAAACCTTATCTATGCTGCCGTTTTGATACCAAAAGTATGCATACAAGATTGTGTGCCATTTTCCTGTCCCCATTCCTTCCAGTCTGGCAGAGTATTTTCAAGTCTCTCCTGTGCCCTTCAAACTGAAACTGATAACTAGGCTACATTTTCACCCTAACCAAACTTTCTCCAAATCAGCTTCCCTACAAGAGAAACTTAACAACTAATTGCATTTGAGTCAGATTGAGATTTCAGACTGAGATTTTAGGCATCCTCTCCGGGATTTGAACAGTTTCTGCTTCCCAAACATAAAGGTCTGAAGCACTGGTGAGGCTTCAAATATCTTCAGCTTTCTGCCAGGGACACAGTTTTGAGAACTTTAAGCTCTGTACAGAACACACTGGGTATCTTCTAAAGTGCAAAATTGAATGAGTGTCTCACAAGTCACTCTGGCCTTGAATTTTGTGAATAATAACCATGTACATACTGGCCAGAAGGATTTTCTCTGGAGTCTAAATGCAAATAAAGGAGGACAGCTTTTGGTTTAGTGGCAGAGAGTGAGGAGTATGAAATAGCCAAGCCTGCTGAAGCTGAATGGCACGAAGGATGCTCCAGTTCACCACAGAAGAACTTGGGATAGGAAAACAAAATAGAAGAGAACAGAAACTCAGCCTTTGAGTGAAGTGCTGCTGAAATGAGGCTTAGGACTCTCAACTCCAAACAAGGAAACTATCTCCTGCCCTTTGATTCTGGAATCTTGCGTTATATAGTTTGTGCAAAATATCTATTAATAAATAGTTTGAGATAAGCATTATAGTTCAGACTTACTGAGAAAGGCTGTTCCAAGGCATGAGGAAACCATGGGTTTCATTCTGGATTCTACCAAAAAATTATTCTATACATCATACTACTTTTTATGGTAATCTCTCCCACTTTTAACTGTATAGATAATATAAACCATGTCTAAGTACCAAGAAGTATTTGCTGATTATTTGCTCATATGTCTAAGTATTATTTTCTATCTACTTTTAAAACAAATATACCTAATGAGGAAGAGGTTGTCTACAAGAACTGCACAGCGTGTACTGCGTGCTGTTTTATTATGCTCTGGAACTAATAAACTCTAGGTAATCTTTCTTCCCAAGAAGTGTAATTTATGCAGTTTGCAAAACCATATACAAGCTCATTGCCAAGGTGAACACAATGACAACTGAAATCACAGATAATGACATATCCAAATCCAGATATTGACTTCCAAATCTGCATTAAGAGACACAAGAGTACAGGTAAGGCTATGCCTATACACAGGTAAGGCTATGCCTTTCTCAGCTACCCATATTATTTTACCCTTGCTTTCCTACATACCTTGTTTCCTTTGTTATTTCAATACAGTTTTAAGAAGATGGTGATTTTAAAATGCAGCACATTTCACATCCATCAAAAATATGTTTTGGGACTGGAATCTGTTAATACTGTATACAAGCTCAGCTGAAGCCCAAAGGCAGATGCATATATTTGATTAAACCCAACCCACAGGTGTAGTCCAAGATGGTATAAATAGGCTTTGAGTGAATTTAGGAGTGCATGTGTAGCTCCATGAGCCTGAATGGTGGCCATTGGTGGAACAAAATCACTGCAAGGCCAGCCAGAAGCAAATGCCAGGTTTAACTTGGGGCCAGTGGTCTTTGGGGTTTCCTGCAGCACCAGTTTCCAGTGAAGTCAACAGAACTGAGCTCAAAACTAACCTTGAGAGAAAATGTTTTCTATATGTGTGAAATCTGGGAAGACTGTAGGATGTCAGAGGAAAGCACCCTGGAAGGCTGTGAAATTTTGGAAGGAGGTAATGCATTTGAGAGACAGAGAAAATATGATCTGGGTTCAGAAAGAATTTCACAGAGGGAATAACAGCTGCAAGGACATACAGGTGTTTCTTACAAGTTCTCTTGCCAGCTCTAACCCGCTATAAAAATGGAGTCCCAAGTGCAGACCAATTATAGAGCTAGTTTAGAGCTTTTTACTCCAAGATTCAGACATGTTGCATAATCTAGCATATTTCCTAAAACTGCTCAATTTCCACTGACAACACAGTGAAGGCCTGAGCCCTTATTAAGGACTTGAGAAAACCACTTAATTGATCACCATACGAATTATGCTACTGTTGGTCCAAATTTCTAAAGCTTGAACTTATTGCAGGTCAGTTTTAACAGCCTCTAGTGCTTGAGCCAAAATGAATGCATTCTCTTTTATCCAAGAGACACACATTAACTGCACAATTAAGATAACATGCTGATTGTAGAAGAAAAAAAGGGAGAGGGATGAGACACCTATTAAACACCATCATAGGACAGCATCTTTCTAAATAATCATGAAGAAAGTATTTGTGAAACTCCCCCAGTCTGAGTCATACAGTCTTCATGTAGCAGGCAGATCATGAAAGCAGATTGTTGTCACTAGTTATAAAACATAGAGAAGCAGCTGAATTTGAAATACTGCCCATTGGTCATTTATACATTTAGATTAGGGCAGGTTGGTCAAATTCAGCTCAGGAAGTTTTGTGTAATAGCACCTTGCAAAACTGTTCCAGAATCCAGATGTTTGCCCTGTGGAAACCACGTGTCACCACATAAAACAAAAAATTAAGAGAAAAGAAACTAAACTCAAAATAAGAATAACTACAGTCTATTCACTTTAATCTTTTGCAGGTCTCCCTTTTGCTTAGTTGCATAAGGAAAAGCACAGATGATACAGTATATCACTGCAGCTCAAAAGGCACTGCATCCAAACACATGAAAAACAATTCCCTTCCCTTTAATTCAAGTCCATCCTGCTTCCCATGATTTCCTGTCCTCCAGCAGAGTTCAGTTCCTAGGAAGAGTTGCACAATACAAATATACTGTTGCCTGTGCTTACAAAATAATTGACCTGCCATGCAAAAGCTGGCATAAATATTATCTCCTCTTGGTAACTAATAAACAGCTAAATTGCTTGTGGTAATGCTGTTTGCTGTTAATGCCATTTGAAAGAGACATAATGCTTACAAATCTAACCAGAACAGCCAGTGGCCTGTTCTACACACAGTGTATAGCACTAGAACAACTACAGCTGAAGCACATCTCTCACAGGCACAGTCCTCTACATTTGCTGGTCAGGTATGACCCTCCAGGAAATCACAGGCTGAGAAGGGGAAAGAGCATTATCAAACAATACTTACTAATGTCATTGATGGTGGAGGAGGGGAACAACCAACTTTTTGCTGAACTCAGTTTCTGGTTTACAAATTAGCTAAGGTTTTCTGCTCGGTATGGTTTAATTTTAAGAGGTTTGAGGAGGATGAGCTAGTCAATATTCCATATCTGGTCCAGCTTTATTAATTTTAGTATAAGCTTAAATGAAAGAAATATCCTCATATGCTGAAGTTGGAGTTTAGTCTGTGACCTCTGTTTCACCCACTTTAGGAAATGGAGCTGATAACACAGGAGCAAGTCCAGGAAAAGGAATTCAGTGTCTAGAGACTTCAGTATGCATGGGGGAAAGAATGACAATTTAACAGTGAGTAACTAAAATCCAGAAATATTTCTGCAGCAATGACTAAATCATGAATTTCTCAGATGCAGTGAGCAGCTGAAGCATAAGGTAGCAGACCTCCCATGCTCTCTTCTGCTCAGGACAAAGAGATGCACTACTGTCTGTACAATCTTGTCCTCACAGACCAACATGCTTCCTCTCCTCCACAGAAACCTGTGTAGTGCAGGACCTTCATCTCTGAGGCAGGCAACAAGGACTTAAACCAAATCCTCTCCCAGCATTGAATCTGTTTGGAACTAAGTGCTCTGGTTACAAGCCTGTTTGGGAAAAAAAAAATGGAAAATACAACTACCTTGGAACTCTCATGCTTGATTGTGGAACACTGTGAAAGGGCAAGGCCATCCATACGCCTAAGACAAACATGTCCCAACAACAGAAGTCTGAAAAGAACTAAATACTTCCCTGAATCTCTACTGGTCAAGAGAGTTTCACTATTGATCACAGAGGCAGCCAAAGCAGGACTAGATTGTGCATGTATCAAGCTGACATAGTAGTGCTCTCCCTCCTAGGACTAGTCAAGAGCCTTGATTTCAGCAGAAAGGCTTACTCCCTGTGTATGACCCACCAACCTGGCCTGCACTAATCAGATATGACTGTAAAATGGCTCTGACAGTAACAGAAACAGGATGTCGGTAGTTGACAGGAAGTTCAGGTGCTAAAGTACAAGAAAGTCAGAATTGCTTCCTCACCAGCTCTTGGTTTTGCACACAGCTAGGAAGTATATGGCCTATTTTAGGATAATCAGACTGCAGATGAGGATATTAGCCTTCTATTTGCCACTTCATTAATGATAAACATGAATTTGGATGCTGTTACACTTCAGCAGTTTGTCAGTGCTCAGATGTTCAGAGGTTCTGTTCTGCATTTTAGTATGTGGTATGAGTAACACTGAGGTTTTCTGTCAGGATTTGGCTCCACTAATGCCCTATAATTTTGTTAGCTTGATTTTTGACCAATACCAAGCTCCCAGCTTCTATGGTAAAGGGCTCAGTTGCTCTATGTGAACAAAGAAAGCTTTACAGAGAAATTTCTATAGAGGCAACACAGGGAAATCACATCACAAACCCATGTTGTCCTCCACCCTTGGCCTTCTCCATACCTCTAAGATGCTTAGGGAGTTTATTATCTGCACTCACACACAATCTGGGGGATGGGAATCCCCTTTAAAAAAACCTCTGCTGTCTTCAGAAGTCTTGTAAAACTGTTGCATTGCAACCAGGCTTCAAGTACGCAAAACAGAGAAAGGACAGAATGACAAGGATGGCTGTCCTGGCTTTCTCACTCTCGAAGAGCTGTACAGCCTGGAGGTGGAGACCACACCTTCACCTGTAATTAAGGTATTGGGGGATTCCCCCCCTCTTTGATTGGAGAAATCTATAAGGAAACTAACATGGCATTTCCTTATCTGTGTGTCAGCTCCTGTGGGACTTCCAAAATCATTACACAAGTTGTGAAACCTGCCCTATCCTTCTCAGAGGGGGAGCTGGCAAGTAGTAACTTGCTGGAACTGGATGACAGTAAAGGACAGAGGTAGGTAGACTTCCACCCCCTGTGTCTATAGTGGTACCTGTAAAATGTTATGTAGTATAGGAGGTGCTGGCTCTGAGCCAACCTGCTCTGGCAGGCATTAGTCATTTCAGCTTGATAATGGTCTAAACACAGCCACCCAGCTACTGCTGGCAAGCTTGAATCTACCTACCACGGACATAACTTCTGACAGGAGGAGTCCCAGGCACCTCTATCAGCTGAAATACAGTGTCAGCAACTGGGAGAAAACAAGAGATGAGTGTGGTATAGATAGGCACACAGACACATGATGGACTGATGACACTTCCTGCCTCTGCTGAGCCTACAGGAATATACTCACATAAGGGAGAGCCGCAGAGGAGGAGAGTAATGACGGAAACATTTAGCATTGGGAAAGTGGTGCCCATTCACTCGTTATGATGTGCTGTGTGAAATTTCCATGCTTTTCCTTAACATGGTGATTCAATACGCTTTGAAGTCCTTGGTAGGGCAAATGCATTTACTCATGGGAAGTAAAAAAGGGTCATATTTCATCCAAGGAGCTATAAGGTAACTCCTTTAACCATTCATATATATGGCAGATCCTGCTCCTCTTCTTACCAGTACAAGATATTCTTTTCACTTCCCTTCTAGAGCTGCAGAAACACAGTGCCTTCAGTACATTCCTGTAGTATATACACTGCCCTGAGTTGTTGATCCTCCAAACTGAAACTGATAAGCAGGTAAAAGACACTCTCTGAAAAAGCAGGCTTATCCTTATTCTTTTTGTAGCCCCTACCTGAAGGACTCAGTCCAACTAGCTTGACCCTCAACAGCGTGGCCAGTATAACTTTCTTGGAGTTGCCCTAAATCTAATTTTGTGCTCTCTTTGGTCAAGTCTGGTAAGTCAAACCAGTTCCAGTCTATATTTTGCATTCCTGAATGTGACATTTTTCTCACTATTTTTAGCTCTTTCCTGTAAGACAGCAACTAGAAGGCTGCTGGCTGTATATTTTGTGTGATAGAAGCAATGTAGGATGGGTGGTTTTGAAACAACTTGTGTGGTGTCACTGACAGCTGAGGCAGTTCAGCACTTCCCTCACAACTTGGCCTTTCTTCATCCCTGCTCCTGGGCAGTCGAATCTCACCTCATCCTTTATGGTGTCTCAAAACTTTTTAGAGCTAAAATGACTAATGAAAGCATCCAAGAATGTCAGAGTCAGTGCACAACAGCAGCAGGAACATGTAGCTGGGATAGATTAGAATTTTTAGATTTTAGGCTTACTAATAGTTCTGCTATTTGTGTTAATGCCCACACTGTTATAATTAAGAAACATCCTTGTGCATTACAGAACAAGGAGTGCTTCTAGGATGTACCAGCTCCTGTTTGCTTACCAGTTCTGGCAAATCAGTTATGCAGAAAGTCAATAAAAGACAAACTTTTCCATCTAGAATAGAGTCACTGAACAGCTATTGTAGGAGCCTGCTATTGAGTTTGGTAGGATTACACTGGAAATAAAATGCTGAACTGAAAGCATGTACCAAACATTTAAGAGAAATCATTCAGAGTCTATGAGTGGCAGGTAGGATCCAAACAAACATATAAAGTAAATGATTTTGCTGCTTTTGCCACAAAAGGGGAATGATATGAAAAGCCTGCTGAAGAAAGAGTTGACTCAAAACTTTCTCTCTGTTCATTCTCCAGGAAGGATAAGTTAAAATTTTAAATGCTATATTTAGCTTTCATTGGGAAAATAAAACAAAACAACAAAACCAACCCAAATCAAAATAGCTGTAATTAAGGTTGAATATTTATGGAGTAAAATAAAAGACTGACCAGGAGAAAAAGCATGCTAGTGACATCCAAGAACATTTTAGATTTACAGTGAACCGCATAAGCAAGCAATACAAAATTAAGGCCTCAGTTTTCCTCAGGCTTTTTAAGGTGGGATTCCCCTTGAAGCTGCTGCAGAAAGTTAGCAGATTGCAAAACTGAGTTCAAAAGAGATCTCAAAAGGATTTGAGTTTTTGCTAAAATGTAAGGAATCCCTTTGGCATAAGGAATACTTGAGGGGCTGGAGAAAAAGCAGACTATTTTATTTGCCTAGTTACTTCTTCCACATCAGGTCATATTTAATTTGAGATTTCAAGGGTAGGGCTATCAGATGTTAGCTGTCCAGAAACTAAGCTCTCCTTTGGGGAAGGTCTGCAGCTGAGTAAGAGCCTGAGCATCTGATCTTAGGGCCATTGGCAAAGGACAGAAAGTTTCCAAAGATCTGTGGAGATTTAAACCTCAGAACAGGAAGAAATAGCTGAGTTTTTTCTAAGTGCATGAAGATTGAAGCTTTTTGGCCTACAGCAGGCACTTACAGGGACTACCAGAGGGCTGTGCTCAGAGGATTTAGGTACAGGCCATTACTGGTTCAAAGCAAGCACACAAGACAATACTGAGTTCTTGGGAAAATGGGAAGAAGTTAAAAAAGAGGGAGAAAAACGGGTAACTTTTACTTACTGGAATCCAGGATCATCTTCACAGGAAATGTGGTTGGTTACTATAATTTGGAGAACTATGGTTGTTATCTGCCTGTTGATAATTCCCTGAAAATAAAGCACAGACTTCAGGCCAGTATGCTCTTTTCTTTCACAGGCAGGCTATTTTAACAAAACTTTAGCTTTCTCAGTGCTTGGCACATACCTGAGGTCTGATAGTAGCATCTGTGTGAGGAACCCCTCAGGGCAATGTGTCACTGGAGAATGTTCTTCCCCAGGTAGGAAAGCAGAAGGGAGATGTGGGCTGAGGATAGGTTCCCAAGTCTACTGTGTTTCAGTTACACATTCTGGTTAAAGAAAGCAGCATAAATTAAGTGAGGACCAGCGGGGGAACAAAAGGGGCTATAACCAGTTCCTCCTGCTAGCTCTAACCTAGCAAAGCAACTGCTCTGCCACAATATGCTTTTACCTCATCTCAGTGCAACCAAAATCAGCTCTTGTAGTGCTCAGGCAGGGCAGACTAACTTTTCCAGTGGTCTATTGAGGAGAAATACACTTCTGTTCCACAGATTCCTATTAGGATCACAGATGTTTCTCTGTGTTTCTGCTTGTAGCAGAACCTGGTATACCTGTGGTTCTAAAGGTACTCCTGATGTAGTGCAGCACCAAACAACTCATCCCTCCTAGGAAATACTGAAGGGATACAAGACAGGGATTCGTTTGTGCCCATGCATTTGCAAAAAATGACAGCTCAGTCCATACTAGAAGCAAGCAGTGACCTACCAATCTGAAATTAAATAGGATACTATAGTAGATCAGCAAATTGTTCCCAGCAGAGTTCTGGAGAAACAACGACTCAGCCAGTGAAAATATTGTGACTGGACTTGCATAGCTATTGTAAATATGCTCAAAAATATTTGAAGAGAAACATACAACATGGCACATACATGTTGATATCAGTTCCAGTGACATGCTCGTGGCATATTTGAGTTCCTCTGACAGTACTGTAACACTGAAGACTGCTAAAATAGCTGGTTTTGAAAGAGGCAGAGGGTCATCTGAACATGAGAGATGACTAACTTTCAGTAAAGCACACGCTCAGTGAACTGAACCTGGGATCTGTTGTGCTCTTGTAGTTCAAAGGGAACATCTCTCAGCTTGAATTTGGCTTTTAACACCATCCCTCCATGTGATTAAAGAAAGCCACAAGAAAGAGGTTTCTATGTTATTATCTCTTCCTGGAAAACAAACCTGACTGTTTCCCCGAAGTTTGCTGCTACAGAATTATGTAGCTTTAAAGGCAGCCAGACGTTTTGGCTGCCCATCCATTTGCCTTCCTCACAGTTGTCTTATCTCTGTTTTACTTTACCTGGAACTTCACAATCCCTCACTCCCTTTCCTCTTAGATTTCAGTAAATCTTCAAAATGAAAATCAATAGCATTCTTTTTACTCCAAGGTACAGCCTTTCAGATAATTATATCTGGAATCTTATTGTGCAGCAGCTGCCTGGAACTGTGTAGCAGAAACAGCCCCTGCATGAAGTGAAGTAGCTGCCTTTTTCTACTTATAATATTGGTTTAGATGGTGATTGGGCTTTGGATCAAGCGATTCAAGTATCATGTTAATGCCATGGCTAATAAAACTCAGAACATTGTGGGGTTTAAAAAAAATTATTTCCCCTTTGAGACTCTAAATAAAGTGTCAGTGGATTGTATTCCTGTCAAATGGTCATGGAATTAAAACAAAATAACCTCAACCCTCTCATTAGCAGAACTGCATGTGTAATTTCAGTTTCTGTTCTGCTATTAACAGGCTTGTAAATGGGTTATAGTAATCCTACTTCTGTTGTAAGAAAATTGTCATCATGACAGAGACATGAGAGGTCTCAGGAAAACCCCCCCTCTCTTTCCCCAGAAATGTCAGGTTCATGAGGAAGAATCACATTGCAAAAGTCTGGATATAATTTAACAAATTTTCTCAGCAGACAGATCTAGAGCCTCATGTGCTGATGAACAACCTGATTCTTCCCTGGAAATACAGACCATGAACTCAAAGAACTGGGCACTGAAAGGGAATGTGCTATGGCTGATAGTTCTCATAATTCAAATTACCTGAAATATCAGCTGACCTCAGAGACAAGCCAGGTTTCTGCTAGTACAGTGGAGAAGTTGATTTACATAAATCTTTTAAGGAGTTCACTGTGTCAGTCACACATGGAAAAGATGAAAGTGGTATATTATTAAAAAAAAGTGGCAGGCCTCATCTGTTGTTAATTGTGGAGTGAAGAACAGAAATAGCAGCTGAAGACAGGAGTTTTTAAGATCCAGAGTTTTCCTTTAAAAGACTCACCTCTTTCAGTAGGAATAATTGAATTTTAACATGGCCACAACAGTTTGTGATTAAGCTATGTTGTTTAATCTTTTCCCTCAGAGACTTCTGCTGTTGTGTAGAAGAAACCTGGGCTTATAAGCAGAGAGATAAAAAATAAAGAGCAAAATCAGTCAAAATTTACAAATGTGCACTTTGGCCAAGAGACTGCCTTCCATAAATGAAAAAATCTTCACTATCATTCCCAGGCTAAAGAATACTCTTGTTCAAGAACCTGGGCTGTAAAGATTCTCGGCAATAACTTCATGTACAAGGACGGCCCCAAATCTCAGTGAAATTTGTCTTTACTGAGACATTTAGTAAAGCACTGGACACTGTCGCCACACAGCATCCTTCTGGAGAAACTGGCTTCTCATTGGCTTGGATGGGTGGACACTTTGCTGGGTAAAAAACTTGCGGAATGGTTAGGCCCAAAAAGTGGTGAAAGCAAATCCAGTTGGCAGCTGGTCACAAGTGGTGTTCCTCAGGGCTCAGTGTTGAGGCAGTGCTGTTTAACATCTTCATCAGTGTTCTGGATGAGGGGAGTGAGTTCTCCCTCAGTAAGTTTGCAGATGACACTAAAGGAGAGAGTGCTGACGTGTTTGAGGGTAGGGAAGCTCTGCAGAGGGATCTGAACAGTTCTCCATTCCAGAGAACTACAACTGCCTTTGTTCCAACTCTTTCCTACTCACAACTTCTTCCTGTGCAAGCAGATATCCTGATCATGTTGGCACTGCTGCTGGGAGATCCCAACTCTCAAGCAGCAGCAGCAGCTATGACTGCACTACCTGGACTACATTTTCTTCCTTTCCTGCCTCCCCTCTCCCTCTCACTCTTTGGCAGACAGGAGTACCCTGGATCCATGTTTATCTCCCATTATGGTGCTGCTTGGCTGACTAGATGATACTTGCTATGTAATCGGGCTTTCAATATCTTCTATGGAATGAAATGACAAACCAGAAGCACGTCTTTCAGGCTAAATATGGCTCACAAATGCCTACTGTAGTAATATTTGTGTGAGTCTAGGGAAACAAGGCTGTATTCCAGATCTGGTGTCCCAGGAGAGTACAGCCACTTCAGCTCACTTCTGCCAAGCAGATTAGAGCAGGATAGACTTGAGAACAAGAGCAAGAAACAGCAAGCTTATGTTTAGCTTATGCGTAGGCTGATTGTGTGATTCAATATCAGAAATACACATAAAGCAAGAGACACATTTAGCAAGAAGTCACTTAATTGGGTGTCTTCATTAAAACCAGAATTATTCTACAATGCCCACAATCCATTAGATGGCTTAATTGAAAACAGTCTGTTGAGAGAATGATTTAGCCCAGAAGTTTGTGGCTAATAAGCAGGAATTCCAGGTCCCAAAATAGCTCCACTAAAGCTCAGCAAACTGAGCATCTTTCAGTGTTGATTTCTGCAGAACACAGGACTCTCACCTCAACTGTCAGCTTTCTAGAGCTGTGATGATCGAGAACACTGATTGATACTTTAATAACCCCATTGCAAAGTACCAACATGCTAAGAATTCTCCCCATTCAGCAGCTAAGAGCAACGCAGAAAGTAAGAGAATTTATCCCAGTATTCTACAGCCTAGACTGACTGAGACAGAGATGAAATGGCTTCTTTATGGAAGCTTTTAAGATACAGATTCTAAGCTGAAGTCTAACCAGGACTTGAGTCCATTTTCCTCTAGACTCAGATATTTTCAGTTCACATCCAGAATTCATATCTCATTGAATGATTCTATCCAGTGCTCTTCAAGGGGCAAGCATTTTGAGTAAGTGCCACCTTCACTAATGTTCAAAAGCAGTTTACATTTGACTTACATTTGACTTTCTTCCTATATTCAAAGCCCCTGTTCTAATCACCATTTCCCGTGAACCCCTGCCCATTTCTGGAGATCTGTATGTTCACTAGTTGGAGAGAGGAACTCTGGACTTAAGCACCAGAAATAGTAATGGAACAAAAGTTTTCTTTATGACCAAAAAAACCCGCTAGACTGGAAAAAAACTGTCTTCTGTGGTACTGACTTGGCATGATGAGAAGTGGTAGAAGATGGTATTTTTCTTCTCAGGTCTTTCCCTACTAGATTATTCCAATATTGCAATAGAAATTACAGGAATTGGCAAGAGCTGGAGACACAATCCACACCTTAGTAACAGATAACAAGGTTCAAAGGTGGATTATTTATTGATTGAGTATAGGAAGAAGGAAATAATTTATTCAGTCTTATAGGAGAGAATGTTTAATTAAAGCCCTGTTACCAGGAATATTCAGGACTGTATTGCCACAATGCCCTAGTGCCAGGCCCTATCAGAACTTATGCCACTCACCTATTTTGGAACAGGAAGTTAACTATCTCAGGTTATATTTCATGCCCACACATCCTGACTCCCATGCAAATTCTTCAAACAGGTAGATACTTAAATCACCTGGCAGCCATTCAGCCAAACCAGCTTGTTGGTGAGATGCTGGTATGTTGTTGATGCTGTGTGTTGGTAAGGGTATGCTAAGTGATGCTAATTCTGGTTGGCTGCTCATTCAGATGCGTATCTACCCATTGAGGTTTGAAACTCCTCTTGACTAGAAACCCTTCTTCTCCTGAACAAATCCTCCTGATATAATAAATACTAACCAATAATCAGGATGAATGGTCTGGAAGAGAGATTAAAAGGGCAACAGAAGAGTAAGCAAGGAAGAATTTAACATCACAAATGAAAGAACTAATTTAATACCACTGAGCTTAACTAGCTTGAGAAAATATCCCAAAGGAATAATCCTTACCTGGTAGATAAAATTAATGGAAAAAGCATCAGGAAGCATGCTAGAGAGAAGGGGAAATCCTGCTGCTAAGCCAGACAAGTTGAATATCATTTCAGGTAGGTTACACTGTGCCACTCGGACAGAAACACGCACATGTTAATCAGTATCAGGACCACATTAAGCAGAAAACCTGCAAAAAGTCTAGCTTTAGTAAATCACAAAATTAAATTACTCACATGGTAAATACTCTGATTCACAGCATCCTAAGTATGTTTAATATAGGTGGAAAAAGCTATATTTACCACAGCTTTTTATAGGATACACTCAATGAAACTAATAGATAGCACTTTTAACTAACTTATATCTAAAAGAACACCTGTTTAATATTTTAAGAGCAGGGGAAATGCACATAGGTCCAGAGAAGCAAGAAGTAATGTTTTAACAGTCTGATAGCATGAAAAAGGGAAGATCTGAGTTATGAGAGCCTGCAGTGAACTCTAGAGCAAAAAGCTGGAGGTGACTGAAAGACTAATATCCAGATATAGAGTAGAGGTGAGAAGGAAATAAGAATGAAGGTGCAGAAAAGATTAAAGCACACAGTTAAGGAAGAAATGGTTTCCAGGAACATAGATGTTGTAAAACATTACTTTGGCTTTTTTTGCTAGATGCAGTTTGGTCTGAGTTGAGAAGGAATCTGATATTAATTTGAAAATACTCAGTAAGTTGTCCTATCTATGAACCCTCCACTTATATCAGTATAAACATTTTCTTATTATTCTAAAAATGTTCTTTATTTATTTTAGTGTAAAAGAATAATGTGTGCTGCAGAGTCCTGGAAGAAGGTTAACATGACAAAACTTTTCTGTCACTGGGGCCCAAACTTAAAAGGGGCACAGCAGCTGCACAACAACTTGGCCTGGGTGACATGAAAAGATTCAAGGGGAGGGTGGTGGTGGTGGTGGTGGGTGTTGGGGAGAAGAGTAATCAGAGTGTAACTAAATGGATTTCTGGAATGCTATCTTGGTTTGCTTTGAGCTGTATGAGAAGACAATGTGCACATAGGGCTTTAAAGCACCATCTCACACAGCTGCCTGTGAGGGCAACTCAGTTACATCTGCAGATTGAGGGAGGTTCTCCTCCCCCTCTACTCTGCGAGTAGAGCAAGGCCCCACATAGAATATTGCATCCAGTTCTGGGCTCCCCAGTTCAAGAGGGACAGGGATCTACTTGAGAGAGTCCAATGGAGGGCTACAAGGATGCTGAAGGGACTGGACCACAATTTATGAGGCAAGGCTGAGAGACTTGGGCGTTTTTAGTCTCGAGACGAGAAGACTGAGAGGGTATCTAATAAATGGCTATAAGTATCTGAGGTCTGGGTGTCAGGAAGGAAGGGACAGCCTCTGCTCACTTGTGCCCTGTGATGGGACAAGGGCCAATGGATGGAAACTACAGCACAGGAAGTTCCACCTCAACATGAGGAAGAACTTTTTTTACTGTAAGGATCACAGCACCAGAACAGGCTCGCCAGAGAAGTTGTGGAGTCTTCTTCTCTGAAGACTTTCAAGACCTCTCTGGATGCGTTCCTGCGTAACCTGCATCAGATTATATGGTCCTGCTCTGGCAGGGGGATTGGACTTGAAGACCTCCAGAGGTCCCTTCCAACCCCTAATATCCTGTGATCTGTCAAGCTTGCTCTGCAGTTCGACAAGCACGAGTCACACAGGTTGAAAAACTCTTTCCTCTTCTCCTTTTGACTTTTCTTCTTTCAAGGAGAGGAGGCTCTGAGCTCCAGCTCTAAGCATAGAAAAGATTTTGTCATAATCCTGATCATATACCAGAAAAAAAACCGCTTGGCTCCAAATCCAGTTCCTAGACTGCTGCTGAGGAGAGCAAATCACTGTAGAGCTTATGTGCAACTGCAAACTGCGAAGGGTTTTTGCAGCAGCTGCAGACTACAATGGCTCCTGGCTTCCACTGCTTAGGGTACTCATGGGATGGATCTGTGACTGCAACAGATTGACTACAGATGTACTGACAACAGAAAAAGTATCAACTAGCACAGCCACAGCAGACCTTTTGTTTCAGGGACACATAGCTTTGTGTGTTGATGAAGCGAATCCTATACATGACAGCAGCAGCAGATCTTCAGAAGTAAAGTGCTATTGTTTTAGGTTAAAACTAATGACACTCATTGATATTAAGTGTGGAGAGCAGACATTAGACCTCCTGCAGTGAGATCAAACTTGTTATGAAAGGCTTCATCTATCCTAGGATCTTAAGCCTTATCCTCAAGCTACACTGCTCCATTGATCGCAAGACTGCCAACTAGCAAAGTGAAAGTCAGATACTTGGCTGTGGGTGAAACAATAAAGGCTTCAGTACAAATTTGCCATTCAGCTGGGACAATCCTTTTACTTCAGCATACTGCTCTCAGCTTTGTCTCCTAGAAACTTCCTATCTTGTTGCATCCCCATGGCTCTAACCTGGGCCTTATATATGAACAACAGAATAGAGTAAATCCTGCAAGCAGGGCTAACTATTAGGAGTTAAAAATGAACCCACAACCTCAAATGTAACAGGAGAAAGCAACTCACAGCCTGTCCTGGTGCCCACTCTCAAATGATACAACTTCAGATGTAGCCAGTCTTTGCTGGTTTCAGGCTGCTGTCCTCTTCTCTCTCACATACTTTTAGTGTGAGCAACTACCAAAACCCTGAGGATACAGAAAACGTGTATCTGCATCAGCTTCTTTAGCCTGAATAGGAAGAACTGAACCAGTCACCTGAGGGAGAACTACAGGCATCATTTTTGCACTACAATTGTTTTTGTGGTCCTTGGCTGTTTTGTGTTTGTGTTTTGCTCAGGTGATGGGAATGAAGTGAAAGGAGAGAAGACATAACCAAAGTGGTTGTATGGAGAAGCTACTCTTTCTGACACATTTTTTTTTGCCCCACCATCACAGCATGAGATTTTTCCAGCAGTACACTTTGAAAGTTGCAAATGTTAGGGCTAAGAAGGATCAAAGGTCCTGCATATCTAACTGATAAGCTTAAAAATGCTTATCCCACAGTACATTACACAACATCAGAACCATCTTGTCTTATTTAAATACTGATACTCTGACAGGTGCAGGCCATTTTCTTGCCTGTGGTCTAAAATACAAGAGCTAGACTGCTAAACCAGCACAGCACCTGCTAACTGTAGGCACTTGGAACTGTGCAGCGCTCTCACCTTTCAGGAAGAGGTAAATGAGCAGGGAGCTCCTGCAAAAGACACCATAGTGAGCAGCTGTATAAGGCTGTCACCATAATAATGACTAAGCAGTCTCTCTCTTCTACCAAAAGCCAGAAGTATATAAGAAAACTAAGAACCAGATATCCTGTTATTTCATTTGTCATGCATGGAACTGAACAAGTGGTGCATTGTTGTTGTTTTGTTTAGTTTTGTCCCCCCCCCCCCCCCCCCCCCCCCGGACATTACCAGCATCTCAGCTTACAGAGGCTGTAAACCAAATCAATCATAGATGCAGAGGACAGAGAGTCCTTTCCTTTACCACTCACAATGTTCCTTTGGGGAACCTTGCAGAGAATTGCATCACAAAAAATGGGTAAAGCTGTGGGATGAAAAAGAATATAAATGCTGTTTGGTAAAAGTAAGCATAGATGAAAATAGCAGAACAGTTTCAATTGTGCTAATATGCAGTTCATCAATTGTGCCAAAGCACAGCTGCATCTGGTGACCTCAGATTTGAGATGCAATAAAAAAATAGGATAAAGCAAGAAGTGAAAGAGAAAATATCATGAGCTGACCTTGATGTGTCTTAACATTTGACAAAACTGAGGAGGCTCAGGAATGCTCAAAAGGTTTGAATTTGGACCCTAGAAATTGATAAGGTTGAGTAAAAATGTGAAAATTTACAGTTAACTTTGGAACCTGTTGGCAGACAGGGCTTTTCTTTGATCTGGAGTCTCAGACTTCATGGTTTGCATTTGCCAGCTTTTTCTCCTTGTTTGGGGGATTTGTTTGTTTGTTGTTGAGAAAAGAATGAGAATTCCATATAACTTAAATATAACAAATCCATAATGAAATTGAGAAACCTGGTTACACTGCCAAAGCCACTGCATCAGGCAGGTTTTCTTCTGAGCACTCTGCTCAGCCTTTCACCCACATCTTATGTTTTGTCCGAGTTCAGCTACTCTTACCCAGCTGCAGTACTCAGGGCACTGTAACCTGTTGTTTCCTGCTGACCTACCCTCACTTTCCCTCAAGGAGAAAGAACAGAGGAGCAAACCCTGGCCAGCTTGCTGCCTACCTCCACTCCTACCTGCCACAGCTCACAGGGCTGTTTTGATGCAGGGAACTTCTCTAGTGTCATCCTGTAGTGAGGACAGGAAATTGCTAGTAAGCAAAGAGGAAAGCATTTGATATCCTCTGCCACACTCTTCCCCAAAACATCAGCAGCCCTCAGGGAAGGGTTAGCTGAGACAAAGGAAGCTGTAAAAAGAGGTGTCTTCTAGAACTCCAGCTCTGATCCCTGTGGCTACAGATGTTGGACCAGCCTTTTCCAATTAAAGAAATGACACAACTTCCCATTGCAAAAGGGTCCAAAATTTAAACAAGAAGGCAAAAGTAACTGCTCAAAGCCAAATCCTGCTGTAGCCAAAGTAAAACTTAACCAAGATACGGTCTTTAGTAAAATCACAATGCTAATTCACTTTACAGGTTGGTGACTTTCCAAGTTATTCACTAGTTAGTTCAGTAGCAATCTTGAAAAATGAGGTATTGATTACATAGTCACAACTTCTTACACCTCTGGACACTAAAAAGTCTTAGTATGTTTCATCTCCATCTAAAGCATAATCCAACACACTTTGAGGCATTTATACCCTCAAAATGCTTATTTTTCTCCACTGACTCCATAATGTAAGTAGCTAACTGCCAGGGAGCGAAATCCCACCTTTATGCTCCAGTATCCAATGGTCTCTCCTACTCCAGAACAGGCTGTGTGGTGGTGCTAGCTTTTTCAACAGCACTTTTAGAGAAGGAGAGGAAAAAGAGGGTAAAAAAACCAAAACAACAGGGGTAGGAAAAGGGAGGCTGTTTTCAAGAGGAAAACAATAGATGGATTCATTTGAAGGAAAAAGCAAAGAGAAAGTAGCCCGAGGATAACTTGACCTGTGAAAAACAATGGATGAAGATGAAGAAGGGAAACATGGGTAAGAAAGGCATATGGTTTACTTCATCTTTTCTGTTAGAACACTTGATTTATAGGCATTTTAATTTTCAAGGGAAACTGCTATTCCGAACACTGTCTTGTCTTCTTCTCTACAAAGATATGCCTGCATCCTACTCCTTAAGTAGCTCCTCCAAGTAGTGATGATCCCTCATTTTCCTTGGAAAGCCGTTAACAGGTATACACAGAGCTGCCTGCTCTCTGCTGCAGCTGGTACACACAACTATCCCTCCAGCTGATCTGATCAGCTTTTGGCTTGACATATTACCTGGCAGATCCTCAGCAACCAGTGTCTGTACTTTAGGGAGGAGGGAAGAATATTCTTTGTCTACAGGGATTAAAACTGAAGTCTGGAATGAGAAATTCAGTTCTCTTTTTCTTAAACCTTGAGGTCTTAGTCATGCATCAGTTATGACGACACTGGCTGCCAAGAGGAGGCCTAGTAATCAGCCACAAATGAGCGGGGAGCAGCTCAACTGATCCACCCACACAGCTGCTAGTGCTCTGCAAGGAACTGCCTGAGCACTGCTGGAACACAGGCAGCAAAGCATCCCATGAGTGACTCAGGGGCCTCCCACTACTGGCACACTTGTCAGCAAAGGACAGCATTTTGAAAATTAGCTGAAAGCAATTTTATTATTGTCCTGAAGCATACTGCTGTGGGCGTAGAGTCACCGTTACCTTCATTGATCACATGTACAGGCACGCTTAAGTAAAACTGAGAGGATGCTGTAAGCAGTTTTGTAACGGTCACAGCTCAGGTGACTGGAATGCAAAAAAACCTACTGCAAATGAACACCCTTATGCATCACACCTCCCTGGTGTGACACCACACACACACTCAAACCACGTCTCAGCCTCTTCCTCTGAAGAGAAGGGTAATGCCGCAGCAACCTCCAGCAGAGTCATATGACACATGTAAATGATTTTAAGAACGTTGTTTAGAAAAGACTCACCAGAGTCTCTGAGTCCTTAAACTGAGATTAAAGGGTGGAGATGTTATTTCATTAGAAGATAAATCACGTTATAACTTGATGGTGGTTTCTAAAAAGAAACCGCCCTACAGCAATTGGACCAGCGGGTTAGATATTTTCCTCCTGAACTTACAGACAGGCCCCAGAAACAAAGCTGCTGAGCAGAACTGAGCCCATGCCAAGTCATTGTTATGCCAGGACAAACACAGAGTTTTTTCCCCTGCTCTTGACATAATACATCCCTGCTTTGCAAGTCCCTTCCCAGCCCAGAGAAAATTCTGAAACAGCTGAGATTTCTATCACCAGGGCATCAAGCCTGTTTAATTCACATGACAGGAGATCTGTGGCTGTGCTGGGGGATGGGGAGTGTTGAAGCTCTCCCTTTCTCTTGCAAGAAAGGCTTATTTAACTGTTTTTTCAGATGGAGCTGTTCATGCTCACATCAACTAAATCTAAACTGATACTGTTTTCATTCCCATGGAGGGGGTTTGGAGCACATAAATATGCTTTGTTAAAAATGAGGAAGAGACCACATTCTTTTGGAACTTAATATTGCAGAGGACCACTAGTGCATTGTTCCTACTGTTATTTGTGGTCAGTGGGTAAAATCAGTGTCTTGGACAGAATACTTCATTTACTGGGCTTGGATAAGGAAGGGAAAAAAGTTAAAAAAAAAAAAAAGGAGCTGGATTTCTAATTGGAAATAGGAGGAAGGAGGTTCTGGTCTTTTCTGCATCTGCTACAAATGAACCATTCCCTGCAGACAACACACCATGGAACCAGGCTGATCTAGTTGCTGCACTTTAGCAGGAACTGTGACTGCTATGTGCCTGGCAGTCAGGGTCAGTGCTTTCCTTGTTCACAAAAGGTGCCAGCAGGGTTCAAAGCTCTGAATCACGGAGAAGAGCACAGAACATAGTGTCAGGACAGGAGATTCCTAAGTGTCTAATAATAAGAGGAGGAAAAATGACCCAGAGCATTACGTGTTACACCTCTCAACATGAAAGCTTTAACTTGGGTAGTGTAGGGGAAGAGAAGCATCATTAATCCTAGCAGTCCTTGATCCACTATGTCTGGGGAGGGGATCACCATCTGCCTGATGGTACAGAGGGAAGAGGCTCCTTACCAACTGTAATGGGTTGGGGCAGATCCCCTCCCCACCACAGGCAGAAATAACGACTCAGACAAACAGATTGCAAAAGTGATGAAAGTTTAAATAGAAAGCAGTGAATGTTACAGAAAACCCAAAGCGCAGTGACAAAGAAAGATCCCATCCCCACCTGAGGGTGCATCCAAAACCCCCAGGGCTCCTTCTTCCCCCTCCCTCTGCTGGGCTAGTCTCAGCTGGCCAGGCCTGAGACTGCCCATCCCCCTGTGGCCTTGGGCCCAATCAGGCCCATGGCCGGGAGATCTCTCCCCCAGTTACCAAGTCTCAGAGAGGGAAGGAAAGAGGAAGTGCCAGACTCCGCACTGGATCTTATAGTGGTGCAAAGAATTATGGTAGGAAATACACAATTTCCTGTGTCCATCCCTCTGGGCTGGACTTCTGGACACAGGAAGTGAATGCACCAGGGGGGCACCCAGCTCAAACTACAACACCAACCTTCCCTCCTTCTTCCAGCATCTGCCTATTCCCCCATCCTCAGACACAATGTTCATCTCTGATGGCTATATTGCTGTCACACTCATCCTTAATTCAAGCAGATCAGAGCAGGCATACATCTAACTTACCGGCCCAGAAGTCCAATGCAGTTCTAGCATTTGTACCCGGATGAGGTTCCCAGATGGGCCTTGCACTGGCTTGATGAACTTCTCACAAATAAGTCTATCTCCCAGGAGAGGGACTGAGTCAGTGCTGGCCCTCCATCACTCAACAGGACAGGGTCCACAGTCTTTACACAGCTGGATTCTTCTGGACCAAGTAGTTTTTTGCTCTGACCTCCATTTGCAGCTAGATTTTGAGAGAAGCAGCACAGAATCAAAGGATTCTCCATGTAATCTTTGTTTAACCTGTCTCTTGTGCTCTGCAACTTCTCTTCAGACCAACATTATTGGCTTTTTATGCTGAAAGGAGGGGTTTAATACACTGTTTCTTACTGCACCTCAAGTTAGCTAAAAGCATTCCATAAGACTTTTGATCCTCAAGGCCCCTCAGTCTTCCAGTCTAAGGGAACTCACAATACAAGGCCCAGACTTGTCCTTGGTTCAGCCTTTTAATCGAGAGCCTCTGCTCATCATTCCTAGGATTTCATCTGTACCAGCATCTCAATAAAGCTGTCACATATCCCTTGTTTCTCAGGGTGAAAGGCTCAGCCACAGGCCACCAGTAACTTTTTATAGAGACACACAGACATCATGGCTCACCTTACACATAGCACTACAAACCACCAGTCACTGCAGATATACCTAAAGGTCTTGGAAAAGTACTATGTAAATACCAACAAAATCCAAGGGAGTATTTTATGTTTTAAACTAATATATCTCTTTCAAATGTAATCAAATCCTTTAAAAATCCCATGAAGTACCACATTCAATCATAGGCAGAGAGCTGGCAGCACTTCAGAAAATCTGTCAGAAGCTTTGCCATCCTTGGAAATGGAGGATACTGCCACAGAGCTAGTTTCCTGCCTCTGGAAAGGTCCTGCTACCTGCAGGCCAAGCCTCATTTACATCTGCCCTTCCCTTCCCAGTACCAACCATGTGCTTAGTGTAACACCATCAGACAGCATGAAAGTATCCTCCATCAGATGCTCACCATCCTCCTCGCTGCATAATTTTTCTGTGTTAACTGGTGGTTTGTGCCTAAAGAGGCCCCTGTGAAGGTCAACACTTCTGGACAGGTATGTAAGATACTAACAAAATGACCTTTCCAAAAGTCAGTATTGCTGGTTTGGCCTGTAACAGAAAGTTAAGGGCCCTTACAGTCAGTTGTCTGTAATACAACCTTTCTTCTCTTATTGTAAGGATTTGCCTGGTTCCCAAATTTCTCTTCAGCTGACCTCCCTCCATTTGTCTTCCCCCGTCTCTTTGAAACCTTGTCACTTCACTGTCCCAGATGCAAGGCAAGTTATTTTCAAGTAAAGCCCATGCACAAAAGCATGGCATCCTACAACAGTTTTCATTGCCTAATCCACTGCTATGCTGAAAGGCTTGCTTCTGAGGTTGCTTTCAAGTGAAGTTATTCATCCTGAGAGAGCACTGTGTCACCACACCTCACACCTCTCTGTACAGCTCTACACCTTGCTGTATAATGCAGAGAACTTACGAGCTTTGGGGAGTAGGTTGTTAAGAAAGTTCTTTGGTGAATTATTGACCTCTCCTTCATAAAGTTTCATAAAACAAATGTTTCAAGTTACACACTTGAGCTGCTAGAAAGTAAACCATAGTAAGGATCCTTGTAAACAGCAACTGCTTGTTTTATGTGGTGCAGCTCAATCCAATGGGGTGTTCCCAAAGCTACACAATGGCTCTGTCCTTATATCCCCTGCACAGCCGCGGTGGCTGCACTGATGCTGCAGCAAAACAGTAAACAATTCTACTGATGGCATTTCTGCAATTCAGTCTCATTTCCAAGAAGTGATCAAAATTTTCTACGGTTTCTTCAAGCATTTCTTAAAAACTAACAACAGTTTTAATAGCAAATAAGTCATCTTACTAATACCGGAGTGAGATAGAAGCTCTCTGACGTGAGGAGAAAGCAGCGGAAATAGGGGAAGTGGAACATAAAAACACCAGGGTGAAGGAGTGCACCGCGGCCATGCAGGAGCCACTATGGCAGGTACTGAAGGGCAGCAGTGATTGCTAATGCAGAAAACCTAAGGACACAAAATATCTGTCCTGTTCCTGCACTGGGATTCCTGTAAGTTTTTGAACATTTTGAGTCTTTATTTTCCTCATTTCAAGGATACAGCCATACCATTCCTTTTCCTTTAGAGACTACAACCCTTTCTGGCATCAGTGATATCAGTATGGAAAGCTGCAGAAGTTATGATTTCAGAGACTGGCTTGTAGTTAGGACAGCATAAAGCATATGGAAGTATAATCTATTTTACTGGTGTTTATAGTTCATACCTCACACAGCCACTTGAGCCATCTATCCCCTTTCCAAAAAAAACAGCCTAGCAAAAATGTCTAGTTCCTCATGGTAATGTCAGTCAGAATCAGACTCCAGATTCTCAGGCAGAAAATTATCTCTGTTCCTGCTTCCCTTCCCTCCACAGTAATGTCACAATTTATCTTATCAACTCTTCTGTTCAAAGATCTGCAATGTGTAAGAATCCCCTTAGTGTCACCAAAGGAAAGTCATGCTTGAACAACTTAAAAAGCCCTTTATGATGAAGTGTCTGCCTTAGTAGATGAGAAGAGTGCATCAGATATTGGAAACCTAGACTCCAGTAAGACTTTTGACACCGTATCCCATAAAATCCTCAAAGAAGCTGTTGATTTATGGGCTGGGTGAGCAGACCTTGAAGTGGACTGAAAACTGGCATGAAGCCTAGTTGGAGGCCAGCAATTAGTGGTGTACCTCAGGCATCAATACTGGGTCCAGTCCTGTTAAACAGCTGCATTAATGATCTAGATGATGGGGCAGCATGTGTGCAGAAGACAAACTAGGAAGAGTGGTTGATATACCAGAAGGTTGTGCTGCCAATCAGAGGGACCTGGATGGTCTGCAGAACTGGGCTGACACAGACCTTTCTTGGTTTAACAATGAGAGAAGGGCAGAGCTCTGCAGCTGTGGAGCACCCTTACACCAATAAATGCTTGGGCCACTCAGCTAGATAGCACCTGTGCAGGAAAGTACCTGGGAGTCCTGGTGGACACAATGTGCCCTTGTGGCAAAGGCAGCAAACAGTATCCCAGGCTTCATTAGAGAAAGCACTGCTGGCAGGTCAAGGCAAGTGATCCTTCTCCTCTGCTCAGTACTGGTGAGGCCATACCTGGAGTGCTGTTATTTTCTGACCTTCCCAGTACACCTCCACATACCAGAGAGTGCCCAACAAAGGGCTGGAAAGATGACTAAGGAACTGGAGCATCTCTCGTGGGAGGAAAGTCTGGAGAAGAGAAGGCTCAGGGGGATTGTAACTGAAGGTAGGGTGCAAAGATGGCAAAGTCAGACTCTTAGGGATGCCCAGTGACAGGACAGGCAATGTACACAAACTGAAACATGGGAGCTTCTGTCAGGACATCAGGAAACATTTTCCTAGCAGAAGGGTGACTGAGCACTTGCACAGATTGCCCAGAGAGGTTGTGGAGTCTCCATTCTTGGAGATATTCAGAGTTTTGAGAAACCAGCTCTACATGAGCAAGTGGCACTTGGACCAGATGACCTCCAAAGTTTCCTTCCAATTTCAATCAGTCTGAATCCATGGTAACAATATGACCCAGTAAAACAGACTAGCACAAACATTCCTATGCCTGCTGTGCTCATCAGCAGTTTTAAGTCTAACAGCAACATTTGAACATACTGCAAGTGAAAAATTCTTCCATTCTCATTCCACCAAGTCTGAACAAATTTCTGTCTCAGCTGGAACAATGTAGTGGAACTTTATCTCCATGAACTTAAAAAGGCAATTTTTATGTCCAGGTTGAATCCCATAAACAAAAGAACAGACATTGGAGCAGTGTTTTCAATTCGGTATGTAAACACTTCATTCCTGGCAAAAGGGCAGAATCCAAAAGCACAGAGTAATAGAAACTGAAACTGATTTCCCATTCACCTGTAAACGTTTTATCTATGTATCATCTTTCTCAGCCATAACAATTACCTTTCCATATAGCACAGCAACAAACCACCCTAAAGACAAAGAACAGAAAAACTGTAAGCAAATGCTGTGGCTGGAGCTAGTAGATTTTTTTAGCTCTCATTGTGACGGACTATTTTACTCCTATGTTGTGTGACTTCCACTAGAAGTGAAGTGAAGTATGAACTCAGAAAAGCAACCGACTTAACAAGATGGCAGCATCTGGGAGGCACTTGGGAGATATGAAAACACTAGAGTCATGTTTCATACCATGTACACTGCAACATTTTACAAGATAAACAGTGGCTGAAGTCTCTTGGATTGGTAGAACATGACACCCCTGAATCTGCCATACACTACTATATCTGACTTGCAGTGAAATTCCTTCTTCCCAGGCAATGAGAAGTCATTTCAGTGATATGATGAACAGTAAAGGGGAAAAAAAAAGGCAAAAGGTTAAGAATGAAAACACAAGGAGGTTACTTTAAGAACATCAGGGAAGATGGATCTGATGGGATGAAATAGAGTGCTATACACCTTCAAACTCACTACAGGGAGAGCTCTCTCTCAGCAGAGAAAGACAAAGATACTGTGAGGAACAAACCTGCTTTAATTTCACAGATAACTGCTATATAGAAAAGGGTTTCCAGCAATGATAGAGCTTGAAAATTTTTGTGGTACATTTACTACTTCCTTCAGCTATTAGTAAATGCAGTTTTGGACTTGTAATGGTAACTATGAATCTTCTGCCACTTACTTGCTGGGTATCCTGTATCTTGGGGGTGGTTTCGCACAGAAATTTTTTCAGCAACAGCTTATTGTCTGCTTCATGATGACTTTTTATTGTTTTGTTTTCCTTTAAACCCCCAACTTTCAGACACCTTTTTCTCTCTTAGATCTTGATTGGTGCAGAACTTCAGCTTTGGATCCTAAGAGCTGTATCACACCCACTCCGCTGCTCTATTCTATTCTACAGCATTCATGGCAGGCTGCCTGGCAGCACACCTGCTCTGTAATTTACCAGGACAAATATAACAGAACACTGCCAATTCCAAGAAAAAGCACCTCTAAACAGCCTGATCTGGGCAGAATTTAAACAGGATGGCAATAGCCACACAACACAATTGTAGCAGAATAGATGTATGCAAATGTTGACACACGCCATAATTAGACCACATACAAAGAGTTTTATATCCTGATTGTATGCATGGTGGTGCCTAGTTTTCTATCAAGCTTCTCAGAAAATTGCCCTACTCAAAAAAAAAAAAACAAAACCCCAAAACAATCAAACAAACAACAACAACAAAAACCCAAACCCAAACCAAAGAAACCAGCCACACCACCATCAACTTAGCCAAAACATTTAAACATCTTTAGAATGCATTTAAAATACATCTGGCTGCTGCTCAGGCTGAGAAGTCAAAACTATGTAAATAGAGATATCTGAAAGGTTATCTAGAACTGTATGGAACACAAAACTTTACTGAGTTTCAGGGGAATTTCACCTAGCTGCTAAATAGCTTTAACACAGAAACATCTCTGCAACAAAAATAGGTCCTTTGGAATGTAGACATCCCTTACAGCACTCTGTTTGGCAACAGGAAGATGTGAGGCAGCAGCTGGCTAAGGATGCAACATCTACTTGTCTCTCTACTTGTCTACTTAAAGTGCTGCACGATCTGCCCTTTATTACCAATGGCTTTTTGCAATTGGCTGAACAAAGTTCTATTAGTCAATCACATAATAAAGGGCTACATACAGAAGGATGGTCACAGACTGATTGGTTTTGAGACAGGTTAATTGACAAGCCATAGTATAGGCGATAGCAAGCTACTGTGTGATAGAGGAACAGACCTTTCAGCCTCAGCCTGCACCAGTGAACTGTGCAGTGTGCTGAACCCAAACACCAGGGCAGGCTCTGCAGTGTTCAGCTGTGGGGTGATGCACTCTGGTCAGCACTGATAATGTGAAACCACACAAACCTTAGCTTAGTGTGAACTACAGTTTGCACTGATTTCTTTAACAAGATACTGCAGCTCTCACTAAGCCAGAAGGAAGTAACTCCTGCTGATTTCACGGGACTTTCTTCAGATACTGAAAGAGTGTTTAACACAATGGAAATTAAAGCTAGATGGGAAATTTTCTGTGGACTTTAACAGAAGCAGTTAAATTTCTGCTTCAAGGCTGAAAGGCTCCTTTCTGATAAGTGATTCAATGCAATAGAGAGTACCACTGAAGAATGAAGGTTAAGGAAAGCAAAACTATCCTAGCTGAAAGTCAAACAATTTTGTAACAGTTCTGACTGATAACTTTCTATTCTGTTCTTGCCTGAACTAAAGCTTTCCACCTCTTAGGACACTACATAAACCTTTTACATTACACAGTGGATAAAACTAAGCTTACATAACAGACTGTGCACACATACAAAGAGTTTCGCAAGATCTTCTCTAAGGGATGTTGTCACACCTCTCATGGACTCTAGTCCTATTCATCATTTATCCCCAAAATACCAGTCTGAAGATGTACTTCAAATTTAAATTCATTTGAGATAGTATTTGGTTACCGTTTCCTCATTGGTATTTCACTGCAGTGCACACAGCTCAGCTAGCCAGTGGTATGCTGGAAGGGGCAGGTAAACCACCTTTGAGAAGATATAGGAAATCCTCTCAAAGCCTTTTTCAGTAGCTTTCTGAGCTTCTTGGTCTTCTGATCACTCTGTCCTATCCTACTGCCCTGTGACTTCTTGCTGCCTTCTGTCTTCTTGCAGAAGTTTCCCTCTAGTCAGCTTTTGCTAAAATGTTTTGTTGAAAAGAGATGTGCACATGTGTGCATGTAAGTATCTCATACAGGCTGAACTAAGTGATGTGCTCTACTCTTCAGCAGTCTTTCCGGCACAGTTTCTCTCTCTCTCCTAAAAAGCTATTTGAGAAACATCCTTTTCATTACTCATTGTGATTTCTGTTGGCTTCCAATATCCAAGATAAACAGAAGAAAACAGAATAAAATTGGTCCCTGCCTCAACTTTGGAAGTGCAATTACAGCTTGCAAGCATCTGTGTGGCCCCTACAGGGCAATCAGAGCCCAGGGAATGCTCACACACTACCCAACAGACACAGAAGCTTGTCAGAGTCAGGAAGATGCCGAGGGAGACTGTAACATACATAGAACATTTTACTCTGTGAAGAACAGGAAACTTTCTCCTCTCCCAGTCATAATGGTCACTGAGGTCAGCCTCACAAGTGAGCAGGTGAAGTCTCTCTCTCTCTCCCTCTGGGTAGAGACTGCAGTAGGATTGAAGGGAATGACCTTATCTTGGCATTGCTTTAAACAAAAGAAAATTGCTCCGTTACAGGCCTCATTCTACTGACTTGCTGGGAAGTTAGAAAATGTGGCTTATTTTTGTTCCTTCTTATAATCGTGTTGGTCTTAGTTTGATTTCCATTTCCCAGCCAGGGCTTTGTATTCCTAAAAATGTTATTGCATATCTCAGCATTATCCTTGCAACATCAAGCACCATTACACAACCCTGAGCTGCACCAGCTTTAACAAAGAAACTATTTCCTTATTGTTCCAGGAAAAGACTGCCTAAACCTCCAACTATTCCTTGGTCTTGCCATATTTACTTATCATGGATTAGGGATTTGGTTATAAAGCCTCTAGCCAGATTTCATTACCTAGCAGCAATTAAAGCAAATTTCACCTTGTGGTGAAACAGATACTAGTTCAGTGTTCCCAAATGCCTCAGCTGCACAAGTAATTATCTGCTTGTTTCATAGAGTGAAAAAAAAAAATCAGCAGAAACAGAAAGCAGATAGCCCCTCTTTGGGAGACAGTTCCTAGGGAATTCTAGGGATGTTAACCAGGCAGAAGGAAGTAGTAACAATGATTTAAATTTGGAATCATGAAAAACTAGGTATTTTTACATTAACAAAGTCTCTGCTAGATATATTCCTTAACATTAAGGCCAATCCACACACATGCAGCCACATCAGATATTCATCCATGATGTAAGTGTCCTTGACTTACACTAACACCGTAAAACTCTGGCTCAAATGCCAAGTGGCAGCCTAAGCCATTCCCTGAAAATTATTTACCTTTTGGACATGAGGATGAACCTACCTTTCTCCAGACACTTCTTAGCCCAGTCTATTATTTCCTTCTCCAGCTAACCTAAATTCTGGTCTTCCTCCCCCCATACTGGTGCAAACCAAAAGCACCTCAGAAAATAAGGTAAAAGAGAACTTGGGGTACATCACATTGCTATGTTCAAGGAATAGGCATTGGAGCATGAAGGGCTTTAATAAAGACAAAAGATGATACAGATGGGAGAAAAGAGGTGGCAGCTTGTATAGCTCTGGCTCATTTTCTAGTCACGCCTAAATATCACCACTCATCAAGGCCCTTTGGTTGTATGGGGTATGTGGCCTCCTTGTTCCCCAGCAGCAGCTTCTGTTTGTTAATTCTAGTTAGATGCAACCACAAATGCATTTTAATCAGAAAACCTCCACAGCACTTTGTTCCTTGGCTCACAGAAACATCTGCAGTTGGTGTAAGGCTGTCTCTGTATTAAGGGCAAGATGTACAGGGGGGTGGAACTGGAGATGAGCTTTACAGAACTCATGAAGAGTTTTGGGCCATCAAACACCACTATACAGATATGCTGATTTGATTTTAATGCAAAGCAGCTGACCTGCTATGTTTTCAACCATTAAATCAACACTCATTTACATTTTGCAGTCTGCACACAGGCACAAAAGTTTTCAGCTGTATTCTTTTTGAGCACACAGGCAGTTACAACAGAGTGAAGGACATGTCCTTTAGCAATAGGCAAACATCACTGAAGTCTCTGGTTTACAGGGTTTCTCATTATGTATTTGCATTGTTGCAGCTGAGGCACAGGGAGATGCAGGCTTAGTTAGACTGAAGCAGATGCAGAGAGTACTGAGGAGCTTCTGCCCCCAGCACTTGGAGCTCACTGCACAGGCAGTAACCTAGAACTACTTAGTGCTTCACCTGCCAGTTTGCCTGGCTCTCCTCTATCTGCCATAAAGCACCATCCACAGCTCTACATATCTCCAGTGATAAAAGGGATTGGGAAATCCTTTCAGCTACAGCATTGTCTCTCCATGCCTGCTTATACAGGAAGATAAAACATTCTCAGTTCTTTTCCCTTTAAACAGCTAACAGTGATGGTTTTGGTTTGGTTTTGGTTGCTGCTGTTTCTGTTGTGTTTTGTTTTAAACCAGCATTAGACTTTCTTTTTCTCAGGGAAGCCAATAGGAGCCAATAGGGCCTAACTGGGTAGCTGCCAAATGACAATATCACCTCTCAAAAAAGGTTTTCCTTTCTAGCTGGAACTGTGCTATTTATAGGCAAAAAGCAATGGATACGAAAAGCTCAGGGGAAAAGGGAGGGACAGCGTCAAGCAACTTGGGACTTTACTCAATTACTTCTATACTCCCTGACAGAGAAGTATTTGCCAAGGTCTCTTTGCATAGCTTTAAAAAACATCCATTATTCAGAGATCTGGCAGCCTGGAGGTAAGGAAGAGGCTTTAATTTAAAAAAAAAAGGGCAAATGGTATTAAAACCACCTGGAACATACTGAGTTCTAGAAAATGATAAGGGAGGGGTGGTTTACTAGTTTGGAGGTGGGGGGAATGAGGGAGTAGGAAAGTGTTTTCTTCCTTTAGAAAGAGTGTCTAAGATAAAAAAATAAAGAGGAGAAGTACAGTGTAGGCAGAAATGTGGTCCCATGGGACAGCCAGGAAATTGTGTTGTCTCTTCTGCCTCCTATTCCTGCCATGATGACTTCAATGGATTGGTAAATTCCAATCCAATTTACTACAAAGCTTGAAGTGCCAGAGTTATCTGCTGCCTCTGGCCCTTTGAAGACTTGCAGCTGCAAAGCAAGGGGAAAATTTTCTTGACAGCCCACCTAATCTTGAAGGAAAAAGTACAAACAGATCAACTTCGGGTTTTTTGGGATGGCTCACTTCTTATTTGGGAGGCAACAGCCAGCATTTACTCATCTCTTAACCATGTACGCCTTTTTGGCATGTGTGTGCAGACATGTACAAGCCAACAATACGAGGCTAAGCCACTACATACAGAGATGGTGAGGGAGCTAAATGTACAGCTGTGTAGGAGCTTACAGAAGATTCGAGCTGGAATTCAGAAATGCAGGACAAATTGATAGGAAGATGCAGTTCTGTAAGGTCTGCTGTTAATGGTCTAGCTGCTCTCATCACCCAAGAGGCAGACAGCCCTCTTAATTAGCGATGGAAAACTAATGATCTGTCACTTTAACTTGCTGTATTACAATTTCTGTTGATAACCACTCAGGGAGAAGCAACAACAACAACAGACTTCAGCAATCTTAAATAACCAACCACCAAACCCCAACAATGGAGCACTCAAAGGAGATTCAGTGAGCACCTGAACTAGCATACCTGTTTAAAAAGCCCATGTGTTTGCCATCACAGGCAATTAGAATCAGTAGAAACATTAACTACACTTTCCCTATACTGCTAGATTTAAATTCCTATGCTTTTACAACATCTTAAGACAGAAATCAAAAGCAAGCATCAGAAACAAGGCTGTGGATCAATTAATGAAACTTCTGAAGTCCAAGAGAAGCAACATTCCAATATTTTGCTAGTTGAATGTACTCAAGTCTTGATTTAGCCAATTATCCAGAAAACAATTAAATGAATTGTCACTGTACATGGCCTTTTCTTAACACCCTGTAGCTCAGTTACCTTGCTCTGCAAATACAGAGGAAAAGTGGTAAGGCAGATGTAGAATAGGACAACTAGCATTGGATCTGCAGGTTAAAAATTCCTAACCCCACTAAACAAGACCTGCTAGCATTTTTATTTTGAAAACTAAAACTCTTGGTCCATGTTAAACCACTATGAGATCAACTCTTGAATTAAACTAGGCAATTTCTGTGTTTATACAGTTGTAGGCTGAAAACCTACCACTGAGTCTATTCTTTCAGCTGTTTTGCTTAATGTCCTAGTGTAAGTTGGTAAGAACACCCCTCTGCTTTTCCCAAATGCCCAACTGCAGTGACTTATTGACTGTTCAGCTATCCAGAGGGATAAATTGTCCTCTCTCCAGAGACTATGATGGACACTAAGGGTGATCAGGTGCACCCAGATTTTGACAGCAATTGAACTGAATAAAGCCTTTCTCCAGCCAGCTCTTTGGCCAGTCAGCCCTAGAACCTTAGTGACATCTTAAGTGTACTGAATTTAGATCTTGCTGAGAATTTTGTGTATTATTTATGAGAATGGATTGATTTTTCTTTTCTGTGAGGGAACGAATCCCTCCCTCCCCCATCTGTACTTCTGGTAAAATAAGTCTTACATAAATACTGATGCCTCACTCCCAGAAGCAGTGCACAATTTTCAAAACACTGCCCTATTTAGTAGTTGCTGTCTTTACCAGGGATTCACAAGGAATTTGTGGAGAGGAAAGCACCTGAACACAAAGGAAAGTCACAATTACCCTTCCTGCTTGCTGTTAATGATGCATTAGGGTATAACGTTAAAGTTCTCTAGCTGTTTGCTTGTTGTCTTTATGTCATAACTGCATTATAAAGATATTTATTTCAACAAGTTCCAAAGCACATTAAAACTGAGAAGAAAGGAAGCATGAAGATGGGTAGTAATAGCATCTTAGTCTTACCATATGTTATGCATATTTGCTCCTTCATAGCTTACACTTGATAAATCAAAAAGACACAACTGACAGTCATGTTTTCACAGGATGAGATTTCCATTGTCATCCATTAAAAAGCCCAAACCCCAGTATTCAGAGTAAGAAATAAAGGTTTATGAAGTGAGATTACAGAAGAATTTGGGATCCTAAATTCAAAACTCATCATGAATGTGTGATTCTGCTGACAATTGCTGGGCCCTGAAGATGCTGTTGACTCCAGAGATCACTTTTGAGTTTACTTCTACAGATACCGTGTGTTGAGTTCAACAGCTCTCCAGACAGCACATTTGGTTTGGATCTGATTCAAAGGGTTGGATTAAAATGAGTTCTGAATTATGGCTAATGCTTTCAGCATCGTAGAGGCAGAGCGGTCATTGTTACGCACCACTGGATTTATTTCCCTGGAGCATTTGGTCTCCTGTGATCCATTCTTCTTCAATTTTCCAGAACATTCTTCTCCCTATCCCTATTCAAATAAGCCTTCGCTCCTTATCATACCTGCTCATTTTTCCTTCATTATTTATCCCAAAGCTTATTTACTGCTTTCTCTTAATGAAGTTGTCTCTGCTGCTGCCTCTGTTTTTCCCCCCTGCTTTCTCCCATAACTATGAAGACACTAGTATTTGCATCCACTCCCTTCAAGAAGTAGCTATACCTGTAAGCAGCAAGGAGGAATACAAGGAGATGGGCCTGGCACAAAGCAAGGTTAGCTCAGAAATTTCCTGTCTCTCTCTCCTTTTTTTTTTTTTTTTAAATTCAGAAGAGGAGCTTTTGTTTTTCATTTCAGGAGAACAATTTTTTATTTATTTAAACTAAACAGAAAAAAAATGCAATAAGATTACTACTTCTGTTTCAAACCTCTAGAAGCAAAGTTGTATTTAAACAAGCACCCTGCCCTTCACTACAGCAGGGAAATGCAGTCAATTCAAGAACACGAAAGTGAAACTTAAGAGTCACATTATAAGTTAACCGACTCCACTGAGCTGTAACACCTCAAGAAGTGATGAACAGAAACCAAGGCATTTACTAGAAGTGTCACACTGGACTTCAAAAACCAAACATGTACAAAACATGGTTCCCACCCTCAAAGCTGCTATAAGACATTTCAGTGGTGACACAAAAGAACACCTTAAATCTGTGGGTATGCAAGAAAAGGCTAAGTAGAAAATTAACTCTCAAGTTTTAGGAAAAACTTCTATATAGTAGCAGCCTTACTTGGTGCTGAAGGGCAAGGGGACAAAAGTTTGGAGGAACAGGTCTCTGATGCTGAGATCACTTCAGTAGTACTAAAGTCACAGTCTTGCAAGTATTCATAGTTACAGCTAATACTCAGACTGCACAAAAGGACGTTTATTATTAGAGCTGCAGTGCCACCTCCAACATGTCTGCTGCTTATATCAAGGTTAATGTGGTATAGCTACAAGTTTGGCAAGAAAAATGAGTAAGCTTAGTTTTCTGCTGGCTTAATTAGATCCAGGCTACAACACTAGCTAGTAGTGAAATCATTCTGCTAAAAACCCCTGCAATTTTTTCTTGTCCAATATTACCTTCCCATTGACTGTGCTAATGCCAAATTCCCACAAGTCCTGAAAATAAAACAGCATTATAAATCACACCTAGGCTTGCTCTGTAGGAAGTTACTCTAACGTCTAGGACTGGGCCAAATACTGACCAGGAGAACTTCACCTCATTTGTAACGAAAAAAAGCACTAAATGCAGTTTATGGGCACAATGCTATAAGGCTGGCCTGTAATCATAGCACCTGTGTTAGTCTGATACAGCTGTACTCAGCCCACACTGACGCTCCTGCAATTTCAAGTTTTGCAAAAATTTTCATGAGACCTGCCAGACATCACTTCCAGAGCCCACTCCAACTTATTTACTGCTGCTGTGGCAGCATAGCCTGGGAGTGCTTGTACCTCAGCACACTTGTAATGCACTGGGCCTGGATTCTGTGGGCAAGACAGATGCAGACAGTGTCTGGACTTCAGAGGGAAATGCCTAAATGCAAGTGCACAGCCGCACAGCCTACTCATGCCTGTTACAGTAGCGCAGAAGTGACCATTTGAGAAATGATACTGAGTGCCTGGACTGCATAGCCTACATTTGCCAAACCAGTATCTTCCCTCTTCTATCCTTTATGCTCCAAAGAACAAATCAAACCAAAGCAAAATGTGGAGTATAGACTCTGCTTGTTCTGACATTGGATACGATGACTCAAAAATAACATGTTCTGCTTTTCTCTTTCCTCCCTCTCAGGCATTTAGAAGAAATCCGTTTCATGTGATCTGAGCCTCTGTTTTAAATAGGAAGGATACTGTTATGTTATAGGATAGTTTTGATTCCTAGCCAGTACAAATTCCTCAGATCTGCTCAACACCTTTCACTCAATACTTGACAAAGAACAGAAGTAATCCTCTCCCTTTGTATGCAGCTATTTGCTTGATAGATAAAGACAAAAGGAGGTTACAGCCCACAGTACTGGTACACATACCAAATCCTGGCATGGACTAAATCATTGCTCTGCAGGGCTTTCTTAAAACTGGATACTGATGCAGTAGTTTCAAAATGAATGGATGGTTTCATTAAAGAGATAAAGCAGCAGAAAGCAGCAGTACTAGTAGTTAAGGCTGTACTTCAGAAAAAGCATGTATCTGGCACTCAGGGCCTGGGACATGCTGAGAGTTTTGAGGAAGATTTCATGGAAGTTTAACTGAATCTCAGTCAAGATGCTGTGGTCCTGTGCCTGTTTCCCCTTCCTCCTCATCTCTCTTGTGCCAGCATTAAAGTTCACGTGGCTCCATAATGAAAAGGTCTGGCAAAGTAAAAAGATAGAAATTATTCTGGATTTTTTTTTCCTTCCAGTTCAGGCAGGTTAGCTGTTTCACCAGTATTATAAATGCAAAGGAGAGGAGAGGAGAGGCAGGGCTGCACAGCAGATGCCAGGGAGAAAGGGCTGCCAGGACCAGCACCAGAACAAGAGGACACAGTCTCAAGCTGCACCAGGGAAAGTTTAGGCTCGAGGTGAGAAGAAAGTTCTTCACTGAGGGAGTCATTTGCTATTGGAATGGGCTGCCCAGGGAGGTGGTGGAGTCACCATCCCTGCAGGTGTCCAAGAGGGGATTGGACGTGGCACTTACTGCCATGATTTAGTCATGAGGTCTGTGGTGACAGGTTGGACTTGATGATCTTTGAGGTCTCTTCCAACCTTGGTGATTCTGTGACCCACAGCAGACGAGTTGAAGCTGACAGAGTCATGCTGCTATCATTTGATCCTTATTCAGTCAATGGAAATATGGAACCTTTTTGCTAGTAAAATTCACAAAGTCCTTTCCTCAGTTTTTTGTACTCTTCTAGGCAAAGTATAAAATAAACTAAATCTTGAACACTGACAACACTTGGCTCAAGAGGGGTACTGTTGCCTCAACACACTGAACCACTGGAGCACACTCTCTTCAGACTCTCCAAGTGGAGTGAGAAAAATTTTTCATCTGAGTTCTATAGGCTAACTCTGAATACCAAATGGACAATGATGTGAGGGGAGAAGAATTTATGCTACAGGAGGAAGACATCTAGCCAGAGAATGTCAAAAGTTCAGAAGCCAGTTCTTAGGCAATAGTCTGAGAGACAGGGATGATGGCCAAAGCAAGCTTGTCAAATGCATGACAGGAGATGTGAAAAAGACAACATTGTTGACAAAGTGGCCATGTCTTAATATCCCATGCCTGAGAGTAGGAAGTAGCTGATAGCTGGCCAGAAAGATCCAAGATCACCAGCCAAAACATATGAAGGAGAACAAATTAAGGAGATTCCCACTTTATAAATGGTGAGACTGTGTGGAAATTGGCCCAGACGTGCCTAGAGAAAACATACTTCAAGCCTTTGCCTTCCTTCCCACCCAACAATGTGACCGTGTCCTTAATATCAAACTATTTCAAGATATGAGAATGTGTTCCCCAAGTACACCTTGTCAAAACACAGAACAGCATAGGGACAAATGATAAGGGCAAGATGGCATGGTAACACTTGTAAAACACAGGTAAGGGGGGGAGAAAACACCCTTCTCAGCAAAGTCTTCAGCACCAAGTACCAAGCTGGAAATAGTCTGGATTGCTGTAAGACACACTGCAGCAAATCCAGACTCTGTGTACTGTCTTCTTCAATTTGGTATTTTTCACTTTCCATTCTGCTGCCTCCACGGGATTATCAGCTGCAAACAGACACACTTGATGGTTTCCGAGACCTCAGATTCCATTATTCTGCCACAACACTTACTAATTATAAATGCTTTGGCAAATATGTGATGTTTTCACTGGCTGAAAGCCCATGCTTAATGGGCTGATAAAGAGCAAGTGCTACCACAGAGAACAGCATGTGATTGGTTACATGCAGCAGCTGAAACGGTGCCCTCAGGAGGTACCTGCCTGAGCAAAGGGCACAAACGGACGTTTCCTGAGCGAGAAGTTGAATGAATTCTACTCCTAGGAGAGAATGTCATATGTTTAACCATTCTCAGTGCTACTAAGGCTTCCCCTTCTGTGTTGAAAGCTGAACATACAATGCATGTGACTCTCCCAAGACTGCTGTGACTGATCTTCCAATGACTAGAAGACAAGATACCAAACAACCTGAGGGAATTGGGCTCAAAGATGAGTTTGAGTCTAGTGTAAGTACCTGTTTTCCCTTTTCTGTGTGCACTGAACACATAGGAGGAGGGGGGCTTCCCACACTAACCTGCATATTCTGGCTGCTCTAAATAAGACATTGTCCTTTTTCTCCTACTGTTCTGCTTCCACTCTCATTTGCCCTTAAGGCCCTTTGCTCTGTCCTCTCCTTCATTAGTGCTCCATGCTATAATCAGTTCACACCCATAAACCTACAAGAAAAACAAAGAGAAACAGAAGTGTCAATCTTCTCCTCCATTCCATCCCACCCCTGTCCACTTGATCACGTGGAGCACTGTTTCTTAGAGAAGGTATGAGACTCCAAACCAACATGGGTCACTGCTAGGTGCTGTTGGAGTCGTGCCACATCTAAGCAGGCAGAAGAGACCCAGGCTTGGGAAGGGACAAAAGACAAACAGATCTATACCAATGTGATGCTGCCCAAGTGCTTCAAGTACTTTTTGGTTTTATGATTAAATCCTTTCTGGGAAAAAAATGTCAGAATACATTAGGTAAACAAAGGGTTGGAGTGAGAGAGCAGACCACCAAACAGCTCAAACAGAACCGTGATCAGCATGGCAGCTTCAGAAAGCACCTTGAGGATGTCAAAGAGCTGTTTTCTGAAAAGCTTCAACAGCTGTTCTTCTGTAGTCTGTGTCAACTGAGTATTTTTGGTATTTCCACTTCAGCCTGTAGTGCCATATAAAGGAGAAAGCAACTTCTGTGAAGGCTGCAAGGCAGAAGAAATTAGGCCATTTAGTTAGCATCAAAGTTAGCATATCAGCATAACTCATTCAGGCTCAAAGCTAGGTAATAGAAATGGTCTCTAGTTTGTTGACAACTCAAACATCAGATTACAAAGGAATAAGCATATGTTTTAATACATTTTCACAGGTGATTTAACAAAAAAGTAACCTTGAACTGAAAAAAACCTACCTATTTCAGTGGTGGGCAGGCAGCAGCACAGTCTGCAGACAGGCTTTTCACCACCTGTTGACTCCTGTGTTTTGAGTCATTAGCTGATGTAGATGCATCAGCAGAAAGCTAGAGGGTGGATGAGCAGAATAATGAATTTTAGGAGTTAAGCCAGCTCCGAGTTCAAACTCAGGGAACACTTCAGATTACTGTTTAGCACTGACTTTGCAGAAATCCTTGAAATGACAAAGACAGTTTCACTTTTCATTCTGTTCAGCTGTTGCATCCATCACCGAGGGAGGAGCTCAGTTTCCGTTTCTCAGCAATAGCACCTTTTCCCGCACTTTGCCCAGAAATGTTTTTAAACATCACAAATGTTACCAGGTTCTTGAAGAAAAGCAAGGACATTGACCATCCACACCTATTCTTGTTTGCAATGGATCAGCACATGCAAAAAACATGTGTTTTGTGATGGAACCAGCAAACTTCAGTGACATAAGAACTGTGTCCAAAGATCACTGGCTGAGAATGCATAAACCAGACTTCTTAAACCATTTTCTCCAAGGCAAAAATACATGAAAATGACATACTTTAGACTGAAATTTAAATATAAGCTTCTGCATGACTAACCTGACATGAAAATCCCATCTCTCAACTTCTTTCACATTTCACAAATAGAGAAACAGTCACCCATGGGATGAACTTGCAGGCATGACCTGCTTTGCTGATGGACAAAGGATGATTAGATAATTTTTTCCCATTCAAAAAGTGGTTTGGGGTTTCTTAACTAATTTATTTTGGCAGGACAGGGAGTCTGTAGTGGGTATTACTGTCTTGATGCTGTTTTTTCCTATTCCCATAGAAAATAATTTGGAGGACAAATAAACCCCTTTGCTTCCTTACATAATAAATGGCTATGGCCTCAACCAGTAAGAGAGCTTAAAGTTAGTGCTTCTAATGTGACCGCTGAGACGTTTCAGACTTAATTACACTGAAGCAAACCTAACCACCCATTTCTCTCCAGTTTCTCACAAACAGTAATTGCCCCTGTAGCCACACTGCAACATTGTAGGATTAACCACATCCTAGAGGAGCTAGAAAAGAAAAAAGGGAAACAAACTCTAGATATCTGCTCAGGCAGAACAGGCTCATTGATCAGTCCTGCAGGGCTCCCTTCTGCAGTCATTGCACTGAAGTCTGTGCTGTTCTGTTCAGAGGACACAGTCTCAAGATGCACCAGGGGAGGTTTAGACTGGATGTTAGGAAGTTCTTCATAGAGAGAGTGATTGCCCATTGAAATGGGCTGCCTGAGGAGGTGATGGAGTCACCATCATTGGTGGTGTTTAGGAGGAGACTTGATGGAGTGCTTGGTTGAATGGTTTAGTTGATTAGGTGGTGTTGGATGATAGGTTGGATGCGATGATCTTGAAGGTCTCTTCCAACCTGGTTTATTCAATTCTATTCAAATGCCTAAAGCACGTCATGCTTTACTTTCTCACTCAGCTTTCTATTTTAGCTCTTGTTGACTTCCATGAAGTCAGAGATACAAAGAGAACATTCCTGAGTCTGCATGTACACATGTACTTGTGATCATCCTTATTAATCTACTTAAAAAAACCCCATACCTAGATAATAGTTGGAGTCAATGATTTTCAATATCTTTTCCAACCTAAACCATTCTAGGATTCTATGATTTTTATTTTAAGAAGATAAGCAGATTTCACTGCAAACTGTAATCTTGCGCACAAAATGGTATACTACCCTGGGCAGGGATGTGTGTATATGGAGTTAGTGCACTAATATAAACACAAATAAATAGTCTATATTATTTTACATGCTGAAATTTATATCTTCACATAAATCTTACAACTGGATCTTCCACTAGAGACCAGTGACCATCATGTGGAAGCTGGAATGTGGCTCAGCAGTTTCAGTATTGGATCAACCACTCCAAACATGCTCCTCTATGATGGGCAACAAATGCTCAGTGAATGAGATAGTAAAATACTTTTGTCATGCTTAGGTCCCATGAATGAGATTGCAAAATAGTTGCACACTTAGGTCCTGTAATCAGGAGACCATACACAAATTTATCTACTAGCCACAAAAGTAGGTTACTCTGAAGAATCAAAGCCTAAGAAGCAGCAGCAGCAAAGTTAAGGAGTTTCCTGGCATGGCAGAGTGCAAAATTTGGGATGCTTCTACCTTGCTGCAGTGCTGCTCAGCACTGTGATACCCTTGCACAGGTAGATAATCCCCTCTCATTTTACAAACTATCTCCACTGCATACTGAGTATATTTCACACTGCCTGAGTATATTTCTTCACTGCCTGTTTTAATACTAAGAGCAGGATTACACTTTGTACATTGAGCTAAGAATTCATCTTCCCAAGTCTCCAGCAATGGAAGAGGAAAGCTAACAAAACAAGGTATAGCTGCTCCTTCTTGCCTGCCAGGTTAGGCTTGCTAGAGATCCTCCTGGTTCATTATACAGAGGTGTTTATTTGATCTACCACCTAAAAATAAAACAAAGCACCTTACAGGAACATGCTGCGGTGGATTTGCTCCAAAAGGAACTCTCCACACAAACATCTGTAAGGCTGGCTGGCTCTGTCAGTCAAAGGAGTACCTGCGTGAAGCACACAAGTGCTATTTTTACTAAGGCTGAAGTCAGTGCTTGTGGAAGTGTTCTTTTGTTTTTCTTTCTTACACTGAAACAAACAAAAAATAATTAAAATAACAACAGTGAACTAATAATTGACCTAGAACTCAAGCCTGAGCTGGATCTCAAACACTGACATAGGCAGGGTATTGTTGCTTGTACTGCAATGTCTGAGAATGGCCCATTTGCAGAACTAATTATACTTCAAGTTTCAGAGTTGAGAAATACTGTGGTTTTCTTTCCTATCATTTGCTTAATCTAGAAGCAGTTCAGAGACATGACAGCTCCATGTGTAAATCAGTAACAAGAGCTAACACTGACATGTCTCTAGCAGAACTAAACCTGTCTGTACGTCTGCCATTCTCCTCCAACACACTTCAGAGGAAAAGTGTATCCTGCTGAACTCCTTGTGCCTCTGGTCTGGTTGGACAGAAAAGCTAACTTCTTGCAAGATCTCTAGTAGAGTAATTTTGGCTAAATCAGGCTTGCATACAAGTTGCCTAATACACTTTCAATGAAATACTGTTTCATTAAACCCCCTGAAATTCCTTTATTTCCATTTTCTCCGTTAAAAAGCTTGAAATCGTAAATTTTGTTAGTGTTCCCTAAAACCTGGCTTAAAGACTTCATATATAACCGAACCATGAGTCATGTTTGAAACTTATCTATAGCTCCCTTTTGGCACAGCACTGTTCCGGGCGACACTGCATGACACAAACTACATAGTCTGCACAGGACAGAGTAGACAAACGATCATAACAGTACGATGATTTCTCAGCTACTGTTCCGATAAGGCTCTGCAGAAGTACAGTTGGACTGATTAAGGACACTCGGTGTCAATAATATTTCTCTGCACTTTTCAGATTACAGAGGAGATAGAAGATTGCCCTTTCATCAACACGTGTTGGCAGCTGAGGCAACATTCCAGTTGATCCACATCCAGACTGGCTGAACAGTCATTCTGGGTTTGTCCTGTTACTGCTCAAGCAGTCAAAGATTTCTTCAGATTACCAACACTTAAGACTTTCCTCCTGCGCCTTGTTAGAAGGAAGTCTTAACTCAGAGAAAGAGCAAAAGGGAATGTCTGAGAGCTACTCACCTACACCAACCTTTGCATATTAGATCAAAATACACTTCCTATCAGTGCCACTGAGACATCTGACTGCCACTGGGGTCACATTTCTTTTCCACTGACTCTTGGGCTTGCACAGTAGTATCTTGAACTATGCTGCTTTTGCAATTCTTTATTTTCAAAGTAATTCTGCCACTAATAACTGAGGCTTTTTCAGAGACTGCCTGTACTCTCATACTGGTACTGCTGTGGCTGAATTTAAGGCAAACCTTCCACAGTATCTTGCTGTTCTTATGAATTTCTTTTTCTTAAGTTTTCACACTTCTAGCTTATACACAAAGAGACTCCTAAAACAGTTTCAACATTCTAAGACTGACTCAGGCGTTCAGTTTGACATCTTAGAGGATAAACAATTTCCTTACTATTATTAGTAAGAAACAGGAAGGATGGAAAAGATTACTAATCAGACTGGACAACAGTGAGTCATTGCAAATTATGATGAAAAGCTCAATCAGCCCTAGAAATTAAGAGGAATTTTCCCCCTCCCTCTCCCCCCCAGCATTTGGAAGTTGTTCAGAATGCTCAGTTATGGAGCAGACAAAAAGTCAAAAGATCTTTGTGTTGAATTTCCAAGTAAGAGATACTCACCAGGAAATACATTACCTGGAGCAAGCAGTAAGACTGGAATGTAAATTTTAACAATATTCCTTTGTGACAAGGAGTTAAAAAGATAAATGCTTAGCATCAACACCAATCACAAGTGCATCATTAATTGTTTGATATAAATATATTTGAAAAGGGTGAACTAAGGAAGAGACAGGCTCATGACCTAATCCAAAGTCCTATTAAGCTACAGCAAAGACGACGCCTGCTGATGCCACGATAACACACATTGTGCATCAAATACGAACCAAACTAAAGGCAGCCACAGAAAAGTCAGGTCTGATTTCCCATAACAGGTCTGATTTTCTTTTCAGATTCAAATTAAAACCAGAGGAAGCTCAGCTCCAAGACTGTGGTTTAAAGAGATCTGTGGTTTTAAAGAATGTGACGTTTCCCTCCCCCACAAAACATCTAATAGGAAGATCTGTTCAGAGCCTCACAACGAAGCTTGCGAGACCTGTTTTAACCAAACGTTAGCTGAGTCAAGCAAACCTACTTTCCTTTGAAGCATTTTGGCAGCTGTGTAAGAATTACAAATTATCTAGCAGACAGTGGTTGCAAACAACACTTTCACAGGAAAGCTTTGAAGCTGATAAACTGTGATAAACAAATTCAAGTGAACTGCATGAGGGAGAAGCAGCAAAGCAAAGCTGCTGACATATTGTTCCCGAGAACTTTGGACCAAAGTTACACCCTTCACACACCAGGGAAAAGAGTATGGCTTAAATGTGAGCACATTCTTACAGACTATGTGTTTTATATATCAGTTAAAGTAACAGGTGTCCTGAACAGAAATCAAGATTACATATAAAAAAAAATTACATACAGATGTTTCTTTGCTCTGGGACTGCCCTGTCAAACTGGCTACCATGTTCATTCTTTGTATGACTTGGAAGTCTTCTCTCTAAAAGCTTTAAAACTTTAATACCTGAAAGAAGACCTAGCTACATGAAACTTAACAAAGGCTTTTGAACCAGTGAGAAGTAAAAATGGAACAGCAATGTCTGTGACCAGAGACAAAGCAAAGGGACTTTATTTTGAGCTTAAGGTATGACATACTATGAAAAATGCACCCCTAGTTATACTGGGGAAAACATCTCTGTTATCAGAGATGTGGGGAGTCCTAACCATTCAAAATCACATAAGCAACACTATGTGTCTGCTTTTTTAAAGATACTGGAAACTACTGTACTACTTTAAAGATGAGTCTTTAAATTCAAAAGAAAGTTTTTGATCTCTTGTCTACTAGAAATGTATATAAAAACCTCCTGGACTATTTATAGAGAACACAAGACCCCAAAATGCTAACTTCAAATTTTGCACCAAACTCTTCTGTTTTACCACAATTAGACAGAATGGAGCCAGGAATTTATTGGTATAAATTCCTGAAATCACTCTGGAATAGCTAAACAATGAACCAGTGGGTACACAGCACTACAAGAACCATTCAGGCCTTAGATGGCATATCTCCACATTGCCATCTTTGGGGAGAGCACAAAAGCAATAATCAGAGCTACCAGGAGGCAGGAACAGAATAACCACACAGGGTGAACTTTCTGAAGTTGCTCCTTTCTGCCTTTGTTTTGCAAGCACCAAGCAAGACAGAATTATTTCTCAGGTTATTGTCTCTCTCACCCAACAATTCCCATTTTTGCTTGTTGGGACCTTTCCTATCCAAGGATAGAAAAAGGTCTAGTTCTTTCTATTCTTTGTGATTATTCATTTTCTATACAGCCTCAGAAGCAAGCCATTTGTTCTGTCTTTAACCAATGCAGTCCTAGGTGTTGTAAATCTTGCCAACAGTTACAGTTTGCAGTGCCACTAGTTGAACTAGCTGGAGAGGGATGTGATAGCTAACGAGCAGCAGGTAAATCACACATTCAAAGACAACCCTCTGTAAGACACTGATTCCATGCAGAAATCACTGATTTCAGGCAAAAATCACAAGACGTGCATAGAAAGTGTTCCCAAATCACAATGCATTCCAAACTGCATTCATACAGATTAACAGATGTATTAAATAGGGTAACAAACACTGGAAACACAAGGCTAGATGATTACTGGACAGCTAGAATCTGTTATGGTGCTTTGCTTTCAGTTACTTTTATTTCATGTGTTCCATTTGCACATGGATCTCAATAGATAAAAATAAATTTAATTAAAATCTGATTGCTGTCTTACTTGAAAATCCTCCCCTAAACAGGGCATTAAAGTTTATTTTTAACTATGTATGACTGCTTTGATGCTTTGTAAACTCTTACAAGGACAAGACAGATCAAGCTGCAGACAGCTTTAGTAGTGACCAAGTGCAGTGGGTCCTTTTAGACCACTCAACCACAGCAGACCTCTACAGTAAGCTAAAACTTGCCAGTATCTCAGTTCAACTTGAGAATGCTGCTGACAGAAATATACTGGCTGTTGCATACTCAAAAAGCAAGCACTGTCAGCAACATGGGCAGAAGGACTGAGGCACCCTCAGCAAGTTGCATGGTCCAGCTGACACACTGGAGAGATTTGGACAGGGTGGATTGGGGGGCCCAAGCCACTCTCATGAAGTTCAACAAGGCCAATTGCAAGGTCCTACACCTGAGTCAAGGCAAACCCATGCACAAATCCAGGCTGGGCAAGGACTGGCTTGAGAGCAGTCTGACTTGGGGGTGTCAGCTGATGGGAAACTCAACACAAGCTGGCAATGTACACTTGCAGCCCAGAAGGCAACCATGTGCTGGATTGTATCAAAAGACATGTGAGCAACCTGACAAGGGAAGTGATTCTGCCCCTCTGCTCCGCTCTTCTGAGACCCCACCTGGGGTACTGTGTCCAGTTCTGGTGCCTCCTGCATTAGAGGGACTTAGAGCTGCTGGAGTGGGTCCACAGGAGGGCCACAAAGATGATCAGGGGGCTGAAGCACCTCCCTTTCGGGGACAGGGTGAGAGAGTTGGGGCTGTTCAGCCTGAAGAAGGCTCTGGGGAGACCTTAGAGCAGCTTTCCTGTACCTAAAGGGGGCCTACAAAAAAGCCAGATAAGGACTCTTTACAAGGGCTTGTAATGATTGGACGAGAGGGAATGGATTGAAGCTTGAGGAGGGCAGATTTCGACTGGGTATTAGGAAGAAATTACTTACAGTGAGGATGGTGAGACACTAGGACAAGTTGTGGATGCCTCCTCCGTGGAGGTGTTCAAAGCCAGGTTGGATGAGGCCTTGAGCAATGTGGTCTAGTGGAAGGTGTCCCTGCTTATGGAAGGGGGGGTGGGTGGAACTACATGATCTTTGTGGTCCTTTCCAATCTAAACCATTCTGCCAATCTATGAATTTATGAATGTCCATAATTCATGAGTCCTACCCACTACTCAAACAGCTTGTCCTAAGCATGACATCTCCCTGCTGAGGAACTGACCTCCAAAGCTGATTGCTTGGTACAAGTTACTGAGTAGAATTTCCTGTGCACATCGTTACTCATCTTACCAGGTGTGACAAATATTGCAAGAACTCTGCCCTACCAAGTGCATAAAATCTGTTGCAAATAGAAAGTAATACACAGTTGCATCCTTCCTACACCTCAAGAGGAACACTAGCAGGATATATGGTGGTGCTAATTGTTGTGATTTTATGATGAATCTTTTAACTATGGGAAGGCTCTTAGAATTCTAACAATCTTCTCAGTGTTACCCGAGAACATCATCTCTAACCGAGTAAAAACCATTTCCAGCCTTTGTGACAGCTCAGAAAAACAAGGAAATCTACTCTAAAAGAAAAATTGAGATTGAAAAAGACCATCAATAAAAAGGACTCTACAATCCCTGAGTGAATTCATACTGCTGGAAGGGATCTTGTTACTGATCAGACACTGTAGAATCATCCTTGACCTCTTGGCTCTCCACCTCCTGTACTCTGAACAAGGACATCTAGGTGACTGGGAAGGAATGGGCAGCAAAATACTGCATTTGGTGGTAAAGCACATTCACCTGCAAACAACTTTTAGACTATCAAAATTTGTCATCATACACTGAGATGACTTTGGCTTCTTTCTTCCTCTTCCCAGTAATATGTAATTTCAAAGACCTTATCTGCTAGCCTTAATAGGATATTAACAACAGTATAGTATTAATTAGTAGTCTATTAAGATGTGTCAGAGTAGTAAAGCACACTGGGTAAGTGTGAGTACAGTTATTTCAATTCACAGGTGACAGCCAGGAGCAAGTCTGATTGTCACTGCATAGTCTACTGGCTTCTTTACTGTTTTTGTTCAAGATAGGACAGATGCGAGCAATTTCCCCTCATTATTAGAGGCTGGACAATGCTTTCACTGTTATTCAGGGCAGGAGAAGTGTCCACACACACATTATCATTACAATCAGGTTCCCTCAGCAAGAGACTACTTTTGTTCTTTTTCTCTTTCTGTCCTTTGTCCATCTGCTGACATGAAATTCTTTTCTCCAAGACATTATAGCGGTTCAGCCCCTCTTCTCCTTCAGAAAACCCCTGGTAGCTCCAGCTGCTGAGGGAGACTATAAGATATATCTATTGTGTATACTAAGAATCATTAACTGGGTAAACAATAAGAAATTGTAACTGTGGGCTTGATAAAGAAGTTGTTAAGAAAACCAAACTGGTTTAGACTGCGATCAGTCTGTCCTCAACTGTATCAGCCAGCCTAGAGAGCAGCACAAAAAGGTTTTTCAGCTAAAAGCCATGGAGAGGAAGACAGTGGACAGCCCAAAGGACCACCTGGGTACCACCACAGTATATAATGAAGATTTACATATGTAACAATGAATATGCTAATCACTTCTAAGAAAAAGTGATGATTACGTGTGAGCCATGAGCAGATATTCTCTGAGTTTTACTGGCTCTGGGACACTTAGGTGGAGCAACCCCCTGTGCGCGGTGCTGAGATAAAGAAATGCTACTCCCTAACGCTCCATTGGTCTTTGGGAGCTCTCCTGCTGTATTCGGTAACCACACCACATTTTAGCAGTTGCATCCTACAGTAAAGCACAGTGTTGTCACCTACCCCTGATACCTAGCTTGCTTATTCCACAGTACAATGTGATTTAATTTCTTCCTAAGAAAGCTTCTGGAGCAATGCCTAGTTTGAGAAATAACATTTCACAAAGAATGTGTATTGACTATAATTAATTCCTATAGATGGAGAGGCTAATTAACAGGAATCCGGCTAATAACTGAGTTGGATTTAATCCATATACTGAACTGGCAACACACACCAGAGAGAGGCAGAGGGTGCAAGGATATATTCAGGGAAGAAATCACACATGACAAGCACTTTCAAAGTGGTCTATCGACACTTTCAGTGTTGCTCAGCCACTCTTAACCCTTGGTCTCATCAACTTTCCATCACCTCTACAAGCTTTTCTGCTCTCTCATGCTATGTCTTCCATGCATACACAATGCAAAAATACTTCAGCTATTCCAGTTTTTAGCTCAGACATGAAACTGCCTGACATTCACATATGCACACTACTCTTACTAACAAAAGAAAGTTCCAGCAAATTTCACTGTTACTAAACATCCTTGTCCATCAAATCCAGCAACAGAACATGAAAGGGAAAGCCTTCTTAGTAATACCATTTTTATTGCCAAATTCCATTTACAAAGGTCTATTGGTCATTCTTGTCCAGGTTTTCAATAGCCATGGTACATGATTAATGCCAGCAAATAAGACACTCAGCTATAGAAATCTGGATTTCAGTAACATACACCAACATTTCCTAATTTCACTCCCTTCCCAGACATTATTTAAATTTTCCTTTAAATTAAGATATTGTCACATCTACTCCAAATGTCTAACATAACTTATATTACTTATTGCCTGTAGAAAGACATTTCATATTTCAAGTCACCCCACATTTGGGCTTTTTTTCCATGTAAATATAAGTGCATGTTCCCACCCCCCCAAATAAAGTACATTTCAGACACAACTTTATTGAAATATATTCCACAGGAGGACAGATGCCAGGTTACTCATTAAATGCTTTATGCAGTGTTTAAATCCCAGGTATGCTCATTCTAGAAAAATACATTTCCCCCTCTTTGCACTTAAACCAATCAAACTTACAAAACAACTCAAAATTAAGTTAAAAGTTTGCAACAAAAATATCAACATTCCTATTCACAAGTGGGAGATACCTAAAGTTATCCTCTCATGTTTAAAATGCTTCTAGCAAGTCCCCTATGGCTGTAACAGTGCAGTGCTTTTGCTGGGCTAAACAAAGCTTCTAGAAATTCTAGCAGTCCATAAAATCCACACACTTGAATCTACTCTCAGTCCTTTTCAAAATTACCTTCATGTTCATTGTAATTATTTATGCTACACTCAGTCCTTAAGCACAAACAGAAAAGCTCAGACCTTCTAATCTCCTCGTATATACTTTAATTATCAGATTGCAATTACTATGTCTTAAATTCACTTTAGCACAACTACCAATAACCAAAAGTAATGGGGAACAAGATGGCAAAAAATGCTTCCTCTATTTTAAGATTATAATCTTAGAGGACTTCTGAGAACACTATATACTAATCTGGATGTCACTGAACTTTTGTCATTGACAAATATTTAGTCATTACCTGCTTCTTAAGTCCTTTTTAGGTACTTCTTAAAAAAATAAATGCACTGCACAACAATGACTCAAGGTTTTCCTTTTCATGTTAAGAGCCAATGAATTCCAACTAGTGAAACAACAAACCAGTTATCACCACAGTGCACATTTATTAGACAACCAAAATTTAGCTTTACATTTGTGATACATCAACAAATGACCAAAAGAAAAGGCATATTTTATAACACCTTGCAAAAGAAAGCAAACCTGAGCAATGTGCAAATCTAAAAATTTTGTGAGACCAAAATAGGGAAAATTCTGTACAAATGCTATATAAAAATACATTTCCATATGAAAGAACCTTCTGTTTGAGAGACAGCCCAGAACTGTATTTCCTATGTCTTTCCTGCTGCTCAGGACTTTTTGAGTAGCAGCAAATCCTCCCTAGCACTTCCCTCCTCCCATCCCCTAAAAACATCCCACCCTAGCAAGTCCTGCTTGGATCATCATCTGCTATTCAGAAGCCAACAGGAGACAGTAAGAATTATTGTATTTGTTTCCAATTCATGCTGTAAATGTTGAGAAAATTGAGAGCAACAGAACAGGCAAGGACAGGAGAACCACCCCAAAGACTTCTAAATAATAGAAGAGCAGTGCGCTGATTAGTGATACCCTAGGGTAGGCCAATGATTATTAGTTACATACTAAACTCAAGAATGACAGTCACACTTACCAAGAGAATTTTCAACATATTTAGATGCCTAACATTAGTTGGATGAGTAGGAGAATCATCAAGGAGACTCATTACCTTTGAGGCAAAACTACGTCTCACTGATCACCCCCATCAGATGCCTCTTGGCAAATCTTTGATTCAACTACAGGACTGAAACACTTAAGTTTCCCAAAAGACAACTGCCTGAGCAATGTCCTTTTAGAAGCAACTCCCCATTTAACTTTAGCTAGTTAGTGAAGACAACATCAGAAAATTTAGCATGGTGGGTTTTTTTGGTAATACATGCAGATTAGTACAGCTATTCACTAGGGTCGTTCTGTAGATATTTACCTCTAATGTGTGCAGCAAAAAGTGATTACACTAGAGCACTGACAGCACCATGTGATTAAAGTGTTTACTTTTACAAAGTGGCTTCATACTTATACCTACAGTTTAACCTGCTTGTCTGATAGCTTACCTGTGTCTGCAGGCATATAGTTTAAAGCTTCATTTACTACTAGTAAAATGACATTAAATTGCAGGGACGCTACTAAGTATCCAGATAGTTTCCAGTGCCAGGTCACTTCCAGTAAGTGCGGAAATTATAGTCGCTCGTGTCCTGCTGCTTGATTAGAAATAAAACCAAAACCAAACACAGTAATTTCAAATCTTAAGGACTGCTGATTTTGCTGTGAACAAACAATTTTAACCATCCACTTCAAAATTCTATACGCAAGAATACTTCAAATCCACCAAGGAGCAGCATGCCCACTTGCATTCTGTCTCTATCGGGCAAAGGGCTCATATGACATTGACTTAAACTCTGCATACTGATCAAGGTTTGAGTCTTACATTCTGGATACAGAAGAGTTTCTAAATGTCACATACCTGTCCTTTAGCAACAGTAGTGCAAAAGAACAAATGAATTCTGGAAGATAATCCAAACTTTTCCTCATCAAGTGACTTCAAAGAAAATTTCAACTGTGTTGTAAAGTGAAGAACATTGAGAAGCTTCTTTAACAGGTTCTTTTATCTTTTTGGTTTTTTTTTAACTCAGCTTAATTAAAGAAAGTCAGAATTTTAGTTTATCTTGGATTGGTGAATATCAAAGATCTCTGTTTTCACATTGTATATAATTCATGGCTTCACACACAAAATACAGCTTTTTAAATTAATATATGTGACCACATTTCTGCTGGATTTGGTTTAATTCACACAGCTTGTAAAATGAAGTGCAAGAAACTTAGCCTTTAATTTTTCCATGTCAAAGAATTTCTACAAAACCATTTTTGCACACAAGTTTTATACTGCAAGCATTACTTCCATGGTGAAGCAGACATTAGATTTTGGCACTGATGTTTCTATGTTCCCTTTCCTTACCAAACTATCAAGTGTATGCTGCCATTACTCTCCATAAATCAAAAACTTGAGTCTTGTTCATTGTTGTACACCAGATGACAGAAATGCAAAGGGGACCTGCAAGAGCCAGTGAAGGCAACACATAGTTGTGTTATACAAGCAGTATCTTGGTAAAACATAAAATGAGACACTTAAACCACAAAGTATCAAAGCAACATTCGGTATGCCTTGGCATCTTTGGCTTCTCATGAGAACAACAGAACTGTTTTATGTTAACAGAATATGGCTGGTATTTGCATCTTGGTATTTGAATTTGGTTAAAAAGATTGATTTTACACTGACCTAAATCAACTTTTGTTCAGGAAAAAACCTACATTTGTGGCTGATGTGCTCACGCTTTCCTGGTTGAGTTTCCTTTTTACAGTGAAAGGGGGATAAGAAAACAGCCCTTGAGTTTTTCTGATAAGGGAGAGATATGATATTCTTCAAGGAACTGTAGATGAGTAACACCATACTTGTAGAGATAAAAGACTGCCAATAGCAGATTATCTCAGCATCTCCAGAGCTTTTACATTCTGAAGTCCCTTAATGCAGCACAAACCACAGCCAAATTGTATACACACATGCCTTAATATTGGAAGTAACGAGTAAAAAGTCAATTACTTCTGTGGCATAACCATTCAGAGATTTAGGTTGGTCCGTACCAGTTGTGGCATTTATATAACAACACAACATTGGCAGAGCTGGCACAGTAAGAGCTTTACATGTTTACTGACAGCTCTTGACAGAACTGCTGAAATCTATTCCTGCTTACTACCCCCCCGACCAGCAAGGCTCTCATCCAGCAGTGGACTGCACAGTAGACCTTATTTTCTACTTTCCTAATAATAGTATCTATCTCAGTCACTTGCTCTGAAGCTCTCAGTAGAAAACAGGGCATGAGATTTAAAAGCCACTCAAAGGGAATGAAAAGCACGAAGTCAGCTTTCTTTCCCTTTGTCCCATTTCTTGTGCAGCATAGCTCAAGTATGAAATTATGCATACCCGTTAAAAGGCTCCCTGTGCAGGGTCCTAATCTTGCTACAACTGAATTTGAACACAGATAAATAAAGATCAAGGTTTTCCTGTCCAAAATTAATTCTATTTAAGGGAACTCAGCCTGCACAGTGTCAGTTCCTGTAATCTAGGTCAAGAGTTAAGAACTAACTAATGCTTTCAAATTAAGTAAGGCATCCTTTTTATAATGATCTTCAGAACATTACTAGGGCTACAGTGTAACACTGAAACATACTAAAGAAAGCCTAGATTGCAATCAGTTCAGCTAATAAAAATTCATGTGGTCCTTGTTCCCAAATTGCTATTTATGTCTAGACTGGTTGAGGTACACATGCCTTAGCTGCAACAGTGTAATCTCACTTTAAGCATATGACCACAAAAAACCAACCAAAACATATACAAAACCCCCAAGCTTCAACCAACACAGGGTATTCACAGCACTGCCAAGGACACCTAGCTCTCCGAACTCATTTAGAGTTTGGGCCATTCTGGAATGGTCAGAATATTGGTTAATTCAATTTGAGACAAAGCAGAAGTCACAGGAAGACCAGACATCAACAAAACTGCATACAAGAAAAAAAGAAAAAGAAATTGCTGACGTTGAGTAGCAGACATGGTGTATACAGGACTTCACAAGATCATTACGTGAAGGAAAAGATGGAAAAAGTGAGCAAAATTCTACTTGTGGATTACTCAATCTCATATACAAATATAACATTTAAAAGCACTTCAACTACTCCATCTGACAGCTAGGAAAAGGTGCAATTAGAGCCTGGGAAGTAGGTTAAAATTTTTCAGACTCATCTACTTGATTTGAAATCCATGTTAGTATAGACGGGATGAAGACATCGCACTGATGACCGAAATCACAATAACAAGTAAAGTAAACAGTAAACTTCAGTCTTTGGGAGCCAGAAAGCACTCAATGTGATCAGCAGATGAATAGCAACAATCTACTCATTTTAACATTAATTTAAATCAACATAAATGGAAATTGATGAGCAATCTTAATACCATTCATGTTAAATTATGTATCAAATCAGCAAAGAACATTCCAAACTTTAATCAACACTTTTCCACTACCTTCTGTCAACTTGGTACTGGAATTTAGGAAGCAAAGTAAGAAAAGCATAAAGAATCACTTTTGTATAGCAATGTTGTTTAACTGTGATACTAGCCCAGATAGGATAAAACCCCTACACAATACCTTTCCTTTTGAGTTTCAGACTTGCAAAGGAATTACCAGTTAGATGTAGTGACCCTTCTTCCTACATGAAGACAAAAAATTTAAAAAGCCTCTTCTGTCTGCTTCTAGAAGTTGTCCTTCAGTAGAAAGGGTATCATCACTCCTCAGAGGTGTAGCAGTTTGACTGTCAGAAGCGAACAAACAAGCAATAGCAATCTCTTAAAAATATTTCACATTCCTCTGTAGCTGGTTAAGCAAAGACTAAAGTAGCCTCAAAAATCCCTTATGTTAACTTGAATAGGCATTTATCATTAACTTACAGACTTTTACCTTTTAAAAAATAGTTCAATATATATCTTGCTTTGAATCCAACCTTGAAATAAATATTGCACATGGAAAACACAATAATGAATTCTGGAGTCCTACAAAGACAACCCCAAAAGTGGCCAAGCCTGCTGGTATCATGCAGACCTCCAAAAAATGAATGAGATCAGAATAAAAACAAACAAAAAAACCCCCCAAACCAGAAACAAACCCAAGCAAAACACAAACAGAAAAACACATCATGTCTCAAATGGAAACGTAATCTCTGTACTACAAAGTATTTCTTTTTCCTGTCAATGGTATGCCTCCAGTTTCAGAGAAGTTAATGATACAATATCCAGGTATCCAAAATTTTCTTCAGTTTGCCATAACACTGTTAATACAATTATCACAGTTCCTGCAGCTGGAACTCTGTGTAATAGAAAGAAACTAGGTGCTCTGAATACTTCCATGTTCTTCTATAACAGAAATGGGTGGAAAACAACCAGTCTAGACTAAAAAGTTGCCCTTTTTTGTTTTAATTCCAGTTTAAATACAGTGAGCATCTGATTTTACTCTAAAAGCTGCTCACACTTCCTTTCATTAGTGGGTCTCTTCTTGTGGACCAGTTGGTCTTCCAGGCTTCAAGAAGTATCTGCATTCCCAAAGGAAAAACAATGAAGAATTTGGTTGCAATTGCTTCACTGTTTAATACAGTCCACAGGTTGGCTTTACTCAGAATTTTCTTCTTCTACCTCTTTCACCTTGCAAACTTCACCTTCAGACTGCAAAGAGGACTGAGGAATGCAGGTGAATGTCCGAATACTGTGTGGATCGACTGGTGGCACCAGGGTAAGCGACTCTACACTTAGTGCATCCGTATTGTCATCTGTTATTAATGATATTGTAGGCTGCTGTGCAGGAATCAGGCTGGGAGACAGGTTTGTTGTTTCTATGTCACTGGTTTTTACAGTGTTCTTGTTAGACTTTGCAACAGCTGAAAGAGTTTCATCAGTCATCATCTGACCAGAAATGGTCATCTGAGGCTGCTCTGGAGCTGAAGTGTCATCTAATGAAAGAAAACACCAAAACCCAATCAATATTTAACCTATTATGTATATTAAGCCTAACAGTATACTATTATTTATTAATATTTAAGAATAATTGTGTGGAAAATGAGTTCATTGAAGCACTATTGTTACACATTCACTTTTTAGTAATTAGAAATAACCCAAAACCTTATGGAGGCTTAACACAAGATGCCACTAGGCATCCGTTCAAATTAGGAACTAGAAGTTTTACACATTTACTATTAGAATATGCAGCAATGTCAGAAATATTCCTAGAGAGAGGAAACCGAAGGGAAGAGTAGAAAAGCCTCTCCAGTATTTAGTACAGAATAAAAGGAACAGCCACCCCATACCAGGAAACTCTTCAGAAATAATACAAAAGGAATCCCTGTACAACTAGTTCTTCCAAGAGGTGGGTTGTTTCTTCCAAAAATATGGAAGTAATTCTCTCATTCGCTCTCCAGATTCACATTTAAGTGACACCCTTAACTACAGAAAGCACAACCATGTGCTGATGGTAATTCAAAGGTGCTGCAAACTTGGTCTGGTTTTATCCAGGCTTGTCTTACTTTTTTTTTTTTTAAATTTTATTTTTTATCCCCTCCCCCCCGCTCCTTGTGCACTCCTAAGCATGGAGCATTCCACACAGATTAAACTGGGAATAAGCATACCACAGAAAACTGAGATGCTACTACACGTGCTCACACAATACAAAAAGCCCCAGACATTAACAGCTATTTCCCTTTTCTCTCTTAAAATCCTACTGACCTATCAAGTGAACTGCTCATTTGGCTCAGATGGATATAGTGAAGGGAGGGGATGAGGCAATTGCAACTTCTTAAGAGCAAGCATGCCCAAAAACTCAGGACTTTTTGTCTTTTCAGACTAGAGTAATAGATGTCATTATGGTAACAGGTATCCAGCTTCAAGACAGACAATTTTTAGAGCTCTTGTAAGAAACAGCATGTGTTCAAGTGTACAGAAAAGTCTACAAGGCAATGTAGTGAATATAGAAGCTAAGAATTAGGTTCTATTTTTAACAGTTTCAATATGATCCCAACTAATCCTGCAAAAGAACAGAAAGCATGAACATAAGGCAAAAAAAAAAAATTAAAATAATATAAAAGCTGAGAATGGAATGGATATCAGTAAGGTATCAGTGGGTTAACAGTAAGATTTTATATATTTTTTTTACCTTTCTGGTAAGATAACCCCAAACAATGGTGTATTGTCACTTCCGAAAACCACTCAATTTTACTTTTTGGCTGAATCGATGGCTAAAGCTTCTCGCTTCAATAAAAACAAAATTTACAGATTGTAAAAAAAGTCTCCTTTTAAATAAAAGGGACATCAAAGCTTAGTTTTGAAAGGCAAGGGACAGATTCAAGCAACTCTGCAGATTTTCTTTTAGCTGTCAAGAAGCTTTAGTGAGAATGTAGTGACTGATAACAGAGGAAGTGATGCAAGACTTGCATGGAAAATGAACTGCTAATAACATTGAAATAAAGCCTAATTTCTCTCAGCTGCAAGGTAAATATTAACAAGTAAGTATGCACAAAACAGTGAGGCTCTTTGCAGTGATTTTACTTCCCAAATTTAGAATATCTTAAAAGGATATCAGATGTTGTTTGCCAAGATTTTTTTTTAAATCTTCATTATAGTATGAATATTCACCAAAATTCAGGATTCGGAAACTTAAAAGACATTTTGGTATATAAGTACTATGTATCCAGGCATTCTGCTCAGGAGTGTTATATACAGCACATTTCTACTGAACTTCTGCTGTTTCACTTCTGATCCTGCAGTTCATTTCCTAAATTATTCCTCCCCATCTACCAACAAAGTATTAATGTATTTTCTTAATACCTCCATTTACTGAAATCATGACAGCCACACATATTCTTTTGTTATGCTATATTATCCCCAAGTCCCTTCACACAGCATCAAAATTAATGCTGAGGCAACTCCCTTCTTAATGCCACAAAGGAAGTATTTTAAAAAAAGCAAAACACCACAACCCTCCATTTAAAAATAAATAATTAAAAAATCTGGAGTCACTAAGTTTAAATTTTCTATCCAAAAGTCTGAAAAATCATTCAGAAAAATGAAAAAGTATCAGAAAATGTAAACAGAACATCTTCAGTCCAGTTTTTAGCTGCAGCATCTGTAGATGCTTCTATGCTTCCCTTCTGCTTTTATCACTATTGATGGAAGCAAGTTTCAGTATTTCTTTAGTCACTGTCAGAGCTTCACTTCTGTTACTCTGTTACCATATTTAAGGGCAGCAGTGACAGATTGCTGTAACTCTGCATGGCATTTCTGCCAAAATGACTGGTTGGCTGTTTGCAAACTGCCACTAGTAACTGAAGGGGCATAATTTTTAACTAGGAGAGGGAGAAATTTTAACATTGTCTAGAAAAGGTCAACAGCTCTCACTACTGTTTTGCAATACATTATCCTTCCTCGGCCAACACTTAACTAAAAATCTTACTCTTCAGTGGCAGCTATAAACTACAGCTGTGAGAGTGGTACTTACATCTTTCTGACCAAGCTCTCAAATCCATAGGCAACTTGAGGTGTGCACTTTACTTGAAATCACAACTATAAGCTTGCAATAGGAAAGTTTTTAAGCATGGTATCTCCCCAATATTTTGGATACAAGGACAGAGAAAACTAATACTAGACTACACTACAGATGAGGGAAATAGAAAATACAACACAAAGATGCAGCATCTTGGGATGAATATTTGCTAAAGAAGAGACATTAAAATGAAAACTCAGGCCACTCTCATGATGTAGATCCTCTCACATAGCACCTCCTAGTTAATTCAATACCTGGCTTCAGGACAGAAATTACTGATGAAATCTTTGAAGCTCAAAATTTCAAAGCCTTTTGAAGCTATATTCAATTCAGAGAGGGATCCAAGGATGCATATATATATATATATATATATTTAATTCTTAAAGTCTCTGGAACTGGAATAAACAATTGGCAAAAAGATGCACCTCAAATGTATTGCTACAAGGATGTCTGGCTTTTAAAAACCCTTAACCTCCTAATATTTGGTTCAAATTTAACTTTTGGATAGAAAAAGCAAGAATATTTCTATTTTTACCTGTATAAAACCACCAGTCACAAAGATATTATCTACTCTGAAATATCAAGAAGTTACCATCTCATATGGGAAAACAGCACCTCTATTTACCTCTCCCCAACCCCCAGGTATTTAAGCAAGAGCCAGATTTGCAACAAAACTAGGGAGAGGGAATTCAGTTTCTTACAACAGTTGTGATGTTAACATTTACTTGTAAACAGTCCTCAAACCTCCACATTAAAGTGCCAAAGAAGGTTTGAAAACAGTGTCATTTTGCAAGTTTCTGAGTGGTATTAGTTCTCCCTGGTTGCAGTGGCTTCAGCAACCTTAGATATTTTTCAGCATTTCTATAATGCTGAATACCAAGATTATCACTACAGCAAAATCCAAACTGAGTAACTCTGTTAACTTATGTTAAGGATGATTATAAGATAGAAAAGAACATGAAAAGGAAATAGTATCGTCTATGGAGAAGTGTCCTAAGCTGTACAGCAATATACTATGGACAGATAACAAAAATATAAGTAAGACATTAAGTGAAAAGATGCAAATAAAATCTTTAAAGATGAAAGAGTGTTTAAACAGAGTAAAATACCTTCATACCACAATAGTGAACAAAAAAAAAAGATGAGGGGGGAAATTAGATGTCAGTTAAAACAGGTTATATATATAAGAAGCTAGCCTAAAGTGTATTTCCATCTTTTTTTTTGCATCTGCTTCCTCCCCTCAGCTTCCATAGCAATCAAAGGTCCATAAAGCCATCTGCCCGAGTTTGATCATAAAAATATTAAGCTCACAGTCCAAGGACAGCCTTATGCTGAATACTTGTCCATTTTACTTAAGTTATGAATAGTTTTCTTGCTGCTAGCCAAGTATCTGCATTAGCGTCCATTCAGGAGCCTGTGCTTACTAAATTCCACTACAGCCACGACTGCCCCTGTGCAAATGAAGACATAGCTGCTTTGAAGCTGGAGGCTTGATAGCAGAACTTTTCATCTTTGAGAAGAGAGCCAAGAAACATGGGAGAAACTGCTGATAATTTTTCAGAAACAGCTAATTACTGCATTATATTTCTCCCAAAAATACCCAGTAAAGACAAATATGATGATTTCTTAAGCTTCCCCCCCCACTGTCATTGCTGTCAGCACGGAAATCAAGTATGTTCTATTAACTGTTATGGGCTTCTGAAATCTGATGGAGGAACCTGCCTGAATTGATATTGCGTGAGTTTCTGTTGCAGCTGCTGCTTGAAGACCTAAACCCAGTGTCCACCGTGACTGTCAGCCTCCGACAGACTAAACACCCGCCGACGTCCTTTCCTGCCAGACCTTACTAGAGGAAAACACAGCGATAGATCATATGAAGGCTTTAACAATGAAACAAGCAAGGGAAACTGGAATGAAGACAAAGGATAAATGTTAGAGTAGCAACAAGAATAAGTGACAAGGACACATCCATAACTGCTGGTATCTTGAATAGAATTTGACACCACACCAAGAGTCTTGCAAGTCTGGGAAATACTTCTGAAGCTGAAGTATTCATTCCTTAGAAACAAGCAAGTTTAACTGAATTTAATTTTTTGCTTACCTATCTGGGAATGTCCATAATACAGTTCAGGCTATGCCTGGCAATACTAACTGCACTTATACTAGGAGGGCCTGGCAGGCATTTATTCACATTACAGTCTACTCACATGCTTTAGAAATCTTGAGACAAGCTATTTATCACAAATTCTGGTGGCACAGACTTGCTCTGATTTTCACTGGCCAAAAAATTCTAAGAAGTGCAGTACTGTGCAAACCATTCAACCCTACTATTCTATGATAGAGAGAGAAATACTAGATTTGGTTTATAACAAAGCCAAACATTGTTTTAAAAGATAGCAGCAGTTCAGATGATGATGCTTGGTGCATAAAAAGTTTCTAGAAAAGAAGCTTTCTAGAAACAAAAATAGTTCCCTCATCTAGTTAAAAAATTACTAGCATCATAGAACAGAAAATATCAAACCACATGAACACTACTGATTGTAGAGAGAAGAAACAAGGATGGAGACTCTGTGAATCCATCCTTGATTAATCATCCTCTCCATGGAATATATACATTTTTACAGACTGGAATCTAATATATTCTTTGCAACAAGGGACAGCTCTGCATACTTATTTTAACCCTTTTAACATCAATATCTGCCAGAAATATGAAACACAGCATAAATGGCATAAAAGATCAACGTTTTCTGAAGTCTTCAATATCCATTGCTCCAGGGTAAACATTTTAAGTATTGAAGCCAATTGTATTTTAAAGCTTAAGACAACTTAAAAAGTGATAAAATACAGCATAGATGACATCAGACATAATTCTGGAAGACTGCTAACTTACAGTAAGAGAGCTTCTTTATCTTAGTCCTTGGCATATATAAAAATAAGCACTTTAAAGTAGTGCATGGTTCCAGCAAGTGTAGCCAAGAAAAGACAGTTGTCTAAGCTCAGAAGCTTGATGATTAAAATTGGCCTAGCAAAATAACATTTTTACTTTATGCACAGCATTCCTTCAAACACGTCAATAATGAAAAAATAATCATGTAAATACAAAGGAAAAAACCCAACTTGATAGCAGCGTTTGCAGATCCTGGTACTGCTTTTTCCGTTTTGCTAGGGATTCTGCTTTCTTTTTCTAGGGATGACTTGTTCAACTTTTTTAATTTTAAGCAACTATTAACCAAATACACTTCAAATATTAATAGCAATATATATCTGAAGTAATAATTGGTCTTTCAGACAGTCAAATATGTGGTGAGAATGCTTCATCCTAAAGGTCAGAGTAAGTATGGTCCACATCAAAATCATTAAGTCACATGCAGATTAGATGCATGCTCCTCAGTACCAACTCTGACTTGTCGTAGTGCACCTAATTACCTGCTCATGCACATACAGTTACTGTTCTCCTCTTTGCTACTGCTAGGGTAGAGTTAGCAGAACAAAGTCCAAGAGCTGAGCTAAAAAGTAATCCCTGAAGCAGGTTAATCCAAGCTGCTTACTTGGGACTGAAGTAGATGATTCCCACATTCATTTCCACTGGCTTTGCTGAACATTACTGTGTTCAGAGTGGTAGGGCACAGAATTGTATTCTCACAACTAGAATTTCTAAGCAATCCACCTCAGTGGGCCTAGATCCTATGCAAAAAATCAAAACTCCATCCAAAACCTGTTTTTCCTGCGTGACATGTGGCACTTTGAATATACTTCAGGATTAAGCTACAATGAAGGTCACACCAAGTGTGGACAACACATGCATCCCAACTTGCAAAGTGCAGATTGAAACTGGGTATTTCAAAACAGCAAAGGCCACCATACATGAGCCTTTGTACACTAAGGAGAAACATGCAGTCAAACCAATGTTTTCTTGTAGTACAAATCCACACTGAGACTTTTGACAAATGATAATAATTTCTCTGTGTAAGCACCACACATTATCTAGGTCCTCAAGAGACTCGGTAAGAGCAATTTTCAACAGAAAAAATAAAATTAGGTCCTTCCAAAGCTTTTAATATAACCTATTTAGAATAATATTCCAGATTTTATTCTAGAATTACACACACTACAGAAATATTTTTACTATGTTAGTCTGTCATAGTGATAGATGCTTTTTATCTAGAGTATTGGTGTTAAAATGCTTTATGTAACGTTTACAAGCTTCACAGGCAGCCTTTGCTTAGTCTTTACAGGACTATTTCTTGCAGAGATAGTCACACTGGACGTTCATGTGCACTGATGATCTGACACTGTTCAGTAAAGCCTAGAACACACTAAATACCTAACAAACATTCAACAATCTCTTGTAGGATTGTGAAAAAGGTTAGATCTATGGCCTATAAATGGAGGTAAAAGAAAGGCCTAAGAAGGAGGAAGCGGAAAAAATATTCCAAGTAGTAGTAAACACTGGAAGTGACTGTCAAATGAGGGGGCCGTTTGAAAAGGTCTTGAGAATCAAGGTACCTCTATTGTTTTACAAGCCAAATAAGGCAGAGTAGGTCAGTTTCAGCATGGAAGCATTTCAGTATGCCTCTTGCAGGAATTCTTGTTTAGTCTCCAGCTTGAGGCTTTAACTAACACATAATTTGCAATCATAACAAACACTACTACAAGATTCTCTAAAAATACTAAACAACAGAAAAAAAAAGAGGAATGAAAGCAACAAGAAATCCCACTATAAACATACCCACTAAATGTACCGTGCAACACAAACACCTGGTAGCTACATTTATGAAAGTCATAGTCTGTCTATTTATACAGTAGCTTCATCTGCACTAATGAAAGGCCTCTTCAAATGTGGTGTTCAACCAGAACAGTTCCTGCAGAAGCTTTACAGGACTAGCATCCTTAATAACTATTTTCAAATATTTCATATATGACCCATTATTACAAGCTAACTTGAACATCAAACACACAACAGCAAACATCACTCAGTACAAAAAAAGATGCTGCATGTGAAGATCAACTTATCTGCTGTAGTGAAAGGCTAAGCTTATGTAATGCAATACTTCAGCTTAAAAAAAAATCTGAAACACAAAATCCCAGAGTTTTAAATTGTATGTGGCAGGAGACAAGTCAGACAACTAGGACATTAATTCATCAGTTCTTAAAAATTACTGCTAAAAGACGCCAAGTATTTATTAGACTTCTAGGAAGCTGAATGAACAAACGATCTCAAAACAAAGCCCCAGTGGTTTTCATCCAGTAACATAGTAATTTAATTTTGTAACTACTCTACCTCCCTTAGTTCCTAGGTTGAAAATCGTGACTTAATACCTGATGGGCTCAGTGCAGCAGGAGTGGATGTTGAGCTTGCTGTCACTGAATCACAGCGCCCTGTACTTCCACTGCCACTGGAAGGTGATGGTGATGAGAGCGGTGATGGATTGTGCTGATTTATACACTGGGCTACAGCAAAGCCTGTAAAACAGGGCAATAAAGGTAAGTTATTAATTAGCTCAAAAGTGTTAACCTACATGAACAAACCAAGAAAGAGTAAGAGTACATATTGCATCTAAGTGGTGGTGATTTTGTGCAGTGACCTAGAGGATGCACCTTTTTCCACCTTCATCTTGGAAGTTTGAAAATCTGAACACATCTTACTGGAAACATACTACAAACACTGACCAATGAACAAGAAAGTAGAGGTTAAGGGATTCAAAGTATTTTAAAACTTCAGAGCTTGCACACAGTCAAACATATCAATTTTTTTTCATTTTTTGATACAATTCAACAAAACCATGGGTCACAGACCTGAACATGATAAAGGAAAGTGGTTATGCCAAAAGTGAACAAAAAGCCTTTTGGATAGGAAGCCTGCACTACACTTTTACTGCAGAGGTAACTTCAGAAAATTTTAATGAATCAAACCTAATCCTGGAATTGCATTTCATCCATCTTCTCACAAGTCAAATTTTTTCCAGCCTATAAATAGAAATACATGAAGTGTCTTTGGAAGAATTAAAACACTTCACAGTATCAGTGTTGTAAGAATGTAGTTTGTATTTGACAAGAGAATCCAGAGCACATGAAACAAAACCAAAATACCTGCTCAGTGTTTCAAAAGCATCTTACACTGACAAAGGATTTTTTCTTCTTCATTCTTTAGTCATGTTCTGTCTGACAAACATATTTTTGTTTGTTTTTTTAAAACACCTCGTGTTTTTCAGTGATTGTTAAGGACTTTTCTTAAAGTTTACGTTTTCTTTTAGCAACAAAATGAGTCTATCATTGCTGGTACAAAAGCAAGTAAGCATGCTCTGACTTTCAGTAGACTTCGGATCAAGAAAGGCAGAATGCTTAATTAACTCTTACATCAGCCTTCTGCCAGGTTATCAGAAAAAAAAGTTCTTCAGTGACACTTTGTAGTACTTGTATCACACTTTTAGATGGGTGAACGCTTCTAACTTCTATTAGGTTACAACTCATGATGTCAAGATGAACACCACTTGAAAGTTTAAAATAATTAAGCACGAAATTATTGCCTAAATGTTAACAAATCCATGAGTTTTATTTCAGAAGCCAAACTGATCGATCTTTTGCAATCATTTAGGTAAGTTAAACTGAGGTTACAGTGATGCCTGATAGTCTGCAAAACGTTAACCACAAACTAAGATACCTCATATGTGAAAGACTTCTGATACATGTAGTTTCCAATATACCAAATGTGCATTAGGTTTCTCATACATACTTCATATGTTGAAACACCAGTTAGGATGAGAAACAAGGAATAATCAATTGACTTGTGACCACAGAAGTCAGGCAAAGCCATCTGTTGAAGTGAATGAAGCTTCTTTTTGAAACTGTTACTGAGTCGGTGGTGGAGAAATGTATACATCAATATATTTGTTTCCTTTAAGGTTCTGGAAAAAGTTATACCCTTTCAAGGCATTCTATATCCAGAAAAGGTTTGCACTTCAAGGAAGAAATCTTCCATCCACACCAAAACAGTAGACTTAGTATAAGTAGTAAACACTGTCTACTGTGACTATCATAGGAGAAGCTAGCCTGATTCAGCAAGATTGCCTGCCTAAATGTTCTGCACAACAGAGCTCACGGATTCATGCCCTTACACTGAGGCATTTGTTTACATATGATCTTAACATATTTTCTCTCTGAATACAGTGGTAGTCTCAATTTCCTGGAATTGCAAGTAAGTAGGTGGTTGTTTGAACAAACTACCATGCTGAACCACTTCCAATACCTGCCAACCCCACCCAACAAAAAGGGAATTAGTAGATGGAGTCACTTGTTATGAACACAAGTACACTCTTCTTAGAGAAGGCTGACACTGAACAGCAACACTGGCATTCTTCCAATCACACCTTTTCCATGGAAGACAAATGAGGAAATACATTCCCCCCACACAACGTATACTTGTCTTCTCAAAAGCCTGACCGGCAATATAAATGCTTTTATTTGTTCCCCAGACTCCAGCACGTTGGGCTCTCATTTAGTCCTAAGGCAGTAAAACATCTGCTTTATAAGTGGGGCATTAGAATTTTGAATGACTGAATCACATTTAAAAAGAAACAGAGTTTTGTGAAATGACTGGCAGCTAGTGGTAACAAGATTTTATCTTTTTGCGTGATACAGCAAAATTAACTACTTTGCAAGAAGTATGAGATTCAACTTTAAAAATGACTCAATGATTCAAAAGGAGAAATATTCACTACCTAGGAAAAACAAAAAGCTCTGCAGAGAAGTCTATTTGTGGAACAGAGCATAAACAGACAAGAGTGAAGAACTCATTGATTTAGGGTAATTCCTTTAATTCCAATTCCAAGCTAATGTTTTAGTAGTAGCCCTGTGGTTCTTTTTCTGTCTTGTTAGCTCTGAGTGAACAAAACAGTGCACAGCATCACAGCTATTTTTACTAACAGGCAAAAAAATACTCATAACCAAATTAAAGGAAGAACTATACACAACTGACTAATCTCTTACATAACTATCTAATCTAGTACGTGAAACATGGTTATACACCTTGAGTACTGTGTCCAGTTCTGGGCCCCTCAGTTTAGGAAGGATGTTGACTTGCTGGAGCGTGTCCAGAAAAGGGCAACAAAGTTGGTGAGGGGCTTGGAGTACAAGCCCTATGAGGAGAGATTGAGAGAGCTAGGGTTGCTTAGTCTGGAGAAGAGGAGACTCAGGGGTGACCTTATTGCTCTCTACAACTACCTGAAGGGGGGTTGTAGTGAGGAGGAGGTTGGTCTCTTCTCCCAGGCAACCAGTACCAGAACAAGAGGACACAGTCTCAGGCTGCGTCAGGGGAGGTTTAGGTTGGAGGTTAGGAGGAAGTTTTACACAGAGAGAGTGATTGCCCACTGGAATGGGCTGCCTGAGGAGGTGGTGGGGTCGCCGTCGCTGGGGGTGTTCAGGGCGAGGCTTGACAGGATGCTTGGTTGTATGGTTTAGTGGATTGGGTAGTGTTGCATGATAGGTTGGACACGATGATCTCGAAGGTCTCTTCCAACCTGGTTAATTCTATTCTATTCTATACTAACACAATTTGTAAAGGAAGGCAAAGTATTGAGACACTTGCAGTGTATTTGGAGAAACTGCCATGGATGTATTGCTCACAACATACCTGAAATATACACACCCAGCTGTTACTTGTTTCTCTAGAAGTAAATTTTTCCATAAGCCTCATCCTGGAGTGGTGTGTTCAGAAATGTATCACAGTAAACTTTTCATTGTTGATCCATGTTAGAGCTCAGCTTTTGCAGATACAAATCACCAAGCAAAACTCACTTGATAGTGAATGCTAATCTTACCTGGAACTTTGTCAACAGAAGCAAAAACGGAGCGTTGTACCGTAGGATCACTGCTACCACGACGTGACTGATCGTAAAATCTAAATGGAAGGTGTTGGGCCGTAGCTGTAGAGCTGTGTCCAAAACCCATAACTTCAGTTGAAGGCTGGACAGGAAGATCCAGGAGAGCTATGTTTAACCACAATTGATAATTTTTGTTACTCAAAAATAAACAAAAGGGAGAGTAGGTGAAAATAAAATTGACAGTTTGTTCAGGACCTTAAGACTAAACCAGATTGCTTAACATACTTGGAGTGTCAGAAGCAAGCTAAGATAGCTGGTGTGTTTTTCCACTTGCCCACTTATTTCCCTTCCTGTATTTCAGAGCTTCCTTTCCTATACTCACTGATTTGTTCAGTTTACTGATTAGCTCCAATTTATCCTTCATTCACTCAATATTCAAGCATTGTTTTAATCATTCTTTGCTATTTACACAAATGAACTCAATCTCTTTGTGTGCATTTCCTCTAAACACAGAAATCTAGCTGCTGCCGATACTCCACTTAACATTTTGGATTGCTCATCATCACCACATCCCAGCATTAAACATTATCAAACCATCAAATCACCTTTAACTCAGGACTCGGGTGAGCTCAAGTTTAGCCCTAAGGCAGTAGAAGATCTGCTTTCTAATCAGGCCATCACATTTAAAGGGAAGTGCTGAGTTCTGTGAAATGATTGGTAGCTAGTGGTAATAAGACAGAAGTCCCTCCTTTTCACACTTTCTTTGATGCATATATTTTATACATGTTTACACATATTTTAATCCAGCAATAACTATTGCTTGGGAAGTAGACTGTGGTTAAGAGTCTTCTGTGGCCCACCAGTTCTGAGATTTTTTTAAACACAAAATGCTAACAGAGTGAGTTGCTATGAAGTCTTGTTTTCCAGAATCCTTTCAAAACAGCTGCTCACCTGCTATTCTCTGCATCTTCATACGCCGAGCCTGGATACGGCCTTTCGCAAGACGCTGTTTTGCAATAATGCAGCGAATGTGATCAGAAAAAATGAATGTGGCTTGAAGGATTGGGAAGGGCTTAGAATGAGGACTTGAGGCAGGCTTGTGGATTATTATATTCAGAGCTCTACTGTCATCCTCTACTCCTGTCACCTGCATATCCTAAAAGAAACAGAAGTAGCTAATGAAAAAGTTAGCATTTTAAACTACAAATAAATATCAACATTTAAAGGAAATACCATGAATGGTCCACTAAAGTTCCTAAGAAAACAGTTTCTGTGTTTAAAAGCCAAAAAGACTATGCAAATTGTACAACCTTAGATTTAGTTCTTCAGAAATTTGTACTCAAGGGATTAAGTCAGTTTACAATTCAGTTAGGTTATTTTAGCATAGTAATTTTCAGATGATATAGTGTTGGCTATGCCAAGAAAGAGATACAAATGAGAGAAACTTCTTCAAGCTTTCAAAATCAATTAGATAAACACATATCATTTTGAAGCTACAACATGTCACCTTCCACACCTGTGTAGGAAGATCAGAACTCTAGAAGAGTTCATTACTGTACCCCTTAAGGAGAGTACTTTGGAATCAATCCTAAGGTACAAGATTTCTTTGTTCAAATGAACACAGCCCAACATATACTGGGGAAACTACCTCATTTTCAAGTATGTAAACTATGTAAACTTCAGAGAAACAGATAATGGTCTTAAAGACAGGAACTAGGGAAAAAAAAACCAACTAGTAAGAAGACATGAGTAAGCACTGTACAGAGAGAACATTGGCATTACCATTTACCCATCAAAATGGTGATTTTCAGCTCAGAAAAACTAACCACCCAAATTAAAACTTCTCTTACCTGCAAAAGGCCTGCAAATTTAACTACTCCCCATCCAAGTCTGGCAATATCTGGCTCAACCAAACTCATCTGGTAAATATCCACAGCAAGGAATCTTTGAACTTGGCCTCCATCCTTTGTTATGACCGTACAAGCAATAAGGTCACTGTTATCTGAAGGAATAAAAAATAAATAAATTACATAGCTACTGAAATTTAAGGGTTCTGGGGTTTGTTTTATAGGAGGAACAAATGATATTTGGAAACAGTATTTCAATCAGATCTATGTTTTGTTCAGTATGTTCTTAAGCTACTTCAGGCTCAGATTCACCCTTAAATTTTTTTTTGGCAGCAGCAGCTTATTTCACCTCACCTGCTGAAAAAGAGTCAACATTACAGTATAAAGCTAATTCTTTTTGAAACAGGAAACTGAATTGTGTATCACCAATCCTTTAGCAAGTCAACAACAACTGAATTCTGGACATCTTTTTTAGCTGATAACTGCTAATTGCATAACGTAATTAACATCTTGTGCTGTGTATTCTCTTTGGGAAAGATCAAAAGCCAGGAGTTGCATTAAGCTCATTCTGCTTAATTCACCAGGCCCAAAAAATACCAGCAGGAAGAGGACAGACTATAACTATGGAAGAACACATCCTACAGCTCGCACATTTTCACAAGTTCAGTTACCTCCTTTGCTAGCATTCTTCCCACATTTAGAGATAAATGAGTTTATCCCTGTCACCTTCCACTGCTCCAAGGTGCATACCTTAGACTTAATGCCAGAGTGAGTTCCTCTGTCATTTTCAGTATTGCAGGCAAATATACTCTCTAAAAATTAGTAATTTTTTAGCAACACTTCTGAAAAATAATCTATTCATTTGAGGTTTAATCTGCATTTTATCCATTGGGCTACTGCACAGCAGCTCTGTTAGCTGCACAGCAAACTTTAGCTTGACTCAATTCAGTCAGATAATTAATGGTCTTGATGCACAAAGAGTCTCTGAGATACTGAACATATTCCTGTAACAACCACTAAAGCAACCAGGGCAACTGTTTCTTTAATTGGAACAAGATGCTCAACAGTTAAACAGAGAATTAGAAAAAAAAATAATGAATTGCTGAAACATGAAGCAGTCTTTCCCTTCCTTTTAAGAAAAAAGAAGCTTCAAAAATTAAAACCCTAGAAAATACACACTCTATTTTAGCAACCACATGCCCTCCAAAGCTGTGAATGGTACCTGCAAGCTCTTAGTAAGACAACTGCCTGAACAGAAGTTAACTACTTATCAGGTAATGCCACTGCGTCAAATTCTTCTAGGTCTCGATTACAAGCAATGGATTAAAAATATTTATATTATCAGCCACTTTCTTCTCAATTTTGTAAAACGCTGGAGACAGTAAAACTACAGCTTTATGATTTAGGTCAGAACTACTCTGGAGTCTGTACTGTTCAGTAACACATAAGGTCATCTAGAGACATATATTCTGATGTTAAATGAACACAGGTATATTGAATTTGTGGACAAATAGCATCCTTCATGATTTGAGTAAGTAAAAACCAACCCCCCCACAAAAAAACAACCACAGAAAACCAAACACAAAGCTTTCCAATTCCAGTAGAAGATAAACTTTATGCAATAATCCTTGATAATGAATTACACCAACAATTCTTTTGGGTTTTTAACTCAAAAGGCCCGGAAATGCTCTGTGACGGACTTCTTGGGATATTAAGAGACTACTTACTCAAGTCAAGAACATCATCTGTCTTTATCAGATCTTCCTCCCTTGTGAGTGGTAACTGAGTTTCTGGCTCATCTCTCAAGTGCAGTGATAGTGAACGGAGCATGAAGAAGACTCTGATTGCCTTAAATAAATAAATAAGAACATTGCTATACTCAATACCGCATGTTTTAACAGGATCTTAAGAACCTATTCTTGCTTTTACAGCCCCTGAGTTTACTATCTTGCTTTTATAGCCCCTGAATTTGTCAAGCAGTAAATCTCCTTTTTTAAATTGAGACCGTATAATGTAACTTCCAAGTTAGTTTGAAAAGGATATGAAAGAAGTTGAAGCACGCTATTCATTTTCAGTGACACAGCAGTAGCAGAGGTTTTATCCCCCTGGCACACATAAATGCACTGTGACTGACAGGCAAATGATTACAGCAGCTGTTTAAGCAAGAACAATCTTGGGTTACTGCTTTTTAATCATTATTTTAAGACTGATGGTATTTACAATACCTGCACACTACAGGCAGCTACACAACCAACCTTCAGAGATTTATCACACTGAATTTACAACAGCATTAACTTTTCTGGCTGAATTTAGCTAAGATGTCTACAAGAGAAAACAGTGGGGATTTCTGAGTTTTCATTTGCTGTGCTCATCAAAGCTAACCACGTGTATTCTCAGAGAGCCTTATCTGTATTCTCAGAAGGTCTGCATCAGGACACAGTGTTCTGAAAGCTGCACCAGCTTCAAACAGCCGCTCTGTGAAATTAATACTCTTGTTTTGATTTAGAAATTAATGACACAGGGTACGCAAAGACTACATAGTGCCAAAAGAACAATCATCATTTTATTAGCCATATTTTGAAGAGCACCATTTATAATTTTCTTTCACTGAAAGAACTGCACCTTCAGTATAGCAAATGAAAAAATCATTTTTTATTACTTCCAAGTGCTCTGTTTTTAAAGCAGTTCCCTACATAGTAATTCTGTGGCATACTGTAAATTAACTGCTGTCTTACAGTAAAAGCATTGAATTCATGGAACAGCTGCAGTGCCCAGGAACTCCTGTACTGCAGGAAGTACTAGAAAAAACAAATCTAAATTGCTTTAAAGTAAATCCCTTCACCCTTTTATTTTTAAAATCAACAGAACTGTGGCTCCTGTGAACCAGAAATGTGAGTGCTTGGCCAGCTATCATACTAGTGCTGCTTTCAGAAACTTCTGTCAGAACTGGGATGAAAGAAGGGAACTCATGTATCTGGGTTTTCCAAGAATCCACAGCAGAGCAAGATGAACTTGGCATTCTGTTGAAATCTAATATGCCAATATGATTATCTGGAGCAAAGAACATCAAGAGTATCAATGAAAATATGATATTAACACTACCTCTTGAATAAGAGCAGAGTGCTTTCTCCCATTTAGGCAGACTGCATTCCAATACCAATAGTCCTCAGCTGCTGGTAATACCAATATAAACCCAAGAGCATGTGATTTGTGATTTCCTATAACATTTTATTAGATCCCAATAAAAGAATTGAGTAGTTCAGTGGCCTAGAATTATTTTCAGCTGGCTTCTGTTTTAAGTAGCAACATAAATGAATTGCTATCCATATTAAAGAACCATGCATTATGCTGAGGTAAACATTGCACTGATTCTTGCATTTATATACATATGCAAAGAAACAGCAATTTGCAGGAAAACCTACCAGAATCTTATTATATTCCCATTAGTGTTTTACAGCTAGTTCAAAACCTCCTCTCAAAAGTCTTTGCTTGCTACATACTCCGAGTTGCAGAGTTCAAGACCCAAATAAGCACATAAAGGAGTTTGTGTTATTCTGGGTACTCATAAGCAGTACCATCTTTAGGACTACAGAAGTCAGGAAGAAGAGATACAACCAACAAGCAGTAACTGAATTAACAACAACAGCAAAATTGAAAGCATCTGATTCTAGGTAGAAGGCTTGATCAAGCAGTAGCACCTGATTTCAGCAAGCAGCTCTACAACTTCTGCTCATTTTGATGTTTTAACTCAGTGGGGTTGGCTGTCTGGATTTTGGAAATGTGCCTTTGATAACTTGAGAGATACCCGATTTCTGAGAGTTCCTCCTGAAGTTGTTAAGAGGAATTGCCACTTACAGGGACTTTCTACAGTAAAAGAAGAAGTGGAAGCCTAAAAAGACCTGGTCTCTAACAGCTAAAAACTCCTGATATAATCAAAATACATGATTTTTTCACTTGCTAGTAAATTAAAACTCGAGCACTTTTTTAGAATCATGCTGTGGGGTGCTCAGAATTGAACCACTATCCATTTGAAACTGTCAGCAAAAAGGACCTCCAGCAGGCTAAGCAGTAGCAGCAATGTTACAAGATAGACTGAATTTCAGCAGCATATTTTTATGGCAGTTCAGCCTAAGAGAGGTAGCCTTGAATGGAGCAGTTGTTTCCATTAACATGCATTTCTAAGTATCATTCTGTTAAATGTCTCTGAGAGAATTCTAGGAAGTATTTTTGCTTTCTAGGAACAGTACTTTCAAGACAATTCACTGTACTTTATCAAACTTAACTTACTGTGATAATGAAAGTTGTGTGGTTTATAACAAGCAATGAAAACAAAAGTTTTCAGAAGATTCCTGGAAATGTGTTGTTTTTTTTCTTCAATGAGTACTTCAATATACTTACATATACACTTAAATAAATGCAAAGCTACCCAAGGAACACCACTTTTCAAATAACAATGTCATGAAGCAATACATCCTTAAGACATACTGGCATTGCAAGGCTTACAGGACACTGTCAGCAAAAGGACAAGAACTAATTATCCCAAGAATGCTGATAATGATGTCATTATTCAGCTTAGTATCACCTCTACAGATTGCTTCAGTCACAAAAATAGGTTTATTTCTATTTTCATCCTCACTCAAGATCTTCATCATTAATTATTTCAGCAAGATAAACACTTCTGAGTGGAATTCTATTTTTTCATTATGCCTAGACACACAAGCAATATGAAGCCAAACAGTCTTCCAGTGGAGATTCTTACTATAGAAATATAATGAAACAGACATCAGATCACAAAGGAAATTGACAATTGATCAAAATATCTTTTTTGTAGATGTCTCCACAGTTTAAAAATTAAAACCCCAGTACAGGTAAATATTATATGTACTCCACAAACACCTGTCCTCATCAAGTCTTTATGGATGAAGCTTTCCATCAAGCATCTTTCAAGGAAAAACATTTGCATGCCTAGAATTGTTTGGACTCATTTTGTCATGAGCAAATGTAAGAAAAACAGCCTTACTCTTCGTGTTCTTTCCACATCTCCACAAGGCAATCTTTTCACAAAATCAATACCAGTCAGTGGTGTCCCCGTTGGAGGCAACAAGATTGAGGCATCCATCATCAAGTACTCTACATTCATAGGTTTAATCTATAAAAATATTTTAACATTGATTACTACATAGAACAGTAAGCATTTGTGTCTTTCAAGTGCAACTCATAGTTGTGTAGTGTAAGAGGAAAGAATTTTAATTCAGTTCTGAGAACTGTTAACACCCTTCACCTTATTTTAAGATCCTTCCATGCAATCTCTGTTCTACATTTGCTTATCCCCTAACAGACTGTTTAAGTTCCCATACTGAAAAAACACAGGAAGAAAAGCTCTGAAAGACTACAGAGGAAAAGCTGATTCATGAGTACTAAACTTCAAAGTCTATTATGTTTAATTTTAAGTTTTGACTCAAATTTGTAATTACTTCAATCACAAGAAAGTTTCTCTCTCCAAAAAGGACTCTCTAGTCTCCAATAATACAGGAATTTCCACACCAGACAATTCCCTTTGGTCTTGCCAATAACAGTCTTTCCCTTACATGGCTACTTATTTTCATGAATAAATGATGTCTGAAATATCCATCCTTCTGTACCCTTGGGCAATCTCATCTGACTTCTATTATATACACACGCAGTGGAAACATGAGCTTTGTTTTGCCAAAAACCAGCTGGAATAGATAAAACACATAAAAGCCCTTGTACAATATTCTGCATAGGACAAAAAGGCAGTCATGTGGGCATTCCAAAATAGCCAACTATCCAGCAGCATTCCTGATCACTTTGCCATGGTCAGATAGCATAGAAGAAGCAGAATGAAACAAGGTCCACATTTTTCACAATGCAGTCTTGAACATAAACTCAAAAAATTGCTCTGATCTCAGAGCAATTCATCCTCTGTGTCTAAACCACTGGATTAATAAATTCAGTTAACGTATAGAAAGATAACAAAATCTACACTGACAATGAGAACAAATGAGAACACAGAACTAAAATTTCTAACAAGTAAATTACTTCAGATGCACTTCATGAGTGCACACTGGTTTTAAACAGAATTTTACATCACCAAAGTGAAGAATATTAAAAAAGGAAAATCATTGATGAAAGCAAAAATATTAAGACCTACAGTGTTCAATTTAACTGCTCCTCTGTTCTTGTTTTCTTCTCTCATGAATGAAAACACTTTTCCTTTCTTTGTCATTCAGAGAGAACTTCTGCCTTCTAGAAGTCCTATACCATGTTATTTACAGAACTCATCTGACAAGATAACATCAGTGCTACTCAGCACTTAAATCAGCCTGCCCAGCATATCATTTGCTAGCTAGGCACATAAATATGGTTTAAAGAAAACAAATTTCCAGTTCCAGAGTGTAGCTCTATCCTTTACAGGAAATTAAAAAAAAAAAAAAAAAAAAAAAAAAAAGAAGGAAAAAAAGTACAAAGCACTTTTGCAGAAATCATGCTACAACAGAAACCCCTAGATGTACACTGAACTTGCAAGAGAAAAATCATGCTAGTAGTGGTGCCACCTCTCAAAGTACAGCAGTATTTAACTAAAATAAATATACATAACATTAGATACTTCCATTTAACTGGTATGCAAAATGCTTCCCATATTAAAAGGCTTATTGCAGCACACCAGCTGTAGATTGTGCTTTCCCAAACAGCACCACTGTGGAGAAAGTCACAGATTATTTTCCTACCTAAAATGGTTTTTTGAATCTGAGTTCTAACCTAAGAGGTGTAACAGACAATTAGTTTTAAAACATGTTTATAGGTTAAATATGAACTGTCAGAGATTAATTTTAATAATCTGTTACAAGTTTCACAGCCAGTACTGTGGCACAGGCAGTACTTCTGCTGGAGGGGCTATTTGCTTGCTAGAATCCTGCTCTCTACTGGTAAGTGAAGTGGCACCACTCAAAACTGAACCCCTGCTGGGCTTCAGAAAGACACAGGAAGCTTTTCACATTGTTATACAATTAGGAAAAAAAACAAAAATGAATCCAGTGTCTCATTTCCTATGATAAAATAATTTTTGCATACTCTCTTTCAGAAAGTAATGAGCTTTTCTTTAATAAAATGTTGTGAAATTTCACATGAATGATTTATGCAAGTGTAAATGAAACTTGACAGAGACACCAAAAAAAAAAAAAATCACCCATATTTTGTTACTCTACTCCCAGAAACAGAGACACCAGCATTCTCTGCTGCTATCAGTAAGCACTTGTTCTTTCTCCTGTGCTGTGTCTGGGCTGGTGGGGCAGAAGGGGGTGTGGGTGTCACTTACTGTCATACTCCGGTACTCATCTTCAAACATATCCAGAAAAATCTCTTCTCCCTTTCAAAAAGAGGGATATGGACAGATGATCAATCCTTATGGCTTGTTTGGATTTGTTAATTATTTACTGGGTTCTCCTGTGCAGGTGCTAACTGTGGACTGCAGGGCTGTGAGGGTCAAGGTTGCCTAGTGCTGGACATAGCCGGTTTCAGCCACCCCAGTGCTGGACACAGGCCAGCCCCTCAGCCAGGCTGCCAGCACCTAGGGCACAAAGTGTGTGAAAAAGGGAGCAAGACCCCTCTGCAGCCCATGGAGAGGGCTATGCTGGAGCAGATCCCCACACTGCAGCATCAGAGCAGGTGGATGAGCCCTGGAGTGTGAGGAAGAAAAAGAGCAGAGATGAACTGTTATGAACTGACCCCAAACTCCCATTTTCTGTTCCCTCTGAATGAGTCAGAAGCATAAGAGTCCAGAAGACTCAGCAAAGGTGGAGCAAAGTTGAGAAAAGGGGGGAGGGTGTGTGCGTGCAAAAGGTGTTTTTCTGATCTACCTTTGTTTCTCACCATCTATATTTATTTTAATTGGCAATAAATTTATTTTTGCCAAGTTGGGTTTGTTTTGACCATGATGGTAGCTGTGAAGTGATTTCTCCATCTTCATCTCAACCACAAGAATTTTTTCATCTTATACTCATTCTGTCTCTTGTTGAGGAGAGAGCAGCTGGGTGGGTCTACGGCAGCCAGCCAAGGGCAACCCACCACAAGTTACTTCTTTTCATAAACCACAATGAGAACACACTTTTCAAGGGAATTGTAACACGAATAGGAAGAGATTTTTGACACTTGAAATCTGTTGTGGATTTACTGCTGCTTAAATAGAACTTAATGCCCAGGGCTAAAAATTTTATTTCTCTCATTGTTTAGAATTCAGAGGGATAACAAAAAGGCAAAACCCTGCAGAGTTTTCCAACAACAATGACAAAGATTAAGTAAAATTTTAGATCAGCGCTTCAGATAAGACAGAAAGAAAAAGTAATGCCAAAAAGAATCGCGTTCCATATTAGCTCAAATGACAAAATCCCAGAAATGTTTTGACAGTGTGGCTCCATGCCATGAAATTCGTAGGAGTTGCAATAAAAGCACACCAACTCGATCTCCAATACAAACATTGAGGCTGCTAACAGCTTTTTTGTGATGTATGTCATGGTGATATGGGAAGGGCAGGAAAGGACAGGAATTCTCCAATGAAACACTTTGCTCTCCATCACAAATATGGAGCGCCCATCTTAAAAAAAGTGCTTCCTTTGGCACTATGGACAGACTGTGCTGCAGACTTATAAATAAACTCCATGTTATGTAAAGGATTCTTTTTCTTACAGCATTTTGCATATATACCTTATAGAAGCAACGAAGGAGGTGAACGCTTTCTTCCCTTGCACCCTAGAAAACATAAAATAACTGTTTCATGGAGTAAACACACTGTTTGTTTAAAAGCCACATTAAAAAAACCAAACCCACCCAAACTTATACAGAAGAGACTTCTGTTAGCATCCTCACACTTAAAACCTTCAGCCCAAAATCTTATAGAACACAGTCCTTGCACTTAAAAAAATACAGCCTATGTGAACTTAGTTTCAAAAGCACTTTTCTTTACATGGTTCAGATGGATAAAGTACAGATTTCAGACAGAAAATTAAACATAACTCTGCTTAAGAAGTTAAGAGTTTAAATAGTGATAACCAAGCTGAGAACAGAACATGGGGTATTGATTCTTTATGTTCAGTACACAGAGCCACCAACAGAAGAATGTTCTTGAAGTTCGGTTTCATGCTTATGCTTACTGAAATCAGGTATTAAACACATTTACTCAACTACACTACAAGCCTCAAAGACAAGTAATGCTGTGACTGGTAATTTGAAAGAAAACAGTTACCTCAAGGCAAGCAAGGTGAACATCTTTTATGATGCTCCTGTTTTTAGAAAACACAAGCTGCTTCAGCAATAGGCAGCCAAGTTCTAAAGTTGCCAAACGGATTTTTCCATCTATGAAAAGAAAATTTCATTACACAAAACAGCAGCAGTTTTAGTATTGCTCTTCTCATTAGTTGATGTTCTTAAATGCTGCTGGCTATTAAACACAAAACCAAGCCAAACCCCCCTAAACCTGAAGGAGCAATTTACAACTGAATAAAATTTAAAGCAGAACTATGCAATCAGAAGGCAATAGGATGAATAGTATTAGAAAAGAAGCCCAAACCACTGCCTTCATCAACTCTGAAGCACAGGCTATACTGCACTAAAATGACAAAAGAATCAGAGACATTTGGCATAGAAAGTTACAAGATGAAAGGAAGCTTTGCATATAGCATACTGATAAGGAATAGCTTTTTCTTATAGTCCAAAGGATTCAGATACAGTCTGTATGTGAGAATCTGAAGAAGTTGGAGTAAGAGTGTATTGACATTTCTAAGCTCACAGTTTCAGAAGTTTAAAAAGGCATTAGAAATGCACAGTGGGAGCTCAGTGTTTAATCCTAAACCAATACATTCCAAGAGACAGAAAGCTTTGCACCCCAACTCCCATCTACCATTTTCCAAGTTTGCACTATGCTGGCAGAAACTGAAGATACACACAAAGTTAGTACACCCAAAAAGTGACAAAAGAAGATTTAGCAAGCTTAATAAAACCTCACAATTCTGACCCTTCTCCTGAAATGTTTTTGTTTAAATAAATGCATTTCTTCATCTTGTATTCCTCCCTTGCAGTATGTACAAACTCTTATACATAAACACGTTTTTTAATCTGTGACTGGTACTCAGCATGGCAAGTTCATACTCTGCAGAACAGACTTGAGTCAAACAAACAGCAGACTTTATTCTGCAGAGAATCAGGAATTTGATAGCATGTCAGTTTCAGGGGAAAACCAGTTCCACTCATATGAAGTTTCAAAGAGGGGAAGTGCAGGCAGAAGAGATGTGGCTTAAACAAACAAAAGAATGTTTCCATGGAACAAGTCACTGAGCTTTGTATCCCTCATTACACACAAAAAAGGCAGCCTGGAAACCCCCCCACATTTTCTGCAAACCAGTTCAGAACCCAAAATACAATTTGTGATTAAAATAATCATGGAAAATTTGTTGGCACCTCTAGAAGAGCGCTATAAGCAAAGAACACAATATAGTTTTCAAGACTCCACTGGAATTACTTTTACAAGCGAAGGTGCCATATTTTCAGGATGAAATCCTACCTTAAAAGCTGTAGGATCTCATCATTTCTGTTTATTCAAAAATACAGAAAGTAGGAATTAAGACAACAGTTCCCTGTATAGTTCTGAGTATAAACTCAAATATTCAGCAGAAACACAGAGTTTCTGGTTCCTCAACAACCAAGGAAAACCTGACAGTTGTCTTTTATACCACATACTACACATATTTCATGTTGATCGAAGAGCATGCTAAACAGATGCTTTCCCTTCAAAGAGAATAGGCTAGGTAGCCTGCCTTTATTTAATCTTCAAAAATCTCAGCTTGGCAGGAAAACAAATACTGGAAAGCTGATACCTGGTTGTGCAGCATAATTCATTATCCTGATGAGCCCTTCTGCAAGTACATGATTATATGAATTTCTCTCTTCAGCATTTTGAGCTGGAAGTTGAATTCTTTCCAGCTTGACTGGGTCAATCCCTTTGGTAGGGAGATAAAGGAAGAAAGGTAAATTAGAAAACAGGGTTATGCTCAAGGTAAGTATTTAATAGACTGTAGCAGTTTTCTCAGAAAAGTGTAATCAGCAATACAAGACTGGGCAAGTTAAATTTCTATTACTAGGAAAAAGAGGAACAACAAAAATTAACCACATCTTTTCTATCACTGGAAAGTCTCAGCATAAATGGAGCCTACTGTGTGAAGACATTCAAATCTCAAAGAGGCTGGTGACATACAAAGCATTTTGCTGTATCTGTAATTCTAAGGCTATTTGTTTACACAAGTAAAATAAAATAAAGGAAACCAACAACAAGTAATGTATCTGAAAAGTATAAAGGCTAAAGGCAAAAAGACAAAAGTCTCATTTAGAATTCCACTTTGATCAAGTGATCAGTTCAGATGTTTTTAAAAAATAGGGATTTTATTCTGTAACTAGCACCCTCTTATTTAATACCCTCCCGATAGTGAAGCAGAGAGTCTCGCTAACTTGTTATAGAAGGAGACTAACCACATCTTTCTTCAACCTGTTCCTCTAAAATAGCAAAGCTGTTTCTCAGAAAAGATTGGTTACTGTAAGACCTCTTAGAACAGAACATAGTTATGGACTGCTGAGAAACTCCCTGTCCTTGTTCTAAAGAATGGCAATAAACAACCCCATAAACCAGAAGATGACTACATTGTAGTTTATAGTTTCTTCTGACCCTGAACTTGTAGTTAACTCTGCATAACAATGCTGCTTATGATATCTGATTTATTTCTTCACTAAGCATATGTATTTGGAAGAGTTAATAAAGGTCTGTTTAAAGATTAATAACAATGATACAATTGTGCTCCCTTGTGATGAGCATGAAGAAAGAGGTTCAGGGGAAAGAAGTGTTTAAGAAACCAGAGTAATGAGAGTATTAGAGTTCACAAGAATCTAATACTTTATTGAAGAGCTGCGCTTTTCCTTCTGGAAATTAAATCTACTTATAAGTAACATTTCTTAGAGAGTATCTATCTATATGTAGATTAAGCTTTCGTGAATGGACAAGGTCATTAAGGTCATTGGCCAGCAGAAAACTATTAAGAGGACTACGAAAATGAGGGAAGAATGAGGCAGGTGTTGAATGAAGCGGTCAAAATTAAATCACAATCAATGAATTAATATTCAGCATCTTTCATTTGGTTGTCTGTGTGCCAAAGATGCAGTTGTGGATTCTTGAGATACAGCACAGATGAAGGGCTCCTTCTGACATTAAAGATGTCTCATACACAGTTTGCAACAAATCTGTTCAGTTGCATAAGTATATACCTTGAGATTCCTTCTCCCTGTTCACATGGGTATTTCTTGCTGGCAAAAAACAAGACCTGTAGTTTGATAAAGTCTGTAAGCAAACAGACCTCCTGCATTATGGCGAATTAATATAAAAGCATGGGCTCCAGCTCAGTCCTGAGGCACTTTCCATGACTGATACGAATTTGGTATAGAATGGAGCAGCTGTACAATTCCCAAGCTTTTAAAGAACATCAAACAGGCACTAAATCAGCAGCTTGTAGCACCCCTTCTCTTCAAGGCACTGATTTTGTAGTCCCCAGGGCTGAAAGCAGTGTATTGCAGGCACAAGAGGAACTGGTTGGTGAAAGACAGTGAAGACCAAAACTGGATGCCATTATCTGTGTAACACCCAAGATCTAGGGTCAAGGCTAGGGGAAACCAGAAAATACCTTCCAAAGAGCAACAGGCTAATGTAAATAGTTGACAGGAAAGGCAATGAATACAGCCTGAAGAATTTTTTCCTTTAGAGAGGGCTGATGTGACCACCAAAGAATGAAGTGTAGATTTCTGACCCCTTAAATGTATAAAAGGTATCTCCAGTTTTAGGGACAGGATATACTTTAGTCTCTTAAAAGGTAGATATTTCACTGCCTGTTGTATTTGTCTTGGCACTGCTGGATGTTGGATGAAAAATAAACAGCCAAGAGAATGCTGAAGTGAAGCAGCAAGAGGATGGATCTGCTGCATTGCTCATGATTTACAGCAATGCTATAGAAGTAAACAAATAATCTTTGACACAGGAAGGGATATCAGATTTCTTCTGGAACCAGGACATTGAAGAGTGCCTAATTAGACAGAAAACAAATACAGCAAGACTGAAGAATTATGGTCTTAATAAAAGATTTCTTAGGCAATACAGCCCTAGAGTGCAAGCTTACTCCTTTACAATGATACTGAAAAGCTTCTGGAGACTTTCTGAAGCTGCAACAGTTACAACTATTCTGGCTATTCACAGCTTCAACTGATGAATTTTATTGGAAGAGAAACCATCTCTGACATCAGGGTTTTCTAACACAGCAGTGATCGTAAATCCCTCAGGGAAAGACATTTTCTGGAAGAAGTATACTGGCTGCAGGGTGGGGGTGGGAAATGCAAGTCACAAAGGGCTTACAGGATAGCAAGGCTGTGGTGATGTCTTTACTGGTATTAGTTGCTTTATTATCTCTTATCATAAGAGACTGTGAAAGCCCTAACACTGTCTGAAATTTATAAACTCAGAGAAGTATTGCTTCATTCCTGGAAAATGATAAAGCCATCAAGAGGATGGCAGAGAACAGGAGGGGTTCAGCTTAGCTAGTTCCCTCAAGACTCATTTCCACTCTGCTTGCCCATTAGAGGTACCTTGAAGCTGGAAGAGTATTCTTTTAAGCATGCTATCACACCTGATGCTCTTCTGCTCAGTTTACTGTAGCATTTGATTAATCTAAATTACTAGAATGTAACAGAAGCTCATCAGCAGACAATAATTTAAATTCAGCTCCTGATTCCTGAAACACATGATTATTATGCATGTGATGTGCATCAGATGTTTACATTATTGCACCACGAGCAATCCATTTGAAACACACAGAAAGATAAACAGCAAAAAAATCTACAACCATCCTTTAGGAAAGGTTGCATACTCTCATATTGCCTGTATTACAATGAAGTACACTTTTAACATGTTTCAGTTCTAGTACACATTTAACATGGTTCCTGGCAAGACATGCAAGATGTATCATGGCATAGAACACTGACAACTTAAGCTTTCAATCAGTTATTGCACAACGGATGAGAAGGCTGTCGAGGAACTGTGTAGTATAAAAACAATTACTGAAGGACTGCCAAAGCTGCCTAGAAATAGGCAATACATGACTTCCATAATTACAGCTGATTCTCAGGCCTTCTATATTATCTGTATGTTTAAAGTACACAAAAGTTTAATTTTAACATACAGGGTCAAGTTTTCAACATTTTATACCTGGCTTCCTCATAGCAACCACAGAATATACAAAGTGTGAAAGAACTGGATCCCTTATAGATGTAGACTAAATATAATGGGCTTCAGCTGAAACTAAGAGACTAAAAATGAGATGCAATAATCTTATTCCAATTCCAAGAAATGTACAAAAGAAAAGTAATCTGAAGTTTTACAAAGCTTTCTACCAAGCTCCTCTTAAAAAGGTGATCCTTAACAACTCCTTTTAGTTACAGCATACTTATTTCTGCCTCCCCACAGAAAGATTATCTCACTGTTTCAGGCATGCATAAACATACATTACAAACAGATGGTGCCTTTCTAAAAGCACATGTCTCATTTAGTTTTCTCTGGAAAAAAAGCAGAAACTGCTTACCTTTGTTGTGTGACATTGCATATAGGAGACAGAGCACAAAGAGTGCATAATAATCATCTTCAGCACAGTCTAGTGCATTATAGACCATATCAAGAAAAGGTCTGTGGAAAGGAGTAATTTTTAAATGGTTAAGATGACCATATCTACAGAAAAATTAGTAACTATCTTGTTCTACAGGTAGCCAACAGAAATGTGTATTTACAGTAATGCATGTATTCAGGCATTAAACAAAAATTGACCCATTTAAGAGTACTCAGATTATAGCCATGCCTTGTATTCCTATTGACATAAATTCTGATGCTGTAACAGGATCTGTTAGATAATACTTTTCTAGGAATTGACTGTTCACACATTTACAGGGTTATTTGTAGCACATTTATGCATATGCAGAAGAACTGCACAGCTTGTTTAAAGCATATACAAAATTAACTCAAGAAGATGCAATCCCTATCACATTTAAACAAACAAACAAGAACAACCTACCTTAAAACTCATGCACTAAGAGTTAAAAACTTCTTACTATTGCAAGAACAGTTTTCACCAAAAGTCTGGAGGAAACTAGATTATTCTAAAACTCTCCAAAACTTTACCACTGGACAGTTACAGGAAAGACAAATGAATAAGAAGGCAACATTTGAATGGAAAAAAAGCTCTAGACTACAGATGAGTTTTGTTTTCCTGGGTTTAAGCAAGTGTGACCTACAGCACACACAGAGGAAGCTACAGTGTCAGGTTCACTTTTCACCTATACTCCAAACAGACCAGGAAAGTCAATGTAATCCTGTAACTGGGCAGATCAGATAGGGCACAAATAAAGTTGATAATAGAGCACAAGCCTGATGGCAAAAAAACTTGGCTTACTGTCTTAAAAGTGGCTTGCACCCAATCAGTTCAGAGAACAAGCAGAAATTCAATCCATTTTCACAGATGGCCCAGACAGACAAAGCAACCAACCAACCCACCCCACCATCAAACTGGGGAAGTGGCAGAGTCACTAGAAGAAATGAGTTTAGAACTTTGATTGGAAAGAGGTAATTCCTAGCTCTCAAGGTATTTTTTTAACAGTAAAAAGAAAAAAAATAAAGCCTTACATTACCTAAGAGTACTTCCATGTAAAATACTTTAACATCCAAAGTCATAAAAAGACATGTTTTTCTAGCTTCAGACCTAATGCTAATACTATGTGCTATTAAACAGCTTCCACAATCTCCAACGCATTTTTCATTTCCCCTCCCATATACTACTTAAATTTGTGAAATTATGCAGCTTTAAAAAACAGTAATTAAAAATATTATTACAGCAGTGAAAAAAAGAATTTTCATTCTAGATGCTTCTTCACAGCATCTGTCTGCACTACCAAAGTATGAATTGCAAAAACCTGAAGCGGAAACAACTTCCATGAATCCCAGCTGTATGAAAGTAGCAATAGAAAGTACAACCTAGCATGAAGGTTTCACATTCTGGAAAAAAAACTTTGCTGTGTAGCATATTATAAAATCAAGCTAATTTATAAATAAGCCTTTAGGCTTTAACCTCCCAGTAGCGAGGCACATCAAAATAAAATTACACCAGAAGTACTCACTTTACGTTCTTCAGAGTAGTTAAATGGCTAAGAGAAATTGAAAACTTGCCTCACCTTTTACAGCTATAGACCTTTAACTGAAAACTGTGTTGGTTTCCATTTATTTTCACTGATTACTTGACAATTTCAAAAATAATCTTCTCATATTAAAGGGTATATGGCAAGTACTCAAATTTATTTTCTAACTCTGTAAGCACTTTCTTCCTTTACTAGCCTTTTACAAGAGAATTGATAGAAGAAACATATCAAATGCTACATAAATAGTCTTCAAATTGTTTATTCTTGTGCAGTGTGTCCACAATTGAAGACTGCAACACACTGAGAATCACTATCATCACAACCATTAATAATTATTCCAGTTATGCAAGTTTCTCCCTCTTCATGCACGGAATAGATCCCTGTATTTTCCACTAGCACGTGGCACCTTGTCCACAAGGCATAGGGATTCCAATCAATACACACTTGAGCATATTTCTTGAGAGATTTAGCTACTGTTTCCTATATATCTGACAAATAACACAAAATCTTAACCTACAGCATTTTATCCCCCTATGCTTTCAAAAATGCATGTACAAAACTAAGGCTGGAAATACCCTGCCCAAGTCCTATCCTTATTTTACAAATATCTGTAGCTCTGCATGTTCTTTGATGCTGTTTATTTTTAGAAAAGATGCAGGGCACAGATCATATCTGCAGATCAAGAGTCCTGAAATGCAGACATCTGCAAAATGTGCCAGCATTTCACATCTAAGTATTTAGCACTTTTTGAGACCTGAGCATCCTAGTTGCTCTAGTATTCGATGAAGTCATTGCCAATTACTTTCTAAAAGCCATTTGGCACATATTTTAGTCAAAATATCAATAATCTAGAACAATGTATTTTAAAGCCAGTTCAAGTCAAGGTTCAATTTCACTTTTACAATGAAATTAAATGTTATCTTTATTAATGAATGTAACCTAAGCTACATCAAAGCTATAATGGAGATAGAATGAAATTCTGGGAATAGCAGGCAGCATTTCCCAAGTTTAAAAATAAATTTGAAATTCTATTAAACATATGCATTTCCCCAAGGGACACATTTGCAATTACTTTTGTGTCAGAGATGGCACAACCAGTTTCTTTTCTTTAGCATTCTAGTAAGAACGATGTAAAATTCTTACTGAGAAAGTATCTTATGGGAATCGAACCTATTTAAGATTAAATTGTGAAATCAAGGCAATTTCTGCTCCAAGAAACACTTAAAAACTCTGTTTCCAAGAGAAGTTTTCAATAATCCCAAGATACACTTGGGCCTTGGAAACTAGGTTAGTACTATTACTAAAATTCTGCAAAATTCAGTCCTGAACTAAGGAATTTTCCTTTGTTTCCCTATGGGTGTATGCAAAATTGGCATATGTGACCATAAATATCATTAAGAAAAAAACCCTTCCAGCTTAATTTAGAGGTTTAGAAAATTCTGAAATAAAAACATTTATATTCTGGTTCTGTTGTGTTAATATTGTGTAATTTAAATATACCAACTTAAGGCATTATAACTGTAATAAAGGAAAGCATGAACTGTACAAAGGAACACAACCATTTTAAAAACTGATCAGTAGAGAAGCCATATCCCACTTTTCTGCTGCCTCACTTATATGTGATCCAGAAGAACTCCTGTAGTTTTAACTGGAGGCAGATCTGTAACATCCCTTAAGAGAAGTGAGGGAGTTAACAGAATGAAGCAATCCAGCAAAATTTATTACAGTTCCTTTATACCTGTTCCAGTTTGTTATCTCACTCCCAGAGGCAGCTGCACTCTTTTCTTCATCTGTTGTATTCTGTTCTGTCACAGCAGAAATAGACAGTTCTGATAGTTTACATCTCTCCATGATTACCATCTCTATTTCTAAAAACAAAAGTAAAAACCACACCATTTTTAGAGAAGAGCTTATGACAACTCTCTTATTTTCCATGTTGCACTTAAAGCAACTGATGCAACTATCTATAAAAGTTATAACCTCAGAAAGGTAATTGAATGAATAGATGTAGGCAATGTTTTTTCCAATGAAGAAGTTTGCTTCTAAGTTACAAAGTTGTGAGGTCTACTTATGAAGTGCCCCATAACGATGTACACCCAAGTGCAAGGCATATGTTTGTGATAAGGTCTGAAGACTACTGGAAGATATTAAAACATGTTCTGACAGAATGATTTACGTAAGCAAAAAATACAGCCAAAGGCTGAGACAAAATTCATAGTCTCACATTATCTAGCGCAACAACAGAACAAGTCATGTAGGAGATCATGACTAGGTTCATACAGTAAATAAAAGTATCCAAGTTCAAGCATCATTTTTATTTGCTGCTATACTCACCTTCATTTTCACTGCTTGTTCTGATACCCTTTGAACTTGCCTCTGTGCCTTTAGTTTTATCTAGATCATCTTGGTTATCTTCAGATCCTCTCTCCTCTTCATCTTCTTCACCAACATTTTTGTAGTTGGGTCTCTTCTGCATTCTCTTCTTCCCCTTCTGTTTATTAATTTCAAGAGACCTTTCAAGTGTTTCTGTGGGTTTTATGAAACATCTGATACTTGACTTCACCTGTAAATTTGAAGAGTTTACACCGAGTTACAGCAAGACATTTTTAACTCAAATTGATAAAAGAAACTTCAGTTCACATAAAAGAGGTTTTAGAATGTAAATTATCCTGACACAAAACTCAAATTCATTTTAAAATACAAGAAAGCAGTTTTATCAGATCAGTAGAACAATTGTCTCCAAAGTAACATACGCTAAAGATGTATCATTAAAAAGTATGCCATCATGAAACAAGAAGATACACAACTATTTCATCAATAAAAATTTATTCATTTTCCCCCTATTTTGACCTTTCTTAAACAGGTGGGTCTGCTAGTACATACGAAAATCAAGACACCTTTTGTATAAAGAATAAAATCAGCAACATCCAAAGTGTGTTGATAGCAATGTATTAATAGAAGATACACTCTTTCAATGCCTTTGGCAGTAAAAAGGACAAGATACAATGCTCCATGCCATGAGCTTTTTTTGAATCTTAAGCTTCTCTCAACAGCATACTAGTCCTTGTATCAACTAGCAACAAGTCACAGACTCAGAATATTAGGGGGCGGAAGAGACCTAGAAAGAGCATCTAATCCAACTCCTCTGCCAGAGCACAACTGAATTAATCCTCTTTTTGGGCCTCCAGACACTGACTTACCAAGTCCAGAAAACCAACACTACTTAATTTTGTGTACTACCCAAACATATCAGAAGTATATCTTCCAAATCAAAATACTGGTTTTGGACAAGAATTCAAACAGTATTCAATAAATGCCTTATTTTCCTGAGTATTTACAGATGAAGAGAATAAATTCAGGTGACAAATTTATCCCAGTGGAAATCTGAATTTCCAAGAGCCTGTACCATCCTAAGAACAGAGAACAACACATTTTTACAGAAAGACACAAGGCACTACAAGAGGTTTTGCGACTAGCAGGACTGGCTTCCTACAATTTTGCAGATTGCTCCTGAGCTCTGGTGTTTTAAACTCCTTTCTCACTTGTTAAGCCTGACAGCTGGACTACCAGAGTACACATTCTGTCTCTTAGAGCTATAAACATTGACCAGCCAAACCTATCTGGTCCTGAGAAGTGAAACCCAGGGGCTGAGGGCTTCCTGCCAACAAAGGTACATGGCTGATCAGGACTGCTACAGAAACTTCATTACATTTCAGATCTCAATATTTCCATCAAATTTAGCTGATGTTGGCTAAAGAGTTAAAAGTAAGAGAGCGATCAACAAAAAAAACGACTAAATACAAAACTGGTTCTATTCCTTGCCTCAGGGGACTTGAGTACAATGAGTATTGATGATGTGTGCATCAAAATAGAACTCAGAGAAAGAAGTTGGAAAAAATCCCTCCCTTAATAAAGAATACTTCAAAAACATCTGGGAAGAAGCCTCCTGTAAGTCAAAAGGCCAAAATGTTTCTCAGCATCCTCTAACTTTTCTTGAAAGGTTTTAGAGAAATCTTGCAAAAGTGATCTTACTTTTGTCACTGAAACAAACCAGACAACGGGAGGAATCTTTCACAATACCAAAAAGCCACAATGAGAAATTTACCAACAATGATCTCCCCCAGTAACCAGTCCGATCAAACTGCAACCCAAGGAGGTTCTAAAACAACTGATGGCTTCTGGTCAGAAAAGTTATAAGAAAAGGGAAGAACACATTAAGTCTTATCTGTTAGGGGGAAAAGGAAAGCAGCATGCAAGTTGCACAATATAATTTCCTGCATTCAGATCTTAAAAGTGCTTCCTAGATGCTGTGGTTACACTTTCTTTTCCCCATGAAGAACACACGTACCTAACATCCGTGCATTTCTAATATGCTGTTAGCCATAGGAGCAAAATAACAGAAGAGACCAGACAGCAATGTGCTCAGAAACACTGACCTGGGGTCTAGTCCCTCTCAAGAATGAATGAGGAGAAAGTCAACATATGTATTCTGTTCTGCTAAATATAACAAGGCTGCATGTTTAAGACTTAAAATCAAGGTACATAGTATACAGAACAGAATTAACCAGGTTGGAAAAGACCTTCGAGATCATCAAGTCCAACCTATCACCCAACACCATCTAATCAACTAAACCATGGCACCAAGTGCCTCATCCAGTCTCTTCTTAAACACTTCCAGTGATGGTAACTCCACCACCTCCCTGGGCAGCCCATTCCAATGGCCAATCACTCTCTCTGTATAGAACTTCTTCCTAACGTCCAGCCTAAACTTCCCCTGGTGCAACTTGAGACTGCGTCCTCTTGTTCTGGTGCTGGCTGCCTGGGAAAAGAGACTAGCCCCCACCTGGCCACAACCACCCTTCAGGTAGTTGTAGACAGCAATAAGGTCTCCTCTGAGCCTCCTCTCCTCCAGGCTAAGCAACCCCAGCTCCCTCAGCCTCTCCTCATAGGGCTTGTGATCCAAACTCCTCGACACCTTTGTTGCCCTCCTCTGGACATGTTCCAGCAACTCAACATCTTTCCTAAACTGAGGGGCCCAGAACTGGACACAGTACGCAAGGTGTGGACCAACCAGTGCTGAGTACAGGGGCACAATGACTTCCCTGCTTCTGCTGACCACACTATTCCTGAAATAGGCCAGGATGCCATTGGCCTTCTTGGCCACCTGGGCACACTGCTGGCTCATGGTCAGCCTACTATCAACCAGTACCGCCAGATCCCTTTTGGCCTGGCCACTCTCCAGCCACTTTGACCCCAGCCTGTAGCACTGCATGGTGGTGTTGTTTATCTAAGTTAATTATACAGTGTGAGGCACTGCTAATTCATACTTTAAAACTGTATTTCACCCATATTTTCAATTATGGTTTAGCTTGTGCAATGTGTGCTGGCAAAGCAGTAGCAGTAACAACTTTTACGGGAAGAAGAAAGTAGGTTAAACAAGAAACATGAAATTTGCAGAACTGGCCCACATCCGAATTATGCAGGAAAGCAGATCTCACAGGAAGTAAGGTAAACCTTAGTCTGATGGCTGCTAACAAGTTTAGATAGATTCTGTTGGCTACACATAGTCAGTATTTCTTCTGCTGCCACCCAAAGCCAGAAATACAGGGAAAAAAGTACAGGAAAAAAAAGTATATCTATACTTCAAGGTTGAGAACCTCTTCCATGGAAGCTGGGCAGTCAGTACTGCTCTGTGATGTTCAGCAGAACTCCCTGATTAGGTTATGGCCAATTCATAAGCTCTCACATCACTTAGATCTGGTGGTGATTTTTTCCCCCACAAATTGATTTCCAGAAAAAATTACCATTTGTTGACATCATGACAACTCCCACTGCTCTTCTGCCCTAACTCTAGATATGTTGCATTTATACACAGTAACTCTTCTCAGGTTTTATTTTGCTTTCTCATTTGGTCTCCTATAATGAGGACACATGGTCCTGCTTCTGGTAATCTCAGTCTATACTCCCAACACCACATTCCATTTTAATTCACTACATTTCTCTACTAACCCCAGAAGAAACCTTCTGAAATAGCTTCCCTGATTCAACAGTTTGTCTTTGCAATGGAACACCACAGTAATGACTTTGCAAAGATCCTGATACACCTTATGGTCTGAAAAACTGCCCCTAAAATGGCTAACAACGCTCAAAAATCATCTTTCTGCTTTGAGAAATGCTACCAGAGAGCAACAAGAAACTGCATCACCTTTACTCAAGATGTCTGTGCTTCCATTACCAGCACTTGACTCACTGCACTGAATTGTGGATCGGTAGAAAATACCACACAATATATGCAGTAGCTCTTCATACTCAACTGAGAGCACTTGATAGCTTACCTCACTGTAAAGAGGGCATGGAGCTCTTCTGCTGAATCACAGAATGTTAGGGGTTGGAAAGGATCTCAAAGTATCATCTAGTTCAACCTCCGTGCCCAACCAGGGCCTCCTCACTGATCTTTCTGCAAATAACCAGCCTCCTCCACCAGAAGGCTTTCAGCATTAGAGGTTTCCACCTTCAAGTTTTAATTGAAGGATATGGCTGAATTTACTAAAAACCATGGAAGCTTTTCAACCAAAATTGCCATTACTCTTCTTCCCTGGTAATAAAGATCCACATCTAGCAGTTTTGCCCCAGAAACCCAGTATCCTTCCAATTTATTACCAGATATGACACAACTCCCAATTTACGTGCCACAAGGACACACCATTAAGAACAGTTACAAGCAACAATCTAAGTATTATTATTACAAACACATGAGAGCAGTTGTTTATAGGAAACACTTAATACTCCTAACATTAGTGCAAGCACACAAACATACGTTACAGATCTTTCACAACTCTGTACAGTAACTTGGACAGGAAAAGAAAATCTCAGTTCTGCAACAACTGATGCCCCACCCTCTTGCCACAAATTTCCTTGTAATAATGCTGTTTCTGCACAAGTAACACACAAGACACTCAGCATGCAGCTGGCAGAAGGTCAGATGTTTGCTAGCACAAGAAGGAGATTGCTTTATCTCAGTCAGTTCTACCATTCCACCAGAATTTTTTCTAAAGAAAATTAGATTCTAAATATCAAGGTCAACAGTACCAAATACCAGAACTCAGAAGCTACTGGCTAAGACCAGTCCACACAGCTTGCAGTGCACAATAGGAAGAATCTGGAAAAGTTGACTTGTATGATGCAAGAGTTGAAGCACATGTCCTTGAAATTCTCAGAGCCACTACTGGGAGAGCCTATCTGCTGCATGTTATAAATTAAACATTCAGTCAGTTACACTTTGCTGACCAGTCAAGAAACTAGGGGACACGTTCAATCTTCAGACACAACTACAGTTCAGTCAGAAGGCTTGTAATCAAAGTAAGACCACAGACCTTTATTACCATACCCAAACAGGCCTTTAAAAAGTTACAAGCAGCATTTCTCAAAACTGTGAAACCCAAAACAAAAGGGAAAAAGTAGTAATTAATTAAATACTCAAAAAAAAAAAAAAACAGTAGCAAGAGCATCTTGAAATATCTACACAGGATAAATCTGAACATTCAAGGGCAATCACAAAGTGATAGCACTCCCATCTATTTTTAGCTGGTCTATATTCTCCTAGGCACACTTCTACTGCTAAAACATTGAGAATATTCAGACAAAAACCTTTATTTCCTTCTATATCCAAAGAATTTAGCATAAGGCCAGGTGTTTTCACAAATAATTTCACAGGACAGTTGTGACGATTCAGCTCTATTCCACTACCAAAGACCTGGTAACACAGAAACTGAACACAAGACTGGATTGCAAAAGCATCCCATCAAAATGGTGGAAAGCTTTGCAGTGTCTGATTCCTACAGAAGCAGTCAAGTATTCTAATTTGTGTCCTACCCACTCTTGCATTGCCACCTATGATACATATGGATGCCAAGCACTTAATGTTCTAAGTTGCATGGAGTGTTTCTTTGCTATCAAATACAACAACAAAAGCCAGAATCTCCTCTTGCTGTTCTTCTCTCCTAAACACAATGACCTTAGCTTACCAATTTCTACACACATTATTTTGATTTTTAAGTATTTTCTTTGCCTTCCCCACAAAATTGAAAAATTAAAGATTAGTTGGCCACTTACTGAGTTTCTCTGGATATCTTGCTCAACTTTAGAAGAAAACACCGAGAGGTCACCATTAAGTATAACCTCAGCCAAGGAGTTCACCAAAGGGGCATAATGTATAATTAGAAAAACCTATTAAAAGAAGGGTGGAAAGAAATATTAGACATATCACAGAATACATACTGCTTCACAGTTTCAGTAACTGAACATACTTCTTTGACCTTGTTAAACTGGCATTTTGAGTTTACATATGCAGTAAGTACAACTGGTAACACTGATAGTTCATGAAATCAACTCCAAACCAGGAGAACATAATCCACTCTATAGGTATTTGATGTTTATATTACCCAGTTTTAATATTCTTCATACTCTTCCCTCCTCCTGAGAAATGCAAATTCTTTCTCCTCATTAGCTTTCAGACAAAAGTCATGTGATATTCTAGCAAGAAAGACAAATTAAAACTGCTCCAGAAAATTGTTTTGCCTTTTTTTTTTTTTTTCTCCTCTTTTGGTGTTTTTTTTTTTCCCGAGAAGCTACACAAACTTGTTAGGGTACAGAGCATCCACTGACCTTCTGGTATGCCAACAACTGGCAGGAGTCCAGTAAGCTCTGTGTTGTGACACAATTACTTTGCAGTGATTCATGAGTAAATGTCATTCAAGAGGCTGAACTGGATCAGAAGCAGCTTTTCTGCTTACGAAATTTCAATGAATTAAGTCTAGCTACAAAACAGCTTCATCACACAACAACAAAGACCATACTGCCTATGATACTGAAGCACTTATCCAGAAGTGCTCTGGTTCTTTAAGAGAGTTTTTTGTTTACTCTGTTTTGAGGCAATGCTTACAAGGTTCAGCCAGCAAACAATCAGGTCCTGCTGCAATATCTTTATCTCAACTTATATCCATTCTCTTCACAAAAATATCAAAGCTGGATCCCCAATATGTGGCTCTAGCTGAAAAATCCCTAGACAGTTTCTAAATTAGTAAACCTAATAATTGTTTTGACAATGTTTATCTAAATATGATCTCCATGGATTTTCTGATTTAAGTCTAAACCATTCCAGACTTTCAAAAGTGATGTGAATAAGCACATTAGTATACAGTGGTGACCTGTGTAAAACATTGGGAAGTTGCAACACTTCAAAAATACTTTGAACAGCCCCAAAAATCACAGCTGCACACAAGCATGGTTTGGCATAATTATGTGCTCACTTTGAGAACAGTGAATGAAAACCCATAGCAGAAATTTTCATCTGCTAGTATGAAGTCTCTCAAGCCCTTGTCTCTAATACACAAGTAATGCCTGAAGTGAGTGCCTGGTGTCAAAAGCAGTTAAGAGCATTTTTAAGGTAGTCAGCATACAAATTTTCAGATTCCATTCCCAAGACAGACACTAGGTTAAAAAGAAGTGGAAAGGTACATTTCTGCCAGTGAGAGGAAAATTAGCTTGATTTCCTACATCACATGCTATTCTGACAAACAAAATTCGTTCCCAGTTCTCTACAATTAGGTTAAAAGTTCCATTTTCTTTATTTAAAGCAACAAAGAACACAGATGCAAAGCTTGATGTGATACCCAGCCAATGCTTCCGCTGAAATCCAAGAGGTTAAGAGAGGTCAACATATGCAATTCTCTTTAATGGCTTTGCCAAAACACGACAAGAATACAGTAATTTATAATTCATAACACTGCTGCAAAACGCTTTCTGAAATAGGACAACATACTTCAAATACTTACTTGAGAAAGAAGATAAAGAGAAACTTGGAGACTTATTTTGGGACGCTCTCCACCCTACAGAAAAAAAAGTTGTAAAAAATGTTGATTTTTTAAAAATAAAAAATTAAAGCATTGATACTGTTTAATATAGTATTTAAAACCTAACTTTTAATGTACTGTTCTACATCCTTCTACAAAGTGTTCAGAAAGCATCATGCTATTTAACATTCACTTCTTATAAACTATTTCAAATGAAGACTGAGTAAGCATATCCCCTACTCATCATGATGCTCATCAGTTACTGTCTTTTATGGTAACTTGGGTAACTTAAATTTAATAGCTGAGTGTCTGAGAAAGATGTTGGTTTTCACTATCTTGCTATTCCTTCAAAAAGTACTTCCCAGTTAACATTCCTTCAAGTCTCCTCTAAACACTGTCTGTTCAGAAACAGTATTACCCACATAAAAACATGCTCTTGATAGACATTTTTCTAAATCAAGTAAATTACATTGGATTAAAATATTTGAAGCATAAATTGTGCACACAATGCTCAATTTATATACTGGTAATTAAAATATTTCTAAAAATAAATTAGTGATACTTTAAAAACCATCAGCAAATCAATTCCTCAGTTATCTCAAGAGGTAAAAATAGCCCAATTTTACGACTGCAAATATCTCTGACCTCATGATAATAGACACACACCTGCCTGAAAACAGGAGGACAAGTAGATTTTTGTACATGCATGAATGGGAAGAGATAGAAGAGCTGAAGCAAAGAAAAAAGTCAGGAAGTCTGCTTCTCAATGGTAAGACAAGAAGCTGATTGTTATTCAATCTTCAGTGCACACATAATACACTGAATGCATTAACTTGCAAGAAACCTGACCTTTGGTTAATGAAAGAAATTCACAGAGCACTGTGTTTCTTCACAGCAAACACTACTACAGAAGATTAAAAAGGGGAAAGGGAGAAGGGGAAAATAAAAAGGGAAAAAAAAGAATAAAGGGGAAAAGATAACCAAAACAGAAACAAACTGCACAGTGAATTATTTTTTTACAGTAAATACAGGAACCTGTAGAGTTTTAAAAGTACAGTTCCTATTTGATTAAAAAACAGCTTTCCACCGAATTTAAAGTAATTTCAACAACAAATTCAAAATTCAAACACCCCTTATCTGCAAATAAAAGAATCAAGTAATAAAAAAAAAATATATATAAAAGAATCAACCTGTTTTTTCCCTTGTTCACCTGTTCTACCTGGAGTGGATTTTTTTTTTAAGCCATGGAAAATCCATGTGTATACCAAGAAAAGGTATTTTAATCTGCTTTTGCCAGGAGACAAGTTACCATATCAGAAAACATAATCACATATCCCCCAGTGTCCCATTACTGCTAGCATTTAACAACCATGTCATCCAAACAGTGTGTGCTTGTTGAGTACAGTTTCATCCATTCTGCTGTTAAATTCAGCCTCAGGATACTTTCCTTACAGTCACCTTAATTAAGCTGTTGCATGTAAAACAGATGCAGATACTGATGGTATTAATCTCACTACAGAATCCACCTGCTACACAAATCATTATGCATAGTGAAATAAGTAACACCTTCAAGACTTTATTATTTGCAGGTATTATCTTACCTTATCTTGATTTACTAACGAATACACGTAGAGGGGAAGGAAGAGCCTATTAAGTAGGTGGTCTGTCAGCACATCATTTAAAAATTCACAATTAATGATAAGGATATCATTAAGATAATGTAAATGATCAAGATGTTCTGCTACCAGATCACTCAGTTTGCCTCTATTTCTGTGCCTGAAAGAGAGAGCAGAAAGTCTCAGATTAAATGAATTCTCAAAGCCTTGAAAACTGAAGGCAAGGATTAAAGATCATCCCTTCTGCAGATTAGCCGTCTAAAGGCGTTTTCAGCAGTCAACCAATACAGCTAGCCAACAGTATTCAGGCTTGTACCTGCCCTAGGATGCACATGGCAAGTTGGTTTTTTGCCCCCCCCAATACTTTGTGTGTCTTTCAGATACTTACTAAATTTAACATAATGAAAACAAAGATGAAGAAAAGGCATGTTGCCAAACACCAATTGTACAGATATTAGCCAGTGCTGTTTGCCCTGTCTGTGCTCTTATTAATTCAAAGAATCCCTAAAAGGCCTTGCAAGAATGAAAAGCAAGAACAGGTATTCAGAAACTAAATTAACTGGAATGCTAAAACCAAAATAAGTAGAGCATCAACATCTGGGAAAATTGTTTCCATTCAACACTCAGCAGTTTTAAGAGCTTACTCTTCATCAGTCTGCACGCAGTTATCCAGTTCTATCACGTGGCTTCCAATAAACCAAACGAGGTTGGAGAAATAAGGGACAGCAGTTTTATCTCTAATGTAATGCAGCATAGGTTGGTTGTCCACTGAAGAGAAATTGTTAAAAAGAACAATGAGCTGCAAATTTATTTAAATTCCTTGTTACAAAACACAAAGGATGTTCTGAATTTTGATAACATGCTAGCTTTTCATATGAGTATACACCTGACATGATCTTATGCATGAAATGAATTATCTAAAAAAGCATCACATCACTTTCTTTTTTTCCACTTGAATGAGCCCAATATTTACATAGGTCTGAAGGTAAATGTAGTGGAATTCAGATTATTTTTTTAGCACATTCTTCAATAAGAAAGAAGAGAAAAAAAGCGCAAGAATAAAGCAGTAATGCTGAGAGCCAAGCTAGTTAGACTTACATGACACTGCATTAAGGAACACAGGAATCATCAGTGAAGGAAGGGCAAAAGAAACAGACAACAGTTAACAGGATTAGGAACCGGGATAGTGACATCCTCCAAATGGGTTTAAAAAGCTAAAGCACAAAGCATCTAAACTAAAAGATACAGGGTAGGTGTTAGATCAGAACATATGCAAACAGATAGTCAGAAAATTATGAAACCTGAACATCAGAGCTGTGATTTTTCAACTCTAGCCTTTATAAAAGACTTTTTAAAAAGACTGGTCAAGTACTTTTTTTAACATTAAAATACTTAGTTACGTAAATATATAACAAATAGGAGATGAAGCCTGCACTTTGCTCTTTTTTATGAGCTCTTATTTATCCTTGATGCAGAAAACAGGTATCAGGTGCCCATTCTCAACATACAAAAGACAGACATTTTGCCCCTTGCAGTCAACGCTATGAAGAACCCACCCTGTTATGCAGGCTACCCAGTTATGGGCAATCCAACTGTTCATTGTTTAAAAATGATTTTACATTCGTCTATGATGAAGACTGCCACTAAGTCACTTCTCTTTAAAGAGAGTAAACTGTAGAAATCCAAAATATTATTTAATTTAAAATGGACTAATGAATAAGAAGTCTTGCATGAACATTTTCCATAATACATACTACCTTACAGCAGGCCGATTTCAGAGGCAGGCATTCTGAATATGCACCATTTCTTCTACAGAGATCACCGTTACAATTTTCAGTCTATTACGTATTTCATAGACAGCAAGAAAAAATTAGGGGGAAGTGACTTTGGGGTTTGGACTAGACAATACCCAAACCCATTTTTCAAAGTAGCATTAACTTCAAAGTTGAATCAAGCTGCTAAGGGCCATATTGAATTTTGAAGATCTCACACTACACAGATGTCTCAGTTTCTCTGGAAAATCTGTTGCAATGCTTAACTATTCTCACAGCAAAGTTCCGGGGTTTTTTCCCTTATGTGCTGCTGGAATGTCCAGATGGGAATTTGTGACTGCAGCCTTCTGGCCTCCAATGGGCACCTCTAGGAATGGTCTAGCTCTTCTTTTAACTGGAGTGATTGCAACACGTAGGAGCTCTATGATCATATTCTAATGCACTTCAAATCCAAAAGGAAGTGATGCAGCCAGGAAGGTTACTGCTTCATACATCATAAAGTTCAAGTTCATCAGTAAAAAATACTTTATATTCTTAAACACTTTGGGTTGGGTTTTTTTTTGTTTGTTGTTTTGTGGTGTGGGGTTTGTTTCATAAATACAGACACATTCTGATCTGTGTTGAAAGGCAAGCTGAAGTTTCTTGCACACGCTTGATACTGGTTTGGGTTTTTAAACACAGCTTCACCTGTGAGGAAACAATACTATTGACAAATAAACACTGTAGGCTTGGGGGTCTGTTCATAAAACCCAAAACGCATATCTGAAGCATGGCAATATGCTAAGCTTTTCAATCTCTAAACCAGTCAGAAAATCATCAGATGTAAATAATGAAATTAAACTACAATGAAACAAGCACTGTGGACATGTGCCTTTTTTAATACATAAAAAGCATACCTTTGTAGACATTTAAAGTTATAGTCCTAACAGCAATCCTGACCATGCTTTCTGGGTGGTTAAAAAATTTAATAGCTTCGGTGTACAAAGCGAAGTCATTAGTGTGCTGTAACAAGAGGAAAGAAAGTAATTACAACAGAATATTTGTTGGGATTCTGTACGAAAAACGTTCTCCATGTATTACTGGTATTTACATCTTAGATAACTGAAATTATTTTACAATGCACAGTCGGCTGTATTTGTAGCTCTGCATTAAAATAAACTTGCTTTAAGCGTCAGAGCTTTCCATGTTAGCACCGCACATATTCAGTTCTTTAATGCCCTCTTCTGGCAGAAATTGGAATGGACCAAGGAAAACTCCAATTTAACTCTGGCTTTTGATTACTCAGGCTTTTTAGACTTTGACTAAGCCTCTTAGAAACAAGTGATGCAACGGAAAAGATCCTGCTTATATAAACCACATGAAAACAAGCCATAAACAAGTTGAATTCTCAGAAAAGAAGACTTCATAACTACTGAAAGAGTCCAATGTATCACTTAACTTCATGGTCGTATGAAGTCAAAGATCTTTCTCATACTTTGGCAGAGATCACCACAAAGGAATTCTCAATCACTGGCATTAACATTATAAAAATAAATGCAGGACATGCTGAGACAAGAGACTAAATGAAATACATGTCAAATTGCTATCATTCTAGTTAAAGTCCTCTGATACTGCAACCTTTCTTCACTTACCTCATTATAAAAGAAATGTACAGTATGATTGTTGAGCTTCAGGGAAAGAGTTTTCAAAAATGATATATAATATGCCATGATCTCCTCATCAGAAAAGTCAAATTTGTGGACAATTATAGAATTTACATAGTTATTAGAGAGCAGGTAGTCTGAAAAATAAGACACATCACAGAGGTTAACAAAAATTATTATGCTAACTAGCTGTATTTAAAGCTAGCAATAAACTACCTCATGCTTGAAGATCCAAAGTTTTAGCCAAACAACTTAAGTGATGGCTTCAAGCAGTAACATAAGGGAATTGTTCCCTATAAAGGTCTCTGCTCAAAAGGGCAAGACAACTGAGAACATACTTTCGTTTCCCTCAATTTATGGGGGCTTTGCAACTAACACAAACAAACTCTCTTTCCTCCAAAAGTTATAAACACTCAAAGGATTGTATAAGAACTTACTCTTCATGATAGCTGTGGAGTACTTTAACTATTAATTGTCTGTTGTCTTTATGTGTTTCTAAAATCCTTGAAGTAAACCCAAGTGACTGCATGCCAGCCCCAGTGATGTCAGAATGGTTTCAGTACAAATTGCACAACAGAGTTCCACCACATACCTGTAGCAGCAAGGTGAACGTTTCAGACCACAATTTGTGGACTTATAAAAACCTTTGAAACACATTAAATCAGTGTTTTAGTAGTATCACATAACTGAAAATTTAGATTAACAGGTATTTGCAGTAATTTTCATTTTAAAAGACTGATAGACATTCATATAGTTCTTCTGTGAAGAAGAATTGAAATAATTCAATCCAATTGTGACAGCTGAAGCCCTAGCAGTTTAAAAGCATGGCCTTACACAGTGATGTCTCATGACTGATGTTCTCAAAAAGGATGTTCAAAGTTTGCAGAAGCTGTACACACACGTAACGCCCAGACTTCTGACGCAAGATGTTCAAGAAGAAAACAAACATATTCTTCTCCAAGAAAAAGCTGTAATAAAACAGAGGTGTAATTAAGTCACTTACTGTAATTAACACAAATATAATTTTATGAGGAGCAGGGACTATACTAGGCAAGTTTGGCAAACAGTACATTTTACATTTATGAAGAATGCTTTTGGAAAGTTTTATCTGTATCACAGAAGAATACCCTCCAAATACTAACCTCCCTTAAATACTAACAACCTCCCTTAAATACTAACAAAGGCACTTAAACATTTAAGTGCAGAAAAGGGATGTCCAGAAATCGGGGCCTTTGTTATTTTTAGTATATTCAATTTATCAGGCCCCTTCCCTGCCTTGCAATCATAATTTTGAAGGGAAGAGCCTCTGAATGAAGAATACATTTTGTTCACTTGTCCCTTTTAAGCTAACAGACTGTTTTGTCTTGGACACTGTAGACCTTATTTTTAATCCACTTTCATTATTATTTTTTCCACATTAGAAGCAAGCATTTCATGTTTTATTGCACAATTCAAACAGCAGTGAATGCTACCAATGTTTATAAATCAGATATCCATGCAATTTTAAAATAAACAGGACATCACAAGGTTTTTTTACATTAACTGTGGAAAAAAAATCATTCCTAAAATCTTCCCAAGCAGAGAAGACAGTAAGGAATGTGACACAGCTACAGTACAGATACAAACCATCAGAACAATTTTCTTAGTCCACATCATAACTCAATGATGTTGAAATTATGTTGTAGAAATAAAACTCACTCTCTAAATAAGTAATTAAAAAGATCACTTCAGCTTTACTTCTCTCTAAAACTGCCTTTATAAAAGAGCAAGTGCCTTGAAGCAAACAGCCATGCAATTGGCACTAAGTCAGATTTGCAATGGTGAATATCTGTTTTGAAGTTTTTCTATCACATTATTTTATAAGGATTAAAATAACATCTGGACACAATCCCTATATGTCATAGATAAACCAATTATCTGTAGTGTCACATAAATGGAACATTTAAAGTAATATGTTATTAATAGATGCAATGAATCAATCTGGGCCCTAAAATAGGTTGCGGTTTAAATCAAAAACTTCAGAGTAAAACAAAAGTGGTACATGAATGGGGTCTGAACTTGAAACACTTCTTTTGTTAAGAGAAGCAAGTTTCTTTGTATGACAAGAATATGATCCTGTTTACCTGTCTTCTATAGGACATAGCTTTCTACATACATTCATGAAACAGTCTTGGAAGAGTTAACCTTTTGAACTAGATCTCTATGCCACTCTAATTGCTCTTCAAAACCAAACCCAGAGTCAAAATTGCTTAGAAGTACTTACTCAAATACTGAGCTGTCATTCTGATCCCCCCATATAAGGATCTCTGTTATAGAACGAATAGTCTCTACCAGCAGGTTGCGGTTGTGATCTGTTACAGTTGTATTTTTAGTCAAAATGTGATACATGTACCTAAAACAAAACACAATGTCAAATAATAAGCCACCCTGTCAGCTGCACACGCGCTGTGTTTGTCCTTCATCACTGTAAAAATGTAGACATTGTCTAATCAGTGCACAATTTAAAAATCTCAACATTTCCTTGTAATACAGGTGCAGAAAGAAAAATAAATCATATCATGAAACAGTACTCATTTCCCAAACCCAGAATAGAAATGGCTCAGATTGAAGCTGTCCCAGAAAAGGTTAATTCATAGCCATCTCCTACAGGCAGAACTGCCTGGTCACGTGTCATACCATCAGAGAAGTCACTAAACAGCAACACAAAGAGCACCTGCAAATCCTCTTCAACTAATCCGGGGATCAGAGTTCTAGATTCCTTCTATGGGGACTGACAATGTGACAGCTCAGAGTGAAGACAGCTCAGTTTATGTCTGACCACCTGTGAGAACTCCCAGATCTTTCTAAAAGTATTCTTCCTGAGAGAGTTAAAGAGAGTAATTAATACTGCACTACTTCATATATAGATTATTGCACCTGTGAACATATTTTTCCCATTAATAAGTTGTAGTATGCAAACTTGGGAATGGACTTTACTCCAGCAGCAGAACTCTGGGAATGGGAAGCAACAGAAAGAACAATACACTATTACCTCACCTTGGGAGTCTATACAACACAAAGCATTACAGAAATTTTAATAGTCAGGAATACACTGACTCCAAATTAACATACTTAATATCATCATGACTGCAAAGTTCCTTGATTTGATAACACACTGATACACTTTGAGAAAACCTGGACTTCATTCTCGTGCTATTCCTTTATCTACTTGAATACTTGAGTACTGTGTCCAGTTCTGGGCCCCTCAGTTTAGGAAGGACATCGAGACACTTGAATGTGTCCAGAGAAGAGCAACAAGGCTGGTGAGAGGCCTTGAGCACAAGCCCTATGAGGAGAGGCTGAGGGAGCTGGGATTGTTTAGCCTGGAGAAGAGGAGGCTCGGGGTGACCTCATTGCTCTCTACAACTCCTGAAAGGTGGTTGTAGCCAGGAAGGGGTTGGTCTCTTCTCTCTAACAACCAGCACCAGAACGAGGGGACAGTCTCAAGCTGCACCAGGGGAAGTTTAGGCTCGAGGCGAGGAGAAAGTTCTTCACAGAGAGAGTCATTCATCATTGGAATGGGCTGCCCAGGGAGGTGGTGGAGTCACCATCCCTGGAGGTGTTCAAGAGGGGATTGGATGCAGCACTTGGTGCCATGGTCTAGAGATGAGGTCTGTGGTGACAGGTTGGACTCAATGATCTTTGAGGTCTCTTCCAACCTTGGTGATACTGTCTGTATATACTTGTTTCTCTCACCAGACATGCAACATATCATGAGAATATAAAGTATCATACAAACCCAGTATTTTCATGTTTAAATAAACCTAATAAACCTATCTTCAAATGCTGATTGTTAAGTCAAAATGCTAAATCCTCAAAGAGGAGGTTTTTGTCATCTCTGTCTCTCTGTATCTGAAGACTGGGTTCAAACAAACAAAAGCCTAGCAAAAACCCACACAGAGAAAGCAGCAATGCACCTGATGCCATCAAAATCAGTGGGAGATTTTGTCAGCAACTTAACAAGGCAAACAAAATTCTGCACATTTTTCTGGTAAGAGACTATGCTCAAAGGGACTACACATAGTAACTCATTAATATAGAATGCATGTATTAATGATTTTCCTACTTATTACTCACTGAAGTACACTAGGAAGTCAAAGCACTCTAACTTAAGAACGCCAGACTTAACCATAACAGATTTGCTCCTCCATGCTGCTTGTAACTATGTAATTATGTACTGTCCTCACAGAGGAATCTCAGGGACAGTACTTCAGGAAATGAATCAGCTGTGAAACAAGTCTTCAACCATACACATTTATGGACACTTCATCTGACCAAGCCATGAGAAATGTTCAACACACAACTCTAATGTTATAAATCCTTGTGTGTAGTCAGTATGCAATTAAAATACCAAGCACAGAGGCAACAATGGGAAACATACTTGAAGATAAGAACAGGGCTATGTAAAATATGTCTTACAGAAGTAGAAAAAAATATTAGCATCTAGAACTAAAGCAACTTAGCTACACTTCAGTAGGATCACCAGAGATATCAGGAATAGTTAAGACATAACCACTGAAATACTAGAAAAATGTATACATCCTCCTGATCCATTCCAATCCAAAGTCAAAGTTGGTAGACTGATGGGGGAAGATGACACAGCTATGCTGCTCTCATGGAGAGTTGAGCATGCACCTGTTAAGGTTAGACTACCCTCATCTGTGCAATACAATACATTTTTTTTTGTATGTTAACCATACTTCACAAAGTGAGGAGCAACAGAGGAAGAATACAATGACTACCACAGCCAGTGTCTGAGATAAGTGTAAGATACTCTGACCTACACAAGAACACCTGGTTTACAACCAAAGACAGGCCACAGGAGAAAGAACAATCTACCTCTTGTAAAATAGCATAATACACCTTTTATAGGCTAAGCTAGCCTACAATAGCAGGGTTGGTGTGTTCTACTCAACTCATTCATATGGACCACAACACGGATTTGAAAAGATGAGAATGCAGACAGAGCACAAGATGGTGAGCTAGTCAAGACTGTATCAGTCTTTACTTTTGGCATGTAGGTATAAACTGAAACTCATACAGTCTGGCTAAACAAACACTTACAATATGCATGTTCTAAACAGATGAAAGATCTTTGCTGTCCTTTATACCATGTTAGATTTCATAATTAATCACATACAGAAAAAAGCAAACAAACCAAAGCTTATACTTTAGTAGAGAAATATATACATCAATTCTCAGATAAGAAGTCAAGTGCAAGCCACAACACTTATAGCCTAATTTTCTTTTGCTACAAATCAAATAGGTTATCACTTTTTTTTTTCCCCCTCCTCTGTGGACCCAGGAGAACATTTTTCTGGCCTGAAAGATTCTAACATCTTAAAGTCTCCCTCTCACCAGCCTACTTTTTCTAAATTTAAACTGCTTCTTCGGATTTCATCATGCATTAGCATTCCTGTATAATATTCAAGTGTAGTATCAAAAGCAGGCAGATCTAAAGCTCGACTAGCACCGAGTAGTACCCAGTGACTACACCTGGTAGATTAAATAGAACATTCCTGTACTTGTATCTGAGCATGACTATTCCCCTTTTTCCTGCAATGCCAAATCATGTTGACTTACTAGTTTGACCTACCATGCTTCAACATTACTTTCTGCAGTGCTACTGCCTCATCAGCTTTGTATTTATGGACTTGTTTTCCCTGTCTCTGGTAAAAAATAATATATTTAAATTAGCCTGGCTGGTTTGGAACATTTTTCCAGCTTAGAGACAAGGGCCAGAACCCAGAAGTCCTCTTGATAAAGGGATTGCAAGATCCAAATCTTGTATAAGTGCACCCTCCTCATTACTCATGGACCCCACTCATGTCCTCTTTGTAATCTCACTAATTGTTGAAAGCTACCAGATGCTTATTTCTCAATGAGCTATGTATTCACAGTGGTTTCATTCAGAAAATACTTCACCCCTTAATGACCTCCTTTTCCTGTTCAGTAGGAAGAACAGCTGTACCAGTGGATCTCCTTTTTCTCAGAATATGGCGCAGAGAATTTAAAATTGGTTCATCCCTTGCCACCCTTCCAACCCTCCAGTGGCAGAGCCAGAAAAAACGATCTCACTTTCTGCAGTCAGCAGTAACACAAGGATATCAGACTCTGGAGGCTAACATTACAATTTTCAAGCTCAACAACTTTACTTCTGTGTCAGCGGCTGAGCCCTTTAACAAGGGTGCATGTCCTGGAGCTGCAAAACCACCATCCTGACTACCCCTCAAAAGCTCTGTTATGCTTACAGGCTAGGACCTGGTCCCTGCCTTAGTCACTAGCAGTACACAATCAAAGTTCTCCCTCAAGAGAAATGTCATCTTTCTTGCATTTATCACCCTTTACACTCTACTCCACTGAGTGTCTGTGATATCATACAATCAAGCAAACACGTACGTCAACCACCATGGAACTGTGTCTGCTCTGAAGGCATTTGGGGATGAAGAGGCAGGTGTCCCTGAGGAAGACACTCGCCCTCATCGCACAGAGCCTCCTTCACCGCTGGTGCACTGCTCCAGGAGCTTTCGACTGCGGAGAGCTGCGCCAGAGCACGCAGCCAAAGCCAGAGCGAGCGCCTGGGGAGCGTCACCTGCCAAGCTGCCTGTCTCCTCACCCCATCTCCTCAGGGAAGTCGCCGAGCCGCCCGGCCCCGCTTCACAGCCCTCTGCTGCGAAGGAAAACCCTGCCCCGAGCAGCTCTGCAGCGAGAGCCTGTCTGCCTAGTGCCTCCCGCGTTGACTCCTCCAAGTGTCCTCGCCATCAGGGAGAGCAGCACGGCTCCCGGCCACAGCCCCCAGCCCCGACTCTCCTTCCCCTCACAGTCTTCCTCGAGCCCGCGGCCGGCTCTGCGCTTACTTGAGGTGGTCCAAGGAGTGGATGCTGCGGGCGGCCTTCCCATGTCCACCGCCCACCCAGCTGCGAGAACGGCCGAACATGCTGGCAGCGAACGGTTTCCAGGGCCTGCGGGACTCTAGCGCTTCATATTCCTGCAGGGAAGACCAGGCGCGGGGTCGAGAGGCGCCCGGACGCGCACAGGACCGGGAAGCAACCCAGCAGCGGCGGCCCCGGCGCACACCAGAGCCCAGCGCATGCGCGGGCAGGGCACGATGGGAAGTGAAGCCTCTCACCCTCTCATCCTGAGGACTGCGAGTCCCAGCAGGCAACGCGGCGGGCGCTGTGCGCACACCTCAGGTTCCTGTCTCCGTTTGCTGGGGGATAGTCAGGTCCTGCTGGGGACGTCTATTCTCCCGAGACCCGCTGTGGAAAAGGCACCTGCCGCGGCCTGACACCCACCTGCCAGGAAACGAGCGAGTTCCCGGTAGCCGGGGGCTTGCTCCTTTCCTGTACGGATTGCTGCACGGGACCGGGAGCGCTTGCCATAAGCCGCCCCCTTCCGAGGGCCGAGCCCGGGCAGTTTTGCTGGAGGTACACAGCATCCGGCAGAGCTTGGCACCATGTAAGCGTGAGCGGCATGTAAGGGCCGGAGGGCAGCGGTGGGCCCGGGGGTTGAGGGACGTGCAGCTCCTGCCGCCGGAGCACTTGGCTTGTTCTTATTTCCTATTTGCATTTTTATAATTTTTTATTTAATTCACAGAATCACAGAAACATTCAGATTGAAAAAGACCTTCGGGATCACCAAGCACAACTGCTAACCCTACTCTCCAAGGTTCACTCTTAAACCATATCCCCAAGCACCACATCCAAGCAACCTTTAAACACATCTAGTGTTGGTGACTCAACCACCTCCCTGGGCAGCCCATTCCAACGCCTGGCCACTCTCCGTGAAAAACTTGTTCCTAATGTCCAGTCTAAACCTACCCAGTCACAGCTTGAGGCTGTTCTCTCTTATCACTAATTACCTGTGAGAAGAGACCAGCACCAACCTCTCCACAATGCCCTTTCAGGTAGTTGTAGACAGCAATGAGGTCTCCCCTCAGCCTCCTCTTTTTCAACCTAACAGCCCCACCTCCTTCATAAGATTTATTCTCCAGGCCCTCCACCAGCTTTGTTGCCCTCCTCTGCACTCACAGCAGCACCTTTAAAGCACTCTTGTGTTGAGGTGCCCAAAACTGAACACAGTACTTGAGGTGTGGCTTCACCAGCACCAAGTACAAGGGGGCAATCACCTCTTTACTCCTGCTAGACACAGCATTTGTAATACAAGCCAAGATCCCATTTGCTTTCTTGGACACCTAGGCACACTGCTGGCTTGTATTCTGCTGTTTGTTGATTAGAACACACAGGTCCCTCCTGTTCTTTGGCAGTTAGGAGTTAAATCTTGGCAGGTCATGAGAGGACTTTTAAGAATGTGAAAGATTAATTTTAGCCTACATCAAATCAAACCCAACCTTTTGCATGTCCACATACCTCTCAAACACATTGTCATTTGAGATAAAACGTTGCCCTGACATCCTTTTTCCACCTTCCACAACTCAAAATCCAGTTCTGGTGGGGCCAGCTCTGAGCAGGAGAGCAACATGCTGTGGAAATTCCTCTGCTGACATTCCTTTTGCCAAGGTTTTTGCACATCTAGTTTTGACTAGTTTAAAACTTGGTTTAAAAACTAAGCTAAAGCAGAACCAAGAGAACAAGACCATTAATGTCTGTTGTGGGATGGTTTTAAGGTTTTTGGGTTTTGTCATGGTGGTTTTTTTCCTTTAACCATACAATTAAATTAAAGTAAAAAGTGACAGATTTGCCAGCCAGCGTAAAAAAACCCCAAAAAACCCCCCAAAACAAACAACAACAAAACCAACAACAAAACACCACCAAAAAAACCCCAACCCAAAACCCAACCAAACAAAAAAGCACACACCACACCTCCCCTCAAAGCCCAACTTTAAAATCACGCTTTTGGTTACATTTTTATATAGGTAAAAGTTTGGTCAGCAAATAAATGGCTCCACCAAAATCAGAAGGGCCCCAGGGCCTGCCCGGCTGCTCCAGGAGGGCCCTCTTCCACAAGAGAGGCACGGGAAACCACTCCCACGAGCAAGGAATCGGACAACCCGCCCACAGTGTACGCCCGGCTGTTGCGGAGGTGCTGAGCTGCTCGGGGACCGCAAGGCGCCTCCTGTCCCCTCCACTCCGACGCGAGCCGTTGGCGGGCAGGCGGAGCAGGATCCGGCTGACAGTCAAGTCGGCGGCGGAGTTGCCGGTGTCCGTGACTCACGGCCACCCCAGGCCGAACAGCAGCGCCGCGGGCGGCGGTATGCGAGGCCGCTGCGCCGGTAAACAGCCGCGCCGTTTGGCGGGGGCAGGCGGCGGGGCGGGGAGCCGAGGGGGCGGGCGGGAGAGGGTCCTGCGGTGCACGCCGGGGTGCCGGGCACGGTGACGGCGGCAAGTGCTCCTTGCCGACCGCCACAGCGCGCCTGCGAGCTCCTTCCGCAAAGTTTGCGGACGGGAGGAGGAGGGGAGCCGCGACCAGACTGCCGCAGCCGGACTGGAGATGCCCCTGCGGAACCTCCTGCCAGCGGCGGGGCTGCGGCAGAGCCGCTGAAGCCCTTGCCGGGCGCCTCCTCCTGCGGGGAAGGAAGGGACCGACCCGGCCGCTCTGCGGAGGTGCTGCCCCCGCGCCTCTGCGGGGCTCGCCTCTTCCCAGGGTCGGGATCTGGCTCTCGGGCTTTGCCCTGTCCTGCCAGCGGGGCTGCAGAGTGCCGTCCTGCACGTCCCGCTCCCGGCATCGCGTCGGCGTCCGCCGCTGCTGTCCGCCCCTCTTGCACCGGCCGGTCAGGTCAGTGCCCGCTGCCCCCACCGCGGCCCCACACGGCTGCATGCCCGCCGCGGTCTCGGCACGTCTGGATTCCCTGGAGTCCTGGGCCTTCCATGCGCTGCTGGTGCTGCCCTATATGTTTTACGTGGGCTTGTTCTTTGTCAACGTGCTGATCCTGTACTATGCCTTCCTGATGGAGTACATCGTTCTCAATGTAGGCATCGTTTTCCTGCCCGAGGACATGGACCAGGCTCTGGTGGATCTGGGAGTGCTTTCCGATCCTGGCTCTGTGCTCTACGAGACGGACAGCGAAGTGGATGTCTTTGATGGATACTTGGAGTGACGCCCCTGGGCGCTCCGAAGCGACCGTGGGGTGACACTGGGGACGGGTGTCCCGGCATGGCCGTAGCTCAGGGAACGCCGCGGCCTCGGGATGCCCTCGCTGCATCTCGGCCACTTTGCGCAGCATCTTCCTTTCCAAATGCGCCCCCTTCCTCCGGCGCAGGGGCGAGCTGGGGGCCCCGGGACCCGCTGCCGCCCGCGGACACGCAGAGGGCTCGCCAGGGAAGTAAGTTACGGCCTCAGGCTCGGCCTGGGCAGCGGTCCGTGTGGTGCTGCCGCCGCCGTTCCGTTCGCCCGTCCTCCCGCTGCGGGCCCGCCGTGCCCTGGCTCGGCCGCCCGGCCGACCCGTTCCCCCGCGGGGGCGGTGGCAGGGCTGCAGACAGCCCTCCCCAGACGTGAGCGGACTCATTACCGGGAACGTACACCGTCGCAGCTCCCAGCACAGGCGAGCTTTGCGTGCAGAAGTCGGTGGCGGGCTGCTCGCGGACGCTGGGCGCTCTCCGGCCGCCCGCGGCGCTTTTCCCCGCCCGGTACCACTGCGCAGAGCCCAGGGATGGTAGGGCCCCGTTCTGTGTCCTCTGCCGCGCAGCAATGAGAACGCCTTCCCTAAGGACTAATTTGATTCACAGTTCTGAGCCACTGCAGCAGTTACACTGGGTGTTGTGTTTACAGCTGCTCAACAACTTTGCTAATTCGGTCTGGAAAGCAGCTCTGAATTTAAATGAACATTTGAGCCAGAAATACATCTTAATCAGAAGCCCTTTAAAATATCTATCTTGGATAATCAGAAACTTATCCAGTTTACCATTCTCCTCATGTTAATTTTAACACGAGGCTTTGCTTGATCAATTTATAGTTGTAGTTGTGAGTGATACCAAAATTTGTATAAGGATTTATCATTTTTAAACACTGAAATGCAGTTGAGAAGAAGATCACTATTTCTAGCTGAGAGTTTCTGTGCCAAATGTGTGTTAGTGAAAACACTCATGGTTTAAATTAAAATGTGTTGGCAAATCTGCCAGTAGCAGATTTCTTAAGCAAAATACTGTCTGTAAATCTGAAATCTTATTCAGGATGTCTTTTCATTTTATATTTGAAATTATGAGATAGGAAATTTTGTTGTAAAGTTACAAACATAAGCTTGGAGAACATACTATACAAATACTATTTGACATCAAGTGATTTTAATCAGTCTTCTAATCGAAAAGAAACAAATCAAAAAGCAAACAAACCTTTCCTGTAGTGCTGGCCCTGTTACAGGTTAAAAATATTTCCTAAATATTTCTATTCAGATTCCATATGAAGCAATAGTAGCTGATTTTGGACAATAGTTTAATAGGAAAAAATGGAAATTTTTGGTGTTGGAGCAACATTGATTGCAGTAACACAGCTGAACAAAGCTTGGCCAAAGGCACATGGGAGCATAACAAGTGTGTGGGGCGATGGAGGGAACTGATCTTTGCTACTGAAGAAATCTCACTGCACATAGTTACTGCAAATGGAAGTGTCTGTGCCAGCACTTGGTGGTCCAAGCAGCTGGATTAGAATCACTTCTGCTAGAACAGAAGGTCTGGAGCAGAACTAAACTTCCCACAAAAGAGTGTTGGGTACTTTTGTGACTGTATCCTAAACCCTTTTCAGCTGGGCAAATAACACACTTGCTCTGTATTCCAGAAAAGAAGTTCATAAAAACTAATGAAGATTTAAGCAAAATCTTTGGTGCAAAAAGCCCTAGCCATTTTCTTTCCCCAAACCCCAAACCTAACTCCCAACACCATCTAATTTAGGAAATAAATTATTTTTTATAATCACTTTTTTGCTGACTAAGATTTGTCATGGTGGGTTGCATCTAGGAATACATAAGAACAACAGAAATAATTTTCCTGAACACCTAGCTTGACAAAGCATGGGATCTGAGCAGAGTTCTGTTCAGTGTAGATAAATGGGCTTCTTAAAATTTTCTTTCATATTAAGAGGATAAACAGCTCTGTACACATCTTGGTATTTTAACTGTAAAACCATGTGACATTTATATGTAGGAATCAAAATGCAAGAGGTTGCAGAGCTCCCAAGTATGTCTCGGTCTATATTCACTTTGAGCTAATGGAGCTCTGCAGTTACCAGCTCCAGCCTTCATCCTTTAACTGTAAGTTGTCACGTTAGATGGCAATTTCCATGGAGAATCAAATCACAAATCTCTTATTTATATATTTATATTCATATGTGCAGCAACCACACTACAAATTGTGGAATTATTTAGCCACGAGGCAAAGACTCAGCATGTTGCCTGGAAAAGGAATTTGTGTCAATATCCTGGTTACAGGTTTCTTCACCATTCTGTGCCATTCCTCCTCACAAGTTCCCTAGCAAGACAGGCAGAAGAGGGACCTAATTTGGAGCTGTGTTTTCTGCTTTGGGAGCAGAAGGCACTGAAAGGGAAGATTTAAATTCCTTTGGTGTCTAGTCTGCAGTGACCCAAGCTCTTTGTGTTGGCCCATACTCTCTAAAAGCCCAGGAAGTCTGCCCACCTCCCCTATGTACTTACACCCTGAAGTGCTGAGGATTCATAAGACACTGCAGGAAGAATGGGTCTCAGTTTTACCTACAGAGATGAAAAATACATAGACATAATCTTTGCATTATATATAAGAGGAGTGTTCATGTGACTCACCAGTGATTACTGAGAGCAACTAAAATGCTATGATTAGGCTTAGGTGAAACCTTGCAGCGTGCTCCTTGAATTTAGAAAGTGATGCCTTGTACCCAGGAGGTGAATGGCATGCATGACAGGAAAACAAAGGGGAGAAATCCCCAGAGGTGATTCTGTGGAATGTGAAAAGGCTAATTTAGATGTAAGAATAAAAGAACATGTGGATCAGAGGAGCTCTGTTCTCTCTTGCAGTGAAACCCCTACTTGAAAAAAATCAACAGGAGCAAAATTATGTCCAGGTTTCTGAGCATAACTGGTGGCAGAGACTGAACGTGGACAACTGAGCAGCTGAAATAAGCTTCTTAACCCTATTCAAATGAAGAAAACCATCTGTGTAAACAGAGCAGAATTGTGCTTGCTTGTGTCATCAGCTGATTTAGTGTGAGTGTGCCAGGTTCTTTAATATATTTGGAGTCCCCTGGAATAAGGTGATCAAACTGTTCTCATTGTACTTTCTTAAAATCAGATGTGACTCATCACAAAGTAATCAGAAAGAAAATGAGCAAAAGTAATCAATAATGAAAATTGAATAGGAAAGACTGGATTTGTTTAATTGTACAGTACAAGCATTGCCTGTATTTTTTCATCAAGGTAAATTATGATGAATGTCTTCAGTGAGAAGAATCCAGCACTCAAAACCTTGTGACTCAGCACTTCTGCTCAACGCCAGGATCTAAATCCTGAATCAAAGAAACAGCTTTACTCAGTAGCTCATCAAAATAATGCCAATTAGAAATGCAGGCTCAGTGCTGGACTCCTTCCCATGTCTGCCCCTGATGTCTTCTGTGAGCTTAACTCTCTTGTGTCTCTGTTCCATCTTTAAAACATGCCACAGAAAGGAATAGAATGTTATCACTAGCAATGTCAGGATACACATAAATATGTCAGAATCCACCTCATCACTTCTTTCTTTTCAGACTCTGAATCTTAAAAATAGTAAGGACAGTGATCCAATACTTATTTTATCTTGGCATTTTTCACCATGCTCTTCCCTTACTGGTAGAAATCTCCATGTTAAAAAAAAAGGGGGCTTGCTGACTCTGTGATACAGATCAGTCAGTTGTTTTTCTGTGAGTTATATTAACAACAGAATGAAGAGCAATAGCTGTGATTTTTAGAACTGAATAGAAGTTGAGTGCTCAAGCTCACCTGACAGCTCTGCTTTAAAGAAACTTCTGTACTCTCAACAGGAATTCCATCTGAAATAGAAGGAAGACAAAATCTTAGTTAGCTGATGAACTGTCCATAGAGACTCATTAACCACAGCCATGGACAGTCTGAAGTGATTTTCTTCCAAATGCTTTCATTTATGTCATGCAAAGAGGGAAGGCAGCTTTTTTTAAAAAAGTTTTTCAAGAACTACTGTTAATAAAATGAATTAAAATGAGGCATAGAAGATAGAGACATTCAGTTTAGGATAGAAATCTTGTGTGTGGAACATCCTGCAAAAGTGGTGCTTACTGTTATCAACTTGCTTCCTTAGGTGGCAATAGCAAAATATCAGTGTTAAACTGTCAATAGGAATTAAGAAACCAATCCAATTTAATTTTTCCATGTTTGTTTCCCTTGGAGTGGGAGCAAAGTGACACTGTGGCTCATCTAGTAACTGGCAATCTGAGATCAGAAGAGTAATTTGTTTAGAGATACTTAGTTTGTATACTTGGCCAGTCCAACTCTTTGCATTTGTTCTTTCGTAATGGTTGTAGTTTATATGGAATACAACTGTTCCAAAGACTTAAATGGGACACAGAAGTGGCTACATTTTCCCATTTCTTCAGGGAAACTGTCGAACTGTCTTTTCCCAGCTCAGTTTTAAGTACTTTGGCCACAAACTTGGGCAAAAATAGCTGAGTAGTTTGAATGACGCTCTCTGAGGGCATGAACGCATTTCCAATATATGCGATAAAAAGGGTAAAGACTAATAGCAGCCATATATGGAAGACAACAGTAATGGAAAATGGTGATGTACACTGAATGATCTGTTGCTGGGTAAAGCCCCAGTTCACTTAATAGACTTAAGGCTATATACCCTTTGAAAGGGCTAGAAAGAAACACCCAAGGCTTGCTCAGAATAGAGCCTAAATAGCCTGTGAAGTATGAGAACACACTCTGGCAGAAAGTCAGGAAGCAGAAAGCAATATAAGGATGCCGAGCAGAGTCACCATGTTTTCTTTGGTCCAGCCTGAGTTGTGAAGAGCAATAACTTCATAGGCAGAATTAGCAAAATATCATGACTTGAGTTTCTTCTTTTGATGCTGAAGTTATGCTGTAGTGCCCATACTGTTAAATATTTACAGTACCATTTAAGCTATTGGAAGACTATAGTTCTGAGATGTTAAAATATTAGCTACCTTTTGGTTTTCCCTTGTTTTTGGAAATTTTCTCTTAAAAATAGGTTCACATGAGATTTGAAGGACAGACTTTTAATCAGCTGAATAGAAAGGCAAGACTGAATATTCTGGTCAATTGTATAATTCACACACCATTTAATATCTGCCACTACAAATTACAGTCTTAGAGTAACAGTCCACAGCAATATGTGAAACTTCCATTAGACAGCTTTGCTTTGGGGGCCCAATACATTTTGCTATGCTATTTTTAAGTCAGCCTAGAATTTGATCTATGATATGGAGTACTAACAATCTCCCTGATTTCTCTGAAAGGTTCAGGTCTTCTCTAAGAATTGTCCATAGTCACAAAAGGCTTTAAGTCAATGGCATGGTGCTATATCTACCATACTCGGTGACTTCACAGTTCATACTCTGTGTGTTTTCTTTTAAACAGATTCCTTAAACACGTGAAATGGATTATGACCAGGGTAATGGATCAAGTCATGGAAAGAAACTATTCTCTGAGATGTAGAGATGAAAAGAAGGACAAGAGGACAAGAACAGTTGTCATCAGACCTTGTCAGTTGTGATTTCTCCACGGCCATTGCCTCTTGAGTGTGCACTAACTGCAGTGATTCACGCACTGGGCTTCCATAGGTAATTAATTCTGGGATGAACTGTATGAACAAGTAATATAAGCTATGTTCTATTATAACATAAAATCAAGATGTTACTCAGATTTGATAAATTTTTGAATAAATACCACGTCACCCAAATGGACATGCACTACATACTGCTTAAGCAAGTTTTACAATCACATATTGAAAACTCTACCAGCCAGTAGTTCAAAGATGGTGTTCTCTCAGGGGAAAATATGCATGAGTGATTGCAAAGAGGTTCTGTTCAGGGCAGCATTACAGCAAGAGCTGTGCTAGTAAGATATTTTATTTAAATTGTGAATTTTGAAATAGATCAGAGAGTTAATTTTATATGTCAGGTGGATTCATTACTTAACACAAAGTACTTGGCAGATTGTTTAAGCTCATGTTCCTATGTACAGATATGAAAGCAATATAATAAAGACTGACCTTTTCCATGAAAAAGTTAAGCAGTCATGTGTTGGAGTTTTTCTTTTTTAGTTTGAAGAGAAAATTACCAAAATATGCTTTCCAGAAAATGACAGTTTTCCTCTTGGTAGCCACAAATATTTCCAGATTGTTGAGGTGGCCAGCTTGTAGGAAGTAGTTTTCATGAACAAAAAATCAGACTCGAACTGAAAGAGCAGAAACTGCACACCATGGTGGAGGGAAAAACTCACGTGTTACTGAGAGCAAGTATTGTACTCGTTTTGTCTTATTCTCTTTTTTTTTTTTAAAAAGAAAAGTCTAATTCTCATGTCTGTGCAGTTTTTAAACCAAGTTGGTGTACTGAGAAGATTATACATAAAGCAGAACTGAAAACATTTCTCCTGACCTCTGCATTATGTCTGTCCTCAGCAGTCTATGTATCTACCATCTGCTCCCAGCTCAGGCTTTTGGATCTAGACCGCTCATGTCATGAGTCTTTTAACAGCCAGTATGAAGAAACAAGGAAACAAGGCTGCTTTGACAACAAAAAGCATGGGTGTAAAGAGAGGAGCATTTTTCTCATCCTAAAAGATTTTTTGAGCACAGATTTAATCACAACAACTTTTTTAGGGTGGCCAGTGAATTCAGTCCTCTATATAAAAAGCTCTCATTTGACAAAAACATTTTGGATGAGCTTTATGTCACAAGGATATCCAGACTTTGAAGCTTGATTAATTTTAGACTTTTAAGGTCAAAAATTCTGAAAGGATAAAATAACCTTTTTGCTGTTAATGGCTTTAGTTAGCACTTTTGTATCTTTGGATTCCAGACTTACAGTCTGTCAGTTGGTATTGCAAGATTCCATGGTCTGTTAGAATTATTTCTTCATTTCCAAACCACTGAACTGGTAAAGTGCCAGCAGGACCAGCCTGTTTCCCTCAAACACAGTACTCTCTGTTAGCCTGCAATGCAAAGCCCTGAGCGTATCATGCTCAGAAGCCAGCAGTAGTTTCATAGCATTTCCAAGAGAAAAATCAATATCATTTTCAACAAGTTCTACAAGCTACTGTAAAAGGGAATACTCACTTTTATTAATACTTAAAAAAAATGTATAAAGACAAGCAAAGCACCATGTGACAATTTACAATCCGTACATTTTAAACACACGTATCCCACTAACTCTTAGAAGAACAGCAGTATACCCAACATGATTTTATCACTCCAGACAGAGTCCCGTAACATTCAGCTGTCTGTGTAATATTTAGCACATTCTCAGATACTGTCACAATGAAGCATAGCTTCAAAATATGTCTCTAGAGGGGTGTTTGTCATCCAAAGCTTAGTTAAGGGAACCTAAGACAAGGGCTCACCATAGATCTGCATAGCTGCAGTGCCGTGGGCTGATGTGAATGTCACACAAGGTTGGGCTCAAAGTACCTCCCATTTGAACAGCAGAAAGAGGGGAGTGTAAATGAGATATGTTCCATGACTCTGGCTAGAATTTGGCTAGAAAAAAGAACTATGCAGATAGTTAAAAAAAAAAAAAGCCATTTTCTAGTTATAATCATATTTTCCATGGAACTTTTCCACCTTGAACTCTTGCACTGTTTCCTTCATGCAGTATGTCTGGCTCCCTGTTCTCCTTTGATTAACAGAAACAACAAATCAAACCTTCTTTTCTTCCTTCTTTAATTTGTCCATCCTTCATCTTTGCTATCAAGATTCTGCAGGCACTGAAACTTTAGCAGAGAAGTATGATTTGCTGGAAAGAACATGAAGATTGTGGGTTTGAACTGGGGTGTTTTTAAAAATCAGTAACAGTTTTTGAGAGGTTAGTTAAGAGATTCCAGTTTGCATATATCCTTGGGTCAGTATTGTCAGTGCTTCCTAGCAGAAGAGACTTGAAGGAGGTTGCTGAACTAAACTTGAACTGTTCATGAAGTAGAGACCTCCTTTCCCAATTTCTGGCATATCAAATATTCCTAGATTTTTATTTTATTTTAATTTTTTTTTTTATTTTATGGATATTTGGGTTTGTTTTGGTTGTTTGTTTTTTTTTTTTTGTCTCCAGACTATCTCTGGACAGGAAGCCAGAGTGCTAGTCCTGACAATTGTCTCTCTACTCTGCATGTTCACAGAGCTGAAATAAAAGATAAGAAAAGAGACAAGGGGTTTGCAATGGCAGTCAGCAGGACTGGTATTTGGCCCACATATAACTGAGTCCAGTAGCACAGACACATGGTAATACTTTGAAATATGTTACTGTCTGTCATTGCCCAGGCATTCATAACTATAAAAGAAACATAAGACACAGTAGTGATTTCATTGTGGAGTATAAAAGTGATACTTGTACCTATGTGCTGCTACCTGCAAGTGAGAAACTAAATCCCAGTCCAGATACATGAATTTAAAGTTCTCATTTGAAACAGAGTAACAGTTTGAAGAGTTTGAAGATTGCCACTTTGAGGATTATTGTGCAATAAACTGAAGCTATTTGTCCGCATTTGGATTTCTGTGGTGTCAGAAAAATCCTTAATGCTTTTCTAGCTTGAATTCCATTCTTCTCTTTACTGCCTTTTCTTTTCTTTTTTTTTTCCCCCCTCATAATCTTTTTGCAAGATTCCATAACAAGAGAGTGGTAAAAAATACTTTTCTCTTCATCAAGTGATGTGGTGATTAGCATCAAGAAAAGAGCCACTATCCTTGTGGATAATCTTAAAATAGCTGTTTTGTATGATTGATCATTCTTGTTTATGCTTCTGGCCCTAATGCTTCAAATCAGTCCAGACAGACAGGCGGCATCTATAACTTTGAGCCCTGGAAGTCCAAAATCATCAAACTGAATTTGATCATAGTTATCACTGGGACCATGAAACAATTAGATTTGATCTGTCAGTACTATAGTTGTTGCAGGTCCAGCAGCTTGCAGTCTACTCTGATGAACTGATGATGGAATCTTACACTGTCAATATCCTGATGATTCCTGGTCACCTTCAGCGGTTGCTCTTTCCACCTTAGAAACTTGATGTTGCTTAACTCTTCATCACTTCAACTTCATTAGAAACACAGCTGGGTCTTTGAATAGCATTTTAAATGGCCTTTTAAAAAATTGCAATCCCATCATTCATCCACTTTGAGCACCACTCAGAAGCTTAAATATAACTTCTTTTTCTTTTATTTTTTCCCCTTTTTTCATTTTGCCACTCATGGAAATGAACAACCAATTCATAAAGCATAAAGAAAATAGGAAAACACATAGGACACCTTCCCCTCTTCTTTATGTTGCCTGTGAAATGATGAAAAGAGAGTATTAGATGTATGCCCATCAGCTTAATCACTATTAATATCTGCCAAACCATACATTTGATGTATTTTGAAAACTGGTAGATGCTGGATGTTTCAAGTGTGAGAGATAAGATCCAGCCTTTCCTGCTACTAATCCTCAGTGCTAAGGATGAAGAATGTTTCTTCACATACTCATGCAATACTAGTGTGGTAACTGTTACCAAAGGCACGAGCTGCAGACATCAGTGAAGGGAGATGTAAGTTTATGCAGAGCCACATTAAACGGCATCTTGGTGTAAGATCTGAGCAGCGTCCAAGGATCACTGACTTTGTTAGAGTGGAGCTGTCTACCACTGTCTGACGTTGATCTGTGTCCCAGGGAAAACCACAGTCATTTGGAAGCTGATCTACACATTCAGCTACTCTTGTCACATTCTCACCTTGGATTAGACACAGGATGTTAAGACAAAGCTTTGCTTTTGTAAGGTTTCCTGGCAGTGTTCATATCCCTGTCGTCTTTCCCAAGCAGGTATGGTCATTGAACTAGACAAAGAGTAAATTGTACTGTGTGCTACTGAGGATCACTACAATTTTTCACTGCTGCTGTATAATCTAGTCTGTGAAGCTGGTATGGCACCTGAGTCTTCCACAATCTGTAGCCTGATTAGTGCATATGTATAGCCCAGTCTGCACTCAGTGGTTACTGTACTCAGAGCAAGAGCCATGCAAGAGCTGGGCTCACCAAATGGCTTAGGAAGCCATTGGCAACTGCAGCTTTTGCCAGGACCACTCAAACCACAGCTCAAGCAGCTAGCAACCACTCTGCAATGTATTTTTTGCTGTCTGAAGAACTCTGGAGGGCATCTAGTATCTGTACCTTCTTATTCTTCACAAGGATGATTTCCTTTTTTTTTATTTTAAATTTTTTTTAAAGAGCAAGAGAAAGCACATGGCAGAAAACTGAGAGCCAAAATCTTACACAAACCCCTAACTTTCTGTGCCTGCTGCAGCTCCTTCCATCCAGGAGTGTCAAGGCAGTCAGAGTCTGGTGAGGTTCATCAGCAAACTGTTAGCAAATTGCAAATGATGCAATTATTTCATGGATCCTTAAAATTGTGCAGGCAGAATCAGTGAAATAAAAGTGGCTGCCAGTGGCTAAGCCATAAAAACCAGACTGAGAGCAGGGAATGTAGAACCAATGGTTTGCTCCAAATACAGTGCAGGCATAGTGCCAGAGTGAGGCACGCAGCTGTTGAGGATTGGTATTAAGCAAAGGAAGTGAAAGGACTTACTAAAAATCAACACAAACCAACCTCTAAGGAGTAAGAACTCATCTATTAAACAGGAGAATTATACAGAGCTATTTAGTTTTCTGCAACAGAAAAGACAAGGGAAGCAGGTCAGTTGCCAGTCACTGAACTGGGCTAAAGCAGGAGTCCTAGAAGTTTGTTCTTGATGCTGCTCTTGCAGTCTGGAAGTGCTGGTGCCAGGCAGGTGGGGGAAGCAAGGCAGCAGAGAAAAGGGGTCCTGTTGTGACAATGATCTGTGCTGCTCTAAGGCAGCATCTCTTTGTATTGATGATGCTCATGGCCTGCTGTCTGCAAGACCAGAATCAACAGCTGTCACAAAGACAAATCTTGTCTCAGGGAGCTTATGTTACCTTTATGGGACCATCTGAGTCTACACACTGATCCTAGAATCCATCTGCTGAAGGTGTTCAAGCATGCCGTAGGGAATGGTGGGATTCCACATCCTACAAGGGCAAATTCAGAAAGGAAAGAGATTTTCAGAATCATAATTTGCTTCAATGTTTTTTTGGTGTGTTTGGTATGTTTGTTGGTTTTGTTTAAGTTCCTTTCCCTTTTGAATATCATTTTAGAAAAGTATTTAAGCTCTGGAACAAATGAAAATGCATTTAATTTACAGGAAAGCAGTTCACTCCTCCATAACCTGGCTGACTGCTTATAGTACACATTGTAGTCCTGTCTTCCTAACTGTTCTTTAGCTTTCTATCAAACTCCCTTCCCCTCAATGTGTCCTGGCAGCTTCAGTCTATTTAACCTCTAGTGTTGGCTGCTCATTGTTTGTCTGTCAAATACAAGTCCTGCAGCACAGAGCAGGTCAGGTACTCTGGGAGGTTAGAAGGGAGGCTCAATGAAAACTCTGCTTACTGCAGAACAAGCTTGCTTGTCTGGGACAATTGGGGATCAACACCACTGAAACTAGAGACAACATTTTTAACATTGCTGTGACTGCTTTTGAATTTTGGTGATGTCTTCTTTTGTGCCTCTTATAAAGCTGACAAATACAGGACAGCTTTAGCGTGAAGTCTAACCCAGTTTACAGAATAAGGATACAGCAGACAGCATCATCAAGAGACTTACACCAAGTTCTTTATATGGGGACATTTTCGTAGGCTGTCAGTCAGCTGCTGAGCTCCAACTCCAGTTATTTTGTTATACTGAACACTGAGGGGGAAAAAACAATTTTGTTAAGCCAGATCCCATCATGCAGTGGTGTAATCAGGTATTTAATTCAAAACACAAAAATACTATTCAAGCTTATTTGCAGTTGGGGGAAAAGAGAAAAAGAAAAATAACAACAACAAAACAAATAGGTCCTTGGTTAAAAAAATCTGTAGGAAAACATTCAAAAGGTCAAACAGGAATTTAAGTTAGTTCATCTGAGGGAGTCCTTATTCTCTGTACCTGAGGTCCTTCTCCAACTCCCCATTTTTCATTTTTTATGGTGAACTGTAATCCTTTCTGACCACTGACTATCTGGACTCTGCATAAGCACATTTTCCCTGTGAAATTTCCCTGAAATTGTCTTCCTCTCTCAATTCCTGTCTCCTCCACCCTCAGCAGAGAAGATTTCAAGGTTCAGTATTCAAGCAAGTACATTTTCCTGGGCCATCTCAGAAGATTTCATACTCACTCTAGCACTCTTAGAGATGCCATCTCAGGGAGAACTTTCGCAAGATTTTCTGCTCCAAAATCACAAATGCTATTATTGTATAAGCTGCAGAGACCCAAACAAGTACAGTCACAATGAAATAATGAATAATGTAAACAGATTATATATTAGATTAAGGAATTTCATATATGGTTAGCATATCTTAACTTCCAATTTATCCTTATGCTGTTAATGATTAAAACTCAGTTTTGTATTTTCTGTATCAAGTGAGACAGTCACATCTCTTCTTCAGCTAGCATAGCTACAGCAAAAATAGGTCTAGATTCTTAATGACTAATGAGAACTTTTCCAGGTGAGCAAATCATTCCTGAATTGCATAGCATGGTTTCTTATACTTCCTCCTGAGACACTTCATTCAGATGTTTTAATGAAGTAGGATGGACCACTGGTTCCACACCAGCAAACACACACCACCTTGTTGCTGGCTTAGGGCTTAGCACTGTGCTTAGCAAGCTTCACATTAAGCTTGCAGTAATCATGCCCCTGAATGCACATTTGTGCAGGGTATTATTCAGAAATGAGTGTTATGGATTGGATTTGAAAATCATTCCAGTGCTCGTTCTATTCCTGAGATATCCTGGGTCATACATTTCTCTTCTCTTTTCTCTGAAGTCTTTATGCAAGAATGAAGTACAAAACTTGGCTGCTACACAGTGTACATAGTCCATGTAATTTCTGACAGGGCAGCAAAGTGTGCTGTATAAAGAAATTGAAGAAGATACAACTACTTACCTTAGTGTCTTTAATGAAGACAAGGAAGGAAGAGCTGTAGCTAGTTTCTCCGCTCCCACGTCTGTTATCTTATTCTGCGATAAGCTACAGTGAGATTGCTTTGTAAGTTGAGCAAATTTATTCCAATTTATTACAGTGTGAGAAAAATTCATTTTCAATGTCTATTTTTATGTAATTTAGACAGTCTGTTTTGACCAAATGCAGGGAGAAAGACAAATTATGGCTCTCATGGGAAACAAGGCATTTCCATAAATTAACCCATTTCTCATGAATGTACAGTATGTCCATAGACTCACTAATCCTCCTTGCCCATGGGTTGGTTGTGCCCATGATTGTTAACACACAGTCCCTGAAGGCTCTAGGTTAAATCTATTTTTTCTCAAAATTTCCAAGAACTGTTAACCTTGCACTTACTTTAATGTTTCCAGTGATGTCAGGGTTGGAAAGACTTCTGATAGACTCTTTGCTCCCTCATCTCCTATGCCATTTTCACTCAGAGCATCAAGGCTGGGTGACAACAAGGACAGAATTAGCTTTCCTTTAAATGTTTGCAGTTTATTCACCTTAGGGACTATATCTGTCTTGAGAAGTTCATTCTCTGCTATAACCTAAATCAGCAAGAAGCATCACACATTACAGCTTCTCTAATAAGCAGATTTCTGCTTCCTGAACTTACAGCCTAAGAATTATTTTTTTCCTACTAGTCAAATGGCTTGACCCATTTTCTTTGATATGCAAGACTATTTAAATGGTTATGAAATAGCTGTGTTCCAGCTAGGCTGAAATGAGATTTCCTGTGCAGAACCGACAAAATCCCAACAGATGCTGTAAATCCCTGCCTAAATGGCTCCTTCTCCAGATAGGGAGTATTAGAAAAAGATTTTTTTCCTCATTCAGGTATCTAGATGGAAAGGGGTTTAGATAGTCATAATTTTAGGTACTGGATCTCTTTCTAATCTGACAGATAATGCTGAGATGCATTGGTCTCATTCAAATTTTAGAGCTCAATTGTTTTCCTCAGATATAATCATAAAGGCCAGATACTATACATACAAATGGCCAATGGGATGAGCCAGTGAAGCCAAAGTCCCTCTCACACCCAGTAATCTTCCCACAGAGGTGATGGCACAATATTGGCTATTGTTGCTACAATAGTTTCTAGTGTAAAGAAGCTTAAAATTCAGAGACGGCTAGTTTGTCATGGATACAAGAGAATTAGTAGGAAGCGGAGTTCTTAAAACTCTGTTTCTAATACTGCTTCTCATAAAGGAAGGGAGGACTGTGAAAATAGGTGGGCAGAACAAAACCAGATACTGGCTAAGCATGGATTTTTTTATGTCTTTGATATTAATCAAATCCACAAAGCTCAATCTCTTGTAAGTTCTACCAGAAGTTCAAGATGTTCATTGGCACCAGAAGGTGCACAGCACTGGTACAAATACTGGTGTTAACTCCTAAACTTAACACTGCTTCTGGTTCAGGAGAGAGCCCATTCTCTCCTGGGGCAGACACAACTGTGACTTACTCAGGAATCTTACCACAAAGGAGCCTGAGGCTCAGGCATGCTATGGAGCTTGAATGAAGTAATCCATAGGCAGTGTTGGTCAGTGCTCTAGCAGGGAGGGCAAGCAACTAGTTGGGCTCTAAACATTTCCCACAAGCTTTTAACTGCTGAGAAACATGTGAGAAGGGACTGAAGGGGTATCAGATAAAACCACTACCAAGTGTCTTCAGGGAGGATGAAGCATGATAGCATTTAGTCTGCTGTTACATTCTCTGACTGTTTTTATTGCTTAGTTTGTTCAGCAAAGCAAGCAGTTTGCTGCCAAATAAAATGTTTCTTGGGTAAATAAGCTTCCCACATCATCAAGGTCTGCTGAGGAACATCATTAACAAAGTTAATCTTCAGCATTACTCACTCTAAATGCTGAAGTGATGGAAATGCTGCAAGAATTTCCACAAGTTTTAGGAATCCTTGAAGGCCACATACTGGACCCAGCCTGGAAAAAAACAAATACATACATGTATCATTTTTTTTCATATGCTCAGAAACAGCAAAATTGGACTGGGTATGAAGAACAGGAGAAAAATGAAGAACCTGATGAGAGTTCTCCATGGTGCTGCCCAAACTAATTCACATGCTATGGCAGGATATTTGAAGCAGCCTTGGAAGCTCCTTAGAGTTTGTGGGGAAAAAAAATATTCCCTAGAGAGCTGGATCACAATCAAAATATTTTTTAGCCTGTGGCGTAGAATCTACATCTGGTAATAAGGAGTTAAATTGGAGTAAAATCAAACAAAATTGAACCATGTTGACCTTTGTCACTGCAGGACCAGAACTGCTTTTGGAGTTTTGGCCATAACTTAATAAATTTAGTTGAGAAAAGCAAAAGAGCAATAAATAGGGTTTACTTAAAAGCTTTACCAAAACCAAGCTATCCATCAGTTCAATGACTGTAGCCAATATCCATCTTTTCTCAGTCTTAAATGCAATCATACATCAATCAGCAGAGAGCTCCATCACTTACGCAAACTCTAGTTTCCTGAGGTTTTTGATAGCAGGAATTTCATAGCTGCTGCAACCAGATGCATCTTGCACACTAAATAAAGCACAGTAAAACCAGAGTATGATGAATATTTTAGCAATGAAAACAGTTCTTTAAAAATAATTTTCTCAATAAATGTTTGCAGGAAACAAACCACTGCTGCATTAACAAAGGAACCAGGAAAAACCAGAATAACTTCTGCTCTGACCTTTCTTCATTAATTTCAATCTGGTAATTGCCTTTCATAGTGCAGTTCTTTGCTCTATTTCCACTAAAACTTGAAAGACATTATTCCAAATAATTTTTTTTCCTGTCAAACATGAAACTTATTTATATTTTAATCAAAATTCTCTGCCCATGTTGAAATGGAAATTACCATTTTTATTTAAAACAAACAATCAAAATATATATGCATGCCTTTAATTGCAAGCAGTCCCCTAGCCATATCATGCACAAGCATGAAAACCTGGGTTTATAGATCACATAACACAAGCTTTTGCCTCCTGAGCTAAAGGACTGACTCAGGTCATTTGTGACAGATGTAAAACGAGACCTTCTTTATGGCCCAGGTGCTACAGGGAGGGAAAACAATCAATTATCCTAGGTTCTGTAAGTGAAAGCAACTGCAAGCTAGCATAGTCAGAGACTGAAAAGAAATCTGATGAGAAAAAAAAAATCTGGTGGCCTTTTTTATTGGCAGTTTTGATAAATATTCTGCATGGTGCTGTCATTGCTCCTCCCTTCTGTGACAACCACCACATGTCAAAGTTAAGAGAACATCCTGAGACAATACAAGAGCTTTACTGCCTTAGTTAATTCTCCTTTGGACAGGCAGAGGACTCCATTCTATTAAGAGGGCTTTTGATCATAAATGAGTCTACCAGTTGATCACTGTCTCCTGCAGCTCCACAAGTTCTGAAAGGTCACTGATGTCCTTCATTGTCTTTGCCTTGAAGGGATCAAGAACAAATTTCTCTGTTGATGCTCTCAGCATTTCATAGTCTTTTGTCTGCTTTAAAGAGTTCCAGAGCCTGACTGTATCGCTGAGGGAGGCCCTGTGAAGTGACAAAATGCACAAAATCAAGAGATATGACTGCTGTTGTTGCATATTAAGTGTCAGCTACATACAGTCCTATGAGCGACACTACTATCTACAAAGAATGACCAACCTGAATGATGTCACATTCTTCAGGCCAACCAAGTCTTTTAGCCCTTGCATGTCAATGCTGCTGTTTCGCAAATCCAAGGAAAACTCTTTTCTTGAGCTTTTTAAAATAGAGTGCAGTACATGGACATCAGGTGGGGTAAGAACTACACCCAGAAAAGAGAGCTCTGGCTTGATCCTTAAGGCCACACGTTGCAAAAGATGATTGCTCTGTGTTTCATAAACACAGTGTAAAAGCTCAAGTAACCTCTCTGGACAGAGCCTGTTTATCTGCAGCCTTCTAATATATTTCAAGAGTGTTTTCTGCTTCTTGGTTGGATGTTTTTCATCATTCTTTGAAAAGGAGCAGAAGTAGGGGTCATCCTGGAGGAACAACAACCCAGCCAAAAATCGAGGCACTAGATCTAACCAGTTTAGAGGTTTTTTCTTGGATGGAAAGGAAAGGTATTTTGTTAGACTTCTATCTTTGATGTCTTCTGCTAACATAAGGTGAAGCGCAACCAAGAAATTTTGAATGACAAAATCAGAGAATGTGCTCCCAAATTCCTCTTCTTCACTACTGGAATGTTTTGGGAAAGTAAATGGCAGGAAAAATCCATATTTCAGAGCAAACTCTTTAACTTTCTTAGAAGGAAGATCACTTTTGATGACACTTTGGTGCTTTTCTCCCAGGTACCAGGCTATATGGGCTAGTGCAGTGAGACTCTCTTGATTCTGTGCAGCTGTAACATCTGTTTGCCTAGGTATGATCTTTTGCTGAACAAACTTCAGGAAGATTGTAGTAAGTGTTGAAGGAAGGCTTTTTTCTCCCATTTCAAGTACTGTCTCACAGAGAAAACAAACAAATCTACACATAACAGGACAGTGACAATGACTGAACAAATACTCAGAATCTTTGATTAATTTCAGTGCATTACTGCTGTAGGGCGAGCCTTGGAAATACTTGGTTATGAACAATTCTCTCTGCTGAGGGGAAAATCCCACAATTTCAATAGTCTTATCCACTTTGGACACATACTGGTATACTTTGTCTTTTGGTCTTGATGTAAGTAATAAAGTACAACCACGGAGTATCTTTTTTTGTATGAGTCCTGAAAGCAGCTCCTTTATACTGCAGAAGTCTTCTTCAGGCTGGCTGGCTGAGCAACGAGAAAAAGTCTCATGATCATGCAACTCTTCAAAGCCATCAAAAATCAGAAGGACTTCAGCAGGATTTTCCAATATATACTCAAAGATCTCTTTGCTTCCCTCTTGAGGTTTTACAAAAAACTCAAGCAGCAGATCCTTCAGGCTGTATCGCTTCTCAGGCAAGCTTATTTGCTTGCAGTCAAACCAAAACACAAATTTAAATTGAGAAAACTCTCCATTGGACCAGTCCTGGCAGATCTTCTGAACAAGAATGCTTTTGCCCATCCCTGCTTTTCCCAGCACCACAATTACTTTAGTGTCTAAGTCTTTACCTCCTGGGATTTGAAATAGTTGGCTTCTTTTAAGGACTGCCCTTTCCTTCCCTTGCAAACTGCAAGTTACCATCTCCTTTTCCATTGCTCTTACACTATTCTTCCCAATCTTGGTTTCAGCTTGGCTTTGAACAAGTGTTCCATCAATAAACAGGTGATCAAGAGTTACTTCACGCTCCATGGCCACAGATTTGCACACATCTCGGAAGTAATCCATAAGTGATGCAGAGAAAGCTTCCACTGGCTCTAGGGAAATGAAAAGCACACACTGAAGAAACTACTCCACAAATTACAACACTGCCTCATGATGATTTAAGTACGTAATTGTACTATGGTCAAAACACATCAGTTCCCATAATGCATGTAGGTCTGGATTTATCCCATGCTACCCTAAGTAGAGTGCAGGCACAACAGCCACTTTCAGACCTATGAATTGAAGACTGTGGAAGGATCTATGCCCGTGATTAAACCAGCTAAGTACAGTGCCCTAAGTAGGTACTACACCTGCAAGTGAAATCTTAAAACCAGGAATGGTGCTCAGACACTTGGAGCAGCTCACAAATTTTGAATGACAATTCCTACAAGTAGCTTTTCTATATGGAAATAAACAGAAAAAATAGCCAAAAGATACTGGAAGTTTTAAGTTTAAGATATCTAAACTCACTTGGTCTTTTGAAAGGTACTTCAGGAGAAGTTACAGGAACTTGGACTTCTTTGAACATTTCTAAACCTGGAGAAATAAAACAATATACCTGAGGAAGACATCTAGACAGTCACTGATTCAGTTACACTAATTTTAACAGGCTCAGCTAATGGACATTTTTGAGTTCAGTGCAACATATTTTATGTATCATCCAGAGAGAAAGTCATTATTTTGGATTTTACAAAGACAAGGAAAAATGTCCTCACACAAGTAGAATTCAGCTGACATGCACTGTTGCAGGCAGTATGACACCAGGCAAGATGACTGCTATATGAAGCAGATGACCTATCATAACAAGGTGGCTTCCACTGTTATTCTCAAATGTCACTGGTTTGCATAAATTCACATTCACATATTGCACTTTACAACATCAAAATTAATAGCTTCCTTTTGTTATGCTACACCTTGTACTGAAGCATTAAGGATGAAAGTCACAGAGAAGCACTTAATGGTATCAGAATTTACCCTTCGCTCTTCCTGAAAAACTACTGCCACTGTCCAATTTTCTTTCATTTTGTCTGTTTTCAAACTACTGCAGACTTCTGCCCTTGGTCAGATGAGCAGTGTCTGCCGTATACAAAGAAATTGGGACTTTTTCAGAGAAAGCACATTTCTGTAGACTGCTGATGACAACTAGTTTTGACAAAAGTTTGATTGGGAAAAGCTTTACAGGCACAGGACAGAGTTTAAATTGACAGTCTGTAACAACCCCAACCTCATCCAGTCTCATTGTAGAAGTGGAAAAAAATAAACCAGGTTAATCTCCCAAGATTTGTACAAATATAAGTATTACCATAAGATTTGGTTTATCTTGATGTAGAATGGGGTTTAAAAAAATACAAATCTTCAGGTTTCAGAGATCTGGAAATCAATTCCTACTCTGCATGCCAGCAACAAATGGAGTAGTTAGTCCCGAGCTGCTTCTAGCAGGGAATCCCCCACAAAACTTCTAATAAACAAGTTGTTTTTCCAGAACACCTTTAATATTCAGTTCTCCTTGCAGAAGAAAAATCAACTGACGATGTTAAATAAACAGGACACATGCCTGTTTTCAGGCAAAGGTCTGGTTTTGATTTGCTAACTATTTTATTACCTAGAAACAACCAGATGGAAACCCAAGAAAAGCTGCAATGAGGTATTAAGATGGGAAGCAGCACTGATCAAATCAATCAGGTGATAATAATGTTTTTAAAGGGAAAAGAGAGTGGCTTGGTCATATATGTGCTATTTTTCTGCTGCATTTGGAATTCTGAGGCTTGTGGCATACTCAGACATGTTGTACTGCTGTAAATCAGTTGGAATTGTTGATAGCAGTTACAAAATGCTTCTCCAAGCACAGGGGTATTTGCCTATTATTAATCCCCACTCTAAAATGTTGCTGTTTCGGGTGGTGTTAGCCAGCAGAGGGCAACAAACCACTGGTACTAAACTGCAAGGCCGCTGAAATTATTGAAACACCCACTGCAATCAAAATCCCTGTTCCAAAACCTCTCTGAGTGCTGAAAGAAAAGTGTCTCAGGAAAGTTTGCTATCACAGGTGGGACCAAAGCTCTGATTCCTTTACCAGCCATTCTGTATAATAGGTTTCTGTACTGTCTATTTAAATAAGTTGTCATCATTTTGGTTTGGGTGCCTTTCATGTGAGCTAACTGCAGTCTGGCTTCCAGCACTGGACATTTAAGATGCTCAGGCCATGCCAGTACCAGCACAACTTCCACTTCTCATGGTGCTCAAGCAGGCTGGGCTTTTGTATTGTTTTATTTGGACAAGAAGGCTTCTTCCAGAATAAAACGGCAAAGGCATTTGCATTTGGCTGGAAATATACAGCTGAGCCTGCAGCTCTACAGCATCTTATCTGCTCTATATTTTGGGCTAGACAAAGCAGCCAGTGATCAATGTAAAGACGGAAATACCATTATTTTTTTGTTTTCCTCAGTGAAGTCAATATGAGTAATGTCTGGAGGGGAGAAGTATGCTCCCTCTCCCAATCCAACGTACTGTATATCTATAAAATAAATTTTTTACTTACCACATAAACTCACTGGGAAACCTGGGGATATCAGTGTTTCCGTGGAAGTCAGCACTAGCGAGAAAGAAATGACAAGCCCTATGAGGAGAGGCTAAGGGAGCTGGGATTGTTTAGCCTGGAGAAGAGGAGGCTCAGGAGAGACCTTATTGCTCTCTACAACTACCTGAAGGGAGGTTGTAGACAGGTGGGGGTTGGTCTCTTCTCCCAGGCAATCAGCACCAGAACAAGAGGACACAGTCTCAAGCTGCACCAAGGGAAGTTTAGGCTCGAGATGAGGAGAAAGTTCTTTACAGAAAGAGTTGCTTGCCATTGGAATGTGCTGCCCAGGGAGGTGGTGGAGTCACCATCCCTGGAGGTGTTCAAGAGGGGATTGGATGTGGTACTTGGTGCCATGGTTTAGTAGTCATGAGGTGTTGGGTGACAGGTTGGACTTGATCTTTGAGGTCTTTTCCAACCGCATTGATTCTATGATTCTCTGACATTTTTCAGCATATCATAGCCATCAGTGACTGAAATGAGGGAACTTACTACTTTGTGGACAGCTTTTATTTTCCAATACTTTCTGTCTATTTATGTGTATAAAAGATTATTGCTTTTACCTGGATATATTATAACATCAGATATGCCATTTCCAAGAACAAAGTTCAGTATCTGCTGAGGAGGATCTGCAAAGCCTGGATTCTCTTGGTTCATGCCGACAAGTAGACACTCTGGAATCAAAGGTGCTGAAGATCCTGAAATGAGAGCAGAATAATTACTCTTCTATTTTTAAAAGCCTCCTGTTTCTAAATGTTTTTAAGAAAGAAGATTTCTAAAAGCTGCTTATCCTTTCTGGCAGCTTCTGGGCATATATCCCCAGTGGAGAGTTTATGAACCAGAATTGGTAGGATCACATGAGGTCCACAGAATCCATTAATCAAAAGCTCTTAAAAGGTACAATGAATGTGAAACACAAGGAATTACCCACATTTTATTGACTACTGGCTTCCTATAGCCTAAAGAGAAATTATACTAATACAAGGCTTAAGGCAAAATCTGTGAATTATGGAACAGAGATCCAGAAGACAAAATGTGTGGATATTATGTGTCTGAATTAATTTTGCCATCCTTTGCACTACACATTTCCCCTTAAACTATACATCACACAGATGTACAAGCACCTAGCAAGCATCCTCCCTCTGAATCCATGCTGGGAAATATTTTTGATGATGCATAGCTTGCAATTTAATCAGCCATAAATCTGAGTTTCTGTAGGTGTGACAGATTTTCTTCTGCTAATTTGTGCTGTTTCACCTAACATCAGATGCTTCAGAACTTCTAACTTACCTATTGCTTCTTGATTCTTTTCCAGCATAGATTTAACAGTGAAAGGTGTTGTACTGTGTCTTGCTAGTGTGCCATAAGAACCTTCTGAGACCCATCATGATCAAATCAAGGAAACTACACAGCTCATTACTTGGATTAGTACTCAGCTTTTGTGAACAGAATTCCAACCTGGCTTTTGCTCTACTATTCCAAATAGAATTATCCTACAGTTCTTTACAAACCTCTGGAAGTAAAAGAAGTTGGAACTAAACCAAAGTTTATTAATGAAAATGTTGTAACTTCCTACTCTTAATGCAAATAAGTAATTATTTTGGTTATCATATAGTAAATAACTCTGTTCTCTTATTATTAACCTGCACTTCAGCAATTAAATGAAAGACTCCTTCTGTTTCAATAGGGGAAATGCAAGCTTAATTTCCCTTGAATATTTTCCCTTCTTTTAGTGAGTGCCACCCTTGACTGAAAGAGCTGCCACACTTGGTCTTCCCACCATTGTTCATGGTCACTGATCAGATTTATAAGGGAATCTCCCCTTTGTATAAATCAATCTGTGTACAGGTGCACGCCTGTAGCTGTACCATACATACCAGGAAATACAAAACTTCTTTCCAACGCATTGGTAGCAGGAACAAGAAAGGACATGTGCTGGCTAGTCAGTGAGGTGGAGCTAGCTGCATGGCTGTTGAGAGGCATAGCTAAGAAACTGCCATTTCCTGTAGACACTGCAGGGATGTCCACTTGGAAAAAAAGAAAGTAAAATGAAAGGAAAAAGTTATTTCATTGCAAGAAGTTAAGGAGGTCAAAGAAGAAATCTCAAGAGATATCATAAACCCCTTGATTCTGATTAGTTGTGTTTTGATTTTTCAAAAGCAAGAACAATCACAATAACTTTCTGAAATTTACCCAGGTCTCAAAATCTAAAATGTATTTATGACATTCTGTAGTAAGCCTCTTTTTTCCTTTTTCTTCATCTTTACTGGCCTGTCTTCTTTATGTGTTCTTCAGCTGTGTTTAGCTGCAAACAGTCTTATGTATAGATGACTGACAGGGCACAAGAAGATCCTACATTGACTGTACTAAGTTTCCCAAGCATGGTTTGTTACCTTAATATTGCACAAGATTAACTGGGATGATCTTTGAGGTCTGCTCCAACCCTGACAGTTCTGTGATTAGATAGGCCCAAGTAAAATAAACTGAGGACCCTGACTCTCTACGTGGACAATACAGTGTTTGTAGGGATCACTAGCCTGTGTTAAGAGGGTTTCCCAAAGGAACAGTCCTAAGACACATAATTTAATAACTGCTCCTGAGATGACATGAATTTGTTGCATCATGAATTAGTCAAAGGTGTGTAAGAATGGGATTCTACAGTGAATCTGGTGGAAGCGCAAACATGAAAATGCATGATGATGCTGTACAAATCTAGGAGAGCAAACTTTCTCTAGAAGGTAGAGTTTCAGTGCTTAAGAGAGGATGAGACTTTGGAGCCTGAGACAATATATGTTCAATAATATTCTCCTGTTCAGCCAATAACTTACCAATTTTCTTGTATTTGGGTTCTGAAGCACCAGAGCAACTCTCTGCAGAGGCCAAGAAGGCTGAAAGAAAGGATAATAAGAGACAAAAATGGGTCATTTGGTAATTTTAACTTTCCACTGTGGTACCTTATTTTAACTTTACTTAGAATGGGTTATCAGTTTCAATTCAGCTATTGCAGAACTGTGTGGGTCCATTGTATGAAGTATGAATGTGAAGAGCCTCATATTATTTTACTCTGACTGTGAACGTTCAGTTAGGCTGCAGATTCTTGTGCCAGTAATTAAAGATTTTTGCTGTTCTTGCTGTTAAAGATGGAATCATTCAGTTAATGCTTGCTAAGCTATAGTTACACTGAAAACAAAGCTAACACTGTTACATAGATTTTTTTAAAAAGGGAAGAAATATAACATGTTTAATGTCATGTTACAGGACAACAGATTCCGCAAGCTGTAAAAATGTGCTCCCACACAGGATGAGCCAAGTCAGAGGAAGCATATGTGGTTGTATTAGTGAGGAGCTGCAGGAGAGATGCACTGAGCATGTGTTAAAACCAAACTACCACCATGCAAACTTAGAAATCTATGGCCTTTCAGACTCTCACTGTTTTTCACTTACTTCGTTTGTGACATTTTTGCATCTTTATGTCAGTAAATTTCTCAGTGTTTTCAGCAGTCATTTCATCCAAAATAAGATTTCCTGCTAAAAACATGAAATATTGCCAAATGTCAACCTTTGCTCCCCTAGAAAGATTACAGAAAGAGGTAAAAGCAAGAGAAACACACCAACAGGCAGCAAAGATGCTCCAAATAAAATATATAACCCAAATCAGGCGATAGTCAGAGTCAGAATTGTTTCAGTTGGAAAAGACCTCTAACATCATCAAGTCATAGTATCATAGTATCAGTCAGGGTTGGAAGGGACCACAAGGATCACCTAGTTCCAACCCCCCTACCTTGGCCAAGTCCAACTGCCAAGTCCAACTGCTGACCTAACAATACCATGGCCATTAAGCCACGTCCCAATGTACTATGTCTACATGGTTTTTGAACACTTCCAGGACTGGTGACTCCACCATCCCCCAGGGCAGCCTGTTCCACCATTTCAGTAAAGAAATTTTTCCTAACACTCAATCTAAACCCACCTTGGCACAATCTCAGGCCATTTCCTCTCATTTGATCACCTGATATTATGGAGAAGAGAGCAACACCTACTGCATTCCAACCTCCTTTCAGATAGTTGTAGAGAACAATGAGGTTCCCCCTCAGCCTTTTCTTCTCCAGACTAAACAGTCACAGCTCCCTCAGCTGCTTCTCATAAGACTTGTTCTCCAGACCTTTTGCAAGCTTTGTTGCCCTTCCCTGGACATGCTCCAAAACTGAACACAGTATTTGAGGTGCAGCCTGACCGGTGCTGAATACAGGGGCATGATTACGTCCCTACTCCTGCTGGCCACGCTATTCCTGATACAGGCTGGGATGCTGTTGGCCTTCTTGGCTCCTTGAGCACACTGCTGGCTCATGCTCAGCCAGATGTTGGTCAACACCCCCAGGTCTTTCTCTACTGGGCAGCTTTCCAGCCTCTCTCCCCAAGCTTGTAGTGTTGCACATACCCAGATTGATAACAATTTAGAAAGCTCTCAGTGCTCAGAATGCATATTCTGCCACCCTGTGTTAGTTTAAGCACTGCAAAATATTCATCTACTGCAATAAATTCAGTGGTTAATAAAACATAAATATATCTCAATTCTCTAATGATGAGCAAAGGATAAAACCTCACATCTGTATCACAGTGTGATCTTAGTACTAGTCAAGTTATTTTATGTACAAAAAGGATTAGCTCCTTTAAGAGACAGAGTAAAGGGTTCAAACAGTTGTGTTTTGTGTTGCAGGAACTGTGGAGCTATCCATACCATTCTTTTACTGGCAAATACTTAAGTACTAATACTGTACCCTGCTTCCGCTAAAGCCAACATAAATTTTGCCTTTAGGTGCAACCCCCCCCAAATTCTAAACACAGCAGGGAGTAGTAAAAAACATTTGAAAAGTCATGTGAGCTTCATCTAGTCAAAATTGTCCTAGGGAAGAACTGATCTTTGGTAAGTTATTCCAAATTCCTTCACTTAAACATAAAACAGTGTATACAGATATTCTGCGAGGCTTTCTGATTCTACAGATTTCAGAACAACCACACATTAATGTATTCATGTACTGAAATATGAACAGCTGCATTTGTGCCACCTCTAAAAGAATTACTTTGTACCAAAAGCCAAGCAATTATCTCTGGTCACACATTGAATGAATCATTTACTACAGGCATATCATACCATTCAGGGAGAGAGGTAAAATATAATATACTTCCTCAGGCAGCTCTCTGCATTCTGGGCAGAAATATGTGAGCATGAACTGTATGCTGAGTCCCCTGGGTGAGTCAGGTTCATTGAACTTATGTATATTATCTGTGTTGTGCTCAGAATCAGTCAGATGCTAATTGTGGGCATATACTGCACTAGACAGTGAAGCTGTACATACACTATGGCCATGGTGACATGATCAGCAGCTTGGTCAGAGATGAAACTGCCATCTTTGAGAAAGGCCTACAAAAATACAGAAAATCCTCAAAGTTGGCCAAGAAAATCCTGGGGCATAACTCCCAGGGGGAAAGAAGAGGATATTAGATGTATAGAAACCCTACTGGGGTTCCAACTGTGGGGATGAAGTACAGCACAGATGTTAGCCAGAACACTGTCATGGAGAAAATTAATCTTAGTCACATAAATCTTACCAAAAGCATCTTCCACCTGCTTCTCCTGCTGATCTTTGAGCACATATTCTGCTAATTCAGCTAGAGAGGAAAGAGAAAAGAAAAAAAAAAAAAAAAGAACAGGAACACAGTAATGACACAGTAAATTCTGCAGTACAACCCTTGTAAGCTTACCCTCAGTAACAGAATTCTGCGGATGAAGAGAAATTGAAGAGTTACATTTTTCTTGTAGATTGTTGTTCAGGAAACAAAGAACATGAGAAAGGAGAAGTGGAGACAGGAAGCATTAAGCAGAAGAAGCCATTAATAGAGAGATTTCCCCCCAACAACCACAAGTTACTGTTCATCTGTTTCCCCACAATGCACAGGTTTAGGTGCCCTTGCTAGATCTACCATGCATGAGGCCATTTGAGTGTATGTCACTGCTTTAGGCTGAAAACAGGATTAGTAAGAAATAGTTGTAGCAAGCCATTGGAAAATAAAGATTTAAAAATCAAAAAGTGGTTTTATACCTATTCTAGCATAAGCTTCTACAGTGTTGGAACAGAGATACAATTCATCCCCATTTTCACCATTTTCCATTGTACACAGGAAATCCATATTATTGAACTGATCGCAGTTGCAGGCATCAGCTTCAGGGTCTAGAATTAAAAAGAAGTAGACACTGGCTCAATGAATGCCATAACCAAGGAGTAAAAACCACAAACAGTAGGACATGCAGAAAAGGCAGATTTGTTACTTCAGCACAAGGCTTTAGCTTTTCATTTTATGTTGACTAAGTAGGGCTCAAACAGAACTCTCAGTAATTTATAGGCACTCAGAAATCAACGCTTTTCTTTCGCAAAACTCTGAGACTTCATCTCTCCTACTAAAGAAATCAGCACCAGAACTTATGATACTGAGGCCTACATGCATGGCCTGGACTGATCTGTACCACTGTGCTTACTCTTCAGGATACAGTGTTTTTACTAACCTGCAGAGAAGTCACCTTCTTCATTTCCAGATGACTTAGGATCAAGGAGAGTATACAGATGCAATGGATCAATATCACTGTGCAGCAAATCAAGATAGCCACTTTCAGACACAGATGGTGAATTCATGATTTGTCTCTTGGTGTCTGAAATCAAACCGCAAAACAGTCAGATATGGCAAAACCACAGCTTTTGTCAAACAAAACTGTAAATCCTGCACTGTGGCTTTCTGCTAAGAAGACATTGAAGTCTTAGGCTGTAGAGCTAGTATAGCTTGCCAAGTCTTGCACTGAGTTATAACCCTGACTTACAGATCCAGATACAGCTTGCAATGAGACTTAGCTATTTATTCCTCCAGCCAGGTGAGAGGGATATTGCAGTGTGACCATCTGGACCAAATGTGCCAAGTATTGAATGTCACAACTCCTATGTCTTTATCAGAATATAAGTGATGCAAATCACAGATCCAGCAGGTATCAGGGAAATGGGAAGTCTGCAATGAAGAGGGTGAAAGGAGAATCCCATTCTTTAATGTCAGGACAATTTCTTCTTGGGGGAAGCAGCTGCTGCGCCAAATTCCCAAGCTCTAGAGATGACACAAGGCAATGTACCCTCAGCAGCAGAGGGAACAGTGAAAGGTACAACACTTAGTTAATGATTCTTTCCCAAACCATACAGTAGCTCATGTACAGAATAGCATTGGTCACCTTGGAAATTAGTTTCTGGTAACAGGGCATTCCCTAGCATTTTGGAATCTGTCACAATTATTTTTAAACTAATTTTCTTTTCCCCTCAGAACTCAAGTGTGTACCCACTCATGAGCTTTACAAGCAGAATGCTATACAGTATCCAGAGAAATCTGGCCAATCTAAGGTGCTACCTGCTCCAGTCACCCATGTTTCTGTAACAATTGCTTGAACTGCTGCTGCAGCTACATTTGTTGATAAAGTTTATCTCTTCCTCCACCTCATTTTAAATCCCTTCTATTTCCTTCCAGTTACTGCAGCAGGCACTAGAATAAGCTCAAACATCCCTCCTGGATATTTCACAGGTAGCTGAATAACATTACTTGTTGGCTATTCATCATCTTTATCAAACTGTTTCAAAATCAAATATTGACTCTCAGTGTTTATAGATCACTGATATGAATGTCACCTGGGCTGGTGATCCAAGTAATTTATTCCATCATAATATTGAGATGGCAGCCTGAAATGAACAACCACCAAAATTTCCAGATCATATCCTGTGACAATGAGTGTCCACAGACCGTGACCATGAAGTTTCCACTTGGCATCAGGCACCTTATTTTGCAGTGAAGGATAGCTATGATACAGGTCTGAAATATTCTGCCTTTAGCAGAATGCCATTGGTGTCCCTGGCTGCAGGTCTGCTTTCATAAGGTGGGCAAATGTGGAGCAACCTGCTATATCATGAAGTCCACCTGCAACATGAAAAGAAAGAAATAGAGCTAATCCTGCAGCTCTGATGAAAGAAGGCAGAGTAGCCCTAGTCACTTACCACCAGGTGCTGCTTTGCTATAAACTAATACAAATTCCTCTTACCCCTCTGAGGGGCTGTCCCTCAGATCATCTTGAAAATGGACCTCTCTGTGTTCTGCTGCAGAAGACATCAGAATCTACAGGTGGGCACATAGAGTTCACACAAGCAGAAATAACCTACCCTCAGGCAGTTCTCCTTTTTCATATTGTGTGGCCTCATTACATTACCAAGATTACAAAAATTTGATGTTATTGCCTGTCAAGCTATAAATGGAAAGCAGAAGTTGACAAACCTGCATGAGTACCAAGGATGAGGTTATAAACACACCAGATTACATTTTCACTTTGTTGCAATATTTTTCTTTGTCCTGTTCTTTCTTGAATTAATGTAAAATCTAAACAAAGTTGGGCCTTTCAGAATGCCAGGTTGCTTGATTTTGTGAATAACATGTTGAAACATTACCTCTGAGTGAATAGTTTAGGGGGTTGAGACAGAAAAATAATTGGACATAAGCCAAAAAGTGAATAGAAGACAGACAAATGCATCTCTCCAAGTTCAATGACTGGTAAACTGCTTGACGACAGCAGACAAAGAAAAGGACAAGCACTACAGAAAGAGATTAAAAAGGCCTACCTAATGTTCATGAGAACAATAACCTTTAATTAAGGCACAGTTACAAGAACTTTTGTGATTTTAAACCTTCCTTTCAACAGCATCTCCCTGTGGATAAATACACAAGTAATGCAAAATGTTTTCAGCTACAATGGTCAGGAAGTTGGGAAGCGACCAGGAGAAAGTCTTGCTGTTGCTAGGTCCAGCTAGAGAGATGAAAATAAGAACATAAAAGGTGCTATAACCCAGGAGCACAGCAGTGAGACAAACTTAGCATTCTGCCTTGGAAGGAATGAAGATTGCCCCTCTTTCAAGAATTAAAAACTTGATTACTTGTCGGTTTTGTTTCACCAGTCTGAATGGTCATCACCTTACCCCCTTTTCGCTTCATTTCTTTGGGTTTGACAAAAAGCTACATTTAGCTGTCTTTCTATTGGCTACACTGGATTAGGGATGCTGTGATTTCTTTGTGTAGCTGAACCATCAAGTTTTCAATAGTGCCTGTGCATTGCTGCATTAAAATCATAGTGCCTCTATAGACAGCACTCTGTCCAAGGGTGCCAGAAGGAAGGGAGATTTTGAAAGATGAAAATTTCTGCACCAAAAGAGCCAGAGGCAAGGTGAATTACACCTCAGAGACAGTAAGTCTTTTACTGTGTGTTGCAGCTGAAGCATAGAAAATGAAACCAGACACTACCAAGCTTGTTTACAATAGCAATTCCTTTCCTAGGGCTTCCCCTTTTTTCTCACAGCTTCCCAACTGTCCCTTGTCAGAGACCACAGATGAATAAACTCTATACTGCTCAACACTTTCTCTGTCCCTCCATACAAGATTTTTACTTAGTTTATTGATAATACATTCCCTTTGGGGTCTCATACAATGCTGACAAAAATAAGTGTTTGGCACATTTCACATCAGAGGACTAAAACACGCCATAATAATTTCTGTGTTAGGGCTGCAAACACCAGAGTCAGCTCCAAGCAGGAGGAACACAAACTCCACACAACCCTGAAAGATAAAGGCCTGATGTTTCCAGGCATGCTTGTTACTCTCCTGTGTGTTAAGCCTCCATGCACAAAATGCATGTGCTGGATAGGGGTTAAGACAGGATATTCTTCCAAATGTATTTCCTTGCCATTCAGAAGGTTCAAATCCCTGTTATGTGGACACTGGTTAAGACAAATATTTTTCTTTAAATCTTTAAATGATACCTCCTTTCTCCAGCAGCCTATACCATCCAGCTGCATCCCTGTGTTCCTCTCTTGGTACCATGGCTTAGTTGTTTAGGTGGGTTGGATTGGTTGATGGGTTGGACGCGATGATCTTGAAGTTCTCTTCCAACCTGATCTATTCTATTCTATTCTATTCTATTCTATTCTATTCTATTCTATTCCATTCCATTCCATTCCATTCCATTCCATTCCATTCCATTCCATTCTATTCCTATTACCTCTGCAGTGCTCCAGTGTATACCTGCTACAGCAAGGTTTCTACTCAGGATGCCTTTGTTTTATCGCTGTATTCTGCATATACACTACAACAATATGGTTCACTTGTAAGACTCTCAGTGGTTTTTCCAGTGTTCTTTTAGAATCCAAGTGATAGCATATGAATCAAAAATGCTGGAAAGGTAGTAAAAGAAGTAGTTAACATCATTGTACCAGTTAATGAAGGAGGAGGTGGTCCACTTAAATCACATACAAGCCTTATGAGTTAGATGGGGCATTTTAGATTTTTAATGACGAGGGTGGTGGTTGTGATTTATTGTTTAGCTCCAGCAATTTGTTTTAATATGTCTTGTATTTTAAAGGATCAGCATGTTGAAGACTCCAGGCAATGAAGTCTGCTACTAACTAAAAATCAAATGGTATCTAAGAGAAGGGAGAAGGATTATACAGACAGTAATGTAGCATTTACTCCAAAAAAATCAGGTGGATTCTTGTGAGGAGATTTGTTAGGGATTTTCCTTCCCAAAACTGCTGACATTTGTACTGACAGGCAATAAAATAATCTCCCATGTGAGTATGGAAGTTAAGAAAATGAAAGTATGTAAAGTCATTTCAGGAACAGAGGAAACCCCCCTCACAATTTAATTTTGTCCCAATTTAGGAAGCAGAGGATAATTCATAGAATAGGGTAGTAGTGCCATGCACATCACATATTTCATAACCAGAGGATGACATAACATTACAGCTGTAGTCTTAGACTACAGAAAAATATGAGAGTGGCACTGTTATGAAAAAAAAAAGGAGGCTGATAAAATAAACACAATGATTGTTGAAGAAATATTATTTTCTTGCAACACCTCATTAAGTGCTGCACATGAATTTGAGTGACCAAGCTGCCTAAACCCAGGTTATGTCAAACTCTAAGTAAGAGAGTCCAGTGAAATGCTGGTACTTTGACCTAAAACTTCAATATCAGCAGCCACAATTTGAAAGCCTTTTAAAACAACTTTAGAAAGTCCTCTCTCCTTCTGTGCCCCACAAACATTAGATTATTGTGCACAATACACACCCCAGAAGGCAGGGATGTGTTTCCTGTCTTTTGTCACAGGCAGTGTTTCAAGGCAATGTTCTCTGGGAAGTGGGCAAGCCAGCAGTAAGGAGGGATGAAATCCCCTCCATGCTGCAGTCACCTGTCTTCCTTTCCACTCTCCAAATATATCATTAACAATTTCTCTGCTTCACCTCTACCAGATTTCCCTCACAAGGGTGGCCTGATTATTTGTAAACTGCAAGTATTCATGCCCTATGTATATTTAGCTTTGAAGGTTTTAATTTCTGTTTCAGATCCCTGAGAGGTTTCTGCATCTGAAAGCTGGCTGAACTTTTCCTGTTGCATTGTTCAGTTTAACAAAAGGCACTACTTTTACCAACAGTCTTTATCTTGTCAAGGGAGTGGTGAGTTACTTTCCAAGGGCTTTCTAGTCTAAAAAAGGAAGAACAGAGCTAATGCTGGGAAAACCTGCCACATTCTCCTTCATCTCTCTTAGAGATGAATTTGAAGAAGTTAGATGTATAAACATCAGGTAAAAGGAGCATCTGCCTTTCAATGAAGATAGTTATATAATGACCAATACAACAGATAGGAGAAATGTTACTAGCCTTGGGCTGGAGACAGCCAAGTTCAGGCAGTTTAATAATGCACCGTCCTGCAGGTGTCAGAGTTGTGATGTGTGAGCAGAACTTGCCTTTTCAGACCCAGTATCACCTCGTGTGCCACAGCTGTGCCCAGGTCTCCCGTCCCAGCAAGATGAAATAGAGCAGCACAGCATACACCTTGCCTATAAGTCTCTTTGGCAGAAAAAGTACATTTGCACAAACAGACATTCTTCAAGACAGAATCTCAGCCCTTCTAAATGGGAAAATAAAGTTCTAGGCTGTCTTGCCAGATCTGTGAATAAGCCAGTTTGTTTCAGTGATCCTCAGTTTCACTTTCTACAAGAGCAAAATTTATACCAAAAATCAAGTGTATTCTCAACAAAGTCTGAAAAAAGCCACAGTGACCCTTTGTGCAAGGAACAGGGCTAGCCACAAACAAAATCACTAAAGATCCTCCAAAATTTCATTTGCATTCAGATGTCAGCCTACTAATATTTCAAGCAATACATGTCCAGGTACCGAAACATTGCAGTTACCGATATGTACAGAAGGTAAGGTAAGATGAATTTACCATGACAAAAGCAATGCATTCAAGAGTTGAGGAAAGACTGACCTTAGGAAACCTGACAGTTCCTGTTCTTCAACTCTGGATTCAGTACCAGAATACAAGGAGAGCCGCTATCACTGCCCAGGGCTTATAGAAAGTGACACCAGAAAGGAGGAAATGAACCAGATCAGTCACTGCAGAAAAAATTAAAGGCTCAAGGGGAATTCCAAAGTGAAAAATTAAGAATAACCTCCCTTCTAGCAACCCCTGCACAATAAGCACTGCTACCTTTACCGGTCACTTGTCACCCCTCAGAAGAGCTTGCCTTTGTTACCAGTCGGGACCAGGTTGGTTTATTCCACTGGAAACCAAAACTGGATGACACCTGGCAGGAACAATTTCCAGTGTTCCCCAGAATTCTTCTAGATCAAATCTGTCCCAAACTCATGCTGTTAAATAATCCATCAGTAAGAAGAAAGCAAGCAGCATGTGGACTCTCTTACCTTGCAGCTCCATTTGGTGTAACAGAAGTGAAACTATTTCTTTCACATGTCACAGACAGCCTCTATCAGTACAAAATTAGCTGGGTATCTTGGGCAAGTGTCTCCTGCCATTGGTCCAGAATTATAGGTAGGACGTGCTATGAAACAGGAGCTCATATCTTGTCTAGCTTATACATAGTGGTCAGGGTTTGCTTGTAGCAGCATCTGACAGCATGTTTATTCATCTAATCATTGCTTGCCTTGCCAGAACCTACCAGGCGTAAGACAAACAACCTCTTGAAAACCAACTTCATTCATGATTTGTACTGGAAGCACTGCAGAACTGCTGTCAACAGTGCACTTTGCAAGAGGGGAAAATCTGGGACATTTTTGTTCAGAGGAGACTCAGGGGTGACCTTATTGCTCTCTACAACTACCTGAAGGGGGGTTGTAGTGAGGCGGAGGTTGGTCTCTTCTCCCAGGCAACCAGTATCAGAACAAGAGGACACAGTCTCAGGCTGCATGAGGGGAGGTTTAGGCTGGAGGTTAGGAGGAAGTTTTACACAGAGAGAGTGATTGCCCACTGGAATGGGCTGCCTGAGGAGGTGGGGTCGCTGTCGCTGGGGGTGTTCAGGGCGAGGCTTGACAGGATGCTTGGTTCCATGGTTTAGTTGATTGGGTAGTGTTGGATGATAGGTTGGACACGATGATCTCGAAGGTCTCTTCCAACCTGGTTTATTCTATTCTATTCTAAATTGTAAAGATCTGTTCTGTGGTACAACAGTTGCAAGACTGAAGGTGTATTAGGAAGCCTGCTGTTATCAATCTGTTTGTGACCCGAGTTTTCTTTGGAAGGTTTCTTCAGAGTGAAACAATGATTGAATATATGACTGAAAAAAATTAACAAATTTCAAAAAGAAAGTCAGAAAATAATTTGCTTCAAAGGAAGCTGAAGCCTCCAGCACAATTTGAGTCATCTCCTGGTGGATTAATGTCTTTGAAACCTTTTTTTTTTTTTTTCAAAGCCCATCTCTACTACAAATTCTAGAGAACAATGAGAATGGATGAACATGTGATGCATAAAGACTGATGCACTTCAGCTTCCCTCTGTCATGTCTGAAATAAAAGCAGACCTTGTGATTGAGACAGAGAGCCAGAACTGACAGGATCAAGATCTTTGAATGGAAATGTTAGGTGCTATCATTACAAAAATGAGAAGAAACATGTATCTTTTCAAGCACTTCAGGGATTTAATTAAAAGTGGAAACCAGACTGTATATACCCTCCCAACATAAGAGACACTAGGCCATATACTATGATATTGTACCTTGAAAATATTAATTCTTGGCCTTAATTGGAATGTGTATAATAATAGAGCTAAAGTCTTCTGGGTTGGTATTTTGTCCTCTCATGAACTATCTTAAATATCCCCCAAGCATTTCCTCATCCATGTCTTGATAAGTGATGTCCAGTACTGTATTTTAAGAGAGGAAACAATTTATACTCCTCACTACACTACAGCTCAAAGTCCTTCCATCAGTTTTACATGACTGTCCCACTATTCTAATAAGTATTCTACTCTCCTTTTCCAGTTGCTCAGTTTTGTGAAAGTCATTCTGAATGCTGTAATTTAATATGGGATTCTGTCATTTTACATAGGATGGGCAACATTAGGATCATCCTAGAGCTATCCCTGTTTTCCAACAGATACATTCATCCTTTAGTGGTTCAGACTAAAAATTTACTTCAGTGCCTCAGAATTATAAGATGTCTAAGTTTTTATCCCTCCTGCTGCCTGCTAAAAACCCAACCTTACAAGTCATGAAGTACTTCTCCTCCTTATATCTGCAGCAGTCTGTTGTAGACAGTGCAATTCTGTTGCTTGTAGACAACTAGAATTTAAAGTGGATAGTGTTCCTCCCACATATGATTAAAAAAGAGATTTCCCTATGTAAGTTCCCAGCATGTGCCATGAACAAATGCTACTCAGACTATCGATGGCTGATATGTCAACTGAGAACTGACCTTAACATGATCTTTTTAATATACTTTGAATTTCTGGTCCTGCAAAAAGGTGGCAGAGAACAACTGTTACTGTGACCTGGCTATGAAAATGGGTATCTGGTAGCTACCCTGAATGGGTGGATTTCTTTTTGGCTGCTCCCACACAGTATTGCACTCTCTTCTCTTGTCTACCTGCTCTCCACTGATGTACTTTGCACTATGCCACAACGCAATCTCAAAATGCAATAAACAAAAGTAAATCTTTAACAAAATAAAAAAGAAAAAAAAAAAGCTGATTTACCAGAAATGTTCTTGCTTCCTGTTGGCTCATTGTCTGTCATGTTTTGAGGCTTACTGCAATAGAGGTTTAAACAACAGAGGGGAAGCAAAGTGTTCAAGCACAGGTCCCATTTTTCCACAAATGTCAGAGGTATCTTCCTTACAAGATCCTCTCTGTCTTCTTCATGGAGCAAGGCTTGATGGTACTCCTTGGATATCATGGCTTCTTTCAGCATGATGTTAAGCCATGCGTGGTCATCAGAATCTGCAGCAGTTGAAAAAACCTTTCTTACTTGAGGCAGGATCTCCTTAAAGAGGTTCACACCTGCATCTGGAGATGTTTGAAGGAGGGATGAGCAAAATCTCAACTGTTTTGGTGCAATAAAAAAAACAAACAATAGACTCTGCATCAAAAAGATGAAGTGAAAAAAACCCAAAACACCACTATGAGACTTTGGCCTGCAATAGCAGAGATATTTCCTCATTTGATTAAGCCTTTGAAATAACATTTCCAACAACAAATAATGTCTTGATTAAATGACACAACAGTATAATTCTTCCAAGTGTTCCCTAAATACAATTTTCCAATCACAGCATATTTATCACATTACAGAAGGATTGGTATAGGTGGATCTTTTTCTCCTGGCCAGGAAGCAAAACAAAGAGTGGGTGTCTTTAGACTGGGTAACTGGAAACAGCCTCAGCTTCTTCTGCAATCAGCATGCTCTGGAATGGGGGAAGGGAAGGGAAGGAAAGGGGGGGGAAGGGAAGGGAAGGAAAGGGGGGGGAAGGAAAGGGGGGGGAAGGGAAGGGAAGGGGAAGGGAAGGGAAGAGAAGGGAAGTTTTCAGAAACCTTTCGCAGCATCATTAGCCACATTCAAAGGCCCTTCAGGCAGTGGCTGTCCAGACTAAGAAGTCTCTTTGATGGGAGGTGAAGAGTTCAAGCTACACAAAAAGCTGTGTGTTAAAAGAAGAAACTCAATTTAAACTGCAGTCCTCAGCCTGTCTCTGCAACTCATTGACCTGCTGCACCACAGCTCTGCAAAAGCCAGATACAGAAAGCCTTGCTCAGTTCTGCAAGGCAAAAGCATGCTTGACTGTGAGGGGATAGAATAATGTGGGAATGGTGGATTTCTTTCTGTGGGCAAAGAACCCCATCCTTAGGATAGCTCCCTCCAGAAGCAGACAAGCAAGTGAGCAAATACCTGATGGTATGTCATTGTGATTCCCAACTAAGCTTGAGAAAAGCAGGTTTTCTGCAAGTGTTACACACATTAAGCAATTAACACATGCAAATGTGCCCAGGTAAAGTTCACCAGGAACAGGAGGTTACAGGCTTTTCAACCCCTAATACAATGTTTTTTCTTCCATTTAGATTTCAGACAGCCCCAAAGTGCATTTACATAAGACGTAAAGATTTCAAGTTGATTCCTGGTTTATTCTTCCCATGTTTTAAAGATCTGCAGGATCATCATCTGGAAAGAAGAGTGGTTTCTATACAGATGTCTCCAGCCTTTGCTGGGCTGTAGGCAAATATACCAAGCAATAATATGCTGGAAGCACTCTGCCTTTGACCTCAAAACTTATTATCTTGTAGCTAAGGCAAAAATAAGGGAAAGAAAACTACAATGGCTTAAGATTGGAAAACCTGACACAAGCTTTAGTGCTGCTACAGTCCCAATTTACAATTTTGAGAAAATAATCTAATATGATTTCTATTTCTGCTTTTGGTTTTGCATTTGTATAAATAATGATTATAATAAATAGTCTTACTATCTTCACATTAGATCAAAATCTGCTAAAGCTCATGAAATAACCAGATGCCAGGTACTGAAGGATGTAACCTGACACACATTGGTGCCCTTTTAAAGCTGCTTCATTGCTCCTAGACGAAACAGTGAAATGAATTGCTAAGATTTTACTAAGATTATTTGTATTTTAAAATTAGCTGTAGACTTTTAGCAGCATCATATTTACTTGGAAATGATACTTCCCCTCAATGCAGAGAATTCAAAAGCACGGGTTCTCCTTTTTAACTCACTTTCCGCTTTAAACCATATCATAGCACAAACAATGTGTGTGAAAAAGAGAACTAACGCAGCCTGTACATTTTTGCTATTTGTTTCTTATGTTGCTAGTGCTTAGCACTTTCTGTAGCTAAGGTATCTCTTTTCCTTTTGTGACTGTTTGAGGCTCAACCCACCACACCTTTGTACTTTGAGAGGAAGATGACCATGATGATCCCTAAAAAGAGATGCAGCTGCTATGAAACATCACTCTAACCTACATAAACTGTGTGTCAGTGAAGGAGCATGCTTAGAACAGGAAGAGAAGTTCTGCAGATGAACACAAAAAATCATCTGTGGAGCAAAGGAGTGAAAGGCTGATGCCTATACATTATACTGACTTGAGCCATTGCAATAGGAAGGTAGACAAATCTGTTAAATAGAATTTCTAGTCTATGGAAAATTGCTCAACCAGCAGTATGTCAAATCTATTCAGCCTGGACAGAAGGAATGCCAAACAAAAATCTTGGTACTGAATCCAATTTATAGCCAAAGACACCTTGCTGACTGGAAAACCAGAGCTCAAAGACAGAGCTAACAGCTCAGACAACATGAAAGGAATTTTCAAGGAAGTACAGTTCATTCGCAATACTATCTACTGAAAGCAACAGCAATGTCCAGGAGCACTAGAGAAAGCTACTCTTGGTGAGTACCTAGTTACTAGTTGCCATCACCTAACTTTGTTAGTTTTTTGCAAAGCTGTACTGCAGGAACAGATTCACAAATTGCAGTGGGTCGGAGAGGACCCTCAAAGGCCATCTTATCCAACTCCCCTGCAGTGAGCAGGGACACCTTCAACTAGATCAGGCTGCCTAGCCCACATCAAGTCTGATCATTAATGTCTCTAGGGACAGGGCCTCAACCACATCCCTGGGCAACCTGTTCCAGTATTTCACAACTCTCATTGTAAAGATCTTCTTTGCTATGTCTGACCTAAACCCACCCTGCTCCAGTTTAAAACCATACGCTCTCATCCTATTGCTACAAACCCTTCTAAACAGTCTTCTCTAGCCTTTCTGTAAATCTCCTTCCATTACTGAAAGGTCTCCCCAGAGCCTTCTCTTCTCCAGGCTGAACAGCTCCAATTCTTTCAGCCTGTCTTAACAGGATAGGTACTCCAGCCCTGTAACCACCTTTGTGACCTTCCTCTGGACCCGCTCAAACAGGTCCATGTGTATCGTGTGCTGAGGGCCCCAAAACTTTGAGTAAATCTTAGAATGGAGACTTTAGTTACCAATGTTGTGTCTTCAGTCAGACATACACACTCATACAGGATTTCTTAACTAATTCTGCCAAGGTTTACAGCTGTTAATCTAAAATCTTGTATGCCTATTATGAAAATAACTTCCCGCAGGAAAGTACAGGTGTGGTATTATAGGAGATATTTTGACATAAAAGGTGTGTGTTTTAGATAGCTAAATTGTTTTTTTTTCTTTCCTCAGAGCTTGTTTTTAAAGTATCCCTTCTGCCTCACCTCAGAAACTAGCTGTGCTTCCATTGATGTGTAACAGTCCTTCAGCATCTTTCCATGCCCACACCTACCATATTATTTTCCAAATACTGTGCTAAGATAGTGCAGCATAAACACTGCAGGTGAGACATGGCACAGAGCACAAGGTGATGCACTACAATGGTGTTGGGTCATATTGGCAGCTTTTCCAGAACATAATTTTCTCAGTTGTGATTAGGAAGTCAAAAGGTTGTGAATTTCCAGTTTAGTAGGTGTAAAGAAAGATTACGTCCTCAAATATTTGCAGTCATTCACAACCCCACAGAACTTTGGACAAGCATTCTCAGAAGGCTGTTGGAGCAAGGCAGGCTGAACTAAAGACCTGGTTAGGTGCCTGCTTTGCAAAATCCTGATAGACTAACTTCAAAAGGCATTCTGCAGAAATGACCTTGGTTTCTACTTTTATTAGGCTGGGAGATCCAGGATTGCTGCCAGTCTTTCACAAACATTCAATGGAATTCTTCTGTGTCTCTGAAATATTAGTTTAAAAACTCTTAGCCGTTGCATTTTCAGTTTAGTAACATAAATAATAGTAACAACAAACAACATCAACTTTCCAGCCTAGCTTGTGCAGCCCAGCTTGTGCAGCTCAGTTTCATTGTTGTGCCAAGAGTTACCACAAGGCAGATACATGAAGACAAAGACATGGAGCTGTTCTGAGTAGCAAGCTATCAAATACTTTCTAAACCATCTTTGTGTTTCTAGGCCCACATTTAAACCACGAATTCCACCACTTCTTTCCTGACCTGATGCCATGACTGGTATGCTTTCCCTTGGCCTTGACTGGCGAAGGTTGATCCCCTTTTCCTGTAAGGAAAAGAATGAAAACTTAGCCCCTTGTCAGACCAGTTTTAAAAAGGGGGCAATCCAATGAATATTGATTCAATATTCCTTGTCATGGGTGTCAGTGCCTGCCCAGGCATATATATTCAGATAATTTTCAATGCCAAGAGAATCTGTCCCTCCTTAGAGAGTTCTCCTTTGGAGTTTTCAGTGAGCCTTCTAAAATGAATCCACTACTTTCACTGGCATTAAAATGATTGCACTATGGCATCTGCTGAAATTTCCCAGTGAAATAAAAAGCTGAAACAACTGAAAAATAATAAAATATTGCTGGTTAGAAGTATTTAGCTAAAATACTGCTGATTTATACGCATGCTGTTCTCTTATTACATTAATTTTGCTAGCACAAAGTATTTATTCAGGAAGCCAAAGATGGAGTGTGAAACATTCTCACTAGCAGTTGCTGTGGCTGCATGCTCTGAAAGAACACCACGAGCACCAGGAGGTGCAGCAACACCCAGCTGCTGCTTGGCCTACAGATGGGGGAGGAAAAAAACACCTGAGAAAAGCTCTTATTCCTTCCCCTGGTTTTCAAAAAGTCTGTGAGCATCATAAGTGCACGGCTCTCTTAGAAGTAGTTTTGGGACAGACAGTGAAGAACAGGATTCATTTTGTTAACAGAAGGACTTGTCATTCATCCATAGCTGAGAGCATTTAAAAAAATAAATAAAAGATACTAATAACCTTTCTGTTACCACCACTGGACTTCATCTACTAGTACACTGGTACCTTGGCAATTCCCCTTACAATGAAATAAAATAGAGCAAAAATGGGAAACAAAATACAACTGCAAACCCAAACCAACAAGGAAAAGGATATGAGCAAACCCACAGCCTATGTCAAGTTTCAGAATGATGGAGGCAAGAAAACGGGTCAAAAATACTACAATGACAGTTGAAAAAACCATGTATTTTAGGGGCTTTCCTTTCTGATTTTTGTCAACTAAACACAACATTAGACAAAGTAGCTCTACCCTTAGCCACTTGAATAAGCCAGCACTTAAAACTAATTCCAGTAGCCGTGCTGTTATTCTTGTAAATGCAGGCACTGAGTGTGGTATCACAGATACAGTCACAGCACTTTTTTTTTCCAGGAGTTTCAGGTCCACATTTCCACAGTCCTGCAGCATGGTCTCTGGGCTGCTCTGCCACGGGGAAAGGGAAGCTTCAAACCCTCATTCTGAAGCTGCTCTCCCCTGCAGACAGTTAGTGCATGCTCTGATCTCTACTGAGAGTGTATTGCTCTGTATCACCCAACTAAAAGACTATCCGAATCTGTTAAGTAAATACTGTGGCATCTCCCCTGTTAATACAGAGCAGTCCATTACTACAGTTCAGGTAGGTACAGCCAAAATATTCCACAGAAATTGATTCTGGGCCAAAGCAAGAAATAATCTTTTACAAATTAATTAGAAGGTGACACTATTAGAAAGTTTCCATTAAATACCTTCTCTAATGTGGTCTATATCCTCCAAATGCAAACATTCTATTGAACCTATCTAATGTGAGTGAGAGTTTTTCTTGGATTAACAATATTCAGAGGAATGGAATACTTAGCTGTAAACACCACTGAGATACTCAAACTAGAGCAACAGCTGTCATGTTACTCAAAATATCCTCCTTGTACAGTTTACAGGGCAAGTCTGTTATGCCAGTGCAAGATTCCAGGCAATTCTCCAAAGGAAATCAGCTGACTTCATGTTAACCATATTAATCTTAGAGGAGGTTCCATTTATTGTTGAAACAGAGATTTATGAGTTTTTCACACCAAACCTTTTGCACTGATAGTGCTCTATGATAGAAAGACCATTATTTGTTCTGGGGGGAGGGCTGTCTGCAAGACGATGGTAAGCACACAGCAGCAAATGATGCAGTTTAGAACTATTTTATCCTATGTGTTTCAGTCAGCAATTAGCAACATCTGCATATCATAGTGATAGTCATCTTGGATTTTCTAACACAATTTCTTAGGAAAAGAGACAATCCCTAAGCAGTGGAGACAAACATCAGAAGGAAGAAAATTATAGAAATACTTGCCTGATTTAAAATTTAAACCCACAGCTTCTATTTCTTTTTTAGTTCTATTATTTCATCTCTAATGAAATCACTTAGCAGCACCAGAGTAGTAAATACATACATACATAGAATAAACCAGGTTGGAAGAGACCTTCAAGATCATCACGTCCAACCCATCAACCAATCCAACACCACCCAAACAACTAACCCATGGCACCCAGCACCCCATCAAGTCTTCTCCTGAAAACCTCCAGTGACGGTGACTCCACCACCTCCCCAGGCAGCCCATTCCAATGGGCAATCACTCTCCCTGTATAGAACTTTTTCCTAACATCCAACCTAAACCTCCCCTGGCACAGCCTGAGACTGTGTCCTATTGTTCTGGTACTGGCTGCCTGGAAGAGACCAACATCTGTCTGTCTACAACCTCCCTTCAGGTAGTTGTAGAGAGTAATAAGGTCACCCCTCAGTCTCCTCTTCTCCAGGCTAAGCAACCCCAGCTCCCTCAGCCTCTCCTCATAGGGCTTGTGTTTCAAACCCCTCACCAACTTCGTTGCTCTTCTCTGGACTCGTTCCAGCAAGTCAACATCCTTCCTAAACTGAGGGGCCCAGAACTGGACACAGTGCTCGAGGTGCGGCCTAACCAGTGCAGTGTACAGGGTAGAATGACCTCCCTGCTCCTGCTGGCCACACTGCTCCTGATGCAGGCCAGGATGCCATTGGCCTTCTTGGCTGCCTGGGCACACTGCAGGCTCATGTTCAGCCTACCATCGACCAGCACCCCCAGGTCCCTCTCTACCTGGCTGCTCTCCAGCCACTCTGACCCCAAATCAGACACCTAATGTTGTGACAGGCTGATTGTCACCTCTCCCACAGAAGGATGGACTGTTTTACTTGATAAGGCATGTAGTAAACAATTATTTTGGGTGCCTTAGAAGAAAAATGCAACAGCTCAGACAACACAGTGACATTAGAGAACTACTAAATGCAGTCCATCAGACTTGCTGGTAGAACTGTGCTGAGGCCTGAAAGAGCTAATAGGGTAGATGAGATGAATAAACTGGCAATCAGGAAGAAGCAGAAGTTCCACTATATATAGCACTACTATAGCCATACTGGGTTGCCCTCAAAAGCTGTAATGATACAGGGACACAGGCCCCATGCAGGGCAGGGGCCAGCACATAGGGTTTGACCCAACACTGACAGGACTGCAGACTTGTTGGTACCATCTGTAGCCCTCAATGAAATACAGATGTGTATCATCTTCACACATGTACCATCACCTTTCTCTTCACTACTTTCCTCTTTGGGGTATATCTTCAGATTAAGACCTAAGAAGCCAGCTCCAGGTGGGTGTGCTTGGTGAGCGTTGCCAGGGGAGCAGACATTGCTGGGCAATGGGCTGTGCTTCACTGAGGGCTCTGGCTCCTCACCCCCACAGCTTGCCCCACTGACGGTGCCAGGCCTCGGCAACCGCTGGAAGCCTGAGCATGGTAGGAAAGAAGGTGACAGGTAAAGGCACCTCATCGACACAGACGTAAGGGAAGAAACAGATGACCCCGCCGGGATCAGGACTGCCACCAGTTTGTCTGGGGTCGTCCAGCTCTGAGGCGTTTCAAGCGTCGAGCGCGGCCCGCGCTAGGCGCAGCCGGCCCGCGCTAGGCGCAGCCTGCCCCCGCCCCTGGTCGAGTCCCGCGCTCTGGCCCTCCACCAGCAGCGCAGCGCAGCGGAGGGCAGGGCTGGTCCGACCCCGCCGCAGGCTCGCCCAGGGCAGGCGGCAGCACGGACCCTTTTCCTTGAAACACCTCTCGGGCCTTGGCAACCGCCGCGGCTCGTAGCCGGGCCGGCTGAGACGGAGGATGAAGCAGGTAGAGGCGCCGGCGGACGGTGAGGGCGCGGCGGGCGAGCGGGTGGTGGCGCGGCTCCCCTGGCCCCTCCCCACTGACGGGCTCCCTGCCGCAGGCGCTGGTGGACGACACCGAGGATGTGTCCCTCGACTTCGGGAACGAGGAGGAGCTGGCGCTGCGGAAAGCAAAGATCAGGTAACGGTGCGGAGCACTCCCGGCCCGGCGCGGAGGCCTCAGCGCCCGCCTGAGGTAACGGGGCCTGGGCAGCCCTTGCTGCAGTGAAATGCAATAAACTGCGCTTAAACACCTAATTCCCGTATTTCACAGGGAGTGGCTCTGGGATGGGCCGTCCGGGCAAGCTGGGGAGATGCTAAGTACTGGGCATGGGCTGGAGCAGGCGGGGCCCGCGGGCCTGCCAGCCTCACAGCTGCGGTGAGCCCGGCTGCCCGGCACCCTCAGGGACCTCCCGCCGGTGGAAACAGAAATTTTACATACCCAAAGACAACACACCACAAGAAAACTCAAACCAGCCAACCAGTGCTTTAGTTAGAGCTGGAGAAGTGGAGTGAGCACCCATATGCAGCAAAACAAGTTGTGCAGCATCCTGCTCTGGCATTGCATTGTATTGCACATCCAGCTGAAGGGAAACAACAGTTACTTGCAATAGGAATGTTGCATTTTCCTACTACGGGATGCAGTGTTATGTGGAATATAACTATAATAATCTTATCTTTGTAGCTGTTACTTAAGAAAACCCAAACCACTGATCCATCTCCTCTCTCAGCCTACCATTATGTTACCAGAGATGCCATTCTACAGCTCTGTCCAGATCCCAGGTGACACAGATGTTGTTCCATCTTAGTGCCTTTTGAAGAATCTCCAAAGACTGTCAAGGAAAATAAGTCTAAAGGAATTATGCATGTATATACACTCATCAATAATGTATATAATTAGCTTTGATTTATATTACTTTTTTCACTCCCACATTGCTCTAGTTTACTCTGGCCCATTACAGTGTTAATATTTATTGTAGGCATAAACAACGAAAAATAAGAGATGTTCAGCCAAACATAAATGTTATCAGAGATGTTCAAACAAAGAACTGTAGCTTTATGATACAATTACTCTGTTTTACTAGTGGCTGATGAAGCATTTCTGCCCTTCCAGTCCATTGGACTTTGCAACTACATGATGAGTCAGCCATGACACAAGGCTGACATTTCCAGAACTGCAGTATTTCTGTGCTTTAGCAGCAGCACATGTTTTAAACAAAGGTTTATATTTTGGTGCACATAGCCTAAAGGATTAACCTAAACTAAAAAGTCAGATTCAATCTATGGGACTAGAGTTAGCATGAAGTGAAACCACCCTGAAATGTTTGTAAGAGGTCCACAGCACCAGTTACTTCACTCTAGGGATCTGTTCCTGCTGGTTCATGCTACTCAAAAACACAGGCAAAGTATCTGTAAACCATACTAATAATTGATCCACTTTGTGTGGATGCTTATTAGAGACTGCTGCTATTTCTTGCCCTTATTGTGACAATACTGAAAAATTCTCTGAGACAGAATATAGACATGAAACGCCTTACACTGTTCACACAGAAGATTTATGAATAATCTTGTGCAAACCAGCCTGAAGCACACCCATGAACTGCCAAATCATCTTCTTGTATTAGCTGGCATAATGACACATTCCAATCCTTTGTCCTTATACCAATTTCATATATATTGAACCTAGTTAGGAATTGTGTAAGCTATGAGAGTTGTGCTTTTGTGATTCTCCAGGTTAGGTGCATGTGCTACTTAGAAGCAAAAGGTGTGTGGTAGTTTCAGGCTGTGGGAATTTCAACCCACTGCAGTGTGGATTGTGATGTAGTTAGTGGGTACTTCCATAGCTTCTTTTCCACACACAAATAGCACAAGCTGATCAAACCCAGGAGCTTGTTTGTTCAAAATTTGCCTAGATATTTTGAAGTACCAGACAGAGGTACAAAAAGCAGCATGTAGAGTGTGGCTGTGGTGCCTCTGAGCAGGTACTGGGAATGTATCTCTTGTGGTTTACCCAGTTTGATTCTTTAATATGGGATGCGATTAAGTTCATAACATCTCGTTTCTATCCTGATAGGCATCATGCCTGCAAACTGAGCAGAGGTTAGGTTGTGATAATCATTTAGCCACAAGGTTCCACTGGCATAGATATGATAGGACAACTAAGAGTCCAGGTGAGAGGGTTGCCTTGCTCTCAGGTGCAAATGTGTGCCAACCGAAGCTAGTGCAGGATATGGTTACCTTTATTCTTTGTTGTACTTGAATGATGATAAAAATGAGAAGTTATCACATTTTAAAGCCTGTACTGCCTTCCATTAGTACAAGAAATCATGTTAGTTTATACACTGATTTCCTAATGCCATTGTATTTCTGAAAAGAAGCTTTTTAAAAAAAAAAAATTACAATGGAATTCAATATAAATGCATTCATTGAAAGGCTGTAAGGTTGTGGGGTTTGTTGTTTTGGGGTTTTTTTTTGTTTGCTTGTTTCAAAGAGGATGCAGATGGTTTACCTTCAGGCTTTAAAAGACAAATTTATCTATCTGGGATTATTTCCTTGTTAAAAAAATCTGTTTATATATGATAGGAGCTAAATGTTTCATCTCATGACTATGAATTAAGAAAATGCTTCTGTTAAGTGAGGAAGTGAACACAGTTTATTTACTGGATTGCATTAGTTTCAGAATTTGGGCTTTTTTGTAAAAAAGCATAAATATGTGGAGATCTTCTGAGACTGAGAGTTGTTCTAAGAGTGAGGTGTAAGTTTTGATATATCTTCGTACTCCTGCCCTGGGACAAGACTCTGCAAGTCCCTTGGTTAGTCATACCCTTGTGAGAGAACTGATATTCCAGAGTCTCAATAAAGTGCTTAGTGCTGGAATAAATGTGAGCCTCTTGCTCATGTACTGGTTTCTACTAAACACTCTCCAGAGTTTTATATTGGAACAGATACAGCATCCAAACTGTAATTCATCATCTGACTTCCGAAATGAAGCACTGCTTCTCCAAAGTTACTTTCACATTTGAAGCACTTGATACAGTTACAAAAGCTCCATCCACCCTGATGTACTTAAGGGTTGTGCTCCATGAATAGCTTGTACAGACAGAAGATACCACTTATGTAGCATCTTCCTGAAAGAGATCAAGACTTGAAGTAGCAAGACACTATCTGGTTTTGAGAGTTCACAGTATCTACTCCACCTACCCATCTGCTCAGGGCAGAAAAACCTCCTCTTGCTCAAAATGTCACATGTTTAGTTTTAAATCAGTTTTTGGAAAGTTTGAGGTTAGCATGGGCATGATCAGGAGTAAATATAAACTACAGCTTTGTATCATTCTTGCTTACCCAGTCGTGTGTGTAGGACTACAAGCACAGTATTTCCAGTACACAATATAGATAATTACTAGAACACTTAAATAGCTATGGAATAATAATGTTGAAATAATGTTGAAATAAATACATAAATGTAGTAACTATTGTCATTTTAATCTATTTATAATAATTATAATTGTGTATATACTATATGTATAATTTTATCATGAACAATAGAAAAAGCAATTTAATAGTTGAATAATTAATTATGACCTAGGCTAAACTAAACAGAGGTGGAGGAGCTTAGTGAAACAATTCATGACTGAAAAAAAAAATAATCTTATTTAGAAAAACAGTTATAATAATCAGCTTCAAGGGAAGAAGTTACTTAAAAGCCATGGCCTCTAGTTAATTGTCATGTTTAATTAATATAAGCACAGCTTTACAGGGTAAGTTTTTGTAGTTGGCATATTATCCTGACAACAGTGTAGCATTCCCCAAACCCTGCTCTCACTGTACAGACCATTTTTCCATGCCACAGAGTTCCACTGAAACTCCCTTTTATTTTGTTACAGGCAAAGCACAAATACCTAATGAAGTTAATGAACATTCATTCATAAGAGCTGTTAGATTCCCAAACTGTACTCTCTTTGAAACAGGAAGTGTTTTGTTTCAGACATTCACAGTATCACAGTAACCAAAACATTACATATAAAGGTTCATTTTGTCCTAAACCAAACAGCTATTTTTTATTTTTTTTTTTAGTTCCTGTTCTTGTTTTCAGAACAGTTCTGAAAAACATGAGATCTGTCCCAATTAATTTGTGCCTTGTGATGCTGATTTATTTCATGAAATGATGGGGATTTTAGGGTAGAGTGTTGAACAAACCCACTAAATTTCTTCATGAAATGCCAAAGAAACTGGTGAAAAACTCTGGATTTTGTTTTGTCTTTGAGAAAGTTTGACAGAAACCACACATTCTAGCTTTAGATTGAGGGTTAGTTACTGGAAATCTTGTTGCTTTGATAATGAAGATACACATAAATGTATGAAATAAGAGCCGCTACAAACCAAAATACCATTGTAGATTAGAAATAGCTGTGCTATGCTACACTTGCAAATACTGTAACATTTCTTGTCCCATTACTTCTTAAGTGCTCTGCTTTTGTTTTGTTTTCTAGGCACCCACTGGCCACCTTTTTCCACCTGTTTTTCCGAGTGAGTGCTATTATTACCTACTTGTTCTGTGACTGGTTCAGCAACAGCTTTGTTGCCTGTTTTGTCACTGTTCTCCTTCTTCTATCCTTTGACTTTTGGTCAGTTAAGGTAAGATGATCCTGAAAAGTAACTGCCTTTGAAAGTATTTTGTATGCCATTAAATAAAACAAACAAACAAACAAGGAAATAACTGCATTGATTGCATATATTGTACATGTGTGTCTATTGTTGAATTATTAAATGTCTAGCCTATTTTAGTTAAGACATGTAGATATCTTAGTTACTGTTCATCACCTTGTTCTCTGTGGCTGGTGAGAGCTGCTTAGTATAGTGAGGAAATTGCCTTGCCACAGGTAGATTTGTTTGTACCCTTCCCCTCTCAGGAAAAAATTAATGAGCATTGCTGGTTTTCAGCAGTGGATGCCAAAGGATATCCCAAGCTGCGATAGTATACCCAGACCTAGCATGCAGGGGCTGCAGAAGGCCTCTGGGGGCACAGCTGTGGCATCAATGTCCTAGTCAAATGCAGGCAGATGAGTCAGACCAGTTCAGAATCTCAGGGGCTCCACTGGAACAAGGCTTTTGCTTCGTAGAGGGGAAGCATTGGTGCATCTCCAGTATACCGAAAACTTGTAGTGTTCATCCAGGTGCAGAAAGGTTTTCTTACCTGGTTTGCCTAATTCCATGCAGTTTACTTCCTTATAATTAATCTTCCATTTTTTTTCAGGGTGTTTTTGTTCACTCTTCTTTCTTACTGGGGAAGTATGTTTATTGGGAGCTTCCCCAACTAACTGACTTAGAAAAGATACATCCTATAAATTTCTAATCTAAGTCAATGTTATTGTGCTGTCATATCAGAAAAGGCCTCTAAGTTTGTGGTAATTCATTCATCCTTTATCACAGTTGTGCTCAAACTGGCACAGCTTTTAGAGCTGGTTTAATATTTGATAAAATATTATGATTTCAGACATGCTTGCCTTCCTCCCCCCCCATATTGTTAGTCTGACAAGTGAATTATACAAGTCATTAATGCAAATAATTGTTTATGTCACCAGAATGTGACAGGAAGACTCTTGGTTGGTTTGCGTTGGTGGAACCAGATTGATGAAGATGGAAAGAGTCGCTGGGTGTTTGAAGCAAAAAGGGTAAGCCTGTTAATAAGAAGTAGGCACAGAATCCCTAGGAAAGCTTGTAGAGCTGATACTAAGTCAAATAAAGTAACAAATAGAGACCCATTGTAACAGTTACTGTTTATCCAGCTTCTGTGGAAAACGTCAGCATTCAGTTGCAAGCACATCCTGGAAGCATTCAGGACAAAACTGGTCTCCCAACATTGTCATCGTATGCATCAGCAGAATAAATATTCATAGCATGGTACTACTGGTATAAAACATTTCTGGCAGTTCTATTCTTTCGTGATAACATCTTATAATGAACACATCTTCATATCATTAATCCCAACACGGTATCCTCTTCAGGAAAGATGTGTGTTGAAAGCAATGCTGAATAGTTCAAATTCAGTATTTTCAAACAAATATTTTATTCATGGTCATGGAATATGGTGTGGAATCACTGAACATTCTGATGCTGCTAGTGCTTCCCCAAAGACCCTGGGCTAAAAAGACACCTTGTAATTATTGAGGCTTTCAGGGCTTTTTTAGGCAAGGTAGAGAAACTTAACTGTATTTACAAGGTGGATGCCATTGTCTGCCTCACCATGGATGGAATAGTCTTATTTTTACATGGAGAATTTGAGACACTGAAAGTGAGCTAAAAGACTTCAGTTTTCAGAGTGGGAGAGTCCAAAGGGTTTTCTTTTCCAGTCGTGAAGCTGGTATTTCTGAAAGTGATTGAATAGTCATCGAAATTTGGAGTGAGGAAAGATCAGAACCTTCTGAACAATTCACTTTAAGCACTAGGAGTTAACAATGAGCCTTTTGGTGTAAAAAGAGACACAAGAGATGTGCTGACCTGGAGAAATCTGTAACCAGGGCCTTATGCAGCTTGCTCTGAGTTTTTTTGGTCTCCCAGAACACAAGTAGAGCACTAGAAAACAAGAGAGCTGCCAGCAGTAACTATGGTGTCCAACACTAGTATTACAGAAGAAGCATTTTTGAAACCACAGTGGTCTTAGCAATTATCAGTGTAACAGAACTTTGACTTTGAAATGCTACTAATCTGTAGTGTTAGTGGGAGCTATCAGTGACCAAAAGAATAATAATCTCATTTATATGTGAGCAGACACCAGAACCTTTGAAAACAAAATGCTGTCAGGTACAGCAGGGCATCAGTCAGAAAACTTGGGTTTAGCTACTTCTCTTCTTATTCTATCTTCCTTCTATGTATGTAATAAGTGAAATTTAGGTAAAGAAGTAATTTTGTCCATTCTTTCTTCTCTGCTGTTTTGTTATTTATTGTGGATTTTGTCTTTGTGACCAGTGGTTTCAATAATTTTCCTTCTAGGTGCCTACAATAGCTGCCTCAACTGAAGCTGAAGCTCGAATCTTTTGGCTTGGTCTCATTATCTGCCCAGTTATTTGGACAGTGTTTTTCTTTAGCAGCTTGTTCTCCTTGAAGCTGAAATGGCTGGTAAGTCTGGGGGTACTGAAAAACCTATGGCTGATAGTGTTGCTAGAGGACTTCTGCAACAGTCTTGAATCCAGTTTTCCAAGAGGACAGAAATTCCACTAACAGGAACCATGGAGTTTCTGTAGTCAAGCCCTGCATTCTGGAGCAGATTAGTAATTTTTAGTCCCTCTCCTAGTAGGATGTCAGCTCCTTCATCTAACATGACCCTCAAGTGGCTGGCAAAATTACAGACTTCTTCATAACTATAACAACTTAATATTCCCCATCTTATCTCAGACAAGTGAATCTAATAGGAGAGGACAAAAAAATATGAACCAGTGATGCTGGTTTTCAGGTTTTCATATATCCTTGGGGCTTGAATGTTACTTACTCTTAAAAGTGAGGATTTTCTATCTCTGGTACCATTCCCTTTCAACAGTATCAGTATCAAGGTGCTTAAAAGCTTGATAAATTGAGCTGTAAGAATATATTTTACAGTTACTATATTTATAAGTCATCTACTTAAAAAAAAAAATCCACATTTTTCTTAATACAAGAGAAAATTTACTCCATATACTGCTTTAAGATATTTCTGTCTATGAAATCTTTATGTTTTCACTTGTTTCACTTGCCCTAGAATTAGTTTTGTCAAGTTCCTAGCTATGCTAAGTACAAGTTCTTAATTCAGTTTGAACAGATAAAAAGCATCTTGGACAAGGCTCTGGCCAGCCTGATCTACTATGGGGTGTCCCTGCCCAGGGCAGGGGGGTTGGAACTAGATGATCCTTGTGGTCCCTTCCAACCCTGACTGATACTATGATATGCAACTACATAACCAGTAACAGCCAAGATTACATTTTCTTATTAAAGAGGAAATTAATCCACAGTTACAAATCAATTGTAAGTCATTAACCACATTCTAGTGCCCCAAACAGCACAGCTAAACAAGCAACAGTTAAAATTAAACCAGCAGGCTTTCTCCAGGGCTCCACCCATGTTTTTGAAAAGGAAAGATTGTTTGCTAGACTCAAACCTGTCTGGAGAAGGAACCTGCACTGGAAGCAGGTTGCCCAGGTGCTTGTAAAAGGCAATTTACATAAATGAAAACACAATAGCTTCCAGGAAACCTGCTGAGGCTGAGAAAAACAGTTCTCGTAAGTTATGTCATGAGTGAATCAGTTGGGTTCCGCCTGCTGCCAAGCCTCTAGTGCCACAAAAGGATCTATTTATTTTCACTGCCCGTTCATGCCAGGTATGGATTGCTGTCTATCAATGCTCTTCTTGTAAAGCTGCAAGTTACAGGATCTTATTCGTATATAAGTCAGTTTGTCAGCTAAACAAGGCTGCAGATTAGCTGTGTATCTGGATGTGAAACCTAGATACAAATCAAACTTGAAAAAGTGAAAGGATTGTGGAATCTGTTGAGTAGATTCTTTTTTGAATAGCTGCTTTTAGGGAAGTGATGAAGTCTGGCAAGACACAGGATGACAAAAAAATGTTACCAGGGCTTTGATAATTTAGAGAGGCACCGTGTAGAAGTTTGACATGATTGGATCTCTCAGAAGGTAGTTTATTGTTGGAAGGAATATCTCCTTCTCATAGCATGTGTGTATCTAAATTGTACTCACACATATACACACACGTTGGGTCTCTATCTGGCACTGTATTTGTTCCAGCTGAACTTTTGTTTGTTCACAGGCTCTTGTGATAGCTGGGATCTCACTTCAGACTGCCAATTTATATGGCTACATCCACTGCAAATTAGGGGGATCAAAGAGCATCAGCAGAGCATCTTCAAGGTTTTTTGTCAAAGATGTTCCTAAGAGTAAGTACTGAGCTGATCTATCAGCTACAGCCCATGAGTTGTCACATACTGACCTGCCACACACTGTTATTTTGAATAGAATAGAATAGAATTAACCAGGTTGGAAGAGACCTTCGAGATCATCATGTCCAACCTATCATCCAACACTACCCAATCAACTAAACCATACAACCAAGCATCCTGTCAAGCCTCGCCCTGAACACCCCCAGCGACGGCGACCCCACCACCTCCTCAGGCAGCCCATTCCAGTGGGCAATCACTCTCTCTGTGTAAAACTTCCTCCTAACCTCCAGCCTAAACCTCCCCTGATGCAGCCTGAGACTGTGTCCTCTTGTTCTGGTACTGGTTTGGGCTCCTCCCATGTCTTAGTTCTCAAAATAACTGCCGGCAAGGCTAGTTTGATTCTCCCACTCTTGTAGAACTCCTCAAGGGGGCCATACCCCACCTCTAGATTTGGAGCCTGCTGAAGCTTCACAGCTGAGCTGCTTCCAAGCCACACGAGGAATGTCCTCTCAGTTAAATCCTTGGAGGGATGCCTTCTGAGCTGTGAGTGCCTCTGCTTAGGCACAGCTGGGACAGCTATCTTCTACCCTCCTGCTTCTGACAGGCTTTTCCCTGCTTTTTGTAAGATTCCCACACACTAGGTTATACCAACACCCACACTTCCTGTGCTCATCCTCCAGGACAGACAAGAACTTCAGAAGAGCAAATTGAAGAACATGGGAAGAAAGGCACTAATCAGCTAAGGAAGAACTGAAAGGATGAGCAGTAAAAATAATTAAAGATCTTGACATGAAGAACAGCTTTCATAAAGTAACATGCTAGTAATTAACACCCGCATGCTATATTCAAGATTTTATGTCATTTGTGAGTCTTTGGATTCTGAAAGGTTTAAAGCCTTTCTTACTCAAAAGTTCCATGAAAAAGTGTAGGTATAGCACAAAACCAGTGCTTATGCTCTATCCTGAGTGCTGCTTTAAGGAGAAAAAAAACAACAACAAAAAAACCCAACCAAACCAATCAGTCAACTCTTGGCTTACCTTAACCAAGAGTTAGAATATAATCAAAAGGTGATGCTCATTTGTTTCATTTTAGAACTACAATACACAAAATCAAACTGCCTTTCCCTCTTGTATACAATGCTGACTTCTCAAAGCTCTGATTCCTCAATAAAGAGAGGCATTATAATCACAAAAGGCCTCTTAGTTATTAAAGATACCTGATGCTTAGTTTTTAGTACTCAGGCTTAGGGTCAAGTGGAAGAACAGAAGTCATGGAGCGTGTTCACACAGAGCTTGTGTGAAGCAGTCAGTTATCGATAGTTAAGAGATGTCAATCTTATTTTGACACCTGTAATAAATAAGATACTGTACTATGACTAAATTCTTGTAGGTTTTTATTTTAGAACATGCCAAGTATAAAAAAAGGGTCCCTGAAATACAAATCTCCACTAAATGGAGATACTTAAACAATGTCACTCAGAGAGAGCAAATAGGGATCACCACACCCTTAGCACTGGAGAAAGGACACAGTCTAGTTCATTACCACAGCAGATGCATGAGATGCACACAACAGCATCAGCCAAGGGTATTTTATATTTAACTCTCTACAGAAGATCATCTTTGTGTGTGTGTTCAACTACCAATTTTGTATTCAGGTTATTAGTACCCTGGGTGCAGACTGCACCTACTTAAGAGGCATAAAGATTCCACTTTAGAGCTTTCTGGCAAGCTTTGAGACCACCTGAGTGAATCTTGAGGTATGGAAAGCACCTAGGGCAAGGACACTTATATTAAGAATTTATTTGCAATATAAAAAAGAATACATTCCTTTTATTAAGTCAAGGCATAAGTTACTTTGCTATAATTCAACAAGAGCTACACTTTTACTCCACTCATAGATTAGATAATCTTTTCTTCTTGAAACTGGTGCTGATCACAGTATTCCTGAATTCCTGCAAAGACAAGAGAAAAGGTAATAGAAATAATATTTCAGCTGCACATCAGCAGTTATTGTTGCATCACTCTGACCCCTATTGGTACAAACCCTGCAAGCTGGGCCTCTATCACAGTGCACATAGCTTTAGGAATCTCCCAGTGGTTTGTACCTTTAACCTGCACATTGCCAGCTTTTTAGGTGGTTTTCAGTGGGTTATTTTGTGCAGTTAGAAGTGGAGGCAGCAATCAGGCAGGTGTACCATACCCACCTATGGGGAGCACCTGAAAGCAGCCTGCTGGTGAATCTGGAACTTTTTTGTGAGAATAAGTACAAAGCCATGTCCCCAGAAAATTTCATGACTGGGGCCAAACTGAAACCAGTTTCTCAATGCAATTTCATTACTGCTTTAAAAGCCTGTCTTAACTGATGCCCCAAAAGGTGAACACAGTATTTGCATCTGCTGCTTTCATAATCACTGTGCACATCTACTGTTTTCTATTATTTGTGGCAGAACAACAGAATTCTGGTTAGTGCCTTTACTGCAGAAGTGCTCAGAATTGAGCTAGCTCATTTTCAGACTTACTTTGAATGATATTCCTGTAAGACAACGTTGCTGGAGACTCAGGTGCTTCAGCCAAGAAAGACTGCCCTTTGTCACAACTTTTTCCTTGAAGGAGAAGGGAAAACATGAAAGCAAAGCAATAGGAAGAGATTAACTTCTATTTTACCTGCTAGCCTGCTACCAGTTATACCCTTCCAAAGAGCCACTCACATCTATTCTTTTTAAGATGTCCCTATATCAGTAAGAGGACCAGACCTACAGCTTACAGTTTCACAGAGGAAACCCTCAGTTTTGAAGTACTGACCTGTTCTTGATGTCATTAAAGCAAGCATTCATTTCTAACAAACAGTGGGCAAGGAACCAAGCCTTTGCCTTCTCGCTACCCACAACAGAACTTGGGTGGTACCAATAACACTGAAGTTCAAGCACTAGTTTTAATGCTGAACAATGTATTATTATTCACAGTGGTTAGGATTCTATTCAGGCTGTGCTTCCAGGTGATTACACTGAAGGGAAAGATATGTCATACTTTGGTGGTATCTGAAAAGATGCCTAATTGAATCTTAATCAAGACTAAGTTTAAGACTAAATAAATTATTCTGACACTCTCCTATTGTCACATTGTGCTGTATCACTGTTCCAGTAATTTCTGATTCAAAAGTCTTCTATCTAAACACAGGCACTTACCTAAGAGACAAAATGTGTAATATTCCAATTTATCAGTGTCCAAGACAGGATCTACCAGTAATAACATCAGTACAGAAAGAAAAACTTGTTTGAAATGCAGTGCAATACAGGAACTTTACCTATCTGAGGATCTAGAGGCACTTTGCCCAGGAGGGAAACACTGAAGTTCTGGCACATCTTCTCTGCACCTCCAGTAGTTGGGGGAAAGATCTGAGATTCGTTCTGGGACAACAAGAAAATTAGAGTTAAGATGTTGCACTTCTGAAAGCAAAGCTTTTTTGGAGCAATGTTTTATATAGAAACAATGCAAAGACAAAAACTGTAACACACAGACAGCCCTACCTTACACTTTGGACATATGAAGCCACTCATGTTTTCCACAACACCAATGATTGGCAGTTTCACTTTGTGGCAGAAGTTGATCTCCTTCCGCACATCCTGAAGCGAGACTTCCTACAAATATTGAAAGCACTGCTATTTTGACTGGAAAGTTTTGATGCTTAACTCATGAAGTTACATCTTTAGAGCAATTTTAAAGGAGGTTTGTAATGTTACTACTGCTCTCTTCACATTTTGAGGAACATAAACTTGTATTATGTGCGATAGCAGCAGTTCTGTGAGTAGCAACAGAACAGGTACATCAGTTCCAGCCTGCTGAATGTGGTTCTGTTTTGAAATCTGACTTGAGTCAAGACTCAGCCAAATTGATGTTTTCTCTCCTGACTTGAGTTCTTTAAGTGTAACTTTTTCACGTTTTCAGTTTAGACAAAGACCCCTGGTACTCTCAATAGAGCAAACAGGACAAGAACCACCAGGCTTATGGTTGTTCTCTCTTCCCAAATTAAATGTGAAATAGTTTACCATCCTCTCAGACTTTGCACATACCTGCCTGACCTTGTTCAGTTCTCATGTTCCCTTTTCCTTCCCTCACCACCTATCTGGTGCTACCCTCACCACTTCACTTCCTGTACATTTATTTTTTCAGCTGTTGTGGAAATGCTATGTGCCTGTTCAGAGAATCACAGAATGTTAGGGGCTGAAAGGCACCTTGAAAGATCATCCAGTCCAACCGCCATGCCAGAGCAGGATAACCTATACCAGATCACACTGTAATGCACCTAGACAGGTCTTCAGTATCTCCAGAGATTCCTTTCCAATGAACACGACATACTTTGAGTTTCAGCTCTCCACAGGCATATGTTGCTTCTAAAAATGTGCATTGCAAAGCTGCCTACTGGAGGCAGCAGGCTAGGTCACTAACAGCACACATCAGTGTTTGCACAATGGTGAACTGTGCTAACCTTCTTACTGCCTTCTGAACATTACGCTGTTCTCAAGTTACAAAGGCACAATGATGCAAACCTTGAAGACAGAAATGAAAGCTGCATTTCCCTTCACACCCAGGTCACAGCAACTTTTGACTGTGAACTGCTCAGTGGTTTAGTGACCCTCTCAGATCCCCATCTCCAGAGACACCCAGCTAACTCACAGGCCAGCCAGCTGCAGGCACAAAATGAGACAGCCAGCTCCTTTAGGTTCTGTACCATCATTTCTCTGAAGTTAAAGACTCTAAACCAAGGACTGTCTTCAAGTGTCATGATGTTTCTATCCCTGGAAATTAAGTTCTCCTACCTGAGGGGTAGTGATTATAACAGCACCATCTACATGCGCCGCACTGAGGTACTGCACAATAGATAAATGTTCATCTGATGTTCCTGGAGGCGTGTCTATAATCAGGTAGTCGATTTCCCCCCAGTCCACGTCACGAAGAAATTGTTTGATCAGCCCTAAAAGAAAGGGCAAGCATGGGGAAGAGAGACATGTAAAAAATCTTGCTGTATTAAACTTCAGGGTGTACTTCAACATTTATAGTCTAAATATACATATTCTTCCAAGTTGTCAGCTTCAGTATAGCTACAGTTATTTTGGCAAGGCTTTTAAAAAATATTTTTTAAGTAGAACATTTTACCCTCTAACTTAATCAAATTAATACATTCAACTGAAGAAAATAAGTAACCATTCACTCATTTTTTTCCTAAGGCTTACTATACTACAATTATTAAACAAGCTCATGGTATTAAATCTTTCAAGTACTTGAATTATTGTTGAAAACACTTGATAGATACCATTTTTTTTTGGTCCTCTCCAGATGACAGCATCATCAGGACTACTAAGCAAGAACCCCACTGACATGACACCCAAGTTTTCTTCAACATACTACAAAAGAAGTAAATCAACTCAGTCAAGCACACAGAACAGTAAAGAAAGAGGAGAAAAAACAACTTGGAAAACGGATTTTGTAGAAAAAGCAGCTGGAGGAAAGAAAATCATTAAGAAAATAAAGGCAGAAAACTTTATGCATCACTTTTATCAATGGGCAGGAGTTGTGCATTGTTCACCAACTACATTCAAAGACTGAAAAAACCCAGTTGTAGTAAGATTTACAGTGGTTTATGAGATCACCAGAGACAGTATAAGCATAAAATCAGCTTTTCCCCTCAGCATCAAGCCGTCTTTTAACTGCATGCACACAACAGGTGATCTTTAGACAACCCACACTCCTGCAAGGCTTTCCTTGCATTTTCCAAAGATTAATGCATTTTTAATTAGGTATAAGATACTTCTTGTCTGTCACAGAAAAGGTGACATGCTGTGTAGCTGCATGATAACAAAAAAAATGCAATCAAGTAAGTTCTATTTATTGCCCACAGTGCATTAGAAAAGTCAGCAAAATGTAACACTTTAGTCTATGCAGCCTATATCCACATGCTACAGAGTCTGGGTATTTGTCATTAAAAGAAGAATTAAAAGAAAAAGCCTCTGCTCCTCCCCCATTCCTTTTTCACTTTAGAAGACAGTGCCCACCCAAATAAACCCAACAGACTTTCTGAAAGAGTTGCAACAACTTACCACTGGAGACCACCCAGATCCACTCTGATGAACCTGAAAATCAAAGCAACACATATAAGGTCATATTGGAAATAAACACAGGTGTTACATAGAACACCTACACAAGTCACATCTGGATAAATAGATATCCTGCCAATAGGTGCAATATTGCTTTATGTGGGCAGCTGAGGAAAAAACCTGCAGAAGGGCCAGATGTCCATTAATAAGTGAATAATGACTGTTCAACTCTCACAAGATACCCATAACTTTATATAAATAAAGTATTTCAGGGTTGACAAAAAGCACTGTACTAACATTACTTAAATTTCAAGCAGTCACGAATGTGGCCAATATGCAGCAAAACATGGTTTGCAGAAGCTGAACTTCACCTCACTATATTTCCCTGCACACTACCAGACACATTTCCTAATAAGCAGTCCTTTAATAATCTTTAAGTTTACAAAACTCTAAAACGTTAATACTAAACAGAAATTATTTAAACAACGTGTCTGAGCATTCATTTACCTGTTCTCCTTCTAGACCCATCATCTTTGGAATCGATGGCCCACAGATATCTATGTCCAGCAGAGCAACCTGGAAAACAAACAAACCAATCTGCCCCACTGGAAACAAGCTTGCACTAGACTGTCTTCAAGTCTAAATCATGCAACAAGCCTCCACCCCACTTAGCGCGTTCAAAGCCTGAACCAGGGGAAGGCGCTCGGTGCATTAAAACTCTGCAAGGAGTCCCCGTAGGTGCTCACCCCTGCCAGCGAATTCAAACCACTGCGGCCCGGCCGGGCCGGCTCACCTGCTTGGTCTCATCTGCCGCCAGCCCGTGAGCCAGAAGGGCGCTGAAGGTGCTCTTCCCCACGCCGCCCTTCCCGGAGAGCACTAGGACCGTATGCTTCACGCCGCGCAGCCGCTCCCGCAGCTCTGCCGTCTCCGCTGCGAGGTGAGACGGACGCAGTCAGAACACGCTCCGCGTACCAGCCCCGCGGCCGCCCCGCAGCGCCTGCCGCCTCACGGCCTGCCTCACCTGGGTCCGGGGCCGTGGCGCCGGCTGCGCAGAGTCTCTGGTTGGGGCATCCTTCGCAGGCGGTGGCCCTGCCCGCTTGAGTGCTGCCGATCCCCGGGCAGTCTGCAATGGACAACGAGAGCTGCAACACGAGTGCCGCTGACGACCCACCGAACCCGCACGGCGCAACTCTCACCCTCCGGTTGCGGCCCGCCCGCCTCCTCCGCCATGGCGCCCGCTGCGCGTCACTTCCGCCAGCGCCACGGGGGGCGCGGAGGACACGGGGACCGCCCACAGCGCACATGTGCCTGCACTCCCCGCTGCCGCCAGGGGGCACTGGGTGGCAGGCCCGACGCCGGGCCTGGGCTGGCAGCGGGGCCGAGGCGGGGCTGCGGGGCGAGGGAAGTGCCGCTCGCTGTCACTTTCCCCTGGAAGCGCAGGAGGGTGTGAAGTCAGCCTCCATCCTTTCGCCACGAAGCCGTGCGGGCCTCCCGCTCAGCCGGGCAGCCCTTCGGCAAGTTGTGAGCATCGACTTTGGCAACGGCCTGGCCCATAGCACCGAAGAGACCAGCACCGAGCTCCGCTGACTAAGCTCAGTGAGCTTCATTATGGACAGCAGCGAGTTGCTAAACTGTTGAAATTTCTCCACTAGAATACGCTAGGCAGAAGCAACTGACAGTAGTGCCACAAGCCCATCTCCGTGCCGAGATCCCGATGCTAAGAGAGGTCTCTGCACACCTAGAGCCGGTCCCGGTGGGGTCTCCACTGCCTGCTGAGCCGCTAGCAGGAGATGGACCCAAGCGTTGGACCGTGCAGCGCAGCCCTGTGCAAGTGTTAGGGAGAGTCTTAGAAATCAATGCACTGCTTGTGTGTTTCTGAAGTTACATACCTAGGACAATATGGATCATCTCAATTGCCATTTGATGTATTTTATAGCAATCTTGAATAGATTAATCTCTGTACCTTCCCAGTTGACAGTTGCTATTAATTTAATGGGTACAATCTTCTGGAAGATTATCCTGCTGTAACTTAGTCAATCAACTTTGAGCAATCAGACAGCCACTGTATTTGGTATGTAAAAATTAATGAAATAACTTGATTTTCCAAACCAAGGATGTGTGCACCAGCCTGTGATGTAACTTGGACTGTAGTACTGGCCACCAAATGCCAGTCACTGCTCCCTTTGGGTGATTCTGTCAGGCTCTTCCTGAGCAGGGCCTCGTCCTCTCTTCCATTTGAAATGTTACAGTCCAAGAGCTGAATTACAGATTGCAAATGTTCCTTGTTCTGCTCATCACCCCAGCGCAAGCTGACAGTATACCTGAGCTAAAGCCTTGTGTGAAAACTGCAGTTGTAAAACTGATCACTTAAAGAGAATCCTCAGCAGGTAGTACCTTACCAGCATTCAGCAAAAGACAGTTCCTGCTTCAAAATGCTTCTAATGTACGTAGACATGTGCACTATATCACAGAACCATGTTTAGTCTTAGGAGGAAGAAAATGTTTTTCCAAGATCTATGACATAAATCTTTTCACCTTCCCTTCATTTTCCCATTGCCTGTGTATAAAGTTCTCACAATACCATTATAATTAAAACAGCCCAGAGTCCCAAAAACTGTTGATGCAGCAATGGCTATCTGAAAAGCTGTTACATGAGAAAAGCTTCAGTGTTCAGAATAAAGCATTAAATAACCACTTATCTTTGGAAAAATCAGACAGTGCTTTCACATCCTTTAAAGAAGTTGTCAGATTTTCTCCTGGAGATGCACATAACAGGTACAAGCCTCAGAACAACACAGTCCCTTTTGTTGTGGTGACTTCCCATGAGGCAGACTGATTTACTCCTGAGGCAGAGCCCACGAATTCTGGTTTTAAAACTGCTGATGGTAACTTAAGCTTGAGAGAAAGGTGGGTTGGGCTGGTGGTTTCGTAGGAACTGTAAGTGAACCAGCACAATTCCTTCTCACAAAGCCTCTGGTCTCTTGCTCTGGTTGAGGGTGCTGTAAAAAGGGTATTTTTCTGATTTGAGCACAGTCAGGAGTCTCAAGTATTCTCACTTCTGGTTAGTCCCTAAGCTTGATTGTGTCGACTATGAGTGTTAGAGCTACTCTTTAAGGAGGTCTCACTTTGGAAATGACATATAGGAAAGAGTACCCATGATATTTGGAAAGGTACCACCACATCCTGATGTTAGATCTGTCTTTTGGAAAGAAAAGTATTGCAAAGTTATCTTTTAATAAACACTCTCCACTTCAAACACCACAAGCTTTTTAGAAAGGATGTTCTGTAGGGAAAAAAACCAAACCAACCAACACAAAAAAGTTCTGAATAACTGTCCACCTAATAAAAACCAAAAAAACCTAGGGAAAAAAAAAATCTTAAAATACATTTAGTTAAGGTTTTTAAGCAGTTCAGCCTTTGGGTTTTGGTCATTAATAAACAGGCTATTGCCTCTTTTCCTTTTCAAGTATATTTACCTCAGATAAAAGCTTATCTCCTCTTGATACTTGTATTGACTATTCTGTAATTATCTTCTACGGGAAACCAATGAAAAAAATGTAATGTAGAAGTGGATCCAAATGCTTAAGCAAATTCAAATGTCTGGGGTGGGAGGAACAGGCCAGTAATTGCTATCTGAGAAATTTATACTGTGCCTTACCTATGAAGAATTTGGCTGTGTTTTGGCTCAGTATAGCACTTTAGGTCTGTGCTTCCTTTCAAACATATGGATTATATTCACGGATGTCAGCACATTTTAAACTGAGGTACGTGTCCAAATATTTTTCTTTTGGGGCCAACAGATCATTTTCTGAGGTTATTATAGAGCATTAACTACAAAAAAGCACCAAAAAGGAAAAGTAAATCTCTTCCTCTGCACTTCTTTTCCTCGGAGACATCAAGGGCTATTTGTGCAGGGCTATCTGGGCTTTACAGTGCTTGAGTCAGGCTGAACTTGTCAGTGAACTCTGCTGGCACTCCTGCAATCTCCATGCTCAGGAATAACTTTCCCCTTCTGGACAGCTGCTGAGAATGAATTCCATCAGTTATTAAAAGAGGAAAGTTTGGGTGTTTTTTTTGTGTGTGTGTGTGTGTGCCAGCATTTGCAGTACCAATCTTACCCTGTTTATACACCCCAGTGCCTGTCCACTGTGTGTGCCTCTTCTGTCCATACTTCACCTCCCTACAGTTAGCACTTAACATTTGTATGTATTTCAAACACCACAAGAAGATAAATTTAACTTACAATGACTGTTTATTTAAAACTAGCTTTGCCTTTTTTTTTAGCTGGGGTGTAATGTCCTGCTAGCTTTCTGAGACCAGATATGCTGTAATGTAATGCATAGATGTAGATATGTATTTTATTTACCCAGGTTGAAAAAAATGTTTCATAGTTATCTATCTGGAGAAGATGAAACAATTGCAATTGTCTTGCATTCAACCTAGGAGAAATCTGTGCTGATTTACAGATTCTTAGAAGAAGTGAGCAATACAGCACCTAATTACAACTAATTATTTGTCTTGAAAATTCTTGGCACAGAAGATGGGTGGAATTTGAGAGCACTGGATTTCAGAAACAGATTTTTAATTTATGTTTTTTCCCAGACAGGCCAGAAGGCTGAGAGGAAAAATTAGAAAAATGACCAGAGAAGCTACTAAATGATGTCTCTCCCATCTTTTATACACTTTATTGAATATGAATGCAGTTGACAGGAAGAGCAACTCTCAATATAGTTATGCTTTTTTAGATCCATTTGGACCAAACCATGTGCAGAGATGACCAGACAGCTGTGAAATGACTCTCGGAGCTGTTGCAGTTCAGAAAGCTTGACTCCTGCCGAATTTCCCTGCAGCCACTAACCGACAGATAAGAGAACCACTCTAAAGTGAAACTTTTATTTTGTTTTGCTCAAGGGAAACTCACTGAAGGTAACCTACAGAGCCATCCACAGTGAGTTTCGGCAAATCCCTCTGCGCTGTAACCAAACCGCTGACAGGGAGCCTAGCCTAGCCGGCCCCAGGAGACCCGGTGTTGCTCTGCGAGAAGAACAAGGTGCTCTGGGACAGGAAGTAGAAAAGGAGGTCCTTGGAGCACCGGGACCTAGGCGCTGGCAAGCTGAAAGTCCTTAGAACTCTGACACTTCTTGTGTCACAAAGGGGCTGCGCATCGTCTCGAAGGAGCAGCGGCCCCGGGGTTGCTCAGAGCAGCTAGGGCGGGTGGACAGCTTGAGGGCGGTTGCCTGAGCTCGGTGCAGGATGGAGTTCTTGGGGACCACGCAGCTAGCCAGTTACTGTGGCACAAGGAAGAGCTGCCTCTTCCCAGATCAAGCTCCCACCACCACAACTAAGGACACCTATCAGTCCTACTACCTACCGGGCTACCGCAGCCTCAGCTCCTGGAGGCCTAGTCTGCTTCACAGGGTGGTTTCAGTCCCTGCCGGCGCTGACAAACAATTTAACCCCACGGGGCGGCCACCCACTGTCCTGCCTGCGCTACAGTCCAGCCTGCATGCCCGCTACAGCACTCGCGACTGGCACCTGGCAAACCTGGCTCAGTTAAAGGGCTCTGAAGCCTCCACAAACAGTGCTGGTAGACTGAACATTGATTCTAGGAGACTGATGCAAGATAAGGATCAACTGACTCATCATATGCAAGAAGACAGTACAAAAAACCTGGGAGAGAGGGTCTGCAACATCGATTTCTGGAGAGCTGAGCTCTCCTATGAGCTAGATTGTCTGCTGAAGGAGACTCAAGCCTTGGAAACAGCAAAGAGGCGGCTCGAATGTGCTGCAGATGAATTGCAGGGACCACTGAAGGTAAGTTTGGCACTGTACTGTGAATTCAACTCTCTATTGAATAGCAGTATGACTTTTACCATTATCAAGACAGATCTTGGTGATATGTATAAAAGCTTAAAAACCTATCCAGACATTTCTATGTCCTCTTTTTCTTCCTTTCTGCTTGAGGCTTCCAGGAGGCTGGGTGTCCCTCAAGCACTGGCCAGTCAGCTCATTACCTTACAGGAGAGCAAAAAATGCTCCTGTAGACTGCAACACCCTAATCTAGCTCAGATTTTTCTGCTGCTACTTGGTGAAAATAACATTTTCACTTAGTGTATAATTTGTGTTACATTTTGAAGTTCTCCAGAATCCTAAAGGCAAAGTAATCACAACAGAAAAAAAACCAACACAGTAATGTTAGAGCTGATAGATGATGCTAGCTAAAACTCAGAACATGCAAAAACTACTCAAAGTTCTCTAATGAACATCTGAAATACTGCTGCTGAAAGCTATGTCTATCATATTTCTAGTCAAGGACATAAAGAAAACCAAAGATCAGTATTCATTAATGACTTTTTTAGTTGTCTGTATCTGTACTAATTCACAGTGGCAGGCTGGACATGCTTTCTATTCAGGAAACCTTTTCAACTGAAAAGCTTTGTGCCAGGCTAATGCTATTGCATTTATTAGTATAGTTCTAAACAAGTGGATGAGAAGAGTAAAGTTAACATGCTGGGGCTATTCAAATACCATCTCTTTTTTTTTTTTATAGGTATGAAAATTCAAATCTGGGCACTGGGTAAGGGAGGATAGAGGGACAGGAGATTAAAGGATTTTGCTATGAATTAGGGTGGCTGCTAATCTGTAAAAATAAGCATTAACAGCTAAGTAGTGATGAACCACTAAGATGGATCAGTTGAGTGCAATGAGACCACCTTCTATTCTGTTCCACCCTCAGTAGGTGGTCATTACTTGACATGTTAGCTCAGTGGCCCCTTCAGCAAGGTTCAAGATTTCACTCCACAATGCAGTACTGAGCCTATTGCAAATCATGGAATCACAGATATACTTGTTGGAAGAGACCCTCAAGATCATCCAGTCCAACATTTGATCATGCAGTCCAACCTTCATGTTCCTTGGTTTGATTGCAGATTGCTCTGGAATGCTTGTACCACCGTGAGAAGCGATATGGTATTGACTTGGTTCATGATAATGTGGAAAAGAGCCTCATGAAGGTAAGATCAGACTAGTTTGTTTTTTAAAGTGTGGAGACAAATTCAGTGGCATCAGGGTAGAAACATGGCAGTAATTTCTTCCTTTCAGTCATTTGGAAGACTGAAGAAGGGAAAAGAGGAATAAATTTCATAAAACTATGTATACTGGGATAAAATGCTGCTAAATGTTCCACATGAACAGAAGAAAAGAATGTACTTTCCAAATGAAAAAGAAAGGCTCTTTGCCTGATCTCCCCAAGCACCATTCTCACTATGGAGCAAGCTAGACAGTGACAGTCAAGGACATTAATGACTCATTTTGTGGTAACAGGAAAGCCAGTTCTGAAGTTGCTGTTACTCCTATACATACTGTGCAAGTATAGAGATAAGAGTCTGTTGGGTTTTTTTGTTTGTTTGTTTGTGTGGGGGTTTTTGTGTGTTTTTTTTTTTTTAATTTAAGATGTCCTAATGACTTCCAAATAATTTGAAACACTCAATTCCCTGTTTCAGAAGTCCCCAGACTGTACACTTTTAGGTAAGAGGGTACGTGGTGCTATACCAGAGGATTTTAAAAAAAGGAAAGAGGCTGAAACACCATAAGATTGGTTGAGAGACCCTAATTGCCATGTTTGCATGGTTTTCAGTGTGGTTGGTATGAATATTTTTTATTCATTTTAAGCTGAGTGGAATCTGGCTTTGAATTTCTTTGACTAATAGCTTGAAAGAATATTACTATATACTTACTTAGGGAGCCTGCTTCTGATGTCAGATATATTTTCATCCTACTCCACAATTAGCAAAATATTTGTATCATTCTAGAAAAAAGTAGTAGTTGGAGAGGGTAGTTTAGTAGATTAAGGTTCACAGAATCATAGAATCATAGAGTGGTCCGGGCCAGATGGGACCTCCAAAGATCATCCTGTCCAACCTCACCAACATCCCCAACTAGACCAGGCTGCCCAGGGCCTAATTGAGCCTCACCTTGAATACCTCCAGGGAAGGGGCCTCAACCACCTTCCTGAGGAACCTGTTCCAGTGTTCCACTACCCTCATAGTAAAGAACTTGTTCCTAACATCTGATCTAAGTCTGCTCTTCTCTAGCTTAAAGCCATGTTTCAAGTGTCTTCATTATACTTAAGCCAAACACAACTGGACTTTGTTTGTTCATCTGTCTCCATCCAATAAAATCTGCTGCCATGTTTGATAGAACATAAAAAGCCAAAAAAAACCCAAGCAAAAAATACATGATAGCACTGAGGAAGAGAGAGACCAAAACACTTCCTTTCTTGACCCATGTTGTGTTTGAGATATGTGAAATGGTTGCAACATATAAAATGCAAAATGAAACAGTAAGTGCATTGAAACAACTGAACTATGATGAAAATACACTGTGAATTTTCCATTTTAGGAGGTTGATGTACTCAAGGACTGTCAAGAAACATTGACAAAACATGCACAGATAATCAATCAGCAGCTAGGGTAAGATTTTACATTTAAATCCTCTTGTAAAACCAGGAAAGCTGAGTCCAGTGTTAGGTAGTATTTAAACACAGATTGAAAATATCAAAGGCAAAAGCATAGAATCATAGAATCAGTGTGGTTGGAAAAGACCTCAAAGATCATCAAGTCCAACCTGTCACCCAACACCTCATGACTACAAGACCATGGCACCAAGTGCCATGTCCAATCCCCTCTTGAACACCTCCAGGGATGGTGACTCCACCACCTCCCTGGGCAGCCTATTCCAATGGCTAATAACTCTCTCTGTGAAGAACTTTCTCCTCGCCTCCAGCCTAAACTTCCCCTGGCACAGCTTGAGACTGTGTCCTCTTGTTCTGGTGCTGGTTGCCTGGGAGAAGAGACCAACCCCCTCCTGGCTACAACCTCCCTTCAGGTAGTTGTAGACAGCAAAAGGTCTCTCCTCAACCTCCTCTTCTCCAGGCTAAACAACCCCAGCTCCCTCAGCCTCTTCTCGTAGGGCTTGTGCTCAAGGCCTCTCCCCAGCCTCATTGCCCTTCTCTGGACATGTTCAAGAGTCTCAATGTCCTTCTTAAATTGAGTGGCCCAGAACTGGACACAGCAAGGTGTGGCCTAACCAGTGCTCACTACAGGGGCACAATGACCTCCCTGCCCCTGCTGGCCACACTATTCTTGATGCAGGCCAGGATGCCATTGGCCCTCCTGACCACCTGGGCACACTGCTGGCTCATGTTCAGCCAGCTGTCAAGCAGTAGCTGTCAAGCAGATAGTTCACCTCTTAGGTGCTCACTGCCCTTCACTTCTAATTCTCACTAATGATAGAGTTTATATGTGAAACCACAGGAGATGGCTGTGTGACTCCATTTTTAAATGCTCAATCTGAAATCCTTGCTTAAAATTGGGGATACTAAAATTATAGCTTAGTTGTGCCAGTGTTGCTATATGTCACATTGGAGTGAAGTATGAAGGGATTTTTTAAAATTTAAATGAATACATTCAAAAGAAATCTATTACTGACAAGAAACAGGAATCTAAGCACATCCTGAAGTATGAAATGAGTTACAGAATGGACTTAAATTACTTTTCTGTATAATTTTGTTATGGGAGGCTTTGGGATGTATTTTATTTCTTCAGGAGCACACAAATATCCTACGAAGTGCAAATTATATTTAGATTGTATTGTTTTATTAGCTAAGTCAATTTGTCCCCCAAATCAGGAGAGATGTGAAATTACAGCTGTGGTCTGCCCTTTTCTTCCAGGTTTACAGCTGTACAGGCGTGAAGGCTATCATTGAAACATTCCTCTATTTTCCTCTGAGGCTTTCTTTCAGGCCACACAAGAACTTACTGTTGTTTTTCACCCTTGCAGTTTTCTGTCATCAAAATGACAAACATTATTAAATGCAGTGAGTTAAATAAAATTCTTTGGGAAATACTTGCTAGAGACCAAATGAGATGAGTGGTACAGCAGCTCCCTCTAGCTAAATTACAGCACCAAGCATTTGCAAGCCACTGTGCCAACAAAATAGAAAATAAAGCATTGTGGGAAGCTAATGACAGCAATGAACTGTTTAGCATTAAAGGAGATTCAGATTAAAGAAGTCTTTCCCCTTGACAGCATCAACAGAGATGTGCAGCATGCCCTGGAGAGGGATCTTTCTGACAAATCCTCAGCCCATTTTATTGATGAGAAGTGCTTTAACCTGAGGAACACATCAGACAGCATCAACTTTTACCATGGAGTGGAAAAAGCAGATGGGTCGTGAGTAGTGTATTGTAATATTGTAACTGTCTCTTTCTGGGCTTCCTGCTGGAAGTAGGAACCTGATAGTACAAGTCCTAGCCCTGTCTTTTGGGAGGGGATACAGAAGTGACTTATCTCCCTGCACTTTCCATTCTGTTTTTCCATCATTCTTAGTTATTCCCTGCCTCCTAACAGCTGCCACTGTGGAGCCAGGCAGAGGCTGGTAGCCTGCAGCACCTACAGCCCTGATGTGCGATGAGCTGTGTTTTTCAGTGAGGATAATCATTTACAACTGTGTTGCAGCTGACTCCTCATACTCCTTTGTGGAGATGTCTTCTGGCCTTTAGGTTTCAGAATCAAATGCAATCAAATCAAAATTCAGCTGAGGTGTGCAGTGCACAATGTGGTAAACAGCATGCAAGTGCACACCAAGGGCTAAATATATTTTCCATTAAAATAGCTTAGATTACTTGGAAATTAGTCCTTTAAGCTATACAGAGATATGTATTAAATAGGATGAACAAAAAGGTTTGGCATGTCTTTAACATTGCAGACTGAATTAAAATGTCCCAATTGTATACAGTTTTAAAACTGCTTATTAGTAGTGGCCTCATCAAGACCTGCATCCAATTGAAAAGCAATAGCAGAAGAAAAGCAGCTTGCAACAGAGGGCAGTGTTCTTGTGCTAATGACTTGTTAGTTCCCTTATCACTCTAACACAGCAGCATTTGAATGGTGATCATACTTCACCGCCTGAAATGTTAATGACTGTGTCTTGTTGGCAGGAGGAAAAAAAAAATCATTATTATTTGTTTACTTATGTTCTGCTTTTCGTTAAAAGATCACCTCATTCACTACTGAAATGAGGCCATATGCAAAGGAAACTTGGCAGGCATTCTGCTGACTCTAGTAACTACCTGCTTGCAGGATTAGCAATAAATAAAATTATTTTTGTCAGCTCTAGTAAAAAGGAGATTCATGTGGATATGTTTTATATCCCCTTTCTTTTCTCACCAACCAAAGAAGTGCCATTTTTCATTAAGATTTTCCTGAAACCATTTGGCAGAACTCAGGAGCAGTGCAGGTGTTTTCTGCCTTAGCAGAGGCAGCCAGATCAATTACAGTCTGAAAGAGCAATGTTAACAGATTAAGTACTGAGTATTTCAGAAAGTCAAATTGAAACCTACTTGGAAATGCAATGCAATGTTGAGAAAATGGCACATAACTCAGTTTCCCCAGGAAGAACATTTGAATTCACAAAAGTAGATGGTATTTGAATCTAATCTGATGGTGTGCAATGTCCAGGAGATCATGCTAAAGTATCTGCTAATCCATCAAGGCTATGAGTACTCTGAAACATGGCACATAGAAATGAGTCAAATTTCAAATCACAGCAGGTGTGAACTCAGATCTTCACCTTGCCTGTTAAAGACACAAAGAAGTTGTGTTGTTGACATTCATATCTGATTCTGGAAACAACAAATAAAAAAGTGTGCAAGAAACAGTCATTCTGTATACAGCAAGCCATAAACCTGCTTACTTTGTAGTTGGCTCTAGGACCACCAAGACCTTTAGTTAGCAGCCATGAGATTCAAGCAAGCCATAGATACACTGTCAAAGCAACAGTTTTCCAAATACCTTCACTCATTGCTACCACATCTTTGTTTTGTAGAGGAGAGTGGAGGATATGAAGAGCACAGAATCATGTGATATGTGACTGCACAGTTCAATGGATGAGCACAGTGTAATTCAGCTTAATTGTCACTGAAAGAAAATAGCTCACTTAGGCTTTCAGGTTTGAAACTGTCCTCTTATTTTAAATTTCTTACTAGTGTTTCAGTTCCTGCAACATGGGCTAAATTCAGTGACGACAATATCAGGTGTTCTCAACATGCAAGGGCCAACTCTGCCAAGATGCGAGAGGATGCAGAGACTGAGCTAGAGACTGCATCTGAGGAGATGTGGAACCATTGTGTTGGTACCAACTTGGCCTTTAACAGTCGTATTGCTGAAGTAGCTGATGCAAAGAATAAGCTCCAACTACAACTGGCCAAGGTAAGCTTCACTAAGACTTGGCAGCTGCGTATTATCTTACTTGTGCTCAAAAGGCAAAGAAATCTTCTCTAGAGTTTGTCTTTCATGACTAAGGGCCTCCTCAAAAGCTGTACCTGCATTACCTTTCCTCAAACTGCATTTAATTCACACACGGCTTAAGAAGAGCTTACTCAAAGGCAGGCAGACTGACAGGATGACAAGGTTTTGCAAGGAACCATGCAGCATCTGTCCAGAACCACCCACTAATTATGTTTATTGTAACTGACATGCTTAAAGTGGGGAAAGATATAGTGCAGTTTTTTTTCTATTTTCCATTCATTGATGAGATTCCCTTGCCATTTCCTGATCCTTTTTTTTTATGAACAGTGAACTATAGAATGTGTGCAAATGAAAAGGCTCACAAGCCTCTGTTTTAGAAGAAGGAGGAAGACTGGAGTTTTTGCACTTTGTGTTGGCAACAGCAAGGGAAGAGCCCTAAATTAACTAAGATTTGAAAATATTTACATGCAGAATGTCATTTGACACCTAAGTTCCAAGTTTTCCTAACCTTAAATACATTTGCACATCTTTAACATGAATTTTTGCCTGGTTGTGGTCAGAACAAGCCTTATACTTCAAAGTGGGTCAGACTGAACTTTCCAAACATTTGTTCTACTTTTGTTTTCACATACAAAGCAGAAATGGCACAGTAGGAGACAGACCTCTATTAATCTATCTCTGTATGGCCTTTTCAGTAAGTCTTTACTGATAAAAGTAACAGGTTGGAAGTATATTAGTTAAATTTTGGAACAAGTGTTCTGAAATGAAGAGGCTCTGCCTTGTATTGACAGATAAACTCTACTTTCATATGACTTCAGTCAGAGCTCAGTAAGTTCTTCCCCTTATACTCTTTCTCTTCTAGAAGAGCCTCATGTTCACTCATTTTTTTCAAGGCACATTTGGAAACAATAGAGTTTTCCTGCCATTCTCTTTGCCATAAGTACTTTAAGATATTTTCAGTTTATTTTTAGGGATTCTTAAGAAAGTGCAAACTAACCAGCTAAAAATATGTGTTTCACAGGACATAAACCAATGTTTTCTTCCCCCCCCCCCCCGTCTTATAAAACATGAAAAATGTTGAATGTAGATTTGTGTGTTTTAGTTTGTATATGATCTAGCCAACTACAATGCTTTATCCCTGAAGTGGCCATCCAAGTTTCTCATGGATTTAAATCTGTGAATATTTTGTTAATATTTTCCATTGACCTTTTCTAATGCTTTTGAGTGTCCCTTTTATAAAAGAACTACCAGCATAAGGTGGCAGAGGGTGCATATATTGAATCACAAAGTGCATTGTGAAATACCAACATACAGGCTTCATTTTGTCATGAAGGTCCAGCTGACAATGTGACATATATTTATATATATTTATGTCCTTATACTGTTACACCATGAAATAGCAATACTGAGCTATCTGAAGAAACTTGAGCAATCATATTTGTGTAAAGAATAATTAGATTGCATATACTCAAGGATTAAAACAAACAAAAAACAACCCAAAGAAGATTTCACTTTATGAACTAATGCTGTTACTGTTGATGTACTAGTTAGGACACAAGTATCAGAAGTACTTTTCTCATCACAAACTCCACAGTAATGGAGTTACATCAGAATAGCAAAATGCTGGAGGTGAATAAAATTGTATATGCTGTGAGGAGTAATCCAAATTTAACCTACATTCATACTGTAGAGTGTTCACACCTATTTAGAAACACAATACAGTCTTCAGGAGAAGACTTCAGCTGGTTTTCCTTAACTATACACACTTTCCAACCCCAGTAAGCCAAGAGCTGCACCTAAGAACTTGTCCTGGTAGGCATTTAAATAAAGTGATTTTTGCTCCTCTCAAACCTTAACATTTAAGCTGCTTGGCGCACAGCCTTTGCCTCTTTTTCATGTCTAAAACAGTTCAAACAAGACAAAATACCTTCAATTTATAGTCATCAGGCAATACACATGATGAAAACATGCTTGTACAATCATCTCAGGATATGTACCTCCTGTCCACATTTTTTACTATAAACCTTAAAATAATTTGCATTTAGTTTAAGAGATGGTAGCAACCTGTAGATGTCTTGTCTTAGGGCAGATCAGATTTATTTTTACCCTTTATTCTGCTTGAAGTTTGGTGTGAATTCAAATCAAGTAACCAAGTCAACACAAGGGAGACTCCAAAGAGCATTGATTGTCAGTGATTCCACTTGATTTTCTGCATTCCCAGTCCAGCTGCTGACTGTTCCCACTTATTTCATTGATGTATGCAGGAAGTTGTCCAAGTTATCTTCACCTCAGGTTTTCATTGTCTGTTATTTGGCTTTTCCTGTCTGCTACTTCTTTTGGGGAAGCTGGCTGGTAAAGCTGACAACTTCAAGTCTGTTAGAAGCCTGGGAAGTGATTTGTATATGGGAACACTAAAAGAGGACTAAATTGCTTTTGCATAATTCTGAACAGGAAACTATCAAATACAGAAGGGAAATACTGTCCTTAAAAACTTGGTTTAGATGTGTCCCTGTCACTGCAGAGCTCCTCTGCAAAATTATTCTCTGCCCACATTTGCTTGATTTTCTTCTACAGAACTAAGACAATTTGTGATCTTTACAGTGGTGATCACACTGAGTATGTGGGAGCAAGGGTGTGGTATAAAGCATTTCCTATTGCAAGCCCAAAGCCTAGAAGTCATCACAGCTGCAGGAATGATTAAAAGACTGGAAAGCAAGCAATGAATACAATAAGTTCCTCGACTTTCTCTGTACCAGGCTGAAAATGTTGCTGCTAGTAGCACTAGCTGATACTACTTTACTTATCCAAGTAAAAGTTGGGGTAGGAGCAGAGAACTTGCTAAATCCGTAAGTATCTATACAGAAGAAAAAAAATAATCCTAATAAAAGACTTTTTGCTTGAGCAGGCAAAACCAAAGAGGAATCAGTAGCCAGAAAAAATCCAGACAAAACCCAGACAAAACCAGATGGAAAATAAGTACTTGTTTTTCAGAGCAAAGGAATTAATCACTGAAACAGTTTTACTGCAGATAGATGGCTTCATTAACACCAGGAACTCAAAATCGAGATCACTGTTCTCATTGAAAGCTTTAATTTCCCTACAGGCACTGACTTACAAGACAGACATGTTTGCAGGATAGACCAGTGGTCTGCAGCCAGTGCAGCCTTAGTGCATCTGACCCTAAGACTGAAAATGTCCCATTTCCATTTCTGTCCAAACTACACATGCCTATGATTAATTTATCATACTTGATTCTGGGATTAATGTTGGTCCTAACAACTCAAGGTTCATCCAGCATTTGGATAGTAGAACCCTGGAAATAGGAGGTGCTGGAAGCAGAAGCCCAGAATTCCTAGCTGGGTATTTGGCAAGGGTTAGATCACAAACCATAGATGGTCTTACAGCTCTCCTATGTTTCATCATCACTGGGCACACAGAGCATGTGGTCTTTTGGAGATACAAATATTCTGCAAGTGTCTAATTGCAACATATGACTCTAGTTGGGCTCTGAGCTGCTCTAGGACCAGATTTTTGGGCTGGTGAACAGAAAATGCAGTGTACACAAGTCAGTGTAGTAGAGGGTGGGACGCTGTCTTCAGCATGCCTCAAGAAGCACTCAGTTTATGCCAAGAAATAGTATGGTAAATACATTTTGCATCTGGTGTAGAAGTATATAAATCTTTAGGAAAAGAAGGAAAACCTTTAATCATGGTGCCAGCCCCTCATTAATATGTTTGCATCTCTTTTCCATAAACTTAATATTAAAAAAAAATACTTACTTTGGCTTCAGTTTCCTGGAAATAACCAAGAGGGCAGGATGTTTGCATACATTAGCTCTGGGAATCAGTCAGACCAGACAGCAAGGGACATGTTTACATAGTCCAGTATTTATGCTGTACCTAAATAGCAGATTATCCCTGCCAGCTCCAACACCTGTACTGTGCTCAGAAGTGTTTCTATGTCCAGAGGCAGAGTGCCCAGCACCACCCTTCCTGGAAGCTTTGCTGTTCCACTACCAGGGAGCACAGGGCTCAGAAAGATGCTAGAAAAACAGGTACATGGTTAGTACAACCATGAGAAAACATCCACTCACCACTCTAATAAATGAATAGCCATAATTCTGAACATTTCCACCTCAGTTCATGAGAATGTGTGCTTTTAGAAACACCTCTATTTTTAATGATTTTTTCTTTTTTTTTTACCCCGGCCAGTGTGTTGTATCAATATATGGTAGAAGTTAACTCTCACTTTCCTTTTTGCCTGGTATATTTTTCTTAAACAAGCTATCCCCTAAGAGCATCCATCCTCCATGCATTTTTAATAAATTTAAATCTATAAATTATCTGAGAGGAAAAACACTTTTCTGTCTTAGCAACTATTGAGTGTGTTTATATGGTGGAAGAACTGAATATATTTTATAGTTTAGAAATGTCTCCTAATTCAGAGGATGAACCTACCTAATTGTGTAGCTAATACAAAATGCAGAACAAAAGCCAGGAAAATTTAAGTGGCAATATAATCAGAAACTGCCTACTGGCCTCTGAAATAGTGTTCAAACTTGTCTGACAAATTTTCTGAAAGGAACCCCCTTATGGCTGTTGAGGACTCAACCTGTTCCTCTGAACAGGAACATAAAGTAATACTAAAATATGATGGGAGGTGCCCATGCAGGAAGCATGTAGGAGAGCTGCAGCAGTGTTGTGAGCTGTGGGAAGGAGTATAGCAGGGAGAGTGCTTTTTAGAAGACCCATGCCCCACAAAGACTTTCAGGTCCCAATGTATCCTCACATAACTTTTAAAATATGTATGACCTGTCTGCTGCTTTTTGATATTCAAGCACCAAGCAGACTTTGGACACAACAAAGAAACAAGGATAGCTGTCAGACTGTAGCATTTTAAAAGTGCTCATGCTGAGCACAAGACTGTCCTGTTTACAGGATGAAATGTGTGACTTCAGCATCTCTTTTTCTTGGTGTAACTGTATCTAGTCTATAAGAATTGTGTCCTTGCTGAAGTGAGAAAACAGCAGGAGCATTTTTCTACAAGCTCCCAGGAATGCTGCATCACAAACCTTTACTCATGCCCTGGAAGGGGAAGTTTCCGTGTGGGCAGCTGCCTGATCCAGTGCCTCACCACACTCTCCTAGGAACATTCTGCTCAGCATTTGTTGTTTTTGCTTCCTGCCTTTGGAGGTCATCCAAACATGACGTAGACTGGGCCAGCACTATCTGGTGATCCTCCCCACCAATCCGTTCATGTAGAGGAGATTATCTAAACCTTTTTATCCAATGTGTGGCCAGAATGCATGATCAAAAACTGCTTGTACAAAGCTTCTGAGGTGCGTTGGAGGTGGTTCCCCTGAGGCTATTTTTCTTTGTATGTCTTAAGTGACAGCACTTCTTTAATAAAAAGGTGAAATAATATGAGAAAACACAATGAACATAAACCACATCCACCTGCATGTAGCCAATGGCTGTAGAGTTTCATGTTTGAATTTTGAGTACAGGCAGGTTTAAACGATATTTTTCTTTGGGAAAGAAACAAGAGGTTTACTCAGTATCACTAACCAATTGCTGTGGTTGTACATAACCTGCTTGCAGACTGCTCCTACCTTTATGAGCAGACCACAGAGCACATAATGAAGTTTTGTGGCACGAGGGTGTAGTTACTGCACGTTGTGCTGACCAAGTGTTAGAAAGGTTGGGCATAAAATGGAGCTTTCTGTGACTTTTGGATGAAAGCTTTCTTTTCATGATTAATGAGCTACTGGATTCTCAAGAAAGAGAAATATTTTCTATTTAGACTTCAGAGCTTGCCCTTTTCAAACATTAACATTGTGTGAACTTGTGGGCTGTGCAAACTGTAAATAGTTTTTGAGTCATATCTACATACAAGACTCCTATTGTCCTATGTCAGTTAAGTGCCATTATTTATGGGGAAAGTGCACACAACTTATTCTGAAAAGAGAGGACAATACAGCCTCCTGCTTCTGTGTCACCAGAGGGAATATGTATGTTCTTGCCATGTGTAGACTGGGAAGTGAGGCCCAGTCAGATACTATCTGGCAATACAGCACAATAAGTGCTGTAAAGGAACAGAAAAACTCTCATGTTTGATGATTTCCAGCACGCACTTGAAATGTTACTACTGAATTTGAAATATATCTGGGTGTGTGGTCTGGTGGTTGTACTTGCACTCTGGCCATGTACAAATGCATCAGAGGATTTGAAAAAAGTATGTGGTCACAAAATCCCTCCTTTAAAGTTTGCTTTGCTAGCTGAGCTTAATGAAAATTGCCTTTCCAAGAGACTGAGGGCAGTTTATACATGGGAAATATGCTCACTGTTGTCTGTACTAGAATCAGATTTTTTCTTCTGTATCTTAAAAATCATCTGATGCATAAGTTGTTTTTTTTCACACAAACAGAATGAAAGAGTAAAGGGAACCCAACCATTAGAGAAGAATTATCACATAGTAGTGGAAGGGCCATGGTTTGCTGAAGGCAACCCTCACATAATGAGGCTTTGTGGCAGAAAAGTGTAACTTTCTGAAATACTGAAGACCACTAAAAGACCACTAAAATTTCTTCCCTGGTCCACTTATAACTTTGTGTAATGCTTCCTTAGTCTGTTGCAATACATTTTTGCACACATGGTGTCTCCTTTGATGGTTTCCTGCTTTCCTTCCATGTGTAGAATAAACACAAGTTTTCTATGCTGCTTGCAAAGAAAAAGAGGGTAGGAAAACATTTCTTGCAGAAATTATTAATTTCACCCTATCTCTAACCTGATTAGAACAATTAGAACTAACTAGATGTAAGAGAGCTTGTAACCTAACTGCACTCACTGAATAAATTAAATTGGTTTGGTTCATATTATCACAGGACAGAAAGAATCAGCAGAGTGACTACACTTCATGCTTACCATAGTAGTAGTGTATGTGTGAACCTGCAGCATTGCTCTAGGGAGCTGTCTTTACAGTTCTAGTTAATTTCTATCCACATGCTCTGGACTACTTTAGTTGTGCTGTTTCATAGATAGGTTAGGGCAATTACCATTTCCAGCTGTTGCCCTAGAGAGAAAGTGAGAGACAGCTCAAGGGCTGAACTACAAAGCTCCTACCCAGAATCTGACTGAAAGTGGAAGTAGAAAAAAAATCCCAAATCCTACTGAGTTCTTTGTTCAATGGACACAGCTTTGCCCTATTCTTATGGGCTGACACACGCTGCTTGGCTTCATTGTTTTTACTTTGAATTACTCTTTTGATTTAAAATAAATAAATCTGCTTACAACTTGCTCCATGTTTTAAGCAGATATCCTCACAGTACCCCCCTGCAGGTAGCAGAACTCCACCACAGTGAATCTGGCTCACTTGTAGGCAGCAAGGCATAGGGAAACACCACTGCAGGGACAGAAGCTGTAGCATAAACACAGGAAAGGAGGACCCAGCTAAGCAGCGGGTGACCTCTCAAAGCACTGTGTACTCTGCCTCACAGCCCCAGCATGTCCCCACAGGTTGATGTTTTTGGTTAGCAATGAAAGTGAACAGTGGGAGCAAAAGATGGGACTGACAAGCTTGTAACAATCTGCCTGGCATACATCTACCTAATTACCAGCAGCCTACCTGGCAGCTGGACCTCACCTTTCTCAGGAACAGATGAATACACGCTGGATTCTCTTAGGGAAGTTATAAACAGCTAAGTTCTGACAATTCCATGAACTACTCAAATTCTGCTTCTGAGCAGCAGATGACCCAAATCCTTGGTGTTTTCATGGAAAAAGGACATGGGCTTGATGCATAATGAAGACATTTGGCATCATGAAGTCTCTATCCCTTTTTTTTATCCATAATAGAATACATGTATCCATAAAATAAGTATGTGCAACTTGTAAATTTGCAGACAAGATATAAAATGATGCTCTCTTCTTGGAGAAATAGCTCCCAAAGTGCGCTGGATTACCTGCATAAATATTTCCCCTAAAACACAGCTGGCTTACAGTGATTGTCTAATTGAGAAAGAACCTCTGCAGAATAAAATTAGAGAAACTTTCTGCTGCTATCTTCACTTTCTTCCATACACTGTTCCCTTCATAAGAAACCAGATTTTTTCCCCCTGCAGTCTATAAGCATAAAGGCTTCTTTTTGAGTGAAGATGCTCTCAAGCCAGTCCTGTAAGAACCAGCCTTGGACTCAGAGTGCTTAGTATAGTGTGGAGACCTGGCTTCACATCAGTATGGTCATGTTCATACACTGCTGCTTCAGGGTCCAAGATGAATCATCTAGTGGAAAATTGCATTGCTCTAAGGGCTGAACTGGTTTGGACAGTGCCAGCCAGGAGATCTTTCACATTGCTTCCCTACAGGATGTGAACAGGCCCTTCAGCATTTGGACTGGGGTGCAGCTTCTTAACTCTTTGGGGTTTGTTTACAAATAACCTTTCAGGAACTAATTCAATTTTCTTTAGCAAACCTGGTAAAACCTAGTATGTAGGTAGGCAAGATCTAAATAGCAGCATAATTTAAATCAGATTACACCATTTTTAGTGTTTGAAATTCAAGTTGCATTGATTTTAGTAGACTGGTTGAAGATGAATTCTTTTTGTTCTCTTCCATTTTGAAGCTGTCTACAGGAAAACCTTGAACAGGTTGACCATGTGGGCTGTAATTAATCATGATAAATAAAAGTTACATAATAATCAATTGGCTAGAAAATGTTACCTGAATACAAACATATTCTCCCTTCTTTCTTAAGACTGACCAAAACATTTTTTTTTCATACAGGTGAAAACATATAAGAAGCACTTAGGTTTCTCAGGGATAATATGATTATGCAATAACATGCACTGCAACTGAAAATTGTACTATACTAATTCCATAGGGTGTCTCCTTTCTGGTGATATTTCACTCTCTTTCTTCTCCATTTACATAAAATAAACCTTTAAAGGAAGTTGATTCTCTCTCTACAGCTCCCAGTGGAGCTTTCAGAACTTTGAGAATTTAGTTTCGGTCTGAAAATGAGTTGTGTTGATAAGTTCTTGCAGCAGATGTCCCCAAAATACTTGGGAGTATGAAACAGTTTCAGAGGGGACATATTTGATTGCTTCTGAATTTTCATGAGGCAAAAGGAGAAAGAGAATTGAATGAAGGTTTAAATGAAAATGACAGTTTATTGGAATTTAATCTCTGCAAAATGTTCATAGATCAAGCAGCAGATTTTTTTATTTAGGAGAAAAATTAGATAATGAAGCAAAATGGAAATAAGTCCCTATAGAACCATAAACACTGCTGTATGAAAGTGGCTTTATCAAAGTAATTTTCCCCCATCATCATAATTCAGTGTTTCTCTTCTGCTTGTAATGCTTTTATATTGCAATTTCCCTACAAATCCCTGAAATGTGTAATAGGAAAGAGATGGTGCATTTCTTAAGAAGTTTTTTGCCTGTTGTCTAGGAACAACTTCATGAAATGCTTTCATGTGATGTATGAGTGTACGACCCTGTCCTTCTGGCTCTCCTGTGAGATTTGATTTACCATATGTCCTTATCGAGAAATGGCAAGAGCAAGCTAACAATATTCAAATTAATCTGATTGATGTGAGTTTATAGTGATCTTCCCCCCTAAAATGCTAGAATGGAAGCAGTTCCAACAGGAGTGTTTAAAAGCAGGGGTGAGTTCTGATTTTGTATGCACAATAGACTTACAGAAGCCTTCTGCTTTGTTCAGACACTTCAGGAAATCTTCCAGACAGAAGATACAATCAATTTACTGGAGAGATCCATAAAGGCAAAGGAGTACCCACTGAAAGTGGCTCAAACCCGCCTGGAGGGAAGAACTAAACGACCCAATATAGAGCTTTGCCGTGATGCCCCTCAGTTACAGTAAGTAAAGGCCAGACTACTCCATCCCTTCCTTCATCAGCCACTCAAGGACAGGAAATGTAAAGGCAGTGTGAATCAGTTTGATGAGATTAGAATTGCATTTATTACGTTGTGATAAAGATTCTGGGAGAAAGAAGTAAAATCCAAGTAGCTACATTGAAGTAATGGGCAAAACCATGTATGTTCCATGTGTGTAGTTGTCTTGACAGTCCTTCTCCCAGGACATTTAAGAGCTCAATTGCTTTTTGGTGGCTGATACCTTTTGGAACTCAGTCTCACATCTGAGTTGGGACTTAGGAACTGTTTTTAATCCCATCCGGTATGAAACACAAGATTTCACTTCAGGAAATCACTTTCATGCTCTGCTTTCCACATCCATTCTGTCATATAATATTGTTTTGGATTTGAATTCTTTTATGTCCATTTGGATAGTTTTTTTCATGTGGCTTTCCATATCACATAAATCATGCCTGTTCAAGCTGCAAGAGTTCAGCTGTGAGAAACCAGAAAAGCTTCTGATTGCACTGTAGCATTCACTTAGCAGTTACACTTACTATGGGATCAGGCAATTTTCCACTTCAGTTACCACCACACTCCTTAGGTATGTGAGTAAACTAGAATCAGTGGAATTTTTTTACGAAGCAATACAAAACAAGATAGCCTTCAATATCAATGCACTACTGCAATTTTATACTCACTCTCTTTTTCTTGCTCTACTTGCTCCCTGAAGATCTCTTCAATAGAAGTTTCTGCAGCATTATAGTTGATACCAGTCTGGTCAGCAGGATTGCATGTATCCAAAATACAAAACTTGCATGACTGAGGGTTAAAAAATGCAGTGTACTTCCCCCTTTTTTCTTCCTATACTGCCAGTGATGCTGTTGATGTTCCAAAGGGTGCTGTCTAAAAAAATTTGGGAAGCTTCATTAGAAGCCACTGGAACAACAGAAATCCTTGGAATATTTTCTTCAATCAGAGTGAAAGGATATTAACATGACATATTTTCAAAACAAGAAGTACATGGGGTCCTGAATCAATCTGACTCCTACTAGCTTCTAGGTTATATAAGGGCTTCACAAGCTGTTTCAATTATTCATAAGTATTTTAAGCTTCACATGCACACAAGATTTCTGTTAGTCTAATGTGATTTCTAATATTTCAATCAAATTGTTTCTACAAGTACACTCACTAGATGTAGACATATTGACAGATAATTAGCATATCCTGGTCTCTTTCCTCCAATGCATATGAATTTTGCTCTACCATAGCCCCTTAATCCAGCCCAGGCCATGCCAGATGCTTTGTCTGATCCAAATCACTGAGTATTATCTGCATCACAGCTGCAATTAGAAATTGGAAATCTGTCAGGCTATTTGAACACTTATTCCTATCATAGTTTTTGGTTGAGTTCACATCTCAAAATATATTTTCTTAGAGACAAAATCCTATTTGAGAAAGTAAACCCATTTGCTAATTGACTTTCAAAGGGGTTTTTTTTTTGCTTTTAAATAATTGATGTGTGTTTCTCTCATGTGGTTTAAAGTGAGAAAGAATTCAGCCCAATAGCTAAACTGTAATAGAGAAAGAAAATATCAAATGAACCACTTCTTTGTATCATGTAAATGTTATCTGAGTTTGCTGTTTATTTAAGAGGAAGTGCTGATGTTGGCACTCATTCTCTGTGTGTGCTGCCAACTTTGTAGCTGAAGGAATTAAGACAGAAAACAAATGAATAAAGTCCAGTTTTTCTGTGCTGAAATGATTAAGACTATCCCCAAAAAAGCTAAAATGGATTTGGGGAAAAATAAATAATAAATGCAATCTTTCTTACAGTCTACAGTGCACTGGGCAACTAACAGATCGTTAGATAAAACACAAAGCTGACAGTATTAGAGAGTTTACCAAATCAATGACAATAAAAGATTAGCCACATCTCCATTAATAAGCCACTGGAAGAAATGTGGCTAATATCAGCTCACAGAAAACTTCAGTTTCAGAGCTCCACGTTCAATGGTTATTCTGGCAAGCAATTCCTGTTCCAATTAACATGCTGCTGTGCCAAATCTAGACCATTTAGGACATCCTGCTGCACAAGTTTAAGCCATCATTAACTACATCACTCTCCCAAACATATTCTAAGGGACCATATGCAAGAGCTCAGCACAGCCATGATAGCTCTAGAGAGGCTACAAATGAATACTGACATTAGAAAGACCCACCAGTGTGGCCTATTCTGCTGTTCAAAGTGAACAGGCAAGACATTTCCACTTCTTAGAGGTGCTATAGAAGCTAGTTTGGCAAATAGGTTTCATGTTGATTCAGTGTAAGACTGCTGTTCAAATCTTTCATGAAAGCATGACCTGTCCACTGTCAAAAAAGGAATGTGGTGAGGAACTCAAAGTTACATGAGCAACCTGCCTCCTCTTTTTTCAGGCTTGTCACTGAAGTTTTCACTCTAGATAACACCTTACAGACCTTAAAGCTACGTCTACAAGAAGCCAAAGATACTCTGCAAATGCTGGTCAACAACAAATCAAAGCTGGAAGAGGACATTTCTGTGAAGACAAACTCCTTCTTCATTGACAAGAAGTGTATGGACATGCGCAAAGTCTTCCCCAGCACCCCGCGGCTCATTGGCTACACTTAAGCAGTAACCTTTGATACCTTGGTCTGAAAGTCACAAGGTTGCCAGTCACAAGGTTCTGAAGGAAATAGTTATTATTCTGGTTTCTCAGATAGGAAAGTCCAATAGAAATAAACTAATTTAAATCAATATCATGCCTCTTTCCTTTGAACAATTTAGAAGCAGCTACAGCTGAGATTATGATCTCAAATCGGATTAGGAGACTTGTTCTAACAGAAATTGTACTTCAGTCTGCAAGTTAAGGTTGCTCAGCTTTCTAGTTAGAGAAGGTAGAGGGAAGAAGGATGGAATGGGCTTCAAGAGAAACTTTCCTGCATGACAGTTGAAACATTAACGGTGCAATAGACCTGGTAAAGAATTTGAGGAAGAACTAGTTTTAACTAATGCTTAAAGCAGTCTGACTGTTTTGGACACAATGGAGTAAGGGTGTTGTACTGTTAGTTGTGTTTCTTCCTGGATTTACTCACACTTATTTACGAGTAACCCACGAACTACAATTCTAATAACTGAGCAGTTTCCTGCTACCTGAGGGTCCTCTCTACAGGGCAGCTCTAGGAACATACAAAACACATTTTACACTGGACTGAAGCCAAATCTGAAACAATGCTAGATCTGAACCTCTACTGACTAAATTGGCTGTGTTCCTTATCCTTTGTTTTGTGTGGGTGGTGGCTTAATCTAGTTACCAACAAAACTAACATTGCTGAGGCACGCAGGGCTGGCCGATGCTGATACTTCCTTGCAACTTAACCTCCATTTTCACTGAGCACAGCTGTGGCTGAGCCATCTTACTCAGTGTCTCTCCTTCAGTTAAAAATGTATTGTCTCCTGCCTGTTGTGCTGAACAGTTTACATGGTGATATGTTTCTAAAGATTTAAAACCATGGAAATTATTTTTGAACACAGGATTGGGAAGCGACATCCGAGTCTACTTCCGATGTTCATTAAACCCATCTCACACTGACTGCACTGCACCTTGAAATAATGACACGGTCATGTCATCCAGCAAGCTAATGCCAAATGGCAGCTTTTGGGAAGGAATTGCTCCAAACACAAGGAAAGTTCCAGAAACAATTTAATTTTGTGTGACAATATGACTGCAGAGCAGTTCAAGGGATTCTGGTGATGTACTGTTGGAAATAGGAGGTGTTCTGTTACTGAAGATTTCACTGGTAGTCTGGCAGGAACACTTCACAACAAAGCTCCATCGCAGAACCCGCTGTGGGACACGACTTTAGGTGGGAGGAGTGAGGAATCTTGCTGCTTTGCTTCCCAGCAGGGCAGACTGTTACCACTCGTAACATTTTCCTCCCTCTCTATGCCTTTGTATGGAGGTAAGAGAGATTGTATCACTTGCTCTGTTATTACCAAACCATAGAATAAAGCACCTGATTTGCATTTCATATGCTATTTTTATAATGTACGAAGAATAATATTTATGCTGAGCTGTTAAATATTGACAGTAGTCCCACCCTATTTATCAAATACAGACAGCTGACCAAGCAAAGGAGTAAAAATTATTTGGAAATTTGGATCTTGTTGAAGCCTTTAAATATACTTCTAGAAGTTGGAGGCTTTCCCAGTTCACACAGCTACTCTAACAGCTAGAAATAGTTTCTCCCTTCCTTATGCCAAGAACTTGGTTAAGAAATATATAGCAGAAGGGAGGCACTTCTAGGAGAGCTGAATTCTTTTAATAGTTCATGATAGAAGAAGAAAAAAAATTAAAAAAACATCTCTTTGTCTGGAAATTACCAACATCAATGAAAAGTCATCCTGAATTTGAAAATCTGGGGGCTTTGGTTGGAGGTGGTGGGGCTGAACAATAGTTCTGAACATCACAGAGTCCAGCTTCTTCCTGGCTGTGCCTTTGTTCAGCAATGTTCTCTCCGAGACCTTGGCTCTGCTTTTGGGTGGAGTACTCACTTTGTACATTGTCAGTGCAAACAACACTGAACTCACTTGAACACATTGTGAACTCCTGCTAAATCTGACTGCCTAAGCCCGTGGATCTATGACACTTAGAACTTTGAAAGCATCATTTTGCGTGAGAACAGCAATTCCCTGAGCTTCAGCTACCATCAGCAAGAATGCATTTTTACTGAGTACTGCAAAAATAACAGCACTGTACAAAAATCATCTTCTTCCCTAACTATAACTGATCAGAAGATACTAAGTATGTTACCCTAGTGGAAATAAACCTCAGTGAATAAAGTGCTCTTGGTCTTCATTAGTAGTAACCATACAGGCAGCAAATTTTGGTTTGCTGGTAGTATACAACCTATTTTTAAAAGAGTTTTTCTTAGGCTATCAAAAAGGAGGAGACTTCCATGGAGTTAGGTTATAAACCTGCACAAATCCAAGCAGTCAAGGTACATGGATAATTGGATAATGCAGGAGACCTGGATAGTAGTCCTCTTGCACCACTGATTGACTGCAAAAATGCAGTCTCCAGAATGCAGTTAATCCCGGTTGTGATGGGAATGCATCAAAGGAAACACATGTCTAACAATCATAAAGATACTCACCCAGATAAACCTGAGAATCTCATTAAAAAAAATCCCACCAGAATATAAACATTCTTTCAGCTTCCCCTCCCTCTCCCCCACCTCTGCCCCCCTCAGATTCCTCTCCTTATTAACTGGATCAGGAATTATCCCATGCAGCCATAGACACCGAGGAGCATGATGTACTGTATTTCCATGTGTAAACCCAGAAACTTAACACGTAGTTCCACAATACTTGGAAGATAAGATCTGTTTTATAGCAAATAGACTAATGCAGAAAAGAAGAAAACCTGTCCCTGCCTGTTTCAAACAATGAGATAATTTTAGTTCCAGACAAGCTATTTCCTAACATTATCTAAACTATAGCTCATAAAAGTTTATGGACTCAACCTCCAGAGTGAGAAAACAATGGATGCAAGTATCTTCATTAATGGTAGTATGAGCTCAGTGCCACAGGCTTACTGATTATAGTGAAGGTAGGTTATTGTACCCAAATCTCCTAGTAGGTTACTCATACTTTCATTATTTATTTATTTATATTTAAAAACCACAGAGAGGAAGCAGAATTTGTGAAGTACTTATTAAATACCTTGCTGCACAATTTACAGATAGTGTCCTCAGCCACACTGTGGTTGTGCTCTACAACAAGTCTTCAGTAAAGGAACTCATCTGGGTACGACCTGGCGTGTGCTTTCGGCACAGACTACTTTGCAACAAAGAATTTCAATTTAAAGAGATATAATCCAGCAAATCTTTCTTCCAGTGCAAATTGCTTTGAAGTATTGAAGAATAGTAGAAATTTCAGCATTATTGAATTATGATCCCACATCATGTAGGAACATGCTTGCTCTCCTCAAGTAATAAAATAACCGCTGCCACCTTATTACATGCACGACCAGTTCAGATCTGTTCTCTGGCCTCAGGCCTGCTGAAAACCACACTATAAACCAAACCTTCTACTAAAACTTAGTCGGGAGAATAAGGTAGAGGTCAGACTGGTCTAAATATTAGTTGGTGAAGAAAAGACCCTCCTAACTATGTTGACTTTATAGCTCTAGCTATTTTTCAGCTGGAATCCATAAATGTTTATCTGGTCCTCCTATGATGTGCTTTGATCTCTGACATCTTTATTTTTAAAAACACAGATAAGATTCCTGTATCCATATTAGACAAATAGGCAGAGGAGATATCACAGTGGGTTGAACTTCTGTTTGGATTCTCTGTCAGTGTTTATAAACAGCAATGTAAAGAAATTCAAAATCATATAAAACCCCTGTGCTGATTTGGCACATTTAATATAAGGCAGATCTATGCTATACAAATGAGACTCCCAATCCCTTATTTGTGGATTGGAATTTGTTTGTCTGTTTGTTTTGTTTGGATTTTGTTATTATCATTTAAGAAGGGCATTTACTGTTGTATGACTACCACCCGAGCTTTCAATATTGAATGGATTTTTTAAAGGAGAAAAAAATGGAAGGGAAATATGTCTAAATAAACAAGGCAGAGGTTGTCTTCTGATGGGAAATTCTTTACTGTTGTGAAACAAACATTCATAAGAAAATTCAGCACAAGAAAGCCAGGCTTTTAACAAACAAAAGATGATGGTGAAAATAATCTCCAAGCAAGTCAGAGGGCAACAAGCAAAGCGTGGCCAGGAAGGTGGAGGGACAATGAGTGCCAGTGGTTCCCTACTCTCCAGAGCCTAAAAGCCTAAAAGACTGTCACAGCAGAGCTGGCACAGCAAGGGCGTGAAGCTTCATTGACACTGTAGGTCCTAGGCAGCACAGTCTGGCACACTGAACTGCACTTAGTTGCAGTCACAAGAGATGTCCTATATGCTGCTGATTCCCTAATAACAGGCATCCTGTAACAACCCCCACACAATACTTCTATGCATCCAGGTTTGGTCCTTTGCTTTTAGTGTGCAAGGGAAAGAATTTACTGAATGGGTACCTGATACAGTAGGGCTCATGCTAAACATCTAGGCACTTCATATGCTATGGTGTAGTAAAGGCACTATAGGAGGAAGAACAGCATTGTTTTAAAAGCTCAGCTTCAGAAACAAACCCAGTCATGTCATTACAAACATGCAACAGAGAGAAGTGTATTTATCCTATCACATCTGTACCCTGAAGGCAATGTTCTGAGAGAAGTCTGTGAAACGTGTACTTGCAGCTATCTCAGACAGCTCCACCTAGAACTGTCTCAGCTCTGGCTCTCCCGGTGCTGACACCATGCCAGCAGTGTGTACGTGATCCCCTCATGTTCCTACGCAATTCTGGCTGTGTTTAACCAGCAAGCATTTACAAACACACCGCACAGGAAAACAAGGTAAGCATGAAAACGGTCTCAGGAGTCTGATTTGCATCTTTTGTGTTCATTTGTGTACGCTGCAGAAGGGCACAGTGATCTAAACATGTTGGCACTCCTGAGTGTCTCAGGGAAGGACCGTGCTGCTGCTCAGCTCTCAAACAGCTCCACTCCAGCCCTGTGTCCAAGCAGTTTGTGATATTGCTGACACTGTTGTGACCTCAGCCCATGGACCGAGTTGGTTAAATGTTAATTAACCAAGGATTTTTTATGTTTTATAGTCAGAACTGAGCTCCATGCTACTATGATTGCTGCATTACCTCCAGCAATTGCAGTACTGCTGGGTACTTTTGCTGCAGTCTGTCCTGTTAGCTACTCTTTAGTCCAGCATCAGCATGTACTAGACCTTAAAGATCCTAACCTGTAATTGGCACTAGCAGTCCTGCTGTTTTCCACTGGCCTCAGGCTCCTTGTTCGATTGCTAATCCTATCCCTTTGAGGAACAGAAAGGGTCAGCTGTAGAGCTCAGCCAGACATCCTTTACTAAGGGAGCATGAGAGGTTGCAACCACAAAGCTGGTCTATCAATGGATGAATGGTAACTGGTTGGCCAAACCCAGCAGGTGGAATCCAACTGAATCACTCACAAGCATCCTTTGTGTGTTACACACATTTTACTAGGTTGCAGGATATGTTGGCTAACTGGCTAAAAGACATTTGCATACACAAATAATTATCTTGGCATATGCTTTTTGCTGCTTTTGAAGCTTGCCTTGTTAGCAATCTATACATAGTGTAAAGCTAAGCTAAGGTCTAGCTTTCAGTAGCCTGTCAACATTAACATAGCATTGCACTGCACTGTGCAGATTACCTCAGGGATCTTCAGTGGCTGAGTTTCCCCACTGGTTATCACGGTTTTTACAGTTCAGCTATGCCAAGGCCTGCTTGTAGTGGTTTTAGGCTATGCCTTTAAATTTAGTTACAGTTTTGAGCAGAAAAGTAGAAAAATATAAATAAATCACAATTGGATGTAAAAAGGAAAACAAAAGATTATTCTAAACAAATTCATTGGGTAAATATCTAAAATAAGAGGAGCTGCACCATAACAGTTCTTCCCTTTTTCTCTTCTGATCTCTGGCTGTTTTTGCTTTGCTTGGGAGAGATAACGTGCTGGCCTTGGCTAAGTCTAATGTCTTTCCTCCTTTCTCTTGCCCCTTTTGTAGAGGGGAGTAAGGGGAAGGCAGGGAGGGAGAAGCTAGTAACTTCCCCTGGTCCTTGGCCAGGGTGGTCCTTGTGCTGTTTATTAATTGTAAATATCTATATGATATTGTAAACACTGTATATTTTTTATATGTTAATTGCATTCCATTGTAGATTTTGCTTCTAAATACACCTTCATTTGCTTCTAACTGAGTTGGTCTGGCAAAAGTTAATGCTGGGGGGAAACTTCAACCCACCACACTGCTGTAACTGCTGTTACAGAATTATGCAAAAGTACAATAAGTGGTGAAGAGACATCAGAAAGACTCATTCAGAAGAGCACAGCAATTTTTCCTTCACTACTGCTTATGGCTCCAAGAAGGAATAGAGGTATGGAGACATGCGCTCATGAATTTTTGCATAATGCATCGGATCTGCACAGACTTCAGCAAGAAACCTCTCTTCATCCTCCTGTATCAAAGTACATATTTGAGTGAGCCATGACAGTACTGAAAGAGACAACTTTTGTTATGAGGAAACCAGCTGTCTTGGTTACGTCCTTCAGATACTATGACAACTACTTGGCAGTATTGTCAGGACAACATCCCTTGCCATGGTGGAGACTTTGTATGAATGTTGTTTACTTCTAAATTGTCAGCACCAATGATGTACCTGAAACGAACACCCAGCTCTCATAACCTGCTTCTGACTCTTTGAAGGAAGAGATTGGAAACTACTTTTTCTGCAGTGTTTATGGAGGGGGCACAGAAATCCCAGTGCACACTGCCTTGTTAGTTTCACAGATGTGCCTGAACAGTGAGGAGTTACTGAGAAGGCTCACTTATGCATGTAGGCATTGGAGAAATGAGGTTGTGCTTGTTCAGTCTACCTTGGTTGAAGTAGCTGCTGAAATTGCAGTTGCTTGCTCTAACCTGCCTCTAGCAAGCTCTAGTCTGTGCCATTATCCATGCATCCTACCCTGCCCCCCTCTTAGGGAGCTACAACACAAGCTCTTCCTGCTGTTGCTCCTTTCTGCCTGCTCAGGCTCAGTGTCCTCACTTCACCTTTCCCATACATGGCAGAACATAACCCCTGCCGTGTGCCACCCTCTTACCATCCCATACACAAAAGAAAGGGCATTGCCATGCCTCCATTTCATAAAGGAAAATATCTATCAAACAGACTCAGGAAAAAAACTGTTAGGTGCCAGTGGTACAAATGCTGTCTGCACAGTGCAGCCTTCTCAATGCCTGCATAGACAGACACAGTCCCATGCAGAGGGCAAGACACAGAGAGTGATTAGATTTCCAGCTGAAATCTGTAATGATGAAGTGCCACCCCAAGCTATGTGGGCTGAGAGGTGCTATGGAAATTGTGACGTACAACTCATGTTCAAAACAGAGAGAGTTTTATCACACAGCACAAAATATTTCTCCCTCTTCCAGAACCTTAAGGCTGAGTATATTCCTTAAGTCTACTGGAAAAAAGGGGAAGAGTTATTTGCACAAGTTACTTAGTACAGAATTAGTTTTGTGCATTGGACTAAGCATGAATGGATTGATTTGCCCAATAAAAAGAACAGTTCATATATTTATCTGCTGAGGAAATTTAAACAATGCTATGTTCTTCAGCAGAAAGAAGCAGTGATGACAGTAATAGTTTAAAATAAATCTAGTTGCTCACAGTAATTACCCAGATCATATATTGTCTGTGCAAATGCACAGTCCAGGGCCTGTGGCAACATCTTAGAATATATTACTTCTGTCACACCCTCATGCTCTCTTCTCCTGTAAAAAACACCCAGCTAATTTTAACTTTGACAAACTGCCTCCATATGTTATTTTTAGCTTTAAACACTCAAATTAAAAATGCATTTTTTAACACAACACTTTATTTCAGGAGCTGAAAGGAATGGATGGTTTTGCTTTCATCAGCACAGTGAATTACTTTTTAATTTCTGTATTTTTTTAAACTAATCTTTCAGTTTTTATAGTCCAAATGCAATTTTATTATTCAATTAATGGAATCAAGGCAGCATATTTAGTCTACAGTAACTTCTTCCAGATGATACATGCTTTAGTGAACTTAGTGGTGACTCGTTTGCCTGCCAGATTCCCTTGCCACAGAGTCTCTGTTGCTGTTGTTGAGCAAGAAAGAAATAAGACAGCGGTTTGGATACCAAAGTCTTCAGAGACTAGCAAATGGAGGATGCACAAGAGTGTCCAAGCAGGAACTGAGGGTACTGGCCAGACAAAAAGCTCCAAAATCAACTGAATTTGTAATTGAGAACACAAAACCTCTTAAATAAATCTCTGTTGGCTTGGTACCTAAATGGGACTCTGAACTGCAATTTTTAAACTTGTAGTGCTTTAAACATAGATGTATCAATCCTTGTGATGGCATTGTCAAAATAAATGAGACATTCATAACCTGCATGTTGTAAAGGGAAAATCAACCAGTTGCCAGTGAAAGCAAATTACAGTGCAGCAAGATAAATTTCCTAAATTCAGCACTCCCTCTAATTAAGATTAATTAGTTGCAATCAAAAACATCAGAGAACAATGTGCATGGGCTCACTTAGGTCTCTAGGGCACATGGGAAGATTAGTGGCATATATTAAGGATAATAATTTTCATTGAGCAAGGAAGACTTTTCTTTATCAGAAGGGTGATCCACCCCTTTCTCTACATGTTCTTTCTCTGTGGACTTTTAAGAAATTTCTTCCGTGAGTCCTGTTCCACCTTCACTAAGGAAATGTCTTGTTCCTGTCTTTCTTCTAGCATGTAGTTGTAGCAGATAGTTCCCCTATTACAGCCAGAAGCTGGTCACCTTTTTCCAACGTAACTTGAAAATCACTCCACTAGTGTTCATCCAGTGCTTCTGGACCATCAAAGGTGGAAGCTGCTATGTACCAACAAGAATCTAGCTAATATAGATATACAACCATATATATATATAGAGAGAGATAGATAGTTATGAGATCAGTAGATAAAATTGTTGCTGCTTCCTCTGGTCTCTTGCCAGTTTCATAAAGCCATTGTACCGAACCTGTTAATCCACATACTTAGTTAAGGGAATAGAATTTATACATTTTAAAAGTTCAGATTTGTATTCTTCAGTAACAAACTACCAAATAGCTTTAGATACACTCTTCTGCCAAGTGGTATGGCTCCTACCAGAGGTACATCTGCAATCTACATCTGTGTGCATATAAAAATAAACTTTTATTATTAAATGGAAGCATTATGGAATCTTAGTCAAAGTTTGTCTTCCATGAGAGATGACTTCAAAGAAGACTTGGCTTCTGTGTATTATTTTCTGTGCTGGCTCTCCTTGAATACAAATCCACACCAGGCCAAACCTGCATGATAAAATCCAATCTCAACTGTTCTGTGATAAAGGAAGATGCAACACACCTTGATTAAAGGTTCTTTTCCTTAAATGTTAGGGAAAGAAGACACATTCACAGCCCAGTGTTTCATCTGAATGGTTAATGTGTAGATACCCCTCTGAAGATTTAATGACATACTAAAATGTGTTTGGTTAAAGAGTAGGTATTGTAGTGCCTTGAAGAATGTTATCCCTTTTGAAGATCACTTCAGTGCAAAGAATGTATAAAGGCAGCCTGTAAAATCAGAAAGTCACCCAGGCAGAGAAAATGTTAATGTAATCCAAGCTGAGAACAAAAGGTAAGGGGAAGAAATGGATGTTGCATGAAATAAAAAGAGTGGTAGCTTCAGCTCTGAGCAACCTCAGCAGAGCTAACTCTCTGGTTGCACAATAATGTGAGGTTATTTCTGAGAGCCAAAATTCAGGATTCAGTTCAGCTGCATTACATCTTTTCCTGTATCTGCTCCTGGGACATGACTCAAAAGTCTTGAGACAGCTGGGAGAATTGAGCTGTTTCAAGTATGTTCTGTGTCTTACTTGGTTTGTTTTTGATAACTTTTTATTTCCTATTCTGTAATCAAGAATGTAACCCACTGCTTGGCTAGACTAAACTTATTTGCCTTTCTGGGTTTGTCTAGCATTAATGATAGCCTCACACAATTGTGCCAAGTATAAATCATCTTGTCTTTTTTCCCCCCAGAATAGCTCTATCTTATTATAGTGTAATAGAGAACTCGAAATCCAGAAAAGGTTCAAGTGACTTTCCCACCAAGCTGCTGAGGTTGATTTGGTCTCTAATACAATCAGATTGGATATGAGGGAGAAATACCAGCTAGTAAACATTCTCTGACTAGGCAGAATACAATTCCTCCAGCTGCCACTTCGTCTGTTTCATACAGTCGAGTTTCTGCTGTGTTGTGTAACCCCCAGGACTAGCAGATGTGCAGGATGGGAGCAGTAGGTTTTTTTATTTTCAAAGACTTCCCAGGAGATGATGCAATACCTCTGCCTGAGAGGTATCGAGAACACTGTAGACACGTGAATTTCACCCATGTAAGACTAAATAAAGGAGAATTGTCAGGAAAAGCCTTACTGGAATGTCTGGAGGAGTAAGAGGTACTGGATAACCCCATCACTGAGCGAACTAGTGCAGGAATAAATCCTATTCTTCTATCAGAACTGTATGTATGTGGACAAGTGTTTATATCCCTCTATGGTGTGCTTCCACATGTAATGTCTGTTAATGATACCTCAAGGCAAGACTGAACAGAAGTTGTCTGGAGAGTGGCAAAGAGGATAGTTAAAGAGGATTGTTTTAATCTTCCTTATCCCTTATTAATTTTTTTGTGCTTGTCCTCTAATTTCAAGGCATGCCTTGGTGGATAAAACCTGTTGTGGGAAAGAAGTAAACAACATGCTACTGTTTGTCTGCAGTTGTGCATTCAGTGGTGCTTATCTGTCTAGGCACCCAGTTTCATTTTTTCCTCATTAGACTGAATGTATACTTTCAAAATTAAACATAGACACTCGGCAGGAATGCAAATCTCTGCTATATAGAGGCTGTAGGAGGGATATCCCTGTGGAGGGAGCCAGTGTAGATAAGGCTGTACTGATTTCCAAGGCCAGGGAAAGCCCAGGATGGCTGGATGCATGGAATCTTAATTCTTCTGAGACCCAACCCTTCTGTAATCAGAGACAACTGAGCAAAACATCAACAGGTATAGGAATTTGTTCCTAGCTTCCTGAATATGACTTTGTGTTGTTCCTTGAAAGCAAACCAGATGTTAAATGTGACAAACTTCTCATTGCAAAAGAAAAGCCCATGGGCTATGGATTCAAATGCTGATAGACAGTCTGTCAAAATGGCTATGTGAATAAAACCCCAAACCTGTCATTTTTTTTTTTCCTGTGTTGCAGTTCTGTGGGGATATTTACAACAGGAAGAGCTCGCAGTTGTGGTAGGTACCCTGCAGTATCTCTAGATATGTTGTGATGTTGTTAGCCTTAGCATTTTGTGTGCACTCTTGCTGGTAATGCAAATTAATGTCTCTGCTCTTCCCTTTTAATCGAAACTGTAACCCACTGGATTACAAGGGAACACCTGGACCAGGTCAGCCTTGCAGTTACAGGTAACAGTGTAGAAGTGACCACTTCAAAAGTGTACAAAGGAGTTAAGTGCATAGGCCACTCAACTGCAAAATTGTCTTCCAAAACCATATAACCAATCCTATATCAATAAAGAAGATCCCCAAGCCACAAACACCACAAGAGGATGACATTTTTAGGCTGCTGTAATAAATACGAAATTTGTTAAATAAAAATCCAGACTCTTACTGAGGACATTTCCTGTGCTGGAGAGGATAGCTGTATGTCTATCTCAAACTCCAGCCTAAAGTTCCAGATTTGTAACCACAGTGGACCTTCAGGATTTTGAAGTTACTTTTGTGATTTTTACTTCTTTTTGGTTATTAAACTGGGAAATTCTTGACATACATGTGACCTGCTGTCTGTTGAGAGCTTCTGCTTTGACTGGTTTTCCTCTTTTCAGCTGCAAAAGAAGGAACTGTAGTCTAATATGCTTCTCTTCCAGAACCTTAGTTTGAGTCCTGCAAAACTGACTGCATATTATTTCTGCCGGGTCATGCAAATCTAACATCATGGTATCACTAAGAATACTTCTGTTGTTTGAAGCAAGAGGTTTTCAGACTGTTAGGAATGCTGGTCTTGCTACTTCTTTTAGTTTAATCTTTTCCTAAGTAAGAAACATCTTAAATTTCCTGTATACCTAAAACTAGTTAGAGGATATTTATATAACAGTAGTGTCTGATCTAGGCATGGATTTGTAACAAACTTGCAGAGTTGCCCACTATAGTATGTGAAGATGACTGAAATTTGAGCTTAGGCACAGACCCAGGCTCACAAACCAATATTGCTTCCATACTCTGGAGTTCCAGTATGTTCCTGAACTCACTCCTTTCCTGAGACAGACCATAATACCCATGAAATCCTACAGCTTTACTTCAGAACACTTTGATTAGTTCAATTGTGAACTAATTTCCACCCCCCTCCTTGATTTGCCAAAGCCTGTGGCCTTCAGAGAAGAAGTTGCTTGTGTTTAGGGAGAGGAGCAATGCAAGGAAAGTGGCAATGTGTTTGGGTTAATGACTTAAGGTTCTGTTTGAAGTGCCCTTAGGTGCCTGATACCTGTAAATGGCACTAGGAATACCATGTGTAGGCAGCTCAATCCAAATTTTGGTGTTGGGTTTGAAAATTTTCTTAGCTTGTGATGTTCCTTTGAGCTCACAAAGACAGTAGTGTCATTCTGGAAATTAATGTAGTTTAAATTTGCTCTTTTTCACTGGGTGCCTTGGGTAATCTCTGTCATTTCACAGATTTTTTTTCTAAGTGTTGCATTTATGATCTGTTAAATGCATTTGTTTTATGTTCCTAGAGCTTCTCTATGATCAGAAAGATACAGCAGGTAGCCTGGAGTTGGGCCCTGCTCTTCTAGGTTCCTATTTAGATGTCTGTGGAGATCCTAACTCAGTACTTGTGTGTTTGTCCTTTTCTGTCCCTGTGCTTTCTCTGCCAACACAAATACTGATGCACAGGGAGCAGCAGTCAGTAATTTAGGGGACCCAAAGGGAGAAGTTAAGATTACAGAAGCCTTAGGTTATAGGGTTTGTCAATAAAGGAAGTAGGCCAGTCACCATAGCTTGTCAGTACAGACTACCAAAGAGGCTTTATTTGGGTATCTAATATGTGAGTGCATAATTGTACCACTGACAGTGCTATCTTGAGGCTAATCTTGATTTAAGGTTCTTCCAGTGTAAAAGTAAAAGATCTGAGAGGTTGGTTTGCTTGACAGACTATGGTTAAGTGGTGGTGCTCTTAGGATTTGCATAGGAATATATAGGTAATACACTGATGGAGATTGCTTTGCCTGAAACCTTCTAATGATATGCACTAACTCACTGTCTCATCATGCTATTAGCAAGTGTTCAGGGTATGCCATGTTTCTCACCTAGCTATTGCATAACTGGCAAGGGTCAGCATTCAAGCAGCTTTTATCAATGGAAGTATAGGTAAGAGTAAGTCTGCTTAGAGTGGGTGAGCAAACTGAGTGGGAAGAAGGAGAAGACCCTTTCTTAAGAAGACATAACTTCAGGCGTGTCAAGATCTGTGAGGCGTCACATCTGGAAGGCACAAGTAGACCCCAAACTGTACCAGAGGATGGATTTGTACTTGGCTGATAGGTAAGAATTGGGTTTTAAGCACAGTCTAGAGACCATCTACAATACTACTTGGATGAACTGACACCTCATTTTAGGGGTATATGGGTTAACAAAAGCAATTCCACTCAAAATAATTTAGATTCAGCCTCACTGCTGTTTCTCCAGTATGGTGACATTGAAGGGGCACAGATATCTACTGCCACTTGGCAGAAAGTCAGCACTGACATCTGGAAGAGGACTCAATGCTACGAGCAAATGGAGACAGTGCTTTGCTCAGCAAGTGCTTTGCTTCACATGGCTTCTGCTGTGGAAGTGCTGTCCTCACAGGTTCTTAACCAGGCTCCCTCCTGAATCACAAAACTGTTATTAGCCAGCACTCTGCATTTCACCTGTAAGCATGACCTAGTAGCAGTCCTGTGGGCAGAGTTGGAGGGAAGACCGAGGATATCACAAGCCCTGGCCTCGGGAGATCTGGGATGCTGCCAGGTTCTCACTGTTGCTTGCTCACCAGTGAGTCATGGCTGGATGTTGTCCTCAGGCTGGCAAGGCTGCATGCTGTTCCAGTTTGGTCTGAGAGCAGCCCAGAGTAGAGAATTACTTTAAGGGTGATGACTAGTGACTGGTTTGTGTATTTTTGTTTGTTTGTTTTCTCATTGTGTAATCTTTTAATGCTCTGTGTATTTGGGGCTTCCTTTTTATTCTGACTTATAGTTTTCTTGGTGTAAGTAAAATAGTTCTCTTCTTCCTCCTTTTTGTCTCATGAATTAAGTGTAATCATTAGTTACAAAATTAATATCCAATTATAAAGTAAGATGATAGCTGGAGAACAGTTGACAGGAAGAGTATTTTTTTTTCTCCTGAAATGAGCAAAACTTTATGAGTTCCTTGGTTGTTTTTATTTGGGGGGGGGGGGGGGGGGGAAGGAATGTAGAACAAAATCATGGTTAGCGGAAAGTGTGAAAAGAACACCACGTGGTATAACCCATTTTAGTTGAAAATGCCTTTCCTAAAAACAAGGTGTAAATAGGAAATCATATGTGACAAAATAACAGTATACATAGTGTAATAGTCATAAACTTGAGTCTAATTTCAAGAGCCTGTCTGAGTAAGAATTATGAGGGGTTTTGTGTAACCTTAGCCATTAATACTTTCAACTTTGTGTATTAATACCAAGAGAGTCAGAGCAGGCCTAGGACTTACGCAGACATTCTGAACAGAATCTGGAGAGTGTGAATCAGGACAGGAAGGAGAGGCTTCAGTTCTTTATGAAATGCTGAGCTGCATTAACTGCCACAAGGTTTATGTCTCTGTGAGCTCTAATAAAACCAAGACAAGTAGTAATCAGTTCAATATGTAGCTCCTGCAGAGGAATGCACATATAGCAAATCTAAGTAAAATGGATGCTTTGGCTGGTAGCTTTTCAGAGGAATGCAAAGTTGAAAAAGATTTTCAAATCCCCTGCAAATAGCAAAATCTAGGTTTAATTTTTTCTTTTGCTGAAGACCTGTAACAGAAGACTTGAAAAGTTTTGACTCATGAGGTTGTAATCTATCTTCTGACTGACTAATGCTGCTAGTGCTTGCTTGTTCTCTTGAAAATTAATAATGTGAAATATCTTTGTTCAGAAGACCTGCAGTGCTTTATAGATGGAACCTTAGCCAGTGCTGCAAAGGGGAAGGCAGAGCAGAAATGTCCTGAGGTGTCAAGCATGCATATAGGTTCCAAATGGTCAGCATACAATCTGAATTTACAGTCAGATCACCTTGGAAATTCTAGAAGAGTGTTGTAGAAATTAAATTTTACTGGTCTGTGTATAGGTAGCAAAATATCTTCTGTACCCTCAGTGTGAGACAGAATTAGGTGACTAAAATAATAAAAAACATTATATTCCTCAGTAAAACACACATTATACAATGTTTCATGGGAGAAGAGTGATGCTATTATAATTATTAAAAAGTAGATAAGCATATTCCAAGCTGAGGGAGCTGAGGTTGTTGAGCCTGAAGAAGAGAAGACTCCAGGAAGACATAATAGCAGCCTTCCAGTACCTGAAGGGGGCCTACAAGAAGACTGCAGAGGGACTGTTTCCAAAAGCCTGTAATGATAGGACAAGGGGCAATGGTTTTAAATTAGAGAAGAGTAGCTTTAGATTGGATGTTAGGAACAAGTTCTTTACCAAGAGGGTAGTGGAGCACTGGAACAGGTTGCCCCATACTTGGAGATACTCAAGTTCAGGCTCGACAGGGCTCTGGGCAACCTGATCTAATGGAGGATGTCTCTGCTCATTACAGAGGGGTTGGACTGGATGACCTTTAGAAGTCCCTTCCAACCTAAGCCATTCTGTGATTCTATCAACGAATGAGTGAGGATTGGCAGGTATGAAAATAGAGTGAGCAGGAGGAAATCAAACAAAGCAAGCAAAAGAAAAAGGCAGAAACTCTGTTACACCCTTCTACATGTAAACCAGATTACTGGGGAAGCAGTGAGACTTTACCTGGTGTAGAAAGTAGAAGTAGAAATTCTTAAGTAATAGCATGGCATTAGAATGGCAGCTTGCTGAGTCTCACGTAACTACTGTCTCTAGGAAGGTTAAGAGCAGTCATCCATTCAGCAAAATGAAACCTGATTTTTATTTGTAATTGCTTTTGTTTTTAACTGATGGTAGTTGTTAACATCAGTATCCTCAGGCCCTGACAGTCCATTAGAGAGCTCACTAGAATGGTTAAAATGGAATTGCAGCTGGAAGGAGCATGTGGCAAGACAGTGAGGACTGCCAAACCTCATGCAGTATCATTAGCATGGCAGCTTACACAGGTCTGCACTGCATTTTCAAATCAAAGTTTGGCCTTCACAGATCAGAAGTAGATATGTGGACAAATGAGAGTTTTTTTCCTTCTCCTCTCCAGTGGAAAGTATCATCCCAGAAATTCAGTAGCTAAGTAATATTTAGGGAACTTCTTTCTTTTCAGTATGTGACACTTCTAATGAGTTACATTACACACTGTACAGCTGAGCTGCATTAAGTTTCCAAGGCATGTGAAGTCTGAAAGACAGCAGTGATGGCCTGTGAAATAGTTTGATAATGCAAAACCCTTTAAATACCTGCAAAAAATATTAGTTCTTCTTCCCCTGTCTCTCCTCAGTTCTGGCCTGCAAGACAGCCAAGAAAACATTCCCAGGTTGTGAGTAATTTGTAAACTTGTTCATAGAATCATAGAATCAGTAAGGTTGGAAAAGACCTCAGAGACCATCAAGTCCAACTTATCACCCAACACCTCATGACTAACTAAACCATGGCTTCAAGTGCCACATCCAATCCTTTTTTGAACACCTCCAGGGACGGTGACTCCACCACCTCCCTGGGCAGCCCATTCCAATGGCAAATAACTCTTTCTGTGAAGAACTTTCTCCTCACCTCGAGCCTCAACTTTCCCTGGCACTAATCTTTAACAGATCTAAAATAACTTTTGAGACTGCATCTGCCAAGGAATAGATGATAACGGTTCATATAATGTATTTGCTTAAAAAAATGTTGATCTTCTTTTTAATCTTTCTTGTACACCTTACATATTTGAGGAAGGGGTGACAAAGCAAAATGGTGGTCACATTATATGGGAAATAGCTTTGGAATACTTGTACTTATCATTGCAGGAAGCCAAATATTAAGAAAACTAAAACCAGGAAATAGGGATTTTATTATGTACAGGACAGTAATTTGGCATTTTATTCTGGTTGAAGGTTAAGTTCTCAGTCTGAGGGAAATTTGATTCCTGAGGGTACCTGTAAGCACAGAAAGGAATTAGGTTTCCAAAGATCTGATGAGTACTTGGATTCGAATAAATAGCCAGCTTCAACTGTACAATCATCAACTGTTTTAAAATTAATCTTTTTCTAGCAAAGAACCATCCTAAATGTTTCCCACTTAAGGTGTTATATAAATATTTGCACTCCTTCGATGATGCATGTTCAGATTTCCATAGAGCTGCTTTGAATTTGAATACTTAATGTAATCATGGAATTTACATAAATGTGCATGAAAGGCAGTGCAGCTCATAACTTCCTCCTCTGTGTCTTGGATACTTTAAATGTATGTACCAGGAGAGGGATGGATGCTTTCTAATTCCAGTGAAGGAAGATATGTAGCTTGGTTGAGGCAATGGATGTAGCTGACGATCCAACATAAACAAATAATGAGCAATAAGCCCAAATGGACTCCAGCAGGCTCCGGAGTTGGTGTCTCCTTGCTGTGCTGCCGTTGGGAGGATGGTCTTGAATCAACATAGCTGGCTCTGTATCCTGCAAGTTTTATTAATCTACTTCTCATGTAGCCTTACCAGGGAGGGTTTGGGGTTTTTTTTTGGTTTGGTCTGGTTTTGTGTGTGTGTAGATGTTATGCTGTACTCTTCTGTTTTCAAAATGACAATAATACAAAGTGAACGTGGTCCGTGGAATGTGAATGCTATCTACTTTCCTTCTTAAGCCTGTGAGGACAGATAAAAGGCTTTTCTAAACTATCAATGGATTTGTTTGCCAGATGCTTTCCAGATCAGTACAGTGAGGGTGGGGAAAGGAAGATTTTTGGCTCAACACAACTCCTTTGATTCCTTTCATATTTCTTTCAAAACAAGCTGCTGCCTTTTTTGTTTTGTTTTGTTTTGTTTTTTAAGGAACAGGGGAAAAAAAATCTTGGCAAGTACAAAGCTTTTTAGGGGGAAGATTAGTTTTGAGTAGTATTATATAGAAAGATTTGGCCTCTTCAGTCCTAGAGAGATGGAGGTAACTCTTCATACCTTTTTCAGAACCTCAGAAGGGTTTCATTATTAAAATGAATGAATGTTAGCTTTGCTGATGCTGATGAATGCTCTGTATGTAACAAGTCTGAAAAATAATAAAATTGGCATTTTAATTACTTGTATCACTTATTTATTTTTTTTTTGCTTGTGTCCAGTATGTAAGAGGCCACTTGTTCAGTGTGCTCTGGGAAGCAAAAATGGAGACAAGTTACTACTTTGTTTTCTGTTTGCACCCTGACATTTCTAACAAGAAAAGAATGCAGAACACTTGTAAAAAAATATTTTCTCCTAGTTTTGAAAGAAATAACAAATGAGAAGTTTGACTGTGATGATTTTGATTTGGTAATTACATTGTTTATGAGAAATATCCAGAACACTTCTAAATGCCTAAAGAATAAGACACTGGGCACTGTAAAACTCTCTACTGACATAAGTCCCAAACTCTGCTTCTTTCTGAAAAAAAAAAAAAATATATATTCTCACTCACATTTTCTATGCATGGCAAACTACTTCAAGAGGCAACTGACAGTACATTTACTGTCATTACTGGAAGTGGACCATACTCAACCGACCAGACAAATCAACCTTATTCCTCTGTGAATGTGTTCACAGATTTGAAGGCCTTTAGTAAGAGTAGGATAGGATGGTAGTGGAGCGTATTGCATGCAGAATCAATAGCCAGCAGTCAAGAAGACAGACTTCTGTAAGCAGGGGCTGACTGGTTGACTACTAACATCAAACAAAACTTGTGAGTGATCCTCACTGAGCTATCACTGTCATTTCCTTCTGCTCACAAGGGAAGGACACACATTTCTTTTCCCAAAATGTACTTCATGTGATTATTCAAGTGTATATCCAGATCACCAGCTTCAACATGCCTGTGGAAGTGCTTTAATATCAGCATTCAGCTGGAATCATAAACTTGTAAGTTTGGTGCAGCTTGATTGTTTAGCTGTGAGGAAGCAAGCAAAAAGAATTCAAATGTCAGTTTCCCTTCAATGTACTTTCCATAAGTCTTTCCAAAGGTCAGCACAGTTCTTCTATAGTGGCCTGGGAGGGAACTGAGAGAACACCTCAACACAAAGAACCATAGGCTGGGACCATGATCTGCTGTTTACTGCACAGAAGCAGGCAAGTGAGGGATCAGGGTGGGCATAATAAAGCACACAGTTTTGCAGGAAGAATGCTTAGCATAATTATGTACCACAGACTGAATTGCAGGTCTGGAATATGTCGTTGTCAGTGCCTAAGACTGAAAAATCAGTATATTTATGCTTTAGCTTCTTTCACTTCATTACTGGGACAAGCTGAAAAGCAAAGGTCACAATTTGCTTAAGTTGCCACTGCTGAATTCATCAGGCAGGAAGGAAATGCTTTCTGCAAGAAAGAATTTGGAGAGTAACTATTACATTCTCTACTTTACTTGTGCATGTGATAAAATCATACTGATTCCTGTAATTCTTTCTCTGAGTATCTTCCCCTGTCCCTGTACTGTCAGTATGCTCCACCTTCCTCCCTTTCACAACTTGTTCCAAATTGCTGTACCCACTTGCTGAGATCTGTTTCTTTCCCACTGCTTGTCCTTCAAAGGCCTTCAAAAGTAACAGTGTGCTCATTTTGTTCTCTTCTGAAAGCCTTTCCAACGCTTTCTGTGCTCTGGGTGGCAGTTATTGCTTGTTTGCCAGAACCATATTCCAGGGAACAGCAAAGTCAATGCATGGTTGCAAATTAGTGATGGAGAAAGACTCTTCCTTGGGTCATGAAAAAATATGATTTGTCACTCCGTACATGTCAGTCCACTGTTAAATGACTAGGTCTCTGTCTTAGCACTCAAGATAAAGTGAGATTATAGGAAGATGTTTGTGAATAGCTGTGGATGCGTGGTTCAGATCTTGAGGCTACTTCGATGCCAGTCTAAAATTATCCACTATGGTTCTTTGGAATGGTAACATGATTGGAGTCTAGGAAAAAAACAAACCATAGTACTCCAGATGTGTAACTTTAAAAGCATTCTCCTGTTAAGTCATAAAAAAATCTGCTGAGCCCAATAATGTAACTTTTGATTATCTTTTTCATGGTCAAGTCAATATTCCTTGAGGAAAGGCCAGGTAATGTGATGTCAAACACATTTCAGGCATTTTAGGTCCATAGCTGTGTCAGTACTGATATCTGTGGTCATTCTTCCATGCCTCTTGCTGCTACTGTTTACTACTTTTGCACTGGAGATACTGGCTCCAGGAAAAAGCATCTTAGAGGAGAAACATAGTGTAGTTAAAGTAGAAGCTGTCTGTGTTGGTGTTTTAAGGCTAATACTCATCTGTTGTTATTGAGTCATAAGAAGACAGAACCTGGCAGTTTTAGAGGTATCTGAAATAGGAAAACTTCATCAGCAAATGAGGGACAGCAGTTACTCTCTCTCATAGGGCCACTCTACCCTGGATTCAGATCTATTTGGGGAAATACATTTCACATGGCTTGGCAGAGCCTTCAGTCCTGATAGAAACAGCTCTTCTAGCACTGGGAAGATGTCAATCAGCACCAGATCTGTTGAAAATGATTTGTGGCTTAGTGCCTCTCCTTCTAGTACTCACCACAGCTACTTCATCTAGCTCTTACAGGAATGTGTTCCTGATGGAGCTTGATTCTAGAAACTCATGTGTTCATGCTTTTCAAATGAAATCTTGTGATTTTAATTCTAAGATTAGTGTTGAAAAATGAAAGTCATCTAAATTTGGAATAAAAACAAAACAAACCAAAAAACCTAAACTAAACTAAACCAAACACTTGTTTCACAGTTCCAATTTCTGGCTCATTCTTGGAAAACAGGATTTCATTTCTTTGGGCTTACTGCATATTTTAGTTGTTGGGTTGGATTTTTTCATTATAAATTATTTTGGAGGGTCTTTTTGTGGTTACTTGCAAAGCTGAGAGTGTTGTAAAGTAGTTTTACCAAACACACCCCAAGGAGAATGGTGAGAATAGGTGCTCTCCCTGATGCCTGATAGGATCACAGCATGCTTGTTAGCTCATGCTGGCATTACAGTCTTTTCTTGGCTTCTCTAGAGTATCTGCAGCTGTGTCAGAAATCAAATTATGGAATAATGCCTTCTCCTCCATAGTATCAGGTAGCAGAGTGTTTGTCTGATGAGCAAAAATACCAAAACAACCACCCATTGTGAAAAAAACCCTCTGAGAAACACCACAAGCTCAGTTTCAGACTTTTCAATGTCTACACTACAGAGAAGGAATGCAGATAAGCAAAGAGAACCTAACTCTTCAAAAGTGATAAAAGCAGATATGAAAGCAGGCCTGGACCTCTCTTGGGCTGCTTCAGCCTTCATGCCTTACAGTTGATGGAAAATTACCAGGAAAATGACTGTTCACTGCAGTCCTTTCAGATTTTTTTTCTTCAAGTGCTTTTAAATCAAACAATCTTAGCTTGGAAAAAACAATAACAAGGAAATAAGGATAAAACGTAGAGCAGTCCTAACAAAGCTCCAGCAGTGTTCCTCCTCCAACACTGGGGAAGGTATTGGTAGTATGGGAAGAGGATTCATAGCATGGTTCTGATTAAGTGGCTTCTGGGCACTTACCCAAACCTTAAGGAAATCAGTCATTCCACAGAATGCATTCAGGCTACTCAGCACTCATTACTTGAGCAGTTGTTACTACTGTGCCATTACTGATTGATCATATGCTTTTCTTGTGGGTGGAGATCAGTCCTTGCCCAGCAAAAGAACTATTGGGAACAGGAAACTAGCAGAGATGAGAGAGGGAGAGTGTGACTGTAGAACTATTCATGTTAGCCAGCTCCTTACCTAGCAATTCTTGCATTTTTCAGTACTATCTTCAACAAAGTTAATTCCTTGTGAGTTATGAAGTTATGCCAAAAGTCCAGATAGGGTAGTTTAAAAGAAAGAAAAAAAAGTCCTCTCGAGGGAAGACATCTAGTTAGTGGATGCTTTCTGTCTGTGGTGAATCTTCATCATTTTGTTCTCTTTTCAGATGCATTCATATTTGTAGCTGTTCATATTGCTCAGCTCAGAAAACCAAGTCTGTCACTGTCTCTTCAGTTGTTTCCTTTTCCCCTCATCTGTGCCTTGAATATTCTGCAGTCACAGGACCCCACCTCTGCTTTGCTCAAGGTATTGAACACCCATGCCACCAGGCTCAGTGCCTTGTCAGAAGACTAAATACAAAGCAACAGGTTTTAGGTGAATCTGGCCCATAAACTCAGTTGAAAATGTTGTCATACCAAGAACAGTTCTTCTGCTCTTAGAATAGGAAATACAAATGAGTATTAACATGCTGAAGCTATCTAGTAATAGATCAACAGTGCTTGACTGTTTATGTATAGAAGTTGTTTTGCTCCCCAATGCATAGCTATAGTTAAGTAACTATATATAGTTAAGTAACTGCCCTTAAGGACAACCAAGAGATTTCAGTCAGGGTATAAAAAATAAGGTATCATTTAGGGCTGTCTGCTTGGCAAGTCTCTCAACTTCTCTGCACAAACTGCGGATGAGGAAAAAAACTAATATTTTTCCACACCCCCCCCCTTGGATGAACCTGTTTAGCAGCAAAGCCTTGTACATCCCTTGCAGGTTGACAAACAAGCCAAAAGGCGGGTAAAGTATCAGAGTAAACAATGGGAATTCCTTTCCATCCCTGCTGCCCTCTTCAGTGACTGAGCTGTGTATCTGTTTTCCAGTATGTAAGGTAACACCTCTTTCACGCAGGGACTGCACATCAGCATTTCTTAATGATCAAGACTGCGTTGAACTCCTTTTCACAGATGGCTCTCATCATCATGTGACATAATCTTGCATGTGTGTTTCTGTTATTTAGATTACTCCCCCTCTTTCCCCCTCACAGCAATACTGGCTTGGCTTCCACCACTCTGAACTGTTGGCTGTAGAAGGAACTGGGCTAGGCTGCTTTTAACAAGCAGCAGATTTATTTTAAACCTTTTTGCACAGAACACAAACCCTTGAATGTTTTCCAGAAATTTAAAGCGTGTCGACTTCTGTACTCAAAATAATAAACACAACTGTGCTTGTCCAACTGAGAAAAAGTGGGAATGTTCTGTTACTCATTCATGATAGAGCAGTCAACATACTTTCTACTCTATCAATATCAGATCTGGGTTTCTCTGTGTAGGAGTGGTGTTGGGGTGGTTTTTTTCAGGGGTGGGGGTGGGGGGTTGTTTGATTTTTTTTTAAGTAGTTCCTTGAACAAGCAGCCAAGATTTCAAATAGTTCCCATTACATGGATGACTAATAATCAAGGTGCTCCTCAGTTTCTACTACTGAGTTGTGCAATTCCTTCAGTAGGGCATTGCCTATGCTATGTGCAAACTGAGAGTGCCACTTTGCATTGGCAGCAGACAGCCTGGGAAAATACTGCTTGACTGGCATCGTAATTCTTTAATTAAAAAAAAAGCCTTCAAACTCTAAAGCCTCCAGGGATGTTAAGTTTAGCTAAAAATCTAAATGGTAAATTACACCCAATTGGAATGCACAGCAGTGTCTCAAAGTAAGATGCTGTGACTAAGAATATGGTAATGCCAAAAAAAAAATAAAAATCTCAAAGCACAGCTGTGCCTGAGTTGGGAAGTTGAAAGCTGACTCTGGTATCAGAAGCAAGGAATGCCAACTCAGAGGGAGGAATTATTCAGCTTCACCTCGTTTTGCTCTTATTTTTATGTGTAGGCAATACTGATACTGAAGCCAATACACAGCTAAGTCTTCCACAGTCCTACTATCAATACCATAGTCTCACTCTGAAAAAATTAGAGTCAAATTGTTCAGGTCACAGCCCAGCTGGAGCAACAGGAGATCAGCCAAGGACATGGATTGTGGCAGCTCCCTCTGAAGTCAGCATGAGATCTTATAATAACCACTTCTTATCAAAGCATCGGCCAGATGGAAAAGCAAATGTGGCTAGAGGAAAGAGGTGCATTCTAGGCACTGGTTCCTTTTGTTTATGCCTGCTTCTGCTACAGACAGGCAGAAAATATTTGTCTTCTGCTGTACATGTTAGTTTAGTTTTCTAATTGTGTTTGTGCTGCTTACAAGTGTGAGAACAAAACCTGATCTTCAGCTTAAAATATTTTCCAGCCTTATTTGGTATGAAACATTAATAACTTTATAAAGTAAAGGGATATTGTGTCCATGCTTCTTATTAACAATCTAGAAAACCTCTGGGATTTTGTACTACAATAGCATAAAATGTGGAATGGACTGAACAACATAGTCACCTAATCTATCATCAGCTGCAAAATCTACTGCATCAAAATGCAGTAGAGCTCACAGCATCTTTAAGACCAAAAAACCTGTGCAGGGTGACTTCTTGAATAGGAAGCAATTTTCTTTCAGAAAAATCCCCCTCCTGAGTTTCATGCAGGAAATCACAAGGATTGAAAATAGGGAATCAGTTTGAGACTATGTGTTGCAGTTGCTTTCCTATTCAGTGTGATCGGCTGGTTTTCTCACTGCTTCCTTAAATACTTAGACTAGAACAACAAAACAGCAAACAAACAAACAAACACAAACCCCCAAACCAAAACAACCAAACCCCAACAAAACAAACAAAAAACCCCTTCTGTCAAAATCTTTAATTCCTTAATCTGACTATCAGAGCTAATGAATGAGATTTTCAAGAAGCAAACAAATTTTCCAAGCAGGAGTAGAACAAAGTTGTTGTCATGCTTTTGGGAAAGGGAAACTTGAAACATCACAACACCTTTATGTACATTTATAATTTACACTTGAAGGGCTAAGTGTTGAACTTTGGAGGACCACAATAGGAAGTTTCTTACAAGTGATCAGATTTCTGTTCTGCTTTTGAAATACTCAAATACATTTGTTAATTAGACATAAGCAATTTGTTTCCCTGCAGCTTTGCTCCATTTTAGTCAGAATTTAACTATTCACTCTCTTGGTAAGGATGGCCTGTTTCAAAACACTGCCACTCTTACTGCAGGTGGCAAACTTTCAGCTCCACACAGCTTTCTGTGTTTAAAGCCTGTTACTACCTCCACTCCAAATCAGCTCTAAAACAGACACACTCCACCTTCATGTCTATACATTATCTGAACTTCCTCTTTAAAATCCTGTAAAATAATCAAGTTCTACAACTCTTGATAAAATTATGTCAGTATTTTGCGTTCACTGAAAACAGCAGAACAAAAAAGACACAAAGCCCAACCCCCCAGCAGGAATTAAATGGACAGACAACATCCATCTGGAAGAAACCAAATGAGACTTCTTTTCCACCTTTCAGAAATACCTGGCAACCTGCTAACTTTTCAAACCACAAGATTTCTACTAGATTCCCATGAAGGCTTTTTAATATTGCAAAATACTGTAACAAACAGTTTAGTTATGCTCCAGCAGGGGAAATCTTCACTGCAGCTCCCAGCACAATGTCACCTCGCAGTAACTTGTGTGATATCCTGCTGCTGTTGAGTCCAGGCCAATGAGATACAGTAAGCACCAATCACGATTTTGGACTTTCTTGGAAGGCTGCCTAACTTGTGCTCGCTGTTTAGTTTTGTTTTGATTCTCCCTCGGCCAAAATACATACTTTTTTCTGTATATGGTAGTCTGACATCCACAAGTCTACCCCAGATCTAAAAGAAACATCTAAGTACATTTACCATTTGATGTGGTTGCCCTTTGTCAACAAAAACCACAGCTGTGAGATGGAGTTTCAAGCAATCACCTCCCAAAAGCCATTTGGCTTTCCTGACTGTGGCAGAAGACTGCCCTGAAGAGATCTACAGAAGGACCTAATGCAGACTGCAGCACCAAACCAAAGCAGGCTGGCTACTACAGCATTGTGAAGACATTACTACTAGGCTCCACCTCTGCTGCACTTCCATGACTTGCAGTAGCACAAAAAGGGTTGGGGAGTGCCTCTGATGCAAAGTCAACATTTTAACAAAAAATCCCCTGAAATATTCCTCTATTAATTGCTGATGAAACTGACACTTCACACAAGAGCATAAACAGAGATGAATGGAAGGAACTAATTCATCTGCATAAGCTTTCCTGTATAAGCCATTAGTCCCCACTAGATTAGTGAATAAAATTGGAGTAAGATAATTCACATTTATCAACAGCAAAGGTCTTCCTTCTTCCAGTATGGTCCAGATTCCACCTGAAAACCTTGGAATTCAAAGCCATCAGCTGTCTATCAGTGCTAAGCAGCACTCTGAAATAATTCTGCCATTGATAACATTTGCTCAGAGCCATTGATTTTTTAACTTTATATTTCAAAATACATGATGTGTATTAAGATAAGAAACTTAGGCTACACACACTTAAACCTACCTGACTCCAGGACTTCCAAAACCATTACATTAATAAACTGTATTAGATCTAATGATACATAAACCCTTATAAAGATGTAAGTGAAACATGAACTTGATCAGAAATGCTGTGGATTGTCTTCACTGATAACAGCAAAAACAATCCCCTTTGTGGGGGGCGATGTAGTTGAAATTTCTGGAGACAGGACCCTCTCAATCAAAGTGTTGTAGAAACAATGGTCCAAATTAGGTGAAATTAAAAACAACAACAACAACAAAAAAAATACAGGGGAAAAAAGTGTGTGTGTGTGTGTGTGTGTGTGTGTGTGTATATATATAAAAGTCACACTGAGGCACGTGCAAGGGGCCAGGTTATAGCAGAAGGACTTTTTGAAAGAACAGAAAGGGCATGATGGGGTGTGACATGCCCATTTCAAGCAGTCTTATGTAACAGGGGAAGACAAGATGCTGTGGGAGCAGGGACCACTTAGGGAGCCCTATTGAAATGTGTTTTATGTAAGCAGTATTTAGTACACACTGCAATGCTCAGTGGCTACAGTATTTAAGGAATGTGAAATGGCATGAAAATATTTCAGTAACCTTCCAGTGGGAAAAAAAAAACACAAACCAAAACAGGCAGAAAAGGACAAAGTGCAGCCTTGTGCATTCCTGAGGCAACATTTCAAGATGGTTCTCAGGCAGGTGGTTCTGCAGCATCCAACACATAACAGTCTCAGCAGTGAAATAGTCCCAGCAGTGGCTGAGGTAGCATGCTCAGGTAGTAATACCTGCTTTGAGTAATCTCAGCTGAAGCAACTGCTGAATTCCCTTTAGGTGGTCCTTCTGTGAAGCAAAGAGCAATATGTACCACTCTGCTTGTTGATGGTGAATTCATTGCACCTCAGTTGCAAGGGACTGGATTCAGCAAAATCTGTTCTTCATCAGAACACGTAAGAGAAATACTAGGTATCTATGAGCTGACTCAATTTCCAATTTACTTAATTTCTTTTTCTTTGGGTTTTTGTTTGTTTGTTTTGTTTTGTTCATAATGCTGGAAAACTCTTGAGGATAGAGGAGTATAGTGAACATATTTATCTCATAATTTATTGCAAATAAAAGCAGTTCTATAGTTCTAGATGGGGTGCAAATGTTTAATTCCACAGGTTGGTTTTCTTGAGAAAGATGCAAGATCTCAGTGTGCAAGACAGCACTGGGTATATCTGCTCATTTATTTTTTTACCATGTCTGTATCAGTGGTATTGGGCATTGGCATTGGAGCAGTCACAATCTCATTTTCTCTTCAGAGAAAGCACTCAAATGCAATATTTTCTGGAGATACCTTTGAGCAGTTTGCTGTTCGTACAGAACAACATCCCAAGATTCGAGGATGAATATGCTTTAAGTTCTCCACTCAGTGGTAACCTTTCATATAGATCTTTCCTTCAAAGATCACGTTGGCAGAGATCTCCCCTTCTCTTGTTTGGAATCACAAGACAAAGAGGGCATATCTGTGCATGTAAACTCAAGACAGGACTTCTCATGTTTCACAGGTGTCCTCAGAAGTGTCTCTGTATCAAGCTAGACAGCACTAATAAGCAATTCTTAAATGGAAAAGAGCTTTAGCGGCTAAGTCAGAAGACAAAGAGCACAAATCCTATGTAAGCATAAATCCAGTTGTGCCTTCTTGCTTTCTGTCCTCCTGCCATTTCTAACTTTGGCTGATAGTGTTTCCTTTGGGAATCTAGAGAAAAACATGCAAATCGCAGCAGCTCCAGCTGCAGTAATAAAGTTCCTCTTGGTTAGATCTACTCAGAACTAAATCTGATTCCTTAGAACTGGTGAAAATCTGGATAAATCTATCTAGATTTCATTAATCTACTAGGTACTAGTGAAAATAAAAATTCACTCCATGGCTTTGTTTATTTGTCATAACAACAAGGTTCAGACTTGTGAGGACTATTCTTCATTAGTTAGGAGCCAAAACTTAACAGCAATAACAGCTGTTGGGCTAAGAGTTACAAATTAAATTACAACAATTTGTTAAGAGACGCAGCAAGTTTAAACCCATTTCTTTACAGAATTCTCACACAGAACAAACCATTTACTGTTTGAAGTCTGTAACCTAACCCTTCTACTCCTCCACTTCCCAAATCAAGTTTTACATAGATTGGCAGGCAAAAACTGTACCAATTTTGTTTATAATAAATGTTACTTTTGTCCATGAATAATTTTGTCATTAATTCTGCAGAGAATAACTAAACAAGCCATCAGGTAAAAGCTTATTTCATGTAAGGAGATTTGATTATCTCAGATTTCAAGAGAATCACCTTTAAAAACACTTTTAAGAACAAAGAGATAATGTTTGTTCTCCCAAACTCATGATACAGGACAAAAATTCTGTTAACCCTGAAAACCAGGGACTGACAGACTACACTAGGTGGCACTGCTACACATGGCTTAAGTTTCTTTACTGTGGGTTCAAATTAAGCTTAATTTATTTTTTTTTTTAAACAAATATCTGTACTAAGTTTGAGGGAAGCATTTTGAGGGAGCCTTGGCAAGCAGTAAGGAGCTCTCTTTGCTCTCCTGTAATTACAGGCAATTTTTGCTATGATGTTATTATCTAGAAACCAGCCAGTAGGTGTCTTGATGGTAATGCTGTTCCCTCCTTCAGGAATTGCATACCTGCTGTTTAAGCCAGTTCTTAAACAGTCACACACACAAACAAATCCAAACATTGCCTTTGAAACAGAGACAGGAGCCCAGTCCCTGGCTGGCAAGATGAATAACTTGACCTCAACACTACCAAACACTACAAATGGCAGAAGCATGGTAGCACCTTAGAAGCCATCTGGGTTAAACAGACAGACGAAGTTGCTCTGATATGATACTTTGTAAATAATTACTTGATTTAAATGTATTATGCAAAAGGTTATTGCTGCATTAACAGTGCTGTACAGTTTTTATTTAGACATGCATTATCATTTTGTTTCCTGTTACCACTTAACAGGACACTTAATATTACCAACAAACAGTACAAAACAGCCAGTAAAATGGACAATTGCAAGCCTCCAAGTGTTGCACATATTTACTCTCAGCCCTGATCATTGCACAGCAGGATACTTAGATGTAAGTGTGTAACTTCACTTGTGTGTTGAATCTAATTCCTTCATAGCAGCAGTTAAAACAAACTGAAAGCCTCTTGCACTGCAACCCCAGAAGTGGGTTAAGGCCATATGGCAAGTGGACCAACCATTGAACTGAATCAACTAAGCCTTAACTTTTCTTCTTTACAGTAGTTAAATAGAATCATAGAATCAGTCAGGGCTGGAAGGGACCACAAGGATCATCTATTTCCAACCCCCCTGCCATGGGCAGGGACACCTCACACTAGATCAGGCTGGCCAGAGCCTCATCCAGCCTGGTCTTAAACACCTCCAGGGATGGGACCTCAGCCACCTCCCTGGACAACCCATTCCAGGGCTTCACCACTCTCATGGTGAAGAACTTCTTCCTCATGTCCAGCCTGAATCTCTCCACCTCCAGCTTCATTCCATTCCCCCTAGTTCTATCACTACCTGATATCCTAAGAAGTTCCCTAACAGGAATTCCATCTGCCTTTTGTTCTCTAAAAATCAGAAGGATGGAAGGGTCTTTACCTTTGGTTTAATTTCAAATATGTGACTTAGATTTGTTCAAGAAAGGGAGAGATTAAAAAAAAAAAAAATCAGTCTTATGGAAAACTGCAAAATGGAAATGTGGAAATGTATAAAGCAGCTCATTGGCAGATTGTCCTGACAGGAAGACAAACTATTCCAACAAATTGCTGTTTTCTTGGAAGGTCAGAAAATATCAGGCAGTCATAAATTATTGACTGTATTCTACCATATGACTTTCAGAGAAAACCAGTACTATCTATTACCTTTAAGCACTTCAAAACTAGTACTGTAAGAAAAAGTTGGCATATTTTGGCCTCTGATCCTCTCGCGGAGTCCAAAAGCATGGAATTAAACTCTGAAAGCATCTTACTGAATTCCATAAGACTAGGGTGGTGGTGAGAATCATGCTCATTTCACAGAGGGAAACAGTTTTACATGCCATGATGCAAAAGTGCCACATGATTTGAGTAACCTGTTCTCTATGTAGATTAAACAGGTGTCACTAAGCTGCTTTACTTTTTAAAAAGGAGGGCAGGACAGAAAACAAACATGTCTATGCTGATGCAGACTAGAAGGGTAAACAGCCTTAGAGACAGGCTGCTCAGAGGTAAGGCTAAAACATGAATTGTATTGATCAGTTCAGAACAGGAGCCTTATCTGCAGCATGTCTCTGTTCAGCTGTGTGATGACTGGCAAACACTTCCCAGGGCAGATACCAGGCATATGGTAGGAACAGCAGCACAGGAATTTGAACCAGAGGAGCTGCCTAACCAGTCTACATATGTTCAGTCTCAGTTCTGTCCTGAAGGTTATTTAACACAGATAAAAAATGTAGGAGAGAATAAAAGCCCTATACAATTATGGGACGAGGCTACCAGCACAACTACAAGCAGAGACTTAAGAACACCAAAATTCAAAGGAAGGGGGGTCACTCAGTGGAAGATCTCTATCCAACTGAAAGGAAGCCTTCTCTGTCAAAAATACCCAGAAAACTATTTGTTCCCACAAAATTATTTGAATTTTTACAACTCAGTATTTTCCCTTATGTATTTTATGTAAAACAGTAATTTTAGGTAAAGCCATTAGGAAAATCCCCCAGAAGGGCTCATATTAGCATTTTGCTGTAAGTTGAAAATCTGAAAGGCAATACTGCATTCTGCAAGATTTCAAACTAAACAGGTTCCTGCAGCTCTCCACAAAAAGAGTAATTTATGAAGTGTTTTGTATGTCTGGATGAACCTACAAGGCTGTTTTCCTAATGTTTCTGAGAAGTCAGGCAAGATTGCCTTTCATTCCCGTTTCTTAAATGAAAATGTCAATTCTCATATAATCCCATCTTTCCGTGAGAAAAAAGGAGACATTGGTTGTGTGTGTGGAGGTGGGACACAGATAACTCAGAGGTGACAAAAAGGAAAAACAAATCAAACTGTTTTCTGTCCTCAAGCTTGTTAAAACAGTAAAAAAGGAGACCTGTTTATATAAAACCTGAATTTTTATGCGTAGTTTGCATTCCGATACCTACTGACACAGGCAAATATCCCATATAACAGGAAAGCTACTGCAGTACTTTAGTACAGGGTTTAATGCAGTGGAATTGCTTTTCAGCTGGTTGGACTGCTTGGGATGGGCCTGTAAAACGAGGCCTTCATGGCAGATTAGCACAGTGGGATTTCTATGCTTTAAAAGTATCAAACAATGACACATCACTACTTATTCTGAATATGCAGGAAACAGTGAGAATATAGCAAGTTCACCAAGTAACAGTTCTCCTTTTGGAAGGGCGGAGAGTGCTGTTGCCTCAGATTCTAGCAGAGCCTATAATCATTACACTTAGAAGAAAACAACAACAACAAAAGTTATATTCCAAAAGGACAATTTTTTTTTTTTTAAATTATTGGTTTAATTACACATTAGCAACTGATACACCTCTGATGCAGTGGATGGGGCTGCTTTCACCACAGGTGTCTTTGAGGACAATGTCTAATCTCAAAGTTTCCTACCACAAGCTGGTAAATGCAGGTTTCCCAGCAAAGATAAATAACTCAGCAGAAGGCAGTTCAGCTCCCATGCAGCCACACCTTGCAGCTGGCAGAGCTGCAGGTACTATCAAAGCAGGCAAAAAAACCCACACCAGAAAGCCTGTTGCTCACCTGTCAGGCTAGTTTTAGGTGCGTGTGAAGGAGGAAGGCGAGGGAATGACTCTCCAGCCCTGGCTCTTCAGCAGGTTCAATCAGTTGCCAGTGCTTTCAATACAAGCAATTCAACCCTTTAAGAAATGTTTTATTATCCTGTGCCTTAATTTATGGTCTATATTAGTGAATTTTCTTTTTGGGGAAAGCTAGTAGTTTGGAGTGCTTAATTTGTTACAAACATAAGACAAAGGAGAGAGATTGCAGCAGCTAGTCACCCAGAAAATTTGAAAAGCAGACTTAATCTGAAGGCTGATGCTGACATCAGGAAACAAAGCCTAAAAACTGCAATATCCAAAGGTCTGCATGAAAAGGGAAAAAAAAAAAAAGAAAAAGAAGAAAAAGAGAAAGAAAAAGAAAGCTTGCTGTAGTTCCGGGTTAGATGTCAGGAGAAACAAGATGCACACCCACATGGCCCCCTTGTTCCTCACAACACACCCACTAGGTCTGGTTCCAATTCCACCCTCTTGAGGAATTCAGCAAGTACTGCCAATCTGCTGTAGCAATCTATAAACTATTGTGAGTATTTTGGAACAACTGCCAACAGGTTTATTGACAGTTGATTACTTTAAACTTTTGTTTTGATGCAAGTAAAAGCTTTAATCCCATTTGCCAGACACTGAAAGGTTAAGGCAGATGAGAAGAACTTATAGCACAGGAAGAAGCTTTTAACTTCTGCAAATGTGACTGTCAAAACTTGCAGGGGATTAAAAAGCTCAAATATAATCTTGTTATGACTAAAAAAACCTACCCCAGAGCCTACAATCTCAAAAGCAAACACCATTTTAGGATCATAAGCTAAGCACTCTGAAGTCAAACTGTCCAAGCTAACACAGCATCAAGTGATCTGTGTCCTTGAGGCAGCTATTACAATAAAGTTTAGTACATCATGAGGTCCCATATTGGGATTACAAAATACAGTATCAAGAAGCCTCAGACACTATAACCTTCTCTCTCCTGAAAGGAACACTGCAGAAGAAGGGCTGAAAGCCTCAGTGTGGTTTATATACAGAAGGGGATGAAACAGTGCAGTTGTGCCTGACAATATACAATGATTCCATATGTGCGACACTGAAGTGGTTGGAAAAAGTGAATCATCTCATACAGAATGTGATGAGCAGTTTATAGCATTTAAAATGCACATGAATCTGGATTCAGAATGTCACAATAGCTCTCATTCATAGCTGGATACTTATTTATGGGGAAAAATTGTTTTTATTCAAGCATTTTGCCTTACTGGGGCAACTGAAGTAGTTTTTGTTCTCAGGAGAATGCACCTTGCTAACATACTGCAGTGTGCTTTGGGCTGGAGTAGTTCAGCTGTATGAAACCTTGTGGTTTGCAAAAAAAGAGATAAGAGCTCTTACTGTGCATATTTTGATTGAAGTAGTGCCTGAAGCAAGCATTAAATGCAGCTACCTCCAAAGATGAAGCTGATTTTTAAAAGCAGTCCTAGCAAGTAGAAGCTCCTTGTTTATAGTAAAGCCTCACCAGAGAAAATGAGCAGTGTTGCACACCTTGGTGGACTCGCTGTCTCCTTTCATAACTACCTCAGGGCTGCAGGTTCCTTCTCACCCTTTGTTTATCCTCAAATTGTGGCCAGGGCCAACCCAGCGCCTGGTTGAGCAAGCCAGGCAGAGAGATGCTTGTGCTGTCCACAGAGCCATTCCTTGGGGCTTTCTCAGCTGCTGGCTTTGCTCCTGGGCTGTAACTGGTGAGACAAGCAGTCAGCTACTAATGTATGCAAACTTGAGAGGAAGGGGAGTTAGACAAATTCTCCTGGTTAAACACAAGAGGAGCTGAGTATGTTCTTGCAATTAAATGAGGATGGCTGTATATGACCATTGGGAATGTATTGATAAATTTGGGTGAGAAGTCACTATGGTGGAAGCAAGTTTGTGCATAATTAATAAAGGAATAATGAGAAAATATTCAGAAACATTTGAAAAATAATGGACTATTAAATAGGCTCCCAGTGAAAAGGGGAATAAGCTGCTTGATATGGTGCATTCAGAAGAATCCAGGTCTTTTTGAACTTCAGCACTATCTTCCTAACACATTGTCTAGGACAAATTCTGCTCAAAAGAGAGCTAGAACATGTAAGGAAAGAGAATACACAAAGAAGAAACTTAATGCTGCTCTAAGACCTTCTGTATTTGTGTCCTTCTGACGATTAAATAGAAAGCTGCTCTCAATGAGTTAAGTCAAACCTGTTTGTAGCAAAAGCAGAACAGATCATTTAAAAAATGCAAAAACAAACAGCAGAGCTTCTTTTTTTGAATGGGCAGCATTAACTTCTTCAGACATCACATCAACAGCGCTTGAAGAGAAGTTGGTCCATGTACTATGAAAACAGGACACATGGGTGAAGAGGAATTGATCCCCATTGAGATGATGGTTGGAGGTAACTCTCTATGACAGCAGCCTCTCAGAGAGAACGGGTACTGCAGCACTGGACACATATACCCAAAACAGATGTAAGCATATCTGACCAGGGGCCCACTGGGAGGAACTGACATACAAAAAATCTAGTCTCTGGTGCAATTTATACTGTGTTCAAACCAGACAACGCTTGCTATAAGAGAACAGAAATGCACCTAGAAAAGTTTTCAAACTGAAAGACAATGCAACATCTTAAGATGTGGTGAAAGGCTCCCCAGGAGCTTCCTGAACTGAAGAAAACCAAGACAAACAACATCAATGGATGAGGCTAATGGGGAAACTCAAATGCGAACACACTGGATGACTCATCCCAACAGACTTTACATATTCTTTCAGGAACAAATCAGAAATCCCATATAGCTTTTGAATTCAAGCAGTTTCAATGCTGATGACAGTATGTTTCTACATCCCACCAAACCCACATTTGCACCTACAAAGTGTTGTTAGGTCCATATTTCCACAATAACTTAAGTGTGTTTTGAACTGCTAACTACAACAGCTTCTGCAGACATACAAGGCTACTAAGGACAAGACTTTTACCTTCCAACACCTTCTGCAAAACAATACTGCAGTGAGACTGAAGTTCTCTTAATAAGGCTGAGAGAGAATAAGGACACAAGATTAGTTTTTCCTATTTGTAAGGAGGGTAAAAAGCACAAGGATTGAGAAAAGTACAAAATGGTCTTCTACATCTCAACTAAATGGGAATAGAAAGTGAAGGATGTTCTCTCCCTTACTTTCATCTGGAGAATCAACCTATGACTGTAGAAAATGTAGAAACTGAGGGGCCGCAGCCTTACAGAAGTTACAGATAGACAGGAAATATTCAGTTCTCCTACTTTAAAGGGAACTTTCCCCAGGTACATTATTGCACCAGCCCCACAAAACTAGTATTCCAAAACCCCTGAACTAGCCAACTAGTACTCTAGATTGGACAAAGGTGTCACAATCCTGATCTTCTGAAACTGCTACAATTAACACTTACAGCTCTTTCAGAGAATACCACTTCAAAAGCCTTCACTTATTTCCAAGGAGATGATAAAAGCAGGCTTATCCAGACCTTGATGATAAGATTAAATTGAAATTCACAAATAAAGGGAAATCCATTATGATACTCCTGAATAGCCAGTGGAGACTGGCAATTGTGTGAATTTTAGGTTACATGTACCCATATTTTGTACATCAATACTACTGAAAAGTAGGCTTATAAACCAGGAAGAGAAGCCCCATTTGAATGAAGTGCCTGTCTCTAAATCAAATATACATTCACCTCCATGAAAATCTGCTGCTAGTTCATGAGAGAGAAAAAACCCAGCTCATATCTTTCTATGGTTATTTATTTTGAAACTGAAAGACTCAACATAATTATTTGACTCCAGATTGTGTTACCTAGTAAAAGCTCTTGTAAAAAATTAAATGTGAAGATAGGTAACAAAACCCAAAGCACAGGAAACACCTTGAATGAGGATGCTTCTTTAGAATGAATCTCTTTAGCTCATCAAAAGATGAATAAGACAGCTTAGAGTAAGAGTAAATAAACTAGGGAATGACAGTTCATGTACTTCAGACACATGTCAGAAGAAGTGACAAATTTAGTGGTGGAAAAAGTAACATCTTTCAGCAGTGTGTGGCTGACTCACTGTCACAAAACATCACCCATGTTTATGGTTTCACTGGATGCAGAAACAGGTGAGATGATTCTATTAATAGCAATATCCACAGCTCTAAAATAAGCATTACAAAATAGAGCTTTGAAAGTGATATAACCTCTAGAGCTTTGGAATGAGAACAACTTCAGCATTTTGAAGGTTGAGTGAACTGTTGTAGCAGTAGCTGTAGTGTAATTGGTAGTACATTAAAAGCATTGCTACAATCACTCATTTTGCCATATGATATATAAATATCTTAACATTTAAATTTTACAGGTTTTTTTGCAAAGTTACTGACCATACTGAATGCCAATACAGCCTAATTTTCCAGCTATATGCTTTCCTTTCAGACTGTGTATGCTAGCCAGCCTTATCTCCTTGAGTGGAATAAAGGAGGAGTTGGAAAATGTGAGATGTCTAAAACATCCTTTATGTTTAGTTCTCTAGTACAAAGGCAGAAAGTGGAAATTAATGGGAAAAAACTAAACCAACAACAAAACCCAACCCAAACAAACCCCAACCAACCAAAAAAATATAAATCCCCAAACCATTTCATGCCCCACTTTATTATTTATTGCCTGCATTGTCTAATCTGTTCCATCTTCTGCTCAACAATGCAGCCTGTCTGACAGCAGCTGGCAGATACAACAGCAGACTAGGCATTGCACAGTCTTGCTGTGTAGAGAGAAATTCTGCTCTGAGATGTGATCTTTCCTTGCTCCCTTCCAGCATGAAGAGGAAAAACAGATCTATGAATATGTTAGATGCACAAAAAAAAAGAGCTTTTTGAACAGACCTTTAGCTAAACAAAGGTTACTGTGGAAATTTGCCTGAAGCAATTAAAATCTGAACATGGATTTGCAAATTTCTTTACAACAGGCATACTTACTTTTATACTAAAAGTCCGGTTCTTAGAAGTCCTACTGTGAATGGCCTGAGATTTGTCTATGCAGTTAGTTACTTCATACTCTGTAGATCATCAGTGTACTTATATGTGTTTGTTAAGCAGTAGATCTAGGATTACTGTTATCAATGAAAGGTTAAACATGAGAGACCCTAAAGGGTTTCAACACTTTTTCTTTAAACTAAATGCATAGTACATTGCAGACTGCTTCTCTGCTCTTTAAACAAAGTGGCAGATGGATAGTTCTCAGTCAAAAATGATGGAGGTATAGGAAGCAAAACAATGAATGTTTAGAACTATGCTTTTGTTAAATTAAAGTTTACTAGAACACTGAGGAAAAGATTCCTCTTTACAAGTATTTCTGCTTCACTAGAACATACTGGAAAAATAGCATGCAGTTTATTTCAGTTCAGTTTATATTAGAACACAATATATACTATTTTATATTACTTCTATACCCCGTGGCATCAGATCAATTCCAGCATACTAGCTCATCTGTATTCTTAGCTCCCCCTTGTTTTTTGATGTGTTTAATGAATCAGATTGCTCAAAACCCTCTTAGTTTATGTAAGATTAGATAATTTAATTTACTGAACCATACTGGCCACAGGGACAAAATAAGAGCAACTAAAAGCTGTAAACTTTACTAAAACTGAAATGTTCTGTGTCCCTGATGCAGTGATAGCTTCAGATTTAAAAAACCCTTTCTTCTAGTGTGCTCATGCTAACATGGGGCCCTTTGCCACAGGGAACAATTTCTGAATGCATGCTATTACATACATAAAGAAACACAGAGCTTTATATACTGAACTTATACATAACCAGGAGCAAGATAATCTTGTTGCTCTTGTGCTATTGAGTGCCATAATTTCTTCCTGAGATAAACTATAGGTTATAATGTAAATTATCATATGTCCTGGCTGATAGATTTTATATTGGATATTCTTCTCTTCAAGTAAGATTGTAAGCATTGTCCCTGTTAAAACATGACGTTTTGATCATGGAGAAAAGAACACAAGAAAGTTTAGATAGAATTCTTAAAAGGAAGAGAGATAAAAGTTGCTGTGATTTTCCCAGAACAGGCCAGCCTGGACACCCCAGCCACAGCTCATTCAATCTGAGCAGCTCACATGCAGCCAGCAGGACATATGTTTCCTTAAAACTGCCAGGAATGCAAAGCAATGCTAGACAAGTCTAGACTGGTTGCAGGAAAAATGCAAGAAGCAAAGAAGTGGATTCAACTATGTGGTGGATGACATTTGCCTAGCAAGGGAACAGTTGCAAGTGTTCACGTCCTGGGACAAGGAGAAAGAAACAGTTTGCTCAGGGTGCCCTTGGTTCCAAAGGTGAATTCACCTCTCATCAGTGAGGAAATTCATCTTAATGAAGTTTGCTCTCCTCTCTGTTAGACAAATATATCTCCTTCTTCTTAACACAAGTTATGTGCAGATCTGGTTGAAAAGCCAGGTTCCAGACACAGCTACTGCACAACCCAAGCAAACCGATCTCATTCAAATCTTTCTGCTTCTACTCAAAACAGGAGATTATGCTCCTAACTGTTGCTAACCCCATCTTTTGTATGCATGAACCTGAAGCCCTTCAGTTACTTGCACAGATCCCATACTCTGCCTCATTTCACTTCCTGAAAACACTTATAAAACCAGAACAGCTTTGATAATTTCTACTTACAATTTATAATGCTGCTCCTGCCTTCAACGAAGTCCTGCTCCTTGATCTAAATCTTACCACTATCCAGTTTACTTCCAATGGTGTTCAAATTGCCCAGATAAGTCACTATCTACACAGAGGGCAGCTGTCGGTTCTGCACAACTGGCCAGCCTGGTGGAGAACACTTGAATTTGCGTTTGCCTTACATGCATGTATTCCCTTCCTGTGGAAACAGGGAGTGGGTCAGAGGGAAAAGGGAAAAGGGCTGTACACACCCAGGTCTGTAAGCCCAGTACAGACCTAACTCGTTTAGTACTTCTCAGCCTCAACCATCTTCCAGTTCTAGGCAACCAGCACTAGAACAAGAGGACAAAGTCTCAGGCTGTGCCAGGGGAGGTTTAGGCTGGATGTTAGGAAGAAATTCTACACAGAGAGAGTGATTGCCCATTGGAATGGGCTGCCCAGGGAGGTGGTGGAGTCGCCATCATTGGAAGTGTTCAGAAGGAGACTTGATGGAGTGCTTGGTTGCATGGTATAGTTGATTAGGTGGGTTGGAATAATTGATGGGTTGGATGTGATGATCTTGAAGGTCTCTTCCAACATGGTTTATTCTACTCTATTCATCTTTTTTGTTTAAACTAATCAGTACCTCCTGTAAAGTCCCTTTATATCAACTTGATTTTTACAGTCTGCTGCATTGCTGTAACATTTAGTTCCTTCTCTAAGTTTACTTATAATCAAAATACATATACAGGTCCCAGGTATTCCAATACAACTTAACCTGCTTTGTGTAATTAGTAATTTATTTTTATTTTTACATTTGGAAGACCTGTATGATAACATGTTAATGTACCTACATTAAAAAGAATGAGTAAGGTCACAAAACGTTTTATGATTGCTTTAAAAAGGACAGGTTTCAAAAAATTAACTTTGGGCTTCCTTTAGATGATAAATACAGTTTCTTCCCTTTTATTTTTTTTTCCCTTTTTTCCTTAATATGAGGGTAAAAGGCTTCCTAATACTCCTGTGACTTAAATGCCTTGAGACTCCTAATTATGTTGCAAGGGTTACAACACACTGCTGTTTCCTGATACCCTTATGTACACTTCAGGAAGTAGAAGTTAAAATGTAGAATTTTTAAGAACCATGAATACTTCCAATAGATGTTTTTATTAAAACTGTCTGTAATCCACTAAAAACTTAGCTCTTATTAAAGACAGGGCCCATAGTGTGCCCATTGGATATTAATATTTGCAGTCACTATGAAACCAATTTCCACCTTAAGAGAGCACAGGTCCAAATTCTGCCTGTGGCAACATCCACTTAAGTCAATGAGATTAAAAAATGCATGTCTGCAGGCAGGATCTGCTTCGTTGCCATGTCTGTATCTCATGCAGCACCCCAGTACTACCATGAACAGTTAGATTCATACTATGCTGACCTCAGCAAGTGTTAAAATCTGTAGAGGCTGAATTTTCTCCCTTTTCTGTAATGCTTCTCCTGTGAGATTTAGTTAAGCAATCATTAAAATACTTAAGAATTCAGCAGGAATAACAATATTGCGTTCTTTTATTAGACAAGCTTTAGAAGGAGCTACACTTACGTGCACGGAGATACATAATAATAAAAGACAAAGATAATGGATTTCTAAATGGTGTACAGAATAAGATCCTTTGTAGTGTGTGCAAGTCCTCAGAAAATATGCTAATCCAAAAATTCTTTTCTGATGACCAGCTCCTGGAGTTGAATTTTTATGTGTACATATTTGGACATATGTGTACATGTGCACAAATTTGTATGGAGAGAAGGGTAACTGCACAGCAGGGTTGCTGTTTAAGCGAGGAAGCTCTGGGAATGTTGTGGTTTGCTCCATGGAGAGGGCAGCAGAGTCATGTTATAGAGGGGTGAGAATCTAGAGCTCTTTATTTACCTGTGTGTTTTGCAGAACGGATTCATATTAAAAGATAGCGAGCTTGCTGGTGGAGCTGTTCATCACTCACCTTTGCTGCAAATGGGTAAGTGTATTTGGACACTAATAAGAAATAAAAATGTTCCACAGATCAGATGAGAATGTGATTTATTCATTCCTCACATTCTAAAGATTTGATGTTATTTGGAAAGTGCTGAGAGTGAGCAGTTCTTGGAGGAACAAACAGGCATATTTTGAAATTAACTCTTAATGATTTGTGAGTGATTAAAGATTTGTACTCTTTTGGATGACGAGGTCAGTAACCAAAGTGACAAAACATATTCTTCCTCAAAGAAGTACAAGTGGCTAGTTTTCAAAATAGCATTTTCTTGCAGGGCACTTTGACCTTGTTCTGGATTTTGTACAATGAAATCCTAGTCCTGCCATTTTAACCACAGATTTCAAACACTGCAAAGTGTTCTGTGGCCAAGTCCTTATTACCCCTCTCTAATAACAAGATAACGTCTCTTATATTCATGTCTCTAGCATAGTGCCTGGTTAGAAATTTTCTTATGTATTTGATTTGTAAAGCTATATGTTTAGAGGGTTGGGTTGCTGTTGCAATTGTTTTGGCAGGACAGTAAGTAACACACAGGTTTATTTGTCCTTGACATACTGTACTGGGTTTCACAGGCTCCACAATTTATTTTTCATTGCAGCTTGCCTTTAGTCCTTGCCAATTTGTTTTCTTCCCTCTTCCAAACAAAGCTAGGGTTTTAAGATCCAAATGTTAAAGAATGTTAATAGCTACAAGCAGTTACAGAGCAAATTTTAAATTTGCCATTGTTTGTACAGCTTTTGACTAAATACAACCCCCCTGAAAACAGGCTAAAGAGATGTGACCCACCAGTCAACAGCATCAAAATACCACCCTGACTTGAAGGCCTCTGGACTCAGTGCTTTTGCTACCATCATTCACAACCATTTTCTGAAATACTGCTTTAAAGAAGTTCTGCTCATCAGATCACTGTATGGCCAAACAGCTTTGTCTGATCCAGTAACAATATTTCCAGGGAGAGCGCTACAGTTTGTCTTGGCTGGTTTTCTGCCAGAGATTTTTATTTGTTTTCTTAAAGTAATGATATTATTATTATTATTATTATTATTATTATTATTATTATTATTATTATTATTATTATTATTATTATTATTATTATCATCATCATCATCATCATCATCATCATCATCATCAATAATAACAACAACAATAATAATAGCATTTTCAAGAATAAGGAATATACAAGCAGAGGACAAAGGAAGGATAAGCTCTTCCTTTTCATTTAATGTCTTGCCGATCAGCATGGTAGACAAAATCCTATATGCTTGCCATATAAACCATGGAGCATAGGTCCCTGACATGTACTGTTTATGCCAAAGTCTTTCACTTGTTTCAGCAAAGCCTTACTTCAACTAACTACAGGCATTCACTGTCAGGAATAGTTTTGGTTGGGAGAACAACAGGATACAAGACTGTGGAAGAACACTAACTGAGACAGGAGGGGGGAGTGAGAAAAAGGAAGTATCTTCAGATCCCTCAAGATGTCGTAAGTTTGTCAGAACTCTTTCCAGCCTCTTTGCTCTAGGCTCAGCAAGCCTAAACAAGGACTTCAGTTCTCAAGGAGTTAAGGATTGTTGGGAATCTGCTGTTCTTACTTAATCTCATCATGTTCCTTTGAGGGGGAGGAAGCAATGTTCCTGAGGCTGGAGTGGGAAGGGGTATGTAAGTTTGTTTACCAAGGATACACTAAGAGTCCTAAAGTCCCAAGACACTTTGTGAGTATACCAGGACTCTGAGGGATGAAAGCTAAGAACCCTCTGACATCTGCTGAGGGGAGAAGTGAAACAAAGCTGCGAGAACCTTGATGTGCCTTAGTGGATTTTAAGGTGACTAATGAAATGATATTCTACATTGGGCATGGCAACTCCCTTTGTACAGACTTTCAAACACTAAAATAGAAATGGCCATTTCACTCCTCACTTTGTCCTTGTTGTCTCCACACCTTCCCTAACAGAGTCCAATGGCGGAATCTTTCTACTGCATACTTCCTAAGGTCCACAGGGGGAAAGAAATCATATTCATCTGGATTTTGAGCATTATCTGAGTGTGATTTTGCTTATGAAAGACTTAATACATATTAATGGTATTGCCAGCCTCATTTGCTGATGAGTGTCAATGAGCAAAATCAAAGCTCCAACTTTCAGTCTTGCTTCTAGAATGCATACGCACATACATTCAAATTTCTCTTCCTAGCAGACTCAGAACATTTTATTCAATAACAAAAATAGCAGCAGGGCCACACAAGCCAACATTTGAACTCAGTCTCATTGATGAAAGCTCTTACTGTTCAGCACTAGCACACAAGTATTACACGTCTACATGGCTCAATATTTTTCAATAAATGTAACTTCTTTCTGAAAAGTAGGAATGAAAAGAGTCTGGTATTGTTGTATAGCATGAATCAATAACCTGAAGGATTTTAACACAGATTTTTGAAGAAAAAACAGTGTCAGTTTTATAATTGTACTAAAATCTTTCATTGATACATTGGGGTTTTGTTGCAACAAACTAAGAGATTGGTATTACAAGGATGCCTGTAAAGGCGGTTGCTTTTTCTGGCTCTTATTAGGAGTTTTGGCATGGTACTTCTGCTTTGAGAGAGGTCAGATTGCAGCTTGTCTAGGCAGAGATCTTTTAAACAGAAACTATATAAGATGTGGACAAGTAATTACTCAATTACCTTACTGATCAGCAACACCCTTGCTCTGAAGTTTTCTCTTGGAACTACTGGCAACCGTGAGGGTCCTTTCTCACATGTTCCCTCCTATTCCTGTTCAGATAAATACAAATACCTCATTAGCCTGTGTTTTCTCTTACAAACTCTTATTACAGAGTAGAAAGCACACTCTGATCCCTTCTAGCTATGTAAATACTGAACTTGTTTGCTGATTTTGACAGATACATGATATGGCATAAACTGTATCAATATCATCACTAAACATATTCAAAACAAAACAAAACAAATCTTATTATTACACTCCTTATATTAAAATTAATGAGACCAATATTTATACCACTGTCCCATTTTACATCTCTGCAGATTGTCTGTAAGCTGTTTCACATTGAAGTTTCAACATTCAATGCGCACACGTATGCCAGTAAGACCAACATTTGAGCCTGAATTTTCGTTGTACAGTCCCTCCTGGTCAGGATGGCTACTCAGCCTGCACTTCCAGACCTTGCCCTGAAAGCTTCTGAAAGGGAATTATAACTACTGGAAAAATGGCTTATCTCACACAGGCAAATTGTGTCCACTGTATAACAGGTGGTAGAGAGAGACATCTGTTCAATTATGAATTCTTCGGGGTTCAAAGATACAGTCTAGAATACAGCAAGACAATCAGGAAGAACTGGCATGGAACAGTTGCCCTGAGCTTGCCCACTATGAAGTCCATTGTCAGTAACTTTGCCTTTAAGTATCTTATCTCAAGGTAAGATTACCAAGGTAGAAGGGATACTTGCACATGCTACCTTTTTCTTCAAGCCATCGTTTTTCACATAAATGAGGGAAGATGAAGGCAGGATAAGGGTCAACAGTTACTTGGCATTAAAAATTCAAAGTGCACCAGCCCAACACAAGTCTGAAAAGCAGAACCTGGATAATTTTTTTATTTTGTTTTTAGGAAAAGCTTGAAGTAATCTGGCAGTGTGTTGACATTGCTTAAAAAAAAAATTATTCTTAGCTTTTAGCTAAGACAAAATATGAAGGATAGCTACACAACGATTAAAAATACAGGTATAGAAATTGAGGGAGAAGACTAATTTTACCAGTAAGTGTTTTCTTACAGTAACAGTATTATACACTTATTAGCAAGCAGTATCTTTAATGCAGTACATGATGAAGTAGAACAGTCACTTTCCCTCTTTCTGGTCACTTAAATTGTGAACAACAACATCCTTTGTTTAAAAATCAAGTGTTTTGTTTCATACCACTATTTCACTGGCAAACTTAGCTCTGTACAAGAGGAATGTTTTATGTAACTCCAGCTCTAAAGCTTCAGCGCAGTGGAAGCCAGACTGCTTATGCCTATAGTGGTTGCTTCAGCCCGAAGTACCAATTTCTTTCCTGAAATCCCTGGGAATCAACAAACAGGACTGCCTCCTCCACCGATACTCCCAAGCTTCTCCCTTCTGCTCCTTCAGCCTCAAAGCCATGAGCACCTCTGAGAACCACTTTGAATTCATATTCCGGACTAACCACAAGGTAATTACCAGAAAGTAGGTGACGTACAAAGGAAGTAGCCACTAGAGATCCATGCCAGTCCCTTCTAGCCAGGAACTTGGAATATATGAGCACAGAGAAACCTAAACTTTTAGTGAACAGAGAGGACTGTTTATGGTACTGGATTTTCTTGTATATGATTTCTAAGTGACTTATGAATACAAGATTTTTTTGACATTTGGTAGTTGTAACAGAGCTAGAACTAATAGCAAACAGAGTGAAATGACACTGTAAGAGGTATCAACTGTGCCATCAAATGCCCTTTGCTCCATCTGAATTGCTTGTAGCGTTTGGTGGAATTGGAATTGATGGCACTTGACTGCCATCAATGATTTATGACTGCCATTTATGATTTGGCTTTTTAGTAACACATGAGATTCCTAACAGCAGTGCATGCAAAAGCGGTGAGGTGCAATTAAGTAAGTCACGCTACTAGTTTTTGAGTAGGACCCAACTCAGTGTTTTGCTCAGAATAACAGTTGCTATTTGTCTAAAGCCTTTTGGAAGATGAAAGGTGTTTCTGGAACTCATTCCGGTTCTTACAGAACGGGTAACCTTGGGAAGGGGATGCACCTTGTGAATCAGAAGAGTCATGGTCTAGTTGATTTTCGGGTAGCATTCAAAATAAATGTTAACGAAATGTTAACAGTGGTTTGTGCAGAACTGTTAAAGAGAAGGTGAAACAAAGTAATAAACTTAAAGCAGACAGCTTGATAGTCACGCTGTAACAGAGTGATCTCGACAACTTGACGCGCTTGAAAGAGCTAATCCAGGGCAGCAAGCAGAGGAGCTGTACCAACAGAAAACTCTGCAAGGCAGCCAAAAAGCCGAATTAGTGTCTTCATTCTCCTTGTGAGTAGGAGTAAACAGCATCATCCAGTTGGCGATGGTCGCTATTTTATCTACTTTGTTATGTATTTTGTGAAAACGAAGTGAAAACGAACACAGCTTATTACTGATGCGTGCTAGTGGCGATGGTGGCTTGCAAAGCTCTTCAGGCCAGAGGAGGTTCGTGAGGTGCGAACAGCTACCCTGGGGGCTCACCTGCGCTGCCCGGAGATGGTTTTATAAACACGGATTTCCTCAGCTCTGCACACACGGTTTTCTCCTTGACGAAAAACCTTCCCGCCAGCCGAGCCTCGGCGGCGCCGTGCTCCACCCCAAGGAGGCTCTGCCTGGACAGGGCACTCTCTGCCGCTACAGGCGGCCCCCGGCTCCGCTCACAGCGCCCCACCGACCACGGAGCGAAGTGCGGCTCCCGCGCAGGACCCGTCGCTGAGAGGCGGCTCCAGGGGCGCATTGCCTCTCGCGGCGGGCCGGGTTGCGCAATGACCTGACGAGGCCAGCGACGGGAGCGCGGCGGGACAGCACTGCCGGCCCGAAATGGCGCCTCCTCTCCGCTGCCCCCGACCCCCCCGGCACAGCGCTCCGCCGTTCTCCCCGGGCACACTGTTCATGGACAGGGTCCCTGATGGGCTCGGCCGCCGGCCCGGGGAGGGCACCTTCTGCCGCGTTGGGAACCGTTCCCCACGGAGTGCTCCTGTGCGGGTTCCGCCCTGTGCCTCCCTCCGCCGAGCAGACACCGTCCCTCCAGCCCCTTCCCTTTTTCTTCGTGACAAGCGGCTGGAGGGACACAGCAGTCCTGTGCGCAGCAGGGACGAGCCCCTCGCCCCCTCACACACACAGCTGCCGGGTATGGAGCGGTCACCCTTCTGTCTGGCTAGCTCCCGCTCCGCTCCTGTCTCAGCCCACGCCGCCGAGACGAAAGGCGGAGGTCGCTCGGGGAAGCGGGACAACCTTCCCCCCGTAGCATCTCGTGCGGCCGGCAACCAGCCCGCCCAGGCGCCGCGATCTGGGGGCGCCGTCGGTGGCAGCGCTCGCGGGACCGGCCCCGGCCGCGAGGGCCGGCGGGCCGAGCGCCCCCGGGGAGGGCCGGGCGGCGGCGCGCCTGGACGCCCGCCCGCCTTCCGCGGATGGAAACAGGCGGGGAAAAGTTCTTGCCGCGCTCGGCCCGTCCCTCCCTCTCTCCCTGCGCACACACTCTCTCACACACACCTCTCTGCCTTCACAGGCGGGCGAGGGGCACTTTCGAACATTATTTTCTTTCCACACCCAGTTGGCTTCTGACATCATTTCTGCAGGAGGGCGGGCGGGAGGCAGCCGCCGCCAGACGGTCGCAGCCCGCGGAGTGCTGCCCGCCGGCCCCGCGCCGCGCCCGCCCCGCGCCTGTGAGTAGCCGCGGCCGGGTGGGGGGCACGGGGCTGAGCGGGGCCGGGGAGCCGCGGGGGGCCAAGGGTGGCTTCTGCCAGCGAGGGGAGGAGGACACCGCGGGAAGAAAACAAAAAAGGAGGGGGGGAGAAACACCCCCAAACAAAAAAATCAAGGGTTTTGTTTACTACAAACCAAACTTTCTTTCGGCACGTCGGCAGCCGTGGTGCCGAGCCGGCTCGGGGGCTGTCGAGCTCTCCCGAACGCCGGCCGGGGAGGTCTGCCCCAGCTCCGCTTCTCGCCGCTCGACAGCGAGGCAGGGCAGGCAAACGGCCCATGGCGAGAGAGGTGAAGGCTGGGCCAGGGCTGCAGCAAGCTGACGGTCTCCGTAGGACGGTTCTGCCCGGGTTTTAGCGCTGGTGGTGGAGCGCTGGTACGGCACAGCAACGCTCGATGGATTTTGGCAGCTGCCCCCCTCTAGTGGAAGGAAAACACACTTAGATATAATTCGGTGCAGATTTCGGTTTATGAAGTTTTGCCAGCGTTAAGCGTTTTCCTACTTGATTCAAGATGCAGTTTTACTAAGCCAGTCTGTTTCTTATTGGTGATTTTGTTCTGTCTGCAATGCCCGACTTACACGCGGGATGTTATGTGCCAGGTGCTGGACAAGCTGCTCTCACTAACATGGGCCACTTGTAAAACCAAGTATTGAATTTTAGAGGTCAGCTCCTTGTTTGGACATCCCTAGAAAGGAGCAGTGCAGTGCTGTCCGTTCCTCAGCAGGCGTAGCCAGAGCTTGCTTCTGCTCACAGAATGGTGCTATGAAGAAACCTACAGTTCTGCCTCTCACCCAATTTCTTAGCAGAAATACTTTGTTCACATAGCACAGGAAGGTTGTGGGTTGGTTTTTTGGTTTTTCTTGTGTGTGTGTTTGGTTTTGTTTTTATTTTTGTCCAAACACCTGGGAATAATATGGAAATGATCAGTAATTATTGTAGTTCAGCATCTTAGATGTGTCTTCTGACTTGATACAGGACTGTGAAGAAACCCACCAAAAAGCTGTAAAATACTATATTTTGTTAAGAGTTTTCTTTGGGAACTTTGGAAACAAACAGTTATGGTTGGCTAGTCTCCATCAAAAAACAAAAGCAGCACTTTCTCTGCACTTACTTCAGTCTCTCTATGTACAGTGCTGGCATGTTAATGATGTGAAGTACATCTTCTTGCCTCCCTGAGCAGATGGTTTTTCTGTAATCACTCTTCCATCCATACCTGCTCTCTGATGTTGATTTTGGAGGCCATAGTGTCCAGGCAATCTAGGGTAGATCAGGAAAGGAGCTATGAGGCTGGACTGCCAGGAGAGATGGCTGCAGCATCCATAGGCAGAAACCCACACAAATGATGGAGGAATGCTGGGCATGAGTTTCAGTGAGGAGAGAACCATGGCTTTTAGGTTACTGGAAAATCCTGCTACTCTTTTATTAAGAGAGTTTGTGGCAAATTGAATGCCATGCTAAGGAATGTAGCTGGGGTACTTACTGTAGGAGACATGTTCACCAGAAGCTGATGTGAGTTTATTCTGTGTAAAATGTAAGGACTTGACCTTTGCTTCAAAGGCATTGAAAGCAAGAATTCTTGCTGTCCTCTGCATCCCTTTGTGAACATGTAGAATAAAGCTGGAAAAAAGTCTGTTGGGATACCTGGGGGAAGATTCATCCTCTGTGCTGAATGAAGAGGTGTGCAGATTTTATCATGTCAACTGGATGGCAGACATGGATGTTACCATGTCAGCTGTCAGGCCAGCCAGGGAATCAGCTCAAGGTGAAATACAGTGATACCATGAAAACTCTGAGGAGGTGATCAGTTTCTTGCTAGTATGCTCATTTGGGAAGGAAAACAGCGTGTTAATATCATTTAAAATAAACCCAACATACTGTCATTAGACAAGACACTACTGGTGTTATGTTCTTTATTTGTGGTCTCTGGAAAGACTTCTGTCATAAATACCCAAACAGTGTTGATTATGCTGTGCAGTGAAGAAAACTAGTGTATTCTATTTGCTTACATACATTTAAAACCTTGGTAATAAAGGAAGTTGTTCAACAGACTGAACAGGTCAAGACTGAAAGCTGCTGCAACACCTTTCTCTTAGACAAGGCTCTGTGTCAATTCTTAGATGTTGTAGTTATTGTTTCTGGGCAACATTGCTTAAAAGAAGTAAACATCTCTGCCTTCATCTTATACTGGCTTTCAGTTAATGCAATCCTCATATCTTGATTTATTAGCATGTCTTGCTAATATATCATATAAGGGCTTTCTTTTGTTGTTTGTCTCAAGGTTGTTTTTCATCTTGGGTTTAACATTCCTATGGTGATTAGCAGAATATCATACTGATGAGTTCCATAGGGCTATTTGGAGGAGAAAGAATTTTCTCCACTTTTGCTAAGTGTTGTCTGTTTCCTTTCATAAAGCTGTTTCCCTGTTCATTTAAGATTTAGATGGATGGTGGCACAAGGAGACTTGTCCCATTTCATTTCATTTGTGTGTATTTTGGTTTTCTACTTAGCACTTGTGTTTGTATCTTGAGCATCATGTAAGACATGACACCACCACATAAATCAGTACAAGAATGTGTTTGGTTAAAGAGAGAAGTGGGTCTCTGGGGACAAGGTCTTTTATATTGCTAGCTGGCACAAGATGTACTTTGCAGGTCCTACTGCCATGTTCCTGTTGGAAGAAGACCCAGCAGAATGAGGCAGTGTTTTACAGGAGCTACTCAGAGACCACATTTGCTCTGAAGTGTACCAAACACTTTATATAAAATCCATGAGATACTTCAACACAGCCAAATTCGAAAGTAGAAAGGAATGCACAGCTTTTATTGAAATCAGTTTGGTCTCAGAGGGAAAGCAGGGGAAATATACGCACAGCACTAAGGAATTCCATTCATGGAGCTGTTCAGTGTTAGGGTTTGTTTGTTTTTTCAGTCCTCAAAGCAAAGCAGTGATCTGTGTGGTGGGGTCTCAGTATTCACTATTTTTGTTGAAAGCTTTATTATTTTATCGGGGAGATAATTTTGTAGAATATATCTCAATATGTCAGGTTATGCTCATGACTTAATTAGGAAGATAGCAATCTTAATTTTTAGAAAATAGATCTTGCTGGGTGGGATTCAACAGAAAGCCTGATTGCCTGAATTCATCCATCAAAGGAATTATTATTCCTTCACTGAATGGGGAAAATGTAATTATGCCTTTTTATTTTGCCTATGAAGTTTCGTAGGCAGGTTTAATGATGGTATGTGCATGCCAGGTGAAGCCTCATAATTTGGGTGTGACCTTAAAATACAACCCTCTGGCTGTGTAGAGATGTTCACAGAAGTCTGTAGGTGGGGCAGAAAGTGGACTGACTCAAACACCCCTTAGAGATGGCTATAGGATATATATTTATGGTTTATTTCACAGATTTTTAAATGCTGTGCTGTGTCTGGAATGGTACAGTCTGCAAACAGCCAAGATGGGCAGTATGAACACTCCTCAGGTGTTCAGTGCAGGTGTTAAGTGTCATGAAAGCCATCAAAATTATGGCCTTCTTCCAGATAGGAAGGGATCTTCCAGAGTGCCCAGATATCCATCTGTTGAGATGCATTTGCTGCTGGTAGTCTCTGCAGTCAGTCTGTAGACTTCTCTTGTCCCTGAGGCTGACAGTTCTCCTTCCATGGAAGCAGCAAACCAGCTGCTTCATTCAAGCACAGAAACAGATCAAGGTCCAGAGACTCCAAGAAGAATTTGATTTAGAGTTGAAAAGAGCTGGCTGAGCCTGCCCATTTGTCAGCATGCTTGACAGGGACTTTACCTGGCACTTAACACGAAAAGATGTGGCTCTGCAGTGACCCAGGCACTACACAGGCAGCCAGCCTCGTCAGGGTGGAGCCACAGGGCAGAGCTAAACTGATGCAGATAGTAGCAGGAGGTGACTGGGCTCTGTTTCCATTCAGCAGCCAGTGTTGAAGAGCAGTGCAACAAAGTGTGCTCAGCTGTACAATGGAACAAATGTGAGAAATGCTACTAGCAGCGCTGGTAAAGTTCACATGGCAGCCTTTAAGTTTTCCTTTAATTGCACCAATTACAAATGCAAATGTAAAAGTGACAATCTGAAGGCAGGCTGAGCAGTAAATCCAATGATATGATAGAGTATTTCTGTGAAACAAAATCGTAGTTGTGGAAGGGTTTGCTCTTTCTATTTTATAGCAAACTGTTATACTGTCAACAGAGATATGTTTTCACACTCTTGATAGATGATGTGTAAACTCTGAAATAACTAAACCCAAAGATTCTCAGTGCAGAGCTAGTCAAAGCCAAATCAAAACAAGCAGTTTGAAAATTTTACAGCAACAAATGTAACGCATTTAATTGCTAGCCATTTCCATAGAGCATCTGCCAGAGTTAAAACAATATCAGCTTTCATTTCTACTGAATTCAATGCATTGCTTTCAATCTGGAAAGACAGACCTCTTCTGCCTTTGTTTGTTGGTTAATTAGGTGGAACAACATAAATCACTCAAGCTGTTCTGCTGTATCTGGAGTAATCTCTGGATCAGCATCAGTCTGCAGTCAGTAGAGCTCAGGGTCTGAGATTCGCTCTCAGAACTATGTTAATGTCTAGAGTTAAGGCTGCAGATTGTGCTTCATTTTACTTTTCGTTGTACCAGACTGGGGACACACTTAATCTGTCAGCCTGATGAAAAGATCCGGTATTATACTTGGTCTGTCCCTCCCTGTGCTGCTAAGGTATTGAATGGGAAGAAGCTGGACACCAATATGTGGCCACACAGTGACTGAGCAGGGGTGAGGCCAGGACACACCTCAGTTCAGTTATTTGCTTCAGAAGCAGGTTCACAGGAGGCTTCTCATAGCTTGAATAGCTTATTGGTACACCCCCATGTCATTGTCTCAGCTCCATGAAACGTCTGTCTGACACCCAGAGGCAGGGCTGTGCCAACAGGCTGCAAAGAGTTCTGTGGCTGTTGAGTGTTCCCCCCTCCGGAAAGGGGGATAGGCCTTGCTCATTCTTTGTAGCTTTACTGCCCACCTCAGCAATGAATCCTCCCTTAAAGCTGTTTATGTTTTGCCACTCCCATGATACTCACTTGTGTTACTCCACTGTACGGCTGGCATTGCTCCAGGAGAGACTTCAGTGGAGTGCCCAGTTCATGGGTATCACACAAAAGCATGTTGCAAAATATATGGAGATCTGAAAGAAACTGTTTGATAGTCTGCACAGGAGTGCAGAATTGGAGTCACCAGGTCTACTGCCCTTCCACCACAATCACTGGATCACATAATCTCTTTTTGTGGAGATGGGTCTTTTTTCCCTGTAGTGTGGTGATTTGTGAGATTGTGCCCAAACCTGACAGCTCTAGGAGTTGTAATTTCCATCTTAAATGTGCTTACAGTTGATTTATAGCCATTTGTTTTCATCTTTACGTTAAACAGTTCTTTCTTCTATGTGTTTGCCTTGACCTGCAAGGGAGTATACCCCCAGCTTGTCTTTACCTTTGAAAAGGAACAAGTCAGAACAAGAAGCTCTTGTCTTGTTTAGCTTAGGAAAACAAGCTTTTAGTACTTTTAGACCAGCTTGATTGTTAAGAATGTTTCAATGTATCCCACAACTTCGTTTACACTGAAGTAGTACCTGGTGCACAGCTTAAGGCAAACAGTCTGAGCAGAAAGAATGTATTGAAAGGCTGGAAGGATGTGTCCATTTCTTCAAGTTCTAAGTGTACAATTAAGCGCTACCCATACATACAAACATTTTGTAACAAGGTTTTGCTTAGAGAATACATCTCTGTCTGGTAAGAAACCAGAAACTAGAGTTTTCAAGCAGTTCCTTCTTTCAAATCACTGCTGGGTTTTCTCAGACAATATGTGTCCTTTGAGAACTGCTCTCTTTAGCAGATTGCTTCCATAGTGTATCTTTCATTAAAGACCAATTTTTGTAAGCATTTTTCCAAAGGCATGTGACTCTCAGCATAACTGAAGGCAGACAAGCAGGCTATGGAGGGCACAGGGAATGAGTATGATGGGGTTTAGAGATGAATTGTAACCATTTGGGGAGTTATTTGGTGGTGAGGCAGCCAACCTCATACCATTGTCATAACCCACAGGGGTTCTGGGATTTAGAAACAGACATATAACAAATGAAATCTGAGATTATGGCTATGTAGTATAAAAGTGCACTTATAAGAAAAAGTGCTTTAGGGAAAAAGAACATATAAAAAAAAGTATTTCTGAGGAAGATGCTGGTTTGCACTGCTAGAGGAGAACAAACATTGTCTTTCTGCAGAACACACAAAGTTTTGAAAAGATGAAGGGTTAAAGACTTACTAAAATATGCCCGTAGTCTGCTGGTGTAGGTAGCAGGCCTCTGTACCTGCTAAACTGTTGTAGCATATAGTGGCTGTTACGTTTCTGTTCCAGGTTTTGCTGGAGTGTTTGAATCCACCTGTCTTGAATCTTTTAAGCTTGAGGCTGTTCTTTAGGATTTTCAGGTAAGATGTCACAAGGCTCATTTTCCCTTGAAGTGCCATTTCCCCACCCTGCGACAGGGCATTGCATTTGTGTTTTCCAGTAGGTCCTGCCTGTTCTCTTCTCTTCAATCTGCCCACAGAGGCTTCATGGCCCAGTGACTTCCTTCTGCAGTGCACACAGTAGGACCATAGTGAAAGGAGTGGCAGGGCGAGTCTAAACCCAGTCCAAACTTGTTTGCAAATAAATGACTGACAGAGTTACAGAAGTGGCAGCAGAGCTGGCATCCCTAGGTTAAAATTTTATTAAAAGCATTCCTAAGAAATTAGAAGCATCAGCTGCTTTGTGTCTCACTACTCAAAACTAGCACTTTGCATTTTTTGCTGCAACTGTTTTTTGTTATTGCTTGGAAATGTATAGGATAGCAGAGTTACACTTTCCCCAACTTTGGAGTTCTGGCTTAATAGCATAGATCTAATGAGGATGATGGGGTGAGAGGGAATGGAGAAGGTTTAGGGAAGATCTGCCAGGCCTAATTATAAGCACAGTCTGTTCTACTTTTGGTAAGTAGGTAGGGTTTCTGAGGAGAAGCTGATTTTGTGTTTATGAACTTGATTCAGAAAGAGATGAAAGGGTTCTTCAGTATCCCTTCATACATAGGTGGTAAATAGGACAAGATTATGAGCTTATTCACTCTATGTTCATTGCAGTCCCACACAGTACCAATAGGATGGACAAACAGCCATCTGCTATAATAAGGCTATATCAAGCTATAGGTGCACATTTATATTAATCTCAGTGCACACAAAAATCAGACCTCAGGGCAAGATTTGCTGAAAGAAGATGGATAAAAGCTAAGTCATAACATATCCTACCAGTTTGTTTCCAAGCCCCTGTACTTCACTATCAAAATACAGGCAGTTGAGAGCTGTAATTGTGCTGGAGGTTGCTGCTCTTAACACAAGGGCTACAAGGCCTTGCTACAAGGCCCTGCTACAAGGGCACCCACATATCTAGATCTGTCAGGATGACCCTATTTTCATTTTCATATTCAGCCATTGAGTTTTAAAAGTGTAATTGTTGTAATTGGAGCTCTAGAGAATACCGTAAATTAATTTTTGCTGTATTGATTTATTTTGGCCTACATACAGTGGTTGTGTGCAGAGAACATTGTTTCATTTCCTTCTGATTTCCTTGCTTTGTGATGAAGGACTTTGAAAAGCAGCTGGAAGTATAAGTGAGAAGTGCTCTTCCTTCCATATAGGTAGCACAAAGAGCTGTGGGCTTGAGTGCATTCTCAAGTAACCAATTGCTCAGAAGCTAAAAGAGTTGATGGTGTCTGTGCCATTGAAGAGATGACAGGACACTCAGCCCTCTTGATTCTACAGTCAGCATCAAGTAGGGATCTGAAATTTTATTTCTTGAAGAGTGTACATTGTTCTTCGTGCATACCTTCATAGCAGGAGGGGAAAAAAAAAGGTGGGAACTTGTCTGCTGTGTAGATTGTTACTCTTTGCACTTCCCTCCCAGGGTCCCAGTCAATGTTGTAGAGGTCTAGCCAGAGCTATCCAGCACTTCTGGAGGTTTGCTAGCAGGCTAAAGAGATCACTGGTTGAAAGAGGACATGCCACTGGTATTGACTGTTAGTTCTGTAACATGTGAACATGAAAACAGGTCAGAATTTGAATCTACATTTGCACATGAAGAACAGAGTGGCAAGGGTCCAGTTCTACAATACGTGATTCCCTCAATCACACTTATTATAAGACTTTATAAAAGAGAGAGCTTGTTTTCTGTGTAGTTTGTACACCTGTGAGCTCTAACAGTAGCAGCTCAGTTCATGCACCAGGGAACTATCAATATGTTTTTCAGGGATTACTGGCAGTGAAACCTTTACATGCAGTTCATATATATACAAATAATGTTAGCTTCAGGATTAACACCCCTGTCCTATGAAATGTTTAAAGGCTGGTTCCTTAAAGTAAGGCTCCCAAGTCATCATCTAAAATAGAACTATATTGCTTTAGTTGTATTTTCTTTTCCAATATACAATGATAACCTGGGAAATAATAAGAAAGAAAGGTACAAGGATGTGGTTATCCTTTCTGGATTTCTTGCATGAGAGGATTTTTCCATAGTTGACACAAAAAGGGTCCCAATGTGTCACATCTGAAGTATGTGCACAGCAACACACAGGGGTGCACAGAAACACTGAGGACAGTGAGGATTGTCTGCTGCTCTGGGCACCTGCATCAGGCCAGCCTTGCAGCTTGGACATGTGGTCAGCTTAACCCTGCAGCAACAGAAAAAGACAGGTGATCCAATGGAAAGTACTCAAACGGTGAATTAGTGCACAGATACCACAGACCAAGAATAGGGTCAGAGCAGCAGTGAGCTTGGAGAACACTGAAAGGACAAAGTGTGGAAAGAAAGTGTTAAGAGTTTGGATATTATCTGCCTCATTTTAAAGAATATCACTCAGTAAATTATGTCTTGTAATGCTGGCATTTCAAACTGTCAAATTAACTCAGAAGAAATAATTAAATTGGAGTAAGTAGTTTAAACTAGTATAATTATTCCCTTGGTGTTAAATTTCCTGATTTTCTTGTCTTTTATGTGTTTGATATTTAGGCATTAGAGGATTGTTGAAATCCTCAAAGCTTTGACTAGTTTGGGAGACACTCTGTTGTCTGGACTTGCTTAACTTTTGGTTCTAGTTCTGAGAATCACACAAACCCCTCATAACCCTTCATATTTGGTAAAAGAAAGAAATAAATTAACAGTATCACTCTGTTCCTTATAAACGAGGGTGTTTTGTGCAAGTTTAGAGAGGATGGTACAGGCAAAACATGAGCCAGCTCCGGAGTTCTCTGTCATAAGACACCATGAGATGTGGCACAAGAAAGTTGAGCAAAATGAAGTGATTATCATGTCAATCCAAACATCTTATGATGCATCACAAGATGACAGGCTTCTCATGTCACCAGCATACAAGCTTTTTCTTCGAGCTTCACATATACAGACTTAATTATAGCACTGAAGGGCAGAAGAATTGATAGTTAAGAAGGCTTGCTTTGATTCAGTTTTACACCAGTGACCTCAAGAAAGTTCAGCTAAAGCAAATGTCTGTTGATGGCCCAAAGACCTGCTGTTCTAGTTGCAATGAAAAATCTCAGTGCAGAAAGCTGCAGGTATGGTAACTTGTTCAGCAGGATCCTCTACTTCTTTTGGGTGTGTCATTTCAGCACTAAATGTGGGTGCTGAACAGTCTGCACATCTCCAGCCTCGGTTTGTACAGAGCAGGAGCTGTTCTGCTATTTTCACCATGTTTCTAGGAGTATAAACCAGAATTGTCTGTGTTGAGGTTTACTTCATACATGGACTTACATGAAGATGATACAGAAAAACGAATTTGATCTTAGGAAGCAAGGGCATCAGACAGTGTTGTAGGATAAGCTTTAGCCTTCTCAATGCAAATGAGCACAGGATAAACCTACTGTGCTGTGTATGTATTTCTCTGCTTGCAAAGGCAAGTATGTACAAATGTGAGAAGTAGTTTGGCAGCAGAATTTAACTGCATGGGAGGAAATGAAAGCATGGGTTGCAGAGATGACATCTGCACTGGAAAGCAGTGATAAACCTGCTAAGAACAGTCAAAGACAGAGTTTTCCTTTTTGCTTGCTTGCTGTACTAAACAGCAGAAAAACATTCAAATAGGCATGTTTCTATGTACTGCTGGGCATTAAAGATAAACTTTATCATAAAGATAAACTGGGGCTTTTATCTTTTTTTTTTTTTTTTTTTTTCCTTTCCCTGTGGAGGGGTGGAGCCTGGCATAGGAAGGCAATCCTGTTTTGTAACACATTTGCTTACTGCAATACAGAAATGTTGGGAACCCTGGACTGGAGAACGGAGTGTTTTTTTTTTCTTTACTGCTCACTTCTGCAATTGTTGTACTCTTCAGCCTTGTGAAAAGGTACCTGCCTCTGCATGTCTTGGTGATTATAGCAGAGGCCCTTCTTAGCCACCTCTTGTAAAGTGTGCCAGGCTCTCATAACAAAAGTGCAAATTACTGATTCCAATAGTCTGCAGTGCTGAAAAGATGAGAAGTAAGTGTGGCTGCTGCTTTTCTTGTCCATGTGCTGGAGTATTAACGGGAAAAAGTTGTTCTGTGCTAATTGAAAAAACCTTTGTTTTTAATATAGCTGACCTGCTGCTTTCAATGTTTTGTGTAAGTGTCCTAGAACTTAGCATTTATGGGACAATTTACTACTACAGAAAATCTGGATGTGTTCAGTAGGATTCTCTTAACTTACTCTTTCTGGATTTGGTGACACTCCACTTCCAATCCAGCTGTAGCTGTACTTTTCTGCCTTAAAACAAACTTTGTAAAGTGATATTTGATGCTGAGGCTTGCAATTGAATAATTCATGTTGACATTCAATGTCATCCTTACTATAACCCCCAAGTCTGTTTTTAATGTCATATGTGATGAGATAAGTAAAATTTTATGTTCCTTTTAGTCAGAGCTTTCCTGCAGATTAGTACAGGCAGGTTCCTGAAATAGCTGCTGGTTGACAGGAGAGCAGAGCTGGAAGGGGCCTTTGGAGGGAGGGAGTTAGATCAGGATGCTCTGGGCATTGCTTCAGTCAGCTTAGAAAGATGTCCAAGAATGGAGATCCCACAACCTCTTGGGCCCTGTTCCAGTACTTATTCACCCTCATTGAATATAATTAATACATTTTTCACAGCTGGAATATTCTTTGTTGCAACTTGTGACTGGTGCCTCTAGTCTTTTCATCATGTACTTCTGAGAAGAGTGGCTCCATCATAACTATTAAAAGACACCTATAGTGTATCCAAAAAGTTTTTCTTCTGTGTTTGTAGAAAATATTAAAAGGATTCATGCCATTTTGGAGAATGATGAACAGTATCTGTTGCATCATCCCAGTCTTTATCTGTATTGAAAAATCATAAACACTTTTATTTGAGAGCATATTGAGTGCACATCAAATAATGGGAAGTTAAAATATACTCTGCCCAGGAAGGATTGGTTTGTTGTTTGTTGTTTTTGTTTTTATATCAGTACAAATCATTTTGCCTATAATCAAAAGACTAAACCAATAGCTGAGCAGTGGTTCTCTTAAAGAGGAAGACTCCTCCTGTAAGACCAAGAAACCTTTTCCTAGCAGTGTGTATCAGCACTGATAATAGGGAGTGCTTCCGGAGCTGCGATAGAGCATCAGCAAACAAACACTACAGAATGGCCCATCAAATCACATCACACACTGATACCACTGTCCTACTTGAAGAGTCTTATCATTCCTATGCATCTTCTTAATATACTTGTTTGCAGATTCCTTCTCAGTGCAATAGTACAAAGTACTAGATTCCCAAATTTGTGTGATTTCAAAACGTATTTTCTCTTCATATTAACAACCTCTTTTAAGCAATCTTTTCTTGTTGCTGTATAAATTAAATATAAGAGATGGTAGGACTTAAATCTAACATTGCTGGTTGTTCTGTTGAGTAGAATTAGTTCACCCAGACCAAATAGTAGTGCTAGCTTATTTGTTCTTGCAGGACGCCTGCATTTTGAAGGAGAGAGGCAAAAGCCATTGGCAGGTAGCATGCTGTTGGTTTAGCAAGCTTCTGCAGGGGTTTCAGCTACTGCAGAAGAACTGGGATCAACTGTGAACCTGAAGAGAGCCCTTGAGAAACAGTTGATGGTGACTAAAAAACCAAAGAGGGTTACAGGTAGTACACAGAATAGAAAGTTATAAAATTGTTTGTTTAGTAATAAATTTATTACAGTAAGGATTCTGAATGTTAATACAAACAGTGTTCTTAGAAACTCTCCATGTGGAAACAAAACTGTGTCTTTCCCTTGCTCATTGAGAGAGGAAAGTAGCTCCTGCTGCTAGGAGAGATACCCAGGCAGGATCCATGCTCAGGCATGACAAATTGGGTAACAAGTTCTTCTTGTCTTTTCTTGGTATTAATTACTTGGAATTAGTCTGTCTCCTTCCTTTCTCCCAGCATATTTAACTCCTGTACCTGTGTATAGTTATTGTAGCACTGTGTGCACAGATGTTGGGGCAGTTTATGATGGGAGCCATTGCCAGCAAATCAAGAGGAAGTATGTAGAAATGGTTGTTATGAAGATTCTCAGAACAGAAGCATCAAACTATTCTTACTGACTTTTTGTTTGTTTGTTTGTTTGTTTGTTTGTTTTTAAAACAAAGCCTCTTTCATTCAGTCTTGACTTTATTTGGGTAAAACATAAAATATCTTCTCCTCACTACCCATACATATTTATCTATCCTGTTTGAAACACTTCTGTTTATGGCTGAAAGCACTAAAACTAAAACATTCATTTGATTGAAGATTGAGTGGATTTTTCTGTGCTGGCAAATCTTGATTTTGCAAGATTGGTTTTAATTAGGTGACATTTTCCTGACTCTTACTTTATGAAGCTTCACGTAATAAGATGAAATTTTGTTGTTATTCTTAGAGTAATACTGAGCACAATTTGATTCTCTCTCCTTCTATGGCAGATGATTGTTGCATTATTGTCTGCTTAGATACCATCTGTACAACAACTGAAAAAACCCAACCACAAGACCAGAGAGTGGTATGTGAAGGCTGGTACATTTCACAATGAAAATATTTTGATGTGGCCTTATACAAAACCACAAAATGCCTTCTTTTCCTTCTTCCTTCCTCTCATTCAAGAAAGCCTCCATACAGAGCCATTAATGACATTTCTAGAAGCAGAACTAGATTCGGAGGATCTTGAGTCATACGGCAGAATCGGCTCTTCGGAGGAAATTACCACTTCTGGGTTTTGTCCCGGCTGAGAAGGCAAAGTTTAACAGTGAGAAAATGGGAAAGAATGAAAACTAGAGTAGCTGTTTTCCTTATTTTAGGATTTGACTTAGCTTTCCCTTATAGTCATTCCAGTCAGTTCCAGCTTTAAGGTTTGCCAGTCAACGCTCATTTTCTCAAAGGCACTTTAATACTGTTTGGCTTTGTGTTTGTAATAGTCTACTGCAGTGAAACACTGCCCTGCAGTGTAGATGTAAAGGCTTAGTCTGGAACTTCTAGTCTTTATTTGGTGTGGTTTTATATGCTGCCATGTTTTTGTAACAGGTTTTGCAGGAGTTGTATTTTGGCCTGATGAGAATGCCAGTGGAGCTGTTTTTAAAACGCTGTCAAAGGGGTTGTTTTCTTTGGTTAAATTTTTTATGTCTTCATAATCATGATCAGTGGCAGTAGGAGATAGAAGGTTAGACACAAAAAAAAAAGTTATAAAAGTCTTAAAAATATATATAACAGCTTTTCCTTCTGGATACTTGCTGTGTTTATGGGATCATTTGACACAGGAGAATGTGCACAAAGTAAAGGAAGTGGAGAAACATGGATCAATGTACCAATGAGTGTTAGCATGCAGAGTGGTGCACATTATATGCAAAGAAAATATCTGCAAGACTGCAGATTCCTTGTAGAATATAGCATCTATTAAATGGCAAGCATTTTTACACAACAAGAAGAAAAAGATACACCAAGAAATTGCACATGTCTGTGTACTCAGAGGTTTCCTGGGAATTCCAGTTCAAATAAAGTTTGTGGTTCCTTTGTAAATCAGATTTATTATTATTATTTTTATTTGAGATGTAAAATGGTAATAAACAGATTGCATAAAGTATGAAGTTAATAGGTAGGCTACAGAGAGTATTAAGTGACTGAACATAACATTACTAACTGGATTATTACATGACTAATGGGTTTATTCAACGCTACCAGTCAGAGCAATATATTGAAGAAAATGGTAGCCCTAAGTCATTCATTAATGAGTAAAACCTGCAACTATATGAACAAAGGACAATCTATATAACCCTAAGGTACAATAAGGCTGTTAATAAATCTAGCAGACAGTTCTTGGTGGCCTGAGTTTTGTTTTACAAGTATCCTTTTGAAATCTGCATTTCTTCCTACTCTGAAAGCATGGTTGAAACAAGCCTTACTATAGCCAGTGGAAATTATAGCATCACAGGCAAACGAGGCTGTAGTCTGAAAAGCACTTCTCTAAGAGCAATATGAAGGAGTTTTATATCCTTGCTGGAGAAGCACACAGAAAGAAACTTCTCTGTGTATTTACTCACTGCAGCCGTCCCGCTGGCAGGTTACAAGATGCAGCCCTTGGCACCATTTCCAGTTCTGATTCATTTCACACCAATGATGCTAGTTACATGTCACATATAGCAAACAGAAAGCTGTTGTGCTGATGTTAAATCTGATTAAGGAAATCTTTTATCTCTGGAGAAAGAGCACATTCTGTGGACTCAAACTGCACATGATGTTCCTGACTAACAGCATCTTACTCTGAAATGCTCATGCTGATCTTGACTACTCACAGCCACAGTGAAAAGGTGTAATGGCAGGTTGATCTGTTGACAGCTTTTAAAGACTGCTCATATATGCTCTTATTTTTAACAGATTTTTCTCAGACTAAAGCCTCCACAGATCAAGGATGTTGATTCTTCTGGCTTTCATTATTGTGTTTCACATAACCTCAGCAGCACTGCTGTTCATCTCAACTATTGACAATGTAAGTGTTGTCTTTTTTTCCCCCCTCTAACACAGAGGTGTTTCTTTGCTTCATAAAAATCAAGGTAATCTGCTCTAGTTGTCTTCAACTTGTTTATTGGAAATCTGTAATGTTGTTAGGGGCACACTGATCTCCTTTTTTTGACAAAAATGCCTTGAATACACTTGATGGTGGTCTACATGGATAAGAATATACAAGTACATGCCTTGTATTTATGTGGCATCATGTTATAACCCCATGTCATGCAGCTAATATTGTTTCCTGTGAGACACTTGGCCAGGGAGGATATTTACAAACACTCCTGTGCTTGTTCAGTCATTGTAGTACCACTTTGTGACAAATGTTAAAACATCAACATAGAAATATCACAGGAGGATCTTAATTTCTTGCTAGCCACTTGCAGGCAGGTGCCATAGTGTACATACTGCATTAGCACTTTGACAGCACAGCTACATTGAGATCAGTTCAGTGTCAGGAACCAGAAAAGGGCTTCTGTTTCATAGATGTATAACCCTGCTGCTTCCTGCAAATTGAAAAATGCTGTGCCTTTAAGGATTGAGCATCCTCAACAGGGGCCAGATGAACAAAGCAGATCTTGCCTGGTATCTTAAAGAGTAAACAATCACTATCTGAAATTTCTGCTCAAATGGTGGAAAAATCCCTTGTGCTTTGGGATTTAGGATTGCCATCTAGTCCCTTTTCTACTTTACACAGATCTAAAATGAAAATGACATGTGAATAATTATATATCCTTTATTCCTGAGTGCCACTAGAGCTCAAATGCAGTTTGAACAGTTAAGTATCAAAAATGAACAGAAATTTTTCCAGCTGATATATGTGGTCAGGAGACACTTAGACAATTAAGGATTTTGTTTGTTTGTTTGGGGGTGTGGGGTGTGTGTGTTAGTGGGGTTTTTGTTTGGTTTTCTGTAAGAACCCTTTATTTTGCAGGCCTGGTGGGTAGGAGAGAATTTTTCTACAGATGTCTGGAGAGTGTGTTCCACAAATACTAGCATCTGTAAGGCTATCACTGATCAATTCAGAGGTGAGTGTCTCTCCATGCCTGTGTTTTGGTTCCTTTAGCAGGAGATCTGGTGAAATGGCTATGAAATTTTCAGAGGCAATAATATGTGAGGTATTTTCTGCATGCTCCAACTACTCAGGTCTTCTAAAAAATGTAATACTACTCTTTCATTTTAGAAAAGCAAACTGTTCCAACAGTTTAGAGGCAGCTGTTAGGTGCACTTGAAAGCCCAATGCAAGAGTAAACACAAACAACTAACAATGAGTACTAGGAAGAAATTCTACACAGAGAGAGTCATTGCCCATTGGAATGGGCTGCCTGGGGAGGTGGTGGAGTTACCATCATTGGAGGTGTTTAGGAGACTTGATGGGGTGCTTGGTTGCATGGTTTAGTTGGTTAGGTGGGTTGGATGATAGGTTGGACACAATGATCTCAAAGGTCTCTTCCAACCTGGTCTATTCTATTCTATTCTATTCTATTCTATTCTAAAGAGTTCTAAAAAAAAAGGAATAATTAGATCATTTAGAAACAGTGAAGTCATCTGAAAGTGTGGCTGAAGTGATAGAGCTTGTCTCAGAATTTAACTTTCAGAGAAAAACTGGAAAATACTGGCATTGTACAGGAACAGGGGGGAAAGTGGAAGAAAATCAGAACACAAGCTAGTATTTTAACAAAGAGGACTTAATGCACAGCATGCATTCGATATCTGCTGTACTCTCATCCATTGAAATTAGGGACCTGAACTGTCTAGATGCTAAGTAGCTTGGGTACCTCTGCTGTTCACAGACCTAACAACGGCAGCGTAGCTGCGCCAGAGGAGAGGTGCCATAGGAGGTAACTATGTAGCTTAGCTTGTCTGTATCATTGCAGCAAAGGTACACAAAGTGGCTACATGTAGTCACAAATTTGTTGGTTATTTTAGCTCCTAGTTACAGCCAAGTAATTGACAGGATGAAAAAACTGAATCAAAGGGACCTTTTGTGCTGAGTGTAGATATCCTATCTGGTTACAGCTTAGGGGGCAGAGCTGTCTCCACATTTTTTGAGAGGCACGGATCTGCATTTGTAAGCCATTTGGGATACCTGGCAGTCTCACTGTGTTTTCAGTACATTGATGGTAGCAAAGGATGTGGTGTGGGGAAAATATTCTGTTTAGTATTGTTATTTAGTTTTATGAGAAGCTTTTAAAAGTCCTTAAACTACTGGCTGTATTAATACCAAGGAAGAGAAGAACCACCCTAGGCAATGCATGCACAGCTGCTTAGCTGCTGTATGTGCTGACTTCCTGCTTAGAGAACTTATCTCTGCTCCTCTACTCTTTTACAGGGGCAGGCAAGGAGAGAAACTGTATTTTTAATCAAGGCTGCTTTTGTTTTTGCAGAGTATCAATCAATTCAGGCTGTTCAGGCTGCCATGATCCTATCTACAATTTTCTGTTGTGTGGGATTTCTGGTTTTCATTCTCCAACTCTTCCGTCTGAAGCAAGGAGAAAGATTTGTGTTAACCTCTATTATACAGCTCCTCTCATGTGAGTGATTTTTCAACACCTGTAACTTTAATGATGTTTATATGAAAATAGTGTCGAAAAGAAATGAGCTGCATAAGAAATCTGTAGGGCTTGTGAGGCCATAGGTTATACTTCTCATGTGTTTAACCAGTGAGCTGCTGGATTCTGTACTTTTTGGGCAGTTAAAACATGGGTGACATCACTGCTCAGAATAAAGTAATTTAAACTTTGAAGGGAATGAGTCTGAGATTCTGAACTTCTTAAGTTAAATAACTGTAATTGTTACAAGGAGGTAGTTCCTTAATTTTTTATCTTTAAAACTATCCATATGTTTAGAATAATTTTGTGTTCTCTACAAATGACATAAATACACAACAGCACTTCAGATTTAAACCATGCCAAAGACACTGGAAATGTGTCCTGAAACACTCCCAGTTCAGTCTGAGGATGGAAAATGAGTATCTGGGGAAAAAAAGGACATTGGTGGAAGAAGCTGACAGAACAGAGACAGGGAAGTTGTTACGCATATTGATAATATTTTAAGATGCTAAACTGTATTATGTTCTTCCTCCTCCAGGTCTGTGTGTTATGATTGCAGCTTCCATCTATACAGACAGGCATGAAGAACTACACAAGAGCAGTGGATATATGGCTGAGGTTTCTGAAGGCCAGTATGGCTATTCCTTCGTCCTAGCCTGGATTGCATTTGCATTTACTCTCATCAGTGGTGTTATGTACCTAGTATTAAGGAAGCGTAAATAAATGTCAGCAGCTAGTTATTTCTGTCACTGCAATACAAAACCAAATTCCAGTAACCATTTTGTATATAATCATTTACATGGTTTTGTAGTAAAGGTATTGTTTCTCTAAAAATGTACTGTGTTCTTGATATGAAACAAAATGACAACAAATGGCAGGTTTGATGGAACGCCTGGCACCTACAGGTCAGGGGGCTGAGTGGGACAGAGCCTTTTACATATTTCATCATCATGAATGGTTTGCCCTTTACTAGACGTTAACAGTTTGCTCCTGGCCTCTAGGAGATTACAAATAAAGCCCATTCAAATTAATTTGTAAGCAGTATGCTAACTATATTCCTGGACCAAACGTGCCCCCTTGGAACGGGTTAAATGCAGGAGGAATAAAAAAGGAGGCCCAGATCATAGTGAAAAAGCAAACAATTATACAAGCCCAAAAGCTACACTTGGTGCGTCTGTTCTGGCAGAGGACTAGTGTTCTGCAATTTGTAATGTGCAGTAAGTGTCATCAAGCTTTTATTAAAACCACTTGCTTTGGAAAAGTAAACAACTCCTTTTTGTACTGCAGCAATTATTCTCTTGATTCTCTTTCATATTTAATTTAAGAATACAGAGCCTTTGGCTGGAAAATTTAGCAGCAAATTCACTGCAGAACCCGGGACCAGAATAGTCTGAGCAGTAAGAAACACTCCGCTCAAATCCTGTATCCCTTTAGGCTTGCATTGCTCATAGGCTTTCTGAAGGAATGAAAGGGGAAAAAAAAAAAAAGAAAAAGCATCACCTTGCCTACATTAACAAATCTGTATGTAAAACATTGATCAAGCAGTGCCACATCCAGGTTTTCAGAGCCAAACTCAGCTGTTTATTACAGCAGGCTGTTCTTACGTAGGGATTTCATAGCTAATATATCATTTACAAAAGCATTTCCTGAGTGTGCCTATTAGGAAATTGGCCTTTACAAAATTAGTTCTAAATTCCTGTGTGGATTTCACTTGAACTAAACACTCATACTCAATAAATCAGAGTGCAATTACTATGCTTATGAATTTCAGGATAGCTTTTCAAGATAAAATGACTTGGTGAATTTTGTTTTCAGTAATTGTCTAAGATAAATCTCTACTGTAATACCAGGCTTAACTGCTCAGCAGTGTAATACTGGCTTTGGCTCATGGTGATTTTGAAGTTGGGAGATCAGTGTGGAGAATGAATGAAGTGGCTTTTTCTCATTAGTCACAGCTTTGATGCTTAAATGTAGACTCTATAAAAGCACTAACCATTTATTTATTTCAGTATATACATTACAGCTGGCCCAATACACAGGCAATAAAAAAGTAAATGGGTTCTGAATAAGGTCTTACACTTAATGTAGAATGAATTAATTATTACAAAGTATTGTAGCTCTAAAGTCTACACTTAATGCATTATACAGCTGATGGTCTGACCCATGCCTTCAGATAATTCATCCTTGTTTTCTCCCAAAGTAGAAGTTCAGGTGCATAACTGTACAAGATGGCCTCCAACAGGAATAATAGGTTGTGAAGTTCCATCTCCATTCTTTAAACATCCTAAAATGCTTTGGCACATACTACTTTCATTTTGGGAGCAAAGAAAGCCCAGCAAGACTGTTAAGAAATTAGGTGAGTAAGCAGGACAGCACTTTCAAAGTAATAATAGTAGTAAAATCCTCAAAGTTATCTGAGCAAAATGCATTCTCACCAGTCCAGCATGATGCCAGTGTTTTGTCTTTCTTTATTTTTTCCTTTTTCTTTTTTTTTTTTTTTTTCTTACTGGGAATGCTCTAAATTTCAAGAATGATTACCCTACTTTTTAAAAAGTGTTTCTGCAGTTTGTTGAATACATTTCACATTCAAAACCTGAATTTTGCTAGCAAGTGGAATCTGTCTTAAAGAAGCAGACACAGGTTTGAGGTTGAAAGCAGACTATTAGCTAGGCATTTTACTGGTTTTATTCAAACATGAAATAGTGAGGGAAGTTCTTATGCAAATATGGATTAAAACTTTCATCTAGAAGAGAGTCTTGTAATAGTGTAAGTTAAGCTGTTATGCTACTGACTTGAAGAGATGCTTCTTCAGTTTCTTGCCCTGACAGTGCTTGAGTCATGTATACAGCAAATATTTAAACTAAAGATGTATATATATACATGAACACACAGCTTCATTCCACAATAAAAGCTCTGTCCCTCTAATTAAAAAAGTGCACACCACAGTGTAGAAACAGGAGCTTACAAGATGCCACTTAAAACAGATCAGATGAGAAAGTTCTGCATACCAAAAAAACCCAAATGCCAAACCGGTCTGAACTAAAGTTTTGATGGGACAAAGATATTTTAGGATATTCTTTTTACATGATATGCCTTTAAAATATACCATTTTCTATGCTCTCTATACTCTGAAACTGTACATGAAAATAAAGTTAAAACAAATTCTTGTACTGTAATAGCAAGCTCAATACATTTAGGAATCTGACCTTGTCTTTACGTTTGGGATATATTTACATGATGTTGGATGAGAAATAGTTGAGCATTTGTGTGAACAGGTAAAATTAAATTCTTCCTGCCTGTACTTTAACCACAAGCTGGTTATTTTTGTGCTTTGTTGAAGACCTTCCGGGGTAAGCAGACAAAATATTAGTGTATTGAACGTTCCAGTGTATGGTGTCAAAAGAATAGCTATGGACCATCCAAGATTCACAGATGTTCTGATAAGCTGCTTACTTCTAAGGTGCTTTTCCCATCATTTACAGAAACAGCTCTGCATTGAAGATCATGTTGAGTGCCTTGACCATGTGAGAAAATAATGCCAGAAACTGATGAGTTAATTCTATATCTGTTCCAATCCAAGCTTCAGGTTTGCACTAAGATAATATCACAATAGTGTTTTAGAGATTGATCCAAACTCCCCCCCAAATCCCTAGAAATAATTTCTCAGACCCCATATAAATTCTGCCTTGGAATCATAGTGAACAAAAAGGGAAAAGTCCAAAGTACTGAAATACTCACTAGCAGCTGCAAATCTACCTTGACAGCATCTGAAAGGAAGTACAGGAAACAATCTTGGAAAACAAATCTAGAACATATATGTCAATTTGCTTTTCCTTAAACAAACAAACCAACCACCAACAACAACAGTGTGGGGTGTTTATTTTTTTAATGTATTCCTTCCAGGACAAGAGAAAATCAAATTCTGCAGTACTTTGCTATCAGGTACCTTTCAACAACAAGAACAACAACACAACAACAACAAAAACCCAACCAAAAACGCATTGTAAGTGGCAGAAACTGTGCTGCTCTTGGCATTCATGGTTTTATTACCCCAGACACAACAATAATTCATTTTGATGGTTCTTAATAGCTTCAGAATAATGGAGGGGTTACAGCAGTGTTGCCTTATCTTGTGACTGTGGAACCTTGTGCAATTTAGCTAAACAGACAAAAAAGAATCCTTTGCATAATTTCTAAAAATACAAGTACCTTTCCAAACACTGGAAAGAGTTGAGATCCCGAAGATCATATATTTGTAGAATGATTTAGGTTGGAAGGGACCTTAAAGATCATCTGGTCCCAAACCCCATGCCATGGGAAGGGACACCTTTCACTAGACCAGGTTGCTTGAGATCTCATCTAATCTGGCCTTGAACACCTTCAGGGGCGTGACCTTCCTCCATGACCTTCCCGGGCAACCTGCTGCAATGTCTCACCACCTTTGCTTTACTGAATCTCTTTCCAGTATCTGGGTTCATCAAAAAATTCATGGTTCATCAATGCCACTGAAATAAAATAATCAAGCTGAAATTTTTAGTATAAACTTTGTTTCTTTCATGAAGAAATAAGTAATAGGATGAAAGAGACATGTGGGAGTAAATTCAAGACATCATTTTCAAGGCACTAGAAACCAGCTTACAGAATTAATGGAATGAAGTGCATAACAGAGTGTAACAAGTAGGAAGCATAAGGAAATTAGTACCATTTGCAGTACAAATAATACTTTGACTCAGAACTTACTGCAAATAACAATATAGTACTTAATAGTGGAATAATAGTGCACCACCTGTTGAAGAAGTCTGGGTCTTCTGAGGAGGTTTTTAGAGTCACAGATGTGTATCACAAAGTGGTCTGTAACATCCACATATGTCTTTTCACTCAATAATGAAGTCGCACTTCTTTGGCATGACAACCTGGGATAAACTGTAATCCACTGAAAGTGGCAAAGCCCTTAGTTTGCCTCTCTCAAGGGGATGCAGAATTGTTACTAAGCTTTTCATAGAACAGATACAAGTGGTAGCTACACAGGGAAGCACACCTTGGGTCAGTTTGTGTAAGTGTCCATGACAGTGCAATCCCCTTCAGGTTTTACACCTAAGCCACTTTTAGTTTCAGGATTCTGAGGAGGGTCTTTGAATTCTTCAGCAAGTTCTGGACAGAGGGATCCTTTGCAGTGGAGGAAGATGTAGGAAGTATTTGGAAGTCTAGGCACCAAGACAAAATCAGCTGTTTAAACAACAGTACAAATAAGTGAGTTACACTACTTTTTATTCATGCTAACTTAGCTTCAGTAAATACATAAACTTCTGAATTGTTACTGCCTGTATAGTTTCCAAACTAACAGAAATGTCACAAATTACCTGATATTCATGGGTTAATATCCAGCATGTTATTGACATTTGGTTTTTGTCTGTCTAGTGAGATTTTTCTAGTTGATTAGAACTTGGAACAGCAACTCCTGTGCCGTCAAAAGGAGTGCTGAAGGGGTCATTACATCTAGAGTGATATTTATTTACTTCGGATCATTACTCCACTAACTGAAATTTCTAGATGTATGTGGTTTTGTGTGTGTGTGGTTTTCTGGTGCTTGGTTTTGTTTTGGTTTTATTTTTTTATCCCCTCCTCCCCCCCTTTAATAAATTTAGCCAAAAATCCACATGTACTTAGTTACTTAGCTTGAAAACAGATGTGCATTGCACAGATAAGTACGATTGCAGGTGCCTTCATAAAATTCAGCTCCTATAATGAATCTCAACAGAAACAACCATGGTGATATCTGAACTATACCATGTGGTCTTTGGTCTGCTTTGCTGCTTGATTGGCTTTACTGCTGCTTCTTGGAGAGTAACACTCATGTTCTATTTCTCTTAAAACCAAACCAAAACAAAAAAGGGAAATGTATTTCTAAAAGAAGTGACTTGTGTTGCTGTCATAAATGCTAAATTGCAGAAAACTCCATTCAAACCAAACATGCACACATTGCCACAAAGGAAAGGGTAGGAGTGTAACATGTGTGCATTGCTGCCCAGGCTTCATCTGTTCAATATTCATCAGGAAGAAGTAAAAAAAAGTACCATATTCTCTTTAGAGTGGAATTTTATGTCCCTTTAGATATTTTTATTTACTTTTTAGTGAAATATTTTTCATCAGAAAAATCTTAATCATGCTGAAAGTATCTGTATTGAAGAATTAAAACTGCTTTGGAACCTAAAAGCTTATAGGGTAAAATGTTTAAATCCTGTTAGCAAGTAGTGTTTCACACATTCGTAGGCATGACAAATTGGGAGTGGGAGAGAGAGAAAGGAAGGAAAAAGACAAAGTAAAGGAAAAAAAAAAGATAAAGGGGAAAGGACAACTGGAGCCTGTTTTGGGGCCAAGAGTTTATGTATGTTTATTTCTAACGATGGAATCTCCTGGTATCATTTACTTGCTTCTATAGAAAAATGTTTTATTATTCAATAGAGCCTCCTTGTGGTGAAAGAGAAATCTACGTCTTCAAAGCCCAGCTTTACATGCTGTCCCTTTGCCATCTGAAGAGGTCTTAGCTTTTCATCAAGCTCTAAACCATCCTGAAATATGTGAATATACCATTTAAAAATTCATATGGTACAAAAGTTGAATGAAAGAGCACCTCATCTGATATTTCTTCTCTCAGCTTTAGGAACCCGTAATAGAGAAACACTGGCTTTGAATTTTGTTTGTTTGATAAATATATGAGATCCTTTTCTCTTCTCTTTGCAAACAAGATGAAAGCTGTAAATATTATGTTTCTACCTATCAAAACCAGCTTTTAAAGAATCCTTAATTCATATATGACTGATATTTCTCTGAGTTTTCCCTGTTGAGAGAGGTGTTAATTTCATGCTGAGACTTTTATCTTTACAAAACAATCCACCAAGAGAAAATTCATTGAAACCTTTATGCAAAAGCTCCATTTTTTTGGTGCCCTACACAAAGAACTGGATTATCAAACCAAGGACATGAAGTGACTCTTATCTGAAGTCTTTATATCTTTATGGTTTTGCAAATGTGCAGTATTTTATAAAGCATTTATTATGATAGCTTATAAAATCCTATTTAAATAGATCTTCTTCAGATCAGGAAAACACCATCATCAGGTTGTCATCTCTAATGAATAAGAGTGATCCCCACCTTAGATTTGGAAATGACACTGGACAGCACACTAAACCAAACACTAACACTGCCCAGTGTTGTTTTTCTAGACTTCCTGGTCATGCTGAGGTCATCACAGAAAACTCACCAGGGGTGGAGGAAATCCTTTGTTCATAGTGAAAACATGTGACTGATAGAATCTGCATTGGTTCTTTTGCTTTGAAACCCTTTTAAAACCCTTACAGGTTTTAGCTGTCAACTCACTTTCAAAGGTAAATAGGCACCTGTTTCTCAGCTTCTGAAGCCCCTGTCTCTGGGGTGCAGCTACATTCAATTCTATTTTCCACATGATTCAACACAAAATGACTGAGAATTTAGGAAGACCAAGAATTCAGAGCTACTTGGTGTTGACTAGGTCACTTACTCATTCCCCAGGCCTTGGTATAATAAATGATACCTGTATTATCCCTGGCAAGCATTCCACCAGGTGAAATTCCACAACCCCTCCAATGTGTTTTAGTTTTCTTAAGTTTATGGCTCACAAGTAACTGGCAGTTTAAGCCTGTTACTGCTCATCCTATCCCCCAGGACCACTAAGTTATTCCCTCCATCTGCACAGAAGCCCTATTACATAACTGAAGATTAATGTTTCATCCAGTCTTGCATTTTTCAATATATTCAGTATTTTCCTGTAGGTCATATTTTCCAGACTCTTCTAAGTATTCTCATTTTTGTCTTCTGGATGTGTGCCACTTGCAGCGCATCCTCTTGAAAGCAGTGAATACACTGTGTGAGGTAACATCTTAGCAACACTGAAAAAAAGGCAAGAATTTCCTCTATTTCTTCTACAATGTTCAGATTTTCCATCACATGTTATACCCACACTGTTTTTGAAATTTATATAAAAGTAGAGATCCCAGCCTCCTCAGACAACTAAAATGGATTGGCGCTCAGTATCAGAGCTAGAAGATTCTGAACCAGAACACACCTACACTTGAAAACACAAGTTGCTTGAGCTATTTTCTAGATACCATCCAGTGCATTTTTGGAGATGAGTCCCCTTACAGCCTTACAGAAAAGGCAAGGTGGAGTCAATATGTCAGAAGGCTAACACTCCCCATGCTGTGAGGTTGTAAGTATGATGTTGAACTAGGTGATGTCCTGAGGCTATTCCAATATGAATTGTTATATATTTGATATGCTTACATTTACATACCAGCACATTATTCACCTTCCATACAGAAATAACTATGTGTCCTCCTCATGCCAGTGTGACCACATGCACTGTGGGAGTTTGTTACAAGTCACAGCAAACCTTCTGGGTATTCTCAGGAGCTTACTGCCATAAATTAGATCTCATGCCATAATCGTTTTTTTGACAGCATGGGTCACAGCTCACCACAGAGCAGCAAGCCATGCTTCTTTCTGCACCCTGCCTGGGCACCCTATCTCTCACTGCCCTCGGTTTCCCTCCCCAGCGTCTCGGCAGGACCCCACTGCTGCCACCATCGCTTCTTGGGCCAGGAGAGGCGGTCAGCCCGGGAGATGCTTCTCCTCTTTCCCTTTGCCCGGGAGCAAAACAAGAGGAGGCGCTGGGGACGGAGAATCGGCCCAGCCCCGGCGGAGGGGCAGGTGGAGAAGGGATGTGATCGGGTCCAGGTGCAAGCCCTTAGAGACAGCGCCAGCCTCCGAGGATGTGACAGCAAACCATGGGCTCACTCTCCTCCGCCCCCCGCGTCCCTGACCACCCAAGGAAGGCCGCTGGGGCCGGGCCCGAGCTGCCCCGACCGACCACCCACCCCTAAGGAGACGCTGTGCTGCACCGAACTACACCGAGCTGCTCTCTCAGCCCCGTGCCGTCCCGCAGATGTCTAATTAATAGGGTAGGGCAGCGCTGGAGAAATACAAAAATAAGTGGTGGCTTTTTTGTTTTGTTCTGTTTTCTCTATTAGTCCGTGTTTGTACAATATAAAAGCCAACAGTTTGTTTGCTCTATTGAAACTAAGTTTAATTTTTAGAACAGTTTTCCTATTTCAGGGACAACAAATACTTGATTTTTGACCTAGGGCTGCTTCTTTAGCCTTTTGTTTGGGTTCTCTTTTCTAGAAGTACTTAGCCTTATCTGCCTTGAATCTGATTAGGGTATCACATATCATCCTCTGCCACTTTTTTCCACTTTTTTCCTGTAACAATCATGTTAGCTTTTCCACACTTAGATTTTTGCATTATCAATACATTAAATGATGGTTAGATGTTACTGTATCACTGATCACTGCAATATAGTAGGCAATTAATTTAATAAATTAGGGTAATAGTGGTGAATAATAGCTAAAGGTTATTTAGTTCTTAGAAGAATTGTATTGCTCTGTTAAACCTAGAGAATGTTTTATGATTTGTTGCTTATATTGAAGCATTTGATATTGCAGTAAGAAAACAGGCTCCTGAGGTGCCTCATTTTGGTAGATTTGTTACTTGCATAAGAGAGTACTCTTAAGACAGTCAACACTGACATATTTTTTTCATGGTGTAGTAGTGCATTAAAGGTTGTAATGTACTAATGTGTTAGACTAATAATTGATTTGGAAATGAGAATGTTTTGAGTGCATTTGTTATCTATATGGCCATTTTCCAAATGGTGCTGTCTGTGCAGTCTGATTCCTCACAATAAAAGAGGATGATGGCTATGTTTCAAAATCTGCATTAAGGAAGAGTACTATTGTTTTAGCTGCATTTGAGCCCTTGTTGTGTTCAGACGTCAGAGCATGACTCTGTGAGGAGCTGAGGGTAGGTTAAAAGCACTGGTATTAACCTCTCTAAAATGCTGCTTAAAGACAGGAAGGCCCACACAGTAATAGAAAAGAATAAGAGCACCAGCATTTTAAATCTCAATGATACTTAGTATTTTTATGGTTGGCAGCAGATTTCTTTCCAATCATGACAACGTTTAGCAGTGCAGATTGTTTCTGGTTCCAAAGATGAGGAAAAACATGACTAAATTTAGAGGAGTTTCTGCTAGCATCAGGCTCTTGGTGTTAGTGTATTGTCACTTTTAATTTGAATGTTTTTGTGTGGATGGTATTGTTGAGGAATTGAGAGAGCCAAGTTTGGTCTGTCTCATTTTCCTTAGTGCTCTATGAGAAGGTCTTTGAGAAACTTGCTTACAGGCCAAGCTTTGCTGTTGTGGTTTTTTCTTATTCAGAGAGTAGGAGGGACGAGGTTTAAGTTTCACAGGAACATAATGACACTTGATGCTGCACTTTGTCAAGAGTTAAGAGTTTGTTGCTGTTTTAAAATCTAAGACTACTTTGTTTTCAGAAATGATACCATTCACTTTCAACAGCAACTTTAATAAATTATATATATACATACATGCACAGCTATATAAATATATACACAAAGTAATTAATGAACATTAGAATAGTAATTAATTAGAGACTAATTAAGTCTGAGGACATGGTTGTCTTCCATTCACTGCTACACATAGTGTTTTATTACCTCACAAGCAGTGTGTGAAGCTTTTTTGGAAGGAGTTTGAGATACTCAAATGCAGTCTGCTGTGAGTAGTGTTGATGAATACATCTGGGATGAAAGGCTGCTTGGTCACTTAAGAATATAATATTTTACATTCAGAGTTTTTTGGGGACTATTTTTTTTTTAGCATTAAGTGAAAAGTAGCAGCGCAGAGGAATGATGGATTACCTTTGTTAAGTTATGCTATTTTGTCTTGATGGGCCCTAGTCAAAAACTCACAGTTAGAAATAAACTCCAACATCTTCTGTATTTCTATTTTTTTCTCTGAAAAGTTTATAATATGCATGATTTTTCATTAATCAAAATAATTTATTACATTCTCAGTTTCTCTAGTTGCTCTGACATTGCTCAGGCTCCAATCTTACATGGTGATTTTAATTCCTCAGGGAAGTGTATTTAGAGCATAAAATGCCATGTATTTTTCCTCAGTGGCTATTAAACAAAACCCCTACATACAGAGAAACCCATGTGACTTTAGCTTGGCTATTCCCATGTGAAAAAAAAGTAACTAAACCTAAAAATAACCACAAAAACGTGCATTGAGATCTAGAAATTCCTTAGGCAACTAGGTTATTGGTAGGCTGGATGAGCAAATGCCTAGAGAGCTACATATATCTGGGGTGGGCTGATATCTCTAGGTAGTAAATGACATTATTTTCAGACTGTTTGTATTTTAGCTTAAACTATATCTAGTACCCATCTCATGATTTCTTTCTATTCCTTGTAATTCTTCAAGTAATTTGATTCAGACACTACTTTTTACTTTCAGGCTAAATGTAAAAGAAATATAATAATTAAATAGGCTTCTTGTTTCACTCGGTGACTGTTTCTTACTAGGACTGTTTAGCAAACAGTTTATATCAGCTTTGTTGTATATGGTCTTGAGCCTTATCAGGCTCAGATGCATCTCAGCAGCTCCCATGGACTTGTGCACCTTGAGGTTGCTTAGATGATCTTGAACTTGATTTTCTTTATCAGTGGGCAGTCCTTCATTCTTCCTTTTTGCCTTCTGCAACCTGGGTGTTGTGGCTGGAGTACTTGCCAGTGAAGACTAAGGCAAAAAAGTCATTGAGTACCTCAGCCTTCTCCAGGTCTCCTGCTTCCTTAGACTCCATTGATAGCTGAAGCCTTTCATAATATGAATTACATTTGTTCTATGCAAGCACACATTGGTTGAAGCTGGTTTGACTCGTTACACAGTCATTTCGTCTTGTCTGTCCTCTGGAGGGAGGTGAAAGCACTTGTGTCTCCTCAGTGTATCTACTCCAGACATTGGCTTCTGTCTGCATTAGCAATTAAGTTCAGAGCAGTAGTGCAGTTTTGAAGGCAGTGCCCTAATTATTTCAATTTAATTCATGTCGGTTCAGTTCTTAAACCAGTGTTTGCATGTACAAGTTAGAGTGCTTCAAAAGGAAAGGAAACCAGCAGCTCTGCTCCAAATGAATTTTGAAGCCTGATGAAAGTATTAGGTTCTGAACCTATCCACAGAAGCTTGGTAGAGGTGGTAGGAATAGATGGAACTCTCACTGGAGTTGCTTCATTACCCTCTAGAGTGGTCATATACCTGCATACAGGCAGCATTTGCTGGGGTAGCTGTAAGAAGAACCAGAAAAGTAGGAAGTCTGGCCCAGCACTTTGCTCACTCCACGGTGGCAGATGTCGGATCAAAGGACAAGGTGTGACAGCAGGCTTGGACCAGCTTGGGCATTGCCAGGCCTCCTTCTTTTGTCCCAGCACAATGAAGCATTGTGTTTGCCCCATAGTCACTTCAGCAAAAGTGAACTAGGCAAAGATCTAGGAGATAATGTTATACTTTCTGAAGTTCATTTATGCCTTTTGGTTTGTAATATTTTAGCATGATGCTCCATCTTCTGGAGAAGATGTGACATTTAACAGGCTCAGTATGCCTCATTGGCTTCCCTAACTGAAAAGTATGAGTCCTACTCAACATATTCTTAGAGAGTTTCTGTTCTGAAATTTACAAGCCATCCACATTGTCTTGCCTCCTTTCCTACTATACATCAGTTTTTGATCCTTATTAGCTGTTCATATTTTCTATTTGCCTTTTTTTTTTAAAAGAGAAGTATTTATAAAGAGATTTTTAATTTTTAAGATCCTTCTAACCAAGTGGTTTAGTGACTGCAAGAAGTTCCATAGACTTCTAATTTGTGTTAATAAGAAAGCAAATGTTTGTCACTTTCCAGTCAGCTCAACCAGTCACAAAATGTGAAAGGGGAGGAATGATATAAGTAGGAAACATAACTAAAAATGCAGGCATAGTCTATCAATTAATGAGTCAGTGTTACTGCTCTCTTCAGCTTCAGGAAGCACATCCCCAAAGGTTTTACCATTTTGGTAATGAAAATTTCAGCTCTGACCACATTTCAGACCTAGGTCCTGAAGTTAGGGTTTAAAGTAATATTTATGAAGTTAAGCTGATCCTCAGAGGCCCTAATGCCAGCATTTCATTCCTGAATTCTGGCACATTTATAATGGTCTGCTCTGCTCTATAGGGAAGAATAGAAGCAATAACAAGGTCAAATCCTACTACATGAGTCTGATGGAAAGAACATTTAAAACAAAATGGAGTGCAGTACCTGAATACTACTGCAATTCACCTATGCTAAAAAAAAAAATAAATAATCCTATGGCAAAGAAAAGTAATTTTACAACAGTACTCACAGGTAGCTCTTAACACTTTCTAAATAAGTAGTAAAAATACTCAGTTACTTTTCATCCAGAAGGGCATGTGCAGGTTGCCTGCAGAACAAACAAATTTAGGTAGAAGGAAAGGATCAGATTCTGGCTCCCAATATTAGACAGCTGTGGTGGGTGTCAGTGCATGGATCTGAATGGCCACTGATACAGAAAGTTACAGAAGTCTCCTATGGAACTCTTAGGCAAAATAACTAAGGCTTGAAATGTGCTGACTAATTCTGGCTGTGGTACCATCACCTTTGGACTACATTCTTTGCTCTTCTTATTTCTTGGAGAATTCTTATCCTTTTTCCTCCTCAGTCCTGGCTTTTGATATAATTTGCTTCAGGTTCAGTTTGTTTCTTACCATACTGCTGACACTGGATACTTGATTTAATTCTTAGTTTGTGATGTGGTTAAGTGCAAGGACATAATTTAATTTTGCATCATTTACTGTGGAAATAGATAAGCTAGGTATTTCTGATATGTTTAGGTCCCTAGTACTTCAAAATATTAATACTTCTTGAATAGAACAAGTATCTAGCTAGGAGTGGTTGTCTGCTGTAGCTTGTTATATGGCTTTTTGTTCTTCATCTTTGATAACTGAAACAGACTTGGTCTGCCCCAAGGAAGAGCAGGTGAACACTGTATGGGTATATGGATTAATGCTGTGATGTGTATTTACATGCAGATCTGGAAAAATTTGCTAAAAATCACATAAATCTTATATTAATAAACTAGGGTATAGAATGTGGGTTCTAGAATTTTACTTTTTAAATGCAGTTTGTGGTATTTTCTTGTGCTTTAATACACAGAGCTTCCACACTGCATCTTTTCATGTGGCAGAACATATGTGCTCTGCTTCAAATTAATGCTAATTGATTACCAACTGTAATGGCAACCAGGACAGTAGGCTGAACATGAGCCAGCAGTGTGCCCAGTTGTCCAGGAAGGCCAATGGCATCCTGGCTTGTACCAGGAACAGTGTGGCCAGCAGGACCAGGGAGGTCATTCTCCCCCTGTACGCTGCACTGGTCAGGCCACACCTTGAGTATTGTGTCCAGTTCTGGGCCCCTCAGTTTAGGAAAGATGCTGACTTGCAGGAATGTGTCCAGAGAAGGGCAACAAAGCTGGGGAGGGGTTCTCAAGCACAAGCCCTATGAGGAGAGGCTGAGGGAGCTGGGGTTGCTTAGCCTGGAGAAGAGGAGGCTCAGGGGAGACCTCATTGCTCTCTAGAACTACCTGAAGGGAGGCTGTAGACAGGCGGAGGCTGGTCTCTTCTCCCAGGCAACCAGCACAAGAACAAGAAGACACAGTCTCAAGCTGCACCAGGGGAGGTTTAGACTGGATGTTAGGAAGAAATTCTTCATAGAGAGAGTGATTGCCCATTGGAATGTGCTGCCCAGGGAGGTGGTGGAGTTGCCATCACTGGAGGTGTTTAGGAGGAGACTTGATGGGGTGCTTGGTGCCATGGTTTAGTTGATTAGATAGTGTTGGATGATGGGTTGGACTTGATCTCGAAGGTCTCTTCCAACCTGGTTTGTTTATTCTATTCTATTGAACATAAGCAGTACCTACTGCATGCTATTCTGTACAGACACTTTTGTGCTCAAATTGAGTTTAGTCCAAACCTTTTCTGAAGTCATGTTTACCCAGGCTAATAATTGGAGGTAAGTCCTGACCTGCTTTTGGGGAAAATCTGCAGGATAATTGGGATTCCAATAATAGCTCCATCAGGTGGTGCAATTGCTGCATGGGCTGAATACAAGATTTTTCCTCAAAGGCTGGGAGTGGGTAGTATATGGAGTCATCCTCTTATTTTGCTGAAAAGAAAAAAAAAGCTGAGAAGAAATACCACCATGCAACAAATAAAAATGAATTTCAGGTCTTGTATAGGGAACAGCAGTTCTGACAGTTTTTACAGCAATAGAGTATCTTAAGAGTCAAGAATGAGCTAGCAGAATTGCCCAAAGATTGAAGGTACTAGTAAGTGCTCTCTGTATCACGACTGAAGACAGCATTCAGCATCCTGAAAGAAATACCATCACTCAGATGAATATTTGCATGTTACTTTTCCCAATTCTGGTGCTGAAATTAAAAATACCGAGGTATCTTCTTGTGTGGGAAGAAAGGAATAAAATGGTAGTGTAACAATTTTGTACAGAAGCTACAATTTTGTGTAGGTTTTACATTAAAAAGACTTTCAAAAGGACTTCTAATGTAGCCAACTATCATGTGAGAATTTCTTCAAAATTACCTCTAAGAGGCTCTCAGAGGTACATTATTCTAGTTTGTCATTGTCCAAAAGATTTAAATAAGACATGGAGCTAAGTAAAATACTCTTAAGGGCTAGAAAAAATGCAGCATTATCCTACAGCACTGGTCAAAAAACAACCAGGGGAAAACAAGTGCCTTTCATGCAGAAAATCTGAGAATCCTTCCACTCCTTAACTCTGCAGCTCTGAGAAGGTATGACATGCACGTCTGCTTTTAACTCTCTTAAAATGAAGACTTTGGCATAGTACTAGAGAGGGTGACCAGCCACTGACTGAGTGCTACCATATGAGCTGCACAAATGTGGATGAGACACAAGTCAGACTGACTGCTTACAGCTTGTGATTTGTATCATTTTACTATGGAGTGTCTGTGGAAAGAGCCTATAAAGCTGCCAGAGCAAAAGTGGGTGCTTGAATATGAGTAATAATTATGAACCCACCCAAACTGTAAAAATATGCTTTCCAGATAAAGAGCTGGCAGATACAAGACAAATATAAGGAGAATACAGTCTTGTTCTAAAATTAGCTGTGTGAAGTAGTTCTATAAAGATAATATCCAGCTGTGCTCCTTAACTGTAACAAATTGCACTAACTGCAGAAGTCCAGTTCAGTGTAGTGGGAATTGTTGATAAGAAAATGAAGTTGATTTTTCCTCCATACCTCTTGGGGGGAAAAACTATGGAGAAAGACAATAAACTTTGCATGTTATGTAGAAAAGTAGAACTGGAATTACAGAGGAGCCCAGTACAGGTCTTTACATAGTATTTTTGCCTACCAAGTACCTCAATTAGAATTACTTTTTAACAAACAGTGTCATACAGTAAGCTGAGAGATGGGAAATGAAAAGAAAGTAAGTCAAGAGGTGGTGGCAGAGTAGTCATAAAAAATTTTTATACCTCAAGTCTTAATACAGGTCTGGAATAGCACAAAGAGATCTAAGGGGAGAATTAACTGAAAAATCCTCAATTTATAATTACCCAGATTAACAAGTGAAAAGAATCCTTCTAAGTAATGAAGTCTCCTACGTAAATTTCAGAGTATGGATATGTGCTTCAAAACACTGGAAAACTTGCATCAGAATGTTAGTGGTCATACTAAGTAAACTTCCTTTACATTGTGCTGCGTGGCATAATTTTGCTTAATTGTTTTATTTTTGTGTTTATGGATAACCTTCCCCAATTTCATGACTTGCTTTAACAGCACTTCCAGGCCAAACAAGTTATGATTTCCTAGGAAGTCTTCATTGCCTTTCATAAAATGACAAGATTTAACTTCTCTGCACTTTACTTCAGGAAATAATCTGGAGCTTCCTCATGGTTTCAAGAGTGGTTTAAAAATAAACAGTTCATGGAGCTCTCCATCTCCATGCTTTAGGTGTTTTGTGTTGCATATTATCTGACTTGGCACACTAAAGTCTTTAATTACTTGATATTTGTTATCCTCCCTGTCATGAAGTTTGCCATTACCATGCTAGAATGGGGTCTTCTTACACAAATATACTTCAAGAAGTCTCAGTTCTTATATGCGAAATTGGATATACTCTCTTAACTGCTGTGTTAATATCCGTCTTTTGCCTCATGCAACAGTCAAACCTAACGAAATATATCTGTACTTATTCCATAAAATTTGAAATGCAAAGTGACCCTTGCATCCCACTGATGTTAAAAAACAAAAGAGAAAAAAGAGAGCAGTTCATTGATTAAGCATAGTATTTGACAGCAGCCTTTATGCTCTGGGGGAGGGAAAAATCCCCCAGCTTCCTTCATACAGGGAATTCCAACTTTTAAAAAGTTACAGCTCAAGTATATGCCTAAGAAAGGAAACTAATTCAGCAAAAAATAGTACAAATTTTAACTATTCATCCTAGATTACACTTACATGCAGATAGAATGGCACCCAGAAAATTCAAGTCATCCCTAAATGCTAGTATTCTCTTGTGAACAATCTATTCTATTCTATTCTATTCTATTCTATTCTATTCTATTCTATTCTATTCTATTCTATTCTATTCTATTCTATTCTATTCTATTCTATTCTATTCTATTCTATTCTATTCTATTCTATTCTATTCTATTCTATTCATCATTGTGACATCTACAATCAAAAGAATTGGCCTGGTCTTCCTGGGTTTTACTGTGTTCCTGCATTACAAGTATTATTCTTTTGCACTGATGAGAGACAGACAAAAATACCTTTTCTGACTTATTCCAGTAAAAGAGCATGTTTGTTTGTTTTTAATGCCAGGAGTCCAAATATTATAGGAGGTGGACTTTGAGATGGCAGTATTGCACAGCCAGAAATAGCTGTGCCTTAAAATCAGCAGTGCATTTATCACAAACTCGGGATCTCAGTATAAAAATAACAGAGGGTTCATTGTATTGTTTTTGTTGACTGTGTGCCCTTCCTTGAACTGCAGTAATGAACTGCACTGGGCTGAGCCTGAATGACTACTGAGAATACTAATGAAAAATAGTACAAGTACCCTGTGATGTTATTATGCCAACTTATACTCTCTGTATAATTGTTTCTTCTTCACATTCCATTTATGCACTCCTAGCCTGTAATGTGATATTGTTTTCCTCACCAGTGTAAGTGCTCTTCCATCACTATTTTTTTTACATCATCTCAAATGGAAGCCCTGTGAGTGGTGGATGCTGGCATACTCCAAGGTACACTTGTATCTGCAAGTCTGTCATTCTTCTGGGAACCAGCTTCCAAGCTTGTCTATGTGTTTTGTTTGTTTGCTTTGTCTTCTTGCAATGTTTGTTAGTGTTTTGATAGAAGCAAATGAGAATATGTTTGCCTTCATTTTGCAAATACCAGTAAGCTGTGACAAAGTCACAGGGTACTCAGGTGCATAAATTTCAAAATAACTAAACCTCTTTCATCTACATAATCTCTAAAAGTCTTTGAGATTATGAATTTGTTTGTTTGGGTTTTTTTTGCCACCTTCACTTGGAGGCTACGTATGCTATCTTTATGCAGTAGAATGAGAAATAATCACTGGGACACGTCAGCTTTATTAGAGAGGGGACCTGACACTTCCTCAAACCCACCTTCCCAGATCTTCCTTAAACATGTCAGTTCATGAGGGTGTTGGCAGTCTGGGGAGAAGGCACTAACTTTTGAGATCCTAGCAAGTCTTCAGGTTCTTTTGTCTTACATACTTACTTAGAACTCGAGTCTCACAATCTCTGTCTTAGGTCTTTATGGCTGCCTTCCTTGGCAAAGCTTAGAACTATCAGATGCACTCCAGGATGAAGAATTTTTCCTGACCCTCTCATAATTTTCTCAAGTTTTCACATATTTGATTTATTGTTGTAGGTTTTTTTTTTTTTTGCTCTGGGTTATCTAATCTTTCAGTCATTAACTTATCTTCTCTGGCAATAGTATAGTAATTTAAAACTTCTGGCTTGGCCAATAGCAGTGGATGACACACATCTCCTTAAAATAAAGGTCTGAACTGGAAGAGTTGTGTCTCCTCTAGAAAGTACAGTGTAACTTTTCCTTCAAACTATGATTTAGATAGCATTAAAATCAAGCCTGAGGGTAGCCTAAGTGTATTTTGAGATCACCTGTTCAGTTTTTGCATATGCATCCAGTCTGGAAGAGTCTGATTCATTCAAGTCTTTATTTTCTAATCACCTACAGCTAAGCAGCTTTATGTGCTGTTACACAACTGCTCAAACTAATTCAACACTGTGGTGGCTCCACCTTCCTCCTTCCCTCCATATGATGCAGTCTCTTAGCCTCTTTACAGGGCACCTGCATAATCCATGCAGAGCTAGTTCAGGGAGCTGACTAACAGGATGTGCATTGTGCTTTTTTTCTAAGTCAACTTTGTTGAGTCAGTGTAGAGCCAGCACCCATCTGATAGACAGGTTGATAATTTAGGCTGTGCTGACTTACATTACCATAGCTGATTTGGAAATGCATGAATGGTCAAGCTGATCTAATAGCTTGCTTTTGCTGGGAGCAAGGAAAGTGTAGTACTTCTCCTCCCTTGACCCCCAATAAAAAAAAAGCATGGCTATATTCCCTCCCTGCTTTCACTGTCTGTTCTGGATTTGGTCTGATGGTGTGATGTGCTGATGAACTTGATAACAAGGTAGAAAAATAACCTAAGATGTTAAGTAGCTTGCTCTGTGTTAGCAGAATGACATGGTTTACCATACACTGAGATTAACTCCAAAGGCAGTGCAAAAAAGGAAGGAAGAAAAAGGAAGCAAGAAGGTTGTACCTCTGAATAGAGTGAACTAGTGGGTAGAGCGTAGCAAAGAAATCTACCTGAGCTTGAGTAGGGCTGGTCAGATCTGTGACTTTTGGCCTTTGGCATTACAGAGTAGTTCAGAGTAAGTCTCAAAGTAAGTGAAAAGATCTATTAACCAACACCAGCAAATCCCTTCAGTTACTGTGAAGTCAAATCTCAAGTCAACATTGTCATACAGCATTATTAGATGGGATACTTGCTGCTCCAAAACAGTCACTCTGGCCTTTGAAGAATAAATGTGATTTGGGCCCCATCTTTTTCCTGATTGTCTTATCTGCAGTGAATTTCTGCACTTTGGTAGGTAAGAAATTTCTAGCATGTGATGGCAGGGCTTTGCATGATAGAAAAAAGGCGATGTGTGACTCAGGAACAGTTAACTTGCACTTTATACTGTGTGCTCACATAGGTTTAGAATTTTGTTCTGCCTGTTTATTGTGTTTAGGGTGTCCCATTGCTCTGTCTTGGATCCTTCACTTTTTTCTCTAGACATTCATGCCAGAAGTTGCAGGGCATGTAGATGCCAGTCCATCTTGCCTGGGGTTGTTTAGCCTGGAGAAGAGGAGGTTCAGGGAAGACCTTATTGCTCTCTACAATTTCCTGAAAGGAGTTTGTGGCCAGGTGGGGGTTGATTTCTTCTCCCAAGCAACTAGTGGCAAAACAAGAGGACACAGTCTCAAGCTATACCAGGGGAAGTTTAGGCTCAAGGTGAGAAGAAAGTTCTCCACACAAAGAGTAATTTGCCATTGGAATGTGCTGCCCAGGGAGGTGGTGGAGTCACCATCCCTGGAGGTGTTCAAAAAAGGATTGCATGTAGCACTTGGAGACATAGTTTAGTTGTCAGGAGATGTGAGGTATTAAGTAATAAGTTGGACTTGATGATCTCTGAGGTCTTTTCCAACCTGGTTGATTATATGATTCTGTATAGGCTTCATTAGCAAAGTGGAATCATTCTGTGCGTGTGACCTGTCTTAAGATATGTTAATACAAATACTGTTGTACCATTGCAGTTGAGACATACTTGGGGTTTTTTTTTTGCCCTGCCAAAACAGGGCATGATCCTTAGCTCTTATGCTGATTTGCATATTATTTTACACAGTGGAACAATGAAATTGATCACTTTTTGACTTATAACTATTTACCAATCTCTTCTAAGGACACTAAAGAGTCTGAGCATTTTAAATGCTTTTAAAAAAAGTTTTATCTCCTAAAGTTGAGATGTATTAAAGTGAAAAACAGTGAGATGTTTTTGTCTAAATTGGTGATCAATAGGTAGTACTCCAGTCAAAATGTTGATAGAAGGACTTCTTGCCTCCTTTTAATGATTGAGAAAGTACTGTGATGGTTTGATGAGAATTCTCATCTCCCACTAACACCTACATCAAAAAACTTTGATCTTCTGTTAGAAAAATACCAGGCAAATTTAATGAGAAAGATGTCCTTGAATCAGCTTGGCATGATTGGCCTGTTCACACAGGGAACCCTAGGATCAGAGCTGCTTGCTTTTGAGAGCATATGTCCTCCTTTGGCTGCAAAATTCAAGGGGACTGTGCTGTAATGCTTCCTATGAGGGACTCTGTGCCTACTGGTCATGTGGCCATCAAAGCATACATTACTGTTGTGGGCAGGAGGCTAAATAAGGCAAGCACCTACATATGATGTCTAATATAAAGCTTTCTTGGGTGATACTGTGGAACAGTCAAGAAAATGGGTATGTGGGTGGTATCATATTTATCTTATCTTCAGTTTCAAGCCACTGTTTGGAGTTGAGGCCTTTGTATGCTTTTGGGTGTTCTACTGCACTGTAAGTTGTCAAAATAAAGACATGAAAGCACATTAGCTAATGATCTGAACAGGAGTCTGGGAATAAAAGTCTTGAGCTGTTTCTGTGGCTCAGGGAGGAAAGCCTTTACGTTTGTCATAGATAAATTACCACTGCCTAGCACAGTTCATTTTAATGTTAGTGCTTTCTGCATTCAGTGACTGAAATTTGATCACTCAGAAAATAAAGAAAATACTAAGGCTAATGTGTGTGGCTGTCCATTTTTGTAAAGAAGATGCATGTTCTTAGGGAAACACTTGCAATTTGGACTCTGCCTCTGGTATCATTTCAACTCATTCAAACTAGATGGTTGCCAAATGATGTCTGTTGAATTTTATAGGCTGAAATAGAACAGGGCTTCCAAAACTGCTTGAACAGGAAGTTGAAGAAAGGGTGAAATGTGACTTTACTCAGTTACTATTTAGCAATGTCTTTAATTTCTTGAAATACAATGTAATGTATCTCAGAATTTGAAGTGGGATAAACTTGTATTTACAATTGGTTATTTTAAATAGTGAGAAAAAACCTGGACTGGTATTCAGTGGTGCAGGTTGCTCTTTGGGAGTATTATCAAGAATGTCTCCAAAAAAGGCTGTTTTGAAGAAGAGGCAAACCCAAAGTGTATTTCATCTGGGTATTAAGAAGTTAGTTTTCCTATTTAGCATATATAATATTAGAGCGTATGGGATAAGAAGAGAAAGATAGATCATGGCAGGAAACATTTAGGGCAGAAAGTGGTTGAGTGTGGTTGTAGGCAACAAAACCAATAGATTAAAACATGTATGGGGAAATGGAAGCAGAAGATCAGAAACGGTTAACAGATACGGTTAACAGATACTGATAGATGAAGAGTGAATATAGAGCAATACAGTGCAAAGTGGAGCAAACAAACGCTATCCAGGACAAACTTAAATGCAGATGAGTCAGAACAACCTGACACACCAGAGTGTGCCATAGCTGCAATATCAAAGGCAAAATGAGATTCCTGCCTTTGCCTTATTTTAGAAGGCAGGCAGTCTATAAAGAGAAACAAGCAAACCAGTAAAGAAGAAAGCTCAGGTTTTAGCATCGCTGCTTTGGCCCTTGTTCATAGGGCAAAGCTAAACATTTGTTAGCCTAATGAAATTTGTAACAGCCTAATCAGAGCTGTTATTAGTCTAAGAATAATTTGTTCCAGAGAAAGAGTACTGTTGTAGAAAAGCTTAATCATAATACACTGAAATTTCTTACATGCATCCCAGTACTCACCCCTCTTTTTGCCTGGTGTTATATTCACCCATTTGTTACCCTACTAAAGTCAACAGCTGCAACTTTCCTCGACAAAGAATGGGCAAGGAGATAAAGCTGCCAGCTTTGCAAAAGGAGGGCACTGATTTTTTTTTTGCTTGTGTTCTAGAGCTGGTTTGGGGCCATTCTTGTTTTCTAATGCATACTTAGACCTTCCTTTGTGTGCCTGAAATTCCACATTACAAATTAATTTCCCAGATGTAACATATACTGTATCCATATACATACTGGATGCTTTGTTCTGACCTGTCTGGTTTTACTCAGCTCCCAAATTTGCATGCATTTAATGACCAGTAATCAGCTGTTCATGAGCTCAGTGTAAGTGAGATCTCTTTTACTTTCCTGTTCTTGTACTTTCAAGCCCTTTGCTGTCATCCTGTGTGTGAACTACTCTACATTATTCTAGAGTTGTAAACAGTTTATTCTACACAGAATAACTGCTTGTTATTGCACTACATTAATCAAGGAAATCTCACAGTTACTGTAGGTCTTACACCACATGATTGTACAAAGCTAAACTAAAACCAGAACAAGGTGAACAATAGTTACCTCATATTGCATCGCCATTGTGACAGTTTTAGGCTGTGCCTTTAAGAAAGGAACAGTTACTGGACAGTTACAGCCAGGTAGACGAAGACAAGTCCAGACTAAGACTGACAGCTCCTGAGGTTTGCAAGGATGAGTCAGTGCAAAGCATGTGACTAGTAATGACAATATTTTGCTGCTTTTCTACAGATCTACATGATCTTGCTGAATATTGGTTTGAATTCAGACCAGCCTGTGGCCTGGGAGTGAGGTGCTGCAACAGCAGCTAGGACATCACAGAATAACAGAATCACAGAATGTTGGGGGTTGGAAAGGTCTTTGAAAGACCATCTAGTGCAACATCCCTGCTGGAGTAGGATCACCTAGAACAGGTCCCACAGGAACACATCCAGGTGAATTTTGAATGTCTCAAGAGAAGGAGATCTGGGCTTCATGCTCACAGCTCTTGTTTGCAAGAAAGCACCTCGATTTAAAGAGAGGTTGATTTCATATTGGTGCATATGTCAGTGACATGAGAAAAAACCAAAACAGAAACTGTGTGAAACATGCAAAAAGAGTTACATTCTCTAATGGGAGACAGGAGACAGTAGAAGTTCATTTTCCCTCAAATTCTGCAGGGAAGAGATGGTTGATAAATGTTTTATGCATCCTCTTGGTCATACCTTTGGTTTTCTCGACATCTCTATCCTGATCTCTCTGTTCATTTAATCTGGACATACTAGGAGTTTTTTGAAGAACAAGTTGTGATTCTTCAGTGAATTAATTTCTTTAGAATCTTTCTGAGATGCACTAAAAGGGGATCTCAATTCTAGGAAAAATCCTGACTTTTTTTTTTTCCATATCTCATTACAAAACTGTTAAACACTTTAGAAGATCTTGGCTGTGCTTTTGATTCAGAGTTAATTATATGCTTCCTTAATATGCTGTGAGAGGTGCACAATACTTTAGTGTTTATGGAAGAAATGCAGATTCTGTCTGAAAAACTAGTAGTGAGGCAGTTTTCCAAAACTGTTCTATAGTACAGCTTGGAGTTTGGAAGAGGTTATTGTAATAAAAGATAAAGTTCTTTATAGGATTTAAAGCTGTAATTAGTAAGTGTGCTGTTGAGGATTGGGTCAGCTAAATGAGTAAAGTAGGTATTAAAATTCCTGTTGTGCTTATGGGCCAGTGAGAAACTGACTGCCTGCCAACCTGCTTGACTCATCTTAATGCCTCAGAATTAACATAAAGCAGTTCATTTATAGATTAACTTGCTCAAAGATTGAAGCTAAGGATGAGGTGACTGATGGGAGATTAAACTGGGGCTTTGTGCTGTAAATAATGAATTGCCATATACCAGGAATAACTTCCATAGTTCTAGAAGGAAACAGTGGCTGTTTGGACTTGAACATACTTCAGATGAGAGTGGTTGCTACATGTAATTGAGAGCGCGGGACGAATAGACACGATTAGACTGATCAATGAAATTTGCTTAGCAGTTTTATCCTATCTGTTTCCTTTTCTGCGTGGAGGGGTTCAAAGTACTCAGAGTTCAGTCTTCAGTGGTGCTTTTTTTTTTTACACTTGTAAATTATTCAAAGCATTGAGGGTTCTGCTTTTGGCCATGTTTTTGGCTATAAAGATGTAAATGTTCCTGGCAGTGGCTGTGGAGTTAAGATTTTAATAGAAGTGCTTTTGAGGTGAAATAAGCATTGAGACTTTACTGCTGCACAACTTGTGATGGGTTTTTTTTGAGTTGCTGTAGCATGTTGTGTGGATGCCACTGAGGCTTTCTACTTCTGGCTATGCTGTGCAACATCAGCTCTTCGAAGATCACTAGAAGCATCTGGGATTTTTAGGCATTTTGTCCTTTTTTTCTGGTTTTGTTTGTTTCTCGCAAAGCAAAAATACCAAGGAAATTTACCCTATCCAAATAAAGGAAACAAAATCCTCTTTCTTCCCAGTTAAGGCAGTTGCTTCTATGGCATTTAGAAAACACTGCAGAATTCCTTGAAACTGTAAGTTTGTGAGCACAGAGACAAGAGAAAGAGGTTTGTGAAAGATGTCAATTTTTACCCTTAAGTACAGACAGCTGAATTTCAGTGTGATGAATTAACTGTTTTAATGTATCCTAAATTGCCCCTTTTCAAAGTAATATAAAGCATCCAATTAACTCTGGTATACAGATATACACTGCTTTTACATCCTGTGTAAATCTCCTCTCATGAATGCTTTAGATGAGGCACTCATTTCTGACATACTTCTTAAAGGTCTCTAGATACAGCATTTGGAAGAATGTCAATTTATAATTAATACTTAAATGTTGAAAATTGCTAAGCTGTAACTCACACAGAATGAAGTATGTGGAAAAAAGGAATACATGGTTGAGTGAGGCAAATTACTAAATGTAGATCAGCCCTCAAATCTGAAGGCCTAGCTGTACATATGAATTATTACTTAACTTATTTGACTTTGCATGGGTATATAATTGGGGAATTATAAACATCAGAGTTCTTAGCTGATCATGAGTCCAAGCTGTGTTAATTCTTGAATATGAGTTAGTGGCATTATTCACTTTTACTGGAGTAGATGAAGGTCAAAACGCCAAACCCGAATTGCATCCAGCTCCCATCTCAGGATGACAATGATGATCTAATCATAAGCCAAGTAAGGTATGAACTGAAAAAAATATAACGACGACAATGACAACAACAATAATAATAATAAATCTAGCAAAAATACAAGTTGTTTCCTGGAAAGAGTGAACAGAAATGTGAGGGTGTTGCATTTCAATGGTAAAAAGTGTATTGATTTTGAGAAGAAGCTCTAATTTGAAATGTTGAATTTTACTGCCTCAGATTATACAGAGCAAAAACCTTAATACTCTAAATACTCATTTGGCTCCTAATTTATTTTTGTCTGGATATGTATTGGGCTGAGATGTGTAGCCGGATCTCTTTTGCTTTATCAGTTACTGCAGAGCAGCTCAACTGGAAGCTGTAAAATTCATTAACCTTTTTTGGTGAGCTTGCTTTATTGGTACCTCTCCATACTGTCTCCAAGTAAGACGGAGAGTTAGGGAGTAAAGTCCCTGGGCAATGCAAATTAATTCCCTTTGCTTTATTACTTGTTGTGCAAATAAAACAGGGAAACTGTCCATTAGTCAGTGGCATTTTACTACACATTTCCTTGGCATCTCAATGAAGTAGTGTAAATTGAAGCAGAGCATGGTCTGTGATGTGAATCATACACAACTGCAATGCACAGCTCCATCAGTCATTGAAGGTCGTTATCCATCTTTTATTTTTGAAATATTATTTCAGCCATGACTGTAAAAACAGGATATTGAATTTAAGTTGGAAATAACCTTTTAAATTAATTTAGAAAAGCTAAGAAGCCATTAAAAATGAGTGTGCACAGAACTGGAAACTAAACACTTGAAAATGCTTTATCAACCTTGTAGTGATGAATGTGTGTTATATTAAAATGGTTCACTCCAACTGTTTCACCACTGCCTTTGTGATAAAGAAGTTTTCTAGTGCTGCTAATCAGTATGTGATCAGGTGTGCCTAAAATAATCATAGAATCACAGAATTGTTAGGATTGGAAGGGACCTCAAGGATCATCCAGTTCCAACTCCCCTGCCATGAGCAGGGACACCTCACATGACAGGTTGCTCAGTCACATCCAGAGTGGCCTTAAAAACCTCCAGAGATGAGGCTTCCACCGCCTCCCTGGGCAACCTGTTTCAGTGTCTCACCACCCCTGTGGTGAAGAATTTCTTCCTAACATCCAATCTGAATCTACCCATTTCTAGTTTTGCTCCATTCCCTATCACTCCCTGACACCCTAAAAAGTCCCTCCCTGGCTTTCTTGTAGGCCCCCTTAAGATACTGGAAGGTCACAATGAGGTCTTCTCAGAGCCTTCTCTTCTCCAGACTGAATAGCCCTGACTCTCTCAGTCTGTCTCCATAGGAGAGGCCCTCCAGCCCTCTGATAATCCTTGTGGCCCTTCTCTGGACACGTTCCAGCATATCCATATCCTTCTTGTAAAAGGGGCTCCAGAACTGGATGCAGTACTCCAGGTGGGGTCTCACCAGAGTGGGGTAGAGGGGAAGAATCACCTCCCTCAACCTGTTGGCCACACTTCTCTTGATGAAACCCAGGATATGATTATCCAGGATCACAATTACCTCAACTGACTTCTAATTGTGACATTTATGTTCTGCAGTTCTGAAGAACTGAGCACTGAAAATTTCAGTATAATAATCAATGTGGAGAGACAAGATTTCTTGTAATACCAGAACAACAACTTTTCCATACATGGAAATGTTGAAAATAGAACATTTTACTCTTTTCTCAAACAGAAAAATCAAGCTCATATTTCACATAATGCAGGGTATTATAATTGGTCTCAGATCAAAATTTGGCCAGAATTCCTTGTTGTTGGAAGGGTATTGGTCTGTAAACAAGTTTATTGGTCTAAAGTATTGGTGGTGGTGTGAATGAAAGTGTGCTGACTATTTTTAAACCTAGTTAGTCTTAAGGGAGTTAGTTACATGTCATTTAATTTTGCATGGAGTTGGGATGACAGTCCAAACAATGACAGTAATGAATTTTGTTTTAAGTGTGTGACAGATCGTTGAAGGGCAGCTTCTGATACAAAATGCTGGCATTAGGAAGTAAACATGGAGATTGTGGTCTGCAGTTGATCTTATGTATATCAATTTCATAGATGTGTGTTACAACACCAAACAGTTAGATACAGTGTACAATAGCAGATCAAAGCAAAGTGGGATTATAGAAAGACTCATATGAGTCATTATTGAAGACTAAATTCTTCATGGCTGTATTGGTTATGAAGAATATGGATTTTGATTACACACATGCCACCCACTTCTTCCCCTCATCCTCCTTTTTCTCTTTGTGAGTGACAGTTAACTGTTGTTATAGCAAGAATGAAAGCCTTTCTCATTTTGCATTATTGGGTTTCAGACTTTATTCCTTTTCTGCATGGAGGTAAATCAACTTCTTCCAAAGCTCTTGACCTGGAAGCCAGTCCTTTCAACTTTATATGAAAAGAGGTTCTGAGTCAGTTTTGTATGCTAGACTGGTGTCAGCAAACTGGTTTATTTTCTGGACCAATTTCTGGTTCTGACTGGGAACTCAGCAATGAGTTGTTTATTAGAGCTGGTACTTCCTATGGAAACACTTATTTTCTAGAATGGTAGCCAACTGAGAAATTTGTGGTATGTTCTCTGTTATAAAATGAGATGACTAGGGAGATACTGAGAATGGCTAGGAGAGGAAAATAAACTGGAAGAGGAACAAAAGTCTAATTAGCTCACAATGCAAACAGAGGGAAAAGATGTTGGAGAGTTTTAAAGACATAGCAAAAAGACAATGTTCAAATGGCAGATGAGGTATTTGAAGAAGTTGGACTGATGAATTTTGATGCTGCAAATCTTGAGAGGGAGGAGTTATTTAATTCACATCTGCAAAGAAGGTGCAAGTGGTTGGAATAAAAGAGATACAAACCCACAGAAATAGCTCTTGGCAGATAGTGCTGGCTGGTTTTCTGCATTGTAAAGGAATATTGCCTCTTGGCTTTTGTTTTTTGGACAACGCAGTTGTGGGACCTGCATAGCTGAAACAGTCTCTTCTTTAATTGCATCTGTGTTCAGTACCACAAGTCTCTCCTCCTCTGACTGCCTGTGATGTTACTTCATGTCTGTACTCTTCACAAAGACACGAGTGAGTTGATTGGAACTGAATAAATGATGAAACCCTGATGACTCCTGAGAGAGCAGGTTGCATTACCAGCTTGCTTGTGTCCACAACAGAAGGCCACAGTTGCCTTTGGCAGGTCCACCAGAAATTATCCATCTTCTTACCCTGGAGGATGCCCACTATGGTTTTTTTTGTTGAGAAGGAATGAATAAATTGGCTGGAGTCACTCTCCAAATTTTTTGGAGCGTTTTCTGATTAAACAGATTTAAAAAGCACAGCAAGTAACATTGACTAGAATAGATGTGTATACCTGATGGATAAATATCAAAGTGAGCTCTGTGTAATTCCCAGAAGGTGTGACTGTAAAACAAACAAACAAACAAGTTAAAACATGAATTTCCTCAATGTGTTTAATTTGGGAGATGGTGAGTAGTTTTCACTCAAGTGAATGGAGGCCACCTGCTGTTTGCCAGTGGTGTTGAGGGTGAAGTAGAAGAATATGTGTTGCCTTGGCAAGGAAAAAATGTTATTGTTTAATTCTCTTTTATCCCCTTTTATCCTTATCCATAATGAACAAGATGAAAGTAGATGAGAATAAAGGCATTTCTACTGCATTGGCAAGAAACAGGTGCCTCTAGTCAGTTATTTATAGAACACACAAACTGGTATAGTGGAAAGGGGCTGTGAATGGCTGGTTACCCATCTGTTTTATCTGCTGGTTATCATAACTGATTGTGTGGAAACTGACTTTTTTGAGCTGACAAAAACTGGGGTTCTGAACAAACCACTATACAGCTGACTCTGTTTCTGCTGTCCAGTTAGTCCTTGAAATTAGTCATAAGTAACTTAGGTTTAGAAAACACAAGAAGGTTTGTATTATAGTCCTTTCCTCATCCCTGCTGAGCAAAGATGTTTCTTCTATCTGGCCCTGCATGCAACATTATAGATTGTAGTCATTTAATAGAGCTGGTTACTAGCTGATTTTGCCCATTTCTTCATTATGGATCTACTGTGTTTGCTCGTTGTCCCTTTTAGTTTCAAACGCTTAGCCAAAAGAAAAGTTAATAATTTTCCAATGCTTTCCCCCTTCCCTGCATTAACCTAAGCTTGTGCCCCAGAACTGTGGCTGTCACTGAGAATATGTAAGCTCTGAATTCTAGCTTGGAAATATCCTGTTTCTTAAGATCTAGGTCAGAAGATGATTCAAAAGTAATAATTTATAATAATGAAACTAGGCCAAAACAAAAAAAAAATAAATTAAAAATGCAGCTTTTCAAGTGTGGAGAGAGGGGAATAATCCATTACAAACAAAATAGCCAGTACCTCATGAGCTGAGAGAACAAATTACTGCTCTTTACCAAATAAAGCTGTACAAACCTACCCAAGCAGTTATCTTTAGTAACCATTGTTGGTTCCTTATTGCTTTCCCTTTCAGTTTGTGCAGAACACTGACATCTACAAATATTGCTGTGCCTTTCAAAGAGCAGAAATGAACTTGGCGAAGAGAAACTACATGACCTCCTTTAAGGCTCAGTGGTCTGTCCTACAAACAGTGGAAATCTACTCATTGGGAGGTTAACTTCTTGTGATTATGCATTAAAACACTTAAATATTTTAAAATGTGTTGCTAGTATCTATGAAAATGTTATAAATAAACCAACCCCATGCCCCTCCTGTAATTATGAGATTATTACACCTTGGAGTCGCCAATATTATCAGGTCTGTATTTGAAGTATGGCTATTTGGGGTAGAATAAAATGTTGGGGAGTTTATTTTCACTCAGCATATTTGCTTAAAAATTTCAAGTTGTAACAGTGCTGTTGCTCTGAATTGATAAGGTAAATCTTGTCTTCTATTGACATTTTGTACAAATTATGCATTCCCTCCACAGGACATAGATGTGCCACGTTAATTTTAATTGAATTTGGGGAATATTTTTATAACAAAGTCTAAGTTCCTTCAGCTAATAAATTTCTATGTGCAGTTTTATTTATCCTCTCTGATATCAGAGACTGTTTCTGAAGCATATGGGTCTAAGATTTCCAAAATGCCCTAGTGGAAAAAGAGGTGAAAGTTTCCCTCTTGGGGAATATGATGTAAGGTAGATACTTGAGTGTACTTCTAGTACTGATCTGCTCAAAACACTTCATAAGGCACTGAGGTCCTAATAGACCAGAAGGATTTTTTTTTTTTTTTTTGAGGGATCAGGACAGAAAAGGGGCACACAAAGTGAAAAGCTTCTAATGTATTCTGCTAATGAGTACAATCAGACCATTTCTCCCCTCCCTCTCCCCCCGCCCCCGGCTTATTTATTCAGTAGAAAATACAGATTTTGTTTGGCCGAAGGCATGTGGTTGTGGTTTAAACCCAGCAGGCAACACAGTCATACACACATTGCTTCCTGCTGGTGAAATGGAGAGGGGAAGTGGAAGAAAAAGGTAAAACATCCTGGTCTGAAGGTAAGAACAGTTTAGTAGGACAATATGAGGAGAAAAGCAGTAATAAAAAAAGTAATAAAACTGAGTGATGTGTGACACATTTCCTCACAGAATCACCAAGGCTGGAAGAGACCTCAAAGATCATCAAGTCCAACCTGTCACCACAGACCTCATGACTAAACCATGGCACCAAGTGCCACATCCAATCCCCTCTTGAACACCTCCAGGGATGGCGACTCCACCACCTCCCTGGGCAGCCCATTCCAATGGTGAACGACACTCTGTGAAGAACTTTCTCCTCACCTTGAGCCTAAACTTCCCCTGGCACAGCTTGAGGCTGCATCCTCTTGTTCTGGTGCTGGTTGCTTGAGAGAAGAGACCAACTCCATTCTGGCTACAACCACCCTTCAGGTAGTTGTAGACAGCAATAAGGTCTCCCCTGAGCCTCTTCTTCTCCAGGCTAAACAATCCCAGCTCCCTCAGCCTCTCTCACTGTGTGGAACTCAATGCTTAGCCTGTTCAGGAGCCAGGACCCTCCTCCCCCTGGCCAGCTTTCCCAGTTATGCTGAGCATGACATCATACAGCACTGAATATCCCCTTGGCTTGTTCAGGTCAGCTTTGGCTGTACCCCCTCCCAGCTTCCTATGGAAATGAACTCTATGCCAGCTGTACCCAGGGCAGTATGATGTTGCTTTGTAATCCTGTTGAAGTTGTGCAGTAGTTACTGAAATAATTTTGGCCTCATTTTGAAACAATATCATCTTGCCTAGATGACCATTGAAAAAGTTAATATCACAGCATTTCCTTCAAAGTAAAGTTTTGATTTTTAAAGTGAACAAATTGGTTTTCCTCTCTTGGACTAACTACCCTTCATTTGCACAGTGATATTTGCAATGTTTCTATTGGAGGATGTTACAAACAATTCAAAGCTTCAAAGTAAATCTGCTTTAATGTGTTTAAAGAACATGCCAGATATTCCTTGATGGGAACCAGAACACTTCTATATTATTAGGTAATATTATGTAAAGATGAAGCTGAGGAAAAAAGACTAAATGACTCATCACCAAGAAAGCTGATGGAAAAACATTTGCCCCTTTTCTATAGCACAAGAGCCCTATGGGTAACCATATTAAGAGATTGCGAGATGCTGAAATATGAGTGGGGAACACAGCTCTAGTTAGAGAAAATCCCACACGTTACATTTTCTCTTACTTCCTGACTTTTGCACAGAGATCACTTAGCTTTTTTTAGCCATAACTTTTAAAAGTTTTTGCCAAGACAGTATAGATTTAGTTCACAATGATTACACATACAGAAAAGCTGGGATGCTGGGAAGAGAATAATGTGATGTGAAAGAGTTAGGACCTATAGGGAGGTTAGGTTTCTGGCCGTGCTGCAGCATCTCTTTGCCTTCCATTTAGTGCCTTTTCCACCTGTTTAGTGTGACGGCAATGGTGAGGTACAAACTCAGACCCGCTGACGTGAATTCATGATCTCAGTGCTAAAGCAGTGGGAGGCATGTTGGGATAGAAGTGGTTGGTAAAGCCATTCTTCTGTCTGTCCTGGCATATAAAACAGAGTTGGTTCTTTGCAAGTGCTGCTGCTAACACTTCATGAATAGTAGTAAAATAGTTGATGTGTGTTCTTCGGTGAGACACAGCTGGCTTTGGCTGTACTTTAGGTTCCTTCTTAAGTCTCTCTTAAAAATATTATAAAGTTAAAAACATCTGAATTTAAAACTTATATAGTGGAATGGAAGGACAAACTCAGTTATGACTTGGGAATGGCAGCCAAAACCTGAATAATCTAACCTGAGCTCTGTGCGTGTAGAAGGAGGTAAAGGCATACAAAAGGTATCTGCTTTCTGTCCTTTGTTTTTTTTCCCTTCAGACATTTCCAGGCAGGCTATGGCAGTGATATAACTGTAAACTAAAATTTAAAGGGAACTAAGTTACAGTTCCACTTATAAACTTGACCTGCTCTTAGAGAGAAGGCTGGGGTCAGATTATATGCCTACAGCCTTCACAAACTGGAGCATCAGGAGAGATAAAGCAATCTCAGTGCTGCATTTGACAAAGCTAAAAACCCCTTAAATCTCCAGGCAGAGAATGGAAATGTTGGTCTTTATTCAGAAAGATTTGAAGAGTTGTTTCTTACCAGGATCAGGGAAGAAGGGAAGAATCATCTGTAATTTGTTTTGTGTGTGTACTCCAGAACACTTGAAGGTGCTTCACATGCACACATGCTGTGACTACATGCTTGTTGTGCTCTGTAAATGTTTCCAAGCCTCAAGCAGGTTAGTCTGGGGAAAACCTAAATAAGGGGATTTCTTCAATGCTTGCTATGCTCTGGCTGATTTATGTTTGCTTTTGCTGTTTGCCATGATCATCTCTGAAGAGTTAAATGTGCTATTCTTACCTCTATTTCCTTGCCTGCTTGTTTCACCTCTGATGCAATGCAGTGCTGGAGCTGCAACGCATTGTCAGTTTACATCATGTGACACCAGTAACAAGTTTTAAATCAGCACAAGGTTACATGATTTGTCTTCTGTTCCTGGGGTTAGATGCCTGCTAAGTAATCAGGGCTGCATGCTGACGACTTCAGAGCAGTTACAGATCATACCTTGACAAAGTAATTTGATGTGGACGGTATGTGGATAGCTCCTCAAGCAGTTTTTGTGTAAACAATATAAATATAGCTGTGCACTGGAATTCTTCAACCCAGTTTTAAAGGTAGTTTCTGTGCAGAAACAGAAATAACGTGCTTATGCTGAACATTAACTTTGGGCTATTTCATGCAGGATAGAGTGTATTTTGCACAACAATGCAGTTGACTAGAATCAGCTGTGTTATTTGGTGCTCTGTCCAACTGATACTCTCAAATTACCACTACAGACTAGGAGAATTCTCCTAGTCAGTGTCTAGAAGTTTGCTCTGAGAGCAAATATGCCCCGATCTTATGTTTGGTATCATTCTGGACTTGACTTTTGGACAGCTGGACAGAACCACAGAAAAACTTTTCCTTAGTTTGTGCAGCAGGAGTTATAATGAAACATCCAACCAGGAAGATTTATTGTTGAGAGTCTTCCAGATCCGACTGAGCAAACTTCAATGCAGTTGTAGGCCTGGATTTTAAACTTAATCTGAGACAATTTAAGCATTTGTTCTGAGCAAAACTTAAGCTTTAAATACTGCTTTCACTGCTGCCTGCCAAAGGGTAAGACACTTGAAGACTAGCATTCACACTACGTAAGAGAGGAGTTCTCATTGGATGGAATTAGTACCAATGACTCTACAAGGATCCTGAGCAGTACACACTTTCAACAAGCTTAGTCATTCTTCTGCTGCAGTTGGAAGGAATGGTAACTGCTGAAATAGCTGTTTTCATGTTCTAAGTTTACCTTTCCTGTAGCACACTGTGCAGCATGCGGTTGCTTTGTGCTTATGCAAGACTGCTGTACTCTGGTGACATGCAGCATTGGTTAGGTAATTGCCGTTCAAGACAATGTATGGAGTTGCTTTTTCTCCCCTTGAGCAGTTCCAATATCCTTTGACTTTTAGACCATCTTCCCATCTATTTTAGAGAGTGGATTATATCCTGCTGTTGCCTTTCCTTTTCTCAGAGGGAAGTCAAACACTGGGACACTGTTCAGTTTGATAAGAGTAGTCACGGTAGAATCTTGGGAGTTAGCCAGAGCTTTTAACTATTCAGGAGCCCTTGTGAATGAAGCAAATTATTGTGAGCATATGACACTTCTAGGAGAGCATTTTATAGACAGTGATACACTTGGTACTGCAAATAGCCATGGTTTCATGTACTTAGATTAACAATTGCATGCTCCAATGGCAATACATACACAGGCTGCTTCAGTCTGCATGTGTTGCTTCAGGATGAGATGTTCTGGACTCTCAGCATTCTCTGTAGGCACTACAACTCATCTCTGTGTGTTTGTTTAGCTGCAGCAGGGTATGTTTTGTTGAGATATATAGGTTGATTCTGCATCTTGGGCTAAGTGGACTGTCAGGTTGAACCTTATATTAAATGGTGGATCCAGTCATTATGGCCTGTAGCCACCTTGTGCAGGAACACATAAGAAACAATTTGAATATAAGAAATATAATGGTGTTGCAGCATAGAACAATTTCTTTCTGCAGTTATCCCCTTAGTGCAGTTTCACAGTCAAATACCTCCTGGGTTTGTAGAGGATTAATCACTTGCCTTTCAGAGAAGAAATTATTGATTACTTTTTTGTCTTTCTTTGAGAAGTAGAGTGCTTAATACTAGAGTGTTTATAAGTTCACTTAGAATAACATAATGCTCCCTCCTAGCATAAACTAGTGTTTTTCATGGACCTATATATAAAATCATGGGTTTGGGTTCTGTTTCTGTGCTAATTCATCAGCTCCAGTGTGTGTTTATTCTTCATGCTTATAAAATTAACTTATTTGGAAAACAGTCTGAATGAGAAAATACTGTTAACGTATCCCTAGAGGCTGAGCCTTATTCCTGCCCCTGCACTTCTCTCTCAGCAGTCTAAGTGCCTTAATTGATCATCTTGAGATGAGGTTTAACTCAGCAGTTAATTGAACTTCAGGGAGTAAAATACACTTTGGTTTACAGAAGTGCTATTGTACCTGCAAAGGCATTGAGCCTGCCACTGCTCCACTGCATTGACTTAGCAATTCATAGAAAACTCCCATATGATTAACTCAAGGGAAGAGGCAGATTATCTCAAAGCTTATAAGAAGAAAGAAATGTAAAGTCTTAATATGTGTTGAAAGTACCAAATCTTCATGATCAGTTGGAGAAAGGAGAATTGTCCAAATAATTTGGCAGTCTTGCCTGATGTGATGTATTTACGATACAGACATCATAACATATGCAGGAAAAGGTGTATTTTGAAATACTAAATGTATAGTTTTGTGTATGGATTATTTAGGTGATTTCTAAGGAACCAAAGTCTGTCATTAAAAGAGCAGTTGAGTGAGTTTTTTTTCTCTGGGATATGCCCCACTAAGATTCTTTGAGGACATCTCCTTTGGGTCAAGATAGTATATTGTTCCCAAAAGGAAAAAAACAAACACCCTAAACAACCTCATTTCTTGGCTACTTAATTGTACAGTAGCTATTGATGTTCCATACTGTAATATATATTGCTCTGTTTTGTGACTTCCAAACTTACCACAGAGTTTAAAAAACAGAGATGCAGCAGAAGGCAAATCTATTTCTTATCTTGTTCTGGGAAGGTGACTTACTGTACAATGGTAGTCAGAGGGTCTCCAGGTTTTCATTGTTTCTCTTAACTGATGTACTTTCTAATAAGTTGTGTGGAGGAAGGAGTGGAAGGTTGCATTTTTGTAATTTGAGGCTATATTTGCTTATTCTTCTACAGATACACAGATGACAATAACTTAGTGGGGTCGTTATGATATAAAACAATACTCTGAAGAACAAGAAACTGAAGAGAGCACAGGCTTGAGGCATCACTTCAAGATAGCAAGAAGTGGCAGTGGTTTGAAGTTACAGAGCAAGATGTTAGTGAGAATGTCTATCATATTCCTGTGATATCACATTTCCTAAATAAAATTGAGTGAGGCAGCTGATGATGGAGGGAAGGGTGAAAGTGTATCACTTGGAGGGGTAGTAGGTAAAAAGCAGGATGTTTGGTTTACATTAGAAAACATTGAAACAGCCTTCTCTCTGTTACCTTTGAACTTGTTTTTGTCACTGATATGAAAAACATTTATTTTGGAAGGGTTCTCTCTCTGTCATTCTGTGCCCTCCTCAATAACACTACTCTTGTATTATCTTTAACTTTCTGAGTGCCCGATGGTAGTGACATTTTAATGATGCTAGATCTAGAGGGACTGCCTATGCCAAACATGAAAGCTCTCAGGATTGTCAAGGTCAGGTAATTGTTGGCTGTGAGCATGTTTCAAATGCCATAACGTTAGCAAGGGCAAAATAACTCAAGTAAATGAAGCCAATGCTCTGGATGAGCTGAGATGAACACCTGTAATTCTGTCCTTATGCATGAATACATGCTGATGGCTAGTGAAACTGATAAAGGTTCAAAGAAGGTAAAAGACACCAGACAAACCATTCTAAATTATAGGAGGACATTTTCATAATTATGAAGGGTTAAAATTAATTGCTTATATCCTCCTCCACACCTCCTATTTAAAAACTGAGCCAGCTCCTACTTCAGAACAGTAAGATATCCCTGTCCCAGTAAATGACATTATTGAGGAAAAATTCCCTCCTATCACCTTTATAATTCAATCATGGAATAAACAGTGAGTCTAGGAATTAGTGTTATTAAAAAGATCATGTTCAACTGGGATAAAAATGAAGGCTGAAAAGTCTCAAAGGCTAAACATAAAGTCTATTTTTCATTTTGGTTTTCAGCCTCAAAGTGTTTGTCTAGGATAAATAGCTCTTACACTTGCATTCAAGGATGAATGTTGATCACCAGCAAAGATGAAAAGTCAGTTGGCAAAAAATGCAATGTTTAAAGTTTTTCAGACTTGCATCAAGGAGAACTTGGAACCATGAAATAAATCTGTGATGTGCTAAGGTAACAGTGAGGTCAAGCAGTTATTACTTCACTTGCATAGGAGTAAATACAAACCAAATGAAATTTCTTGCAGAATGTAGTGGCTCTATACTAAGTGTCTGTAACTGGGGGTACTGCAGGAGCCCATGCTGTTTCTTCTGCAAATACTGAGGTATTTTGTGGTTTTGATATAACATTCTAAGAAGTATGTAAAGATAAGTACAACAGAAGGTAAATACAGCTCATGAACCCGTGCCCAGTGTTCTGTACCATGGAAGAGAGCATTGTTCCCCACTTAGCATGAAGGTTCAAGAAAAAGGTCTTATTTACTTTTTTTTTTGGTTACCGTCTTCCAGCGTTTTCCCTTTCTCGCTAAAATCAAGCAAGACAGACATCTGTCTAATTTTTGCCAATGAAAGATAAGATCTGCCAGGCTTAAACTGGAAAAACATTCTTGTTCCTACATACATCAGTTATTTTGTAATCTGTGTTGTAGAAAGGACTAGTGGGAACAGAAATAGTTGTGTGAAAGTAGATAGCACACAACTGTCTGCCAAGTGAGATTTCAGTTAATTGGCTTATAAAAATTAGGCAATTAGAAAGCAGGTCTGGGACCATTTTTTTTCCCAGGAGGTTGGTGAAATACTTTCAGATGTTTACATTTGTCTTTATGATCCTGTATATGTAATTGCTGCCCAAAACAACCCCCTAACCCTGCATGTGCTTTAATGTGAGTGAATGTGTGCACAGTATATAGATAGTCAGGTAAAGCAAAGCTGAGGATATTTACAGTTCAAAAGATATACTTGAGTCTCTTTAGTAAGTTAAAAGAGGTTTAATACTAGTGTTGATATATCAGTGCTATTGTTTAGCAGATGGTATTTCAAAGAATAGTTGAGCTCAAGTTAAAGTCAGTAATGTAAGCAAAGATTTCATTCATATCCATTGAAGCTGCTGTAATGAGGTCATGATCACAAAGTTATTCCAGGAGATCATAGAATGCTCCTTATTTGAAAAAATGCTACTTTTGTTTTGTTCTCAGCTTCTGTGTCATGATGGCTATCTTAACAAAGTTTATCAGAAAGGATGCATCTATGTGTGTTTTAAAAATAAAATGCATTTAGGTGTCTGTGATCAAATACAAAACCTACAAAATGACACAAATCTTAGTGAAGTGATTTACATCATTGAACGGGAACAAAACTGTCTTGAACGCTGAACCAGCTTGTGAAGATCACGTTGTAGCAATATTGCAAGGAAAGGTTGTGGTCAGCAGTATGCTCCCTGGTGTAACTGAGGCTCCCCAGTACAGGATTCATGTAAAACTCAACCTCTGAACTTGACTTCTTTTTCAAAGCAACATAGAATTGTATTGTGTGACACACGAAGAGCTAGGAGCTTCCCATCCTCAATCAAGTGTTTAAAGCAGTAGTGTGACCTTTGAGGTTTGAGAAGTAAAGATGTATAACAGCTAGAAATAAGCCTGCACAGTCCTTGACCTCTCTTTGTGAAGCTCACACAGGAATGAATTATTTTTTTGTGTGTCCATTTAGGGCAGGAGGAAAGAGCAAGATTGTCAACAACAGCTTTTCTGGGAAAAGGCCTCTTTAAACCTGTAACTTTCCACGGTATAGAAACCATGACAAGTAACAGCCATGTCTGCTCATAAGAGTTAATGATGTAAGAGTTAGCTTGGAGGTAGGCAGGAAAGCAAACAATTTCTCTATTTCTAGCAATGTCAAGACATTCCTTGAATTCCTTCCTTCTTCTATCCAACTTGACTTTCCCTGCCATAAGAAGCAGAAGCCAGTTCTTTCAGTCTTAAGAGCTACAGTCAGTCAGACAAAAGTTTAGAGGTAGGTAAAATGCCATTTGCCTTTCTTAGGGGAACATTCCAGAACTATAGGAATAATTGGTTTGTATATCACTTCCTAGAAATGTGGTCATCTGGGTGAGCTAAACCTGCATTTTAGGTAGGAGACAAATGTGTTTTAATATGCTATTTTATTTAAAGCCCCTTTATTTTATTCGTTGTTCCCACCAGTGAGATTAAGCCATGCAAGGTTTGAAAATGCAGTAGAAAGAAGCTAATTAGATCTACTAATAATCACAGTTAGTGTAGAGACGACTGCAGCCCAGAATTTTCCTTGGGTGGGGAAAAGCAATGGGCTTTCTTTCTATAGGAAGCAGAAAATGAAGTTACTTGGACTGCAGCAAGAGCAGACTAAAGGCAAAAAGTAGAACCTTGACAACTGCACTTTAATGAAAACTAATATTTGAGTGGCTCAAGAGCATTCCTGTATATGAACAAAAGCCACATTACATGTATGGCAGAAATAGGTAACAGAAGGCTCTGACTCATCATGTGGAACTGTAATTTAAGTCCAAGGGGGATTTTTCTATCTTGGATCTATTCCTGCTGGCTCAGATGTCTCATAAGCCTTTAGCACCTAGTTTTAATAGAGCTAGTGCCTACAATCGAGAAATGGGTTGGACGCAAGGAGCAAAATACTACTCATCTTAAAAATATCTTCCAGCTGGAGCTGAGGTAACTTTGTGTTGATAAGAAGCTTCCATTGACCTTTACTAAATTTGATTTTCTGAATTTAGAAAAGTCTCAACTCCCTAAGCAAAAATTTGCTTAGTGAAGCACTGAGAAGCAGATGCAGTGTAGGCATCTTGGTGCTTCCCACTCAGTACAGCTTTCTTTTAGCAAACAAGTACCACCAGTGAACAATGTGTGAGAGGTCGCTGCTGTCTCCTATCAGTCATAAGTAGTAATTTTCTTTGTGTTGAATCAAATTTTAAGTGAAATAACTTCAGGATATTCCATGAAAGTTTGCTTTAGAAGCAATACTAATATCGGTAAGGTAAGTAGCTCAACTATCCTAGTGGACAGCAAGTCCATTAGGGCAGAAATGTGCCCTTGTGGCCTAGAGGGCCAACCGCATCCTGGGGTGCAGCAAGAAAAGTATGTCCTCCCCCTTATCTCTGCCCTGGTACACCTGGAATACTGTGTCCCGTTTTGGGCTGTCCTGTTTAAGAGAGACAGGGATCTGCTGGAGAGTGTCCAATGGAGAGCTATGGGGATGATTGCAAGATTTTAACATCTCTCCTATGAAGAGTGATTGAGAAAACTGGGGCTGTTAAGTCTGGAGTCACTTCTTTACTGTGAGGGTGATGGAACATTGGAACTGGCTGCCAAGAAAGGTTGTGGAGTCTCCTTCTCTGGAGACTTAAAAAAACCTGCCTGGATGTGTTCCTGTGCAGCCTGCCTTGAGTGATCCTGCTTTGGCAGGGGTTTTGGACTGGATGATCTCTGGAGGTCCCTTGCAACCTCTAACATTCTGTGATCTTCATGATTCATATGGCATTCTTTTTCTGATATTTTCAAACCTAAGAAATCTGTCCACCCCTTGAATACCTAATGCATGTGTACTTATTCAAGGGGTTAGGCTTTAGAATATATTATTTTCTCAGAAGATCAGTGGCATCCCCCAGGGATCAGTGCTGGGCCCCATCCTCTTTAATATCTTCATTGATGATCTGGATAAGGGGATTGAGACAGTCATCAGCAAATTTGCAGTTGACACCAAGTTGGGAGCAGATGTTGGTCAGAGGGTAGAAGGGCTCTGCAGAGGGACCTCGACTGACTGGACAGATGGGCGGAGTCCAACGGGATGGCACTCAACAAGTCCAAGTGCCGGGTGCTGCACTTTGGCCACGGCAACCCCATGCAGAGCTACAGGCTGGGGTTGGAGTGGCTGGAGAGCTCCCAAACAGAGAGGGACCTGGGGGTGCTGATTGACAGCTGCCTAAACATGAGCCAGCAGTGTGTCCAGGTGGCCAAGAAGGCCAATGGCATCCTGGCCTGCATTAGGAATAGTATGGCCAGCAGGAGCAGGGAAGTCATTGTGCCCCTGTACTCTGCATTGGTTAGGCCACACCTTGAGTACTGTGTCCAGTTCTGGGCCCCTCAGTTTAGGAAGGATATGGAGACACTTGAACGTGTCCAGAGAAGGGCAACAAGGCTGGTGAGAGGCCTTGAGCACAAGCCCTATGAGGAGAGGCTGAGGGAGCTGGGATTGTTTAGCCTGGAGAAGAGGAGGCTCAGGGGTGACCTCACTGCTCTCTACAACTACCTGAAAGGTGGTTGTAGCCAGGAAGGGGTTGGTCTCTTCTCTCTAGCAACCAGCACAAGAACAAGGCGACACAGTCTCAAGCTGCATCAGGGGAAGTTTAGGCTTGAGGTGAGGAGAAAGTTCTTCATGGAGAGAGTCATTTGTCATTGGAATGGACTGCCCAGGGAGGTGGTTGAGTCACCATCCCTAAAGGTGTTCAAGAGAGGATTGGATATGGTGCTTGGTGCCATGGTCTAGTCATGAGGTTGGTGGTGAAAGGTTGGACTCGATGATCTTGGAGGTCTCTTCCAACCTTGGTGATACTGTGATCAAAGTGATAGTAACCTCTGACTTAAAACAAATCTCTGGTAAAACTTTTGAAAACACACCAGCTACATACATGGGGGCTTTGCTTCAGGTATATCAAATATGTATAAATGTAGACCACCACAAAACACAGAGGATGTTCCATGTGTGGCAAGAGCTAAATTGCTTCTGTCATTATCCACCTCAAGAATCTGAGCAACCCTTAGATAGACTGATACACGCTAGTACCTGCTTGGCTAAGAGGCCCATTAGATACAGAAGAGACTGATTTATATGGCCCGGGGGGTGAGTGAAGAGAAGACTTAAAATAATGTTTTTAAACAATCTCTTTTATAAAGACTTGTCACTTTTACTGAATTCAATGAAGATTAGCAGATCATAGGAGCCAAAGTCCCAAATAAATAATGGCAACTGTTTTCTGCTCCTTTAGTGTTCTATGTTGTACTGGCTATGCAATGGTCAGGTGTTCTCTTGGGTGTTCCTAGGAGGTTTTATTACAAATATACTGGTATTTCACAATTTCTGAATGGAGGGAAGAAGAGAAGCAGTCTTAAGGTATTTGCACCTGATTTGAATCCCTGAAGCCTAGTCCTTGTGCAGGGAATTGGATGTGCAATGGGATTGTTCAGCGACACAGTTATCACAGGTCTGCATTGCTGGGACAGATTTCTTTGTTAATAGAGCAGCTTTAATTAAAAAGTACAGAGTCCATGGTGAAATTCTGGGTCGACCCTCAGAGTTAAATTTGACTAATTTGGTGATTTTCCAGAGGAAGAGATTCCCTCTGGGAACTGCATAGCAGAGTTTGGAAATAAAGCTGAAGATTGATTTGATATGAGGCAAAGGCAATCTTGGTGAATTTTGAATAACTGCTCCTTGACAGTAAGGTGAGAAGAAGGAACTCTGGCTGAAGACCCTGGGGTCTTCCTTCTCTGCTGGGAATTGTTTGCAGAGAAGCAGCAGTGCTATAACAGCCTCAAGCTCTGTTCAGTGATGGTGCCTCCTTTTCTATTGTGGCAGCCAGCTCATGTCCTTTGCAAAACTGAGAGTAGCTTAAGGCCATCATTTCATGCATGACTTGGTAAATTGTGCAAGAAAGGACACTGCCAAATGAGGAGCTAAGCCAGTTTTCAATAAGAGGGCCATCTGTGACCGAATGTTTTAGTAAGTTTGAAAACAATTGAGCTTTCCCCAATTTTTACCTTTATCATGTATGCAAGTTTGCTGTCCCTGAAGTGTAAGTTTATGTTACTGTATCCTTGTTTTTTGTGCATTAACTTCTTACTGGGTAAAAAGGTTTCATTTCAGACTTGCTCCTATGTGATACTGAAACTGACTTTGTCACTTTTGATTCTTGCTGGAGGGATTTCTCAGGGTGTATGAAATTCAGATATTTGTGGCAGATAAGATTCAAATACATTGTTACTGGTTACAGCATCATTCCCAAAATGCAAGAGAGGTTCATTGCTGGAACTAGAAGCATATCTAAAGTTGGAATAAATTCTAAGAAAGCCTCTCTGCCTTACCCTGGCTGGTTACCTGTAATGTTTTTGTACCATTTTGTTTTACAATACATAGGAAGTATTTAGCAATGGTTTTTCCATGTAGGAAGGATTACTGAGTAGACCTGCAATTTGGTTTAGAGATTTCTTGAATTGTGTCTTAAACTTTTTCAACAAAGACTACTTGTTCTGAAAATGGTGACAATAATTTGATATCTAATGTGTTGATGAATTTTCCTTGGCTAAATTTGGTATCATTCCATGAGATCAATTTCTTTTCAAAAAGAGTGACTAACCTTTACACTGCTCTAAGAGCAAGAGGAAAGTGATGGAGAAGTTTTCCTGAATCTGGGGGTTAAATCTGGCTTTTAATTTAGCTGTCTAACATGTCTATAACCATTTTACAGCTGGTGAAGTAAAGCAAATGGTGAGAAAGTAATAGACAGTGTCACTAATAAGTGGGTAACAGAGAGAGAAATCTCCCTTGTGCCAGACCATTAGACCCCACTGCCTCTTGCCTCTTTAGAAGCAGTTCTTATACCTCATAATTTGGCTGCTCTGTTTCTGTTGATGAGTGTTCTCTGCAGCAGGTTATTCTCAGGCAAGGGAAACCTTTCTGTAATTTAATATTGCTGTGGAAGGGACTGAGTAAGAAGAAGGTTTCTGACTTCTAAATGCAGGTTTACATAGAAGGCAGGAAGTAGGAAAACCCCAGCTGTAAAATATCCTTGGAAGTGCAGGATTCCAAACTTCTCAAACTTATGTTGTAGCTTCTTTTAGCTGAGTGTAGCTTCTTTTAGCTGAGTGTACAGCTGTTTGTGTGGAGAAAGCAATCACTTATGTATCAATCAATATGCCTTTCAGAATAAATGTTCTCCATAAAAATACTGTATTTGTAACTTAATCTCCCAAATGCAGAGATGTTAGTGTTTGTTACCCTGCTTTTGAAGACAGCATTCCCTTTTTACACACAAATTACAAGGGTAAGTTAGACACTTAAATGCAAATTTTTTTTCTTATTTGTGCTGCTGAAGTTGACTTCTTACCATGTTTACAGCTCTTCTCTTTAATCTTGAACTGTGCAAATTTACCTAGAAATGGACTATGGATGTCTATTAAAATAGCAGCCTAAGGTGATATGTCAGCAGCTCTTATAAAGTAATTGAGGAAAAATATTGAAAATAATGCTGAAGTGCATCTAACCTTCGATTAGTGACACTTGTATAGACAAAGTTAGAAAATGTGGCTGTTTCTTGTATTGGTCTTTCAGATCACTAACTTCAGTGTATTGCATCTTGTGTGCTGTGTATTTTCTAAAGACACCACGTCACTTTTCATATTCTGATGTTTGAGCCACACTTTTTTTTCACCATTGTGAATTTCATTCTCAGGATGTTGAATCCCTGGTTTTGCTGCTGTTTCAATAAATCTACTGAATGATTACACCCTTACAGAAGGATGGAGGTGCAACCTCATCTCCAGTAACCACAATAAATATCACTGTACTATTTACAGGAGAAAAATGTGCATCAAGGGTAAAATGCAAATATGTATGAAAACATCAGACTTAAAACAAAGTAGCTAGGCATTTGTAGCTGCCTAATTGCTTTGCCTAGACTAATGTAATGTCTAAGGGAGCAATCTCATAGTTAGGAGATGAGATCTTCCAAAGGTGGGGTGGGGGCAAGGCATAGACCTATTGGAAAATTTTAAGGAGATTGTCAAGAGCAATGAAGTCAGCACATTATTTTGTATGTCTTTGGGAGTGGGTTCTCTCCCTTTTGTGTCCTCATTTAGTGAAAAGCAAACTTCAGTGAGTGGACTTTTGGCATTATGGTGTTTGAACCCAAAGGTTTTGTCTGGCACTGGTGTCTCATTGAGTGGTTCTGTTGCAATGTGTGGGTTGCTTACTCTGAAGTATTCAGTGTAGTAATACGTCTGATTGTAAAGGATGGAGCGCAACAGAGGACATCACTGCTGTGGTAGTTAGCTGGTATATTCATTCATGCAAAATCAAATAAGTTGTGGCAGCTGGATCGGGGTGGCGGAGAGGGGAAAGCACAAGAGTGATGGAGCAAGGGAGGAGGTGCAGTAGAGGAAGGTAGTGGTGGTCTATGGTCTGGGCAAGGAGGAAAAAGCTGCTCAACAGCAAGGTGGGTCTGACACCAGGGCTGTGCTGGATGAGTGGAAGATGGAGAAATGGGCGCTGTGCTTTCAAGTGGGGGATGGAGCAGTGAGGATGCCCAGATGGAGCTAACTTCTACAGAGCATTTTTTCTTATGTTGGCTGCAGCTTGAAGCCTTTAGGGCTGCTTTTAGTGTGGAAGCTGCTGCTCCACATTCATTCCCCTGAGCCCACGGCAGGGATTTCTGTTTGACAGCCCCTGCATCAAGGGAAAGGAGAATACTCGGGGATTTCCACCAGCCTCTCGCTGGGGCTGCTAGCGTGGGAAGTGCTCTCCTGCCCCAGACCTGCTGTGGTCCCTGTGACCCAGGCCTGACACCTCCTCCCCCGACCGCCGGCTCTGTCTCGGTCGCCCGTGCTTGTGGAAGCAGAACCGTGGGGTAGGGGGAGCCTCCGAGTGTCCGCGGCTGGCCGCGGCGTGACAAGGCGCTCGTGCGCTTCGCCCCTGCGGGGGTGGCGGGGCTGGGCCGGGGGCGGCTGGCTGGGGGCGGCGGAGCGGCGCGGAGCCGGAGCGCGCACAGGCGGCCCCGCGCGGCGGGTGGATCCCGCCGCACCCTCACAATCGGCGCTGCCGGTCCCCGCCGCTTCCGAGAGGCGGAGAGGAGCGCGGGGGCTCCGAGCCTGCCCTCCTGGGCAACTGCTGCAGCGGGGTCGCAATTGCCCTCTAAGAGCCAAAAGGAGGGAGGAGGAAAAACACAAAACGATGAAGACGCTGCAGTGCTTCCTTCCAAAAGTAACGAGCGAATCCCAGTCCCAATGGCTCTGCTAAAACTTGATGATGCGGGCTTCCAAGCGGTAAAGACCTGCCGGGCTTGTATTTACTGCGGTGGGAACAAGTTGCAGGATGAAATCCCGGCATTAAGGCACCTATTTTCCATTTCGTTGTTGGCAAAGGAATCTACTGAAATGACTTTGAGGATCTTTAAACTGGAACTATGTGGAGGGAGACTGCAGTAAGTATTGCCTTTTCGGGGAGCACGAATGCGCGCCTGGCATTTGAGAGTGGGTTCGGAGGCAGCGGGAGCCGCGCAGGGATGTCCGCGGTGCCGGCTCTCCGGTTCCATGCTCGGCTCTTAGTTTGTAGTCAGTACCTAGGACCAGCCAGGGAATACCGCTTGCCTTTGCATGACGCGCCCGCGTCCTACATTTAACTGGGGTTGCTTGGAGAAGTATCTTTATGCATATTTATTGGAAATAGTGAATGAAAAATCAAAGCAATCCGAGCTTTTCGTGGAGGGATCTGCTAGAGTGTGTCTCCCTGGGTTTGTTTGTGATAAACTGAGAATGAATCCGTTCCGTTACAAGATCAAAAAGAGCTTTATCCCACACCGATTTAGCGGTTTTCCAGATTATGCCTGTTTTGAACCTGTCAAGAAAACTCCTGTCCTTGATCATGTGAATTAGTTTGCTTCTGGCTGCTCTTTCCCGGCTGGGTGTCTGTTCCCTTAGAGCTCAAACCTGTGCATTTCTCGGGCAAGCAAGCGGACAGTTGGGAGCGCAGGGTTTTCCTGACCTGGATAGGATGAGGGACATTTCCCGCATGGCTCCTAGCTCTCGGGCGCTGCTGTTAGGAAAGAGCTCGCATTCATGTCCAAGTGAGGGCGGGAAGGGGGAACTTTTCAGTCTAGTCATTTCAGTTCTTTTCGCACGTCACGCAAGACTGAAATATACTTCCCCCCCCTGACAAATCGGCACCCTGACTAACGGCTTTTCATCGTCTCTTCTTATCCCCTTCGTGCTTCCGTCCCGTCCCGCCGTCCCCAGCCCCCTTTTGCCTGTCTCCCTCTCCTAGCTGCCCTCCCGGGATGCGATGTCGCTCGCAGGCTGCGGCGGGGATCACGCGTGCGGCCAGCGGCGCGCAGACTGCCCCTGAGCCCGGGCATCGAGGGGCGCGACATGCCCGCGGCCGCGGCATGCCCTGCACCAGCACCGGCACCACCGGCACCCGCCGCACCGGCACCACCGGCACCCGTCGCCGCTCCGTCTCCTGAGGCTCTGGGTACGTGGGACGGCGCTTCGCGGCCGCCAGGGGGCGCCATCGCGCCATCGCGCCGCTGCCCGCCGCTGCGGAGGAGCCGGGGTCGCTGCCCGTGCGCTGCCGCCCGGTACCGGCAGCCCTCGTAGGGGAAAGAGGACCCGTGTGCGCTGTTTGTCTTTATATGTGCTATGTCTTGGGGTCTGAAAGAGGCCCTCATGTCTGCGGGCGTGTACGTTCGTGTCTTTCTCCCGTTCCCCGTGCCACCCCTGGTGCTGCGGCGGAGGGAACCGGGCCCACAGTGCAATGCCTTAGGAAGCAGAAGCACCGGCTGGCAGTTAAACGGCCTCTCAAAGTGCTTGTCTCCTTGTCTGCCCCAAAGGAGGTAGTGATATGCCCTGTATTTCAGCAGGAAAGGACTATAACTGAGGATGAGTGTAAGAGCTGGCAGGATGAGAAGGGAGAGCTGAAAAATGCCACCCCTGGTTGGGCAGCCCTGCTGGTGTCTTCTGCTTGGTGCTTTGCAACAAGGTTGGCTTTATGTATCACTGGGACTCCTCTCTTGCAGCTAGCAGAGAGCTAGTTATGGGGGTGGAAATTCCCCGGGGCACAGAAACAGAGGGAGACCTTGGAGAGTCAGACCTGCTCTCCCTCTTCTCCCTCCTTCAGCTAGTTCAGATCATTTCTGTGGCTCATCCCTCTCCCCATCCTACTCTGTCTATATTCAGCCCCCTACAGAGATTCAGTGAAGACATGAAGTAAACCAATGCAGTGATGCTCATTTTTGGAACTCCCTCCCCTTCAACACCAGTGACAACTTTGTGTCTGAGATCAGCAGTTCTGAGATGCTCAAGTGAATGCCACGTAAGAGGAGGGAGAAGAATTAGAATAGAATACTGTGCTTCTGAATCTGTTCCAGGAATGCAGTAGACTGTGCTTGAGCAGCAGCTGTCTAGGAGAGATCTTCAGAAATAAACCAGCATGGTCCCGGAATGCTGTGAGATGTATGGTGTATATGGACTAGGGTTTCCAGCAGACATCTGACTCACTCCAAGCTAAAGCACTTCTTCCTGATAGACTGTGAATGCATTTTAACTAGATGTTCCGAGCAAAGGAAAAAAATATTTCTGTGTTTTAACCTGTTTTAGGACAGCAATGTCTTAAAGAGAGGGATGATAATATCTTTTTCTGATGATGTTAGTCCTCTCAATTTTGTTTGCCATCCAGGAAGAATTTTAATGAATCTTTCCTCTGGATTTGTGCTACTTTCTTTCTTTCTTTCTTTCATTTTCTTTCTTATTTTTTTTTTTTTCCCCTTGCTTGCGGGAGCCCAGTTGTAATACTGTCATTGGCAAGCCAGCTTTTTGAGGGGTTATGAGAGACTTGAATTGAAACTAAGGTGAAGGATGCATTGTAAAAAGCTGCTGAAGTTTGCTTTGTGTCCATCACCTTTCTGTTTAAAACCTTCGCTGGAGATATGCAGTATATATTATTTTTCTCTCTGTTGTTTTTCTCATGCACGTGATTGCTTTTACAGGGGATAAAGCTGGCAAAGATGAAGAAAATTGGCTGTGCTCTCCTGGTACTTCAAGCTCTTCTGGCACCTTTGGATCTTGTTCAAGGAGCAGACAAAAGTTACCCCATCCTGAACATTGCAGTGATTCTGGGAAGGACCAAGTCTATCAACGAGAGAGATATCAGAGCTCTCTGGACCAGGGAAATGTCAGCAGACCTGACTGTTGATGTCAATGTAGTGACCCTTCTGGTGAACCAGACTGACCCTAAGAGCATCATAACACATGTTTGTGACTTGATGTCAGGCACCAAGATCCATGGAGTGGTTTTTGGAGATGATACTGATCAGGAGGCAGTAGCTCAGATTTTGGATTTTATTTCATCTCAGACTTCTATCCCAATTCTTGGAATTCATGGTGGAGCCTCCATGATAATGGCAGATAAGGTAAGAAAACTTATTAAAAGTTTTTGCTAGTCTAGTGCACTTCACTGTGTTGCTCTCGATCGTGAATAGTCACTAAAAGCAGTTCAAAAAGGATGTTTCTAACAGTGTCTCTGTACTTTAAAAAAGAAGAATGTATATAGAACAGTGATCACTTGCTGATCACTCATCAAATATTCAGAAATATTTTGGAGTTCATGATTGAAACTCAACTTTCAGTCCATTGTGAAAACTATCCAAATGAAAATCTACTCTCCAGCACACTGGATGTTGGTCAGTTTAGAAATTTTACTAGCAAATATGATACGTCTGTGAAAACAACCTCCAAGTAGTAGAGTCCTACATGATTTTAGAAATAGGATGTAAATCATTAACATGTGTTCTCTGCTGCTTATAAGAAATAGCAAGCAATAGAACTGAATGTGTTTGAAGACAACAGTAGAAACAGGACAATCATATTAAGCTGGACTTTTGTGATCCGCTACAGGTTATAAATGAAGTAGTCTCATAAACTTGAACCAAGTTTGTTGTTCACTGTATTTATTAGGTCATTTTTTTTGCTAATTTCCTATTACAGTTCATGAAAATCGACAGTGGGGTTGTCTGAACTCTGGAGATAATGGCAAACTGTTTTGTTGGAAAACATCTCTTTATGTAACCTGCTGTGAGACTGAGGAATGGCAAAAGTGACTCATGTCTCCAGCTCATGTTTCTTAACATTGTAACCATTTTTTTTTTTTTTTTTAAACAAATCCTCGCTGGCACTGCACCATTAATCTTGTAAAATGAACACTGGTGGTTCTGACACAGGTACTTAGCACTGTGCAGGAGTGAGATCTCTGGCGTGGGCTGCTGCTTGGCCTGAAAGTCCAAGAGGAGCTCCCACTGTGCTGTAAAAGAGGACAGCTGAAGAGGGAGTTCAAGAGTAGGAAGTAATTTACTGGATTCCCAACGCAGAAGGCATTTCAATGTTAATTGTAACCTACTTCTGATATTTGTACTCTTTAGGATTTCTTATTAATTAAATATTATTATTCTTCCATATAAGTGTCTTTTGAATAGTACTTGAACCGCAAAAATCTCCCCAAATCCATCTAAAAATTAAGTGGTCCAGATACGTTGTTTCATAACTTGACGGGAGAGGAAAGATGAAATGGTTAGTTACAGTTGAGGAAATGGCTTTGAACTTTTGAAACTTGTTACCTCTGGGAAAGGCTTTTTCCACTGGGATAAGAGGTCTGTCTGTCTTGGTCTTTTGAATGGCCTTTCTTTAAAACTTTTGTCATACAAAGGGAGGACAGTAAGTGTGGAATTATAGCAGAGATTCTTTAACAATGGCTTTGATATCTTGATTTATATGGAAAGATCATTACAGCAATGCTACTGTCTTAAATGTAATTGCAGTAACCAAGTTACAGAGACACTTACTTCATGTACTTTTAAAGTACTGTGCAGATTTACCCATCTTCATAAAGCTGGCTTTCTATATTTAGGAATTTTATCTGATAACATATTTCACTCAACTTTCCATGCCAGTATAAGGACATTTGAAGATCCCAGCCAGTGCTGAGTGATGAAACACTGGCAGGAATCCTTACAGAATCAACTTTGTGCTCAGTAGAGGTGCAGGATGTTACTGATGCAGATGTGCTTTTTACTTTTATGTAGGACTATCAAAGGAAAGGAAGGAAAATAGTTGTATTTTTCATGTCTCAGTAAGTTAATACTATTTCCACTGTATGCTAATATTGTCATTGTTATATCACTGTGATTTTAGGGGTTATCACAGTTTGCTTAATAAAACATTTTTATGCTGGAACTTGCCTTCTAAGATTTCCGCTTGGGAAATCAAAATTGTTCTTTTGTATGTTAAGACAATCTGAAGGAGATGTTTTCAGTAGCTTGAATGGGCTGAAGGAATTGTTTGTTCATGTAACTAAAATTGCCTTAATTTTTAACTTGGCTTTTGCAGTGTGTGATGCCTTGCAACTGGGTTTGGAATATCACAGGAATGAAATTTGCATGTAACTTAATTAACCATTCATTTAGGAATGAATTCCTGGGAGTTGAAAGTGAGGTTTGCAGTGCTGTCATAAAGGCATAGGGCATGAGGTCTGAGGGAGCTCTGCAAATGTAAAATCAGTCTTTTCAGGTCAGGATTTTAGCTGAAACACATGAGTGTTGGTGAAACTGTAAAGCTGAGCAGTGTTTAAAGTCTTCTGTTTTCTCTCATACACAGAGATGGCTGGATATGCCAAAAAAGGTGCTTGGTCCCACTTCGTTGTGGATGTAGCTCTCTGGCACTCCAATGAGGCCATTTCATCTATGTCTTTATCATTTGACTCTAATATATTTTTCCTCCACTGTGGCATTATGCTGGTACTGTTTTAGGTGACTTCAAAGTGTGTGTGTGTAGTACCTGCTTGTCTGTAGTCTATCAAGAATACCTGACAGAGATAGCATAACTGTTCAGTGAATTCTGTGCCAGGTGCTTATTATATGATATTTAACTGGCCTAGCCATGATGTCTCATTTCTGTGCTTTCAGTTTAGTTCATCTCTAAGGCTCTATACTGCTAAGTACTTCACTGGAATGACTCAAAGTAGATAAGATTGCCATATTCTTTATGGCTGATAAATGTTATGTTAATGTGAATCTCACATGAAGAACTATCTCTTAAAAAAAAAAAAAAGAAAAAAAGAGTTGTTCTAGGTTTCTAAAGGTGATATATGCCCACATTTGGAGTGTGCAGTGTCTGAAGTCCTGACTCCCTGTTCGATCTGCTATGAATGGTGCAAAGTTTAGACTGCTTCCTCCACTGGTTGAGCTGGCTGTACTCTGCTTCTGCTTGCTTAAAGTTATCTCTTCAGCTGGTGCAGGCGATATTGCTTGATAGACACTACGAAAATTGACAGGCACGTGAAGCCAGCAGAATTGGAAGTTTTCTGAAGCTAGCTGAGCTGCCTTCACCTGACATCTGCCATCAAAACCCTACCAATAAACCAGTGTGGCACTTAAGAATGTATGGTACCTACCTGATCTTAGCTGTGCTGTAGAGGAACCCTTTGCTCTGTCTGCAGCTAACTGTATCACCTGTGGATGGCAGGAACTCTTCTGCCAATGAGCTACTCTTTGGCTTTGGTCCCCAGTTCTGCTGCAGGCTTGAAACATTCAGATGTGGGATAGTCTGCTGAAACAAGATGAGAATTGCCTGGGGCATCTGTGCCAACCTGCTGTGCATCAGCATCCCTTAGAGAATGCTGAAAACAGACTGGCTGCCTATTCATCTTGTATCTGTTGGCATTTGAGGGATCTCAAACCAAACATTCCTTGGGAACTGTTTTCTAACTTGAGCATTTGGTTTTAAACTGAGTTGCATTTGTTTCACCACATGCTATGATTATAATGATTGTATTTGTGATACTTTTCTGAAACAACATCACGGCTAGTTCTGTGACAACCAAAATCAATACTTTCTAACTTCTCATGAGAAATCTTTCTGAAAGACTTAACTTAGAGCATTTTATTGTTGTGGAAATACTGACAGTTATAATGCACAGCCAAGCAGCATTAAAGGTGAGGGTAGTTTTCCAAAGAGCTATTACAAAATGATGTTTCTTGAAACAGTTCTGGAAATGTTGTGCAAAATAAGTCCTTCATTATTCTTTCTGCTGCTAGTATTAACAATAAATGCTTTTAATTGCTTAGTATAAAATCCTTTTTCCATCTTCTACCTTCAGCTTTTCCTTTTTGTACCCCCACCCTCCTCCAAAGTAGTAAACATAGAACCATAGAGCAATTGAAGTTAGAAAGGATCAACTGGAGGTTGTCTAACCAACCCAAATGGGTTAATATGAAAGTCAGATCAGACTGTCTAGTCAAGTTTTGAGTGTCTCCATGGATGTAGATGCTGTAATCTGTTCTAGGACTTAAACTTTTTCACTGTGCAAATATTTTCATCATATCTCATTAGAATTTCCCTCTGTAATGTGGCCATAGGCTCTTGTTCTTTTGCTGTGAGTCTGAGTTCAGCTCAGTCTCCGTGTAGCTGTAGGCTGCAGTTATACCTGTCCTCTTTTCTGGGGGAAGAAGTTCCCTCAGACTTTTCTTGTATCTTCTGCGCTCCAGCCCTTTGCAATTGCTCACTTATATAGGTAACTTGTATGGAGCAAAAAACCCCAGGGCTGCAGATGTGGGCTCACGAGTCACAAAGAGCGGATAATCCCTCCCTGCAAACAGCTGCTTGTGCTCTGCTGACGCAGCCTGGTTAGTCTCTCTCACCGGAAGGGTGCACTGCTGGCTCACGTTCAACTCCTGTGCCAGCCCCCCACATCCTATAGTGCTGTTAGGATATTTATTGAGACTTCTAACTGTGAATAAGTAGGGAGTGAAACTGCAATTTTAAATCTTGTTCATTCCTTTGGTGGCTATTTTTCAGGTGTTTTATTGGAATACTTGCAGGTGTTTGCATTAGATGTCATTTTCAGTTCATTATAGACATAGCTGGAATTGCTCTGTTTGTCCTCCTTGTTGAGATACAAAATCCATACTATGCTTGTGTAAATCAGAACTCTAAGACCAGCCTTTTAGCTGTGATCTGAGCACACCCAGACTCCTGTCTCTGGTACTCAGAATTTACACTCCCTTATCCATATATGACTTTGTATGCTGCTTTTAAGGTTCCTCTATACGTCTTACATTTTTTTGGCCATGTGTTCTCATAGTGCAGTGATCATATAAAAATAAAAAAGTAAATAAGAATCAACAGTTCACAACTGTATGATGTGTAAATGCTCTTCAATTCCTATGCTTTAAATATTGGTGTGATAAATGGAGGGTGTTTGGTTTGTTTTCTATTGAAAAATCTCTCCTGGAGATCATACTTCATGGAGTTTAGTCACCAATTTGTATGCCTTCCATATGTGTTATGTAGATTTCTGTCCAGCCCATCTGCAGCACTGCTTATAAAAGCAGTCCTGTAATTTTACAGAAAATCTTCAATTATGCAACTTCTTATTCCTACTGAGCATGACATTAACTTTGGCTTTGATTTGTACTGCACGATACAGGAAGATGAAAATGTAGTTTAATAAATGCTTTAGTGCAAAATATCCTGTATTCGTGTAATTGTTTCAGGTCTAGATATGGCAGCTTGCACTGTTGCATTGCACACAACACTTCCAGTTCCTGCCTCCTAAAGAACCAGCTGAATTTGACTTTCTTTCCTTCTAGCTGCACCAATGCCACTTTGCAAGAGTAACTTTCAGATAGTGTCATTCATATTTTGAACTGCAACAAAAGGGTAGTGTTGACCTCCTCTTACACCTCTGTTTACTTGACCATATCCATAAAAGTCAGTCTATATGTATTTATATATTTTTTTAAATGAAGTTGTCTTGCACATCTATAATGACTGCTAGAACTAAGCTCATAATCTACAGTCATATCTTTCAGGCATACATGCCATAATCATTGTGATTAAGTGATTAAAAGATGCTCGAAATCTGCCTTACTGAGGTGAACAAAGTGGATACAGTATCTTGTGCTTTTCTTCAACAGGAGCCAGCGCTCTGGGGGTGTGAGGTGGTTGTGATACAGTGTGCTGCTTTACGTGGCTATTTGTGTAGTCATTGCAATGAGAAAGTAAAGCTCTAGAAGTGAGCCTTCACTGCTTTGAGTTGTCTCAACTTGGAGGAGGATTATATTAATGAAGTGAGCCTTCTTGTTCACTCTCCCTCACTCTCTCTTTTCTTTACTAAAGGATTTTCCTACTTATTTCTGAAATGATTATTCCTCATTCTTTTGTCCACACAAAGGTTTCCATCTGGATTTGGATTTGGCTTGCTTGAATTAGCATTTGAGCCTGTGGTGGAGGGTGGGATTCCATAAACCAGTGTTATTTAGGAGAGAGGAGAACCTGGCTTTACTTGGATGTAGTCATCTGCAGTAAGAGCAATATACTTTGATCTCAAAGGTACCATTTTCTTCCTCTTCAATCTGTCTGTTCTTACAGTGCTTGAAAATAGAAATCTGTAAGTGCCTTTGTTTTGAGCAACAACTTTTAAAAACTGCTAGAAAGTCACTGTCATGGATGATCCATGCAGTCTCTCCCAACTATTGCCTGTCTATAGGTCATTATAAAACAGCAGGCTCCTGAGCTGTAAAAGTAGGGCACTAGACCTTCAGCATGATTCTCTCCTTGAAGACATTCCTGGTAGCACCTTTAGATGTGTGGGTTTTTGATTAATTTTTTTTTCCCCCTCCAGGACATTCTCAAATATACAATCCAAAAGTAGACCCTTTTAGCTACCAAATAATAATAGGCTATTGTAAAGCACATAAGACACTTCTGGTAATCAGAACATATCCAGAGAATGTACCTGAAATTATTCATCCTAATAAAATTATGCAGTGAACAGAACAGAAGGGCCTTGATCTCATGTCAAACATGCTTTTCATGTTTCATCTATTGAATTATTTTTGAGAGTATGCTTAGATTATTTGAATAGGCAGATTGTGTTTTAAGTGTCACTAATGTGAACTAACAATTTAATTTGAAGAATTTCTTTATAATTCCTTTGAACCTGCCTGGAAGATATCTGTGTCTACATCAGTCACGACACAAAGAGCGTTGTGTAGATGAACAGGGAAACTGCAGTCCACAAGTGGTTTTATTTGTTAGAAACTTGTGGTCATCCTGGCCAGCTTTGCATGTTCTCTTTTCTCCTGCTGTTTCCTCCTCCCCCTTCCTCTTCCTCCTCTGCCTCTCTTCGTTCCTGGAGCTATGAAGTTGTGTGGATGTTACTGAGAGTGCCCAGCCTGGATTGTCTCCACACCATCTGTCACCGTATTGTTTGTTTAAATCCTTGAGATATTTTCTTCTGTACTTCACTGGAATAAATAAAATTGTAGCAGCATCATTGGCTATTTATATTACATTTAGACTTAATGTCCTTAGGAGAAAAACTGTGCTTGCAATGAAGGTGCATAAGCCAGATGCCTGGTTTGTAAAAATGGACATGGTTTAATTCTTAGTGCAGAGCTCCAGTTATGCTGTCCACATTCCAGCTGAGGGTCCCCCTGGCTTCTCAAGATGGAGATCTGGCTGGGGGTCTCATGGCCCCAGAGAAACAGTACTGCTCATGGATTATGTTTGAGTCTCCCCATTGTTTCTAGGAAAAGGTTTTGTGCTCTTCTGTAAATGCATAGCATCTAGCATTTATTTCTGAGGTTTGCACTCAAAGAAACTGTACTGGAAGACCCACAGTGACAGATATGGGATAGAAGGTCAATGTCTTCCCCCTGAGTCTTTATACATTGGGTCACAAAAGAAGTTGAGACTCATAGGCTCTATGTGAAACCGGAATGTAAAATAAGATTATTCAGAAGTGAGAGTATTCTGCAGCATTTTAAGCTTGTAGAAAAACTGAGCAACCATCAGGGAAATGGATTTATTCTGATATGCAGATGTGATATTCCAAATGGCAGATGGAGGTTACTTGGTGTCCAGCAGCTCTAAGTTTGTGGTGTACACCTCTTGCCTTTCCAGGCAGCAGTTTCCCTTGCACTTCCTATACACATGAAGCTTAGGTGATCAAAAACCCTCAGGAGGTCTCAGGTGTGCAAATTCTCTCTTGCTTAGGGAAGAGCAAAATTCCTCTTCAGAAAGATCTGTGCCTTCTGAGGCTCAGGCATGAGGGGTCCATTGCTGCCTGTTGGGGTGGTCTGAGGAGTACACAGGGTCCCAGATTAAATTTTGATTGGTTTAAGTCTCTAGAAAAAGCATCAGTTTCTAGTCCAAATTTGTGGCTAAGGTTTTGTTTGCTGACTTTTTAGGCTTTGCATGCAGATTAAAGAAATCATTCATAAATGCTATCATAAATGCTTAATTTTTTCCTTTAGTTTCCTTGTCTTGACAGTAGTGGGTTGTCTGGTTTTGGTTTCCCACTAACTTTTGGTTCAGGATTTCTGCCTGTAGTTTTGTTGATACAAAGTTTCACCTGTTTGTGCTGACCAGCTTGCCTCTCCACATGAAAACAATGAACAACAGAACTGCTTTGTTTTCACTACATTGATTTTGTGTCTAGTGGAAGCACACTGCATATGTAGAACCACTATGAAAGAGGCAAGAGCAGGGAGCTTATAGCCACCTTCCAGCTCCACACAATTTACAATACAATTAGGAATGACAGTTATAATTGAATAAACAGAAAATAGAATTAAGTTAATGTGTTCTAAGTGCATGACATTCCTGTAATGAGTTGCTTCAGGAGTTACAGAAACACATAATTACCAGACAAATTGCATGTTTCTTTTTGTGTGAGGCTAATTAAGAGTTTTGGGTAAACTGTGTTGCAGAGGCATCAGAGCTTTATGAAGTACCTAACTAGTTTGAGATAAGGTTTGTGACTTCATCATGAGAAAACATATGCAAAAACTCTGGGAAAGTGTCTGTGTTCTAGTCAAGTGCAGTCGAGGCAGGTCTGGTTTGTTTTCAATAGTCACATTATCTGTTAATAAGCTATCACTGTCCTTTGTTTCATCCTTATCTGTTTAGCCGTACCCTCTTCTCTGCTTTCTCCATCTGCATTTTAAGATATGCAAAAAGGCTGACACTGTGGAATTTGGTTTCTGGAGAAAATTCTTGTGGATGACTCCAGTGCAAAAGATTAAGCTCCATCACTTTGCTGTGTAACAGCAAACTGATAGAGGGGTTGTAAAATGAAACATTTGCTTCTTTCTCTTGCTCTGAGACTGTGGTGTTTAGGGGTTTGGTGGGATTTTTGCTTCTATATGCAAATCTCCTTCCACTAAACAGCTGTTTCCAAACACCCTCCTGTTTTGCTGTCTTCATTTGCATCCCATCTATTTGCTATTCTACTGTCACTCTAATGCCAGTTGCTTTTCTATTTATTGCCTTACTTCACTTCTAGCAGTAGAAAGGTTAACTAGGAGAGACTAAACCTCTCAGCTTAAAATTATGCAACTCTTAATGTTAGGACTACTGGGACTATTTTAAGCATACACCAGAGCACAGATGATAATTGGACCAAACAAAAATTCCCTGGAATCAGAAGGAGAAAGACTTTAAGTCAAGCCTGTTCATATTTAATAAGCAGAAAATAGGGAAAGAAGGAGAAGTTATAACAGGTGAGCAAGGGTAATGTCAGTGGCAAGTTGAGGTGGTGATCAGCCAGCAACAAAAACTGCTAACAGAAGTGTCCTATTTGTGAAGAAGGAAGTATAAGAAAACCAAAATGTTCAAAATGAGCAGTTTCCATCTTTGTATGTCTTCAGGGCTCCTGGCCTTGGCATTTTGGGCAGTTCTTCCCCTCTCTCAAGTGTTTCCTTCTGCATTTATTCACCAGCTTTACATGCTGATAGGGGGACATTTGCTCTTCCTGGTATGATGTAGAGAGTTAAGTATCTGGAAACTGATGTATTGGAGGCTGAAGCCTTCTCTTGTAATGTCATTTAGATTTGCCATGCTATTTCTGTGGTGTTTTTGTTTTTGTGGTGGTGGTGTTGTTTGTGGTTTTTTTTGCTTGTTTTGGTTTGGTTTGGGTTTGGTTTTGCCTCTAGGGTCAGCCTGTAGGCCTTCCTAAATACACAACCATCCCTTTATTTTGCTGTGAACTTAACTGCACTGTGTCCAGCACTGATGTCCTTCTATGTAAACATCCATTTCTACAGCAAATGGGCATTTTAAAACAATTTTGTGATGTGTAGTAATATATGGCCTGTATCTATTACTCTGTTCAGGTGCTATATGGGAGTGTCTACTGCCTTGTGTTTTAGGAACTGATGTTGGAAAATGTATTTATGATTCTCTCTTATAATTGATTTTCAGTTCAATTCATATGAATTTCAGATTTCTCATTAGGAGCTTCAGAACACTTGGGGACAGGACAGACCGACAATTAAAATGTAGAGGAAGAAATTGCTTTTCAGTGTTAGATGGCTCACTGATTCTGCAGTCTCTATGTGAATGTGTTTTACTGTTGCTTTAAAGTATTATTCTGAGACTGATGTTTACTGGCACTTACTTAAATTGTAGCTATGTGCAGAGAACAAAGTTATGGATGGTGAATTACCTAAATGCTGATGTTATCTAAATGACTGGTTGTATCATGAGGTTGCTAATGAGCAATGTCTTCAGAGAACAGAATGAAGGCAAGTGTCAGACAAGGACAGCTTTGGCTCTTTGCAGGGTAAGCTCACTTGTGGAAGTAAAAAATACAAGTTTACATTATTCCCCTCCATTCCCTCAGGCTGGCTAAATTCAACAAATGATCTTCATAGATGTTTCCAGTTACACTCATCCTGTTGTTTTTCAGTCTTAACAATTTTACAAGTTGTGTGACATGGTGCCATGGGTTAGATGTTTAGGTGGTGTTGGATTGGTTGATGGGTTGGATGTGATGATCTTGAAGGTCTCTTCCAACCTGGTTTATTCTATGTATGTATAATCTATGTATTCTTTCTTTTTCTAACATTTTCTGTGATACAGGATTCTACCTATATCTCTCTTGCTTTCCTGTTTTTGTTCTTTACTATCTATCACCATTTTATAGCAGAAGAGTTACTGGAATATTTCCAGTGGTCAGTGAATAATTGAGATGACAGTAAATAGCTGACTTAGGACAGGTGTAAATAATCAAATCTTCACATTTAAAATGTCCTCAATGTTTGGCTCTGTACCTTCTCATTATATAAAAGTATTCTCAGATTCCCATTTTCTCATAAAAACACATCCTATGGTCTTTGAATAAAAGTTTAAATGAGCATGTGGGAAGTTAATATGGGAGCCAGCTGTCACCTGCAGCATGTGTGCCTTTAATGGTGCTTAAAAACCTCACCAATCTTTTTTGTGTGTGTGCTTGCTTAATTTGTTTTCTTCCTAAGTGTGTTCCCATGTATGAGATGACTGTTGGCTTGGGAGGAGCTGTTTTCTGATTTATCTTCTTCACAGTATGAGGTGGAGATCTTAAACTAGTGAGTTATTTCATCCAATAATAAAATGTAGTGGTTCTGCTCAGTAACCCTTATTCCTATGTAAGTCTTACTGATTTGTTAAGGTGCAGCAGACACCTCAGTGTGTACTGTCTGAAAGCACTGGAAAGCTTAAGCCAGAATAAGAATAAACTTTGCTCATTTCCCACACTCTATTTACTTTTTTAAAAATATATAATGTCTAAGTAACTTATAGGCATGCAAAGCCTCAGTTTTAAATGATTTATGTAGAAAACAGTTCTCTGGTTCAGCAAGGGTATTTCTAAATGCTGAGGAGCTTACTTCTACTGGGAAAAGGTATCATCCAGGTTATGGGTAAGTTCCACATGGGAAGCAAAGATCCTGCTTTTAGGATTCTAGCTGCAGCGTGATTGATTTAATTTTGAAGTAGAGGACTAGGAACAAGTGCAAAATAAGCAAATACTTAAATGCTTAGTCTTTTGATGCTTGCTTAAATGCTTTTCCTGAAGAATCAAATGCAAGGAGAAGATGGAGTTTGGTGTGTTGTATTTTTTGTTCGTTTTTTTTTTTCTTTCCTTTCTTAGTATATTCTTTATATAAAGGTACAAACATGGCCTCTTAATGTCTGAGGTGCAAAGTCCAAAGAACACATGAGACTTAAGGCATAGAACACATCAGAATTAAGGCATATTCTGCTTAGAACAGCAGGCTCTAGTTAAAGGAATGATTTGGTAGGTTAAGCAATGTAGTGATACTTGGGGTGCTCTCTTTCATATGACTGACTAAACTGCTGGTGTAAAATCTTGTTGACATACTATCTGGTTTTACTTAAGTTAAACCTAATATTCTATTTAAACTTCATTTTGGTAATTAGATTTTTGTCTTTCCAGGTCACTTTAAGGTTTCATTTGCATGTCTGTCCCAGTTAAACTCTGTAATTAAAACAGCTTTTGGGATTCAACTCAGATTGTGTAAATTTTCTTTCCTTCATTCTAGTGTTGTATTAAAAAAAAAAAGAAAAAAAAAATCTCTTTCCCTTAGCTTCTTTTAAAAATCCAGTATGTACAATAAGTCTGGCTCCCTATTGAGCTGGTTTAATCATTTGTTTTTCCATCTGCAGAAAGCCAGTTCCCAAAGTAACTTCAAAGAGCCTTGCCTGAGTAAAAGCTTCCAGCTTTAGAGCAACAAAGATTACAGAAGTATGCTTATGCAACAGCTCCAAACCTCTGGCTATCTTGGCATGGAGGCTGCAGTTGAATATTTGCCTCTATCATTCTGTTACTCTAGACCTTAAATGTTACAGAAAGTTTTACTGCCTCTTTGCTTCTGCCTTCCCCGGTAAATGCACAGTGTGATGTGCTACTCAATTGCACAGACGTGGCATTTGTAGGCTCAAGAGGAGCAGATGCTTTCTGGATCTTGCAGTGGTCTCATATGTAACTTCATCACAGGCTTGACATAAATTGTCCACAGACAGGTCTGAAGTCTTGCAGCAAATACAAACTATTTGTTATGTTTTCAATTTAATCCAGCCTGATTTGTGCAAGCTTTAATCAGATGATGAAGAAGCTTCAAGTGAAATTGCTCCTGGGAGAGTGGTATCTTCCCTCCTTCATTTTTAAAATTTTCTGTGCTGGCATGTGTAATCTCTCAGCTTGCTAAAAATAAAAACAATCCCCTGCCAAATAGAGATAAATAGATAGGAGATAAATATTTTATATCTAATGGGTATGTCATGTTTTTGAGTGTAGTAACAAATATAAAGTAGTTAAAATTGCCGCTGGGGTCTTTGTGAGAATCCTCTTCATAAAATTGCAGTCTAAGTAATTGTCTCTGTTGCTGTGGTCTTCCTAACTGGAGGTTGTGCCTTGTTCATGGCATCCCAGTCAAGCAGCTGTTGTTATCAGTTTGGAGAAATGCTGATTTTTTTTTTTTAATTATTCCCTCCCCCCTCCATTTTTTTGATGACTCCTATCTGAAAATGAGTGTGTCTGGGATTGGTCCCAAATTAATTTCCTGTAGAGAGAAGGTCTATCAGTTTGGTCTCAGTACAGTGACTCTTCTGGATTATGATATCTGTCAGTAGAAATGCGCTGCTTTGATTTTAACTGAAGCTATTTCAGATCTTAATTTTTGGCTTACTCGAATCCTCACCACAAGCAAATCTAATTCTGGCGTAGTATTTCAATTGCACAGACTTTCATTTCTGACTAAGGATTGGAAGGATTAACCTAGATTTTAGCAGTTCTGTCCATGACTGGGTGGATAGGATTAAAATCCCTGTGCTGCTCATTGTCGCTGCTTATTCCAGGTTTTGAATCTTAGTTATGTCTGGAAATTTTCTGAGAGTAAGAATGCAGCTAAAGGACAGCATGCTGAACTCACTGGGTTGCATTGTATTTCAGTCAAAACCAAACCAACTCACACTTTGACAGTTTACAGGACCACAATGTGTGGTTTAGCATATGCTTATCTGAGGCATTAATAAATTTTGACACACTGGAAAAAATACATCTTTTAGAAAGAATCAAAGGGGATAAAGCAACAATGGCATTAAGTCTGCCAAGACCAAATAGTAATATCTTGCTCAGAAGTAATTGCATGCAATAAACTTCTGTGGAGCAGAAGCTGGCAGGGTGTTCCTGTAATAGAGACGATTTCACTCTGCTGTGCAGGAAATGGAGGAACTTCTGGAGTATTGTCTGCAATGAGTCTCCCCCATTCTAAAAAGCCCTGGCTAATCTTGTAACAGGTGTAGAAATCAGCCACTTCAGTGACTAGGGAATGGGAAGTCTTACCTGCAGAAGATGAGGTGAATTGGTTTTGTCTACTAAAAATGAACCTGGGAGAGGAATATGGTAGCTAGATACAAGTAAAGCTGATCACACACTGAGTTGACAGAAAGACTGGAGCTAAGGTGGGCATCATTTGGTTAAAAAATTGGAAGTAATCAGTAGTATTTAGAAGGAAAATGAAGAAGTTCAGGAACGGCAAGAAGCCAGCTAGTGTTCTGTTGGAAAGTGGTCAGCAAATGAAGGAGGAGAACCTGCAGCATGAAGCTCTGTCTAATCCTACATACTACTTTACCTTTATAAAACCCATACAATACCATAATGAGATTGTCTCCAGACCCAGCCAGGCTTATCTGAATGATAGATTTGGTGAAGGTGAAGCGAGATGAGTAGAATCCTGATGTACAGCTGATCAGAAAGTCAAGGCCTGTGCTTATCAGCCTTGGAAAGACAAATTGGCCTTGGGATCTTTGTAGGAATGTAGTAAACTGTGTTCTAGGAATTTCTAAAGCCTCAGCTCCTAGGGAAGGATGTACTTTTTATTTCCTGAGGAAATGTTAATTTTACCTTTTCACTATAAGTAGAAGAATTTATGACTGTTCTTTTGGTATTTCTGCCTTTTTGTATTTTATTCTCATGTGCCTCAGGCAGAAGCAGAATTCTCAAGAGACATGTGATAAAGACACACTCTCAACTTGGAAAAACAGCACTGTTTGCCACATGTCATCCTGTTTTATTAGGGGAAAAAGAGAATCTGTTAGCAGCCACAGAGCTGCATGGCTGGAAGGTTGGAGAATTCATAATGATGAAAGCTTTGTGAGTTTTGTGGTCTAATCTCACCATAATCTCCATATGATTTTACGTTACATAAATTTATGGGCAGTCTGAATTGCAGTTGCAGCTGGACACCCAAAATACTACAGTTTTTAATGGCCGTGCTGGACGTTCATTGCCAATCTGTGGATTGAAGATACAAGTGGGACAAGCAGGAAAAAATCTGATGCTTTGCTTGAAGGCAATGTGTGCATAATTATGTAAAAATAAGATCCCCATTGTGTTTTCTTCTGGTAGCTGAGTGGATTGTTTTTCCTTGGAAAACCAAGCTGTTAGCAACCTGCTTGCTTGAATATGCTCCACAGGATGCTTTTAATTCAACTCTTTGTTTTCTGTGTTACCTAGACCATTAGAATCCAGTCATAAACTGCTTGTGTTTTTCATATTCTTGCAGATTACCAGGTTTATCACCTTTTTCATTCATATCCAATTGCTTCTGCCTATTAGCAGTTGCTGTGATACCTTCTTTCAAAGGTCTTAATTCTATGGCCTCCAAAAGCCAGAAAGAAAAATTTAAAACCTCTTAATGCTCAAATAAGTGTTATTACTTAAGTTCATGTCTGTGGTGGTATTTCTGTCTCTGTAAATAATGAGTTTTGGACCAACCATCTGCATTTGGCACTGAGAACTGACTTGCTGCATGTGTTCTTATTCAAGAGTTTGCTTCATAGAGCACAATCCATTAGTTCACTTTCGTGCTGTGCAGAAAGGGTTTCTAGTGAGTGCTCTTCCTCTGCCTGTGCTGCCACTGTGTTCTAGACCTACTTCTGCTGCAGATACACAGAGTTTTGAAAAGGTATTCTGAGTTTAAGTTGTCTTTTACATTCCTTTGCTCCTTTGCTGCATCTGATCTAGTCTGACTGGCACAGAGACACCCTCGGGGCCTCAACTGAGTTGCCTATAGTCTGCCTCTGCTAAAAGTGAGAGTTGGCCTCCTGCCTCAGTTTCATTGGAAGTGCCCTGAGATGGCAGCTGTGCTTTGTGTGCTATTTTGGACAGAAAATTTGCAGAATTCACCACGTGCTTTTTCCAAAGTGAAGATCAATGTGAGGCAAAGAGACCAAAAAATAAGAAACATCTTGCAAGTCAGCAAATGAACAGTCTGGTCTCCTCTGTTCACTGGCACTTTTGGAAAGAAATGTAAAACCCAAGTGCATTCAATAGTTTCCTATTTCAGCCAAAGTAAAACACACACTCCAAGTCAGACCCTGATTTTCAGACTTGACTGTTCCTAGAGTAAGCATTTAAGTTTATAGCACATTAGTGCCTCAACAGGCATGCAGGAAAACTTGCAATCCCTGAAGGACTTCATTACAATGCAAAAGCAGACATTAGCGTGTAAGTGACTGGACTCCAGTACATGTAGTGGTTATTTGGGAAGACAAACACAATCACTCTGAATGCCCCCCCATCTGCCTTCTCCTTCCTTCCCCCAGCTTTACATGCTGAGCATAATATCATATGCTCTGGAATATCCCTTTGGCCAGTCAGGGTCTGCTATGCCAGCTGTGTACCCTCCCAGCTTCTTGTGAACACCCAGCCTACTCACTGGTAGAGAGGTGTGAGGAGCAGAAAAGACCTTGACCGTAAGCACTGCTTAGCAACAACAAAACCACCCCTAAATTATCAACACTATTTCCAATAGAAATCTAAACCACAGCCCCATGGCAGCTACTATGAGGAAAACTGACTCTGCTCCAGCCAAACCAGTGCATGCTGCATAAAGTTTCAGGTAAATCGGCTGGAAATTGCAGCTAAGAAAAGTGCCCTAACAGGATACTGGGTCTGTGTATTAGTTTGGCATTACCAAATATTCCCAGTAGACACCTAATCCACTAACTGTTCAAGTACCCCGATTTTCATGTCTGAATAATCAGTATGGCAACAAGGACCTAGGGAATAATGTATGGGTAATGAAATGCTCCCCTTCTGTGGTGCTTGATTGGGCCTTTCATTGTGGGCAACATAGCTTTTGATTACTGGAAAAGGCAAACGGTGCAACAAACTAAACTGCTGTTTGTTTCTTCTTAGTTTAACTTGGCATTTACACAGTTGCATGTGGATTAACAAGAAACTCTGAAAATGTGTTGTGTTTCCCCCTCACACTGTGCCTTGCTAGGGAGATCCTTTGTGTCCTATGAAAAGAAAGTGGAAATGGACTGTATCTTCATAGAATAGCAAACAACCACTTACCAAAGAAGTGTCTACACAGGGATCTCAACTGATCCTTCCTGTTTGTGTGATTATGGCAGGCAATTGAGAGCTTTAGGGAAGCTTGTTCTTGTCTTGAATACCCTTGAAGTGATAGTTACAATGAACTGTCCTCTTGGAATAGGGATTTTTTTTTTTTTTTTTTTTTTTTTTTTTTTTTTTAAGAAAGAAGAACAAGAACAGTGCTCTGTTTAAAGATTACTGATAGCCTGACTCCTTCAAATTGTGAATAATGTCAGGATCCCCTTCTTGGCATGCACTGCTGAGCTATTTTCAGAAAAGTGCAAATAAAAGCTGTAATTCCCCCTGGCACATCAGGGGTGTAATGGAGGTGTCTGGCAGCATTTCAGTAAAACAATTAGGCTTAGTGAAAAGGATTGTCTCTCGGCAGTGGCTGTCAGTCAAAGTATAAATAGAGGGTGAGACCCTACTACCCAGCCTTGGTAGCTCCTGGACAGCAAGTTTCAAACCCTTTTATCCCAATGCTTTTGGATTTATAGTTTATCTGTTGGCAAGCAGAATTCAACACATTTGGAAATTAGATGTCATGTACACTCTCTGGGATGGGGCAGAACATCAGGTGTTTCATTGTTCACAATTTGTAACAAGGTGTGTGTCAAGGGGAGGCTGCTGAGATGGGGCTGAATCTCTGAAAAGACTTCCAGAATGATTTATCAAAAATAAGTTGTAGGGAGAGATCCAAAGCAATAAATGCTGTTTGTCTTTGGCTTTGCATGTGCATGATAGTATGAGGCTGCTGCTTTGTGTAAATGGAACAAAACAGAAACACTTGACATTTGTCATTTGTATATCCATGGCTCATTGCAGGGAAGGTTGCAAGGGTTAAGACAGGCACAAACAGGTACCTGAATTCTGCCTTGAGTAGCCATAACTAGGAACAAAATAAGAACTGTCCAGTGGTTGTTTTGTTTCAAAGTTTTTATAATGAAGTTCTTCTGTAAAAGTAGTGAAATTTGCATTCTTTACCTTTTATATCTGGTGTTTCAGATTGGTGATGTATCAAAAGTAGATGTTACAGTGACATTAATGGTGACAGTTCTTCAGAGTGATTGCCACCTTTTAACAGAGAGCACAGACGGGGCTGTTCTACATGGAATGTGCCTTGAGGGCCCAGCTGTTTACAAGCTGCTGCTTTGTACTTTGGATGGGTATCTTGAAGTCTACTAAGTTCCATTGCTTAAGTGTTTTAAAAATGTAGGAAAAAGGGGAGGATTATCACATTGCTAATTTAACTCGTAAAATATAATGTATGAGACCATCCTCATCATGTATTTTCAGATGGGATGTATAGAACAGAGTATGAAACTGTGGGATAACTTTCTCCTTGTTAGAGTGACTTTTCTTAAAACACTTCTTTTGCATTTCTTTCTGCAGCATTAGAGGTTTTTATTTCCCCTGCAACATGGAGAGCCTCAGGGCTCTGCACTTCACTAGATTCCTCTGCCAAGGTGCTTCAAAGTGGTGAAAATTCAGATGTTATTTCCTTGCTGTTAGATTCCACCTTTATCTCCGACTGCAGTGTTTTTGTTTGGCATTGGTTGTGGTTATGTCCTTACCTACTAGTTAGGCCATAAAGCTGAACTTGTGGGAGTTATTTGGACAAGGGGTTCCACTTCATTGTCTCCTGCAATTGACTCTCACAACAGCAGGTTTTAACCCTCTTGCTCCCTCCTCTCATGAGTTTGCAATCACAGCTCTCTCAGGTGCACATCTTCTGCAGCAACATCTGCAAAATTCATGCCACTCTTGTGACTCTGCAGATAATTGTTTAAAGTTTCAGGGTCCCAAATCCAGAATGCTGTTTCATTCTGGGCAGTTACCCATGGATTATAGAATATTTAGCTGATGGCTTGAAGACAGGTTTTATTTCTTTTTTAGTAAAAGCTCTTTCATCCTTTAGGTGGCTGCTAGAGATTATCAAATTACATTGCTTTAAGCATTTTCTGTTTGTCTTACATAACAGTGAGTAGAGAGAAGACATTGGGGGCCTATATGGATGAACAGGGGCCCATGGCAGGGAGGTTGGAGTAGATGATCCCTGAGGTCCCTTCTAACCTAAAACATTCTGTGGTGACATGGAAGAAGGTGGAAAGCAAAACTTGTGGTTGGATCTTTCTCTGGTTCCTATCTCTTAGACAGTTCAACTTTTTAGTTCTGGAAGCCCACCAGTTTGGAGCAACTTGTCTGGGGTATATGGGATCATCTTGCTGGGCTCTCTGGTGTGTTGGGTTTTTTGTTTGTGTTTGTTTGTTGTTTTTTTTTTTTTTTCTTTCTTCTGTTAAGATATGTAAATAAATTGTGGAATTTTTTCATATGCAGTTACCCTGAAGATTAGTCAAACTTATTCTGTGTCAGGTGTAGTGTGTGTCTTTTAATTTTAATGTGAATTAAGAGCTCAGTTTGAAAGAGAGTTTTGGTGTGGACTTCTTTTTTCTTTCTTTCCTTTTTTCTTCTTATTTTGTGGTTTTCCTAGTCCATCCTATAAATGCCCTAGCCTATAAATGCCTGGTAGCTGTTATCAGTCTCCAAGGTTTGGCTAAGTGCTGGTATATGGTAAGCCTCTTGTCATGGGCAAAGCTGTCTGGACAGCAGGAGGTGTTCTATAAAATATACAGATGCAGTCGAGCTTTTGGGCAGCGTATCAGGGTGTACTAAGATTTACATTCAAGGGGAGAGAGTGGATTTCTGCAAGAAAGTAACTAATGCTTCAGTTCAGTAGAAGTGCTTTAGATTTAATAAGCACCTTTCGTTTGTCACATTTATTATACATGCTGTACGCTTAAACAATTGAAATGGAAATTGAGGCTGTGGAAAACTGCTGAAAGTTATAGATTGATTTAAGGTTTATTTTAAGATTTAGGTGGTTTGAAATTGAAAATGGATATGATTTTTCTGTTTAATGCCATAACTTCATGCCTTACCTCATACAAACTATTTTGGTATGAATAAATCCCATTTATTTGATGGTTTTCATAACTTTTATGTCCTTTGTGCCATACTTATTTATGTTCATGCATAGCTACACCACTGGGGAAACAAGAAGTGAAGCTGGAAGCTGCAATAGTCATCTGGAAGATGACTTAAGCTGTAGGTTTATCATAATAGTTGGGTATGCTTGCTAGAATGATCAGTAGTGATTGGAAGTTACACTTTAGAAAAGAGATCTGCATTTCCTAATGATCCTTCTGAGATGAGCAGTTTTGATTAACTGATCTTCTGAATATTCAGGAAGATATTACAATATCATTTTGCATCTGCTTGATGTATCTAAGGATGACTCTGTTGGTATGATGCTAACCATAAAACTCCTTACAAACATTGAAATCTGAGACCTGGGTTCAATATTTTGCAGAAGAGGAAATTTTTGTGTGCAGAAGAGGTCCCTTTGCGCTGTCTGTTTTGCATCCTTTTGTTCACTGAAGGTGAAGAAAAGGAATCTCCTGGTTTATTACAGTGAGGAGCTCTCTCACACATCTTACTGTTAATTCTTTCACAAATTTCTTGAGAGCTTGCAGGTGTCTGAAAATGATGTCATGGGAGTGCTACATTTGCGGCTTCTGCTTCTAAAGATGATGACTTAGCAGCCATCATTCCTCTACTGTAGCTTCATTTGTTGCCCGTATGAGGTTTTCAGCTGCAAACTTCAGAGACAGTCAGAACTGCTTGTCTCATGGAAAAATGAAAGTGATGTCCAGAAGGAACATCTGAATTAGTCTGTCTATATGAAGTTGTTCCTATTGCGACCATAGCTACCCTGTACACTCAGGAGCCACTGTGGGCTGTTTCTCTGCAGCTGATCTGGCAGGTGGCTCTCATGTCCCCGTATATAAATAACACAAGAATGGTTGTCTCCAGTTGTGGGACCTGTACTGGTACTGGGAGCAGACACCAGGCTTCAGTATTTAGTAGACTGGTTCCACCACTGGAGACTTAATAGCCTAAGAGTGCATTTTGGGGTAGAAACTCTGTACCTGACAGTGGAATTAAAAGGGGAAATTCTGTTGATTGCTGCCTATGCCAACTGTGTGCGGAGGGTCTCCTGGCTGTTTCTGAAATGGTGTGATTCATAACTTCATCAGATCCATACCCACTGGATTAGGAATTCTCTTGTGTGGGAGTGTGCAGAATAACCTTGGGAGGAATTGCAGAGACTTTTCATTTCTGCCTGCTATGAGGAATGTTGATAAGAGTAAAGGGAGTTGCAATCAAAACAGCAATTATGACTGCTGGTTTTCTTATCAACTTATGGTCAGTAAAATGCCCCTCTGTTATGTAGGGCAAGCTAAGGGCTGTGAAATGACATTGCATTCCCTTTTAGCATTGGCTGTTCTAGGTCAGCATTAATGCACATTGAATTTCAGTATCTATGAATGTTGGTCTGCCACATCATTAATGTTTGGGATTATTTTTAGTTTTTCTAGTTAAGTAAACTTAGAATTTGTGGATTTAGTAGACTACAAAAACCCAGGAGACAGAATTTCAGCTGTTGCAATCTTGTGCCTCACAGAAGAAGCAAATCTTCCTTGGCAGGGTCATGACTGTATCAAATATCGATGATCAGAATTTGTTGCTGATGAATATAATTTTGTCCTAAGAACATGAATGTAGTTGCTGCAGACTATTGCAGCATGCTGTTTGGTGCACTGGCAGAGTTACTGAGAGGTGATGTTGTTGAATGATGCCTGAAGGTACAGGGATTTTGTTGGGAAGGGGTTCATTAACTGAATATGCATCCCTACTTGTTCAGTTGCTGGGATGTTTGCCAACTGAGGTCATGGATCTTAAAAAACCCCCAAACAACACCAAACCTAACAACAACACCCTTCCCCTCCCCCCCCCCCCCCAAACCAAACAAAAAAAACCCCAAACAAACAAAATCAAAACATCCCAAAAAGCCCAACCAAAAAGTCAGCTGTGTCCATCCCAGTGTAAATCACCACTACCATGAACCTAAGCTATATTCTTTTTCTATAAGCCCACCAGACCTGGGATGTGCATGATTCTCCAGTATCATTTCAATATTTCCTACCACATGTTTGGCCACACAATCTCTTCTTAAAAGTTACTTGAAAAACATGCAAGGGGCATAACATTTTACTTTGGAGATGGGAGACCGGCCATCCTGAAGAGACCAGCAGGCATTTTGAATTGAGTTTATTCTGCAAGGTGATTTGGTGTGGACTGATAGCCTGCCTGAGGACCACCCAAGAGCCCTGGTTTTCCTTTGCCCAGGGTGGCAGTGAGTTTAGGTAGGGAATGCAGTCTAAGAGTTGCAGTGAACCTGCCTTGGATACTGGGACAGAGAGGAGAAAACCTCATTGCAAGGCTTTTGGGAAAGTTGCAGGGGACTAGGCAATGAAGAGTATAAAGGAAGTCTCTTCTGATATCTGGGACTGAGACTTTTTTTTGGGGGTGAGGGAGAGACGGAGGAGGTAGTTAGTATTGCTGTTTATGATGAGAGGAGAGCTGTTTGAGGGCACACAGTGGAGTTATATGTACATATATGATGAAAGGAACGAGAGGATTAAGGAGAAGAGGAATGAAATTGCTTAAAAATAAATTCCTGGGCAGATGAACAAGTGCTTTTCTTCTGTCATCCTCCTCCTCCTTTCTTCATTCAGATCCATTACAGCTCATGCCTCGAGTCTTTCTCCCCCAGCTCCATCAGCAGATCTTCTCCTCAGTGCCCCTTTTCCCGTGAGAGGAGGGGAGAGCAGCTTGCTGCTGCGGGAGGAGAGCATCTGTGAATAACTTCTAGTCATGTTCCATTCTGAAAAATCAATACAGCTGGGAGAACTCAGTCTGAGGCAGTATGCTTGTTTTCATCTACAGCTCACATGAAACCTAAAATTTATGTGCATATTTCCCACAGAGGCTTCCATCTGTTACCTTAGAATGAGTTCTCATATGTATAAATAAACTTAATTTACATCTGAGAGAACATAAACAATTACCTGTAGGCTCAATTACCTATAGACTCTGTAGGTATCTCAATGGCTGCTTTCTTCATGAGTGTGATGAACTGTCCAAGAATTAGCATTGATGTTAGAGTTAACTCTTGTGATCAAGGATCAACTTGGATCAAGCATTTCCCTTTAGCAGTATGATTTTCAGCTTTCATAGAACTGGCTTATTTTAATTCAGCCTGTTAAAGTGGCTGTAAAAAAAAAAAAAAGATATTTGAAAAGCAAAACTTTTAAAAATGACATTTGTGATACCTTGATGCTATATATAGCTACCAAAAATTTCCATAAGAGGAAAAATTGCAGCTTTATAGTCAGCTATATAAAAAAAAAGAGGTTACACTTCGTTTCAAGTGTAAATTATTATAGGTGTTTCCTAAGTATCTCATTGAAAACTTTATTGCTGTCACATTTCTAGACCACAAGGCAAATAAAGCAAGACTGAATCAATCCAAATGAGCTGTTTATGAAATGGAGAGGTTTTATTTTGCAGCTAAAATGAAGAATGATACCTTAAAGAACATCTAAGTTAACTGTTGCTGAGACATCTTCCTTGTCTGAAACCTCATTTGTTAAACTTTCTAACTGTCCACAACAGTATGTAGCTAACTCTTCCATTACTGTAGCTGTGCTCTTTATGTGTAATTTTGATTGCAGGAGAAGATGATCCATAGCTTTAAAAGACTGACTACATTACTTCTCAGGGAACTGTTGAGTTTTGCAAACTCCAAACCAGTATCGCATGTTCTGCATGAAATGTCACTTCCCTTCAGTTATCTTTGTCCTGCCAAAAGCTTTCCTGCAGTTTCCTGAAAGATTCTCACACTGTTCTTCTTTCAAAGTTCAATGACTTTTGGCCAGTAGCCAGAGGCCAATGATACTCACCTAGACTGTGGGAAAGTGAATTGGGAACTAATTCTACTTGAGTTTCAGAAATGGGCATTGACTCCAAGCTCAGGACAGGGGTGGGTGGACTTGGAGAGATCTCTCTAGTCCTAAATGCTCGCTGACTAGAAAGTTGGAGCCTTGCTGGAAAGAAGAAGGCTTGTGTAGCAGATGGAAGGCCTAGTCTAGGATGAAGAAGGAAATGAATCTTGGTAGGATATAAAAAGCATGTGTAATCCAGGAATTCCACCTGAGCTGAAGAAAGAGCAATAGAAAGGCTTCGATAAATAATCTGTTCTGAGGAACTGTTTTGCTGGGCTCATCCCTCAATCAGATATGTTCTCCCTCTCACTGAAGGGTTGAGCAGTAATAGTCCTCAAAGGCTCATCTGTTCCATTTGGACTGCTCAACTTCTTGTCTATAAAAAAACCCCACCTTCTCTATGGTACTTTTAACAACAACTTGGGTAGTATTTTCTGAAGTAAAGTCAAGGTACAAGCAACACCCTCTTTTGCTTACTACTCTGACTTCAGCTATGCTTGAAAATCTTGTAATTGTATCAGCTCTAATCAGGTAATACCCCAAAGGCCATACTGCAAGCACCTGCACACGCCCCTCTGCATTAGAAAGTAGTTAATTTTGAAAATTTACTAGGATGGAGAAATAATGGCCCATTTTGCATGGCAGAACAAGTAATGAAAATTAATGTGCAGTGAATTTGTCAGAAAGCATTAATAAGGAAAGAGTGTATAGGTTGGGAAGCAATTAAACCTGAACTGATGAAGGAAGTTCACTGTAATGTGAGTGAGATCACCTGCCAAATATGCTTATGCAAACAAAATGTCCACTGTAGAGAAACATTTCATGTCATAGCCATGACCTTGAGTCATCTTTTAGATCTCATTAATTTGTGCAAATGACTTCTGTGTTTTATAAAGATAGTTGGCTTTGCAATCTTTGTTGAGAACTAATGGAGAAACAACACAATTAGGTTGAAAAGGTCTCTTTCCAATAACATCACTGAACATGCAGGGTCCTGTTGTATAATGAGTGATCTAGATTAAAGTTGCTGACATTAAAATAAATACACCCAGCGAGAAAATCCCCACAGTTCTCTTACTGGTTCTTCTCACACTTCTGTAATGTATTTTACACCTTCTTGAACAGATGAGTTTGAGCTTTCTCATAGTGTTTTCTTTACTCTGTAAAGAAGTGTGAAGTAGCTTCTGCAGAGAGATATGCCAGAGTCAGTAGAGGTTCTTTGACATGATCTCACAGCCTTCTGAATTTCGTGACTCTTCAACAAGAACTTCCATACGATGCCTATTTTAATAAATACAAGCTATGATTTTAAATTCCAGTAGTGGTTACTTGTAGATGAAATAAACAAGGAACTGCATCATATACTTGTGTTACTTAAACATCCATCAAAATTGCCACCAGGTCCTGCCTAGTTTTCTGATGTAGATAGGAAAAAACCCCAGTAGACTAGTAGCCTTGATGATGTTACCTCAGGTGTTGAACCTGTGCCTGTTCTGACTATTTGGTCCTTAAGCCCCTGGCGCTGCTTGTAAGATTTTGCAGCACAAACTGGTGAAAATGGCCAGGGAACTCTATCATTACCTAAATGACCTTTTACATTAATTTTAATTCCAAAATTGTTGAGACAAAATTAGCAGGAGAGGAAATGGCTGTAAAAGTGTCACACACAATTTTTTAAACAAAATTCTTTGAATAGCCTTCCTCTCCCTCCCCTCCTTCCCCCCACTGAATTGCTGTCTAAAAATAGGGAAGTAAGCCACATAATTCTTCTATGACCCCCAAATCCCCATGTTTTGGCTTCAGTGCAACATTTCAGTATGATCCTTTGAGGGGATATCATTGGGCTGCTTGTGCAATGACCAAGGCAAATGAGCCTTTCTTTGTCAGAAATTCATGGTAGCAGCAAAGGAATTTCTGAAAGTCTATCTAGGAAAGTAGTCTAGACCTTGTCTGTAAATACAAATTGGATTTTTCCAATGTTTTTTTGTTTCGTTTGCTCCTGCCCTTTGCTCTCTACTTTGAAAAGAGATACGAATCAATTGCTAATCCACTTCTGCTTCTGAGTTTTGAAGATAAAAGAGTGATGGGATAATTTCAGTGGTGCAAGGAAAATTATTTATCTTCCTGTTAGATCTGCTGCTAAAGGTAGTTTATTCTGTTTGATCACTTCAACTAGTGCACATAAAGATCTCACTCCTGTCTACAACCCCCACCAGTGATACTTAACTGTATCTATAGAACATGGTTTAGTCAGCTGAGATGTTCCATTCAGACTGAAATTTGCTGGCTGCTGTGTTTATGGATAGAAATACATTTAGGAATGTGGTGGCTAAGTCTCACTTGTCCCATATTATTCTAAGGAACCTGACTGTACCCAGAGAAACAGAATTATTCAGCATATTGATGTCTGCAGTACGAGACATATTGCTGATAAATACTGTATGATAAAGGATCTTTTCAGGCTTCTCAAACTCTGTTTTTTTCCTTCTGTCTTGCAATACATCATTATAATCTCTGCTAGTCTTTATCCCCCTAGACTGGCTTTATACTCACCAATTCACATATCATAAGTTAAGAATTCATGTTCCCCAAAGAGATGTTGAAGAGTAGTAGGTAATTTGATGGACCTAGGTCAGAGCTTGTGCAGTGTCCATATAGGCAATGCAGCTACTCAAAATGCTGATGTCAATACCCTTCTCTCCTGACCCATTTTACTAGAAAATGTGCATCTCCTTTCTACTTTGTATTATGAGTTTAGATTTTAATTCTGTCACTGCATTTAAATGCCAACCATTTCCTTTCAAATTGGAGTCTTCAAATGAAGTTTTTCCAAATCAAATATCATGGTAAAGTAAATTCTCCCAGGAGGCCTGGTACAGTGTGAAACTGGGTGAATAATGGATGCCTGTGCAATGCACATCTCCCTACCAGATGGCACTGCTCAAATTTATAGTCTTGCGTAATCGCTTTAGAAGAGGCTGAACGAATTTGGTTAATTTTAAAAATTCTTTTGTAAATGTTAAAGGATTTTTCCTGCAATGTCTGATGTTATTTTCATCTCCACTTTTGCCACAGCACTGATCTAGGCCACAATAACCTGAATTAAAAGAGAACTCAATACTATGTGTGCCTGGTGATAGGACAAGGAACAACGGGTTCAAGTTAGAACACAGGAGATTCCACCTCAATACAATGAGTCACTTCTTTACAGTGAGGGTGACAGAGCACTGGACCAGGCTGCCCAGCGAGACTGTGCAGTCTCCTTCTCTGGAGACTTTTAAAACCTACCTGGATGTGTTCCTGTGTGACCTGCTCTAGGTATTCCCACTTTGTCAGAGCAGTTGCACTCGATCTCTGGAGGAACCTTCCAGCCCCTAACATTCTGTGATACCAGTTGAAGGGCAGACAGCTTTTGATTATGAAAGCACTAGTTTAGCCATTAATTTTTGGCATATCAGTAAAATAAGACTTTTTGCCTGTAGAGCTACAATTCACATGAGAAAATGCATTAACATAAGGAATTATTTTAGTTAATTATTATCAGAAAGCTTGGTAAGATTCTTTTGATTCCTACTTCCCTTATAATCCTGTTAGGACACTTAACTGAGTGTCCAAGCTGTGGCCTTGCATCCCAGTAGTTGTTGGAGTTCAGCATTTATCTACTTGTAGTGTGCATATTTCCCAGTATGTCAGAAAGTACTGTGGAAACTAAGTGATGTTAGGGTTGTCTTAGGATGATAGCTTAATGAAACATGCTCCTTCAAATGGGCTTAGCAAATTAGAAAATTTCTTGTGTTTCTTAACATTGCATTAAATGTAAAGAAAACCAGTAAAGCTGTCTGAGAAAAGATGCTTGCAGAAGTACTGGTTGAGTCATTCTGTACAAGCAGATGTCTTCACTGCTTAAAATGAAGGCCATTTGTAACATACAAATTTTCAGAGCTGGGAATTATCAGGCTTCTGCCAAACTTGACCTTGGACAGAGTTCTATATACAACCAGCAATCTATTTGCAAATGTATCTGTGCAGGGTTCTCTCAAGGGCAGGTTACTTTGGATGAAGAATGAAGAAAATCTGAAAGGCTTAAGGTGCAAGCAAAAAGGTTTGTGTATTTTAATTTTCTCTGCAGCTCTATCTGCTGTTTTCTAGTGGACCAGAACAGAATTAGATTTGTTTCTGTCCATCTTACAACTCAGTATTGATTTTTGACAAAGATTTTTCCTAAACATCATGAAATATTTTCTTTGGATGAAAGTTCTTTGCCTTGTACTTATGTTTCAGGCTTTTCTGTGAAATTTTAAAGATTTCATCTTTATGTTTAGTGTGTCATTCCTCTCATTAGACTTGTAATCCATTTTGGTTTTCTTTTTCTGTAAATTCTAGTGTCACTGACACCACTTGTCTGTGACTGAACCAGAACTGAGATAATCTATTTAAAATTCAAGTAGAAGATTATAACATTTGATATTAGATAGTGTCCATCTGGTTTGAAATCTAAATATAATAGCACAGTGTAGTGCTAGACTAGCTGTCCTGTAATTCTGCCTGCTGCTGAACGTTCAGAGAAGCCGACAGCATCTTTGCAGTTTTCCCCTTCAGATAAAAAAGGAATGTTTTGGCTGGTCTGGTGCAAAACCAATGCACAACAACCATGCATGTATGGTCAACTAGAAACTTGTTTCCAAATGGGCTGTGACTTACAATCAAAGAATGTCTCTGCAAACTCAGCTCTTTTTACATTTTAACCTTACTAGGTTTTTACCAAGAAATTCTCCTCCTGTTCAAAAACTCCATTGGGATTCCATCTCAAGAACTGTGAAACAATCTCTCTCCTAAACTGGACAAATGTTACACTAAGGATTGCTTGGTGCACAGTATTTATCTTAAAAAGCTGATATTTGGTAGCCCCTTTATTTTCATGTCTAGACACCTTTATTTTTTAACCTAAATTTATTCAGGGTTACCTCAGGTACACTGTGAAGGTATAAGCAGCATTCTTAAATTTAGGCAGCTCTTACACATTTCTAAGGCTCCTCTTTCATCCTATTCGCACAGTAGGCAAGAGTGTCTCTGTCAGTCTTCACTTTGCTAGGCTAAACCTGCCTGTGAGATGGGTTTTTGATTTACCCTTTTCTTTCTATAACCTTTCTCTACACTTATACAGTATCTTTGCTGAATGTGGGCAACAGGAATGTACAAGCCAGTATTTCAGATGATTGTTCACCAGCGCTTTGTCAACCAGCGCTAATGCTTCTGTAGCTGTGCTGCAGATGCTGACTGATGCATCCTGAGATGAACTTTTCGTTCTCAGGACCATGTTACAGCATGATACAGTGATTAATACAATTCATGCCAGGCTATACATCTGGTATGATATTTCAGTGATATGAATCTGAAGTACCTTAACAGTGTTTACCTTGTCTATAAAGACATACAGTATCTATTTCTGCAGTAAATGTTGTTTAGCAGTAGCTTTTTTTACCACTTCCAAAGCATGATTTTTCAAGGTTAGTGTTGAATGCACAGCTCTTCTTTCAGTTCAACATATTCTACAGGAAAATGCTCACTGTAAGAGGCTCTGATTTATTTTATTTGCAGGGAGCAAATTAGGAGCCATGTTTTGCTTTAGATTGTCCTCCTTTTTCTTTACATTTACAACACAAATCCCATCCTTAATTTGAAAACCCCAAGATAATACTTTTCAGTGCATCTAGAATGATATCCATAAGACTCTGTGTTTAAAGTAAAGGCAACTTGTTTTCCCTAATTAGGACACTATAACTTCATGATACCTTCATGGTTTTATTTGAACAGGTAGAATAAGATGGTGACTTACAAGCTCTAATGGTTTAAGTGTAATGAAAGTTTATCCCTTTCTCATTATAACTTCTGAAAAATGTATTGCAAATACTTTTCCATAAGGTCTGAGGATTTTTGCCAGGGCGATTGATCAAGGTGATAAAATCAACAGGACTGATTCTGTCCTCCCTTTCCTAAAACTTCATATTGTTAAAAGAACTAGTTAAGATATATCAAAAAGAATAGACAATTTAATTCATCAGAGAATTAGTGACCCTGTTTTGAAGTGATTTAAAAGTAACTTAATCAGTTTTAGTTTGTCTTATGCTTATCAAGGGAGTGTGCACTTGAAAGTGGAATTTAATTAATTAAAGGGGAATCACACTGACCATTTTGGTTCTAAAATATTGGCACAAAAATGATAGCTATCACTGAAAGAAACAAAATATGAATTACAATAAAAGCACAGTGATGACAGCACTGACTAAAACCACTGTGTTCCTGCAACTTCTTTTATGGTATTTTTAATATCACAATTCCTTTTCAAGAGAAATGTTGAGGTTTCAGAGGCAAAATAATAAATAAATAAAAGTGATAAACATTTTCTACAACAGTGTAATGATTGCAAAGAAGAAATAATAAAAACATGGGTATAGCTGCTTTAATAAGCTAGCATTCATATTCTGGTACAGACAAGATCCATGAAATTAAACAGTCATTAACACCAAATTAACCTTCACGTTAATAAGCATCTCTTTTGGTCAAACTCTGTAATTGGCCATCAAAATGCTACTAATGACTGTTTACCCAGAATTGGGCTATCTATCTTAGAGCAGTTCTGCAAGTGCCAAGAGCAGCTTTCCTTGATCCTTCCTGCACTCTGCCAGTCTCTCAACTGAAATTATACCTGTCATTCGATTTGTCTGTATTTTGGTAATTGCACAGCTTGCTGAACTTTGTTCTGAATCTGTAATTAGCTATTTCTAAGTAGAAAAATGAGCTACTATTCTAGTCTACTCAAGATTTGTAACGGACTAAATTTGGATCTTCCAGGAGTCAGTGTGTCTGTCTGTATTTTAGCCTCATTTATAACTTCATGGAAGACTGATCTTTGCTTTGTACTTCATGGCCCATTGTGCTCCCATAAGGTTAAATGTAGCCTGCTTTGTATAACTGGTTTATAGGTCTAAACCACATTTGTTTTACTGATGGTTAACTTTTTAAGTTTCAGGCATACTCCTTCCTGTACTTACAGCATATGGGTTTCAGACTAAAAGGTTCACACTTAATTATATTGAATGCAATAAATCTAGCAATCAAACCATGCAAAGTATAATCGATGTGTTGGCAATGTAGCCAGACTGTCTAGAATACAAAGTGATTTAAAGAGAATAGCAGGACCTTGGAGGGGAAAGACTGCGCTATAACTTTTATGCTTTCAGATGCTGGATTTATATTTTCACTTTTTCCTTTCTTCTCAGCAGGGGGATAAAAAGAATTATGTAGGTAGTGGAATAAGAGGTAGCATGTTTAGAGCAAATACTTTACAGCTGTGCAAGAAGAGTAGGTTACATGCATTACTTCTATTAGTGACAGCACCATGCTGTTTGTGTGGACAGACTAGTGTATGACTAGTAAGGACTCTTTCAAGGCTGGCATATGTGTCAAAGCAAAGTGGTGAAGTACTGACCAAGGCCAAACCATTTAAGGACTTTGGTATAACCTGGAATAAGTCCTGGAATATTTTGCTTCTTGGCCTCTGATAGATCTGCTGTGCAGGTCTGCACCTCAGTCAGCATTACCAAAGTGTGTGAGAGATCCAGGAATAGAACAGTGGAAAATTAGTCTCTGCAAAAGGCTACAGGCAAAGCAATTTTGATGGAGAAGCAACTAGATCAGCTGTGATGAATGAGGGGTGGGGAGGTGTGTGTACAGCATGGGGGAGGCAGGTGATTGTGAAGACCTTCTTCCCTTCCTCTGCTGCAGGCCAGTATATGTCTGTTGGCTCTGAAATGGCTACTGAATGCTGGGCATGCTGCAGGCCCTAGCCCAGTACCTAATGTCCTGACAGGGAGACTGGGATGAGGGCACAGCAAAGTGTTGCTGGAAAGTGTGTGTGTAAAGAACATATACACATACGCACACACTGTGAATGACTTGATGACGTGGCACCAAGAAATGTGACTGTTTCCTTTGGAACTTCCCACTGTGTGCTGCTAGCTTTACAGAGGGAATATCCAAGTCAACCTGAGGCAGAGAAATCAAGAGCCACGAGTTTTCGGCTCAGTGGAGCATATTTCACTTCTTCCCCAAGGGGAAGTGTAGAACATTTCCTTGTAATTCAGGTGTGTAAATGAGAAGCCCTCCAGGTGCATTACATCCGTCCTCTCATTGCTGCAGCTTACTTACAGAAGCATTTTTTTCCAGTGGCAGTATTTATTCTGTTAGTATTAAAATAATTTGGTGGTTCTGATTCATATACAGCTGGCTTACATATCGAATAAGAAGTTTAGGTTATAGCATGCTCATTTACAGGGTTTCACATGTTGCAGGACCAGGACCATCAGTGTAGAAAAGATATTTGTGGAGAAGAATATCCCACCCGTGAATATTTGAGCTATTTCTTTAGAACTCTGAACTGTTCAGTTAGATTAATGAAAATACCTAATTTATTAGAGAACAAAATGCAGTTGCTTTATAAGGAATCCTGTAAGGTATATAAAATGTGAGTTTTGATTCAAGTTGAAATGACAGCACTGTCCTACCCTTTTATTCATTAGATACTTTGAGGAAATATCTTCTGACATATGCACCTCAGAACAAATGTATGCTACTGTGTTATTGACAATCTAACAGCCCTGTATAAATCAGTGTTTTCTGCAGTTCAGCTGTTAGCCTAATTTGCCCTAATAAGTTGCCTGTGGGCTCAGTCTGTTGTGCAGAGTCCCGATGATTCCTTATTCTGTTCTCTCAACATGGCTTTGATCAATTGTTTCAGACTGGATGTTGGGAGGAAATTCTACACAGAGTGATTACCCATTGGAATGGGCTGTCCAGGGAGGTGGTGGAGTCACCATCATTGGAAGTGTTTGGGAGGAGACTGGATGGGGTTCTTGGTGCCATGGTTTAGTTGAGTAGGTTGTGTTGGATGATAGGTTGGATGTGATGATCTTGAAGGTCTCTTCCAACCTGGTCTGGTCTATTCTATTCTATTCTATTCTATTCTATTCTATTCTATTCTATTCTATTCTATTCTATTCTATTCTTTCGATACCACTGCACCTTTACCGCAGAGCATTCATGGAGATGTGCATGAGTATTTGAAGGGTTTGCTGGATCAGTGAAATGAAATCACAGAGCAGCAGAGGTTGGAAGAAACCTCTGGTTGTCTGGGTCAACTCCCTCAACTCCAGCAGGGACACCTAAAGCAGGTTGTCCAAGACTGTGTCCAGACAGCTTTAGATTATTCCCAAGGGTGGAGACTCCACAAGCTCCCTGGGAGGCCAGGTGCTCAGTCATCCTCACAGTGGAAAAAGTGTTCCCAGATGTTTAGAGGGAACCTTCTGTGTTTCAGTATGTGCCCGTCTTCACTGGCCCTGTCACTGGGTGTCACTGAAGGAAGCCTGAATCCATTTTCTTTGCACTCTTCCTTCAGGTATTTATATGCATTACTAAGAAATTATTTGAAACAGAAGTGGAAGGGCAGAGGAAGCAGGCTATTGCTATCATACCACTTGCAGCTAATATAGAATTGGTGTGAGAAAGTCTTCTGCATTTCTGTGATATAAACATCGCCTGCCTTGAGGTCTTTATCTCATTTTATCTTAGTATTTGATACATAAAGATGGCAACACTTTCCTTAGATTTTAACATAAGAATTGAAGGTATTTTTGTTTGCACTGTTCTGTTTACATTGAGATTATGATACAGTGATCAAGTGTTACAGCTGTCCTAGTTTTCTTGCCTGAGCATTTTCAAGGATGACGTGCTTTCAGTGGGAGACAGCAAAACAAAGTGAGGATTGAAATATGGTGAGTGCTGCAAAGCTATTTACATAAAGGAAAAATCATACAACTGAGTGCAATATTAACCGAGGAATGAATCCTCCATGCCTGGAAGAAGACATCTGCATTCACTTGCTAATGTTGCCTGAACCAAGTCTTTCTTCACTTTGTCTCTCAGGCAGAATTTTTCTTTGAAAGTGGTTTTATAGAGAGCAGGAATGTCAGCACAGTGAAGTGCAGGTGACTTTGAATAAGAATCTTAGAAGTCCTGGAGATATTTGCTTATTTAGATGTTTGCTTCTGAGAGATTTTTATACATTTTCCACTTGAATTTTGGAAAATCTTAAACAGGGTGGAAGCCTTTGTAGAACTCAGTGTCCAAGACAGATATTTAGATGTCACTGGTTTATGCAATGGTATAGATTGGGTCTCATTAACAGATCCTGTGCCAAAAAGAGGAGAATTGGAATACCACAGGGGAGAGGCTTCTTCTTTAGTCTCTAGAGCATGAAATTAAAAAGGCTGGGGAAAACACTCAAGGATATCTGCCAAATCTGATATTTTGCTAATAACTTGATCTAAGTATATATTTTAATGGTAATCTTACAAGTCCTTGAAAATAAAAGTTCTAGGTAAAGCTGATATAATCTCTGAGAAAATAATACAGTAGCAGCTTTTTAAAAATACATTGGATCATCAAATTCCAACAACTCATTCCAGTAGGCTTTGCAGAATACTTCTAGTAAAGATACTCTGCCTATGTGCATTTATTAATGAAACTTTCTTCCATTTTGCCTGTCCTCATGTGCAAGATGATGCACAGTGGAATTGTAGAACCATAAAATGGCTTAGGTTGGAGAGGATCTTAGAGATCATCTACTCCAACCTCCCTGCCATGGGCAGGTACAACCCTCAGTGAGATTCAGCAGCTCAAGGCATCATCCAACCTGGTCTTGAATACCCCTAGGGAAGAGACATCCACAACCTCCCTGGGCAAGGCATTCCAAAGCCTTACCGCTCTTGTACTGAAGAACTTTCTAAACCTACTCTCCCTCAGCATTCCCCCTTGTCCTGTCTCTAGGCACCCTTAAGAAAAGTCCCTCTCCAGCCTTCCTGTAGGATCCCTTCAGGTAGTGGAAGGCAACTCTAAGGTCCCCACAGTCTCTCTTGGCTGAATAACTCCAGCGCCCTCAGCCTGTCCTCGTAGCAGAAGTGCTCCAACCCTTGGATCATCTTTGTGGCCCTCCTCTGGACTCACTCCAATGGCTCTGTGTCCTCCTTATGATGAGGACACCAGAACTGAATACAGTATTTGAGGCGGAGTCTCACAAAGGGCAGAACCACCTCTCTTGACTGGCTGGCCACACTCCTCTTGATGCAGCCTAGGATATGATTTGCCTTCTGGGCTGCATGAACGTGTAGAAGTTTCTTAAGCTGTAAAAATCCGTGGGTTCTGGATATTCCTAACACTTGTTAATAATTTGGAATATGTACATAATCCAAATCTCAATCAGAATTCTAAGTTTTCTGAAGGAAGTGCATAGTATAATAGGAACTTGGTGACTGAAGTGTGTACAAGTGTACATGATTACTGAAATCAAAGAAAATCTAATAATCTACTGCCAGCCTAATTCAGGGTGCCAAAGTTTTATTATGTGCTCATTTTAATATGATTTCAGTTAAATCGACAGCAGAGGATTTATATTCCTTTCACTGTTTATTGCACAAATGTTTTTTCTTCTTTTTTTTTGGTGAATATACTGCTTGAAATTTTTCTCTGGCTAGCCAGGACTGCTTCTCTTGACAGAAGGCTGGGGTTTTGCAGCAGAAGGATGTGGTTCTATGTGGTTATTCAGAGAAGCTCCATTTGCTTCTCAAGTGTAGTACATGAAGCACACTGAGATCTGAAAAGCAGTTAATTGAATTTTAGTTCCCCCTTAGCCTTTTTATTAACTGCAGAGATATAAATGCATTTCTTTAATATATCCTCATAATTCAATTTCTTTAGCTATTTAAGTAATTTTATCTTTTTAAAGTGTCCTTTTGTCTGCCACAGCTACCATTGAGTTTTGAAATGGCAGATGTTTTTTTACAGGTGAAATTTTAGCAATGCCTCACAGAGATTGTCCTGATTTGTGCCATGTCTGTAAGAGTGGCACCAAATGATAATGGCTTTATCCCTACCTTTGGTACATTCTTTTGTAGCTGGTTGAAAAATCGAAAGATGTTTAAACAAGAACTTTTCTCTGTCATTAATATTCAGATAACTCATTTTTTGACACGTTCATTGATAGTTTTCTGATGGGCCACCAGTCATAATGACTTACAATTTGCAAAGGGTCTGGGGAAATGTTCTCTGTCATGGGCTGTTGTAGCACTATTCCTCTCTGAAAAAAAATAATTAAAAAAAAAAAAAGGCAAAGAAAAAAAAAGCCTCTAGGGAGTAAAAAGGAGGGAGAAGGATTAGTTTTTTCCTTTCAAGTCATGTAAGATAGCAGTCAGACATAGCCACATGTAGATAAGCTTTCTTTGGATGACCTCTGCTGCTTTCTGATTTGGCTTTTCTTTTGTATTGATGCTATTCCCTCCACCTTTATCCCTCATGACTTTGAATGTCCAGTTTGATTTCTAAATAATCATGAATCAAAATCTTAGCATTCAGCTAGCAGACAAATACAGGAGATGTTGAAGACTGAAGGGTTTTGAGCTCTTTAACCTGATCCAGGAATTTGTTGACATAATTGTCATATTTGCAGACTGAACAGTAGGACCAGACATGTCCTCATATTATTCTGGATCTGTTGCCTGCCGGGGCAGTAGAGGTGGATGATTAAGCCTCAGCCACGGCGCTAACTTGTGGCTCTCTGTCGCTCGTTAGTACACAGTTCATGCTCTCAGTGATGAAATATGGAAACATTTTGATGGTACTTAGGAACAGGACACAGCAATAAAATTGGCTTTCCACTGTGGTTTACTGCTGTCTCTTGAGCAGCATATGAGGCTTGTTTGCCTCATCCCTGCCTGTGTTGGGCGAACAGGTCGTCACAGGTAAATCTGCAGATGTTTTTCTTAGTTTTGATTCAGTTTATCTAATCTGTAGGTTCCCTGTGACTTCTTGCTTCTCCCCTAACTGCGAGACACAGCATTATTAAAGCCAGATGAAAACACCACGCAGCTCATTTTTTACTAAATTACCCTGAACAGGTAATTATAGCCATTTGTAAAGCTCTTGCTTTCTTTCAGTACTCTCTAAAAAACAACTTTCTCATGCAAGTTAGGTAAAACGCCCACAGAGGTTAACAGCTAGACAGTTAGACATGTCATTCACTTAAAAAAATCTCTCCATGAGGCCAAGGGGTGGACTTTATTGTATGCAGTAAAGTATCATGGCTGGGCAAAAGATGCATTTAATGATACTGTTGTTTGGAGTTCACAACTGGAGAAAAAGAACTCTTTGCTTTGCAGTTTTTCTAGGTACCTCTGCGGTGTCCATTTCATTAGTGAGAAAAAAACTGCTAGAGAATGCAGCAGAAGGGATATGGTTACTTCTCTACTTGCTGGTCTGGAACCTGAAGTTGTCTCTTGTTTCTGGGTTAGATGTTTGTTTTCTTTTGTTTTGTTTGTTTGGGTTTTTTAATTTAAATTCCAGGTTTGCTTTAATTTCATTCAAGTGCCAAAAGCAGGCTTTTATAGCAACATTTACCTTCCTTCAAGGCTGATTCCATGCTTTGGTTAATTCTATTGAACCAAATCTCTTAGCTGTGAGTATTGTGCTAGAATTATGAAGTGGGCACTTTGTGGCATGCTTCTTGGGTAATTAAAAAGTTTGAAAGTGTTGCAGATGTTACTTGGGTGGAGAACTGGTGACTTTCTCTCATATGTGTATCTCTACCCTCCAGGCTCCTTCAAAAGGATTTCAGAGTTTTCTACTGAAGCAGATTCTTGCAATCTCCTAGCACTTCTTGCGTGTCTTTGCAAGAGATGATAGGGAGTGGGCAATTATCTTCTGAGGGATATTTATATAGATACTAGCTTTTGCTGCATGTATGCTAGTATATATTAATTCTTCCTTTTTCTAGACTGGTGATCTGAAATAGAAGTGACTGGCAAAGAGAAATGTCTTAAGGGACTTGAGTATCATGGCAGATTGCAAGCTATTCCATGCTATATGTTCACCTACATAACCAATGACCCTTCTACACGATTCCTTTCTTAAATAGCTCATGCAAACCCCAAAAATCTGAGCTTTGGTGCAACTCCAAGTGCATCTCCATGAGAGCTTCTTTCAGCACTCTCTCACACTGGTCTGTTTCCACCAGTCTGAACAAATGTCACACAGCTTTGCTCTATCACCTGACCCTAAGTGCAGGCAACCACACAGGAGAAGGGGAATAGGTTACAAAACTCTGATGGTGCATACAGAAACCTTTTAGGTGGAGGATAAATTATACTAATGATCAGTTTTATAATGCAATTTGGAAATATCCTTGTTCAGTTTCTACTTCTGACAAATTAACTTACCTCTACAATAATAACAACTTTCTTATTCTTCTACTCTTCACCTCTTTGCCATGCTTTGCCATGGTTTCTCTTTCTCTTTAAAGAGAAGGAAGTCACAGATGTTGATAATTTTCTTCTGACCTTTCCAGCTCAACTCTTGAGAAATTCCATCTTTTGATGTGCTTATTCAACCACATCTCTAAACAGCCTTATGCCTTAGAAGAAATATATTGTCTAATTACATCTGTGTGCCATAGGCAATTGAGGATATTTATTTGGGTGCGTAATTGGCCAAAATACTTTTGCAAGCATCCTCTATCTCTTGTGCTACCCTTCAACACAAGGAAAAGAAGAAACATGAATGTTATCAGTAAGTGAATAAGTCATTAAAACAATAAAATCCCTTTCATTTACGAAATATCTGACTCAGTAAAGTGTCTGCTTTTATAGCAAAGCATGCCATGCCATGCCATACTGGTTGTAGCACGTATACAAGCCACATACACTTTTCTTGCCACAAAAAGCATAAGGAAAATCTTTTCAAAGTGTCAATTTGTTTCCCTATAATGCTGGTCTTCGAGACATCTGAATTCTGCACAAAATTGAATTGTATGCACCCAAGTAATGCTGATACACAGGAATGCAGGGGTTATTTAAATCTTAGGGAAATGTGGAAATAAGGACCATGGTTGAGCTGGAGTTAATTAAAATAATTCCATGAATGTATGATGGGTAGCAGGAGAACAATGAACTATCCTCAACCAACTTTCACAACGTCTAGAATGCCAAGTAATGTTTATCAGTAACCAGATCAGTTTCCTACCAGGTGCACTGTACATGTTGGTGCAGCGAACTCCCCTTGTGAATCCTGCAGCTGGGAAGGCAGAGTTCGTATGAAAATCTTGCAGTTGCTTAGAAAATCCAATATTAGGAAAATTATATATGCTAAATAAAAGATTGTTTCTATCCAGACTAGTAATTCTTTCTTTTTCATAGGAAATACAGTGTTTTTGCATTTCTCACATGAAAAACTGTTTTTGTCACAGTTCCTAGTCATAGGGGAAAGAATATCTTCCTGCAGCTCAGCTGGAGGTAGAGTACTGTTTATTTTGTAACTCTTAAGAATAGTTTTCACACTCAAATACAGGGCCAAAAATGGCATAAATATGTCAGAAACAAGACTTCTGTTTTTTATCTGCTGTGTATGTGCACGTATAGCACAAAAACCTGGTCAGGCTGTGCCAGTTTTAGACTAGAATTTAATAGGCTATTTCATTTAGGAGGGACCTATAACAATCATCTATTCCAACTGCCTGACCATTTTAGGGCTGACCAAGTTAATGCATATTATTAAGGGCATTGTCCAAATGCCTCTTAAGTGCTGATAGGCTTGGGATGTCAACCACCTCTCTAGGAAGCCTATTCCAGTGTTTGACAACCCTCTCAGGAAACAAATACTTCCCAATGTCCAGTTTAAAACTCCCCTGGTGCAGCTTTGAACCTTTCCCACATGCCCTCTCTCTGTATGCCAGGGAGAAGAGATCAACACATCCCTTTCCATGTCCTCTTCCCAGAAAGCTGTAGAGAGAAATGAGGTTTCCCCTCAACCTCCTTTTCTACAAACCAGACAAGTCTAAAATCCTTTGCTTCTCTTCAGGATGTTCCTACCAAATCTTTCACCAGATTTGTTGCCTTCCTCAGGAGGCTTTTAAGGACCTTCACATCCTTCCTAAATTCTGGGGCCCACAACTGCACACAATACTCCAGATGAGGCCAGACCAGCACAGAATAAAGTGGGACAGCTACCTCTTTTGACAGCTGGTTGTGCTGTACTTGATGTACCTTGGTACACAGTTTGCATTCCTGGGAGCTGATAAGACTGCTGACTCGTACTGAGCCTGCTGTGGGCCAGCACCCCCACATCCCTTTCTACAGGGTGTTTTTGGTTGTCTAACTCCAATGAAACTGTATGATTAATGTCTGACTGATCTGCCAAGAACTGGCTTTTCTCATTTGTCCATGCACAGCCACTCACCCTCTATGTTAGCCACAGCTTTGTTGCCTGTGGATTTTTTTCTACTATTTGTTGACCTTGAATGAGAATTGTGCTTCTGCTGTCATGATGAATAGTTTTGAGGCAGTACAAACAACCTTTTCATCTGTGTACTTGACCACAGGCAGATGCTTCTTCAGTGTAAACTTTAGTGACCTCACCAGGTCTCCGTCTATTTAAATTCTGTTTACAGTTGATTCCTTTGGTCTGTATTAATGTTCTATGTACCAAAATAATAGTAGGATCTAATTATTCAATAGCTCCAGTGAGCTTCTCTTATAAAAATGGATGAGAACTGCACAGAAGGCTGTACAGTGTTGCACAAATAATAAAAAGGTGGAACAAGAATGAAATCTCTGGATGCTTCTTTCTTTGAGTAAACCTCTAAATACCTCACTAAAATATTGGTACTTAACCTGCTGGTCAGGTGCACAGAATCTACTGCAAGAGTAATTATCAAGACATTCCTGCTCTAAAGCCACCATAAATACTATTTTACATCTTACTACCAGGAGTTAAGCTGTATGTATTTTAAAAGGCTTGAATAGAGGTGAGCAGATGGAATCTGAAAAGAACAGGAATTTAATAACAACATGACTTTCTTTTAAATGTCTCCAGCTACTGTGCCAAGTCCTATGGTTTCGTTACGTACATATCAACCACTGCAAAAAAAATGGCTCTTTTTAAACACAGAGTTAGTCCAGATCATTTGTAGTCTGGCCAGAATCCACCTGTGGCAAAATATAGCTAAAAGATTTGATTCAATAAATGATCCTTTATTCTGATCATTTGTATTTTTGCTTTCTTCTTGGAAGGAGTTTCCCTTTTGAAATGTAGGTTTCCATGTAGGGCTGTAGCAGATTTCCTGTTCAGGATAGCCCTGTGATCTACCACTAGTAGAAATGATGATGTTAGGTTGTTGGGTTTTTTTTAATGTAATTTGCTGGTGTGGGTTCTCTTAGAAGACCAAAACTAGTCACACTGTATTTGATTTGCTGCAAATGTAGTGACAGATTTGTAACTGTATGTTTTCTTACTTAAAAAAAAGGTTGCTACTGTATATACCTAATTACGTCTGCATTTTGTGTTGTGACTCCAGATCTTTAAACTTGTGCCTTCAGAGAAGACATCAAGGTTTGTGCTCAGTTTTGTCACTTGACAGAGGTGAGAGAGACTTTTCTATTGATGTAATGGTTTGTTTGTCTAGGGGAGAATGAAAGGGATGAGATGAAGGAAGGCAGGGAGAGGGAAGAGCAGAGCATTTGTTGGCTCTGAAACTAGAGCTCTGCTGATTGGAGATTTCTTCTAATGTGAACATGAGCAAGTCATTTAGCTGTGGTGCATAAACTCAGTTGTAGGAGTCCAAGTTATTTCCAGCTTTGGCTCCAGATCATAACTTGCTGAATCTGTTGCTCAGTAATCATTCTGAGCCAAGGAGGCTGAAAGCAAACTACTTAATTCTGTGTCCACTTCTCACAGATCAGTATTGTGGGTCATGAACTTCTGTACCACCTTTCATCCAGGTTCAGCTGGTTCAGGAGTCCACCTTTTATCAGGGAGCACTCTTCTGCTGGCTTCAAAAAAATGACTTACAAAGCTTTGAATGCTGGACACGGATTTGGGGATTATTATATTGAGATTGGAAATAGGAATTTTATGTAAACCACAAATACCACTGCCAAAAATCAAAACCCACTGAAATAATTGAAGTAGTAAGACAGTAACATTAATGTAGTAAGAAGAGCTTTCCTCCCCAAAATCCACAGCACATTTGTAAAACACTGTGAAGTTTGTAACAAGAATAGATTAATGATTAAACATTTAACATTACAAAATTTTCTCCTTTAATACAGACTCTTTTAAAAAGTACCCATAATTAGGGCTACTGTTTTCAGTGCCTTTTTTAATCCATAAATCTTACCTTGCTAAAATTGGAGTGTCTGGGATGTTTGCCCAGGCCACCTGGGGATCCTTGGTATATCCACTGAATTGTGCAGATGACCTGTTCCTATACAGTAAATTCATCATACTCTGATGTGTTAGATTTCCTGTCCAGATGGGTAACCTGTGTAACACATGTACAAGTTTGTCTGGGAAATTCTAGAAAATAATATAGTCTTCATGTTGAAAACATACTGTAAAAAGGTCAGTGGATATTATCATCCCTTTTTGCTGAACTGGGAGATGATAGTGTCTTTCATTTAGAATAGAGTAGAATAGAATAAACCAGGTTGGAAGAGACCTGCAAGATCATCGTGTCCAGCACATCATCCAACACCATCTAATCAACTAAACCATGCAACCAAGTAAGGTTGCACAGGAGTTGTTTTTCTTCCTACTCCCAGCTCATTCATGTTTTCTGAGATGCATTAAAGATCTGTTCAAGCAACTGTGCAGATAAAAATGCAGAAGAGCTATCACACAAACCGAATGTGCTATAGAACTCTATGGCCTGTTACCATTATGTAAAAAAAGAGATACCTTTAAATCTTTTATGTTCAACGAATTCACACAAAGGTGAGATGTTGGAAGTTTCTTAAAAGTCAACAAAAAAATAAGGGTGACTTTGATGCAAGCAAATGTTGGGGAGAATACCCACAGCTGTTAATTATTAAGCACTTCTAATAACCTTGAAAGCTGGAGATTTGGTTTTGTGCCTCTTATTTTGCTTCTTATGACAGAAAGGTAGAGAACGTGGTTATCTCAGAAAAAAGAAATGATTAGACAAGCATGATCACAGATGAGGGAGCACCCAAGGGACAACTTCACAAGCTTTTGCTCAGTCAACCCTGCAATGAAGTGCAACCTTGTGGAAGTAAAGACACCCGAGAGGCAGAGGCAAGGCACATCCCAAACTTGAAAGTCTTTAAGTCTGTAGGTGCAGCTCCATGCTGAAATTCTTAAACATTACCCAAGATGCAAACTTTAATTTGTTGCTGAACTTGCCAAAGCACATAAATTCTACACAAAACCAAACACATTTTTATTATAGCACAAAGCTGAAAATATATACAATACAGGAAACTGAGTTTCGTTGCTGTGGCAAATGAAAGCAGGCAGGGACCAGTCACTAGTCTGAGCTTATGGTAGCTCTAATAGCATACAGTGATTACTCTGGGTGGTAAAAATCTAAAAGGTTGCTTATAGAAGATGCCACATATTTGATTTCTGGTATTTCCTTCATCTCTTAGAATGAATTCTCACTAATATTTAAAGAGCTCCAAACTAGACCTAATAGTCTTTTGTTGTTGTTAATGTTTCACATAAACCCTGTCAAATTCTTTTCTGATCAGAAAAGCTATTAATACTGCATCTACTTAAATGAATTACTAGTGCATTGATACCACCTAACATGAAATAGAGCTGTTGAAACATGATGGATACTAGTTTAATTTTATATTCCTCAGGGAAGTGGGCAACATGAATGCAACAATAACTTGAAGTAATGGTCCAGTGATTCCTAGTGGGATCAGAGTGTGTGATGCCAGTGTTAGCTTGATAGCTCTCAAGAACACGAAGGCTGTGAAACAAATTGCAGTGAAACAAATGGGTCTCCTTTCCATGCAGGCAGTGATCCTAAAGTGAGTCTTCTGCTTAGGTGTGTCTATATATGTGGAGATCTTGAAGGAGTTTACAGAAAAGTGGAAAGGATTTGGTCGCATTGAACTGATCAGATATGACCCCACGGTCAGAGGGAGAGCTGAGATACATCCAGCTCTCAAAGTTTCTGTACCAGTCATGAGAGGGAAAGTAGTTATCATAATGCAGTGCTGTTCCAGATACTTGGTTATGACTGAGCAATTAGACAAGTTTTAGAGTGAATGTCACACTGAATCCAGCAGTCAGCCTCAAATGGTGGTAAGTAGCCATCTCCCCACTGAACCATCCGTGACATTACCCAGGGAGCTACAGAGGCCGTTCTGCACCTGGCATCCCTCGTGTGCCGAGGGAACACAGTGCCTTGTGCTGTTGGATGCTCACCTCATTGTGCATTGGCGCATTAGCCATTTCTGTGTAGACTTTATCTCTGTAGGCAGATGGCAATTCAGAGAATTCACTTATTGCTTGGTGCTGATAGTTAGTTTCCTCAGTAAAGGAGCATTTAAATTCATTTTAAAAATGAACTGCAGGCTGGTCTGCTACCTGTTTGAGAAGCTGGCTGATGTTATACGTATTCTATATAGGTTTGGGATTTTGGAAATGTTTAATAATGCACCTTAATTGCATTTTATAATTTCTTCTGTTCCTGGATCCTGCATTGATTAACAAACCCCAAACGTCATTGGAAATAAAACTGATGCTCAGTAAGTGGATCAGAAGTAAAGTTTGGTCCAGACATTACCCGTAACTGTTGGGTGGTTCTTCTGTTCCATACCTTCAGCAAAGATGACCTGTTCTTGCAGCTTCCTTCACAAATATAGCCTGACATACACATGAGGAAAAATGATTTGACTGTTGACTTGTAATGCTGGTAGTAACTATTTAAATTCCTGTGTTCAAAGTCTTTTAAAGGTTAAGAAAGATTGCACACATACTAGTGCAGAGGAATTGATGTTTGCTCTGAGGGATGAATTGCCAAAGGGCATCCTTTGCAGTAAAATTGAACAAATGGATATGATCAGGGCTGGCATACTTTTACCAGTGGTTTGTATAGCTAGAATTATCCTTTTGGTGCTCCACTGAAATTGGAGAATATAAGAAAAGGGAAAAGTTGCTACTCATTGGGTTGAATATATAAAACAGTGCCTGAGTGGCTTTCATCAGACATTCTTATATTTAGTGTTTGAACAGAGAGTCAAGTATGCAAAAAACCAAGGAAGAGCTGAATGAAGCCAATAAAAAAAGATGGAGTTGATTTTTACCTAGAAGTTTCTTTTAGCAATATCTGTGTTATATGTAACTAGTTACAAAATTAGCAGCCAACTTGATTACTTACCTTGACCTCGTAAAAACAGTTTCCCCTTTCATTTGTATGATGTTTGAATGTCCACTGAAAAATGTTGTCAGGTTTTTTTCTTACGTCATTTCTTCTAGGCAGGTCCTTGCTGTCTACAAGAACCTGCTGGTGAAAACCTTCTAATTAAAGCATATCCTCTGTGCTGGTAATTTCAGAGCTGGCCTAGCCAGCTTTGCTTTCAACAGATTTTGTATTTTCAGGCTGCCTAGGTAGGCTGCCTAAAGCTTTGCCTTCTAGATAACTGTCATCTTAAAAATAAAACTTAAGTATTTGAAATTCATGTGAAGTTAGAATAGAAACAACTTCTCTCCAAACTATAATTTGTGCAAAACTTTTACATATAAAAGTATAGACAACACATGGAATTTTGCTCATCTGAGCTTGCTGACATGTCTTCTGCATGATACCTGGTAGGCGCTTAAGGGAGAACATTTTCTATGTTCCACTGCTGGTTGTATTGTTAGGTCCTTCCATCATGTGATATATCATGAACACATAGAGTCCTGTAGGCACATTTCCAAGTGATGACCACTATTAGCTATCAGATAGTAGCCTGTTTAAGATACCAGTCAGCAGGCAAATATGAACTGCTGGAATTTAAGAAAACAATATGGTGAGGAGAAGTTGTGGTGCCCCACGCTTCAGCTGAATCCTTTATGGCTGTGTGAACAGGCACCTGAAAGATCATGTTAGATCCTTTGTGGTAGAAGTATTGGTCTGGGAAGGGCTGTAAACAGGGTGAAGGTTTGGGGAGGTGGCACTGATGGTGAGAGAGGACAGAGTTGGCTATGCAACAAGGGGAGCAGAAGCTGTGGAAACAGCTCTGGCAGCACCAAGCTTTTGTGGTTGTGCTCTCCCAGCAGCAATCAGAAATACTTTATGGTAAGGGCTTAATTTCTTTCTTGGTTTTCAACCCATCCTGGCAATGTGTGTAGCTTTTCTAGCAAAATACACTTTATCAGGAACCTCACTCAGAGAAGAAGAGGAGCCCATTCTGTACTAGGTTACCATGTCTGTAATGGACTGGCAAGGTGCTGGAGTGGGGACAACTTTCTCTGACAGAACAAGTAACATTTCTGGGGCTCTGGAGCTAAGCTGGCTCTGTATATTTAGTTAAAGGTTTAGCACTGGAAATGCATGAATAATTATGACTTCATTTCCTAACTGAAGTGCATTTTGTGATTACAGAAGAGAAGACACTGAATGGAATGTAGTGTTTTTGAGGCTGAAATACAGCCTTACAGAGGGAAAGCTGATGTTTACAGCAGAGCTGGCTGAAGACAGTCAAAGCAAAGTTTTCACTGTAATTATGCCTTCTAGAGCGAGGTTTTTCCATGTTCAAGAAAGCTGCCTGAGTTTGTGGTAGATGTCGTTCACAATCATTGTCTCTATTCTAAAGCAAGACAAAATGTTGTAGAGATAAAGGTATCTACTTTCATTTGCCTTTATGTATTATGTTTCTTGAAATATTTTCCACATAACCTTTTTCTGGGTAGAGACTTACTAGTACCTTCTGAAATTTGGAAATTTTGACTGGAAGCAGTTGTAGGGGCAGATGGAATAAAAAATGTGATATTCTGAGATAGAGTGCATTTATCAAAATGAGCTACCCATTTTAACCATGTATTTATTTATTGAACATGTTTCTGGATACACTGAAGGGGTTTTTTTTTAGTTCAGCTATTTATGTGCAAATCTTACACTATTTTTCCTTGGACTTTTTTGTTTTCCCCCATTCCCTGTATACCACTAAAGTGCTTTACTACTGCAGGTGATATTAAGCTACAGCAGCATGAACAGATGTAACTGTATTCAAAATTGTTTGGAAGCAATTTTTATCCCATGATTCTTCCCCTGTTTTTCCCCCACCTCAGATAAAAAACCAAAACAAACTAAACAACATAAGAAAGATCCCTATGTGGGACTGCTGCAAGCAGAAACAGAGGTGGTGAATGTTTGGTTTCCAAGCAGTTTATTATCAGACAATGCAAAATCTCAAGGTCTAAATTAAAAATAAATAAATAAATCTTTTGATCTGAAGAAGTGCTCTGTAGATGGCAGCATTGATGAGGCCTTACTCTCTTTCACCCTGAAATGAAAAGCGGCAAAAGAGTGGTTAACTGAAGGCATTTTCGTAGTAGGTTTTTATACAATTATAGAAGTAGCACTTGGCATTTTGCTTACATAATAAATTGAAGTTGCTTCAGAGTCCAGTGACTTAGGTTGATTTCCATGCTATTGCTAGTGTCAGTGGAAGGTCTGTGATAATTTACAACTTCTACTTTTAGTGGGGCACATTTACTTCAAACTGCACGTGATCACATTCATTTATGAGACTGAAAACAGGAATTGACTAAGTCGCCTGTTGGTCCTTTTCTGTGGGTGGATATATTATGAAATATTTTCTGGCTTAAACTCCTTAAGTAGCTCTACACACTGTATGATCACAAGCATCATTATTGTTCTGCATAGTCTTGCTGAATTCTTTTATATCTGCTGTTTTCAAGCATTCACATGTTCTGGTTTTTGGTGAGCAATAGTGAAAGTCATTATAAAAGCCTAGACCTTGAAGATTCAGTTTCCTTACCTCGATTAAGACATTTTTCTTGCTAAGGATGAAATAAGCTTTATTAGGAAAAGAGAGGGTACTTGTTTAGTAATATACCATACAGTCAGAAGCCACAGATATGTACATGGAAATTATAAGTAATTCTAGTTTCCTCACTCCTTGTATGTCTACACTGAATTTTAGCTTCAGTCTGTGCTGGTCATTCATGAAACAGCCATGGATTTTGTAAGGGCACAAGAAAAGTGAGGTTTTAAAGGAAGTGATACATGTTGCTTAAATATGTTGACTAATTAAATAGGTATTTACTTAAAAGATGCACACTGCTTTAAGTTGCTTGATATTGTGAGATGTCTTCTTTTATTTTTGTCATATCAGGTTTTTCATTTATCTTTAAATCTATACTCAGGAGTTGCTTGGCTATAAGGTCAGTGAGGCATCCAGTACTTAGTGGTGGCAATGATGAACAGCAGACTGCAGTTAGTCAATTTTGCTGTCATCTGTTTGCAAGAGAGAGTTATATTCATCTTGCTTGTTGTCATCTATTTCTGTCTACGAGGTAGGGAATCATGGTTTGGTGTGTTTTGTGTCATTTGATCACTACTGTGTCCTTAATATTATTTCTAAACTTAGCAGAGTTATCAAAAACTATAGCTGCTTTTCTTCTCCAAAAAGTTGCAGTCTGAAGTGTGTGTTGAAAAAAATACAAATGCTGAGAAGATGAAGCTGATTTTTTTTTTTTAAATGGTTTCAAGTTTAAAAAAATTACAACTGCTTGTATTCACAGGATTTTATATTTTATATTATATTATTATTTTGCATTGACAGTTATACTTGCGCTAAAGTATCAGAGTTGAGAATGCAAATGAAATAACCCTTAGTGGTGTTGGAGATAGGAAAGTGGTCAGAGGTTTATGATTAAAAAATGGTCATTGTCTCTAAAATCCCATATGCATTTTTTGGGGTAATTCTTTGGTTGTGATTCCTCAGTCATTTCAGATGTTCAGTGCCTAAATTGAGAAATATACGTCTTGATACTTAAAAGTGTGGACTGTATGCAAAACCTAAACCATAGCTGGAAGTGAAGTGTTGTATCAGCTCTTCATGTCCACAGCCTGGACCTTAGGCCGGTTTTGAACACAATTGTGTGTTCCTTAGTCCATTGCCCATTGAGAAACAGATATTTCTTACCTTGCAGGATATAGAAAATTATTGTTTTTTTTTTTTTAATGTCAGTAGATTGCTTTGAAACCCTAGACAGAAGAGTCAGAAGGCTGTTGGCTGAAAAGTATTAATTGTTGTTGCAATATAAGCTTTAATACTTTAATCACTGATGAAAATGCTTAGTGTGAGACTCCCTGAGAGTGAATTAGGAATGTTCTTGGCTTGCTAGCACATTAACATGCTAAACAGTCTGCTTATGCCTTCATTTACAAGTGAGGCAGCCTAGATATTAGCTTCAAATAAGCATAAACTTGTTTTGATGACTTTTCAATCAATAGGACAAAATACAGATATGAAGGTAAAATCAATATAGTGGCAGCTGCCCTGACATAGCACCACAGAATGGGCTGAGTAGTGGAGATGTAGAGAGATTAAAAATGAAAAGCTGCTTCTTCAGACATGTAGAAATCACTAGTACAAAAGATGTCAATGAAGTTATATTAATAATAAAATATGACTTCGGATTTCATCCTCATACTGCTTTGATGCATGTGTGGATTTTCTGACAGTAATTTTGAGGCAAGATTTAACTTATAGTGACTTTTTTCCCCCCAAATTAGATCTAACATAACTTGGTAAGTCATAATATCTTCCAGTTCAGAGCAGATATTGGATGGATACTTCATTTGCTGTTCCATTTCTATCAACTGCAATGAAGTCATATTATAGACTCTGCTTGGTTTCCACTGTTAGTTTCTGCATTATGCAAGCTACTAAAAAGCCATATGAATTAGGGAAAAACCTTTTATGCACAGCTGAAGTGACACAAATGCACAATGCAAAAATAAGTGAACTTCTGTTGCCTATTGTAATGCTAACTTTTTAATTTTTACATGCTAAAACCTCAAATGTTTTATTCATTATATTTTTCAGTAGTCTGCTCTGTTTGTTGCAGTTTACATAAGGCTTCCTGGCTTAGAGAGCAAAAGGGGTTTTTTTGGTGATTCCATGTACATTGGTGGAGTACATTTGAACTCCTGGCCGTTTCCTCTGAGACTGCATGTTACCCTAGGTATGTTTTGGAGCATGAATTGGGAACTGGGTTTGTCAGCTTAAAAAGGAGCTGGCATCATGCACTCTGCCTAGAGAGATGCTCTTAGCATATTGTACAGATGCAGAAGCAGCACTAGCAGGATATATTTTTCTCATCCATATATTCACCTGAAGTCAGACTCTCAGAGCCCCTTTCTAAAATTTACAAGATGGGGTACCTCTGGGGTCATACATTTTTTGGTGACCTTCCATTTTTTCCAGATGATTGCCTTTTTCTAAGGCAGTTTTTATACTTGGAATGAAGTCTTTTCAGTGAGATCATAGGAGAGAACCAACCAGGAAGATGATTAGGGGACTGAAACATCTCTCTTGTAAAAAAAGGCTGAAGCACTTTTTATACTGGGCTTTTTATACTGGAGAAGATAAGATTGAGGGGGGCGGAATCTTATCAATGCTTATAAATACTTAGAGTGGGTGTCAGGAGGATGGGGCCAGTCTTTTTTCAGTGCTGCCCAGTGACAAGTTGAGGTAACAGGAACAAACTTGAATATAGGAAGTTCCATCTAACCATGAGGAGGAACTTCCTTACTTTGAGGATGCTAGAGCACTAGAACAGACTGCCCAGAGAGGTGGTGGACTCTACCTCTCTGGTGTTATTCAGAATCTGCATGGATGCTGTCCTGTGCAACCCGCTCTAGGTGAACCTGCTCTGGCAGGGGGGTTAGACTAGATGGTCTCCAGGGGTTCCTTCCAAGCCCTACCATTCTGTGATTCTAGAATCATTTTGACATTCTCTTCCCCCTCATAAAGAGAACACTGGCCCAGCTAGAGTACATGATGCTCCCTCTATATACATATGCTGCATGATTTTGAGACAAAAGAACAACTCTCTAATATTAGCAGAGCTAATTACTTTAGTTAATTAAGATGTGATTTCCTGTAATGGCAAATTATTTCAGCATTCTTAGCACTCAGTTGTAGAGACACTAACAGCTTTCTGTCAGTTTCCCCAGTTCTGTATCAGCATTATGCTGGGAAACAAAGAGCCTTTTGCTGTGGTGGTGCCTGCCCTCTGCCCTATGTTCTGTGGGGCCAAGGGGCTTCCCACTGCACAGTTTGCCTCACCTGAGATGGATGTGCATTATTGCTTCTTCTCATATTTCCTTTCTAATCTTTCTACTCTGACCATGCTTTACATCATATTGCTTCCTTGCTACTTGAGATATTTTGCCATCACAGTGATTTAGTGGACTGCAGTAGAGACCAGGACCAAGAGGCGTTACTCTAAGTGACAGAGCATTAGAATTTGAGTCCAGGTTTTTAGCTCAATATTCAGTCTTTTGAGTCAGTGCTTCATCTTGCAACACAGCTTAAAATAGTTATCAAATAGGGAACAAGTCAGTTAATGTAGATATTTAAGGTCCCTGTGGAATGATGGAGATAGAATAAAAGGAAATTGGGGATCTGTGGTGGTGTATCACTCAGTATGACACATTTCCTGTGCCTTGGTGGAGGACCAGGCTGTCACAGGGCATGTGAATGATATGACAGAAGCATAGATTTTGTCCATCTGTGTGTTGCTGTCTCTGAAATGGAAAATTATGAACTTTAACACTTGACAGGGAAATAGGCATGAGAGAAAAGCTGAAGTTTTTTCCTCTGGTTCATATCACTCTGTCATGGCACAGAGGATGATTTATACAGCAGAAAGAGCTACACTGCCATTTTTGAGACTATGCAGCTTCTCTCAATATAAAATGATGCTTGAAAAAGTTTTATCTTGATAATAGGTTCTACTTACATGTGAAATGTGTCCTTGGAGCTCATTTTTACAGTGTTGTACTCTTTCTGTGCAAGAAATCCTTTTGTAAAATAGCTCAGGCTTCTATTAGTCCTCATGGACCTTTTGGAAGAATTTCTCTTAGATATTAAGCACTACCTCTTTGGGATGAAAGAGGTGTGGGACACCTTCACTTTTAAATACATGCCTTAACACAAACTCTTCAGTATAGAAGTTGGTTTGGGTTTAAGTTGTCTTACATCCTGATTAACAATATTCCTGAACCCTGCCTGTTGGCATCTGTGGGGTAAACCCCCTGAAATCCTCTTCTTTCTTCCTTCCTTCCTTCCTTCCTTCCTTCCTTCCTTCCTTTCTTCCTTCCTTTCTTCCTTCCTTTCTTCCTTCCTTTCTTCCTTCCTTTCTTCCTTCCTTTCTTCCTTCCTTTCTTCCTTCCTTTCTTCCTTCCTTTCTTCCTTCCTTTCTTCCTTCCTTTCTTCCTTCCTTTCTTCCTTCCTTTCTTCCTTCCTTTCTTCCTTCCTTTCTTCCTTCCTTTCTTCCTTCCTTTCTTCCTTCCTTTCTTCCTTCCTTTCTTCCTTCCTTTCTTCCTTCCTTTCTTCCTTCCTTTCTTCCTTCCTTTCTTCCTTCCTTTCTTCCTTCCTTTCTTCCTTCCTTTCTTCCTTCCTTTCTTCCTTCCTTTCTTCCTTCCTTTCTTCCTTCCTTTCTTCCTTCCTTTCTTCCTTCCTTTCTTCCTTCCTTTCTTCCTTCCTTTCTTCCTTCCTTTCTTCCTTCCTTTCTTCCTTCCTTTCTTCCTTCCTTTCTTCCTTCCTTTCTTCCTTCCTTTCTTCCTTCCTTTCTTCCTTCCTTTCTTCCTTCCTTTCTTCCTTCCTTTCTTCCTTCCTTTCTTCCTTCCTTTCTTCCTTCCTTTCTTCCTTCCTTTCTTCCTTCCTTTCTTCCTTCCTTTCTTCCTTCCTTTCTTCCTTCCTTTCTTCCTTCCTTTCTTCCTTCCTTTCTTCCTTCCTTTCTTCCTTCCTTTCTTCCTTCCTTTCTTCCTTCCTTTCTTCCTTCCTTTCTTCCTTCCTTTCTTCCTGTTTTGGCTAAATCCTTGAGACCTACTCTCAGGAGAAAGACTCTCATCAGAATTTATCTTTAGCTGTTCTATCAAATTGATAAGGTTCTCACTACTCAATGGTGTAAAGAGACAGGTGAGGGTTTGTATGACCTGACAAATGCAAACACCCAAGATATCTTTATTAAAAGAATTAAAACTTTAAATGAGTGTAAATGTGTGAAGAATGGAATGATGAGTTGATATATATCTCAGACTGCAGATTGCAATGAACAGGATCTCTGAGCACTGAAGAAGCTGAGGTCCTGATCTTGTTCCTGTTTGGGACTCGTTGAGCAACAGAGAGATGATTAGTCAGCCCATGTAGCTCTGTCTGCTCGCAACAGCATGTTTGAATAAAGTAACATGAAGGAAATAGCAACACAGTAGCTGGATTATCTCTTGCTGGTGACTCCAGACCACTCTCGAGTGAACAATTACTCTACAGCTTTCTTCTGGGATTTGAGAGCTAGATAATGATACACTTCTTGGTGTCAGTATTAGCCTTTCACATCAGTGAGTCTTGAAAAGACTTCTACTACAAAGCTGAGACTGCTGAATCGCTTCCAATTAGAGGTGATATGATGTTAATTACCCTGATGCTGCTTGGTAAGCTGTTTAGCACTTTTGTCTCACCTATAATACATGGTAGGGAACAGTGACTTTTTCCTTTGTGTGAAACAGTGAGTTTCTGGAAAGTGGTAGAACTGTGTTCAGTTGTAGTCTAGGTAAAATTTCTCCTCACTGGATATTTTGATTGTGAAGCCCTGTGATCCACAGCAAAATGATTCATTTTTTACAATGTAAGTGAAAATTCTCTGTGGAAGTATCACAAAACACTAATGTGTTGACCCACATGTTTAATCTAGAAGAGAAATGAATATGGAACTATGTGTGCAAAGCAGCTAATTCACATTTCCTGTGCTTTTAGCTGTGTGGCTTCAATATACCTTTAACGGCTATATAGACATTATTTATTTATTTATATCTATCTATAAAATTTCTTTTATAGAGATGGTGGGTAGCTTGGAGTTGGGGCCAGGACTTAAGAAGTAGTTACCTCCAGAAAAGATGGCAAGTGCCTTAAATATTGATAGCACAACAGAGGCTTAAACACCTAAACTGGTTGAAATCTTTACATGGTGCAGGGTTTTATGACAAATAAATTACTAAGTGCTTGGATAGCTGTTCTGTCAACTTTAAAGTGCTGTTGTTTGGCCTGATCAAAATCATATGAGTACTTCAAGTAAAGAGCACCTGCTCATCCACATTTGATCACCTAACATGAAACTAGGAAAATAATGCGAGTATCATGGGAGCCTGCTGTCTGAAACTAAAGTGATACATTGACCCTCATTTCCTATCTGAAAAAAAAAATCTAATTCCAGTTTGCATTAAAAAATTGAAAGTCCCCCCATCCTCATCTCTAAAATAATAAATATCTAATTTCATATTCTCCACAAGTAATGGCCAATAGCTCTTCCATATCTTTAATATGCAAGATGTAGGTTTTAGTCTTTTGCTTAGGTGCTGCTTCAATAGTTCAGCTATTCAATTAATCTTCCTAGGAAAGTATTTGACAGTGCAGTCTTCTCAACCTTCTGAAATGATCCTGGGGTTTTGCTTGGAAGTTCAGATAAACTTATACAGAGAGCAGAAACCTCATATGATATGTCAGCCTGAAATGGCTATGGCTTTTTTATGTGTTTTTGTGTGTATTTTTAGGTGTATTTTTAAAATGCTGTGCATGTTGGAGCAAATGTGGTTTAAATATTGGAAAGCCTTTTATGGTCCTTGGCTAAATCACTCCTGTTGTATTTGTAATAGCTAGATGTGCAAAAATCAAGCAGTACCTGCTGGTTTGGTAATTCGTGTCAGTATATTTGCATGCAATCCCCAAAAGTTTCCATACTGATGGAAAAGGCTCAGTAACTAAGTGTGGAAGCAGTATCCTCAGCTGAGCACTGAGTACAGTGAATCTAGTGATTTCTATTTAATTAGCTTTAAAATGTCTTTGCCTTAAGGGACCTATTCAAGAGCCAATAAAAAGAGATGCTTGGTAGATTAGAGCTCTTGAATTGGAATGAAAAAAACATTGGTCCTAGGGTGATATTTTTTTTCTTGAAACACTTTATTAAATAGCCAGGAATGGCTTTGGAGCACTGACAAAATGATTTGGTCCATTTATGTTCAGTAGGTACTTTTCTTTGCATTGGCATAGCTCTTAGTTTAGGTATGTCACAGAATTGCCCGGTGATGATGTGAACTGACTTTTCATGTGACCACACTGGTAACTGGGACTAGACAAAGATGTTGGCATTGCCTCCTTTTGAGAGAAAGAAATAGTAATAATATAATCCCCCAACTCTAAAAGTCTTATCGGAGTATTTCTACTGGTCTAAGATTATAGTTTATGCAAGCATTGAGGCTGGTGATCAACCCCTCAAAGCACCGGAATCCTGGAGGAAAGTGGCTGTAGTAATTCCCTGCTGTGCTGCCTCTGTGCAGTTTGGACCTTTCTCTGCCCTGCTTCTGAAATAAACAGGATGTCCATTTCTGTTTTGCAGGAGCTGAATTGTACAAAATTTCACAAAGGCTCTTTGAGAAAACGTCACACTTCCATTCATGATGGGGCAGTCAGAACTTTCCCCTGAGCTCCTGCCCTGGTACCTGTTGGCCTGGTAGCTGCCACAATTGCTATTTTTTCTTGGTACCAAGTAATCATTGCATTCAATGTGTTTCTAGGTGGAGATCTTGGGAGAAATGAATCAAGCAATCTGTCTCTTAGAAGTAGCTTATGTAGAAGCTGTTAATTCAGTTATCAATGTGAATGAATGGGAAACTGGGAGAGGAAACAGATCTGCTGGGTCCCAGGCCCATTCAGTTGTTTTCCTTTTAGTCATAACTCTCCTATTTGACCATCCTAATTCCTTAGCATATTTGTTTGAAATCTGCTCTCTAAATTCTATTTTACTTGGGGAGCAGGGAAATGAGCATGAAACTCATGAGCTTAGGATAAAGAAACCCTGAGTTGTAGCAAACAAGGTTGCAAAGTGGGTGCTTTCTCAAGAGTCAGATCAGTTTGTGGAAGATGGGCTCCTGGTACTGTCACACGTGAGGTTTTGCAAGGTCATATTAGTCATTTGCTTAAGGCTTCTGTTCTTCTGACTTTTCCTACCTGACTCATTCTTCTTTATTTCACTTGTGTTTTTACATAAAATGCTGAAAGAAATTATCATAAGTTCATGGCTTTGCTTCCTTTATTTCATTCTTTGCTGAAAAATGAAACAATTTTATTAAAGCAATCTAAAGGGCATTACTTGCATTTTGTACAACCCTGGAATATTTGGAAGTCTGCAGATAAAACAGAGATACTATAAATAAACGTAGTGTTTTAGCAACACCTAGGTGCTGCAGGCCTGACATACCTGTGTTGGAATGGGCTCTCAAACTGAGCTTTGTTAAGGGGGAAGGCTGTGTAGCAGGGATGCTGACTTCTGCTGTGTCCAGATCTGAAGGTGACCGCTGTGAAGAGCCACCCGGCATGGAGCACTGCATGGGTACAAAATGTGTCTTTTCAGGGAACTACAGCTTTCAAGCCATCTTCTTGTTGGCTGGGCAATTCTCTAACTGGCATGGCAGTTTCTAGTAGCAGAGTAGAAAGTGAGATTTGTATAACATCAAGTCACATCAGACTCTTCTACTCAGATGAAGTTGGGGAAGACTCCAGCATGACAGGTGTTGCACAGACTTTATCAAGGTCTCAGTGTAAATAAGCTGGCATTTGCTGGGAAGGAGAGACAAGCAATAAATAAGGATAGTGCATGCCCAGAAGTATTCTTATCAAATTGAAATGAAGTGAACGGTATTTGCTAGCTGAAGATGCTGCCTTGCAAGGAGGAGAGTCTGTTTTAATTGCTTGTTTTCACCCAGAGGTGGTTCTGTAGTTTTCCTGCTGTTGTGTATCAAACATCCAAGTGGAGCCTGAAAACTGTCAGCTGATGTGTCCTGTCTAGACCTCACTTGTGTAGGACTGTGAAAGCACTCGTCTCTTCATCAGCTGCACTCAGGGAAAGACTGGTGGCTAAGAGCAGGGCATGTCTTAGTGCAAAAAGCAGAAAATAAGAAGATGTAAGATGAACATAAAAGGCTTGTTCTGATATTCATCTGTATCCAGACCTGGTATCTTTTCAGAACCTTGGAGTGCTGGGGGGATTTTCAGAGAACTTGGTGACAGTTGGAAGTTGACTAAAAGATAAGGGCTTTTTATGTTTCTGGGTTTGTTGGTGGGTTAGTTTTGATTTTTGTGTGGGGTTATTTATTTAGTTACACCCCCATCCCCTTCCCCTTTAGGCTTAAATGAGTTTGGATCTAATTTCTCTATCAGTCCCATTATTCTTCTTTAATATATTAAGGACTTTCAAAGTCAATGTCTGATTGTTGTATACTGGATGCTTGCTACAACATGATCTTTCCAGCATCTCTAAGACTTCTTAATTACAGTAACACTTTCAGATATTTTTTATTACAATATACAGCCAAAGTTTTTTTTAAATAATTTTTTTTTAAAAGAAATTCCTTTCAGTCATTCTGGAGACAATTAGATGTGTAGCAGCATAACTTGGCTTCCAGGCTGCTGTACAACAACTGTGCAGTACTCCGCACCAAAAGGACTTTGTTAAGATTAAGAGGTTTTGGCATATTTTCTTTATTGGGGAAAAAAAAAAAAAGTGCTTCATTTTCTTTGGTGGAATTTAGCTGTGAGCAGCAGTAGCTGAAGATGGAAATCCCAAACACAGTAATGTGTTTATATTATTGGCGTACCACACAGTATAAGTGAGAATCCTCAGGTCATGTCTTAATGAATCACTTTGCAGCTCTCAAAATCAGGACGAAAATAAATACTTCATGTACTTGCAAAGACTTTGTTGTTGGCCAAAAGTGCTGAAAAGATAGAAAGGAAAGAAACATGAGATTGACGTTCAAGATGTTTTCTGAAGAAGTGGGAAACTTCCTGCTCCTAGCTAGGTACTGGCTCAAAGTGAAGAGGAAGCTCTGTGTCTTAAAGATGAGATAGTAGTAGCAAAAGAAGTATGGCAGGTGCAGGCAGAAACTAAAACAAAATTGCAAAGAGAGGAAGTGGTATCAGTTGTCCTCACCTTCCATCCTTCAAGAATTGCCTAGAAAATGGCAAAATTGGTCTTTGTGCCAATGGCATGGAAATGCTGCAAGCTTGGGTACTGGATAGTGGTTTCCACAGATTTCCTGAGGTGACGATGAAAGTTTCAGAAGTACTCAGACCGTTTGTGTACTTTTTACAGGAAGGTTCAGTTTAAATAACTGCTCTATGGAAATGTGAAAATGGAGTATGTGACCATTATAGAAACAGAACAGTTCTGTTTAAATGTGTTAATTCTTTCAGCTGGGGTGCTCTAGAATTTTGAGATTAGTTTTTCATCCCCATTTTAAATTTTTTTCCTTCCCCTCAAGTTTTTGATTGGATGGTATAAAGTTTTCTCACTTAATTGTGTGTTTTCAGTATCTATTTCATTAGTCTATGACAAGCTATTTTCTGGGCATGTCTGCATAATACAACGCCAGTGAAGAGAGACCTAACTAGTGTGAGTGTCAGGTGAGTAAAACTACTTCAAGCACTTTCCTGCCCCTCTTTGGTAAGGTCTTTCAGGCAGACACTCTACTGTGTTTATTCTTCCTGCCTTCTGTAACTGATTTTGATTTATTCTTACAATTGCTGTAGCAATTATGCTTAAGAAGGTACACAATATTTCCAGAGTCTTCTGTTGTTAGGAATCAAGCACATGGCTTTCAAGAGGTATTTATTCTCTTAGTGGCTACTTACAATTTATATCTCTCTTGCTGAAAATAGGTAAGTTAAAACCAGAAGATTTCATCATGCATAGCTGTAGGCAGTACAATCAGGGAATTATCAATAGAGAATAAAAAGCACTTTGTGTAAATAATGCATTTTATGCTTGAGGGTGCAGAATAATTAAATAAGGACATGAAGTTTGATAACTGAAAAATGCTTTCACTGTCTGAATCTATCAAAGGTCAAATTATAAAGAACTAGCACCTGAAGCAAAGCAGAGCACTGGAAGTTTCCTGCCATTTGGCAGTCCAAAAATCCTGTGCTGTATTCTCCTAAATACAGGATTATTTTTATGTAGTGAAATAGTCTGCATGGGATGTAGGGCCTTAGTCACAAAGATGTTCTTGGCATACATAAAGTACAATTGAGTTTTGTAAGTAAAAATCCTTCTTAGTTTTTCGTATGACTGGTGCGTGCACTGGGTGCAATCAGTGGCATCTGGATAAAGGCGATCGCTTGATGGGCTTTGGTTCCAAGAGATTAATCTGTATTTCATTTCCACATTTTGGGTTTGGGCACTGAAGTATCCAGATATTAAAAGAAAAGTACAACACTTCTTTTGTTTTTAGGATAAAGAGCAAGTAATTTGTACCGAACTTTCTGCATTCAGCCTCTGTTTTCTTTTCACTTAGCTTGTCATTGCAGGCAGGCTGGAGAAGTGGGGTATGTTTCTTTGTTTACTTCCACAACATTCCCCCCATTTCTAGCCAGCAGTCTGTACATAAGAAACAAGCAGTGCTAAGCCACAGCTGATTATCAGTATATTTACCATTATATATATTATATGCTTTAGAGGGAATGAACTATATCAGCAGTGTGTTTTGATGCTGGGAAAATCCACAGCAGCTGAACCTTTCCCTGCACCCTGTGAAATGTGGCATGTTAACAGCAAGAAGATAACTTATTTTCTACAGCTGTTATCCACTGAAAGTTGTATTTGAGATGATTATATGTTGTGGTTAGTCCTACATTTGAGTAATTTCACAGAAGACTGACAAAAGTGCATCTCCTAAGTAAATTCATCTCAGTATAATCAAAACAATTAGGCTATGAGTACAATTGCAGTATTTTAGGGGCACTCCTCTAGCTGAAACCTGGGACTTTCAGGCTTATTGATGAAAGGTGGAAATATTCTGAAATTCTTGATCTGATTTAACAAAATAATCAGGTAAGCTCATTCAAATAGTGGAATACCAAAGAGACATTTAGCCCCATGTGTCTTGACACCCAAGAATTGGGCAATGAGTTCTTTGTAGTGTTAAAGCTGAGGGCCTTTTTTTGTTGTTGTTGCTGTTGAGTCTTTTTAAAAATAAACTGTGGAGTACTAACTTTGTACCAGAGAGGGCAAAGAGAATGCCTGGGGATCTCTTGCCTCAGCCTTACATTAGATCCAGGTAAAATTGCAGAACAGCTGATATGTGACTCGATTAATAGAAAGTTAGGAGAGTAATGTAATCAGTGTCCATTAGCTTGAAAAATAAGTTACTTTTGATTTGTAATGAGATTAAAAGTAATAGTGCTGATGGAACATATTTCTGCAAGGCCTTTAATTTGGTTATGCATGATGAGCTTTTGAGAAAAGTTAGGCAGCATGTGGCAGTCACATGTTCAGTGCACCAACACTGACATCCTATGGATGTCCACATCATGTCATTCCAAAGGGAAACTGGTGTTCAGCAGATGTACTTCTAGCAGGCCTTGGACTGAATATTAAGCTGGAATTCTAGAAAAAAAAATATGGACAGATGTTCACAGCAGTGACTCTCGAGGCAGTTTACATTCAATGGCATGGGTGGAAGAGCAAATCCAGTCTTTTTACTGGGGGAGTTCAGAGTAGGAACAGCTTAAACTTACAGAACACAGAGAAGTTTTTGACTTGGAGTGATAAATTATTGGAAGGTTGTGTTAATATGATTGATGGTCTGAGATGGATACTCCTTCAGCGAAAATGTGAGAATCTAAAGTCATCTCCTTGCAAACTATGTAGTGTTGCCCCAGTAGGAATAAATTCAAGGAACGACAGCCTGGCTGATATTAAGCAGGGTTCCTTCTAGGCCACAGAAAGCCTGCTAGGTACCAGTGGCCTTTTCTTGGCTTCAGCTAGACGTGTGTTACAAAACAAAAATAGCACATTGTTTAGTCCAGTCTTAGGCTAGAAGGAACCCTGCCTAGTATCGTTGTTACATAATAGATCTGTATTTAAATTGCTTTGGATGTGCAGTATTGTCAAATTTTTTGGTATCCTGCCCGAGGCACTGCTTTTCCTTCTGTTTCTCATGAGAGGATAGAATTTGGTTCCCTTTTAAAATTTTTTTTTGGTAGTGTAGCTTCTTTTCATTTAAGCTAATATTTGAATCTCCTTAATTGTCATTAGTTTACTGTCTTTGAACAATAAAGACTTAACAGAAAATGGACGATATTAGAGAACTTTTGTTTTGCTTCTTTGTGTCTGTAGGGTGTTGTAAAATTTTCAAATGACTTCATCTTGGATTTATTTGCATATTGTCTGTATATACTAGGGCTTCATGGTAAGTTGTTTTTGATAGCAATACAATGTGAAGCCTGCCTGTTTCCTCACCTTCCCCCAGACATCTGTTGTGCCAGCACAATGTTTGTACGGCTGTGCCGTGAACCAGATCAAGGAACCGGTCTAGCTTTTTAAAAAACCTCAAAAAGACTATATGATATTTAGCCTCCTTCCAAGATGTGAATGAATTTGAAAAGGCAATGACTGTGGAAAAATATGCCCATGTAGGTATTTCCTTTGCATGGCATGAACTTGTTTCATGATCAAAATGAAAGTGCAAGTAGCTCTCTTCCGGAAGGATTTCAGATGTCTGCCTTAACTTGCTGGTTGAATTGGTTAATGTTGGATGAGGATGCAACTGTCAATGAATTCATTCACTTCTACAAGAAGCAGCAAAACGATTTTGAGATGAGAACAGTGGGGATGACCCCATCATTTTGAGAAAATTTCTTGGAACATTTTATGCTTGCAAAAATAGATGTTCACAACATCTTGCACTGCCAAAACCCACTGAAGTCACAGGGTACTGCCAGTTCCTAAATTGTATGTGTAGGAAATAGTTTAATTTTAGAGCTTTGAGTATATCACTGGATTTGGACCCTCCTCCCTAACTCCTTAACCAATTTAAGCTTCATAGCTGAAGATATTACAGATGATAGTTGTTGGAGGTTCTTGGGTTGAGTACCTTTGTATGGGGTATGACACAGGCATGAAGCTGGGGTTCTTTGGTATGTTTTTGGTGTTGTGGCTTTTTAAAATATATAGCTAATATGGGAATTGATCACAGACACAACATAATACTCTTGTGAATATAGTCCTTAATTTATCAGAAGATGCTGGAGGCTTTTCCTCGCTTTCTCATCTGCTTGATTAAGTTTCCACTCCATTTTCCACTATAATAGATATTTTCTTTGTAAGAAACTTACTAAAGTCCTTAGATGTCCTCCCACACACCTAAAAACTCATTTGGCAGACTGAAAACATTTTGACAGCTGGCTTTTTGGGTCAATTAAATATAATGCTACATTGCTAATGGTAATTTTCTCTTCACCATGCCTAGTATGATCCAGCAATAGTGAAGGAGCTGATGTCTGAGTGCTACATTTGGCTTTTTGTAGTGGATTGATGGGTACCATCACAAGTCAAATTTACTGTGCAGTGGATCCGGTTCACATTTAACTTAGTTTAGAAATACTATTTTCCTACCATTTTTCTCTACCAATGACTCTCCTCAATGCTGCTAAAGCATTTCTCCCTAGTAGCTCTTCTCTAGAGATTAGTCTCCATCTGTACACTGAAACATTCTGCTTACACTTTTAAAATTAGCCAGATAGTGCTTGTTTCCTTGTCCACAACTGCTCTGCTGCTCACTGAAAAGAGTGTAAAAGCAGCAATTGGAGATTTGTCTTTTCAAAAGCTGCTTTTTGGTTGACATCAATCCAAGGAGCAGCCTCTCAGCTGCCAATGTTCACTGGACTAGAATGGTTTAATCTTCTGAGCTGGAAGGGGTGAGGCTGACTTTAAGGACCTGTCGCTGAAACGTTCACTCATGTGCAGCTCATATGGGTAAAATCCTGTGAGAAAGGATTCCAAATGCAGCACATCTTTGCTTGCTAACTTCTGCCTGTGTTTCTGTTTCTTGTAGGAATAGTTTCAGAAAATGTAATAATTTTTGAGCATGATTGTTTGATGTTGATACAATATATTCAACAGTTATGGGCTGTCATTGCTTGCCTAAAACTGGTATTTTGCATACTTGGTTGGTTTTGTGTTTTGTTCCCCTCCCTCCCCCCCTGTGTAGTCTTACATCACCCATCTCATGCACAGTTGTATTCTTCTTTCCAGGGATTTTTGGAGGGGTGTTAAGCCATTTACATCTGCTAATGGGTGGAATACTGTGGGCTCAGTACCATTCAATAATTAGGAAGTATCTATGCATTTAATTTCTGTCCTGAGGATTTCAGCAACCATTTTCATATTAATAACCAGCCTTTTAATTTAGTTGCCCTGATCATGCCTCTAAAGTAACTGGGACCAAGACTGGAAGAATGAAGAGCTTTGGAAGTTGCGGAGGCACGCAGCTATGAAAACTGCATGAGACAATCTAGTAATTTTCAGCCAAATATAATAGCTTTAGTCTATAGGGACTAATCATCTCTGAGACTTTGTTCTGTGTTAGTATTGCAGATGATTGCTGTATCACTGTGAAGTGAGACAGGAGCACCAGCCTTCAGAGTTGTGGAGGCTCGTGTGTCACCTCAGTGACAGGAACTTTCTGCAGAGAGCTCGCATGCTGCTGTCATTTTAATTTAATTCCCATCCACTGAAAAGGCTCCTGCAAATTTAAACTGGCAAACCAGCTCAGTTCATAGGAGTTATGGATATTGCACAACTTCTTGTTGATATGTGCTCCCTTTGTATAAATGATTTGAAATTCTGATGTAGCACGATGACTGCTTAGGAAGTATTTCTGAAATTGATTAAGAACTGAATTTTCTTGGGCCATGCTCTGTATGGTTCCATGTAAGCACACTGCAATTAACTACCCCTCTTCAATTATGTAAATGTACAACTGCAGCAGGTGTCAAAATAGGGCAATATTGTCGTATTTTGAAACAGAGTGCTTTGAAGGCTCAAGATGTTTGCATATAAGACTCCAAGTTTAACAAAACTATGTTAGTCACAAAAAGGTTCCTTAGTCATTGGGGAGGTTAATATGGAGATTGAACAAAGCAAAATTCAGCTCAGAAGCGTCTTTGGCTGTTGCTGATCCAACACTGACTTTGGAAATCATGTGGCTTGCAGCCTTCAAGGCTTTACTGTTTTATCAGGTTCTCAGATCATCTCTGCCTAGATAATTATTGAGGCTGTACTTCCCTTTAAAGATCTGATTCTCTGCAATTCTTCTGTAGCTCTGAATCTCAGTATTGGTGTATTTTCCCCACTTGTATCAATTACAACTGCAGAGGCTAAATTGTTCATTAAAGGTTTAGCAGAAAAAGCAGAATAAACACTTCTGCTCTGAGCTGAAGCTATCACAGCTCTTAGAACTGAGCAAATAAGTTTGGTTTTGTGAAACTTGTAATATCAACTTATTCCACTACAAAATGGCCTGTTTAAAGCTATTTATAAGCACAAATGCACTGTTTGTGCACAATGCATCTTACTGAGGATAATTCAATTTAATATCTTGGAATATTTGTGAAGAATAGATAAAAAATTATGCCTTATGCAGTCAGAAAACGTTTGTACTCTGCATGACAGTAAATCAGATGCATCACACTTTCTCTGTTTCTGGCAAGTTATGAAGAAAAAAGTCAAGAAGTGTTGGCGGTCAGCACAGCTTATTAGACATACATAGCTGGTAATATACTGCCTGGATTCTTCAGTTCTTGCCAGGGCAAAGAAATGAGATTTGATACTGTATTTGATTTGTGCTGCTTTGATTTAAGTTCTTCAGTTTCTGCCGAGGGAGCAGAATCTCCCTGCTGTTGTACGTGCCGCAGGCTGGTAACAGGCAAAGCCCCAGGGACCTAGAAGTTTGAAATGTTAACATTTGATCCTCCCATAAGTATCATGAAATACCTTCTTGTGTGGCTTCTTGTGCAAATACAAATTATCTAGATTAATGTGACCATATAACCTCAGAACCTGTTGAATTTCAGCAGTAATAAAAGTGATGGTGAATGAGGTGAATGTGACTGTGAAGTTTGTTCTGGTAATGTTCTTCTGCCAAACTGCTCCCAAGCACTCCTGCACCAGACTGTTTTCAGGCATATATTATTCCATGCTTAGGGCAGAAGTCCTTAAGTGGCAGGTTCAAAGTAATTTCCCCCTCAACCATATGCTACTTTAATGGTGACAAGTGGGAGTGAGGAAATATGCCTCTGCCGCAGTGTTAGAAAATGCATTAGTTTTGTGTGTTATGGACTTGATGCTTCAAAATGTGCTTAGCAAAAGGAATCAGAAAAATCCAAGAACCAGGACACACAGTTGATACACCCTTTGGTATCACTTAATTCTTTAAGGCTTCAGAGAACTCAAATGAAATAATAAAGTCTTCAAGTGGTTTACATTGCTCCGAGAGGAATTGTTTTGCCTGGCTGGAAAGGGTGGAATTTAAAGGTCCACTTTATGGTCCTGGCTATTTAGTTAGTAATGCGTATCTTCTCAGCCTTCCAATCAGTCTATGCACGTGCTCAGGTGTGTTGATTCACCTTTAAATTGAAAGCTAACCTTCACATATTAAAATATAGCTTCTAACTGGTGTTTTAAGCATTTCTGTTCTTTACACAGGAAAACCTTTTTATTTTTGTTCAAGAGAAGTTGCTGGAATGAGTAAATTTGGGACAAGTTTCAGTAAGATTCTTAGTGAGAATTGGTTTGTAACACTTTCAAGCCCAGTTCCTATTGCCTTGTCTTATAAAATAGTATCTTTCACTCTAAAAGCTTTTTAGCTTCCCAATGAACAGATTGCACATAACAGTGTACTTGATTTTGTCCCTTTAGTGGCAGTGCTGCTGAGGCCATAGGGCAGTAACAGTGGTGGATTTGGCTGAGAATGAGAAATGCTTGTATGTGTAACTCAGACTTGAGCAACCTCCAAGAGGAGTGTAGAAACCTCTAAAAGGTGGTGATGTAGTTACCAAGGTAGCCATTTCTGAATTTAGTTTAGGATTATTCCAGGTCTTCCCTAGGGTTTACTTAGCACAGAGGATGAGGCTATAAATACAAGTGTTAGGGACTGATTGATGGGATGGACTGTGAGAGAGAGATCTCAATATGTGTTTAAGATACAGATCTGTGACAGTGATGGTTGAGGAGACTAAGCAAATGTATTCCAAAAGTATGAACTGCTATTAAGGTTCCTATTGGTTAACAAGATTTCCAAATGTTTAGATGGCTATGGAGCTGTGCTTCACTTACAGAACTGCATTTAGCCACCACAGACACTTTAAGGTAAGCTTGAAAACATGGTGTTCCTGGTGTCCCTCCTCTCTCTTCCTTGTAGAAAAATCTACTCCCCCACAAACTCTTGTGCTTTTTGTATGTGTTAGTGACTATTTTTTTTTTTTATACAATTGTTTATGGTAATCTGTATAAAGTTGCTTGGCAACTACTAAATCTCATTTGTGAGGAGTTTGCATACAGCAGTTCTGGGCTTGAAAGTGTTTGTAATGATCTTGGAAGAGGGAGTTGTGTCCAGGAAATATTCCTGTATTTCATACTGGGAGACTTACATGCTGGTTAGAAAGGCTCTTCTGTGAGGATTCCCTTTAGTACACCAACTCCTGACCAACATAATTCTTGCAAAGATGAAGATATATTTTCAGTGTTTAAAATGATGATTACAATGAAATCAAAGGAGTTGGCGAGGCTCCTTGCATAATATGGGAAATACTGGATTTTTGCTCTCTCTCTTCAGTCCTGTAGCACAAAGAAATGATAGGGATTTGGCCAGAACAGCCATGACTCAATCTTTTTATCCAGTAGGAGCTTTGCTGACTGCTGGGAAGAGACTGTGCCCTCCATCTGGCATAATTCCAACCTTCTGCTGAAACATTTCTCCCCATGAATGGCTCTTCTGCTTACTGTATTCCTGTAAGAACAAGAAATGATATTTCCCACTTGCTTTAGTAGTGAAGTATTTAATATTAATTCAGTCTTGACATGAAAAGACCATACTATCAGTTGCCTTGGTGGAGGAAGGAGGTCTTGGTATCTCAGTTGTATGTTCTTATTTACATTCATCTCTCTCTGTCTGAGATCTGACTTTCACCCAAGTTGGCAACGGTGAACGGAGATAATCTGCTTTTTGGTGGTCTTTGGAGATACCTGCATACCAAATGAATGTTTGCTCTTTTTGCACACTGAGTGTGTCATCTTATGATTTCTGTAATTCTGAAGCTTGTGCTTCCTTATCTGGTAGCCCCACTCTGTCAGTTTTTCAGTATTTTTGGGGCAGTACCAACCCACCTGTAATTAATCATGTCAGCCATCTAGCATGTTTCTAGTACAAGATAAATGACAATATGCAGTATCTCTTGGCACTCATAGGGACATCATGATCTGTGAAACTATGCTTATCAGAGGGTGACTGTAAAGAACAGGGAAGAATTTCCAAGCAAATTGTACAGATGGTGGTTTTGTGTGTACCAGTTCCTCTTCTGAAGTTTCTAATGACCTTAAGGCTCTGCAGTTGCCACTGGGCAGCTTTCAGAAGCACAGAAGAAGCCAATTGTGGGATTCACCTAAGATTTGTAGCTTTTATACACTTAATTTCCTGGATGCTCCAATGTAATCCGGTTACTGTGTCTTGTTGGCTCTCTTGAAATAATACATGTAGATGATGTTAGTTAACGGTGGTGTTTCTCTCAGAGGACTAATGACAATTCTTAAACATACACCACTTTTTGGAAAAATATAATATGTTAATAATATACCAATGCCTGAATAGGAATTTGGGCTCTGATATGCCTTTGGACTTCACTAAGTTGGACACCCACCTTGCTGGGGGTGTTCAAGGCCAGGTTAGATGAGGACTTCAGCAGCCAAGTCTAGTTGAGAGGCATTCCTGTCCATGCTGGGGAGGCTGGAGTAGATTATCTCTAAGGTCCTTCCAAACTAAACCATACTGTGATTCTAAGCATCCTCTAGAAATTGAGCCTTGAGCCCATAGGACATTTTACCCTTGCACTGCATGCAGCCTTGGGAACAGCATTTAGCTTTCAGAGGAACTTCTCTCCTGTAGAGTGAATTAAACTGAGTAATGTTTTATTCTTGTAAGACACAGTTTTTTTTTTTCCTAAAGGAGAAAGAATTTAAAGCCTTTAGCAGTGCAAAGCAGAGAGTTAGAAGTATCAAAGGGAAAAAGATAAGGGTAGATTGTTTCTTTGACAGTTTTGTCTCCCTGCTGTGCCAAGTGACAGCCAACATCTCATTTTAAAGAAAAGCTTTCCATGCTGGAAATGGTGGCTCAGAAATTCTGTCATTTGGCCCAATCCAAGCCACGGCAATTTAAAGGACTGCAAATCCTGAGGCAATAGGATTCAGCCAAGGGCCATCAAAGCCAAGTGGGGCCAATGTGACATTTTTCTTAATGCTTTTAAGTAATAATGTTTTGAGTTATTTATTTTGAATGGTACTTTCTGAAAGAAAACCCAAGCACGATCTATTTACTGTTAACCCGATTCTGATGGACAGTTTGGCTCTAAGATTGCTCTCTGAAATCAAAAAGCTGCATTTATTCATGGAGAATTTAGATTTCAATTTAGAAAAGCACAGCAAAAAAAACCACTCCTAATGAAATTAAAGCTCTGGTCTCATCTGGCTGTGTGTCTGGGAAAACTGCTAAATTCAGCATGTAGTCATGGGAGAGTAAATTATTCTAATTTTATTTATTGATTGGATCAGTGCTAGGTTAAACTAATATCATATTAAATTCTTGCATTCTTCAGCATTGATGTAGCATTTTGCAACAGCACAGATAAATATGTAGGTGTTGTCTGAAGTTGAGAGATCAATTTTTAGACTGCTTCACAGACCTTGCCAAATTAGTTTATGCAGTCAGAAAACTGTTTGCAGTGGGACTACTCATTAGGACTGTCATTGAAGATTTTAGTTATAAAAGGAAACTTGCTACCTGTTTTTAAAATTTACTTTTTGTCATTAGATTCCTCCTCCCCCCCGACCAAGAATGCAATATGTAAGGGAAAGGATCATGTATGTAGATACAGAATATAGGATATGAAGTAGGAAATTTTTGCTGGTGGACTACGAGAACAGTCTGTGGTTGATTAACCTGACTGAGACCCTGAGACAGAAATGGAAAGTATTATAGAATAGCTCTTTCCCACATGTGAAAACACGATAATTTACTAACTCTCAAACTGTGTTTGGTAAATCACAGAATCATACAGAATCACCAAGGTTGGAAGAGACCTCAAATATCATCCTGTCCAACCTGTCACCACAGACCTCATGACTAAACCATGGCACCAAGTGCCACATCCAATCCCCTCTTGAACACCTCCAGGGGTGGTGACTCTACCACCTCCCTGAGCAGCAAATTCCAATGGCCAAAAACTCTCAGGGAAGAAATTTCTCCTCACCTCACAATGAAAGTTTGATACAGCCTAATTGTTTTTGTGTGCTTGTTTCCGTTTTGCTTCCCAATCTAATGTAAAGTATCTTCAGGGTTAGAGAGAGTATTTTGTTGGTCAGCTTTGAAGAGACAGTTGCATTCTTACAATTGTGTATTCTTAAATGTACTTTGCCAAGTGGCAACATTTTGTTTACTTGGAGAACCATAAACGAGTACGTAGAAAATTTGGCAGGGGAAAACCCAAACTCAAAACCAACCAGCAAACTTAGAAGCCTTATAGGTTTTGGTGGGTTGTGGTATGCTGGTTTTTTGTTTGTTTGTGATTTTTGTGTTTGTTTTTAATTTAATTTTTAAAAACCTTTTCCTACTTCTATCTTTTCCACTACAATACAAAGCAGTGGGAAACTAAAGAGGGCAATGACCAAAGAGTAGGATGCCACCAAAAGAACAGAACTGCAAGCTTTTCTTAGCAAGGTATTCCTTCTATTCTGCTTGTAGACCTGGTGATTCTTAAGCACTGAGCTTGTGTGTTTCTTGTGGTTTGACTTCTCAGCTTGAACTGCTATTATATTGGATTATTGGGAGCCTAATCACAGGTATGATGATACAGTAACTCTAGTTAAAACTCAGTGCAGAGCAAAGGCAGTAAATCACACTAGTTGGTTTTATTAAGAGAAGTAAGTCTGTAATAAATAATACATTATTACTACTTTTATTTAGTAGTCTACTAAAGTACTAAATAATATTATTGATACAATTAATATGAATTTGAAAATTGCATGCTCAGGAAAAGAGTGCACATTTTCCTTGACACACTACTGGGTAATCTGACCTACACTGAAGATGCTTAGGACTTTTTCTTAAGTGTAAGTAGGACCTGGAGCTGAAACCTAGCTACCTGCTGTTTAGTTCCTGTAAAACCTGAGAGTCAAGTTTTTCAGTCTATGATTTAGATCTGCCAACATGGTTGTTATAAAATAAAACAAACCAACAACCAGTCAAAAAAACCCTGGGCTTTCTGAGCTGTCTGCACTGGAGGTGTACTAAGGCTGGGCCCTGGGGTGGTGATCATGGCTGAGATATCTGTGCAGGTTAGAGAGAATGTGCCACCTCTGTATGTTGTGTTTCCAAGGAGAGGAGGCAGTTGCTGGAGGCCTGGGGTGTTTTGTACCTGCCTCTCAAAGTGCTGCCTTATGCATTCTGAATTTAAATACCTAGTTCTGGAGGAGCAAGAGGAGAGTGGTACAGGGCTTTCTCATCTTTAATTGTGGACTTGCTTTGCCTTTTTCTTGATCCTTTAGACAGCCTTGCCTAACAAATTCCAAGATGAGTTTCCCATGCGTTTTCCACAAACACTGCATCTCTGACTCAGCTGTGTTTTAATCACTGCATCTAATCAGTGCTGCTTTCTAACCTAAAAATGAAGGTTTCCTATTTGCTAAAAAATTAGCAGTTCTAGTTAGACATTTTATCTTAACCTACAAGAGAGAGACAACTTAGCATGTGCTGCCTTGTGGTCAAGCGAAAGTGTTTGCAGAAGTTCCTGTGAGATGTATGATTCCGGCTCAAGCTGATCATTAAGGTGGTTGAGCTTAGCTAGACCTTTCCCTGGGCAATGAACTTCCCCCTGCCCACAACTCGTGTTTATATGTATTAAAAACCCCAACATTTTAAATGGCTTTCAAAAAGAGGACAGAAATAGGGAAGGTTTATGAGCTGTTTTCCCAGGAATCACTTTCCTAAGATGTGATTACTCCGCTTTGCTTTCCCTCAACAGGATAATTACAAACAGACGCGTTGGGATAAACTCCTCTATGTTTAGGAATCATTCAAACACTATAATGCTGTGTTTGTGGAAAGCCTGTAAATTAGCTGTGAGCACTCCAGAAATCATGATTATTGCTCAGCACACACAGGGTTTGACACCCACAAACGGGCTTTTCTTGCTGTATATGGCGGTTTTGTTTGTCTCAAATGAGGTTCTACACAGTATGGGTCACTTGGGAGCTGTATCTCTCTTCCACTTCTAATTAAAACAACTTATTTAAAAAGAGGAGGAATTTAATTTTCCCTTCATTATTTGTAAAAAGCCCAAAAGTGATTTCTATCATAGCCTTCTAAAGACAGAAAAAATGCCTTCCACAAAACAGCAGTGTTCCTCACCGGAGAAAACATCATGCTGGGAGATTCTAAAGCAGCCTCTCACAGATCTGGAAACTAAAAATTCACCTTTAAAAAATCTAATGGAAAAGGGTTGCACTCTTTTCATTACAAAGAGACAGATACTTGCTTTCCTCTGGAAAAGGTGGATGCTCTCTGTGCCTGGGTGACAGTCAGCTAAGCACTTGGGCATTGCAAGGCTTTAAGTTTAAATTCAGAGCATCAGATTTCTCTCATCTGAGATTTGCCATGTATGGAAAACAAGGCATGCCAGATCTGCATAGATGGAAAGTGTTGGGGTTTTTTTTCTTAGTGTTTGTATATGCCAGTTTGCAACTTTTCATGTGTGTGTTTAAAATCAGAAAAGAAAAAACAAAATAGGTTGTTTGTAGTTTAATTCAGTAAATGAATCATAATATGGTGTCCTCCAGTCAAAAAACTTTAGAACATGTGTGAGTTGTGTTTGGAAGTTATGAGCATATCCAGTTCTGGGATAATCCTGACATTAAACTCTAGTAATCCCCAGAGCCACCCCTGCTGCCTTCTGATGACACTCTTTGATCTTCTGGATCATTCCCTGCCCCCCCCCCCCCCCCCCCCCCCGAGAAAGGCTGATTAGTTGAAGAGCTCTGAGATCATTAGTGTTGGTGAATGTGGAATATTGATCAGAAGAAAAAGACCTCTGTATTTGGGAGAAACATACTCCAAACATGATAAAGACTCCACTGGGATTCCTCATAGACCTAGAAAATACGGAGCCATTTTGGTTAAGATATTATGAAAAAGGCTTGCATAATTTGTAAGAAATGGCAAGATAGGTACTTAATTTCCTGTTAAGATCAGAAGTGGAGGTCTTCAAGTCATTGCTGTTCACCCGCTGTAGAACTGTTGGCGATTTTGGATCAGGCCCTGACTGTTTCAGCATTTTGCTTCTGGAAACTGCTACAAATACTATTCTGGAAAGTGATGAAGTCTAATTTCTTACCAGTGCTAAGTGAAAGAAAATCCCTGCAATCTTATGTGTGTATTTGTATGCCTGATCTGCATGATGTGTTATGAAATTTGCTACTCCTTTCTGTAGTATTTAATCAGTCTGCCTGTGTGCAAGTGTAGCAAGGCTAACTTAAATTCCTGTCAGTACACAGAGTATTACTGACATGAGAGACAGGGATGAAAGCACTGTGGGAGAATTGTAGCCTGAAGAAAATTTCAGCCAGTCCACCTTCATTAACTTAATATGGCCTTGGCAAGTCATGAGGTGTAATCTGGAAAGAAACTTGGAAGCCAGTGGGATTGTGGAAAGGGAATTGGGATGTGACAAGGATTTGTGGCCAGCATTGAAGAAAGAATATGTACAGAACTCAGATTGTGGCCTGAGTTCCGAAAAAAAACAAAAGCAAGCAAGCAACAAAATTCTTTATCACTGCTTACCTTCATCACAAGTTTCCACAACATCTATTTGCATTAGTACTACTGTTCTAGTGCTTAATTTGGCTGATGGGTTAATTACAGGTAATGTTCTTCTGGTAGTAACTGAACTAGAAATCATTCTTCTAGCCCCTTACTGGAAAAGAAGTGAAATAGTTTTGGCATTATAAAACTCATTTGATTAAAATTAAGTCTGATACTTAAGCTTTTAACGACTGAAGTAGTAAATGTCTGGTTCTGCAGTGGTTTCATAGTTTCTTCAAATTGCTCATCGTATCCTCGGATGCATGAAGAGCAGTGTGGCCAGCAGGGCAAGAGAGGTGATTCTGCCCCTTCACTCTGCTCTTGTGAGACCCCACCTCGAATACTGACTGCATCCAGTTATGGTGTCCCCATCATAAGGACACAGCTGTTGGAGTCAGTCCAGAGGGACACACAGATCGTCCAAGGTCTGGAGCGCTTCTGCTGTGAGGACAGGCTGAGGGAGCTGAGGATGTTTAGCCTAGAGAAGAGAAGGCTCCTAGGGGTAACTTACAGCTGCCTTCCAGTACCTGAAGGGATCCCATAGGAAGGCTGGAGGGGGATTTTTCCTAAGGCTATCTAGCAATAGGACAAGGGGGAATGCTTTGAAGCTGAGGACGACTAGGTTTAGACTGGGCCTTAGGAAGAAGCTCTTCAATATGAGGATTGTGAGACTCTGGAATGGGTTGCCCAGGGATGCCTCCTCCAGGCCAGGTTAGACGAGGCCTTGAGCAGCTGAGTCTAGTTGAGAGGCATCCCTGCCTGTCATGGCAGGGAGGTTGGAGCAGATGATTTCTAAGGGCCCTTCCAACCTAAGACATTCTATGAACTATTGTGACACTGCTTAGTATGGTGGAGTCGGTATGACAGGAGGAAAACATTATTACTGTGTGTATATAGCTGTGTGTTTTGGGGCACATACAGGGATTCTATGCATCATGTGTATTACACATCTTATTGTTAATATTTTTTATATAAAGAAGTTATGTAACAAATAGAGTCCACAATTTTGTCCTGAAAGAGATTTGTATTGCATGGTCTCCAAATGTCAGACGTAGCAGTACCTAGTTGTGTATCATGTTGTGACTTGGAGTATCCTAGAGGGAATCGCACAGTTTTATGACCATTTAGAAGGCAGGACTTGGAGGAACAGATTATTTCAGAGGTTCTTACAGTTGTAGGCTTTACTTTTAATCCTATAGCTCCAGTCAGCTGTTGTCACTTATTCATAACCCCTAAAATAATTGGATACTGGTAAATATTCTGTTATGCAAGAGGGAAGTATGCTAATCATGCCTAATGAACTCTCATGTTCACAGCTCTTATGCTCACAGTCATCACCAGTGCCTGTTTGGGAGGTGTATGCAGTTTGAGATCTGTTTTAATGGAATACATTTGCTGTTCTTTTTTGTTGTTCTCTTCATGTAGTTTACTCAGCATGTTCCGTTGGTTGCATTAATTGATTGCATTATTAGTATTTGTGTTGAAATATCCAGGTTTTCATATCTCTGCAAAGATATTAAACCCCAAAACTATCAAAACCAACCAACCAATCAAAACAAGCAAACAAAAAGGCCTTTATGCTAATCTGCATGACTAAATTAGAAATACAAGAGACAGCAAGAGACATGGCTTGTCTTCTAGTGTAGCAGCATTTCTTGGACTATCTGTCCAGAACATGAAAAGAGGATGTTGCAGCTATATGCTGGGCAGGAAAACCAAAAGTGAAGTAATTATTTGTTGATTTGAAGGTCTTGGTAAGAGTGAAAAGCAGAATGAAGCTGAACAGCTGATATGTATGTAATACGTGACCTGCAAAACCTGCCTTAAATAAATGCAAATCTTGCATAAATGTAAAGTGTTAGCCTATCCATATTGTTTCCAAATAGTCACTTGATGCTTACAGCTCAGAAATAGGAAATATAAATCCTGAAGATGAGTTTAAATGGGTGCATATATGATTTTCAGATAGTCTACTTGATCAATTTCATTTTTTTAATTGGAAGGTGATATAATTTTTGCTTTGCTTTGCAGTTAATCATTTATATTACAAAAGTCAGGGAGATTCTAATCACTGCTGTGTTGTGGGTTTGTTTTTGTTTTTTGTTTTTTAGTGTCATTACAATCTCTGAATCTAATCTAAACTTTGAAAGTGTGATTAGTGTAATAAATTTCAATAATGGGAGACTAAGTCCATGATCAGAAAATAATTGCAGAAATAACTTATTTTGCTCCAATCTGCATCCCTTGCTCCAGTCCCTGCAGTGTTTCAATATCATTCCTCTCCTTTGAGGTTACTGCTCTGGCAGCAATGAAAATCATTTCCCATCCTTCATCACCTTCAGAGCAGAACTGGCCATTTTTAAGATGGATGAGAGACAGCAGCCTGTTTAAGACAACCTGAGTGATTTTGCACTGAAGCAACCAAGGAGTATTCACATGAATCTTTCTTCCATCTGCACTACAGGGTGACTGCTGCCAACGGGAGGTAACAAATTAGAGGTCAATAAAACTGGGGGTGATGGGACACGTTGGTTAAATGATTCCAAACACATCTGACTGTAATATTGATTAGCAGTCATTGGCCTGAGAAATTTGAGCAAAGTCTGCTAAGCTACCTGCAGCAAGATTTCCTTGTCTGTAGATCTCAGAATACAGAACATGTCCAATGGCAAGACATATTAATGAAAAGATCTTAGGGCTTTGTGCTCTCTCAAAGTTTGATCAGAAGCCAGAATGTTCTGAAAATGTAGTGGTTGAATGCCATAATTTGCCAAGAAAGTAATGGTAATTCAAATAATAATACAAAGACCTAAATAATCCGTAAAGTTCCATTGAAGCAGAATCTCCTACAGTGAGCTGTAAATTGCTGGTGGTGTGGCTGCCATGCCTTCCCACAGCAGTTACTTAAACGTTAGATTTGTTATCTATCCATCACCATTCCTCCCCCCAAGTCTTTTGTAGAGCTGTAGTACTTAGAAACTGGTCAACAAACCTTTTCAAACAGACATACTTTAAGCTCTTGGTGAGTATAGTACTCTGAAACACAGGTGATGAACATGAAAGAGGTTGGCTAAAGTTTTGCTGATCTTAGACTACAAATACCTTGATTTTGTCTGGAGATCCTGAAAAGTTTAAGTGCATGGACCTCATCTTTCTGAATGGGGCAGGAATTTGTCCTAAGCATTGCAGCAGATAAAGGTGCTCCTGTTTTCATATAAATATGTTCTTCAGCTGCTGCTTGGTGGGAGTGGGAAGAGGTCTGTGTTAAACATATTAAGAAATTGAAAATGTTTAAACAGCTTGGCAAACTCATACTCATGAGTAGGATCATGCATCTAGCTGTGGGTTTCACAACCCACTGCCCAACACTTAAGGAGAAACTGAAGAGTTGACGAAGTCTTCTTGGTGTTAGCAATTAGACACCACCCCACCACCACTCCCCCACCACCTTCCCCTTTGTATCTCTTCCATTTGTTTCCTGAAGAAACTACAATAATTTTTAGCATTGTCTTCTCAAATTCTTCTGCTCATTGTGTACCAGCTTATATAATGAGAATCTCTTCTGTATCCATTTAATTTACAAATACACCAATGTACAAATATTATTGCCCAGCTGAGCTCTCATTTTGATTTAGTGTTCTCATTTTACACTAATAATTTGAGTCCTTCCTTATGAGCAGACAATACTTTTTCATATATGATTATTCCTGCAATAGCACCAAACATCTGTGTATTGTTTTAATGAGGTTATTTTAATTTATATTTAATTCTCTGCTCTGTGTTGCCTTTTGCTCACAAATACTCCATAAAATCTGTTCTTTCTTAGGGCTTTAGATGAGGTTGTAAGAAAAACCATTCTTTTTCTTGGGGAAACAAAATGTAATATTTTAACTGATCACCACAAGCTGTTTGATATTTTCACAGTAAGAAAAAAAAATGGTAATATGTCATGTTTCTATGAAGTGACTGTAAAATAATACATTTAGTTCCTTTATGAGATTGGCTGGAATAAAAAAGAAATCAAAGAAACATGTTCTTCTTCATCTCCTGAAGGGCGATGAAGCCTTCAGTGTGCAAACATCTTACAGTGCACACAATTCTATACATAGTGTATTTTACAGGTCTGATTTATTTTTTTTTTTATCAGACTACAACAGAAGTTACTTTTTTTTTCTTTAATTTTTTCCCAGCTTTAATTTTTACCCAGCTTTAAATTTTACCAGAATCAGATGATGTGTTATTGTTTGATACAGAGATAAAATAAGTGAAGTTATATCCTGTATTATGGGTATGCGTGGCAGCACGTTCTCCTCCACGTGTAGTAGTACAACCAGCTTTGCCCCAGACTTAGTCACTTGTAAGAGGAGACAGGAAACTATTTCTGTATGGATGGTTCCAGGATGTTTCCTGAACTGTAGCACTGAAATGTGACTTGTGCTAAATTATTCTACTGATTCCTGGGGATAAGGAAATCTTCCAGGAAGGAAGATATACAAGGAGATGCATTATGCTCGCTTATTCTAAGGCTATACTCCTTATTAACAAGGGAACCTGTTATGTCTTTGAAAATTAATAGATATTGAATTGCAGCTTTTGTGAAAATGCCTTTTTATTATATGGCCATGGTGCCAATGCACTCTGAAGTGACAGCTAATTGCTGGCTAAGCAACATTACTGAGAATAATGGGGCTAAATTACTGTTGTAATACAGTGAGTTAAACTTATACTAACTCTCACTAATTTTATTTCAAATCATGTTATTCTTAGTATTTGTTTAATGATAAGGATGATTAAGAAAATGGACTTTTGTAAACGGCATTCCTTAATGTTGGTGATTTGTGTCCAGTCACTTCTAATGCTTTTTATTTGGGATGTATTTTATGGCAGTATGAATTCAAGTGACAGATGATTTCATACTGGTACTTTCAAATGAAGGTGTTTCATTTAAAACTGGGTAAAATTTCATACTGAATATTTTTTATCAAGGACCAGTGGTTGTCCAAATACTTTTTAATAATACATGATCCATGAATAGTGGAAGAAAATATCTCCTGCTACCCACAAGGGAGTTAATTTGCTTTGCACAATTTATCTATTTCTAATAGTGTCTCCAATGTGTCTGGCTCTATGTCACCTCTGGACAGCAGAGGTAGAAAATGTGTTGGAAATAGCTGAGCTCTCACCAGAAATGGCTTTCAGAGGCAGCATTATAGAATAAATTTTTACTTCTGGGATTCCTAACAAGGTGTCTGTCAGGAGCAAGACATTCAGCCCATGGGTCAGCAGGCATTCACATACCTGGACTACTTCTCCCCTGTGATGCTTTCTAACATCTAGCCTTACCCAGGCTTGTGTTGAAGAAGTGCTCACTTTTCAGTGTGTGGGCACTCCTGCTATCAAAGGTCCTTTGTTCAGTGATTCTAGATTCCTTGCCAGTGATTTTCAAGTCTGTGCCAGGCTGTTCTGCGCAAGGAAGGCTGAGTAGAGAAAAAAAGATGCGTGGTGTGGGACATGGACCCATTCCCTGCAGCATGTCTTTGGTAATGCAAACATTGTCATTTATTCTTTGCGTGTTTTACAGTGATTCTTTGTAGTGACCTGTTCTTCATACCTATTCATGTCCTGATCCTCAGCAAATGAGTTTACTTCCATTGAAATCAGGGAGGATCAGACCAGAGCAATTCTCTACATGAGCTTGTTTCAGCTTTCTTCTCTTGAGATTTTGTTGATGAACTGGTAAACTGTTGCAATTGTATCAACCAATGTCTATCCGCTGAGAAGAACCATGGATCTCACATGAAATTCCATCTAACCAGGGATCCACCTCCTGAACAGCTTTGTGTAGGACAGCGATTCTACTTTCTGTGGAATGGAGCATATCACAAAAGATGGCATGGTTTGTACATTTCATTTTCTTTCCCAGTTTTCAATACACACTGTGCAGGAGGACTGCCTCATTTAGTAGGCATTTGAAGAAATCAATATCTTTCTCCCTAAAATGAGCTGTATCTCCTCCTGAACAGAGGACAATCCTTGCCTGCACAAAAGTGGGAGATTCAATTCAGCTCCATTATTCACCTTCTTTTAATTATCTGTTAATGTAACATGAAATATCATCATCTGGCAAACTTGAAGTCACATTACTTTTGTATAGGGAGTTGTAATTCATGGAAGGTAGTGCCAGTACTGCCTAGTGAGAACTGTACAGTGAAATCTTCCTCATTTTTTCCTGCATTTCTCCCATATTCCAGGAATTTTGTTTGAGTATATTGCAAAGGATCAAGCCACAGCTTTTTATTTTCCTTTTTGGTAGTACATCATGTCACAGTAAGCTGAGGCAAGTTTAAGGATCAGTCCTAAAATACATATTCTAGTAGGATGTTTAATTATGGTGAAATATTATACCTGCTGCAAATAGCAAGTATCAGATAGAAATGGCTGGGGTGATGCTTTCCAGTCACAGTATTTTTCAGTCTGGATTTTGGAGTTATTTTTAAAGGACCTGCAAAAGAAGAGCAATCTTGTAATCTGTAAACTGAAAATTGCCATTCTAGGGTATGGCACCAGGGAACACAAATGGAGACAAATCAAGATAAGCTAATTTAAGGCAAAGCACAATCCCTTGTGTCTATTACATTGAAATCTAAGATGCAATTGCAACTTTCTTAACAAGCTTTGTTACATAAGGTCCCTGAAATGTAATGAGGGCTATCTTTCATGTGTGGAACTGAAGGCGCTTAGCAACTTGTAAGAACAGGTGTTTTGTTTGTTAGCAGTTCTACACAAAAGGCTTTTTAAAAAGGAACCCTAAGGATTGGCATCTAAATCCCTTTGATGCAGAGTTCCATAAATGAAAATGAGCAAGCACCCTCAGTTTGTATTGGTAGACAATCTATTTCAGGTAACTAAGGAATTAAACATTTTTCTGAGGAGACATGGTGTAGCATGAATAAAATGGGCATGGCCAAACTCTCATATCTGTGCAGATGCTCCTTCCTGCATGAACATACACACCTTCAGAGGCTGTTGAGCATTCCAATCTCCCATTGAATTCAGATGTGAGGGGACTTACAGTTTAGTTGCATTATGGATACTTAACAAAATCTATCAACTGTTTCAGTCTATACTGATATTAGTTAAAAATCTTTCGTGTTTTCTACTTAGGTCAGAAAAACTCTGATGTTTATTTTCCTATTTTTATAGGAATTTATAGAAGTTTTTGATTTGTGTGGCAACAGCTACATGCAGAGTGCTATCAAAAGCAACTAATAACAATTTCTGGCATTGAAAACATCAAGTCAAATAATGTGTTTTGTTGTTTATTTATATTCAGTACAAGGGTTGTTATATTTCTCTCTTACAACTGTGAAGGTATTTTGCAGATTTTACAAGATTGCTTCAGTCCTCTTTGTGCTGTATATTGAACATTGTATAAACATGTTTTCTATAGCTGGAAATGAGATACTCAATTTGCCATAGCAGTGCAGGATTTACTGTCTCTAGTATGACTGTCAAATCTGTAATAATTTCAAGAAAGAATTACTATGCCTTGCAAGAATCTAAACTTAGCATTTAGAATACTGCCTTTCTTGGAGTTATGTTTTCCCTTTGATATTTACTGTAAACCACAGCCACACTTAAAGATATTTGCCTCTACTTAACTAAGGAAAAGTAACTTGAACTAAGCTGTATTATAGAAGGAATGGTTTTATTGTCCATGTAAAAATCTCAGCAATTTGTTGGTAATATATACCAATATGTTGGTAGAGCTTTTCTGCCCCAAATATTGTTTGCTCCTGGGAATAATGCTTGGCAAATCTCTTGACGTGTGATATTCTTGCAACTAAATAAGTTGACACATTCTAAAAAAGCATGCCAAAAGGAAAATGTAGATTTCAGTTGAAGGTGTGGAACAGTGTGGGTAGACTCAGAAAAGCTAGATGCAACGGAGGTTTTTGTCTACATATATCCATCACGTTTGTCATTTCAGCTTTGATTCTTCAAAGACTGCAATGTCCAGCAGTTCACGGGAAGATCTCCTCCCCATCTGCTCTGTCCTGGTGAGGCCACCCCTGGAGTATTCTGCTCAGTTCTGAGATCCCCAGTTCAAGGACAGGGAAATACTGGAGAGATTCCAACAAAGGGCCACAGAGATGATTAGGGGACTGGAGCATTTCTCTTACGAGAAGAGGATGAGGCTCTTTATCTCAGAATAAGACGGAGAGATTATCTTATCAATGCATATAAATATTGAAAGGGTAGAGGTCATGAGGATGGGGAGAGGCTCTTTTCAGTGGTAGTCAGCAATGGGACAAGGCACAATGGGTACAAACTAGGACACAAGAAATTTTGCTTGAACTTAAGGAAAAACCTCTTTCCTTTGAGTTTGTTGGAGTACTAGAGCAGGCTGCCCAGAGAGGTTGTGGAGTCTCCTTTTCTGGAGATATTCAAAGCCCTCCTGGATAAGTTCCTCTGCAACCTCCTCTAGGTTTACTTTGGGGCACATTCATATGAGGAGAATTCATTCTAAGATATGCAGTTAGTCATTCTCTCATCTTGAGCTAGGCTGACAAGTAAGTACTCATATGGATCATACATATCAGAATTTTGGTAACTGAATTTGCTTCTGACTCTGCTGCTATTAAATGTACAATGTGAAAGGATGTTCATTGCTAGCTTGATGGGCTGATCACTGGCTTTGAGAAAGCAGGTCATTTCTATTAGCATAATGGAAGGGCAGCCATAGCCTTGCCCACAGACCAAAGATGGTGCTTTAAAGACAAGAGCATAAAGGACTGGTTAGGCCACACCTTGAGTACTGTGTCCAGTTCTGGACCCCTCAGTTTAAGAAAGATGTTGAATTGCTGGAATGTGTTCAGAGAAGGGCAACAAAGCTGGGGAGGGTCTGGAGCACAGCCCTATGGGGAGTGGCTGAGGAAGCTGGGGTTGTTTAGCCTGGAGAAGAGGAGGCTCAGTGGAAATCTTATTGCCATCTACAACTACCCGAAGGGAGGTTGTAGCCAGGTGGGGGTTGGTCTCTTCTCACAGGCAACACCAACAGAACAAGAGGACACAGTCTCAAGCTGTGCCAGGGGAAGTTTAGGCTGGATGTTAGGAAGAAATTCTTCCCAGAAAGAGAGATTTGCTATTGGAATGGGCTGCCCAGGGAGGTGGTGGAGTCACTATCACTGGGAATGTTTAAAAAGAGACTGGATGAGGCACTTAGTGCCATGGTTTAGTTGGGTGATAGGTTGGACTTGATGATCTTGAAGGTCTTTTCCAACCTGGTTAATTCTGTAATAAAAGCATAAATAGTATTTCCCTGGAGTGCCTACACTTCTTCATACTTACTGAGTGAACAGAAGAGCAGAGTAGCACACTGAGTATTTTGAAAAATGATGGTTTTGTGGCTTTTCCTTCCAAAGGCAGGTGAGTCAGATTTGTGCTTCTTTTTGAGCACCCAAACTACCTGGGGAACCAAAATGCATATGCCTTCTTGAAGAGATTGGAACTCTTGAATCTCTTGTCTTGCAATCGTCTTATTCTGCTACTTGGATATATTCTACAAATCTCTGTTGCCATGGAAAGCTGCTCTGAATGACTCCTTGAACTCTGCTCAGCTTTCCCCTTAAAAAATTTCCTGCCCATCTGTCTGCCTGTTTGTCCTGCCCACTAGCCTCTTGCTGTTGGAGTTCTCTCTTCAGTTCAGTGCTGCTGAAGCAGGCTAGTTACACAGAGGTGGCTAATCCAGAGTCCTAGCTCATGAAGGAAAAACACAGAGTAGAAAATAAATTTGCTTTATATTTCTTTTATTTGCTCACCATTTGGTGATAGTGGGTGGAGGGGGAGGTTGTTTGTTGCCTTCATTTTCAGTTGTTAAGTGTAGATATATGGAAATGACTTAGTTAATGGTTTTCTGGCTTCTCATCATCAACGCAAGTGAGAAGTATTTTACCATTCAATTGAGACCAAATGTTTTCAGATAAGGAGATGATGTCTTGAGGCATTTTTATTGCTATTTAATTATGCATATCTTTCTATGTCTGGCATTTATGCACACATGCATATACATGCTATAAGTAAGCAGCCTATTTGGCTTGATTCAGCTGCCATTAAATGACAAATTGTTGCTGATACTGGATTTAATGCTGGGTTCTTGTCTGTAGCATATTTAAGTGCTATTGTAGGTAAGTAAAATTTTGATTCCATTTACAGGGTTAATAAATTTGGATGGTGCTGGTTTTAAAGCTTCTAATGTCAAAAATATACGAAAATCCTGTCACAAATTTTGTTTATTCATGAGCTGAAAGTAGTCATTGCAGGGTTTTCTTGTGCAATAGTTGTACTAAATCAGATAGCAAGACTGACAGGGAATCACACTTGTCCTCAACAACTCTAAATTCTCATAACTACTTTTTCTTTAGGCTGGAAGTATGCAACCCATCTCTAAATTGCTCTGTAGTGTCACCTTACAGTTAAGAGAACTGCTCAGATACCACGCAGCTGGAATCAAAATTTGTCCTGAGGATGAATTATTGCATAGCATTGATCCTTGACAATTTTCAAAGCTAATCAAGAAACTTACATTTTTTTTTTGATTCCACAGCAATAGTAATATAAACTCATTACATTTTGTTCAGCTAAAATATTAGCATTACACTGAAAAAAAAAAGTTATCAAATCTACATATTTTAATTTAGCAGGTACCCCAAAAGATGTCAAGTAAAGTGGATTCTAGCATATTCTGTGGGTGGCTGAGAGTAACTTGTGTGCATGTTTAAACTGATAGCTGGGGAAGAGTAAAAGTCATTTGGGTGACTGATTTTGGAAAAAAAAATAAAGGCTGATAATGTAAAATGCTGTTAATCAAGGCAAAATGTGGCCACTGTGCTTTTTAAAGACTAGTGATAGGACCTTTTGGGGCAGTAGGGCTGAAGTATTAGAATTAAATATTATTTGTTGCAAATGTAAAAATTGCATATGAACAAGCTTCTCTTTTTTATTGAAAGAGGAAGATAAACCACTGCTTTTTCATTCCTTTCTCTTTTTGGAATTCCTTGGAAGTTTTAGACTCTTCTTTTGTCCATCTGCCTGTTCTGAAACCTACCTATCAGGGGGTTCTTATAACCTATGCAACCTATAACCTCTACAAGGTTATTTTCAGCAAGCTTGGCCATTAGCAGCAGGGTTGTTGTCAAGATTTATAATTAGAGCTTGCTATCAGCTCCAAGAAATAATATACTTCAATCTAACCTAAATGCTTTGCCTTTATATTCATTAAAGTTGCCCAGATTGCCCATAAATCAGGAGAAGCCCACCTCTGATGGTCTTATGGGAGCTGATGTGGTTCAAAGTGAATGAACTAATTGATTTGATAGATAATTCTCTATAGTCACAGACTGAAACTTGATGAGGATGAGAAATTGTGCATAACCCAGCATGGGTTTTTTGATAGTAAAATATGTAATATCTCAATCCTGATAGGAAATGGTGTAAGTGTTGGTAAATGTTCCCAGTGCGAATATTAGAGTGTGATAGCAGGGATGAATTGTCTTGGTACCAAGAGTTTGATTTGTTTTCCAGAAACCTGTCTTGCTCACTTGGCTGGTATCCTTTATCCATCCTATGTCTTTGTGGTATTTTATTTCTAGAATTGAATTATGATGGGAGTTACTCTGAAATACCAGTAGTAGGAGAGGAAAGTAATCCAGGCTTTTCCTATCCTTGTATGCCCATTTCTATCCTTTGGCCTTTTACTGGGCTAATTCACAAGTTTACTGATGAGCTCTTAATATTTCTTATTTCTGTTACCTGGTGAAAAGCTTTCTATAATTCTGATAAATGATTCTTTTGTTGTTGTTTCTGAAAATGTCTCTAGACCTTCTTCCTTCCAGCCAGGACATTTTGAAAGTTTTGTGGTTTCTTTCTTCCTCATTTTATAGCATTGTTTCATTGTTTAGTTTTTTTCTCATCCAGTTAGCCACCTCGTACAGAACAGTTCATCCTAAACTTTCTCACTTTGCTGTGAGGAGAACAGAAAATGGACCCTATTTTCTTCTAATGCCATCACCACAACTTTGTTGTGATGTACCAAATGTGAATTGGTGGTAGATGGAAGTTCCCATACAGCAGAAAGCCAATTCCTTTCACCAGTATTGTTAGAGTATCTTCACAGCAATTGCCTTCCCTGTCTTTGAAAAGTCATTAACTTTCCTGATTGCTCTCCCATCATTCACAACAACTGTTTGAAGAGCTCTCTGTGTGAACTCAGGTGTTCCTTGAGCTGAAAGATGTACTGCATGGCTAATTTAAAGTCATTTTCCCATGGAAGATGAAGTATTTTTGGGCTCTTCAAGAGACTATTTACTTGCGTCAGTTTAGTGCTGACTAATTACATGAATAAAGCAGGAGGATGCTGCTTGTACAAACCGTGAGCAAATCAGGCACCTAAGTTTAAGAAATGGCAAAATGTTTCTCTGCAGTCATGCCAAGTGGCATAAGAGAAATGACACTCCTTGCTAAATGATATATTAGGTCACACTAATTTTTCCATGTTTCTTTTCATGGTGAAATACTTACAGGAAGTAAAAGACTTGTACAGATCTCATCTTCTCCATAAGGGAAAAATATCTTGTGATGATGCTAACATTTTGCACTCATGTACAGGAACACATGATCTTGTGCAGGTTGGAGGGATTGATTTATGTGTTGAAGAAGTACTTGAACATACAAAGCAAATAGAATTTGCCTGAAAATACTTTTTATTCTCCCCTATCTTCCTTGCAGACACCAATACTCTACTTCTTGCACACTGGGATTCCCTTTCACCCCAAAAGCTGTGAAATAGCTAGTACTCATCCAAACAGAACCACAAGTTTGCCTTCCTCATGAAAATATTCAAGGTTAAGACATTTCTGTAACTGTGGAATTTGAATTTTACCTAGAAAGGAGGCATATTATGAATCATCTCTGTTGGTCTGCATGAGCCTTTTCAGTTTGGTCACAGGCTGTTGGTGTCATTTCAGCCATTGAAAGCATGTTTCACTTGTTTGTCCTGGTTTAACAGGAGAGACAAGCTGAGACACCACAATTTCCAGTGTTTGAACAATTCATGATGTGTTGAAAACCCATATGGTGTGCTCCAGCCCAGGCAATGGTTCATGAACTCTGTGCAAAACTAGTTGCCTTCTTTAATTTAGTACTGGTGTTTCACTATAATAGCATGTTGAGTTTCTTCAATTTATTGGACATGATTCTGTATTATTCAAAGTATGTAAAGGATCAAACCCCAGTGGACTCTGCAATAATCTGTAGAAGCCATATTCTTGTTCCTTTGCATTTGTTTATTTTCTAGCCTGATATAGAGAAAAAATAGTGACACAATTCAACTCTTGTAGCAGGACCAGATGAGCCAAACAGGTAGTGTAAAATTAAATTGATATATTAAAGAAAAAACCCCAAAACAGAACACAAAACCTATCTCTTGTCTGGCAAAATTCTTAGGGTAAAACCATGACCTGAAAATATAGAAGCCTCTGCAAAATGAATCCCTGAAGGCTCCCTCTGGAAATGGGAAAGAACATGCTTGATTAAGCTGGTGCTAACCTTTCAAAACCATGTTTCTCTGATATTTATTCCTTGAAATAATAAAAGGGGACATGTCAGATGTTGGAAAGCTGTAACGTATTCCCTTGCTTGCTACTGCCCTTTTCTAACTTGTGTTCCTCTCCCAGAGCAAACTTTTTATTTTAAAAGTAAGGCCTTGGTTTGTCCTTTTTGCTGACCTTTATGCCTTGTGTGGCTCTGCATTTGCACCAGTTAAATTATAGTAACAAAATTTCCATCCCTGTTCTGACTCTGCTAGAAAGCCTTGGTCTTCTCGGTGACAAATGGTGAAATATGTTCACAGGTCTATGTGGGCAGATTTGGAGAACTTAAAATGTATTGTGCAGGGGCTGCAGAGCCCAGGTGCCCTCCTTCACAGAGCCCAGGTGCCCTCCTTCACAGAGCCCATGCTCTGCCTCCCCCTCCTCTCTCCCGCCCAGCTCAGCACATGCTCTGAGAAGGCTGGGAGTTGCTAACAAGGACAGGGGAATGGGTCAGGCTTCAAGTGCAGCAGGCAAATGCAACCCCACTAGGGCTGGGCATGGGCTGTACTGCAGCCTTTCTCAGACTAATAGCAGCTGGGGGGTTCTGCATGGGGCAATGGTCCTTGCTGGGGGATGCCTGGGGCCTGGGAAGCTCCATAGCCCATACATGAGGGCAGTAACATAGTTCCCAATGGAGAGCTTGGTATCAGTAGAGACCCACAGGCATGGATCTTGTGTGGTTTTGCCGTGTCTCAGGCCAGAGAGGTGACAGGTCCTTGGGAAGCAAGTCTTTTCTGCTGTTTGCAATAATTACTAAATTATTTCCACCCTCACATTTGCTCTGCTTTGCCTGAACGTACATAATTTTGTATAATTTCCCCTAAATTGCTCCCATGGTAATAATGGGGGAGGTTTTTTCCCCTGGGCGCCTTAGTGAGATGTTTGTGTTGGGAATTGCATGTTCTATACTGTTAATGAATAGAAGCAGAAATTTAATAACTTAAGAGTTTAGAAATGTGCAGGGTATCTTGGGAGGAGAGGTTTCCTTTCAGCTCCTGCACTTCAGTGTTTGCATTTACTGGGTTTTTATTCTTTTTTTTTGCCTGGCTCTGTGTAGTACCACAAAGGGAAACTGTATAGCTGAGACCTAGATAGTCATGACAGGTAAACACAATTCACTTCACATTTGCCAGGGGATCACTACATCATTTCAAGAAATCCAAGAAAAAGGGTATGAAGTTAACACACTGCAAGCCACATTATTTGCCTACATTCGAGATTGGTACAAATAAGTTCCTTCTGTAGATTTTTGATGTGATGCTGAATTATTCAGCTTCAATTCATGACTAATCGCTGGCTTTCAGTATCCCCAGTCTTCATAAAAATGCCAAATAACTCCTGTAATTCATTAAACAGGAAACAGCTTGCATTGTATATGCAGAGCTTGCACCACATGTCCTAAATCTGTTAGAAAAATGGAAATTCTAAACTGCAGTGGTGTAAGATAGGCGCAAAACAGTTTTGTCTGTATCTCTGCAGGAGATACAGAGTGAATAAGAATGAGGTAATTATGATCATGTTAAAGTCCTACTTGCAGTCCTGTCATCATAATCTTATTTTAAAATGAATGAAATCATCCTGTGGATTGCTTTTTAATCTGTGTTTCATATTGTTTCTTGTTTCTTGTCATAATGTATTCTTACCAGTGAATGACTCTCCTTAACAACTCTGCCAAGTGAACGATCAGTTTGGCTTTTTATTGACCCCTCATTTGTTTTGGTTTAGTATTTTGTTCTGATTTAACAAAAGGTATGCTATTTTAGATAGTAAATGTTTTTTGCATTAACTAACCAACTCTTGCAGCTTTTTGCCTAGTAGGCATAAACTCCTGTCAGGGTTTACCTCGGCTGTTACAGCAGCTGCGAGCATGGCCCTGCTGATCTCTTGGAAAAACTGGAGCTAGGAAACTGAGATGGCATGAAAATAACTCAGGATGAGGTTTCAAGAGAAATATTCCTGTAATATGCTGGAACTGGGGAAGTGTAATGTGCAGTTCTGACAACAGTGACAGATTGATAGTCTTGATACGCTAATTAAAAAGCAACTTATCCTAATATATTAATCTATGAAATGACAGCACCAGGGAGAGCTACCTTGTTTTGTGCACAAGCATGGGAACGATGAAGTGCTCTGTCCTGGAATGTTATTTTGTATACAACATTAAAGAATAATGTTAAGCAAGAAGCAACTGAAGGATTACTTCCTTCTGTTGTGCAATGTATGGGGAAATGTTTTGCTATCAACTCTATGTTCATAAGCTAGTCAGAAACAAAAAGTTTCCATTTGTTCTTTTTCTCTTCTTTGCTGTGTTTTATTTCCATGGTTGTGGTAAAATCCAGCTGAGAAGCTAAACCAGAAAAAAATCAACTAAAGCATTAGTTAATCATTTCCATAACTATTTCTCACTAAATTTTTACTCTCAACATTTTAGGGTTTTCATGTTTTGAGTTTTACCTGTGGAATTCCTTTGTATAAATGTTTCTTGCACTGTATAAATGTACAGCTTCCTTGCTTCCTCCACCGATATTCTCAGTAGCTGAGACCACTTTTTCTGAACCCAGAGTTATTTTCACCATATAATTATGATTTTTCTGTTCACCATTGCCTGATTTTGACTAAAGTTCACATTCACAATCATGTGAAATGGATTTATGTAATAAGAATGTGAACTTTAAAAGAATATTTAATGGAAACTCCTTTCATAAACTATTTTTTCTAACAAAATGTTTGCAAAAGGAAAGGATTTATGCTTAGTACTTTTTCTTTGTTGTCAGATTCCTGTAAAGCTGACAGAGGCTGTTGTGCACAAGACAAAGTTCATAGCCAGGGAAGAGGATAGGACCTCCTCTAAGTTAAGAAGATAAATATATCTATATTTACTAGATAGGCCACACTTGGGAATGTCCTTGTATATTGTTTGTGGCCCTTGGAGTCTTCAGTTGTGTTACTGGAGAAGTTCCATGTGATGCATGAAGGACCATGATGTATGTATTGTTTGAAAGAATTATTCCACTACATTAGTAGCCATAAATGATATATAGAAATGGGGTAGAGTGAAAGGATGTGATGGAAATAATCTGGTTAATTTATTACAAGTTTTTTACTTATGTTTATTGTTATTTGGCCCAATCACAAATACAAAAATAATATAAGGTAAGAGCTGGAGAAGAAAATCAAAGCAATTAACTTTGCATTATGAAATTTCTTAATGTTCAATTAGGAAGCTACATCAAACTTGGGTTCATGGCACTGTATCTAGATACCTAATTTACTTTTTAATTGTAGATCAGTAATTAAACCATTAAATGCTGACTCTGAGCAGATTTTCTATGAGCTGGACTTCTTTAGCTGTAAATGTCCCCAGATGAAAAGCTTGTTTGTTAAGTTATTTTGAAGTATACAGTGCAGGTCACCAGCACCTGATGCTTTCAGCAATCAAATCTTCCTAATTCACTATCTTTAATAACCCAAACCCACTTCAGATCTGGTACTCAGATGGCATCCAGAATGCCATCTTTGAGGTACCAAGGAAGCCATGACAGATTATTTCATTACCACTACTAGTTTGTATTTTGTACCTTCAAGATCAGCATTCAGGATCTGACCCAAGGTGTAAGCCTTTTATTGCTATCAAACTATATAAAATCCTGGTGTCAGGTTCTTAACACTTGACAAGTGATAACAATCTTTCTATTAAAAATGTAGACATTCAGTTTGCTTTGAATAGTTTTCTGTAGATAAAATGCAGAACTTGTAGAGCTAAGTTACCCACTAACAATTGGAAGTTTAACACCACTTTGCTGTGAAACCTAAGTTAATTATTCTGGTTCTGTGCCCTGCAAGTGAAAACAGGACAGCTGTTTGCAACCACATTCATGAACCTCTTTAAATTAAAAACACTCTGTGTGTCTTTCCTGTAAAGGCTGCACAAGAAATCATGTATGGTTAATATCTTATTTTTAAATCAAAAGCTGTTCTTGCAGCGGGAGTTCAACCTTTATCTATCTGAAAATGGTACACACAAGTTCAGGAATAAATACTGAAGCAAAATGAAAACAAAGAATTATATAGCTTCCTGTGTATGGTGTTGGTGGTACTCTAATTGTGATGTATAGAAATCTAGAATGTGAAATTAAAAAAGAAATTTAGATCTTAATAGCAGCTTGGTAAAATAGACCAATGTAAATATTCATAAATTTAGTGCCAACAAAATACTGTGGCCTTTTTCTGATGGATGTTGTTAATATGAAGCACCTGCCCCTATGCTGTATAAAATGCTATCAATGCTCTAAAAGCCTAAGACAAATATTACTTCCCTTGAAGTCCTTTCATGAGGACACCACCAGCTTGCTGGTTATCCCTGCACTGCTGTCCTGTCAACTCTAAGTTGGACATCAATGGGCCATGTACTCTGAATGGAGCATGATCAGTAGTGAGCTCACGGATGGTAGTTAACTCAGTACCTGAGGGTAATAAATCTACTTCTTCAGAGTTTGACAGCTTCCACCAAGTCCAGTGAACCTGTAGAAATGAAGTATCCCTCTGACACTAGGTCTAGAATACAGAACTTCTTCATATAGATACAGCATGTGCATTGCAATTTATTTCTGTTGTAACTAAAGGCTGGTATGAATTTGTTGAGTCTCATTCCTAATATCTTTCATGAAACTAAAGCTACCTGCTGGAGATGAGCTGTTTCACAGTGGGTGGCTGTCTCTAGGCAGTCTTCTCAGTAAATACTGATTTGACTTATTGTCTTCAAGTGATCAGGCACTCAAATTTCCTACTGGTTTGTCACTTTATGGCAAATAGTTTAATTAGTTGTAGTACTTATGATCAGTCTCACATATTAATCATATAATTATGATAAGACACAGAACTGGAATGCAATGAATGTTTGGTAGTCATGGTGGACCAAGGAGAACACAAGAATTAGAGATTCTATTCCTTTCAGACTTATACATAATTAGTAATCTTTTACTGTGTTTGGTGTTCTAGGATGTGATGTCCACATTCTTCCAGTTTGGGGCTTCCATCCAGCAAGAAGCCATCATTATGCTGAAGATCATGCAAGATTATGACTGGCATGTGTTCTCTCTGGTGACCACCACCTTCCCTGGATATCGAGACTTCATCAATGTCATTAAGACCACAGTGGAAAATAGTTTTGTGGGCTGGGACATGCAGAATGTCATCATACTTGATACCGCTTTTGGAGATGCCAAGACACAGATTCAGCTGAAGAAGATCCATTCATCTGTGATCCTGCTCTACTGTTCTAAGGATGAAGCTGTCTATATACTGGATGAGGCTCGTTCCTTGGGTCTTACTGGCTATGATTTCTTTTGGATAGTTCCCAGCCTGGTTAGTGGTAACACAGAAATCACTCCCAAGGAGTTTCCTTCAGGACTCATTTCAGCATCTTATGATGAATGGGACTACAGTTTAGAAGCTCGGGTACGAGATGGCCTTGGAATTATTGCCACTGCAGCATCAGCCATGCTGGAAAAATACTCCTTCATTCCTGAAGCAAAAACTAGCTGCTATGGACAACTGGAGAAAAACGACCGACCAACTCACACCTTGCACAAGTAAGGCTTCTTGGTTTGGACTTTTTTCCTTACATAACCTTGGTAATTTTCCTTTATGTTGCCTTTATATGTTTCTTGAAGGGGAATATTGGGTTTTATTAATACCATCGTGCCCTTTTAAGCAATAGTTTTCCGATCTCAGAATAGTTTTGGTTGGAAAAGGCCTCTAAGATCATCAAGTCCAACCAGTGGCCTAAGACCACCATGGCCACACCTACATGGTTTTTGAACACCTCTAGGGATGGTGACTCCAAGAGCACCTGCTGCAATGATTGTGCACATGGAAATGATGTTATGTGCTGTGGAGCATGAATATTGCTCTGTATCCGATGCAAAAGACGACAGAAATTTATCTTAGAAGGTGTGAAGCTGAGTAATAAAATTGTGCTGTTGTGTACTTTAACTACAAGGTAAAATCACCAAAAAGCTCTGGAGGATGTGCCTGAAGCATTCACATCAACATGAACCTGGTAATATTTGAGAAGACAAAAGATGGCAGTGATAAAGAGGTGTCCCTGGAAATTATACACATATTAGATTAGTTAGGCAGCTTTTATCACCTAATAACTGGAATCTGTCACTTCTGCTTGTGAGAATCTTATTTTTGTCACCTGTACTAGAATAACTGTAAAAATTAATCTGCATTAATCTAAGTTGATAGGGATGTTTTCTCAAAACAGTTTGTCATATGGGAACTGCCAAGGTTTAAATCAAGATTCTTTCCTGCCTTTTTTGTTCCCCTCTCTCTCCCCCCCCCACTACTTGCCCTATCCCCACCCCCCCTTTAATTATCCTCTTCAAACATGTTGCTCCTGATTACTTCTGTATAAAATTCTGCATAACACATTAATATACACAGTAATTTATTTCTTTATCTGGTCTGTGAGAGGAAGCAAAAGGAATCTTGAATATTTTTTTAATAGCTCCCTACAATATCTCATATGGAAACTAGTAAGCAGTATATATGACATTTGTTCTGACCAAACATTGCAGACAAAACACTTTGAACAGAAAAGTAGAATGGAATTGGCACAAAATGGAATGTAGCAGATTGAAAAACATTTTAGTCTTCTGATATGTAGGTGCATATTTAGATAAGGAGTTAACTGCCATATAATGTCCTGGACCAGTTGTTGTTTTCCATGAAAATGGCATCTTTGTGCACAGCATTCTTCAGAGCCTCTCTTAAAAGCCAAATACTGCCAAGCAAATGGATTTTAATCAAACATGTATATTATAAACAGCATGGCCAAAGTTTGCCTTTTGTATGACGCTTTCACTTTATTTTGGTCTCCCCTTTCTTGTTTCTAAGCCTTGGCCTCTAAAACTGTACAAATTCACCATAGGCATTGCAGAAACTCTGTGACTCTTTTCCTGCTGCCCCAGCTTCCCCAGGGAGAGACAGGAGGCAGCACTGGGGTGGCTTTCTGATCCAGCATGGCTCCACACCAATGGCATCCTCAGCCATATTAAAAGAGTGTGAGCAGCAGGTCAAGGGAGGTTCTCCTCCCCATCTGCTCTGCCCTGTTGAGGCTGCATCTGGAATCTAATGGGCTCCCCAGTTCAAGAAGGGCAGGGAAGTACTTGGGGGAGACCAACAGAAGGCTGCAAGGGTGACTGGAGTATCTCATGGGGAGAGGCTGTGATACCTGGGCCTGTGTAGCCTGGAGAAGAGAAGATAGAGAAGGGATCTAATAAATGCCCATGAATTTCTAAAGGGGTGGAGGTCATGAGGGTGGGGTCAGGCTCTTTTCAGAGGTAGCCAGTGATAGGACAAGGGGCAGGAGGTACAAAATAGACCAAGGAAGTTACAACTGAACTGAAGGAAAAGCTTCTTTCCTTTGAGGGTACTGGAACACTGAAGAAGGCTGCCCAGGGGGGTTGAGTCCCTCTGGAGACTTTCCAAAACCTTCCTGGGTATGTTCCTGTGCAACCTGTTGAAGGGGAACCCAGTATGCGATCCTTGCATGGTTCTTCTTAATGCATGTGCTGACAATGCCAGAGAAAAGTGAAAGCTAATGGCATCCCAGTAATCAAATCTGCTCCTTAGCTGTGGGATCTGAACAAACAAAGAAGTCCACTACTGATATTTGAACTCCACTTTCTGTGAAAGTTAAATTGTGGTCTGGCTTCAGAAGTGCTGGTGTTTAAAGATGTTGTGATTCACTTCAAAGGGCCACAAAACCTCGAACCTCTGAAGGGGACTCCTGCCCCTTTCTTTTGGTAATACGCTAGTGTAGGTTGAATTAGGTATTCAGTAGTTGGCATAAGTTTTCTTTCTTCAAACTATCATTTTGTTTTCTCATGAAATCTGCATGACAGCCAGAACAGGGATTGTGAATGTTAGAGCAGTGAGTTTAGAGTTCACCAAGAGACTCTGCAGCGAGTGGAGCATGATGCATAGAGAAATTATTAATAGGTGAAGTTGTAAGGTAGTGCACTGTGGTTAATAGAGTCACTTCTCAATATGACACACTGAGCTACGAAATGAGAATATATTTTCTATACCAGAGATTCTTTGAGCTTCTCCAGCACCACAAGATCAAGAAGCCAGCTGGTTTTAGTTTAGAAATATCAGAATTACACTAAAACGAATAAACTTTAAATAGTCCTTATGTAATAACTCCCCAAGACTATTCTTGTCACATATAATCTGCAAGAAAAGCATTTAGTAGTGCTAAGTAATCTCTGGGAGCTGACCAGTCTTTCCATGCCAAGGTGAATTACATAACTACCTTGTGCTTTCTTATCCTCATAACTAAATTGCAGGTTTCTTCTTGCATGAGAAATCAATGCCTAAATTAGGGTTTTGTTCTGAAAGGTAATCTTCACTCTTTCAGGTCACAGGTAGTGCAGATTTGTATATTTAACTGCAAGATAAATGTGTATGATGCTGTGTTAGGAGCTAACATGACAAAGGATTTTAGAGTATCTTCACAATAAAAGGGGCTGAAGTAATTGTAAACAGCTTACAGACCTGAGATCTGCTGTACTGTGTTCATGATGGAAATCAGTGCTGGAGAAGTGGGCTTGCACAAAGGGACACTGCATGGAAACTCAGCAGCAGCAAACTCAGTGGAAAGGAGGGAAGAGGCTCTGTAAGGTAGTGCTTGAGCAAAAGCAAGCTCCAGAATGGAGCAAGACCCCAGGATTCTTAGACTCCATCTATTATAATGACAGTCTAATTCAGCTTTAAATCCAGTGTAGTATTCAAAGGCTATGCTGTAATAGCTGATTTGCTTGTCAATGGAGGTTGGTAATGCTTTATGTATGACTTCCCACATCTAGATAGTGATTTTCATCTCCATTTATGAAGAAATCCCATTTTAAGGAAGCTATGAAGTAAAAACTCCTCCTCCCTCTTTCTCAAATCCTTTGAGTATTAAATTGATTGGAACATATATATGTATATATTACACCCTTCCCTTGTCACTGCCACTCTAAAATACTTTTACTGGCTTTCCAGGCCCAGGGGAAAAAAATAAATAAATCAGGTTTGCTTTACATGTTGGGATGATTTGAACAATGTTAATTTCTGATACACATGGAAAAACTAGGTTTTCCCTATGAATAAAGGATTTCAAATACAGAGATAATTTTCTGTACATTAAAAAACATACATATATGTTCAGATTATCTTTTCCCATCTCTGTAAGACTCAGATTTTCTCAAGGCAGAGGAATACTGGCACTAGTGCAGCAGGATAAATAGAATTAGGAGCCCATTAAAGCAATGTCAGTTGAACAAATGCTTGCTTTCTCTCAAAAGAGGGAAAACATCCAAGCAAACAAACAGCAAAACAAAACAACCCTGCCAGTCGTCATGGAAAATGCTGCTGCTTAGAGAATAGAAATGCTTCTGCTTTGTCTAGAAGAGTATTCATGTTGTGTGAAAAAGCTATAACCCTTGGAGATACATTTCACAGCAATGTTTCTAACCACTCTTATACATACAGGGATGGATGGAGGTGACAAAGCTGTTGCTCTGTTGTCATTATCCTGAAAAGCAAAAAGATTTGTCTGTTCTTAGGTAATTAGATGTTTATCATGTAGTATTTTGTTGCATTCAGTTTCCAGTTACAACCAAACAATACACAGGATTCAGAGACTCGCCTTTCAGTAGCAAAGGTGCAGTGCTAGAGAATTGTCCAAATGGCTCAGGTCAGGCTGGCCTTTCATACCCTTCCCAGGCAGTTTCCTTTATCCATCATCATTGAGCCTGGGAGCAGGAGCAATGGGAAGTGCAGAGGGTCAGGTACAAAGGCACTGGTTGATCCTGCTGTGGGGCACCATGCTTTAAAACCTGGTGGGAGCAGTGTTTTGGAATGTGCTACCCAGTGTGGCTATCTTTCCATGGACAACTGCAGAGTCAATTTTCTTGTTCTTGCTGTTGTGCTGCCGTTAGCTTACAGCATGGCTAGGAGACAGCTGCTTCTTCAGAGGGCAAGTGTATGCTGTTTCACTAGTCCTGATATTCATTCATCAAGTTTAATGTTTTGATTCCAGCTTTTAACAATAGCAAATAAATTTTCCTCTTTTAAGCAAAATCAGGGTTTAAATGGACACAATGGTTTGATGAGTAATCCAGCAAATCTGTTTAATCTTTTTTCTGCCTACAGATCAACAGCCAATTTACAGAGGATTTATTCATTTAATTTCTGTCAAAAGACTTAGGAAAAATAGATATAATCTGCTTTATCCTATGATTGAAGATGTATCAGTATTTAACTTATTATACATGAAGCAAAATATGTTTTCACTAGTAGTAGAGTTGCTGCTCAGAAAAAGTTTCACTTAAGACTCTTCAGGAGTTTGTCTTTCCCATTTTGTCAGCCCAATGAGGTTCTCCTGGAACCACTGTGTGCTCACAGGAGTGCTTTGCACACAGGTAACAGTCTGAGATTAACCCAAGCCTTAGCAGCCACATAGAGAGTTATGTTTTATGGTGGGAAACAGTTACTTTTAGTGTTTCATTTCTGGTAACTGTAAAGCTTGAAGAAGCTTCAGGTTTTGCATGCTGCTAGATTTGCTGCTGCTCCTTTTCTCCTGTAAATGCTGCTCTATGAAATCAAATCCAAAGGAGGGCGATGCACCTAATGGGTGAGGCATGAACAAAGCTGCAGTCCTTCATGAAGTGCTGAGTCCACAGGGATGCTGGGGGCAGCAGATTCCAGGGAGGACAGTATGTTTAGGAAAGGGTCTCCAAAAGAGGATCAAGCTGCGAGTCCTACATTGAGTGTTGGCAATTAATTTCAGATATCCTGGATTACATGAAAAAACATATGAGAGAAGATACTCAAGAAAAGAAAGGAATTTGTCAGGATCCCACTAAGCCTCATTAATTTGTTTGGGAATGTTTTTCTGATCAGGAGATCCAGCAGTAAAGTGTTGTAGCAACTGAACTGGTACACAGGGGTACACAAACCTAATTTACTGCTGACAAGCAGATTTTAAGCAGTAACAGCTAGAGATTTGTACTTCTTTTAATTCATGTGCTGTAATTGCCCTCTTCTACAATATGAGGACATTTCTCATATAGTTGCATCAAAGAGCAAGAAATGAACTGATGAAATTTTTGTCATGTTCTTCCAAAAGTAGAACTAAAGTTCATTGGCAGCAGAAGAGGAGTTGTGGAGGAAAACACTCCACCCAAGATCCCAACATGGTACTTGTCTGCTGAGGAACTAATTAAAGGAATTATAAAAAATTCCTATCACCATTTTCTCCCAGGTTAGATCAGTTTAGGAAGCAGAAGGTACCAAGGAGTTCCTGGATTAGGGTCTTGTAGAACATTTTCCTTCTTTTGTAATACTTAAAAAAAAAATAATTAAAATAAGAGAACAATCATGGCCTTTGTTCTGGAGTTGAGCAGAACCAGCCTTCAGGGCTGAAAGCAGGCCTTGAAATTCCAAATACAAGAGAAAGTTCATGGAGATGCAGATGCTGCATACACCATCCCCATGCAGGCTTCATGGGGAGGAGGCTGGGATGCTTCTGAGGTGCTGCAGCAAAATGTAATTATATTAGACCTTTTAATGAAATGTTACTGCTAATGTTAACTCACTAAACCTTCAGGAGTTTAGTTCCACTGATCTGTAGCATGTTCCCAGGGAGCTGGGCCCTTTCTGATTTGGCTCACTCCCCTGGACCCCCTTTTAGAAGAGCTCCCCAAGAATTTTGTCACTTGTCTGGCAGAACTGGGGCAAAATGAGTTTTCCAGACCTAGTGGCAACTAATGCTTTAAGGAGCAGCTGGCAGCAGGTACAAGTAGTTGGCATGCCATCCCTTTTTCACAGTCACTGAGCATATTGTTCCCAAAATTTTATTCATCCATGCTGGCTCAAGGCCGAGGGAGATGCAGCTCCAAAGCAGGGTATCGTCGTTGCGTTATATTCAGGAGAGAGAGAAGTGGGGGAAGTGAGGAGGAGGAGGATGATGCGTGAAGAGGAAGAGGAGGATTTTTGCATCACTGCAAAGGATTTGAAGTTAGAAAATAAATCCTACAGAGGCTAAGATCTAAAGTTGTCTTTAAAAAAACCCTTCACTGATTGAAAAATGTATCACTGCCTTGGTTAATACTGCTCTACTTCAGACCTACTACTTCTCTTTCTGTGTACTTCAGAACACACATTATCCATTCAGCATTTATTGATTTAATTTTGTAGATGTTTTTCAGAAATCCATTTCTTAATGATAAATAATTTGTCTTCTGGTTTCTTTTGACAAGTATCTTTCATATTTCACAGTAGAACCATAATAAGGAAGTTCAGCAGTTCAGAGCCTCCACAGGATAAAGAATAAAAGACAAAATTTGGATTTACTCCTGCTTTTTTAGGTATGATGCTGGGTGAATGCCAAGCCCAGACAGGCTGACTGTCTAGATTATTAAAACGGTTGGTTGATGTTATTTGTAGGAAAGAGAAATATCAGCAGATGACACGTTGGTTGTGAGGCACTTCATCTGCCTTAAATCACAGATTGGAAATTCCTTCTTTGGGAGAGGAGGAGGAGAGATTCTTTTATGAAACCTGAATTTCCCTAAGTCTCTGCTGTTTATTGCTGGTGGTTGTCATGGTTTTGAAGCATTGCCTCACAGTGAAGAAGGCACTAAATAAAAAAAATGATAGTCCCCAGTGATGACACCTGAGGAATTTATCATGACTGATTATCTGGTCTAGGCTGCAGGATGAGGGTCTGAACTCATGGCAGCAAGGAGTCCTGTGGGCTTTCCATTTCCTGCGGCTATCAGGCCACATGCTTTATTTTGCAGGTCTAGTAACTAAGTTCTCTTATTTGGAGGTACCTTAGGAGTGATACTTTTTCATTAATGCCTCTGCCTTCCCCATTGTATTTTTTCATGACAGTGATCCATTTGGGAGTGTTTGCTGTTGTATAACGTAAAAGAAGAAAGGCTCAAACATCCTGCTACAGGGGTGGTTATGGCTTTGCTGGAGTTTCAGCTGCTCTCACACAGTATAGGAATTCCTTACCAAGCACCTTATGGACAAAGAAGATCCATGACTTCTGTAAGGAGATTGGCCAGAAAGGTGCTTCTGTTTCTACAATATGATCCTCTAGCAAATGGTCTTTTAGCAGCTGAGGTCTTCCAAAACTTGAGGTCTGATCCTGTTGGCAAAGTCTTCCCCCGTTTGTTAGTGGAAATTAGAGTCAGTGAAGTTGTGACAGAATATTTACAGGATAGGAAAACCCACTGTATTCAAAGGTGTTCAGTCTTTCTGGATAGAGTCAGAATTTTGACATGGATAAGTTTTAGTATTAATCTGAAGCTTTATCTGAATTACTTGATCTTTCTGAGTCTGTAAGATTTAAGCTGGAAACCTTGAGAGCAGTTTGTAACCTTGGTACTTCAAAGTCTTGATGTAACTGCGGTATGAACTGTGTCCTGCATCACGTCTCTTTTCAGTTTTGTTGAGGAAGGTGAGAAGCAAAAAAGAATTGTATAAATGTTTAAAGGTGTTTTGAAATATACAGTGTGGACTTGATAATCTACTTTGCATTCAACTTGAGAATAGCTTAGCTTCTGCCCTTTCCTCCCCCTCAATGTTATTTTTCATACAGGTGTCACCTGGGGAATCTTAAAAACTTCTGTTTGCTAAAGTTAATTAATACTTCAGTGTCACAATGCCATCACAAGGCCTCCTGCTATCATGTCTTTGCAAAGGTTGTAGCATTAATGAGGTGTGAAAAGCAGATTAACTACTAATCCAAAGATGTATGCTGAATTGCCCCCTTAAAGTAACAAGCTCAAGTAATCAAGCACCAATGCCAAAACTGCTTCAGAAATACTTTGACCAAATCAGGAGCCAGAGACACCTTGCACAAAATTAATCTTGGCCAAACTTAAAAGTCTAGGAGAATAACTATAAAAAAAATACTTCCCACCATTCCTAACCAGGAGCAGAAAAGAACATGATTTTTTTTTTGTAGAGCAGTGTAGGATCTTGGCCAGTAAAAGCAGAGGAGGACTTCTGTTCTTTGTGCAGAGAGGGAAAAAAAAAAAAGAAAGAGACATTTCAAAAAGGAATGTAAACTGTAGGTATTGGTTTCTGAGGAACACAGGCAGTTGATAAATTTTGTACCCAAGAGTGTGCTTGGGAAAACAAGAATCTCTTTGAAGTTCTTTTTATTGCTGCAGTTTGGGAAAGTGGGGTAGCTCAGACTGCGTCACACACTGATACCTTTGCATATGACTCAGACAATACAATTTTAAGAGACTTAGAGATTAGGAACTTTATTTCCTTTCAACTTGCAAAATGTGCTTCACTGCTAAATGACTGATAAATTCACACAGTTTAATAGTATACCCTGAGTTCAGTTTAGATTTTTGTTTCTTTTTCTTTCTGGAGTACATGAGAATCACTGCTGCTACAGCACTGCATCTTGTGATGGCCCTTGAATGTCTTCCAGGCTAGAGGATTTGCATATTAATCCCAAAAGATGATGAAGGGTGTTTGAAATCTGGGGTAGTGACCCTACCAAACTACATTAAAGAAGGGTTCAGCTCTAGTCCAGTCACCACTGGCTATGTAATTACTCACCCAGCTGGATGCAAAAACCTGATGTACAGCCTGCATGTGGTCCAGCCCTTAGGAGACAAAATGCTTGGCTTTTGATTTTATTGACATAAAGTGACTTCTGCCAGTCCCTGTGAGATGATGTGCATAAACTGCCAGGGAACCTGGGAGGGAAGGTGCAGAAGCACCAGTACAAGTATTGCATGTTTTCCCACTATTGTCCTTGTTTCCCCCTCGTAACAACTTCCTGAGCATTTCATTCCTTGGGCCACTAAGCATTTGATTTTCCACAGAGAGTGAAGATTGTGCTGCGTTCTACATGTGTGCACGAGCAAATTCTGTTTGGTGGTTTGCCACCACGTCCCAAGGTGGCAAACAAGCTCTTTATTCCAAGGAAGCTCTTTGAGTGCTGGATGAAAAAAAGTAATATATGGGAAATTAGTTCAACTGAAAAGCGAAATTCTGCCAAGGGGAAAATTTTCACGCCGAAAGCCTGTCACAAAATATGAGTTATTACGATGGGTGAATTTACAAATTGCTGTCATAACGGTGCTGAATGATGTTACTATGGCTGTTTAGGGCAGTGCACATTTAATTATTAGCTGTTATGATACAATGCCATTATTTCTCCTGGGTCTATATATTTTTATTTAGTGTGTTTCTGCTATTGGGATTTTCAGGCAGCTACATCAATACAAAGCATTCTCCTTTGAATGTGGAGCCGAAGAATTTTGTCTGTCAGGTTCATGAGCATACCATGCTGCTACTACTAAAAAATAGCCAAATAAAAGGCCAGACAAAATCAAACATGTAAATCAGTATTTCTACAGAGCAATGAATGAGGAATAGTTAAATAATACTCTTCCAAATACATCCGTCTGTGTTACTGTTGAGCTGAATTCCAGAAAGAGAGCACCTATGTGAAACCTTGGACTGCATTCCTTTCAGTCAAATACGCTGAGAATTCAGTGCAATTAACTTCAGATGATGGATTTGGGGTTCAGAGCACACTATCTTCTGGAAGTGCCATGAGATCTTGAAAATTTTGAACTGTTGTTTTACTTCTTTCCCATGGGATAGCCCTGTCAGACTCACATTGACAATCTGGGGGTTTGGCTTGTTTTCAGCAGGACCAAAGAATGCCAGTACCAGACTTTAACTCTCTCCCCCTTCATGCCTAATTTTCTTAGGTGTCAGAATTTCATCTAATGTATAAAATGATAGATTTTTCTCAATATTGAAGTCTGGAGAGCTTGACCTGAGTGCTGTGTTAGTTCAGACTTGGCAGTAAGTTCCCTGTATTTGTGCTTTAAATAAAACCTGCAATTTCTCATCACTCTTTCTGACCCTGGAGCGGTCGAAACAATCTGTTCTCACTGAGAGACACTGAAGCTATGTGGAACTTGAGCAAATATAAATACAGATTTATGTTATAAATCTGGGGAAAGTCTTGAGAGAAAATTATTTTTGAGGGAAGTCAAGTTTGTTAGGGGGTCAGAATCCCAGCTTTTCTGAGTCAGTAAGAGAACAATGCTTTGGAAAAGAGGGTTTAGTGATTAATAGAAAGCAGCAGTTAGTAATTCAATACTATGCATATTAACCAGGAAATAGAAAAACTAGCTAAAGTGTGTTAAAAATAGTATGAACTCAATAAGGAATTTAAGACCTTTGAGGGAAAATCTATGGCTGGAAAAGATATAGGACTCTGTCGAGCTGAAGGATCAGGTCATAATTCTCTATTTGTGACCTTATCCTTCAGTTCTATGGAGTCTAGGGAGATTCCTACCCAAGGGTAAATCAGGTTCACTGCAGTGTCTAGCTGCTGAACACTTGCCCATGGCTGCTGTTCATATAACCTGCAGTAGTATTCACCAGCGTTCAGAAGTGTCCCTCGCAGGCACAGTCCAGGTCAGAGCAATATCTCAGTAGAGATGATGTAGCTGTTGCTAATGCCAGGATTGCTTCTAAGAAGTAGAATTCCGTCCTTAGAACACGTAGGTTAGCATGGCAATACAGGAGAATGGAGAAGATAAACTCCAGGACTGTGACACTGCTTAGGGGAGGTATCTCTTGTAACTGAGTAATTTCCTTCTGTTGACATAAATTCATACCAAATATTCAGTTGAATAAGTGTGTTATTTTGTAGCTGGACAATGAGCTTGTGGTAAATAAACAGCCTTATTGATTCATTATCCAAACTGGTAAGCCTAAAGACAGGAAATTTGGGATGGAACCCACATCTTCAACAAAAACATTAGAATACTCCTCCTTCCTGTGTGTTTTATTCTGAGGTCTTCTAATTGTTCTTCTATCCAAAGTACTTATTAGTTTGCATATATTTTGAAAGCCATTAAAAATTAGCCTAAATACAAACAAACCAACCCCCAAACCCCAATGAACCAAAAAACCCAAACCCCAAATCAACCAAAAAACCCCAAACACCCTCAAACATTTAAAACATCCTCTGTCTTTTTGAAATAGTGAACTGAAATGTTATCAGCCCCTTCAAAGTTTTCTTGTCTAGTTTTGGCTGAATCAGAGTTACAGGATGGTGGGATTTGGAAGGGACCTCTGAAGATCATCAAGTCGAGCTGTTAGTGGAATTAATTCAGGTGAAACACAATCACTGTTTACAGCTACTATACTGGGAAGGGCTGACAGGACTCTTGGAGGTCTAAACAGGTGAAGCCAAGGTAGGTGCACTTACTTCTAGCTGTTGCTTCAGTGAGACAATGATCGTACACAGAACTGATGTAGATGTGTTTAAAATAGTCCTGAAAACCTGGAAACTTTGTGCAAGTGCCAGAAAGATTATTCCTGGGTTGCATAGGTCATACATAATGTGGAAGCTGCTTTGAAAATGATGTCTGCATTACAGGCCATATGAAAACAAAATTTTGCTTTGCCTTGAAGTGCTCAGACTGCCCATGCTGCAGTCACAGGCTTTTCGCAGCCTTAGCTGGTGTGTGGGTTTCAGCAGCCGTTCTGCTGACTGAACTGGCTTGCTCATTAACTGCTGGACAGCTCATTAATTTTTCAATGAACTCTGTTTTTTTTTTCTTTTTCTTTTCTTTTCTTTCTTTTGCCTTCTAGGTTTATGATGAATGTGACTTGGGAAGGTAAAGATTTGTCCTTCACAGCAGATGGTTATCAGGCACACCCCAGGCTGGTCGTGATAGTACTGAACAATGAGCGCGAGTGGGAAAAGGTGAGCAGGGCTGCTGGGAGAGGAGGTGGGAGAGACTTGGTAGAACCCTAGTGATGACAAATGGACCAACATCATGGGTGTCAGTGATGGTGCTCTGCTCTAGCAGGTTTGTCACAACAATTCAGAAAATATAATGTTACTTTATTCTGAGTAGGTCTAAGGAGTTTTAACAGGGAAAGCAGTGTATCAGTGAAGATAAGCCATGTGGATTTGGGAAGATTCCTGTGAAACAACTTGCATCTCCTGCACTTTAGTGCAAAAATGCAGAACTGAAGATCTCCAGAAACTTGGACCTTAACTACCTCAATTTGGGTAGATTTGCATAACTTTACAACTCCAGTCTTTTTATCTGCTTGATTTTGTATTCTTCGACAGTTTGTAAAGTACTATCTATCTGTCTGTGTCTCCGTCTATCTGCCTGTCTGTTTGTCTTTCAAACTGTAAAGTTCCTGGTGAATTGGAGAACTTGGACTCTTGACTTGTGTTTTGGTAAGCAAGTGACCTAAACCTCTGATAAAGTAGAAGAAAAAGTGTCTTAATATCAGTGTTAAACCTACGTATGAGTTTATCATGAGTGTGTTCTTTTAAAGAAAATCTTCCACCTCAGTCTGTGATTGTTTTGGCTCTGAGTCTTGTAGGTTGTCTGTGGTCTCATGGTTTAAAACCAGAGGACCCCAGAAACTATTTGCAATATGCGACTGTAGAAAACCATGCATCGATATCAGCCACCGCTTTTGTTTTACATTTATAAAGTATGATCCTGCATTATCTAAGTTGCTGCTGAAATCTATGAACTCTTTTCTTTTTGCAGCTTTATGACCCCATAAAATCAGTTTAAAGCTCCAGTTTGTAAGTCTGCAGGACTCTTCATGATGTTGAATAATAATGACAAAACAAGAATTACTGAAGGGCATTCCAGTAAATTTGCTAGTCATGCAAAACCAGAGAGAGTAGCCCCAGATTATGCTATGTATTTCTTTATGTTCATTTGATGCAAATTTCATTCTATGGATAATTTTAATCCTATTCAAATGTGTCAATCTGAATCTTTGGAGGAATCTTTTGCTTGGTAACCATTGTGAAAATTTCTTAACCCTATTTTACAATTCTTCAACAGTCTGCGTAGCATAGGTAACGTTCTGGAAAAAAGTATTATTCTACTTGGGGAATATTAGTATGAGGCACCAAAGGGAGAAAATGGTTAGAAAGACAGACAGCAATGCTTGAAGTATAATAATTTCATGCATTTTGTACCTTGAAACTTCTCTGAAGAGACCATTCAAAGGACAAAGGGAGATAGGTTTGAGGTTTTTGAAAAATGAGCTAACAGCAGCAAAGAAATGCTGGATATATGAACTCACATTATTTCCAAGAAATAACTTGAGCCAGTTTTAACCTTCAAGTGGCACTCTATCATAGAACTAATGATGTGGTGCAGGTTTGGCTGTGTCTAACTGTGTAAGTTGTACAGCAGCAGTGCACACTCTGCCTGTTTTGCTGGGCTACAAGGCTCTCTGTTGCCTGATGCTTACCTTGTCTGCATGGTTTTCCATATGGGAAATCTGTTCCTGCTCATCATCATGTTTAAGAAGTTTCTAGAAGAGAAAAAAATTAAGTTAAAATGGCTGAAGAGAGGCTTCTGCCTGGAAAAAAATAATAAAACATATGCATCTTTTCCTAGCTGCCCCTTTGCTTTAGAGCCCCTTTGGTAGCAGGCCAGAGGAGCTACTTCAGTAGAGACAGCCTGCCCCTAGCTGCAGCTCTCCTGGCTGCTTTGTCGTAGCACTATGGGAAGGGGGCCAGCTTTAATTATGTCAGAGGGGAGAAGTGAAAGGCAGCCAAGAACAGGCTGTCACCACCAGAATTATTCTTCTGACCACAAGATGATCCCTGCCTCTGTGGATGAAGAGAAATAAACTGACTAATCAATTATCCTGGCAAGCTGGACATAGCTCTCGGCTATCTTGGAGCACCCCACATCTATATCAGCAGAGCATCACTGTGCTCTTCAGAAATAATAGGACAGTTTCCTCAGACTTAGAGACATGAGAAGGTCCTCACCCCCCCCAGTTTATTTGAACATCTCTTTTGTGTCATCTTGATATTCTTCCCAAGGTGCATTTCTCAACCTGTATTTCTTAGCCAATTTCTTTCTCCTTGTTCTTTTCTCCTTGTGCGGTTTTGTTCAGTTTCAGAACTGTCAAAGTTACTCATCTGAGATCTAACATTGCCTGCTCTGAGTTCCCAGACAGGCATATACTTTTGCTTCTAATTAAAGTATTGCAATGAGTGCCACAGAATTGTTTTATTGAAGTCTTACTAAATATCCTTAATCCTATATGGAAAACACCAAGCCTTAGAATCTAATTAAATCCTTTACTCATGTCAAAAAAATTGGCAATGCAACAGCCTGGTAATCTTTGTAATGTAAGTAATGTACATAGAAATTGTGAGTAACTGCTTTATTGTTTGTGTAAAAAAGACTAATTTTGCTTTCTGTATTTGTTTTAACCAACTATTCTCCTATTGAAATTCAATTTCCTTTGGGTTTAGTATAATAATTTTCTTTTACTTAAGGACTATTTTTACTTGGTTGCAAAACTAATAGACTTGACTCAAGGTTTGAGGTTAGAAAATCCATTCAGCAGTGGTTGAAGAGCATCCGTCTTACCCACAGGAAAATAAGTTCCTTTTCCTGTATGAATGACTCAGTATCAAAACTTAGAAGTGTTAACTTCACATGTAAATGGGGTTGAATGAGAGATTTGTCCCATATCAGTTTCTGGAAAAAAGCTGATTGGATGCTAATGGTTTGAAGTCTGAAAATCACTTTTGGATATGTTCAGCAGGCATCCAGTTAGATATTTTGACAGATCCTAAAGCAGCTACTCAAACTTCTGACATCAACATTCATATTCTTTCCGCTAATCTTGACAGGCAAAGGGGCTGCTGTTCTCAGTAAAAGATTTTTAAGAAGACAGCCTTAATGTGTTTGTTTCAGGGAAACCTGATAAATTTGCCACTTAGCAGTGTTGCCCAAATATCACCAAAGTGCTGCAGGAGCACTGAGCTAGTGCTAAAAAATCCTTAGAGGCCCAGCAGCAATAGCTGCAACTCCCCCATTAAGCTTATCTCAGTGCAGTGTGACCTGGGTGTCTCACCTGCCCTGTTCTCTTCACTGAGTTGCAAACTTCACAGTCTGTTAGTCTGTCCTTTTTCAAGTGTGGAAATAAAGCCAGTCAATCCAATATTGGAGTATAAATAGCAGTGGCAAAATTGGATGACTTAATTAGCTGTGCATATGATATATGTTAAGTAAAGTAGGGAGGACTGTGTTGCATTTTAAGATGAGTGTGCTCCATGTGTAAAGATGAGTTCCAGGGCAAACCCAATTTTTACTGGTGCTCCAGAAGGTGGGGTAACTTGCGAGATGTAAGTGTCCTACATTTTTGTAGCCAATGAGTTTGTACAAGAATCCAGAGTAAAAGGTACTACCTGGCACAGCTGCTAGTTAAATGTCACTGCAGGAACCACTACATCCAGGCTGATTCTAAATCTAAGCAGCTTCCCACTAATGTAGGATTTAATGCAGAACCTGCTTTTGCTCTGATTAACGAGCATATGCCAGACTTACAAACACTGTTTCAGGTTGTACACATTTGTATCTAAGTAGGAATGAGTAGGCAGAGGGTGCACAATTCCTGCTGGGAATAAATGAACCAAGGTCTTCACTGAGAGCTCCATCTGGCTACCAACAGCCACCGTCATGTAGCCAAGGAAAGCCAGCTCTCCTGTCTAATGGTAGAGCTGAAACTTCCCTGGACAAGGGCTGAAAAATGGAATGCTCACTCAGACTTCTGACAGTTTTTGGTCAGTGTACTCTGATAAGTCACTGAGAAGGTACAGGAAAGCTTCTCTGAAAATCTCAATTTTAGAGCATGGGTTTTGACAGCCAAAGGATCTTCATGGAAGCCATTCTCCAAAAGCTGTGAGGAAATGCTTGTATTTTAACTATAGCAGATGAAATTGCATTGCCTAATGTCAACTTGCTGGTATGTCTTTTGTCAGCAGCTCTGTGGCCTACAGAGATCTTTTCCCACAGCAGGAACAGCATGCTTTTCAACATCTATTGGGATGTCATTTTCTTTGTTCCATTCTTGTTGCTTAGTGTATTTAATCTTCCTGCAAATATGCCTATCCTGACACTTACTGTTGAGTTAGAGTTTCTATATCAATGAGCTTTTGCTTAGCCCAAAGGCCTTTCCTTTGACCTTTACTGTACTGAATTGTTTGAATTGCACCAATTATTATGCAGCATTTCTTAGATCCTGTAGTCCCAAGGAGGATGGTTCCCTCCTCTCTGCTGCTGTAAAGGAATCACAGCTACCATGGAAAGCAGGTGCAAAGTGTGCTTTGTACATGTTCTTTACAGCTGATATTAGAGAGGAGATTAAAGAACAGGAAGACTCTCAGGGCAGCTTCTCCCATCTGCAGATAAAGGTATGACTACTTGGACATCTCTGGAGAGTTGCAAGAGCTGCACTGAATGCAGAGGTGATAAGAAGTCTTCCTCACTGGGAGGTGCAGGAAGAGATTGTCAAGCTCTGTTCCTTTCTCGTGCCATAATCAACTCACTAAAATGGCTTCTGTGGCATTGGTTTGAACTCTTGTGCTACAGAATAATTTGGGGCACTTCCCAGTGCCAAAACTATACCAACCACTGAGAATTTGCTGAGTGCTAATTACTAATCCTGTACTGAAAAATGAGGCTGCAGGAGATGGTATCTTTTCCTTCCATTCCTGTTTGTTTTGAATCTCTCTGGGTATTGTGTTCTCCTTTTGAGCCCTGTTGGTTGCTGTATTGGTGCCTTCTTGTCAACATGAGGGGCAGCCATGGGGGAAGAGCAGTACATTTGCATAGGCCCTTTGAGATTTGGCAGCACATTTTGAAAACTTCAAAGTCTTTAAATGGATGTCTGCAAACCACACAGGGCTGTAAAGCACTCCCTATTAATAAGATGTGAAAGTGCTTGCATCATATCCTGTCATTTAAATTTAGAGTGTCATTGTGAGATGTGGACCTTCAGAAACGTGACGCAACACAGAGGTTTGCAGAAGGTGCACAAGAGATGCTGTTACCAGAGGAGGGATTTCGCTGCTGTGCTTTTTCTGCAACTGCCTAGTATTGCTAACCTAACAAATTCAATTTATGCTTTCTAGCTACTGATGTAAAACTTGCCAGAGTAGCTCTTCCTTGTGAGTGGAAAAGTGTGATGAAAAGAAGGTAATGAATAGGTTTTCTCTAAAGCAAGATGATCTTGCGTTCGCTCAGCGTTATTTTCTTCACAAAAGTGAGACAGCCCCAAAAGTATGTGTCTTCAGTGTAGGAAAAACATCCCTAGAAATGTTCTTTCCCAAGGTTTGGTTGGGTAGTCTTGGGAGTGCATTTAGTTCCCATGTTGTCATGTACCATTTTTTCTTACAAAAGGCTGATGACTGTGTATTGCGTACAGTTCCCATCTGCTGGGAAGAGGGTGATAGGACCGAGTTATTTGTTTGTTTTCTGTGAGATATGCCCGTGTGACAGATTTGCTTTTTGTGCCAGGATTGGCACACAAGGGACAATATGCTCTGCTCTTTTCTCTCTCTGCTTGGGATCTGGCCTTGCTCTTTCTCTCTGATTTGATGGTCTCTGTGAGGGTGTGTGATTAGGATTATGTCAATCATCCTTGTGTTGTTTAGGGACTGCTTTGGGCTAGTGGTCTCTGTGAGGTGCTGCATTATGTAGCTTTTCAAGTCGTTTGTATTTCTTAGGCTGTAGCTGTTACACAGAAACAAGCCTACAAATTAATGTGTCCTAGTCTTCAAATAATTTGTCATTGAAACTAGAAACTGTTACATAAAGAATGTGTGCATCGGATACCAACAATAGTAGGTAAGAATGCAAATTTAAACAGATCTCTTCTACCTCAAACCTGGATGCTTGGAATTCGTTAGAGAATGCCACATCTAGTTAATTTCATCAGTAGCTCTAATGACCATGAAGCACCACACTGAAAACAAATGCTGCAAAACACTGGAGGCAATTGAATTTTGAAGCTCTCCAGGTTGGTAAACTACATAACTGTAAAATGGTTTATTCAGATATCACCGTTGGCTTCTACTGAGAGCAGCCACTGAACTTTTCATATTCTACTTTTTCACATTTTGCATATGAACTTTTCCATATTATACATCATTTAGAATGACCTTCAAGGTGAAACCAGAACTTGGTGTGCTTTTTTAAGCTCACATATTTTGCTTTGTTGTCATAAGTAAGCCTCTGTAATAGTCACTGTTGAATAAGGACTTAACATTTGGGTTTGCACACAAACTCTTACCCTTTATAAGCAGACCTCTTTATAATGTTCTGAAATACAATGAACATGTAGTTGTTATAGCCTGTTGACTTTTTCCTCTAAGCATTTGAAGGTTTTAAGGGCATTCAAAACAGATAGTGCCTGGATCTAATACTAGACCTGACTTCCATAAATGACATAAATGCTGACCCCACAGCACCTACACAGAGATGCAATTTAATAAATTCTCTTTATTATGACAGGAACCTGCTCATTTTTTTTTCATTTTGTTTATGTTATAGGTTTTTTGAGTAATTTCACCCTTTCACCTTGTAAATAAGAGATATTGAGAGAACTAAATAATATAGGAAGGCACAAATAATCTGTAAATAATTAATATCATGTTCTTAATAACAATGCTATGATTAGTGCTGCACAAACTAAAAGGCTTATAATAAAAACAGATTTTTTCCCCCTATATTTTGACTCCATGCTTTAATTGCATAGAACAAAATTCTTACCTCACTTAAAAGAGAAAGAAAAAAAGTGTTTTGATCCTTCAAAACTGTAGCAGAATGATAGAAGTGTAACATGTAATTTTCAACAATACAGCTATTTCAAAACCAAAACACCAAATAAATGTGGGAAATATTCACTTGTGAGTTCAACATCAGCAGCAGAGAAAATCCAATGTCTGTGCCAACAATGTATTAATTAGAGCAAGCAAATCCATCAGAAACCTTTCCCAAACAAAAGGAGAGACCTAGAGGCTCTTTCTTATTACTACCCATCCTCATTTGCCATTCTTACCCCACCAGCCAGGATTCTCAGAGCACTGTTTTTGACTTTTGCTTTCCTGCCATTTTTCATTACAATGGTACTTCTTTTTCATTGTGCTTTCTGGCACTCATGGTACTGGTAATAGGAAGGATGACCTGCCATGGACATGCAATTTGTGCACCAGATGAAGTCATCCTGGGACTGCAGCAGTAGACCCTTTTAGACAGAGAAGTAGGGATGCCTCTAAGACCCAAGACAAAGTCTGAATGTTTAATTATTTTTTACAAAGAAGGGTGCAAGTAGTGAATATTGAGGTAAATCCATGGAAAGCAACAGATTAAAAATTCTAGATCTAACTTTGGAGATTCGCTCAACACATAATGCTTCCGTACAGGCTGTCAAAAGAAATCAGTGTTTCCTCAGATTTCTCTGTTTAAAAATATGTCTTGTTATATCCTTCTCAGAATGTGGATATGGCAGTTGCAACAGCTGAAGTAGGAAAGAGCATAATGGTTCCTCTTCCAACAGCATCCAGACAGTTGTTACATTACTAATAGGACCAGAAGAACTCATATTGTAATGGACATCTCATAGCCCTGTTGGTCTGTTGGTCAGTGATGCAAATGTGGGGGGTGGCTTGTGGAGGGAAGTGCTTCAGGATTAGAGATATTTGTCTTCTCCCAAATGCTGTATTGGGTGACTTGGAGACTCAGGTTATGCTACTGTGATAGTCCTGAGCACACAAATGCAACCAAGCCTCAGCCATGTTTTCTTTCTTCTTCCTACTTGGAACAGGCAGGCAGTTGGGCATATTTTCCACTTCTGAAATCCATGTTATTATTTGGCATGTTTGCTGTTTGACTCAGGTACTGAGCTGGCTGGAAATGTCCCCATTCCAGATGGCCAGCCTCATGGTGTATTTAGGGCATTGGTACAACCAACCCCGTGTAGGCCAATGTACACCAGCACAGACTGAGGGAGCTGGAGAAAACAAAGCTCTGGCAAGACCTAATAGTGGCCTTCCAGTACCTGAAGGGGACCTACAAGAAGGTTGGAGAGGGACTGTTTCCCAAGGACTGCAGTGATAGGACAAGAGGCAATGGTTTGTAATTAGAGAAGAGTAAATTTAGGTAGGAGGAAGCTCTTTACCAGAAGGGTAATGGAACACTAGAAAAGGCTGCCCAGGGAAGTAGTTGAGGCCCTTTCCTTGGAGATACTCAAGGTCAGGATTGGTAGGGCTCTGGGCAACTTGATCTAATGGAGGATGTCCCTGCTCACTGCAGGAGGGTTAGACTAGATGACCTTTAGAGGCCCCATCCAACCTGAGCTGTTCTGTGATTCTATAAATCCTGTGCCCAGTTCCCACTCACTTAGATGTGACTTCCTAATTCCCTTGAGATATTTTTAATTTCTTAATTTAGTTGTATAGAGATTTCTTTGTTTCTGCCTCCCGAATTAAAGTTCATCAATACGTCTTAGCTTATAAACAGAATGGAAAGGAAACTGCAAAGGGCATGTTCTTTATTGCTTCCCTAAGTGGGAATGGGTACAAATCACCTTCTTTGGGAATTTTTGTGAGCAATTTTGAAGACTTTAGGAGATTGAAAGCAGGTTACAAGTTGTTGTGGGTTTTTTTTAACAGACTTTTTAGACTATGAGTCTCTCATTGTGCTCTTAATTCCCACTATTTTCCTTGTAAAATGCTTCTTCAGTCTCATGATTAAGTTATAATTTGTTTAGCTTAAGCAATGGAAAAATATTAAAATGCATTAGGTTACAAATGTTGTGGATTGTTGGCTTATTTATATCCTCTGTCATCACTACTCGGCTAAAACAGGCAATTAGATTTATGGATGCAAAGCAGTAAAATGCAATCTGAGGATGAAAATGCTCAAGTTTTCATAATATTTAACTTGAGTGCCCTTTTCTGGGCTTCTGGAATTTCTGGAAATGTAGGTTTATTTGGAAGGGATCATTTGTAATAGTAAATAAATAGACAATTTTTATATAAAGTGGGATATGCTTTCTGAAACTCCCCCAACAGTTGGCATTAAGTAAAGCAGAATAAATTATATTCTAGTATGAACTAAATCATGCACATTTGAACTTGTGTTCACTAAAAATGTAGTTTGTCCTGGCTGAGGTGAGGTGGAACCCTAGGGAATGGCTTTCACAATGGCTTTTGAAAACATGAGAATAGAAGAGTCTTCTCTTTGAAGAAGAAATAGAAATGATACAATGAAGTTTTGGTGATCAGTTTGATGTGTATGTGTGTAGGGAGGTCAATTTTCTGTTTCTTGTGATGGGAACTATTTTCTGATTACTGCAAACTGGTCCTGATTACACATGGAATATCTGGTTGCTGTTCCAGCTCAAACAGGGATGATGCATGTCAAATTTCAGTGCAGCCTTATCCAGGTGATATATAGTGTTTAACTGCTGTCACTCAGTCTTTATATTAGCTGTTATCTCTAAAAGAATGTTACCTTATTTGTCTTTACCACAGAGCATTTTCTCACTTCATGCAATTATTAAAAAGTTCTAAAGTAATTTTGATAGCAAAAGACAACCATCTTTGCAATGTAATTTCCTGTACCTGTGTCACAGCACATTAAATATTAGCTCTCATTTGTCAAAAGCAAGCCAGCAGCTATCAGCAGCCTGTGTGTCTTGGCATTTCAGGTGGGGAAATGGGAGAATAACTCACTGAGCCTGAAGTACTCTGTCTGGCCAAGGTACAGCTCTTTCGCAGACAGTGACCCAGATGATAACCATTTGAGTATTGTCACCCTGGAGGAGGCTCCCTTTGTCATTGTGGAGGATGTGGATCCTCTGATGGAAAGCTGCCAAAAAAACACCGTGCCATGTCGTAAATTTGTCAAAATTAAGTAAGTAAATACACAGCTTTCTTTCTTTTTTCATGAGTGCAAAATACATTCCCCTATGTTCTCATGAATTCTTTCCATTGCTTCTTTCATTGTATAATGAATTTGCTGTTCATTTCCTCTTGCTTCCTATCTTTACTTTTCCTTCTGCATTTCATTTGCTCTTTGTTTTTGCCTTTCCCACACGAGGTACTCTTGTTTGTACATTTTCCTTCTTCTCAAGTTGAAAGACTCTGGTTATATACATGTAAGTCACATTGAATTAACAATGAGATAGTATATTTATGGTAAATTCAAAGTCCACTAGAATTGGCCCTTTTCAGTCACATGAAAGAAGAATGTATTCTGAAATGGGATTGTTTTAATGAGTTCCCTTTGAATTATTTCCAGCAATGCTGAAATACGCCTGCTTTAATTAGTCTTTAACAATTTGAGACTATCTCCTATTGAAAGTGCATGTTTATGGTACAGCAAAATCCACTGCAGCATAAAATGCCACTGTGACACACCACACAGAGGAAAAGTTCTCCTGCTTTAATTGCTCTATAACTTCAGAGGAGTTATTAGAATTCAGTGGCAAATTTCTCATTCTGCATTTACTGGTGGTGTTTAACTCATTCAGTGCTACAGTCTACATATTTGTGAACTGAATACAGTAACTTTTTTTTTACTGAGCAGATGTTGGGGAATATAATCCATGTTTCTGAATATTTCCAGAGACTGCTAAATGATTGTCTGTAAGTTCCTGCAGTCCAGAGAATCTTTTTTTTTTTTTCCCCCTGCTGGCCTTACTGTATTTAGTCAAGTTCTAAACTGTTTTTATCTTAATTCTAAATTCTTTTTAAGGCCATAAGATGCTGCCTTGCCTTCTGGAGATGCTTATGCTAAGAAGTTCTAGAGGTCATGAATATTTCAGAGAAAAAATGAAGGGAAAGCCCTCATCTTTGCACTCAAGGTGGCCTGAAATTTACCTTTTCAAACTGCAGAGAGAGGTGTAACGTGCATTTTCGATATGGTGAACTGCTGTGCTTTTATATAGGCTACATGTTGGGAAGCCCTCTAATTACTAAGTGGCATGTAGTCTTATGAGAGCAAGAGTAATAAACATTTAATCTAAGTTGAAATGATAAATTAGTAAGAGGAGACTGTTTGTTGAGAAGGGAGGTACAATAGGCTGGATAATGCTGCAGAAAGATGTCATTTAAGGTCTGCTATTATCTTCTCTTTACCTCTTGTCAAGCAACTGCATTATGATTCATAAGAGCCACACAGATTGTCTAAAGCATCTGTGGGTTTTTTCTCCATTGATTAAGAAAAATATGGCCACTCACAAAAGGTTGTTTCACAGTATGCTGTCGTCTTGTTGTGGTTCTTCTGTTTTACCCAGTAGAAATCTTTATAACTTTCTTCTCTGTTGACAGCAACTCAACTAATGAAGGAATAAATGTAAAGAAGTGCTGCAAAGGATTCTGCATCGATATCTTGAAGAAGTTGTCTAAAACAGTCAAGTTCACATATGACCTGTATTTGGTGACTAATGGGAAACACGGCAAAAAAGTCAATAATGTGTGGAATGGAATGATTGGTGAAGTAAGTTCTGTTAGGTAAAAGAGCTCCTAAGTAAGAACTTAGCAATAATTGATTGTAATTCTTTTGGAGAAATGAGGTATTCTCTGCTGAGTAATATTGGTGGTGTCTTCTCTTTGTGGATCAGGTGGTGTATCACCGTGCAGTTATGGCTGTGGGATCTCTCACTATTAATGAAGAGCGCTCGGAAGTGGTTGACTTTTCAGTGCCGTTTGTGGAGACTGGCATTAGTGTCATGGTGTCACGGAGCAATGGCACAGTTTCACCATCTGCTTTTCTAGGTATGATTCTTCACCCCGTTCAGATCACTTAATTGCTTTTCTATAGAGTTGGGTAGGGTTCAGTGTTCATCAGAGTTCACAGACCTCTTTCTGTCAAAGTGTGAATTTTACCATAAGATATTGCCAGGCTGATTAACATGATTATTAGCCCAGGAAGATAGTGCTGTTAGTTTCAGAAGTGAAAACCAATGTCAGTGATTGCAAGAGGAAAAAGAATCCCCCAAAATCTTTGGCTGGGAAAAGTCATTCAAAACTGCTTCTTTGCCAAATAATTTATGCTTGTTTAGCCCATTGTGAATGGTTTAATCTCTTTTTAGCATTCACATTCACAAAACAATTTTAAAATCCTCTGTAGAAAAACTAAGAAAAAGAGAGTTACTTATGATTAGAAGAGATCTGATGCTATTTTGGTAAGTTATCCCTGGCTTCTGAACAGCATACCACTGCACTGGAGAGCTTCTGAGCATTCTCTCTGTTAATGCAATTGAACAGCGGGATGATGCAGGTAACAGTGGGCGTATAGCAAAGAAATTAAAGGCTGTGAAGAAAGGAGATGGGACATAAAGAATTGATCTTCTTCCCTTGTTTACTTCCTGCTTCAACTGTTCATTTCTGTTTTCATTATTTCCTTCTCCATCTCTTCTAGTGCTTATCACGCACTCTGTATTTGGTGGTTAGCCTGAGTTTCCTTGAAGCTGAAAAGACTCGAAGTGGTTTGAAAGTGCCCAGAATACTCTTATGTTTCTAGCAGTGTATTTGGATGCAGTATTTTGAAAGATGCACAGGAAAAGAGTGCTGGTGACACTAAAATAATTTTAAGTGAAAAAATTTAAAAAATTAGTATTTTCCAGCTATCATACAGAATAATTTAATATGTTCAGGATCACTAAGTCAACACTCATGCCATTTTTGCATCACTGATTGTATGGTTTCTTTTCAGATTGCTAAATAGAAGGGTTTTTTTTCCACTTCCACTGACATCATTTGTAGCCACCAAGGCTACAATCAAGATTGCTGGTGTAGTATCACCTACAAGTGGGCAAATCATTTAGTCACAGAGCTTATTTCTTACGCCCATTCCATAAAGGCACATTATAGAGATAATGCAAATAAATATAGCAGAGTGAGTAATCAAACACCTAACCAGATTTTGTTGGTGGTTACTATTTTTGTTTAATGAATGAAGGATATTTTTTTTAATGAAATCATAAGAGCCTGTACTTTTGATGAAGATATCCAGATATTATCTCTTCATCTTTATAAGTTGCTGATTTATAAAGCTAATTCCTTTTAGAAATTGCAGTTGCAGCATGTTGAAATCATCATTTGAAATATAAGTACTGGGATGTTTACTAAATATGCTGCAGACATGGTTAATTTTTGCTATGGTCTCTGTTTACCTCCTGAAAATGTGCTTGCAGCTGCCACCGCAAGAGAGGCTGCTTCTCTGTCTCTTTCCCCCTTCCCCCCCGCCCCAACAACATAGTTATTTGATTTCTAAAATGCATTTAATGTTATTGGTTTAGTTGGATCTATGTGGAATTCAAAAAGTAAAAATAACCACTTCTTATAAAGCTCTGTAGAATAGCATTACTTGTGAAGAAATCTGATTTACTGCACCAATAAATCAAGTCTGTGCTCTCAGAAGTATGTTCTGATTTTTAGATGTAGATGAAACTGCCACTTTACTGGAACTGACTGTGTTTTCCTGTGGTGTGCATAGCAGTAAAATGCTTTGCCATGCAAAATACTACCAGGCACATAACTGAATTTATTCACAGATTAATTTTGTTTCAGTTAGTGAATGTCTAAGAATAGACTCATCTGATATAATTGTTTTAAAAGAATTTAAAGCAAAAATCTGTGAAATACATTATTTTTTAAAACTATGACTTGAATTCAGTGCATGAAGGATCTGGTTTTGTGATTTGTTACTATGAGTGTAGTAATACACAGGACTGGGTCTGAACTAGACTTTCCATTCAGTGGTTATGTCCAATAGATCTAAATAACTGATGGGCTGTCAGCCTCTTCCTCATCTGCTGTGTTCTGGTTCTGATATGGGTGTCTCCTTCAAATAAGAATATTATCCACATGAAAACATTTTTATATTGTACTAAAATTCATGCAAGCTAGATCCCAAACCCAAAATGTCTAAAGATTCTGGGGAGATTTGACTCTGTTTTATTTAAACAAGTAAAATAAGGGAGACTTCAAATACAAATTTATCTCTTTTCAAGAGAGAGAAAGTTCATAGATGAGGTATAGGAATAGGAAATCTATGCCCCTATTTATTTTAGATATAGTTTAATTATTAAGTGATATTTAGCCGTTATCACATCCTATTACCATATCCAGTCCTTTTAAAAAGTTGGTGTTTAGGCTGGTATTTGAAAGTGCTTTTAGTTTTTCCTTTCTAAGCTATTTCTTCTGCTTTATCAAAGTTTCTCTGTTTTTCAAACTGAAATGCAGTTTCCCATAGAAACCTTTTGATTTCAGAATTTGCTCCCCTATGAGAATGAGACTTTCAGAAGGATGTTTGCAGTTGGTAAAATCATCATCTTCATTGCAAGTAGATGAAAATGAACACAGAGGAAAAATGAAAAGTTGTATTTAGAATGCAAGCATTATTTTTTTCTCCCTAACACTTTTTGTTGGCTTGAAAGGGAGAGAGAAGTCTACTACGCTGAATTACCAACTGCATTAAAAGTATTTGTTTAGTTGCTTTAACTCTGCAGAAACAGGCATAATGGTTGGACCATTCTGTTGTTAAGTGCGTGTAACATAGAACATGCAAACGGGCTTCCTGATTGTAGACTGAATAAGCAGCAAGCCAAGCCAATTATTTGCCACTGTCAGTGAAGGCTTTGTGAAAGAAGTGTGCAGTGTTTGTTTTTGAAATGCAACTTGCAGTTAAGATTCTGACTTTATTAATGTTGTCTATATACAGTAACAGCAGTTCTTTGTTGCTACTTTGCTATTTGCTAGCATTTTGGTGGGTAAAAGCTAATTTAAACAAAGCTACTGGGCTTGCCTAGCCAAACACATTAGAATTCTTGTGCTTTCACTGGTTTAATGAACTGTTTTTCTGTTACTCTTGTCTGTTTTGCTGCAGAGCCTTTTAGTGCTTCTGTCTGGGTGATGATGTTTGTGATGCTTCTCATTGTGTCGGCCATGGCTGTCTTTATATTTGAGTACTTTAGTCCTGTAGGATACAACAGGAACTTAGCCCAAGGGAGAGGTAAGCTTTGCATTTTACATAACCCTGAAGCTATTAAAAAATCATGTATTGCACATCCCTTTCCCTCTATCTTGTAAAATAAACATAACATAGGATTAAACCAGTAAAAGCTATATTTGTTTTTCATCTAAAGTAGGATTTCTTGAGGCCTTGTATGCTCATGTTTGTGTTCTAATTCATTGGGATAAAGGCACAGAAGGGTAAGTGATATCAGAGAGGGTATTCAGGCAGATTCTGGTTAGTACACTGCATCAGTTGTAGGATATCAGCTTAAAAAAGATTGGAGTAAGTTCTACAGACTCCTGACTCTTATGTACTCATGGTTATTTCAGAGAGAATTATTTAAACTGGTGTGATTTTGTAGATAATCTGGAAAAACAAGAGGTATGTTTCATGTAGTTCCTATGGAAATTATGTTGAATTCAGCCTTGAAATAGGGCCAATGACAGAAGATGTTGTTTCCTTCTGTGTAGAAACCATGGTTAGAGAAACTTGGTTGTGTAAGCATACCAGCAGAACACATGTAATACACAGCTTGCCTTTCTCAGAGAAAGCTGCACTTGTCTATTATTAGCATTTTGACCTGAGAATGAGGATTCCATGTATTGCAGTGACCTCATCCTTTTATTTCTTTACTTACAGTTGAGAGTGCAGCCTGTTAATTTCTAAATCATACCTGCCTCATTTTACAGGAGATCTTCCAGCTTGGTGAACTCTGTTCTGGACACTATTACAAACAAATGGTTCCTTCCAGATTACAATTGGCTTGCTCCCTGAAAAATGGGGTTATTATAACATTCAGATAACTGTACCATCTCAATTACATGTTAAATATGAAACCTTTGTCCAAAATAGACACTATGTTTAGGAAAGGAAAAATCAAAGGTTTGTATAGACACTGGGGATCTGGGGTCTAGGCTGTTGCTTTCTATACCACCTCATGTGCCAGAATTATTTAGTGTACTTGTGGCTATAGATGCATCTTATGGCTGCAAAGGCATCTTATGGTACTAGACCTTCCTAACTTGCCATGAACCCAGTTTCTGTTCATTTATAACATGGGAAGTTTAAAAGAAATGAGACTCTTTATGTAGATTACTCCTTTGTCTAGGCAGGATAAAGCTCAATGGTTTTACAGTCTCTAGTAGCATACACAGAACTTTGCACTGCTTTCTTGGCATATACTTTCCTTATAATTGTTGCTTAGAAAATACAAAATACACATCCCTGTACCAGCTCAGTTTCAAATGGCTCTAGAAGGTAGTTTCATAAACCAAAAGTCAGCTCCATTGTGTTTATCTTACTGCACTCTATCTTCTTAGCACTGCTGCAGAATAGGAAGAGGATAATCGGAGATGTTATGCTTGATTGCATTGTGACAAATTTGCACTGTACTAGAGAGCATTTCTACTGAAATGAGAACATGTGCTGATGAGACCCGCTTTGGCTCTTATTCTTTTAACAATAATTAAAGTATTAACATAAATTAAAATGGAATTAATAACTGAATCCAAGTTTGTAATGTGCATCTTCTTGCATAGAAGGGCAGGGCAGGGGGTAATATTGCAGGTGTCTCATCTCAGCTTATTGTATGAATTGCCATTTAATTGAAAAATAGGGGCTTGTAAAAAGGTCAAATGAATCACAGTCATAGGAGGCCTGTTTCTCTCCACTGAGGATAAAGCAATATGTGATGACTACCCTGTGCTTACCCAGAGCGGGTTAAGAACAAACTTCCCTTTATTCTCACAGGGGGTCTACAAACAGGGCCTTTGAAGTGGATAATAGCATTGCTAATCCACATCCGCCAATGTGCTGACCACTTCTTTCTTTGCTGTGAATGTAAGGCTGAAAACTGGAATAACAAAAATTACAGAAGGGATTAGCTGGGACAGGTTTTTACCTGTAATGCCAGCACATTTGAAGACACAGAACTGACTCCTAACACATGAGGCAGTCAGTCTGGTTTGCTCTAAGTTACATATCTGTACAGGTAGCTCCTGATTTATCATCAAAGCTGCTTAAAAGCAGGTGATGTATTCACAGATATTGACCTTAAATATCTTTACATGAAGTTCAGATAAACTGGGTGAGAAAAGTACTAGAATGGGATCATTAAGACAGAACCACAGTTTTCTATTCTACATGTCAGCTGGCACAGAAGACTGAAAGGGAGAATAGTGTGGCCTATACCTTACTGCAAGAGATATACCAATTTGCTGCTTCTCCAGATCTGTGCTTTCCATTTTCATTTTAAAACTTTTGAACTTAATGTCGCATAGGTGCTGAGGTTTTTTTTCTACAATTATGGATTATAATGTTATTACAATATAGAGTACCATGGTAAATCCTACTATTCCATTGGGAATAGTATATAGGATATATAGTATATATTGAAATATTTTTTAACTATGTCATTGTGAGTAAGTTGTTGTTATTGTGTAGGATATCTTGCCAAGGTGGTGGGGTCGCCATCGCTGGGGGTGTTCAGGGCGAGGCTTGACAGGATGCTTGGTGCCATGGGTTAGTTGATTAGGTGGTGTTGGATGATAGGTTGGACTCGATGATCTCGAAGGTCTCTTCCAACCTGGTTTATTCTATTCTATTCTATTCTATTCTAATTTAGCTGCAGCTAAAAAACCTGTTCTTTGCAATTACAGATCCCCATGGACCATCCTTTACCATTGGAAAGGCAGTGTGGTTACTCTGGGGTTTGGTATTCAACAACTCTGTGCCTGTGCAAAACCCTAAAGGGACAACAAGTAAAATCATGGTGTCAGTTTGGGCTTTCTTTGCTGTCATTTTCCTGGCTAGCTATACTGCCAACTTAGCTGCATTTATGATTCAAGAGGAATTTGTTGACCAGGTGACTGGACTGAGTGATAAAAAGGTAAGTCTTCAGCTCAGAAGAGGTCAGTGTCCATTCTTCATAATCCTTCTACAAATTTGTGCTTTGTGCTAAAAACTCTGGAAAGATAATAAGCTAAAATTGAGTAATTTCAGTCTGAGGGTAATCCTTTACTAACAAGCCTAAGACTAGAAACATTAAATTACCAGTCTAGTTTCAAAGTCTTGGAGTTACTTTTTTAAGAGTAAGCATGTTAATTAAGAAGTATCTTTATTTTGTGCCAGAAATCAATTTCTGCTGGGTTAAAAGGAATTTCTTACCAATAGACAAAAGACTGAAAATGAAGAAGTCAGTTTGAATGCAGGAAAGGCATATCTTAAATTATTTGGACAGATCTATGCAGAACAGTAATTGACAAAATATTCATAAACCCAGCAACTACCTAGTAAATAGCAGAAGCCAGTTAATGCTCCTGAAAAAATGTCTTTTTACTTTCCAGGTAGTGTGCAAGGAAGTTCTAGAAACAATTCAAATTCAAAGTGGTGCCAGAATAAATAAGCAAAGAGCAATGATACAAGGGATACTTGCTGTCTGTGGATGTTTGAATGGTTTCCTTGTATAAAATGCTAAAAGTGCTCAGGGAAAAGAAACCCATATGAAAATCTGAGGTTTTAGAATCATAGAATAGAATCAATAAGGTTGGAAAAGACCTCAAAGATCATCAAGTCCAACCTGTCATCCAAGACCTCATGACTACTTGTGACAGGTTAGGCTGTGCCTTTAAGAAAAGGCACATGTTGGTGCGGGTAGATTAAACCTTGCACCACTACACTACTTTAATGTTATTGCACTGAAGTGAGATGGAAATTACATGGGATAAGGTAGAGATTTTTGCTGTGTGCTTGTGGAAGATGCCTTCCTAATTCCAGAACTTCTCTAAGAATTTCACTTTGAGCAGTAGACACTGGTAGTTCCCCGGAACCCTGCTCGAGTTTCACACAAAATGACAAACAATAAACATGCTTTTTTTTCATGTTGTTCATGTTTGTCAGATCCTCTGCTGAAAGTGTACTCCCCAGATCTTTGTACTTGTGGATTTTAACCAATAGTCTTACAAACCTAGCAACTGCCTCTATTTTATTTCATTTGTGTAACTACTTTGCAGAGATGGTATTGTATGGAGGCACTGAAACTCATTTGCAAATTATGGATGTTATGAATATGCACAAAATGCACGAGGGGCATCCTGTTTTCAAGTTTGTACCCAATTGTTTTAAAGTGAAACTAAATATTGACATTAAGAAGTAATATTTAAATGGGGTATAGCACAGGGGAGAACTTCACAAGGGATATTTTTCAAAAGCAAGAAAAGAAAAGAAATTGTGTTTCAAAAGAAGGCAAACAGCTCAGATAGCCTTGTGTTTGTTTTTTAACTACTTTTTGTGACTAGCCTTTGATTGATTGCCTGAAGTATCAAAGCATGAAATGCAAGCATGGCTAGAGGAAAGACAGATAAGAAGAAACAAAAAATTCTAATGGTTTTGTTTTTTTCACTAAGTTGTTTGTCTCAAAACCTTTGAAAGAAGGTAAAGGCTGTTAAATATACCTCTATTTTAAGATTATGTTCTTAGCAAGAGACAGATAAAAGGTATTCTCTTGAGGATTAAAAAAAAAAGAAGAAAAAAAGATTTGAAAAATGTCTTTCTCCTGCTTGTGAGAAAGTAGAGTATCAGAGTGTTTTCCTGGGAAGTCTGTGTTTTGACAGGGTTTGGCTAGCACCTGGCACAGCATTCACATTTAGGTCTGTCAGTGCACCCTTGTCTTCCTCTCTTTGCTGGCTGTTTGCCACTCTCAACTATGGGCTGGGAAAATGGCAGAGTTTCTTCTGTGGCTTTTGGCTAATAACAACTCTCTTCCCACCCCCCCCCCCCCCCCACCCCCCCCTTTCCTAATCTCTCTGCTAATTAGTATTCTAATACCACAAAAAATCCAAAGTGAAAACAGAAAATCAGAAAATCCCATCTGTTTTTGTGTGGTCTGCAGATCAGATATTTGATCTGCTGCTACCTTTGCTTTTGTTTTACAGTTCATCAAATTTTGCCTGAAGCATCCAGGGATAAATCAGGGGAGCAGTCCTGCTCTGATTACGTTAAACAAGCCAGAAGTTCAGAGCAGCAATGATCTCTTTCAAAATGTTCTCCTTTTCAAACATGCATTTTGCCTTCTCCAAGATCCTGAGGTTTCTTGGATTTAAAAAAACCCCATCAAAAAATTAAGGATAATTCTTTGGGAATACAATCTGATTCATGTTAAATTAGTTTTCTCCCCACTTTGCCTTGTTACTGCAATGTTATTAGTAGGAGAACAGTGCAGGATTTTGCAAGCATTTTGTTGTTGTTCAGCAGAGAACTCTGACCCTGGTTGTAAGCGAAATAGCAATAGGCAAATGCCAGTGAGAAGGGACAGAGGTATGGATAAAATTAATTTTAAGTAAGTAATAGCTAGAAGGCAAATCAGTTTTCTGATCTTCTCCTCTCCCTTTTTCCCCTACTGCCACAACTGAAGAGACAAGCTCTTTTATCAATGCTATATCATTAACGCAATCAAATATTCCCAGGTAGAGATACTGGGATTTCTCAATCCAGCTTCAAGCGTGGTAGACTGTAGAGAAGAGAAAGCCAGGAAAAAACTATTCTCTCTCTGAGCAGCCATCCCTGACCATCAGCATTCACTATCTACCCATTCAGGAAATGTGTTACACTCCAACATCTGGTTCATCAGGTTTGCTGAGCACCTGATAATGTGCTATTTACCCTTCTTCATGTTAAGACTCCTTGATAATTTCCTCAATTTCCATAATGTTGCTAACGAATTTCTGAATCCCATGTCATCAGTGTGTCACCCAGAAATACATGGCACAGCATGTACTGGAGTTAGTAGAGGTGGGTGTTCATAAACTCCAGTGATTCAGAAAATTATATTTTGACATTGGTGTGTGTGTATAAGATTTTGATAAGCTTTGTGTTTATAAAAAGGTACAGAAAATGAGTCCAAAAGTATCCAGCAAAGCTGTCATTCATAGCACTTGTTAATTTTGATACCTTTTAGACATTTTTCATGTAATGAGAGACAAGATTATTAAGAGAGATTAGATAGGAGTGGACAGATTTCTCTTGCAAAGCTTTTGTCTGCTGGGATTCCTCCACACAGTCACTTTTCAAGTACTACTCCACGTGCACGTAGTCTAGGGGATTCTCTTCAGCCTTATTAGGGAGCCTTAATTATGCTTTTTACAACTTCCTGATTTTTTTTTGCAAGATGCAGAATATTCTTGTAACCTTCTGTATAATAAAGTGACAAAAGTTCTATAGTTAGAAATATGCCTGTGAAAACAGAGCAGGCTGACATCAAAAGGTAGTACAGATGATGGGTTAGTTAGGGCGACCCTCTTACCCCAGTCCACCTCTCCAATTCAATATTAGTCCTTTACAGTGCTTTTTGGAGGCTTCTCTGGCATAAACATTGACTGCATTGCAGTAACTGATGACTATAGTAAATCATGGAATTATTAATTGGTATATTTTTCAAAGACCAGAGATCAGATTGTCAAGGGTTTCCACATGGGGGAAAGAAGAGATAGTTCAAACACGAGTGTCTGTCTATCTCTCCAACCCAGCCATAAATCCTGTTAAAATCCATCTTAGCAGAAGGAGATCATTTACTCTTTTCTACTCCAGAACAACAATAAAAAATTGTTCTGAATGCCAGCCTTTCCAGGCAGGCATGCACATCCTCAGATTAAGTCAGTGTTTAATGTTGTGAAAGATCACTTTACTGACTTAATGAAATTGTCAGTTTTATTAAGGCATGTAGATAAAACAAAATGTTGTTGCCATGTGCCACAGTTCTAGCAGCTGGCAGAGCATGGGGAAACATGATCAAATTGGTTAGCCTTCTGAGTAATAGATCTCTCCACAATTATGATTCAAGCAGGGGGCTTGTGCATCCAGTTTTAAGGATTTAATTAATGACTTTAAAAATATATCAATTCAGAGAATGTCTAGGAGGAAAATTGTGCCTTAGCAGACGTGATCTATTTTATTTCCCATCATGGGGCTTCAGGGAAAATGAATTCATATAGAGCCTTGATCCTTTTTTCTTTCTTGTCTCATGCCTGCCACATAGATCTTTGCTGCAATCGCAGAGCCTATGTGCCTCTCCAGGACATGTCAGTTCACAGAATATCAGTTTAAAGTTGTTTGTGAGACTTTATACTCCTTAGATATTACTGCACCCTTAGTAAAAATATTTCAAACTGTTTTTTTCTTCTTTATAAGAGGCCTGTGAGCAGGCAGTAGTAGTAGATAATAAGAAAAAAGATTATGTTGTGACTGTTAGAATTTGTTGGTTGGGTGTCTTGTGCCCAGAAATTCCAGTGTCTGGAGGGTGTTTGGAAGTATTAATCTACTTTTTATCCCTGTGATCTTTCAGTGAACTGATCCTTCTTGTCAGTTTCTGTTCTTCTGCAGTAATATTTTTGTGTTTCATGAACATTCAACTTGAGAAAGACACCTCATTTCCTTCAACTATTCCTACGGAGGAAATTCCTCCCAATGCCTCAAACCCATGTGATTGTTCTTGAAATATAAGAATATTCAGAACCAAATTCCATTTCTACATTTCCAGGACACTTCCCCATCATCTCACTCTTCCCTCAGTTCAAGGAATTGCACTTGCAGAGTGGTGACCACAACTGAAATGCCAAAAAAAACCAGTGGTATGAGCAGCAGCAGTTTTTACAGGTCTTGAAATCAGTGTTGTTTCTTCAATTAATATTTTTTTGGGGTGTTCTATTGACTGGCAAATTTGATACAGATATTAGGGAGATATTGCAAGTCCTCTCACTACTTCAGGGATTCATTATCTGTACATTTAACTAAAGTTAATAGCAAGCTACATCTATATCAGTAGAATCTCTGGATGTGTATTTAAGAGCAGGGTTTGTTTCAGTGCTGCATAATAAACTCAGAAAAGGAGATAACAAATACAGACTAAGAACCATGAGTAGTACACAGTGTAATTTTAGTGCATGGGTCAATTAGTATGTGTAAAGTAGGAGCAAAGTAATAATTTGAACAGTAAAACTGTGAAAAGGGAAAATGAGAAAAGTAAGACATCTCTTAACTAAATGAATAGGGGAAAATAGAGCTCATTCCTTACTGCTTTGTCAAATTATGCTTAGTTAAAATGGAGCATTTAATTTTAGTTCTGTAACATGAAAATATTGTTGCAGCAATAATTTTGCAGTCAAGGGTTGATGGAATAGAAACACTCCCAGTTTTTGTATAAGCCTAGCTGGATTCTCTTTGCAAAGTGGCAATGGACTGGGGAATTCCTGGTGTCTGGAGAGCAAACTTTTAAAAGAGCAGCATTACATAGGTAGCCCAAGGGAGGTAACAACTGTGTAATTATTAGCTGTCTCTTGCAGCACGGGGTGTACAGATTGGTCTTCTAACTTCAACAGCAAAAAGAGAGTGCACTTTACTGTGCAATTCATGGGTGACTGCTTTTATCAATGCTCAATTGAATTTCCTTATTAGCCAATGGTTCCTCTAATTTGAATGGCCCTTTAAAATTTATTTCTTAAAGAGACATTTTAACTTAATCCTAAATTGTCATTTGGTGTTTAAAGTGAGGTAATGAAAAGACACGTAAAAATGGTTCAGGTCCGTTAGCAAAAGGTTATGTGAGCTTATCTGAACGATTTCCAGATCTGAATCCTGAGTGTGCCCTGAGCTATTCCTATTCCTTGGCAGTCAGTCCCTGGCTTGTTTGTCTGTGCTGATGCAGTAGTAATAAAGAGGGTAAAATTGTAGAATAAACCTATGTGCCTCCAAGCAAATGTTTGTAGTTTTAAATTGTAGGAATAAACAGGGTCTAGGGTTATAGGTATGAGAGCTTCAGAGGCCCCTCTCATGTAGCTGCTGGGCCCTGGGGAAGATGCAAGAATTTTTATTTCCCATTAATCACAGTGATGGAAGGAAATCCATCCCTCAGCCTGTCCCTCCCTGCACATGAACTTCCTGTGATCACCTGCACCCCTCTGGAGCAGTTCTCCATCAAGTAGTGCAGTGATACTTTTGCTTTCTTTGTGTGAGGACTCACCATGTCTCAAGTGAGATGGAAGTGTGAAATGACTATCAGCAAAGTACTGCTTTCATTGGATTGCTGTTTACCAGTGTGTCTGCTTGTAGTTTGGGTTCTCCAGGGAGGTGTTGGCAGATGAGGAACATCTTCCAGTATCTCTCAGCTTCAATTTCTGCTGTCCTGTTGTATTACAATGCATGGGAGAATGTCACATTGGAGTGGCAAAATTGAGCTGTTTTTCTTTGGATATAGATGTTTCTGTAAGCTCAGTCAGCGTGAAGACAGTTGCTGGTATAATAGAACTGAATTAATCCACAGCATTTGCCTAGAAGAAATTTGAGGCCACTTACACAATTTCTGTTTTGTTCTGTTTTCAGTCTGACATTGCCCTTCTTCACATTTTGAATGCATAAAACATTTTGCTTTTCCGCTTTCTTTCTAGTTTCAGAGACCATATGATTATTCACCTCCTTTTCGATTTGGAACAGTCCCAAATGGGAGCACAGAGAGGAATATCAGAAACAACTACCCAGATATGCACCTTTACATGACAAAGTATAATCAGAAAGGAGTTGAAGATGCCTTGGTCAGCTTGAAAACTGGGTAAGTCTTTTACTGTGGGTTTCAAAGACTACTGTAGACATTGCAGAAACTGAGGAATATTGATCTGCACTTCCTGTGCTACTGAGCAGGCTGATGTCAGCCATGCTGTGTAGTAGATGGCTCTTTTGGTTTTCTTCAGCTGCACTGTAAAGATGTCAGAAAGGACAACAATTGCCTGTCATTTGTATGACTATTTTGAAATGACATGGCAGCTTTTATGTCCTATGTAAAACAGATTCAAAGGACAGAATTGGTATTTCTCAAATTTAAAGAAATTTGATACAGGTGGACCTGGATTTGGGTGGGGGCTCAACACAGAACATGATTCTTGGAATAGGCTGCCTAGGGAGGTTGTGGATGCCTCCTCCCTGGGGGTGTTCATCAGGTTGGATGAGACCTTGAGCAGCTGAGTCTAGCTGGGAGGCATCTTTGGCAATGGCAGGGAGGTTGGAGTAGATGATCTCTAAGGTCCTTTCCAACTTAAGTCATTCTCTGATCTTTGCAGATTTCCATTCTCATAGGAATGTGCTTTCTCAGGGTGAATTTCTGACAAGGTTAATTTGGCCAGTGGGCAACTACTTTTATTTCTTCTGAATCTCCCATTCCTTTGGTATGCTTTTAGGTCTTCTCTTACGTTTTTTTCCCTCCTCTTATTAACATGGCCCTCTACCTTTACTGTTGCATTGAGGTATTGACTGTTGAGATGAGATAGTCTCAAATGTTCTATCTGCTTTCAGCAATCTTGGTAAATATTCTGGCAAATATTATCATCCTTTTTCCATAAGAGAAGAGATTTAGACTTGAGTGCATCCATCCATTTCTCTCAGTTCATTCTGCCTGGTTGGACAAAGAGACTGAATTATCATTCTTAATCCTCATATGAGAGTGACTCACTACTTGTATCAGTATTCATCTGGGTGACAGGAATGTGTTAGCTCTAGTAATCTTTCCTAAGCACATAGGCTTGATTATAGCATGTCTAATTTTGTTAATAATCCTGGATTCTAATAATCATAATTTATCAGTGTGGTTTGCTTAGTTTTGGTTTGGTTTGAAGTGAGAAGACTATTGCCTATAGTTGATTTAAGTACATTTATGATAGTGGCTGTTCAAGGCACACCTAGCCTGCTATTATTTATGATGAACACAGGACATATTTCTTCCTATACTACATTAAGCTGTTACTTTTTGTCCCTTTTTTGGGAACTGCTTGACCTTTTAATTTTTGCTCTTCTGCTCTCAAACATGGATGAGATAGGGGGTTTTGCAGAAGAAATATGTTCCAGATATTTTTCCTTAGAGGGTAGATTCCCTTTAAAAAGTTATCCTTCCTGCTGTTTCCTTCCCTACTGTCTGTATGTTGCTGTCTGGTCTTCCTCTGTCATCATTTCTCAAGGCAATCTCAGCTGGCATTTCTCAAGCCTGGTTTGTCCAGTTCTAAGAGAGACATATAATATGAGATGGACCTCACCCAAGCTCTTCCCAATTGGAAGCAGAGCTACTACTCCTATTGAACCTGTGCAAGTTATATTTCCTGGGTGACAACTAAACTATGCATTATAGTTAGGCAGCTGAATGCTAACCTCCCTGCTGTCAATTTTCCAACTATCCCTGACTTCAGCCATTGCTAGAGGTTGTTCAGTTCAATGCATAGTTTATTTAGGAGAATTTATATTCCCTGTACCTTTCACCAACCATTTGTGCTACTGAAAGCCCTGAAGAACTGCTGTTAACTTTAAAATCAGGCCACCTGTCAGACACTTAAGCATGAAAAGGTGGGGGCTACCTGACTGCAGGGAGTTCAAGACATTTGCTAAACCTCAGCCTGGCTGCTCCTCTGCCAGTTGCTGCTCTTCCTCAAAAGCTTTAGTCCTTTTGACAGCACAAGCTATTCATTCTTTATAGATTTCCCTACCCCTCTTCCCCCCTGGAGTTTCTTTCCTCTTCTAAATGATTTCTCAGTGTGGACACCCCCGGGTGTCTACCCTACTCCCCTTGACTGACATTTCTGTAGCAGATGGTGCAAATAAGATGCCATGTGCAGTGTTTTCTGGATCAATATCGGTAACTGCTACATACAGCTGTGCTCCTTAGTGTTTTGTCTGATGGCACCTAGAGGAGGATTAAACAGTATGCCAGCAGCAGCTGAAGTTTCCCACAATAGAAGTGTCACTTCATGTTTGCTTATATCACAGGTTTGGACATTCCAGCAGGAGAGCAGTGTCAAGAGGGTTTACTTATTTTCTGCCTTCAGCTTCTGCAGAGCAGTGTGGTAATTGTGGGCAATAAACTTGGTTACAGATCAGGCAGCATGATTTTACTGGTTTTTTAAATTTTATTTTCTTGCCTCAGAGTGGTTTCTCTCTGGGAAGATTATTTCATTCCAGTGACCAAACTGATCAGGCTCCACACTCCTCACTGTCACTTGCACCTTGAGCCCACACAGATTTTTGGTTTTGCTAAGATTTTTGATACAAGTGTGATGCAGTTTGTCTGGCTGGCACCTCAGGGATCTCTGGAGACGAGTGTCCTGAGTGGAGGGGATGAGCCTATACATTATAGGACTGTCAGAACTTGCATTCTCTGTAGGGAGAAGAGTGGAAAAACAGGAATAGACATTTGGTAGTGTATTGCAATTGCTTACCTCTTCTTTTACTCCAGACTCATATTCTTCAAAACCATGATCTTTCACTTCTTCTACTGAAGGTCTATTCCTCCATACACTTCTCAGTTTTTATATACCTGCACTGAATTTTCTTCCTTTCTTCCTTGTGAATTACTTGACTGAATTGTTTCTCTCTTCCATGTAAAACTGCCATCCTCATCTAGGCTCGAACAAGCTTTCACCTTCCCTGCTTTGCTTGATCCCATGATTTTTAACACCTCTTGCCCTACGGAGCCTATGTTACTACTGCTCCTTTAAGAATGACCTGTCTCTCAGACTGCTTCCAAGCAAATGTACAATTTCTATTTTCCTCATCAGTATGTATGTGTTCCACTTACCTTATTACAGCTGTTTTTTTCTGGTTTCATCCTTATCTCCTGTTAGAGCTCTTTCTGTACTTTCATTGTTTTTTCCATCCTCATCATTGGTAGTATTCAATAAGCAATTTTTCTTACACATGGCAAACCTTGCTGCTTCTGCACATCTTTCTGAAGGTGAACTACCTGGTAATTTTAGAGGCACAGACTACAGACCTGGAAAGGCATGCAGAGATTGTCTGGCTGATAACTTCTGCTGCAAGTCAAAATAAATAGTACCCATGCTATTCCTGAAGAATGTTTGTATAACCTGTGTGTATTTCTACTCTCACTGTTACAACCATTTTTGCTTAATCTGAGACATAATGCCCTTTAATTCCTTATATACAGTGTTTGATTCCAATTTTAAGGTGAAACAAAAAATACCATCAATCAGGTAATACTTAGTGACCGAATACTGCTACTTGTGGCATCTGATCTGAACAGACTCAAACTACCAAGTAGTCTTCTGTCATGGTTCAGTCTGGGTTTGCCGTCTCTCAAGCTCTCAAGCCTTTCAATCAGCTTTAGTGTCAGCCTCTCAAGATGTATCTGGAATATCTTGATCTTCGAGACTATTGTGTTTAATACATAATGTTATTGAGCTGAACTGGAAGGAGAAAGCAGGAAGAAGACAAAGACAAAGCTTCAGATGCACAGATTTCTTTAAGCTGTGGGATTGTGATTTTTTTTTCTTGTTGTCATTGAAGATGTATTCATGTCCCTTTTCTCATTTGGAAAACAAAGTAAACAAATCAGAGGTTTTGTTGAGTTTTTTTTCTGCTTTCTCACAAGAAATGAAAAATCAGCTGCCTTAGTCCAGTTGCTAACACAGCCAGGGAAACCTCTAGGGCAGCAATAAGGATAGAAATGTATATAAAATAAGTGGTGTTCCTGCTTCTATTTCCTGGTCTGACATATGGGTTACATAGGTCTTGTGTGAAGTATTGCTGTGCATGCAGAGATGAGTGTGCACGTCTGTGTCTGGGAAGCCTCGAGCAAAATACCCAGCCCCTTTCTCTTCTCATCTTTGAGTGGTGAAGCTAGTGGTGTTTCAAAAATTAACTTGCAATGAAAGCATCTGCTTTTGTTTTTTTATTAATTAGAACAAGCAAATTTAACTACATAGGCAGTAGGCTTGGACCTATCTTGTTCAATTAGCATCAGAAATGTTTAAGATCATTCTAGTAAGGAATCAACTGGGAAATGCTGCAAATCAAAATGGAAATGAGATTTTTTGCTTCCGAATGACAATGGCATTATACCTCCTCCTTCAGGTGAATCCCTGTGAAAGTGTTCATTGCAACTTACCTATAAAGGCTTATTCCTGTCAATGGTGAAGTTAAATTTATCAGCTGTATTGGCTTTCCCTCTTTGTTTGATAAGAAAATAACCTTTGTTTCTGAAATTATTAAAAAAAACCCCAACAAAATCCTGTGAATTCTCAGCAGTATTTACCTCCTGTCAACAGTGTCTTATTTCTGAGGTTCACAGCTACAGTTCCCAAAAAGCTGCTGAAACACCATTTGAACAACAGCAGAACTTTCTGTATTTATTGACGGTATCAGCTTCAACCAGCAGCAATGGGAAATTATTGAAGTGCTACTTAATATTTTTCAAAATCTCAAAATATTGTCCCTCCTTCAATACAACATAGTATTGAAAGCAATCATCATCTTACAAGCTTGTCAAAAAAGCTTCTGGTGTTTTCCCCCTAAATTTCATACATATAATGAAACAGCTGACCCACATGTGCTGTGCTACCTGCAGAGCTTCCAAGTGCTCTTTAGGCAGGATTGGGCAAACCAGGAACTCTCCAGAGTTTCCTTGCACCTTTCCCCTAATGTAGACAGAATGGCAACTATTTTCCTGACCCTCATTCAGAAGAGTGAAGATAGTAAGACATTAACTAATGTATTCTTGGTGGGTGATGTCCAGCTCTGTTAGAACCATAGTGGTTCCTCTGCGTTCTTTAGATGTTTATTGATCAAGCAAAGTTCTAAAAATGCACTGCAAGCATTTCCATCTCTGCTGCATTTAATCAATCAACACTTCTAGAACCCTCTGTACCAGAGAGACAGATCCTATTGATTTTGCTTCTTGAAGAGAGAATAAGCCTTCTAACAGGTAGCAGTTAATTATGGCATTATGTTTACAGTGGTTGGGTGGATCTGTTTGCTTCAGTTTGCCTTGCTATATTTTCCCAGATGAGGTTATAGCTGATGAATGCTCCTCCCCACCTTTTTTTTTTTTTCCTTTTTGCAAACAAAACAACCTCATCTGTTGTCATTCTTTGGTATGGGCTATATCAGCTCATAGCTGTTGAGTGTCCATATACGGGTGTTCTGCTGCTGTAAAACTGTCAAGAGGAGAAATGCAATGGCAATAAACTGGAAGTGCACTTATGTTCTCACCTTTGCCTGAGAACATCTACACTGAGTTATTGTCTAGGATTTAACTGCTAATGGCTGAAATTGGAAGATTTAATTGGCAGAGTCTCTTCTTACTATAGACATAAAATGGACAACTTTCACTTGCCTAGTACCTGTCACTGATGAATCCATCTGATTTTTTTTTCTTCGCTTAATTTTCCTGGATATGAGGACTGCAGCTGAGTGTCACACAGTGTCTATCTTGTTTTAAGAAAAGGGATGGTCTTACTGATGCTGTGTTATGGCAGTGCATTGGCTTGAGAACTTCATTTCAGTTTCATTGCAGAAAGCTGAGAATATTGCCTGTTTCAAGGAAACTGCAGTAATGAATCCCTTGTGTTTCACAGGCAAAGGGCCCCTTGCTGTACAACTGCAGACCATCTCGCTGTTGGAGCGAGTTTTTATTTACAGCCCCAGCTGTGCCTATACATTCAGGAATTTGATGCTAAGGTTTACTTAGAACTCCATCTGCTTTCCTGTTAAAGATTGCTGTGCTTGGTAGCTTGTACACATCAAGTTTAATACCTTATTCCTGTAGCATACAGGTGGAAATATGAAGCTGCTTAGAAAGAGAGCACTTTTGCACTGCTGGACCCCTGGTGGGCATGACCACAGATGCAGTGGATTATCAAATCTGAGCAGTCCGCTGACAAGATGCTATCGGTCTGCAAACGCGTCCTGAGCTGCTAGTCACTTAGATAACAACATGTGATGATTCTGTTCCTCTACATTTTATAATAACAAATAATGTTGCTGGAAGGAACAGCTGAACATATCTGACTGAACAGTTTGAACTGCATGAGAACTTACTCCACCCCACAGTCACACTCTCTCATGTGAAAGCATCAATATGATTATTAATATTCTTTAAGAATACAATGGTACTAAGCAGAGAAAGCTCAAGAGAAGACCTTAGAAGGCCCTGAAGTCCTTTTAGCTCCCAAGTCTCTAAGGTTTTTTGGACTGAACTGGATGTTTGTTGTGCTTACAGCACTTATAAATTGTATCCAATTCACAGCTTTGCACGCTCTGTTATTTACTGAACAGGTACAAACTGGTCAGGGGCTGTGCTGGCAGCTTCTCCAGTATGGCACAGGCATAACCAGGAGGCAAACATCTCCATTTCTGTCAACTGGAACACAATCCCGATGGTGCTCAGCAGGTCCTTCTGTTAATTAGGTCTGTCAATTAAAGTGGTGGTGTGCCTAAAGTGAAAAACAAAACAAACTTGTCTTGTAGGCAGCCAGCTGGCAACTCCGCTCTAATGCAAACCCAATTTCAGTATTATTTGCAGTGTTCTCAATTTATGTTTAAGGCAAAAATTGGCATCAACATTTCCATAAGAGGAAAACCTCCAAGTGCCAGGTTCTACTCATTGGCCACAACAACCCCATGCAGCACTACAGGCTGGGGTCAGAGTGGCTGGAGAGTGGCCAGGCAGAAAGGGACCTGGGGGTACTGGTTGACAGTAGGCAGAACATGAGCCAGCAGTGTGCCCAGGTGTCCAAGAAGGCCAATGGCATCCTGGCCTGTATCAGGAAGAGTGTGGCCAGCAGGAGCAAGGAGGTCATTCTTACCCCTGTACTCAGCACTGGTTAGGTCATACCTTGAGTCCTGTGTTCAGTTCTGGGCCCCTCACTTTAGTAAAGATGTTGACTTGCTGGAACATGTCCAGAGAAGGGCAACAAAGCTGGGGAGGGGTTTGGAACACAAGCCCTGTGAGGAGAGGCTGAGGATGCTGGGGTTGCTTAGCCTGGAAAAGAGGAGGCTCAGGGCAGACCTTCTTGCTGTCTACAACTACCTGAAGCTAGGTTGTAGACAGGTGGGGGCTGGTCTCTTCCAGACACCCAGCACCAGAACAAGAGGATGCAGTCTCAGGCTGCACCAGGGGAGGTTTAGACTGGACGTTAGGATGAAATTCTTCACAGAGAGAGTGATTGCCCATTGGAATGTGCTGCCCAGGGAGGTGGTAGAGTCACCATCACTGGAGGTGTTTAGGAGGAGATTTTATGGGGTGCTTGGTGCCACGGTTTAGTTGATTAGATGGTGTTGGATGATGGGTTGGACATGATGACCTCAAAGGTCTCGTCCAACATGGTCTGGTCTATTCTATTCTATTCTACTCTATTCCTTCTGTGGTTCATACCTTTTCACCTAGAAAAAGGAGGGAAAGCTATGGCAGGAAATTACCTGTTTGAGAGAAAAAGGATATCTTTTAATTTTTCATAAAAAGCACAAGTTCTTCATCATTGTTGTGGGCAGATAATAGCAGCTTGCAACCAAAGCTCAAAGAACTGTTCAGCAGACATAAATTTTTAAAGTTTTAATCTAGGGGCTCAATATTTTTTGGGCTCTTTCTGACTGACAAGACTTTACAGTATTTGTAATTGAGAATATTAACTCTTTTCTTAGAATTTTAATATTACAGTTCATAGAGCAATTCTTTTACCAGATGTTGAAGAAATTGCCACAGAATTTTGACTCTGAAGTGTGTCTGAGGGAGAAAGGGGCAGGTCGGTGGGTGGCATGAGTTATGTGTAGTCTATAATCATTTACTGTTCACTGCCCTCCTGCATGCCTGTTGTGATACATGAAGAGAGAAAGTCTGCTGGAGACAGCTTTTAGCACAAGCACTACTTTGTACAACTGATTTCAAAAAGCAGTATCTCAAGTCCTTAATATCCAGTTATGGTTCTGAGAACATAGTGTTTTCTTGCTTTCTCATGGCCTACTCATCATAGCTCTATTCTGGGCCTGCATGGATTTTGTGTTTTTCACAAGCTTCAAAAACAAGATTAAAAAAACAAATACAGCAACTGCAATAAGCAGGTTTTAGATGAGTGTTTCCTGCTTCAGTCCCGTTTTTAAGATGTCACTGAAAAAGCAGCTTGTGTTAGAGGTCTGTACTAAATGAAGAGGGATTTATGTTCTCCTCTTTCAAAGTGTCTTTCAAAGTATGAAAGCCTTGGAGGTCTTTTTGGATACTCAAAGTACTCCAGTTGAAACTCCTGAATCTGAAATTTGTTTATTCGTGTGTGATTGGCAAAATATTTTTGTGAGTCTGAATTGGCTGTGACTACAACAAAATTTACAGTCTAAGATAGGAATTATCCTTGTTGTTTTAAATGAAAGTACTGAGTGATGGATCCAGTTTGGATCTCTAAATGTTGTTTCATGAAAGAGAAATGGTTAAGAAAATTACTGCCCCTATTTCCATCAGGTCTATAGGATATTAGTTTAAAAGATTTTTGTCAGACCCTGGAAGGGCAAGTAAATTATTGTGCCAGGTGATCATTGCTTTAAGGGGGTGATAAATCCAAAATGTGACTGTGTGACACAAGATGAGAAAGTAATTTTTCAGATATTTCATTGTCAATGGTGCTCATAACTAATGGCCAGGAATATAAAATAGCTTGGAGGACTCATTTCACTAGCTCCTGGATTGCTCTACTTTCATACAAAGGCACCTACTACACCATTTTTCTGGCTATAACTTTTGGACATTTTTGGAAGCTGATGCTCTGAAGCATCCATTTCTGCAGCTGGTCTGAAAGAGAAAAATAAACCATTCAGTAGAGCTGTGAGAGAGCACCATGGGAACTTCTTCGAGAAGCTGAACTGAACTTGAATGTTCTCAGTCAGATGGTCTGAAGCACTGGCGAGTTCATTCAACTTTTGCCATGAGTCATAATGAAGTATAGCATTTTATCTCTGCACACTTTCTTCCTCATAGCTGGAGTGCAAATAAATGTGTAAAATAATTTCAGAAGTTGTTGTTCTGTTGTACTCTTTAGTGCTGACAAGTGGAAATAATCACCACTGTAGCCCATTTAGGATTTTTCTTTTTTTGTTGTTTGTTCAAGTGAAAGTGAGCGTCAGCCAGTCTCTCCTCTTTGCTCTCTCCTCTGGCTTAGTGTCCCTCTCTGTCTTTTCCCTGCTTGCCACCAGACCTTGGTAAAGTTCAGCAGTGATTGCTAGAATATTGCATTTGTTAAGTTAAACCGGTGTAGTTACATTCTGGAGATCAGGTGATGTGAATAGCAAAGTTCAAGCAAGTTTCAGAAAGAAACTGAAGGAATTGGTGGAAAGTGAATAATCTGACAGCTGTTAAATGTGCTGGGGCTTCATATCTGAGCCTGTATCTCATGGGATATCCATTGACCTGAAGCCAAGAAGATATATTCAGGAACAATAGCATCCATCCATGCCTTGGTTCTTTTATCCTTCCTTAGGGTTCTTTTTGCTAGTGTCGTAGATTATCAGGACCTAAGTCTAAGCCAGTGAGGATCTACTGCCCATGTATGGATTTTCCTAACCCTATATGCCTTTGTGGAAACTTGTAAGTCAAACAGCACTGAACAAAGATCCAAAAGTTCCTGGGAGGGCAACATGTTTGCCATGCTCTGGAAAGCCTATTTATCTCTATCAGTTTTGACAGTAAGCACTAAATTATTGTACAAATGCAAATACAGTTTCCTTAAAAACATCTGGAGAAGCTAATGATGTGAGTAAGGATTTTCTTCCTGACATGCTGTGAAAAAAAGAGAAATATCTGCTAAACAGGTTGGACCATTCAGTATTTTTCTTTTCTGGATGACTGGGTTCTACAATCAATAGCTTCATTTAGCTTGGCAACAAATGGCTGGGGTGACTTAATTTCAATTTGCATTATGATGCTTTCCTTAGGGCTTCAATCTAATATTTATTTCAGTGTTGATTCTAACATTCATTTTGGTATTGCACTTTGAGGGATATAATTTTCAGTCTATGTTGGAACTGCAGTCACCCAAGCTAGGAATTGGAAAACCAGTGTGCAACTGGGCAGCTGCTGTTTGGGCTGAAAGGCTGCAGAGATATGGAAACATACAAATTTGTTGTTCAATCTAGGAACACTCTTTAGAGGATCTGTTCACTAAGTATCAGTTCTGGAATCTAAAAGCTTAAATGCTTGTCTGAATCAGCATGGCTCTCCTGCTTTACTGCTAGTGTTACTGCTAAAGTGAGCAGAGTGCAGGATTTGGACTACAAACTGCCACCAAGATGGTACCACAGAGATAAAGGCTTCCTATTGCTTTTCCATTTGTGGCAGGATTTTCTGACACCTGTTTTTCTGGTGGCTGATCCCTGTTTCCCCATCACTTGCCATCCCTTCAGGAAAAGCAATTATTGTCACGTTCTTGTATTTTTTTCCACATGTGTTAAAAAGTCTAAATACGTAACGGACTATGTAGAAATAAGTGTTCTGTTCCAGGGCACTTCCTGGGGAGTGCTGGGCCTTACAGGATTTGAAGAACAGGATAATACTAATATTGGCATTTTGAGAGTTGCTGAGATCTATGGCAGTGCTCATTGAACTATCTGGGGATGCTCATGCCTTAATAATTTCTAGTTATCTAAAACAAAGGCAGATGAAGCAGACATCAGCACAGCCTTTTAAGGTGGGTCACATTTTCAGGAACTTCTTCGTGACCATAAGATAAATGCACTCTTATGGGGTTTGTTTGTTGGTTGGTTGGTTTTGTTTTGTTTTTAAGATAAAAAGCCTGTCTCTCCTGTTCAGATGATCCATAACAACTTGCTGTTGGGAAAATAATGGTTTGTAGTTCTGTCATTCTAATTCCTTTACTGAGGTAGGAGTGTTCTTCTGATGACTGTATTACCATTTGTGTCTATATTACCATTTTCTAGGTAATATAATTATCTGTCTAGTGTCTTTAAATATTACAAAGTACCCAGAAATAAAATTTGCAGGTGAACACAGAGCTATGTCCCATCTAGCCCCTTTTCTTTTGAGAAGAAGAATCTATTCTAAGTTTTAGTACTCATTTGATTTGGGGATGAGATCAGGTGCTCAGTGAACTGTGCTGAATTTATACCTCATTATGCTATTGTAACTGGGACAAAACCTTTAATCTAAAAATATATTCCCCCTACTCAACTTCTCAAATGTTGTGTTTTGATAAACTGATGCTTTGCAAATACTTCATTGCTTGGCTTCTGAAGGTTGAAGTGGGACACTATTACATTGTATAAATTAATCATAAAGGCACACAAAATTTTCCATTATTTTGTTGCTAAGGGAAATGTTGTAAGGACTGGGAAGGTGTGTGGACAGAAGGGGCTGGTGAATGGGAGCTGCTGTGAGTTAGGAGGGTGAATACACCCCTTCAGGTAACCACAGCCAAGTGATGCAGGAAAGTTCACCGCAGCTTTTCTCGCAGCCTGAGATTGCCCTGGCAGGTGAGGTGAAGCCTCCACAATCTCCCACAACAGTGTTAATCTCTGTCAGAGGTTATTCTTTCAAATTTTATGTCTGCTTTTCTGTGTGAAAATTGAAGTGAAGACAGTTTGAACAAGGAGAAAAGTTGAAAGCCTATTCCCTGCTAATGAGTTCATCATTTAACTGGGTTAAACTTTGGTAACCTGTGTTGTTGCAGGGGAATGGTTGTTAAATTTTCCCCTAATGAACTGGCAATGTCAAGATGTCAAGAAATCCACCCCGTGTATGTGAACTTTAGATCCGTGTGGAGCCACTGGAACATGTGCTAAAAGACAAACTCATTCCTGATGATAAAGTGTCATCAGATAACCTGAAATGCGTTTTAGTGGGTAAAAGAAATTATCAGTCCTTCATGCTAAAGGTTACATATCTTCTTCTCTTGCTCCAGCAATATCAAAGTGTCACTTAAGAACACTTTCTTTGAAGCCTTGCCTTTAGAGCAGCCTTCTTTTCCCTTCCATTGTTGTGCTACTGCTGCCCGATGTTTTGGCATTAGATCCCCTGGACCTAGTTTTAAAGATGCACGAATGACATTGTGTCTCCCTTTGTGCACTCAACACAATTTCTTTTATCCCTTCTGTGGATAAAGAGGGGATAAAATGTAAATTATTAAATTTGTGATACATCTGTAAATCATATTTTAAAGCCTGCTTCCTTCCCAACAATGGTATTTATGATTTCTAAAGCCAATGTTTCTGTTTAATCTGGCCTTAAGTGAATACTTTTTTTGCCTAATAGAATTTTTTGTGTTCTACTTCAGGGTCATGTAAGGCATCTCTTCTGAAAATGCAATTTAGTTTGAAAAACAAAAAAAAGCTGAGCAGTGGGGTTTATTTCAGAATATTTTGAAAACGAGCTATATCTCTTCAAAATTATGTTTAGGGGACAAAGCTTGGATAGGTGGGGATGGGGATGGGGATGAAGAGGTAAGGGCAAAGGTGGTGTTAAAAGTAATGTTTGAGGATTCACTGACTTGCAATTGATCAGATAGTATTGGATGATAGGTTGGACTTGATGATCTCAAATGTCTTTTCCAACCTGGTCTATTCTGTTCTATTCTATTCTATTCTATTCTATTCTATTCTATTCTATTCTATTCCATTCCATTCCATTCCATTCCATTCCATTCCATTCTATTAGTTGTAATAAAACAGTAATTTCAAATATTGTGCTTTCAAAAGATGCAACTGGAGCCTTACTTGCTATGTAATAATCATTGTAGTAGTCTCTTTGGCATTTATTTCAAACCAAATTTGAGGAATAACATCTCTCAGTTTTTAATCCGTGTAGGCAAAATTGAAAACTAGATCTGATTCCATTAACTGTCATTCTCTGGAATAACATTTATATAATTTATAATGAGTAATTATTCTTAAGCATCTTAAGACCTTTGATTTTCCAGAACAAGCCCCAGAAGGTGCATACTTGAGTTAGAATGTACTTTACATCAAAAATAAAGTAGCAAAGTTGTTGCAAAGCTGTTTGCAGCAAAATGCAGTGTAAGCAAATTGTTGTGATGGTGCCCTTCATGTATTACATGCATTCTGATTTTTTGTAGGTCAGGTGTGTGTTAGTAATCATACACAGCTTTTGTCTGGCTATGGAAAGAACATACTTGGGGTGTTTGGAAACAAAGAAATGAAACTGAGAAAAATTGATTCTGAAGTTAATGTTCTGGCTCTGACAGATGAACTCTGCACTGAATGGTACCCACTTTAGCAAGAAATTAATTCTGCTTTAGCTACTGTATGTTTGGATTTCCTTCAGTAATTGAAAACTGGAAAGTGACTTCAGTCAAGCTCCAATTTCTCTGATTCTCAATGGCAACACAATTTTACTTTTCCCATGGACTCCAGTGCTTTACAATAAAACAAAGGAATGTGAGTAAATGGGGCTGCATCAATGCTTCCCTCTTACTGTCTGAATACTATGACACAGGTCATAACAGGACTGAAAGAGACTGATCTAATGTGCTGGAGTGCTGAGCAGATTGCTGGTTTAGATTTTTCTCTCTTGTTCCATCAAGAAAACATTTGCTGCAGGATAATGGAGTTGGTTAAGGAAGCAAAGTGAGCTATACTCCTGTGGTTCAGGAAGAAGTTATGACTGATAAAGGAGCATTTTCCTAATCCTAGTTTTCAATTTTCATCACAGGAATTTGCTGGAAGGTATCTGCCAATAATAATGATGAGAAAGATTATAGGGAAGTGTTTTCAGCTTTTCTGAAATTGCATTTCTGTACCTTTCCCTCTAGTTTACTTTACAGACAGACATTGTTGAATGTGTACAGCAACACTTTAGAGAATAAAGTTTTGCTATAGCTGGTGTGATTTTTCAGCTCTTACACTTCTTAGTGACTCATAAATGTTTAGGTATAGGAGTGTCCACATTTGTTTTTCACAGATCTCCCACTTCAAATTGTTATATTCAGTAATGCTCTTCTGTGTGTTGTTTGAATTTTTGGCCATTTTAGTTATTTGTTGTTGTTTCTTTAGGTTTTTTGTTTCTTTGGGGTTTTTTTTGGTTGGTTGGTTCGTTTTGTTTGAGTTTTTTTAAGAACTGTTCTAATTCATAATTTTATAACACCCAGTGTTCTCCTATGCTGTAAGCTAAAATTCTCCCCACCCCCTTTCCTCATTACTGTGTAATGAAGGACATTTGCCTGTGTAGTCTCTCTTATATAAAGATTCAAAAATGTTTATTTTCTCTGCTACCCAGGTTTATTGCAGTAGTACTGAGAAAGTTTACAAACCTGCCAGTTGCTCAGATGAGTCATAACGCTGTAGTCCTGTTCCTCTGCACTCATTGAAGATGCTTGGCACGTTTGACTAGTTCATGGCAGTAATAAATCTTGTTTCTTGCTGCATTTCAGTTTCTGTAGTTCTCCTTCATCTTTCTAATAATTCCTAGCAGTTTATTTAAACCTACACAATGTGACAAAGCTTTTCGCCCCCTGAAGTGGCTGCACTGAAATGACAACTTAATTGATTCATTTTCACATGACTAAGGTTTGTGAGAGGCTTTGAGCCTTTCTTGACGTGGGGTGATGTCCTTGGTGTGAGTAAGCTACCATACAGTGAATGCCCACCTTAAATAGCAGAGTGGTTAGCACTCAGACCAGTACAGCTGAATTTTGTTGCCGTGAAAGTAAAGATCCTGGGGCTTGCATTCCATCTGTAGAAGAAGAAGAGAAAAAGGAGAAAGGATGGGCTGGAGCACAGATCCAGGCTTGCCAGTCCTGTCTTGAGAAAGACAAGGATAGGCTGCTCCATCCAGTAGTCATTGCCATGCACACAGCCTGGCCCTTCCATCAGTGCCAAGCAAAACAGTAAATATGGCTTTCCCTACACAGGCATATCAGGAAGGAAAGTCCTCTGTGGACTCAGCAGCCTGCTGCTCTGTGCAAATGCCTGCTTTATCTCCTTCCAGAGCTTATACTCACTGCCATCTTTGCAAATAACTTGGAAAGGGTCAAATGTTCAGACTTCACAGTTTCAGTTTTTGGAAACTCTTACTGAGGAATCATTGAATACTTTGGGTAGGAAGGGACCTTTAAAGGTCAGCTAGTCAAACCACCCTGCAGTAAGCAAGAACATCCTCAAATAGATCAGGTTTCTTAGAGCCCTATCAAGCGTGTCCTTGAGTGTCTCCGGATATGGAGTCTCCACCACCTCCCTGGGCAACCTACTCCACGACCATAATAGTAAAGAACTTCTTTCTAATGTCTTATTTAAATCTACCCTTTTCTAGTTTAAAACCATTGCCCCTTGTCCTGTTGCTACATGCCTTTGTAAACACTCCCTCCCCAGCTTTCTTGTAGACTCCCTTCAGGTGTTGGAAGGCCTCAATAAGGTCTCCCAGAAGCCTTCTCTTCTTCAGGCTGAACAATCTCAACTCTCACAGTGTGTTTTCATAGCAGAGGTCCTACAGCCCTCTAATCATATTTGTGTCCCTTCTCTGGACCCATTCCAGCAGGTCTATGTCCTTCTTGTGTTGAGGGCCCCAGAACTGGATGCAGTACTCCAGATGAGGTCTCACCAAAAGAGAGTAGACTTGTAGAATAATCTTTCTTAATCTCGTGAAAGTTCTTGAAAAATCAGTGTGTCAGGAATTTCACCTCCTAGTACTGGAAGATTTGGGTGCCATAACAGCTGAGAGTTTAAGTTGTGGCTTGTTACTCACTGCCCACGCTGCAGGGGTACATCATGTTCTGAAGCTTTGCTTTGCAAGGAATAGTACTTCTGTAATCAGCACATGATGAAGAGATAATTAAGCCTTGAGAGGTTGGAAGAATTATGCTGGGAAAAGTATTCTGACTATGAGTTTGTATCTGTAGACAGCAAGAGTTTATTCAGGGCAATCAGGTTTTTGATTTACTGTTCAGACATTGGGCAGCAACTGATAGCAGAACCTATCAGCACTCAGCATCTGTCAAGAAAGTGCCTCATGTTCTTCAAGTGATTTGCATAGGGAGATTTATTGTGGCCTTATAGAAATAGTACAGAGAAACCCCTCAAAAATAAAGCCTATGTCTTTCTTGGGTGTAACCACTGCAGCTGATGGCAGACTCTCTAGGAAGCTGGGGAGGTGAGTCCACTGGAAGTGAGTGGAACTGTGGCTGTGTCTTGTCTTCCTCTCCCAAGGCTATAGTACACTGCTCAATAACTGTGGAGGCAAGTTACATGTGAAGAGTATGATTTCTGAGGTAGCACAAAGCTTTTGTCCTGGAGTTTTTAGCAAAGGTATATCTTTCCTCTGTTTCTCTGACCAAGTGTGTTTTGACAGAGAATAGCTGACTCTCTTTCCTCTGTGTTTATCAGCATGTGTTTTATGTGCTTACAACACTGCAATACTAGAGATCACAGAATAAAGAGATGACAAATTCTAATGCGTTTAATGTAGGTCAGCTGGTTGCAGCAGTGTCTGTAACCCATTTAGAGAAGCATTCCCTTCCAGTCCTTTGCCTGAACCAAAGGCATCACTGAGAGGAGAAGTATCCCTCCTTCCCCTCGGATAAGTGCAGAGGTCTAAAATCATGAGACTGGATTCTATTGATTATGGTATTTGTCTGCTGTAGATATGAAATCTTAAAAATATATTGAGGCTATTTTTTCCCCATTGTGCACCTAGCACAAGGACAAGGATTTTTGTTCTTACCTCTGTGTCTAATTACCTCCAAAGTGAGGAATGGAAGCAAGTGATTTAGAAAAGTGTCTAGTCATGTATGGGAGGCTGCAGGCTCGGGCAGTGCCTCAACACCCTCTTGACTGTTTCCAGTTTAGTTACCCTCACTGCTACATAGCCATCCATATCTTATTTCTGGATTGAATTTGTGACATATCACCTATCAGATACTTAGCAATTGTTTTCTGCATGTGAAATTACCCATTTGAAGGAATGAGAAAACTGGAGTTTAGTACTGATGGAGCTAAACTGACTTTTTAAGCTGTTGATTTCACGGAGTTTTAGGGAGAACTGGGCAAACAAAGGAATTGATGGGAAGAGTGAGCAAACAAAAGAACTGATGGCCTGTCTACTCCTTTTAAGCTTGTATGAGCCACCTGTAGCTTCTCTAGATTAGCTCCTTCAACAAATTCCAGTTTGATGACTTGAGTGGTGACTGTTGGGGTAAGTATCCTTGACTACAGTAAGCAGTGACCTCACTCTTCATTTTTTTCATCACAGCAGATAAAATCCAACAAACTCTCCAACACCCAGTTCTCTCCTGGTGTTTCTCTTGGTGTTTTTTTTTTTTGTGTCATGAGATGGAAGGGGTGGGTTTTAGTGCCACTTTTTCTGTCTGATCTAGAGCTCTGCAGAATTTAGGGTTCTGTATGAATCTGTTGGTTGATTATTTAAGAACAACTATTGAATTATGTTGTGCATGAAAGTTGGGAGGAGGGTTGTGTGCCTTTTTTTGCTTGGTTTGTTGTTGAAGTTTATTTTTTTCTCTGTCAGTATCCAAAATCTGATATGCTTAGGTCTGGCTCTGTTCTGTGAATATGTTTATCAAACTTTATCAACATAAACTGATTTAAGGTAGTGGCAAATGTGATTCCAAAACTTCAACAGCAACAAAATCCACATTTGATACAATATAATTGAAGCTGATGCTCTTGTACCTGTTTGTGCCACAAGTAATTAAATTTTATAATTCCTTTTCCATTAAGGCAGGTCCCAACTGCTTCTAAGCAATATTTTGCCAGCCTCCCTCATTTGCATCCCATCAGAAAATTTTAGCAGTGCTCCACAGTAATGCTTGCTGGCTCTTCAAAGGCACAGCAGGCAGTGCTTGGGAGTGGAAGTGCTAATGAGAGTGGCAAGGTGAAGACTCCACCTACACCAGCCTGTGAAACCAGTTGTGTAGAGGTGTCCTTCCTCTGACTAATATGGGAATGGCAAAGATGTTTGAAAAGAGAGTGTGTTACTAGGGAATGTAATGACTTTGGTTTAGTGCATCATTCAGGTGGGGTTTGGGTTGAAATGATATTCCACGCCCCACGCCCCCCCCCCCCCCCCCCATTGCCTCTGTATTTTGCTGGTCTTGTGCAAGTGGTAGAAATCTTAAAGCTACTGCTGCACATGAGGGCAGCAATACAAAGTAAACTGAACGTCTGTATTTTTCCTTTTAAAGCTTGCATATAAACTTCTGCAGGTCTAAGAATGTCTTTTCTTTGGTAGAGGTCTACTGCTGGCAAGTAATCGTCCTTCCAAATGACCTCCTCCTCTTGTATACGCACTTCTGCAGGCTTCATTTGTGTAGTATCCATGGACTTGTTTCTTTTAACTCGCTTTAGAGTGCTGCTTAAAAATTATCCCTGAAGGACTCTGTCTCTTTTCCTCGGTTTTGTTGTGTTCCCAGTAGACCTTAGAGAATGGATCATCCCATTCCTACATGTCTATGTAGAAGAACTGTAAGCCTTGAGGTTTTTCACAACAGGTTCCTTTATTCCTGCTGTACTCTGGGTATACAAATAACGTGTTTGGAACTGCAAATCATAAATGTTTTCTATCATTCAAAAGCAGGATTTAGGTAGCTATATCAAATATGCTCCAATACTGTCCTCTGTCTTCACAAGGACTTAACTTTCACCTTCATTGTTTATTTCTGGAAGGAGACATAAAATCAGGCTGTGGATGTGTATAACTGGTGGAGTCACGTTTTCAGTCCCATTCAGTATTTGAAGTAAGCTAAATGGTTATTGTTGTTTCAATTCTAAATTCTCTATTGTCATTTGTGTTGTTTTTGGAGCTAATTTTGCATTTTAATGTACTTATTATCCATTTTGAGAGCATGGATACAAAGACAACAGGGCAAGACATTTTGTAGCTTGCTTTCTCCTGCTCAGTGTTTTTTAACAGCATGCCTTAAAATAGAAATGCAAAACTATATGTCCTACTTTCCTCTCACTAAAATAGATGCCTTTTGTTAATTTTAGATACAGCAGAGCAGGATATGTATTAATGATATCAAAGAATCCATATGCTATTCAACAGGGTCCTAACATCAAGGACAAAAGAAGCTTGACAACAGCTGTCCCTAATGATTTGGTTTGTAAAATGTTTTCTTTTATTTCAGGAAGTTGGACGCTTTCATCTATGATGCAGCAGTGCTGAATTACAAGGCTGGAAGAGATGAAGGCTGCAAACTTGTCACAATAGGGAGTGGATACATCTTTGCCACTACAGGCTATGGAATAGCACTTCAGAAAGGATCACCTTGGAAGAGACAAATTGATCTAGCCCTTCTTCAGTTTGTTGGAGATGGTAGGCACCAATCTTTCCCCTTTCTTTTCTTTATGTATGCACAGTTAATTCAGTTTTAGTAGCTCTAAGCCTTTTACTACTGCTCTCTTACACTCCTAAAAAAACCCAGACAAATGCAAAACAAATGAGTAAAATTACTTCTGGATGCTGAGACAGGAATTCTCTTCCACTCTTTTCTAACTTACCTCACTGTCAAGGTTATTTGCGTCTATTTTCATATATGCACAAAGTACAGTGGCCTCTGTAGTAGAGAGCATTTCTAAATGTATTTGTCTCTCTCTTTTTTCTCTCTCTCTTTTTTTCCCCTCCTTCCCCCTCCCCCCCCCCCCCTTTTTTTTTTTTTTTTTTCAATTCCTCAAGAGTTACCTTTCAGTGTGAATGTTTTGATCTTTACATGGTGTAGCTCATTCCTCCACTGGTAGGGGGGATGACTAAGCTCAGATAGGTTAATTTAAGCTTCTGGTAGAAGAATGGTTTTGGGAATTGAAGTGTGGTGACTGATTTTATTGGCTTTCAAACAGCTGCTTTTCATTCTAACAAAACCAGAAGAATTGTAGGTCCTCTTGGCACTTCTGCCTTGCAGAAGAAGAAGAAAACTTACTGCACATCTTTGATATGTTTGCAGACAGAAATAATGTCTTGTTCTCCACATATGGCTTGAAGTATATTTTGATTGTGGGAATGTTTCTTTGCTACAGTGAAACTTCAAGCCTTTCATAGAATGGCTTATGTTGGAAGGGACCTTAAAGATCCTCTACTCCATCCTCCTCACCATAAGCTGGGACACTTCTCAACTAGACTCAGCTGCTCAAGGCCTCATGCAACCTGACCTTGAACAACCACAGCGAGGAGACATCCACAACCTCCCTGAACAACCTGTTCCAGAGTCTCACAACACATGTACTGAGGAACTTCTTACTAAGATCCAGTCTAAACCTGATCTCTCTCAGCTTAAAACAATTTCCCCTTGGCCTATTTCTACACACTCTTATGAAAAGTCCCTCTCCAGCCTTCCTGTAGAATCCCTTCAGGTATTGGAAGGCAGCTCTAAGGTCCCCCCAGGGTCTACTCTTCTCTAGACTGAACAACCCCATCTCCCACATCCTATCCTCATAGGAGAGGTGTCCCTTCCAACTTAAGCCATTCTATGATACATGCCTACTGTTCCATAAAACCTAAGACATCAATTTTCACACTGGAGACTGTGTTAGTCTTCCAGCACATGGATTTTACTCATGTTATGATACTGAATAAAAGAGATGTAATCATCATGATGGATGCATTTTCTCTGGAGTACACAAGGAGATACTGGTGTCATCATTATTGATCTGTTGGATTTAGAGAGGCTTATGGAAGAAGCATTACTTACTTCTGCTAAGGAATGAATATGTGATTCAAAATAGCTAAATTTCACACAGTTACATATTCTTGTTATAAACAGTTGCAATTAATTGACCAAAATAATTGCTTTATTTTTCTGTTTGTGACTAGAATATTTTTCTGTTTGTTTAATACTAGTAACAAATGTTAGGTGCTGCAATTCTGACCCACTTTTAGATAGGGAAGCTGAATCAGAGAAGTTGAATTTTTTGTTCCATACTAAAGAAGAAAATGCTTCAGTAGCCTGAAGGAGGATCTAAGATGTCTTTCTCACTTGTGGTCTAACTCCTCTAGATGCTGCCAGAGCATTGCTGAGGTTTTCATTCTTTTCACCTTTCATTTTCTTCATGCTTACTCTTTCATCATTTTTGATAATTCTCATCCAACAAAAAAGAAATGAAATCACAGGGAAATTAAATAAATGAAATAAAAGGGAATGTATTTGGAGCTATTCAAGGAAAAGCTCATCAAAATACCAAAGGTGCTGCATTTTTGTGCACATCTTTGTCTCTGAATATCAGGGAGAAAACAAAATGGATGGGAGGAAAGAGGGAAAAATCTTATCACGTATTTACACTTTGACCTCTGGCTTTACATATCATATGAACCTTTAACCCATTTTTGGTAGCTGATAATAATGTCTGTGAGACTCAGTATTAAAACTTCCATATGAATAATTTATAGGATTGCAATAGGATTGCAGTTGTGCCCAGGTGACTGAAAGGCTGCCGTGAGATGTCTGTTCCCATCTTCATCTTGCTTACATATTAGTTTAGAAGACAAGCACAAGTTTTGACTGCACAAACCATGGAGATTGTGCATGCGTGTGTTACATTTTTTCAGTGGTATTTTTCAATACCTTTAGAAGGTATTCTGAACAACCTGTGAATGCTAAAATAAGGATCCCAATGTTTGTGACCTTCCTCCTGACTTGCTCCAAACAGAAAAGGGCCACAAAGATTATCCAAGGGCTGGAACACCTCTGCTGTGAGGGTAGGCTGAGGGAGATGGAGTTGTTCAGCCTAGAGAAGACTCTGCAGTGACCTTACAGCTGCCTTCTGATGTCTGAAGGGATCCTAGAGGAAGGCTGCAGAGAGACTTTTTGTAATGGTATCTAGCAATAGGCCAAGGGGGAATGGCTTGAAGCTGAGGGAGAGTAGGGTTAGACTGGGTCTTAGGAAGAAGAGGACGGTGGGACTCTGGAATAGGCTGCCCAGGGAGGCTGTGGGTGCCTCTTCTGTGGGGATGTTCAAGGTGAGGTTAGACGAGGTCTTGAAGAGCCAAGACTATTTGAGAGGTGTCCCTGCTCTTGGCAGAGCAGTTGGAATAAATCTCTAAGGTCCCTTCCAATCTAAGCCATTATATGATCGTTCAGGCAATTATGTGGGCACTGTTAAAGGGAATATCAACTGAACATATATGATGTGTAGGACTTATTGTAGGTATATTTCCTTTAGTCCTTGAAGTGTTTACTATCTTGTTTCACTTCATTGTGTCACAGGTCACCATGATAATTTTCAGATAAAAAAATTGCAACCAAACAAAAGGGAAAAGAAGAAACAAAGAAACAAAAATGCAACTGAAAAAGAAACTCCACCCCTAAGAATGAGGTTGAGGGTGAAATTTCTTCTACTGATTTTTAAAGTACATTGCAGGTGAACTGGCACAAAACACCAAGAAAGTAAATGTAAAGAGTAATTGCCTGGAACTAGCATGACTTGATTTTGTAATCTACATCCAACTTCAGTAGTCTGAGTAATCTTTTTAGCTATGAACTTACATAACTCTCTTCGGGTGAATAAGAAGAAATGAGCCCAGCGTTCAGACCAGCATCATTTGCTGTATCACTGGAACACTAGACTAGTCTTTGAAGTTATCTAGACTAAAAGCATGCATGGTTGGGGGAGAAGTGTCTTCATAAGATGATGCTCCTGGGATAGCCTCAGCAGAGTCTGAATGAGGTTGTTTAAGTAAATAGACAAGCACAAATGAAGGCAGAAATACTTCTTTCACATGTATGGTCTCTGCAGAATCTATCATTCTCTAACACTAAGCCTATAAACCAGCAAAGTGCTTAGCAGTATTGAATTACTATTATTCAGTATATGTAGCAGAACATTCATCACAGTATGGAATAATTTCAATGAATGATTATAAATCTAATGAGTTTCATAAGCATAAGAAAAAAATCCTAATGAGCTGAAGAAACATGATTTCTTGATATGAATGTTATGTTAATAAGAGGAGAGAACCTTTTGGATGATCCTAGATATTTGGATAAAACCAAGTGATTTGTTTAAAAGTATAGCTGATTGCACCTACCAAACCTCCACGATTTCATCTCTTTTTTACATTTACATAGTACTTGAGACAGCCTTTTGCAATGTGTTTTAAAGCTTTCAGTTTCTTCTGCATGTGTCTTTCCCCTGCAATTTTTCTCACTTGATTTTTTTCCTTGCTTCTTCTATGTAATTCTCCTATCCAAGCCAGCTGACTTACATATTGAAATGATTTTTTTTTTGCACAGTGTATGGGAAGCTTTTCCCTCTTCTTTGCTGATGCACAACATCCATCTGAAGTATTAATGGCTTGTTCATGCAGGAGCATCCTTTCCTAATTTCCAAAGCAAGATGCTCTTTCTACATTAAAGTCAAGAGCTTTGAACTCTCTTTATCATCTTGTTAGCACTGGGAAAAAACGTAGGTAAATACACAGAGGCTTGTAGGTTTGTTTTATAGATAACTTTAAGCTTAGACTGGGCAGTTTCATGCATCTACATGAGCAGTGTTCTAATCCTGAGGACAGATCTTTTGGGTGGACAAATTGTACTGGCAATTAACAATTATACCCTGAAAGTGACAGAATTCTCAGTGGAAGGAAGAAGGCTAGAAGATGCCAAATTTATTACTCTACCAGGGAGGAAAAAAGACAGAAGGAAGGAGGATGGGAAGGAGATGCTGAGGAATTTACAGAATAGCTACATAATTGGCTAAAAAATAGATTTATCCCCAAAATATTTCATCACTTGGTCTGTGTTAATATACATAGCCCAGTTCACAGGAAGTTGAGATGAATATTCATTTATTACTAGAAGATCAATTGCTTTGGAACCTTGGTGAACAGTACTGTTAGTGAATTTCTGGCTTTGTACCTCTTACTATCTGTACATCATATCACCTGCAAAAACTTCCAGCTGACAATTAGCATCTGTAGTTTGGGTTAAAATAGTTGGTTGTCAGGGTAATTCTCTACAGTTCTGTGTTGGGTGTGCTTTTATTTTTGGCTTGCTGTGGTCTCAAGATGAAACTTGCTTTGTGTTTTTAATAGAGAAATGAAGATCTCTATCGAGTCACAGAAGCAGCACCCAGTTCAAAAGCAAATGAAATGATATGGCTGCTAAGAAGCAGCACCATCATTTTGTTTGCATCTTCTGCCCACAGTCACAGGGATGTGTCAGAACAGCAATGTTGTGCACTGCTGATTCTCATGATGTGTGGTTTGTGTTCTTGTACAAACCTCTGTTCAGAGCAGCCGAGCGGGCTGACATACCCAGAATCCATCATGTTGCTCTAGCAGTTGTCAACTGCTTTTTGGTGCTAGCTTGCAATTTGCTGGCTTCAGTGAAGGCTCAGGCACACCACCTGTGTAGTTTAGCAACTCTATAACTGCTGAACTGCAAGATTTGTGAAGGCATCCTTGTTCCTCCAGCCTTCTGTAGTAGAACTTTTGGCCAGCTATCTGAAAGCCCAGGTAATGGTGAGACTCCTCTGGCTTGGGCTGCATGTTACCATGCAAAGCAGAGTGGTACTTTTCCAAAAATATCCTGCAAAATAGTTTGAAAGCCAGTGCTTCTGAAACCTGCAGAATGATGTCTTTGGGAACTGAAGCAGAATCAATGGTACCTAGTAGGTAAGGAGAATCTCTCATTCTTTGGTGGGGTTTTATTTTTTTCTTTTTCTTTTTCCTAGTGAGCAAATGAGATTACTGAACTGCAAATGACAAAGCTGCTTTGGCATTAAGAGAGTAAGAGGGCTTCAGAGTGTGCATGGGATCAAGAGAAAGACAGCCAGGAGCCTTTAGCTATGGGGGATGCAGCAGACATAGAGGGATAATAAAAGCATGACAGCAGAAGTGGATGGAAATGTGGAACAGAACAATGCTGGTGTTAAGAGCAAGATTGGAGAGGAGGTTGAGAATATCAGGCAGCAGGCCAGGTGAAGCATCTATTGGTGTGAGGTATTTGTAGTATTTTGTGTTTCCTGCAGGTAATGAGCTTGGTTCAGATGAATGTCTGGGAAGAGATCTGCAGGAAAAGAGGGTCTCCCGATTGCATAGCCCCTAACCCTTAAAGCTGCAACCTTTAAAGCAATTAGAGACATAGGGAAGAAAACTGGATTTGGATTGAGTTTCTGCAGACTCTGTTATCCCCTTCCTAATAACTTTCAGTTCTGGTTAATCTTTATGTGCTTTCAGGACAGCATAGTACACTAAGAATTATTTTCCTGGGTGGATAATTGCTTCCCACTCCTTAGGGGTAATAGGTAACTGTGGAAATGAGATTTGCCCCCTTACATCTGGAAGAGGAAAGCTCTTTGCTTTTTTTTTTTTCCCATATTTTAGTATAAGCCTTCCAAATCACTGTCTGGATTAGAAGTGTAGCAGCGTGACTCACTCTGGCTGCTCCAGACCAAGAAGGAAATACGTATGTGATTATGAGGACATATTTTCAGTGCATGCTGCTCAGGCAGGATACACCCACAATCCCAGTGATTTTCTGTTTATATATTTAGTGTCCTCCTTAAGCAGTGGGTGGAACAAATGTGACTGGAGAGTGTGAGTGTACAAGTGGAGGGTGGAACAAGAGTTTAGAGGGATTGTAATATTGAAAGTCGTGCTTAAGAGTTCTGTTAATTCATCCTTAAGTAATGGGGGCACACAGAGTGCAGTCATTAGCTCACAATAAGTTTATTGCTGTCAGTCATCTGTGTTTCTCTTGCTATTTTTAGAGCAGGAAATAACTGAAAAGAAGAGTAAGTGAGATTGTTTTGGAGGATTCAAACTGTACTTTTATATAATCTCTTCCATGAAACCTGCCGTATGGATCACATAACTAGGTCAAACTGAAATTGATGAGCTTATTGAACCAGATGCACATCAACCCATTTGGCTTCTGACTCCTCTATTGAGGAAAAAAATACTATTAGGGCTTCCAAGTGATGGGGTGCTACCTTCCTCGTCCATCGCATAGCGGGAGTTCTTAACAGAGGAGATGTGAAACAGTTTTTCCCTAACTTTGAAAACTATCATTTGAGCAATCTGAATGAGTAAATGATTCTGATAGTGCAGCCACAGTCTTTTAAAGATGATGCCCTACATCTGGTCCATGTGACAGTATATGTAACAGTGTATATAACCCTTTTGTTCAATCTCTGTAAATGGTATATGTCAGTTTTCTTTACTTGCCTGCTGGCTCGTCAGGCTGAACCACAGCTTAGTGCTTTGTGCAGGAGTTACCACCCCTTATACTGTCAGTACCAGCTTGTTTCTTCTTGCACCTTCTGCTCTGTCACGTGCACTGTGATCTCCTCCTGGGCCGGCCTCCTCCTGCCCTGCACCTTACGCAGGTTTAGGGGACATGCTGACACTAGAGGTCTGTGGTACTTAACCAATAAGCCAGCAAAGACGTTGGACTGCAGCTCAGCTTTCTCTCGGACAGAGCATCTTTTCCTTGCCTGCCTTTAGGCATCTTCTGCAGTCTGTGCAGACTTTAGACAGGGGTAGGTGTAATGTGTGAAAACAAAATATAGGGGAGAATTAATGTTACCAGACAACTCTCATGTGTGCAAGATTATGTTTTTTAGAGTCTGAGGAAGGTGGCTTCCCACACAGATACACTCGCCTGATGTACCTGCTGCAGGACCTGGCACTGGTGCAGGTGTATCTGGCACTAAGGGCTTCCACAGCTCAGGTGGCTGGATATGTCTTTGTGCAATGACTCTTACTCTGTAAAGCCAATCTCTGGCCTGTGCTTGAGACAGCAGAAACACATTTTAAGAACACCACTGCCAGGCAACCCCCCATTAGATTATTTTTTTCCTTAGTTTGTATTAGGTTTGATGTTTCTCCAATATTCTGTGGGCACTTCAGAGCCAGGTTTTGATGCAGGTGCAGGCTGGCACTGAACCACTCTGAAACTGTCATTTGCAAATGGCAGAGGAAGTGTTAAAAATCATGGTTTTATCCAGAAGGGACATATAAAATGTATTTCTTCTCTCTTTATGTGTGAGAATAATTAAATAGATTAAAATGAAGCTAGGAACTTGATTAAAGTATGCCTCCAGAGTACCTAAGGAAGTAGTGGAGGCAGTGTGTGAACCATCAGTGATTATCTCCAGGAACCTATGGCTTTGACCTACATGGTTAAAGTAGAGCAGAAAAACACCAGTCTTTTAAAGAAGAAAAATAACAATTTGATGAAGTATAGACTTTAGTGCTTATAAAAATATTTAAACAAGTGATTTATCTATCTAATTTGATTATTTGGAGAATAATAAAAGAATGAAAATTAAAAAGTCAATCTTTCAATTATAAATCTTGCAAAATTAATCTAATTACACATCGAATAGGATAATTGTTCTTGCAGAGAATAAAGATTAGTGAAGCACAAGTAAATAGTAAAATCATCAGAAGGACCAATACTCTTTCCTTTTCCACTCAGTCAGTGCTGTGACTGTAATCACTGTTTCTATTTTGCTGCTTATTCTTCCCTCACATATTTATTTAATGGCTTTTTGACAAGCATTTCTTGTGTGTAGAGCTAATTCCAAAGTCATATCTCTGTCCATTAGTACTTCTTCAATTTCCCTCCATCAAACACTGTGTCCCAACTTCTGCTAGTGGTGTGTCCCCCAGGGGCTGGCTAAATGCAGCACACCTTTTAAAACCAAGCAGTATCTCAGACTTTTGACTGCTATTTTGGAGAGTCATCAGTCTGTGCTTAATCTGGTTGTATTCCCAAGTTGCACTGAAACTCAGCCCGGGCTTGGCTTACTTCCCAAGAGTGAAGATCAAGAGAGGTAAATCATGGTCTTGCTTTGATTTTGGGGAGGTTTTTCTACAAGGATGAAGCTTGACCCATGGCTGTACTAGCTGGGACTGTGCCCTTTGGTGCTTGGCAGCGGCTGAAGGGAGGAGAAGGATAAAAGCCTTGTAGCTATGGTTTTGGAGAAGGGGTCTGGAGGCACAGCCAGGCACACAAGCACTTTTGATACATGTTACTTACTGATTGTTGATGTACCCTCTTGGTTTTGCCTTGAAGAGGACACAGGGTTAGATTCTCCATCTCTGACACTTTCCCCCATGCTTGCGTGCTCGAGGAACAGGGGAAGAAGATGTTCAAATGCCACTGAAGCTTCAGAGGTCTTGCTTTCTTTCCTGGAAGGGAGCAGCAGGTTGATTTTATTACTTGCCTTTTTAAAAAGCAGCAAAGAAGTCAGTCTGTTCTGGCTTTGGATGTAATTATAAAACTTTGTGCTTGCTTATTTCTGCCAGGTTTGTAGCTAGGGATGTATTTTGGGTGATGATTAAAGATTTTATACTTTTATTAATTGTGAGGAAGGCATTAGACAAGTATTGAAAAATCGTTATTCTCTCTCAAAAACAGTCTTACTCCAAGCTGCTGTTCTGTAAGTACATGGGGAGAATGCTGGATTTGGGGCTTCTCTATTTTACAAATAAAACAGTTTTCAGTATGTGTGCATCTTCCTGGGTGCACATGTAGATGCAGATGAAAAAAAAAACCAGAAAACAAAATAACTGCAGTGAACTGACCCTTAAGTTCACTTTTTAGCCGTCAGTATCTCATGGCTGTCCCATTGTTTGCAAAGGCATTGCCTTTTGGTGATGGTGTTTTAATGAGCATAGCTGAGAACCAAGAAAGGATGCCAGAACTTTACAAGATGCTGGGCCTAGGAAATGAAGAGAATCTGGGGATACCAGTAGCCCCACTAAAAGAACCCTTGAGAGCTGACACATCACAAAGAGTCTGTGAGCTTTTCAGCTCTGAGAGGATGATGCAGGAATAGATGACAATGCAGCCTGCAAAACCTGCTAAGGGCTGTGATAAGGAAAAGCATGCAGTATTACCTTTTGATCTGTGTCTTGTGTGTGTGTCTGGATAATGATGTTTTTATTGTGAAGAAATTGCTCAGGGGACACACTGTTCAGCTTCTCACTTCTTCCCAGTATGACCAAGTGTGAAATACTCTAGAGCTGTTGTGCTGAAATATAGGAAGAAATGAAGTTCTGGGGTAGTCATCAGACAGGCCCATGACTGTGCAAACAGCAGTCTGAGGGGAGAGCATCAGAGCCACAGGAACTAACCCAGGAGAAGTACAAAGGGACCTGAGTACAGTTTGCACTGTAACCTAAAACGATTGTAAATTGTCTTGAATTACCACTGAGAGAGCTAGAAATTTGCCCTTTATTAGAGAAGGCCATACTGCGATTTGAGTGAATAGTGCAGGGGCTCCACACTGCTTGAGATATGGATCTTTAAAATACTTGCTTGTACTGAATCTTACATCTAAATGGGGCAGACTCTTCATCACACAGTCCTACAGAAATGTAAAAAAATAAGTTCATGTAAGCATCATGCAGTTATTTGTGAGTTTTGCAGGTTAAATACATTGTGAACTTTTCAAGCAGAAAATAATCAATTTGGGTTTTGGGGTTTTTTTTGGTCAAATGCATTGGAACTTTTCATTTTCTAACCTTGGGCTAGTGTCATGATGTACTTGGTTGCTGAAATCTGCAACTGCTCATCTGGTTGTTAATTTAGTCCACACATGAACATGGAGATGGAGGACAATTGTGGCATTACATTCCTTTTAGTAAGTGCCTGAAGTGCAAACAAAAAGCTTTAAAATAAGTCTGATTAATATTTATAAGCAACTTGAGACCCTGCTATTAGATGCGGCCGTGAACTCCATTAACACTTGGTTCATTGAGGCCTGGCATTTATAGATTCTGAGGTTGCTGACTTCGATTTCCAGGGTCTGTCTTGTGGAACATTTGGAGCTCTTACAGGCTAATTAGAATTATGTACACATGGAGATGACTGAACTCTCCAATTCTTGGTAATCACAAATTACTGACCTTTGGATTGCCAAGACTAGGATATTGCTGTAGGTGCCATCACCCTACACATTCACCTCATAAGTTAGACCACCCAGAAGGATTCGTAAGACAGCAACATTCCTCCAAAAGGACTTGATTCTTTTGAATACTTTTTTCTGAACCAAGTTTAACTGGCCTCAAAGTTCAATGTTTTGAGTACCAACTCCAGGCTAAGTTTGGAAGTGACTGATTTTTATAAGAAATGAATTGGCATCTCAGCTAAGAAATGCCTCATATCTGAGGATTATGTAATAAAAATGTTGTACTTTAAAGCTCTTGGGTAAAATGTAGTGGGCAGGAAGAGCAATAAATAGATTGGGCTATTTTGGCAATTTTATAGGGTCAGCTATGCTGAAGTGTTGTTCCAGTTAAATTAGTAACTGTTTTGTCTGTGTCTATAATTCTGTGTGTATAGACACACACGTGTATATAAATATATACTAGAAATTGAAACTGGTTTATATAGACAGACCAGAATTACCAGCCTAATCTGTCCATTCCCAGGTAATATCATTCCATAAATACAACAATCCAATGATTCACAGTGCTGTGCAATCTGGACAATTGTTTATTGCTTTTGGGTACTAATTGCCAATGATTTCTGTCCTTGTTGGATATAGTGGAGAGGACATTGCAACAGCAGCACCTGCAAACCTCTGAGATACTTTGCTTTTTGTACCTTGCCAGGGCACTGTCATTTATCTCGACTCAAAGCAGGCTTGGTTGGTTTCTGTAGTGACATTTGTGGAAAGGTTAGTGGATTATCAATAGCTACTTTAGATGTACATGCCAAAGGGGAAGAAACACAGAAGAAACAGTAATAAAAAAGAGTTTTAAATTCCTTTGTGAATTTTGTTATGAATTGTAAAAGGGCACAGCAGTCAAATCAAATTGATGTTTGCCAGTCTTGGGAGATGTGGATTTTCCTGTGGGAAGTAATGAGGGCTGATTGTCAGAGCTTCAGCTTCTAATGCACAAACCAGAAATATTGCTCTCTCCTTGGATTTGGATCTTCTGTCTTCTATAGCCTCTGTGAGTTTTATTCATAGGCCTTGGGGAGGACTTGAAAGAGAAATGAGGGGAACAGTCTGCTGAGGTTTAGCAGAACAGAAGAACTCCAAACGTTCTAAGATATGGAAATGCAATAATGAACCCCAATTATCTATGCAACGACAGTCTGCAGTATCTATACTGTTACAATTAATAATTTATTGTCCCTGTGCCCTGGATTAGAAGACTTTTAAAGACTCTTTAGGACTGACTTCCTTCTTTGGGGATGCTCTTAGGTATTTTGAACATTGAGCACTGTAACTGGGGAGCAGATACACTGCTTTTGCTGATGTAGAGGTTCAATTCATGCTTCAAGCACAAAACTAAATTCAGAATTACTGGGAACCAAATAACCTTTCTTACAGATTTGTGACATACCCTTGCTAAAATGCCTCAGTCCTTGTCCTTTAAACTTCAACTTTTCCTTCACATTCTATGAGAAGCAATTTCTCAATCACCGTCTTGTGTTCCGCTTCCAACTCGTACATCCAAATTATCAGTAGGCTGCAGCTTTCCTAGTGCCCTAGCAATCTGTCCAGCAAAATGGTCTTGCAGAGCAGGTCATTGATCTTCTAGTCTAGGTTGAAGATACCTTAAATGTCAATATAGCTTCTAGCCATTTTTTCTGATCTTTAAAGCAGTGATGTGTGGATTATAATACAGAAAATGTATTCCCTAATTACTGGTAAGGGTTAAGCATCTGTAGCATGGGACTTCTTCCCCCAAACTGAAGCCATATCCTAAACTAGGAAGCACAGCAAGTCAACTAATTCTGTACTTTCTGGCCCTCTGTATTGCCTGCTGTAATTTCTAGAAACAGTGAAATTTATGTCATTAAAAATAAGAGTAGAATTGCTCAGCAGACTGTATCGCCAAGGGAGTAAAAAGACATGCATGCACTTGCAATGCATCGGTAGGAACAGCACAAAATGTTTGAAAATTAATGTATCATGCATTATGAAACTCACTCTTGGCAGAAACAATTACAGTTTCTTGCACACCTCTGTCCATGCTGGAAGTAGCAACCACTGCTAAGTGAAGGTGTCCTTCATCTGAAGCCAAATTTCTTTGGTGAAATACAGATTCTAAATCTAAGAATATGCAGCAGAGTGAGAGATCAGATCTGCTTCCTTAGCTCTAAGTAAACGAAGTGTTTCAATGGCAGTGAGGATGTGGCATAGCCAAGACAACAAATGAGGAGTGCTGTCCACCAGGCACATAAAGATACCATTATTTTACTGCTGTTGTCCAGGAGGCAGGCAGTGGCAGCAGCAAAAGGCCAGAGGAGACTGTAAGAAGAAAAGCTGGGTGGTCCCAGAGGGTCAGGAAGGAGAAGAGGGAGGTGTTCAGGGCACCATGAGAGAGAAGACTGGGAGTACGTGATGGGAGAAGGGATTGCAGTTACTGCATCACTCATGTCTCTGGGGGAAGACAGAGAATGAAGAGAGAGAAAAGCCCAAGAGAGCTGTCTTTGAAAGGGACTGCTAGCTACAACAAAAATTAAAATAAATAAAAAACACCTGACCAGGACAAGGAGCCTAATGTATTGCTGCAAGTGTCCAGGCATTAAGTGGCAGTTATTTTCTATAGAAAAGCAGCAGTAGGCTTTGTTAGTAGTGTATCATATACAACTGTTTTTCCTCACTTGTGTGTAGTGTATGGATAAAGCTAGGCAAGCTTTCCATTCCCAGTATAACATTAGTGTAACCTTCAGACATAATGCTATAGATGTTTGCTATTGCTTTGCCATAAATAAAAGTATTACAAGGAAGAAAGAATTTTGATAAATAATGGATTTGTTTTCTCTGGATTGGTTTCCCTATTACTGAAATGCAGCCAAGTATGAGAGGAAATGTGACAAATGATACTGCAGTGGTGGCCTGGTGCAGCATCTGGGGGCAGTTGGCTGCTGGACCTGGTTGCTTCTGCTCATGCTGAATTTTTAAACTCTCCATTTAATCTTTTAACCTTGGGTGCTCTGTCTTTCAACATTCAAAAACCTCATCTTGGGATGGGAGGCAGATGTAAAGGGATATATGGATGCAAAAAAATGCAAGATAGGTAGATACCTGAATTGTAAAGTTATCTGGTTAGTGGCTGCTCAATATGAAAAATAAAATGAGACAAGAACACTAATAAATGAAATCCCCAGATACCCAAACTCCAGGCAATAAGAGATATGAGAGATAGTAGCAGAGACCAGATTTATCAGGAAAGATTCAAGTAGAACATTGCAAATTATATGAAAAGAATAAATAAGGATGTCATGGGTCTCACAGGAACTAACAAATGTCTTGTGCATCTTTTAAAGGTATTATGAGAACGTGTGACATTTATTTGGCAGTGTTTAAGGGAAAGGCCAAAAGGAGGGGTCAGAGTGGGATGAACAAGGGAAAACAGAGAGGAAGGGGCATAAAAGGGTCTGGTTGTACATCAAGACACTTGTTGGACTGAACCCTGTATCTGCCTACTACAGCCTGCCCCATCTCTTTACTAAACTCAGTTCCCAGCTGGTTTTGATGTGATCTTGCTTTCTCTTTAGTGTTTATGCGTGTAGGGGCAGATGTGACTTGATAGAGAACTTCTGGAAAGACCTGAGGTCCAAGCTGTTGCCTGTCACACAGGTTGTGGGCACAGATAGTGCACAGACTTAGCACTATTTGAGAGGTCTGTAAATATTGGTGTTTGTGAATGTGTCTTTCACCAGCATACCTCAGTCCTCATCAGCTGGGCAGCAGGAGGAGGATCAGGCTGTGTGGCCATGTGAGTGCTGCTAACCACAGTGCTGTTGATGAGAGCACAGGTGTGTGTCAGCACCTCTGGAGTACATAAATGGGGTCACTACCAGCTGGACCTGCATATGGGAGCTCCACTTATGGCACCTAATTGGACTGGGGCAGGACAAGCCTCCCAGGTCTCAATGTGCACCAACTGCAGCTCTCATGCGCAGGGTGAAGGGGTGGGAAAGCTGCAGTTCCACTCTCTGTAAGGAGTGATACTAGTTAAAGCAAGCAGCGAAAAGTTTTACCCAAATCATGGATCCTGCTTTCTAGAGCAGCAGGCTTCCCACGTAATTTATGAAATCTGAGGACATCTGAAACTAAGGTGCCATCAGTTGAAATCTGCTATATTTGCAAATCCTTAGCAGATATGACTGAAGTGCTCCATGAGTGAAGCATTAAATGTTGCTGTATTTTTAAACTTGGAAAGACTTCTGAATACTGTGAGCAGTAATATTTGTGTTCTAACTGGTTTGATTCCTTGCTCTCTCTAGGGGAAATGGAAGAGTTAGAAACCCTGTGGCTGACTGGTATTTGCCACAGCGAGAAGAACGAAGTCATGAGCAGCCAGCTGGACATTGACAACATGGCAGGAGTGTTTTACATGCTTGCAGCAGCCATGGCACTCAGTTTAATAACCTTTGTCTGGGAACACTTATTTTACTGGAAACTTAGATTCTGCTTCACTGGAGTCTGTTCTGATAGGCCGGGATTGTTGTTCTCCATCAGCAGGGTGAGTATGATTTTCATACCCCCCTTCAGAAAGCTGACAGATAAAACACTGCCTCCTTAAAAATCTTCTTTTATTCTTACTTAGACATTTAAAATACATGTTGGAGCACCCATGTAATGCTCTAGAGCAGTCAATGGGTTTAGGGTGTACTTGCATTCCATGGGAAGTCTTTTCTCCATTAGGTGATTCTAGGATGTGTATTATCACATGCTAGGATAATCAGTGATCAAGGGCTGAAAACAAATGCATTTTGGGAAGCTTCAGTGAAGAAATGGTTGAGCTGCTCAGATGCAGGAAACAGATTAATTTCCACATGAAAAAAACCAAACAAAATAAGCACTAAATGGACAGACAATAGTTCTCAGTTGGGTATATTTTTTGAACAAGGGGCTTTTAAGTGATAAAAAGAGACTGGGATATTTTTATAAGCTTTTCTTCAAAGCAAACTTAAATAAACCATATAAGAAAAGGTCAAACACAAGAGTCATTTATGTTTGGTTAGACACTAAAATAGATTTTAAGGATAACTTTACCAAACCCAGACTGGTTTTACATTTCCAGATAACTGATACTTGTCAAATAAGAGAAGTATGAACTTGTTCTTATATTCAGGACTAATTAGTTGGTTATTGTCTGTCTTTTTTTAAACACCTCTTTTATGAGATAATTTACTTTGCTGGATTTTTTATATAGCTGAGAAGAATTGACAGTGATACTAAAATGCCTAATTACTTTAAAATGTACTAAAATTACCCTGTTGAGTAAATTAGGCTGCATTGGAATGGTATTCAAAACACTCTGCCCTACCCTCCTGTGGATTGTGCATTAACCTCCACATTTTACATTTGAACTTCTTACTTTGGGCTTTTTACATGTGAAATTCTTCTAACCAATGCAGGTTAAAAATACTACTTATTTCAAAGGTAATTTTCTGAGACTTGCAAGTTCATAGGGTCAGAAATGTCAACTGAGCTCACATGAATGACCAAAGAGGCTGGAGTTAAAGGATGGCCTTTTGCTCAAAATGAACTCAAATTCAGGCTTTAGAAAGAGCTGGAACTTTTTCATATGTCCTAGGAAAAGATAAAACATGATGACTAGAGAGCTTTTATATTTCAGTGAAAGTGAGTAGTACTTTAACTCCTGACAACAATAGCCTGACTGCAGACTTGTTTAGAGGGTTAACTTTATCACTGGTTTAAAATAATAGAGTTTTGGTTACTAAAGGTTAGTTACATTTTGTGATGAGATTGGGAGCATTTTGGGGTCCCTTCGAATCTTGTTTTCTGGAATAAGCAGAGGAAATAAACATGGACTACTGGTTTGTAAAATACTGGCCTTCTCTTTTCCTTTCTGGTTCCCATATTGATGTAGAGAAATGCTGAAAGGATACAGATAGACTTTGAATCATTAAGCAATGTTTATTTTCTTTTAATTTATGTTTCATTTTCTGCTGATTTTAAACAGGAAGTATTTAAATTTTACACTTAGTGATTTAATTTGTTTTATATGACTCACATTACAGGGTATTTACAGCTGCATTCATGGAGTGCACATTGAAGAGAAAAAGAAGTCTCCTGATTTTAGTCTGACCAATTCTCAAACCAACATGTTAAAACTACTGCGAACAGCGAAAAATATGACCAATATCAATCCTTCAAGAATTAATTCCCCCAAAAGAACAGCTGATTTTATTCAGAGAGGTTCCTTAATTATGGACATGGTCATGGATAAGGGCAACTTGATCTTTTCTGATAACAGATCCTTTCAGACAAAGGACAACATTTTTGGTGACAACATGAGTGAACTGCAGACACTTCCTAGCAACCGACACAAGGACAATCTTAATAACTATGTTTTCCAGGGCCAGCATCCTCTCACACTGAATGAGTCCAATCCAAATACAGTAGAGGTTGCGGTAACAGCAGAAGCAAAAGTGAACTCCAGACCTAGGCAGCTTTGGAGGAAATCTGTTGAATCTATACGTCAGGATTCTGTACGTCAGGATACTGTACGTCAGGGCCAAGGTTCCCAGAGAGAAAATGGGTCAGATGAAAACAGGCAGCTTTCACTGAAAAGCCAAAGATACCTTCCTGAAGAGATTGTCCATTCAGATGTATCAGAGACATCAAGCCGAGCTACTTGCCATATGGAACCTGAAAACAACAACAAGCACCACAAAACCAAGGACAACTTTAAAAAAAGGACAGGAGCATCAAAACACCCAAAAGACTGTAGTGAAGTGGAACTGACATATCTGAAAACCAAACAGAGCTCTCCACGGGATAAAATCTACACAATTGATGCTGACAAGGAGCCAGGATTCCGCTTGGACACGCCTCAGTACATTGAAAACATTGTCCTTCCAGAAACGATAGAGCTCCCTGACGTTTATCAAGATCACAACGAGAACTACAGGAAAGCAGAGCATGCTAACAGGACTCCCTCCCATAATGAAGACAGTCTTCCAAATAATGACCAGTATAAACTTTATGCAAAGCACTACACTTTAAAAGATAAAAATGCTTCCCTAGGTGACATGAATGATAGATACAGACAGAATTCCACCCATTGCAGGAGCTGTCTTTCCGATTTGCCCACTTATGCGGGACACTATACAAGCAGATCTCCTTATAAATGTGACGCATGCTTGCGGATGGGGAACCTCTATGATATTGAAGAAGATCAGATGATGCAGGACACAACGAACTTATCGCTTCCTGAAGAAATATATGAGCACAGCTGGTCACAAAATAATGCTTTGCATAAAAAAAATAAGTTGAGGATTAGCAGGCAACATTCTTTTGATAATATCGCTGAGAAGTCCAGGGAAATCGATTTTGGAAGACGTTCTCGTAGTATAAGCTTGAAAGAAAGAGAGAAATTTCTACAAAGTAGTCCATATGCAAGCATGTTTAGTGTTCCCTCAAGCAAACTGTTGAGCAACAAGGCCTCACTTTTAACTCATGCTCTAGAGGACAGTAAGAGGAGCAAGTCCCTGTATCCTGTTCACTCAGATGACAATCCCTTCCTGCACCCGTATCGTGATGACCAGCACTTATCTCTTAGGCGAAGTCCGGCTGATCTTTATAAACATTCATTACCAACAAGAGGAAGACATGATAATTATTTAAGGTCATCCATAAAGTCTACAACATCATATTGTTCCAGGGATGGTCGGATCCATAATGACATGTACATTTCAGAGCATGTTTTGCCTTATGTTGCGAATAGGAATAGATTCTACTCAACTCCAAGGGTTTTAAATTCCTGTAGCAATAGACGTGTGTATAAGAAAATGCCTAGCATTGAATCAGATGTTTAAATTTTCCATGAACACTTTATCTATAGGGAAAAAAATAGTTGCCACCATCTTAGAGGGAGACCTTATCCTTTAACAGTATCCTGCTATGGTAAATGATACATAAACCTCTCCCTTTCCCAATGTACTTTTGTACACGAATAGGTAAACTAGTATGCTCTTATCTATCCTTTAAAAATATGTCTTGTTGAAAAGGATTAAAAAAAAAAGCCATTTATGTATCCTTTATATATAAATGGCAACCTGTACTGAAATAGCCCCAATATATGTTGGCAACTATGCTGTTTTGTATCTAATTATTTTACTATTTTGGTTATTCTAATTTCTGTTGCTAAGTATCATTCAATGTACTTTTGTCCTTAGAAATGTTTAATGATTTTTCTAGTACTGGATAAGCAATATGGTATGCATGTAGTATGACACAGACAAAAAGAATTAGGAATGCATTTGCACAGATTCAAAAGTAAGACTAAATGAGAACAGAAAGCTAGACTTTCAAAAATATATTTTAGCATCATAATCATTTTCAGAGCCAAATACTAATTAATACCACCCCACCCCCACCCCCCACCCCCCCCCCAAAACCCTAGGACCTTAATAAATAAAATACAGTGCTTTAGCACAAAAATAGTATGTTCATTCTAGACTGGCAGAAAGTGAATGGGAAGGCTGCAGGCCCAAACATGTGAACTGCTGTGTACCAAAAGGAAGCCCCCTGGATAGTGGCTAGTGTTAATGTACAAATGCTTTTCTTACATTTCACATGCACTTATCATTACAAAGTTCAGTGAAAAGTCTGCAGTCATCTTGTCAGAGATTTCACAGCTGCCTACTCCAGAGAATATATTTTTAGATATCACTATATGGCACTTACTTGGGGCTGTGGACTTTATTAGTACCCTTGAGGCCTAACATGTACCTAAGTTTGCATTTGCCCCTTACTGGTGATTACTCAGGGCTGTATAGTATTTCTTTTATTCCTTCACTTCCCAATCCAAATCCCAACCCACTGTAGTTCTTTGTTCATAGTGTATTAATGACATCTAATTAGCTGTATGTTAATAGTATTGGAGCTGTTAATGCAGTACCAAACACCGACAGCCATAGGTTCAGTGTGACCCGTGAGGAGCGCAGCACATTTATCTGCATACACAGTGAAGGATTAACACCTTCTGAGGGACTTCTTCCTTCCAGAACATTGTGCAGATTTGTTGAACATCAGACCTTTTTTTTTTCTTTCTTTCTTTTTAAATCCCTCTTAGCAAGTGTGTTATGTAAAATGACTATATGCACACATAACTAAGGAACAGTATCTTTAATATCTCTTACTGGTATATGAAGATACTCACCTAACAGGGATTTATTGTTATATGACTTATACTTCTAGTAGACATCAGATTATTTCACAGAGGAAATACCTGCTACACATCCCTCCTCACCCTCACTGGGAAAAGAAAACATCCACATTAGATTTTAGCCATAAGGGAGTGTAGAAGGGAAGAGAGGAAGCCTTTCATGAGTACAGTGTACAGCTGTAAATATAATTTCAACTTGAGAAGGAAATAGAATTGTTAATATACTTAAATACTGAAAGCATTCAACAGATGGTGCTCTCCCATTCTGCTACTCTGAGAATTACATGGGGTTTTTTTGTGTAGAGGAAGTTTAGATTATCCCTATGTTTCACTGAAGAACAGTGAGCAGGGAAATGATTAGCAGTGTGAATTGGACAATGTGAATATTACCCTAACTTTTCTCTAAGCTGGAACTCTTTTCTATAGAATCATGCTTGTCAACTGTAATTGTAGTGTCTGCGTGCCAGAGCTACATTATGCAAGTTGTTTAACTGGGAATAACATACTGCAGAGCAGAGTTGCAAATGGGAGAAAATCAAATGATGTATAAGGATAGATAAAATATAGCTTCTTGAATTTTGTTTACAGTTTATTTATTTTTTTAATTGACCATATTTAAGCTGACTTTAAATAGCAAACAGAATGAGTTCTTGGTAATTACAAATGTATTTCTACGTTCACCATGATGGTGAAGGATGATATTTTTGATGTAATGAAACGTAATGAGATTTGGGCTTCTGAATGCCTTTGCAGCTTCCAAGAGTCTCAGTATACTTCATGATAAGTACATTCAGAAAGCATATCTATGGGTATCTGTACACCGTCCAAAGGAAATATGTTTTGAGCATTCTTTATTCAACATTTGGTCACAGCTGTTGGCTGTGATTCACATGGTATGCCTTCTGATTCCTCACTGGATGTAGTTTTTGCAAACATAAGATCCTTGCCTGCCCTTAGAGAGATTCACACTTCTTAGGCCAGTTGTATGAACATAACAGGCCTAGGGTTTCTACAGGATGAACACAACTCGCCATGAACCACAACCTTTGCCCAGAGACACAGGTATACTACTTGTATTAGGTCTACAGGAAGATGAATGCACTAAAAGTATAAATATTTTTGTAATGAGTTTAGTAAAAGTATTTCAGCCAAATTTTGATTTCCAAGCCAAAGCATAGCACAGTAAGTAAAATCTTAAGTAATTCGAACTGTCTGGTGTGTTTCAGCAGAAATAGTATTGGCTAATATCATACCAAAAACTGCCATGCAAGTCACTGAGAATTTTACCAAGGGAATCAAAAAAGTCTCGTCTTTCACATCATCTTGAAGCTCTTGAAATATTTGCTGATCACTTCAAGTCCTTTGTATCATCATCTCTGTCTATCTAGATACATAGAATCCAATATCTAGATAAGTACTGTATGTGAAATTGTGGGAAAGGAAAAAAAAAAATTGCATTTACAATATTTTCTAACTGCTGAGATCCAAATGTAAACATCCTAAATCCAGGTGGATTTATCCTTCTGTGAAATGTACAAACAAATTAGCTAGAATGAAATATATTTCAGTGTTTGCTTTTTCTGATTTGAGCAGATTTTTTGGTGTCTATAGAGATTTATTGCTATTAGTTGCAAATACTCAATGCAACCACTTCCCCTAAACCAAAACAAATTAGAGAGACAGAGGGAAGACTCGATAATGTTGCACAGCAGTTGTTCACATGGAAATAAAAGATGCTGCCTTAAAGGAGAAAAGAAACCCCACCATACCGAAAGTAGAGGGAGTAAAAGTCTGCATGCGTTTGATGTTTTGAGTTTGGCATATAATATCAGTGAATAAAGGGGGAAGAAAAGGCTGAAGTGTAGGGTTGTAGGCGAGTAGCTGGTGTGCTTGCAGCTGTATATGTGTAAAGAAGAAAGCAGATGAGAAGTTGAAGAAAAGTCTTCAACATTAGAGCCACAAGCCACAGCTTGTGAGGCTCAGCCATAGAGCACGTGGAATTCTGAATATTGCCTGAGCTTTGTTGATATATTTGCACTGACTTTCAATTACACTGAGATCAAGACTTTCTGTATTTCCCTCTCTCTCACTCTAGCTGCTGCTATTCTTGAAGAGGAGAAAAGAATCTTCCTGCATAAGTGGCCATCCTTTCTGTACCTTTCTGGATGGTGCTGGTGACTTGTTACATTTTCCTGATTACAGCTCTAGCAGTTTGTTGGTCATTCCTATCACCAAGATTTCCTGTGACTCCAGCTGGAACTGAATCAGGCTGTAAATGATATGGGCCATTCTTGGTAGCATGTCCTGTAGTGTTACACTGCTCCTGGATGACACCTTTTATGGAGGCAGGATATTGAATTGCTGAGGAATGGAGTAGGTACATGGAGGTAAAACCAGCTACATAGACATACCTGCCTCTTGCTTTTTGCCTCTTTTAAAGACATTGTAGAATTTCTTCATGTTTTTGTCTTTTCCTTTTCACCACAGGTTTTCCTTTTTCCTTTCAAATGGATTTTGTGTTCTGCTTGTGTTTCTTAGACCAGTGTAGCCACCCACTAACTTGAACGCATGGAAATAAGATAATATATAAGATAAAATTAAGGAAAATTAAGAGGTTTTGTATTTCTGGGAAATTTCTTTTAATGTTTTTGCAGCTTTTGCTCAGAATTCATTATTCTGCTATCTAAGAAGCTTGGTTAGGAGAAAGAGTGCTGTGGACAAATAGAAACCAAATCACCATCACCTCACTGTGTCTTGGCAGCATCTCATGAATATATGTCTTTTTCTCTATGATCTTTCAGGAACACTGAAGAAGGGAAATAAGGCTCAAAGGGGAGATTGGGAGTGGTGTTACTTATTCTGGCAAAATTAAATCATTTTTCCATAGTTTTTAAGGAAGCAAAAGCTAGAGCTGTATGTATAGGTTTGGGTTACTATGCTGGAAGCCTAAAGCTCTTTCTGTGGTCACTGGAGAAAGAGAGAGAGAAAGCTCCATCTGAATAGCAGTTCAGAACTCTGAAGGCTTAGGAGCAGTTATGTGTGATGTGCCCTGGAAGATTTTACCTCTCTCTATTATAGACTTTTTAGAAAGTAGAGGATCCTCACTTAAACATCTCAGTTAGGTGAGCTTAGAAAAGTAATGATCTATTGATCCCCAGCCTCAGAAATCTGCTTGTTAAATCTGTGAGTACTAAGTTAAACCTTGGAGATGCATACAGGTTTCTGTACATTTACAAGTAGTTACTAAGGCAGCACCTGTCATTTATGGGGTTTACAGTCCTCCCAGCCTAGTTTGGTCTCACTGTTTTCTTCATACCATTTGACTATCCAGCATGAAATAGAAGTGTCAGAGTTTATTCCTTGTAGAATAACTTGCTGTTTTCTTATTTCTGCAGTGTATCCTATGCATCTTAGTGACAGGGAAGATTTTGGTACTATTCTTTCCCTTGCAGGGTTCATCAATATAGAACAGGGATTGTGGTTTGACTCTAAGGGTCTGAGAATCAGCTTGGATTTAGGGGGAATTTGAGAGGTGAATCTTTTTGTTGTTTTACATTACATTTAAGATGTTCCATATATAAAACCTAGTGAAAACAAATATTTTATGGCAAAGTCCTCTCTAAGTTAATACAGAACAGTAAATATCCTGTGGCTTGCCTAGATTGTGTTAAGTGGTAATCAGCACATCATGTGCTTATTTCGAGATGGAGTGTCATCCATTCCCTTGCTAAACTTTCCCTTTCCTAGCTTTATTCTTCCCTTAGCTCAAAAATCCTTTTAAAGTAGTTTTAAAGTAGTTCCTGTACAGTGCAATCTGGTTAGCAACCTAAAAATAGCTTTTCAGTAATACATTTAAATTGTTTGTATCACCAGTGATATATTTTTTTTTAGTTTAAACTTTCTTCCTTTTGAGAGCTGAGCCTTCAAAGTATAACAATGAGCTTCTGAAAGAACATAAAGGCCTTTTAAAGTATAACTCATGATATGAGCCATTTCCCTGCCCAAACTCACCTGTACTGTCTTATTTATATGTATTTGCAACATGTTAACATTTGGTAGCCCTAGCAGGGAATGCAGTTTAATCACAGCTCTATATTTATTTGTGGATATAAATGCAAGCGCAGACATAAGCTATGACAGTGGAAAGGCTCAACCTGCTCTAGCTGGAGTCGCCTGTGAAGCTGTGGTTAAGTGGCAGTAGCCTCCAGACCATCATGTCTCTCACATTACTCTGATCATGCAGGCTTTTCTGTCTGATGTGCAAGTATTGTACATAGTGTAAAACTCTTGATGCTCAGTTTTCATTGTGGAATTAATCCCCTGTTCCTCACCTTCATTCCAGTGTTGCAGCAATGTCTGTGAGATGGAGAGACGGTTGTTTTGTGCTTTCTGGTGTCTGTTGCCCTGTCAAATGGGAGCAGAAGTCCTGCCTTGCTTCTCTCTGCCCTCCTGGGGAGGGTCACTGTGCTCTTTGTAAATAAGCTCCTCATTTATTTCACCTCAGTCAAGCTTTTCATTTATTTATTTATTTTTAAGTATTTTTTTTGCCCTGCATCTCCAGACCTGTGTACAGCATATGCTCTTGAAAAAAATATGTGCTTTTCCAATGTCCTGCAGCTTTGGAAGTCAGGATTACGAGTGAGCATCACCCTGCAATGCAGTCAAAATGCACTTAGTTCTTCCTGTAGGTTCATGAGCCTTTTTGTTGCATTCTGCAGAATATACCTGCTCTAGTTGAAACTTATTTTCTTTCAGATGAATGCCAGTCTGACAGCTGTAAGAATCCACTGCTGATTTTGTGATGATTTTGTCATATCTATAATTTAAGAACCAGAAATAATATAAGAGAAAATAAGTTACCTCACTATTTACCAGGGTTTTGTTGTTTTGCACTTAAATGACACCTTTTACTCCTTTTGCTTAATCCTTTACCTACCTGTATTGAAAACAATGCTAAATTAGTAGAGAATATAGCCATGCTGTAAACATTGTCATGTGGTACCTTTATAAGTAGATAACCACACTAAATATATTATAACGTATTTAAAAGACAGATGGGTTTGACTCTCCAACCCTTAAAAATTAGTGCTGGTATGCAGATGTACTCCTAGATGTTTTGTCCTCTCCCTTTTGTATCAGTATTTGTTTTTCCACTAATCTATTTCCAGAATTCTATTTCTATGTGCACGTTAGAAAACTGTGAAAATGGATACCAATAAATATTGTGATACTTCGTGCACTGTAAAGTTCCAGGTGAGATGGTACATTGCTTGGGAATTGATGGAGGTTTCCTCACTTCTCCTAAATGGTACTAAGCTTTAATGTGGGGCAAATGGTAATATTTGCAGTGACATGAAATTTTGATGGAGAATGTCGTGTTTTGCACTTCTAGTACTAATTAATAGAAGCAATGGTATGTTTTCCTCAGCAAATGCATTATGAGAATACTTTACTCTTTTTTTTTTTTTTTGCAGTACCTAAGAATAGTTGTTTTGGAGGGAATCGTATTACATTCCACTACAGGATCCTTTAGTATGGTAGTTCCTTATTGAGCCAGTTTAATTGTGGTATTTAATGGCAAAAAAAAAACTTTTGGAAATACATTTTGTCTTCTGTTTCGCATTGCAAACCCTGTGTTTGGACTCAGTGATGCAGCTGAAGGCCCCCACGAGGCTGCTGTGCCTTCCTGTGCCACTGGGCAAGGTAGTCTTTCTTGTTCACTGCTGGGACAAGGTCAGAGGTGTCAAGAAAAAAAAAATTAGGATGTGTTGTGCAATGTTTGAAGTGTAAATGATGTTAAAAAGTGGGAAAAAATGATTAAATTGGAGGTTCACAGTTATCTACAGTAGTGGGTGGTCTCTGACAGGCTGCAGGGTGTGTGGTTTCTGGAGGAAATGATAATTTTTTTTTACTAAAGCGATTTGAATATTTAAGATTCTGAAAGTCACTGAAAAAAATAGAGTTTTCTCTTCTTTTTCTTTTTTCTTTTTCAAAAGCCAAAGTCCTTTTGTTGTCATACGAGGTTTCGCAGGAAAATGGGCCAAAGAATACAATTAAATATGCAAAAGGTTAATCCTATGGAAAAGGGTTTCCTGTCATCTTGATATGCACAAGCATATTAATGGTAATAGGAACAATGTCTGTAATATTCCTGTATATTGCTCTGTAGGCTGCACTATTTTGAATGATACAAGCCTGATATTTTAATTACCAAATACCATAAGAAACTGTTTATTAATAGTTTAAACTTGTTAACCTAAATATATATACAGTATACACAGGCGTGCGTGCATACTTTCCAACCTAGTCATGTGTGAGTAATCCCCCAGAGCCGTGGGACTCGTTTCAGCAATGCTTTATTTCAAGTGATTCTCTTCTCTCTTTTCTAAACCTCTCAGATCCACCAAGCCTCTAGCAGCATTCATTGTAGTGTTTGATACATGCTACTGAAGAGGCTGAGGACATGCTGGGATCAGGATTGCATTGTGCTAGGACGCATGAAAACATGTGAGGAGACTTCCTGTCAGCAGGAAGTGGAACCAGTATAAATAACAAAGCCATAGTGAAAGGATGTCTTCTCATACTGTTCTGAAACTCTGTGGCCAGAGAGGGCCTGTTGGACTGGTGACTGACTATAAATTTCTGTGTTGGCTAATGTGATCTACACCTGGTCATTTAGCATGTAATTTAAGGTAGCTGAGGGAGGGTTCTTCAAGAACAAAAATTCCCAGGAGAGATCAGCTGGTGTATGTGCCTGTGGCTGCCCACATGTTTCCTAGTGGTGTCCCCCAGGGATCAGTGCTGGGTCTGATCCTGTTTAATATCTTTGTTGGTGATTTGGATGAGGGGATTGAGTCTATCATCAGTAAATTTGCAGATGACACCAAGCTGGGAGCAGGTGTCGATCTGTTAGAGGGTAGGAAAGTTCTGCAGAGGGACCTTGACAGGCTGGACAGATGGGCAGAGTCCAAAGGTATGAGATTGAACACATCTAAGTGCCGGGTTCTACACACTGGCCACAACAACCCCATGTAGTGCTACAGGCTGGGGTCAGAGTGGCTGGAGAGCAGCCAGGCAGAGAGGAACCTGGGGGTACTGGTTGACAGCAGGCTGAACATGAGCCAGCAATGTGCCCAGGTAGCCAAGAAGGCCAATGACATTCTGGTCAGTATCAGGAATAGTGTGGCCAGCAGGAGCAGGGAGGTCATTCTGCCCCTGTACTCAGCACTGGTTAGGCTACACCTTGAGTCCTGTGTGCAGTTCTGGGCCCCTCAGTTTAAGAGAGATATTGAATTGCTTGATTGTGTCCAGAGAAGGGCAACAAAGATGGGGAGCGGTTTCGAGCACAAGTCCTATGAGGAGTGGCTGAGGGAGCTGGGGTTGCTTAGCCTGGAGAAGAGGAGGCTCAGGGGAGACCTTATTGCTGTCTACAACTACCAGGGAGGTTGTAGCCAGGTGGGGGTTGGTCTCTTCTCCCAGGCAACCTGTGAGAGAACAAGACGACGCATTCTCAAGTTGCACCAGCGGAGGTTTAGGCTGCATATTAGGAAGAAATTCTTCACAGAGAGAGTGGCCATTGGAATGGGCTGCCCAGGGAGGTGGTGGAGTCACCATCACTGGAAGTGTTTAAAAAGAGACTGCCATGGTTTAGTTGGGTGATAGGTTTGACTTTATGATCTCCAAGGTCTTTTCCAACCTGGTTAATTCTGTATTCCCCCATGCATATTGGGTAGCTTTCAAAAGCAGTTTTGCACACAGTGTTTAGCAGTGGTGTTTAAGTCAGAATCACTTTTCAACATATAAGCTTTTCAGCTTACTGTTATTGATGGTGTGGAGATTTTGACCAAGAGATGATTGTGGGGTTTTTTTTGGTTGGTTGGATTTTTTGTTTTGTTTTGTTGTGTTGTTCCTCACCCCCCCACCCCCGTATTTTCACTACTCTAATCAAAACTTGGAACAAAGGAGACCTTAGAATGATTTGTCTAAAGTAATTCTTGAGCTTATTTTTTAAATTTATTTTTCCTTTTTCAAAGGAATAGTTGGATAGGTGTTAATATTTTTTTTTTCACCTTAACTAAGAAACAGAAAACTTTTTAGGGTCTACAGTTCATTGCTAGTGTGTCTGGGAGAATTTCGTCCAAGTCCTTCATCTGCAAGAGGAAAATATTTGGTTAGTGCAGTTTTACCTGGCCTAGGTCTGGATCCCAACCTTAGGTAAAACATCTTTTGACTTAAATAGGGATGTGTGAGTGAGTGAGTGATGGGGGAGAAGATGCTTAGCGCAGTTCACACTGAACTAAAACCAAACCAAACAAAACCAAACCTCACGTTACAAAGGTGTGGAAGTTGTATCATGTAAAATTGTGTGCAGCTAGGAAGGAAAGTAGTGCAATTTTTAGTAAGAAGTGTTTACAGCTTATACTTGATATCAGCTATAACATTTTACAGTAGTCTTACTGAGTTCATAACGTCCATTTTGCACTGATGAAGAACAGCCTGATCTCTCTGTCTTCACACCCCACACCCACATGCACAGTATATCTTGTGTCTTCCCTGTTAAAGCCAGAAGGTACAAACAAAATTCATTACTGTGTTAGGCAAACTCCTACCTGCTTCTTAACTAAGTATGCTATTTTTATGCAAAACTTCCATCCCTGCATTCAGGTTCTCTTAGAAGCACCTCACCTGTGAGTTAATAATGTTGATTTTAATTCATCAGATTCAAATTTACACTAACCCTGAAGGGCATTCCGTGTTTCCTTTCATCCTGTTTTTGCTGTCTTAGGTGAAACAGTGATATTCCTGTGCTGCTAAACAAAAATTACACAAATATTTAAGAATCTCAAATTAGACTTTAGAAACATTTTTACCTGTTTTACTTGAATAATGTAAATGTAATGTGTTGTCCTGATTTGTCTTTGTATACATACATGTATATATAGAAGCTATGTGTGAGCTTTATATATATGTATATGTATAAAGATTTGGGGGAGAATGAGGGGCAAGACAAAAATTCAGCATTGTGACAAAGATTCTACAACCATTTATTAACGGTTTCAAATATTGTGTTGTTATCTTGAGTTTAAGAAGTTATCTTTAGGTGAAGTCTGAAAAATTATGTGTTAACTGAAAACTGGTATTGAATCTTCAGTTGTTATCCTAAGACCAGTTTAGTTGTTTGTGTCTTGAGCAAATTAAGAATTCATAATATTAACTTAGAATTTTGGTCAGAAAGGAAATTAGTTATTAGCACAGCTGGAAAAGGATTCTTATTGTAATGGGAGAAAAAGAACTCCACAAGTGTACCAATTTGTACTGGTTACATGGAACACTACTCTGTGGTGCAGTAGAGGAAATCTGCATTCCAGAAATGAAGTTTTGCCAGAAGTCTTGGATCCATTTGATTGTGTACACAGTAAATTAAAAAGCCTCTCACTTCTGTTATTTACTAGTACTGTTTACTATAACCATCCCAAGAGGGTAATATTTCAAACCAAAGGGTAAGTCATAAATTTCCAATTGCTTGCAAAGAATATTAGAGTTTTGAATACCTCTTAACACCTGGGGAAATAAATCAGGATGTTAGATTAGAAACAAAAGAATATTGGTGAAATGGAGTTAAAGAGGAAAATAATTAGGTTTTTAAGAGAATCCAAAGTTTCATTTTCAAACTCATAATCAATGAATCCTTCAAAAGCAAGGGTCTGGGGAAACAGAGAGTAATTAAAACCTGGTGTTGCCATTCCAGTTATTGCCTGTTTTATTGGATAGGTTTAGCAAACCGAAATGAATTTTAACACACACACGCCTGTGTACAAAACAGTTTTAACTGTCGTGTGACAGAGCTAGGCATTCACCTGGCTACCCCCACACACACATCTGTCCCTGCCTTTGAAATCCTGGTGGTAGTTGGATCTACCCAACAGCACACACTGCAGCTTGGAGGAGCTGGGAGTCTCCCGCGTTATGCATCCCCGTCTCACAGCAGGTCACCCCAACCATATTTTAACCCAGTGCATGACTGAGTGCTGATACTGTATAAATATTTTGAAACATATCTTAAAAAAAACAAAAACAAAAAAAAAAGGGGGAAAAAAAAAGAGAAAAATAAATAAAAATTAAAAAAAAATACGTTTGCTTCCAACTTTTTATGATAGAGAACTATATGATTATTCTGGTTGTCTTACAGATTGTATTGTGTTCTTCATTTTTTTTTTGTTAAATATGTAGAAAAACCCACGAAGGGAACGGGGGAGGGGACTCGAATGTCTGTGTGTACCGAAGTGTATATAACTATTTGGGGAAAACACACGTGCCAAGTATAACATGATGTACAAATTGTAAATACGTGAAAAATTCATTTTTCTAATAAAGATAATTTCTGCCAATTGATATGAAAATGAACAATGGCATCATTCTTGTCTGCTTTCCGTGTTAAATGGGCGAGATGAAGCATGAGTGAGGCTTAGCCTTGGTTTTCCATCAGGAGCTGATGTGATCTGAGAGGTGTCAACAGCCACATGTTTAGAGCCAGCCTTTGCTGTTAGGAACTATCTAAAGGTGAAGGTGCCTGAAGTTTAAAGCTGACATTATATGCCTGACGTATCCAGTTTAGTTTAATTCATTAAAAGGATAGAGACAAGGTATGGAAAAGTCAGGCTTGAGAAGCATACTTTGAATGATGGTCCCTCAGCAAAGGGAGCAGTAGAAGCTGAGTTAAATATGGTCCCTTAACTTGTGGCACCATTCTATTACACTCTGAAACACATCAGATGCACAGTATATGATGGGGCTGCATGAAGAGACTGTCTTGGCTGCAGAAATGCAGGAGCACATTTGAGCAATTTTGGAGGCAGCATCCATCCCAAGGAGGAGGAGGAGCAGTCCTGCCAAGAATTATTTCAACCCTGAGAAGAGCTGGGGATGTGAAGTGGTCCTGGTGTGGCAGAACCATTGAAAATTAATCAGGTGAGGATAAGGGAGGGCAAACCAAGGGGTGAGAAAACCTTAGTGATGTCTCACATCTTCTGGAACTTTGATACCAGCAAGATTGCTTCATGTTCTGATTAATCAAGACACATCAAAATAGTGCTCTTAGTAGAGCAGATAAAATCTAAGAACTGACCATTTACCTGTCTGAAGGTTCTAAAGGAGTAAGGTTCACATGGTGCTCTGGCAAGGTTCTGTTGGTCCGCATCTTCCAAGGTATCTCAGATATTTGAGCCACTGACAGTCTTCACAAAATGAGCATAAACAAACCTGTGGTAATTAGAATAATGTTCTTCAAGGCAGTGGGATGAAAGTCATTGTACAAATCCAAACCATCATTTTGCTAAATGTGCTTCATATTCAATACAAAAATAATAGACAGAAGGTGAAAGGTTGCTCACAGATGTCTCACAGCAGAGCAGACTCACCTATTTGTTCCCAAGAGAAACATGACTGCACAGATATAATGAGAGACATAAAATTGGTATTCTGTCTTTAATGAGGTGTTTTATGAGCAAAGTCTGTTGGGCACTCTGTCCTCTGCTAGAAAGCTGTTTTAAAGGGACCCCACTCTATTTTTATCTAAACATCCCCTTTTCATGAAATAAAACCCAGGTTATTGAATCTTTATCTGATCTTGAATCTTTATTTTTATGCAAGCATACAGGCAAATCTATTCTGCACAGTAACACATGGTGATATGAATGACGTTGGCTCACCTGCAGTGATGTCCACCACAGGCACAATTCAAGCCCTTCCATCAGGTAAAAGAAAGGAGTCTCTATAGGACATGGGTGATGCAGTACACAGGCTGTCTGTCTCAAACAGGAAACACCTTTGTGACTCCTGTCTTCTGGTTTAAGAGCTGGGCTGATGTTTATATCCAGGCAGCTCCTCTCAGTTCTACCTGCCAGTGTGGTTCAGTTCTCTGTGCATCTGTGAGTCATCTCAGCTTCAGCTTTCATTCCCTTTGGGATCTGGTTCAAAGATAGTCATATTCGCTCCGATCTTTCTTTCAAGTCATTGCTGATGTGTCTATGGCAACTATCAGTCCTCCAACTTTGCTTACTGAAAGAAAATATAAAGTGTAAGTATGACTGGGAAATGGAACCTTTTTGAGTGTGACATACTGTGCATAGCATTGCAAGCAGTGTTCACAGCAAACTGAGCAACTCACCCAGCATAAGTACCACTATCTTCCTGTAATCTGGACACAAAAATACCTGTTTTAAGCCCAGCTGCTGAAGTCTGTTCATCTCTGCATACAGAAACACCATCCACCCTACTTGTGAATTTTCCTATTGATCATGCTACTTCTCTCTTTGTTTCTTCTGACTGTTTACACACATAAGTAGCTTTTTCTTGGAGATTTGCTGCAGTATAAAACCCAAACCATAATCTCTACAAATTGCCTTATTTATCTCTTGTGTGATCCTCTGCCATTGCTGCTGTTCCCCTACTTGGTAGTCTACTTCCTCAAGCATCTCCCCATGCACATCATGGCTTATGTCTGGGTCCTTCTTTCCATCAAAGGAAGGAAGTCCACCATACTGAACGTCTCCACATTAGTTTCCATATTTTGTTTCTAGAATTTCCCCCAAAAGCTTTTTGGGGGGCTAATTTGTTGACTACCTATTTATATGCACCTAGTTAGCTAACACAGAGGTTGACTGCATTCTGTTCAAATTTCTATGCTCATATTTGAATCTCTGTTTATATTGTAAGTAATGATCATTCCTTAATGATTTTAGTGCACTGAAATTTCTTAGCATTGTAGCGGGAAAAGGGGATGGTAAATACAGGAGATAATCATGGTTAACATTGCTTACACAAAGGTTCTGTGAGGTCAAAGATGTTTTCCAGTGGTCTCCATGCAGCACCAGCAATAATTTAACAGCAATAATATTTTAAAACTCCTTTTGTGGCACAAAAAGTACAAGGCCTGGCATTTTCTCTCTCTGTAGTGTGGACTGTAGCCTGCTAGTTAGATGTGACACACCTTAGTGAGGTCACTGAAGCTTTTCAAAGACCATGTATGGTGGTCAGGTAGGTAACATCTCACACTGTATGTGAAGAGCAGAAAATCTGAGCACAAGATCCTAGAGAGCAAAAAAAAACCCCAAACAATATTAACCAAGTTAGCAAGTCTAAGAACTTCTCATTATAGAATTGTGTGCTTCCATTAATTACTTTGGGGACTGGTGGTGTTTAGCCTTTTAGAGACTTGGTTATAAGCGATTCTCTCCCTGTATCCTGAACAGTTGAGTCAGGTAGGAACCATAACAGGCATTTCCCTGTGCTCAAGGGGAAACAGAGACCTTGGACAGGTTTTAATTCCAGCTTTATCTATCAGTTCAGAGATTCAAAAGAAAAAGCTGCTGCAGTGGAATCACAATGTCACAATGTTCATTTTCCTCCCTTCTTCCAGCAAGAGAAAGATGGCGAATTCCTCTGGTAGCTGAAATGCCTCTGAGTTCCTTTACTGCAGTTATAAAAGAAGAACTGTTTGTGTGCTTTGGAAAGTATAAAAGTAGTAGGGCTGAGGATGACTACAATAACTCTGATTTTCTTCTAGGAACAAAACTGCTGTTGCATTGATTTGGCCACTGTGGCTGTTTCCTAATATGAACTTTGAAAACTGTGGTGTGTGTTAATTCCTGTTACTTTTTTTATTTTACATGTAAAAGTGTGTGAAGAGCTTGTGTTTAAAAATAGAGGTGAGGATGATGCTGAGGGTTTTTAGCATAAGAGAAACTTTCAAATAGGACTAGGCAAGTCTAAACGTCCTGCCAAAAAAAATGGCACAAATCCCTTTGAACATGCCTCTTAACTGCAGGAACAGCTCACAGTAGGCCTTCAGCAATCAAGAAAATATTTTCTTTTTAATGAAAATCAAATTTCAAATTGTGAAGGTTTTTTTAACCCTAAAAATCCTGGTATGATAATCAGGTCCTGTTTTGCTTAGTTTTAAATCCACTGTTCTTCCTGGCTGTGGATGCACTATTACATCAGCAAAAGAGAGCAGCACCCAGTGTGACCCAAGGACTATATTTGTACTTCTGTTTGCTTTCACATATCTCTAAACAGGTCTGATATTATCACCTTCCTTCTTATTTCCCATTCCCTCTGTTTATTCCTATCAGTTTTCTCCTTGTATGTCTCTGCTAGAACATCATGGAAGTGTGAGCTGCACCTTGAACCAGACCTGCACAGTCAGCATGTTTCCATGTGTTAGTTAAAAGCATTGTAATCTTCATGTTCTTATCTATTTCTAGCTCTATAAAAAGTAAGATTTTGCTTGGTTTTTGCACTGTCACTGTGCAATGAAAAGATGATTTCAGTATTCAGGGCATAATGACATCCATAACCTTTATTTTTTTTTCCTCCCCAGATGTTATTTTTGCACTCAAAACATTTGGATATTTTACTTTGTTTATTGTTTGGTTTTGTTATCCTTGTGCCTATTTATTTTCTGGCATTTCTAAACACTAACATTTCCATTCTTATTTTTATTTTCCTTAACATTTGAGTCTGGTAGGTCACTTTGGATCTTCTTCAAATCAATCTAGCTCAAAATAGCAAGGAAATGACAGTTCATCTCCAGACCAGGGATAGAGCTAGAAGCTGTGTTTTAAGGGACGCTTGGTAGTTTTAGTTATTTCTATGTCCTGAATGCCTATGTCTTGTGCTATTGCATTCCACGTGCTGAAGACTTTCTGAGCTAATGTTCATCAGGAAAAAAGGGGAATAAAAAAAAGACTCAATTATGTAATGTGATGTACTGGGTTAAACTACTAAATGCTTTGAAGTTACAGAATGAGTTTAGGTTATCAAGAAAGGTAATAAATATTGATGCCTTGCGAAAATGGCACACATCTTCAGTTCTTCCACACTGCAGCCTGACAAAATGCCAAGGTTTACTTCTTTGGGGAGCAGAATACAGGTAGCAGAACTGGGTTTTCTGAGGGAGAAATTTGAGTCAGTGGTGGAAGAAGCCCTATTTGGGCATGGTTATTTTATTTTTTTTACATATTTCTCAGAGCAGTGAGTGGGTAGATTGGAGAGTATATGAACCAGAGTTGCCAGCTCATTGCTCACATCAGTGTATTCCCCAGCTGGTTCTGCATACTTCTGTGGAAACCTTTCTTCTTCCTGAGGCTGAGAGGGAAAGTAGGATGTGAGGTTATCTGCAGCGTGGTGCTTGTACCCTCTTGCTGTCTGCTTTAGACTGGAAAGCTTTAACAACAAAGTGCTATGATTTTAGACAGGAAGTTGAGATGTAGTTGTTTACAAACAGGCAACCCACAATGAATCAAACACAAATTACCTCAGCACACTGCAGTCCAGTGCCCCAGTGAGCATGCAGAGTGAGGCTGGCTCAGCAGCCTGAGCACAAACAGCTGCTCTGATGTGCACAAAGACCAATTACAACCCAGGCAAGCTTTGATCCTCCTAATTGCAAAGTGTTCCCACAGGCTTCATCATGCCGGTGTAACCCAGGGAAAATTCATTCCTGGATTCTGTCTTTTCCAAGCAATACAGGTCTTGAGCAGTCTAGAAATGTGGCTGCTATTGAGACTGCCATAGAGACTAAGTGAGGGCTGCCAAAATTTTGGTGTGTATGCACTTCAGTGTGTATGTGCATGGTTTTGGGGAGACAGATGGCTCAGTGGGCTGTAAGGCCTGAGGAGCATTGCCTGTGTGTGTTGAACAGACCCTGGTAACTCCAGGTGCCAGGGATAGATGGCCACTCAGTATGCTGCTACATGTCCTGGATGAATACTAAAATCTTGAGCATTCGTGATGGTAGGATTTTATGAAAGACCTGCTTCCTTTTAGGTTGGGAGCAAACCAGACTGCTGAGTGGGGAACCCCAAAGACTGGTTTCTGCTGCTAACCCTAGCATTACCATGTGCTGGAATCTGTTAAGCACTTTACCTCTTTGTTTTCTCTCCTGCTTTTCCTGTCTTCTGCCATTTTCTCATATGGAGCAGGCACTAAAGTATTGGCAAAGGCTGGTTTGCCTTGCAGCAACAAAACAGATAAAAATACTCAGTTACTGATTTTTCTCTTACTTTGAAGGCTATTGGCATAATTTCACTCTATGGGACCATTTGCCAGCAGAAGCCTGGAGTACAGAGAAAAGCAGAGCACAACTCTGGAGCCACCAACATTTAGGATGAACTACAACAACAAAGCTAAGCATCCAAATTGGTTTCATTTCATAACTACTAGTAAGATATACTGCAAGTCCTTGACAGCACTGACACCATGGTACTCTTCATACAAAGATCTGTTTGCAATGTGAGAACACAAATGAAGTACCATTTCTAAGGCTCCAGATGTAAAATTAACAGCAACATCTGGATAATGCCAGGCTTTTTGGCCTTAGCTTGAGTGCTTGGCCTGATCTTACACAGAAACTTCATTTTCTTTTAATGTTTTATAAGTTATGTTGTTAGACCATGTTTGCTTAAAGACTTTTCCAAGTGGTATTTTCAGTGGCCCATGCTTGTGACATTTGCTGCTTATTAGACCTCTGTGAACTCATTGAAGTGTCCTCAGGGACTCATGAATATGAAAGTGTTTCCTTTCCTGGCTTAACTTTTCACTGGTTTTGCTGTCTGGTTGGTTGTGCACAGTGCAGGGCAGCTGTTGTGAATGTCATCACGCTGTCCTCCTTACAAGGGCACAAAGAAAAAACCTTTTGGAAGAAACAACTTCATTTTCCCTTAAGAGCATCAGCATGAAAAAAAAATAATTGCAAAATAGGACTTAATGAGAGAATTTGAGCTAACAAGAGGGATCAAAATATTATTTTTTTAAATGAGACATTATAAAATCTCCTGTACTAGTGATTTCAGAGATTTAATCAGAAGAGTTGATTCATATTGCAAAAATGATCTCTGTGCCAGAGGTACATCTTCATTAAGGGCCTGCATTTTAATGGTCCACCAATCAAACTAAAGATCTCTTTGTGGATGTGAGATGGCAACAGTTCTATTTTAACATTGTAATATCCTTTAATTGCCTTCCCTGCACAGCCTGTGCTCATGGAGCCCTTCATCGTGCTGATAGGTTAGAGGGAGAGCAGGAGGAACAAGCATCGCTGGGTAAGTCGATAAGTTGATGCAAACTGTTTATCCACTGGCAGAAAATAAAGTATTGAAAGGCTCTTTTAAAGGAAAGAAATATCACTGAGCAGAAACTCTGATTCAAGAACACTAAAACTGTGAGCAGGAATTCATATTTGCTACTGAGACCTTTTATCCCATGCAGAAAGAGGAATAGTCAGACCATGACCATGGTGGGGACTGAGCAGCTACATGACAGCTGCTGCTAGTGGAGCATCTAACCTGGCAGTGCCCCACTCAAATCTCTCACTAAGTGAGGAAAATAGTCAGTACTCATCCCACAGAGCTAGAGAATAAAGCCCTCCTTACACTGATAAATGCTTCCAAGTGCTGAATAAAACCATTGTGTTTTGAATAAGAGATGCTGCAGAACATGTTGTACAATGGCAGTATTGATTTAGGGTCTGGATACTGGGAGGTGTAGCAGTGTTGTACTATGCACCATCTAATTCTATAATGTTGCCATCTGAGTCTCCTGAGTGTGAGTGAGCCAGTTTTCTGTTGCCTGCAGCTCTGGTGTAAACGGTACACCTTCCAAAGTGACATAATGCCCCCAAACATTTGGATTACATATTTGAAGTCTTGTATTTATTTACATTTTGATTGCTACAGATGGATTCAATTCCCTACTTTGAAGTTCTGTCACATTTGTGAAGCTGGTTTAGTGCAGCCTAACTAATTTTTGGAAATGCTCCTTTGCCTTTTCAGCTCTGTGAACTATAATTTCATGTAAAATGTGATGAGGCCTGGGTAAGTTGCTTCTACACATGATGCCCTGCTGTCCTTATCTGTATAGACAAGAGAAGAAAAACACAAATGGCAAACTTCTTACTCAGCAAGAATTTTAACTCTCAATCAAGTTAAGTGTTTTTCTTTTGAAGAACCAAGATTTTACAATTAGAACTTTAGGATTAAAAGTTTTGCTGTTACTCTTTTTCCTGTGATAACTTATCTCCTCCTGGAAACACACACTGTGCTGTATCTTGATAAAGACAATATCCTGAGTCTTTAGAGGCCATATGTATGCAGTGGACTCTGGCAATGTTGACTTTAGGTACATCATGGCTCTTTAAATTATTTGAGGACATTATCACTCAGGTGAAAACTGGCATGTGGGGGTGGCAGGACCACCTCAGGTTTTGTCCGCGGGTGATGTGACATTACATCTCAGCCTCTTGCCAGGGGGGACATGCTCTCACCTTGTAAGTGTATTGTTAGGTTTGTCCTAGTTGTGGTGGAGTGTCAGAGGGGTTGGCTTCTGTTCAGCCATCCTTGATATTATCTCCTTTCATACCTGTGAGAGAATGAGAGAAGCTGTCTGTGCAGGTGCTGGTGCAGAAATACATCAGTTCAGCTGTGAACAATGAACTACTTTCTTTCTTCTAACACTAAATTCAGATCCTGAACAAAAAAAATAGGACAGGTTGCACAACGGGAACAAAACCTTTCAGTTCAGATGGGGCAGGTTGTATGTGGTGGGTTTGAAAGGCCTCATCAGGTTTTCTGTGCAGCTGGGGTGTGCAGGGTAAGAAAAAAGCCGAAGTGTGTGTATTGCACAAGCAGGTACTGGAGATGTTGTTGACTCCATCAACTTCTCTGTCAGCCTGACAAAACTTTGGAAAGCTGTTCTCCTCAGTGTGGATGACTGTTGAGTGTACCATGCAGTAGATGTTTTAAAGCCCTTGTGTTTTCCCATGTGATTATTTTTGAAAAAAATGCAGCTGCAAAAGTGTTTACACTCTCTAATTTCTTACTTGTACTTTCCACAGCTTTTAATAATTTTTCATAGCAATGCTCCATTAACACCCTGTCCTGGAAAAAACATTTTTCCACTGTTCTCTGGCATTATGGACTCTTTTTTGCCTTTCTAAATAATGTATTTTCCTTCCATTCCTCTGTGTTCCCTCTATATCACAGGTAGATTTGATGGATTTCTCATATTGGAAACCATCTGCTCAGTTCTTTTAGATAATGTAAACTCATCCACCAAGATTCAAGCTGACAGAAATTCCTGCTTAACTGAAGCACTCCTTTTGATCCTACTTTCCAACACTTGCCCTGCGGCTAGACCTGCTCAGCTGAAACCTTCCAGACACTGCTGGGATTCAAAACACGTCCTTGGAGCTTTCCAGTTGGTTGTGACAAGAAATAACTGATGGGACCAGCTTGAAGAGGCTGGCTGTGTGCAAGAGAAGAGAAAGATGAAGTGTTGGAAGAGGGAACGAGTTATATACACCTGTGGTAGGTCATGGCAAGTGATAGGAAGATATGGGAGAAACTGCAAGGATAGCATTCAGAGGGAGTGAAGAAACTAGGGTGGGTAATGTGTAGTTAGACTCTTGACAGTGGCAGTGTGGTTTAAAGTGACCCTGAAGTGGAGCAGCAGCATGAGAAGACCATCAGAAACCTGAGTATGCAGGCGATGGGCTTCACAAAGGAGACAGAAACTAACCAACACTGCTTATTTTTCTTAGCCAGCATTTTCCCTGCTCTGGTTCACCCTGTACCTGCAAGATGGAAAGCTGCTTGTACAAAAGGCCTTCTCTGGCATTGTGGCCTTCATCTGGGCTGTTGCATGGAAAATGCATCTGCCATCAGGACCTCAAGTTGTGGGGAAAGCCTGAAGGACTGTGAGACACTCAAGTTTGTAAGAACAGCATATCAGGTCTGTCACACTCATGACTGAACAGTTGTATTTCTGCTGTGATTTCACTGAGGCAGTTTGCTGTTTGACCTGCCCATGTGTGGAGGTACCCTGATATGGACCAAATGGGGCATACTCGGGTTAAAAAGGAAATATTTCTTTACATTAACCTTTTCCTCAACTATTTCTCAACTCAGTTAAAGTTGCTCAGGTCACTGCTCAGCAGCAGACCTGTGCCAGAGCAGCCCAAGTAGCAGGTAAGGCAAGGGAGTTTTTTTGGGCATGGCAATGGGTCTTCATTTTTTTTCTCAGCCTTAAAGGCACTGTGTTATTACACAGAACCCAAACTCTGGTGTCTGCATACAGCTGCAAGAAAAAACGTCTCCAGATTTCTGGCTTCTAAACCACAAATTGTGGTATGTGCAATTTTCACCACCTCCCACAGCGGGAGAGGTGGGATTTCTCACTCTGAAGGATGCATGTTGTACTGACTCTGTAGAGTGAATATGTGCCTCCAAGTGGAATTTCACAGCCCAGTCCTCCTCCTCGGAGCTCATGGTACTTCTGGTTTCCTCTGACAGGAGACATGCCCATGGAAAAAGTCACTCCTGGAGGGAGCAAGTGTTATTTCAGCTAATTACCTTGCACTGTTTGCACTCCTGGAAGTGGTTTAAATTGATCTGCTGCATGCAAGAATGGGAAAGTGGCTGCAACCTGTAATGTAACTTCATGTGAACTGATGGAAATTTAAATAATAAGAAGCAAACAAGACCCTAATGAGCTACCTGAGCCATGGTTCCACAAAACTTAGTTAATCTTTCCTTGGTATTAAACATTATCATAGAATCATAGAGTCAGCCAGGTTGGAGAAGACCTCAGAGATCATCAAGTCCAACCTATTACCTGACACCTAATGACTAACTAAACCATGGCTTCAAGTGCCATGTTCAATCGGTTTTTGAACACCTCCAGGGGCGGTGACTCCACCACCTCCCTGGGCAGCACATTCCAATGGCCAATTACTCTTTCTGTGAAGAGCTTTCTCCTCACCTCGAGCCTAAACTTCCCCTGGCGCAGCTCGAGACTGTGTCCTCTTATTCTGTTGCTGGTTGCCTGGGCAAAGAGACCACCCCCACCTGGCTACCACCTCCTTTCAGGTAGTGTGACTCAGGGAAGAATCTGTCAAGGACAGCTGTGACTAGCTGGAGATGAACTTTTGTGTGTGATTGTATCTTACCATGTGCTTGGAAGAAGAGAAATAACAACTGAGGACCTTGAGTACAGAGATAACAGAAACCATCTAGTGCATGGGGCAGATCAGGAGCTGACATAATCGGATAAATAGAGGCAGGATGTGTTTGGGTTTTTTCGGTCAAAACATAGAGGAAGATATCTTTAATGCACGTTTGAAATACATCTGCATGATACCAAAGGTTTGTCATTGGTTTAGGCTGTGATCTAAGTCACTGGTAAAGCTCAGTACTGCACAGCACTAGCCCCAAGCTTGCAGCCTTTTAAAAATACTTGGCCAAGTACCTCAGGAACACCAAGTATATAGAGTTAAAGCTTTATAACTCACACTTTACCAAACTCAGCCCTTCCAGAGGTTTGACACAGCCATTTGGATGAATACCTATTTCATGCTTACAACAGTCGGAACTGTAGAATGGTTTGGATTGGAAAGGATCTTTAAAGGTCATAGAAGCAGTAGCTGTAGAAGTAAATGTTTGTTTGCTCAGTAGATTTGTGCTCATGTCTTGGACCTGGCTGAAGGCCTGCATTTCCTTCAGCCATTATCCTGTTTACTGCCCCACTTTCAGACATCCTGCCCTGGCATTAGAGATGGCAAATACACCTGGCATGCATGGAACTGCTGCTTTATGTGGCTCTGCTTCTGCAATCAGCTGTGCTGGCGGAAGGAATGTTCACAGCAGGAGGCAGCTCCTCAGTCCTGAAGAGAGGGACTTTGATCTGAGAGGTGAGCAGGCTGGGGATGCTGGCAGCTGCACCAGCTGCTGCTGCAGGTTTTCTCCATATGATTTCCTTCTGGCAGCAGCTGATGCTCTCTGTGTCTTGTCTATGAGAAGGAAAAAAAAGGGTCCTCTTCCCACTACTGAATGAATGGATTACCTGTCCTGGAGAAAGAAAGCGGAGTAAGCAAATAGCAGCCCTACCTAGGGTGCATGCATTTTGGTGGGGATTTGAAGGGCTGGAGGGGGATGTCTCATTCTCATCCACAGCCCCACTGTGGTTAGGTCACTTCCCTGGTGCAAGGCAGCCTTAGCAATCAGGGAGGGAGGTGGAGGTGTTGAACCCCTGGTTTGAAGGGTGCCATCTAATGGACTTTGACAGTGCTGTGAGACAAGCAGTTTACTAAACAGACTGTCCACTGGCTTTCCCCCTGATACTAATTTAATTTATAAAGTAATTTGTAACCCTAACTACTTTTGGTTGCACCAGTAGTCTCTCCCCCTGAACATGTTCCATGAATCACAAAATATTTGGCTGCTGGTGGAAGCTGTTTCTCAAAAATCCAGCTAGGAGAGATGGATTTGCACTCCTGCTCCAAGGAGTCGTTGTTTATAGAGCTGAAGACCCAAAATGAGATTAAGAAATGATGTGGCACATTTCATGACAAAAATAGTGTCTAACCATCTCTGACCAGTTTACTTCGCCACTCTCTGATGAGGTACTAACTTGACTAAAAGTAGGTGGCTTATGAGTGTCATTTGGTGAGCAGAGACTGGGAGAGATCATCTCACAGCTGCAAGGGATGCAATGCCTGACTGTCAGCTCCATGAAGCTGCATGACAGTGACCCCAGGCCACTGCAGGGGTGGACACTTTGTCAGGGAGAAGGAGTCATATTTCAGCCTGCCCATGTCTTGCACTTACTGATGGCATTGTGAGAGATAAGTAGTTCGTCACTCCCATGGTCTCTCCCTTGCCTTTGCCCTCAGAGACTGGCTGTAATATATGGTATGTGATCCTGACCACTGCCAGGAAATCTCTTGCGGTTGCATTTTGATTGAGTTTAGTATTTTCAAATGTTCTGTTGAGAACATGGTTTCACGAGAAATGCAGCATCACCACAAAGCTTTTTGTGCATCAGAAATTAGAATATTTACAGAAATATTGCCCAGGGTGGGGGGATGTTTGTGAATTAATCCAGAGCAAAATGCTTGGATTTTAAAATTTGTTTCAAGTGGGGATGGAGAAGCAGAAAAGTTGTCAATATTATTTTATGGTACCTAAGCAGCAATAATGGGGTCAGCCTTTTGTGAACATCCTGTTTCTTCTGTTTGACTTGAACTTGACTTATTGAAGCCAGAGACCTGCATCATTTCATAAATGCATTGGCCACAAATGCATTGTAAAGGCACTGATGTGGGAGAAGCTAATTAGAATGAAGAGGGAAGCTGCATTCCAGGTGCAGGGGCCATTAGTATTCTTCTGCTCTAGTTCCCTGAACCACTGCATTTATTAACCTTTAGCCAGATCACAGCCAATTTCTCCTGTTCCTTACATAATGCTGGAATTATAATTGACAGTACTGATGAAAGGAAGTCTCCCTGCAACTCAAATATTTCTTACTTTCATGTAGAGGGTTTTAGAACAAGAGTTTTATCAGCTGTGAATAATTGCATCTCATTAACTGCATGCTGGAGATGTATGTATATGCATATTAGTTGGAGTGGCATATATATTTGGCTGGGAAATGTTATGGCATGCTTCAAGCAGCATCAGTGATGTGAAATTCAGTGTGCATGGCATGTTTATGTAACCAGAGTGACATTACTAAAGAGGTAGGAGAGGATGATAGTTGTGCATCTGGGTGCAGTTATGGAGGACTTCTTGCTAGCAGGCTTAACAAAAAGAAAAAAGCTTTTATCCTCATAGTTAGATGGACAGTTTATCAACATTTGGCACACTCTGTTGGTGAAAAAATTCTTGTTTTCTGACAGTTTCCACTGTCCCTTTCACTATGCTTGCTGCTTTGAGGCTGCAATGTTTCCTGAAGGACTCAGAGTTTCCTGCCTCTGAGAGCATTTGCAATGATTTTTCTTTTCTGGTACCTCAATAAGCTTTGCTCTTCTACAAAAAGTTAGTTCTGTTCTGGTCTTGCAAGTCCCTTGCCAGAGCAGGCTTTTGAGTCTCTAGTAGAAAATTCTGCCAAAAATTTGTTTGTATAAGAGTGGTAAGTTGCTTTAGCCCTTAGATCCTTTTGAGCATTAGGAAAATCAAATAATCAATTCACAATCTTCTGACTGCAGCTTTTATGTCTAGCTTTTATCCATATGGTTAGAAAGATGGTTCTCTTTAGTAAAACTAGATGGTGTATTTCTAAGAGGGCAGGTCTTTCTTACAGTGATTAAGCAGTTACCCCAGCTGCCACATGGCTGTGTGATAGGGACTTCTACCCATGAGATGAACCTGGCTGCAGTGTAATAGTTAATTGCTTTCTGGCACAAGGAGTAACTTGTTATTGCTTGTAGATCAGAGACAATTCAAGTCACACATGCCTATGCTGGCATGAAGAAAATGCCAACTGCTCTTATTACCAGTAAAACAGTGATATGATTGTCAAGCTGATGAAAAACAAAGGCTTACTCCTAATTTATTTGTTATTAAATGAAGAAACAACAAGCAACATTTTTGTTTTTAAATTAAGAAACACTTCCACACTTCGCTGCAAAACCAGTTAACATTTAACAATTGACAGTGAAGCTGTTGAAATATCACTGTCAGAGGAACCTTCATTCTTGCTTTCTCAAATTCACACTGATGGTTTCTTCTTGCTCCTGTTGATTTACAGACATTTAACCTAAGTATGTATCATTCCTTTTACCTTACTGTTTTGCCAAAATTACAATCCCTCAATGTAAACCACAGCATCAAATTATAGGAAAATTTCCTACTTTAGGCTACTTTATCCTTTCCTTTAAAGGGGAAAATAAAATGCCACCATTTTTTTTTTCCCTGAGATAACTTATGTTTGCCAGCTTAATCTTTGATTTGACCTAAGGAAGTTAACACTTGACCAGAAAGTTCTAGGAATTAAACTCAGGGTGAGTGAAAGGGTAAGTACTGCACAGTGTAGTGCACAGCAAGGAGATTAAGAGAGCAGAAAGCACATTTTCCAGTGCTTGTGTCACGATGAACACTTGAAGGATAGCGCTGCCACTGACTGCAAACAGTGGAGCCTGCAGGACTGTTTCCAGAAGCAAACTGAAAAATGTTCATCAATGTATTAATTACCAGTCAGAAAAGAATGCTGGTGTGGTTGGTGTAATGATTAATTCTTTTGCTTATTAAATTATTTTCATAGCAATTTTTTTAAACATAACTTAATTTGAGTATTATAGCTTCTGCTTATGTGAGGAGGGGAAAAAAAAAAGGTATTTTCTAAACTAGCAGAATGATTGTCTTCTGTATTTCTATGGAAAGTAATGGTAAGAATTCAACACTTGTGAAATGCCTGAAGGAAACGGAGAATTGTAAAGTTCATTATGCTTTCACACACACACGCAAAATTTTGACCCAGACCTTTAGAATCACAGAAGTCTGCAAATGTAGGGACAAACACAAATTGTCTGATTGATCACAAAATGCAATAAAAAGCCAGGATTGTGTTGCCTTTGGGGAGAATTGGAAGGGACCTACTGAAGTAATTTTCCATCAAACTCAGCATTTTATTAAAGCAGAGATGAAAGTCCATAGATGAAACCTTTCAATCCCCCCCCCAGTCATGTTGAAACTCAAATCTGGATGTCATACCAAGAAGTCACATAAAACTGAGGCACTATGATGAATAAAGTGAAACAAGATTGTGTAAAATTCCAGTAAATCCAAAGATTGACTTCTAAACCTCCTAAGTACCTTTTCCTTGACTTTGTAAGCCTGATGCTGACATGGACCAGCCTATGCAAACTGGTTAGTTGATCCATAGATACTAGCTATCAAATGTGCAAGTGGATGCTTTGTTACTTCTTAGAGTTTTCCTTTACTTTTTGACATTTCATTATATGTTAAAGATTCCTTTCCCCTGTGAAAATCAATGAGATTAATGCTTCTTTATTAATCAGAATACAAAACTCTGCTGGTGAAGCAGGTCATGTCCTGAACAGCTTTTCATGAAGGAAGTTTCAGTATAGTCTGTCCTTTCAACTTTGTAATATCATTTAACAACTTTCTACTTCCAAATGGTACCACCTTCAAACTTATACAGCCCTTTGCAGGGGGTCATACTGCATATTTGCCAAACCCAGATTACTGATTAATGTTATTTCACTGAGCTAGGTTATGTGACCCATGCTGTTCCCAGGCCATAGTGACCTGGGAATGTGTCCATGCTTGACCCAAGTGCAAGAATGGGTCCTGGCCATGAAAGAAAGCTGACTTCTCAGTCATCTGTTGCTGTATTTTCCTTTCACCCCGTGCTGAGGAAGAGTGACATCCTTTACAAGATGTGCTAAGAAGTGACCATAATTTGTCTGAGGAGAGCTATAAAGCATGACAATGTTCAGACTTGATGAGCTGGTCAGCAAGACCTCATTTGTGACCAACGGGCCCAAATGGATCCAGGATGAGTCACTGTCAGTGCTGGGTGTTAGAGCATTGAAGAGCACTGCTTAATCAACTCCTGCTGATGTAGAGGACATAGGAAATAAATCTGGCTTGATTCAAGCTCTGTGGCAGGACACAGTTTTTTCATAGCCATTAGCTATGAAAAGCCATAAGCCATTTGATTATCCTGCTGAGGAGTGGTATTGGAAACATCAGTCCACCCTTGAACACTTTTACTATTACTGTACTGGAAGGTGGGATAAATGTCCCGAGGAGGATAGCAAATTAGACAAATTCTTATGCTGGGATCCCTCTATCTGCTCACATGTCCCTGTCTGGGATCATTATAGAAGCCTGTTCTTTGTCCAGTTCTGGCACATACTGATTTGTGCAAGGTAGATCAAACAAAAAAGCATTTAAGGTGTGTTTACACACTTGGTGATACTGGTATGATTATGCCAGTTAATTTGATGGTAGATTTGCCCATGTAAACAAACTTAGAGGAACAGATCCTATCCAATGATGAATTTAGATGACAGCCTAAGTGATGAGATTTATGCTTATGTCTGAAACAGGTCTGTTGTATTTGTTACAGTCCTCTTTAGTGCTCCCTATAATCATGCCCCTATTAAAATGACACTTTTAGGGACTGATAGACTCTCAAGTATTCATTACCTTAATTACCCTGTATAAATTACCCAGGATACTCTACCCTTGTTTGGCTCAAAAATAATTACTTGTTATTATTCTGGTGCTAATCAGCAAATCTTAATCCTTTGCTAGTTTATTATGGATTCTCAGAGAAAAAATTAAAGGAGAGTCCTAAATAGGTTTGCTCCCTAAGTTGTTTAATAAAAACAGTGTGTCCATTCTGCCTCTGAAGAACTTCCACAGATTGTGTCAGGATGCAGAGACATGTAATTGCAAGTGATGGTGGGACAGAATGGGTGTCCCTTTGCTGTGCCTGTTCTTTTCTCATGGGATTCCTTGTTACTACATTTTATACAGTTCATTGGATTATTTTCTAGTGGTGCTGAGTGCTTGGCACAGCAAGTGAAGTCAGCTCCTGATGTCCTAATGACGTATTGCCTTTGATTCTGAGCAAGGCCTCAAGGTGAACCATCTGCCTGCTGGTTGCCGTTCCTTGATGAACTGTAACTGGTGAAGCTGCTGGCTGTTACTGGTGCTTTTAATGTGGGAAGATGAAAGTGGATCTGTGATGGTATTTGTGCACATGCTTTCTACTGAGGTAAGACTTGAAATGAGATTGAGTTGCACTGCACAGTTTTGGTTCATAAGGATTTTGCATTGGCATGAGTGTCCCACAGCAACTGCAGCTTTACTCCACACAGAAGACAATGGCTTCAGTATGTGCCCTCTGAGATCCTGTCTGGCTATGACACTGAAGGAGGGGTGCTGCCTACAGGCTAGTTTGTGGACAATCCTTTACAGGCCTGGCTGAGGTTAGGTGTATTCACAGCTGGCGCTGGCCGAGCCGGTGTTTGGAGCCTGAGCTTTCCAAGTCTGTGAATCTTGGAGGTCTTCATGCGGGAATGTAACCACCCAGAAGCCCAAAACATTTTCTCAGGCCATTTTCTCTGTGATCCCAGAATATGGGAATGTGTGAAGAGTAGGAAAATGCTACATTTCTAAGTTGGAAGAGCACATTCTTCTTCCTTAGATTTTCTGTGGAGACCCTTCAGGCTTAGTTACAGCATATTGTGAGCCAGACAGGACAACAGAGACTCTCTATTCCCAGTCTGCTTCCAGGCAGGATTTTATACTTGACAGCATGCCGTTCTGGCACTACAGAACCTGCCCATAGCCACATGTTCCTCACAATGTGTGCTTGAGTGCTTGTTGAACAGTCAATCTCAAGGTCATTTATAACAGAAGTAGTATCACCGACCCTGTATTACCAACTGATTGTAAAGATTCGTTGTAAACTCATCTATCAAAAGCATCAAAGAGCAGAAATGAGACCATAACTTAAGTCCAGGTTCTATGCTGTGTCCAGTTAGCTGCAGTGTTTTACCTGCACACAAAATATGTAATGAAACATATGCTAAAGATATGGTAACTAATATCCTGAATATATGGTAAAGCTGCAGCTCGTAAGAATAGTGGTTTAGGAGGCTGTAGTACTAGTCTGTAGACCATTCACTGCAATCTAACTGCTTGGCATATGTCAGGAGAAGCCCACAGCATTTTATCTTATTAGTGTCATCACTGAAATTATTTATGAATGTTTTTCACTTATGCTGGTTTATCTGCTTTCAGCCCTACTCAATAGGAAGAGTAATTTTTTTCTTTAAATCAGATTTAAGATATTTTTATCACTGTTATTTCCAGCAGATGTGATTTTTCATGACAATTAGGGTAAGCAAACAATTACACAGTATGATGTTGAGGGTGTGAAAAATTTAATATAAGCCATCATGTCTATAATAATCAAAGTAATCCTGATCAAAAGATGGGGTGAATTAAAATTATCATACATGTGTTGATACCCTTTGATGTGGCCATGCAGAAAAGCCTTAGGAATCAGTGAAGATTAGGGAGAAAGAGACTATTTCTGATAACAAATTCTACCCACTCAGTAGTGCAGACTGGCTGTGCTAAATCAATTTACCAGGCTTTTCAGTGTCTTTTTTTTTTTCCTCCCCAACTGGAGTTTTTAATATTTGGCTATTGAGATATTGGAAGGAAAGAGGAAAAGAAAGAGTGTTTGCTTCATGGGAAAATGTATTTTTTCTTCTTATTATACGTAAACAGTACCTGATGTTGCACTCAGCTTTAAGTTTCCTTCTTCCAGAAATACTAAAGAATTTTTTAAGTCACCATGTGAAACAAAAGCAAGCTCTGTGTTACACAGTTCATTTGGGTTTTATGCCTGCAAGAGTCTCACACTTCTACACATCTGACACCCCCAAGGAGCCTCTGCTTGTGCATTTCTCCCACCACAGCACACTGCATGCTCTCACAGCCTCTGACTTCCCTGGGATACTAATTGTACAAGCAGGCAGCTTACCAAGTGCACAATGCCTCTACTCTGCTTTTTCTCCCTGTGACTGATTTCAGCTTTTGCTTTGTTTCCAACAACTTTCTCACCAAAACTGAGTCAAATGATCCTATCACACCTGTCAGTCAGGCTTGGCACTAAGCTTGTTGTAAGTTGAATAGTGTTTGGTTATATGCCATGTTTATATACTTTAAAAGCAATTAACTCGGAAGTGCTTCAGTTCGAACACAAAATTCCCAGTTTGTTTCTGAAAATTGGAACTGGAGTGAAATTTGTGATGATAAAATATTGACTATTCTAAATCACAGAATCAACCAGGTTGGAAGAGATCTCCAAATCATCAAGTCCAACCAATCACCCAAGCCTATCTAATCAACTAGACCATGGCACTAAGTTCCTCATCCAGTCTTTTCTTAAACACCTCCAGGGACATGGAACCCATCACCTCCCTGGGCAGCCCATTCCAATGGGCAATCTCTCTTTCTGTGAAGAACTTCTTTCTAAGATTCAGCCTAAACTTCCCCCTGCACAGCTTGAGACTGTGTCCTCTTGTTCTGTAAATGTTCTAGTGCTTATCTGACTGACATAATCAAATCAATTTTATGGCACCTGGGTGGTATGTGTGAATGTAAACTAATATGGTATATGAAGACAGGCCTTTTGTTGTTTGCCAAAGGTGGCAGGACATCTCTAAAAAAGGAACTTTCTGCCTTTTAATGATAAATAATAATATTCTCTGACAAATTCACTGATGAACTATTGATTCAGTGAGCTATATCTGTCCATTTGATTTCCTTGTAAACCTCACAAGAAATTGTGTTCTGCACCTCACAATGACCTTTCTTTTTAATGAACCTTTTGCTTTTTATATTGAGAACCCTTTTGAGCCAGCATGCTTGTTCTTAATGCCACACCATCAACTTCTCTGCAGTAGTCAGTTGTTTGCTGATATTTGTCAACATGTGCATTCAATATATTAGTGCTGCTCTTTAAGTATGTGTAGTACTTATGGTTTTTTTTAGCAAGCTGTTGGAATCTCTGTTACCGATAACCAGGAAACCAGTAAAAAGATTTTCAATCTATAAACTCAATTTGGAATTCACTATGTGCCAAGAATTACTTTTATCTATCAGGGCTCCCCAAGAGATAAAACAGGTATTGTTCAAAGTCCTAATTTTCTTTGAAGAAGTTTCCAGACCTGCATCTTTTTTGTTCACTGTCTGACGAGAAGGAAAGCTTTTTATCCATTCACAGATAAAATTTTGCAAAGTATAAATGCTGCTGATTACTTCAAGGCACATTGAATTGTGGTAGAAGATCTTGATTGTAAGGTAGTGTTGGATTTGGCCTCTGTTCCTATAATACACTTCCTTTATTCTAGGAAGAGAAACTTCTCATAAATGACATTTGTTTCTGGCAAATTAAATTAAACAGAGTGGGTTTCCTTGGCATCAGTGCTTGTGACTGCTGAGGCCTGCAGTAAGAGCAGAAGTGTCTTAACAGCACACCTGAGCTGCATGTAAGATACTTGTGCTGGGTACTTGTGCACTTGCCAAGGCCTAAGAGAGATTGAAAATGACTGAAGTTGAAGGATGCTCTGCCAACTGCTGCACATTTGTATTTCAAAAAGCTTTCCCCTTATTGTGGTCAGGCTCAGAAAATAGACTAAATTCTTATAAACTATCTAATATGTCATGACTTTATTAAAATAAATGCTAGATGTTGTGAATGAAGCACTTGGAGCAGCAAGTGCATTGAGGTCTGTGTGTGACCAAGGCTGAAAAGAGGAGACTGAGCTAAATGGACCCTTGATTTGACAAGTGCAACAACCTTAAATGCCTCTTAGTTTTTGACTATGTAGCTCCCTTAAATGACTTGGTGTTTATCAGTTGGTCTTCTCCAGTGGAGCTGTTTGCTAGATTTCTTGTTCCTTAAGTATTATTTTGTTTTTCAAATTGCAGAGGGAAACCAGTGAAACCACATACGAGGTGCTCTCAGAGGAGGAAAAAGAAAAATAACATTAAAAAATGCATGTGAATGTATATCAGTATTCCCCCAGTGTTCGAGCAGCATGTGATTTAGCACCAAATCAGCTTGCAAATGTATGCAGTCTAGGGATGACCTGGAACCTAAAGCTTTCAAAAGGAATCTGCTAGCCCTAGGAGCAAGGCAAGTCAGATGAAGGTATGTTTGCAGCCACAAAGGTAAAAATGCAAGGCCAACTTTCTAAAGAGTGTCAGAAGATGAGAAGGTGCATCCAGAGGCTGCTTAGTCCCGGCTTCTGGCCCTGGTTCCCAGGACTGTCTCAGTATTTAGTGTGGATACATCACTGGGTCGTGTGCATAACCACTGCTCCTTTGCAGCTGTCAACATTTCTGTAATTTCAAACATGAAGAGATTCCCTTAGATGACCTATTCATGTCTTCTGAGTTTCATGCCTTCAGGGCATATTTCCCTGGAATTGCTAAAAGATTTTTGTTATCCTTTCCCAAGTGCATAACATTTGAGCCTTAAAGTGTGGTCTGGCATTCAGCTCTGCTTGAAGGAACAGTTTTTCCTTTGTTCTTTAATTCTGTTGTAGCAAAGCAGAAAATACTGCAGACAGTGCCATAAATTTTAAATAGTTAATGTGAAAATCTTTTCCCAACAGTGACAGGGTAATATCAAAATGTTCTGAATTGTTTATCTGTTTCTTAATGAGAAATAAGAAACATTACAGATATTAAGGGATTCCCTAGGGCTAATGTGTTTGAGGATCATGGACTGAAAGTTTCTAATGTTTAATAAATTATAAACTAGCAATGTGGAGTGATTTTAAAGAGGTTTTTGTATCATTTGTGGATGTTTTTTTTGGTGAATTATTGTTGGGTTTTTCGGCCCCCCCCCCCCCCCTTTTTTTTTTCCTTTAAAGATTTTGTTTGGCTAATGAATACAAATACATTGCACTTTTGCAATTCATGTCTGTTCCCATATGAAATTCATGTTCACATAGAGAAGCCAGAGCACATTTGGGAAATGCACTTGCACGCAGGCAGCTAGGTTCATTGTCCTCTTGTGTCTGCAGAAAGCAATCAGGAAAACATCTGTGCTTAGCTAGAACTGATTTTAATGGATTGGGTTCAAATGTTGGCAGAAGGCACATGCTCCGAGAGCAGCCAAAAGATGGCTAATTGGCTGTCAGCTTTGGAGCCTGACCATTAGCTGGGAGACACAATACTTATTTACAGAGTCATGGTCCTTATTTACAAGGCAAGCAGAAAGCAGTGGGAGTCTGTATGGCTGTGAGGAATGGGAATGAAAAGCCACAGGGTAAGTGGCAGTGAAATGCTGGTGCCTTCTTTGCCAAGGGAGATGAAGAGAAAAGTGCCAGCAGCTACAGCTTTTATTCCTTCTCCAGTTAAAAGTAAACAAACCCAATTTTATTTTGTTTTAAAGGGAAAAAACTCTACTCTCATGTGGTGAAGGACTTTTCTTCTGAAGTTTGTAGGACTACTCGTTGTACTTTGACAATAGAGATTGTGCCAGGTCTACTGAAATTGTCCTACTAAGTGGCTGTATTACCAACCATTGTCACAGGGGTGTGGCTGCCTTAAAGAGAGTTCAACTACACTTTAAAAATGATTTATAATAACAATATTGGCAGCAGCTGGGTTTGGTTTCCTTCTGGGAAGAGAAAATAATGCCTCCTTCTTGATTTGTCTTGTCCTTGGCAGAAAACTGGTAAGTGTGGCAGCAGATGTTTGAATGGGTGAGATATGAGTGCATGTTTGCCACCTCTATGCTAGGGTTTGGTTGTTTGGCATTTCTTTCTCTGTTTTATGTTGTGTTCTGGAGGTTATATGAAACATCTCTAATAAAAATGGCTAGCAAAGTGAGGAATTCTTTCCCCCATATTTCAGGAGAACAAGTATGCACAAACTACTTGTAGATCTTAAATTGGTGTATGAAAGTGAGACTAAGGTATTTTGTAGTTGGAGACAAAAGTTGGGTTTCAGTTTTCTGGAGGAGCAAACCCTTCTGTTTTGGAATGAGCAAGGCTGCTGCTCTGGAAACTGGGCTGGAAATTGGTGATTGACAACCAGCCTCGTGTTGTGCTTTGAATGAAAGCAAGCCTCATAACAGCTGTGGCTGTGGTATCTTCTGACTCCTATTGCCTCACATTGAACAGCCATCTGGTTTTTGGCCACCTTTCCCCATTGTTTTATTGTTGCTTGATTCCTTAAAGGAAGGAGGATTACAGGCTTGTGATCTGTCTGGCCAGTGGCTCCTTGTCTTGCTGCCAGTTCAAACTGCTGGCCAGTTTGAACCACAGATAGCAAAGGGTATTTTGATGAAATGTAGCTGGGTGGAGAAGGATAGCCCTGTGACTGCCTACACAGTGCACCTGACTCTTAGTTCAGTCCATATAAGACATAAAAAAAATCCACTCGGATGCTCATCTGTGTTAGTCTAATACTTTAAACCTTGTTTGCTGCAATTGCATTGAAAAAAGCCCAACACAACCAGCAAGTCAGAAAACACACACAAACCCCTTGTTATTCAGATTGAAAGCATAACAGCCAATGACTTTCAAATACATTGAGAAGACTTATTTTGGACAGACGTGCAAGCATTTTGTTATGCCAACCAAGGCTTTTGTTTCTGTACTGTTAAGCAGTGGCAACAGGAGTTGGAAATGCTCAGATGAAGTATGCTTTGTTTAATTATATTTTTTAATATTTTTCCCCCCCACAAGTAAGAAGCAATAAACTCCTGGGACCTGAAAAAAAAACCCCAAACCAGGTCTCCCTCAGTTTGACAGAACAATGTCTGCACTAAACTGATACGTTAATTGAGTCTGGCAGCCTCCATTTAATTGTGACTCATTGCAAACGATAGAGTTAGTCAGCTCCTTAGTGGCATTTCTGGTTTTGTACTGAGAATAATAGAAACTGGGTGGCACACAGTTTTACCTTTTTTTTTTTTCCCCCTACAAAGCTCTGCAATTTTGAATATTTAAAGATTTGTGCCCCCCCCCCCCTTTTTTTTAATGTATCCATTACACTCTTTTTTGACTGCAATAATTTTAGCATCTACCTATGAAATTCAGTCTCACAATGTATTACCTATTATCACAGCTGTTCTAGAATTAAATGCATACAGGAAACAACTAAGCAACCCAATTTTCTTTGCTATAGTTATGCTGCAACAGTTCCAGTAAATGTCACTAAAACCAACAGTGCCTGTGTCAGTGAGTAGCCCCAGTGTTCTGGAATAAGATCCATCCCACTGTAACTTGCATGATGCTGTAGCTGACTTAGAAGGAAAACATGTTCTTTGATTTTTAACAAAGTGAGGAAAATACCACTGAGGATCAACCTCAGGAGAAATATCCATCCTATAAATCTTTTTAGACTAAAGAATGGTGTTGGAAAATAAGGAAATAACGCAGGAGATTAAACTTGTCTTACCTGCATGTGAAAAAATAATCAGTAATTTCAGTGTTCTGATTTGTATTACACTTGCAACTAAGAAAATATACATTATATAAAGTATATATATATATTTTATATAAAAGTCTTATTTTGTTTGGAGTCAACCACCTAGTTTATCAAAAATACTTTTATTTCCAGATACTTTTCTAGGCTGAGAAAAGAGAAGGTGGAATGGAAGGGAGGGACAAATTAACAATGATGGCTGCAAGGCCTTTGCAGAACTACAATAGATTATTTGGACTAGGGTTAAATCATTTGATTACTACCAATTACTTGCAGACCTAAAGACATGCTCTTTATTTGATTTGCCAATATAGTCTGGGGCTAATATATGCACTGGCTTAATTAAATCCTCAAAAAGTATTTTAAGCTTTTGAAGTTTCTTCTTCCTGAATTCTGTAAGCCAGAGTCCTAATGCACCTGTGAAATTAAGCATAGAATCATAGAATTGTTAGGGTTGGAAGGGACCTCAAGGATCATCTAGTTGATGTCCATGGGCAGGGACATCTCACACTAGATCAGGTTGCTCACAGCCACATCCAGCCTGGCCTTAAAACCTCCAGGGATGAGGCTTCTACCATTTCCCTGGGCAACCTATTCCAGTGCCTTACCACGCTCATGGTGAAAATCATCTTCCTAACATCCAATCTGAATATATCCATTTATATTTTTTTTACCATTTCCCCTAATCCTATGACTCCTTGACACCCAAAAAATCCCTCCCCAGCTTTCTTGTCGGCCCCCTTAAGATACTGGAAGGCCACCATTAGGTCTCCTCGGAGCCTTCTCCATTGTGCAGCAACACCTTTTCTAATAACTACATGTTAATAACCTGTGCTTTAAAAATGCTTTCCAAGCAGAGGATAGAATTATTAATTTATTTTTTTTTAAAGTAAAATTTTCAAAAGATAGAGGAAAGAGCTTTAACTTAAAAGGAACATAGGAGAAAATGGGGTCTCAGGAATCTGCATCAGTGGAATTGCAAACACTTCAGAAGAAGGACCTGCCAGGGTTTCTTCTGTAACAATCAGTGTTTGTGTTATTCCCAGAGCTCTTTCCAGTGAGCAAACTATTTGGGATGGCTATTTTGTGTGCAGTCACATGCAAACATATTATAAAAATATATAAATAAAAACATGGTCCAGGTTTCAGAGGAAAAAAACCCCTCTACTTCAGCACAGCTGTAAAACATTACACTAATAATTGGTATAAATGTGTGCTACTGGTTAATTAAAGGCCTACTATCCCCACATAAATAACAGGAAAAAATTGTGAATTATCTTCATCTACATAATGTCTCATCTCAGAAATATAAGTTAGGAGGGTCTGGTCACTGATTCCTTAGCTGAGATTAAAGATAGTTCTTAAATTCTGACATTACAGAGAGGCTGAAGCTTCCCTTTTCTTCTGGGGTAAGATATCATTACAATAGCTGTGCCTTTCTATAAAATGGAGTGTTGTGTCCTTCCAGTGATTAATGTTCTAGTTATTTCCATTGTTTTAATGCATAATGCTTCTTACATTTGCTTTTGTAGGACAAACCTACATCCATCAGTGAAGCGTTATCATGCCAGTTTCCCCACTATTTTTATTTGGCTAATTCAACCGTTGCATTACCTAAAAGCATATAATTAATCATTATGTTCCTAATCTTGGCTTTTATTGAGACCACAGTTAATTAAGTTTACAAATTGACATGGCAAAGTTTGATCCAGATAAATTGCCTCTGAGGAGGATTTGTATCAGTGAAAGTCTCTGGACCAATATATTGTTGGCTTTCACAGCTGGTGATGAAGATCTACCCTGGTAGTCCTGAATCAGGGATGGCTTGTACATGCAGCCATGCTATGCACGCCAACTTGATGAAACTACCTCAGCAAATTAGAAGCTAGAGAGTGTCATGAGCTCCTCTAACTGCAAAAATGTTTAAAGAGGCTGATCTTGCATGACATTCATTACCACAGCTCCTAAGTCGATGACCTCTTCCAGACTAGCGGGGCACTGCTGAAGTTAATGGGAACAAGAAGGGCACTGGAATTGTCCAGCACCAGCTGGGACAGCCACCTTGGCACATGAGATGTGAGCCCCAGGCAGGGTCTCCTTCTGATGGGATCTGCCTGGAAAAGGAGGGGGCAAAGATTCATTTGTTAGCTGGCTACCAGACTGCTGAGGAGCAGTTGAAATTGGGAGAGCTGTGAGGGAGGTTACAGGCCATGGTTAAGTGAGACACCAGTGAGGAGGATTGAACATGAGTGGTACAAGATGATTACAGCTGAGGAATCTTCAGGAATGATAAAGCAGGGCACAGAGAGACCCATCTCAAGTGCATTGTGCAAATGAAGCATCATTGGAGTACCTCAGACCTGGCAGGCCAGCTTGTGTGACTGGAGTGCTGCTACAGAAAAATATGTGGGGAGTAGGAAAGGATGAGAGAGTTGAGGTTTTTCAGCCTGGTGAAGAGAAGGCTCTGGGCAGACCATGTAGCAGCCTTTCAGGACTTCCTGGGGCCCTGGGAGAAAGCTTGGCAGTGAGTGTTTACAGAGGCATGTAGCAATAAGACAAGGGGTAATGGTTTTAAGCTAGCGAAGAGTAGATTTAAAATGGACATTAGGACATTAGTATGAGAGTGGTGGGACACTGGAACAGGTTTCCCAGGGAAGTCATGGAGGCCCCATCCAAAAGGCCCCATCCAAGAAGACATTCAAGGTCAGGCTTGATGGGGCTCTGAACAACCTGCTTACTGCAGGGGGATTGGACTATATCTCTAGAGGTCCCTTCCAACCCAGTGCATTTTATGAAACTGGCTCTCTTTTATTGCTTTCCAGCTGTCCAGCAAACTAGAATGTTGCTGATTCATCCTGCTTTTATTTTCATCACTGGGCCAAGAATATTTACATGTGTAAGTATTATTTTATTTTTTTTTCCATCCTTAAAGTTTAGATATTTTGCCCTTATTATGGAAATATATTTGGGTAAAAAAGTCTGAATTGAAAAGTCTTCTTTTGCCAATTCTGAAAACATTAACAGGTGAAACTAAGCTTGCTTTTGTAACGTTAGTATTTGTGATACTTATAACTGCAGAGATGTCTCTCTGTACTTATTTTTCAGAGTAATGTGCTATTACTGGAACTAAATTATTAATATGAAAAGGATGATTGATCAAACAAGCTACTGTAATGTGAGGGCTAGAAGAAGGTCAAAGTTATTTTACAGGTATATGAAAACTAATAAAATCAGTAAATTGCATCTACAGGCAGATATTTCCACTCATGGTTATTGTTGTTTTCATTGTAATATTTCATAGTCTCTTTTCCACTTCTGACTTTCTCTCAGACTGCAACTTGCATTTATTCATCCTGGCCTTCAGCACTTCACAAAATGTTTATTAATGACAATATTAAACTCAGGTCCTCAGTTAGATATACAATCCTATATCTTGGAAGAATGTGTATAAATTGCTCGCATGTCAAATAAAGATGAGACTGGTTCAGAGATCTTTCTCACGAGTACAAGTAATCTCAGAGGCACGTAATTCTCCAAAAATTTAGGGCCAACAGAATAATAATCATGAGTAGTTTATCTGGTGAATTTCCCAATCAATTGTGGTATAAATAATTTATGTATGAATTTCAACATTGCATGCATTACCATTCCTAAACAGTGATTACATCTTGTTGGAGAATCTGAGCAGTCTGTGTAATAAAGCAGGTATAATTAAGGACGGATCAGATAGAAGCTTTATTTACCGTGATCACTGGGAGAGAATGGTCAGACAGCATCTCCCCCCTCGCTGCCCTGTTCTCTGCCAAGTGACTGCAGACCCAGTATATACCATGTCATAGAAAGAAGAAAGAGGCAAGGAAAAACAATTTCTGTGTTAAAGGCAGATATCCATCCTTGGGGGGATGGACTACTTAAATACCTTGTTAACTGCCAGCACTCTATGGAATCAAACAGTAAATAACATATGGAGAGATGCCTCTTGGTGTTAGCTTAGCTTAGAAGTGAAGAGTTGGAAACAATCACAGACTGTTAACTTGTAGGAAAGGGAATCTTTTTTTAGTAAAGATAATTTCTTAGCCACACCTCTCAGTCATAAATACTACAGATTTAAGCAGCGCAGTCTGAATCCCTACCAGACATGCCGGAGAAGAGAAAAAGTTTAGTGCTGCAATAGGTGGATTGAAATGATGTCATGCAAGTTCCCTGACCAATCACACAGACAACACTGCTGAGGAATTAAGATGAAGAATTTCATAATTTGGACTATAATCAAGAGAAAGAACAGTGAATACAAAACCTGATGTAATTAGTTTTATATTAGGTTAGATGGCAATTGTTTTGGTTACATCATGTTCTCGGATCCTGTTTTGGAAGTGCTGTAAAAATGTGATTAATGTGTGTGTGTGTATATTTATACACACACACACACACTAATCACACACACACACGTAATACATGCATTTACAGGGGAGACTTGCTAATGCATCAAAGAAACCCACATCAATTTGTTAATCAGAGCAGGGATGCTACAGATACCAAAACTGGAGAAAAACCATGATGTTATTGAGAGGTTGGGTGGGCACTGGAGTAACACGCTTCCTTATCTTTGTCATTGTCACAAACAGACTGGATTACCTGAATTCTCATAATGCAAATTGTCTGCTTGTATCTGACCCCTCCTGTGAGTTCATCTGTGAAAGAGGAGGCCAATACTGTGTATCATTACTCCTTATCTCAGCTTATTGCTGTGACCTTTGCAACAAATCATTAATCACTTGCTTGTAACTGCAAATCAATATCACTTTTCAGACACATGCAAGTTCTTCTCCCTATGTCTGGTATTTCTTCATATTGTCTAAACAAGATGAACATGTGTGCTGAATATTGTTATTCAATATTAATTCAGGGAGGTTGGGTCTTCTTTATTTGGATACCTATTCTTTGATTTTTAGCATGCTGTTATTCAGCTCTGGCTACAGTATGGAGCTTGAGTTTTTCTTGTTGATCGTTTTGCCTTCTAATCTTCAAAAAATCTGAAGAAAATTTGTATTGCCAGTTTCAAGCTTCTGCAGACTGGTCTCTAGTCAGCTGCTGCTTCAGCTGAGATTTTACCAGGATTTTTTTTACAGTTGATTGATGTAATGACTGTATTGAAGGCTGCTTGTTGTCCTCTCTCTAAGTTGTGGTCTCAGCTACTTGATTTACAATTTTTTTGCCAATATTTTTATCTATCTCCCATTGCTTCAGTAAACTACATTATTAGGAATTTAATGAATACTTTCATTTTGCATTTTAGACTCTGCATTCCTTATTGTCTCCTTGTTTTACTTATTCTTAGATCTTTTCATCAATGTACAGAGGCCTGCAATGATTTTTAAATCGTATCATTTGGCAACAAGCATAATAATTAACTGAACTTATTAAACAGATTCATAGCATGATTATTAAACTAAATGAAGGGTAGCAAATCATGAAGATCTGAGAAACTGAATTATGTTCTCTATTATGCAGTTCTCAAAAATAAAAATAAATAAATAGGAGTGCTTGAGAATTAAAATTTCTGCCTAGGCAGTGTTCATTGATTTGTCTAGCAAAGCCTTATGGATATGCTTATCTTATGGCAGTCTCCAGTACCGGAAATTAGAGAAAGAATTCGCATCCGAAAAATTAGGGTACAATAATCTGTCTCATGCTAATTGTCAGTGTTATTTAGTACATGTAATAAGGTCCAAATCTGCTGTAAAAAAAAAGTAGAATCATAGAATCAGTATAGTTGGAAAAGACCTCAGAGATCATCAAGTCCAACCTATCACCCAGCACTTCATGACTAACTAAGCCATAGCACCAAGCACCCCATCAAGTATCTTCCTAAACACCTCCACTGATTGTGACACCAACACCTTCCTGGGTAGCACATTCCAATGGCAAGTCACCCTTTCTATGAAGGACTTCTTCCTAATATCCAGACTAATCCTCCCCTGGCACAGCTTGAGACTGTGTCCTCGTGTTCTGGTCCTGGTTGCCTGGAAGAAGAGACCTCCTGGCTACAACCTCCCTTCCGGTAGTTGTAGAGAGCAGTAAGGTCTCCTCTGAGCCTCCTCTTCTCCAGGCTAAGCAACCCCAGCTCCCTCAGCCTCCCCTCATAGGGCTTATGCTCCAAACCCCTCCCCAGCTTTGTTGCCCTTCTCTGGACACGTTCCAGCAAGTCAACATCTTTCCTAAAGTGAGGGGCCCAGAACTGGACACAGTATTCAAGGTGTGACTTAACCAGTGCTGAGTACAGGGGCAGAATGACCTCCCTATTTCCAATGACCTCCCTGTTTCTATTGTCCCACCTGTGCTGAAGTAACACCATCCCAAACTGGCTGTACTTGGGTATGAGTGAGCTTCACAATCAAGTTTAAAACCACAGTATTTTACCATCTTTTTACTTGAAAGAGCACTTGGATATTCTGCACACCTCTGTGAGAGTAGTAATAACATGACATTTCTTTTGTTTGCAATGCAGGTACTTTTCTCTGAGCCATCTCTCCTCGTAACTCCAAACTCCATTTTGGTCTGATTTGTTTCATTGGAGCTATTTCTGAATAAGGTTCCTGTAGCCATGTTCAATATTTCATGATTTGAGCCCCAGATAAAATCTACTTCATCACACAGTTTCACTGCTCACATTTTTAATGTATTTAAATAGAACTGAACAGGATGTTTTAGAAGAACATACTTCATCTAGAAATGCCAATTTGTCAAAACCGGAATTGTGTGGGAACGGGCTGATTTGATCCATTTTTTCCTGTGGAAAAATGCTTTAAGAAACAGATTTCAACTGCTGAGAGCATCTCATTTCAACATTTTCAACATGCAAGTGGCAGTTTTCTTGGCTTGGAAAAATATTTAAACTGCAAGTGAATGCAATAAGAGTGAAAGAAATGCAGAGAATTTTAAGAGAATGAAATAATTCTAGTAAAGTAAATTAGACTTTAAGCACTTAAGACTTTAATTAGATTTTATGGCTCTTCATCCACACTGTTTTCTGCACTCCTGTGCCCAGATGAAGCTAGCTCATATTTCTTAATTTTGCCTGACGTACCCTTGGCTTAATGCTACTTTCTTGCAAAATGATAGTAAAACCGCTTTGGGATTAGGCCAGTGCTGAACAATTGTCCCCTCTTTTTAAGACCAGTGCAAAAAGGGGGCCAAGTTTTCATTCTTCTCCTTACAAGAAAAGGAGATCAACTTTCACCAGTCAAGACTGTGTTTTCCCTTGTGAAAACACAACTTTACCATTTGTCCAATGTGATAGTTATGTTTAACTTTATCATTTCTTTGTTAGGTTTAGTTTTGTTATTAGCTATTTACATGTAAATGGTCTAATGGCTGGTTTGGAGAACCCTTTCCCTTGCCCTTATTGCAGGTGGCAGAAGAGATGGGACACCAAACCTTGCCCAGCAAGTGGTGAAGGGTTTTTTGGTCATGTGTAATTTTGCCATTTACCTATGCAAACTTTGTGACAAGTCTCAGCAGAGATTAGAACACCAGAAAGCTCCAATGGAGAGGGTCCTCACTGAATTCAGTACCCCTAACTACACAATTCAGTCAAACCCCTCCATTTCATGGGAGGAGGCAACAAAACTGCATGTATCTCATGAGATTGAGTTACTGGCTCATAAAACCTTGGGCTAAATGCAGACTAAATGCATGGCAAACCCCTCCAAAAACAATGCATTAATGCCAATATAATGATGAGGTGTACACAGAAAGAAAGATCTTGAATGACTGGCAGTTCTCTGCAAACATGAGACCTGAGCTTTCTGGTAGTCAAAACCTAAACACAGTTTTAGAACTTCTTATGTAAAGTTGAACAACAAAAGAGTTGCCTTCTGTTTCTTTATGAATCATTCACACATTTTCAACTGCATGAGGAGCACAGCACGTTATTCTGATTCTCATTACCTCACAAAACAGAAGTAGAAGTGGGGGGGGATATCTAAGATTAAAGAGAAGGAATGGCTCCTACATGTGGTTAAAAAGTTTTCTCAGTAGGATAACTGAGCTTTGGAATGCCTATGTGTATAAATTAGAGTTGCCTCTAAGCCAAAGAATGGTGACTTGTACTGAAGTGTTAGACTGCACAAGGCTTAAAGCAATATAAGTATTTTTTCATGTAAAGCAAAGTGTAAGTTATAGAACCACCTGTTGTAAAGAGTTGTGAATACAAACATAAATGGATTCACAGTGGATCTGAGGAACTCATGGGGGTTAAGTGTATCAGGGGGTATTGAATAAGAGGTTTAGAAGCAAATTCGAGGTAGAAGGTCCTAAGGCAATAGAAATCAGGAAAGTCTGTCCTCTGGGATTCTGAAGACAAACAACTTGAATTATGAGGAAACCCCTTAAGATTATATTTGGTATACTATTCATACCTTCATGTGCACAGATACACAATGCCAGACTGCATGACAAGATGTTCTGGGTTGTATGTAAGGAAGAGAGCTGTGTATTTAGGTGAGTATAGCTGGGGGCATACACACGTTTAGTATCTTTGCATTGCTAGGCACATATTTCTGGGTATGTATTATTTTCCAGAGGCTACAGATTGTTTCATAAACACTGTCACTGTAAAGCTATGAGGTCTGCCATATGTTCTATGGAAGATTTTCTTTTGTCTCACTTGGGCTGTTACCTGTTAGAACTTGATTTTGAAACTTTGGAGGTTTAACTACTCACTCAGATGAGAAGTACAGTTCAGAAGTAACATCTGTGCAGCTGTTGAGACACTCACAGGCACTGCCAAGCCTTTGTCATTATATGCATGCAAGGATTACATTCCCTCTGCTGGTTTACTGTACTCAAATGTGAGAATAGAGGTCTTGGATCTTCATTTATTAAAGATTCTTTCTTTGATTTGATCTTGACTTTCAGGGATTAGGAGTATTAAAAGGGCAGAGCATGCCGATGGAGGAAAGATTGTCTTCAACTGCTGTCTGTTAGTAATCCCTGTGTGATGTAAGGCAAGGATGCAGAGAGCTGCAGTTCCCATTGGATGAATGGAGAAGTCACAGTGATGCCAAGCTTTTGATGAGGATTGGATTATAAAATATTAACTAGCAGAGGGAGCAAGAATCGTTCCACTGCCCCAAAGCAAGCTGAGATATGCCTGTTTAGCTATGAACATTGGCTGTGGCTTCAGAATTTGTGATTCCTAGTGTTTTCCAGGATGTCTTGTGCTTGGTTCTATATGGCCTGCTATAAATTACGTCATAAAAGGCTTTCATATATCTGTAATGTAACAAGGAAGGAAGATGAGCTAGGAACTTTATGGATTTATCTCTTCAGAAAAAAAGAGGAAAAAGCAGCTGTTTCACACAAAGTATGGTTTTTAAGACATTTTGGATGTTCTCTCTCATCAGCTCAGGGGCAGGGGAAGTGCACTGGGACTGCTAGGTAAATGAAGACAAACCAAGAATGTCATTTTTGGTATTTCAACAAAATTCACCTTTGGAATTTCTTAGAAATGGGAATCCTTGTAATTGGGTGAATAAAACCCAAAGTTAAACATGAAAGACTTTTAGCAAGCAAAGAGTCTTTCTATTGCCAGACCTAGACAAGGTTTTAAGACTTGCAAACTTGTTGGCCTAGCGCCTGTTTCTGTTTATGTAGCCGTGGGCCCAAAGGTATACAAAGCCCATGATGCATCTGTGCTGCAATTGCAGGTTATTGACCTGTAGAGACTCTACACTCCTTAATTTGGGAAGGAGGACATGAGGCAAAGAATTTTAAAGGATTTATTTTTAGGAGCACAGCTTGACATTGACAATAGTAAACTACACAATAGCCTGTGCTGGGGGATTTAAGTACCACACTGCTTAGCCTTTTGGCTTAGGTCTCTGCAATTACACTTGCACAACAGACTCGGAAAACTCACGTTTTAGGTTTGAATGCAAAGATTCAGGCTTAGTCTGCAGTCTGATCACAAAATGAAAGTAAATGCTTGCTGGAAAAACAAACTCTTAATCTGGTCTTGAATAGCAATTATTATGCATTTAGCATAAAATAGTAGTTATGGGAAAAATAGGTTTTCTTTTCCATTTGCAGCAATGTGGTTCCCTGTGAGATTTAATTAATGGCTCTCATTTATTCTTATTTCTCCCCATTCTGTGAGTGCTGAGTATAAAACAACACATTTAATTTGGCTTCTGGGCAGCAAACAAATTCATTTAGTGTGATATAGAAGCTTCTCTCTGGATTTCAGAGGGAAAAGAGAGGGAGGGACCTAGAAGGGAAATGTGGTTAGTATCATTGATATTACGGACAATTTGAATGGCTTTAGCAATCAGAGTGAATTTTTATGAAAACAGACCTTCTTCTGCACAAGAATTGAGAGAATGGGGATTTGTCTCCAATAGCACATTAGATAAATGGAGCCTGGAAGCTATAACCCACTTAATCTGGATGTAAGATTTTTGTCTTTTGGGGAATATAGGAGATGTTAGAAACACATCCATGCTCTCTCTTATCTTTTTCAATTAAGGTAATAAACTTTCCTTTTGGATAATGTTGTCTTGAGGAATAAATTTCAGGATAAAGAAATCTTTCTGTTGCATAAGATAGGCTATACTACACATTTCACAGAGATGTTGAGATGGACAGAGTAGCCAATTCACTAAGAAGTTGAGAGGGACAGAGTGGCCAATCTGCAAAGTGCCTTCTCCGAGCACAGAAAGCAAGGAGTGAGGTGGATATTGGTAGATGAAGCAAGTCAGCTGGAGGGCCATGCTCCTTAAATTAATGGAAGTTTTACTACTGACTTTCAGTTAATTCAAGATCAAGCCTTCGGGCTTTCTTTTCTACTAAGCTTGATTGCAGACCCATTGGCATCAACAAAAATCCAGTGCTATAAACATGCACCTGTCTGTTTTACATGAAAAAGGCTGTTCTTTAAAGGGAGATTAACTTCTTTGAGGAGTGTGTTTGTAGGAGAGGCTGGAGCTGAAAGCAGCAACCTGTTGTTCCATGTAGCAATTGCTTAGTGTTTGGGTTTGTGGGATATAAGATCAACGTGAAAAAGTTCTCCTCCTGTCTTGTAACACTCAAGCTAGCAAATGAGAGAACAAAATGAATAGAAGAGAAATGAAGGCATAATGTAGGGGTAAAAATTGCCTAGAACTCAATTGCATTGGTAAGCAACAATGAATCCTGAGAATTTCATAGTACCAAAAGCAGAAAGAGCAGTAACACTTCAATTTGTTGATGGCTGTTCAGAACATAATGTTTTTGGTCCTGCTCAGTCCTGTCTAAAATCTTCTGCTCCCATCCCTGCAGATGAGCCAGCATGGAAGCACAGGTGTATCTGCTTTTGATGACATGACCAATTAATTTGTTAAAAAAAGATTCTGAGTGGTGAATAGGGATTTATATTTTGGCTGCTGTAGTTGCATCATTCATCAACTCTTTCTTTGCTGTTGGCAATGCACATATTTTCCTCTGGCACAGTATTAATTTTAGTTCATTTAGATTCTCTTAATTTAATTTTTCCATATTTGTTGCAGCTTAAAGTCTCTGGCAATTTATGTATGCTATAAGCTCAGGCTGTTTATTCCCTCCCCTCTGCCTTCTGAAAATTCTTTCTGAGACCATTTTTCATAGTTTTGAGATCAAGTGGTATTAGCAGGCATGGCTGGCTGAGCTGAGTAGCTGGAGGCCATTTGGCCTTTGTGCAGATCTCTTTGCCCTGTGTTGCCATGCAGTTTCTACCACTGATTCTTCTCACTAAGTGTCCTTCATGGCCTGTCTTTCGGCCCAGAGGAAATGCACAATACCAGCATACTCTCTCACCAGGTGTTCCTCTTACTCATCTTCTGTGCTGGTAGAGGTAATAGTGAGTATGAAAGAAATTGGAGGCTTTTCCAAGCACAACTTTTTAATGTTTGAGTCATAAAGCAGGAGAGGATTTGACCTATACCCTGTGAGGTGAAAGGCAATGACTGCTACTTTTGACTCTTAAGTGGATATGCAGTTTCACAAATAAAATGTTCAAAGCAAGCAGCATTCTGAGTCCTTTAGTGTACCAGCATGCTCATTTCTATTACATGAAAAAGCAAAGGGAGAAAATAAAGAGAGAATAAGTATCACTTTGCACACTTTTGTCTGTTGTGTTCATGAGACACCTTGCCTTCGGATGCAGTTTGGATAGGAGACTGCAGATGTGCTTTATTCACTGTGCTTTATTCACTGCGTTTGAAGAGGGTGATTCAGAGAAAGTATGTTTTTATTCTCTGACATAGTTCTCATTTTTTTTTCCACAATTTTTTGAGATATATGTCCTGGTACCATTTTTATTTTATTTTTTTCTAGGAGAACAAACCCTGGAGTTGGTATGATTTACACTGGCTTTCAGAGTCATTTGCCTTATTGCTCAAAAATGCCTAATGCAGAATCAAAGAAACAGATGCTGCTTGCCGAATTTCCCTGCTACACACTTACCTTCCAGCTCTTACTATAAACTTGCTACAGGGGCTGCTGTTGGCCATCTTCCTGGTTTTTTAATGTCACTGTCCTTTGGCAATTCATAGATCTTAGTAAAACAAGATGTTTTTCTCTTCTTTTCCCCCCACAGCCTGTTGTGCATTTTAGGCAGGCTGTGAGCTAATGATAAGATTGCTAAGGTGAATTCCCAGATCACCGTATTTTCTGCCAGAGATGAAAGGCCATGTAAATGTGCTTTTTGGGCTCTTTTCTCAGATGTAATTTCCCTCTTTATTTTTTTTTCCTCTGCACTCTGCTGGAAATATAAAATCATAATATCTCTGTTTACCTGCATGGCCTTCTTCACAGTGTTATAGAGTGCAATTAATAATTAACCATTACATATTTTCCCCAAAACATCCATCTATAGTTAAACTTCTGCTCCAGCTTGCACCTTGAGTAATGACTCTTCCAGCAGAAAGGGGACTAAGTCAGATGTTTTGGAATGTGCTCTATCCTGTACTCAGTAAGGGCATTCAAACTAACCTTAAAAAATAAAAGTAAAATAAAAAATATGAAAAGGGAAATACTGAGAAGTCTATTTTGAGCTGGATCACCCCTGACTGCTAAAGCTCCTGTTCTACAACTGGAAACCTGGAAGTGTAGAACAGAAACAATTATATGCTGAATATCTGCAGTCTCATGCTAGAGCTGCTCTGTGGGATCTAGTGTCATCAGTGCATGTCTGTTCATCAGCCCATAATTTCTGATCATCAGTCCCATGAAACCCATTGGTGTCAGGTTCATCCTTAGAAATCCTACCGCTTTGGAGAGTGCAAGTACCTAGCAAGTAAAGTATAATTTCAGACTTCATTAGCAACAAAGCGAGCTGAATTTGAATTTCCATTTCCTTGTTGGATGGGAATATTTAGTTGGAGTCTCTGTACACAGGAGGAAAGAAAAGGTTTGCCCATACCCTGATCTTAAGGAACAATCAAATTCTTTGTCATTCAATTGTAAATGCAAGTTTATGCAAAATATGCAACATACATCCAAGGGCAAAACTGGGGTCTGTTTGGAAACTTGATCCAATTTAAGTTGTTCTCAAAGTTTTTGTTTTGTTGGGGTCAAGATGTGGAAAGAGCACTTTAACTCTTCTTGATCCATATCCATTCAGTCAAGTTAATGAATGTATTATTTTGTTAAGTAGTTAGAATATGGGTGACATATATAGAACTGTAGCATTCCCTCACAGTAGGTCCTCAGGCACTGAAAGAGCTGATGACATTTTATAAAATGCAGTTATGTAAAGCATTGCTGGAGGCAAGACTCTGAAGCTGAATCTTTAGTGTTTCTAAGGCAGAAAAAAAGTTCTAAAGTGTTTACCTAGTATCAATTGTCATCAAAACTAGCCTAGGCTTATTATTTGCAGTTAACAACACCCCTCAGTTCAGCTAGAACTAAAGGCATTTCTTAATTCGTGGAACAGGGACACAAAATAATTAGCATTTAAAGTTGGTTACTTTAATTTGTTGCTTATTGAGCTAATTGCAATCCCCAGACAACCTCCTATTTTTTAGCTAAAAGAATAATATTCCACATCTCATAATTGATTTAATATTTCTGTTAAAGTGAACTGCTGTGGAATCTAAATTTAGAAAGGAACTCTGAACAGGAACAGTTTTTGCATAGCTTACAAATGAATTGCTCATGAATCATTCCACAACAGATTTAGATGAGTAATGTATTCTTGTAACGAGCAGTACATACATCTTTGTCAATCTTCAGGTTTAATGGGGAATACACTCAACACTCTCTAGTGCCACATGTAATACAGTCTTGGTGCCCTGTGTGATTAAACTGGGAATCATAGATGTCAGTGACATTACACTGATGATAACACCATGAGTTGGAAAAATGGTGTGTGCAAGCAAAGAAGGAAAGAATCTACTTGCAATGAAGCCTGTTTGAAGGTGCACTAAATGTTTGCATCTTGAGTCATTCCTATTTAAGTTTGGAAAAGTTAGCTGACCATGATCAGTAAAGGATAGAAGCAAGTTTACTTTTAATTTATTTTATCAATAACTTTTTAAAAGTGTTCTGTTCCTAATGCTTCTGCTGGTAACTGATGGCTATAGTCAAGCAATTCCCATGAGTGTAGTAAAGCTGGAAGTGCATTTATTTGCTGCAAAATTAGGACTTGGAACATGCTCTTTGAGGATAAATTTTCCAAAGCCAAACTAATTTTAGGCAAAACCTCTCTTCTCCATCCCACTCCATAATACATCAAAACCCAAACCCTAAGTTCATCTAGTCTCAGGAATTAATGAATGTTCTTAAATTTAACTTTTCGGTTCTGCTCTCACCCCCCTGTGAAGTTTGTTTACACAGGATTGCATGTGTTGTGGCTCAATTAGTGACTGTTGATTCTTTTGTTTAGTGGTCCCTGAGAGGACAGCTCGTCTTGAGAGCCCTAGAACTGGATATCAGGGAGATAAATGCTACTCTGCCAGTGTTTGGGCATGAGGGAAGGGGCTTGTTTGTAACAATCTGGTGGGAAGGCCTGAAATAGTTTTGGTAGGTATCAAAATGCCATGTCACAGCACTCACTATACAAGTTCATACTCTGGCACTTGGGGCTAGCAAGATGGTGAGTTCCCAAATGGCAATGTAGTGGGCCAGAAGAGTGGTTAACTGGACCACTGACAAAAAGACAAGGCTGCAGCAAGATTACGACAAGTTTTATTTGGACTGAGGCAGAAAATTTACACAGCTGCAGGAGTAATAGGTCATTTCTGCCCTACTAAAACCCCCACATTGATTAAGAAATCAGCTTAGCAGGGGGAAACATTTGAATATAATGAAGAATCCTTACTTTGTATGACTTTTGCAAGCTGAATTTTGATCACACCCATGCTATTTGGGTGGGACAAGCACTGGAGGATGGAAGTAATGCATGTTTGACTGATCTAGCTTGCAGATACACGAGTATGACCAAGAATGCAGTTCTTGGCTCTTCAGAGACATAAGTATGTTAATTTGGTGGATGAGGCTAGCATGTTTCTTGTCCTTATGGGTTTTGAAAAAAACCCACACACAAACAAAACTACGTGAAAGAGCACTGGCAAAGTCAGCCTGGGGAAGGAGAGTCCAATAAAAGCTATTGGCATTTGATGACAGGAATTTTCCTACCTCCTTTTAAAGACTGGCCTGCAGTTTTTTGTTGATTTATGTTTTAGGGAAAGGTTCTCAATGGCAGACTTCAGGAAGCCTGGGATTACATTTTATCCTCTAGCATTGACATGATAGAGGGGATTTGTATTTGCTGTACAGTTTGCAGTGTCTGCGTACCTCAAAGGGTGCAAATACCATTTGAAAGCTATGCTAGGGTAAATTTAGACTTGGAAATTAGTATAACAGTTACTGGGTGAGTAAGAGCAGAGAAGAAAATTATGAGCCAAACAAATGGACAATGACAGGCAGTCTTTGTGTAAATTACTGTACAATATTTCCTGCAATTTGCACTGTACAAGTTGAGGATCTAATTAATGAAGTACTGTAACAGACAAGCAGTCGAGTAATTTTTCTTATTAATAGTCCCCAATGCCAGCTGTGATAGCTTTATTACTTCACCTGGTTTTGGAGGTTTATTTATGGAAGCTGAGGTCACAGACTAGTAGAGGGAGTTTGAGTTCTTAAATGGTTTTCTTTTTTTTTCCTGCTTCAATCCAAAGTTCTGTGTGATTATTTGTAAGGCTTGCTGTGCAGTAGCAACTTTTCTAGGTCATTCTAGTACTTGGAGATTTCTAGACTTTAAATAACATTTCCACATATACACATACATATGACATTTTATTTCCCACAGAAGCACTCTAGGAAACCAAACTGGGAGATGGTAGTCTATGAAGTGTTACATAAACACAAGCATGTTTCATATGGGTGCAGCAACCTTGTCTTCATCTGGATGAAGAAGCCAGAAATACAGATTAATGACTTGATGTGCAGAAATTTTTCTTCTTGTGTGTGCTTGCAGTCATGACCTAGTTCATGCAGCAGCAGAATGTTGGAGGGGCTGTATTTGGTAGATGAATGTATGTGAATATAACTTTCAGCCAAGGTTAGCTTTTGATGAAACCTACTACATAAACATGGGAGCCAAAGAGGGTCCCAAGGTTGCTTTTTCTACCTAAGTACTGCACACTTCACAGAACCACAGAATCACCAAGGTTGGAAGAGACCTCAAAAATCATCAAGTTTGGCACAATCAACAAGTTTGGCAGAATCAAGAGCCTTAGTCCCAGAAATTCATGCTCAAAATACAAAATGAAGGCTTGGTCACCTGAATCCATGCCCTTAATTTAAATAAGATTCTGCTGCAGTGTGTTTGCTGGATCTCTTAAATACAACACAATCTAGTGGGGTACAAAAGCAGTATTGCAGCAGAGCATAGCTTGATTCTAACAGGATTTAGTGATTTATTGCATCAGGTATAACAGCCTGGTACAAGGTAGCACGCTATGATGAGATTTAAGCAACATAACTCAAAGTGATGGCTGAAATGTCATGAGAGGAGAGCATCCATTTTTCTGGTCAGCCAATATTAATTCCCCTATCTGGTGTCCAGAATAATTTTTTCAAAGAATCAGAACAGTGGAGGAAAGTTTACAAGGAGAGCTATATGTGGCTCTTCTGAACAAGCGACGTCATGAGCAGAATGATTTAGGATAGATGGATAGTGATCTAAGTTTATATCTAGCTGTTTTAGCTTTAACTAGCAGTTAGATGGAATCATTCAAGACCAAATCATTTGTAAACCCAATTCAGTGCTTCTGTTCTTACAGCCCATCTGTTGACATGACAAGTTTGTCAAATTTCAGAAGACTGTTGCTCTGTAAATTTACCATATCCCAAAGTGGTGCTGCATAAATAAATCAAAGTGAAAACTGATGAATTTTGGCCTTGGGATAAAATATTTTTCCCATTATATCTTCAGAACATTTTTTTTTTTTTTTGTATTCTCAATTATTTCATGTTGCCTCATATTTTTATCTCTGGAAAGGAAGAGTCATTAATTTACTACATTTTTTCTCACCAAATACTTTTTGGCTCAAACAATTTGTATGAGATTTCACCAGCCTGTACCTCCAACTCTAAAAAGGTGAGAGACCTGATTCAACTCTGAAAATGGCAAGGAATTCCTCAGGTAAGAGGAATTTAAGTGCCCTGTTTATCTGGATTACTAAGCCAGTTAAAACAGGACAACATTGTATTTAATTTGTTTGGGTTTGCTGGTGCTTTTGACATGCCAAAGATTCTGGTACCATGACAAATACCAGCAGAAATGCAAGGTTTTTTTAGTGTAAAAGGCTGGTCCGTGCACTGATACCTGTCTGTGCAAGACAGCATGAATGTGGGTTTTGCCACACCTGGTTGAATTTGAAGCACAGTGTATGTATTTTATGGCTTCTGCATTTTATGGAGCTCTTCAAAGCTGGTGAGGGGTTTGGAGGAGAGGCTGAGGGAGCTGGGGTTGCTTAGCCTGGAGAAGAGGAAGCTCAGGGGAGACCTTATTGCTCTCTACAACTACCTGAAGGGAGGTTGTAGCCAGGTGGGAGTTGGTCTCTTCTCCCAGGCAAGCAGCATCAGAACATGAGGACACAGTCTCAAGCTGCACCAGGGAAGGTTTAGGCTGGATGTTAGGAAGAAGTTTTTCATAGAAAGAGTGACTTGCCATTGGAATGTGCTGCCCAGGGAGGTGGTGGAGTCACCATCACTGGAGGTGTTTAGGAAGAGACTGGATAGGGTGCTTGGTGCCATGGTTTGATTAGATAGTGTTGGATGATAGGTTGGACTCGATGATCTCAAAGGTCTCTTCCAACCTCGTCTGGTCTAGTCTGGTCTGGTCTGGTCTATTCTATTCTATTCTATTTTCTGCAGTGCTGCTGGTGGAAACATTAAGATAGAGCTGTAGATGCATCTGCATCTTAATAGCATTTCTGCACTTCTACATGGTATTCTGTGGTAGCCCTTAAAACCACATCAAAGCCACCAATAACTAAATGTTTAAGCAACTTGGTACTGAAATCTCTTTGCTTCCAACCTACCTTAGGAATATTTAGAGAAGGACTGTGATATACTTTGGCTTTTAATGTTAGGGATAAAATTTCACTCCCTGCATACATATCTTGTGTCCTTAATTTCAGTTTGGGGTAAAGAATGATCATGGTTCAGCAGCCAGTCACTCATACATTAGTATAGGACTTCTCTCCCAGCTATCCTGGCTGTAGCTTCCTTCCACACAGGATTTCTGGGCAATAACCTATTAGACCTTCCCAATTCTTGAGGCACTAGAGAGCTTCCACCACAAGGAAGTGTTTAAAGGCTGATACAAAACTTCTCTTTTTAATGAGAATGTGTGGGAAGAACTTGCACAGCATGGCAAAAATGAAGCCTATTAGCCAAAGACTCAAAATAATCTCTTTAATGATTCTTATTTTCTTAATGTTCTCCCTTGAGCAACTTCTGAATTCTTCCCCTGCCAACAAAATAAGGGCTAAGAGGAGTAAGAGCCCTTTAAGAAATCCTTATATCAAAGCAAGCTGTTTGTGACTGAATAAAAGAGAGAGCATTATTCTGAAACCTATGGAGCTATCAATAGTTTGGAAGGTATTTTAGAAATTATCAGTTTAGGCACTTCTAGGATTTCTCCAAGAAGGAGTGTCAACCACAAAAAGGACAAGTTGGCTATGGAAGCTGATGTGATGTAGCTGCAAACCTCTGATGGGTCTCATGGGATCCATCTCAATTTTGTTCTTTGCAGTGGTGGTTGTTCTGCCACCCTGTGGGTGTGTGCAAAGACGTCTTTAATGAGGAAGAAAGCTTAGTCACTAGGATAACAGGCATGGTTTTGCCTTCCTTTGTAAGGCCACTGGAATTTAATATGCAAGTAAGAGAGAAGTATTAATGAGCAGTCAAACATTTAGAACTGGATTTTCACAGCTAGCCACTGTGGGTTTTGTGTTCTGCTTAGGAAATATTTCTTCATTGAAAGAGAGCAAGACTGCTTCTGAAAAGAAGTAATGAGATGGTAGATGGCCATTAATGCATGGAAGTGTATTCATAAGGTGTCCATCATACTCACTGACACCTGCATTCATTTTCTGGGATCTGTCTTGATAAATTTACCTCATGAAAATTCCCTGCACCATTTCAAAAGTAAATGACTGTATGTAGCTTATTTATCCATGCCACTGAAATTACATTACCAGTAATGGATTGGTGTGTCAGGGTCCATCAGACATAAATGGTTTTTAGAGTGACTAAGCTTCACCTAGAGTGTGTGAAATACTGGAATGTGTGGGGACTATCTGAATGCATGGTTCTATGGTCATGGAAGATCCAGTGTTTGGGTACAGAGTTCAGAAAAAGAAGTTCATAAGGTGTGTTAGTGAATACCTGCTACTTTGCATGTAAGAGATGAGAATGGCTTTTCCATTTTGAAGATCTTGCCTAGACATTCTCCTATCATCCAGCTCTAGATTTGAGGTTCAGATTAGGACTGGTTGCTTGAAATGCACAAGCACACTTTGGCTTTGTCTTGTGCATTGCTCTGTAACCCCAAGTGACTTCTTTGTATGCTAAAAATATCCATAACTTCAAGTTGAGCAGGTGTTCCAGGTGCTTTCATTGTCCCTACTTGCTGGCTGGTAGGTGCTGGAACAGCAGACGGCTTATGGTATAACCCACATCTCCTGGGTTATAGCTGTCCTGAGGGCTGCGGTATCTGATACTATGATATTATGATCTCTTTAGATTTGCCAGTGAGCAGCTGGACTTTCTTCTAGCAAAGCTTGATCTTAACATGTTAATGAAACAGCATGACCCTGTAACTCCTGCACCTGGATTGAATCTGTAGAAAATGTAGTCTGTTACTCTTGGTGCCATGGTTTAGTCATGAGGTCTGTGGTGACAGGTTGGACTTGATGATCTTTGGTGATTCTGTGATTCTTATGCCCCTTTCTCCCCTTCCTGCTGATACCTGCTTCTGAGTTACACACTTTTGATTTTCCTGCTTCCTTTAAAAAAAATCTAATTTATATTATCAAGCAGGAAACATGGAAAAGTTAATTCTTTGACAACCAGTGAAAATTAGAAGCAATGTATGTTAATTGGCTATTGTTTGTTGGAAAAAAAACACTCCAATTATCTTCTAAAAATTTAGCTCCAAGGGAGATTTGACCTTTTTGTTTTAAGGTGACTCTGACAGCTAAACCTTGTGACAAAATCTCAGTAGCAGAATAATTTCTACTTTTATCATGATGAGATACAATTTCTGGAGAAGAGAATGGGGCACAGCTTTTGCCACAGACAGTTTTTCTGACTTCACACCTGAACTCTCTGCTAATAAACTTTGGCATATTCATTAATCACACTGGTTTGAAGGCAAAGCAATTTGACTCAAGACATTTTGTGGGTATTACTCACCAAGACACACTTATTTGAATGTTTTCTGTTCACATCGTGCGACAGGCTGCCTGGATCAATGGAAAATAATTACTGCTTCTTCATTTAATGATTAACTAAAGCAAAGCTTTAAATAAGGCCACACATATGAAGCAGCTTTTAGTGGGCAAAGTGCTATTGTTCAGAGGTATCTTGTGGTGCCATTCTGTCAACAGAAGCCCTAAAAGAGAACATAATTGCAGTGACAGAAGTGGGGCTTTATAACCAGCGTGGTTCACTGTTACACCAGTATGAAAGTGAACTCTAACATGAATACCTATCAATATTTCATTGTTATGAGAAATGTGTTTATTTCTCTTTTTCTTCTTCTTCTCTCTCTTTTTTTTATTGGTAGAAGAAGTGGCTAACTAATTTGGAATGGTTGACTTGTTTTGCTCCAGTGAGCATTCTTGTGGCAGTAATATGGTCTCAGCACAGTGTTAAATTACCCTTATTGAAAAAAAAATAAGAAAAAAGGGGGGGAAAAAAAACCCCACTCAACCAACAACCCATTTACAAGAGCATATTCATGAGAAAGATGTGAAAAAGAATCCTGACTTCCATGGGGGGAAAGCTCCAAAATACTTCATAACAAATCCTTTAAAAAAAAATTTAAAAAGGCAGAAATGCCAACCTCCCACTATTTCCTCCTCCTTCTCATTTCTTTATTCCTGAGCTTCTTTTCCAGGGACAAATCTAGACCAAGAAAGAAAGAGAAAGGTAATAAGAGATTAAACCACATGCTTCTAAAATACCAATTTTTTTTGGTGTTGATAATCTTTTTAATGGCCATGAGTTGACATATTTTAGCTGGAAACTGAATTGACTTTTTTAGTCACACTGTCTGACATTGAGTGTTCATGTAGTAGCTTTGGAGACTTTTATGGCAAAAAATAGTCATAGAGTCATAGAATTATTAGGGTTGGAAGGCACGTCAAGGATCATCTAGTTCCAACCCCTCTGCCATGGGCAGAGACACCTCACACTAGATCAGGTTGCCCACAGCCACATCCAGCCTGGTTTTAAAAACCTTGAGGGATGAGGCTTCTACCACCTCCCTGGGCAATCTGTTCCAGTGTCTCACCACCCTCATGGTGAAAAACTTCTTCCTAACATCCAATCTGAATCTATCAATTTCTATTTTTTTGCTATTTCCTCTAGTTCTATCACTCCCTGACATCCTAAAAATCCCTCCCCAGCTTTCTTGTAGGCCCCCTTCAGGTACTGGCAGGTTGCAATATGGTCTCCTTGGAGCCTTCTCCTCCCCAGACTGAACAGCCCCAACTCCCTCAGTCTGTCCTCACAGGAGAGGTGCTCCAGCCCTCTGCTCATCCTTGTGGCAATTCTCTGGACATGTTCCAGCACCTCCAGATCCTTCCTGCTAATAGGGGCTCCAGAACTGGACACAGTACTTCAGGTGGGGTCTCACCAGAGTCAAGTAGAAGGGGAGAATCACCTCCCTCGACCTGCTGGCTATGCTTTTCTTGATGCAGCCCAGGATGTGATTGGCTTTCTGAGCTGCAAGTGCACACTGCTGGCTCATGTTGAGCTTCTCATCCACCAGCACCCTCAAGTCCCTTTCTTTTGGGGCTGCCCTCAAGCCAATGGCTGCCCAGCCTATATTGGTGCTTGGGATTGCACCAACCCAGATGCAGGACCTTGCACTTCCTCTTGTTGAACCTCATGAGGTTGTCATGGGCCCACCTCTGCAGCCTGTTGAGGTCCCTCTGGATGGCCTCCCTTCCCTCCAGCATGTGTGCTGCACCAAACAGCTTGGTGTCATCAGTAAATTTGTGAGGATGCCTCAGTGGCACTATGTCACAAAGAAGTTAAACAGGCCTGGTCCCAGTACTGATTCCTGAGAGACTCCACTTGTCACTGGACTCCAACTGGACATGGACCCATTGGCAGCCACCCTTTGGGTGCAGCCATCAAGCCAGTTCTTTATCCACTGAATGGTCCATCCATCAAACCCATTCTGCACCAGCTTGGAGACCAGGATGTGGTGCAGGACAGTGTCAAAGGCTTTCCTCAGGTCCAGATAAATCATTAACTTGTCAAGGAGGAAAGGCCTAAACATGTAAATTCAACACACTTTTCAGCTTCAGTTGTGAATGCTTCACTGGAATAATATCTCAAACCTAACAAAACTGTTGGAGCATGCATAAATTATGAGGTACGGATCTGTTATCCATCTGCCTGTGCCTTGCTGAAATGAAAAAACTGCTTCCAAAAAATGGCACTATGTGCATAGATTCTTTTATTTAGGCACCTCTTATTGACTGTGATAATGTTTTCTGGAGAAAACTTGGACTCTTAATTTGACAAATATGGACACAGTATTAAAAGAAAACACTCCACTAAGGTAGGTACACTTCCAGTCATCTGCCAACACTGACAAATTGATCCAGTGTTATCACAACAGCGCTTTTTTTCCCTTCTTTCCCCAGATGCTCCCAAGCAATTATGGTGAAAGCTCTTCTTGGTAATGAGTATCATCTCTCTTTTGGAGTTGGAGGAATGGAGGAAGCAAAATTAAAAAACGTTCTAACCATGGGCATTACAAAATGCCCACAATGGGGGTGGGGTAGGGCAGAGGGGTGGGGAGGGGATGGGACGGGGAAGAAGGGGAAAAAAAAGTGGTTAATTGAAGCTTTTGGCTCCCTAAATCAGAAGGGTGCTTGTTTCTTGATCACATAGTTTGGACCCCCCCTGAATAAATCACAGAATTATCAGTATTGAAAGAGACCCCAAGGATCATCTAGTTCCAACCCCCCTGCCATGGGCAGGACACCCTCCACTAGGTTAGGTTGCCCAGAGCCACATCCAGCCTGGCCTTCAAAACCTCCAGGGATGGGGCTTCAGTTAAATCAGTCTTGAAAGAATTCTGTAGTAGTGACAATCATTGCTTTTACTTGCTAAGAAAGTGAAACTGATCTCCCACTGTAAACCCTGTGGGGACATGTGAAAGACCTTGTCAATGTAAAGTTAGGACTTGATTAAAAGTATGCAGTCTTTTGTAGAGAATTTTGTATGTTTTCAGGTTCTGCAGAGTATGGTAAAATGTGTGACCTTTAGGTGTTAAGCTGTTAGTGCCTTCATCCCCACCTTTTGCCTTAAATACTTTGATAGGGATGTGGAGGTCAGACCTGAGTGCCTTGCTAGTTGTTCAGGGATGTGAATTCATGTTTGGAGAGCTCCTTATCAGCAGAGTGATGTTAATTTTCGGGCAGAATTCTATCCAGGTATTACATCTGCAAAGCAAAAAGAAACCAATCATTATGACAGACTGCCAATCAAATGTTGAGTGTGATAACTGAATTCCAGTTGTGAGATAACACTGTGTGGCCTTCTCCATCTCCTGAATCTGTTGAAAGCGCTGCTTCAGCTTTACTACCTGTGTTTGTTAGGCAGTACCTGCTTTGGGGTTTTCTCCTCATATTTAAACACATCTCAGATCTCCATATATGGAAAAGTCTGGCAATTCATCTAGGACACTGAATTAGAAATGTACCTTGTGTTGGCTAATTGCTGATTATTTTTGCCACCACAAAATTTCTTAGTATACCTGTGCTGTACTTCAGGGAGAAGATCAGATGCCCTGTCATGCTGTGTCCCAAACACAGAACAAAAAGGAGGCTGTGCCCTGAGAGGGTCTGTAATCATAGAAATCTAGAGGAAATAAGTGGGGAAAGGAGCACAGGGGAGTAAAGTAATCAGTATTGGTCAGACTTGATCAGGGCTGATCTTGGCATTAGTTGAACTGTTGTTGTCTTTGCATATTTAACTGCAAGGTAAACTCCACGATGCTTATAATGAACAAATGTTTGGGGGAAAAAATAAGGCTCATTAATGCTGTCTGGCTGTTGTTTTACCTCATCTCTGTGGAAATGTTTTCAAAAGTATTTTTAATAGGCAGAAGAACCTATTGGAGCAGATTGTTGCAGATGGTTTTGCTTAACAATCTACATCTGTCTAAAGATTATGAGTACTCTTAGGTTGCCCTTTATTCAGCTTATCTTTTGAGATGAAAACACACATGATAATATAGAGATATACTGGTGTCAATAACAGTTAATAGTAAGCATTGTACAAATGTATGTATTAGAAAGGAAGAGCCATATTCTAATAGTGTACTAGAGGCAGTGATATTAGCCAAAGTCCATTGAAGTCAGTGCATTAGGTCAGATCTCTGTGCTTTGCTCCAGGACCTGCCTGCCTAAAAATAGAAAGTGGCCTCAGAGCAAATGTTGACCTAACCCTGTGAACAGCTCCTGAGAATGGCTGACAGCCAGGGCTTGCTTAGAAGAACAGGGCATGTCTAGTGTGTCTCCCTGCTTCCAGCAGAGCTGCTGAGGAATTTCCTGAGCTACTTTGCTTTGTGCTTGCTACTTGCTGTGCTTAGCAGGGATAGGCTCTGTGCAGTTTTCCAGTTCCTTTTCTGCCTTGTTTTGTGCTTTTGTTCTCTTACATCACCCTGAGTTTCACAACATAGTTATGCTATATAGTTGCACTAGAATTATTATTATTGAACAGTGTTTATATACCAGCTTTTAGTGACCAAAACCACCAAACATTTTGGACTTTTTCCCTCAATATATTTTTTTTTTTTTCAGAATTTATTAGAACCCTGAGAAGGATTCAAATGTAAATTGCAGAGCTTTGCTCTTAGTAATAACATCATTTTTTCCAATGTTGCTTTCTTACTCAAGATTGTGTTTCATACATAGTGATGTAGAGGGTGAATGGTCAATAATAGCCACTCAGGGCTAAAAAATACAGGGAGGCAAATTCACCATTGAACTGATTCATTTAAGGATAGGAGTGGATTTGATCACATGCTGCATGTATATTAGGACTATAAGGGGACAAAAAGGAAAATTATAAAACTGATGCAGGAATTACTGGTTAAAATTTTACAGCTCTTCACTGTAAGAGGTTAGAGTAGATTCTGATATTAGCCACTCCTGGCTTTAGAATTAGTGATTTTAAATGTGCATCAGAGTGGTGAACTTTTGAAAATTGAGGCTCAAAGTGGATGCTTGCTGAGGGCTTTTGAAAACCTGTGTGCCCTCTAGCATTACTCCCTTGGGCAGATCTAATTTGAAAAGTATCTTTAGCCTGTTGACTTATATTAAAGGCAGAGAGACACAGAAAGGTTCAGGAGGAATGTAAGAAATAGTCCCTTAAGTAGGGTATGCATATTTATATAGTAAAGATAAAACTGAAAGGCTTTTCCAGTCCAGGTGATTGTCAGGCTTCTAAGGAACACTTGCTGGTTGCTGGTCTACTGGAAATGTCTGGTACCAAGGCAGTTACTGTCACCATAAGCACAAGCTACACAACCATGTCTTTGTGGAGACAACCTTGAAGCCAAGTATTTCTGTTGCTGCAACAACTCTTCACTGTAGTAGAAAGAGAAATAAAAATGACTCCAAGGATTCAAGTAATCTAGGATTTTATTCCACTCATAGACTAAGGGGCATTATCACATATGAAAAAACCAATTATCTTTCAGTGAATTAGAATTCTAGATTAAAAGACATGAATAGTAATGCTAAGTTCTGTATGGACACATGCATTCAGTAATATAATCAGAGCTGTTGGTTGATTTTGCTGCGTGCTGTAGCAGCCTGTTCAGAAAAAGAGTATTTAAACAATACATTTCCTTGAGTCATCCTCCCCTGCAGAAATGTTCAGAAGTCTCTTGAACAGAGTAGTCTGTAGGTGTTCCAGCAGAGATGGTGTATGTCTGTTTGTCTTCCCTGCTGCTTTCTGGGAAAACCTGAACTTTCATTTGAATACTAGAGGCTTGTTTAAAGGTGTTTCAGAAATTTAAGCAGCTAGAGAGCAGGTGCTCTTTCCATGATCCTTGTTTTTACCCATTTCCCAAGGACTGGAGCACCACTGCAATGGTACAATTTGCCTTCTTATTGCTCTCTACAACTACCAGAAGGGAGGTTGTAGAAAGTTGGGGGCTGGTCTCTTCTCCCAGGCAACTAGCACCAGAACAAGAGGACACAGTCTCAAGCTGTGCCAGGGGAGGTTCAGACTGGATGTTAGGAAGAAATTCTACACAGAGAGAGTGATTGCCCATTGGAATGGGCTGCCTGGGGAGGTGGTGGACTCACCATCATTGGAGGTGTTTAGGAGGAGACTTGATAGGTTGCTTGGTGCCATGGTTTAGTTGATTAGGTGGTGTTGGATGATAGCTTGGACACGATGATCTTGAAGGTCTCTTCCAACCTGTTCTGTTCTACTGCTTCTCTACATTTGAATATTCCCAGCTTCAAATATTCAAATTAAAGACACCCCCCTCTCCCCTGCTAACCCCCCTCTCCAAGACTTTTCCAAATCAAAGTATTCACATTTAGGACTGCTGCTTAATTCAAAAGGCTTTTGATCAAGTCCAGGTTTGTACAAGGATACATATGTTCCAGTTCCAACAAGAGTCCATATCCATGTACATCTACTGAATGGAACAATTCTGAATACTATTTCAATTGCATATACAAATTGAAGTGAAATGACATCACCTGCCCCTACTTTCAGATTCTGGCATTCTTAAACAGAGTGGTTGGCAAAACCCTTGTAAATCCATATTCTAGGTCTTGTTGGAAATTACTTGTGAAATTAAGATCACTAAATAATCTTAAATATACTTGTACCTTCAGTGATAACTGAAGTTGTGGAAGTCCACAGGAGTCCATCTCAATTTGCATGTGCTCTGAGTCCTCTCAGCTCATGGCACCTCTCTATGGAGCCAGCTCACCTAAAAGACTTTGAAAGATGACTGATACAAACATTGCAATACAGTATTTTGCCAGATGACCTTTGCTGTTTGCTTGTATTCTCTCCCTCTCCCCCCTTCCCCCCCCCCCCCCCCCCCCCCCCAACTTTCCTCTACACTATTTCTCTTGTGTTTTTCCTGCCTAGTATATTTGTCATCATTTTCAGTACAACCACTTTTTACTTTCTGGACAGTTTTATTGAACTTCACATGCAGTGCTCTCCTGTGTCTGTAAACTGATACATCATAAATAAACCAGGCTGTCATGCAAGTATGAATAAGATTTAACTTCAATATAGAGTCAATGTCATTGCAGATGATGAAGGAAATAACATTCTTAAAGCATTTGTAAATGTTAATAAATAACCCACAGACAGCTTCTCTTATATACTGATGTTACTGATATATACACCCATATTACTAAAGTATTTATGCCATAAAATGGGAAAATATATTTACTACTCATCTTTCATCAGGCAAAACCTATAAATAAAACACAAAGAAATTGAGAAAATATGTAAAAATAAACCAACTTGGAGACATGTCCCTTGAGATAATGTATGAGGCAATGCGAGCAGAGTTTTGTCCCAGGCTCCATGTTCAATATATGCCTGCCTAGCAGGAGATAATTTCTCAATGTGTGCTTGAGATGTTCATATATGAGAGAATCAGAGCAGAATGGAAAGGCTTAAAAAGTTTTTTCCTATGATATGTGTATGATTGAGCTGCTGTCACGCAGGAGCTGTAGAAGACAACCAGAGTACTTCCTATGCCATACTCAGGAGCTGCATGTACCTGGAGTGACACTGTGTGACCCAGGACTCTGTCCTGGAACAATTCAGCCCTAGGCTGTAAGGTCAGAGCTGGCTCAGGAAAAGTTTATTCATGAAGTCAACTTTTTATTCCCTGCTCCATATGTGGATTTAACCATCTTCTATTGTATCATGTAGAGAAACCTGTTACTCATAGTTCTGACTTGAACTGCATGATTTAGCACTGTGGCATTTCACTGTGGGATACTTCTTGAAGTTAAAGGGTTGTGATGTTTTAGAGCTGAGCTCTTGCTGCACACCAAAGCTGCCACATGTCACTGAAGGCCTCCTGTAGTGGCAGAAAGAATGAAAGAAGCAGGAAGCAAAAAGTCTACTTGATGTTTTCTAAGGGCAAGAGGGCAAGGGGAATGTTATAGAGTGGATGGGAAAAGGATGATGTTCTGTGTGAAACGCAGTGACCGCAGCACAGTTACAACACAAGGAAATGGAAGTAGTTGGGAGAACAAGGATTGCTTCTTAAGTCTTTGAAATAGGTTATATGAGGCAGCCAACAGGCAGCTTGGCACCTTTTTCATTGCAAGGTCTATAAAAAGGGAGTCTATGTCTTACCAGACCTAAATCAAAGTTGTAAAAGGTGTTACTCTGGACAGTAGCGTGCATATTGTGGGACTGGGATGTTTCTAGTTGGCAGAAACAAATCTTGCATCAGTTCAATGATTCCTACAAGGAATTAATTGCTGTAAGGCAAGTGTGATAATAGAAAGAGGGAGTTATTCTGGAATATGAGTATCTTGGATTAAATGTAGTGGTGTGCCTCAAAATTAAGGAAGCCAACTGAAAAAAGAACCCAAGGTTTTCTGCTAATGAAGGAACTGAATGCTAGAAAATTCTGGATTGTGAAAGACAAACCTAGTGAATCCACTGTTGTTGTCACAGTGCTCATAACTAAAGCAAACTTTGATGAAAACTATGACAGTCTTTAGTTTAAGATCATGCTGTTCCTTGAGGAAAGACTGCACTGAGAAACAAATAACTAGGCTTTTCTACTTACTGGCATTTTCCTTCCTCCTCTGTTCTACAGACTGGAAGATACAGAGGGATAGCACAAATGGAGACAGGTGGGACTGAGTGAAAGACCTATAAAATACATGAAACAGTGACTGTAGCTTAGGACATCAGGTAGAGTTGGTAGTGAAGGGAGAGGAATATTTTCCTGATTTCTCAGTTCATAGATAGTTCCGAAAGAAAGAGTAACTAGCGAAAAGCATAACTGGCTAAACAGCCACTGTGCTACAAACTGGAACCAAGAAGGAAGCCTTTTCCTTTCCTGGGCTTTTGCATTTAGAAACAATTACAAAATCACAGGATAACTCTGACTGGAAGGAATCGTAGGAGGTCATATTTAAGTCCATGAGTGTTGATTTGTTTTCTCCATTGCTCAGCTTTATAGAATGGAAATTAAGTTCAAAAATTTCTTGTGAGACATCGCACTCATTGACTGTCAAATGAGAGGGGGAAAAGATTCCCCTGTAAAAAGTGCACACAGTATGTGCTACATATTCACATCCTAGAGTCCAGGGCCACTAGCCAAGTGGGCAAGGCAATGTGTAAAAAATCACACTCAGACACTTTCCAGATACAAGTTCAATCTTGAACTAAGAAGTCTGTGAGTCTAGGAGGTTCCTCTGAGCAGAAATCACCAGCTGAAGCAAGTACATTTTATCTAAGCAGATTGTCTGTGATAAGACATCACAGAGCTACACAGCAAACTTTGGGTTTGTGTCTTTTACTGATAAAAAGAGCTTAAGTTTTTCATCTGGTCCTTGATGGTTTCTGTCTCTCAACAGAGCATAGTGGAGTTGTTTTATTTCTAGTAATTTGTTCCTTCCCCAAAAGTTATCAAATGTATATAGAGACTCAGATTCTAATAGCATTGGCCACATTATCACCATGGTAATGAGACATCTTGTCTCAGGTTTGGACTTTTTGTTTATCACCATGAATTTCATTGCTATACAGGGAACAGCAGGTGGATTTACCTGTGTAGCTAAAGAGAAAATGATGGCTGGTTTTTTATATCATCCATTACAAATGCTATTTGGAATGCACTTGTATCAGCAATAGTGTGGCCAGCAGGAGTAGGGAAATGATTGTGCCCCTGTGCTCAGCACTGGTGAGGACACAGCTCAAGTGCTGTGTTCAGTTTTGAGCCCCTCACTACAAGAAGGACATTGAGGTGCTGGAGTGTGTCCAAAGATGAGCAATCAAGTTGAAGGGACTTGAATGCAAGTCTTGTGAGGAACAGCAGGGGGAACTGGGGATATTTAGCCTTCAGAAGAGGAGGCGGGGGGGGGATCTTATTTCCCTCTACAGCTACCTCAAAGGAGGTTGGAAATGATTTCTTCTCACATGCAACAAGTGACAGGTGTCAGGTTGTACCAAGGGAGATGCAGGTTGTATATTAAGAAAGATTTCTTCAAGGAAAGGTTTATCAAACATTGGGACACGCTGCTGAGGGAAGCAGTGGAATCACCATCCCTGGAGTTCTTTAAAAGACACTTGAATGTGATGCTCAGGGACATGGTTTTGTGACAGTGGCTTAGCAGTAGTGGTGGGATTGTGAGCTCAAGGTGAGTGGTTGGACTTGATGATCTCAAAGGTCTCTTCCAATGTCAGCAGTTCTATGATTCTCTGTCAGAATACATTAAGATGGTCTTTGCAAGCAGTCTTATTGGAAATACATTTCAAATGCCTTCATTGTTTGACTTGGGCAGGAAAGGAAAAGCTACAGCACTTAAACAGAAGTCACTTCTGAAATTCAGACTGCAGTCAAATTGCATATCCATAAATTTCAGGTTAGAAAAATAAAAGGCATGCTGTCCATTGGTTTTTTTGTGAAGGGCTAAATAAGAACTGAAAAAGAATATGAAAAATAGGATGTGATAGCAACTCAGGTAGCTATCACTGTACTGAAAGCAGCAAGGTTTGAGATCAAGAGAGAAGGAGAGAGGGAGGGAGAAACAGGTGGCTTTGGTGTTCAGGAAAATCCTCATCTCTGCCAATACTTTTAGAACAGCTAAGTGCAAGAACTGATAGGTGATTTTGGCTGTGATGAGTCAAGTTGTCTTCGAATAGAGGCAGTTTATTACAAATGGGAGAAGGTGATAAAGCTATGATGAGTCAGAGATATGAATGACAGAAGGCACCCCCATGATCACCCTAGACGCCCTGTGCTGCACACACTGTGGGATCCCACCTGGTAACTTGTACCAAAATTAGTGTTTCTTTTAGAAAGATACTCAGTCTTCAGTGAGAAACTTCATGAAATGGGCCATCTATATCAGTCAGTAAGTAACTGACGGTGTGTCTCTCTCAAGTCTTTTTCCCAGTTTCGATTTCTAACCACAGAACTGTTTTATATTGGTTAGCTAAACATCCTCTATGGTCAGAAACACTGAATGTCTGTCTCTCTTTCTCTTGGTACCTGTAGGCTGTGGTCACTTTAATGTGGGGGTTAGCAGTCATTAATGAAAATATTATTTGGTTATTTATTTATTTAAAAACTGTTTCCTGGAAGAATCCTGTGCATCTCAATTTGATTTATTAAGTCCTAAGAGATGCACTTGTCAGCAGTGGGCTGTAGCCAGCAGAACTAAGCTCTGCTCCTGAAAGAATCTGCAATTTGAAGAAGGAACTAACAGAAATGGTGTGAGAAGAAAGTAATGATCATCTTTGTGAGGGATAAGCTTGCAGGAAAAATTCATGAAATCATAAAATTCATCCAATGACAGTTGACAATAACATTACTTTCATAGGGTGGATCATGAATACCTGAAAGAAGGAAATTTAATATCTATTATACAATTTCTACTAGGTTAAAGGCTGCCTGAAAACCTTTTAATTATTAGAAATAATCTAGGCAAGCAACACCTCCTCCTCCCCATTTCTAGCACTGCTCAAGTGCCTACACAGTCCTATTCTTTCCTAGCCATTATGGACGTATTAGGTAAAGGTACACTTCAGAAATAGGAAGCTATATTTAAGGAGTCATGTCTCATTTCCTAACTCTCTGTAGGTTTCAAAGACAGCGTTGCTTATATTTAGTAGCGATTTTACCAAGAGAAGAGAAATACTTCTTTGAAGCTAGTTGCCTTTTCAAAGTGATTTAAAAATCATTTTTTGTGGTCTTTAAATAATATAAAACTGTACTAAGGAGCCTCAGCAGTTAAGTGCCCTTGAAAAGGAGTAAATGATGACTGGAAGAGGCCGAAGGCTAAAGCAGTTCAGAGACTTAATTTGTTATTAAGCTCACTTCTGTATTTAAAGTGGAAATGGCCCAAATTAAGTGATTGCACCAATTCATTTGCTAGTGTGAATTTACATGGCTGTACTGAGCATTAAGAGGCTGTTGGCGTCTCTGTATTTGCTGACAATTTTACTCTATTGACACCATCTAGGGAGGCAGCCCAAATATTATATAAATGTCTGTGAACCTCCAACAGTGAGCTATGCAGGCACAAGCAGGAGGCAGTCTAATAATGGCTCTGAGTTGAATCATGTGTGACACAAGCATGAACTTACCAAGAGGTTCCATCTGGTTCATGTAACTGTGAAACCCTGGCGGATGGTTGTACATGCCTTTGAGTGCAGCCCCGGGAAAGTGAAAGAAAGGCAACAGGGAGGCTCGAGGACTTGCATATGCAATGGGCTGGGGGCCAGAATATGAGACAGAAAGAAAATGAAGTGAAAATGCTAAGGGCTCCGCGCGGCTGGTGGAGACACAGGCATGAGCTCATTGCTGTTTGTGTTTTGAAGTTATGTACAAACAGCACACTGATGTATAGCTTTGGGCAGATCTTCATTTAAGAAAGACACAGAAATCATTTTTCCAGCCCTTATTAAGGTTTTGTTTTTTTATTTCATGTTGCTGAGTTTGTTTCTCTCTTAACCTCAGCAATCCACCAAAGGCCACTTTACAAATACTATTTTATTAAGGTTTTTCAGAGGTATGCCTATTACAACATTGTACTTTTCACTTGTGAAAAATGAGGCAGGAAAAGACTTGAGGCACTCAGAACTTCTTCAGTATCATCAGTAGTAAGTCTGTTTATTGTAATATATACCACCCACCATGCACTAAATATCCTGGCTTTGAAACACTGGAATTTGAAACCTACACATAGGACCTATTTAAGGTCTTGTTGCCTTATTATTAGGAAATAAGGTAGTGAAAGTCCTTGATGTGTACATATTTGGTGAGAAAACTGTATTTTGAACAAATTTAAACTGTAGATATCCAGAGATGGATGTTAAGAAGTTTTTTTTTATTAGTCCAACCAAGCAAGTTGCTTGCCCCTGTACACTGCACCAGTTAGGCCACACCTTGAGTCCTGTGTCTGGGTCTGGACCCCTCAGTTTAGGAAAGATGTTGACTTGCTGGAACATGTCCAGAGAAGGGCAACAAAGTTGGTGAGGGGTTTGGAACACAAGCCCTGTGAGGAGAGGCTGAGGATGCTGGGGTTGCTTAGCCTGGAGAAGAGGAGGCTCAGGGCAGACCTTATTGCTGTCTACAACTCCCTGAAGGGAAATTGTAGACAGGCTGGGGCTGGTCTCTTCTCCCAGGCAACCAGCACCAGAACAAGAGGACACAGTCTCAAGCTGCACCAGGAGAGGTTTAGACTGGATGTTAGGAAGAAATTCTTCATAGAGAGAGTGATTGCCCATTGGAATGGGCTGCCTGAGGAGGTGGTGGAGTTGCCATCATTGGAGGTGTTTAGGAGACTGGATGGGGTGCTTGGTTGCATGGTTTAGTTGATTAGGTGGTGTTTGATGATGTGTTGGATGCGATGATCTTGACGGTCTCTTCCAACCTGGTCTGGTCTATTCTATTCTATTCTATTCTATTCTATTCTATTCTATTCTATTCTATTCTATTCTATTCTATTCTATGTATACCTTATGTATACTCTAGATTCAGTGATGCAGACTTAACACAGCAGATTAGTAACATTTGAGATTTCTGATAATAGCTGAGATAGCTGGATGGGACTGGGACATGTGACACAAAAACTAGGGAGACACATATTGCATTAAGGAAGCCAGTAGCGGTGTGCTATGTGTACTGTGTAACACTAACCACAGCTGAGACATAACCACTGTTTGGCATAAACCTATCTGAGAGATCTCATCTTCCACTTGGGCTTCAAGATGAACTTTGATAAAAGAAACCCTTAATCACAGAATAGTAGAACTGTTGAGGTTGGAAGAGACCTCTGACAACAAGTTCAGCCACTTGCCTGGGGCTCACAATCCCACCAGTATTGCTAAGACAAAACTTGTCAGAAATTCTGCTAGTTGTTCTGTTTTGGTCAGTGTTGTAGATGGCTGAATATGATGGGTTTTGTGTCCTAGGGCACTTTTTTTCTTGCTGACCAGAATCAAATTTGGTTAACACTAAGGAATGGGACTTTTCCCCTTTTCCCATAGTTGTTTTCTCCTGGAAGGTGGGTTCAAAACCTTTAAAGATTCACTCAAGCTTACCTTTTTTCCTGTGATTCTGAAGTGATAAAGTGATGTACGTTGACATCATAACTTGAATTTACTTACAGTAAATGGAGTCACATAAATCACTCTTTGATGCCAGCTAGTTGAGGTTTTTAATGGATTGTTAAAGTTAAGTAAAAAGACTGTCAGAGGCCAGCAAATTATGTTGTCCAAGATGAGGTCATGAAAGACCTAGTCTAGAGAATTGTATTCTAAAGCAGAGAAGGATTTTATATATGTATATATGATTTGCAATGCTTATCTTTTCCTCACAGTGTCTTGGGTTTGTAGGGAGCAAGACAGATGCTCTTTTATACCTTGCAAAAGGGGTAAAAGAAAATGCTCCACACAGGATAGGAAAGAATGGAAATTTAAATGGAAATACTATTCACAACTATATACATCAAAACAACAGCATATAAAAAACCAGCCTCAATGGGCTTACCACAGAACCTCATTAAGCCAAAGCTTTCCATAAACCTTCCCTCAAACCTGCCCCAAAAAACAGGCCTCAAATGCACTCCCCCCATAACTCTTCCCCCCCATACCTCCCTACACCTTCTTACCCAGGCCTGAATGACCCAGCTAAGAATTCAGCTTACCAGCACCATGCTCCACTCCCCCGCATCACCAGAGATATTAGTCTGCATTGGGAAGGGAGCAGGGAGAAAAGAAGGGGCTGAACACCTTCTGCTGTTCCTTTAGAAAGGGGAGATAAAGATGCAATATTATGTGGTGGAATAACATAATTTCCTGTGTCCACCCACTGGGGCTGGACTGTTCAGCTCCTTGTACCCTTTGATACTCTGGAAAAAACATCTCTATGGCTAGGGCATAGCCCTCAACCTATAACACACAGTAGAAGTAAGGATGTTAAATTATCTTGGCTGTATTAGAAGTTTACGTTATTTTGACAACTGCAAGCGAATTGATTTTTTTTCCCCTCCCACCAACAGTAAGAATAAAGCTTTTAAACAGCTCACCACTTGTTATTTTTATGGGAAAAGGGCCTAGGCTTTGAAACAAAGCAAACAGTATTAATTATAAAATGATGTTGTTATATTCCAGCCACAGAATGCATGAAATTAACTTGCAACATCATAACATGGGGATGTAATTCCTTCCTGCCAATGGAATGATCTACCTTCTTGTTACTGCTGCAACATAAAAATGCCAGCTATACTTAGAACAGTTAATGTGGAGGGATGCACAAACCCTGAATTTTGTTCATGTGAGAAAGTGATGATACTGGTATTCAGGAGTGCTCTCTGGAGTAGGTTTTTGTTACAGACTGATTTTCATGTTGCGGTATTTAATCATTTATAATTCCTGATTTTTTTACACTATTGTTTTTTAAGCTATGAAAGATAATTGTATGCCAAAGAAGAGACTTATCTCTCTTTATCTAGTCCTCTTTCCTCTTCAAGCAAAATTATAATGTGGATTTCTGATAGCTGGTTTCAGGCAATAGATTATTTTAAATCCTAAGTAGAGAAAAAGATTTTAATTTCATTGTGAGAGCAGTCAGAATAAATTAGTCGGGAAGGAGAGACCTCAATAAGTGACTTTTATTTTTTTCTTTTGATTATAATTATCTTTGAGAATATCCAGGATAAGCAAAAGAATTATTGCCTGAGTGTTAAAGGGTTTGGTTTCTTTGTTATTTTGTTCTTTTTTCCTCCCCTAATCTAGCAGTAGGCGTCTGAATATCTTTAAGGCAGACACCTCTTCCTGTATCCCGGAGTCATAACTTCAACTGTCTTTCACTGTGTCCTGAAACTGTCCCTGAATTAGCTACAATTATCCTGTGACAAATCTCAAGTAACCCCCTCCATGCTCCCTAGCTGAGGGAAGCTGTGTAAGCTCACAGCAAACATCCATCATTAACAGGGCCACTTCTTGGAGCTCTTGCTGCTCAGAAGGGCAAACCACTCCTGACAGAGGCTTTGTACCCTGCAACTCCTCATGCTCCACAAAATCTCAGTGTAATGGAAAAGTGGCAGAGAGTCCCTAAAATAACAGTATGGTACCATAGAAACTGCCACTGCAAGGAAGAGATCTCCCTTCTTTGGCATTCAAATACTGAAATTGTAGAGATGTTGTAAAGAACAAAATAAGTGTGTGCTGTTTCAGTGCGATGTGATTGTCCATTTGCTGCAGGTCCTGTGTGGGACCAACTTTCTGCAATTAACTTTAATGTCTAAAACTTGTGTCTCTTTTATGATGCTACCTGATGAATTTTCATATCAGAACCTTTTATGGTGTGTCCCTTCCTGTTGTGGGTCTTCAAGCAGTGAGATTATTTGATCATGGCTTTTCTCATCATGTGAGGCCACACAAGCTATGTTGTTGGTAGCCTGCAGTGGCCACAAACTTTGTACTTTCTTCTCTACTGAGTTGTGGTGGTTTTTGCATTGAACTGCAGGTGTGAGAAAGTCTCAGAGGATGCAATACCAACCCTTGGCTCCTGGCATAGAGAGTGCCTTTAATAGTAATGTCCTATTCTATATGCAACAGGATGTAGTACCAGCAAAGCCCCTCAACAGCCTGGTAGCTGTATCCTTTAGCGGAAATCTGCTGATGGGGGTGCAGGAAAGATGGATGGGAATGACTCCAGGCTACTGGAAGGCTGTTCATGTGCAGTAAGTGTGTTTATAAGGGAAGGATTCCCAGGCCAAGCAGCTGTCCGTGGCGTGCTCTCACACCCACATCGAGAGGGATACGACTGAGAAAACATCCAGGGCAGATTTCAACATGACAAATAGCTTCTCAAAAGCAAACTATGGGGGTTTGCTTCAGGTCAGCAAACTCATGATCTGGTGAGGAGACATGTTAGATGAGCCTTTAATTTGCTGGCAGGAAGAACTCCCATGATAAAGACAGTCTTGTTATACTTGCATTGCTTGATGCCTTATTTCTACAGCTTAGTCAGTGTTGGATGAGGGGTCACCGAGGAATGCTTTTGCACCACAGTTGGTGACTTTCTAGCTAAAATCATTCAGCAGTGGGATTAATATGCAGTTGCTATATCAGGATGGTGGGGAGAGAGGAGATGGATTGATCAAGTCGTGAAACATCTCATATCTTGTTCTTTCAACGGCTTGTTGTAATTTTCACAAGTTGCAGGTGTTGGTTTTTTTAAAACCAATATCCTGAGCTAATTTTGAAAGGAAAGTTCTGCCTTTCTAGATATCCTCCCACATTTCATTTAAATAAGTTATTCTTCACCTTTTGTTCCAGGCTGCTGTGCTCTGTTAAATGCGACTTCAGAAAATGACTGCCTTTTACTGATGGGTGAAATAATCTCTGTGCAAAGTCTGGAAATTATTTTCAGTCAGAGTTGTATTTTAAGCTTCTTTCAAGTGAGAAGTGCAGGATAAGGGGGATAGGCAGTGTGTGGGACTATGAAGTAGGCATTATGCGTTCTTTATTGGCTTCTGATACTTGATGCTTTATGGAGTTTTGAGCATGTCACTTAATTTCTTATTATTACCAAGTATTATATTATATTTTTTTTTCAGAAAAGATGTCACATTATTTTGCCACAACACCTGGCAGAGGCTGAATGGAACAAATACGGTCATGGAATCACAAACCCATCTTTTATTAGCTCAGTGGGACAGGCACGTGCCTTCCTGTGCGATCTTCCTTGGAACGCAGCTTCTCAGATAAATCTAGCAGGTTCAATTGAAGTAATGGGCATGCTGTATTAGCAGCCCTCTCAGACACCAAGATGCCTTGCTGTTGTGCTGAATGCTTTTTTTTTTTTGCTTTGGGTCCTTCAGCAGACAGGCTTGTAAATGTGAAAAGCATGTTGCTGTTTATGATGGTCAGACAGGCACACATCTTTGAAAAGAGCCTACTGATGCAAACATGATTGCGGATGTATGCGCTTTCATCTCCACATTAATCACCTGGGCTGTGTATCTTACTTTAGTGAATGATTAATTTTCATTTTCTCACCTGTCTCTCTTTCCTGTGGCCATGAAAGTGTGTAGATGCTTATGCTCAGAAGAGAGTTTGCTGTCCCATGGGTCAGAGCAGAAGTTCTGACACAGGCATCTCTCTTCAGGCTGGGAATGAGGGCCACCATCTGTTTTCCTCTACTGATTAGAACACCAAGGAGTTTCAGGACTTTCATTAAGAATGACAGAAACACTGGTTTCTTAGCACTGCTCATTTCTGCTATGCTAGGAGGGCTCTCCAGAGGGACCTTGACAGGCTGGACAGATGAGTGGAGACCAACATGATGGCATTTAATAAGTCCACGTGCCAGGTTCTGCACATTGGCCGCAACAACCCCATGCAGTGCTACCGGCTGGGGTCAGACTGACTAGAGAGCAGCCAGGCAGAAAGGGACCTGGGGGTACTGGTTGACAGCCAGTTGAACATGAGCCAGCAGTGTGCCCAGGTGGCCAAGAAGGCCAATGGCATCGAGATACTCGAATGTGTCCAGAGAAGGGCAACAAGGCTAGTGAGAGGTCTCAAGCACAAGCCCTATAAGGAGAGGTTGAGGGAGCTGGGGATGTTTAGTCTGGAGAGGAGGAGGCTCAGGGGAGACCTTATTGCTCTCTGCAACTACCTGACAGGAGGTTGTAGCCAGGTGGGGGTTGTTCTCTTCTCGCAGGCAACCAGTAATAGAATAAGAAGACAGTCTTAAGCTGTGCCAGGGGATGTTTAGGCTCAAGGTGAGGAGAAAGGAAGAGTAATTGGCCATTGGAATGTGCTGCCCAGGGAGGTGGTGGAGTCACTGTCCCTGGACGTGTTCTAAAAGGGATTGGACATGGCACTTGAAGCCATGGTTTTGTTAGTCATGAGGTGTTGGATGACAGGTTGGACTTGATGATCTCTGAGTTCTTTTACAACCTTATTGATTCTATAATTCTATGATTCTATTTTGTCAAAATACCAACATGTATGCTGCTCACAGGGGAAGGAGGGATGGGAGGGTCACAATCTGTGTGAAATCACTGGGGTCTTAGCAGGTCTTGCATAGTTATGGAATGGATCTCTGTGTCCTCGTGATCAGTAACTACTAGATGAGATAGTATGGCTCTATCAGAGTTTTGGAGATGGCAATCATAACCCAGGGACTGATACATCTATGCTCATGAAAAGTAATTTTGCAGTGTGTTTCATTTGCAGCTCTTGTACTTTAAACTCTAATGCTGAGTGAAACACAACAGCTTTGGAATAAAGCAATTTGCATGTACCTGCGAAATCTACGCTATTTGCTCTGATTATGGTACCCATCTCCTTATCTGGTCCAGACATACCTGAAAAGAAATGCACAAAATTGGTCCCCTAGAGAAATCTAGTGTTCCCAAAGTCTTACTAAAATTAAAATGGAATCTCAGTATCTCCTTAATGCTTCTGTAACCTGCATGCCTTTAATCAGCTGCACTCTTTACTGCCAGTTCAGTTATCAGCTATAAGTGAGCCTAATGCTTTAATGATTGCTATTGGCCTACTTTCAAAATCCCTTATAGATGCAAGTTGTATATAATTTAAATAAGAAATGCTGCACATTGTCATCACCACTGTTATCTAGAGGAAGGGAATGCCATTTTCTTTATTCAACCTGCCAGCCTTTATTCCATTGAGTGCATTTCTCAGAGTTAAAACTAATGGTGTTCCAGTTTGTAGGTCAATATTGTTCATTAGCTTTTTGAGTGTATCATATTGTAGCAGTCCCCATTCTTGCTCAGAGTAGTCCTGCTACTAGTCTCAGTCTTAGCCAGAGTGAATACCAGAAAAGTCTGAAGCTTTGAATGATGTTAGTGGTACTTTTGCAGTAAAATGTACCAGGAGAGGAGCCAGGCCTTTCTGGTTTTTTACATTCCTTTGAGTACTGTTGCTTATTTATCTTTAAACAGAAGCTTCTAACACAGTGCAACTTCTCTTTGATACTGCTGCAAATACATTGCATCATATTTTACTCTCCACTCCTATCATCTTTGTGTCTGTTCTGTTTTGGTTTGGGCCTTGATTCTACGTTTTAAGGCTTGACAACTTATAACCACGCAGCTTGTTATAATAGCCTGTAGAAAAAGCCTCCCTGATTCATGTGTATCAAAGTGCATGACTAAACTCTCAGTGCATATTTTGCTGGTGTCTAGTATTAAACTTCTTTATGCTTTAGTCACACATAAAAAAAATGATGCTTTTATTTTCAGAACTGAATTCAGCTTCCTAGCACTACACTTTGTAGAAGGAAAGATAAGGAAGGAAAGCAAACATTTCTATTGACTTGCTGTGATGTGTGATCTGCCAGTCACAGGAATTTAGGCTTTGTTTAGGAGAGGAATGTTTAGAGAGAGGGAAAGAAGACTGTCAAAACCAGAAAATGCAGCTTCTTTCTACTCATTTCAAATCTCTTTCCAGCCTAGTATGAAGCTTAGAGAGAAAGATCTCTTACTCTTCATGTACTAAGTTGACTTCATATGTGGATACACTATATTCTTATGCTAATTGTAAGCATCTTTCTTAATGTAATTTTAAGGCTTTGCAGTTCATTTTGACACAACTCTCAGATGGGTAACTAATTCCCTGTTGTTTTTTACTTGGCTTTTATAATTTTAATTCCCCACTGTATCACCAAACTTTCAGTTTAGTCTCTAGCAGTGAAAATATAATTGCAGTTAAAACTATTCCATCTTTTTAAATCTTGATCTAAAGCTCTTGGAAATATCCTTTAGAAGTGCTGAGCACATTACTTTTTCTGATTTGAAGTCAATGATTCAACATTAGTAGCTGACATGTTAATTAATATCCACTTGTACAAGTTCCAAATACAGTTTTGGACACAATTTGTAATTTGTCTGAAAGGGTCTCTGGGAAGTTCTGAATCAACACACAAAGCTGAACACAAGGGACAGCACAGTCCCTTGCTTAATTTGCAAGATTTTCCAGGACACTTTCTAGCACTTCCTCGCTGCATTTGAAAGCTTTTTAAGCATTGATGTATTTTAAGCTTTGCCTAGTTTCTGGAGCTGTTAACTAGTGTGTAGTCCACCCTGAATACCAGTAGAAGCTATGTGGAAAGGAGGACTCTATGTAACAATTGAACTCAGTCCTCTGACAGAGGTGCGCAGGTGTGTGATGGGCAGATGTACCGTGTTTGCTACAGCTTTGAAATTTAGTTTGTGTGTCCCTATGCAATGGGGCATGGAAAAGGGCAAAGAGGAAGGATGCAGGGAAAAACAGAGTTGCTTCAACCTTAGGGAAGTAGCTGGGTTGGCTGAAACTGAGGTGGAATTTAATTGCCTTCCATTGCTGACAGCAGTTTTTCTTTTTATCTGCCGCTCTTGCTCGGACCTCATCCTTTCTGTCTCTTTCTGTGTGATAACTGCCCAGAGAGTGGCATTATCTTTCTAAATTCCTGACAGCTCTTTCCTGTTTGAACTTATATAACAGGCTTACATGGGGTTTTCAGCTGCTGCTTCCTGGTTGTGGAACAGCAAGCAGCATGCTGCTTCTGCAGTATAACCTTCTGTTTGGTCCCTTGGAGCATGTGGAAAACTGGACAGTCTTAACAACTGTTATTTCCCATGCCATGATTTGCAGTGAAGCCTGCTCAGACCACTCACTGACAGTTCCCAGCAGAAGTGTATGTCCCGACACCAGGTTCAGAAGGGGTGATAGATCACAAGCCTCCAGCTTCAGCTAAAACTCCTCCCTCTTTTGGTAGAGAAGAGCTGTGGCTTTTGAAGGGCAAATGGTAACTCAGGACCATCACAACTTAGGGATCAAATGGAATAATTTCTGTAGCAGTGGGTACTAGTGATGGATGAACAAAAAAAAAAAGTGTCAGTGTGGAATCTAGAAACATGTGAATTTCCATGGAGATGAATACAAACCTGGTAAGGGCACTTCAGCAGAATTGTCTCCTTGACAAATTCAAAATGCAATTTTTTTTGTGGAAACATATTAACTGACAGGAGGATTATCTCAGAACTGGTGCTAGCTTAGAGCCCAGAATATTCAAAGTGAGCTATGGAGGAACCATATTCAGATCCCTGCTCTGCATATCTTCACATCTTGGGTTTTTGTTGTTGTTGTATGTCTCCTGTTAGCAGCACAGAATGTCTTACCACTGGATGAGGTTAAAAGCAACTAAAATACCATTTACTCCCTTGTGGGTAGGTGGGTAACCACATTGCTTTTCTGGCCACGTGTGTCTATCCAGGTTTCTCTTGGCATCTGTTTTTCCAGCAGGTAAACTATTTGATTCAGCTCCTTTAATTTGTATTATTGCTACTAATAACTGTTTTGGTCAGGCTTTTGCAGGGGTGACTAAAAAGCCATATCCTGAGTGCTTTGAGGTTTTGCCAGTATTGCTTCACTCCAAAGCAGAGCACCTGAAGTGGTGTTAAGTATAAACATCAAACTACCTGGGTTCCTTGAGGAAGCTGTAGGTTTGTCTTCCCTGCAGAGCTCAAATGAAAGAAAACAGGTGAGGTGAAAGAGGAAAGAGAGTTGTTTAGAGAAGAAAGGTCCCAGAGACTGAGGAGGAAAAGCTAAAACCTTTGATTTGGTATAATCTTCAAAAAGTTTCCAACCTTTGGGGCAGTTAGTTGAAATGAAGTTGTATTTCAGGGATTTTCCAGATCCAGCTCAAGCTATTGAAATGTCAGGGGAAAGACAAAGGAACCCAGGAGGAAAACACTGAAAAGTAATAGAGAGCTCTTGCATTCACCCATCCCCAGACAGCAGCAAACTGAGAAACACTGACAGGAAAGAACATGATAAGGAGCTGCTGTAGAAATCTGAAGTTAAAAACACCTACAGCTTTGCAGAGCTTCAGAAGCCTTCAACCATAAAGGGTTATGAGCATCCCAATGTCAAGTCCTTTTACAGCTCTCAGGAATAAAGGGCTGCAGAGAGTCTTCTCCTCTTCTTGTGCCCCAGGAAGGCAAAAGCTGTGAAAAAAAAGCCCACATCTGTGCCAGCTGATAACTTGCATTTAATCTGGGATCTAATAGTAGTGAGAGAACAGAGAGATACCAGATACAGGCCCCTCTGGGATGACAAATGGCTTTTCTATGTCCTTTCTGAAAGGTGATGTCTTCACGAAAGAAGCAGGCAGATGCTTCAAAGCAAGTGAAGTGAAGCTTAAGGCAAAAGAAGCTAAACATAATCATTACATTCTTCAGCCTTGACTGCTTGTTGAGTATACACAGGGTAGAGAGAAGAGATATTAACTAAAAATGGAATTTCCTAAGAACATCTCAATTTATTTAGCTACATTACTTCATTGTTGGCATGTTCTGTAGACTGATAAAATGAGGAGATGGTTTTGTTCTAAATTCAGTTGGATAAACCTAAACATCTTTTTGCTTTTTTCTTTTTTTTCCCCTTTCTTTTCTTTTTTTTTGAGGAAGAGAAAATTTAACAATCTTCAGGGCTTTGGACTGAATGTGGTTAATTACCCTGGCCAGGGTCAAGTGAATGGAAGTAAGCCTCTCCTCTCCCGCACAAATGTCAAATGTTTCATTTCAAGAAAGTTGAAATCTTCCTTTCGGAAGCAAATCTTGAATTTCGTACTTTCAAAACTCAGTTTTTAACTGTCACTTTTGAAATTGCATCTTTCAGTAAAATATGGATGAATAATGGAAAAGAAATTTGTCAGCTTTTTGTGCTATCCTTCTCTACAGGATAGCTCAAACATACACACAATCAGAAAAAAATTCTTTCTGAAGCCAAACAATTTTAGTTTTAACTAACTAATTAACATGGAAAATATTCATTTCAGTTCAAACTTTTCCATTATTTGCTTTCTTTCCCTTACTTTCCAACTTTTAATTTTATTTGTTTATTTTTTTTTTAAGATGAGCTGCCATACAAAATACATCACAGCTCAGTCAGCTCTCATTCCAAGTTTTAAGGTTAGCTGGGAGACATTGTATTGTCAGGCCTATGTTCGCTAAGATTGAAGTTCTTATTGGAGTCTGTTATTTCAGATAAGCAGTACTGTTAGAAAGAAATAATCCCAGATAACTGAAAGGCAAAACTCATGATATATAAGAACCTTAAGATAAAGTAATACAGAGTCTCCAGATTTAATTTGAGGTTTGGGTTTTGGCTTTTTTTTTTTTTTTTTTTTTTTTTTCCTTTCCATTTCTCCTCTCTGTGGAAGAAAAGTCCAGCACTGAGTTTCTTAACAGCAAAACCCAAGCTCTGATTGCTTGTGAGTTTGCTTAGGAAGTTTGAGTTTGTGCACGGATCCCTTAATGCCTAACAAAGGCTGGTGCTCATGCTGAATCATGTAGTGTAATAGGGGCTCATTCCTCTAGCTAGCCACACGCTTTGACAATATTTGTAGAAATTCAGTGCTTTGAGGCTTCTGCCAGATTTGGTACCATGACAGCTGGTTTTGTATCAAGTGGTGCACATGACTTTATTGGGAATCCAGGCAGCTACCTCCAGACTGAGAAATATTGATTTTGGAAAGTGGTAAGTGAATGCTGAAGGATGCTGGAGGTGAACCCTTGCAGTCTGAAGGAAAAGAGCACTGAGGCTGCACCACCTATAGGCAGGAATCTAAGTTGGCTTATCGCTTTTAATCACTTGAAAACCCTTCCTCTATGCAAGAAGCTTGGGAAGGCTATTTCCCTAGCTTTAGTACTTACTGTTAAGTGCATTAAAATTCATGAATAGAATAGAATAGACCAGGTTGGAAGAGACCTTCAAGATCATTGCATCCAACCTATCATCCAACACCACCTAATCAACTAAACCATGCAACCAAGAACCCTATCAAGTCTCCTCTTAAACACCTCCAATGATGGTGACTCCACCACCTCCCCAGGCAGCCCATTCCAATGGGCAATCACTCTCTCTGTGTAGAATTTCTTCCTAACATCCAGCCTAAACCTCCCCTGGTGCAACTTGAGACTGTGTCCTCTTGTTCTGGTGCTGGTTGCCTGGGAGAAGAAATAGAGTACATTCTCTGAAAATTTACCATTTGTATAACTTTGTGCAGAAGGTAGAATTTCACTGGGCAGGTTTGATGCCAGTTTTTTTCTAGGAGTATTTCAAACCGTGTGTCTCTTGTGAGTGGTTTTCCCATTTTCCCCTTGAGGAGTATGTCTCAATAAACAGCCTGTTCTTGTGGTGACTGTTGACTTAGTTCTGTTCTTTTTGGTGTTTTATTTATTTATTTTTTATACTTACATGTCCCTTTTCAAAAAGCCACAGATATTCTGAACTAAAGCCTATGCTTTACTTCCTTGGAATGCCCATCTGAGGAGGAGATGAGTCTTTCTGGGAGGTAAGCATTGTCAGGACTGTGGTATATTTTCTTTGCTTAGATAAACTTCCAGCAGTGTTTTTGTGTTTGTGTCCATGTGCACATTTGGGTGAGCAGTAAGGAAAAAAATCCAGAAGCCCTCTCACATGTTTTCCCCTGGAGAGGGGTAATGGCAGATGTTAGCTAAGTGTGGGTACAGAATCTTCTCATTTCCTGTGGGTAGAGAATCTTCTCATTTCCATGGTAATGAACATGTTCTAGAAAATTTGCTTTATATCATATAGTTGGAGAATACCTTTTATTTTAGATTTCATGAAAAAGGTTTTACTAAGCAGATTATTTTGACACTTACTTTTGTTCCTGCAGTATTACCACATCAAAGAACCACTCACCGCACTGTGCACAAGAAAACAGCAATGCTGTACATGGCCATATAAAGTGTATTTTAATTGTTTGCTAGTGTTCTCACTTAATTTCAGAGCCATTTTTCCTTTGGATAACATTACTGAGGAAGTGCTAAATAATTTACAAAATTCACATCTAATTAATATGAGGAAACACCAGGAATCTAAAGCTTTGGTACTAGCAATTCTTTTGTGTCTGACAACCACTTACAGGGATTCCTCTGCAAAGCTCTTGCTGTTTAATGTTAAAAAAATATCTAATGAACATTCCTGAACTTCAAGTTTATTTTTCCACTAAAAAATACTTTGGCTGATATCATGAAATGTGCACCCTAACATTAACTGAAGATCATGTTTCTGAATTTCTTCTACTTTTGGGCTCTTGTTATAAATGCTATTGTGGGTTGCCTTAGTGTCTTCTGGAAATCTTTCTATTCACTTATAATATTTGTATATGTTTGTATACTTACAATGTTTGTATAAAGCAATTTCAGGGGCAAATGATAGCTCCTGAAGTACATAAAGTAATCCCTTTTTCTCCATTCCCAGTCCTGCCTGTTTGGGTAAATGTTGCTTGGGAAGAAGTTCTTCAGTACAAGGGTGGCAGGACTCTGGAACAGGTTGCCCAGAGTGGTTGTGGATGCCTTCTCTCTAGAGGTGTTTAAGGCCAGGTTGGATGAGGCCTCCTTGAGCAGCTGAGGCTAGTTAAGAGGTGTCCCTGCCCATGGCAGGGAGGTTGGAGTAGATGATCTCTGAGATCTCTGAGGTCCCTTCCAACCCTATGAAGGTGTGAGAGGGGCCTTTTGGCATCAGATTGGAATCAGAATTCAGTTTGGTGTTCTGTCAAAGTTTCCCTTGGATGAATCATGTAATGTCGGGGAGTTAGTTCTCCATTTGCTGGTAATAAATAATGATTTATTTATTTTTTTGCAGACAAAAGTAGTGACTCTTTTGTAAATATTTTTTAAATTGTGAACCTCATGGAAATGCAGACTTTGCCTTTCTTTTTGTCACTATCAGCGGCATCAAAGCTCTTCTTTTGCAAGTGTAGGTGAAATAGTACTGCAGCTCGGTGTGTGCTGAAAGGTAAAACATGCTGAAAGGTGCACCTGAAATGTGAGTACATAGGGTACATTGGATCAGGTTTTGATGCAAGTAGTCTTGGTGACAGGGGAAGTGCTCTTCCCTTACTCACTGTTCATTGCAAATCCAGAGATTCTAGTTTTATGTCCTTGTTGCTGCGTTAATGCTGCTTATACACCGGTTCAAAGGCACTGATCTGACTGATAAATAAACAGCTGTTTAGAAACAGTTTAAAATGAAAAATAGAGAAGGAAATTATAATTATAATTATTTCTTAAACCCAAGCCTGTTTATAATGAAAAGAAATTTCAAAATACTGTAAATTACAGTATCACAGTATAACTAAGGTTGGAAGAGACCTCGAGGATCATCGAGTCCAACCTGTCTCCACAGACCTCATGACTAGACCATAGCACCAAGTGCCACGTCCAATCCCCTCTTGAACTCCTTCAGGGATGGTGACTCCACCACCTCCCTGAGCAGCCCATTCCAATGACGAATGACTCGTTCAGTGAAGAACTTTCTCCTCACCTCGAGTCTAAACCTCCCCTGGCGCAGCTTGAGACTGTGTCCCCTTGTTCTGGTGCTGGTTGCCTGGGAGAAGAGACCAACCCCTTCCTGGCCACAACCACCTTTCAGGTAGTTGTACAGGGCAATGAAGTCACCCCTGAGCCTCTTCTTCTCCAGGCTAAATTGCTGCACCTAGGTGTACCTTAGACGTCAAATACGCTTCTGTAAAATGGAAACATGCAGCATGAAGTGGCTACCTTAGAGCAAAGCACTGCAGGGTATCTACCAGATGGAATGATATAAAGACCAACATGTGGCTTCTACTCTGCCAACCTGGATGAGCAAGTTTGTTTTCTCCCTACTTTGATATCCTCTCATAACTCTTTAAGAAATGTTTTTTCTTCTTTGTTTGTACAATGGGTATCAGCCTAATGTCTGATTTCATTTGGAATGTCCAGATGTTAAATGAGGAGGGTTACAAAGAGAGAGTTACAGATTAAAATGACACATAGCAATGTTATTGGTGTCATTCACAGAGTACTGGAGAGAATTAAAAAATAATATTGGTGCAATATAAATAATTGATGCTGAAATCTTTAGACCATTGTCCTTTCATGAAGCAGGCAGCAATGTCACTTTATGTCTTTGTGAAAGCAAGTTTTTACAACATGTAGCAAGAGAAACAATATCACCCTGCAGCTTTCAATGTGGAGTTTTGAAGTACCGTTGAAGTCACTGCTAACACAAAGATGCTTCACAGTAAATGACAAAGACTTGCTCTGGTATTGTTCAGTGCCTCTGAGATGTTGCCTAAGAGGAACAAGAGCAAAAAGCTCTGCAATACTGCTATAATTTCCATGCAATGTCTCAAATTTCATTGAGGAGGCACAATGATCAATGGGACAGTACAAGATACACTGTCTTTCCACAGCTGTGCTTTGAAGGATATTGTAGCTAAGTAGCTACTGCTTTGAAAGTTGCTTTTAAAGGCCTGAAACCATATTCAGTAGTAGTAATATATCATCTAGAGCTAAGAAAATATAGTAGTAGTAGTGCTAGAAGTTATGGGTCCAAGCAACTGTGCTCTGCTAAATCTGGGAATCTTTCATTGCCTTTAATTCCAGACAGCACTTAAAATTCCCAGTTTTAAATTGAGCTGTGTCCCTGACACACAACATCCAAAGCCAGAGAACACAAATAAAATCTTCTCTGAAAAAGTGAGTGTTGAATTTTCTGAGATAAGTAAATAGCAGAAAGCCAAGCAGTAGGAAAAGAAACAAATGACATCTGTAATATTGAAAGTACCCAAATTTTACCAATTTCAAGTGCAGCTGTGCTAAACAGTTTGCCCAGAGAGGTTGTGGAGTCTCTTTCTCTGGAGACTTTCAAAACCTGCCTGGATGTATTCCTGAGTGACCCTAGATGATCCTGCTCTAGCAGGGAGGTTGGACTAGATGATCTCTACAGGTCCCTTCCAACCCCTAACATTCTGTGATCCTGTCACAAGAATTTCCTTCAACACATAGTTCTGTAAACATGAGACTGCTGTAATAAATAAATAAATAAACAAACAGGCCCAGTCAGAGAGCACAGATGCCACTTAATGTGGTAGTGTATTAAAGTTTACAGTTACTTCTTTTAGACTCTCCCCTGGGGTGCCATGTGTCAGCCTCCTGGAGAAGGAACTGCAAAGTCTGATTCACTGACGTACTAACCAACATCTGTGCTGGCTTGGATTAGAGATACTGAATCAAAAAGAGTTTGATCTGCCTTACCAGCACTAAGCTGACAGGAGGTTATACAGCTTTAGCTTGTTGGCTTTTTTATCCGTCTGTGCTGGATGTTATGAGTCAGCAGTGGTTGGCTTTTTCGTTTTAGGGTTGCCGTTTTCCATTTTAGGGCAGGGTGTGCAGTGTGAAATGAGTTTGGCCATATCAACAACCTGCAGAGGAAGAGCTCTGCCTTTCACCTAGGCAGCTGAAGGAGAAGAAGCACAGGGGTAACTCATAGGTGGGAAAAGCAGCTTGTCAGGGCTTCATGGGAGGTTATGTTGGGACATCTGCTTTAATCAACCACTTTGTTGGTTTTTTTATTTACATCCTTAATTTTTTTATTATGATTTTTCCTGAGTACCTCAGTTTAATACTGCTGTAATTCTAACTGTTGGTAACTAACTGATAGTAACTTTACTCTGGAATATCCCTGTGGTGGTTTGAAAGGAAAGGCTCTGCTTTCCCTCCCCCACTGAGAAAGAGACCATGGCTAAACCCAGTCGGAGAAATGAGATTATATTTTACAAGGAAACAGATTATATGTAACACAACAAATACAGGTATTTTACAATATATACAGGAATATACAGCAAATGAACTCAACCAGAAACCAGACCCCCCACAGAGGGGGCTTCCCCCTGTACCCCCTTCACCCCCTACCTCCCTTCTCCCCCAAAGAGGTAGAAGAAGAGACGAGGATGGTTAGCAGGACAGGGGAAGAAGTGGACAGGCCTGTTACAGGGAGTGAGTTAGTTCTTATCTCTTGGCAAGAAGCCCAGAAGCAGATCCAGCCGAAAGGGACAGCGAAGGAAGGAAGACTGAGAGAAAGTTCCCAGCTCCCCTGGGTCCAATCTCACCTCCCACCTCAACTTGGCCAATGAAATTCGTTTAGAATACAAAATATTTTATAAACATTTAGCCAGTGTGCCCCTTTCTTAAAGGCACAGCGTCAAATGGCCACAATCCCATATGTGCTGATACTGAGACTGATTGAAAGCAAATGTAAACAAATATAAACCAAAGGATATTTTTTTGTACTTTTAGCTTGGATTTTTTTTCTTGTTGCTGTGGGGGTTTTGTTGTTGTTGGTTTTGTTTGTTGGTTTGGTTTGTTTTTTTGTGCTTTGGGTTTTTTGTTTGTTTATTTTGTGCATGTGTTTTGTTGTTTGTTGGGGTTTTTTCATTGTTCTTTGTGGGGTTTTTTTTTTGCTTTTTTTGTTGGGGGGATTTCGCTTTTCTTCTAATTGATCACTGTTATAATTAATGGCTTATGGTAAACCTTTGGAATATGGTTATAATAAGGAGCAGCTGGCTGCTATTACCATATGAACATTGTGAAAAATTAGAGGAAATGTCACCACTCTTTCTTGACCAGAGGGCTTTAATGGGGAAAACATCTGGGGAATGTTTTGAGATGAAGCATCATCTCAAGCCTTCAGTGTGACATTGTTTGCTTTGCTCTACATCTTGAGTGGCCAAGAAAGCCAATGGCATCCTGTGGCCAAGAAGGCCAATGGCATCCTGGCATGCATCAAGAATAGTGTGACCAGTAGGAGCAGGGAAGTCATTGTGCCCCTGTACTCCGCACTGGTTAAGCCACACCTTGAGTACTGTGTCTAGTTCTGGGCCACTCAATTTAGGAAGGACATTGGGACACTTAAACATGTCCAGAGAAGGGCAATGAGGCTGGGGAGAGGCTTCGAGCGCAAGCCCTATGAGGAGAGGCTGAGGGAGCTGGGATTGTTTAACCTGGTGAAGTGGAGGATCAGGGGAGACCTTATTGCTGTCTACAACTACCTGAAGGGTGATTGTAGCCAGGAGGAGGTTGGTCTCTTCTCCCAGGCAACCAGCACCAGAATGAGAGGACACAGTCTCAAGCAGTTCCAGGGGAAGTTTAAGCTGGAGGTGAGGAGAAAGTTCTTCACTGAGAGAGTTGTTAGGCATTGTAATGTGCTGCCCAGGGAGGTGGTGGAGTCACCATCCCTGGAGGTGTTCAAAAAGGGACTGAATGTGACACTTGAAGCCATGGTTTGGTAGTCATGAGGTGTTGGGTGACAGGTTGGACTTGATGATCTTTGAGGTCTCTTCCAGCCATGGTGATTCTGTGATTCTGTGACACTTCCCAGCCTTTGTGATAGCTAGCCCTCTGAATCATTTTAAAAGCCATTTTTATCAATAAAGTATTTAATGTTGCCTCCTTTTATGTTTGGAAATTTTACAGTAATCATAGTTCATTCTCATGTACTTCTATAATCCATTTATTGGATTAGTGTCTTAACCACATTAGATTAAGTAAATCCCTTAAGTTAACCTGCATCAAACTCAATACAGAGAAACAGCCAACTTGAGAGACCTTTAAACGAGTCTCAGTCCTCTCTGGTCATTCTGGTTTAATGATTTGGTCTCTGTGCCTGCTTTACAGTCCAGAAAGCTGCTTATGTGCTGGTTTGATGATTACTCCAAATCTGGTATTTCTGTTTTTGAAATACATTAACGAAGTTTTAGATTCATGGTAAATGCTAACTGATGATTATGTGAACTGGACACAGGAGAAACAAGCTGCTCAGGACCCATGCTTTTGGCTGAGAGTATTTCGCTGATGCAGTAGCTATCAAAATACAATCTGGTGCCTATCTTGACAGATACATAGCATTTGTGTGACATAGGAAATATCAGCTTGGGTTCACAGCCAAAACAAAATTAGCTCACAAGAGCAGAAAGCCTGGTTGTCTAACCCTTTGTTCCTCCATTAGAAATACATTTTTAAAAGTGGGCTGAATGTAGAACGAATTACAGAAGCTATTAGTGCTTTTGACATCATTGGAAACACTACAGCAATGGGCATGCTGTTGCCTTGCCCAACCCCTCCAAGGTCTGTGTGCACATCAGGTAGAGGAAGTGGAGAATAGGCTCCTGGTGGTTTTGAAGACAGGATACAATATTGTAGGCTTAATGTTCAACTCTAATGAAAATGAAAACTGATTATGTGAAAAGAGAATTTTGCTGTAGCCAGAGCATTGGTGGGGACAGGGGTGATGTATTTACTGCCAGAAGATGATCCAGAGAAAGCAGAATGTGCCTCACTCTTCTTTACATAAGAATGTAAACCAATGGGACTTTCAGGGCATTCATGTTGCATTCTTCCAGGCTTGTGGGTTTTGTTTTCTCCTTTAGAAGAGTAGGAGGCATAAGGAAAAGCAGATGACTCCAAACTGGAAATTTTGTGATGCCATACCACCACATGTCCTTGGAACACAGAATAGAATAGAATAGAATAGAATAGAATAGAATAGAATAGAATAGAATAGAATAGAATAGAATAGAATAGAATAGAATAGAATAGAATAGAATAGAATAGAATTAACCCGGTTGGAAAAGACCTTTAAGATCATTGAGTTCTGCCCTTGATGAATTCACTGGGAGCTGAGTATGTGAAAAAAGGAATTCTAATGGCTACAAATTCTATGATAGTATAGGAAAGCATAGCTATTGCTATATTTTTAAGAGAAAATCAAATTACACCATTATTTCCTATTAAATAGGTTATTATTTTAGAAGAATGGTAACCCTTCATTTCTTTGACAAACAAATCAGATGCAAACAACAGCAAGTGAGTATTTACCTCTGTGACAGCATCAACAAATCGTGTGATACATCTCAGTGCAGCTTTCTCCTGCATGTAACTGCATCTGGTTTTCTGCTTACACAATATAAAAAGCAGAAAAGCAAAAGCAGTATGAGGCTTCCCTAAAGGAAACGTTCCAGAGATGGAAGGGAAATGCAGTAATGCACCAGTCTGCTCTCCCCCAGTAACTCTGTGCTTCCTTGCTTCATAGTCACCTGTGTGGAGGGCTCTGGTTTGTCTTGGCTAATTCTAGAGCTCTAAACTCACCTGAAAGTGGCAACCTTTGCAAAGTGAGAAAAAGCAGTAGCTCCTGAGGCTAGGAGCAGTCAGGAAGACACATATGAGCTATGTAACAGGTAATTCTTGACACATTTTTAAGGTTTCTAAATTAAAACTGATCAAAATCTCAAAAGGTAGGTCTAGAATTAATACAAATATTTCTTTAAATTTCTTAAATAGGTTATCTTAGAGCTATGAATTTTTTCAAACTTTCCTATATTTGGCATCATGGACAGAAACATTTGTTCCTCTTAGCAACAGAGCCAGACTAAAAGCCCTGAATTTCCCTTCACAGCCAAGGCCTGTCTCATTTCCTCTTTGCTTCTCAGGAAGCTCTTGTTCAAAACATCTAGAGCAGCTGGTATCTCCTACCACAGAGGACTTGCTTACTCGACTGTAGATGTGTCCTTGTTTCATCTGGAATAAAGTTAATGTTCTTCCTAGTAGCTGGTAGGGTGCTGAGCTTTGGATTGAGGATGAGAATAATGTTGAAAATACACTGATGTTTTAGTCCTGGCTGAGCAGTGCTTATGCAGTCAAGGACTCTTTAGCTTCTTTTCCTGCCCTGTCAGCAGACTCTGAGGGGCACAAGAAGCTGTGATGGGACACTGCCAGGACTTCTGACCCTAAATGAACCAGAGGGGTATCCATACTATGTGGCAGCGTGCCCAGTATGTAAACAAGGAGGAGTTGGCCAGGGAGAGTGAATTGCTGCTTGAAGACAGTCTAGGCATTAATTACTGGGTGGTGAGCAATTGCATGGTGCATCACTTGTCTTTTCTTGGGTTTTATATCCCTCTTTTTGTTATATTGATTTTCATCTCAATTGCTATGATTATTATTATATTTTATTTTCATTATTAAACTGTTCTTATCTCAACCCATGAATTTAGCTCTTCTCTATTTTCCGTCCCCACCTCACTGAGCAGGGAGTGAGTGGCTGCATGGTGTTTAGTTGCCAGCTGAGATTAAACCACGACAAGATGACAGAGACATAATCAGCTTTTTGTTTTCTTTCTGTTTTTTTCTTTCCTTTTTATTTTCCCCCTACAGTATCAAAAGCATGATTTAGGGAACTTTCCATTGCACAGAGAAATGCAGACTCTTGTAATGTGCCATATGTCTTAAAAAAAAAATAGAAGCAGATTTTTCAGTTGTTGTTGTTTTTCTGTGATAATCCTCTGTGGTGCCAAGAACTGTGATAGGAGGTCTGTGTTTGATGGTTCTGTTTCTACTTTTGATTCAGTCTTATCAATGACAATGCATGTGTTTGACAGAGGTCTCTACCGACCTGGAAATGAGAATCTGTTTATCATAGTCCAGAGCAAACTTTATGAAGTCTGTATGTTATTTAGCACGTAATTTACTTCCACACACAAATGAATAAGCATATATGAATTATATCTTGCATCTGTCAGAACATTTCTGTCCCAACAATCAGTTGCTGTCTTGAAATTCAAAAGCTTGAAGTTTTAAAACTTCAATCCTAAACTTGAAATATGAGTAAATCACACCAAAGTCATCAAGGTTACTCATAGACTGTATTCAGTGTGAAGAGTAACAGTGGAGTGTCACCCACTCAAGAAATTGACTTGTAAGAATAATGCACCCAAATTATCACTTACATCAATATAAACCAGGTGGAGCTGGGATTGTTTAGCCTGGAGAAGAGGAGGCTCAGGGGAGACCTTATGGCTCTCTACAGCTACCTGAAGAGAGGTTGTAGCCAGGTGGGAGTTGGTCTCTTCTCCCAGGCAACCAGCACCAGAACAAGAGGACACAGTCTCAAACTGCACCAGGGGACGTTTAGGGTTGAGGTGAGGAGAAAGTTCTTTACAGAAAGAGTTCCTCATGGAGGAATTAGTCCGGGACCTGCTGAGCCACTTGGACACCCATAAGTCCATGGGACCGGATGGGATCCATCCTAGGGTGCTGAGAGAGCTGGCAGATGAGCTGGCCAAGCCGCTCTCCATCATTTTCCTCCAGTCCTGGCTCACTGGAGAGGTCCCAGGTGACTGGAAACTGGCCAATGTGGTCCCCATCCACAAGAAGGGACGGATGGAGGAACCTGGAAACTACAGACCAGTCAGCCTGACCTCAGTGCCAGGGAAAGTGATGGAGCAGATTATCCTGGCGGCAATAACTGCGCACCTGAAGGATGGCCAAGGGCTCAGGTCCAGCCAACATGGATTTAGGAAGGGCAGGTCCTGCCTCTCCAACCTGATCTCCTTCTATGATCAGGTGACCCGTCTGGTGGATGTGGGGAGGCCTGTGGATGTAGTCTATCTGGACTTCAGCAAGGCCTTTGACACCGTCCCCCACAGTAAACTGCTGGCTAGGCTGTCAGCTCGTGGTTTGGACCACAACACTCTGTGCTGGGTTAGGAACTGGCTGGAGGGCCGAGCCCAGAGAGTGGTGGTGAATGGTGCCACATCCGGCTGGCGGCCAGTCACCAGTGGCGTCCCCCAGGGATCAGTGCTGGGCCCCATCCTCTTTAACATCTTCATTGATGATCTGGATGAGGGGGTTGAGTCAGTCATCAGCAAGTTTGCAGATGACACCAAGTTGGGAACAGATGTTAGTCAGTTAGAGGGTAGAAAGGCTCTGCAGAGGGACCTTGACCGACTGGACAGATGGGCAGAGTCCAATGGGATGGCATTTAATAAGTCTAAGTGCCGGGTGCTGCACTTTGGCCACGGCAACCCCATGCAGAGCTACAGGCTGGGGTCAGAGTGGCTGGAGAGCTGCCAAACGGAGAGGGACCTGGGGGTGCTGATTGACACCCACCTAAACATGAGCCAGCAGTGTGCCCAGGTGGCCAGGAAGGCCAATGGCATCCTGGCCTGTATTAGGAATAGTGTGGCCAGCAGGAGCAGGGAGGTCATTGTGCCCCTGTACTCTGCATTGGTTAGGCCACACCTTGAGTACTGTGTCCAGTTCTGGGCCCCTCAGTTTAGGAAGGACATCGAGACACTTGAACGTGTCCAGAGAAGGGCAACAAGGCTGGTGAGAGGCCTTGAGCACAAGCCCTATGAGGAGAGGCTGAGGGAGCTGGGATTGTTTAGCCTGGAGAAGAGAAGGATCAGAGGCGACCTCATTGCCCTCTACAACTACCTGAAGGGTGGTTGTAGCCAGGTGGGGGTTGGTCTCTTCTCCCAGGCAACCAGCACCAGAACAAGGGGACACAGTCTCAAGTTGTGTCAGGGGAGGTTTAGACTCGAGGTGAGGAAAAAGTTCTTCACTGAGCGAGTCATTCGTCATTGGAATGGGCTGCCCAGGGAGGTGGTGGAGTCGCCGTCCCTGGAGGTGTTCAAGGGGAGATTGGACGTGGCGCTTGGTGCTATGATCTAGTTGTGAGGTCTGTTGGAACAGGTTGGACTTGATGATCCTTGGGGTCTCTTCCAACCTTAGTTACTGTGATACTGTGATACTGTGATAGAAAGAGTTGTTGGCCATTGGAATGTGCTGCCCAGGGTGGTGGTGGAATCCCCGTCCCTGGAAGTGTTCAAAAAGGGATTGAACATGGCACTTGAAGCAATGGTTTAGTAGTCATGAGATGTTGGGTGACAGGTTGGACTTGATGATCTCTGAGGTCTTTTCCAAACTTGTTGATTTTGTGATTCTATGACTCCAGTTATGTAGGGTTTATATCTGCAAAAACTGCCATAAGAAGAGAAGTCTGCTTTATTTACTTTTGGAACAATTACATGTTTGGAATAAGCATTTTAGACTATATATGCTCTAATAGTATTTGAAAGAGAATGACTGAGAATCACTGCTTTTGCTCTGCATAGGATGTCTTCAACGGTGTGCTTCTAAGTGCCGTATGTTCCTCCGTATAGAAACACAAAACAAAACATTATGATCATCAAACCAGTTGCCACAAAATGTGGCTGCTCCTTGTATTTGTTTGTATATAAACATACATTGTGCAAGCCAGATAAGAATAACAAACATTGGTAATAAGCCTAATATGAAAGCAGTTGCTAATTTACCGTGAAAATGAGTCTCTCTCTCTCTCTCTCAATGGAAAGACAGATATTGAAAACTCTTGAGGGAACACAGCCATATCACTGAAATTCAAACTGTTTTTTACCAGTGGTTAATATTCAAGCACCTCCTCTTCTGAGCTGAGGATCTGTGTATCCTCATGAATCAAGCAAGGGAGGCAGAGACCTGTATGGCTATGCAAGGAGCTTCTGGAAAAACTCAAGGGGAAAAAGGAAGTTCGCATTATGTAGAAAAAGGGACTGTCAATTTTGGAGAAATATAGGAACATTACTAGAGTATGTTTGGATGCTACAAGGAATACTAAGGCCCTTTTCAATTAAATCTAGCAAAGGATGTGAAAAATAACAAGAAGAGCTTCTTCAAGTGCATCAGCAGAAGAAGGAATACTAGGCAAAACATGGACCCACAGTTGAATGAGGTGGGTGACCTGGTGACAGGGGATATAGAGAAGGCAGAGTTACTGAATGCCTTCTTTGCTTCAGTCTTTACTGCTAAGGCCAGACCTCAGTCCCTGGAGGTATCAGAGGAAGTCTGGAGGAAGGAAGACTTTTCCTTTGTTGAGGAGGATCAACTTAGAGATCACTTAAATCCATGTCATCCATGTCATCTCAAAGCACGTGGAGGAAATGAAGGTTATAAGAAATAGTCAACATGGATTCATCAAGGGGAAATCATGTCTGACTAATCTGATAGCCTTCTACAGGGGCATGACTGGATGGATAGGTGGGACAAGGCAGTGAGTGTTGTCTACCTTGAGTTCTGCAAGGTTTTTGACACCATCTCTTGAAGCACCCTTGTAGGCAAGCTTAGGAAGTATGGATTAGATGAATAGATAGTGAGGTGGGTTGAAAACTGGCTGAATGATAGAGCTCAGAGGGCGGTGGTCTAGCTGGAGGTCTGTAACAAGTGGTGTTCCCCAGGAGTCAGTACTAGGTCCAGTCTTGTTCAATATCCTTCATCAACAACCTGGATGAAGGGCCAGAGTCTACCCTCATCAAGTTTGCTGTTGACACAAAATTGGGAGGAGTGGCTGACACACCAGAAGGCTGTGCTGCCATCCAGCATGACCTGGACAAGTGGAGAGTTGGGCAGAAGGTACACTTGCCCTTTTTGAGTTTCATAAGGTTAGAGTACTGCACCTGGGGAGGAATAAGTCCATGTATCAGCGCAGGTTAGAGGCTGATCTGCAGCTCCGTGGAGAAAAGCCTGAGAGTCGTGGTGGACTGGACAGTCTTTTTTTCAGTGGTGCCCAGCAACAGGACAAGAAGTAACAGGCACCGACTTGAACATAGGCAGTTCCACCTAAACCTTTACTTTGTGGGTGGTGGAGCACTGGAATGGGCTGCCCAGAAAGATGGTGGAGTGTCCATCTCAAGCCATTCAAAACTCAGTCAAACACTGTCCTATGCAACCAGCTCCTGGTGAAGCTGCTCTGGCAGGGTGGTTTGAACAAGATGATCTCCAGGGGTACCTTCCAATCCCTGCCATTCTGTGGTTTTAAGACAGTGTTTGAGCAAGGGGAAGGGAAGCAAATGTTCCCAGTACATTTATATACATACACAGAGTCTTGAAATTTGACTTAGCTCTTTGGATTCTTGAATTCATTTTCTTCATGCACAAGTTGTGATCTATTTAATTTTGTTAGGTCAATACCATTGTCCTCCTCCTGTTTGTTGTGTGGTGGGTTCTTCTAACAACCACTTCATGCCAGCTCCAGGAAAATAAATTTATTCCTGGAAGGGAGGCTGTTCATAGACCTGTATGGGACTGCTGAAACAGAGGCTGCAAACTGTATAGTACAGATTCACTTTCAAAAGAGGTGCATGCCAGAGACACACACAAAAAAAGGTGATATTTGCACTAATTTGTATTTTTGACTGGTAAGCACTTCCCTGCCTTTGTCAGTGCTGCAACAGAAAGCAGAAACAACAGAGAGCAATCTCTATCCTTATGTCTAGTGAACCCAAGGGTATTGTTTCAGTGGGAAAAGAATAAATTGGTTTTGTTTCCGACAGTTTAAAATCCAGAGCTCTACAGGTGACATAATAACCTTTCCTTATTTCACTTGGCTGGTTTCATGCAACAGTGCTTTTAAAATTAATATTGACCTTTAATAGCTGTGGAAACAGCTATCAGTATGCAGAAGATTAAACAAAGCAGTAAAAAGAGTGTAACTGATAGAGAACTATGATGTCCCAGTAAATAAAACACAGAGCAGTATTTTCTGCTGGGGCTATTTCCTCAGCATCTGACCTTGATGTGGGATGCAGCAGCTGTATCTTGGCCTGTATATGATCCATCATCCTCATGTGCACTTTGGAACACTTGTCTCAGAAAAGAGACAGTTTAAATTTATTTATTTATTTCCCATGAGATTTAAGTTATCCAGGGTTACACTGAAAATTATATCAGGCAATCAGATCCTGGTGTATAGGACTGGGCTCATGAAGGTACAGCAAATAAAACTGAGTGACCAAGCAATAAACCAGCAGATGAAATTGTGTGAGCAAATGTGGAAATGGAAAGCGTCTTCGCATGGGAAAGAAACATTACCTTGCTTTTTCTCTGTGTATGTGTTAACTAAAACATCGCTGCTTCTCAGCCTCCTTCCTGTATCCATACAGAGGGCTCTGAAGAGGAAGGCAAGCAGGAAGGTAGTTTCTCCTGAAGGCATATCATGCACCTGCCATTTCAGTTGGGCTCCTTGCCTAGGAAGGGGCTGTCTACTGGGATAAGGAAAACTTGGCAGGAAAAGCCTTATTTTAGGATGGCATGAGTGTGACACTCTTTGGAGCTGAGCTCTCTCCACTGGTGCACAAACTATAGGAGCATTCAAACCTTGCATTTGCTGTCCCACACCCTGCAGCCATTTTCTTATTGCTGTCCTTCTCTTGCCTTTAGGATCTATTTGCTGGGATTTATACTGTCTGATCCAAAACTGATTGACCCCGGTGGGAATATTTGCCACCAATGAAAAAGGATTTATATATTTACAAAAAAATGGAACTCCAGGCTTCTAGCCTGATTTGGAAGACTGGTGACAGTTTAAGAAAGGCCTTCTTTTATGCTAACATGTCAAGGGAGAGTAGGAATAAGGAGAATTCTCAGATAAGGAACTCTGTATCCATGGACTGTACTGTTTGGTGACTCTGCTTGTGATTTGAATCATACTCTGAAATCTGTCCTTGCTTTTTGCTTCAGATCAGGTCCAAATCCATTATAAAGCCACATGCTCCCACTGTTTCTTTTCAAGATCTTGCTGACAGTTACAAGAATAGTTCAGAGCTGCTCTAGCAAGGATGCTTTTCTGAAGGAATCTCTTTCTGTGGGACATTTCAGCAGGAACTGAAGGCAGAATATCCTTATGTAGTGGCCCAGGATAAAGGGCTCTGCAAACAAGTATGGTACTTCATGGAAAAAAACTCCACTGCATGGATATTTTTGAAAATGTATGAAAAATACATGCACAATATGTCACCTTTCCAGGCGTGGTGCCAGTTTACTGGGTTCTTCTGGGCTTTTGTCTTCTGTGGAGCATCATAAATTAGATGGCAAAACAAGACTAAACAAAGGGTGGGGGGGGGAAAAGAAAGAGGCTAGAGGGATAGAAAAGAAGGGAGAGAAAGCTTAGTTTTTGTTCATCTTAATCTCATAGGTGCTCATAAAACTAAGGGCCTGTCTTCCCTTTTCTCAAGGCTGCACTGTACTCCTCCTTGGTGTAGAGCGTCAGGCACCTTACTAAGGTTTCAACTATGTGCAGCTGAATTGAGTTTTCCTTCCTGTTGATTTTAATCTTATTTCAGTCATGGTACATGTTAATCACAGTGTGACTACTGTGCCAGGTCTTGGCATGCTCTGCATGTGGAGAAATTCAGCTGGAGATGGTTCTTGTGTGGCTGATTTTCACAGTCTGGGCCTTTTTTTTCTGTTGTTCTGCAAGACCGAAGAACAGTTGGTGTGGAGTGTAGAAACTTGCTCAGAAATTCCGGTAGGGAAGTTAATACCTACAGGAAACATCTTGCTGACAGAGGTTGCCCAGCCCTTTTCCAATAGAGAAGACTTTAAAATTTTTATAAACTATGTCTAATATCTTCAACTTTCATAGGAGGTGTTTGATATTTAACTGGAAGCCCCTGGGTTTACAAAAAAAATAGTCACAGTTCCTTCTCCCGTGTACTGCAGTTAACTGGGTTACAAGCTATTACAGCCTGCTGTTTCTCTTCCACAGTCTTGTATTCCCCAAGAAAATTATGGTATCTAGCCTAATTAATATATGAATACGAAACACTCTGAAGAGCTAAACCTGAATTTCACCAAAGCAGGAGCGGTAACACTGCATGCTGCGTACAGCACACAGTGCAGAAGCAGAGCAGCAGTCCCAGTTTGAGGGGGAGCTGCTGGACTCTCATCCCACCCATATGCTTCCTGTCCAGTGTACATCCCCTCACCAGTAGATACCTGTGAGACCCCAGTGGCAGTGGGGACAGTTGAACTGATGGAAGTAGTTGGGGAAATAGAATTGTGATAGCATGGTCTGGCTGCTTATTAAGTTCTGCTTTTAAACAAATCAAAGTTTCTGAAGAGGATGGCGAGCAGGAAGGTAGTTTCTCCTGAAGGCATATCAGGCTCCTGCCATTTCAGTTGGGCTCCTTGCCTAGGAAGGGGCAAATCAAAGTTGTTTTTTAAACAAAGACATTTGGGCCTGTTCAGTCTAGAGAAGAGAAGGCTCTGAGGAGACCTTTTTGTGGCCTTCTGGTATCTGAAGGGGGCCTGCATGAAAGCTGGGGAGGGACTTTTTAGGGTATCAGGGAGTGATAGGACTGGGGGGAATGGAAAAAAAAATGGAAATGGGTAGGTTCAGATTGGATGTTAGGAAGAACTTCTTCCCCATGAGGGTGGTGAGACACTGGAACAGATTGGCCAGGGAGGTGGTGGAAGCCTCATCCCTGGAGGTTTTTAAGGCCAGGCTGGATGTGGCTCTGAGCAAGCTGATCTAGTGTGAGGTGTCCCTGCCCATGGTAGGGGAGTTGGAACAAGATGATCCTTGACATCCCTTCCAGCCCTAACAATTCTATGATTCTGTTGTAACCTGCAAGCCAATGGATCTGTCATCATGCCCTCCAAAGTTAGAAATTGCTAGATTTATGGTTGCCCATTGAGCCTGAAGTCTTTCCCCAGCAGTTCTGATCCAGTCCCTAAATCTCCAATGGTATCTTGCGCCTGTGTGCTACTTGCAGCAGACAAGCTGCACGCAGAGACCGAAGGGGGAAGATTTCTTGGGCTTCTCTAATTCTGGCATGCGCTAAGTTTCAATTGGGTGACTTTGCCGCGTCCTTTAATGCAGCTATTTTTGTGTGTGTGTGTGTGTGTGTGTGTGTGTGTGTGTATGAATTAAAAATAGCTCTATAGAAATGACTTTAAAACCCTGGAGTATTTAATAGCAAGCAATTCCTTTCTATAAAAATTTTATAACAACTTATAAAATGTAATCAAGAGAGAATTGTGCCCCCGCTTTTGAATTCTTTAGGTGGTTTTAAAAATAATACTTTAAGGATGTTGGAAATGGCAGCATGAAGTGTTTCTTTCCTGTTAAATAGCTACTGAAATAAATTATTCCAACTGTATTAAAAAAAAATATATGAAAAGCCTACCACTGTTACTTGTACTTGAGCTGTGTGAAAGCACCTTCATTTGATGCGATAATTGCTTTGGCATATATAAACATCACTTAGTTTGCTGAGATTCAAAGATTAAACACCCAAGTTCTTCAAAATGAGGCCCTAATGATGCACTGTTTTACTATGCTTACAGTCAAAGCTGCTCATCTCAAGTCACTTTATGAGAAATAAATACTAGGGATATACTTCACCTTGTGTTGATGTAACATTTTTATTTTCAGCAAGCAGAAAACACTAGAGTAGAGGCCAAACATAAATAATCTATGAAGAAATAAGCTTAAAAAAATAACATTTAAAAAAATCTAGGAATTGTGAAAGGATGAGGGATTGTGGGATACAGTTTAAAATGCTGTCCAGATAGTAAACAAAATACCAAATCTGTTGCAACCAGATAAAACTTGATTTAAAGAACTTTATGTCATCACTGGAGATGGTAAAAATGTCAACTGTTTTGAATAGTTTTAGGGAAATTAGGATATATTCCTCCAACATTTCTAGAGGTGAGGGTTTGTGTGAGATATCAAAAGTTAAAAGAGACCCTCCAGACTGAATTTCTTCATGATGAAGCCTAAAAGTAGTGATCAGAATGGAAATAAGGGTCAAAAATATTTGGGCCCCAAAGTAATGTTTGGATCCAAGGCAAACTAACTAACCACATTTTTTGCTAAAATCTCTTTATTAGGCTCACGTATCACGTGTTTGAAAGTCTCCAGAGAAAGGGACTCCACAACTTCTCTGGGCAGCCTATTCCAGTGCTCTGTCACCCTCACCATAAAGAAATGTTTCCTCCTATTGAGGTGGAATCTCCTGTGCTCTAGCCTGTACCCACTGTTCCTTGTTCTATCACTGGGCACCACCAAAAATAGACTGGCACCTTCATCTTGACACTCACCCCTCGGATGTTTATAGATAAGATAAGATGTTGATAAGATGCTCTCTCAGCCTTATCTTTTCCAGACTAAACAGCCCCAGTTCTTTCAGTCATTCTTACAGGAGAGATGTTCCAGTCCTACTATCATCCTTGTAGCTCTCCACTGGACTCTTTCCAGCAGGACCCTGTCTCTCTTGAGTTGAGCCCAAAACTGGACACAGTATTCCAGGTGTGGTCTCACCATAGCACAGTAGAACGTGAGGAGAATCTCCCTGGACCTGCTGGACATGTTTTTCCTAATGCAGCTCAGGATACCATTGGCCCTCTTGGCCACAGGAGCCCATTGCTGTCCTATGGGGAACTTGCTGTCTGCTAGGACTCCAAGGTCATTCTCCATAGAGCTGCTTTCCAGCAGGACTACCCTTGGTATGTACTGAATCCACAAGAATATCATCTTTGTCAAACACAGCAGCTGGCTAGAAGAAATCCTGCTCTTACACTCACAAGTCTTTGTGGAGAGCCACATGGTAAATCTGCAACAATAGAACAGATTCCCAGCTCTGATGTCTGGTTTTATGGTGTGCTGCAAACATCACATGAACACTATGCTTAAACAGGGTAACAGCATGAAGTTGTAACATAAAGTGAGACACAATCAGTAAAAATATTCTTCCATACTACAATATTTTATTTCCCTTTATGTGCACAACTTTCTTGCTTTCATAACGTGTATTGGTAAATACTGAATTTTAATGAATGAATGCTAATTGCCATAGATCAAAACAAGCCTCTGAAATGTTAGAACTAGATTTTAAGTAGAACTTGTTTGCTTTAATATGAGGCATATTTTAGATAATATTCTTTGTACAGCTCAGCTTTAGAGTTTTCTAGCATTCTAGTCCTGCCAACCATTGCTGCCTTAGTTCTATGAGCTCTAGGGATGATTTAAATGTTGCATGTATCTGAGATGGATTAGAAAAGTATCTTCAGCAGTCTTGACCTTTGTGGGGTTTCTGAGGAAATGCTTTACTTGGGGGCATAGGGTGAACAAGGTCCTACTACCCCTTTGCTGTCTGAGGTGCTCTACAGTGTATCAGGACTAGTACAGGATTAGTCTTGCTGACTAGTCCCAGGAGCATGAATGAGACTCTGCCATAACTTTCATAAGGAAATTCTTTAAAAAAATCTGTATTCCCATTAAACTGTGATATGCATATCTGCTTAACTGCTCCTGCCTAACTCCCCCAAAATATAAAACAGGATGGGCTTTCCTGGTTTGGGTTTTCTTTTGCTGGTGGTGTGGTGTGGGTTTTTTTGTTTGTTTATTTATTTTGTTTGTTTGTTTGTTTTTAATTCTGATGTTTGTTTGTGAGTAGCAAAGGCTTCTTCCAACTCATATTCCAGCAGATTGGTGTCCTGTCACCAATATCAGCAAGATCAGGATTGTGCCCCAGCTGTCCTTGGCCCCTGTTATCAGTCCAAAAATAACTGCAGCACAATCTAGTGGTGCCAAGATTGTAGCAAGCTATAATGACATATGTTTTGTTGGGAAATTGATGCTGTGACTCTGAATAAGAATGATAATAATAGTTGTTTGGATGGTGCTGGTGGTGGTTGCACAGTAGAGAAGTGCTGCTCTGTGTCCTTCAGAACTCCCTGGATATATAACTAGCTTGTCACTGTTGGGATGTTGGTTTGCATTTAGAAATCTTCTTATCAAATGCAAAAGTGGTATGAGTGTTTGTAAATACAATCTAGGCCAGTTCCCAATGGGCATCATCACAAACCCAAGTCACACTGGCAGACCTGGTATAGAAAATAACCTTATTTAGAATAAGGTTTCCATTTATGATGGCAGAGACTGAAAAACCTGTGTGTTACTTAAGTCCAATATGTAAATATAAACCATCACTGCAAGTCTTCTGCTGCCCTGAAAAGACATTAAGTAGAGAGAATGTATTCAAAATCTTGCATTGACTCAACAGTCAGTGGAGACTGCCTATTAATTTGTTGTGTGTCTCAAAGAAGATCACATATCTGGCTTGCTCTTCCAATACAGTTCTAAACTCATTCTCTGCAACTGTTCAGTGTGGATGAGCAGATCTTTTGTTCTGACTTGAGGTAAATCTTCTTGAGCACTAGCTTTTACTCTGTACTGCTTGAAAAACCAGGAAAGCATTCACTAGACTTGCTACTTGCCAGGTATGTTTACTGCATACCACCCTACTGCGCAGAGCAGAGACTTTTGTTATTGCTCTTCAAACCACTGATATTTATCCCAGCTAACACCTCTCTGACAGGGCATGGAAGCTTGTCGTTTGCTTATAAGCCACATGCCATTCTGCATGTCAAAAGTTAAAAGGGAAAAAAGCATAAGAATTTTACTTCAGAGAGTATTTAAAGAATAATATGTCACAGAGCTAGTATATCTTGGCTACCATCCCTCTCTTGGATTATTTTAGCGGCTGTCTCTAGCCCTCTGCTTGCTGTGCCACATTTTTTATGGCTTATCATAATCATAAAAATGTGTCTATTACCTCTATCCAGAATTTACAGAGTATATTTAGGGATGATGCATTAAAACAGAAGTGGGTGAGTTCATGTTAGGAATAATGTAAAAGCCATTTTTATTGTGTTGTGACGAGGATTTGTCATGCAACAGAGCCTCCTGAAAGCTGTGGCTTGCCACTTACACAGCCCCAAAGTCAGGACAGACGCCTCCAGGCACCCCCAAGGGAGAGCAATCTCAGGGCTGGGTAAGGCAACATGCTCTTGACAAATTTTGTGTAGCAAAAAGTCCTAGTCACTTCAGATAGGACAACTCAAGGACCTGGTATTGAAATACTCTTTAAAATAGTATTTTTTTTCTTATTTTTTCCTGCATTCTGTGGTTCTTGCTAGTTTCAATATCCATTATAAGGTCATTGAAGAAGAAGAAGAAGAAAAAGAAATTATTTTCTTTCTGGCCAAGTATTAAAAATACCAGCACTTGTATTTTACAATTAATGATCTTGGTAAGGAGTTTTAAAAACTAGTAGTGATTAGCTGAAACGGGCTAAGTCTCAGGAAGAATTTTAGGAGGAGAGGGAAGCTGGATAAAGCAGGTCAACCAGATTAGAAAGAATCTTCATGGATTTCAATCATTACTTCTGTGTAACTCTTGCAGAAAATGTATTAATGAAATCCAGGAACCTTCTGATCTAGCAGAGATATGCACTAGAGAAAAAAATAACAAGGATACCTTCTGGGACCCTGTCCTCAGCTGTGGTAAATTAGTGTGACTAGGTTGTACTAAGTTAGGCAGCACCTTGAATACTGTGTCCAGTTCTGGGCCCCTCAGTTTAGGAAGGATGTTGACTTGCTGGAGCGTGTCCAGAGAAAGGCAACAAAGTTGGTGAGGGGCTTGGAACACAAGCCCTATGAGGAGAGGCTGAGGGAGCTGGGGTTGCTTAGTCTGGAGAAGAGGAGACTCAGGGGTGGCCTTATTGCTCTCTACAACTACCTTAAGTGAGGTTGTAGACAGGCAGAGGTTGGTCTCTTCTCCCAGGCAAACAGCACCAGAAGAAGAGAACACAGTCTCAGGCTGTGCCAGAGGAGGTTTAGGCTGGAGGGTAGGAGGAAGTTCTACACAGAGAGAGTGATTGCCCATTGGAATGGGCTGCCTGAGGAGGTGGTGGAGTCACCATCACTGGAGGTGTTCAGGAGGAGACTTGATAGAGTGCTTGGTTGAATGGTTTAGTTGATTAGGTGGTGTTGGATGATAGGTTGGACACGATGATCTTGAGTGTCTCTTCCAACCTGGTCTGGTCTATTCTATTCTATTCTATTCTATGTATACTTTGCCTGCTTGGTGCAGCTAAGTCTTGTTTTCCATAAGTAACAAGGAGGTAACTTATTAGTCAAGTGCACAGTATTTTTGATATGTATAATTTTTGCTCTGAAAGAAATAAGCTCCTGAAAGAATTTATATTGAGTCACGAAACAGAACGTGCAAGAAATGAGTAAACTCAGAGAGAGGAGAAATGTCTCGTTAGCAGTTGTTCTCCTTTCCTTTTACTGCACAAAAGGAAACATTATAGATGTGATGCAGATGGAGGCCATAAAATCCCCAAACCAGGTTGCTGGCCTGAGATTCATCAGATTTGTGCTGCATAAATCCTCAAAGAATGCTTATTGTGGGAAATGATCTTTCTAGGCATAACATTTTAATTTCAGCCAAATTATTGATACAGGATGAAATGAAGTTGAGGATATTGCACCAGGATCATAATTCTATTTCTAAAGCTGCCAGATTTTTAATAGGAGCATATCTGAAAGACAAGTTACAGAGTTAACTATGCACAAATTCATGGCTTTCTTCCAAGGCAGATTACTTCTCCCAACATTTGTATCTTTCTTCTCATATAATGTAACAACAAAGCATTAATCATGCAGATATCAATATTTAATGATTATGCTGTTAATGCCTGCAAAGCACTTTGGAGATAAAAAGTGCTCTATAAATCTAAATGTAGGATATTTACTCTTTGCCTTATCTTAGTTGGATACGGAAGGGCTAAGAACCAGTTCATGTTATCTGGAAAGGCAGGTGCCTGATACTGCTGATATGAGGTGCAAAATATCCACTCCAAACTTACCCAGGTCTACAACAGTCTTTTCATTCACTTCAGACTGCTCTGGAAGTTCAAACCACTGAAACATTTGCATGGTAATGAGTGTACAGCTCAAACCTCAAAATATACTAATTATGTTAAAACTGGGATTTGGAACATTTGGCCAGCTAATTAAAATGTCATAATTGGTGCTGCAGATACCATTGTTACCTCATGCAATTATATAAATGCAGATTTACTGTCTAATGAGAGACTGAGGAAAGAGGATGGTTGTAGAAAAGAAAGAAATAAGTCAAGTTCAATTGTTTTTTTCTGCATGTTAGCATTGCTGGAAAAAAAAGTTCAATATGGCCCATTTTGAGTGACAGGTGAGTCACAGACACTTCTCCTTAACCACCTCCTTTTTATCAAAGAGTTTCTTTTGGACAGGTCATCAAGAGTTAAATGGCAACTTATGAAACAGTTGGTGAATAATTAAAAAGCCTGACTACGTGACTACTTGGCTGAGTCTGGCCAAAAGAAATCACTGGGTGAGATGAGCTCTTCCAAAGATAAATGCTTCTTTCCCCCATGTCTTGCTTGCTTGTCATACTTTCTGTATCTGTGTGTTATGGGAACTATTTGAGTTTAACTAAGAGATGAAACATAGCAAAAGCTGTTTCTTTAGGTGTCATTTTTGTCAATGCAATTCTCAGTTGTCTTCTGGCACACCGCACTTGTCACAGCCACTAGAAAATTAAGGGAGAAAATAGCCAGTTCATAGCCAGAACAAGAGGACACAATCTCAAGCTGAGCCAGGGGAAGTTTAGGCTTGAGGTGAGGTGAAGGTTCTTCACTGGGAGAGTTGTTAGCCATTGGAATGGGCTGCCCAGGGAGGTGGTGGAGTCGCCATCCCTGGAGGTGTTCAAGAGGGGTTTGGACGTGGTAGTTGGTGCCATGGTTTAGTCAGGGGGTCTGTGGTGACAGGTTGGACTTGATAATCTTTGAGGTCTCTTCCAACCTTGGTGATTCTGTGATTCTATGATCTATTCTGTGAGAAGGTCAATTTGGTAGGATCCTAGATTTTCCACTCTAGAGGACCTTACATCCTCTCTAAAACTCTCTGCAGGAAAAACTTTTTCTACTTAGGAACAAGTATCACAACCTACTACACAGAATACTCAAATGTGTCCACCTTTGAGTTTATGTAGAAACGTCCAAATCTCCCCAGTTCTTCTCAATCTTTTGCTGAAAAGGTACGGCTGTATTTCATCACAGGCTTCTCAAAATGACCAGGTCTGTATCAAATTGTATGTGCCATGCACCTGCTTCACGTAGTGAGGTTGCTTGAGGAGAGCAAAATGGCCATTTGTGTATGGTTTTCAGGCAAAGTTCCCTGCTCTAGAAGCCTAAGAAAGCACAGACCAATGTTTCAGGAGGGAAGGTTACAGCTGAATATAGGAGCTGACAGCCCAAACCCAAAGCTGTTAGGGTGGGAGTATCTGAATGCTGCAGAATACAGGAAGGTGTGGGGGGGAAGTAATGTAGTTCACGGCTGCCCTGAAAGCATGGAGGGCAGGGTGCCTCTTGTGGTGTTCCTGTTAGCGAGCTCAAGCTGTGGTTCCATGGAAAAGAGAGCTGCTGCCTTTAGTGGAGTCTGGTGCAGCCACCTTTAGAGCAACCTTGTGCACATTTTTCTTTTTTTTTTTTTTTTTTTTTTTTGTCTCTAAAGTGTGATTGGAGAAAAAAAAATCTCATAATTTGGTGAAACAGTGTTGAGATTCATTTCAACCTGACAAACAGAGGAGCATGAGTAGAGAAAGCAGGCAAGATATTTTTAGTTTATTTAAACTAGATTAAAATAGGGTCTGAAATTTGCTGGGTGACATAATTTCCTTATGGTTTGGAGAGACATATAACTGCTACATTCTCTCTGAATTCTGTCTAAAGACCAGCTAGGATAGTGGAGAAATCCTGTCAGACACCTCACTGCAGCCAGCTACAGTCCTGCTGAAGGCAATGGGGAAGAACACTCCAAACCAAACAGAGCTCTCTCCACGTTGAATAGCCATAGTATTTTGAATGCAGGATGCTGATTAGTGTCTGCCTGGATCAAGGGCTGATGTCAGTTGGTTATAATTAGCTTCATGCTCAGAACTCAGTGCTCTGGATGTAGGAGGCAAAACAATTACCAAGAATGCAGGAGGCTGTTATTTAAATCTATTTACATAATTTTGCTATGTTTTTCTTCAAATATTTTTGTGTGATTGAAGGACTCTTTCCTGAGTTGTCCTTTGCTAGAGCTATCGTGACAATTCTACTTCAAAGTTAGCTTTCAAGGGCGTCCTATGTGACACTGGGCTAATGAAGGTCAGAGCCATTCACTGGAGGCAAGTGAGCAGAGGCAGCATGGCCTTTTCCAGGGTGGCTTTCTCCTGGGTGCCAGCCTGAGCAATGCCAGCCTGTCTCTCTGCACCAGTGCCTCCTCATCCAACCTGGTTATTCCCTGTGCCACAAAATCATTTCCTTCTTCACTAGGACAACTTTGAGGACTGTCTTTGATTTTCGAGAAGTTAGGGCCCTGTGGGAAAGAAGGTCTGGCATCTGGTTACGTTGAAAAAGAGAAGAAAGGAAGGCAGCATCACTAACGAGGTGTGTGGCACCAATTAGCAATTAAAAAAGCCCAATAACTTTCATTTGGATTTCTACTCAAAGTTATGAATAATTTGTCTCATCTTTTAAACACTAAGCTGCATTAGCATGATCAAAACAGTGCATCCCCTTGTCCTCTCTGGTGCCTGTCAGACTAAAACAGCAATGTACTATGCAGTACCTGTGTTTTGAGACATTAGACTTGATGGCTTTGGCTCATTCAGAGATCTCATTTTTCAAAATATCTTTGCTGTGATTTTTAGTAGACAATACTTCTGAATCAGCACTGAGAAAAATGTACATTTTGTAAGGGAAATGGTTTCATTATAAGCTGGCATTGGCCAACATGTAAAACTAGGAGAGTTTGGATGAGGCAGAAGAGAAGAAAATCTACCTTTTGTTGATTGGAGAATGTGCAGTTATGGGACAAAGGAGGACACATTTGGGATTCAGTGCAGGCTCAGGGTTAGAAACACTTTTCTAATCAGAAGCATACAGGTGAGAGACATGCTTTGTGTCTTTTATGCCTACCATCAGAACAGATTCAGGTGCATGCATAATGCATGAGGCAAGTACCAGAACTGATGCAGAATAATCCATAAAATATGAAGCTGATGCTATGAATAATTAAACCACAAACACACTCAGAAACACCTGCATGCAGCTAATAGGATGGGTTGGACTTGGCCTATAAAGTGATAGAAATCATAGAGTCATAGAAAATGTAGAATAGAAACTGTCCCTCCTCCCCCTTGGGTGTACCCTGGGCTTGTGCTGAGCATTGTGCAAGGCACAGCTGCTGGGGCACCCCTCTAGATTTCCAGACCTCTGTTTGGGAAGGGAGTGAACGCTGTGACTTTCCTCTGCTACTGCTGCAGAGGCCATGGTATCTGTTTTCTTCAGAGAGAAATTACCAGCATGTTATAATAGTGGAAAGGCTGAACTTTCAGCTTTCTGGTAAGTAAATGCCAGTTTTGTTTAGAGACAGTGAAGAAAGATGAAATATTTAGCTTTTATCAATAATGTACCCTCTAAGTAACAGTGCCTACATCGACACATAATCTGTGACAAGCTCTCACAGGTCCCCTGATGCATCTGAGTGAAGCCCAGGGTTTTTCTAACTTGTAGGAGATGAATACCTTGTGAAGGTCCCTTCGGAGAAGAGAGGACAAGAACTGAACTAGCTACCAGCAGAAGAGAAGGTCATATAAATTATTACTGCTTGTATGCTAACCCACTCAAGCGGTGTTAGTATTCTTACCTGATACTTTCAAGATCTCAGTGGAGATCTTGAGTCTGTTATGCTAGACATTGATCATAGACCAGTGGAAAACATCCTTGTCCTAAAGCATTTGTTTTAGAGGGGACAAATAGTGGGATCTCTTCTGAAATTAAATGGCCTTTTTGTTTAAGTTGAGTAAAGCTAGGGATAATGGAAAGATTCATGGCAGAGATTGATTACATTTTCACCTGAATCAGGGAGGAAAAGGTTCTATCATTTTAGGGAGCTTCCAAAATGCATATTAATGTATGTAGAGGAATTTGAACAGTGGAAAATATTCCCTGGGCTGTGGGGTTTTTTTTTGTGACTGTGCACAAACCAAACTCCACTATGCTGGATTTTATACCACTGCTCTTATGAAGGAGTTCTATCTGCATGCACAACAATCTTAGATCTTTTTTTACTTAAAACAGCTTCTTTGGTTTGATATGTTGGATCCCAAGGAAATTCCACCTATATTCTTGCGTCATGTAGAGACTACAAGTTACTGAAAACAGAGCTTTAAAGCTTACAGAATAACAATGCTCTCTCTGGATCTCAGTGCTCTCTCTGGTGGGATGAATGCTCAAGGGATTTGATGGATATGGTATTGATGAAACAAGAGAAGCTGGACCCATGGGTCTTTGAATCAACTAAAGAGATAAAACTGTAAGAGTCCATCAAAAACAGTCCTTAGAGTAACAGTTTGGATGCATATCTGTGTACAAGAGGAACAGTTTTCCTGTGCTTTCAAAACTACGAATCTTTCCAATTTTGCCATAGACTCACTGTCTAACACTGATGCAGCTGCTTAAGTTCTCTGTTCTCAACTGATAGTCCTGAAGTGCTTCCCTATTCAAATCAGGTTATAGGCATTAGACAAAAAGAAGTCATTTTCCAGTTAATACTAGAACTAGGACAACAGCCCCTTTGGAAAATGCTGCCTTTATGAAAACAGTACTCAGATGAGCCTGACAAAGCACAAAATGATGATGTGTGATTCTCTAGATTATTTTAGCAGCTTATCTTGCAGAAAAAGTTCTGAAAAACTTTCTGTGGCTCATGTCTTGAGTCAGGCATCAACAAATCAACATTTGCACTTATCTCCTGAGGTCAGAGTAAATGCTGAAATATTTTACCATAATTCAATGTTAGGAAATTGCTTCTTGCATCTACAAGTCATCAGATTCTGGGATGCCAAACATTCTCTGCAGACCTCAATCCCTTCAGATACCATCAAATATTTTGATTAAAGAAAAAACAAGATCCAATAGGAATCCTAAAACCAAACAACCCTATATATTACAGTGGAGGAAACTGAACCATCTCTAAGTTCTTACCTTGATTTCTCAGGTTAGGAATCATTGTTCTCAGTGTTAGAATCATAGAATCAGTCAGGGTTGGAAGGGACCACATGATTATCTAGTTCCAACCCCCCTGCCATGGGCAGGGACACCTTATACTAGATCAGCCTGGCGAGAGCCTCATCCAGCCTGGTCTTAAACACCACCAGGGATGGGGCCTCAGCGACCTCCCTGGACAGCCCATTCCAGGGCTTCACCACTCTCACGGTGAAGAACGTCGTCCTCATGTCCAGTCTGAATCTCCCCACTTCCAGTTTCATTCCATTCCCCCTAGTTATATCACTACCTGATATCCTGAGAAGTCCCTCCCCAGCCTTCTGTAGGCCACCTTCATATACTGGAAGGCTACAACAAGGTCACCTCGGAGCCTTCTTTTCTCCAGACTGAACAGCCCCAACTCTTTCAGTCTGTCCTCATAGGAGAGGTGCTCCAGCCCTCTGCTCATCCTCGTGGCCCTTCTCTGGACACCTTCCAGCACGTCCAGATCCCTCTTGTAATAGGGGCTCCAGAACTGGATGCAGTACTCCAGGTGGAGTCTCACCAGAGCTGAGTAGAGGGGGAGAATCACCTTCCTTGACCTGCTGGCCACACTTCTCTTGCTGCAGCCCAGGATCTGATTGGCCTTCTGGCTGTTAAATAAATGTCCTTGGCACTCTTCATGCCATGGCACTCTTCTTTCCCTACACCAGAAATGAGTGGGCTGCAGTGGCACTGATCATGAACAACACTAATTATACATCCAGCATTTTTCCCACTGGCAGATCAAAGTAGGATTTTGGTTGTCAAGCTCTTCATTGTATTTTAAACTTTGTTAGGAAGAAAATTTCCTGGTATTCTGTCCTCATGAGAGGGGGGAATTAAAATGTAGGTTCAGGCTCCTTTTGACTGTGCTGCTAGGAAAGCGTCCTTCGTCACAGAACACCACAGGACTTCACAGACTTCCTTGAGCTGAACTGACAGATAAGATGTCCTTCACATAAAGCCTACATTTAAAAAAAATATATGTAACTTCTGAGTACCTCTTATACTAGGCAGTAAAGGAATGTTAACTAAACTACCAAATACAGTCACTGGCATTCACTCGAAGCACACGAAGGGACACAAGCATACATTGTGGCAAGAATAATGTTGTTAAAAGTTATTGTTCTAAAACTACTTTAGTCTTTAATTTTGTTGCTTTTTTTTTTTTTTTTAATTATGGCTTTACATCAATTTCCAGGATATTTACCCTCAAACCTGCTTTAAAAAGGACCAATGTGCACTGATGTATTCTGCTGTAAGCACTTTAGCATTGAAAAGTAATTGCTTTTCACATGTACAGCAGCTGCTGGAGGGACAGATAAAATAAGCATGTCTGTGAATGATTTTGTCCTCTTTAGGTAAAGAATTGAAAAAAAGACATGTCACAGTCCTCTGGCTTCCAAGAATGCATCTGCATGCCAAGCCATGCTCATTTTAGCTTTTACAACCAGGCTTCTCACAACATCCACACCATCAGACTGAGGATACAGTTGATGGATATTCTAATGATCTCATTCACACCATGTCAGTTATATGGAGTAGCCTTAAAACCACTGGATGTACCTCCTATTAACATGTGAGATCTATAAGATGGGTCTCTTAGTGAGGCATTTTGTTTGAAGGACCCACAAACCTTCTGCAGTAGGAATCTTGAGGCTCCTGTGCATTGTTCTGATGTTAACACTGTGCCCATGGTTCCTAAAGAGACCTTGCCAAACAATTAAATGGGGCTTGTAGAGCATAGAATTTTAATTGCTCTGGGAATACAGAGAGAGAATAGCATTGATTGACTAACTTTATGTAAATGTATTAAGAGTTTTTAATCTAATATCTAATTAAAGGGCTTTATTTTACTTTTTGAACAACATCTTGGTAATTTCATTTATGATATTTTAAATGTGCCTTTCCTAATGGTTTTCATGCACCTAAAGGATATTAAAAACATTACCTTGTACTGAAATGATTTCTCTCTAGAAGAGATTTTTTAAACAGTGATAGTTTCAGACAGCTCAATTCAAGTGGTGGTGAGATAGAGAAGTCCTGAAAAGAGGGAGCCTGACTGTCAGTGACAAAGGTGAGTGTATGTTGTGTGAGAAGAGGTAGGAGTAGGTAGCTTTGTGGAGTACAGGTTCTTTTTGTCTGTTGTAAGCTTTTTCTCACAAAAAATCCCTTCGTAGAGGAAGCTAACTTAGTAACATATAGAGTAGCCTAAAGAAAGGAGATTAAAATAGAACAGGCATGGATTCGAGTTGAGGTGGTGGGATGCTCTCCTGTGAGTGAGATGGAAAGTGAGAAAGATGCAGAAGTACTTTGAAAGAGCAGCATCCCAGGAAAATTACTTTCTGTCCTGCAGAACCTCAACATTACAGATTTGAGATAATCTGAAAAAATGAATTTTAACATTACTGTCAGTAGATCATCTCCATCTGTGTGCATCCTGGTGCCTCTAGGAGTGGAGCTCAGGATGGGTACAGAGCAGACTAGAGAGAACTGTAAAGATTTCTTTGCTCCTTGTGTGCCCTGAATAATGAAAGGACCAGTTAGCTTTGAATTTCATTCACAAGGAAACTCTGCAGGATGCAGGAGCATGGAATTTTATCTAGGAAAAGAAAGAGCTGATTTAACAGAGTGTGTCTTCTACTCTTGGAAATTTTCTGCTGAAAAATGGAATATTACTGGATATTTTTGGAACATAAATTGCAACTGTGGTGTGTATGGCATGGCAGGGTATCACGTTATACTTCATCGACCATCAGCTTTTAATGAAAAAGTATAAAATAATATACATTTTAGACCAGGTTCCAGAGAGGATATTCTCCTGAGACAGTTATGGTAAAGGACACTGAAATGTCAGGGAGAGTGAATTTAAAGAAGGGGTACAAAGCTAGGGGATACAGAACCACTTCTGGCTAGGCTGACTGGGGGAAAGGTCATGTTTTGCATTGTTTATGACATGAAGTGTGAGGCTAAATCCAATGTGACAAAATGCTGGAGACCCTTGTTGAGTATTTCCATATAAACACATAGCTGGCATAAGGTGAGTAACAAATAATGAGAAGATTGGCATATCCCATTTATTTATTATTTGCTATAATACAGCTGGGAGAGATGTTTTGTACTACATATAGAGCAATAATCTTTGGCATGAAGGATTTAGTCTGTAAACAACCAAGCAACTTAAAAGCCTTAAGTACTGCATTTCAAGCAGAGAATGTGCAAACTCAAAACTTCATTAGCTGTGTCAGTTGTCTCATTATGTCAATTAAGCCTTTTGTAAATGTACAGAAAATACCCTGAACCAAATGTTTTGGTCAGCAGGATGTTGATTTATGATACTGAGAAAATAATGATTGAAAAAAATTAATTTATTATTTAGGGACCAATTATTTAAACACTGTTTGAATTTACCTAAATGTGTCAGTGAATGCAGCTTACATTTAAACTTGCTTGAAATAGTAAGTTTGAGGACCGGTATAAAGGGAATCATCCTCTGCAACCCTGGTCAACTAAATATTCACATGGAAATACCCAAGTTGCTAGTGCTGTTTGTATCTAGGAATCCTGGCCTGTATCAGGAACAGTGTGGCCAGCAGGAGCAGGGAGGTCATTCTCCCCCTGTACACTGCACTGGTTAGGCCACACCTTGAGTACTGTGTCCAGTTCTGGGCCCCTCAATTTAGGAAAGGTGTTGAGTTGCTGGAACGTATCCAGAGAAGGGCAACAAAGCTGGGGAGGGGTTTGGAGCACAAGCCCTATGAGGAGAGGTTGAGGGAGCTGGGGTTGCTTAGCCTAGAGAAGAGGAGGCTCAGGGGAGACCTTCTTGCTGTCTACAACTACCTGAAGGGAGATTGTAGACAGGTGGGGGCTGGTCTCGTCTCCCAGACACCCAGCACCAGAACAAGGGGACACAGTCTCAAGCTGCACCAGGGGAGGTTTTGGCTGGATGTTAGGAAGAAATTCTTCATAGAGAGAATGGTTGCCCATTGGAATGGGCTGTCCAAGGAGGTGGTGGAGTTGCCATCACTGGAGGTGTTTAGGAGGAGATTTGATGGGGTGCTTGGTGCCATGGTTCAGTTGATTAGATGGTGTTGGGTGATGGGTCGTATGCGATGATCTTGAAGGTCTCTTCCAACCTGGTCTGGTCTATTCTATTCTATTCTATTCTACTCTACTCTACTCTGTTCATCCCATAGAAAGGTTTATTGAAATTCATCTGGGCACTGGTTGCCATCCTCAGAATGCATCTGACAGGTAGCATTCAATTCTAAAACCTTTCTTGTTTGTCTCCACTAAGATATGTCCCTCATCACCAGACATGCTAAGATTCAAAAATCAGCACTGAAGAGAAAAACACCAAATAAAAACCAAATACAGAAACCCCAGCAACAGCAAACTGAGTCTTGTTCCTACTGTGAGAGGTTCTTCCTATGGAAATTTTAACTTGCATTTGTATGCAGAAGTGTCAGTTATTAGCTTTTTTTTCTCTGATCTTTGAAGTCATCATAGCTTTTTGATCACAGGCTTCGGAGCAATGTTACCAGGCAGAAAATTTGGTCCCTTGCTTAATTAATAAAAGTTGATTAAAGCTTGTGCTGCAAGGACAGTGATAGCGTCATAAGTGAAAAGATGTTATTTACTTTGTATCAGCATCCTGGGTGAATAGGCACAATGTAAAATAAATAAATAAATACATGGATACTTTCCAGCACCTGCAAATTTGTGGGGAAAAAAAAAACTTACAATTTGCAGAGTGCAGTCTGAGCAGGGTCCATCTGTATGCATTCTATTAAACGTTCTAAAAGGCTATTTCAGTAAAATGCTTCAAATTACTGACTGTTTCTACGGCCCACAAGGCTCAACCAAGACCCAGGAGAGTGTGTTTTTCAGAACAAAGGTGCCATACCCACTTAGCACAGATTTCATTTTTGTAGGAAGAGATGAGCTTAGTAGCACTAATTTAATCTGCTGAATTGATAGCATTTAGGAAGTTTTAATTGTAGGCTGTAAAATTCCCTTTAGCTCCTGGCTCTGTTACTCTTGGATACAGCATTACAAGGTACAGGGTCTGCTCCAACCACTCTTGCAAACTGCCTGAGGATGATTCTGCTAGTTTAGATATATCATGTTTTTCTTGGGGGGGAAAAGGAAATTAAAGAAAGGGTAAAGAACTCTGCACCCTGGGTTCAAAAACAGTCATGGCATGAAATCAATTTTGTAAATGTCAAGACACTGGTCTGGAATTTTTGAGGGAGTCTAAGAGCAGCTCAAATTCATTGAAAAGCTACTCTATGTACTCAGGACATATTACAGGAACAGAAGCTCTGTAGATGGCTGCTCTGGCAATGTGAATATCCTTCGCAGAGAAGCCTTTGGACTGAGGTCAGCATTGCCGTGGGGTTGTATGGGCAGAGACCTCATACCTCTGCAAAGTGCCTGGAGATTTTTTATGTGCCCTTCTGCATGGTGCTGGATGAATGAAGGGATATCGTGCTCCCTGTAAATCTGGGTGTATCTGCCACCAGAATCAGACAGTTAGGTATAAATTTATGCAGCGGGAAAGATCTAATTTACCTCTTTAAAGCATCCAGGGCAAGTAGGCAGGATAAATATGAAAATATTGCACTAAAAAGAACAGCTTTCATACTTCTGCTGAGATTCAGCAATGTTTCTTCAAAGCAATTAAGCAGAAAGAGGATGTACCTTCACACAGTCTGTCTTGCACTATTTGATCAGGCCAGAACTTCTTAGCTGGGATACCCTCTATCTTCCTTTCTGTGGGACTTAATATGTGATCTGAGCAAAACTCCAGGATCCTTTTGTTTTTCAATATAGAAAAATATCTTAAAAAATACATGCATATATATAAAGCTTTAATTTTTTTCCCCTCCTGAAATTAGTCATGAAACGATACTGCTGCTTTAATCCTGCGTTTCACCTCAGGGTGTTGTAACTCAAGTGTTTCTAACTCAAATTCTTCCTTTAGGCAAGGTTTCTACCTCCAGCTGCATCTTCTGTGTTGCATTCAGTGGTATGGTGTGGGAGAGAGTCAGGGGCACACTTGAATAGCATGCTTGCTTTAATTAATGTATTAAATAGTGGTGTTTCTTTTCCACCTCCCAGGCACCTGAGGGTTTCAGAGATGATGCACTTTGCAGGTACATCTCTATATCCTTTATAAAGATCCTTCAAGCTTTGCAGCACTAAACATACCAAAATGTCAAGCAACATTTGGTAGCCTTCACACATGCTGAGTAATGAAGTTGCTGTTTGTATGTAGTGAATGTTTTATAGATGATGTTAAACGCAATGAGCAAAGGCAGAGAACAGTGGTAGCTGTGCTGTGGATATATTAGGAAATGATATAACTGTCAAATTCATTCAATTCAGTCTGATATAAATTAAGGCATAGCTGTATGCAAAACAGAGTTCAGGCATTTAGCTGGTTGGCTGTAACAAGTATATCCAACTGATGTCAAGTAATTATTTTACCACGAAGCATTTGTTGCAAATTCGGTGACGTTATAGAACTGTAATTCTGTTCATGGGAATTTGGCCAAAGTTGTCAACTTCAGTGAAAGATATCACTTTTCTCTCATAAAAATTCTTTTTGCTCTGGATCTTAGTCTTGTACAAATTAGTGTAAATCCATGGAAATCACAGGATCACAGGATGTTAGGGGTTGGAAGGGACATCCAGAGATCATCTAGTCCAACCCCCCTGCAAGAGCAGGACCACAGAATCTAGTGCAGGTCACACAGGAATGCATCCAGATGGGTCTTGAAAGTCTCCAGAGAAGGAGATACCACAACCTCTCTGGGGAGCCTGTTCCAGTGCTCTATGACCCTCACAGTGAAGAAGTTCCTTCTCATGTTCAGACTGGACGTGAGGAAGAAGTTCTTCACCGTGGGAGTGGTGAAGCCCTGGAATGGGTTGTCCAGGGAGGTGCTCGAGGCCCCATCCCTGGAGGGGTTTAAGACCAGGCTGGATGAGGCTCTGGCCAGCCTGATCTAGTGTGAGGTGTTCCTGCCCATGGCAGGGGGATTGGAACTAGATGATCCTTCTGGTCTCTTCCAACCCTGACTGATTCTATGATTCTATGTTGAGGTGAAACCTCCTGTGTTGTAGTTTATATCCGTTGCCCCTTGTCCTAACACAGGGTGCAACTGAGCAGAGCCTGTCCACTCCCTCTTGACATCCAGCCCTCAGATATTTACAAATATTTATTAAATCCCCTCTCAGTCTTTTCTCCAGACCAAACAGCCCCATGACTCTCAGCCTTTCCTCATAAGGCAGTGCTCCAGTCCCTTCATCATCCTAGTAGCCCTCACTTGGAATCTCTCCAGCAGATCCTTGTCCCTCTTGAACTGGGAAGCCCAAAACTGGACACAATATTCTGGGTGAGGTCTCACTAGAGCAGAGTAGAGGGGGAGGAGAACCTCCCTGGATACACTCCTCTTAATGCATGCTAGGATACCATTGGCACTCTTGGCCACATTGCTGACCCATGAATAACTTGTTATGCACCATCACTCTCAGGTCCTTCTCCACAGGGCTGCTCTTTAGCAGATCACCTCCTAACCTGTAGTGGTGCAGTTTATTATTCCTTCCCAGATGCAGGACTCTGCACTTATCCTTGTTGAACATCATTGGGTTCCTCTTTGCCCAGCTCTCCAGTCTGTCCAACTCTTGCTGAACTGTATCCACACTAAGGAAAGAGATCTGCATGTGAGAAATGTGGACACAGTTTCTGTTACCAGCTTTAGCCCCCTGCTTTTGCCGGCACGTTTAGTGCACGTCGCTGGTACCAAACTTCTCAAGCTCCATCCTGAGCTGTTCCCACTTTCTTCTGTCAGTGTTTCCAAAGTCATACCATCCTGCTGGTCAGAAAACTTTCAGGTGTCCAATCTAAGTGACTGCTTTATAGTCCTTTGTTCCTATGCCAGTCTTTATCTTTGCCTGCTATCACCTTCTTAACCTTCCTTTTGCCAGCTTTGCTGTTCATTTCATTTAGGATCTCCCTCCCTGGTGCCACTGACGCTCTGTGTAATTGTAACAATTTGATGTAATCTTTCTTGATATTAAAAACATTGACAATGGTATAATGCTGTATAATCTCTTTGGCCAGAACATTGTGATTTGTAATACTACTCCATGGATTTTGGGTGATTGAGTTGGTTAATACCCTAGGCACACCTGCAATGACCTAATCCTGTCTCATGAAGAACACCAGCCCAGTGAAATACACATTAGCACAGACTATTCTAAAACCTCTTTTTTTTTTTTTTGATAGCAAACTCATGTACAAACTGAGTTAGCTCCAACTTGATTTTAGAAGCTGACATTTATTTGATTATAATGAAAACAAAGTCTTTTGTGGTTTTCCTGTTCTTCACTGCTAAGAAAATTATTAGTGTTCTAAGGGAAGATGAGAGAATTACTGTGTGAAAATATGAGATGTTTGAATGGGGAGAATTTACAGGAGCAGCAAGAAGATTCATTATTGATAATGTTGTGTTGGAAGTACAAAGAATTGAAGTTATTTCTCTCTGGAGGAGATGGATGTCAGACTGCACCTGGAGTGCAGGTATTTCATGCCAGGTCTGGTATTTCATGACTTTGGAGTGCATGTCAAGTGTGTTCTCTAACACATAGGGCTAAAAACTGAGGTGATTCTACATAGCACTCAGGTGCTTATAAAATATTTCCTTTGAACAGGGGAATAGATTAACTATTTGCAATGCACCTGAAAGTTAATAAAAACTTGAGTAAAAGTCAAGATAGATGTTCCCCAAGAACGACTATTCAAAGCTGTTTAACTTTCTACTATAACAAGGAGATGTCACCTTAAGTTCTTTTGATATTGTCTCCTGTGACTTCTTGTAAGCAAGAGAGAATAGAGTGCAACAATAAAGTTAGATGGGATTGAAACTTATTGTGAGTCTCAGAGAATAACAATAAATGATTGATTGTCAGAATGGAAAGGCTGTAACATATCAGTCTCCAGTGGGCTGCCCAGACATGACTCACTGTTCTCAGCAGCAGCCTGGAGCAAAAAAAATCTCACTAAATCTGCAGGTAATATTATTGTAAGGGCTTGTATGAAGAAGGTTTAACATCTAGGAAAACTTGACAAGTGGGAGAACTGGTTTGCAATTCTGTGCTGTGCAACAGGTTGGGGAAGAGCAGATTAAGTGCTCTGGGAAAGGGGATGTCTAGGGCTTTAAATGAATTATAGTTGGAAGGGGCCCATTGAAGTCTTACTAGTAAAGCTTGCACTGGGAATTTTAAGTAGGAAATTACATGTATGGCATCACCCTTCCTTCTCCAGCCAGCAGCAGAATCTTCTGGCAGTACACCACCTCAACCATGAAAAAAGTCATAGTATGTGCATGGCCAGGCCTGTAGCAAATACTGACTTAAAATCCTATTTGTCAGGTTGCTTGAAAAATATTTTTGCTAAGACTTAACCTTCTAGGAAAGAGAAATTAAGAGTGTTAAGTCAAGTTGAGGCAAAGTTTTCACAAAGATATAAGTCGTCTCACACTTCAGTAAGACTAATATTTCTAAATCAAAAAAACCCTTAAGGTATCTGTGTTTTCTATTCAGGGCAAACATTAAGTGTAAACATTGCCTGAGTATAGCTACGTGGAGCTGAAAACCAGTGATGATCCTTTACCTGGTTATTTTGATTTATGAACATTGCTTGCTTTAAGCTGAGGAGTTGATCATTAATTTTACTTCTTATCACTGATTTCCCCTTGTACTGTGGATTTTATTGTTCAGTTTATTTGTATTATAACTTATAAGAGTCTTTACCTAGGTCTTAAATCAACATTTTATCAGATTTTCTTGCACAGAACTAGCTTGTTTTCCAAGACAAGTTTTTCAGGTCCACTGATGATGAGGGAGTCCAAAGAATGCTCAAGCCATATGGTTGTTTTCAGATTTGTACCAAAGTCCTCGCTGTGCTCTGCCAAAGAGTAGGCACAACTGTGTTCCTCAAAGGTAACATCAGAACAGTTGTTTCTCTGGTCAGCCTAGACATGCATGGGCTTTTGTGCTTCTTTGTGCTATAAACCACATGCTTGCTGCATCCCTGTCTCAGCTGAATGGACTGTCTCAGAGAAGCACATGAAGCAACTGTGTGAATTTGAATCCAGTAGCTCGTAGAGGATCAGCCCTTAACAAGCTTAACTTTAGTTATAGACCTGTAATATGCATCCCCAAAACACAGCTTCCTTTGCAATCCCTGTGCATGCTGAATAATACTTCTTTCCCAGAGTTACCAGGTAAATAGGCAGTTAAGTGTATCAAGCTACTAGAAACATGACCATAGAAGCTGACTTGCTTCAACAGAGAGTGTTAGCCCCCCAGGGGTACAGTGGCTGAAGGCAACTGGAGAAATTGTGGTCAGCACTTAACCACAATGGTTGCAAATATGTATTTATTTCTATTATGTGTAGAGGGATTTGAATTGGGCTCCTTAGAATAGAATAGAATAGAATAGAATAGAGCAGGTTGGAAGAAACCTTTGAGATCATTGTGTCCAACCTATCATCCAACACCATCTAATCAACTAAACCATGGCACCAAGCACCCCATCAAGTCTCCTCCTAAACACCTCCAGTGATAGTGACTCCACCACCGCCCTGGGCAGCCCATTCCAATGGGCAATCACTCGCTCTATGAAGAATTTCTTCCTAACACCCAGTCTAAAACTCTCCTGGTGCAGCTTGAGACTGTGTCCTCTTGTTCTGGTGCTGGTTGCCTACAAGAAGAGACCAACCCCCACCTGTCTACAATCTCCCTTCAGGTAGTTGTAGAGAGCAAGTAGGTCTCCCCTGAGCCTCCTCTTCTCCAGGCTAAGCAACCCCAGCTCTCTCAGCCTCTCCTCACAGGGCTGTGCTCCAAATCCCTCTCCAGCTTTGTTGCCCTCCTCTGGGCATGTTCCAGCAAGCCAACATCTTTTCTAAACTGAGGGGCCCAGAACTGGACACAGTACTCAAGGTGTGGCCTAACCAGTGCAGTGTACAGGGGCAGAATGACCTCCCTGCTCCTGCTGGCCACACTATTCCTGAAATAGGCCAGGATGCCATTGGCCTTCTTGGCCACCTGGGCACACTGCTGGCTCATGGTCAGCCTACTATTGACCAGTACCCCCAGGTCCCTTTCTGGCTGGCCGCTGTCCAGCCACTCTGACCCCAGCCTGTAGCACTCCCTGGGGTTGTTGTGGCCAATGTGCAGAACCTGTCACCTAGATGTGTTAAATCTCATGCCCTCAGACTCTGCCCATCTGTCCAGCCTGTCGAGGTCCCTCTGCAGAGCTTTCCTACCCTCTAAAAGATCAACTCCTGCCCCCAGCTTGGTGTCATCTGCAAATTTACTGATGATGGACTCAATGCCCTCATCCAGAACATCGATAAAGACATTAAAGAGCATGGGTCCCAGTACTGATCTCTGGGGGACACCACTAGTGACTGGCTGCCAGCTGGATGTGGCAACACTCACCATCACTCTCTGGGCTTGGCTCTCCAGCCAGTTTGGACTAGAGCAGCATATGAGTGCATGGTAGAAATGCTGACTGCTGTAATGTCTCATTTCTAGCTTTGTACAGATAAGGCTGGTTAGGTTATAGGACAAAATTTGGTTTGTGAAGAACTTTGGTGAGCACAGGACATGAATCCAGTTTAATATTATGATTTGATTCATAGTCTGTGTGCTAGTTGTTGCCTGCCATTGACAGTTTTGGAAAGCGACAAAGTAGTTTAAGTGCAAAGGGATCAGGAGATTTCTCCAATATTTGCAGAAGCTGAGTTCTTTGCAGGAGGCAGATGAGGGCCCTGCTGGAAGCCATGATAGGATGATTATAAATTGCAAAATTTAATCTATTTTCACACATCATGAACGAACTGCACACCCTGCCTGCTGACCCCTTCTTGTTTATATGAAAGAATAACAACAGGCAAATAAACAGCTCCAGGAATGCTGCAGAATAGGTAGTCCTTTTCTGTCTGCCACTGGCTAGCTGTGCAGCCCTGAGTAAATGATATTTTCTCTCTCTGTTTGTTATTCCCTCCTGATAGCTGGCTGTTTTCAGTGGGCAAGATCCTGGGAGCAGTGAACGTGTGCTTCTATAATTTGGGCCCTGTGGAACCTGCATTTGAATTTTGCACTGAAATAGCACACATGAGAGTAATGCACTCCCCCCTGGAACCTGAAATGCAAGTCAGTAAAGCTCCAGCAGTTATTGAAATGTGAAATAAATATAGAAGTAAACATTTCTATTGCTCAGAAATTAACCAGGCACAATAGAATGGTTTGGGTTGGAAGGGACCTCCAAAAGTCATCTCCAACCCCTCTGCATCCTCCATTAGATCAGGTTTCCCAAAGCCCTGTGAAGCCTGACCTTGAATATCTCCTAGGATGGGGCCTCAACCACCTCCCTCAGCAACGTGTTCCAGTGTTCCACTACCCTCCTGGTACAATATAAGGGTTTGTTTGCAGCTTAAGGTTTATAATGCATATTGCCACATGTGAGTGAAGTTACAATCAGCAAAAATGTAGACTTTTAAATATAGCTAAGTACTTCAATAAACCCTCCAATTTGGGGCTCTATATATTTAAATGGAACTTACTTATCTTCTCTTTCATGGTCTGGTGAACTTCACAGTCTGACATATCTTTCAAAATAGTGGAACTATAGCAGACAAATGTGTAGTGCTGTCTTGAATAAAAATTACTGTTGTTTCCCAATGAGTTTTTGTAGTCAAGAAGCTCTGAAACAGAGAGTTTAGGAAAGAAGGAAGGAAAAGAGGGAGGAAAGCAATTACAGGTGGGGAAAAAGAAAGCCAGAAAGAAAGAAGGAAACTAGGCTTGGTACCAGAAATTATTTCAGTCGTTATAAGGAGCAGAAACATCTTCAACACTTTCCTGATTTATAGTTCATTATTTTATTGTTTTCTTTGGGGCTTTTTGCTGCAAGGTTTATGGATGTTATGAATCCCTTGGGTGAGGCGTGTCAGCAAAGCAGCTCACCTATATTCCTGAAGTAGCAGCTGCCCACTTGTGCTGTAAAATTCAAAACTAAGCCCTGTCAGCTGGTGTTTTGAACAATTTCTCTTTTTGACTAGTCTGTAAAACACCATTTACCCCAGGCAGATTTACACACATGCAGCCAGATATGAACCTGCCAGAGTCACTAGAAAAAAAAAATGATTCCCTTTGCCATTTGGATTCAGGGCAAAATTAATTTAAGAATATTATTATTTAAAAGACATAAGAGAAGTTGGATCAGAATTCTGGCTTTGATCAGCAAAGATTCCCTTGATTTTGTGTTTCTTTCAGCCTCTGAAATTTAAACTATAACTCCAGGGGCTCTCCCCACGGCCATGATTCAGCCTGAAGCCTTTAGTTTGACCCTTTGGGAGTTCAGCCCTGGGGCTCACTGTGCTCAGTGCTCAGCTGCTGACGACATCTGAGGCTAAAGTTATAATTCAGGTCTCTCCTATGCACATTTGGATCTTCATTAAAAAAATAACTAGACAGTAACTGATTAGACCATCTTGATGTGGACAAGCAGATTTTATCATTCTAATGCCCAGCAGAAGCTACAAATTGTGTGTTGCATGCATTAGATGAGTGATGGTAAATGCCAGCTGCAAGTTCTTAGGGGAAATCAAAATATCTGCTTTTCTGGCCAGATGTCAAATACTTTTCTTGGATCATGTGTAAGCTTTCAAGAGAAGAGGCCCTTTTTTGAAACTGGACCTAATATCTGGTGAAGAGACAAGAGATATGGAGATGTTTTTAAAACATTTGAGAGTTGCCAGGTGGTTTCTGCTGTCAGCTGTACTCCACTGCAATCTGAACTACTGATTTTATACATCTGAAGTGCCTGAGGCAGGAAATCTAAAAAGATTTTGTATGAACTATCTGTGGCCTACAAGTTAAAAATGTAGAAAAATTCCTCTAAAGAAACATATTTTTTCTATGCTCTTATTTGCTTTGAGCAGTCTAAAGATAAAAGAGATTTCAAAAAGAAGGCACTGGAAAAAACAGCTGTAGCCTTTCAAAGTGTCTGTACCTCTTGGAACAGCAAGAGGATGCAGAGAGGCCCTAAAACCCCAGCAAAACACTACCAGTCTTCAGAAAGGTCAGTCTGGTAGATTGGAAACACCAACCTTAAACTGGGCACTATCTGTGAATGAGCACAAAGTTGCCACTCATCCTTGTAGCAAATGTCAGTACTCCCCACAAGACAACCACTTCAGGAACAATGGAATGGCCAGGAGACAGAAAGAAATTTGCTGCTCCTCTACACAATGATGCATCTCATCTAAAAGTACATACCTGAAGTAGACAGAGAATTATTGACCAGAATCACAGATTTTGCTCTGATGATTGCAAAAACTTGGCAGGATATTGATATTGCAGTGCAGATTGTGAGGAATCCCATCTCCCAGTGTAAATGAGCTGTAGGACATCACCTACATCTTAGAATAGAATAGAATAGAATAGAATAGAATAGAATAGAATAGAATAGAATAGAATAGAATAGAATAGAATAGAATAGAATAGAATAAACCAGGCTGGAAGAGACCTTCAAGATCATCGTGTCCAACCTATCATCCAACACCACCCAATCAACTAAACCATGGAACCAAGCATCCTGTCAAGCCTCGCCCTGAACACCCCCAGCGACGGTGACCCCACCACCTCCTCAGGCAGCCCATTCCAGTGGGCAATCACTCTCTCTGTGTAAAACTTCCTACAAATCCCCCCTGCCAGCAGCAGCGTTGTGTGGGATGTGTCTGACTGCTTGCAGGAGCAGTGACTTGTAGCAGGAGACAGAGATCATGGTAGCAATACATTTGAGATACCAAAATGAATGGATAGCATCTTACTGAAAACTGGATTTAGAGCTGGAGCTGATTAAATGGTATTCACTTTTATGTTCTGTTATTTTGTTTTTGAAGTGATGGGGTGGGCTAAGCTGCCACCCCTGGCAAAGAAACCTTTCCCTGCACTTTTAATTGTGGTGGCATGTTGGAGTCTAGTTGGAATTTCCTGAGATCTTTTTTTTTTCTCTTTTTATCATTGGAAACAAGAGTGCTTCACAGATTTGGCAGGCAGAAGCCAATCAGGGCTGTTACTATTTTAGGCCTTTAATAAATTGTCTTTCCAAATTAAAACTAGAGATTGAATAAACCTTTTCTCATTTAGAAAGTGTGAAGGGTTCAAAGATGTAGAGAAGCACATTTCTCCACGTGGATTTTGTAAGATTTGAGCTTATTTTGCTAGAAAAAGGGAAAAATTAGGAAAGAACCTGCATGTGTAAGTGATGAATCTGTCTGGGAGCTCCATGGGAAGTTGTTTGCATTTAACAGCTTCTATGCATGGGAATTCTAAAAAAAAAAAAAACTCTTAAACTTTTAGTTTTGAGATATGCCTCAAATTTTTTATCTGATGGATTCTGATCTGCCTTTTCTTCTGGCTGAATAGGTATGAGCATGTCACAGTTTCAAGAAAATTAGGTTTTTCATAGAATAGAATCATAGAATCAATAAAGCTGGAAAAGACCTTCATCAAGTCCAACACCTCATGACTACCAAACCATGGCTTCAAGTGCCATGTCCAATCCCCTCTTGAATATCTCCAGGGATGGTGACTCCACCACCTCCCTGGGCAGCACATTCCAATGGCTAACAACTCTCTCCGTGAAGAATTTCTTCCTAACATCCAGCCTAAACTTCCCCTGGCACAGCTTGAGACCGTGTCCTCTTGTTCTGGTGCTGGTTGCCTGGGAGAAGAGACCAAACCCCACCAGGCTACAACTTCCTTTCAGGAAGCTGTAGAGAGCAATAAGGTCTCCCCTGCTCCTCCTCTTCTCCTGGCTAAGCAATCCCAGCTCCCTCAGCCTCTCCTCATAGGGCTTGTGCTTGAGGCCTCTCCCCAGCCTCATTGCCCTTCTCTGGACACGATCAAGTATCTCAAGTATCTCAATGTCCTTCTTAAATTGAGGAGGCCAGACCTGGACACAATACTCAAGGTGTGGCTTAACCAGTGTTGAGTACAGGGACAGAATGACTTCCCTGCTCCTGCTGGCCACACTATTTCTGATGCATCAAATGTATTCAAGTAATATTGGCCCAGCATAATTATTTTATATATATATATTCTTTTATATATATATATATATAAAATATATATTTTTAAATATATATATTTGTTTGTGTGTAGAAATGTTAAAAATTGCAAGTCTTTTGTCTGATGTTGAAAGGAATGTCATTGATTAGAAGAAGAGTTGTTCTGAAGTCCAAGTTGAACACTGTCTGGCTGTTATTTTAAAGTAGTGCAGTTGTTTATTTGATGTAATAGCTTTATAAGGAAAACATACTGCATGTGGAAATGTGAAATCTAGTTTGTGTCATTTCCCACTGATCCAACAACTACATTTCTTTCCTGCAAAAAAACTGCTGTCAATGAAATATTACTACTGAATATTGAGATGAAGAATGCAAATGAGCCAAACTTACATAATAACAGACATTGGTAGGTGACAGCCAGAGCTGTACACTCCCTGCTGTCTTTCCAACAAAATATTTGTGATATTTCTTATTTCCCTTCTTTGTTTCAGTTCTAGTGAAGAGCAATGGAAGGAGGAGCATGCACTAACAGTCCTTATGCTGCACACTGGCTTCATCGCTGTATCACTTGTTCAAATGGGCTTAAGAACAATGTTCTAAGATGTGCAAGTACTATATAATTGCACTGACTCTTTCTACTGTGGGATATAAACTGAGACCTGTCAATCACCTATATTCACCAAATATCTCTGATCCTTATACCTCAGAAGTGATTCATGATAAAATTAACATGCCTCTTCTAAAGTTAGGGAAGACATATTATGTTGTCCATGCATCAGCTTTGTTGTCATGGGAGCTATAGTTCAGGTGACTTAAATCCATCTGCCAAGGGTACTCTCTAGTAGTCTCCCAGAGGAAAACAGAAGGTGAAAATAGCTATTTACCAGCAGCTGCTTTGCACTTCCAAGTCAATGATGCATGATGGACTTCAGGAAAGGTAATGTGGGAGTAAGGTGGAACAGTTTTATTAAGATGTCTTATACTCAGGTTTGGAGTCATCACCTTAGGACTCTTCCATCTAGAGATCTGCATGTTTGGAATCTCATCAAGAGCTATTTTATTTTGTAGAGCTGCCAGAATAAATATCCATGTTGTGAATGTGTGGCTGAGACAGGAATCTGACCCATACTGTTATCTTGGTATATTTAGGAAATAGTGCAGTGGTTGTCCAGGCCCTTTAGATTTTATCTATCTGCAAGGTTTCTAGCTTGAGCTGGCATTTTGCTCCAAGAGTAAAATCTAGCTGATCCAGTGAAAAAAAAACCCTTGGCTTGCTAGTAACTGTTAATAGACTCCACTTAATGTAGAACACTGCAATGACGTGCTTGCAGGAGCTCACATGCAACTTAGGTTTAATTAATGACATAATGAAAGCACATAAGAATCCAAAGTATCCAAAGTATTTTGATAAACAGGAGTCTGTGTTGTAGTTTGAGTTGGGTGCCCCCCTGGTGCATTCACTTCCTGTGTCCAGAAGTCCAGCCCAGAGGGATGGACACAGGAAATTGTGTATTTCCTACCATAATTCTTTGCACCACTATAAGATCCAGTGCAGAGCCTGGCACTTCCTCTTTCCTTCCCTCTCCGAGACTTGGTAACTGGGGGAGAGATCTCCCGGCCATGGGCCTGATTAGGCCCAAGGCCACAGGGGGACGGGCAGTCTCAGGCCTGGCCAGCTGAGACTAGCCCAGCAGAGGGAGGGGGAAGAAGGAGCCCTGGGGGTTTTGCATGCACCCTCAGGTGGGGATGGGATCTTTCTTTGTCACTGTGCTTTGGGTTTTGTGTAACATTCACTGCTTTCTATTTAAACTTTCATCACTTTTGCAATCCGTTTGTCTGAGTCGTTATTTCTGCCTGTGGTGGGGAGGGGACCTGCCCCAACCCATTACACTTTTTGGCGCCCAACGTGGGGCCGACTGCAGCTCGGATTGCAAAAGATGGAGAGTTTAAATTTAGTTCTGGGCGTCGGTTTGGGTTTGGAAAGTTGGGGCTCAGGTTTTGTGTTACCGGGGCGACTGTGTGAACTCCTGTGGACTGCAGAAGGATAGCTGGTGCGTAGCTGATGGCATGGAAGCCCCTACTGTTGTTTGGGAACAGCGAGGGGTGGTTCTTTCTGTGACTTTCTGCCCAGGGTAGCTTAAGAGTGCTCTAGTAGCCTAAGAAGGCGAGACCTGCCTTCTCCTCGTTCTCTGCGGAGCGGCAGGGAGCAGAGGAGGGGCAGCGGCAAGCAGAGTGTGGTCGGCCCGCGGCCGCTGCGGGGAGCGGACACCCGCGGCGAGCGGGCAAGCGACTGCTGGAGGTGACTCGGACTCTGCATCGCGGCGACAGAGCCGGCGGGGGCCGGGCCGGGCCGCGTTCAAGCGGCGGCGGCGGCACCGCCCGAGCCGGGCTGCGTTCAGGCGGCGGCGGCAGCTGTAAATCTTTCCCTGGTGTTTTCGGACGTGCTCCGAAAATGGCGCCGAGCACCTGGCTCCGCCTCCCTGCTTCTTCAGCGGGCTGTGGCGCAGCTCCTCCCTCTGCCGGGGGTGGAGGTTGTGCAGCCGGATGCTGTCCTGCCTCGGTACGCGAGCGCCCAGCCGGGGGGTGCGGAGTGCCTCTGACATGCATCCGTGTAGCTTTGGTCCGCGTGAAAGCGGTTGGCTGCGGCACCCTGGATGGATTGAAAAAGGCAGTCGTGGAGCCGGATTGTTCCGACTGGCCTGCCCCAGGGGTGGAGAATTTGCCGCTGAATAGGAGAGTAAAGGCTTGGCTGAGAAGTTGTGAGGTATTTCCAGGTGACCAGGATGTCCCAAGGAGTCCACAAGGAATTCACACTGCAGGAGAAGGACTGCGTCGCTGGGAGGTTCCATCACATGAGGAAGAACAACTGGAATGGACTGATGCTTGAGCCTAAATGAGAGACTGTTTGAGTGGACGCCCAGATGAAGATATGGACTCTGCCGGACATGTCATCAGAAGTTTTCTGATCTGATGATGAGTTTGGGTGCAAAGATTATGGTATGAAATACAGGGGTGGCATGTTGTAGTTTGAGTTGGGTGCCCCCCTGGTGCATTCACTTCCTGTGTCCAGAAGTCCAGCCCAGAGGGATGGACACAGGAAATTGTGTATTTCCTACCATAATTCTTTGCACCACTATAAGATCCAGTGCAGAGCCTGGCACTTCCTCTTTCCTTCCCTCTCCGAGACTTGGTAACTGGGGGAGAGATCTCCCGGCCATGGGCCTGATTAGGCCCAAGGCCACAGGGGGACGGGCAGTCTCAGGCCTGGCCAGCTGAGACTAGCCCAGCAGAGGGAGGGGGAAGAAGGAGCCCTGGGGGTTTTGCATGCACCCTCAGGTGGGGATGGGATCTTTCTTTGTCACTGTGCTTTGGGTTTTGTGTAACATTCACTGCTTTCTATTTAAACTTTCATCACTTTTGCAATCCGTTTGTCTGAGTCGTTATTTCTGCCTGTGGTGGGGAGGGGACCTGCCCCAACCCATTACAGTCTGTGAGTATTGAATAACAGCTATTTGTGGACTGCTCAACAGGCTTTCCTTTTAAATCTGCTGAAGGTTATTGGTCATTACTTCTCTTTTCTCGGTTCAACTGGCATCTCCTCACTTTTGGTACCATATGCTCAAAGGGCTGATGGGCTTCATTGTGCTTGTCTCTGATGTTATTGGTTCACAGAACTGCAGAACAGCAACGTTTGAAGTATCATGTTGCACAAGCTTTGTGGGTCTGAATTTTAGACTCTGGCAGTTCAACTGCATTTATTGAAAATACACCTAATAAGGACAAGAATATTCAGTACTAATTACTTTTTTTTTTTCTTTGTACTGAAAAGTTTCAGTCAGTAAGAATTACAAAAGGAAATGGAATAAATCAGCCATGTTATTGCTGATTCACTTCAATGCTACTCAAATTACACAATGCAATTAACGAGGCTGTAAATGCCATTTGTCTATGTTTTTGTACACTGAAGTGTCAAGCTGAAGTCTCAGATCCCTGCTTGTTCTCCTCTGGGTAATTCTTGTCCTCTGCCCCTTGTCTGTCTCTTTGCTCTCCAGTAGGCAAGGGCATCACAACCCAACAAGCTTTCTGAGCAGGATGGGTATGGATCTCTGTGCAGGCTGAGGGAGGTGGCACCAGCTCTACAAGCAGGCAGGTCACCCAAGCATGACTGCTGGGGCAGAGGGGTATGAATGGACTGCTTCCTGCACTGCCTATATGAGAGCTCAGAAAACCAAATTCAGGCCTGGCAGTGGAAAGAATCACAAGCACCAGCTCCTGCTTCTGCTTCTGATCTCTTCCCACCCTGTTTCCATGGGAGGAAGGGTCCAAAATGGGGTCTGATGCTGCCAGCAAAAGGTGCCTGCAACATTGAGTCCTAAGCTACTTTCTTTCCAGTGGCTACCAACACCTCTGCAGCAGAGTGAGCCACAGTGGGAAACTCAAGGAACATCTGAAGTGGATCAGCCTTCCCACCACACCTCCCATCAGCTCTGGGCAGCAGATTGCAGTGCAGTGAAACAATTGTTGTGCTGGTAGCAGTGCTGGCATGGGCACCAACCTGGACCCAAACCTGACCCCTGATCTAGCTGCTGTGCTCTGCCAGGACAGCCATTTGTAGGGCCACATGGTGAATGAAGCTGGGGAACAGATCCAGGATAAAAATAAGTCTGATCTGGCTCATTGAATCGTACTTGCATGGGTTTGGACAGGAATCAGACTGGAAACAAGGAAGATGACAGAAGCAGCTTGTGATAGTGCTGCCTTTGATGGAAATGTCTCTGACCAAGGTCCTGGTTATCAGCTGCATGGGACAGCATGTTGGCCTGGTGCCTTACCCCACACAAGCTCTTTGAGAGAGAATTCATCATCACTTAGGGATTCACTATCCAGCAGCAGGAGTTAACAATTCTTAACAAACCATGGTCACTTACACCATGCACTGAAAATGGCCTGCAAAAAAATTGCTATTTTTTTTTGCCTCTAGAGGAGTGCAGAGAATTAAACTGGAGCCACTTCAGAAGCTAAAGGGTGTGGAGGTTGCCTTTGAAAACACCAAGGAACTTCAGCAATCCTTTATTTGAGTTGCACTCCATAATCCTGCACACTGGATGCAAGAGCCTTGCTCCCTACAAGGGACCAAATGTTGTTAGTATGCATAACAGGTCTGGCAGTAGTTGGAGAAAGTAGTTAAAAAAATGAACCTCATGAGAATTTGCATTTTCTGATAGTTGAGGTTGCCCTAACTGAATTAGCATTTAAGAAGTTACACTGGGATAATCCATTTGGTAGTTAATTTCAACATTTTAGTGCTCTGGCAGTGTAAATCCTAGTAAATTAATTTCTATAATACTTCAGAAGTTCTTTTCAGACATTTCCTTTCTCATTCATATTTAATGAACCCTGAAAATTTACATTAGGATATCTATGCAACTTTTTCAGTTTTTCACTTGGGGGTAAAGGCAACCTTGACTATTGATGTTTAGACAGAAGGCTATAAAGATATTAATGATATTTAGTCAACGCTATTCTGTGTTTAACTGTCAGAGCTCTTTTCCTTAGATGGATACTACCCAGTTCTGCTTTTAAAATATCTATTTTCCCACTTGAGACTGATGTTCAAGGCCAAATAATCTAAATCTTGAGGGGGAATATGTTTAAAGAAGCATTTTGATGTGGTAGTGACTCTGTTTTTTCCTTTTGATTTAACAAACCAGGAATCTTTCAGAGATGCAGGTTAGAAGAAACTCTTCTGCTGAGTTTGTTTATCCCCCCTTGCTTCATGCTCTGTCTTGGGGAAGCTTCAGTCTCAGGCAGGATGCAGCTGTGATTGCAAGAGGAAAGAGGGAATTCAAAGATATGCAACTGATTGTGAATAACAGGGGTGCCTCCACACTCTGCACCAGAAGTGAAACATCCTATTTTCCTTCTGAATTTGCCTGAGAAAGAGAAAAATAATTTAAAATAATTACCCAGTGTAGTTACATCGAATTTTTTTCTACACTGCTTTTTCATCCTTATGTCTCAGTCTCCTAGCTCAGGAAAGGGCAGAGTCATAATTGCACATCACATTCACCTTATTTCTACTCAGACAGAACTGACATAACAACAATGAAATGTTTTGGAGGCCAAATGCAAAACTACAAGAGTTCAAATTATTAGGAAAGAAAATGAAGCAAATGTTAAGTGGAGGACCTTAGGATGCACGTTTACAAGTTGAAAAATATCTTTCTTCTGCAAGTCTCAAACTCTGCAATTCCGCTTCATAAACTTCTTTTATGCAATTATTCTAGCTAGAAACTGCTAAACTCTGCAGGGAACCATTAAAACTTTGTCTCAGCTTCATTCCTGTGCAGTGTTATTAGACACCGACATGTTCTGCAGCTCTCACATTCAGGATAATTTTCTGCAGAAAGTGACCAAGCCTCTTGGGATTAAAAAATATTTTCTACTGATAAATGAAAGTTATGCACTCCATCTTCACAAGATTTTAGACTTTATTTTTAGACTTTCTAATGGAGAAAAATATGGTTAACAACCATTCTACAGTCATACTGCTATAGATTTCCCCCTGGGAAAGATGTCAGAGGAAGCCGATGTCTTTCCAGAAGTGCAGTAGGAAAGAGTAGAGGAGTGAGAGAAAGCAAAGTGAGAGGCAATGCAGGGAGTATGAAGAGGAAGGAGAAGAACTTTGTGGAAGATTGATTAGCAAAGAAGCATTTGGGACAAGAAGTGGGAAATCATGGGAGAGAGGTTTGCAGTTGGTAGAAATAGGCTAAAAGATGAGCATGGAGTCACTGAGAAGGACTGGACAGAGTTCATTTATCACTTACAAAGAAGGAGAAACAATAAATAGTATTTCAGGAAACAAATGGGGAAAAAAGGAAGAAGTCTCCTCTGGTTGTCAGAGAGTAAGACTGCAAGCAGAAAAGCATCACAAAGAGTAAAGCTTGAGAAATACTCAGGCAGGTTTTTGACCCTTGTAGTAGATTCACAGTTATTTTATACAAAGTTAATTGTAATATTAACTTCTCTATTCTAAAAATGGAGATATTATTTAATACATTTCCAAAAAGGATGACAGACTAGATAGTTCAGCTAATTTAAGAGCAATTGTTCAGTGCTATAGAGACTAACACACCGATGCCAGCAATGTCTTAGACATGTAAGAAGTGCTCTACTCGGCATTCCAGCATCTCTGGCTCTCCTCAATCAGCCAGCTGATCCAGAGAAAGCTCAAGATAAAAAGAAAATCAAGCATGCACAAGCATTTCTGTAGGCTGAATGTTCATGCAGATAGTCTGTATATACTTGGCAATTTACATACTCTGAGTCAGAGGGCTCACCAAAGGGGACTACTTAGATTCTCTTCAAAGAGTGGTATGATGAAGCACAGTCATTTTTGCAACGCACCTTTTGGAATATGTTGTCAAAAAGAAATAAATGTTTGGCAAACTTTCTGAGAAGAAAATAAGGAGAGCAAAATATCACTTTTTTTTTAAAATGAATCTCTTGATCTTTGCCTTTATTGACCCAATTTAATCAAACATTGTACTTCCCCTTTTATTGATTACATTATGAACAGAAAACCTTTCCTCTGGTGAGCAATGGTGGTAACTGACAAATTAATTCTTCCCAGGCTGCCTAACTCTGAGGTGTTGGTGCTGTCCACACTGTCACTGTGGTGGGTATGGTACTTGATCATACACAACATGATTAGAAAGAATGCCAAAAATCTTTGGATGTTTTGCAAATGCAGAGGAGATTGTCAGGGCCCTGAGGGTGCTGATGGCTTTAATTGTCCTGAACAGCCTCATCTGGATCCCCAGCTTCCTGCTCATGGCCCAGGTGCTCCAGCTGAGCTCAGGGCTTGATCAGTGGTCTGCTGAGGTTCATCTCTTCACACTGGTCTGAGTTGCTCTTTAGGTTTCCTGGATTCATCTGAGATGTGGCTCAGTTCATTGCGGTGTCTGCTGAGGGCAGAACTGTTACTGGCCCTGTAGTGTCAACTCCACTCAAGTACTGTGGGGATTGTACCTGGTGGTGTGGGGCCATCCCTGGACTAACTCCACTCCTACCACTCCCTCACAAAACTGATTTGACAGAAGCAGGCTCTTATAGAGTGGCTTGAATTTCATAAATAAATGGAAATGAGAAGGAAAATAGTATTGTTCCTATCTGGATAGGTAGGATAATCAAAGATGCTAAAAGGAAATGGGAAGACCTAGACATACGCAGCTGCTGGAGGAAAAGAAAATAGGAAGAAGCAGCAACACATAGCTCGAGGAAGCATCTTTCTAATCACTGGAACAGGGCCCTCAGTGGTTAAGGCTTATCAAACAGACATAGTAAAAAGATTGGAAGTTCATGCTGACACAGTAGTAACTGTGTATTTCTGCACTGCAAGAAGCTGTAAGGGAACATAGCAGATCATGATGTGTTTTAAGCTTAGAGAAGAGCACTAAAGTAAGTCCTGGTAGGCTTATGTGGGACAAAATACAAGTCCTGGGTTGAAGGAGAATTATGGACTAGATACTGAGTCCAAACATACCTGATCTGTATGAAGACATTGAGCAATTACAGATGTAAAAGGAAAGGAAAAAAAGACAAAGATTAGAAGAAAAAAATTGAGTATGAGGGACTAGAGAAATAAAGTAAGAGAAGAAAAACAATTTTATCTGAGAGTGAAAAGGACACAGGCAGACATTTAGTTAGTGGAGAAAGAAGGTAGTAACAGAACCTTCATTTGTATGACTCATTTGACTCTCACTTTTCCAGCAGATTATGATTTCATTATGTCTTTGTGACTCAAACAGTGGTGAGCTGTGTATGTATGAAAGTTGCTAGGTACCAGACAGAAGTGCATAATTACCAAAGAGTTGCCAGTGTCCTATAGTCACACCTTTGCAGCTGCTTGCCATTGTGGTATCTAGTACAACTAGAATGATTCCTGGGCTTTAATACAGGTGATGGTGACTGAATTTTCCCTGCCAAAACTCAGTTATTGCACTGGCAGCTCTGCCGAGCCAAACACCTATGGCTGCAACCTGCTCTAGGTGAACGTGCTTTAGCAATAGAATTAAGGACTAGGTGATCTCCAGAGGTCACTTCCAACCCTTGTCATTCTGTGCCTCAGTGATTTCTCAGTGTGTATGTTTGATACTGCTGGAGGTAAGGAGAAATCCATTCTGTTTGCTGAAACATCACAGTGAATGATTTATGGCAGACAGAGAAAAGATCTATATGTGAAGGTGTCTGAGTAGGACTGGTGACAAAGGAAAATGTTGAGGGGGGAAAAAAAGATTGCAACTTTCCAATTAATTTGGTTTGTTTATTTATTTATTTATCTAGTACCTTGAAATATTAATAGAGAATGAATAAGTAATTGATGGGCTATGTATGAATTTTCATTATCTTAGTGTTGAGATAGGCAGAAAAGTCCTTTGGCAAAAGGCCAAGCACATTACAAACTCAATAAAGGCTGTAAGTTAGGGCTGAAGCTGCCTGGCTGTTGGGAGTGACCAAGTGCTCCTTGCACTGAGAAAACATCACAGCCCACTGCTGTAACTTTTATTGAGTCTTATGGGTCCTTCCCTAGTCTGGCCAGCCTTGATATCAAACACTGGATCAGTTTTCCATCTCCTATCTGAGGTGATGAATTCGAAGGTATGTTTTACAAGCAGCTTAACAGCTGAAATAAAATAAATCCATATCCAAATGGCAAATAGAAATCCATTAATATATGGCATTAATAATCTGATAGATTTTAATACCTGACTCATGATTTTATGAGTGCTGGGACTGCCAGCAGACACTCGTCTGAATAGTGAAACAGGCTTGGGAGGGTGCAGGAGGCGGCATGTATTTATTAGTGGAGTGGGTAGCAGCGCCTTTGCCACTCAACAAGGGCTTCTATTTTTTCCCTGTTAAATTGTTTTCCTTTTAGAAAAGAACAAACAGACAAAAGAGGAGACTGAAAAGATGAACTTCAAAGAACACTGCCTTAATTCTGCTTCTGTTTAATTTGGTTGAGTTCTGGAAGGGTGTTCAAGCTCATGTTGGGCTGTGCTGGATGTTTAGAGTTTCTTCAGCTTTTCTGAGCTCGCTGGTGCTCAAGGTATCTAGACCCTCTGAATTACAAACCCCCATATATGACAAACTGTCAAAGAAAATTAATGCTGGGTTCCCATACTTACTGTGTTGAGTGAGAGAAAGACAAAAGAAAAAAAAACCTTGAGTTCTCTGGGATGTATCTCTATGGATGGTAACAAACCAGTTCATACTCTTCTGCATTTTCTGTAGCTGTTTTTCATCTCTGGCACTGCCAGTTCTGGCACAGATCAATGCATATGCCTATTCTCTCTAGCCCAAATGTCCTTCCTATTGGATGGGGTCCCACTGTCTGTATTTCTAGCTGAAGGAGAGCAAGAATTTTTATTTGTTTCAAAATTTTCCTGAAGGCTACTGTCTCTGTTGACCTTTTCAGATTCTGAGTGTTTAGCTCTCCTTATTTTCTGATGTTGGGCATGAATAATTAAAAGACTGGGGAGAAAACAAGACAGGAAATTCTGTGGTTTGTTATTTTGAATGCCACTGATGATAATTTTAAGATTTACATATCTCTGTGTTTGCTTTGGTGTTTGGTTTATTTTCAGTTGGTTTGGTTTTGTTTGTTTGTTTCTTTGTTGTAGTTTTTTTTGTTGTTCCTGCTGTTGGAGTTTTTGTTTGTTTGTTTTTTGTTTGTCTTGTTCCATGTGTTTCTTAACCTACTCTGTAGAAATGACAGCTAGGAGAGTGGACTGGTGGTCAGGAAACTCACTTCTCTACCAGAACCATTATCAACCCTCCTCCTGTCAATACCTCACTTCTCTTGTTGATAAAACTGGCTGATAGCTCTGTACCAAATATTGCCACAAATAGCCTTGAGCAGACAGAGTATCAGAAGCTGTTTGCTTTTGATACTGTTGATAGTGGTTTATCTGATGCTTATCCTCATGGAAGTGCTGATGGTGGCTGCTTGTGGCTGCTTGTGGCTGCTGGTTTCCTACCCCAGGAGGCTGTGCCAGTATAACTCTGGAGACAATTAATTTAAAACATAAAGCTTTGTTTCAGAGTATTTCTCCAGTCAGTGGAGAGAGAAAAGCATTTCCTGAAGGCAATTTATCCCAATCAAGCCCTGACAGTAATTAGTTTGGTTAGGCTAAATGTATGATGATTTTTAAGCATTTAGAGTTAGTTGAGATTAGTGTCCGTTTGGAGCACTGGCTTGAAATTGAAACACTGGAATACCATGGTAAAATACTGACCCTATCCTTCTCTCCTCCATGTCACCCTGAATGCCCATGTTCTCGTGTGTTTCTGAGTGGAGACTACAGCAAAACATGCAGCCAAAAATCACACTAATATTTTCTAATTTCCTCCTGTTACATATTTGCACACAACATATATTTAGGAGAACATCTTGGCAAGTATCTGTGCCCACACTTTCTGGGCTATGTTTTGTTTTAACTTAAGTATCTGCAGAAAAATCACTGTTAACTCCACAGCAGCATTTAACATAGCTGTGAGAATTTTCCTCTGCTTAGTTGTTTTAGTGGTGTTGCCCATCCAGAAGGTCATTTTAAGTCATTAAGATTTTTATATCCATCTCCTGCCTGGAAACCCTATCAAGAGCTCTTCCAAATTCAACGCTCCCATATGGGCTTTTACAGCCTAGGGATGCTGCCAGACTAGTCCTAAATCTGCATTGTTTAATTTGACTGCTTAAAAGATAAACATTTAATATTGTGGTTCACTTTTTCCTCTCTTAGGGCTTTAGGCTGTCTCCACTGCATGCTGCACTGTGGAGCTGAGAGAGAGAGCTGTGCTCATTCTCACTGCTCTTCTGGACTATTCAGGAATATTTGTGTTTAAAAACCAGATAAAAATCCTGGTCCAGCATGACTAATAGTTTTGCTATCCACTTCAGTGAGCTCAGGATTGTAACTTTATATTTCAAAAGATGTTAGATTAGGTGCAAAGCTGGTTTTGACAGCCTGGAATCGTTAGCAGATTTAAATGCACCTCTTCTCCAGGCTGGCCTGACCCAGCAGGCACCTTTGCAATGCTGGGTAAATACAATGAACTGTTCAATTGGAAAATTATTTTAATCAGCAGCATTTTAGTAAAACCTGTGGTATGTCCTCCGAATTCTGATTAATACAAATAAATCTCTATTACCCTCTCACTTGGCCTTACCTTCCTGTTTGGTCAGAAAAGATTTATTTTATTTTAATTTATTATTTATTTATTTCCACCACACCCCACACCCCCTCCCCCCCAGTAGCAGCATTGGAGATTCAGCTGTTATTTGGAGTGATTCTTGTGCAATGCAAATCCGACAGACTCGATGCACAGCATTTTCTTTAGAATAAAAGACAACTCTCTTTATTCAGCTTACACAATCCTTTCCTGAAAAAGCCCTTTATACAGCTCATGTCATGTCAGCAGTAATCACAGGCTGAGTGGTGGTGCATGCAAATCAGTTAGCAGCTGCTGCTTAATTGGGCTGGAGGAGTCATAATGAATTCGTTAGCAAGTGCAGAGCTGGATCATACTTAAAGCTGGTGGTCCTTCAGAGTATGGTGTTGCTGATACCTTTGGGTGTTGGGAGCTGAAGGTACATCTAGCTGGATCAATCCATTATCTTTGCCTTCCCCAACTACCACCCAGGCCTCCACCATCTGCATGGAATGGTTGTAAGTAGCCAGTAAAACTTTACACAGGTACTTTATTTTGTGGTATTGAGTTTCCACAAAGTCACAGCATGGTGTAGAAGTAAGCCAGCTTAGCACTCTGGCTTATCTGTATACCTTTATCCCAATGTTTGGTTGTCATGCTTATTAAGGCAGTTGGGATGCTAATGCTGCTCTAGGGTAGTTCTGGTTGGTTGGTTTGGGTTTGATTTTTTTCTTCCCCCTTCCCCCAGTTTTCATGGAAGCTATGAGGATCAAGAATTCAGATAGGACAAGAAATGCAGACTAAGGTAGACTGGGAGTTTCTTCTATGTCCTCACAGCATAGGCTCTCAGAAGAGAGAGAGGCTATAGATATTCCCACAGAAAGGAAAAGGTTTTATACACTGCCAACAGAAAACCCTACTGCCTTGCTTTCCTTCTAGCCTCTCCTCAGACAAAACTTTTGCCTATTTTCATGATGATTACAACTGTTGCAATATCTCTGTCTTATTGCATTCCAGCTATATTGTTTCTCTTGTAATATGGTTATGCAAGGTTGTAATCAAATCACCTCCTGGACTGGTAATTCTTGATGTCACAATACAATAGCAATGAAAAACAAATGATAAATCAGGATTTTAGGGTCTCAGCTGGTGCTTGTTTGTTCCAGAAGAAATGGATGGTGAGGAGAAGAGTGCAGATGCCTTTTACAGCTCAGCTGAAGCACCACTCTAACCTGGTATCACTGAGCTCTCAGTCTGTGTTACATGATGTCACTTTAGCTGTTCCAGATTGCACAAGTGAAGCCATACTCTGGGCTGATGTATTGCATTTGGTTTTTGAGATGTCTGGAGTCACTAAACACCTTCAGTAAGAGGAAGGCGCCCTGCTGTCTTGCAAAACAAACAAGCAAGAAGCAGAAACTGTTTCAGAGAGATAAGTTGTTTGGGTTTGGGGTTTTTTATGTTGTTTTTTGGGGCTTTTTCTGCCTTTCTTTTTTTTTTTTAAATATATATATAGAAAAAAATAATCTGGAATTTTATCTGAATCTCCTTGCTCTGCTTCTCCCTTGGATCCTGTGCTCTTTCTTCTTGTACAAGTTTTCCTCAGTGACCGTTAGAGTGAAAACACTTCTTCAAACTTCAGGGAACAGCAATGAATCACAAAGAGGAGATTTTACTGTTGAAAAATAAACTAAGAGCAGTGCAAATGTCACCTGGGTGTTTCAGGTGGTGGCTGCTGCTTTATGTTGCTGTCAGTGCTCATTCAGCGGTTGCTTTTTCATCTCCATTCCAAGATGTGAAGAAATGAATCACTGTTCATTCCCATTAACAGCTTTGGGTTTCCAGATTCCTCTCTTTACCCCTTATTTCACCCTTTCTGCCCCCTCCCTCTCCCCCTACAGCCTTTGTGCAGCCTGTCAATCCTTTGCTTAATCCCAGAGAACATATTTTGGATAGTGGCACAATGAAGGAAAAGAGAGAAATTGATTTGCATTTCTTAGCTGGGAGCCTCGCTTGCAAAATCTAGTACAATTCCACTGACGCAGAGGCAGGAGAGATGATCCTGTAAATCTGACATCTCTTTATTAAGGCTGAGACAAAAGGGAGTGGGAGGATGGCCTGAGCTCACTACAGGAAATAATACTGTAGGTAGTTTTGTTTGTTGCCTCAGCCCGTGTTTCCCTGAGCTATTCCTGGTTAGCTTGGAGATGCACTCACAATGCCATTGTTTGGCTACCCCGTCTCAGTTCATCAGCTCCCATTTACAGTATCACTAAGGTTGGAAGAGACCTCAAAGATCATTGAGTCCAACCTGTCACCACAGACCTCATGACTAGACCATGGCACCAAGTGCCACGTCCAATCCCCTCTTGAACACCTCCAGGGATGGGGACTCCACCACCTCCCTGGGCAGCACATTCCAATGACGAATGACTCTCTCAATGAAGAACTTTCTCATCACCTCAACCATAAACGTCCCCTGGTACAGCTTGAGACTCTGTCCCCTTGTTCTGGTGCTGGTTGCCTGGGAGAAGAGACCAACCCCTTCCTGTCTCTCTCCAGCAGGAAAAACCAGGTAGCTCACCAGCCTTTCCCCATAGATCGTCTGGAACCCAGCCAGGGGAGCAGCCACCTAGCAAATAGGGTGGATGCACATCCTGCCACTCTCTTTGCATCACCTCTATGTGTATGCACATGCTGAGCCCAGCAGTCAGTTAGTGGTGGGTTTAAAAGCTGATTTCAGAGAGCTGCGTGAGATGGAGGCAGAAATAAGCAAAGCAGATAAATCTTCCTATGGAAATATCTCGGGTCTCCCCTTTCCTACAGCTGCCAGGTCTGCCCTGCTATTGTCTATCTCTGGCAGTTGTCCTCTTCAGATTTCCACTACCTAGGCTGCAAGCTGAGAGCAGTGACTTTCTTGCCTGTTTTATGGCAACCTGTGCTGCCCTGCTGCTGCTAACTCATCAATGCTTCTATGATGTGTGGGAAGTGGAGGGGTGAAAAGCCAGCCCTGATTTCTGGGTGGAAAAATTGCTTCCTGACTTCAAAACCGGTATTTAGACCCTGATAGAGTGGGTCTAGAGGAGGGCCATGAGAATGATTGAGGGGTTGGAGCACCTCTGCTATGAGGACACACTGTGGGAGCTGGGGTTATTCAGCCTGGAGAAGAGGAGGCTCCAGGGAGACTCAATAACAGCCTTCCAGCACCTGAAGGGGGGCTACAAGAAGGATGGGGAAAGACTGTTTACAAAGGTCTGCAGTGACAGAATGAAGGACAATGGCTTTAAGCTGAAGAAGAACAGATTTAGATTGGATGTTAGGAATAAGTTCTCTACTATGAGAGTGGTGGAACACTGGAACAGGTTGCCCAGGGAAGTGGTTGAGGCCCCTGGAAACATTCAAGGTAATGCTCAACAAGGCCCTGGGCTGCCAGCAGTTGGGGATGTCCCTGTTGACTGTGGGGAGGTAGGACTAAATGACCTTTGAAGGTCCCTTCTGGCCTGACCATTCTATGATTCTACCTGGTCACAGAATCACAGAATGATAGGAGCTTAAACGGACCTTTGGAGATCATCTATTTCAACCTCCCTGCATGATCACTCAGAGCAGGTTGCACAGGATGGCATCCAGGTAGGTTTTGAATGACTCCACCAGAGACTCCACCACCTCTTTTAGCATCCTGGTCCAGCACTCCACCACACTCAAAGTAAAGAAGTTCCTCTTTGCATTTAGGTGGAATTTCCTGTGTTCAGGAAGTTTTGCCCTTTGCCTCTTGCCCTGTTGGGCACCACCGACTGGCCCATCCTTCTGTCGCTTGTCTCAGCCTTCTCCAGGATAAAAAGCCACAAGTCTCTCAGTCTGTCTTCATAAGAATGATGTTACAGTCCCCTAATCATCTTTGTAACCCTCTGCTGTAGAGTCTCAAGTGGTTCCCTGACTTTGTTGAACTGAGGAACCCAGAGCTAGACACAGTAGTCCAGATGAGGCCTCGCTAGGGCAGAGCAGAGGGGAGGAGAACCTAGTAGCAGATGTGGCATATATCCTTTGCTGCAGTGCAAGGGCATGCTTCCAAGTGGGACACAAAGAGGGTCTTTAAGCATAATTTTGGACAGAAAGAAGTTGAAACCTGAGAGGTGGAAAAAAAAAAGTGATAATTGGCTGGATGAGAAAGTAACCTACTTGGTGTCTCTTCACTCACTTAATGCACCTTCTTATAGCTGAACTACACATTCAGTAGGCAGGAGAGTTGCCCACGCCTTGGTTCACTGTGTTCTCTGATCAGGTGCCTCCACCGCCTCTCTAGCCATGTCTAGAAGCACAAAGTCTAAGGGAACATGGATCTTCAGCTACCTGGTTCTTAAAGCAAACAGGAATTGCAGCTCAGTCAGTACAGACATTAATGTTCTGCCCCAGGAGCTGATTAGTGTTTTAGAGATTGTTTCTGTTCTTCCTGCAGCAGCACAGCTGCCTTGCACTCGCTGAGATTGCCCTGTTTTCCATCACTGTTGAAGAAGATGTAAACTCATAAATGTTTTATTTTCATTGTCTGATGATCCTTTTGCCCCTCTCCTTCCACTGTGTTTGCCTCCTCCTCTACTTGCTCAAACTGTGAAATCACAGGGTAACAAAATCTTTGCGGATGGAAGAGATCTCAAGACATTCTCTAGAGATAGCTAGGGCAGGCTGCTCAGGGCAAGGTCCAGTAAGGTTTTGAGTATCGCCAGGGATGGAATATCCACAGCCTCTCTGGGCATTCTGTTCCAGTGTTCTATAACCATCACAGTGAAAAAGTTTTTTTTCTCATGTTTGAACAGAACCTCCTATGTATCAGTTTGTGCCTGTTGTTTCTTGTCCTCTCATTGGACACCACCAAGTAGAGTCTAGTTCATCTATAGACTCACATCAGCTATTTCTGCACATTAATAAGACCTTTCTGACCCTTCTCCTCTCCAAGCTGAGTGGTCCCAGCTCTCTCAGACTTTTGTCATACGAGAGATGCTACACTATTAATTACTGTGGTGTCCCTTTGCTGGACTTACTCCAGTCTGTCCATGTCTTTATTGCACTGAAATGATAAGCCCAGAAATGGGTTTAGCAGTCTGGATGTGCCTCAGCAGTGCTAAGTAGAGAGGAGGGATTACTGAATGCCAGAACATGCACTCCAAAATCATTGGTTGTGATGGTTCTGTAGCCAGGCCACGGAGTAGATCAATGGATTTTCTAATTTTACTTTATATCTGCAGAGCAGTTTGCTGTTTGGCTCATCATCTGAGTGATCTTCCCTGAATTTCAAAGTGATCCATGCAAGTCAAGCCCTGCTAGCGAGTCTGTGATGAAATGATTTGTGGTGCTGTCCTGGTTCTTGGGAAACTGTTTGGGTTTAATTTCAGTTTGGTTATTTTTCATCTTGGCGTCGCTCCACCAACACAGAAAATCAGGATGCCGCACGCAGGCAAATACATTTTTAAAGCTGGATCTTTAGGATTTCTAACTTGGCTTTTGTGACAGACCTGTCTTTGAATCCTTTGGAAGACCAATGAATTTAAGAGAATAATTTTCAGTTTATTTTAACATGTTCACATCATTCATGAAACACACGATGACAAATATTCTATAGTCTCTTTTGTGAGTGGGCTGCCCGTGTTATTTAGAGACATTTGTGAGCAGATACACTCAAGAAAGAGTCTTCTTTATCAGTTCTGCAATGTTCAGGGTTTTTTTTCATTGGATTACTCATTCTGTGAAATCCATCAAGTAGCCATCACCCTGGTGATGTTATTTTTGTCACTCGTGTCCTTATGTAGAGCTGCATTTTATTGTGCTGGCAGACTAGCACATTCCAATAGGGTTTCTGTGAGTAAGGTGTTGATCATTGTGGAAAGGTGTTTTTGCTAAAACTGTCTTTGCTGACTTTCTATGGATAGAAGATGCTTTTTCTGCCTGCAGATCACAGGAGAGAAAGGTCATGTTCCTGTCTGCTTCCTCTTCTAAGCTTCTGATCAGTCCAGAAAGGAATTCACTGTAGTAACTCTGTTTTATAGTTCATCATCCAGTAATTTATCTCCTTTTACCTAATGTAATATACTTTGTTGTAAATACTCTGTAAAGGAGATAAATGCAGCCTGAAAATCTAACTGGCTCAGAAGACAGATCTGTAAGGTATAAGAATCCAGAAACGTGGAGAGCGCCACAGCATGTGACCTTGTTTGTGCCCATCATATGTTCAGCTTCAGCTCTGACAAATTGCTGGTACATAACATACTCCAGATTTTGGGAAAAGCCATTGAGGTGTTGGTTCCAGAGATACTCCCTGGGTCATAAATCCCCTTTTCATTCTGTTCTCATTCCAGGCATAGCAGTAGCAATGCATTTGTATTTGGCACGCAGATCAGTATTTTCAGACCCGTGTTTGACATCCAAGTGCCTAACTAGGTACAAAGTTTCTGTTGGCTAATATGGATTGGCTGCTCCATCACCTGACATGCAAATGAGATACAAGGTCTCTTTCCACCACAACTACTCCTTTCTTTGAATGTATAGACTTTAAGATTATCCACAAAGCATTTTTAAACAACTCTGGTAGCTGTGCCATGACTTTTCCAGGCTCCGCGGGAAGCACAATTGGTAAGCATAGTACCTTGACATCCTCATGAAAAAAATTACCTTGGAGCAACTGAGTGAAAGGTTAGAACTGTTGAGTGTTTTAATCAATAATAGATGAGCTGGATGAGCAGTATACTGTACTTTGCTGTGCACAATCAATAATACATTTTTATGCTCAACTTTTTAATCCTCAAAAAGAACCCCCTACATCAAAAATTTCATACTAGACTGCCTGTGAGAATCAATAATAGAGAAAGGTTCCCTCTTCCTGTTAGCACAGCTTAATGAAAAGCATAATGAATTTATTTACTAAATGAATGCTACAAATCTATTATACATCTTCTGGAAATACCAAACAGAAAATAGTGTTTAAAATAATAATATAGTTATGAATTTTCCAAAACCAGAAAAGCAGAGCTTAAGGTTGTCATTTTAACACTTCAGTTAGTTACTGAAGAATAGAGTCTAGGAAAAGAGGGATTGCATAAATCAAGCTGGCTCTGCTATTGCTGTTTGCATTGTTGTGCTATGTAAAAGATGCAACAAAGGGGCCATGTTCCAATGTACAGGGCAAATAATTGTCTCTGGATTCCTCTGGCTTTACAGCTCTGGTTCTCACAAATGTTGTGATTAGAATCATGGAATTGTCAGAGTTGGAAGGAACCTCAAGGATCATTTGGTTCCAACTCCCCTGCCATGGGCAGAGACACCTCACACTAGATCAGGTTGCCCAGAGCCACATCCAGCCTGGCCTTGAAAACCTCCAGGGATGGGGCTAATACCACCTCCCTGGGCAACCTCTTCCAGTGTCCCACCACCCTCATGGGGAAGAACTTCTTCCTAGCATCCAATCTGAATCTATCCACTTCTAGTTTTGGTTCATTCGCCCTAGTTCTATCACTACCCAACATCCTAAAAAGTCCCTCACCAGCTTTCTTGTAGCCCCCTTAAGATACTGAGGCCATAATTAGGTCTCCTCAGAACTTTCTCCTTTCCAGACTGAACAGCCCCAACTCTCTGTCTCGATAGCAGAGGTGCTCCACCCCTCTGATCATCCTTGTGGCTCTTCTTTGGACACATTCCAGCATCTCCAGATTGTTCTTGTAACAGGGGCTTCAGAACTGGATATAGTACTCCAGGTGGGTTCTCACCACACTGGAGTAGAGGGGACGAATCACCTCCCCTGACTAGACTCCTTCTGTGAATGGAAGCCTGGCACTAGTTAGGAAGTTATTTTGAATATAATGTGTACAATTTTCTGTGCAACTCCCAAAAGTTTAAAATTTTGCTTTCTTTACTGAATCACAGAGCGAAGTTTTGTACTGTTGAAATTTTTGTGCATTTATAAAGCATTTCCTATTACACAAAAAGGAGAACCAAACTTTTCTTAATGCCAGCTGACCACATTTCTATTTCAGGCTTGAAATCATTAATTTCTTCTTGCTGAATCACAAAGCATATTGCTTTGTTAGCAGTACTTTAGATCCCCCCTGGACTTCTCCTACTGTTCTACTCCATCACCAATTATTTGCGAGGTGTTATTAATTATATGTGATCTATACTTGCACCACTTCCATGACTCTGTAGTGGGAGCTCATTTAAACAAGAAGCAGGAATTTCTGCACAAAGTGCCTTTTTATTTTCCCCCTTCTTCTGTGGCAAGTTGCTAACTGTGTTGTGTAAGAGTATAAACTGTTATGAAAACACTGTTGTGTGCATGGCCATACCTGGCAGGTGCAGGCTACAGGACATGCTGACACACTGCTGGACTGTGATTCAGGAGAAGGTGGGAAATGTGCAAGACATCAAACTCAGTGTTACCTGATTTTTGCCTTCTAGGGGGGGAAAAAAAACCACACACACAAAACCAAAAATCAAACCACAAAACCTAAACAACCAACCACAAAAGAAAAAAGGCAAAATATTGCCTTTGGTACTGAACAAAGGTAGTTAGGAAGAAAAGCAATTTCATTCCTCTAGGAGAATTGTTGATCTTTGGAGCTAAGGTCTGTGAAAGTATGAAAAATGAGTTCTGGTGGAGCTGGGATAGGTAGGGTATAGCAAAACCAGTGTGCTTATCTTGGCAGGCTGCTGGTTCCCACAATTGTATTTTATTTTTGTAACATTCAGTGGTGACCTTTGGCATCTATCAAAATTGGTAGCATGTCACCAACACAACCTGTAGTCACTAAAAATTCCCCTTGTGTGGTGTCAGTGTGTGTTTGGATGGACATGTTGGGAATAACCCTGCTGTTGGAACACAATGAGATGCTTTCTGATTCAACCAACAACAATGGCAAAAGCATGGAATTGAGATAAGTGAATGGTGTCATAGTATCAGCCAGGGTTGGAAGGGACCGCAAGGATCATCTAGTTCCAACCCCCCTGCCATGGGCAGGGACACCCCACACTAGATCAGGCTGACCAGAGCCTCATCCAGCCTGGGCTTAAACCCCTCCAGGGATGGGGCCTCAACCACCTCCCTGGACAACCCATTCCAGGGCTTCACCACTCTCATGGTGAAGAACTTCTTCCTCACATCCAGCCTGAATCTCCCCACCTCCAGCTTCATTCCATTCCCACTAGTCCTATCACTACCTGAGATCCTGAGAAATCCCTCCCCAGCCTTCTTGTAGGCCCTCTTCAGATACTGGAAGGCTACAATTAGGTCACCTTGGAGCGTTCTTTTCTCCAGACTGAGCAGCCCCAACTCTTTCAGTCTGTCCTCATAGGAGAGGTGCTCCAGCCCTCTGCTCATCCTCGTAGCCCTTCTGTGGACACATTCCAGCATGTCCATATCCCTCTTGTAATAGGGGCTCTAGAACTGGATGCAGTACTCCAGGTGGGGCCTCACCAGAGCTGAGTAGAGGGGGAGAGTCGCCTCCCTTGACCTGCTGGCCACACTTCTCTTGATGCAGCCCAGGATCTGATTGGCTTTCCGGGCTGCACTTTATACTGCACTATATATATGCACAATGCTGCCACTTTAGCACTATTGAACCCCACAGAAAGTGCGATGCAAGGATCCCACAGCAATGTGTCTGACTGCAAATGAATGCAGATGTTTTTAAGGTTTTCTCTGGGTCTTGGGCATCTCTGGTAGAAACCTCCCTGTGGAGAACTGAAAAGCAGAATTCAACTTTTTCTTAATGCACGTGGCAGAACAGCAAAAGGAAATGTCTATCTTATCTATTGGTACCTTAAGATAAAGCTGCATTTCATTATTGCTCACAGCTATCTTGTTTCCATATACAATAATTTTTGTAAAACCTTATAAACTAGGAAACTAAACTGCTAAGAAAAGAAATGTAAGTATTGCTTCAAGGTAGGAAATAAGATCAATTAAGGACTTGTCACAAAGTGATTGCCCTGCTTTGCACTCTGCTTAATTGTTGTCTATGAAGCTCCATCACAAGGCTGTAATGAAAATGTCATAGTTTCATGCTATTTGTGTCTTGGGGAATACATCTCCCAGTCAGAATAGACCCATCCAGGACAGGCTTATGCTGGTATCTCAGGTATCAACAGCAGTTAAATCCCAGGATTTCAGCCCCTCCCACCTGTGAGGTGAGTACATCTCCACAGTCTGTCCTGCAGCCTGCACATGTCCTGCCTTACTGGAGGTATCACTCAGGTAGTCACTGCCGTGCCAGTCAGGAGCAAAACCCTTGGTTTCCTTTATGTCACTGGAGAGACAAACACCCCCGCAGTGTGACTCAGTCTCCAATCTGCTAATTTTCTGGAGGTGTGTGCCTATCTGCATTTACTATTGAGGGAGTACAAAATGACTGTTCCCCTAAATTAGATGTTCTGCTCTGATGTTTTAAGCTGTAAGAATGAATCTGCATTTAAGCCCTGAACATCCTTATAAAGGCTAGGCTGAACTTCTTGCCATCATTACCTAACTTAGTTAATATCAGCCTTAGTGTGCCTGGAAAATGCAGGCACTAATGTTTGCATGGATATGGCTGGACACAGGTAATGGTGAGAGCCATGAAAGAGTGCAGAGTTCAGAACAAGTATGTTTTCTGTTGAAGCTGGGGCATGGGCAAAAATCTGACACCTTGCATAGGTTAATCTGCTGATTCCCAAGAATAATATTCTCTTGCATGTTTACTTTAAGCAGTTTATTACGTATCACAGAACTACAGATTGTTAGGGGCTGGAAGGTACCACTAGAGATCAAGTCCAACCCCCTTGCCAGAGCAGGATTACCTAGAGCAGGTCACACAGGAACACATCCAGGTGAGTTTTGAGTGTTTCCAGGAAAGGAGACTCCACAATCTCTCTGGGCAGCCTGTTCCATGGTTCTGTCACCCTCACAGTGGAAAAGCTCTTCCTTATGTGTTTCCAGATGTATTTCTTTTCCTGTTTGCTAGTTAAAATTTTGACTTTGTGTGGTTCCAAGTGCAAACCTGTACTCCCTGAGACTGATGAAACTGAAAGTCATCACTTTGCAAGATCAAGAGCTTTACCAGGTGCAAAGAATTAGCAGAGATTATTACTGTGAGGTGGGGTTGGGTCTCTTTTGCCCCTTTTGTATCAGGTGATAGAATGAGAGGAAATGGACTCAAGTTGTGCCAGGGGAGGTTTGGTTTGAATATTTGGTAAAATTTCTTTACCAAAAGATTGGTCAGGCATTGGAACAGGCTGCCCTGGGAGGTGGTGGAGTCACCATCCCTGGAGGTGTTTAAAAAACATGCAGAACTGGCATGTTAGGGCATGGTTTAATGGCTATGGTGGTGTTAGGTCACTGGTTGGACTCTATCTTAGAGGTCTTTTCCAACCAAAATGATTGTATGATTTCCAAAAATGATAGACTTTGTTATGTGGATGCTTGCTCACAATACGTAAAAGAATTGCTCCTTCTCTTAAAAAGGAGGAGGCAATTAATTTCCATTACCCTGTTCCCTACAAAAAAAAAAAAAAGAAAATCATAAAACCCCTTGATGTGTGACATTCTATAGCCAGAGGGAGGTAAAGTAGGTTTTTAAATGTTGTAATACAAACACTCCTAATCCTGAAAGTTAACCACATAAATTGCATTTTCAGTCACTCTTGGGTTTTGCACCGACTGCAAAGTCTGTAGAAAGAGCGACTCAATTTGTCAGGCTGTGTGAAAACTTGTGAGGTCCCTTGCTGCTTTGCTGAGAGCACTGTGTGCCTAATGGCTAAAGCATTACCTACTTATAATAATGGAAAATCTCTCCCTTTAGTCCCTCTGTTTTCTTCTTTCTGCATGGCAGCTCTTTTCCTGACCACACTTGTTCTTTGTACTCACTTCTTATCTTCTTAGAAATGCTGAGCAAGAAGTTTTCTCTTGATTGATATATCTCTCAAGTGGTTCCCCACAGTGATTATCATGGAATTAATCATTTGACTCCATCAGCAGAAAGACCCCAGTGTTGACTTTCAGCAGATGTATGTCATCATTATTATTGCATGCTAATAAATTTATTTGAGGCTGAGTGCTAGCAGTAGATGTCATCTGGAAGAGCTAGTTAGTTTGCAGTGGAGTTGCTTTTGTTTGATTGCTATAGCGTTGGTTAAAACTCCTCTCAGCATCACTGTGGCTTGATTGCTGGGTACTGCAAATTCAGGAGAATTAGAGCTGTTTGAGTCTAGTGGATAGACTGTGATGATTCAGCAGATATTCTGCCTTTGTTCTTTTCGTAGCACCCCCACATGAAAACCTACTTTTCCTACTTTGCCCATGGAGAGACAACCTATTTTATTTCTTTTAACCACCTCCAAATGACGTCTCCTGAGACCTCTTGGGAAAAGAGGCAAAAAAAAGGAAAAGACCTATTGTTAGTTATAACCCACTCTCTCTCTGACATATTTTATAAACCCAAGAGCTGATAAAGGCAGATGACTCCACTTACTTCTGCCTTACTTTTCAGTCCTAGCTTTACATCCTCTGAATGAGGGGAAGGAGGAAAGGTTAAATAATGTTGCTTAAGTACTTGGGGAAACAGAAATATGGCACTGCTAGATCCAGAAACTTTATGTGGTTCAGATGTGCATATTGAACCTTGACCTCCCAAGAGAGCAATGGTTTTCAGTTCTGCTTCCATCAACATTGTTATCCCAGGGAGGGATAGTTGCATGGTCCCACATCAGCTTCTAAATTGGAGTAGGATTTTTCCAGGCAGCTTACACCAGTGTAAAAACACCCTACTGGGGAGGGGGGACAGCTCTGAGATGGCTATTAGTCCTGTCCTGCCATCCATGTTGCTGTAGTGACCACTTATTTTCTGAAATGGGCAGCACAGCTCAGGCTGAATATAAACCTCTGCTTGAGGTTCATCTTTAGTGGTCACTCATTCACACTCAAGTGAAGAGATGATGCTCTGCAGGTTCCTCTTGTGTGGCAGTGGGAGGACACGTCTGCTCCTTCAGCACCACTGTGGTCTTAGATCTACCAAGACCATGTGATAAAACATGAATTTAGGTGTCTGAAGTGGGAATGCTGACTCTTTAAATACATGGTAAGAACAAGGATTCCTTTCAAAGCTTTCCCAGTGTAGGTATCTTCTGCAGCAATCTATTAATAGTCTGCTAATTTAGAGAAGTACCAGTGGCAATTAATATTATGTAGTGACACCAATTCAAGGGTGGAAATGCTTATTCCTGCAGTGATTATGTTATTGCACAGGCAGCTTCTGCTGCTTTATGCTTGTTCATGCAGCACTGGACTTATCAGGAGCTGTGAAATCTGCACCAAGTGAGATTTGTTAAAGCATTGATGTTGCTGTATTTATTTTATTTTTAATTTTAATGGTTTACCTGTCATTTGTTGTACGGTAAAGCTGTATAGCACAGGAAAGCTATCCCCACTCCTCCCCAGGGATGTTGGGAAGCAGGGCTGCTTCAAGAGACCCTTTGGGAGACGCTCCTGTGGGCCCAGGGTCCTGGACCTGCAGAGACCTTGTCCTGTTGCTCTATGTGCTTCTCTCACAGGTATCCCCCCTTTTCAAGCACTTCCCCCACTCCTCCTTGCTGATGTTTCAGTGAAGCTGTATAAGCAGGGAGACCTCAGAGCTGACTGGCAGGCCAGATCCGGATTACAATGCTCTGTGGACTTTGCAGGCCAGATTAAAGTACTTGGGAGGATCAGTCTGGCTCATGGGCTGTATTTTTGACATTCTTGTAGTACAAAAGTATTAGGAGTTGTAAGAAGGACTAATGTGAGCTTACATTTTACAATTTGGTGTTGTAAATGCTTTGTCAGGGAAAGCAGAATCTGAAATAGTTACACTATTTTTGTCTGTTGTTTGTTGTTGTTGCAGTAGATGACTGTTATGTCTTCTGCATTGCAGAGCAATCCCCTTCCCCCCATTATAACCATGCAATTAGTCTCATTTCCTCTGCTCCCATTTTCCAAGCAACCTAACCAGATAAGACAGATTTTTCAAACTGCACTTACATTATAACCATTTCTGATGAGTCTTGAGCCAGCAGGAAAGCTAATGGAACAATCTCAATTTAAAGAAAGCTGCTCAACAGCAAATGCATTTTGGTTTATAAATGAATGATGACAGGTAAGGGTTCTATCATGCAGACACATCCCTTTACCTGTAAAACATTTTCCATCTCTGGATCTCAAGGTACATTGCAAAGAAATATGAGTAATGGTCTACTTCTGTGGCACAAAGAAAGTGAAGGATGAGCCTGAAGTAACTTCCCGAGGACACGTTGCAAGCCCTATGAGGAGAGGCTGAGGGAGCTGGGATTGCTTAGCCTGGAGAGGAGGAGGATGGCAGATGACATTACTTTTGCTAGGGGAAGAACCTAAGACAACTATTAGACGACATCATAATCAGAAGGAACTGGGATAAATATGGGGGGGGAGGGGGCGGGAGAGAGCAAAATACATTGTTAGAGAACAAAACCTGTAGGAAATACAAGTTTATTGGCTCTGCTGTTCTTCTACATAGCAGTGAAAAAAAAACAAAAAGTTTAGAACTGACCTTTATGACTTTGATACAAGAAAATAAAAACCCTACCGAAAAAAAAGAAGTCAAAAAAGTGCAGACTGCAGTTTGAGAATTAGCTGTACCACCTGCAGGTCATTTTGATTTTCTTGTATTAGCTCTTCCATAGCTTTTTTTATATGTAAATGTAAGAGATATTTTGGGCAGATTTTGTAGGTTGGGTCAAGCAGGCCGAGTGGCATAGGCAATGAGGATAAAATGGTGTAGAAAGGATGCTACCCTGATATTTGCATCATCCTCTTATATGAAACCTGCCATCCTGCTGGATTTCATCTTTGTGTTCATTGCTTCAGCCATTGAATTTCTGCATTTTAAAACTAATGTTTTGGGAAGAGTGTGGATGTTTGAATTTAGCATTAGAAGTAATAATGTTTCTGAGACTTCACCTAATTATTTTTCTGCTTTTAAACTTTGTTGCCCTGAACTTTGTTGATACTAAAACTTAACATGAGTTTCAAAATGGAATGGATGCCTTCCTGCTGATTTCCTTTAAACACATTATTTCTGGTTCAAGGACTCTGGATGGTATTACTATGTATTTCCTGTGTTCTGCTCTCCCCGGGCCATCAGTGTTGGTTGCTGGCACTGCCCACTACCAGATTTATCTCTATAAAGGGAAAATAAAGGGAGAACCCCAAACTGATCAAGAAATTGTTAGCTTGTCCTCCCCCACCCTGAACTTTCTGCCTCCTCCTGCTCTGTGTTTGGAGGTATTTGCCATTCTTCTAGCAGGTTCCCAAATCCCAAAAGCTGGTTTTGGGAGCTAGAGGAAACAGGCTAACTAGTCTGACAATTCTCTCAGTTAAGTCAACAGGAAATCATAGAATCATAGAATTGTTAGAGTTGGAAGGGACCTCATGGATCATTCAGTTCTGACTGAAGAGCCCCAACTCCCTCAGTCTGTCCTCATAGAAGTGTTCCAGCCCTCTGCTCATCCTCATGGCCCTTCTCTGGACACGTTCCAGCACCTCCAGATCCTTTCTGTGATAGGCGCTCCAGAACTGGACACAGTACTCCAGGTGGGGTCTCATCGGAGTGGAGTAGAGGGGGAGAATCACCTCTCTAGACCTGCTGGCTATGCTTCTCTTGATGCAGCCCAGGATGTGATTGGCTTTCTAGTCTGCAAGTGCACACTGGTGGCTCATGTTGAGCTTCTCATCCACCAGCACCTCCAGCTCCTTTTCTTCAGGGCTGCTCTCAAGCCAGTGGCTGCCCAGCCTATATCAGTGCCTGGGATTGCCCCGACTCAGATCTCTGATTTCAGTACAGTTTGGATCAGTCCATAGTTCCCAGTCACTTTAAGTTTACAAAATGGGTTTGCTTGTGTGTTTTAAACCAAATATTCACTTTGCTGGAAGGAGTTTGAGCTTTGAAAAATAAGAGGGAGTAGTCCATAGAAAAACGCTTACTGAAGCATGGCATTGCTGATGGGTTCAGAATTTGTTTTCTGAGTTTTAATTTGATAGAGCTGGGCTAGAAAACTGCTCAACTTGCTGAAAGCTTAAAGAAGATTTGTAGCCCTTCAACAGGGACATGCATGTCTGATCATTTCCTTTTCAACAACAATCTCCTTTGAGATGTTTGCCATTGCAGAGTCAAGCCTCTGCATTTGGTATCCTCTCATGAATCGGAGGCTATGGATACTTTCTTCTGTCATACAACCCAGCACTCTAAACTTGTCAAGCTCTTAATCTCTCTGCACCAAAAATAGCTTTGATTGTTGCAGGATACAATTCCCACTAAATGTGTGTGATATTAATATCTTTTTTTTTTTTTTGAATGTCAATCTTAGCTAGAATTTCCTTGAGCAAAGTAATAGGGACCCCATTTTTTGTGCAATTTTCATGACTTGTAAGAGAAAGCATGGAAAGGCACAATTTCCACAGATCAGATGAAATGCTTAAAATACCTGTTCAAGACATTTTAAAGATTTTTACACTAGAATCCTGGTGATCTGTAATTTCTGAGTGTGGTACAGACATTACTGGAGTCCTCACAGGAAGCCTTGCTGAAGAGCAGCATTCGATTTTTGTATTTAGGGAGTGCAGCTGGGTCATATCCCATAAATATTACAGACCAAATGCTCATTGCCTTGATTTATAGGGAAATACACCCAATTCAGGCTCTGATAGACCTCTATCTGCTGTGAAATCAAGGCAACAATATTTTCCAGGCCAATTTCAAGGGAGAATAGAGAAAAATCCATGAGAGGTGATTTTCCTGAAACAAGATCCGGGCAGGGTTTAATGACAACGTAAGGTGGCTGTCTCAGGACATATCTAAACCATATGCAGGCACTTGGCAGCTGTAAGCCTTATTGATGGTTATTCCTTCCAATAATAAAAGCCAGTTTGTGTCACCAGAGTGATAAACAATACCCCCCTTAGTAAGCAAAGAGATTAACAATACATGACATTAAACACAAGATCTGCAAAAAGGAACAGAGCGTTCAGTAACTCCTCTGAGCTTCATTTTATCTCAAAACATACATTTTGTTGCCATTGGAACTCTACATAAGAATTAATTAGGGAACTTCACAAGCAGTTGAAACTCTTGTATGCCATTATAAATTTATCATTGCTGAAAGGATCTATTTCTGCTGTCAGACATCATGCTTATCTGGCAGACTGCACAAAGAATATGGAATAAATAACCTTCTCCCTATATAAAGAAATCCGGGAAAGTGTTTGGAAAACTTGTTTTTAAAAGTCCACATGTGTTTATTATCTGCAAGGCATTTCTGATGGGACAACCCAGCAAGTGTTCTGCCAGGCTAATATTCAAACAATTGCAGCAGATCCCTCTGATTCTCCCCTCACAGAGAACTTGCACAATGTCAAGTTGAATACTCCAGGGCATGTGCCATAGCTGTTCCCCAGCTAAGAGGAGCCATAAGGTGGGCTGGAAGTAAGCCACTACAATCTAAATGTTTAGACAAAGTCCTCTTTGACTGCTGGACTAACTTAACATTCCATTAATTTTTATTTGGATTGTATTAACCATAAACAATGGCTCTCCTCTGTAATTTTCTAAGCTTATCTCACTCTTTCCAGCATCACAGATGAGCTCTATAATTACACATTGAATACTATCAAGATAATGGGGAAAGACAGTACTCTGCATTTCCTTCTTATTGGATATAGTTAAGCATTCTGTGCTTAGTAACTCAACAACTCCACCCCCAACAAGTACCGGAATAAGTGATATAGAGGAGGGGATTATATGCTTTTCCTCTAGAGGCTGGCATTAAAAGGCCAGTCAATATAAAGCCCAAACACCTCAGAAGTGATTTTTCCCACAGCATGTGCTTTGCTACTGAAATGCCTTTGTTTGCTACCGAGGAAAATTCCTTTTCCCATTCTCTGTGCACTATTAGGAACTTTATGTAGCTCAAACACCGTAAAGAGACAATCGAATTATTTGAGATTGCACAGCGCTACTGACACAAGCTCCTGGGTGAGCTTGCAATTGCTGTCCCCCACAAGAGCACTGGCTCCTCTAAAATGCCAGGCAATACAGCATGAAATAAAGGTGCTGTGTTACATGTTTTCTGATGCAAATTATTTATATAGTCATGAGTTATAGAAATGAATTAATTGTTCATGTCAAAGCACCAACCAAGTGGCTTGAAGGTAACAAAGTTTCCTGTGATCTGTAAAGCAATTCTCCTTGGCAGCCAGCTCTGCAAACTCCATTGACTCCCACTGACTCCTCTATTTGCCACACTTACTGATGTATACCTAGCACCCTGATGATGTTCTCAGGGGCCTCTGTTTATGCCTGGCCCTGTGCTGCCCATGTAGAAGCTGTCAGATGACAAATGAGAGCTGATGAATACTGCAGAAATCAGAGTAAGTGGTGGCAGATGGAGCATTTGGGCTGTCTGGGTTTTGGTGCTCTGAGGACTGTGTAGCTCATCCTGTTTTCAGTGGGCTAAAATAAGGATCATCTGTTTCAGGGAGAGGAGACATGGGGAGGGACAACCTACAGGCATATGTTTGTGAGGCTTGGGATCATGGACCCCATGGATGTTGCACAGTGAGGAAAATGTGAGTGGGGAAAAGTAATAAAACTGCTGAAGAGTTGAAGTTTAACCATTTGAGGGCTGAACTTGAAAGGGCTGGGGCCTTATGTGGTACTGCAGAGAACGGCTGGATGTGCGTGGCTGGGCTGTATAATGACAGCATGGGTGGTGGGAGCACGAGCTAAGCTGAGCTGAGTTGTGCTGTGCTGGTCTGGCTGGCCAGAGGAACTGCCACAGGCCAGGCATTCTCACATTCCTCTTGTCATTCTCTCATGTTTCATTTTCTCATGACCCCATGGCTGAAGGGTTAGTTGGTGTTTAATGCTGTGAAGATGAAGCTCTTTCTGTAATGAGAAGCCTTAGAGACATTGTCAAAGTGTGATTTTGCTGAAGATAATCCCTGTCCATATCACTCGCATTTAAAATGTTCTCCATTTCCTTAATGTGGATGTGGATGAACCAGATGCCTTAGAGGAATATCTTGCAGCTTTTTCCTTAGTGCTCCTGTTCCCATGGACACTGCTACCAAGACAAGACACATAGCTTTGCTTGGAAGAAATCAAATACCAACATTTGTGAGTACGTCTGCATTACTCAGGGTTACCCCCCAAAACAAAATTAGTTCAGACCTTCAGGCTGGCTTTCTTGTGATGATGATACTGAAACAGTAGAGTAAGTTACTGTGGAAGAGATTACAAATATTTTGCTAGAGGAAAGACCAGACAAATTTCTCGTGAGAATGGTTAGGTAGAGTTTATCTGGATTTAGGAAAGACCTAGAAAACTTTTGGAAGTCCCTTCTGTCCTGTGATTCTGTATTCTGTGCTTCATCACAGATAATCAATCAACACCCATAAATCCTAACATAGGCAGTTAAATTATAAATCTGACAGTTTACTGTGAATTACATGCCAAGCAGATCTCCAGAGGAAGAAAAGACTGAAAACCTTGTACTGAAAGATGGATTTACCCCTGAGCACACTAAAGTAAGATGAAAACCTGAAAACATCTACCATCAAGTGAGATCCAGATCTGTGAAATTGTAACTGCAACCTGGTCAGAACATGGGGAAACACATTGCAGAAATGTGGAGATGATGAAGAAACCTGAAGCAGAGGGGGCGGTGAGCAACAGAAAGAGGATTTCCATACTCCAATATGTTTACTCATTTTTCAATGTCTGAGAATTGAAATCTCAAATATCTTTGTAAAGTCAATATTATTTATGGAATGGGTTACTTGAATTATTCAAGTTCCTGAATGCAAAAACTGTTTGGTTTTCAATTTTGATTTGTAGGTCAAAGCTTATGCTGGCACAAATTGACATTTGGAGGAAGAAGAGCGTGAGAGAAATCACACTTTGGTGTTGTATTTTAAACATGCTATCACAGACCATTTTAACAATTTCTAGCTTTTATGGGCTAAAGGATTCAAGTCTAATGAAAACCTTGGACTATGACCAGCTCTGTAGAGAATACACAGAGGCTCTAAAAGTTATAGGACTACTCTTAATGGGTCAAAGTACAAAATGAATCCTTTGTAGGGAATAGGGATAGTATGAACACCCTGCTGCCTGTTTGTTGAGAGAACTACTCAGTCTCTCTAAAACAGATAAGCTTACTGAGGACAGACTGAATTGAAGTGTGGAGGATGCAGGTTATTGCAGGCTTTAGAGAAGAAATATACCTCTCTCTTTTTTTTGATGCTAGTGGGCAAGTCCAAAGCAATGCAAATTGGAAGAGAGAGCTTTAAAATGCTTGTGCATAAGGATGTGTTCAAAACTGTTGCAGTCCTTAACAAAAAGGTGTCATGTTTTTGCGGACCACTTAATTATGTCTGCTGAATAAGCAGAAGAAAAAGAAGGCTAAAAAATGCTATGAAAGGAGGGAGCAGGCTGTATTGAAGAGACAATGTGGAAAGTTGCTAAAATGAGAAAATAAATGAACAATGCAATGTGCTTATTTTCCTAACTCGTATTTGATGGCAATAGAAATATTTAAATGAAGTCACAGTTAAACTGAATGAAAATTAATATAGCTTTTTGTCCAAGAAACAGTTCTCTAGTTTTCCTCATATAATACTCACTTATTGTATAGATTAGAGACTCCATGCTGTCACCTGAGACACAATGCTGGGCTGGAAAAAGTCCATATTTCCTCAGGACTGGCAAATTAGATACTTCCATTGTTGTATTTAGCCTTGAAGGGAAAACGTGCTACAGGATTCCACATACAGGTCAGCCTAGAACTGATACAAGCAATTCCTTTGTTATTATCCAGCAACTCGTTTGTACCATAAATGAGATCCCAGAATTTTAAGGCTAATGAAGGTCTCTAAAGAAAGAAGTCTTGCAAATTTACAGGAGGTGTTAGAATGATGTGGGTTAGAAGGGACCTTAAAGTTCATCTAGGTCCGAAATCTTTATCTTTTTGTCTTACATTCTCTTGGCTTTAAATACACTTTTTATTCCACTGCTTACTCCCAGGTTTGTTTCCTCTGAGTTGTAACATTTAATTACAAAATCCTTTTCTTACTGTGAGCAGAACCAGATGCCATGTCTAATGTATTGGCTCAGGCTGAGGTTTGACCAATGTTGTACTGGATGGTCCCTAAATGATTGCCAACAGCAATTGCTAGGAGTAAAAAGGGAAAGGTTTTTGTAATGTGATTATTTCTTCTGTTTTTTTAATATGATATCCTGTTGGTTGATTGGGATTTTCGGAGAAATCACACCAGGTAGGGCTTTTAGACTGTCCTCAGCTCTTAAGAAGTAGCTACAGACATAAGAATCTGTTTAATCAATCTTAGAACAATCTAGTTTGTCTCTCCAAGTTTTCCGGTGGAAATGGGTTCCACAGAGTTATTTTTAAACATTCCTGGACTCAGAGTGGGATAACTATTCAGTAACATTTGTCCACTCAGAGTGGGATAACAATTCAGTAACACTTGTCTTTTGCCAAATACACAATGATATTAGAATTTATCATCAACACTAACCCTAGGCTGTAGAGTGTGTGCAAGCTGCACGTTCCAGTTTAGCAGCCTGTGCATGTGGAGGGAGCTGCCGCTCCGTGAGAAGCCAGTGGCAGATCCAATGTTTCGTCCTGCTCACTTGTCCCAAACAATCAATTTATCCATGCAGTCACACTGATGCTCCAGCTAAACTTGCTGCATTAATTATATCTGCCCTGAGCTTACAAGCTTTTAGAGCTATTTTGAACATGAATTTTGCAAGCTTGCAAGTCAGCAAGGGCTTTTCATTTTTCCAAGATAGCCAGCTTACAATTAAATTCAACTGCCAGATCCTGGCCATTATCAAAACTCTTCTTCAATCTGTAGGTTTAGAATAAAGGAATGAATGATATTTCTAAGTTGTTGAGTAAGTATCAGGTAGTGGTTATACGTTAAGACACTTTTTTGGGGAGAGCTTCTACCTCTACTTCTCAAAATGGAACTTCATTAAAGTACATTCTTGCCACAGAGTGCCAGGAAGATGTTTTCTCTGACACATCCTCACTGTATTCCTTTACAAGTTAAAAGCACGGACTGAAATGCATTATACACAGTTAAACCAAACATTTGGTGTAATGTGCTCTTGGTATTGTGAATAGTTTGTGCTGTACATGAATATTGTGGAGTATTTGGGGCTGTGACAGAGCTGTATGACTGAAAAAGGTCTACTAATCACATACCACATAGCAAGCAGTGTCTTGAGTGCATAAGTTTCAAGACACTTGAATCTTATGCATTCGAGATTCATCTCTATTTGCTTCCTCAGGACAAGGTAAAATACGGAGTCTGGGAAATTCCAACATAGAATTTGTGGAGAGATGACACTGAGACATGCATATGCTCAAGTCTATGTTAGCAAGTACTTCCTTGGAAGTCAAGTGTAATCCTGTGAGCCTCTGGGTCCTTCCTCCTGTGTTTCCTTAAACCTCAATCTGTTTGTGAAAGACTTGAAACACATACAAATATTCAGCCACAGGTATTTCTATTAGTAAGCAATTAAAGGCACACTTCTCTAGGCAGCATTCTTTAACTGGCAGTATAGTTACTACACATCTTCTTGTTAGCTATTACTGATGCACAGCTTTACTCCAACAAGCACTGTTTTAAGGCAATAATTAACAACTAACTAAAAAAAAAATCATACCTATTTAGTACGGTTGTTTTGATAAAAGATTTCACTGCTGGTTTAATCTCTGGCTGGTTTCTGTTTAATCTCATCACTTGTTCAGCTGGTGTCAGAAGAATATATGACATTTGTATTGTTTGTTATTGAAACACATACATAATTGTTGTCATAGAGACTTTGTTTTAAAAAGTATCTTCTTACATCAAGCCACAGCAGACTTCTTGATTGCTCAGAAGAGAGTTCTTAGTGAAATAAATGGTAATAGATCTTTGAACTGAAGAGAGCTGCTTTTAATAGAAACCTCCTATCTCAAGTTTTCTGTAGAGCAGTCTTGGAAGACAAAATCTGGAAAATGAGAGAGACTGAAACAGCATCAGAAAAGAGCTGCCCAGGGACTCATAGCTTGAATGCTGTACATGTCTTGTATAAAACACCTAGCTTAAAAGGGAGCCCCAGCCAAACCCTTGCATGCACAGTACTTCTCTGTGTGTCCCAGCATGCAGAGTAAGATCTTCCTTCATATGGATTATCATTGATCTCTGTTTAGGATGGTGGTGGTGCTGTGAGTAGGCGCTTTCCTTTCAGATAACATTGCTTTCAAAGGCCAACCTTTGCAATTTAGGACATGGAGATAGGTTGCAGGGGATTGCTGCAAAGGCAAACCCGAGCAATGACTCCTTTTATCTCTGCTGATTTCTCTCCTTCTCTCACCCTTCACTCCCAATGTAGATCAGTTTCCTTAAAGCAGCTGCCTGACTTCCAAAAACACTCCACGCTGCCGTCTCCTACTGAGAGAGAGGAGCGGTTACTATGGATTTGCTGTACAAGAACAGATGTATTTCAATATGCTGCATACTAAACACATTGCTATCCATGTGCTTTAGGTTTTTTAAGTCCAGAATAGGATTGCCTCATGGATAGCCCAGATAGGGCTTCCCTGGCTCCAAATTCCTCTCACTTCTCTTCTGCCTGCTAGCGTAGAGGGCAGCAGTGAAAATGTAACAGGAGAGGTCTGAGTCTCCCTTACACTTTTGGACACCAAAAACCTCTTCCTCTCCTTAGTGTTTCACCAAGTGTCAGAGTGATTAATGGTCCCAAGACAGGGTAATGTGTTCTCACCATACAAAAACTACATTTGGGGCTGATTCTACACTCACTATGTAAAGAAATAGCCAAATGCATGAATTAAGAAAGTGGAGCTTGGGAAGCTAAGGCAATATGCAGTAAGAGGGAGGGAGCTTTCAGTAAGTATGCCATCTACTCATTAATACATTTCAGTCTGTTCCAGAGAAGCAAATGCACATTGTTAAGTTGGAGTTGACAGAAACTAATTTTCAAACTTTGGGGTAATGTGAGTGTGGATCTGAGTGGCACAGCTCAAACCATCTTCTATATGCAACTTTATCCAGTGAATCATTAAAAACATTTTGACATTCTGCCCATGCAATCCTATTCCCTTCAGCTCATTTCTAACACTTGATTCTGTGCTCTGGTATATTAAACCTGAAGAGAATAGTGAGGGAGTGGGAATAGTTTCTGGATCATTTCCTCCATCACAAACTTCTATAAGGGCTCTAAATAGAAACACAGCATACATTGCAGAAGCACATGAAATGTCAGTTCTATAGTGCTGTCATTCATGAGAAACTCAAAGATGTTATGGTAGTCATGTTTCTAAAATCAAACCCATTTTGGCATTTCTCTATTTTTTCATCTTTGCAAATGAGTGGTTCTTTGAATATCAACCTGTCCAACTTGACTGAGACCTTCCATTAGATGCACAAATAAGATCTCTCATTCTGATTGAGTTGAAGATCTCAAAAGGCTTTGAAAAGTCATGTGGTGTTTTTTTTGGTAATGTGTATATTGTATGCAGTAGATATACTCTGTCAGTACTAACATCACAGGGTCTTATAGGATAACATAGGACTCAAAGTTTCAGCTGCATTTTTAATCAGCCAGAGTAAATCTATTGCCTATCTGGTAAACAAGTCTCTCATTTTATTCTCCATTATTTCATTTGATTGGAATGTCACTGCTGTGTTTTTTAAAGCATCACAATTATATGAAAATGTGTAAAAAATTGTCCATTGTCCATCTGCAAGGATTTACTTTGTAAATCACCCCAAGGATTCTAAACACAAGGTTGGGTTAATTTACACGTGCCCTCAGTGGGAACACAAAAGGATTAAAATCAGTCATTGAACTGCTTAAGACTGCAGGTCAGACAGAGAGGAGGTTACTGGAGTGATATATTTAAGGAAAGAATTAAGAGAACTATTTCAAAATAATACAAAACTACTGCAGTTATGGTACGAGACAGGTGTGCTCCAAGCAGTGCTCCCTGCTCACAAAGACAATTCCCCAGCAATCGCAGCTTTGGCATTGGGTCAGTCATACTGGCACAGATGTGTTTCTCAGTCACACTGTGGCTGCAAAGGCAAATGGACATGTTGTTCTTTCCTGTTACTGGCAGCTACTAAAGAGCCTATTCTGAAATGCTACAAGAAATTGTAATGTAAGATTCCGGTGAAAACAGTGTCAAAGTGCAGTGTTTCACTATGCTTTCCCTAGAGGTCTCATGGTCTCAGGACAACCAACCCTCTGGTCTGCCTGAATGGCCAGGTGTCATGGTAGGGCCAAATGGGCCCAGCACAAACCCAGACAGGTCCTGGAAGTTTTAGATATGGTCCCACTCTTCCCCCTCCCTCCTGCAGGAGTCAGGGTAATGCGGGAAAAGGGACAAAAGGACAGGACTTAACACGTCTGATAAACAAGCTTCCTTCTGGGGTAAGAGCACATGTACTGGCCACTGCTTCTGCCTGACCAGGTCTATGGTTCTGCCTTTTATGGCCACAGCCTGGCAGAATCCCTTTTCATTGGGTAACTGTTTGCTGGCTTCTGTTGCCATATTGGCCCAATTGAATCTCATGCAAGTGATAAATACAGGCTGGTTTGTAGTCACCTTGCCTTGCCTCAAGTTTCCTGGTCTGAGACCTGGGATAGAAACCACATGCCTACCCACTGCAAGCTTGAAAAGCCATACAACTTGAGATCCAGGCCTCTCTTCTCCTGGCAAATAGAATTTTTGCCATGCCTCAGTTCCCCCAGGAAGATGCAAAAGCCCTTTGCTGAATGTGTCATACCACCTGCTAGCCTGCTGGAGCCAGACCAGCACTGCAGACTGCATGGCCTTCCTGCCAGCAGCCAGCCATGCCTGGTGCAGGAGAGCACCCCCAAAAGCCTCAGCAGCTAATACAGCAGCAGCACTCCCCACTTGGGGTAGAACTCTCCATGAGTAATTAATTCATTGCCTCCTTGGCTTAATGGTTCTTGTGGAGTCTCGTCCTGCTACGGTTGAGTGCCATAGCAGCACTGGGGAATTCTCTGTCTGTTATTCCTCTCAGTTTACTTAAAATTGTTATATTGCCTAAGTCTGGTACATTCCCACTACAAATACATATTCCAGCTGTACATTGAACCTATTTAATAAGTTTTGGTCAATTTCCCATATTAATAAAAAGTTGATAATATTTTTACTAATATTCATACTTGCCACATTATTAACTTCATCAATTCATAACACCAGGCAGTACATGCCCAATGCAGGGTGTCTGTGCAGAGTCCCCAAGTGATTTCAGTCCCACTCCACCTGTAATATTTCCTCTCATCCTATCCTTGAGAGGTAGGTGTTGGTCTTCCACCTTCTAAAGCAATATGCCCCCTGCAAGGCTGTGGCAGAGCAAGGGTTTGAATTCAAATACCTAAAGTTTTAAACCCATCTAACACTATTTAACTGACTAGGGATCACTCTTAACTTTTGATACAGCTGCACTTTCCTATGTGATTTTTCTTTTCATTCTTGCTCTGTCATGAACAGGATGTGATACGCTCTGAACAACATCTGAGACTATCAAAACACAAAAGGTAATCTCTGAAAAATATTACAGAAGAGGAGAAAAGATTTAAAAGATTTAGTCACAGTGAAAAAGCGTCTCATCTTCCTACATGATTCTTGGCCTCCGAGGCTTACCTACGAGTGAGAGTAGGCATGATCAAAAGCAGCTCTTCCTTTGACAGCCAGGACTTATTTTTGTGTCTGCTAAAACTCATTCCACATTAATGCCTTGGCACCTTGCTGACCTTCCACTTTTCTGTGGCTTGGATGGGACAGCTGCATCGACTTCCCTGCAATGTTGAAATGGAGAATAAAATTGGCCTTGGAAAGAAATGTTGGTTTCCTTATCCTTTTAGGATTGTGTGTATATATAATAAACAGAAGTTCAGTGTTCTTTATTGGCTACTTAGAAGATTATCCTTCCAGAAGGCTCGGTTCATCAAAGTGCTTAAGTATTTATTTAACTTTAAGCACAGAATGAAGTGAGAGCCAGTCAGCTCTGTGATTTTCATCTCCCCCAGCTCAAATTATCATCCTTGCTGCTCTGATCATATCTTTTACATGCATAGTCCTAGCCCTCTATGGCTTCCTATCTTGTCACCTGTTTCACAGATACTATTGACTAAAATATTCCATCCAGTGCTTCTCCTCTACTGGGTTTTGCCTCACACACAGGTAGGCTTTTATTCCCACTTGACACTGGCAAATTCCCTCGACCTGCATCACCTTTTTCCCTCCCTTTCCTTTGTCTGACCACAGGACTGCTCTCTTCCTCCCTTGTCTGGAGCACTCCCTTCTACCCCATTCCACCAAGGACCTCTTTGGTAGTGTACTGCCACCACCTTTGCTAGCACTTTACCCAGGTAATTTTCTTTCTTTGTTCCTGTGACTCATCTAATTGTCCTTTCCCATAATTTATTTTGAATGGATGGTACAGTTTAAAACCTCCAGAACTGCTTGTTTCATGAAAAACTGAATTCTTAAATGGTAAGATCAATACTCTTTGGGGATGGTAAACTACTTGTCCTGTCCGAGAGGCAGTGGATGCTTTAGCATTTTACACACAAATTCAGTTGCAAAGATGAAGTGTGCATCTGGACTTAAGCTGATTCAGGATGGTTCATGCCTAGCTGTTGCACAAAAGGCAAGTGTATGGTGTTTCAGAAAAGAAGACACCACTGGAGAGATACCTGCTACAGGTGTATCTCTCCTGTTTCTCTCATGCATTTTACTTGCATGTTAATGCCCATGGATGCTTTGTACTAGAGATGACTGGAAAGACCTGGTACAGGTTCATCTCTCTTATGTTTCTGTCATGCATTTTACTTGCATGTTAATGCCCATGGGTACTTTGTACTAGAGATGACTGGAAAGACTATTTCAGTCTGTTAATGAAAGCAGGTAATGGGAGAGTACATGGATAATAAAAGGTGTTAGAGGTTCAATACCTCAAAAATTGTAAGATTGCAAAATATTTCACCTTTTCAGCCTTTCTTTGTTCTTCACTTTTTTTTTTTGGTTCTTCCAATCTTCTCATAGTAAAAATAGTGAAAATTCCAGTGAATGGCCATTTAGTTATCTTTTTTGCATCTTTGATACTTAAGGACAGGACTTGGCCCCATCTGAAGTTGTACTGCTATTCACCAGCAGTATAGCAAACCAGTTCACTCTTTTATGATATATTAGGTCTTAAAGCACTGCCATTTCACTCTACCAGAACACTTTGCCTTTCCATCAAAGTTTATTTCAAGTCATCTTTATTGACCTGGTTAGCTTTGTGTGACCTGTTAACTATTACTTCCACCAATTACCTGTTTAAGTTGTATTCAGATTGTAACATGACTGAAGTGACAGGAGTTAAAAAAAATAGATCTTTTTCTCTAGGGCTCAAAACCTGAAAACCATAAAATAAAATGTCTTGAACACTCATTAAAAGTCTGGATTAAAATTAAGTCTAAAATTCATAAATAAAGCAATGGTAGCAATTAACTTCAGCTCTCCTAAGAGACACTAATTACACAAGGAAATCTCTGAAGGTTCTTTGAAAGCATTGCCCATGGTCATTTCCAGGCACGAAGTCTCAGCAGAGTCCTGTTCTACTTAAGACAGGGGTCCAGTCTTGGTGAGGCAGGGTGATTTCCAGCTTATGCTTAGAGAAGTCTACATCTGATTCTGCTGGAAATATGCCAAAAGCAGCTGTGGCATATAATCATTAGTTGACTTTGATAACCCTTTTCACAAGTCAGCTCTGACCACATTCCAAATGTGTCACTGCTATGGGCAACTTACTTTGTGAGAATGAATTCAAAGCTGGTAACAAACTACTTGGACCATTTTAACTGAGGTTCAGCCTCATCAATTTGAGAATGCTCCATTTACCAGGTAACCAGTTTTGCTCAAATATTTTTCAAGTACAACTTTAGAGAATTAGGAAGCCTGGAAGAGGGTAGAGAATTGTTGTTTCTGTTTAAAACATGATGGAGGGATTTTTAATGATTTTAAATGATCTTTGGTCTGTAGCTCCCCTAGGGTATTGCAGCAATGTGCTATAAATCAGCTAAGTTGGATATCTGAAACCATGGTGGTATGGAGTTCAATGTGGGTGACAGAAACAGCTCAAGAGGCAAACTAAAATGTACTTGGTATTAAGGTGCTGATCTCCCTCTGCCATATAGTCTGTAATAGGTACTAGAGCTGTCTGTTTTATAATCAGTTCTTGATTGTCAGCAGTCCATTCTGGCACTGTTAAAGTCTCCAGGAAAAGCTGTAAGCCACTGGTCATGTTCTTATTTTGGATAAATAGAGTGAACAAATAAACACTGAAAGAGCTGCAACACTCAATATTATAACTGAAGAAATAGATAAATGATTATGCAGCACAGGAAAAAAACCCAAAACAACAATTACTGAAACCATTCACTATTCTATCTATTGATCTCACACTAAAAGACTGAGATAGCTCAGTGGTAGCAATATGACCAAACATCTCCTTCACCTTTGCAGTAGGCAGATGCACACCTTCACATTTGCTCCTACTGCTTACTGAGCTGGCCTCTCCCAAGGTATCTCTCTGCCAGCAGCCACAGGGCTGCAATGCAGAGATGAATATCACTGTCTTAAATCTGACAGGTCAGAAAACTGAAATACAGAAAGGAAAAATGAATTATCCCAGATCTGTTTTCCACATGGTACAGTCATTTATAAAGTGTGGGACTGGCCCACACTAGTTCTTTACCCAGTTGTCTTTGATTGTTTTTCTGTCCCTTTTGTGGAGCATATCTTTAATCACAGTCAATATATTCTGTGACAGAGCCTTATTGTATGTGCATATAAAGGCAGATAAAACAATAGAGTGTGTAAGTACTGAAGTGCAGCTCTTCATCACAATTACTTGGCAGTAATGCCCAGAGTTCATTTCACCTTGGAAGATGGTATAATCCTTACTAGATTTATCACTGGTAAGGATGTGATTGCTGATCCCACTACAGATTTCTTTTGTTCCTAAATTATTGCTTTCCTTAAAGGCACCAAGTGTCTCCATACTTTCTATCAGAGTTGTAAATGCTATTTCCTCCCCTTCCTAAGACTCAGTGAAATATTGTCATAGGTGTTTCTGATACTGTTAGAATGGTTCTGGGACACCATTCTGACTAAAGATATCTATAACAGTCTCAAAAACTTGGGTCTTAGTTACATTTCAAGACGGTTTCTCTATTTCCCATACAGTTGTAAATGTCCTTGCAGAACATTTAATTCTCTGCAGACTTCCAGTTTAGATGTTGCCAACATGAACAGCAAGCCCAAAGTTAAGTTCTTCTTACAGATTAACATGAAGAACATAAGGTTTTTAAAAGGACATATGGATAGAAATGTATATATTTATACAGAAGTGTCCTGATCAGCTCAGATTTTCTCTTTCCCATGTGATCAAAATGTGGTAAGACACAGAGGACAGTGTAGCCCCTACACAGCCAGATCTGAACCTTTTCCCATGATTTCATGGAGCTTCAGATCAGGTCTTTGTGGTTGGGTACATGTCAATGAATAATTTAGAGTATCTTAGACTACATGTAAACCCCTTGTGTGCAGGTAAAGTTACAAAATATTTTCACTGACATTCATTTCTGTTTTGAATGTGTACTTCCAGTAGATAGCCAAATAAACAAATAAATGTGGAATCATAGACTCTTTGAATGCTTTGGGTTAGAAAGGACCTCCAAAGATAATCTAGTCCTGCCCCGCTGCAGTGAGCAAGGATGTCCTCTACTAGATCAGGTTGTCAAGCCTCACCTTGAGTATCTCCAGGAATGCAGCCTCAACTACCATAGAATCATAGGATCAATAAGGTTGGAAAAGACCTCAAAGATCATTAAGTCCAACCTGTCACCCAAGACCTCATGACTACTGAACCATAGCACTAAGTGCCGCATCCAATCCCCTGGGCAATCTGTTCCAGTGTTCCACTACCCTCATGGTAAAGAACTTGTTCCTAACATCCGGTCTCAATCTAATCTTCTCTAAGTGTTGTCCCTCATCCTATTGCTACAGGCTTTTGGAAACAGTCCCTTTCCAACATTCTTTTAAGGCCCCCTTCAGGCTGCTGTCAGGTCTCCTCAGAGCCTTCTCCTCCAGGCTGAACAACCCCAGCTCTCTCAGCCTGTACTTATAGCAGAGGTGTTACAACCCCTTAATAATTTTTGTGGGCCTCCTCTGGACCCACTCTATCAGGTCCATGTCCTTCATGTGCAAAATAGGCTTAATAATACACGAAGAAATCACAACCAGGACAGTGAATTCATAGACAGGTAATGATATGGATGGAGAGCTTTGACAGTTATTTCTGATTCTATTTCCAGGGAAATCAATAGGAGATTCACTCCATTTTCATGTCACCGGTTCCAGTCACCTTATGTACCAGATTCTGAGTTCTTCAGATAATATGTGAGTAAATAGTTTAGCTAGTAAATAATTATATTGGAGTGCAAAGTTACAGCAGCAACACGAGGTGGGGCATCAAATATGCAGACAGCTCAACAGTTTAGCTATTTGAATTTCAAAATCTCATAAAGATGTATCTCATCAAATGCTAGTTTGTGTTTTCTGAAAGAGGATAATTTTCACAGTTTAAAAAAGAACATCAAGCTCCATGACACAGCTTCTAACAATGCTAGGAATATATTGAAGTACCAAGTTGATGGCAGTTTTGTATTGAAAATAGGCTTTTGTGAATCACGGGAAACATTAAACCCGAGATATTTTCTTATCTGTACGTTCAGCACCTTTCTAATTGCTCATATGTATTTCAAATACCATTGCAATTCCCTGTGCTGGTAGAGCACTTTAGAAACCATCAGGAATTGTATTTCCTTTCTAGTCACTTAGAAAAATTAAAATATGTGGCCCAAAAAAACCCCACTGGATATTTTGCACCTTGTTACAGACAATAAGGACTATTTTCTGTTGCACAATTTCCATCTTGTTAGTAATGGGTAGGAGGTGTATATTGCATGCCTCTCATTTTGTTTACTTCCTACCCTTAAATGTTACTGTTTTTCTTATGTAATAGGATGTAAATACAGCCACCTCTCAGTAATCAGTGTATTAAACCAATCAGAAATAGTGTTGAGTATTTGCTGGTGAAGCAGGTTGTGTTGCAAGCTCCCATTCACATTCTGTGGGACCTGAGGGCTTTCTAACTCAGTAAAGCCTATGGGTCTTGGTGGTTGCTGTGTTGCAGAGTCCTGGAGATGTGCTGTGGTTGCTGACAGTTATATTTGAAGTGATGGGAAATGTCAAGGAAACAAAAGCTTCCTAAAGAGTCTAAACCCCTAACCACAACTGCAGCAAAAAGGTAGTCTAAGAAAGCGCTTTCATGTTCACATAGGTCAGCTTAGTATTTAAGATTCAATGTCCATAACTTTCTTTTGGAAGTATGAATGGAAAGAGCATCTGATAGAGGTCATCTATTCTCTCTCCCCCTTTTTCAAATTGAACTTTGTAACTAATCCTCTGCCAATCCCTTTCCAGGGAACAGGGTGGGATGGGAAGTTTGCCTGGCTTGGGGGCTAGTAGGCTGCTGAAGGTGTTGGAGGTCAACTCTCACTCTGCACAAGGTGATGACCCAGCTTTCTTATCTTATCAGTCATGAAATAGCAGAGGCTTCCAAGGGTCAGCAGTGGATTTATGGTAAAGCAAAATGGAGGAAAGAGTAGTTTCTTGCAGAAAGGTATTCCCAGTATGAGCTTCTCCCTCCAGTGCCAGCGCAGGGCAAGCTGCTGCTAGAAAAGATAAAATCATTACATTCCAGGCTTGAGAGGTCATCCAGTCCTCCTGGGATGACTGCATGAGTCCTGACAGCTGCCTGTCTAACCTGTCTTCAGAGATCTTCAGTGATGAAGGCTACTCTGGCTCTGAGCAATCTTTCTTCCATATCCCTTTATATGAGATATTTTTGTTGATCTGTACCTTGAATGTTCTGTGTACTACTCAATCTGACACACAAAACCCCCCAAAATCCTTTCTTCCTTCCCTTCCTAAAGAGTTCACAGTCTAGCACACCTGATCTTTTTCTGTGTTTGACCTTTATTTGCAATACATTTGTGTGCCAATAAGGATCTGAAAAGAGAGCCTGAATCTACCAGCCAGCTGAGAAAGTGTCAGCCAAGGATGCTAAAAGACCTGAAAGTTTGGAGAAGTTTGGACTTGAATTTAGATGACAAGTTTTGGCCCAGGTCCAGCTGTTGCTAAAAACCATTCTAGTGGGTCGACACTAGTTTTAACAAGCTGGATTGATGGGCTGCCAGCCAAGTTGTGCTGGGCACAGGCAGAAACCTGTTTCAAGTGCTGGATTGGAAGTGCACAATGTAGCTAAATAGAAAATACATGAAAACATTGATAATCTGTGGTCCCAGGACAAACAAGTAGATCATTCTGAGGCTAAGTCAAGAAATATTTGGTAGCTGGCAAATGCACATGCCCTCTTTGAGGCACAAAGATACTGTATCAGGGCCAACCACGCTTCAAAACACTAGAAAACACCAGTAAAAGCCAAGGGATACTCTTGGGAAGAGATCATGGCTTCTTAGGACTGCGCTGTGATGCTGGCCAGTCAGTCCCAGTCCTCCTTGCCACTCAAGTAAGAATGCAAAATACAGAAGCATATTGTCTGCTGTCACAACTCATCTGTGAAGCAGATGTTTCTTTGGGGGAATTATTCATGCTAAAGATCACACTTCAAAGTAAACAATAATTGTCATTTGTTCCCTTTAAAAAAAAAGTGAAAGCCAGAAATCAAATTAATGAGTACATTTCCTCAAGGGAATAGACAGGACAGGGGATATGATCCTTTTGGCATATTCATAGCAAATATTTTCAGGCAGACATAGTAGTCCCATGCTATTTTCTCATGGATTTACATAAGGGGGATACAAATGAGTGAGTGAAATAAGAGTAACTGCAGAGTGGGACAAGATAGGAAAAATTGTAGAGAGGGGCTGAAATTAGTAGGCTGTGGGCAACAAAGACAGCACACTGAAGGGAAAAAGGGTCCATAGATTGGTAGAAACCGCTGAATTCTGCATATCTAGACAAAACCAGACAGGTTGTTTTAAAGGTAGTATGGAAAACATGATGCTGAGGGGCTTGACTCTGCAGTCTGCATTAGCTTTGCAAACATATTTCTGCATCCAACTAGAGTTGGTTCAGGCTGGGAAGTCTGCAAGGACAGAGACTGGAAAGCATTAAGCTTCCTAAAAGGTCCCTGCTTTGCAGCCTCCTGGTCAAGACTTCATTTCAGTGAGCTCATTCAACTTCACAGCAGCTAAAAGCAGTCACATTTCAAATTACTATGTGATTTATCCTCCAGACCAATTCTCAGCTACCTTGGGTGAAATATAGGACAAATGGCAGCCTCTAAGTGCTTATAAAGAGTCTGGGAAAGCAAAGTTTTGTGTGATATGGTTCTTGGACTCAGAGGCTGTTTTCATACCAATAAATTAAGTCGGGGAATATTCTTTGGTACTATTTGAGATGTCTGTATTTCTGCATTGCTGCAATGGTCCTTTGAGCTGATCTGCCATAGAAATGCAGAAGCCCCTTTGGGCTGGTTTCGATCCCACAGCAGTGTGTTTGTCTAGAAATCATCCATGTGAAATATTTAGGACTCAGTGGCTATGACTTTTAAATAATTGTACAGTCTTACCCATCTTGCATTTACCTCAGCCATACAATGACCTGTTTTCCCATTCACAGGCACTGAAATGTAAGGAAATAGTTTGAAAACCCATAAAGATATTGTGATTCTTAATACCTCTTCTTAGATACTCCTTGGATTATTAATCAATGATACTTTGCTCCTTGTACCGGTGAACTGTGAGGGCATTATGGAGTCAGCCTTTTCATCATCAGTTCAGAAACTTGTACCCAGAGCCAGTGCAATTGCTGCTGTGAACTTTGAAAAGGGTAGTTTAATGCTATAGCCTTCATTAAATTGTGATAAATAGGTTCACTGCCAGTTTGTATGCCAAAGATATTGTTGCCTTGGTTTGACCAGCTGGAGTGAAAATGCTACATGATGGAGTATTCAGGATGAATATCTTCGAAAGCAGGAATGAAATGCAGATGCTATTTGGATGTTTGGAGTTGCTTTGTTGTTTGGTTTTTTTCCCCCCACTGTTAAAGCTGACAATTCAAGACATGTCTGTGCTAGTTCTATTTCTTAGTTCCTAAAAGCAACTCCTCTCCCAGAGCTGATTTGGGATTTATGAGTATGGTGTATAAATTGTTGACTGGCATAGTGCTGGCTAATTAAACAGCTGCTTTGCACAGGGCTCCTTCATTCTTTGATGAGGCAGGTGTTTTTTCATCTTTTTTGCTTATTTCAAGTATTTCACAATTACATATCATATACATTGCCATTACATTTTCAGTGTATTAGTAGCCTCCCAACTGAGGATCAAAGCTCTGTGTTCCATTGTAGGAGGCTCTGCATAGGCTGTTGTCAAAGGGGAGGGTGCCTCTTACAGACTAAGCCCAGATCCTACAGGAGTGTCAGTCTGTGTCTGCACTGGGCCCAGAGCAGTAGCAACAGCTCATGTTGATGGACATCTCAGTTGCAGATGTCAGACTCGATGCCATGATTTACACACCAATAGCTGCAAGTGGGAGGATAAAGTTAGAGAGGAGCAGGAATGAAGGGGGCTGCAGAGTCAGAGCTTGGCTTTGGCATTTCTACTGCACCTGACAATGGCAATCTGAGCTCTTCATCTCCCTCTTGACCCCTTAACAACATCATTCGCCCCAGCACACTGGTGGGGAAGTCTGATGGCATTCCCAGTATGTCAGCAGGGCAAGCACAACCTCTTCCATCTTATTTTCTGTCAGAAACACCAAGCAAATCCTGAATAGTGGGTAAACTGAATAAAACAAAGGGTCAGGTTAAATGATGTTTATTCCTTGACAACTTAGAAAGCTGTTTTGTGCATCAGGTTTTCATTCTCTTTACTGTCACAGTATCCGATTTAAGAGATCTGTCCACATGCCCAGAGCTATAGCAAGCAGGTTTCAGTCCTGAAGGCAAAGCCCTCCCACCCTGCCCCACTTGTGGTCTCTCCTGGCTGATGCTGAAGCTGCTTCCCAGGGCAGTGGGTTAAGCAGCTGCCAAAAGCCTGTGAATGGAAAGAGGAATATTGTAAATATCAGGAAATGGTAGCCAGGGTATTCCAAATTGTGTGTGAGCGTTAGCCAAGCATAATAGCCTGACTCCATCATCAGTCTTCAATCAAACACTGATCTCCACAGGTCTCTACCCTCTCATACAAATATTTCCATTTACTTATGTGCTTCTCTGGGTGAATGTCATACAATGTTGACATTTTGGGACTTGCAGATTTTTTTATCTGGCTCTTTTAGGACATATGCATTGTTCCTATCCCTAATTTTTGTTACACATATTTATTCCTATTCCCAGTTTATTTATAATGGGAAGTTTTTACTTCAATCCATACTTATTCCCAGCTGGGGAAATGCCAAAGAGCTGCTTGTTCAGTGGATAACTGAGTATTGTTGTATGTGGTCCATATACCGGATTTTTCTATACTGATCCAGCTCTTCAGTTGTTTCAAATGGATGTACCTCTTTGTAAGTGCAGGAAGGAGATGTGCCAAATTCAGAGTGTGGCTGAGAGTCTGCCTTATAGTCTATGCTGAATTTTCCAAGCCTGGCACTTTACCCTTCACTGATGCAGAAGAAATGACTCCTTAGAAGGTCTCTCTCCCTTTCACAAAAGGACAGCATTTCAAAACGATAGTGCAGCAGGTCCTTCTCTCCATAACATGGTCCTCATCTGCTTCACCATTAGTTTTAATGGACCAACTTTCTCTCTTGCTTTTCATCTGCTCAGTCCTTATTATTATTATCATCATCATCATCAAAGTGCTTGTGGGCTGCCAGCATTTGATATTTCACTGATTTAATTATGTCTGCAGCTTGTTCAGAGCCTGTTTATTTTCGCAGATCTCCAAATCCTCTTCTTTACCAAACAGCTTACATGTGAGTCTGTTTGTTTGGTGTTTTTACGACACTTGGCAGTTGTGCTCTTCTGTACTTTGCATTTGTTCCTGGGGGATGCTTTAGTCTGATCAAATTTTAAAACTCCATCAAGTAAACGCGGGCAGACAACTAAGATGAAAGCATCTTCCTATCTACAGGTGAAAGGATGTTCTGGGCACAGCTAGTACCAGCTGTTTTTTCACCCCTGCTCTCTGCAGGCATAAGGGAGTGCAGAGCCCTCTGTGTCATTAGTTTTGGTAACTAATAGCTCAGGCCTGGCTGGGTGGGTGTTAGGTCAAAGGAGAAACTATAAGACACCTGCTGTCCCTGCATCTGCAAACAGGGTACATACTGAGCTTAGCTGAGCTTTTGAAGCATAAAGGACGGAGATTAGGGCAAGGTACAGAGGTATCAATCTGTTCAACTTCTCTGGCACCTGTGGATCTTAACACTGGTTTAAATATTTTGATTTTTGTCATCTGAGCATCACAACCAGCTTTTGAAACTTGGGTAAGAGACTAAACAATTAGGGTCTCCATGAGACCCCTGAGCTAAGGGGACCTTTCTGTTATCATCTACAGTGGCCATTAAATTGTTCCTTACATGAGCTGTTAAGGTTTTTCTGCCTGACACAGTGCTCTAGGAATGAAACATTAGGAGTCCTCACTCAAAGCTTTCCACTTCTCAGGATTACACTCATCCCCATGGAGATGTTAGGAGTCTCTCAGAGCTGCTGCAAACAGCTGTGCTGGACCCAGCACATTCTGCTGAGCTGCCACAGGACCGTTAAGCTTCTTTGTGCTCCCTGTGACATCAGTGGTCTGGGACACCCCTTAGCATACCCATCTTCCACAAAAACAGGGGAAGAAATCTCTCTCATGCCATCTCCTCTTGCCTGCCTCTTGGGAGAGCATCTGCTGCAGCCACAAAAGCAGTGCAGTCATTCCAAGCACCTTACATTTTCCTTGTGCTTACATTTTCCTTGTGTTTGGTGAACCTCTCCTCAGACAGTCCTGCCCTGGCTGGGCTGCCACTGTCACCTGTCTGCCACCTCCCCAGCCTGTAACACCACCCGCCTACCTCTGCTCATGTAATCTTGTCTCCTTCTGCCCATTTGGGAGTCTCTTGTGCTTCAAAGTGCTTGCAGCTCTGCATCTTCTGAACAGAGCACCTGACAGTGTGTAATATTTCAGCTTGGAGTAAAGGCATGGATAAAAGCAATTATAGCCTTAGCTTTTCCTTATACATCAACAACAAAGTACCTGACACTTTTTTTGTTGTAGAGGGCTGTAGAAGAGGATGGCAAGAGTGGAATTTTGGCTCAGAAGCTCTTTATAACACAGCCTCCCTCAGCGTCCCAACTGCAGCCAGAGACTGGCACAGCATGGTGAGCAAGGGGACAGCAGGCACAACTCTTCTTGCCTGGCACTTTTGAGCACTAGGGTTAGCAAGCAGTGATGCCCCCAGTGAACAGGGTGGTTTCTGGGCCAGTGATGCCACCTCCAACGCTGGCATCCTGGTGCATCACCCCAAGTGTGTGTCTGTGCTTGGAGTTCATTTAAAAAAACAAATGGTGATGGCAGCTACTCACAAACTTAATAATGTCAGTGAACTCACATCCCACAAGATTAGAGATACTGGTATCACATGCACCACTTCAGAAGAGTCCTGGCAGGACACTGATGATTCATATGCACTTTCTCTTCCAAAAATCCACAGGCATGGGCAGATGTAGATTAGGTAGAAGCCACTGCTGCTGTGTTCCAAGTTTCATTGTATTTTTCCAATCAACTCACCATAGCCATTGCCTCTCATGCCATATCTGTGCATGATCCAGAATTTTTGACTAGTCCCTCACCAGCACCTCAGTGGCCAGATCTTCAGTTCTCATTCCTCCAGCAAACCAGGCTGGCTATTGCCATCAAGAAATATCTTGCAGTTGTTAGCCTTGCAGAGAACTTCCCCTTTTGTTTTTTGCATTGTCTCCTGTAATTGCAATTGCAGTGAAGATATACAGATGCACAGACTGTAGTTCTGTGAGCTTCTAGGATCTATTATAATCAAGAATCCATAAATAACTGTTTCTAATGCACTTGACTAGAGAAAGTAATTGCTGCTTAAATGGATAATTTATTGGGTGCTAATTAAATGACCAATAGGTGAGAACATTTTAATGAAAAGTAACTTAACTCAATAAGCAGGTTTTTAATAATCATTAATTACCTGAAACACATCTGATGCAGGACTTCTGTAATTCCAAATGATGTTTTCAAAGTGTATTTATTGTGTATTTATTGTGGATGACTGTCTCTTTTATTCCACTTATCTCTTTCCCTGTCTTTCACATGCACAACTTCCTAGCTGGAGGCTCTGCTCTGCTTTATTTTAGTCTATTCTTACCTGCTTTCAAAGGCCCTGCCACTCGTGCTGGTGAAAGGATCTCAGTTACAGCACCAAGGAGCATGCTCAGAGAAAGGGAGATACTGGGTTCTCCAAAAGCAAAACTTGTATGTTGACTATGCAGCTTTAGATTTTGTGATAACATTGGGTGCAAGGCCAGGACAAGCCTGTTTTCTTACACAGTCAGAGTTACAGTGTGAGACAGAGAAACCCTTAGAAGCTCAGCTTCCTTCAGAGACAGAAACCAAACCAGGAGAGCAGAGCAGGCTTTTATGCAGACATCTTCACTATTCTGCCGACAGTTTCTCATCTGAGAAGTGTGCAAGGTGCCAGCCCTTGCCTTAGAGCAAAATGATTATGCAGAAAACCTGGATATGTTGGGCTAATTATTACAAAGGAACTGGAATGTCTATTGTTAATGAATTTCCTTTGCAGTGAAGGAATCTGAGGAATGGAAGCTGGAAAATGGATGTGCTTCAGGCAATGCAACAGCATTGCCAACAGTGTTTGAATCAGATATCCTGGAAGGACTTTGAATTGAGAACAAGTAGTATCAAATTGAAGGACTGGGGGAGTAGCCATCTGATTTCTTTCTTGGCAAAAGTATTATGAGAAAGCTTGTACTGACCTTTCCTTAGTACTCACTTGCTGTTCATCCTCAGATAGCTACATTTCACTGTGATTCTCTGATGTCTTTTGCCATCACTGGGCAATACGCTGCGTGTGAACTTAAAGAACGGTCTTCTGAGACTGAATTGAGCAATGGACAGGGAGTGTTCCTGTTAGCAGATCTGGTGGGGCTGTAACAGCCATTGAAACCTCACTTGCCTGGACCTCTTTTTTCACCCATCTCTAAGATGGAGTTAACCATGAACATTTTCTTTATGAATACCATTTGGTATTTCCTGATGAAAAATCCTATATATAAACGTTCATCATTTTTGTCACTCATGTACAGATTTAGGATTTTCTGGAATACTCCCACATGTTGAGAAGCACACTTATCCTGAGGACAAGAATATTAAATTCCAGTGTTCAACCTGGCTAATTTGACAATGACATATTTTTCCCAGGAAAAGGCTCAGATCTGATATAAGCAAATGAATTGCATTTGTAGCTAGAAGGAACAACAGGATCATATGATCTTACCTGTTTCAGTCCAAAAGTCCTGTGTTTACTAAAGCATCTAATGCTTGGTTATGGTTCAGTTTCATAGAATCATAGAAGCACTAAGGTTGGAAGAGACCTCAAAGATCATCAAGTTTCAAGAGGCATCTTCCTGTTCTGCTGGTCATTTGTACCCATGTTTAACCATTTGTTGACTTGGGTAAAAACTCCTGGGGAGGTTTTATGTATTTTTTCTTTTCCCATTTTTATTTTTCTCTCCTTTCTTCTGAATTCCTAATTCCTTCCTTCCTCCCAAATTCCTTCCTTCCTCCCAAATTCCTTCCTTCCTCCCTCCCAAATTCCTTCCTTCCAAATTCCTTCCTTCTTTCCTCCCAAATTCCTTCTGATTTGCTCTTCTCCTTTTCAGAAAGGGGCGTTTGGGGTGTGTGATCGAGTCTTTCAAGTTTAAGAACTGGCAAAGAAAACATGATTGGCCCAATCTATTATTCTAGTGTTTAACATATGATAATCACCTAGGCAATTAGACAGGGAGAAGGTTAATTCCTCAGTCATAGAGGAGCATCTGGGGATGCTGAAAAAGGTCAGGAGCTAATGAGCCCCTTCAGGGCAGGGAAAGAGCAGGTGGAAAGCTGTACCACCAAACTGCTGTCTCTGCTGGCTCCATGGGAGAATGCTGAATTTCAATTCCCAGGTATTTGATTAGTCTTCTTTGGGGATATTGGTAGGTTAGGACTCAGGCAGTTAATTGGCAGACCTTCCCTTTATTTTAGGCAAAAAAGCAACAAACCAATCCTCAAAAAATGCAGTGGAGATTGATTACTTTAGAAATGTCACATCACTGAATATGAAGAACCTTTTTTCCCATGCCTCTCATCTGCAGATTGCAAATGTTAGGGAAGAAACTGTAAACTTGTGTGATTTACAAGTAAAACTGTCTGCCTCCCCCCAAAATGGGGAAGAAAGTATATTTTGGTGTTTATACATTATATAACACATAAGCATATATCATTTAAAAGGACATTAGCAACTTCACTTATTTCCTCTTTTTAGATATGATGCAGTACAAGTAAAAATGCCACTACTGCAGTTTTCTTCTTACATAAAGCAGATTTGTGTCCACAATGCCTGTGCTCACCTCTTCAGGCTGCTACACTGGAGAAGCAAATCCTGCTTGCCAAGTAGATTTCTTTGCATTCATTAAAAGCCATTGCAAAAAGTTCCTGTGACCAAGCAGACAAATAAAGGTGGCTCATAAGCAGCCTGGTGGGCTCTGATCTCAACTTCATTTGTATGTCCTGGCAGGACCAAAAGGGAGGCCATTTGCACAGATCTTTTATTCAATGCTAATTCACTTCTGCTAAGCAAGTAAAGCTGCTCTCACTCCTATTCCTTTGGCACAGAAGAGATATATTAGTGGAAGCAGCCAGTGCATGCATTCAGCCTGCTCTTGATTTACACAGCTCTGAACTATCCAAGAAAATAATGGGGAAAAAAGGTGGAGGCATGGAAGGTCCAGTTTGATAGCTGAAAGCTACCCCATTTATTCTCGTGCACAAAACTATTAATTAGAAAAGGTTTGTTGGCTTGTATTTGCAGCTTTTTGCAGTCTGGGACATAGAGCAGCAGGTTAATGAGAGATACTGGGAAGAAAACAGCTTGTAAGGTGCAAAAAAAAAGTATTTTTGCAGGTGTTAAACCTAGAAAACACATAACATCCTCATGTACAAGGTATTATAATTAATGTGATCAACCATTTACATGGGTTTCTTTTCAGAGCACTTCTATATTTGGCGAAACACTTTGCACTTGCTGTTAAAGAATTCTGAACCATTCTCCAAAGAAAAGGATTTAGTCTTTTTTATTTCCCCTCTTTCATTGTCTGATGCCTTAGGGTTGGTTGTCCCTCCTGGTACTGTAGAAAGGAAAAAACAGCTTTTCTGGGTATTGCAAGTGCAACTACACATTCAGAAGTGATCCACACTAGGAGACTTTCCATTGTAATTTACTTTTCACCTTTGGTGTGAATCTCCCTCAAGAATTTTCCATAAAAGCTGAGTGCCTCATGTGAGTCCTTTTTTGCATCTTGATCCAAAGAAAGGGCCACAATTCTTCACTGAGTGCCCTTTCCTTCCTTTGGAAATTACAAGTCTAAGTGTTACTCAGCAGAATAGCCAGCTCTGGGTAACTGCATTGACAGTAGTGGAAGGAATGAGTGACCTCTGTGAGCCTGAACAGCCCGTACATGCTGGCCATCCTCAGAACATGCCTACATTTGCTGGCCCAAGTGTCCTCCAACTCTCCAGATGGGATTCCATGACTCCATGCAGCTCCTTTTCTTATATATGTGACTTCAAATAGGCTCTAAATGGCAATGCCACTATCACACCTGAGCTTGTAGCAGTTGTATGGCTGCTGCCAGGCTTCTTAGCCCATGCATCAACATCCTTGAATGAATGAGAAATAATAATAGATGTGAGTCTGACAGAAATAAATCCAATACTGAGGCTCACTCTTTCTTTCCAATATGCTTTTGGATTTAAATTTTATGCTGCAGAAGTTCCAGAGAGGGGAAATAACTCTTGCTCTCCATGAACATGATGTGTTTGTTCCAGCCTGCCCTCCCCACCTGCAGATCTCTGCACTGAAGTACTCCAGCATCTCCAGCACCTACGGACATGAGTACCACGAGTTGTGTTGAACTGAACAGCAAGAGGAAGATAAGTCAGGTCTTTTATTATTGTTTTATCATCATTTTTGAGCTTCATATTTAATTCAGGTCAAATGTAAACTACTAAACAGAACTGCTATGCAGCACACATATCAGATAAACCAAGTGTGGGTTTAGCGTCGCTCTGACCTAGTTACTTCATGCAAGGTTTTCTAAAAGCAAAAATTGAAACCTCTTATCTGAGCAAAAAATGAGGCTTTGGTCCCCTGCCTATTGCAGCATTTTGCATATATTTTGTTTCAAAGACTGGTGAAATTTACCATCCTGAGTCTTTCATGGGTATCACAAAGGCTTGTCTTTGCTGGTAACCCAACCCAATAGTGAATTGGGGAAAAGAATGCCTGCCATTAGAGGTAGGCAGAGCAATCTTGACACATCAGATGGCAGAAAGACAGGATTAGAGTTGGTAAATATTAATAAAACATTAAAAATAGCTAGATGTTTTTACAAGAATAATCCTATTTTTGTTGCTGTTCTCAAAAATAAAAGAGAAGATATTGGCAGGAAGGAAGAGGCAAACCAAAGAATGAAATGCCAAGATGTTTGAAGGGCTCTCAAAGCACAGACATGCTTTTCTAATCTTTCTGAAATAAATACATATTTCCTGCCATAGAATCATAGAATTGTCAGGGTTGGAAGGGACCTCAAGGATCATCTAGTTCCAACCCCACTGCCATGCACAGGGACTCCTCACACAGTTTAGTCATCCCCATCCAGCCTGGCCTTAAAAACTTCCAGGGATGGGGCTTCTACCACTTCCCTGGGCAACCTGTTCCAGTGTCTCACCACCCTCATGGAGAAGAACTTCTTCCTAAACATCCAATCTGAATCTGCCCACTTCCATTTTTGCTCCATTCCCCTTAGTCCTATCACTACCCAACCACCTGTATCTCTTCGTACACATAGTTAAAACTTGTGAGTCTGAGAAAGAAAGAGAAAAAAGGTCATTACAGTTTCTCTAATTGTCAATTCAAATGTCAATTGACATTAATTTTCATGATGTTTTAGTTATAAAAATCCTGCCAGGTTCTGATTATTATGCTTAAAATAGGAAAAGTGAATGTAAACTCAGAGTGATGAAAACCAAAATGGAATGTTCTGCATTCAGCCCTCTCCCCCTGCCCCCTCTGAATGATGGATAAAATTAATATTTAATTAAATCCCTGATTTTAGAGAACTATCTGGGGTTTGTTACAAAAAGATTATGACAAATTGTCAAATAGCTGTGCTAATAAGTGCTACAAGGCAGTTATAAGGCAAATTTCACCAAGAGAGATAGGTACTGCTTGTTACTGCCTTGGCAGGGAAAATGATAATATCCTAATGGACTGGTTTAAGAAGTGCCATGTAATTTGTACTACTTCAAGGATGTCCAGTGATTGCACTTGGAAGGGATATAAATGGGAGCTGGAATGAAGTGCTGAGATAGGTGGATGAGATGAGGCTTCAGTCATTCCCATTAGGTGAGTCATTGGGATTCTGCACTCATCACAGGAACATCTGCTGCTTTGCAGGACACCAGTGTGTACCAGTGCAATTTAATGCTTTCCAAAGTTTCCATTCCAGGCCTTCTGCTTGGCCAGGCTTTTCTCCAACTTCTTTATTTTCCCTCTTCTTGCTGCTTTTCTCCCTTTCTGTTTTGAATTCCCTGCTTGTTTCTGACACCCTTGAAAATGAAATGCTTGTTGCTCCAGTGTATCAAGCACTCAAAACTGCAACAACACCATGGCTCATCTCTTTTATCTATTATTTAGCAGGGCAGGCTTTTGAAAGCAATGATCGCTGTTGGACATAAAGACTGCTGGATCCCTCATCAGAAAGCACGCATCAGACATGTTACCAGCTCAGGAACACTATGGTGGCAGAACAGCCATTTCACAAGTGAAAGAGAGAAAAGCAGGTTGCTGAAAGTGTAAAGCCCATAAACTCAGCCTTGGGTCTGTGCTCTGTGGCCCACAGTAACTATTGCCAGGGCAGGGGCTCACTGATTTTTGTTGAAACACTAAAGGGAGAAAGAAACAACATTTTATACAAGACTATATATGATTGCTTGAGTCAGCAGTGGAAGGTTATTTCTATGGTACAAGTCAACTTTATCCAGACCTACCTGCTTCCTAAAACTTTATTTAAAAGGAAGAGTCAATAAACAGATCCCGAGAAATTGCTGCTTGTGCTAGTTTAGACTGGGAATACCACTTACAAAGCTGTGTCCTGAGGAGCAAAGTCAGAGTCCTACCTTGGTGGGGCTACCTATGGGTTCTGGTCCCCTCTTATTCCCAGGAGCAGTATCAGCTGTGGCCACCTTTCTTACTTCTAACCACTAGCTCCATTAACTGGAGTTCTCCAAAACTTTGCCATTTCCTGAGCTTGTTTCAATGTGTACAAAGCTACAAAAACTCAACCCAACCAACAGTGACCAGAGATGGGCAAAAGGGTGCCTGTGAGTGCTTCATCCAACTTCTCACCCTACCAAGGTGCTCTTAGATCCTGCTGGGATTATTCCTTCTTGTTTTGAACAGCACTCCACAGAGAATACACAATTTGCCAAATGGTCTCTTCAAATCTAATTTTATTTGAACACTGATTTTTAGTAGAAGCCAGGTTGTCTTAACAACTCTTCTTTGGCTCCCTCCTCATACTTCTGTAACTCAGAGGCATGTCCATCTTGAATATGGAAGGGAAATAATAGAATAAGAATATACTGGGAGACTACTTTTCTGATACTCTGATACTGGTTCTAGCATTTGTGTCTTATACTTAGGCAAGTTGGATTTTTACACTTCATGTGTGATGATGCTGGGCATAATTCTGCTGTCATTCAGGCAAAAATGAAACTAATGGAGTTATAGGAAAATAAGCCTGATGTAAAGGGCAAGAAAACCAGCCCTGCTATGGATACAAGATAAGATTTATTTAGAATAAAACTCCTTTACACCACTCTGACAGTCAAAAGTGGTTTTGAATTGGTGTAACAGTGATATTCACTCATTTTAAAATGTTTTTCTACTCCCAGAACAGTGGTAATGGCTTTAGTGCAAGTGTGAATAGACTCCCATGTTAAGAAATGCAAACCACTGTGTTGAAAGCAGGAAGGCATGGAGGGTTCCAGGCACCACCACAGCCCTCCCTGCCCTCTGGTGAGTTGCTTCCAACTCCACTGCTCCTGTCATGTGTTCGACTGAGCACATGTACCAAAGGCAGGGCACTGCTCAACATGATGTCAGTCATCAGTAATTTGCTTCTTGCCACCATTTCTCAGGGATGGTCTTGCTTTTGGCCCCTGTGGGAACTGCTGTTTTGAGGGATGCTTAGTTTGGTCAATCCACTTTCAGTCTTGCACAAGTAGAGAGGTGCAGGTTTGCTTCCAGGAGGGCTAATTCAAGTAGATCACGTTTCTCATCTGTGTTTGCTCAGAAGTGCATGGAGGGAGGCTGAATATTTCCTTCTCATGCTGGAAAGTCTCCAGTCAAATGGTTAATTGATAGCGGAGTGAATCTGATTGAAATTAGATTAAAAAGTTGTGAAACATCATCTCTCTTCTTGAGCCCGAAGCAGTGTGTTGTTCAAGTCTGTATCCATCTTGTTCACTGCAAGGCAGGAGGGATATTATGTGACTGAACTGAGTCTAAAGCATGCCAAGCCAGACTTGTTGCATTCATCAGATGAAGATGTCCCTCAGTTGTTGGACAACAGGTTTGCTGGGTGTCTGAGTCTTCTCAGAGCTAGCAGAGAGTAAAGGCAGAGCAGGCAAGAGGCTCTCGCTGGAGCACTGGGAGTCTCAGGTGGAACCAGCAGCTGCCCCAAAATTGTTCTTGTGATTCTTCTTGGCAAGAAACTATATAATCAGAGCTCTTTAAAATCTTCTAAATCCTTTTTTGCTTTGATCCTGTGTATAAAACTGTGTAGCTCTTGAAGAACCTGTACTGCTATAATGAGTCTTGAAATTTAAAGTCAAAATGAAATGCCAGATAAGGAAACTGTAACTCCTACCTTCTTAAAAGTGTCTGAATGAGATCTGAAACAGCTGCTCATCTTGAGGAGCAGCCAGGTTCCATGATAGTGATGGTCTTTTCCAAACAGATTCTGACTCTGGTGTTTTGCATGCAGTGTACTCGGATCCCTCCCCTGACCTGAGTGCAGGAGAAGGGGGATGAAATGGTTTAAGATCCTTAGTTGCTTCCTGCTGTCTTAAAGAGCCTTTCTAGGCCCAAGAGACCACTGGAATAGACAACTAAGGTGCATGTCTTGGGCTGGAAAATATGCTGCAGCTCTGGGTGATTTATTTGTACAGGCAGAGGAGCTGCTTCTGTACTCCTTCAGTAAAGCATCTAATAAACACTGTCATTTTAAGCGCTGCATATCAAAATTGCTTGAGTATGAGATGGGCACCAAAACATCAAACCTGGATAAATACATGTGACTCTGTAAATGCTTGAAGCATAATCAGCTGTAGTATTTTAACAAACTCTTTACACAGTATATAGAAAAAGCAGCTTGTTTACACACCAAGCTCAGCATTAAGAGCTGTGCTCTAATTTGTTATTTGAAAACACGCCACTGCCTGCCTCTGATTTCATAATCTGTTGACTCAAATCACAGACTGTCAAGTGTGTTGCAATATTCCCCATGTTTGTGTGTCAGATTATATTTTTTGGGGAGCACAGCTTCTATTTATTCTTAGCTCCGCTGATGATGTTCTCAGGTTCCTGCCATATGCTGCGTGTCACAGGTGAGTATTTTGCTGTCTCGTAATTTGACAGCACTGTATCCCATTTAATAATGCTGTCATCTCAGCATTGCCATTAGCACTGAATTGCAATAGTGGACATTTAAGCACCAGATTAGGCAATCATATAGCTGTTGAAATAAAAAAATAGCAAGGGCAGGCACTTGAAGAAGCCAGCAATACATTAAAAAACATCGCTCAGTCAACAAAGGCACAAAGACTGATTTAGTGACTAATCAAACTTTGCTGAAGGTTTGTGTCTACCTAGCAAAAATGCAGTTTTATGCATCTATCTCACTATTTTCTTTTTCATGTGCTTTATGCATAATTCACACATGCTGACAAAACCCCATTGAAAAGGGTCTATAGACAATATACTTAATGAGGAGCTTTAATGGTTTGAAGATTTAAAACAGGGGAAGATTTGCAAAACCCATATTCAGGATGGATGCAAACATATTATTGTGCATAAATTACACATTAACTGGTTCTCTAATGTAGTTTATGCAAAACAGAGGTAGTGTGTAGGTCTGTAGAATGTTAATATTGATCAGCTCTTTTGAAACATCATTCCCGTCCTGCTGAAGGTAAGCACCCTCCGTAGATTCACAGAGTGAAAATAAGTGGGTGCTTGTATAAGCACTATGAAAACCACAGCCTTTTAAACTCTAAAGCCAAATAAATGCATACTGCTAAATGGTAGCAGTTATTTACTTTTACCATTTTCCTGTTAGAATATCACCAAACTATCAAAACAGTGAAATTTAAATCCCCTTAACAATGGGGATTATTGATGTGCCTGAGATTACACACTTTATCGGGTTAGGACTACAATTCCAAATATGAACCTGATTTGAACAATAATTGCAAGTTCTTTCTAACTGGAAAGGCAGTCTTAGTTTCTCTATTAGTTACCTCCCAACATCTTTTTCCTTAGGTTGGAAGGGACATTAGAGATCATCTACTACAACCTCCCTGCTGTGGGCAGGGATACTGCTCAAATAGACTCAGCTGCTCAAGGCCAAATCCAACCTGGCCTTGAGCTCCCCCAGGAAGGAGGGTCCCCAACCTCCATGAGCAGCCTGTTTCAAAGTCCTGCCACACTCATACTGAAGTTCTTCCTAAGAAGACTAAGACTTCTAAGACTTCTAAGTCTACTCTATTGCTAGACACCTTTATGAAAAGTCCCTCTCCATCATTCCTGTAAGATCCTGTTCAGGTATTGGAAGACAGCTCTAAGGACAGCCTTCTCTAGGCTGAACCCCAGATCCCTCAGCCTATCTTCATAGCAGAGGTGTTCAAGCCCTTGGATCATCTTTGTGGCCCCTCTCTGGACTCTCTCCAACAGCTCTGTGTCCTTCTTATGCTGTGGACACCAGAGTCGGAGACAGTATTTGAGGCAGGGTCTCGCAAGAGCAGAGTGAAAGGGAAGGCAGTGCTCATCTTGTTTGTTTTCATGCTGGGATTTTTAATCAGTCTCGAGGGTTTAACTGATGTGAGTGAACATTTTCCTCATGGTAACAGATCTTCTGTCAACATGTTCAAGTTATTAACTTTGCTTTACCTTTGCTTGGAAAGACTTCTCTGCACATTGCTCACAGGCTGCTGGGTGACATCCAGCCTCTTGCCTTGAATGGGCAACATTATGTTGATCAGAAAACTTGCAACTCTGGGCAAAATCTTGTCTGTGATCTTTAATCGACTTCAGCAAATGTCTTCCCTAAAACTTCAAGTGAAATCTGAACATTAGTTGACTCTTCAGGTTTTCAGGTCACACTCAGCATCTACTTTGGAGATAGTAAGTTCCCCAACACAGTTTGGAAAGGGAGAAGGGCAGAAACAGGAAGAAGACAGCAGAGATTGGTGTTGGGCATCACTGCAGCATCCTCTCTTCTGGGGAGATTTGGCAGGCAAGCAATAAGGTTATTAACCACAGAACTCAGTCTGGAGCCAACTGACATTTCATGTGGGTCAGAGCTGGAGCTGGCAGCACACTGGGACAATATATTTGCAATTAGCAAATATTTTAATGTGCACTGGCATGTCCTTCAAACAGCTGCTCTCTCTGCCTTTCCTGTTTACTTTTCTGTGAAGAAGGTTTGTTCTTCTGAGAAGGTTTTTCTGAGCAGAATTCTCTATTGGCAAGGTGATGGAATAGCAGCTTCTGTCTGTGTTCAAACCTCAAGGGCATGGCTACCGACAAACACTGCACCTCCCAAGCAAGCTCTCCTCTCCGTACAGTGTGTGGTAGCCATGCCAGCACAAGGAACAATAAATATTGCACAACTGGAACAGCCCCTTCTCTGTGGCAGCTGAGTGGAACAGAGGACATGATTTCTTGTGAGGAGGATGTGATCTCTCCAAAATCTCTCTGCTGTACCACATTGGCACACTATTTCTTGAAGCATTCAGTGAAGGACAATGAAGCTGGTGAAGAGTCTTGAGATTGTCTTCTGAGAAGCAGCTTAGGGAGCTGGGGTTGTTTAGTTTGAAGAAAAGAAGGCTGAGGGGAGACTTTATCTCTCTCTACAACTACCTCAAAAGATGTCACAGAGAAGTAGGTGTTGGTCTCTTCTCACAGGTCACAACTGATAGAACAAGGCATCAAAGTACCCTAGGAGAGATTTAGTTGAGACACTAGGAAAAACTTCTATACCAAAAGAGTTATCAAAGACTGTCACAGGCTGCCCAGAGAGGTGATTTAATTGCTATCCCTAGGTATATTTAAGAGCTGTCTAGATGTGGTGCTCAAGGATATGGTTTAGTCGTGGCCCTGGTACAGTTAGACAATGGTTGGACTTGATGATCTTAGAGGTCTTTTCCAACCATGGTGATTCTGTCATTCTGTGTGAAGTAAAAATGGTTTTGTGAATCAGATCCACTTGTGCATAGTTCACAGAGAATAAATGTGTGTAATATAGCAGCCCAACTTGTATCTAACTGAAAATTATCAACTTGCAATCTTGAATGAAATTATATCCCACTTCCTGTAAACTGAATAAGGAAGAGAAAAAAATAAAGAAGCTTTTGTTTTCTGAGCTCTATTCTGACATGGCAAGCATTAGCCTCAAGAAAGTGTCAGTGGCTTGTCTCCATGAGTTACCTTTCCTGGATGCAGCTCCCACTGGGGCTTCAAGATCCCAGCAAAAGCAGTAGGGCTTGTCCTTGGGAAGTAGCAGCTCTGTAATATTTTGCATTGTCCATTTTTATAGTGACTCTTTTGAGTGTTTCTGATGTGGTTGTGCAGAGTGAAACAGTCCAAGCTTACACTTTTTGTGGTTTCACTGTTGGTTTTTTTTCTGGCTATGAATCTTTCTTACCAGTTAATTTTTTCTGTTTGGCTTGTTAAGTTGCTGCTGCTACTTCTCCTGTACCAGGACAGGCTGCACATTTATTGATTTACCTGCCTGGTTTTGTCTTTCAGTGACATCCTTCATTTGAATGTGTATCTGTTTTGCTGAATCAGCTGTGTATTGAAATGCTGGAGGGTTCAACTGCTCTTCTCTTTGAGCTGCACATTTGGTTTAATCCTCTTGTGCTTTTTCGCTTGTTCAGCTGGCTACTACTTCAGCCAAGTAATTTTGAGGGGTGGAGGGGTTGCACTGCCAATTTAGATTCTGACTGGGAAACATATTCTATAAAATGACTTCCAGTCATTCATGGCTGCAACTGTATGTTGTTGGAATTAAATGCCTTTAAAAGGAAAAAAAAAAAAAAAGTAAAATAAGAAAGCCCACACTGATTTCATTTGCCACATTTAAACCCCAGGGTCAGGAATACTGGGACATCTCCCAACCTGAAAGGTAAATAGGAGTAACTGGGTGCAGAATCTGAAGCCTGCTGTGTGCGTGTCAGTTTAGAGGGATTTAAGAAGATCTGCTCATTCACTCTCTGGAATCACGGAATGGTGGGGATTTGGGAGAGATCTCTGAGGACAGAAAGGCTGCAGAGACAGAGAGATGCAATTTGGCTGCCCCAATGCTGGAAGTGTTTCCAGAAGCAGCTTTGCCTATTGTGAGCAGCCCGTGGAGATTAGAGCAGCCTGAACTGCTGCAATCAGCCTCCAAAGACCTTTGCTCCTTTGAGCTGAGCTGTAACCAGCATCTGGCCCCACTGTGACCTTGGTCTACTGAAATGACATTGGAATGAAGGACTTTTTAATTTTCTCTTTTTGCCCCTTTATCCCCACACTTTTTCAGTGTGTTTAATGCTGCTGTGGATTAGAGAGTCTCTGGTGTAAAAGAGATGGGGCTCAAATGGCCTCAGCGCTATCAATTCCTCTGGCAGCAGTTCTGTAGGTGACGCCTTGGAGCTCGGAGCTAAGCTCAGCCTTGGAGCTGAGCAACTCTGCCATCCTCAGGCTTGGCGCAGCAGCGCAGAGCACGGAGGGGCACGGCAGGCTCTGCTTGGCTCTGCCAGACTCCGCCAGGCTGGGGAGAGATGCTGAGAGGCTGCAGCACTTCCTCACTACAGGCAGGCACCGTGCTGCAGAGGATTTGTAGCTATCACAGAAAGTTTCCCTGTGAGAAATTTCCTATCGAGCGCTGGAATTTTTTTTTCAGATCGAAACTAAGGGAGGAAAAAAATCTGAAGGGAAATGCTACCACCACAGTTCATGAGCTGACATTTTATCTGAAACCAAGAGAGACAAAGAAATGGATTAGAGCAAACCCACTGTAGGAAGTCTTGGCAAATACTTTTAAATATTTACAGGAGACTTCTGCAGATCACCTACTGCTGGTGTCTACACTTCTCCTAGGGCAGGAGTTACAACACAGGTTGGATGATCAAGGTCAGTGAAGACAGAATCACATAGAATAGCAGGGGTTGGAAGCGACTTCTGGAGATCGTCTGTTCCAGCCCCTTTGCTACAGTGGGTTCACCTAGAGAAGGTTGTACAGGACTGCTTCCAGGTGCATGCTATTTCATTCCTGGGGCCAAGCCAGACAGCTAGGGAAAAAAGTAAAACTGAACCAGAACTGTACATAAAGCTTGAACTGAACCCAAAGTGATGCTTTAGAGCTTCAAGAATTCTTTTTTCTCAGGATAGGGGTGCCCTCACTTTCAGAGTCCTGTTTGCAGCCACCTTCCACTCCAAAAAGTGTCTTGAAGAGGCAAAGCTGACCTGCCCAGAAGCTTCCCCAGGACATTGTGGTGACCAAGAAATGTACCTGTAGCAGTATAGAGATTCACAGTCACAGGACATAGAGTCCTGAAGGGTCTACACAGTTGTAAACACTTATTTAATGAAAGATCAGCTAACCAACAGGAAAAGTCATATTTTTCATGTGGTTAATTGGTTCTTTCACAGCTAATTTCTGTAGTGAAAGCAGGGCTCCAGTGGACTGGGCACTAAGTAGCTAGTAGGGTGCTCTACATTACCTGCTCATGCTCTGGTTCATAGGAGTTACAGGTGGCAAAGACTTGAGCCACAGGACTCGGGGACTGCTGCCATGTCCAGGCAGCACAACAAGGGCTGTCTTCCATGTGTTGTTGTACGTCTTAGCTCTTCACTGAGCTGGTGCTGGCATGCAGTGAGGTTCAACTCCTACTATTACAGAGTCCAGATGCCCAGACAACCAAGGTGGTAAGGGCAGAACATCATGAGGCTGAGGCAGACAAATTACCTGTCCCACACACTGCCCATAGGCTGCAGTGGGGTTGTGCCCCTTGACTGAGTTGTGGCACAGAAGACAGCACAGCTGAGGTCTGACTCCCCTCTAGCATGGTGGGATGGCATGAGAAGAGGTATGGGACTGTGCAGTAGAGGAGAATCTCCCACAGCTGTGCTTCCTGGGCCCTCAGCCTGCTGCTGCTTCAAGCAGTGTGTGAGATGAGCTTTGTTGTTTGGTTCAGACCTCGAGGACAGCACTGAAACCCACTGTCATAAGGCTGGTCACTTGTCAAGCACTAGAGCTCACCTCTGAAGCAGGCTGGATAATAACTCTTGGGTTTTGGCTATGCATTCCCTCCCCTGTGCCCTCTCCTGGAAATGCCACACTTGAGGTCTGACTGTTCAACAATACTAGAATAAAGATGTAAGAATAAATGTCACCAGGAATGTCCCTGACCCATGTGGGCTAAAAGTAAGGCTTTTGCAGGCTGTTTAGGATTAGAGAGAAGGATTTATGATTTAGCCTGTTCATAACAAACTCAAATACAAGAAGATGGGAAAAATAAACAATGACTCCCCTAAACAGTCACCTTACACTGGAGACCTGGCAGCTGCATGAGCTGAGTCCTCCCACTCCCAAAGTGTTCTTGATCTCCAGCAGCCCACAGATGCTGATGCTGAAGGTGTGGCTGATGCTTCTTGCAGTGCTTTACACATGGGCGATGCTTGGCTTCTAGGCAAGTAGGAGTGTAAGACAGGGATACATAGTTCAGGACAGGCTTTTCATCCCTGGTTAGGCAGCAGGATATTATTCTGAAGATTATTTTTGTTCTTATGCAGGAATAAATGTCACAATGTCATGAGGGTTATTCACCCATGTGTTTGCTATAGAATTATTACATTGGTCCAATACAGATCAAATGGACCAATTTCTCCACTCTCATTAGCATCCATCTAGCCTGAAAAGACCTCTACACCTCCATATTTCACTGTGGGTCTCCTGGTTATCATTAGCCAAGATTTAATGCTCATTGCTTGTGTCCAAAAACTGGAAACCTTAAGCAGCCCAAGGTCTGATTTTTGCTGTCTATGGACTTCTTTCAAGGTTCATGGCAGCTAGTGAAGTGAAGCAAGCCTGTTTTCAGAATATCATATCTGTTAAATAGGGGTTAGCACCTCTGTTCCAGGATTTTCTGTCAGGAAAAGGCTGAGATCTGCTCCTCTAGAAAAACAATTCCTTACTGACTCAGAGTGAGACAGTAAGTTCAGCTAACAAAATTCAAAGGACCAAGCCTGCAACCCGACTGGTACACACAATTTCTTTTCCTCTATAAGATTAAGTACACAAAATTTACAAAACCTGGAGAGTGGTCCTTATTTCACTTCTAAACCCCTCCTTCAGATATCTTCAGCCCATTGGAGCCCACCTGAGAACCAAAAGAACCCAGAGGAGACACTTGGTGGTAGACCTTTGCTACAACTGCCCAGGAACAAGTCGAAAGCGGCAAGTGTCTGAAGAACTTACATGGTGCAAAGGCATCATCACAGAGATAGGAAGAATGAACTGGAAAGTGTCCAGAATGGAAGTAAGTTTATTTCTTACTGATGTTAATCCTTCCTGGAGTACAGATTATAATTAATGCTAATCCACAAAGAAATTCTTAGAAAATTACCTGTTATGTCTCCTGGGTGAAAAAGTCTCAGTTGTGGCACTGAATGCTAGCAGTATTGTGTTTGATTTACCTAAAGTGATCATCAAGTTTTACACCAAAGGCCAGGAATAAATCCTGAGTTTGTAAGCTGTGAGAAAGAGAAGTAGAAACACTTTAATTTATGGCCCTGTCACTGCTAATTCATTTGGTATTCCCTGTGATAGCCTTGCTGTTAATGAATGTATGTGGTAATAATGTGGATGTCGTATTTATTTATGCTCTAATCTCTTTCAGTGGTGCAGCAGGTACAGCCAGTTAGAAGCTTGGCCAGTTTACATTTTCATAGAATCAAGAGGGAAAAGAAATCATATTTTATTTCAAAGAAGTGCTTAACAAATACCTATCACATTCAGCTTCTCCAAATGGGGACCTATCCTATTGCAGAAGAACTAGTATTGGACACAAAATGACAGCTGTCCAGAACTGGCTGAAACCAAGGGAAAGTCTCCTCGTGTCTTTCAGAGGTAACAGGTCAGCCTCCATTCAAAATATGTAGATCAGCTGGTGTTTGCTAAATACAGCTAATAAATACATTGAAAAAAACAATGTCTGTATATGTTGTGTATGAACAAGAGTTGAGTCATGAATGGGAACAAAATCATAGAATGGTTTGGGCTGGAAGGAACCTTAATGATCATCTAGTTCCAACACCTCTGCTCTTGGATATCATTCCAAATGCTGAATAAACAAGAAAAGGAACTGACAAAGGAGCCATAATCTTTGCCCAGTGGAGAAATTAGTGCCTGCATGCAGCCTGAGCTTATAAAAACCTCCTCAATTTAAGTTAACCCTGATTTTTGGGCAGTCAGGTGGTACATACACATCCTGCTGACTCTTTGCATTAAGGTGATTTTCCACACATTTTAAAATTCAACACAAATACTTTGTAATCCTTCCATACAAAGTTTTAGCCTCCACAAAAGTGCCTCAAACCCTGGAGGTTTTTTTTCAGTTAAAGTCAGCAGGAGCCTTGCCACTGGTTTCAAAGGCTTCATGACCAGGAGTTTGTAATCTAGTCATAAATGATTTTTACAATAAAAATATGGATAAAGAGCAAATACCTTCCTTGTTCTGGAATACTGGCTTGGAGCAGGGTGCCCTGGACTGCTAGGCTCATGAGATCACGTAGCACAACATTACCAGGCAGCTGCTGCTAGTTTGTGCGTGGCATCCTAAATGGATGCCTGGGAGATGCTTATGCACCATCATGATTGTTATTGCTTTGTTGTTATGCAATAATGCATTATTCCTTTTATGTTTAAAGAGTCAATGTGGATCAGACAGCTCTGTTGATAAGAATTTTCATATTTTTTGATGATGAAAATCCTGCTCCATTAATGGTTTGAGTCCAGCTCAACAGAACTGAGCAGGAGGGAAATAAATGACTATAAATACACTTCAGAAACCTCTGGTATGACCTAAACCACCTTGCCTATAAATCATAATCTTGTAGTTTCAAAACCTGATACAGTATTCCATCCATGGGCTAGTGCAAGCATCTGTCCCTGTCCTTTCCAAGGCTCCCCAGTCTCCATGGAGGCCAAGTCTGCCTGTGGACAGGAGGATGCACAATCATCCGCTCTACAGCTCTCTCAGGTCTCTTTTCCAGAGCTGCCTGTTGTTTCTGTAATCACTTCATTACAGCCTCAGTGAACTTGTCAGACTTGGAAAGCACAGCAATGGAAAAAGGGGAGCCTGGCAGGGTTTGGACTTGTGTGAGGGCTGGTGCTGCTGGGGGCTGAGCTACCCTCCTGCACCTTCAAAAGTGGGCCTGGATTTAAACTGATATGTTTTTGAGTGGAGAAGGAGGGACAGAAAGCCTACATTGTTTTGTCCCAGACCTTTTCAGTGTTTTCTTCTGAAAAGATCACTAGTTTGCCACTCAGTAATGTGTTCCATAGATTAACTTTATGCTCTGATTAGGAAAGCTTAAATGTTTCCTTGAACCCCTTAATAATTTGTTGCCAACTAATTAAGATGGAAAAGTATCTAAATGCCTAAAAGGTGGATGTATTATGAAGTCATTTACTCTTTTATACTTTCCCAGTTTATGTTTGTAACTTGGTGTCATACCAAATCTAATACATTCCTTTTGGGATGCTCCAAATGCCTTTGGAACCGTTAGCAAGTGTTAAATATACAAATAGAAACTGTAATGTTTACAGCATACTTATTTAGAAGCTTATGAAACATCAGGCTTGTATTGAGTGCAGATGTGACTTGTTTTGAAGGAGTCTTCTGGCTTCCTTTGTTACTGCATGAAGAATTCATTTTGGCATCTACCTCTAGGGCTGGTTTCTTTTAAGCCATGATTGCATTAATAATATCGTCTCGTGGTGTAACTGATTGAATCCTTTTCACATTAAGGAAGAATTAGAGCCCAATCTAATTTGCTATTGATCCATAACCAGCAAAGCCATGGAGTGAAGGATTTTCTCTCGCATTTTTGTTTAGGCATATTAATTTTTATGTTTCTTACTCCCAAATGAGGAAACACTTCATGTAAATGTCATTTTAGCACCAAAGATTGCACCTGTTCCCAGCAAATGGTATTACTTAACTAAAAATCTGGTTTCATATTGTAAAATCAAATGCATTTTGAGGCCAAAATTGTGATTTTATTATTAATTTGCTCAGGAGGAAAAAAAAAATCAAGAAGAAAGTTTTCTAGCTGAAGAACAGATTGATTTGTGTAAGGGTATATATTGTTTAGGGTTTGGGTGGGGTTTTTGTGCATGGTTCAGCTTGCTGGCTCCTTAGATCTATTTGCTTTAGGATTAGTGAGATATCAAACATGTTTGGGCTCTAAAAGATTGCAGTTGGTGATGTTGTTTGAAGTGCTGTATAAAAGCGAGCTTAGCGTCAGCATCATAACTAAGGTCTGCTTACCACAGCTGGGAAAAACACAAACAAGCGTGGCATGGAGTCACCTATGTGTTATCTAACAAGAGGATAATTTCTCCCAGGAGATTTTCTCAGGGAAACCTACTGCTGCTGACAGTCAGAGAGCAACACCAACAGACGGCAGCCAGCATGGAACGGGAATTTGATGTACGTCACTGACTTGATGCCTATTGAAGGCACCAGGGAATTTGATTGTGCCTTACATTGACAGCCACAAAAACATCGTCCAGGTCATCACCACACAGCAGCAGGTTCTCCTGAGGATTAGCAGGGGCTGCTTCCTCACTAAATAACCAGCCCAGGCTATAGGAGCAGTCCTCATTAGCAAAACTGACTGGGGGATGAGGTGACAAAAAGCAGCCCTGCAGAAAAGGGCTTGGGAGTACTTGTGAATGAGAAGATGGACATACGCCCACAGTGTGAGCTTGCAGCCTGGAGAGCCAATGGCATCCAGACCTGCTTTCTGAGGTTGATTTTGAAGGCTTTAGTGTCCAGGCAGGGAAGGGTAGCTTCATAGAAGAGCTGTGAGGCTGGACTTCCAGGATAGATGGCAAATGGCTGCAGCATGGACAGACTGGAACCCACACACACGATGGAGCAATGCTGAGCATGAGTTTCAGTGAGGAGAGAAACATGACCAGCAGGCTGAGAGAGGTGATTCTGACCTCACCTAGAACATTGTGTCCAGCTCTGGTGCCCTCAGCACAAAAAGGACATGGATCTGATGGAGCAGGTCCAGAGGAGGGCCATGAAAACATTCAGAGGGCTGGAATACCTCTGCTACAGGGGCAAGCTGAGGGAGCTGGGGTGGTTCAGTCTGGAGAGGAGAAGACTCCAGGGAGACCTAACAGCAGCCTTCCAGTACCTGAACAGGGCCTATGAGAAGGCTGGAAAGGGACGGTTAACAAAGGCCTGTAGTGATAGGATGAGGGGCAATGGTTTGAAATCAGAGAAGAGTACAGTTAGGTTGGATGTTAGGAGGAAGTTCTTTACCATGAAGGTGGTGGAACACCGGAACAGGCTGCCCATGGAGGTAGTTGAAGCTCCATGCCTGGTGATATTCAAGGTTAGGCTTGATAGGGCTCTGGGCAACCTGATCTAGTGGAAGATGTCCCTGCTTACTGCAGGGGAGTTGGACTAGATGACTTCTGGAGGTCTCTTCCAATCCAAACCAATGTGGGCGCTATCTCCCTCCCATGAGAAATTAGCCATGCACACTTTCCTATCCACACCGTAAAAAGAATTAGCCTTACATGTAGGCATTCCACAATTTATTCATTTGTCGCTTGTTTTCCTGATATCAGGAGCTTCTCTGCTGGATGAAGCATAAAGCTCACAGAGGGCAGCAGCACAGTTTGGATGACAGACCCATTTCTTCAGCTCTGCAGTCAACCATCCTGCTGAGGCTTCTGGTGTAGGTGGGTGTTGTGTTTGCCTCTAGAGCAAATCTCTTTCTAGTCCCTAATTCTTAAATGTTCATTTAAGCCTGAAATTTGAGACAATTCTTTGCATTTCTTCTGTCTGGTGATTTTAATTTTCCCTTTTTTGTGACATATATGCTCAGTCCTTTCTGAAGCTTGTTAAATTTCTGGGCTCAGTGACTTCTAGAGCCTAATTATGCCACAAGAAAAATATGTGTTTGGTCACCTGTGATTTTTTGGTCATTTTTAGTCATATTTTATGTTGCATAATGAGTCACCTAAAACAAAGACTGTGGTCATATCCTGCCTAGATGGAAGATACCTCTGCAACTGATATCTTCAGCAGATGCTGATCTTGCTGTGCTGTCTTTGAGGACCTGCCAGCACTGAGAAGGGAAATGAGATGGCTGGATCATATTTAGAAGCAAGGAGTCCCTTGGAGCAGAGCCCCAGATTGATCCTGAGGCAGGAAGAGCCTCAAAGGGCAACACCTTGCCCTGCTCAGTGAGGAGCAAGCTCTTTACCCAAGGAGAGACCCTCAAAGTGAGCAGAAAGTGGCACATGTAGGGGTGCCTCTGACAACCTCCCATACTTGAATCCATGCAGCTTCCCACAAGACTGTTCAGAAACAAGAAGAGTCACCTATGAATGCTAAGCTTAAAAAAAGCAGCAGCACCGATGAGTATTTTTGGCATGAACTGAAGAATCCTTTTGTTCCAGCTACAGCCCACATGCTGATTCAGCTCAGCAGCTCTCCTTTTCTGTTCTTTTCCTCTCCCAGGGTTTTCTTATACACCCGTTCTAGGTTGCTGTTTTCTTCCAGCCTGCTTCAGTTATGTTTTGTAATGATGGCTCATAAAAATATTGGCACGTTCTCTCAACTGGTGGCAATAGTCTGGAGGAGCATGCTATCAGTCAGGATATGACTGTGCTCTTTTTTTTCCCCCATGTTTTTGCTATATTTATTTGATCTCATCTACAATAAAGCCTTTTGATACTGCTGAAGTGATAGAAAGGCATCACGTGGTAAATGGTAATCAGGCTTTTCGATACAAAATGATTTGAATAAATTTGCTTTGTAGAGTCTATCCAGAGCTAAATTCTGCTATAATTTACTACTGAGTCACTGCCCAGACTGCTCAGCATGAGCAGGTGAGGATTTCCTGGGACAGGGAACTACTAGAGAGTCCACAAAGATTGTTAGGGGACTGGAACATCTCTCTTATGAGAAGAGGCTGGGGCTCATTAGCCTGGGAAAAGAGAAAACTGGGAGGAGATTTTATTAATGCTTATAAATATTTAAAGGATGGACATCATGAGGATGGGGCTGGGCTCTCTGCAGTGGTGGTCAGTGATAGGACTGCTTTTGGCAGGGGGTTTGGACTCAGTGGTCTCTGGAGGTCCCTTCCAGCCTCTGTGATTCTGTGATAAGGGGCAATGGGTACAAAGTAGAACTTAGGAGGTTTCGCTTGACCTTAAGGAAAAACCTTACACTAATGGTGCTGAAGCATTGGACCAAGCTGCCCAGAGAGGTTGTGTCTCCAGTCCTCTGGAGACTTTAAGAGCTACCTGGATGCATTCCTGTGCAACCTGATCTAGGCAAATCTATGTTAGCAGGGGTGTTGAACTGAATGATCTCCAGAGGTCCCTTCCAACCCCTACCATTCTGTGACTCTGTGTCAGCCCACACACTGCACCAGTGTGTGACTTGCTGACCTGGGCTTCAGACAAGAGGCAATTTTAAGAAGCCATTGATCCTGTCTGAACTGTTGCAGGGGTTTTCCCTACTTAACACTATTTACTGATACCTGAAGACACAGATTTTTCATACTGAATATACCAGTATTTCAGACAAGGCCAGAATCACAACTAGCTGCATACTGAAGTCTGTAATATCTTGAGCAGCTATTTATAGCTAAGGATATGAAAATAAAAAAATCCAGATTTTTTAAAAAGGTAAAGGAAAAGCTAAAGACAATATTCTGAGCATGCTGTAGAAAAGATGGGGAAATATGTAAGAAGAGCCAGATCTTGACTACTATTTAAATACTCTCTCAAATGCTCAATATTTCCCCGCAACGCAATCATGTTTTCATTCTCAGGAGCGATTTGTTTGAATAATGCACAGGAAGAAATTGCATCTGCACTGGCTGAGCTCTCTGGAAGAACCAAAAGGGGGAAAAAGCATCTCATTAACAAGTGATGAAACACTGAAATGCTGAGGCAAGCTATTTTCCCAGCAAAGGTTGCTCACTGTCCAGCAGAGTGGATGTTTCCCCCGTAGAGATGTCCAACAGCATTCCCAAAAATTAAGGCTGGTTTATATAGTTTGTCCAGGCTGCATTTCCAGTGGTATCCAACATGCCAGAAATTAATCTCTTTTAGTATTGATTTACCTCACCTGGGCTGAAGCCATGAAAGAGGTGTTTCCTTCAAGGCAGGTGGTATCAAAGGAGCTCCAGAGATATGCACTGCATTTCGAGCCCCAGGTGATACCAAGGTAACATGTTCATTTGATTTCAGCATGCAAACCCAAAATGATCTTATACAAAACTTCAGGCAAAACAGTCTGCACTTTTTACTTTCCTCCCTTTTTTTTGGCCCTGAGCCTGACAAATGATTTCTAAGCTACCCAAAATTCAACTTTTTCCCCCCTCTACTTTCAGGTCTATGAATTATTATTATATTTTCTAGTCTTGTGGGGTTATTTCTGTTTAGGTAAAAACAAGTCTGTACCACCACCATAAATACAGTTGTGATGGGCTTATGTCTTGCATTGCTCTATGTCATACAGAACATTTTATATGATGAATAATGAGCTCTGCTCTGTGTCTTGCAAGGTTTGTGTCCATATGCTCTCAAGGCAGAGCCATTCCACCAAATCCTTCTCTCACCCTTCCACTCAAAATTCTCTAATTCATACTGACATCTCATTGCCAGTGGCCATGCAACTGCACTTGTGTAAGGAGGTAAGTGCTGGGTAATTTCATAATCATCACCTCCAAAAACCTTAGGGGATGCCAGCAGAAAGTTGAAAGAAAAAGGAATTAAATGTTAAAACCTCAAATGAGAAGTCGGTGAGTGAGTTTGCAAGCTTGACTGGGAAGGTTTCAGTACAGGTGGATAGCAAGTAATGGTGGAGGTACTGGAGATCTCCCACTGGCCAGCTCGTGATCTCAGCTGTAGCTGCCTGAAAACCTGACATCTTAAAGTGCATTTGCCAGAGACTTTCCACCAGTACCCTTTGGTGGTGTTCATGTGGCCTCACTTTGGCCACGTACCTGAGCTGGCCAGGCTGCAGGCTAGTGTCCATAAGAGAGAGCCACTGAGGAGAGGTAAAGAACCATAAATGCTGCTCCTGAATTTGAGGACACAACTCCTGATGGGATTTGTCTTTTCAAATTAAGTACACCAGACCTTGAAGGATATTTCCCCATAAACTAGACGAACCCCTAGAAAGTCAAAGCTGAGCGTTACTTGGTAGCTTTGTTTTAATACTCTGTTGTTGGAGGGTTTGTTATTTGGGTTTTATTCTGGAGTGTTGTTTTGCTTTTTTTTCTTATAAGGACCTGACATTCTGAAGATTGCAGTTGTATTTCTTATCTGATGTCCTTTCCCAACACTACTGTGCCATTGTCTGAAATGTATAATCACATCTCAAGGAAAAAAAACCCACCTTACTGCGAGATTCTGTTGAACCTGTGTAAATATATTAAAGTATTAGAAATTGCCTTGGCAGACTGGTGATTGGTTTTTTCCCCTTTAAGAGAAGGAGAAAGGATAAAGTGAACATTGGGCTGACTATTTTCTCCTTCTATTGTTTATAATAGTGGCTGACCTTTCTTTGGAATGAGAGCTCTAAAAATGGCATCCATTGCTGGTGACAGGATGGTGTTTGAGATGCAGGCTCCAACCCAATCAGTTACTCAGATGTAGGAGTAAGCTATTTCTATTGAGCAGTAAGACAGATTAAATGCAGAGTGGCATTAAAGGGGGAGAGTAATGCAGAAGCATCACCGTTGTTTCTTGAATGTAATTTTAAGTAAATGACCTTATACTGCTCACATGCTTGGAAATAAATCTCTGTTCTGCTTGGGTAGTGCTTCCAGAGTGCTTGTTATTTGCAAGCAAATAGGAACGAGACACATCCTGAATTTTCAGTTCTTTGTTCTATTTTCTGTCAAGCTAGCAAGTCTGTTAAAAACAAGTCCAAAGATCCAATAAAGACTTTTTCAGGAAGGAGATACTATAAATAATCTGCCATGAAGCAGTGGTGGGTGTGTCAATGGTGGAGAAGGCACTGGCATGGGGGCACGGTCCCCCTTCCCTGGTTCTTATAGGTTCTTCTGCATCACAGCTGCAATTTGCACACCTTATTTCCACTTCTCTGCTCTCTCACTCTCCTTTTCACTGCTCTTGTATCTCCTTTCTTCTGCTGCAATTTCCTTTCAAATGACCCCAAACTGTATTTTCCCCATTAGTCCCTGCCCTGCTACATCCATACCCAAATCTGGTGTTTCCAACACCGTCCCCTAGATAACCTCAGCCTTATTTAGCATCACTGATAAGAACAGCTCAGTGTTGTGCCCTTGCAAGGTCAAGCAGCCCAAGGAGTCTCAAGTGCTCCTCTCAATTTTCTGTGCACTTTGGCCATTTCTCCCCTAAACCACCGGTGAAGTCCAGAAATCCTTCACAGCCCTGTCCGGACCTCTCATCACCCTTCACACTCATCTTTCATGTTGGGTCATTCATTCTGTTGCACACAGCAGTTTCCATGTCCTGCCCAGGCCAGAAGCTAGGCTAGCCCATGGCCCCATCAGCTGCCTTGCACCCCAACATGTGCTTTTTCAGGAACACTTTGGAGGGACAGAGACTCTGCTAAAATGGGGTACACAAGAAGATGGGCTGAACAGCGATGTTCAGGTGGTGGACAGTTTCACCTATCCAGGTGATGCCTCCAACTGTGACCTTCATCCTTGAGGTAGAAGGAGATGATGAGAAATCCTGATGTGGTGGGACCCAAGCTAGCAGAAAGAGGCACTTCTGTAAATTTACATGGAGGTAATTTAGGGTTTTTTGCATGTGTGACAGCTCTTACCCATACAGACAGGGAGGGAGAGTGAATTGACAGACCAGACTATGGGGACATCACAGCTCACTTTTGGGGAGAGGCAAGAGCATCAAAGGGCAACAAAGTTGGTGAGGGGTTTGGAACACAAACCTTATGAAGAGAGGCTGAGGGAGCTGGGGTTGATTAGCCTGGAGGAGGCTCAGGGGCAGACCTTATTGCTCTCTACAACTACCTGAAGGGAGGTTGTAGACGGGCAGGGGCTGGTCTCTTCTCCCAGGCAACCAGCACCAGAACAAGAGGACACAGTCTCAAGCTGCACCAGGGGAGGTTCAGACTGGATGTTAGGAAGAAATTCTACACAGAGGGAGTGATTTGCCATTGGGAATGGGCTGCCCGGGGAGGTGGTGGAGTCACCATCATTGGAGGTGTCTAGGAGGAGACTTGATAGGGTGCTTGGTGCCATGGTTTAGTTGATTAGGTGGTGTTGGATGGTGGGTTGGACACGATGATCTTGAAGGTCTCTTCCAACCTGGTCTATTCTATTCTATTCTATTCTATTCTATTCTATTCTATTCTATTCTATTCTATTCTATTCTATTCTATTCTATTCTATTCTATTCTATTCTATTCTATTCTATCAGCTCCTGTCCAGTGCCTGCCTCTGGCAACGTGTTGCTGTGGCCCTTCTTGTGCTCACCTCTCCTGCCTGATTTCACATCAGGGGCTGGCAAGTGGCCTGGCTTTGATGAACCGGCTGGGCTCAGAGCTCCTGCAGCTGGGGAGCTGTCACAGGCTGACAGCAAACTGTGCAATCTTCAAAGCCAAGTGAGGGGCCAGCCATTACAGCATTCTTTTAAATTCTGAACTTGGTCATTCAGTGATAAGAGCAACACAGACGCTGGCAGACACTCAGAGGGGCACCTCAGCATATGCTCAATGTTAAGCATATCGACAATCATACTTCTCCCCAGGAAAGCTCATTCAGAAGAGCTTTGCAAGGCAAGGGTTTATAGGTCCATTAGACAGCACTAGTGCCAGACAGGGCCATCAAAAGATCCTCTGAATGAAGTCTCCTTGGCATTTAAATTTTTAGGTAAGGCTATGAGAAAAAAAAAATCATCCCTGGAAAGATGATGTGATGGCCCTCCTCTGGACCCACTCCATCAGGTCCATGTCCTTTTTGTGCTGAGGGCACCAGAGCTGGACACAGTTTGTTTTGGCAGAGGTGGGTGTTGGAGCACTGGCAGGAGCTGTAGTGCTGTGGCACAGGACAGAGCCTCTGTTCCCTTCCACATCACCACCCATTTTATTTGTGAAGAATGTAAAGCTGGTGCTTTTTGTAAAAGCTGAGGGACACTGTCAAAACTCTGGGGGGAAAATGTTACATAATGAGAAGAGCCTGGGTTGAGGAGTGCTTGCAGCAGCAGGCAGACGAGAACAGCAGTGAGGGCATCCTGGTTTCGCCTGTTCTTCATCCCTCTGCCTGTGACAAGGTTTTCACATAAAGCTGGTGAGATGGAGTCTTGTATTGCTTAAAGGCTTTTCTGCCTTTAGGTTTGAGAAAGGTGGTAGCTGTGCTTCCCCAGAGCTACTTCTTCCAGAAGAACTGCTTCACCAAGCCCAAGTACCTACTCTGGATGATATTGCTGCATAGCCACAATGAACAGTTTGGGGACATGCATATCTAATCTCCTGGAAAAGTTCTTGTGTGTGTGGTTAGCCACCTGTTTTGCAATGAATTGAACTCTGAAAACTTCTCTTTCATGAGAAAGAAATCATTACATTGCCTTTATGACTACATATTGCTAGTCTGTCATCCTCCATTCACAAGACACTTACAAAGCTATTTCTTCTGTAATGCTGTATTGCTATTCTTCACCTCTACACAAAGCAGGGTGCTGAGGGAAGGCACACCTGAAAGGGACCTTTGGCAACATCTGTCACTCTTGAGTGATATTCCTGCTACTCAGCACAAAGCCATAATGCATTTGCAATCCATCAAGGTCTACCCAGCATTCCTCCTGCCTCCCCCTGTATGTTTGAACTCTCCTATATTGTGTTTGTGTCAATTAAACTCAGAAAATTGTCTCCAAATGACATCAAGGTTTTGACACAAAGTTTCAAAAGCAGTCACTAAGCAAGACAGAGCCAAGAGCTGATATTTCATTGCCTTCAACGTACCACTGATACTTGGTTGGTTGTATTCAAGAAAGAAAACACCAACTTTCCTTACAACTTTCCAAAGGTGATGTGCAGTTCTCCAACCAGGATATGGAATTCTTAATAAAAAGAACTGGTTAGCATTGTATTTTTTAGCAAAATAGTGCCCACATGGCTCTCTGGACCACCATGAAGGGAGACCTCAAAGATCATAAGGTCCAACCTGTCACCACAGGCCTCATGACTAAACCATGGCACCAAGTGCCATGTCCAATCCCCTCCTGAACACCCCCAGGAACAGCGACCCCACCACCTCCCTGGGCAGCACATTCCAATGGCTAACAACTCTCTCTGTGAAGAACTTTCTCCTCACCTCGAGCCTAAACTTCCCCTGGCTCAGCTTGAGACTGTGTCCTCTTGTTCTGGTTGCCTGGGAGAAGAGACCAACCCCCACCTGGCTACAACCTCCTTTCAGGTAGTTGTAGAGGGCAATAAGGTCTCCCCTGAGCCTCCTCTTCTCCAGGCTAAACAACCCCAGCTCCCTCATCAGCTTCTCCCATTTCCAGTTTGAGAGAGGGCTTTCCAAACAAGGAAGAGATTCTGTGCTCAGCTTGGTGTGTGCTGGACTGGAACATTTGTGTCATTTCACATTTGCAGACTTTTATACAGATCCTGAGTTTCTAAGTGTTTCCTTATCGTCTTAAAATCTTTCAAACTTTGTAATGATGGTTTGTTTTTTTTTTCCCCAAGAAACAAGGCAGAAAATCTGGCAATACAGCATTTGCAATTCTGTCCTGCTAGGAATTTTTGTTTGGCTGGGTGGCAGGTATCAGTACTGCCTCACATGATACATTCAAAGAGATTAACTGCTTCCAGTTATAGTTATCTTTGTAATTCAGCTTAAAATAAACGTCTGTGACTGATTCCTGTGATGGTAGTGCAATAAAATAACCTTCTTTGGGGAATTTCCCCTTTCTTCTTACGTCAGTTTGTGCACCAGTTTGCACTGGAGAAAGGGAGGAAGCTGTGCTGTCAGAAAGCTGGACTGAGTTAGTCCTGCAAATTGACTTTGAATTTCACACTTAGACCCTCAGATTTTCAAAGTTTGCTTCAAATTGCCTTTCTCACTTTCAGACTTCTGTGGGGGGTTTAGAGGTATCTATCAATATCCAGTATAAGTTTGTAGATCACTACTGACAGGCAAATAAATAACATGAAATTATCATAAATAACAGATGAAACACACTTGCAAATGAAATTACAACACTTTGAAAAGGCAACTCCTGCACTAAAAATCTGAATATTTCATGCAGAAACTTCCATTTCAATCCTTTTCACTTTGGGGGACTTTTTACCTTGCAAATTCTATAGTAGAAAAGAAAACCAAAGAGTTGAAATAACTGCCAGTAGAAAATTCTTTCAGTAAAAATATAGCTAATCTGCATTCTCAGTTTACAAGATCAGATTTCTCTTTGTTTGTTTGCCTTTAAAGCCATTTTGCTCCTCTATGAAGTGCTTCACACAATGGTATGTAAAGAAAATCGTCCCTGTAAAATCCCTGAACAGTCAGATACCCCCAAAGCACCCAAATGAAAAGAGGCTACTGACCAATGAGTATGAACTGTCTTGTTTCTTTCCCTCACAGGTTCAAGAGCTGCCACACAAGGAAGAATGGTTCCTGTACATGTTAGAATGAAAATGGGTTCCTCTATATGTTGCTCAAGGTTTCTAAGCCAAGAAAGACCATTTCTGCCCTCCAAAGCACCAAGATGCGTAAGCCTGGTATGAGGATGGACTGCAGAGGTGGTGGGGGGGGTCCTCTCTCTTCCCCCCATCCCAAGCCTGTCATATCTTGGATGAATAACAGTGCTGCCTGAGGGTGGCTCAAATAATCAGCTGTAATAGTTCCTCCATTATCAGGAAGACTATCTCAGTGGGAGAAAAATAAAATGGACAGCCAAAGAGGAAGGCTTTGAAGCTTGGAAGGCTTTTGCAGCATGTGTTCTCCATGGCTGACATCCAGGCAGGAGGGGAGCTAGCACAAAAAGTGCCCATTAAGGAATCAAAAGAGTGTAGGGGCTCCTCACTGCTTTGAACCTGTCTTCAAAGACACCCTGTGAGGCCCCTCTTCTTCAAGGCAGAGCCTCCACAGAGCATCACCTGGCATGCACAGGCATTGCTGGGGATGTGGGACAAGGCAGAACTTAAAGTGGTGAGGAGTAGGGTGCTTCCAGCTGTCTACGTGCTTGCAGCCCCCAGACCACTTACAACATCAGTGCTGGCTCTATTTTTTTTTGGCTATAAATGCAGGCAGATCCATACAGTCCATGAATTTGGTCACACGACCAGGGAACTGCACAGAAGAAGGTCTGGAAGGAGATTATTGGAGCTGCTTTTCTTCCCTCCAGCCTTCAAGCACATGATACGTTCATGGTTATGGTTGCTAAGTGCAACCAGACCACCAGCTTTTCCTCCAGTTGCGGACATGGTCTTGCTGCAGAAGTGGCTTCCAGAAGCCATTTCAACTTCCTTACAGCTCCTGCCCACAGCCCAGATGAGTTTGAGTAACACAGGTGTGACTTGTCATGCAGGACAGCATGGCCAGCACAGCTTGATCCTGTCACAGCAAACATGTCTCTCCATGCTGAAGGAGACTGGATAGAAATCACCTCTTGAGGTGAGCAGAGAGCCATTTTCCAGACAAATTCTGTTCTACTGGCAGAGGTGCCTGTAGCTTCCAAAAGGCTGAGATGGTGCTGTGATGGACACTCAGCCATCCAGCAAAGCTTGCAGATTGTTGACCTTTTTCTTACCTCTGATCTGAACCACACTGAGCAGAAGGCAAAAATTTCCATGTACCTCCCTTGTCAGCCACTGAGTTCAAACTGGTAGAAAGTATGAATGGAATGGAATGGAATGGAATGGAATGGAATAGAATAGAATAGAATAGAATAGAATAGAATAGAATAGAATAGAATAGAATAGAAAAGACGAAGTTGGAAAACACCTTCACATTTATAAAGCCTATCAAATATTAAAATGCAATTAGAGCTATTACAACCTATCACCCAACACCATCTAATCAACTAAACCATGACACCAAGCTACCTGACCTGAAGCATCTGGGGTCAGCAGGAGCTGGGGGATGGTTCCTTTGTGCCATCCATCCCTGGATCAGTCCAACGTTTGTGGTATCAGGATGCCCTGTGGCTGCCTGGGGACATGCTGATGCATATACCTCTTGATAATTTTTTTTCCTGAGGGAGCCTGGATGGCCATTACATCTGGACAACTGGAAGCAGGCTGGCAGCATGTACTTTAGCATCACCTTGGTCTCAGATCTCTTTGAGAAATGACAAAGCACAGCCTAAATATATTCTCTTAACTTCCTGTGAAGCCATTTTCAGGGTCTTTGAAATATTAAATTTTTACTGGTACTACCTTAATGCAATGAAGTTTTCAAGGAAAAAGGTCACAGTGCTGGAGTAGCTCTGGGTTTAATACCACCAGGTATTTCCACAGTGTTCGTGGCACTGGCAGCACAAGTTACAGGAGCTCTCCAATATCATGCTAATAGGCTTGTGGATGTGAATGTGCTTCATTCACCTCAGTCACCCAGGAAAATGCTGCCTTTCCATGTCACAAAGCAGTCTTCAGTAAGATAAAAGATCTCAGGGTATTATGGACAAAATTCTCACACTGGAAAAAAAATGTTAATGGCTTCTGCAAGGACCATCCATCAGCCAGCCACACCGCAGTGCGGGACAGGGGCACACAGGGACAACGTGCGGTACTTCACCATGGCTCGGCTTTTAATATGAACATCAGTGGAAATTATCTTAGGAGAGTCCTAAAGTTTAAAGTCTAAAGTCTTAACTGTTTGCCTTGGAGTGACTATTAAAGTTGAGTCAGCCAACAGTGCTCACATTTGTCACGTGTCTGTTGGTACATCGTGAGCAACCGGGACCCTGCACTGGTCCATAGCAGCATCCCCATGCTCTGCACTCTCCGGGTGCCGTGGGCTGGCAGGGTGAGGGCATGGTTCCACATCCTGACAGGCCATGCCAGGGAGCCAGCCTGTCACAGTCAGTGGAGATGTATGTGTCCAGCAGGGTGTCTTCTACACTCTGCCTGAGAAGGTGTTTTTTGAATCCCTGGGTTTCCAGAGCAGAACTGTGTTTAGACACTTGCCTGCAGACCTTTTACTGGAAACTTACCTTTGTACTAACCTGGGCACCAGTCACTGCGTACATCAGGCAGGGAACTGAAATTACCCTCCTTACCCTATGTGTCCAGCTGGAAAACATCAACCATCAGTGCTGTTTAAAGCTGGAATATCAAGTACCTTTGTTGACTAGTTGGGACATGTGAAGGTTAAAAACTGACTGCAGAAAGTGCTCCTTTGTATTCAGCATACATATATATGTACACACACAGTGCTCAGTGGTAAGGAGCTCCAAGACAATGAGGCTAAATTTAAGGTGTGCGTGGTTTATTGCTGTTCTGGTTTAGGCATTATTATAGCTTTCTCTGTATCTTTTATTCTCCAGCTGGCTCTGTCTCCTTATAGTCCACACAGAGATTTGACCTGAGCTGGCACCAATGAAAGCCTGTGAGAGCAGACATTAGTCTTTTAGAGTTAATAAATACTCTCATCTTCTGCAGGCTGTTGCAAAGGCACTAATGATTCATGTCGTGTGAATAAAACATGCCACTGCTGTCCATCTCAGATCATTGTCCTCATACAAAATGCTCTCATGTATTGTGGAGGACTGCAGAGTTATATCAGGCTCAGCACTGATGTCAATGCTTGCACCACAATTATAAAGCCTATCAAATATTAAAATGCAATTAGAGCTGTTACAATTTTCTAGGAGTTTAAGAACATCTTTCCACTTTCAGTCAGTTAAGCCTGCTTTTGAAAAATGAAGAATTCCTTGAGTATGGGAAACTTTACTGACAAATTTGGGGCTTAGCAAATATTTTCTCAGTGACAGAGACCATGTCTTTAGCTACATTAAACAGAAAAACAACAAACCAACAACAACCTAGAGGTTTCATAAGGGACCTGGGGGTACTGGTTGACAGCAGGCTGAACAAGAGCCAACAGTATGCCCAGGTGGCCAAGAAGGCAAATGGCATCCTGGCCTGTATCAGAAATAGTGTGGCCAGCAGGAACAGGGAAGTCATTGTGTTCCTGTACTCATCACTGGTTAGGCTACACCTTGAGTCCTGTGTCCAGTTCTGGGGTCCTCAGTTTAAGAAGGACATTGAGATACTTGAACATGTCCAGAGAAGGGCAACAAGGCTGGTGAGAGGTCTGAAGCACAAGCCCTATGAGGACAGGTTGAGGGAGCTGGGGTTACTTAGCCTGGAGAAGAGGAGACTCAGGGGAGACCTTCTTGCTTTCTACAATTACCCGAAGAGAGGCTGTAGACAGGTCTCTTCTTGCAGGCAACCAGCACCAGAACAAGAGGACACCATCTCAAGCTGTGCCAGGGGAAGTTTAGGCTTCAGGTGAGGAGAAAGTTCTTCACAGAAAGAGTTTTTGTCCATTGGAATTTGCTGCCCAGGGAGGTGGTGGAGTCACCGTCCCTGGAGGTGTTCAAAAAAGGATTGGATGTGGCACTTGAAGCCATGGTTTAGTTGTCCAGAGGTGTTAGGTATTAGGTCATAGGTTGGACTTGATCTCTGAGGTCTTTTCCAACCTGGCTGATTCTGTGATTCTGCAAATATTCTGCCACTACCATTTAATCAAAAAGGAATTATCTAGAAGGGAGTAAGTTCAATGTGTGGCATATAACAGTTTGGGTTTTCTGGCTCCCTACTTGAAATCACTCACAAAGCCAGTGGTGGTACATGCAAAAACTAAAACTGGAACCAGTGATTTCACAATAAAACTGCTATGAAAGAGGAAGCTTTCTTCTCTGCCTTCTCTCAAAAAACTGAGCAACTCATTGCCAGCTGTTTGATTCTATGATTCTATGATAGTGAGAGCAAGAACTTGTGTCTTCCCTTCTGCCTTGCCTGGCTCCAAATTAAAAGATCCTGCTGCAGCATCCTTGGCTTCCCTGAGCGTGTTGCTGGATGCTGAGTGTAAGGCTAAGGGAACAAAACCCCCATCCTGTACCTCTGAGGAGCCAAGTGGTGGGTGAGCATGGACAGCCAGAGGGACTCCAGATTTCTAGGTACATTCTCATGTAAGTGCTGAGGCAGCTCTCCTGAGACCTGTCTGGCTTTGGCAGCCTGATGCTGTCCACATCAATGGAAAAAACAGCAAAATACACTGCTCAGCACTGCTGGCTGCAGACATCTCTCCCTGCTGCAGGGACCAGAGGGTGATTTTGGCATCCCAGTAGGGAGAGTAAAGTCAGGCAGGATAAATCCACGTCTGGCTGCATTTGAGGATGCAGGCCCAGTGGCTGATCCACAGTGGCATTGCACGCAAGGCTGTGTCCTCCGCGGGGTGGCTGCTGGCCTTCTGCACTGGGTGGCCTGGGGCACACGAGGCTCTCACCCAGCCTGGCACTGCAGGACTATGCCCTCAGCTCTGAGACCGCTTCTCAATGATCTTGAGAGATGAAGGAATCAGCCAGCCTGTGAAAACTCAGCCCTGTGACTATCTCCAAATTCTCATCTTCACACTTTATGAAACCTGAACTCTATCCTGAGGTGATTCTCACAGGTGGGTGAGTGAAGATCTAAGCCAGAGCAGACATCACATGCTGTGAGCCAGAAACCAAGTTTCTGTAGTCAGCTGTGGGAGAAGATGACCTCCCTTGGCTATGCTATTAGGTCACTATTGATTTCCTATTTCTGCATTTCACTTTTTCCCAGTCAGAGAACAGAAACAGGCAGAGCCTGAGTCCTCACACTTTTACAAAGAATCACAGACCTGTGACACTCAGCTTTCAGTAGCTACATGGGAGGGTTGGGCTAAAGGTATGATATGTGTCTTCTGAAGTTCATTGCAACTCCATCCAACCTGTAGTGGCAGCATTCATTAGGTTTTGCCGTGCAGAAGCTTCACAGAAGACAAGAAAAGAAAGTGGGAAAATGATGAAGTTTGACAGTGATTAAAAGCATTATCTAACCCCTTCCTTTGGCACTAAAGAACCATTAATCACAGAGTGGCTAAGGATTTATGTAGCGCTAGCAGTGACCATGAAGGAAATAATGCTGACTGTCCTGGGGGGGGCGGTAATGAAAAATAAAAAATAAAAATATATCTAAAATTCAAGGTGAAGGTTGTTCTCTGAAATACTTAGAGGACTTTGCAGCTCCCTGGCCCTATCAGTCGCTGGGAAAGAGTGCTGCTGTCCGCTGTCCTGAATGTTGCTACCTCCACCATAGCTGCTGCTGCTTTACCTGGGAAGGTGGGTGGGCTGGGGCTCAGTGCCCCAGGAAGCCCCCACCCCTGCCAGCCCAGCTGTGTCAGGCACTGAGTGTGCCACCCCACGGTCCCCATTCCTGATGCTGCTTTCACCTGGGGCTCACATAACACAGAAAATTACCCTTATGCTCTTAAATGTTTTCCTAGGTGTCTCTCCCCTTGTGTTTTTTTCACATTTATCAGTTCTGCCTTTAAGCAGACTGGAGCAGAGCCCTCATTCTCCAGACCTGTGGTTTACAAGCAGTGCCCTGCTGTGGGCTGCCTCAAAGGGACCATCTGAAGAGATAAATTAAACCTCTCACCAGCAATAATCATTCTCATCTTTAAGAAACCCAGTGAAAGCTGAGGACGTGTGGAACCTGAGTGTGATGAATTGGGGGAAAAGTTTGTGTCAGCTAATTAAAATCAGACACATCTATCCTGGAACAGGACTGCTCCTCTGAGCAGCCAATTTTTAAATCAACTGATTTAAAAAGCACATCACAGGTTACACACTCACTCTTTGTTTTTGGTAGGGTGCATGAAGTTAGTAGAGACAGTTTGGAAAACTAAGTAAATTGGACTCTCCTTCTACCTTTACCCCCTTCCCCTTCAAAGGCTGGACACGTAATATCACATAATAGCTTTAATATCTTTATTGATGATCTGGATGAGGGGATTGAGTCAGTCATCAGCAGATTTGCAGATGACACCAAGTTGGGAGCAGATGTTGATCTGTTACAGGGCAGAAAGGCTCTGCAGAGGGACCTCGACCGACTGGACAGATGGGCAGAGTCCAACAGGATGGCATTCAACAAATCCAAGTGCCGGGTGCTGCACTTTGACCACAACAACCCCATGCAGTGCTACAGGCTGGGGTCAGAGTGGCTGGAGAGCAGCCAAACAGAAAGGGACCTGGGGGTGCTGATTGACAGATGCCTAAACGTGAGCCAGCAGTATGCCCAGGTGGCCAAGAAGGCCAATGACATCCTAGCCTGCATCAAGAATAATGTGGCCAGCAGGCACAGGGAAGTCATTGTGCCCCTGTACTCTGCAATGGTTAGGCCGCACCTTGAGTACTGTGTCCAGTGTCACAGTTGAGAACTGTGTCCAGTTCAGGGCCCCTCAGTTTAAGAAAGACATTGAGACTCTTGAACGTGTCCAGAGAAGGACAACAAGGCTGGGGAGAGGCCTTGAGCACAAGCCCTATGAGGAGAGGCTGAGGGAGTTGGGGTTGTTTAGTCTGGAGAAGAGGAGGCTCAGGGAAGACCTTCTTGCTGTCTACAACTACCTGAAGGGAGGTTGTAGCTAAGAGGGAGTTGGTCTCTCCTCTCAAGCAAACAGCACCAGAACAAGGGGACACAGTCTCAAGCTGCACCAGGGGAAGTTTAGGCTGGAGGTGAGGAGAAAGTTCTTCACTGAGAGAGTCGTTAGCCATGGGAATGTGCTGCCCAGGGATGTGGTGGATTCACCATCCCTGGAGGTGTTCAAGAGGGGATTGGACGTGGCACTTGGTGCCATGGTTTAGTCATGAGGTCTGTGGTGACAGGTTGGACTCGATGATCTTTGAGGTCTCTTCCAACCTTGGTGATTCTGTGACTCTTTAATTCTGTGACATGTTGGACAGCCTAAGTCCAAGTGAACTATTGTACCGTAATTTCTGTGACAATTCTTGTAGAAATATTAATTTTGGGGCGATCAAAGCATTTTCCAGCTTTTTCTGTCAAACTCGAACCCAGTTAACTCCAGTAATTAATTTCCAGGGAGCACAGCAATAGGGAACAGTGAAAGACCTCCTTGACAAAGGTTGCATTTTTTAGTTTAGAAGTGAACACGAAATGAAGGTCATCACACACACACACATTATATTTTGAATTTTTAAAATTAATTTCCACTGGGCATGTAAAAATGATAAGGCTGCTGTTGCTTACAGACTCATCCTGCAGCACTTCATTTTGCAGTCTTCCAAAGGGGAGAAGCAGCCACAGCTGTACAGAGATGCTGAGACAGACTTGAAGCTTGCACCGAATGAAACAGTTTCCCTGAGAGAAATCTGTTGTTCTGCAACAGTGATTATTTTACCTTTGTGAGTATGGAAGTTGCTATGGAAAGTGTTAAGAACATAAAGTACCACTTACACTTTGAATTGCCTCGTTTGGGGAGCTTGGTTTCTGAAATGATATTTTGCTGCTTTTGTCCTCTTTTCAGTCTTTAGATCAGCTGAGACTGCTCAGACATTATGAGTTCACACCAAAATCCTTACCGGATGATCTTAGGGGGAGCAGGTTTTTTAAGCAGCTGTCTTTTTACAGCGTGTTTATGCCTCCTTTTCAGAATCTAATGCATAACATTTGGAGGGGAAAGATACTACTGCCTTTATGGAAAGCATGAAACAGGTTTCATTTCTACTGTCAGTCTATCCTGCAGAAAAAATACTTCCAGATTCCCACAGCCACACAGAGTCTAAAGTCTTATGAGGAGAGACTGAAGGAGCTGGGTCTCTTTAGCTTGGAGGAAAGGAGACTGAGAGGTGACCTCATTCATGCATATAAAGATGTAAAGGGTGAGAGTCAAGAGGATGGAGCCAGGCTCTGCGTGGTGATGCCCCAAAACAGGACAAAGGGCAATGGGTGGAACTTGAGGCACAGGAAACATGAGGAAAAAACTTTTCACTGGGAGGGTGACAGAACACTGGAACAGGCTGCCCAGGGGGTTTGTGGAGTCTCCCTCTCCAGAGATATTCAAGCCCTGCCTGGGTGCATTCCAGTGTGATTTGGTCTAGGTGATCCTGCTCTGGCAGGGGGGTTGGACTGGATGAGCTTTCAAGATCCCTTCCAGCGCCTAACATTTCATGATTCTGTGATAAGATTGGTGCCTTGAGTGAAATTAACTTTTATTTTATATAATGAAGGTTAATGCCCCAATCTATTCATAGAACAAAACTTGCATTCTTCCATAGACAGCAGTGAATTTAGACATGTGCTTAAAGTTAAATATTTAGGGCTTTTCTGCACTGAGGTGTTGATAGGCAAAGATGTCTGGAGCAATGGGAAATGTAAGAAGTTTAGTCTGAAAACAGAAAGTCTGCATTTTTCCATCAACCCACAGAGACACATTGGCACTGCCACTAGATGAAGTGTTAGAAATATACTCTAAAGTTTGACCTGTATTTCAAACTTAGGTTCAAGGCAGATCAATCTGAGTTCAGGACTTCCCTGAATTCAGGGAAATTCAGAGACCGGCTGCTGGCTCCAGTGCTCTGGTGGCCAATTTTGAACGTTGGCTTACACAGTTGCACATCTAGAAATGAGAGAGAAATGTCTATGTGAGCAAATATTCAAAAGAAAAATGAAAGGATGTCTTGAGAAACAAAGCCAAAAGGCTGGAAAGGAAGCTGCTCAGCAGCATAGTGTGCAATAACTTCTGGTAAGTATAAATTAAAATTATTAAACCATTCTGAAATGAATCATCTGCAGCAGACCCCTTCTGACAGCCACCAGCACACTGGGCCAGTGTGCATACAGAGGAGCTGGATCAGTATGGTGTCTTCTGCAGCTGCCTTCATTTCTAACCAAAACCCTTTCCATGCCCCAGTGAGAGCCCAAGCCCCACAAATCACAAGCTGCCCAGGTCCTCTGCTCCTCTCCTTGTCAGTGTTTGCTGCACACACTAGAGCAGAGGACTCATTAACACACAGCTAATGACATCAGTCTGGTAGAAGGAAATCTAAGCCATCAAATAATACCAGAATTAATCCATTCCTTTCTATGATTCATCACATGAATCACTGGACCTTTTAATTTACAACTTACCTTTCTGATTTATTTGGGTTTTGTCACACTGCTGTTAAAGGCACTCCTGCTCGCTGGGCATGCCAGGCTGAAAAACACATGACAAAGGCCTCAGCTGTTAGAGTAGCAGTTGTTGAAATGACTGCAGCAGAGCAGATGGGTTCCCACCACTGTGCATGTTGGCCCAGGGCTCCTGGTAAATATAGAAGAGTGATTTCTGTCATGCTGTCGGGGGTATTTATATACTGCCAGTCACAATCCTATCAAGGGCAGAGTAGTATCAGCATTCTCCCCCAGCATGGTTTTTCTTGATCATTGAAAAGCTTTGCTCTGAAATGCCAAAAAAAAAAAAAAAAAAAAGAAAAAGAAAAAGAAAAAGAAAAAGAACCACAGAAAATGTTAGACAGTAAACAGTTCAAATAAACATAGGGATATGGCTCATCCAGATAGGAAACATTGCTCCTCTCTACCTTCTTTCTTCCAGGAGGCACAACAGAAATCCGAGCTTCAAAGGGAACACCTTCAAATGTAATGTTCCTTGGAGAAAGATGAGAAATTTATTGTAGAGAAGATTGTAGAGAAGATAAACTACAAGCTTCTATTTGTTGAGGGTTTTTAACACTCACTGAAACCTCATATTAAACCCAGATAATCAGAAATACTTCTTTCTACCATAACCTTTTAGCTCTGATACTGTCTGTGATCAGGTAAAGTAAATTCAAGAGGCCACCAGAGTGCAAGGAGAGCTAGAAATGTTGAGCAATGTTTTTCTTTTAGATTAAGGGGGGTGTGGGGAAGAGAGAAGAAGAAGAAAAGGGGAAACCATCCCTGTGCCTGTATCATATTACTTTGAAGTTTTAGAGCTTTCAAACCAGCCTGTGACTGTCTCTGGTGCAGCTGAGGGGTGGGATGTGCAGAAGAACCAACAGATGAAGACCTGGGTCAGCTCTGCTCCAATTTTTGCACACAAGCTGCGGAGTTTCCCTGGACTGGCTGTATCAGGAGCTCCTGGGCCAACACAATCTGCCCTGGACAAGCTGGTGCCTGGCATTGAATAAATACCCCTGAGGAGAGGACAATGAGGGTTAACAGCTCTGCTGCTGCTCTCCCAGCCTTCTCAGACCTGTTTCTCTCCAGGGATCATGGACCTTCAGGCAGATTTCAGTATCTCCAACATATGAGAGGAAGGGACTTCTCCCTCTTTGGATGAAAAGGTTTTCCACCATTTTTCTGAAACAAGATGAAAGTGATACATGGCTTAATAAGCAATGTGTGGATTTTTACCTTTGTCTCCTTGCTCTGAAGAAAGCCTCTCACCCAGCCACAGAGGTTCACTTCCCACCCCTCCTCTGAGCATCAGCTTTGTCCTGCTCATAGCAAACTTGTGGAGGGCCCTTTCTATTTACTTGCTTCTGAAAGTAATCTCTCAGGACTTCTACTGTCATGGTATCTTTGTTGTCAGTGTTATAATGAGCAGGAAAATAAACCCCCTCTTGGGTACAGAAAGATTGTTTTTGAAAAGGCCTGATAACCCTCATATTTGAGAGCATCAAATTCTTTCTGAACAGCAAGACCCAAAAACTATTTTCAGTTTTGATGACAGGCATGCATAAAATCAGAGGTCCCTTATCATTTCAGGGCTTCACTCTGCCTCACCTTCTTCCTAGTGCAAATGTTTATGACATAAACTTACCCTTATCTTCTGAAACAGGCTTCTAGTTACAGGAATCAAGTACCTCTGCTTTTGATAACATCTTTCCATTGATCTTAATGGAGAAATTCAACTTCTGAACGTTTATAACCCACTCAGGGATGACCTTTTAGAGATTCCACTTTATTTGTTCCCTTTTATTATTATTATTTTAGTTTCTTTAAACATTACAATGTGCCTGTTGTCTGGATTGGTATTATACAAACCTGCCTGAAAGGCCAATAGGATTAGGGGAAAAAAGTATTCCTTAACTTCAAGTCTGAGTATCACTTAACTTTTATTTCCTAATGGTTGCTCAATAAGGATGTTTTGCAGCTTGGATTTGTCACACTGCCTGTCTTCTTGTGGGATTTGAAAGCGTCTGCTAGTTTCTGCTAGTGAAAAACAGATGCACCAGGGCACCTACACCTCCCCTCCCCTCTCCTGAAAAACCCACTTCTGAACAAAACAAAATGCCAATGAAGTAAAACCAGCCCAAATCAAGCAGGAAAACAGAAGAGTCTTGTACAAGCAGTGGAAAACTAGTGTGTTCCTCCTCCCTCTTTCTATGTAGCCTGCAAATAAAACCAGAGTGCTTCTAAAGAAGATACTTGCATTGCAATGGAAGAAGTCATGCTAGCTTGAAGCTATATGATGAAAAACCATTCTCCAAGTCTGTTTGCTGTGGGGAGACCAGCAAGATGAATGTGAGTGATGCACAGCCTATGATTCAAAAGTCCCAGTGACTTTGAGACATGGCAGTGTTTCCATGTATGCCAATGTGAAGACAGACCCTCAACGATGATTTAACCCTGACCCGCAGCAAGAACTGCCTGGGTTGTCAGTGGCAGCTGTTGGAGAGATTTGGGAGCAGGCATTTAGTGACAGTCAGTGTATGCCTGAGAGCTGCTCTCCCCAGAGAATTGTTATCCATCTTCACAGCTGCTAGAACACCTTCAAGCTTCCCAGGGGGAAATATTTATGGTCCCAAGTGACAAAGAACTGTTTACAATCATCCCTCTATGCGTCTGTCTTTTTATGTACCCATTGAGGACAGGGAGGGGGTAGGCATGCCCATGGCTTATGAAAGCACTAGAAACCACATTTCTCCTTTGCAAAACCCACAAGTTCTCATTCAAAGGAGAAATCAAATCCAGCTGGACTTCATTCTTTAGACTGATTTATTTTTCTAACAGCTTAGACACAGAGTAGTATATGCAGCTTAGGAACTGAGGCCTGAGCACAGAGCTCAGGTAAATATCAGTCATTCTGCTCCCAGCATGTGTTTTTCCTCTTTTTCCTCCTGAAAAGAGCAAATTATCACATTCATGCAGATGTCCCATTTTCGAAGGTAGCTGCAATCAGATGTACATCTCCCTCTTGGAAATGGCAGCAGCTACAGCCATTTGCTGGTTAAGAGAGCAGCCCCCCTCCCCTCCCCCAATCCTCTCTGGTGGCTTTGAGACTTTCACAGAGCTAATAAAATAGCATGTTCCTCCATGCAGACTTTATGCATCTCAAGTCTTTCAGGTATAAAACTGAAGGGGGCCTTTGCTTCATTTTCTTCTCTTTCCTTGGAATCAGGTCCTTGCTAACTAAGTTTGACTTCAGTTTTGTGACTTGAGGCGGGGCATGCTGTCACCCAGCACAACTCTCAGCTCATCAGAAAGGTAAAACAGGCTAGGCTGAGGGATCCAGTATGAAAAGAGACCACAGCCTAGGTGCAGCAGCACAAACAGGCAGAGCACAGGTGGACCATGCCAGACTGCCTCCTGCCAGCGGAGAGCTGGGAGCCAGGATGGCTACATCCTCCTGTGGCACATTGAGAGGTCTCCTGCAGCTGCTGAACCCGTCTCCCTGCAACATGTCAGATCTGCTGCTCTGACACAGAGATCACCTGTGCTGCAGCAAAGGGATTGGTAAAATCTATAGGTTCATCACTCCCAGTAATTCTAAAGGAGAAACAGGCATCCTTTGCTGCTTCACATGTGACTGCATGCTCTCACTCAGAGATGGGACTGACCCAACTCTGCTGGCATTTTAGAAAACTCATGTTCTAATCTAGATCAGGACATGGAAAACAAACCCTCTCTGTAGTTGCACAAGGCACAATCTAACAACAGCAATGTGCCTGATGCTCCAGCCCTGTTTTCTGTGCCAGGCTACAACAACTTCATGCTGCTGGAAGAGCATCACTTGTGATGGGCAGAAAAATCAGAGCTGAAACTCTGAGCAGGCAGAGCTCAGCAGTACGTGTTTGTCCTTAATGAAGACTGACTAGTTCTTACAAGAGATGCTATCATTTTGCCTGAAAAAAATAAACATAAAGCTGAATTCAGTATTTCTCGATCCATTATAACTAAATCTGCTGAGAGAGAGTTTTATGAGACTAATTACCTCCTGTCTCTTCTTGAAGTACATATTAAAGGCAAGAAAGATAAACATGGGCTGAAGTGTGCTATGTAAATAATATAATTATCAGTTAAACTCATGTATTCACAGTCTGTTTATCACTATGTGGGTTTAGAAGGTATTCACAGCAAAGCAAAGGCAGTATGACAGGGTATAGAATAGAAAATAGAATAGAATAGAATAGAATAGAATAGAATAGAATAGAATAGACCAGGTTGGAAGAGACCTTCAAGATCATTGCATCCAACCCATCATCCAACATCACCTAATCAACTAAACCATGCAACCAAGCACCCTATCAAGTCTCCTAAACACCTCCAGTGATGGTGACTCCACCAGCTCCCTGGGCAGCCCATTCCAATGGCCAATCACTCCCTCTCTGTAGAATTGCTTCCTAACATCCAGTCTGAACCTCCCCTGGCGCAGCTTGAGACTGTGTCCTCTTGGTGCTGAATACAGGGGCAGAATATGACTCTGTGTTTTGGTCCCTGGTCACAAATAACAAGTCAGGAAGAAATCTATTAACTTGTCTGTATCCTGTGTCTCATCACTCTAACATAAATGATAAACATGTCTTTGCCAAAGCTCAGCTGCTTTGCTCTTTTCAGAACCTGCTTTTCCAAGAGCAGGGAATAAGGCCTGGGTCACTTACATAATGCTCAAAGAAGGGGGAGATTTTTCAGAAGCAGTGGGCTTCAAAGCAAATCTAACCCTACCAATGTTAAAAAATGAAGCCAATATTGAGCACTTAAAACCTCAATGGATTTGTTATTTGGTTTTATGCATAAAAAAAGATGATGAGAAGAGAGAAAAAAATCTGTAAAAAGTAAAAAAAAAATCTGTATAAAACCCCCAAAATACCCCTGGCCTGTTAAGGTTAAATCTGGAAAGGGATCTGGAGTGAGTGGGGAGATACCTTATTGTGACAGCCAGAAGGGCAAGGCTTGTGGGTACTGAGCTGGGGCCGCTATGAGATGTGTTGACTGCCCTAAATTTTTGGGGAACCTCATGCTGTAGGTTGCTGCTCCCCAGCACAAGGCAGGTATCTGCTGCCTCTCTGTCTCCACTGCCAGGGCTTTGCACCTCATCCAACTGTTATTGGGTCAGGGGCTAAAGCTGGCACTGAAGCTGGGTGGATTTTACACTTGTCTACATGTTCTACCCCATCCTTCTGCAAAATGGAAAGAGGCTTCTCATGAAAGACATAGGAAGAAAGTCAATTCATCATGCTTATGCTCATGGATGTTTTATGAGTGTTGTCCATACATGAACAACTCTCTTTGCTGCTTGAGGGCCAAAAAACCCCCACATTCACAACTCTCACTGTTACACCTGGCATACAGCAGGGAGAATCTACATGGACCTTGGCCACTGTGTGGGCCTTGGCAAAGCAGATGGTGGTTTAAAATGAGCCTAGGAATGAAAAGGACAGAGAAAAGAGGTGGTAAAGGAAGGGAAGGAGATGGTCTCCATACTGTTTGAATAAACATTGTATGACATTTTGCTTTTAGATGTAGAGTCTTTCCTGGAGACATTATTTAGAAAAAGGAATTCAAATAATCTTTTTCTTCTTGCTTCACCCTCTCCTTTTCCTGTGGGAAAATATTCACAGAGCTGCTTGAGATCTTGGCATATATTTCCCATCTCCTCTTGTTTACAGAAGATGTGCCTCAGCTCTTGCCCCCTCTCAGGTAATTTCTTATCTGTTGACATCAGTAGTTTTAAACAAGAACAAACTTCATCCCCGGCCAGTGTCCTACATTTCAGACTTCAGTGCTGTCTCTCCATGGCTAACCTTGTGTACCCAGCAACAGCTCCTCAGCCATTGGCACAGCTGTGCTATTTTTGGCACCCAGGGTTCTTGCCTGCGGGACCAGGATCCCTTCTCCAGTGCAGGGAAGAGATGGGCTGCTGGGCTTGTAGCCCACTTGGCTGTGAGTGCTGCATCGCCATCAGCCCCTCCATAATAGGGAGAAGAGAGTGAGAGCTCCTAAAAATATACAAAAGGAAAGAAGGAACTAATGCTGCTGGTTTGTGCTCTGTGAAGATGCATTATTCATAGTGTGCAGAGACAAGAGGAGAGAAGATGCCTGGCAAAGCCCCCAGAATGACTTATTTACCCCCGAGTAAAAACTTAGATTTGTTGAGTAGACTCCATAAATTTAGCAGGACTCCTGAAATGTCCAGATGTTTCTGAGCAGATGAATAATGTTCTCTTTCTGAAAGCTTACTGAATTTTTCATTATTTTATGCACTATTTGCATGGGCAGGTCTTCTGAACAAACAGCAGTAAATAGCTATCTCCAGTGCTGCTACAGGTATCCAGTGAGAGAGGAGAGTCAGAGACACCCAGCTCACCTGGGAGGTCATAAGGATGTCCTAAGGGTGGCTGGAAGAGGAGCCCACTGTTAAACAGTCAGAAAACAATTGCAGAATCAAGGAGTTAAACTTCTCTTAGAAGTCTGAATGTAGTTGTGCCATAAGGATAGGATGGTTGAGCATCACCAGCTGTGTCTCCAAACATGGCTGCAGCAGCATGAGCTGTTGTGTTCTCCAGCAGTAAGACCTCCAGAAACAATTTAAGATTTAAGGCAGAAATTGAGTTAGTCCTCTCTGTTGAACTGATGCTGTATTTCTGTCACACTGGAAATAATTTCTTCGTCATGGTAATTCTTCAGTATTGCTGCTCCACTTAGACAATTTAAACTGGAAGAAAAGGTATTTTCCTATGAGAGCTCTGCCTCAGTAGGCCATCAGGACCAGATTTATACCTTTACCTTCTTTATCACCTGGAGGACTTAGACCTTCAGCTGATTATGGTCTCTCCTGTGAGATTCTTTCAATGCTTTAATTAGAAAGTACCACTAACCCTGGGACTGCTGACAGGACTGGGGTGCCTCCTGTGTTTGCTGTCTCCACCTAAACTAACTGCATCTTCTCTGTCTCTGCCTGTACTTCTGGATTAGTGCCAGCCATATGTATTTAAGGAACTGAGCTGGCTTCTGTGACTTTAGAATGGATGTATGATTATTTTGTGGTTGCCCTGAGATTTTGGGTTGTCCTGTTGTTGCTTCTATTGAACACTGCCTAAAGGCTTAATTGATTTAAGTTCTGTGTCTTTGTATGCATGCTTTCTTTACTGATTAAAAAAGGGCCCAGCATGATTCTGAGTGTGTCTGTATCTGCTTGCTCTCTGTGTGTGCTCATGCTACACCCACATGCACATACATACATATGTACGTACCTCTAGCTGTGTGCAGTCACTGTGAGATTTGCCTCACTTGTTAAAAAATACTGACAAACATTACTGTACTGCAACCTAGATACACTGTTCACATTCTCAGGGGCTGTAAATGTGACTGACTCCAGCCAAGATCGAGCTGACTGTGCCCAGGACTGATGTTGCAGCAGCTGAATCTGACACAGCATCTCTCATCCCAAACGCCAGATCTCCCTTTGCTCTTGCACTGCCAGCCTTGAATGTAAGTCAGCTTGAATGGCTACAAGTCTGGCTAAAATCTAAGCTCAGTTCAAATCATGCCCAGGATGCAGCCACAGGATTTACCACTGCTTAATTTTAAAGCATAGCTGCAATGGGAGGAGATGGCATCAGTATCCATCCTTTGTGACTCAGCTGGTGTAATGGCGTGGGAAATGGCACAGCTCCTTCACATCTCCTCCTCCTCCGGCTCCAACCCAACCCCTACCACCCAAATACAGGAGGCTCTCTTGAAGCTGGTAGTTGTTCCTCACATCAATGCTTTGCTGCCATGGACCAAAGAAAATGCAACATTCATAGAACATGAAGAGAAAGTCAAGGCCCCACAGGGCAGAAGCGATTCACAAGGCAGGCTTTTGAGGAGGCACAGCTCTGTGGCTCAGCAGTCAATACATTTCCCAAGAAAAAGTGAACCTGGGGCTAGGAACGCTGCTTATGGGCATCACATTAAAGAGCTGTTATCCCAGAAACCACCCAGAAGCCTCTCTTGCCAGCTCAGCTTCATCTTCATTGAATCACTGCTGACAGCTCTCCTGACTTCATACAATAGTGTACCATTGCCAGGATCTCTGTCACTTCTATCAGTTCCTAGAGCTCATCTGCTCAAAACTTCCTCCTAGTGCCATTTAGCCTCTCTCCTTCTCATAGATAGCTCCTAGCTGCTAATATATACTAACAATCTTCACAGTCGCCTGCTTCCCATCTGTTACAGTTTCAGTGCTGTTTTTTTGTCTTACTTCCTCTATGATCTCCACTTGCTTTTGTTGAAGTTACACACTTTTCCATCCTCCCTCTGAATTTTTGGCTTTTGCCACTTCAGACAGAACGTCTCTAAATCAGTTCTCAATCACATTTCACTCTATTTCGGTTCCTTCTCGCAGATGATCCAGTCCCTAACGGCTTGCAGGTCAATGACACTGACATTTCAGAGGTGTGCAGAGGCTTGGTTGGGATTTTTTGCCTCATAATATAAAATCCATGCAATGCAGCCATGCTCTTTTGTACCTAACTATTGTTTAACTCTAAACCATGTGGTCACTGCATTGGATGTTGATGTAGCGCTCCCTGGCAGCAACACCTTTTGAGCTACAAAATGTCACTTATCATTTCAAAAAGTTCTGGCATTTAAGTTTTATGATGTGACTTCTCCAGTAGCTGCCACTCGCTTGCCTCCTCAGAGCTCCCTGTTGCAGACAGGTGGAGGAGGAGCTGACGCTCTTGTGTGATTAGTCTGTCCTTAGGTAATATCTGGTCTTCTGTGTAATTCCTTAGGCCTGAAAGCCATGTGCTTCAGTGTTTACTGATTCATATATGGCTAATGAAAAGCTTGCTCTGGCATGTGCTGCTTGCCTGGTGTTACCCAGCTGTTGCTCTTCAAATTATCAGAGCTGCTTTGAGTATTTGAGTCACAGGAGCTTTTTAGGTTTCAGCAGCAGAAAGGTCAAATACCTGTTCAGAAATGATCAGCTAGCTGGCAGGTAGCACCTGGGACTAGCAATTAAAAACTCCTCTTTCACTTCCATGGCTGCTTTACCTCAAGTGGAGTTAATTCAAACTTTTAAATACTCCCATATCTGAACTCTTCCTGTTCTCAGGGGTAGAGCAGTTAGATGGTGTTTCATGCTTGCCTGAGAATATTTGCATTCAGAATTACGGCTTGACAGGGAACATCTCAAGTGAAGCACATCCAGGTGGCTCAGTCTCCGGAGTCCATGCACCTGGTGTGCTTATGCCTGAGAGAGAAGCTGCAGGCCTTTGGAGTCTCCTTTCATCACTAAGGGGGTAGGCGAGCGATGCTGAGCAGCAGCACAAGAGCCAGTTACAGTGTTGTGATAAGTGACCTCAGATTAGGCCACAGACACACAGGAATCTGCAGAAGAGGAGCACTGAGGAAGCTTTGTAGCATTCACTAGAAATCCTGCCCCTTTTTTATTAGAAAGATAAAAAAGATGAAGTGTTAAGTGGGAAGGATGGGTGCTGAAAGCTGTAAGAAAAGCATCAGTAGAAGTGGTTCTGAGTGGTGGGATTAGGTGTTCAGAGGGTACAGGATCCCCAAGAGATCAAATCAGTAATGGCACTGAGGAGTCTTCAAAGAGAAATAGCTGCTAGCTGATTTCCTGCGGATCGATGGTTTCCTATGACAGATTTCATTCCAAAGTGGTTCTGAGTGGTGGGGTTAGGTGTTCAGAGGATACAGGATCACCAAGAGATCAAGTCAGTAATGGCACTGAGGAGTCTTCAAAGAGAAATAGCTGCTAGCTGATTTCCTGCGGATCGATGGTTTCCTATGACAGATTTCATTCCAAAGTGGTTCTGAGTGGTGGGGTTAGGTGTTCAGAGGATACAGGATCACCAAGAGATCAAGTCAGTAATGGCACTGAGGAGTCTTCAAAGAGAAATAGCTGCTAGCTGATTTCCTGCGGATCAATGGTTTCCTATGACAGATTTCATCCCAAGCCAGAGAAAACAAAATTTTCATAGTCATTTTTTACTGGAGTGCAAATTGAAGCAGCTAAATGGTGTTTATGCATGTGTATGCATATAAATATGTATCAACTTTCCTTCCTCACTTGACATGATTGCAAAAGAAATCCCCATCCTGACTTTTCACACCCACGTGCAGACAGGCAGAAGAAATTTAAAGGTTGCTTGAATTTCTGTATCCACTGTGAAATTCCTGAGTACTGAGAAGTACATTTCGTTGGAGAGAGAGGAGTGCTATGTAATTTACTGTTTGAGGGCTTCCAACTGAAATGTTACCGTACATCATGTAACACTTTCCGTTGAGTGGGAGTTCACCTTGCTTATCTTTGGCCAGAAGTCTGCGGAGTTATTCACTGTGCAACACCTACCCTTCAGGATGGAATTGGAAGTATTTAATTGGCATTACATAAATGTTAATTGGTGCTCAGGAATCCCTAAAGAAGCATGGAGGAACATTCAACAGACAGGGATGTGATTGTTTGCTCTTAACATTGGTAGTAAAGCTGTGGACTGTAGATCTTCAGGCATCTCAGAAATATGATATGCAGGATAGGGTGGTATAAATCAAACAGCTTTGTAAAGCAGGATGGAAGGGAACAGCAAATACATGGCTGTGATAAACCTTTTGTCACCCAGCACTGATAGCCTCTTTCCAGAGAAGAACTTGGTGGCTCAGGAGACAGCTGCATCCCACTGTCTGCCTTCTTGACAAATCAAATTCAGTTCTGACTATCCCTGCCCAGAAGCTGGTTCCTCACCGGTGAGGCTGCTGCAGGAGATTACCCTATTCTATCAATAGCTGTGGTCCTTCTTCCTCCTGAGCCTCTGCCTGTGTTGCTCTTAGACGTATCATGGATGGATGAAACCCCAATAGCTAAAAGTAGGACTTCCACAGAGCATAGGCTTGAAACCCTGAATTAGCCCTGTTGTGGTGTCTCTGGGTTTCTGCCTGTAGGGATACTGGGGCTGATGGAGGCAATGTTAAAAAGACTCTGGCTGAGGCTGAATTCGAGGCCAGGGATACTCAAAAGAGATTTCCAATTCATGCAGATTACATGTCTCAAATTGAATTTAATTTCCTTGCTGGTTGGTATGAGTGGCTTATCATTGTGTATCTGCAAGGCTAAATAAATAAATGTATTTCCCTTATGCTTTGCCTGTCACAGATTTGAGTTTTCTGTCCTGGGGAGCAAGCCCCTCAGATGACTATACACCAAGAAAACACATGTCAAAGAAAATGTTTCGCAGCTCCAGCACTCCCTGAATGAGTAGGTGACTCAAAAGCAGTCACTGTTTCAATTGCCTTCATGCTACCAGCTTTTTAAAGAAACCTTTTGGACAGCAAAACAACAGATTTTGTTTGCCACAAGCCTGGTGACATAATGAAGGAGGTAAAAAGAAAGTGACAATATCAAGGATGACACTTGAGCAAATTTGGCTCTCCTGAATTTACTCTCAGGCCAGCTCTTCCCTCCTTTAAATGAAAACAATGTTTGGTCTCAGAGTAATTTAATTCCCCAGAATAAATGCACTGGAAAACCCAGGCTGGATTTTTTCCAAAAGGATAAGGTTCAGAGATCTGAAACAGCTATAGAAGAATAAAGGATTCATGTCCAGAGAAGGGCAACAAAGCTGGTGAGGGGTTTGGAGTACAAGCCCTATGAGGAGAGGCTGAGGGAGCTGGGGTTGCTTAGCCTGAAGAAGAGGAGGCTCAGGGGAGACCTTATTGCTGTCTGCAACTCCCTGAAGGGAGTTTGTAGCCAGGTGGGGGTTGGTCTCTTCTCCCAGGCCACCAGCACCAGAACAAGAGGACACAGTCTCAAGCTGCACCAGGGGAGGTTTAGGCTGGAGGTTAGGAAGAAATTCTTCATAGAGAGAGTGATTGCCCATTGGAATGCGCTGCCCAGGGAGATGGTGTAGTCACCATCACTGGAGGTGTTTAGGAAGAGACTTGATGGGATGCTTGGTGCCATGGTTTATTTGATTAGATGGTGTTGGATGATGGGTTGGACTCGATAATCTTGAAAGTCTCTTCCAACCTGGTCTGGTCTGGTCTATTCTATTCTATTCTATTCTATTCTATTCTATTCTATTCTATTCTATTCTATTCTATTCTATTCTATTCTATTCTACTCAGGCAGCCTAAATTCTACCAATTCACTGACTGTGCTCAGGATTGCTTATTGTCCAGCTCCTGGTTTGTAAGGCACAGAAAGTACTAAACCCTGGGACCTTGGTGGAATAAAGTCCAAATATTGTCATGAGTAGGACTTAAAGCTACTTTGATAACTGCTCAAGCACTTGTGTATAAACAGGGTCAGACAGACCCTCTTGTGGTACTGTGGAAATGATGCACCTAGACAAGGCAGGAGCAGACGTCCTGCTGACTCTGGGTGTGGGTCAGACGCACTGGCACTGCTCTCATTCCACTCTGACATGGAAGAAAGAGTGACTTGATGAGACTGGCCATGAGGGAATGCTTTACTTCAGAAAATGTGCAGTGCCCTAATAATCTTTATTAGCTAGTGCACAGAGAGCAAAGTTTGCAGTAATTGTACCTTGACTGTATGGATTAAAAGGGAATGAAATCACTTTACATTTGCCCTTGGTATAGGGCATGAAGAAATAGAATCTAGATATAATGATTTTAGCACTGCTTATGAAATGCAAAGGCTAACTTCAGAGAAAGGGGGCAAAGATCAGGAACAAACAGATGTCTCTTCAGCTGTTCTTAGATCTGCAGCTGATATTAAAGAGGACTTCAATGTATAAATTCAATGGCTACCACAAGAGTAGCATGAAATCACTTGTTTTGATAAGCTGCTTCAAAATTTCCATGTGAATTTGCAAGTTCAGACTCTGTACACACTACTGGGATAGAAAGCCTGTGAAAGATGATTGTAATTACCTTGTCCCAGCACCAGTCACATCTTCAGCTTGGGCTTCTATGCTTAGGGGTAGAACAGTCAGCTCGTGGTTTTATTACAATTGGGGAGGTTTTATGTAAAGTAAACAAGCAAAAAATAACCCCAAACCACCAATAAATAACCCCCCTAAACCTAATGCTATCAGCTCAGCTTCATTCTGTGTTTCCAACAATCAGGAACAATAACATCACATATCTTCTGGTCTGTACCTCCCTGGCTGTTCTAATTAATAGTGGCTTGAGGCAGTATTTATTTCTTCGCTCACGAGATAATAGGTTATTGACTGATTTGTGAGCTAATAGGCAAGGTTATGTCTCATATAAGAAGTGATTGTATGGATAGAAGTTCATCATTGATCCTGTTCCCACACAGTCAGGGGGACCATACATTTAATTGTCACATAAAGAAGAAGAAAAGACCTTTAGTGACATTTATTGGCTCCTAAAGATGTGATTCCTCACCTGCATCCACCACCAGTTACTGTGGTCAGCCCAAACATCCACTAAGCTGACCAGTAACTCACATGTGGTATTTGCAATTCACTGGATCTTCCCTACCATGAACAGGAAAATAGGAGGAGCTGACAAGATGAAGTCATCTGCTCTTGCAGTGAGATTCTAGGTTTTACCACTTCTTCATCATGTGGCATTGCCATCTCATTGCTGCACAGACACTGAGGAACCCTTGGATGCCTGAGATACCCAGAGGGGTACTTTAAAGGACTGAAACAGGGTTGGGGAAGACTAAAATCAGAAACTAATGGAGGCATAAGTGCATCATGGAATTGGATAGAAATATTGAACAGTGAACACATGAATGGAAATGCTGAACTGGGTGCATACTGAGTCCACACTAACAAAAGCTTCAGGATTATAAAGTCTGGTTTCTTTGGAGAATATTTGGTGAAAAATACTTGTTTCAGCTGTATCCCTTTGGCTGGTCCAAGTCAGAAGGGAAAACCTGAGTCAAATCTGTTTCGAATATGTGTTTCACTAACATGGAGGTTTCAGTGCATTGGTGCATTTCTGCAAGATGGTTTGAGTTCCTCTGAAATGGGAGATTTGGTGTAGGAATCGGGGGGGTGGGGGTGGAAATAGAAGGAAACAGAATGAACCCGAATGCCTGCTTTGTTTAGATGGAACTCAGCATTAAAAGTGCTTGGTTTATATCAAAATATTTTGAACTGCAGACAGAACCAGTTTCTCTATTGTGTACCTGTATACGTACAATAAATTTCCAAAAGTTAAGTGGGGGAATAGAATAGAATAGGATAGGATAGAATAGAATAGGATAGACCAGGTTGGAAGAGACTTCAAGATCATCGTGCCCAACCTATCATCCAACACCACCCAACCAACTAAACCATGCAACCAAGCACCCTATCAAGTCTCCTCCTGAACACCTCCAGTGATGGTGACTCCACCACCTCCTCAAGCAGCCCATTCCAATGGGCAATCACTCTCTCTGTGTAAAACTTCCTCCTAGCCTCCAGCCTAAACCTCCCCTGGTGCAGCCTGAGACTGTGTCCTCTTGTTCTGCTGCTGGTTGCCTGGGAGAAGAGACCAACTTCTGCCTGTCTACAACTCCCCTTCAGGTAGTTGTAGAGAGCAATAAGGTCTCTCCTGAGCCTCCTCTTCTCCAGGCTAAGCAACCCCAGCTCCTTCAGTCTCTCCTCATAGGGCTTGTGTTCCAAGCCCCTCACCAACTTTGTTGCCCTTCTCTGGACATGCTCCAGCAAGTCAACATCCTTTATCAGGAGTCATCTGGAAACTGATAGTGAAAACTAAATGTACAAAATTGCCTTTCTCTCTCTTGCAATCTCCTGTTAGTACTACTGAGAAATGTCATCCATTTTTTCCCTGGTCATTGATTTTCCCATCCATGTAGGTCATTTTCAGACAATCCTGGTTGGCCCTGCCTAAAGCCAAGTACTTGACTGTGGAGCCACAGCTAACACAGGCACTTTGAAGAGTCTTTTTGAAACTGTGTGCTCACTAATTGTTTTTAAAGTCTTGTGGTACTTTGGGAATTAATTTCACCTTCCAGTTTCCCAAGCCTCTGGCCTCTTCTAAGCTTTAACTGAAACTGTGATTTTTCAGGTGCTTGCCTAACTCAGTCAGGATTTCCTAGTTTGCTTGCTCAGCTCCATGTGATTTTCAAGCAAGACATTGCTCATGAATATGCATGATGGGAACCTAAAAAATTATTCCTTTGATACAAAAGCATCTTGGAAGGGTGCTACTCAGTGGCATGTGCATCTGGTTTGTATTCAGCCATGTAAGTGGGGGAAAAAAAATATCAAATTCAAGGAAAAACTTTAAAAAACTGATTTACCTCAAGGAAAAACCTGATATTTTCTCCTCTTTCAACTATTACAGAGACATAGCATTTTTATTCTCTCTTTTATGTCAGTTAGGATAGCTAATGATACATTATTGCATGACCCAGAGCCAGCTTCATCTTGCATTAGCATTGTCTTCTCTTCTGGTACTGCTTTTCCAAGCCTTTTGTGCCATGCAAAGCATTTCAGATGCAGTCTCAGTGACAGAAAATAGCAGGAGTCCTGAGGAGGTGGAAATGCATCAAATATTTTGGCATGGCTGCTCTGCTCTGCAATAGCTGAAGAACCTGTCTGCACTTCCAGAGGACAAACTCAAGATGCACATCTGCCTTCCACTGAGCAGGCTTCAAGGTTTTTCTGCACTGGTGAGAGGCCAAGTGTTATCTGTACCCTTTGGGGAGAATGTGCCTCACAGTTTAATTGTGCACATTTACCATAAGCACCAATTAAGGGCCAATGTCCACCCTCATTTCCTCTGAATCCAACAGAGGCTGCAGGATCAGATCCCAAGCCCAGCTATGGAATGTTTGCTATATGATACTGAATTTTTCACGCCAGGCTTGGGCAGATCATCCTAATTAATGAAGAATTTCCAACTGGATGTCCACGATTTCAACAAAGCCAATGCTTTGAGGAAAAACAGTGGAAAGAAATAGGATCTTTTTTGCCTGGGTAATTAATTTAAATGAAAGACAGAGAGTATTTGTTACTTGCTATGCTATAGCCTCTCTATTGATTCTCTCTGCAGAATTGAAATGACTTTTTAACACCGAGGATCTGCCTATGAGCCTCTTTTAAGGTTCCTAACAATAAGTTTAAAAATTCCCTTTTTGCTCTGTGATCTGAATTATAATGCATTGAAGTCATAAAAGGAACCTGCTCTGAAACAGATGAGCTTAATTTAATTTAAGATTAAAAGAAATCCGGCACTGAATTTCATAATTAGGTGCAGCTAGGCATCAGCACAAAGCCACTGAGATCTATTCTAGGGTACATGCAAAATGGAAGACTATTTCCATGAGTGCTTACGTTTCTAATAGACCTCTTAAAAAGAGTATAATGGAGATTGAGCCTTGTATCTGAACATATTGCACACTGGCAGCTGCACCTGTTTTTTAAATTAATCTTCCTTGAGAACATGCACCAAGGAATTTCAGGTTCAGAACTGAGGCTGCCATTTCTCCTGGAGCCTGCCCCTGAGTCCTGTTGGCCAATTTGATCTGTGTCTTGCTGAGAGGCACGCAGTTATACATCCTTGATTAACATAACAGGATCCTTAATGCCTGTGAAAATGAGAGGAGGGGGTTGAGGAAGGGGTTTATTCCTTGTTGTTTTCAAGGTCTGCATCTGCTCAATGCTGAGGAATGCTGAGCAGAGGCACCAGAAATGAAACACACAGGAAGCTGGCTTTATAACCTTGCTGTGGGAATAATGATTGCACTTGACATTTTGTTGATGCTGATGACTTACTCCTTTGTTGGGCCAGTCTTGATGTGCAAGTCTAGCTAACACTGGAGGAGATGAGACTTCCCACATCTTTCCTCCCAGTACCACATGAAAAGAAGAAAGGCAGTACTCTAGCTTTGCCTTGCACTGCCATGAAAGAAGAATGCAGAGGCTGATATTGGTGTCCTTGAAAAAACAAGCCCAAAAGACAGAGAATTGTTTCCTTAACTTACACTTCCTATTTACTTTACACTACTGCACCTACAGCAAGTTTCTATGCAACCACTATGAGTTTTTGACCAGCTGCTCTTGACTTCATCCCTGGGTTCATTTGGGATTTATAAGCACCCAAGAATGAGTCAGCTGAGTGATTCACTAAGCCTCTCCTTCAGTTCAGGGTTACCCTCCAAGTCTGAATGAAGGCAGTAGGGTACCTGTGCTCTCCAGAAAGTGGCAAGCCTTGGCAGGATGTCAGAAGGCTGAGTCTAAGAAAAATAAAATTTAAATGCCTAAATGCAAAGAGCATCTGAACCTTCACAGAGCACATGAACAGCCAGGCTGAGTGATGTGGTTTGGGACCAGCTATCTGCATCAGCAAATATTATTCTCATTTCAATGTCATTTTCCTCTAAATGAAAGGCTTATCTTTTGATGCTTTCAACTGCTGGAAAAGTCTGTGTTTATAGAGGTAAGATCTATCATGTAGAAATAAAACATATCAAATAATAAATAGGAAGAAAACAGACCCTGCAATAAAGGAAAACAAGCTTGAGGGTTTTATCAGCAAACAACAGGTTTTTCTAAATAATACATTAGCTGCTTTTCATTATTCATACAAGAGTCCATTATTTTCAACTGGATATCAGTCAGTACAGCCTGGATATTTTTTAATACTTTTAATCATGAACCTCAAAGACATTGGCATGGTAGGAAGCTTAACAGTCATAAAAAGAGTGTAAGTGGAAAGGTAGAACAGATGAGAAGCAGCAATAATGCTTTATTTGATACTAATCTCAGTTTTAAATAGCTTCTTGTTTCTATGGAAAAAGGTATTTGCAGTCGTGCTCCCTGTGCAGCTGCACGTCCATGAGGCAGGTTGAGCACTGTAGGAAGGATGGGGCAGCCCTTGACAGCAGCGTGGAGCCATCCTCTATGTGTCATCCAAAACGAGCTGTACTTTGATCACACTGAGAGAAGTGATGTTGAATTCCATTCACATTCAGAGGAAAAAAAGTTGTTACACAACAATGAACAAATACTGCACTGGAGAAGGATGCAAGAGATGTGGTTGCTTTGCCACCTCCTGCCTGGTGACCAGTGTCACCTCACTGAATCTGTGCCCTCCTCTCAGTTTTTCCTTCTTGTCCCCATCCAGACTGTAATTCATTGTGGCTGAACAACCTCCAGCAGAAGACAGCTGTGATCCCAGCTGGATTGTCCTGGCACCCAAATCAAATACATATAAATGCATAGAATGGAATGGAATGGAATGGAATGGGATGGAATGGAATGGAATGGAATAGAATAGAATGGAATAGAATAGACCAGGTTGAGATCATCATCGAGTCCAACCTATCATCCAACACTATCTAATCAACTAAACCATGGCACCAAGCATCCCATCCAGTCTCTTCCTAAACACCTCCAGTGATGGTGACTCCACCACCTCCCTGGGCAGCACATTCCAACGGCCAATCACTCTCTTTATGAAGAATTTCTTCCTAACCTCCAGCCTAAACCTCCCCTGGTGCAGCTTGAGACTGTGTCCCCTTGTTCTGGTGCTGGTTGCCTGGGAGAAGAGACCAACCCCTTCCTGGCTACGACCACACTTCAGGTAGTTGTAGACAGCAATAAGGTCTCCCCCGAGCCTCCTCTGCTTTGCTTTGCTAACAGAGGAGGTTTAACTTTCACCTGCCATGCCACAGGAATATCCATTACATCATACTTTTTTTGTATAATTAATGATAATACAGAATTTGTTTACCTCCAGCAACAACTGCTCACTAAAATGATGCCCTCCTTATAGAAAAGAACATTGGCTTTTCTAAGTCTTTATTGCAGTGCTGCTGCAGGCATTGCTGAATGAATGCATTGCAATGAAGCAGAAAGGAAAAATTGCCCAGTGCATTAGCATAAACCCCAATATTAAGAATTTTCAAACAAAGAGGTAAAAATAAGCCTTTTCTTTAATAGTTTGGAATCAACCTGGCCAAGTTGAAAAATAAAAATATCCTCAGGATACAATTTAAGAGGATGATAGCAAAGCACATTGTTGATTTTGTTCAGGATTAGGGAATTCAGCAGTTTAAAAGGCTCACAAATAACTATGATTACAAGCAGACAGTCTTTTTCTTCAGTCTTTTCTAAGAAAACATCCCAGAGGTGAGTTCTCTGTCAGACTGAGGGCAGTCTCCCATTTTGTGACATGATTTCCCCCCCCCAACACACACACACAAATGCTGGAATTCTCAAGAGGAGTGCTTGCATCCTGCTGTGCAGAAGATGACCATTTTTGCCCTAGTAATCTTCTCATAAATGAAAGTGCTCTATTCACCATGGAAAGTTTATGAGTGATGTGCCTCCTTATACTGTCTATTACTAAAGGCTACACTGGAGCAAATGCCTTTCAAATTGGGTTTCATGCTTAGCAGCTAAAATATTCTGCTTTATTTTATTGCATGATTTACCCATTTTAGCAAATATAAATTTATCTACACATTTGGCATTGAATGCTCACTTTGACATTGCATTAGTGGATAATATCACTTACTAGGTTTTGTACATTTAGTGAGTGATATTTCTCTGAAGGAGTACAGATTCTGGATTTTTATGCTACCTTTGTTCACTAACCTAATGGGCAATGGTACACACATTTCAAGGCTCTTTCTGAGCTCTCAGATGTATCTAACCCTTTGTGCCTACAGAGCAACTTTTAGTGTGGTCTGTAGGCTTCTTTTGACTTGCTCTGTTGATAACTTTTTTTCTTAAGTCATTGGGGAAAAAAAACCAAACAAACATCTCCTGCCCTGGGCTCCCTTGCTTCAGGGCAAGGACAGCAGCAGAAATGTTGCCAAGAGCTACTAAGTTTGCTATCTACAAAACCCTCTCTTATATCCCCACTTCACTCAGTTGATCATCCCTCTTTCAATGCACTGGGCTCATTCACAATGTGCCCAGATCCCTTTTATCCCTAAAGTATCACCCAGGGCTTGTTTTGAGGAGCAGGATTTATCAGACAGTCCCTACCAGGTAGTCAGTCAGGTAACAGAAACCTCTAGGAGTGGGAAGGGCAGTGACAGATTGCTTTGCCTCCTTCTCTTGCTTTGTTCAGTGTGGGAGTAAGCAGGAGACTGCATTTTCCCAGGTTTATCTGCTCTTTATGGAGAATACTCATGGCATAAATACCTTGAAAGCCTTATATTAGGTAAAGAAAAAAAACCCTCTTGCTTTTGATAGTCATTACAGTAAAATCTAGAAATAGCAGTATGTAGATGCTCTTGCCCCTGACAGACACACCAGGTTATGGCAGCTGAGCTGGGATTGTTGTGTGCTCCTAGAGAGGTCCAGGCTGGAAAGATACTGACATCCTGGTGTCAACCAACTACATACCTATTGCTCCAACTAAATTACCTACTCCACAGACTGTGTCAAGACGAAAACTGGAATCACCATTTCCATTCAAGTATTGCACTTGCTTAAAGGCCAAGACCATTAATTCACTGTCACATACAATTAGCAGCCAATATGTTGGCACGTATTCTAAAGCTTTATGTGCAGCTAGTTGGACCTTGGTTCTGGAGAGCTGCACCACAGCCACTTCTGCTACAAGGAGCTGGTTCTTCTTGCCTCTCTTGAGGGGAAAAGGATGGCAGAGCTCTGCTCACTTTCAGACATTTCCAACAGAAATATCAAGGACAGCTGCAACCTCTCAAATTAAGGATGAATTATGTGATCAGGGCTGCAGTTCCATTTCTTGAGACTTTCTTAATGTCTTTGAAGCACTTTATCTCTCCTATCTTTAATGAAGTCCCACTCTCCCCTTGGCCTCACAGAACCAAAAGAAATGTGAATGGATTACATATAATATTAGACTAGCTTTTGTCCTGTGAATGAATTAAGGAAGGTGCAAAGGAATCAAGGTGTTCTGCAACCCGTTGCAAATGTTCATCATGTGTGAAGGCTCCTAAACTTCTCTCAGGATGGCTTCAGCTGCAAAATCCCCAGTGCAATTGGTATGCCTCAGTGCAATTGGTATGAATAAATTGCCTGTATGGGAAGGTGACAGAGACCTTATTTGACCTCAGAATGTGCAGGAAATGTCGTGATGATTTGAAGAACAGGCTGCCCAAGGGGGTCATGGAGTCTCCCTCTCTGGACATATTCAGGACTTGCCTGGATGCATTCCTGTGTGATCTGGTCTAGGTGACCTTGCTCTGGATGACCTTTTGAGGTCCCTTCCAGCCCCCAACAGTCTGTGATTACCATAATAATATTACAATCCTGTTGTGATCCCTGTGTAACAGCAGACAATTGCTACATGTTCTCACGAGCCAAGTCAATCTTGCAGTACTCATTAAAACAACTGAGAAACATCAATTTCTCCACTGAGGTGGTTTCACCTGATTGCAGAGCAGGTGCATGCAGGCAGCTTCTAAATTAATAACAGGAATTCAGCTCGGTATGCAAGAGGAAACAGCAGCAGCTAGAAGCCAATAGGATGGTGTAGTACTGCCATGGGGATGGAGGGACCAGACATATATCATAACCTCGTGTGTCTAACAATGAAAGCAGTGCAAGGTTAGGCTCAGTGATGTGCTCAAAGCAGAAAGAGCTTTAGAAATGAGGAATGAGGATGACTGCCTGGTTGTGAGCAAGGTCTCTGCAGATGTGCTCACTGTAGAGGTGCAGCTGCAAACTCAAATGAAAATGTGAGTACGATTCAACCAATGCATGGTATTATGAGAAGTGAAGTGTAGTGGTAGAAGCCAAATGAGAAGAAAATAGCCAGCACCTGCTCATAAAGTGGCTTAGATTAGTTACAGAACTTTAAAATCCTTCTGCTTTGGCTCACAGTGAATTAGTAGCTTTCCAGTTCAACATTAACAAAAAAAATAAAATCAAAATGCAGTATGCCCAGAATTGAATCATCAAGATTGGGTATTTCCAGCCCAAAATTCAAAACAATGGTGGAAGGAAGAGTTAGCTTCAAGAGTTAAGTGTCCAGTTCATTATTCTAGTATCTTTACAACTAATGTGCATACACAAAGAGTCTCCCTGTTTGTGTGATGTATGTGCAAGGGGTCCTTTTCCTTTTGCATAACAAGTTTGAGCCTCCCTGTGACTGAGACACAGTCACAGTTTGAGGACCAGTCCAGCTGGGCACAGAGCCAGGGTAGTCCCTTGCTGAACTTGTAAACAATGAATCCCTTAGGTCATGCAGATTTTAAACTACAGTACACAAACTGTACACAAAGGCACCGAGGAGCAGGACATAACTTGTTATTGCCTGTAACAAGTGGAATTGCTGGCAGCTTGCTTTGCCCTTAACTAACAAATTGCTATTTCTACCAGAAGATGTCTATGCTTTATATATGATCTTCAAGAATAAAAGACTTTCTTTACCATTTGATTTCGTACCTTAATGTAGTAGTTTTAGGCTGTACCTTTACAATTTCCCACAGATCTTGAACAGAAAGTGGTAGAATGTAAATAAATCACTGTTGGGTGTAAACATGAAAATAGTGAGAGCTCTAAGCAGTCCCATTGGAGAGGTATCTACCAAAAGTATTAGTTTGGGAAACAATCTTCCTTTCTTTTGGCTTTCTTGTTCTGGGAGATACTAACTCACTTCTGCTTGGCCTTGGCTGCATTGTTTTGGCTAAGTGTAACACCTCTCTGCTTTCACTTGTCCCTTTGTGTCCAAGGCAGGGAGGGAGAAGCTATTAGTTCCCCTGTTTTTTGGCCAGGGGGGTTCTTGTGCTGTTTATCAATTGTGAATACCTATAAATATTGTAAATCCTGTATATTTTGTACATACTCTTTTCATTTCGTTGTAGATTGTAGTTTTGCTTGTAAATGCAGCTTCGTTTGCTTCCAGCTGGGCTGGGCTGGCAAAGAGGGCACAGAGTGCACTGTCAGCAGGTTTACTGGTGACACAAAGCTTGGTAGAGTGGCTGACACATCAGAAGATTGTGCTGCCATTGGACAGGCTGGAGAGCTGGGCAGGGAGAAGTTTGATGAAGTTCAAAGGCAAGTGTAGAGTCTTGCACCTGGGAAGGAACAACTCCATGCACCAGTATAGATTGGGAACTGACCTGCTGGAGAGCAGTGAACACGAAAGAGACCTGGGAGTCCTGGTGAATGGAAGGATGACCATGAGCCAGCAATGTCCTCTAGTGGCCAGGAAGGTCAATGCCATTCTGGGGTGGATTAGAAGGGGTGTGACCAGTAGGTCTAGAGAGGTTCTCCTCCCCCTCTACTCTGCTCTGGTGAGGCCACATCTGGAATATTGTGTCCAGCTGTGGGCCCCTCAGTTCAAGAAAGACAGTGAGCTGCTTGAATGAGTTCATTGCAGAGCCACGAGGATGATTAAGGGAATGGAACATCTGTAGGAGGAGAGACTGAGGGAGCTGAGGGCTCTTTAGCTTAGAGAAGAGGAGACTGAGTGGTGACCTCATCAATGTTTATAAATACGTAAAGGGTGAGTCCCAAGAGGATGGAGCCAGGCTTGGCTCAGTGGTGCCCAATGACAGGACAAGGGGTAATGGGTGGAAGTTGAGGCATAGGAAACATGAGGAAAAAAACATTTCCCTGGGAGGGTGACAGAGCACTGGAACAGGCTGCCCAGGGAGCTTGTGGAGTCTTCTTCTCTGGAGATAGTCAAAACTTGCCTGGATGCATTCCTGGGTAATCTGCTGTAGGTGATCCTGCTCTGGCAGGAGGGTTGGACTGGATGAGCTTTCGAGGTCCCTTCCAGCCCTTAACATTCTGTGATTCTGTGATTTAATGTTAGGGGGAAATTTCAACCTGCTACACTTAAGCAGTGTTTAGGTGCTTTCAGATGTGCACTGAGATGTAGCACTCACACTGTTTGGAAATGACTTTCTTTTCTTTTTCTTCTCCCAGGCAAATTGCCATGTGAGGCCTTTTTAACAAAAAAGTCTTGCAATAAATGACATCAGTGAGCTCAGGTCTAAAAAGCACAGCTTGCACTTGGAATATAAACCCCAAATTTGCAAGAGTGTCAGTACCTGTGAAGCTCTCTTGTAGCCCTGATGCTTGTGCTACCCTTCCAGCAGACCTGCTGAGCTTATGATGATCTTAAATGCATGGTGTTACAAGTGCCAGAGTGGGAGCTGCAGCTGGAAGGAGCATTTGCTAGAGAGATATATTTGGGGGAGATTTCAGCAAGTTATATTTCTGGACCCAAATTGAGTTTTGGGCTTTGTGGCCACAAATTGTGCTTTATTAACAAATCCATGCTGGGTCTCCTTCCTAGGGGTACTGTTGGCTCAGCACAGCTGGATGACACTGCTGGACCATGCCTAGCTCAGCCTGAACAGCACAACACAGAAGGGCTCCTGAAGGAAAAGCAGTGAGCAGTCACCTGCTTTGCACTGAAAACAATCCAGACTGGTTTTGTTCTTTTCTGAAATGCACTTGCCCTGTTTCCTGGCTGACTCTAACCTGAGTTGTCTTCTGCAACACAGGCAATAAAATGGTTTGCCAGGATTTTAATGGGAAAAAAAGAAAAAGGAAGAGGGGGGGGGAAAGAAGTTTCTGCTTCTCTTTGGTTTCTATTCTGCTGTACAACTCCTACTGCAAGTGGCCACTTTAAACCTGTCCTGGAGACGGTTTATCACAGATTGGCAATGGTACACTGCTCATGTGGGTGCTATAGGCAGAGCCCGTTGCATTTCAGCTGTTGGCAAGGAGTCAATACAACATGACAGTGGGGAGAGAAACCTGATTAGAAATGGTATTACTGGACAAAAGCCCATTTTTCTCAGGATGAGCAACACCTTTTAGCTTGGAAAGGGCTTTGTCTCAGTGTTGTGAGGGTGCAGATATCTTGATGTCTCTCTCCTGAAACACGCTGCAGCTTATCTTTTGTCTTTTGACACTTCATTACAGACAGAGGCTGATAGTGCCTTGCTGGTGCTGAGGAGGTCCTCTCTGCAGCACACCTCTTTGCCTCAATGCAGAAATGGTTTTGTCACGTTGGAAAAAAGCTGCTGAGTCTTCCTGAGGAATCCCAGGCTGGGGGATGTGACCTAAATAAATGTAAATGTTCTCTGGAAAATGCATTCTGGCAGAGGACTCAGCACCTTGTGCAGATTACAAAATGCACCCAATTTTCTCCTTTCTCTGACTGATTTTTATATTATTTTATTAGTTTTTTTGTGCTGAAGCTGTTGATTGCTGCAACTGTCACAATCCAGAGAAACATTATCCATACAAAAAGAAAAGTAGCAGTTGCAAGCATTTAAAGAGTGCTGAAACACAGCATTTTTCACGGGTGCTTTTTATTCCATACTCCACTGCTCAGCTTCCTATTACTGATAACAATATGGGTCCTGATCACACACTGAGTCCTGATCACACAAGGGCTTACATGTCAAGAAAGCTCAGAAGCTTTGGTGCCTCTTCAACTCAGAGCTGGGCAGATAAAATAAAGTTAAAGGTAGTTGTATCACAAATCTGTGCAAACAGTGCTTCTTTGCCAAAGATTTGCCCAGGCCTGTGACCATCTCTGTCTCCTTCCTTGTCACTGCCACCGCTTGAAATTTCAGCAGCATCTCAGGAATGGCCTTTTCAGAGTCTTCAGACTCTGCTGTTCCCTAAGAATGCACAGAGCTGTTGACTGAACAGGGTTCAGGGCACACGCTTGTGTTATGATTTCTGGCCTTCATGTGTTCAGCCCAGAGCCATCTCATAGAATCATAGAATCAATAAGGTTGGAAAAGACCTCAAAGATCATCAAGTCCAACCTGTCACCACAGACCTCATGACTACTAGACCATGGCACCAAGTGCCACATCCAATCCCCTCTTGAACACCCCCAGGGACAGTGACTCCACCATCTCCCTGGGCAGCCCATTCCAGGAACCAACAACTCTCTCAGTGAAGAACCTTCTCCTCATCTCGAGCCTAAACTTCCCCTGACACAGCTTGAGACTGTGTCCTCTTGTTCTGTCACAGGTCTCATAACTATCCACAACACTGATTTTAAGAAAACCTTAGTATCTGAATAGCTAGGAAAGAGAAGATGATATCACTTCAAAATCTAGCTTCTAAATCTTTTGAACCACAACTCAAGGATTCAGTGGTCTAACTTGTATTCCCCTCCCCTTCCAGTGATACCTGGACTGTGAGCATCTCAGCCTCTTGGGCTTCTGAGCTGCTCTGGGAGGTGCAACATAGGTCACACGTGGGTCTACACAAGGCCAGGAGACACCACACAGCTCTAGTAAACATCACAGGAAGATTCATCAAAGCCTGCAGTGCTCCATAGCACTCTAGCAAGGTCTTATCTTCTCTAAAGCTGAGGGACAGGAACCTGCTGGCTCAGATGAATCAGGAATACTTTGTGTGTTTACCTTGTTTCCATTTCATTCAGCTTTCTCCATCACTCTGCAAGTCACGTTTCCACAGCAGGAACTGCAGCCCCAACAGGCTTATTCACAGGACACAGTACTTTATGCTGCTGTGACTAAAAGTGTGAGAGTTTTCAGCACTTAATAGTGTCAGCCATGAAACTGTTCTCAGCCATAACAGTATGGGAGCTGGCACGCTGCTCCAATAAAAACAGTGAAGAATGAGGCAATAACATATTTACATCACTGCAAAAATTAGGAAGGGAAAGAGGAAAATATCTGAATTGGCATTATACGATGGGAATTTGTTTTCAGCTCGGACACAAACATCTTTTCTTAGCTTAAAAAATCAATGTGTTTATACTTTCTCCCAGCTCCCTCCATGAACTAGGAAATAACAACATTCTCTCTCTAACTTCCCCCAACTTTGCACTTATTTTCTGACCTGAGGACAGAGAAATTATTTGTGGTGTCTCTGAGCATTTTCTTCACATAATTCATTCCAGTTGTGCTTGGGACATGCACATCATTCCTTTTTTTTTTTTTAAAGAAAAAAAGAGTACCATACCAAACAAATATGAAAGTCTTGGCTGAAAAGGATGCAAGTTCCCAAGACTGGAGTCCAGTTCTCCCTTTAAATTCAAAGCATATCTCAGAAACAAACAAGACACATCTGGACTACCTCAATGCCAATGAAAAGTCTCTGACTGAGTACAGGAAGGGTTTTGGTCAAACCCAGAATTCAAGATTTTGCCAAGAAGATTGATGCTCAGTGAAGTGGTTTGGGCTCTGTGGCTCTCTCAAATTGCTGTCACAACCTGTGACTGTTCCACCAAGAACAGAACAGACTAACAAAACTGTCTGGAACAGGAGGCCTTTTGGAGGACTGTCTGAAAGATAAAATGCTAAATAAAAGCACTCGTGATAAATGTTTATTGGCATAAATAATAGAAGGTGGCAACCTCAAGCACTATCTCTTTCTGTGGCAGAGTCTGCAGGAGGAGCTTTCATTTCCTTCCAGGCTTTGGACAGTTTTGGTCCTCTGAGAAGAAAAATGTCTGAGTGTACAATGTTTTCCTAAAGAGCCTCAGAGCAATTATCCTATCCTATCCTATCCTATCCTATCCTATCCTATCCTATCCTATCCTATCCTATCCTATCCTATCCTATCCTATCCTACCCTAGGGTTGCTTAGCCTGGAGAAGAGGCTCAGGGGAGACCTTATTGCTCTCCGCAACTACCTGAAGGGTGGTTGTAGCCAGGAGGGGGTTGGTCTCTTCTCTCAGGCAAGCAGCACCAGAACAAGAGGACACAGCCTCAAGGTGTGCCAGGGGAGGTTTAGGCTGGATGTTAGGAAGAAGTTCTTCATAGAAAGAGTGAGTGGCCATTGGAATGTGCTGCCCAGGGAGATGGTGGAGTCACCATCACTGGAGGTGTTTAGCAAGAGACTGGATGGGGTGCTTGGTGCCGTGGTTTAGTTGATTAGATAGTGTTGGATGATAGGTTGGACTCAGTGATCACGACAGTCTTTTCCAACCTATTCTATTCTACTCTATTCTATTCTACCCCACCCTACCCTACCCCACCCTACCCTACCCTACCCTACCCTACCCTACCCTACCCTACCCTACCCTTCTCTCCTCTCTCTGGTCTGTGAGAACCTATGAGGATCAAATCATCTAAATTCATCACTTCTAAGCTTTTCTGGGAATAGAGAACCACTAAGCATTATCTCCAGGGAAGATAACCCAAGGACATCGAGTGCAGCTATGCCTCACCACCCACCTGTGGGCTTACATACTGAGCTTTGGAAACTGTGACAGCATTAAACAAAAGCATTGGAAATCTCAAAGGCTATGTAACAGCATATCAGAAAACAGAGCTGATCTCAATATAGGTGAAATAGAATGAAGCATTGCCTTAAATATTAAGTGAAGGTCAAAATTAAAATCAGAACTTCTCTTTTTTTGAAGTTACCATCATGGGTCTGACTCATGAAGGCAATGGGGAAACTCCTGACTTCAAACAGATGCAGTCTGTTGCTTTGTACACTCCATTAAGCTATGCCATGGTCTGCTCTGCCTCCCAGCCACTGAGGTGCTTCCCACTACCATGCTGTGAACTAGATGAAAACCTTTCACTCATGAACAATAGGTCAGTCAAGAGATATGGCTAGTAGGCAGCTCCCAGCAGGGCAAAGCCCCTCTGCATGGGATAAAACTCTGAAGCCCTCAGTCACCGCAGGGTGTTAGCAGCAGTGCAACTCAAGGAAAAGAGGCGCAAGAGGGCCCCAACACAGCCTGTGGAGGATAGAGAATGTGATTTCCATTTGAGGACAGCCTAACCTTTTTATTTACCACTGCATGAGGTAGCACACTCATCTATGACAGAAAATTGTTGAATGGACCTCTGGCTAGCAGATTTCAGACCTAACTATGTCTATCGATGTTCCTCCTAATTGAAGCAAACTCGCAGGAGCATGGTCCTGTCCTTAATACACCCCATGACTCAGGAGGTATGTAGTTGAGGCTGACTTTCACAGACATTCTGAAGGAGAAGAATCTAGCTCACTGACCAGACAATGTCCGTCAAAATAGTGGTAACCAGCTGGTTTCTATCTCTGTCCTGTCTACTTCTTGGCTCCAAAACTGGCTAGTTCAGAAAGGGTGAAGATATTTCCTTGAAATCCAACAAGTCTGATCAAAGGGAATAGGGTAAGTATAAAAAATAAGCCCTGCTTTATCTGCTTTGTTTTTCTACCCACCATTAAACCACTGTGTTCTTCTCTGTAATGTTTGTAACCTGACTATCTAGCCATAGTGCATATTTTTGTAGTTCTTATCTGTTTGTTACCTGAGCTTTACTGTTCAGACAGGGAGGGAGATCATGCAAGGAAGACTACAAGACAGCAAGAAATTAAATCCAGGTGTCCAGACAGCCTCCATCTGAGATGTACCTGTATGGCTCTCCCTCTTTCTAGTAAGCAGGATGTTACAGAATCACAGAATCACCAAGGTTGGAAGAGACCTCAAAGATCATCAAGTCCAACCTGTCACCACAGACCTCATGACTTAACCATGGCACCAAGTGCCACATCCAATCCCCTCTTCAACACCTCCAGGGATGGTGACTCCACCACCTCCCTGGGCAGCACATTCCAATGGCTAACAACTCTCCCTGTGAGGAACTTTCTCCTATCCTCACCTCCAGCCTAAACTTCCCCTGGTGCAGCTTGAGACTGTGTCCTCTTGTTCTCGTGCTGCTTGCCTGGGAGAAGAGACCAACCCCCTCCTGGCTACAACCTCCCTTCAGGTAGTTGTAGACAGCAATAAGGTCTCCCCTGATCCTCCTCTTCTCCAGGCTAAACAATCCCAGCTCCCTCAGCCTCTCCTCGTAGAGCTTGTGCTTGAGGCCTCTCCCCAGCCTTATTGCCCTTCCCTGGACACGTTCAAGTGTCTCAATGTCCTTCTTAAACTGAGGGGCCCAGAACTGGACACAGGACTCAAGGTGTGGCCTAACCAGTGCTGAGTACAGGGGCAGAATGGCTTCCCTGCTCCTGCTGGCCACACTATTCTTGATGCATGCCAGGATGCCATGTCCCATCCCCTTCTCCCAGCCTTTCCTACTTTAGGACCATCGAGTGAATGGCAAGCACACTGACTTTGGCTGCTCAGCGTGAGTGAGACAGTCTCCACAGAAATGTTTTTTAAATGCCTGACATCTGGATTCAATTAGGTTTATCTGCATTAATAAAACACATTTCTCACTCAGTGGATCAGGATATTTTTTAATCTTTTATACCATCATCCCATAAGCCTAAAAACTAATAAAAAAAGTGCATTCATGTGTAAATCACCCCTTTTTCTCATTTCCTTTTTCTTCTCTTTTTTTTTTTTTTCATCCCTCTTCAATATTTTAAACCCCAACCTCTTTCTGAGCCATGTAAATAATTCCTGTTGGCATTGCTAACGACAAATGCACAAAGGTAAACCGCGGAGGAGAAGCCATACAGCAATGTACTGTGCTGAGGTTCAGAGGGCTGATGATGACACATGGAGCCTTTCAAGCTTTGATCACCAGTTTGAGGCTGCAATACCCACAACTGACCTGCAGTTATCATCATGTGGTAACTACCTGGTTGTCTCTATATGATTGCTGGTCTCTTTTCACCCCCGCAGTGGACGGGTATTGTCCTTGCTGGCAGTAACCATCTTCTCCTTTGCTACCAATCTCAACCATTCAGTTAAAACTAAAGAAATTATTCTACTCTTCTCCCAGGCTCTGCTTTCCTGAAAGGTCTGTGTCACTCTTCGAAGGTAACACTTTACAATGATAGCTACCCATCTTCCAGCTCGCTTTTATTGTCAGCCTTTTTCATACCCTGTAACAGTGAAGGTAGAAGAAACTCCTTTAGTGGGATCCAGGAGGAAAGAAAATGCCTTCTGACTAGACATTATGTGTTCTCAGACTTGTCCAGTAGAGTCTGGTGACAAAAACACCAAAAAATGGGCTTCCCAAACAAACAAAACCAAACAAGCAAACAAACAAACAAACAAACAGAGGCTTCCCAAATTCTTTTCAAATATCACTTCCTAATATCCCACAACAGTCCTGTGAAGTCCTTATGGCCCCTTATTCATAGGGACATGCAAAAACTGTGGTCAAGTTTACCTGCTGAGAAAGTTCACATCAGAGTGTCACCCCTCTCCAGGAGCACTCCAATTTGAAAGCAACCTTGTCCATCATTTTCCCTCTCTGTTTCCTTCATGCCCTAGGGAGGGTATCTAACTGACTCCTGGTACTTCTGTGTACATGCTTGGAAGACCTCCACCATGGAACTCAAGCCAGGCCCTAGCTCTGAGTGATCTGCTCACTTTTGACAGCTCAAATAGGAGAAGTCACAAAGGATATTCAGCTTGTGTCACTCCAACTCCCTTTGCACTTTTCCCTGGGATATACAGGGAACGTGCAAACTGTCCCTTCAAACTTCCTGCTACTAGTAAATACATTTGTTTTCATTATTTTATTTCCCTGAACTTTGCTCAATGAAACCTACAAAGTGTTACTTGTCAGTCTGGTCATCAGCTTAGGAAATGACTAGCAGCAAAGGAACATAAAATGAAGCAGCTACAGTGTAATTTCCTGATCAGTCTATTAGACATTTATTCATTTGGACTGTTTCTGTGTCTGTTCTACTATGTCATCTGGCAACATCAGACATCTGAAAAATTATATTCTTTCACCAGATAGAAAGCCTCTCATTAAAATATTCATGACAAGAAACATTTTAGTCAATTGGTGAATTGCTATTGCAGTTAAAACATAAATCACCACCATGCCATTACTACAGTGCGGGAGAACTTAATGGACTTGCAGTAATTGAAGAATAAATACAAAGAACAAGAAGACTACAATGAGCTCAAAGCCACCAAGGGCTGCTTCTGTGTGAATGAGCATTTGGGGATGGAAAAGTCTGCAGAAAAATATAAACAAAATTGTAAAGAAAATATTACAGCAACCAAATGAAGAATCCAAGCCAGGTGCAAACCACCCAGCCTAGGTATCTGCTGAGGTGCTGAAGGGAAAGCAGCAGAAAGTGCAATATCTGTCCAGCACCGTGGATAACTCCCAGTCTTCCAGTTCTAACTCCGAGTTCTGCCAGCTTTACCTCAGATCACACAAAGCTGGACTTATTTTCTATACATGAATGACAACCACTGCCTTGCACACCCTACCCAGGTCTGCCACAGCTGACAAACTCCCTGTAGAGTGCCTATTAAAGCAGCCACTGTGTATTTAAGTTGAAAGAAATATCAGCTGGATTATCCTGCTTAAAATAAAGGTTTTTCTAGATGAGAGTCAGCCTGTTGTGGAGCAGGATGGTCCTTTAAATGTGTTTGAAAGGAACAGAGAGGATACAAAATAATGGTACCTTTTCTATGGAAAACCCCCAACCATTCCACCTGCCACATGTGGAGGTCCAGGGACTGGTGCTTCTTCCACAGCCACATTTCCTCACCACTGTATCATCCACTACACAAATGACCTGAACTAGGGCCAGGAATACAAGAATGGACCAGTTTCCTGGGTTTGACCAAAAGTTCCATGAATTCTGTAAAATCACCCCATTGACTGCTGATGTTCAGCTCAGGCCTTTGGCAAGGCTGGTGCTGGGATGTGGATACAAACTGACTGATAAAAATTGACAACCTTTAAAAACCAGCCACAGAAACACTCAACCCACCCTCTAAAACAAAACCCCCAAAGGGAATTACTTCCCATTATTGTTTTCCATCAGAGGACAGATCCCTTTATAAATAAGCCTTTCTACAATTATTTTCCCCCTGCATGTAGCCATGAACTTAAAGAGTAATGTAGCAATGTAGCTTAAAGAGTAATTTAAAAATTCCATGATTTTTATCTAATTTAGCTTTTCACCATACCATAATGATTATAGAGAACTTCTACTCTCGAATTAACCTTGGGGAACATTTAGCTACTCTTTGGGAAATGCTCAGAGGAGTATGGAAATCTCTAATTTCTACATCAACAGAGGGCTTTGCATGCTTGGTTAAGCCTGGAACTGCCTGTTCCTAATTTGTTTCTCCAGATGAATATTTATTTGATTCACACAGCCTGTTTCACAATGGCTTTTAAATGTGTTGTCATCAAGGAGTCTGGATGGAAAAAGAGAAACTCCCATTTTGTTTTCCCATGTGTTACTACAAAACTACTCAGTTATTTCACCTTCCCATCCTGCTTTCAATAACAGATAGGGACAAACTTTAGAACAGCTCACTTTGAGATGAGTATTTAATTGTTAAAGAGAAATTGTCTACCCAAATTTTAGCAGAGGTGAGGGGATTTTGCTGTAAAAAAACATTCCTTCCATCTCTTTTCATGTTGAGGGGCAAGCTTCTGCCTCTGAACACTGTAGGGTGATCATAGCAGAAAAGTTGGCATTATTAGTAGAAAGGCTAAGTAATAAAAATAAAGAGGGGAACAACCATCACAGAAAGAGAAGTGATAAGGCTGGAAACACAAATTAAATGAAACAAAGATCTTAAAGAGATGGTGCCAGACTCTCAGAGGCAGAGGTAGTGCAGTTACCAGGCCTGCTCTGGCAGAGTGCCTGTCCTGGTGAATCCTTGACTTAAGCCAGCCAGATGCAATTGATTAATTCAGCTACTGCTAAAAACTAAGAAATAAATTGTTCCATTAGGAAAATAGAAAAGAAAAAAAAAAGACAATCTAGCATCAGCTATGATCAGTGAATCTCTTTTTCTAATTTTTCTCTGCTTTCCATGTGCCATTCATCCTTCTCCAGCTCCTTGGAACACAACTACTGGAAAAAGTTTGTAGTGAGGTGAGAGTCAGTCTCTTCTCCTTAATATCAGTGGTAGAATTGGCCTGAAAATGTTCCAGGGGAGATTTAGATTGGATATTAGGAACAATTTCTTTATGTAAAGAGTGGTCAGGTATTGGAACTGGCTGCCCAGGGAGGTGGTGGAGTCATTGTACCTAGAGGTGTTCAAGAAACATGTGGCAATAGAATAGAATAGAATAGAATAGAATAGAATAGAATAGAATAGAATAGAATAGAATAGAATAGAATAGAATAGAATAGAATAGAATAGAATAGAATAGAATTAACCAGGTTGGAAGAGACCTTGGAGATCATTGTGTCCAACCTATCATCCAACACCATCATTAGATGGCACCAAGCACCCCATCCAGTCTCTTCCTAAACACCTTCAGGGATGCCTCCCTGGGCAGCACATTCCAATGGCCAATCTCTCTTTCTATGAAGAACTTCTTCCTAACATCCAGCCTAAACCTCCCCTGGCACAGCTTGAGATTGTGTCCTCTTGTTCTGGTGCTGCTTGCCTGGGAGAAGAGACCAGCCCCACCTGGCTACAACCTCATTTCAGGTAGTTGTAGAGAGCAAGAAGGTCTCCCCTGAGCCTTCTCTTCTCCAGGCTAAGCAACCCCAGCTCCCTCAGCCTTTCCTCACAGGGCTTGTGCTCCAAACCTCTCCCCAGCTTTGTTGCCCTTCTCTGGACACCTTCCAGCAAATCAACATCTTTGCTAAACTGAGGGGCCCAGAACTGGACACAGGACTCAAGGTGTGTCCTAACCAGTGCTGAGTACAGGGGCAGAATGACCTCCCTGCTCCTGCTGGTCACACTGTTCCTGACACAGTTTGATCATGGTGGTGTTGGGATGATGGTTGGACTTGACCTTAGAGGTCTTTTCCAACCAAAACAATTCTATGATCTTAATTAGTGAGAAATTGCCACCGAGCTGCAGGCAACACAACAAATCATTTGAAATGTAGAGCAGCTCATGTGCAACTTCTGCTGCTACAGATTACTGCATTAAATGATTACTACTCACCCAGAAAATCCCAGTAGGGAACATCATCATGGATCACACAGAGTATGAAAATTGCAGGGTTCAAGTTTCAATGTGGTTCTTACTGGCTTCGATTTACCACACGAGACCCAGCATCGCTCCTGTCTTATCCGTTGCTCCACACACAGCTGCATAGAAGTTTCGGACGCTGTTTGTAGGATGATTATAAATAAAGCTGTCAGAAGCCTGTCCCCACAGGGCCAGTCATTTGTCCATACAATGACAACGTTAATACTCGTGTTTTCAACAGCTTTTTTCCATAAGCATGGCCATGATTTTGAGCTCGTATGAAGTCCAGACAGCCAGAAATTGTGGCCAGGTCCTGTGGTGCCATTTATCCTTGTCATTACATCCTCAGCGGTTAAGAAGTGCAGATCCAGCTGCCAATTAAAGCAGGAATAACCCTTAAAATAGAGTAACATGTGCCTCAAGTTATCTCTACTTGATAATCTAATCCTGCTCCCAGGGAATTCTGTGATAGCTGCCTGACTCCACTGAAATCCTCTCCTGGCCAAAGCAAGGCAGCTGCGTTAACACAGCTGAGGTTGGAACACCCACACTGTAATGGGGTCAGGAGACAAACCAAGGTTATTCTCATCGGTGATTTGGAGGAAGGCAAAAGCTACATCCTGGGATGTACTGAGGAATGCCAGATAAGGATATGGCCCTTTCCAGGTACATATAAGTACACTTTGGGGGTTGTATTTATAGCTGAATATAATGAAAAAGAGGAGAAGACTCTGGCGGAACCTTACAGTTGCCTTCCAATACCCGGAGGGATCCTACAGGAAGGCTGGAGAGAGACCTTTCATAAGGCTCTTTAACAATAGGACAAGGGGGAAAGATTTGAAGCTGAAGGAGAGTAGGTTCAGGCTGGATATTAGGCAGTTCTTCAGTACGGGGGTGGTAAGACACTGAAACAGGCTGCCCAGGGAAATTGTGGATGCCTCTTCTCCGGAGGTGTTCAGGGTTGGTTTGAATGAGGCCTGGAGCAGTTGAGTCAAGTTGAGAGATGTCCCTGCCTGTGGTGGGGAAGTTTGAGTAGATGATCTCTGAGGTCCTTTCCAATCTAAGCCATTCTAGGATTCTGTGGAAGCTGAAACAGGGAAAGCAACTCCTTTTTAAAGCTGGAACAGCTGTTATTCATCCTGACTCTCTCCATTTGCAATCAGCTTTATCAGTGTAATTCTTTTTTATAGTACATTTTGTGACAGCACCTTTCTCAGGTTCAGAAGCAGCCAAATTCAGTTTATTGAAGCCCTGGGTGTTCCTCACACTTGATTAGTGAAAATATCAACATTTTATATGGAATTTAGCAAAAACAGGAAATTGAGATTGTTGTGAAGGTAGACACAGCTGTTAGACCACGTAGAGGGGACAACTGAAAATGCTAGCAGAAAAGGCAGACCAAATAAAAGTACCTTGCCAAGAAAGATCACTGAAGAATAAACACTGTAGGCCTGGTGAGTTGGAAAATGAAGTGAGAGAATACAGCAGGCTATCTCCAGCAGCGTGAGCACTTCCTGAAAGCTTGACAAAGGTCTGGCAGTGTTTCAGGATTCCCAGAATGTGTATCTGCTAATCACATACAAATAAGTGGATGGTGCACGTTTAAATCACTTTATTTATGCCAGTGCTGAATGCAAAGCCTCTCTTTCAGACCACTGAAACTCCCCTGGCTGGCTCAGAAGGGGTTGATGAAGGATGAGTTCCTTCACATCAGGAGTCAGGTCACTGCTGCTCTCTGCTGTCATTATAGTCATTTGTTCCTCTGTAGTCACTGGTGCTCTCTCAACTTCTGCTTTTTAGTTATTTTAGTTATTTGTTGTAGTTATTTGTTAGTTACATTGTTGGAACTAGGACAAGTTGCCCTGGTGGGAGTAAGAGTCTTCTACCCAATCTGCTTCAGAACTAAGAACCACCACGACTTATGGGCAAGGAACATCGGCATGAAGGCTACTTGCACACACAAGCTGTGGGTGGCATTCACCTGCATGTAGGGGGATGACACAACTTTGGTGAATCAGCCTAATCTCATTTTAAGGCAGTGGGACTTGCTCAGGCTCCTCAGAGCAGACTGTAAAATGAATCTTAAACCACCACACATCTCATGCCAATCCTCTGGTTTCTCACTGCAAGACAGTCCAGGGTTGCCTCTCAGCAGTCACAGGACTTGCATGGTGGAAGTGATGGGTAGAACAAACTGATCAGATGTTTCATGGTTCCTGGGATGGCAAACACAGCTAGGGAATGCTGTTTCAGAACTCCTGGCAAACCAGACTGTCCATATGCCATGTTATGTACTACCAAGAGCTGTGAGCCTTACAGCTTTGGTTTCTCTGTCTCACCTCTGTCCTTCACTACATCCTTCAAAGTGGGAAATAATAGAGGCCTAAGTGAACTATTCCAGATCTTTAATTTCAGCTACATAGCTAGCTGCAGATGTATTTTTTAAGTGTTGCTTTTGTAAAGCAAGCTCAGGGATTGTACTGTTAGATGAAAAGGAAACCATCACTGAAATGCAAAGCCGAAATATTTTGGGGGGTGGCAGGTGGTGGAAAGAAATGTCTATTCAGTTCTGTAATTCCCACAATTGAGTGAAAAATTCTCATGGATCATAAAACCCTGAAGCCAACAATTCTTAGCAGTATTTGCGGATCCTAAACACCGTACATCTTATTCATAGGATACATCTATCTACAGGAGAAATCTAATCTCTCGAGGACATCATGATTGTTACAACATTGAGCTTTCCTTCTTCCCCAAGTTCACACATTCGACCTTCCCTTGCAGTATGCTGAATCAATGCATACAAATCCTTTTTCACAGCTCTGCTCCCAGTTAAGTCAATGACAAAACTCCCACTGAATCGAATGAGGGTGTAATTAAGCCCTTACATTTTAGTAAACTCTGTGCAAGTAGCTCATAAACCTATAGACTGAATAAATATTTGGTATGTAGAAGGCACAAAGCATACAGAAGAAAGCACACAATGAAAAGAGAAAGTGCCATGTGCATTTTGGCCAAGTCTAATGGTCCCTCTATTAGTCCTGCTGTCCCAATAAACATTTGTACAAAGTCTTGCACAAAAGAGTCACTCCATATTAGGACCCATCTCTGAAAAAACATACTGCCTACATCCTTCAAATTCAGGATGACTGATCTGCAAAAGGTCCCTTCTTCATGCTGACACTCTCTCAACAGCAGATTGCTGATTTGGGGCTACAAACATCTCCTCAGTGTGTGGCTGCAAACAGGTTCCGAGAAGACAAGACAACCCTGGGATTAATTCTGCAGTCATCATGCAAGGTGGATGTCCCTAGGAGTGCAAAAAGTTAAATCTCCAGCATGCTGTCCCTGAGATTCAGAGGACTTGTATTTAAAGGTCTGTGTAGCATATTGAAGTGAAAAATAACTGGCCCTAGTTTAATGAATCTGACTAGCAAAGAGCAGAACTGGAAGTTTTCCCTATAGATTATGTGTGGTTGTGTGTGCAAGGCATCAGGGAAGCAAACAAGCACCCAGCAGTGAGAGGGTTTGTCAGAGTTGTTAGAGAAATCATTTCTCTCCTACTGCATGGTTGAAAGTGGCATTTCAGTAAAAACTGTTTGCTGTGACTTGGAAACCACAACAAAACCACTGCTTGCCAGGAGCACGCACAGGCTTGTAATCCTTTTGTAAGTATTAGTTTTGGAAAATGGCTTTAGAGCATCTTCCAAATCTTTGCAAACCAAGCTCAAGCTCTGCAGGAGGATGCCCAGCTCTTTATTTCAGCTTACTGGTTTGTCTCTTCCCTGCTGCAGCCCCCAGCTTTCTTCTGCAAATGCTGTCACATGGAATGGTGCCATATTCAAGAGGCAGTGCCCAGCTGGTTAAGTGAGCTTCTTGCCTGATGGAAGCCCCTGCAGGTACTGCTGTGCCTGGTGCTGCCAACCCTCTCCTCAAAGTAAGCACAAAGCAATTAACAGGAGTAGGAGTTAATAACTCTTCTAAAATGAAGAACTGAAAGTAAGAAGAAAAAAAGGAATATGCTCTACTAGCAGGATTGCCTTCCTCAGGTATGTCCCCTGAAGCACCAGACTGCAGCTGGGGGCTGTGCAATGCACCAGGGGCATGGCAAGAGCCGTGCAGAGCTGCTCACACTGCACTCCAGCCATGTGCTGCCAAAGGCAGGGTTTCCAGCATTGAAATCTGATGAATGGTGTCTTAATCTAGGGGTCTGGAAATCAGGACAAATCTTTGTGCAAGCCTGGACTTGGCTTACCACTGTTTTCCTTCTAAATCTGTTTGTCTTATCTTTCAGACAGGAAACAATTTGCTGGAGGGACAACTTTGCTGTGTATATGTAAAATCCTCCGCAGAGCCTGAGGGGTGTTCTGTATCCTAACAAGCAAAAAAACCCTTGGATAAAAGTGTGAAAGTATCATCTCTCAAGTGATGTTACAGGGACAAATACACTTGTAATGCATATGTATATATTTATGTCTGCATATCTGGACCCATGTATATGTTTATACAGGCTTTGTACATACCTATGTATGTAGGAAAACACTATTAAGCTATACAGACTCATTTTAGTCTGAAAGCTGCATGTAGAAAATCAAGGCAATTCCCGGTAGAGCTAAAGAAGGTGACAGAGGCCACAGAACCAGTGGAAATCTTTCAGAGCTCTGCAGCTTGACACCCACCACTACAAGACTGAACTTCAGATGTTTGCTCCAGATGAGCATGAAGGCTCACTGGCATGAAACTCATGCCACACATTCAGCAGCATAGGCAGATGGTGCCTGCCTTTGCTTGGTGCAGGACACACAGCAGTTGCAGGGGCCTGGTAATGCCTGCTCTCAGGGGACATCCCATAACTGGTGTTGGGCATGCATCAGAAGCAACAGGTGAGCAGCAGGACTATGATCCCTACCCTCATTACACACAGATCTAGTAACCAACTTTGTCCAAAAGAGCTCAGAATCAGATGGTTTGGCTGGGACCACAGCAGCAGCTTATCCATCTTGTGCATCTTTATACTGTTCCAGAAAAAATGTGTAAGGAGCAGGGCAGGGAAAAACTTGTCTGCCTTGCACCATGGTGCTGCTAAAGCCTTTGATTTATTCCCTGTGTGAACATCAGCTTTTTTTCCCATTGAAGGATGTTGTATGAGCAAAGTTCCAGTCTCCTAGAGCTGTCACCCTTGTGCAACTTGCTGTCGTTGTGCCTCCTGTGAAGCAGGCCATGGTGGGACAGGAGGCAGAGATACTTCTCTGAAACAATCTGTCCAAGCAATTTAAGCATTTCACAGCCAGATCCTTGGCACAAGTTTTGATGGAAGCCAGTGATGCTGCACTGATTTACATCAGCTGCAATTTTGGGCTAGTTTATTTCTGGAGAGCTGGACGAGATGATGGAAATTAGAATTGCCTAATATAAGAGGACCACTCAAAAGCCAGAGTGGGGATTACCAGGGAAGTGATCCTGGGAGAGCCTGGGGTCTTGGCTACGCAAGCTGATGACTCTCAAGTATCTGTTTCCAGATAAAGCAGGCAGGTGTCAACTCCCTTTGCTTTAAATGTCCAAACCACAGACATTTCCCAGTTAATCTCTTTGAACCTGTGCTCCCTTAAGTCAATGAAAAGAAACCAGACCTCGTACAGAAGTCTTTTCTCCAGGATGAAAAGACTTGCAACCTGACAATGACTTTCAGGGCAACTTTAAATGTGGTCTGAATACGAAGCGTTCCAACTTAATTATATGCTCTGAAGAGCAAACGAAAGCATCTAAAGACAAACACAAGCTTTCTCCCCCAGTTTTATTTCCAAATAACTCACATTAAAGGGATATTGCTTTCTTTCAGGCATTAGCTACTGAAATGTACATAAGAAATAAAATTTCTGGACCAAATCATCCATGCCAGTGAACAGATACCATTTGTGAGCAAGCAACCGTCAGACCTTTCCCATCACAGAGACATTATGATGGCTGTTTCAGTGGCATGACTGACAGCTCACATCCTTTTTAGCTGGTGGATGAGTGCTGGGTTAGCTCCCTGTCGAGGTGTTTCATAACCTCCTAAATACCACAAGGACAACCACCGCAACAGAGTCATACATGCACAGACGTGTGTGGCAGTCTTAAGCCTACAGAGAAACTTCTCATTTCCAGTATATCTGTACCACTGATTTAGCAAAGGAAAAAGCCCTGAGAGGTCAGAGCAAACCCCCAGGCAGTGGTGAGTCTTTCCTCTGCTTACAGCCAGCTTTGCAAAGCTGGAGGAACAGAGGGCTCCCCTGCCTGGCACCTGGGTCAGGGATATGAAAGACGTGTTCAAAAGCTTCTGGGGATTTCCAGGCAATTTCTCCCCAAAGAGGAGAAAATTTCTGCCTTGCAGGTGTCCTATCATTTGCTGCTGGGAATTGTTCTCTGCAAGCTTTTGGGCTACGGTCCCAGTTTCCCTTTTCTTCAGTCTGAGGACTGAGTTTGCAGGCAATTCCTGCTCATGCAAAACTTTTGAACAAATTTATTTCTTGCAAACTATTTTCACCCACTTCTACTGCCCACATTTCGTGTGAGCAATACAGTCAGAACCCTGCTTTATAGTCAACTGTTTACTGTGTTACAGTATACAGCGCAAAAAGAAGTCTATACAGTGCGTTCTGTTAGAGTCATAAGAAACGGCCCCCACCATACATGGTAATCCTTTTTTGCTGTAAGCCATCTTTATTTCTATCACTCCTAACACCACAGACCACGTTTGTTGGTCTGCATGGTTGGAAACCAGAATACAGCCCTCAAACCTGCAGAGTTTTATGCAGATGTTCTTTAATTTATGCTATAGATGCAGGATGCTCAGCTCCCCTCTGGGGCTGCTCTTCCCAATGATGTAATTTTATTCAGCTCAGGCTTAGACGTTTCGGTCTGAGTTGTTCTTTCTCAGCTTTCTTTGCAGGAGTAGTGTCCTGGTTTGAGGCCAGGCAGATCCTCTCCTGCCCCTGAGAGGGGCAAAAGAATGCCACTGCTCACACCAATGGATTGCAGAAGTGATGGAAAGTGCAAATGGAAAGCAGGAATTGTCTTACAGAAGCTTCAAGCACAGTGACAAAAGAGTCCCAAAGCACAGAGTCCCCTACAGTACACCCAAAGCCTCCCAACACGTCCCTTCTCCCCACCTGAAGCAATTTCTTCCCGCCCCCCCCCCCCCCCCCCCCCCCCCCCCCCCTACTGCTAGGCTGGTATCAGCTGGCCAGGTCTGAGATTGCGTCCCCCTTCTGCTCCTGGCATTAGGCCTGGCCAGACCTAAGAGCCTTGAGATATTCTCCCAGTGTTACCCGATAGGGAGCATCTCCCATGGGAGCAGAGAGGGAAGGAAAAGGAAGATAAGGACTTTGCAGATGGATTTATAGGGCACAGGATAGTATGTGTATGAAGCACACAGCTTCCTGTGGCCACCTTCTGGGCTGGACCCTTGGGACACTGGGGTCTCAAGATGTACCATGGGAAGTTTAGGCTGGAGGTGAGGAGAAAGTTCTTCACAGAGAGAATTGTTAGATATTGGAATGTGCTGCCCAGGGAGGTGGTGGAGTCACCATCCCTGGAGGTGTTCAAGAAGGGATTGGATGTGGCACTTGGTGCCATGGTTTAGTAGTCATGAGGTCTTGGGTGACAGGTTAGACTTGATGATCCTTGAGGTCTCTTCCAACCTTATTAATTCTATGATTCTATGATTCTAAGTAGCAAGAATCTCCTTCCATACCTCAGAAAGATGCTGCTGTTGGTTTTTTCCACATCTCTGCTGCTCCAAGTACAAGGAAAGTTATCAGAAGTGAGTGCTACTCAGTTTTTCTTGCAGTGTTTTGCTTTGGTTTGTTTTTCAGAAGAAGTTATCCAGGATAGTTTTTGGTCCATCTGGCTTCCTGCTCATGAAAACATCCTTCCTGAAGGATGGCTAATTAGGTAATAAAACAATTTATCCTTCTAATGTACTGATGTACTTAGGGAAGCCAACAATATGCTTGTGTGTTTACTCATGTCATTTACGGAACTGTTTGCACATAGATTTTTCAGTTACTGCAAAATAATTATAATTATAATGAATTAGCATAAATGTTGCATTTTGCAGCTCAGGAAGCTTCTCCTTTTGATTTCAGGGGGCAAAAATATGTTTAAGCATCCTCCCACTTCTTAGAATGAAGCACACTCGTTAACTGTAGCTCGGTTTGTGAACTTTAGAGGTTAAACATCAGCTACCAAACCCAATCTTTTAATCAGGCTGGATCAAGCCTCTCCACTTAAATGCATTATCCAAATTTGCAGTCATCTCTAGTTAATGAGTCAGTCTGAATTAGCCTTTCAAAAGAATTAAGGGAAAAGAATCAACACTTTGATGGTGTTTGAAGTGCAACTTGAAGCAATTGAACCAATGTGTTAAAGCTGAGATGAGATTTTAATCTGTAAACTAGTGATTGAAAACTATGCAGCCAAAACTAGATGCAGTGGTTAATGCTGATGAATTATTCTGCACAGGGAGGTCACCCACAATAACAGCTTATCCAAAAGCAGAATTTGCTTTTATTCACCTCACCTGAAAAAGGCACAATTAAGGTTGAAATATGCCAGTTCTTCCCGTTACATACCCCAAGAATTCCAGACAGATTTTGTCCTTTAGGTCAAGGCTTATAGATGAATGCACTGTGAAAATGAGACTCTTGGGAGTTCACCACAGAGAGAAAACTTTTCTCTTTCCAGATCTCTGGGATGGGATCAGTTTACAGGCTCTCTGCATTCACACTATCATCCTGTGTAATCTGGTATAGGTGATCCTTCTCCGGCAGGGGGGTTGGTCTAGATGATCTTTCAAGGTCCCTCCCAGCCCCTGAATTTCTATGATTCTGTGATAAGCCAGATGATTAAGTTAGTTAAGTTAGTCATATATTGGGACAAATCTTATCTACTCAGAGAGTAGTGTAGCTGAACCTGTTTTGATGAACCAGATTCCTCAAGATCCTGACAAGATGAGATGCTGCTGATGTAGGCACCTAAGGACTGGAACCTAGGAGCTCTTTGATGACTTTTGCTACCACAATGAGTTGCTAAGAGCAGAAGTCAGTCTCACTGGGTCCTTGCACTACTCCTAGTCTCCTGGCTGCCCCTTCTGTGTGTGAAACTCCCTTTGAAGCAAAGACCTTACTTGTGTTAGAAAAGTCATTAATGGTTGAAGCTCATTTCTGTGATTGTTATGATGCAACAACGGCCAACCAACATTTTTTTTTCGCTAAAGTGGTAACTTCAAAGCTATCCATATGCTCGAGTATGACCTGTAAACCCACCACCTTTTTATGCTCTCCAACTGCAAGTGGCTTTACTCACTGACAGAGCTGAAAGGACAAATAAAAGTGGGCATAAAAATCCAGCTCTGAAAAAAAAATACAACTGTTCAAGAAAGGGTAACTGTTTTCTCTTAGGGCTCCTGAAAGCTGCAGAAATGCACAAAACATTTCTGAACTATGAGCTGTCCAAAAGCAGTGTGTTAAACCTCCAAAGCAAGGCTCTTACCTAAAATGAAACACAAGGGGGAAAAAAGTTGAATATGAAGCTGGCTAAGGTTGTTTCAACCACAACAGGGATGGAGATGAAGCACCACCGTGCTCAGTCCAGGCCACGGACCAGGAGGAGCTGAAGGATGGCCCAGAGCTGTGCATGAGATCAACATACCCAGTTTGTTTAATACCTCATTCACTCAAACAACAGATTGCATTAGTTTCCTCATTTGTTTCTCTATTTTTTTTTCCTCCTCCTTCTCTATACTGTCTCTAATCAGAAGTCTGATAAAATCCCTTCATCTTATTTGGACAGAAAATCGTTCAAAAAGAGCAAATGGAAAAAGCAGACTAAAGAGTAGTTATTTCATTCAGCTTAGTGGAAGTAAAGAAGAAGCCAAATCTAGCAGCTGAGTGTCCTGAGCCTGCTGCAAGCTGAGGTTGCAGGTTACCCCTGGGAAAGGGGCACAGTAACTACTTGCAATGAAAACCACTCCCATGTAAGGCTCTTGGCTCAGTGTTATAGAGATGCAGCTGCTGGACAGAAACACCACCATGCCTGGGGACCAGGCCACCCGTGGGTGACTGCCTCTGCCTGCTGGAGCTTCTGCCTTATATGTCCCCCTGCCCAGAGCAGGCTGTTCAGAGATCTCCTTTCAGGGTGAAGCAGAGAGTGTCAGGTAGGATGCCTACCATGCAGAGATTTGCTGCCTGAGAGCTGCTATTGAGGGATGAAAGAGAAAGTTTCCAGCACAGTTGAACACAGTTTTTCCTTCTAGCATAGAGAAACAAAACAAACCACACAAAAAAGGGAGGGGGGGTGGTGGGAAATGTTGCACAGAACAGTGAAGATCTGAAGAAAATATCACATAATATAACCAGATTTTTGTGGGGGAGAAACAAGCATTGACAAAATTCACATCTGAAGGGAACTTAATTGAAAGTTTAAACATAAGTCAAGTCTCAGAAGCCCAAGGGTAAAACATAGTCTGCACTAAAAGTAGCAAGTCATGTCCTTGCTTAGGAGGGACTGTATTTAAGCATGTGCCTTGTGCTGGCACAGCCTGATTAGACTGCTTATAATAAGTAATCTGAGGACTCTTATTAAGCATTAGTTTTTTAAGTTTGTTTTTTTTCCTAGAAAGACAAATACATGTCAAATCAAGTAAAAGGATGGTTATAACCAATCTCTTCCCCAGTGTGCACAGATCTGCTTCACTGCTCACTGACACACACACAATGTCTGAACCGTGTGTTGGAGGTGCAAAAGGGAAAAGATCTATTGGGTCATCCTGTCCAGCTCCCAACTAGAGCACAGGGCTTTTTCTGTGCATTATTTATTCAAGTGTTCTAGAAAACTTTCCCTTGGACTAAATAAAGTATTGTGTAATGTTCTTAGTAATATAAATATTTTCCCTGAGCTTAAAGACTGGGTGCATTTCTGGGTGTTTAAAATCTTCTTTTGCTGGTAGATACTGGCATAAGGTTCCCTCAGCATAACAGTCCAATACCAGCTAACCTAGCTCCCTTCAAAAACTTAGCTGGCATTGATATCTCCCTTTCCTCATGTGCTAGGAGAAAGGATTTAGGAGCTATTTAGAGTTTGGCTGCTGAAAGAGGCTCTGAGCAAGGGAGCTAGCTATTGCTGAAGATGCCATCTGCAGCAAAGGTGACCTGACCCTGGGAGAGCCCTTTTCTCCTCTCTGACACAGGTGAGAATGAGTGTCCCCTGCTCCCAGGTACCACAGCCATGTGAAAGCAGCCACAGAGCAAAACAAGGAGGAAGTAAGATGATTAAACCCTCACAAGCATGTCTGTGGGCATCAGAGGGAGATTTTCTGAGCACGGCAAGGTACTGCTGAGAGTGGAAAAAAGCTCTCAATATTAACATTAAATCTCAGAGAGTTTTCTTTAAAGAAGCATGCTAATATTGTGCTTCAGAGTAATTAACAGCATTATAAATCATTTCTAAGAAATGTAGGTCACATTCTGAAGTGGTGCCTGGAAATGAGGCAGTTTCCAGCAGCTCTTGCCTCAGGTTCCAGCCTGGCAGTGGCAGTTACCAGCATGGGACAGAACAGATGCTGGTGGAGCAGCAGGGGAGCAGGTCCTGGCCTTGCTGGAGTCAGCAGCAAAACTCTCGTGGCACCACCTTCCTTTCACGTACACTCCTCCCAGGGACAGAGGAGCTGTGACCTATCTGTTCAGCATTTCAATTCTTTATTGGCAGAGGGCTCTCAAAGCTGGGGTGTAGACCCTGATTCCAGCTGGAATACCCTGCAGAGAAGCAGGAGGGGGATGGAGAGACACTATGGGATTTCCTAGTACAGCACAGTGCAGACAACAACAAATAGTAAAACTGCTTCTAGTTCGTTAGTTTTCAGCCACCCAGTGCTGCCCCTGGGTCACAACCACCCCATGCAACACTAAGGCTTGGGGTGGAGTGGCTGGAAAGCTGCCCAGCAAGAAAGGACCTGGGGTGTTGGTTTACAGCAGTCTGAACATGATCCATCAATGTGCTCAGGTAGTCAAGAAGGCAAATAGCATCCTGGCCTGTACCAGGAACCTCATGGCCATCAGGAGTAGGGTTAGGGTTATGGCCCTAGGGGTACTCAGCACTGGTGAGGCCACACCTCGATTACTGTGGTCAGTTTTGAGCCCCTCGCTAGCAGAAGGACATTGAGGTGCCAGAGTGTGTCCAGAGAAGGGCAACAAAATTGGTGAAGAATCCAGAAAACAAGTTTTATGAGGAGCAGCTGAGGGAACTATGATTGTTTAGTCTGGAGAAAAGGAGGCTGAGGGGAGACCTTATTACTCTCCACGACCACCTAAAAGCAGATTCTTGTGACACAGGGGTAGGTCTCTTTCTAGTATCAAGTGACAGAGCAAGAGGAAATGGCCTGAAATTGTGGCAGGGGAGGTTTAGGTTGGATATTAGAACAAAAAAATTCTTTGCAGAAAGAGTGGTCAGGCTTTGGAACAGGCTGCCCTGGGGAATGGTGGAGTCACCCTCCCTGGACATGGCTCTTCAGGACATGATTTAATGGCCATGGTGGTCTTAGATGCTTGGACTCAATGATCTTAAAGGTCTCTTCCATCTGAAACAATTCCACGATTTATGTTTTATTTCACAAGGACAAGGGAAGAGACAGAAGTTGTGAGGGCAAAGAGCTGAATTGTTAGCATTTGACTCCTGTAATTAGATTAATGAAATGCCAGAGTATCCTGGCCTGGACATAATAAGAATATTGATATTGCAATGATGCTTCATGCTGTGAGGGCAATTAGAAGAGCAACAACATATTTTAGCAGGTATTTTTGTGATCTCTATGGAGAGAAAAGACAGTAACAAGGAAGTCAGGAGACAAAGCCTATTTTTTCCTCATTGTCTCCCTTAAAATAGGCTGAATTACAATGAAAGTTCATATTTGAGCTTTGTTAAGACAAGACTAACAGCAAGCTGGTATAAGTCTTGCCTTCTTTTGATGATAACAAACATGCTTTTTGACACTGAAAAGCATAACTTAGCAGGGTATTATTGCACTGCTGATTACAGTTTTATACAGGTGACAGTATGAGTTTTCACCTCCTGTCTACTTTCAACACTACTAAATTAACAGTAGAGAAATAATAGGATGATCACAATACAAATGTTAGTGCACAGTGGCATGAATATATGTAAAAATCCTAGAATGGAGAATTCTGTTCCTCTTGTTGAAATAAGTTATTTTAAGGGTGATTAACTCTCCTCCTGTCCCCAGAATTCCCCAGCAGTCATAAAATGCTTACTAATTGTTGCAAGTTAAAAATCTCTCACAGCAAGAGAGAAGAGAGAAGGGAGAAGGGAGAAGAGAGAAGAGAGAAGAGAGAAGAGAGAAGAGAGAAGAAGAGAGAAGAAGAGAGAAGAGAGAAGAGAGAAGAGAGAAGAGAGAAGAGAGAAGAGAGAAGAGAGGAGAGAGGAGAAGAGAGAAGAGAGAAGAAGAGAGAAGAGAGAAGAGAGAAGAAGAGAGAAGAGAGAAGAAGAGAGAAGAGAGAAGAAGAGAGAAGAGAGAAGAAGAGAGAAGAGAGAAGAAGAGAGAAGAGAGAAGAAGAGAGAAGAAGAGAGAAGAGAGAAGAAGAGAGAAGAGAGAAGAGAGAAGAGAGAAGAAGAGAGAAGAGAGAAGAGAGAAGAAGAGAGAAGAGAGAAGAGAATTAACCAGGTTGGAAAAGACATTTGAGATCATCAAGTCCAACCTATCACCCAACATCATCTTATCAACTAAACCATGGCACTAAGTGCCTCATCCAGACAAAGCCTTCCACAAAACCCCACAATTTTTACAGCAGTTTCACTTGCAGTTTGGATTCTAAAATCAGAATCAGTTTTATTTACAACAAAGAATTTCTGCATACCTGGGAAACCCCAGTTGTGTGCTATAGTGAATAGTTTTGGTATATCATATCAAACATGTACTAACAGCCCACTAAAAACAATCACAGAAAACTAGGTTTGTGTTGTTGTGTTTCCTTATAGGAAATTACAGCTGTGTCCATGTGCTAATAGCTGCTCCCAAGGAATGCAGCAGTAGGCAGAGCCACATCAGGTCAGTCTGGCAGTGTGAGCAGCTGCTAGCTTGCTTCCTCCATGCAAGACAGCAAAGCTCCAGCCTGAAAATCCCAGGGCTGATGTGGAGAGTTGATCTATCTGTCTATGTCTACCTTTTCCACATGGCTCCTTGCCCATGCTATGTCTCTGTTGAGAAAAATTTGCATTTTATACTGGTTCAGGCACCTCTTGTTGATCCAGAGAGTCTTGGGAAGCAGGCTAATACTCAGTGACTGAAGGCAGGCCTCTAGGATGAAGGATCTTTGCAGTGCAAGGATGCCTAGGCTAGTTGGAAATGAGATTAGTCATATGCCAACAGCTGCTCACAATTTCACGGTGAGACCTAATCTACCTGGATGCTCAGCAGGGTGCACCACAGCAAAGATTACAGCCTCAATGTGAGCTCAAATTGTGCCTTCCACTACCATATCACTGCAAGCAACCCCAAAGCTACTAGTTACATACACCTTCTTCACTTATAATGCAATGGATTCCTGTCCTCTGGCACTCATGCACAAAGTGAGGCTTACCCTACAATTCCTTGGGGTGAGAGTAGCCAAGAGAGAAGCTCTAAAGGCAGTTCAGGAAACACTCGACTCACTACACGGAGCTTTTAAACACAGTGTCACAGTACTAATAAAAGCCTTGAACTATCTTTATGTAAGTGTTATCACTACACTGCCTCTTCTGCACCTGCAGGGAAGCAAGTCTACTGGGAAAACAGTGCCAAGCAAAGAAGTGCCAGGAGGGGCGAAGTGCTCACCGGAGCCGGAGCGATAACCCCAGAGCCACAGCTGAATGCTAATCACAGCTTAGGCTGTGCAGACAGCCCCGGGAGAGGACTCATGACCAGGCTGAATTTCAGTGCTCTAGAAGTGCTGTGATTATGGCTCTAGGAAAGTTTTCTTCTCAATCATCTGAGTATTGATTAAAACGCAAATTGTCACAGCAATTAAGAATCGTTAAAATAAACATTAAATGAAAATAAGAGAACAAAGTTGTCTGTTTCAAGGCAATGAAACTGAGACACTTGAACGTGTCCAGAGAATGGCAATGAGGCTGGGAAGAGGCCTCGAGCACAAGCCCTACAAGAAGAGGCTGAGGGAGCTGGGATTGTTTAGCCTGGAGAACAGGAGGCTCAGGGGAGACCTTATTGCTCTCTACAACTACCTGAAGGGAGGTTGTAGCCAGGTGGGGGTTGGTCTCATCTCCCAGGCAATCAGCACCAGAACAAGAGGACACAGTCTCAAGCTGCACCAGGGGAAGTTTAGGCTCAAGTTGAGGAGAGAGTTCTTCACAGAGAGAGTCATCAGCCATTGGAATGGGCTGCCCAGGGAGGTGGTGGAGTAGTCACCATCCCTGGAGGTGTTCAAGAGAGGATTGGGCATGGCACTTAGTGCCATGGTTTAGTCACAAGGTCTGTGGTGACAGGTTGGACTTGATGACCTTTGAGGTCTCTTCCAACCTTGGTGATTCTGCAATTCTGTGAAACACAAGCTTTTCCTTACTGTCCATTATGACCTATTTAAATATATTAATTTAGAATCATAGAATTGTTTTGGTGGGAAAGACCTCTAAGATCAAGTCCAATCTTCAACCTACCACCACCACCATTAAACCATTTCCCAAGGTGACATGTCTACACCTTTTTTGAACACATCCAGGGAGGGTGCCTCCACCACTTCCTTGGGCAGCCTGTTCCAATGCCTGACCACTCTTGCAGGAAATAAATCTTTCCTAATATACAACCTAAACCTCCCCTGGCACAATTTGAGGCCATTTCCATTTATCTGGAAACGTAAGAGCACAGTTCCAGGAGGACAGATACCTCGCCGTATTTTTCCTTTTCTCTCCCTATCTTGAAAAGCTAAATGCTGTGGTGCTCAGTCTCTTTGAAAAAACTACTGAAGAAAAGCAGGAATAATTAGATCTGATGGAGCTGTAAACATTTTTAGGGGAAAACAGAATCCCCTTCAGAAATCATCAAAGTAATTATTACACTACAGGAACTCCAAGCTTGAGAACAAAGTAAAAGAAGAGTATTTGCTTTGGAGGTTATTTTATTTTAGTCAGAAATTGCTTCATAGTTTGATTCTTATTTGCCTTCATTAATGTTCTTTCAAGCATGGTATTAACCTCCACTAAACATTGCCTTTGCCAGTCTGGGTTCTGCTATTCAAAATAAACTGCATCTATTTCTATGTACCTATTACAGAGAGAGTATGTGCTGTCTCAATTAGAGATGACCTTTGGGGTATGGGGTCATTTTCAGCTCATAGGCACAGAGCTTCTACAGGATGCTGCAGGGCTTGTGGTTACCCAAGGACTGATGCTGGAGAACAGCATTAGGATTCTCTGTGAACAACTAAGCAAGCACATCTCAACAGTGCCTTGAGTTTTGGATACGTTGGGTACCTAATGTACAGGGAAAATCAAAGGGACCATAGAATAAACTTTACATCCAACTTAGGAGCCTTTGAGATTGCACAACTCCAAGCTAGGATTTTTTTAATCTCTTTTTTTTTTTAATTATTATTTTAATATTATGAACACTCTTAAGGAATGTGCTAATAAACTACTTACTGTCAAATATTGAGCACATTTCTGATATTGAAGACTTGAGGACAGCAATGTTAAACAAAGAAATAAGAAGTCCAGTGTGCTGGTTTTAACCCTAGCTGGCAAGTCAAGCCCACACAGCCACCAAGGAGAGATGGGGTGGGTGAGAGAATTGGAAGAGTAAAGGAGAAAACTCGTGGCTTGAGATAAAGGCAGGTTAATAGGTAAAGCAAAAGTTGTGTGTGCAGGCAAAGCAAATCAAGGAATTCATTCACCACTTCCCATTGGCAGTGTTCAGCCATCTCCAAGACAGCAGGGGCTGAGCACACTTAACAGTTACTTGGGAAGACAAACACCACCACTCTCCTTCTCCCAGCTTTATGTGCTGTGCACAATGTGATACGGTCTGGAATAAACCTTTGGTCATTTAGAGTCAGCTGCCCCAGCTGTGTCCCCTCCCAGCCTACCCGCTGGTGGAGTGGGGTGAGGAGCAGAAAAGACTTTGAGTCTGTCCAAGCACTGCTCAGCAACAACAAAAACACCCCTGAATCATCAACGCTGTTTCTAGGACAAAACCCAAACTGAACCCCATACTACTTATTGTGAAAGAAATTACCTCTACCTCTGCTGAAGCCAGCCTATGTTCAGGAAGAGCCACCTTCAGTGCAAGTCTCTCTAAACCATATTCTATAGCCAGTCAAAAAGATCTTTTATAAGTCTAACTGCACTTTGTTACTTCCCTGTTCTCTAGATATCATTTTGGGAGCTTTCCACTTTTATTCTCACTTGAGCTGAGCAAACATGACCGACCAGACCCACCTGTCTGAGTCCTTGCTCTGGTATCAAAGGGGCTGTGTGCCCGAGTTTATTGCAACAAATAAAAATCAATGCATTTGAAAAGGGAAAATCATTTCCATCTGTATTACTGTAGTTACAGCTGCAGAAACAACATTAGTCACAGCCTGCTGGATGATAGGCATTTTTGCCTTAGTGCTGCTTTGTGACTAAGGCTTCAGGAGCAAACAACTGCTTGCATGCAGATAGCAAGCCTAAATCTCCCTGTGTAGATGGTAACCATCGTTGCAGATTGTGAATGACTCATGTGAAGGCATGGCATTTCATAACAGCCCCACGAGATACAAAGCTGTCAGATTCTGAGGACGTGAGGCGCACAGATTGAATGATTTAACTAGCTCCCATAGACTGGTTTTTGACAGAGCCAGGAAATTAACTCAGACTTTCTCAGGCCCCATCCGATATTCTAATTTCAGCATTAGCCTTATCCAAGTGACCTCCCTTCCCAGCACAGTCATTGTGGAAGCAATGGGCCATCAGGAATGGCTGGAGAAATGTTATTCATGATCAGGGAAGGGTCTAGGATCTGCTCTGGGCAGAGCAAGACCAGGCACATAAATATACAAAAATGTCAGCGCCCAGCTCCTGGGTAAAGCATGAAATGATTTGTAATACATACCTGAGGCTTTGGCTTTCCTTTGAACCCCTGACAGGTGAGACTTTCAACAACATGCACAGGATGACACTGAGCCTTGCTCTGTCCTCCATCACAGAGGAACTTTCCATCTGGTATTTCCCTTAGTCCTCCTATGTATGTTGCAACCCCACATTATCCAATTACACAGTACATTTTGTGTGGCAAGACTGTGTGGCTCAGATAATTTGCCTGAAATCTTGCTGTCTGCATTCCTGATCTGATTCACTGATTTTTCTGAGGCTTTCTTCTCTCCCCATCTCTTTTTTGGGGAGGGGGAAAGGGCACGATTACATCACCGTTCACAGTGATGAAGGCAATAGCAGTCCCCGCTTTGCATTAAGCACTTGTAAAGCATGAGGAAGAAATCCTGAACTATTTGTTCTGCAAACCAGACACTCAGAGAAATAGATGCATTTTGTTTGCTTTTGTTTCCATTTTGTTGTGTTTTGTTTTGGTTGTTGTTTTTTTTTTTTTCCAGTTGGGATAGTTCTAATTTCTTTCCAGAGTAGAGAAACAAATAAACAGAAACAAACCTGCCAGCTGCAATCTCTTCAAAAGAAGTTCAAAAGATGTATTTTAATCTTTTTTTGTTCTTAAGTAAGCCACATTCACTGCAGAGAACTATAAATCACTGACTTTGAGTGCCAATAAAACAATTCTTAGATAATATTTTGCCACCATACATAGAGGAAAAGGTGACAGCTAAAAACAGTTAATTTGTGCAGCAACTGTTTCTTTGTCTCACTTCTTTGCACCGTCCAGCAAATTGAATAAAAGTTTCCAGACTATCTTACTGATACCACATGGAAGCTTATTGAATTTTGGTTTGTTGGTTGGTTTTTCATTCCTTTTACTTTGATCAAGAAATAGTCTCTGAAATATTCATGGAAAGCTTCGAAAAGCAATGTCCTATTTTCAGTACCTTTCCAAGCAGGGGTGGTTGTGACACCCAAGAAGCCCAGCTCAACCTTGATTTGAACACTTTCCCACTGGTACTAGTATTTATCAATTTAAATATTAGCCCGTGTCATGCTCTGTGTTTCAAACTATTGGCAGTACAGAAACACAAAGGAAGTAGGCCTGTAACAGAAAGATTTTTAACAGACAATAGTTTTTTATAGAATAGAATCATAGAATCAACAAGGTTGGAAAAGACCTCAAAGATCATCAAGTCCAACCTGTCACCCAACACCTCATATCTACTAGACCATGGCACCAAGTGCCAGGTCCAGTCCCCTCTTGAACACCTCCAGGGACGGTGATTCCACCACCTCCCTGTATATGTCACACATCTTCAGAATGATGCTTTCAGAGCAAGCCTTGCTTTTTCAAAGGCACATTTAAAGATGTTTTCATACAATATATTTTAAATGAGAAATTTCCATGAATTGCCTATAGTACAGTTTGCTAGGTTGTTTCATTATGACGGTGGTGATAGCCTGCAATAGGCTGCCCTGGCAGGTTGTGGGAGCCTTTTCCCTAGAGGTGTTCAAGGCCAGTTTGGGTGAGACCTTGGGCAGCTAAGTCTAGTTGAGAGGCATCGCTGCCTGTGTTGGGGAGGTTGGAGCAGATGATCATTGAGGTCCCTTCCAACCTAAGTCATTCTATGATTCTAAGATATTCTGTGTGAAGTAAGATTTTAAATCTAAACACAGAATCAGAATTGTTAAGGTTGGAAGGGACCTCAAGGATCATACAGTTCCAACCCTTGGCCAGGGACACCTCGCACTAGATCAAGTTGCCCAGAGCCACATCCAGCCTGGCCTTACAAACTTCCAAGGATGAGGCTTCTACCACCTCTCTGGGCAACCCATTCCAGTGTCTCACCAATGATGTATAAGGAACTTTTTGTCATCCTGCCTTTGTGCTTTTATTCTCACCTAAATCTGCCTGGGTTAGGGAGATTATTTTACTTGTTTGGTCAAAAGAGTTACAATTGATGGAAGCAGCTTTTGTATAACTCCTGAAGGAGTTCAGACTGCAGCAGCCTAGAGGGTTTAGACATTCAGGGCCATCCATAGTCCCAATGGAGGAGCAGTTTGCATACCAAAGAAAGAAAACATTAATAGTTCAAGAAATTCATGCCAAAGACAAATGTGTCTGCTATTTTTACCATCACAGGCGACCAGACTTTGAATAAGTTGAAATCATGTTTAGAAATCTGCTTCAGTGCTTCAAGTTCAGAAGACTGAGGTAAAAATATTGTAATGAGCAGAAGGTTACGATAAATCTGCCTTTCATTAGAACAGATAAAGAGGTTACAAGTAAGTCAGGTCTTATATTGAAATGTCTAAAGGCAACTGACATCACTCACCATTGAACTGAAAGCTGCTCATACCACAAGAGGAGAAATTCCAATTTTTAACTTATTTCAATATAAATTGATCTTTAAGGACCATTACATGAAATAATCTTTACCCAAGCGGTTCTGAACATGTCCAGAAAAGGCTATAAAGAGTCTGTGCAAAATATTTTGTTACTTGATGAAGGAAAGTTTACATAATCCAGTGTAAGAGTTGTTCACAGCCCTGGTAGAATTAATGCACATGGGTGCAATTTTCAGGTCAAAAAGCTTTTTATGTTTGCGTGTTATGCAGGGAAAATAGTGGAGGACCTGAGTAAGGTAAGGTAGTGGTACCTGATGGTACCACTCTACCATCTGTAAATAAGGAGGCAATGCTGCATCCTATGAACACACCTCCTGCTTAACTGGAAACAGTATCACAGTATCACTAAGGTTGGAAGAGACCTTGAGGATCATAGAGTCCAACCTGTCTCCACAGACCTCATGACTAGACCATGGCACCAAGTGCCACGTCCAATCTCCTCTGGAACACCTCCAGGGATGGTCAGCCCACCAAAAAAGCATACGTAGGTCTGACTGCAAAACAGACACTTTTTCTGAGGAACCTTTCCCAGGGAATTTTGTCCCTTCCTTAACCATTCTCCCATAGCTTTCAAAACTTCCTATTTTTTAAATAAACTGCTGGAAAGTTTTACATCCTCAAAAAATGTTTACACCGTGGAGTACCTGCCCTTTGTTATGACAGCATTAAGTCAGGTTTGACTGCATCCCAGAAATGGAACAAGCCTTCCTCCTGGCACTCTCAGTTAGAGGCAGTCTGTTTTTTTCAACAGAGAAACCTGGTTTTGGCCAGCACTGGGACTCATCAGACCATTTTCTCCTGCCAAACACAGGCAAGCATGGAAGTCAAGGAGAGAGCAGAGAAATGGCTGTCACATACTGTTGTTTTGAGAATTTAGCAGAAAGCCTTTGTTTATGCCATGTAATTAAGAGAGAAGAGCCCCTGGTGGCTATATCACACTGTTAGCTAATAGAAAGAGAGAGAGGAAAATAAACCTGCCCTGTGTGTGTTTGGCGTTGCGCATTGTAAAGATGAAGGCCAGTGGCGGAGGAGTAATGAACTGCACAGATCGTAAGCAAGATCTAAATGAAACCCAGCTCTGGTGGGTTTAATCTCCAGCATTTCAGAAAAGAAAAAAAAAAAAAGGGGGTGGGGTGGGGGAAGAAGACAACAGTCCCTTAGACAACTCAGATTATGGTAGATGTGGCCAACAAATAAGGCACTTGGATCAAAGCAGCCTAACTCTTCACCAGTATTCTGAGCACCTGACACTGCTCTTGGAGAGGGGGGCACACGCTGCACCCTCTGTTCCAGTGGCAGCAGCCAGCTGGAGGCAACTCCTGCCTGGATCCATCCCTGCTTCACAGCCTAGAGCACGTAGCCCCAGCCTGGCCCATCTCCATTGCTGCCAGGGTCATGCCAGCTGTGTTGAGCTCTTTCAGCAGCACTAGGTGTACAGTTATGTCATTTAGGTAGAAATCAGTCCTTCTGAATTACCTCTTAGCCACAGGGAGACAGAACAATGGCAGCTGCTCTGGAGAAGGAGATTGGCACTTTTGTACACATGTGTACACTGCTGGGCAAACATACACTCTTGGGCTGTGTCCGGTGGCAAGAAGCAAGGTCCAGACTTTGGTAAAATACCTTTGACAAGCCTCAATATTATTTGATAAAAGGTTCCTTTCTAATAACAACCCTGATTTCTCATCCTGTCAGCATCCAGTTAAGAGTTCTTTTACCATTCACAGCTGTTTGCTTTAGTCAGTTCTCTCCTGTGTGGCAGTTTGTCAGATGCTTTCAGATTAGCGGTTTTTAAGTACCCATTACCGGCCCTGTTCCACTTACCTAGCATGACCTAAAGTTCAGAGACCAAATAACAGCAGCTTGGGAGAATCAAGACTTGTAATACAGCCAAATTGATCTCCTGCCATGTTGATGGAGCTGAGGGTTGTTTGAGGGTTGTTGTCCATATTCACAGCCACATAATAAATGGAAATCAGCTCTGGAGCAGAAATCACTGTCATGAATAACTGAGTCACCTGAAGCAAAGACTTCACTGGCACTATTTAGTTTTTAGAATAACTAAATGGAAGGGAGAGCGGAGCACAGAAGCAAATCTCCATTTCTAAGATTTCAGCCTGCATTGCAAAATAACCAGAGAAATCAGAAAAATCTGACTTGCACAGCTGCAGCACACCAACCTGTGGGGCAAGGAAACACCAAGACCAAGCCAAAGAACCACACAGGAATCTCACGTCCAGCAGCAACCTGCAGTATGGCAACATAAATTATGCTTAGTGATAATAGAGGAAGACAGAAAGAAGGAGAAAGACAAGAGGTAGGATAACACATTCACCTCTTGGGCCACTTCAGTTCAAATTTTAATTGCCAAAAGAGAAGGGGGAAATTATTCTCTGTCTCATTCACAGCCGCTCTGGTTTTGCTCTTGCAGTATTTTAACCACTGTTAAAGTAACTGAATGAACCAAACTGTTTCCAGCGAGCGTCTGACGTGTTGATGGGGGAAGTTAAACAGCAGCACTTGAACTCAGCAGCCTCACCAAAGGTCCTGCGTGACACCGTGCTGCCACCTCGCGACATAGGGCCCCGGGGCTGTCACCTCACTGGGCTGCCCCCTTCCCTCACGAGGGGATGCGTACCGGAGCGCTGGACCAATTTGCCCACAGGGATCCTGGAGTCTCCTGAGAAGAGGACTTGAAAACATGCCTGGACATTGCGATTCTGTGCCACCTGATCTAGGGAAACCTGAGCTAGCAGTGGGGTTGGACTAGACGATATCCAGCTGTCCCTTCCACCCCTCCCCATTCTGTGATTCCATGATTGGATGATAGCTGTTTCTCAGACATTCTCATCTCTGCTGATGGTGGTTGCCGTGTGCCTGCACCACAGGGTACCTCCTGCCAGCTTTTCATTGCTAGGGTTTATTGCATTGCATTTCTTTTGGCCTATTCTAAAAACCTGAAAAGCAGCAGGTGTGCAAAGAGGATCTCTGGGATTTTTGTTTTCTATTTGTCTTTTCTTTCTTTCCTATTTCTGTCTGTAGGGTCAGAGTTACAAAGCACTGTGACAGCCTGAGGACCTGGGAGGTCCTTGAAAGTTGGCTCAGCTGTTGAGTGGCCTTGGGCAAGCAGCTGTCTGTCTGTTTGTTATGCTCTCTGAAGGCATGAGTCCACATCATATGTGTAGCAGCTTTAAACCATGCAGCTTTGGAATGGAAGGGGAAGATCTGTAGCAGGGTGAGCTGCTGCTTCTGTCCAAATGCAATCAGAACCTGAACTGGTTTGCCTAGTCTAAAGCAAAGTCTAAAGCAAAGTCTAAACCAGAGAAGAAGCTGAAGCTTGCTTTTTGTTTGGTTTTGTTTGTTTTACTTGTTTCTGTCTGAGTTGTTTTGTTTCAATTGAAAGTGCAGCACATGGAACTACCAAAAGTAATGGAAATCTTTGAAGTCATTGTGCACTACCAGAGATGTGAGCTGAAGTCCAGGGAAATGCTCAACTGGCAGTGACTTTAATTTGTGCACTGCCTTTCATCTGTTTACTGATGCTCTTTAATTTGTTGATGCCCTTTCCACAGTGTGGTTCCGAACAGAGGAATTCTCCAAGCACCTCAGGGAAAAACCTCTGAAGATGTTAGGTTTTAAAAAGCTTTCTAAAAATCTCCTCCCACCTTACCAAATGCTTTCTACGAGTCTATTAGCTTCATTAAAGAGTCAAAAGAAAATCCATCAGCTCTTAAAAGTGTTTTCTCTCTAGTGATTCTGAGACATTTATGGGCTTGGAAGATGCACATTTAGGGCATTCCAGATAGCAAGAAGAATATACAGGGACCTGAAGTGTCACTACACTTTTAACTTCGCTAGTTGGGAACATTTCTGCATTCATTTGCTGAGGTCCTGTGAAAACACAATAATTTATACCCCAAATCATCTTTAGCTTTAGCAAAGTTTATAATAATACAGACTAATATGGCAGCTTCTGGAAGAGAAAGGTCTTTAGTGCTCAGGATTAGTGTAGCTCAGGAATGGCTGCTTCAAGCAACTGCAAAAGCAGACAGGACTGGTGAGCAGCCTCCCAGCAGCCTGTTAGATTTTGGCATTAAAGCATCTTAGCTTCCAAGGATCATCTTTTCCCCAAAGGTGGCTGTGCCACCTGCAAAGGGCATCTGTGATTAAACCAGCCAACACTTCTTGCCTGTGTGAGCTATGGGTAAGAGGATAGAGCAAGTGGGAGATTTATGGATATCCCTCATTTCTTGCATGCCATTTGCCAGGAGCAAGTAGGGTTCAAGAGAAAAATGCTTTTGCCAGGCAAACTTGAGATTGGCTCTGCCAACACTTAGCAGTTATTTCTAGACAACAGAAGAAAAAGCTGTGGTCAGCGCTTTCACCTTGCTGAATCAATGGATTATACAGAAGTGCTGTTTACTTTTATTTGATCAAGTGGCTCCAGGGAAAAAGCAAATTAATGCAGATTTGACTCGGTGTTCACCAGGGAAATTGGTAGTCCCTGTCTTCAAGAAGGCACTGAGGTCAACTCCTGCTTTTCAGCTCTTTTGCATGTTTGACAAGATGGATTTTTATTTGTTAGTTCAATTGTTTGCACTTCAGCACCAAAAGGTCCAAACCTCTCTGGCTTTCACCCAGACTTGGGTTTTTTTGCAAGAGACTAGGCTTACACAGTTGCTCAAAGGTGGGCACAGGCTCTATGCACCTCATCACTACAGCAGTTAGGTTGCATGGGTAGGGCCAGCACCCGAGTGCAAACACATTGTCGCAAACTGGGCAGAGGTAGCAGGTGGAGGCTGAACACAGGTGGGAGCATCTGTGCCAGCAGCTGTGGCCTTACTTATGACCTTTAGCAGACACACTCAACAGCACATGTTGGCTTGATTGAAACAAGCACAAAGCTGTGCTCACAACTGCACTATGACTTCTAGGGCAAGTCCCCATTGCTGGGGGCTGCTATCTGGCAGCAAGTCCTCCCCTGGTCTGAGGCCATTCACAGATGCCTTTGTGTGACTATGTCTGTGCTGAAAAAATCCAGTCATGGACAACAGCACAAACCCAAGTTATAGTAGCATCAAGGACTGGAACTGCCATCTCTCTGATTGCCCAGGAGCACTGGCATGAGTAGTGCAAAGGAACATTTGTCTTCTCATTTGGAGGTTTCAGTTCATTCTCAAAACCAGCTGTTGGCTCATTCCTGCTCTATAACATCGTGTGGGTTTATAATCTTCTACCCAGCAAAGAGATGTGTGACAACATCTAAGATAGATGTTATTTGTTCAGAGCTTGTGTGCGAAGCAGAAGGCACAAAATCTGATACCTTTAGTTAACGACCGGGGAGTATTGGCCAGGCAGAGTCCTGGACTTGCTCAAAGGCAACTTGAGTAACTTCAAAGGCCTTATGCTGGAAAGACTTTTTCCAATCTCACCGAAATTTAATCTTCTGTGGGTCAAAAACGCCAAATTTCCTGATTTTAGCCAAATAATCACAGTCTAAACTATTGCTACATGAGGTTTTTTATAACTCAAGCCACTTCCCCATGTTAAAAGCTATTTGCCCTGATTTCATACGGTGGCTACATCTGCTCAGCAATGCTGAAGACTGAGAGAAAGTTAGAGACAAGGAGGACTAATCCCTCATTTTGCTCTCATGGTTCATGTTCTCTGTTCCTTAATTTCAGAACTGAGGTTGCAGCTTAATTATTAAGTGTGTTAAATGAGCTCTATATTAAGTGCATGCCATCCAGCTGGGAATGTGAGGTTTTGACTAAGAGGACAGCACTAATGCATTTTCCTTCTTTGCACTCACATAATTGCAGCCTGTGATATTTACAGCACTTTGGTAAATAATCTGACATGCTTCACCACTTCCCCTTTAAGAAGTACTCAGCTATGCTGAAGCATACATTTAATATCTTCCATTCACATAAAGTCTGTCATCTAAGCAAATCCTATAATGGTTGAGAGATTTTACTAGGAGCACAGATTTCTTGACATTCACACTGTGTATGAGCAACTTTACTTACATGGGTAGGCAAGCACTTATTAGGCTGCATTAACAGCACAAAGAAGGACTTTGAAAGGGAGAAGAAATGCAAGCAACTGACAGGAATCATTCTGGTAGAAGGGCATACTGCTGTTGCCTGAAGTGGATTTGATGCGGTTAATCCGTGGTAAGATTATTCATTTAAGAAGTACTTTGAGGCCTTGAATGCTAACAAGGGATCTTAATCATTGATTTGTCACTGAAAGACAAATTCTCCACTCACACTATGTCCCCTTTCAGACATGGAATGGGCCCACCACAGCTAAGCCAACCAGCACCAGGAGAGCAGCCAGCCTTCAGCCCTGCACAGCCACAGGAGTTGACGGACAGCTGCTGACCTCTGCAAAACCTACTTCTTTTACTGTTTCTGGCAAAAATTGCTGCTTGAAGGACTGCATCCAAACAAATTCCTGTGTGGCCTGCCCTAGGTGATCCTGCTTTGGCAGGGGGGTGGACTGGATGATCACTAGAGGTCTCTTCCAACCCCTAACATTCTGTGATTGAGTGAAATGACATTAGCCTTGTTTCTATCTAAATGTTGAAACAGGGCTAAACTGGTAGTGTCACGAACCAGTGGCAAGGGCCAAAATCATTTCAGAGTGAGCTGCTCTGTACCTAGACATAATTTTAATCTTAATTAACACTTAAAGTGCATTTTTTTTAGTGATTAAAGTGCTAAAGTTTTGATGGGAACACTAATGTCACAAGAAGAATAACATAACGTCATTAAGCTCTTTGCTGGGACAAGTTCCTGCAGTCTTATCAGGAGAGTTTTTTATTCTACCTGCAGCAATAACCAGGGAGAAATTATAATTTTTAAGATGAGCTTTCACCTCACTGGGAAGGAATTACAAAGCTCTACTGTTTTTCCTCAGTCCCTAAGTAGAGAGCAATTATTGATTTAACTAATTTCTCTAGGAAGATAGGTCAGGTTTCAGGTTAAACTGTGCCTTGTGAAAATACCATCTCATGCAAAAGGAGAGACAGAGAGTGATCAGCAACTTGTAATTCCCTTTCTTACAGGTACATTTATGCTGTCAGCATTTGCTCGTAGTAAATCTGTGCAGTTTGTGTGTAACAAAATCCATTTAGTTCTTTGTGGATTCAGAAAATATAAATAGCTCTGCACCACAAGCAGTGGAAGCATTCCCGTGGAAGCACGGCTTCCTCAGGAGGCCTGCCCAAAAGCCTGATGTCCAGAGTTTTCTCTGTGTTATGTAAACTGAAAGTTAGAAAAGTGACTGCTAGGCCTGGGAGAGGAGCTGTGTGCCACTCACTGCTGCTGACAGCAGCTGTCTCCCTGCCACTGCCCTGCGGCAGATGGCTCTGCCAAGCAGTTGCTGTTCCAAAGGGAAACTACAGCCCTTGGAGTTCCTCAGCTTTGTGAAGCCTCTGAGCACATCCGAGGTCCTGCTCTGTGCTGTCTAACACACTGCACCATGTCTTGCTGTGTTTGAAATGTGAAGACTGAAATTTTTCTCTGCCTGCCCTTGTAGAAGTTGAAGGTTCCAGCTGCTGCAGCCACTACCCATAACCCTACCAGGCACCACTTCATGGAAACAAGGATCTTCAGAGGCAAAAAATCTTCTTTTTGATCCTAAGGGTTGTTTTTTCACTGTAAAACATTGTGACTGCAAAACATTTGGGTCTTGCTAGCTTTTATTACAGTGCCTTGGTTTCTAAAGGCAGTTACAGGAATTAAGAACCCAGTGACCAGCAGCATCACTGATACAACTGGCAGCTGATATAATACTTAATGTGATATTCAAAGTTACAGTAAAGAGCATAAAGACTTCAGTAGGGTTGTCCCTGGATCAAAACGTGAAGGTCAAATGATAAAGATGTGGAATGGTTCCTTCCACAGATATTCGTGAGGGAGGTCTAGAGGTAAAGCACTCTAAACCAGTAGGGTGGGGTTGGGGTTTTCTTCAGAGTACATAATGTCTGTTCTAGGCTTGAGAACACATCCAGCCAAGAACATTCATTTACACTGCTGAGGGACAAATTCCAGTGAAAAGGGATCATTGTGGCTGTGGAGAAGTTGGTCCTTCTAAAGCCAGCATGGATTCAGGAAGGGCAGGTCCTGCCCAACCAACCTGATCTCCTTCTATGATCAGGTGACCTGCCTGGTGGATGTGGGGCAGTCTGTGGATGTAGTCTGCCTGGACTTCAGCAAGGCCTTTGATGCCATCCCCCACAGGAAACTCCTGGCCAAGCTGCCAGCTCACGGCTTGGACAGCAGCACTCTGCACTGGGTTAGGAACTGGCTGGAGGGCCAAGCCCAGAGAGTGGTGGTGAATGATGACACATCCAGCCGGAAGCCAGGCACTAGTGGTGTCCCCCCAGGGATCACTAATGGGCCCCACCCTGTTCAATATGTGCCGGGTTCTACACACTGGCCACAACAACCTCATGTAGTGCTACAGGCTGGGATCAGAGTGGCTGGAGAGTGGCCAGGCAGAAAGGAACCTGGGGGTACTGGTTGATAGTAGGCTGAACATGAGCCATCAGTGTGCCCAGGTGGCCAAGAGGGCCAATGACATCCTGGCCTGTATCAGGAACAGTGTGGCCAGCAGGAGCAGGGAGGTCATTCTGCCCCTGTACTCAGCACTGGTTAGATCACACCTTGAATCATGTGTCCAGTTCTGGGCCCCTCAGCTTAGGAAAGATGTTGACTTGCTGGAATGTGTCCAGAGAAGAGCAACAAAGCTGGGGAGTGGTTTGGAGCACAAGCCGAGAGGAGAAGAGAGGCTGAGGGAGCTGGGATTGCTTAGCCTAGAGAAGAGGAGGCTCAGGGGAGACCTTATTGCTCTCTACAACTACCTGAAGGGAGGTTGTAGCCAGGTGGGGGTTGGTCTCTGCCAGAAGACCAGCATCAGAACAAGGGGACACAGTCTCAAGCTGCACCTGGGGAGGTTTTGGCTGGATATTAGGAAGTTCTTCATAGAAAGAGAGATTGGCCATTGGAATGTGCTGCCCAGGGAGGTGGTGAAGTCACCATCACTGGAAGTGTTTAGGAAGAGACTGGATGAGGTGCTCGGTGCCATGGTTTAGTTGATTAGATAGTGTTGGATGATAGGCTGGACTCAATCTCAAAGGTCTCTTCCAACCTGCTTAATTCTATTCTATTCTATTCTATTCTTTCTCACAGCTCTGTGAAAAATTGCATCCCTTGCTTTTAAGTTCTGATCCTCCAAACAATCTGGTCTGAACAGCAGGGTTTTGGAAGACATTCTTCTTCCTGGAAGCACAGGATTCTTTAAGTTTTCTTTGTCTGTTAACCCTAATCCAGCAATATTAAAAATCTTATTCATTTATTTTTCTTCTGTGTGGGTTCTCTCAGAAAGACATAAACAAAAATTGTCAGAAAAAGCCACATTGCCTCACATATGACTGCTATCCTTCCAGAAACCAAGATAAATACCTTAAGACAAATATCAGGTGGTTGAACAAAAGCTAAGTAAGTCATCATCTGTAGATAAACAGGGATTCCCTGAGAGAGAAAAGGCTGAGGACATTGGTACCTTGAGCCAGAGGCATGGCCACACCTACCACTTCCTTTTGAGCCAGACCTAGCAAATACAACACAGTTACCTCAGACAGTTGGCAAAAGCCTGGTGGGGAAGAATATGAGATATTTATGTGTCTGAAGTCATGTTTCTTGTACTTGCTAGTCCCCAGGGTAGAGAGTTATAGGCAAATATTATCAAAATATTAAACTGTCTACTAAAAAAGGATGTTGAGTCAGACTCCAACCCATATTTGGCATTATTAAATTATGGAGTAGCACTGATGTTATCTGCTGACATTTTATTCAGCAGAAAACCTTACTTAAGAAAAGGGATAATACTGTAAAAGTAATTGAGGTCAGGGTGGTTAGAGACTTGCAGCTGTGTAAGAGGAAACTGCTGGGGCAGTGTGGGGTGCCAGCTCCCCATGGGCCAGGGGCAGTGGTGGTGGAGTACACTACTATTACTAGGGGTAGCTCTGTCCCTGTCATATGAGCTTCATGTAAATTCAGTGACACCTGGAAGACCCAGTAAGGTGGGAACTGGGAGGCCCTGTCAGCCACAAAACTTCTCTGACCACCTGCAGAGGGAACCTGGCAATGTATTAATCTACTGCAAAGTCAGATCCAGCCCACACAGTTTCTTTTTATAACCAGTTATAATCCAGGTCGCCCACTTCCTCCTAGCAATCTCAGCTTGCTTTCTCTCTCTCCTTTCCTGCTCCAGACTGAAATGTGCTGTATTGCCACAGATTCAGCTCAAGATCAAGCAGAGTCCATCACACTCTGCCTTCTCTGCCATGTGCACAAAGACAGGCAGATGAAGGAGCGTAACTGAGATGGTAACAAAGAACCACATGAGATCTAGCAAGCCAGTGGCAATGAGAAGTGATTTGAGGTAAAGTCTTTAAAAGGTTCTCTGTGGGTTTAAGACATGCTGCATTTTTTTGACTCCTGAGGGTTTGTACTGCTAACATTTGAATTATACCCAGTTTAAGCCTCACAATATCCTCTCAGCCTGAATCTGCTAATCCATGAATTTAGGCTACGCTCAGAATGAACTTTCAAAAACATCCTTTTTGCTGTGTAAATAACTTAGACAATTAAGAATGGTTTTGATCTATTGTTTAACAGAGATGTGATAAAGCTGGATGGGGAGGACAAATCTCACAGAAGGTGTCCTATAAATACATCCATGAATAGAGATGTGCCCCCAAACCACTGAAGTTTAAGGGACATCAAAACCTAGACTTCATATTCCAGGCTAATTCAATGCTGTGCCATTGAGAATAACAGCCACAGCTGTAATCTCTTTCATCCACTCTGCTTTTCTTTCAAACAAAGGCAACAGATGCACTTTCTAGCCTACAGTCCGCTCCTGGTTTTGGACTGGGCATCACTAAACTGCTCCAGCAGCATTTGTAAACCTTAGTACTGTAACAGCTCAACTATTTGGCTCTGCAATGCAGTTTTCTGAACAAGAAGCAACTGAGGTACGTAGCATTTTCAAAGTTTCAAAGTGGTGGTGGTTTCATTCATTGAGTGGGCTAAAGAGTGACAAAAGAGTTAAGAGTTACAGAGGAGGAGAGCATTTGAGCCTGGTTAAAAGATTTCTGTAAAATGGATCAATTATAGTCTTGGATCATGTGAGAAAATTCCCAGAAATAATTAATTCTTTCTGTCCTACAGCAACTCACAACCCAAACCCTAGAGACACACAGTTTATAAAGAATGAGGAAATAAATCTCCCAGATTTCACTGTATCAGCCCACCCTCTGGACATGTAATCAATCTGAATTACTGGCACTTTGTGAAATGCTTTTTTGAATTTCAGCTCCTTAGCATTGCCTGTGACCTACTCACACAGAAACTTAAACAGGGACTACGTTTCAAGCATTGGAGAATTCCTTGTGAGGATGGATAGGAATTTGTCACTGCTGTGCAGGCCAATGGTTGTGTAATATGTCATGCAGCACAGATTCCCTGTCACCTCACACCTTTCACAGACCTTTCTATAATGCAAAGTGCTTTTAGGAGAAGTTAGTGTTTCAATACTTTCAGCAGACATTGCTTTTCAGCCTATACTTTCAAGATGAACCTGGGTGTTGTAAATACTGCAACTTCTATGTGCAGTCAGACTCTTAGTTACCTTCTAAGAAGAAAATAATCACAAAGGGTTGATCCATGCTGTTCTAGAATGTAACGTGACCAGCACCAGAACAAGAGGACACAGTCTCAAGTTGCACCAGGGGAAGTTTAAGCTCAAGGTGAGGAGAAAGTTCTTCACAGAGAGAGTCATTTGCCATTGGAATGTGCTGCCTAGGGAGGTGGTGAAGTCACCATCTCTGGAGGTGTTCAAGAGGGGATTGGACGTGGTGCCATGGTCTAGTCATGAGGTCTATGGTGACAGGTTGGACTTGATGATCTTTGAGGTGTCTTCCAACCTTGGTGATTCTGTGAATTAAATTTGAAAATAGCTATTTATTTCTAATGCCATCTTTTCATTTAAATCAACATTTCTTGTAGTATAACATACCAGTGTTCTCACATGTGAAACTGAATGTTACTTTCAGCTATAAAACCAGTGGCCTAACAGAAAATCAAGTTCCTAAACAGACAGGGAATTGTGCACATGCTTGTAGCAAAGACACCCAAGCAAGTAAACCACAGCAATGCTTACAGCAGTACAAAAACTTCCATTCAGGGAAATATAATGTCCTTTGATAGCTTTTGAAGAATTATTTCCTAGCTTGCAAGTGGTAAAAAACACATTTGAGAATGCTAAAATGTTTGTTCTGTTTGCCATATGGGAACAAGATGAGCTCATTGGAAGTTTACATGATTTAATTCCTAGCTGTAGCACGACTGTATTATTAAAGGCTTGTTTGAGATCATCTTTGTGCGTTAGACAATATTACTTTTAGAAGAAAGAATATGATGAAGAGTTTTACTTTTAGAACTATAGACTTGTTTCAGTTGGAAGAGACCTCCAGCAGTGCTACAGGCTGGGGTCAGAGAGGCTGGAGAGCTGCCAAACAGAGAGGGACCTGGGGGTACTGATCGGCAGCCAGCTGAACGTGAGCCAGCAGTGTGCCCAGGTGGCTAAGAAGGCCAATGGCATCCTGGCCTGTATCAGGAATGGTGTGGCCAGCAGGAGCAGGGAAGTCATTGTGCCCCTGTACTCAGCACTGGTTAGGCCACACCTTGAGTACTGTGTCCAGTTCCGGGCCCCTCAACTTAAGAAGGACATTGAGACTTGAATGTGTCCAGAGAAGGGCAACGAGGCTGTGGACAGGCCTCAAGCACAGCCCTGTGAGGAGAGGCTGAGAGAGCTGGGGTTGTTTAGCCTGGAGAAGAAGAGGCTCAGGGGAGACCTCCTTGCTCTCTATAACTACCTGAAAGGAGGCTGTAGCCAGGAGGGGTTTAGTCTCTTCTCCCAGGCAATCAGCACCAGAACAAGAGGACAGCGCCTCAAGCTGCACCAGGGGAAGTTTAGGCTTGAGGTGAGGAGAAAGTTCTTCACTGAGAGAGTTGTTAGCCATTGGAATGGACTGCCCAGGGAGGTGGTGGAGTCACTGTCCCTGGAGGTGCTCAAGAAAAAATTGGCCGTGGCACTTGGTGCCATGGTTTAGTAGTCACAAGGTCTGTGGTGACAGGTTGGACTTGATGATCTTTGAGGTCTTTTCCAACCTTATTGATTCTATGGAGTTCAACCACTGACCAAAATACCATCATGGCTATTAAACCATGTCCTGAAGTGCTATGTCTACCTGTTGGTTTTTTAACACCTCCAGGAATGGTGACTCCATCACCGCCCTGAGCAGCCTGTTCCAATGCCTGACCACTTCTTCAGGAAAAAAATTTCTCCTGATATCCAACCTAAACCTCCCCTGGTGCAACCTGAGGCCATGATTATGTGCATTTAAAGGATGGTTAAAAACAGAGCAGAAAGATTTCGCATTGTTATTTCAAGTGTTCCAATATCTATACAATAAAGTCAAAAGGCAAATACAGAGTAGTATTTCATTGACTGGTACATTAAATAGAAGGTGAAAAAAATAATCAGACTCATTGAGGAACCCAAAACTTCAGTATAATTAACATCTTGACCCATCTGTGTTAGCCATTTTGCAATCAGCCTGCTACTGAACCCTGAAACCAGCATTGCCCAGTCTTTGTGTAGAGTGCTACCAGCCAGTTTTCCACTTACAATACTAGCACTAATTTAATTCTTATCTAAGCTTACATGGTAGGATTATATAGATTATAGCAGTGAGTTTCAAACCTGTGGAAAAGGAGAGTGAAGGCAGGAGTCTCAACACTCCAAAGAATTAAGATAAATTCTGGTGTTTACTTCAAGGGAAGTGCTGATGTGATTTTGTTTATTCAAATGGTTTCTCACATTTGCTGTTGCAAGGCTGATTTGATTCAAATTCAAATGTTTCTTAGCATCTGAAATAAAAGTAGAGCTACTGAGAGGTTACTGCTGTAAGACAGATCTTCCTGCAGCTTTTGCTTTACTGTCAGTCTGGACAGGAGTGCGTAAAAATCCCTGGAGGTGTTTAAGAGGGGACTTGATGAGGCACTTGGTGTCATTGTTTAGTTGATCAGATGGTGTTGGGTGATAGGTTGGAGTTGATGGTCTCAAAGGTCTTTTCCAACCTGGTTAATTCTATTCTATTCTAAAAGATAAAAGAAAGGTTCCTCCAGCATCTCATTGATAGCCAGGCAGAGGCTTGACTGTCTCTACAGATCCTACATGCAACCACACCATTTGTGGCAAGGTACAGGAAGGTTTTTTTGCTCTTTATTTGTACAGTTTCATTTTAAACCTTCCAATGAACCCATAGGAAGGGGTTTAGTTAGTCTAGTTCATACAGGCACTAGCAGTCTGTGCCACTGCGACGTATCTTGTGATATGTGGTCCTACATTAACATGTTTTCCTAGGGAAGGGTCAGTGCACTTAGGAGAGAATTTGACAACTCAAGCTTACCTGGACATAATTTTTAATATTCTGTAGTAAGTTCTCCTCATTAGCCTGTCCAAGCTCTCCCAGCCCTGTTGTACTTGGCTCTGCATTCCACTAATGAATTTCCACAGTAATTATGGGTTTCCAGACCGCTCAACTTCCATATGTATTATCACACCTACATCAAGCTCAGACTCCAGTTAGCTACATTTCCATCTATCTCCTAATTCCCTGCCACCTCTACTGTCCCTGCCACCTCCTACAATACCCTACACAAGCTGTGCTCCATTTCTTCCAGTGCTGTCACTGTTGAGATTCACCTTGATCCCATGCAGCTCTCTCCCACCACAGCACCCCAGTATGATCCTAGGTAGCCCTTCATTTCAGCTGCCTAATTATCACTCCACAACAAAACTGAGTACTTATGTTCCAGATATTTGGTGACAACATCCACAAAATGTAGTTATAAATATTTTTACAGTAATTATTTTTCCTATTTCACATAAACACTATTGTGCTCGATTAATGCTAGACAGAAGGGTGTAGGAATACATGATCTGCATGAAGGATATAAAGTTGCATTGAGTTTATAATGGCAGTGGAAGAGACAGTGAGAGGTGGCATCTTACTGGATTGACAGATGAAGCTAGAAGCAGAAAAAACATGTCTGAGAACACAGAGCCTCAGTTTAACTCGATAAGGTTAACCCACCAAAATCTCTGAAAGAAAAGGTCAGGGAAGAGAGAGGATAGGAAGACTGAGTAAAGGCATAACTGTGAATGTGTTTCTGTGCTGTTTCTGTCTGTAGACTATTCCTGGAGCTACATGAAAGATTGCTGAATGTAAATGTATCCTCCAACAGGATCTATTAAAAGAATTTCATTTTGAATTCATAAAATGGTCAGAGCATTGCTTCTCCAAGCAGACATTCAGTTAGGCAAGTTCTCTGGAAGTGCTGGCTCTTCTTAAGGCTACCAGAAGACCTGAGTGGTTCCAGAATCACAGTATCACCAAGGTTGGAAGAGACCTCAAAGATCATCATCAGGTCCAACCTGTCACCACAGACCTCATGACTAAACCATGGCACCAAGTGCCACGTCCAATCCCCTCTTGAACTCCTCCAGGGATGGTGACTCCACCACCTCCCTGGGCAGCCCATTCCAATGGCCAACAACTCTCTCAGTGAAGAACCTTCTCCTCACCTCCAGCCCAAACCTTCCCTGGCACAGCCCGAGACCATGTCTTCCTGTTCCAGTGCTGGCTGCCGGGGAGAAGAGACCAACTCCCTCCTGGCCACAACCATCCCTCAGGCAGCTGCAGACAGCAACACCACCACCACCACAGTGAACCCTGAGGAGGAGCTGCTGGTGAACTGGATGTGAACCAGCCTCCAGCTCCCAGTGAAACCAGCCATAGAGCTTTATGTGACACATCTAGAATGCCTACTGCAAAGTAGGTGTTAAGTCCTCTGATCCCCAGATCCCTTGAACGTGTATAAACCTGTAAATCATTGTATTTTCCAGAAAACCTTGTATGATCAATCTGCTGAGCAGGCCTGGTTCAAAACCAGCTGGGGTGAACAGAAAGGTACCCTCCTGACCACAGTTCAATTCAATTAAATCTCTTTTTCAATTTGAATGAGCAAAGCACCAAATCACCTCCCCCTTTGCTGTACACAGCTTTCCTTTTTTAATTCTGAGAATCAAATGGGTGACAAATCCTTCATTTCAGGGGCAGGACTAGGCTCAAAAGAGAAGTCTAAGTTCTGACACATTCAGCCAGGACTCACATTGCAAACATTTCATGCAAATCAGCCTTGGTAGAATTAGAACATCGTTGGACCTGATGATCTCAAAGGTCTTTTCCAACCAGAACAATTCAGTGAAATACATAAGAATTGTACACATTTTCCTTTTTCAGAGGCATATTAATGAACTGGAAAGAGACATTAAAATGGAAATCACAAATAGTTTTAACCTTTACCTTTCTGATGATGTGGGCTTCAACAATTGTTTATTTTCCCTATAAAGCCCTGTGACTGTGATGAAAGCTGCAGACGCAATTTCAGGTGGTTCTTTTCTCTTTTTAAATTACACCACCTTGCCTATTCCTAGACACTAATAATCCAGCTGCCCACATTTCCATCTGATATTAACAACGTATATTCCAGATGACACAGTGAAAAGTAGCAAACTTGGCTTGACAGAAGAAGACATTAAAAAAACCCCAAATAATACACTCTTTAGATTAAAAGGTATAAATCTGTAAATGACCATGACAGAAGGAGGCTCAAATAATTTAGAAAATATCAAAAGGAAAAGCACATTTAAATGCAGAGATAAATGTATGGAGCTGCTGTTAATGCCAAGAGCCACACTCTCCCTGTGAGCCTCAGACGTGCCTGCTCTCAGCATCACCTCTCCGGCACACAGTATTTCTCCAAGAGCTATTTACTCCTCTGAAGTGGAGAAACTAGCTGGATTTGGGTCTTATCTGTATTGCAGCCATGCCTAAAGGGCCAAGAGGGCTGGTAGAGGCACTGTGCCAGCTGAGAGGTCTCCTGCCCTGAGCTCTTGAGGGGTTGATACAATGGAGGATAAAGATGGCAACCAAAATGGAACCAGCAAGTGAAAAAATTATTTCCTGCTTCCTAGCATGACAGTTCAGCACTTTCCTATTTCAGCTGTTTCTCAAGCCCATAATAAATGAAGTTTTAGTGAACTGAAAGCCTTTTAAATTCAAAGAGGTGCTCCTCTCTTTTCTATTGTGTTGGCTGGGCTTGGCCTTTTGGGTACAATTTAGGTAAAATGGGTAGAACATTAATCTTTTAAGAGCCTCATTTCTTCCCATTCTGACTCCTTTCTTCCCCTAGATTTGTGTCTGCCATATAAACATGCACATTTCTGTCCATGTGAGCTAAGACCATGATTCCTTATAAGTGAGCAGGAGATTCTTAGCTGTAATCAATATCATGCAAAAACATACACACTGTTTCACTGTTTCTCTAGGAAATGGTAGGCAGTAATGCATTTCCAGCAGAGAGAAACCATTACTCAAGACCCAGGAAATCATTACAGCTCCAAATTCTCTCTGTGTTTTTGTTGGTGGTAGGGTTTTTTGATGTTGTTTTTGTATTATTTTGTTTTTAAGAGTCAGAGAAAGTGCTGCAGCAGCAGAGAAACTCACAGTCCTGGAACAGGCTCACCTACTGCCAAACCAAGAGAGGAGCCTTCTTCCTAGCAAAAACTAACAAACAAACTTCTTTGAGTGGTGCAGTCCCTGACAAAGGTCAAAGCCCTGAGAGGCTCTGAAGAGTAAGCTTTCTAGAGGTTGTAAGAACTACCACTGTCTGCTCCTATTTGCAGCATTGTGCTTAATGAAGTGATGTGACCATACCAACGATCTCTGTCTGGCTTCCTGTTCTGAAATTGATTTTCATACAGAGAAAATACACCAGATGCCTGTGTTAGGGCCTCACCAAGTGGCACATTATGGTGATCTTTTACCCCTGGGAAAGATTTCTTGCTTGTTACTCCAAGTCAAAAGGCTGAGAAATAGATTTCACCTGTTTGCACATGCTTGAGGTCACTGTACCTGACATCTGCCACACAAAGATTAGCTCCACATTTTGGGACTTCTTGAACTTGATATTTCTCTGGACACTTGAATGTGTCCAGTGAAGGGGAACAAGGCTGGTGAGAAGTCTCAAACACAAGCCCTACAAAGAGAGGCTGAGGGAGCTGGGGTTGTTTAGCCTGGAGAAGAGGAGGTTCAGGGGAAACCTTATTGTTCTCTACAGCTTCCTGAAAGGAGGTTGTAGTCGGGTGGGGGTTGGGCTTTTCTCCCAGGCAACCAGCACCAGAACAAGAGGACACAGTCTCAAGCTGCACCAGGGGAAGTTTAGGCTCACAGTGAAGAGAAAGTTCTTCCCAGAAAGAGTGATTGGCCATTGGAAAGGGCTGCCCAGGGAGGTGGGGGAGTCACCATCCCTAGAGATGTTCAAAAAGGGACTGGACGTGGCACTTGAAGCCATGATCACAGTTTTCAGGAGGTGTTAGGTACTAGGTTGGACTTGATGATCTCTGAGGTCTTTTCCAACCTGGTTGATTCAATGGCTCTTGGTAGCTCTGGTAGACATACCACAGTTCTGAGACAGATAACCCATCATACCACCTGAAGAGTTACTCTGGTGCATGTGATTTATAACTTACCTGTATCCCCAGATAGGAAGCACAGTATAACAAACTATGAGCTAAGCTTCTTCAGTCCATCTACTCTCCTTCAGCTGCTGCCTGGATTCATCATCTTGAGTTAGAGTATGGATATCTCTGTGACCTTTTCAATCTTGTTCCTTTAGCTAAGATTACCAATCATAATGCATACACTAACCAGAGCCCTAAGTCATACAACCCCCCAAAAAATCAATTCCTAATTATAAATCCTGACTAAGTTTGATTGTGGTTCAATTCCAACCAAAAAGGGCTGTCCAAATTCACAGAAAGGCCCTTCTGAAAACATGACACAGAGTACAGACTCCCTGAGAAGTCCCATTCTGTGCAACAAAGGGAGACAACCTACTCAGTGCCAGCTTATCTCACAGGGCACTAAAATGCCTTGCTATTTAACAGTACCTGTCTAGTAAGTTGATCATGAATACCCAGCATAAAAACATGTTGACAGCATTTCATGAAAGCTCCTTCACGAAATGAACCTTTCTATTAATCTAGGTTCTCCTTTTAGCCTCAAAGCTTGAAGAGTGACTTTGTAACAACATTTATAACAACACTAACAGGCTTATTATTTGGAAAGTGTGAGAACAATTGCTCAAACCTGCTGAGAGAAATTGCAGGAATATTTATTCAGAATTTAATATTTACCTTTACATTTATTACAGTTGATAATAACAAGAGGCAACCAAATATGGGAAGTTGAGTATGTTATTTTGTTATTCAACATGATGTTTCCTGGAAACCCACAGAATCACAAAATGATAGGGGCTGGAAGAGACCTCTGGAGATCATCCAGCACAACCCCCATGTCAAAGCAGATTCACTTAAAGCAGGTTGCACAGGACGGTGTCTAGGCAGGCTTTGAATGACTCCAGAGATGGAGACTCCACCATCTCTCTGGGCAGCCTCAGTGCTTCACCAGCCTCAAAGTAAAGAAGTTTCTTCTCACATTTAAATGGAATTTCCTATGTTCCAGCCTGTGCCTGTTAACTCTTGTCCTGTCACTGGGCACCAGTGAAGAAAAACTGGCCCCACCTCCTGACACCCATCCTTTAATATTTATAAGCACTGACAAGATCTCCCCCCTTAGTCTTTAGGCTAAAAAGCCCCAAGTTCCTCAGCTTGTTGTCATAAGAGAGATGTTCTTGTCCCCTAACCATCTTTGTAGCCCTTTGCCATACCCTCTTAAGCATTTCCCTATCCTTCAACTGGGGAGACCAGAACTGGACTAGGTACGCTAGAAGGTTTCACCAGGGCAGACTAGAGGGGAAGGAGAACCTCTTATCACCCTACAAGGCCACATCCTTGATGCACTCCAGAATGCAATTTGCCGCCTTGGCCACAAAGGCACATTGCTGGCTTATGGTCATCTGTTGTCCTCTGGCACTCCCAACTCTTTTTCCTTGTGCTTTGACCTTCAAAATACCAAAGCAAATAAACACTTGTAACAAAGGACTTGAGATTGATATGGAAAAGAGTTAACAAACTCAGTGAACATAGAAAAGTACAACCAGGAATGGTGTCTGTCAAAAGCAGACAAACTCATTGAAAAGGAGAATTGTTAGAGAGTACCCCAGGTTTCTATAGCTGCTCACTAAGCTTTGCTACCTCTGCTGTTCATCATTTTAATGATTTCTGAAGTTATTTGTCCTGAAAACAGTTTGGCTCTAGAGGGAGAACGCCTGGAAAGTCAGAACACAGCACAGCTGAAACCCAGCCATTCCCAGACTAGAAAGACCAACTTTCATTGTTCTTTCAACCCCATAATGAAGAAAAGTCTCTTTTCACTGGCCTTGCCAAGTCTGCAATTAATTTCCCAGATCTGTAGGATTTCACCACAGAAATGCAGGGAGCCAAGGCCTGATGCAGAGAGTTCCCAACGCCAATACATCGACTGGGCGCGGGGCCTGTCTGTTTGCATCACGCCGCGTGCCGACGGAGCAGCGAGGGAAAAGCAGTAATGGGGGAAGCTGTCAGCCCAGATTACTGCCAGGGTTTTCAGCCTGATGCAATCCCATCTGACATTGCCACGGGCAACCAGCCTCCATTTATAGTCAGCTGCACCATTAAAATTGCTGCTGATAATTTCAGAGTACAAAGTTCAAATGATTGAGCATTCCACTCAGAATGAGAGGGCTTTTTGGTACATCATTAATAATGCAATGATTTAGACACTTTATTGTCTTAAGAGATGCACTTGTTTGAGGAGCATGGGGAGGCAGCTTTCCACGTATCCCTTTTAATGTGACACGTCTGACTCAGAAAGATGGAGACTCACTGCTCTGCCCAAATGAAATGCAACTGATTCCTCACACAGAAAGAAAAAGATGGATGTGATGCTCGGAGAGTCACTTTCCAAAGAGCTGTGTTTTATTGACTGCAAACTGCTGTGCAATTACACATCAAAGCGTTAGGAGGTGTTCTCAGTTCAGATTACCTACAGGATATCAGGTTAATAAACGCAAAATGACTGTTTACAAAGTTAGGAAAACACACTTCAACTTCCCTAAAATGAAGGGGTTAAAAAAAACCCAAATCAAAGAGACAAAAAAGGAAGCTGTTGAGCTTTAGACAATTTTTGAGATGCAAGAAACAAAAAGCACATTCTTAAGCCTGAGGTAAATAGAATGCAAAGAAACATAGTGCTTATATTCTTACTTTAAAGTCTTCAATTCCAAAAGTAAATAACATTTTTCTGCAGCCATATATTCTGGAATCTTAGTCAGGACCATGGCATAGTGAATCTCATCCTTCTGCATCTAAAGCAAGTAGTTGGTGAGAGGAAGAGATGGGAAATGAGAGAGACTGTAAGGTGATCACTGGGGATAAGCTGAGAGTTCACTGGAAGAAGTTGAAGCACAGTCTAGTCTGAATCCTGTGGGGGGAAAAAGCTGCAATTCATCCTTTGCTGTCTACACTTTATGCTTTTCATGCCTGCAGTGTACAGATTCTAGAAAAAGATCAATTACAATAATGTGTAGCATGCAATTACTTTTATTAACTGTATTATTTTACTTCCAGCATCAGATATGCAATTTTTAAGTGCAGATCATTGTAAAAAGAGCAGCACATTAACTGACCAGCAGTTAACCACAGAGAAGCTTTGCTCTCTGCCTCACAGGAAAGCTGCTACAGATTTACTGCTTCAAATGTAAATATCTATTTTTGTTATCTGTGTTGGCATATGACTCGACAGATGCATTTGGTAAAATGTTGTCTTCTCCCCATGCTTCTGGAAGCTGCTTCCATCCCATCTGCTTCATTCCCAAATACTTAAATCTGCTTTGTCTTCACATCAACAACTCAAATAACATCAATCCTTTGTTTGTTGATATGGCTGTTACCATTTACTACTCTTTACTCCGTCTGCCTCCTCCCAGCTGTTCAATCCCATTGCTTCTTTCCAACCTTGGCATTCAGCAATGGCACTATAAGTATGAAGTATTGACATGGTGCCCTTTCCTAAGACATGCTAACAAAGTCTAGGAGAGAGAAGTATTTCCCATGATTAGCAAGGATCAAGTCACAGATTTGCAGAAGCAAGCCGGACATAGTCCATAGGTCCATGGGACTGGACAGGCTGCATCCAAGACAGATATATTTGATTGAGGATGTGACAAGGCAGATGACTATTGTATTTGAAAAGGTGTGGAAAACCATCCTCAATGAAAGGTGAAGGGAAATTCAGGGGGTTCAGAGTCTGACCTCACTTCCTTGAGAAAATTCTGGAGCAAGTCCTCATAGAAGCTGCCACCAAGTACAAGACCATGTGAAGAACAGTATGGATTTACAAGTAAGAAGCTGCTTTTGACCAGCTCTTCTGTCTGCTGCGAAAATGACTGGCTCTGTAGATGAGAGCAGTACATGACGTTTTCTTTCTCATCAACAGGGTTTTTGACAAGATTTCCAAAAGAATCAGAGTAGTCAAATCAAGACAGGCAAAGTAGATGGACAGACTATGAGTGGGTTTAAAATCAGTGGGACCATTTGGCTCAAGCAATAGTGGTCATTGGCTAAAATTTAACTTTTCCCTGTTCAGAAGTAGAGTTTCTCACAGCATGGCACCAGGCCTAATATAGCCTTTTATCTGATGGGGTGGGAGTCACTGTGAGCAAGTTTGCAGGTGGCACTGAGCTGTGGTGGCAGCAGGTAACGCACATGAAGGCTGTGCTGCCATTCACAGCTCAAACACTGCAGGAATTGGCTCACGGGGACCCCATGAAACTCATCAGCAAGGACAAATGGGAAGTGCTGCACCTGGAATGGAACAACACCTTTACTCAAGGCCAAATTTTGCATGCATTATGAGCTTTAGTTAAATGAAACATTTCATGCATCCATTTTTGATAGTTCTCCTTCCAAAATGAGTTGAAGAAAATTACTAACTTAAAAAAAAAAAAAAAAAAAAACAACCTCACTTCAAGCCCTAAAAGCTTCAGTGCTAGTAAATGGTTGAGAGCAGGAAACTTCTACTTTTGACAGGAGGCTCCTAGAAGGATAGAATTGTCCCTAGTTCTGAAAGTGTCTGAAAGGCCATGTTAGAATAAGAAAAAATCCAGGCTCAGTACTGATAATTCCCAAGCTCTTTGTCAAATGGGACAACTCAAAGTGAGCTGTTATGTTAACTCTCTTTACAAGCTCAGAACGTTGTACTTGCATTGATAGGAGAGTCAGAAGGATGGAGCCAGGCTCTTCTCAGTGATGCCCAAAGGTAGGATAGGGGGCAGTGGGTGCAAGGTGGAGCAGAGGAGGTTCCATGTGAACATAAGGAAAAACTTTTTGTACTGTGAGAGTGACAAAGCCCTGGAACAGGCTGGCCAGAGAGGTGGTGAAATCTTCACTGCAGACATTCAAAAACCTGCCTGGATGTGTTCTTGTGTGACCTGCCCTAGATGATCCTGCTCTGGCAGTGGGGGGTAGGAGTAGAGATTCTTTAGAGGTTTAGTTTCCCTTTTGAAAAACCAAGGTTAGTACATATATGGAAACCAGCATTTTAAAAACAAAATGCCTTGCTTCTGAATCGCTTTTGAAACATTCAGGTTTTGTCCCAAACTATTTTTACGAAAGCTCCTAGAGAAAGTCAACCCACATTAAAATCATCTTTGCCTGAATTTATTTGCTTTGTGAAAGACAGGACTGTGCTAGTACTGGACACTGGAAAGTGCATTACTCAAGATGGCTTTGCCTATCTGCACACCTTCCAGCTATCATTCTAGAAGTGCATGTGCATCCCACAGTCCCCAGTGTGTATTTCTAATGCTCTGTGAGGGCAAATAAATCCAGACCTTAATGTTGGGGGTGAGGAGGGGATGGGTTTGGAAATTGTTCCATTTCATAAGCCTAGGGCTATAATTATTAATGCTTAGACTATTCTAGATAACCAGATGAATAGTTTTTTATTAGGCTATTATCAATATCTAATCTTCATCTTTTCATGGAAAATCCCCAAGCTTTGGACATTAGTGCTTATATAATCTCTTTAAATATTTATTCAGAAATAAATAGGTTTTACATATCCCTGTGGTGTCAATCTAAATATAACTTTGATTGACACAGATACTTGAGCAAATTATACTGAGTTGAGCAGAAAACTACAATTACTCTGTTTTATTTGCTAATCACCACCCTATATTTATTGAAGTGGCTAGAAAGATTGTGTCACTTGATCTCTTGCCTTTATTAAAATTACTTTGAAACCCTGGCTTTGACTCCTTCAGTTATTTTTACTGCATAGCATTTGGCTGGCCATTTTGTTCATAGATGAATGACAAGTCATAATTATTGGTGTTCTTTACTAAGGGCAAAACAAAGAACATGATAACAGTAGATGCCTTCAACCCTTCCCCTACTAGAAGCGTTTTGAAGCTGTGCTTCAGGCCAGCCCCACAAGACAGAGCTCTAGCAGCTGGCCATTCCTGATGTCTTAGATAAGGGGCTGTAGGAAGACTTCAATCTTCCCATCCTAGAGAGCTCTGCCAGCCCCTCTTCTTTTGCCCCAGGGAAGTTTCTGAGCTAAGGCTCTTGCCCTCGGGGCTTTGCTGCAAAACTAACTGCAAAATAGCTGTCCACATCAGTAAGAGTTAGACAGCATCAATACAGAGTCACCTAACAGGGTCCAAGGTTTCTTCTCTCTTAAGAAATCCTTTATTTCTTCACATCTAAGGAAAAAAAAAATCCTTTCGTATCACCACTATTTTCACCCACCTGTACATACTCTGAATGCCAGGAAAAGAGCTGAAGTCTAACAGTACAGGATCTTTCACATTCAGTACTGGCCCATGCAGGCATGAAAAAGTTTTGATGTCTTTCATTATTTAGTATAGGGGAGGGGGAAAAAAAATGTTCAGCAGCATAACAACAGATAATTAATATAGCTGACTTGTTTCCTCCAGAGCTAAATATTTTAACCTCTGAGTCAGGGTTGGTCTGTTTGGTTTATTGATTTTTAAGGAACTTTGAGCACCAGGAGTTTGTCATGGGGCATAGCAACCTCCAAAGAATGAATCTCTTGGTCTGAATTCTAGAGGAAGTAATGTGAGAATAGGCAAATAGGAACACTTCATCAAGGAGAAGAACATTAGGGATATTACAACTATTAGTCAAACATCACCTTACTCTAGCCATTCCCACAAATACTGTGAAATACTTCATGTTCCAAAACTGTAAAGGAAGAGGAACGGAAGTGAGAGATTGTGTTCTAGGCACAGAGTGACCTTTTGAAAGGGAAACATATGTCCGCAAATCCAAGTCATCCAGGCTTGCTGAAATTCCACTTTTAAGTCAGCTCACAGGATGAATTATGTCTACAGATAAAATAGGCAACAGAAGTCTGACAGCTGACTGCAATCTTAAATTTAATGGAAAATAGCAAAGCACACTCATGGCCTAAGGAATCTTCACTTTGCAGCAAAAGCCTTTTGTTGTAGGACTAAGACTTGGCCAGAAGGAAAAATCTCACAGGTGCATTTTCACATAAAATAAATGGAGTGGTTTTGAAACATATGAAAAGTTGCACTGATACATTCAAAATCTTTTTGGCAACAAGCATTACTGAAATGTAAAGCATGCTGGGGACTCTTTTCTTGGAAAAAGCCTCTTTCTTTTCATCTTTCCATCCACCCATCAGCCACTTCGTATTCCTAAAATATCATCGTAATCCCAGCGTGCTGTAGAATCATTAAACAACCAGCAATTTCCTCTCATTCAGGCTGCTCATTCGAGAAAAGCTTCAGGAGTGGGGAAAAGAAAATAATCTCATTAAGTTAGGCAGAAAGTCAAATGTGACCTTTAATAAGAAGCTTCCTCTCTCTGGCACGACATCATGTTTCTAGGTCACGTACTGGAAGGTCCAAGTGACTGGCCCATTGGAAGCTGGAACTGATTCCAGGTGCTGAAGTCTCGCCTGATTTGGAAAGCCATATTTCTGTAGGGCATCAGCCCTTCTCATGTCTAGTCTTGTGATCCCCTCTTTCAGTTGTCAGGAATTTTTCCATCACATTGCTAATTTCTGCTAGTTTTTGCCATTAAGTGAGAAAGGTACTGTGGGAACTACAGGATCAGGAGAGAGAACTAAACAATTTCCAAGGGATCAGTATTTGACATTTGGTTGTGGGGGGGTGGGAGGGGAAGCTTCTACATGTAGTAGTCTGCATTTTTTCCTCAAGAGGTTAAATGTGAGATCATCATCAGTACTGAAAAAGGGAGCAAGTACCCTTTCCTGCACTTTCAGCAGTGGATGCAATGAAGTGTAACAGGGAAATGGAGTACAAATCAGTGTGTACACTGCTTCCAGGTAAGGAAGAAAAAGAGATCTGCAAAATTAGAACAGAACATTAAGGAGTTGTACTTCTAAATCTGTCAGATGTTAATAAGTTCTGGAAGGGAATTTAAAGGAACAAGGAAGAGGTGTCAAGTGCTGTGCCATGTGCATGTACCTAAAGCTTTATATTGTATACAGGAAATTCCAAATGCAGATATTATAGGTGGAAAAGCAAGGAAGAGTCTGCCTGTCCTCGGTGCCTGCTGCTGTAGGTGCAAGCTGGTATTGTTAATGATACTAGGTGGGAAAATGTAGGAATATTAGGAATATTGCTAGCAATATTTCCTAAAATTATTCAGGAGAAGCAGCATTTCTGACTTTCACCTTCTCTGTCTTCCTGGCCAGTGTTCGACAAGTTTTCCCTGCCTCTCAGAGCCAGGCACCAAATTCCTACTCTCTTTATGTTATACCATTACTGAATGTCACTTTTTCCCTTGTCTCAAAGACTGTTTTTACACAAAAACACTGCTAGAAAACTTAGTCTTCAGAAAAGGATGGTGAAAACCACTGACAACGTTTCTGTACGTCACATCAGCATTGGTTTCCTGCTGCGCCCATAGGAATAAGGGAGCAGATTGAGTTTCCATCAGCATGGAGCACCTTGTGCCTTATCAACAGAATGTTCTGAAGAAAAGGGAACTTGAGGCCAAAGGAGACTGTAAATGACAACTGTAGGAAAAAAGAAAACATCTTCAATACTTAGAAAAGAAAAAGGAGGGGGAGAACACTGTTCACCAAACAAAACTAAGGGCAAGGACAAAGAGAACACGGAGGGCAAGCTTTGCTGTCAAACAAGCTAATAAACTGCTGAAGGGGATTTCCATCCAGGAAAGATAGAATTAAAGAGATCTGTTTTCATGGCTTAGATACCCTATCACCAGACCACATCAAGAATTTGTATGTACTGGCACATGAACAATAAGGAGGTTTTAGTGTAAATAAAAGCCAAAACTTTTCAGTGTTTTCTATTCTATAACCTTATTAAACTGTTAGAAATTATAACAGACAAATAGTAAGAGCTGGTTACTTTTCCTACAAAGACATACACGTGTGTCTTTAAGTACCTCTAAGTCACAAAACACAAGTCAAACATGTATGGGACAGTTTAATTTTAGGGAACTTGCTCTGATCTCTCTTCAGCACAAAATTAGCTAAAGTGACCTGAACTGGGGTGAATTTAATCCCTTTGTGCAGAAGAACCTATACAGAAGGAAAACAATTCAATACTTACAAGTGCTCTGAAGAAGAGAAAAATTACCTTTCTTAATTAAATGCTGTGAAATTCTTTACTCAGCTGTGATGAGACCTCACCTGGAGTACTGTCTAGTTATGGGACTCCCAATACAAGAGAGACATGGACCTGCTGGAGCAGGTCCAGAGGAAAGCCACAAAGATCATCAGATTGCTAGAGCACCTCATCTGTGAAGACAGGCTGAAAGAATTAAGGCTGTTCAGCCTGGAGAAGAGAAGGCTCTAGGAAGACCTTGGAGATACATTTCAATATCTGAAGAGAACCTACAGGAAGCCTAAGGAGGGGCTGCTTGGAAGGCCTCGCAATGATAGGATGAGGGGCAATGGTTTGAAATTGGAGCAGGAGAAACTGAAGTTGGACATAAGGAAGAAGATCTTTACAATGAAAGTGGAAGTACTGGAACATGTTGTCCAGGGACCTGGCTGAGGCATCCAAGATCAGACTCGATGTGGCCCTACACACCCTGTGTTGGAGGTGTCCCTACTGACCGCAAGCGGGTTGGACAAGGTGACCTTCGAGGGTCCCTTCTAACCCAATGTAATCTGTGAATCTGTAAATTAAGGGTAATATTTGTATAGAATATAAATCTGAATTAAGTTAAGATCCACATGTCTGTGGCAGAGTTGAGCACTCTGGATTCAGTTCTTTGATTTAAAACTGAAGAAAAATCAGAATTTTTATTTAAGGTGGTGTTTTTTTTAAGATAAATGGAATTTCCTTGTTTTATATCAGCAAAAGCTGTACAAAACCAAGCTCTCTGATCCTAGAATTGCTGGGTTGAGTACATTTAAAGAATTTATAAAGTTTTCTGTGGAAAAAAAAGGGAAAAGCAGTGTTTTCAGAGGCTTGTACTCAGCGGGAGGTGCAGCTCTATAAGGTCTATATTAACGTTCACTCGGCAATGCTTCATTATCCAAGATTATAACTTCATTTGGCATAATGGAAGGACAGGATGAATTATTCAGAAAAGATGTAAATAGTTTATGTGCCATCAGTAAATTCTCAAGGACAGAGAGATTTGAAATATTTTGGAGGCATAAGGTTAATTACCTATCTGATGTGAATTCATACACAGACACTCTGGCCTGAAGTACCGCTATGCTTTTAAAATATACAAAGAACAGAATGTTATGGTCTGCTTATTTCCTTGTCTTAATCAAAGATTTAGGGCAGATGAGAGACCTCACATTTCTTCCGTTGTTTCTCCCGCTGATAATCGTCAAGGCAAGCTGTGATTGCATTTGTCTCAGCCATGCTGAAATATTTTTAGCATTCATACTAGCCTTTCTTGCCTGAAATTGGTGGGTTCGCTGCATGATAGAGTTTTGATCAAATGGATAAGCCGGAAATATGGTAAAATACGAATATAGAATCACAGAATCCATAAGGTTGGAAAAGGAAAACCCACCTGGATGCGTTCCTGTAGGACCTGCTCTAGGTGATCCTGCTCTGGCAGGGGGGTTGGACTGGATGATCTTTCAAGGTCCCTTCCAACCCCTAATGTTCCATGATTCTGTGATAAGACCTTTAGCTTTTGGCATCAAGTAGTCTATAACTAAACACTGACATTTTTTCTTTCTCTGAAGATCTGGTAACCTCCCATCAACAGATACATAGAATACATAGAATAAACCAGGTTGGAACAGACCTTCAAGATCATCGCGTCCAACCCATCAACCAATCCAACCCACCTAAACAACTAACCCATGGCACCAAGCACCCCATCAAGTCTTCTCCTGAAAATCTCCAATGATGGCGACTCCACCACCTCCCCAGGCAGCCCATTCCAATGGGCAATCACTCTCTCTGTATAGAACTTACATAGATCAAAGAGGTCTAGCAGTTTCCAGGGCACTCTCTATACACAAGTCCAGAATGTTGAATTGCTTTTCACCATGGATCTCATCACAGTATCACCAAGGTTGGAAGAGACCTCAAAGATCATCGAGTCCAACCTGTCACCACAGACCTCATGACTAGACCATGGCACCAAGTACCACTTCAAATCCCCTCTTGAACACCTCCAGGGATGGTGACTCCACCACCTCCCTGGGCAGTACCTTCCAACAGCTAGCAACTCTCTCTGTGAAGAACTTTCTCTTCACCTTGAGCCTAAACCTCATCTGGAGCAGTTTGAGACTGTGTCCTCTTGTTCTGGTGCTGATTACCTGGGAGACTCATCCACTTTCCTGGGCAGCCTGTTCAGGTGCTTGATTTTAGCAGTTAAAAGTGTAAAACACAGCATGCATTTCTGACACTAGCCAAAATCTGTCAGAAAATTAAATTGAGAAAACAACCTATTATTGCTATATTACATGATCTATACTAGCAAGGCTTTCACAGCCACAATGGAAGTTCTGAGCCAAAATCACTTTACCTTTAATAATTACTTCATCTTCTGTAACTAATGTTGACCATTTTCCCAGTGATTTTATTTCATTTGTTAGAGGATTTCTCTTCAACACTATTGAAGGCTGTTCTGAATTGGCTCAAAGCTCTTAATTAATATTTGTGTTTCCAAGACATTTTGGTGTAATTACAGGAATCCTAATCTGTCAGCAGTAATTTGAGAAAGGTTCACAGACTCTGCTCTCAGTGAATTTAATAGGGTCACTCTGCCAGAAGAAACCAGTGGGAGAGCTGAGTTGAAGCTCAGACACTTGGTTCTTCTTTGATAGAAGATGCTGCTGCCAAGATAGTAGAATAGCAAAGCACAATAAACAGCTTATTCTACGAACGTTCTGTGGCAGAATGCAGGCCTGTTCTAAATTACCACCAAATCAATAGAAAAATTGACTTTCATCAGGCTCAGACCTACCAAAAGCTGCTTGGATTGCTTGTGATGCTGAAACCAGAAACTCTCAGCCTACCAGAGCTGATCCTTGCAAGGGGGCAAGGCTGGCTCTGTGGTGCACTCCACTCTCAAGGCAGCAAGGCTTGAGTGTCTGCAGCTTCACAGACACCAAGCAAAAAGCTCTGAGGAGCGAGTATTCCTCTGCTGTACCAACTCCTCAAAAGACAGATTCTATATTTGAAAGACTAATTAAAATCCATCCAAACACGAGTCAAAAGATAAGTGTTGGGATCAAGATCTACCACTCTGTAGGTAGGGAGTTACAATTAGTATCTGCCTACAGAGTCTGAGGCTTGAAGCAAGCGTTACCCAGCTCATTGGCATTACAGTTGTCAGGGTTAACTAGGTTGACCCTTCTCTACTTGTTTGAAGCCTTGAATATCTTTGCTGGGTTTTGCACAGCTGTTTGTGGAACAAGCTGCCATGCCAACAGGGTAAAAGTGACAAAGTCTGACCCACTGAAGCACACAGCAATTTGTCAAAGTAGAGTAAGAACTGAAAACATCCTGAACCATTTAAGGGGTAGCAAGGACTGACAGCTTGTATCAGAGAAATCTATTGTCATGCTCAAGCATCTTTGTTAAGCAGTGGCTTGTAGCCTTCCACCTACCACTCTGGAATGTCTACTTTAATTCCAGCTTGCCCTGACTGACTCACAGAAGCCCCAGTCACCATCTGAGCCTGGTGACCCAGCCAAGGAGGAATCCTTGTGCCATGGGGTTGCCTGACATGCACTGGTGCAGCTCTGTTGACTTCAGCTTCTTTGGCTTCTGAGGAACTAGACAAATTTATACCAGCTGAAGCTCTGACCCTTTAATTTTGAGATCAGTTTAGTTTGCATCAATGAACAGTCTCCTTAATTTAAATCATTGTTGCACTATGAAATGACTCAGTATAATTTGATGGTCAACCAAAACTAATGAAAAATTTGTCTTGCTAAAGGCTTGCACAAAGTTAACTTTGCAACATTAATCCTGGCAAATCAAGACATAGCAGAATGTGCCTTGTTAGCAAAGGATGATTTGTGACACAGTGAGTGCTGAAAGAATGAAGACTCACTGCTTAAATGGGGTACTGAAGAAATTAATTATATTCTTGCTGTGGGCCTTCATCTCAAGGAGAATATTTGAACTGTTGAGAATTAGCTACAGGTGGGTACGGAAGAATTCATAGTTGTTTATTAAACCCCAACCACAGACAAAATGTTACCTCTTTGTCTTGGTTTAAAGCTGAACAGATCCTCTATTGCCCTGAAAGAGGCTTGTGACACTTTAGGCTGTGCCCTTAAGAGAAGGATAGCTGCAGAATTTTCTAGCTGAATGTTTAGGTGTAAAAAGGAAAACAAAGATTAATTCTAAATGAATTTACAGATGTGAGATGCACCACAGCAAATATCTCGAGCATTCTCTCACTCACTCCAGCTTCAGTCCGTCTGGCTTTTCATTTCTTGGCCACAGCGCATGCAACTGACCCTGGACTGAAACTGATAAGATAAGAGAAACTAACTTTCTTAACAACTGCTTTGAGCTAACAAATGTCCCTCAATATCCTTTTCTCTTTCTCCTTTTTTGCCTAATTAACTACTAGGGGAAAGGGAAGGAGGGGGAGAGATGTTTGGGGGGAACCCGAGGTGGGATCCTGCTGGGGGGGGGGGTGGGGGGGGTGGGATTTCTGTGTTTGTGTTCTTTCCTGTAAATTTTTGTATGATATTGTAAATACTGTATATATTCATTGCATTTCATTATTGCTTGTAAATACAGCTTTCCATTCACTTCTCTGGCTGAGTTTAGCTGTGCTTTATGTAGGTGCGGGTGGATTAAACCATCTCACCACTGCAGGGCAAAAGAACGACACTCACACAAATGGATTGGAAAGTGATGGAAAGTTTAAATGGAAAAAGCAATTAGTGTTTTACAGAAACTACAAAGCATAGTGGCAAAGAATCCCAAAGCATACAGAGTCCCTTACACCACAGCCAAAAGCTTCTCGACACTCTTCTCCCTATCTGAGGGCATACCCCAAACCTCCAGGGCTCTTTCTTCCCCCTCACCCCCCAACTGCTAGGCAAGTCTCAGACAGATATTGAATATTTATTTCACTAAGCACTTGTTAATTATATGCTACTAATATGTCTCTAAACCACTCTGATCCTAGTTTGATGTAAACTATGTGAGCTGAGCAGCTTTTCCCCACAACACAACATTGCAGCCACACATGGGAGCAGACAGTTGGTCCATGTAACCTGGGGTGCCCCCATGCAGCACACCCCTTTTCCAACAGCAGCTCCCACGCTGGGTGTCAGAAAAGACATGTGAGCATAAGAAGAATCTTATCTCTGGCAAAATTATTTCTGTGAGAGGCAGCATATGTGCTCCTTGAGCTGCTAGACAGTGTGGAGGCCAGGATGGCACCACTCATCCTTTGTTATCCATTCCATTAAAGAATTTCTGCCCCTGCACTACTGCAATCACCTGGATTTTTGTCATTGCAATGGGATAACCATGCTCATCTGAGGGAGAAGGAAATAAGTTTTCTTCCCTCTCCTTGCTTCCTAGCACAGTTCTACCAGGTAGAAAAAAGCTTGCCAGGACACCCCCCCTGAAAGAGAATAATTTTGATTGAGAAAGATATTATGTGCAAATATGTTTCCCCATAGAGGATGCCTGCTCTGCAGCCATTTTGCTTCTGAACCTCTTTGCTACAAATCATAAAGTGGGATCTGCATGACCTCTTGCATCAAAGCTAGGACTGTATTTTTCCTGCTATTGCAATTCATCAATACAGGATGCTTTCCAGGATTCATCACACATATCATACATACTTTATTAGACAGTCTTTGCAATCACATCTGCTGCCACCATGCCTGAATGTGAAGCAGTCCCTAAACGAGGGGAAGTTCCTGTACAACACCCTGGGAGGGAAAAGTGTCTTTCAAAAAGATTTGCAGCAAAATGCCTGCCTAGAGAGACAAGATACTGATTGTTCAAGAACAGGATATGCATTATGTTATTGTATTCTCAGCACCCTAGTTATTTTTAAAGTCTACTGCTAAGGGGCAGAAATTTCTTTATAAACCTGAGAAGTTGAGGAGAACATGGTCCCTTGTAGAATTTACCAAAGTTCATTGGTAATAATTTAATGCTTGACTGATACTACTGATAGAACCAGGAAAATAAACTCAAAAAAACAGTTAGAGAGAGAAAACAGCCAGCTGTCCTTTGTATCTGGTAGAGGCCGGTAACATAGCAGAGGTGTTTTTTCAGGAGCTACTTGCACACAGGAGTGACTGCCCTGCCTAAAGCCTTACTTCAGCTCTGAGTCATCACGCAGGGTACCAAGATTTCTGGATGTAAATCACAGTATCACAGTATCACCAAGGTTGGAAGAGACCTCAATGATCATCAAGTCCAACCTGTCACCACAGACCTCATGACTAGACCATGGCACCAAGTGCCACGTCCAATCCCCTCTTGAACAGGGATGGTGACTCCACCATCTCCCTGGGCAGAACTTTCTCCTCACCTCCAGCCTAAACCTCCCCTCGCACAGCTTGAGACTGTGTCCTCTTGTTCTGGTGCTGGTTGCCTGGGAGAATAGACCAATGCCCTCCTGGCTAGAACAACCTTTCAGGTAGTTGTAGAGGGCAATAAGGTCTCCCCTGAGCCTCCTCTTCTCTAGGCTAAACAACCTCAACTCCCTCAGCCCCTCTTCACAGGGCTTGTGCTCAAGGCCTCTCACCAGCCTTGTTGCCCTTCTCTGGACACATTCAAGTGTCTCGATGTCCTTAAAGTCAGGGGCCCAGAACTGGACACAGGACTCAAGGTGTGGCCTAACCAGTGCAGGGTACAGGCGCACAACGACTTGACTGCTCCTGCTGGCCACACTACTCCTAATGCAGGCCAGGATGCCATTGGCCTTCTTGGCCACCTGGGAACACTGCTGTCTCATCTTCAGGCGGCTGTCAATCAGCACCCCCAGGTCCCTCTCTGTTTGGGAGCTCTCCAGCCACTCTGACCCCAGCCTGTAGCACTGCATGGGGTTGCCGTGGCCAAAGTGCAGCACCTGGCACTTGGATTTGTTGAATGCCATCCTGTTGGACTCTGCCCATCTATCCAGTCGGTCAAGGTCCCTCTGCAGAGCCCTTCTACCCCTAACTGACCAACACCTGCTCCTTGAGCTCAGGACCATTGAACGATTTAGTCTGAATACCCTGAACCCTAGGACTGAAGCAAGTTGGTGGAAAGTGTGGTCGAGGTACAAACTCCAAGGGAAGCTGCTACAATGTCTGACCTGTGATGCTGGCTAGCCACATTTAAATCCTCCATTACAAAATATTTGTACTAAAAAGTTGAGTCGTGGACTCCATAAAGGCTTGCCCTTCCCTGTGTTCAGAGGGTTTAGAACATCACAACCATTGACCTTGAACAAAATCATGAATTAGCTGTAAAAAACCCCCAGGGATGCGAATTCAAGTAGGAAGCAGCCATCTCATACTTTGTTTAGAAAAGGCTTCGTAGATTACTGTGAATAGGATTTTAACTGGGAGAGACAGAAGGCATAAGAAACAAGCCTTATTTGCTGTTTATCAAACTTGGTGTTCAGTTTTCACATATCACAGTCACAGCGTAATCACCTGTGTGTGTTTACCTACAGTCTCCTCTGTGCAGGCTCTCTCCACTTCTCTGTCCAAATACATAAACTTAGCAATTGCATCCAGATGTCAGAAACAGGAGAAGAGTCTGAAGCTGCTAAGAAACCCATTCCCCATCCCACTATAACAGCATTACTTTTAAATGCAGAGGGGGTTCATGAACTCTACTGGTGTGTTCCTTCTTTCCTGTTCCACTGCAGTCAGCATTTACACACTGGCCTAGCACTGTAGGCAGCTTAACTGCACATACCTCTGTCTGTCACTTCGTCAACTGCCTCAGTCCTCAGCCTCAGAAGGTCTGGGGAGTAGCAGGAGTAATGCAGTGTAGTCTCCAATAAAGATGCAGGCCCAGCAGAACAGCTTGAAAACACATCTGTGCTTTATTCTTCTGCACAAACCTTAGCTCATATTTGCCTTGTTGGTAAAAAGTAGAGGCTTTGAATTTATAAAGTTCATTATATGAGGTTGATTATTTTCTTCATTACAGAAATATTTCATAGCTATATCCCGTATCAATCTGAGATTAAACACGCAATGAAGGAACATTTAGATTCTCTGTGTGACCTCAAGATCCTTTCCTATTTAAGTGCTATGATTTTGTGCTGTAGGGATCTTAAAATGCATTTATTCTGGTCTACAGAAAGCTTTAATTCTGTATGAAACAAGCTTAAGTCAAAACTCGTCAGGAACGGTGATGCTTTATGCATGTGCAAAAGCCAGTGAACTATCAAATTAAAGAACAAAGTGTTCCTCATTTGTGTCCCAGCAGTGCTTCCTTCAAATAATCCCATTACAAGTTTCAAGGAATGTCAGCCTATAAGGCCCAGACAGGCTATGAATTATTCCTCCCTTAATGTGAAGCTTCTGGTGTACCAATTAAAGTTACCTAAACATTTAATGTTAGATTGTATGTGACACTCCAGATTAAAGATCCTGATCTTCCTTGTTTACTCCCATCACTAACATGGGATTATCAACAATCTCCTTCAGAAAACACAGTAATTGATAGTGTCAGCCTATTGATCTCTTGGAAAATAAGAATGAGCACGTCTGTCTGGTGGTTTTTTTTCAGGCATGGATGATCTTTTAGATGCATCAATTAATTAAACCTTGCATCAGTGGAATGCTTACATATTGTATTAAATAGAATAAAATGATCTGATCAAGTTTTGCTTCTGCTTCTGCTTTTATACCATGGGTAATTTGTGGGGAAATGTCTTTGTTTTTTTGGTTGGGTTAATGAATGTGCCAGAGCAGCTTGCATTGCTTGCATTCAGAGTAAAACTTGCATACTGCAGAACAGATGGGTACTGTGAACTGTTATGCTGGCAGAGGAGTAGCTTTTAAATAATACATGGAGATATTTCCCCCCCCCCCCCCATCTCATTAAGTTTCCAATTCCTTTAAGAAACATCTTTAAAATAAATGCAGAAGATTCTTAGGGGAAGCTGTTCCTATTTTGTGTAATTAGATGTTATGCAGAGAAATATTGTTATCAGAACAAAGGCCTCAACACAGCTTTCGCTCTGATTTACATTTTCTTGTGCACACAGTTGTACAGCAAATCTACACAGTTCCTAGCACGTCTTCAAAATGGCCAGAGTTAAACACGGAAATCTGAGGGAGCAACAAAAAGGGAAGGTTCTTAAGTTTTCTAGAAAACTTATGCAGGCTCCCATCCTCCCCAGATTTGTTCTCTCCACCTTGTTTTTCAATCCTTCCTTCTATACATCTAACTTTTCCCTTAGTTTTTGACCACACAGAATAGAATAGAATAAACCAGGTTGGAAGAGACCTTCACGATCATCGCATCCAACCTATCATCCAACACCACCCAACCAACTAAACCATGCAACCAAGCACCCCATCAAGTCTCCTCCTAAACACCCCCAATGATGATGACTCCACCACTTCCCTGGGCAGCCCATTCCAATGGGCAATCACTCTTTCTATGAAGAACTTCTTCCTAACATCCAGTCTAAACCTCCCCTGGTGCAGCTTGAGACTGTGTCCTCTTGTTCTGATACTGGTTGCCTGGGAGGAAAGACCAGCCCCCATCAGGCTACAACCTCCCTTCAGGTAGTTGTAGAGAGCAAGAAGGTCTCCCCAAACCTCCTCTTCTCCAGGCTAAGCAACCCCCTCCCTCAGCCTCACCTTACAGGGCTTGTGTTCCAAGCCCCTCACCAACTTTGTTGCCCTTCTCTGGACACCTTCCAGCAACTCAACATCTTTTCCTAAACTGAGGGGCCCAGAACTGGGCACAGGACTCAAGGCGTGACCTAACCAGCGCAGTGTACAGGGGGAGAATGACCTCCCTGCTCCTGCTGGCCACACAGTTCCTGATACAGGCCACAATGCCATTGGCCCTCTTGGCTGCCTGGGCACACTGCAGGCTCATGTTCACCCTACCACCAACCAGCATCTCCAGGTCCCTCTCTGCCTGGCTGCTCTCCAGCCACTCTGACCCCAGCCTGTAGCACTGCATGGGGTTGTTGTGGCCAATGTGCAGAACCCAGCACTTGGACGTGTTAAATCTCATGCCCTTGGACTGCTCATCTGTCCAGCCCGTCAGGGTCCCTCTGCAGAGCCCTTCTACTCTCTAACAGATCCACCTGCCCCCAGCTTGGTGTTGTCTGCAAACTTAACTGATGATGGACTCGATGTCCTCATCCAGATCATCAATGAAGATATTAAAGAGCATGGAGCCCAGCACTGATCCCTGGGGGACACCACTAGTGACTGGCTGCCAGCTGGATGTGGCACCATTCACCATCCTGTCTATTTCCCAAATTCTATTAGGTAATTGGTGAGCATGGAAATGTCTTACAAGTTTTACCTCTAGCCTGCACAATGAGTATGCTAAATAATCTACTTTGGAATGAAGAAAGAGAAACAAGGCAAAGCTAAATGGGGGGGGGGGGGGGGGGGGGGGGGGGGGGGGGGGGGGGGGGGGGGGGGGGGGGGGAGAAGAGAAGAAAAGGTAATTATTCAAATTTTCACTTAGAATGCTTCCTATTAACTGGATAAGAGGATGAGATCGTTGGAGTCCAATAGTTTTGCTAGCACTCAAAACACAAATTTTAGATATACACCAATCACAATAATGAAGAAGAGATGCCAGTTGTCAGAATTCATTTTCCCTTTCAATAAGCTCAGCCAGAATGCAATTTAAATGAGATGAGCCAGAACAGTAGATCAGCACATAAGGACTATGGCCCAACATACAAAGCAAATGTGGCTTGAATCTGACAATGAGAATACTGTCATTTATTAAGACATTGGGGGGGGGGGGGGGGGGGGGGGGAGGGGGGCGGAGAGAAGGACTGGAAGCCTTCATGACATGGCTGCACCATCAGGATGGTCAGGCTGACCTGCAGTTGCACACTTTAAAGACAGGATAAAACCTGAACAAAAATAGCTGAAAAGAGCCAATCTTTTATTAGAGTAAGAGCAAGTTCTCCCTTTCTTGCCAACTGAGCTTCCCTTGCTGTAGATCTGCACTGGAGATAATGGCTTAAACAAGAGAGTGATGTATCTAGTTTGAGTGTGCTGTTGAGAGAGAAGTTTAGCTTGTGGCAGTTTAGTGCATCACTTGATCTGAAGTATCTGCCCTCGACTTAAGACTACTTCTCTCTCATAAATGAAATTCTGCACACTAGCAGACTGGTTTAAACTCACTTCCAAAAGGACAGTAACGGTGAGCCACAGACCCACTGCAGAGGAGGTGAGCTTCAGTCCCTAGAGAACAGCTCATTAAAGCTCATGCCTATAGGCCACAGTGACTGGAATTTACCCAGCCTCTGACCCTTTAGGTTTCAAGTCTATTGTCAGAGTCTGTAACAGTCCTTGCCTGAACTGCATCAATTCAGCAGTGTAATTCCTGCATCAGCAAATCCTGCAGGTGGTTTCTAGTACCACTTGTTCTTGCCTTTGAGTAGCAACCCCTATCACTTCTGGAACAAAAGTTGAAGCTGACTATGAGGTCTCTGTTCTTGCCAAGTGCACACAAAATCTTTCTTCAGACAGCTCAAGTCGCCAAGTGAATTTATCTACCAGCTAAACACTGGACAATGAAGTGTTCTTCCTTCCTGAGAGTTTGTGAGATTTCTAAATAACAGTAATCACCTGGAAGGCCATTAAAAGACTCTCTCTTTTCCATAGGAAGCACCAAATACATTGGAGCTCAGAACTGAATCATCTGCATTGCATTGGTTTTTAAATCTAAAACAAACAGCAAAAAAAACCCCAACCAACAACAACAACACCACCACCACGCAACCAAAACCCCCCAAAAAGAACCCCAAACCCCAACCAAACAAAACAACCCTAAATGCCTAGCATTGTAACCCCAGTTTAACAGCCACATTCCTGCTTTTGAAACATTTATGAGCTGACTCAGGGGACACTGGTTTGCTGCTCAGACTGAACACAAGTATCAGCAGTTCTATTAAAAAGTGGTTTAGTTTTGCTCAGTCTTCATAGCTCCTTAAAACTTTTCACTTGTTTCTGCTTACATGCTGCATATTTCTACAGACGACACTTCTCTCAGCATTAAGCAGCAATTTGATGTTTTCTCTTGAGTTCCTGGGCAATACTTAGAACCATAGAATCAACAAGGTTGGAAAAGCCCTCAAAGATCATCAAGTCCAACCTGTCACCACAGACCTCATGATTACTAGACCATGGCACCAAGTGCCATGTCCAATCCCCTCTTGAACACCTCCAGGGACAGTGACTCCACCACCTCCCTGAACAGCCCATTCCAATGGCTAACAACTCTCTCTGTGAAGAACTTTCTCCTCACCTCCAGCCTAAACTTGCCTTGGTGCAGCTTGAGAGTGTGTCCTCTCATTCTGGCACTGGTTGCCTGGGAGAAGAGACCAACCCCCTCCTGGCTACAACCACCCTCAAATAAATTCTCAGCTATAGCTAGCAAAGAACTCGGCACTCAACCACATAATCAATTGGAAAGGCAAAGTACAGGGCAAGATACACAGGCAATTTGAAGCTCAGATCTCACAACTTCTCATTTTATTTTATTTTTTTTAGGGTCAGTGGTGACAGTAAATAGGATTAGTTATAGCAGTTAATGCAGCTGATAGTCTTTGGCTGCACATGAAGGCCCGTGGCACATGGCCATTGCTTCTGGCAATGCATGGATTATGGAATTGTGCATTCAACTCCTTCCTTCTCATGTTAGAATTCTGCCAAGTCTCTCAGGGCTTGTTCGTGCTTTTCAATAACATCTGTACCTCCTACTTCCCATTAAAATATACTAAATGGAAATGCAATGAGATGTTCTCAGCATTTCCTAGTTTAGTCAAGAGCTTGGTTGAGTTTGATTAAAGTTGTTAAGCAATTTTAATTTGAGGGGGGAAAAATTAGGGAAGGCAGAAATAATCATAATAGAATTATATCCCTCATTTAACACTTAAAAATGATCTATGAGGCACCAACAAGACACGATGGCTGTCAGCCCCAGTGAATGCAGTAAACAGATCAAATATAGGCACAGTGAAGTGGGAACTGGCACCTGCAGAGAAGAGTGTAAGGGAGTAATGTGACTGGAGCAGTGGAAGGGAACAAGAGCCATCTAATGAGGCAAGGAACAGGCCATCCTCCCCTGCTCTCCTTCTTGGTGCTTCTTCTTGCAGTATATACTTTTTTCTCTGGAAGCAGTAACCCAAGAGACTTTAGAAATGAAGGGAATTAAGGTGAATCAGCACAGGGACCAAGTCTGTGTGAGTCTGTGAAGGAAAAGAATCATGGGGGAACCTTGAACAACAGACAGAGACCTGCTGGAGAGAATCCAATGGAGAGCCATAAGGGTGATTAGGGGACTTGAACATCTCTCTTATGAAGGGAGACTGAGAAACCTGGGGCTGTTTAGTCTTGAGAAGACTGAGATAGGATCTCATCAATGTGTATAAATACCTGAGGGGTGGGTGTCAAGTGGAGGGGGCCGAGCTCTTTTCAGTGGGGCGCACTAATGCGACAAGAAACAACAGGTTCAAGCTTGAACATAGAAGGTTTCACCTCAACATGAGGAGAAACGTCTTTATGTTGAGGGTGACAGAGCACTGGAACAGGCTGCCCAGGGAGGTTGTGGAGTCTCCCTCTCTGGAGAGGATCCAATGATCTCTTGAGGTCCCTTCCAACCTCTAATGTACTGTTATACTGTGAACAGCAAGCTAACTCAGCCAATGGGCTAGAAGCCACTGGAGTTTTGCCTGGGACAAAGTTTCAGCCAGTAGGATAAGAAAATTTGGAAACTCATTAAAATACTTAAAACTGTGACCAGAGTCAAGACTTATTTCTGTAGTGGAAAGTATGGATTCATTCTCTGTATGGTGCAGGTGATCAGATGGGAATGCTGCTGTTGGTCATTAAAGCTTCCCAAGTTTCAACAAGACTTCCATCACTACTGTTACTGTTGCTTTCCTAACAAGACCCCCTGACAGACCCTGCATCTCATTTGATGTTACAGTTCAAACACATTTCATACCATCCAAATCCAGAGCCATTTTATTTGCTCCACAGAACAGACTATCAAAAAATAATGTACGTTTCTTCCTTCCTCTTTATAAGCACTGAAGTGTACTTTCTTCTCCTTCCTCCAACTCTCCCTCTTATTTCAGAGTAGAAAATTGACCAAATAAGAATTACTGCTTTTTAGAAGCTAATAACTGGCAACTCAGAGCACCTTCCTTCAACTGTTTTACAAATGAGCGACCTTGGTACCACTCAGTCTGTGAACAAGGAACCGTATCCAGCCCAATAGCTCTTCAGGCTGAAGGACAGTAGTGAGTTCATGGGATTCTCATTTTAACTTCACTGGAAAACATCCCACAGATGAGATTTAAAAAGTCTTCTCTTGTTACAGTGTAGGGATAATCTCCATTTCTCCTGTCCTAACTCTTTCCCAGTGAAAGCACAGCAGGTAACAGCCTTCTGACAGAGGTCCTTCCTTCTCAGATGTGCTCAGTGATTTTTGTTCATGCAAAGGGCTGAAAGCCTTCCAAGAGGCATTGCCACTCCCCTCCCTCCCCACCACCTTCCCCAAGAGTAATTTTAGTGGAGCTTTGATTGATGTCAGATGAAATTAACTGGAAACATTTAATGTGTTTAACATGTAAAGGCTTAGGGCTCTATTCACTCAGAGTTAGAGACCTTCTGTGCTTCATAAACTCACAGAGGACACTGGAGCCTGAATTTCAGCTCTGCAGCCAGATGACTTATTAAACAGCACCCTGACTCCTGCCATTGCTGCTGCTTTTCATTTCATTATTAATAGGTGGAGGACTTCAACTGATGACAGCAAGGATAGAATCAAAAATCCTGTGGAAGAGATTCTGTTAATTTGAGTATTGTGTCCATCGTTAGGCATTAAATTAAGCTGTATTTCCCTCAGCAGCTGTTGAAAATCCTGGGTTAACCAAGTGAAAAGAATATCGTGCTTCAAATGGAAGGATGTATGAGGTTCCAGCTAACAAATAGCTTAGAGAGAAGGATTCTGAATAGAAAGAAGAGTTTCATTAGGCCTCTACTCAAGAGGGAAGCTCTCTGCAGCCTTTGTAAAACGAGAAGAGTCTTCAGTCATGTAAAGTATTGAAAGCTGAGTCATTTTTCCCTACCTTCTTATACTTGTAGCTGCAACCTGAAGAAGGGAGGTTTATTTCTAAGTTAAGGGGTGGTTATGTCAAGTTAGGAAATGTTTCTTAATATGTATTTCCTTTATGACCATCTGTCAAAGGTAGATCAAGTCTTACGAGGAATAAATATGAGAGGCTCTGGGACTTCTGAGGGATGCATTAGGCAACTGCACTTGAGCAATACGAGAGGTCAGTGAGAGAGATCATGGGAGCTGTTACCAGAATTCAGAGATGCTCTGTCTCTTGGCTGGGACAAAGCTACCAAACCAGTGGTTGCATCTGTTTGCAATCATCAGTCAAGAATTTTCCTGAACCCACAAAAAACATTGGTGAAATAAAAGTTCCATGATATTCTGAAGTTGTAGGTCATTGTCAGGAGATTCACGGAGAAGAGTCTGTAGTAAATGGATGATTTTTATGGAATTTAGGTCTCTGTGAGGATTGGCTCTTCTCTGAGGAGAACCTTGTCCACTTCCTACTTCTAGGATATTCACCTGCCCACCTGTGGTCATTGGGTTATTTCTGTGGGAAGATTGCACATACTTTTGTGGTGAAGAGAACGTAGGGACATTAAGAGTATGTCAAGGCAGTCTTTGCTCAAGGAATGCTCCACTTGAAATTAGTAATCACAGTAATGTGCAGGCCACTGAGGACATGTAGGACTTGAACATTACTCACTTCAAGAAGATTTACTACTTGCACCTGCTTTTCTACTGGTATTCAATGTTAATTTATTGATATGTAAACAAGTCTATTGACAGTGGAATTTTGTGTCCCTAAATAGAAAAGAAGCTTTGCAAGATTGATCTATACAAATAACAGACATTATCCTCTCTGCTCCTCACCATTTCTAAATGTATTTGTGTTAGATGCTGCACTGTCTGTGAGAAGCTTTAGAATATTTGGATTATTTACTTACTTCTCTTTAGCACACAGTAGATATGTCAGGCTTAGAGCAATTGAGTTTTTGTAAGGTTATGCTTCTATGAGACAATTACACTCTATTATTTAGTTATGACTTCCAAAGCTTGTCAGTAATTCTTCAAGACCAAGCTCCAGTCATGACTTCAGCAGCATATTTGCTGCAGCGATGACATTAATGAAGCAGTTACCACAGAGCAATGGCTTCACTGCTACTGTGCATTAATGCAGATCATTGGGTTTCTGAGCAATTTTTCTCCCTCATAAGGTCTTCATGAGAGTTCTACAAGACATTCTTAGGATTATTATACAATTTAAGTACTGAACTCACACCCTACTTTCAACCAGAAGTCTTCAATTTCATAGTTCTCTTTTACATCTCATTTTCTCCTACAATGCAGTAAGAGTTGGGTTTCAACTGCCATGCTCTGGAGTCAAGCACTAAGTGGAGAAAAGGCTGAAACAAGCCAGACTTTTCCTGCTTGTGAAGGATTAGTCCACTTGAAGAATTTCTGCAGATAACTGATCTCTGAAAATGTCTGAGAAGAACCCATCTTTCTTAAACAGAACCAGTGCTGTGTGTGAAGCCAAGGGAAATGGAACAGTTCTGCTGTCACTTATTTTTGTGCATTTTCACTGTGAAATCATCAGTATGAAAGCATCAGGAAAGATCTAGCTCCTGTCAATGCAAGGTGATACACAGTGAATATGAGGCTGGCAGTTCCAGAGGACCATAAGGTCAGATTACCATTATTTATTTCATAACAATATAAAGATGAAAAGTTGCTTTCCTAGGTCAGTCATGTTTGCAAGATGAACCAAACAGTGCAACCACAGCTCCTACTACCATGTAGTAAGAGGGAATCAAACAGCCTGCATAGCTCAGCATTGCAGTGTGTTTGAAGTGACTTACAGAAAAAGCAGCAGAAGTATCACATTGCTGTGCTGTGCAACTGAACAAGCAGGTTATTCACAGTTGCTGCTGGATCTATGTGCAGTGATAGACCACAAATTCTGTCCATCAGCCAATCCTCAGGGTAAAGCTGTTCTGTTATGGAGAGACTTTCAAAACATCTCTAAATATCAGCATGTACAAAAATATTCAGCTATACAGCATGATCCCCAGGTCATGCTTACAAAAACACTGCTCAACCTCTTGTGATGAATGAATTACAATTTTGTTAGATATTGCAAAACCCCAAGCATGTGTTCTGACTAGGGTCAAGCAAAAAGAAAACAACTACTTATGAATGATGGCACGAGTTTGACTTCAAAAAATCATGCATCAATAAACCAACCAACCAACCAACCAACCTCAACAACACAAAAACTTGATGGGCTTTTCCTGAAGCAGGCAAAGGGAGAAACAGGAAATTATGTTGCCTTTAAACCTGCAAGGCATAAATCTCCATGTCATAACACTAAGCTGACAAAGAGTAATTCAATTTCCTTCAACATGCTGTTTTATATTACGAGTTCCTGAGAGACAGGAAGACATGAATCAGAAGTGATAGTAAGATGTCCAGGATCTGCAATGTTAGCTAGAGAATTGCATTTCCCCCAAATTATGTCCAGCACTTTAGAAGTTGTGTACCATACCCAGAAGCTTTGAAGCATTACTGGGTTTGCATTCTACTTTGACATTAGCCTCTTATTCCTTGTGATGGGTTAATGCCCATCCTGGAAGCAGGAGGAGGGGAGGGCTTTCGAGTGCTTTGCCCTCCCTGCAGGGCATTTTTCCCCCTGGGAAACTGAGCCTGTTCCACTCCCCCTCCCTGCCCCCCAGCTAGGGTATAAAAGGGAGGACACTGCAGCCATTGGCTCTCTTTTTGGCTCTTGCCTTTCCTGGATGAGAGCTACTGCAGCTGCCTTCCTGCTTCTCTGCCACATGGTCAGGCTTGATCCTTCTCCCCACCACATCCACAAGGACTCCAAAGGACTGGTTTTGTATTTCCTTTTTGTTTTTCCCCCCATCCATCCTTATCCCTTACCCTTGTGAACCCTACCTGTTATTGTTACAGATATATATGTACATATATAGTTTAAAGAAAATTCTTTACCTCTCTACTTCCAAGCTGATTCCAAATTATTTCTTGGTAGATTTGCTCCTTCCCTTTGTTTTTCCTCTCTATTGGGAAGGAGTAGGGGGGAGCAGGGGAGGGATTCTCAGCCTTGCCCCCATCTGAGATCTTAAGTCCCAGTTAAGGCTCAAACCACCACATTCCCAAAACAGTGGTAGCAAATTGTCATAAACACAGAAAGCCAAGTGCTAAGGGGTTGAACTCGTAACTCCAAAATGTCATACTCAATATTCCCTCCCTTGATCCTGATTAAATATGGGTTGGGTTTTTTGTTTGGTTTTGTTGGTGTTATTTTGTGGGCTTTTGGTTGGTTCTGTTTCTTACTGGACAGAAATAAGACAGGAGGAATTTAACCCCAGAAACTATTAGCAGGCAAAATCCAGACCACCTCTGAAAGACAAGTTATCTAAATTACTGGGCTTAAAAAGGTAACTCACTCTCCTCAGACTTCAAACCTTAACCTGACAGCCCATTAAAAACAGATAAGACTTGCAGGAATGGCCAAGGTCAACAACCTCATGGCTTGCTGAAGGAACAAGGGTGAATGTCAGAAGCAGGGCAAAACTCCATCTCAGAAAGCTTTTCATCAGTAAGCTCAGGGAGCTGCTGACTCTGTCAGGTCATGATGCAGGGAAATGTAAAGCGGTCTCCATCTATCAGACTCTAACAGACAGGAGCAGCATTTTAAATGCAGAGTGCCTCTCCTGCCACAAAGGGCAATTAGTATGACAAGGCAGTGGCTGGCCTCTCTGTGGAGATGCGCCACACAAACCAGAGCAGAGGCTAGAGCATTAGGAAATGCGATCTATCCAAGCTGGAAACACTCAGAACAAGGGGCTGCCGTTTTCTAAGCACAATTGAAATCGATTTCAGATAGTCAAGGCAGTGCTGGTGTAGGACTGGGTGGCACTGTGTTCACAAAGCTGCAGCACTTTGGGGCAGTAGCAGTAGAACCTCAGAGTACAGTTTCCCTCAGCATGGCACTAAGTTACAGCAGTTTCACCCCCAACATGAAATCAGGACATTTCCACTATCATTTCTGTTGGTCAGAGGAGTGACCACAGTGAAAGCCAACAGCACCAACAGTTACTGCCTCATCCTATTCCTTAGGAACAAACACAGATTTGTGGCACAGGAAACAGATATTATCAAAACCTCCTAGGGAGGCCTGAGGAGGGAAACTGGAAGTTCAAAGCTCTCTCTGAGGCAGCAAGGAGGATACACGACACAGAAATCAGATGAGATGGCAGTGCTGGAGGAGAAGCTCAAAGCAACTTGTGTTCAGAAAAAGAAATGTGTGTTTGCTGTCTCCAGCTGCTAGAAATGGAAAAAACATCTGCAGCCCTGCCTTTGAACCCAATCACTCTCCTTTTTTATCAAGAGCTCCTGCTTTAAAACATAACAGAGACTACAAAACCTGGAGTTAAATACTTTGGGAATAGAGACAAAATCTGAGAAGCAACAGTAAAAGAGTTCATCCCACAAGAGATTTCACTCATCTCATTTCAAAGATAAGCACATAGGGAGCTGACAAGATAAGTTTGCCCTTGATATCTTCCTGGGTAACAAGTGAGGAAAATTAAACCAAACTTCTTTCCTGAACGTATTTATTTTACTTAAGGAAAAGCATAGTTCTTGATTATATGTGATGATCCTGACTAACTATTAGGGATGAGGGGGAAAAAATAAAGTCAGATTTGAGGGCTTAAAGTGGCTGCATATACAGGATTGTACATGATTTCCCATGTATAAGCAGAAATTAAGGATAATGGAGCCTGTAACCCAGTCATATGTCAACCACAGGGCACTCTGCTTGAGCTATGTGATGCCAGCCCTGCTAGAAACTGGCATAAGATCAGGCCTTTATTGTGACCTGCTAAAGGGGTCAATCTTTCTAAAAAGATGAACTGAATAAAGTAGTAAACTTATTCATTTGTGGAAACAACAACAAAGTTATAGATATAGAGTAGAATAGACCAGACCAGGTTGGGAAAGAACTTCGAGATCAAGTCCAGCCTATGACCCAACACCATCAGCACCATCTAATCAACTAAACCATGGCACTAAGTGCCACATCCAATCCTTTTTGGAACATCTCTAGGGATGGTGACTCCACCACCTCTCTGGACAGCACATTCCAATGGCTAATCTCTCTTTCTGTGAGGAACTTCTTCCTAACATCCAGCCTAAACCTCCCCTGGGACAGCTTTCTAATATGCACAGCTTCATAGTGCTGTCTCAGTTTCTTTCCTAAACATTTCCTTCAAAGCCTCTTCCCTCAGTGAAAGAAGTTAAAATAATCTGTCCTAACACCTTGCTCAGGATTATCTCCCAAAGCCTTGCCAACAAAGACCAACAGCTGTTTACAGACCACTCTAAACATATATGTCTTTAATTTTCTTTTTATCCCCCCTGTGTGTTCCAAAGAGGCCTATTTTGAGACCTTTCTGCACACATAATATCCTGTATCATCTTCCATCATCAGCGTATATTTAGTACTAAGAAGAGCCTAGAGATGTTTGCAGAAGCAGAATCCCAGTTCACATGGTGTTCAGTGAATCAACTGACTACAAAATGAAACAAATCTAAATTGATCTTTAAAACAGAAAATAAAAATAGTCTACATATGTGTTCTTCAGCTACATGAAGCTCTGTTGTTCTGCTTAGCTTTGATCCAGTTTCAGACCTTCCCCAGCTGAGCATCTTCTCCTGAGCTACAGGAGACATCTTACAGAATCTCTAGCACAGCTTTCTCTTACTGAACACTAATCTCAGTTGCCCATTCACCAAGTATTATTTTAAGTGGAGGAGATTTCTGTGGGTTTACATGAAAGCTTCCGACTCTCTCCTTAATCAAGATTCAGTCCTGATAATGAACATGTCAGCAGAGCCACTGCTGTGTCATCATACAGGGTCAACATTTCACACTGTTGCTTAACAGATTGAGTAAAACCAAGCTAGAGTGATATGAAGCCACCTGTTTCCTTTGTATCATAACTAGTACTTACTAATGAAAACAAAAAGGTTAATTTCCACTACTGTGGGCCCAATGCTCTATTTATTACAGGCACCAGTACACAGTCTGGAGAAGAGAAGGCTCCCAGGAGACCTAATTGTGTCCTTCCAGTATCTGCAGGGGGCAACAGGAAAGCTAGGGAGGGACTGGTCAGAGAGTGATAGGACTAGGGGGGGATGGAACAAAACTAGAAATGGGTAGATTCAGATTGGATGTTAGGAAGAAGTTCTTCCCCATGAGGGTGGTGAGACACTGGAACAGGTTGCCCAAGGAGGCAGTGGAAGCCTCATGCCTGGAGGTTTTTAAGGCCAGGCTGGATGTGGCTGTGAGCAACCTGATGTAGTGTGAGGTGTCCCTGCCCATGGCAGGGGGTTTGGACCTGGATGATCCTTGAGGTCCCTTCCAATCCTGACAATTCTATGGTTCTATTTCTAGGGTTTAGACAGGCTACCAAAATAGTTAGCAGATGTATCACCCAGCTCTGGCTACCATAGGGCATTTTGATCACCAGTTATCCAGTAAGAACACACTCAAGGCAAGAATTTTGGGATCAGATGGGGTGCAGATTGTGCTTTTTTGTAGCACAATCTTTTCCTCAAACAGCTTCTTTGTGCTGCTTTTTCAAGCATGGAAATTGAAGTACATGACATATCTTTTGAGGATTTTTGTTTCTTTTGGCTTTTAGAAGATTTGTTACATTAAATGGTACTTTTGTTGTTAAAAATATATATATATGTAAAGTAAATTTGCTGACTTTATGCTAAACTCCTTTTCCTCCTAGTTTAAAGTGACCTTTGATGGAAACTAAAATGTGCAGGTGTCAAAGTGTATCAGTATCGTATACCAGAGATGTGCACAACTGAGGTTTTTTGGCACTTTCCCCTTCCAATTTATTAAAGGTTGTGTCAGAATACATTTATGTAAGCAAGGATCAGATCTTATTAGGGGAACATCATTTGTTTTTAATGAATAAGAGTAGTTTAGGAAAACATCTGATTAAGTTAACCTTTGAGAGATGAGCTGTTTCTCCTCGCTCCTATCACCACTTGTTTAAACTCTGCAAGTAAACATAGCATTCACTACTGGAGTGCAAAAAGAAAAGTTGTGTTAAAGCTGTAGCCCCAGTTCAGCAAAGCAGCTGACCATGTTCTTGTGTCTAGCACTTTGGAACACAGATACAAGTGTAAAGACCCTGCTGCTTTAGTGGAACTTTATGAAGTGCTTAGAGTTCACACCTTGAGTACTGCATCCAGTTCTGGGCCCCTCAGTTTAAGAAGTACATTGAGACTCTTGAATGTGTCCAGAGAAGGACAATGAGGCTGGGGAGAGGCCTCAAGCACAAGCCCTACAAGGAGAGGCTGAGGGAGCTGGGATTGTTTAGCCTAGAGAAGAGGAGGCTCAGGGGAGACCTTATTGCTGTCCACAACTACCTGAAGGGTGGTTGTAGCTGGGAGGGGGTTGGTCTCTTCTCTCAGGCAACCAGCACCAGAACAAGAGGACACAGTCTCAAGCTGCACTAGGGGAGGTTTAGGCTCAAGGTGAGGAGAAAGTTCTTCACTGAGAGAGTTGTTAGCCATTGGAATGTGCTGCCCAGGGAGGTGGTGGAGTCACCATCCCAGGAGGTGTTCAAGAGGGGATTGGATGTGGCACTTGGTGCCGTGGTTTAGTAACGAGGTCTGTGGTGACAGGTTGGACTTGATGATCTTTGAGGTCTCTTCCAACCTTGGTGATTCTGTGATTCTGAGTTCTGTATATTATTTTCTGAAGAAAAGCTAATTCAGCAGTCTCCAAGATGAAGTTATAACAGGCTAACAAACAAGATTCCCCACAGCAGTTAAGGACAGACAGAACAATGATGGCCCAAGGCCCCAAAGTCTAAATTACAAAGTCTTGGAATATCCTGGGGATTGTCCATCAGGAATGTAACTGATCCTCACTAGAGAGAGAGATTTAAACTGACAAGGGAACTCTTCCAGCTATCACAAAGGACAAGCTCTCTTCCCAAAGACAATTCTTCCTCTTCTCAGAAGGCTTGTGGGAACAGCTTTCTGCACCACAAGGGAGGACTTTAGTTCCTGCTTGTATTTTGTGATAAACCAGATTGGAAGAAGAGAAAGTGTGCCACAGTTACATAATCCTACTTGGAAAATGGGTGCTTGATGATACCATTGTATCAGCTTTGTCAAGCTCTACTAGGATGCAAGAGTAGTGAAATGGAAGACATCTCTGTTAATTGCTATTAGCATAGAAACTGAGAAAATTTGAGAGAGCACAATATTTAGAGCTCACATAACTCTTAGAAATGGAGACCTATCTGCTCTCTTACTGACTATGAAACAACACGCAATTTTGGTTAGACACTCTCAATTTGACAAGGAGTCAAACATGAGCCAGCAGTGTGCCCAGGTGGCCAAGAAGGCCAATGGCATCCTGGCATGCATCAAGAGTAGTGTGGCCAGCAGGAGCAGGGAAGTCATTCTGCCCCTGTACTCAGCACTGGTTAGGCCACACCTTGCATACTGTGTCCAGTTCTGGGCCACTCAATTTAAGAAGGACATTGAGACTCTTGAATGTGTCCAGAGAAGGGCAACAACGCTGGGGAGAGGCCTCGAGCACAAGCCCTGTGAGGAGAGACTGAGGGAGCTGGGGTTGTTTAACCTGGAGAAGAGGAGGCTCAGGGGAGACCTTATTGCTCTCTAAAACTACCTGAAGGGAGGCTGTAGCCAGGAGGGTATTGGTCTCTTTTCCCAGGCAATCAGCACCAGAACAAGAGGACACAGTCTCAAACTGCACCAGGGGAAGTTTAGGCTGGAGGTGAGGAGAAAGTTCTTCACTGAGAGAGTTGTTAGCCATCGGAATGGGCTGCCCAGGGAGGTGGTGGAGTTCCCATCCCTGGAGGTGTTCAAGAGGGGATTGGATGTGGCACTTGGTGCCATGGTTTAGTAGTCATGAGGTCTGTGGTGACAGGTTGGACTTGATGATCTTTGAGGTCTTTTCCAATCTTATTGATTCTATGATTCTTGATTATTGGTTCTTATTTCTCAGCACATCCCATTGAGTCCCATGCATCAGACTGCAGGGGTAGCAGAGGCACTGGCCATGCCCTTCTCCTCCTACCAACTCTGCTGAGCACCTCTGGCTGTCACAAATGTCTCTGTGCACTGGGAAGCATAAAGGCTCTAGAAGGCATATCTACAGAGCTACCACCTGTTATTTCAGTACCAGAAACAGCAGCCTCCTCTGAAGGGCATGGAGCTGTTCCCCAATAGGCTTGCTTTGTTTTTCTGGACACAGAGCTGCAAAAGGAAGTTGCCATTTGACAGGAGTAAATCCAGATTTTGAGTCTTGCTATCAGATTAGCAAAATTAGGGCAGCTGATCCAGAGTGTCAAACCCACACAATCTTCTTCTCAACATTTGGAACAGCTTCATGTGCTTTCCATTGGCCCAAATGTCCTTAAGACCACTGCAGACTCTCCAAATGAAGCTGAAGTAAGCTGTATCATGTGCCTGGTCATATTTGATCATTCCTGATCCCTCACCAGGTTTGTACCAGCAAAAGATCTAGTAGCACATAGATCATCCTCTTTTTAAAATCACATCAAAAAATCCCTGTTGGAATTCAGACACAGATCCAAGAGGGGTAGATGATAAAGAGCATTAGGTTTCCCATCCCTAATCATTATGGGCTACAGATATAATTATCCTCTTGGTCTGCATCTTTCTAGTTCTATTGAGAAACACTGCTGAGAGACTTCCCCCCCCCCCCCCCCCCCCCCCTTACACTTTTAATTGGGAAGCTTAAAAGAAAGGTTTCTAGAGAGCTAGGGCACAGGTATCACTGAGATGTATCAGAACCACATTAAAGATTTGCATGAGCTTAGGCAGAAAACATCCTGGCCACCCCTGAGACCAGATAATCCAATAAAGCCAAATACTTGTAAAAGTGTCTTTGCTAGGCAACCAATTATCAGCATTCCTTCAGTGTACTGAGCCTAGGCTTAAATCCAAATCAGCTGAGTCTTATAAGGATGTAGTTGCTCAGTTTTCCTAAGAGTAGCCCTGCTCACATTAGAAACTAACAACAAGGATTTAGAAGGGGGGAAAAAAACTCTATTTACATATTATTTTCCATTAGAAAAGACATTACTAACACAAGATTGGTGTCTGTGAGATTGGTGTCTATGAGATTCTCAGAGTCAGATGCAGCCTGTGCTTATTGATTCCTGTTAATGTGTGGAGGCTGTGGCTGAACTGAACAGCCACTTTTCTCTCAAAAATATCTGCAAAGATCTGAAAGGAAGTGGTCTGAACTTTTTTTCAAAGATACCCACAAGATAAAAGAAGATGAAAGACTCTGCAACTCAATCACTACTTTTTGAGCATGCAGAACACAAGCTAAATTGCACATGAGCAGAAAATTAGAGACCTCTTCCCTATTATTCCACATTTTTTACAGTTCATTGGTGTATAAAGTAGATTCCAAACAGCCTGAAATAATTCTAACACTGCTGGAATTACAGGATTCCAGCAATACACCACTAAATATGTCATCTTTACCTGTGTGTGTGTTTTTCTATGCTATGTATCGTATGCCACCCTGCTTCTTACCATGTGCATACATACACATGCACCCTCCTCACGCCCGCAGAGCTGGCCGTTTCTAGTGCACTTCAGAGACTGCCTCAGGTTGGAAAGGACCATACAGATGATCTACTCCAACTTCCCTACCATGGGCAGGGGTGCCTCTCAACTAGACTTGGCTGCCCAAGACCTCATCCAGCCTGGCCTTGAACACCTCCAGGCAGGAGCCATCCACAGCCTCCTCAGGTAGCCTATTCCAGAGTCCCACCACCCTCATACTGAAGAGCTCCTTCCTAAGATCCAGTCTAAACCTACTCTTCCTCAGCTTCAAAGCATTCCCCCTTGTCCTGTTGCTGGACACTCTTACAAAAAGTTCCTCTTCAGCATTCCTATAGAATCCTTTCAGGTATTGGAAGGCAGCTCTAAGGTCCCCCCCAGAGTATCTTCTAAAGTCTGAACAATCCCAGCTCCTTCAGCCTATCCTCACAGAGATGTTCCAGCCCTTCCAATTGAATACATGGATTTATATTAACAGACAAGTGGGATCAAACAGACAGTAGTAATATGGTCCATGTTACTACACTCCCTGAAAAGATAACTTTTAGCAAAAGTTAGGAGCAAATGCTGTACAGGTATGAGTCAGTAATACCCTGAGTTGAATGACTAATATCAGATTAAATAGCTACAAGGTCTCTCTGAAAGCAATGGAGTTTGCTCACCGAAGTTACCTACCTACACATGAACACTCATTTCATGCTTTAAGATATTTATCTTTCAAGATCAGCTCCATTTGGTATATTACTCACAAGTTTCTCTAGTCCTGCTTCAAGCAAAGCATAATATAGCATATAGCATGAATCACTATGCTGAACAATCTAGAAATGTATTTCCAGTATAACTCTTACCTTCTCACTGATCTTTCCTTGATGGATCATAATAAAATCACTTTTAAAGTACTATAAATAATAGCTGCACTTCAAAGGGTTTTTTCCCCTTCATCTTACTTAAAACTTACTGCATCAACTGTCTTGTGTCATAATTCAGCTGAAACTGAGGTTTAAATATTGCTTCCTTATGAATTTACCTGTTAAATGTTACCTGCTACATTCATCCCTTTAACCAGGAATATTTATCTCCTAGGACAGCAGCCTCTTCCACTCTAACACATTTCCTGCTTTTTTCACTCTTATAGCTATGCTCTTCACATTTATTGCTAAATCCTATAGGCAGAAGTGATTGTTTCACCTGGCTGATACAGGAAATAACAAGCGCAGGACTCGACAGCATTGGTAGGAGCACAGATTACAGAGCTTGCTGAAAGAGATGTTCTTCAACCTCTGGTTCTGATGATGCCATGTTGTTACAAGGAATTCACAGCCAGGAATCAGGACATAAAGGTTCCCTTTCCATTCCTGCCTCCAAAGTATTGACTGATTTCTGAGAAGTGATTTGATTTTAGAATAGAATAGAATAAACCAGGTTGGAAGAGACCTTCAAGATCATCATGTCCAGCCCATCATCCAACACCGCCCAACCAACTAAACCATGCAACCAAGCACCCTGTCAAGTCTCCTCCTGAACACCTCCAGTGATGGTGACTCCACCAGCTCCTCAGGCAGCCCATTCCAATGGGCAATCACTCTCTCTGTGAAAAACTTCCTCCTAACCTCCAGCCTAAACCTCCCCTGGCACAGCCTGAGACTGTGTCCTCTTGTTCTGGTACTGGTTGCCTGGGAGAAGAGACCAACCCTCACCTGTCTACAACCCCCCTTCAGGTAGTTGTACAGCAATAAGGTCACCCCTTTTCCTGCAGAAAAGCCAGAAAAGACGTGCCCCTGAATTGTGATAGTGGGCATACTCCATGCTTGGTTTGCCTACATTTCACTAAAATAGAATTTTTGCCCTCTTGAACATGAAAATCCTAATAGACTAATTACTGCCAGCTATGCTTCATTTTGGAACTCTTCTAGAGGGAAATCCACAGCAGAAGCAGCCAGCAACTCTGGCTGTGAGAAAGCCATTGTCTCCTCACCAGGGCTTCTCTGTTTATTCCACATTGCCTAAATCAGCAGCAAGATGCAGAAGAAAGAAGACAACACATTCAGAACAGAGAAGAAAGGTTGTGTTTTACTGTCAGGAATGACTCCTTGGGAAGCCACTTAAGGCTGCAACTCGCTTTTCTTGTGGTGTATACTGTGGGCTAAGGAAATCACATGTAAGTAACTATGCCAGGTCAAACAGCAAAAGAACATTTATATATTGCCTTTCAACTCTCCTTCCTACTCAAAACCTACTGTTTTCATATTTTTTTTTTTATTATGTCAATGTATCATTGATTTTATTCTGCCCAATCTGAAGCTAAAAAAATGACATGATGCTGGGCACAAAAGTACATCACCTGAACAGTACCAGAAAGATCTAAAGACTGATATAAGCATCAAAGAATATTTCATTTTTCCATTTCAATTATTTTTCCCTCTCATTAGCAAGCGCATTTTCTGCCCCTGTACTCAGCACTGGTTAGGCAGCACCTCGAGTCCTATGGCCAGTTTTGGGCCCCTCAGTTTAGGAAAGATGTTCACTTGCTGGAACGTGTCCAGAGAAGGGCAACAAAGCTGAGGAGAGGTCTGGAGCACAGCCCTGTGAGGAGAGGCTGAAGGAGCTGGGGTTGCTTATCCTGAAGAAGAGGAGGCTCAGGGGAGACCTTATTGCTATCTACAACTACCTGAAGGGAGGTTGTAGACAGGTGGGAGCTGGTCTCTTCTCCTAGGCAAGCTGCACCAGAACAAGAGGACACAGCCTCAAGCTGTGCCAGGGGTGGTTCAGACTGGATGTTAGGAGGAAATTCTTCAGAGAGAGTGATTGCCCATTGGAATGGGCTGCCCAAGGAGGTGGTGAAGTTGCCATCATTGGGGGTGTTTAGGAGGAGACTTGGTGGGGTGCTTGGTTGCATGGTTTAGTTGATTAGATGGTGTTGGATGACGGGTTGGATGTGATGATCTTGAAGGTCTCTTCCAATCTGGTTTATTCTATCCTATTTTCACAGTTTGCTCTCATCTTTCTGCTGACAGTGACAAGTATTCTTTTTCTGGATGTTATGCTTTCTGGTAGTCTACATTCTTGTTGGGAGATTACAAATCTGGAGTTTGGCCAAAAAAAACCCAGAGAGGATGAAAAGTAGGATTATTTTTCTGCATGCCTTCAGTAGTTCTACGTAATAGAGAGCATGATTTACTCTATAAAAGGTGACAAGTATAGGTTAAACCTGGAAAAGTGCCTTAAACTTAAAAAAAATAAATAAATAATACCTCAATCAGCAACTAGCTTCAGAAAGTTAAGATTAGATATAATGAATTAAAAAGAAATGGTTCTAGAAAAATATTCTACATGTTCCCCCTTTAGTTTTGCAGTAATTAAGGTTATTTTCAGGAAAAGACTATTACAAATCATTGAGCTCCTGGTTATCTGTGTGAAAAACCCTGATGAAGTTGCATTTGTTCTTTTAGCATGAAAAGAAAGCATTAAAAACTGACAAGGCTTTCTCTCTCTCCATTTGTAAAGGCTTTGTTTTTCTCCCCTTTTCTAACATTAAATTAATTGGTTTTCACACTCTTCCTTGCCTGTTTAGTACCACCAGTAAGTGGATTTACCCTTTATCTGAGCCGCTCAGACAGGTTTCTTTGGGGAAAAAAGGTGGTTACTGCGGTTGTCACATGATGCCTACTCGTTAGATATGAGAGACTGGCTCTGTGCATCTAAGAGTCCATTTGAACCTATTGTTTGATCCTTTTTGCAAGTAGAGATACCTTGAGTACTAGGTCCAGTTCTGGGCCTAGAACATGTTCAAAGAGGGGCAACAAAGATGGGGAGGGGTTTGGAGCACAGCTGTATGAGGAGAGGCTGAGGGAGCTGGGGTTGCTTAGCCTGGAGAAGAGGAGGCTCAGGGGAGACTTTCTTGCTCTCTACAGCTACCTGAAGGAAGGTTGTAGCCAGGTGGAGTTTGGTCTCTTCTCCCAGGCAACCAGCACCAGAAAAAGAGGACACAGTCTCAAGCTGCACCAGAGGAGGTTTAGACTGGATGTTAGGAAGAAATTCATCACAGAAAGAGAGATTGGCCATTGGAATGGGCTGCCCAAGGAGGTGGTGGAATCACCATCACTGGAGTTGTTTGAGACTGGATAAGGCACCTAGTGCCATGGTTTAGTTGATTAGATGGTGTTGGGTGTTAGATTGGACTAGATGATCTCAAAGATCTTTTCCAACCTGATTAATTCTATTCTAAATACTTCTTTTTTACCTTGCATAAGGCAAGTGCTATGGTATCTTCTCTCACCTTCAGTATGTGCACTAGGTATACAACTGGGTTTATTCCAGGGATCAATGGGAGGCAAATCACTGCCTGGTGTGATAAACCTGATCACTGGTAATCTGTATTCTGATTTGTTCTGCAGACACCTACACATGCACCTTCTGGGCCTATCTTTCCCTAAGCCTCTTGGAAATGAAGGATGAATGATGCTAGATACTGCCTGGGAAACTTTGGCATTGATTTGCTGGTAGCATTCCTGAAGAGCAATGCTCTTCAGGAGCACCTGGTCATATTGCATATGCTAGGCAATCTTCAGGATCATCATGTGTGCTTTGTTTGGTGGTTTCACTGAGGAGATACAGCCAGCTACAGCCCATAAAAGAAAGGTGCACACTTCATCTGAAAACTGTATCACAGTTTGTGAGAGACTCAATATTGTGTCCCCTGATGTGACCCAACAAAGATAAAATCACCTTTGCTGCTTGCCCAGACAGTAGATGATGTGTATTGGGCAGATACCACTGGAACAACTCTCTGGAAGGTGCATAGATAAAGATTGCTCACCAGACTGCAGCTGTCCTGGAAATAACGGACAGAGGCCACTGCTATTGATACTCTCTGGAATGCATATTCACCACCTGGACTCATACCTAAAAACTGTACAAAAGATCTCAGCAACTACTGGCTCAGTAGAAGGAAAACATGGTGAAGGAAAAGACCAGGGCAATGATGCTCTGAAGAAAAACAGAAAGAATACCAGGAAAGAAAAATGAGAGACATCACCAGATAGCCTGGAAGAAGCAGACCAAGAGGAACCCTCTCTCTGTGCCTTAAGTTCTGCCTGCTACAATTCATGGAGCTGAAGAGGCTGCTTAGAGGACAGCACAGCCAACAAGGACATCTCCTGGATGCCAAAGCCTTTCTTCACAGACCCAACATCTCCTCCCTTCCAAAGCTGCAGCAGCCTCCACAGGCTCAAGCTGTCTTGGGGCGGGGGTGGGTGAGGGGATGTGGTAATATAATTCCTTTCCTCTTCTCTCTCCCTATTCTCTCTCTCACTCTCTATTTTCTCTCTCTCCCCTTCTGATCCATCCACTTTATTTGTGTAATAAATAGCCTTGATGTTGATATTTTGGCCTCATTTGTGCCTCTAATTTCGTAACACAGGGATATTCAAAAGAACTGAGTCTCTCTGTTTCTCTCTGGACCGAGACCCAGTTATATTGGCCTCCACTGTAAGAAGACCTCCATTACATTGTCTAGCTGTATAAAACTGTTGTTGTTTCATAGTCATTTTCATTCTAGCAAAAGCTGAAAAATAATTCCCTCAAACAAGCAAAACAGAAATCCCTTTATTCCACACAGGCATGCAACAGTCTGTCAGAATTTGGAATTACTTCCCACAAGCAAAAGAATGTGTGAGAAGTGATTAATCAGCTAAGAGTCAACCAAATGCATGTATCTGATTATGTGAGTTCATGTTATTTAGTAACATCTTAATGAAGCCAGATGTTTTCAATGTGGAAGTCTCATAAAACCAAGCTTATCTCTGGGCTGTTCAGTTCCTCTTTGTCCTACATGGACCTGAAGCAGTGTCTGCTATTATTCTCCTGGCCCCTCTGAAGTGTGGCAAGTCCTCTAGCCCAGCTACAAAAGCAGAAACTTAAACACTCTAAATTCACATTTCTACATCTGCTTTCTCCCATAGGATGAAGAATGCTCACAACCAATGTTGTTGTGGGCTCCTTGTTTGAAAGTCCACATCAATCAGAGTTTGCAGCTCTGTATTCAGACCTCTCCACAGTGGTAATGGGAATTCTAGGTTAAGTTTTCACCTTATATCTGCTCCTCCTTTCATGATTCACATGACCTCTGGCTTTAAAAAGGGAGAGGAGGTTTGAAGGTAGCTCACAGAACCCTGGCAGCAATTGCATTCCCACTTCTTCCTGAAGTCAGATGGTTTGAAGGGCTCTCAGCCTGACTCAGGCTCTGAGACACCACGAACAACTCATTCTAAACAAGCTGAAATGGATATTGCCCCAGAAAACCACAGAGTAAATTGCTGTAGATGTTAATGTACTTAGTTTTGTGAAATGGAAAGCACCACATCATAAGGTTTTAAATAAAACCAACTCAATTACACATGCAGAACAGCAGTGTTTTGAGCAAATACTTGGCCTTTTTCTTTGGTGGAACAAGCTGCAACCCAGTGCTGTTTCACATCATGAGGTACTCCAGTCCACTTCAAGTCTTTGAACAAAAACATGAACCATCCTAAAGATAGAATGACTTGAAATATCCCAACGAGCAGCTTGAGTGTACTTCACTCCATTGAAATCAGTTTTCTCCAAAGCAATACATTTTGTAGAAAAGGAAGAAATCATCTTGGTCTAATTGCTGAAAAATGAGTGTTGGGTACCAGTGCAAAAACCTTAGCTATTTTGCATTAAATACAGGCAAATGTTTTATTCAATTCACAGCAGCAACACAACTCAGAAGATGCAGCGGTAGTGGCAAATCCCTCTTGTCAGATCCACCTCATTCTAACGAGATGTCATTAGTTTCCAGATGGTATTGCTGTACAGGAGTGATGTTCAGTGGAACTGCTGTAGTAACAATGACAAACAGAGGCAATAAATCTGACATCTCCATTTGGATTAAGTATCACTGTAACAAGTTCAGGCCAGGAAGGAAAAAAAATTAGTTTCAAATAAGTTTACCTGAGCACACAGTTCTTTGAATTTCTGTTAAAGCTTTGTTCTTCTTCTCAATGAATTCCACGTCCCCAGTTAGTACTTGTCAAGCTAACAGATGCTTGAATAAATTGTCCCCCGAATAAGGATGATAGAAGTGGCTATTCCAATTTTACCCATGCTTGATAGATGCAAAATGTCACATAAGAGTGTGGCCTAAGCAGTCAGCCTGGAGGGATAATTCTAAAATTATTTCCTTCCTTCTGTTTCTGCTGAAAGTTAGATCTGTAATGAAAACAGTGTTAGTGTAATACAATACGCTGGGCTTCAGGTCTCTATTCTTAGAGATGCTTTCCAGAGCAGCTATGTTTATGGCCTCTCCTGCGTGGCACAGCTCACTTTCCCTGTTGTGTAGATAACTCAGATTTATGCCTCTATCCTAGGAGGCTTCACAAATGCAGGCTCAGTGCTGTCAGGCAATTTGATGGATGTTAAATCCTAAAATTCGCTCAAAGACATCCCGATAACAGCATGGCAATGCTGGTTCCAAGTAGAAATGCATCACTCTTGTAGTAATCCATTCACTTCTTCCCCACCCTCATTGCCTTCTGTGATTGCAGTCATATTGCTGGAGAAGCGCAATACATCAAACATCACATTAACATTACCCAGTGCACATGCATCATCACTTTGAGGCAGTCAGATAATTGAGTCCCACCCAAAGGGAAGATGCACAATTTCCTTGGGTCTCATGCATCTTCTGGTCACTGAATGTAGTAAAAACGAATCAGAGAACCACAGAATTAACAAGGTTGCAAAGACCTTTGAGATCATCAAGTCCAACATATCACCCAACACCATCTAATCAATTAAACCACTTCCAGGGACAGTGACTCCACCACCTCCCTGGGCAGCCCATTCCAATGGCCAGTCTCTCTTTCTGTGAAGAATTTCTTCCTCACATCAGCCTAAACTTCCCCCTGCACATCTTGAGACTGTGTCCTCTTGTTCTGTCACTGTCTCCTGTGACAAGAGGCCAACCTCCACCTGGCTACAACCTCCTTTCAGGTAGTTGAAGACAGCAATAAAGTTTCCCCTGCACTACCTCTTCTCTAGGCTAAGCACCCCCAGCTCCCTCAGCTGCTCCTCATAAGGTTTGTGCTCCAAACCCCTCACCAGCTTTGTTGCCCTTCTCTGGATATTCCAGCATCTCAATATCTTGAATTGAGGGGCCCAGAACTGGACACAGTAGTCAAGGTGTGGCATAACCAGTGCTGAGTACAGGGGCACAATGACTTCCCTAGTCCTGCTGGCCACATTATTCTTGATACAGGTCAAGAAGCTAGGAAAGGATTAGCAAGAAATTAAGAACCGAGTCTGCTTCATTCTGATTTTAAAATGACTTGAACAACAGTAGGAAGTGATGACTGTATGACAACCACCCCAAATTGACAAGCCTGATAAAATTGTATCTGACGACAGAAGGTAACATCACTACCAGATTCCCCAGACAAGAAGGAATCATTCTGGTAACTTTGCAGTCCTGGAACTCTTGAACAAGTTGCCAGATCAAACAAAACATTTTTAAAGGAATCCTGGAGGCATATATAAGTAGTCTGCTGAATAGCATCCCATCCTTATTCTGCCTGAAAGAAGCCTCTGTGCAACAAACAGGGAGAGAAGAAACAGAAGCAGGTGGAGGCAGGTGAAGCAGCCATGTACAGTAATATAGCACGAAACAAAACTGTAGTGTCATGTTAAACGTCTTTAATGAAAGGAAGAAGTGGGCAATACTCAAGATGTGTGCTGCCAGAAGCAGAAAGATTCATCTAACTGGTCTTCTGCTTTGCCAAGATACTTTGTTCAGCCTTGAATCTGCTAAGCTGTCTTCAGTAGTAAAAGGAAAAATCTCTTAGGCTGGCCAACTTCTAGTCTTAAATACCAGGTCTTTAAAAGAATTTCAGACGCCATTTCAAGAACCTGAACCCCACAACTGTATGAGCAGGCATGCTCAAAGTTATCAAGGACAGACAACAAGGCTGGTGAGAGGCCTTGAGCACAAGCCCTACGAGGAGAGGCTGAGGGAGCTGGGATTGTTTAGCCTGGAGAAGAGGAGGCTCAGGGGAGACCTCATTGCTGTCTACAACTACCTGAAGGGGGGCTGTAGCCAGGAGGGAGTTGGTCTCTTCTCTCAGGCAACCAGCACCAGAACGAGAGGACACAGTCTCAAGCTGCACCAGGGGAGGTTTAGGCTGGAGGTGAGGAGAAAATTCTTCACTGAGAGAGTTATTCACCATTGGAATGTGCTGCCTAGGGAGGTGGTGGAGTCCCCATCCCTGGAGGTGTTCAAGAGGGGATTGGACATGGCACTTGGTGCTATGGTCTAGTCATGAGGTCTGTGGTGACAGGTTGGACTTGATGATCTTTGAGGTCTCTTCCAACCTTGGTGATACGGTGATACATTAAGGACCATCTGCTTATGGGATAGCTACTAACATGAAAGACTGAATATTCTGGCAGGGAGCTGCTTTGGGCTGAACTGACCATCTTTTTACTATTCTCTATTTTTCTGGAGCATTCATTTCCCTTACAAAACTCTGACCATTCTAGTGTGGCTCAGCTCTGGAAGTTAGACTCAGCCTACTTCCCAGTCAGAGCATTCAGAAGAAATTACACAGTGCCATGAGCCTGAGGACTAGCAAGTACCAGCAGATGTGTGGTTCTGGGGGCAGATCATGAAAATATGGGTGGAATTCTGGTTGTTATAGTGTAAATCAGTTACCTGAACCTAAGTAAAAGGGCAAAAACCTTACTATAACCACCTCTAATGCTATCACAAACAGTGTTACTGCTCTCTGGACATCACAAGGGGCAACATATGCCAGAGCTCCACAGTTTAAAACCAGTTCCTTTGTACTATGTATTAGGCTTGCAAGGAAAACCTCAACTAATGAGCAGTTTCCTTGAACCTTAAATGCAAGCTGTTGTTTCCCATTATTCCTTCCTCTCTGTCAGATCTGATGAATTATGTATCCACTCATTCATTGTTGGTTCAGCAGAAGCATCAACAGGGGGTGAAATATGGGGAGACAGTCACTATTAGACAGTTACAGCAAGCAAGTTGCTCCTCTTGGAAAGCTGCTCAAAAGAAGTTTTGAAAGAACAAGTGTGACAGGAGGAAGATACAGCTCAAAGTAGCACAAGTAGCTCTAAGGAGCATTGAAAAAGTAGGGTACGAGGTGCAGCATCTAACAGAAATTCAGACCACATAGAAATCCACGATAAATGATTCATGTGCTGCAGAGCTGATAAATGACAAAACAGAGCCATTTTAGTAGCAGGATTGAGACATATTCCTAGCTGAAAGGAATAAGATAAGTTTCTGACTCTTTAGCAGAAAAAGACTTTGTATAATTCTGTAGGGGTTCCCCCACCCCCCACCCCGAGCTGTGTGAATTCAGAGCATTTCTCTATCCCTTAGGCCAAGAAGTTAAACAGCATTAAATTTATTCAGGCATCAGTAAGATTTCCCAGTCCCTGCCCTTGCCTCCTCTAAACCTGAAGGGAAGTAAAAGCAGCATTACAGAGTGTTTTAAATCAAAACATGATCCTGGCTGAGGGTGATCTACCTCACTTCAGCCTTGTGGGTTGTTTTGCAGAGTTCCACACATTTATACTACAACCAAAAATACATGATAATCTCATTCAGTTTCGGAGATTAGTGCATTATTACCTTACCTTTTGACCCTATCCAGCCATCTTTTAATGTCAAAGATTGTTCTAGGCTTATGCCACTCCTGTCCCCAGGGTAGCCAACCCTACTTGGCAACCTATTGGTGCCAGTACTGAAGAAGTAACCTACCCATTGATCTCTGTTTGATGAAGATGATCCTTTGGGTTTTCTGTATGGTAAGTGGGTCTTCTGCAATACAGTGACATGTGCAGGTATAATACAACTTCACAGTATCACAGTATCACTAAGGTTGGAAGAGACCTCAAAGATCATCAAGTCCAACCTGTCACCACACCACCACCAAGTGCCACGTCCAATCCCCTCTTGAACACCTAACTTGTTTAACTTGCTTTTTGAAAAATGGGAACCTAGACTCAAGAAAAATTTTAAAAAAAAATCAACCAGAGCCTCTCCTCAAATTCAGTTAGGGCCAGCAGAGAGTCCTGGCACTGAGCCCTCTTTCAGCCAGGGCAGCAGCAGTGCCCCTTCCCACCCCTCTCAGCCTGGCTAGATGCATCCAGCTGCCTTCAATTCCCATTTTCTCCACAGCCAGAAGAGCTAGAATCATGAAACTGAGTTCACAGAACATTAGGGCCTTAAATCTGAGCAGAAAGTCCTGAGCAGTAGTAGACTTGCTTCTTCCTCACAAATCAATTATTCAGGACACAAAGAAGCTACTTTTAGAGCAACCAGATTAATAAGCTTTACCCTATGACTTGAATGAGTGGAATATAGCAGCTTTAACCTTATCTGCCATCTGAAGCTACTCATTGATTTTTTTTTTTGTCTGTCTTGACAGTAAATCTCTCCCAGGTGCTATATCTCAATGTCCAGTAAGACACTTTTCATATCTCTGCAGCCTGTTAAGTAAGACATCAGATAGATTCCTCCTTCTCTGAATTACCTATGTGTATATATATGTGCAAGTTACTAAGGCCAAGTTTCTTCAAGGTCCTGGACTTTCCAGTAAGTCCAAACTCAATTTGGCATTGCCCACAATGTTACCACCATGCATCAGATCTTTGCTTTGCAAGCAATGCTTCCACAGGAAAACTTTCCAATGTTGGAATGCAGATAAGCTATTAATCATCAAGAAAGGACAAGGGGCATTTTGGCAATACATGAATCCTGTCACCATCTGGAATGAAATTAAACCCAAATTTAGAAGAAAAGTGATAATATTTGATAAAATTTTGCTTCTCCATTATACCAATACATTGTTTGCATGAAGATGCACTTACAATTCATGGCACTGCATCTCCCTCTGCATGGTATATTTTGTGTACAGTATCAGTGTCCAGTTAATAGCAAACCAGTCCTGAATTAGCCACTGTGATGTGGGAAGTAAAGCTGGAAAAATCTATTTGTAATCCAAGGAAAATAGATTTATGCCCCTGCTAATATCCCAAACTAGTGGTCCACTGCCATAGAGCATTCTGGGCATGGCTTTGCTGCATATGACATAGGACTGAATTGAGTCTAGGGAAATAAGTGATTAATTGCACTAAGCGCCTGCCAGGCATCTATCATTTGGAGCATGCCAACAACAGACCAAAGCTGCTTCTTGTGTTTTCAGGAATCATAGCTGGGACTTGGGAGTATTTGGGTTTAGTTTTATTTCATGTCATAGCAATCCTACTTACAGAACAGCATAGGGCTGACCTAATAAACTTATAGGCTCTATCCTGTGCCTGAAGGCAGAGAGAAGTAATTCCCAGCCCGACAGCAGTATTGTAGGATAAATATTTTAAAGTGGGATCATGTTCCAGTGTTAGAGCTCTTAGAAGAGTACTGGTAGCTGAGGAAGCAACAGGGTGTAAGGTTATTTATGGAACAAACCATGGCCAAAAGTATGCTTGCAGGTCAGTTCCCTTTACACCAGGCATTCCTTCTTCACACTGCCCTGCCCAGTCAATCTCCTCAGGCATGAACATGCCAGCTGGTTTAGCATGTCGCTGTTAACAGCATGTGTCGTTCAAGAACAGCAGGTATTGCTTTGGAAACATGATGGAGTTTAGCAAAACAGGAGTGCAGGCTATCATACAGAAACAGGAATTTATTGCCAGTCCATTTGCTTTACTAGAAAGTTCGCAGGGAACTTGTGGAGGAATGAGAACTTAACAACTTGTATATTGACTTTTCATGAATTCAAGCAAGGAAGCATGCATTGCCTTTCATTCTTGCTGCACAAAGCCAGCCTACACCTCACTAAAGTTAACCAGAAAATGCTGGCATTTTTGCAGAAAGCAAGAGGAGGAGAAAGAATATTAGAGAAACAAAGCACACAGTTACATAGAAGTAGAATGTAAGTCTGTGTAATGTTACTAGGGAAGAGATTTTATCATATTAGCTCTTCAAAGACTTTCTAATGTGTTGTGGGTTTTTGTTTGTTTGTTTTTTGCTTCTACTACATATTGAAAGGAAACAGCCCTGACTAATGGTCCTCTCTAGACAATTTTATAACTCCATGACAAAGCTTGTATGCATTTTCCACTACCAACCTCAGGTCTTGTTTTGCAACCTGTTGCACCTGTACTTCTTCATGGCAAAGTAAACAAGAATAAAACTCAGAAAGAAAAGTAGATAAAGGAATGCAATCAATAAAGGTTATAAATGTACATACTTGCTGTAAGTAGTCACACACTACTCTGTGCTACATCCAAAACAAATGCCACTGTCTAGCAAAACACAGTATGTGTACACAGACTTCTAATTCCCTGGCTCTCAAATGCAGAGAGTACCAAAAAAAAATAGTTTACTTGAGAGAAGGAATGAAAATATCCATTAAAAAGAGAAAATACAGAGGAAGTTTTACTAGATAGAAAAACACAGCTTTTACAGCTGGGACAATGAACCTAATGATTGCTCTACAGTAAAGCTAGTGGTACATGCTCCCTGAGAAAGGCACCGTATCTCTTCAGTCCAAAGCACTCTTCAAGGTGTGGTTTTTGCAGAAAGGAAAGATTGTACTTCCTTATTTAAAATGCTGAACTACATATTTCTTTAAATCAGTGCTCAAAGATCTTTGCCACTTCTTTAGAAGTGTTACTTCATGACAGGTTGTCAAAAAAAGGTAACAATTCTCCTTACACAAACGGGTGGTGAAATGCAAGTTCTGTTAAGAAAACACCTTTGGTACTTTATTGGTTGTTCCTTAGTACCTCCAAAATAGATCACCCTCCTCCACCACTAAAAGAAGTCATTCCAGTGCAGCAAAAAGATGAATTTAACCCAGTTTACGTGAGGCTACTGGAGATGATTCCAAGAAAGCAGACTGAATCCTTTCAACACCAACTCAGATACACCACAATGGTTAAGGGGGAAAATGCATTAACAGATTTTGTTCTAGATGAAAGCTTAATATCTTCATAAACTTGAAAAGCCAACATGCAGCTCCAACTCAAGAGACCAGCTGTAAAGTTGTCACTTGAAACATTTTCATAACAGCATCCACTTCCATTCATTCAGATATTTTCAAGCCCAGAACTTAACTGAAACCCAGCTACAGGCAGGCATACTATAACCTATGCTTTTGTTTCATTGCTTCTGAGGAATTCCCCAGCATATTCAGTTCCTAAAACCAAACAAATCTTTTGCATAAGGCAAAAAAGCTAAAAAGTAAAAAGGTGCTGAAGTGACCTCTCTAGTAAAAATATGGGAGAGACCAAACAGATCAAGTTTTAACAGCTTCTACCTCTCCCATGCACAATAAATGCTAAAGCATGTCTAACATAGTATCCCCTATTATTTGGATTGAAATCCCCTTTCAGTAATGTAAGCAGACTTACTCAACCTAACAACACTGAAGACTCACTCCTGCAACTTTAGCACAACCATTAAAGTTTGTATAGAAGTAAAAAGGAATTAAGAAGGTAACCAAACCCTCAGTCAGATTTGTTCCTCTCAAGAACAACAAAACAAATTACACACTTAAGCCAGGAAACCATTACCTTACAATGGGATGTTGCTCAGTAGAATATCATCCATCTAGGTTTCCTTCCCACAGACGGATCATGAAGACACGAGCACTTCCTTCTGCAATCTCATTTAAACTATCAAATGTGGAAAAGGAACCTAAGCCCTTTTATTTTGCCTTCCTCACTCTGCTTGGCTTTTGCCTATCCTGGACCTCCCAGCAATTCACTATTGGTTTCACCTGATGCTTGTTGGGGGCTGACTCTCCATGCTGAGGAAACTGGGTGTTCAAACTCAATGCCCTTTCACAAAGTCCTTTAATTAAAATTCCTCTTCCATTGGTTTTAACTAATTACTGCATATTAGAGTTGTATTTCTCCAGACTCCCTTTCACTCTCACCCCAACCCCCACATCCCATTATTCCAAGCCTTTCTTCTTCTTTTAGCCTTGAAAAACAAAGCTATAAAAAAATATGCATCCTATACAATTGAAAATGCTGTGTTTTCCTTGGCTTTTCTCAGGTGGAAAACACTGAGGTCAAGGATTCTCAGATATTTTCCTATAATCAGTGTGTCGCCTAAAATGATGTATCTCACTTGGCCTACAACAAATGTTCCCCAGACAGTAACATCTTATTGCAAGACAAACATTCTGGGAATCCTTTCAAGTATTAGCAATTAAACTACTGAAGTAACCCTAGTATCAACAGTCAATCTGCAGCATGAAGCTGGGATCAGAGGCGACCACTTTATGAAGTCCTTTCTTGGTCTAGTCTCAGGTAGGAGAGAAGGCACTGCAGGCTGGATCAGTGTTGCTGGCTGGCTAGATCCACCTTATGAGTTGAAGCCAGGAAATCTGTGCTTTCCTAATAGTGGTCAGTGACTGCTGGAAGAGGGACTTTGTGTTATTTAGTATGTTTGGTACCCCTAAATACTGCTCTCTTCTGTTAGTAGCAGCATATTTATTGCTGTGTTCAGATCAACAGAATCTTTTAGATGCATTATTTTTCATTTCAGTTATCACAATATGCCTTACTACTAAACTAGAAAACCTACCGAGAATTGGCTAAATGTTTGCATTTTACCCAGGCCTGTGGCTGAAAACAAAACCATTTTTGTATAATGGAACCATGAACAGAAAACGGAGCACAAAATATCCAAGTGGCTTAAGGAGTTGAATATAAATATTGAAATATTGAATAGAAATAACAGAAAACAATTGTCTTCAAAGGCTCTCTGCTTGTGATCCTGAGTCACAATATATTACCACAAGACAATCACAGAATCAACAAGGTTGGAAAATGCTCAAGATCATTAAGTCGAGCCTATCACTCAGCACCATCTAATCACTAAACCGTGGCACTAATTGGCTCATCCAGTCTCTTTTTAAACACTTCCAGTGATGGTGACTCCACCACCTCCCCAGGCAGCCCATTCCAAAGTCCAATCTCTCTTTCTGTGAAAAATTTCTTCCTAACACCCAGCCTAAACCTGCCCCAGCACAGCTTGTCCTCTCATTCTGTCACAGGTTGCTGTGAGAAGAGACCAAATTCCACCTGGCTACAACCTCCCTTCAGGTAGATGTAGAGAGAACATTGCAGAATGAATGAAAGACATAATCACAAACTGCAGGTGACCCTCCACACATAAGAGGGACACACAGCAGCAGCAGGCTGTGGGAACAGCAAAGAAGTCAACATTAGGATGTTTATTCTTACTCACACAGCAATATAAGTTAATAACTACCTGAGGAATAACACGATACGGACAAAGCCATCAAATTGTTGCTAGCAGATTTTCCATTAGAGTGAGGAGATGGATTTTTATTTCTAAGTGTTGCTAATCCTTTTGCTAGCTCTTTGTGTTTTGCTTCAATACTCAAACTCAGAAAGAAGGTTAAATGAGGTTTTCTTCCAAACAAAAACAAACCAAACTAGTTAAAAATTCAGGAGACTAGAAGCACAGAAGAAAAAAAATAATAGAAACAAATAAGAAACAACCCCCAAACAGACTGAAGTCAAATCTCTCCCTTTAGGGGCAAATGTTATTCCTGACAGTCCAAGCCAAAGATTTTCTAGGGTTTGTTTCCGGACAGGGGGGAAATATGCATATTTCAGAAGGCAATATCAGAATGCTTTCAGCATTATTTGGGAGACATTTATAGACTGTGATAGGTTTCCAGAAAGACAAAGTATTTTAGTAACATGTCTTTATATCTGTCATAAAGAATCTTTCATAAGTGCTTTGAAAACTCCTGGCCAAGAAACAGTGTTAAGTTTCCCTTCTATAATTTGTATTTGTTTGATCGAGAACCATTAATACATACACTTTAGAAAGTAACTTGCATCAAGCAGTTACCAAATCAGACAGTAATGAAGATGAGTAGAAAAACTGTTTTGGTGAAACTTTGGATACCTTCATATACAAGTGAATTAGTTAATATTGTATCATAGAATCAGCATAGAATGGCCTAGATTGGAAGGGACCTCAGAGATCCTCTACTCCAACCTCCCTGCCATGGGCAAGATGACCTCTCAACTGGATTTGGCTGCTCAAAGCCTCATCCAACCAGGCCTTGAACACCCCCAGGGAGGAGGCATCCGCAACATTCCTGGGCAACCTATTCCAGAAACTCACCACCCTTGTGCAGAAGAACTTCCTCCTAAGATCCAGCCTAAACCTACACTCCCTCAGCTTCAAACCATTCCCTCTTGTCCTGTTGCTAGACACCCATATAAAAAGTTTTGTACTCCTAATGACTATGAGAAATTACTGCCAGAAGTTCACAGGGTTTTATAAAAGCAACAAGCAACTCTCATGTAAGTGGAAAGCAAGAATATATTCTCAGTTTTGCCACTGCTCTCAGTGTGTGTTGTGTCATCTGTGGAGACATATAATCACATTCAATCTTCAGCTATGAATAGCCTAATATTTTACTTCCTCCAAGCAGCCCATCTTTAAATCAGAAAGCCAGAGTTTTACTTAGAAAAGCATTCAAATGCATGCTTAATTTTTCCTCAATCACAAAAATCCCCAGCTTCTGGTTCACTTTGATTTAAATGGGACAGTTTCATACATTTAAAGTTAGCAACATGCCTAAGATTGTCCCAATGGGTTTCTCTCCTTTAATCACTCTGTGTTGTAGGATCTCCATGTTTCTCCCTACTCTAATACCCAAGATCATGAACAACTGTCTAATTTTCCTCAGCTTTGAACAGAGGAGAAGAAAGCCAAAGAGCTCAGTTCTCTGAGCAGTGCAACATGCCCATTTGTAAGCTAAATCCTCGTTCACTCATGAAGGCAGACACCGCTTATAGGCAAACCTAACCTCCACATAAGGCACCACATACCAACACCCAAAGGCCAGAGTTAGAGATATTTTTCTCACAGAGTGTCTGAGGAGAGTCAGGTGGCTTGGAACACACAGGAAAACCTGTATGATAAATGCGGAGATGCATTAAGCACGCCAGCAGTCAGCAAAGAAGCAGAGATGCTCCTGCCTGGTAAAATCACATACCTGGGAGAACACTCTGGGATGGACACTGACTAAGAAAGGTTGAAAAGTCCAAACCAGGAACATTCTCCTAAAACCAGCAGAGGAATACAGGACCATTGTGTTGGGAAGATAAAGCACTTGGTTCAGGAAGTTGGAGGTGAAGGTTTCAGGGTTTTCACAGCCTGAAAAATTCAAACCTTCTCCTCCTGCAGAAATTTAGAGACCAGGCAACTAAGAGGCTGCAGAAAGGTAAAAGTAGCCCTAGAATTCCCTTTGCAGGGAACAGGAGAGCCATGAGCTTGATTTCTGTTCCTTTGATTACTGCTTGGGTTTTGTATCTAGCATGACTTCATATTAAGAGAGTAAATAATTTTGAGGTCTCAGACCTGAAACACACTGTGTGATACTGTTAAAAATTTATTACATTATTTGCCAGTGCAATCTTGCACTCTTTAGGATGACATGACATATATTTAGTAGTTGTACTACATCCTCCTGCCTGGAAAAATGTGCTGCTGACTTTCTAATCAATGAAATGCTGTCCACCAGAGTTACAGCAAGTAATAGCATTTAAAGTTTAAATGCTGTGTTGCAGAATAGGTGGTGGTGGGGAAAACACAGTAAGTTATTTTCCTGGCATAACTCTTCCCAAATAAGTTTCCATTCTAACAACAGATGTGAAGTTGGTGAGGTTTAAATGACATAGATTGTAATATGTTATCTTGAGCATCTCAACTTGGGTTGTCATCAGAAGTGGAAAGAGACAGAACCAGCAGTCTTAAGACAAACCTAGTGAGGTTTACAGGCTTTTTGCAGTGCTGAATCAGAGTGGGGCCACCTTAGCACAGCATCTTGTCTCTGGAAGCAGATGTCTTAAATTCTTCTGAAGAGAATGAAAGAAACTTTACTGTGACCTGCTTTCAAATAATCTGCTTCAGGAAAATTTCATCCTAACTGCAAGACAATAATAGGTGTTTTACATAGAATACATAGAATAAACCAGGTTGGAAGAGACCTTCAAGATCATTTGTTCTATAAAGAGTCATCCTGTATTCACTGATTACTAAAAGTAGGTGTTGATCAGTTAGAGGGTAGAAGGGCTCTGCAGAGGGATCTTGACCAGCCGGACAGATGGGCAGAGTCCAACAGGATGGCATTCAACAAGTCCAAGTGCTGGGTGCTGCACTTTGGCCACAACAACCCCATGCAGTGCTACAGGCTGGGGTTGGAGTGGCTGGAGAGCTGCCAAACAGAAAGGGACCTGGGGATACTGATTGACAGCCACCTGAACATGAGCCAGCAGTGTGCCCAGGTGGCCAAGAAGGCTAACGGCAGCCTGGCATGCATCAAGAATAGTGTGGCCAGCAGGAGCAGAGAAATCATTGTGCCCCTGTACTCAGCACTGGCTAGGACACACCTTGAGTACTGCATCTAGTTCTGGGCCCTTCAATGTAAGAAGGACATTGAGACTCTTGAACATGTCCAGAGAAGCGCAACGAGGCTGGGGAGAGGCCTTGAGCACAAGCCCTACAAGGAGAGGCTGAGGGAGCTGGGATTGTTTAGCCTGGAGAAGAGGAGGCTCAGGGGAGACCTCATTGCTCTCTACAACTACCTGAAGGGTGGTTGTAGCCAGTAGGGGGTTGGTCTCTTCTCCCAGGCAACCAGCACCAGAACAAGAGGACACAGTCTCAAGCTGCACCAGGGGAAGTTTAGGCTGGAGGTGAGGAGAAAGTTCTTCACTGAGAGAGTCATTAACCATTGGAATGTGCTGCCCAGGGAGGTGGTGGAGTCCCCATCCCTGGGGTTGCTCAAGAGGGGACTGGATGTGGCACTTGGTGCCATGGTTTAGTAGTCATGAGGTGTTGGGTGACAGGTTGGACTTGATGATCTCTGAGGTCTCTTCCAACCTTATTGATTCTATGATTCTATGATTTTATATTCTAAACCAAACTTGCTGGGGGAAAAAAAAAATATATATATATATATATATATATATAAAATAAAGTTTACAGGTGAAGAAATTCCACAGCAGCTCTAATATTTTTGACTTGTTGGTTAGCTAGGAAATCCACTTCTTATTGATTTCCTAGTGTTTGATGACTTCCCATCTTCTGACTACTTTCCTCAAGAAACCTTTTGCCGTTCTTTTAGCAAGCAGTGAGGTTTCACAGGGAGCTTTTCATAAAATGAACCTACTCAAGGCTATTCTGTGAAAAGTATGCCATTCATTTTGCATTTATGGTAATGTTTAAATAAATACGCTCCCCAGTGTGTTTTGCAGGACCCTGGAGGGCTGCACAGAGTGGTTAGATGGCTTCCAGTCATCTTCATTACAGAAAACAGATTAACGTGGCAGAGCAGCCAGCAGAGGAACATGCAGAGAACTTGCTGGAATGACACTCCCCGTTTGATAAAGATGCTAGAAATAGCTATTAAAGAGGTCAAAATGAAAAGAGAGCTAGAGAAAGAAGTTGCAACAGCTGGAGACATACAGCTGCTCTCTAATCGTCTTCACAGTTGTGCTGCTGCAAGCGTGCAAGCCTGCATTGAGGGATGTGTATTTATCCAAGTAAATGTAAGGAGGGAAAGAGCACTCTCATAACAGAACTGATTGTGAGCTGCACAAATTAATCTGAGGTTGAAAGAAATTCTCAAACCACTTGTTTAATCAGAAACAGCAAAAGCAGTTCAGTGATTCTCCTCTAGCTCATTGGGAGGATTCAAGAAAATAGGGCTGGGGTGGTAATTAATGCAGCATCTCGATACCTCAAAGGACAGTAGTCCTGCAAAACATTACTTATTTACCAGATGAAATAAAATATTCATTTTCTCATCCTGTCAAAGCAAATATATTGAGCATTTTCTGTTCCATTTATATTGAGGTAAGCCAAGGGGATTAGAGATTCAGTCCTATTAGTAACAGATAAATATGATATTCTCCTGTCTAGTTTGGAGAGGTGCACAAGGCTTATCAAATGCAGACTAACACATTCCACCCTCTTACTGTGGAAGAGACAAGATGCAGAGGTGACATTTGCAACAGACTGGGAAAGAGGTCCTTCTGTGGACAGGAAGCTCCCTGTAAACATAAGTTGACATTTTTTCACTGTGAGGGTAATGGAACACTGGGACAGGCTGTCCATGGGGGTTGTGGAGTCTCCCTCTCTGGAGATATTCAAGACTCATCTGGATATGTTCCTGTGTAATCTGGTCTAGGTGATCTTGCTCTGGCAGGGGGCCTGGACTGGATGATCTTTAGAGGTCCCTTCCAGCCCCTAACATTCTGTGATTCTGTGATACAGGAAGGAGGGCTGTTGGGGCTGACCAAAAGCCACTAAGTCCATGAAAGCAGTGCTTTTATTTAAACCTTGAAGAAGAAGAGTAATACGTGGGGTGGGATGGGATGAAAGGAGTAAGAAGAGCATCATAACAATGAAATCCCCAGTGATAGTGAGAAAGACTACAATGCACCTCAGATTAGTTTTAATGAAAGGCAAGATATTCAAGGAGGATTATATTTAGAATACAAGGCTCAGAAGAGGGTTTTCCTGATATTGTTTCAGAATAATAGAAGTTTAAAAATTGAAAGTCAAAAAAAGACAGCATCTGTCAAAAAGATATGTTAGAATTCAAGTCAGGATTACAGAAGTGCAGATTTAAGGCATCCCAAAGATGGAACAGAGATTTAACACCTGGAGGAAAATGAAAGAGGGCTAAAACTGGACGCTACGTCATTAACCAACAGAAGACTAAAGGCTGTCATTGGAATCAAAAACCAGGGAGTGAAAGCATGAAGGACAATGCTTGAAAGACTGTTTGATGATGCAGGACTTTAGGATGGCAGAAAAGGACAGGTACAGGAGGCAACAGGAAGACCCAAAAAGTGGGGAAACAGATACCAAGGTGCAAAGTGAAGTGGAAGGAGCAAATCCTTAAGAGACAGACACACCAAGAGCTCTTATTACCTAAGAGAGTTGTTTTGCATTGCCCCATCACAGTGAGTAATTAGGCAGTACCCAGAGCTGGTAGCTGACAGCCCTGCATTTACCACAGCATACAGCTGTGTCACTGCTGCTCCTTCATTCTCAGCATCCCCAGCCTCTCTTCAGACACCTCCAGAGGCAACAGATGAGTGGAGATTTTTATGAAGGATATTCCTCCTTTCATAGATGGAGCTGCAAGAGCCACAGATCTATATGTTAAGCACTGTGCTTCCTACTATACCACATTTAAAGTACTGATTCAGTTTCACACATGGCATCCAACACCCAGCAATTTACAGAGACACCTGATACCTTCAGGCTGCAGTTCCCCATTAATATGAGATACTGAAGAGCATGGCTGTTGGAGCAGCAGTGCTGATGGTATAAACAAGCCAGTTAAAAGTGTGTCAGGCTTTGTTCAGCTAAAATTCATATCCCTGTTACGAGCTGGAGCATCACACCTGCTTCTTTTAAGGTTAACTGACAAATTGCTGCTATGTGAATCTGTGCTTTAAATATAATACCATGCTTCCTCTGAGCCTGAATGACTGAAGAAGTGGAAGTCAAACAAACAAAAAAAGAACCAAATTTGTTATCTCACATGGCAAGATATCCTTCCACCATGTAATGTGATTCTATCCTTCAGGCAGGATTACTCACAAACACCATACATACAATATTATCCCAACCCAGGCAGAGAAGAGATGGTGTTTCCCTAAACTGTCTTAGTAACTACAAAAGACAAAACAGAGAAAACTGACAGTGCCACTTGTGATTCCCTTGAGAATGAGTTAAATCATCTCTGACAGTCCTTATGAATGCTGGACCTTCATTCCAATCCTGCCTCTAGTAACATGCAGGCAAATTGGCACCCTGTAATTAAACACCCAGTCACACCCTTTGTATCACTTGTGGATATGTAGCCTTGGGCAGCATTTCTGTATCAGCAGTGCTGTCCTGAAACCCCCAGTCATTCTGCCAAGGACCCTTACCAGGCTGTCCTGGCATTCCTGCCCCGGCATTCCTGCCCCATCCAAAGCCATAAATGGGTTTCACACATCAGCAAGCAATGAAAATCATGATTAGGTCATGAGAATGGTGTCACTTCCATGTTGTGTGGCTGGCACAATCCCAGGCAAAGATGCTGCTCCTGCTGCCTGCTGTACCAGGCAGCAGGCATCTTATTTCCCCACTCCCCCTGCTAGTTTTGGAGGTGTACTAGCAGACCAGACATCCTGAGGCTTTATCAGAAAGCTTTTGGCCTCTTCAAGCATCAAAAATATTTGATTACTAGAAGGTGATGTGATCCTGACAGCTGAGCGAGCTTTCTCACTTTCTTCTGAAGGTGTTGGCTACTAGTCACCAGCAGAAAAAGAATGCTAGGCTAAATTATATAACAGTTTGGGTTGGAAGGCACCTATAGAGGTCATCTAATCAAACCACCCTCAATGAGCAGGGACAGCAAGATCAGGTTGCTCAGAGCCATCCAACCTGACCTTGAGCACTTCCAGAGATGGGGCATCTACCACCTTTCTCAGCAACCTGTTCCAGTTTTTCACCACTCATTATATATTAAAAAGTAATATTATTTATATCTAGTCTAAATGTATCTTTGTCTGATTTTACGTGGCAGTGCCCATGTCCTCATAGAGTCTTTTTGTCCTGTCTGAGTAATTACCTAACCATGGCTACAGGACCTAAATCCACTTTCCGTCTGTTGATATTCAGCACCATCCTCTGTTTCTTCTTTACAGATTCTATGCACACTTCTCAACAAGTTAAGACACAGTCAACCAAACAATATTGCCTGGGGTTTCATATTCTGCACTTTGCTAAGGTGCACTACATTGAACAGGTAACAGTGGCTGAAAGCACCTATTTAAAGCTTTGAAACAAAGTGTGGAGAAAGGCAGTAGCATACAAACTTCATTACCAGAATATTCATGCCAAAATCCCAGGAATATTAACAATATCCAGTCTTTGAGATATGCCATAGTATGAAGAAAGCTGTTGCCTTTGTATCTGTTCAAGCATTTCTGGTTGGAACTCAGACAAACTGAACATGAGTTGTTGCCTTTGGAAGACTGGGGTTTTCCTATCAAACTCTGGCACCGAATTTTGCATGCTTACCCAGCTGTATTGCTCAATATGGAGAGATCAACCAGAGTTTGAGTGTGGTATTTCCTATGACAAGGAGCTGAACTGCAAGGTCCTGAACTGCTATCAATCAACGACAGCCCTAAAGTATACAGCTGAGCCTCTAAAGAGAATAAACCCAGCTTAAAAATGAGAAAAAATTAAAGCCCTTCAAACTGTAAAACCCAAATTCTCCAATTCTCTCTTTCCCCCATCATCACTTCCTTTAAAAATGATAGATCAAGAAGACAGGCAGAGGGCAAGCTATGCATATAGCATTTAATCAGTCATCTCAACTAATTATTATAGGTCTTAACTTGTAAGAATCAACACTTAAGAATCATAGAATCAATCAGGTTGGAAAAGACCTCAAAGATCATCAAGTCCAACCTGTCACCCAAGACCTCATGACTACTAGACCATGGCACCAAGTGCCATGTCCAATCCCCTCTTGAACACCACCAGGGACAGTGCCTCCACTTCACACATGTGAAGGCACCCCAAAAAATATATAAGTGTGACTAGATTATGTATACAGTTTTACTTTAAGATTAAAGTAGGACAAATCAATTAATCAGAAAATAAAAGAACTGCAGGTTCTGTAGCTCAGTTTCAAAAATAGAACTTAATTGCATGAAATTGTGCTCTGATCCATATGCTTCCACAGACAAATGCAATTACTGCCTCTTGTAAACAAGTTAATTGATGTGAGAGAATAAAGTTCAGAATACCTTAAACACCAACTACCTTCCACCCAAAGTACATAGACCTGGGGTTGTGCTGTGGTCAATAGTAATCAATTCAGTTGATGTCTCAGATGAGAATCTGGCTCAGTTTTGCCAAAAATAGGAAAAACACCTCCTCTTACCTAGCAAAAGAAACTGAAGCTCTCAAAAAAAATTCTCATTAATAGAAAGGTAAAAATACTTTTTAAGACAAGGCAAACAAGATCTCAGAGCAACTGCAAAATCCCAACTCTGTCAATGATTGCTCAGGCATTAAGCAGAAAAAGAAACATGTAAAATGGTAGCTGTTAGAGGGCTGTGGTTGTACACCTGTACCCTCGTGAGGTCACAGCTTGAGCACTGTATTCCATTCTGGGCACCACAACATAAGAAATGCTGGAGAGTGTCCAGAGAAGAGCAATGAGGCTGGTGAGGGTTTGGAAGGCGTCATACAAGGAGCAGCTGAGGGACCTGGGGTTGTTTAGTCTGGAGAAGAGAAGGTGAAGGGCAACCAGGACCAGAATAAAAGGACACAGTCTCAAGCTGTGCCAGGGGAGGTTTAGGCTGGATGTTAGGAAGAAATTTGTCACAGAAAGAGAGATTGGCCATTGGAATGTGCTGCCCAGGGAGCTGGTGGAGTCACCATCATGGGAGGTGTTTAGGAAGAGACTGGATGGGGCGTTTGGTGCCGTAGTTTAGTTGATTAGATAGTGTTGGGTGATAGGTTGGACATGATGATCTCGAAGGTCTTTTCCAACCTGGTCAGGTCAATTCAATTCAATTCAATTCAATTCAATTCAATTCAATTCAATTCAATTCTTGTTCTCTTCAACTAACTGAAAGGAGGTTGGTTGAGGCTTATGTTGGTTTCTTCTCTCAAGTAACCAGTGATAGGACAAGAGGAAATGGGTTCAAGTTGTGCCAGGGGAGGTTTAGATTGGTCATTAGGAAAAATTTCTTTACTGAGAGAGTGGTGAGGCATTGGAACAGGCTGCATCCCTGGAGGTGTTCAAGAAGCTGCAGATGTGGTGCTTCGGGACATGGTTTAGCGGTCATGGTAGCTGGGTTATGGTTGGATTCAATCATCTTAAAGGGTTTTTTCCAGCCTTAGTGATTCTATGACATGTTGTGAATAAAATGACAAATGCTACTAATTCTTGGTTTTTGCCATCAGACCCATAAATTAGGATGACATAAGACCGTGTCATCATCAACCAGTCAGTTTTGTGGGGGGAAAGAAAATAATAAAGTAATGAGATTGCTGTTAATTCATTCATCCCTGAACTGCAGGGCTACAGTAGAAAAACACACAGTCCTGAAGAGGTTTTAATCTGCTTACTGTACATTTGATCTTGTCTGTCTACTTTTTAAACCCAAGAGACAAATGCTATCAATGAGGTTCCCATCTGATGTCACTTTTTCTGTCGCTTCAGCCAAATTTATAACCTTACTGCCCCCCCCCCCCCCAAAAAAAAACCCTTCTTCCAACAGGCTGCATTTTTTCTCCAAACTGTAACTGATTATATAATTATATAATTATAATTATAAACTGTTATTAATTATATAATCATATAAGCCAGTGTGATGGGTTGAGGCCGACCCTCCCCCACCACAGGCAAAAATGAAACTCAGACAAACGGATTGCAAAAGAAGTGGTGGGAAGTTTAAATGGAAAAGCAGTGAGTGTTTTACAGAGAACCACAAGCACAGTGACAAAAGAGATCCCAAAGCACACCCAGAAACATCCCATCCCTGCATGAGGGTACACCCAATACCCCCAGGGCTCTTTCTTATCCCCCCAACCTCCTCTACTGTTAAACTAATCTCAGCTGGCCAGATCTGAGATTGCCCTTCCCCCTGGCCTTGGGCCTAGCCAGGCCCAAGAGACTGGGAAACAGCTCCCCCCATTACCAGGTAATGGCGAGGGAAAGAAAGAAGAAGTGCAAGACCTCACATGTGGCTTTTGTAGGGAGCAGGATATTATGGGGTGAAATACGTATTTTCCTGTGTCCACCCACTGGGCTGGACCCCTTCAAGACACTGGAGGTGTTTCTCATATGAATTGAATACAATAGAGTAGAGTAGAGTAGAGTAGAGTAGAGTAGAGTAGAGTAGAGTAGAGTAGAGTAGAGTAGAGTTGAATAGAATAGAATAGAATAGAATAGAATAGAATAGACCAGGTTGGAAGAGACCTTCACGATCATCCAACACCACCTAATCAACTAAACCATGCAACCAAGCACCCTATCAAGTCTCCTGCTAAACACCTCCAGGGATGGTGACTCCACCACCTCCCTGGGCAGCCCATTCCAATGGGCAATCACTCTCTCTGTGTAGAATTTCTTCCTAACATTCAGCCTAAACCTCCCCTGGCACAGCTCGAGAGTGTGTCCTCTTGTTCTGGTGCTGGTTGCCTGGGAGAAGAGACCAACCCCCACCTGGCTACAACTTCCCTTCAGGGAGCTGTAGAGAGCAATAAGGTCTCCCCTGAGACTCCTCTTCTCCAGGCTAAGCAACCCCAGCTCCCTCAGCCTCTCCTTGTAGGGACTGTGCTCCAAACCCCTCATCAACTTTGTTGCCCTTCTCTGGACACGTTCCAGCAAGTCAACATCCTTCCTAAACTGAGAGGCCCAGAACTGGACACAAGGTGTGGCCTAATAAGGGCATAGCAGAGGGCACCTGGCCCAAACTGCTACAGCCGGTCTCCTCAAAAATTAGCTTTTCAAGTTGTTGGTTTGTTTGTTTGGTTTTTTTACATCCATTTCTGGTTAAAAAAATAACTTTGTTTTTTAATCACTTTTGGTATGATACATTTGGCTTTAACTTCTTGCCCCTTAAAAACGTTGGCTTTCTCCATCAAGTGATTTGCCCAAAAGTTCCACCCACACAACAGGTGGGTGGAAAGGATAAATGTTTCTGTTTACAAACTGCCTTTGAACAGACAATGCACTTTTCAGAATGTGTTTGGCATTAGCTGAATCGCAAAAATCACAAAATGAGAACAACTTGTCAAGGTTTTATGGAATTGCTTTCAAATAAACTGTCAATTGTCTTTCCTTTTCTTTCCTTTTCTTTTCTTTTTTTTTTTCTCCCTTGTAAGGCCTGATCCAAACTATGCTGACGTGGTTAGAAAGGCACTGACTCCCCCGAGCTTTGCACCAGGCTGTATTTATTCATTATATAGAGCTGGTTAAATTCTGTGGTTTAATCCCAGCCAGCAGTTCAGACTCGCACAGCCACTCGCTCACTCCCTCCCACAGCAGGGTGGGATGCAGAACTGGAAGAGTAAAAGTGAGAAAACTGGTGGGTTGAGATAAAGACAGGTTAATAGGCAAAGTGAAAGTCATAGAATCATGGAATCAATAAGGTTGGAAGATCATCAAGTCCAACCTGTCACCCAAAACCTCATGGCTACTAAACCATGGCACCAAGTGCCACGTCCAATTTTTTCTTGAACACCTCCAGGGATGGTGACTCCACCACCTCCCTGGGCAGCACATTTCAATGGCTAACAACTCTCTCTGTGAAGAACTTTCTTCTCACTCCAGCCTAAACTTCTCCCCTGAGCCTCCTCTTCTCCAGGCTAAACAATCCCAGCTCCCTCAGCCTCTCCTCACAGGGCTTGTGCTCAAGGCCTCTCCCCAGCCTCATTGAACTTCTCTGGACACGTTCAAGAGTCTCAATGTCCTTCTTAAATTGAGGGGCCCAGAACTTGACACAGTACTCAAGGTGTGGCCTAAGCAGTGCTGAGTACAGGGGCTCTCATTCACCACTTCCCATGGTCAGGCAGGAGTTCAGACACCTCCAGGACAGCAGGACTCCAGCACTTGTAGCAGTTACATGAGAGGAAAACTACCATCCCTCAGAACATTTTCCCCCTTCTTATGGTTTGGAATATCCCTTTGGTCAGCTGGGGTCAGCTGTCTAAGAATCACAGAATACATCCAGTTGGAAGAGACCTCAAAGACCATCCAGTCCAATGCTGTCACATCTGTGTCTGTCCCCCCCAACCTGTGCACCCCCACCCTACTCATTGGTGGGGTGGTGTGAGGAGCAGAAAAGACCTGGACTCTTCATAAACACTGCTCAGCAAAACCAAAAGCCCTCCTGAATTACCAACATAGTCTCCAGCACGAACTTAACCCACATCAGCCCCTAAGAAGATTAACTCTATCTCAGCCAAAACCAGCACAGGAATGAATTCACAAATATATTCAGTGAATTATCCATTTGTTAAATTTTATGGCTTTATGCCTAAATTATTTGAGAACTAATAATGCCCATTATTCAGTCAGCCCTAAACTGTGTTCCCTTCCAAATAAACTGAAGAGTAAAGAAGTACTAAGCAAAAATTACGTGATCTCAATCTTAGTACAATATGATATGTGAGAAGATCAGCATTTCCTGGGTTTGCTGTAATGAAATACACCCTGTTGAGGACTTTCTAGCCTTTCTCTAATGTAACAGAGCAGCCAGTTTGTGAGAACAGCTGCTTAGACATCATTTCAGAGGCTCAGGCACTGCCTTACTGGAAAGGCCACTCTGGCAGCCAGAGACAGCTCCCTGCCCCAGGCAGAATGGCTCACCTTGCCTTCACAAGGATGGCCCAGGGAGCTGCTATGTAAACAAACATGTCCAGGACCCTCCCTGAGGTCTCAACAGCTTTCTTGTTATCCTGTGAAAAGATTTTCTCAATGTCCTGCTGCAACACTACAGCAAGCTGAAAAGGGAGCATGCTCATTGCAAGCCACTGTGCACTCCCAAGCTTTTGAAAAGAACAAAACTGCAGGCTGGGACTCTGCTACTTATTCATTGCACGGGACCAAGGCCTCTTAACTGTTGCTGTGAAGAGTATTAGTTCTGTGTGAAGCCTCACATAAGCAAATTGACATTTGCTACAATTTCTTCCAGACAGTACAATTCTCCCCTCTATATATCCTGCCAAAATATTTGCAACCAAGAGCATTTGATATAAAACTTGGCATAGGACTTCTGTCAGTTATTTTCAACGCACTCAATAGATAGATTTGTCAGGGGGAAAGCACAATATATATATGGACTAATCAGTGAGGCAAGCACTGGCAGATGCTTTGCCTCAGAATTCAAGGATTTTGACCTTTCATCGCAGGTAGTTTAAGAGAACCAGAATCAATACACCACACGTGAAAAGCTACCTCACAAACAGAGGCATTCTCAGCACAGTGAAATGATAACATTTGAATAAATAGAAGAGTATTTGGCCACTTCAAAGCAAGGCAAAGGTGCATAGGTAACATGAGTATCAGGATATTCCTCTGATACTGCAAAGAAAATTGTATGGTGAGGCCTGGAAGCCCTGGAACAGACACCTCACACTTCATCTTTAAACATCCTGGAACTGCCTGGCCTCTGCCTGCCTCAAAGACAGACAAGTTCAGTGAGAAGCCATCAAGGGAGACCCTTCAGCAGACCCTTGAGTCTGACAATGTTACAAGTGGGCAAGCACCCCCTGACACTGATGTTCGTTAAAGGTAACAGCTTTTCCACTGCTTATACACACCTTGTGTTCTGCAGCAGGTAATGAAATGTTTTTTCTCACACTAGATTTGCTCCATTCATGGCCAAAGAGGACACAGTCTCAAACTGCACCAGGGGAGGTTTAGGCTGGATGTTAGGAAGAAGTTCTTCATAGAAAGAGTGATTGGCCATTGGAATGTGCTGCCCAGGGAAGTGGTGGATTCACCATCACTGGAGGTGTTTAGGAAGAGACTGGATAGGTTGCTTGGTGCCATAGTTTAGTTGATTAGATGGTGTTGGATGATAGGTTGGACATGATGATCTTGAAGGTCTTTTCCAACCTGGTCTGGTCTATTCTATTCTATTCTATTCTATATTATGCAGTGACACTTGTAACTAAACCACAGCTCTGCTTCAGTTCATAAGTATCTCCACATTTGCAGACTGATCTGTTTGCTCTTAGTGCTGTTCAGCTCATACCATAACAATACTTTCCCCAGTGCTGTAGTAGTAGCACTGCTGTTACAGCCCTGATAGAAGCTTTGGCTTACAAAAGCAAGATTGCAGAGACCAGTGATATTTCATAGCAAAACAGTTAAAACAGCTGTGAAGATCAGGAACCTGATAATGAGGCTGTGTGGCCAAATGCTTTTACACTTTTCCTAATTTCCATTTCTCTAATGAAAAATCTCTGTCTTCAAATCTCACTTCTCTTATGCTTATTCTGTTATCACTTTGTCATAAATTACTGGTTCCTCTCTCCATGTGTCTCTTTGTGCCTGAAAGCCTGTTCTCATAGAATAGCTTAGGTTGGAAGGGACCTTGGAGATTATCTACTCCAACTTTCCTGCTATGGGCAGGGATGCCTCTCAGCTAGACTTGACTGCTCGAGGCCTCATCCAACCTGGCCTTGAACACCCCTACAGAGGAGGCATCCACAGCTCCCTAGGCTGCCTATTCTAGAGTCTCACCACCCTCATACTGAAGGACTTCTTCTGAAGATCCAGTCTAAACCTTCTCTTCCTCAGCTTCAAACCATTCCCTCTTGTCCTATTGCTAGACACCCTTAGGAAAAGTCCCTCTCCAGCCTTCCTGTAGGATGCCTTCAGGTATTGAAAGGCAGCTCTAAGCTCACCCCCAGAGCCTTCTCTTCTCTTGGGTGAGCAACCCCAACTCTCCTCTGAACTCCCTCCAACAGCTCTGTGTCCTTCTTATGATGGAGGTGGGGTCTCACAAGAGCAGAGTGCAGAAGCAGAATCATCTCTTTTGGCCTGCTGGCTACACTCCTCTTGGATGTACAAATGACAAGTACAAATGCAGCTCAGGACATTGTATAAATTGTTGCACATTCATCCCAAAATATGAAGAAATACTAATCAGCCTATTCATGTCACAGGCAATATATGTACACTGACTGTTAAATGATGGAAGTTCACTGGTCTGCATTCAACAACAAAAAATGCTATTACACCAACACATTTTACAAAGCAAGGGTCTTAGCAACTAAGGGCTGCTCTAATTTATGTAAAAATAGCATGAAACAACAAAATCAACTGTAAGATATTGCTCTGCAAACAGGCTTTCAGAGTTATTGTGCTGTATACTCAACCACCTAGTTTTCAGAGAGAGTGTTTCAGGAGATATCCAGCTCATGTCGGATAGAAACTGAAGTGCAGCTTCTATTAATGCTTTAGCAATTCTGAAAGCCAAATAACCTTTCCTCAATTCCTTTCCCTTTTACTGTTATTTCTTCTGAAATATTTACCTACTGTATTTTGTCTGCTTTTCTACACCTGTATAGGAGGTTTAGACTCTCCAGCAGACATAGGATCCTTTACAGCACTTCCATGGTGTCAGGTAGACTCCATGGATATAAACACTCTTTCAAGGGAAGCCTCTCTGGCTGGTTGGAATCTCCATAATGCAAAATACTGGTCCCATTCTAACCACAGCACAAAGGAAAATTTGGATGTGATTGAAATTTTCTGACTAGGAATGCCAGAACAGTTTTGTTATATAATGCATGTGAGCACAGCTGCTTTCTTATCACAAGACCCAGGATGAATACATCACACATTGAAGGACAGAGCTACCTTCCCTGCTGCCTCTTAATAAATCCCCATTGAAAGGGTTATTTGCCATGGGCCACTCACAAAATGAACCTGTGCCGAATAGAATAGAATAGAATAGAATAGAATAGAATAGAATAGAATAGAATAGAATAGAATAGAATAGAATTGAATTGAATTGAATTGAATTGAATTGAATTGAATTGAATTGAATTGAATTAACAAGGTTGGAAAAGACCTTTGAGATCATTGAGTCCAACCTATCACCTAACACCATCTAATCAACTAAACCATGGCACCAAGCACCTCATCCAGTCTCTTCTTAAACACCTCCAGTGATGGTGAATCCATCACCTCCCTGGGCAGCCCATTCCAATGGCCAATCTCTCTTTCTGTGAAGAATTTCTTCCTAACATCCAGCCTAAACCTCCCCTGGCACAGTTTGAGACTCTGTCCTCTTGATGTGGTGCTGGCTGCCTGGAAGAAGAGACACAAGCAACTCAATACAAGACACAAGTAATTGTTACCAAACCATCTCCACTTTCATCTCTTACCTCTATCACTTTCTAAATGCTATCTTCCAAACGCAGCTGGAAGGAGATCCACTTTGTTCCTTGAGGTACTCTACAGAAGATAAAACAGGGATGCTGATTTTGGGGTGCTGCTTGCCTTGTAGGTGTGTGCCAGGAGTCTGAACAAAAGCTTTCACTCTCAAACAGTGAGAAAGCTATTTCTAGTCTGTTCTTGACCTAGGAACATACACAGTTTGACTACCATTTGCCTTCTAAGAGAGGGTGCAACATCAAACATCTAACCAGAAACCCCCACATTTAAAAAGAAGTTGACCTAATTTTCAACTTCTGATCAGTCTAATCCAGTTGGGCTTCAAAAGTTTCCCCTTAGAAACCTACTTCAGTATAGTGCTGGTTCAGAATGTATGTGAAAGGAGAGGAATATTCCACTACCCAAGATTTTATCCTTTGATATGGCAAACACAGTACAATAAATACCACTCTAAAATAAGTTTTCCACTAATTCTCACAAACATGTTTGCTTTCTGTATGCAATATTCACACACAATGAGATCTTGACTATTTGGGAGTTGAGCACAAAACATCTCTGTGTCAAAAGTTGGGAGAGTGAATGGCAAAGCAAGTCCTCCAGCCCTCAGGGTATTTAACACCCTGAAAAGGATGAAGAAAATTGAGTAGCTATGGCACAAATCAGATGTCAATACTGCACTGAAATGGATGCTCCTGACTGAAGGCTGGACAACACAGAGTGACAATGAGGAGAGAAAAAGAAAGGCATATTTCAAAGACAGCCTCTACAGTCAGAAATCCAGAGGCTTCCTTCAGAGATAGGGGAATTTGTGAGAGCAAAGGTGGGGCAGTGACATGTGAAAGGGAAAGGGGTTGGCAGGGGCTTCATTTTTATTCTCACACAAGGTTGTGAACACTTTGAACTCTTTTTTTTCTTTCCTTAGAAGGTGACTTTCTGCTCAAAATATACACAAGAGTCTCCCTCTGTGCCCCTGGCATGAAGGTACAAAGACCCAATCAAGGTTACAGACATTGGAGGAGATCAGGCTGTTCTGCCCCTTCAGGTGCGACAGTATCCATGTAACTAACTCGTTCTTCACAACCTGCTACCAGCAAAAGAATTATTTACAGTTCAGGCCTTTGATTTTAACTTGTCTAGAACAAATTCATAGATTCATGGATCTTCATTGCTACAATCCACAAAGGTGAGAATAGGAGATACGTTAGGTACAGGATACTGTGAGGGGAAAAGTCTCCAGAATGGGTTTTGCCATAGAGACTGTTGCCCTCTGGTCTGGTTTCTGGCAAGCTGTAATAATGTAACCTGACTCTCAACTATCCTGACCTGTGGCTATTGTCACATACTTTCCCAAATCATGCACAAGATGCTGAATGAATTTGGCATAACTTATTTTTGTTATGCAACCGTGTGAAGAATACAACTTAGTATCGTGGACTGGATGGCCCAGAATAACTCTGTGCAGAAATGACTCAGTATCCAGGGAAAACTTTTAGGCTTGCAAAGACATGACGTTTTCCTGGAAAGCAACTGTTAAACTCTGACTAATGCATTCTTTTCTTTCCTTTTGTCTTCTCTTCTCTCCTCTCCTCTCCTCTCCTCTTCTCTTCTCTTCCCTTCCCCCTTCTCTCCTCTCTTACCTTTTTGCTTATTTTCTTTCCTTTCCTTTTCTTACCTTTTTTCTTTGCTTTTCTTTTCTTTCCTCTTTTTTTCCTTTCCTTTTCTTTCTTCTTTTATTTTCTTTACTTCTTCTCTTTTCTTGTATTTTCTTTTCTTTTCTTTTCTTCTCTCTCTCTTTTTTTTTTTTTTTTAAAGTCCATCCATACAGGTTTTGTAGCTCTGAATGTTCCTGGGCAGTGAAAAACTTGTAAAACATGTCTGAGCAAGCAGGAGCTCAGTCTGGACAATCCTCTCCATGAGATATTTTGGGAACATTTTGAGGAAATCTAGCCATCCAAGGGCCTACAGCCAGACCTTTCCTTTTTGGCCAGGCAGTCTATATTTCCAGGGCACCCATTAGGTGTCCTGGAAAGACTGAAACTTGGCCAGGAGGAGAGATGATTCTGCAAACACAATTCTTATGCAGGTTGGATTAGTCACACTGCAGAAAGGCTTTGAGTTTCTCACTAGTCAGAGCAACTCTCAAGACTTCAGGAGTTATCACAAACTCCCAGAAACATTCAGGTTGGAAAAGACACTTCCCAGCCACCTCCCAGGACAACCCATTCCAGGGCTTCACCACTCTCATGGTGAAGAACTTCCTCCTCAATTCCCTTAGAATTTGCTCTTAGGAAGCTAAACATCAGTGAATGTGACAAAGAAAGCTCAAACTTGCAACAACTCTCTGACATTATGTACTCCTTGCTTTGTTTCAGGCTACTTCACATGTTCTGAAAGACATGAAAGAGCTAGGCAATTCCCATACTCTAGGTATGCCACAGGAATGACATAGAACTTAGGAAACTTATTAGCATAAGAAACCTTATTGGCATAAAATGTAATCTGAGCATGCTGTAGGATCACCAATGCCCCAGAGAAAGGCATGCAAAATCCCATTTCATCAGAAACAGCATCTCACTTCATAACAAGGAGATCAGCAGACTGACAACTGAGGTCTGCTTGCCAAGGAGGTGAATTTGGACAAACTCTTTTCCCTCTCTTTATCTCAACATATGTGTTCCTGAGATAGTTAAACATGACCAACATCACAGAGAGGTAACAAGAATTACTAAGATTCATAGTGTGCCTTAAAACACTCAACCCCCACCACTGCTCTAGTCCTGACTAGCAACACTCATCATTAGAAAATGACCATATATTATTATGCAAGCCAGAGATTAGCTAAAGACAACATGTAATGAAATTGATGAGCAAGAATGTTAACCACCTGAGCTAGCAAGAGAAACTCTTCTCTCACTGGCATAGCCTCCAGCACATTTGGACACAGCACTTTGTTTTCTCCATAGCAATGGTGACATTTCAGATTATTATCTGTGCTCTAAAGGGAATCCTGTCATCTGCTGAACATTTGCTACCTGGAAGACCATTTCCTGGTCATTAACTTTCTTGGATGACATTGCCACACCTGTAACAAAAAGATGTAATGGGTTGCTAATTTATGAGGCCACTGTGGGGTTGGTATTTTAAACTGCTCGGGTGTGGATGGCAAAGGCTGGCTGGTATTTGAAATCTCTTTGGCAGTATTAGCTCACTGTGGATGATATTTGAAATCATCCTGGCACCCCAAGCATTAGAGTCAGACAGCAATACTAACCGCTGTAGGAGCTGACAGAATGTTTCCCAAGGCCATTACTTCCTTTCTAGTGATAGGAGAGGAGTGCATGTGAGCAAGAACTTAACAGGGCTGCTGGCTCCTAGGTTAGTGCTTTGAACAAGCAGTGTTTGTGTAGAAAACGAAGTCATTTACTTCAGATTAGTCTTTTAACAACAGATGGAGAGGAAGCAAATGTTACTTCTGTGAGAAAGGCCAAGCTGGACAGTAAGAGGTGGTTTTTTGCTTTACAAAGTAGACAATGAATCTATATTCTGACAGTTCTATTTAGGGGACCATTATTGCCATCTAGTGTGACTTCAAGCATAATATCAGCCACAAAATTGTACTCACTCAGTCTACTTTGGGCCTAATAACCTCCACTCAAAGTAGGTCATGTCTTTTGGAAAGGTTTGCAGGCTCAGTTCTAGAAATACAGTGCTGGCTTTGGTTTCTCTGACTGCTACATTGTGCTACTATATTGAGTATCCACCTTGTTGCCATACTTTTGATTTCACCATTTACCTTCTTCATGTTGATTGATCTATGTCTTATAATAACTTGGAGGAAACTAAAATCTCTATTCCTATTTAAAAGAAAATCATTGTAAAATAAATTATTTTAAAAAGAAATGAGGGGAGAGGAGAGGAGACTCGAGGAGAGGAGACTCGAGGAGACTCGAGGAGACTCAAGGAGACTCGAGGAGAGGAGAGGAGACTCGAGGAGAGGAGACTCGAGGAGAGGAGAGAAAAAAAAAACAGAATAAAGAGAAAATAAGAAAAAAGAAAAGAAAAGGGAAAAAAATTATAATAAGTGAATCTTTAAAAGAAAGACGGGGGGGGGGGGGGGGGGGTAGCGGGGGGGAAGGAAGGAAAAAAAAATCCAACCCCAAACCAACCAAATCAGTTAGTACAGTTGTTGCTTGCATTAAAGAAAATGTTCTTCCCATGGCCACCATACATGCTACCCTTGAGTGTCCAGCAGCAAACCACACAAACTGTAGTATGCTGATTTTACAACTATGGTTATTAAATTATTAAAATCTAAACAAGATGTAGGTAAGGCTGTCAAAATACCCAAGGAGAGATTTATGTCAAGTTCAAATCTGTAACTGCATGCCATCTATGTAGGCTGATAAATCAATAAACACAAGAACAAGAAATCAAAAGGTCTCTTGGGTAACACCTCATTACCCCAGTGCTAGCCCTCTGGCTGGGAGGAAGAACAGTCCTCTCCTAACTAATACCAACTCCCTTCTTCCAAAATATAGAATGTAAATGAGTTTGGCTGCAGATAATGATGTTTCCATTATTAGTAACACCCTGAATAGCTTCAAACCCTGGCTGGGAATTTAACTCCTGGGGACTTGGTTTGGCAGGATCTCCTTTTAATAGACCCTGCTCAGCACAGAGTGTGAAATGGCTTCAGAGTCCTCTCCAGGGGCACTGATAGGCCTGCATGCTTCATCACAGGCTATTACACACTCAAATTCACTGAGCTGAAAATCTATGGGCAATATATATAGCTTGAAAACATCCATGAAGCTCCTCAATCTGTCTGGAATTATTACCCTGTAATTCCAAATGTATTTGCTGACAGAAAATAAGGATTCGTTACTCAAATCTTTTCTTCTGTGCCGTTTCTATGTCAGCCCAGAGATCCCCAGAGGAGAGACTGAACCAGGGGCTTGCAGTGTCATTTTGAAGACACAATGTTATGGTGTAAATTAGCTGACCACTTTGAATTGCACTGGCAGTAACCTCCTCAGACAGACCAGAGCAAGACACCTGGCTAGGAGATGATCCTTTTGTGCTTCACAGAAATGGCCTCCTTTATACTGGCCAAGACCTGTAATAGTCTGCTAGGGTGACCAGCAGGAATAAACCACAAGACCTTCACTCAGTTACCTAATTACTGCTAGTTTGTGTATCTTCTGATACTTTTATCAATGAAGAAAAAGTACATTGCCACTTGAGATGTAGCCTTCCTAGAGCAGCATCAGAACAAGAGGACACAGTCTCAAGCTGCACCAGGGGAGGGTTAGATTGGATGTTAGGAAGAAGTTCTTCACAGAAAGAGTGATTGGCCATTGGAATGGGCTGCCCAGGAAGGTGGTGGAGTCACCATCCCTGGAGGTGTTTAGGAGGAGACTTGATGGGTGCTTGGTGCCATGGTTAAGTTGATTTGATGGTGTTGGATGATAGGTTGGACATGGTGATCTTGAAGGTCTCTTCCAACCTGGTTTACTCTATTCTACTCTACTTCTATTCTATTCTATTCTATTCTATTCTATTCTATTCTATTCTATTCTATTCTATTCTATTCTATTCTATTCTATTCTATTCTATTCTATTCTATTCTATCTTCCTGCAGTGGCCGTACCAGCAAAAAGACTCCTTGTCTATTATGTCAGGGAAACTATTAAAGTTACATGGAATAAATCTAGGCCCAGGTTTTCCAAAGTGGCTAAGTCCCACGAGAAAATAAGAAGAGAAGAGAAGAGAAGAGAAGAGAAGAGAAGAGAAGAGAAGAGAAGAGAAGAGAAGAGAAGAGAAGAGAAGAGAAGAGAAGAGAAGAGAAGAGAAGAGAAGAGAAGAGAAGAGAAGAGAAGAGAAGAGAAGAGAAGAGAAGAGAGAAGAGAGAAGAGAAGAGAGAAGAGAAGAGAAGAGAAGAGAAGAGAAGAGAAGAGAAGAGAAGAGAAGAGAAGAGAAGAGAAGAGAAGAGAAGAGAAAAGAGAAGAAAAGAGATGAGACGAGATGAGATGAGAAGAGAAGAGAAGAAAAGACAAGAGAAGAAAAGAGAAGAAAAGAAAAAAGAAAAGAAAAGAAAAGAAAAGAGAAGAAAAGAAAAGAAAAAAGAAAAAAAGAAAAGAAAAAATAAAAAAAGAAAAGAAAAGAGAAAAGAAAAGAGAAGAAAAGAGAAGAAAAGAGAAGAAAAGAGAAGAAAAGAGAAGAAAAGAGAAGAGAAGAAAAGAAAAGAAAAGAAAAGAAAAGAAAAGAAAAGAAAAGAAAAGAAAAGAAAAGAAAAGAAAAGAAAAGAAAAGAAAAGAAAAGAAAAGAAAAGAAAAGAAAAGAAAAGAAAAGAAAAGAAAAGAAAAGAAAAGAAAAGAAAAGAAAAGAAAAGAAAAGAAAAGAAAAGAAAAGAAAAGAAAAGAAAAGAAACACAAAATTCCCTCTAACCAAACTCAAGTCCTGTGCTCAACTTGGCTTTGGAATACCAAGTTATCCAACCATGGAATTTCCTAAAAGCCAGACAATAAATACTGCCAAAATCTTCACCACCTCTTTTGAAAACATACAGTTGATGCAGTTCAATGGAGTTCCATCAATTTGATCAGATGACATTGTCATCTAATTAATTCTAGTACAGGCTTGTGTGCCTGCTACAGAGAATTGGCTGAGGATCGAGGCTTCTTTTAGTTAATTATAATATAAAGACAACCCAGTTTATTATAATGCTCCTTGGGGTAATAAATCTACAGTGACCTTAACCATGTTTTTTTCTGTCACCTCAAAAACATAATCTTCATTCTTGGTTAGCCAGGTGATTTAATGCATTCTTCAACTGCCCAGCAACTGATTATTTCATTTATGCCTTCCATTTATTCTTACAACATCACTGATCCAAGTAATAAAGAATCGGGCTCACAGCTATTATCTCTGGTTAATCTGTCATAATTGTCTACATCTTAAATTAGGGATATTATGCTGAATTGCATTTAAGACAGTAGCTTCATTGTATGCATCAGACAAGCTCAAAAAAAAAAAAAAAAAAAAGAGAAAGAAATGACCTTGAGTGACACACAAGCCATTTCAGACTCCAGTTCACTAAAAATACCTCATTTAGAAGCATTAAGCAGCTGCAGACAACAGTCCTTGTCCTTCTGTGTTACTGCTGGTTTCCACACTACACTGGCAACACATTTAAGCAAATGTACTCCCTCCTCACAATGGGAAGAATGCTATAAATGACAGAAGCTGCAACCAGAGGATAAGTTTGCATGCATGTACTGCTATTGTGTTTTGTCCTTCATTACTCACATAATAGGTTAAGTCCTGTTCTCCCTGACCACTCTTCATTGCTGAAATCTGTTTTCTTCCCAAAGATGCTTTTCTTAGGCTTTGTTTTTGCAGATAGATTGAAGAAATGAAACCCTAACAACATCAACAAAAAAGAGAAGGTAAGAGGATTAGTGAATTTAGTTCAAGGCTGAAGAGACCCACTTTTATTTCTGCATCACTGCTTTACAGTCAGAGATGACATCAAAAACACTGAATAGCAATGTTACAGTCTCACATAATCACAGAACTTTAGGGGTTGGAAGGGACCTCTGAAGATCATCTAGTCCAATTCCCCTGCTAGAGGTAGACTGAATCACACAGGAACACATCCAAGCAGGTTTTGAATGCCTCCAGAGATGAAGACTCCACATCACAGAATAGTTGAGGCTGGAAGAGACCTCTTGAAGTTGTCTTATCCAACCTTGCTGCTCAAGCAAGGACACCTAAAGCAGGCTGCCCAGGACTGTGTCCAGACAAGTTTCAGATGTCTTCAAGGATCAAAAGTCTACAAGCTGTCCAGGTGACCTGTGACAGTATTCAGTCACCCTCACAGTGAAAAAGTGTTTCCTGGTGTTCAGAGGGAACCTTCTGTGTTTCAATTTGTGTCCATTGTCCTTTTTCCTCTTACTGGACACCAATGAAATGAGATGGGCCCCATCTTCTTTGTGTCCACCCTTCAGATATTTGTACATGTTGACAGATCCCCTAAGCCTTCTCTTCTGCAGGCTGGACAGTCACAGCTCTTTCAGCCTTTACACATGTATGAGGTGCTCTGATCCCTTAATCATCTCAGGGGACTTTTGCTGGGCTCTCTGGTAGCTTTGTATCTCTCAATGCTCTTTTCCTGACAATCAGAGAACACAAGCAGAACAGGCAGTTATTGTATCAAAGCACAAGGAAGTAAGTTTTTATTTTTTCTAATAAAAAAAGAGAGATATACACCAAGTTGAAGTAAAAAATGTCAGGTCAAACCATGCTCTTTTGTCCTACCTCACCAAGAAACTAAACAGTACACACATCATTTTGCTTTAAGAATGTCCTCTAGCACCTGCTATGGAGTGACTATTGGAAGGTGACATTTTTCTTATGACTGGTTATGTGCCCTGGGAAATGTAAAAATATCACCAAGGTATGCATAAGAGAGGAGTTAATTAGTTTAACTTCCTGATGGGAATACATTAACAGTGTAGTAAGATGCTCAAATACTCTTTTTATGCTTGTGTCTGCCAAAACACATGTTGGAAAGCTTTTTTGTAATAAAAAACCCTTTTATCCTCCATATGGAGATCCAGATGCTGACTATGATCTTTGTGTGGCAGAGGTCACTGAAAACACTCAGCCTTTACATCTCCTTAAGCTGCAACCCTGAGACTGTTGCTGGAAGGACCCTGTGTCGGGATCAATATCTATAGACAGCTTTCTCCTAAATTCTGCTCTGAAGCCAAAGGGAATCATTTCCCTGTATCAATACACAATGCTTTGCAAGTGAGCATATTTTGGTGGTTGGTTTTTTTTTCTCCCTCATTGCCACTCAGTGCATCTGATTTTTAAACTCTTCTGTGTCCAAGTTCAAGTGCAATTTGTCCTGCACAGTCACTGCCCAAAGTGGACAACATAATTAATCACCTATCCTTATGTACTTGTGACTTAAAATGACATTTAGCTAAACACACTTTACCCTAGCTCTCCCCTTGATTAATCGTGAGCCATGTATGGATGAATTTTATTACTGGCTCTATCCTTCTGTCACCTGGAATGTCACTTTGGAATTTAACTGAATGGAAAAAAAAAGCCTACTATGTTGATTTCCCCACTGCTCTAAAAAAAATGTCATCTGTTTTCCTTTTGAATTTTGGTGGGTTTTTTTAAACAGATTTTCAGATAGCTGGGATGACCAGGATGAGATTTCCTTCTGAATAGCTTTCTAAAATCACACATAAAATGCCTTCAGGCTTAAATACTGAATGATGTAGAGTTGCGTTCCCTATGATAAACCCTTAAATCAGCTTTCAGTTTCTTCATAACTGTCTAGACAAGAAAAATCTTCTTGAAAAGCCCCACTAACCTTAGGATCATCATTCGAGAGGACACTGTCTCCTCAGCTATTTATACTTCATGCTGTATCTGATAGAAAGCTGTGGGTAGGACACACAGTCTCCTTTCTAGCCAACCAACCGCATTTAGCTGATTCTTTCCCTCCAAGAAATGCATTGTATAAACAAGAAAGAAACTTAAGACTTCGAGCAGGATAGGCAGCAGAACGGTCAGCTGTATCAATGCAGGTTTACAAATGAGAAGGTCTGTAAAACTCAGCTTATAAAGGAATGAGGGTGGCAAATCTCCAGTTCTTTCAGGAGATTGAGCAGCTCTTTTCAATGCCAGAGTTTTTCACTTGTCTGTAACATTGTCTTGGCTGATTCAGACACCTCATTAGTAATTGCTTGCATTAAACATTTATGAAAACTTTAGAAGATATCAAGACAAGTGTCTGTGAAAATAAATAAAAGAATCTAAATTCAAAATAAAATAAAACATCATTAAAAGCCTCCTGGCACTGTGCAGCCCTGACTCCCCATATTATTTTGCTGATTCACTGATAAGATTACGCATTAAAGAGCACTGGTCTTGAGAGGCCTTTCTGGCCCACAATAAATTAACTCCACATGTAGATTGTTCCCATTTTGCAGCTTTTCTGAAAGATTAAGTCTGGTTGCCAAACAAACCAAGCAGTTTTAAAAGGCAAAAGAAAATAAAATGAAGTGCAAAGGTACCTGCTTTCCCAGGCCCCCTGCTCACAGGAGTCATGCCTAGGAACCGGGATCTTCAAGCAGGCCCACATCTCACTTGGGGAAAAGATTTTTTTCCAGAGTAGATCTCATTTAGAGACAAACAGCACTATTTTTGTTTATTTATTTTCCTGCCTTAAAGACTAACAAGTGTCATGGTGTCCTTTGAAAATTTTTCCCTTAATGCTTTCACAAGGATGGAAGTTGCAAGATTAATTTCTGGTCATCCGGACCCTGTTTGGCTGCACTAGAAAATTAGACCTGGTGTCATAGCATAGCATAGCATAGCATAGCATAGCATAGCATAGCATAGCATAGCATAGCATAGCATAGAATAGAATAGGAGTTGAATTGAATTGAGTTGAATTGAGTTGCATTGAATTAACCAGTTTGGAAGAGACCTTTGAGATCAAGTCCAACCTATCATCCAACACTATCTAATCAACTAAACCATGGCACCATGCACCCCATCAAGTCTCTTCCTAAACATCTCCAGTGATGGTGACTCCACCACTTCCCTGGGCAGCCCATTCCAATAGCCAGTCACTCTTTGGATGAAGAACTTCTTCCTATCATCCAGCCTAAACCTCCCCCAGCACAACAGCAGCCTGTATTTCCTAATCTGCAGTTACATCACCTCTAGAAATGCTTGTGCTAAGAAAGTTGTCAGAACAATGGTACTGCCTTATCAGTACAGCTCATTTCCCTGCTGACCAAGAATGGGTAATGATCTCCATGTTTGCACTAGCACTATCATAGCACTGTTAGAGCTTAAATTCTACAGCCATGCCCTGGGTCACCATTTGCTGGTGTTTGGAATAATTCAAGTATTCCTTCAGATTATTTTGAATGAAAGAGTTCAAGCTCTCTATGTTCTTTAAGAACTTAAAGTGCTTACTCTTTATCTGATAGGTCTTAATTACTTTAACTTGCTAGAATGATGCTCCCCTTACTCCCAGGCTGGCTGGTTCTAATTACTAGGTAAGTTGTCAAACTGCATATTGGCTATCTCCTATCTCTGTTGTTCTGATGGCTTTTATATATGCTCTGTTTCTTCCCAAGCACTATTTTATTCTGAGCCATTGATAGGATCAATATCTTTTCAAATTCGCTCATGTCTTGTTCAGGTAGCTAAACATACTAATCTATAAAAGTGATGCACTTTAATATGAAACCTTTATCCTTTCTTAATGGCTATGAATCAACTCCATGTTATCAGTGCTCTTTCCTTTTGCAACAATTTAAATGACAATCAATAGCAGTTGTGACAGCCAACTTAACCATCTAGCACCATCTTGAGGTTAAACTGATCTTGACATTTTGAAATAAATGGACATTGCTTGATCAGAAGCTCCAGAGTAATGCAGATACCAATTTTTAATGGGGAAAAAAAGAGAAAAGCTTAATGAGGATTCAGTTATAAACCAAACATCCTATTGATATGTTTTCTTTGCTTCATTGTATTGGCTTGAAGAGATTTCTGTCAATTCTGCTGGCAACAGAGCATAAAGCTGCATTCCAAAAGAAAAGGAGGATCCCATACATTTTTATTTTGTAGCTGCACTGATGCTGTACTCAGAAGTGAGCTGAGGGAATTTCTAAAGTTCAGGCCTTCTGTATATGTGCCAGGGGAGGTTTAGGCTGGATGTTAGGAAGAAATTCTTCATAGAGAGAGTGATTGTCCATTGGAATGGGCTGCCTGGGAAGGTGGTGGAGTCGCTGTCACTGGAGGTGTTTAGGAAGAGACTGAATGGGGTGCTTGGTGCCATGGGTTAGTTGATTAGGTGGTGTTGGATGATGGGTTGGACATGATGATCTTGAAGGTCTCTTCCAACCTGGTTGGTGCCATGCTTTAGTTGATTAGATGGTGTTGGGTGATAGGTTGGACTTGATGATCTTGATGGTCTTTTTCCAACCTGGTAAATTCTAATCTATTCTAAATATACATACATATATAAACAATACTGGGCCACTCAGACACAATTCTCCTTTAAAATTGATTCTTTTTTCTTGATAACTGAAGATATCTGGGTTTGTCTGAATAGGATATCATGGAGTTTCAACACATAATACAAATGTCAGATAAAGCTACTGAATTAGAATGTTTTTCACGGCTCACCCTACATTTGAAGCTGATCCTGACACTGAAACACATTTAAATGATGAGCATGGTACAGTTACAGCTTGGAAAAGGGGATGAAAGCTGGGATCTTTTCAAGGAAGTCAGGCAACCATGAGGAAGCTACGCTGACTTTCTCCAGTCAGACTCTACAACTTTGAGACTTTCTTAAACAAAAAACCAACAACAACAAATAACTATGTGTACAAGCCAATTGCTTGCATGCTAAAGAAGGTCTGAGCTACATATTGATTGCAGGCCTATTTTAAACAAATCTGATCATGAGTTCTGCACTACAGGGCTGAACTACCTGATGAAACTCATGAGTCTGGCACAAGAATTTGAGTAAACACAGCCCCAGTTTTATGAGCACCTCACATGGCAATATTCACTCAAATACTCCTTTGCTTTGTCCACAATATCATGTGGATTATCATGCTTAGAGACGCAGCATTTAGAAACAGTAGCATTTTCAAGAGCCAATGTTTTCATTCAGTTGAGGATTCAGGAGAGATACAGAACCTAAACCAATTTACCTTTAATAAGGCAATGGGAAATTTTGGGACTCAGGAGAGTGTAAGAATGTATGATTTCCCTAACACAGGTACCAACACTTTGTGAACATTGCTTTTTCTGCCTCCAAACCTGCCAGATGATGTTCAGCTCTGCAACGGGGTGGGGGGTGGGGGGATGGGGGGCGTTGGGTGACATTTCATGGTACATGAAAGGATCTAATCACATGTGAATCTGTGTGTTCTCAGCACAACAAAACTAATTGCTATATTTTCATTTTCTACTTCATGGCTCTGTGAAAGTGCCTTTCATCCCACTGTGCCATGCACTTAAACCTGGAGGGTAGATCTTGCCAAAACACTGAGATTTCCAATGGCTTGGCTTACAGGTTTCAGCATAGTTTAACATGAATTGTATCTGGACTTTTTCCACAACAAAGATAATTGCTTTTTGAAAAGCAATTACAGCCATTGTCAATGACAGGGAATTCATTTAAAGCTAATGCTAATGGTAATGACTGCATACCAGAAAGACAAATGCAAAGTAAACCCCCCCACACACACACACATACACACAAAAACCCCTTGCAAACTGCAGTAATCAATAACAGACATGGATACCCAGGAGATGGCTCCTTCTGGGGAATCAAGTCCCTACTGACAGGACACCTATTTTACTGAGACAGCAGATAAGCAAAGCAAGAGAAGTAGAAGAAAGCCTCACTTCTCCCCAGACAGAGCTTTTAGAAGCTCCACGAGGATTTGTGTCAATGTTTCGAGAAAACTCAGCAAGGTATCATCATCTCTTAGACCACAGCAGAAGATGCAATCCCTAGGGCCAGCAAGGAAGTCTTCCAAAGAAAATGAAACTTTTACTTCGTATCTGGAAACTTACAAGGAAAGCAACCAAGACTTTTGCTGCTTGTGAATGGGAAAATCTACTTCCTGCTTAGCCATAATCCCAGGACCGAGCCCCTCCAAGTAAAGTTAAATAACTGTATCTGTGGCTTTTTCAAACTTAGATGAGACAGAAGGAGGAGATGAATGTCATTGAAAGTTCCCCTGTTGAGACTTTTTTTATCAATATATCTGCAGCAGCACTTTAAACTTTCAAGTGACAGGATTAGGGAAATTCCATACATGAAAGCCTCTTCCCAAAGCAGCTGTTTGAAACATCGTCTCAATAACCAGCAAAGGTATAAACAGCCTGGCACATTCAGAGACTCTAATTGCCTTTCCTGTTAATTCACACTGTACTCACAGAGCGAATGAAACAGGAATGTGGAACAGTCTTCAGATCACGGCAGGTCTAAAAATCCAGGTTGAAAATGTACACCTGGATCTACACTTAGACCATCCTGTACTTATCTCTCGAAAGACAACACGGTGTAGAAACTAGATATTTTTCTGCCTCTGCCCTGATCTCTTCTTAACCCTCCCCCACCTCCTGGCTGACTCCCTCCCTTTTCTGTGACATGCAGGTAGGCTGTCTATTTTGCAGAGCAGCAGCTGTGTTTGTGTACTTCACTAGAGAATGAGAGCTGGCCTCTTGAATCATACAGATACTTTGACTGTTCTGTCATGAAACCCCAAATCCTGAGACTACAGGAATCCTCACATATTCCTGAGCTCTGAGTCTCTTTGTCCCATCATAGATTTATAAATTATGGATCACGGAGCTAGGGAGGGAGCAAGCATTTAAAGACTGGCCCAAATTACAGTATTACTGTGATTTACTTGACATTTGTTACCTATTGACATCTCCTGCTTATGTCCATGCCAGTCTAATTCTTTCCTTAATTACTCAATTCAGACACTGAAAATTAAAATCACTTTTCCTCTTCCAATTGCTCTTGTTGCATCAATCTAGCTGAGTATTTTAACTCCAACCAGCTCCTAATCAGTCCTGATTTCTTTTGAGAAGAAAACTGTTATCAAAGCAAAAAAATGAAACAGTTGGGTGAGACAATAGAAGCCTTCTGAAGCTGCTTCTGTTGCTGTCATGTCTGAGAAAGCTTTTCATTCAGAAAGTTCCCTCAGCAGTCCCTTTACAAAGCCTAAGGATTTATCCCCCACCCCCCATTCTACCAACTGCTAATGCCCAGGCACATCTGCAGAGTCTGCATCTTACTGACAACAGCATTATAACTACTAGCCACAGCCTGGTTCAAGGTGGCATCCCTATTCAGATGGAGCAGATTTACCTCTTAAAGACAAGCATGCATTTGTGTGCTTCTCCAGAATCATGTCATAAAGACTCACAAAAAATCAAGATCCTGGGTCTGAACTGAAGCCCATAAAAAGTCATTTTCATGCCTTTCAGCAGGCAGCAGCTTCGATCTTACTGCCATTTGGAGCAGCAGATGAAAGTTAGATATTTTAAACAGATCTGTATAAATTAACACTGTTTGTGGGATAACAGTCAGTGAGCCCAGACTGTTACTTTGCCATCAGTATCAAAAGCTTCTGCCCCAGCATCATTTTTGGACTGTGGTCATGAGCAATTGAGAGAAACAACAAACCTTTGAGAGGAGTACTTGTGAAAGGCTTCTTCTCCCTTAATATCCCACCTCCAAATGATTGTGTTCAGCCCCACCTAGCTGATATCTAATTGGATATTTGCAACTCCTGTGTAGTTTTCTTGCTGACATTAAACCTTTCTTCATCTCTGACTATAACCTTCATAAGCTCCAGCTGAATCCTCTGAGGTGAAGAGCATGCAAACTGCGCATCAGATCAGTGTTCCCCTGAAGAAAACTCTGATTATTATAGTGCCATGAACAGCAAGCTAATCACTCAGCCATTAATATTGCTGAAAGCCCTCTGCCAATTAACTTCACAGAAAGAAATGTATCTTGTGCACTAAGAAAATATATCAGGCAAGACTATCAGGCTCTGCAGAGAGAAGGCAGAAAAAGATGCTTTTCTATTGCCAATTGTTTTCAAAGCTCAACCTGAAACAAGTGACAAAGCAATAGTTACTGTACAACAGACTGTGTGGTTGCCATGAATACCAAAAGTTTTGGGACTCTCAGCTATCATTAGGATCCTCACTGAATCTTGGTAGTTGCAGGGTACAAAACAGGAACCCCAGCGGGCCCATCTACCCAGCAATTTGATTGTAGCTGTGTGGGAGGTCCCTATTTCAAGTAGAGTTCATATATGTGTTCAGGGCGAATCAAGGATCTTAATAATCTGTAAAACGCATTTCATCTGTCCTACAGGGTAAGACTCATATCCTCTGATGATGATTCCTAAAATGGGTCATAAATACTGACATTTGAAAATTGTTGTGAAAAGCAGTAAAACAACCAAATCACTCGGATCAAGCGTAGCAAATTAATGTGTGGTAATCCTTCCCTTGCTGCAGCCAGGAGATTTTATTTTGAAGCTGCATTTTAAAAACGTCTACTGGGAAGAATAAAAATAGGGAGGATGTGATGATACTGCACTGATTAAGAGAGAAAAAAGCCCTCCATGTCCAAATTTGCAAAGGCAAGATCTGTTATTTTCAGCCAGGATGGATGTTTAAATGACAATGTGCAGAGGGGGAAAAAAAAAACCTGAAAAGTGGTACCCTTGGAGCAGAGCTGTTGAGACAGAGCCTCAAAAAGGCCTCAGGTATCCTTGTGGCAGCTCTGAAATCTATCCCCATTCTTTACTGGCTTGTGGAGAAGGGCACCAACTGTGTTTCCATATGTAAACGATGTTGCTTTGCTATGGAGAGAAGTCAATAGAAGTAATACACGCTCCCAAGCTTCAAATATTCCCACTGCATTGGAAGATGGCACCATTTTCTGGCTGCAAAGAGGAGTGATCTAAGGCTAGCATTAATTCCTGTTTTCTCCATAAATGACTAATATGTATTGTCCTTACTGGGTTTGTTTCAGCAAGGTATAATGAAAGAGCTCTCAGTTCATGTTTCCTCATTCCAGAAACAGACATCTGAGGAAGCTGAGGATGAGTGAGAAAGCTAAGTACCTGGGTTAACCTAAAACATTTCACTTCCTCCAAAAAGGATCAGGACATATCCAACAGTCCTTGGTAGCCTGTGAATCCAAACTCTGTATTGCAGCTTTCAGGCTGTGCACTTCACTGCAGCTTGGTGTTGAAGGTTTGACACATCTGTCAGACAGCTCTTAGATATAAGCTATTGTTTCTCATCCTAAGGTACAAAAGATGTTCCGGAAAAATATCAAGTCTAAGGATAATGTTGCATTGAAGAACAACTGCAGGGATAGATTCTGTGCCCATTTCATAAGCAGAAACTAGAGATTGCCAAAATATGTTACCTGCATTTGAGAAAACTGAAAAACAGAATTACCTTTCTCCAGCTCACTGAAAAATAAATGGAAAATGATCTTGAATGCTCAGTGTGATAACAGATAAAGCATGAGATGGGATATAAATGACACTTTTTACAGGCCATAAACCCAGAAAGAGTAAAGGATGCCTGGGTTCTTAATATCAATTTATAGTTTCTACCTAGAGAAAAATGTTGCATTAACACACAGGGCTACAATATGAAATGTGTACCTTAAGAGACTGGTGCTAGCCTGGAAGATAATTTCCTAAATCAAAAGGGTTGCATCCAGTGTGCTAGGAAATCTATATTAAACTTTACCTTAAGAAATAAAGACTAATTCCCTCTAGAGCTAAAAAGAAATGGTGAGTGTCAGGGTAAAACCAATCATCCTACAGCATTTCTCATGTGCAAGCAGCATAAAGTCTAAGCCACGCTGCTTTTGAAGAACCAATTTCAGCAAGCCAGAAACAATTACAAAGCAGATCGATTGCTGATGCAAATTTAACAGAAAAGGGGCAGTGAGAGCAGGCTCCAATGCTGTCATTTGTCCAAGTGCTGGGAAATAATCAAGGAGAACGACTAGATTTTAAAGATTCGCTGCTGACATGACAGAATCCATGAAATGGTAAGAAAAGAATCACAGAATCACCAAGGTTGGAAGAGACCTCAAAGATCATCAAGTCCAACCTGTCACCACAGACCTTGTGATTAAACCATGGCACCAAGTGCCACATCCAGTCCCCTCTTCAACACCTCCAGGGATGGTGACTCCATCACCTCCCTGGGCAACACATTCCAATGGTGAACGACTCTCTCAGTGAAGAACTTTCTCCTCACCTCCAGCCTAAACTTCCCCTGGCACAGCTTGAGACTGTGTCCCCTTGTTCTGGTGCTGGTTGCTTGAGAGAAGAGACCAACGCCTTCCTGGCTACGACCACCCTTCAGGTAGTTGTAGACAGCAAGGTCTCCCCTGAGCCTCCTCTTCTCCAGGCTATACTTAAGAAACTCCAAAATTAGGGCAATGGACAATAGGAGGGAGACATCAAGAAGTAGAACAGAGAGAACAGAGAGAAGGGCAGAAGAGGAGCATTTTTAGCCAGCACAGTTAGGACCTAGAGGATCTTTTTCAAATACTCAAAGCAATAGAACTAAGATTGCTTCCCAGATGCTAATAAAATGTGCCCTATACAAACAAAGTTCAGTTGCTTGCTTTTAAAAATGTCAATTTTGGGGTTTAAGACTTGGAGGGGGAAAAAAATGCAAAGCAGCTTTTTTCCTTTTTCTTTTGTTTTTCCATTATCTTTTTGTTTTTTAATGGCAAATTGATTTGTTTCCATTCTATGATATTGCCCTCTGCTAACACAGCTACCTTTATCAGTCTAACTGGTGAAACCTCTTTGGAGCAAGAGGGAATTTATTCTCTGGAATTAGAGGCTGTCAAGGGCTGTGAATTGTGAAACCAAAAGCAATCAGTAAAAAGCACATAGCCACCAAGAAATGCAACTGCACAGTCACCTCAGTGCTGTCATTGTTTTCTCTCAGGTAAATTGGTTTATGACAGACAGTGGGATTTTGTTTGGTTGGTTTTGTTTGTGTGTTTCCAATCCTGTAAGCAAACAGCAACTACAAACAAAATTGCCCCCAAGGAAAACAAAGCCAAGAATAACCAATTCAAATGTGATGGGAGATGTGACCGAAAGCAATTCTCAGCGCCGGTTAGGCAATTATGAGATGAAAAACATAAGTTACAGAAAAGGTATTTCCCTTTTGTCATATTGCCTGGTTTAGCTGGATGGTGTTTGAGCCTTTGGATTACTAAACTCAGTTAGCAGTAATTTAATTACTCCCATATATTTGGAGGTGCAGAGCTCTCCACAGGAGCTGCTTGTTCCCTCTGCAAGGCATTCTGGAGACTTATAGATGTACGTTGTTATAATCAGTGGTTTCATCTAACCACCCAACGCAGGAGTAGGGCAATTGGGAAGAACAGATGTAGCCTCAACTCCCCCATTTGTAGCTGCCTGTAGCCTACCAGCTTGCAACTTTGGTATTAAAATAACAAGCCACAATGTTCTTTCTCACTGAGTACTGAAGCTGGAAAAAGTATTCATGTCTGGCAAAATATTTGTGCGTATGTTCCTTGGGAGACAGGTGCATGTCACAGAGCCCAGATGCTTCAACTGTGTGTGACTGAACTGTATGGTATTGAAAGTGTATTCCTGTGGGACAGAAGGGCTGACATCTAAACCACCAGATTTTGGGCTTCCAGTAGCTTTTACACTAACTTGGGCTTAATTTCACATCTGGACTGCATACACATATTACAATTCTTTTCCCCTGTGTAAAGAGCTTTGGCCAGCAGATTGAGTGAGGTGATTCTGCTACTTTGCTCTGGTGGGACCTCACCTGGAGTTCTGCATCCAGGTCTGGAGCCCTCAATACAGGAAGGACATGGACCTGATGGAGCAGGTCCAGAGGAGGGCCACCAAAATGAGCAGGGGGTTGGAGCACCTCTGATATGAGGACATGCTGAGGGATCTGGGTGTGTTCATTCTGGAGAAGAGGAGGCTCCAAGGAGACCTAATAGTAGCCTTCTGGTATCTGAAGAGTGTCTGCAAGAAGGATGAAGAGAGACTGTTTACAAAGACCTGCAGTGACAGTATGAGGGGCAATGGCTTCAAACTACAGAAGGGTAGATTTAGATTGGATGTTAGGAACAAGTTCTTTACCATGAGGGTAGCGGAACACTGGAGCAGGTTACTGGGGAGGTGTTTGAGGCCCCATCCCTGGAGATATTCAAGGTGAGGCTCAACAGGGCTCTGGACAACCTGATCTAGTTGAAGATGGCCCTGCTGACAGCAGAGGGTGTTGGACTAGATGACCTTTGGAGGTCCCTTCCAACCCAGACCATTCTCTGATTCTGTGACCAGTTCCAGTAAGAGCTGCTTTTAAGGCCTATCCCTTACCAGTATAAAGGAAAGGAGTTTTTGCTGGCATGTTTTTCTTCTACTATTTTGGAAATGGTTCCATTTCAGTCATTTAAAAGAGAACATGAAATCTCTACAGATGAACAAAGACAGGTGTGGGAAAGGCTTATAAATTATCATTCAGCTATTCATGGCATTGTCAGCAAGGGAGAAGTGTCAAACTTGCCAGGCCAGGAAATGCTGCACAGTTGCAGTTTTGGCAGCTCTCACTCTCCAGCTAAGACTTCAGGAGCAAAGGAACAGAAGGTAAAAATACAGCAAAGCATGTGCAGTATATTGGAATTATATAACTGATAAACTCTCCTTCGGGACAATAAGACAAAATATTCAAAACCTAGTAGAAATTGACCTTTCTACCAGAGTGAGTAGGATCTGAAAAGATATGGCAAATGGGGGGGGGGGGGAATAGAAAAGAAAAAGATGTAACTAACTATTAGTTCCTGTATGAAGACTTTACACAGCCAGCTTGGGGTGTAGCTACCCATTCCTTCACCAAATTAACCTCTTTCATTTCCATTCAAATTGTATTCAAATAAGACAGCTAATCAGGAGCTTATGCCCCTCTCTGTTCCCTCTGCATTAAAGTAGAAATACAGGTGTCACAAAAGATGATTTGCAGCATGGAAGCATCTCACTGCCTTATGCAGAGGGAATCTCGTGGATTTTGCTGAGAGGTCATTACAGGCACTCATGCTTTGTTTACAGAAATTGCACAGTGAGAAAGTAAAATGCTGGTATAGGTCTTGAGTCCAGTTTGACATATCCACTACTGCAGCTTTGATGAGAATAAGGTGGAGATGCACTGCATTTGAACTCTTTTTGCCCTCAGTCTGCTCAATCACACTCCTCATAAGAACACTGACCTGGAATTTTGTAATATTCCCTCACACAAATGCCATTTGGCTTGAATACATAGAAATCTAAGCCTAGCAGCTAAGTACAACATGTAGTACTGCTTGGATGGATAAACAGTGCCTAGACACAGGGCTCCTTGAGGATATTGAATAGCATTCTCATAACCCCCCCAAATTCTGTTCTTACTGGCAAACATCTCTCGTTTCTTGCAGAACATTCTCCTCTGGCACATAACTACAAATGAGAAGAATTCTGATGCCCAGTTAAGAGCTACAAGATCCTTAAAGCTTCTGGCTCCTGCATTTACAAAACCTTTTGGAGGCAAATCTAAAAACACCAAAATAGCATTATGTTTATCTCAGACATATAATAATACTTCTGTTCATTCATTAATTTGCTTTACATCTATCAGAATGAAGATTAGCCAAAGCTCAAGCTTGGATTCAGAATCAACAATGCAAAAAAAGCTCAAAAATCTTTAATGCATCATACTGGAATTTGCAAGAGGTCAGGCTCTGACACAATTCTACTGTTCTTTAGTTAAAATCTTATAAGAATAATTTTTCTCACAATACTCCTGCTGGGTCTGAAATAAAGCTCAAAAATACATCCTTTGACCACCTAACTTAAGGAACCACAAGAAATTGAACCCTAACAGCACAGCCTAATTTTTCTGGGTAGAGACAGAATAGCGTCCACAAACCCCAAAGGACAGTGTTCCATTTTATTCTGGAAAGCCTATGGATTCTCAGAGATGCTTCTCCAGATAAGGATGGAATACCTACAGAACACTGGGGAAAATGGTGACTTCAATCACATTTGAAAGTTACCTTTTGTTCAGGAAATTCTCTTGGTAGGATTCTTTCAACTTGGAAAGCAACATTACATCATGCCACATCTGCTTCTTTCCAACAGAAGCTGCTCTCTGTCCTTTCTCTCCAACACCATTCATCTGGAAGATAATAGACTATTCCAGGGCATTGGTCCTATCACAGATTTCTGCATAGTCCATGGAAAAGAAAAGAGAAATCACAATTATTTTACTCAAATAATTATTGATAAAGAGCCACAGGGCAGGCCATGCACCCTGCTCACATACCTTCATTGATGGGACATGAAGCAACATAGGCTTGAGCTATTATCAGTTAGAATAAATCGAAAAGCAACAACAAATCAATGCACTTGTATAATTATAAATGAGATCTCTTTATGGACAAGGAAAGGCTATTCTAGACTATGACAGCATTACAACAGAGAGGGGTATTTCTATTTAAAACCTCAACAATGAAGCCAAGAATAACTTCTGACCCAAAAGGTTATAAAAGCAGAAAAAAAACAAACAAGTGAAAGGCCTTGACTTTCCCCACATACATGTAATCTTCCATACCATTACTTCTTTGGCTGCAAGATCAAGACTAGGAATCAGACTTATTCAGTGTCCTTAGTTCAGCTGGAAGGGAAAGACAAATTTAAGAAGACACTTGAACATGTCCAGAGAAGGGCCAAGAGGCTGGTGAGAGATCTCGAGCACAACCCCTATGAGGAGAGGCTGGGGGAGCTGAGGTTATTTAGCCTGGAGAAGAGGAGGCTCAGGGGGAGCTTGTACTCACAGGGTTTGTACTCCAGACCTCTCCCCAGCTTTGCTGCCCTTCTCTGGACACATTCCAGCAAGTCAACATCTTTCCTAAACTGAGGGGCCCAGGACTGGACACAGGACTCAAGGTGTGGCCTAACCAGTGGAGAGTACAGGGGCAGAATGACCTCCCTATTTATATAAAAAAATATGTACAATCACATGGTGAAAAATGGTAAAAAGCCAAGAAGACATTTCAGATGTAGTAAAACTCGGTGAAGATATTGACATAATGTTCTTGACTCAGTCTTAAGATTAAAAATGAGAGAAACCTTACTGCTGTGTGGCTATTCTGTGATCTATCTAGCACTTGCAGACATTCTCCAAACTGGGGTTAATTACCCTGCAGAAGAGGAGCCTCAGGGGAGACCTTATTGCTCTCTATAACTACCTGAAGGGAGGTTGTAGACAGGTGGGGGCTGGTCTCTTCTCCCAGGCAATCAGCACCAGAACAAAAGGACACAGTCTCAAGCTGCACCAGGGGAGGTTCAGACTGGATGTTAGGAAGAAATTCTTCACAGATAAAGTAGTTGCCCATTGGAATGTGCTGCCTGGGGAGGTGGTGGAATCACCATCATTGGAGGTGTTTAGGAGGAGACTGGATGGGGTGCTTGGTGCCATGGTTTAGTTGATTAGATGGTGTTGGATGATGGGTTTGACACGATTATCTTGAAGGTCTCCTCCAACCTGGTTTATTCTATCCTATCCTATCCTATCCTATCCTATCCTATCCTATCCTATCCTATCCTATCCTATCCTATCCTATCCTGTTCCTAAGAAGGTCATATTTACATTGGATGCAACTTGTTCACTTTGGCATGTGACTATTGTAGCTACCCTGGAAAAGAGTTTTGTATTGTAACTTCAGTAGACCTGAGACTGAATGGCTTGTGGCTGATAAAAATTCCATTTGAATTTGTAACTTCACACACACAAATTATTTTGCATCTTAAAAATCCAGTTAGCTGTTATCCTTTTAGCATAATCTCTCTCATTACCTTGACATGAGTGATTTTTTTGGCAATATAAGAGTGGTTTCATTTATTTGGCTCATTTAATATAGACTATTAAGAGCTGAAAGTTATTTTTTATTCAGTATGTATCCTGGAATATTGTGTGGATATGACCAAAGTAATTTGGCATTGTTAATTAGCACTACATTCTCAACTTATGCATCTAGAAATACTTTTTGACAATGTAGATCTTTATTCTCTCTCAATTTTCATTGTGCTGATGATAAAAACAGGGTAAGTTTTCAGAGAGCAGAAAGATTCAATTCTCAATCTAAATATTGTAAAATTACACCAAGTGCTCCCACCCAAGGGCACTAAAGCTTAGTTCTGATACTAAGCAAAGCCCTTTGCAAGCCCTGTGAGGAGAGGCTGAGGGAGCTGGGGTTGCTTAGCCTGGAGAAGAGGATACTCAGGGGTGACCTTATTGCTCTCTACAACTACCTGAAGGGAGGTTGTAGACAGGTGGGGGCTGGTCTCTTCTCACAGGCAACCAGCACCAGAACAAGAGGACACAGTCTCAAGCTGCGCCAGGGCAGGTTTAGGCTCAAGGTGCAGAGAGAGTTCTTCATATAAAGAGAGATTGGCCATTGGAATGGGCTGCCCAGGGAGGTGGTACAGTCACCATCACTGGAAGTGTTTAAAAAGAGACTGGATGAGGCACTTAATACCATGGTTTAGTTGATCAGATGGTGTTGGGTGATAGGCTGGACTCGATGATCTCGACTGTCTTTTCCAACCTGGTTAATTCTGTGTTCTGTATTCAAAGTGCCATTTTACTATTCAAAGATTTGTTTCTGTGCTTTAAAGGGAAGTCATAAAAAAAAAATCTGCTAAGAACTAGATGCCAATATGGAAAATAGCTTATTCTATACTGACAGTTTCTCTAGTGTAAGATATTACAGTCTTTCAAGAGGTGAAGATGATTCATTCCTTCTCCTGCATATATTGATATTAACTCATAAACCTGTAATACATGGTTTAACAATAAAGTTATGCTAGATTATCCATTTCATTTGGTCCACTAGCCAAGCACAAATGGGGTATAAATCTTATTGGAGAGCACAACATCACAGAGTAGTTGAGGCTGGGAGGCTCCTCCGGAGATCCTTGCTCAAGCAGGATCAGCTAAAGCAGGTTGCCCGGGGCCACATCCAGGCTGGCAGACTTACCAAAGAGAAATAGAAATCCAGTGATGACTCTGTATTTCCAGATCATTTGATCTATGAAATAGTGCTTCTCTTACAATATGTACTCAGTGGAAGATCTCTCAGTGATATAATTTTTCAATATGCCTTTATCTGAAGAAGTTCAGCACCTGAATGTCAGCTTACCTACAACTATAGATGTCCTTTTGCTGCTGAAAATCATTTGCTGTGGAAAACAGGAATTTGGAGTGTTAAAACTGTACAGTTAAAATATGAAAGAAAATTATCTCCAAGCATTTAATGATTGCTGCTTGAACAGTTTTGGACTGTGACTCTGTTTATCATGCATCACTTTCCAGACTGGGCCTTGACAGGTGCACAGACAAGTTCTGTGACTGTGGCAGAGCCGGGGCTTGGTGCATGCTGACAGAACAGACCAGCTAAATAATAGCACAGTTGGTGTTTTGAGAGGATGGGAAAGCCCTCTGCATCTTTCTCAATATTAAGAGATTGACTGCCAAGTTTAAAAAAATCAGAATTATTTTTTTTATATTGCAGAATACTTCAATTTCAGCTTCCTCCTCTCAATAAGCTGTTTGAACAACTTGCAGGAGGCAACTGGGGCTAATAAACACTATTGAAGCATTGGATTTACTCTCAAAACATGAAACACACTTGTGAAATAGATACAGCAAAGCAAGCAAATCAAGATGACTAATTCCAGTAGTGATTTTAACTCAATCAGAATTCTGTTAGCACTGTCAGCACACTCAGCATGCACATCAAGAGAGCTGTATGCATAATACTGTGCTGCACTTAGGAAATACAATGCACCAAGTTCTGCTGTCAGTTTCTGTACATCTGAAGTATATCTGATCAAATGTGATTTGCACTAGTCTAGCTGATGGCGAGTTTGGGACCTTCATCAGCTGGATTCAGAAGAGCTTTACCTGTCCTTTAATTAGACTGGCAAAATCAGCAGAAAACAAGCACATAATGGGTCAGATGGGAACAGAGATGCCCCAGGTTGGTCAAGAAATTGGACAGCTATATTTCATAGAATCATAGAATCAATAAGGTTGGAAAAGACCTCAAAGATCACCAAGTCCAACCTGTCAGCCAAGACCTCATGACTACTAGACCATGGCACCAAGTGCCACATCCAATCCCCTCTTGAACACCTCCAGAGGTGGGGACTCCACCACCTCCCTGGGCAGCACATTCCAATACCTAACAACTCTCTCTGTGAAGAGCTTTCTCCTCACCTTGAGTCTAAATTTCCCCTGGTGAAGCCTGAAACTGTGTCCTCTTGTTCTGGTGCTGGTTGCCTGGGAGAAGAGACCAATCCCCTCCTGGCTACAACCTCCTTTCAGGTGCTGTTGATAGGTGTGTCCTATTCCAACACAAAGACCTGTCCTAAGCTTACACCTCTGATGTTAAAATCACGTTACGGTTTTCCTGGGTTTGTGGTTTGTTTGTTGTTGTTGTTGTCTGGTTTGGGGGTTTGGGGTTGGTTTTTTGGTTGTTTTGTTTTGTTTTGTTTTGTTTTGTTTTTAATAATGAGTGCATTGTGCATTTTCCCATCTTTGAAATAGAAATATCCCATGCTCCCTTATTCCTTTCATCCTAAAAACCACACAAATCTCATCTATTATACAAACAGAGAAGGACAGAAAAGTCATTTGGCGTTATAATCACATAAATGTGTCACTAGCTCTGCAGAAGAATGCCTGACTGAAGGCCAAGAATGCTTCTGTTTCCCAGGATGATGAGGCAGCTTTCCTTTTAACAACTACTTTAAACTCTCTTGAAATGACTGCAACAATTACAATTCTGGCAACCATTCCAAAATTGCTGCCATCAGAGTTTGACACTGGCATAATGGTTTTCATGCTTTCAGTGTTTGTGATTATTCACATACAAATGAGATGTTGCTTGGCTAATCACAGAACAGACTGAGCCAAGAGAGTGAGGAAAGGTTCCCTGGCACAGATAAATACAGGTGTGGGACAACATAACACAACACAGGTGTTTGGTGATCCTCTCTCCTATCAGAATCTGGTTGCTGTTCACTTCCTGGGTGGAGAACTCTTTATGCTGCCAACGTTTGCATGCACATTGCTGTCACAAAGAGAAAGGGCACCCTGTGTAGGTACAATACAGGCAATGGTGTCATTCATTTGCATAACATCACTTAACAGTTGCAAGTTTTGCTAAAGTGAATCCTGAAATAACAGTCCATCTGAATCTCATTCTGTAAACAGATCCATGCTCAGGGAAGCCAAATCTGTCAGATACCCAGCACTGGAGTTTAGACACCAGTACAGGAGCATACCTAAGGGGCTATTCTCAGTCTGACTGCCAAGACTTGAAGTCCTTGCCATGTTTGCAAACACCTGCTCATTAATCCCTAACAAAAGTGGAAAATCAGTGGAGGAGCCACTGAGAAGGTTGAGAGGGCTGCTTCAGCTGACTGTGTGCTCCTATGGCATTTTAACCATTTCAAATGTGTATTTGTCTTTCCAGCCTGTAAGCTTAGAGGCAGAACTAATAACACAAACTAAAATAGTCCTTAGAAGAAAACAAGCTAAGTTTTCTATTCTCTTCTATTAAGAACTCCAAATAAAAAGCCAACATGGGCTATCAGGACAGGATTTGCAGTACACAGCCTTTTCCTTTTACCTCTGAAATTGGTGTTTCAAAAGAAACACAACAGCCTGTAAAAGTGCTAAATTGTGATACCTCTACAGACTACCATGTCTGGATACAGACAACCTTGGTGGGCCTGTGAGGGCCAGAATGCAATCCTCAAGTACTGTTTTCTGTCACATACTTCAAGAAGTATTTCTCTTAAGTTGGTATTAAACTAGGTTCTCATGCCTTAGGGGTATGAGTCATTTGTGGCTTTGTTCTTACCAAGTCTTACAGCCTCCCTTCAGGACATAATGCCAATTTAACCTCAACAGATCTTACTTAAGAGGGTCCAGCCAGTGACCTCTGTGTCCTCCAATCTTATCCTCTGTAAACATAACACAACCACAAAATACAACTCGTGGGAGCACAGTGAGATTTATGCAGTTAATATAAATGTGCTTTGAAATGTGAATCAATTGGGTCAAGAAAAAAAAAACCCACACACAAAAGAGGAGCACAGCCACAGTAGCAACAAACCAGATCTGGGTCTGTGAGGAAACTGAAAAGGCATCTTTGCACATTCATACTTTAAATAATTCAGGCACTGTATCAGCAGCCCTTGGGTGCAGCACTAGGACATTGGTTTGTTAGCATCATTCCACTATAAATCATAGACTCATAGAGTCAATAAGGTTGGAAAAGACCTCAAAGATCAGCAAGTCTAACCTGTCACCCAAGACCTCACGACTACTAAACCATGGCAACAAGTGCCATGTCCAATCCTCCTATGCATTTCAATCGTGTGAAAGACTCAGGCAACATCCACCCCGTAACACACTGTTGCAACCAAATTATTCGTTTCATTTCTTTGGTTGACCCTTTGGGAACAGCTTCAAAGCAGTAGGGATTTCCCAAAGTAAAGTTTACAAGTAGAGAAATTATTAGATTTTAAAAATTAATATTGTTTTAAGTTTCCCCTTTCTAATTCATGCTCTGAAAGTCAAATTGCCATATGAGAAGTACAGCTTGAAGGAGGGAAAAAACCACATAGAAAATAAGTGATCATGAAATTAAGTTGTGACTGATTTATGTGCCTTTTGGTCAGTCACCTCCATGTGCAGGCCTAAAGACTTTTGACTGTATGCCCATGTTGCACCAACTTTTAACAGACAATAACAAGAAACATGGCTGGATGTTTATAGATTTAGATCAACATGGAAATGTCAGCAGGGCAGAGGCGATAGCAGAGTTAGACAGCATTGCAGTAATGATCTGCAAGCCCACAGAGTTCAAAGTGCTAGAGCAGACTTATCTCCTTCACAAGCACTTTACTTTTTAAATTGATTCCTTCTACCTTTATGGATTTCTTGAGTCAAGGTCAATACTTTCATTCTGCAGCCAGGAATAGACTAGACAATAAAAGTTGCAGAAATTAATTCATCTAAAAACGCTGCATGTAATTGAGATTCGAGAAGAACAGAAGTGTCTTCAAAAAGTTGCTGAGTGTAAATATTGTCCTTTGTTTACTCAGCTCTGCACCACGGGGAAACTTGGAGAAGTAGTTTAAAGGTCACATCCCTCTGTCCCATATGTTTTAGTCTGTTGCTAGACAGTCCAACTTCCACAGAAAATTCTGTGTGGACATGACAAGTGCAGGACATCTAATGTAGTCTATAGAACAAAGTCCTCAAAAGGTCTAAGGCTGTGCTTCATTTTTATATTCCCTGTAAGATTTTTCTCCCTGTTAAACTTCATTCCACTCCCTGGGTACTGCAATAAGGAATTTAGTGGAAGCAACCACCTGGGATAGTATAACCATTCATTTTTTAAAGTATGTGATGGGTAAGGAGTGCAGCCACTCCCCAGGACATAGTGCTTAGCACTCTGCTGAAGAGAGGTTGTAGCCAGGTGGGGGTTGGTCTCTTCTCCCAGGCAAGCAGCACCAGAACAAGAGGACACAGTCTCAAGCTGTGCCGGGGGAGGTTTAGGCTGGAGGTTAGGATGAAATTCTTCATAGAAAGAGTGATTGGCCATTGCAATGTGCTGCCCAGGGAGGTAGTGGAGTCACCATCACTGGAGGTGTTTAGGAAGAGACTGGATGGGATGCTTGGTTGCATGGTTTAGTTGATTAGATGGTGTTGGATGATGGATTGGACGCAACGATCTTGAAGGTCTCTTCCAACCTGGTTAATTCTAGTCTAGTCTAGTCTAGTCTAGTCTATCAAATCCTATGACACTTGGGACTATCTAAGAATAGATCTGGAAATAGGAGGAGTGTCGGAAATGATGGACTTGTTTAAAGGGTGGTTACAAAAACTGCAGTGCAATGAGCAGCATGAAAATTGTATTTGTTAGCAAAGAATTCTGGAAGAAAATGAACTAGGATTAATTCTAGGACTGATAGTTGTAAGAACAAACCTTTCTCAATGCTCATCTAGTGAAGGGCAGGTAAATCTGACAGATTGCAGGGATTATATTTGCAATATGCAAACAAAGCAATGTTTTCTCTTCGTTACTCCTCCATTGTTGCGTCTGAGCTTTCCATAATGTGTCTAGAGGAGATAAATGAGCTGTTACATACAAAGACTGTGGAACCTCACTTTTGTTATTCAGAAGAAGAGTGAAAAAAATTCAGAAGCAGAGTTAACAAGGTGAGTAGGATTCCAATTCATTTGATTTTCAGAAATTCATATCTCACCTGGCTTAAAAAGGCAAAATTTCTTGTTACATGTGCTTCAGAACTCAGAGATGAGCTTCTGTACTGGCTCAAACCAAAACTGCATACTGCATTTTTCATAGCACTCACTCACTCTTTAAATATCAGCACATGAAGAGCCCTCTTCATTCCAGTGAAACATTTGAGCTTCTTCACATCTTCCTGGATTAGGGCAACTTCCACAGTAGCAATTAGAGAGCTTTAAAGGGACTATTTAACAATTAACATAACCTTGAAAAAGCACCTAAGCTTTTGCAGACTGGAATAATTAATTTAGGTTCAATGCTACTTCAAGATCCTCATTGACTCTGAAAACTCATGTTCTAAAACAAGACACACGTTGTCTCCCCTTCGAATCCTCTGACAGGTTTTATGACAGTAGACATCACGTAAGAAAGAGAGTCACTGTTACAAGAGCACATTGATGGTCTGCTATTTGCTACAGTTGATGGGATAATGCCCTTCTAGAGATGCCTCTCTCCACAGACTCATATATTTAGGTATGTTGAACACAAAAAGACCCTCACAAGAGCTTCATGTGGTCTTGACTTAATTGAAGCTACATAAGTAAGAAAAAAATTGTGGAACTTGGGTGAATCATAGTATCATAGTACCAATCAGGGTTTGAAGGGACCACAAGGATCATCTAGTTCCAACTCCCCTGCCATGGGCAGGGACACCCCACACTAGATCAGGCTGGCCAGAGCCTCATCCAGCCTGGGCTTAAACACCTCCAGGGGCAGCACCCCAACCACCTGCCTGGACAACCCATTCCAGGGCTTCAGCACTCTCATGGTGAAGAACTTCCTCCTCACATCCAGCCTGAATCTCCCCACCTCCAGCTTCATTCCATTCCCCCTAGTCCTATCACTACCTGATATCCTGAGAAGTCCCTCCCCAGCCTTCTTGTAGGCCCCCTTCAGATACTGGAAGGCCACAATTAGGTCAGCTTGGAGCCTTCTCTTCTCCAGACTGAACAGTATCACAGTATCACCAAGATTGGAAGAGACCTCGAGGATCATCGATTCCAACCTGTGAACAGCCCCAACTCCTTCAGTCTGTCCTCATAGGATCCATTTGAGAGTTAAATGTTTCTCCAAGAACAGCAAGGAAAAAATCCTTTTCTTTCAGAGTTGTTCCACTAGTTCTGCTACTCCACTAAGAAACAGAAGAAAGGAGTTTTCTACTCTTGTTTTCCGTGCTAATGAAAATGGACTGCATTTGCCTGTAATGAACCTGTTTCTGGGAACCACAGTGATGTTCCAAAGCTCAAAGCAGATGCTGGAAAGTCAGAAGAGCAGAAGAGACATTGCTGCCCATGCCATCTGCGCTCATCAGAGACTTTTCCCTACTTAAATTATTGTGGATGATGTAAGGCTGTGCCTGGGACACCACATACACACTGTTAACACCTTCAGACGCTAATTGAAAATGTGGAGAGAGGCATCAGGCTCCCAGGGTGTGCTTTTAGTGTCAGCTTGCAGTTTCCATCTGCCTAAGGATTTGTGAACTTCTACACAAAAGAGACTTGCAACTAAACCACTCATTAAAACAGGGAATAATGTGCCACTTCAACTTCCATCCCTACACGCTGCCACATTAGAAATAAACATTTTTTTGCCATTGATGAGTTAGATCTGAAAGGAAATAAACAGACAATTTTTTTCAGTTAACTGATAGTGGAAGATGACCACTTGAACAGAGACTGTGAGGTGTTGCAGACTCTTTAGTCCTGGAGATATTTTAAACATCAACTGGATGAGAGCTGACTGATCTTCTTGGGATAGGTGCTTGGGCAAGAAACCATCAGAGGCCCTTTAAACCTCTATCATTCTGCAGTTCTAGTTCTGTGTGAAGACTATTGGCTTCTTGAATGGAAACTCATGATGATCATAAGTGCAGAGGATAGACAGCTGAGCTGTGACTTGTGCAAGCATCAATTTGAGTTCTATCATTGGTTTTGAGTGCAACAAAGAGAGTAAAGCAGGAATGCAAGCCATCTCTCCATCCCAGCTAACTCCCTGCTGCCGCTGGGAGGGACATAGATTAATGGCCATGGTGGTATTAGGTCGACAGTTGGACTTGATGACCTTAGAGGTCTTTTTCCAGCTGCATCTCAAGTGGTTTCTGGTAACAGGGTAGACACAGCTACATGCTTTCAGTCAAGTGTTTCTTGAGTGTTTCTTGCACTTGAGGTGCAGCTGTGTTTCAAATTGAATTATCCTAAATTTAATTTATTCCTAATATTACAAAATTAAGACAATTTAGACATTGACAGTCCTGTGTCAAGGAGATGGTTGTTGTATCTCCTGGATTTGAATTGTAGGTTCAGTCACATTTTAAGGGTGATTCTGGTAAGTGTCTTTGGATTTGTGCCATGGTTTAGTTGGGTGATAGGTTGGCCTCGATGGTCTCGAAGGTCTTTTCCAACCTGGTTAATTCTGTAGTCTGATTTGAACTGGGAATACAAATCAATTTTAAACTCTGTTTTGCTTCACCTTGAGGCATCCTCTACAGAGGAACATAAGACAGCTTCTCCTTTCCTACAGAAAGTTTTAAAATATTGTTTTAAAAATAACATTCCCATTGTTCCACTTCAGCTTAACTCTATTTAGAGCAGAAAAAAATTCCCACAGCATTTAGGAGGCATTGAATTGGCTAGGAGGTAATTTTCAGTTTATAGTAACTCAGAGACCCAATCATGATTCTGCTAGACCCATGCAGCTTTTACCCTTAACAGTCAGTCTTTCCATGAGCTGGATTTACATGTCCCAGACTATATTGAGAAGTGCCTCAGTAAGTTATGGTTATTAAATCGTGCAGTGGTTATTGTGCATCCTTGCCCTGGTCTGGAATACTCAGCTACATTTCTACTAAGCAGGTCAGAAGGAGCAAAATGCCTATATTATAGAATATCTCTGCTGAATAGAGCCTTAATAAATTGTCTGGGCTTCTATTTTAATCAAGCATCAAGCACACAGTGAAAAAAAAAAAAAAAAAGGAGAATATATGGAGTGGCTTCTGAGGAATCTGCCTATCTGTCACTTTGTATTAAGAGAAAGCCCAATTTCTAACAGTGCAAGCCTGTTGGAAGATGACACAAATTTTCTGGTATTCTAGAATGCTGAATAATAATATCAATAACCAGCAGCACATGGATTGGAGCAGACCATCACATGATATTAATAGTAATTAATAATAATAGTAATAAAAGCTGATAGACTGTAACTATGACCTCTTTTCTTCCTACCACAAGCAAATCTGCGTTGTACCACTGGAGCTTTTGGCTGTCTGACTTATCATAGAATCCTAGCTTGGCTTAGGTTGGAAGGGACCTCAGAGATCATCTACTCCAAGCTCCCTGCCACGGGCAGGGAAACCTCTCAACTAGATTCTACTGCTCAAGCCCTCATCCAACCTCGCCATGAACAAACCGGGGGAGGAGGTATTCACAACCTCCCTGGACATCTTATTCCAGAGTCTCACTACCCTTATACTGAGGAACTTCTTCCTAGGATTCAGTCTAAATCTACTCTCCCTTAGCTTAAAACCATTCCCTCTTGTTCTATTGCTGAACACCCTTACAAAAAGTCCCTCTCCAGCCTTCCTGTAGGCTCCCTTCAGGTATTGAAAGGCAGCTCTAAGGACCCCCTGGAGTCTTCTCTAGGCTGAACAACCCCTGCTCCCTGTGCAAGGTGGAGTTCGCAGTCAAGAAACAAAGAGTTTCCACAAGCTGAAAACTAAATGAAACAGTATACATCTCAGGCCAGCCCTGCTGGAATCAAAACCCTGGTACTATTCAGGTTATTATTGTATAATCTTCACATTAGAACTGTTGTTCTGTAGTTTTGCAGCTCAAAACTGCTTCTTTGGTGGTTTATGTTACATAAAAAAGTTTCATCCTTTTACCTAGGCACTTACACTGTCTTCATAACAGTAGATAGAATATCACTAATAATCTTCCTATGTCCTGCTGGGCTGGAATGTTATGTGGTTTTGTGTGTGTTTGTGTGGTGGTTTGAGCCTTAACTGGGATTTAAGAGCTCAGATGGGGGCCAAGGCTGAAAATCCCTCCCCTGCTCTCCCTCCACCCTCTTTCCTGATTGAGAGTAAAAAAGAAAAGGGAAGGAGCAAATCTACCAAGAAATAATTTGGAGTCGGCTTGGAAGTAGAGAGGCAAAAATCTTCTTTAAATGATATATATATGTGTGTATATATATGTGTGTGTGTGTGTGTGTGTTAAAAACAATGACAGGAAAGGTTCACAAGGGTAAGGAACAAGGATGGATGGGGAAAATAAGAATACAAAACCAGACTTTTGGAGTCCTTTGGAGAGGCATGGATATAGCAGGGAGGATGAGGACCAGGCCTGACCGTGTGGCAGAGAAGCAGGAAGCCAGCAGCCATCCTTATCCAGGCAAAGGCAGGAGCCAAAAGAGACCTAATGGCTGGAGTGTCTTCCTTTTTATAGGCTTGCTGGACAGGGAGGGGGAGTGGTATAGACTAACTCAGTTTCCCTATGGGAAAACCCCTCCAGGGAGGGCAAAGCTCTCACAAGCCCTCCCCCCTCTGCATTCAGGATGGGTGTAACCAATCACAATGTATTTCAATACGAATTTTGTGTGTGTGAATGTCTGATTGAGGTATGAAATATGAAAGATCATTCACTACAAAGAGTCTCAATGGCTTCCTTTGCTGTTCTCATTCCCTCTTTCCGAAAGCACGTCAGCAAAGATACTGCTGAATAACTAAGAGAGAAGTTTTTTATAGCTCTGTGACTATTGCAGAAAAAGAGCACATTGAAATATCAATATTACACACAATCAATGAACTGATTTTACAGTACTATCAACAAATCGGTTTTCTGGGTTTCAACATTCATTTGAATGAGGCCCTGGGGGGAAAAAAAGAAATCTTTTCCTTTCAATATCCTGCCAGGTCAGCTACAACACATGTAACACTCCTTTCTCTAGAAACAGGGGATGGATATTTCTTTCCATGCCATTTATCTATATTTGCTCTTGAGTGCATCCTTAATGAATACATCTACCTAGAGCATTCAGAGAGAAGTCAAGGTGAAAGCAAACAGGAAATGAAACCACTTCATCTCTTTCAGTTTAACATCTTGGGAAATAACAACACATGAGCATTTACAACTGCAAGATGATGGACAAGAGAAATGTGAGCTATCCCCTGGACCACTGAGATGAGTTGGAAAGATCTGATGCTCACAAAATGTAAGACAACTTGCTATTTAATTAAAACAAACAACAAATCCACAAAAACCAAACTAAGAAAACAAAGAAACAAAAACCCAACACACACAGAAAAGGCAAACAGAGAAAGAGATTTTAGGCAATATGAGACAATGAAGAATAAGGGAATTGAGAAAATCCAGAAGACACCCAAAATGGAAACAGTTCTTCTCTTGATGTGCACATAAGCATTTCCAAACTTCAAGAACACCTGGTATAGGTGATCCTGCTCTGGCAGAGGGGTTGGACTAGATGATCTTTCAAGGTCCCTTCCAGCCTCTGTGATTCTGTGCCTTTCCTCCCATCCACTTTTTATCCTTCTGCTTTTCACAATGTTAGTCTCATTTTAACCAGCATTATCTCACTTATTCTTCCCACTCATCTCGAGCCAAATTTATCTACCAACTCCGATGTCCTTCATAGGACCTCGAGCTTGCCACCTCTTTGAGCCATGAAGCATATTTTTATCTTCCATTCCCACAACACCTGGCAAACCAGTGTTCAGTGGATTAAAGTAGATGATATTATGGTGAAATCTTTGAGTCACCTGCAAAACAGGAAGTACAACCAAATTAAATGCAGGTTATCAGGCACAGTATCTGTTCACATCAAGCAAGGAACCTGTCACAGTTTTGAAAGAAATCAGGAGTCAGCAAGATCCTTAGTTTGTTCCTTCTATACATCCTACAAAAAAGAAGTTGCACTTATTAAATTCAGCTTTCCCTTCCAACAAAACTTTTTATGCCATTCTGCCACTTCAATATTCCCAAAGTCCCTAAACACTTGCTGAATATTTGAGGTACAAAAGAAAGAGTCAGTTAAATATTTCTATTTGAGCTACTCCCAGTTTCTAGTAACCTCCATCATAGGATCTCTTTGTCTCTTCTAATTCATAGTGCTCAATGAAGACAAAAAGAAGGAAGAAAAATTAATCAGTACAAGAAGCCACAAAGGTGCCTTGGAAGGCTAAATAATTTCATGTCACAGTTTAAAGACACAGTTTGTACAGGCTGATGTTTTATATCCTATGCAAAACACAGTAATAAAATACAATAGAGTAGAGTAGAGTAAAATAGAATAGAATAGAATAGAGTAGAGTAGAGTAGAATAGAATAGAATAGAATAGAATAGAATTAACCAGATTGGAAGAGACCTTCGAGATCATTGAGTCCATCCTATCATCCAACACTATCTAAACCATGGCACTAAGCACCCCATTCAGTCTCTTCCTAAACACCTCCAGGGATGGTGACTCTACCGCCTCCCTGGGCAGCACATTCCAATGGCCAGTCACTCTTTCTGTGAAGAACTTCTTCCTAGCATCCAACCTAAACCTCCCCTGGTGCAGCTTGAGACTGTGTCCTCTTGTTCTGGTGCCAGCCACCCAGGAGAAGAGAACAGCCCCATCTGGCTACAACCTCCCTTAGGGTAGTAGTAGACAGCAAGAAGGTCTCCCCTGAGCTTCCTCTTCTCCAGGTTAAGCAACGCCAGCTCCCTCAGCCTCTCCTCATAGGGCTTGTATCACAGTATCACAGTATAACTAAGGTTGGAAGAGACCCCAAGGATCATCAAGTCCAACCTGTCCCAACAGACCTCACAACTAGACCATGGCACCAAGTGCCACGTCCAATCTCCCCTTGAACACCTCCAGGGACGGCGACTCCACCACCTCCCTGGGCAGCCCATTCCAATGACAAATGACTCGCTCAGTGAAGAACTTTTTCCTCACCTCGAGTCTAAACCTCCCCTGGCACAGCTTGAGACTGTGTCCCCTTGTTCTGGTGCTGGTTGCCTGGGAGAAGAAACTCCAAACCCCTCCTCAGCTTTATTGCCCTTCTCTGGACACATTCCAGCAAGTCAACATCCTTCCTAATCTGACACAGGACTCAAGGTGTGGCCTAACCAGTGCTGAGTACAGGGGCAGAATGACCTCCCTGTTCCTGGTGACCACACTATTCCTGATACAGGCCAAGATGCCATTGGCCTTCTTGGCCACCTGGACACACTATTGGCTTATGTTCAGATGGCTGTCAACCAGTACTCCCAGGTCCCTTTTTGACCACTCTCCAGCCTGTAGCACTGCATGGGGTTGTTGTGGCCAATGTGTAGAACCTGGCACTTAGATATATTGAATCTCATGCCCTTGGACTCTGCCCATCTGTCCAGCCTGTCAAGGTCCCTCTGCAGAGCTCTCCTACCCTCTAACAGATCAACACCTAGAGCTGACAGATACAAAATTATTATCTGTTTATGCCTAAACCCAGAATGTTTATTGGTCAAACATGATTCAGCTGAAGTCTTACACACGGGAGCAAGGGCACTAAACAAACAAGAACTAAGGTGAATGTCAAACACCTGTATAGCAATCCAGGTGCTAACTTCTTGAGAGATTATCTGTGGCAGTGCTGAGCATGGTGTGGCAAGGAAAATGAAAGGTGGTGTGGAAAGAAAAGCCTTTTTCTTGACATGACTCTTACATTATTGCCTTCATGTAAGAATGGCTGATTCCTGGAAAAGATTTCAAAAGAGTCCAGGAATTCACATTCATCCTTCTAATGAGCAAGCCATCCTGCTGCTTTGATGGAGTCAGCATGCTGAATACTCCGTTAGAAACACAAACCTTTAGCTGCAGAGCTGAAAAGACTTCAAGGATGTAAATACCTTGAAAAAGCAAAAAAACTAAAAAAGTAACATATGCACATCTTATGTGCAGTCCATCATCTTCAGTGTGCTCATGATGGCATTACAAAACTTTTGCTCTTGTTTTATTGTTATTGTTGTTATTGTTTCAGCTGATGGGAAGTGTCACTTCCTTCAGATTCCTTCATTTCAGGTATGTACCACGAATCACAGAATCATAGAATGGTCCAGGCTGGAAGGGACTTCCAAAGATCACTTAGTTCAACACCACCACAACCCCCCAACCTCCACCTTGGAGTCAGCAGGGACATCCTCAACTAGATCAGGTTTCACAGAGTCCTGTCGTGCCTCACCTTGACTATCTCTGAAGAAGGGGCCTCAACAACCTCCCTGGGCATCCTGTTCCACTGAGTATATCCAAAAAGGTACTGCTTCAGGATCATTTGCTTATATCCATATGAAATACCACTCCTGCACTACCTGCTCTCTTCAGTTTGATTTCCTTTGAAGTGTGACAGGAAAGGCACAGCATGTTTCAGCAGAAATCCTGATCTGAGATCCAGTACTGGGGCACATGTATCTGTGGTTTCAGCAGCCAGTAGTACAGCCACTAAGAGGAAAAACCGAACTTTTTATAAAGTAGAGATTAATAAAAGAAAAATACTGATCTGACACTGAAAGTTAGATTGGATATTCATTGTTTCTGACCCTCTTGTGCCTGACCTGGATTTCTGCAGTCTTACAGTAAATTCCCCAGCACAGAAGGCTGTGCAGTGGGTTGAAGTTTTTTCAGTTCCAGGGAGCTAACTTGAAGAAGAACTAACTCAAGAGCACAGAAATGGAAGCGCTGCCTACATCCCTTGTTGATGTTTGCAGGCACGACAAAACCACCCTGTAGCTCAGAAAAACTGACAGCTTCATCTCACAAGAAAGCCAAAGACCAACAGGAACGCTGTTCATTGGGCTTCAGCTGCACCAAGAGATCTAGAAGCAGAAGTCTGCAGATATCCTCTCTGTGTCATGCCAGGGTCCAGCCAGAGCCATAGAGGTTTTCTCCTTAATGAGGGCCATATTAATTTCTAATGTAAACTTATGGTACCCCTTCTTTTGCAGGAAGAAAAGAAGTGTGGTTTCTACTTCATTAAGCTCTTAAAGGCTTAGGAAATGAAGCTTTCACATTCTGCTCAAAGCTTTTGAGAAGAGTCATCTAGGAATATGTGTGAATGATCGACTGTTTAATTTCTCAGTTAATCACTGGTAGAAGGCTCTCATAAGGTACTTTATTTGCTTATCTCCAACACTTCATTAAAAAGACACAGTGCTTAGGACACAAAGCAAACAGATAAGAAAAACTCCCCTCTAATGTATCATCTCCTATGAAAAATGAAAAAGAAAGAGGAAAATTCCCATGGCAGAGCGAGTTGGAAAGATTATGCAGGAATAATGGGAAAATTCTGTTTACTTTGGATTATTTAGGAAATTACAGCTACTCCATTATGTTTTTGTTAAGTCCTCTGAAGAAGGGATTTAGAACAAGCATTGATTTTGTGCTGGATAAGACAAAAGGTTTCTATCATAGGAGCAGAGAAGCTAACACATCAAAATAAAGAATAACAGTTAATCTAATTCAGTTTCTTCCCCAGCTTCCTGCTTCAGATGCTGATATACCTTTGTAATTGCAAGTAACTATATAAGTCAATGGGGGGAAAAAAAGGGGGGGGGGGGGAATTGTACAATGAAATTTGAGCAAGATTCAGACAGTTCAGGTAGGGATAAGGCTAGTAAACACCATATTTCACCCAGTTGCTGGGTTTTTTTGGATCCTGATACTCTGTCCTCATCTTCTTGAAATCAATTTAACATCATCTGAAGTCATTAAATAATACAAACTGCATCCATTTCAAAGAACTATCTGCAGGCATCTAACTCAAAAACTCTTACTCATTTTGAGGTGAGTCCTCTCATGTGCAAGAGGATCAGGACAAAACAGAAAATCCTGGTCTAAGAATTAATGCATGGGCTTTTTGTATAGAGGTGCATTTTTCCTATTGACTCCATCTCACTTCATGTTACAACAACCCTGGAGAACTGGGGAAGAGCCCAGTGTTTATCTTACAATGGATGTTTAGCCCCTCTCATAGCTGATTCTTCAAAGAGGTCAGTGCAAATAGTTCCAATGTGCCCAATCCAGAGACAGGATGAATCATCTGAGGTCTAGTAAAACATGGGGAATTTACAGACTGAACTGAATGCTGTCAGATCAGTAGAGTGGAGGATTCAGGTAAAGCCAAAGGGCTTACCCTTTGCTTACAGAGCAAAGCTGCAAGGAGCCAAGGAGGACACAGTCACTTTCAGCTGTATTCTGGGTGAGTCCAATGCAGCTGGCAGAGACCACAAGGGAAAGAGGATACAGCACAGAACTATGAATGAAGAAGAGAGAGGCCAAGCTGCAGAGAGTGTGAAGTGGGAGACATTTGTGAGACTGCCACTTCCAACCTGAGAGCCTTGGCAGGAATGACAGTGTGTAGGCTTGATTGCCCAAAACAGCATCTGTTGGTCACAGAGGCCCTGCACAACCTCACAGGTAAAGCAGTCACTCTGGTGACCTGTATCTGCTCTCTGCTTCTCCTGCTCTCTCCTTTCCAAGTGCAGAAATTGATTATGCAAGGACTGTGCACACAAGGGTCACTTTAAATCAATAGATGCTGTAGAAGAAAAAAATCTTAGGGCCTTAAGCATGCTTACTGTTCTTCCCAGGTTCCAAGGTATGCATTCCTTCTCTTTGTGTTAATCTGACAATTTAAAATGCCTCAGCTGAAGCTGAGGCTTGTCTGATGCATTGTAAAACTGTCAGGTACTGACTCTGACCTTGGCTTCAAGCTCCTGTGGAGAGAAAGGTAGGAGAGGAGGTGCTTTGGTTGGGCAGCACAGCATACAAAAACACACCAGGTTGCTGCAAGGTCCTGAGGGACTCGGTGCACTGATTCAAAAGGGCATAGTTATCATTGCTGTCACTCCAATGAGTCTGCTGCTTGGCCCACTTCTATTATATTGGATGGAATGGTTTTACCTTCAATAGCATCACAGGACTAACAGTAGACATAGATGCAGATGCAGTAGGAACTAGGGGACACAATAAACCAAAAAGGTTTATCAGTCTAGACAGGTATAAAATGCAGCAAACAGGCATTTGGAAGTAAGTATACAGAGACCAGGTACTAAAACTTTTAAAACTGCCTTGTTCTCTTGTTTCTTGTCATAGAAAATTCTCACAAGGTACTGCAGATAGCTAAAGTTAAGTGTTCAAAAGGAGACTGCTGAAAGCTATGGGGTGAGGTTGTCCACTGATTCTTCTTAAACACAACAGAGAAAATGCAGCCTCTGGCTCAGGAAGTCCTTAAAATGCTGATTGGTAGAAATAGGAAAGAATATTAACAATGAAAGTGCAAATAATGTTTGCTTTATGTTTTTTTTACTTGGTTTTTTTGTGTGCTCTTTCCCTAAGCATCTACTACTGCTGGCATTGTCAGAGCTCCAAGCATGAACAAAGCAAACAAAAAACAATTAATTTCTCATGTTCTGTTAGGTGCAATTTTCAGTTCATCTGATTGTAACACATCAACTTGGTCTGACCTGATTCAGCCTTCCTTTAGGACAGCTGGTGAACATGATGGCATTCAACAAGTCCAAGTGCTGGGTGCTGCACTTTGCTCACAACAACCCCATGCAGCACTACAGGCTGGGGTCAGAGTGGCTGGAGAGCAGCCAGAAAGGGACCTAGGGGCACTGATTGACAGCTGGCTGAACATGAGCCAGCAGTGTGCCCAGGTGGCCAAGAAGGCCAATAGCATCCTGGCATGCATCAAGAATAGTGTGGCCAGCAGGGGCAGGGAAGTCATTCTGCCCCTGTACTCAACACTGGTTAGGTCACACCTTGAGTCCTGTGTCCAGTTCAGGGCCCCTCAATTTAAGAAGGACATTGAGACTCTCGAATGTGTCCAGAGAAGGGCAATGAGGCTGGGGAGAGGCCTCAAGCACAAGCCCTATGAGGAGAGGCTGAGGGAGCTGGCATTGTTTAGCCTGGAGAAGAGGAGGCTCAGGGGAGACCTTATTGCTGTCCACAGCTACCCTAAGGGAGGTTGTAGCCAGGAGGGGGTTGGTCTCTACTCCCAGGCAACCAGCACCAGAACAAGAGGACACAGTCTCAAGCTGCACCAGGGGAAGTTTAGGCTGGAGGTGAGGAGAAAGTTCTTCCCAGAGAGAGTTGTTAGCCATTGGAATGTGCTGCCCAGGGAGGTGGTGGAGTCCCCATCCCTGGAGGTGTTGAAGAGGGGACTGGACATGGTACTTGATGCCATGGTTTACCAGTCATGAGGTGTTGGGTGAGAGGTCGGACTTGATGATCTTTGAGGTCTTTTCCAACCTTATTGATTCTATGCTTTCTATTTGTGAAGGCTGGACCTTTTTTCTAGGTTGAAAACATTTTTTATCACTGTTGGTTGCTTCCAAACAGTTTCAGTAAAGACTATTTAATCTTTGTATTTTTTTAAAATATTTTTCCTTAGTCCTTTTCTGGTGCACAATAAAAAAAGTTATTCATTACAGATTTTTTTCTATGTTCTTCTTTCTGAGTCAAGTTAAACTTTGAAGTTACTGAAGGACAAAACTAAAAATCTAATTCCTCCAAATGGAGTTATCTCAAAGTTTAATATTAATAATAATATTAATATTTTAATATTAGAGAACAGCCCAAGATAAAAGAAAAAGTGACCAGCCCATAGGCATTTGTTCTGTTTCACTGCACAATGAAAGACGAATGAGTGAAAAAGTGTTCTTAAGGAAAATGTCATTCAGGAAAAGGACTAAAAAGCATTAGTTTTGCTTCCAGTTCTGATAATCCAAAATAACATGAAGAGAAATCCAAACAATACCCAAACAAACAAGACAACACAAAAACAAACAAACAAAACCCATGCAACCAGGAAATACAGAATCTGAAATCTCCTTTTCATTCCTAGGTGAAAGAAATCACAATCACTACTCTTAACGGACCTCTGCAGTTCCGTAGGCCAGAATAGAATCACAGAGTGGTTAGGGTTGTAAGGGACCTCAAGAATCAGCCAGTTCCAACCCCTCTACCATGGGCAGGGACACCTCACACTACATCAGATTGCTCACAGCCACATTCAGCCTGGCCTTAAAAACCCCCAGGGATGAGGCTTCCACCACCTCCCTGGGCAACCTGTTCCAGTGTCTCACCACCCTCATGGGGAAGAACTTCTTCCTAACATGCAATCTGAATCTACCCATTTGTAGTTTTATTCCATTCCCCCCAGTCCTATCACTCCCTGACACCCTAAAAAGTCCCTCCCCAGCTTTCTTATAGGCCTCCTTCAGATACTGGAAGGCCACAATTAGGTCTCCTCAGAGCCTTCTCTTCTCCCAACTGAGTAGTTCCAACTACCTCAGAGTGTCCTTACAGGAGAGGTGCTCCAGCCCTCTGCTCATCCTTGTGCCCCTTCGCTGGACACATTCCAGCATGCCCAAATCCTTCCTGTACTAGGGGCTCCAGAACTGGATGCAGTACTCCAGGTGGGCTCTCACCAGAGTGAAGCAGAGGGGGAGAATCACCTCCCTTGACCTGCTATGCTTCTCTTGATGCAGCCCAGGATGTGATTTGCTTTCTGGGCTGCAAGTGCACACTGCTGGCTCATGTTAAGCTTCTCATCCACCAGAACCCCCAAGTCCTTTTCTTCAGGGCTGCTCGCAAGCCAGTCACTGCCCAGCCTACATTGGTATATTCCTTTCATCATGTCTGTATTCCCATCTAGACAGACACTTCAGAAAAAGTGGCTAACGCCATGCAAACACTCTGTCAAATGCAGACCCTGTCCCAGAGAGCTTACAAGCTCTGTGACAAGTTCAATTAAACACATTTGTGAGCAGTAACATGCATGAATAAAGAGTCAGCCACAGAGAGAAATTCCTAATACTCTCTTTTTCTTGCTGGGAAAGGAGCAGTCCTCTAGTCAAAGCTCATTGTCACAGGAAGACAGAGTGCATCACAGATGACACGTGTTTCCGCTACTTTTCCTCAGTACTTCTGAATACTGCACAAGTCCTGAATCATCTGTGCCTGCATACAGCTGCTGCACTGAAAAGATCACTACTACAGGACACAGGAAGAGATGCTCCATTTGCTAGTTGAAAACATCTTCTCTTTTTCTTATGCTTCCTACCTCTCTCCACTCTCCTTCTACTTCCCCTATATTTGCATAGTCACAGAACCATAGAATCACAGAATGGTTTAGGTTGGAAGGGACCTTAAAGACCTTGCCTACTCCAATCTTCCCAGTATGGGTAGGGATACCACTCAACTAGACTTGGCTGCTCAGTGCCTCATCCAACCTGGCCTTAAATACCCTCAGGGAGGAGATATTCACAGCCTCCCTGGGCAGCCCATTCCAGAGTCCCACCACCCTTGTAGAGAAGAGCTTTTCACTTGAGATCCAGTCTAACCTACTCTCCCTCAGCCTAAAACTATTCCCCCTTGTCCCATCATCCAACAAAATGTAATAATAGACTGTAGTCTATCAACAGTAATCTCTGTTTCATTCACCACTCAGGGAGCAGTTGTGGAGCTACTGATAGCCATACAGGAAATTCAGTCCTGTACAGAAGCATATGTGCAATGGAAATCCACACACTGGGGTTTGGTTTGGTTTTTTATATATATTTATTTATTTATTTATTTATAGTCCAAATGTTTCCCATCTGCACAGGGCAAAATTTCACCCCAAAAGAATAGAGCCCCCAGAACTTCTTTGCTCTCTAATGAAATTTACTCTAGAAAGTGACAAAAAAGTTTCTTTCATCTCTTCTGCACACCTAAGAAACAGTAAACCAATTGCATTCATTCTTGTCCATTTAAGATGGTTGAGTCATAGTATTAAAACATACCTTTTTACAGCATAAACGTTAGCAACCCCCTAATGCTTGTGGGAGTTACCTTCCCTCTTGTGGCTATGCAGGTCCCATTTACTAATAATTTCATTTTATATTTAAAAATCAGCATACCATTTTATTTCTTCCCCAAAGAAAGCATGCATTATGTAAAATGTCAGCCTTTCCAAGTGCTAAGGCAACCCTGGCACTCACCAGCCACAGGAAGCCTACTTTTAGGACTAAAGGTTTGCAAAACTAAGGACAGCTTTTGTCCTAGGTAAGTGCATAATTTCTCCTTGAGTGGGTGGATGTTTCATGATGTGTTTAATGCAGTGTAGAGGAAAACCTGGTGCCTTGGCAAAGTATGAATACAATAAACCTTGTTCAATACTTACAGGCCAAGTTGTTCAAGTGTAGTAAGGTGGCAAAGCCTCTAGTCTCAGAAAGCTGCTCTCAGGATGAATTTTCCTCCAGTGGAAACCAGTCCTCAGCATTAAAGGGTCAGTGTTATGGCCATTTTATTAATGGGGAAAACCACTGGCTTTCAACTAATGCAAGAGAATTGGTTTCTACTGATTTATAAAGCCATTGGAACAATTTGAATTGGACTTTGCTGATTTTCTGCACTGATGGCTAGCACTTTCTTTACTGTTTGTTTTTTTTCCTGAGAAGTGGAGCCCTGAGAAAAATTACTTTAATGATCATGTAGGCAGGAAAATGCCCCTTGGTGGAATTAAAACATTGTTAATTATAGCCCTTGTGGAAATACTTTGTCAGATGCTTAGAAAATAATGCCCATGGGTCTCTTAAATCTGAATTTCAGCTGTGTAATTTTTACACATAAATATTAACTTTAGAGAGGAAAAAATATATATATATGATCCTGCAATGACTGTCTTTTTTTCCAGGTAACTTTTCAGTTTTAAATCTGTAGAGTGCTGTGTGTGAGTGCTGAAATCACACATATCTATGTTCCCTGATGAGATCATTTTCCTGTGGCAGTGCTGCATTCACCAGGCATGGGATCCCCCCCACCCTCTCCATTTGCTGTCCAGGTTTCACCACTTTCCTCCACTGTCACATTATACAGTCTGCTGGCCCCACTACATCCTATCTAAACTTCAGTAAGGTTAGCTGGAATGTGAGTTTGAACAAAGTCCTTTACACCAAAGTAACCAGTTACATGCATCCCTTCTCTGACTTATGTGCCTGGACAATCACAGCGGGTGGTGCAGGAGGCAGCGTAGCAGCTCCAGCATAGTGCCACCATCAGCCAGATGAGCGGCTTCTGAGCCAGCACTGCCTCAAACATATGGGCAGAGGAGCTCAAACAGCCAGCTCAGACATATGGGCAGAGGAGGCAATGCCTGTGTGCACCTATTCATAGAATCATAGAATCAATAAGGTTGGAAAATACCTCAAAGATCATCAAGTCCAACCTGTCACCCAACACCTCATGACTACTAAACCATGGCACCAAGTGCCACATCCAATCCCCTCTTGAACACCTCCAGGGATGGGGACTCCACCACCTCCCTGGGCAGCACATTCCAATGGCTAACAACTCTCTCTGGGAAGAACTTTCTCCTCACCTCCAGCCTAAACTTCCCCTGGCGCAGCTTGAGACTGTGCCCTCTTGTTGTGGTGCTGGTTGCTTGGGAGAAGAGACCAACCCCCTCCTGGCTACAACCTCCCTTTCAGGTAGTTGTGGACAGCAATAAGGTCTCCCATGAGACTCCTCTTCTCCAGGCTAAACAATGCCAGCTCCCTCAGCCTCTCCTCATAGGGCTTGTGCTCGAGACCTCTCCCCAGCCTCATTGCCCTTCTCTGGACACATTCAAGAGTTTCAATGTCCTTCTTAAATTGAGGGGCCCTGAACTGGACACAGGACTCAAGGTGTGGCCTAGTGCTGAGTACAGGGGCAGAATGACTTCCCTGCTCCTGCTGGCCACACTATTGCTGATGCATGCCAGGATGCCATATTCCTTCTGACACAACTGAATTTCAAATGCCCTTCTGCCATTTTGAAAATCTACAGTGTCTCCTACAAGCCTCCAAAGGCCCTACACATTCACTGTCTTCACATTCCACATATTTATTTGCTGATTTACTTGCCAGATTACACTGTGTAGGAAATACAAGGGTACACTTTCTTGCACGGAGACACAACTTCAAGGGACAAAACCCCCAATGTCTTAGTCTCTGACACTGAAACAGATAAGAGGTCTCTGTAGGAGTTATGTAGGAGACAAGAGAACTTAAGGTATTAAAAGCATTTTAAATAATTTGTGCCTTTGAAAGGCAGAACTTATTTCTATCAATAATTTAACATATATATTCTGTGATTAATCAGAGAGAAAAGGCCTAGAAGATTCCCACAGGCAGTGCCCTGGATCCTGACTCTGTTACAGGGACTTGCAAGCTAACACATAGCTAATGTAAGCGTAGATAATGTCAGAAGCCACCACTGGTTTTGATGTTACTAAAAGCTCAGACTGTTTATTCTTTGCTTATTCTCATGCCTGGGAGAAATTTGCCCATAAACCAAGAAATATTATCCTGGGAAGATGAGCTGAGATCCCAAAGCAAAGGGCTGAAGTTTCCAATCTGCACACAGAGCAGCTAGGAGAAAAATCAGAAGCAAGCAGAAGCCAAGGTTTTCTCTCTGTGGTGCAAGAACAAACCTGGAGTCACTAAAGTGAGTAATCAGTATAATCCTACTTTTCACATGAGGGCAGGAATCCTCCATTCTAAGGAACCAAACAAACAAACACACAAACAAGCAAGCACAAACAGCTGGTGCTTGAATAAGTGGACACAATGTCTCTTGTTTTTCCACCTCTACCAAAATCAGTTTATAAGAGATGCGAGAGAATCACAGAATCACCAAGGTTGGAAGAGACCTCAAAGATCATCAAGTCCAACCCATCACAGACCTCATGACTACCATGGCACCAAGTGCCACATCCAATCCCCTCTTGAACACCCCCAGGGATGGTGACTCCACCACCTCCCTGGGCAGCACATTCTGATGGTGAACGACTCTCTCAGTGAAGAGCTTTAAGCTTATCTTGTCCATTATTGGATTATTTTTTCTTTTACTATACTGGTTGAAAATCACAGCAATCACTAGGTAGGGAGGGCATGATTAGTATTATGCAGATGTAAGTTCACCTTGAGTTTGCAGGGTATTCCACTTGGTTGACTTTGTTGATTTTTCTTACCTGTTGCCCATGGCTCTAGGCTGTCATAAAGGAAACTGTTCACAGAGAAAAATTCTTCTCCCTCACTATATAAAGTACCTCAGACTGGGTCACACTCAGGCCAGAAAGTGTCAAGAGACTGCTCAAGATTAGAGTCTTGATACAAGAGCAAGCAGTAGGTAATGAAGGCATGGATCTCAGTGGCCATGGAGACATTTCCCAAACAGCTAGACTCTGGTCAGCCACTTCCATATGTTCCCTCTGTCGCTTTCTGCAGATTATCCTATTATTCTGCTAGATACAAAGGAGCTTGTGCTATATTAATAAAAGGGATGAAAGCTCATTTTGATATTTTCCAGCTGAATGATTTACAACATAAGATGCAGGAACCTTATCTCCATCTTTCAAAAGATGTTGAGTGTAGAACTGACTGAAACTAATTTCTGATTTTTTTTTTTTTTTTTTTTTGCTTTTAATCAGATGACTGCAAATCATTACAAATCCTTCCAGTCTCTAGGGTATTTTCAGCATGGCAAATTTGAGTTTGCATTCTTTCATCAGAAAAGACAGCGTTAGCCATTTCACAGTGCCTTTGGATTCTTACATATCTGTAATGGGGAATAAGCTAAAGGAGTCTCAAAAGGACAAGGAGAGGAAAAAAACTTCCCCAGGCAATTGCCTTGGGATCCTATCTTTTTATCAATTTGGGTACTCCAAATTGATCTCATAGGTTTTCATAGAAATGAGATCCACCTGATTAAGAGGCGAGGAAGACTGTTCAAGAACAACGAAGAAATAGATGCTAAAAAGCAAGGATTAATATTCAGCAGGAATGGAAATGTTGGCAAGAAGTAAAAAGATTGTACACAGCAGCCCTCATCCAGGAAACACAGACACATGGTTAATTTTAATTTTAACCTCATTTGAGACTGAAGCATGTGATTCACTGCCCCATTTAGTTCAAAATTAAAATTAAGCATGTGCTTAAGTGCCTTGCTGGACTGAGGCCATATACAAGAGTACACTGGTCATGAATCCCTATTGCCATAGGTTGATTTAAAATTGAAATGTCAGAGCTTTAAGATAAAATAGCTGGAATTCATTTGTTTTTAGTGCAGAATCCTACTGGTAACAGGGAAAGCCACAAGAGTTTACACAGTTAATTTTGAGAAACAAATGCAAAATAAACAACAATTCCAATGAAAGTTAGAAGAACAAGTTCATCTGGGAAATTCCCACAAAGCAGAGAAAGTAAAACTGCTTTTAAAGCCTGTTTACACCACCCTATGTGTCTGTGAGTATTGTGGCTACCAGCATTATGCATATGCCCCTGCTCCTGTTCTACGGCATGTGGTTCACAGCCTGTGCTGCAGTGAGGATAGAGCTGAGAAAGAAGCTGGTAAGGCTATCCCAGTGTAGCGATTTAGAACACAATTTCTGGCTGGCTTACCTCCTAGTTATCCTTCAACCGTAGCTTGAGCAGAGATGTTTCTGCATGCACAGGGAAATGTCCTTTCTAATGTCACCTCTTCAAATACTGGAGCCAAAAGGCCTTTCAATGACCAATAAATTCTCCAGGTGAATACAGAGAAGAGAGAGCACCACAATTCTGTCTCTTCGTTACGCTATGTGATTTGTTACCTGTGAATGCAGAACAGAGCAGGCATAGAAAAAACTAAGTGAAGAAAAGATGGAATGAAGCTGGAGGTGGGGAGATTCAGGCTGGATGTGAGGAGGAAGTTCTTCACCATGAGAGTGGTGAAGCCCTGGAATGGGTTGTCCAGGGAGGTGGTTGGGGTGCCGCCCCTGGAGGTGTTTAAGCCCAGGCTGGATGAGGCTCTGGCCAGCCTGATCTAGTGTGGGGTGTCCCTGCCCATGGCAGGGGGGTTGGAACTAGATGATCCTTGTGGTCCCTTCCAACTCTGACTGATACTACTATGAAAAGATGTTTTTTGTGTTGGGTTCCCACACCATTTTGTTGCAGCACTGTACCTCCTGTTCAGGCGGGTCAGGAGTTACCCAGTATAGGAAACTGTGGCCCACCACAAGAGGGCTTGAAATGTGCACACCAAAAAAGTAAAGTACTTTTTACCCTCCTAATCTCCTTCAGAAAAGCAAGGACAAACTGCTGCATTATTTTATTAACATTACAGCAGGTACCACTGACATCATAGAATGTACAGAGAAAAGCTTGAGTTGCTTTTAGCATGAGAAGTGTTATGGTCATCTCAGAGAATTGTTTCTTTCCTCAAGAACATCATGGACAAACTAAAAGGAAAGAGAGCAGGTGTGACTGATGCCAAGAACTATTAGAAAAAACACCTTAAGGTCACTGAGGGCTTCCCATTTGAGTATCCATCTCGACTTTGGAGTTCTACACTTCACACTAATTGAGCCCAGAAGATTCTGGCCTGCCACAGATTTTTGAGCCTGGCCATATTCAGCTGTAGAAATACAGTGCTGATATAGCACAAAGGGTCTGACTACAGTCCCAAAGAGGAAATAGTCTTGTTTTCCAAAGAAAGGAGTTAAAGAAAAGAAATTAAAAAGAAACTTGCCAGCATAAAGTAAAATTAAACTTCCATTCTCTGTATTGTCCACACTTTTGACCTGGAAACTCAGTGCAATAACTTGTATCTCTGGGAAATATGTGATATGAAAAGAATTTCAGCCACTATTGCAAGTGAAATGCCAGAGACCTATCTGTCGCTGAGTTCTTCTACCACCTCCCAGCCGCTATAAGACTGATTTCTGTGTGTTTGCTTTAAACTCATCAGCCTTCTTCCACAAAACGTATGAACACAGCTGTAAATCAGCTTTATCAGCATGTGTTTACATGCATTTGACCATAACTAAAGCATGGGTTTGTGATTTATTGAACACAGATCTATCTCATAGATATTTATAAATGTCTAAAGGGTGAATATCAGTAGGATGTAGCCAGACTCTTCTCAGTGGTGTCCAGTGACAAGGACCTACCAGGATATGTTCCTGGGTGGTTTATTCTAGGTGATCCTTCTCTGGCAGTGGGGTTGGACTGGATGATCTTCAGAGGTCCCTTCAATCCCTATCATTCTGTGTGAAAAAGACAGTGGAAAGCTTTCTAAGATGTTGATCTGTACTGTCCATGGGAACTGCATATTCTCAGAGACATATGTTGTCACTCTCCCTCCAATACTTTGCAAGGTGTTATTATATCCTTCTCCTCAGTCACACAGAAAAGAACTTTATCAGCCTAACTGAAACATCACCACCTCTGTTGGTAAGGAAGGGCTTTGATCACAGTACTAAAGGGCTTTGATCACAGTAACAATTCACGTGGCTCATTCTTAACAGAACAATTCATTGTCAGTCCTTTTCACACACATTTAGTGTGAGGCTGTGTCAAAAGCTCACTACCTCTGTTTTTCCAAGGACTGAGGAAACAGCAACACTTCATTTAATTGGAAGGAAGGCTTGGAGAGGCTTCTCTGGATCTCTCATCTTCATCTCTTGTGGTAATAGGCCAGTGTCGTGCTCCATTGGGACAGCTTTGAATCCCATGCTATCTTTGCACTCCAACATTCTCTTGCAACTGCGATTTTCTCCCCTCAACGGTAACAGAAATCTGTGGCTTACATAATGGTTAGTACATGTAGCTCTTGGCTACTTTTTCACAAAAGAAATGGGTATATTTAATCTTATTTTAGATGTAAGGAAGCTGAGTTAGAGAGATGTAAGCTGAGTCATTTAAAGTGCGTTAGAGATGACAGGCAGGGCCTGTCTCACAGGGAGATATCTCAGCGCTCTATTATCAAGGTTATGCTGCAAGAATTTGGTTCACATCTCTGAACAGAAGTTTTGCCTATCAGGAAATGGCAGGATAAAAGTATTAGCATCATTTAATACTAATGGCACCAGGATTTCCGTTTGCATTACTACTTCTACCAGTAGCCTTTTATGGCTCAGTCCTTGAGTAGATCTTACCTTGAGAATATCCTCTGAGGGGTCACATTGCAGAGCTTGCTGAAAGACAAGAAGCTATGTCTGGAAGTGGTTGCACAAAGATACAAGACTGGAGCACTGGTTCTGCTCATCTAACATGCCAGCTGGAACAGCCACATTAGCACAGGAGGAGAATGCTCATCTTGCTTCTTTGTCTTTCTACACTCATGTAACACCACAGGTAAGATGAAACTACAGGTAAAACCTCTCTTTAAAGGCCAATTGGATTCCTGCAACAAGAGTTGCTATACATAGTTCCAATGTCCTAAAGCTGGCGGACTTCTAGAGAGAAGAGTTGTTTACAGAAATAAGCTGGATTTCCTCATCAATATAGGAAGCTGTTGGATAGTTCTTTGTTAGCATTTACTGCCTCTGTTTCCCTTTCAACAGTTTGAAAGAGCTTCTATAGAAAACTACAACAGCTGAATGCAGCACATAACCTAATGCCAGGGCTGGAAAGAGAAAGATATGTGGATTGGTTTTTAAATGAGTTCCTTTACCAAGTCTTTCTGCCACTGCATGTTTGTTAATGGACTACTAAGTGAGGAACTAGGTATGCATATAAATGGGCAGAAAAAAAAATTACTTGTGGATTTTTCTCTTTTTTTCCCTGCAGAATCTGAGATAGAAATTATTACATTTTTGTGCAAGCAATTCTCATGGTCCTGAGTAAATTTTTTTATTGTGATAAGGGGAAAAGAAGCCAGGCATACCTGCTTGAAAATAAGCAGGAATCTCATGCAACTGCCCTTGCCTGGCTTGCAGCTTCATTTTCTCTTGTTAAGCTATTCTGGTTTAAATGCTTATTAGGCCAGAAACAGTGGCCAGCCTAGGCCTGGTATTCAGGGTACCCATCTGTCACAAGCACTTTTCAACCCAAATCAAGGATCTTTGTGTGAGCCAAGGCATTAGCAGGCCAAGCAAGAGCTGCCAACTGGGAGCTGGTTTGTGAAGGTTTGCTTTCACTCCCCATTAACAGTTTTGGACGTTCTAGACAAGCATCATTCTCACAGATTGAAAATTTACTTTCAAATCCTTGTTTTCTATTTTTTGGGATATACTCAACCTTCACCAAAAAAATCTCATAAAATTTTTGGCAGTCCTAACATTAGACTCTCAGCTTGAGAGAAAGTAAAATTTCCTTATTCCAGTGCACATTATCATTCAAGAGAAATGACTCCAGGGGAGCTCCCTGCCCCTCTCGTAAAGACTCCACCATTCTGGGAAAAGCTGCCTGGTTAAAGCCTCTCCTGCTTTGGAATTGGATTTTAAGAAATTAACAAATCCTCCATATATAGCACCACCTCTTTCTCATTGTCTCTTCCTACAAACAAGCATATCTCCATTAATCTGCTTCCCTTTTACTACTACCTGTGTTGCAATTTCCAATCTTCCACTCCCTCTCCTCCCATCTGTACCATCTCAACAAAGCAGGTTATTAAAGCACAAGGCTATTAAAGCATGTGCTTAAGTGCCATGGCTAGGAGCACGGAATGCTGAACTAAGGTGCAGGACAGAATCCAACCCCCATAAATGTCTCTTTGTCCTAATCTGTTGGTTCCCAAGATTCTCATAAAGTTCCAGATGGGCTTCAGAAGCACCTGTTGAGATCCCAAGGAAACACTAGAGACTACTTGAACCTGTAGGCATTAGTCCAAGGGCTTTGTGAACTGAGAACCCTTGCACTGCTGATGGAAAATGCTGATTTTTCTTCCCCTTACATTATGATTCATTTATGAGAAAACTGTGTCAGAAGGTGAAAGTTAAAAACTTTATCATGTGATTTATTCTTTACAATATCTTAAGGATGAAAATTGAGTCTTGTATGGCCTAGGAGTTATTTTAAATGTACAGTGGAACAGTATATTTGTGTGCAAATTGTGAAACAGAACCAATCAGTTGGCAGTCTCATCCCTTTCTATATTAATTGTCCTTTCTGTTTGGAGACTTTTTGGATCTAGTCACCAGGGTAGATAACCATTACAGCCTGCAGAAGTTTATGGTACCCTACAGGTTTAGGCTCACCTGAGAATTTGTTTCCCAGCATCTACTATGCTAATGACTAGGTACACTCCTCCCATCTGATACACTCTTGCACTCCATAACCTGAAAAATCATATGGCTGAACAGTTAACATTTGCAAAGGCTTGACAAGCTGGGAATTGACAAAGGCAAATGCTGAACTGGACATAAGAGATGAGCAATGTCTTTTCACCTATCATTTCTTTGATACAAGGTTGACCTTTTAAGCCTGTATGGCACTATCTGACTTAAATGCATGTATGCTGGCTTTGTGGTTTGTAAATATGAATTAATATTCAGCATATACTCAGAAAATGTAGTTGTACAATTTCATTTATAGTTAGGCTACTGGTGCAGAAACAGTCAAGAGAAGCAAATGATGTGCACAATAATGCTGTGGGCAAAGCAAACTTGAACAGTCTGAAAAGAGAGAAAGAAAGAGATCATTATCTAAATGGAACGAAACAGCCACTCATTAAACATTCACAGCTTGATCTAAAACCCACTGAAGTTATTGGGAAGATCCCCCTTGACTTCAATGAGCTTTTAATTAAGTTTTTAAAGATTAGGAATAGCAATACTGGAGTGTTGGGGAGGGGATGATTTAGCATCTCACACCAAAAATCAGGAATGAATAGCCTATGAAGTAGCAGCTCCTCTTCCCTGACACTTCTTTCCTCAGCCTCCATCAGCATTGTCCAACTCTGGGACTGTGGTAGTACTTATCTGGAGAGAGAGAGTCTTCAACAAGAAGATTCCTTCATCTATTCATTGTATCAAGGAGCTTAAAGCAGAGTCAACAAAGTAGTCAAAGTAGTTGCCTTCGGAAAGGCAACTGGTGTTTACCAGTTGCATCCCACAAATTCAACTGCACGTGACTATCATCTCAGTGGCACTGACTTCCAACACCTTGGAGAACTATCACAAAATCCAAAGTGTTGTCATTAAAGAGATAGCACAGAGAATAGAATAGAATAGAATAGAATAGAATAGAATAGAATAGAATAGAATAGAATAGACCAGACCAGGTTGGAAGAGACCTTCAAGATCAGTGCGTCCAATCCATCATCCAACACCATCTCATCAACTAAACCATGCAACCAAGCATCCCACCAAATCTCCTCCTAAACACCTCTAGTGATGGCAACTCCACCACCTCCCCTGGCAGCCCATTCCAATGGGCAATCACTCTCTCTATGAAGAATTTCTTTCTAACATCCAGTCTAAACCTCCCCTTGAGACTACGTCCTCTTGTTCTGGTGCTGCTTGCCTGGGAGAAGAGACCAGCCCCTGCCTGTCTACAACCTCCCTTCAGGTAGTTGTAGACAGCAATAAGGTCTCCCCTGAGTCTCCTCTTCTCCAGGCTAAGCAACCCCAGCTCCCTCAGCCTCTTCCCGCAGGGCTTGTGTTCCAAACCCCTCACCAACTTTGTTTCCCTTCTCTGGACACGTTCCAGCAACTCAACATCTTTCCTAAAGAATTTCCCACCCTTGCACCAGAAAGGTGTATTTTCTACTGGGGCACATCAGATAAACAGGCCAATTTGGTGAAATTACAATTCCCATCATAGTGAGAAAAGTAAATAACATTTTGGTTTTGTTGGTTCTCCTTTGGATGAGATGTGAGACCTGCAATGGTTCTGCTTAGATTAAATTTGGGTATAGCATGTCTGCAGGTGAGTCTCTGCAAAGCTGTATACATTTTCTAACTCTTGAGAAGTAGATAAGCTATGTTCAGAGCAGGCCAATGAAGACCAAATTACCTAGGGCATTCACCAGGTACTCCCAGGCTAAGAGCCAGGTGCTTCAGATGGCTGCACTGCGCTTCCCAGTAAAAGACTCTATGTGTTGTGTTAGCAACATTCATAGCAGGAACAATTGATCTATAGGGGGGGGGGGGGGGAACCATTTTAAAATACTTCTAATTACAAGCAGCCCTGTCATGTTGTTAAATGAGGCCCACTGCTGTTTTATGGATAATTTGCAGAATTCATTGTCAGTAAATTATATTAGGAATTGGAAATAGGCTCTGGACTGCAATGCAGCAGGTTTTGCCTTCCCTCCTGCCTTCTTATAACACATTCAGACTATTTGTTAGAACTACAGAACATAATTGCAATTGTACTCAAAGACCAGGAGCTATAACATACAAGCAACAGTGTTTCATTTCCCAACAGAATGTGACTTATACTTAAACAATAAAAGTGGCTGAGTTAAAAGGAACGGAGACTCTTCCCAATCAATGAACCACACAAATGCTTTACCCACACAAGGCTGCAAATGGGAATGGCAAAGTTTCTTTTAATCACCTTTAGGCTGATGCCAGAAAGCCTCCAAATGTTTCTTTTCCTCCTGAATAAATATCATAGTGTCTGTAGCATACCCTGGAAGGCAAGCCACCCAAAATCCAGTACAACTACAGAGTAGAATTGCCATTAGAGTATAACTTTATATATTAAAAGTGATCAAAATGTTGAATTCTGTTCTCTGTCCCACTCTGCATTTAAGAGCCCTAAGCCAGAAGTCAACCTGTTCTTTCCTGTTGCAGAGACCCTTCTCACCTCTGCAGATCTTTCCAGCTTCTCCTCTCATCTAATGCAAATCATATTTCTTACCATCAAGTTGTCAAACCAACGTAGAGAAGCAGGGGCTTTCCTTTTCTCTCTTTTACTGTCAGCAGCACAAACACACACAGCACCCCTTTAAAGAATTCAGCATAAGTGGTCTCCTCCTTTGTCTACCTCATCAACATTGTTGTGAGTTTTAACAAATGCAGACTTATTCTATCCACTTCAAGGCTAAGAGGGACATTAAAAACATGTAGCCTCTCTACTTGTATAACTGGTCCTGCAGCAATGTCCTACCCAACAAGTTCTGCCTCATTCCCTATCTACCGACTGAGGTGTAATGCATCATTTACAACACATCTAATATTCAGTTTTAAGTAGTTACAGACTTTCTCCATTCCCAAGGCAGACTGTTCTGGCACCTAATTCCCTGGCTGCAGAATGTACATTTTCTTCCTAGTGTGAATTTGTCTAGCTCCAGATTCTAACCTGTTTACATGTCTTTTATCTTCTGTTAAAGAGTCTTCAGCTCTCAGAAATGCCGTCCCCGTTAGAGTTCTTGTAGATGACAAGTAAATTCTTGCTTTCTTCTGAACACAGCAAACAGACTGATTGTGGTCAAAGCTAATCCTTCACACTGTTACTATGAGATGTGTCTTCAAGACTTCAAATCACTCTCACACCTATTTATTTATTTTTTAATCTGCCACCTTTTCCTTAACCTTCTTTTGCAATCGAAATGTTTCTGTGATTCTTACATGAGGAATAAGCAAAGTTCAGGGGAAGGTACTCTTTGACTAGGGAGGTAACACAGTCTAGACCAAAGACAACTCTGGAAAACTCTCCTCTTCTTGATGTTGATGCTGACCCCGACCCTCAGTATGAGCCTACCCCTGACTCCATTGCATCTTTCTATCATTTCTCACCTTGCTTTGCTCACTGTAAACCCCCAGGAGTTCCCTCTCTCGCTTTGTGTAACACTGAGCCTAACAGAACATTACTGCAGTCCTATTAGAACATGCCTGGAAGACTTTCTCTGATGGGATTATTAAACAACATGATATGAAATATGCCATCACATAGTTCTGTGCATTTAGTACACAAACGTTTTACAGAGACAATAGTGGAGGATTTTTTTCTGTGGAAGATACTAATCATCTTTACGGAAAGGAAAATGTACCTCAGGTACTGAGGTCACTGAAGTTCTGCCTTGTGTATATCAGAGGAAAATGTACCTCAGATACTGAGTTCCCTGAAGTTCTGCCCTGTTGTGTAAATCAGAGGACTGCATGCACACTCCATTTTCTAGAGCCATTTGTGTGGAAAGCGTTCTACTCTTCCAGAGACTACAATAAGGAAAGTTCATAGGCTGGTCAAAACATTCACTGCAACTGAGGAGAGCTCTTGTATTTTTGGTATACTTAGGCAAAACCTAGAAACTACTTATACCTGGCTGCAACTAATTTCACAGTTCCTGGGACACTAGCAAAAATATTCATTTAAATACATGGGGGTTTCAACATCATCAACACAATTTTAACAAAGCTTGAGCCAAGTTTCGCTGTCTTCACATAATGCTAATTTCAGTATGCATCTCTGAGTGGCTCACTTTGTCCTTAATCCCATGGACTGTTCCTGCAGGTTATGCACTGCCAGCTACAGAAGATGTATTTAGTGAGAAATGAGAGAGGATCCTAACATGACAGCAGATGACAGCTGCTCTTCACCTTACAAATATCTTTTTAGCAACCTGGGAACAGGGTGCAGGCCTTGTTCTCCCTTTAAGACATAGATCAAAGAAACATGCACCACGTTCTTTCCTTTTCCTTGTCTTTTTTGTCTTTCATTTTGAAATCTGTGCAGAGATAAGAAGCAGATTTCTACCTACCTGACAATGTCTACTTGACTTCAGAACCGGTTTTGCATTTTTAGTGGTGTGCTAGTTTAGCAGCTCATCCCATTTCCACTGAAGAGCCCATTACAATGCCTGTGATGTAGCAAATTACCTAGGAATATTCTGATCACCTGCTGCTGCTTCCCTTGATTGTCATGGCCTGGCTGCCCTAGTCCATCAGCACAGCTTCAGTGCATTTTCAAGGCTGTTATTCTCAGAGAGCTCTTTTTCCCCTGTGAAGACTTTTCAGATTAAAACAAGCAATTCTTTATGTATAAAATTCTCTGTGAAGATGCATAATAAAAAGCATGGCTTTTATATGATTAATAGAGCTGTCAGGATCTGTTTGAGATTTAACTTCCTTATTGTGAAAGTTTAATGTACTGGTTTCAGAATAAAAACCTACATAGATCACAGTGTTATGGCAGCTGAAAACACAGCTGAAGTCAATAGGGATGCATAGGAGAGGAGGCTAACTATAGCCATATATAATGTTTATTGTGGTGAAAATCATAGTACTTGGTGCAAAATATACACAATCAGTGCTTAATTTTTTAAATGCCAGCTAAATAGTTTGAATCATAGAATTGTCAGGGTTGGAAGGGACCTCAAGGATCATCCAACCCCTCTGCCATGGGCAGGGACACCTCACACTACATCAGGTTGCTCACAGCCACATCCAGCCTGGCCAGCCTTAAAAACCTCCAGGGATGAGGCTTCCACCACCTCCCTGGGCAACCTGTGCCAGTGTCTCACCACCCTCATGGTGAAGAACTTCTTCCTAACATCCAATCTGAATCTACCCATTTTTATTTTTGTTCCATTCCCCCCAGTCCTATCACTACCTGACACCCTAAAAAGTCCCTCCCCAGCTTTCTTGTAGGCCCCTGTAGATACTGGAAGGCCACAATTAGGTCTCCTCGGAGCCTGCTTCTCTCCAGACTGAACAGCCCCAGCTCCCTCAGTCTGTCCTTATAGCAGAGGAGCTCCAGCCCTCTAATCACCCTTGTGGCCCTTCTCTGGATACATTCCAACACCTCCAGACCTTTCTTGTAATAGGGCCTCCAGAACTCAAGGTGGGCTCTCACCAGAGTGGAGTAAAAGGCTAAAAGCACCTCCCTCGACCTGCTGGCCACACTTCTCTTGATGCACCCCAATCACAAAAACAAAAAATAAAAGGTGGAACCAGTATGTCTGAATCTCCTGAGCACCACTGAAATCTCTATCTTCGTGTATCAAGAAAACAATCTGAAATTTTGGCAGAGTTCCCAATGGTTACTTAATGTTACAGGCACTCTTTCAAAGCAGTATAAACTGATATGGTATTTTGCAAAACATTCTAAACATCTAAAGATGCTCATATCCTTGGCACAGTGCCCCACACTACCCAAATATAAATTGCAATGAAAATCAAGGCCATCTCCCAGTACAGTAGAATAGAATAGCATAGCATAGCATAGCATAGCATAGCATAGACCAGACCAGACCAGGTTCGAAGAGACCTTCAAGATCATCGCGTCCAACCTATCATCCAACACCACCTAATCAACTAAACCATGCAACCACTAAGAAACAGACATTCGTTGCAGACAGTCAGGCTGCACAGGATACCAGTTCAAGGGAGACTTGGAGATATCATTGGCCAGAAGGCAAAAGTTGTACCTGAGTGAGCTTTGTTAAGGATTCACAGTGGACCAGGAAATACATGTCTGAACACCAGTCAGAAAACAGGAGAAAGCCTAAATCAGTTATTAGCTGCTGAAGGCAATTTCAGAGTTAATCTATATTCTATGTTTCTATGAAAATGAGTTATAAAATTAGTTTGGATTTTTCTTCTAAGTGTTGGAAATGAACAGAAATAAAGCCCCTCTCTGACCTCACATTTCTATCAGACTGTTTCTCCCTCTTCTCCAGGGCCCCAAAGCCTCAGGTCTTTCCTTGGTTTTCTTTTGGAAAAAGCAAGGCAAAGTCGCCCTGTGGATGGTACAAAACTTCTGTCACAAAAGGCAGTGGTCAGCTGAGACATTTACCTGCCTGGTGCTCAGCCCACACAGCCAAGACTTCAGCAGCCTTTCCACTGTTGTGCATGGAGGACACTGCCAGTACTAGTCATGATTTTTATCTACTTTTTCCACTTGCTATGTTCTGGCCTTCTCAGTCGTAGAGGGTGATAAGGTATCTAGCAAATCCATATGTTCCTCTCCTGATCCCTATCCTGATCTAGCTTTTAGGCATGGCTTAACTTTAAACACAGCCACTGTCCCAGTGAAACAGGACTGAAGCTAGCATACAGAAATATGTGACAGTGGATAGTCTTTGCTGCCTCCTTCCTTTCCCTAATTGCTGCAGCGGCTGTGGTAGTTGTGTCTGATAGCAGTAAGAACTCATCCAATCTAAACTCCAGCCAGTAATTGCTACATAATTTTTAAAAAGAATAAAATTATTCAAACTTCCCTGTCTTAAGCAGGTTGCTTTGCCCAGAGGTATTCCATGAGTCATAAGGCTGTGTTGCTCTTTCAACTTCCTGTTTACTGCTAGTTTTACTTACATTTTAACTCATTTCTTCAAATGCAAAGCTCTGATAAAGCAGCAGTGCTACTAAGGGATTTATCTGCATAGTTTACAGTAACCTTCCTGGCATATTTGGGGGATATTTCTCCACTGCCTGGCTGGAACTAGAAACTTCCTTCTCTTTCATGTAAAGCAGATAAATATATAAATTAAACATTTAGCTTCAACACGGAGGTGCTAGGAATGTCTGCAGAAACAAGACTCAGATAATTGAAACTGCATAATAACTTTCAGCTTAATGAAATGTTGATGTTGTAACAATTGAAAAACATTGCAGAGTACCCATATGACAACACTGAATAATCTGATATTATAGCATTAAAAAACATCCACTTGATTAGAGGCCAGGAAACAATTCCCTTGCAAACAAATTCTGTGCTCAATAGGCTGTTTCCGCTGCTGGATAATGAAACTGCCACATGAACAACTGCTCGCAGAACAACAAACGCTTTGCCAGGCACAAAAAAGTCAGTGATACCCAGGCATAACCCGCACTCTAAAAGAGCATCTCATGTTGTACAGATACTCCCTCCACACACTTGGGAGATGGCAACCTTCAAAGCAAGCAATGCCAGAAGGAGAAAGCCAGCAGTGTTTGTACCATGACTGTGATCTGTAGTACGACACAACCAGTTTCACACTTAGTCAAGGCTCCCTCTGAGCTCCAAACTTTGCTTTTAGACAGCGATAGGCTTGACGTTTATCATCTGAACACAAGACAAGAGCTACACAGATACAGCAAAGAGATGAAGTAAGTTGCCCTCGACAGCAGCACTTGGAGTGCAGGTCAGCTGTGCTTTGGCCCCTGCCCTTTCGGCAGCACCCTGCTGCTCGCCATCGTTAACACCAAGGCAGGCAGGGCAAGCACACCGCTTATTGTGTGTCTAGAGAAAGTTACATTGAAATGGAAATGTCGTGTTTCTACAGCTCATTTAAATGACAAAGGACTTATCTCTTGTTTCTCCACTTCTTTTCGCCGTAAATCAAGAACAATTTCTCCAAATTTGATGTAAACTGGTACGAAGACGGTCTCAGAGAGCTGTGAAACCTCCTAGTTACGAGCCAAAGGAGAAAATACACTAAATCCTCGTCTAATCATTAATTTACATCAACCTCCTGGGCAAACCTCCTGCCAGGATAACAGCAGACAATTTGGAGGAAGAATCGACTCCTACACAGCCAGGATGTAGGTAAGATCTCATCAGAGATTTCACAGAGCCCTAAAAGAGGGGGCGGCAGGGGGTGGGGGGGAAACAACCAAAGTACTCAAGACGGTTTGTCCCTGCATATTGCCCTTATTAACTCGGAGACAGGCACGTATTCTCTCAGGCAGGTAGTTTATACAGAGGTTCATTATCTTACACAGTGCTCATAACTCCTTCCACTTTAATCTTGGACCGTAAACGCAGATGCTTGGTGTTAATTATAACGCAGACATAAGAAGAGTGCAGTGAGTAGTTTTCAAAACAACCAATAGTTTTACCTCCAATGGGTTGTATTTTCTCTGGGTTAAATTCAAGTCTGTTTTGTTTGAAAACAACTCTCTTGAAATCAGCATAATCGTGTCCATTCAAGGTATGGGTGCTGCTGTGCTCAGCTGTGGTGGCTTTAGGATGATGCCTAGGAAATTTTCCACAGATCTTGAGTAGAAAGTGATGGAATGAAAGTAAATAATGATAAGGTCTATATAATCCCATTGGTCTGACAACTAACATAAAGTTAGTTGTATAAATGAACTTTTTCTCTTTCTTGGCTCCTACCTCTAGCTGATAGTAGCTGGTAGCTTTTGCTTGGCTGTTCCTGACTTTGGCTGCATTTCTGTTGTGGCTAAGTACTAACGAGCTACTCTCTGCTTTTCTCTTCTCTTTCCTCTTGTCCTTTGTGCAGGGGGAAATGGGGCAGAGAGGTGGAAGCTATTTGTAGCCCCCTGGTTTCATCCAGGAGGGTGTTTGTATTGTTCATAAATTGTAAATGCATGTAAATATTGTATATTTTGTACATACTCCTTGCATTTCATATGTCTAGATTGTAGTTTTGCTTGTAAATATAGCTTCATTTGCTTCCAACTGAGCTGGTCTGGCAATATTATTTTGGGGGTAATTTCAACCCACCACACCAGCTTTGAAGTGCATTTGGGTCAGGAAGAGAAGGATGGCAAGAAAAATTGTTCCATTTTATCCCTGCCTTTTCTGGTGTCACACTCTCATCCAGCTGTGGACATGGACTCCATGCAGCACGTTGCTGGCAAGAAATGCCTTGTTTGCAGGTACATAAGAGTGGTACATTGGGGTTCTCTTTCCACAGACAGTTACCTTTGAATCGCTACCTATGTAACTTAGTTCAGAGAGTGAGACTGTGTCCTAGTTTAGAGCGGGACAGATTGCTCTATTGCTCCAAAAGGGGTGAAAGAATACCTCTCACACAAATGGATTGGATAGCCCAGGAAAGTTTAAATGGAAAAGCAATTCATAGGTGCTACAAAACTACAAAGCATAGTGGTGAGCATAGCAAATTTCCTTAACATCAAGCCAAAAACCCAATGCTTCCCTTTCCCCCACCTGGGCTTTACCCAAAACCCTCCCTCTTTCTTCCCTCCCACTGCTAGGCTGGTTTCAGGCTGGGCAGGCTTCAACTTGCCCCCTCCTCCTCTTTTTACCCTGGTATTAGGCCTTAACAGGCCTAGGGGTTCAAGAGGGGATTGGATGTGACACTTGGTGCCATGGTCTAGTAGTCATGAGGTCTTGGGTGACAGGTTGGACTTGATGATGTTTGAGGTCTCTTCCAACCTTATTGATTCCATTCTATTCTAAGATCGTGCAGGGAAAAGAGAAGTTATCCAGGCCAAAGAGGACTCTGATACTCCCCCATCATTATCAGATAAGAGAGTGTCTCTCCCACAGGAGCAGAGAGGGAAGAAAGAGAAAGGCAGTAACTTTGCAGCCAGATTTATAAGGGTACAGGATTTATGGGCAGAAATACACAATCTGCTGTGTTCACCCACTGGGCTGGACAATCCTGACACTGGAGCTCTCAACTCTGTGGCTTCTTTTTGGAGGCATCCAGCCTCCATCAGCCACAGACTGACACAATGAAGCTGGGATATTCTGTTGCTTAAGCATAAGGACCTGTTTCAGATAACAGGGGTTCAGTTTCTAACAAGTGCTATGTGGCATCAGCCAGCCTCATTTGACATCTTCCTGTAGGCAGCTAAATCCCACATTTCTTGTCCAGTTGTGACAGTCATTCCCATCTACGTGGTCAGCCATCTGTTGTACAAAAATTGAGTGGATCTATTGCTGTACAACATACATTTTAGAACATGAGAAAATAAATCTTGAAACCAGAGTGGTGAAGTCTTCTAAGGATATTTGAAATAGAGAAAAAAGAAAAATTCTGTAAGACCAGCAGTGTGCCCAGGTGGCCAAGAAGGCCAATGGCAGCCTGGCATGCATCAAGAATAGTGTGGCCAGCAGGAGCAGGGTAGTCATTGTGCCCCTGTACTCAGCCCTTGTTAGGCCACACCTTGAGTATTGTGTCCAGTTCTGGACCCCTCAGTTTAAGAAGGACATTGAGACATTTGAACGTGTCCAGAGAAGAGCAGGGAGGCTGGGGAGACGTCTAGAGCACAGCCTTGTGAGGAGAGGATGAGGGAGCTGGGGTTGTTTAGCCAGCAGAAGAGGAGGCTCAGGGGAGACCTTATTGACCTCTACAACTACCCTAAGGGAGGTTGTAGCCAGGAGGGGGTTGGTCTCTTCTCCCAGGCAACCAGCACCAGAACAAGAGGACACAGTCTCAAGCTGCACCAGGGGAGGTTTAGGCTCAAGGTGAGGAGAAAATTCTTCACAGAGAGAGTCATTAGTGGCGGTGGAGTCCCAATCCCTGGAGGTGTTCAAGAGGGGACTGGACGTGGCACTTGGTACCATGGTTTAGTCATGAGGTCTGTGAGGACAGGTTGGACTTGATCTTTGAGGTCTCTCCCAACCTTGGTGATTCTGTGAAAGATCCATTTGGCTGAATTGTTTTACTCTTTTGAAAAAGTACTGAAGACTATATATGAGGGAGATCTTTTTCAGAAAAGACTTCTTTTCAAAATCAAGCCAGACTGATTTTTTTTTTTTTTTTGGGGGGGGGGGGAAGAAATATGGTTCTGAGCAAAGCAAAATACATAAATAGACTGGTAGATTTGAGAGAATAAGGCAATAAATCAAATCCCCATAAACAGCACTCAGAGTCACATACCATACAAAGTGACCTAAAGCAGTGCAGAAAGAAAATAAATGTAAAACCAAACAACAACATTTGGAAAGCATAACACTCCGAAATCAGACCATTTCAAGAGGGCAGACAGTGCATAATTTATAAGTGAGGCAAAATTGCAGTCGTAGCAATAAAGTGAAGAATAGAAAACCAGAGTTTTTGACCTCAAAGTTTTTCCAGACAGTACAATAACTGTGCTGTCATCAGGGGTTTGGAGCATACAAGCTCCAAGTAGCAGCTCCTGGTGGGAACTCACTGACCTAAGCACTACAGTAGTATAGTGGCCAGCCTAGCAAATGACTCTCCACTGAAGATACTTTAGCCATTATTAATCTTGACAATAACAATGCCATACAGCTCTTATCTGTCTCAAGATTCTGTATACCATTTTGCAAAGACATGGGCAAAAAGAGTTGCTAAGCTTGAAAACAGCAGACTGCATCTCAAATGATATTTTAGCAGACAGCTTGATCCTATTTCTTCACAGTAATACACACGACAAGTGGAAAGCACAACAAACAAAGCCCAACAGATTCTTTCTGGTTTGATTCTTTTCCCTAATCACACATTCCCATCTTCACACAGCCCATACTAATATTGCTTTCCAGTCTAGGGTGCAATTATTTAAATCTTCTTGCTCTGATTGATCTGTAGCTCTTGACATTTTCAGGCTATTTTTGATGAATGTTTGACATGGCTTTGAACCTGCGGTGTGATAGTGATGTGAAGTAATCAACTCAAATGGACTCCCCCTACCCAGCAGGACAGTGGGAGAAAAATGGAGGAGAAAGTTCATGGCTGGAGAAAAAAAACCAGGGAGACAGGATGCACCAAGCAACCTTAAAAACAGCAAGTGCTACCCTAGCCTATTTTAGTTGTAAAGGACCCATGGATAGCAAACCTTCATAGGAGTTGGAAAACTAAGTGTTAATATGCCTGTTTTATAGCCAAGACATATAAATACATAACTGTCCAGTCCCAAACAAGCTCAGTTACATTCTTGTCTTTATGTTCAGCATAATTAGAAAACAATATACATGGATGAGAAATCCATGAGAGTTGGGGAAGCACAGAGAAACAGCTACAGGAACATGAGGATACACGCTGAACCCCTGGAATCCAGCTCTCACCCCTGGGAGATGCTTTGTCCCATTTAGAAAAAGCAATCAAACAGCACACCCACAACAAAATTTCCCAGCAATCTCACTAAGAAATTCATCCATGCAGCAATATCCATAAGGGACAGGAGAAACAAGCACTTTGTCCTTGCTCCTCAACGACAATAGTGTGCTGCAAGAAGCAAGATGTTTTTATAGGCAAATAAGCCACAGCACAAATCTGCAAAAACACATACAACATGTCTTAACATAATGCTGAGTGGATTTTGTGAGTTTCATTTTAAACACAGTACAAGAGATGCAAAACATTTATTACCAGCCCAAAAGAGAAGTTCTCATCCTTCCTACCCCCATTTAATACCATTCAATACTAGCTTGACACTGAAAACGCCAGCCTAGTTGTGCGCATCAACTGCACAGGTAACAAAGTGTTAGTTTTCTTTATAGGACACCTCTCAAGGTTATCATCTTTGGAAAACAAGTAGCTCTTATACTTAGGAGGTGCTAGCTGGCTGTGCAGTAATCACTGCCAGTGAGAAAATAGTAGGAAGCAACAAAACATATTATTGACAGCGGAGAGAGGGGACAAAAGCACAGCCATGACCACACCTCAGCTGCTATTAGTGCCTGTTTCTAGGAGGATGTCTATCAGTGAGTTTGTGTGATTACCACAACTTATGTTTGCTTTATTACATAACTGCAGTTCAGACAGTTTATCACAAGAAGCTCCAAGCAAACCTCTGCTGCATCTGAAAGTGCAAATGGAGTCTGCACTGACAGCGCTGGCTTTGGCACTCAGAGTCTCCCTCTCAGAGCCAGGATTTCTTCCTCACCCTGCTCCCGTGTGTGCATCGCCTCCTTACAACATTCAAAGCAGAGGGCAAGACTGCAATCTACAGTGAGACTGCAGGAAGAGTTTTAGCTCAGTGTCAGTAATGATTCCTATCACAATTACTGCCAGCACGAGAGGGAATAACAAATACCACTCGGCTTTTATGTCCTGCCTCCAACGCTTCAGGTGTCTGAACGTGTCATGTACCCTCCATATGAACACCTTATTTTGACCTTTCAGCATCTTCCATTTCAGCCACCTTTCCTTTCTCATCCCCTCACACTGTGGACTGTGATGGCTGTATTTTAAGAGACACTAGGAAAAGGCCAGTATGTTTCAGTAGCTTTTATTACAAGTGGAGTGATTTCTTCCCCTGGACAGTGCAGCTTCTGTGAATGTTAGCCTTAGTCACACTGCATCCAGCAGTGATGTAATTGTTCACTTTTCTCCAGAAGTGGGAACACTGAGGAACTGAAAGAAACAGAAGTAATATCTAGCCCTAGTGCCACTCACTGGATTTTCACCCACTCTGTTTCTGTGTGCTGGGCCAGCCTCTGCAACAGGAGTCTCTTGCTGCCAGCTGAGACAAGACCTGAGAGGACGTCACTGCAAAGGGTTTGGCTCTGTGAGCTGAATGCAAAAGCAGCCTTCCAAGCTAGCCCTGCTGCCATCAACCTCTGGTTGAAGAGAATTGGCAGCAGTCTATATAACAGTCAAGGAAAATCAAGAGGCAAACAACTACCTGCACACTTGTTTCCTGATGCATCACCACCACACAGCTTGCATCTTTCTGAAGGTATGTTTGAAACAAGACCAAGAAAGTTGTTGTCAGTTGCTTTTGTATTTTGGCTCAGCATTGAATTGAAAGTCAAGGAAGCTGGAGTAGAATATTCAAGAGCTACTAAATGAGACACTTGTCAAACTAAGTTAATTTCTGGCCTACCCACTTTGACAGCACTTCTTTAATCACACACCAGTACAAGGAGAAGATCAGTGTCACTGAATTAACTTATCATTTCTTCTGAAATATTGAACATAGCATTGTATAACTCTGCCTGATAAAACATGACTATGACCAAGACTTTGGGAACATTGTGTTGCTATGCTGAGAAGTCCTAGATGAAGTATTTTTCATCAAATGTTTGTGGTAGACCACGGGGCTCTGAGGGAGTGTTTTTGCTGCTCTGAGATAGAGAAAACACAGCACTGAAATCAGCACAGCAGCCAGTGCCACAGATCTTAGTTAAGCACTGCATCAGTGCTTTGATAGCACAGAGTCACTTGTAGCAAAAAAAAAGGAGCTTTGAAAGCACATCTTTGGTTTCAGGCAGCTTACATGTGTGAGTCACTTGAAGGATCTATGTATAAAGCCCATAAATTCTGAATGATGCTATATTTTTTTTTCCTGTAGGAATCACTACACCAGTGAGTCCTTCTGCCTATGCAGCTCACCCAATATGCAGAAGAAGCATATACAGCATATGCATATATGTGTAGCCTGTGCTACAGAGAGAGCCCAGTGATCATCTGGCTGACATATATCACTTTACAATCAGGGATCTTGCTGGAAGATGGAAGAAATGACAACCCCCAAAAATCCTACTCTCAATAGGACAGAGTTGGAAAAGAGGGTTAGAAATGGTGCTATAAGGGGGAAAGGGGTAAAAGTGAAGGATAGAGTGGGGCTAGGAGCTCTGGGCTGAACCTATAATGGATTGGAGTGGGGGTGGAGCAGCACAGGGACTTGCAGTAATCAAATGAGGTGTCTGACTGCCTAAACATCACTGGACAGTCACAGACTTCAGCAGAAGCACAGCTCTAGGGAGGAAGAGCCCAAAGAGCAAAACAAAGTACTGAGGCTATCCAGCCAAGAGGGCATATGAGGGAGGGAGGCAGTGTGAAGAGCTTTAGTGAGCTGCTCATTGTCTACATAAGCAGCCAGGCCATTTCCAAAGACGTTGCCTGCCTGGCAGCTGCCAGGCAGCTGATGCACTTTCTTGATGCAGGTGACATTATGTTGTGCAGCTGGTGCATGGAGTAGAGTCTTAAGGCCTTGTATAATTTCTGTGTTGTTTGTTTCTAACAACTCAAAATATTAGTGACTTGGTCAGACCTCAACATGTTCATCTTTTATGCATTAATTGTGGCCTCACTGAGGAAAAGTGCTAATGAAGGAGTAGAAAAGTATGTGAAGTGTTCAAGTTTATCAGAGTTTAAGGATTAGTTTGGGGGTACACGTCAGCCCACACATTTTAATTTACTTGTCAAGATCATGTTAGGAATTTTAATAACTTCTCATAGATTTTGCTGCAGCTGTTGAAGTACTGTCTGACAGCTAGGTATTTGGGACAGATACTGTAAAAACAATACCTGGAGCACACCCACAGAGATGCAGTCTCCCACACTCATTCCAGAACAGCATTTCCATTTCCCAGCTGAACGTCTCACATCTTTTTTTTGTCAGAGCACCTTCTCACAAGCACAGGTAACATGAGGACCAAACATGGACCATTGTTCCTGAGGTACTTTGGAGCCTGGACTGATAACCAGGTACAAGGATGGGGTTTAATAAAGGAAGGCTGTGACAGTAAAGAACAATCTATGCAGAGGAGGCATAAAGGGAGGAAAAGAGAAGATCTTCAATAGCAAAGAATTGAAGACTGCTGGGTAGCCCCAGGGCTTAAACACAACCCTGAGAAATCAGTCTCTCTGCTTAAATCTGCTCTAAACTTGATTCAGAGGACTAGAATAGCCTCTGACCATCAAAGGCTTTGCTGACCAGCAGTGAAAAGCCCTTTCTGCACACCCTTGCACCATGAAAGAAAATATAGGGAGCAAAGCAAAGAAAAATCTGTTGAGAGGTCTTTGTTGTTAGATATAAAATACAGCTAGCCTGTGACAATAGCTTCTTCAATACTTACATGACAAAATCTACCTTGATAATTGTCCTTAATTCTTTATACAAAGCTTTTGAACCTGCATTATACTTATATACTTATTTGCATGGCTGTAAATAACTACACAGGGCAAGGGGGAAGATGTCCCAACATCTGAGCAAGCAGAACCTGCATGGGAACTACCCATCAGCACAGGGAGAAGTGCAGATGATCTTATGCAAGGAGGCATTTTAATTCATTCTTTTCTGAAGGATACTGAACAAAAGTGTCTGTTCCTCTAAAGGCCTTCATGTGATCAAAGGCTGTGTTTTCCTGATGGCTTTTATGTATTGTAAGAAAGGCAATAATGACCCTGTGGGGGAAAATAGCAAAATAGATGGTGACTTACAGAAATACCTGGAGAGCAAGTAATGCCATTTTTACAGGGCAATTTGAAATGTCTATAGAGAGTGATTTGTTTCATTCAATGACTGGAGCTGCTGTCCCTTAGAGTGGCATAGCACTGGATTAGTATGCTGCACTAGAAAGCACTTAAATCAGGATAAAATCCAAATCCTGATGGCCAAACCAAGCTCATATATCAAAGATACCTCTGACTAATTTATCATCTTTACAAACTATGTAACAAGCCTGTAATTACCTCCATTTCCCTGTCACAACACAAAAGCAAAGATTCCTAAGCAAAATAAATATCCATACTTGGAGGCTGCTGACGGAGGGAGCACAGCAAGCTTCACCACCTCCAGAGCATTCAAAAGGTGTCAGGAAACTGAAGTTGAACTCAGGAAAACAAGTCGAGTCTCCTTTACCCTGAGGTCAGAAGCTGAGTCAGTCAGGGAAAGCAGAGACCTGAAGCCTATGTTCTGAAAGGCAGTGCCAAAAGACAATGCCTGTATGACACAGTGTTGGAGAAGGAGGGGGCATAGCAGCACATGGAGGGCAGTGTTAGCTCCACCATTTCCAGCTCTTGCTCTCTCTCTGCCTCACAGGCTGTTTCTGTCCAAAAAAATAACCTCTAAAACTTTTGCTTCCTTAGCATATCCCTCATGAATTGTACTAAGCTTGCCTACATCAATTTTATTATTACAATAGCTTTTTATCTTTCTTCCTCTAAATGCATTCTTGACATTCTGTGCTCTTACCTGCAGGTGCTAAGGAGTACAATCATTTCACAGTTTACAGATTGTGTACCACTTCTTTAGTATTGCCACATTATTTTGGGAAATTTCCCCTTCTCAGCATCCCAAAATGAGGTAAAGCAGAGGACAGCTAAGGTCACTTGTGAGATCTGACCAAGCTGGAGGTTGTTTCAAAGAAACCGATTTCCAGCTACTCCAATCCTCTGGAAAATTCACACCAGCACTTCAAGGCCTATATCCATAAGGGATGAAAGTCTGCATATATCCAACCTAAAACAGCCAGGCCGTATGGGCTGCCCCCCAGCACTGCCTACAGTAACAGAACAAGTGGCAAAGACTGATCATCCCAACTGTCCACTCATTTAACCTGCACTTCCTAAGCTTACCTATGAGGATGTTACAGAAGACAGTGTTAAAAGCCTTGCCAAATTGGAGGTGGACTACATCTCCTGCTCTCCCCTCATCTACCCAGCTGGTCACACCATCATAGAAGGCTATCTGCTTGGTCAAGCATGGTTTCCCCTTCATGAATCCATGCTGAGTACTCCTGATAAGCTTTTTTCACTCCACATGCCTAGAGACAAGCTCCAGAATCAGTAGTTTCATCACCTATACAGGGACAGATGTGAGGCTGACTGACCTGTAGTTTCCTAGGTCATCTTTCTTGCTTTTCAAAGAGTGGAGTGACACTGGCTTTCCTCCAGCCAACAGGCACCTTCCCTGCTCTCCAGAACCTTTCAGAAATGATGGGCAGTGGCTTAATAATAATCTTAGCCAGCTCCTTCAGCACTTGTGGGTGCATCCCATCAGGGCCCATGGCGTCCAACTTGTCTAGGTGATCTCTAACTCAGTCTTCTTTCCTCCAGACTTTCCTACTTCCAAGGGACTGAGGTCTGGCCTTAGTAGTAAAGTCTGAAGCAAAGAAGGCATTCATTAACTCTGCCTTCTCTGTATCCTCTGTCACCAGGTCACCCACCTCACTCAGCAGTGGCTCCACAATTTGCCTGGTGTTCCTTTTCCTGTTGATGTACTTGAAGAAGCTCTTCTTGTTATTTTTCCACACAGACTTAATTCCAAGAGTGCCTTAGGTTTCCTTGTTTCATCCCTGCTCACTCTGGCAATGTTCCTATATTTCTCCCTTGTGGCCAGTCCCTTTTCCACACATTGGAGTGGTACTGATGTGTTCCTCTGACTTTTAGGGGATCTAAGATATGTTAAAAGCAAAACAAACAGGAGACATTTTCTCTGTTATTGACCTTTGTGTCACAGGAACTGTTAGTATTCTTGGGGAAGAAGCTACTGTTATGACAGGCAAAAAGTGACTCACAGAGAAAAAGGAATACAAATCAGGAGAGCAATGCCTGAAAAGAAAGAGGCAAGACAAAGTGTACTTCTGGTAGGAAATATGTAACTCTCCTTGAAGGAGAATGTCTATTTTCTAATGCCTGCAGCCTGCACTTCTCAAAGGTCTGGCTGGGTTTCCTTTCCTTTCTGTTTCCAAAATTGTTTACACACCCAGCTCTAGCTCACAGTGCATGCAAAGTTTATGCATATCAAAGGACACTTTCTCAGGTTTTTTATTGACATCTTACTGAGCAGAAATATCTGAAGCATCCTGGGAGCACTATTTGCTTGTTGTAAATGGGTTTCATTTTCCTAAGACACCACACCAGCTATGGGCACCCACACACCTGAAGGGCAGAAACACCATTATCCTCTAATCCACCTCATTTATGATGAGCCATAAAAATCCCATCCAGCAATTCCTATCTCAGCCCCTAAATCCTGCATAAGCAGATGTGTATTCTTTAGATATAAGTTGATAAATCAGTACTGACACTATGCCCAAAGTACTTCTGATTCCCTTTATAAATTTTATGTTTCACATCATGGAGGCAAGCATCTCAACAAAGCAACTGAAAGAGCAGATTATTTTCTGTCACTAAAGAGGACTATCATTACATTTTACTCTGACTTTTTCAGGCTTGATGGAGGTCTAATAGTAAGGCATCATGGAAAAACTTTCATCAAAGCTGTCCATCAAAGTTCTCTTCTTTCCTACCCTTAAGAAAATTGAGCCTTAAATTCATATTAGGTGTTTTTACAGAAAGGACATGGAAGGGATACACAACTCCAGTTATTACTTTGGCTAACTTTGTACTTCTTCAGTCCTTATTAGATTCCAACATTTAAAATGTAGCACTGTATTTCTTATGAATGTATATAGAGGTTGCGGTGAAATAAATTTGATAATAGACTGACTTAATCATCTCCTATGCTGCAGACTCATTGATAGGATTATGCTTTTGTCTTTCAACTCAATTTTCTAATTGCCATTATAGGATCTTGCTTTGCATCACAGACTGGCCTGTGGTCATGTCACTTTCAAGGTGGTACTTTGGAGTTTCCCAATTTGCCAGACCGTCTCTCTCCTATAGTTACAAGCCAATGGTTTCTTTCAAGGATATGGCAAGACAACTAACCACAGATTTGTGAGAGAAAGTGCTAACATTCTTGGAAGAAAACCAGAGGCTTAGAAAATGGAAAGAGCTCAGGAGAGAACATAACAAGTCATTATGAGGAAAAAACAAAGCAACACAACAAACAGGGATATGATCACAGCCTTCCAAGACAAGAACAAGGTTGTCTGGGGAAAGACTATGACTCTGGAAAGAAACAGAAAAAATAACATCACCCTTTGGAGCTATGTCAAGGCCTCAATATAGGATCCTCTGGAGAGAGGATCTAGATCAATGGAAAATTGTGCTGGACCTTTGAAAGAAGGAAGTGGACCTTTGGAAAATGGAATTCCTTGGAGAAGAAACATATTCACAGAAGAAAACACAGCCAGAAAATAAAGATGAGGCACTTGCATGTTTAGAGTGAATTCTGTCTTCTTAAGTCAGTACAGCACTAACTGCTCTTTGAAATCCTCAGTCCTTTACTTCCAGGTTTCCTTTTCAAACCTCAGTTAATTGTCTCTGTTTAATCTGATGTGACGGCACCATCTCACTGTCTGGTCCACCAGCGACACACACAGAGCATCTTGCTCAAAGGTGTACATAGGGATGAACTATAGCAGATACTGCAAGACTGAAATGGTCCAAGGTAGTGCTTGGAAACAATCATGAGTCCCATAGCAGTAATCATTCTCTAGAAGCAATCAAAATACTCTTTTTTATACACATGATCATTCATTCCTTTCCAGGGAGGTTACAGAAACCAAGTATATGAATCCACATTCCCATACTTGCACTTCCTAGATATGACAAACAATGAGTAAAAAAGGAAAAATACTTTGGAGTAAGTAAGAAGGGGAGAGAAGAGGTGGGAGAAGGCAGTGGAGAAAGAAGGCAAGCCATTTTGATGCACACATCAATGACAGGGAGAAAACATTTCTATGGTGAAGCAGAGATGACTGCAGAGGATGCTTTGACCTCTGCAGTCTCTGCACACTCACAGCTTCATACAACTGCATTGAATGTTCCCTTGAAGTCATATCCGGACTTTGAAGAAAGGAATACAGCTGTGGAACTCTCCCTTGCTTGTACTGGAAATGAGCTCAGATAATGAAGCACTACTACTGAAGTTTCCAGAGTAATCAGAGCAGACACACACACCCCAGCCCATTTTCTCTTACGTATATATTGTGTCTCTCTCTGGGATAATTCCATGAACTGTTGACTTCAGCAAGAAAGTAAATCATTGTTTTTTTAGTGTTTGTTCATTCATGTTAGCCTGAGGTGATGCAGATGTCAAGCATAACGACTTAATCCAAAAGATGCTCTGAAATCTCAGAGCTGATCAGCTTCCAAAGCAGCAACATTTTTAGTATCAGGAGGCCTTTGATGGGCTTGAAAATATTTTGCAGTAACATGCTGTAGAATGTTTCAACCCCAACACTGGGATCATTAAATAATTTAGGTTGGAGGTCATGTGGCCCAATCCTATGCTTTAAGCAGGGTCATGTTCAAAATTAGATTTACACAGGAATTAGACACATGGCACTCCAGGGAAGATTTCAAAGAAGTATGAAAGAGAAGATTCTCCAAGATCATCATACACAGTTCAGCAGGTTTTGATCATGTTGAAACTCATCCCATGTGCATGCACTAAAAAGAGAAAATATATGAATGTAATAGTTTATTTCCCTCACAGGCTTTCTCCCCATTATTCAGGAAAATAAAGTGACATACATTGACTACAAGACCTTAATGGATTTCTTCAAGCTTCTGGAATAGTGATGGGTTCCTGAAGGCTCACCTAATAAAAATTATGGTGTTTGATCAAATGTTGATGAGTTTTAAGGGAGAAGGGAAATAGATTAAATGGAAGCAAAAGCTTGTCCCTAGATAAACAGAAGGCTATGGACAACAGTCTACAATCATAGAATCAATGAGGTTGAAAGAGACCTCAAAGATCATCAAGTCCAACCTGTCACCCAACACCTCATGACTATTAAACCATGGCACCAAATGCCACATCCAATCCCCTCTTGAACACCTCCAGGGATGGGGACTCCACCACCTCCCTGGGCAGCACATTCCAACGGCTAACAGCTCTCTCTGTGAAGAACTTTCTCCTCACCTCCAGCCTAAACCTCCCGTGGTGCAGTTTGAGACTGTGTCCTCTTGTTCGGGTGCTGGTTGCCTGGGAGAAGAGACCAACCCCCTCCTGGCTACAACCACCCTTCAGGTAGGTGTAGAGAGCAATAAGGTCTCCCCTGAGCCTCCTCTTCAATGAAGACTTGTGTTCACTGATAGCTCTTCTGTGGCATTATTCTTTAATCATGAAATACAGAGGACCTCACACAAAACAGTGTCTACTCAGAAGTGGGCTTGAACTCAAACCTCTGACTGGATGTCTATGGTTTTTCTGGTTTTAGTCCACTTACAAATTTGTTCAATCTTCTAACTTCAAAAATACTGACCTGAGAATTTCTGAAGTGCTGTTTGAAATTAAAATCATCTACTTCAATGATTTTAAGGCAAATATATTAGCTGTACTTTACACTGTGTCACTTGCTTGAATCAATTATTCAGAAGAGCAAAGTAAAGGATTAGAGTTAAGGTCAGGGTTCTCTATGGTTTTAGGGGCTTGGGTTTGATTAGTTTTGTTTGGTTTTGGTGGAGGTTTTTTCATCACAAGCTTAGGCCATAAACAGTTTCCTTTAGTTATTTTATGTCCTTTCACATTGTGCTTTCACTGAGCAGCTCAGCATGGGATCTGTGCTGCTCTGTAGGTTGAACAAGAAAGTCTTAAAGTTTTCTGGCTTCATTATTCTCCTTTCTCTGATTTCTGTTTCTGGACTTCCTAATTGAAAGACTTTCCTTAATGCTTCCTTCTTAAATGCTTTCTTCTCTCTACCTCACCACCCCCTTTCTATCTCTCACTATTTCCAGATAACTTTTCTTTGTCCAGCTATTCTTTCACAACTTTTCCTCTTGTGTCCTTAAGCTTCAGACCAACCAGATGCTGTTCCTCTAATGTCCTGCACCCAACAGGACTGAACTGCACTCAGCCAGGAGCAGGGCTATACTCTTGTCATCCCCAAGGTGCTTCAGCTGCAGGATTTTTTTCTTGCAGCTACTGTCAGGTCTGGCAGAGAGGCAGCTCTGTCCAACCGTTCTGGGAGAATCACAGCTGGAGTTTGCCAAGATGCATGTTCTGACTTAGCACTACCTTGAATTTTGAAGTTAGGCACAAGGCCACAGTAGAAGCAACTCCTCTTGTGACATGATCCTGATATTCCCTTATCCATGTGTTTTTTTTTTTCACTTTGGTAATTCCTTGACTGCAGTTTCGTTATGGCACGACGTGAAAGAAAACTCTTTAATAAAGGAAAGATTTAAAACTACGAGCAAAAGCAGAAAGAAGTCTTACAGATAAGGAGATGTTGTTCCCATACACTTATCTTAAAGCTGATACACTTGTTTTCTTTTGTTCCATTTCTGTGAAATGAACATGGTGGAGTTGTCAAAGATAAGAAAACTGTATTCAGGGAAATGAGATGTCTGGGAGGTCAGAGGAACAGTTCTTGATGCTTGGCACAGAAGAAAGAAGGTAAAGGCAACCTCAAAGGAATAAAACCCCACAATAATTAGGGCTTTGTAACTTTCATTGGCTGCAGACCAAATCAGCAGTGAGCTTTATTTTGGTTTTATGCCTCATTCCAAATTTGAGATTTGGACAGATGCTTGCTTTGCCAAGGACATTGCTAATTTCAGGATTTAAGCCAGGTAGGAAATGGCCCTTCCTGTTTTTTAGCTTTTGTGGACTTTGCCCCACACCCAAGGGGCTAAATATGGAGTAATGCATACTATAGCAGTGCTCAGCTCTCTAGCCAAGATCAGACTTGCCACTACTTAATTAATGAGACTGGTTAAATCCATGAGGTTCATACTTCCCTTAACTCATAATAAAGTAATTTGGCTTCAGTCCTGATAGATGTATGGACCCAAGCCCACATTGAAGTGGAATGAGCAATGGCTTAAGTATCTAGCAGAACACCAAAAGCAATCTGAATGACATGCTCAGCCCATGGCAGTGCTAGAAGGGGACTTCCCCAGTGTCACCTGTCTTGGAGATGGCAATGGAGTGCATGAGATGAAACAAGCACCTTTGCTGAAACTCCCAGGGGCACTCATCTGGGCTCCAAATGTAAGCTCAGCAGTGTCTCAGAAAGCCATGCCTGAGTGAACTCATTATATAGGCACACATCTGCAGGGATAACTTCTCAACCATTCTGTGGACTTCAAAGGAACCATCTTGGTTTTCACCATCTCAATCATCTCAGCACTTTTACTGCTACAAGGGAGAAGAATTAAATCTCCAAATAAACCTACCTTCACCAAACTTCAGTCTAAAGTCTGTTTAGAATAAAATTCAGCTGACTGTTCACTTTATTGTTTGAATTTCATGCTTGCCTTCTGTGACCTGTAATTCTTCCTGGTGCCCTTATGGCACTGCCTTAGAGAAACATGGTAGAAGTTCTGATAAGGAAAATAGGTAAAAGAAGCAAGGAAAGCCACAATTACAGCTTCAGGTACACCATGGACCACATCTTTGACGGTGACATGGACAGTGGCACTGAGTGCACCCTCAGCAAGTTTGCTGATGACACCAAGCTGTGTGGTGCAGCAGACAGGCTGGAGGGAAGGGATGACATCCAGAGGGACCTTGACAGGCTGGAGAGGTAGGCACAAGCCAACCTCATGAGGTTCAACAAGACCAAGTGCAGGGTCCTGCATCTGGGTCAAGGCAATCCCAGGCAAAATGCAGGCTGGGCAGTGACTGGCTGGAAAGCAGCCCTGAGGAGAGAGACTTGGGGGTGCTGGTGGACGAGAAGCTCAACAGGAGCTCTCAGTGTGCACTTGCAGCCCAGAAAGCCAATCAGATCCTGGGCTGCATCAAGAGAAGCATGGCCAGCAGGTCAAGGGAGGTGATTCTCCCCCTCTACTCAGCTCTGGTGAGACCTCACCTGGAGTAATGCATCCAATTCTGGAGCCCCTATTACAAGAGGGATATGGACCTGCTGGAATGTGTCCAGAAAAGGGCCACGAGGATGATCAGAAGGCTGGAGCACCTCTCCTATGAGGACAGACTGAAGGAGTTGGGGCTGTTCAGTCTGGAGGAGAGAAGGCTCCGAGGTGACCTAATTGTGGCCTTCCAGTATCTGAAGGGGGCCTACAAGAAGGCTGGGGAAGGACTTCTCAGGATCTCAGGTAGTGATAGGACTAGGGGGAATGGAATGAAGCTGGAGGTGGGGAGATTCAGGCTGGACATGAGGAGGAAGTTCTTCACCATGAGAGTAGTGAAGCCCTGGAATGGGTTGTCCAGGGAGGTGGTTGAGGCCCCTTCCCTGGAGATGTTTAAGCCCAGGCTGGATGAGGCTCTGGTCAGCCTGATCTAGTGTGGGGTGTCCCTGCCCATGGCAGGGGGTTTGGAACTAGATGATCCTTGTGGTCTCTTCCAGCCCTGACTGATACTATGATACAAGTTCTGTTTAACCAGCCTGGCTAATCAAATTCAACATTGAAGATTTTTTATCACCTATGACACTATCCCTTTGCCTTTGACAAAAGACTGTCCACTAAATAATGTTGAAAGCAATTAACTTCTAACTTCTCCTGTGGCTGTGTTATACCACAGGTTTAGAACTGTTCCTCTTTTCTACTCTTCCATTAAAGAGCAAAAGAAAACCAGGTGTGGTTTTCTTTCTGAGATAAACTAAAAATGTTACTCAAACAGCATTTTCCCATTTACTTAAGTTGCTCAAAAGATTTTGAAGTCAAGCTCAGGTTTAATAGTCACATTTATATCATCTTATTACAGGTTTGAGAGCAACAATGTGCATATAATAAAAATATTTGACAATCTGCCATAGAGAAGAGGTGGTAAGTGTAAAGTCAGTCAGTGGTATAGCAACAGAAGAAACAGACCTGACTCAACTGAGCACTGCAGTTGTACTTCCATTCTTCTTTATTTTTTATGATTAGGGAGAAATCTAGGCTTTCTCAGACAAAAGTGGAGTGGTAGCTTCTTTTTTTCCCCACTCAGAGCAAGGGATGCTTTCACTTCACCTTTACTTAATCATTGTAGCATTAAATGAGCCATGAAAAAAGCTGAGCTCAATGCTTACACCTTGGAAGGATTTTAGCAACAACTGCATGTATTGACCTAGCTGTATAGGTTTATTTCTCCACAAATCTTTAGCCTCTCCTTTCTCTGTTTCTTTGGGATGATGTAGAGCTAGCTGAGCTTTCCACAAGTGGCTGCACACCAATGCCTGAAGCATGGAAAACAGGAAGCCAAGACCTCCAAGTGTATCAGGAACCTGGCAGTAATGAAGAATTTGAGGTTAGAGTTTCCAAAGGGCTCAGATTACATTTTAACCTCCAACAATTTCTTTGTAATTCTGGTTTAGACAGAGGCTTATGCCAAAGGTATACTAAGCAACTACCACACAGATGCTGCAAGTTGCAAGATTTGTGTATTACTGCCTATGATTCTATGTAGAGGTATTCACAGTATCACAAGGGTTGGAAGAGACCTCGAAGATCATCGAGTCCAACCTGTCACCACAGACCTCATGACTAGACCATGGCACCAAGTGCCACATCCAATCCCCTCTTGAACACCTCCAGAGATGGGGACTCCACCACCTCCCTGGGCAGCACATTCCAGTGACGAACGACTCACTCAGTGAAGAACTTTCTCCTCACCTCGAGCCTAAACTTCCCCTGGCGCAGCTTGAGACTGTGTCCTCTTGTCCTACATCATCCCCAAAATTCTGTCTGCTAACTGCATCACTAAACATAAGAAGTGCTATGGTACTGGAAGATCAGAGGACACTTGAGGTACACCAACCCCATTCACACCTCAGAGATGTCAACAGCAAAGAAAATGAGCAGACTGGGGATTTGGGGGGGCCACATCTCCCTTAGTCCACAACTAGAGTTTAGCCAGTTAAACAAGGGATGTTTCTTCGTGGTTTTTCACTGCCATTCTTGCAGGGTTACAACTGTAAGATTACTTTTTATTTCACTTTTCTTTTGTCAGGACAACCCACCAGGAATGAATCTGGGCAAGGCATCACTTTCACTGAGGGAAAGCCAGGGAAAACAGACAAAATGTATGCAATCATGAAGTTTTGAGCAAAACCTTAATGTGTTGCAAGCACAATAGTTTGTGTCTCTAGAGAACCACTTTTCCATAAAGTACTGAAATAAATATTCTCAATTACTCTTCTGAAATAAACTCATTTTATTTACTGGTTGATGCTTCATTCTTCTTCCCAGCTGTAAATCTTCTGCAAGACACTGGTTCAAGCATACCCCTGCCATCGCTCTTGTGATTTCAACAAGAGGCTAAATGAGTCCATTATGCCTACCATGTGCTTGCCAAGACATTTACACTTGTTTACTAAGGTACACAGTGATTTGCTGCATCTCAAGAGAAAATTACCACTCATTACTTCATGCATCAGATTATAGCTAAATTATTGTTCTCATAGTACAAGACTCATGTATTATTCAAATTCTAACCAGTGCATTAACTCTGCCACTCAGCCAAGATTACAACTAAAAATAGATAGCACATGTCCTACTTCAGAATATGTTTAACATTACGACCAACAGCAACTCAGTTATCACATGTGCTCAGATTTCACATCCTTGACCTTCAGGACCATTTGAAGAGTGAAAGTCAGTAGTATATCATCATGATAAGACTAAATCAAAGCCTGTATCTTCTGGCCACATTGAACAGAGTGGCTGGAGAGCGGCCAGGCAGAGAGGTACATGGGAGTGCTGGTTGATGGTAGGCTGAACATGAGCCTGCAGTGTGCCCAGGCAGCCAGGAGGGCCAATGGCATCCTGGCCTGTATCAGGAACAGTGTGGCCAGCAGGAACAGGGAGGTCATTCTGCCCCTGTACACTGCACAGGTCAGGCCATACCTCGAGTCCTGTGTCCAGTTCTGGGCCCCTCAGTTTAGGAAGGATGTTGACTTGCTGGAACGAGTCCAGAGAGGGCAACAAAGTTGGTGAGGGGCTTGGAAGACAAGCCCTATGAGGAGAGACTGAGAGAGCTGGGGTTGCTTATCCTGGAGAAGAGGAGACTCAGGGGAGACCTTATTGCTCTCTGCAACTACCTGAAGGGAGGTTGTAGACAGGCAGACATGCCTCTTCTCCCAGGCATCCAGCACCAGAACAAAAGGACACAGTCTCAGGCTGCACCAGGGGATGTTTAGGCTGGAGGTTAGGAGGAAGTTTTACACAGAGGGAGTGATTGCCCATTGGAATGGGCTGCCTGAGGAGGTGGTGGAGTCACCATCACTGGAGGTGTTCAGGAGACTTGAATGCGTGCTTGGTTGCATGGTCTAGTTCATTAGGTGGTGTGGGATAATAGGTTGGATGCGATGATCTTGAAGGTCTCTTCCAACGTGGTCTATTCCATTCTATTCTAACCAGATGGCATGAGCCAGTTTTGCATGATTTATCATGAAGGAGGTAGTTATATTTGGTTGTATTTGCTTGAGCGCCAGAACAAGGGGACAGTCTCAAGCTGCACCAGGGGAGGTTTAGACTCGAGGTGAGGAGAAAGTTCTTCACTGAGCAAGTCATTTGTCATTGGAATGGGCTGCCCAGGGAGGTGGTGGAGTCACTGTCCCTGGAGGTGTTCAAGAGGAGATTGGACGTGGCACTTGGTGCCATGGTCTAGTCATGAGGTCTGTGGTGACAGGTTGGACTCGATGATCCTCGAGGTCTCTTCCAACCTTAGTTATACTGTGAGATTAATACAGCACTTAGGAACAACCAAGTAGTGTGGTCCAAGTGGAAATATTTTCAGATTCACAGTAAAACACTGTATTTGAACTTTATTATCCATCCTTTATCTGCCTGGAAAAGGCTCACTTCGGATACTTCCAGCCTCCACAGCAAGAGCTAAGGGAATATTAACCCTTCTCCCTCTTGAATAAAATCAATACTGTTCCAAGTGCTGCTGTGTCCTATGATACAGCTACATGTCTGCCCTCCTTCTCACTTGCTTCCTCCTGCTCTCTTCACTCAGATCAGCACTGAAAAAGTTAAGAGGACATTCCAGCCCCAAATAGGAATAATCCTCTGAGAAGAAGTGGTCCTCATCTGATTTATACCATTTCTGACTGAACACTTTCTCAACACTAGACATGCTGGGCCATCCATTACCAAGCTAGTACTTACATATCAGGCTAAAGTCTGAAACACAGCATCACCGAAACAGAGCACAAACCAGGGCAGAGACAGACAGGGAAAGCACATGAATGGATATCTTTCCAAACTTCTTCCTTTCATGAGGATGAACAAGTTTTCCTAAGTTTTTGCTTTTTCTATTAGCACCCTTTAAACCACAGATCAGCTTTTGGCACATGTGCAATTTCATTTTGCCAGAGAGCACACCAGAAAACACAGCCATTTTATCATTTAAAATAGCCTTCTCTTTAGTCTCTGTTGAAAGACTTTTCTCTTAGGCTTGCTCTAAAGCCTTAAATTGGACTTAAATGACCTGAAGTAGGATCAAAGTGTCCTAGATTGGCTTTATGTAAGTAAGAATTAAGCCCAGAGCATTTGAAATAAACGCTCATCTAGACACAGATTTAGTGAGAAATGGTTCTACATTCATTAATCAATTTATTCAGCTTCAAGTTCAGACACATTATTAGAGGTGCTCTTCCAAAGATGGAATTGACCTGTGATCTCTTTGTAATCCCTTTTAGGGTTCTTCTGTGCTCGTTTCCCTTTTTCCTTCTACTTCCCCATTATTCTGAAAGTTTAGGGGCTAGAATTAATGAGGACTGTCCCACAGTGCTTCAAACAATTCCAAAGCCAACAGCTCCTGCCAAGGTTAAGGATGAAAAGTGAAAACAACTTCATTGTATTCTCACCTTTGGAGGCCTCTTTTGCATGCCTGATTTGCTGTAGTTCCCCACTGTATCACAAAGTACTTGCTGCATTCTTGTTATAAAAGTCAGGCTTTGTCATCTGTAATAGCTACTCCATTTCATCCACTGTTTAGGTAACAGAGAAATGAAAGAGAGGAGAAGTGTCTGTAATGCTGGTGTTGCCCTCTCTGACATTTCAACAGTAAACTCAGCTAATTGAGCACTTTTAAGAAATCCTTCATAAGTCATCCAAACTCTAAAGCTGCACATCTGTTATTTCTGGGATGTGTCTGCTGCATAGCTTTTCTGCACCACGGCATCACACACAATTCTATTGAGGGAGGCAAGATTTGCTTTGGCCATTTCAACTCACACGGTACCTGTACTGCAGACTTCATAATGCATTAAGGAGGTCATTTCCTGAACCAGGACTTCCTTGTAGCCAAGAGCAAATCTCTTATTGCTTATGACAAATAATGGAGGATTATTGGAATTTATTGCAAATGACAATTGCACCACAGAGTTTCCAGCATGAAAAACTCTTCAAATTCCAGGGGCAGACTTTCTCTCTTGTCATTAGAATAGAATAGAATTAACCAGGTTGGAAGAGACCTTTGAGACCATTGAATCCAGCCTATCATCCAACACTGTCTAATCAACTAAACCAGGGCACCAAGCACCCCATCAATTCTCTTCCTAAACACCTCCAGTGATGGTGACTCCACCACCTTCCTGGGCAGCACATTCCAATGGCCAATCACTCTCTCTATGAAGAACTTCTTCCTAACATCCAGCCTAAACCTCCCCTGGTGCAGCTTGAGACTGTGTCCTCTTGTTCTGGTGCTGCTTGCCTGGGAGAAGAGACCAACCCCCACCTGGCTACAACCTCCCTGATAGTTTGGTTACACTTGTCAATACTTAGCTCATCCCAGAGTGTATCATAGAATTGTTAGGGTTGGAAGGGACCTCAAGGATCATCCAGTTCCTGCCATGGGCAGGGACTCCTCACACTCGATCAGGTTGCTCACAGCCACATCCAGCCTGGCCTTAAAAATATCCAGGGATGAGGCTTCCACCACCTCCCTGGGCAACCTGTTCCAGTGTCTCACCACCTTCATGGGGAAGAATTTCTTCCTAACATCCAACCTGAAGCTACCCACTTCTAGTTTTACTCCATTCCCTATCACTCCCTGACACCCTAAAAAGTCCCTCCCCAGCTTTCTTGCAGGCCCCCTTAAGATACTGGAAGGCCACAATAAGGTCTCCTCAGAGCCACCTTCTCTCCAGACTGAATAGCCCAAACTCTTTCAGTCTGTATGGTGTTTCTTGGTTTGTTTTGATTTTTCTGAGCAAAATCCATCCAAAGCATTCTGGCAAAGCTGAGGTTACTTCAAAACAGGACAAAGGGTTACTGAAAAACAATTGCTTTAGCTGAAGTGGGAATCATTAGCAACACCAGATTAATTCTTCTAAAAAGAAGATGCTTTTGACATCTAACATCAATCCAAGCTTTGCATGTGCTGCAATTTCACATCTTGGCTACACTGAAATCAGGATAACTTGCTTGCTGCAGCAACTTGGAGTTCTTGGTAAAAACCAACAGGCTTTCACTGATTGCAGTGGAGTTATACTGTCAAATGTATCTCAGATAGTGCCAAAGAAGCAGGGGGAGAGGGGAAATTGTTAACCTCAGTTAATGCTGTGTGGAATCTCCAGGGTCTAGAAGACTCCAGTACCTCTAGGCTACCCTAGAAAGCCTTCTTCCTGCTTTGTAGATATGTAAGTGGACACTTAAAATAAATGTCTTGTACTTTCAGCATTCCACCACCTTAAAAGCTCAAACTGTCACCAAAAAAAGTTAGCAAGAAGCAGTGTCTCTTGCTCCAGTGAGAAACATGAGAGATTTCAGCAGTATTTTCCCCTTTTCAGGACAGGCAAGCAAGCTAACCAGTAAATACACTACAAATTAATTGCAGAATTCATCAGGTAGGAAGCAGGGCATTCAAAGCAGTGTCATGCACAGCACTTAGCTCACCTTTAAATACCACTAATGAAATGGCTGACTGCCAAGGGGCAGGGTGGGCTCCCTTACTGCCAGTTGTTGGGAAACAACAACTCAAATAGCCATATACAACTTAAAGCTTTGCTCTCATCTTCTGCCCTACTGCCTATTTTATTGGCATCACACTCTGAGATTCCATTACACTTGTCTGCTCTGAAATGTGACCAGGGATAAACACTTCAAAAGTCTGAAATAAAAGTCTGCTTTGCAGTCCATCTCCTCAGTCACTCAGAGCAACTCTGAACAGGACCATTTCCAAGAGCCAGGCACAAAGTGATGAGCAGTAACTGTGGAGGACAATCAGCTCTGTATGTCGAACAGTCAGGAATAAAATCCTGCCTCCAGCTCTCAGCTTGTGTGCAGTGTTCAGACCCCAGTTATATCTCAAAATCCATCAGATTTACCTATATGCTTTCTACCATTCACAAGACACAGTAAAGTGCAACTAGCAGCTTCTGTCATTTTCTACCTGGGAATTGGATGAGATTAAATTTACACTTTTGTGTGTCCCAAAAGGCTGACCTGGACACACAAAGATGAATGCGGTGTAAGGAAAACCAGCTAAGTATAAACAAGTATCTATCAGTCTCTTGTGCCTAGTATCAAGTGACAGAGGTAATGGCCTAAAATTGTGCCAGGGGAGGTTTTGGTTGGATATTGGGGAGAATTTCTTTCCTGCAAGGTTGGTCAGGCATTGGGACAGGCTGCCCAGGGAGGTGGTGAAGTCAACGTCCATGGAGCATTCAAAACACATGTGGACACGGCAGTCCCGGACATGGTTTAATGGCTGTGGTGGTGTTAAGTGTCATGGCAGGGCCAAACGGCCCCAGCACAAAACCAGACAGATTCTAAAGTGTCTAGACACAGTACCCTCTTCCCCCTCCTTCCTGCAGAAAGTCTGTGAGTAATTGATTCATTGCCTCTTTGGCTTAATGGTTCTTGTCAAGTCTCCCCCCACTGTGGTCGAGTGTCATGTCACTCCCAGGCTATTCTCTTTCTGTTATATTCCTCCTGGTTTGCATCAAGTGGTTAAATTGTTATAGTTGCCCAAATACTGTACACTCCCATTGTAAATATATTCTAACCATACATCCAACCTTTTGATACATTTGGTAATTTTTATATTGCTAAAAGAATATTAATATCTTGATTAATATTGCCATATCATTTATAAATAAAGGAAACCAGAACAAGAGGGCACAGCCTCAAGTTGCACCAGGGGAAGTTTAGGCTAGAGGAGAGGGAAAAGTTCTTCATAGAGAGAGTTGTTAGCCATTGGAATGGGCTGCCCAGGGAGGTGGTGGAGCCACCATCCCTGGAGGTGTTCAATAGGGGATTGGATGTGGCACTGGGTGCCATGGTCTAGTAGTCATGAGGTGTTGGGTGACAGGTTGGACTTGATGATGTTTGAGGTCTTTTCCAACCTTGTTAATTCTATGAAATCTTATATCCTTTAACATTAGGACAATGGCTGAAACATTGGCTTGGAACCAATCATGTGTAGAATCCTGTGTGTACAAATGGCAAGTAAATAAGGTGGTAAGCAAGCATATTCAGCTCACATGAGTAAAGTTTAATGCAGTCACAGAATTTGTACTGCCAGTAGCAGACCATTCATCCTCAAAACATAGATCTATGTATACTGACATATTGAAGTATCTGCTAGGAAAGATGTTGAGTTGCTGGAATGTGTCCAGAGAAGGGCAACAAAGTTGGGGAGAGGTCTAGAGCACAAGCCCCATGAGGAGAGGCTGAGGCAGCTGGGGCTGTTTAGCCTGGAGAAGAGGAGGCTCAGGGGAGACCTTATTGCTGTCTGCAACTACCTGAAGGGTGGTTGTAGCCAGGAGGGGGTTGGTCTCTTCTCCCAGGCAACCAGCACCAGAACAAGAGGACATAGTCCCAAGCTGCACCAGGGGAGGTTTAGGCTGGATGTTTGGAAGTAGTTCTTCATAGAAAGAGTGATTTGCCATTGGAATGTGCTGCCCAGGGAGGTGGTGGAGTCACCATCACTGGAGGTGTTTAAGACACTGGATGGGGTGCTTGGTGCCATGGTTTAGTTGATTAGATGGTGTTGGACAATAGATTGGACAGTATGATCTTGAAGGACTTTTCCAACCTGGTCTATTCTATTCTAGTGGGATTAATTTTAGACTCTCTCACCCTATTGTCCTCTTCATGGGCAGTCAAATGAAGCTGTCACATTGCCAATGTTGTGCGTGTCAAATGCATACCTAAGGAAGCAACTAGCACCCTAGAACTGCCTACTGCTTCCTTAGTTGCAAAGGGAATCTAGATTAGACAACATTAGCTGAGACAAATTCCTTTCCAGCCGACTTAGAGCACAAGATTCACCAAGAGTCAACAGACCATGCTGTCAATCACAACTTGATTATTTACTTAAGAAATTAAAAAAGGAAGTATTAGTGTGACAGCAAGCAAACACAGATATTTTGCTAGCAAGTTTAATAATTACATCTGCTTTAAGTATCATAATTCGTTAAACCAAACATTTACATGAGAGAATGGAGATTAGTCCATTTAGCAGCAGCATGAAATCTTTCCTTTACAGAAAGAAGAGGCAGTTTTGCAACTGCAACCTTGACTGCCTGTTCCCAGCAGAACAGTGCTTGTATTTATTTGTGAGCATTGTTTTGTAAGCAAGCTGGAAGCCTCTAAGATGAAAGCTGCTCTACAAGGGTGAGGTGACATTATTGCAACATTTATCTTTCACTGAAAATTTAGCCCTAATTATCCCTTAGCATATACAGCATCTTGAGGCAGATCCACAGCCCAGATGAAATATTTCCAGAGCTGTACTGGGACTGTATATTACAAGATACTGTCCAAGCTGTAGACCAGCTGGATGCAAATGAAGAAATCCTGGATCTTCTTGTTACATAATAATTTGTAATCCAAAAGATATTTCTTTACTCCATTGTCCTGTGAAATGTTCAGGACATAAATCCTTGGACACTACTAAACATACTCCAGAACAGATTTTCCTGTGCCTATGCAATTACAAGATTCTACATGCAGGAAGGAATCTCAGAGACTCCCTTGCACTCCGGGCACACTGCAGATCTGCTCTGACTCCAACGGCTGGGAAAGCCACTGTAGTTCAGGACCGTGGCCAGAGCTGCTGTGTGAACTGTTCACTCCTTCTCATCTTTTGTACATGACCGAAGCAGCACTACAAGACGTCTCTCACCACTGTGTACCTTATGGCTCCCTCGAAGCCCACACACAGGCCCCCAAGAGAAAGGCTGGGGAGCACAATATTTATGTTCTAGCTAAGGGCTCACTGCTAGAAAGAGATCCTGGAACCCTTAGCTGTCTTTTTAGAACATACAACCTAGTGCCAGCCTTCCTTAGAAAGTCATTATAGAGTCTAGAAGACGACTATCTGTAGGCACTATGATGTTTGCTCAGTCCTGAGTCTTTGAATGAAAGCCCGATGTCATTACCAAGCTTTTGGACAAAAGGAGATTTGCCCCACCTCCACAGCAGCCACCTCTCTCTAGTGTAAGTAGAGATACTCAAATCCAGAAACCAGTCCTAACTTTCAAGATTTTGCTTTTCTGCTTAAGATGCAGCAGCTCATTTTTTGCAGTGATAGTGTAACTCCATATTCAGAATGATGCAGTGTCTACTGTATAGCCTTTGCCACACACACACACATATCACAGTTAAGACTGTGTTGAAATCCCAGTTTTCATATTTCAGCACAAGATTTACAGGTCCAGGACTAGCAGATGTTCAAAGAAATATCCTGCAGAGAATCCATCTATATTCAGTTCTTCCTCTACAACCCAAAATACATATTACAGGTTTTATCACGTCGTTAAATTAGCACCACAAAATTTTATAGCTTGTTCCAGTGACATTTTAAAAGATTTTTTTTTTAGTAGTATGATAAATAATTGAAAGCTGTGCCTATTATATGGCTTTTTACAGAGTCTTTATCATTGCAGTGATTTACTGTTTAAAAGGATTTATAACGACAATATACGCAGCAGCTGAAGCCTCATGGTGCCCACAACAATTACTCCACATCACAGCCACTAGCTCACCTGGCTGGCAACATTCAGCTGCAAGCAGAGGATGTGTAAGGAACCAAAAAAATGAGGTACAGAGGGGTCAGTGCAAGCAAATATAAACTGCAGCTCTGTGGTTTTTTTCCCCCCACAGTTTATACACATCCATAAACATAATCCCTGTTTCTTGAGTACTGTTCATCCACACAGTCAGAGATATTTCTGCAAGCTTTGGCTTATCCAAGGTTCAGATTCGCTTCGTGTTTTCACATACCTGTTCCAAAACAGCTTAGTGCAGCCAGACTGCAAAGCAACCATCGCCTCAGCACCTCTGCGCTGCATCCAGCCCAATGTTGTGCATGATTTGCTGATGCTTAGCCAGCTCTCCTGGCGCTGCTTTCCACATCACAGGAAACTTCACAAAAATCATCTTCTTTTTTTGGCAAACACCTATAGGCTTTTTTGTCTGAACAAGCACTTTCTGCAAGTTTGATCTGTAAAAGAGAGACTTCTTTCTTTCCCATTCCTGGAAGCTGTCCCACTGCCTCTGACCACCCTGCAGCCCAGACCGAGTGACGAAGAGGCAGCAGTGCTCATACACTGTCATCATATGGAAAAGGAAGTCATAAACCAGCAGACACCTACATGTGTTCTCCAGATCAACTATATTACCCTGTAAAGTTTGTGAACAGCTCTCAATAGCCTTAGATACCAGCAAATATTAAAAGTAAAATACTGATTTTAAGAGCCAGCCTCATTGCTCTTCTAATTTCAGGATGCCCCATCAACCCTGGAAAATGTTATTGCCATTGTCCTTCCCTGCAACATCTCCTCAGTTCTTCACTTTCTTTTAATAACACAATTTTTAGAGAGATTTTTTCATCCCCACACTTCATACAGTTGTCCTCTCCCAGGTCACTGCCTTTGCTCTCCCCATGGGGGTGGCAGAAGTGCCCACACAGAGCTCAGCTTCACAACAGAAGCAGAGCACAGGAACGTGAGCAAACAAAAGCAATTCCACACCAAGCCCTGTACAGCCTTCCACCTGAAGTCAGCAGTGGTTCACTTCATTTAGAGGACTGTAGGTTTAATTTAAAACACTCTTAACCCGCTTCATATGGGCCTGTGCTGAGATTTCACAGTAATCTGGATTTCCATGAGAGACTCCACAACACCTGGAAACCTGTGCCAGCTCTGCTGTCAAGGTCATTGACATGGGACATGTCATGCTGTGAAACTGAAGTCTGGATTTGATTCTCACAACTCAGCATGCATATGACTTGAGAACTGAAAACAGGTTCTTAAAGCAGCACTTGCATGTTGCCTGCTGCACTTAACTGCATTGTAACAGGCAAACTACACCCCTCCTAAGCTTGGGGCAGAAAGCTCTAGCAAATAGCTTGCATCACCTGCATCAAAAGAAAAGAGTGACACAGTGAAAGGATCTCAGAACTTCATTATCTGTGTTGTACATTTTAGTCAATTAAAACTGAAAGTGTTTTTTTCCTCCACTCTCTCCCCATTATTACAACTTAGGAAACCTAATCAACAAGTATCAGGTGTGCCACATCTAACACTGCTACCTATCTTACATTGCTTAGTTTGTGAGTATCAGTCAGTTGGAAGCCTTGCTGTAGAGATTGTCACCTACTGAAGTATACAGATGAATAAAGCATAGGGTAAGCAGAGTGCAACGAGCCTGAACCCACTACAAGACTGAAATATTACTCTTCCTCTAACCCTGCTCAAAGCACCTGAAGATCTACATCTCCTGAAGTGAGCTAACACCAAGAAATCAACTTTCTTCCCCGCCTTGCCTGTTGCCATCATTTTCAGCAGGCAGGTCTGGGTAGTCTTTGCCCTAGGTTTTCCTTATTGTGACAGTTTTAGGCACAGAAAGGCACAGCTACAGAATTCTCTAGCTAAATGTTTAGGTGTAAAAAGGAAAACAAAAGTAATTCTAAACAAATTTCATTGGTAGATCAGTAGATTGTAGCTTTAAGAACTTACAGTCCGTCTTCAGTTCTACTTTTCTTCTGTTCTTGGCCAGAGTGCATGCAACTGACCTTGGGCTGAAACTTCTGAGACAAGAAAGCTAACTTTCTTAACAACTGCTTTGAACTAACAATTTTTCCCTTAATATCCATTTCTCTTTTTTCCTTTTTCACCCAGTTAACTACTAGGGGAAAGGGGAGGACAGGAGAGAAGGGGTTTTAGGGGAACCCAGGGGGAATTCTCCTCAGGAGGGTGTTTGTGTGTTACATTCTTCCCTGTGTATTTTAGTATACACTGTAAATACTGTACATTTTGTCTATATTCATTGCATTTCATTCTGCTTAGAAAATACAGCTTTCTATTTGCTTCTCTGACTGAGTTTAGCTGTGATTTATGTGGTGGGAGGATTAAGCCTTCACTTATGAAGATAAATGTGAATAATGTTGACTTTTTAATTCCAAATTTGGAAAAAAAAAAAAGAAAAAAGTGGAACAAAGGCTTTGTTTGACATGAGGATTAAGTTGCTAGTGGAAGAAAAAAAAAAGTCCAGAAGCCTTTAGGAGCAGAGCTCCCATTACTTTTTCAACTTCCAGATAAGTGTGGCAGCTTTTGACTTCTTTGAAAAGGGACCCAGGAGTGCTGATTGACAGCTGCCTAAACATGAGCCAGCAGTGTGCCCAGGTGGCCAAGAAGGCCAACGGCAGCCTGGCATGCATCAAGAATAGTGTGACCAGCAGGAGCAGGGAAGTCATGGTGCCCCTGTACTCTGCATTGGTCCTGTGTCCAGTTCTGGGGCCCCTCAGTTTAAGAAGGGCATTGAGACTCTTGAATGTGTCCAGAGAAGGGCAAGGAGGCTGGGGAGAGGCCTTGAGCACAAGCCCTATGAGGAGAAGCTGAGGGAGCTGGCATTGTTTAGCCTGGAGAAGAGGCTCAGGGGAGACCTCATTGCTCTCTACAACTACCTGAAGGGTGGTTGTAGCCAGGAAGGGGTTGGTCTCTTCTCTCAAGCAACCAGCACCAGAACAAGAGAACACAGTCTCAAGCTGCACCAGGGGAAGTTTAGGCTGGAGGCAAGGAGAAAGTTCTTCACTGAGAGAGTCATTCGCCATTGGAATGTGCTGCCCAGGAAGGTGGTGGAGTCCCCACCCCTGGAGGTGTTGAAGAGGGGATTGGATGTGGCACTTGGTGCCATGGTTTAGTAGTCATGAGGTGTTGGGTGACAGGTTGGACTTGATAATCTTTGAGGTCTCTTCCAACCTTGGTGATTTTGTGAAATATTCCAAGACCTGTAATTATCAGAAGGTGGCTGGCCACACAATGGCTTAGCATGATCCCATGGCAGGGGGGTTGGAAACTGGGTGATCTTTGAGGTCCTTTCCAACCCTGACAATTCTGTGATTATTTGAATTGAAGAGTTCATCATTTGAATTCCTACCCCGAGGTATACCATCAAATTAAATGTGTTGATAGATACACCAAATGCCTCACAGCAATTCCATCTGCTTTTGCAGATGGATAAATGACACTAACCTCCTAATGCTGTAAATGCTTTCAGTAAATGAAATATGAAATACAAACCACATTTTTAGATTTTTATCTAGATATATCCTTTCCATTCCTGTTAAAAATGAGGATCCTGACAGGTCTTATCACAGAAAGTCAGGCAAAAGCCCAATGCTTCAGAAATGAGAGGTGTAAAAAAAATAACAGCAATAAAGTATGGATTAATCCCATTGATTTTTGGAAGAGTTGGTTTTGGTTTGGATGGGAGTTTTGTGTGGGTAACTGCTTCCAGTGGGATTTGGAAGTGCCTGGCTTGTCTAAATGCTGTGTACACTTTATTTATCATAAGAATTCTTGAGAAGGAGGATCACAAAATTAGCTTCATGACTTTCTCCACTGCTTCTGCAAACAACTGCCATAAGCAATTCTGTCAATCCCAGAATTTTTTTGTTGCTGTAGGAGACAGAGCTGCTGCCTTCAGATTAAATAATTTGACTTGTGTTAGAAAGCCTCTAGAAGATTGAGTGAAAGGTATGACAAATGTTTGTGCAGACAGCCTGTCCCAACTCCAACAAGCAGCAGCAAGTGTAATGGTGTAATAATGCAGACTATGCAGAGTTCAGGGTGCCTATATACCTCAGGCTGGTAGAAGGAAGAAATCAGAAACAACTACTTATTTTTTTTTCAGACCATACAGAAGAGCAAAAGACATTATCAGTTATTCTAACATCTAAATTATTTTCTTTCCTCCAAGATTGTTGATGGTACCTTTCTGACATAATTTTAAGCTCTATGCATTAGCTAAATCCAACACAGGACAGGGATCTACTCGAGAGAGCCTAACAGAGAGCTACCAGGATGGTTAAGGGACTGGAACACATGCCCTCCGAGGAAAGGCTGAGAGACCTGGGGCTTTTTAGTCTGGAGAAGACTGAGAGGGGATTTAATAAATGTTTATAAGTATCTGAGGGCTAGGTGTCAAGAGGAAGGGGACAGGCTCTTCTCCATTGCACCCTTTGATAGGACAAGGGGCAATGGATATAAACTACAGCACAGGAGGTTCCACCTCAACACAAGGGGGCAACTTCTTCACTCTGAGGGTCACAGAGCACTGGAACAGGCTCCCCAGAAAGGTTGTAGAGTCTCCTTCCCCAAAGACTTTCAAGACCCATCTGGATGCATTCCTGTGTGACCTGCTATAGATTCTATTGTCCTGCTCTGGCAGGTGGGATGGACTTGGTGATCTCCTGTGATCCTGTGAACACTCAAGCAGAGGGAGAGAGCTCAACCCAGGAATGGGACTCTGAAGTCCTAAAAATCAGTGTTTATTTCTTGTTAAACATCCCCCTACTAACACATTCAGATATTTATTGCTGTGTCTTTACCCTTACTTCTCTAACCTCCAGCTCAATCAATCTCCATGGCCAAGGTAATAGCTATGATAGACCCACCTGCCCTATTCTTACAGCCCCAGCTGTTGCTGATGTGAAGATGCATCACCTGTAAATGCTGAAGTCTCAAAGGAAAGCATCTAGTCATTGACTGATAGTCCTTATTCACTAGATAACAGATAGAGCACTCAGATATCTGAACAGTTAGTGCATCTGTTGGCTAAAATTCCTCATAGCAGAGTCCTTGGAATTTTTCTTCCTACTGTCCTCATTTTAGGGAAGGACAAATTGGGATTTACTCTTACTCACCATTTTGAAGGTACAATCCTTTTATCATTTTATTTCCTTAAGGTGAAAACCTAGGACCAGCAAAATGTCATGGCAACTTTTGAGCCTTTCTTGAAAGCATTAAACAAGCTGCAAAGTGTTTTGTGTTTACTTCCTGAAGGGAGAAAGTTCCTCTCTCAGTGTTTTTAACTGTCTCTAGGAGAAGCTAACATTAATTACTAAGCAGCAGTGAGATCACCTTTACAGACACCAGCAGAGTGTAAACAGGACCATTTATAAAACACTGCTGTGACAATACTCACTGCCATGCTAGAAAAATTAGGGGGAGATGTGCACAGTCAGCCCATGGCTGTTGGTGTGCTGCCAGTCTGGCCACAGACACTGAAATGAGATGGCCATTTAACATCTGAGCATAGCAGCTTTGGTGGTTCTCTGCCACCCTGTGCTAAATTTACTGATCTGTGCTACAAACCGGTTTTAATGGGCAGGTTGAATCCTTCACTTGAGAACTGATTCCACTCTAACCTGGAAATAAAAGATAAATGTGGCATTTTGTTCTTTTCCCGAAGCCATCTAGGCTTATTGTTTAAAGAAGACACTGAAGAATACACTGGCTCCATGTAAGCCATTCTTCTTCAGAAAGATCAAAGCATTGTCACTACAGCCACATCTCATCACAGAACAGTCTGGATTGGAGGGGACCTCCAGAGGTCATCTAGTCCAACCTCCACTGCAGTGAGCAGGGGCATCTTCCACTAAATCAGGTTGTCCAGAGCCCTGTCAAGCCTGACCTTGACTATCTCCAGGGATGGGACCTCAGCTCCCTCCCTGTGCAACCTGTTGCAGTGTTCCACCACCCTCATGGTGCTGAGCTTGTTCCTAACATCCAATCTAAATCTGCTCTTCTCTAATTTCAAACCATTGTCCCTCACCCTATCACTACAGGCCTTTGAAAGCAGTCCCTCTGCAACCTTTTCACGTACTGGAAGGCTGCTGTTAGGTCTCCCTGGAGGCTTCTCCTCCCTGTGCTGAACACCCCCAGCTCCCTCAGCCTATCCCCATAAGAGAGGTGCTCCAGCCCCCTGATCATTTTCATGGCCCTCCTCTGGACCTGCTCCATCAGGTCCATCACATACTTCTTAGGCAACTCAAATGACCTTTGTTTTCCTAATGTAAAGGAGGATTAGACATGCAGCAGATTTTGAGGAAGGGTTATGTGATCATAGAATCAACAAGGTTGGGAAAGACCTCAAAGATCATCAAGTTCAACCTGTCACCCAAGACCTCCTGACTACTGGACCAAACAATGTACAGAGCAGACATTTGTTTATGTAAAAGTCAAGACCAAGGCTGCTCAAAGAGTTCATCAGAACTAGTCTTCACATCTTTGCTAATGCAGAGACCTGGAAAACATATTTGCACAACGAATAGCTGCAGAAGAAAAGATAACTGAGCTAGCAGATATGAATTTAATCTTCCACACTCTGTTGTCCATCTGCATGTTGCCTTACAATTTCATTTGATTTGCATTATTGCTGAATGGAAGCTAGCTGGGACAGCTGGCAGAGCAAACAACTTCCTTCCCCCCCCCCTTCTCCTTGGAGAGACTGAATTCTATCAGCTGGAAGATGCATGTATTCTTTTTGAATGAATTAATACATTCTTTGGTTACCTCTGGAGTGGCCCTAATGTTCACTTTTCACAGAATCACAGAACGTTAGTGATTGGAAGGGACCTCCAGAGTTCAAATCCAACTCCCCTGCCAAAGCAGGATCACTTAGGGTAGTCCTCACAGGAATGCATCCAGGTGGGTTTTGAAAGTCTGCAGAGAAGGAGACTCCACAACCTCTCTGGGCAGCCTCCTCCAGTGCTCTGTCACCCTCACTGTAAAGAAATTTCTCCTCGTGTTGAGGTGAAGCCTTCTATGTTCAAGTTCTCAGGATATCAGGTAGTGATAGGACTAGGGGGAATGGAATGAAGCTGGAGGTGGGGAGATTCAGGCTGGATGTGAGGAGGAAGTTCTTCACCATGAGAGTGGTGAAGTCCTGGAATGGGTTGTCCAGGGAGGTGGTTGAGGCCCCTTCCCTGGAGATGTTTAAGCCCAGGCTGGATGAGGCTCTGGCCAGCCTGATCTAGTGTGGGGTGTCCCTGCCCACGGCAGGGGAGTTGGAACTAGATGATCCTTGTGGTCTCTTCCAGCCCTGACTGATACTATGATACTATGACACTGTTCCTTGTCTTATTGCTGTGCACCACTCAAAAGAGATGGGCCCCATCCACTTGACTTCCACCCCTCAGATATTTATAGACATTGATCAGATCCCCTCCCAGGCATCAAGGAGCCCCAGCCAGCACCCGTGGATGACATTGGAGGAATCATCAATCATTGCCCTAACAACCGGGGGGCCACCAGGCCCCCTGGCCTTTGTTGTCACCACCACCATCACCCAGTGTGCACCATGGGCACTCACCAGAGATGAGAGGAGGATCCTCAGCCCAGATGGGCTTAGCTTAGGGCTTCTGCCTTTCCTGGAGGGGATTAAAAAGGGGAGTGGGTGGGAGGGCCAAGTGGCCACACCTGGGGTGGGAGGAGACTCCAACAGAGCCCAGGTGCTCTGGGATTTGAGGGAAAAAAGGGGGAAAATGGGGCAGGTGAGGGACTTTTAGGGTGTCAAGGAGTGATAGGACTAGGGGGAGTAGAAAAAAGAAATAGAAATAGGTAGATTCAGATTGGGTGCTAAGAATAAGTTCTTCCCCATGGGGGTGGTGACACACTGGAACAGGTTGCCCATGGAGGTGGTGGAAGCCTCATCCCTGGAGGTTTTTAAGGCCAGGCTGGATGTGGCATGAGCAACCTGATGTAGTGTGAGGTGTCCCTGGCCATGGCAGGGGGATTGGAACTAGATGATCCTTGAGGTCCCCTCCAACCCTAACAATTCTGTGATTCTAAAATAATTTTGCAGTCTAGGCTGGATGTGAGGAAGAAATTCTTCCCAGACAGTGATTTGCCATTGGAATGGGCTGCCCAGGGAGGTGGTGGAGTCACCATCCCTGGAAGTGTTTAAAATAAGACTGGATGAGGCACTTGGTGCCATGGTTTAGTTGATTAGATGGTGGTGGGTGATAGGTTGGACTGGATGATCTCAAAGGTCTTTTCCAACCTGGTTAATTCTGTGATTCTGTGATTCTTTTCTCTTCTCAAGACTAAATAGCCCCAGGGTTCTTAGTCTCTCTTCATTCTCCTTGTGCTTAAATTGTATTCAAAGTGTGGCCAGCTCGTGTGGCCAGCAGGATCAGGGAGGTCATTCTGCCCCTGTGCACTGCATTGGTTAGGCCACAACTTGAGTACTGTGCTCAGTTCTGGGCCCCTCAGTTTAGGAAGGAGATTGACCTGCTGGAGCGTATCCAGAGAGGGGCAACAAAGTTGGTGAGGGGTTTGGAACACAAGCCCCATGAGGAGAGACTGAGGGAGCTGGGGTCGCTTAGACTGGAGAGGAGGAGGCTCAGGGGAGACCTTATTGCTCTCTACAACTACCTTAAGGGAGGTCGTAGACAGGCAGAGGTTGGTCTCTTCTCCCAGGCAAGCAGCACCAGAACAAGAGGACACAGTCTCAAGCTGCACCAGGGGAGGTTTAGGCTGGAGGTTAGGAAGAAGTTCTACACGGAGAGAGTGATTGCCCATTGGAATGTGCTGCCTGAGGAGGTGGTGGAGTCACCATCATTGGAGGTGTTCAGGAGGAGACTTGATAGGGTGCTTGGTTGCATGGTTTAGTTGATTAGGTGGTGTTGGATGATAGGTTGGACACAACGATCTTGAAGGTCTCTTCCAACCTGGTTTATTCTAATTCAATATTTCCTTCACAAAAGGGGAGCCACTCTTCCTTTCAAGAAGTACTGCTTAATTTGTAATATTTAGCAGACATTGCACAAGTAAAGGCAACCTTGGAGGTTTTGAGCCATGCCCTTTCTTCTCCTTGCTTGATTATGAACTGAGCTGTTCCAACGAGCTGCTGACTTTCCAGTTATAACTTGTATCTCTGGGAATTAGGACCACACTGTATTTTGTGGACTGCATCTGCCTGATAAAATTCACCTTCCAGAGAATATAAGACTCCAAAACTGAAGGTGCCAAGACACCGATAAAGGAAAACTTAAGAGATTTAGCCTTACAAGATTACATTAATGTACTGCATCTCCCAATGTTGCATAAAGCCCAGAAATGTCATTCTGCTGCCTGTGTTGCAGTGTGATAGGACAGTGGACAGCTGGGGGTATTTCCATTTTAAAAGCAAAATAAACAAACCAACCCAACACCAGAGAGTACAGCAAGCATTCTTCACTCTTATGATAAAAGTATCTGCCCACGCAGCCCCCCATCCTCCAAATTGCACAAGAGGCACCTAAGCAGTTTAGATGAAGGGCTGTTTCATCATTATCATTTCCCAAAGTAACAACTTCAGAGGAAGAGAAAAGAGTTGCACATTAAAGCAAACATATCTCTCTGTGTTTCTTGGGGGTGAAATTCATGAGGTATCAAAAGCCATTCCACAGTGAAGCACATCACTAGGAGTACAGAGTCTCTTGACTTTCATTCATTTTGGACTCCAGCATTTTAAATCCCTGAAAGACACAGATGAAGTGGAGGGGAGTGAAGCTTTTTCAGCTACTCTGGAAGACGAAAGGAAAGAAGAAGAGCAAGTGAGGTCCTCTGCTGGAACTCACTAATGAAGAGTTTAGCTAGATACCCAAGTACCTATCTCAAGTTTCCACCCAGCAGCTTGCAGAAATGTCACAGGTACAGTGAAATAAAAGAGAAATGTATGAAACTTGGTTTCAAATCCCTGATCAGAGCATACTTCAGAAACAAACTGGTTAAATAGTCTGAATAAGAGTCAGCAGCAGGCCTGTGGACGTATGAATGATGATCAGCTACAATCTGGGCAGCATCAGCAAGAACATAGACAGCAGGTCAAGGGAAGTGACTATTTGGCTCTACAAAACTGTATCCAGGTTTGGGGCCTCTAGAATAAGTCACTGGCAGACTGGAGAGAACCTGCTGAAAGGCCACAAGGCCCTCAGCAACCTGATCTAATTTTTAGTTGGTTTTCTTTTGAGTAGAAGTGTGCATGCTTTGCTTTAGAGAAAAGATGTTACAGAAAGGAAAGACCTCTCTGCTCTTCTGCTCCAGCCTCCCAAAAATTCAGAAGTGTCTCCTCAAGTGTGACTGGAGGAAGTAGATTTCCCTCCCCCCACCCCCATTGGTGGAATACAGCAAAAATGGTAACGTGGATGCAATTTCTAAGCAAGAGGAAAAAATTGCTCTACTTAGAGTGTTAACCTCCAATCACTGAAAGCAGATACTATCCTGCCAGTGTTAATGCAGTGGAAAATTAAGTGGAGCTGGGGCATGCAGAATTTACAGACCACTTCACTAGGGCTTTGAAAGTGCCTCATTACCACAAAGTTCTCATCCTGCTCAGGAAAGCTCTATAGATATTACCCCTGTCTAGATGGTGACTGCACAGGAAAACACGGCATAGCTGATGAGGTGATACTATGAGAAAACTTGACCCTGGCCAAATAGAACGTTTCTCTCTTCACCCCTGGCAATACTAAAACAAAACAAGGCATGATTAAAATCCAGTGAGATAATTCTAAGCAGCACTTCTCAAGCAGTAGCAGGGCTGCCCTCACTGTTGGGAAGGTTCCCTATTTTCTCTCGGTTCACTTATAAGAGGCAGATAAAAACAAAGCATCCATTTACTAATCTATGTGAAGAGCAGCTCACAAGAAGAATCCTTTGAGCTTCTTGCAGCACATAGAGTAGTGCAAGGCTGTCTCTTGATCCTGAGCAAAATGGAGTATTGGAGTTCCCAGGCTTTCCAAGAGGAAGATAGGTGACAAAAACGAAATTAAAGGAAACTGTCTTCTATTTGCTGTGTATCAGCCTCCTGTGAAGGCACATTTCTGACACATTTTTCAATGTGATGTATCCTGCAATAGACAGTTTTCTCAGCAGTGGTGCCATCGATTGTCCCCTTGCATTACCAGCCTCCCTATTGCACAAGAAGCTGCTTTACTTACAGTTTATGTGGTTACCTAGCCAAAACCAAAACACCACCCACTGAGGAGCAGCATAGAGAATGGAATGGAATGGAATGGAATGGAATGGAATGGAATGGAATGGAATGCAATGCAATGCAATGCAATGCAATGCAATGCAATGGAATGGAATGGAATGGAATGGACCAGGTTGGAAAAGATCTTTCAAGATCATCAAGTCCAACCTATCATTCAACACCATTTGATCAACTAAACCATGGCACCAAGCACCTCATCCAGGCTCTTCCTAAACACCTCCAGGGATGGTGACTCCACCACCTCCCTGGGCAGCCAATTCCAATGGCAAATCTCTCTTTCTGTGAAGAACTTCTTCCTAACATCCAGTCTAAACCTCCCCTGGTGCAGCTTGAGACTGTGTCCTGCTGGTTGCCTGGGAGAAGACACCAACCCCCACCTGGCTACAACCTCCCTTCAGGTAGTTGTAGAGAGCAATAAGATCTCCCCTGAGCCTCCTCTTCTCCAGGCTAAGCAACCCCAGCTCCCTCAGCTTCTCCTCATAGGGCTTGTGCTCCAAACCCCTCCCCAGCTTTGTTGCCTTTCTCTGGACACATTCCAGCAAGTCAACATCTTTCTGAAACTGAGGGGCCCAGAACTGGACACAGGACTCAAGGTGTGGCCTGACCAGTGCTGAGTACAGGGGCACAATGACTTCCCTGGCCACACTATTAGAATAGAATAGGATAGGATAGGATAGGATAGGATAGGATAGGATAGGATAGGATAGGATAGGGTGGAGTAGAGTAGAGTAGAGTAGAGTAGAGTAGAATAGAATAGAATAGAATAGAATTAAACAGGTTGGAAAAGACCTTCAAGATCATCAAGTCCAACCTATCACCCAACACCATCTAATCAACTAAACCATGGCACCAAGAGGCTCAGTTCCAAAGAACTTCATAGTTCACTGGTAAAGGTCTCAAAGTATTGAGTGCTGCTGCTTGTGATTACTCCCAACACTTCTTTCCTTAAATACCTCTGAGTGGAAAAGTTGCACAGAATTCTGCTGTGCTTGATTATTAATGCATGGATAGATCTGCCCTAGCTCCACTGAATATTTTGCAAACGTTATGTTTTTCTCTCCAAGCTAAATTTAATTCCTCCTGGGATTAAAGGCATTTCACCTATCATTTCTAGCATGCTAAACCTCATGTCTTTGTCCCTGAGTGGCTGCTTCAGCAGTGCCTTTACCACAATGTGAATCATTTATCAGCACCATCCCTACAGCCTGCTCTGGACCTTCTGCACCAAACTTGAGTACACATCCACACAAATGAAGTGTCAACACTAGATGTGACTGGGTTTAAAATCAACAGAGTTTTAAGAAGAGAACAGGATTAAATACAGGCTGTAGATGTTTCCAGTTTAGCACAGATATTTAACTGCAAAACTATGCAACTGATTTTGTGTCCTTCCTACCAATATTTGGATATCTCAAGGCACACAAATAATCCTGGTTGGGGTACTACAAATAGCTCCTTTAGATGAAGGACATTTGTGTTCTCACATCTGTGAAGAAAATCCGGTGTTAGTTAAGTTGCCTCAATTACAAACCTTCAGGAGGCCAGCACAAGATTCCATTAACCTTGAAATTCTGGAGGATGCAACACCAATAGAGACAGAGAGGAGCAGTTCCAAAGCTGGATATTTCAGCCTTGACCCTACAGCAGCCTGGTGCTTCATCAGCTTTTATGGTCCTGGTCAGCTCTTGCCTTAGTGATTGCTGGTGCTGGGGTTTATTGAGGGAAATCAGATTTATGGATTTCAGCAGTACACTGACTCTAGTGAGACCTGTCTGAGACAGGATTTAACTGAGCAATGTCTACAAAACCAGTCTGCCAAACGCTGAAGGTAACTTATAAGCTAACTTGGTCCCACATCCACAAAGCACTTGGATCCCGGTGTAGTCTGTTTGGTACAGATAAAGCTGATTGGTTTCTATACATCCATCAAGAAAATTTGAATATTCCTGTTCTTATTGGAATTAGATTGGCTTTTTGCTTAGAGAAGATTTAAAAGCCAGTATTTATGATTTAGTTTATAGCCTTACTCTTCATAGCAATTACCTCTTAATGGCACTTCACTCTTCAAATGCACAGCAAGAAGCTGGATTTCAACCCCCTGATCATACATTTAAGTTTCATTCTGTAGTAGTAGACTCTGGCATCACTGAGGACTACTTGGGAGTGATTGCCCTCCAGCATGAGCCTTGGACTGTTCCCCTTCAGGGAGCAAGGAGGGCTCTTCATTTACAGCATCTGCTATACCTCCATCACTAGATGGAAAGGGTAATATTTTTATGGGACAGATTAACAGGCAACATCAAATGAAGATCTTATGAAAGACATTCTTGTTTCTTCCTTAGCAGAGTCATTTCACAAACAGAAGAGATGTTTAATTACACTGTGTATGAAAACAGCAGCTGAGAGAGGCTTGTCTAAGTGCTCTGATATAACAGAAGCACTCACAAACCCATCAGGATTTTGGGAAAGCAGAAATCTTTAGCAGGAATAAGCCACTCAGTCGGTACCTGCAGTATATGTAGCCCTGCCCAGTTTTCCAGACGTCTGACAGTCAGGGCACTGAACACTCACAGACTATTTGTTACAAGCTAGGTCTTCATTTATGATTTGTTTTCTCAAGCTCTCCTTGGGACAGGACTTGCAGAGATTGCTTCCCCCGTCAAGTTTTAATTTTTAACTTCTTCTTTTCCAATTCTCAGGCTCTGCTTTTAGTGCAAACAGTGGATTTCCATTTGCTACATTGCCACCCCATAGAGAAATTAGCCAGACTTCTTATGGTCCATTGTTCAGTTTGTTACCTTACAGGTTTGTTTTGGATTTGAGATGTGCTTTCATAGAATCATAGAATCAATAAGGTTGGAAGAGACCTTAAAGATCATCAAGTCCAACCTGTCACCCAACACCTCATGACTACTAAACCATGGCACCAAGTGCCACATCCAATCCCCTCTTGAACACCTCCAGGGATGGTGACTCCACTGCTTCCCTGGGCAGCACATTCCAGCTCTCTCTGTGAAGAACTTTCTCCTCACCTCGAGCCTAAACTTCCCCTGGCACAGCTTGAGACTGTGTCCTCTTGCACACCTCTGTAAACTGAGCTGAATATCTGTGCAACTGGACTCACCGAAACATGCATAATGCCTGCATAAATTGCAGTTGGTGCTGTAAATTCAGCAGTTAGCAGCAAGGAAGAAAGAAGTAAAAGTCAGGTTCACATACAATGAGGGAATCCTCCACTGAGATGATGTCTAGCAACAGTGCAGCAGGCCAGGAAAAAGGTTAGACCATAAAACAACAGAACCTTATGAAAAATAAAAATTGCATTCCTCTTCTTTTGACCTTAAGATGTGAGATGCCTGAGAATGTGCAACTCGAGTCTCTTGGAGTAGATAGAATGTTCTGATGAGCAGGATGTACTCAGCCTCCTGCCAGATGGGATTACTCCTTTCTCTGTTAAAATATGTGTGCAACCCCTGCAGTCTCACCGTTTTCAGAAGGGATTTTTAGAAGTACTTCATTCTGAAGAGGCTGTGACTGTTCCAGGTACGTTCTTGACATTCCAGTTAGACACCAGATTTTCACCTGGTGTAAAGTAATACCTAAGAATTCACAGTCTGTGCTTTACCAGTTGAGAATGACACTTGATGAAAGAAAGAAATCATTCCTTCTAGGAAATGTCCTGGCAAAGAAACTGCTAAAGAAATGTTCCCAAAGAATAGAATAGGATAGAATTAACCAGGTTGGAAAAGACCTTTGAGATCATCAAGTCCAACCTATCATCCAACACCATCAACTAAACCATGGCACCAAGCGTCCCATCCAGTCTCTTCCTAAACACCTCCAGTGATGGTGACTCCACCACCTCCCTGGGCAGCACATTCCAACGGCAAAGATCAATGTCTAAAGAAGGTGTAAGAGAACATGATATCCAAAATAATCACAACTCAAAAGCAGAGGGCAGTGTATTGGTTTTGTGTGCCCCGTTTTGGCACTCAACCTGTTTGTCAGAGGCCATGTTTGGCTATGTCACTTGGTGGCTCTGAAAGACCAGACCAATGGACCAGATTGGACCTCTGCTTGTAGTCTCAATTTTCTTGTAAAATCCACACTGAATCCTTAAACAGTGCCCATTGCTTAACATCAGCACAAAGACAAATCTCACCCTTGTGGATCATTTAGGGAAATCTTTTCCCCTCCTCAATCTCTTTTCCTGTGACAGGATCCTGTAAAGAATTCATTTCCTCTTCTAACTGGCACTTTTATTTCTTTAACCAGCCTCTGGAGTCCCTAGAGGAGATAGTCATCCAGCTTCAAGCATAGCTGGCTCTAGTCTTTGCCCTCTAGATAAGGCAGAGAGGAAAATGTAGAAGGGAAAGAATTAGTGAGAATTATGCAACAAACCTTGTGACAAAACCATGACCAGGAATCGGGCAACCTTGTGTGAAATTCATGCCCCCATCACTGCAGGACTGCTGATTTTATGTTTGTTTTGGGGTTTTTTTTCCACACATATAGGTCTAAAGTTTCATTCTATGTCCTCTTAGAATGTAAATCACAAGAGAAAATCATTGGAATACTTATTTCAAATACCTGTTACTTGTCCAATTTTATGCACAGAGGATGAGTGCTCTTAATTTGTCTAATTACATGTTTTAATGAAAATGAACTTTTTACAATGAGAGTTTATTTCAAACACTCAGGGACTGCTTCAGGCTCAATTGGAGGTTTTAGCCTTCTCACCTTGCCCACGTTTCCTAGTGCCTTATGCCATGAGAAGTCCCAGTGGGATCAGGAGAAAACTCAACCCATGTGTTTGTGCTGTAGTTCCAAAGACATTAGTCACTTTCATAAGAAGAGAAAACAAGACTAGTTAAAAATCTGCATCATCTTTGGCAGAATAATCCCTTTCTGAAACTGAGATTGTAAGGTGCCAGACTGCCAGAAGCTGCAGGGTCTATGCTCTATGCATTCCACTAATGACACATTGTAGGCTCAAGAACAGAGCTGCTTCAATGTGGTAAAGGGAGAGGAGCATTGCTCTTTCATTAGGAATTTAAGGCTGGTGTCTTCTGCAGCTTATTGAGCTATTTACATCCCACAATATCTTAGCAGTCTAAGACTTTTACCTCTGAGGTCTCAACACAGAAGTTCAATAAACTTGGAGAAATATGGCTTCAGTGGGTCTGAAGCAGTAATGTAGGACATTGCTGATGTGCTTGATATATTGCACCCCACTGGAACTGGAGCTATCCAAATGGAAAGTCATAAAATAACATAAACCAAAGTGCTGGAGCAGAAATGATTCAGTCATTAACACCCCAGACACTCAGCCATTAAATCCCACCCACAAACAGGGCAGCAAAGCCTTTACAGGGAGTGCTCTCTGGACCTGTGCAGAGACCCAAGAGCCTCATGGGTTCTGTCTTAGGGGCTTGACAGATCATAGAATCATAGGATCAAACAGGTTGGAAAAGACCTCAGAGATCATCAAGTCCAACCTATTACCTAATATCTCATGACAACTAAGCCACGGATTCAAGTATCACATCCAATCCTTTTTTGAAGACCTCCAGGGATGGCAACTCCTCCACCTCCCTGGTGATGTGCCAGTGATCATCAGGACTTGCCACAGGTTTTAACATGAAATCACATTATTATTTTGATCCTGGCACCAGTGGCTCTGTTGCAGTTTCATCTTAGGAGAACCTGTGCCCCAGATGTAAGTTCCAGAGAAGGCACTTGGAGTACCCTTGGTAAAGATTCCTGTCTTCTGGAATCAGGGCTATAAGAGACCTGAGCTTGTTCTCTGGTGGAATTACTTCATCTAGCATCCTTCAAGTGCTGTTGCTTGCAGATGTGGAAAATGGAAGATGGCAATGACAGCATTCATTGCCATGAAGCAATGTCAGTTTCCAGAGATGATGATCAGATCCCTGAAGAAAAATAACCCAATTTATCACCACCTTGCAGTTGCTTCCTGATTTTGTGCTAATGCAAAGGTTCACAAAGTACCAAATAAATCAAAATGAGAAATCATTGCTTTGAAGACAATTCAAGGACAATGACAAATTGAGCCCAAGCCTGAGGGGGAGAGACTTAAGGAAACATATGAAGCATTGAAGCAAGGAGGAAAAATGGAGGAGTAGAGAGTCCACGTAGGAGTTGCAGGAGTAAAGAAGGTTTTATAGTGGGAAAGACAGACCTCTGAGCCTCTTACAATCCTTCATTTCATACAGCTTTGTTTATTATAGCATCTTTCTTTCCTAAGGCTGGGAGCTTAAGACTTTGATTTATACTTAGGAGCTAATTTTTTCCAACCTTGAAACATAGGGGGGGGAAATGAAAAGGTTTTTCAAAGCAACTGCAGGGAATCTGTAATACAGCCCTTGCTTGCCTCCTCCAAAGCTGAAAGTACTTCAGGCTCAGAAGGCAGTACTAATAGGAGATGTTCAAGACTGAATTTCCCAGTCACTGATATCCAGTGCTTTTGGGTGGTGTGAGACATTGCCCTTTGCTGAGCAGCAGAGAAAAGTAATGGTACAGTATCAAAAAGCCTACACAGAGTTATCACAGGAACTCAAAACAGCTCAGGCGCCAAAAAGAGTAAAGGAGGAGTTAACATATTAGGACAACCTGGGTTTTGGTGGTTTTCCTCCTCTCAAGACAATCACAAAGCTTGTGCTGACTGTTGGGGATGTGGGTATTAGAAGAAAGGTTCTGAACTGTGAGCTGCAAGTGGGTGGAGGGACTTTCCAATAGCTTCATTTCAAATGTTGAACCGAATCTGTAAGCATAAAGATATAAGGCAGCGTGCAACACCTGTATCCACAACAAACCTCCTTTCATTGTCCACATCAGGGGAATTTTCATTGCTTTAAAAACCATTATGGATTAGAGGTATCATTGCTCAGAAGCAGTACCCCATTGGTATCTACAACAGTCAGCCTGGGTATTTCACACCAGTTTCACATTCACCCCACCTAACTTCAGGGACCTAATGAGCATCATCACGGCAGAAAGTTAATCAATGAACAGAGATAGGTATCTCCAGAGGGCGATTCTGCCCGCACAGGACATCAATTGCCTTCTAAAGCAATTGTCATTATCTACAGGGGAGCACAGGTTAAGTGTACTCCGAGTTCAAGCATCTCTGTTAAGCATCTAAAGCTGGATGGAACAACCCCTCAAGTAAGAGTCTTTCAAAGACCCTTGTGGCTTCTGGAAATCATAGAGTTCAATGGGCTCTGGGTCAGGATTTAACTTCATCCTGTTTTGGTAATAAAAAAGTCGAATGTAGCCTTAAGCATTTGGGGGGGGGGGGGGGGGGGAGGAAGATGGAATTCATTACACAGCTCAGAAATTTTTTGCTGAGATTGCTATCTCTTTCACTTTATCAAGTGAAACCTTGTGATATCCCCTGGTACAACTTATAATGTTGTTTTCAGAATTCTCTCTTTTCCCTCTTAAATATCAAGCCCAGAACTGAAGAAAAAGGAAAAGGAAAAAAGAACTCTGCCAAAGAAAATGAAAAATTAAGCAGCAGTTTTAATCACTGGCAAGAAAACCTAAACATTTCTTTCCCCCAAGTTTAATGTCAGCAAATGAGATGAGATCACGTTCCCCTTCACAAACAATCAAACATGGTTATTTCTTTTTTATGCCTTTTGTCAGCAGTGCCAAACTCTTTGAGTTTCTCTTAAACACAGTCACTGTAAACAGAGCTAAAACCTGTCTGCTCTTATCATCTCACCACACCATAAATTGCCTTGATAGTGAAATAACAGCAACAAGACTGCAATATTCTTGCTAATCCCCTGCTGTTACTGGTGTGGGTAGGTCACGTCCACAAAGCCAAGAGCAGCCTTTGGCCACAGCAGTTCATTCAGGAATACACCAGCAAAATGAAAGCTACCATCTCTACATGCTACCAGACAGATGTGCTACATTGACTTGCTGGAACATGTCCAGAGAAGGGCAGCAAAGTTGGTGAGGGGTTTGGAACACAAGCCCTATGAGGAGAGGCTGAGGGAGCTGGGGTTGCTTAGCCTGGAGAAGAGGAGGCTCAGGGGAGACCTTATTGCTCTCTACAACTATCTGAAGGGAGGTTGTAGACAGGCAGGGGCTGGTCTCTTCTCCCAGGCAACCAGCACCAGAACAAGAGGACACAGTCTCAAGCTGTGCCAGGCAGGGTTTAGGCTGGATGTTAGGAAGAAGTTTTTCATAGAGAGAGTGATTGCCCATTGGAATGTGCTGCCCAGGGAGGTGGTGGAGTCACCATCATTAGAGATGTTTAGGAGGAGACTTGATGGGGTGCTTGGTGCCGTGGTTTAGTTGGTTAGATGGTGTTGGATGATAGGTTGGACATGATGACCTTGAAGGTCTCTTTCAACCTGGTCTGCTCTATTCTATTCTATTCTATTCTATTCTATTCTATTCTATTCTATTCTATTCTATTCTATTCTATTCTGTGTTGCTGAAACACCTGGAAAGCTTAGAACTGAACCAGAACCCTGCTTTTCAAAATGACAAATCAGTAGAGAACATAAAAATAGCACAGGGAGACAAAGACTAAAGCCTGCTGTGGAACCAAGAGAGACCATGGCCAGCACAGCTGGCCAGCACAGCCCGTGCAGGTCGGTGGGACAGGGAACCCTCAGCACAGCAGCTGGCCGCCCACTGCTGAGTGCTGTAAAAAAACTGCTCCGGAGGAGCTAGAGGAAAGGCGAGGAGGTGGATTTGGTTGCAGAGAGCTCCTGCTGAGCACAGAAAAACCTTCAGGGTATCTCTCTCTGCATTTAATAGCTGCACTATTAAGGGTTTTAGTAGGTGCCAGGTGAGAGCTGGTAACACAAGAGTGAAAAAATAAAAGAATAGCAGGAAGGAGAACAGAGAGGCCATGAGCGATCCTGCAGATGGGAATTGCCTGCTTATTCCTTATGTGACTGCAAAGAGAGAAGCAGTGGAACAGCACAGAGAGTTGGTGACACAGTCAAGGGGGCAGGATGAGGAAGCAACCTTTCTAGAGGCTTCGCAACAGCTATGAGGAAGAAAAGCAGTTGCCAGGAATAATAAAGCAGTTTGTACAGTGATTGAATTGGGACACAAATAAAGCTGCAGTAGGAATTAGTAAGATGTAGGCATTGGTCAAGTAAAAGCTTCTGCAGAAAACTCCCAGTCAGGAAGAATGCACACTGTAACAAAGGATTTCATCCATACTGGTCTAACAAAGCAGCAGCAGGGTAGGAGTAAAGACTAATCTGTCTGTAGCCACATGGAGCTAGAGCTGGCAGCAGGTAGCTTTGAGAAGGTGTCAGAGAAACTTAGATGTTTTCCTGAACATAGGTCAGGTAGTGGGAAACATCAGCTAAGAGATGGAGCAGAATTTACGCCTGCAAATGTTGGATCTAGGTGCAAGGTCTGAGTCAAAGAGCAGAATATGTGGGAGACAGTCTTGGGGGAGCTCCCTTATAGTGGTGGAAGGAGGCAGCGAGGGGTTCTACTAGCAGAGCACCCAAAATAGCAGGCAATTAAAGGAGGCCGGAGGGGGAGGTCTGTGGCTTAGATGTAAATCATAGAAATGCAGCTTAGATCCCAAAGTTTATTCTATCCATTATAGACATAGAGAGGTTTCAAAGACACACATTCTTTATTAATATAGGTACTTCACTCCTTTTTCCCTGTGTAAAGAGCTTTCATGAGCACACTCCACACTGCTGTAATTGCTCATGCAGCTTTTAATAACCAGGAGAGAGTAGTCATAACCAGTCTTTTTCTCTGCAAAATCCTCGTTTTGCAAAGAAAGAAATTTGTCAGAAACTGAACTTCTGTGCATGATTCATTTCCATTTGTACCAGTACTTGCTTCTGCAGTTTGGTAATTGCTTTCTTGCCCTGCACAGTGTAGTGAAAAGCAGGCCAAGAATGCCACCCACAGGTGTATGGGTTCATTGCTGCAATGACTTCTCTCGGCTTGCAGTTAACCAGAATGCTAATTCTAACTTGATAGTGATGACCCTTAGGCTCCTGTGAATTCACCTGCACGTGTGGTCAGAAGTGCAATAGCTGTGCTGCTTCTGCCCTGCTTTGTAAGAGAGATTATGTTTTTATGCAGCTGGCTTGTTTCCACTACAGATAAACTGGGGGAGAAACCCCCAAGACTAAACAGGGCACAGAATAGAAACTAAAAATCAAGAATCCTCCCCTCTCCCCACTCAGCAATATGCACAGCTGGTGGAAGAGGTACAAAAAAAATCAAAGCTGTCCACTTTTTAAGCTGGAAACACAACAGGTACATTTTCATAGCATGTAGCACATTCTGCCATTGCTAGCTCACAGAGCCTTCAACTAGGATGACAAGAACTGCAATGATTTCAGAGTTCTTCTTTACAGAAGAGCTCAGTCTTTAGGTATGACCGAAGCAGGGGGAGTTCTGCTTACTAACACCACACTCCCCATCTTATTTCCCTCACTAAGAATGCTAGAATGGAAACAACATCTTGGTAATTGTTACTGAAGATTAAAATAGGATTTTATGTTTAAGGTAAAAGGTACTAAGGGGAATGGAACAAAAATAGAAAAGAGTAGATTCAGATTGGATGCTAAGAAGAAATTCTTCCCCATGAGGGTGGTGAGACACTGGAACAGGTTGCTCAAATTGTTGGGGTAGAAGCCTCATCCCCTGGAGGTTTTTAAGACCAGGCTGGATGTGGCTGTGAGCAGCCTGATCTACTGTGAGGAGTCCCTGCCCATGGCAGGGGTATTGGAACTAGATGATCCTTGAGGTCCCTTCCAACCCTAATAATTCTATGAATCTATGAACTAAAGGATTTTTTTTTCTGCTTATTCTTTCTCCCTTTCAGAGTCACAGGACTCCAGTAGGAAGGCTCAGGTGGCACTGCAGGGCAGGAGGCAATGGTTTCTCTTACAAGTGATCTCTCTCAAAAGCACCTGCATTAGGCCACTCAGGGGAGATAAAGCCTTGGCACTGCTTGGATATAGTGCATCTCAAGGTTGGAATTCATTTACGTCTCCTAGCCAGATTCACAACAGTGAACTCTGAATTCAGCAGGACAAATGATGGATCTGTATGCCATAAATCCTTCTCATTCTATTGTGCCTCAAATCTTCATAAAAGGTCAACTTCTCTGAATTCTTTAGGCTTTTCCATCAGGATGGACTGAGGCTGCAGACACAGGTGCCCTAACAGAAAAACTTACAGGAGTCAAAACCACTAAGAAAATGGACAAATAATGGATTTGGTACCAGAAAACATTTTGCTGAAGTATGGACTAGTCCAAGTCAGAGATGCTCTCACTACATGATTTGTATGTGTTGAGATTATTTTGGATGTTCACATCAACTGAATAACTTGAGAACGTTAGTAATAGAAATTATCTGTATTGGGGGGGGGGGGGGGGGGGGGGGGAAGAAAGAAAGAAGTAAAATGAGAAAGAGAGAGAACTGATTAGAACTGATTTGTCTGAAACATGTTTAGTGACAGAAGAACTCAGAGATAAGCTGCAGCATCCTGCCAATAGAATAGAGTAGAATAGAATAGAATAGAATAGACCAGACCAGGTTGGAAGAGACCTTTGAGATCGAGTCCAACCTACCATCCAACACCATCTAATCAACTAAACCATGGCACCAAGCACCCCATCCAGACTCTTCCTAAACACCTCCAGTGATGGTGACTCCACCACCCCCCTAGGCAGCCCATTCCAATGGCCAATCATTCTTTCTATGAAGAATTTCTTCCTAACATCCAGCCCAAACCTCCCCTGGTGCAGCTTGAGACTGTGTCCTCTTGTTCTGGTGCTGGTTGCCTGGGAGAAGAGACCAACCCCCACCTGGCTACAACCTCCTTACTATCTTGAATTTTTTTCTCATACATATTTGTAGATATGACATCCACATTCCAAAGTCTGTATCTCAGCACAGTATTAATATCACCCTGCTTTACATACAGCAGTAAGTTTTGTACATTCTTTGCACACAATCATTTAGCTTATTTTAACTTAGTTGTTGTACTGAACACATATATGAGCTGAAGCCAGATTCAATGTGGATCTGAGACATGGAGCAAAGAACTCTTCTATCCAAAGCTCTTCCTAGACACACACTCACACTTTACTCATAAAGTTCATCTGTACTCTTGTTTTAAGATCCTGAGCTCTTGAGGAACCACTGCAATCTTAAAGTCTTGCTATCAATGCTTGCACCATAAGGAACAAGTTATTTCCAACACCAGCTGCTCTCTGAAGGATCCCCAAGTTTTCCAGTCTCATGAAAACCAAAGGCATCACCTACTGTCCTTAAATACTTGAAGAAAATACCAACCACACCTTAGGTATTTAATGTATTTTTTCTTTCTTTCTTTTTTTCCCTCATTATGATCTATACTTAAATACTTCAACCTCATTTTAATTACATACAGGATAATAACTTACCTCTCACACAGCCTCAGGGGACAAAGCACAGCTAATGTGACACTGGGAACTGACAGCAGGTCCTGCAGCTGTGGGCAATGCTGGGTGCTGCACAGCTCCTGACACACTCCTTCAGCCCACAGGGTACCTACAGGCATACATTAAGCAGAACAAGGAGCTTAATTCTGCTTTCCCACTGAAAAACTCTTTGGAACAGTAATAAAGGGTAGTGAATTTGTCCAGCTACAACAGAGCAATGCCTTAATTTCCATCTCCATACATTGCCCCTGCACTGATATAGCAGCAACTCCGATTCTTCCTTTGAAGTCTACAGATAAACAAAAGCAAATCTTATTGAATTTCTTGAAGTAAAATCAACAGAAAAAGAAAGAGTGATCTGTGCCACTCATCTCCACACTTTTCCACCATGCTAAATGTTCTAAGGTCAGAATGGGACCCAGTCTTACCAGTCTACCCCAGGAAAACAAGGTGCTATGCACTGACAGACCGTCTGCTCGGACAGAAGGATTTACAAGATCCCAGCAGGGGTTTGACTAACTCTGCCTGCTGGGAGATAGTTGAAAAAGATTCAAACTGCTGTGAGTAAATTTGGGACTGCAGCTGGGCAGTTTCTCAGTGTTGTGACTTCAAACTAAGCACGCTGCAAAAATTCAAATAGACACTATTCACAACCCTGTAACCCCCATCAAATTGCTGTGACATTCATGAAACTGCCTTCTGGAGAGACTGGGAAGTTTGACAGAAACATGACCAATCTCAACACAATATCAAGGTCTTTTAAAGATAAATTTTCCCGTTTACTGTCCAGCAGGACAGCCTTCTGTGAGAGATTCGGCTCTGCAGCTCTCAGCCAGGGACCGACACGGTACGCTCCCTACCCGTGGAAAATGAATGTGCACTTGATCCAGCTGCCGAGTGCTGGCTGACCTCTTACCACTGTGTCGAGGAGGGGGAGGGTGGGAAACAGGAGAAGGAATCCAATGCCTCAACTTTGGAAAGCTTTCACTGTAATCAGCGTTAAAAACGCTTTTTGTTATACACCACAAAGAATGTTTAATCTCTCCTCGCTGGCACATTCCCTCTGGGGTTTTACCGCTTACAATGGGAGCTTTCGCTTTGACGGAGGCAAAAATAGCAGCAGACCCCACTGCGAGGCACCGCTTTTACTCCAGGTTCAGCTGAGAAGTTCTAAAGAGTCAATCACTTCATGAGATGTGGCTCTCTTGAAAAGCAGGCTTGCTTTTGAAGAGAGGTCATATATTTCCTACACATTTTGCTTCCCCTGAATAGAGTCATCTCTAGAATGTGTTTCATTTTGTTGCCTCAAACACTTGGGCAGTTTGTGGTTTGGATGATTTGTATAACTAAAATTTAAAAACAAATGCATAAATGAGGTAAGATTTCCATAACACTTGTTCTTCATAGTATTTCCCCAGACACTGCTGTCTAGAACTACCTGAAGTTGCTGTCTACTGCTACCTGAAGGGTGGTTGTAGACAGGTGGGAGCTGGTCTCTTCTCCCAGGCAACCAGCACCAGAACAAGAGGACACAGTCTCAAGCTGCCCCAGGGGAGGTTTAGGCTGGATGTTAGGAAGAAATTCTTCACAGAGAGAGTGATTGCCCATTGGAATGTGCTGCCCAGGGAGGTGGTGGAGTCCCCATCTCTGGAGGTGTTCAAGAGGGGATTGGATGTGGCACTTGGTGCCATGGTTTAGTCATGAGGTCTGTGGTGACAGGTTGGACTTGATGATCTTTGAGGTCTCCTCCAACCTCGGTGAATCTGTGATTCTGTGAAGAGTCCCATGTCTGCATTTCCTGACTTTGTCCAGGCTGGGAGGTTTGTAAACCTGTGGTGCCTCTAGCTGTCTAAATCAAGGTTGCTGTGCTGTCACTGCTGGGTAGGATGACTGATGTCCTTTTGTGCAGCTCCTGGTGGGATTAATGAAGAGGTTCCTAACAGGTCTATGAGACTGTTCTTTAGGGCAGAAAGGCCTTTGTGGGCCAGTCCTGAGCTATGAATGGCAAATAACCAGAATGAACGTGGTGATTGACAACCCAGGGTCTGAAAGGCTTTGGTATAAACTAGGCAGGAAACTTTACTCTGTGTCACATACGAGGTGTCAATGCCAAGTGTGCAATTTTTTAGCAGCGTATATGTGAAAAAAAAAAAATGGGTCATAAAATAGGTCAAATAAATCCTCCATGCTGGTTATTCTCTCATTCAGTCTTTTTGCAAACTCATAGAATGGTTTGTGTTGGAAGGGACCTTAAAGATCATTCGGTTCTAAACCCTATACCATTGGCAGGAACACCTTCCACTAGGCCAGGCTGCTGAAGGTCTCATCCAGCCTGGCCTTCAACACCTCCAGTGAGGGGGCATTTACCACAAACCCCCAAAGAAGACTTAACTGGCTAGAGACAACCAGAGAAAGAAATTTATCTCCAAATCCTGCAGGATAACTGAAGAACACTATGCTGGTTTCTCTGAAATTGCTAGTGAGGGGTTGCAATTAATCCAGCAAAAAAGCTTGTGCACTGCCCCTCATTTCTCTGCTGCTGGAGAAAATCACTCTGCAATCTTCTGGAGAAGGAAAACTCTGTGGCTGAGACAGAGCATACAGGTGGGCAGCCAGAGAGGGTAAAACCACAGGGAGCCAGCAGAGGGAAAATAAGACCAGGCTTATGCAGGACTTAGAAATGGGATAAACAGGTTATTTTTACAAGCTGAAAATGTGCATTACACCAGGGATGGGGAAGAATGCAGCAAGTAACAGCATTTGCAGCTCAGCATATTCCATTGCTATTAAAAAAAAAAAAAAAAAAAGAAAAAAAAGAAAAGAAGAAGAAGAAAAGGCAATGAAAGCAGATGGGAATAGCACATCCAAAGCACCTCAGAGTTTTATTTAACCACAGGAGAAGCATTTTGAGAAGCAGAGAAGGCAGCACTGTGGTATCTGCTGTTATATATTCAGCCTTCTGCGCACTGGTGGTAATGGGAGATGTGACCCTGTAATCTGCTGCAGAAGTGCTGGTCATTCTATGCAGCCATTAAGATGCAGAATGAGAGCTGCTCTTGCTCTCTCATGGACACTAAGACATTTTTTCTCTCCTTGCTCTTCTGGCCAGTCCCCGCTAAAGAGGCGATTGGATTGGAGTTTTCTTTGTCCCTCAGGACGGAAACATTGGACTGAATCCTCTGAGAAGAGAGCCAGGTATTAATTATCATAAGGTAGCTCTGCAGAGTACCAGTTGGTTCAGCTCTTTGCCTTCATTTGTCAGCCCATTCTAAGTCCTTGAATCTGATGCAGCTTATCCCATTGCACGGAATCATTCAACACTATCAAGCTTGACCAAAAAGACTCTTAATATTAAAACTAAGCAGCAAAAAGTGATTGAACACTGTAGACAGCATTTCTTCACTTGTGCTTTATGATCTGCAGCAGAAAAATTTTTGAACCACAGCTCTTTTTCACTTGGAATAGTTCTAATGTTGTTGCTATTGTACTTTTCCACTACAGTGCAATCAGTGGCATTGTCCTTGAAGCATCTGAACAGCTCGGGTCGGAGGACCAGACCTTCTGCAGTAGCAAATTACTATATCTATACCAACCTTAATACATCCAGCCTATCAATCTGCTCTGGTCCCATGGTCACAGCTTCCTGCAATATGTAAAATGTTGCTGCTGGAGCCTGAATGAGCAGCGTGCTGAAGGGTGGCAGACAGGAATGCACACAAATTGTCACCGGTGTGCATGAAGCAGCTGTAGGTAGGAGAGAACAGTGGCAGCTGATACTGGGGCAAGGCTCTAAATCAGAAACTGAGAGAATCACTTAGGGTTTCCTATCCCTCTGTCAAGAAACACTGCTTTTGGTTTTCAACACATGGAAGAAGTTCAAATGAGCACATATGTCTGAGAAGACCCAAGCCTTTCTCCGTGGACTAGATCTAAGTGAAAAGTAGCCTGTAAGGTCAGAAGCAGAGCAGTAAGCACTGGAGTAGCTGGATTCTGAGCCCTTTGGAGGACTCCTCATTGTTGAGCCTTTGGAATTCCTCTCCTGATAACCACAGGCATCAGGCTGCACTGTAAGATTCTCTCCCAGCCTCACCCAACACTGGCAATTGAAAATGACTACTCCAAAAATAAGATAACATTAAGTTTCACATGCACTTGCTCTTCAGATTCATACCACCAATTATTCCACTTGCCTATAATGGCTTCAGACTCCTTCTTTGTCTTTCTCTCAGTGGACTTCTCTGCTGCTTTGCACAGAAATCCACCTTGCCTTTGTAAAAGCACAGTAGAACTGTAACAAGTACCAAATGTCAGACAAAGCCAAACACACTCATTTACTTGGCTTTCTCTGCAGTCCCAGGCGAGTGATGGTTTTACACCCCTTTGAGAAACCCATCCCACTCTGCCCATGCTGAATTTGAAAACAAATGGGTAGGATTGTACCAGCCACCTACTCCTGAGCCTCAGAAACAGCAGGAAAATCCCAGCTACCCATAAATATTTGTAACAACTGCAGTTCTGCAAATAACGGAAGGTGGAAGATTCCCTATCAGGCCAGGCTTCAGTCTCCACCTTTCTTATGGCATTACTGTCTATATGGCATGCTTTATGCTCTCTTCATCAATGGGATGAAAGATTTTATGGGATAATTACTATTTCCAGTGAGCAAGTGTATTTGTGAGACCAAAGGCCAAGTCATTTATCCTTGCTAGATCCTTGAGACTATAGCAACTGGCAATGGTTTAGGATGGATAAACCACAGGAGCAAAACAACTGCCCCACAGAACATGAATCCACCCATGAATTGCTGAGGACACTGAGGTTCTTACAGGAGAAAAGTGGAGAGAGCAGAGATCATCTTGGAGAAGGTGCTGCTGTAGGAGAAAAGTAGGACAGTAATTGGCTTCACTTGAACACTGAAGATGCTGTAATTAGGGTTACTGCTATGTAAAAGAGTCCCTGATGGTTTCCTCAGCTGAATTGGTTGAAAACTTGTGATCTGAAATTGTGTCATTACATTATTACCAGATCTTATTGGTTACAGTGGGCAGATGGTAATTGTTTCCTTAAGCATTCCTCAGCTGACCAGCAGTGACAACCATCCTTCTCACCTCAGAAAACCCCAGAGCACATTACAGACCACCTGGACTAAGAGGGCAGGTGTGTTTTCCTTGGTCCTGGCAAAAGCTGTGCTATAGCCTCTCTCATCAGGGACTGGGGGTGCTTGGCTAATGGACCATAGCTTCTCCTGGCTTTCCACCCCATTTGTCCCACACTATTAATCTCATTACATTTGTACACAAATTATGAGTAGGGGTCATCTTCCCCTACTCCATCAACCAGGTAAATGGAAAATCTGCCATCCCAGCACAACTGGAGAAGACTGCAAGCGAGAATGGAGGAGGATCTGCAGTAGGGCATTGCTCTAAGAGGCAAACTCTGCTTCTCTGCCTGGTAGCCCTCTCCTCCAGTGCAACCAGTCACACTAGCACCCAGCTTGTGTATTCTCTCTGGAACCCTGACTTCTGCTGGGTGAAAAAAAAAAATCACAATCACCTCTAATTGTTATTTCTGGCCATGTGTGACAGCAACTGCATGCCAGGGTCTTGCTGCAGGCTTTTCTTCAGTTCACACAACTCACACACAGAGGTCTCCCATAAAAGGAAAACAAAATTCCTTCTGATGAAGTATTGTCACACAGCGGCATCAACACGTGGCTCTGGACAGTCCTTACCTGTGTTCTGTACGGAAATGTAGTGTTCAGAACACCAGCATGAGGAAGCTGCTGACTTTACTGGCAGGCACTGTATGACAGAAACTGACAAGAATTTGTAGTAAGGACTCAGAGGAGTCTGTACCTCTGGCAGGTGAAATCAAATTAGCAGTACAGAAAATATCTGTTTTAAGCTCAGACAACGGTTTGAAGTTAGAGCTCTAAACTAGTGATTTCCTAGCTGAATGACAGGTTCTTACCTGGGAGTATTTACTGCCAAAAAAAAACAAACCAATGTTTTATCCAAATCAGTGAGTGTAATAGCTTGAATTATGATTGTGAAAGAAATTCTGGGGGTTTTATCACCTCCTTAGTCAATGCTAATTCAGCCAAGGTATTAAAGAGTTACTACTGGTCCCAAAAGTTCTCACTGCTGTAGCGTTCTGACCTGAAATGCATCTCGTCTGACACTGTGATGTGCAAAGGGGTCACCCTCTCCCCAGCACACACAGTTTTCAGAACTCCTTTTAGAAAGCCTCAGAATCTGGATTAAAAATCTGTCTGCACACAATGGAGCACAGGTTAATAACTTGCAGGGCATTTACTTTCAGAAGGAGAGCCATAGCTGCAAGAAGAAGACTGAAGAAAGGAGAGATGCACAGTGGAGATGCACAAAGTGTTTCTGCTAATCCACTCCAGAGCAATATTGACAGGCAACAGGCATGCCCAGAGAGGAACAGCCTTTCATGAGGTGTGAATAGCCTGTGGATACCACTGGCAGAAGATTTTGGAGATCCAAAGCCATTCTGACTGTGGCTAATGAGCATTGCCCAGCAGCCCATACAGGTAGGGTGAATACTAGCTTACTGAGGCACTTGTTAGATGAGACAACATTTACTAACACTTTCCCCCCTCTCAGTTCCCCCAGTTTTCTAGTCTGCAGACAGCACTGTCTCATTGGAAGCTTCTTGTAAAATCTTCTTCAGCATCTCTCAGAACTGTGATATGTTAAATTGGCAGGGGAAAAGAGAGAGAGAAAAAACCCAATCATTTGGGAGCAATTTATTTCCCAGAGCTCTGCACTAACAAATGCTCATTTCCATACCACCTCCAGACATACATGTATATCTTTTTCTCCTAATATTAAAAAAGGAAGCATTTGCATTCTTTCAACACAAACAATCTTTGGCTTGATTTTTTAGCTGGTCAAATAACACTGAAGAAGCAAACATGCTGGAGTTTCTGTCTGCACCACTGGGACTATGCAGGTAGGCAAACTCTATTACAGCCACAGCCGTATCAAAGGGAAGCTAAATCTCCTCATTAAATCTCAGCTGTTGTTATTTTCAGGAAGAAAGACTCTATTGCAGGCACAATTAAGGAGAAATGTGCAAATGAGCAGTGAAGGACTGCAGAGGGGGGCTGAATGCAGAGGTGCTGGTGAAAGGAGAATTCCACCATTCCCAGGGCTGCTCCGCTGAATCCCTGCCTGGGAACATCCATCCTGAGCACCTGGTGGCTACCAAGTACAGATAAGAGTGGCTCTGCATTGAAGTACTTTAGCCATCAACTCCAATACTGGATGCTTATACATGGGCTAATGTTGCTCCATCTTACTTTAAAAAACAAAACAGTAAAAAAAAAAAAACAAGCAAACAAAAAAAAAACCCCAACCAACAACAAAACTCACCAAAACACCACAACCCCAAAACACATACATTTTCCTCCTTCATCTGGCTAACATCTGTCTGGAGAGCAAAAATTCATTCAGGAAGGCTTAGTTTGACAAAGACATACCAGAGCTCACCTTCCCAGTAAATTGTCCAACATCTGAGTGACTAAATTAAAACTAAAGCAGTTAGGATTATACTTGAAGTGGCATTGAACCTGAGTTTGGGTATTCATTTTTAATGGCTCTTTGAATCCTTGGACAAAATATTGGTGGGGGCTGGTCTCTTCTCCCAGGCAAGCAGCACCAGAACAAGAGGACACAGTCTCAAGCTGCATCAGGGGAGGTTTAGGCTGGAGGTTGGTATGAAATTCTTCATAGAGAGAGTGATTGCCCATTGGAATGGGCTGCCCAGGGAGGTGGTGGAGTCACCATCACTGGAGGTGTTTAGGAAGAGACTGAATGGGGTGCTTGGTGCCATGGTTTAGTTGATTAGATGGTGTTGGGTGATGGGTTGGACTCAATGATCTCAAAGGTCTCTTCCAACATGGTCTATTCTATTCTATTCTATTCTATTCTATTCTATTCTATTCTATTCTACTCTACTCTACTCTACTCCTATTATAAAAATAGAATAGACCAGGTTGGAAGAGACCTTTGAGATCATTGAGTCCAACCCACCAACCAACACCACCCAAACAACTAAACCATGGCACCAAGCACCCCATCAAGTCTCCTCCTAAACACCTCCAATGATGGTGACTCCACCACCTATTCCTATTCTATTCTACTTAAGTCTGGATTCAGCAGAGCACCAAACCACCACAGTAAAGTGTAAATCCTACAAGATTTGAGGAGCAGTGCTGAAGTAGAGCCCACATTGTTCTCCACCCCTTTCACTAACTTGCCATCTGCTGAAATGGGTATACAATGAGTCCTGCTTTCCTATTCTCTTACTGATATTGGGAGGAAGGGGAAAAGTAGAAGAGAGGAAGATAGGATGAGGCACAAGAAGGACTGTGAGATAATTATGCTTACCTTCAAAATGCTGGGTTTTTTCCTTAAATATTATCTTATGGGGGATGCAGTTTGAAAGGAGTTCAAGAGGTTTGCAGTGATTAAGTTTCAAGTACATCTAGAAGTAATCTAAATGGTTGGTAAAGCAGTAACAAGAAGGGAAACATTTACTTTATATTAAACTAGATATTAAAATTGCTTTTATGGTCCATCAAATGCAAGAAGAGAAGGCAGAAGAGAAGGCTCTGAGGAGACCTTATTGTGGCCTCCCAGTATCTTAAGGGGGCCTACAAGAAAGCTGGGGGGGGGGGTACTTTTTAGGGTGTCAGGGAGTGATAGGACTAGGGGGAATGGAGCAAAAATAGAAAAGAGTAGATTCAGGTAGAATGTTAGGAAGAAGTTCTTCCCCATGAGGGTGGTGAGACACTGGAACAGGTTGCCCAGGGAGGTGGTAGAAGCCTGGATATTTTTAAAGCCAGGCTGGATGTGGCTGTGAGCAACCTGATCTAGTGTGAGGTGTCCCTGCCCATGGCAGGGGGGTTGGAACTAGATGATCCTTGAGGTCCCTTCCAACAGTTCTATGATTCTATGATTTTAAGAAACTGCTTAGTGTTTTTACTGACACTCTCAACCAGTATTAATCAGACCTTTTTTTTCCCCTGCTGCATTTTAGATGCAGGATAAGCAGTATAAACAAAACTGCAGATTGATTTCTTTATTCTGCTGGGATATCAGGCTCTGCTTCTCCTCATCAGAGATACTTTTGCTTACATACTCTGCATAAAATTTTCCAGCAAAATTTGAATGAACACATGCCAGGATCAAAAATTCAGTGGATTCAATGAACAGTGAGAGCTTTCTCTTAACACTTCCTTCCCTGCTATAAACCAGCCATAAACCAGGGATACTAATTCAAATATCAGCCATGGGTGAATTTATGATTTAGGAGTCTAGTAATTTTCAAAACCCATGTTGGCAATACTGTAGTCCAGGTTTTTATCTCAATTCAGGTCATGTAAGCCTACCTCTAACTCCTTATATTGGAAACAACTCACCTCTGACCAGGACCTGTCATCACTGCCTGGCCAGGATGGAAGAGCAAAGCAGCCACAGCTGGGCACTGACATTTGTGCAATGTGTCTGTCTTTAGCTTATAGAATAGAATAGAATAGAATAGAATAGAATAGAATAGAATAGAATAGAATAGAATAGAATAGAATAGAATAGAATAGAATAGAATAGAGTAGAACAGACCAGACCAAGTTGGAAGAGACCTTCAAGATCATCGTGTCCAACCTATCATCCAACACCACCTAATCAACTAAACCATGGCACCAAGCACCCCATCCAGTCTCCTCCTAAACACCTCCAATGATGGTGACTCCACCACCTCCCTGGGCAGCACATTCCAACGGGCAATCACTCTCTCTCTGTGGAAATGTGAGATCAGCCAGGCCTCACTGAAATGACACTTCAAAGGAAGATTTAGATTCATTTTGAACTACTCAAAATAACCCTTCCCCCTACCCCAAAAAGCTGAAGCCCCCATGGTACCTCCATGGGCTCAACTGCCAGAGTATTTAGCCAGGTGTATAGCAGAAGGTGCAATCAGCACTACGCCTTTAATTCTTAAAATAAACTACTAGGAAAGCATCAATGCTTTTGCAAAACAAGTTGAACTGGAGGGATTTTGGCTGCTTGATTGTTTATTTCTGAGAGCAGACTGGATTGACTACAAGAAGGAAGGCAAGTTAAAAATACAGTGTCTGTAAAATACTAATGTTCCAAGGAGCAAACGCACGCACCTAGGAAATCTTTGTTGATGGTTGCTAATATCTATGATAATTAAGCTAAAAATACCCACCAAACAATAGAATCTGCAGAGATGACTCTATTGTCTTAAGCAAATAATGAAGCAAGAGCAGTTAAATTGATCCCATGACTCTCATTTCGATAATAAAGCAGCAACAACTGTTAATCTATAGCACTCAGTTTGGATTACAAACCTAGCACCAAATGGGCAATTTCATTAGAGAGAATAGAGCTGAGAGAGGAATGTTGGCAGGGAAGAGAGCCAGCCCCACTGAAATCCAACCATCCTGAGAATGCTCTGCACCCAGAAGCATAATCAGGGAACAGGTTTCACAAGTAGCAGGTTCACCTGTAGGAAGCTTTCAGAGTCCAATTCCCATTTAGTTTATCCCCAAGGGTATGTATGAGGGGTGAAGCAGCACCCCAATATGAAGGCTGCCTTGGGAGGTCAGGGTGCCTGCTCCAGTTTGTATGCAGGAATCATAGGGAAGGGGCAGCTGAGAGGTGGAGGAGTAAGTTTCCCCTACATCTGGCCATGGTTAGAGCCTGAGGAACCACCCTGACCCTGTTGTCCAGTACACAAGACATGTGTGTGTCCCTAAGGACAGAAGGAGTCAAATGAGCAGATGGGGAACTTTTTTTCTTCCCCTCTTTTTATTCTTGGCCCTGAAATCAACACATGATCTGAGAGCCAACCAAACTCACCCACAGATACCAACACTGCCTGGAAGAGACAGTTCTCTTTCTAAATTAGATGCTTTCAGACACTTACACAAATCCATAGATATCACAGGGCCTGTAGAGCTGGAGCCAATGAACATCCACAGTGATGCTGTAGGTGAAGGAAGGAAAGGCTTCACCAGCTCTGCTGGCAGCTGTATGGAGCTTATGGGAGTAAGGACTTTCTGTTCTCACTGAAGATAGCAGGCAGGACTATAAATATACACATGGAACATATTTACTGAAGGATTCAGTGCCACACTAACAGACTTTTTAATGGTAAAAGCGTATTTCACAGGTACTAGCAACTTCCTGAAATAAAACCAGAAAATTAGAGAACAACTGAGGTGAAGAAGGACCTCTGAAAGCCTGGGGCCCAATCTCCTACTCAAAGCAGAGACAGCTTTACACAAAGGAGGTTATCGAGGGCCTTGGCCAGCTCAGTTCTGACAAATTTCAAGGATGAAGAGCCCATAACCTCTCCAGGGAATCTGTTCCTTTGCTGCATAACCCTTATTCTGATGTAACTTTTCCATCTCTTGAAGGATGGAATGTCTCTTGCTGCAATGCATGGCCACTGCCTCATCACTTTGCAGCACACTGCTGGAGAGTCTGACTCCATCTTCTCTCAACCTGCTTTCATTAGTGGAAGACAGCAATTAAATGCCCCTTTAGTTCACCTTCTCCAGGCTAAACCAACCCAGCAGTCAACCTCTCCTGATAAAGAATGTGCTCCAGTCTCCTGAACATCCCAGCGACCCTCTGCTGGACTCATTCTCACTCATTGGCCTCTGTCTGGCACTGGGGTACATCAATTGTGAGATGTAACCTCACAAACACTGAGTTGAGAGGAATGATTGATCTGTTGGCTACATTCTCACCTGCACAGCCTGGTGAACAATCAGACTTCATGACCTTTGACACACTGCTGATATTCAACTTACAGTTCACCAGGACCCTGAGGTCCCTTCTGCAGAGCTCCCGCAAGCCTGTCAGCCCATGGTGCCAATGCATCCAGCAGCAGGATTTGCTGTGTCTGTGCTCACTGAACATCATCAGGTTGCTGTCATCCTATTCTTCAAGCTTGTCAAGTCCTTTGCCTATCCTTAAAAATGGGTCCTAGAAGTCTTGGTAACATCTTCTGTGTGCCTTCATGAAAAAAAGGAGTAAAATGCCCCTAAGGTTTCTATATCTACATGCAAGCTCTCAAATCCCATGCTGTTTTACACCAACCCCTCTGCATTCCTTACAGCACTAATAAAGAACAAGGAAAACCCAAATCCTTACTGACATCACCAAGAGATTTTACTGTCTGCAACGACCTTGAAAGTACTCCAGTCATGTCAGTGCAGCAGCAGGAATCAGGATGCCAGCATTAGTGCTGGAATGGAGTTGTTTTAACATGATCTTACTGAAAGGAAGGAAAGATTTAGTTGCTGTTCAAGAGAGGGGGAGCTTGAAATCTATAACCAGCATTCCTGTTTAAAATTCTGTTGGGAAAATTTATGGCACACACTGGCATCCCATTTTTCCTCTGGTAAGAATATTTCTTTCAGCCATTCATTTTGCATTTCATGAGACACTTCTGAAAGAGGCAGTGAGCTGTATCACTGTGTTCTGCTTAGATAGCATCCTCAGATCCAGACACTTCAAAACCTGCACATATTGATGACTGCATGGAATACCTCAATGAAAGCCTACATCTGTACCCTTAATAATTCATTTATATCTAAGTGGAAATGCTCATTGCAGCATTTGCAAAGTCTGCTCTCAGCCATGGGGTGGGTGCTCACAAAACCTGACCTCACCTGCCCAGATTCTTGCAAGAGTTCATCCTACCCAAGGGTTCTCCTCTATCACAGGAGTTATGTAAAAGATTGCCCCTCTCTAGTGAAGCTGCCACTTTCCCCCTCCCTCCTTGCAACTGCATATGAATGTTACAAGTACACCACGACTCTGCCACTTTAATTTTGCTATATTGCACAGGGAATAATTAGTTCTGCATCTCGTAACGAAGCACAAATGTATGCATGCAAAAATTAAATATTTACTTTCCAAAGAGCCATCATGAGTTGTTGTGAGAGCTTGTCTTCGTTATGTGTGCAAAATCAAATGCACTCTCTATAAGGATTCTGCTGCTGCAATGGAAGATCATTGCATGACGAGGGAAAAGTGACCCCATTCAAGTAGGAAAAACCACACACCCTCCTCAGGAAATTCTAGCTCAGATTGCATGAGACTTAGATCTTATCAAATACAAGAAGTCAGGATGACTTCTACTGTATTGAGGTAGGCCAGTTGTTCAGGAGGTACAGCACAATCCTAAGCTAAGGATGGAAGCTAAGCAGGGTTGAGCCAAATTAGTACTTCGGATGAGAGACTGCCTGGGAAGAGCGGGTGCTGTAAGCTTGCCTGCAGTGTGCCCAGGTGGCCAAGAGGGCCAATGGCATCCTGGCCTGGATCAGGAACAGTGTGGCCAGCAGGAGCAGGGAGGTCATTCTGCCCCTGTACACTGCACTGGTTAGGCCACACCTTGAGTCCTGTGTCCAGTTCTGGGCCCCTCGGTTTAGGAGGGATGTTGACTTGCTGGAGCATGTCCAGACAAGGGCAACAAAGTTGGTGAGGGGTTTGGAACACAAGCCCTATGAGGAGAGACTGAGGGAGCTGGGGTTGCTTAACCTGGAGAAGAGGAGGCTCAGGGGACACTGTATTGCTGTCCGCAACTATCTGAAGGGAGGTTGTAGACAGGCGGATGTTGGTCTCTTCTCCCAGGCAACCAGCACCAGAACAAGAAGACACAGTCTCAGGCTGCACCAGGGGAGGATTAGGCTGGAAGTTAAGAAGAAATTCTACAGAAAGAGAGTGATTGCCCATTGGAATGGGCTGCTCAGGGAGGTGGTGGAGTCACCATCATTGGAGGTGTTTAGGAGGAGACTTGATAGGGTGCTTGGTGCCATGGTTTATTTTATTAGGTGGGTTGGATAATAGGTTGGATGCGATGATCTTGAAGGTCTCTCCCAACCTGGTCTATTCTATTCTATTCTATTCTATTCTATTCTATTCTATTCTATTCTATTCTATTCACTAACCCAGTCTAGAGATCTGAGGGAATCATTGGATGGTAACAGATGCCACAAGTGCTCTGTGAAACACGCGCAGACAGAAGTATTCTCCTTCCCTTCCCAGGTGCTGACATAGACTTGGCTGAGTGGGAACTCCCCAGAGAACTACAAATATCTTTAAAATTGTAAAGGCCCAAAAGTGTGGGTGCATTGAGAAACTCACAAATGTGTGGAAAGCCATACCTAAGCATAGGTGGGATGGGCAGCCCAGGAAGACAGCTCAAGATAGACCATAAAGCATTAAAGAACCCAGTTTGAATCTTATTTTAACAGATCATAATTGTGGACAACTCGTTGACACCACTCAGGAAATCAGCACCAGGGCTGTTTTTGGAATGGAGATGCATTAGCTAAACACATTCCCTTAGCACTTACTAGACCTGAAACCTGAAGTCTCCTCATCTCTCTCTCTTGAACACGAGTGGTATGTGAAACAACCCTGTGCCTCTAGCTGCTGAGGCACACAGTTTGCACTCCTACACAGCAAGCTCTCTTCTCCTCCACCTTTGTTTGCTGGCACTGGGGAATCTGTTTTTCCTTTATCTTTTTGGAAACATTGTGATGCTGGAGCTTTTGAATTTTGGCCCTTGCCTTTAATGGCATTCAACAGTTGTTCCAGCCTTTTTTTCACCAGATACCCTACCTTCCAACATGCTTTAGGAGGTTAACACATAGAGAAAACCAACTGCTTTTTGATGACCAGCATATAAAAAAGAGTTATGTTGACATGATCTTCCCCACAGAACTATTGCAGTTGCTGCACAATGTTTGTCTTTCCAGCTAGGTAAAGCTGACATAGGATCCATGGTTCAAAGCACTGGAACAGGCTGCTTGGACAGGTTGTGGAGTCCCCTTCTCTGGAGCCATTCAAAACCCACTGGGATGCATTCCTGTATGACCTGCTCCAGGTGATCCTGCTCTGGCAGGGGGGTTGGACTAGATGATCTTTCAAGGTCCCTTCCAACCCCTAATGTTCCATGATTCTGTGAGAAGACCTTTAGTTTTTTGCATCAAGTGGTCTATAACTAAACACTGTCAATTTTTCTTTCTCTGAAGATCTGCTAACCTCCCATCAGTAGATCAAAGAGGTCTAGCAGTTTCTAGGGCACTGTCTGTACACAAGCCCAGAATGTTGAATTGTTTTTTCACCATGGATCTCATGTCCAGTTTGAGGTTTGCAAGGCACTACCCAAACTGAGTCACAAGAGTTTTGCTTTCCCAGCAAAAGTAGCAGTAATCCCAAACACTGCACGACCTGTTGACCATACTCACAGCCCAGCAAACCCCTCCATGGTCTGGTAAGCAAGGTGCATACATGTTGCCAGAGCTGCCTGGTTTCACCCCATGCCTGGGGTTCTGCACAAGGATGAACCAGCTCAAAAACATTGATGCAACTGCCTGTGGGCACGTCCCACCATCCACTTGGCAGGGCAGCAGCACAACACTGTAACCTTTCCAGACCCCTTCCACTGCTGTTTTACACCTTCCAGTGTCCTTTTCAAGGGCAAATCTGTCTTCTAATCCTAGCACTTCTACAGAGGAGCTGTCTCAGTAGTGTGTCTGTCTTGAGTACAGTAATACAGTTTTCAGAACAACTTAAAATATTCAGCAGCCATTTTTCCAAACTGACTTAGAGTGAAATGCACAGAATTATGGAATTGTGAAAAAAGGACAGAGGCCTGACAGGGGATTTCTAAAAGCAGGCAGGGCACCTGCTGAGCACCATGACCTGCACTGACTGCCTACCTGCATCTCCATCCACCACAGTACTCACTGGCCTCAAGATGCTAGGATGTCTTGCTCCAAGCTCTCTCAAACTGACTTGGGTTTGAGAAAACATTTTGGCAGCTTTGAAGATCAGTTTAATATAAAAGAATTAAACTGTGATGAAAAAGAACATAGGTAGACACCTCACTAGTAGAAAGTCTACTAGTTCAATTGAACTCAGGGGAACTACGATGTGCACCAGCTGAGAACATTTGCCAGCTTGTGTGAAGACAAAAGAGTTTGTGACCTAAGGAAACAGCACATCACTGTACAGTGAAGCACCCAGGGCCTGATTCTCTTTATGCAGCCTCATTTCCTTACACACTCACCCAGGTTGTCAGAGCAGCAAATGCTGCTGAAGATAAACAGAAATCAAATTTAACAGAAGAATGCACATACTGGGCAGAGAAAAGCTGTGAGGCCACATCCATTAAGATGGAGCACTCAATGCCATGTGCAGCAGCAGTATTTTGATTTAAACCTCAGAAGTCTCCAAGAGCAAAGGCTGCACTCACAGCCCTGCAGGGTCTGAAGCAGTGCCTCTGCTGTACACCCACCTGCTTATGTAAACACTCTTAGGCACAAAACACAACCATCCTCTTGCCTGACAGCACCTCAGTGCTTATTTGATCTGTTATCACTCCAAGCTGAACCTAGCCACAAGGCAATAAATGAATCAAAGTTCAAACCCAGCTGCAGTTCTGTGGTGGCAGCTGACCTTGCTTTCCCCGAGCATGTCTGCATGGGGAGCACCACCAGGCAGAGCAGCATCCATCACAGGCTGTCTGAATGGCTCCCTTCAGAGCTCTGCCTTCATAAGGCTGCAAATTCAGCTGCAAGTAGCACCCAAGGGTAATCTAAGGCTCACCTAGTGATCACAAAGGAGACCAGACCTACTCACCACTGAGGCACTGAGCACTGTAGGAATTGCCAAGCAGCAGCTGAGCACATCCATCCAACAAAGCCCTGCAAGAATAACACTTTTCCTAACACTAACAGGCCCTGGTGCAAGTGTTTTCTTTTATTTCATTAGCTTATACTACTGCAGATATTGCTACTGAGCAACCAATATCTCCTTCTGGGTCTGAATGGAGTCATGCAGGGCTAGAGAACAGAGGTGGAACCAGCAAGGGAAGGATCCTGAATATAGCTGGACAGCTCTTGCTGGTGAGCACAGCCCAGTCCAAGTTAACATCCAGGGCACCCTACATAGTTAAAGGTGGTTTAAGGTTGGGGTTTTGGCTGATATGCTTAACGCTGAGCAGCAGATACTTTCAAACAACCCTTCTGGCCAGTATCCTGCACCAGACACTTTGTTTCTGCCTCTTGGCCTTGCAGAGTAGACCTGTTCAGAAAGAGTCAAGCTGCTCACTCATTTTCCATACATCAGCGCCAGAAGCACCATGGCTGTCCCAGAACATTTCTTTTATCTGGTTGTCAGTGATAAAATGAAGAACATAAAGAATATGGCATGTTCTGTAAGTTACCTTTCACTGAAGGGGTGGGGAATGGCTTGAATAGTGTGTTGAACAGTGTGGTAAGTTTTCCACATGAGGGTAACTTTAGCTCAAGACCTTCATTTAGAAAGAAAGCAAAGATAGCATCAGGACTGAAATCCTTAATTTACAGAAATAATTACAATAAGAGCAGAAAGAGGATAACTTTCAATGTATGACACTGGTTTATTTTCTTGCAAGCAAACACTGCTACAGCCAACCCCCTGATGCTGGCTGGGCCATCTTTTCAACAGTGGTTTCACCCTCATCTCAGGTACTACCATCAGGCTTCAGCTTCTTTCCAGCAGCCAGATGCAATGGCATAATGCATTCAGGCAGTCTCTTCACCTCCACATGCTGCCTGCAGCCTGCAAACTGTACACTGAGGTGGGCTCTCCTGCCAAAGGACACAGCATGATTCCTCTTGGACAGCAGCACTGCTCAGCTGCTACACACAGCCCTACCCATGCGCATGGGAATTGTCTGGTGTCTGTACACTGCTCAAAGCTGTCAGGAGAGCTGTTCAAATTAATTAGAATTCTAATTAGCAGGCAGCCAAATTTCTTTAGGAAACCCTGAAAATTCTGCTTGCAACGTGTTACAGTGAGGTAGAGACAGGGCTGACATCCAGCGTGGGTAACTGCCTCCTTTCAGGCAAGACTAATCCTAGCAGTACCTTCACAAAGCATCTTCACATTTCAGGATCTAGCCTTTGGAAACCCACAGGAACAAAATATATTCCAAGTGTGCAGAGGGACTTAAGCAGTTTGTTCAGAAATGGGCTCTAATGAAACATTGCATCTCAATGCTGACATCCCCTGAGGGAAGAGTAAGTAGGAGTTTGGATTTAAGCTTTCAGGATGACAGTCTGTGGCATATGTTTAAGATAATCAGTGGAATTGCTGAGTGAAAAACTGTATTCTCTTAAAATAGATATGGTTCACCAAAAAAAAAGATATTCAAACTAAGCTTCATGCAATGTGAACAATTGTTCATGCCCTCTAACATGCAACTGTTAGCATCACTGCAACGAGAAGATTCGGTGTCTCTAATTGTTATTATTATTAGTATTGTTTTACAAATAGTTCATTGTCAGGGAGCCTGTAGTAAATACTGATGACATCTCATGAGTGCAGCTATCACATTTACTATCACAAGCTGAGCTGTCCTGATTAAAGGCTGTAACTGTTCCAGTAAACACACATATCCCTCTCTAAGGAGAAAAGAATGAATGTGCACAGAATAATCCAGGAGAGAAAAAGAAAGGGTTATCACATGAGCTTCCTTCTATGCTCAGGATTTCATGTTCCTGTATATATATAAAAGATAGAGGCTACACAGCCCTTACCCCACACTTCAAAGGGACATCTCTGGAAACCAGCAGCCAGCTTGCTCTTGTGTTGTCCATCAGCCATGGGTGGAGCTGTACCTTCTCCTTTAGGCTGGAGGCAGCTCAGTGCTGTGATGTTACTGGTATGTTCCTAAGTTGGCATAGGAGACAGTCAGTGCATTATGTCCCTGAGATGTTTAGCAATTTGATCAATCCTCCTCTTCTTATCAAGGCAGCTTCAAAACACCTGTACAAGAAGCTGAGTTACTTAAAGCTACTCTGATGCTTAAGCTTACAGCTGAACTTCCCAAAATAGAATTTTATGGCCCTTCAGAGCCAGACACTTAACACAGTTGCTTTATGTTTGCTCAGCTTCCCCCCAGTTTTATTCTGGTTCATCAGCAAATTCTGGTCACATTTCCAGGGCAAGCCTGTAAATGTTTACTCTCTTTAGTGAGCAGGACTAGAAACAATCAACTAAGAATCGCTCTCTCAGATAAGATTTTGTGAACTCCAGATATGACAAGACACAAGTAGGTGAAAAAGGTCAGTTCTCATCTCATATTTCTTTGTTTGTTTCTTTGTTTTTAGTTTTGGAAACATGAAATGTGTTTTTTTCTGCTGCTCCTGGGGATTTTCTGCATTGCCTTTTCCCTTGGCTCTTTCTGAAATATGTGATGATAAAACAGAAAGAGAAAGAAGTGTTCCCATTCTCTTCTGGCACCTCCCCCTTGGCCTCCAGTGTGTTGTTTCCAGGAGGATACATCCAATGTGCTGTGCCCACGTGGAGGCTTGGCAGGGGCTTTCCTCTCCCGCATTTCACCTTTGGGCCTGCTCCTTCCAGCTCAGGGTGGGAACGGTGTTTCATTCAGATTAAAACACTGTTGCCTTGGATCTAATTACCTCTGAACGCTGAGAAATCTTCCCCACTTCCTTCTTAGCCATTCTGTCAGCATCCATTTGTAAAGTGACAGATACCTTGCTCCACCTCGGGCCTCTGCTTTCAGCTGTTTTCATTCTGACCCCACTCATTTCCATACGCCAGAGATTCAAAAATCTCTCCCCATTCGTTATTTCCACAGATCCTCTGCAGGGTCCACCAAAACCTTCCAGCAAATTGCCCTGATTTCATGTGGACATCACAGGGTGGTTTGAAAGCTGCATAACAACTAAAACAAGAATACATACATAGAATACATACATAGAATACACCAGGTTGGAAGAGACCTTCAAGATCACCGCGTCCAACCCATCAACCAATCCAACACCACCCAAACAACTAACCCACGGCACCAAGCACCCCATCAAGTCTTCTCCTGAAAACCTCCAGTGATGGCGACTCCACCACCTCCCCAGGCAGCCCATTCCAATGTGCAATCACTCTTTCTGTATAGAACTTTTTCCTAACATCTAGCCTGAACCTCCCCTGGTGCAGCCTGAGACTGTGTCCTCTTGTTCTGGTACTGGCAGCCTGGGAGAAGAGACCAACATCCGTCTGTCTACAACCTCCCTTCAGGTAGTTGTAGAGAGTAATAAGGTCACCCCTGAGTCTCCTCTTCTCCAGGCTAAGCAACCCCAGCTCCCTCAGCCTCTCCTTGTAGGGCTTATCTTCCAAACCCCTCACCAACTTTGTTGCTCTTCTCATCCAAACCTGGAGCGCTATCAAATTCCTTGAGGTCCAGAGAGGTACAAACTTCAGTGGAAACCTTCCATGTGCCTGGGGTACCAACAAAGCCCACCTGGGTTTTCCAGCATCAAATGAGATCTGAATCTGTGCCACCTCCTTCTCGCTTCAGGCAGGAGAAGGGAATTCACTGTGCATCCACTGCTGTGGGTCTACCAGGAACTCTCTCTCCAAATTGCACCAGGGGAAGTTTAGGCTTGATGTGAGCAGAAAGTTCTTCACAGAGAGAGTTGTTAGCTGCCCAGGGAGGTGGTGGAGTCACCGTCCCTGCAGGTGTTCAAAAAGGGATCGAACGTGGCACTTGGTGCCATGGTTTAGTAGTCATGAGGTCTTGGGTGACAGGTTGGACTTGAGGATCTTTGAGGTCTTTTCCAACCTTATTGATTCTATGATTCTATGAAATACTGTTTAAATGGCCTAACAGCATCAGAAACTGTTAGGAGGGATGGACAGACACAGAGGCTAGGCAAGCAAAGGCCAAGTCTGTGCTTGGGACCTGAACTCAACAGTCCACTCAGTCTGGGGTACAGAAAGAGGTCTTGTGGGAGTTGATCTCTTTTACTTCAGGAATCAACAAGTCTGAGCTGCACTGCAAAAGCTGTTGTTTACTGTTTGCTCCTCCAAACAAACTTTACTTCATTTCTACACCATGGTAATCTCCCTCTGGCAAATAAAGTGGCTCCTGATCATCTCACCGCAGGGCTGCTTCTTGTTGTTGTAACAATCAGAGCAGGAGCAGCAGGAGGGGTATTCAGACAGCGTGTTCCCAGCACACAGCTCAGGGAAGGAAGATGGAAAGAGAGGAGGAGGCGGTGGAGGGAGGCAATAGAGAGAGCACAAACAGGAGAAGAAAAAAGATTACCAGACTTCTTGTTTCCCTTAGGTGTTCTGTTTCCCAGAAAGAAGCATATTATCCCAGGTTCCCCCTGATAAACACAGACAGTACCAACACAGGGATGCCAGGTTCCTCTCCCAATGGACACAGCAGTGCTGAAGGCAGCTGTTTCTTGAAAAGCCCTAAGAAGCTGCAGGGCTGTTTCTCCTGATAGCTGGAAAGGGCTCTCAGTGATCAGAAAGGAGGTATTTCAAGTTACACCTCACTTTGATTTTCCATCAAGCTCTCTGAAGTATCCAAAAACTCATTCCTCACGGCCAAGAGCAGAACAAAGAGCACAGACCTTGCAGAGAGGCAGGAGAAAGGCAAGGGAAAGGAAGGCTTGGTAGAAAGGGAAGTAGCTACTTCTCTTGCTGGAGTTTTCTATCCTGTAATTTTACCTACAGCAGAGCTCTGCAAATTTGCAGTAATGGCTGGGAGACCCATCGTGAGCTACTGAACCTTGTGAATTACAAAGTAATTGGAAAAACACAATGAAAGCAAGGATTTGCACCATAAAGCAGTCCTAGTTCATTTCTTGGGCTGGCTATAGGTCTGGTTATTTAAAAGAACACTTTGCAATATGCTGCCATACCTGTGGGAGATGTTTAGTGAAGGAAACAAACTATAAAGTCCTCATAAAAAGAGAGGTCATTGTAAGCACGAAGGGCAACGTTATTGCAGTTAAGAACATCATGTCTATGAATACTCAGAGCCAAATGAGTTGCAGTGGGTTTGATAAGAGGGCAAATTAACACAATGGTATTTATGTCTGCTGCACAAATACTCACTTAGTCCTCTCTGGCCCAGGGAAGCCACCTCCTCCATGCAGAGGTGGCACAAGGCAGAGCTCAAGCCCTCACAACATTTACTTGCGAGAGGCTTCCTCTGCAGCCACTCCTGGCCTTCTGCAGTCCATTAGCATCCTTTTTCCCTTCCAGTCCTCATAGCCTTTGTTCTCTTGCTGTGTGGACCTGGACAGCTGGGGTCCAGCAGCAAATGCAACATCAGGCACTGGAAAAGACCAGATGATGGCTGCACATCCATGGAGCCAAGAGCAGGAATGAGGCTTTCCTCTGGGAGGTATCCAAGTCCAGATGAGGTGTTCTGTCATAGCTCACCCCTCAGAAGTGTTACAGCTGCTGTGTTCTCTGCCCCCATGCTAGTGTGTGGAATGAAGGGTGAATGTAAAGAGCTGCTGGTATTAACTCTGCTTCTGTGAGATGGATGCTGCTGAGGATGCACAGTACAAAGCAAGTCAGAGAAGACAAAACCCTCTGCCATAACACTGCCAAAGCTCAAGACATGTAGAGATCTTGTGAATGCACAGCAACAGGTAGAGTCTGATCCAGCAGCTGCCTGCACCATGAGGCTGCACGGAGCAGGCTGCAGCATCAGATACATCACAGAATCAACCAGGTAAGAAGAGACCTCCAAGATCAAGTCCAACCAATCACCCAACCCTAACTAAAAAACTAAACCACATCCTAAGGCCCCTGACAAGCTTCAGACCCGTTTCAAAAAGAAGAAAACGTTGACCATGGTTTTGTCATTTCTCTCTACTTCTGGTTGTGAGACTGATACTCACCCTTCACAAGCTCAGTAACAAATGAGGAACAAGTACAAGATGATAAAAACATTCCTCTTCCTCCCTTTCCCTTTCTGTGGTTTTGCCACAAATGTGCTAGCTAGTGATGGATGAGTTCAGTCCTTGCCCTTTTTTGAAAGGCTGTTGATTATTTGCTGGTGTTCTTGTAGTTTGCTGATCTGTATCTACAAAGGACATTTTGTAGTATCTGATGTCTGTGTTCATGGGATTTGGGGTCTGTACAAATCATCTGCCCCTGATAGTCATTGTTGAATACATATTTCTGAGGCAGGTAAGTGCCCACAGCCCCTTTGAAAATACCACATGGTGCTTTTTAACCCTCTGACTTTATTTAACCCTTTATGAGGATTCTCCCTCATTCTTTTCCTCTGCCCCCTCTACCCTTCCCCTCCCCCCCAAAAAAAATCAAAACAGAAAACTGTTCATGCTTTTAGCATTTGAAGAAGCCAAATCCTTCTAATGGCTTTGCTCTTGGTTCAGTTCAGCTGCCTGAATTTTAAGTCTTTAGGCTATCTCTGTTAGAAATGGTCAGAAAAGCCAGGCTGGCCTTACCTCTACAGGTGTCTGACTCCACAAGGTTTTGCTTTGAAACTGTTAAAAGCAAAGAAGTCTGTAACACTGAAAATGTGCCTGGTTTTCCTACTAATTTTCCCTTTTATTATAGGGTTGTAAATATGAGGTTCAATATTTGCAGAGCTAGAACACTTTCCCCAGCCTTTTTAAATCATTCCTATTAATATTTGAACACAATCGTGGTGCACATAAATCTGAGGCTGACTCTCAGCCCTGTTGTGCAAATATGGCAGGTTGACCTTCAGGCTAATACTGCAGTAATCATATTTCACATTTACAGATGCCTGCTTATCCCAAGGGATCCCACAGCACCACCACAGGATATACTGGCTGCTTGCTGGAAAGCCAGGATCTCTAGACTGCAAGCTACTGGGCATGCAGGGCCCTGCACAGCACCAGGGAGAAGAAAGATTGTGGGCATGGAAACCAGTATAACCCAGAACCTTTGATGAGCAGGAAGTAATTTCTCAAGGTTTCATTGGGTACCTTCCATTGCACCCAACACTGTGAAGCACAAAGGGGGTGAAGATAAAGAGATGAAAGGCAGAGCTGGGCACAGGAGAGGAGAACAACTGCACTGCCCTAGGTGGAAGCAGGGAAGGAAATGAGGAAGCAAGTTTTTGAACACCAGCATGGCTGCTAAGCTTGAGTCACTGCGTGCAGCCCTCATGGAAACACATCCAAGACCCTCAGCCATCTCAGAGTGGGTGCAAGAGGAAAAGAAAAACCAGCTTGGCAGGTAGACACAGCTATCCTACATGATACATTGTCCCCTGAGAAACACTCATGCACCCAGAAGTTTGCCTATTCTTTCTAAATACAACAATAAAAGATATTACCTCTTCCCACACTTCTTGCTCCAAATAGAAATTAGCTGAAATTGAGTGATAGGAGATTTGGTTTCCTTTCAACACCAAGTTTGCTACCTGACTCACAAAGTGACAAGGCATTTTGGATAAAAAGTTTGAGGAGGACCAGTTTCTGACAGATGGAGGAAAGTGGCTCAGGAGTTAGTGATACTTCTGTGAAAGTTCTTTTAGCATTAAAAAAAAAAAAATCATGTTTAAAAAGTTTGAGTGGGAATGACCTCAGAAATACCCAGAGGAGATCTCTTCTCATTTAAGTTGTCAAAGTCCACTGAACATCCAGAGGCTCCTCATTTACACAGAGAAGACAATCCCCTTCACGCAGAGGCATAATGGAACTGGTAGGAGAAGAAAACATCTTTCTCAGTCACCCACAGTGAGGGTTTACTCAGGACACCCACACACTAGAAAGCAAATGAAGGGTTTCCATGTTTACATGGGTAGAGCATCTGAGGGGAAGCAATAATGACAAGCACTGACAAAAGCAGTCTCAGCTGGCTTGCTGAAGTGACAGAGTGCCGGTACAACAAACACTGCCCTAGGAAACCCATCCAAAGCCCATGCTGTGGGAAAGGCACAAATGGCATTAACCTTCATTAAGACATAAATATCAGACCATATAAATGACACTTTCTCCCTCAGGACTGACATGTTGATCTCTGAGGCTGCACACATGGCCACATCCAACACACATAACCTGAATGTGCAGGTTCCTGATGCTCCAGACATTCCTGGAGATCCTCATCTCTCTTGGTGAGCAAGCATTGGTCCAGGCAGTCAAAGCCATGCAAAATGCAGCTGGCAGCACCATTGCAGAGATCAGGCCACAGCAGGTTTCAAACAGCTTAGAAGTTAGCCAAACTGTGGAAAAGAAATAATATAAGTAAGGTGCAATTTCCTGCTGGGTGCAGTTTGGGTGGAATATATATCAACATAAAGCCTTTTTATTTAGTCTGACTGGAAAATGTAGCCTTCAGGATGGAAGATAATTAAGAAACATGACCAAGCAGGAGATATTAAAAGACATCTCCCTAGTGTTCAAATTGTTTGAGTTTGGGGTTTTTTTTTAACCTTCATAGCTCAAGACTAACACAAAACAGTTAGTTGGTTTCTACCCTGAGAGCAGCAAGGTTGTACAAGACAGGCATGTCCTTTTCCATGGAACATCAGAAACAGGAATACATTGGTTTTCACCAAACTGACATTAAGCAGCATGGATCACCACTAACCAATCAATACAAGGGGAAAATAAATATGGCTCAGGCTTCTCAAGTCACAGTGGAAATCTTGTTAGCATTGAATCACAGAATGTTAGGGGTTGGAAGGGACCCCGAAAGATTGTTGAGCCCAACCCTCCTGCCAAAGCAGGATCACCTAGGGCAGGCCACACAGGATTGCACCCAGGCAGGCTTTGAAAGTCTCTAGAGAAAGAGATTCCACAGTCTCTCTGAGCAGCCTGTTCCAGTGCTCCATCACCCTCACCATAAAGAAGTTTCTCCTTGCGCTGAGGTGGAATTTCCTGTTCTAGCTTCTACCTGTTGTTCCTTGACCTATCACTGGGCACCACTGAAAAGAGCCTGGCACCTTCAAATTGACACCTACCCCTCAGGTATTTACAGACCAGTGCCTTCTCTTCTCCAGACTAAACAGCCCCAGGTCTCTCAAATGTGAACATCAGGAAAAATATTCTCACTGTGAGGATGACAGAGCCCTGGAACAGGCTGTCCAGAGAGGTTGTAGAGACTTATTCTCTGGAGATACTCAAAACCTACCTGGATGCCTTCCTGTGTGACCTGCTCTAGGTGATCCTGCTCTTGCCGGGGGGGGGTGACTGGATGATCTTTTGAGGTCCCTTCCAACCCCTAACATTCTGTGATCCTGTGATGTTTCAAAAGTTTGTCCACAGAGTTTTGTCCATAGCAACAGGCAGAAGAGCTGGAGTCAGTATCTGTGTATACAAACATATAGAAAAGCTTCACAAGACCTGGGTCTGCTCTTCCTGGATGTTATAAATTAGGAAACAGAGAGCACTTCTAACCCAACAGCAAGAAAAAGGCTCTTAACTTTGACTGCATCAAGCACATCCAATTTTGGTGAGAAACAAGCTTCACTGGTAACACTTTGATAAACTTTTCAGCCCTGAGGTTCATCCATGAGATTTCAACAGAAACTTCATCTTTTATACTGGACTAGCACAGACAGCACAGAACTGACAGGAACTCCTGTTTGTTGAGATCACACCTGCTTTCAAGATACACATTTACCACCCAAGATGCTGCTGCATCTCAAAGAGGTGATAGCCAAATGCACACAGATGATAAGAACAAACTGTTCAAGAAATGATTCTCAGCAATGACTAATATTTGATAATAACAGCCATGAAATGAAAGCTGCATTAAAGTTTTATTAAATAATTCTCCACTGCCTCCACACTGAAGCATTAGCATGTACAGCAGAGAGCTTAACTAAATTATCAGCTGAGAAAGTGGTGTCAGGAGCTATTACAAAATGTATCAGCAGTAATGAAGTTCAAAGTCCATGATTGCTCTTAGAGAAGTCATGTTATAGATGTGAAAGGGAGAGAGAAAGGCAAGTCTAGTTAGTAGCCAATGACAACTGTAACTATCAACCTCTTCCACTTCATCCACCTTTGCAATCCTTTGATCACATACCTACTGTGCCTTGGTATGAGCCCAGAACAAGCTGGGGGCTGAAAGGCCAAGAGGATCCAGGCTATGTCATACTGCCATCAAATCAGTCCTCATTAGCACTGAAGGCTTCCCACACAGAGGTGTAAAGGCTCATTGCTCTCATTCAGCAGTTAGTGGCTGAGCAGGGGCAGACCTTGCTGATTAAAAGGGCTTCCCTTACACACTCTACAGAAGAAAAAATTGTAGCCTAAGTGCATCTATTTTACAGCCATATCTACTTATTGCAGATGTGAAGGAACCACTGGTGGTCCTGTGGCAGAGCCTCTGACAGCAGAGCATGCCACCAGCACATGTTGCAGCCCTGGGTTTTCAGCCTAGCTCACAAAGACTCCGAAGATTCCAATTCCCCTTTCCAGTTGAGAAGAGAACTGTTTCTGAGGTACTTGCTTAAAACACCTTATCCTTTGGCCTCCCCAGCTGCCATCACCCACAGACAAATATTTGGCCACCATGTTCCTACTTGCTATAGTCCTGTTGTGTTCATTTGGCTCATTTGATTTTCAAAACACAAAAGCTCTAAGAACTCTAGCTCCATTTTCATGGCATGCTGCTCTGCTGACCATTTCTCTTAAGAGCTTTTCCTCCTTTCTCTTCAGACTTGGATGACAGGTATGGGCACCTGAGAAGAACAAAACACATGAAGATGAGCAGCAATGATCAATCAGGCCAAAATGCTTTAAAATGCGTGGTAAAGCTGTAAAAGAGAAGAATGCAGACAAAGAAAGCATACTTGATTGTGTACAGAAAAGAAAGACACCTCAAAGTTAAATTAAAAACATCCTCAGACAAAACCCCATCAGCTGCATGAGATGACTGGGCTAGAATTTACTTTGTTCTCACAGCTCTCTGCCTTTCTGTTGAATTACAAAGGATTATTAATTGTTGCTGCTCCTGGTATGGTGCTGTGCTAAACACAACACACCAAATTCCAGTTCTACAATATTTTACACTCCTACCTGCCTGTCTGAATGATCCATCTCTGTGGAGGTCAGGGAGTTACCCAGAGCCTCGCTCCTCTCCTGTGCTTGCCTCATCCAAGCCGTGCTGTAAGCCATGACTGCTTCACACAGGCATGGAGCAAACTGTCTCTCCAGTGCTGCCCATGGTGCCTACACAGTAATTAGCACAAAGGAAAAGCACTAACCAGCCTTGTTGCCAGTCAAGAAAGCACCAGCATGGTTCTTCACAACAGACCTGGGGATGCCATCAAGGTGTTCAGAATATTTGTAGCCCTTCTTCATAACTAATAATTACTTTCAAGTACCAAAAGCTTACAGAACAGATCTGTCCTGTTTACACAACAAGTTTTGCTGCCAGTTACTGTGCCTGAGCTGTCAAAGCAGATTTTCTTCCCCATTCAACTATGGATGTGAAGTGACGAGCATGTTTGTGCTGGAGCATTACTTATGCAGGCCAGAAGGTCTCCATGACCCCTCCACTTCTTTAGGGGTTTCTTCATTTCAGCTGTAATTTGTCTGTGCTATAAATACTCAAGCCTGGACTCACTTTCCAGTCCAAGCACATCAACTGACAGGGTTTCATCAGAACACACAAAGCTATGTAATAATCCACACAAAGGTATATAACATACACAAAGTAGAGCAGAGCCATCACCCTGCAGAATGGCTACAGACCACTGCAAAAGCCATTTCATATTATTAAAGCTTCAGCCCTTGTTCCCTTCAAAATGTTGTGGCTCTTTTTCCAACATCATACAGCTGGTACCAGCCTTTTCCCTATCACCATCGCCACCTGACCTGAACAATTTCTAAATAGAGCATGCAGTCCTGCTGGATGCCAGCACTGGACTAGCATGGTTCCTCCTGATATTAACTACCTCCTTTTAGCTTCACACACAAAATACAAGCACTAAACCCAAGCTGTGAATATAATTTTTGTCCCTAGAATGAAAATAATCCATCTTGTTTAGCCAGAATACAAATCAACCATTTTACTACTTACTCCTTCTCAGAACCTCCTTTGTGTCTGTCACTGAGCAGGGAAGGTCTCACAGCAGGCTCACATCCTGGCTTGTTGCCTCTCCTAAACAGCCTGTGCAGAAGTAGCTGAGAAATTGCCCACAACAACCAACAAGCAAATGCAAGCAGTGGTGTTGTACCTTCTGGTAGGGTGGCCACGCAAGCAAAGGTGTGCCAGATCAATTGTTAAATACTAGAATGACAGGAATGGATCAGTAAAACCCTATCTCTCCATTCCACAGACCACTGCAGTATCTTCTGCCAGGTCTGTTTAAAAGAAACAGGTTAAGCTGTATCTTTTCAAACCAGAATGTAGCTTCTCTGAACAAACTGAAAGGAGGGATTCAGAGTCACCTAATGGGGAACACACACCACCATTCTTGCTGAAAACTGAATTTCTCTGGAGCTGGTTTCATTGCAGTTCTTTACAGTGTCTGGACAGACACGGAAGTGTAGAGAGCAGACCAATCCTTCTCGTTCGATGCTTTGCCATTTCTTGCCTTGTGTATTCAGCAGAGACTTCCCAAATGGTCAAGCAACTTAAAGTTTCCCACAATAGTTAGCTGTGCACTATCTCACTGCTCACTCCTGGAAACCTCCTTAGGCTTTCCACGAGCTGTTGGAAATATTTGGATTTAGAATCATAGAATCAATAAGGTTGGAAAAGACCTCAAGGATCCTCAAGTCCAACCTGTCATCCAACACCTCATGACTACTAAACCATGGCACCAAGTGCCACATCCAATCCCTTTTTGAACACCTCCGGGGACAGGGACTCCACCACCTCCCTGGGCAGCACATTCCAATGGCTAACAACTCTCTCTGTGAAGAACTTTCTCCTCACCTCAAACCTAAACTTCCCCTGGCACAGCTTGAGACTGTGTCCTCTTGTTCTGGTGCTGCTTGCCTGGGAGAAGAGACCAACCTCCTCCTGACTACAATTTCCCTTCAGGTAGTTGTAGAGAGCAACAAGGTCTCCCCTGAGCCTCCTCTTCTCCAGGCTAAGCAACCACAGCTCCCTCAGCCTCTCCTCGTAGGGCTTGTGCTTGAGGGCTCTCATTGCCCTTCTCTGGACACATAAATTACCAAAAGCAATCTTCATTCAGAGACCTAAGGCTCTTCAAGGATTTCAAAGTATACAGCTACAACTGACTGATTCTTTTTTTCTGTTAATGCTTTCATTTGCAATATTTCCTACAGGCTTCTGGTTGGAAGAGACTCCCAAAACGATGGGTCAAATTTATTCCTGCTACAGATTAATCTTTGCAACTTTGAGGTTTAGGCTGCTGGTGGCAAATTCATTAGGAGGTATCATTTCTTTAGGCTTTTGTAAAAGCACACAAATATCAGATTTCGCCAGTAGCTTTTACTGTCCAGACTGAAGACTGCAAGGAAGCAAAAATTCTGCACAAAGCTTGGTTTCAGGACATATTAAAGTTCAGATAAATGTCTATTTTTATGTGGAAACACCAAGACTTAAGTCTTAAGCTTTGACAAAAAATGCAGAAGCAAAGGCAACCACTGGATTTGCAGTGCTGGTCATGCTCAGTAGTGAGAAGTCTACAGTTCAGACTTGGGAGACCTTTGTCTTGGTCCTGGCTGGTGGAGGACAAATGCAAGATTAACTCCTCAAAAATCATGGAACTTTGTTTTTTCTTCTGCTCTGGCAGCTCTCAAGTCTATGCTTTTCTTGCCCTCTGGTTGTAGTGTTATTTTGATTAGTTATTTAGGGGGATTAGAAGCCTCCAGGCACTTAATTTGGCCAAAACTAGGCACTACAATTGCCATTCGTGTCCTTCCCCAAGCAGCTGCTTTTCTCTGAGCACACAGAGAGAATTTGCAGTGCTTAAATGTTTAAGGAGCATGAAATCCTTCCTAGTCCACTCCACGTCCATGCTTGGCAGAGGTCTAGGGTCAGTGTGAATCAGGACCTCTCAGCATGACCATCACACAAACACCACCTGCAGCTCCATGTTGAAGCCAGCCTGAGCTTCCTTTCACAGGAGGACTAGTTTATGAGAATCAGCAAAGAGAGATTTCCTTCCATCACCTTGGAACACTTACTCTTTCTGAGGGATAAGCCTCCAGCTGGCTTTACTGGATGTCACCTTGCATGGTCAGCTCATTCACACGTTCAACCGCCACCAGATTGCCCCCTAGCATTTATTTCAGGTTCTCTGTCTCTTCACTTTATTAGTCCCTCTCTGGACTTGGCTGCTTCTTGCCTTATGAAAACAATATACAATTCCCTCAAATCTATGTCCCAATTCTATCTAAATTAATCATCAGCTTTAGTCTGTTAGTTTGCTTTTCCCTCTTGGGGAATGGCCTCATCATAGCCTTTATTCATGAAACAGATCATCGGCTCCAGCCACAGAATACATAGAGCAATACATTTCATCTCCTGCAGAGCTCAAGCCATCAGTTGTGTTCTTAAAATCATAGAATTGTTAGGGTTGGAAGGGACCTCAAGGATCATCTAGTTCCAACAACCTTGCCCTGGGCAGGGACAGCTCACACTCAATCAGGCTGCTCAAAGCCATATCCAGCCTGGCCTTAAAAACCTCCAGGGATGAGGCTTCTTGCACTTCCCTGGGCAACCTGTTCTTGGTAAAGCCTTAGAGCAAAGCTGCCCCTTTCCATAACCCCTGGCTGTGGTGGCACTGCCAGCTGCACTGCAGCACCATTAGTCACCTACACTGTGCTGGGTAGCAGCTGGGCCAGGTATGCACCTGAGTGCTACTTGAGAGCACCTCTATAAATTGATTTTCAGACAGCTATTACAACAGAAGATATTACCCAGAGAAATGTAAAAGTATAGATGGCAAATCTTCCCCAACAGAGAAAGGTGGGAAATGAAGGGCTGATACTGCTGTTTCAAAAGTGATCTGAACAATCTCTGTGTTAGATGAAGGTACTGACCATACAGACAGCCATGGACTCCAACTTCTGAAACATCTAATTTTCATGGGACCTTTGAAAACACTACCTAAACCCAATGAAAAGCTTTATGAACTGAGGTAGTAATGGAATATTTTTAAACACTTCTAGCTTGGCTTCCACAAGAAGAGCAGCCACAATAATCTCAGTTTATCACAGTACAATAGAGGTTGGAAGGGACCTCAAGAGATTGCATCTAACCCCCCTGCCAAAGCAGGATCGGTGAGGGTAGACCACACAGGAATGGATCCAGGTGGGTGTTGAAAATCTCCAGAGAGGGAGACTCCACAACCTCCCTGGGCAGCCTGTTCCAGTGCTCTGTCACCCTCAACATAAAGAAGTTTCTCCTCATGTTGAGGTGAAATCTTCTATGTTCAAGCTTGAACCTGTTGTTTCTTGTCTTATTACTGTGCACCACCAAAAAGAGCTCGGCCCCCTCCACTTGACACCCACCCCTCAGATATTTATACACATTGATGAGGTCCTCTCTCAGTCTTCTCAAGACTAATCAGCCTCAGGGCTCTCAGTCTCTCTTCATAGGGGAGATGCTCAAGTCCCCTAATCATCCTCGTGGCTCTCCATTGGATTCTCTCCAGCAGGTCTCTGTCTCTCTTGAACTGGGGAACCCAAAAACTGGGTGCAGTATTCCAGGTGTGGTCTCACCAGGGCCGACTAGAGGGATAGACGTACATGCTTTAGCTGCTCTAACCAACTGTACACAATGCTCTGGGTATTTCTACAGCCCAGCTACAAGAAAAGTTTCCCCCTCAAAAAAATCAAATTCAGTACATCTGAGAGAATAAAAGATCCTCACTTGCAAATGCTACTGGAGGTTGGTACATGCTGTGGCTGGGAGCTGTTCCATGAATTAAAATACCTGAACTCCACTCCTGCCCTTAGAGCAGACCTTCATGACTTCAGGTATATTATTTTGCCTTTTCTGTTTCTGTTCTACTGTTTTGTTTTTCAGGTGAAAGAACTTTTGGGAATGGATCTGCCTTGTACAGTGAGTGGAGACAACTACCCAAAGGTGTAGGATCACAGACTTCACTGGGCAGCACACCTCATTAACACAGACTAACGCTGCAAGTATGTGTTTCCTATCAGGACATACCTAACAACTGAAATTCTATAATATATGCTTTTAGCGTGAGAGTTCTCTCTTTCACTTGAAATTGGGTGAAAGAAAACTGTCCTGAAGCTCAAGAGATTTGGATTGATTTGTCATTAACTTCCACAGGGACAGATTGCAGGGTCTGGTTCGTATGTTAGCTGTCATCTTCCTGGTTGCTGCACATTTGCAGCAGATGGGCTGGACTCTCTTGAGACTCACAGCTGTTTTGCAGACCCTGATAGAGCTATGACAATTGCTCTGAATCCTTCAGCTCTTGTTTTCTAATGTCTTCTAAGAGAACATCATCTTCTGCACATCAAGCCTTCCACAGCAGGTCTGACAATGCAGAGTAGCAGCTCATGTCCTACCTCCTCTTTTTGCAAAGACTTTGCTCCAAGGTCAGCTTTGTCCAGCAATCTGTTTCCATCAACCCCCTTGTTCACTGCCTAGGAAAAGTGTCTGTGGCAAAGCCAAGCTATTTCATGAAAACATGGAGTGTTCATCAGAAAAGGGCACAGACATTAAACAAAATTATTGCAAATATGTTCAGGTCTCCCAGATGAAGAACAACACTTTTTTCTTACATGTTGTGAATGCTGCAACGGTTGCTCATGGAACAGGGTCACACTTACATAGTGTAAGTAGATTGGAAGTTGCAGAAGGAAAATAGGACAGTGTTCACGAGTCTCCCTGCTGCTGTTCCTCAGAGCTTTCTCCAGCTGATCCTTCTCTGGAGACTTTCAAGACCCATCTGGACCCACACACCCACCTGTGTGACCTGTGCCAGATTCTGTGGTACTGCTCTGGCAGGGGGGTTATACTCAGTCTCCTGAGGTCTCTTCCAACCCCTAACATCCTGTGATGCTACTTGAAGCAGTAGCAGCAGATTTTGCTGGAGCAGCTAGCCAGATACTCACCTGATGTCAAGTACAGGCTCAGCAAACCATTCCAGCATGGGAAACCCCTGGGGTTTAAAAATACCCCAAAATAGTCTCCCCTCTCATCCCCTAATCAGCAAGAATACAACAGTCACAGTGTACCTCACTACATACCTAGATGCCTGCAAAAAGAAGGGGCAGACAATCCACCTGTACCTTCAGGCTTCACAGAGGGGATATAAATTTGCATTCAGCCCTAAAGACACAACATTGTTTGACATGCTGAATGCTCCGGTGGCTCCACTTGAAATACAGAGCGCTCAGCAACATTCCTCTTGCCAGGGTCACACAGAGTTTATCTTTCCAAATCACTCAGTGCATCTATAATCAAACTGCATCTTGGCTCTAGTCCTAGGTTTATATTTTACTGTCTGTCAGTTTGTTCACAGGTTTATAGGAGGTCACAGCCCCTTGTCCTTCACATCTTCTCTTGCTGAAAACCTATCTAGTTAAAGCCAAAAGACAGCTGATGGATCTTCTCATGCATGACTAGAGGATTTCAGATAATTTCCCAAAAAATCAGTGACAGGATGTTTTCTGTAGTGGTTTATATTCAGCTGCCAAGTGGTTACTCATGCAGATGAGCTGTCTAATAATTAGAAGTGTTTCAAGGGATGCACTCAGCCTTCCAGATCATTATATTTAAAGTTGTAATGACGTCTCCGGTCAAATTCAGTTCTTGCTGTGAAAGTCGTTTGGTTAAACTCTATACAAGGGAGTTCACCACCTAATTTTAATTAATTAACTACAAGTCACTGTGTAATCAGCAAGATTCTGTCTAGGTTAAAATTAAGTGCTCAGCCCGGGACCCATGACCACATTTTTCAACTGAGGATCATGCAGCAATGGCAGCGAACAAAGCCAGCATTTCATAACACTGATGTGTTTGTTTCTGCAGCACTGCAATAAGGTGGCCCTGGGTTCACATGGAAGCTTTAAAACTGTAAGGTCTCACTGCTTCAGGAAGTATTTAAAAGTGTGTATAAAATTAAGCACATATTTCAGTGCCATTAAAATGAACGGGTTTTAAACACGTCCTGAAAGCTAAAGCCGTGCCTCTAGTTTCCTGATCAGACTGGATTTAAATTAAAGACTTCTTTATCTGAACAGGGAGCTGAGTGCCTAAGGAAAGCAGTAGCATGGGCAAAGATGTCCACAACCCATCACTGACCTGCTTGTATGGATCATTCGATATAGCACACCCAGTTCCAGTTCAAGCCTTTGCATAATGCTGCCACCATCGCTTCAGGAGTCTGCTTTGTTTCTATCAGTCACTTCATTAACCTGAAGACAGCTGTTACCTTCTGTGAAGTGAATGACAGCTGTAGGCTTGAGACTAATATTTATATTACCTTCAGTAACTCACAGGAATAATTAACAAGCTCTCTTACAGTGGCTTCATCTCTTTGACTCAAAATTGCAGGACAGGGCTCTGCATCAACCATTCGTTGAAAGGTATTCCTCAAGTTCAAGGATGGCTCTGTAGAAGTCTGATGTAACTTTATTTTCTTAATGAGGTCTGTGGTGACATGTTGGACTTGATCATCTTTGAGGTCTCTTCCAACCTTGGTGATTGTGTGTCAATTTTTGCAGTAAAGAAAAGAAAAGCCTACCATCGCTCACAGTGAAGGGATGGGAATGTGGCCTTCCCCCCAGAGAAGCAGAACAAAAGGCAGAAGTGTCCATGGGACCACCAGTTCAGCTGAAGAACTGAAATGTTTGTGCCTCCATTGCAAATTAGTTTTTGTCCATTTAAGGACCAAAAGCTTTACATCCCTAACATCATAAACCTGCTCAGTACATTCTTACATCACTAGCTAGTTGTGCTACACAGCTCCCTGAGCTCCACATGTGATGTTCCCTGTCACAGGATAATATGTTATAGAATCCTAGAATTGTTAGGGTGGAAGGGGCCTCAAGGATCATCCAGTTCCAAACCCCCTGCCATGGCCAGGGACTCCTTACACTAGATCAGGTTGCTCACAGCCACATCCAGCCTGGCCTTAAAAATATCCAGGGATGAGGCTTCCACCACCTCCCTGGGCAACCTGTTCCAGTGTCTCACCACCCTCATGGGCAAGAATTTCTTCCTAACATCCAGTCTGAATTTACCCACTTCTAATTTTGCCTCATTCCCTCTAGTCCTATCACTCCCTGACATCCTAAAAAGTCCCTCCCCAGCTTTCTTGCAGGCCCCCTTCAGATACTGGAAGACCACAATAAGGTCTCCTTGGAGCCTTCTCTTCTCCAGACTGAACAACCCCAATTCTCTCAGTCTGGCTCCAGCCCTCTGATCATCCTCATGGCCCTTCTCTGGACATATTCCAGCACATCCACATCTCTCTTGTACTAGGGGCTCCAGAACTGGATGCAGTACTCCAGGTGGGGTCTCACCAGAGCAGAGGGGGAGAATCACTTCCCTTAACCTGCTGGCTATGCTTCTCTTGATGCAGCCCAGGACTTGATTTGCTTTCTGGGCTGCTAGTGCACTCTGCTGGCTCATGTTGAGCTTCTTGACCACCAGTATTCCTGAGTCCTTTTCTTTCAAGGCTTCTCTCAAGCCAGGTACAGTGTTCTGGTAACAATCTGCCTTAAAACAAGAAGCATGAACTGAATTCCCATTCATTTCACACACACAGTTTATAGGTAGTTCTGAAGAAATATACATGTGTGTGTGTGTATATATATATATGTATGTATATAGTATATATATATATGTATATATATAGTTGCATTTGAAAAATAAAATGTTCCCTTTAAAAAAAAAATACCCAAATTGCTTTGAAAACCAAATCAGGTTCCAGGTCCTGATACTGGAAGATGTTTAAAATTTAAAGCAGATAGATAATTTCCACGATTGATTTCAGGGACACTTATTAAGCACATCCTGAAAGTCAGGCACATATTTAATTATCTTACTCAGTCATGGCCTAAAACTATTAGGTCTCTGATGTCTGTTGGAGCTTTGAAACTCATCAACTCTTCTGGAATAAAACACTGCTATTTTTCCTCCAGGTTCAAAAGGAACTGGAGAGCGATACCAACTCGACATTCAAATCAGACCAGGAGGATTAGGCAAAGGTAGCTATTATCTCTCTATGCAAAGCAGGCTCATAACAAAGGAGTTTTCAAGAAAAGAAAATCTCCCATTTCAGTAAAATTTTATGAGAACATGAAAAAACAGTAAAACCTCTCTCTCAGGCACATTATGCAACATCATCCTCCTAGGAGCATTCATCTCTTCTTTTTCCCGTTTAACCGTGTTCTTATTCAAAAGGCCATCCTTTTCCAAATGCCCAATTTGTGGGTTACATCTTACCCCATTGCTTGGAGAAAAAAAAAAAACACAACCACCCAAAACAATAATTCTGGCACTCCAGAAGTACACTGGGTAATTGTGGCCGTTTGACGCTGTGCCTTTTAGAAAGGGGCACACTGGCTAAATGTTTGTAAAATATTTTGGTATTCTAAACGAATTTCATTGGCCAAGTATAGGGGGGAGGTGAGATTGGACCCAGGGGAGCTGGGAACTTTCTCTCAGTCTTCCTTCCTTCGCTGTCCCTTTCGGCTGGATCTGCTTCTGGGCTTCTTGCCAAGAGATAAGAACTAACTCACTCCCTATAACAGGCCTGTCCGCTTCTTCCCCTGTCCTGCTAACCATCCTCGTCTCTTCTTCTACCTCTTTGGGGGAGAAGGGAGGTAGGGGGTGAAGGGGGCCACAGGGGGAAGCCCCCTCTGTGGGGGGTCTGGTTTCTGGTTGAGTTCATTTGCTGTATATTCCTGTATATATTGTAAAATACCTGTATTTGTTGTGTTACATATAATCTGTTTCCTTGTAAAATATACTCTCATTTCTCCAACTGGGCTTAGCCGTGGTCTCTTTCTCAGTGGGGGAGGGAAAGCAGAGCCTTTCCTTTCAAACCACCACAGTAATCCATAGTATGTTTTGACTGCCCGGTTTTCAAAGTGCTGAACATCCATCATTTGAAGCTGGTTTGAGAAAACGATGTGGCTTTTGTTTCAACAGCAAATCTCCCAGCTGCTTTACAGTGTAATCTTGGGACTTAGAGCTGACAGTGGCTGTGCCTGGATTGTTAGGAAGTCACTCAGATTGAAACTCCACCTGGAGTAATGCATCAAGTTCTGCTGCCCCTAGCATAAGAGGGATGTGGAGCTGCTGGAGTGCATCCAGAGAAGGGCCACAAAGATGATCAGAGGGCTGGAGCACCTCTGTCATGGAGACAGACTGAGATAGTGGGATGGATTACACTCATCCTGAAAGCAGGGCAGGGGAGGGCTTGTGAGAGGGCAACTGAGTTAATCTGTTCCACTCTCCCTCCCTGTCCAGCAAGCCATTAGTTCTCTTGGCCCCTGCCTTTGCCTGGATGAGGACTGCCACTGGCTCCCTGCTTCTCTGCCACATGTTCCTCCCTGCTACACCCACGTCTTTGCAAAGGACTGGTTTTGTATTTCATATTTCTTTTTTCCCATCCATCCTTGTATCTTACCCTTGTGAACCCTACCTGTTATTGTTACATATATGTGTGTGTGTGTGTGTGTATATATATATATATATAGTGTTTAAAGAAAATTATTTACCTCTCTACTTCCAAGCCAAATCCAAATTATTTCTTGGTAGATTCACTCCTTTCCTTTCTTTTCCTCTCTATTGGGAAAGAGGAGGGGGGGAGCAGAGCAGGGATCCTCAGCCTTGCCCCCATCTGAGCTCTTAAGTCCCAGTTAAGGTTCAAACCACCACAGATAGTTGGGGCTGTTCAGCCTGGAGAAAAGAAGGCTCTGCAAAGCCTTTGTGAAATACATTATAATTATGGAGACCTGAGAAAACCACTGGGTTTCCTCTGTTAAAAACTCTCCTGTTCCTCCTTGTGTAATGATTTCTTCCCTTTCCCTAGGAAAATCTATTGATCTTGACAGCCTAACAGCATGTACAGTAATTACCCACCGCAGTCAAGAGATCTTGGGTGGCAGGTTGGACTTGATGATCTTTGAGGTCTTTTCCAACCTCTGTGATCTTCTTTGCTATGGACCTGCTTGTTTGAGTGCCTTCAGAGTATGTTGTGTATTTCACTGGAAAACAAAAACAGACCTAATAAGTTTTTCCACAAAACATTCTGCTGGAAAGCCAAATTCCTGACATTGCTTCGTGTGCTGGGCTCTCTATCACATACTTCAACAGTGCTGATTAGCACCAGCCACATCCTGGCATTAGCAATCAGAGGGATGGTGTTGGGTCAGAGTGGGTTCAATTGCTCTAAAACCAAATAGATTTCCTTACCAGCTGTTTAATTCAGAAGTGTTTTCTTTCCCCTCTCCTGGAAACCTGCATTTTTAATTTTTTCTCTTCATAAAGCCAAAAATAATATTCCCAGACTGTCCTTCCAGTTTTTTTAAGCAGGTGCTTCCTCCTTCATTGAGGAATGAGGGTTTAAAATTGAAAGGTAAACTGCTGTGGCAATGGTAACTGCAGCTGCCTCCTGAGAGCTGGACACTCCTGCTGCCAGCCCTAGAAGAGTCTCTGCAGGATTTATTAAAAGATAATAAATGTTAGCTCATTCAAGACAGAATGCAAGCATCATGTAGAGGTTCTGCAAGGAAACTGAAGAAGTTGATGTTAAGGTTGATTGCAGACCCTTGGGAACACATTATTTGCTACAAACAACAAAAAGCCCACCCAGGATTCAGTGGTGTAGCCCCAAAATTAAGCTTTGTACTGTTGCAATTATGCAGTTCAATAAACTTTAACATGGAGAAGGGATATAGGGGATCCCACCTGTTCTCAGTGACCTGCAGGAAGGTGGTGCCCCAGCACCCATCCTGCCCACTCTTCCTGATAAATGAACATCAGGGGATGCAGTCAGCTGAGGACACAGCCCACCGCGACCTGGAAATGAGCAGAGCCCCACACTGTACAAACCCCATGGGCATTGAGGATCATTCCTAATGCAAAGCACAGCCTTGGGTTTTACTGAAACTTGTAGGGCCAGCTTGGTTTTGTGGCAGCATGTCCAGAGGCTCACCAGAGCCCTCTGACATGCATTCCACGGAGACTATATATGACAGACTTCAGCAATCAGGTTTTAGGACAGCTGAGCAGGCTGACAAGGTGCTTGAATAATTCACTGGTTTGACCAAGCCAATCTTCGCTCTTCTCTTCTCTTTCTCCCTATTTTCTGCTTACAAGGCTTCACAGCATGGGAATAAGATTTGTCTGGGTTTGGGTTTGGGGCAGGGGGGGGTGGTTTCTTGGTTGGGTTTTTGGTTTTGTTTTGGGTTTTGTGTGTGTGTGTGTTTTTCTGTTTGGGTTTTTTTGTCAAAATCATCTTTCCAAGCTGTTGAACATCCTGCCTGCCTTTGTTACTGTGCTGATACCCACAGACAAGAGCACCCAGGGCAGGTTGACCACAGGGACCTAAGCAAGCCTGTGCTCTGTGCAGGGAAGGGTGGGGAGCATGAGCCAGGCACCCACCCCTGCAGTGCTGCAGGCAGCTGACATTTCTATCCTTGGAAAGGTCAAGTGCCTCATAAGAGGAACATTAGAAACTCAGCACCACGCTCTGCAGAGCCCAGCCCCATAACTCATCCTGCAAACGTTGCAGCAGGAATGCAAATCCACCATCCTAAGGGAGCCACGGCCACTGCCACAAAGCCAACCAGCTTCCTTCCTTTTGTCCCCCCTATCATTGCAAGGACAAAATCCCACACAGCAAAATTAATTTAGTTCTTTGATGAAGGCAATAACCAGAAGGAGGGGGAAAAAAAATGGTAGCAAAACCAAATCTGACCTTTTGACATTTGTGACACACTGACAAGAATACAAAATGGCAAGAAGTCCTATTTTTAAAAGCCATCATCCTGCTGCTGTCGGACTGCACTATGTCAGCAGTAACCCACAGCAGCTTTTTGGCTCACCTAGCTCTCCCATGGCAGAAAACTGCCTCCACAATGTTCACTTGGAGCAAGAATCTGGGCTACCACCTAAAATCACCACAACTACCTGTGCCTTCCTTTCAAAGTCTCTCCTGGGGAAAAGGAAGTTTGTGGTTAAAAAAGGAAAAGAAAGAAACTGAGTTTTCATTCTATATCTGTGTGCTTAAAATTAGCCCTGACTGATTCAGCTGAGGATATGTCCCTCTACTCAGCTCTGGTGAGACCCCAGTTCTGGAGTCCCTATTACAAGAAGAACATGGACATGCTGGAAGGTGTCCAGAGAAGGGCCACTAGGATGATCAGAGGGCTGGAGCACCTCTCCTATGAGGACAGACTGAAAGAGTTGGGGCTGTTCAGTCTGGAGAAAAGAAGGCTCTTAGATGACCTTATTGTGGCCTTCCAGTATCTGAAGGGGGCCTACAAGAAGGCTGGTGAAGGACTTCTTAGGATATCAGGTACCGATAGGACTAGGGGGAATGGAATGAAGCTGGAGGTGGGGAGATTCAGGCTGGATGTGAGGAGGAAGTTCTTCACCATGAGAGTGGTGAAGTCCTGGAATGGGTTGTCCAGGGAGGTGGTTGAGGTCCCGTTCCTGGAGGGGTTTAAGACCAGGCAGGACGAGGCTCCGGCCAGCCTGATCTAGTGAGGAGTGTCCCTGCCCATGGCAGGGGGTTTGGAATTAGATGATCCTTGTGGTCCCTTCCAACCCTGACTGATTCTATGATTCTATGTAAAAGATAGAAACAGATGAAGGCAGAACCAAAATGCAAATAAATACCCAAGGCATAAATAGGACTTACACCCTCACAGAAAGAAGGAAAGCTTCAAAGAAGTTTCTGAGAGATCAGCTTCATAGCCTTGTATTGCAAATGCACAGTTCTAAGGCAAACCAGCATTTTCTTGGGGTCTACAGGTTAAGAATACATTTTTTTAGACTTCAGATTAATGAGATCTAGTGCACTCACTTAAAGCAGGCAGAATTCTTTTTTAATTACTCAGAAAGGAAAACCCAATAATTAATAACCACCAGGAATAATAAATCAGCCAGTGCAATCTCATTTCCATTACCCTTATTAGCTAAAGAGATCAAACCCAATTTCAGTCTTCCAGAAATAAATACACTATAATTTTCAGCCCTCCTTTCCCAAGACAGTGAAGTCAGTGTACTTGGGCTGCCTGCCTGTTTGTCCATTCTGATAAATTTTGAGCCTGCTGGCCAATTTCAACTTATATTAATGAAGACAAGATAGTTTCATAGATGTCAGTCATGCTGGGTTTATGAACAATCTCTGGCCAGGTAGGACTCAAATTAATGTCCCTGAAAACAGCAGCAATGCGGCGTGAGACTTGTTCACCTCGTTTTATGCAAAGAGATGGTGAATATAAGAATCTGCATGGCTGGGCACAGGGAGAGAGAGGAAGTATAAAAAGATCTAAGAGGATAGGGTTAGAGGTGTTGTGTGGAGGGGTAAAAGAAACATCAGTACTTAATTTAAGGAATACGGAAAGGATACTAAGGTAAACAAATAGAATAGAATAGAGTAGAGTAAGAGTAGAGTAGAGTAGAGTAGAGTACAGTAGAGTAGAGTAGAGTAGAGTAGAGTAGAGTAGAATAGGAGAATAGAAAATATAGAATAGAGAATATAGAGTAGAATAGAGAATAGACTATAGAATAGAATAGACCAGGTTGGAAGAGTCCAGTCCAACCTATCATCCAACACCACCTAATCAGCTAAACCATGGCACCAAGCACCCCATCAAGTCTCTTCCTAAACACCTCAGTGATGGTGACTCCACCACCTCCCTGGGAAGCACATTCCAAAGACCAACTTCTTCCTAACATCCAGCCTAAACCTCCCCTGGTGCAGCTTGAGACTGTGTCCTCTTGTTCTGGCTCTGGTTGCTTGGGAGAAGAGAACAACCCCCACTTGGCTACAACCTCCCTTCAGGTAGTTGTAGACAGCAAAAAGATCTCCCCTGAGCCTTCTCTTCTCCAGGCTAAGCAATCCCAGCTCCCTCAGCCTCTCCTCATAGGGCTTGTGCTCCAGACCCCTCAGCAGCTTTGCTGCCCTTCTCTGGACACACTCCAAAATAAATTCAGAAGCAACAGGGTTCACTTATTCCACCACTCCTGGAACAATGTATTAGCGATTGTTCACTCAGCCTGATGCTATTTTTGCTTCCCCAGCACCCACACAATCATCCTCAAGCAGCCCAGACTTCAACACAGGAGTCTCATTGGTGCTGAGGGGAATCCTCAGGCTTGGTGTTTTGGCTGAAGCCCTTTGAAATGTTCTGTTCTGCAACTGTATACCTTTAAAATAAATAAATAAGCAAAGGTTACATCCAAACTCTTCTGACTCCTGGAGGGCCACTACCACCCAGCAGCAGCACAGGAATGAGCTGCCCAAGAGCAGAGGTGGTTTGACAGGAATGGGCAGAAACAGAAGGGAAAAAAAGGAGTCAACTACTTTGGACAAGCATCCTTCCTTAAAGAGAGAAGCCCAAAGCCTGGCAGCATGTGAAGCCTTTGTTTTGCTCACAGAACAGAAGCTGGGCTGGCCAGCTCTCCTCCTCTCTGCTTGCAGCTGTACTGCAAATGCTCATCCTTTATCCCTTTTTCTCTGAATTAGATTTTGCTTGTGACTCGCACCAGTTCAGGAGTTGAGTGCATGCCTGCTAGATGCAGTCCACAAGACAAATTGCCTAGCACACAGCCTTAATCATATCTGCCTCATACAGCTTGAGTGCCTTGTGTAATAAAAGAAATTCTGTGGGATGATCTTTAGAGATACAAGGGCATTGCAACTAACACAACAATGCTATCAGTAAAGGCTTTGTAAGTATGAACAGCTACTGAGGATGCTGAGGCTGAACTTCAGTTATGTTAGCAAATAAAACAGACAGAAAATATTGGTGGAGAGAAGATTCAGGAAGTAAATAATAATCTGGAGCTTTCCCTAGGCAGAGGAGAGAAAGCCCACTTAGTCACTAAAAAGCCAGTAGATGCATTTGTGATTTCATACAGGATAACTCACTATCAATAGATTTATTTATCCTCAGTAGATCAGATTAATATCACTGATATCCAGTTACCTAGATGCCAACAAATCCCTCTTAGAAAATACCTTCGGCTTGTCCCTATGCTCCCATAAATTGTGGGGACAGCCCTTAAATTGCTGAGCAGATTGTGTTCTCTGAAGGAAATTCCTAGTCGGTCGATTTCGGTCTATGTCATGTTATTACTAAAATATTTACTGAAGGGATGCAGTGCAACACACCCTTCTGTTTGCAAAACCCTCCTCACCAAAAATAGCTCGTGACTTAAAAATAACATGCACCACGTTGGAAGTCAATGTATCATGCTAACTGGGTCCTGGTCAGGCTAAGTCATGAGATGCCACGCTTCTATTTTTAGCCATAAATGATGGGGGTTCGTTCCTGGCAACTGGCAGTGCCTACTTTCTTCGTGCATCAATTACATAATGCAGCCATCCATATACAAAAATATGTTTTATACCCAGTCTTGTGACAGCATTTATGGTAAACACAGCAGAAAGACTGATCAGCATTACCCAGAGAAGATGCTGGAACTGAGAGGAGTGCTTTCCATAAACACCAAACTTCTCCCTGTTTTCTTTTTGCCTGAAATGACAAAGTGAAATGTGATCACAGCATAGGAGATAGATATGCCTACAATAGCTTCTGTGTTCTCCACAGTCAGAGCACTTGTGGTTAATTGTGATCATATCAGGAAAGAAGTCTTTGATCAGTCCAACAGGGAAGGAATGAGTAGAGCCCACAGAGCATCTCTTCAACCACTGCAGTTAGGGCAAAGACCACACTCACCTGGAATGTTGAGCATAGTGCAAGGGAACAAATGAGGAACAGCCCAGCAATGAGAGAGCAGCCAAAAAAAACCCAAAATTATCACAGTACAATTGCTTGAATATCACCATTTTAGCAGTTGAACAGAGCTGGCAACAAAAGGGTACAAAAGGCCCCAACCATTAGGAGAACAGCAACAATCCTAACATCAAGGTGATTCCCAGTCTGTTCAGGAGGAATAGTCTGGAGAGGGCCCACAGTGGATGGATTTCCTGTGTCTTGGCTTCTCATCAGGGGATGGAAAGCCAACATGAGCATGGAGTGAGAAACTGCAAGAAGAAAGAAGCAAGTCAGCACTTGCAAACTGACAAGGAAATCCTACATAAGGACCTGACATATTCCTAACTGACATATTTCTAACTGAAGCCTGCTGCAATGTCCATTTGTGTTTGGTTTTTATTCATTCTGATGTTAACCATTTTCACATCCTGCTTTCCATAGTAACTACAGAAAATGAGAGAGAGAAGCCCGAAGCATCAACAGATGCAAGTAGCACTCAACTATGGGGAGGTCCAAAACAATTCTTTTTTATCATGGGCTTCAAACAAAACACATTTGTTAGAGGACAAATGCTACAGAGAGTGAAATGAAGGTTGTCAAGTAACATAAATGAGGGCTCTGGTAATCCTTTTAGTAGGACATGACAGATTACAGAGTGCAGACACCCAGTCTCTCACTAAATGAGCTGGACCTGCTGTACACTCAGGATATGGTCTTCAGTCCAAATAAAGACAGCTCAATCCCACAACAATTGAAATACATGCTAAAGGGATTAGCTGGCCAACATGTCATTTCACATGGTGCCATCTCATCTTCACTTAGCTTCCAACATGTGACAAAACGCAAGCAGTAAATTCCAGGATGCCAGCATAACATCCTGCATGGCATCCTCAGCACTGAGCAGCCTTAGCTGCTGTCACTGTCACATGCTGTGATGAATTCAGACATTTATTTTCTGCTTTAACAAGCATTTGACAACCAAGCAGCAACCTGCTGAGATCCTAGCCAGGACTAAGGAGAGGACATGGCTGAGGAGCCCTCCGTACTCTAGATCTTGTGATTTCTCACAGATCTTTACCAGCTTTGCTATCAGAGACATGCACACACAAGAGAACTGGAGACCCAGTGCACAGCAGTGTGTTCAGAGCTGCTGAAAGTCTTCACAGCTTCAGTTCCTGCCTTTTCAGCAGCTGACGCTACAACCTGCAGTTCCAGGCTTCAGATACTCCACTCTCATCGTTTCATTAGCGTCTCACCAACAAGTGAACATTTCCTGAACTCTTTTAAGTCTTCTTTTCCAGAAGTAAGATGTCATCCTTCCTTGGCACAAGGGAGTTGCACAAACAAAGCTAAGCAGATTATCCCTAAAATAGTGGCTTCTCTTACAATTGCCCTACTGGCTACTCTGGACTGGCATACAACAGCTTTACTACTGGTTGCACATAAGCTCTTGTCTAAAGGGAGAGAAAGATTTGTAAACATCTGCCAGGAAAAAAAAATGCTGTGCAATTTCCCACAAACCTCTTGTTTATCAGTATTTTAGTCCATGTTTAGCCTGCAGCCCCTTCTTCCACACAATCTTCATTAACTTTTAGTACCAACATTGATCACCAAACTCTGAAGCAAAGGACAAACTCAGGCATGTAAAACACTTGTACGCTTTTATACCTTCTGTGGTGCAGCATGCATAAAAGCAATGCTGTTTCTGTTTCACTGCTTCCCTGGGGGACTTGCTGCTCCAAAGAACCCCATCATCTGCTGGTAATACCTCAGTCCTCACCTTTTTTATTGGCCTGTATCTCTGAGAACAAAACCAACAGAGCTTTGTGAGACAGCCCAACTTCAAACAGCCGTGGTGCAGGAGGCAAACTCCTGTGCAGCACTTCTGCTCCCAGTGGGAGAGATTTCTATTGCATCCTCACTAACAAAACCAACAATTTCACTGCAGCAGAGCTTTTAGAAATTCATGAGTTCACAACATAGATCAGATGGGGGCCTGTCTTGAATGGCACTCTTTTGCATGCCATCCATGTAATGCTTAAGGGACCATCTCTTCAAGTCTAACAATGAAAGCAGCACAGTGTTATTGCCTCCTTGGCTGGAACGTGTTCCATCCTGCCTGTTACCATTCTCTAGCAATGCAGAAATACTGCATATCAGAGAGGGCAGCTCCACACAGCAAGGCTGGTGGGTAATGAGAAGGGTGCAGATTAAACTCAACAGCACTGGAAGCCATGCAGCACTCTGGCATCTAGCAGCAAACCACACAAGGACACTTGTAAATGGGTTTGGTTTATTTTAGGTAGGAATGATGTAATGGTTGAACTGGTTTGCAACAGATCATTGTTGTAATGGTGAAGCAAGAAAAGGAGGAGGGATTATGCTCCTTCCTGAACCTCCTATAATTAAGTTAATCAGGACAACTCTTACTTGGGTGTACTGAGTTCTGTGAAGACCTTTCTTTTCATGCATTGGTGAATTACATTTTAATTCCTCATCATCACTGATGGAAATACTGTGCAGAAACTCATGCATGCATAGATAATCTGGGACTTTGCACCCATCTTTGCCCGCTGCATCCTCTACAGAGTTCCTGTGCCCTGGGCTGTAGCCAAGCACCTGAACAGCCTGCTGATGAGCTGAGCTCATGCTCCACATTTAAATTAACAATTTGGTGTATCATTACCTGGACTTAATTTATTCTTGATCTTTGGCTTCTTAGGAATAATAAAAAAAGCTATCAAGAGCCAGCTAGAGGCTCTTTTTGTCAATACATTGTTCAGCATGTTTTTCTACTCCATATCTGAAGCCCTTAAAAGCACTCCTACTCCACTGCATTTTGAATCTTGTGGATGTTTCTTGTCTCATCTACTTCTCCTTGTCTCATTCTGTTAGAGATCCTCCTTGTCATATAAAGTCATCAGGTCTTTGGATAAAGAGAAGCAATTTCTTTCGCTTGATTAACTGCATGACTTAATGCTATCAGCTGCATTAGGGGACAGAAGCATGAGACAGGCTATCAGGGAATCAAAGTCACCCACAGCCTCACAAATCTCTGCAGCAGCACCAGGAGGTTTGAGTCATCAATTGCATATTCCCATGGAGATTGCCTGCAATAATAAAAATGTTTCTTGTAGCTTTCAAAGGAAATAGGTAGACAGCAGAAACAAAACAAAAACCTGCAGCATCCCTCTTCACATTATTTGCACAGCTTGAGATGGGTAAAGTGCAAAAATTTGGCAATCCAGGTGTCAGAATCTGCTATCAAAAAGATGATGTGTGTAAGCAACTGCAAATGAAGAATGAGAGACATTAACAGGGTAGGATTCAATGATCTTAAAGAACTTTTCCAACAAAAACAATTCTATGATTCTGTAGTGTTGGCTCTAGCCAGGTGCCACTGGGCAGAAGAGCTTCCATTAGAAAGTAAACCCACAGCTGCCTGCAACCTGAGAGAGTCCTGCCAAGGTTTTCACTAACAACTCAGGAAGTACTTCCTAAGTAAGTGTGAGGTCTAAAACAACGCTAATCTGTTGAATGGTTGCTAAGTGAAAATGAGCTGCCCATCACTCCAGGAAGATGTTTTGAAACCCAAAGACCAGCAGAGCTATGCACCAGTGGAGGTACATCAGCAGGTGTTGAACATGGCATGGCAAGACCCAAGCTTTCCCAGATCCCAAAGGAGAGCTTTTGCAGCAAGAGTGAACTCAGCCCTTCTTCACCAGACATCTGTCACAAATCACAAAAACATTCCAGTTGGAAAAGACCCTTGGGATCATCAAGTTCAACTGACAGCAATACCCTACAAGGTTCACCCTTAAACCATATCCCTAAGCACCACATCTAAATGACCTTCAAACACATCTAGGGTTAGTGAGTCAACCACTTCCCTGGGCAGCCCATTCCAATGCTTGACCATTCTTTCTGTGAAAAAACTTTTCCTAATGTCCAGTCTAAACCTACCCTGTTGCAGCTATGAAATAGAATAGAATAGACCAGACCAGGTTGGAAAAGACCTTTGAGATTGAGTCCAACCTATCATCCAACACTGTCTAATCAACTAAACCATGGCTCCAAGTGCCCCATCCAGACTCTTCCTAAACACCTCCAGTGATGGTGACTCCACCACCTCCCTGGGCAGCCCATCCCAATGGCCAATCACTCTTTCTATGAAGAACTTCTTCCTAACATCCAGCCTAAACCTCCCCTGGCACAGCTTGAGACTGTATCCTCTTGTGTCCTAACAGTACAGTCACACAGCTCAGGAACTGTTCAGCTGGAGCCAAGTTTAGAAGTTTTGCTGGGAAAGAGATAATGTGGAGCCTGCAGGCCAAGTCAGATCATGCTTTTGCTTTAAATCAAGCAGTTTGGTTTAAATCACTAATAAATGCAAGTTATTTTTATCCAATGGCATTCAGTCGACTCTAGTACATCAATACCCACATCAAGGCTGTCAGAGGTGGTAGATGTCTCTTGAGAAACTGAGCCTGATAAAGTCTGATCAAGCCAGCCAGGGCTTCCCAGAAACTCTTTACATTTGAACTCCAAGCCAACCACCCAGCTTGGTAAATTCCTTTCTGAAATTAAAACTCTTGTACTGCCTCAGGCAGAAAAGCCTCCCAGAATAAACATCACTGTGGCTAAGAAGAATGTGGGGTGAGCTGCAAAATAATTAAACTCATCATGTGTCAAGGAAAACCTGACTGATTGCTCTGATTAGTTGCTCCCCATGCTCTGAAGAGCATTAGCATGAGAGCAGAAGATAACCTTGCTACTTCAGTAAATATTGAAGCTGTTTTGCAGCATGGGTGAGGTTGTCAGCCCAGAAGACTTCTTACAGCTAAACACTCACCACCTTTGCCCCCTCCTACTACTGATACATTTGTAAGGGAGGAGGCATGGCTCCTCCAAACAGGAAAAGCAGTCCAATTTTGGGGCACTTCTGAGCAACTGCCATTTTTCAAGCCTGTTGAGGACGTTGGTTTCACCTAGCTACCTGCTACAGTAGCTTAGTTCCCTCTCTGCAGCAACTGCTTTTCAGAGATTAAACCTTCCAAGCCCTCCTTTTTTTTAATCCACTCAAAGAATTTACATCTCTAAATCAACTAACGTTAGGGAAATTCATATATATGTATATAAAGTTCCCAAGAAAGAGACATTCGTTATCTGAAGCCCAGCCTCCAGGCCTTTTTCTGTGATGCTCAGCTCCAGCCATCTCACATGCTGCAGGAGGAAGCAATAGGTCTCACTACCCAAGTAGATTAACTCTCCAGAGCTTTTCTAATTAGAGCCACCAGCTCCATGCCAAGGAAATGTGCTTGCTGCAGCTTATTTTAGCTCTGCAGTTCTGACAAACCACTCACTTTTCTTCTTATGATCTTGTGTAATTGGAAGACAACTTTTTCTGAATAATGAATGCTGAGAGATGCCACTGCTCATGAAGCAATGCATTCTCATGGTAAGGCCAGATCTATAAAATGATAGCTTAACAACAACGAAGAATTAGCTCCTGTAAATCGCCACAGAGAACAGCCGAGGCTGGCAGGAGGTCCCCGCTTCAACCTTTGCTCACAGTGGGGTCAGCTTCAACAAAAGATCAGGTTGCTCAGGACCACAGCCAGTTTAAGCTTTTGGTGTCTTCAAGGATGGAGATTGCACCACCTCCCTGGGCTCCTGCAGCAGCCTCACAGTGAGAGCATTTCCCTATCTAACCAGAATTTCACCTGCTGAAAACTGTTCAGGTGCCTTGTCCTTTGCTGTGCAGCTTCACAGAGAATCCACCTGTTCCCTGAAGTTTCCCATCAGACAACAGTGCATTTATTTATTTGAACTGCAGCTCTTTGATGCTCTCTGCATTTTAAGCTGTTGTTGTGACAGTTACTGGGTAGAGCTGGCAAGACAGGTGCTCTTTCTACACCAATGGCTCCTGTGCATGAAGATTCCTTCTGCGGAGCAATGTGGTGAATTAAAGCCCCCAGCCAAAACCAGCCCTAGCCAAGACTCATTTGGGTCACAGAGATGATCATTATCTATCTTGCCTTCCCTTTCTGCTGTACTTGGAGGTGCTGTTACTCCTAGGAAGCTCAGCTTACAGCACAAAGCACTGTGCCTAGTTCTCAGTGGTGCATTGACTGAACAATGCTGAGGATCAACACATTTTCCTGACTCCTTTTGAGTTTTTTTCATGTGCTGGGCCAGAATTTGCAAAAGCTTCTAGTTCTTGCAACCTGTCTCAAGACACAAAATATTGTGCCTGAGGAGGACCTTTTCCATCCATTACTTACCATGTGAAAGCCAGAAGTTGTTCTTTCCAGTTTAAAAAAGAGGGAATAAGTATTTTATTCCCTATATTCCACCTCTAACAATATCACACAGCCTCAAATCCTTCAGCTGCCCATCCACCCTGTAGCTGTGGGCACTGTGCACTCAGCCCCCCAGGCTGCAGCGGGTTTCAGAAGTTAGCAGGCAGTAGATGCCCATCCTAATCCCCACCAAAACTGAACATGTGCTGTAGCAAAGCTCAGGTAAGTCCTTCCCAGGCATCATTTCCAGCCAAAACTTGTGCTCAGCCACAGTCTGGAGGATTTGTCGGTCTCAGTCCTCCTCCTGCTGGGGAAAGAAGTAGTGGTTCAGGGAAAGGAGGAAGGAGAGGGTGAATTGAGAATGGGATGAGTCTAGTGAATGAGCCACCCCTCCCCTCCCTCACGGAAAGCCTCTCCAGATCGACAGCCAAAACAGTCACGGAGCCAAAGAGGAGCACTTCCCTGCTGCAGTGATCCCAGCACGTGAGCAGCACAGAAAGGCATCACTTCCCTGCCCGAAGCCTGATCTGCAGCAAAGGGGGGGAGAAAAATCAGACCAAATAACTGCTTGTCTTCTTCCACCACCAGGTTTGACCAGCTCTGAACCCCATGATATACAGCCAGCACCAAGTGTCAGCAAGCAGCATCCTTGCAAGAAAGGGCTGAGGAGTCAGAGGATGGAAATAAAGGGTGTACTGGCTCCTCAAAGGAGCAAACCACCACCAGGGCAAAGCCAACACCCCAGGTGTTGCAAAGGAGCCCAGAACAGAGATATGGCTCCCATCTGCCTGTATGGTTTCTCTCTACGCATTGTGTACCTCATAGCTGAGCTGAAATCAAGACCTAGGGCTAGGACTTGCACTGCCCACCCTTCCCCATAGACTGATGTGACACCATGCAGCAACACAGATCACAGAAATGAGGGGGGAAACTGGGAGTGAACAAGAGGTCAATACAATAGACAGAGATTAAGAGAGTTTCCTGTGCTGGTTCCCTTGGACAACCTCGAGGGCTCAGCCTTGGTCTCAACATATCACTGCAACTCATGGCAGGTTTTTCATAGAAAAATAAAATACCACAAGGATATTTTATCCAGTTTTCTTCCCTGCTTTTTCTCCTTCCCCACACTGTCTTGGGAACAAGCAGCTGAAAGAGATTCAGCAATTGCCAACTATTATATTAAAAGAATATAATTATGGGTAGCCCCAAAGCATTATTTGTATCCAAAACAAGCCCAGTTCGTAACCAAGGTTTTCATGTCAGCAGATCACAGGCAAGGAGCTGAAAAATCAATAGTGTACTTAAGACATGCACCCCACCTAAACATCAAATGGTAATTTGAAGTGTTAAATGCCCACAGCCCACACACTGCATCCCTCAGACTCCAGAGGGAGGAACATCTGAGGTGGGCTGAATAACAGCCCAGGTGTGCAACTCGCTTAGTATCATAGTATCAGTCAGGGTTGGAAGGGACCACAAGGATCACCTAGTTCCAAACCCCTTGCCATGGGCAGGGACACCCCACACTAGATCAGGCTGGCCAGAGCCTCATCCACCCTGGTCTTAAACTCCTCCAGGGGCAGCACCCCAACCACCTCCCTGGACAACCCATTCCAGGGCTTCACCACTCTCATGGTGAAGAACTTCCTCCTCACATCCAGCCTGAATCTCCCCACCTCCAGCTTCATTCCATTAAAGCTTCCTGCTTCTGGTTCTACACATTGGCCACAACAACCCTATGCAGTGCTACAGGCTGGGGTCAGAGTGGCTGGAGAGCAGCCAGGCAGAAAGGGAACTGGGGGTACTGGTTGACAGCCAGCTGAACATGAGCCAGCAGTGTGCCCAGGTGGCCAAAAATACCAATGGCATCCTGGCCAGTATCAGGAATAGTGTGGCCAGCAGGAGCAGGGAGGTCATTCTGCCCTGTACTCAGCACTGATTAGGCCACACCTAGAGTCCTTTGTCCAGTTCTGGGCCCCTCAGTTTAGGAAAGATGTTGACTTGCTGGAAGGTGTCCAGAGAAGGGCAACAAAACTGGGGAGGGGTTTGGAGCACAGCCCTGTGAGGAGAGGCTGAGGGAGCTGGGGTTGCTTAGCCTGGAGAAGAGGAGGCTCAGGGGAGACGACCTTGATCTCTACAACCACCTGAAGGGAGGTTGTAGCCAGTTTGGGGCTGGTCTCTTCTCCCAGGCAACCTGTGACAGAACAGGAGGACACAGTCTCAAGCCGCACCAGGGGAGGTTTAGGCTGGATGTTAGGAAGAAGCAGTCTGACATACCTCAGCATATTGCTCTTCTCTACCTAAAACAAATGGTGTGGGGCAAGGAAGCCAGCAAACTTTTTTTTCTGCTTGAGCTTTAACTCCACAGAAGTCCTTCTCCCCCTGACCTTTACATACTGCTCCTATGTATAAAGCACAGGCTAAGTAAGACACTAACCCCAAAACATCCCCCTGTAACTACAGTGCAGCAGCAGTACCAAAGCACACAGCAGCCCTTGTGACTCGTTGTACATTAACACACCATTACACAGACATCAACAGGTCAGAAGATTTCAATGCTCACTGCTTTTGTGGAAACATTAACATAGGAGCATATGGACCTCAGTCCCAAATAGCTGCAGCATGTGGCTCTGCTTTAGTATGAGGTGGTGTCACCGGCTGCAGGAAACTCTGCAGCACTCCCCAAAGCCCTGCAGCAGTGCACACTCCATATATCAGTGCTGGAGCAGTGTTGAGTATTCAGCCTGAGAACCTCTGCTTAGGGATGGCTGCAACCTGTTTCCGTCTGCTGTGAAAGCAGCAGACATTTAAGTTAGACTGGAGATGGAGGATGGGGGAAAGCAGCATGAACCTTCATTCTCTGGCATGCCTTTTGTGCTGGTGGAAAAACAGCACCACTCTTCTCTGAATGCAGAGACTTAGGAGACTTTCAGTGGTAATAGGTAATGACAAAACCAGGATAGGGCTCTTCAGCAGCCACCAATGAGCTGTGTGGGCTGTACTGCCATTAATCCCATGGGCTTGGCAGGGAGCCTGGGAGGGGAGCAGACAGCACATGGCTGTGTGCAGGTGGGTGACAGCACACAGGCCAGCACAGCACCACATGACAGCTCCAGCATGACCAAGCTGCAGCTCGCCTGCCCAGCACCTGCACAACTGGTTTTACCATCTGAGACAGCTGAGGTGGCTGTGCAGCATGCTGTGACACAGACGTGCCCCAACAGCATCTGTGTCACTCCCGCTCCTGTTGCCAGCCTCTAGGATTCATCCTAGCATCAGCATGTCTGCCAAGCCAGGAAGGGTTTTTCCTCTTAATTCATCTGCCTGAAAAAAAAAACAACAAAGCAGCAGAGTTTTCCCTTGGGATTGAGCTGCAGCCTCACACAAGCCCTGCAGAGCATGCAGCACCTGGCACTGGTGCCACACAGCATCACTGCAAATTTGATACAACCAGCAAAAGGGGCAAGAGTCACTCAGGAAGGCTGGGGGACCATGATGTGCACTGCCCCTCCCATTCCCCCCTCTCCCCCCCAGTTGCCTTCCCCTGAGCAGCTGTTGTGTGCCAGCAGATCCCATACAGGGCTTTTAGTTTAGCCAGGGTGAAGCACAAGCCACTGAGCGTGAAGAGATTGGCATCCGCCCAGCGGGGCTGCTGCTTAATGGAGAGATGTTGGGTACATGGATTTGGACAAGGAGCAATCAATACTGCACAGAACAGCACAGCACACACAATGTCTGCAGCCAATTATGCTGCACTCTCCACTACACAATATTCATTTTCATGTTGCCCTGACAGGAGGAAGCTTGGCAGGTCAGCCAAGTAAAGTGACAGACGCTGCCATACAAGCCTCAAGTCCTCATTTCTTTGGGCACCCATGTCAACAGAGGGCAAATCCCTACAAACCATAGTTCTAGGAAATCCATTAAACCTTCACTTGGTCCATCACCATTACTGTTTTCTCCCAACAGTGCCATGTGTGCCATTCAGGCTCTGCCCCTAGCTCCACTGCATGCACGCCCAGCACCACTCCTTTCACCAGAAACAGCACATCCCAGCTCCCTGGGAAGAAGGAGGACAGAGTCCCAGGGACACACCTCCTCTTCCTCTTTCTGACCAAGCAAACATAGCCTAGAACAACACAGATTTCCAAACCAAAGCTGGATACCTGGGGGCCTTACCCTGTGCCTGGGTATATGGTATAGATTCACCCAGTACAGGGCAGTGCTGTATGGAAAGCTGGTGCCAAGGGTGTTGCTCTGAGCCAAAGTGCCTGTCCTCAACACAGTGCTGCAGTCTGCAGGGTCATAGCATCCTTCACCTCTTTGTGTGCAAAGTTATAATCTGTAAAACATTCCCATCACCTTTTTCTCCCAACCTTCATCTGCCTCTCTTCTAAGGCTGAAGCTTCCCCAGTTGCATCTTCAGCTCTTGTAAGCTAGTCTCATACTCTCTGGCATCTATTCTAAAAATCTCAGGATGGCAAAGGAAAAAACCAAACCACAAACAAAAAGCCAAAACACATACACACACACCCCCAAAAGCTATTTCAATGACTCACTCTGGATGCAGAAAGACCCTCAATTGTTTGAAGCTCATGATTCAAAGGTATGGCTTTGGCAGGCAGCTGGCCAACACAACATGCACTGCTGCAACGCTCTGTGTGGTACCTGGAGATGCTTCTTTATCCCAAATAATAGGAAATTAACATTTGCCAAAGGCTTTCAAGTGTTTCCATGTAGGAAGCAGTACAGGAGGCAGCAGAACCAGTATTATTTATATAGATCTCATTATTACAAACTAGAACTCCACATGGCTGCTGTAATAAAACGTTACCCAGGAGACTACTGAAAAAAAAAAACCCTGATAGAAATCCTGTAATAAGCTGGGAAGAAATAAGAACACAAAAGGAGAGAGCTTTTCAGATCCTTTACTGTTATCCCTTTAAACAGAGCTGCCTCAACATATGCTGTGCATCACAGGGGACTGGCAAGCCAGCAGAGTGCTCTACAACAGCTGCAGGACTCTAAAAACCACCTTTGCTTTCTCACCTGTGTTTCTTGCTGTAGTTCTTCCCTTTTTTATATACATATTCTGATATGATTATACCTTTTCCACTGGGGAATTTGGCAGTAAGAAATACCAGGGGACAGCCCTGGCAGGCACTGCCCTGTTTGAAGGCAATCCTGAACAAGCCTCACGCAGAAGTGTGCCTACCAGGGACAGGCTGAGCCAAATTCCTCCTGAAAGACCAGCACGCTGCTCTGCAGAGCCCCCCAGCTACACTCTGCTCTCTCTTTTTAAACAACCAGCTCCTGAAATAGCAGCAGCAGGTGCTTGCAGAAATAAAGCCAAATATTGCCTGTGTTTGGAGTGTGCCCATGGGGCGAGCGGTTCCTACCTGTGCTTCGGCGCTGCTGCACAGCCAGGATGGGTGCTGCAGTGCCACCTGTGCATGCTGGCACTGCTGACCTGCCCAAGGGCACAGCCACAGCTTGGCTGGGAGGAACAGCAGGTTTTCACCTACAGCCAGGGTAGCTCTATTTTTAGTCATGGGTTGCTCAAGTGGAGTGCAGCAAGAGTTGGGGAGCTGCTCACTCAGCTCCTGCTGAGGCTCACTCCACCACTGCAACCAAGAGTGGCATACCCCAGGGGAGATGGAGCACCAAGATGATTTGTGGTCTTGCTGAGGGAGCTGCAGAGAGAAGCTTGTTAGTATTGATAGAAAAACCCCAAATCAGGTCACCTCAGCCCCTCCTGTTTGTAGAAGTGATAATTCTCTGTAGGTATTTTAGTGACTGTAGAACAAACCGTGTGCAAAATAGCCTCATTTCAGATGTGGATCCAGTTCAGAACAATTGTGGGCAATCATCAGCTTGGTGGCTCACAACAAAATTTTTGGTCAGCCTCTCAGTCCTGCTCATTAAAGACCCAAAGGAGCAGGTAGGTATTCCCTGTGAAAGAAGCCAGAAGAGATTAAGCTGGGAGCCTGCAGGCACAGACATGGCCCCAGTCCATCAAGCCCATGGCAGAGGCATACCTTCCCAGGAAGGGAAGCTCAGGAGGGTCAGCCAGCACATTGCCAGCATACTGCTCTCCCCCTAGTTAGACACAGTGGGGAGGGATTGAGCTGAGGCAGGCAGAAGCCAGCAGAGCCACAGACCAGCCAAATGAAAGCCATCCAGAAGCACTCACAGAGTCAGGGCCAGTTAAAGCTGCTAGTTGTCACCAGCAGGACTGTTAGATTTTTAACTTGCAGAGTTTCACAGTACCCTTGGGACCCAGACCTCTGGCCAGAATCTCTTCACCTATGGAAATCTCTCCTTCACCAAACCTCTAAACAAACAGGTTTGTACTATTTTGTAGCCAACACATGAAGACAAGTTGCTGAAGAGGAGCCCTGAGCAGTTTGTGTCAACTGTTGTTATATATATTTATTTATTTTTAATATAGTAAGACCCACCTGTGGATAAGGAAGAAGTTTTTCACCATGAGGGTGGTGAGACACTGGAACAGGTTGCTCAAATTGTTGGTAGAAGCCTCATACCTGGAGGTTTTTAAGGCCAGGCTGAATGGGCTGTGAGCAGCCTGATCTAGTGTGAGGAGTCCTTGTCCATGGCAGAGGGGTTGGAACAAAATGATTCTTGAAGTCCCTTCCAACCCTAACAACTCTATGATTCTATGACAAAACTCAGTGTAAGGCCATACTCATAAAGGGGTACACCAGGGAACTAATCTGCATAACATCATCACCATGGGAAATAAAATGCCAAATCAAACAAGCAATTTGGTTGCAACAGTACTTTGACAGAGACCCAAACCTGAAGCAGACTTCCACAGGCAGCAGATTTTCAGCCCAGAAGTGCTTTGTGCGAAATGAGGGTACCCAAATGATTTGCAAACTAGTTCTCAAGCAGTTAACCAACATGGAAAACAGACCAGAGAGTTTCTGTCCTTGATCCAGGCCTATTCAGTACACTATGCAGGTAGAATAGACTAGACTAGACTAGACTAGACTAAGGCCAGGTTGGAAAAGACTTTTGAGATTGAGTCCAACCTATCACCCAACACCATCTAATCAACTAAACCATGGCACCAAATACCTCATCCAGTCTCTTCCTAAACACCTCCAGTGATGGTGACTCCATCACCTCCCTGGGCAGCCCATTCCAATGGGCAATCTCTCTTTCTGTGAGGAACTTCTTCCTAACATCCAGCCTAAACCTCCCCTGGCACAGCTTGACACTGTGTGTTTTCTCTGGGAAGCACACAAAACCATGACTGGTACTGTTTGGGGGTGGCAGTATCTGGTGCCAGGACCAGCATTAATGATGGGAAGGGATCTGGAAAGCTGAGCACTATCAGTTTATTTCAGCAAAGTCCCCTGAATAGCTACAAATGGCATGTTGCATAAGCAGCAAGTACTCAGGTAAAGCTGATAATATGGACAACAGTATTTTGGCAGCTAAGAAAAAGAAAAGGGAAGGTTTGTACAGAACCAGCTGCACATGAACTCCTTATATGATGCTGTTACTAAGAGGGGAGAAGCTACATAAATAGGAGATTATCAAGCAAGTGTATGGAAATGGTATTATTTCAGCATCCAGTATCCAAGATACCAGCGCTAAATGCTGCAAGGAGCTCTGGTGACCATATTTCAAGGACAGTCTTAAAAATACATGAAGGATTCAGACAGGACTCTGAAGTTATATTGACTCTGGAGAAGCTGCCCAACAGTAAGAGGCTTTTGTAGCTCAAGCTATGCAGTTTTCCCAAGAGCTGGTAGGAATGATTCAGTCACAGGTCTGCAATTACCTCGGAGAGGACAAAGCCCCAGGAGCATGCAGCTCCTAGCCCAGCTGAAGCAGTAAAGGAAGTAAATAGTTGAAAGCTGAGGGCAAGCAGTCACTGGAAGCACAGCCCTGGAGTGTGGATGCATTCTGCTCAGTAAGAAGCGTAGATTACGTGCAGAGAAAATGCCAGGTCTCAGGCTGAAGCTATGAGCCCAAAGCAGAGGGCATTTGATGTACCAAGTGGCACCTTCTGACTTGGACACCTGGGCAACATGGGTGCCAAAGGTCCTACAGGCCAGAAACTCCTCCTCACCATGCTTAAACACGGTCCTCCAGCTTCCCCATCTCTGACCCAGGTGCAAGGGTGAAGTTGAGTGAGAAAATGTCCAAGTGCATGAGAGAAAAGGGTGCCTCGTGGTGAGTACATGGTGAGACAGCTACTCAGACTACCTCCTGAAGGCATTTGCTGAGGACATTTTTGGACTGTACCATCCCACAGATTATTGCAGGATGCAGGGGATTAACAAAGTGACAGACCATACACAGGACACTGCCTTCAAATGCAAACCATCATGCAAAGGATTGAACTCCAAGTACTGCGTCCAGTTCTGGAGCCTCTATTACAAGAAATATATGGACATGCTGGAACGTGTCTAGAAAAGAGCCACAAGGATGAGCAGAGGGCTGGAGCACGTCTGCTGTAAGGACAGACTGAGGGAGTTGGAGCTATTCAGTCTGGAGAAGAGGAGGCTCCAAGAAGACCTTATTGTGGCCTTCCAGTATCTTAAAGGGGGGCTGCAAGAAAGCTGGGGAGGGACTTTTTGGGGTGTCAGGGAATGATAGGACTAGGGGGGAAGGGAAAAAAATAAATAGAAATGGGTAGATTCAGATTGGATGTTAGGAAGGAGTTCTTCACCATGAGAGTGGTGAGACACTGAAACAGGCTGCCCAGGGAGGTGGTGGAAGCCTCATGCCTGGAGGTTTTTAAGGCCAAGCTGGATGTGGCTGTGAGCAACCTGATCTAGTGTGAGGTGTCCCTGCCTATGGCTGAGCGGGTTGGAACTGGCTGATCCTTGAGGTCCCTTCCAACCCTAACAATTCTATGATTCTATGACTCATGAAGCCTTTATGGCTAATTATGCATCAGTAAGGCCCCCTCTCCAGTCACATGTCTGTTGTCCTTTCCAAACTACCAGGGGGACTCACATCAAAACCTCTGTGTTCATTAGCTGGGGGCACTCTACACATGGTCTAATTAAAAGGACGGGGTGAGGGGAAAAAAATGTTACAAGCCTCCAGAGTGATGAGGCAATGCTTCAGATATCAGAACAGCAGTTTTAATTCAGGCTCTGGAATTTGATAGAAAGCTTTGACTGAAAAGAAATAAAGGCTGGCACTGTGCAGCAAAATTATTAGCAACAGAGTTCTGCAGCATGAGATCTTTCCGGACTCACTAGTGGTGTCCCCCAGGGATCAGTGCTGGGCCCCATGTTCTTTAATATCTTGATCCATGATCTGGGTGAGGGGATTGAGTCCATTGTCAGTAGATTTGCAGATGACACCAAGCTGGGGGCAGGGATTGATCTGTTAGAGAGTAGGAGAACTATGCAGAGGGACCTTGACAAGCTGGGCAGATGAGCAGAGTCCAAGGTCATGAGATTTAACACATCCAAGTGCTGGGTTCTGCACATTGGCCACAACAACCCCATGCAGAGCTACAAGCTGAGGTCAGAGTGGCTGGAGAGCAGCCAGGCAGAGAGGGACCTAGGGGTGCTGGTCGATGGTAGGCTGAACATGAGCCTGCAGTGTGCCCAGGTGGCCAAGAGGGCCAATGGCATCCTGGCCTGCATCAGGACCAGTGTGGCCAGCAGGAGCAGAGAGGTCATTATGCCCCTGCACTCAGCACTAGTTAAGCCACACCTCAAGTCCTGTGTCCAGTTCTGGGCCCCTCAGTTTAGGAAAGATGTTGACTTGCTGGAATGTGTCCAGAGAAGGGCAATAAAGCTGGGGAGGGGTTTGGAGCACAGCCCTGTGAGGAGAGGCTGAGGGAGCTGGGGTTGCTTAGCCTGGAGAAGAGGAGGCTCAGGGGAGATGACCTTGATCTCTACAACTACCTGAAGGGAGGTTGTAGTCGGGGTGGGGGGCTGGTCTCTTCTCCTAGACAACCAGCACCAGAACAAGAGGACACAGTCTCAAACTGCACCAGGGGAAGTTTAGGCTGGAGGTGAGGAGAAAGTTCTTCACAGAGAGTTGTTAGCCGTTGGAATGTGCTGCCCAGGGAGGTGGTGGAGTCACCATCACTGGAGGTGTTTAGGAAGAGACTTGATGGGGTGCTTGGTGCCATGGTTTAGTTGATTAGATGGTGTTGGATGATGGGTTGGACTCTGTGATCTCAAAGGTCTCTTCCAACCTGATTAATTCTATTCTACCTGTCCCAAGACATGATCTAAGAAACTCAGTTTTCATATGACTGTGTGCATCCATAAAGTAAGAGATGTAAATAGATTAGTTTTAAAGCAGCATCAGGAAATAAATAAAGCTTATTTTCAGGCAAGTTTCCCCATATCCTGCCCTCTCAAAATCACTCTGAAGAGCATCCACACAGTCTGAGGAATTCCATTATCCCCCTGATCTTGTCATAAATCCAGCAGAGTTCCTTTGATAAATTACATTCCCTTCTATCATTTTATTTTCACTAAACATTACAAACCACAGTTGTTCCTAAAGCCCACACCAGTAAATTGGACTTTTTTATGTACATATAATTGGAATCTATACATGCAAACAGTATAAATATAGGCTGTGCTGGTAGAGAGGGGATCATGATGTGCCGTTACTGGAACAGCACTACCATTTCTAGAGCTCTTGAAGAGCCTATTGTGATCTGTGATTCATGTGTTTGCAAGAGCTGTGCTTGTCACCCAGAGCTCTGTACCTCCTTCATCTTTCTGGTTAAAATAGAGATTCCCCCCCCCTTTTTTATTTTAAAACAGTTTGTCTCACAATGAGTTATTCTGGAGCACTTATTCTTGTGTGGATGCCCAGTCTGAAATGAAAGCCTTTATCGTTTCATAGAATCAATAAGGTTGGAAAAGACCTCAAAGATCATCAAGTCCAACCTCTCACCACAGACCTCATGACTAAATCATGGAACCAAGTGCCATGTCCAATCCCCTCTTGAACACCTCCAGGGATGGGGACTCCACCACCTCCCTGGGCAGCACATTCCAATGCCTAACAACTCTCTCTGTGAAGAACTTTCTCCTCACCTCAAGCCTAAACTTCCCCTGGCACAGCTTGAGGCTGTCCTCTTGTTCTGGTGCTGGTTGCCTGGGAGAAGAGACTCATGGCTGCAACCTCCCTTCAGGTAGTTGTAAACAGCAATAAGGTCTCCCCTGAGCCTCCTCTTCTCCAGGCTCAGCAACCCCAGCTCCCTCAGCCTCTCCTCGTAGAGCTTGTGCTTGAGGCCTCTCCCCAGCCTCATTGCCCTTCTCTGGACAAGTTCAAGAGTCTCAATGTCCTTCTTAAATTGAGGGGCCCAGAACTGGACACAGTACTCTAGGTATGGCTTAAGAAGTGCTAAGTACAAGGGCACAATGACTTCCCTGCTCCTGCTGGCTACACTATTCTTGATGCAGGCCAGGATGCCATTTGCCTTCTTGGCAACCTGGGCACACTGCCGGTTCATGTTCAGCCGGCTGTCTATCAGAACCCCCAGGTCCCTTTCTTTTCAGCAGCTCTCCAGACACTCTGACCCCAGCCTGTAGCTTTGCATGGGGTTACTGTGGCCAAAGTGCAGCACCCAGCACTTGAATTGGTTGAATGCCTTCATGTTGGACTCTGCCCATCTGTCCAGTCAGTCGAGGTCCCTCTGCAGAGCCCTTCTGCCCTCTAACTGATCAACACCTGGTCCCAGTTTCCCACCCTCTCCACATAAATAAGATAAACACATATGGAGCTTGTGGCATTACAAACAATCTCCCCAAATTTCTGCCACCTTCCCAGCTGGGGAGCAATGAATTCAGGAGGCAGACTTTTGCTGCCTTGATTGAGCACATTAACCAGCAATTCTTCTGGGCCCATTGCAAAGACAGGAGACTGCAGTGTCACTTTGATTTCCTTCTGCACTTTTGAGATTGCCCACCGACCCAGCCTTATTCTCTGCATGCATCTTGTTTTACCCAGTAAGCCTTTCTTTTGCAAAACTAGTAAGAAACATATATTACATATATATATATATATAAATATGTATGAAATATAGACAAGAACAAGAAATTAACCATAGAGAAAAAGAAGCTTCTAAACCAGCACATTTCAAGGAGCACTGTGCATCCTCAGCACATCCTTCGTGATGGGGACTGATGCAATCAGACATATGCCTCTGTGGAGACATTCAAGTAAAAAAATTGGCACTTTGGAGCTTTATGTAAGGGAAAAGACTCCCTCTCTCCCCACCTGCCAGCCCCACAAGCTCTGCTTGGCATTGCAGATATGGCTTCACAACACAGCTCTTCCCCTCCAGCTTTGTTCTCATCCCTCAGCACCGCTCCTGAACTGAACTGCCCTCTAAGAAATCATCATTTTTGCATGTCTTTAAGTTAAATCAGTTTCACAGCATGGCACATAGTGCTGATGCAGGAAGGCTGAAGGATGTTGCTTCTGGGAGCAAAGCAGGTGGCAAAAGGGAGGGATGGACACAATTTTGAGCTTCCCAATACTCAACAGCAGAGCACAGCCCAGTACAGGCCTCTCTCATCCCAGCCAGGGTTACGTTCCCTGCCTGCAGCTCTAACACCACACACTTGGCATCACTGGAAAAGCTCCTTAATAACAAAGTGCACTCACATGTTGGCTGTACATAGCCAGCTTTCCAGAGTGTAAATGGTCCAGCCAAGAGGAGAGAGGATGAAGGAGAGAAGACAAGAACTGAGGTTGGACAAGACAACTTTGAGGGTCCCTTCCAACCCAAATAGAGTCTCTGAATCTGTAAAAACCATCACAAGACACCAGCACCTTATCATTGTTCTTCATCATGTCTCTAATCAGAAGCTGAACTTGCACCTATTTTACAGACAAAGAACTGAAACAAATGTGGGAACACAGATAATTCCTGTATCTGAGGTATTTGGGCACTCAATTCACACAACTTTCATCAAAGCCCACAGTGATTTCAGTGACTCGCCTGGAGGCAGGAAAGAAACCTGTGGCAGTGCAGAGATTTAACCTTGAGCAGCCCAGAACCCATCTAAGAACCTGACCATTGTTTTTCTCCTACCCTGTGCAGAAATGGCTTCTTCAGAAAATGCTTCACAACGAGATTTATATCTTATATGAATGTACTTAAAATGAGCTTGTGCTGTACAAGCATGTAGGAAACAAGCAAACATAGAAAGACTAGCCACTCATTTGCACAGGGTTAGATTCATTTTTGCAGTAACCTGGGTGATGAGACCAAGAGCTCTCAGCCTGCAGAGCAGCCAGGCTGCAGCTCCTCTGGCTGAGCAAATCAGCAGGGCAGGCACCAAGGGGTGGGCTGGCATGGATCCCCAGCACACTCTTACCTACTGCATCCCCGTACCCACACCAGAGGCCAGGGCAAACCTCTTCACACCCAGCTGCCCTGGCCCCATGAGTTCATCTTCCCTTTATGAAGAGGAGTTTGGGCAAGCCACAGGCTGGGGCAGCAGCAGTGCAGGAAGCAAAGGAAAGCCCAGTGTCCCAAGGAGAGGCTGGCACAAGTGACAGGTTTTACATGCAGTGACAAACATACCCCAGCTCTGGAGCCTGCAGCTTCTATCCTCACCTGCTCCCCGGGGGAGGCACCTGGGTGAGTCACAGCTTAGGTAGGTCAGGCTGCAGGAACACACTGAGCAAGCCCCAAAAGCATCCCCATGGGAGACAAGCAGCCAATTCACTTCTCCCAGGCAGCAAAAAGAAAACCCAGCCAGGAGCTTTACAGCATCTTTAGTGGGGGAAAAGAAAATTAAATGGAAATAAACTTTAGAATGACGTTAACTACAACTTTCTAAAATAACACTTGCATTAAAAGAGAAGGCTGAAAGCAGATCTCTCCGGAGCTGCTGCAGCCTCCACAGTGATCACACTTGTCGCATCCTGAGCCCCCGAGGAGCTGCTGCCTCCCCTGCTCTAGCCTTGTGCTCCGTGCTCTAGTTCCTATGAAAGGGAAGGAGCATTGTCTGCATAGACAGCCCTGCCGGGAGACCAAGCGCCTAACAATCGAGTCACGCTGTCAGGTTAATTAGCACATAAATTAAGAAATGCTTTGCAAGCAGTAGTACAAGGCAAAGCCGTGGCCTTCCTTGACACAGCAGAGAAGAAAGGTTGTGGAGATGGAAATGAATAAAGCACCAGGAAAGCAGAGCAGTGCTTTTTGCCCCATCTACAGCCCATGGTGCACAGCCTCCAGAAACAAAGCAAATCAAAAGTGGTTTCTTCTTTCTACCCCAGCATCTATGGCTTCATTAATTTTTTAAGCTTTCTGCTTTAAAAGTCCAAGGATTTCCAAACTGGGCACCAAAACTGTATTTCAAACATGCTGCTTCTGGGGCTCAACCATACAGCAACCCCCAGGCAGTTTTACTATCAGGTCAACCCCTGAAGCCCAACAGCAAGTGTCATTGTGTCAGGAGAGCCTAGAACATCTGCAAAACCACCCTGACATTGTTCCCCTCACATTAAGGCAGGATCTTTGGGGGACTGCAGCTCCATCCAAATATTTGATGAGTATTTCTATGACCAGGCAGCATGAATTAGATACATGGAATCATAGAATTGTTAGGGTTGGAAGGGACCTCAAGGATCAGCCAGTTCCAACCCCCCTGCCATAGGCAGGGACCCCTCACACTACATCAGGTTGCTCACAGCCACATCCAGCCTGGCCTTAAAAATATCCAGGCATGAGGCTTCCACTGCCTCCTTGGGCAACCTGTTCCAGTGTCTCACCACCCTCATGGGGAAGAACTTCTTCCTAACATCCAATCTGAATCTACCCATTTCTAGTTTTGTTCCATTCCCCCTAGTCCTATCACTCCCTGACACCCTAAAAAGTCCCTCCCCAGCTTTCTTGCAGGCCCCCTGTAGATACTGGAAGGCCACAATAAGGTCTCCTTGGAGCCGTCTCTTCTCCAGACTGAACAGCCCCATCTGTCCTTATAGAAGAGGTGCTCCAGCCCTCTGCTCATCCTCATAGCCCTTCTCTGGACATGTTCCAGCACCTCCAGATCCTTCCTGTACTAGGGGCTCCAGAACTGGACACAGTACTCCAGGTGGGGTCTCACCAGAGTGGAGTATAGAGGGAGAATCACTTCCCTTGACCTGCGGGCTTTGATTCTCTTGATGCAGCCCAGGATGTGATTGGCTTCACTCAAGAGAAACCTAGAAAGCAAGAGGTCAACAATACTAAACTGTTTCACTCACCTGCCTGCAATTTTCTTGAGGTTCCTTCTTACCTGAAGATGGTACAGTTGTAGAAAAGGCTTGAATAAACAACTTCTTGAAAAATTAGAAACATCCTACTAGAAACAGAGTCAGCTTGCCAGAAGAAAAGGTGTGGAGGCATGGGAGATAAAGAAAAACATCATTGATAATGCCTTAATATTTTAATTATTTCTACTTTCAGAATTTTTCTGGTAAATACCTCCAGATGTCTCAGCAGGAAAATCTCATGGGCATTACTCTGGCTGCTGGGCCCCAGCAGCTTCTTAGTGAGGCAGGTGGCAGTCAGGTGCTCCCTTGACTCCGCGAGGGTATTGCTGGCACAGACAAACCTCAAAACCTTTATTGCTGTAAAGGCAGCACAGGTTCAAAGTCTCCTCCAGCTCGTAACATGGGGAACCCCATCTGAAGCTCAGCCACCCCCTTACACACTGCCAGACTCCTGAAATTCCTCTTCTCCCTACATCAGCAGCTCCTCTATGGAGCCTGAGGCTATTTCTGATGCATGATGTTCAGGCCACCTCTTGCTCATGACTACCTGTGCTCCATGTCAGGACACAATAGGACAGCTCCTTAGATTAGTCACATCCTGTATGAGTAAGCCTGTGGTCCATCCAGTCACACCTGCCAGCCAGCATGACTAGTGACAACCCACCAGGACCATACCCATCACTCTTCCACCTTCATCCCTGTGCTGAGGCAAGTAGTCTGGGAGGAGCTGGGGTACAGCAGCCAAAAGCAACAGATTATAAAACTGCCCAAAAAAGGGTCAAGCAGCTCTGAAAAAGAGTGGGTTCACATGAACCCACCATGAGCTGAGCTCTTCACAGTATATATTAAATTTCAAGACTGTCAAGTGACAAAGATGAGGCTTTGAGCTGCAAGTCAAAGTGTTTCCTAAAATGAGACTCTTTGTAGACGGGATCAGTGGACAAGGAATGGAAAGACAGGGATGGAGAGAGAGACAATGAAGGTAGATAGGTAGGTTTGCTTTAGACACATCCTTGGCCAATGGCCACCAGAAATAGGAAGAGTTTTTACACCATTCTGTAATGTTACTGAAATTCCCCAATTTGCATACTTGAGCATCTTCTACCTTGTCTCAGCAGTAGCAGACCTTGTGGGCAGGGAGACAGGGCAAAAGCTTTATAAAACCGTTTCCCAGAGCCCTTGTTAGCCCCAAACCGGCAACCACCGTTGGGTGAACACAACAACAAACCAGGCACACAGGCTTTGCAAGCTCAACCACTGCAAATTAGCAGGAGTTAGCTGTGTATGTGACACTGCTCTTGCTAGAGGCACAGAAATTAAAGGAAAGGAGAACTTCTGGATATGCTTCTGGACACACAGGCAATTGTACCAGAGATGAGTAAGAGCAAAAGGAAGGGAAGCAGTGGGAGCTGGAGGAGGAGCTGGTGAGCCCTGCTCACCCTGGGCATCATACATGGGCACCCAGGGCAGAACAACAAGTGGTGAAAAAGGACATTGACCAACCCACTGCTGCTCTGATAGCTGCCTCCCAGCAAAGACATACTCACTGAGCACATCTAAGCAATGTGTACTGGGGATTTGTACTGGCACAAGGCCATGGCCGAGTGCCCCAGCGTGGGGAAAGGTGGATCCCTGCAGCAGCTCAGGCTGCTCTCCAAAAGCCATGTGAAAGTTAAATGAGCTAACAACGGTCAGAGAAGGCTCAATTAGAGCAAGCTCACAAGGAATACAGAGAAATATCTCCAGTAAATCTCTCCAGACACTGCTCCCAGCACTAGTGCCTTCAATTAAGGAGTCTCACTCCAAGCAGAGGCTACTGGCAGTTGCTCCAGATTTAGCAAATGCTGATTTCAATACTCAGCCACAGATCCCCTTGCAGGCAAGGGCCACGTGGATAGATAAAAACCTCCCTTCACCAACACATGCCAAGCAAAGGAGACCACCAGGAAGTTGCAACATTCATCATCATTCATCCCACTGAGGCAAATAAATTCCACAGTTCACAGTAAGCTACACAGGGAATCACATACAACTGTGGAATGTGCACCCTGCACATCCCTGGACAGCTGCTTGGCCAAAGGTATAGATGCTTGGGGTTTTTTTCCCCACCATGAACTCAGACTGTCAGAAAGATGGCAGCAGAGGCATTTTTATGGAGTTTAAAAATGCATATTGCTGTTCCCAGCTACTCCCTCACTCTTTGCACTTGCATCTCACTGTTCTCCTCCAGTCATTTTAGCACATCCCCATATATGCCTTCCTCATGCTCCCCAAACTGCCTTTAGAGGCTCATGTTTATTTGGTGACCCCAGACATTTCTCTTCCTGCCCAAGAACAGGCAGAAAAATAAACATACAGAAGGCAATAAACTTGCCTTTGAAGTAAGAAAATACCACCATGAACAGTTCTGTTTTCTGCAGTATGTCAGTGTCTGAATCACAAACATCTTTGCTTATGTTTCTAACAGCTTTGCTTACTTGCATGCCTTCCAAGGCCAGGCTGTACAACACCTAGACACCCCAGGGGGACAGAAAGAACAATCAAGCTTGAATGGGCCAAATATCCAGTACTAGAAAGGCTCAGAAGTAGCACAATCTACAAGGATAAGAAATAGGTGGGTGAGAGGTGGAACTGCTTGAGCAGATGATCACAAGGTCTCACTGTGCTGCAGCTCCCCAAAACACACTGCATGCATTTAGAATAAGAGTCATAGAATGCTAGGGGTTGGAAGAGACCTCCAGAGACCAAGTCCAACACACCTGCAGAGTGGGACCACTTGGGGCAGCTCACAGAGAAACATGTCCAGGTGGGTTTTGAAGAGCCCTAGAGAAAGAGACTCCACAACCTCTCTGGGCAGCCTGTTGCAGTGTTGTCACCTGCACAGTAAAGAAGTTGAGATTAAATTTCCCATGACTGAGTTTGCCCCTCACCCTCTGAGCTCAAGATAGGTGCATTGTGCCCCTGTACTCAGCACTGGTTAGGTCACACCTTGAGTACTGTGTCCAGTTCTGGGCTACTCAATTTAAAAAGGACATTGAGACTCTTGAAGGCATCCAGAGAAGGGCAATGAGGCTGGGGAAGAGGCCTCGAGCACAAGCCCTATGAGGAGAGGCTGAGGGAGCTGGGGTTATTTAGCCTGGAGAAGGGGAGGCTCAGGTGGTTATAGCCAGGAGGGTGTTGGTCACTTCTCCCAGTCTCAAGCTGCACCAGGGGAAGCTTAGGCTGGAGACAGTTATTAGCCATTGGAATGGGCTGCCCAGGGAGGGGGTGGAATCACCATCCCTGGAGGTGCTCAAGAGGGAACTGGACATGGCACTTGGTGCCATGGTTTAGTAGTCATGAGGTCTGTGGTGACAGGTTGGACTTGATGATCTCTGAGCTCTTTTCCAACCTTATTGATTCCATGATTCCTTTGAGTAAAACAAACACACACGACAAAAAAATAAACATTCAAAAAAATCAAGCAAGCAGGCAGGAGACCTTCATTGATCAGCACTTCTTTACTCATCTAAGACTTCTTTCTTCCACATGGATGTGGACAGAGGAACTAGAGGGAATTACTGGAATGTAGTCAGGATACACAGGGAGTTTAGCAAGCAAGCATTAAGGGACTGGCCCTTGCTCCAAGAGAGAAGACTACTTTTTTTTTTTTTTCCTAAGGCCCCAGAGCTCACAAATCCTGAAATGCTGTGAAAGGCTAAATCTTGTCTCTCTTGATGTGGCTCAACAAAGATAAAATCACCTGTGCTGCTTGCCCAGACAATAGCTGATGTGTATTGGGCAGACACCACTGGAAGGTGCATAGAGAAAGGTTGCTCACCAGACTGCAGCTGCCCTGGAAATAATGAGCAGAGGTCACTGCTATTGATACACTGGAATATACATACCTAAAAAAAATGTATAAAAGATCTGAGCAACTACTGGCTCAGGAGAAGGAAAACATGAGAGAAGGAAAAGACCTGGGCAATGCTGCTCTGAAGGAAACCAAAGAAAATACCAGGAAAGAAAAGGACAGAGACATCACCACATAGCCTGGAAGAAGCAGACCAAGAAGAACTCTCTGTGTCCTAAGTTCTACCTGCTGCAACTCATGGAGCTGAAGAAGCTGCTCAGAGAAGGGCTTGGACTTGGACTTTGGGATCTCTCTCTCCCCTCCTCTGCTGGAAAACAGCGCAGCCAACAAGGATGACCTCTCCTCCATGCCAAAGCTGCAGCAGCCTTCCTCCAGAGACCCAAACTGTCTTGGGTGATGAGGGGTGTGCTAATATAATTCCTTTCCTCTTCTCTTTCTCTCTATTTTCTCTCTCTCTCTCTCCTTCTGATCCATCCACTTTGTTCTGTTAATAAATAGGCTTGCTGATGATATTTTGGCCTCGTCTGTGCCTCTAATTTCATGACACAGGAATATTCCAAATAACCAAGTCTCTTTCTCTCTCTGGAGCGAGACAAGTGTTCCATCAGTGTCACTTCTTTTTCCACTCTCCCCTCCCTTTCCGTTCCTGCCCATTCATGTAACCAGTGTTTGACAAAATTACAGCTCAAGACCGAGGCCCTGGGCTGTGATTGCTGACAGGTCGCTCTCCACGTTCGCTTGCAGCAGGCTTTTGCAGACTGCAGAGTGCCATCTAGATGAAGAAAGGAGAGCTTGCGGTGAAGCAGCCAGCTGGAGGTAATAAATCCTTCAGGGATGCATCCCAGAATGCCTACAAGACGCTTTGCAGAACAGCTCTTTGCAGACTGCAGATGTTTTGTGGCAATTTTATTAAAGTACTAAAATCCTCCTGTGGCTGAATGAGCAATGCTCTCAAATGGCTGGTGGGATGAGAAGAGAGCCCTTTTAGTTTAGCATTTCAGTATTTATGCATTCTCAGAAAAATATTTTAGGTGCTTTTTCCACCCCCAGTCCCCCCCAAGCTTTTTAAGGATCCACCTGGTTCAGACAGACTGAATCTGGGCAATTTTGAGGCTGGTTTCCAGGCAGGTCCTTATTAAAGAAGGACATTGAGACACTTGAACGTGTCCAGAGAAGGGCAGCGAGGCTGGGGAGAGGCCTTGAGCACAAGCCCTACGAGGAGAAGCTGAGGGAGCTGGGGTTGTTTAGCCAGGAGAAGAGGAGGTTCAGGGGAGACCTCATTGCTCTCTACAACTACCTGAAGGGAGGTTGTAGCCAGGTCGGGGCTGGTCTCTTCTGCCAGGCAACCAGCACCAGAGCAAGAGGACACAGTCTCAAGCTGTGCCAGGGGAAGTTTAGGCTCGAGGTGAGGAGAAAGTTCTTCACAGAGATAGTTGTTAGCCATTGGAACATGCTGCCCAGGGAGGTGGTGGAGTCACCATCCCTGGAGGTGTTCAAGAGGGGATTGGATGTGGCACTTGGTTCCATGGTTTAGTCATGAGGTCTGTGGTGACAGGTTGGACTTGATGATCTTTGAGATCTTTGATGTGGACCTGAATGAGGCCCTGCACATAAACAAATCAATTTTTCACCTATGTGCAAATACTTGCCTATGAAGAGGTATTAGAAAGCATTGGCCCTACAAGATGTTTAAGGCAGGCCAAAAAAAAACCCCACACCTTACCTATGTCTTGAGTGGCAAAAGCAATCACACAAAATATCTATAGAGATGGAGTGTGCAGCAAGGGCTGCAACAAAAGGGGACTGCTCCAACAGATGGTGCTTCCACAAACCTGCCAAGCAGCAGTAAGAAACTGACCAATATGTATCTCTGTCTCCTGTTCTGTGCTGAGAAGGCAGCCATGTACTTATAGACCACTGGCATTCATCTCTGTAAAAAAAAGTATAAGAAAGTCCTTCCTAAGTGGGTACATTTCCCTTACACCAAGTTGTGCATGAGGGCAGCCCACTGAAGATAGTGATGACTCCCACAGGAAGATCAGCTGCTCCCTAGCCCTTCACAAACACCACTGACAATGTCACCTCCTAAACACACTTGTGCAAGGCAATGTGCCTCCGCTGCCCAGGAGGTTCCTTCTGGTTTGATGAACCTAAGGACAAGGTGATGATGCAGAGACCATCAAGGAGGATGAATTCCCCACTGACCTGCTCAGGTCAGAAAGGAAACTCCTGCTGTCTTGTCACCTTTGTTAAAGTCACTGTGGAAATCAGCCCACTGCAGCTTGTTGGCTCCCCTCACCCAAAGTCTCCTCCTCACCACATAATTCGGCTGAAGGCAGAGCTGGGGAGACAGCAAGCAGCATGGACCTGCATCAGCTCTCTCCTGGGCTCATATCAATATCCAACTTGACAAGTTCAGCATTTAAACTAAGCAACACTGGAACAGCCAAACAACATCTTGTGTCCAGAGCCCTTATTTAGAAGACAGGTTGCAGGAGCACAGAGCAGCCCTCCAACAGCAGAAGCATTTCTTTGAAAGTTATAAAACAACACACAAGTGCAGCAGTGTAATAAATAATAGAACCTTGTGAACAATGAAAATAGAAGGGTTTGCCTTCCCATTTTTCATGTTTCTGAATACATTTCTTTCCTTTGCAGTCAGGCCCTTTCCGCTGTGCCTTTCACAAACCTTCACATGGAGCAGAGAAATTGCAAAAGGACTTGGGAGAAAAAACAAAGGGGCTGCTGCCACCCATGCTTCATCTCCCCTTCCCTCTGCCATGCTCTGACAGGACCAGGAAGCTGGGGGCTGGATTTAGATTCAGCAAGGATGCTCTCCTAGCCTGTAATTATGCCAACAGCTTCACGAGAGCTTTACTTTAGGTCTAATTAAGACTTATTACAGATGAAAACAAACAGAACTTGTTTTTTTTTTTCCCTGACACAACAGACCCTTTACATGTGTGCAAAGCAAAAAGAAACAGAACATGATGCAAATTAAGAAAGAGAGGTCTGTGCTCAGCATTTAGACTCAGGGCACAGAGCCCTTCAGCAGAATCACCATCAGAGATCGAAGGAGGGTGGCTGGAGGGATAGAGCCTAACCCAGTGTTCATTACGCACTGGTTAGGGGTCATTTGCTAATTGCTCTCCAGCATACTGTTAATGCTATGAAGCAAAACAAAAAGTCAGTGTTTCATAGTTTCTGATGGCTTAGGAATGGGGGTAGAGAAGAGGCAGCACTCACTGATTCCCTTAAGGGGTGAAGGGACTGAGCTTCCCTTGGACAATGAGAATCTGACTTAAGCTTGTGTATTGAATACTTAATATAGGAGGGGAAAAACAAGGGAGAGGGTTTTTTTCAAGACACAAGAGCTGTGCCAGCCACCAGCAGCTTAACCTGCCTGTGTTAAACTGGAAGGGACAGGTTCCTACCTGGTGCAAGTGCATGCACAGCAATTTAGCCCCATCCCCTTGGTTTCCCTCTCTCCAGAACAGCAGACAATAAAGGCAGCCCATTCGCTCCTTTCAGAGGCTCTCGTCTCTCATTAAGTGCGAGATGAGACGAACAAGCGTTGAGCTGCAGTAAGTCAGCCCTGCACAGCTCTGGAGTGCCAGTGCCCTCTCCTGTTCAGTGCTTCCCGGCTCGTTCCACAGCATCTTCACAGGTCTTCAGAGGCTGGTGGCAATCACTGCCAGACAGCCTGACATCCTGCCACCGATTAATAAAAATGCATTTCTAAGGTTAAGGGTCCTGAAAACACTGCAGAACTTACATGGATATGGCATCCTTTTCGCTGCAGTCCAGAAAAGTTATCACTTGAATTCTGGAAGAAATAGTCCTCCAACTACTTCAATTCCATTAAGTGCAGCAGGCTCAGATCCTCTTTCTTCAGTGACATTCAGTTTTACTCTCTGTGGCTATAACTTGAACTCCAGCCACCGCCAAATGTATTCACAAAGTCGCAGAGGAGGAAACCAGAGCCAAATGGGTGTCATCAGTGGGTCTGGCATCAGGGAAGTTGTTACTCCCATTACACCTGAACTGTTTCACATCATCTCTGAATTATGACAGCACAGACTCAGCCTCACTTTACCACTGTATCAAAATCAGTGGTGATGTTAAAGTATTTTCTAACATCTCATCTTACAATCTTTAGCATCAAAGAGGCTTGGACCTGGAGCCACAAACCTCTCAAATAAAAGGGGAAAGAACCATACAAGCACCCTTCTGGAAGGACATCAGCAAGCAGGAAGCACTGGACTGTGCAAATTGCATACCAAGGGATATCAGTGTTCAGTTTAAAATAAAGTGTAGGCAGATGTGACTGTGAAATGCATCCTTTCATTGCTAGCAGGCCTGTGGTCCAGCTGTGTTTGTGTACATCATGCACCCATAAATCACCTCTGCATGTGCATGCAATGTAACATTAACATGGGGTTGAGACCCACAGGGCCTAAAACATGCCACCAGAACAAAATTTGCAGTATGTGACCAGAGTGAGCAACTTGCTCTTATTGCAACTGCAATAAAAGGGGACTCACAGTGGACAGTACCCCCTGGCAAAGTCAAGCTCTGCTCCTGGGGATGCTTAACCTTCTGACACCTAAATTGCTCCAACTGGAGCAGTACCAGTTTGACCAGCTGAAAGCAGGGATCAGCTGAGCCAGCAGATGTGGTTCACCCTGCAAAGAGGATCTCACAGTCTGTTATTCTCACCATCACCAGCAACAGACAACAAGCCTCTGTGCTTACTGATGGGCACCCCGGCATGGCATGTTTTTCTTAGGTTTATGCTGCGCTCTTCAAGTAAAATGAAGAGGGTCATGCTACCCAGTATGTTGGTAGCAGCATATTTATATAGTCTCCCTCACTTTTAAAGTTGTAGTAACCTGTACATAGCCTAAATGAATTCTGCTTTGTATTTTGCCAGTTAGAAACAACAAACACAGCTGCTCTATTATCAGCTGCCAAATCTCCTGCCACTATCTTCCTATAAACCTGTTTGTTGGCACCTCCTTCAGGGAGCAGAGACCTCGTGTGGGGTTCACAGGGGTCACAACAGAGACATTACTACAAAATGTATAGCACACACAAAAGTGAGGCCACACCGGAGCAGTGGTCACAAAGGTGACACCAAGGAGCCCTGGTCCAGTCAAAGAGCAAAGCTCACAGCACAGTAGTGAAAATGCAAAGGCCTTGCATGGCAACACCCAAAAATCACCCACAGCTTTCACGTGCAGATTTTGGCTTTTTTCCTCAAACTCAAATCTATGAAACAAAATTAATTTGTCCCAGTTTGGATGCTCAGGTGAAAACCCTCAACATACTACACAAATTTTGTCAGTTCTTCACACAATATACTTTCAGATAGAATAGAACAGAATAGAACAGGTTGGAAGAGACCTTCAAGATCATCACATCCAACCCATCATCTGACACCAATTAGTTAGCACTAATTAGGACCAGCTCTGGAAACTACTAAAAGCCAGTTGGGATGTAAGGACTCTTTGGGCAAGAAAACTTTCTGAGAGCTTTGAAATCAAGGGAGATGTTGCAGCAAAATAAAGATATTAAAGGTGTTTCTATCTCTTAAGCTGGGTTGGTCATTGCCTAAGGAGAGTCACTAACTCCAAATGCCCAGTCCTACAACAACAAATCCTGGAAAAGCTCATCAACAGCCTTCTGTATTCACCATCTGTGGATGCCAGACAGATGTGCAAGCAGGAAATTATGCTCCATAGTTCTGAGAAAATCAGTCTCGAAATAGAATAAGAAAGGGAATGGCATACATCTAGGAGACTAGGTATTGAACCGCAGCTGCTTTAGATCAGTCAGGTAAATCCACTCCTTTATTTCAAAACCACCAGCTTTTGGGGTCCTCTGGCCTTGAAAGAGCAGCTGATCTGGCAGCTTTCTCAAGCTGGTTCATGTACTGTTGAGTGTGGGCATCTCCTCCTGGGTACCAGCAAGGGCATAACTCATGCAAGGACAGAGCCATTCATCCAGAAGGTGATGTGGACCATGAAAACAGACACTGAAGCCTGGCACGTTCCCCACAGTTGAGGTCTCTGCTGTAGGTCCATGTCAGTCAGTGCAAAGCAAATTCAGAGCACTGCTGCCAGGATCTGCTGCAAAACTACCCCAGGAGTCTCCTCCTTTAAGCTCTGCATGGGTGCCAAGGGAGGCTGATGAAGGTTTCCTCCTCTGCAGGACACAAACATTAATGAGTCAATGACTTGAAAGCCATTTAATGGCACAAAAGGTATCTCATGACATTTCTAGTTACAGCTGATGCCTATACCTAAACAAGCTGCTTCTCTTCATGAAATCACTGCTGACACTCAGCAGCTTCCTGCAAGGAACAGTTTCCAGCCATGTCTGGGGTCCCTGTGCTCAGGATGACTTTAGGCACTAATTACCCAAGCAAAACAGCATCCATACTTAACTCAGGACAGGGACTTGCTGTGGTATGGCATCACTGCTGCAGGGACACCTTTATGTTCCCCATTCATGGAGCCTCTGTTCAGCATTTGCTTTTTCACTTGTTTACAGCCAAAAAGCATCACACTTCAAGATATAAAACAAAGATAGAATGTATAATACTTGGTGATAACTAAAAATGCATTCATACCACAACTGCAGTCTCTGAAGTACCTAAAAATAGGAAGTGTCCAATTGCACTCTCAGTACCTGACAGATTTCAGTCGATCTGTAACACTTAAGCTTGATAGAGATCTCAGATAGCTACCTCCATGTGAACAAATAAGGTCAAGTTCAAAGCACGCTGAAATCTATGCACATTTAAATGTACTCACCTGAGATGACTCTAAAAACCACACTGGAAAATCCTAGGAACTGAATCACCTGCCTGCCAGCACCACAGAGCTCCAGAAAGTTTTCAGAAGATGGGCGGGAATGTTCAAGTGTAACCTCCTGTGTCCAAGTTGGTGCATGTTGCCACTTGTCCTATCACTGGCCATGACTGAAAAGAGCCCAGCCCCTTCCTCCTGCACACCACCCTTTAGCTATTGATCAGCATTTATAAGATCCCCTGTCTTCTCTTTTCTAGGCTAAAGAACCTCAGGTCTCAGTGTCTCCTCATTAGGGCTCCAGTGCCCTAATCTTCCTTGCAGCCTTCTGTTGGGCTTGCCAGTAGTTCCCTGTCCTTCTGAGACTGGGAAGCCCAGAACTGGACACAATACTCAAGGTGTGACCTCACCAAGGTAGAGAAGAGGGGGAGGAAAACCTCTCCCTCATCCACCAGGTCCTTCTCAGCAGAGGTGTTTTCCAGCAGGTCAGTCCCTCAACCATACTGGTGCAGGGGCTTATTCCTCTCCAGGTGCAGGACTCTACACTTGCCTTTGTTGAACTCCATGAGGTTAAGTCTGTAGCAAGTAGTCTGTAAAATGGAATTTCCATTATGCCAGAGATGGAACTACAAAAAAAAAAATCATTTCTTTGAAGTCCTTGATGTGGGATGAGAGCCATTAGTGAAGATTTCAAGCTGGGGATTGATGTTGGTCCGAATTGAGCATCTGTTCCCCAATGTGCCCCAGATCCCAGGCAGAAACTGGCCTGCAGCCAGACTTCAGCTCACACTTTCTCTGAGAGTGTGTAAAACCTTCTTGGATCTACAGAGAAGGACTGTTCCACAAAAAAAAAAAAAAAAAAAAAAAAAAAAAAAAAAAACAAAGAACATGGTGAGCTGCCCCAAGGCCATCCCCAGAGCTGCCCAGCAGCTGCTCCGTGGTGACCCCTCAGTCTATGGCTGAAACAAGTCACTGCCAGCCACCCCGGTCTCTTCCACAAGACCTGACAAGCTGCACAGGTACTTGAGAACAAACAAACAAGATCTGCATGCCCAGACACCTGTACAAGGCCAGCCTGAGACCAGAGCTAACCTCAGTGGGGACAACATTGCCTGCAGCCAGAGGTGGTGATGGCGCTACCTACAGAACACAGCTCACAGCAGAACCAGAATGCAATTCCCCCAAGACCATGCTAACACCCAAGCCACAAAATAACACTCTTCTGCACATCTTGACACAGCTTTTAACGTGGAATAACATCTTGTATTGACATCCTGGGTCCACGCCTGCTCTCCAAGTGCTGCTGTGCCCAGGCGCTGCAGGGAGCTCTGCTCCAGCTGTCCACACAGCCTCGGAGCAAACACTGCGAGAGGTATTTTGACAACGTGAATCCTGCGTGCAGTGAAGCCTTTGCAGACTCACACCCTAGATGGCAGCAGCATCCAAAGAATGGCCCTGGGACCCCACTGCATGTCAAAAGAAACAGGCTTTTCACTATCACCTAAACCCTATTCCAAGTTCTTCATCCTAAAAATAAACAAGAAGAGGCTGGAAGCCTGACTGAACAGTGCCCAGCGTGAGCACCACAGGAGGTGCCTTGTATCAGCGTGGGGATGCTGCTCCCCTCATGCCAGTGTGGTAAGTATGGAGCCAGCTGTGCCAGAGCAGCCTGCAAAGAGCACAGGAGCAGCCATCACCCTGCCCTTACCAACTCCCTTCCCTGGCACAACAAAGGCAATGGAGGTGCTGGTACCACCTCGGTGTAACTGGGAGGGCTGAGCCACTGGGTAATGAGAACAACCTCACCGTGGGGCAGTGTTGGTCCACTTCCCTGTGCAACCATTCCTAAGCCCTGCCCTGGTGTTAAAAGCCTGTCCTTGTTCCAGTCCTGCCACACCTCTCATCCAGCTCCCCTAATTTTTCTTGGTACCCTGAGTGTATGGAAGCTGCAGCCCAGGAGTGCACACGGGGAGATGGCTGTGGGGGTACAAGCTGCAGAGACGTCTCCCTGCCATTTACTCAGCAGTGTAAATGCTGCCAGGGTTGTTCCAGGACCCACAAGGCAGAAGGTGCTGGGTGCCATGCCCATGCTGGCACACAGGACAGGCACTGCACTGGCACTGTGTGAGGTTTGTCAGGAGCTTCAAACAGCTCAAGGAAGTCAACACATACCAGAGCCCTGTGTAAACTCCAGTGTGGCATGTGAAGACAATGAAAAAAGGGTTTCCACGGTATTTACCTGCCAAGGTGAGATTCCTGCCAGCTAGTGGCATCACCAAATGCTGTAAGCAAGGTGAGGTTCACATGACCAAACATGGGGCTGAACATCCTGCCCACCTGATTACAGGCAGGCAGAGATAAGGCTGGCAGGGACACTTCAGTGTCCCCATGTACGTGAAAGCTGATGTAGCAATGGAACTGCACTGTGCTATCTCCTCCACACTTCCCATATGAGAAGGCTGTTCCAAGACAGAACAAGGACATCACATAAAACCAGGCAGGTCACAGTCTGGGACACACTAGTCCTTCCTCCAAGATCTGCTTGTCTCAGCTCTTTCCTCTATCAGGGAGCAAGATGATGCCTGCTAACTCATATCAGATACTTCAGCTTCACCTGCACACCCCGAGGGATCAGTCACAGCTGCAGTGAGGTCCTGGGAGCCGGTTTCCCCAGACATTGGGCTACACAGCTAAGCAAGCACTCTATTCCACCCCTCATTTGGATGATGCATTACTATTTTACCATCAATTAACATGAACTTTTTCCATCTTGCATTTCTTGATCACACCCTGTGTGGAAACAAAGTTCAGAAGAGAAAGCAAATCCTGTCCTTTAACTCGCAATGCATTACCGGCTTCATTATGTGAAATGCTAAGCCAGGATTTTACCACATGGATTAAGTGTCACTCTGGCAGATAATGGAAACAATCCATCTACAAATGTAAAACTGAGAATGAGACACAAGTTGCAGCAGCAGGAAAGCACACAGCATCATTCCATCTGCTGTCTCATGCATCCCTCTGCAGCAAACAAGGCATCTCAGCCTCGGCCTCACCCAGCTGGGGTGGGCAGTGCCCCAGGTTGTACCAGATTCACCTGGTAAGAGCCATCTTGTCACTTGTTTTGTTGCTAGAGTGGTAATTTTGGTCTAGATAGGCAAGAGTCATTCTTGCATAATGAATTGCTGATTATGGAGATGACAGCAGCTCTACCGATACAGCTGGAAGTTTAAATGTAGAAAACACCAGATTAACAAAAAGTGACAGTTTCAGCAGCAAAGACCCTGCAAAGTTGCCTTCAGCCACTGAGAAAGGAGGAAAGCAGCCTGCCAAGATAGATTTCCATCTTCACAAAGGACAGATGACAGCACATGGCTCCTTTAAGGACACAAATACAGCTAGTCAAGTGGAGAGATTTTCAGTTCCATAGTTCTGCTCATCTGATGATCTTAAGAGTTCATCAGCTACAGAAAAGCACTGATCCCTCACCACCTGAACCAGCAGGCAAAGGCATTGTTAGGATGCAGCCCCAGCTCTGCCCTTAGCACAGCCTGCTGGATGCCACACACCAAAAGAAAAACCTGGGCTAACACAAACAGCAAAGCTCCTCCACACCTTGGGAGAGCCAGCTCTCTTTCCCCATGCTTTGGGCTGCCCACATCGCCTCTTCTTTTCTGCCACTTAACACGGGGATCCTGCTGATTTACCAAAACATTTAGGCAGTAGCTGGATCGCTGTCGCATTATGGGTACGCAGCAGGGTGAGGCACCCAAAACATCAGGGACTGAGCCACCACATGACATTTCCTAGCCATACCATCAGATTTTCTCCTCTTCTCCACTTGTACATTGTAAACAACAGTGCTGAGGTTCACCCATCACTGGGAAGTTCATCTGCTGCAAGGCTGCGGCACAGAAAGCAGCTCCTCGGATTCGCACACCCAAGCAGTGGAAATGGGCACAGCTCCATAAAGCAGCTGAAGATCTGGCTCTGCTTGACAGTTTTATCCAAGATGACGATGAGCTTGACTAGAGGTTGCCAGCTGGATTGCTCTGGGGGACTGTATTTATAGATAACACTTGAAAGGACAAGTTCAAGGTGATAGCCCCTGGTGGCCCTTTTCATATTCCTTCAAGAGATCCATGTTCACACCCACCCAAGTGCTTGCCAGGCAGGTTGGAGAGACAGTGGAATTAAGGCACAAGGGTTTGTCTAAGGCTCGTCTCCACTTCTGTTCTGGTAGCCTATTAATGAGGGCAAGCAGCTATAGCCACAGAAGCAAGACAAAAATTAGAGAGAACATTATCATAAAATGTGGGGTTTGTTTCTGACAAATTATATCCTCCTCTTCCTCCACAGCTTGATTTTTTTAGCCCAGACAGCCTCTGCAGAAGACAACTGCAGACTTCACCTGTCCCTCAGGCAGCACTTGGGCACCAGGAACTGCTGCAGCTTTACACAGAACCATAGAATGCACTGGATTGGAAGGGACCTCTAGGGGTCATCTATTCCAGTCCCCCACAGTAAGCAGGGGCATCTTCAAGTCTCTATAAACATTGAAACTAATAAAACATAACTGTAGAAATCTGATCAAATCTACAGATCCTCCACTAGTACCAGATCAGCCTCTGATGCTCTGACAGGTACCAAAGCTACCCACCCTTCTCTAGTCTGCCCCTATTTTTGGCACACTCCAGTAACACCCCTCTGATCTCTCCAGCTCACCTTCTGGAGATGGAGGAAACTCAGCAGTATTCCAGCATTGCCATAATGATATCATAACCTAGGAGTCCAAACACAGTAAGATAAAAATCCACTGCAGCATGCACTTGCAAGAGGCTGTGGCCAACAGGCTGTACCTGGGTTCCTGCCAAGCCAGGATACTTAATGTACACTCTGTATTTTGCACATGTACCACCAGTTGGTTGTGAGTTTGAAATACCCTTGAAAGGGAAGATGCTTAGCCAGGAGCTGCTGCTTCAGTCTCAGTGGAATACATGAAGGCCATTTCAGGAAATTAAGGAGAGAAAAAAGAAAAAAAAAATAGGTGAAGAAATGCAGCTCCAGCTCAGAGCAAACAAACCTGGGCACTGGAACAACTTCAGAACTCTGCATTTCTGGACAAACCCTAGCCCATATTCTGCATTTCTCTATGAAAAACATTTTCAGGCCACCATTCATCCACGTGGAGCTTTTCTGCATCTTCAACACTGTGTCCAGTATGTGGAGAGTTTCAGACCTTTTTAATTGATCATTCGTTTGTCTGCAGCAAGTCCTAAGAGAAAAATGACTTAAAGACAACTGGAGCTTGAACTGGTTGTACATCTGTTCTGTGTTGACAATTTCACCTTTCTACCCTCTTTCCTCTTTGTCAGCTCACATCAAAACTCACACCCACAGCAGCAGTCCCACTCCAGAGTTTGAAATACCACTTACCATTCTGCCAGAACAGTAATGAGGGCCTTTGGCCTTAATACAGAAGCTTTTAGCTAACTGGAATTTCACCTTTTAAAAAGGGCACTTTGAGGACTTGGCACAGCCAAGCTCTGGCAGATGCTTTCCCATCCATTGGAGGTGGTTTCCATCAGCTGAGCAGATGTAGCAGTGCAAACACCCTTTAGCTTCAGAGTTGGTACTTCAAAGCCCATGAAACATGCAACAGTGCTGAGAAACTACTTACATTTGGGACCAGTTTCTGCCTTGCAAGACATCCTTCAGAGGCTCCAGAGATACAATTTTGATAGAACCTTCAAGCTTCCAGAGAAAGGAAAACAATTTTCATCAGTGGTCAGCTATTTGAGCAGCAGGTACCACTTACCAGCGAGGAGAGCAGTGTCTTCTACCACTCTCACAAATAAAACTGTATCAAAAAAGGACACCATGTAGTGAATCACAGAATCATAGGGTTAGGGTGGGAATACACCTCAAGGATCATCCAGTTCCAGCCCCCCTGCCATGGGCAGGAACACCTCACACTACATCAGGTTGCTCACAGCCACATCCAGCCTAGCCTTAAAAACCTTGAGGGATGAGGCTTCCACCACCTCCCTGGGCAACCTGTTCCAATGTCTCAGCACCCTCACAGGGAAGAACTTCCTCCTACCATCCAATCTGAATCTACCCATTTCTAGTTTTGCTCCATCCCCCCAGTCCTATCACTCCCTGACACCCAAAAAATCCTTCCCCAGCTTTCTTGTAGGCCCCTTCAGATACTAGGAGGCCACAATAAGGTCTTCTCCAAATCTTCTCTTCTCCATACTGAATAGCTCCAACTCTCTCAGTCTGTCCTCACAGGAGAGGTGCTCCAGCCTTCTGATCATCCTCATGGCCCTTCTCTGGACACCTTCCAGCACATCCAGATCCTTCCTCTACTAGGGGCTCCAGAACTGGACACAGTACTCCAGGTGGGGTCTCACTAGAGCAGAGCAGGAGAATCACCTCCCTTGCCCTGCTGGCTACGTTTCTCTTGATGCAGCCCAGGACATGATTGGCTTTCTGGGCTGCAAGCGCACACTGATGGCTCATCATAGATTAATTCAGGTGGAAAGAGAGCCCAAGAGGTTACCTGGTGCAATCCCTGCTCACAGTAGGTCCAAGACCAGGATGCTCCAGGCTGTATCTGTGTCCTGAGTATCCCCAGGAATGTAGGACCCACAACCTGTGGTCAACCCAAGGTGATGTTAATTTAAGAGCAGCACCACACCTACCATGTACAGGCACTTACCACAAACACCTTGATGTTCAGACATGTGGTAACTGGCACAGGGAGATGTTCTTTGCATGAAAGGGGTCAGAATAGGTCACAGCCACAAACAGGAGGAATAAAACCAGACACAGACATGGCTTGTGGGGTATGCTTTAGGAAAGATCAAATCTACCTGAAAACTGACTCTGAAGGAATTCCTGGGTTTTCTGGTAGTGAAACTACTATTATTCAAGACTCCAGTTATTGGGATTTAAATATGTTGAACCCATTTCCCTGGGGAAAAAAAAAAATCTAGATGGGAAAAGATGAACGTTCTGTACTTTGAGAAAGGAGTTACAGCACTGCACTGTCATCTGGCAGCACACAAGCCTCTGCAGCCAGTGCTCAGAGCATCTTCAGCAGCTTTCTACTCTGAAAAAATACAACCATTTCAGTCATAAAGACTCCAAAATTCATTTTAGCAGACAGAAATGCCCCTTCAGAGCTTCCTGTTAATGACAACAGTATCTCCAGGGAGAGAGGAAAAAAGCCATGAGATACCACAGATGCTCTTCCATAGGAAGTCATTTAAATGTAGTCAACAAAGAGTGGACTTAATGTAGTCATCAGAGTGGCCCTCACTGTGTGAGCTTTCACAGCAGAGAGGCTTAGAGACAGAAAAAAATACCAACTGTGGTTCCCTCAGTAAAATGGAGAGCTGGATTACTGGCAGGATATTCAGTGTACATCCTTAGCAGACAAGTCCACCTTGTGGAGAAGTCCACTCACCTCTAAGCACATTTCCCACTTTTATTGGTACTTTCAGAGAGAACAGGAAAAAGATTTCAGAACATTTTAGTTGAGAACGGGTTTAGTTACGTTCACCTGGGATTTGTGAGACAGGGCAGCAGCACTTTTGCCAGCTTGTGGCAAACACTCCCCCCAGAGCTTTAATATTTCTGGTTTTTTAGAGCACAGTAGGCATTTTTAGAAAATAACTACAGGCCTGGCCTAAAACAACTCAAAAATGCAAAGATTTGTGTGGTTTCAAAGTGATCTATAGATCATTGATTTACAGAGAGATAACACTACAGATACCTGGATTTACTTGCACAAAATCAAGTAATTAAACAGAATAAACTTGCTGTTTTCTCCCCATCTTGGTCTTGCATACTGCATTCCAGGTAAGACTCCAGGAACTCACTTCAAAATGAAAAAGCTAGGTCCAAACAGTTATCAACAGAAACCAAAAAATATGTATTAATAAAGCAGTAAATGCTACCCTTAGACCTTTTCAGCAGGGACCACATTCTGTGAGCAGAGCTACACACAGCTGCGTGGGCAAGAGCTGGAAGCAGCCCCATCAAAACTCGAGTAGAAACTTCAAGCATTATTTTGATACACCCAGTTCAGAGGCAAAACTTCTGAATCCTCTGCTTTGAGTCTTTTTAAAAAGGATATTAGCTGAACAAAACACCAGAATTAATTTGGCTTGAATTTCAGGCCTGGAGAAGCATCATGACTTTCTGACAAAGATGCAAAACAGTGTTACACCATGAGAACAGAATCAAGGATCCCAGTACTTCCTTCCATGCACAGCTTGCTCTCCTGTTATGTGGCATCCAGATCTCACTTTACCTTTACACTTAAAAAAGTTCATATAGAGACAATGAAGTATTTCAAAAGCTTAATTAGAAGTGACATTAGATGCTAAAGTTGAATTTCAATGCAAGAAAACACTGATCAAGATTTTCCACAAACCATAGTATATAGTCAATGGTTTCACTGCAGATTCCAGCTAGGTTATATTCTTATGCACTGACACCCCCCCCCCCCCCCCCCCCCCTATCCCATCTTAGCCAGTAAAATGTCCCAGTGTTCAGAAAAAGCCCAGACAGCTGCTGTCACACCAGAAGAGCAGCACTACTCCAGTCAGTCCCAGAACATGCTGGAATCTTTATTACCCACTGAGAAACAGTTACTTTAAGTTTCTCTTTATGGAAGCATTACCTAGCTCTGTTGCAACACAGAGAATTTGGTTGTTTTATTCACTGCTACCTTTGTGAGCTTCAGACATCCAGCTTTCCTTTGGAGACTGTCTGAAAGGGGCCCAGGGAGTGAATGGCAGCAGAAAGCACCAGCGTTGACTAGAGCCATTTCATAAGCTCTCAGGGAACATTTCCCAGCCTCACACTACCCCCAGGAGTTACACATACCAACAAAAGCTGTAGAGACAGGCAGTCACCTGCAAAGGCCTGTGCCTTCCTCACTACCTCAAATGACCAGAGGCTCTGGAAGGAAGGAACTACAGGGCCATCTGGATGCCCCAACCACTTCAGCTCCACCCAGTGGGGTGAACTCAGTGGAACATCTCAGGTGTGCATTCCTCAAGTCTGCCAGCATCCTACTATTAGCTCCACCTTTCAGATGTTAGCCTAGAGCCTATCTCAAGTCATTTCACACTTCCCAGATGCCCACTGGAACTTTTCCTTCACAAGCAGTGAAATAAAATCAAAAATAGACATTAACTTAAAAGCTCCAGTGAAACAAAGCTTTCCTTTGTGACAAAAATCCAAAGACCTGCTTGATTAAGTAGCAAAGTTTGCAGCTTTAGGGAAACAGCAGGAAAACCCACTGATTAAAGCATCTAAGTTCACCAGTCTGAAGAGTTTTCCAGGAGACTGGAAAGCTCTACTGTTCAAGTCAACACCTCTTAACTTTCTAAAGAGGTTTTAAATGGCATAGCTTAAGATGTTTTTCCTAAGTGATGTTAAACTCTGCAGAGCATCATGTACAAATGCCACAGTACAGACCAAATCTGAGCAGCTTCCTCAGTCCATGAGGCAGAAAGGCAAAAGCCTCTTCGGCACAGCCAGACCGAACAGCTACCATTCAGATTGCAACGGGCAACTCGCACTCACCATACCCTGGTGTGGTTTTACTGATGGACGGTATGAAACTTAAAAAGAACTACAAAGCAGCCTGATTCATTGCCTTTTTTTTTTTATTATTATTATTAGGTTTATTATGACTTAAAGAGTTTCTATTACTCCAGCTGGGTAAACCACATTTGAAAGTTAAAGTTGAACTGCAGGACTTCAGTTTCAGCCAGGAAACAAACCCCCTCCCCCCAAAAAAAAAGTCAAAAATAAAATTTAAAAAAAAAAAATCATTTTTGCATTTCTTTATTGTAATATAGATTTCAATTTAACATTTAAAACTTACTTCATTAATAAGCAAGCCAAGCTCAGTAGCTTCAGTGCAGGATGTACTTTATGTAACTTTGCCACACATTCATGTTAAGATTTGATGTACACGGAGGAGAAGAGACCGGTTCGACTGGACGATTCAGAGGAGAAAGCAAAAACTAAGCACCATTTTTAACCAAGCTAAACAATTCTCAGTTCAGTGTTTCTTAACAGGGTGTAGGGTGGGAAGCAAACAAAAAAAAAACAAACAACCCCAAAATAATCAACTCACTTTTGGCTTCAGGAGCTACAGTTTGGATAACAGCTGAAAGCTATTTTCCAGCAATGTCAATTCTCTGCGCTGGCACAAGAAAGAATCTTCAAAGCAACAGGTACTGGAGGTTTTTCCTTTTTTTTTGTTGTTTTTATTGTTTTTTTAAACCACCTGTTCTCCTTGTGTTTTTCCAGGTGAATACATGCATTATTATTTTTTTTGATCATTCTGGCAGAGGTTAACAGAGAGCAAACGACGGTTGGGGCTAAACGAAAACCAATCAGAAGATTGCCAAGGAGTGAAGGTATAAGCCAAACAAAAAAAAGCCACACAACACATTAAAGCAACCAGTTTAATATCTAAGCCTGCTTTCTTTCAAAGAAAAAAAAAATGGCACAAATCAAAAAGCCAGACAAATTTCATTTCAGATGGTACTAGACTGAATTAATGCTTCAAAGCATAAAGAGGATTTATTTCACCGTAAGGAAGGAAAGTAATCTGAACAGGCTCTGTATATTTGGGCTACACCAGAAGCATTGTTACAGTTCAGCCCATATATGCAGAACTGATACCAATGTGCTGTTACCCTTTACCACCTGGAATAGTGAAGTATTAGAAGTTGCAGGGCATAAGCATCCTAGTTGTACAAGCCAGTTAATGTACAAACAGAAGAGCTGAAGAATGGTTCTCAACTCATCCTTCCTGTTCAGCACTCCAGATTTTTCTTTTGGACCAGAAAAAAAAATTCCCCTCTGCCAACAGCTTAATAAATACTAACAGATATTTAGACACCATCTTCAAAATCTTTGTTGAAAATGCAGTCTCCAAATGAAAACTAGCTTTATGCAAGTATTAATATTTTACATAAAATAAGTCTCATGAATCGTAGTTAATAGTAACTGAAATTAATGTATGCTGAGTCTTCAGGTGATGTGCAAGTTCAGCTATGTAACAAAGGTGGGGGCTTTGAACAGCTCTTACCATCCTGCTTTGGACAGTTCTTACACTTGTCCCGTAAAACTACAGACCCTCTAGCTATAGTATTGTGCAATTGTTGACATCTTCAAGAGCTCTTCAAGGTAAAGAAATTTGATGGAAGCACCACAAAGCAAGAAAATAACGCTCTCGGTAAAGAGCCTTGAATTTAAGACATCATTACTGTCTTGCCTTGACTACAGAACACCAGTGAGAGGACATCAGGGTAAAAGAGCAAATCTACAGTGAAGTCTGCTTCAAACAGGGAAGATAATACAAAAAAGATCCAACTCTACAAGCAGCATGTAAGCAAAAGTCTTGAAGAGCTGTGTATTAACATAGAGCTCAAAGTGCCTTAACTTAGCTAGAACAGCACAATTTTTAGTATTGTGAATCTAGCATAGCTGCATTTCATTCGAGAATCAGCCTATGCTTCCAGTTAAAGCATGCATACCATCACTATAAAATACCCTTTCCCATCCTGCAGGTCTGGAGCCCTTCATTTCCTTATTCCTCCTGTATTACCACTTTCTTAGGCAGAGATTTAGAGGCCCTAAAAGCCGGGGCTCCCCACCAAAGACATGCTGCGTCTACATGTAGAAGTAGTTAGAACACAGATTGACACATATCCTTCCCCATTCAGAAACTCATTTGCAGATCAGCCTTGATCTCTAGTTCAGTTTTAAGTTACGCTTAAGTTACGGCAGCCAGAGTTCAGTCCCATGAATGTAAGCTCAACACAAAGAGAAAGCCATTTATCCTATTTAATACATCCTTACGGCATGTTTATCCAGAGCTTTAGAATCAACTTCCAGTTTTAAATTATTTTCTTAGCACTTCACAGCACCTGCGTGTCCCTCCCTCCTGAAGGAGATGGCATCACACAGACCCTCATTTACGTTTGTCCAAAGCTTCCATGCGTGACCAGAAGTCTTACTTGTTAGAACACACCCCCTTCTCCAACTATTCCCCCTCGTTCCCTCTCCTCCCACCCCTCCCCAGCCATGGGCAATTACTGCACAAGAAATGTCAAATGGGATATGGGCGTACACAAAACCTACCGTTCACTAATACTGAACAGAAAAGCCTATTTCCCAGTAACAGGACATCTTTCTCTAAATTTAGGTCAGCACTGGTGCAGTCTGCACTGTATAAGATTACCACGAGGATAATACCGAAAAGTACATATAAATTTCTCCAACTGATTTAAAAGCCTAGGAAGTTAATTGGGGAAAAGTTTAATATTGCTACTTCGGAGCACTAAAACACACAAAGTGAACCCAATAAAGATCCTTGTACTGAGTCAATATTAAGTATTAATTGCATGACCATCATAGCACCTCTTTACATTATCACACAATCACCAGAATTATCAACTGCTTTTAAAACTAAAAAGGGTACAGTCCAATATTTATAACTTGCACACTGTTACTATATAGAAACTAGGTGCATGGTACAGTGCTGCAAAAAATGGAAGCCTGCAGTTTTGACAAAGATGCCAAGTCATGTCGTAGACAATTTCAGTCAAACTGGCAATACTGTTTAAGCAAATACTCAACACAGTAGGAAATAAAGGACAAAAACAAAAGCATTCTATAACCAAATAAACATCTGAAATTTCCTTTCCCTTTAATACAAGTAAGGTCACTTTTAGCCTTGGAACGGATACATGTTTGCCTATGATGATCTTGCTAACTACTACACAATATCTGATGTCCTCTGCTAAGAATATAGTTTAAGAAAGCCGCAGTTACAAGAGGCATCTAATGTAATATCTAAAATTTCCTTTATGGCAATTATTGAATTCATTTGTCTTAAACAGTGAATATGTAAAGATGGCCTCATGTTTCCTTTTTCAATAGTACTCTGAGGATCAAGTGGCTTTCAAGCAGCATGGTGGGTTTGAAATTTTTGCAGTTTAGATCATTCTGTTGCGTTTATGAGTTGGTGAGTCTGTAATGACATCGCCACACTGGGCTGAGGTACGCTTTCTAGTTCCACCATTGTCCAAGTGGAGTGCCATTTCTTCTGATATGAAAGTGTTCAAATCAACATCATGGAGTCCATTTCTCCTTCGACTAGCATTGGAGCCACTGCTCACGTGAGTGGGCGAGCCTGGGGTACTTGAGCGAACACTTATACTAGCCATTGCACCACTAAGACCTAGGGAAAAAAAGAGAGAGTATTTAGGTCAAACAGTAAAGAAAGTTGGATTTCCCACGTGTGGCAGAAGGGATGACATCTGGCTTCTAGCAATGTTCAAGGCGCTTTGCCCTGTTATTTGTACCACGTTTATTTGTAGTCCAGACCACACCTTCCCAGCTTCTAGTCCATATAATAATCTAACCATTGCTAGAACTGGCTTCTTGTGACATCAAAAGTAAGCCAGTGAATGCTAGCTCCACAAGCATGACAAGCTCTTTAAAATACCTGTACATACTCAAGAGCAGCCTATTTCTACCCTTTAGGCTTCACACTACAGCAGTAGTTACACACAGAAGGAAAATCCCCCTACCAAGGACTTCCCAGGCTGACCTGACCTAGTCTCGTTTCAAACACCACCACCCTGCTCCCTTTCACTCCCTCAAGTCACTGTAGCTCTGAAGAAAACTGCAGTAGGGCAGCAGATCTCAGAGTTGTATACCACAGCTAGTTTTCAAACAAAACCTTTATTTCATGACTGCTGCTAACAGCCAATACATTAACAGAATTCAAACCAGCACTTAAAAATAACAAACCCAGCAAGACCACAGGACAATCCTCCAAAATTGTGGGACAGATCCCATCCAAAATAATGTCACAAATACCCTGCAACTACTTTGGTTGGTGTTCAGGTTATTAATGAAGACTGCTTAAAACAGTATTTCTTATAGAAGCAAAGCCATAGAACCAGAACACAATGAGCTACAGATCAAACTTTGTCACTATTACTTTGGAAAAGCAGGACACTCCACAAATTTAGTAAAGGCTAGTATATGAAAGCCTAACAATTCTTCTCCACTTGGAACTCTGGGTAGATCTGTAGATAAACAGCGACTTAGAGATGAGACAAACACCTTTTCTAACTGCTTCGAATCTCAGTGTTAGTAGAAAGCACCCAAAAAAACAAAGCAAAATCCATGCAGGAACACAAGGAACAGCAGAACAAAACCTACATCCATCTATTTTCTAGCACCAAGAACAAGTAAACTCTACACTATGCACGAGCATGTGTCTCATGACCTTCAAATTGTTGAGCTCTCAGAGGTTCTCTCAAATATTCTATACCTTTGTCCAGTCATCATGTATCTTCTGTGTACAAAGCCAGTTAATACACATCTTCCTTCATATATAATCAAATAGGCCAAATCACTTCAGAGCCTCTATGAAGCCTGCTAAAACTAGCAGACCAGTTGCCAAAAAGCAGAAATAGAAGACAAATTCTAAAGCCATCTGCAGCAATGTCTGGTTGATACACAAGTCAGGATAGAACAGGCCAACCAATTCCACTCTACTGTACTGGCTGAACATGTAAAGTTTAGATCTTTTAACAGCTCAGAATATATCCTTACAGACTGGGCACTGTGTACAACCATTGGAGTCACTAGCCATAGATGCTTTCTTAGATCCTTTTCCTTACAGCTCTAAGTGGTGCTTCAACATGGCTCAGAAGCATGGTATGAAGTCTGATAGGGACCCTGTAGGTTGGGAATGAAAGGTAACTTCAATACAACAGCAGAAATTATATAAACAGCAGAAACTGTTTTAGTTAGAAGGCAATTCAGAAACAAGGCTTCAGTACCCCCAGGATTACACCCAATCTTAAATTCAAAACCATTATGAAAAGGGGTTCCTACACATCTATCAAAGAAAGTAAAGCAGCTAATTCATGACAGATGCACAAGAAAAAAAAAAATTGAGAAACTGTAACTTGGTTAAATCACTAATATGCAAAACTTGGACAGGTAACAAATCACTTCACAATTTAAAGACAGGAGTAAGTTTAATATCAACTGGCATGGTATACAGTAAAAGAACATTGCTTCATTCTGTACATTTAAATTGGAAAATATTTGACAGTGCACAAGTGACATTGTTTTGAATCCAAACTGACTGCAGAAATTCACCCCACATCACTACTCCAAGCAAAATTGCTCTGAACATACAAGTTCAGTGTTGTTACTTCCACTAAGTCAACCATTTACATCACTTGTCATTTAATCTTACATTTTACAACCAAATGACCAATATAATGAAAAGATGCCCTGATGAAACTGAATTAATGTCTTGTGCCCAAGTAAGGAGAGAAAATTGTTCTAAATAAACCCCAATACTGACTCATGATATGAGAATACTTTTTCAGCATCAGTCAAAAACTGTTTAAGTAAAGCTTTCAAGTAGAAACATTTTAAATATGTAGACACAAAAGCCAGATTAAATATATGCATGGGTAATATGCTGCAGTGTATTCTAAACCAGTCTGCCAAGGCTCGCAAGCAATGCCTCAAGCAGGCATTGACTTACCAATACTTAAGTAATACTGAATCACTGTACATTTAAATATACAAACAACCTTCAGGAGACAATTAAGAAGTTAAAAATCTTCAAACACCTGGTTTTCAAAGGCAGAAGAGTAATACTGAATTAATTTCTACAAAGATAGGAGTACAAGGATATTGCATCACAACACAACTTCTAGTTGCATTTTAATCTTGCCTCTCATACAGGTATTTAATGCTGAACTGTTAACAGTCATTACCTGATATGCCAATGGACTGAATGACAATTTGGTCTCGGCTACTGGCAGCTGACCATGTTGCATAGCACTACACATCAATCCAGGAGAGCAGAACACTTAGCTCAGTTTAGAATTGGGTAATCAAGCTAATATGGAAGAGTCAGAAGAAAAATGCAAGGCAAACTTGAAATACCAAGTTGCCATTTCAGCAATACAATTGAAAAGACCTTTGCCAACAGAAAACACGTTTCAGGAGCTGTGATCCACAGTTTGTTTCTTCTCAGAAAGTTGTTGCAATGAAAAAAGAAAAATCTCAGAAAAACTGTTAATTATTTTGACTTTTAATTTTTCAGTGAACTCAGGCCCCTTCTGAAAGCATTAAACCACTGAAAGCAGTAAAGCAAGCAGTAGTAGATACTAGGAAGTAGTAAGATGACATGACTGTTAGCAGCACCATTTCACAACCTCAAGTTCTGTGCTGTGATTTACATGACCTCCTCATAGGCACATCAGTTTTGTCTATACAAACAGGAGAGATTCAAACAATGTCTGTAGTTTATTCAGGATCTCATGACCACTTGTTCCTACAAGAGACATCTTTTTTAATAGAGGCCTTTAAGGAAGAACAGGTCTCTCCTCCTTTTTTAAACTTGAAAGGATTGAAGTGGAGGGCATATCTGGAATACTCTGCACTACTTACTAACATTCTCTTTCCTGCCATAGCTTGTACTCATCAGCAACACAGTGTGCACAGCCGGTAATTTCACACACACAAAAATATTGAAGCTATATTCCAACACTGACTACAGCAGTATGAGAAAAAGCTGCAGTAAAGACAAAACTGTGACCAATAGTAGCTAATTTTTAACTAAGCACTCTTCAGAACTAGAATGCCTGGCCACTAGCATAGTTCATGGAATACAACATACTTAAAACTATCAACTCAAAAGTAGCAAGTTTATTAATACTGGCCTAGCAAACTGTAAATTTTGTTTTATCTGCACTATAACTACATCCACAAGGAGTTATTCAGGGCACTACCACAGCATAATATGCTGGAAAACTACTGTTCAGTAGAGTAATACTATTAAACTATTGTTTTCCAGAAGCTTTAAATCAGGAAGTATCAGAAAGAACATTCATGCTTAGACAAGTGTGACTAAAGCAGGAATTAGTTAATAACCCCAGATAAATACAACATGGCATGCAGATTGATCCTTGTCACTCCTCTATGTCATGCTCACCCTTTCACAGTACTGCTCTGAGCAAGTTTTAGCAGTACATACCAAAACACAACTCTGATAGCTATATATACACACAACCTTTAAATTAAACTTCCAAACTAACTGATCTCTGCTCTCCCAATCCTCCTATGAACTGCTTCTCTGCTCTAACAAGCGTTAACGTTTTGCTCCAATTGAGTATTTTGAGAAAAGAATAAGCAGGCCTAATGGAAAATGAGGCTCTTTAAAGGGGTCAAACCACACACTGCTAGGGCAGGTTCTCCCCAACAGCTCCAAAGAGACTGAATTACATCAATGATAGACATCACCACTTTTGCTCCTTGGCTTTAGAACACTCCCTCACTGTGTTGTTGCTGTTGCCCATTCACAATATTTAGTTAGGAGCTTTCAAGTCTAATGCTTTTCAGCCATTGCTTTCAAAGGGTTGCTTATTCCTCCTCCTCAAACCACAGCATTTCCTCCCACTACGCTGGGAGAAGTTTGGAAAGTATTGAGCACATCCCACATTAGCAGACCAAAGCATCCTTTCAAACATGGACATGCACAGCCACCTGCACTACAAGGTTTAGTACGTTAAACAGCCAGTCAGAAGACAGCCCAGCACGTGTCAGCTTTTGGGAACCTTATGCTATTAGCTCAGTTGATGTGATTCTGTCATTTGAAACTCCTCTCTTACAGAGCTGGATATAGCAACACACCCAGCAAGCAGGGGAAGATACATCCATACCTAAGCAAATTGCAGAGATATTCGAGGGACTGGTGGAAGTTTAAAACTTGACTGCATTTGAAATGTTGAACAATAAAAGGTATTTATCTTCTGCCATCACATCTTCAAACACCAAACATCAGATGCAAAGTTCATAAAGTCTCAGAAATATCCACTTGAACTTGAGTTAAAAGGCTTAGATTACCTGAAACTAACTACTCAGCTTCTCTTGAAGGCTTTAATTTCAGGTATTCACAGTTCAAGTTTCCAGCCATGTTTTATTTCAAAGGTTACCCATCAGCACACTAATAATGGAAAGCTGATATTAAGGACAGAGATTTTTAGTTGTCATTTCAGTCTCTCAAGAGGCTTCTACTTCCAAATATTCATTCTTAAGTACCCTTAAGTTACAGTAAAGATTTCAGTAACAGCTGCACAGCAGGTGCCATAGTTAAAAGGCAGATCTCACAAACATCAGTATTATTTTGTCATGATCATTTTGCTTTTAACTACTGTAACAAATGTTGAAGGAACAGCAGAGAACAAGAAGTTCCTTATAGCATGAAGACTATAGATCGCTAATATAGCAAAATTAAATCTAGGGTTCAAAATCCCTAGCTTTTGTCAGAAACTCTCAGCTACCTTAGTACTGTAAGATAGATCAGATGCCACAGGGTTTGAGACAGAAGGCTAAAACCACAATTTCAATGGATGTCTGATGCAGCACAGTTTGAAGATGATACTGGTATCAAAGATACTCTTCACTAATGTTTTAGTCTGGGACATATCTAGACCTGTTTGATATTCCAGGAAATATTTTATTAGCGACTTCATTACCACAGCTTCTATCAAAGTTTTCAGATGTGATTATGAAGCATTTAGGTTACACGATCAACACAGCTATTTCCTCCATCATAGAGCAAAATCAGCAAGTTACAGCACCATGAGTTTCAGACCCATTTCCAAGAAGTCAATAAACCAAGTCTGCTTCCAAAGAGCTTTGTGTTGCAGATGCATACCTCTCCCTGCTTCACTAAAAGCAGTCCTGCTCAGTGCGGCAAAGTTTTAGCATTATCCCTCAAATCTAACTAAGCTCACCCATGTCACCCACAGAGAAATGCTCTTTCCACAGGAAGCCTACCAGCACAAGGCAACACCTAACTCCTTCACATGCTAGCCAAAAGCTCCCCTTAAAGCCTCAATCCTGAGCACTTGATAAGACTTCCACTCACTATCACCAGGGTTTCTCATGTTTCCTCACAACACCTAGAAGCAACAAATCACTTGGAAGCTGCCTGCTAAAAATGAAGATAAACAAAGTCCTACAGAGGATATTAATTTTCACACACCTGAAGATCCTATGCAGGTTTCAAAAATCAAAACAGTTCTGGAAAGTCCACTGATATAGGAAAATAGTCTGGAGGTAATTTAATCACAACTTCTTTAATATTGAAGGAAGGGGGGGAGAAACTGAAGGAATGCAGACATTGTGGACAGTAACCTAAAAACAGTTGCAAGGCCCAATAGGAGACCAGTCACTAAAAGATTAGCACAAAAGCATTTGTGTCAAAGACCAGATTGAAAGCCGTATGAGGAGAACCTAATCCAGGTGGTGATTGACATGTAATCTTGTCAACCAGCTGATGAAGGGGGAAGAGTGCACTTCTAGTCCCTGCAGTGCCAGTATGGAGAGCTCCCTAAGTTCTCATGACCCTATGTTGGGTTATAAACTAGGAAAACTTTGAAATTCATGGTTCAGACTCCCACACTACTGAGAAGTGACATCCATAAACCACCCTGATATAAAGTAGATGTTAAGAAACAATACCAGGATATGAAAAAAAAAAAGCCATTTGCCAAAAAAAGCCTCGAGTTTGCTCAAGAGCTCCCTGTGCAACAGTGAGCCTACCTAGCTTACTCACCTGAAAGTCAGCCTTTGTAGTTAAAGCCAAACCAGATGCAACTAGTCTCAGGAAACAAAACATTTTTGAAGGGTGACTTATCAGCTCTATCAGGTGAGAGCCAGCTTATGCAGTTCCTCCTCATAAAACAATACTGATACATAGAATTCTCTACCCAGCTTCCACTACAAGAACAACTACCAAAACTACATGACTGGGTGGAAGAATGCTCGATTTAAATGGCCACAGAGCAGCAAACAATGCCAGAATTAGGCTGACACCTAGAGAGTAACAGCAGCTGGCTTACCTGTCTTGGGAAAAAACACAGCACAGAAGCAAAGACTGCATTGTCAGGAATTCACTCATCTAACTGATTAATCCCACCCCTCACTGAGAACACCAAAACAGTAAAAATATCATTGGAGTTTTATAGATTGCACTTAGAGATAGGTTGGTTTTGCTTTTAGAATGGTCTACTGTTTATACCTCAAGAGATCTGCTACCTTTTAGAATTTTAGGAGACAAAACCCATGAGTGAACTGCTCCATTTCATCCTAGGAACAATTTAAAGCACATTTTTCTTTTATCACTTACTAGGTAATAGTCCAACACAAGCTATTGAATATTCATACCTGAAGGAAAAAAGATACACCACCACCATTACTGGTATTGGCAAGAAAGGAAATTCACTACAGCACTGGCAGCCAAGTTTGGAAGTGAACTAAACAGTTCTGAAGAGAGCTCAATAATTGCAATGATGTGCAAGTGAAGTACCCTTCCTGGGTACTTTCAGTAGAACATTAAACCTTATTATCCAGTGCGTAACAAGAGTACTACAGTGAGGTACAGTATCCTAGGAGACAGAAGCTTCAGATACAAAAATCACCTACCTAATCCAACAAAAATTTGCTACTAGCCAAACCTTAATGTTTAACTAGTCACTAGCATAGTATTATTTCCTAAGAACTTGATTGCTTGTAGCACTGGTACAAAAGCCAAGGCTCTTCATGCTTCAAAAACACTATGAAGTGTTCACAGCTGTAGAATATTACAGATCCAAACTCCACTTTTATACAACACCTTGCCTTAACTCGAAGTATTTGACTGTGCAACTTTATTAGCTAACATGCTTCATGCATGCAAAAAAACTCCCTTAGAGAATGAAGGCGATACCTTCAGCTGGATTATCAGGTACATAACATATTATAACCATAAACAATGGCCAAGAGCAAGACATGCTTTAAGAACCCCCACCCAATTTTAACCAAGTAGTATTGAAAAAATTACTGTTACCATGCAGAGCTATGGCTTCACGGAAGGGTTGCAAATCAGTCTCTACAGACGAGCTAGTTTCTGTTGAAGTAGCTCGGTTAGGGGATACTACAGTCAATCTTGGGGGAGCTCTAGAATTTCTTGGAGGAGGAACTTTTCCACAGAGGAAGCTGATCAAGTCTTCTCTACGAATAGTTCTTCTGCGTTTTTTAACCCAAGCTAACACATCCTTATTCCGACGTTGATAGCCAATCTGAATTCCTACATCAAAGCTTCGCTGATGGGCATCCACACTTTCTGCAAGAAGACAGAGAAGAATTTTTAGTGTTACAGACAGAGCAATGCATAGTACAGCACATCACCAAGAACCTGCTGTCCACCATGGAAAAGAAGTCTGTCTTCTACAGGTTACTGTAACAGTACCGAGCTAGCCATAACAAATTAGCTAGAACTGAAGATGAGTCCTATTAAATGTAAGGAAAGTATCAGCTGAAATGTTCTACCTCTTTTACAAGTCAGAAAGGCAACAGCAACTCAAGCACCACCTGAACAGCAGTTACTATACATCAGGTCAAGAAGCAGCACTGTTTCAAAAAATCATAATGTATTAGTATTAAAAAAACCCACACTTTAAGCATGTCAGTCTGAGAAGGGGCTTAAATCAGACAATGCACTCTAAGAGACCCTCTTGAAATGCATCAGTACAACCAGGAGAACCCAGCAAAAAGTGCAGCAGCTTCTCTTGATTCTAATCAGCAAAGATTTTTCAGAAAAACTCAGATTTCTTTAGAGACCTTCTAGTTTCATCTGAATTTCAGTTGCAGAGGCATTTCACAGAAGGTCATAGTTCTGAAACTAGACAGAACCCAAGTATCCCCAATGCCTTTCAATTAGGCAATATACTACAAAGCCTGAGAAAGTGTCCTTCCCCATTTATGATCCCATTGCAAATCTGATCTACAAAAGCTTTAAACATTTGTAATTAATCCGACTACAAAATGCAGTTTCATTCTCCCAAGGATTTCACTGGTCACCTGTGCACATCAGGTATAACTGCATCTCTAAGAAACTCTCAAATACCTCTTTACATTGCTTTCAAACTCAGGCAAGTACATTTCTGGCTACCAGTTCGAGTAAGTTTCAGTCAACAGTAACAGGCAGCTTACATTCTATTCTTTACACAATTGCACTCAGCTTGTTTGTCATAGGTTTCAGAGCTCTGCCAACAGCTACTTCAGTTTGATGAAAATTACTGCTGCACTGGTCTTGCACCATTAAAATACATCAACATATCCACACCAATTTCATCTGCTCAATTTCCATAGATTTTTATTAATTCTGGCAAAGCTGATTAAAACAGTTTTCTAGATTCTTGCTTTACTAATGAAGTCCAACGTTAAGAGTCATTTTCCCAGAACAATATCAAGAGATTTAATAACAGCTGCCCAAGATAATGGTTTAAAGGTGAACAGGGACATACACATCTATGCTGGTTTTCTCACACTCAAAAACCCAAAAGTAATCACTCTTGAAAGCTATCCTTGTACTCTAAGGCAGCACCACAGAAGACAGAACTCAAATCTGCACTACCTATGAGCAGCACTTCAAACATGACCTATCAGGAGAAAAAAACCACCAAACACTGACCATAGTTAAATCTTACAGATTTAGAATATAAGGTGTACACAGAGCACACTTAACATCTTTCTTTTATGCACTCTTAAAGTGTTTTCCTATGCTGCTTTGCAATCTAAGGCCAGAAGACTTGAAATGCTAATTCCTGCAGAAGCAATGGCAACATGACAGATTATTCCTCCAGCCATTTCATACTCCACAGTGGCTTAGACTCCAATGCACTCACAGTAAAAGCTACCCAAACACTTCGGAGCCAATTTGAAAACTAACAATATTCCTTTAATTACTTCCTGAAATGCCATGAGAAAGCCCTGAGAGGTGAGGAGCTCAGCTTTGTCAATAACCTGCTTTCCTTGGGCACCAGAAAGCTTTACAATGAACTAGGAACTAGTAATGAGGTTGAACAACTACTGTTGCAGCCTGGACAAATTTTAAGCATCATTACCCTGAAAAAGATTAGATTTTTGTGGTGAAAAGCTTTAACTTTGTCTAAAAAGTTACACTGGCTAGAAATAAGCACTCAAGCTGCAATTACTAAGTCAAAACTAACATCAGCAAATGGATTTTTTTTTTTTTAAATAAATTACATTGTAGGCTCCTAAGTCTTACTCTAATATATGCCTAAGCCTTTCTACAGTGGCCTTAAGTTCTAAATACTGCTACTAGCCATGCCTTCACTTCTTTAATGTAATGCAGAAGATCAAATGTCTTCAAATGCAGCCTCTATCACCAGCTTCAATCAGAAAACTGTGATCCAAGACCTGCAGCATGGCATGCTATTAAACTTCTATTTTCGGGGCGGGGGGGGAAGCTGACACTCAAGATATTATGCTGTTCTTTTTAACACAAGAGCATAAGGAGAATTTTGATGCTTCCAAAATCCAGTTATCAGATCAAAAACGAGCTGACAGGGCAACAGGCAAGTCGTGGTGTTCAGTTTACCAAGTACTTATCCAACGTTTTGACAGAGTCCTTCAAAATACAAACATTACTGAGCATGTGAGAAACAGGAGGATTTTGAAGAGCCATGTTCATCAATAGGGAAGGCAATTTTCCACTAAGAGATTCCAGCCTCTAGCTGTTTCTGCCTGTGCTGTCCACAGATTTGGAAGTTAAAATTGAAAAATGGTAGTCCTGAGTAACTGAGGTACTTCAGCACTCAAAGATCTGTTTGAAAGAAAGATTTTTCAGGAGCTCTTTTTGAACTGTTACATCTAACTAAGCAGAGCTTCCCACTTAAAATCTCCTTTCCCTGATCGCCACATACATATTCTTCTGCAATCACACTGCTGCAGAAAAATAGAGCTCATCTCCCCTACAGCACAAGTAAACAAGTGATTTAACTGAAAATGAACAGCCCATGTCTTTGCAATAAAGCAGCTCTAAGGAGACAATGCCAGCTGTAAAGAACCTGCAATTATTCCAGACAGTTTATTAACATTACCTGCTGCTATTCTAGCACCATGTTCAAGTGACTGGTGTCCCAGACCATGTTCCAGTGACCCACTACATCAGGCCAACACCTACCCTGTTATGTGATCTGCTGCCCCTTTATGAGCCTTGACACACACAATTCAAAGGCACTTTCTGCAAGAGAAGGCTCTGGCAGTGAGGGTCACATGTACATTTCCTCCTTGCTTTGTCCACATGTCAGAAATGTGATCAGCCACCACAAACACACTACTAATAGTAGTTCAACCGCTTAAAGCAAACCCAAAATGGGAAAACTAAACACATGAAAGAACACGCAGGTAATAGCTATAGATAATGCTGCACACCCCACAAGTGGGTGGGGAAAGAGGAAATCAAACTACAAGTCAGAAAAACAACTATTTGAAACTTTAAAGTTTCTTCCTTCTTTGGAATGGAAAACAGTAACAATAGGAATCACACTGTGTCAGTTTAAGCCTCCACCAACATAGGTGTCACTTTTGTAATATCGTCTCAGGAACCTAGAAACTACTGAATGATTCCTTTGCAGACAAGAATTCCTGTTACAGCCCAAGAACAGCTGAATTCAGAAACAAATCCTGACAAACACATCAGAACAGCACAAAGGCACAGCCACATGCAGAGTGCACTCCTACCAAAGTTCTTGCTAACACTGCTTTCTTACAGCCACTCTGAGGACAGCCTAACGACATTCTAGTGCTTAAAATAAACTGAGAGGGTTACTTAAGAACCCCCAATGTCAGAAGATGACAAAACTTTGTCATACAACATCTATGCAGGACTTCACAAACACTACACCTAATCTACATTTCACTGTACACGTTATACTGATGTCCCAACATCATGAAATACAAAACCCAGGACGTCTAAGAAGTGTTTTGTAAACTACCATATTCTCCCCTTAAATTCATCCTTTTTCGAGGGTCTCAAAGTAAAGCAGCTTTGAAGTTATTAGTCACTGACATGAGGCAACAGAAAAGATTCAGCTATCGTCAGCTAAAGAGGCCCTGGGAAAACTCACAAGATTCAGGAAGCAGTCTCGGGTTAGATTTTATCAGGGTGAATAAGAGACATTAACAGGCACTGCTTATGAGTAAGCCGGGGCAGGAGGTAGTATGGGGCCCGGCTCGGCAGGGAGGGCTGCCGGGGCAGCGGGGACAGGGGGTAGGGGCAGCCCCCTTACCTTTGTAGAGGTTGGTGACCGCAGTGGCGGCGTTCTGGAAGGGGACCCAGAGAGAGAGCCCCGGCTGCTGGCACACCCGGTCTGCAGGGAGGGAAGGACACACGCTGTTTATTTTGGAGTCACCAACTCCGAACGGCCATGTTAGGTTTCGCCATTTTGTTCCACCTTCTGAAGTCGGGATCAGGGCCGAGCAGGGCCGGCCGGCGACGGCCCTGTCCCGGGCAGCGGGCACGGCGGCGGCGCCCCCAGTCCGTCGGGGAAGCGCCCGGCCCGGCCCCCGCCCGCAGCCCCCGCTGCACAATGGGGCCGGCCCCTCACTTCGCCATTTTGTCGGAGCTTCTTCCCTGGGCTGGGCGTCAGGAGCCGCCGCCGGCAGGGCCGGGCTTCCCGGTCTGCCCCCACCCTCCCCGCCCCCGGAGCCCACCGCTCCACGAGCATTCGCAGGCCTCGCCCCCACCGCCCGGCACCCTACCAGCGCGACCCCCCGCCGAGGCCACTCTCGACAGGAGCGCCCTGTCTACCGGGTAGCGGCTAGGCCCCGCCAGTCGTTCTCTTGGGCCGACCCTTCCGCCAGCTGCCCATCTGGGGCGGGGGACAGCAAGGCCGGGCCGACACAAGAGCCAGCCCAGAGGCCTCACTGGCCCAGGCCGCTCCGCTGGAGGCCACGAAGGGTGATGTCGGGGCAGCGGCCACGGTTCCCCCTCACGCCATTTTGTTTTCCCGTCTGCCTCTATGGACGGGCGCGGAGCCCCCAGGCCGGAAGCCCGCTCCTCCCCCTGCCCAGGCCGCTCTCGCCGCCACATCCCCTTTGTGACGCCGCGGCCCCGCTCCCACCCCAATCCCGACGGCTCCGCGACCCCTCCCCAACCCGCAGCCGGATCTCCCGGCCCTGCTTCAGCCCCAAACCCACGACGCTCGGGCTCCACCGCCCACCAAGCCTCGTCCCACCGCAGCCGCCTAGCAAGCGCCTCCCCAGGCCCCTCCGCCCGCGGCCCTCCTGCGGCGCTCACCCTTGTAGAGCTGCGCCACAGCGGTGGCCGAGTTTTGGAAGAGGTGCCAGAGCTTCTGTTGCTTGTGCTCGGGCTGCGCCGCCGCCTCGTCCTGCAGATCCGGGGCCAGCGCCTCCTCCTGCTCGGCCTCGGCTAGGCACTGCCGTTCCCACTTGCTGAACCAGTGCTCAGGCCCGTGCTCCTGGATCTCCGCCTCGCCCTCCTCCTTCTTGTCCTCCATCGCTCCGGCCGGCTCCGCGTCCTTCCTCGCCGCCGCCGCGGAGGCCCGGCCTCGCCGGACAGCCGCGTTCGCCTCCCCTCCGCAGCTGGGCCGGCCCTACCTCACCCCCATACTCCCGAGCCCGGCCCGTCCGTCGGCTCCAAACACACTGAGCGCCGGCGCCGCCCCGATCACAGTAAAAGCCCGTCGGAGACGCCTGGGAACGTGCTGCCACCCAGTGCCCGCCCCCTGCGTCCGACTGGCAGCTGCCGCCCCGGCACCGCGGGTTTGAACGGCACCTCGGGCCCTCACTGGTCCTCCCGCACGCCCCTCAGCGGCACGGCAGCGGGGGGCGGGCCCGGCCGCAAGATTGGTTATGCTGTCACACACCCGTGCGCAGACAAGCCGCGGCCGTGGGGAGCAGGCGCAGTGGCTTCTCAGTGCTTCCCGGCTCCTCCTCCTGGCGTGATGCGCCGGGCCTTGAGGCGGCTCCGCTTGCCACCGCCCCTCGGCCCCCGCCCCTCGTACCCTGCCGGGCCGGGGTTGGAGCTGGCGTGGGGTGGGCGGCCGCCCAGGTGTCTGAAGGCGCGCCGTGGCCGAGGTGCCCACCGGGGCAGCGCAGGGCGGTTCTGCTGTCTTGGGGCTTTCCCCAGGCGGAACAAGGCGTTGCCCCGCCTCGGGCTTCCCCCTGCCGCTGCTGGCGAGGCCAAAGCCGGTGAGGTGACATCCACCCGCCGCGCTACTCGCCTGCGGCGCAGATCCCTGCCTGAGAGGTGGCTCTGCGGCCAAGGCCCCGGCCAGGACCGGGCCAGGCTCGGGGGAAAATGGCTGCCGCGCAGGGCCGCGGGCCGGTCCCGAGGCCTGTCGTAGGGCCGAGCCCCGCTCCGTGCCTGGGAGAGCACTGTGTCGACCGCCAGGCTTGCACTGGCCGTTCACACCCTTGCCATCCTTTTTCTACCGCTTTTACACTTTGTTTACCATTTCTTGTCGTATGTTTGCACTGTCTCAGGCAAAAATCCAATACGCCGTAAGAAAGTGCAGCTTCTTTGCACTGGTTTAAAGCACTTCTTTACTTCATGATCGCTTCAAAACGCTGCTGTGAAAATCATCTTCCAAACCGCTCCAGCCACACAAGTCAAAGAAAATTCCAGCTTGTGAGCCAAGCCATGAATTGCACAAATACTGATGCAACAGGCAAGCACCTCGAGTTTCCCTCTTCTATGAAACACTCAGTTCTTGCTTTCTATCTAGTCCAAAGGTCGGGCATACCTGCAGCTGGTTTTGCACCCCCTGTCCTGAGTGTAGTGCCGCTGGTGCATGTGTGCAGCTGGGTTTCAGATCACCTCTTCCCTGTTACTAGATTAGTATTGCACATTAACTGCTACCCCTATCCCGCTCAAACTCGCTGGATGTCAGAAGCTTTGCAGTATTTCCTCCTCTGACACTCCATGCTTCTTCCTGTTTTGATCTTGGATCTTCACACAGCTTCCTAAAACATACAGGATTTCAAGCCTAAATTGTATGAGAAAAGGCATGGTATGAGGAGAAAATTAGAATTTTCAAGGTGGTTTGTTTTATTTCTAAGGACAGCTGAAAACAAGCTGCAGGCTACTGTTTTCTAGACCACTGAGATGAACTACTAGGGACCTCCTGCTTGTGGATTAAGCTGTGGGACTCCATGTGAGTAGAAAGGATGAAAGTTTCTGCACCCCTTTGCCTGTGTTCTAGAACTGAAGTTGTGATGCTGGCTTTTAAAGATCTATTTCAGAATGCTAATGCACATACAGGGAGGCCTGGATACTCCCTTCTTTCCTCAGTAAAGCTCTGTCCAGCCCCTGTTTATGGTTATGAACTTCAGCAGGTTTAGGAGTAGTCCTAGGGATAAGCTATTGGGCTTTTATGAATGTACAGAAAGGCATAGAAAGGAAAGGAACTTTTTTTTTTTCTTTAAAATGTGAAATGTTGACAACAACTGAAAATTGGGTTTGTAAATCATATATTGATCAGTAGGGCACTAAGTATATATTGTAGTGGAGCATTGATTTTTCTCCTGTGGAGCTGTTTTAAGGAAAAAATAAAGGACAGAAGAGGAAACTTATGTACTGAACAGGATTTCTTATAAACTCTCTGCAATGTGGGAATGTTTGTTCCTTACACTTTTCAGCTGTTTAAATACCGAAAAGCATCAAGTGGGAATGTGGGATGGGATAGAGTTCAAGTACATGGGAATGTGTGACGGGATAGCGTTCAAGTACTTCTCTAATAAACAGGGCTTTAAATCCATTTCCCTCATCGAAAGGTGAGCAAAAATGCTCCTGTCAGCTTCAGTGGGCTTTGCAGATGCTCTCAGTAAGGTCTGAGCTCAGAAGTTCCTGCATGGAGCCTGATGTAGGAGGGGATGTGGCTATCCTGGATTTTGTGTGCCACACATCTGTTTTTATGAATATTTCTAAAGAGTTGCATAATGCTGGCAGCTGTGAAATAAACAGCTAGTTACTGCAATACAATATTGTGTTAGTCATGATTTATCAAGCATTCAGTCCTGAAATCTGGCAGTGACTGATGCCCATTCTGTGTGCATGAGGCAGGGAGCTGTAATGCATCACCAGGTAATCCTGGGTAACAGCTCAGCACCCAAATTTCCTGCTGCACGCAGTTCCCAGCCTACAGCTGACAGAAACTGCTGAGATTTTAAGAGGGCTCTTTTTCTTTCCACACCCATTACTCCAAGTGGGGTTGGTAACTTTGGAGTTGTATCAATTGTTTGTACAGTTTTCTGAAGTGGCCAGGGGCAATTTCTGGAATAACAGTGTGCAGAGGCTTAGCACAGTTGAGAACTGGGATACTGAATGGATTGAAGAGGTTTGGTCTGTGGACTCCTTTATGCCAGTTGAAAATAAAGAGGGTGTTAGGGACCTGGGAAAGGAGCCACACGTTTTCTGGGACTAGAACAGTGATGTATTAAAGGAGTCCTGCATGTAGGGAAATAGCCATAAATGGATAATTAAGACAATATTGATTGTCTTTTCTTGGTTAAATGGTGGAGGAGGCAGCAAAGGTGAGAAGAGCAAAAGCAGCGTGCACAAGAGCCCCTTAACACACCCAAACACTCTTCTCCCTGATGCCTCCTAAGAAGCTTAGTGCCTGTATCATCTGAGCAGTACTGATTCACTGAAGAATGTTCCATCTCTGTAAATAAAGTACAAGTTTCATGCTAATCCATGTTGACCTGCCATCGGTGGCCTGGAACAAACACAGCTGTGCTGATTTTGGTTGGTGGCAAGCGATGTGTTGGCTAGAGTCAAACACGAAAAGCCTGGGAGCTCAATGGTGTACGCATGGTGAATGTGGCATCTGAGTAATCTTGGTGTTTTGCCTCTTAATTTCCCCCATGGGAACGCTGTAGTGATGAGAGCAGTGTGGCATCCCAACTGAACTCTCAGGAGAAGTAATTACTAGAGCATGATGAGGGTATGCTAATTGGAGAAAGCTCTGAAGACTTGTTTTATTCTCTTATGCAAACTCTAACTGAGAGCTGAATTTGATGATAAATACAGGGAAACATCTTTTAAATGTAAAAATATGAAATTGGGGGGAAGAGGAGGGTTTACTGATACCCAATCTACTCAAAGTGAGCACCAATATTATTAAATAGCTGGATGTATAGATGGCTGAGTATAGACATGGGAATGTTTTTGCAGTGCTGCAGCCAAGTGGGTTGATACTTGTACAAGAGAACTTTCAAGATAGTTTAAGGTATCCGAGAAACTGAAAGGAGCATGTATTTGTTTCACCAAGGGGAAAAAAGCAGGTCTTAGTGACAATATCTTCATTTCTTTTCACTGTTTTGTCTGTAGGTATGCTGTCCTCAAAAAAAAATGGTCATCAGTGCCACTCAGTTCAAGAAGGACAGGGAACTGCTTGAAAAAGTCTAGCACAGAGCCACAAAGATGCTGAAGGGAGCAGAACATCTCCCTTATGAGGAAAGGCTGAGATAGCTGGGTCTCTTTAGCTTGGAGGAGACTGAGGGCTGACCTCATTCATGTTTATAAAGATGTGAAGAGAGAGTGACAGGAGGATGGATCCAGGCTCTTCTCAGTGATGTCCAATGATAGGACAAGGGACAGCAGAAGCAATCTGGAGGAGGTACTATGTGAACATAAGGAAAACTTTATCACTGTGATGGTAACAGAGCCCTGGAGCAGGCTGCCCAGAATGGTTGTGGAGTCTGCTTCTTTGGAGACATTCAAAACCTGCCTGGATGCATTCCTGTTTGACCTGCTCTAGGTGATCCTGCTCTGGCAGGGGGATTGGACTGGATGATCTTTCGAGGTCCCTTCTAACCCCTAACTTTCTGTGATTCTGTGAAGGAAATTACTCATGTGGCAACTGTGATGTTTCTCAGGCAAAAGTTTTCAGCCCTGGTAGGTCTGAAGTAGCATAGCTGAACAAGCAAGCAGCAGGTATCTAAGAGAACTCTGGTTTGCAGAGAACCACAACAGCCTGTCACATCCCATAATCAAAACAGATTAACATTAGTGATGCAATCAGTTGGGCTTTTAGGTGTAGGCTTATCAGTGCTATTCCCCACTGAAAAGCCTGGATAGAGCACCCTGAGTGGAAACCCTTGAACGGTCTGAAACAGAAACTGACTGACAGAGGTCAATGGCATCAATGTACAAAGGTTTGTTACAGTAGCAAAAGCCTCATATTGGAGTCTTTGGGAGTAGAAAATAAAGGAAATAGGATAAAAGGTTTTCTTTTGTAATATGGGCTCCTAAGTAATGGTGTGTTCCAAATCCCAAACCTAGATAAGCACTGCAAAAAGGCTAGCTGACTGGTGCTTTGAATTTTAAAAAGCTGATAACCTTAAATACAAAAATGAATATTGCAACAGTGTCTACATCCTTCCTGCAGTTTCCTGGGAGCACTTTAGTAGCAGCCCTTTTAAGCCTGTGATCAAAATGCTGTCACATGAAAGTAACTTGAAACTATACGGTTAAAGTTTGGACAATCTATTTTCACCCAAAATAGAGATCCAGAGACTTTTTGGCTCAAAAGCCATGCCCAGTGTGAGAAGAAAAGCAAATCTGATTCTGGGAACAAGGTTCTTAAGACCTCATGTCAAGGCTCTGATATCAAAATCATTAAACAATCCAGATATGGAGCAAGACTCCCCTTTTGCAAGAAGGACTGCATGACCACACCAAGATACAGACAAATCACATATGAATTCCAATTCTGCCAGAAAAAGAGCAGCAGAGAGTTGTCAGTTTTACTGGGTAGTACCTTACTGTGTGCTTGGTTCCCCTGGAATCACTGGTATTTCTTCCACAACAGGATGAAGCATATGATGAATGTGCAGTTGTGCTACTGCTCAGTACCTCAGAGCAGCCGAATCTTTCTTCCTATGTTAAGAACTCCTCTGAAAGGAGAACTCTGCTTGTCTGTAATACTTGTCTAAATAGCTTGCTTTCTTCTTCTACTTTTTGTTCTCTAGATTCAAATCTCTAATGCATCATCAGAAAATAAAGAGTTTCTACACAGGACATTAACTAATATTCATGAATGAGATCCGATCACTGTGGGCTGTATACAAGTGAACGAGATGGGGTTTGCTGTAGAGGGCTAGCAATCAAAACACGAAGGAAAAAAGGATGTATTGTATTTTCATGATACATAATGGATGAGCAGATGACTATTCCTTCTAATAATGCAACCTTGAGGTCTTGGAGTGTGTCCCGAGAAGAGCCGTGAGGCTGGTGAGGGGTTTGGAGAGCATGGCATACAAGGAGCCACTGAGGGAGTTGGTATTGTTCAGTCTAGAGAAGAGAAGGGAGGGAGTTGGTATTGTTCAGTCTGGAGAAGAGAAGGCAAAGGTGAAGGCTTCATGTTTTCTACAGCTACATGAAAGGAGGTTGCAGTGAGGCTGGTGGTCTCCTCTCCCAGGTAATCAGTGAAAGGTTTAAGTTGTGCCAGGGGAGGTTCTTTTATCTAGTAGCATACGAGTCCTGCAGCCAAGTCTACCTCAGCCTCACTGACAGTACTCACAACTGGACTAGATGCACAAGAACAGGAGTGCAGGAGTGCCTGACTTAGTTGTCCTTACAGAGCTCTGCAGGAAATGTTTTTAGTAGGATTAGATGGCTGAATAAGCCATGGAGAGCAAGCTCCTTCATCAGACCTCTCAGGCTCAGCAGAACCCCTACTGAAGCTACTGACTATTTTCCTCGCTTAAGGACAACTGAGTTTGAACTTTCTCTTTAAAAGAGCAAGTGGGCATATTGCAACCAGCTGTGCTTAGAGGTAAGCAGTAATATGAACAGAGGACACACATCAGATCTCAGATTCCAGCTTCAGCACCAATGTCCTTTCAGTTCCTGACCAAATTAATTTCCAAAAGTACATCTCTCCCCACGCTCTTCTGATCAGTTGAGTAGAAAAAGAAAAGAAAACAAACCACCTCCTCCCATGTTGTAAGGACTGACTGTTCGAGTTTAAAGCATTTCAAGTGCTAAATATATTTGCAGTTCTGCAGCTCAGCTATTGGAGGATTCAATAGCTGTTTGAATACCAGTAATCTCTTGGGAGCCTGGCCAGGGAAGACTTCATTTAGTGTGTGAGTGGGAGTAGGATGCACAGCACTCCCCAGAATGAGTTCTTTGGCTTCTCTGCTTACTTCTCCACCTGTACCTTCTGCTCCAGAAGAATGGAATTAATACCTGCCCTTCAGAGATCCCCATAGTGTCAGTTCTTTACAATCTTCTTAACAATTTGTCCTGAGCAAATAGGACAGGTAGGAAACTGGGGATCGTAACAGAGTCATTTGGTCTCAGTGAGTAACATATGCAGCTTCTCTTCTGAAATGCCTGGATGCCTTGTTCAAGGAAAGTAAGAGTGATGTCCTACTGACTCTGTAAGAGCTTAATGAAATACCTTCTTTCACCAGGAAGATTGCATAAGAGCATGTCATGAAGCGTTAATAAGATCTTTAAAATGAAACATGATGAAAATACTAAAGAATATGACGTTTAATAGGCAACTTAGGGGTGAGTAGCTCTTTATCACCTCTAGCTGCCTGCCATGTGCCAGAAGCCACACCTAAGGCAGCAGGGGTAGCAGGGCTGTGTGTGAGCCCCAGCATCATCTCCACAGTGCAGCCTAGTGGCTTGGTCTCAAATCATCTTTGTCAGGGCTCAGGCTGTGAAATGAGCTCCCATCTTCAAGGTGTGGGCTAGTTGTACAGTCGAAGAGGGTGATGTTATGAAGAACACAGCCAGAACTTCATCTTGGCTCACTACATCTCTCCAATACATGCCAAACAGACCAAGTGCTGGGCCCCAAAAGGTTGGTGTGTATTGAAGGAATTGGAAAGACTCTGTCCCACGTTTGACCCCATTTTTCAATAACTCTCTGCAGCATTAAGAGAGATGCTACTGAGATATTTCCCATTGCTGCTGTTCAGTGGAGTACAGGAGACTTTAAGTGGCACTGGAGCTGGGATTTGGGCTTCAAGTGCTACTTCAAGAGCTGAATATATCAATTTCCTTTGAGAAGCAAGGACGGGGAAAGATTGGCATTGCAGAGAGTGGAAACGTACATGGGGCAGTTTTCTAGGTTGCTATGGTGAGAGCGTGTCCTGCTGTGCTCTGTTGTAACAGCCCTACAAATACAATGGCTAGAGTCTCTTCCAGTGCAGATTTATGAGGATGATGGAGCACTTACTCCAAAGCATATTTTTCTCCCCCCCCCCATTGCTATAGTCAGTTGTTGTCAACAACTCTTCCTGTATTTTACTCCTGGGAGCAGAACAGAAACAGACCCTTAAATCCAATAAACATGGAAATGGGATACGCTTCCCTTCTTTACAAAACTCTTTTGTTTCTGTTCCTCTGTATTTTCTTTGCCTTTTATCTGAAGTTGTGGTTATGGCCTTGCAGCCCGGGGCAGTTTGGGTCATCTCTGCCTAATTCTGCCTCTCCAGTTCACTGTCATTTCATTTGTTGGGAGTTGAGGGCAGTGTCAGCTGAAGTCATGTTTAGGCAAAGTATGGGCACTCACCAGAAGTTCCTCCTCAGCCAGACTTTCCCCTCCATTTCTTTCATGTCAGCATTCACAATTGTGTACCACATACCAAATCAGAGCAGACTGAAAGCACTTGGGTTTTGTCTTATTGTGTGTTGAAAAAATGCTAGTTTTCAGTCAAATCAGTTCCCCCTGCTAGCTCATTGGCCTCATGTGATGTGGAGACAGTGAGATACATTCTGGTAATAGAATCAATATAAAGTTATCAAGCAACAACAACTAAATATTGTGGGTTAAGTTGTTCTTCTTTTCTGTAGGTGACATATTAAATTGTCTTTTGGGGAGGAAACAGGAGGGAAAAAGATAAGGGAAGGAAGTATTTTTAGGCATTGGCCTTCCCTAAGGAGAAAATAGCTGCACAGATAATTCCAGTACAGCCTGTAAAACAAGTAAGGCATGCTAAAAACTCAGTTAAAATGTTGTTTTGAACTCCCTGTGCCCTGCTAGGTGCACTGCTTTAGCAGGCTGTGCCAGCATGTGTTCTGCCAGCCCTGTGGAATATTGCCTTTGCCATCCAGGCAGTTACTTATCTTTATTAAAATACTCTTCTGCTCAAATTAAAATACTCTTGTGCCCAAGAGAAAGTGAGGGTGCTGCACTGTGGGTAGATGCTGGGCCCCTGAGAGCCTACAAGAACTAAAGGGGCTGCTTATGCTGGGAATTTCTGGCTTTGTCATAGCTTGGAGGATTGGGCTGGGTTTTATTGTTGCCTTAGCTCCATCAGAGGTTTGAAGAGAATGTGCTTGATCACTGCTAGCAAGACAAGTTTGGTAGTTTAGTGCTCACAATGAGCAAAAGCTCACCAGAAGGTGCCTATGACATGTTTTCAGGGGCACCAGGTTGGTCTTGTCAGATATTTTGTAAGCTACTTTTAAATTTGGGGGTTTCCTTTACCCTACAGCCCTATAACTGTTGTAAAGAGGCAGCAATGTGATCAGCTGTTGGATACATTTCCCTGCTTCTCATGAGTTCTTGCTGTCCTTGTTCTGAAGCCAGGCTTTGCTGCTGTCATCTTAAATTTTTTTCCAAATTCAATTGTTCCAGTCCACAGTGCACATCATTCTTTCTCCATCATGTTTTCTTCATTTTGGGGAGGATTATCATCGTGGATCTCTGGAAAAAAAGAAAGGGGGGGGGAAAAAGTGCATTTGTATTTGTTTGTATTTATTTCTGTCATCTAAAGATCACTGTACCAGGTCCTTATCTATGAATCAGTGGCTGTAAAAATACATAGGGGCTAAGAAATGTCTGCATTTTCTTGTCTGGAACAGGCTTATTGTCTTGGCTCCTGATACGCCACAGCTGACAGCTCTAAGCATGGTGAGAATGAGGATGGTGGAGAAGATATGTTTCAGTATACAGACACTGAAACACTTGGGGGAAAAGATAGTGAATCTGTTCTAAATAGCAGTATGTTTCTGTGAATAGCAGAGAAGCATCACATCCAGTTAGAGTTGGGAAAGGAAGAGATGTATTGCTGGTCTTCATTTTGAAGGCTTCATACAGCACATATGATTTTTGATAGCTGTTGTAGCTGAATTCCTGACAGTTTCATTATCCCTTGGCTTTCTATTATGTCTGTTTAGTTAAATTGCAGAAGGCCAGTCAATCAGTACTTCTCTTTCCAAGAACCATAGAACCCTAGAATGGCTCAAGTTGGAAGGGACCTCAGAGATCATCTATTCCAACTCCCTGCCATGGGCAGGGATGCCTCTCAACTAGACTTAGAATCATAGAATTGTTAGGGTTGGAAGGGACCTCAAGGATCATCTACTTTCAACTCCCCTGCCATGTGCCAGGGACACCTCACACTCGATCAGGTTGCTCACAGCCACATCCAGCCTGGCCTTAAAAACCTCCAGAGATGAGTCTTCCAACCACCTCCCTGGGCAACCTGTTCCAGTGTCTCACCACCCTCATGGTGAAGAATTTCTGCCTAACATCCAATCTGAACCTACCCATTTCTAGGTTTTTTTTCCATTCTCCTCAGTTCTATCACTACCTGACACCTTAAAAAGTTCCTCACCAGCTTTCTTGACTGCTCAAGGCCTCATCCAACCTGGCCAAGAACACCCCCAGGGAGGACACATCCACAACCATTTCAGGCAGCCTACTCCAGAGTGTCAGACCCTCATACTGAAGAACTTCTTCCTAAGATTCAGTCATACTTACTTTCCCTCAGATTCAAAACATTCCCCCTTGTCCTGTTGCTAGACACCCTTATGAAAAGTCCCTCTCCAGCCTTCCTGTAGGATCCCTTCAGATATTGGAAAGTCCCACCTGAGTCTTGTCTTCTCTAGGCTGAACAACCCCAGCTCCCTCAGCCTATCCTCATAGCAGAGGTGTTCCAACCCTTGGATCATCTTTGTGGCCCTCTGTTAATAACAGAATTAGCACTTAACTCCTGGAGTTCTCTTCTCCACACAGAAATGAAAATGAAATGAAAGTGCTATTCAGAACTTCCATCAGTAAGAAACTCCGTTTGTGATTAACAGGATCTGAACATCCAAACATTTAGAACTTGTTTTCCCGAGTCTCTACCCCCAGTGGCATTCACAGGAGGACACCAAACTGAAAAATAGAACAGAGACTCCATCTTTGCACAAGCCATGTGTGGGGGAGGGGAGGTTGGAGTAGTGATGCATAAAGCATGGTGAGCAGTTATCTTCATCAGACCTTCAGATGGCAGGCACGGCTGTACAAGTAGCAGGTGAAAGGGGAGAGGGCGCTGTCTGTAAGTGGTTCCTCTCCACCCTTAAAGCTTCTCTGTGAAAGAGGTTGCTCATCAGAAAGGTCAGAAAGATAGTATATCAAAAATACTGAGACAGACCAGTGAAATGGAAGAAGGAAATGGATGAGAGTGCCAGTTAGTCTTCCCTTCTAGTGCCCCAGACAGAGGGCTCAAGTCTGGATATCATGATGGTTGCCCCTACTGATGACCTCTGTTCTTTAAGATTCAGTGTCTTTGTTTTACACAGTGTAAGTCAGATGGCTTACAGTATACCACTCCTTGATGTGTAGCCAGCGAGGATTTGTGCTACACTGCATTTGAACCAGCTTTAACCTCATAATGTATTTCTTCACTAGATTTAGAGGCAAGCCCCACAGCCACACAGAGCAGCTGACTCACTTTAGATGTGCCCTCCAGAAAATGCTGAGACAACCTCAGATGTCGCCTCTCACCCTACCCAGTCCCCCCCATTCTCTGAGTGTTCATATCACAGAATCACAGAATGGTGGGGGTTGGAAGGGACCTCTGAAGATCCTCTGGTCAAATCCCTCTGCTAAAGCAGATTCACCTAGAGTAAATCATCCAGGAACACATCCAGGCTTCACCAGTATACACCATAAAAAGGCAGTGTTGAATCTATGTGGCATCCACCAGGGGCAGAGGTTGAACCTGGTGCTGGAGCAGACCAGAGGCATCTGCTTGGTCCATTCCTGCAACACTGCTGTGGGGCTACTGTCCCCTGGCTGGAGCCTGCTGTGGCTGTCTGGGCAGTGAATGAATGAATGACTGCATGTGGGAAAAATTGCACCTGAGCATTCAAAGGAGATAGAAACAGTGAGGAGTCTCACCGTGAATGCAAGAGAACCAAAATGAAAGGATTAACAAAACACATGGGTTTGTTACCAGCATTACAGTCCTCTGGATGCTTCTGGCATAGGAATTCCCTACCTACAAAGCCTGGATGAGTAGGGCAAAGGAGGTGACAGCCGTCCCATGCAGTTCTTCCCTGGTGCATACCCACAAAGCAGTGCCTTGCAAACTTTCTGAGCTCAAGGTTTCATCCATTTGCAATAATAACTGTCTGCTAATTAACACTGCTGCTCCATTTAGAAATAAAGCCAAAGATGTTGGGAAATGACATACTGTGAGATTGTTTTCAGCAAGCTAGACTGCAAGTAGCTTTTTTTCCCTTCTGTCTGGCCCAGGACTGAGCGACACTTTGGTGATCCAGAAGGATACTGTTGTGACAAGGTGTAAGCACAAGAGCTCTGCCCATTGGAACACTTGATGCTCCCTGCTATAAAACTTTGTGGCTGAAATTCTCTGCTCTGTGAGAAGCAGAAAATCAAGCAGATTGTCATAATAGTATTTCAGGTAAGAGGGGAAAAAATAAACTTGAATTCTAGGTCAAGCCTTTTGTTGAAGCACTACCCTCTTTCTGGGTTTAAATCCCTTCTCATTCCCAGCTCCAGCCTTGGATATGGTTCCTCACTTTCTATGCTGTGTGTATTGCTGTGTGCTATTAAGGGAATGTTATGTTCCACTTGAGAGGTGGTAAAGTGAAAATGATATAAATACTCAGGGAAGAGCTCTTGAGGATGCTTCAGGACTTAAAGGGCTATGAATTTGCAAGCTCTACTAGCAGGGTCTCCTTTTATGGCATACATTTGTATCAAAGTGTGGTATTTTCTCACTCAGATTTGACACATGGATTCCTTCCAAGAGGAATGGAAAGATGGCATCAGTCATCTGTATTTCAAATCTGAACGGAGGAAGCTGCATACAGGAACTGGCAGTAGGTGATGAGAGAGAAGATGCCAGCGATTCCTACTGATCCTCAATGCGTGACCCTGAGTGAGTCCCTGAACGTTTCTGTGCCTCAGCCTGTGATGCTGAGACATGATCTGCCTTGTGTACTTTATCAGCAAGGATGTGGTGCAAGTTATTTAATGAGTACCTACAAAGTGACTTGTGGCACTCGGAGGCAGGAGGCTGTGTAATTGCCACGCACCACCGTGGTGTGTAATTGCACATGCTGCAGGAAGCCTGTGGCAGGCCACTCGCTTGCTCCTGATGAACAGCCTATGGGTAAATGATTTCTTAGTGCTGGGAGGAAAATCCTGTTACACCGCAGCACGAGTGTGGATCCTCTGTGTCTCTGGGCGGTTTCTGCTTCCTCATGTTAAACTCGGCAGTAGAAGCTAGCTCCTGTGTGCTAAGCAGATTTTCAGAGTGGTGTTTTCTGACTTGAAATTGTTACTTAAGCAGAGAAAAATCTGTCAGTCAGTAACTTCCAGCTCAAGAGCAGGGAGAAAATACCACACTTCAAGTGTGTTTCCATCAAAACTGAGACATTGTCACTGGAGGTATCTTTGTCCCAGAGGAGTGTAATACTTGTGTGTGTGGTGTTGGTCGGTGGGGCCAAGAAGGCCAATGGCCAGCAGGAGCAGGGAGGTCATTCTGCCCCTGTACTCAGCACTGGTTAGGCCACACCTTGAGTACTGTGTCCAGTTCTGGGCCCCTCAGTTTAGGAAAGATGTTGACTTGCTGGAAGGTGTCCAGAGAAGGGCAACAAAGTTGCTGAGGGGTTTGGAGCACAGCCCTGTGAGGAGAGGCTGAGGGAACTGGGGTTGCTTAGCCTGGAGAAGAGGAGGCTCAGGGGACACTGTATTGCTCTCTACAACTACCTGAAGGGAGGTTGTGGACAGGGTGGGGCTGGTCTCTTCTCCCAGGCAACCAGCACCAGAACAAGAGGACACAGTCTCAAGCTGTACCAGGGGAGGTTTAGACTGGATGTTAGGAAGAAATTCTTCATGGAGAGAGCGAATTGGGATGGGCTGCCCAAGGAGGTGGTGGAGTCTCTATCATTGGAGGTTTTTAGGAGGAGACTTGATGAGGTGCTTGGTGCTATGATTTAGTTGATTAGATGGTGTTGGATGATCGGTTGGACGTGATGATCTTGAAGGTCTCTTCCAACCTGGTCTGGTCTATTCTATTCTATTCTACACATGCCCAGCTGGAATGTCATATCCACTGACGTCTCTTCTCTATCACACAGTACTGAGCCCTTCCAAACTAGCATGAGCGACAGTGTATGACAAAGTCAACTGATGTCCCTCAAAAGCAGCATCCCCTATCACTTGTCTTTCCTCCTGCCACCTCTGACTTCAGGGCTGATATCTTCTCTGAGGGCTGATATCTTCTCTGACTTCCTGACCCCTGAAGTGCACCAGATGCAGCTCCAGTCAGGGCCTTGCTCTCCTGCCTATGTAAATAAAACAACGGTTGGTTTTGCTTGTTAGTTTGTTTGTTTTCACTAGAATTCACAACCTGCAGCAGTGCGGAGAGGAAATGCTCTGCTGTCACTTTTGCCACGGGTTTTTCTCTTTTGCTGGTGCCTTTAAGTAGAGTGCCTCTGCTACCAAACGTTACTGTGTGCACCAAAGAACTACAAACACAAAAGTATTTTCTACTACAGAAAGGCTGCAGGACCGTCTCCAAGGACCAGCCCATGCTGAGATGAATTCTTACTGATTTGGCATTTCCTCCCTTTAGCACACCAGTTTTATCAAAACTCACTGAGAAGTCCTCCATGGGGTCTCTGTGTAGCTGCTTTCCTCTTGAAATGGCCACAGGATTCATGTGTGTGTGGTGTCTGTTTCTGACAGCAGTGGCCATTTAACATCTGTTCATCGGGCTCGAAGGTGGGCGTGAGCCTGGCAAGGACAGCACGGAGCTGGAGCCCCTGCAGAACAGACCTGGCTGCTCCTGCCTGTGGCATCCTGCAGTGGTGTTTCTGGCTGTGTGCTGAATGGCTGTGGGGAGAGGGCAAGCATTTCAAACCCCTGCAGTATGATTTGCAGTTTCAATGGCTGTACAAATTAATCTGCTCTATAAAGTGCTTTGCACTCTCTTTTGGTCACTAGCACAAACAGAGGAAGTTTGAGTTTCTCTGGCTAGCTACACTTCACTTTGCTTCCTGCTCATGAGCTTAATTTGAATAAGCAGCCTTCAATAGCAAGCCCAGCTGTGCTTAGGAGTGTAACTGATCTGTTTCTGTAATGGATGCTGAATTATTCTATTTAATTGGGGAAAAAACTCCTGCAAGAGATCTTTAAACAAATAAGCCAGGTTCATAGGCAGATGCCAGTTCAGGTCATCATGCATAAATAATTATTCTTTGTACCACTGCAGTTTAAAACAACCATGACTCCAGCATGACAGTTTGAGCAGTGTTTTAGACACCATCTTGTCAAAAATAAAGTCTTTGTCTTTTTCTGTGAGTAAATGTGTGCCTCGGGCAGTTTGCAACCCACCTGATGGGCTCAGCAACATGTCCCAGGGAAGGGTCACCCTCCCACCACTTGTTCTGACACTTGGGCAGATTTGACAGGCTTTGCAGCTGGTGGAGCTGAGACCTGGAGGAGAACTTGGCAAACATGGAAAGACTCCCAACTACACAAGGCCTTGGGCTGCCCCAAGCCCTGGCTTTCCACACACAAGAGCACTGCTTCCCGGCTTGTGGTAGGTTCAAACATGTGCCCTGAAGTGACCCAGATGAAAACTGCTTTTTGTGGCACAAGGCATTTTCAGGTGTGGATGGGCTCTGCAGGACAAGACGTCCTGTGTGGCTTGTGTACGTGTATTTGTGACCAAGGAGCCCCAGAGTGAGATGTGACAGCCCCAGGGATGGGATGCACTGAGCATCCCCATTCACACGGGCTCCATGTTGCATGACATGTATGTTAAAAGCCAGAGAGCCAGATAACTGGGGAGAATCATGCACTTAGTCAGGCAAAACTCCTCATATGTTCCAAGAGGAGATACATTGGGGAAAACATTCAGGATTTCTTCATTCTGAACGGAGATCTAATTTTTTAGGCCAGCTGAACAAAATGGCTGTCTGGAGAGCTCCAGAAAGAGGAACAAAAGTAAACTATAAATATTCAGCTCTTGATTTCAGGTTTTAATAAATGATGAGCTCTGGGAGAAGTGGGGTTTTTTTCTTCCCCCTCTCAAATATCAAATGACTTGATTCATTTTATAATTTAGTTATGTAGTGCTTGTCACCTTCTTTCTGATACAATACAGCAGTCTGGCAATGATTTAAGATGACACATCCCAAAGGAAATTGGGTCCAAGGGTCTAATGAGGAACAATCGCTCCCCATGAAAGCTGGAGTCTGCGTATCTGCATCTGTATCTGTGTCTATAGCTATAAATAAATTCTCTTGCACAGGGAGCTCTGATGTGAGACACAATGTTCAAAGATTACCTGACCTATATAAAAATCAGTGTGTGCTCTGGTGACAGCCCTGGGGCAGGGTGATGTGTAGAGGCTCACTCCACTGCCGCTCACCTGCAGCCCTGTATTGATCAGGACTCTGCTGCTCAGCTCTCTGCAGGCCAGCCCTGTGCAGACAAACCTGCCATCCGTGTTTGAGAAGCACACCTGGCACACTTGGATGCTCGTGGGAAGCCAGGCTCCTTGAAGATGTGTCTTATGGCCCACCTGGTGTCACTGGCTTTGATTGAAGATCCTAAGCTACAGACACCTTCTGCTCTAAGGGAGGTTATTGTGAAGCCAAGGCTGACTGAGGCCCATGTAAATTGCTGATGTTACACTCACTGATGTTTACTAAGAAGAGAGGTGGCTACGCTGTGTGGTGTATTGGCACCACCTGAGCATGCCTGATTCTATTAGTGGCAGGAGAGCTGTGATGTGTTGCTGGCTGAGGCCATGCTCCTGAGCATACTGGGGGAATACACAATAAAGAATTATTCCACTAGCTTAAAAATTGCTGATCGCATTTCTATCTTCAGAGGCAGTTTTCTGGACGGATAAAAACATGGGAGAGCTAAGCAGTCTCTGGGCCCGCAGCACTTGAGCTACATAGAGGAAACTGAAGGAAGGAAACGATGCAAATTCCAGCTGCTGTACACTCAAGTGATGGGAAGAAAGTTCTGCTGGTCCTGTATGGTTTGTGCTGTGAATCTGAATTGCAGGGCACTGGGAGCACGCAATGCACTGTAATGTCCCTTAGCTCTTAGAGCAGCAGCTTCTGTCCCCACCTGCCTGTAACAGCTGAGCCAGGTGTGTTCAGAGACTATTTTATTTACCCTTTGTGAATTTAGGTAATTATGGTTCCTCGACTCGTTTCCGTTTATGTCACTTGCAATTTTGTAGGGAAATTCCCATCTGAGACTCGCTCCATCCATCCTAGGGATGTACAATCCCTGAAGACACCTCGGTGTCCTTACCCACGGACCCAGCCCGTTGATTTTTAAAACGTTCTCTGTACTCTCCCAGCTGTCACAGAAATCGTCTCCAACGGTTTCCAAACCATCTCTGGCTCCTCCCTGCCCGGGAGAAACTGCCCGAGGCTCCCTCAGGGCTGCTACCTGGGAGCGGGCAAGGGGTAACCTACCGGCGAAAGCCTCCGAGATCTGGACTTGGGCTGGAGCATGCTGGCCCCTGCTGCTCCCTGCTGGCCCCTGCTGCCTGCTCCTGCCCTCCTCTGTCCTCTGCTGCCCCCTGCTGCCTGCTGCTACCCGCTGCTGCCCTCCTCTGTCCCTTAGTGCAGTCCTGTGCTTCCTGCTGCTGCCTGCTCCCGCTCGCTGCTGTCCCCCGCTGCCCTCTGCTGCCCTCTCATGTCCCCTGCTGCCTGCTGTTGCCCTCTCCTGTCCCTTACTGCTGCCTGCTGCTGCCCGCTGCTGCCTTCCCCTGTCCCCTACTGCCTTTCCCCGCTACCCTCCCCTGTCCCCTGCTGCTCTCCCCTGTCCCTCGCTGCTCTCTGCTGCCCTCCTCCGTCCCCTGCTGCCCTCTGCTGTCCCTTGCTGTCATCTCCAGCTGCCCACTGCTGCCCGCCGCTGCCGACAGCTCAGCGTCCAACCCAGGCCCCCAGGATGGGGATCTCAGGCTTCCCCAGATGACAAGGAACATTAGCAGCGCGTATCCCTGGCGTCAGACGCTGCATCTGAGAAGCGTTTCTCTGCTGGTGGTGAAGTGAGTTCTTGTACCTTCAGCCTGCGACAGATTTTGTCACTCCTTTAGCTTGACGCCCCTTCAGGGAAGCAGAAGTGTGGTCACTACGGGCTCCCACAACCTTGCAGGTTGCTTTTTTATTTATTTATGTGGTTTCAGATCGACCCAGAATATATTTAGAAGTTCCAATAAATAAGTTTTCCTCCAAAATAAATCCTGCCTGGCGCTGCGTGGGTTGTCACACCGTCACCCCAGGCACTTCAAAGCCAGAAAATGAATAATTAACCTTGAATGTGACTTGAGCACTAACAACACTGTACACATGGGCAAAATCTCGTAGGGAACATTCTCCTCTAGTAGAAACCATCAATTTAAATTCTCCCTGCTGCTCTAAGTGGGAAGTCTCAATTTATTCTTAAAAGATTTTTAAGTGATAATGTAACCCCGATGTTAGGGATCTGTTTAAGAGTGTTTGCTTCCCAGAAAGAAAAGCTTTGGGAGTTTAAAGTAGCATGAGTTATGTAAGGAGTGAATTAAAGAAATACCACAGAGAGAAGTCCTGGACTGTGGATTGGTTCCTGCCTCTCTGCTTCAGGTCACCTGCAGGGAGGGCCATCCAGACCCTGTTCCTTAGTTGGTACCCAGGAAAGTCCAGGGGCTTTTTTGTAGGACAGGGAATAGGATGGTCTGCCAGTGCCTGGTTAGCCTCAGAAGTATTTGGTGCCATGGTTTAGTCATGAGGTCTGTGGTGATGGGTTGGACTTGATGATCTTTGAGGTCTCTTCCAACCTTGGTGATTCTGTGTGATTCTATGGTTCTGTGTCCTGTGCAGCAGAAGGGAAATGTTCCTTCGTGGTGCCACAGATACTGCAGAAAAGCAGTGCCCAGCCACTCCCTGGCACTGGCAGTCGTGAACACACCTTTAGCATAAGTCCTGGCCCACATTTATTCTGCATCTCATTTCGAAGTGCAGCTTCCTCTCTTCATTCCTAACGCTGTGTTCGTGGGACACTCTGGCTCCATTTCTATGAGGCAGTGCCAAAATGTTGAAGTTTTTCCAAATACCTTTCTCTGGGTGTTGCCGCCCTGCTGCTGAAAGGAAAATGGAAATGACACCTCTTCCCATCAGCCCCAATAGAAACGCGGATGAAACCAGGAGGCCTCCCACTGCCTCCCTTTTGGGAGCCACCCTTTTTTTCTCAGGAGGGTTCTGCCTGTCCCCTTCCTGCTCTCAAGCATTGTGCTGCCGTGTGCACATCCATTTGCATCCCCTAGCTGCCCAGGAAGCGTTTGTGGGGAAGTGGCTGCTCGGTGCTGCTCATCCCGGGAACAGTTCCCAGCTCAGCCCAAGACAAGTGGTGCTTTTGTCCAGGTACTACTGCCTCTAAAATCACATTTTCCCAAAGCGCTTCTCCCGCTGAAAGAGCAAGGTGTGGGTTTTATGGGAAATGGTGTGAAATCTGGGCTGAAATTCTCACATATTGACGAGATTCCAGCATGTGGAGCTTAAGGGAAAAAAAACCCAAATCCCAAGCACATAAAATAGTGTGAAATGCCTCAGACAGTAATTAAGAATTGGCAGCTCTGCGGGAGCTCCTACACCTGGAAGGCTTTTCTATCCTGCCAGCCTCCTTCAGGTACAAATGGTTGGTTGTTGCTACCATTAAGATCGAATGATAAGGAGGAGCTGACAGAAGCCAGGAATGCAGGCTGTTAGCAGACATCTCCCACCCATCCCGGCTCGGGCCCCCTGCCTCCGGCTGCCTTCCCCATCACGGGCACACAAAAGTCACCTTTTCTTTACAAGAGCTCCCCTCCAGACTTCGACCTTTTGTTTACCGGTTTAGCTCTGCAGATCCCCAACATGCACTATTTTTAGGTTCCATGAAGACGGGCCGTGGTTTATTTTGTTCCTGAGACTGTTGTCCGTGTGCTGCATCCCGCAGCCTTCTGCTCTGACTGGCAACGGTCGCTCCTTTTACAGAAAGTGACATTTTTTTGGCTCGAATCCTTATGTAACAAAGAGGAGTTGCATACAATACCTGGTACGGGGCTCCTTGCAGGCTGGCTCTCTTAATTGCCTGCAATTCCTGTTAAGGCAAGACTGCAAAGGTTTAAACATAATCTTATGTCCTTCTCAGATCCCGCTGAGCGCTCAGATGTGTTTAAATCCCTCTTAGTGACTCTTGAAGTATGAATGTGCCAAGAAACAGAGTATTTGTCATTGTGCACACTAAATGTTTGTATCGGTGCCATCGCCTGTGGCCAAAACAACAAAACTTTCCTCTCTGCAGTAGTGGGCGCAGAGATGGCCCTTGCAAAGCTTGGCTCTGCGTAACATCAAAGTAGGTTTTGTAAATTGAAGATGAATTCAGCAGCGCTGAGGAGGTCTCCCTTCCTGCATCACTGGTCTCATTTTGGAAAAGCCTTGAACAAAGATAAAACCTTTCGGACAGCGATTCAGCTGGGGGGATCCAGGGAGCACGGCCGTGGCAGCCACGGGGCTGGGGAAAGGCTCCATCCGGTGTTTGGCAGCTCAGCTCTAGCGCTGCTTTGGAGGACACTGATCCTCTGCCAGATGCGTCCAGTGAAGGATAAGAGAACAGCAGACTGTCCTGGGGGACCAAACTGTGTCAGGGTGGCCATATCCCACATGCTGGGTGCTTTGTGAGGGCAGGAGAGTGCAGAGACCATCCATCCTCACACCCTACTGCTGCTGCTGCCCAGCGTTAATTAAGAGCTGGTTAAAGATACCAGACCTATTGTAACATTTAGATGAAAACCACTTCCTCACTGTATCAGCAGCCCAGAAGAAGTGGGTAAGTTCTCAACAACGGGCACTTCCTCACCAGAGAGCTTTCTCTCCAGTGCTTGTTTTTAGGTGCTGCATAATCCGTGGCTCAGGACCGCAGGACCTTGGGCCCTGTGGAGTCTAACATTCAAAACCCAGGAGGAGCACCTTACAGCCTAAAATTAGGTTTGATTTTATTTAATTCTTTGTTTTCATTGTGTAGCTTTACAAGTATATTTTTCTAACAAAATGAGAGAACCAAACCACCACTCTGGATGACCAATGCCATTTGCCATTGCAAAGGTTGCTAGAGCAGATGTTCCTGGGATAAGCAGGGGATGAGTTACATATGCTTCCTGGGAATAAATGATTTTCACAGACCTTAATGCTGATCTTTCCTGTAACTCCCCCTCTATTTGCCTGTTAGAGGGAATGGAAACTCTTCCTCTTACAAATGTTGGGGTTTTTTTTGCCAATTACATCCATTTCAACTGCACCAAACCCACTGCCTCCCAACAGCGTTTGCTTCAGACAAATTACAAGTCTTGCCACACATTACGATTTTGCATTTCATCTGAAAATATCCATTTGGTTCAGGTAACACAGCATCAACTTTCCTTGCTAAAGCTGCTTCACAGACTCCTGTAAGACCAAATGCCGTCAGTTCCATTTCACGGACTGAAAGCTGTACTGGAAAGGTGATAGCAGGGCTGAGCCAGGCCCTTCTTCTGGTCCTTACAGTAATTCAGCCAAGCCTCTTCCTTAATCACAGAATCACAGAATGTTAGGGGCTAGAAGGGACCCCAAAAGATCATCCAGGCCAACCCTCCTGCCAGAGCAGATCACCTATACCAGATCACACTGGAATGCATCCAGGCAGGTCTTGGATATCTCCAGAGAGGGAAACTCCACAACCCTGTTCCAGTACTCTGTCACACACAAATTTTCCTCATGTTTACATGGAACTTCCTGTGCCTCAGCTTTCACCTGTTGCCCCTTGTCCTGTCATTGGGCATCACCAAGAAGAGCCCAGCTCCATCCTCTTAGCACTCACCCTTTACATATTTAGAAACATTAATGAGGCCACCCCTTAGTCTCCTCTTCTCCAAGCTAAAGAGCCCTCAGATCCCTCAGTCCCTCCTCATAAGGAAGATGTTCCACTCCCTTCACCATTTTTGTGGCTCTGCACTGGACTCCTTCAAGCAGTTCCCTGAGGTCCTTCTTGAACTGGGGGGCCTAGAACTGGACACAACATTCGAGATGCAACCTCACCAGCGCAGAGTAGAGGGGGAGGAGAACCTCTCTCGACCTACTAACCACAAGCCTTCTAGTACACCCCAGAATGGCACTGGCCGCCTTGGCCACAAAAGCACATTGCTGGCTCATGGTCAACCCAGGTCCTAGAGCAACCTAGATTCCTGGACCACCCACGGACTGTTTGATTAGCCAAGGGAGCAAATGCAAAGGCAGCGTGTGTATTGAAGGAAGGAAGAAAGACCCTGAAAAGGTATGCACAGTAATGCTGAGTGCTTTAGAAATCGCGGCCATTAGGTCAGATTATCATTAAATCCCCGCCTTGAGCGGAGCCCGGGGGCCTCGGATAACCCAGACAATACCTGCAGCCAACCCCAGAGCCCCACCTAACCTGGCCCTGATGGGGCTCTGCCAGGGTTTCCTATTGAGGGGCTTTAACAACCACACAGATGTTGACTGTGTGCTCGATACACTCAAACTTGCACCCAGCTTCCTATTCAGGTACCAAACTTTCATTAAATAAGTAAACAAGCATCTCTGGGCTGCTGAGAGATGAAACATGGAATTAAGCAATTCACAATGCACATTTATCTTGTGGCATTTGCAGAAAATTCCAGCTGCTGCAGGAGGGCAGTGATCTCCCATAAATCTTCCAGTTTACCGAAGTCGATGCCATTACCAAGCTGTTGTGTTGGCAAGGCAAGAGGTGAGTTTACATAGCAGAATTACATCACTGTCTCATCACTACATCACTGTCCCATCATTACATCACTGTCCCATCATTACATCACCCCTTCAATAGTTTTAAAATACGACACAAACGCCAAATAACCCCAAAATGACCCAAGTCATTCACTTGCACTGCTGTATGTTGTGGCCCGACGGGGTGGTCTGTACTTCGAGTTTTCAGGTGTTTCCACCGCTACATTTAAGTTCTTGCAGAAGGCTGCTAACTGAATGGGGCTTAGGACAAAGCGAGCACCGTGTCCCCTCCCCTTGGGTGGCTGTGGGGAAGCCAGCACACTATCTGAGAGCTGCCCCCTGCTGTGAATGCCTGGTGAAAGTCGAGGGGGCTCTCCGGGGAGCAACGCTGCACCCTCCAGAAAGGAGATGCTGCTGGGGGAGGCAGCAGGCTCTGGGGAGTTTTGCGGGGAATGAGTTGTGAGCAGACAGATAGACGGACCCAGATCTGCACCTAGGGGGTCATTTGGACCATCTTTAAGCAAGTGTGCTTGATGCAGCATGAGGTGACCTGAAGGGGGACTCCGCTGCTGATCTCAGGAATTATCTGACGCCCAAGCACTGGCTGGGAGCAGTAGCACGTAGACCATTCAGTTCCAGGTTTTTAGAAGTCAGTTCTTCAGAGCCAAGGAACGACTACCCTCTGCAGGGAGGGAAACAGCAAAAGAAATTAATCTTCTCCCAGACGAGAAAATGTTCCAGTAATATTCATTGCTTAGTCAAATAACTGCCATAAAAGCAACACTTCCTGAAGCTCCTGAGAGGGCTTTGGTTTTTGCTTTAAGACAATTAAGACAATGACAATTAAGACACCTGTGTTTCATGTAATGGAGACCCCAGCTCATAACAAATACCCTAAGGAATTCAGGCTCACACAAGGACGGAAATACCAAACCCGGGATCCCCATGAAACTGAGACATGATACTTTTTTTCCTCACTGGATGAGAAGATACCAGAAATTGGCAGTGTTGCCATGATTATTCTTGATGGCAAAATGGTTTTGCACTGAGTCTTGAGTGCTGACCACGCAGGACCAGGAGGGCTTTGCACTTGCATGGGATTTACACAGGAAATCAGACTGAAGGTAAGACTGGAATGAGTGCATCTCCTTACCAGGTATCAAAGCTCTATAGCCTGGAACAGGCTGCAGAAAACCTCTTTAACTTTATCCTATAGCTGTAGTTAAAACAAGGTTTAGGAGACACAAGTAGCTTTACCAGAAAATTGGAAAAGTGCCTCCTTGGGAATAGGGCTGTGTTAGCAGGGTGTGTTGGCTCACCAAGTGAATTTGCATGTGGATTTTGCTGCTTCAACAAAGCAAATGAGAAGATTTTTCATCTTTTTTGGCTGTTAATTTCTCCAGAATTTGCCTGCCAGGGTAATTGTTGAGGATGGCGAGCAATTAAGATCTGTTTTGCAAACAGAAGTATAATGAGGTTTTAATATCTGGCATTTCCACAGCAATACCCTAGAATCCCCATAAGATGAAACACACAGTCAGGAAGAACAACAGACATCTCCTGGGTTGTCACCAAGGAGTCTCTGGCTTCAGTGCCTTTGTGTGGTTTTCAAAGAAACGAATTGAGATGTAAGCTCATAATTATCTGTGATGGCAACACAATGCTCGGAGCAAGAAAACAAAGCGCTTCGGACTGCCACGCAGGGCAGCACCCTCCTCTTCCTCTCTCCATCCCTCCGAGCAGCCGAACTGAAGACCAAATCCGAGGCGGAGAAGCGGGCGCGGTGCCCGCGGCCGCGGGAGCGCCGCTGGTGGGGCCGGGCCGGCACCGCGGCCCTAGGGCTCCGCTCCTCAGCTCCGGGTGTTCGGGGCCCGCGGCAGCGCTGCGCGGAGGAGTCCGGATCGTTTTTCCCTTTGACAACAGGAAGTCTAGGACAAGGCATTTCCCATTCTTGCTCAAGCATTATATGAATGGCCTTTCAAAGCGTTGTGGAGAAGTAAACACAAAGGAATGTCCCACAAAGGGATGGTTTTTAACAATGCCCACATTTGCTCCGTGTTGGGCTGTGTGGCTCTGCACTCTCCCGTGCAAGTCAGAGCAATTCTGCTCACATCATGGCATGGCAAACTTCTTCCTCAGTCCCCTCCTCTTGATGTCACTAACCGTGAGGCCACTTTCACTTTAAACATGGCCCTTCATCTGGGTTCTAAGAGTAATGATCCTCACAGGGTACTCAGGGACACATTCCCACCAGTGCTGGGGGTTCAGACACAGACTCATTTTTGCAGGGACTGCCCTGATCAGATGTTTGATGCTCACTTTAGTCATGCAAGGAGCATCCCAGCCATGCTCAGCTATCACTGCTGAGCCCCCACTACCTCTTTGGTGTGAATAGGTTTCCCCTGTCCTTGATATCTAGGACAGCCTCTTCCAACTACTGTCTGACTCTTCCTGGCTCATTTATCTTTCTTCAATCTCTCTTTCTTTCACCTTACTCTCTTCTGAATACCCCTTTTCTTCCCATACCTCTCTTTCCACCTTTATCTCTTCTTCCACTGTGCCTCTAAAGTAAGATCTCAGGTTCAGCACTACAATTTACAGCACAGCTAAGACTCATTCACGTTGTTGTGCCAGCAGCTGGATCTACAAGAGTATAGCTGATTCCTTCATCATTGCCCATTCCCTCCTTTTCCTCATCCCTCACCTCCTGAGAGGGAAAGATTTTGGCTCTGTATCTCAGAAAAAGAGGATCTCTTCTGCAACTGACCTAAGGAGAGGGTAGAACAAGTTTGCATGGCTTGGCCCTGGACTGTCTTATTGATAGAAATAGCTCCTGAAGAAGCTGCTGAGGCCATTTTCAGCTAGACTCCTCTATTGAGCAGGTATCAGGTCTCCTAAGTCTTGCCCTGAGCAGACAGGTTGAGTCCTATCTCTTTGAATATTCTTCAAATAAGAACAGAATCCATGTCAGAAACAGCAAGCAGCAAATTGGTTGGTTGGTTGGTTGGTTGGGTTGAGTTGGTATTTTTTTAATAATACAGCTCAAAGTTTTCAGCTTATTCTCAATCAGACTACTAATTATGGCTTCTGCTCTAACACTTGCCGCTATAAATCCATGGCTAACCATGTGCTGCCCTGCTCTCAGCTTGGCAAGCATTGCCAGCTTCTGAGACATGCGTCTCCAAAAGGTCCTGTTGAAGCTGAGGCAGAGACACAGCAAGCACTGTGGTGGCTGGTGGAGCTCCTGTGTGGCTTCTTCATGCTTGCTTTCTGTTTATTGTTTTACTTACTGTTCATGATGATTCTGTGAACTTCTACTGTATAGAAATAGTAGACATGACTCCTGGCTGCCTCTGTACACTCAGCATTAAGTATTGCTAAGATAATTCACAAATCACCACTTTACACTCTTGAAAGTCTTCCAGCCTTTGGGCCACTCTGTAAACTTTGCTACAGAGCATTTTGGCAAAAAAAACACCTTCAAATGCTTCCAATATTGCCTCAGTTTTTCATGGGCCTCTGCAAAGAGGTGATATTCATCTGAATGACCATCTTCAATTTATACCATCCGGGAAATAGGACAAAGAAAGCTTCAACACTCTCCTCAGGGTCTTGCAACAGTCTAGTTAGAGAGGTAGTTTCTTGACCCTAGTCCCTGGCCTGGCCTCAAACCATGTGGAAGGTTGGTGTCTATCCTTTTGGAGGCATTGCCATACTGATCTCATCACTGGCATCTCACTCACCCACTTTTTTATCTCTAATTATGTACTGACATAATTATCCTTCATTACACAGAGTACACACAGAGACAGGAAAATAAGCAATGCAGTGCAGCTGGGGCATGCTTGATTCTCTCAAGAGGTAAAATTTACTCACCATCATCAGTTTTTAACTATTGGGTGTGATAGAAGCCACTTAGAGGTATGAGTTTTCTTTTTCCAGGATGCTGCCCTGGTGTCAAGGTTCACACTTCATCCATAAAGATACACATTATTTTCATTCCTTCTCACTTGGGTTCCAATATTAAAGCCTCTCCTGGAGTAGATGTGATAAAACTGCTATTACCAAAGCTGCCTGCTTGGTTCAGGGCGCTTTCCCATGTCATCTACCTGTATTTATTTCTCCTTTGTGAGGATATAAATAAATAAAATACTCTGCCTGAAGCAGTCTGAGTACTGGAACTACTCCTTAAGTCACCAGATGGAAATCAACCTGTTTTTTTTCACTGAGTAAGCCTGAACAAGGATGAGGATCCCTGGCCCAAAGACTGCCATGCACTGGGTCATCTACCAGTGAGCTTTCAGAGAGAAGACTGCAAGAGAGACTTTGATGATGCCCAAGTTTAGCTACACATCTGCCATTAACAGCAGCGTTGTTCAGACAGGTTCACCGGGCCAATCTCACCCCAGCCATATGGCATTTGGTGTTGGAAGCATGCCAGCTCCATGATTTACTCTTACTGCCCACAGAGTCCTGCAGAGACTTCACTTAGCTGTTATTGCCAGTACTTGTACCTGGGCTTTTCCAGACAGACTGCATGTAGTTAGTGTTACTTGATGTAAATGAGGAACAGAGCCACACATCTGATCGGAGAGTGCTCACCTGGCAGGCAAGGGCAGCTGAGGGCTGTGCTTTATGGGTGCTCAGGGTTGCTCCAGTGCTCAGGGTTTCTCCTGAGGCAAGTTCTGCCTCCCAGTTACGAACAACTCCAATGTCCAATGCCAGTGGCCTTTCCTGGCATACAGCACCTTCAGAATACCAGGAGGATGGATGACAGGAGTTTATTTGTCCAAATCAGCCACAGGTCAGTGCTAAAAATATTATCTTTTTTAATATCTTGGTTCCTCCTTAAGGTTCTCTCCTTTCATCTTCCCTATTGGAGTCAACCTGAGAAAGAAAGATGTTTCCTTGTGTAGTATAAACCTTTATTTAAACAGCTGAGAATGTGAATCCCTGATACCACCTAGGAAAGGAACTTCTCTGCTGCCAAAACCTGGCTTTCCTATATAATTCAGTCCTCCCTCCTGCTGCCATGGGAATGAGTGTCAGATTCCTCTGCATTTTCTTGGATGAATGCTTAGACCATGCTGGTTTGCAAACTTACTAAAAAAAGGAGGCAGGGCTGTGTTTTCATTTGCTTGTATTGTTTTAAGCAAGTTGATATGTTCCACAAATAAAAATGTCCTTTGTTTTATACATAAAAGAGGTTGAGAGGCTGAGGCTCTCCAGAAAATCCATGGGGAATTCCTCTGTCTGCTTTTTAACTTGTGCTACCTCCCAGGGGTGAGGTGGTGCTTTGTGGCCAATTCCCATTTTGATAGTGCTATATATTAGGGTTTGGCACCATCAGAAAAGCTCGAGTGAAACATTTTTTGAGGGAGACAGAATGGGAGGCAGACAGGAAGATGGCTCTCCCCTCTCTTGCTGAAAGGAATGAGAAGTATCTCCTATTAAAAAAAAAAAAGGAGAAACTGCCAGTTTACAGGAATGCAGCACAGTCTGCTTGTTCCTCTGCCATCCACTGTGTTCAGAAACTCCAAAAACCCTCTCCCTTTACTGTTTTCTTTCCTTTTAGAATCAAGAAAAGCTGTATGGTATTGACGTCCTTGTTTAGCAGACCCAGGGAGTGAGTCATCAAGCTTATCTCACACTGGCTCCCTGACAGCATCATTTGAGGCTTTGTGCAGTGCCATGTTACTCAGAGTAGGATGGGAGAGTCAGCACCAGGGTTGGCACTGGAGGATCAGATCCACGTCTGGCTGCTGAGTAGAGACGATGCACACTGACACAAACTTGTCCAGAGAAGGGCAACGAGGCTGGTGAGAGGCCTTGAGCACAAGCCCTATGAGGAGAGGCTGAGGGAGCTGGGATTGCTTAGCCTGGACAAGGGGAGGCTCAGGGGTGACTTCATTGGCCTCTACAACTACCTGAAAGGTGGTTGTAGCCAGGAAGGGGTTGGTCTCTTCCCCCAGGCAACCAGCACCAGAACAAGGGGACACAGTCTCAAGCTGTGCCAGGGGAGGTTTAGACTCGAGGTGAGGAGAAAGTTCTTCACCGAGTGAGTCATTCGTCATTGGAATGTGCTGCCCAGGGAGGTGGTGGAGTCCCCATCCCTGGAGGTGTTCAAGAGGGGATCGGATGTGGCACTTGGTGCCATGGTCTAGTCATGAGGTCTGTGGAGACAGGTTGGACTTGATGATCCTCGAGGTCTCTTCCAACCTTAGTGATACTGTGATACTGTGAAACCCCCCTGCCTGGCAGAGCCTGCACCTCTCAGTTGTACTCTTTCATCAATATGGGTGCATTGGTAATGATTTGGGGATTCCTGGTGCAGCTTTTGGTTTTAAAGAATGCTTTGGGCAAAACCAAATAGCTTGAACTTGATGACAGCCTTCCAACTTACAGCCATGTCACTGTCCATGTTTCTTTCAAGCTTTCACCCCACTTGTAAACTGATTGGTAGCAAATTGAAAGACTGTTTTCATCTGGTACTTTGGGAGTTATTCCACCAGATCAATGTCACCACAGAGAGCAGAAGCCACTGAAATACAGCATTGAAACTGTGTACTGCTCTTCTCTGGAGTACCTCTCAGACACAGCTCAGCATCCAGCTATCAATGCACCTTAAATAGATCTTTTGTTCCTAATCCTGCTTCCTCTGAAGATAATATCCAGTGAAATGACTGTAACTTTATTTAGGGAGGTCTAATGTGGATCAAAGGAGAGGATACTTTCACACACAGAACATTAGGTGATAAATACCAACCCTAGAGTCAGAGAGGATGTAGAGCTTGCCATGTCCTTGTGTAATGAGCTCTGACAGGGAAATAAAGTTACTCATCTAATACTTCTGAATTTGGGAGAACTGAAGAGAGGTTTCAGATAGGTCCTTCTGGTACATTGCTTGATGATAATTACTTTATCACATTTTCATACTAACAGATTTTTAATGCTTTTTTGTATACTTCAACATTGATGACCTACCACTGTACTCCACGTATCCATTTCTCCACCAAGAGCCTTCCAATACTGAGCCACATTATCACTGTCAACCAACCACCTTAATAGCTGAGTGTTGTCGTAGCTGCCTGTAACATGAAATGTAAGCTTCTCAGGGCAGAGGCTGCAACACACATTTAGAGAGTGATATGGTTAAAACAACAGAAAGGTGATAAAAGTTGGTCTCTACAACCTGAAGGGAGGTTGTAGACAGGCAGGGGCTAGTCTCTTCTGCCAGGCAACCAGCACCAGAACAAGAGGACACAGTCTCAAGAGGACACAGTCTCAAGCTGCACCAGGGGAGGTTTAGACTGGATGTTAGGAAGAAATTTTTCATAGAGAGAGTGATTGGCCATTGGAATGGGCTGCTCAGGGAGGTGGTGGAATCACCATCACTGGAGGTGTTTAGGAAGAGACTTGATAGGGTGCTTGGTGCCATGGTTTAGTTGATTAGGTGGTGTTGGATAATAGGTTGGACGCGATGATCTTGAAGGTCTCTTCCAACCTGGTCTGTTCTGTTCTATTCTATTCTATTCTATTCTATTCTATTCTATTCTAATCCTTCTTTTATGTGGTCTCTCACACACTGCATACCTCACATTGGTGGTCTCACAAGTTATGATGATGTCCTTCCTGCAATGTATCTCAAGACAGAAATAACAGCTGAAAGTTGCACTGAAACCTTGCCCACATCTATGTGCATTGCTTAGAAGTCTGTGACATTCAGCACATTAGGGCCTTGCCACTATGATACTCTGAGCTTTACACTGGGCTTGAACTCTGGAGCTTTGACAAGTTCTTTTTGCCTCAGCACAACATCACAAAGTTTGCCTTTACACCTCCCACCTTCAATGATGGAGACCATGTGGGAGATCTTATCTAGGGAAACTTACTGCAGCCAATCATTAAGACAAGCTTATGTCTACAAAACAAGTTAAAATCTACAAAATCTGACATGAGAAACCCTCAATATATGCTCATCCTTGCTGGCCTGTCTGGCCTTTGCAAGCCAGTCTTAATAGTAGCCTAGAATGACTCCTGCTGGGAGCCACTCACCACCATCCCCTCACTTTGATGTGCACCTCTAAAAAAAAAGTACAAATTTAATGATGGAGATAGAATAAAAGCCTTTTCCTGATGGAACAAGGTAAAGCATTGCAGACCCTGTGTGATAGGTTTAGGCTGATGCCTAGGAGCTTTTCCACAGGTCTTGAGCAGAAAAGTGGTAGAATGTAAATAAATTGCCATTGGATGTAAAGAGAAAATAATAAGGCCTAAATAATACACTGGTCTGTTAACTAACATGAAGTTTATACTATTAACTAACTCTTTCTTTTTCTCAGCTCTTCACTCTAGCAGATACTAGCTGGTGCTTCTGCTGGCTTGCTGACCTTGGCTGCATTTTTTTGTTGTGGCTAAGTACTAACAAGCTACTCTCTGCTTTTTCCCCTCTTTTTCTTTTCCCTTGTGTGTGTGGGGGGGAAGGGAGTCAAGAGGTGGAAGCTGTTGGTAACCCTCTGGTTTTGTCCAGGGAGGTTCTTGTCTTGTTCATACATTGTAAATATTGTGCACTTTGTATCCCTCTCAGGTGAAGGGTCATATGTTAAACAAATATGCCCCCAGAATCCTTTAATTAACCAAATTCAGCCTGTACAATTAAGTGGCTTTTCCACAAGGCATCATTTACATTTACCCAAGAGTATGACCACAGATGCCTGGAAGCTGGCTGCCAAAAAGGTTCTCACTTTCACTTATCTTATAGCTTCTTCTTGCCTATCTGTTTTCAGGCCACTAGGAAATAAGGTCAGCATCACCTCAGAGAATACATTCCAGGCAGTTTTGCTGTTGCCTGTTTCTTTCTGTTCACCAAAAGCAATCCTGATCTAGTCTGAACTTTGATTCAGCCCTGACGTCTGAAGGGTCCACACAGGGAGGAGCCAGAGCACATTCCCAAAGCAGGAATGGGTATTCTCCTTAGAATTCTTACTGGGATTTAATTTTCAGTGAAGATTTGAAAATTGTCCCTACAGGAACAACCAGAGCTTTTCCTGGTTGTGAGGCAGTGAAGTATGTTCACATGTCTGGTTAGGATGCAAAGGTCTTGTAGGATGCTGAGAGAATAGAATAGAATAGAATAGAATAGAATAGAATAGAATAGAATAGAATAGAATAGAATAGACCAGGTTGGAAGAGACCTTTGAGATCATCAAGTCCAACCTATCATCCAACACCATCTAATCAACTAAACCATGGCACCAAGCACCCCATCCAGTCTCTTCCTAAACACCTCCAGTGATGGTGACTCCACCACCTCCCTGGGCACACATTCTAATGCCCAATCTCTCTATGAAGAACTTCTTCCTAACATCCAGCCTAAATCTCCCCTGGCGCAGCTTGAGACTGTGTCCTCTTTTTCTGGTGCTGGTTGCCTGGCAGAAGATACCAGCCCCCACCTGGCTACAACCTCCCTTCAGGTAGTTGTAGAGAGCAATAAGGTCTCCCCTGAGCCTCCTCTTCTCCAGGCTAAGCAACCCCAGCTCCCTCAGCCTCTCCTCGTAGGGCTTGTGTTCCAAACCCCTCACCAACTTTATCGCCCTTCTCTGGACACATTCCAGCATCTCAACATCTTTCCTAAACTGAAGGGCCCAGAACTGGACACAGGACTCAAGGTGTGGCCCAACCAGTGCTGAGTGCAGGGGCAGAATGACTTCCCTGCTCCTGCTGGCCACACTTCCTGATACAGGCCAGGATGCCATTGGCCTTCTTGGCCACCTGGGCACACTGCTGGCTCATGTTCAGCCTACTATCAACCATCACCCCCAGGTCCCTCTCTGCCTGGCCGCTCTCCAGCTACCCTGTCCCCAGCCTGTAGCACTGCATGGGGTTGTTGTGGCCAATGTGTAGAACCCAGCACTTAGATGTGTTAAATGTTATGCCCTGGAACTCTGCCCATCTGTCCAGCCTGTCAAGGTCCCTCTGCAGAGGTTTCCCACCCTCTAACAGATCAACCCCTGCCCCCAGCTTGGTGTCATCTGCAAATCTACAGACAATGGACTCAATGCCCTCATCCAGGTTATCTATCAAGATACTAAAGAGGATGGGGCCCAGCACTGATCCCTGGGGGACACCACTAGTGCCTGGCTGCCAGCTAGATGTGGCACTGTTCACCAGCACTCTCTGGGCTGAGCCCTCCAGCCACTTCCTAACCCAGCTCAGAGTGCTGCTGTCCAAGCCAGGTGCTGCCAGCTTGGCCAGGAGTTTGCTGTGGGGGACAGTGTCAAAGGCTTTGCTGTAGTCCAGGTAGACCACATCCACAGCCTGCCCCACATCCACCAGGTGGTCACCTGATCATAGAAGATCAGGTTGGTCAGGCAGGACCTGCCCTTCCTAAATCCATGCTGTCTGGGCCTGATCCCTTGGCCATCCTATAAGTGCTGTGTGATGAGTGCTTAAGTCCTTCTGCTGTAATGGCTTCGTCTTCTGAGATGCAATCAGTGAGCTTTCCAGATACTTTATCAGTCTGATGCCCCCAAATTCTCAGTGTTCCCAAAGCCTGTGAGCTTGGTAATAATGTCCAGTAAAAAGTCTTCTAACCTGCCAAGCCTGATCTCCAGTGGAAACTTATCAGCCCTGCTCACTCTCTAGTATCAACTCCAGACTTGTCAACAATGACTCTTCTTTGAGGAGTCCTACATGCGGGAAAGCAGATTTAGTTTCATTATCATCTCCTGTGAAAGCAGGATGACTCTTAGTCCTGGGAAGTAGGTCGTATTAGTGAGGCTAACAGGATTATGACCAGTTCAGTAGGACACTCAGAAGGCCCCAGATTTCTCCTCTGCTGCAGCTGACAAGCCCCATCCAGCACATCTGAAAGTGCTGAATGCCCCGGGCACAGGAAAGACTTAAATTCTCGTTCCTTGAGCGCACACTTACTTCTACCTTGATTAGAGAAAATAATGGACAATCTCCTCACAGGATCCAGGAAATCATCCAAAAGATGATGCAAAATGATTCCCATTTCACTCCTGATTCCTCTTTTCGTTCATCACTCCTGGAAATTCCCACTCTCAGAGCAGGAGCAGGGCTGGGCACAGAGTGCAGTCCTTACTCTCAATCTGCATCGGCTGTCATAAGAGCAGCAATTATATCCTCTCCACTGCCTCTAGAGGGTAGAGCAATCATGAGTCTTTAACAGGGTGGGCAGGTTGAACGGTGCCATTTCAGTCTCCTAAAAGCTTTACAATTTCCTTAGCAACCCTGCACAAAACTTGCCAGTCAGTGCAGCCAGCCGGCAGCCCTGAGACTGGTGATGCAGCAGTTTCCAGCGCTCTGCCAGATTCACCCCACTCCAAACATATTCATAGCAGTCTCATGGAAGTCCCAGGACTGCTTTGGCAGCAATTGTGCAGGATAAATAAAGCTCCCATTGTTGCAGATGACTCTGCTTTCAATTGCACGGGAATCCAGGACAGCAGGGACTTGTGACTGAGCAAGGTTAGCACATTTGTACTACTTTGCTAGTAACACAGGGCTTGAACTGCCGCACTGAGCTGCACCTTCTGGAGTTTGCTTTGGGGCAGCTGTTTCCTAATTGCTTGCAGTGTTTTCCTAAGCAGCTGAACCTCCTCTGCTATGCTGGATTCTTGTGTCCTTAGCCTCACTGCGCTGCCGTTTGAACAGACATGAGTTAATGTATTTGCAGCCATATGTGTGTCTGGCTCTACACGTAAATAGGGAGGGAGTATTTGCCTCAAAAATCTGTCGGGGGTGGGGGTGAGGGGGAGGAGGGGTTTATATCACGGGAGCACAACAGAAGTCTACAGTCAAGGGCTTGCATGATTTCTGAATTGCTGAGTGGAAGAAATACTGCTCTTTTCATGATATGCTTTGATAGACTCTATGGTAAAGTATGAGCCAGGCAGGTTCACTTAAAGTAGTCCTGATCATGAGCTCTGAATGTATTCCTGACAACTCCTTGGATTTCACTCACTGTAAATAGTCCTTCTAGAGGATAAATCCAAAAGCTCTGATGCAGTTCCTTGCATGCTACCGTAACATTGCAAGGCATTTTTTTGTCCTTCCAGCAATTTACCAGACTGAAGTTACTGCTCCTGAATGTGCAGCATGTACAGAACGGAGATACAAGCCCTTCAAAGACAAAAAGCAGTACATCTTCATTTGCTTAACACTCAAGAAAACTGTATGCACCTACCCTGAACCAGAAATTTCCCACTAGTAGGCACCTGAATAATTAGAAGTGTTACTGGAAATTCTCTTCCAGCAATCTGCTCTGCCTACACAGCACGTGTGGTTTTGAGCCTCACCAGAGCTCAGAAGGCAGTTTCTCTTAAGTCAGCTTCAGGATGGTAATATGATAGCAACCCTGCTTGTTTATAAGGCTTACTACCCAGTGCAAAGTCTGAGTTTGATTGTTTATAGCAGGCAATGAAAAGGCATGCCTCTGCCTTGCCCTTTGATTGCTTGCCTGAGCCGAACCATTGAAAGCTGGGGAAAGAAGGAGAAACAAAAAGGTCGGCAGCCTTTGTTTCTGGATGGTTCATTTGCTGTGTGGCAGCCTCTAGAATGGGGTTAAAAAAAATAAATAAAAAGACGTTAAATGTAATAAAGTTAAGGCAGACAGTTTTCCCTTCACACGGGCCAGAGTGAGAGCATAAACTGATGTCTCCCTACCAGCACAGGGACCACATTCAGTGTGGCAGGCTGAAGTGACAGCCTTGCACATCTGAGCCCAGCAGTGCAGCAGCTCATTGCCTGGGTACTTGCAGCCAGCACGCTCAGCCAAGCTGGTCTGAAAGAGGAGGCAAAAAGTGGAATTGGGACTGTGAGAGAGTTGTTTGTTTTCCCACTTCTCTGGATGCCAGACATCTCAATCTGCCTGCAGTTTGGGGAGGGAGAGATCCGCAGGGGATGAAGAGGGAAGGGGATAGAGGAAGCCGCTTCCTTTGCTCTCTCAGCATGGCAACCCACTGAGAAATAAGGGCAGATGGACAAGAATCTTGTTAAAAATCAGTCAGTTAGGGCTAAGAACCTTACAAAAGGAAGAAACGTTGCTTATAAACAGAGCTCTGTGTACAGCAGAAACAATGAGGCTTGGTTTCTACACATTCCCCTGCGCAGATTCCCTCATGTCCCTGGTTGTGTTCTTCTTGCAGCTGTTGTACTCAGGGAGGCATGGTGGGGTTCTCCCCTGTGCAGCACCCTAAGAGAGTGACATGTGGAGCACTCAGAATTCATCCATTTGGGAGCTAATCTCCTTGCTGCTTTTGTGAAAAACGAAATGTGGAGGGCACAGCTTGACCCCAACACAGACACGCTGGGGACCAGCACAGAGGGCACGTCCTCAGCATTAAAAGCAAGTTGACATGCCTGGGCTTGGTCCCAAGCAATCACAAGCAACACCACGTGTCTAACTTGGGGATCACTGTTGCTTTTATAAGCTAAATGGCAATCTTTTTCTTAATGGACTTCCCACAGCCCTTCTCCACCCATGCAGAGGATGTATGGTTGGCAGGAGAAGGCAGGCAGTCCTAGTTCATCTCAAGCACTACACACATGAGCAGCCCTCAGATCACCAAAATAATATCTCCAGTGGCTGGGTCTCCATCAGCCCTGGCACAACTCACCTTTTCAAAGCTCTCAGTGGGCAGATCATTGTGTAAAACACAATGGAAACACCAGTGACCAGGACTTGCTTTGCAGTGCAGGTGCCTGGGTTTCTTCTGAGTGTGCAGCATGGGTGGGAGCTGCAAGCCTGGCTTGTGGCTTTTGCAAGGGCTGTGTGGAAAGTCACTTGAGGCTGGAGGCTTGACATGACCATGGTTTATGGTATGTTGTTTTCCCTTTAATTGTGCTTCTCCAAGAACGTGGTGTCACCTGAGATTTGCAAGGCATGCACTCTGCTGGGTGTAACTGCCCTGAATCCTCCACGTGGCCTGCCTGCACTGTGTCAGGGTGTTAGAGGAGCTGAGGATTCGGCTTGCACAGCCTGCAGTGTGTCACCTGTGCTAGCTTTGTCGTTTTGTTATCAGACTATCCTGTAGCTCCCTGGGAGGGGCTGCATCACCCACCGCTGTCCTGCGTTCTCCGTGCAGGATGAGCTGCTGGTGGCAAAGGAGCTGACGTGTGCCCCTGTTTGGGGAGCTGACCTCCGGGCTGCACCCTCTGTGAAAGACCAGAATATTCAGAGGATACGCTCAAGTAACTGTGGGGGTTCCCTTTATCCATTTTTGCTACCTTCTTTTGACCTTAACTGTGTGTTTATACTTCTGGTGCTTACAACAACTGCCTTTCCTTCTCTCTCTTAGCCTTGCTGACAGTAACAGTGTAGCTGCACAGGTGTGCTGTGCTGCCTGGTGTACAAGAATGATTTTAAATCCACCAAGAAAAAAATAGAATTGTGATTTTTGTTACAGTGGGATACAAATCACAGAACTCTTCATTTTCCTTACCTTGCTCCTCAGTCTCTTTTGGTTTTGAATTAACTGACTTTTCTTCCAGCTTAATATCAATATGCTAAAATAGTGATAAACCTTACAGCAAATTATTTGGGAGTGGGAGTAGGTAGTCTGAATTAGTGAATTTTTAATCCCAAATATACTAAAAGCCATTTTGCCTTTCTGTGACAAAATTCCTCTGGGGCAAACTGAGATTGCCTAGAGGTTACTTCTATCCTTTTGTGCTTCTTGCACTTACTTAACCTATTTTTCTGCATCCTGGATTCAACCATTGAGGCTATCCAGCCCTTCAAGGAAAGTTTTAAATTCTCTGACAGGGAAGCCATTGATAGTCTCAAGCTGCCCCAGGGGAGTCTCGAGTCTCCTCTGAGTCTCAAGCTGTGCCAGGGGAAGTTTAGGCTCGAGGTGAGGAGAAAGTTCTTCACTGAGAGAGTTGTTAGCCACTGGAATGGGCTGCCCAGGGAGGTGGTGGAGTCACCATCCCTGGGGGTGTTCAAGAGGGGATTGGATGTGGCACTTGCTGCCAAGGTCTAGTCATGAGGTCTGTGGTGACAGGTTGGACTTGATGATCTTGATTCTATGATATTTTAAGCCTTTTCTATCTTGGGAGCAGTTCCTACAATACCTATCTGCAATATCTACAAAATCTATCTGCTATCTGCAATAGCAATTTCTTTTTTTCACTGTAAGGGTTAAGAAACTGTCCCATGCAGCAGAGGCAAAACACCTCAAATGCCTTCAATTTGTAACATCTCCATTTGAGTGCCTTTTGCATAGTAAAAGCATTAAGCAACAAATACAGGCCACAAGGAGTATCTGTGTCGCTGTTAGGTACAGTCAGTGCCATATCTGAGCATCTAATAAACTGCTTTTTGTAGTTTGTTTTTTTATGGCACCAAATATAGAATAGAGTAGAATAGAATAGAATAGAATGGAATAGAATGGAATGGAATAGAATAGAATAGAATAGAATAGAATAGAATAGAATAGAATAGAATAGAATAGAATAGAATAGGTTGAAAGAGACCTTTGAAATCATCGAGTCCAACCTATCACCCAACACTATCTAATCAACTAAATCATGACACCAAGCACCCCATCCAGTCTTTTCCTAAGCACCTCCAGTGATGGTGACTCCATCCCCTCCGTGGGCAGCACATTCCAATGGCCAATAACTCTTTCTATGAAGAACTTCTTCCTAACATCCAGCCTAAACCTCCCCTGGTGCAGCTTGAGACTGTGTCCTCTCGTTCTGGTGCTGGTTGCCTGGGAGAGGAGACCAACCCCCTCCTGGCTACAACCTCCCTTCAGGTAGTTATAGAGAGCAATAAGGTCTTCCCTGAGCCTCCTCTTCTCCAGGCTAAGCAACCCCAGCTCCCTCAGCCTCTCCTCATAGGGCTTGTGCTCCAAACTCCTCACCAACTTTATTGCCCTTCTCTGGACACATTCCAGCAAGTCAACATCTTTCCTAAACTGAGGAGCCCAGAACTGGACACAGGACTCAAGGTGTGGCCCAACCAGTGCTGAGTGCAGGGGCAGAATGACTTCTCTGTTCCTTCTGGCCACACTATTCCTGATCCAGGCCAGGATGCCATTGGCCTTCTTGGCCAGCTGGGCACATTGCTGGCTCCTGTTCAGCCTACTGTCAATCAGTACCCCCAGGACCTGCTCTGCCTGGCTGCTCTCCAGCTACTCTGTCCCCAGCCTGTAGCACTGCATGGGGTTGTTGTGGCCAGTGTGTAGAACCCGGAACTTTGATGTGGTAAATCTCATACCTTTGGACTCTGCCCATCTGTCCAGCCTGTCAAGGTCCCTCTGCAGAGATTTTCCCATCCTCTAACAGACCAACCCCTGCCCCCAGCTTGGTGTCATCTGCAAACTTACTGATGATGGACTCAATCCCCTCATCCAGATCATCAATGAAGATACTAAAGAGCATGGGGCCCAGCACTGATCCCTGGGGGACACCACTAGTGCCTGGCTGCCAGCTAGATGTGGCACTGTTCACCAGCACTCTCTGGGCTGAGCCCTCCAGCCACTTCCTAACCCAGCTCAGAGTGCTGCTGTCCAAGCCAGGTGCTGCCAGCTTGGCCAGGAGTTTGCTGTGGGGGATGGTGTCAAAGGCCTTGCTGAAGTCCAGGTAGACTACATCCACAGCCTTCCCTAAATATGTTTCTTGAAAAAGAATCTGTGTTCTCTAATGCAAAGCAAGATGACAGATCTCTGTGGGAAGTACATGGGCTACACTCTTCCTGCTCTAATAGCTGTTCTTCCTCTGTCTTCCTCTGTTTCACTGAGCTGAGCCTGTTTCATGCAATTTCGATGGTAATTCTTTCTGTACACAAACTCCCAATTACTACAATATGCCTGTAATTGGTTGTTGCGTTAGCTAATCATGTGGCCAAATAATCTCTTCATAAATAAAGCAGGAAGAATCACACACCATCAATCTAAGCAAACAAACAAAAAGAACGTTTTCTACATAAAGACTTGCAGAAAGCCTTCCTTCCCTTAGTCTCAAGAAAAGAGAGAGTGTACAGTGCCAGCCTTGCTGCTGCTGCTGCTGCTGGGTCTGGCCATCTCCTGCTCCACTCTGGTGCAGGCTGGTGTTCCCGGGGTGGTCCTCCGTCCTGGGGATTGTCAGACAGGCTCTGGGAGAATTTGCTAGGCATTAGGAAGCACAAGTTTTATCCCATCCATCGATCTGCTTCATGTTCTGTCTTTTGGAAGTGGAAAGAAGTGGATTGAAAACTTACAGGGAAAGAATGAGGAAGCTCCTCTGGGCAGGAGCTGGCAGAGAGCTGATGGAGCCAGAAGAACAGGAAGAACAACATGAGGACCAATAGGCCATTCTCCTTCACACAGGTTATTGCTATTTGTCTTCCACAAAGTCTCATATCACCAGAAATGACTCCCGAGCCAGCCTTCACTCCAGTTTCCTCACACAATGGTTTCTGGTGGGAATTTGCAAAGTGCTCTGCAGAACTGAGCTTCAAAATGTCCTGGCGTCTATGATGCTTATAAATAGGCCTTTTGGGTTGGTTGGTTTGTTTTCAAAGCAGTTCTTTTCCCCAAAGTAATGGGGAAGGAGAAGTAACAAACCTGAGTTGTGACAGAGAAAGAAGAGGTGGTGAGCATAGGAGTGTAGGCATTGCACAGGGAGCATGTGTTTGCACATCTCCCTGTGAAACAGCAGTTTCCTTGCTGACCATCAGGCAGAAACCCATGAGCAGATATGCCCTGTTGCAGTGCAAAATGATGTACACATCAACTGACTGTGCCCCACCCTCCCTGGCACAAGACCTGGGTGCATGCCTTGGCTTCCCTGCTCTCAGAAGACCCCACCTGTACTGTTTCACCCCTCCCCATCAGGACTTCCACCTGCCCCTGGAAATTCCCTCCCATTCAGGCAGTGGGTACCACTCACCCAGCCATCAACTCCCAAAATCAGTGGCCATTTATGAAACCCCTTAAAAGTCAGCTAGGATCCTTTCAGCTGTGACTCATCCACATGGCTCCCCTCTGTCCTGCTGCTGTGTGGATTACTACTTCACTCTTCTATCTCCTTAACAGAGGGAGGACAAGACTGAATTTCCCATGATTTGCTAGATGGCCAGTCCTCAAGCTTTTGCCTAGCAGAACTTAAAAATAGCTTATCAGTATAGCCAAGCTCTGCACAGCCAGCAAAATCAGACCAACAGTCTAACTGGCCTCTAGAACCTACCACTTAGCCCAGAACCTCTCCATCACTGCTGCTGTCTGATGCTTAACCAAGATGCAGCACACTCTGGACAGCAGATTAAAATCATCAGTCTGAGGTTACACTGCCTTCAGCCTTACTCCTCTCCAAGGCAGAGACATCTGGTGCTCTGGGGAATCAAGTACTAGGTTGCCACTGTCAGCCCAATATATTGAAGGAAAACAAATACAGCCTAGGTTAGCCTTAATACAGAACCACAGCTGTCCCAGAGCTAATTCACAAGAACCTGTCAGTGCTTTTGAGGGCAGTGACACCCAGTAAGAGGATGGGAAAGGTGACTAAGAGTGGTGACATCTGTAAACATACTGACCTTTGCAGCATAGTGTTTCTGGGACAGTGTGACACTGCTGTAAACTATTGTTCAGGATGATAGGAAATGAGGACATTGGACTGGAAAAAGTTTCCTATTTCCTTGAAACTAGTGCCTAGCTGTTGTATGAAATGACAACCAGGAACAAGTTAGAAGTATCCTATATATATACATATATATATATATGTGTGTGTGTGTGTGTGTATATGTGTGTGTATATATATGTAAACATCAGATTACTCTCATGTTTAAGCAGCACTCTTTCTACCATATATAGTTTTCAGCTTTCAAATTATAGCATAGAGAGAGGAAGAGATCAACTGCATTAGATTTGCAGGTCTGCAAATGTGTATACGTAAAGCGAGGCATAGGAATATCCCCATGGAAGAGGTGTGTGAGAGTCCCAGGGTGTCACACTCATCCTCCTCCAGCTGTAGCTGTGCTGGCAAAGGCAGTAATTGCCTTCCTGAAATTCTAACTGTCTGGGTAACCAGTACTTTGGTTCACCCTATCTGCTAATGCAGGATTGCTTCCTACTGTTTTAAACCCCTGAAAGGAAAGGATTCCACTGTCTTCCATGGAAGGGAAGTCCAGGATTTACTAAGTGGCACTCAGAAGTTATTTTTCACATAGTCTAAAGTTTTGGGAAATATTCTTTCTCTTGCCTTTAATCAAATTGCCAGAACAAATAATGGTTCTTTCTTTCTTTCTACCTGTGTAAACCCAAAATATTTCATAGAATAATCCATTTCTGCATGGATATGCATGGGTTTGCTTAGCTGTTTGTTCCATTTTCTGGTTTTGGCTAAGCTTTAATGCTGTGAATGAAATGAGATCTTATGCTATCCTAGCAACACTCCAAATGGTATTGATTGTGAAATATCAGCTGCCTAAAAAAAAAAAAAAAAGGAAGTTACTGACCTGTAATTTTTATGTTAGAAGAGCTCCAGTGGAGATTCTCAGTCCTACATCTTGACTTCTCAGAGTGAGATAAATGCAAGCCTTTAAAACCCTCTTTTTAACCCTGGGAGGTCTCAGCCTATACAGTGGTGACTGAGAACTAGTGCCAAGATAAAACTGGTGGGCTCCACTGGCTCCAGCCTTCCAGATGTTTATCTCTGTGCTCCCACTGGCTCAGCTGCTCCATCAGCTCCCAATTGGAGCAGAAGTTAATGTTTTACCAGCAAAATAAATCAGCCAACAAGGGAAAAGAAAAAAATAGAAGAGGATGGAAAAGGGGAGAAAAACCGACAGAACAATGGAGAAGTTACAAAATCAATATTTTATCAGAGACTCTCCAACAATAGGGCAGAGGTGAAAAGGCTCTTCAGGGAAGTCAGTTCTATTTGAGCAGCTGGCCCTCTCCAGAGGTCTGTCTCTGTTCTTATCCCTGAAGTACCAGGAGGTGACAAAAAAGAAGCTACAACAATGAGAAAAGCCATTTAAGGATGTAACTGGTAGGAGAAACAGATGGATACAGGAGCCAAGTTATATTTAAAACAAAAAGTAAGGCAAATCAAAGCAACCTCCAGTAGGACATTGATTACCCTGAAAGATGAGCATGAGACTACAGCAACAGAAACTCAGGGCTAAGTAACGTTATCTTGCAACAAGTGAAGTCTCTTCTGGGCTGAACAGCTTCATTGGAAATACAATTGGTGATCCTGCTGTGGCAGGGGGGGTTGACTAGATGATCTTTTGAGGTCCCTTTCAACCCCTAACATTCTGTGACTGTGATTTGCACAGCACATGATGACTGAAATAGGATTTCTTGCAGTAGACCAGATCTAAACCAGGGTGGTTTTACAAATGCATGGAGGAGGTCCACATGGCTAGCTTGAAATTGCCTTTGATGGAAATAGCCCTGAGACAAACAGTGGAGACTGCTTTGGTCAGATGAAATGCAGTATATGACATCATTTAAAACTACAGGCCAGATAGGTTACAAAGCTGAAATGTGATGGAGTAGTTTAGCCACAAGACAACAGAGTTGCCAGTTGTGTTGATACCGAGGGAGACAATAAGTTAAATAGGCTTTCCATGGGAATTAGTTTGTTCAAGCAGCACTTGTTTCTATCCAAAATTTAGAACAGGGCTTCATTAAAAGATGCAGGATGGGAACAGCAAAGCAGTTGAAGTGTCCTCGTTGCAGTGATTCTCGGATGAGTTCTCTGCAGCACTTTCCCATGTAAAATGTAAGAGAAGATAAATGACTGATGCCTGAAACTCACTTGATGTCACCAATAAAATATTTAAGAAACCAGACAATGAGTGGTTCCAAGAAAGTCAGCAATGGCAGACCCCATAAAGATCCTAGAACAGAGCTTTATGTAGGAGGTTTAAAAATACCCACTGTCATATCAACTTGCAACAAAGGCTTAAGAGTCCTCCTTGGAGTAATTCAGTTTAGGTTAAACTTGTAGCATTTTTACATCAAGGAACCCGACTACTTGGATGCTCTGCTTCCCATGTGTATTGGGGAAGGTCAGTGCTTTAACTTTGGCTTCTGACAGGCTAAATCACCAAAGAATCATCAAATAAAAGTGCCAGTTCTTCGCTTGCAGCTGTAGGTCTTCCTAGGTTTGCAACCCCACTCAACATCACTCAAAATCTTCTGCTTGTTCTGATTCGAAGCCAGAGGTAAAAGATGTGCCTTTGTTAGAAAGCTCCTGACAAGACCTTTAAATATTCCAACCTCTTGGGGCTTGGTCTGTGTTGAAAGATGGCTTTTGCCCCTTCAGCTTCTTTTTGGGAGGACCTCTGGGGTTGATCTCCTTAAAGCTACTCAGGAGTTTGAAACCCTATGAATAAAAAAGAATTCCTCTCCCCTGCTGTGACTGAAACGTTCAGATGAGTCCATGAGCTAACCCTTAGCAGAATCCTCCAGTTTGATGGTGGTAGTTTATTTGGCCTGTGGATAGAAACATGAATAAACCATCCCATTAAGCACCAAATTAATGATTTTGCAGAAGATACTGTGTGTTAAGCTTTAAGGAAATATTTCTTAAAAGCATCAATGCATCTCAAGCATTGAGACAAGAAGCGTAATGAGTACCAACAGCAGTCTGCCAAAACACAGAAGTAGTCTCCAGAGAAGCCAGGGAAATCCAGTATCAAAGCAGGTTCCTCCATGCATCATATCACTCCAGGCAACAGCCTTCAACATTGGCAAAGCACTGACGGTTCTGCGAGGACTTCCTTTGCCAGGTACAGTCAGGAAGAGATATTAAATATACATATGCTTGATGGAAAGGGTGAAGGATGATCACAGAAGTCCTGTTTTATTGCTCAATGCAGAAAGTGCAGACATGAAAGATCAAACCAAAAATTGATTGAAGTTTATCATATCATAAGAATCCCAGACCAAGAAGTGAATTTTCACATGAAATTAACTTTTAAAATGATTAGTTCAAGGGTTTTCCCTGCATAGCAGATCTGGAAAAGTAAACTGATTATTCTCTTTCCTCCTCATGCCTGACTACTACCACCAGCACCCTGCATCAGAATTATTTCAAATACACCTAAACCACCCAAAAGATCTTCTTTCCCCTCAGTTTTCTCAACTTAATTAAATGGTTTATTCTTGCTAAAACCCAAGCTCTGCCAAAACACACCCCAAGTGAAAGGCCTCTCACATAGCCTGGGTTGCCTGGAGAGCAAGGCATGCTGCAATAACGACAGCCTGCTTCAAGCTGGGATGTTAGCACCAACTGAATGTTTAAGATTCAAATAACAAAATAGCTTCTATTAAATGTAATTAATATTCATTGCTAAATATTGAGAACAAATAAAAGTAGTCAGATCCCACATTTGGCTTTGACTTCACCACCGTGGAAATGTTAATTCATGCTCTCATCTCGCCTCCCACACTCTATTGTCAGTTCTCCTTCTATGTACTTTAAAAGTCCAGCTTCCTTAACTCCTCTGAATGTAAATGACCACTGATAAGAAGAAGAACTGCAATTATGGGATTCCACCCGCAAACAACTCCACCAATTTCAGTCCCATTTCAGGATCCCAGTCAAATTCACGCTTCCTATTTTTAAGTCTTCAAATGCAATTGCCCCAGGAAGCCTTCCAGATGTTTATCTCTGTGCTCCCAGCCCTGCTCTTTCTATTACTCTAATTGGTATCTTCCTCTTCTCTGCAACATTCTGCATAATTCTGGCATTGCTGTGCTGAGTAACTCCTCCTCAGACCCTGATACAGGAGCAGTTTTCTAGCAATTAATTCTTGGGCTCTGCTCAAATATCTGTAGCAATCATTCCTGTTCACATATGCCTCTGAAAAGTATCTTAAATGGGAGGGGGGAAAAAACCCAAGACAAACAGACAGAAAAAAAAAACCTTAAAGCATCTAATTTGTTTCTTATGGCTCTTATGACAACAGGCTGCAGATAACTTTTTTATTCCATCCTGGGTTTTTTGGCTTTGCACTTTGACCTCTCCAGCTTTGCTAGCTGGCAGACAGCATAGGAAAAACAGGAGGATGACGATGACAATAGAGTTGACACCTGAACAATCAGAGGGCAGAGGTTTCTAATCAAAGGACTTCTTCCTCCTCCTGAACTCAAATTCCTAATAATAGTTAGGAGACGATTTACTCTGGAAAAATTCAGCGGTCACCTCTTTATCAAAAGCTAAAGGGCTTTCACTAAAGCAGTTTCTTGTAGGAACAATGAAGCTTCATAATTCTGATATTCCTTTCACACAGAAAAAAAAAAGGAAAAGAAAAAAAAAAAAAAAAAAAAGGCAAGCCCAAACCAAACAAAACCAACCAAAACCCCCACACCAAAACAACGACAATGAAAACAAACAACGAAACAAAACAGCCCTGTTCATTTCATTGGAAATGTCTGACCTGAAATCAAAACTCAAGACACTGAAGGGCACTGCACCAGTCCTTGGCTCTCCCTGCACAGAGCTCCCTGCAAGATCAGGGCTCTCATTTGAAAGTGACAGAGTCATGTCTTCTAGGACCTAGTTATACTCAGTTCAAAGCAGAATGTGTATCTTCCCAAGCTTATCTTTAGCTTTTAAAAGTTTCTTACTGTTACTAGTTTCATTTATTTTAATTTATTCCCTCTCCAGGGTCTTTCCTCTGCCACTTCAACCAAATGGATTAATTCAGCCAGAGCTGTAACTTTCATTTGAAGTAAAAACACCAACTGCTGATCTCAGTTGCCTCATTTTATCTGGTCATTTTGTGACCTAAGGCCTTGTGAGGTTTGCATGTTAAACAGTTTACAAGAGTAACCTCCAATACTGGAATCTGATCCATCCATGCAGACTTTGCTGGGCTCACCTGGGCTGATCAAATTGCAGGATCAGTTTGTACTGAACTCTGCCAGACTGGAAATAACATACTGCAAAGAAATCAAATCTAGTCCTTAATATACAACAAAGTGTTCTAATATGATAGATAATGATGTGATACAGCCACAGCATCCCCTATGCTGTTGTTGCCCCAGCCCTGGTTTCACAGTTTCTTAAACTACCAGGATAAAGTGAAGGCCAGGGTGAAGAAGAATCAGTGGCAGAGAGGAAGTAATCATTAGCATGGACTCTTGAAAGAAGGAAAGGATTTGTGGAGACAGGTTTTTCTTCTGAGGAGGAAGGTAGAGTGAGGGTCTAGGGCAATTGTAGATGGCATTGTAGGTCTCAGGTTGATGCCCAGATGCCATCAGCTTCATGTGTACTCCAGCTAAACTCAGCAGCCAGGTGGGGTTTTGATGTGTGGCCAAGCAAAGGGAAGAACAGAAATGGCTCAAATTTTGACATACTCAGATTTTTAATGTTTATTCTATATTTATTTTCACTTGAACGTAATCATTTGCATAATAGTTTGTTTTCTTAGAAGCACTAATTCCTGGCAGACCTAGCCAACATCAGGAAACCTTTTATTTAGAAGAGAGAGTGCTTGTGACCCTTTGCTGTGATCAAACAGAAAACTACCTCTGTGGATACACAACTAACTCCTCTAGTTAGCAAGATCCAACTTAAACATGTGTTGTGGTATTCTGGACCAGCCATCTGGTGCTTTGTTGAGGAGGTGTCACAGAGGAGGTCTGTGACAAAGTCCACCTCCTCAGTCTCAGCCTGGCACCTTAACGGGAAAGTTACTGCTCTTGTCTTCAAGGACTCTCTGAGCAATAGGCACCGAAATTATTTGGTATCCTCCACAGCTGGATAGACAAATGGCCAAATACTGTATTTCAGCTGCCTGAAGAATTCACCTGATTTTCATCCCACCTTTCCTTGGGCATGTGATACAGGAATGGCCAGAACATACAAACCCTTTTTTCTACAGAAGACCACATACCTCACTCCTTTAATACATACACAGCTCACATTCTGGCACTGACTGTGAGCAAGCTGCTGTATGACCTGCAGTGCATAACTACTCATTTCATCCCTTCCGGTACCTGAAAGGAACTTTCATGAAGGCTGGAGAGGGACTTTTCATAAGTTTAGCAATAAGACAAGGGGAAATGGTTTGAAGCTGAGGGAGAGTAGGTTTAGACTGGAGCTTAGGAAGAAGTTCTTCAGTAACAGGGTGCTGAGGTTCTGAAACAGGTTGCCCAAGGAGGTTTTGAATGCCTCCTCCCTGGGAGTGTTCAAAGCCAGGTTGGATGAGGCCTTGAGCAGTTCTGTCTAGTTGAGAGGTGTCCCTGCCCATGGCAGGGAGCTTGGAGTAGATATCTCTAAGGTCCTTTCCAACCTAAGCCATTCTAGGATTCATCTGCTACTGACTGTTTGTAAATAGTCATCTGAAATCAGCCCCCTTGCAAAGGCACCACTTTTATTGCTAGCAATCTCTGTCTTCTCCTAATACTACACTGAGTTTTAAAGTGGCTGTTGCAAGTACACTTAATTGCATAGATCCTTCTTAGCCTTACCTTCTGCCTTCTACTCAGAGTGAGACATCACTTTTACAGCTATTCTTAGCAGATTAATCTCAGTTGTACAGAAAATGATGGACCAATAAAGCACCCTCCATTCCCTTTTTACTTTGGATGTGTATCATTGTGACACCTGACTTCAGTTTATTGTGTCCCACAAAAATTGACAAGGGAAAAAAGGAACCATGGGGCTTTTCAAAGATGCTAATTGGAGAGCAAGCCACCATCTAGCATTTTAGATGTAAAGATACACCTTTTTTAGCAAACAGGCTTGGGTTTATTGTGAAAATTAAATTTATTTATTTATTTAATAATATTCACTGTCTTGACTCTCTGTGAAAGTCATGTGAATTGGAAAACTGCTCAAAAATGCCCTTTAAATAATGTAAAGCTTTGAGCTATGGGATGCATTCAGTGATAGTGGATTAGCCAACTTTTTTTACTAATGAAAAATTAGTTATATATCTCCTTAAAATATAATGTTAAAGAGAAATCATCAAACCAAAGATCTCTGAATTCAAAATATCCCTGAAAATTTTGTAATGACATATTTTACCCGAGCTTCCTGAGGAAGCAAAGCTCAGGTTATTGCACTGCCTGCCTAATCACTCTCAATAAAAACAGGATATATGAGTAGAAGACTGAACTGATAGATACCTGAAAACTTAATGGAAATTGCTGGCTCATTAAAGAACTACAGAATTATTCCAGCTGGGAGGGACTGTGTCCAGTTCTGAGCCCCTCAATTTAAGAAGGGCATTGAAACTCTTGAACGTGTCCATAGAAGGGCAACGAGGCTGGGGAGAGGCCTCGAGCACAAGCCCTATGAGGAGAGGCTGAGGGAGCTGGGATTGTTTAGCCTGGAGAAGAGGAGGCTCAGGGGTGACCTTATTGCTGTCTACAACTACCTGAAGGGAGGTTGTAGCCAGGCAGGGGTTGGTCTCTTCTGCCAGGCAACCAGCACCAGAACAAGAGGACACAGTCTCAAGCTGCACCAGGGGAGGTTTAGGCTCAAGGTGAAGAGAAAGTTCTTCACAGAGAGAGTTGTTAGCCATTGGAATGGGCTGCCCAGGGAGGCAGTGGAGTCGCCATCCCTGGATGTGTTAAAGAGAAGATTGGTCGTAGCATTTGATACCATGGTTTAGTAGTCATGAGGTCTGTGGTGACAGGTTGGACTTGATGATCTTTGAGGTCTCTTCCAACCTTATTGATTCTATGATTCTATGACTTTCAGAGGCCATTTGGTCCAGCCCCTGCTCACTAAAAGATGGGTTATTTGGAGCTATTTGTCACTGTGTAAAGAAAAGCCATCAAACTCTGGGGTTATTACAGGATGCTAAGGGTTAGAAAATATGGCAAAAATTAATTCCATCCATTTCACTACTTGTGCAACAGGTTGTTACCACAGAATCACAGTATGGTAAGGGATGTAAAGGACCTCTGGGGATCACTGAGCTATATGCATTGCAGCAAAACAAATTGTCTAGGGTTTCCATCTATTTAGTGTCTTCAACATTTTCTGGTTTTCCTGTTGCTTTCCTGTCTTATGAGCTGCTTGAAGATCAATAACTTTCTTCCCCATGTTCAAGCTTGAAGGCGGTCACAAGAGCCACTGCAAAGTTCAACTGCAAAGTCTCTGATTTGTGACTGCATTAATCTAGAGTGCCCAGGACAATGGATTTGATTATTTGGCTCCATAAATAAGGTCTCCTGGGATCCACTGTTCATTCTTTAGTTACAAAGCAATCCAGGCAGCACTAGCAGTGGGGCAAAGCATCAGAAGGACCATGAACAAGATAACAGGGAGTTTCTGGTAACAATATCTTAGCTGCTTTTATCACTGTAGCATCTCTGATCACGGATATGGGATGAAGGAGAAAAACTGTAAGTGACCAGAAGAGGCTGCCAGGGTGGGGAAGGCAGCCTGATGTAATCGTGGGTATGGTCCCATGAGTGCAAACTCAACATCTTGCAGTAGCAGGGTGCTGGCACAGAGGCATGTTCACATTAGTGTATATATTCATCCTGGAACACAGTCGAGTAAGCTGTACAGGCAGCACCCCCAGTTCTGCTGGTTTAGTGCACATCTATTAAAGGCGTGTGCTGGTGTCATTGCCCCTGTGTCATTAAATGGCTATACATTTGCTTAATTACAGGCATAGCTGCCTGCACGCATCACGGAGCACCAGAACTGTAGAGACTGGTCAGGAGAGGACATCTCTGAAGCTGAAGCCAGGGCAGCAAATGGATTCAATTGGGAAGTGTGATTTCCTGAAGCAGCTGAGGAGCAGGGAGGAAATACACAGAGTGGCAGAAACAGTCCTGGTCCAGCTGATTCTGCCACAGGGCATAGTCTGGGCTCAGCACCCTCCTCCTTTCCTTCAGTTTTCTGTTGTTTCCTCCTACAGTTGCCTCTGCAGTGGCCATCAGGCCCTGCTGAAGATGGGGGATACCCCCGTGCAGGGCAGCAGCTGGGCAGGGTGAGCCTCCTGAGCTCTACCACAGCCAGGGCCTGCCACTGAAGGGCAGAAGCAGAGCGGAGACACAGGGCTTGTCTGGTTCCTACAGGCACACAGGCAGACAAACACTGGCTTGTGAGTGTTTTAAAAATAAACAGCCTGAGTTGGATTTATTTTTACATTTCATGGAGACTCGGGAGCAGGTCAGCCTCACAAAATGAAGCCCATTTCTTCAATGGCATTTTGAAGACGATAGCACCTCTTTAACTTCATCTCTCATTACGATGACTAATGTGGAGAGAATGCTGGAAGGCTGCAGCCAGTCTGGTGGCCCTGTGACCCCGAGAGCACCCAGTAAGGGACCTCCTTTGCCTACTAATCTATGACTCTGACCTGGAGTATGAAATCCTATGCTCAGGTGCAGCTTCACCAGATTCCCCAGTGCTTTGTGTGGGCACAAGAGCCAAGAGGGACTAGATTCATTGACAGGGTCGAGGTCTAAATTTAGGCAAGATTCAGTAAGTGGGTGTAGGGAATGAAAGGAAGGAGTGGAAAAGGAAGGCTAAGAATAAAAGCAATAGGAATGGATACATAGACTGTATTCATCATGTTCATGCTTGTGATCTTCTTTAAATATCAGCAACCCTTCCCAGGGATTTGCCCAGCTCTGCTGCACAAGGAATTTGCTGTCAGACCTACAGGAGACAGGAATCACTTGCAGAGGGATGTGGCTGTCGAGGATGGGGAGTATTGTGCAGAAACAGACTTACTTAAGAAAACAGAAGGCATTTATAGAACAGCTGGATAATCGACTGGCTATCAGTGCTGGAGTAAGGCTGGGTGAAATGCCAGCAGCAATGGTTTGTCCAGGTGGTTATACTAGAGGTGGCTGTCCTTTCCTTCTAAGGTCAGAGATTTTGTACCTGTACTGGAGAAAGGTGAACAGCAGCAAGTTTCAGAAGGGAGTGGCAACGGGCCAGAAATATTCAGCCAAAGTATTATTCATGTAGCTCGGATAAACTGCAGGCATACGTTGAGATCTGGACTTCACCTTTGGCTTGGCAATTAACAAGATTTCTATTTCCTGTCTAGAAACAAATCACAGTGCTACAGTCACTGGCTGATGGTATAAAAGGTGTACTATTTCATTATTTCAGAAAAACATTTATTATATACATATACTTAAAATTTACTCCCTCTTACATCCTCAATCCTCAAAAGATTTTAACTCATAGCTATTTTCACACAATAAAGGACACATTTCCACATTCTTCAAGGTACTTCAGTCCATACCATATCTGGATTCTGAAAAGAGAGTCCACTTAAATTAGGAATATCCAAGCCAGTGCTTGATTGCTCTCTTCACAAGCTGATGATAGACTTTCTGCAGTTACCAACAGGAAAATTCCTACCTCTCTCTTCCATGCCTTTTCCATAGCAAAAGATTTGTACAGATGCATTTCATGCACCTCCTCATCTTCCAACACAGCAGGAGTAAGGCAACAAGTTTGGAAAACTAGCTACATTAAAACAAACCAAAGCTCAGAGAACTTTTTGTATATAAAAGAATCTTTTTAAAGCCTATCACAACATCATCTTAGGGTTAACTTTAGGGACTCACTCTTTGCAGTAGTAAAATTGTTTTCCTCAGTTGTTCCTTGCCCACAAACCCAGTGCCCATGGCTGAAGAATAAGCCACCTTCTTGTTATGACATACTGGTTCATCCTGCATTGGGGATCCCTTGTGGAGGGAGGATGGAGTGATGAATTTAAATCTGTGTATGATTGAGGAGGATGGAATGGAAGTCATTAGGAAAGAGCAATTGTTCTGGGAGGTAATTATAGGAAAAGACTGGCAGTGAGGATTTCAAAGTTTAGGACATTAAGAAACTAAAGATATGCATCAATCTCTGTCTGAACCTCTGTCCTAATCCCTCCCTTTAGCCGAGACACTGTAAATCCAAGTTTAGCAGATCTGTCATGTTTTTGCCTAAGTCAGTATTAACAAACCATTCCCAGGTTTATAAATAATTTGTCTCTAAAAAGCTTTTGAAAATTGAGGAGCAACAGGGAAAACCAGAATGCACTTTTTGGATGGCAAACTATCAAATGAACCATTTTAAACTCCCCATCTTTACACTAATATCCTTTACTTCCCGTATTTTTCCTCTATCTAACCCTGGAGTTTTACTGAAGGTAGAGCTTCAGACTTGGATTTTTTTTTTTCCTCTCCTGCCCACCCCTGTAGGTTCCTGTGCTGCTGGCAACAGGCCAGCTGGAGCCCAGACAGGCTGGACTTGTCCCACAGATTGGTTTTGATTTGCTCATTTTATAAACTAGAAAAATAAATAAACTTGCACTTCACTTATCCACTTGCCATCAAACCAGCATTGTCTGCTTGGATACATTTTCAGCCCCTTCAGGAGGCCCAGTTTTGCATGTCCTGAGCTCTTCCCTTCTGAGACAACCTTGCTGCCCAATTCCCAGGACTGTGAATATTGGAATGTTTAATGAACCTTTCTGCAACTTTCTAACTACTCTTTCATCCTTAAGTGAAGCTGCTTGCTTCGTGCTCTAACCCTAGACTGGACCAGCCAGGTGCTACACATTCATCCACACCCCTGCCTTCTCCCTCCATCACAGGAAAACAGATAGGTCTCTTCCCTAGGAGGAACTATGTTCTCCACACAAAGCTCATGAAAAAATGTGGCATCCAGATAAGGAAGAGTCTTGTTTGCAGATTTCTCCTTCCTCTTTCTACATGACATACAAAATACATCCTTCACCTGCCAGCCCATGCCTTACAAGTGCAGCAGGCCGGGGACAAAGGCCAGAAGTGCATCCCCTAAGGCGGATGGGGCAAATGCCAAGCAGGGCCCACCTCTGACGCTGCCAGAGCGAGGTGCCCCAGCCCGGCCGTGCCTTGCTCCAAGGCCGTCGCACAGTGCTGGGAAGGGCCTGCCAAGCCCCACGCCTGGTGTGAGCCCGGGCCTGGGCGCAGGGAATCGAACGTGTCCGTAGTGGCCGTGGAAGCCCCCGGGGCCCGGATGGAGCCCAGCGTGTTCCCTGAATCTCCATGGAGCCTGAAGGGCCTGGGACCGGCCCGCAGCCGGTCGGCAGGCCCCGCTGCAGCGGCGGGGAGATGTGGCGCTCCCCGTGGAGCCGCGGGCAGGCCCCATGGAGGCAAGGCGAACGTAGGGCGCGGTCCCGGGCTCTGCCAGGTGGAGCCGGAGCCTCCGTGCCGAGCCGGTGGGAGAAGCGGGTCTCCGCCGCGACGGCCGGGAAGGATCTGCTGCCTCAGCCGGCGAGCAACAGCGACCGCGCTGGGACCCTCGACAGCGGCCCCCTTGCCCAGGCCAGGCGCAGGTGGCGGCGGCGGCCTGCGGAGAGGCCGCGGCGGCGCCGGAGCCCGGGCCCGGCTCCTATGGCCCCGCCCCTCCAGCCTCCTGTGGCGGCGGCGGCGGCTGCTGTTCCCGGGGCGGCCGCGGCGCTGCCTCCCCCTCCCCGGCTCGCTGGGCTGCCCCTCATGCGGATGTGACATTTCACGGCGTTTACCGCAGCCGCCATTTTGAGACAGAGAGCGCTGGCGGCGGCGGAGCGGCAGCAGCGCGCCGGGGCACAGGCAACGGGGGCGGCCGCGGACCGAGAGCAGCGAGCCGGGCGTCGGCCAGCGGCTGTGCTGGGGCGCTGGGGGGGGCGGGAGGGCAGAGGAGGGGCCCTGCGGCGCCTCCCCGACTTTGCAGCTCCGGGGACACCTCGCCGGGGGAGGGGGAAGCGCCGGGCACCGCCGCCGGGCCCTGACTCCTGGTCTCCCGTCCCCCCCTTCCCCTCCTCCCGGTCCCCTCCCCTTCGGCCCCCGGGGAAGCCGCCACCCCCGGCCGGTCTGTCCTCCCCACCCCTTTCCCCCGACCGGGTGCCGCCGCCGAGATTGGGCGAATAGCGAGCAAATACGTGCGCGTCTCGCTGCCTTCGCCGGCTGCCCGCTCCCTGCCCGCCGGAGCCCAGCCGCAGCCCCCCGAGGCGGGTGCCCAGTCCCGGCCGCTGCCAAGGCCCCGCCGATCCTCCGCCCCTTCCCCTCCCGACACAGGCCTGCAGCCCCCAGCGGGAAAGGCCCAGGCCGCCGCTTCCGAGCCCGAGCCCGAGCCCCAGCCCGACATGAACCACCATCAGCAGCAGCAACACCAGAAGCCCGGGGAACAGCAGCTGAGCGAGCCCGAGGACATGGAGATGGAAGGTAAGGCCAGGGCTCTGCAGGCCCCCGCGCCCTTAACTCTGAGGAGAGTTTCACCCTTCGGGTTTGCGGCCGGTGCCCGCGGTTCTTCGGGTTCTGCGTCCCTCTCGGGGAGCTCCCGTTCTCCCTTCTCGGTAAACATGCGCCTGGGCCTCTTCTGCCCTGCGAGCAGGGACGGCCGCAGCTTGTCGTCCCATGCCCGCCTGCGACCAGTCCTGGCAGCTGAGGTCCCCCCTCCCGGGGCGCGGGAGCTCTGCCTGGCCGTGCTTCGGTGGGAGCGGGGAAACGCCGGGGAAAGTTGCGGCAGTAAGGAGCGGTGCGCGGCCGGGGGAGGCGGCCCGGGGGGGCTCTGCAGGAATTTGCATCGCGGGAGAGGGAGGGTGCGGGGGAAGCGCTGCTACAAAAGGAGACCCGGTCCCCTGGGGCCAGGCGTGCGGTCGTGAGCCCCAGACCTTCGGCCTGCCGGGGACCAGGAGCCTGCCGCCGGGCGAGGAGCTGGTTGGGGGTATGTCCGGGGGCGCGCAACCGCGCCCCGAGCTGGGGCGTCCGGACGGGGGGCGGGGGCTCTTGGTTCGTCCGAAAGTAGTTGTGATTTCGGAATTGGGGCGGGGGGGATATCGCTTTCCGTACGGGGAGGGGACGCGGCTGTCCCGAGGGCTGGCTGGTCCCTGGGGCGGCCGAACAGTGAACGGTGGGTAGCGGGGTCTGGCCCGACCTGGTGGCAGCGTTCCCTGCTCCCGCTGTCGGGGTGGGCGGTGGGCTTCAGCCTTGCCCTGCCCGTGGCTGTGCGGGGCGGCGCGGCGGCTCGACCCGGCCGCTCATTGTATGCAGGCAGCCACGTTGCTCGCCATTTTTAATTAACCCTTCTTTGAGGGTTATTTACAGAACCCGCTGGCGACCAGGCCTAGCGCGGGGTCGGCGGGCAGTGTTGACCATGTGTAGCGCCTGCACAGACCTCGGCCCGGATCCTGCACCGTCATGCAGTTGCGTTGCTTTCATAAAGGAGGCACTACATTTTCAGCCTTGCTCTCTGCTCCCGTCCGGTAGGGTCTCCAGCGGTACGTTTAGCTTTATTTTTTTTCGCAGTGTTGTTATTTTTACACACCCTCCCCCGCTTAAACAACACCTTCCGTCAGAATTCAATGATGAAAAATTATTTTGGGCAAATGTACGGCTGTATTTTGTCCCCTAAGGAAGGGCAGCCACAGTATGCTGCTCGTACCGATGGTATTTGACTTGGAGGTCAAAACCACCAACTACCTAAATAGCGTTTAGAATGCTTGGCTGTGAAGATGTCGGTTTGGTTACTACCATTTTAATTAACAGGAATATTCACCAACGAGGTATTTTGCTGGGAAACATGACAATCGTCTCAGTAAATGTACCTTTCTGCTAAATAATAGCCGTTGAAATTGGGAGGAGCAAAGGTGTTTATAGTGGAAGTTTGTCACAGTGATTGTGAAATTGCATTTCAAGATTGGAAGGTCATTACATAAAGCCTTACTTTCTTCAACAGAAGTCTCTATTTCATGAAATAACAGCTAGCACTTGTTTACTATTGGAGCGAACGGGGCTTGGGGTTTGGGTTTGTGTGGTGGTGTGTTGGGGTTTTTTTTCCTCTTTTTTTCTTTCTTTCTTTTCTTTTTTTTTTCAGGAAAATCTCCAAACTGGTTTTTCTGTACTGTGTGAGAAATACATAAAAGGAGGTGGTTTAAAATACACCTCATCCTTGTTTGTATGCATGCAAATTTTAGCATCGTGTGGATTTTATTTTCCAGCAGATTGTTTGATAGCCTTTAGCAGTCTGCTTTTTCTTAATACCCTTTTCAAGTCCATTAGAATATTGACTGTATTTAATGGTTTTATTTTGATTTTTATGGGCTTGATGCTCTACCATGCTGGCCACACTGTAAAGCACTAGACGTTTTTGTGCACTTTATATGTGCCCTGAACTTGTCTGGATTGCATCCCCTCTGTCAGTGAGAATGCAGGAGTCAAAAGTACCTGTAGAAGTCACTTTGCTTGTGGAAATCTTACACTGGTGGCCACCTCCATTGGAGGGGTGAGGAAGGAGTCTGCTGCTATCAGAGTAGCAACACTGGGAGTACAGCTTTGTTTTGGAAATCTATCCGAGATCTATTGGGCCACACACAGCTGGTTCCGGGTGATATTACTGACTTGCTAGTTTGACAGAGGTTACAAAACTGTCTGTTTATGCAAAAACCAACCCAGAAGTTTAGCCCTTTGTAGATGTTCTTGCAGTACTTTTTAAAAGGATGTGTTTGAGTTTGCAAGATTGTAGAGATCAGGTTATTGCTAACTTTTGATAAAAGTTGACATCATGGGTATACATTCATTTAGTGTGTAAAACAGTGTTCATCATCTTAATGTATGGGTGTTTGTCCTTTCTGGAGAGGCATGCTTTCAAGCAGTGAGGAAAATACCTGGTACCATATAGTTAGCTTAATTTTAACATGCAGAGAGCAGTGTCGGATGCCATTCTTCAGTGAGTGATCAGGTTAGATTTAGGAGGTATGTGAAGAATGCACAGTGGAAAATGGCACATCTTGATTTTGAATTATGTGAAGCTATGTGTACAGCTGTACTGGAGGAACAATTTTTGGTGAGTGAAATAACCATTTCAGACATAATGTGTGGAATTAAACTCTTTAGGATTAAATCAGATACAGCGTTTTGAGTGCCTGGTCTCATGCACCTGTTTTCCTTTCTTTCCTTATGACTAATTTAATCTTCTTTGATGACCTTATGGACACTGTGTAAATTAAAGTAGCACTAGACAGGGCTACCAGACTTAAGGAGGAAGGAAGACATTCTCTTTAGAAAGAAAAATTACTTAATCTCTGCATCATGAAGGAAAGAAGCAGTGCTGGCTTTGATAAGGAGCAGGTACCTGTTCAGCAGGACCCAGATGTGCTGCAGGCTCACCTGCTTGCAATACTTAGCTAGAATGCTGTGGTGTCACAAATCACTTCTTTGTGTCTCTTCTGTTACTTGTGGATGTTGTTTGTAATCAGCTTTATCCTTACTGAGGGCTGGAAGTAGTGATATGTGGACAGAGGAACACTCGTAAGAGCTGTCGGAAGAGTTTGTGTCCCCTCGGCTGAAGGCAGCTGCTTCCTTAGCTGAGGGTGCACTTGGAAAAGCACAGCGTGTGCTGCCACTCGTTTTCCTTTGGTGGGCCAAGCCAGGGCTGGGCTAGTGCCCCTCCCTGTGACTATGAAGGGATCAAAATTAGAAACAAAAATGGGGCTTTAGGTGTAGCTTAGGGTTTTTTTTTAATCTGGTTCATCCTGCAGCCCCGTTTAGTGTTGCATGAATATGGCTTTAGAGTGAGAAGGAGCAAGAAGAGTTGCTTGAGGTGGAGAGGCTGCTGGCAGTTATTTGCCCAAATTCTACCTCCAGTTGTGGATTTTGTGTGCACCTCTCAGCCAGTGCTGCATGAAAGTGTGTGATAGTGGCTGCCTTTGGGCTGAAATGGAGTGGGAGTGTGCCAGTGAACTTTAGACGAATTAATAGTTCAGGGTGCTGATTAGTAAGTTATCCTGTAGAAATTCTGAAGAGTTGATTCATATGCTAAATAAATACAGTGGAAAAATAAATAATAGTTTTTCTGTACTGCTAGTAAATTGCTTTATCATGCAAAGAATCACAACTGTTAAGTTACTGGTGAGTTGCTGTATAAAGTGTAATTGAATCCCAGCCCTGGTGCTGTGTATATGTTCCTCTGTAAGGTCTTTTCACAAATGTCTGAACTTCAAAGGACTTGGCTTAGTGCAATTCCACAGTTACATACTTCATAAAATTCTTTCATGGAAAGTCTCATTTGCAGCTAAATAACTAAGTTTCCCTTGGTTATAGCTTGAATCTGCTTTTTTGTAAGTTCAGCCTCTTCCTGTAGTTACCTAGGTGTGTTTCCACATTATGCTGCTTTTCCAAAGTAGCCAGCACAAGCTTACTAGGACAGTGTCACAGTCTCTGAGCACACAATGACTTGATAGTTTAGGTCACACACTTGTCACCTCTGTGGCCTCTCAGGTAATGTATTTTTCTTCCCCCTCTAGTTAGCACAATTTAAAGTTGATATTCGATTTCCAGATGAAATCAAGCAAGTTATTTACAAAGAACAAGACAAATATTTTGACTTCTCTTTGTGTGTGTGTGAAAAATTCAGAACTGCAGTTTCCGTGCAATTGAAAGTTTGTGTTGCTTGCTGCTCTCTTCATTCCTGCTTTGCTCACTGCTGACAGAACTTACTCAATTTCTACCCCGGCTGTGTGTGAGATACTGGGCTCAACTACCTAACTTTTTTTCCCCCCTCTTTTCTTCTTCTTTTTTTTTTTTTTAATAGATCTTAGTTCCCTCTCATATTTTGTGTACTCATTGGTATTCTTAATTCCTGGTAATTTAATGGCATTTGCATGCATGCATTGGTTTCTTTATTTTGCCTGCTTCCATGCCTTTGTCCTGAAGGTCTATATCCTCTCTTTTTGCCTGAGCTCCTTTATTGTCATCTATATTGCTTCTAGCCAAGTGGTGGTAAAGTGAGTCTGTTTGAGAGTGGAATATGCAGACTAAATTCATCATACAACCATAGGTTTCTGCTTGTTTATATGTTCTCTCTGACCCTTCCCCTCTGCAGCCTTGACATTTTTCTATGACATACATGATGCTCAAATGAGAGGAGATAAATGCAGTGGTAGAGCAGGCGACAAACAAAATTAATTATGAGATTATGCCTAAAGTGAAGAACCAGACCTGGCCTCTTATTTCTGGTAGTGATATTTAGTACCTCTGGGAACATTATGCTTGGCCTTGGGAAAAGATGTGCTGTGCATTGTTCTCAGATAGCTTCCTCATGCCAGCTGAGAAAGTGGCATCAGTGACTTGTGAAGAGTGCTAACTAAGTCTAGAGTTTCCTTGTGCATTCTCGATGCACTGGGTGCTCAATAGGTCCTCTGATACAGTAAACTTTCTGTGAAGAAGTGGAAATAGTGGAAAATGTGTGAAATTCAGAAGGAAGCGTAGATAATGTGCTCTTCAGGATAAGCTGTGTGTATTAGAGTTCCTTACTCCGCTCCAGTTGTTCCATGCTACTGACTCAATTCGGAAGTAAAATCAGCTCTCTGTCACTACTAAGTAGTTAGTTGTGAGTGTAAAAGTAATACCTGCCCAAATTTTTAAGAAGCAGAGAGAGATACTTGTTTGAGACCTACCAAATCGGTTTCATTGCTGCAGAATAATTTATCACCAGAAAATCTAAACTGCATCCAGCGTGTAGCTGTTAAACCAGTTTAGCCAGTAAATCTTGCATGACATCATTTGATATTTGGGGTAAGGGTGAAAATGAACTGCTTTAGAGCTTGTGAAGCATCCAATTTGTCTTAAATGATAATACATTTAAGATGGGACATTGTTTGCTTGAAGTTTTGCTTTGAGGTGTCTCAGATCCATTCCTTTAACTTTGTACCATGTGGCTGTAGAACGCTGACTGCGAAGGAGTGAAATATGGGGGGAATTGCAGTAGAGAGCATTAGTAATCCACAGCAAGTGTGCTTCCCCCCCCCCCCCAAATGCAGATGTATATTAATATAAATAAAATCTGCTGCGTGCTGGTTTGACCTTGCCAGCAACAGGATTAACAGTTATTATGAAGTGCCTTGGCAAGTAGAGCAGGGGCTGGAGACTGGCTATCGTGTTTATCAAGTTATTAAATATGCAGTGTTGTTTTCTGAGACTTCTTTTTATTGGGCAATTAAGATAATGTGTATTTTGCTCCCATGGTTTTAAATTTGCTACACTAGCAAAAAGAGTGAAAGAGCACCTAATCAGTGGCTGTAGCACAATGTATCTTTGCATATGGTTGCTGGCTTAGACTTTATACATTTTAATATTGCTCCTAAACAATTTTTTTTTCACCCCTTCCATTTTGGCTTACTGACTGTGCTAAAACAAGCTCTCTAAGTTTAGAAACACTGGATGGAGTTTGAATGACTTGCCAGCAAAATTAAGTATGGTCAGCTTGGAAATGATGTGTTATTCTGGCTTGTAGCTTCCCTAGAAGGCTGAGATTTCGTCAGCTAGAAATTATAAGCTTCTGTAAATTAGTGGATGGATTTTGAAAATGCTGAGACCATGCTGAATATTTGCAGTTGGGGGGAGACAGTGTCAGTCCTACACCATAGTGCCCAGGAATATTTGGAATTCTTTTCAGAGTATAGAAAAGCACTAGAAGACTTTTATGTTGGACTTAATATGCATCTAGAATAACACAGCTTGATTGTTCAGTGTGACAGCCTGTGCATATTTGTTAAGCTAAATCTCTTAGCAATATGAAGATTAAAATTAAATGGTAAATTTTGACAAAACTGAAGTTCCATGATCTAATCAGTATAGCATAGCTCAGTTTGTTTCTAATTGCTGTTTGGCAGCTGTTTTGAGCATTACCAAAATAAGTCGTTCCTGACCCATTTAGTAGTGAAGATTTAAACAAAACCATCATGCTTTGTAGCATCAAACATCTTGGGAGAACAGGACGTTCAGTGTCTGCAAACCTGGAGTTCTCCCTGTCTGCAGCTGTAAAGTGAGCTGCAGAGTGATGCCACTCACAGATGATGTGCCAGGAACTTCCTATTTTAATCAGGGAAGAGAAGATGCCAGTATGTCAACTTGTTCTTGCATATATGCTCTGTGTGGAGATAGCAGTCATTCAGACATCCTGAACCAGCACTTGGGCTTGCAGTCAAGCAGATTGCAAGCCAGAGGAAGATTATGTTGGTAGTGAGCTGGAATGTCCTGTGTGAAGAAAGCTCAGAGTAGATTTTTCAGCAGTACTGCAGTATTCTTCAGCTTAGGAGAGGTGATGAGGGTTTTTTAGTACAATCACACCTCTTTGACATGGAACATCATAAAAGGGCTGGAAAACAGAACTTGGAGCTTTATGTTTGTGTGATAAAGGATTAAATGTACTCCAGTGGAGCTTACTTTAAATGCAGAAATCTGAGAAAACTCTTAAGGTAATTTTCCATAATTTCCTCTTTCCTAGCATAAATAGGGAAGGGGGAAGGATGTGTAGGAGTATTAATGGCGTTCACCATAGCTTGAGCATCTGGTGATTTCACAAGGTGCAACTGTAAGGATGATGTTAAAACATACAGCATCTCCAGCTGTGCATGTGAGTTCTTGTAAAGATCTAAGAAGAATTGTGGTTTAGGGCTCTCAGTGCGATGGTCTCCTCATACAACAACTGGAAGACTTTCTCTTGAGCTGCGTTAAAAAAACACATGGCTGTGTTTCCACAACAAGAGATTTCCCTTCCTCTGTGTTTTGGTGAGTCATTTTTTAACATCACTGATAGTCTTCAGCAGAACTTTGATGGAAGTTTTGATAAGAAGCATTTTTTATCCTCATACTTCTGAAACTTGGAGGAGGTTTTAAATTCCAAATCCATTGCCATTAAATAGTTTGGGGATTAGTGGTGTAAACTTGGTTTCATAAAATGGGTAATTTGTGAACTAAAAATGCACAGACTTTACATCTGTAGTAAAAAAAGTTAATAAATTAGTTGATATGTATCTCAACATTATTGAAGAAAAGGGAAATAGCTTCTTTTTTCTTAAAAATGTTGACTTCCCAGCATAAGATCCAACACATGATTCTGTGACCAGAGAGGAAACCTTTGGTGCAAAACTTGCTTCTGAGCCATGGAAGTCCTGGATAAATGGTGAACTACAGGTTCAAGTCTAGTCTGTGCAGTGGCTTGTCAACACTCTTTAGCATCCTGTGTGTGACTGTCCATGCCCACAGTCCTTAAGGACCCAGCAGCAGCTTGGGGATGTGCTGCAGCTGAGGAGGAAGCTGCCTTGCACAGGCACTGGGGCAGTTGTGCCACCACCTCTTGTCGCTGACTGTGCAGTTTAGCTCCTGTCTCTTGGTAAAGGTTGAGAACTTTTGGATAGGTGTTTTAAGCTTGCAAGTGTTCTGCAGTCCTCCCACTGTGGTGGACATGGTGGTGGCAGCAATGGGGGATTGTGACTTCTGGTATGAACATTCTCTCCTGTGAAGAAAGGCTGTTTAGTCTTGAGAAGGTTGAGAGGGGATCAATGCCTATAAATATCTGAGGGGTGGATGTCAGGATAAAGGTGCCAATCTCTTTGGTGGTGACAAGGGACAGTGGGTACTACCTCCTCAGGTACTTTCTTTTCCCTTTTCTCATTCTCCCTGTGTGATTTTTCTGTTCCTGTCTTACTGTTTCAGATACTTCTTGGACTTCAACTCCTTGCCAAAACCAGGTCCCCGTAAAAGCTAACATAAACACATCACAATGTTTCCATTATGCCGTGAAGGTAGTAACCATAAGTGTCAGTTTTGTGGTCCCTCCATCCCCCTGCTTAAAGTGTCCTTACATCTGAGCAACTAAAACCAAGCAGTACTAAAATCAACAACAAAAAAACCCCCATCTGCCAGAAATGGAAGCCTCCTAGTAATTTGTTTGAAGTACTTTACTCTAGAAGTTTATCCACAAGATTTGATAATAATGATTTGTTTCTTCAAATAGATTGCTTCAGTTCAATGTTGATTTTAAGATATTTTTTTGGTCTCAGCAAATTTGTCTTTTTTTGTCTCTTTTTTTCCCCCCCAGACTGGTTATTGATTTGGCTTTCAACCTGTGCCCTAAAGTGTGTTGTCCAAAGTAGGAGAGGGTTGGTATGGGAGGGATGGGATCGTTACTGGAAAGCGGTTTTGAGGGTTCTCTCTTGAAGGAATGAGGCTGTGCAGCTCTTCTGCTTACCAGTGGACCTCTGCTGGGGAAACCTGCTCTTGATCTTGATAACAGCACGGATTAAGGGGAGAAATAATTAGAAAATTGCACAGAAGTGGATCTTGTTTCACCTGTGTTAGCTGCCTATCTGTAAACAGCCCCCTTCAGCTTTGACTTTGCTCTGTCTCCTTTGCTTTGCTGGCTTGACATACGCAGTGAAACGGGTGGGCTCTCCAGTCCGTGCAGCTGAAAGAAGAGCTGAGCTAGCTCTAAGGAAGAGCAGGATTTAGAGGTGTGAGTGAACCTTGGGGACTGGGCAGGTTAGCATTGACACTGAAGAAATTGGTGTGGAACTGCAGCATCTGTCTTCAGACTCTTAAAACTTGGGATAAAAACACTTCAGCTTTACTGGCCAGTGACCTCTCTTTATGGATTAAGAAAACATTCTAATTCTTTAAGACCTTTCAGCAGCCTTCAATATAATGAACTGAGAGGTGCTAACGATAATGTAGTGGGAGACTGTCTCAAGTGGTTTTCTTCAGTGTTGTCTGTTGGTTGTCTTACAAGTTATATGTGTCTCAGAAGCATTTGTACAAGTCCATATTGCAAACTAATAATGAAGATGAATCAAAATTTAGACTCTTAACCCCTTTGAAAAACAAAACTGGAGTCAAATCCAAGAAGAAAAAACTTGGTTGCTTGCACTACAGCATAGTCAAGGTCTGAACATGAGCTTTGGAAGCCTCCCTAATGCTTTCTGGGTCCAAATGTGTAAACACATGCTTTTGCTAGTACAGTTACACTAGTAGCACCGAATTCCACACAGTTAGCAGGTGTGTGTGCTGGACCTCTCTGCAGTCAGAGCTGTCAAACATCTCCCATATCCAAGGAGTATCTTTTGACTGGTACAGTGTCAGGTGACTGTGCTGTGCAGTGGTCCAGCTGAGAGTAGTGCCTGCAAGAAAGAGGAGCCTAACCCAAAATTGAGCACAAGCTGCAGAGTGTGTCCCGAGTTTTAGTCTGGGCACCAGACTTTGCTCTGTCAGATGATTTACATGTTGCTGGGAACCAGGAGGAGACTTTGTTTCTGGTGCACTCTAACACTTCTACAGAGAAAGATGATTTCCAGAGCATTTTTTTTTTTTGACCTCTGCATTTCTGTTTTGCCTTCTTGCACTGACAAACTGTGTGGGAGCACATGGCAAATGAGATGAATGAAGAGATCTGAATTTGAAGTAACTTCCTTATTTTGGGTGTATTTTTAACCTAGCTCAGTTCACTGATCTGCTTTCCTTGTGCCCCCACAGACAAGTGGGTCAGCTTGACTGAGGATACAGAAGGGATGGAAAACTCATGCCATCAATAACATCTATAACTTTATTAAACTTTCCCAAGTCCCTTTGACACCTAGGCCTTTCTCCCCTAAAAAAACCGAGTTAGGGGCAGGGTCGTAGTAAACTTCCAAGACTGAGTCTCAATGAGATCCAAGTTTACAAAGCTCTTAGTGAAGACACATGGTTTGGTCATTATGAAAACTGGATACAAACAACGGGGGATTAAATTGTTCTCATTGGAGTTCTGCTTCTGAATGTCTTCCCTTCTGCTACCTTTTTTTCTTTCCTCATAAGAATATTCCTTGTACTTAAACACAGTCTCTTGTGTTTTCCAGCTTAAAGATGCATCTGAAGGATCTTCAGCTTTTTAATCTATACTCAGTGGGTTACTATTTTCTGATTTAAGTGCCCATTAAAATCTTGGCTGCCAGAAATCATACTCTAAATGTATTTGGGGTAAGGAGGTTAGCCTGCTGTCCCAACTAGCTTTTCTTCTGATGGTTTCAGCATCTTGATAAATATTTTCTGGTCACATTCAGACCTGGAGTTGGTTCTTGCCGTAGCAGTGCTATCAGACAAGCTCTCTGGCTGGTATAATAGTCCTAATTTAAACAGGAGCTGCTGGTTTCTGGAATGTGGTTGGACCATACAAGTATTTAGCACATCTGCTAAAAGAAATTTCAGAGTTAATCTGGAAACTTTACAGGAGAAGATGTGTGAAAGTTTGGTCATTTTAAGTCCAACTTACAGTATACTTATTACTGTTAGCATCATGGTCACAGGCTAGACTTAAGAATGTAAAAGTGGCTTAATGCTAGACAGAGCCCAGTTGGTGTAGCTGGGGCAAAATATTGGCAGAGCTTAACTGGGCTAATGTTAATTTTTGATCTGTTATTTTTAATATACCTTGAAATGCACATTAACCACCTCAGATGCATGCCTTGTGAAATCAAAGGGTAGGTGTACAGTAAAAATACTGGATGTTTGGCAGCATACATCTTTGTAAATAGAGAGACACTTATGTTTCTGAAGTAAGAATAATTTTAATTGTTGAGGAATTTATGGGTTGTTTCTACCTTAATGTGGACAGTTACATAATGTGAAAAGCTAGTTAAGCTCTGTGTTGGAAACCCCTTCCTGATGGTAGTGCTGCACTTTGCATTTCTACATCATGCTCAGAAATTTGGAGAGGGATTGCTAACTGGGTAATTTGCTTCTCCTGTGGGGATGCATTGCACCCCTATAACCACGTGGTGTGCCAGGCCAGTTAATCAGGTCACCATCCTGTTACTGGCAGCACTCTTTCCTTGGGAGCAGTCTCCCAGCTGGGTGATTTGTTGAGGGGCTGGCAGAAGCCTGCTTTGTGCCTCTCTATTTGCTGTGTGACATGCACCAAAGGTGGAGGAAAGGGTGGCTTGAGACAACAAGCTTTGAAATTGGGTCACTGCACCTGGAGAAGTGGGCATCTGAGAAGAGTGCCTTGTTCTTGGTTGCAGCCTTTTCTTAGATGCTCTTTGGACTTGAGCAGAGGAGAGGCTGGAGGGGTATCTGTTGCTTTTTTCTGGCTGCTATTGAGAAGATGACATGTTAACTGCCTGGCAGGCATGGAGTGCACAGAATTTCTAGTGGTGTATGTTCACTTCAGAAGTCCAGCTTACATTCAAAAGATAGCTGTGTACTTGGTTATATTGAGGTGGGTGTGATTCTTTTCTGGGAGCTGGAATGCTTTCCTCAGCCTAATGTGCTGCTCTCTTGTGTTAATTCACTCACTCTGATCTGTAAGTGCAAATCATGTGTTGTGGTTGAATGTATGTAGTTACCTCCTGGATCTGCAGAGGAATTTAGACCATGATATTCATCAGCAGCAAAAGCTATTTTAAGATGATGTTTTAATGGTAGTTCAGTACCTGGACACACCTGTATAATTTGGTTTATGGCCTACCCAGCTTTTGTAACCACTTGCTTTGTTGTAAGGTTTAGGAGAAAATACAAATTGCTGTAGCTAGTCCATTGGTAGTGGTAAAAAATACCTCCTCCTTTCCACAAAGCTCTAACAGTTCTTTCAGATGTGTTTTTCAAGCAATGGTAATCAAACATAGGGGTTAGGGTCAAGTATTCCTCTAAAAAATAGTTCATTTCTGTACATTACAAAACTAAATGGGAAAACTCTCCTCAGAACAGTAGTTGTAACATGCAGTTAATGCAGCACAGGCAGTGCTGTCACGTACCAGGAGTTTGTCATTTAATGCAGGTTCTTGACCTCAGTTGCAGAGGGATGCCATAATTCTGCCCCAGTGCTTTGGGCAGTGTCTTGAGTTCTAGTTTGTGTGTGCAAATGGATGGGAGGTGTATCTAGCCATGGATTTGGAGTAACTTTGTTTTCCCCTGTAGCTGGAGCACAAAGTTCAAGTTCATGTTCCCTGTACATCTCCACAGGGTGAGTTCAAAGTCACTGCGCCTGAGATATACAAGGTTGCAGGGGTTTGAAGTGTGCTCAGACTGCAAGAATGCTGGATTGTATTAAGTGATGGAGAGTAAGCCCTGTTGGTATTGAAGTTCTTAAGTTTATAGCCTTTCTGTTCACTTGTGAAATTTGTGCAGTTGGTTGCTAATAAAGAACATTTGCAGAAAATAATGAAAATGCTTCTCCCTCAAAAAAACTTTCAAACCAAATTTGGCTGCATCTGTTAGGGAGGTATGGTGGCAGGAGTGATGATAAAAGCTACAACCAGATGCCTGTAAGATAACACTGAAAGGTGTTCCTCTTTATTCTGGAGTCATTTATTCTGTGTCAATACTTTGAAGCAAATATTTTAATTTTCAGAGAAGAGAGAGTGGCATTTTGCAGTGGTTTGTGCACTGAGGGAGCAGTTTTTTTGTCTTGGATTGTGCAACCCACAGTGGTGCACATGATATTTCCCCTGTGTATGCAGTCGGGTCCCAGCAAAGGACTTCCACTCTCCTCCTGTATGGCTGTGCATGGGTTAAGTCCTGGAGCCTTGCCTTGAAGGGGAGATCCTACAGCTTGAGATAAATTCTCTATTAAAATTCCAGACATCTCTAGCATCCCACAGATAATAATCTGGATGTTTAGTGATGTGTCTTGTTTGCCCAAACTGTCCAAGCCAAAGTGAGACAGACATCTACTCAACCTATCCCTTGTCTGTCTCTTACTTCTTTGGTCTTGTGAGGTTGCTTTAATCTTAAGAAGTGTGCTGAAAAGGCATCAATAGTAAAACACCCACAGAGGCTTGAAAATAACTGAATTTGGTCATATGAATTAAAGCAAATAAAAACATGTATGTTTATTTCTTAGTTTTAACATGCTTGTGGTCAAAGGATGTAATGGGGGTAGTAAATATCTGCTAGCTAGGTAAAAATCACCCAATGTATTCTGTCTGATGGGACTGTGAACAAGCTTAAACAGGTAAAGACTCTCTTGTTACATCTGCACAGATAAATTTCCTTTTGTGGTGCTTAGCTGTTAAAAGTATGCCAGTGTTGGGTTACCATTCTGATAAACACAGCACATCACCAGTTACAATATTCTGTTATTTCTCAGGTGTCTACAAGCATCAGAGGGCTGGTTGGCTTCTTTTGCTGGTCTGAGTGCTGTGTCCCAGAGTGCAGCTTCTCATTCCTGATAACCTGCAGCAAAATAACCATTCTTTTTTTAGGCCCAGTCTATGTTGTCTTTGGTTTTGTTGTCCTTTTTATCTCTCCTTGCTCTTCATTGTGAGGGCATCACGTGTCTCTTCCTGTGTTTCTGAAAGAAAGTTTCCCCCCCCTCAGAAAGGGAACAGAATTTCTGCTTGGATAACAGTTGGAGTTAAATTATTACCATTTCTAGTGATTCTTAATCCTAGCCTTATTCTGACTCTGGCTGGTAACATCTGGAGCTTGTTTCAAGTTTGGGTCAGACCTGACTGTAATGACATTTAAATTGAAGCTCTCTGCTTCAATTCTGTCAGTTTGAGGTATTAAAAAAAAAGGGGGGGAGAGAGAGAGACTCTTAGATTGGAAACCTTTAAATGATGCACACATGTTGCAGATACTTTTTTGTGTGTGTACTTGTATTTCTTGATCAAGATCTCTTAAATTGTGTCCTCCCTGCTTCTGAGAGGAGAAACTTACTTTGGATTCTTAGTTGATTTCTCTCTCTCTCTCTTTTATTCTTAAAATGATCTGGAGCTGAGGGATTGCCAGGAATTACATAGTACAAAGCTTGTGGTCTACCTCTACATTTGGATTTATTCCTCTCCTCCCCTGTGATCCACTGCCATGCACTGTCCTGTACTTCTTTCCTCCAAGGAGAACTGTTAGCAGCTTTAAAATCATGGAAAAGTAGTCAAGCAAAAAGAGGAAATGAGATGAGGATCCGGTAGTGGGGAGGACTGACCAAAAAAAAAGTATCTGCTTTCGTGTGCTCCAGGGCTGTATTCAAAACATTGAGGGGATTTGTAGGATAAAAGTTAGAGCAGGAAATGTAAATGAACTAGCTAGAGCAAAGAATGTGTGAGTAGTAAGGGTTTCTGTCCCAGCTGTGAGTGAGTTTGGAGTGGGTGATGATGACACAGGCCACAAGTGCTACATTATTAGTGAGAAAAATAAAGGGTGGAGAGAAAACTTAAGGGACTTATGGTTTTCCTGAGACAAAGGAAGAATCATTCATCATCAACAGAATAAGGAATTTGAGATGCAGCTTAATTCAGTGGTGATGTTTATACCAGCTTCTAGCCAGAGGCAAAGCAGGAAGGCAGTAATTAATTTTGGAAGTCCTCAAAATTTGCTTCAGATGAGTGGTGCTAGCAAGGGAGCAAAAATAGAAGCAGTTGGGAAGATCTGCCAGAAAGAATAGGGTATTGAGATTGGGAGTGTACTTGTGGAATTAGGGTGTTTTGCAGAGGATATAAGAAAGCTGTAATTCACTGGGTGACGTGCAGTAGTCAGCTGTTTTAAAACACATTTTCAAGTCTGTTTTGTTGCCTTGCTGCACTAAAAGCAGTTGACCAGAATGCTGTTGAAACACTGTCTGAAGAATTGGCTCATGAAACAAAAAAATAAAAGGTAACATGTAATAAATAAGAAAGTAAATATGCTGCAAAGGTGAGCAGTGAAGTAGAACTTCCTCTGCAGAATGTGTTTTCGCTCCAAAACCTGCTAGTTATAACTGCTGCCACATGTGAGCTGACTGGCTTTCCAGAGGGAAAGCAGAAGAATTTTGAACTTGTTTGTCTCTTTTTTTTCCAGGAAAAAACTAATTTACCTGGTTATTTGGGGTGGTGACATGTCAGGGCGTTAATGAGAATACTGAAATACAGGAGCCTAGCAAGGAGAAGCTGCCTTCTGCTCTCTGAAGGGATCCTACAGGAAGGTTTAAGAGGGACTTTTCATGAGGGTGTTGAAGAACATGACAAGGGGGAATGGTTTTAAGCTGAGAGTAGATTTAGATTGGATCTTAGGAAGAAGTTCTTCAGTACAAGGGTGGTGAGAGTCTGGAATAGGCTGCCCAGGGAGGTTGTGGATGCCCCCTCCCTGGGGATGTTCAAGGTTGGATGCCTTGAGCGACTGAGTGTAGTTGAGAGGTGTCCCTGCTCGTGGTGGGAGGGTTGAGGTAGATATCTCTGAGGTCCCTTCCAAACTAAGCCAGCAGATAAAATAAACTGTCCAAGCAGCAACCTTCTGCCTTTCATCCACTTGATTGTGCTGTGAGATGAAATCTAAATTGTGTAGGTGCAAAGTCTCATTTCTTGAATGTGCCTCTCAAATTTCTGTTTCTAAAATAGTTGTTTGCATGCTTTGCATGAAGCAGGAAATTAGGAAGTTTGCAGCTGCAGATGCTCCTCTATGATGTGCACGGGGCAAAAAGCTCTGTGTGTGCTAAAGGATGGTTTTCCAAGTGAGCACTGCTTTCCAGGTGCTCCAGCATGCATCAATAGAGACAAACAATAATTTAAAATAAATAAATCCCAAGTGCTTGATTTTTGAGATGTGAATTTAGCTGTTCTCACCTAGTAGGGGGGTGGAGGAAGTTGCAGTTTCTTTGCACTTGTGTTAGGATTTGAAAAAGCAAGCTAGCCTCAAACTGTGTGTATGGTTGTAGCTTGCTTAATGTATACTGTTTGCTCTAGAACACAGAGCAAAACTTCATTTAACTAAGAAGTGGACTTGGGCTACGTGGTCAGTGGCAGCCTTTTGGGCACCAGAACAACTGGTTGGCTATTTAACACTGAATAGTTAAAGAGGAAAAGGGTTTTTTGGTCACTTCTTACATTTGCTTTTGTTTTCATTTAACACCCCCCTCTTCCCCCTTCCTCTTCCCCCCCCCCCCAACCCTGACATGAAATTGCTGACAAAAACCCCCAAAACAAAACAGTGATAAACTTGTCAGTGGAGTGTTTAACTGAGGATTATCAAATTCCCTTCTGCATTCTTTTAAGAATTCCTTGGTAAATAATGGAAGCTAACCCCCAGGATTCTGTATGCTTTCTATATAAAGCATTTCTTGGTCTGTGTTATTTGTTTGAAGAGTGTTGTTCTTCATGTAGATGGTATTAAATAAGTAACAGTTTAGTGCTAATTTTGGTGTCTGCTAACATTTTGATGTTTTCAGTACAGTAACTTGCATCTTCAAAGCAATAAAGAGAAGCTGATCTTCAGAATATTTTAGAACAATAAGCAGCTCTTTCTCAGAGCTTAAATAATTATTTCCCTGTAGAAGGCTTGTCAGAATAGAATGGGAAAATAAAGCCTAAATCCTATTTAAAGAAAGCATAAACGGGTTTGGGGCCTAATGGTTGTGTTGTAGAGACTGAGGAAGACTTTTTTGTTCTGTCCTCTGTTAAGGCTTTTATAGTTATTTATGATTGCTAGTGTTTGTGTCAGCAAGTGAAAGGAGGCAGAGTAGCCACCTGACAGGTGATTCAGTAAATTAAGGCTGGCCAGAAGTACAGTGGCTGGGGTTTGTTAGTATCGTAGTATCATAGTCAGGGTTGGAAGGGACCACAAGGATCATCTAGTTCCAACCCCCCTGCCATGGGCAGGGACATCCCATGCTAGATCAGGCTGGCCAGAGCCTCATCCAGCCTGGTCTTAAACACCTCCAGGGATGGGGCCTCAACCACCTCCCTGGACAACCCATTCCAGGGCTTCACCACTCTCATGGTGAAGAACTTCCTCCTCACATCCAGCCTGAATCTCCCCACCTCCAGCTTCATTCCATTCCCCCTAGTCCTATCACTACCTGATACCCTGAGAAGTCCCTCCCCAGCCTTCTTGTAAGTCCCCTTGTTGGGAGTGTCCAGAGCCCAGAACCTTCATGGGGGCTCTGGTCAAAATGGGGACACTTCTGGTACAGGAAAGGGAACTTCTGTGCCGAGTGGGAGGGGGTAAACTACATCACTCTGGTCCCTGGGGCACCAGGCCTGAGCCTTTTACCTGTCTTCAAAGCCAGGGACCTCACTAACTCCACGGTTTCCCAACTAGGCACTCTTCCCGTGTACAGTCATTCTCTGCTTGTCTTCTTTGGCTCTGTGCAGCTTTTGTAGAACATGGAACAGTGCTAACAGATGAGGTTGGAAAATTGATCTTACTAAGTAACAAGCTCAAAAACTCCTGGGAACCACGTATTTCAGGCATTTGGGAAACTGGTGGAGAATAGAAAGCTCTGAAATCTGTGTCTTGAAAAAACAAAAAACCCCACCTTCTTGTCCAGCTCATTGTTAACAAAAATTAACAAATAAACAAAATTTTGTTTATTCTGCAGTTGATAAGTTTAGATAAGAGCATAATTACTTCTTGTTAATTACCCTGAAAACAAATGGCAAAATAAACCCAACGTGTAGATTATAGTGTGTGTGTGGGGGGGGGAAAGGTTAGTAGGAATCTCTTAAAATAGTAGTTTGCCATCATACTTGAAATGTATGTGAATAAACATAATGAGAATTGAATTTCAATAGATGATGTTGCCAGCAGTAGCTCTTGTGTTGCCCGGAGGAAGCAGTGAATGTTGCTCCGTTACAGGACGTGCACGTGTGCGTGTGTGTCAGTTCGCAGAAAGCACTTCACAAAAAAACCCCAAACCTTGAATGGTTTAATTGTTGTTGTCGTTTTCCCCACGGTTAATCTAGACTTGTAAAAGTGACCCTGACATGGGGTTAGGATTTATCAGCACCGGGCAGACCTGCGCTAATTGGTTCAGCCCTGTGCATTCCTGCTGCGGCCGCTGCTAATCTCCCATGCAGGGCTGCCGTGGCTCAGATGGGCTGGGAGGTGAAGCCATCACCTGTGGGCGTATGGCAGGGTGGGGAGCCCTGGGCTCATCCTGCTCCTTGTCCCACACTGTCTGGATGATTCTTGGCAGCTGGGATTGTTTGTGGTTTTTTTTTTAAGTGAAAGAGAAGCATGACTTGGTTGCACTCTTACTTTGAATGCAAAGTACTAAACACCTTTATGATAGGCATGTGGGCTTTGTGTGTGTTCTATACCCAAGTTTATAGAGTGCAAATATGTGTTCTGAGTCTTGAATTTAGTTAGTTAGTTAGTTAGTTTTAAACTTTAGACTGGCAACAGGTTTCTCAATATGAATGTTCAAAGGCTTCTTATGGAAACAGTGCATTATTTGCATAAGATTAACCACCCTTGATTGAGCAAAAATTGTTTAACCCGGTGTCTTGTGTCTTGAGGTCTGTCAGTAGCAGATGCTTATGTTAAACGTTGGGGCAGGGGAGGCATGGCAAGTTCCCTTCCCTGCTGTGCTCAGCCTGAGGGTGTCTGAGCCTCTCTAGGCTGCCTCCCTGCTTTTTCACTGCTCTTGATGGAATCTTATTCCATTCATTGCTTTGCCTTCAGAAGTGAATGGAGAATAATGCATGCTTTGTATAAATTCACTCTGCTTCTGCATCTTGAACACTGAGTGCAGCCTGGTTAACAGCCATGCTTTCCTCTTCCATCTTAAAAAAGGTGTAGGAGAAGTAAAGAAGTTGCAAGGAGGAAAACAAAGATCATGAAGGCATCAAATGGCCCTTGTAGCAGTAATGGTTAAGTAGACTAGGAAGTTTCTGACTGATCCTAGTGCTGTGAATAACAGGAGGAAAGATGTGCTAGAATTCTGCCTGAAAAGCCCAAGTAGCAGGCGTACGTGGAACAGGTAATGCTGGACCCTGAGAATGTGGAATGTAACATCAGAGGTCAGGTTGAAAACAAGAAGAGTTACTTTGTATAAGATAGTTAATCTGTGGCCCTGCTTGCTGGGATGTTGTAAATACTAGCCATGTCTGCTTGTTTGAAAAGTAGGGGGGCATGCTTATAGGGCTTTTGGAGATGCAGAGACACCATCCACGCATCAGGAAATCTCAGATCCATGAGATAGAGGCTGGAGAGTGTGCCCTACAGCAGTGTCCTTCCTTAGTCATGTTCTCTTCAGCCTGCTGTGCCTTCCTTTGGCCAGTGTCAAACCTGTGTACTGTGCTTTGTGGACCTCCTGTTTTGCACTGCTGCAGCTGCCTTAGAGCCAGAGAGAGCTGGGAAGGTGTCCTGGTCTGTTTCATACTTTACAGAAGTTTCACATGCAGCATGAAAAAGGATTTTGTTTCCTTTAAACTCACATTCTGGTAGCTTTACACAGAGCTTTACATTAAATAGTAGAAAATAATTGTTCTCTGATGGGTTTGTTTTTTCCCCTTCCATGCTACTCAGAATGTTTGTTCAGCATATCTTGTTTTCTCACCCACAGTCACCTTTCTCTCTGAAGTGAATATTTCCAGCCTGTTTTCTCTGTCCTTGTTTTTGATGAGTTTGTCTGTTCCATGAAGAAGTCAAACCAGCACAAAGAGTAGGCTTTATTTGCAGTTCTCCCTTACAAACAGTATCCTTTTTGCTTCCACACTATAATGCAGATTGTTGTAGTATTTAGTGCCCTGGGCTAATTAGAGCCCATAGCAGTTCTTTATAGAAGCACTGCTTCAAGTACAGAATAGTCAGATCCTGTGCTTAGGAAATCCCAAGATCTTCCAGTTGTGCATCCTTACTGAGCAGGGTACACAGTGTGTGTCAGAGCATTGAGCACCACTGTCTGCTTACCCAGGGACAAGATTGCTTTTTTCCAAACTGGCCAGAGGATTACCAGCTCACATTTGTAGGTGATTTGGCTTGTGATTCCATGCTGCTTTGCTATAACAGGTACCTTTAAAACAGATTTAGTAGTTGCATAGTTAGCGTAAAAGGTGTAATTTTTTGTGAGCAGACTTGATTTACACTGCTTTACTATTCAGCAAACGAATTTAAGCTTGTTTTTGTCAAATGAGAAGGAAGTACCATTAACTCTGCTTGCTTTCTCACCATTGTATACCAGGTTTTACAGATTTGTTTGTTTTTCCTTCTTCTCACAAAAGCCTGGCCTCCAGACTACTAGCTACTAGTAATCACTGAGTCAGATTCCTGTGAATCTATTTTACATATCTATCCATTTCTCTTTACAGCATCAGATGAAGGAAAAAGAAGTAAAACAAAACCAGCATTAGCACTGGAGATTTGCTAAAGGGAGACTTAAATGCATGACTGAAAAGAACAGGAAGCAATGCTTAAGATCTTAGATGCTAAGTATGAGTCTGATGTGTTCATTGCAGTTTCTCTAGAAGCAATCTGCCCTGTTTAAAGGTAATTTAAGATAAGAGGTTAAAAGTTAGAAGTTTTTTTCCCCTCCTCCTATTATTGGTAAAATTAATTGCAGTGCAAAATTTGTATTACTCTCCAGTCTGCTTCTTTGCCAGGAAATGTTGACATTTGAACTCTTAACACAAATCAACAATGTTTCAACAGTTTAAAATTCATGCTACCTTTCCATGCTCCTACTTGTGTGAAGTTCAGCATATGTGTGAAGACTGAGTTCAGGAGTGAGCAGTAAAACTAGCATTTGCTGTAAGTACAAATCCATTCTCAGACAGAATTTCAGAATCTGAACTAATGGGGAGTAATGTTTTGACTTCTACAAAGTAACCTCATGGAATCGGCCTCACTTCAGAGCTAGTTTGGGCAAGTGCTGTATGTGATTATACTAACCCCTGTAAGGCAACGTTTTCTATTGCTGTTAAACATGCAAAACCTTTTTGCTGCTCAAGTATATAGCAAGCATTCAGTTGTAGTATTTACTCTACAGTATTTGCACTTTCTGAAACTGTGGGCTGTGCTTGTCCATAATGATAGAGAAGGTCTGAGAATGTAGCTGGCTGGCTGCTTAAGGTTGTGCTGGTGCAGGAGATGAGTGTGTGTGCTTTTGACACTTTCACGAGAGGGAGGTGCTAGTGGGAGCATAAACGGCAAGCCCATAAGGTGCTCGTTACTATCCAAATAAACTAAATTTAATTGCTATTTAATTGTCTTTTTAAAAACACCAAGAATGTCATCACAGTGCTGTCGTATGCTGAATGTGGTGTAGTATACACACACGGGTGCTCTGTGCTGCTTGGACTGCCCTGGCTCCAAGCTGACAGTGTGTCCTTTTCTTCCCCATGCCAGAAGTTCATTGTTCTTTGAGTAGTTTTTCAGCCTTTCTAATGATGATTGCCGAAGAACTTAGCATTTGTTGTTGCAAGAGATAAGTCCATTACTCAGTAAAGCAATAAAACAGAAAGAGGGGTGTGATACTGGAAAAATTGTTTAGGGTGTGTTCAGTAGGTTGGGATTGAGTGCTTCTCTTCAGCAAAGATGTAATCATGCTACCATCTCCGGAATGCAGAGGCAAGACGTGACGAGTTTGGGTAGTTGCTTCTGTAGGTTTGCTGCTCTAGATACAGTAAAGAGAAGGTAGTGCAAGCCTAGTAGCTGTTGCCATAATAGGTCATGACACTTCTGATGTTTCAGCCTTTCCTTATCACAGGAGAAAATAATTTGTCTTGTCAACTATTCTAGTTACTAGGTTTTGAATATTGCAGGAGAGCCAGAAGCAGTTTTCCTTCCTTTCTCCTGGATCTGATAATTTTCTAGAAGTGTAATGTAAACTAAGAAACCTCATCAGACTGAGAAAAAAAACTATGAAAGATTTTTCAGCAGGCCTTCTCTTGCCCTTATGACTGCCAAGAGGTTGTGGCAGTGTGAAGTGGGTAAAGCCAGGTTGGTGAGACAGACAGGGGTACAGTCATTGTACCCCTGTACTCTGCACTGGTTAGGCCACACCTTGAGTACTGTGTCCAGTTCTGGGCCCCTCAGTTTAAGAAGGACATTGCGACACTTGAACGTGTCCAGAGAAGGGCAGCAAGGCTGGGGAGAGGCCTTGAGCACAAGCCCTATGAGGAGAGGCTGAGGGAGCTGGGGAGCTGGGGTTATTTAGCCTGGAGAAGAGGAGGCTCAGGGGAGACCTCATTGCTGTCTACAACTTCCTGATGGGAGGTTGTAGCCAGGAGGGAGTTGGTCTCTTCTCCCAGGCAACCAGCACCAGAATGAGAGGACAGTGTCTCAAGCTGCGCCAGGGGAAGTTTAGGCTGAAGGTGAGGAGAAAGTTCTTCCCAGAGAGAGTTGTTAGCCATTGGAATGTGCTGCCCAGGGAGGTGGTGGAGTCACCATCCCTGGAGGCGTTCAAGAGGGGATTGGATGTGGCACTTGGTGCCATGGTCTTGTCATGAGGTCTGTGGTGACAGGTTGGACTTGATGATCTTTGAGGTCTCTTCCAACCTTGGCGATACTGTGATACAGGTAGGTATCTGATAAACACATCAATGTACTGAGGTTAAACTTACGCTGGTGCTGCTGTCTACCTCAAGTTCTTAAAATGCTTGGGGCTTCAAAAGTGTATGAAAAAGGTTTCTTAAAACAAGAAGGCTGTCTGTGCAAACTCCTTCAGCAAGAGCATAAAGTTGTAATGTGTTGGATAATTATAGGCGTGGTGTTGGTGTCCAGACTGAACTCTGGTTCGTGCAGTCTTTCATTTAACACTGAATTATTCATAAAGCAATGAGTCTTAACTGCTAAAAGCAGGCAGTCATTCAGTCACTGCTTTAGTAAATCTTTTGGGGTCACTTCTTAAATGGCAGCTTTTGGTCCACTGAGTAATTGCATTGATAGTACCCCAAATACTTGATACATGTCTACAAGAAGTTTTGTTCACTTTTTGAGACTTCAAATTTTGTTTTGCAAAGTCTCATCAGGCTGCTGATCTCTTAAAAGATCAGCAGATAAATGAGTTGCTGCAGCAAACTGCTTAGCTCATAGAGCAAGTTCTGTGGGGGCTATTTTTCCTCAGCTATTTCACTATCCACAGTTACCTTGTACCTCTTATTTTCACATAAAGATGGCTTTCTCAGTAGGATGAAGTTTCAAATACTATCTACTTTACAGGCTGATACCTTTCATGGATGTCATTTTAGTTTCAGGAACTTCTAAGTAATAACGAGTCTTGTGAGAGGTCTTGAGCACAAGCCCTACGAGGAGAGGCTGAGTGAGCTGAGATTGTTTAGCCTAGAGAAGAGGAGACTCAGGGGAGACCTTATTGCTGCCTGCAACTACCTGAAGGGGGATTGTAGCCAGGAGGGAGTTGGTCTCTTCTCACAGGCAACCAGCACCAGAACAAGAGGACACCGTCTCAAGCTGCACCAGGCCTGAGGCTCGAGGTGAGGAGAAAGTTCTTCACTGAGAGAGATGTTAGCCACTGGAATGTGCTGCCCAGGGAGGTGGTGGAGTCATCCCTGGAGGTGTTCAAGAGGGGATTGGACGTGGCACTTGGTGCCATGGTTTAGTCATGAGGTGTTGGGTGACAGGTTGGACTTGATGATCTTTGAGGTTTCTTCCAACCTTGGTGATTCTGTGTGATTCTCTGTGTGTCATTCTTTGTTTTATCTAAGAACAGAAGAGGCAGATAACCTTTTAAAATGATCTTTTTCTTTTGATTCATTAGGTACGTTGGCACCATTTAAAACCAGTCTTGCCATCCTGTGTGCTGTCAAAACACTCTCTTTGGACAGGCAACCATAATGACAGGAGTACAGGGCAACAGCAATCTAATGATTGATCAATGTAATAAGTGGTGGCTGCAGCGCTACTGTCTGTCTAGTCATTGCTAAATATTTTGTAGGCATGGCAGAGATGAGTCTGCTTTCAGGAAGTTGTCCCATCCCAGTAATGCTTTCTTCTTCATTTACTGTCTTGCGTAGCATCATCTCCTTCTGCAGGGCATTTGCAGTTCTCAGTCAATAATGCAATAATTATTTGTTTCAGATGACAATTAGAGGGCAAGGGACTTCATATAATACTGTTTCTAATTATTAGTTGTTTTTTTTAAGATCAAATGCTGGCTGCTTGCTCTGTAGTAAATAAATGTCCTTTCCACTTCCTTTCTTTCTTACTAAATTTGCAAAGGCAAGGTTTGAAAGCATTGAAGACCTTTAAACCTTGTCTCTGTTAGTTGTGTTACTCCCTCTGCTTGCAATACCTTTCTCCCTTAAACTGTAAGCTTGTCTCTTGCCTCTTGATACATCTGTAGAAGACTTTTCCCTCTAAGACTTAGTCATTATCCTTCATAGCTTTCTTGTTTAGAGGTTTGCATCACTATATAGACCTTTGGACACCAGAACAAGTAATGGAAAACTAATACAAGAAGGAACAAAAATAATAAATTAAACAAAAGCCAACTGCCCATCGCTTAATGTGACAACTTCTAGCTGGACAGTCAAATGATGCGCTATTTACAAGTTAAGGAAACATCTGTGGCAGCAGTTATCTATACCTTGACATCAGTCTGTAGGACCTTTGGGATGATGTACTTCCCTTTCCCTTCTTCCCATTCTATTGATCAAATTAATCTCCAGCTCTGATACTCATTTATCCTTTTTAAAGTGTTCTGGGTGAGTTGCTTTATTTTTTGATGCCTTTGGAAAGGCAGCCTTACTACAGAAATGTGTTGATACCTCTTCAAGTTTCCATTGCAGTAGTTTAGGATTGTCTTGAAATAATGAAACTCTGTAGGATGCTTTTCATTTAGTCCCTTTTCTCTTGAGTCCCTCTGTGCATTAAGTGGTGTTTGTATTCTAACTGCAAGTAGGGATTAGAGGCCAAATAATTTCTCTTGCTCTTGAAAGGCTGAGTTCTTCCAAAGCAAATGAGGGGAAAACTTTGCTTTGAACACTTCTAGTGTATATTGATTATTGAAAGTTAATTTCATTGAGATCATAGAGCTGGGAGTTTGGCTGATTTTGAGGTGTGTGCTTGGGGTTTTGTTTGGTTTGTTGTGGTGGTCTTTGGTTTTGTTTCTTTATAAACCCTGCCTCCTGGGAATAATGTCTAGTTAGCCTGGCTTTCAGAGAATGATTTCAAGGCTTTGGGAGAAAAAGCTGCTGGAGCCCACAGGTTTTCTTGTGAGCTGTTATTCCTGTGACATACAACACAGTCCCACTGGTTCAATACCTGCAGGCTGCTTGCAGGCATGGTCTGGGGGGTGGTCTTTACTACAGAAACTTGAAGTTACTTGTCATGTTGTGTTTTCCTTTTAAAAGCAGCTATTTCTTTTTCTCCTTCACATTTTTAAGTTTCCTGTTTGCTTACAAGAGGTAGTATTCTTGCCTTAAGGTTTCTGATTGAGTCTCATCAGTGATCTCTGCACCACCACAGTTTGGTAACTGCTTCAAACAGTTCAAAAGGCACTGTGTTTAGTGCTGGCTTTAGGAATTGTTCAATTTCTGTGTATCTTGACATGCTGCCCAACAGTTACAGTAGCAAAGGCCAGTTTGGTCATTAAAAAGGTGATATTTAATGTAGTACTTGAAATCATGGAATGGTTCTTCATTATAACTTCTAGCAGTGGGAGGTCATACTAAATTCTCTTCCCTGCCCCAGCCATGTGGCATTATCCATGTGATACTGGCATAATGAATTATGTACCAAAGAGGTAAACTTGTAGATGTTTGAGGTGTTTAAAATAGTGATGCATCTAAAAACATTTGGGTTTAAAACTCTTTTTAAAAAAGAGATTATAGTGTGTTCTGCAGTTGCAGAGGAGTTAAGCAGTGACAACTGAGGAGGTAGCAGCTCAGCAGGGCTGCCCCAAGAGGTCATTACAGGTTTCACTGCTTTTGAGTGACTTTGGACACGGACTGCTTGTTCAATATGCAACTGATCCTTTGATGTTGATTGAATTTGACTGCTACAAGACTGACTTGGCTCATTTTTCATTGAGATGCACATAGCCTGACTTATCTCTTACAACCATATATTTTTTTGCTCAGTTGCTCCCTTTTCTTGTTTACTGAAGCTTCATTCATCCAGCGGAATTCCCACCCACCAATTTCTTGGGTATGTACATATGGTTCTATTTATATTTTAAAAAACCCACAAAACAACCAACTAAACCCCCACCAACAAGCAACAACAACAAAAACAGCCAAGCAAACAAAGAAAACCCCACCAAAAATAGTATTAAAAGACTAAAAAAGAAAAACTAATTAGGTAGGCTTGGCTTCTAGAATGTCAATTTAGCCCAGCTACAGGAGAAAGTCTTGTGTTTTCCACTTCCATTCACCCCTAAAGGCAGAACCCTGGATATGACGTTTGGAGCATCAAAGTCTTCAAGCTGCTGACAGCCATGGATGATTGAATTGTTCAAAAGGGGACTGGTCGTAGCACTTGGTGCCATGGTTTAGTAGTCATGAGGTCTTGGGTGACAGGTTGGACTTGATGATCTTTGAGGTCTTTTCCAACCTTGTTGATTCTATGATTCTATGAATTCTTGTCCTGCTAACCCTACTGGTAGTGGCACTCCCATGTTTCTGGGATAGCCATGGAAATTCTGCATGGAGGTCTATGCAAACTACCTGCAGTGACATGTTAAAGCCCTTGGTACTGGTGACTTCCATCGTGAGGCAGTTGTGCATGATCACTTGTAAGCAAGGTTTTGTTATTGCTATTGCTTCTTCATTGTGGTCTCTTTAACCTCCAAAGGAAACAGAAATGTTTCATAACTTACTAGGGAGGCTGCTTGGGTTTCTTCTCTGTGGTTGCCAGATCTAAAAGCTAGTGACAAACATTATCTATAATTGTTCAAATTTTGAGTATTTGGAGCAGGAGTCATGACTGAAACCTATGAAGTGAGTAGCTTGCTGTCATCATTGCTGAAGCAGAAGCAGTTTTCTGCCCTAACTTAATTGCTGCAAGAGTGGAGTCATTCTGTAGCTTCTGTCCGCATGTGACTGCGAGCACATGTTTATTGCTGAGCAGCGTATCCTACACTCTGGAGAGAGATGAAATTCTGCAGTACTCCCGCTTTCTAACAGGACTTGTGTTGTGCCAAAAGTCACCCAAACCTCACAATCTTGTCTGCTTCCTCACTAATAGGGAAAAAAGTGTAGCAGACTTTGAGATTTTTTTCCCTTCCCTGTCAGTTTGAATTACTGGGACGAGTGGAATTGGTGGAGCAATATCTATTTCAGTGACATTGAGTTCATCTTATTAAACCATCTGAAACAGCACAGTCCTTTTTAATCATTGGTGCTATTTTTGTTCTGATTACTTAACAGTGTGAGTATTTGAGTATGATAATGTTGAAGTCATAGTCCATAACTAAGAGATTTTTTTTTTTTGTTGTTTGGAAGTTGGGGTTTTCATGTTTAATACTTTGTGTACAGGCTGGCATCCCATGGCAAGATTGTAGTTTCAGCCAGGTTTTTGGTTGTTCTTTTTTTAACCCTTAGCATCAATTGTAATAACCATTTTACTTTCATCTCAGCACTTCAGTGGCAGACTCAGTTCATGAGCAATGAAGAAATGTGTGTCTGCAGAGTCATTTATATATAATCCAGTAATTTGTCTAGGGTGACTGACACGTCTTAACTAACTTTCCAAACTATATTGTCATGTGTCAGTTTCTTTCCAGTTGCATGCCTCCATTTTTAGACTTAATTTCATTTTGGCATTCATGATCTTTCAGCAAAGCTCTTGGTTTGTTCAAAATCATTAATATCTCAAATGCCTCTTCTTGGGAGACATCTTAATCTCCAGCACTTTGTCCTGGTTTGAGGCCAGGCAGACCCTCTCTTGCCCTTGAGAAGGGCAAAAGAATGACACTTACAGAAATGGATTGCAAAGTGATGGAAAGTTTAAATGGAAAAGCAGTAAGTGTTTTACAGAAGCTGCAAGCATAGTAACTAAAGAGTCCCAAAGCATACAGAGTCCCTTATAGCATGCCCAAAGCCTCCCAACACTTCCCTTCCCTGCCCCTCCCCACACTCCACCCCTGCTAGGCTAGTCTCAGGCCAGCCAGGTCTGAGACTGCCCTTCCCCCTTCTCCTCCTAGCATTAGGCCTAGCCAGGCCTGAGAGGCCTTGAGACACTCCCTGGCCATTAGCCAATAGGGGGCATCTCCCATGAGAGCAGAGAGGGAAGAAAGAGGAAGAGAATGACTTTGCAGATGGATTTATAGGGCGCAGGATACTATGGGTATGGAATACACTGTTTCCTGTGTACGCCTACTAGGCTGGACCTTCGGGACACTGGAGGGGTCGGCTGTGTGGCCGTAAAAGGCAGCACCCAACCTAAACTGCCACACACTTACAGATGTATTGTTTGTAGTGCAGTGGTATTGCTAAATAGAAAACTATATGTTTCAGAAGAAGTGGTCATCACTACCTGTTGCCTTGTATTCCTTTTTGTAATGAAATAATAGCTATGAAGTTCTGTGTGCTGCATTTTAGGGAGGCAGAAAGCATCTCTGGATGCTCTTCATCAAACAGTCCAACTGTGTCTAAAATTCTGGTACCAAAACCTGCATTTTAAAGATACTTTGCAACGCTGTGTTCCCAGAGTTAATAACATTCCTCGTTCATAAGGTCACTCCATGCTTTGTTGTTACACTTTCTTCTTTTGTGTAACTTGCATTAACTTCTGGTTGATGAACAGATTGTGTTTGTTGACACATTGTGGCTTAGGTTGTAGTGTGTTTGGTAGGAAGGTTTTCCCAGCCAGTGTGGACAGGTATTTCTCTCTGTTTCTTAATCCTGTATTGTATAATTGAATCAGTCTTTGGCATCGTCTTGCTTGAGGCGAAGGAAAACATGTTTCTTAATTAAATCTTGGTATGATTTGACAATTCTTTCCTATGAGCTCTTAAAGAGAACAGAGGAAAATGTAAATTACTGGTTTTCAATGCTATCATTAGAAATAAGTGTTCTCATACTGTATGCTGGCAAATGGTGAACAAGGACTGTGTTTTATTTTTGCAAAACATCTGCTGCAGTAGTTGGGCTTTATTAAAAAGTTTCTAATTTCCTTGATTCACAGAAGCCAAAAACGTTCACTGGTGTTATCTGGGTTCCATATCTACCAGCTGTGTTACAGAATATGTGTCAGTGTATGTCAGAAAAGGCAGCAGTGGCACGCATTGTGATTCAGTTTTTCTTATCACTAAATAGTATCTCTCAGAAGCTGTCTCTGTCTTACATTGACTGCTTTTGCTGTGATCTCTTGTGCATTTTCTTCCTCCTCTCTAACTGTTCATATTTTTGAGGGATGCAGAGCTCTTAGTTAAAGACAGGCCTTTTCCCATAAAATACCCAGATTGAAATCTTCTATTAAAAGCTCATCCAAAATATTTTAGTGAAGAACTGACTGTTCCTTGAGTGTTTGCTTAGGTTTCTTTTTAGATACAAAGTTAGCCTGGAGAAGAGGAGGCTCAGGGCAGACTTTATTGCTCTCTACAACTACCTGAAGGGAGGTTGTAGCCAGGTGCAGCAGAACAAGAGGACATAGTCTCAAGCTGCACCAGGGGAGGTTTAGACTGGAGGTGAGGAAGAAGTTCTTCATAGAAAGAGTGATCATTAGAATGGGCTGCCCAGGGAGGTGGTGGAGTCACCATCCCTGGAGGTGTTTAGGAAGAGACTGGATAGGGTGCTTGGTGCCATGGTTTAGTTGATTAGATAGTGTTGGATGATAGGTTGGACTCGATCTCAGAGGTCTTTTCCAACCTGGTTAACTCGATTCTATTCTAAAGTTGCCTTGATGATAACTTGACAAAACCTGTAAAAAATTCATAGTGTAGAAGTAATGTATGTAACAGTTGGATTGCTGTAGGCATAGCGTGCTTCCAGGCACAAGTGAGCCAGAGGACAGCTTCCTTGTTAAGACTCTTACCATGTTGCTAGAAATCAACTCAGTGAGATCTTTACTTCTTTTCTTTTTGTCCCTTTCTCTGTTCTTGAGTTGCAGCAGTTTAAGCCTGTTCTCCCATTAATTCTGTTGTAATTTCTGTTTGTTTCCACTTGCTGTTATCCCACATTGCCAGTGCAGCTGTCTGCTGGTGGGGCTTCTGCAGCTGTATTGCTCAGCGGCCAGACTTCTGCCAGCATTTTCCTAATGAAATTAAAACCTGGAAACATATTGGGTTTGCTTTTGTACTAATAATGAGAAAAGAGTGTGTGCTTCGTTGTGGGTGCTGCATACAGTACGTTTCAGTGTGTACATTTCGTTCCTGCTTCAGTGAGGTTTGCTGCATCCTGAGAAGCTTATGAAAGCTGTGCTAGAGCATTAACTTTATGATCTTTGGCAGCCCTAATCCAGAAGCGGGTCTCTAGTCTGGTCTGTTTCTGTTCATGCTCAGGGCAGAGGTTACTAGTTCTGTGGCTTTACTGAAACGAGTAGATCAGTGGAATGGGAACGCCAATTGTGTGTACTGTGAACAGAGGAAGCTGCAAAAGCATGTTGCACACACCTACCGCCGCAGGTCTGTGAGGAGAGGGAGGACTGTGCTGCAGTTGGTGGTTTGTCCGACCTCACTTTGGCGCGGCGTTGCCGAAGCCCCGGCCTTAGTTCCCTGGCGTTTCAAAGGCTTCAGCCCCCGCCCCACAGTTCTACGCCTTGTCCGTGCTTGTCATTTTTGTGCAGGGGAGATGCAGCTACCTTCAGACAGGACCGGAGCAGCCGGGCCGGTCGTTTCCGTGCTCTTTCCTCCCCTGGGTCTCCCGAACGGTGGGTTCCGCGCTCCCTGCTCCCCTGGGTGTCCCTCCGACACCAGGCGGTTCGGTTCCGCGCTCTCTTCGCCGCGGGTGGGGGCCCTGCGCGGCCCGGCCTGCGGCGCGGCCGGCTCTGTCCAGGGTGCTGACGAGCCGGGCCGGGCGCCGCGGGGAGCGGTCCTGGGGTATTCCCACTTGAACCCTTCCCGAGGAGAGTCGCCGCATCCCGGGCTGCCCGCGCGGTCGGTAACCTGTCTGAAGTTTTGGGGTGTGAAGGTGTTGGTGTTTACAGAAATCGATGGCCCTGGGGGAGTTGTGGTGCCCTAGAATGTGCAAATCAATAGCATGAAACTTGTCAGTCCCTTTAAAGAGTCTTTTAAGTAGTGCTTGTCCTTAGGATGGTTGCAAGAGGCAATAGTTTTTGCAGCTTGATTATTAAAAGAAAATATTAAGAACATATTTGCTGAAATGGTAGTGGTGTGCTCCAGGGATCAGTGCTGGGCCCCATGCTCTTTAACGTCTTTTTTGATGATCTGGATGAGGGCATTGAGTCCATCAGCAGTAAGTTTGCTGATGACACCAAGCTGGGGGCAGAAGTTGATCTGCTGGAGGGTAGAGAGGCTCTGCAGAGGGACCTCGACAGGCTGGCCAGATGAGCAGAGTCCAACGGCATGAGATTTAACGCATCCAAGTGCCGGGTTCTGCACATTGGCCACAGCAACCCCATGCAGAGCTACAGGCTGGGGTCAGAGTGGCTGGAGAGCAGCCAGGTAGAGAGGGAGCTGGGGGTGCTGGTCAACGGTAGGCTGAACATGAGCCAGCAGTGTGCCCAGGCATCCAAGAGGGCCAATGGCATCCTGGCCTGCATCAGGAACAGTGTGGCCAGCAGGAGCAGGGAGGTCATTCTGCCCCTGTACACTGCACTGGTTAGGCCGCACCTCGAGTACTGTGTCCAGTTCTGGGCCCCTCAGTTTAGGAAGGATGTTGACTTGCTGGAACGAGTCCAGAGAAGAGCAGCAAAGTTGGTGAGGGGTTTGGAACACAAGCCCTATGAGGAGAGACTGAGGGAACTGGGGTTGCTTAGCCTGGAGAAGAGGAGACTCAGGGGTGACCTTATTACTCTCTACAACTACCTGGAGGGAGGTTGTAGACAGGCAGATGTTGGTCTCTTCTCCCAGGCAGCCAGCAGCAGAACAAGAGGACACAGTCTCAGGCTGCACCAGGGGAGGTTTAGGTTGGATGTTAGAAAAAAGTTCTATACAGACAGAGTGATTTGCCATTGGAATGGGCTGCCGGGGGAGATGGTGGAGTCGCCCTCATTGAAGGTGTTCAGGAGGAGACTTGATAGGGTGCTTGGTGCCATGGGTTAGTTGTTTAGGTGGGTTGGATTTGGTTGATGGGTTGGACGTGATGATCTTGAAGGTCTCTTCCAACCTGATTTATTCTATGTATTCTATTAAATGATCCATCAGCTTTTGATGTGCAAGCAACAGAGGGAGGTGTTCAGTTGTTGGATAACTTGGGAAAAGCTTGTTCAGTCAAAGCAATGAAGCTTTAAAACATTGGTGTTTTAGTTTATGGAGGTGTTTCATATCTCTTCTTTTGGTGGTGTTTATGTACTTCTTAAACAGTCACTGTAGCAAATCTCAATAGCAATTTGTCTCTATTTAATGAGACTTGATTATGAGATGGTGACTATAAGGCCATTTGGAAACTGTAAGAATCACTTTAGGTAATGTGTGTTTGTCATCTGCATTAGTAGAGAGTTATTGCTCTGTAAGTTTTCATCTGTTTTGAGAGATTTTTGCAGTACTGTTGTGCTCTAACTAGATGCTGTTTTGCACAAGTATGCCCTTTGTATGTCTCATAAGCATTATCTGAGACAGGAATATTAATATAGTGGATTCATTTTTACTTCTTTTCTTCTGTGTTAGCTGGAGATACAGATGATCCTCCAAGAATTACCCAAAATCCTGTCATTAATGGGAACGTAGCAATGGCTGATGGACATAACAACACTGAAGAAGACATGGAAGACGGTAAGTAAATATTTGATTAAAAAAGTGGGGGGTTGGCTTTCTTATTTTGCTGATATTTGAGGGCAAAATGATCCATGTTTTGTCTGTGCCCTCTGAACTGCAGCTCATTAAAACCCAAAACCCTCTGTGGTTATGACTGCTGAGTTTCTGTATAGGCTTCCTTTTACCATAGCTGTACAATGGGATCAGGCTTGTGATTTTTTTTTCACTTACTTTCTAGGTACTCATTTAAAAACTGCTGAAAGTGGTGCTGTCCATTGTTATGTTTTGTGATATGTCCCTTTAAAACCACTGCAGCTGTTTCTTTGCTGAATAGTGTTTCTGTCAATTATGCAATTCTTTATGTCCTGCTCTCTTGTCAGTCTTTTTATGGTAAGTCAGTGGTTCATCAAAGCTTCTTTGTGGACTTCCAGTGTGGCTAGGAGTTTTGACCCACTCTTCCGTGGGTCATCTTTTAGGGTTAAAATGTGTTTATTAAGCAATACTCTAATAGTTTCTGATTATCATATTTGAATAAGGAGTTGCCTGGCTGCATCTTGGTGCTCTGCATTGACACAGAAAACAGTGTTATTGCAAAATGTTATAATTGCAGAAACATGCCTGAAGCCTTGCATCACGTAAGTGGATGATACCTCTTTTCCAAGTCTTGCAAATCAGATTAGCTGCTTGCTGTTGCATTATTTACACATCAGTGCAATTGCTCTCTTGCTATCCTGGTTTACAGCACAGTGTACGTGTATAATGGACAGCTTGGACATTCACAAGAGAGGGGGAGAATTAAGTGAGACAGTGGCTTCTTGGATAAACATACTTCATTTTCCATGGCTGCTGTTCGTAGCAAGTGGGATCAGTCTGAACTGATAAAGAGTGCATGAAGAGAATTTAGATACCTCTTCAGTGAATATCTTTGAGTTTAATGGTTCCTGTGAAAGAGGTGAGGAGTAGGATCAAAGGTTGATGCTCCATAGAAACCAGCTTTGTGCTGAATTTCTAAGTTCAAGAAACTTTTGAAGTGGTTTTGTTCTTCCTGCTCAGCACAAAAAGCAGTGACTGATGAGACTAGAAAAAAAGTGCAGCTCTTGCCCCCTTTGTGAGGCAACTAACTACAGGCATTGTGAACAAGTAACAGGGGCAGCAGCAGACCACCAGCAAGACTTTCAGATAAGGCTGAGTTCTCCTTAGCGGTGTGACTAGAACCTGTTGTTGCTGTGTATGGTGTCTTAGCAAGGAAAAGAACCAGCTGAAGGAGTGTGCTATGCTTCGTACAGGAAATGACTTTGTGAGCTGGAATAGCAGCTTCTGCAAATAAAATAAAAAACCATAGTATCAGTCAGGGTTGGAAGGGACCACAAGGATCATCTAGTTCCATCCCCCCTGCCATGGGCAGGGACACCCCACCCTACCAACACTGAAACCAAGGTTCTGATCAGATTTTGTTTGCAAGTGCATCCAGTATTTGCAGCAGCACACAGAATTAATTGTCTTAGAAGTTAAAGTTCAAACAGAAGGTCCCTAGCTAAACTAGCTCACAGCTTTGCAATTACCTCCTAAAGTCTTGTTTCTGTGAAGAATTGCAGTGGCTAGGAGGCTTTTGGAAGCATCAGTCTTAGCCATATGCTAGTCCTGCATACCGTATTTGCATCATTATTAAAATATTCATAGAATATTCAGCCAGTTTCTCCATTAATAATTCAGGTTCAGAATATTTTAATAACCTTAGTGTACTTTAAAGGTAGCAACATTCACTAAGAGAAAAAAGGAATCTGCTTTTCTCAAAGGTATAAATGCTTAAGTATGTATTTCAGTCTTAAAATGGATCACATTCTGCTCTCAGGTCTCTGATTTGAAGGATCTTTGTCATAGCAAGGTGATAAATGTGATATTCGTTTCATCAAGGGAAAAAAAACACCTCTTGGATGCAGCTGATATAATCCATTGCATGTAACCTCAGCAAGCATTGTCAGCTGGGTCTGTTCATTTTACCTTGGCCTCAGGATCATGCATCATGGTTGTAGTTGGAGACTTAGAGGAGCCTTACTTGCCAGTCACTGCTGAATTGTGCTGCTGCCAGCTGCAGTCCTCTCTTGGAAGCTGGAGGATATGTCTGTGACGGTGAAAGAAAGCTTTTATTTAGCTTTGTGTTCAGGATACTCATCACACTTGGTATTTAAACTTAATTTTGTAAATATAATTCCCATTTTAATCGATTACACTTGCTAAAAATATAGGCTGCCTGGAAGGAAAAGGAGGTTGTTATTTTCAGGGGTTGTCTTCTGTATTTTTAAAGGAACTTCTATTTTAGGGTTGGTCTATGTTATGAGACTGCGTTTATGTGGAGTAGTTACTAGCGACTGCTCAGAGATCTTACTGAGGAGTACCTTTCTCTGGTGAGCTCTCATGCACCAGCTTTCCTGAAAAGAAATCAGAAATCCAGGCAAACTTTCTGTGAAGCCTCTGCAGATGCTGCGTGGGCTGCGCTTTTAGCTGACACCGTAGCAGCGCTGCTGCATTCTTGTACTGAAGCGCTCTGAAAGCTGCTGCTTCAAAGGAGGCAGAAAGCAAACTTGGTTGGCACATTCTTTGGAAGCTTAGGCTAAGGCCAGAAGCACTGATTTCAGTGATGAACAAGGAGGAGTTCTGGAGTTGGTTTGAGGTAGGTGTGGTGCAAGGCTCAGTTTTAAATCCGTAATGCAGCTACCAGTTTATTGATTCTGCCTCCAAGCAAAGTTGGAGAGGGTAGAGCTCCTTCGGCTGCAGTCTTGTCTAGCTCTTGGTCAAAGGAGACCAGCTCTCTCCTCTGTCAACAGACAAGTGAGTAGGTAAAACAGGTAGGGAACAGTTTGTAGGCAGGTGATAGGCTACTGGTTAGCTACACTTACATGTAGGAGGGGAAAAAAAGAGGAGGAAGTAACTCTGAACTGTTCTGTTAGTGAGGATTCTGACAGCACTGGGTAGAGTGAAGGTCACTGCAGTTGTAGAGGAGGGAGAAAAGCTGTTTTCTATGGTAGTACTATTACTTTTAAGAGATACTTGGGAGTTTTTCAGCTGTCAGTCCATACACAAATAAAATCAGCTGTGCTACCAAGATTAGGATCAGCAGAACAACTGCTTGAAAAGAAAGCTGTCTTATAAAGCAGGGAAATGAAATCTGTCAAAGCTCTCTGGCAGTTGTGGTCAAAATTTTGCTTGCTTTCTGTATTGCAGTGTGTAATCTTTATACCATTGCATGCTGTTATCAGGAGAGTTTACCTTTTTAATGTGAACCTGGTTAAAAAAAATATGGTTCAAGACAGTCTCTGGTGCTATGCAAAGCTTCGAGTGAAGGACTGCTTTCTTTGCACAGGAATAATACATCTGTTGTATACTGTGACCTTGTTGCATAATTTGATCCAATTTCTAGCTTGGTGTCATACCTCAGTGCTTTTGGCTTCAAGTGTTACTGGCTGTGTGATGTACCTGCTCCAGTTCTATGTCACCAGAGGGTGGTGTGAGAAAGGTGGTCTGACCATGGGTACAGTTTGCAGCCTTATATGCTACTCAAACCTCCTTACACCCCTCTCTATGTTTCACAGGTGTTAAGCTGGAACCATAGAAAAGGAGGGGAGTGTCTTATGCACACTCTGTACTTCATCCCTGCCCTGTAAAATTGTTGCAATAAGCTGTAGCTTTTTCCTCTATCTATGAGGCATGTCACAATAAAGAGAGCCCAGCCTTATGCCTTCCTGAAGCTGTTGCAGTCTCTAGCACCCTGTTATAGCTGTGTACAACAGAAGCAGAACAGATTGTGGTATATGAGGAACTGGGGATGTGGGAAGAAGGCAAAATGAGTTTAATTGTGTGTGTCAGAATAAGCTATTAAAAAAAAAAAATAGGAGTGTCTCATTTAACTTTGTTTTGGAGCACTAAAAATCTTTACAATTTTCACATACCACAAAGAGTGAAGGACCCTCCCTGCTCTTGAGCTATTCTTCAGCAAACTGGTGTGAGGCTTTCAAAGAAACCTCAACAGCCAACCAGCAGAGCTCATCTGTTGCAAGCAGAAAACATCTGAACAGTGCCTTGGTATCCACAGGGCAGATTGTGAAAGTCCTTTGCCCACCTTGATGCACGCAAGGAGCTGACTTAAACTGGGCTGTGAAGATGCTACACAAGGAGAGTTAGTGGGCTGTGATTTATGTTGTAAAGCATTTGATGTCTCTATCTTGCTGTACCTTCCAGTATATGAAGGGGCCTTCCAGTATGTGAAGGGGGCTTACAGGAAGGCTGGGGAGGGACTTCTCAGGATCTCAGGTAGTGATAGGACTAGGGGGAATGGAATGAAGCTGGAGGTGGGGAGATTCAGGCTGGGCGTGAGGAGGAAGTTCTTCATAAGAGTGGTGAAGCTCTGGAATGGGTTGTCCAGGGGGATGGTTGAGGCCCAGTCCCCTGGAGGTGTTTAAGCCCAGGCTGGATGAGGCTCTGGCCAGCCTGATCTAGTGTGGGATGTCCCTGCCCATGGCAGAGGGGGTTGGAACTAGATGGTCCTTGTGGTCCCTTCCAACCCTGATTATGATACTATACCTGCTGTGTTAGAAGGAACTTAAGTGGTAGCAAATTCTAGTCCTGAGGAATCATTTAAGAAAACAGTATCCCAAAAGAATGTGTTTCAGTGCTCTCTTCTCCTGAATGGTGTTGGCAATGCAATGAAAAAGAAAAAGATGCTTCAGTTGCTGAGCAGTTCAGTGTCTCTCAAGGTTTAGGGTTGTTTTTTCTCGTGGTTGCTTCCAGTATCCCACTGCATAAAGGATAACTCCTGTGGCCTGATTCTTGAACATGGCATTTTGAAGTGAAGAGCACATCAGGATTTGCAGCTGGTTTTGTGTGTTACAGATACAAGTTGGCGATCAGAAGCAACCTTTCAGTTTACGGTGGAACGCTTCAACAGATTGAGCGAGTCAGTTCTCAGCCCTCCCTGCTTCGTACGGAATTTGCCATGGAAGATCATGGTCATGCCGCGACTCTACCCGGACAGACCGCACCAAAAGAGCGTAGGCTTCTTCCTGCAGTGCAATGCTGAATCTGATTCCACGTAAGGCCCTTTAAATTACTGTACAGCTCTTCATTTGATACCAGTTCATCTCTACTGCAAGAAACGCAAACATCCACCAAAAGGCTTCCTGCGAGAGGAAAGAATCCTCGCCAAGGGGTTGAGTCCCCGTTTTCCTCCCGTCTTTGTAAATCCCAAAGCGTCCTCCCTTTAGGAGGAGCTAAAAATAGCTTCTGTAGCCACAAGTTTGTGGTGGAATTTAGATACATTTCTGTTTGATTGCTGTAGGGAAAGTCTTTGGCCGTTGCCTTGGCATGGGAGAAGTTCTAGGTTCATTTGAAATGGAAGTGGTACTTCTGTAATCCTGCTGGAGTATAAATCCTGCCCTGTAAAGCATGTGAGCAGGTAGCTGCTAGCAACTGAGGCAGAGCAGTGTATGATGTAGTCTTCACCCTGAGTCAAGCTCATCACTCAAGTGAGACATAAACAATCATCAAGAAGTGGTGCTGAGAAAATGAGTGTTGGGGAGTTTGTCTTGGGTGGGGGAGGGTAGAAGCCCAATCTCCTTCCCTTAGCCAAAGCCTGAGTTACCACAATGTAGACACCAAGACTAGTTTGAGTTGGCCTATCCATCCGCATTGGATTAGAAATAGCTCACTTCAGAGAGCAGCTGGCTTCTTAAACCGCTGTTACCTGCAATTGCATGGTAGTACTTTAACACCATTGCCCTAAGAAAGTGTTCATTCCAGCTTCACATTCATATTTTGGCTTCAGAAAGCCCTGGGTATTCATGGCCTCAATAGCAATTAACCAAAGCTTAATGTCTAATAAGGAGAAAAAAATTAATAACCCTCTATGAATAATAATCCTGCATTTGAAAGTAATGTACCAGAAATCTCTTAAACAAAATATATATATATATGACTATAAAAAGCTTGGCTTTGAGTTTCAAATATTTCTTCTGTATTTACAGGTCATGGTCTTGTCATGCACAAGCAGTTCTCAAGATAATAAACTACAAGGATGATGAAAAATCATTCAGCCGTCGTATTAGTCACTTGTTCTTTCACAAGGAGAATGACTGGGGCTTTTCCAACTTCATGGCCTGGAGTGTAAGTTACTGGACATGTATTTATCTCTTACTAGAGGGGGAGCACTTTTGAGCTTGCATTCCTGAATAGTGAGATACCTATAGAAAAGTGCTTCTCCCAAGCTGTCACTTCCTTCTGTCACTGCTGTAGATTTTCAATGTCTTACACATTTCTGTACTTAGTTGTTGTAGATTCTACTTATATTGTGATTTAAGCATTCCCTTGCTATTTGCTGCATATCTGAACGCTTGCTCTTTGTTTTCACCATGTGACAGTGTCACTCTGAAGCAGCATAGATTTTTCTTGCCTTTCCATGTGTTCTTTGTGTATGTGTACAGATACTTAATGCTCTAATAATAGTACTAAGGCTTATCTTGAACTGAGACAGCTTTTGAAGCATTTTCAAAGGTTGAGCCCTTAATTTTTTCATCTGGAATACTGTCCAGAGGAAGCATGGTCTTTGATTACCAGCTCTCTTTTATCCACAGGGAATTGAAATAGTATTGCAAAATCTTAAAAGCCAGGAACAAGTTTCCTGGATTGAGAGATGGAAAAAAAAAGCATTGAACTGTATTAAGCTGAGAAACAGCTTTGTTAATGTCCTTCAGTTTTTCTTCTTCAGTTTGTAAATTAGGAAGTGATGTCTAACTGGATGCAAAGAATCGCAGAATTGTTAGGGTTGGAAGGGACCTCAAGGATCATCTAGTTCCAAACCCCCTGCCATGGGCAGGGACACCTCCCACTAGATCAGGTTGCTCAGAGTCCCATCTAGCCTGGCCTTAAAAACCTTCAGGAATGAGGCTTCCACTGCCTCCCTGAGCAACCTGTTCCAGTGTCTTGCCACCCTCGTGGGGAAGAACTTCTTCCTAACATCCAATCTCAACCTACCCACTTCTAATTCTTTTCTATTCTCCCTAGTCCTATCACTCCCTGACACCCTAAAAAGTCCCTCCCCAGCTTTCTTGTAGGCCCCCTTAAGATACTGGAAGGCCCCAATTAAGTCCCTTGGGAGCCTTCTCTTCTCCAGACTGAGTAGCTCCAACTCCCTCAGTCTATCCTCACAGGAGAGGTGCTCCAGCCCTCAGTTCATCCTTGTGGCCCTTCTCTCAACATGTTACAGCACCTCCAGATCCTTCCTGTATTAGGAGCTCCAGAACTGGATGCAGTACTCCAGGTGGGGTCTCACCAGAGTGGAGCAGAGGGGGAGAATCGCCTCCCTTGCCCCAATGGCTACGCTTCTCTTCCTGCAGCCCAGGATGTGATTGGCTTTCTGGGCTGCAAGTGCACACTGGTGGCTCATGTTGAGCTTCTTATACACCATCACCCCTCAGCTCCTTTTCTTCAGGGCTGCTCTAAAGCCAGTTGCTGCTTCACTACAGTCATGTTGCAAGCTCCAATTTTCATGTTTGTTTGGCATTCCTGTTTTACAGGAAGTTACCGATCCTGAGAAAGGCTTTATAGAAGAGGACAAAGTTACTTTTGAAGTCTATGTTCAAGCAGATGCTCCACATGGAGTGGCGTAAGTATCCTTGGTTTAATGTGAAATTCTGAGACTTGAATGTGGCTTGAGATTATTCAAGACTTTTGTGTTACTAACATTTGTAGCTCTTGTGAGAAATTGTCTCTCTGTCACCTTGAACTGATGAGTTCTCAGGTGGCAGTATTTTTCATTAGTCACGTGGAGATTTGTTTGTAGGTTAAATTGCCATTTACATTAGCCAGCATCATGTTGTGGAACTTGAGCTTTGTACAGTTTGTGATATAGAATAAAATTAACCAGGTTGCAAGAGACCTTTGAGATCCAGTCCAACCTATCATCCAACACCATCTAATCAACTAAACCATGGCACCAAGCACTCCATTCAGTCTCTTCCTAAACACCTCCAGTGATGGTGACTCTACGACCTCCCTGGGCAGCCCATTCCAATGGCCAATCACTCTCTCTATGAAGAACTTCTTCCTAACATCCAGCCTAAATCTCCCCTGGCACAGCTTGAGACTGTGTCCTCTTGTTCTGGTGCTGGTTGCCTGGGAGAAGAGACCAACCCCCACCTGGCTACAACCTCCCTTCAGGTAGTTGTAGAGAGCAATAAGGTCACCCCTGAGCCTCCTCTTCTCCAGGCTAAGCAACCCCAGCTCCCTCAGCCTCTCCTCACAGGGCTTGTGTTCCAAACCCCTCCCCAGCTTTGTTGCCCTTCTCTGGACACATTCCAGCAAGTCAACATATATATAACATCTCTGCAAATCTAGCCTCAACATCTCTTGTCCTACAGGTGGCTTTGCTAACTAACTTGCCCTGGTTTACAGTTGGTTTAAACCTGCCTCATCTGAGGTATTCTTGTTCTTTACGTCACTTCTGAATAGAGTGATTGTACTGAAAGGCAGACTTGCCCTTAGAAGTCCATCTCTGGGTTCCATAATGCATTTTTTTCCTGCCATGTAGAACATCCTGAAAAAGAAAGCTTAACAAAATCACAAAGCAATTAATTGCACAGGCTGTTGTTACTGGCAGGGAGTAGTGTAGTTCAAATGAACTTTAAGTGACATGAAGTGTAGCTGATACCTACTAGCAGCACTACTGTAGGGCAAATGCTTTTTATTATAGTTACTACAGAGCCATTTTGGTTTTAACCACTAACTGTTTCTAGGTGGGATTCAAAGAAGCACACAGGATACGTTGGCTTGAAGAACCAGGGAGCAACTTGTTACATGAACAGTTTGTTACAGACTTTATTTTTCACAAATCAGCTACGAAAGGTAACTAGTATGCTAATTGAAGTATCCAATGTGTTATGTGTATAAATGAGTCAAACCAGAGCTCTATGTTCTTTTTGCCTCTTTCATCCTTTTGGAGAAGTTGTGACTTAGATGCTGATGCACATCTTACTTGATGCTGAGTGCAGGAAGCTTCTCTTTAGAGTTTCTATGGAAGGCAGCCAGAGTGCCTAGAGAAGACCTGAGCTTGAGGGGGATTTGTTGGACTGTATTATGAGTTACCATTGCTATAAATTGTTGGGGGAAAGGTTGACTCAGCCTTTTGAAGATGAGACACAGAATTAATTTCCTTCTTTTGAAACTGAGGAGTCAGTTATGAATTTTACCCCATAAACAGCATAAGAAGACAAACATGTATGACCTCTGTAGTTCATTTGCTTGGTCTGCTAATTTCTATTATGTAGTTGAAGGTTCTGTTATCATGGTTAGTGTTTTTGTAGTGGTGGAAAGCATTCTAAATTCAGTAGTTTAAACAACTGAATTTCATGTTAGCCTCATCTATGGTCGTCTTTTATTTACTGTAGATGTTATTTCTTTGCTGGAAGGAAGAACTACTTTAATATCAGCTTAATAAGTATCTTATCCACAGCCATGGGTAAATACACCAGATAATGTGTCAGTTTAAAATAGGGCACTAGCCTTAATGGGATAAAAACATAAATGATGACTTGGCATTGAAAGTGGCTATGTGGAAGAGGGGATATCCTTGGGAAAAAATGTGACTTGGCACCGCTTAGTTTTCTGTGAGCATCCCACTGATCCTAATTGATCCTTCTGTGCATTCCTGTGCTTATTGTGTCTCTCTTAGTGAAAATGAACTGTCTGAATTAAGCTTTCTCTTGTCTGAACCAGTTGTTACCTTTCCATTAAGCTTTCTTCTCTCCAGAATTTCCTTTTTTTAATGTACCTACCTTCCACTGTCTTAGTTTCTTCCACCATCTTATCATTATTTTCATCAGTGTTGCCTGCAAGTGTCCCAGTTGGGATTTCTTTTTGCTCTTTTGTGAAGTGTTGCTTACTCTGAAGCATTGGGGAAAAAAACAGCACATCAAACTGCAGTAGACTGTAACTGAGATCTTACCAATGCCAAGTACAAGAAATAAATATTGACTTGTTTTACAAGAGGTCTGATTTTTATCATTCATTATAATGCCTGTTCTTTTTGCTCAGCACTCCTAATGTTTGTGCATTTTGTGATTTTTTTTTTTTTGACCTCACTTTGCTCTTGAAAGAAAAATGTGGTTTTATAATAGCTACATCTAATTCAATTGAGTAGTTCCTTTCAAGACTGTCTTGTAGTCACTGAATCAATATGTGCCATGAAGTAATCTTGTTCTGTGAAGAAGAAATTCTTTTTGTGATACAGATTTGTTTCAAGTGAACTAATCTCTTCAGGCATTCCCCTGCGCTTCTCCCTCAGCCCACAAGTAAACGTCGGCTTTTAGGGAGTGTAAATATCTTCATGGTGACCATATGAGAAGGCTTGATTTACTAGCTGGCAACTCCAGCTTCTTTTATGGAAATGTAACTGCACATCAGCTGGAATGCCCAATTTTCTCATTCTTGAGGTTTTTGGAGCCCCTAGAGTAAGAACAGACTCCAGTGGTAGCTGTAGACAGCTTTAATACCCATTTGTCATTATTAAAGATAAGGAGAATCAGCAGTTTTCTTGTCTGAAAAAGACTTTTTTTTTGTTTTCAGTTTGAGAAAACTTGTTCCTCTTAAAGCCAAACAAAATAAAAGTGACCTCAGTTTGCTTATCACCAGTTCCACATTGCTCTTAGTCCTTCTGACTTAGAAGAGGTAATGATTTCTATCGCTGTTACTGGGAGACCGGTTGTTAACAGAGAAGCTGTTGTCAGGAGTAGAGCTGGTAAAGCAATGAAGGATAGCAAAGGCAAGCATATACCTATGGAGAGTAAAACTCTGGTGAAGCATGGGAAGGGATTGATGGAGAGGTCCTTTCTTCTTTGCCCTGTTTCCAGCCAACAGATGGGAGGTTCTTGGCTATTTGAAATTACACCTCTCTCTATTTGCAACCAGGTGGCTGCAGTGGTAGCTGGTAAAACCAAGGAACTTTCCCTTCAGTGTGTGTCTGTCTGTGACTTGAATATAGTCCGCCTAGAGAAGGGTTAGAGGTAATTTCCTAAATGGGTCCAGGTTTGATCTTGGACAATATTCCAGGAATCTTCCTATGTCTTGTCATTTGTGCCTCCAGCTAGGCCATTTGAAAATGCTTTGCTGGTTCCCTTGAGAAATTCCCAGCAATTCAAGAGCACGTTGCAGAATGTTTAGATAGCTTTACCAAAGGCAGAAATACTGGCCCAGGACAGTTCTCCCTCCCCTGTCTCTCCTCAAGGTATCCAATATGTTACCTTGTTTTGGAATGTCATACACAGTATTTCCTTCCCTTCTTCAAGTAATTGTCTTGACTTCAAGCAATGTGCTCAAGATTCTGCAGCATTCTTTTACCATGCAAATATCTAAACTATTCTTGATATCTCTGTCTATTGCTTAAAGCCATTGCCTATACATGTCCTTGTCACTCTTTTGTGCTCATTGCCTGAGGGAGCTTCTCAGGTGTTAAATTAGAGATTCTGGTTTCTTCCAAAGGGTCAAAATGCCCTGCTCCTTGGTCTTGAGGTGTAGCTTTCAGAGTTTAGGAGGGGAAGGTGTGAAAGTAAAGGTCTGTAGAGGATGTTTTTTGAAAAGTCATTTGTTTTAGCTTGGAGAAACACTCAAGCTTTGAGAAGATACCACTTAGCTGCACAGAATGAAGAACCAAAGAAAGGCCATGTGTTGAATGTTTAGTTTGTAGTAACACATGTAGAATTTCAGAAGTAAAACTGTTGGGTTTGTTCAGTGGCAGCTGGCATGTAGTAGTTTATAAATTGTCACTATTATTTTAATATGACTTGAGAGATATAGGGAAGGAATTAATTGTCCAGATGTTATGTGAGGAAAGCAAATAGGAATTAAATGCAAAGGATCTGATTTGATTAGTGACCAAGGTTGACCAAGGTAAATTAGGTTCTTTTACTTCATCATAGTGATAGTTTCTTATTAATGTTATTCTTCTAAGTATTCATGTTGCTGTACCAAAATGGAGTGTGAAACTAGCCTGCCAAAATTCTTAACTTTTCTGGCCTTTTTTGCCTTCTTCCTTCCTTTCTTTTTATTGTGTCATTCATTTGTGCTCTTTTTGTATCAGCTTTGTCTTCTAATGTCTGTCTCATCTGGTTCCCATCACCTCTGTACTGAGCTTTCATGTAACAATGAATGTTTCTCCAACAATTGAGCTGGGTACTGGAAGTTCTAACTTGGGTCTGTGTATAGGGAAATGAAATTTCTCTTTTTTCATGCCTTGTTACCTAATCTTCTTCCAGATCTGTCTGGGTTTTCTTTTTCTCTTTGTTTTCTAAATGAGCATCTCCCCGTGAATCCTTTTTCTTTGCCGGTGATTTTCCCCTAGATATATTGGTGTACAGTTTTTTAAAGAGTGAATCTCATTTCAGTGCCTATTGAATTCTCCTAATTCCTGGTTTGTCTATTTGTGTCATTTCTTTGTTCTCAATCCCTCCCAGATCAGTGTAGTCAGTGAATTGAATTGTTAAGCTGTTTATTTGCTGGACAGCAGTGACGTTAAGTAGGAATGAATCTATTGAGCAATCTTGGAGCTTCCTCTAACAGGCTTCTCTCCATGTAGAGCATTTCTAGTTTCCTTCACTTGTTGCCATTTACAGTGTGGTTTGGGTTTTTTCTTCCCTGTAGGTGGCAATATTCACAGGGAGCCAAGCTGCAGCACACAAGTGAGGTTATTTTGAAAAGCCTGGTCCTGCTGTGATGATTGCATAGACATACCAGACGTAATGAGTTGTTTGAAGGTGTTCAATACTTCAGTGCATTTACTTTGCTAGGATGGAATAAGGGAACTGCTTAGATAAAATAGCCATGGATGGAACCTGTTGTTCACATCTTTCTAACCACTGTGCTCTAAGAAGAGGCATTCCAGACAATTACTGTTTTTACACTACATGATGAGCTTGTTTTCTCAGCCTCTTTTGCAATGATGATTAAATGGAGTGTTATGAAGGAAGTCACTGAAGAGGAAAGAATGTATTAGACAATATGAGCAATAAACTTTTCCTTAGATACTAATTGTACTAAATGCTTTTTCAGGCTGTGTACATGATGCCCACAGAAGGAGATGATTCATCCAAAAGTGTTCCTTTAGCCTTGCAAAGAGTGTTTTATGAGCTGCAACATAGTGACAAACCAGTTGGAACTAAAAAGTTAACGAAATCTTTTGGGTAAGTTTCAGAAATATTTATTGGGATATTTATTGGGAAATTACAGGCTTCATAAAGCTTTTCTTTTTCATAAAGCTTTTTCTTTTATTGAAATTAGGCTATTTTTAGAGAGGTGCAAAGAAGTGTTAATATAGCATTACGTTAATTGCTAACTTTTCCTAGCTTACTTGGGTAGGTTTTTATTTATAGTCAGTACTAAAGACAGCTGATCCGAAAGTCAGGTTTTGAGGGGAGGGGAGCAGTACCCAGTCAAGCATGGTTGTTAATAGCAGGGTTTTAATTTACCTGTTACCTGAAAATTGTGTGATGTTTTTGACTGTAAAATTTGGGACAACGCATATTGTTGAGATGCTGTAGTCCATGCATTGTTAATGGCTCTTAAAATACAGGTCTGTCTTAAGTGTAGGGAAAGAGCAGTGATCTGCACTGATGGCTGCTGTAACATGGCCCAAAGATGCACATGTTTTTGCCTGTGGACAATTTAGAAATGTTTAATGCTCCATTCTGTTACTTGAAGCTTAGAAGGAGTGTCTGTTGAATGAAGGTGTCAGAGCACACATACAAAGTTAATTCTTTGCGTTTTCCTCATTCTGGCGCACTCTTTTCCTCTACAGAAAGCCTGGCTTGCTGTTTTCACTTTTGCTCAGTATTCAGTTCAATGCCTGCTATGTTTTCCAGTCTGGTGGTACTTGTGAGATGATGTTACAGAGTATAATTTAAAATCTGGAGCATCCAGATATACAACTGTGCGGTATAGTTGTGTTGAGAGGGATGATTTGAGTTTGGTGTTTGGTCTGGGTTTTTTTCCTCTAGTTTGGTGCACAAGTTAGCACAGAAGATTAAGATTAGTGTAGCTTTCACAAGCTTTCTCTTTGCTTGTTGTGTAAGCATGGAGTAGGATTTTACCAAGAACTGTTCTATTTGGTTGTATTTTGCTCTGCTTTGTGATGCTACATTTGTAGACTGGTCTTTTGCAGTGATATTGACAAGGATGTTTTTGTTGAAAAACAGGTGGGAAAAGTTTGCATCATCTTTTTCATCTTACTTAGTGTCCAGCCCATGTCATCTGCAGAGGCCCATTGTCATTCTCAGTGCTCTATTCCCATAAGACTCTTTGTAACCTTTCCTTTTCAACCTTTGAGGGAAGTTTAAGTTGAAATAGGTGTCCTCAGTGTTGTATGACAAGATGAACAAACCCTTGTCCTGCTAGCACACTGTACATTTAGTTTATCAGCACTCCTGCTGTCCTGTTTCACTGGAAACACATTCTGATAGCGTAAATACTTCATTTTCACCTTCAGTCCTAACTGTGTCATATTCAGCAGCATGAGGAGACCTTTCCTGAGGGTGTTGCAGATGCTTGAATTTTGTACCTGAGAGCAAGAGCCCGTCTTCATTCTGGGGAAGGAATTTTTGACTGCTTGAAGATTTGGTCTTCCCCTGACTCTTTACCACATTAAATCAGAGAGATATTTCTAGCCTTGTGAGACCTGCCTCTAGGTTGTGTAGAGCAGAACTTTTTACTGGGTGTTGTAAATTTGAGTTTGGCGTCTTTGAGTAGAAAGTGATGTCATTGTCTTAAGGAGCCCCTTTTGATCCTAATACTAGCATGGAACATTCTTCTTGATTTTGTCCCTTAAGCTGACTAGTGTGTGTAGCTTGGGGAGTCAGGAGGATGGTTCCCCATTCTTGATTAGCCAGCAAGTCATTTGGCTCATTTAAATGTGCACCCCCACACAATAGTTTTGGCACACTTTAGGGATCAGTATGCTGCTGTGTGCCAGTTGTGGTGAGTCAGAGAAGACAGTGGGAGGGGAAGTTAAAGCTGGTATTGGTCACTGGTACATGATTACCTCTGTGCTTGTGGCAATAAAGGCTGTGCTTGAACCTGGTGCTAGGGCCTCCAGCAACCATGGCTTATTTCGTATGGTTAGGAGAAATGACTGTTGCAGTAAGAGTTGTCAGAGACTTAAAAAGCATTCTTGAGTTTCAATTGAAGAGTTCATAGGAGAAAGTATTTTGTGCTGAAATGAAACCAGCTTTTATGCAGTAGTGCTGCCTACCCTTGTGGCAGTGTGCCACACTGGCTGTGAGGCATTTAGAGACTTGCTCTTTCACCCCTCCTTTCACATGAGTGGGTTTGCACATGGACAGTTCAGGAGGCTTCATGCCTCTTTTTGTCCTTGGAGTTACTGTGAGACCAGGATTCACTGTTTAGATGAGCACAAAGGAGCCAGTATTCCCTGTAAAGCCATTTGCTTCCTTTCATGTGCTGAAATAATCCCTGAATGCTACTTGACTCCACCTGAAGGGCCCTCAGAAGAGAGGCTGTTAGAAGCATGTTGCAGAAACAATTCCAACAGCACTGAATTGCTCCCAGCCCTTTTCTTACAAGTTTTTTGAACTGAGACTAGGCTGTAGGCTGGAATAATTCTTCTGCTAGCAACACTCTGGCCCTGGCCTCTTTAGCTGGCTCCAGCTGCCTTCCTGGTCCCTGGCTCCAGATTTAAAAAGAAAGAAGGCAGGTGGGCACTGAATAGCTGCCAAAATGTGCCCCAAGTTCACCTTCCCTTCTTCCTGACAAGTAAATGCTACAGAACTGAATCTTCCTGTGCATCACTCAGTACTAAATCTCAGAGTTGTTACATCTTGCTGTGTATTAACTCCTTGACCTGCAAAGAAACCAAAAAAATGTCTTTTGAGGTTTGTTTTCTTGATAATACATTAATTTTGTATTAATTTGCCTTACTAAGGTGGGAGACTTTAGACAGCTTCATGCAACATGATGTCCAGGAGCTGTGTCGAGTGGTATGTCTTTGCCTTTTCTTCCTGATCTCTGATGCTTAATATTGTCTCTTGTTACTGTGTCTATATAATGTAATTTAGTAACAGTGCCAGTGATACTGGCACTGATTAATTTAAATTAGCTCTGTGAGAGTGTTTGCCTTGGTTTATTTCTCTTAAGAATGGGATTGTTTGTGACCTTTTGTGGGTGAAGAATATGGAAAGCATAGGGAAGGTTGAAAATAAATGGGGAGGAGTAACACCAGGTACCAGTACAGACTAAAGGTTGTCCTGCTGGAAAGCAGCTCCATGGAGAAGGACCTTGGAGTCCTAGTGGACAGCAAGTTATCCATGAGCCAGCAATGTGCCCTTGCGGCCAAGAGGGCCAATAGTATCTCCAATTCAATAGAGACAGGGATCTGCTGGAGAGAGTCCAATGGAGAGCTATGAGAATGATGAAGGAAGTGGAACATCTCTCCTGTGAAGAGAGACTGAGAGTCCTGGGGCTGTTTAGTCTTGAAGAGAAGGCTGAGAGGGGATCTTCCTAATGCCTATAAATATCTATGAGGAGTGGGTATCAGGATGAAGGTACCGGTCTCCTTTCGGTGCTGCCCGGTGACAGGACAAAGAACAATGTGTACAAGTGGGAACAGAGGAGATTCTACCTCAATTCTTTATAGTGAGGGTGATGAAGCACTGGAACAGGCTGCCCAGACAGGTGGTGGAGTCTACTCCAAAGGCTTTCAAAACCCTCCTGGATGTGTTCCTGTGAGGCCTGCCCTAGGTGATCCTGCTTTGGCACTTCCAACTCCTAACATTCTGTGTGCTAGTGGTCCTTATATAGCCATGGAGAGAAATGCAGGTTTGAAGATGCAAATGGATTGTGAGGGTTTTCAGGGCTTGAATGTAGCTGGAGTAGTCCTCAGTGCAGTTTTCAGGAGGGAGAGGAAGATTTAAAGGACTAGTAAAATGCCAGTACAAACAAGCTAACATTTCACTTTAATGCAAGTGACTTAGAGTTCAATCAGTGAAGTAGTCATCTCTGTGATGAATAAATTCCAACCCTGCAAGTGTGGCCAATGTAAAAGCTCATTTCTCTTTCAGCTGCTCGATAACGTGGAAAACAAAATGAAAGGCACATGTGTAGAAGGCACTATTCCCAAGTTGTTCAGAGGGAAGATGGTGGTATGTATTTAATAGACTTCTGTTTTTAAAAAAGAAGAAAATTAACTCTGTTTCCTGAACACATTGAAATTCTGTGGTTTTTTGGTCTTTTGTTTACAGTCTTATATCCAATGCAAACATGTAGACTACCGATCTGAACGAATAGAAGATTATTATGACATCCAGCTAAGTATAAAGGGAAAGAAAAATAGTAAGTGATACATCATGATGCACCAATCAAATACTTCAACATGTTGGACATGTGCCTGTTGATTTTGAGTGGGTTTGTTGGTGCTCAGCACTTTGCAGTGTCCCTGCTTTAAGGCAGCCCTTCAAAAACATCTTCTGTAGAAAATGGTTTTGCTTATGTTACCTTTTTTCTTCCTTTCATTTCCTTTCCCTGCTCCTTCCTCTTTAATTCTCTCACTGATCTCTTTTCATAAAACTCTTATGGCATAATTTTAGGAGTTTGCCAGGTGTCATAAAAGTGCATAGCATGCCGTGGTAATAACAGTGGGTTATAATTTACATATGAGGGTGAACTTGGAGGAAATACAGTCTTGTTCAGACCTGACCTTAGTAATAAGCAAATAAAAAGCACTAAGGACTAATGAGAGTGGTCTTCTCTGACTTTACCAAGTACTTGACGTGAGACACTCTAAAAAGGACATGTAAGAGTCCAGCAGGCAAAGTCATCTGGCTGGATACTTAACAGATGCAAAGTGAGACCAGGAGATTTGGCAGACAGTTGAACCTACATGGTTTTAAAATCTGTTGCTGTTCTTACGTATGCCCTTACAATTTGATGCTTTTCTTGACATTCTTAAACAATAGAAAACTTGGCTTTTTCAAGTGAAGACAGAAAGATTCAAACACAACATCTCATGTCTTGACAGTTTATTTGCTTAACAATGTATTAATTAATCAGGCTGGAGTAAGCCTTCCCTACCATTCACAAATCTTCTTTTCGTTTAGTTTTCGAGTCCTTCATTGACTACGTTGCAGTGGAACAGTTGGATGGTGATAACAAGTATGATGCAGGAGAGCATGGTTTGCAGGTATTTTCTTTTTATTTTATTTTTTAAATTGCATTTCTGTATCCCTGATAAAGTAACTTTGCAAAGGTTTGGTAGTCAAAAAGTGGTACAAACCCCGTTCTAGGTTGTAGCAATGATATTTGGTGGTTTTACCCCTTAGACAAGCAATTAAGCTCCTCTTAATTGCTGTTAGGTTTCTTAAAATGGAGGATGGATTTCAAAATGGTCTAATTAGCAGTGAGTTTTATACCAGTAAGTGTTTTAGGGACTAGTGTAGTTAATATCTTTACTGATCTCAGGCCTGAGAATCAGAGAATGGCTTAGATTGGAAGGGACCTCAGAGATAGCTGCTCCAACCTCCCTGCCATGGACAGGGACACCTCTCAACCAGGCTCATCTGCTTAAGGCCTTATCTAACCTGGCCTAGAACACCCCCAGGGAGGAGGCATCCACAGCCTCCCTGAGCAAGCCTATTCCAGAATTTCACCACTCTTGTACTAAGGACGTTCTTCCTAAGCTCCAGTCTAAACCTCCTCTCTCTCATCTTAAAACCATTCCCCCTTGTCTTCTTGCTGGATACCCTTATGAAAAGTCCCTCTGCAACCTTCCTGTAGGATCCCTTCAGGTATTGGAAGGCAGCTCTGAGGTCCCCCTGGGGGTCTTCTTTAGGCTGAACAACCTGATCTCCTTCAGCCTATCCTCATAGCAGAGGTGCTTCAGCCCTTGGATCATCTTTATGGCCCTCTTCTAGACTCACTCTAGCAGCTCTGTGTCCTTCTTAAGATGGTCTGCTCTTCTATGTGTGTCATTAAAAAGTGGCATAGCTCTAAAAGTAACTTTAGAGAGATCATTTCTGTATCATCAACAAGAATGCCAAATGAACCTTTGGAATTTCAAACATTTGTGTGCACATATTTGTGAGCTATTCAGCTGCACTTTTTGCTGCACCCACTGTAAGAACCTGGAGTCAGCCTTGAGCAGCTGAGTCTAGTTGAGAGGCCTCCCTGCCCATGTCAGGGAGGTTTGCGTAGATGACCTCTAATGTCTCTTCCAACCTTAGGCATTCTAGGATTCTGTGAAGCCTATGAAAAGTGCTAGTTTACTAAAAGCTTGCTTTTGTAGCCTCCATGTATCAGGTTTTGTTAGGAGTGTTCCACATGTTCTTCAGCTGTTCTTAAGAAGGCACAGCATGGCAGCCAAATACTTGCTGGCAGGACACGATGACCATCAAATTCTTAATTGATCAAATCCCAGCAGTTTGCCTCCATATTCCCTTTCCATTTTATTTATACAGGTAACTTGCTTTTAGTGCAGTCAGGCATTCACATGTCTTTGTATGAACAACCTAAACTGAAATAAACTGGGTTCTTGAATGTGTTACTGGAGCAGCTCATGGGAAGGTTCATGCAGCCTTAAGATAGTTAAGTTCCACCCAAGTTCTTTGTGCCCCTTGTGTTGTCAAGCCTATAAAATAAAAGTCTATAGGAAAAGTGTTCACAGCAAATAAGTATTTTGAGTTGCTAAAACTCTTGCAATTTAAACCTTGTATTTCCTTCAAACTGACCAGGAGGCAGAGAAAGGTGTGAAGTTCCTGACATTGCCACCAGTATTACACTTACAGCTCATGAGATTTATGTATGATCCTCAGACTGACCAAAACATCAAGATAAATGATAGGTAAGTTGTTTGGGGTTCTTTTAGTCATTGTACAACACTCAAGTAGGTGTTAATAATGTGAAACAAGTGAAAGCATCTTTCAATACTTTATGGAACATTGTGCGTGAACGTTGGTGCATAACCATACGCTACCACAAGAGTAAGTAGGACAAATAAGTAGTCCTCTGCTTTCTCTCCATCTATTGCCCACTCATTTTGAGTAGAGGCTGATGCTTTCTCAAGGAGATAAGTTGTTGATTGTAAACTAAATCTGGATCTCAGTGATTTCAGTCTTGCCAAGAAGGTGAGACTGCAGTGCTTGAAGATATTTCAGTCCAGTGCTGGAAAAGCTGCATTTGGGTACTCAAAAACAGCATGTTTTGAACTATTCCCTTGCCACAGTGAATCCAAACCAGCACTATTTCAGTATAGTACTCTTACCCTTGTTACTGAGACCATACTTTTTCAAAGATGCTTATGAGGATTAGTTTTACTCTGCATTCAAACACCATAAATCTTAACCACTCTCTGCAGTATGTCCTGGATAGAAATGGCATTGTCACAACTATCTCATTCCTCATTTGGGTTTTGTAACTTGCTTTAGGAATGAGTGGAGATGCCCTGCATAATAGCATGCTGTTTCTGAACTACAAATACTACAGCTGTCTTCATTCTTTTCAAAACTAGGTTTGAGTTTCCTGAACAGTTGCCACTAGATGAATTTTTGCAAAAAACAGATCCTAAAGACCCTGCAAATTACATTCTTCATGCAGTTCTAGTCCACAGTGGAGATAACCATGGTGGACATTACGTTGTTTACTTGAATCCAAAGGGGGATGGCAAAGTGAGTATTGAAAAGAACCTTAACATATTTGTGGTTTGCAATATCTGTGTGCAGTGTTCTTCATGGGCAGATCTTGGGAATGTTTGTTCCCTAACAGAAGAGTGTGCTGGCACATTCACTTCATCACACGGGGATTTGACTTTTCCATGTAGTTCTTGGCTTGATACTCTTTCATTTGGTGCCTATTCTGACATGTTTGGGAAACTTACTTTGTATTTGCAAAATGAAAACTCAGCAACCCTCATGTCTAGCATTTGCTCCTTGGGAGGAGCTTGTGCTTGGAGGTGTTGAAGAACCTCGTCTGAAGAAAAGCAGCTTCATCTTTGCTGTTGGCTTTTGGCAAAAGACTTATAACTGAGGGAATCCATTCAGTTGTGCCATGTGTAAGTGTTGAGACTTCATCCAGCGTTTTCTTTAGGCTGACTTCAGGCTGAAGCAAATATGAGCAAATGTTTCAGTGACTCAGAAGTTCAGTGTCTTTGCATGTCCCACTGTGACAGGTCTAGGTGACTTAATTGGATTGGACATTTATAGGTCAGGTGTCTCTTCCCTCGAGTTGACTGGTTTGGTGTGTGCAGGAGTGTTCACATTAAAAGTAAGAAGTCAGATGTTTTGCTTCAGATTTCTCTGTCATTGTTAATTGGCTTTATTGTTTCTATTTACAAACTGCTGTAAATGGACAATAACCAGATATGCATCACTGCTTTTCATTGCAGTTTACAGCAAATAAGGTCAATTTTTCAATTCATATAGAAATGTTAGATACCTGAATAACAGTTTTAAGAAAAAGTTCTTTGAATAATTATGGGGATTTGGTATTCAGTGTAAAATAGTCAACTATTTCAGTAAAGGTTTGGTATTTATGGCTTTCCTTCTGCTGATCACAAGTAGCAGGTAGCACAAATCATCCTGAACCAGGGCTTTTTTTAGATGCGTGCTGCTTGAAGAGCAATTTTAGTTACTTCAAAGAGCTGAAAGGCGTGCCAGAAATAGGATTAATTTATCATTCAAGAACATGGGTTTGTGTGTAAAATGCTATAACATTTTCCCTCCAGTGGTGTAAGTTTGATGACGATGTTGTATCAAGATGCACGAAGGAGGAGGCGATTGAACACAACTACGGAGGTCACGACGATGACTTATCTGTACGGCACTGTACGAACGCCTACATGTTGGTTTACATCAGGGAGTCAAAACTGAGTATGTATGCTCTGCCTGTGTTCCAAGTTAGATAGAATTACAGGGCTTTAGGGCTATAGTTTACTTCTGAATTGTTGACAGTCTTCCTACACAAAGGGGCTTCCTTAGTTATAGTTGGAATTTATTAGAGGTTCCATGGGATCAGGCAGCCTTTCACTCTTCAAATGTGTGCTTAACCTCGTGGTGGTGTGCCTTAGCACGGTGAGTCAGGACTGCCAAGTGCTTCATAGGATGGAGAAATCAGTGAACTGCAGTGAAGGAAACTAAATGCAGTTGATTATAAATATGTAGCTCTACGTGTTTAGTCTTGAGAAGAGAAGGCTGAGTGGGAGATCTTGTTAGTGTCTATAAATACCTGATGGGGGTGTGTTTGGATGAAGGTGCCAGGCTCTTCAGTGGTGCCCAGTGACAGGACAAGGAACAGCAGAGAAGAGTTAGAACACAGGAGAATTCATCTCAGCCTGAGAAGATGTTTCTTTGTAGTGAGGGTAACAGAGCCCTGGAACAGGCTGCCCAGTGTGGTGGCAGAGGCTCTTTCTCTGGAGACTTTCAAAATCTGTCTGGATGTGTTCCTGTGCAGCCTGTCCTAGGTGTTCCTGCTTTGGTGGTGGGGCTGGACTAGATGATCCTTTGATGTCTCTTCCAACCCCTAACATTCCATCATTCTGTGTAGCTCTGTTGAGTAGTGGTAAATACTTTTTTTTAATCCTGGAATGAATATTTAATTCAGAAGGCTGATACATATTTCATGGAAGGAGTACATTTTGGCTTAGGATAGAAAAGGCTTCTTTTGCCAAAACATGATGATATCAAATCATGGTTTTAATTAAGAGATGAAAAAGCCCAGTTTTGACTTCAAATCAGAGAAAATTCAACTGCATATGAAGAAAACCCTGTTTGATGTAAATCTTGGAATGACATCACAAAATCTGCTTTCTAGGTGAAGTTTTGCAGCCTGTCACAGACCATGATATTCCTCAGCAACTTGTAGAAAGGCTACAAGAAGAGAAGAGGATAGAAGCTCAGAAGAGGAAGGAGAGGCAAGAAGCTCACCTGTATATGCAAGTGCAGGTCAGCTTTTGAAATGGATAAAGTTGCAAGAGCCTTGTCATTAAAATTCAGAATGTTAAGCCACCCAAGACAAACCTTTATTTTAATGTCTTTTAAATTTGTGTTTGGAAGTAGTGTTTGAAGTGAAATTATGGTTTTAGTGCTTGTAAGTATATTTACATATGGAGTGAACCCTAATGAAACAAACAGTACTGTATGTGACAGGGATTTCTGTGTTCTGTAGAGTTCTGTGCTTGTGAGTACAGTTGGTGAGTTCAGGTGAAGGGAAGGGGACCAAGTTATTGGAAATGGCTGCCATGCCACTGCACTTTTATCTCCTTCAGGAATTATTTTCTAAAATTAGAATGTATCTAGCCATAGGCTGCAAGCCTGGACTACTGCCAAACTGAGCTCATCAAGTGGAAGCAGAAGGAGAGAGTGCTTATATTTGCAATTATCTTTTTGGAAAAGCCAGATGGACTGGATTGTTATGAATTGCCTTAAGGAACCCTGTTTATGGCTTTTTCCAGAGCCCATCTGGCACAAGAAAATAGAACCCATTTGCCTCTGAATTTCCTTGCATTTCCTTTCTGGTGTTCCTAAGTAGAGCCAGCAGTGAACTTCAGCTTGTTCTACACTGCATTTACTCTAGAGCTGCTTTCAGTGGAGAGAGTGGCAGAGTTGCACCTTTTGTCTTCATTACCAAAGAGCGCATGAGAGCTGTGGGAGATACATGAAACATTTTAGGCCAACCTCCTTGCATCACACCAGTAAAATAATTCTGTAGCCTTTATTTAAGTGCCAAGATGGATAGAACACGTTTCCAAGATTGAGATCTGAGTGCAACTGGTTTTTAATTGCTCAGGATTTGTAAGTATTAGTGTATCCTAATTGCACTGATTTGACTATCAGTCACACTTTTAACATTTCATGATAATCTCTGTACTTTCAAATTTTCTTCATGAGAACATGGATGGTGTTAGCAGTGTGCCACTATTCAGGCAGGCAGTGATGTTGCCCAGCAAAGCACCAGGAGAAGGTTGCAGCGTTGTGCCAGCTGAGTTGATGCGATCGGTAATCTTTAAATGTGGTTTTTCAGATAGTAGCAGAGGATCAGTTCTGTGGTCACCAAGGCAATGACATGTACGATGAAGAGAAAGTGAAATACACCATCTTCAAAGTATTAAAAAACTCCACACTCACAGAATTTGTTCAAAATCTCTCTCAAACCATGGTAAGTGTTCTGCATCTGAGGAGCTGGGCGCATTTGTTTGACTGTGTTACAGCTACTTTGTAGTCTTTATCTTCTCCAAGTATTGTCAGCAGCTGTAATTTAGGCCTTGGAAAAGGGAAGATCTGTTTAGGTTTAATAAAAGTATCTTAGCCTTTTGTTTTGTTATCTCCTGACATGATTTGTATTTATTTTAGGGATTTCCCCAGGATCAAATCAGATTATGGCCAATGCAAGCTAGAAGTAACGGAACAAAAAGACCTGCAATGCTAGATAATGAAGCAGATGGCAATAAAACGGTAAATACTCACTGCCAGGGGACATTATTTCTGTGCATCACCCATGGTTTGTGTCTTTCTTGGCAAATCTGTAAGTTTGGGGCATCAGATTTATCAGGGTTTTAATTTAACTTAGATCTGGTAATATGTTTTACTTGAGAAGACCTCAGATTTAGTGGACTAATTGGGATAGGAAGGAGTGTGATGCATGACTTACCTTCCATCAAAAAAAGCATAATCATGAGTTCTATGTTAGATTTCCTAAAGCTATGTCTGTTTGAGTCCTCCTTTTTTGAGAAAGCCCTGTATTTAATGAAACATGTTGCTTTAAATGTAAAAGATTGTATCTGTATACCACTGAAAACACTGATTTGTTAACTTACTGCTTCTCAAGTGAAGTAATTTTGTTGCTGTAGGTACTGTAGAAATAGTTAAATGAAAAAGAAACAAGTCCCTTTAAAATAAAATCTAGAATCATAGTGTGTCTTACCTTGGAAGGGACCTCAGAGGTCATCTAATTCAACTTCCCTGCCATGGGCAGGGATGCCTCTCAACTAGGCTTGGCTGCTCAAGGCCTCGTCCAGCCTGGCATCTACAACCTCCCTGGGCAAACTATTCCAGACTCTCACCATCCTCGTACTGAAGAACTTCCTCCTAAGCTCCAGTTTAAACTTACTCTCCCTCAGCTTCAAACTTTTCCCCCTTGTCCTATTGCTAGACACCCATATGAAAAGGCCTTCTCCAGCCTTCATGTAGGATCCTTTCAGGTACTGGAAGGCAGCTCTAAGTTCCCTGCCCTGAGCCTTGTCTTATCCTGGCTGAACAACCCCAGTTCCCTCAGCCTATCCTCATAGCAGAGGTGTTCTAGCCCTTGGATTATCTTTATGGCCCTCCTCTGGCTTCACAGCTCTGTGTCCTCCTTATGATGGAGACACCAGAACTGGGCACATTAAAATATAATTGGTGTTACAGTCTGTCATAGCTTCTCTTAATAAACATCAACTTCCTGCCATTATCACAACTTAAAAAATAACTCTCCCAGTAATAGAATGTCATAAAGGTCTTGTGTCTGATGAAAAAGCAGATACCAGGTTATATTACTTTCTTCAGAGACTTTTTTTTTTCTTCTCTGTTGTTTTTTACATAGATGATTGAGCTCAGTGACAATGAAAATCCATGGACAATATTTTTGGAAACAGTAGATCCAGAGATGGCTGCTACTGGAGCAACATTACCCAAGTTTGATAAAGATCGTAAGTGTACATCCGAAAACTTCCTCCAAAATGCTTGTGTTTGGGGTGTCTCTTGGCAAACACTGGCAGTGCTGAAGTTACAGAACACAGAATTAACCAGGTTGGAAAAGACCTTGGGGATCATCAAGTCTAACCTGTCACCCCACACCATCTAATCAACTAAATCATGGCACTTAAGTGCCTCATTTGGTCTCATTCTAAACACTTCCAGTGATGGTGACTCCACCACCTCCTTGGGCAGCCTATTCCAATGGCCAATCTCTCTTTCTGGGAAGAACTTCTTCCTAACATCAAGCCTAAACTTCCCCTGGCACAGCTTGAGACTGTGTCCTCTTGTTCTGGTGCTGGTTGCCTGGGAGAAGAGACCAAACCCCACCTGGCTACAACCTCCTTTTAGGTAGTTGTAGATGGTGATAAGGTCTACCCTGAGCCTTCTCTTCGCCAGGCTAAGCAACCGTAGGCCCCTCAGCTGCTCCTCATAGGGCTTGTGCTCCCCACCCCTCCCACCCTCACTGCCCTTTTCTGGACATGTTCAAGTGTCTCAATGTCCTTCTTAAATTGAGGGGCCTGAACTGGACACAGGAATCAAGGTGTGGCCTAACCAGTACTGAATACAGGGGCAGAATGACTTCCCTGTTCCTGCTGGCCACACGATTCCTGATCCTGGCCAGAGTGCCACTGGCCTTCATGGCCACCTGGGCACATTGCTGGCTTGTGTTCAGCCTGCTGTCAATCAGCAAGTGGTACATTGTGCCACTGCTGACATTGGGGTTTTTTCTCATGCAGTTTTTCCCTCCTTTCATCACTCTCTCTCCAAGTGGAAAATGTTTCACCTGTTGTTAGAATCACTCAATACATTTTTACATAAAGCTGACTTACAAAAAATTCAGCCTTTAAGAGCATTCTAAGGGCTTTTAGCACATTAATAAACCAAAGGCACATCTTTGTTACTGTTTGGTGTCTCTTGACCTATCCAAATCAGCTTTCTGACGTGAAGTCTTGTTTGTTGATTGTAGATGATGTAATGTTGTTTCTGAAGATGTATGACCCGAAGACTCGGAGTTTGAATTATTGTGGACATATCTATACACCTATATCCTGTAAAATACGTGAGTTTACCGTTCCTTTATATTGTGAGGAAGGCAACAGATGGCATTCCCTCCTCTTTTCCTCCCTTCTTTTACAATTTTATCACTGAAAGCAAAGGTAGCCACAGCAAGAAACTCTGATTTCTCCCAACACCTGACAGTTTTACTGGCACAACACAGAGAACAAAACTTTCTGCAAGGCTGAGGGACTTGCCTTAATGACACCCTTGGCTGCCAGTTGAATTTTTGTTACAGGTTTGCTGGGTTCCCCAGGTGTTCCTGAATGTAAACAGCTGTTTCAGCCTTGCTGTAAGGCTTTGTGATTTGATATTGCTCTCCAGTTCAGTTTTATCCTTGGATTTCAAGCTCTCTTTTGCAGCTCTTCACTCTGGTAGCCTGAGAGCAGCTGCTCAGACAGAACTGGTTGTGAGCCTTGTTTTTCATGTGGGTTCATTTGAAGAATTCAGCAACTGTCCACTGAGTAAAAATAGTTTGACTTGTCATCTTGAGTGTCTCATTTGGTTGACTTCTACATGTTATCTAATTTTGTATTTTAGCTGTTTTTCTTGGGGTTTATTGTTGGGGTTGGGTTTTTTTTTTTTTTGACAAGTGCTGAATTTTTTTCTCTTGGGAAAGAGCAATATTTCATCTCTTTGATGGCCTTGCACATTTTATTTTACTCTTGCTCAGATGAAGTAGAAGGCAGCCATAAAGCCTGTCTCTGGGTTGAATGTCAGTAAGGGAAGCTCTAACCAGGAAGGCTTGCTTTCTTAGGCATTTTCAAACAGTTACCCAGGGTAGAAAAGCAGGTTCTCTCCTTTTTGAGGAGGTCTCACTAGCAGCTGAAGTGCCACTTCAAATTCTTTCTCTTTTCTAATAGGTGACTTGCTTCCAGTTATGTGTGACAGAGCAGGATTTCCACGAGAAACTAACCTTATCCTCTATGAGGTTTGGACTGATAAGCTTTTTCTGTGGCTTTTTTTTTGTCTTTTACATGCTGTAACTAGAGAAAAAGAAGCTTTATTTGCTACAGGAAAAGGTTACTCCTTATGGTGGTAATTTACAAATCCTAAGCACTCTGTAACCTGTAGCTTTGAAGTCTACAGTGCAGCAGGAGACTATAAGAGCAGCAGGTAGTTAACTTCAAAACAGTTTTCAAATTAAACAACTTGAAACATGAGGCTTTATAAACAACAAAATCTCTGTGAAGTCATGCATGAGCAGCTTTGCTGTGCTAAATCTGTGCTTGTCCTCTGACTTGCTGTGTTAGAGGAGCTAATGCTGCTGTTACTGGCCATTGTGTTTTCAGTGCTCCGTTTGGCAGAGTTGAGAGAATGTTGCATCTTCTTCCTTCCCTGCATGCGAAGTCACCAAACAAAATCCTTGCTCTGCTAAAATGTTTCTGCCCAAATACAGAAATAGTAAATCTTTATTAACTGCTGTATTTATTGAGTGCTGAAGATGCAGATCCTGCCAAGACAAAGTTCTTGCTGTAGTATGAACAAGGAATTGGGGTTTTCATTGCCATCTTTGTTAGCAGTCATGCTGAGCTCTCTGGTTGTTCCAGGGAAGTCAGGCACTCCTGAAAGAAGTGAATTGTTGCACATAAGTTCTGCACTATAAAAATGAGTGAGCACAATTGGTGTGCTCCAGGTTTCCCAGCATCTCTGAATTTTGGAAAGTTTTCAGTTTCAACAAGACAATGCTGAATGAGAGAATACTTCTGGAAATTAAAGTATTTTGAATGAGAGTCCAAAGGCAAACATGAGCAGCCAGCTTTAGCAATAGCAGTTAGGTATATCTGGACCTTAGCTGAGGTTACACCTAATTTGCATGTGTCATCTCCCCATGTGTTTCAGTTAACTGATCATTTCTTCATTATTATGATCTTATTTTTTGTCTTTTGCTTGTCCTGTGATCAACAGCTACTGTTCTTTATTGCAGGAAGTTAAACCCAATTTAACAGAAAGGATTCAAGACTATGATGTATCCCTTGATAAAGCTCTTGACGAACTCATGGACGGCGACATCATCGTGTTTCAGAAGTATGTGTTTTAAGGGCTCAGCTTAATGCAATGAAATGACCTGGTTCACTTCCTTTCACCTTAGCATTTTTAACAAGAACAAAGTATGATTTTTCCAACACTAGACATGCTTGGCAGTTTTCATTTGTTTATTCAAAGGGCAAATTAAGAGAAATAGTGTTAGTATTTTAATTATCCCATGCCACGTTATGTAAGGAAAAGAAGACTTCATCTTAGTTTACAAAACTAACCTAAACCAGATCTTAATATTGCCAAAGGATGTAGCTCAGCAATGCATCTGAGTTCTGCAGCTTTTTCTTGGGAGCTGCTGTAACTTAGACACTGAAGAGCCCACCAGCGTTGCAGATCTCAGGCTCGGTACCATTACCACTGTACAGGGCTCTTGGCTTGGAGATCCTTTCAGCCTACAACTAAACTAAGCTGCTTTCCTGTTTTCTCCTTTTATTCATGCTCACAGTAAGTTCTTTACTGGTCTTAGGTAATGATGAGATGCTCCAAATTTGCCTGAGCATATGTGACTCAGGTGTATTGGTGCTTCAGCTGGAGCTTTCTCCAAGGCAAAAGGAGAGCTCCTGCATCTTGTATCCGTTAAAGGCATCTTTCATAAGCTTGTCAGGGCTATGAATCAGCATTTCTATGCTCTCACTCCAGATAGTCACACCCAACTGTGTTGCTCTGTTTCTCTCCATGGGCTGACAGTGGGTGGAAACCAGCTAGTCTATCTTCAGCACTCTTACCCCAGATTATGTGAGATGAATGTATTTCTCATGTCATGCCTTGGAACTCGCATTCCCTGTTGACCCAGTTGGTGTTATGCACCTTTGGCTGGCTGCTGACTCCTGGGTAAGTGCACAGCTTGTACCCTGGTGCTGTTTCTCTGCTGAGAAGTTAGGGGTACCAGTCAGTAGTGACCCAAACCAGCACCTGTGCCTGATGCTTTGCTTCCATGGTTCAAGGAGTGCTATTGTACATCTGGCCTTTGTGCAAAACAATTCATACAGGAGTACGTGGAAAGCTGTGGCAGCGTTGGTACAGACACACAGCAACGTGCCAGGGTGGGAGGGAGGGGAAGGCTCCTGCCAGAATGTTGCTGTGGAGTTACTGGGCTCAGCATTGCCAGGTTGCCAAGTGAGGGAGCACAGCCAGGGGCTGCCTTGGCCCTTGCACTGCACAGGGGTGTGGGTCACCCCGACTGTTGAGTTCTACTGCCTACAAGTGGTGGCTCTTTAAAAAGGCTTCTAGGCCTGATTTCTTGATCTCTCCACTGTTGTGACTTACTATAGACCATGTACTTAAAAGTCCCAACTGCTTGTGTGTGTAACAGTGTGATATGTAATGGTGTTATCATGTGTTTGCTCTTGTAGGGATGACCCAGAAAATGACAACAGTGAGCTACCAACAGCTAAAGAGTACTTCCGAGACCTCTATCATCGTGTGGATGTCATTTTCTGTGATAAAACCATCCCAAATGACCCAGGCTTTGTTGTTACTTTATCCAATAGGATGAATTACTTTCAGGCACGTGTCCAACTTTTTCTTTCCTTTTGTTTCCATATTCTGAAAGTAACTTTTGCACAAGTTCACAAGTGTGCTATACAGGCTTCTAGAACAGAGTGTATTTTGTTCTTGTAGGCTTTTAGCACTGTGGTAATGAAAAATGCAAGGAAGCAACCGATGCTTGTGAGAAGAAAATAAAACTTCATAGTTTTATTAATAATGAATTATTTAACAATAGGATTCATTCTTGATAGGCCATATCACTTCAATGAAATCACAGCATGTTAGGGGCTCAAAGGGATTTCAAAATATTATCCAGTCCAAACCCCCTACCAGAGCAGGATCACCTAGAGTAGGTCACACAGAAACGCGTCTGTGCATGTTTGGATTGTCTCCAGAGAAGGAGACTCCACATCCTCTCTGGGCAGCCTGCTCCAGGGCTGTGTCACCCTCACAGTGAAAAGGTTTTTCCCTATGTTTATGTGGAACCTCCTCTATTCCAGCTTGCACCCACTGCCCCTTGTCCTATCACTAGACATCACTGAGCAGAGCCTGCCTCCATTCTCCCAGGACTTTCCCTTCAAATCTTTATAAACATGAATGAGGTCACCCCTCAGGTTCCTCTTCTCCAAGCTAAAGAGACCCAGCTCCCTCAGCCTTTCCTCAGAAGGAAGATGTTCCACTGCCATCAGCATCTTTGTGACTCTGCACTGGACTCTTTAAAGCAGTTCCTTGAGGCCTGTCTCTGAGGGAGCCCAGAACTGCACACAATATTCTAGAACCTATCTCAGCCTACTAACCACAGCCCTTCTTATGCATCCCAGGATGCCATTGGCCTTCTTGGTCACAAGGGCATGTTGCTGGCTCATGGTCATCCTTTTGTCCACCAGGACTCCCAAGTCCTTTTCCCCAGAGCTGCTCTTCAGCAGGTCAGCCCCCAACCTATACTGGTCCATGGGGGTCTTCTTTCCCAGATGCAAGGCTGTACGCTTGTCCTTGTATTTCATTCAGTGTCTTCCTGCCCAGATCTCCAGCCTCTCTAGGTCCTGCTGAATGGCAACACAGCCTTCAGGTGTGTCAGCCACTCTTCCCAGTTTTGTCATCAGCATACTTTCTGACAGTGCAGTCCAAAAGAAGAATGGAGCTCTTGCTGTGGGTTTTGTGGCCTTTTGGTGACAGAGATTTGTTATTAAGAGCTTCCTCACCTGTGGGGTTTTTTTCTTGGTATGTCTTAATATCTAAACAGCTGATAGAGAATAAAGATAGGAGTTTCTTTAGCCTTGGGGAAGGAGACACAGTGGGCCTTTCAAAATTTCAGTGGCATGATGTTCTTGATGTGTAATGAGTGATTGCACCACTCAAATAGTACTCCAACATCATCCAGAACTTACAAACCATTTCTTTGCAGGTTGCGAAGACAGTTGCGCAGAGGCTTAACACGGATCCAATGCTATTACAGTTTTTCAAATCTCAAGGGTAAGATGAATTTCCTTAGTGTGTTGTCTCAACTGCTTTTTAAACTCTTTAGCCCAAATACAGATAGGTAGTACTTACTTTGTAGCTTTTCCCAGCTTGTTCACTAGTTCTCTACCAGTAAGATGTTAGCCTTCTGGAACGCACAGTAAGTTGCGTAGACAGTTTTAAGTATTACAGTGGCTGGCTCTAGAGCCTCAAAGACTCACACATTTTAGAGGAGTTTTAGTAAGTGTCATTGGGAAAAGATGTATCACAGTAACTAAGGTTGGAAGAGACCCCAAGGATCATCAAGTCCAACCTGTTCCAACAGACCTCACAACTAGATCATAGCACCAAGTGCCACGTCCAATCTCCCCTTGAACACCTCCAGTTCCCCTTGAACACCTCCAGCTCCCCTTGAACACCTCCAGATATCTTTGTAAAGGCTCATTGTTTGCATTTCTAAAATCATTAAATAGTTCAAAGCCTTGCTGTATGGGACACATTTTTAAGCTTATGCAAGTGCTGTTTTAGTGAATGCAGGTTTCCAGAATGTAAGAGAGCAGAAACAAGTGAACTTACAAGTAGATTTTTTGCTGATTTTACAGGTTTAAATGCAGGAGTTACTTCACTGTTGGGGTTTTGGTTTGGTTTCTTTTTCCCCTTTCCTCCCCTAAAAGTCTTCAAAATAATGTGTCTGAAGATGACAATGGCCTAACAAGTTCAGAGCTACTGCAGGGGATGCTCCTGGCTAAAGTGGTGTTCTTGGGCACAGCTGTATAAAACTGGATTTGAATCTCTGTAAAACTGGAGCAGAAACTAACATAATGACAATTGGTGTATGTGCTGTAGGAATAAAGCACACAGAGAAATTCCAGCATCTTTTTGTATTCATGTAAATACAGCTTGCTATACCCATAGGTATCTCCCTTCAGCAGTAGTGAGACTTGTAATTTGAGTAGCTCTTTATAGTACTGGAATTTGCTGTGTCATGGATCCACAAATTAACCTTTCACAGTCTGAAGCATGTGCTTCTGTACTGGTAGTTTCAGAGAAATGTAGGTCTGCCACACTGCAGCATTCAAGGTGAGCACAGGAACATCCAAGAGAGTTACAGGCACACTGAATGGTTCCCATGTGCTTGGTGTGGCTGTTCCCATGTGCTCTTAATCACTACACTAGGCTGTGCTAGCAACCTGGAAGCCAAGAATGAAAATGTGCTCAGTACTTTGATTTACTGAGCATTGATTTGAAAGATACTTATGTTCTTTTTCCTTTGTAGTTATAGGGATGGCCCTGGTAACCCTCTTAGACATAATTATGAAGGTACTTTAAGAGATCTTCTGCAGTTCTTCAAACCTAGGCAACCTAAAAAACTTTACTATCAACAGGTAAGACTCTTTTGGTTTCATTTGTGTGAACTGAAAAACAAATAAATCTGCCCTATACCAAGTGTGCCTAAAGTGTTTTTTCTTTTCTTCCTTAAGCTCAAAATGAAAATAACTGATTTTGAAAACAGAAGAAGTTTTAAATGCATATGGCTAAATAGCCAGTTTAGGGAAGAGGTGAGTGAGGCTGGCTCTTACACCCTTGCTTTCATTTCTGTGACAAAGCTTCTCTGGCTGGTTTGATGCTTCTCACACAATGAGCCCTGAATAACACAGAACTAGACCAAAGTTGTACCTTGTGTAAAATTACCCAAGCAAACAACAACAAAAACCCCCACCCCAACTTTCCTCCCAAACCATTAGATTTTGAAGTCATTACATGTCACTTCTTGAAAGTTTCGGATGTAAGCTGCGTGTTCACTTTAGTAATGGTTATCTTTTTAAAGGTGAATTTGTAATGAATAAGCTAATCCAGTGTAGTCTGTGCTTGAATGTGGTTGCAATTTCAGCTTGTCTAATGACTGCTCTGTTTCCAATCCCCCAGGAAATAACAGTATATCCAGATAAGCATGGGTGCGTGCGGGACCTGTTAGAAGAATGTAAAAAAGTTGTAGAGCTCTCTGAAAAAGGTTCAGGGAAATTAAGGTAAAGCTGGAAGATTTTGATGTCTTTTATGGGATCATGTGGATTTTAGGCAGAAAAGTAACTGTAAAGTTTAAACCACGGTGGAAACCATTGTTCGTATTGCATAAAGTCACCTCCTTGAGATGCGTTTGCAATTGGATTTGCTACCTCACAATTCAGTAACTGTTTCCATTTCAAGCATTCCATGTTGTTCACTTCTCAGGAGTTTAAAGTGAGGTCATTTAAAGAGAGTTTAAAAAAATAATCTAAATTAAAAGCTGGTGTATTACAATTGCCAATGTCTTGGGTTTGGCTTTTTGTGTGGCTATCAGCCAGAAGTATCACAGCATCACCAAGGCTGGAAGAGACCTCAAAGATAGTCGAGTCCAACCTGTTTAAGCTCTTGGAACTTTAGTAGTTTAAGCTCTTGGAACTTTACAGCTTAATTTTTACTGAAAACTGAATTGAAAGTTTTGCAAATCATAGAATTATAGAATGGCTCAGGTGGGAAGGGACCTCAGATATCATCTCCTCCAACCTCTCTGCCATGGCCAGGGATGCCTCTGAACTAGGCTTGGCTGCTCGAGGACGCATCCAACCTGCCCTTGAACAGCGCCAGGGAGGAGGCGTCCACAACCTTCCTGGGCAGCCTATTCCAAAGTCCCACCACCCTTGTGCTGAAGAACTTCTTCCTAAGTTCCAGTTTAACTACACTCTTCCTAAGTTCCAGTCTAACTACACTTGTAGCATCTCTTTACATCCTGATTAATGCTTCCAAGGCCTGAAAAACAAACAATACATCAATAGTTTGTTAATTTTAATTAGAATTTAATTTTGTTAATGCTTTTCCTGTTTGTTTGTTTCTTTTTTTTTAGGCTGCTAGAAATTGTAAGTTACAAAATAATTGGTGTCCATCAGGAAGATGAGCTGTTAGAGTGTTTGTCACCTGCAACAAGTCGAACGTTTCGAATAGAGGTAAGTAACCTCTGTAAACCTTGGCTTTGAGAGAAGGAACTCTCTCAGATGGTGATTGCCTTCTTCTGGACTCTGATTTTCAAATTCCCTGGTAGAATCATAGAATCAATAAGGTTGGAAAAGTCCTCAAAGATCATCAAGTCCAACCTGTCACCCAAGACTGCATGACTACTAAACCAAGTGCCACATCCAATCCCTTTTTGAACACCCCCAGGGACGGTGACTCCACCACCTCCCTGGGCAGCCCATTCCAATGGCTAACAACTCTCTCTGTGAACCTGCAGCAAGCTGGATTTTTCCTTTCTGGCTGCTTCCCTAAAATGCCTTCAGGTTTTAATTTTTTATGTACTTTTATCATAACAACACATGAAGACCTGGCAAGAGTTTGACCATAGGGCATTTGCTGCCTTAGCAGTCTTTCTAGGGTTGTTTTGAGGACTCATCATACAATGTTTATGCTTAGAACTTGCTTTCATACATAAGTATTCTAGAGGGTTTTGTTTCCTGTTCTATTAAGTTTGAGCTTCTTGAGACAAATTTTGATACTTACATGATTTTTTCTACACATTTCAGCCTTCAAATATGTTACCTTGTCTCAAAGATCAGAAATATAAAAAAGATTCTAATTTAAACCCTAATGAGGAAATGACAAGATCTGTGGTGGTGCTGTTGGCTACTACTACAGGTGATTGAAGTTTTCAGGTCAAAAATGCTATTCAGGGGAGCTAGGAGAGTATTTACTAGGTAGGGGAAGCTAAAATGCTCTAGTGCCAGAGATGAGTGACTCTTGTGAAAAGACTGTCAAAAAGCATGGTTCTTCTAGTTGGTTTTTAAATAGATTTGGTTCACATCAGTTATGCTTTTAGTTACTTAGCATGTGAGGTTCTGAAGAAGTTTTATCTGATTGCAGTCATAATTTTGTCTGGATCTAGGAAATTCCTATGGACCAGGTAGATATAGATAAAGAAAATGAGATGCTAATCACGGTGGCACATTTCCACAAAGAGGTTTTTGGGACATTTGGAATTCCATTCTTGCTGAGGATACACCAGGTACAGTATGCCTCTTTCTTTCTCCCCATGGGATCATATTGATTATGTTATCTTAAAGTGCTATCAAAGAAATTGATCAGTTGTATAAAAGATTCTACCCTCCTAATGCCTTTTTATGGTTGGGTCATTCCTATCTCGGTTATCTCTTGCTGCATGCACAGCTTGTTTAGTGTTTCAGTGACCCTGTGCAGTATCTAGAAACCAGACATACAGCATCAGCCAAGGGCTTGAAATGCTATCAAAGCAGCACTACACCTTCTCCAACCCTCTGCAGAGCCTTCTCCCAACAAACCTAGAGTCCTCTTTCCAGTGCTACTCCAGTAATTGTGTGCAGGCTCACTGGCAAAAGTGTCTGGGCCATGGTTGTTTGGCTTCATGCAGACAAACACACGTGAAAATTAGTTTGCTTACTTCAACATTTGTAACATAACTTTGCATTCCCTGGCATCTGTACTTTGATCTGCTTTCTCTTCTATGGCTGGAAGTTAATACAAGAGTGAAAGCTAAGTCTGAAAGCTTAGTTTGAAATCTTAAGTTTTAGGTGGTGTTATTGCAGCTGAATAATGGAAGCACAGAATGGTTTAGGTTGGAAGGGGCCTTAGAGATCATCTACTCCAACCCCCCTGCCATGGGCAGGGACACCTCTCAACTAGACTTGGTTGCCCAAGATCTCATCCAATGTGGCCTTAAACACCTCCACAACCACTCTGGGCAACCTTTCCAGAGTCCCACTGCCCTCATGCTGAGGAACTTCTTCCTAAGCTCCAGTCTAAACCTACCTCTCCCTTACCTTCAAATCATTCCCTTGCTGGACGCCCTTATGAAAAGTCCCCCTCTGGCCTTTCTGTGGGCTCCCTTTAGGTATTGGAAGGCAGCTCTAAGGTCCTCCCCAGAGTCTTGTGTTTTCTCTTAGCCTGTCTTCATAGCAGAAGTGTTCCAGCCCTTGGATCATCCTTGTGGCTCTCCTCTGGACTCACTCCAGCAGTCACACTGATTCGTTTAATATCTAAAAGCATTTTTGGAAGCAGTTGGCTTCTGAACTTCTGGTTCATGAAGGCTAGGTTGTATGAAAATGCTTTTGGAAAAGCTTTGGAATGAACCCTGTCTGCCTCTGTACATTCCATAGAATTTCACTATATGTATTTCCATATTTTTGATCACTGTAGAGTAGAACCCATGTGTTGGTTTCTGGTGGAGACCATTTGCACTGCATTTCCCTCTCTGTGACAGCTGACTTACATTAATCTTTAAGTTGATGGTATCCATCCCACTGCTAAGGGGCAGCTTACATGCCCAGCATGCAAAAAGTTTCTAAGTGAGGTGTAGAGGCTTTAAAAAGCTCTATGCTTACAAAGGCTAGGTGAAATATTTCCAAGTGCCTATTTTTCTGCTAGTTTTCTAGCTTTACCCTGACCTGCACACGTCAGTAGTAGTGCTTGTTTGATTTGGGGGGTTGTTTGCATAGTGATGAATCTTAACACTTGAAGTAGCTAAATGTCTGGCAGGTTGTGTGATAATGTTCTGTATTGCAGCAGATGATGTTGGCACTAGTTTAGTAATAGCTGACAGGTTAAGGTGATGCCTTTCAGTGAAGCTCGAAGCAGGGAATATTAACAGCATCTCTTTTTCTCCTAGCTTTGTTTAACATGAAAAATCTTGTTGTAATTATTAGGGTGAACACTTCAGAGAGGTTATGAAGCGGATTCAGACAATGCTGGACATACAAGAAAAAGAATTTGAAAAGGTAATGGCAAGTTGGGAGAGTTTTGATTGCTGATTGTAGACTCTGAAGTCAGAGTTTATTGGAAGAAGTTGCAGCACTGCACATTTGGGTGAAGTGTAGGTTTTCATCAAGAGAACAGTTGTTTGAATGCTTTTCTTGAGAATAATTAAGTGGGATGTGTAGGAGTAGTATTTTCTGTCTTGCATCACTAGAGATACTCAGCAAAACATGAACCTAGGAAAGCTGAGGTGGTGCAGGACCTCTCGAGGCCCCCTACTTCAGGTTCCTGCTCAGGGCAGAACTGGCTTAAAGCTGTCAGCTTGTTCAGGATTTTACCTAGTTGCAATTTAAAAATTCCCAAAGCTGGGAGTTCTGCCTCATTCTGGACACTGCATTTTAGGACAGTGCCAGTATCACTGTGAAGGCTTTTTTTCCCCCCCCTCAGCTGTAATCAGAGCTTTTCATTTTGCAGCTTGTGGTGGTTGCCTCTTGTCCTTTTGCTGCACAGCTCTTAGAGAAGAGTCTGCTTCTGTCTGACACCCTCAGTGGGTGCAAGACTGGATGCCCCTGTTAGCCTTTTCTCTAGCCTAAGCAAAGCCATTTCCCTTAGCTTCCTGTATGCCCTGGGTCCAGCCTCTTAACTGTCTCACTGAACTGCTGCTGGAATTCTGTAGTTCATTCCAGTTCCCTTTCTTTGGAGGGATTGAGCCTGAAGGCAGCACTCCATGATTTCCCGAGCGGTCATTTGATTCCATTGTCCAAGCTGTTGAAGATTTTATATGGGATTGGCCTTAATCAACCCCTGAAGGACACCACTTAGATGATGAAGTTAGACCTGAAGGCTCTGTTTGAATGAGGTTCCTTATCAGTTGTGGGTTTTTTTCTTCCTTTGTTTCTTAGTTTAAGTTTGCGATTGTAATGATGGGCCGACACCAGTATCTCAATGAAGATGAGTATGAAGTCAACTTGAAAGATTTTGAGCCCCAGCCTGGTGAGTGGTTAGACAACTTGACTGTTCTTTTGATCTGCTGAGTTTGCTCTGCCAGTTGTTTTAATGTGATTATCCTCAATTCAAAATGCAAGCTTTGTTTGGACATGAAATTCTTAGAATGCAAGTGTTTGTATCCACTTGTGTGCACACTTACCAGTGTGAAGTGTCTATGTTAGCTTGGGAAGATGTATTTTATAGGCATGCAAAGAGTAAATAATTCCTCTCTTTGGGAGTTAATTTTGCATTTGAGTGGCCAAATGGGTCAGGTATCAGTGGAAGCCACTTTATGAAAGTCACATCAGCTGCACCTTGTCTGGTATTGTCCATCTGCTCCTGTGTAGTTTGATTCTCACATTGCTGTTGCAGTATGTGCTGGTGTTACTCCTAAAAAAAATACTAAGATGTATTCTCCTGAGATTCTGAAGTGTGCTGCAGAGAGGTACTTGCATTCTCATATTCACTGAAGATACTTCTTGTTCATTCCTGCTATCTTCAATGGAGCTGCAGAATCTAACAACATTAGATTTGTGAATAGGATCCTGCTTAGTTTTGGTTTTTATCCTAAGAGGTGATTCACCAAGCTACAAATGCAGCTCTGCTCTGAATTTGTCTGTGGATGATCTACCATCTTGTTGACTTGCCTGATATTTAAAGCTCTGTTTTCTGAGGAATTTACACATAGAAGAAACCAGGTTAATCCTTCAGAAGTCCCACCACAGCCATCTTTTGAGAGCTCCAGCTGGGAATGGCACCTTTGAATCTTCAGTGAGGGCCCTGTTGAAAGCCTTGAATTCATCAGGAGCACTTTCCTATAGCTTTTCTGAGTGTTCCTTTTTTGATCTGCTCTATCTGGTAGAAATGAGATTAAGGACAACTTGCTCTCTGCAATTCTGTTTTTCTGACACTTCTGAGCCCTGATTTTTGTTGGCAGGTTGTGCTAGGGCCAAACTTTTCTCTTCATTCCCCACCCTGTTTTCAGGCTGTGTTCTGGGTTTATGCAACAGTTGTACAGAAATCCTGTAACTGTCCATTTATTTGGAAACCCACAGAGAGTTAGACCTATACTGTTGAGTACTTTGCAGGAAGATAGCAAAAAGTCCTCCTCCTTGAGATGTGGTACACAGCCACAGCTCATGGCTGGGAATATGAGGGGACTTGCCAAAACTTGGAATGCCTGCATCTGCATGCACAAGGCATCCATGAGCCAAGGTGTGTGACACTTGAGGGACCTCCCTTCTGCACTAGTCCTTAGGGGTCTCTGGATGACAAACTCAGAGGTAGATGGAAACACTCTTGTGTACTCAGAGCAGGCAGTCCTGATTTTATTCTGAAGTCATGTTTCTGGGTGTGGGAGAGGGAAGGTAATAGTCTGAAAGGAACTGTTGGACTTTCTGAGCAAAGCAGAGCCAAAACAATGCAAGAAAGTAAGCAGAAACACTCAGAAGTCCAGACTATGGCAGAAACTGAAAAAGGGAGAACTTGAACTGTTTGTAGGAGTTGTAAGCATGAGTTGAAAGTTCATGGGAAGTTGTCCTTTCCACTGCAGAATTATCCTATGGGGTGAGATAATAGGATGCTCTAAAGCCTTCTTATCTAAGTAGTATTTCAAGGTGTGGAGCTCTCACATTTCTACAGATACCTATTTTAGCACACACTGGTCTGACTGACCCAAAGCTTTGGTGTTCTCTAATTTGATTGACAGAGCTGTCAGCAGTGTCACTCTGCTTTGACAAAGATCTTGTGCTGGTCCTAATGGTGCAGGACTTCATTTCTTTCTTTGAAAGGCATTCAAGCTATCTCAGCAAGACTGGCAGTTCTTTCTGGTGTTTGACAGTGACCACAATGTCAAACAAAAAGACAAATAATTTTGACTGAAGAAATTATATCCAGAAATGCAGATGCAGGCAACTGAAAAGGTCAAGTGTTTTATGCTTTAATGGTTGCAGTTGATGCCTTTGAGAGCAGGAGTGTGCTTTTCTTGCTGGGGGGCTGTTTAGTTTCTGCTTTTATCAGTTCACTTCAAAGAACATTTGATGCTCTGTGTTGAGGACGTCTTAAAAGAGAATTTCTCCCATCTACAAGTAGCATGTGGACAGTGGGTTTGATGTAGATCAAACCATATTGGGTTGAACAAGTGGGAAAAAAAATCTCTGTGTTTTCTTTACAATCTGTACATGACTAATTTCTTTTCCCTCAGAAAATCAAGAGGTCGGTTACAGGCTACTTCATCAACTGATTATTTGTGTTTCCTGATAAGCTAACAAATTTTCTTACTTAAACCAGGTGATAATACAGCAGAGAACACTTCTAACATGACACATGCTCCACGTTGTCATAGTTAGATGATGGATACCTTTCTGTTTCTAACAGGCTCAGCACTTTGGTGAGAGCTGATCCTTCCACATGCCTGTGGCCATAAAGTATAACAGTGCTGCTTTTCATAGAATCATAGAGTGGTCTGGGTTGGAAGGGACCTCCAAAGGTCATCTAGTCCAACTGCACTGCTTTAAACTCCTGTAAGTGACTGAAGTGGAGAAAAACCAGCTACCTGATCCAGAAGCAGCTGTAAAATGTGTTACTGGAAGGAAAGCAGCAGTCAGGAAAGCTGCCCTGTGGACTATGGAATTGCTCTGCAGTCCTCTTCCGTACCCTGTGGCTGGTAGCAGACTGTGAACAGGGCACAGAGGAGTAGCTTTGTGTAAAGGAAACTTCCCAGTTCGGTCTCAAAACTTGATTCTTTGTTTTTTTTTCTCTTCTAGGCAATATGTCTCATCCAAGGCCATGGCTAGGGCTTGACCATTTCAATAAAGCCCCAAAGAGAAGTCGCTACACTTACCTTGAAAAAGCTATTAAAATCCATAACTGACTTACTTAACCAGAGTGTCAAGGCAAGGGACAAGAGCAGAGTGTGTGTGTGTGCACCTTTTTAACAACTGTAGAACTTTGGTACACGTGCACTATATCTGAAGTCTTCAGCAAGAGGATTTGCTGCTGATGTTAATTTTATTTTGTTGAGGCTGTTCAGTTTGGCTTCTCTGTATCTATTGACTGCCCTTTTTGAGCAAAAATGAAGGTGTTTTTATAAAAAAGAAAAAAAAAAAAGCTTGGATGCCAATGAGAGTTATTTTATGGTAAACGTAATGCAAGGCAATTGTCAGCATAACGAGGGAAGAGTTTCGTAGAACAGTTGACATTGGCAGACTGTTTGTCCGTAGTACGTTTAGAGGTGGCATAAGCTGGCTGGCTGCCCGCCTCCCCTCCCCGCCCCCGGCGTGGCGTTTCGCCGTCACCGCAGCTAGTAAAGTCCTTATGTTTAGACTCACGTCAGAATTTATTTCCTTCAGTTATACTTTAAAAAAAAAAAACAAAAACAAAAACAAAACAATTTTTTTTTGGTGCATTTGTAAATCCAAAAAAAAAAAAAAAAACCAAAACAAAACCCGCAACAAAAAAAAAAAAAGGAGAAAAAGAAAAAAGGAACAAAAAAAACAACAAACACCTAAGAGAAAACTCACATCATCAATAAATAGCAATCTCTACTTCATTGTGTACATTGTTGGCACTTATTCGGGATTTTTGTCTCCTCCAGCTGCATAGAATTCCTCTTTTAGGTTTGGTTTGGGTTTTTTTGATGACCTAGGTTGCCTTTGCGTTTAGTCGCCACTCTGCATCCCCCCCGTTTGCCAAGCGGATGCCCCGCAGTCCTCAAAACAAAACAAGAAGAAGAAGAAGAAGGAAGAAGAAGGAGAAGAAGAAGGAGAGAGATTTGGGTCTTTTTGGGTGGTTGTTGTGGGTTTGGGTTTTTTTTCGGTTTTTTGGGTTTTTTTTTTCTTTTCATGGCTTCTCAACCCCCTTTGTGATTCCGGGATGCCATCTGCCTGCAAACCCCAACGATGCTCCACAGTTGGCAAGAGGGGAAAAAAAACAAACAAGCTGATCCAAGATCGTTTAGTGCCCATGGGAAGAGATGGCGGGGGGGGGGTGGGGAGGGAGGGGAAGAGGGGGGTGGGGGGAGAGAAAAAACCACAAGAACTAGGCCTTTTAGCACCGAGGGCATGCTCACTAGTGTTTAGCAAGCTGTTGACTTTGTATAAAACAAAAACAAAACAACAAAAAAAAAAACAAACAGGAAACAAAAGCCGAGAAGCAAAACCCAACTGTATATTTACCGACTGAACATGTACAATTTAACACTTTGGAGGTTAATTTTTTTGGTGGGTGAGTCTGCAAAGTGAATTTCACTGATGTTGATATTCATTGTGTGTAGTTTTGGTTTTGGTTTGTTTTGGTTTTTGGGGGTTTTTTTTGTTTGTTTGTTTGTTTGTTTCCTTTGGGGGTCCCCAGAGGGCTTCTCCTCCTTTCCTTTCGGAGCTACCGCCAGCCGCGTGTCTAGTTTTGAGTGCAGTAAAGATAGAATCAGCCGTTCACGACTTTTCAGTTGACATTCTCCTCCAGTATTTGATTTGGTTTCTGTAGCCGCAGTGTACAACAACTCTTCCTGTATATTGCCTTTTTTTGCTGGAAAAATGTTGTATGTTGAATAAAATTTTCTATAAAACTTTTTTAATATTTTTATTTTTGGAGGGGTGGGTGGGAGGTGAGTTGATGATGTGGAAGATGATTTATGGGGGTTGTGGGGGGTTTTCTCCCTCCTCCTACTCCTCCTCCTCCTTCTTGGAAACAGAGCTTGGGGAAACGTTGTTGTCGGTGAGGTTTTGCTGGAGCTGTGGGGTGTTGTTTTCTTCTGAGTGTTGACAATTGTATAGGTCTGGTTGTTGTTGGGGGGGGGGGGCATAATGTGAGCTTTTCTGTTTAATTGTTTGGGGGGTTGGAGGCTTTTTCTTTGGGGGGCTTGTTGGTGGTTGTGGTTTGGGGCATTTTGGTAGTGTTGGTTTGGGGGTGCTTCTGTCGATGGTTGTGGTATCACTAAGGTTGGAAGAGACCTCAAAGATCATCGAGGCCAACCTGTCACCACAGACCTCATGACTAGACCATGGCACCAAGTGCCATGTCCAGTCCCCTCTTGAACACCTCCAGGGATGGTGACTCCACCACCTCCCTGGGCAGCCCATTCCAATGACGAATGACTCGGTGAAGAACTTTCTCCTCACCTTGAGCCTAAACTTCCCCTGGCGCAGCTTTTTGGGGGTGCTTTTGGTGTTGGTTGTGGTTTGGGGGGGGTTTTGATGTTGGTGGGGGTTTTGTTCTTGGCTGTGGTTTGGCAGTGTTGTTGGCTGTGGTTTGGGGCGGTGTGTGGGGGGGGTGTTGTTGACGGTGGTGGCTGGGGGGGTCAGTTGTGGTTTGGGGGGTTGTTGGTTGTGGTTTGGGATTTGTTTTGGTGGTGTTGGTTTGGGGGGTTGTGGTGGTGTTTTGGGGGTGTTTTTGTTGATTGTGGTTTGGGGGGTTGTTGGTAGTGGTTCGGGGGATGTTTTGGTGTCAGTTTGGTTGGGGGATGCTTTTGTTGCTGGTGTCAGTTGGGAGTGGGCTTTTGAAGGTTTTTTTTCTCAGTGCTTTGGATTATTCTCTTCTTCTTCCTTTCCTTTTTACCTCCTAACTAGTCACACTTGAGCTTAACAAAGGTTTTCCAGGAAGGAGCCATGTACAAATAAGACAAAAGCAGGGGGGGAATTGATTTTACTAGTTTGTTTTTAAAGGTTGTAAGAGACTCTTTGGTGGTAGAGTTGCCTCTGCCTGCCTGTACAAAATGTTGTGGTCCAGATTCTCAAGTTTAATATCATAAATGGTGTGAAGTGAAATCTGGAGTCTCTAAAGGTAAGCTCTCCTCCTAGAGTGATAGATGCCCACTGTCCTATGTTCTCTCTGCTCAGAACCAAACCAGAAAGTGCTTAGAAGCTTCCCTTTCTCTGACCTAACGATAAACATTTAGCAGGGGTTGTGTACATGTGGTGACCTTTATACCTTCTCCTGAGATGGATTCTGGTGATTCCTGACAACTCCAGCAAGTACTTTAAATGTTGATATCTGTTTAATTCTTTTAGCTTTAAAAATCAATTAATCACTCAAGTTTTAGCTATGTTTGGGCTTCTTTTTAATTAGTCTCGTGTAGAGTGCTTTCAACTGTCTCTTATTTCCAGCCAAGGGAAGCTACTCCTTTAAGTTCTTTTTTGGGGCACCTGAGTGTATAGGTTACAGGTGGAGGGAAGTGCTTAAATGGCAATGCCTTAAGTGGATCAAGTTTTCCTTTGATTTGTATTTGCATTGAACTGGTGAGAATTCCAGCACTGTGGAAGTGGTGTTTTTACTGGTACTTGGCTTGTCTCTACAGGCTTTCAGTAAGGGTCAGGATTTGTAGTCAAAATGCTTCTGTAAAATCAGAGTCTGTGGCTAGCAGTAGTGTACCCCAATTCTGTTCTGTGAATTTAATGTTACAGTAGGGTGATGCCAAACTGAGCTCCTTACCTGAATGTCACCAAGTTTTCACATGAATTCATGGGATGTTGGCAGCCTTTAGGGAACATCTTAAGAAATCACAGTACTGCCTGCTGCAGGAGAAAAGATCCAAGAACAAAGGAAATGTTGGGTGCCTTGTGATCTTTAGCTGCCTGGTTTTCTTGTGCTTCAGTGTTTGTGCTGTCCCCACACTAGTTTTGAAGAGAGGATGCATTAAGGCATTCCAAATGCAGCTTGCAGGACCTTAAGGCTGTTAGGACATTATTATTATTATTATTATTATTATTATTATTATTATTATTATTATTATTATTATTATTATTATTATTATTATTAGGAGAACAAGTAACTTGTTACTCAGACGTGGGAAGACACACCTGTGAAGAGAAGAGGGAGATAGGAGGCTTTCTCAGGTGCAGTGATGGTCTGGTTAATTTTTAAAAAGATAGAGGAATAGAGTCTTCAGAATTGCTGCAGTTCTCGTTCCTTACCCAGGCTTTGAATGATCTGGCTAACACAGAGTGACCACATCGAATTAGATTACTGAGAATCAAAGTGTTAAGCAATAAGGATGTAATTCCATGGCCCATGGAGCAGCCTGGTGTTAATGGCCTGGCTGAGTTCTCCCTACCCAAACAGCAAGCCTCCTTCCTGTAGGTGTACTTGGTGCCTTTTATCCTAAAGGAGCCCAAAGCATTCTGTGAAAGCTAGGCAGATCACACCAGTGACACAGCGACAGCTACCCAGCCCTCCCTGTGCACAGCTACCCAGCCCTCCCTGTGCACCACAGCAGCAGGACAGAGCGGCGCCGCGTCGGGGGGCTCGGGCCGACACCGCAGGACAGGCGGAGCGCGCGGTGCCTCCCACCACGGGATCTGATCTACCTCAGCTGCTGCCCCTCCAGAACTGGCCCCCAGCACCCTGCCCCAGCTTCCCGCTGCAGCTTGGACCGGCCTGTCCCGCGGGCTCTGTGCGGGCTGCAGGCCTCGGTGCCCACATCTCAGCTACGCCATGGGTTTGCTGTTTCATAAATAACCTGTGTGAGAACTCCTTTTCTGTAGGAACTGTACATTTGTAAATAAAAGAGAGAGCAGAAACCCTGCAGCCGTCTCTTGTCCCTTCATTTGGAGAATGTTGGGAGCCAAAGCCAAGTGAGGGGTGGCTCGAGTCAAGCTCCTTTTGCTGAGATCAAAGACAGAAATGCTGCGACATTCAGGCAAATTGTGTGTCAGGAATGACGTCCATAGTGCAGGGAGAGCTGGCCAGAAGGTAGGTGCTGACTGCTCTGCAGGTTTCCAGGCTTTAAACTTATTTTTTCCCTTGGAGGAGCTAAAGTATTTGGATGTTCAGATGGGGTGTCAGTGTGGGGTGAGAGAAGTGTGCTGCTATGGATTGTTGGCTTTTAAACCAGCCTGGCCTTTAGCAGCAGGAAAAAAGGGGAAATGTTCCCACGTGATGTGCCTGAATCCAATCCAGTCCATGCTCAACTTCATTCTGTCCCAGATGATGGTGAAGTGAGCTGAGGAATCATGGCAGCTGTCGCTGGGAGCCTTTATTGTTTGTTCAAGACGTGTAAACTATTGTCTCTCCAAATCTTGGGGTAAAACTATTTTAAATACTTGTGTTAAATGCTTCTTGCACCCCTGAAGTCAGGTGTAGGATTTCTTTGTTCTGTGTGTGTGCATTTTCCTCATACACGACTGGCTGTGTTATTTCATAAAATCATAGAGCCATTAAGGCTGGAAAAGACCTTGAAGATCATCAGGTCCAACCATAACCCAGCTACTCCGACTACTAAGCCATGTCCTGAAGCACCACATCTACAGCTTCTTGAACACCTCCAGGGATGGCAACTCCACCACTTCCCTGGGCAGCCTGTTCCAATGCCTCACTGCTCTCAGTGAAGAAGTTTTTCCTAATGTCCAATCTAAACCTCCCCTGGCACAACTTAAACCCAGTTCCTCTCATCCTATTGCTGGTTACCTGGGAGAGGAGACCCACACCAGCCTCACTCCAACCTCCTTTCAGGTAGTTGTAAAGAGCAGTAAGGTCTCCCCCCTTTGCCTTCTCCAGGCTAAACAACCCCATCTCCCTCAGCTGCTCCTCCTATGACACTCCCTAAACCCTCACTGGCATTCTTGCTCTTCTCTGGACATGCTAGAGGATCTCAATGTCTTTCCCATCCTGTGGCTCCCAGAATTGAACCCAGTACTCAGCTGTGGCCTCACCACAACTGAGTACAGGGGCATGATCACTTCCCTACTCCTGCTGGACGCACAAATCCAGGCTACAATGCCACTGGCTGCCTTGGCCACCGGGGTGCACTGCTGGCTCATGTTCAGCCAGCCATCAGCCAGCACCCCCAGATCCTTTTGCATCAGGCTCCTTTCCAGCCACTCTGCCCCAAGCTTGTAATGTTGCTTGTGGTTGTTGTGACCAAAGTGCAAGACACAGCACTTGGTCTTGTTAAACATTCCATTGATTTCGGCCCTCTGCTTTGACTTGTCCAGGTCTTTCTGCAGTGCCTTCCTACCCTCAAGCTGATCAATGGTCTCACTCAATTGAGTGCTGTCTGCAGCCTTGCTGGTGGTGTCCTTGATCTCCTCCTCAGCAGCAAAGCTGGCAGCTCCACAGCCAGATTTTAAAATGGAGAAAAATCAAACATATTTTAAAATGTGTGAAACTGTGCAGAACTGGGTGGGCTGGTGGTTGCTGCTTGTGCACTTGATCCTTGTGGTGTTACTTCCCACTAGGTCAAAGTAGGTTAGGTCACAAGAGGATGGAGAGTGTCTGCTCTTGTTGCTGAGTGAAAGCCAAGGCAGCTGCTCTCACACCTGCTTTTGTTGCACCCTGGGGGTGAGAGGACTGGGGCCTGTGGGCTCTGGGCTTCGTGTAGTGCTGTAGAGTATCATCATAAAAGCTCCATCATAAAAATATCTCCTTTTGGAGGCTGTGAGCTTTTAAGTGTATGAAATAAAGAAGTAATTGAAACACAGTTAATGGACAGTTTATTTCCAAGTGTCTTGCTTTGGCTACCTGCCATGCTCAGGCCTTGAGGAAGGGTTTGGTATCGATAGTCCCATTTGAGGCTTGGATGCTGGGTCGCATCAGTTTGGGTTTTCTAGCTGAAGATGGATGAAATGCTGAATCACACTGTTCTTGCTCTGAAAACAGCTTTCTTTAGCAGTTCTCCCATGGCTTTGCTGTTCTTTGGCAGGGCAGGGTGGGGTTTGCGCTTCACGTTGTCTACCAGGCTGGAAGTCCATTCACACCTCCAGCCTCGTTCAGCCACGCCACTGGAAAATGTGCTGCTCGCTCAGCAGACCAGCTCCACTGACCTGATAGTGGGGAATGCCCCTCCTGGAGCTCCGCATTTGAAACCCTACAGCCTTCCAGAGCCGTTCCCCGCTCCCCCTCCCTCCCGGAGATCTGCGGGGCCCTTCGCGGCTGGGCGGGCGGACGGACAGGGAGCGCACATGGTGGCCGCCAGGGGGCGCGCTCTGCCGACCTCGCCCCCTCAGGAGCCGGAGGCGTCGGAGGGCTCAGCTCGAGTCCGCGATGGGAGCCGGCCACAGCTGGGCGGTGTCTCCCCGGGGTCCTCGCCCAGGGCAGCTCCCCGCCGGCATCGGCCCCCGGTGGAGCTTGTCCGGGTCTCTGGTAGGTGAGGAAGGACCTCGTGTGTACCTGCGGCTGCGTGGTGCACGGAACTAGCAAACCTGAGCTCGAGCACGGGCAGCATTCTGGAGTCACTATCAGTAGATAGCTGGTTAGGGACACGCTGCTCCTTTTATGGCTTACATCGAACAAATAACTGAAATACTGAGTTGGATCAAACTTAGCGTGAAACCAAATGGGCCCTGTTCAAGCTCTTTTCGCTACGCAGTCAGTATCTACAAATCCTCCGGAGCAGCGGCAGCTGCCTCACTCACACTCGGATGAGCCGGCAGGGGCAGAGCCCAAGTGCTGTGTGCCACACGCCCACCTGCCCACAGGCATTGTGGTGCTAACGTGAAAATACTTAGGAGAAAACACTGAAATGCAGAAGTTTCTTCCCTCGTTTGTCATTCCAGCCAGCAATAAACAGTGCTGAGCAAGGTCTGGGCACCCACTGAACAAGTGGTTAGAGGGATTTGATTTTAGAAGAGAAGTGATTTGGGGTGAGAGCTGTAAAAGTTCTCTGTAAAGCATAAGCTCCAGTAAGTCCTTGGTTAGGAGATGATGCACTGCAGTGGGAAAGCACAGAGGTAAAATGAGGGCCTTGTGGTTTCAGTGACTTTTCAAGCTGCACATGCTGCTGACTTTTGTGTGCTTACCTTTTAGTTCTTGGTTTGTTAATTTAAAGGGGGGTGCCCCAGTCTGATCTGCATCTTCCCTCTGGCTGCAATGGGTCATGGAAACAATGTAGACAGGCGATGGTCTGCCAGTATTGTTAAGAGTAACAGGTTTATTTTCTTACCTCACTAAAGACAATCTCATAACTTAATGTTTCATTAATAAATAATCAGCTACACTGTACCACCCACAGCCCTGCAGGGGTAGGTCCCATGTGAAGAAGAGCAGAGAGAAATGAAATCCCGACCAGTCAGTTCCAGTGCATAGAAGGTGAGTGTTTCTCTAACATGTACATGTGCAAACCTCTTGGTTATTGGTGAGTTGCAAAGCCCAGAAGAGTCTGTGTCCCAGCTGGGTTGGAGATTTGAGAGGAATAGTAGTAATGCTGAAATAAATGCTCACTGGCTGGTCACTTCATAGCTCAGGACAGCAACTCAGAACCAGCATAAATCCAAGTGACACTGCAAATTAGCCTGCAAGGCTGTTTGTTTTGAAGTCAGTCCAACCACATGATGGTACACCCCAGATGGACTCACCATCAAGGGAGCTGCAGAACCTAAGCCTACTCCTATGTGTTTCTAGCAGTGGTTTTATGTGTAGAATCTTATGCCATTAGAAAACTGACACTTGGCATCAGCTGGTTGCGTAAACTTTGTCTATAGTCTTTTGTATCTGTAAATATGAAATTGACAGTATGGGCAGTAGTGGTCTGCATCCTTGAAGAGCTTTATGAACAGAGGTACAAAGCAGCATCCAAAACAGCACCTACAGCCAAAGAGGAGAAGGACATGCATGGAATGAGGTACTGACTTTTGTTTCTGCTGGCTACATCTGTGCTTTTTCCCTGCTGTAGTCTGTCTGCCTTTTCACTGCATGAGTGCACATCTGCATGAATGCACATCTTTCCCAACTCTATTAGTCTTTAAAGCATTTTCCAAAAAAATGAATCAACTTCACTGCTAAAATCTTATGCATGACTCTCTTTCCAAGTCTGATTCCAAGTTAGAGTAAGGAGGTGGACAATGTTGCACTAATTTTTGCATATTTGGTTAAATTTAGCAAGTCTGTGTTCTCTGGAGCCACAGTTGATAGAATGGGTTGGGTTGGAAGGGACTTTAAAGATCACTTAGTCCCACCCCCACTGCCATGGGCAAGGACACCTTCCACTAGACCAGAATGCTCAAGGCCTCATCCACTCTGGCCTTGAACACCTAAAGGGAGGGGGAATTCACAACCTCTCTGAGCAACCTGTTCCAGTGTCTCACCACTCTCACTGGAGAGAATTTCTTCATCATCTCCAGTCTAAATCTCCCCTCCTCAGGGTTCAAGCCATTGCATCTCATCACTATAAGCCCTTGTGAAAAGTCCCTGTGGTGACTCTCTAGAATGGGCAGAATAACTTCTTATTAAGTAGAGAAGGGCAAACTGTCTATATAAGCACTAGCTAGAACTCCCGTGTTTTAATTATTCTTTTTAAACCTTCTGCTAAGAAGAATCATCAGCATATACATAAAAGCTTACCCAACCATACACAAGCTAGTGCACAGAAGGTAGGAGAGTTTCCCCAGTCTGTAGATGACCTTTGTGGTGATGTGCTGGCGGCAGGAAGGGCATATTGTGGATGTCGGTTTGCTCGAGAAGATTCCTGCTACGACGATTGGAGGCTGGGACACCAAATAAACTGAGTTCAAGAGGAAATGAGAAGCAGCAAAATTAGAAGCACAGGAAATCTTTCAGGAGTTACAAAGTCTTACTTGGTGCATGTAGGTTCTTAACACGGCCGATCTAGAGGTACCTATGTTGCTAGTATTGGTTTCAGGTATATCCTCTCTGCTGCTTGTTCCGTGTATCCCAACAGGTTGCTTCTACCAGCAGCCAGTGTTTATTTGGATAAGGACATACACGGGGAATTAATTGCCCATGGGATAATCCCCACAGTCAGTCTTTACCACCCACTGACAGCAGTACTCTACCACTGAGAATTTTACCTTCTGATACTTAAAATAGCATGAAAGGGCAAATCATCCCTAAAGAAGAGATTTGAAGGCTAGACTTGGATCAAGTTTTCCCTATTTATAAGAAATTAATCAAAGCAGTTATTGCAACATACAAAGGTGTGATAGCCCAGTCCTCTATTGTCTCAAAACAATACGTGTGCCAGGGTAGGGCAGGGCTGATAGCCCCTAACGACTCTATTGTCTCAAACAAGGTGTGACATACTTGGTCTTAAATAGACAGGCTAACGGCCTTAAGAGCTCTGGAGGAGAGTTGCTGGCTTAACAACGAAGAGAGAATTCCTGCTCAGGAGGAAATTCCCTCTTTAAAACCACAGAGCCATTGAAATGGAGATCTCGCACTAGAGTGCACAGCTCACTCGAGCACACCTCTCGGTGAGTTGGAAAGACCACGCCTCACCCACCAAAAGGGACCACAGCTTCTGGGGTTCCGGTGTTGCATCTACCCTGCTGAGATGTACACCTGCCACTGAAAGACTTGGACTATGCCTCTGAACACATCACTGGATCCAAGGAGTGGTGAAAGCTCTCTTTTTCTCTGACTTCTTAATCCTTCACTTTCTCTCTCTCTCTTGTCCTCTCCTTTTCTTTCCCTCTGCTCTGGTCCATTAGTGAGAGTTTTCACTGGCTCTGATAAACCCAACTCATCGGCCCTTTGATGTCTGTTTGCTTTAATTTACTGCAAGGGAATTTTTGAATCTTAGCACGACCTGCCACTGCCCCGGGCTGGCTCAGGATAAGTGGCAGGATTCCCTCACTAAAGTGGCTGTTGAGACTGGGCCTCTGAGGTTTTTCTCAGGGAAAAGTGATACTGGAGGAGAGGGGAAAGTGTCCCCTGCACCTTTTTGTCTTATTTGTGACCCCACTGTCTGGGGTTCAGCAGTTTTGTCTTGCAGCCCCCATGAAGGTGGTCCAGCAGCTGTGTTTTGCAATCCCACAAACTGGGGATCAGCAGCTTTCTTTTGTGACCCCACAGAGTGGGGATCAGCAGCTTTTCTTTTCAGCTCTTCTGTGGGGGGTAAATTAAAAAGAGAGAGTTTAATCATCTGAGCGCCAGTTCAGCTTGCCCAGGTTCAGCTTGAGTTGAACTGCCCTCTCCTGTTAGAAATGGTGATGGCAGTGATCTGGTTTAGGGGCAGTGCTGGTGGCAGCAAGAAAAATGAGATGTGTTGTAGATCAAACGGAATGAGAGAAGAAGAGGGCATTACAGGAACTGGTTGAGGACTTGCAGGCAAAGCTTGAAACTGAGTGGGTAGAGCGGCTGCAAGTCGAGATGGTTGCAGACAGCCTACAGCTGAGTGGTGCTTGGTTAGGGAGCAAGAGCTGCATCTGGAACTGGCTGAGTTGTGGCAGGGGGACCTTGAGGGTGATTGTGGAATGAATGTTATGGGTAAAGAGCATGGCTTAGTTGTCTGATCGTCCATCATCAGTAAGTTTGCAGATGACACCAAGCTGGGGGCAGGATTTGGTCTGTTAGAGGGTAGGAAAGCTCTGCAGAGGGACCTTGACAGGCTGGACAGATGGGCAGAGTCCAAGGGCATGAGATTTAACACATCCAAGTGCCGGGTTCTACACACTGGCCACAGCAAGCCCATGCAGTGATACAGGCTGGGGTCAGAGTGGCTGGAGAGCAGCCAGGCAGAGAGGGACCTGGGGGTACTGGTTGATAGTAAGCTGAACATGAGCCTGCAATGTGCCCAGGTGGCCAAGAAAGCCAATGGCATCCTGGCCTGTATCAGGAACAGTGTGGCCAGCAGGAGCAGGGAAGTCATTCTGCCCCTGTACTCAGCACTGGTTAGATCACACCTTCAGTCCTGTGTCCAGTTCTGGGCCCCTCAGTTTCGGAAAGATGTTGAGTTGCTGGAACGTGTCCAGAGAAGGGCATCAAAGCTAGGGAGGGGTTTGGAGCACAGCCCTGTAGAGAGAGGCTGAGGGAGCTGGGGTTGCTTAGCCTGGAGAAGAGGAGGCTCAGGGCAGACCTCATTGCTGTCTTCAACTACCTGAAGGGAGGTTGTAGCCAGGTGGGGGCTGGTCTCTTCTCTCAGGTAACCAGCCCTAGAACAAGAGGGCACAGTCTCAAGCTGTGCCAGGGGAGGTTTAGGCTGGATGTTAGGAAGAAGTTCTTCATGATCTTGAAGGTCTTTTCCAACCTGGTTAATTCTATTCTAGTCTAGTCTAGTCTAGTCTAGTCTAGTCTATCTCTCTCATCTTAGTTCATCTTCCAGCATTTCTAGGGAAATTTTCCAGCCTCTTAGGCTGTGGTAGGGTCAGCAAATGTTATCTTCTTTGTTGGTTTAAAAACTAAAAGTATTTAGCTTTGTTCTAACATAGAATGGCAAACATCGTCACAAACACAGTCCCCTGGCACTTACCTGGTTGCTCAATGGTGGTTGTTTCTCGATAGGAGTAAGGTGGAGGAGAAGGGTACTCATAACCCCCTGTGCAAAGAAAAACAGAGCAAAAGAGTAAAAGTGCCTACAGCCTGCTGGAGTCTGACAGGCATGGGGAGGTGCTTCACAGGGAAGCCCTAATATGGCTCAGTAAAATACAGGGCAGAGAAAAATGCTGCTGAGCTGATTAATAGGTTTTGGTAATTTTTTTTTTAAGCCAAAAGAGCTCACAGTGACTACCTAGTCTCAATTCCTAGCAGAAGTCTCACTTATAAGCCAAGAAACCAAATCATTTTACCCACACAAAGGCACTAAGTGCATCTATTCTGGTGTAACACTACAATGACACTTGCAAGGACTCTGCTGATGAAGGATTCCCAGTATCTCTAACTGGTTTCAGTAACTGCTACCCTTGCTATTTGTATTTGGAGCCTTTTCTTATTTGTTTCAATTTTATCTGCCCTCAGCTTCCAGCCAAGTGATTTCATCATACCCTTTGTTCTAGGGAATAAAACAAAGATCTTTTTCCTCTTGCTGTGCATAAGGTAGAAGGGCCAGTGGTGACTAAGAGACCTCATGTTTTTTCAGTTCTCTGACCTCACAAATTGAGAGTGCAGTCAACTACCTGAGTGTGAAATAGATGAATGTATAAGAAATGCATTTGTTAATGCATTCAAAATAAATTCCTGTATAAACCTTGGCAGCCAGCTAGCATGGGTGTGATATCAGATCACAGACTGGTCTGCAACAGGAGGACAGCCTCTTATCAGAGGAGTGTCGTTCGGTCAAGCCAGCACAGGGTGAGAGAAGCCCTCACCACCAGGCAGAGCAGCCCTGATGTGGAAGTCCAACCTGTGATGTTAAGCCTTTGAGAAACAATGTGAGTCCAACAGGGAAATAAGCTCACAGAGGTACCAAATGGGGTACAAAACTGGCATTTCCCATAGGGAGACAAAATACAAGGGCAAGATTGAAACAGTGTTAGCAATGTTCCCCTGAATGGCTTGCAGAAGTGGTGGAGATGGGCAGTGACGTGTGGGTTTAGTGGTGGTCAGTTTATTTTGGGGGCAGGTTTTGTTGTGGAGGGAGAATTATTTATGGAAATCCAATTTTGTACAAGATTTAAAAGCAGAGAACTTCCTTCCATGCTAGAAAAGGAATGTGCTTAGTACAAGGGAGTTATCACTTGATGCCTTTTGGTGAAGGGCCTGCTTCCTGTGTGAGGACAAGCCAGTGCAGCCCAACGTTAGATGTGCTGAGAGCCTCTGACTTGGTTGAGGACCTCAGAAGTGAGACTTTTTCTCCCCAACCTCTTGCAAGCTCTTCTGAGTTGAGAAAGAGGCTAGAGAGGTCTTTGAAGACAAAAACACCCAGAGAGCTGATCAAGTTTAGAGCCCCAGTACTGCGCCCATCTAGTCTTATTAGTCACCTTCTGACCTCCCATTCTGGTTTTTCTCTCTGGTCCTGTCTGGTGAATGGGAATTTCCTCAACAGCAGGAAGGTGACAAAGGCAAAATCACTGATATCTGAGTGTGTCTTTCAATGAGTGTGGGCTTGAACGGGCAGAAGACAAAGGAGTGTTGTGAGATACTTGCGTGGGTGTCAGAGTAATGCCTTGTTTCAGAGGCCAGCTCAGCAGAGCAGCACCTGCTGGTGCCCACTTGTATCTGTTGAGTGGAATTGTCAGAATGATGTTTCTCCATGACACAGCAGTGGGGAGGGGTTCGTCCCTATAGACCCTGACTACAGAACTGACTAATCTAGGGAGGTCAGGTCTGGGCAGCAGGAATGTTTGGGAAAAGGCCAAGTCTTCTGGAACACTAGATTGCTGCTTAAGCAAGACATAGGCTACCCGTGTCCGAAGCTTGCTGGCTGAACATTTTCTTGTTAGGAGTACGAAGTTACTGTAGAGATACAGCTGCAATTCCTTTCCCAAAAAAATCACAGAATCACAGTGTGCCCAGGTGGGCAAGAAAGCCAATGGCATACTGGCATGAATCAAGAATAGTGTGGCCAGTAGGAGCAGGGAAGTCATTGTGCCCCTGTACTCAGCACTGCTTAGGCCACACCTTGAGTCCTGTGTCCAGTTCTGGGTCCCTCAGTTTAAGAAGGATATTGAGACTCTTGAATGTGTCCAGAGAAGGGCAAGGAGGCTGGGGAGAGGCCACGAGCACAAGCCCTGCAAGGAGAGGCTGAGGGAGCTGGGATTGTTTAGCCTGGAGAAGATGTTCAGGGGAGACCTTATTGCTCTCTACAACTACCTGAAGGGAAGTTGTAGCCATGAGTGGGTTGGTCTCTTCTCCCAGGCAACCAGCACCAGAACAAGAGGACACAGTCTCAAGCTGCACCAGAAGTTTATGCTGGAGGTGAGGAGAAAGTTCTTCACTGAGAGAGTTGTTAGCCATTGGAATGTGCTGCCCAGGGAGGTGGTGGAGTCACCATCCATGGAGGTGTTCAAGAGGGGACTGGATGTGGCACTTGGTGCCATGGTTTAGTCATGGGGTCTGTGGTGACAGCTCAGACTTGATGATCTTTGAGGTCTCTTCCAAACTACCAAAAATTGTAAGTGATTCTTACATGTAGAGATCCTACCAGCTTGCCTACCCCAGCCCTGTGCTCTGGCACAGCAGCTTTCTAGATCTGTTATGTTCTGGTAAAGCTGGGCCCCTCATCAGCTGTCTCGGTTATACTCTGCAAACCAGCTCTGCATTTGCTACACAACCACCAAGAGGGTGCTAACCCCAAAATCCTGCAGGTGAGGCCTGCTTACCATCTTGGCCACAGTACTCTGGTGCAGAGGGCTCTATCCTGTAGGCTTCATGGTGTGGCTCATACATAACCATGGGGATTTCCACGCGTCCCTTCTCACTGGCCATCTCCACGCTTCACCTGCCAAAGGGAGTGCAAAATGAAAACTCCTGTCAGTGACATTCAGTGCCCTGTGTTTGTCAGTGCCTGCTGCTGTAATTCCCATTCCTCACAGATTTTACTCGGAGGAAAATCAGCAGTTCTGATGTTCTGCTGGCTTTAGAGACTGAAGTGCAGCCAGTTCCTGTTACACTTTGTGTTGAGGAAGATGCGGGAAGAAGAGCAGAAAACACCATCCTTGCATGTTCCTTGTATCTGGAAAGCTGAAGATGATCCTCCCCCCGCCCCGGAAGACACTGAGAGTGTTACCTTTGCAGAAAAGTCAACCTCGTTCTGTTTTTCTGAGGTTTGTCAAAATGATCGAGGAGGGGAAGAGCACACTTAGGAGTATCCGTGAAAAACCTTCACGTGGTGTTAAGTCAGAGCCTGCAACAGTGGTGGCAATTCAGATCTGTCTTTCATTGGGTCGTCTCTGCAGCCTTATCACCGTCATTACCCTGGCCAGCTTTGCAGTGTGAAACTGTTGTCTCATCGGCAGTGTGACAGGGCTTTTGTTGGGCAAGATCTTGATTAGAAATGACTGCACTGCCCCAGGCTCTGAACAAGATCAAGCCACAAAATATGCGTTTTGCAGGTGTTACCAGGAACTGTTCCTCACAATAAAGAGAGTGGGAGGAAGAGGACACAGCTGGAGATGGGTGTTTATATTGTTTATATTGGAATGGTGTTAATTATTCCTAGCTGTCCCTTGAGCCAGTGTTAACTGATTGATTTCCCACTAAGTCTACGAGTCCTTTGCAGAAGAAAGGCATAGCCTTTCAGATCTGCAAGGAAGGGCTGTTGTGGGGCAAAAAGGAGCAAAGATACCTGTTGTGAGGAACTGCTATATGAGTCTGGTGTGTGTTTACTAGCTGCTTGGGTAAACCCACATAGCTCCAGCTAAACATTCAGTGTTGCTGTGCAGACACCTTCCCTGGTTCAGATCAGGGCTGTGCCTGTCTCACCTGCTCACTGGTGACACAGAAGTGAGGGTTGTATGGTGAAGAGGCACTTGGACAGGCCAATGGAGACAGAAATGTACCACCCGGTAAGTCAGCTCAAGCTGCCTGATTATATGAGCTCCAACTGGAGCAGGATAGAAATTGCTGAATGGGGCAAGATGGTTGCAAGAGGTCTTATTTTCAAGGTGTGTTGGAGGGAATTTGCATGGGGGAGGCCAAAAGAGGGAAGATTGGTAGTGCTGAGATAACAGCAGTCCTTTTAGGGAGGAGGAAGAAAAGAAGGAGTTTGAAAACACTGCTCACAAAGTGAGGTAACTTTCCTCACAAAGTGAGGTAACTTTCCTCACAAAGTGAGGTAACTTTCCTCACAAAGTGAGGTAACTGTCACAAATCTGGTTGAATGGGAAGCAAAATGGAAAATGGTAGAAGAATGAATAATAAAGGGAATAGGTAGGGTGATGTGGAGACAAAAGCTCAGGAGAACACTGCTGGCCAGGGTTAGGCCAAAGATGCTGGAGAAAATGGCTAATATATGGATTGGAGAGGAGGGATGTGGAAAGGTGCATCTCTGTATACTTGTTATAAAGAAGCTAAAAGAGGTGATTGGGAAAGCCAGAGGAATTAATTGGCAGTCTTTGAAGCTCCATGAGGATCTCACTGAGAAGAAAAGAGAAAAGCTGGGAATGAAGTGAGCATGGATAAGATGAAGCTGTGAAAGACAAGGGAAAGGAATGATCTACAGAGAAGACAGACAGCATGTCAGCACTAACTGTGGGCTCAGGAGTGGGCTGGCAGGCAATATGGCATTAGCCAGTGTTGACCAAGGGCTGGTCCCTTGGGACAGAGATCGAGCAGGCAAAATTATAGGGAGTCTCTTCAGGTTTGGGGCTTATTGTTATCTTGGTAGTTAAACACCAGACACTAAATACTGGGTGGTGTCAGCTCGGGTGACATTTCTGCTGAATTCATCTCACTTGCTATGAAACAGGAAAATGAGGAAAGGGCTTTTGAATTTCATCCAGTGACTGGAGGCTCAGGCAAAAGGCCTGTCATGAGGCACAGAGTAGGAGGGAATAATAATGGCTGACATAGTGAGAGCCTTGCAAGTTAACAACCGAATGCAAGCAAACACCAACTAATCCTTGCTCCACCCAGTGAGCTATGAGTATAATATCACCACTTAAGTGTATAGGACAAGAGATGCAGAAGTGAATCATCAGCAGAGCCAGGAATAGTGTGGGAGTCCCACTGGATGTCAAGTTTGTGTTTGATCTACTAGAGCCACCAATCACAGAAACTGGGGGCCATAGACTGTTGGTAAAGTCGGTGCACTGAATTTGCAGCAGCTCTGTATGTCGTGATGGAGGACCTAGCCCAGAGCAGAACTACCTGGGAGAGCTACCTGTAGGCAGGTTGTAGCCAGGTGGGGGTTGGTCTCTTCTCCTGAGTGGCCAGCACCAGTACAAGAGGACACAGTCTCAAGCTGTGCCAGGGAAGGTTTAGGCTGGATGTTAGGAAGAAGTTCTTCACATAAAGAGAAATTTGCCATTGGAATGGGCTGCCCAGGGAGGTGGTGGAGTCACCATCACTGGAGATGTTTAGGAAGAGACTGGATGGGGTGCTTGGTGCCATGGTTTAGTTGATTAGATAGTGTTGGGTGATAGGTTGGACTCGATGATCTCAAAAGTCTTTTCCAACCTGGTTAATTCCATTCCATTCCATTCCATTCCAACTATGTGGACAGCTGAGCCTCAGCTCCTGTAGGAGGCTCTTCAGCTTACCTGGGAGGAATTACCAGGGGATTAGATACCTTCTGGGCCTGCATGCTGCAAGTCCAGAGGTCCAGGAAAGGCATTCTCTAGGTTGTTTTATGCAGCTCAGTAGACTCTTTCATTTGGCATATAAGTGATTATTATCAGTTCTTGGTTGCAACCATGCATGTGATGCCTGAGAATTGTGAGCCCCAAACCTGTGTTATCACCACAGATTAGAGCCAGAGACTTTCCTTTGCTGTCTCAGACATGATCATCTGCTAGAGAGTAAGGTATAGGAGAGAACAGTTGCTAGCCCTGCAGCAAAAACTCATGAAGAGAAATATCAAGCAGCTACTGAAGAGTCATAAACTCCTCTGAAGAGTCATAAACTCCTCTGCAGGAACACCCAAGAAGCCCATGCTTAATGGCTAGGGAGGTCATGTAAGCTGTCTTCTCTACACTGAGCAATTGGAGCTCTCTACAAGGATAGAGCAGACCCTTGACCACTCCTGAAGTGGAGGCTTGCTTCATCTGAAACACCCAAGATTGACTCAAGGAACTGCAAACTGCTTCCTGTGCAAGCAGAAATGTGTAGTTCCAGGGACATCGACACAAGTCTGTGCCTCTGAAGTCTAAGTCTCTTCTATGGATGGGGGAAAAAGCTCACTTTAAGTCCTGTGGAAATTAGTATTAAAAAAACCAAACCAAACCAAAACCCACAACAAAAATCCCACCAACAAACAAAACAGCAAATCACACCCCCAGGCATCTGCACAAACAGCCAGTTCAGGGAAAGGAAGGTGGAAATGACAAAGCCTTTTTGTTCCAGGAAGGACATACCCTAGGGGAAATGGGCACTAGCAGTTTCCATCACCTTTCTCTGGATTTGCTCCAGGCACTTGTGTTCTAGTGTAAGAGGAGCCCTGGTGCAGCCAAGCTAAGCTGCCAAACTGCAAAATTCCACAGCAGAGCCCTGGTCTCAGCTCTCACCCACACCTCTGCACCTTCCTTCCCCCACATCCCAGGTGGCCAAATAACCCAACAGACCAGGGCAGTCAACAGGTGCCTGTGGGGAGGCACAAGTGCTGGCATTTGTGCTTTGTAAAGGGGAAGCTCAGACAGAGTGAGGACAGTGCTTTCAGGAGGCCTGGCAGAGCTGTCCTCTGGCCTCCTGCCTTTGGTTCAAACAGCTGCAAAGAGAGAGATGACTTTGCCTCTTCTCCTTGTGGTAGTTCTCAGAAAAAAAGCTTTTCTGGGTGCTGCCTGCTTGCAGTGGTGAGCAGAGACACAGTCCCAGCCACACAAATAATTGTTCAGCTTTCTGAAACACTTTGCTTTCAAGTTCATTGGAAATGTGCTTTTGCCACAAACACTTCTGTGGTATTTGAAATGGAAGCATCCCTGGAGAGTCCCGTGGGATTCATGTCCTTTTGGACCCAGGAATAGCTCAGCAGAACACAAAGTGGGAGCTACTCAACAGTCATTTCAGAATCTCATTACTTGAGTGCTGATGCATCTTTGCTTTAGTCTTATGAGCCTGTGGCAATGAAGTATTTACAATTTCACTTGAAAATTAAAGTTCACTAATTCACCTTCATTCAGACTCAGGAACTACAGTCTGAAAAAGGAGAGGAGGCAGATGGGATTGGGCAGAGGTGCCTGTCCAGGTAACATTTGCTGTATTTCCCTTGGTATTCTGTTCTCTTGCAGTTCTTCCTCAGAAGGAGCCTGGCCTAGCTGAAAAAGGATGTGGAATTTCTGTGAAAGCTCATCAAGACTTGCTATTTTAAAAAGTTTCTTTATTTGCTTCAGCAAGCAGGTTAATTGTTGGTCTCATACTGCAGACTCTACAGGAAGCTTCTAAAAAGTTTGCAGAAGTGCTTGCCACTGGCCTGTCTCTATTCCATCTGAAGCAGTGGAGCTGCTCCCAGGACCCAGACATGGATGTGACAGCACAAAATTACCTTCTGGGAGTGGAGGAGACAACTTGTAAAGAGAAAGATTAGTATCGTGCCTTCTGGTTGTCATATCTGTCTGCCTCATCATGTACCAGAGTGACATCCAGAATCTTAAGCAGGACAAGAAGCTTTATAAGAAAAGTGTTTAATCTCCATTTCAGCTCCAGCTGATGTCAGTGTGGGGTTGCCCATTGACTTCAGCAAGCTGGTTCAGAGATGGAAAAGATGGAACATGGAGTTTGGGAAGAGATACGAAGTGATTCAGGTGTTTGAAGAAGGTAGGGGAATACATTCAAAACTTTGACACTTGGAAGATGGATGACTATTTAATCACTGTAATAAAGTGATCTTCAGATTTGGTGGACAGGTGGAGGTATGGCAGTTTTCCCCAGGGATCTGGTGGTATGTAGGATACTAGTCCAAAGGCTTTCAGTTTGCTGTAATGTGGTCTTGTTCTCCTGTCATCACTAGTTTAATGTTTTCTTAGCCCTCCCAGCTGCATTTTGGAGACAATTTTAAAGCATGGCCATAAAATGCCATTGCTGGCATGCAGTTGCATCTGTGGCTTGAACAATATTGAGTGTCTCTGCTGTACTTTATTGAAGCAGTCAATTCTAGTTTTTGGCTAGCACTGAAACACTGAATTTCTCAGTGGAGAGATCTTTTCTCTTTAGCCCAGAGCTAACGGCAACCCTCACAACGTGCTGAGGTTTTTTCAGGAAGGAATAGTTCCAGCTCTAATACAGATAAGCAAAGAGTTGGGGAGCAATGTTCAGGCATTTGTTCTTATTCTTACAACAGAAGATGGCTGCTAGTGGCAAATTAAAAGCTGGACATTGAAAAGTATTGAGGATGTCCTAAGTACACAACCTTTTCAGTGAGCTGAAGGATGCTCGGCCAGTTCCCCACTCTTTACTCCCAAATCTAATTTTTAATCATGCAGTCATTATGGCTTTTCAGCCTCTATCAGGCTACCAGTTTCATTTCTCAAACATAGCTGTGAGTGATTCAACTTTCAACTGAATATGAACCATATTTCTTAGTGCAAACTCTTTGCCTCAGTCCCTCGGCTGGTCGGTAGACTGCATTGACTCACTAGCCAATGTCTAAGGTCAGTGCTTGAAGAGGTCACTGGAAGAAGTTGGTTGTTCATCTGTTACAGTCATCAGGATGTTTTTAGCATTGATCCAGGGAGCTGGGCAGAATCCAGAAAGTCACCTTGTAAATACTTCTTCTCCTCCTACTTTGTGTGCAATCCAAATCCCCATGGCTTACATCAAAGTTTAGAATAAAATGTCCACTACCATTGCCCACAAAACCAGCGGGTGCTGAAGGGTGAAATGTTGGTGATCTCTGCTGAGAAAGCTCCCTGCTTTCTGTCTTGTAATGGTGGCACAGACACAAAGCAGTTTGGGAGGTTTGGGAGTTTGGATTTGCTTTGGTTTGTTGTTTAAAAACGCGCAGCCCAGTGCTGCTTTGCTGCGATGAGTGCCTGGGGTGCTGTGATGTGTGCCTGGGGTGCTGCGATGTGTGCCTGGGGTGCTGCTCACCTGCTTACTGGGCTTGTGCAGGTAGCTGCAGCTCTGGTGCATGCAGATCAGCAGCCTGGCCCAGCCTACCCGGGCTCACAAGGATGCTGGATAGGCAGGGACTCCCTGGATTTTCCAGTCCTGTCCCAGGTCAGACTTAATGTAGGGTTATTCTTTCATGAAGGGAGCTCTGGTCTATAATTTAGTACATTTACTGCTCCTGTTGCTCTCACTTCTATAGCAGTTCAAAATACTGTGAACTTTCACAAACTTTCTAGCTGAAAATTATTCCTGCTAGTTTATTCCTGGTTGTTACTGTGCTATTTTTGATAGACAAACCTTCTCCTCTGGAGACAGCCCAGACAACATTTCTGTATCCTTGCAAGCTTTTCTTCACAGGATCAAGCAAGTTTGTTGAGTCCTCATTTCTGTATGTTGAATTCATCCCTCTTGGCCATGAGGGACCAAAGAGCTCTGTCCTCAGCCCATGTCAAGGTGTGATTGTCATCTCACATTCCATGGAAATGCTGTCTTTAGAATAATCCAGTAGCACATTTTCTTTTTCCATCAGTTGGTTAGCATTTAAGCTGTCCTTAACCAGCAGTAGGCCTTTCTCCTCTGGTGTCATTTTGTAGTAATGAATTTCCAGCTTGTAGCTGAAATTCCTGATGTAATTTCCTAAGTGCACTGCTTTGTAGCATTATACTGCTTAGGAAAGCTGCCACAATAGCTCTCTAGGCTTTGTCATTCTGTGGAACAGATTTTCTCATTTACAATTAATTTTTTTTCCCCATTCATACCTTTTATTAGCCACTCCTGTACTTCTGTCAAGGTTATTAATTAAAACACTGAGTAAACCTCATCACTGATTTCTGCATTAACTGGTGATAGAAAGCAGATACAGCTCTTAAATCTTGCTCCTTAATTTACCTCTTTGAGGTGTAATCCCTTGCTTCCTTCAGATGACCAACTTTAACCACAGTTGGAGAGCCCTTATTCTGAAGGATAACTACAAATGGGCCCTGGGATTGCATAAGAACTTGTCCCTCCCTAATTCCCATTCCAAAATTAGAGTGCTAACCACTAAAAGGAAGTATTGTCTCCTGGTTTGTGCATTAACCTGGGCTTGGAGGGGGAAGATGAGCTCGGTTCCTGTTCTGCAACAGAAATGATGAGCAAGTTAATTGGTCTTGGTTTTGCTCAGCTCTTGTATATGGAAGCACTGTATCAGGGAGACAGTGTGGCCTTTCTGCAGTGACATGGCCCACTTCTGGTCATGCCTTGTCTTAAAACTTGAGCGAACACCAGAAGAGAGGAAATGCCGAGCTTAGATTCAGTCTTTGTCCTCTATTGACACAATTTTGCCTTTCTTGTTCCTTTCAGCTCTTGGAACTGAGGGCACTTCAGCATTAGCTTAAAATTTGATGCTTGCTGTCTTTTCATTTCACTCTTTTATGCGTTAACACTCCGTTACTGATAGCATTGAATCACAGGCAGGCAGCATTTCATCTATGCCCATGTGAAAGTAATGGCCATAACTTGTCCTTAGCTGAAAACTGATAGAACAGCTCAAGTCAGGTGTCATGTAGCACATGGACCTCTATAAAAGTTATCAGGAGTAAGCATTCTCTTGAACAAAGCAGGTATGTACCCTGTTTTTATGCATGAACTAAACCCTTTCCTGTGGGACATTAGTCTGCCTTCCCATTCTTATTTCTATTCCCATCATCACCTTATCAGAAAGATCATTTTCCATCTCTAGTCTGTCCTTGGAGAAAGTTAAAATATCCTGAGAAAGATCTTTGCCTCCAGATTTTGGGAATATGAGAGAGAGTTTGCAGACATTGAAAGCTTGACAAGTTAAAGAGGTAACATTTACAGCTGAAAGCCACAGCAGTCATACTCCTTGAGCTCACTGTTTTAGTTCATGCCACCTCCCATTCCTGATGTTCTAAGGAGTAAATGGAGAACTGATCCCAAGTAATTTGAAAGCTCTTACCTTTAGGTAGCTCTGGCAGATCTGGGGAGCAGAACCACTTCAGAAGTCCATCACTTCATCCATGTCTTTGCAGTGTGAGTGTGTCTAGCACAGCAAGCAGCACACCTGACCAGTGACATGCCCTGCTGTCATGCCTCAGTGGCGTATCCAGGGGAAGCTGTGAGTGCGTCAGGTTGGGAGGCAGTGTATAATTAGCCCAGTTCACCTGCAGTCCCAGCCTACTGCTCCTACCTGCTGTGCAGCAAGAGGAATGTTGTGTGACAGGCTTGCAACAGAAGTTTTTCACAGATAGTTTTCTAATATCCCAGAAATTTCACTCCGTGCTGACTTGAGGGCTGGATGAAGACAGGTGGAGGAAGCATGGGAATAACATGAGGACAATGGAGAGAAAAGTGCACATCCTCCCCCCTTGTGCTTCTGCAGAAACCATCACAGAGAAGGATGAAGAGCTGTGGGTACAGTTGTACATGGAGATCTGATCATTTGTTATCAAAGTCAATGACCACTTTGATTTCCTGACCAATTAAGTTTTGTGCTTAGATCAGCACAGGTACCTGTGTGGGCTGGTGAGCCTTGCCATGATAGCTAGGACACCCTTGGTAACCAGGTTGGTGGCTGAACTGGACTTTTTGTTAAATAGAGGGTTTGTCTCCGTGGTGGGTTGACCTTGGCCAGCTGCCAGCCACTCGCACAGTCCCCTTCAACAGCACAGGGAATGAAAATCAGATGGTAGAGAGTTTTTTGTTACAATAAAGACAGGGAGATCACTTCTTCAACTACCATCACAAGCAAAGCAGACTTGACCTGGGGAAATTAATTTATTGCCAATTAAAATGTGGTGAGAAACAGAGACAAAAACTAGACCATTTCCCCTAGATGCCACAGATTTGGGCATCTCCAAGTATAACAGTGGCCACATGTATTTCTTAGTAAGGACTGGTCTCACTTCATCCAAACTCACTGTGAAACTGTGCCATGCAAAGACTGCTCTCTGCAACAGGAGCCCAGCCACAATGCTCCCAACAAGGAGAGAGCATGATGCATCAGGACTGCCTGGGGGACTCATATCACCAGTTCAAAACATGCTGTTCACTCGGCTGCTGGGCAAAGAAAGTCTTAAGCAAGCACTGCAGCTGTGAAGGAAGACCCTGACCTTGAGAAGTCGGGATTGCACTGTAATTAGCAAAATAGGAAGGTGTGGCTGAGAAACTGCCAATGGGGAAAGGAAGAAGAGAGAGAGCAGCTGAGTTTTCATGCCCCTTCTGTCGTCATAACTTGGAAACTGTTTGAAACAGATGTCTTTGTTGTTAATGGGTGGTTTGGTGTTAATGGTGAAGGCACATCACCTGCCTCTCAGCTGGACTCGAAGGAGTGGTACAGAGCACTTGCTCAGATTGGCCTCATCAGTAGGAGTGCAGACTCAGCACCTGGTCACCACACACATGCTATGTTTTACCTTCCACCATCACTGAAGTAGCTGCAGAGTCCTCTGACACGAATCACATCTCCAGCATAATCAAAAAATGTGAAAGGATGACTGGTAGTAACTGTGGCTGATCCTGCTTTTGCTCTTCCACAGGTTTCCTGTGTGATGTTGGGCAAGGCAGTCACTCTGTGCTCTCCTTATGTAAAGGGAATAATAGACTGATCAAAATACTATTACACAGATTCACAGATTGCATTGGGTTGGAAGGGACCCTCCAAGGTCATCCTGTCCAACCCCTCTGCAGTCAGCAGGGATACCTTCAACTAGACCAGGCTGTCCAGGGCCACATCAAGTCTGACCTTGAATGTCTCCAGGGCCTCCACCACATCCCTGGGCAACTTGTTCCGGTACTTTACCACACTCATTGTAAATATCTTCTTCCTTATGTCCAACCTAAATCTACCCTGCTCCAGTTTCAAACCATTGCCCCTTGTCCTGTCCCTGCAGACCTTTACAAACAGTCCTTCTGCAGCTTTCATGCAAGACCCCTTCAGGTACTGGCAGGCTGCTATTAGGTCCCCCTGGAGCCTTCTCTTCTCCATGCTGAACACCTCCGGCTCCCTCAGCCTGTCCTCACAGCAGAGGTGCTCCAGCCCTCTGATCATCTTTGTGGCTCTCTGCTGTGTCTCTCTTGTGTTGGGGGCCCCAGAGCTGGACACAGTACTGCAGGTGAGGTCTCACCACAGCTGAGTGGCAGAGTCAGTTTTAATAGAGATGTTAAAATGCTGCTTTACTGAAGCCTAAATGCTTTGGGGAGCTATATTCTTTTGACAACATTTCACTTGTTCCAAGGGACGCTGGCAATGCACCTGTTCTGACATCCTCAGCCTTTACTATGTGAGATGAGAGGACACAAAGATCCTTTTGTCTTCTGCCATACATGCTTTTCTCCTTGCTGTGCTCACCCACCAATCTCACTGTGATCCTTCAGCCTGTGAGGGAAGAGAGAGATTTTCAACTTCTATTTACCCACAGATCACTGGCTTGCTTTTGCAATCTTAATTGCACTGTTTGCCCAAAGAGGCACAGCGTGATGCTTAGCAAAGAGAAAGATTGTATCAGACCCCTTGCATCATGATGTCAGTCCCCTGAATATCATGTATGCTATCAGAGGCAAACAAGGGTGTAATAATCGTTATAAATTAGTCAATCAAGAGCTGATTGCTTTTCTGCAGTCACAAAAGATAGCCTCTTGTTACATGTAGGAGCTACATAGGTTGGACTTGATGATCTCTGAGGTCTTTTCCAACCTTATTGATTCTATGGTTCTAATTACATTGACAATTACTTGTGAGCTTCTCTCCTGTTTTTGCTTACAGTCTCTCATAGGATGGGATGACTGGGTTCAAGATTGGCTTTGTTTTTCCTGTGTGTGGGTGGTAGCCCTAGTTCTGGCTGGGGAAGTTGTAAAGATGGAGTTAAGTTCAGAAGGATTGTTGTGAATGATAAAGGCTGGAAAACATCACCTAGGGATTCCTGCATAGCTGCTGGTGGAGTCAAAGCACTTCTGGATATTGTGTCCTACACAGGCCCATATGTAAGGCAGTACCCCCAGTGAAAGCTCTGGGAGGTGTGGAGCCTGGCCCAGGCAGGAGCACTAAGGGCATCCTGAGGAAGCAGACACAACAGAGCACACAGCAGCATGAGCTCCTTCTAGGGCAGGGCAGCTCTCCTGCTTGGTCAGGCCTTGCTCATGCCATGGATGAGGGTGGAATGGGACACACTGGAGATTTCTTTATCTGTCCCTTATCTGTATCTCACCCATCTCACTTTAGGGAAGCCTCAGCCAACTGGCTCACACTGTACTCCTAACTTGTAGGTGGATGGAACTGTAAGATGTGTTCCTCCCTTTGCTCCCTTTTAAATAGTTTGCATCAACTCTTTCTTGCTGCTTTGTGCTGAGGGTCTATCCCATTTGACTGAAATCTTTGTTAAAGCATGATAAAAATAAAGCTGACTTGAGATCTTATTATAGGTAACCCATATTTTGATAAAGATCCTCTGCTACTGGAAATCTACCCATGAATAAGGGTCCTTTCCTTGGAGAAAAGGCTTCACCATCTTTCCAGTCATAAAAAGCAGAGACCTTGTGCACACAATTTCCCTCCTGTTTTATCACAGAATCACAGATTGCTAGGAGTTGGAAGGAACCTCAAAAGATCATCTAGTCCAACCCTCCAGGACCACCTAGGGCAGGTCACACAGGAACATAGGAGTGTTTCGAAAGTCTCCAGGGAAGGAGACTCCACATCCTCTCTGGGCAGCCTGCTCCAGGGCTGTGTCACCCACACGGTGACAAAGTTTTTCCTTATGTTCACATGGAACCTCCTCTGCTCCAGCTTGCACCCACTGAACCTTGTCCTGTCATTGGATATCACTGAGCAGAGCCTAGCTCCATCCTCCTGACACTTGCTCTCCACATACTGATAAACATAAATGAAGTCACCCCTCAATCTCCTTCTCCAAGCTAAAGAGCCCCAGCTCCCTCTCCCCTTCCCCATAAAGGAGATGTTCCACTCCCTTCAGCATCTTTGTGGCTCTGCGCTGGACTCTTTCAAGCAGCTCCCTGTTACACCAGGAGGTATTTGCAGTCTGTGATATCTTTGTAATTCAAGAAGTCTCACTGCCTGTCTGTCTGTCTGTGAATATTCCTGCTATTGTCTACCACAAATTTAGTGCAGGAAGAAAAACATCCTCTCCTAATTAAAATGCCAGCTTACTGTAGCTGAGCATAGATCCCATTGGCTGGGAACTTGCCTGTCCTGTTTGGTATCTGAATGCAAACCTTTCTTAGAACACTGCTTACACAAGAAGGATAAAAGTGACTCAAATATGAAACATTATTCTTTTCAGATAAGATCTACAGCTGGGTTGCTTTAATATGCAAAGTCAATATTTGAGTGGCACGTGGCACTTAGCAGAAAGTGCAGAAACCATTCATGTGCAAGGGTTTCCAAATTAAAAATCATCTCCAATCAAAAAATTATACATGGGCTTTTTCCCCCCTTTTCTTTTCTTGTCATTTGCTTGTTGAAATAAGATGTAGAAAGGAGACCCAGCCACATGCCATGAAGCAATCTGAACAATCCCTGTATGCTCTGCAACTAATCTGATCCGAAAGCCCAGCCTGATGTAGCTGGACTGTGTGAAGCCCCAGTGGGGATCATGGCTTAATTTTGTTAGTAGCACAGAAGTCATGATCTTCCTTTCCTTCCTTTCCTTCTTTTCCTTCCTTTCCTTCTTTTCCTTCCTTTCCTTCTTTTCCTTCCTTTCCTTCTTTTCCTTCCTCTCCTCCCTTTCCTCCCTTTCCTTCCTTTCCTTTCTTTCCTTTCCCTTCCTTCCCTTCCTTTCCTTTCCCTTCCTTTCCCTTCCTTTCCCTTCCTTTCCCTTCCTTTCCCTTCCTTTCCCTTCCTTTCCCTTCCTTTCCCTTCCTTTCCCTTCCTTTCCCTTCCTTTCCCTTCCTTTCCCTTCCTTTCCCTTCCTTTCCCTTCCTTTCCCTTCCTTTCCCTTCCTTTCCCTTCCTTTCCCTTCCTTTCCCTTCCTTTCCCTTCCTTTCCCTTCCTTCCTTTCCTTCCTTTCCTTTCTTTCCTTTCCCTTCCTTTCCTTCCTTTCCCTTCCCTTCCCTTCCTTCCCTTCCTTCCCTTCCTTCCCTTCCTTCCCTTCCTTCCCTTCCTTCCCTTCCTTCCCTTCCTTCCCTTCCTTCCCTTCCTTCCCTTCCTTCCCTTCCTTCCTTTCCTTCCCTTCCTTCCCTTCCTTCCCTTCCTTCCCTTCCTTCCTTTCCTTCCTTTCCTTCCCTTCCTTCCCTTCCTTCCCTTCCTTCCTTTCCTTCCTTTCCTTCCTTCCTTTCCCTTCCTTTCCCTTCCTTCCCTTCCCCTCCTTCCCCTCCTTCCCCTCCTTCCCCTCCTTCCCCTCCTTCCCCTCCTTCCCCTCCTTCCGCTCCTTTCCCTCTCTCCCTCTCTTTCTCTCTCTCATTGTCAATATGAGGCAGGCAAAGCCTAACAGTTCAAGTCAAAGTTAGTAATCCAATCAAAGGGAAAACAGTGGATATTTGGCATCTCACTTTGTGAGAAATATCTTCATTAAAAATGGTGGTTTGGTTTGGTTTGGGTTGGGTTTTGGTGGTGGTGGTGGTGGTTTTAATTTTATTTTATTTTTGGATGTGGAAAAACATCCACAATCCTAATTTGGTGTTTGAAAATCATGTTTTTTTCAGGCACTACATGAAAAAGAAGGCAGTGAGAACATTTAAAAAGTGGTGGAGGAGCTATATATGTTGTTAATTTTTGCTCTTTTTGACCAGCTTGGCTGCTAATGGTTTCCAAGGAAAAACTGTCTTGTTAGCTGAGAAGTCGAGTCCTCACATTCACAACTAATTCTACTTGCATGCTAATACATCCTTACTACCAGCAGTAACATTTGAGCTTCCAACTTGGCACCATACAGTTTGGCTTGGACAAGGCAGGCAAGGCTCCAGGATGTCAGCTGGGAGCTGCGAGATTACTGCTGAGCTCTTCGTGCCTTGGAGTGATGTGCCACAGCATGGAATGCTACAGCAGAGGACCCCTGCTCTGAGAATGAAATTGCATCTACTGCTTAGCATCACACCTTAACAACTGCTAGAGCCAGAGCCATGAGGGAGCAGGCTCACAGACTGGGGAAAAATCAGAACTGACAACTTTCATGCAGAGAGAGGACACAGTCCATTCAGCTGGCAGGACTGTGGTGCTGACAGCAGTGATTATGCACTTGGGCTGTGTTTGGCATGGCCAGAAGTCCTAAAATTTCCTCCTTGAGTTAATGGCTTTCTGACTTTTCTAGACAATGGCAATCAACAGGACTTCCATCTAGGTGATGCATACGACAAAACCACCCTATAGGTCATCATGGCAATCTCAGAAGGAAGGGGACTGGACCATTAGCCCACAGGGCCATTTTGGAGGGTTCCTTACCCACAGCCAAGTAATTAACTCCAATGGTAAGGACTGAGATGCTGGAAAGAGCTGATTGCAGGAGCTGGCTTGCAAACCAGAGATGCTTCTGACGTAAGCAAGAGTATGTGGTCAGGTAAGTGAATTATTGTCTAATTGCAAACTTCATTGTGGTCAGAAGAGTAAGTAACACACATCACTGTAGCCAGGAGAAGTCTGAGGGTAAGGAATCATAGAATCACAGAATCAATAAGGTTGGGGAAGACCTCAAAGATCATCAAGTCCAACCTGTCACCCAAGACTTCATGACTACTAAACTATGGCACCAAGTGCCACATCCAATCCCCTCCTGAACACCTCCAGGGCTGGTGACTCCACCACCTGCCTGGGCAGCACATTCCAATGGCTGCACCAGTAGCTCAGTATTTCAGCTGCCCTTAGAACTCTAATTATAAAAATGGACAATATGGAAAGGAGATTGAATGTGTTAATGGTTGGACTTGATCTCTAAAAGTCTTTCCCAACCCTACATGATTTTATGATTCTATAGTTTAAATAGGTCCAAAATATCTCTTCCACTGCAAAGACTGTGATGACTTTGCACAGGCTTTGCAGACTAGTTGTGAGTGCAATCAAGATATGTTAAAGGCTTCTGCCCCCCAGGGGGCCCTGCTGCACACAATACCATCAGTGTACAGCTAGCTAGTACCTCCAGGGAAAAGGACATGAAAGGCACAAATGTGCAGAATCCCATTGCCTGCTGCCTCTCTTGAAGAGGGACTTCAGGTCACTGTAGCCAGAAGTCATCTGAGGGTAAGGAATCATAGAATCACAGAATTGATAAGCTTGGAAAAGACCTCAAAGATCATCAAGTCCAACCTGTCACCCAAGACCTTATGACTACTAAACCATGGCACCAAGTGCCACGTCCAATCCCCTCCTGAGCACCTCCAGGGATGGTGACTCCACCACCTCTCTGGGCATCACATTCCAACGTCTAACAACTCTCTCTGTGAAGAACTTTTTCCTCACCACCAGCCTGGTGCAGCTTGAGACTGTGTCCTCTTGTTCTGGTGGTGGTTGCCTGGGAGAAGAGACCAACCCCCTCCTGGCTACATCCTCCCTTCAGGTAGTTGTAGAGAGCAGTAAGGTCTCCCCTGAGCCTCCTCTTCTCCAGGCTAAACAATCCCTCAGCCTCTCCTCATAGGGCTGTGCTCGAGGCCTCTCCCCAGCCTCCTTGCCATCCTCTTGACATGTTCAAGAGCCTCAATGTCCTTCTTAAACTGAGGGTCCCAGAACTGGACACAGTACTCAAAGTGTGGCCTAACCAGTGCTGAGTACAGTATAGAAGGTGCTGAAGGGTCCAGTGCCTGCCTGGGGGAGGCACCCAGAGGCTCTGGAATCTCCTAATTAACTGGGGCAGTAATCAACCTTAGTCCCAGTGTGGGGCACTACACTGACAAAGGCACCCTTTCATTAATTTTGAGCATATGTGGGTTATGAGCATTATGTGCAATCCTGGGGCTTTGGTTTGGCTTATTAGACCAGGGCTTCCTAAATTTAGTGTGTGAGGAGCAGGGAGTTGGAGTCAATAGGTGTCCCTTCCAACTTGAGCTGTCCTATCATTCTATGATACTAAATGGTTTCAGCTTCTGGAAGCAAACACAATTATTTGAAACCAATCATTTGTCTGGTTTTGTCTTTCCAAGAGAAGAACATAATTTTAAATATTGAACTTCTGGACCTTCCTTCATTTTCTACTCTAGAAAGAATCCTACCTAAAAGAGAGGGACGGAGAGAGCTTGGCATAGCTGCTGTTAGTTGGTTTGTGACCAGAACAAGAGGACACAGTCTCAGGCTGCACCAGGGGAGGTTCAGGCTGGATGTTAGGAAAAAGTTCTATACAGAGAGAGTGATTGCCCATTGGAATGGGCTGCCTGGGGAGGTGGTGGAGTCACCATCACTGGAGGTTTTCAGGAGAAGACTTGATGGGGTGCTTGGTGCCGTGGGTTAGTTGTTTGGGTGGTGTTGGATTGGTTGATGGGTTGGACACGATGATCTTGAAGGTCTCTTCCAACCTGGTTTATTCTATGTATTCTATGTATTCTATGAACTGCTGACAAAACCAAAGATAAAAATCCCAATCAGTTAACTCCTGGAAAAGCTAAGTATTGCTAAAATTCCTATGCTGAGATTTTCTTGGAAGATTACTTCAACTACTCAGTGAGTAGAGGATGACATTGTGTAAGAGAAGAGCTATTCCCTTTTTACAGTAGCTGATTACATCTTTTTTTAGCCCTTGACTGAGCTTCCAGAGCACTTACAAAAATCTTCTAGAAAAAAAGGTTCCACTGAGGGAGAACAACATTCCCTGTACCTCTGTACTTGGCAGGAAGGACAAAACAGCTCTTCTGCATGGCTGGTGTGTAACTGAAGATGGCATTGGTTAAAGAGTAAATTATGCAAGTTACCTGAGAAGGGTGCAACGACAGTCCCATGGGAATGTGACAATAGTACGTAGAAAGCAAAGTCATAAAGATAAAACCCTAATTAGTAGAATCAATATTGTATTAACATGGAAAACTCGGAGTGGAATTGTAGAGATACCTAAGCACTGGCAGTACAGGATATGGGTTCAAACCCAACGAGCCCCACGTAGACTCAGCTGGGTTCAGCTCCCCAAACAGATGGGTGACTGACTGCTGCCACCTGCAGCCCGCGTTGGTCCAGAGTGCTCTGACTCATGCACTGACAAAACAAATACCTCTCAGGCTTCTTTCCCACTTATAAAAGCCTCAGGTTGAAATGTATTCATATTTTCTGTCCTGAACTATCTGCTGCTAAGTCATTTCACAGACTCATGAACAGAACCGCAGAACTGCAAACCCAAACAAAACTCCAAACCCCCAGAGCCATATCCTGAGATCTTTTACTTACCTGTCCCATTGAACATACAGAAGAAACAGTATTGCCATGCCTTTAATCCAGTATCTTGTCTGTGTCTTACATGAAGGCCTCCATTTAAAAGCTATGAACCCTTTCCATTCCTGAGTTTAAATCAGGCCATTCAAAGAGCTGGGGCACAGGATGAAGGTTTTTTCTGTAGCTGAAGTTTGGGGGAGAACTTACAGACCTCCGTGGTCCTGTTCCTTATAATTTAGGTACCCTGAAAGTTATTTTGGGACTTGTTCTCGGAGCCCTTTCACATGTGAATGACCCCATTGTTGAGCTTCAAGCAGTGGCTGAGATATCAAGTCCTTCCTAATTTAAATTAGACCATCTACTTTATATGCAGTGCTTTTCTTGATGGAAAAAGAAGGCAGGATAGGTCACCGTAGAGGAAGCTAGAGTTCCTCTGCTTGAAAGAGCTCCCGGGAGCTGTCGTCCATCATTGTTTGAATGTTTATCAGTCTGTATCTGGAATTATGCTGAGAGGGACTTGCAGAGAGTGAAAGGTGTTCAAAAGAAGTACAGGGGAGAGAATTAGTGTGAAATCAGCTGTAGGTAGGATGGTTGTTAAGGTACTTATTGTACTATAGAATTTGCTTAATGTTCTTCTGTCAGCCTGTGAAAACACCTCCTTACATCCGAGTATGCCCCTTCTGAATTTGTACTTGGTGGAGCAGTTTAAAGCAATTTACTGCTATTTCAGGTTTCAGTCCTATTTAAAATTCTCTCATTTTCAGTCCTTAATCTGCAGGCACTGTAACTTGAAAAGGCAGTTGCATACCCTGGAGGGGTTGCTACTCATCACCACTGTGGTCAATTTAAAACCATACTGATCCAATTCATTTTTTAGCCTGAAGTGACAAGTGTTCTGCCTGTGCACAGTGTATCATTGGTACCTAGATGGCTGGGCTGCCATGACATTCCCTTGGACAGTTCTGGCTTACTGAGGAAGCCATTGAAAGAATCACTGTGCTCTAAACGCCTTGGTTTTTTTTCCTGGAAGGTCCTTCAAGTGTTGCTGCACAGCCTGCCCTAGGTGATCCTGCTTTGGCAGGGCAGTTGCACTCTAGAGGTCCCTTCCCACCCCTAACATTATGTGATTCTGTGATAATGCCAGCACAGCACAACCAAAACTAGTTGCTTTGCATGAGCATTATTGGGAGGCACTATCAAAGAGGTGAAGATATCTTTATGCCAGCCTAGAGTGTCTCAAATGTAAGCTGAGCATTCCAGTTATGCAGTTTAGCTTAGTTTTGAAGTCTCTGAAGCTCTGTAATGCCATTTTTCATTTCTAAGTGTCTTCAGTGAACAGACAACTGCTTCAGCATGAAACACTGATATGAGTCAGCTGCAGCTAGTTGTGCTATGATGGAGGTTGAAGCTGTTACTCAGGAGTGATGTGAGTTAAAGCAGAGTCCTGAGATGGGCTCCTTGGCTCTGAGTCACCACTAAGCCCACTCTCAACACCTGTCTTCAGTTCTCTACTTAGCCCTCTTCAGCCAAAAAGGAAATGCTTATGTGATGGTTCCAGTATATACACAACTGCCTCCTACTTTAACTGGGAAGTAGGTACTAAATCATCATTTCAATATATTTTTACTTGAAGATTTTCTATGTAGAAAATGAATCAAGAATGTCTCTGCTGCCAGCCATATATCTGTGGCCAAATAAGGATTGTGAGTAGAGAGAAGAGGCAAAGTCTGTCCCAGATAAAAGAAGTTTGTAGTTTGTTTGTCTTTTATCACAGACATCATGCTGCTGACTTGAGCAGTCCTTCCTTCAAGGACTAAAATCACAAGCACTCAGTGGCAGTGCTGTTCCTGTGACACTGTGGCAGCAAGCACATCATTATTACCAGAGCATAGTCAGCATCATTCATCCCCAGATATTTCCTGTCTTTTCCTAGCCACTTTCTTCAGGAGAATTTAATTGTTGTACTGAGGTGGTCTGCTCACTTCTCAGCTATTTCTGACAGACAAGATGCCCAGAGATTATGTACTGAAGGATCAAAAGACACTGGTGCTCCTGACAAATGGTTTCACTTGTGGAGCATCAGGAATTCATGTAAGTGATAGATCAGAGAACAGGTTCATTTGAACACAGCAGGCTACCCTCATGCAGCCCTGTTTGGATGGGGAGTGTTTCTTCCCCAACAAAGTTAAACAAGACTAAGTTAGCTCATCTACCACTGGAAATGCTTTGCACTGTTCTGTCTCTCATTAACTCTTGCAAAAATACTGAGTAGAGCAATATATTATAACATATCTCCTTCCTGGTGCCTCTGCCAGTTAGGAATATAACAAAGACAGCATGCAAGGAATTAACAGATAATAAAACCTTTCATTACTGAACCTATTCTTTTTCCCTGCCCCATTTGTCCTTGACATCCAATTAATTTTATTTCTCAGGAAAACATCAAATTTATGATTAATGTATCAGCCAGTCATGTCATTGTGAAACAGAGTGTTTTCCTGCAAAGCAGATGAGAGTCTCTCTCTTGCTCTGCTGTTGAGTGCTGCTCCCAGTGGCTTATGTAGAATGGCTAACAGTGTCCCCTGTCATTCAGCTAGGTCAGTGTGTTGAGGAGCTCAGAAAAAATACTTTTTCTTTCTCTTTTTAAAAAATTCTTTGTCTCTTTTTAAATCATCTGTCAGCTGTGACCCTTTCCCATCAGTCCTAGCAACCTGTCTCTTGACTGTTGCACCAGCATTAATCAGCAGAATCAGAAAAACCCAAATTAGATGACTGACAGCAGAGAAAGACCCAGATGTTACCTCATCAATGCTTTTGCATGGGCTGATCAGCCACATTCTGCCTGATCTCATCAGCTCACTGCTCTGCTCTTGAACGGTGTGTTTTGCTTTGGGCATAGCATGAGGCTTTGCTAGGGTAGAGCAGAGTGTGGAGGGCAGGGAGAGAGAAAAAAGAGACTGAGAAAATGAACAGCAGCTCTGCAGATCCAAACAACCTACTGCTAGTTCTACCCTTTTTGGTTTAGGAAGGTGCATCTGGATATTTCAATAGCTCTGTGAAGGAGGAGACATCTGAACAATGCAGAGTTGGAGAGTTCAGATTTGGCTCTTCCCTTTCATTCTCTGATGAGGAGAGACTGTAACAAGCTCTGTTGGAAGGAGGGGCGTTTGTTCCATGTGTGGCATCCTCTGAAAGCAAAAGTCACTTTCAGGACAAAGCTAGGAAATACTGATTTAGTCATGTTACATGCACTCCTGACACAAGTCGCCATGACTATCGAAACAAGGCTGGTGCAGAAGGAAAATGTAAGGGTTTATAGATCCATAGATTGATCTGGGTTGGAAGTGACCTTAAAGATCATCTAGTTGCTACCTCCCTGCCATGGGCAGGGACACCTTCCACTAGCAGAATGCTCAGGGTCTCATCCAGGCTGGCCTTGAACACTTCCAGGGAGGAGGTATCCACAGCCTTCCTGGGCAGCCTGTTTCAGTGTCTCCCCATCCTTACTGGAAATAATTTGTTCCTAATATCCAGTCTAAATCTACCCTGTTTCAGCTCAAATCAATTCTCCCTTGTCCTACCACTACAAGGCTGTTGCAGGCTAAGGGAAATTAAGAGTTAATTGGTATAGCCATGAAGAAAAGTCCTCCAGAGGTTAGAGAGTCCCAGGGGGATGGGCAGCTTGTCCCAGGATATTGTAATCTGTTATTCTATTCCATTTCCCTGTGTTTCTCTATTTAAGGGAGTGTACAGCCAGCTCTCTTCTCTGTGTCTCGGGATGTGTGTATGTGGTTATCTTCACGGTTTGTGGGGGAGAGGCTTTCTCCTGGCCTTGGCTGGCAGCACATTTCCAGCTATGCCACTGGGCCTGTTGCAGCCTGCAGTAGGCATGAGTTTAGTGGGGGGCAGTTTGGCTGCTCTTGAGCCTGCTGAGCTCACTGGGGTGGAGGGTTTTTTGAAGGTTTTGGCTTGGCAGGCCCAGGTGAAGAACTGAGCCTAGTTTGTGAATGTATGGAAGAAGTTCTTCCCCATAAGGGTGGTGAGAAACTGGCACAGGTTGCCCAGGGAGGTGGTGGAAGCCTCATCCCTGGAGGTTTTTAAAGCCAGGCTGGATGTGGCTGTAAGCAACCTGCTCTAGTGTGAGGTGTCCCTGCCTATGGCAGGGGGGCTGGAACTGGATGATCCTTGAGGTCCCTTCCAACCCTAACAACTCTATTGTTCTGTTTACCTGAATGCCTTTTGTGTATACTTGTAAATAGAATTTCTATTGAAACTTCCAATCCAGTGTGGAGCATCTTTATTTTACTCCTTTGGAAGGGGTAAAATATCTTCTCTGTCCTTTTGCCCTGGGCAGCTCGTGGCTCAAAACTAGGATGAAGGCCTTGTAAAAATTCCTTTCCTGCCTTTCTTGTAGGCTCCCTCCCAGTACCAGAAGGCTGCTCTAAGGTCTCCCTGAAACCTTCCCTTCTCCATGCTGAACAGCCCCAACTCTCTCAGCCTGTTCCCATAGCCCCCTGTAGAATCATAGAATTGTCAGGGTTGGAAGGGACCTCAAGGATCATCCACCTCCAACTCCCCTGCCATGGGCAGGGACACCACACACTAGATCAGGTTGCTCAGAGACACATCTAGCCTAGCCTTAAAAATCTCCAGGGATGAGGCTTCCACCACCTCCCTGGGCAACCTGTGCCACTGTCTCACCACCCTCATGGGGAAGAACTTCTGTACCACAATCCTGTTCCCCTTCTGAGACAGCTTGGTATGCCAGCTAGTGGCAGTACAGTCTTTCTGGCTTCACTTCGAACAGGATTTTAAATCTTCTGTTGCATTCTTTTGAGCAATGTCATTGTACTGTGATTTAGAGTCTGCAGCATCTAATCTTGTCCACTACTTAAAGCAGGTTTTAAGCTGTAGTGCTGCAGCATCCTAACCACCGAGGGATGATTTGTGTGTAGAACAGACTTCACGCAAAGACACAGCTAAAAGCAAAAGGCAATATCTAATGATGATATACAGTAGATAATGTGTTTAGCCTTAATTGTGTTTACAGTAGCTCAGGCCCTTGAGGGAAAACCAATATAAGCAGTTTCTCAGTCAAGAGTGGAGACGCAAGACACGTATGTTGTTTAAACAAAATTCCCCATCTGCTAGTGAGGGTTTACATCTCTTGGAAGGTGGGAACGTGGTTTGCGGTAGTTGCAGAGTAAATATTTACCTGTTATGGTGATGCTGACTACAAAAGGGCCTGCCAATAGCCCACAGCATCAGCAGAAATGGAGGCATCCTGGCAGCTTCCCAGTACTTGTGACTGGGAGATCAGTGAGCTGCTGGCCCTGGGACAGTGAATTTGCACTAGCTGACAATATCTTACTTTTCTGTGGTACTTTATTCCAATATTCTAGTTAAGAAATAGTCCACAGTATCTCTGCAGATCATGGACTGCAGAACACTGGTATAGACTGGACCTACACAGCACCATGAGAAGACCCAACGTAACATCAATGTTGCTCCACTGCAAGGGTGTTTTTCAAGCTGTGTGGAAAGAGTAGCCATGTAATCAAAAAGAGAAAAGGATGGAGAGGAAACATCAAAGCTGTGCAGCTGCCTTGTCAAAGGGACATTTCTGCTATGCTTGCTCACTCTTTCCCTTCGCTCCACAGAAAACACCTTGATTCTTTTACTCTTTGTGCCAAACAACTGTCTGCTCCAGATCTTCTGCTTGAAAGACAGCACAATACTTAGAGAGCAGAGTGTGTAGGTTAACAAAGTGGAAAAACTGCATCCATCTGTGGCCTGGGATGTGAGGAGAGAGGACTGTTCAGCACTGCTGTTCCTCAGGTAATGGGCTGTGAGCTGGCTGATTCAAACCCCTCTGCTATTTAAGATGAAAGATCTTCTGAGTTCTCCCACATGACAATCTGAAAAGCTGGGATATGGGCTGAGTATCTTTACCAGATGAAGAAAAAATAGGAGAGTAAATGCTGCAGCCCACGACCCTGCAATGTTTCTGTCGATTCCTATTTTTGAAGAACAGTTTTTGCTGGGGTATCTAAATGCTGTCACGTTCAAACGCATTTATTTGTGAGTCGGTTTTGTCAGTACATTTTCCTTTGTTACAAAAGCACCTGAGTAAATCATTGTGAATGTAAAAATGTAATTAATATCTGCTTGCTTTGCTTTGGGTTTTCTTATTTGTTTGGTTTTTTTTCCCTTGTTTTGTTTTTTGGCATAAACAGATTGGGGAAAACTCCAAACAAGAGTGAGAACTGATAGTAGCCAATTTCTTCCAAAGAATAACTGAGTCTGTAAGTCATCACAGAACAATTCGGTACCTGGCAACAGAGCGGTAAGGCTGAAGGGCTGATTCTTCAATTGCACGGCCAAAGTGAAAAATGGAAAACAATTTCACTTTGAATCAGCTCAAACAAAACATGAACTGAATTGAGAAATATAGATTGCACCAAATGGAACGTTGTATTCGGCACAAAGCATCTTTGCCATGGTGCAGAATTTAAGGCATTCACAAAGTAATAATGATAATTAGGCTAAGTTGTCTGAAGCTATTACTGAGGTGGTATTGCCAGAGGCTGTTGAATGATTGCATTGGTGGAACTGCAGCAGATTTAAGGTTGGCGTGGGGAATCACCTCATTGCTCACTGTAATGACTTCAGTGAGCACTTTGTTCTGCATCGGCCTCGAGATTTGATTTCTCTGTTGCCCACTGAAACATTTATGTGTCTGGGCTAAGTGTTGCACCATGTACAAAGATTTATATGATTAATAAAAGCTTTCTTCATACAGCAAGTTCTAGTCTGTCAGTCTGGAAATACAGACTGCAGGTGGAGGATGAATGGAAAAACACAAGTGTCCTGGGGGGGGGGGAGGGGGGAATTAAGAAGAGACAGAGAGAAGCATTGCTTTGCTGTCATCACCTGGATATGACTTTGATCCATGCAGAAATCCTAGAGACAAACAGGAGCCCTCTTCTTTCTTGGGTGCTTATTAAGTGTGATACTGATTCTCCCAGTGAGGACACTCTTATTTACTTCAGCTGAAACGGGATTAAGTCCTAGGATCATCTTAATCTGTAATGGAACTGCATACAGTGTCATTCTGAAAAAAATCAGAGCTGGTAAGTGTTTCTGCTTTATGTGTATTTTCTCTGTTTTCAAGAAGCTTAAAGATGTAAAACACCTCTCAAAGCTGTCCTCATCATTAATACATATAAAACTGAGTATGTGTGCCTAGGGAGTTATTGTTCTTGATCATTATCATAGAGCAGTGGCTATCTGTAGACATATTGTGAAATCTTTCCCAGAGTCAAAAGATACTTAGAGGTTAATGGAAAGAAATTAAACTACCTGGCAGTAAAATGAGAGAGATTTATGAGCTGGGAACTGACCTGATGAACTAGTAGGAAGTGTTCAGTTGATTTCCTTTTAAAAATACCATGTAATTCAATCAATGAATCTGGGAATTTCTTACACTTTCCCACTCTTTATTTTGGGCTTTTCCCCCCCCCCCCCCCCCTGAGGAAGTATGACTGGGAGATGGAGAGCAAGTATAGAAAAACACAGAAAATTCCCTGATCAGAGCACCTTTATCCTGGCCTTTTCCTTCCCAGCTGCCAGGCTCTCGGCATTAAAACACAAGGGCAATATTCCCTAACAACAAAGCTGTACCCTTTCTGCACCAGTTTCCAGCTCTCTGAAATTCATCCTAAGCAGAAAACACAACCACTTTTAGGCTGCCATCTCTGTGCAAAGATCTTATTTATGCTCCCAGTTTTCTCTTTTCCTGTTTCACACACTAGTGTGATACAAACACAAAATCCTTCTGTCCTCACATTCAGCATACAAATGATAATTCATCTGCATGATGACTGTAATGATAGAAGGAATTAATATATTCTTAAATTATTATTTATTATATATAATAAATAGATTTTAAAATTATATTCCCTGAAAACAACAGGAAATAGTTGGGCTGTATGCAGTTCGTTCTTTGTTTTTTTATTCCTACACACACACACACAAATACAGAGCCAGAAGTTAGCTTTCCTCAAATAATTAGTAGAATCAGACACCTGGAACTGTCAGTTCAAAGAGTTCAAAAACCCCACTGCAATGGCTGATCCTGCATGCCCAGTTCCCACTGTCAAAGGATCCCAGACAGTCAGTAGAGAGAGAATATTCCTGACCCACCTCTCCGTGATATGAAAAACAGCCCTGAGTTAAAAGGAAGGAAAGGTGATAGTTAAAAGAAGTAGATGTTGTGAACACACCTGCTTTAATCCTCCTTTTGCTCCTGCCCTTTCCCCCATGATCAGGGTGGAGGAAGGAGAAGCCAGTGAGATACTGAAGGCTCAAGCTGCCTGCCTAAGTGAAACCTGAACTTTTGAAGAAGCAATGTTCTTAAACACCTCTCTCCCAAAATAGACACAGGCAGGAAATAGTGAAATGGACAGCAAAAGACTGGGGGCAAAGTAGCTGAGTATTTCCTGTTTGCTTTATCTGTCCAAAACAAAAGGGTTGGAAAGTATTTCCTCTTGAGATCTGGATCATTGTTGGGAAATGTGGTGTGTTTGGCATCATCACAAGGGCCATTCTGACTAATCAGAGCTGAGAAGAACTGTAACCAGCCCACTCTGCTGCAAAACATTCTAGTAGCTCACTGGTGCTGTAATAACTTCTGCAGAAACAAGGTCACAATAGCACAGTTGAACTTGGTAAGTACTGGCCTTAGCAAGCACCAGCTCAAGTAACTGATCAGTTTCCAGGACAAGCTATACCACCCTTACAGTTGTTCTAGACCCTTCTCCCAGTAATGTCTATGGGACAATCTCAACACCATATTCCTCTAATGGAGACGCCACCACCTCAAAGTTTGACATCCTGTTTGTTTACTTAATTTACTCCCTTTCTCCTTCAAATTTGTACAGAACATTCTGTCTTACCCCTGACCCTTTGTCCCCCAATATTTTTGAGTAGTTTTCCCAACATTTCCCACCATTTCCCTGGTGAAGATTCAAAATCAGAGAAATGCATTTAATTCTGTAAGTCAAGTTCTTTGTCAGCATTTGATCTTCCCTTGTACACAGGCTTGCAGAAAATACAATTAATTATTTGCCTCAAGGATTGTTGATGTTTTCCTGTATATGAATGGTTTTGCTGATTTCAATACAGAAGGTGAGCACACCTGTACCTACTTAGTGCAGCACCTATGCAGTGCAGTACTCCTGAGCATTCAACTGAATGTTGATGTTGGAACTGAAATGGTTTGTGGTATTGGGATCTCTATCTACTATGACCTTCTGTGTCCAGTTCTGGGCCCCTCAGTTTAGGAAAGATGTTGAGTTGCTGGAACGTGTCCAGAGAAGGGCAGCAAAGCTGGTGAGGGGTTCTCAAGCACAAGCCCTATGAGGAGAGGCTGAGGGAGCTGGGGTTGCTTAGCCTGGAGAAGAGGAGGCTCAGGGGAGACCTTCTTGCTCTCTACAACTACCTGAAGGGAGGTTGTAGCCAGGTGGGGATTGGTCTCTTCTCCCAGGCAACCAGCACCAGAACAAGAGCACACAGTCTCAAGCTGTGCCAGGGGAGGTTTAGGCTGGATGTGAGGAAGAAGTTCTTCATAGAAAGAGTGAGTGGCCATTGGAATGTGCTGCCCAGGGAGATGGTGGAGTCACCATCACTGGAGGTGTTTAGGAAGAGACTTAATGGGCTGCTTGGTGCCATGGTTTAGTTGATTAGATGGTGTTGGATGATAGGTTGGACTCGATGATTTCAAAGGTCTCTTCCAACATGGTTTATTCTATTCTAGTCTAGTCTAGTCTATTCCTCCCAGGTGGATGAAGCAGCAGCAGTTCAAATGGAGAAGTATGCAGTTATACAAGAACATGACTGCTCATGTCCCTATGTATTTTTCATCCCAATAACCTAGTATTTACTTTCTTATCAGGCATCTGATCTATAAAAGCACTCTCTGAGAACTATACAATCATATTTAAGCATCTTCACCTTTATCTGCACATCCTATTCATCTCCTTGCAAGATGACATCAGTTGTCACTATCCTAGACTTAATCCAAAGGACTGTGTGATAGTCTTTATTGTCCAGCACTTTGAAATACAGCACAGCTACATTTTTTCCTTATCTCTAGTCTGTTGTGCAGTAGAGAAATATGAAGTGCCATAAAAAGAACCTGTGAACATTGTGGAAAGAATAAACAAGCTTCTTTCATAAGGACAAGCTGTAGTTAAAAACCCAGCAGCACCACTGTTTATTGGGTGGGTATAAAATGCCAGATCTTCCCTGATGCTCTGTGAGGAGAGTTTTTATCCTTGTATACATCATTCCCCTCCTCCTGCAAACCAGAACTCTTGCTGAATCTCAAACCAACTTGAGTCATCACAGAACAAACTCCTTCTATTGTTTAGACATGAGTATTTGCATCATGATTTAAGTGTCAAATGCAGAATATAAAAGCCTGGGCCCAAAGGAAATCTGTGTTCATGAGCTATCACAGTTAAACTCATATCTATAGGGCCCATAAGAGAAATGCAAGGGCAGAGAACAACAATCTGTTAACATTGCCATCCTCATACATCTTTTTTTCTCTAGCTGCTAAATGCATTATGAGCTTTGCTTGGATCTCATTGGGAGACAACATAAATTTTATTATTGGCTTCAGTTGGAGCAAAATAATTTCCTAGGAACTATTCACTGCAATAAAAGATGTCATAAAACTCAGCACTTCACCAAATATACAGGAAATGTGGGGTTTCGTCCATTCTTCTCTCTGAATTGATTTGAGCTTGCATCTGGCATGCATATCTTCTGTGGATCTTTTTGGTCTTCAGTCTTGGAGCTGTTTATTGATGCAGTTCCTTTTGCTAAGAGTAAGCCAAGTGTTATTAATCCATTTGTGAAAGAATTATAGCAGCATTGTCCATTGATGAGGGGATCTTCTGGATGAGGAGAGTCTAGTACTCAAGACCCTCTTCAGCTGACTTGTACATTCTATTTGGAACAACAGCGACCAGTTGAGAGAGAGACTGGAGAACAGCCTTGTGCCTCCTGGGAATTGCCTTCGTTGGAAATTACCACATTCAGCTTGAGTCTCCTGTCCCTTTGGCCTCTAAATATGGGGGAAAGCACCCAGCCTGCTCTGGCCATTGTTTTGCAGAAAGGAATGGGATAAATATTTGACTTCTGAAGGGAGGGAGAGTTAAGAATCCCAATCAGAGAAGGAAGAGTATTTGGCTGAAAGTACCTAAGTTCTTTTCACAAGGTGCCTTCAGACACACCTTACCTTGACTTTCTGTCACTTCTATTTCTTATATGACATCAGGCCACACATACTCCTCATGGTTCTAAAACAAATGGTGTGACCTACTGCCTGGCCAACCCCCAAACCCATGCCAACTTTTATGGGCACCCACTGCATGATTCATGCCTGCCAGGTCTGTGAGCAGACATTTCTTAGATGCTGTTCTGCACGTGTGGAGTTTATACCTGTCCACTGCCTTCCAAGAAAGAATTTTACCTGTTTCAACTTCATAGAAGTTTCCATTTCATTCAATTCTAAATAAACAAATAAACAGCTGATTTGTTTCAAGACAATCTGCCCCTTTTGGGGCTTCAATGTGCCTCTAATGGAACAGGGCAGAAAATTCTGCCTTCTTGATTAACTTCCTAGGGAGTGGTAGCTATTTACTGTTTGGTGCAAGAAGCCTCTGCAGGTCTCCAGCACTGCCTGATTGCACTTTCTGAGACTCTTCAGACTTGGATCTAAAAAAAGAATTGATTAGAAGGATGCATGTCGTGTCTGACCATTAAATATTTAAACCTGGCAGGCTTTCAAGAGTAGCAGGCTTGCTAGCCTGTGAAAACACCCTTGTTTTGCCAGACCTAACATGCCATTGTTAGCTTCAGAAGACTTGAGGTAATATACAGATGAGATTTTATATCCAATAGTTTTCAAGAGAAAATGAGGACCAAGATGAAGACAAGGAATGTACCTTTGAGTTACATCTTGTAGATTGGAACAAGCAATCAAACATTAAGAAACGCAGCTGGGAGGATGCTTTGCTTTTTTTTTTTTTTTTTTGTTTTCTTTTGTTCCCCTCCCTTTTTTCCCCCTGCCTGGTGTGGGAGTGAAAATGCTAATGGGATAAATGCCCAAAATGAAACAAACACAAATATTCTAACCCATATATCACACTGATCATCACAAACACAGGAGACTGCATCTTGTCACGTGGACTGTGAATGCATTTCTGCTGTATAATTCTGGATACCGAGAATTCTCAAGGTGCTAGGACGTTGGAGTCTTGCACTGATCTCTTTCCATCCTACTTTTTTTCCTTCTCTGTTTTCTCTCACAGAATAGTCCTAGCACCATGGGATTCTTTTATCTAATCCTTTTTTTTTTTTTTTTCCAAGGGAAACAATGCAGTTGTAGACAGTTTTTTCTTACTGTGCAGGATGTTTTACAAGGATTTTGGAAGAACCTATCTGTCCAGACAATCTGTGTTGCTAGTGAGAGCCAGTCTTTTTCCAAGAGAGATAGTAATCTCAGCCCCAGGGATGTAAATATATTTATACCAGTTTAATCACAGCTATCATGAAGAGTAAATAGATAATGAACAGAGTTCTTTGCAGGATGTGAAGCTGAAGCACAGACATGACCTCTACGTGCAGTCTGGGATCTAAACAGAACAGATGAACTGGGAAGAGAACGGCCTCTATTCTGAAGATGGCCAGACAGTGAGAGAACAAGAAACATCTTACCATAAGCTGTCCATGAAAATGGTCAGCCTTTGTATTTCAGCTCCTAACAGCTGCAGCTATTGGAGGTTCAAGTGCTGCTGCTGTCTGCACACTCAGAGTTTGTGGTTTTCCTCCAGGCAGTTGCCATTTATCAAGGTAGGTCAGAAAAACAACATTTGGGTGATAGGATTGTTTGTAGGCTCTTTTACAGGATAAAGACTTTGCTGTGTGTTCATCTGGAGAAGAGCACAGCTGCCATTTTGCTGCTTCTTGCCTATAATTACCTATCAGCGTCTCATCATTATGATTTTTATGGTCATTATTCATCATTGTGAATTATGAATATTACCATCCAGAGTGTGGCAAAACAAATGTATTTAAATGACTGCAGGTAAAACAACATGATGCATATGCTACATGTGTCAAAGAGTGGTTTAACAGCCTGACTGGCTGACTAGCAGCTATCTTTTGGTCATGTCAGAACTAGTAAAACACAAATGAGTTTGAGCTCTGTTCCAGTTTAAAAGCAGAAATCTGTATAAAGGCCATAGTAATATTTGTTGAGCAGCTTTTGTATTTTGTGTTCCAAAAAGTAGTTTCCCAACCAGTGAGGTGTAGTATGTTAGTGTCTCTAAGCAGGATAACCACTGCTCAGTGCTAAGGATTGCTTTGTGTGCCCTGCATTGCTCTTGCAGGTTAACTTCTCCTTAACACATTGTACCTTAGAGAGGAAACTTCAGCTGGGATGCTGTGTCTTCAAATGTTAATGGCCTTTGCCTATCAGTTCCTGGCCTGACCCCCAGCATGCATAATGAAAACCTTGGCACAAGTTCCTGTGTGGATCCCTGTAAAGAATGGAAATCAAGCTGGCTTCTTGACTTCATATGGCAAGTCTACAGAATGTGCTGAGTCTGCTAGGGCACCAGCTGAAAATACAGGGGAAGCTTCTGGGGAGGGCAGCTGGCACGGCTTGAAAACACGAGTCTCCAGTAAGGCAAACTGTGGTAATGATTGAAAGTAAATATAAACAGGAGTAAGTGGTAGAAGATGCTAACTGAAGAGGGAACAGGGAAGAATATGTTATTTCTGACAGGTAGTCAGTATTTACAAAATCAGAAGCAAATGACAGAGTAAATAGTTCTCCTTTAAGGCCTTGATTTCCTACTAGAAAGGGGTTTGGGTTCTTTTATGGATGCCTATTGCATAGGAAGGAAAAACACAAAGACAAGACACATTTGTCTTAAACCAGCATGATTCCCTGGAGCATACCTTGCTGAAAAGCTCAGCTTTTCTGTGTTTCTGCTTCACCACAATCCATACACATTATTTTTCCTGAAGTAAAAAACTGTATGCTTTTGACTGTGAAGACAAGCAATTTGAAAGAACGGGTTTGAGCTGAATATTAGGTGGCTGCCTCAGGACCAACAGACAGACAAACTGACTGACTGTAAAATACTCAGCTGTGTAGCTTCTGCCTGATGTCTCTGATCACTATAAATATTGCCCTTCTTTGGAAGGAGTGGAATCTGAAGACAAGAGAAAAAGTGATCTGCAGTGACTAGATGGATGTAGCTCTTGGCAAGCTGCTCTCTGGTGAAGCATGCACTGGTGTGAAGTCCCTTTTCCTAACAGATAGCTAAAATTCACCTGCATGCAAATCATGGGAGGAAGAACCTGGAGCTGGTTTTCTACAAGAAAAGGGAGAATGAACTTAAGGTAAGCCTGCTAAAGGGTAGCTCATGCTAGCTCTCACCATTTCATTAGGCAAGTGAAGTAATCAACTGACCAAATTAAGACTTAAGCAACACCTGGGAGGTGATCACAACCTGGAGCTGACTGACTTACTCTGCCCATGATATAGTGTCCCAAGTTTGGCTGTCAGGCTCTGGAACTCCTTTCTCACCCTGCTATTAAGAATCCTCTGGATTTCATAACTGAGTTTGGGGGCTAAATCCTCCTCCTGAGGGAAAGGTTTGACTCAGTTCTTGTTGAGAAGGTTGAGTTAGTGCTACTATTACTACACTGTGTTATTGCTGACTATATGGTGATATGGGATTTTGTTTTAATCATTTTAGATCTCTGCAAAGTATTTGCAAGGTTATTTGTAGCTGTAATTAGCATTAACTGACCATGGAGGGAGATTTGTTTCTTTATGACCATATTTTTTCCCCCTGGTCCTGCTGCTATGATTTATCTGAGAACAGCGAAGATGTCCTCAGTTCCTACGCGTTGCAAACTGAAGTCAACTGAAGCATGATTCAAAATTACCGATGATTAAGACAGTGAGAACACACAACAACTTGTCAGATACCTGCTATGAAAAATGGATCTTATAAAATAGAATGACTGTATCCTGATGTGTAGTAAAGAGCTTTAAAGTGAAAGGCACACAACATGCTCTTGTTTTGGCACATTGGTATTGCACTGCTCAATTTCTAGTCAGCAATGCAACTGGACATGAGAACAAAAAGTGCAATGGAGCACTCTGGGCTGCAGCATACTTAACATGCCACATATTCAAGAAGTTAAGAGTATTTTTCCTCCTATTATTCTCTGCTGCAGTCTGATTGCTCTAACCATTAAGAACTTGCTTCTCATTTCCGAGCACTCAGTTCATTCATGTCCAGCCTTTCTTCATGCCTGTGCCATCTCTTTTAGATTAAATAGCTCCAGAAAACAGTCCAGAAGCCAGAACTGGAAACCAGGATTGCCTTTTTGCTGTGTGGAGCTGTCTTAGAATAGTTCATGCCCTTCCACTAGAGATGGACAGCATTTACCCTATGTTGAGTACCAGCACCCTTCTACTGTTCTGTGGCTGTTCAAGCCACCTCATCCTTACTGCTGCAGGGGGATATACATCACCCACCTTTGCTAATGAATCACAATAGCTGATACATTTCCCCCTACACGCTCGTTCCCTTGACTCAAATTGTGTAAGTAAGTGTACTTTCAATACTTTAAATGAATGAAAAGTGGTATCATGATGATATGCTATCAAAAAAGTCTTCTGTTTTTCCCTGTCAGGATTGCTGAGGAGAGCGCTGAGTCTCTGCAGCAGCCCAGAACTGCGTCTGAGTAAGCAAGGGACCAGCCAACAGGAAAGGTGAGAGGTGGGCTAGCCCCAGAGCACTAGATCACCTTCTGCCCTCCTCCTAACTGTGAACTGGCCCTTGCTGGCCCAGCCCAACAGCCTTGAAAAGAGTTCCCAGCCCTGCCTGCATCCTGGGAAGGAGCTGCCTCCTGGGGAGGAGCTGCTTCCAGGCACAGAGAGAACAAGGTAAGCACGTGCGCTGAAGATGGTTAGCTTAGTAATTGTACCGAGGGAAAGGAGAGGAGGAGGGAGACATCTTGGAGTTTAAGAGGACGCTAGGACCGATCTTGCCTCCAGCAGCTGGTGAAAAAAGCAGAAGGCACTGTCACATTTCCTAACTGTGAGCGCCGCGGCCACACTCGCGCTGGCCGCGCATTTCTGCTAGGGAAGAGGAGGGAGGGAGGGAAGAGGAAGAGGGAGGGAGGGAAGGGGAAGAGGGATGAGTCACGGGTGCTGAACTGTGGAGGAAAGCACAGCTGTAATCCCAGACTGTGTGACTAGGAAGACGGCTCTGAGCAGTGCTTACATACCTAGTGCTTCCCCTTCATCCTCTTCCAACCCCCTTGCCCCCCCCCCCCCCCAAAAAAAATCCAAACCAAAACCCCAAATCCAGCCAGTTTTGCCACACAAAGCAAAAGAGAAAAGATTTCCAGGAATAAAACTAATATTCTCAGCAAGAGAAGTCACTAGCCCCATTACCATGAATCTCGCAAAGAGGTAAGATGTTGTGTGAAACACAAGTGAGTAGAAAGCGAAGATACAAGTGCCGGGTGCTGCACTTTGGTCACAACAACCCCATGCAGAGCTACAGGCTGGGGTTGGAGTGGCTGGAGAGCTGCCAGAGAGAAAGGGACCTGGGGGTACCGATTGACAGCTGGCTGAGCCAGCAGTGTGCCCAGGTGGCCAAGAAAGCAAATGGCATCCTGGACTGCATCAGAAAGAGTGTGGTCAGCAGGAGCAGAGAAGTCATTCTGCCCTGTGCTCAGCACTGGTTAGGCCACACCTTGAGTACTGTGTCCAGTTCTGGGCCCCTCAATTTGAACATGTCCAGAGAAGGGCAATGAGGCTGGGGAGAAGTCTTGAGCAAAAGCCCTATGAGGAGAGGCTGAGGGAGCTGAGGTTGTTTAGCCTGGAGAAGAGGAGGCTCAAGGGAGACCTTATTGCTGTCTACAGCTACCTGAAGGGTGGTTGTAGCCAGGTGGGGGTTGGTCTCTTCTCCCAGGCAATCAGCACCAGAACAAGAGGACACAGTCTCAAACTGCACCAGGGGAGGTTTGGGCTTGAGGTGAGGAGAAAGTTCTTCACGAAGAGAGTTGTTAGCCATTGGAATGGGCTGCCCAGGCAGGTGGTGGAATCAGCACCCCTGGAGGTGTTCAAAAAGGGATTGGACGTGGCACTTGAAGCCATGGTTTAGTAGTCATGAGGTCTTGAGTGACAGGTTGGACTTGGTGATCTTTTAGGTCTTTTCCAACCTTATTGATTCTATGAGTCTATGATTCTAAGATGGCCATGTAATTCACAAAGGAAGCTGGTTATTTCACACTGTTCCACCAACCTTTTCTATATCCCCTGTCTCAGATCAAACACTGTATGTTACTGGCTGCCTCTTTGTTTTCTCTCATGAAAAACAGCCCTGCCAAAATTTGTGTGTACCAGAAGCTACACACTGCCATTTCTTACAGGACTATGGTTGGCTAGGAATGTATGCTTCTATCTCCTATAAATCTTAACTTTATAATAAGATGAGGACATGCCTTGTCTGGTACCTGCAACAGGAAAAGAGCCAGAAATAATTCAGTGCTTAGGCTATCCTGTTCCAAACTCTCATGGTTTATTATCTGCCAGGAAAACTGCACGCAAACAAAAGTGTTGCTCAAACTCTGGTGGCTGGACTCGGGGTGAAGACAGCTCCTTCTACCCTAATATCTGTGGGATAACTGCCCAGCTGACAGGGAGACAGGAAGGCAAGGTGATTTAGCAGCTTCAGGACCAAGGTCATTTACAATCAGCAGATGTTTGGCTTAAATGAAGATCCATAAAGCTGGCCTGCCAAACAGTCAAAGGAGGGAGACCTAGGAAGATAAGACATCCGTGGTTTAGCTAAAACTCATGAAGCAAGGCTAAAATAACATAAGCACTTAACTTCAAAACAGATTTTGAGTGCCAGGGTGCCTGAACAAAGACCCTTCCTTGATTAACTGCAATTTTGACACCCCTCACAGGGACACTCAAAAGAGGCAAATATTACTTTTGCCCAATAGTCCCAGTAAGAGTCCTGGACTCAGAGGCAGGCCAGCAGGCATCGTGATCATACCTGTAATGTGACATCTTTCAGTGATTCTTGTGTTCCTAGTAAAGACTGTGACAATTAACTGGGAATTTGTCCTTGTCACTGTCCAGTCCACTGTCCTCAGTTGTCCTGCTGTAGCTTCCACTTCAGGCACTGTTGTGGCAGCTCTGGTTTGTGCAGGACATGCCAAACACACACAGATGATGCTACTATGGATGGAGCACCTGTGTGGGCTCACCAGCTTACACCACAGCTGTTTAACATCCGTTCTCATTGCACAATTTGGGAAAACTTCCCGGGACTATTCCTCTGTAACCTCGAGTGCATTTACTAAGCTCTCTGGCTGGATCATCCCTTCTTTAACGTAATTGTCACGCTACTATCGTCGGTTTACTTTCTGACAAACGGGCTTGGGGCTGAGTGTGGTGGGCTTCGTGGCTGTCACCTGGAGGAAAGCCCACGTGTGGTGGGCTGCACTGTGTGTGCCCTCCGCCGTGGGCATCACGAAGGGAGGATAATTGTATTAAGAAAGCGAAGCTTCCGAAGGCAACTGAACAGGCCAACCTGCCCTTTTGCGTCCCCGGCCAGGTATCCTCGGGGCAGTCCGGGAAGGCGGTGCGGTGGCTTCCGGGGCGGCGCGGGAGGGCGGTGCGGTGGCTGCCGGGGCGGAGCGGGGCGGTGGGGGCTGCGGGTCCGTCCACCCCCCCGCCTTATAGCGCGGGGTTCGCCGCGGCAGTACCAGCGCCTCCCGACAGCCCGGCCCGCTGTGGCCGCCGCCCGGTGCTCTGTCCGGTGCTCTGTCCCCTGTCCGAGGTGAGCCGGGCCGGGGATGCCGCTTTGACTGCTAGTTGAAGTTTTTCTCGAGGAGAGCGCGGAAGGGAGGGGAGGTGGGGAAGGTGGTTTGGCTGCTGCCGGCAGCGCTTCTGGGGCTTCAGCACCGCGCCGGGGGTGCTGCGAGACGGACATCGTGCGCTGCTCTCGCCGCCGCCAGCTGAGTCAGTGGACTCCTTGCACATAAGATGTTAGGGTTAGGCTGATTGATTGTGGGTTTTCTAACTCTTTTGTTTCTTTCTTTGTTGATGGTTTTTTTTCGTGTGTGTGTGTGCGATCTTCTTTTTTTCCGCTTGGCAGCTGGGGATGTCTCATTGCTACACTCAGAATTGCTTATTTTAATTTTATAAATCACGAGAAAGTCAAAGCATGCTAAATAAAAGCTGTTTTTCCAGTAGGAAGAGGGTCTAAGAGCCCTCGTTGCTTACAGGGATACTTAAAACTTACTAGGGAGTCTGGCTAGAAAGTGTTGCTGTGGGATGGGGGGTTCACTCCTACAGTCAGCACCTCTGTTGATTGAAAGTGGGAAAACAACCCTTTGTGTACTCTTTGCGTGTCGATGTACGTGTGCATCTTCCCTTGTAGAGAAGTCTCTGAATTTACTGTCAGGATCTGTGCTTCTGAATTTGGCTTTAAAGGAGAGGATCTGAAGTTCTTTTCTGACACTGTTTTTGCTAGAACTACAGAGCTACTTCTGAGAAATGCTTGCAAAACCTTCTGTGGTGCCAGATTTGATTTCTTGGAGAAAATATGTCAGAGAACATTTTAAGGCTGCTTTGATGCGATTCTCCACATCATTATTCATTGTGAGGTGGAGAAGGGTTTTTTGACTGCTGTTCTTAACCTTCACCCTCTGATTGTTCTGCTTGGTAAACCTCTTTTGTTTCCTTCTGTTGATTATTAATAATGGACAATAGCAAGTGTCGTGAGCAGAGCTGCAGAGGGCTTGCACTTTCACAACACAGCTTAGTAGCTCCGTAAATCTAAAGAGGCTGTAGTGAGGACTTATGCTTTTTTTTTCCCAAGCATGTATATATGAATACTTGGTGTGTTTACTGAAAAAAAATAATTGTGTGTGCCAAAGAAAGTGTGGGAAAGATGTGACTGTTCTCTGGCGATGGGTATATTTTCCCATGCTACGTGGGGGTGTAAAAGAAGAGAAAGCACGTTTCTTGCGAGAGGCCCTTTGCAGGGGCAGGGCTGAGGCTGGAGCTCAGCCCATAGCGCTGTGTGCATGGTGACACCCACGTGTGGCATGACCGACTGTCGCGGCCTCTCCCATGCCCTGTCCACCTGCTTCTGGCTACACCTACCTTGCCCGCTGCCCTGACCTTCAGTCGCTGTGGTTGGCCCATGGCCGTACATGCTTTGATCAGCAGCATCCTTTCTTTACTTGTGGGTATGGGAGCACAGAAATATTTGCATATGAGTAAATTGAAAGTTGCCAGGTAATGCAGGCTTCTGCTCTTTTATGGCTGTTGCATTGTGGTTAGTGCTGTACTTTTGGTGAATCTAGTCTTTATATACATTTGAAGAATTAAATGCACCGTGAATATGAATGTATCCATGGCTAGTGAAGTTCCCTTAAGAGCAAACTGCCAGACCGTGTTGGTGTTATGCTACATGATGTGATTCTTTGGCTGAAATGTAGTGTGCAGGGTTATTTCTAGCTAACAGGACCAACAGGCAATGGCCAAGGTTGGTTTTGGTGCTGAGCCTGGCAGAAGTAAAGAAATCGTTCCCCTGCTTCCATTTCACTGCCAGTGGGCTGTGAGGTGCAGAAGCAGCTGGGGGCCTGCTGGTTGTGGCTTTGGAGTGAAAGGTGTTAGTGCTTCCACCTTGAAGTTTCTATCAGGAGTTATTTTTGGATTGCTGCCCATGGGACTGATAGTAACTGCTTGAACCTTGGGAGACAGCTCTGGAGCAAAATTTAATGAGTTTGTAACTGTTCCATCTTGATACACATTCTGAATGTTGGTAGAAAGAGTTGGTGGTTATCCTGCTTCTCATCTGGAGGGTTTCTGACAGAGGCTAAGGAGAGGAATGGAGCTCTGCAAGTTCAAAACTGATGAACTTCTGCCTTGGAGCCGGGAAGGGGAGTGTGTCCATTCAAGGGAGATAGCAACCCTTACTTGGGGCTAGGAGCTGCGTTCTTTTGGGGGCTGGCAGGCAGCAGGCTGGGAACAGCACTTTGCACAGCAGAGGAGGGGCAGTCTTTGAGGAGCAAAACCCCAATGAAACAGCATGTTTAGGTGTTGTGGTTTTTTCCCCTGCACAACAGTTTTGAAAAAAACAAACCTCAAATTCTGTGTTTTGCAACAAGTTGATGTGGAGAACCAAAGAAAGAGAGAAAGCTGAAACGCTGCGGAGAAAGGAGTGGTGATTTGGGTTTGCATGATCTGTCACTCCCCAGCGCAGTTCAGATAAAATGAAAAATAGAAAGCATTCATCTGGCGAACTGCTTTCGCTTTCCTCTTGGGGCAGGGCAGAGACAGTTGTTTTCCTTCCGTCTCAGTCTAATATTGTCTTTTCCTCACGTCCGAGGGAGCCCCCTGAACAGAGCAGCAGTCTGCATTTCCTCTGCCTCCCACACCGATCTCTGCTCATTTCCCTTCATTGCTGCCTGTCCGGGTGGTCTCTAGGGGCTGCAAGGGGTAACTCAGCCTGGGTGGAGCGGCAATAGCCTTGTGCTGCTCTCTGCTCTTTCAGTTCTGTAATTCTCTTCCTCTGAGCCGATCTCCTCCAGCTAGGTAGCAGTTCCAGGATTTTTCTTCATGCCTGTTCTCTTTTTCTCATGCCACACATGTGGATATCGCTGGTGTGATGTAACCCGTGGTATCAGGAGGAGCAGCAAGCGACTGGTGCCTGCAGCTGACAGAGTGCTGCCCACAAGGCAGTGAACTCTTCCCTGTTGCAGCACTGTTTCTTCCAGTCTCCCCTTTCTGGGAATGAACACCTGCCTCTTGGTTTTTGTGAACAGGCGTGTGGGAGATCACTTTGGGGGAAGACTTGGGTTTTTTCCCTCTCAGCTGGTTACTAAGAAAAAAAGGCATAAGTAAGAGAAGGTGCAGAGATGGGAAGCAGCGATGTGAGGTGTCACCTCAGTGCACCATCCCTGCCTTGGTGGCAGCTATGAAGTGCACCTGGGAGAAGAACCGAAGTGATACGTTGTGTGGTGCAGGAAGACACTTATTTAGCTTTCCTTCCTGGCATTTTGGGGTGTGTGGAGTACATTGAAGTGCTGCTTCTGTTGTCTGCTCTCCCTCAGGGAATCTGAGGGAAATACCATGGAGTCAAGTCCCATCTTCTCAGGCTTGGCCATGGGGCTTACTGGTAATGGGGCACGGGTTCTGCCCTGGGAGCCTGACCTCCTGCTAATGGACACGGCTTCTACCAGCCTGGAAAGCCCCTTCCTGCTTCAGTTAAATCAGGTTTCCTTTCTGTGGTTCCTCTGGCCCTACATCTTACTGATTTCACAGGTTTGCTGGTTCTTTATTTGCCCTGGATTTGAGGCTGTTGCACAGCTGCTGTTTTTCATTCAAATATAGATAAATAATGAAGTAACCTAAGAAATCCTTTTGAAATAACAGTTGAGCATCTTGGGGGTCATGACACTCACAGTAAGAGGTTCTTGCATTATTAATGCAATATGGAAACTGAATAGTTGTCTAAAGGAAACAAACATTACATTTTTGACCCTTTATTCATGGTGTGAGTGTCAGGCTCTGCAGGCTGACGTAGTAGTTTCCTCGAATTCTGCATTTCTCCTGGGAGGAGCTGGAGATAGGGCAAAGGCCTTGACAGATGTTTAAAGAGTAGGGTGTTTCAAGGACAGCAAATATGAATTTGTCCTTTTGATTCTTGCTGTGCTCTTTGGGCAATTATTGCATTTGCTTGCCCTGTGATTACACATGTCACCTAGCAACAGGCTCTGGGAAGGTAAACTTGGGCTTGAGCTGCAGCCTCCCTTTGAAAAGTGATCAGATAGTGGAGGGATGAAGGCACAGAGAAAAGAAAACCTGCAGTTAAATCCCCAGATGGTTCTCCACTGGGAACAGTGCTGCAGGGAAGGGCTGGGAAAAGCAAGTGAAGGCTGTGCAGGCTGTGTCGTGTGGTCATGCTCCTTACCCCCATGGCTCTGTGCCTGATCTGATCACAGACCACTTTGTGTGGGATGAAGGAAAGCAGAGAACCTTGACCTGATAGTTCCTCTTGAATATTAAACCACGCTGCTCCTTTGCCATGCCTCATGAGCAGCATATGACTTTGGCAGAGCATTAAGAGCTAAGGCTGATCCCAGGAAGGAAAGCAAAGTGCATGTTGGTGCTACTCTGAGTGGGAGCTCGTGAACTAATGTCTTGGTGACTGCTGTGACTCTAGGGTGGGGAAGCCAAGGTGGACTGAGTGTTGAAGCCAAGGTGGACTGAGTGTTGGTGGTGCTGCAGCCATGAGACACCAGTGGAGTGTGGCTAGTGTGATGGGTGCTCCCACACTGTGCTGTAGGAGCCTGTAGCAGTGGTATTGTCTTGCTCAGCCATGTGTAGTGTGTTGCATGTTACATCAGCAGTGGTGTATTTGTCCTGTGGTGGAGGACAGACTACCAGCTGGTGTGGAGAGACAGCTGCCTGCTGCAACTGCAGCTTTTTGGTAACTAATAGTAGAGAAAAATGTTTCTAAGAATGCAAGTGTGAACCTCTGCTTCCAAAGGGCTCTTTGGGATAGGAAGGAAGGAGATTTGTAGCCAGCCCAGCATCTGATGTTCCTCTTGGCATTGCAGTGCTGGTTTTGGATAGGGTGGGAGGGATGTTGTGGCAGCTCTGCCAAGGGGAGTTGCTGCTTTGCTTCAGGCACAGCTCTGCATCTCAAAACTTTTGCAAGAGTGCTGCTTTGCCCAAGACTTCAAATTCTTTGCCACTTGGTATTTAAGAGACTGTCTGGATGAAGAGTAGTCTGTCCAGGAAAGAAACACTTCATCCTGCCTGTCCAGTTTTGGAGACATTTTGGGTTTATGTTAGCATTTGTTTAATGCTTGGTTTGCTTACTTTGCACAGCCAGTCAGGTTGACTGAGACACTCTAGCAATATGGACCATATAGCTGTATGAGCTTCTCCCTTATCAGTGGTTATTGTTTTCTGGCAGGTTTTTTTCCCCCCTCCTACAGTTTCAGAAGGCTGGTCAAAGGCTTCTGCTTGTTTTCAGTTATGTCAGCTGCTTGGTTAAAGTAAACTGCAGTCATGGCTGCAACTTCTTGATGATTACTTGAAAGGGTAAATGAAACTTCCAAGCAGCAAGGTAAAAGAATTTCCTGTTTATTAAATTTACACCTGTTACTGAGATTTAAATAAATGGCTTGGATTTTTTCATCCAGCTCAGCAAGGCAGTGCCTGTCTGTGCAGTGGCATGTCCGAACCAGGAGCTCTGCTGACAGCTGCCAGGAAAGGCAGAATCTACTTACTGTGTAGATTGTGGTTCTGTTTCCTCTAATGTTTGGAAAAAAATCTAGCAATGAGGATTGTGAAAGGTGATGATAGCCTTTTCATAGAGCATTCTGATGGAGACTGCTAAGAGTTCTTAAAGTATTTTGTACATGGTGGGTTTTGCTTTTACTGGTAGGGAGGAGGGTAAGTAGTGAATGCCTGTATTCACTTGCTGCTTTATGGTGTTGTGGAAAGTGTCTGAAAAGTGATCTTAGACAAGTCTCAGCTTATGAATAAACATGTGCTTTGTTTCCATGCAGAAAGGCTGCTTTTCCCTATCCCAGGAACTCTGGCAGCTTCCTGAAAATTGTTCTCTCTGATGTTTAGAACATCTGGAACCAGGCTGGACTGAATCTGGCCGAGCTGCTGCACCGGCACTGCCAGCAGCCTCCTGGGGTCACAGTGTCATCATACAGCTGCCTGCACTGTCAAATTTTCATATGCTGACCTTTCTCACTCTTACATCCCTCAGGCTTTTAATGTAGACACACCTATCCTGAGAATCCTCCCAGAGGACTAAATTAAGAAACAAAGGTAAGCAGAGTTGTCTTGGCTTCTGCTGCAGCCCCATGGGGTGAAAAGCTTTTTTTGCTGGACATGCAGCAGACTGGTGTCATTGTACTGTGGGATCCTAATCAAATTTGTCCTTAAACGTTTTAGTCTGAGCTGCATGCAGTCTTGCCTTTTCCCTGGCACAGATCCTGAGGATGAACTGTATCTGGTACTCCACTGATGTGTAGCTGTGCAGTCCAGGATCTCCTGGCCACCAAGACCAGGGTGCATCCACCAGATGTGCATGCACCTGGTTTCCCAGAGCCATGACATGACTTGTTCTGGACTTACAGCTTGCTCCTGGGGCAGGCAGCTGTGCTGGCTTACCCATGGTTTTGGATGTTTATCATCAGGTTTCATACAACACATTGTTCTAGATAAAAATAACAAAGGCCCTGTTACACGTTTCTCTGTCTTCATTTCCTCCCTGCTCTTGAATCTCTTGGTTGTGGGTGTGTTCCAGCTCCATGTCACTCCTATACAGGCTTTGTGCATTGTGTTAAACCATCGTGGAAAGGACTGTACCGCATGGGGCAGCTCTAGGAAAGAGCACCCAGCAGTCCTTTCTTGCTGTCTGCAGGTGTGATTCCTGCCTGCTTTTGGCAGGAGAGGCTGTGGGTCCCAGCTTGCAAGGCAGGGCATTGGGCTGCAAATCTTGAATGGATGAAAATGCTTTCCCAGAGAGCCCTGCGTGAGGTGGTGCATGAAGATCCATCTCCATCCTTGGCATGTCTTGTGGGGTGTATGTGTGGCCTGTTCCCAGCTGGGCTGCTCAACCTGTGTTCTGGGTGTGTGTGGCAGGCAGAAGCTGGCATTTCATCTGTCACTGTCAAGACTTGCCAGCTGCTGAGGCACCCAACCCTCAGTACACATGATTTTCTAGGTTTGGTCATTTTCCTGGCTGCTTCCACCAGGCTTGGTGCAGGTGCCCTGGTGCTAGCTAATGGGTCTGGTCATCCTGTTGTGCTGCTGGTGTGTGGCATGTGGCAGGCTGCTATCAGCTCCCAGTGAGTTATCTGGAAAATGTTGACTTCCTAATGTCATTAATACATGGCCAAACAAGAAAATTGAATCAAAATAATCTTTCATACAGGTGCTCACCACCACTGCTGTGTGCAGTCTTTGCTCATGTGTCCCGTTCCCGCTATTTGCACGGGAAGGTACAATTGTCTGGGGTAATGACTGCCGGAATACAAATCTTAGTGCAACTTTCTCTCCAACATGTGCTTCCATATAGATTTTTAGTTTCATACCTGAAGAATGTGCATGCCTCAAGATTCATCTACCTTTCCCCACCCCCCTTTTCAACTCAAACAGTTGATTTTTCCCTTCCCTGACACGCTTGTTTTGCTCTTCCCTTGCTGTAGTCTGTAGTCTTGCTGTGTTGCCTTTTGAGCATTAACACAGTAGACACAAATAACAGCAACAGCATCTGCGATTCTGGACAGCTCTGTCCTGTTCTGTGCACTTCCAGCACATCACTGGAGCCGTGGCTCTCGAAATCACAGCGTGGTAAATAGTTTTGTTGACGTGTAAGTGGGCACAGCACCCAGCCTCGCACACGTGCCTGTGCTGGCACTGCGGTTTTGCAGGCAGTAAAGCTCGACACGGCTCCTTTTGCCATTTAACTGGCTCTGAAGGTAGACAGTGGATATGCTGAGCAGGAAAGACTGGTTTGTGCACACATGGTAATTGGGGAAAGCAATCAGACTCCCTGTGGGTCCATTTTCTCTGCAGCCAGGTAAGAATGGTGCATTGAGTCCAGTAAGCTTGCTGGTCTCTGGGTGTTGTAAGCCGCTTTTTGAGACTAAAAAGAAATGTTGTTCCTGGAAATCTAAAACTGAATTATCAGGGATGTTTTCCAGACTGTCTTCCAAGAGAACACGATGGAGGATTTGTGTAAGGTGTAGTCTGAAAAGGGTTCAGGGCATTTGAGTGGCTGCTGTCTGTGCAGCAGTTCTGGAGGCTGAGCTGTGGGTGTGTGCTCTGGTTCTATCACTATTCATGCCACCACAGATTTGATTACAACATCTGGGGACTACCTGTTTGTCAGTGCAGTAGACCACAGAGATCTATCTACAGCAGCAGCTTGTGGTGGGGAGAGGTGTGCTGCCAAGACACAACTGAGGAGAGGTCTAACAGGACATAAGGTAAAAGGGCACCATGTTCTCTTTTGCAGGGAGTTTGGTTGTATGTTTGTGTTCTGCTTTGTGAGCAGTTTGGTTATGTAAGAGAAGCCAGATTGGTGCAATGTGTCTATTTACACAGTGCTCATCCTATAGGCTTTATTTAAATTAAGACAATCTCAGGCTGAGAGACAAGAACTGACCATAAACTTTATAGTGTTGATGAAGCTCTTGCTTCCCAATGGAGCACAAGTGACTTTTGTTCATGAGTGGTGTTCATGAATGCAGAGCTTGAAGATCTTGGTCTCCTTTTCATCAAAAGCAGAATGGGACTTATCTCAGGGAGTTTTCTTGGTCTTGGGACAGTGGCACTGGATGTGCTGTATGCCAGTTGCTGCTGTGGCAGCCTCTGGAGGGGTGAGTGCCGGGATGAGCTCAGCAGTAAGGAAGCCTTGCCAAGATGCAAACACAGGCCGAGGAGCTACAGCACATTTGCCTGCTGGCATAGGAAAGCTGGGGAACATCTTCTCCCACTCTTAAACTGGTCTGTTTTCAGCTCTTGTTCCTCTCCAGACTGGAGTGAAACTGACTCTGGATTTGAGCAGTGAGGTTCAGTCAGGGTTCTGTACCCAAAAGTACTGTCTTGGCTGGTCATCACCATGCTGCTGCAAAGGAGGTTATAATTTTTTGCTTTAGAGGTGAAGAAATGAGGGCACTGAAGATGGTCTCAGGGTCACCAGCATAACCTTGTGTACAGCATGGTGAGGTCTGATATAAATTGATTTGATAAATGTGGTGGAGGGAAGAAGGTAAACAAAATGCAGGTGTTAAAGGTGCTAGTGATCTACAAGCATATATATATATATATATGTATAAAAAAATATGAAACTTCTGCATGAAAATGTAAGCTTGTCATCCCACCTGCTTTTTCCCCCCAGGTGTGTATGTGTGTGTAAAAAATGTTCCCTTTTGATTTTAGTGGAATGTAGATTTCTGCACCTCTAATTGCTCTGTCACTTAGCACAGGCTGAACATAGGTTTCATCAAGCTGTCTTTGTTGGAGTGATGAAGGCAATTGCTCACTTTTCATGCAGGTGAAATGTGGGTTTAAAACCTTGCTGAGGTAGAAGAATCTACAGCTGCATGTAGGGAGCAGTTGTGCCTCTGAAGCCTGGAAAGTAGGATGCAGGTACAAAAGTGGGACAGGACAGGAGGAGGGTTTAATTGAAATCAGGAGCATTTCTGTGTTGCTCAACAGCACCTGAGGATTTTCTTCACTCTTGTGTCAGATACAGAGGATCTTCTGTTCCCTGAAGTATGTTGGTAACTTGTGTTTCTGTTGGTCATTAATTGATATTGATGCAGGCTCCTAATGATGTCTCACTCACAAACCTTTTGCTTAATTGATTTCTGAGGGATTTAATTGAAGTGTACTCGGGTTGTTAGACTACACTGCTTAAAAATATGCACAGGAGGTGCCAGGCAGTGAGACTGGGAGATGGCCTGTGCATTGGGATAATCAGAAAATAAAGGCAGGTCCAGCAAAAAGGAGTCTGGGGTCTCTGGATGCCTCAGTACTGGAGTGAACATCAAGCTATTTGTGAGTGGTTTCTGTCTCTGCACCCTACCATCTGCATCTCGCTGTAGTGCTGGCAGATGAAATATCCTCAGAGGAATATTTCCTCCTTTGCCAATGCTTGTATGCCTCATAAATTTCCATGGTTATGGATCTCTGTAATGTGAACTGTTTTTTCCCTATTGAAAATGTTGATTAGGGAGGAAACACAGTGAACTAATTGTTCTGAGTAACACTTGAGCCACATAAATATTTCAGGGGATTTGAGTGGCCTTGCAAGGCTCAAAGTTGCACATGAACAAACTTACCCAAATCGCGGCTGAAAAAGGGAGAACTTGTGAGAAGTGCCTAGGGATTTACATATGTATAGGTAGGCTTTGTAATGGTATGACACTCTGTAAGCCCGTTTGCCATGTAAATGAGCCCTAAGATGCTTAGACACAAGACACATTTGGTATTTCTCGTGTTTTGGTATAAATATTTTCTGCCCAAATGAAATAAATCCTGGGATAAATTCCCATGGGATGTGCCAGCATGGAAGTAATTGCAGAGGCAGAGCTGCAGGCTTGTAAAAGCACTGGTGGAAGAGCTGAGTGGCTGAGCAAGTGCTAGAAGGGACAGCTTGTTCCCTGTTCAGCCATATACTGTGCTTCATCTGGGAAATATGTGAGTTAACTGCAATTGTGTTTAGTCAGAATAGGATGAGATGTATTAAATGTTGCCTCTGCTATCCAAGAACAGCGTTCCCAGCCTTGGCTAATGGAGGCATGATGAAGGGAGCAGGAGCCTGGAGTGATCAGTACAATGGTTCTGTGCTGGGGAGCATAAAACATGGGAAAGATTATATCTGGTTGCTGGCCAAAAACCAGCTAACTCTTTAGAAATATTTGTTACTAGTAGGGTTTATTGTCTAAGAAAGAGAAATGGCAGCCATTCAAGTGATAAATCAAGGGAATGAGTTAGAAAAAACGAAGATGTGTTTTAAAAAGGCATAAGGATTTTCCTTTGTACTCGGAAATCTAAAGGGAGAAGGGGAACACCCAGAAAGAAGCTTGAGCTTCTCTTGCTCTCTATCCCATTTATGTCACTTCTGATGGAAAATGTAAGGTTTGGTTTACAAGTAGGTGTGCACCCTTCCCTCTGTGCTCCTCTAGGAGAGTGGTTTTTTCCTGTTTGGTCCCCTGCATTTATGCCCTTTCCTTTCCATTTCCTGCCTTATTTGCCATGCTCTGTCTTTTAGTCTCACTGACCTTTTTTAACCTTTTTTTAATGTCTCTGTCAGAAGAGCCACTCCTCACTGTTCACAAAAGAAATTTGTTTTGGTTTGTGTTTTTTCACATGACAATTTGTGGGACTCCCTGACACAGAATGCTGTGGCTGCTAAAAGATTATACAAACTCAGGAAGGGCCTGAAAGAGCTCATAAGAGGTTACTAAATATCACTATGCAACCTTTAGTTTGGCATTTATTTAGACCATGCTGTAAAGATCTTGAAGGTAAGCACCACTGTGTGCTTACCTCATACCTAACTCTGACCTAGGCAGCCAAACCTGGGCTGCCAGCATCAAGACTGGGTAAAGTCATCGTGATGTTCACCCATTTCACCACAAAGGTCCTGTTGTGTTCTCTCTTCACATTTACCTTTACCTGTCTGGGACATTTACCTATCTGGGACATGTGAAGACTCACTTCTAACTGGGGAAACCAGTGCTTGCTACTGGAGGTGATGTGTGCTTGGCTCCAGGAAAGAGTGCTTGCAGCAGGGCTGTGGGAGATGGCGTATGTGCTGCTGCTCTCGGTTCTGGCAGTGCGGGTGTCGCTGGCAGGGATTCTGCAAGCAGCTGGGCACTGCTGTGACACAGCATCACTGTTCTGCTACAGAGACAACTGGGTTTGTAGACATACAGTTCATGTGGAAAGCAGTTGACAGACTGAAAGCAAGGCACAACACCAGACATCATCCCCCCTGGCTTGCTGTGGCTCTGTATCTGACCTTGCTATCCCAGGAGTGTTGATTCATGGTCTGTTATGCCTTGGACTGGCTCAGGTGTGGGGTATTAGCTGCCCCAACAGCACAAGGATGGGTGTAACAGCTCGTCCCCACTGTGATAGTTCCTATCTGGTCCCACCACGTTTAATTGGTGAGAGGTTGCTGTGTCCTGTCCAGGTGCAGACAGTCAGTGTAGGGGGTGATGTGCAGGTCTGTCTCCCAGACTGACTTCAGTGAAGGTGCTCTGTAACCTGGAGATTTGCCTGAAGGAGGACATGAAGCTGTAGGCATGATCTTTAGCCTTATTGTCGGCTTACATTTCAGGTAAGGTCACATCTCTGCTGCACAGCACACTTAGGTGCTGGAACCCATGCTCACCCCACAGGGCTGGATTTCACTGCACTGGATATGCCACTGCTATACAGCTGGCAGCTCCTGTGCAGGGCACAGCTCAGTCCCTCCCAGCCTTTAGCCTTGGCAGGGTGGTGGGCCCACTCTTCACAGCACTGTGGGCTGATAAGGCAGAGTGTCCCAGAGCTGCTGCGACAGAGCTTTTCCCACGCTGTTGCCATGCCCTTCTCACACTGTTCTCGTGGCCTTGTGCCTGCAGCCCTGAAAGCTTGGGCATGGTGGGTGCACTGGGACACTCCCCCTCTTCCTGCTGTGTCCACTGTGTTGTGGGCTTTTGGGTTTGTACTACAGATAACCACAGCAAAAGAACAGCATTGTGGATGGTGGTCACTTAAATACTCAATGGCATTAGCCAACAATAGATGCTCAGGGGAACTTAAGTCACTAGGTAACACTTGTGCCTGCCTAGCATGCACTAGTTGTTGCCATCATCTTCATCCTTGCTTGGGAAGGGCTCCCAGAGGAGGGTGCTTGCCTGAGACCTGTTGTTGCTTGTCCAGGCTCGCCATGAGCTGGGTAAAGATTTCCATCTCTTAATCTGTTCTTTAAATAGAGTTAGCTATGAGATGTTTTTATGCAGGCTGAAGTTTTGTGCTTGTGCTGTGAGAGCATGTGGGGTGGTGTGCTGGTCTCAGAACAGCTCTGTGCCACTCCCAGCTTGGTGACTGCTGCCCAGCATTGTCCTGAAGAAGCTACCTTAGCAATGGGTGCTATTATGTTCTACTCCCACTGAAATACCTTTTGACAAGATGTAGGATGAAATAAAGTCCTTCACCTATTGTCCACATTCTCCCTTTAGGCAGATCTTAGTGACTGCTGTCACCTGTGTCAGCCCACACACTACAGCTGTTTATGGCCTCCTGTGTTGACTTAGAATACATAGAATACATAGAATACATAGAATAAACCAGGTTGGAAGAGACCTTCAAGATCATCGCGTCCAACCCATCACCAATCCAACACCGCCCAAGCAACTAACCCACAGCACCAAGCACCCTGTCAAGTCTTCTCCTAAAAACCTCCAGTGATGGCGACTCCACCACCTCCCCAGGCAGCCCATTCCAATGTGCAATCACTCTTTCTGTATAGAACTTTTTTCTAACATCCAGCCTGAACCTCCCCTGGCGCAGCCTGAGACTGTGTCCTCTTGTTCTGGTACTGCTTGCCTGGGAGAAGAGACCAACATCTGTCTGTCTACAACCTCCCTTCAGATAGTTGTAGAGAGCAATAAGGTCACCCCTGAGTCTCCTCTTCTCCAGGCTAAGCAACCCCAGCTCCCTCAGCCTCTCCTCGTAGGGCTTATGTTCCAAACCCCTCACCAACTTTGTTGCTCTTCTCTGGACTCGTTCCAGCAAGTCAACATCCTTCCTAAACTGAGGGGCCCAGAACTGGACACAGTACTCGAGGTGCGGCCTAACCAGTGCAGTGTACAGGGGCAGAATGACCTCCCTGCTCCTGCTGGCCACACTGTTCCTGATGCAGGCCAGGATGCCATTGGCCCTCTTAGCTGCCTGGGCACACTGCAGGCTCATGTTCAGTCTACCGTCGACCAGCACCCCCAGGTCCCTCTCAGCCTGACTGCTCTCCAGCCACTCTGACCCCAGCCTGTAGCTCTGCATGGGGTTGCTGTGGCCAATGTGCAGAACCCGGCACTTGGATGTGTTAAATCTCATGCCGTTGGACTCTGCCCATCTGTCCAGCCTGTCGAGGTCCCTCTGCAGAGCCTCTCTACCCTCCAGCAGATCAACTCCTGCGCCCAGCTTGGTGTCGTCAGCAAATTTACTGATGATGGACTCAATGCCCTCGTCCAGATCATCAATAAAGATGTTAAAGAGCATGGGGCCCAGCACTGATCCCTGGGGCACACCACTGGTGACTGGCCACCAGCTGGATGTGGCACCATTCACTACCACTCTCTGGGCTCGGCCCTCCAGCCAGTTCCTAACCCATCGCAGTGTGGTCCCATCCAAGCCATGGGCTGACAGCTTGGCCAGGAGCTTGCTATGGGGAACGGTGTCAAAGGCCTTGCTGAGGTCCAGGTAGACTACATCCACAGGCCTCCCCACATCCACCAGGCGGGTCACCTGATCATAGAAGGAGATCAGGTTGGTCAGGCAGGACCTGCCCTTCCTAAACCCATGCTGGCTGGGCCTGATCCCTTGGCCATCCTCTAAGTGTTGTGTGATTGCACTCAGGATGACCTGCTCCATAATCTTTCCTGGTACTGAGGTCAGGCTGACAGGCCTGTAATTCCCTGGCTCATCCAACCGGCCCTTCTTGTGGATGGGTACCACGTTGGCCAGCTTCCAGTCAGCTGGGATCTCTCCAGTGAGCCAGGACTGATGAAAAATCATGGAGAGTGGCTTGGCCAGCTCATCTGCCAGCTCTCTCAGCACCCTAGGATGGATCCCATCTGGTCCCATGGACTTGTGGGGGTCCAAGCTGCTGAGGAGAGCTCCTATCACTTGCTCATGGAACAAAGGGAAACCATGCAGCTCCCTGGCTCCCTCTGCCAGTTCTGCAGGCCAGCTGTCTGGTAGACGTTCTTTCCAGGTAGTAAAAACTGAGGTAAAGAAGGTGTTAAGTACCTCTGCCTTTTCCTCATCCTGTGTTACAACATTTCCTTCTATGTCAACCAAGGAGTGGAGGTTGTCCCTGCCCTTCCTCTTGCTATTAATATATTTATAGAAGGACTTTTTGTTGTCCTTCACATCAGAGGCCAGTTTAAGTTCCAAATATGCTTTTGCCTCCCTAATTTTCCTCCTACATGCCCTAGCAACCTCTTTAAACATTCCATGGGTTGCCTCACCTTTCTTCCAAAGATGATACACCCTCTTTTTTTCCCTTAGTTCAATTAAAAGTTCATTACACAGCCAGGCTGGCCGTCTGCCCCGGCGGCTCCTCTTCCGGCACATTGGCACAGCCTGCTCCTGAGCCTTCATCAGCTCTTTCTTGAAGCAGGTCCAGCCCTCCTGGACCCCTTTATTTTTAAGGGCTTTCTCCCAAGGAACCCTCTGAATTGTTTCCTTGAGCAACCTGAAGTCCGCCCTCCGGAAGTCCAGAGTGGAGGTCTTCTTGCTGGCCCTCTTAGCTTGACTGAATACTGAAAATTCTATTATTTCATGGTCACTGGCCCCTAAACAGCCTCCGACCACCACATCACCCACCAGCCCTTCCCTGTTGGTGAAGAGGAGGTCAAGCAAAGCCTTGCCCCTGGTAGGCTCACGCAGCACCTGGGATAAGAAGCTGTCCTCCATGCAGTCTAAGAACCTCCTAGACTGCCTCCTCTCTGCTGTGTTGAGATCCCAGCAGATGTCAGGCAGGTTGAAGTCGCCCATAAGGACAAGGTCAGGAGATCTTGAGACAGCCTTAAGCTGTCTATAGAATGCTTCATCGACATCATCCTCCTGGTTGGGTGGTCTATAACAGACTCCAACCAGGATGTCTGCCCTACCGGTCTTCCCTCTAATTCTTGCCCACAAGCATTCAACCTGATTGTCCCTAATCTCTAGCTCAATGGCATCTAGTGCCTCCCTGATGTACATGGCCACCCCTCCACCCCTTCTTCCTTGTCTATCTCTCCTGAAAAGCCTGTAGCCATCAATTGCAGCACTCCAGTCATGTGAGCTATCCCACCACGTCTCCGTGATGGCAACTACGTCATAACTTTCCTGCTGCAACAAGGCTTCCAGCTCCTCTTGTTTGTTTCCCATGCTTCGTGCATTAGTGTACATGCACCTCAGCTGGGCTGCTGGTTTGGCCTCTGACCCTAGCTTACTGCCCCCAGACTCTTGCCTGAGGGGACTAGTTTCAGCCCCTCCCCCCTTCGAAACTAGTTTAAAGCCCTGTCGATGAGAGCTGCCAGTTCCCTCCCCAGAAGGACCCTGGCTAACTGTCAGGGCAGATGGGAACAAGAATTTTATCAGTCAGGGCATATATTGCATTTCCAGGGGAAGAGGATCTTGTTTCCACAGTGCTTTTGATAGAATGAGCCACAGAGTATCACTGCATATCCTTCAGTACAATCATAAACAAGTTGAAACATACCCAGTCTGTCTCCCCACTCTGTTCCTTAACCTAAATGCATTTGCAGTACATCTGCAGCTTACATGAACAGCGGAAAACACAGGACTGTAAGAAGTCCTTATTGTTATTAGTATGCTACATAGACTTCTCCTGACTTGGTTCCCTTCCCACCCCCTTCTGTGGTCTCTGTTGTGCAGGGCTGAGTTGTGCTGCCCAGGCAGCATTGTTTTCAGACCCCCAAACTGTTCCCTAGAGGAGCAGATGGTGGAGTCACCGTCCCTGGAGGTGTTCAAGAGGAGATTGGACGTGGCACTTGGTGCCATGGTCTAGTCATGAGGTCTGTGGAGACAGGTTGGACTTGATGATCCTTGAGGTCTCTTCCAGCCTTAGTTATACGGTGATACTGTGAATATAGGCAGCCATAGTTGTGGGGGAGAAGGTCCTCTCTGCTGAGGCTGCTTGCAAATAGCTGTTGCTTTTAAAATTAATTTGTATGCATAGACAAGCAATGGGAATTTTTCTTGATTCATTTTGCTTACCTTGTAATTAGGCTTTTACTGGACAAGGGAATGGTTGGGCAATGTCCTGGTCTCTATTGGCTGCCAAATCACTACAGTGTGTGGGCACTCCTCTGCAATCCCTACGAGCGTAATGTTTATACTGTAATCCTTTGCCTTGACGTGCCACATGCATGTTGCAGCTCTGAGTTTCAGTGTTAATTGAAATACCAGTGTTAATTGTGGAAACTTAGTCATGCAAACTAAGCTGGAAGGGGAAGCTTTTTGAGGCAGCTGTTTCGTAATTGTGTTTTGCAAGCATTTAACTCTGTGACACCGGAGTGTTATGATGCTCTGTGCTGCTGAGACCCTTGTGTACTTGGGGCCCTGTACCAGAAAGTGCTTCGGGAAGAAACTGCATGTGGGAGCAGTACTTTGGTTGGGTGTTCAGGGTGAGGGGGTGCTCAAGTGCCTTGGAGAGGTGTCAGGGAGCTGCTTTAGGAGAACTGAGGGCACTCTTGATAGCCATGCATCCTTAGTTTCTCTCCTGCATCAGAGCAAGGTAATGTGGGGAGCAGAAGGTTCTAGGACCTTTACTCTCTCAGTAGATGAGAACAAGGGACATATGGTTAGGAAAGGGCACTTTGAAGCAGAATCAGCCTGTTGTCACCATGTGCCATTGATCCCAGTTTTTCCTTTTGCTGGGAGAAGCTTGTAGCTGTCAGCAGAAGACCAGGGATTTCCTTAGGGAAGAAAAGAAATGCAGCTATGTAAAATGAATTTGGAAAGGAGGGCATTTAAAAGTGAGTCACTTAGAGTTCTTCATGTTGTTTTGAAATCCAAGGAAAGCCCAGAAAGCAAATGTTCAGATGTCCACATTCCTCCAGGAGTTTGAAATGAAAGAACTACCTTCCAGCAAAACCCTGCTGGAAGCTCCTGGTTTCAGGGTACAGAAACCTCGCTCTCTCTTTAAGGAAAGGTCTGCTTTTCCAGGCATGTGTGGCCAGTGCTGTTGATACCTTCTGAAAGCAGCTCCCCCAGACAGTGTCATTTCCAGGCTAAGGAGGCTAGAAAGAGCTTTTTCTCTGTGCTGGAGCACTGAAGCATGCAGAGCAGCGTTTCCTGGGGATGAGCTCTGTGCCTGCTGGAGGTGTTGCAATGTCTGCTGTGTGAAAAAGAAAACGTTCATAGATGGAGAGATTTCCTGGAGGCTGTCCCCCAGCCCTGTTGACTTTTTTCCAGGCATTTTGTTTAATTAGAAGTGAGGCTGGGTTTCTGTGGTAGTGTTGTGCTGGTCAGAACGGCTAACTTCCCTCAAACTGCTCTTTTTCTTGCTCTGGGGTAGACTTACAGAGGATTAGAAGGAGAATGGGTGGAGATACAGAGAAATAATGGTGGCACCCTCAGCCTTCATTACTTCAATAGCTTTCTTTGAGTAGTATTTTACAGAGAATTTCAGCAGTTTCTTCTACTGCATTGTGTACTTTCTAGGTTATTTGTTACAGGTGACATTCTGGAGTCTCTGTGTATGTGTTGGCCAATTACACTGAGAAGATTACGTTAGAAATGATATTTCTGCTTTGGAATGTTAAGTGCTCTCTACAACTACCTGAAGGGAGGTTGTAGACAGGCGGGGGCTGGTTTCTTCTCCCAGGCAACCAGCACCAGAACAAGAGGACACAGTCTCAAGCTGCACCAGGGGAGGTTCAGACTGGATGTTAGGAAGAAGTTCTTCATAGAAAGAGTGCCCATTGAAATATGCTACCTGGAGAGGTGGTGGAGTCAGTATCATTGGAGGTGTTTAGAAGGAGACTTGATAGGGTGCTTGGTGCCATGGTTTAGTTGATTAGGTGGTGTTGGATGAGGGGTTGGATGCGATGATCTTGAAGGTCTCTTCCAACCTGGTTTATTCTATTCTATTCATCTCTTTCCATGCTGCTTCTGTGATTTATGTCATTTTAGTTTGGTGCATACCTACAGTCTAAAAAAAAGGAAAAAAGGTATGGGAAATCACATTGGTGAAGGGTAAGTGATAAGTGATGCATGCTGAAATGTGGGCAGATTGAAGGGTAATGTAGCTTGTGGTTGGAGTTTCCTGAAGAGCCTGAAAACATCACCGCCTTGTGTCCTGTTTACATTCATTCTGTGAATCCCCCGGGGCAAATACTTTGCTGGCTCCAGCAGAAGAGAGATGCTGTCTGTATTGTCCCTCATTTTGGAGACTGGAATCTCATGCTGCTGGACTCTTGGTGCCTATGATTTGCTTCTATGAAGTATGGGCAAGTAGGATGCTCTTGGATAGTGCGGTGATCTGTTAGCACTGACAGGGGTTCAGCAGATCCCTTGCTTGCAGAGGGGAAGTGGAGGGTCATGGCTGGACTGGAGGGACAGGGGGAAAGTAATAGAAAGAGGGTGGGGGCTGGTGGATTCATGAGAGGTGTAATAAAGTAGGTTTATTCAGCTAGTCACAGAGGGGAAGGTCCTGGTTGCTGAGGATGGGTGGTAGGCAGCTGTCTGAATCCCAAGGGTGATTCCTGATTTGCAGAGGGTGAGCTCAGAACCCAGGATGATAACATCTGAAGAGCAGCTTTGAAGACTGCCAGTACCTGTGTTTGGAAGGCAAAATTTATGCAAAGAGGAAGGCTGAGAGGGCTGGGGGCATGGGGTGTGGGTTCAAGTGTTTGCTGTAGGCTTCCTGCATAAACAGTGCCCAGCCTCGGAGTGCCTCCAGCTGCGCTTACAAGGGGAATAGTGTTTCTGGTCCTTCAAGAGTGCTGCCAGTGGAAATGAGCACCAGAACAAACTGAAATAGCTAAACTCCACCCTTGTCTTGAAAGAGGTTCAGATGAAGTGGTGATCTTTGGCATTGGGCAGAGGCTCACAGGAAGCAGGAGCTGCTGTCATCCTGCTGTATGCAGTGCACAGGGTAAAGCTAGGTGATACGGTGTTGAATCCTCATTGCATCCAATGTTTACAGTTGTGGCAGAAGCCCAAGTGGCAAATGGATGTGCCAGGGCACTGCATGTGCAGTGATAAAGCACACCGGCCAATACAGACTATTGCTGAGCTGTAGTGTGGCCACAGGCTTCCTGTTCCTGCTCATGTGCATCCTTCCTCTTCTGAGCTGTGCTTGCTTGCTGCAGGGGGTGTGAAGCCGAGCGTGGCTGCTCCTGGTCGCCTCCAGCTGTGAGCATTTGTCTATCTGCTCTCACTGAGCTCTGATCACGACTTAGGACTTGTGTAATAGAAATTAGGAGAGTCCAGGCCATTCATCTACTTTGGCCATGGGCAGGGAACAAAAAGGTTATTGAAGTGGCACTGAAGTGAAATGGCACTGAATGTTCTACATCAGTGTTTCATTGGACGTTACAGAGCAGCAGGCACAAGCATAACATAAATGGAAACAATAAGGTATCTTAGCACACTTCTAACTCCATTTAGCTGTCTTCATTTGTAAATGTTTTTGTGGTTCATCTGGAGGATGAATTCTGAAGGGAAAATTCTCCTGTCTCTTTGCCCTTGTTTGAGGAAGGGGATGGGCAGTACTTTGTGGCTGGCTCTGCTGTATTGCTGTGGATGGGCGAAGAGCTCTGTAGTTTGCCTGTCACCTCATGAGCTACTGTAGATTCAGATGAGGGAGAAAGGGTGTGATTCTTGAAAGCTGCCTTTTCTCTTGTGCAAAGGCCAGGCCCTGTGTACTGAGTTACTAGAATGAGGTTTTGTTTGCTCTTATTTTTCTTGAGACTTCTTATAGTCCTGCTATGTCAAACATGCATTCCTTGAAAGCAAGGCACCCAAAGGAGAGGTCTTTCGAAATCTGAGACTTCCTCATTACCAGTCAGCACAGCAGGTCTCTGGAGGAAGAGGAAGCTTGGAAAATCCCATCCCTTTAGTAGTATCATCTCAATCTCAGCAGAACATGACAGCTATGACACTGGGCAGGGAGTTAGCTTATGGGCAGTAAATGCCATCCATATTTGAAATGCCACCTGTAAAGCCGTGGTTTTGTTTTCAACTGAGTTGTTGGTCTTGAACAGTGTGGAAAGCACAAGCTGGTATATGAGGGAACATGACTAGCTACTTCTTACCTTCTCAGCAGCACCCTGAGCAATTAAACACAAAAGCCTTTGTTCCCTGGTGACTTCATTCTTAAGAGGCTTTTTTAATTTTAGTCCTTAGTTTCAGGAAGGAATAATGGGATTTGTCATTGACAAGAAGGCTGCATCTCAAATGTCGTGTGAAGGATCCACTCCATAATTCATGGGCTGGGGAGTGTGGGTGTCAAGAGTGTGTAATGGATAAGAGAGATTTCAGTTCAGTGGAACTGTTGGTCTTAAAGGCAGCATTTCTTGCCGCCTTGATGCTTTCTTGACCCAGATCACCACACTTCTTGATGACTCATCCAGGTACCCAGCTATTTTTAGATTTTCTGAAATGAATGTAGTGGTCTATTGGTTATTTTTGCACAGCTGATTCCTTTTCCAGTGCAGGTGGGGAGCTGTGCAGTAATACCAGAGCTGTGCTGATTGATTTCTCTCTGCCATGGTTGCACCTGTAAGCCATGCATTCTTGTGTGTGGAAGTGCTGCTGGTTCTTACCTTATCAATCCTTCCTTCCCATGGATTCTGAGAGTTTTGCTTGTTGTGTGATGTGTGTGGAACATGATTAAGAGCAAGTCTGGCTTGGGCTGCTTAGGATCTGAATGCAAATGTGGATTATTGGCTTCCTTGTTCCTGGAAGATTGTAGCACACTCAGACCTTCCAAAAGGGGGCTGCTGGGTCTGCCAGATCTCTATAGGCTGAAGGAGCCACTTCCTTGCAGTCAGCCACTGTATGCCAGCTTCGTGAGAGCTCCTGTCCTTGGCAGAGTAAATTAACTGTCTGACTCTGAAGTGAATTAAGGAGCACTTGTTTAATTTTCTTCTTGCAGTCAAGCTGAAGGTGTTACAAGCTCTTGACAGAGCCGTGCTAATAGCTGAACACCAGCAACGAAGTTTGTGTCAGTGACTGCAAAGCAAAGCTAACTGCCAGCAGCAGAGGTACAGCCTTTATTTCAGTGTTTCTTTCTTGTAATGTCTTTGTATGCAGATACAGGAGGCTCCTCTGTGCTGTCAGTGGTCAAATCCCATCTGTCTGCCAGCTGTGTGGGGCACACCTATACCTAGCATTGGGGCTGAGGTCTGCTTCGGGAGCCATTGCCTGTGAGTGAGGCAGGAGCAAGCAAATGCCTGTTAGCTGTGGGGTAATCCATTTTCAGTGGAACTTCCTGGTACAGCTTACAAAAGCTGTGAGAGGTAGAAATAAACAAACTTTAGAAAATGAACTCAGTGACACAGAGCAGGAGCCTTCGGTGCAGCTGTGTCTGCGTGCGCGTCCGCAGGAAGTGAGTCGTACTCTTATGAAATCATCAGCTGAAGAATTCATGACTTTGACAATTCATATTTTGGGCTAAGTCAGATCTCTTCCTCTCTCTAGGCTTTTCCCAGGCATCAGGAATGTCTTCTGAGCCCGCTTCCTCTGCCTCGCAGCAGCCCCCCACCTCTCCACCCTCACCCAGTTCTCTCCACCTGCCCGAGAGCCGCAGGCCAAGAGACCGCTCCCCATCACCCATGAGGGGGTACCTCATCCCCAGCCCACTGCCCACCCGGCGCACCAGGACCTTTTCAGCGTGAGTACTGGGAAACCTGCCTGGCAGGGACACACCGCACGGTTGCCTTGGACAGAATGACTGAGCCCTGCCCAGGTGAAGGGGTTTGTAGCAGAGAGGTTGTTTGTATCCCAGTGCTTTGGTATTTTACTGTTACCGCTTCTCCAATACATTCTGATGCCACTAAATACATAGAATAAACCAGGTTGGAAGAGACCTTCAAGATCATCGCGTCCAACCCATCAACCAATCCAACACCACCCAAACAACTAACCCACGGCACCAAGCACCCCATCAAGTCTTCTGAAAACCTCCAATGATGGCGACTCCACCACCTCCCCAGGCAGCCCATTCCAATGGGCAATCACTCTTTCTGTATAGAACTTTTTCCTAACATCTAGCCTGAACCTCCCCTGGCACAGCCAGTCCAAATCTAGTCCAAATCACCTGTAGTTTTTCAGTGCTCTGTTTGTGTAAAGGATGGTCTACATCTTTTCCAGTCTTTAAGACTCGAGTCCCACAGGGAAGGGGAAATACACTGAGATTTTTCAAAGCACGGTTACTTGTCTGAAGCTTTGGACACTGGGTTGTGGCTCTCAGGACCAGTTCCTGTAGGTGTTTCTTCATCAGCTCCACCTCTTCTGGGAGGACTTCTTTTCTTACTGCCCCTGAAACAGTGGACCAGGCCTCACTGGAAGTTCTGGCCCTTTCACTGCTGACACCTGTGCTACCCTTTTGACCTTTTAGGGATGGTCCATGACCCTGTCACTTTTCACAAATCTTGTTTCCTTTTAATCTTCCTTACCTCCCATCTTAATTGGTTAAATAGACCTGTAAAAGAATGTGTTGGTTTTAAAGATATGATGCCTGATCTCTATGATTCTCTAAGATTATTTGAGGTTTTCCATAAAATGAGCTTTATTGCTCTTTGTAGTTATTTGAGGTATTGATCTTAGCTTTCCTGTTGCCCCATGGTGCCATGTAGGCTCCTGGGAGCCTCCCTCCCAAAGGAGACTCATCCACAGTGCAGGAGAAGACTGTTGTATTACCTTTGATGGGTCTCCCAGGTTGGTGCTGACCTGCAGGAGGCAGTTTGGACTTTTGTGTTAATATCAGTGGCCTTGGAATTGTGGTCTGAGGGTGTAAAGTGACATTGTGGTCAATCCAGTACACTTCTGCCAGTCTTACAATTAATTCTGTGTAAAGGAGGCCTGGTAGAGCTGTGTGAAACACTGTAGAAGATCTCAAACCCACAGCTAGCCTGTTTTGTGCTGCTTTTTGCTTCTAGCAGTGTTACCCAGCTCTCCTCTTCAAGAGTTATCCATGTGGATTTAAATAGCATCCATCTCAATGATGCTTTTTATTATTACTTTGGTGTTCAAAATGAGGTGAAAAAGAACAGTGGCAGCAGAAGAAAAATTTAGATGATGTCAGTTCCAAAAGCCTTCAATTGCCTTGAACTTTGTAATGGAAGTAGATTGCTCAAAGGAAGATAATTGTTGTGGTAATTGGGATTGCTCTTGAAAAGCAATTCCAAGCTAGCTTGCCTTGGTGCTGTGTTAATAATGAACTCTTTGTAATCCTTTTCAGCTGTTCATTCTAGTCTGGTTCTTAAAAAACTAAAGAAATTGTTATTTGGCTTCCCATTCTTTAATCATTAATTAGTGTAGGAATCTTGCTTGCCTTGAAAATGAAAATAGCTCTAAATCTTCATTTATTTTCTAAGTGTCATTTAAAAAAGAGGAGCTATAGGTGAGCTCTGGCCCCTCAGTTGTATGGAGAAGATGAATGTTACACAGGCAGTAGCTTGGTATTCAGTGGCATTATTTAGTTTTGGTTTATTGCAAGCCTGGGCCCTTATTCCCCCCAGTGTTTTATCTCCTTGAAAGATGCAGCTGAACTTTAATGGCTCATTTAGGGCAGTGAGTGCTCTTCTGTGTAACCAGCATGCATGGGGTCAGGTGCATCGACAGCTTTATAGACCTGGAAATGAAGTTCTTTAACGCTTTCAGCTGTATTTCTTTAGTGTCAGTTTGACTTAAGGAACAGACCTGTTGCCACATTTTAAAATGATTTAGTTTAAAATTCTGTAAACTTTGGGGATTTGGGGAAGCAGTGTCAAAGCTTCCATGAAGCATGTGACCAAATGGCAATAGAATCACCTACTGAGTTTGAATAGCACCAAAATCCTTTTCTAACATGGGAGCAACCTCCTGGATAGTCATGGCACGAGAAGATTCTGACTTAGTGACTCCTTTCTGTCAACCCTGCAAGACATCTAAAGCAGTTGGCTTAATGAAAGTATTTGAGTGAATTTGAATCCCTGGAAATTCAACTCTGCATATCTGGTGAGATTTAATCACACAGCTTTTAGGATGGGCCAATTTCCTGGGGTTCATGCAAGCTGTTTTTCTTGACAGCAGCAAGTCATCCTAAAGGTTTGTCTTCAAATAGTAGCCCTCCAGTGCCTGAAAGGGCTACAAGAAAGGCAGGAAGGGCTTGTAGTGATAATGAGAGGGAGTGGATTGGAGCTTGAAGAGGGCAGATTGAGACTGGAGATAAATTCTTTACAGTGAGGGTGGTGAGACACTGGAACAGGTTGCCCAGATAGGTTGTGGATAGCCCCTCCCTGGAGGTGTTTGAGTCCAAGTTGGATGAGGCCTTGAGCATTCTGGTCTACTGGAAGGTGTCCCTGCCCTTGGCAAGGTGCAGGTTGTAACTGGATGACTCTTAAGGTCCCTTCCAACCAAAACCATTCTATGAATCTATGAAAATCTGTCTTGTTTTAAAGCACAGGTCCCATGACAGTAGAGGAGATCAATCTTGAGTCTTGGTGTTATGCATACCAGTTATGCTTCATAGTGTGCTGGACTCGATGGAGGTGAAAGAATGACTTTACTGGACCCTGAACTGGCAGGATAGCGATAGACATGCATGCAGAAGAGCAGGGTGTGTGTAGGTACACACACGTGTGTGCACAGTGACACCGCCTCATGCATGGCATCCTCGCCATCCCACATGCACACACTTGCTGTTACAGTTGGAAAAGCACGTTCAGAACCTGGGGGCATACTGGCACGTCTGATCTCATGAAAGGTAGAAGATGATTACATTTAGTACAGCATCTAAAAGAGAATTTGGCAGGGTGATAATAGCAGATGGATTCAGGGTGGCCGCTGATGGATTGTAATGAAGCAAACATCATCATTTTTATCTCCCATAAAAAGGCTACAGGCAAAACATATGCAGTGTATGAAATGAGTGTTCAGCAGTTGCTGCACGGGAGTGTACTCACTGAGAGTGAGTATTGGGCCATTTGTGGCATTTGCTTAGTGTACTCTGGCTGACAGAGCTGGATGCTGTCACATCCGTGCTCAGCAATGAAGCTGCCCCTTTTGTGCTTTCTTTTGCAGAACTGTGAGAGCATCGGAGGGGCCCATCTACAAAGGTGTCTGTAAATGCTTCTGTCGCTCCAAAGGCCATGGCTTCATTACCCCTGCAGATGGAGGGCCTGACATCTTTGTACATATCTCTGAGTAAGTCACCTGGGGGTGCTGAGGGGGGCTGGAGGCAGCTTTGGTTTGCCTTAATTACCAAGTGATTTTGATTCAGTTACGAGAATGGTTTATAATCTGTCATCCTTACCTCAACAAAGAAGAGTTATGCAGATGTTCCTGGCAGCAGTAGCTTATGCTCTCTTAATTTCCTGTCTTACTATAAATCTGTTGAGTTAAAAACTAGATGATGATCCTGTCAGATCTCTTAGAATGGGCTGTATGGTTTCACCCAGACCCAGAAACTTGCATTTACCTGAAGCAAATAATCCATGTGGCATTCAGTTTTAATTTAAAGGTTTATAACGTTGAAAATTCACTGCTTTTACTTTGCAGTGCTTGCAGCATCGTTAAGCTAAAGGTTAATTACCTTTTACTGTTAAGAAAAGTCATACCTTTATTACTTCCTTGAAATTTTCTAGTTTCAATTTTGAGCCATTTATAGCTAAAACTTTTCCTGCTGGGAGTTCATCAGTACCTCCACTTTTTTGCCTTGAACACACTGTGAACCTCCCCCTCTGAAGTTACCTTTATGATAAACTGAATAGATAAGTCTTTCAAGCCCCTCAATGAGAATTTGTTGTCCAATCTAAGTCTTTCCAGTCCCTTTTTGAAGCGTACTGTAGAATTTAAATACAATTTTAAAACAATACACTGTACACATACTTCCAGTATATGGAGATAAAATCTCTAGACTCCTGCATTAGAATTAACCAGGATGGAAAAGACCTTTGAGGTCATCGAGTCCAGCCTATCATCCAACACCATCTAATCAACTAAACCATGGCACCAAGTGCCCCATCCAGTCTCTTCCTAAACACCTCCAGTGATGGTGACTCCACCACCTCCCTGGGCAGCCCATTCCAATGGCCAATCTCTCTTTCTGTGAAGAACTTCTTCCTAACATCCAGCCTGAACCTCCCCTGGCACAGCTTGAGACTATGTCCTCTTGTTCTGGTGCTGGTTGCCTGGGAGAAGAGACCAACCCCCACCTGGCTACAGCCTCCCTTCAGGTAGTTGTAGATGGCAATAAGGTCTTCCCTGAGGCTTCTCTTCTCCAGGCTAAGCAACCCCAGCTCTGTCAGCCTCTCCTCATAGGACTTGTGCTCCAAATCCCTCACCAGCTTTCTTGCCCTTTGTTTCTTTACATCCCATAATCATGTTAGCTCTCTTGTCTCTAGTATTTTTGCTGAGTTGCTTATCTGCTCTGACCTCAGCCTCCTTTGCAGCATCAGAGTTTGGTGCAGTGCCAGTGCATTCTGGCATCTCCAGCAGCGGTGTCTGCATTCCTTAGATGGATGACTTCATACTGGATGCAGTTCCAGTGCAGTCTGGCATCTCCAGTAGCAGTGTTTGCATTCCTTGTTCCTAGATGGATGATTGGGTTGTACTACAGCACATCTGAGGTGGATGGTCCCTGCCTGCCAGGGGTTGCACATCATGCTCTGGGACTGCACTGTCACTGCTTGGCTAGTCTGCAGGGTTTAGTAAACAGTTTTGGTTTTGTTTCTAGATTGAGGTGTTGACCAGCAGTGGGGCTCAAACTGGCCTCTGAGGATGTGTATTAAAGGTTGCTCAATGTTTGTTCTCCAGTAACTTTTCAGCTCTATCGCCAGTGTTTAGTCTGCATGTGGAAGTTGTGGATAACCACTCCAAACAAGGATTATTCAAAAGCCTTACCAAAAGTCTTCATCTTGCCCTAGCTGTCTTTCCTGCTTGTGTGTGTAGCACTTGTCCATGGAGAAGGAGCACACTGGGCTGCTTCCAGTTCTCTGAAACATTGCTGGGTGTTGGCAAACCATAACATTTTAGGGCTCATGGGCGCAAGCGGGCTGAGGGATCTGACTTACGTGTTTGACCCAAGGAAGTGTTACTTACTGTCTTCTTTTTCTTTTGTCTCATACAAATGCAGAATGTCTTCTTGTTGGGTTTAAGTTCTTCAGGAAACATTTCTTCTACCATAATTTAAAGATGCTACTGTGAATAGCTAGTTTGACCTATGCAGCTACTGATCAACAAGGCTTTAGTTAGAACAGCCCTCTGACAGAAACATGAATTCTCAGCCCTCTAATGAATTCTTTTTAAAGAACCGTCTATTTTGAGAGCTGTTTTTCCCCCCCCCTCTACATTTTCTCTTCCAATTAGTTCAGTGAAATGTTCTTCCATTACATGAGATTAACCCTTTCACAACTCTAGAGAACTTTGTTTGTATGTACAAAATGTCACCTAAGCTTTCAGCTGTTGCCCAGTTCCTGTACTATGACCCAACCCATCTTTCTGGGCCCAAATGCAGGACTTGATTCTGGGAGCATTAACTGTTCCTACCCTTAATCCTCTCCTGTCAGCTTTAATTCTTAGAAGCTCCAGTGAGGTTTTTCTGTTTGGCTACTTAAGGCTGCCACACTTCTCCTGTACTAAAATCCTTTATGACGTGGTTATGACAAACAAGTTTTTCACTGCCATAGCTATGGAGATCTCTGTGAGAGGCCCCCCTCTCACGGGCTGTGCTAGATGGTGTATCCATCCTGTATGCTTTCAAAAGGCTTTTCCTCTGAGCCATCAATTTGGGTATTTGGGTGGTTGTAGCCTGAACATGGTGTGCCACCCTTCTCTTTCTTCCATGCACTCCACCTGTTCTAGAAAGCCTGCTGAACAAGTTTCCAAGGTTGTAGAAGTTCCTGGACACCCACCCTTCTTAGTGTATCTTCATGTTTATTTTGCTGATGTGTGTTGAGTTCTCTGCTCTCACTCTCACCCAGCCATGCGTTCAGGCCAACCCTGCACTGGAAAGCAGGAGCAAATAAAGAATGAGAACGGGAGAACCACTGTGTAGGCTGTGGTTGATGTGCTCTGGTACAACCTTCAAACGGAGCCCTGGCTTCCCATGTCTCAGCTCAGTGCCCTGCCTGCTGGACCAGGCTGCTTCTCTTAGTTTTTAGGGTGGGGAGCTGTCTCTGCATGCCATAATGTGGCATGCTGAAGTCTTTCTCCAGCATGGTGTCTGTTTACTGTAGATGAGAAGATGAGAGGGGACCTCCTCTACCCCACCTGCTGCTGCAAGGCTCCTGTGCCTTTCTGGCAGATACTTTACATGTTGTACTCTTAACAGTTCCAGTGCTGGGGATCCACTGCCTCCCTGGGCAAGCTCTTCCTGTAGTTAACAGACATGGCTCTTACTTATTTGTTTCTGAGATTTAACTGGCATCTCCCTTACATTCAGTATGGCCCTTCACTCCTCCTTCCATCTCCACAGCAGAGAAATGATTCCTCTCCTCTTTAAGCCTATCACTTATGTGTTCAAGGACCATTTTCCTTGCTCTTTTAGAGATGCTTTAATTTGTGTGAATTTTCTGGGTCTGAAGGATGTGTTTTATACAACTTTTAATAGGCTCAATTCTGCTCCTTTGAAACCAACAGGATTTTTTTTTGTCTATTGAGCCAGGACTGAGCCACTGTTTAAATGTGGTTTTATGTAGGTACTGCCTTGGAAATGAAATTCAAAAATAGCTGATGTTTCTGCCTCAACCTGTTATTGAAAAGTGCTATTATTGGAGTGCTGGAGGTTTCAGCACATTGTATTCTTTAATTACCCTGAGTGTTTTTGAATTGTTGGAAACAACTTCTAGTGCTAGAGGGTGATGGTATCACTATCTCAATTCTGATGCAAGGCAGCAGTGGCAAGACAAATTAATAATGCCTTTCATTTCAGTTCATTTCACAGTGAACTAGAAACACTGCTCTTTATTGATGGGAAATTGCTGCTTGCAGCAGCATTCTGTACCCACTGTGGCTCAGGGGACTCCAGTGACTCTGGTTTGCCTAGTATGAGTTTTGAGATACTGCTGATCTCTATCACACAGTTCTTTTCTGCCTGTCTTACTTAGTTAAACCTGAATGTGAGAGAGAGATCAATCTGTTCACAGTCTCAGTGTCATATAGGCTTCTACTTGTGAAAAGAGGATTGTTTCTTCTGAATCAATTCTCCCTGAACACTAGGATTTTAGGGATGGGGATAAAATGGTATGCCAGTTTGGATTCAGCCAGATAGACTGTTCCTCTGACTCCATCACTAAGCTGTGATGATTAGTGAAGGTTTTGAGCATTGGGACCAGCTGCCTGTCTTGCAGATTAATGCAGCTGTAAACATAAAAACTTAATTTGAAGAATTATTTTTTTTCCCCCCTTCCTTAAGCTTTGGGGAGCTTGTAAGGTTACACTTCAGTGAAAATAGCTTCTGCAAAATGGGATGTCTACTTGCCATTGATTTTTGCTAGGTAACAGCACTTATGGAAACAGCAATGCCATGCTAAATGAGCATTAGCCTAAACATAAGGTCAGATATATGTGGCATTCAAAAGCTTCTTCACTTGGCATCTGCAAAATTTTACATTTTGATACCTGTGTGAGAGTTGTAAGGTGAGTGTGGGCTTGTGGAAATATTTGAGTGGCACTTGCAGCATAGCTGTGTTACTGTGAGGCTGGACTTCAGCTGTGGGTAGATACACAGCATAAGAAATGCCAGTTTGAAAGGCAGGTTTTTGTCTTCATGGCTCTGAAGACTGCAGAGAGGATTTGCATCAGTAACACTTGTGTGGAGCCAATTCTGCTTTTTAACTGATTAAGTAAAAGTGTACAGAACTGACCAATTAACCATGGCAGCTTGGAGTTCTCTGGATGTGCTGGCACTGCCACAGGTGGTAGAGTTTCTTCTGAGCTGTCCTTGGGTGGCAGATGGAGTGAGCCATGGTGGCAGTTCTTGAGTTGGTGTGTGGGTAAAGCATCTCTGGCTGAAAGCCTGTGCCCCAACTGGAGCACTGTGGATGCTTGAGATGGGCAGATTAGAGCCGGCTCATGCACACGAGCCCGAGCAGCCTGGAGCGTGGCCTGGCATGGTGAGGAGGCTGGCACACCGCTGCCACCCAGCCCGAGGTGCCCACCACAGGCTCACTGCCACTTTCTGCATTGCTTCCTTGTGTTCATGGGAAACACTTCTTGGGTGTACCCAAGTGTACAGGAAGATGTTGGGGCTTGCTGGCTGTGGTGAGAGATGTTTTTAATTTTTCTCAGTCTTCTCCAGGAAGACAAAATGTGCTTGCTGGTGTGAGTGTGAAATCCTAGCTGTGAAGTGTGGGGATGAAGGAATTGCTGGAATGGGAAGTCCTGATAATGTCTCTGGAAAGCTGGAAGCAAAGGCAAATTCATTTACCTGAAGTGTTTAAAAAGCCCTTTGTGACATTTTTAGTAGTGACACGCACTGTTAGTGCCTTCTCTTCCACCAGCCTGCACCATGATCCACTCTAATCAACCTCATGGTGCTACTGCAGCACCAGTACCGAGAACTGAGTATCCCACTCCATCCCCTGCCCCCTCCGCTGTTGTTTCATAGCTCTCTCTGAAACAGACAGGTGGTCTGGTTCTTGTGCCTTCAGTTTCACTCTCTTGCCATTCTGCATGCATGCATGGCATATTTGGAGAGCAGGCAGCGAATCCTTGCAGTGTTGGCTGCTGAGACCCTTACCCCCAACACCTTGTGCTGCCTGTACAGGCAGGTTCACAGTAGCTGGTCTTCCAAAGGGGGTCCTGAGGGCACAGACCAAGGGAGAGAGGGGCAGGTGGGGTGTGGGTGCCTGTAGTGGCAGATCATTTGATGTGCTTTGGAGCACTGCCTGAGAATGCCACTCTTCTGCTTTCCCAGGGCATTTGGGAGTGGGTCCATGATGGGTACTCCTTACTCTCTGGGCTTTTGGTTTTGATAGGGATTTGGCCTGAAGCCTGCGTAGCTGCAAGGGCAAGGCAAGGAGGTGGCTCACAGAGAGCAGAGAGGAATGAGTGACCACACTCCTGGTGCTTTAAAGATTTATTTTGTTTAATTTATTTTGCAAAAGCAGCTGACTTAATGGAACAGAAAAAAAAAACCTGTGCAGTGCTTGTGGGTTTTCTGCAGTTTGCTAGTACTTGGCTGTGAAGGGGAAAGTGCTGCATTGCAGAGAGGTCTTCAGGCTGTCCTTCAGGCTTGGATTCCTGATCCCATCCTTAATGATGGCTCTGGAGATTTGACTATACTTCCCCTGGGATGTTGACACCCAGCACCCTTGGGTCCCTGGAGTTTGCAGTGCTTTGCCTATGTGTTGTGCTGTGATCTGTGGAGATTGTGATTACAGTGCCTGCAACTCAAGAGTACTGAACTCTTGGTGCATTTCCAGGTGGAGATATGGTCCTATTCTTCTGTTGGATCTCAGTTTCTGGCTATGATGGAGATGCACTATTAGCCCCATCTTCCTGCAGCTTAGAACCCGGCTGCACCTCTGCTGCTGTCCTGCTGCATTGAGGAGCTGACTTCAAGCTTTTTATGTCCATTTTTCATGGTCTTTCCCTTCCTCTGCTCTTCTGCCAGATCACTGTTTTCATGCAGAGCACATCTTCTCTTCTGGCTCTTCTGTGATCCTGTTCTTTTGGTGGAGTGTAACTATACAGGTTGGAGATTGCTTGTTATTATCAGTTAATGTGAGAGCTGAATCTGAAGTGCCTTTTCTGTGAGCTAGCAGCCAGATGCTCTGTGGCTGCTGGGAACCAAGTCTGAGCGGTAGGTACAGGGTGATTTGTCTCTCATGATCACCATGGTGTGTGGTATGCTGCCTAGTGTTGAACTGGCTGCTGAAAGTAGGTGCAGAGCCATAACTATCCCTGAATGCAGATTAAAAACCCATGACTCAGCAGAGAACTGGGCAAGAGGGTGATGACTCCACTGACCTGGGAGGGATGTGCAGCTACTGTCCTAGACAAGGCAGCTCCTGGGAAGGTTGCTCACCAGTGATAGAGACCAGGGCAATCCTGTAGCAGAGACCTTGGATGTCAACAGCTGGGATTTTTCTGTCTGTCTCTCTTTCACACTTGTCTGTCTCAGTTGCAAGTGTGACTGGTGGGTGAGAGGCAGCCTGGCTTCTGTGTTGCCTGCCAGCTGACTTGATAAGGTCATGGCTGGCTTTGCTGATGAGTGCTGGAGCTGTCAGCTTACCCCAGGACTGCACAGAGGCCATTCAGGATTAGTAACTCACAATGGTTCATTCCTCTGCCATGTCCTGCTGTTCCATAAAAATACTTGGGGCTGTGTTGAGATGTTAAATGAGCTTGAGGAAGCCCACAAGGTAACACAGCCTCCTGATGCATGGGAAGCAGCCCTGTGGCATGATCCACGGCAGACTTGTTGACCAGCGAGGCTCTGAATGCTACAAAACCTCTTCTTCAAAAATGTTTCCGTGTGACTTAGTCTTTGTCCCAAGAGGTTTAACTAGAGCCCTGGAATATGAATAGCAGCTGTGAGAAGGAAGAACTAGAACATTCCTTATTTAGGTAATTTCCTAATAACCTCCCAGCTCCCTAAAAATAGTGCAGGATAAAATGCTCCACCGAACCAGGCTGGGGCTGAGCTGGGAAATGGGAGTTGCTGGGTAATCTGAAACTCCCTCTATTGTGTCTCATTCCAACACTAGCATCAGGAAAGAGTTTCCTATTTTAAGCTTAATTTGTTGGAAGTGTCCTAAAATTCCTGGGTACCTAGATACCCATCATTTTGGGTAGAACATGCATACTAATCTCTCAAATAGTAGTGAAAATCTCCACCTTCCTCTAAATCAATGTTTAATATGGAGTAATGGTAAAAGTAAAACCCACAAATACAAAAGCATTTAATCCATCTATGACAGCAGGAGAGCCCTGCTTAACTTCTCTGTACAAGGTAACTTCTATAGAGAGTGGCTGAATCTTTTCCAAGACCTAATTTACTTTCTTGGATCTTCCCCAGTTCATTTCCTGCCCAGTGCTTAAGGCAATTGCTTCCTGATGGAGGATCTTCCCACATCTTTGTGTGGGGTTCTGCCTCCAGTGCCATACCACCTCCTTGTATGGCACATTTCAAGTGCTCTTGCATTCTTTCTTGGCACCACCAGAAGTACTGCACAGTCTGGATGTTGTTTGATCCTGCTTCTAAGCATCACATAGCACTGGAGTAAGTCTGCAGCTATCCCAGAAGCTGCATTTTGTGGGCAAATGCTATGCTGGGAACACTGTTCACAAGGAGCTTTGCTCAAGAGTGCAGTCTAAGACCCATACCCACTTGCTTTCCATGTGCACTGGGGGCAGTGAGTTAATTGTGGCAGTTTTAGGCTGTGCCTTTAAAGCTAGCTGCAGATTCTGAGCAGAGAAAGTGGAGAATATATAAACACTTCACAGTTGGGTGCAAAAAGGAAAACAAAAGATTATTCTAAATGAATTTCATTGGCCAGATGTGTGAAGGGTATCTTTAGCAATCTCACACATCCCACTGGGGGCAAGGAGTTAATAATCTTGTATTTGGTAGGCACCAAGAATAGCTGGCAGTTAGAAAGCTGCAGGAAGAGAGAGAATATCTGATCTGTGGGAGAAAGGTTCAAAGGGCAAAAGCAGGAAATGAAATTTGAGCTGGTTTTGTGGCTGTAGCCTTTCTACACAGCTGTGCAAAGGACAGGCCTGGTCTTGGTGAGGTAAGGTCACCTCAGCAAGCTTGGAAAGAAAGAGACTAAGGGATGAGAAGAAGCCATTCTGGAGCTGAATGAGGTTTTATCACCTGCTTCAGTCTCTTGTAGTGTCAGCTTGGATAAGGAAAGAAACCAAGAAAGGATCTGATGCTGTCAGTGTAACTCTCAGCCCTGTGAGAAGCGCATTTCAGTAGAGAGAGTTCTACCTTTCTGGACAGAGCTGGGGACTAACAGGCTCTGTTTAAGAGAAGGAACGAGAACAATGAACCTTATGACTCAAGTATGAGAAATTTGGACCAACAAATGTTTGTTTGGGGTTTTTATTTTTTGTTTGATTTCCTGTGCAGACCAAGGGCTGTAGACGGTACCCTGAAGAGTCACCTAGCAAATGCTGAGGGATGCAGAGGCTCTCAGTGATGGCTGGGAGTGACCCTGCCAATTTGGGTTGGTTCTTTTGCTTCTCCTCTTGCTGGCAGCAGCCTGTCAGACATTAGGTGTACTGTTCCTGTCTTAGAATAGAATTAACCAGGTTGGAAAAGACCTTTGAGATCGAGTCCAACCTATCATCCAACACCATCTAATCAGCTAAAGCATAGCACCAAGCACCCCATCCAGTCTCTTCCTAAACACCTCCAGTGATGGTGACTCCACCACCTCCCTGGGCAGCCCATTCCAATGGCCAATCACTCTTTCTGTGAAGAACTTCTTCCTCACATCCAGCCTAAACCTCCCCTGGCACAGCTTGAGACTGTGTCCTCTTGTTCTGGTGCTGGTTCCCTGGGAGAAGAGCCCAGCCCCCACCTGGCTACAACATCCCTTCAGGTAGTTGTAGAGAACAGTATCTGTACCAATTCACTTGTTCTTAATTTCTCAGAAGAACAGAAGCACTGTGGTTACCAGTACACCTACAACCCCTTTCTTGGAGGTTTTTAAGGCCAGGCTGGATGTGGCTCTGAGCAACCTAATCTAGTGTGAGGTATCCCTGCCTATGGCAGGGGCACTGGAACTGGGTGATCCTTGAGGTCCCTTCCAACCCTAACAATTCTATGATTCTATGATGATCAGAACACATCATGGCATATAGTCATGTTTCAGTTTAAACCAAACTCACCCCAACAATACACCCATATCCTTTTCTTTTTTAATTGCTGAAGTTGTCTCTCTTCCTCATTTGTATCACTTGATTCTAACTAATTTATCTCTCTTGTTCAGGAGCTTTAAACCCTGCTTTTGTGTGCTGGCATGTCTCTGGTGCTTCAGAAGACAGTGTGAATCCACTTTCCTTCTACATGAACCATACCTACTGATGTCTTTTGCAGATTTCAAGTGTTTATTTCACTAACTGCATCTCATCCTGTTTTACAGCAGCTTTGAAAGTACAGATGAGGTTCCTGTTCATTAAAAAAGCCTTTCAGCCCAACACGAGATCCCTTCCTGGGCAGGGCATCCGTTCATTTGATGTCTGCTAAGTGATGGCTCTGAGCTTGCTGTGTGTTCATCCTCTGTGCAGGAGTCAAAGGCAGTACCTGTGACTGGGGAGTGGGTGGCTGTAATGTCAGGAGGAGATGCTGCTTTGGTGCCAGCCCCACTGTAACTGCTCTGTGCTCCTTGACACACTGTCCACAGCTGGTCCCGATGCTTGAGGCCACATGAAGAAACATGTTTCATTGCAACTTGTTCCAGTGGCTCAGCTGTGCTTGACTCACTGTAGACTTCCCACTGCATCACCTATTGTCTGTGTTCATTCCATCTGAGCTGGGAAATGTTTCTGCTCAGGATGCTTTGCCAGTCTCATGTTCCTTTGTACAGATAAAATGTCTGTGCTGCATTGCCTTCCACTGAAAGATGTTGCCCTGATCAGGTGGGACTGACATCCTTCATGGCTTGTGTTGAGAGTTACTCCTCGTGGCAATATGGTTTTAGCTCAATAGCAGCAATTTTTGTGTCAACAAGGGATCATTCAAGGGAGAAATAGGTCCTTTTTTCTTTTTTTAACATGGCATTCCTATTTTCACTCATGGTTTGACCCTCTCCTGTGTCTCTTCTTGAGGCTTCATGTCCACTTTGTCAGGCTCTGAGACAGTACAGGTAGCATCTTTTCCTCCTTACTTAAAATCTTCTTTTTCAAAGTCTCAGGGTCAACTGCAAAGAATTTGGTGGAAAATTAATTTGGCAGTAAAAAAGGTGAACTAATCTCTGCTCCTGGAAGGACAGTAAGTGTTGGGTGTGCAGCCCCATCATACCTGAAGGAATCTTAAACCTTCTAGAGATGTGGGAAGTGAGGTATAAGTGAAGGCAATAACTGAAGAGGACAGCCACAGCAAGGGTCTGGATGTGGCAGCTTGAACACAATCTGTCCAGTGTGATACAGGGCTGGGCTGGCAGGCTGGCCTGGAGACTTTGGAAGTAAATAAAGGTCAGTGGGCTCAGACTGCCTGTGGTGGAAAGGGCTGTCAGGTCTGATGAAGAAGGCTTTACCTTGACTTTTCTGTAAATAACTCTTCTGCCTTCAGTTCACTGCTGTTTTCCCAGGCCCTGCTCTGAAGAGTTCAGCTTAGGATGTGCCCTCTTGGATCTGATTCCTGCAGTCACAGGCAGCTCTGGAGTAGGAGAAATCAAGTCTGAAGGACCTATGTTTTAAACCACAGATGCTGGGAATGCCTTTAACTCCTCCTAGCAGGTTTTAGATCCATATTTAGATACAGGAGCATTCTCAAGATCGTGCTGATACAATCAGTGAGCAAACAATGACTTCTTTTGGATTTCCCACGGGAGAAGTTATACATTATGGGTCAGTTTTGTACTTGCCTGCTTACCCTGCCTCATCCCTGAGCACAGGCTGCTGCTGCTCAGCCCCAGCCCAATGCACCAGCTCCCTGAGCAGCAGTGATAGTGCACAGGTCAGATGGGAGCAGAAGCTGAGGCAGACCTTAAAGGGAGAAAGGTGAGGGAGAGGCAGTGCAGGAGATAAAGCTGACTAAGTTCTGCAGAACTGTAGGAGAAGCAAAATCTGATGTGAGGTTACAACTGGCTGTAAGGGCCAGAATATTTACCTCCTATCAGTGCTGCCAGTCTTTCCTGCAATACAAAAGCTGCAACAGTAATGGCTCACAAGATGAGAGCTGATACAAAAGGCACTGCTAAAATCTTGGATCCCTGCAATTAACAAACATCTGTGGGGTAAAATTTCCTGGGTGGTGTGAGTGTGCTCCCAGTCTGTTCACTGAAGGCAAATAAACAAACCCAACAGTCTATGCCAAACTTCTGACACAGAAGATCTTAGTCTTTTTACCCCTGAACCCAAATCTTTCCCACAGTGTAACGTAAGTACACAAGCAGGTCATGCCAGTAAGGCATCCAGCAGACTGGTAACAAGTGTTTAGCTGTTCACAAATACAAATGCTGCTGAGAGACACTGGGGAAAAAAGCCTTAAACAACAAGAAATCTATAGCCTAGGTTGTCAGGGAACGGGAACCCAAGCATGGGATCATGTAAGTATATTTACAGAAGGGGGAAGTGGCAGCCTTTGTGCTGTCAGAGCATCATGGCAGTGCTGGTTGGAAGGCAGCTCTGCTTGCCTGCTTTGGCACATGCTGGCATTTTTATTAAAAACCTCAGCTCTTGCTCACAGTGGCAGAGGTGAGGAAGGCTTTGAGTTCTCTCAGCAGCACATTGCTCTGAGCAGAAGGGAACAGCTCTTCTGCCATCTCCCCACTGTTTCCAGGTTAAGGGCTCACATGCAGTAGCAAAGCCATGGGGTGAGTCCTCCAGCATCCCTGCCTGCTAGAGGCTACATAGGAGAGAGCAGCTCTTGGAAATCAGGAAGTGTTGGATGCTGGAAGAGTTTCTGCATTGTAACATGTCAGGGTCACAGAATTCTCTCAGCTTATTTTGAAATATTTGAAATACCCTGGGGTGTGTCAAGGGAGGTTCTCCTCCCCCTTTACTCTGCCCTGGTGAGGCTGTATGTGGAATAATGTGTCCAGTTCTGGGCTCCTCAGTTCAAGAAGGACCTCATGGAACTGCTTGAAAGGGTCCAGTGCAGAGCTACAAAGATGCTGATGGCAGTGGAAAGGCTGAGTGAGCTGGGGTTCTTTAGCATGGAGAAGAGGAGCCTGAGGGGTGACCTCATTCATGTTTATAAAGATGTGAAGGATGAATGTAGGGAAGATGGAGCCAGGCTCTGCTCAGTCATGCCCCAGGACAGGACAAGGGGCAGTGGATGCAAGCTGGAGCAGAGGAGGTTCCATGTGAACATAAACTTTTTCACTGTGAAGGTGACAGAGCCCTGGAGCAGCCTGCCCAGAGAAGTGGAGTCTCCTCTGGAGACTTTCAAAACCCGTCTGCATTCCTGTGTGTCCTGCCCTAGGTGATCCTGCTCCAGCAGGGGGGTTGGACTGTGATCTTTTGAGATCCCTTCCAACCCCTAATGTTGTCTGACACTGTGTTGTCTTCCTTGGGCTCTATTTTTCATTTTTTAAACCACAGGCAAACTGGGCTCCTCAATTTAAGAAGGACGTTGAGACACTTGAACGTGTCCAGAGAAGGGCAACAAGGCTGGTAAGAGGCCTCAAGCACAAGCCCTGTGAGAAGCTGAGGGAGCTGGGATTGTTTAGCCTGGAGAAGAAGAGGCTCAGGGGAGACCTTATTGCTGTCTACAACTACCTGAAGGGAGGTTGTATCCAGGGGGGGTTGGTCTCTTCTCCCAGGCAACCAGCACCAGAACAAGAGGACACAGTCTCAAGCTGTGCCAGGGGAAGTTTAGACTCAAGGTGAGGAGAAAGTTCTTCACAGAGAGAGTTGTTAGCCATTGGAATGTGCTGCCCAGGGAGGTGGTGGAGTCACCATCCCCAGAGGTGTTCAAGAGGGGATTGGATGTGGCACTTGGTGCCATGGTTTAGTAGTCATGACGTCTTGGGTGACAGGTTGGACTTGATGATCTTTGAGGTCTTTTCCAACCTTGTTGATTCTATGTAATGGGGAAGTAACCTAACAGTAAAATCAACAACTGCCACGGTGCAGTTTGAGGAAAAAAAACAACAAGAGAGAGAGGGAAAAAAATCCGTAATTATAGAAGCTTCAGTGAGAGGAGAGGGAGGAAAAAAAAAACCCCAAGTTTCCTGTAGTTTAAAAACCGACAAACTCCAAAGGAAGTGTCAGCCCTGCCCTCTAGTGCTGCCAGCAAGGAAGAGGTGGTTGGATGGTTCACAGCAACGCTGCCCAAGGCCAGGCTCACCGGGTTGTTTATTTTTGTGCCTAGCTTTTTGTGTTGTTTTAGGGGGTGGTGGTGTTTATAGTGTTTTTATAGGACTGTGCTGCAAGATAACCAAAGTCAGCCTTAGGCTCTGGTGGAGGATGGGCTCTGTTAAAAAATCCTGAAGTAACTTGAGCACTTGAGAGAATCATTATGGTAAAAAAAATGTGACTAAGCAGCAGGAGCATTAGATGGTGTTGGGTGATGGGTTGGACACAATGAGCTTGAAAGTCTCTTCCAACCTGGTTTATTCTTTTCTTTTCTATATTCCCTTTTCTATATTCCCTTTTCTATATTCCCTTTTCTATATTCCCTTTTCTATATTCCCTTTTCTATATTCCCTTTTCTATATTCCCTTTTCTATATTCCCTTTTCTATATTCCCTTTTCTTTCCCTTTTCTTTCCCTTTTCTTTCCCTTTTCTTTCCCTTTTCTTTCCCTTTTCTTTCCCTTTTCTTTCCCTTTTCTTTCCCTTTTCTGTTTCTAGTCTTTTCCTTTTCTTTTATTTCTATTCTATTCGAGTGCCGGTGTGATCGCTGATTAACAGGAACTTTCCCCTCACAGCATCGAGGGCGAGTACGTTCCCGTGGCCGGCGACGAGGTCACCTACAAGATGTGCACCATCCCCCCCAAGAACGAGAAGCTGCAGGCGGTGGAGGTGGTGATCACTCACCTGGCGCCGGGAACCAAGCACGAGACCTGGTCGGGGCACGTCGTCAGCTCCTGAGGGTCCCGGAGGGAGCGCGGGTGCCGCCTGCACCCTCACTGCTCAACAACTGGCTGCGGGGGACCTGTCCTAAGAATATTCTGTCTATCGTGTGGGAGGAAATACTGCATTGTCAATAAAGCAGAAACTGGCCACATTTACCTTTTTTTACAGCTGGCCTTAAAACCCAAACAAACAAAACCAACAACAAAAGGCAATTCAGATGCTAATGAAAAAAAACATCTAGCATAAGGTGTTTAGCAAACATGTGTTTTGAAGAGACCTGGTTTGTGTGCTTGGTGGAGGAGGAGGAGTTTGGTTTTTCTTTTATCTTGTGAACTGACTCCAAGAAATGCCCAGGGCAGTCAGGGAGAGGTTTGAAGGAGAGCTCTTCTAGCCCAGACAGGCATTAGCAAAGGCAGGGCTGCAAGGCCCTGAAGGCGTGTGAGCACCCTGTTCCCTGGAGCTGCTCTTCTATAAGGGCTGGAGCAAGCTTAGTGCTGCTAACAGTGCCTGAATGCCACGGATGAGAGAGAGGGAGGTGTTCACTGCTGCCGTTTCTCTTCCTCATGGAAGGAAGTTCACAAACAGAGCAGCTGCTGCAGGGTGGAAAATCTCTTACCTGGTGGCCATGGCTGGGTGCCCTTCAGGTGCAGCATTTGCACGTGGCATACATGTGGAATATTGAGGTTTCAAAGCCTGGATTGTTTGTGAATTTACTTCAGTGCCTTGATGGTTGATTAGCAACAGCTTTTGTAGGCCAGTATTAAAAACAAAAAGATCCAACAACCCCCCCCCCCCCAAAAAATCCAACCCAAAATGTAAAAAAAAAAATTAAATGCTTCAAGGTAGGTGGTAGAAAGCTGTAGAGTAGTGGATATTTCATAGCCTCTGTGTCTGAGTTTAGACAAAGCTGGAGATTGCCTGTAGTTGAATGTCTGCCGTGGTGTGCCACAGTGCAGGCAGAACAGCTCTGCCTCTGCAAAGTGAGTTCCCTGCTGTTCAGATGACTGTGTGTAAAATGCTGTGTGAGTTACTTAACAGACTCAGCTTCTGCAGCTGTTTCCCTGGAAAACTTGCTTGGTAGGATGTGATATGGTCACCCTTCCTCTGACTCTGCCTGCAAGATTTTATGTAGTTGTAGTGCAACTGAGTTACTTCTGTTCCTATTTGCCTTCCATGTCTCTTTGTTTTACAAACGAAGCGTTCTTCTCTCTTATGTTCCTAATGGTGGATTTTTATTGACTTTGCAAATAAAAGAAATTAAATAAAAGATGGTCTGATACTTTCGGTCAGCTGTGTGAAACAGCTTTACTGCAGTTGCCCCTTTGCCCTTTTAACAATAGGTGCTGTCTTCAGCCTGCATTGAAGGTGATTAGCACTCAAGACAGAGGAGAGCACAGGCACGCCTCTGGGATGGTATTTAGAAGCTTTGTAAGAAGTGTTGCCAGAAGAACTAGGGAGTAATTTAGCAACTTGTCTAGCTGATTAATAGGTGAGTGCATAATAGATGCTGCCACTTCTGTTACATTTATTTTCATCTCATAATAGCTAATAATAACTACTAGTAATGTACTGTAGGAACAGAGGTATAGCATAGCCTGGTTATTTCAGCTGACACCTGGAGGAGGAAAGCCAGGGCATTTCAGAAGGGGCTCCTGAGACAGAGCAGCCACTATTGCAAAATGTGGGAGCAAAGCAAAGGAAGAGAGGCAAGGGACTGGGCACTGTGGGATGCTTTGCTTGCCTTTTTTTTGTCTCCCCACAGACTTTGCTTCTCATCTGCTGTCAGGAGAGGCAGAAGATAAACAGCTACTGGCAGTGGATGCACAAGGCTGACTATCAGGCTTTTAAGGCTTGAACATGTGCAGGTATGTGCACATAGGTGAGAACAAATCTGGGCTTGGTCCTCCACTGGACGTTTTGCAGAGGTAACTGCAAAGACGGGAACCAGCCATGCAGTTAAGCAAGCAAATAGTCAAGATGCATCACATGTGCAGCAGCTGTTCAAATCTGGCCATCTCTAAAGGGCCCTCCTGCGCTGCAGGTGGTTCTGGGCCAAAGCCTGATCTCACTGCAATGGTTGAGGCAGAATTACCCTCTGGAAGTAGGCCGAGAAGGGTGTGAGATGAGAGAGTTCTGATGCATGAGGGCATCACAGCTCATTCCTTTTTTGTAAGCCCCTTTGGGGATTCTTGGGTTGCACACCAGGATTGTGTCCTCCCCTTTTGCACTGTGCAAGTATTGCATAAACTTGGAAAAGATTGAAGTCAATCATTTCTTCCTGCAGACAGAGGAAGCATGCAACAGGTCTGCTTTAGGTATTTTATTTGCCAAAACGACAGAGTAATTTTTCATGATTAAATGAGATTTTTATTCTCCTCCACCACATTAAACCGTTCATACACATGATTACTTCCCTCATGGCAGGTAAGAACAGTAACACTAACAGTTACACTGCCATGTGTCAGCTTGAATTTTAATAGACACAGGTCATTTTTCTTAGGGCTACAATTTCACCTCCCCCTTTAATGCCTTGCCAGAAAAATCAGACATGTACTGAGTGACAGGAGTATTTTGCTACCATGCTTAAGTTGTTTTAATGATTTTTAATGTTTTTAAAATGATTATTCTGTAGATTTAAAAAGACAATCTGCAAGAAGTCTAGGTACCATGAACTGCAGTGTGCAGGTAACTTCAGCACCAGCTGGTCTCAGCCCTTCTCTTGCTGGTGGGCTTCTGACCAGGCACTGGAACGTGTGAGGTCAGGGACTTCTGGCTCAGTTTTACCTTCCCACTGCCACAAAGAAAGGAAACCTTTCATTCATCTTCCAGTTTCAAACAAGGAAATCCCAGGTGTCCTAACAATTTTTGTCTTTACAGCACAAGGCAGTATGTCAATGAAACCTCCACTCCGAAATGTTCATCTTTTAAATAGCAGCTTTGAAATGAAAACTTAGGGGATAGAAACTTGCAGGCCAATTTGGAGACCACAAATCAACTATGGACAGATTATCCCCACCCCCTCTCTGTCCTAAAGTGCAATTAATTAACAAAACAAATCCAACCCAAACCCCATAACCCTCCAAAAAGAACAGGGCATACTTGTCAAATGGTAACAGGGGAAGGATGGTGCTAACTGAGCTCTGCTGTGTCCCACTGCTCAGTGAAGTTCTCTTCAGTTCAAACGTTTCCCTGCAGCAGTGAGAGGTTCCAAGGTTCTTGCTATTTGTGATCAGTTAGAAAAGCCAGCACAGAAGCTGTTTGGGGCTGCTAAGCCACCCTAACCGTTTGGCAGCTGTGAATTCTCAGTCTTTCATTTGAAAAATAGCTCTTCACAGATTCTTCTGGTGTCCTGTGGGGAGGTGACGCTGTGGCCTTCTGTCCTAGAGTCTGTGAAGATTTCATAGTCATTCCCTCCCTGAAAATGAGGGAAAAAGCAGAAGAGGATTTAATTTTATTTAGCTTAAGGTTTAGTCACAGTCTTAGGGTAGAGAAGGCACACATAAAGGAAGTTGTTGGAGCACAGAGGAGGGCCACAAAAATGAGCCAAAGGCTAGAGCACCTCTGCTATGAGGATAGGCTGAGGGAGCTGGAGTTCTTCAGCCTGGAGAAGACACCAAGTGGACCTTAGAGCTGCCATCCAAAACCTGAAGGTTGGAAAAGACCTCAAAGGTCATCAGGTCCAACCTGTCACTCATGACTACTAGACCATGGCACTAAGGGCCATGTCCAATCCCCTTTTGAACACCTCCAGGGACGGTGACACCACCACCTCCCTGGGCAGCACATTCCAATGGCTAACAACTCTCTCTGTGAAGAACTTTCTCCTCACCTCAAGCCTAAACCTCCCCTCGCACAGCTTGAGACTGTGTCCTCTTGTTCTGGTGCTGGTTGCCTGGGAGAAGAGACCAACCCCCTCCTGGCTACAATCTCCCTTCAGGCACTTGTAGAGAGCAATAAGGTCTCCCCTGAGCCTCCTCTTCTCCAGGCTAAACAATCCCAGCTCCCTCAGCCTCTCCTTGTAGGGCTTGTGCTTGAGGCATCTCCCCAGTCTTGTTCCCTCCAGCTTGTTTTAGTTAGCTCATGAAGACTGTTGATCCTTCACTACTGCAGCAGTGTTTTGGCCTTCCTGGTCTGCTGTGACATTTGTAACTGGTTTCTAATCACTGAAGAGCAATGAAGCTCCTTTTGCAGCTGGCTCAGGGAACAAAGGTGCTGCCACCTGCAAGAGCAGAGATCCCCAAAAGCTGCAGCTTTAAGCACTGGAGGAAGCAGTTTCCTAACTTTTGTAGCCTGTTTGCCATGCTGCTTCCCAGCAAATCTGCTGCAAATCACTGAAAATGCTGCACTGCCACTTTCAGGGTTTAAGATCAACTGTCCACAAACTCTGTGCCAGAAGGACCAGGATTCCTTTTGTGGCTGGTGGCAAGGGGGTGAAAACATTTCAGTTCAAAGCTTGTCCTTTTCTTATAAAACATGGCCTTTTAAAATTTATGAAGCTAGAAAGCTCTTAGTGAATTACAAAATGTTCTTCTAAAGCTCAGCCTGACACAAACTTGGCCATATTCAGACAACTTTAATTTCACCCAGGCTTGCTAGAGTCAGGTCTCTGCTCAGTATTTCCAAAAGCCTCTGAATCACTCTGTGGAGTTGTTCAGCTCTGCCCTATGACCAGGGACAGGGATTATGTATAATCTCAGCTCCTCTCTGTGGAGACAGAGTGGTTAGCAGAGGAACAGCATTAAATTCAATGCAAAACTACTATGGTTAATAAACACCAGGCAACAAGAAACATCAATCTACAACAACCAAACAGGATAACCCCTGTTCCATAGCTATGTCACCTAGGATTTTAATGTAATCACACAAGTTCAGTTTAAAAATGTAATGTATTAAGTCTGTCAAGAACACTGTGTTCAGGAAACAAGATAAATCTGCACTCCCAGCTGCCTCCCAGCTTTAGGCTGAGCAGCACTGCAGAGCCATGCTGTGGCCACACATTTAAATTCTCACTTCAATCCTTGTCAGGCATAAGGTAATTAGTTACTTGGAACCTACAGTGCTTGTGATTTAAAACAGCAGCTCTGAAATGTATACACAAAACCAATCTACTCACTGGCATAGTCTTATCTCCAAAGAAATAAATAGTCTTGTATCCATCGTTGGCAACGATTCCCAAGCAGTACCTCTTATCCCAGCCATCTGGGAACACATCGAAGCTGATCTGGCCTCCTAGGACAGACAACAACCAAGCAAACTTTATTACAAGAACACATGTCTGAGGGGAGGGTAAGGGAGATAAGCTGAACTGGGTAGGATTTTTGGTAGAGGGAGCTTTGCAGAAGTCAGAAACGTTACAAGACCCTGGAGTATTCAACTTGTGATTTATTATTTACCCCGTAAGCAAGTGGGGAAGTCTTAGCATGGTCCCAAACACTCCCTGCTCTGACACTTTGTAAAAAGATTATATGTAATCTTTTTCCTTTTAGAAAGAAACTGCATGAATGAATGCAGCCTGTGGTCTGTGTACAGCCACAGAGTCTTATGTCCAAGACTTTCCAAAGAACAGAAAAAGGAGGCAATCAGCCTTTGCAACATACCCTGACAGGACAGCTGTTCCACTTCCAAATCCTTGGACTTTATCAACACATTAAAGTGATTCCCAGCTGAGGCTGGTGTCCAAGAAGTATCTTGCCTATGCTTTAGCAGAGCTACGCTGCAGCTCATTCCTGCCCTAGTGTTTCAATACCACAGCACTAAGGCCAACTCTACTTTTTGTAATTCTGAAAAAAATCAGGAATGTGGCAAAACAGTGGGGAAGAGAGGGGGGAAAAATGCATGCAGAATTAATGCCTCATTATCATCACTTCTCATGTTAAGCTTGCACTTGGATTTCTCTCCCTCCTTCCATATGCTGCAGTTACATAGCTGAAGAACCAAAGGCTGCTGGCACAGTACTGATGTAGTATTTCTGATTGAAACTGCTTCACAGAAACAATTCTTGACTAATCAGCAGCATGTGATGTGTTTCAAAATGAGCAGAATCAGTCACACAACTGACATTAGAAGACAATGAACTGATGACAAGCAGTGAAGTTCTCTCTCTTGATGGATTTCGATTAAAGTGTACCAAATGAAAGCCTAAGAGGAAGAAGAGGCTTAGTCTTGCATGCAATGCCTCCAACCACCCCCGGAGAGGGAGCTGGCACACAAGCAAGACAGGGTCTGTCACAGCCATAAGGGAAGATGACTAAAGTGAAATGTAGATCTTTGAATGGGATACCTATAGAAAATGTGAGGCCTTTTCCTGCAAATTCTCTTCGTAAATCAGCTACAAATTTCTCTCTTATATGTTCCCTCTGTTAAAAACCAAAACAGAACAACACATCAGTTACACAAAACAGAACAACACATCAGTTACATGCTGTGCCAATTCATCAACAAAAAGAGAGCTCAAAGCCCCACCCCCCAAGATACCCACAGGTCTGAGTACCAGGGCTAGTGTGACACAGCTACATTTTATTATTACTGAAAGCATCCTGGGAACATTTCCACCTTAATCTGTTACCAGCTTGTGAAAAACAACAGCACAACTCCACCCATGTGCTGTGATATTTGCCTCTTTAGCTGAAAATCTTGGAATACTAAAGCTGTATGCCTCGGCTCCTGCTAAAGTTCAGTTTCACAAGTAGGGAAACAGAGGCATAGGAAGAGTCTCAAACTTCTGATGCCATATACACCAAAAAAGGTTTTTTCAGAGTGCCTTAGGTTTAGCTATCTTCCAGCACCCATTAACTGAGCCACAGGCAAAGACTGCTTTAGAGGAATTAGATTTCAGGTTTTGTATCAGGTCAGAAACAGTTGTCATGGTGCTGCAGAGAACACAACTCGGATACCATGGCTCAGATTCCCTTCAGCCATGCACACTTAGCTGTGTACAAATGAAAACCAACAATGAACACTTCAGCTTTTGAAGTCTGCTTCACAAGGCTTTATAGAGTTGAGAAGGCACAGTTTTATTGATTTGGATGGATAGAACCTGGTTATACTAGAGAGCACTTCAAGCTGGTTTGAGCTATGGCAGGGAGGGAGAATGGATGAAGTTCTTCACAGAGAGAGTTGTTAGCTGTTGGAATGGACTGCCCAGGGAGTTGGTGGAGTCACCATCCCTGGAGGTGTTCAGGAGGGGATTGGATGTTGCCCTTGGTGCCATGGCTTACTAGTCATGAGGTGTTGGGTAACAGGCTGGACTTGATGATCTTTGAGGTCTTTTCCAACCTTATTGATTCTATGATTCTATGTTCAGTACTCTGACTGTAGGGTTAACAAAAATAAACCAAACCCACCCCTTCTGCAAGTAATCATTGTGCAACAGAGAACCTATTGTACGTTTCCTGACATCTGATCAAAGAAGTTCGTTCAACCACATGGAACAGATTAAAATGCAAACCAGAAAAACTACAAAAAGTATAAAGAACTTTTCAGAAATCATGACCTGGCCATGACTGCCTCTTCCAGAAGAGCTGGATATTTTTCAAGACCTGTAACTCACTTTATCAAGTTCATAGAACTCAACTCGTTCTTCCTGGCTGCAGCTCCTTCCAATGGGGGACACGTTTATCATCCCGCTGCGGAACTCAATGAAGGTGCCCCTGGGAAGGGAGGAGATGAAGAGTTGCTCAAAATACTGAGTATCACAATTCATTTTGGTTTCACTCTGAAGACACAATGGGGATCAGATGTCTCCTTCAGCCTCTCACTGTATTCATAAAAACCCAAACATGCAGGAACCAGTACCTCTGCCGTGAAGGTATCTCTTTTGGACTTGTATTTGAATCTGGAAACTTCAACATCATCCTTACTGACTTCTCAAAGTACAACTGCAGCATCTTGTCAACCCAAATCTCAGACCCTGACAGGCCAGTCTTCTCAGCTTTGGGGTGAAGCAGCAATATTTAGAGCAATCTAGGCAGTTTCAAGCTTGCACTACATATGGTACTTATTAGTGCCTTGAGCAGCTGCACCCTCATGGAGCTGTCACATACAGCTGACCTTATTGCATGCTTCTAATCTCTGGAAGACATTATGCTGCTCAATTCCAAAGATGTCAAGGAAATAGCCCTACTTCAAAACAGAGCTTCCCTCCCTCTTAATAAAAATGCTGAAGCAGTATTTCAGGTCCTGTGCTCCAGCAGGGAGCTTGTCTTTGTGTGCATAGACTGAGCCCTGTTTCCTATCTACAGTATTCCTAAAGCACAAATTACTCCTTTTGTGAGAGGTTTGTTTTACACATTGATACTGAACACTATCATGGAGACTATGGTTACACTAAGATCATAGAATGGCTGAGGTTGGAAGGGACCTTACAGATCAACGGCTCCAACCTTCTCATCATGGGCAGGGACACCTCTCAGCTAGACTTGGCTGCTGGAGGCCTCATCCAGCCTGGCTTTGAACATGCCCAGGGAGGAGGCATCCACAATCTCCTTGTGCAGCCTATTCCAGAGTCTCACTGTACTGAAGAAGCTCCAGTCTAACCCTACTCTCCCTCAGCTTCAAACCATTCCCCTTTGTCCTATTGCTAGATACCCTTATGAAAGGTCCCTCTGCAGCCTTCCTGCAAGATCCCTTCAGGTATTAGAAGGCAGCTGCAAGGTCCCCTGAGAGTCTTGTCTTCACTAGGCTGAACAACCCCTATTCTCATAGCAGCCCTACGATCATCTTTGTGGCCTCCTCTGGCCTCACTCCAACAGCTCTGTGCCCTTCTTATGCTGGGGACACCAGAACTGGATGCAGTACTGGAAGTGGGGGTCTCACAAGAGCAGATGTATGCAAGCACATACCTTTTCTTGGGCAGTTTAATCTTTGCAATGTAACTCAGGCAGTAGTTGATTAGGTCCTGAAGTACATCCTCACCCAAGTGGCCCTGAATGTTCTAACAAAACAAACACCAATCAACCAAAGGTCGAGAAGCTGAGATTCTAAACACACATGGCTGGCAAAGCACAGATGCTGGACACCCAGGCATGTATGAGAGTACAAAGGAACAAACCCTCAGGGAGTAACTCAGGGATGCACACAGAGTACTGTCTAAAGGCTCTCCTCTTTCTTTGGGTTCACTGTGGGTTTTTTAAACCGTAAGACAAAACTCTCTGATTTAGTGTGGGGCAAAGACTCAGCAAAAAGTTGCACTTAACATTTACTGTAGCCAAGCATGAAGAAATGGAGATTGTTACTACAGTACACTGGAAACCAGTGCAGCAATTTCAGCCAGGAGCACTTCTGCATTTTTTATCTCCATTACTTTTGTTGAACCAATGAAGCTGATTAAGGTATCTAAATCTGATGTCCATTTATATTAGAGTGTTCACCTACTAGCTTATGCAACAGATCAGAACATGCACTCTGGGTTAATACTAAAAAGCAGCTACAAGATTATTTACAAGAAACATTCTGAACCCCAAGGCTCCACAGACATCAGCTATGAGAAGTCATATTCCATAGGACCTCCAGGAGCAGAGAGCACATTTCCTAAGGATAAGCTGAGGGAAAGGCTGTTCCAGGACTTCCAGTTCTTATTTGATCAGACACAGAAAGGTCCAATAGAGGAGAGGCTGAGGGAGCTGGGATTGTTTAGCCTGGAGAAGAGGAGGCTCAGGGAAGACCTTATTGCTGTCTGCAACTACCTGAAGGGAGGTTGCAGCCAGGAGGGGGTTGGTCTCTTCTCCCAGAACAAGAGGACAATCTCAAACTGCACCAGCAGAAGTTTAGGGTTGAGGTGAGGAGAAAGTTCTTCACAGAGAGAGTTGTTAGCTATTGGAATGTGCTGCCCAGGGAGGTGGTGGAGTCCCCATCCCTGGAGGTGTTCAAGAGGGGAATAGACGTGGTACTGGGTGCCATGGTCTAGTAGTTGTGAGGTGTTGGGTGACAGGTTGGACTTGATGATCTTTGAGGTCTTTTCCAACCTTATTGATTTTATGATTCTTTGGGGTTGGAAAATACCCCAAAGAATAAAGCTTAAGGTATAGATTGTCATTACATGAACCAGAGCAGCCAATGAATGATCTGTTACAGAAGCGACACGTGAAGACAGCAGCAATTTTGGCCTTAGTTCAAAGGGTGATTGTAGAGAACTGTGCTGAGGCAACAGAGTTTAGAAATGTCTCTTCCACCTTAGTGGCAATGTCCTCCTTACCTGCTGGCACAAGAACTTCCCATCCTTGTAAGCTACCAGGCCATTTTCTGGAAAAACGTAGTCAAATTTCTCAACCACTACAACCAAACAAAAGGACAGCAGCTGTAATTCCCCCTCTGCCTTGGAGTACACACTGAGCTGTTTATAATACAGCAAACATCAGATCCTGAAGCAGAGAAACACGCAGCACGAGACCAGAGCCACTCTCATTTCCCTCCAAGACTAACACACATCTCCAACCAATGATGTCTTTCAGTAAGTTACCTCTGGTTTTGCTTCAGGGCTCTCCCTCTCCTGCAAATACAGAATCACAGAGAACATACAGTTGGAAGAGACCTCCAAGATCATCCAGTCCAACTTTTGACCCAGCACTGAAGGGTCAACACTAAACCATGTCCCTAAGCACCAGGTCCACACGCTTCTTAAACACTTGCAGGGACATTGACTCCACCATTCCAATGCTTGATAACCCCCTCTGTGAAGAAGTATTTCCTAGCAGAAATACATCCCTCTGCATTCTTCAATGCAAGGCATCCCTCTGCATTCTTCAATGCAAGGCATCCCTCTGCATTCTTCAATGCAAGGCAGTGACCAAACACCTCAGTTGTTAGAAAAACCTGGCACCCAGCCTGGCTGAAGGCAAATCAAATACTACCATTTTAGGTTGGTTTTCTCAAAGTTACTAATCTACAGTAGATGTCTAAGAGCCATGACCATCTTATTGCAGTGCAATATAGTGTGGCTTACTGGAGACCACTAGTAAGCCAAACAATTTCTGAGTGATTTGGGCATTACAGAAGGCTATCAGGGGCATCAAGTACAGAAAGACCATTAAAGAGAGCCTTTTCTACAGAAAATAAATGCCTCTGAAAAGAACTAAAGGAAAAGTCCATCTCTGCACCATGAACCCAGTTAACAAAATCAGATCTCTCAGGGATGCACTCTGCAGCAGAGCAGCCTGCAGATGTCTGTTGTGCACATAAATCCACTTACAAAAGACAACAAAACAACCTCCTAAGGTACTGTTGTGACATCAGGTAACAACCTGATGTAGTAGTAATGACAACCCCTTACAATACACCCAATTATCTGTAACACAAACACAGGCTGCAGTTTCTAAATGCCTGTAAGCAGCTCCTCAGAGACTGAGAGCAACACAAGAAAACCAGGAGGAAAGTTGGAAGGAGGAGCAGGCACAGGGTTTCACCTACATTTAACCTTCACAGCTTCCTCGTAAGCAGCCGAGCGGAAGGGATTGCGTCAGCCACTGTCCTTACCGTCATCTCCAAGCTGCTCCTTGATCTTGTCAAAATCTGAGCCACCCACGACTCCAACTTTCACCTTCTGACGCAACCTCTGCAGAAAGGCGGCCATCTCGGATGTGATTTTCTAGGTTCCAAAGCAAACAAGCACATCTGTCAGCATTCTTGTCACAAGACCAGCATCCCTGCTGCCAGTACCCGCCCGAGCCCAGCAGCGCACCGCACATCTTCCAGACGGAAGAACTCCCCCCCCCAACCCCACCCCTTAAAAGGGCAAAGCAAGTTTGCACATCGCGGGACGGGGCGCAGAACCTGCAGTGCTTGCACGTCCAGCTCCCTTAACCGAACGCCCGCGTCCGCTCAGTGCCCGGGCTGACAGCCCCAGCTCAGCCCGCCCGGAGGGAGCCCAGCGAGCCCCACGACACGGCACAGCACCCGGCTAGGGCAGAGCAGGGCGCGCCCCGGCCCCGTCCTCGCCCCCGGCGCCGCGGGACTCGCCTGGCGCGGGGCCGTGAGGGTTCCGTCCACGTCGAAGAGGCAGAGCGCGGCAGCCTCCGGCGCGGCCATGTTGCCGCCGGGCAGCGGCAGCCGCGCGCTCCCGCCGCGGGGCACGACGGGAAGCGGGGCGGGCCCCGCCCTTCCTGCCGCGCGGCGCTCGGGCGCAGCTGCGCTCGGGGGCGGCGGAGCCATGGCCGTGGTGAGTGCTGCTGGAGCGGCTTAGGATGGCCTGCTGCTGTGGGCGGGCTGTGCTCTACCTCCTTCCTTTCCTTTCCTTTCCGTCCTATGGGCCGGGGCGAGCGGTGCCGCTCCGGCGCAGCCGTGCTGCCGGCGCCTCACGGGCCGAGTAACGGCCCCGGGAAGGGTCACCGCCGTGGTTACGCCGGAAGGGTACCGCGCGGATTAACGGCCGGGTAACGGCCCAGGCAGGGTCACCCCGGTGCCTAGTGGCCCGAGGCGGGCGGGCTGCCCCCGCCGGGGTGCCGTGCTGGCGGAGAGCCGGGCGCGGAGCAGCCGGGAGGGCGCCGGGGGAAGCGGCGTCTCGACGCTCCGCGTTGATCTGTCCCGCGTCCGCCGTTGTCCGCCCCCGCAGGCGGCGTCCCAGTGATGCCGTCCCTCGGCCCCAGGCTGTGGCCGTGGCTGTCCCAAAGCCGCCCGAATGCCAGCGTGCGGGCGGCACGGCAGGTCCCTTCTTGCCTTCTTCCCCTGTCCTGCACGCTCCGCATGGCTAACCCCTCTGTCCGTGTTGCTCACGGTGTCCACCGTGCTCTGTCCGCGTTTCCCAGAAATTGCGCGGTCATTTAGCTCTTCAATAGTTTCACCGGCTGGCGGCCCCAGGTGCTCTGCCCCTCCTTGCCTAGCAGCAGCCTGTAGCGCTGGTGCTCTCATTTGGACTCTGTTCAAAGTGGGAGGCAAGGTTATGGATGCTACAGTCCAGTAAACTAATGCTGGCATCAGAAGTATTTTCCCTCTTCACCTGCATGGAGGGAGGTGAGTGAATACCAGAACCAGTTTTAAATGTAAGGTTATGGTGAGCTGGAGCTTGTGCTTACAGTTTTTAGGTAGCCAAGGAACAGTCTGAGGTAATCGTGATGGAGTTATAAAGAAGGCTCAAGTGATGACCTGTGGGAATGTTTCCTTATAGGCCAGGCTCTGCAGGATTAGGACTAAAGTCTGCATGGCACCGTCTTTTGGGAGACTGCTGCAAAATGAGCTCTGGACATGGTCATGGAAGAAGAGAGATGCTCACCCACCCTGGTTTTTGGGTATGAGAGAGTGTTTGCAGTCACCAAAGCAGCGAGTTAAAGGTGTTAACTGTTATCCTGGGAGACAGCAAGAGCCATCTGTGTGTCTGTGCCATGCAGCCCCTGCTGCTGTGGTTCAACAGACTGCTGTGGAGCAGAAGACAGAAGAGTTCAAGCTGGTATACAGGTTTCCAGGGATTAAGTACTGCAGGATGCTGTCCAGACTGAAGCTGTTGCAGACTGCCACCACCATGATCATGCTGCCACCCATCACCTACCTCTATTTGCAGGACCAGGTTTCTCAGAGCGTCTTCTTGTACACCAGTGGCATTGCACTCTTTGCTGGTGCCATGCTGTATGCTATGAGCTACTTTCTGAGACGAATCATTGGATTCATCTACTTAAATGAAACTGGCCAGACTGTCAAAGTGGCCCACCTGACCTTCTGGGGAAGGAGGAGTGACCTGTACTGTCCCAAGGAGACAGTGGTGCCTTTGGATGAAGTTGGAGACAGCAAGGAGGAGCTGCTGCTGCAGTTCAAACGGTATAACAGCAGAGCTATTTTGTATTTCACCATTAAGTATGGACAGATTGTAGACAGACAGAAGTTTACTCAAATATTTGGAGAACTTGAGAGATACAGCAGCTGATTTCCAGTGGATTTTCTTGCTGTGTGTTCATTGTGCTTACTCCTGTGTGAAGTTTAACTGGTTGGCCTGACTGATGTTCTTGTGTCATTTTCCTGTGCATAGCCTGCTGGTAAGTGCACTGTGTAGGAGGTAGAGAACAATCTGCTGCATTTGGTGTCTTGCCAGCTCGTTCAAGGTGTGAGCAGCACCTTCCATGTGGGATACAGGGATGTGTGTGGTGCTCTGTCACCAGTGGTTCTGAGCCCAAACTGGGAACCTGCAGGAGGAGGCTGAAGTAGTGATGCTGACTCTGACTGTTTCAACTGGCCTCTTGGATGCTTTTGAAACAGGAAAACTCTTGAAGTGAAAGGCAGTGACTGCCAGAGCATCCTCACTTTAAAGCCACTGTTTCTTTCAGTGAGCTTTAGGTCACCTGGGAAGGCTCTTGGAGGTAAAACTTGTCTCATGTACACATGATCTGTGTATGTATGTGCTGGATGCCTGATACTGCCTGGTGCAGGAATGAAGCTGAGGTAGCTGGAAAGAGCAAGGTATAGTGCTGCATGGGGTGTGTGTAGTCTCTTGGCAAGGTCTTCCAGGAGGGGGTAATAAAATTGGGCAAAACAAGGGTGAAAGTCACAAAACATAGGGGCAGCTCAGGGGCAAGGGTAGGTTAAAGACTTGGCCAACATTTCAGGAGCCTCTCATAGGAATCAAGGAACAACACACCTAAGCTGTTGTGCTGTGAGTTACAGGGACAGTCTGTGATGCCCTGTTCAGTTTGGGTCCTAATGATCACCTTAAAACATGGAACTACTCATCCTTCTTTGCATATATTCATCCCTGTGTTTCCTTTGTATGACTCGCCTCCAACCAGTGCTGTAACACCTGAGCTGCAAACCTTCAGCAGACCTTACTGAAATGATCTCAGCCTTTGAGAATGAAGTAGTCTTCTGTGAAGGTTACTTTATAGCCTGAGAGACAATTTTAACTCCTTCAGCTGCTCTTCCAGCTGTTACTTCATTTGAAACTGGCAAATAAACTCTCACCAATGGAGAACTGTGGGGAGTGGTCTTTTCCCTGTTTCTTGGTCACATGTACTGAACCCCCTGTCCCTTGCTGGATCAGCAGATACAGGTAAGCACAAAGGCCACTGAAGTGCCTGGCTAAGCCTGATCAACTGTTTCTGTTAAACTTTGCCTCATGGGGGCTCACTTAATTTACATTTTGGCTGCTAGTGTGTGGTACAGCAATGTCAGAAGGAAAAGAGAAACGGCCCTTGGCTTAAGCACCGTGGCAGCAACACAGCGTGGGCTGTATGCACACACTGTTGGTTTTATAGAATCAGAGAATGGTCTGGGTTGGAAGGGACCTCCAAAGGTCATCCAGTCCAATCCCCTCTGCAGTAACCAGGGCCATCCTCAATTAGATTGGGTTGTCCAGAGCCCTGCCGAGCCTCACCTTGAGTATCTCCAGGGATGGGGCCTCAACCACCTCCCCGGGCAACTTGTTCCAGTGTTCCACCACCCTCATAGTAAAGTACCTGTTCCTAACATCCAATCTAAATCTCCTCTAGTTTGAAACTATAGTCCCTTGTCCTATCACTGCAGGCTTCTGTAAACAGTCTCTCTCCACCCTTTTTGTAGGACCCCTTCAGGTACTGGAAGGCTGCTATTGGGTATCCCCAGAATTTTCTCTTCTCGAGGCTGAACAACCCCAGCTCCCACTGCCTGTCCTCGTAGCAGAGGTGCTCCAACCCCCTGAACATTTTTGTGGCCCTCCTCTGGACCTGTTCTATTAGCTCTGTGCCCTTCCTGTATTGAGGGCTCCAGCCCTGGATGCAGTACTCCAGGTGAGGTCCCACCAGAGCACAGTGGCAAAATGGCCTCAGTCGATCTGCTGGCACTGCATCTTGTGATGCAGCCCAGGATGTGATTTGCCTTCTGGGCTGCAAGTGCGCAGGGCCTGCTCATCTCCAGCTTGTCCATCAGCACCCCCAAGTCCTTTTCCACAGGGCTGCTTGCTTTTGGAGGCTCACCTTCACAAGAGCATACTCAGACTGCACTGCTGATTCAGTTTAGGTGCGTACTGGGTGTAAAACGAAGAGCTCTGGAGAAGTTCAATTATAAACAGTTTATTTAAGAATATTGATTACACATGAGATGTCATTTGTTATGAGGCTGTGTGCAGTTACTACTTACACCATCAAGTGTAGTTAAGTATTTGTTTAAACATTTATTTGGCACTGTCCACAGTATGCTGTAAACAATATGAACTTTGTATGCCTTAGCTGCAGTGCTCTGTAAGTATTCTCTAACATGAGCTCATCAACATGTTGGACACAGTTAAACAGTTACTGAGTGTCAGTAAAAATTATAAAAACACCTAGAGTATTCATAATAAAAGTGAAGATGTGGTAAGACTTCAACTTACTGGACCTTTTCTTCTGTAAAAGTACAAGACTTACTAGAGACACTTACTAAAACTACTGCACTGATATGTGGAACAAACTAATTCCCCAAATGCTGCCAACTACACTTCTCAGTTGGACGTTCCTCTTGCTGATAGCACACTTAGGAGGACAGTGATGACAAGGAGGTTGTGTTGTACACCAGTTTACTGGGCCTCCCCCCTGGTGTCCACAACCTCTGTTCAAAAACTTGCTCGGGTTCTGACCAGCTGGTACTAGAACTGTGGTTTCTGCAGAGAGGTTTAGAGAAATCCTGGTATTTTTAAGCTGGAAGTGAGTACTTGAGTTTCCCAGTACGAGCACCCAAACAAATACAAGGGGAGAACCATGAGTAACACCTCTCAAAGCAGGTAAGAAACCTTTCATGGTTTGGTAGCTGTATTAAAATGTAAATCTTTAACTCCTCTGTCTCTTACTGTGTACTTAAATTGTGGTCAGGTCTAATAGAGCAGCTTTGAAGTCCACAGTGGTCCCTGATTTATTTTTGGTGCACAACATGAAATCAAACTTGGGAAACAAAATCCAGATGCTTGCTAGCCAAGAAGAAAAGGAAAAATAAAAGGCACCAGACATAGTTCAAGTCAGCCTTAAGCAAACAGCAGAGTGTGCAGTAGAGAGGCAGCCAGAACAGTGCTCTGAAGAGAAAAAAAATTCAATGGACTGCAGACACTTTTTGATCCTGTGGCTTTTTAGGGCATCTCTGAGGAATCAATGACTTTAGAATAAACTTTGAGAACAAAAATAGAACTAGTTTGCATTATGAATGTGCAGTTAGGACTAGGCCTTCACTGATGCCAGCTAACGGCCAAGATCAAGCAGTCCTGCTGTAATTTTACAAAATACCCCAAGTACTGATGTGGAGCTGGTAAGAGAGATGAATGGCTAGCTTGTGTCCTGGGCAGCTGGGGAAAGAGCTCAATTCATTCTAGACTGCTGACAGAGGTGGAAGCAATGTGCTTCACGTGATTCTCCAAGCGTTGCCAAATTACATACTTCAGGGTATAGTTTTCTCTGTACAAGTCTCCTTGTAAGAGAAGTCAAAGGTTCTAAAATCCAAGATGGGGAAGGAAGTACAAGTACTTGAATTCCCCTTGGAGCACTGGCCAGTGGCTGAGGGCACTATGTGTAGCCTGGGCACAGAGCAGCTGATGGCATTCTGAGCCAGCTGCTGTGGCAGATGTCTGTGTTCATGGGAAGAAAGCTGGAACTCGCTCTGTGAAGTACTGTACTTGGCAGTGGTGAAAAGCAGAGCTTTCCTTGAAACACTGATTTTATTCCAGCTACCATTAGAGAGTGGCACTGTCTGTATGGCAGGCATGTGGCTTTAAAGGTTATGCCATACTGGTGGCTGCTTCTGGACACAAACCTACTGGGATTACCTGTGAAAACAGGCTGTAGCAGGGCCATGACCATTGAGAGGACTCTACAATTCAAATGGCCCAAGCCAGAATGTGGAGGGCCACAGCTTCTAGAAATGCACAGTGTGGGACAGCTGCATGTACCTGCTGGTGACTAGTACCAATGCTCTGCCTGGGTCGAGTTTGCATGGAGCAGCTTGCCTTGGTTGGGCAGGATTACAGACTGAACACAAACCCTAGTTTATGACTTTACACTTATCTTGTAAGTAGAGAAGACATGAATTAATGCAAACTAATTTCATAATCAGCTGTTCAGTGCGAGAGAACTGCTTTTTACTTGAAGTTTGCCAAGATGTCACTGAAAATGTTCAGGAAGAGGTGTGCATGGTGGTCCTTGAAGATCAGGGTTGGACGGAAGCGAATGGATCTGTCGCCACAGCCTCCCAGCACAACACCTATAAGGAGAACAGAAGAGGTGCTCTGCTCGTCTCCATCTTTGCCACACAGCCAGAAAATGCAGGTCTCTCAATGAGGTTCATCTCATTTGATGGCCAACAGCAGCTCCCCAGGTCACTGCTGACTGATACCATGCATAATCAGTGGAGCACAGAGGCTTCAGGTGTCACAACTCAGAAGACACTGCCTGTGGGTGTTCTGTAAAACACCTGGAATGCTGGGACTAATCCTAGCATCCATGGAAACCATCCAGTGCTCTGAGCCTTCAGAGCTCCAATGCTCTACTGGTTAAGTACCTCAATGCCAGAAGATGACACAGTAGGCTTCATTGCAATTTTGCTTTTTAAATCACTTCCTTTTTAATTATGGAAAGTTTAAATCTCTCAGCACTGCCAAACTTCCTCCTGCAGTACCTCAAATGCAAGGTGGGTTTTTTTTACCCCCAGCTGAATCCTTTCAAATGTTTGTGGGCAATGAAAGTCCATACTGCTGAGCTAGGCTTACTGTGCCTCCAAGCATAGCTTTGGTTTCACCATGCAACAAACCTCTCCCTGCTGGCTTAGTTTCCAAGAACAAAAATTACCAAGTCTTTCACAGTCCAATGTGTTGGCTTCACAACAGTTTACCTGCATCACGTCTGCTTCTTTCAAAAGCTGATTTAACAGCAAAACCTGAGAGCAGCAAACCTGGGGACCACACTCAGGAGAATGTTGGGCTTCAGATCCCTCCTGATACCTGCACTTGTCTACAGCTGGGGAAGCCCTGTGTTGTCAAAGAGGGATGCAGCTGTAGAACTGTGCCCATTTTAGGCAACTCATTATTAGTATTCCACAAATTGTATAGTTTTTATCCCTGTCTTTCCCTGAGTGACTTAATTAACTGCCAATTCTGATCTGTTTCTAGAGGCAAGCCATACCTAGGTGCACCTGAGGTCACCACAGAGGAACATGAAGTGGTGCCACAACCTACAGAGTTCTAATGGTCTGCTGTCTCTGACAAGTGCTTCCAGAGCAGTCTAAACACAGCTTTGTTCAGAATTTCACTTCTGTCCTCTGGTTGTAGTACACAAGCCATATGAAAAAGGAAAAATGTAAAGCATTACAAATGGTACTGTGTGGTGGGAAGCCAAGCCACACACACAAACTGTCTTACCTTTGTTTCTGGCTATTGTAATTAACTTGTTTCTAGTAGCATCATTTGGAGTGTCAAATGAACAGAATGTTCCTCTTCCTCTCACTCTGCTGATAAGATGGGGGTAACGAGCCTGCAAAGAGAGATGAGGAAGCTTGTGGCAGCTCCTGCAACAGAGGGCACCTGGTGGCAAGCTCTGCTCTGCCAGGCCTTCTGCCACATGGAAACCCTGCTGCTGCCTCCAATCTGGTGGAGTGGAGCCACTGCACAGGCTGATTTCCCACAGAACCGTGTCCTGGTCACCCCTTCTGACAAAGGTCTGAACAGAGTCCAACAGGAGGCATGTTCCTTCCTCACCAAGCAGACAAACCTCTGAGCGGGAAGTGAGAATGAACTTGCAGCCCTGAGCTGGGCCAAATAAAATCTTGGAGCCTCCTGAAGCGAGCATAAAGCACCTTGCATCTAAAATACACTCCAGGAAAACCTGAGCATAAATAATCTGGGATGGGGCCAGAAACCAGCTCATCCTTACGCTGCACTAAAGCACTTGCTAGGATTATCTGCTTCACTTATTGTCAGTTAAAATCCTCTTCTTTATTGAAGTAACCTTTGTTGGATAGTGGTTGTTCTTTTCTGGCCCTCCAAAGCATGGAGTTCCTCAGTCCCAGTGTTTAAAGGGGATGCCAGGTCCTACCTGCTGAGCACATTTCTCATCTGTAATCCTTGCTTAGGTTTACCTGTAAATCCAGCAGCCCAGTCAGCAGTGCTTTCCCAGCATGGGCTGCATTGTTTAGAAGGTCCTCTGTTTTAATAACCTTTATGACTTCAGCAAGCATAAGGTTCTTGGATGGGTCCCCAAGCCAGGTGTTAAAAATCCGGTAAGGCTAGGGTGAAAGGAGAGTTGTGCAACATGTTAGCAGGCAAATCACTCCAATAAAGCAATGCAGGCCATCAAACTAGTAACACAAACACCTGGGCTATGAAAAAGCATGCACTGATCTCACCCACTCCCCTTTTTTGTTGGAGCAGCAACATACAGCTGGCCTGCTGAGCCAAACAAAGGACAAGGGCTAAATTTCTGCTGAAGACAGTGCAGTCTGTCTTGGGGCTCTGACACCTTTCTGAAACACTGCTACAGATGACATGGAAATCAGCAGCATCTGGATTTTACATGCAAGCTTAATGCTATCCTTTTTTTCCTTTCTTTATTACATCTAAAATGTCATTAATATGAGGAAGAAATTTTGCTGACAGAATCTGTAATGCTGACATACAAGCTCTGAAGATATCAAGTTGCCTGACGGAAAAAGCTGTCAATGTGTGGTTGGATTTTGTGCTGAAGCTGAGTTCATTGGTCTAAACCCAGTTCCTCACTCCCTCCCACCAGCTTTATGACCTCTGTGACTGACAGCAACTGGAACAGAAGTGAACAAGCTACAACAACTTTTGTGTAAGTACAAAGCAAGTATCTGTGAAGCAGCAGCTCCATCGAGCTGACCCTGCACTACTGAAGGCCAGCTTGTCTCTTCTGTGGACATAGCAGTTCCTGCAGACTGGCTCACCAATTAGCACAAAGTTTCATTGTGTATCTTACAGCATTTGGCCTGAACTCCTCCTTGTGGAAGAATCCTCCTGTCATCATCTTCTTGCTGAACGTTACCACATCAGCTGGGTCATCCAGGCCCCAGTGCTCATGCGCCCAGAATTTCCCTGTGCAGCCACCTCCTGTCTGCACCTCATCCACCAAGAAGGCACAGCCATGCTGTAGTGACAGAGGTAAAGATCAGGGGACATTTCCAAACCAAAAATACCTCCCTTAGAGAACAGACAGATCCAAGCCAAGGACATGCAACATCCCTCCTCCCTCCCTTCGCTGCCCAAATCTCCCCCCCCAGCGCTGCTCACTGCAGGTGGGATTTGACAATGACACGTTCAGCTGTTTCCCACATTCACCACAGTACAAGAACATTTCCAGAGGATACCTGAACATCTGGGAGGACTCTGGGTGGCATTTTCAAAGCCCCTGGGGGAAGCAGAATGTCTGCTAATGCCTTAATTACCCCAAGTGCCACAAAGGAGTCCTGTGAAGCTCTCAGAGTGCCTGGGGCAGGGGGAAGGCCTCTGGAGACAACAAGAGGTATTTGGCTGCCACTGAGCCAACAGGGAAATGCTGCATTACCTTTCTGGCAATATCTCGTAGCTTTCTGAAGAAGTCATCTGAAGCATGGTTGTCCCCACCCTCTGACTGGATTGGTTCTACAATGATTCCAGCCACAATCTTCTTCTTTTTCCTGTACTTTACAATCAGGTCTTCTACCTGTAAATGCAGCCAGACATTCACACATCTCCTCCAGAAAGGTTAACTCTTAGCAACAGAAATTCAACTCTCCATAGACATTCCTGGCTAGAAAGGGGTCAGGAAGTGCAAGGACTTATCCAGTCATTCCTAAAGCATTTCTCACGGCCATTATGCTCCTGAATAGTGCCTAAGGTTAAATCATATCCTAACCCCACTGTAACCCTCAGTTTAAGAAAGATGTTGAGTTGCTCAGATGTGTCCAGAGAAGGGCAACAAAGCTGGGGAGGGGTCTGGAGCACAGCCCTGCGAGCAGCAGCTGAGGGAGCTGGGGGTGTTTAGCCTGAAGGAGGAGGCTCAGGGGAGACCTTATTGCCACCTACAACTACCTGAAGAGAGGTTGTAGCCAGGTGGGGGTTGGTCTCCTCCCAGGCAACCTGTTGCAGAACAGGAGGACACAGTCTCAAGCTGTGCCAGGGGAGGTTCAGGCTGGATGTTAGGAAGAAATTCTTCACAGAAAGAGTGATTGGCCATTGGAATGAGCTGCCGAGGGAGGTGGTGGTGTCACCATCACTGGAAGTGTTTAAAAACTGGATGAGGCCCTTAGTGCTATGGTTTAGTTGATTGGATGGTGTTGGGTGATAGATTGGATTCAATGATCTCAAAGGTCTTTTTCAGCCTGGTTAATTCTGTATTCTGTACACTTCTCTGCAATGGTGTGAAAGCCACAGCGAATTTCAGCTGAGAGTATGGTGGCAAGCACTGTAGCATGCTATGCCCTTAGTCCACAGCTAAGCCAAACAGAAGAAAACAGATTCTGTATCAGGAAACAAAACTCAGCTAATATATTAAAGGTGGTAATTTGGTAAATTTGCCTTTTCTAGTCACCTGCTTCAGATAGTTTAAAATTAAGCAGATAAAATAGTGCAGGAATCCAGCTGCTGCTAAGAGGCTTACAGAGAAAGGACCTTGTAGCACCAGTTGCTGTGAATTAGTGGAGGCACTTGTACTGGAGATGCCCCTTAGAGCTTTCAGGGCCCAGAACTGGTGCAGGCTGTGTGTAGCACTGGTTTCCAAAGGTTGCCAGTAGGCCACTCCACAGACTCTCACAGAAAGCACTGTGCCTTTTTTTAAACAAAGGCTTCAAGTCTGTGGATTGATTTTATGCATCACAATTCCCCCACCCCAAGCCATGGTGGAGCAAACACCAGGGAATCTGCTATGATTTATGTTTTCTCTTCAGTTATGCAGATTTGAGTAAGACATCTCTTTGATCCCCCTCTGCAGAGCCATCCTGAGTGCATTCAGCACATCACAGCCCTCTCCTCTCTAGTCAGTAATGATGCTCCAGTTCCTGCACTATTTCAGTTCCAGCCATGGGGCACACTGGGCCTTGCTCCCCACTGCTGTCTCTCAAGAGTGAGTCCTTGCAAGTGACAGATCCCAGATCCCTGTCAGCCCAACAACGAATCCCATGGTTCTGGTACCTGGCAATGGTTTTCCTCTCTTAGGCTCTGTTCCTTTCTCATGGGCTAAGGAAGGCACAGAGCAGAGTCCCTGCCCACTCAACTCCCTGCAGCCATAGGTAAGGATCAAAGCTTTGTGCCAGAAGACTACCACAGAAAAGCTGAAAAAACTGAAACAGAGCTGCAGGTTCTCCTTCAAAGGACTACACAGAGTGTGCTCTCTCTCAGCCCATGCCCCTTTGCAAGATGACAGAACAAACTGCTGCACGTGTGACGTCACTTTGGTACAACTGATGTAGACCTCTGATTCACAGCAAGCTGGCTGTTCTGAGAGGCAGGGACAAACTTCTGCCTGTCAACACCAGTGAATGCTGCTTCAGTCACATGCTGTTCCAATCCCTGAAAACATTCTGGTAGTGAAAAGCAGCTAATCCCCCCAACACTATTCATTATTTCAGAACAGAAACAACAGAAAGCTGCCAGGGGATCTTTTACCTCCTCCAAACAACGGGCTTCTTCCTGTTGATTCTCTTTCACAAAGTCTTCCAGAGGATACTTTAGCCTTGGAAATGGAGCAATAGGCCAGTCCAGTGATGGAATGTCCAGTTTGTGAATTGCTTTAGAGTGAGTTGTAGCTAAGCAACCTAGACCCAGAAAAGCAAACATTAAAACAATACCTATCTAGGCACAATACAGGAAAAAAGCTACCAAGAGGTGACAAATTGCCTGCCCCCTGCCTGACTGCAGAAGCCTCTTCACTGCTCTATGTTTTTACTGCATTTTCTCAAACACTGGGTAATGGGATTTAGTCAAGCTCTAGCTTTTCAGCATCAATTTCCACATGCACTATTCCAGAAGAACAGGACATCCTCTGTCAGTCTGAACAGGCTGCTCAGACAAGATGGGTTTCACCTTTCCAAAGACAACTGCTCACAAAGCTCAGAATTGCAGCAGTCTTGGGTAACTTGCTTAGAAGAGGGATTGAATGGATATACAATAGTAAAAATGAGTGACATCTTGTTTGTGTCTTATGGTGGGTTTACTGCTGGAGACAGATTTTTACTAGTACAGACAGAATCCCCTGCATTCAGAAAGAAAATAAAGAGACCTTCTGAAAATGAATTTTCAAACCAGACAGAAATAATTCCCTCTGTCACTCAATTATTCTCTTTCAGTAGTAGTGGGGCTTCCAAGGCAAAGCTGCAGTAAACCACTGGTACTGTTTGCCTAAGGAGGTTTCAGAAATGGCAGGGAGATGACAGCTGTGGCTGAAGAGGGAAAGGGAAGGGAGGTGCTGCTGGCACTGATTTTCTTACCCAGGGTCCTTCCGTGGAAGCCGCCCATGAAGGAGAGCATGGCGTAGTCAGGGCAGCCGGGGGGCTGCAAGCAGAGCAGAGCAGAGGGGACAGTCAGCATGGGGTGCTGTGGGCAGGTGGCACTGCCAGCCCTCGGCCCAGACACCAACCCATGTCCACAGCATGGCAGGGGGCTGCAGCCAAGCTGCTGCCTCTCCAGGCATGCTGCAGCATCCTTGGCTCCTCAGCCCTCAGGCACCACAGATCCTTACAGTTACCCTCTGAAACACACACACTGGTGGAGCCCAAAGCTGCCTCAAGGACAGCATCAATACTAAGGAGGCCTTAGCCACTTATGTCTCACAGCCTCACTTCACACTGAACTCTCCCCAAGGCTGAACGTTCAGCACAACAGCCCGACGCACAAGGGTACAGGGTGGCTGTGCCCAGGCATGGCGTCAGGGCTGCCCCATGCCCTGTGCGTTCCCAGTGACTCCCTGTACCAGCAATGAGGAGGAGCCATGACAAAAGGCATGCAGCTGTAGTCTACCTGGAATGAAACAAAAGGATATACTTGGGCTAACTCCCCATGCTCCCTAAAAGCACAAATTCTCTTTCTTTATCCTCTCTTACCCTTCATCACCACTTACAACACTCTCTTTACCTCTTTAGTCTTGTACCACACATTCAGCTACAGAGCCAAAGCTTCAACATTTATGACTGGATTCTGGAAGATCCCTTCCCCTAAAGGGGGATGGAGGTGCACTCTCAAATCTTTCCCCTTTTAAGCTAGCTTAAATAGGAATCCTTATGTTTAGCTACCTCCACATGGACAAAAAGTGATGATGAGCTTTGTAAGTGTTTGGTCATCCCATAAAAACCCTGCTCCTTCAGGTCATGATGTGCCACCCTCTGACTTGTACTGGCATAGCCATCAGTCTGGCCATGCTGTAAGGAGCATCACAGCACTTAAAAAATAAACCTGAAGGCAAACAGAAACAAAACAAAGCCCCCTGTAAGAATCCTCCCAGTTTTGAAAGCCAAATGAGTTTCTTATTCCCATGTGAATGAACTGAATGCTGACCCCTAAAGAAGTGCCAAAGGTCAGACTGGAACCAGCAGGTTATTACTTTCTAATGTGTTTGTCTCAAAGAAGAGATTAAATACTCTCTATTCTGCTACTGTTGCATATTAGGATTCCTGACTGGCAAGAGCCAAGACCACCCCAGCTGAATGTGTATAGTACTTCAGAGGTTTATCAGCTGTAGCTCCATTTCCATATCCTGCCTGTTGTTAGTATTTAGTCCAATTTTAACCAAGCCCTTTATCAGTTTTGAGCTATAGAATCACAACTTTGGGGAAAAAAAAGAGAATTAGGTTTGTTGTTGTTATTGGTAAACTTTTCCACAGATTAATGTTCTCCAGGGACCCATCCATCCTGTGGGCCCTTCTCTAGCAAATGGCATGTTGTGAAAAAAGGGAGATCTTCCCAAGATTCACAGCTGAGAAGGATGCAAGCAGCAAGTCCTGGTATTCATTTGGAGCAGACTGTATTGCACCAAATGCAAATTGAGATTCCACTTCTGAGACAGGAAAGCAAATTTCTCCTCCCAGTCTTCCCCTGTAAAGGCAACTGCAGGTATAGTAAAGAACAAATATTACCTGGTTAATCATGCAAGATTCCAGTTCCTCTTTTGTGACATTATTATGGCCTCTCTCCTTGCTCTGTAAAAGAAACCAAACAATCCCACAGCTAGCTTTCCTGCAGCTCCAAGCAATGCATTTATGGCTGAATCACAAATTAGCAATGCTGGCATTCCAAACTGGAGCCTCTAAAGACACTGCTTGTGGCTTTTACAGACTGATGCAATCAGTGCTTTCTTAATTTCCTTTTCCTTATGACTTCTAAGCTTGTGTCAATATGAAAAGCTTAGAAGACAACTTTTTAATGAAGATTTTATACTAGGTTGAACATAAATAGCATCATGAACAAGGCAAACTGCAGGAGCTACTTTGTTTCACAGTAACAGGTCTAACAAGGAATGAAGACTCATTTCTACACCCAAACCTGCCAAACCCCCCAAAGACTTATTGTTTTACTCACTCTGTACCACATAAATATTGCTTTAAAGGCATTTTCATTAGAGCAGGATCCACAGGCCATGGTGATCACCTGTGACAGGCCCTTAGGAGCCACCTGTCAAAGAAGACAAAAAGTTACTCCAAAAGAATTGCACAAGTCTAGTGCAAAGTGAAGGTAACACTGATCATGAGGTTCAGTGTAATGGAGGACAGCTGTGTCTAGGATGAGGAAAGCCAATTTCAACTGCAGCTGAGAGGGCTTGACTCAGTTTTAGTCCCAAGGACCTTCAAATTTAAGTCAGGACAAACACCTTCCCCACTACTGCTTATGAAAGCACAGTGAACAGAAGTTAGTAGAAGTTGAAACTGTGTTTTCTCTTCAGTTCTTGAATCCAGAATGGAAGAGGCAGTATCTGTGCAGAGCAGACATTCAGCCTCTCACATTCAGCTGTCAGATCAGGGAAGGAGGTTTGATCTTCTTACTTGCAGTAGGAAGGCAAAGAGATGAACAGCTCATCTGTAATGGTCCCCATGAAAATCCCTAGTGTCCCTGGCTATACCTGGACACAGCACAGGGTATATCTTGTCACTGCTATCTCAAACTTACTGATAAAAGAGATTCCTTCAGTTTTTCTGCAAAGTTCTCTGGAGGTAAAATCCCAAGGGCAGGTCTGTTGATAAAAGTGCTCTACAATGGCAAAGGAAGACAGATTAGGTTTTACTATCACATGAAAAATCTCATGTTGATGTCAAGGCAGTTACATTTTATTCTAATCACACCTACCAGACAGAAATGTGCAGTAATGGCAAAAGGAGTTTGAAACCCAGAATTCTTTTCTCCAACCACCCCCTTTCCCTAACATCAGTAGAACTGAATCTGCGTTGATGCAAGAGCCTTGCCAAGTGACTACAGCCACACAGCCTTCCCATACCTAAGCGGAGGTTATTGAGAAGATGTAGCCAGGCTCCAGGCTCTTCAATGTGAAAGTGAGAAGCAATGGGCAGAAATCAAAACACAAGAGGTACTGACTTGAGTGTAAGTGTGGTCGTTTGAGGCTGTGCCTTTAAGAACAAACACTGCTGGAACACACTGGCTAATGTTTTTGGTACTAGAACCAAAACATTCTGATATTCTAAACGAATTTCATTGGTTGATAAACAAAAATTCAGCTTTAGATTGTGAAGCGGTTGGAAAATTTTTTTCCTCAGTTCAGTTCGGTTTGGGAGTTGGGGGAGTTGGGTGTTTCAGCCTGTTCTCCCTGCCTGCTTCTTCTGCGAACTGCTGGACTTGGCCTTCAGATAAGCAAACACTAATCCTGCATGGGCTTTTGAAGCTTGCTAACAACTCTTTTCCTTAGTAACTTGCCTTTCTCTCTCTCTAACCCCTTTTTGGGGAAAAAGGGAGGTAAGGGGAGGAGAGAGGGGGTTCCAAAGAGGGGATCCCTCCCTGAGGGAGGGATTTTTGTTGTGTTATTTGTCTTTGCTGTGTATTTCTGTGTATATATTGTAAATACCTGTATATATTGTGTTATATATAACCTGCTTTCCATATATGCTTGTAAATATATAGCTTTTGCTCTTCGACTGAGTTAGCTGTGGTTTCTTACTCTGTGGAGGAGGGAGAGCTAAGCCCTCTCTCAACCTACCACATTTATTGGCTGCCCAACTCGGGGCTTGCTGACAAATTAGTTTGATTTATTGCTTGCTTAAGTCGAACGAGCAAACATGAAGGTGTTTTGGCTTTTTGAGCGTCTGTTCTTCTCGGTCTTTGGTGTATTGATCTACAAGTATTGCCTGGGTATGATTATCGATAAGATAGGTAAATATATAATGCAAAAATTATATTTGTGGTTTAAGTACAAGATTCGGCTTCTGTATGATCAGTGTCTGGAATTCTTTTATGTTAAAAAGTACAGGAATGTTACATCTAGCACACTCCCTATTGAGATAAAAGAGTTTAAGATTCCGCTCGGTGAAAGGGTAATTTTAAGTGATGGCTGGGATCCAAAGCTGATTTTCTCGATGTGTGTAGTCCTGCTATCGGTGATGATTAATGTGTATTTGTTGGTAGCACTGTACCGGGAGAAAAAAGTGTCCAAGGCATGTTTTGTTATAAAACGGAGGGTTAAGAGACGAAAACGCCACCCTAGCTCTGTTTCAGGAACATCCAGTGAGGATGATAATGGAGAATCTGTGTCAGTTAAAGATAAAGCTAAAAAGTCAATCGGCAAGGCAGCTCTGAATAGCAATGGTGATGATTCTGGCAAGCAGCCAGGGGCTACAGTAGCCCCAAACATGGCGGCTCCTGTGTCCCAGGCAGCCACCATTAACGAGGCAAAGTCATTTCCTCCTTCTTCCATGGCAGGAGCGGAAGCGTCCTCCAAAGCAGCTAATCTGTCTCAAAGCTTATCAGCTTCTGATAATAAGGCAGCTGGAAACCCAAACACAGCTCCAGTAAAGCAAGTAGCAGTTTTAACAACAAGGAAGGGTAAGACTAAAGCTGATTCAGGAGCTGACGGGGATGCACAGCAGGGTTCTTCTGCTGGGGAGGAAGAAAAAATTTGTCTTAAAAATATAGCTGAGTTATTGAGATCATCAGAGGATCGAGATGCATCTCTTGGTAGGACAGCAGCTAGTGGTGGTGCCTCTCAGCTTAAAGGGATCCTTGAGAGAGTGACAGAAAGGTTGTTGGGACCACAAGTTGAGGAACAGGAGGCAGAGGAGCAAGAACAAGATGACATAACCGACTGCTCTTCACCACGTGAGGAGCTAAGAAATGTGAGAAAAGACTATCTCAGAGCAGATAAGGAGCCAGTTCTCGCTTGGCTTGGTAGATGTTATGATACAGGTGCTCCAGCTCTAATGGTTGGAGACAAGTCAGCAGCCCAGCTAGGAACTCTCTCGAAGGATAATGGAATAGATAGACATCTAGGCAAGGCTCTCGGTAAGGTTAATCTGTGGATACGCCTTCTAATGGCGGTTCTCATGAGATACCCTTCCCGAGATGATCTTCCATGGAATCCTAAGCCCTGGACTACCATAGATGAGGGAATTAAGCGTCTGAGAGAATTTGCTGTTAGAGAGGTACTCTATGGTGAACATGAATCTCTGAATCCTGATGATGTTCCTGTAGGAAATGGTCTTACTAAAAAGCTCATCAAGCTTGCTCCTTCCAATTATGCAAACATTCTGGCAAGCAGAATTGTAGCAAGAAATTATGGTGGAGCTCCTCTTACGGTTGGCCAATTCACTGATCAATTGAGACAATTGGATGATAGCATGACGCGTGTTTCTTTGGTTTCAGCCATTGAAACTCTGTCTGGAAAACTGGAGAATTGCATGAAAGAGCTGAAGGATGAATTTAAAAACACCATCTCCCAATTGGCACAAAGAGATGATTCCAATTCTTCCTCCAGGTGGGTACAGGTTTCATCTGTGAGGAATAGACATCCTCCAAGGAGGTCATTCCAAAACAGATCAAACCAAAACAGACCACCAAGGCAGTCACGTAGGACTATTTGGATTACCCTGCGTGATCAGTTTGGTGAGAACATGAACAGGTGGGATGGTCAACCAACTTCTAATCTTTTCAGGAGACTGAGAGAACTGCAAAGTGGCAGAACCCGAGGTAGCAATACCAGAAGGGTAGCTGTTACTTCTACAGTTCCCCAGGACAACTCTAGTAGCTCCAACAGTGGCTCCAGTTCTAACACTGCACAGTGTGCTCGTTGCACCTGTGGACATGTTCCCCATAACTAGGGGTGCCCTGCCTCCCGCCAGGGGGAGGAGAGGGGTAATACAGATAACAGAATCTATTGGGATGTGTACATCCAGTGGCCTGGCACTTCACACTTTCAGAAGTACAGGGCCTTGGTTGACACAGGAGCTCAGTGCACCATATTGCCATCAAATTATCAGGGATCAGAGTCCATAACTATTCTGGGAGTCACTGGTGGATCTCAAGAGTTAAGTAAAGTGGAGGTTAATATAAGCTTAACTGGTAAACAATGGAAAAAGCATACAGTTGTGACCGGACCTGATGCACCTTGTATTTTGGGAATTGATTTTCTGAGAGAAGGGCGTTTCAAAGACCCTAAAGGTTACAAATGGGCTTTTGGAGTAGCTTCTGTAGAAATTGATGGACAAAAACTGAAGCTATCTGCTAGACCTGAGCTTTCTGATGAATCTGCAGTTGTGGGACAACACAAGATTCAGGACATTAAGTTGCCGGTTGCTTCTCGGACTGTGCATCACAGACAATACAGAACCAACCGTGACTCTTTGTTGCCCATTCAGAATCTGATTCGTCAGTTGGAGAGTCAGAAAGTCATCAGCAAAACTCATTCACCTTTCAACAGTCCAGTGTGGCCTGTGCGAAAGCCGAATGGAGACTGGCGTCTGACAGTGGACTACCGAGCCCTGAATGAAGTAACTCCGCCTATGAGTGCAGCAGTACCAGACATGATGGAACTCCAGTATGAGCTGGAATCCAAAGAGGCCAAATGGTATGCTACCATAGACATTGCTAATGCCTTCTTCTCTATTCCCATAGCAGAGGAATGCAGGCCTCAGTTTGCTTTCACCTGGAGAGGAATCCAGTACACTTTCAACAGACTGCCAATGGGCTGGATCCACAGCTCCAGCATCTGTCATGCAGTAATCCATGATGCTCTGGAGGAAGGTGGTGCTCCAGAACACATCCAGTTCATCGATGATATCATCGTCTGGGGTAAAACTGCTGAGGAAGTCTTCGAGAAAGGTAACAAAATCATGGACATTCTCCTGAATGCAGGTTTTGCCATCAAGAGAGACAAAGTGAAAGGTCCTACCACAGAGATCCAGTTTCTGGGAGTGCAGTGGCAGGATGGACGCCGACACATTCCAGTGGATGTGGTAAATAGAGTCTCTACCATGGCAAATCCCACGAACAAGCAAGAAACTCTACGTTTCTTGGGGATAGTGGGATTTTGGAGACTACACATTCCTGGATACAGTCAGATTGTGAAACCTCTGTATGATGTGACTCGAAAGAGGAACAGTTTCCACTGGGGACCTGAACAACAAGCAGCCTTTGACCAGATAAAGCAAGAAGTAGTACAAGCAGTGGGTCTGGGACCTGTGCGAGATGGTCCAGACATTAAGAACATTTTGTACACGGCTGCAGGTGACAATGGTCCAACCTGGTGCTTGTGGCAAAAAGCTCCAGGTGAGACACGTGGACGACCTCTTGGTTTCTGGAGTCGAGGTTACAGAGGTTCAGAGGCTAATTACACTCCAACAGAGAAAGAGATTCTAGCTGCCTATGAAGGAGTGAAAGCAGCTTCTGAAGTAATTGGAACTGAGTCACAACTTCTCTTAGCTCCCAGATTGCCAGTTTTGAATTGGATGTTCAAAGGCAAAGGTTCCACACCACATCATGCCACAGATTCCACCTGGTCTAAGTGGATGGCCCTGATAACACAGAGAGCTCGAATGGGAAATCTTGAAAGACCTGGTCTGGTGGAGGTGATCTCAAGTTGGCCTGAAGATACCAACTGTGCTAAACCTCCAGAGGAGAGAGTAACTCGTGCTGAGGAAGCTCCTCCTTACAATGACCTTTCAGATGATGAAAAGAAATATGCTTTGTTCACAGACGGTTCCTGTCGTCTCGTCGGGAACAAGCGAAGGTGGAAGTCTGCAGTGTGGAGTCCAACACGCCGAGTTGCAGAGGCGAAGGATGGAGAAGGAGAATCCAGTCAGTTTGCAGAGGTAAAAGCTGTCCAGCTAGCTCTCGACGTGGCTGAACGGGAGAGATGGCCAAAGCTTTATCTCTACACCGACTCATGGATGGTAGCCAATGCTCTATGGGGTTGGCTAAAGAACTGGAAAAAGAATGGCTGGCAGAGGAAAGGAAAACCCATCTGGGCAGCTGAACTGTGGCAAGACATTGCTGATCGAATCGAGAGAATTCCAGTGAAAGTGAGACACATTGATGCTCACATTCCCAAGAGCAAAGCTACTGAGGAACAGCAGCACAACCATCAGGCAGATCTAGCTGCAAGAGTTTCTCAAGTAGACAAGGACTCTGAACTTGATCTCGACTGGAAACACCGAGGTGAGATATTCTTAGCTCGGTGGGCTCACGATTCGTCAGGACATCAAGGCAGAGATGCAACATACCAATGGGCTCGTGACAGATCCATAGACATTTCCATGGATGCCATCACACAAGTCATCCATGACTGTGACATTTGTGCTGCTATTAAGCAGGCAAAGAGAATTAAGCCCTTGTGGTATGGTGACAGATGGTCCAAATACAGGTATGGTGAAGCTTGGCAGATTGACTACATCACTCTACCACGTTCTCGTTCTGGTAAGCAGTACGTGCTTACTATGGTAGAGGCAAACACTGGATGGCTGGAAACTTACGCAGTCCCACATGCAACTGCACGCAACACCATTCTCGGTCTGGAGAGACAGATCCTGTGGAGACACGGAACTCCAGAGAGGATTGAGTCAGACAACGGAACTCACTTCAAGAACAACCTTGTAAAGAGCTGGGCAAAAGAGCACGGTATTGAGTGGATTTTCCATATTCCTTACTATGCACCAGCTGCAGGGAAGATTGAACGCTACAACGGTTTGTTGAAGACCACTCTCAAAGCCATGGGAGGTGGATCTTTGAAAAACTGGGAGAAACATTTAGCACAAGCAACCTGGCTGGTGAACAGTAGAGGTTCAGTGAACCGAGCTGGACCTGCACATTCTGATCTGCTACAGAAAGTAGAAGGTGATAGAATTCCTGTTGTTAGGGAAAAGAATCTGTTAGGTAAAACTGTTTGGGTATTTTCGCCCTCAGGAGAGGCTAAACCTGTCCGAGGGGTGGTTTCAGCAGAAGGTCCGGGTCACACTTATTGGGTAATGCAAGAGAATGGTGAAATTCAGTGTATTCCACAAAGAGATTTAACTTTAGCTGAGAGAGTTTAATTTCAGAATGTTGTACAGCTACAGCGCGTCCAAAGGAAAGAGTCCCTGAGGAATCTACGGTGCACGAACCCTGAGAACCCTGAGAGCCCTGAGTCAACTGAGAGTCCCTGGGTCCCTGTTTCCCTTTTTCTTCGCTTCGTCTGCGGAGAGACAAACTGTTTTCCATTTTCTTGATTTTGGATTTTCTTGGACTTCTGAATCATCTACATCTGAGTATAGCCGGAATGGACGATGAACTTAACTTACGAACTGTAAATATTGTTCTGGATTGGATGGACAGTACGAACAGCCAATGAAATTGTTTAGAAAGGGGTGGACTGTGGTCGTTTGAGGCTGTGCCTTTAAGAACAAACACTGCTGGAACACACTGGCTAATGTTTTTGGTACTAGAACCAAAACATTCTGATATTCTAAACGAATTTCATTGGTTGATAAACAAAAATTCAGCTTTAGATTGTGAAGCGGTTGGAAAATTTTTTTCCTCAGTTCAGTTCGGTTTGGGAGTTGGGGGAGTTGGGTGTTTCAGCCTGTTCTCCCTGCCTGCTTCTTCTGCGAACTGCTGGACTTGGCCTTCAGATAAGCAAACACTAATCCTGCATGGGCTTTTGAAGCTTGCTAACAACTCTTTTCCTTAGTAACTTGCCTTTCTCTCTCTCTAACCCCTTTTTGGGGAAAAAGGGAGGTAAGGGGAGGAGAGAGGGGGTTCCAAAGAGGGGATCCCTCCCTGAGGGAGGGATTTTTGTTGTGTTATTTGTCTTTGCTGTGTATTTCTGTGTATATATTGTAAATACCTGTATATATTGTGTTATATATAACCTGCTTTCCATATATGCTTGTAAATATATAGCTTTTGCTCTTCGACTGAGTTAGCTGTGGTTTCTTACTCTGTGGAGGAGGGAGAGCTAAGCCCTCTCTCAACCTACCACAGTAAGGAAAAGCTTTTTCACCAAGAGAACAGCAAAGCAGTGGAACAGTTTGCCCAAGGAGGTGGTGAAGTCTCTCTCCTTGGAAGTTTGCAAGACCCCAGATAGAGCCCTGAGAAACCAGGTCTGATCTCACAGCCAATCTTCTTTGAGTGGGAGGCTGGGAAGGAGACCACCTGAGATCTCTTCCAACATTAGCTGTCTCACTGGTTCCATGAAGTGGCCACATCAGGATTCACAGCTTTGAGAAAGGAAATTTTGGTGCCAATGAACAGCAGCTGGTGGGGAAGCTGAGCCCCCACTGCCCACACTGGTATTCCTAAAGAGAAGCTCTGGAACACCCCCCTCCACCTCCCCAGTCCACTAATGGAGATGAATTTGTCATGTTTGTGCAATGAATGTAAATTAAGTGTCAGGGATTAAAATTGATTCACCATTGCTCTCAGTCTCTGTAGGTGATTTTATTTGATTCACAAGGTGCTACTTTTTATTTTCAATTAAATTTGCTGAGAAAAGGCCAAGCTCAATCAATCTGCCAACTGCCAAGCAGCATTATTTGCCCTTTTGCTTTGCCTGCTTGTTTTTCTTGCTGTTGTTATAACAAGTTGCGATCGTTTGAGGCTGTGCCTTTAAGAACAAACAGTGCTGGGACACAGTGGCTAAATGTTTTTGGTACTAGAACAAAAACATTCTGATATTCTAAACGATTTTCATTGGTGGATGAACAAAATGCAACTTTAAATTGTAGGGCAGTTGGAATTTTTTTTTTCCTCAGTTCAGTTTGGTTTGGGAGTTGGGGAGTTTGGGTTTCAGCCTGTTCTCCCTGCCTGCTTCTCTGGGAGCTACCCGGAGCTGGCCTTGAGATAAGCAAAAACTAATCCTGCATGGGCTTTTGAAAGCTTTATAAAGATTCTTTTCCTTAATAACTTGCCTTTCTTTCTCTCTAACCCCTTTTTGGGGAAAAGGGGAGGTAGGGGGGGGAGAGAGGGGGTTACAGGGAGGGAATCCCTCCTTGGGGAGGGATTTTTGTTGTGTCATTTCTCTTTGCTGTATATTTCTGTGTATATATTGTAAATACCTGTATATATATTGTGTTATATATAACCTGCTTTCCATATATGCTTGTAAATATATAGCTTTGCTCCTCCGACTGGGTTAGCTGTGGTTTTTTTACTCTGGGGAGGAGAGAGAGCTAGGCCCTCTCTCAACCTACCACACAAGTCATTACTGAACTTAAAGGCTGAGCTTCAATGGCTTAAGTCTTGAAGGGTCTCCAGAGGGGACAGACTGCCTCCCCCCAAAAAGCATTCACATTTTCATTGCAACTCAAGCTTGCACATGTATCAGCATCTTTCAGTCTTTGCCTCAAAACAAGGACTCATTTATTCAGAGGTGTGGACCACCACAAGAGCTGGGAGCGGTCACACCGTACCTCTAAGGATGTGCCACCAGCATTCCTAGGGAAACCCAGAGTATGAAGTAGGACTTCCTAACTTGCAGAAGTCTGTTAACTTCCAAACAGTGTTTGTTTTGACAGACTCAATAAACAGTGTTTTTGTTGAGTATGTATGAGAAATCTCACTTGACTTTTTATCTCAGTTTAGAAGTAAATTTTCATAGAAAGTTAGAGATAGGAGATCATAAATTTGTGTGAATTTGATTATGGGCTGTCACAGTCAGTTGGCAACATTTGCCATTAAGCAGAGAAGTGTATTTGTCTTTTGTTGTTAATGAGATAGTCAGCACTGAGAAAAAACAGAGCATCGACATCAAGCTGCTATGGTCTCAAATGAACAGATGCATTTTCTCTTCTTTATGGCTGCCTGTAAAGAGGCTACGTGGAGCATTACAAACAAACCAACCCAAAACAAGCCCTGCAGCAACCCCCTGGCAGGGCAGGGCAGGGCAGGGCAGGGCAGGGCAGGGCAGGGAAGGGAAGGGAAGGGAAGGGAAGGGAAGGGAAGGGAAGGGAAGGGAAGGGAAGGGAAGGGAAGGGAAGGGAAGGGAAAGGAAGGGAAGGGAAGGGAATGCAGGCATGAGAGGGCACTGGCCCACACTGAGGTCTGCCCTTGCAAGCAGCACAGACACCCATTATTCGTTTGCAGAAGCACCATCTGAAGTCACTGAAGACAGCAAAACCAACAGGGATCTACTGATGGGCACTCAAAAGCCATTGAGCTCAGTTTATCTGTGCACTACATACATAAGCTATTATGCCCCAAAAAGTGACTGTTTAAGTGCACAAAATCATTATGGAAACCAAAACTTCTGTCCATGCTGTGATAAAATGAAGCCCAAAATAGAATGCAGCCTCATTTCACCAGCTTCCATGATTCAATCCAGGTTACTTCCAGTACAATGTCAGAAGAAACAGGAGAAGACTTTATTTAAGAAGCTGATTTGAAATAATCCTGTTGAAATAATCCTCTAGACTAATGATTTGATTTCTTTCAAGGACATGTCAGTGGCTTAGTCATGTTAGTGGTTTGTATTCTGGGTATGGACACCAGCCATTACCCTCCACCACACCTCTCAAAACCACCCAACCCAAACCCATCCCCTGCCTTCCAGATTTAGGGCACCATTTTCACATTCAAAGTGTCATACTCTCTTCTCCAGGACTTGTGCTTGCTTGAAAGGTCCAAAATCTTCACTTAAGAATACTGCTAAAATGGTAAACTGGAAGCACTCTGCTTGAACCAGGATTTAAAACTGGCTGCAAACATATCAAGTGCTTGTATCACCCAAATGTTCGCTTCTTGTAAAGCTTCACAGAGGTTTTGGTCTTGTAAACACTACCAAGCTCTTTTCATCTCGTGAGAAATAAAGCAAGCAGATCATAATCAATATCAGCTGAAGAAAATACAAGACAGACTGCCACAAGGAGGGAGAGAACTCCTTGTACTTCATGTTTTAATTCACTTACCAAGTTCTGTGGCTGCTGTAGAAGCTTTATCAGAGAGGGATGGCTGTAACCTAATTAAAAAGAATCAAGAAAGAAAATAGTTATTTCTGTCTGGTTTCAATAAACTAATGTGAAGCACAACCTGCAAAACAGCCTTAACTTAATGCTCAGCTGTTTCTGTGTAACTTGTGTATGTTTTAACTACTAATAACAGAACCTCAAAGCAGGACAAACTTCTCTTCTTTTACAACATGCAATAGCTGGAACTTTGCTACAGATTTTGTCAGGCAATTGCAAACCATATTTTAGTACTGAAAGGTGAAAATGGAGCACAGAATTAAATGAACATGACTTGGATCTTTTGCCTGATAGAAGCACTGGTTTCTAGCAACTACTGTGGGACCAACACTATTAAATGCTTGCTCACTCTCCTTCCCAGGTTTCCCATATGCATTTGGTTTCTCTACAGCACAGTAGGTGAGCCTCTCCTCTTCCTGAATTAAGAGCAGAAATCACTTTGTGCCAGTGTAGCCCCCAAGCCATTGTTTCTGTTACCACTTAGCTGTGGGATAGAGGCATCTCCAGCTTCTACTGCCTGAAGCAGGTTGTTCACCGTTCTCACTCACCATAACCCTGATCTGCTCCATCTGTATGGCTCTCTCTGAGCACTGACCAAAAGCAGCTTCCAACACATGGACCTCAAAGGATAGCTCCCCATGCAGCCTGTCCATTTACAGTAGCTTGTGCTACACTGCATCCAACCTGGCCTTGAACACCCCTAGGCAGGAGGAATCCACAAGCTGCCTGGGCAGCCTATTCCAGAGTCTCACTATCCTCATACTGAAGAACTTCTTCCCTAAGATCCAGTCTAAAACTACTCTCCCTTAGCTTCAAACCATTCTAGGTTTTCATGGATATATACACATCTATCTGCACTCACTAAGATCCACATTCTGCCCCTGCATGCTGCAGATGTTCATCCTACCAGGAGCAAGAGGCTGTCTACACAGACATTAAAAACACAGACATTAAAACTCGGGCACTGTTAAGTACCCAAGTCTTTAACCCACCACAACCCATCAGTTATTCCAAAACACTTGCCTGGAAATCTTTCCTTCTCAGTCATAGATTTATGTAGTCAGCTCTGCACCACCATAAAAAAAACCAACCCTGTTTGATAAATTGCTCTCTGATATTAAAAGAGATTCTGGACTTCTCTGACCAGCTTTTTTCACCCCCCCACTTCTAGTTTTCTTTAGTTTGATAGACTTTCATTTGGAAAATAACACAACAGTTTGTCATTTTTACCCAGGAACATCAAGACACTAAGAATGACAGAACAGACCACAACAGAACAGAACACAACAGAACAGAATAGAACATAGAACAGAATAGAACATAGAACAGAACAGTATAGAATAGAAGAGAACGGAACAAAACAAACCAGGTTGGAAAAGACCTTCGAGACCATCAAGCCCAACCTATCACCCAACACCACCTAATCAGCTAAACCATGGCACTAAGTGCTTCGGGTTTAACACAACAAAGGTGCTTCATCTATACACATTGATGCTCTATGGGCCAACTTGCTTGCTTACAGGTATGGCAATGTTTCTGAGGCTAAAAAAAGTAAACAAAAACCTTCTCCAAAGCAGCCCAGGAAATTTCATTTCAATCCTGATTTCTAACATATGAAATGCCAAAGCCAGAGATGAACATCATCTTTTATATTCCCTTGTAGAAACAGTTGGAAACCTCATCCTCCCTGCTGCTCAAGAAATCAGACCACTCTAATTTTATTCCAAAAGCTCATCACGCCTCTGAACTCCTCATTCTGCTTGAATGACAATAGCCCTGATTAGCCTGTCTGAGCAACGGAGCATTAGCCTACTGTGTTACCAAATCGATTCGAAATTCTGGTTTGAGTATTTGAGCTCAAACCGAGGAAATATCCACATTGTTTTAACTGCACGTTGTGCTGCAGAAGATCTGCTTAAAATCATTATGGAGATGGTACAAGTGATTATCCGGGGACACAAACAACTAAATCTGCATTGCATCTGCTGTCACGGGAAGAATTATTAGGCTGGAGGGAATGACACAGTTGAAAGCTGTCACTGAGAGCTGTAGCTGTTGCTGAAAGCACCTTTGAGAGCACACCTAGTGTTTTAGAAATCAAACTAAACCTTGAAGGAGATTGTTATAAATAACTGCCTTTGCTTAGGGAGCTTAACCATTAACTCTGGCTTGCAAAAACATAATTCTGCTGCTGGTGATAAGGTGCATGAAGAATGCAGAGATTGCTACCTCTTTTCTTATGTAACACAAATTCAAGGCTTGTATTAGGCATAACTTACCCTTCCCCACACACACATAGATACATAGAATACATAGATACATAGAATAAACCAGGTTGGAAGAGACCTTCAAGATCATCGCGTCCAACCCATCAACCAATCCAACTCCGCCCAAGCAACTAACCCACAGCACCAAGTACCCCGTCAAGTCTTCTCCTAAAAACCTCCAGTGATGGTGACTCCACCACCTCCCCAGGCAGCCCATTCCAATGTGCAATCACTCTTTCTGTATAGAACTTTTTTCTAACATCCAGCCTGTATCTCCCCTGGCGCAGCCTGAGACTGTGTCCTCTTGTTCTGGTACTGCTTGCCTGGGAGAAGAGACCAACATCCGTCTGTCTACAACCTCCCTTCAGGTAGTTGTAGAGAGTAATAAGGTCACCCCTCAGTCTCCTCTTCTCCAGGCTAAGCAACCCCAGCTCCCTGCCTCTCCCATTCTCTGTGCTTCTGGCCCAGCCTTTGTCCTAACACTCCCTACTCAGTCTCAAACACACCCCAGTAAAAGCAGAGAGGATTCTTAAAGCCTGACCCTTTCTGAAAGAGCAGAGATGCTGAGCTGGGAGGTGGTTCACAGACACAAAACTAAGGCCAGGAAGAACTAAATGATTAAGTAACTATTATGTAACTCTGGCAGACAAAATCAAATGCTCTAGGCTGAGACAGCAGACAGGAACTTATTTCACTGCCTTGACCAAGGCAAGGGTTTGCAGCTTCACAAATCCACTCTCGAATACATCCCCATAAGAAGTGACAGAGCTGGCGCTTAATACACAGGCACCTGCTTCATCACTCTTGCTGTGTTCCTAGATCAATGTGGCAGAAGAGTACACGTCCTCCAGGCTCAGGACTGCGCCTGTCTGCAAGAGGAAGAAAACTAGAAGCTGTCAAAAAACCAAGTTGGAGAAGGGATCAATCTGAAGTGAGCAGCAGGCTGCTGTCAATAACATCCAACTACACCTCTCTGCCATCTCCCCAAACAAAACCAGACCTTCTCAGCACTGAGAAACAGATTGTTTCATTTGCTATCCAGGATGTTTGCTAGTAAACATGGTGAGAGAATCCCATCTTGCATTTGGCTCTGTGGGGTTTCCAACTCTGAGATGGATTAGCTACAGCATTAGGAGTATGCTGTGCTATACCTTTCCCAAGAGTCTGTGGTTAAAAACTGTTTGATTTTTTTTCCCTTTTCCAGCAAGAAACAGCCCAGAACATCTTTGCCTAAAGGTTTTTTTATACTTTAATTCTTATCTCTCTGCACAGGCACTTATTACCTCTCAACCTCTGAAGATAAATATGCTCTAGTGCTGCAGATCATTATTAAATCTTGGGGAGTCCTGACAGATTCATAAAAGGCTTTATTGGATTTACTTGCAGAAAGATAAGCACAGAGGACTAGCAAGCACCTTGTGATCTTGTTTTGGTGTCTCAGTCTAGAACCTAACTGTCATCAAGAGGGACATTATTAGCAACCTCTGCAGCTTCAGATTATCACTCTTGTCATTCAGCACCATTTGAAAAACTCAGTCAATGCTGTGTGTTCACTTAGACTGAGGTCAGCCTCTAAGTATTACATTTGCATTTACTTCTTGTTGCCAAACATCAGAGACATTCTCTGAGAAGCTGTATGAAGCACTGCACTACAGTTCCTTCATGACTGAGGAACGTGTCCCTTAGGACAAACAACTCAGGAAGGCACTGCCATGCAGGAAGGAGGAACTAGACTCTGGACTCTCATCTCTGTGCCACCAGTTTCAATCAACCAGAGAAAGTAAACTACAGAAACCCCTCCCCAGCTAGAAAACATTTTCCTGGTAATATTTAAATTCTATACACAAAAACTATAGTAAGTGTGTCCACACCACCAAGCTCTAGAAGGTCAGAAAGCCTCAGTGCAATCTTTACCACCTTAATTTCATTCTTTTGGAGTATGCACTGACTTTCTTGAGCTACATCATAGAATTGTTAGGGTTGGAAGGGACCTCAAGGATCATCTAGTTCCATCCCCCCTGCCATGGCCAGGGACACCTCACACTAGGTCAGATTGCCCAGAGCCACATCCAGCCTGGCCTTAAAAATATCCAGGGATGAGGCTTCCACCACCTCCCTGGGCAACCTGTTCCAGTGTCTCACCACCCTTATGGGGAAGAACTTCTTCCTAACATCCAATCTGAATCTACCCATTTCTACTTTTTTTCCATTCCCCCCAGTCCTATCACTCCCTGACACCCTAAAAAGTCCCTCCCCAGCTTTCTTGTAGACCCCCTTCAGATACTGGAAGGCCACAATTAGGTATCCTGGGAGCCTTCTCTTCTCCAGACTGATCAGCCCCAACTCCCTCAATCTGTCCTCATAGGAGAGGTGCTCCAGCCCTCTGATCATCCTTGTGGCCCTTCTCTGGACACCTTCCAGCACCTCCAGATCCTTCCTGTAATAAGGGCTCCAGAACTAGACACAGTACTCCAGGTGGGGTCTCACCAGAGCAGAGCAGAAGGGGAGAATCACCTCCCTCGACCTGCTGGCTATGCTTCTCTTGATGCAGCCCAGAATGTGATTGGCTTTCTAGGCTGCAAGTGCACACACTGGTGGCTCATGTTGAGCTTCTCATCCACCAGCACCCCTAAGTCCTTTTCCTCAGGGCTGCTGTCAAGCATCATCATCTCAAACATCACCATACATTAGTTCCTCTAAATCACCATTCTTGTGTTAGGAGTGGGGAGTCTTGAACACTAAATGCAGTTTCCTTTCCTAGAAACCTGAAATCCAATCCTGTCCAAGTCAGCTCAGCGTTGGCACACAAGCAGCATGCCCCTATCTCCACACTAGCAGCAGCAAAATTACTGCAGCACAGCCTCTGAAAGATAAAAGAACATCCAGAACTTGTTTTGATGAAAATAAGCTCTGCGGCTCTGAGCAGCCTGGTCTAGTGTGAGGTGTCCCTGCCCATGGCAGGGGGGGTTGGAACTGGATGATCCTTAAGATCCCTTCCAACCCTACCAATTCCACGATTCTGAGCTACAAACAATGAAGACCTCTGGTACTGCATGAGAGCACAAATATTAACTGTCTGCAAAGAAGACTGGGATAACTGAAACCCCACTGCAGTCACAAGGTCTTAGATGACAAAAAACTTAATAACAAGCTAAACCTCACTAACTTCTGTTTCCCAATAAAGGAGGCCTGCAGGGCTCATTTGGAGCCATCACTGTTTCTATACATAGCACAACATCTACTTTCGAAACTAGCCCAGCACTTTAGCAGCCAGGCAGAAAGGGACCTGGGGGTACTGGTTGAAGGTAGCCTGAACATGAGCCAGCAGTGTGCCCAGGTGGCCAAGAAGGCAAATGGCATCCTGGCCTGTCTCAGGAACAGTGTGGCTAGCAAGAGCAGGGAGGTCATTGTGCCCCTGTACTCAGCACTGGTTAGGCCACACCTTGAGTCCTATGTCCAGTTCTGGGCTCTTCAGTTTAGGAAAGATGTTGACTTGCTGGAATGTGTCCAGAGAAGGGCAACAAAGCTGGGGAGGGGTTTGGAGCACAGCCCTATGAGGAGAGGCTGAGGGAGCTGAGGTTGCTTAGCCTGGAGAAGAGTAGGCTCAGAGGAGACCTTATTGCTGTCTACAACTACCTGAAGGGAGGTTGTAGCCAGGTGGGGATTGGTCTCTTCTCCCAGGCAAACAGCACCAGAACAAGAGGACACAGTCTCAAGCTGCACCAGGGGAGGTTTAGGCTGGATGTTAGGAAGAAGTTCTTCACAGAAAGAGTGATTGCCCATTGGAATGGGCTGCCCAGGGAGGTGGTAGGGTTACCATCACTGGAGGTGTTTAGGAAGAGACTGGATGGGGTGCTTGGTGCCATGGTTTAGTTGATTAGATGGTGTTGGATGACAGGTTGGACTCGATGATCTCAAAGGTCTTTTCCAACCTATTCTATTCTATTTTTTAGGCTTCTGCAGCAATGTATTTTTAAGCAATTGAGAGGAACCATGGATGAGGAACAAACAAACTGAACACCTACTGAAACCTATACTCCTTGCAGCTGGGCCCTGCATCTCTGCCTTGCAGCTTTTACTCCTTGGAGTGCTTCACACACACACACACACACACACACACACACACACACACACACACACACACACACACAAATCAGCTGACTTTCCTAAGCCCTTGACAAGCTCATTGCTTGGTCACTCAGCCCAACTGACCTGCCACCTTTGTTTTCACACAGCACCACAGGTCTTGTTTGGTCTTGATTCACCCAAATGGCCAACTCCCCTTTTCAGTTTTTCAGAGGTGGAAATGTTAACCAAAGCACATCCTTTACTGTTAAAATGTTTAAGTCAGGTTTGTTAATGTTTAAACCAGTAACACACTGGTTACAGAATCACAAAGTACACCAATAAAAGCAAACAAAGACAACCTCAATTGCAGAACTTGCATATTCAAGTTGAGATTAATACCAGAGCTTCTTCCAGGAACCACTATGTACTCCAGTCAGCTGTACCTACTGAATTTGTGGTTTCTTCAGCTAGTCAAAACCACCAGCAGGGAACAGCCAGCAGTAAGGTGTACCCCGATCACAACAAGGCACACATTATGTCAGCTGTGGCTTTTTGAGTTAATCAACCAACTTCTCTCATAGTGACTAAGACAAGAAAACAGCTTGAGGACAAAGTGTAAAGTTTTGGCACAGCTGTCTCCCTACCTATTGGGACGGATGAAATCTGAGAGTAGAGATCCAGCATGCGATTGCCATCAACATCTACCAGGTAGTTCCCTCGGCTCTCTTCGTAGTTGCAAAAGAAGTGCACAGCTTCTGCGTTCTTGAAGGGAAAAAACAAACCATCAATGCTTTGCAAAGGAGCAGCTTGGAGGAAAAGTGCAACTAACCTGACCAAAATAACTAATGATAGGATACAAAGACATGTTATAGTCATGGCAAGGGAATTAACTGTAGAGGGACTGTCAGAACGGATGGGATGCAGTTTTTTTCCCTACAGAGATGAAGCACAGACTTTGAGGAATTGCTCATCTTGGGAAGGCAACATGCACTTAGGCTGACATAGCTCAAAGATAGCTGTGTGTTCAAAGGCCATTTCACAAAACCCCAAAAGAAAAGTCACTGATCCTAGCAAAGTAATTCAGCGGTATGCAAAAAGATTTGATTGAAATGCACACATGAACTATATACAATATGCTCAGCATGGAAACCCAGGGCCAGGGCTTTTTTTTATATGGAATGAGACATGCTAAATGGGATTTGAACACAGGTTCTGCAATCTCAATGCTAACACCCCCCCCAGACTCAGAAAAGTTGACAAATTACCTGCATGCCATTCAGCTGCTTCATTAGTTCCTGCAGAAAAGCAAACACAAGAGTCTCAGGTACGTAATGACCAGAAGTTGAAGGAGAATGCATGTTTCTTTTGTATGATCACAGAAATCCCATGCAAAACTTGCAGTGCCATGTGCTCACCAGGCCCCTCTGCTTGCCACATCAGCTTCCATAGTGAATCTTGCAAATGCTGCAGTCACAACTAGTAACTGTGGCACGCAGAGCTACGTGGGCTGCAAACACAATTTTGTTGTATAGCTCCAAAAAGAGAAAGCTGCCTCTTCTGTATTTATCAGCTGAACTGAGAAAACAAGAGCAAAGCCAGAGACAGCCAGAAGGGACTCTGGCATGGTGCTTCTAGCAAGACAGCTCCTTTAAAAACAAAACAGAACTCAGAACACCCAGCAATGCTGACTGTGCCAGAGGAAAACAATGCCCAGCAAACTGAAACTCTTACTTCATTTCAAGACCAAAGCATTATTTCACATCACAAAAAGCCAAGTAAGGTTCTGTTTCAGCAGGAAGACAAGCAACCTAGCCTTGATGGGATGTTTCATCAAACTGATGCTCTTTTGCTTTCAATTACTTCACAGGGGAAATTAGCAGCTGAGATTCAGCTCTCTCTCTGAGAGGGGCATGTCATTCCTGAGCTCTTCATTCTCAGAGTCTTGATAAAAGTGGGCACAGACTCCTGTGAAATGATGGTGTGATGTTTATTCACATAAAATGTTAAGTTTGGAATGAAATCTGTTCTCAAGCAAGTTAAACATAGCAAAACAAAAGTAGAATACAAGGTACTATCCTTTGGGAACTTACTCTAGATCGTGGTCCAGGAACTTCTGTCTTCATTAGAGGTCCATCATAATCAAAATCCACATCAATTTTAGCTGCAGCTTGACTGATATACCTGCATCCTGTAAGAAACAGTGAAAAATCTCGAGTACAAACTGTATTTTCTGTGCTCTCCTCTACAATAAATATCCACACCTTACCTGACAACACCTGGCAGATGAGACCAATTACATTGTACTCTCTGCAGTGAGCTAAATATCTCACCTTTGACAAGTGTAAAAATAAAACTGATACCAGTGAAGTGGCTTTGCAAAAATAAACATCAAGTGAAATGACAAAGCAACTCTAGAGAAACAGAGGCAAATCCTGCTGTAAAGGACTGGAGGACTAAGAGCACATCTGTTCCTGGGCCTCTCCATCGTGCCTTGAGCATGTCTGCTCCAAATTCCCCTCTCCTACGCAGAAATGGCTTTGTTAGCTACCAGTAACAACTGAAAAGCCTGCTGGAGTTCACAGGTAAAAAAAACATTGTTATGTTCTGCAGTAGCTCAAAGAATATTGCTTGGAAAAGAATTATCTCAGAAAGGTAAATGGCTGTGTTTAAAATATCCAGCACCTTGCAGTGCAGCTCTGAAATGTGAGTCTAATGTAGTGGCAGTTTTCCCTCTGAGCCTGTCCCCTGACCTTGCTGTTCTTTATCCATGTGTGTAACTGGGGAATCATAATGAACTTGACATCTTAATGAAAGCAAGGGACAAATTCTTCTTGTGCTTCATCAATCACAGGGTCTGCTTCCCTTTCTGAAGTAACTGTTTCAAAAGCCAGGGTTTAGGCATAGGTCACATGGCAGAGGCAGTTTTGATTAAGTACATACTCCAAGCATGCGTGGCTCATTAAGGGGATTCCAGGATAACATGGCAATTGTACATTTGCAACAAAGGAAGTACAGACTCAAGAGCTCTACCAAGGAGACTATGAGCTTGCTCTGTACACTGGTTAGTGTTGACCTAAACTTAGCAATTACATTTTGTCATGGAGCACCTGCAAGTTTCCACCCTGCAGAATACAGAATGGCTTAAATTGGAAGGGACCTTAGAGATCATCCACCCCAACCTCCCTGTCATGGTCAGGGATGCCTCTCAACTAGACTGAGCTGTTCAGGGCCTCATCCAACCTGGCCTTGAACACCACAGGGAGAGGGCACCCACAGCATCCCTGGACAGCCTATTCCAGAGTCTCATCACCCTCATACTGAAGAACTTCTTTCTAACATCCAGTCTAAACCTACTCTTCCTCAGCTTCAAACTATTCCTCCTTGTTCTGTTGCTAGACCCCCTTAGGAGAAGTCCCTCTCACTCCTCACGTAGGATCCCTTCAGGTATTGGAAGGCAGCTCTAAGGTTCCCCTGAAGTCTTCTCTATCCTCATAGCAGAGGTGCTCCAGCCCTTGGATCATCTTTGTGACCTTCCACTGGACTCACTCCAGCGCTCTGTGTCATTCTTACAATGGGGACATCAGAACTGGACACAGTCAATGTGCTTAATGTTGGTGTATTCTGCTTTGACTAGATCAACATCCAAAACATGAGGGCACCACTTATTTTAGTCTGTCCTAGGCATTTGTAAGCTGCTGCAATTTGGACAGCCCCAAATGAAGATCCTTTGCACTCCTCCTTGCCAGGGGAAAGCCAAACTGCAGCTCGGTGTGCTGCTGGGATCCCTGGGCAGCACCAGCCCCGCTGTTCTTCCATAACCACCTCCCACTGCCAGAGCTTTGTTTCAGAAACACCCTGAAGAAGTTGTCAACTAAACCAAATGAAGACAGACAGAAGGTGTGCTCTGACACTGCTCAGCAATGTTTTGAACACAGCCATTTGGCCAAAATTTCCAACAGTGACTGGAGATGTTTGCTTCAGTCTGTGTCAGCCCAAGTTGAGACATCTCGAGCAAGCCTCATTTTAAGAAACTTTATCTGAAAAATCACAGCCCTCTGAAAACAACTCTGAGCAATTCAATTCACTGCTCATTTTGGGAACACTTAGTCTGCAAAGATGATTATTCTCCTCAGCTTTAATTCCAAGTCCCTACATGTGAGATGCGTCACTGCCTCTCTGCAAAGCTATTAATAGGTTTTGTTACAGCAACGCCGCTTCGGTTTTGTGTCATTCTGTTTGGTGTTCATGTAAATTGGAGACTGCATGACAACTGCTCTGCTGGGGGGAAAAAAAACCACTGCATATGAAAGATCAAAAGCTACACAATTCATAGCCAATAAAGCTGCAGATTTAGTAGACACACCAGGAAGTTTAAAAGGAGGAAAGAGCCCAAACGAACCCTTTTGCGCATCCTGCACCTTCCTTGGTGGAGATCACAGCAAACCAGCAGGAAATGCTTCCTTTCCCCTGCCATCTGCCCAGCCCAGGCTCTAGGTGCAACTTGGTATGATAAAGGGGAAAGTATCAAGAGACATAGAGAATATCCATGGCATTTTGGTAGGCAGCAGCATACATGGAATCATTTGACATGGATGTGAATTTAGGGCAGGTGAACTATAACCCCCACACAAGGTCCTCCTCACCCTCCTCCTCCTCAGACTTGCCTAGTGCTCTGCTCCCAGAGACCCTGTGCATCCCTTCCATTCCTCTCCAGGGTGCTCCCACCTGGAGCAGCAGCTCATGCAGGCAGTCTGCCAGCCTCAGTCTAACTCATATTCCATTAGAATACATTTGTTTGGACAGTGATTAAAGATTCCCTCTGCTGTTAGCAACCAAGCCACCCCTGCAAACGTGCGAGATGCCTGACTGCCAGCCTCTAAAACCGAGTCCAGGGGTCAAAGATTTCTCAGCCATCACCTATGAGGTGTGGGTAAAGTTTTTCACTGCCCTGAAGGACAATCTCTGAAATATTTTAAACAGACAAGGATTCTAAATTAAACATGGATTTAATTATGTCTCTCAAAAAAGTTCTGTAGTGGCTATCGCCAAGGGCACAGTCTCCCTGAAGAAAACACACACATTTACAGAGCTGTGCAACAGGGAATTCGTGGGGGGAATGTTTTACTGTTGTCCTATCTTGTTTAACACCAGGAGTCAAAAAGAGGTTGCCTCCCTCAGCCAGGCTGTAACAAAGACCAAAACCCTTGCTTTGTAAGCTCCTGCTCCATGTCATCAGGCTCTACAGGCAAGTGATTTCTAGGCTGATTCACCAATACACATTTGATTTTATATACTTGTTTGGAGGAGCCCACAGTTGTCTCTCTCATTTCGTTACCACCAGTACAACAGCTGCTGTACCAATTTATCCATCCTTACACTTGTCAAAGACTTGTTCCACCTCCCAGCTCAGGCAAAACCTGTGGTTTGAAGCTGAAGGAACTGTTTGCCATAAATAAAATGAAAATACCCTGTGTGACCAGATTAAGGGATTCTGAAGAGTGGGGTTTGTTTCTTTCCTTTAAGTAAAGGATGAAGAATATAGGCTAGCATAAAACCCTCAACCCCCCCACAAATCACAACATACTAGCAAAGACTTTGATGGTAGAAGCAAAAACCAAAGTGGAGTTAAGCCTTAAATTTCTTGTATTTTAACAAGAAATTCCCTTTAACTCCCTTTGAGAGTGTAACATAAATGAGTGAGATGAACTCACACAATTGCTAGCAAGGTCAACAGCTTTATTCCAAATAGCCCACTTCACTGCTCATCAGATATGCAGACTTGTTCACAGGGTTGGTTAAAAATAAATGAAACAACCCAAATTTCAAGAACATGAAAACATGGATCCCCTCCTTCCCTTCTTTGAATTCTTCCTCTACTCTTCAAGTAAATTTGGGCTCTGATCAGAAATGTTAATGACAAGCTAAAAGGCCAGCTCCTGCAAAGAGCTCAGTCTGTGCACACACAGGTTGTGCAAGTCACTGGCACTCACATGCAATGAGCTCTCCTCCTCCAGGAGCGTCTTAACAGCAACAAACTGGTTATCATCACAGGGCTGAAGACTTTTGAAGCCTAATGCTACCCTAGTGCTCAGGGACCTGTCCAAGTGCTCGTGAAAATGAAACAAAAGGAATCCCAGCAGTTTTTGCTAGCTGAGGACTCCAGTTCAGATTAATGCTGCTAGGCTGGAGGCACACAGAGGCACTGCCACAGCACTGTTCCCCTTCGGACAACCCATTCCATTCCAGCCTCACAGACTGCCCTGATTGCACAGCCTCAGCTGCTCTCCAATGGTGAAAGTCAGTCTGGCCACCCCCTGCATGAAGGCTCACCAGCTTTTTGGCACCACTCACTCTGCATACTCTGCAACACTTTGTCCTCTGGACCCCAAATAACCCCAGGACACGAGTGCTACCTCTTGCTTCCAGGCGCCCGAGGCCCTGCACACAGAGCCCAGTTCCGGAGGCGGTTCGCTCTCCTGCAAAGGCTTTTCCAAGCACTTGGACACCCCTTGGAGTGCCTTGAGGAGGATTTCAGCCCAGAGGTCATGCTCTGTCTCTCCTGCTTCCCCTACCCCAGGTAGTAGCGTGGCATTCTCCTAATGACGCAAGTAAATCAGATCAGTCACTGCAGTGTTTTGTCCCCCAGTAAACTGCAGTGTGCTCTGCTCAGCTGGCATTCCCATCTTGAATGTACTCAATGTACTTTACAACCTCACCCAAATCATTCCCATTTGACTTTTTAATAACAACTTACCCTGCAAAAGAAACACTCAAGTCAACCCATAACTTAGGCTACTTCAATTTGATACTTAGGAGTTCAGACATTTGCACGTCAGGTCTTGAACACTGCACTGTGCCTCTCCAAGAGACAGCAGAGACGGCACAGATAAAAACTGAGACTCTTATGATGTCCAAGCAAGGTAATTTCAAGAATTAGGAATCCCTAGTGGCAGGTTCCTCAGTGAACTAACAGTATTTCCTATGTAACAACAACAATGTCCTGTGGAATGAAAGATCTAGAACACAGAAAACACCCCAGAGGTCAGTGAGACTTATAACTCCCCAAATGGGGGGAGCTGAAACTCTCCAACAAATCCTTGACCTTAGGTGGTTGCTGCTTGTTTGTTTTTAATATTCTTCAATTCATACTGCACTCTAACTTGTGTGTAAATCAGCACCTAGGTGTTTAGAGTCATGCTCTTGGGCCAATGGACCAAATCAATCCACTGACTTTCTGCTGAGGTCTGTGATCAAACTGAGAAAAGGTTTCTGCTGGTGTTATTATCATTAGAATGGGACCAAATGACATGGCCTGAACTTATCTTCAAAGTGTGCTGAACTAATGGGCTACAGCAGAGTGTCCATCTCTGGAGCAGCGTGAAGAAAGCTCCAAAATTACATTTAGCTAATATGACCAAGAGGAGCCTCTTCTCCCTGATGAACAGAGCTTGTCTCTTCACATCAGGACAAAGTGAAAAACCAAACATAAATCAATTAATTTAATTATCAGAGCACATCAGCTGAATACTTTGCAGAGAGTTTTCTACCCATCCCATTTAAAGAGAGTGGGTATGGTAAGTTAAATTCTACTTTCCTTGCCTCTTGTGGGCTTTGCAAAGCTCCATGCAACACACATCTTCCTAAATGAGCAACATCAGCAAATGATCACATCCTTCCTCTTCATCCAGCAGGAAGTCATAATTTGTGAGCAGAGAGAAAAGCTCATTTTCCAACCTCTCTTTTCCATGCTGCCCTCATCACTTACCAGTGTGTCTCTCAGCAGTTCTGAACAAAGTCCCACATTGCTATAGCAACACAATTCATGTAAGTCTACCCTTCTAATGTTTTCCAGTGGGGGTATACACTGAGTACTGCTGTTACCAGGCCTCTGTGCTGAGTAGTCACCTCTGCTAACAAGACCCAGGTCCAAGACAGGGCTAGAAAGAAAGTGCTCAAGCCTCTGAGATGCCTGACCACAAGTAACACTCATATAAACACAGTTCCTGAGTGCCTGAGAACTGGCTGTTACCTGGGAGAAATGCCAGTGGAAGCACTGAAATTACATCAGTGCCATGAAGAGAAGCAACTCCAATAAACAAAGAAAAAGAAGTAAGTGAAAATAAATGCTGGCATAGCAGATCTCTGTAATGAGTGTCTTGCTGTGCAAGGCTGTAAAGTGAAAGCCCTCCAGTCCCCAGGGAGTCACTTCCCACCTGCCACAGCACTGCTGCCCTGTGCAAGGGCAGAAAGGCAATTTCCCTTGCATGCCTGTAACTCCTGCTCCATGGTGTCTATCAAACCACCTTCCAGACAGAATTTTTAGAGTGTGGAGGCCCTGACAGCCAAAAGTAGGAGGACTGTGATTTCCCCCAAATCTGCTTTTAGGTGTTGCAAGCAGAATCTGTTACTAACAGATCTTGAAATGGAATGGCAAAAGGCCAGGCTAGCTAGAGAGACTTGGAAAATGAACATCACTCTTGCATAATATTGTGAAAAATGAGAGTGCTATTTACAGACTGCTTATGCTGCAAGATCAGCAGCTCTTCCACATGAGATTGTTTCAGTGCTCCCACATACACACTGGAGATTTTATTGGAAGAAGATTCTCCAAAAGACAGGAAAATTTCAATATCAAACAGACTATACAGAAGTGGAAGCTGCTCTAAGGAAGAGCATAAAAACTTCCTTCTCTCCAGCACAGCATGGGCAGACTCATGGGAGCACCCGACTTCTGGTTTTCTTGTAGGTCCTGTGACCTGAATTAGTCATGAGAGCTCATCAGGACACCTCTGGAGATGAACAAGGAATGCCCAAGTGGGAAACCAGCCAGCATTGCCACAGCCACCTTTTGTGGCACAGAAAGAACAACAAAACTAGACAGGAACATCAAAGGCCTTACATGCACCTGAGAAACTGAAAACTGAAGTCCTAATTACCCTTCTTCTGACAACAGGTTTTAATATGATCATTTTTATATACTCAGCTTTTTGTGGGAACATTTGATCAGACAGAACAGTAAAGAATCCTCATCCAGTGGGAGAGGCTGCACTCCAGACTCAATGGTCAGTTCCCAGGCCATCAGCTGAAGCTGACCTCCAGTCCATGTTCTCCTCAATCCAGAGAAGGAAACTCATCCTTACTTCTCCCACACATCCCTCACCCATATCCACATTGTTCTGACTTGCTAGGGAAGCTCCTAATGTACAAACTGAAGGAAAAAACAAGTAAAAATAAGTCTTAGCAAGGGTTAATACTGGAGACAAAAGCAGGAGCAAAAGTAAAGTATTTCTCATAGCTTTCCAACCTCTTTCTGGCAACTGTGATGGGGATACTAGGAGTATCTCTCAGGCTTTACTGCAGCACATCCATGAGATTAAACCATTCCTATCCTCTGCAGAGAGATAGGGAATAAGCCAAGCTAGACAAGGTACAGCCTCAAGCACAGTTAGTCCATTTAGGGAATTGCAACAGAAGTGCAGAGAAACTGAAGGAGAAAAACTAGACCTGTGAGGAGAGGTTGAAACAATATTTAGATCTGTTGGGAAGAAAGTGAGGTCCAGGGGGAGGTAATAGGTTTCAAATGCACAAAAGGCTTCCATACAGAAAAAAAAATAAACTTTCCAGCTTCCAGGTCCTTTGAGGGCAAGACAAATAATAAGGAAAATTTTTCCCCCCCTATTTTGAAACTTAGGTTAAATATTAGAAACGTTTTAGAGGTAAGGTCAGTTCAGCAATACAGCAGACTGCCTGGGGAGGCTGCAGAAACTGCACTGCTGAGGGCCTTCATGAACAGGTCAGCATCCAAGAAGGGCATGGGCATGTACTAATGCACTGCCTTTGGGACAAATTGTTTGCCTGCTACTGTTGGATCCGAGCAGTGAGAATCCCTGAGAGATGTGTCCCTGGTACCCCACCAGTGGCCACCTCATCTTTCTAAAACACTTGGTTAGGCCACACCTTGAGTCCTGTGTCCAGTTCCTCAGCTTAAGAAAGGTGTTAAGATGCTGGAAGGTGTCCAGAGAAGGGCAACAAAGCTGGGGAGGGGTCTGGGGCACAGCCCTGTGAGGAGCAGCTAAGGGAGCTGGGGGTGTTCAGGCTGGAGAAGAAGAGGCTCAGGGGAGACCTTACTGCTCTCCACAACTACCTGAAGGGAGGTTGTAGCCAGGTGGGGGTTGGTCTCTTCTCCCAGGCAACCAGCACCAGAACAAGAGGACACAGTCTCAAGTTGTGCCAGGGGAGGTTTGGGCTGGAGGTGAGGAGAAAGTTCTTCCCAGAAAGAGTAACTGGCCCAGGGAGGTGGTGGAGTCCCCGTCCCTGGAGATGTTCAAAACAGGACTGGATGTGGCACTTGGAGCCATGGTTTAGTTACGAGGAGGTGTTAGGGATTAGGTCATAGGTTGGACTTGATGATCTCTGGAGTCTTTTCCAACCTGGTTGATTGCATGATTCTAACCAGTTTATTTCACCCTCAGGGCCAGCACAATGCTAACTCCCACACTTGCTTTAAAAATAAAAACAGAAATAATCAAATCTCTTTCTGTAAATAAGTTTGTCGTAGATTTGAGCTGAACAGGATTATTGCACTCAATGCACACACACACCACTGAAACATGACAGCCCCCAGGCACAGACATTCCCACCAAGAGGCAATCTATTCTCTCCTCCTCTCCACCTCCACCTCCCTTTGGCAAACCCTGTCATTTCAGTACCCACAGGGAAAAAAAGTAAAAATCAGCAGACCCAGTGGCACCACAGGATTTTTGTGGGAGTAAAGTACAAGGCTCTTTTGCCAGTCTGTAAAGCTCTGAGCTTGAGTGCTCAAAAACACCTTGGAGGAGAGCACTCAGGAGCTGAGAGCTCCTGGACACTGCCCTTGGCACTTCCTTAAAAGCAGCAGAGACCAAAAGCACTGCAACCTTAGCTGGGGCTCACAAAATGAAAATTGGTCTGAAGCTCTGATTTTTGCTGCAGGTGTCACAGCCTTCCACTTATTCTGTCAGCCAGGAATGCTGCAGGCTAAAAACCTGCCAGGATAGTTCCTTCTGGTGAGGGGTCCTCCTCTTGTTCCATCTTTTCCAATGTCTGGACACACACAGCATTCAGTCCTAAAGAGCCACACTCTGCCCAAAGGCCACAGACCTGTCATCACCCAACCTGCAGCCAAGGCCCTCTAATCTATGCTTCAACATTTCTGCTGTCTTTCCCCCCTACCCATTTCCTGAGCACAAGGATGGTTTAATAGAGCTCAGAGTTCTTTCTTACTGAAGATCTACACCCCCTCACTGCAATGGAGAGAAAGGAAGAGTGATTGCATTTGCCCTCCACTGACCTCAAGCATTTTGCCCAATAACAGTATTTGCCTCTGCAACTGGGAAGCAACAGAGGGAGGGACAGGGAGCACTCAGTGATGCTGAGATTTGCTCGAAGGAGCTACTAAAGGCCTGGCTGCTGCAAGCAGCACCAGAACAAGAGGACACAGTCTCAAGCTGCACCAGGGGAAGTTTAGGCTGGAGGTGAGGAGAAAGTTCTTCACAGAGAGAGTTGTTAGCCATTGGAATGTGCTGCCCAGGAAGGTGGTGGAGTCACCATCCCTGGAGGTGTCCAAGAGGGGACTGGACATGGCACTTGGTGCCATGGTTTAGTGGTCATGATGTCTTGGGTGACAGGTTGGACTTGATGATCTTTGAGGTCTTTTCCAACCTTATTGATTCTGTGATTCTGTGGTGCTGGTTGCCTGGGAGAAGAGACCAACCCCCTCCTGGCTACAACCTCCCTTCAGGTAGTTGTAGACAGCAATAAGGTCTCCCCTGAGCCTCCTCTTCTCCAGGCTAAACAACCCCAGCTCTCTCACTCTCTCCTTTCAGTTAGCACATTTAGACTGCCAATCATTAACTGAATGAGTTCTTGTTTGCAGAACAAAACCCCAAGAAGCACAGCACCTCTGAGGGCCACTTCTGGACTATCAATATGCAAGATGCAGAACATCATTCAACACCTCTGGATAAACTAGCATAAAGTGAATGCCTACCAAATACAAGAAAATACAAAAAGCCACTTACCAAAGACAGGTAGTCTGGAGTTTTGCTGCAGGCAACACGTCAGCTGTCGACTAAGCAACATCGAGGCCATTTTATCTTTTCTTCACTCAAAAAGATTCAATCTTGAGAGATTTCTTTCTGGCTGATGTTCTGAAAAATAAAGAAAAAAAGCAAAGCCAACACTTATTCATGTCCCCATGGCTGCAGCCACTATTACTGTGCCATTCCTTTCAATTTCACCTTTCACTAATTTCAATCCAAGGATGCTGACAGCAAGCCCTGACAGATTGTGATGATTTGCCTCACACACCCCAGAAGGCAAATCGTATCCTGGGCTGCATCAAGAGGAGTGTGGCCATCAGTGCAAGAGAGGTGATTCTGCCCCTCCACGCTGCTCTTGTGAGACCACACTTAAAACACTGTGTCCAGTTTCTGGTGTTCCCAGTATAAGGAGGACACAGAGCTGCTGCAGTGAGTCCAGAGGAAGCCACAAAGATGATCCAAGGGCTGAAGCACCTCTGCTATGAGGATAGGCTGAGGGAACTAGGGTTGTTCAGAATAGAGAAGACTCTGAGCTGCCTTCCAGTACTTGAAGATATCCTACAGGAAGGCTGGAGAGGGACTTTTCATAAGGGTGTCCAGCAATAGGACAACAGGGACTGGTTTGAAGCCAAGGGTGAGTAGGTTTAGACTGGATCTTAGGAAACAGTTCTTCAGTAAAAGGGTGGTAAGGCTCTAGAATAGGCTGCCCAGGGAGGTTGTGGATGCCTCCTCCCTGGCCGTTCAAGGCTGGGTTGGGCGAGGCCTTGAGCAACAAAGTCTAGTTGAGAGGTGCCCCTGCCCATTGCAGGGAGGTTGGAGTAGATGATTTCTGAGGTCCCTTCCAACCTAAGCCTTCTATGATTCTCTGGATGCTGACATTCAGGGCAGTCTCAGGACTGAGACACAAGGCTGGTGCTAGGCCTTGTTGAGGCAAATGACTCCTAGGCTAAATCTGTATCTCCCAGATCTCTCAGCTAAAGCAGGGCCAGGGGGTAAAGATCATTTTATCTGTTTTCCCTTGCTCATCATCTCTGCTTTCTCTATCTACATGAAGTACATTGAACTTTTACAAATTGTTGCCAGCCAGTTTCTCAAGCCAAGCTGTTACTACAATTTGGCCCAAGTTTATGAGAAAAAAAACCTCGTGTAATACAAAGACAGCAGGACAAGCACTAGGAAATAAAAGAAAATCAATCCCCTGAAAAAAAAACCCACAAAAGAAAAACAAACAACAAAAAACCCTGGTTTTAACAATTAAACAAGAGAGACACTGAAAGCTAGGATTGTTCAACCTGAAGAAGGCTCAGGTTGCATCCCATAAACATGTAATAATACCTGGCTAGGTGGACTACATAGCGAGCCAGGGTTCTCTCAGTGGTGTCAAGTGTGCACTTGCAGCCTGGAAAGCCAATCAGATCCTGGGCTGCAGCAAGAGAAGTGTGGCCAGGAGGTCAAGGGAAGTGACACTCCCCTTCTACTCAGCTCTGGTGAGACCCCACCTGGAGTACTGCATCCAGTTCTGGAGCCCCTATTACAAGAGGGATCTGGACGTGCTGGAAGGTGCCTAGAGAAGGGTCACGAGGATGAGCAGAGGGCTGGAGCACCTCTCCTGTGACGACAGACTGAAGGAGTTGGGGCTGCTCAATCTGGAGAAGAGAAGGCTCCTTATTGTGGCCTTCCAGTATCTGAAGGGGGCCTACAAGAAGGCTGGGGAGGGACTTCTTAGGATATCAGGTATAGGATAGGGGGTATCAGGATATTGGACTAGGGGGAATAGAATGAAGCTGGAGGTAGGGAGATTCAGAATGGATGTGAGGAGGAAGTTCTTCACCATGAGAGTGGTGAAGCCCTGGAATGGGTTGTCCAGGGAGGTGGTTGAGGCCCAGACCCTGGAGGTGTTTAAGACCAGGCTGGATGAGGCTCTGGCCAGCCTGATCTAGTGTGGGGTGTCCCTGCCCATGGCAGGGGCGTTGGAACTAGATGATCCTTGTGGTCCTTTCCAACCCTGACTGATTCTATGATTCTATGACTGGGTAAGAGGCATTAGGCACCATCTGAATTACAGTAAGCTCCACCTAAACACAGTGAAACCCAGGACAGGCTGCCCAGAGGGGATGTGGAGTCACCATACTTGGAGATATTCAAAACTCAACCAGACATGGTCCTGAGAAGCCTGCTTTAGGTGACACTGCTTGAGCAGAGGGTTGAACCAGATGACCTCCAGAGGTCTCTTCCAACCTCAGCTATTCTGTAATAGTGTCTCAGTTCGTTAAATATAAATGACCTTGTAAAGTCAAGGAGCATGAATGCTAATAGGACTCTTTTTTTACTCTGGATCACCTGTGTAGGAAGCCTGGTTAGAAAACATAACTAGATAAAACAGGTCATTGAATTATTATCCAGCATACAGGTTAAATTCAAACTTTACCTCAGAAGTGTGGTACCCTGTGAGCTATGCAGGACAGTAGAAACCTTCTCTGCCTGTACAATGACTAAGCTGACATTTCCCACCCCCCCCTCACTGGATGTCTCTCCACTCCCAGTAAGTGTAGATCATCTGACAGCAATGGACTGAGACAGGAAAGGTTCTATTTAATACACTCTGAGAATGGAGCTGATAATCCAGCAGAAAAAGATCACAGCTTACTGCTTAAATCAGTTCTATGCTATCAATACAACATGCAAACAGATGCTGAGGACTAGATGCAGGGAAGCAGTTGATAGGAAGTATCTTTTGCCCAACACTACTGCATCAGAACTTTCATGTTTGCATGCTCTTTAGCCAAGACACCATTTTGCTTTCCTTCATGCCTGACCTTCTTCAAAATAAACAAAAGAAAACACAAAACTCCTTGCCTAGGGAGATCTGTTAATTCATGGCCCTATTAATACTGAGGTACAAAGAGAGCTCCCTGTGCCTTCCCAGACAATTGACACAGTACTTGGTTTCACTTAGTTTGCTCTGATTTGAATTTAAAATCCAAGGGATTTTGAAATCTGCCAAGGTGAGCAAACACTTGCACAACATTTGTGTGCACACCAGAAGAAGAGATTAGCTTCCTAAGGTTTTGGGTCAGAACTCTGGAGGGAACTAGTTTACTTTTTTCCCCAGAACAGAGTATCTTTAAGATGAGGTTAATTAAATCCATTCATCATTTTTGCATTCTCAGATTCTTTCTTTAGTTGTGCTAACCTCTGCATAATCAATGCATAAAGAAATATCCCAGCACCAGAACTCTTTAATCTCATGACTATAGCAAAAAACCCAAATGTGAGCATAAGTCAGTGAGACTATCACTGGGGAGGGAAAAAAGGCAAAAAGCTGTTAAAGGGTGAATCAGCCCTGCATCTCTCACAATGATTAACCACCTTGACTGATGTCCTCTGCTTAGAGCTCTTTATCTGGTCTGTACTTCTGCAGTCTGCAATTCCCTTCTTAAGTCTGCTCTGCAAAGAATGACTTAGTCTCCAGGAGTCACTTAAAAGCTTTGCATAGAATAAGAAGTGGAGCTGTGCAGATGTACCTAACAGAAGGCTATCACAACCCACCCAGGTTCATTTTGTCCTTCTAATCCCCTTCAGTCACCTCCTGCAGTTGTTCTGCTACTGACTAACCTACCTTCCCCACAGCCATGAGATGTCTCTTCCCATACAAGTCAAGCATACCTTCCACTCACACTACATTGCTGTACCTGTGTACAGTGTCCAGTTCCCCTTCAGCAGTACCTTACTCTTCCTTCCCTGGGTGAACCACTCCTACATCTCTGCTCCCACAATGGTATTTTAGCTTTCCCTTCTTTATTGTTTATCTGAAGCCTTTAATGGTTGAGATCCAGTACAAGCCTTTTGTAAAAGGCTTGACAATATATTGGCAATGACACTGGCTTTCTGAAATACTTGTAGAAAAAAATAATTGCAATAGGTTTAAAAGGAAAGTAGCTTAGCCCTAATTTCCTCTGACAGTTGTTATATAAAATGTTGTAGCATTTTCTAGTCCAGAGTCAGAATAAATCATGCAATATCACATGTGAGTGTAATTAAAATCAACTTCTCTTCCACCTCCATCATGCACACGCACATTCTCACAAGAGATCAGCTGATGTGATTGGGATATTTGTCTAAGCACATGTTATTTGGTTATCATCATAACCAATTGAATTTTGCCTCCATAATCCTCTTGATCAATTCCCACAGACCTAGCTTGTTCTAGCACTGCATGCAGCAGCAGCAGCAGCACAGATTGCAAGGCAGCAGAAATTACCTCTCAGGCACACATCAAAACGGCAGCAAAGCCATGCTCCATCACCTCTGCGCCTTCACAGCAACCGCCTAAGAGTTCAAGTTCTTTACAACTAGGCAAAACACATCCACCAATTTCAGGTGCCAGATTGAAAAGGGGATGTGAAGGACAACGTGTGGATTAGATTTGTGACTAAATGCTAGCTCTTCCAGGAAAAAAAAAAAAAAAGGAGCTTTGTGAAAGCCTTCTCTGAATGTTTTTCCTCTAATGGCAACTCTGAGCTGAGGGCCATCTTTACAAAACAAACCCAGCTATGATGAGGTGAATGTTCAAGACGTTAATTTTGCAGACAGAGTTGCAGATACATTTGCTTGTATATGTGTATGTAGTTTTGCATGGCATAAACATGCATGCTGGCAAAGGCAGTTTAAGTCTGTCACATTCTCTGAGCAAGAAGCCCTTTTTGAAGGGGAAGCTGAGCACAGTTTATTGAGCACACAAACCAGAAGAATAGGTGGATTTTTGAAAATGCATACTCTGAAATTGGATGCCTTTTTAATAGCAGCTCTTCAAATTCTGTACTGAGTGATTATTTCTGACAGGCAAAATTACTTACTAGCACCGACAACAGTCACTCAGCAGCCCACTGAGAACAGATAAAGACCCATTGTCTCGGTGAGCTACCAACGCTGCGTTTCTTAGGGGGAAACCCTGGAAAAATAGATTAATAAATAAATTAGAGCTACCCCAACATTCAGGGGGACTTAACCCAGATTCGAGAGCAGCAATACACAAACCAGGAGTTCATGTAATGTTCTGGCTTGCTAGCAGAGAAGCTAATGCAGCGTGACGTCCCTGCTTCATGCCGCAGCCTGCAAAAGCCTGCCTCTGAAAACATCCTGGGGATAGATGCAAAGGTTAAAAGGTGAAACCGAGACTGCAAGACCAGGAGCATTCAGCACCGCAGATTTGTATCTCTTCCTCATAAACTCCTGCCAAAGACACAGAAGCCTGTTTTAAATTCACGAGGGCACATTCATCTGTCCCTCAGCTGCTCCAAACCCATTTAGCCAGGAACAATTAGGTGGTTTAGAAACAGCAGCACAAGCTGCAGGGCAATTGCCCCATAAGTCTTCACAGCCTGTATTCGGAGAGCAGGGAGCTAAAAGCAAAAACATTCCTTTCTTGCTCTTTCTCTTCACTTGACTTTTCCATGATGCACAGCAGCAAGGGCACCGTTGTGCTACATCTTAATGGTTGTGAAATTTAACACATTTCAAACCATGTTTTAGTCCTATTTGCTTTGATTCATCTAGATGTGAAAGCTGTGCCAGGCCCATTTGCTTTGTGAGCCGTGCAAGGTCTGCAGTGGGCACAGGGGCAGCAGCCCAAGGTACTGAACCTCTGCCATCCCACAGATGCACTGGTCAGTTCCCCTCTCCATTGGGAGCCCACCAGCAGCACCAGAGCACACCCAAAGGCAAAGCCACACTTCACACTCCAGCCTGCCCTGGCATCCTGGAGGTGAGCTGGTGTGGAGAGTTTGGAAGGTGGGTGCTTCTCAGGTGGAGTCATCATCATTAGAGATGTTCAGGAGGAGACTTGATAGGGTGCTTGGTTGCATGGTTTAATTGATTAGGTGGTGTCAGACGATAGGTTGGAAGCGATGATCTTGAAGGTATCTTCCAACCTGGTCTGGTCTGGTCTGGTCTGGTCTGGTCTATTCTATTCTATTCTATTCTATTCGAATGCTCTTCAGCTCTCAACTTAGCATGTTTTTCTGCTTTTTTAACAGTGCAAGAAACTGCAAATAGAAAGACCAAGTCAGCTATGGCTCCTGGGACTACAACAAAAGGACAAAAGGACAGCACTGAAAAGCCCAGCACCACTTAGGTAGCCATGCTGGAAGTGGTAAAACACTGCAAAGCTGATTTACTTTTGGAATTAAAAGTAAAGTTCCTTGGCTTCAGAGGACAGTGAGTTCCAACTACTGTGACAAATGCCCACAAAATTATAAGCTTGCTTTAGTTGTTCCTTTTTTTTCTGTTATCTCCCATGAGTGTTTGTTTCTCCTTTCTAACCTCCACAGTGTTTCCATACCTGCACATCAGGGCTCTTCAAACAACTTTTATGGAATCAAGTCAGGCTGGAATAAAGCAGAGGCAAGTTGGAAAGTACCTGGATAGCTGGGCCAGGACATGGACACTAAGAAGTGGGGATCATAGACCCCACCACATAAGAAGCAACTGTCATATGGTAGGCAAGAGACGAGATAAAGGGTTCTGAAAGAGAGGAAAGATAAAAAGGCTGCTAAATCCAGAGCTGGATGGCACTGCAGCTTCTGAACTCAACAGGGACAAGCTTTCCAGCCTCACTCATGATGCCCAAGCCCCATCATCTCTCACTCTGCAACAGCATGACAAGGGAAAAAGAGAAATCTCAACCAGTCCTACATTCTGCACCCCATAAACTCCTGAAAATCCCTTGTTGTTCATTTTGTACTATTTTCATCAACTGCTGACAGATAATGTTCTGTGTCTGGGGCCCACAAAACAGGATTGAAGGGCCTCATCTAAAAATAAAACAACACAAGATCCAGGGCCATTTGTTAAGGGGTGAGAGGAAGTCTCCTGCTTTGCAGTGGTTCATGAGCAAGCATTTTTCATGATTTAGGTGATGCAGCTCAAGTATTTTACTGCTAAAAACAGCTCAGGGAGATTCCAGAGCTTGCGACAGCCTCACAACTTCACAACAAAATGTTACATATGGGTGAGATGAAGATCCAATGTCGTCATGGTATCTACATAAAAGGATTCAACCAATACAGCACTCACTGTTGGAAAATGCGCTGCAATCATGAAGCACCACCCCACCCTCCTCTGGGGTGATGGGGCATGGCCACATCCAATAGATCACAGCAGGAAACCACTGAACGACTTAGCCAGCTGCTGTTGTTGGAGCACCGGGTGACATTAGAAATCCTGACTTACTGCTTTAGCCACTTAAATGTAGTAAACAACAAATAAAGGATCCTGCCAGCATGTTGATGTATTTAACTGCAATTCATCGGGTCCCAGAAGCAGAGTTAAGAGTTCAATACAGACCATGTAGCTATGAAAGTCTGAGTGAACACAGTGAAGTACAATCAGTTCTTTTACTTCAAGAGGTTTCATTTTCAAAGGTGGAGTTCTGAAAAAAACTTGAATTAGCTTGTAACAGTCTTTGCAGGAGATGTCTGTTACAAGTAACACTAAGAATTTTAGTGACAGCTAGACTAAGGCTATCTCAAATTATCATGGGAAGAGGAAAATCCTCTCTCAAGGCAGTTGCAAGAAAATTTGTTTCTAGTGTTCATATAAGGCTGGCATTAGATTTTTTTTTTTGATCTAGCATCTGTAGAAACCCAGTACAAACAGAGCTGAAACCCTCAGCTTCAATAACAGCACCTAGCCCCATCTTCATGAGGCAGCACAGAAAAGAAAAACAAGTTGCTCCTCACCCAGCTTGGTGAACCAAAGGCCACACCTCATACTTCAGAAGCAAAGGTGGCTATAAGCACCCCACAAGATCAGGGCCACATACCAGGATCACTACAGTGATGAGACCGTGGAGGAGGTCTGCAGGACCGCAGACACATCAGAGAGACCTCTGGGCACTCTGAATCTCAACACTTCTCTGGTGGCATTTTCACAGGCACCAGCTAAAAAAGTCCCTGCAAAGGGTTGCTCCTGCTTAAGAATGGGGAGTTTGTCCTTGGAAAGCACAGCTCACAAAGGCATTCCCCACCAAGCAACACTGACAACAGGGTGACAGCCAACTGCAAATGGAAATGTCTATCCACAACCAAAAGGGATTTTGCCAGAACACACTTCACAAGCTGACAGTTGCTTTTGCTGTTGATACCTCTAATAACCCTAACAGCTTTGTGCAGAACAGGATGTAATTGGAAACTCCAGGGTTGTACTTAAGTTGTCAAGGACACAGTTGTCATAGTTACAAGAAAAGCTCAAGTGTTTGTTATTTGTGGTTGCTTATTTATTTATTGACATCAAGAAGATCAGACTCTCCCACTACTGTTCAGAAGAACAGAAACAGGGAGATGGTTTTGCCCTTTAAGGCTTGACAAAACAAACAGTGCACATGACAGTGTAGGTCTTCCCTAACAAACTGGCTTTATGTGCAGCTACCTTATCTCACTCCACATTCAGCTGGCATTCAAGTCAGTGTGTCCTGAAAACTGCAGCACAAGACAAAGACCTTATGTCCATAGCTTGGAAGTACTGTATGGTCTCCATCAGGACATGGCAACACCTATCTGCCTAAGGAGATCCACAATCAGGTCAGAGATGAACCAGCAGCAAACCTAGAAGAGAAACCTTCAGTCCTTCCATCAGGTTCTAAAACTCACTTACAGTCAAAAGTGTCCTTACACTCAGATGTCCAAGTTTTCCTTCTTAGACATCCTCTAAGCAGGGTTTGGTGTTTGGATATAAATACATCTCTTTGAAATCTTTCTGCTTTGGCCTCTGCTTTCCCTTCTCTCCAAGAAAAGACTCCTGGTCCATAATCCAATGAATTAGAACAGGTAGGAATGCTGCGTTTATGGCACACTAGGATTCAGGTGACCCACTAAACTTTTGAGCACCTCATTTTTGATTCAGGAACTATTGGAACAGTTTAGCTAGGGGATGAGATCTGCCAACACTTTTTCCATTGAAGGAAATATGCTGTCTCAGGAAAAGAACAATACACGATTAAAAAAAGCTTCTGTTAGAAGCTGGGCAAGTTCCAGATCCATGGTTAAAATCACCTACAGAGATGGGAAAAAAATGGTAAGAACCAAACACAGCTAAACTAATTTTAGCTGGACTACTTTTATTTTGTTATTCCTTAGTAGTTCCCACTGAAAAAAAATATTAATAATTGTCCTTTGATATTTCAGTGAACTTTACCAGCAGAGCTATGAATAAGAACCTCTCTTCAAGCCTGCATATTTTGAATCCATTATTGTAAACGCAGCAACACACACAAACCATGCCTGTTCACTGCCACACATTTCCTTCACCAACAGTCCAGCAGCCAAGGGGTTAAACAGCTTAGCTTATGACACAGCATTGCTTTTCAGATAGTTGCTCCACAAGCATTCTGTATTTTTGGAAAAACTGAAGTATTGGAAAATACCCTCAAAGTGGAGCGTTGTCCAAGGAAATGCTATACTCTATATATGCTTATATTCTATATAAGGATTTTATTCCTCAGCATCCTGCCACTGCCTCCTCAGAGGTCATGAAAACAGATAAACAGCAACAAATGAAATGCACTGTAAAAGCATAATTTATTCTTCTGCCTCCTGAAGACATAAAATAGCTCACTTGGAGGCAGCCTGCACCAAAGCAAGGGGAACGTCTTAAACGGGAGCGCGTGTTCTGGTTGCTCAAGGTGACCCCCATTTCAGAGGGGGACACAGACAAGCGGATGCATACAGGAGGTTTCTTTTACAAGGGGTCCAGCAAACAAACTGGGGAAGAGCTAACCACATGTACCCACGACAGGCACAATTTAACGTATCACACCTCTGCACACACACAGACACGCTCTCCTCGCCAACAAAAAGCACAGGCACGCAGCCCTTGCAGGCTCAGCTAACCCCTACCGCAGGCAGGCACAAGGCAGAGGCACTTACGGGACCTGGATGAGAACTGCTGGCAGCCAGCTTGCTGGTTGAAACCACGGCTCCCTCCTTTGCTTCAGTCGGCTGCTGCTGGCTGCATTGGTGAGGAAAAATGCCACTGCTGTTGGCTCCCTGCAGCCGCCGCTCGCACTGCCGGCAGCGAGGACCGGCATCACCCGGAGGAAACCCTGAGCTGCGACCCTGCAGCTTAGCTGGTGGGAATGCCCCAATTAATGAAGGTTAATGAAGGCAGCTCCTGCAAGCTATACTCTGTGCTCAGCCAAACCCAGTGGAGAGCAATATCAAACTCTCCTCAAACAGATACTTGTCTCTGCCTGTTGCTACTCCAGTACCTCTGGCATGTGGGTGTAACCCACCAGTCCAGAGTGCACCTGAACACCTTCTTGGCACCTGAGCTGCAAGAGCCAGGCTGCCTTCATGTCTGAAGTGCCCCCTTAGTTTTCATGAACTGTGGAAGCTGAAAAACAGGTTTCAGCCTTAAACCCCTTCATTTCACTCTGGTGTGCAAATACCCCGAGGTGACACCCGGGCACAAACTATCATTAAATAACCTTGGTTGGGCTCAGATCCTTCAGGTGCCGCACAGGCGCAGGCAGCACAGCCAGCACACGTCCCAGCACGCCGCGATGGGGGTGGGACAGACGTGGGGACGCACAGAGAATACAGCCCCTCAGGCCCCTGGACTCCGAGGCGAGCCAGCACAGGCTGCCGGCGCCGAGGCAGAGGTGTCACAGCCAGGTTGCCATGGTGTCAGGGAGCAAGAAGGAAGATGTGCCAGAGCGCAGGAAAAGGCTGAGCCTCTTCAGATTTAAAGGCCTGTGATGGCGTTTTGGCCCGAGCCACTGTGCGGTTGCTGTGGCAACAAAGGAGTGAAAAATCACAGAGGAAATCTGTAATTATCACAGGCGAGGTGGTGATTTACCCACTTCAGTGATCGGGGCATTACATTAAAAGGACTCCAGCAGAAGGGGGGGTGCTCTGCTCCCCACAACAGGCAGGGCTGCACTGCAGCAGGGAGCCAGGGTCCAGATCCTGGCTGTGGGACCTGCTTCACGTTCTGTCTCCCATAGGCTGCAGCAGGGATGTGCTGCTCTGGCAGGATCCTTCCCATGCACAGGGTTTGAAGCCTGCCTGAGGGGCTGCTCCCATGTGCTGAAGGAGGGAAACAAGGAAGCAGCCTGGTCCTCAGGCAGCCAGAGTGAGCCCCAGACTTGTGCTGCCTTGGTTCAGCACAAGCACAGTGCGGATAAGGAAGGGTCTGAGATGCACAGAGGAAGGGCAGCATCAGAAGCAAGCAACAAAGATGGAAGATGCAGTGCTTATAATATCCCTGGCAACTCAGCCACCCCAGATCCTGCTGCCATTGCAGCATCATGCTCTCTCCTTCCACCTTCTCCCAGTGCAGTAACAGCAGCAGTATTGATTCAGGTGGGAATGTTGTGATGACGACTGTGATAATACAGGAATGATGAGGGATGGAAAGTCATCCAGGTAGAACAAACACACTCTGCAGGGTCTCTCCACTCTAATGTTACCCTGACACTAAGAGATGTGATGCCAGCATCCACACAACTGATTTATGGCCATTGGAGGAGTGCATGGTTTAAAGTCACCATGTTATTCCCCAGAGCTCTCTTACATGAAGTGGACCGGACAATTAATCACCAGCCAGATCAGCTACTAAGGAAAATCCTGCCAACACCAGCAGGGAAGCAACTCCTGGCTAAACCAGGTTTGATTTTTGACTCTGTTGCCATGAGCTGTGGCCTGGGATCCCATGTGAGTACTAGCAGCTGTCAAGAGAGGAGCTCAGACTGCAGCGGTTTATAAGACACAATACATTCTACTCCCCCATTAAGAACTGCTGACTCGATCCACATTAAAGACAGAAGCCGATCTTTCACTTTTTTATTATTTACACACTGTTATTACACACATGGACTGTAAATTACATATCTAAACTGACCTGTACTAGTTGCCAGACAATAAACCAAAGTGACTTCAAACTGAACTTGTTAACTAGCTAATCTCCCCCAGAATGTGCAATAGTCCTCATCAGGCAGATGGTTAGAGCACAGGGGCACATCACTAGGAAGAGGGGGAAGAACTTAGAAAACTTGCAGGTATTTACACTCACCAGATACAAATCACTGGACTCAAAGGCAGGGCTTTGTATAAGCAATTTATTATTAAGTGAATAATCAAGATTGTAGCTCCTGAGAGAGTGGTACCCAGTGGTAATCAATAGCCTCTGTGCCTACATTCCCTAGTATGTTTTGAAAATTATTTTTGGGCTCCAGATGGGCAAAGAAACCAGTGCCAATCTGATTCAGTGAGATAAGTACTTCTCATGTGGGCCCATTCACAAAACTGTAGCTGTGAATGAGCCAAAGGACTCTACTGAATTAAAAGCAAGGTAGAAAAAACTGGTAATGGGAAGACTCTCTGAAAGTTACCAACTAAGGGAAAAAAAACCCCACTGCATAAGCTGTGCTGATTTTTGCCTTATACACTGCTTATGTGACAAAAATACTTAAGCTGTTGCATTAGAACATTTAACCCAAGTACTAAATACTTCAACACAAATTTGATGAGGCAACTTAGATGTCTCCAAGCGTGCTAATGGCTCAACTTACTGGGCAAGTTTTATCCATGTACATCTATATTGCACCCTCAACTCTCACATTAACACTGACACCCACCTGAGAGGCTGAGTGCTGGCTTTTCAGTCTGTTACACACACTGCATGCATGTGAAGTTTCTGTGCATCTTATTGAGGTAGTTAAGAAGCATTGGGAGAGTTTGGGGAAGGCTGCTGGTACCAGGCACATCTATATGAACGTTTCTATCACAAGTTGGGTTAGTCCAGCTTAGTTGCTAGGGTCAGAGAAGAGGGACCTGGAATCAAGGAAGTGTTGAAGGAATACTAATGTAACTGTGATGCTCAGGGATGCTGCACCAATTGGGAGTGGGGACACAAAGCCAGGGTATGGTCAGCTGCTCCTAGAATCACAGAAGTTAGCTTCTCTTCCTATTTTGCAAAGCAGAAGGGCCACTGGACCCCAATTACATATAAGCTAGGAGCAGGAATGGAAACTGACCAATTTTTAAGGACTTGGGAGAGAACCTTTTCTGGAATACTTACTTGCACCCACACCTCAGACATGTTTTGAAACCTTGTGAGAAGTACCCAATGTCCATGCCACCAACAGCCAGTGTCAATGCTGCATAACTCACCTCCCACACCAACAGTTTCAGAGCAGCTCTGTGCTGGCTCTATTCATTTCCAGCCACTAAGTGAGCCACTGGATGTCCAGAAGCTCCAAAAATATCCCCCAAGGCCCATCCATGGGTGCTATACAGAAATATTTTGTATATAAAAGCTGTAACAATGAATATTAAGTAAGAAATCAGCTGGCAATACCATTACTCTCAGCGTGGTGAGGCAGGCAGGAGACTGCACTTATGTCAAGTGCTACAAAAATGCTGTAATAAGGTTAAGATAAAGGTACTTTAATGTAAGCTGCCAAGTGGCACGGGGCAGACAGACAACCTGCCTCTGTAACTACACTACTGCCACAAAGACACTAATAATCACTAGGAATGACTGCCCTTTCAAAAGGAGATCAAGGTAAATCTCTTGTTGGTGTCATTTTAAACAGCTCAACCAAGTTACTCCAGGATGAATAGAGCCAGTATGGAATAAAGAGCTAGTAGTTAGGTTAAAGAGCTATTTATTTTTGCAGATTAGACTGTAATAGATTTTTATTAAACAAAAGATCTGTTAAAAGAAATATTTATCCTTCTCAGGATAGCTCATGAAAGGAAGCAGCACTAGCACAATGGGACAGCAGAGCACTTCCCATCAGAGCACTGTCCTCCATCTTCCTTCAGCAGTACTTAACCTCTCCTTCTCAAGAGGTCCCAAGAGAGCACTTCATAGCAGCTCAGGAAAAAAATAAAACAGAAAAAGGCAAGCAAATTTTCCTTCTCCTTTCTAAAATCAGGGTTTCAGCAAATGGATGCAGCTGCAGGATTTCTCATTAATGGGGTAATTCTTCACAGAAGTTCCTGTATCACATTGCCTTGTCAGCCTTTAGGAACACTGTGTCAGTATCAGCTCAAGATGGCCCTTTTCCCTTTTTGCTGTTAAATAGTGACAGTAGCTGAAAGAGATAACCAAAGGCTGAAGTTTTGCAACAGATAAGAGGAATGTGGCTGCAAGCCTCTGAGGCTTGCTTACCAGCCAGAGCAGAGAATTAGTTATGCAAGGCTGCATATGGATTTTGACCAGATGTAAGAGAAAGACTATTTCTCCTCCCTTTTCCATTCAGAACAAGAAAAGCAGACCCATGACCTACTTCCTGCCATTTATCAGATCACTCTGGAGCCAAAAGAATACAAAACAATATTATTGTCTCAAAAAGAAAACCCACAACAGCTCTTTTTGCAAGCAATGCATTCAGAAATGATGTATGGTGTCATACAACCAATCCTGGCTTTGCAAGGGTAATCTCCTGAGAGAAGAAAAGTCCTTCTCTTTTCTGAAGAACACCACTTCCATTGAGCTGTGCAGGTGACAGGAGAGTTAAGCCTCCCAATCACACCAGTGATTCCCAGTTTGGAGATATCACCAAACCTTTCACAGCATCCAGTGTAGTCATGACTTCAGCTCAGAGAAAATAAGGTAAAGCAGCAAAAGGAAACAACTGAAGAAGGGTACAAGAGATCCAACCAGAGTGGCCACCACCCTTGACTCACTGTTGAAACATCATCTATCCATGAACTCATGGTCATCATCAGTCCCACCATTTTGATCAAACAAAGTCCCACTACACCAGGAAAGAGCAAAAGAACAAACTCTAAACTCATTCACAATCATGTATCCATTTTTTTAAACACCAGGAATCTTACAGGCTGCATCACAAGATGTATTTTCCAATTGCCTTTTTGGCCAAGGTAAAATACAAGCTGCTGATGAGAACTTTAGCAAGTTGTCACTGCTCTCCTGCTGCTGCTAAAAGGCACTTCTAAAAGAAATAGTATTTTGGATTTTGTAACTGGAAGACAAAAAGCAGATGAAGATTCCTTAGCTATTATTACTGCAATGCACATATGTTGCTGGGATCAGAAATTTCTTCCCCAAAGCCCCACAGCATTGTGAATCCAACCCCTAGCACTGTTTGTCATGGGATCTATTTGCCTCTTCTTTCTCTTAACACACAAGCTAGCATTATTTATGTTCATCTTCAGCTGCTTTTTGCAAATCTGAGGCAGAAGCATTATGTTACAGCAGTTACACCAGCCCCTGAAAATACTCACTGCCCAAACCATGGAACAAACTGAAGATTGTCACCCTTGTGAGTTTACTATTACCTGGTAAAACTGCACTGCAAACAAGGACCATGGAATTCCTCTGAGTCAAACTCATCCTCTGCTTTCCTACCTCCACCAGCAGCTTTTGATTGTGTAATCCTATTTCCCTCTCCAGGAAGCTGCATTGCAGCAATAGCTGTGGAGCAGAAAACAAGCTTTGTACTCCTCTGGAGCCAGGATGAGACAACATTGAGGTGGATGGCATCATGGTCTGTAGAGGTAAAGCTCACCCTCATGCCTGCTGTCAGGGGACCCTGGCTGTCAGCAGACTCAGGAGCGTGCTTCGTCTGCAATGATGGAATCGGTGCAGATCCAGAAGCTGTGGCCTCTGGCCTGTCTGCAGCACTCTGTGGTAGGATTATGCCCTGGCTTGTTGCCAGGGAGCATCTTATGCCTGAAATCTATCCTGTCATGCCAGAGTAATTTGTTTTGGTTTCTAACCACCTTTTTAACCTGCTGTATTCTCTAATTCCCATTAAGGCAGTCATTTATAGCATCAGATTTATACAGTGAGCTGCTAAAAATGCTTCAATACAAATTTACTCCCCACTTTCTACTCCCAGTGTCCTACTGTTTTGGGGGTACATCACAACAACAGTATCAAGCAAGCACCTGGCAAAAAATGTGCCATTGATGCCAGATGTGGAAAGAGAGGTGCCAGAGAAGAACAAGATGGCTGGTTCCCATTATTTGCTATCTAACATGAAGAAAGCCCGACAGAGAGATGAGGAGGAAACATAATACAGGAAAAAAAATAGGACTGCTAATAAGTTACACCAAGCCTATTCAGATACTTAATTTTTATGTTATTTATTCATATTTTTGTATTACTGCCAGACCAATTTAAACCATGAGTCAATTTCAGTTGTGTTTACTGCCAGGGATGCTGCCAAGAACTTTCGCACACTACATACCCTTCGCTGAAAGAGGAAGCCAAAATTGGCACACTGTTGTGATGCTCAAATCTCCAATCAAGATTGAGCCTGATGCTAGACAAATACAAATGAGGGATATTATTCATTCCTCTCCCTGCAAACTCATTTTCTCCCAGTTTTCCTCAGTGCCTTCTGCAAATTGTATTCTTGCATTACTTCAGAAAAGACAAGTGCTGGAAAGGCAAGAGGTGGCATCTCTTGTGAGTAATCTGTAGGGCTGTTCCTCTGCTGAGGAGAAAGGAGGAAGAGGAAGGGGTGATTTAATACCAAGATTACAGGCAAGAAAGTTAGCATGAGATCATTCAGCACTAGGGTACAGATTTCCCTGAAGAGCTTCCTGCCTTGTGCTTTGCCTGGTACGAGGCTTGCAGATGGAGGCTGGATACTTTAAAATTGAGCCAAACATCCAAAATAGGACATTGTGAAAACATCATCACTAATTTATATCTTCTCCCAACACCCACTGTTTAGTTCTGTGAGAAACCAGTGATGAATCCAAGGTCACAAGGGGAGGGAAAAAAATAAAAAACCTCTAAAAAAACCAAGCCAACAACAAAACCTCCAACAACCAACCAGAAAGGAAATCTTGTGCAGGAAATCTGCACTCTTTCACCCCCATAAATGCATCACAGCAGTTTCCAGCCATCCAAGTGACCCACACATAGCTGTGTGCTCCAGGCTGGCTGGACAGCACCTCTCCTTGCCTTTCCTTTCTGTTCACCCTGTCCACCCTTCCAGCTTCCCTTTCCCCACAGGCAGGTCTGTTATCTGTCAGGCTAGTATATGCTCTGCTACACCTCCCACAGAGGTCTTCTTGTCAAAAGCATTTGTTTTTAGAGCTGGCAGGTAGGACTGAGAGTTCTTAAAACAGATCTGAGACACAGTAAACACAAGATCTGTGGGAAGACCAGCAGAAATAGAGTGTGTCATGCTGATAGCACAGGCAGGCTAAAAGGCTTCAGGAAAGAAAGTCTGGTGCTCGTGCCATGCAGATGGCAGAAGGGATGAAAGGAAACATGAGAAAGACACACTGATCCTGATGCCAGGATCCATGCTCAGAAACATGGCTGACAAGTGTGGAAGTGGCACTGTCAGGGGAACGGAGAGCAGAGTTTGGCACACGAACCTGAATCCAAAGCACTCAGCTGACTCAGCAGAAAGTATCACAAGGCAGTCAGCACAAAATACTCGTGGACTATAAACCAAAGGAAGCAAGTGCAGCTTGCTTCCACACAGCAGTCTCCTCCTGTAGCTGAGGAATGGCTTTCTGCTCAGGAAGACCACATCTCAGTGATGCACTCCCAGTGCCCTCACCCTTGTGCAGAGGCTCCCAGCAGTCACCCACACATGCTAAGCTGGGCTAGGGAAGGACATGCTGCTGTATCCCAAACAGGCCAAGGCTAAGGTGGTTTTTACTAGTTTATTTTAGCAGGTGCCAGGTAAGAATTGCTCAAAGAGTGATTACTTGGTCTTTTTGCTGATATCCAGCCAATTTTCTGACCCAGATCTGGCTAGGAATGTAAAAAAAAAAAAAATTAAAAAAAAAAATAAAATAAAATAGTACTCAAACTCTGCCAAGTTTCAGACTCCAGGCATTTTGAGGACATAGCTAAAAAAGTTGTTTTCCTCTCAGAATTACAGCTGTACAGCTAAGCCAGTAGTGTGGCACTTACCCTGTTACCTGGCATGTACTTGACTTGTAGACTGTTTATATGCAACCTTTATCAAGCTGCATTACTCTAAACTTCCCACAGAAAATCATCAGAATTGGATTTAATTTTTAAATTACTTTCACAAGAGTCACACAAAGGTAAACTCTTCTCAAAGAGCTTCATTCCCTGCCAGTGCCAAGTTGTGCTTCAATGAAATAATAAAAATTGCAATGGGAAGCTCACCAAGTCTGAAGCTTTATTACCCTCCAAGTGCCTTATACATTGTCACAGAGTTAGACAGAAGACTGCCTTTCAGCCAGAGGCTAAAATAAAAGTTCAACATAGTACAATATAAGCACTTCTGATGCTTTTTCCTGCATTAAAACTATCACAGTAGACTATACAAAGGGGAATCAATTAAGTTTGAACAACTAAGTTCACCTTCCTGACCCTCTTCTTCAAGCTGGTAGCATTGGCTTTACTAAAGGCAGTACTTTTAGAGGAGTGGGTTTAGTGCTCTCTCACATCAACCAGCACAGTGCAGCTTGAACACTTTTTTGATAATGAAGTTCATCACTAGGGCAGACCTCTGTCCTTGACACTGCAGGTGTCAAGCTTTCAGAAGTACAGCTTCAGAAATGACTGCAATATACCTTCATGAAGGCAGCTGGAGAGATCAGCTGCTCGCTGGCGCAGTAATTACATGACTATCCAGCCCGAGCTAGAACACGTATTCATTTCCTCAACAGAATTTACAGCTGTGGAAGTTGTCACACACAAAACACTAAACTACTCCAAATCAACAATCTAGGACAGAAGAACATAAACTTTGTGCAACAAAAAGTGGGATTCCTTTTCAAAAGAAAATCACACTGTTCTCACTACTGCAAACAGCATGGCTCCACTGGATGGCAACAACCTTCTTCTTGCATAGAACCAAGAACTGCAGCACATAACCACGGTCACTACCCGATTCCTCTGCTGAATTTCTAGCATCTGGCCAGCCAAGAGATGGGAAATGAACAGGAAATATTTTGCAAAAGAGAAGGCCAAGAATCTAATACAAGGACACAGTACAGAACCCTATTCCCAGGGATCAGAAAAGACTGAAAGCCACAGAAACAGTTTAGGACAATACTCTCCATTTGGTACACTTGGCATGCTGTGGAAAACCCCCCAGAATACTGTTATTTTTGCACAAACACCATACAGCTAAGAAAATATTACTTTCTCCATCTTCCTGGCTCACAGCTGTCAATTCAGGAAACAGGACTGTGCATCCAGCTCTTTTCTATTACTTACTCTTTTAAATGGGCTAAGATACCTCACTCTTTAAGAGCTCATAAAGAAGTGTACAATGAGAGTAGGCACTATTGGAAAAGCATGCCTGAACACAAATAGTGCACACAGATCAACAATTTACAACACACAAGTAAGAATCAATTGGTCTTGGAAAAAAATACAGAGGAGAAAAGTCTTGCAAGAGATCTAAGAATTACCACATCAACACAGAGTCCTCCTTTCTCCTCCCTGATCCCTCTTGCAGAGGCAAAGCCACGAGTAAAGCAGATTCATCCAGGTTCAAAGAAACACTATTTGATTCAAAGTTTCTGGTATACAGCCAATAGTAAGATTTTAAGATATGACAGGCATACAAACATAAATGCTATCCTATTCAGACAGTACACACACCTACTGCTTCCTAACAGGCTTTTTTCCCCCCTCAGACATTTCCATAAGCTGTTTCCATCTGGGTAAGAAAGAAAGGGAATAGTAATTTAGATTTGAAACAATTACAGATTTTAGTAAGTCCATTTAGTAAGTCCTAGAAGTCATAAAGCAGCTAGGAAGCCAGGAATCAGATCACATTGGTCCTGCCAATTCTGTGAAACCTGATGTTAAAATCACTGCAAATAGGCAGTAATAGAGGTATGCATCATGAGGTAACTTAAGCTGCTTTACTTCAGGCCCAGTGATGAGAGCACAAGTCAGAAGGAGCACTGCAGTGGAAGTTACACCTCTAAGAGCAAGAGTTGTGCCTGCCGGCACAACAGGCTGGGCTGTGGTTTGTGCAGCTGTGGCTGAGTACACAGGCAGCTATTGCTAACCTGCTGAAGGATATAGCTGTGGGGCAAACCCTTCTGAAGCTTCACTGCTGAACACCATACAAACCAGACAGGGCAAGGGAAACACCTGAAGACCTCTAAGGTGCTGGCAGCTGGAGCAAGAAGTGGTTTGGATGTATACACACATGGACTGAGAGCATCTTAATTCCTCTCTGCTTCTGAAAAAATCCCAGTCAGGACATTTTCCTTTTCCAATGACAGCACAGTTGCCAGTAGGACACCTACTGATCTGCTTGGTGTTTATTTGCATGCCATGCTTACTTACTGCCTCCTGGGCATAAATACCCAATTTTACCCACTTATTTTGGTTTATTTTTATCTTAATGCACAAGACACCCCACTGTACCATATACCTGTTATTCCTCAGAACATAAAAGGGCTGGGCTTTGGAGAAAGCATTTTTTTTTCTCCATGCATTTTGCAAGTGGTCAGGTTGTCTAGTAACACCATACATTTACAGAGTCAGGTCTCCTTTATCTGGGGATATCTCCTTCACAGTTTTCTGAACTACAGATTGTCCAAGAGGTACAACAGTGCAATGGCAAAGCACTGGCTGACTGCAGACATAGAAGATCTGAACACCAATAGAGAGTCCAACAAGGTACCCAGCAAGTTACCTGCAGTAACATTCTTTCCTGGTATCTGAGTTTCCCTATCTGTACAGTCAGTCCACTGATGTTTATCTCATTTGTGAAGTGCTTTAAACACTGAAGATGAGAAACAGTATGACATCCAGATACTGTCTTTCTTTGTACATGCTGTGCTTTAGTACTGAGTTATAAGCATGTGAATCACTGATCTCCAAATCTGCACATGTAACTCCAGTCAGATGAGACAAACTGACCCGAGACACAATTTGCCCAACACTCAACTACTCAAGCACACAGAAAGACCAATTATAGTAAAAAAACCCAAACAACCAGTCCAACAAGTGCTGCAGAACCTATCCTCGATTCCATTTGTAACACAATAATCAGACCACAAGAGGATTCAATAGGTAATTTCCTTACTGTAAAGCTGCCAGAAGGTAATCGTAGTAGTATCCTCCTTTCATACCAGCTGGCTTCCAGCATATACTGAATTCCTTACCTCAAATTATAGGGGCAAAGACTCTTTTAAAGGAGAGGCATGCCTTTGAACTGTAGGGCAAAATCCAGTTTTTGAAAGCCTGAACATTCATTACTGATTACAAAATTACACAGAAATCTCCCACAAGAGTTCAGTTTCTTTGCATATTTTTCCTTCACTCTATTTTATAAACAGAGCAGAATCACAGAGGCAAAAGCCAAGCCAGGCAAAACTCTAGCTGTAGAGCTGCACATTACCTTAAAATACAAATGAAGGTAAGAGAAGTGAGGCCAGGCAGGTGTCATGGCAAAGCCTGAGGTAGTGACTTGTGTTTTGCATCATAAGCATTAGAAGAAAACTGTAAGGAACTGGAGAATCTCAGCTGGAAGTGCAGCAGTAGGCCTCCTTTACACCATTAGAGAGATTTCCACCCAGCTGGCTACTGCATACTGAGAAGGACAGAGCAATATACGAAGCCAGCCGTGTTTTCCCCACGGTACTCATGTATTCTCTCAGGGGCTCTGTGCTGCTTGTTCCCCTCCTTTCCCCTTTCTACAGGTCTGTGCCAGGTTCATTCGCTGCCAGACATGAGCCCCACAGAACCAGAACAGCCAAGGGGCTCACGGCTCTGCACTCATCGCCGTCGTGTGCGGCGACCTCCGGAACAACAACAAATGCTCCTGCTCAGGATGCTCCCGCAAATCCATGGGGCACGAACGCCGTCTGCGCCCTGCCTGCCACTTATGGGGCCCCGAACCATGCTCGGGTCTGACAAAAGAGCTCCCCGACAGTGCCAGCACCCGAGAGCCAAGCGGAACACGAGCAGCCCTGCGGCACTCCGCCGCCACTCAGCCCACACGTACGCCCGGGCGGACTGAGGGGAGCCGGCTCCTGCAGGAAGCGTCACCCCACTGACTGCAGGGGCGCCCTCGGCGATGGGGACAGAGATGTAAGGCCGCCAGTAGCCTCACATCGCGGGAAGAGCATCAGAGAGCGGGCTGGCGAAGGCAGCCTGTGCTCCTGCCCCGCCGAGTGGTAGCGATGGGTGGGCTGTCCCACGGACAGGGGCGGCCAACAGCCTGCAGGCTCCTAGCCTGGCGAGGCCCATGGAGACCCCGGGCAGGTGCGGCTCCCCGCGAAGGGAGCGTCAGGGGGCATACGCAAGCCCCGCGCCCCGAGTGACCAGCGCCCCGGCCGCCGGCCCCGCGCGGTTCCGCCGCTCACCGGGAGGTGCGGGGCTGCGTCTCCTCCAGCCGCCGCGCTCCGTGGCGCCGGTTGGATTGAGCTGGATTGGCCAGACGCCTCCGCAGGCCCCGCACTCACTACCCGCTGCCTGCGCGGCCCCGCCGCCGCTCTGCGCCCTGCTCCGCGCGCCGCAGCCAATGGGCGCCGCCGCCCGCAGCCCCGCGCCCAGCGCAGCCAATGGCGGTGTGTGCCTCAGACTCGCCCGCGGGGTGCGGGGCGGAGCCTGTCGGGGCCGAGAGGCGGCGGCGGAGCAACCCTGGGGCCAGCCCCGCTGGGCAGCCTCGGCCCGGTGCCAGGGGAGCGCAGCGGGGCTGGCAGAGGCTGTTCGCTCCCCAAGAGGGCTTGCCGGTGAGACCCTGCTGATGGACTGCGCACACCGAAACAGGCGCACCCGGCTGGTAACCGCTGTCACTCGCACCGCAGTAGAACCGAGATCGCCCACACCGGCTGCCCGTCACATCTGGCAGGGAAAACATGGAAGAGAAAACAAAATCTTGCTGCTGGCTTTGGGTTGCTAGTTTCTCTTCAAAACGACCTGCCAGCCCTTCTCTCTGCAGGCCAGGATACACCCGAGAAGGGCAGGGTCCTGGCCGCTGGCCATGATGGGAGCCTGGGCTTCCGCTTTGACAGCTGCACAAAGATCATCTGTCCTTTCATCAGTTCCTAATAGTTACCTGCAGCTATTTGGGACATACTTAACGTAGCAAACTCAACAACAAGGAAAGTCGCTTGGTCTTTTAACTCTGATTATAAATTCAAGTTTACAGCAAGGATTCAATCCTCTCTGAAGACATCAGCAATCAACTCCATAGTGTGGGAGTGGGACTGCTTGCCAATATTAAGTTTTCACAACAGTTTCTCTAGAAGTAATAATGACACCTTCTGTCACTGCTCAGTTCATCTACAGCAGTGGGATACTTGCAGATTTAAAACTACTTTTGAACCCCCCACCCAATAACAAATATTCCTAAGTAGCTCCTCCACAACAGAAGCTATTGCAAGCATGTTGAATCCTACCTTGACTTTCATCTCACAGACGAGGTCTTGGTTTTCTTTGAAATCTAAGACCTGGCTAACAAAAGGCCCAATAGAAGCTTCTGAAATGTTCACCTTCCTCTTCTCTTCTATGATCAACATGCAAGCATCCTCTCCCCTTTCAGGTTACTTCACAGAACTCCTGCACAGGGATTCCCAACAGCTATACATTCAGTCACAATAGAGAGGAGCTGTCACACCCTGCTCAGTGCTCAAGTGCCTCCACTGAAGGCTCCAAGGAATATCTTGGGGCAGACATCATGGCAGAGCAGCTGGATGCCACTAGACAGGAGAGTTGCACAGGTCACAAGCAAGGCAGGAACCTTGCAGGATCCAAGCTGCCAAAGCTCTCTTTTTGCTTGCAACCACCACCAATTTACAGGTGGTATTGCAAGACCCTTCTGTCCTTGCACTTGAGGGACAGATGGTCTTGCTACATCACTCAAAGCTGGGCCATCCACGCCTCTTCATTTCCACTAATCCTGGGTAGAACTCTTACATCTGTCACAATTTATTACAGTAACAAAAATGTAATGGTCCAAAATTGCAAGAAAGACAGCAGTTTAGCCATGAAGAAATGTTTTTTTATCAGAAAGGATAATGAAGCTCTAGTACAGATTACTCATGAGAGCTTTTAGTAAGAAGCAAGACAAACACTCATCAAGATTCTCAGATGAATATGATTATTCTTTGAGAGGAAAATAGAGCTGATGATTTCTGTCCCTTCTGATCAATCTACAGTGTAAACCTGCTACTGATACCCCATTGAGCAGGAACTGAGTTGGGCCATCACAATCTTCTGTCCATCTATCATTAATGTTCTTGCCAAGCTCATTATATGTATTTTTGCCTCATCTTTGAAGCAGGAGTTAATGTCATTCTTTAATTAATACCTTACTTGTCACTATCTGATCCACTGTCAAATATACCCAGTACTCAAAGGGAAAAGCAGCATTTCTTGAATGCACAAGAGATGGTGCACTTGACAGGTTTCCAAGGGATTACATTGTACACACTTGTACCAGCACCAAACTGCACTCAGAGACTGGAAAGGCATTTTTGGGTTACATACTCCCACAATAAACTTTATTCTCCCTTTCCAAATAACCTGCTTTCCTTGTAGTTGGTGCTAGTGTATTATTTTCATTACCTGATCAGGTCGAGTCCCAGGACTATCAACATATAACTCTCATTCTCTCAGAGTCATTGTCAGTCATAAGAAACCAGAAAAAAACAAAATGTATCAATTTTACAAGGTGTAGTTTGTTTTCACTATCCCTATAATGAAAGAAAATCCCTCACACAAGGGAAGCAAGAGCTTAAAGAACACACCTTGCTGAAGAAGTGAGGGATGTTCCTTCACATCTCCTCCCCCCAGCACTGGAAGTGGCTTAAGCAAGCAATCTGCACACACGCTCATACATGTAAACTGTTACTTCATTTGAATCTTGGTACTCTTCAAAGAAACTCTGTATGCCATCTGCTGGAAGAAACCTTCTCTGAGGCAACACACTGTACCAACGCATCCACCCACACTCTGACAACGGCCTAAAGTGTATTTTTCAAGATGAACCTTTATCCTGTAAATGCACCAACTTTCAGCACAGAAAATCAGGGTCAGGATGGGTGAAACAAAAGCAGGATGAAGTCTGTAAGAAAACACAAGCCTTTAGCCAAGGAATATGACAGCCCAGCAGCAAGAAATAGCTCATTTTCAAATCCTACTACTTGACCTGAACCTCCAAAGACTTTGTCTCCTGTTGCTTTCTTTAAGCTACAGACAGCACACCATGCTCACCTGGCCAGTTTGGTGTAACTCTCTGTGCAGCAGCCAGCTTATTAATCAGTAATTCATACTTCATGCTGTGAAAAATGCTGCAAAAATCTTCTCTTTAAAGGGTAGGGGAGAGTGAATAAGAGGCAGGATTTGGAACTAGACACAGAAGAGTCTGAAAAGAAACAGCTTCTTTCCAGCAGCTGTGGCAGCTCTCATTCAAGACTGGAACCCAGAACTAATAAGGATTATTATTCTTTAACTCAGTTCCTTCCCCATTTTCTATTTCTTGTCACATGGATCTTAACAAAATTTTCAGTCCCTAGCCTTTGGGATTAATCTACAGGAAAGTTTATGAGGCAGGCAGCTATCCTTGACATTTCACAAGCAGATACAGAGGAATTCAGCATCTACTTCTCTAAGACAGCCTCTGAGTTTTCTGTACCCAACACTGCACCAACAACTGCCTTTAAAATCAACAGCAGCATTTCACCCTAACACTGTTTGCATTCACACTACAGGTAATTGCGGTCTCAGACACGACTGAGATAAATCAGACTGCTAAAATTCCGTGTGCTGCCAACAGTTTCACATAACTCCAAAGTAGACCCAAATATCCCTTGCCATTGAAACGGTCTGCTTTCCCCCCAGCAACAAAGCTCTGCTGATGGCCTTGTGTAGGACCACAGAAATCAGTCGGATTAGATCTCATTGATCCAGTGGAGAAACACATTTGCAATTAAGTTGCCTTCAAACAAAAATACAAAATAAGCACAGAGGGTTGAAAGCAGGACTGCTACTACAGCAGCTGCCTACTCCTTTTGCAAGGATCCACCCCAAAAGCAGCTTCCCAGGAAGTCCAACACTACTTTCTAGGGTTTCTCCCCATTCTGTAAGAATCCCTCTCATCCTCCAAATCCCTCTGGGTTTCCAGGACCTTCTTGTGCTGCTTCCTAGGCCCCACTATGAATTGCTTCCCTCAATGCTGCTATTTTCAGGGAATCCTTTTCTATTCAGGATTTCTCCATTTTCTATTTTGCAATTTAAATGATTTCCTTGTATAGCACCAGGAGAAGGACAATAACCTTCTTTGTTATTTTCCCCTCCAATGATGTTTACAGCCTCCAGCAAGATATGGGGCTGTGCTTCAGAAATAGTGTTAACAAGGGTTCATAAAACCATGTAATACTGCAAGGTCCCCCTGGTAAAGGGCATTTAGGTCTTTCAAAAATGGACTCTAGGCACTGTTAGTGTTGTGAAATAATCAATTCAATAAGCGACTTTAAGGACATTGTGCTACCCCCACTAGAGAGAGGCGAGTACTACACTGGTTCCTTAATGAAAAGAAGCAGCAGTCCATTGACTTAGTGATCTTGACATGAAAGACAGTTGAAACCTCAACCACAGAATTTTCAAGAAAGTGTCCACTAGAATGAAAAACCAAACCAAACCCAGAAATGCAACTGTCAGGGACAAAGCTCTTAACTCTCTGGTGAAAACAAAAAAGATCAGGAGCTAGTGGTGTTCACAAGAACAGCGGAGGCAATGAATAGACAATCTCATGAGATTTATCTGCTGTAAAACTTTGAGATCCAGATCTCCTAGTGAACAAGAAGTCCCTGCCACACACACACACAAATTTACATCCACTTCTTGGAATAGTTCCTGAAAATCCAGAACTGCTCCAGGCAGCCTCCTAAAGCTACCATTAAAAAGTAGGTAAATTAACCATCACTTTTTAAAGGTTATTTCCATTGTAACTTCCATCTCCAGCACACATCTGCAAGCCTAGGTGAGTAGTGCAGAGCTACATTTTCAGCCTAAAGTGTTACTCCAAAATACAATATTGTTAAAACAGAAAGGAGCAGGGTGTTTAACAAACTGTAAAATGTTTTGACTCAAAGTGTTGTACAGCAGATGGAGCTACAAGTATGGTCTATGAATAGCCACCTACACATGAGAAGAGAGATAATAAATACACATAATGTATGTAATCAGCTTGCAATGCTCATGCACATGTCACACACAAGTTCAAGTTCTTCTTTTGGTCAACATTGACAACTACATTACCTGTGTTCCTCTTAAGAGGGGATAAAAGCAGGACAGAGATGCCTACCATCTTCAGCTGAAGGATGGGAACTGTGAAAGGACATGAGCTATTTCACCATATGCCAGTGACAAAAGCAAAAATTGGTTTGTTTCATAGAAGATTCCTCCTGGAAGATCACATGTCCATCCATGACCACACTTCCCAAGAAACTTTGACACTCCTTTATTAGAAGTGCACTGGAAGAGTTCCATAGGATCCCCTATCCCCCTGCCCTGCACTTCTCTCTCCCATAAAAAAAATCCCTCTGGCTGACCAACTGGACTATGCTAACCAGATCAGAAGTGCTCACAAGTACTGAATGACTTTAGTTAGCAGAGAAGAAAGTCTGTTTTCCAAATGCAGTATTTCCAATCTCAACTCCACAGCAGAGTAGAAACATGAGTATGTTTTAGACTAGCCACCTACCTTCTCTAACCTACCTACCTGATCTAAACCAACCACACTAAACCATAAATAAACCAGACTTTCCAGAAGTCAACTAGATGCTTCTCATGTCATGAATGGACAATACCATGAGTCACAGGCAGGAACAGTTTCATTGCTGATACTCTCATAAAGCTACAGAATGCAGCAGGCACAAGAATTTCTGTGACAGTGTACATATGGCAAGTGACAGAAAGAGCAGTACACAGAATTCATCAGAAGTACAAACACATTCTGGTTTCATTAATAACACAGAAGATTTGATCAACATATTGTACTTTAATCCAAAAGCTAAGATACTGAAGGCCAGATACTGGACAGGATATTCTTGGTCACCTCCTTCTGCCCCAAATCACCTGTATGGCCTGAGGGTAGCTTCTCAAACATTTAAAGAGCAGTAGTGTATCTCTTCACATTGGTAACTTCCCACCCTCAGTCTGGCAAGGGCAGAATAGTTTCAAATTCCAGCAGGACTACGTAGCTTCAAGACCTCTGTGGAGCATTCAGAGAGGATCAAAATGCATCTTGTATCCTTTCAGTTCAGACAATAGCCTTGAACTAAAATGATTTAGAAAGGACAAATTGAAATTAAGGACTGAGTTCTATGAACAGCTTGCTTAAGGAAAAGTCCACAAAAGACAAGCAGGTCTTGCAAGGAACTGTTTGAAAGAGTCCAGCGCAGAGCCACAAGGATGATGGTGTGGAACATCTTCCTCACGAAGATCTCTGCTCAGTGATGTTCAATAATAGGACAAAAGGGCAATGGGTGCAAGCTGGAGCAGAGGATGGGCAATGGGTGCAAGCAAAATCCACGTGAACACACGGAGGAACTTTGTGAGGGTGACTGAGCCCTGCAGCAGGCTGCTCAGAGAGGATGTGGAGTCTCCTTCTCTGGAGACATTCAAAACCTGCCTGGATGCATTCCAGCATGACCTACTCTAGGTGATCCTGCTCTGGCAAGCGGGGGTTGGACTCAATGAAGGCTCCTTCCAACCTCTAACATTCTGTGATTCTGTGTCCCCAGAACACAGTTTCATAAATCACCAAACTTACTGAAGTAAAGCAAATCTGTACAGCAATGCTGAGAACACAGTTCCACCAGGAAAATGCTTTTCTGGGGATGAAAATCCTTTTCAATAAACCACCAAAAAAGCCTCTATCCTTAGATAAACATCTTCTATTTTCTCATGTCCCTGTCATGTTAGCTGTTCAGCAGTGATCTTCCACAATTCCTGTAGGAGTGGAAAAAGCAAATACAGGTGTTTTCTGAGATCAGTAGGTCACAATTATGAGAAAGTTCAGTATGTTCACTTGCAAACAAGCTTAATGCACCCCCCTAAACCTCCATCTAGAGATAGTATCCATCAGTGGATAGATACTAAATCTATCTAGAACCATCAAATTATCTTTAAGGCAGAGCAATAGGATTTATTTCTTCATTCTTGGAGCATAATTTTGTTTTTTAAAAAATGTAAGAATAAAAAAAAATCATCCCAATAATTTGTTTTAAAATTAATGTCACACAGTATCACAGTATCACAGTAACTAAGGTTGGAAGAGACCCCAAGGATCATCAAGTCCAACCTGTTCCAACAGACCTCACAACTAGATCATAGCACCAAGCGCCACGTCCAATCTCCCCTTGAACACCTCCAGGGACGGCGACTCCACCACCTCCCTGGGCAGCACATTCCAATGACGAATGACTCGCTCAGTGAAGAACTTTTTCCTCACCTCGAGTCTAAACCTCCCCTGACACAACTTGAGACTGTGTCCCCTTGTTCTGGTGCTGGTTGCCTGGGAGAAGAGACCAACCCCCACCTGGCTACAACCACCCTTCAGGTAGTTGTAGAGGGCAATGAGGTCGCCTCTGATCCTTCTCTTCTCCAGGCTAAACAATCCCAGCTCCCTCAGCCTCTCCTCATAGGGCTTGTGCTCAAGGCCTCTCACCAGCCTTGTTGCCCTTCTCTGGACACGTTCAAGTGTCTCGATGTCCTTCCTAAACTGAGGGGCCCAGAACTGGACACAGTACTCAAGGTGTGGCCTAACCAATGCAGAGTACAGGGGCACAATGACCTCCCTGCTCCTGCTGGCCACACTATTCCTAATACAGGCCAGGATGCCATTGGCCTTCTTGGCCACCTGGGCACACTGCTGGCTCATGTTTAGGCGGGTGTCAATCAGCACCCCCAGGTCCCTCTCTGTTTGGCAGCTCTCCAGCCACTCTGACCCCAGCCTGTAGCTCTGCATGGGGTTGCCGTGGCCAAAGTGCAGCACCCGGCACTTAGACTTATTAAATGCCATCCCATTGGACTCTGCCCATCTGTCCAGTCGGTCAAGGTCCCTCTGCAGAGGGTCACTGGTCTGCATGACCTTCTGCAGTGTCCTGACTGATAATCTTGCTCTTTTTTAAAGCCTGTGTTGACAAATGCTTTCAGTAATGGTAGTAACAATGCAGCTGAAAACATAATTTACTGAAGAATCAAGATTTCACAAATGCATGTCTTACACACACACTCTTGTCAATTTGCTGGACAAGGAAGATGAAAGAGACATTACTTTTTTCCCCCCCTGTAGAATGAATTTGCCTATGTTTTATCTGCTACATACAATACAATACTACTATCGACAACTATCACATAGTCTTCACCTTGACATCTTGAATCGTGGCAATATACTTCATGAGAAATAAAACACTCAAGTGTTTAAAAAAACATGCATATAGTTCAAACAGCAGTAGCCTTCCCTTCCATAAAAAGGCTAGGGCCTACAAGAAGGATGGAGAGAGACTGTTTACAAAGGCCTGCAGTGATACGACAAGGGGCAATAACTTCAAACTAGAGAAGAGCAAATTAGGTTGGATGTTAGGAACAAGTTCTTTACCATAAGGGTAGTGGAACACTGGAACAGGTTGCCCAGGGAGGTATTTGAGGCCCCATCCCTGGAGATATTCAAGGTGAGGCTTGACAGGGCTCTGGGTAACCTGATCTAGTTGAGGATGCCCCTGCTGACTACAGAGGGGGCTGGACCAGATGACCTTTGGAGGGCCCCTCCAACCCAGACTATTCTATGATTCAGGTATAAGCCAGGTTACATTTATGTACTTGTAAAGCTTGTTTTAAAGATTGGCCCACCATGTTTTATGCCTGAAGGTATCAGCATTAAGTAAACCAAATCAATCTCAAAGTAGCTGTGGCCCTTGCAGTGGTGCTATGCAGACATACTGCAGAGGACACAGCAGTAATATGGTGACTGCAGGAACATCCAATTCTTGGTGACAGATTTGCAATCCAGTACAAGATTTGTGAATTCTCTAAAAGGTTCTGTTAGACTGTATTGTTCTGGAACCTAGCAAGCTATTAGCTACCCTACATATGAGGTCGTCCAGCCTACAGAAGACTCCAGGGGAACCTTATAGCTGCCTTCCATTACTTGAAGGGATCCTACAGGAAGGCTGCAGAGGGACTTTTCACAAGGGTGTCTAGGGACAGGACAAGGAAGAATGGTTTGAAGCTGAGGAAGAGTAAATGTAGATCAGATCTTAGAAAGAAGTTCTTCAGTATGAGGGTAGTGAGACTCTGGAATAGGTTGCTCACGGAGGCTGTGGATGCCCCCTCCCTGGGAGTGTTCAAGGCCAGGTTGGATGAGGCCATGAGTCGAGTTGAGAGATGTCCCTACCCATGGTGGGCAGTTTGGAGTAGATGATCTGTAAGGTACCTTCCACCCTGAGCCATTTTTTGATTCTATGATATATGTAAGAGTAGATAATAGGAAAAAAAGCTAAAACAGAGGAAGAGAATTTTAAGTGCATGGGATGCAATGAAATAACTACAAATAATGAATCTGCCATGTTCCTGGATACAGAAGTTTACAGCTAACTGACTTCATCATAGATACTAGAACATTATTTCCTGAACTCTGAACTGGGAAAGGCATTACTGAAAGTATGAAATGAAAGCTCATCTACAAGCAAATAAACAAGGAGAGATACTGGCCCCATTTCCTAGTCACTGGCAGAAATTGTGTTTACAAAGTAATGGAGATTGTTTCTTAATCTTTGAGGAAATGAGTGCACCTAAGCCACTGCACTGCTGCTGACAGGTAAGGGCCCCTTCTGTCCATCTAGTAGTATAGATTATGTAGGCACAAACTAGAATCCTTTCAAGGCAGCAAAAAGCTAAATGGAAAGAAATGAAAAGGTAATGCTTATTCTCCTGTTCTTACCCTGTGTTAGGCAAACAGCTGAAAACCCATCAGAGATGGTTAGCCCAACACATTACATTTACTGTAATGAACTCCACTTACCAACTGCTCAATTCGTTCATAAACGAGAGCCTGGCAGAAATCAACCTTAATGGGCTCCACACTGTATTTAATTCTGCTGTCCTGGAGGTTCTCCAAATCATTTAGAGTATTTCTAAAATGACTGTAGGCTTCACATGTAACATCCATATGTCTTAAAGTGAAGTTCAGCCTGTCAAGAGAACATTTAATTTAAAATGACTCTCCTGAACTGGCCTCTCAAACAGCTATGTGACTTTCCTCAGCTAATGGAAAATGTGGGACTTCTCAGTGTCATTAACTAACTTTCATAGCTATAAAAAGGACATTCCCTACCCCTGTTATTCCTGCAAAGATGACAAGACTTATGCCAGCATCAATACACAGTAATTCTTGGATGAATCTTTCCATTGATTTTAAAGCACTTTGTTGCAACAGAATCATTGGCTTGACTTCCTGGACAAACACCTGGCAACAAATCATATGAAGTGCTATTGCTTATGTATCTCCAGAGATTTAAGCAAAGCCTACTTCAAAATACTCAATGATTCCTTAAAAGAGAACACAAGATAAATTATTACAGAGGTACTCAAGCTGGGAAATACATACCCTAATTCTAAGCCACTTCATTCTACTCTATGCCAGCAAAAAACATGTAGCACATGTTGTCAGGCATTACAGAACACATCAATCCAGCCACCTATTAATCCTGATTTGCACAGAGGTTATCTGAAGCATGACAGAGGTAGGACAACAAGAGCTGAACTCCTGTGGAAGTCAAATTCTGAATGGATGAAAAGTAAGCACATGCAAAACCAACTGCTTGTCCCAGGCATGTACTGCAGCTTGGGATCAACAGAAAGAACATGGGAAGCTGACCTTCAATCAAAGCAGATCTTTCTTCCAAAGATAGAAAGGATGTAAAGATTTTAGTGTTTTTTATTGTAAGTTCTTAGTAATACTCACCTCTTTTCCAGTGCTAGGTAAACTGTGCAAGAATTTCTCAAGTTGTGTGTGATTCTATACAGCGTTCTGAACAAGGCATCTGTCAGGTCATCATCATAGAACACTATAAAAAGATATTAAAAGCATAGAATGTGTGTGCTTAAGTGTATTATTTACTCAAGTTTCAGGTATGAAACAACAACAGGCCTTAGTTTGATTATGCTAATCCAACAAGCCACTGCGTTAACTAAAATCTATTGTGTATTTTCAATGGCAACAACTGACCCTGTAATAAGTTAAGTAGCTCCATCTCTTACAAAAAAAGGGTAGTAACTAGTATGTCACTGTAACTGTATCTCCTTGGAAAGCAGTCTTGCAAAACCTTTCAATATCATAGCTAAATCAATCCTATTTTATCTATATATCAAAACAACAATAGAGATAAAAGTGTTTGCATCTTTCACTTAAGCAGGGAAAATAGCAGGAAACAAAACAGAGATATCCAAAGGAACAGACCCTGTGGGCAAGTGCAGCATCTGAAACTGTGTTTCACATTACACAGTATATAGCCACCCAGCTAGCAGTATCTGCATAGAGGTTACTTGATGCAAGACAAAGGCAGGACAACAAAACTCCTCTGAAAGTCAAATTCATCACTAATTGTGACAATTTTCTTTGAATAATTTAGTTGCTTACAAATAATTACCACACCAAAGGCAAGGAAAAGCTAGTAGCTTTCAACATCTGTTCTCTTATTGCTTAATTTAGGATGCAAATAGAATTGTTTAAAACAATTAGAATATATTTAAGGCAGAGCTGTGACAAACCAGGCAAGGATCTGACCCGCTAGATTTTAAAAGCAAACTGGGTATGTTTAAATTATTACTCAAAATGAGGAAGTTTTTGATTTAAAAGCTTAGGGTTTATATTTTCCTACCATCAGCTGCCATTATCACAGTACAGTGGTCATGCAAATCAGCAATCTCTTCCTCAGACCAGCTGTAAGGAGCTTCAGGATCTGTAACAAAGAATATGGCTTTGGTGATTGTGTCAAATGATTGACAGCTGGCAAAAAGGAATTCAACTCCTGTAGTCATCTGCCACTCCAGAACTGGAGCACCCCATTGAAGGTGACTTGAAAACTCCCTCTATTCATTCTCTGAAGTTCCCTGCTGTCCTTTGCTTTCTCTGTGTTTTGCCCAGCCCTCCCAAGGCTCACTGGCAGTGTTTTTTAGACTTTAGAACCAATTACTACCCTATAGTGAGAGCACAGATTTAACTAGACTAAGATACTCCTTTAAATAAAAATAACAAATGCATCCTCTTGTAAATTTTGATTATGCTTCCTACTTCATCATACTTCTTAAAACTTAAGACTTTGTTAAACTATAGAACCTTCCTCTGAAAGTCTGAAGAACACAGAGCCTTTTCAACTGGCAGTATCCAATACTTTCATTAACCAGAAATTTCTTGATAGCTTGAAAGGGTAAAAATCCAAAAATACTTCACCCTATGTGGAAGAACCCACTATAATCACCTACCAGTGCAGAATTCATCTTTCAGCCAGTCCAGCTCTTTTACTTTGACTTCTCCTCCTGCGGGTGAAGAAAGATCACAGCAGTCACAAATGGCCTTTCAACAGAATCAAAAATCTTCACTTACACAAGTGATGAAGAGCTATTATGAGGACATATGAAACAATTTAGCCTGGAGAAGAGGAGGCTCAGGGGAGACCTTATTGCTCTCTACAACTGCCTGAAGGGAGGTCGTAGACAGGTGGGGACCAGTCTCTTCTCCCAGGCAACCAGCATCAGAACAAGAGGACACAGTCTCAAGCTGCACCAGGGGAGGTTTAGACTGGATGTTAGGAAAAAATTCTTCATAGAGAGAGTGATTGCCCATTGGAATGTGCTGCCTGGGGAGGTGGTGGAGTCGCCATCACTGGAGGTGTTTAGGAAGAGACTTGATAGGGTGCTTGGGGCCATGGTTTAGTTGATTAGATGGTGCTGGATGATGGGTTGGACACAATGATCTCAAAGGTCTCTTCCAACCTGGTTTATTCTATTGTAAGTTTATCAAATAATTTACTGTACAAAGCCAGTTACCCGCTCACATGAGAGCAGGATAGAACTTAGGTAGTCTTTTACATGTCCCACCTGTAAAATACTTCTCCTTTCCAGTTCTATCTCTGTAATTGACACTGCTTGTGTGATTCTGGATTTTTGTTTATGTGACATCTGGGTATGTGTGATCCTCCCAAGTACATCAGTGAAACTCACACATTGACTATATAGGAACTACAGCTGTTCTTAAGCAATGAGCAGAGAAAGAGTAAGTATTTGGCTCTTCTCAGAAGGAAGCTGGTCCAGTACAGACCACATAGAGGTATCCTACATCTTTCTTTTACAAAGTGTCATTTTTAACCAAGACAAAAATTTACTTATGAGTATGCCAGATAGTCAATGACTGTGCTGTCTAATCCCAAAGTCCACATAAGGTGATTGCACAAACACTGACTCCAATGGACTTACTTCCCAGTTCCATCAGGTGTTTGTTTAATGCAACATTTTGCTCACACATGGCCAGAAGATCTTCACCAACATCTGGAAACAAGCAACAATTACATTCAAAAGAAGAATAATTTGCATGGGTCATGCATGCCTCTGACCTCTTAGAGTAATACTCTACAGTTTCTCTCAGGCTGATTAGATTAAGGGAGATTCAGAGCAAGCCTATCCACTTATGTTTGCTTTGTAGTATCTTGCTTGCTTTTGTCTTTCAATACTAAGTTCTGAGCCACCCCTGAAGAAAGAAATTAGATCTCTATACTACCTATGTTAATCTAGGTACACTATCTTGAGTTCATGGCAATGGAGATCCATTGTCATGAAGCTTTATGGAAACATTTAACTGGAAATAAACTACTTCACCTGTGCAATACACTCTCTTGGCAACTGTTCCCATGATAATGCTTGTGATTCCAGTGCCACCTCCAAGCTCTAGCACCGAGCAACGCCTAAACACGTCTCGTTTAAACACAATGTAATCAGCAAGAAGAAAGGCTGCACGCCAGACCTGTGGAGAGGAGCAGCAGTTACAATTGAAGCCACGTTGAAGCACGATTCATGAACAGCAAGGCAGAATACATACTTGTTTACCAACATCTTCTAAGGGCGTTGCCATGGTGTGTTCTGTGAAAATGACAGTAAAGCAGAAAGAATGATCTCAAAATGTTGTTCAAGTTCCCTAAAGGCAAATTTGAATATCAAGTCATGTTTCCATTTCAACTGGAGAACTAAACACGCTAACCCCACTCCAACCAAGGAGCACTGAGCTTCCCAGGGTATACTACTGTCTGAATTACTTTGGAGATAAAAGGTACATTAAAAAATATTGTAAATGTCACAGTCTTAAGATTATTATCTCATTGCTCTTAAAAACTGCTATTCCTTTTTTAAAGAAAACCCTTTTTTTCCCTTTTTTTTGACATGAACACACTTACTCCATTTCTCCTTGACTGTAAGCCTACTATTTACCTATTTTAACAGCATCACTGCAAGTGCATTTTTGTTCTTCATCTTCAAAAGCATCTTCTTCCCCTTTCATTAGAATTACAGGACACACTCTATCCCTCAAAAGATCTGCTTCTAAATCAGAGGCACTTCGAGGTCTTCTGACCACTTCCAAGTCTCCATCATCATCTAGCAGAGCTTCTACTTCACTATTTAATTCTCTTAGATTATTTCCCTCCTTGTCACACAGCTCATCTCCACTTCTGTCCTGATGCTCTCTTTCTATTGTAGCTTCTCTCTCGCGTTTCTCAGATGCCAAATCTGTGTCCCAAAGGAGTTTGAAATAGGACAGAAATACTGTAAGACACAGAGGTTGAAAGGGCAAGTTAAACAGCAGGTAAGAACAGTATCTATGTGCAACTTCCGCATGCATGACATTTTGGTATGCATTTCACATAACAAAAACATAGAGGATAAAAAAAAAAACTACACAGATAACTTGAAATAGTTTCATTTGCTACAAAAATATTTCTGTTGTTACATTCTGTCAGTAGAAATAAATGAAGCACTTCCACAATCTACCATCTACACAGACTTCCATCTGATTCAGTAAACATTTGTTTCAACAGTTGGCAGAAGGGTTTCTTACATTCTCCAAAAGCAATTGCTATTGTAGCTAAATGAACAAGTAAATAAAAACAATTAAACCTGCAAACAAGTTAATTTGGTTCCTTCCTTCTCAGAAAGATCTTTTAAATTTCCTTTTTTAAGAAAGGTTCCTCTAAATTCTACACAGCTTTAATTTCTGCAATTAATTTCATCAGGGGAATCAAGCTAGCCCTCTTCTCAAGCTGCACCAGGGGAAGTTTAGGCTTGAGGTGAGGAGAAAGTTCTTCACAGAGAGTTGTTCACTATTGGAATGGGCTGCCCAGGGAGGTGGTGGAGTCACTGTCCCTGGAGGGGTTCAAGAGGGGATTGGACGTGGCACTTGGTGCCATGGTTTAGTCATGAGGTCTGTGGTGACAGGTTGGACTTGATGATCTTTGCGGTCTCTTCCAACCTTGGTGATTCTGTGATTCTAAAGGCTAGGAAGGAAGTGTGTCTGCTTCTAACTGGAATATGATATGTAATGATCAATGTCAACCATTCAAAAGAGGATTCAGACATTACAAATACATGAATACACTTAAAAGACAGCTCCATCAGTCCAAGCATTCATTACCTGGTTGTCCAACTGCATTTAATCGTACCATGAGATGTCTTTTGTTTGGACAGTGTAAGTGAACATCAGAAAGCACAGTGTCACTTTTAAACGTGGGGTTATCCATCTCTTTCTCTATTACATCTACCATGATGTGCTGATGACAGGAACATCTATGATACCCAAAGGCCCCTTATGAAGTGCTATGATTTGACACTCTTCTGTTAACAGGCATCCAGTAACAGTTTTGCTCAGCAAGAGAACCAGAAGACCTCAGGCAAGAAGTGATCATGCAAGCTCCACCATGCTCCAGTAAGACAGCAAGCTGCATATCAAGATATCCAACCTACAACCAAATACAGACAGCTTTTAGTGACATCCTGATGCTGTTGGAACATCACTCCAGCAATATTTTAGAAGACAAAAACCAGACTGCACTGTCCAGTAAAGTTGCAGTGCTCCCACACCAAATACATAACTGCTAGCAGCTCAAGGGCAGACACTCTGTATTCTGGGAAGAACTACTAATTCACTCATGTCAAAAACAACTCCCTCTGAAAAAAAACCAGATTTTACCACAAATGCACAGACTTACAATGTTAAGTCAAGGTCTTCCATGAACAGAAGGCCTTATATGCACAGCTTCACCATTTTAAGGGATGCTGTTCTTCATACAAATCTCCAAATTTCCCCAGACACAGTTACCTAATATATAATCACAGGTTAGCCCCCCAGACTTTGTAAAAGGATTATCTGCTTTTCCTGAAGAAAATTCAGCTCCTTTTGTGTGCCTCCACTTTGGCACTACTTGCTCTTCCCCAGAAAAAAAACCACCACTTGAAATTGTCCTTATTACCTGACATCCAAGGCTAAGTTCTCTCTCTGCCCTAGGGCACAAATGAATTACCTTTTATGAACAAAAAGCCAAAAGAGGACATTTCCCTGTGGTCTAAAAAAACCATGACATTTTGTGAAGGGTATGTGAAATGCTGGTGAACCATAGATCTGAAAACAAATTTGTCTTTAAAAACTCACATGGCAAGCTTAGATTCTCATAGATACACAAATCCTTAAGCATCGTGTGAGTGATTGAATTAACAGACACCCAGGTCTCACAAACTATGAGCACCCCTGCTACTCCTTAAGTAAAAAACTGTTGATGCCAAGTCCTGTATTGTCATTTTTTGACTATTAAGCTGAATTGTCTGCTTGTGCTTGAACAGAATCATAAATATACATGCTCAAAATGTTTCCATTTATACAGGCAGTCTTCATAACTGCAGCTATGAAGTTGTATGAACTTTCCAAACCTGCCCTTTGCCAGCAGAAAGCCGAGCACAGAGCTGCAGCCGAACTTGACGCAAAGCCCCAAGGCGCTGTTTGTCCACCACACGCGGAGGCAGACGCTGAGCGCCGTTCCGAGGCCAGGGCAGAGCCCGCGGCCTCAAGTTTCAGCCCGCCCGCAGCCCCGGCGCTTCTCCCCGAGGAGCCACGGCCCCCTGCCCGCAGACTGGCCGCCGGGACAACACCGACAAGCTCCCAAACGAAGCCGCCCGCCGCTGCCGCCTCCGCCTCCTCCTCGCGGCCAGCCGCACCTCGGCAATCCCTCCAGGCTGCGCCGCGGGGCGGGAGGAGCGCCTCGGCAGGGGAGGGCTGGCTGCGGGGGGCAGGGGGGCACGCAAGCACCAGGGCAAGCGCTTCCCTCAGCGGCGCACCCCACCACTCTCACAGCCGCACCTGCCACACCCGGCCGCCTCCCGCCGCCATTTCACAGGCGACTGCTCCTTCCGGCGCACAGCTGACGCCGCGCCCGGCAGCCCCCGCGGTGCCCGGCTGAGGGCTAGGGAGATCCGCCAGGTTCTGTGCCCTGTTGTGGGGGGGATCGCGCTGCTCGCCTTGGCAGCCGCTGCAGGCCGCCGGGCTGGGGAGTTTCGTTTGTCGAAGCCGCCGCAAGGCCCGAGCTACGTACAGTTGCTCTTGGTCCTTGCCTGCTGCCGGCTCTGAGCTGCTGCCTGCCCGTGCTCCGGGGCCGTGCGCGAATTACAGCCGTCCCCTCACAATGCTTATGGCGCCCATGGGCGGCTTCTCTATCCAGGACTCACCCAGCGCTAGATTCTAGGTGAAAATCTATCGGTGGAGTCAGAAAAGGAAACACCAGCAGCTTAGTCTGGTCATTAAAGCACCCACAGCAGTTGCCCAGATGTTGAACCCACGCTTCTTATCCTCATTCTTTGATTACTTGGTTTAATTGTTACTTACCCTGGCTCAGGCCATTTATAATCCCATGCGAAACCTCCAAACGGCTTCAAAACAAATTGGAAGGACCCGTGTGAAGACAAGAGAGTTCTTGGCACAAATAAAGACAGAACTCTACTACCACCTTAAGCTGAGATGAAGCAATAGCAGTGCCTGCTCGCCTGTTGAAGGGAGAGGGGGTTTATCTGCTTAATTATGCAGTTTGTAACCAGGTAAAATAAACAGAAAACTGACTCAGGTGCTGAGCAGGAGAACCACACCAGAGTGCTCTGGGAAACTTGAATTACCTCTGCTATGAGGATAGGCTGAGGGAGCTGGGGTTGCTCAGCCTGGAGAAGAGGAGGCTCCAGGGAGACCTAATAGCAGCCTTCCAGTACCTGAAGGGGCTACAGGAAGGATGGGGAGAGACTGTTTACAAGGGCTTGCAGTGACAGGACAAGTGGCAATGGCTTCAAACTAGAGAAGGGCAGATTTAGACTGGACATCAAGAAGAAGTTCTTTGCTGTGAGGGTGGTGGAACACTGGAACAGGCTGCCCAGGATGGTGGTTGAGGACCCTTCCCTGGAGATATTCAAGGTGAGGCTCAATGAGGCCCTGGGCAGCCTGATATAGTTGGGGATGTCCCTGCTGACTGCGGGGAGGTCAGACTGGATGACCTTTGGAGGTCCCTTCTGCCCTGGACCATTCTATGATTCTATGAAATGTATCTAACTTGCAGAGTTAGGCAACAGATTACTGGCAGGATTTAGTATCCTCATTTTGGATGTCAGTGCCCTAGGTGGTCATTGCAGAATTGAACTCATCCACAGCCAAGAGCTAGCTGCAGACCTGACAGTGAGCATGGGGCAGTGGCACCCAGAATGTGCTGTCTGGAGGCTGTGGGTGGCATGTGGCACAGTGCACCAAGCAGCTGAACATGCTGCTGCAGCTGACCAGAGCTCAGCAATCTGCCTCGGTACTAAACCATGGACATAGATGTGCTCCAAACTACTGTCTAGTTCCTCTGCAAGGGCCATTGAAGTGGTTTGTTACATTTCAGCAAGAGGATCCTTTCAAAAGTGGGCATTTGCAAATTAATTACTTGTTACATGATACTGATGTCCATTGCTACAGATGATCCTTGTGTTTTGCTTGAGTGGAAAATCAAGGAGGAGAAGGAAGAATTAAAGTATAAATCCTGGGAAAGCCCTTAAAATGTAATGCATAGTTTGTATTTATTTCTAGATGTCTGATTTTTATCATCTGTGTCCTATAAAGGCCAAGAATTATTAAGAGAAAGAAATAATCTTTCCCTGTTTTTGCAGTCTAGGGTGTTGAGTGGTAATGAAATGCAAAACACAGCAAGCCATTCAGATCTCTCATTGGAGTTTCTGTGGGGAATTCTATTGGGTAAGCATCAGACAAAAATGCTTTGGAGATTTGTTTTTCTTTTATCTGGCTTCTGGGAAAGCAGAATATTATTTTACTTCCCATGGTGATACACTGCCACATAAATTATTACTGCAGTCTCTCTCTGCTGGCATGTTCCCCACAGCTATAAAGTCCTAACAATAAGCAGACAAAGCAGATGATATTTGTCATGAAATCTTAGCAGTTTGCAACAAGAGACACTTACTGGTATGCAGACTAAGTAGTGCTAGCCAGGTGTTTCACCACACTGCACAGGATCTTTTAAACACAAAGGCACTGACTGAGAAATGGAACTGTGATAATTTCTTTTCTGACAAAAATGAAGCTATCTTGTTTCACATGTATATATATGATTGTTAGGCAAAGCAGGAGAATCCTGTGGCTGCAGGTCTTAAAGCAGCCAGTGTGGCTGCAGACATTCCCATGCAGGTGATAATCTAACGATAGTCGCTTAGGGACAATCTATCTCTAGAGGTGCAGTTTCTGTGCTACACACAAGAGGGCTTTGGCAGCAAATCCCTGAGTTCTACCTCTGTTTTAAAAGACTTCAGAGTGCATCTTGATTACATTTCCTATCTTGCAACTCTCTGAGTTAGGAATTCGCTTAAAGAAGGCAATCCATGAGTATCACACCATAGCAGGAATTAGGGAACCTAAAAGGAATTACTACTTCCCATGTGATTTTTGCCCAATCCTTTCATGGCCTGAAGGACATTGCCAGGACAGTTCCTTACAGAGTGCTTTCTGAAATGTAGAAGGCTCAGAGAAGAAGAAATATGTACAGACAGTCCTGAAAAATAGGTAGCAAAGGGAAAAATCTGATTTGTTCAGAACAGATAAGAGAACAGAGCTGATTCTAAGCAGAGAAGTATAACCAGATAAATTAATACACCACCATATATTTGTACTGTGCAGTAGTATATCCCTGATAGCTCATGATGTCTTTCCAGTATGTACTGTACCGTCTCTTTGTTTGTCTTCTTTCATTATGTGTCTACCAGGCAGAAGCTTATTCTGTGCTTTCAGTAGGTCACTAAAAACAAAAACTAAATCAAAAAAGCCCAAACTGAAGGCTGTCAGGAAGAAAAAAATGAAAATCAGCTCTCATAATTTTCATGTGCTGGGGCTGCAGAAAGAGCTACGCTGAACTAGTTTTCACTTCAGCTTGTTTTCTGGTATACTGGTAGGCAAAATTCTTAAGGGAGGTTCCTTAAGGCAGCAGAAGCACAAAGAAATGTCAGGCAACACAGCAAATAAAAGGACTGTTGATCTAGATGATAAACCAGTGGAGAATTTTGCTCTGCTCTCCATATGTGGCACCTCGGTGCTAGTTACCAGGTTGAAAATTCCTGAGCAACTGCCTGAAGTTGAAAAGTGCATGAGAAGAATAACTGAAAAATAATTAAAAAGGACAACTGCAGCTGTCAGCTTTTCTGTCTCCACATTTCCTGAATATCTATTTCTCCTTCCCAAGGGAAGCCAAGAATGATGCTGCCTCGCCAGCAAGAAAACTGAATTAGAAAGCACCAACATTAGCAGCACAGAGCTAAAATCCACAGTGACTTCTTTTTCATTAACTATTTTGTGTTTATCATTCACACTCTTTGACTACAGCATTTTTCTCCAAGGATTTGTTCAGTACAATGATTTGCATGCCTTTGACATCACCCCATCAGAATTTCTCATGTCCAACACAAGCTGATTTGCACAGACACTTTGTAAAGAGGAGCCTGTCTGTAGTGTGTGAGGTGATTCTTAGGACATTGTCAAGCCGGTGTCTATGATTGCAAATACCAGTCAGGGGAAAGGGATCAAAATTAAGGGAAATGAGAAGCCACCCATCACTTCCAAGTACACCAAACCCACAAAGTACAAAAGCCACTCTGATTTTTTTCAGCAACAATCAGGGATCAATTGTTTTTTAGCTCGGTATCTCTCCCCTAGATTACAGTGAAGAACTGCAGAAAAGTACTTTATATTTGCATGGCCCATACCAAATGCTCTCCTAAAATTTTAGCAGAGACTTCATCACCAGTCAGTGCTCCAGAAAGAAATAAAAAGTCCTATTCATCCATTCTGCTCAGCACTACTTTTCCTTACTTCTTCAACCATGTCAGTCTAGCAAGGCAGTGAATCAGCCTCAGGCTTTTCTCTGCTTTAGACCTATAGTGTATGAAGAACAGGAAGGTGAAGGCTTAAACTACCACCCACCCCCCCGACAGTCAACTTCGCAGAGGTTTAACCACTTGTTTTAAATGAAAAATGGTGCCAGTTTCATCCACTGACTGAGTCCCAAGAAGTCTGTACTAGACATAAACTGGTACTAATGACAGAGTAATAAGTAAATAATACAGCAGTTTAATACAGGCTGTTCACATTATCACTGGGGTCATTTAATCTCAGTTTAGATTCTCATCAGACCTGCTCCTCTCTGCCATCCTGTATTTCTCACCTCCCTCTCTACTTGTTTGTACTTACTATGGTAAATGTCCTTTTGAGCTAGCTAGTCCAGCCAAGACAAGCTACTGTTCCTGTTGCTTAATACAATCTACCATCCTGTCTATGGGGATTAAGACTGAAGCAAAGTCATACAGATGAGGTCACCTTTATCATCTGCTTCAAGTGGGCAGTATGTCACTTACCCTGTAACAAATCATAACTCTGCAATGGAAATTAGACACTTTTATTAAACTAAGCACTTTAGCATCACCACTGACCTTGATACTATGGTAAGGAGTTTTTTTATCTCATCCACTTTATTCTTCCCTGATCTGTTTTAGAGGCAGGCTGTTAATACAACCTTGGTGCACCATCTGGGGATTCAGATCAGACTATTCTTGAAGACTCCTACAAGTCTCATTCATATACTTGGGGCCTTGTTACTTTTAACAAATGCCTGAATAATTGATGTCTGGATAACACCCACGAAGGGAGGTTTAAGTGTTGGTGCGTGTCTGTATATTTTCCCCCACTACATGTGCACCACTATCTCTGTGGAACCCAGAGACTGCAGCCTTTCAGAGACCTAATGCACATGCTCAGCTGGAAATCACAGAGGCTGGGCAAACAGCAACTGAAAGATACATGTAGGGAGCTTCCTGCCTGCAGGTGGATGGAGAGGAGAGCCTTAGTGTCAGAGCTGAAGGGGCAACACACTTCATGACCTACAAAAGGCTGTGCAACGTGCTGCAATGCAGGAGGGCACTTCAGGACTGCATGGCAAGGCAACAGGAGAAGGCTCACCCTGTGAGTGTCTCAGTGGGCAAGTTGGAAAATAAGAGTCTCATGTTTTAACATGATTTCTTTATTTGAAAACCTGCTTTGCTAATTTTTTTTTCTTCTTAATAAGTCTTAGAGACCAAATTTAATACATCCTGCAAGTCAGGGTGCTGAGACACTTCAAAAATATTTCTCTTCTGGGTGGATTGTTTTGTCCCTGGTGTTCATGCACTGCCTTTGTGCTGACCTTTTTTCTCTTGTGTTCCTGAACAGTGTTTGTCCCCACCAGGCCTGTCACTTTGAGTGTTTATCAGCATCTGTTCTCTCTGCTCAATACACTCTTATTAGCTATACATCTTCTTCTGTTTGACATGCCGTAAAAATACTTGCTTGACTAAGATTAAGTAACACAAACTTCCCTTTTTTAAACTTTGTGTTTCCTGCAGCAATTTCCAGTAAATCAAATTATGCTTCTCTGAGTCTTATGCATTTCTATGTACGCAGCCACATCAGAATTCAAACCAGTGCTCTGCAAATCAATTTCCAGAGTGCACAACTTTCAGAGAGGAGAAATGAGATCAGCTGTTGCTTTTTACTTTTAATGCTCATTAATGGTTTGGTTTGGTTTGGTTTAATCTGGTATCTTTCTTGTGTACCTGAGGGATGTGAGGCTAAGGCAACTTTAGGAGTATGTTTAAATACAGTATTTGAGCTGAGATGTCCCATGGTGAATCATGGTGCCTTTATCACATAGCCTTGTGAATGTTATTGAGGCCTTATTACTAGATGGAAAAGTGACACACAAGAACAGCATTGATCTTTGGGTGCTTTAGAGTGATGGAGATCAAGCTCAAAGGAGAATGTTATGAAATGTTATATTAAATACAGGAAGAACAAGGTCATTTCCAGGTATCATTAGGTAAGATTAGAAGTAGAGTGCCTAAGCCAGGAGCTTTTATTTCATATAATTGAGCTAACACTTTGTATGTTCATAGCACTGGATTAACTGTTTTGCATACTTTACAGCTACTAACTCCCTATCCAATCCAAAGGAACGAGAGATTAAAAAGTAGATTTTTTAATGTTTTGGTTTTTTTTTTTTAACTCTAGACAAGAGCTTTCCAAGGGATGAGATGTGACTAATTTCTTTATTGGGTGCTTTGTACTGCTTTTCAAGCAGAGCATTATTTAGGAAAGCTTAACTACAAAGCTTATCTAAACCAGCCTCTTGAGATCCCTCTTCAGTATGGATTTTATTCATGGTATCACCAAGCATAAGCATGGATAATCAAAGTTTTCCCACACCCTATATTCTGACATAGGGAAAACAGGAGAACTTGAGACTTAGAGTTCACCCCAGTCCAAAGGAGGGAGCCTAGGTGTCATGCCAAAATACAGAAGCATACAAATACATTAAGGAAGAATGCCAGGGGGGCTTTTCAGCATGCATTGAACCCTCCTTATATGCTTCACTTATAGCTTGTATGAAAGCTAAACCCTCTGAAGACAATGAAATACTAAATTTTACTACACATAGTAAAATCAACTACTCGAGACCCTGTGAGGCACACAGTAAGTTAGCAACGTTCTTAATGGATCCAGTATGAAATGTACAGGACTTACTGGCATATTTCCTATTTTTTTGCACTAAACCAAAATCCTATGTTGTGTGCAGCAGCAGTAACTTACTACACACCATAGTGTGTCCGGTTCTGGGCCACTCAGTTTAAGAAGGACATCAAGACACTTGAACATGTCCAGAGAAGGGCAACAAGGCTGGTGAGAGGCCTTGAGCACAAGCCTTACGAGGAGAGGCTGAGGGAGGTGGGATTGTTTAGCCTGGAGAAGAGGAGGCTCAGGGGTGACCTCATTGCTCTCTACAACTACCTGAAAGGTAGTTGTAGCCAGGAAGGGGTTGGTCTCTTCTCCCAGGCAACCAGCACCAGAACAAGAGGACACAGTCTCAAGCTGTGCCAGGGGAAGTTTAGGCTCGAGGTGAGGAGAAAGTTCTTCACAGAGAGAGTAATTCGTCATTGGAATGTGCTGCCCAGGGAGGTGGTGGAGTCGCCGTCCCTGTGTTCAAGGTGTTCAAGAGGGGACTGGACATGGCACTTGGTGCCATGGTCTAGACATGAGGTCTGTGGTGACAGGTTGGACTTGATGATCTTTGAGGTCTCTTCCAAACTTAGTGATTATATGATTCTATGATTCTAGAACTTGCTGATGTTATACAGCTTGAAGAAGATCCTGGTGAAGTGGTGTCTGTTTCTAAATGGGCCAAGCAGTTACTCTGTAAACATTTAACTTCCCATCACTTTCCCTTTGTACATGGTTAAGCAGTAGAACCTGAATGTGTTAAAGGAAAGTGCACACTTGATTTGTGCCAGTCAAAACTATTGTTTGTAACACTCCACAGTCATCTCCTTTTCTGTACCAGAAAGACAGATATTAATATTTCTTCATTTTCCCACAGCATGTTTTAGCAATCTTTACCTAAAAGGAATGACTTTATTAAACAAGCCTTCTTAGGTGTCCTTGGCAGTGTACTTCCTGAGTGACCCTGGAGTAAAGCTGCTCCAGTATCACAGTGGAACAAAACCTAAGACTAAAACTTGACATCATGGAAAAGTTTATAAAGCATCTAAAGGAAAAACGAACACTAACCTTGGATTCTTTTGTGTCTGTGCAAACATCACTGTAGGGATATTATTATTCTACATACATTTAGAAATGGATAGTGCTGTCTATGTGTAGACAGAAGATGCTTCCCTGAGAAATGGCAACTGAAAAGGATTTTTTGTGGCTGCAATTTGCTAGAGTAAAATTGCTAGAATTTATTGCAGTAAGGTCACAGAATATAGTGTGGCCAGCTGGCTCAAAAGAAGCTACTACTCTTACTATAACCTCAACTACTATTTTCCCATCAAAACCAATTTACAACAAGACTTGAAAAAAACCCAAAGTTGGCTGTGATTACCTGTACTGGGTACTTCAGACATGATCCCCCTTTTGTGCCATGTCTCCATTCCATCGGTTTCTTTAGCAGATCAGGTTGGGATGTGATACATGCCCCACATTCTCTCCTCACAGATAAATTGTGTCTGGTAAATTCTCTTTTGAATTCACTAGAGGTTGTGGCTGTTCAAAAAAATGGATGTGTACAACAGCATGATGTAAAGATTAAATCTGAGAAGTAATGGTCAAACCTCAGCCCAATCAGCCAAAACCTGGGCAGCAAACCTGAATGTTGTAATATTGTAAAGTGCCTTTCAGCTTCTCTCATTTGAACCACAGGGGAAGTAATTGTGTTAAGCTTTTTTAACAGTTCAAAAGAACAGTAAATTTCAGAATCCAATTAGCTTTACTGGAATGCTAATGAGTAAATTGGTTTTCTTTTTATTCCTTCAGTCAATGTAAAAACAAAAATTAAGAAAAAGAAGTGATATTTCCTAGGGAAAGATTGTGCATGACATCAGGTGTACTTGTTTCTGTTGCAGCAATTAATTACAGTCATTGGTGCACATTTATACTGGCTGGCTTTTATTTCCCTGCAGTCATGTGGGTAAACAGTGTGGGAGTCCCTCTCTTCCTCAGTTTACATGTAATTTACTTTTAGTAACTCAATCATCTCTTTCACAAATACAGAGCCTGGGAAATGCAATGCAATAAACATTGGGGAAAATTCAGGAATTCATTTTGTAAGAAGACTATTTAAAAAAAAAAAAATAGAGGTTTTAATGAACATCTTAAAAAGTACACATGCTTACTGAACTTAGAGGCTAAACGAGAAAAGCACTGGACCTGTGAGAGGAATAGGGCTTTCGCATCCAAACAGAAGCAAAGTCCAGAGAGAAGGTGGATGTTTTGCTGATAGCGGGCATGTTTGTAATATGGCATGCTGTTTCCTACTCTGAGTGCTGATGTTCAGTAGACTGTTCAGAATGACTGACCACAAAATGCCAAACCACTTTCTCTTGCTTCCACTCACTCCTTTCCAGTATTAACACAATTACCATAGTACTTCCACAGCAACTTTACCTCGAGGATCTCATCTTAGCTCTGAATCACTAAGCATACTGGGCTGTGGCCTCCACTGCACCACTCCAGTACGAGTTCAGAACAACTGAGAAGGAACTCTACTAAGGATACATTTTGCCTGGAAAGAGTCCCAGGAAGTGGTGCTGGTGATTTCCAAGAGCACAACCTTCTCTGAATCCTTCAGCAGAAAGCATAGGGTAACAGTTGCTTACACAACCTGTGCTGTGCTCAGGCTGGAGGACTGCTAATTTTGCCGCATTGCACTCTGTGGACGAATGATTGGCTACAACCTTGGGAGCATTTCTTGAGTTATCTCTCATATTCTAAGCAGCAGATTGATGTTAGCAGATCTAACCAGCACCAAATCTGTCTGTGCAAAAGAAATTACTCCTTCTCCACTAAGGCTAGATTAAAGTTTTGAATCTTTTATGCTGAAAATCCTACCTTAACTTTCAGAGTCTTGTGTTCTTTTTAGAGACCTCAGGAGGCTAGAAATGAATCTGTGCCACTGCCTTTTTCCTTTCATTGCAAACCTTTCTTAATAAATACTTGAAGATGTTTTGATGAACTCTACTTTTTTAGTTTTCTGACTTTGCAGGAATTAATTTTTCCTCAGCATGAGGGGAAAAAAAAAGCCTGAAGTAGATTATGCTGATGTGGAAATTAAACCTCCATGTAGAGTTGATTTATTCTTAAGATAAAGTTTTCTATCATCACAGTCTGGCCACAAAAGGATCAGGGCTTGGCTGAGTAATTTTTGTTAAGCATAAAGTTAATCTAGACAGATTCTACAAGGGCCTCTTCATATCTTACTGGCTAAAACAAATTATTTAATGTTTCTGAAAATAAGCATGTGTCCAGAACTTTGTGGGTCCTGGGATTAGGACAAGAAGTCTCCAGGACACAGATCATTGCTGGCAAGACTTTTGTACAATACCTGATTAACAGCTTGGATCCAGTTGGGTTAAATGTTCCTTCAGCTTTACACCCTTTGCTTTCCCTTGTTTTTCACTGGGAAGGGCCAATGACTGATCATTACAGTGGTGTGGTGGTTTAGATGTATGAATGGCTCTCGTTTAGATTTACGAGAGCTGATAAAACATCTGCTCAATACATGGTGCTTGTGGGGCTAAGAAAACCTTTCAAGTATCTCTGCAAACATAGTTGGAAAAAACATGCAAGCTTGGGGTCCAGTTAAGCCTCACGCTCCCAAATCTTGTTCATTTTTTCTTACTGAATCAAACAAAACATTTTACCTTGCTTCACAAACCTCATATGGCTTCTATCACCAGACTACCACAATTACAACAAAGTAACAGCCGCTTAGTTTGTAGAACCACACAGCAACTTCATATATTGCAAATGCAACTTGGAGATGTGAGGGAAAAAAATGGCAAAAGCTCAGAATGCTGCTGTAGCTGCTTAGCAGTGTATTCCTGAAGAGAAAGTCTGTTACACTCCCAGCAGCACACACCTTTCAGTGCTTTTACAGAACAAAATGTGGTCTGTAGTGCTGATGATTACTGTGTTTAAACAAACTCTCACTCAAGGAGTATGTTGCTTTTAACTGGTTCTACTGCTAAACCCTAATGGTTCACGATAGCTTGTTGCCATGGATGGATAATGATGTCACATATTCTGCACGTGTCCATGCCAGAAAACAAAACAAGAATGATTTTTTTTTTTCTTTTAAATGATTAGGAGTTACTTAGCAATTCCCTGGAAGGCCTGAAGTGAATTACAAGAAAACAAGATGCCCTATTGACCCTACCTGCACTGTATCTTTATGGCAGTGAAGTGACACAGTAAAACTCCATAGTAAATACTCTCTGGATTTAAACCCAAGGTTGTGTTACTGCAATTTACCTTGCTATCCAACAGATTTCAGTGGGCTGAAGATCAACAAGAGGTGAAGTGTGGCTTAGGGCCTCACACATGAGCATGTGTGCCCTTGGAAACTATCTGTCCCTCCCGATTTTTTGGAAGAGGATGTACTGCTTGTGTCCTTCCCTCCATTAGGGATGCTTCCCGAGCAGGGTACAGACATCACTGCATCAGGCAGCAATTGCCGTGCTACTGCCTTCTCTCACATCACTTTCTAAATTAGGTTAGATCCATCCTTTTGAGATCGGCATCTGGAAGGCAAAGAGCAAGAGGAAATCTCTTGTAAATACTGACAGCAACAGAAAGGCTGCAAGAACACCAGCGCTGTCACTGCCCCCCGGACCTTGGCTTCGCTTCTGCTCCCTCTCCTCAAGGACAGTGGTGTTTGGAATGAGAAAGCTTTTGTCCTTCTGAGGTGAGACCATCCGAGTTTCAAAAGGTGCCCGAGCTGTCAGGCAACCCTTTCCCCGCATTTCCTGACAGACATTTGTTTACAGGACGGCAAGGGCTGCCCTGCTCACGCCACCTCCCTACACACTCATCCACAGACCTCCGAGGGGAGAGCAGGGCCAGCGATCGGGGCTGTCGGGCAGGGCAGGAAAGCGAACCGAGTGGAGCCGCTCGGAACAGCAGCAGCTCCCGGTCGCGCCCCGGGGCCGAGGTGCTTCGGCGGTACTCGGGGCTGGCCTCTCCGCCCGGCGGCAGGCTAAGAGCAGAGGGACGCGGGGCTGGCCGCTCCGCCCGGCGGCAGGCTAAGAGCAGAGGGACGCGGGGCTGGCCGCTGCGCCCGGCGGCAGGCTAAGAGCAGAGGGACGCGGGGCTGGCCGCTCCGCCCGGCGGCAGGCTAAGAGCAGAGGGACGCGGGGCTGGCCGCTGCGCCCGGCGGCAGGCTAAGAGCAGAGGGACGCGGGGCTGGCCGCTCCGCCCGGCGGCAGGCTAAGTGCAGAAGGACGCAGCCCTTCCTGCCCGCGGCCGGGGCGGGGCTCCAGGCGGGCTACCTGAGGCGGGTTCCCGCTGGCCCGTTCGGCGAGGTGAGGCACGACGGTAGGGTCTGGCTGAGGCGGAGCAGTGGTCGGCAGCAGCATGAAGCTTAACCTGGGCGTCCTCTCCCTCTTCGTGGCCCTGGTGGGAGTTTCAAGCTTCGTCTTCCTCGTGGTGGCCATCGCGACGGACTTCTGGTACATCATCGATGCCTCCAAGCTGGAGACGTCGCGGAACGGCACGGATGCCCTCAGTTCGCACTCGGGCTTGTGGCGGACCTGCCGCGGTGAGTGGCGTGGGGCGGGCAGGGCAGGGCAGGGCGGGTGAGACAGACGGGTAGCCGGCCTCGGGCCACGCGTGTCCGCCACCGCAGCTGTGGGCGGGCTAGGAGCGGGATGTGGGCTGCTGGGAGCCGCCTGTGGGCTTGTCCGGCTGCAGGGGGCAGCTCTGCTTGTGGCCGTAGCTAGTCCCGGGGGACCGGAGCAGGCGGCTGCGGAGCTTCTCGTTTTGGCTTGTTCAGGGAACCAGCCCGCTCCTCTCTTCGTGCTCTTTTCCCATCGGCAGTTGTTTGTGGAATGTCTCTTGTATTACTTTCCAAAGGAGACGTGGGGAGAGCAAATTTTCTGCTGCTGTAACCTAATTTTACATTAACTTTTAATGCAAGCTAATCTAATAAACGTTAACCATTTAGAAGGAAAAAGATAGCTTTTCATTTGAGTCGGGGAATTAAGGGGTGAAAGTTCTGGGTTAAAGCCATTAAAACGATAAATAAGAATATAAAGAATATAAATGTCAATAACATTAATGAATATATATATATATTTTATATCTAAAGAGGTAATGTTTGTATATAAATCATATAAATGTTGTTACTTTGAAATGTGTATCAATAAATAAATGAAATTAACTGAATCCCATGCTAACTAAAAGTAAGTGACTGAAAACCCAATACGTTCACCCAGTCATTGCTTGGTGTTTGACAGTTCCTGGCTATTACAGGATTTTCCCCATTTACTTTAATTTGTATGCCAGGCCCATTGCTTTTGGCTTTGGTGTCACTATTAAAAGTAAGAAGTCATGCCTATCATAGGTAAGAAAGGATGTTACAACCAGTGGAGCAGGGGAGAAGGATCAGGTTGAGTGAATTCTCTCTTTGTCCTGAGCCCCACTGCAATGAGCAGATGCTTCCCTCTTGACTTCAGTGGTCTGGCCTCATAGGAGCAGAAGTTGGCTGATGCTGGGTACTGAAATACCCTCCTTTCAGTCCCTACCTAGGAATGACTGGTTTTAAAGCAGATAATATTATGTGAATTATAAGTACACACAACAGAGGAAGAGGCTATATTGTGATACAGTATTACAGCAGAGCTTTTGCTTATTGTTTTTTCCCCTTCTCTGTTAGCGAGGAGTGAATGCTACCCTTTGATAAACCCCTTCCGGCACGAGAATGCAAACATCACTGAATCACACAGACAACTTTTGTGTGAGTAACTTTTGTACTCTTTCTATCCTTTCCATCCACCTTTTCCTCCCTCCCTGGCCACTTATAAAGTCCTGTTTCTGATTCGGAGTGGGACCTCTGAGATAGCCTTTTGACTCTGCTTCTGTACAGTATCTGTCACTGGATGTGTTCATTAGTGGGATTACTGTTCAAATAGCCATCTATTGGATGTCAAGTCCGGGTAATTTATTCCACAGGAGCAAGATGTTTCTGCCTGAAATGACTCAGGAAGGTACACAATTACTAAAAATAAAAGGCAAACATATTCAAACCCCCCTCATTCCCATCACTGAAAATGCTTAAGTACATGTTTAAGCTAGTCTTTGAGACAGGTTGTTGTCTACCCTTTCAGTGGGATTCCTTGCACTGGAAAAAAACTTATGTGGGAATTTAAGAAAATAAAGCAATGAGTAAAAGCAGTCTTTGAAGAGCATTGTGTTCAAAAAGATTAAGTTTCTAACTGCATTGGTGAGAATGTTTTCAGGAAGTCCAAACTAAACATTTTCAAATACTTTTTAGGCTTCTTATAACATATGATTTATTTTCTTTGCATCATATTCTGCACAGTGCTTTGCTCATGCATGCTTGTATATGAGCTTGCTTGGTTTTTTGTTCTTTTTACTCAATTCTCCTCTCTGACTCTGGCTGTTTTCCCATTGCAAGCAGAATATATGCATTTGTCATGTGTCTTAAAATGGTACTCTTTCCCTCAAAACCATCCATTTTCCTGAGCAGTCCTCTGGAGAGGCTTAGAGTGTTTTTAATCTCTTGGTGCAGCATCTCATGATAGAGCTGAAAGTGCAGGAAATATGGCAAAACAAGCCTGTGAGGTACTAATGCTAATGTAGCTATCTTGCAACAGTACCTGGAAAGCTGAAGTTGTAATAAGATCCCAGTGGGCTACTGCAGCAGCTCTGCAAACATATTGACGGGTTCAAGACTAACAAGCACATTGTCTCTCTGGGCTTTCATATTGAAAGGTGCCATTTCTTTACTCTTCCTTACTTAAGACAGAGGGCCTTAGCTGCTTAATGTTGCTGGAAACTGTGCAAAATAATCATCTGCTGGATCACTTAAGCCTTTTAGAGGGTTCAAAGTTTACTGAACCTTACCAGAATGAACCTTACCTTGACCGTAGGCACTTCAGCTATTATGTTTGGGGAGTCTACAATTTCTGGATCTAATGATTAGCATTTCAAAAGTTGAGTTCCTGGTTTTGGAGCTGTGATTTTTTTGCAGACAAGGAGATTTTAGACCATAGGTCTTCAATGTAAAGGTGAACTCTGCAAAAACAAAGGCCAAGACCATTTGGTTATAAAACTGATATTGGCTTAGGAACAAAGGACAGCTCCTTGGTAGTAATGAAGTGTAAGAAAATAGTGAATATGAGTGAAAATTAGATTCATAGCTCTGTTTACCTGCTCTTCAGAGCCTCAGAGAATTTTATCCCTCACTCTCATATCAGTCCTATTTTTAGGTTCCTGGACAAACAATTCAGGTCTACAAAGACACTTGCAGAATTTATCATAAGCAGGCATAGACAGCCTAAAAAAAGATGAGATAAGAAATCAAAGATACTATCACTGAAAGAACTTAGTAGGTTTGAGTGCCCTACAGTGTGAACTTGTTGATATTTTAGCTCTTCAGCTTCGATGCAGTTTCAGTATGACAAGGCTACAGGCCCACAACAATAACAGCTGAACATAGGAAGAGCCATATCAGTACTTCTTACTTCTAGGAATTACAGATATCTCTGAGGGACATCTAGGTTTGATAAATACTGTGATACTACCTTCTACTTCAGCCTTACAATTCTTCCTTAAATTTTTCTGATTTTGGTCACCAAATCATATTCAGACAGATAAGGGCAAACCTTCATCTACAGCACATTTTAACCACAATTCTAGAGGACATTTCTGGGATCATGGATCCCAATGTAGTTAGAGTATTTTCTTCAGGTGTTGCTATATGGGGCAAGCAGCAGGGTAATTGCACAGCTCTAATCAATTATGTCAAAAATAAAGAATCTTTTTTTCTCGGGGTGTGCCTGTGCAGGTGTCTGTGAGGCACATTGCCATGGAATTAATCTCAGTCTGTCTAGCTGTACAACCATATTTCTCTCTGTTCAATTGTCAAACTGAATTTCAGGAGCTCTGGCAATGTCAACTTCAGTTACTCGATCCCAGTTCCTTCTGAAAAGATTTAGATGGGCTGCCTCCTAATGCAGGCACTTAGGTAATACATTGTGAATCCTATCCCCCATTCTTCAGTTCTCTTCCTAGCATGTCTTCACTAGACACAAGTGCAGGGAAGATGTGAGAAAATCTATACCTGATTGCAGAGAGCTGGCTCTAAGTGCAAACAGGAGTGGTGGTCACTGCCAGAAGACATACACTTCATAGAGCCTTCACATTCCCTCCCTTCACATTTCCAGTCTCCTATTCATCCCCAGCAGATTCTTTTTAGGCTTATGGCATGCTTCCAGCTGAGCTCCTGGCAAACTAAAACTGGGCATAGAAGTTAAAGTTCTGTGCTACCACCAATACTACTTAGTAAATCAACCTAGGCCTTGTTTAGCCTGAGAGTATGATGTATTTTCACATCACAAGAGTACTTGAGCAATTTCTCTAATGGATTAGGCACTAGCTTGCCATTTTCTTACCACTCCATCCAGCTGAATGTATGGTGTGTACCCTCTCTCCCTTCAAACCAACAATATATAAAATATTTACCTGCTACAGATTACCTTATGGCATGGTTTTATATTTGTTTTAAAACACCAGTCACTGTCTAAAGAAATACACCACTAGACTACCTGCCACTAGCTTTCCTGATATTGGAGATGTACATTTTCCTCTGTCCCATATAGGATTAAACTGAAAGTGTCACTTCTTACAGTTCATACGGTTGTTTGTGTCTTTTGGACATAAAGGATTAAAGATAGCCCTCTCAAAGTCAGCTTTAAAACTGAACTCTGTCAGAAAATACATCCCAGATACCGTGTCTTGCCACGCCAGCTAGGGGAGACAAGCAGGAAGAGCCACTTCTGAACCCATCTCTCACCAAATGGTAGGAGACTGCATCGAGAGTTCTCAGCAGCTTTGGCATTTTCCAGTAGAAGAAACATAACAGTCAGAATCACATCCAAATGCTGAGGATCACATACAGAGAGAAGGAAGCTGGTTCACAGAAGGCATGGCAGTATTTAATTACAGAAATTTCTCCCCCAGGAATTGCAGCTTAATAAAATAATACCTTTCAAAAAAACCCCAAACCAGCCAAATCCCAGGTTCCATTTGGGCAAGGTTGCTATTGTGGGTTTTTTTTTTGGTAATATAAATACTTTTCATTTACCACAGTTGTATTGTCAATGATCTATCAATATCAGTATAGATTTAGGTAAAGACAGCACCAATGTAATTAAATCCCTGCAAAATGAATACATTTGTAAGGATTTCTAATCAAAATCAGTTTGGACTCTGGACTTGGTTCAAGTGTTTCTTGCAGGACAGATGAGCTGTGAAAAGAAGAAAGTAATGTCTTTGTTAGAATAGAATAGAATAGAACAGGTTGGAACAGGTTCTGTTTTCTTTCTTTTTTGTTTTGTTTTGGCTTTTGGCACATCAAGGCAACTTCTACAATGTGTTCTTTGGCCAAAATGTAATAGGCCATTCTGGTTCAAAGATGCAAACAGATGCAAAGTTACAAACCATATAATTTCTCTTGAAATCTTAGCTTTGCACCCTAAACTAGTGCAGGGTCTCACCTACACTGCAGAGCTGGGGATAGTGTTATGAAAGGTGACAGGAGAGGAACTACTGAACTACTGTTATTTCTTCATGGCTGTCTCTGACACAGAAACCAGCTGCACTGGGCACCTACAATGCATGATTAAGCCTCTGAGAATCCTGATTTTTTTTCTTAGTGACATGAACATTGTGGCCAGTGATTGATTTCCTGTTATTCTATTCTATTCTATTCTATTCTATTCTATTCTATTCTATTCTATTCTATTCTATTCTATTCTATTCTATTCTATTCTATTCTATTCTATTCTATTCTATTCTATTCTATTCTATTCTTCACTTTTTAGGGCTGTCCTCTGTTCTGGAGCTGTCCAGAGATGATTGGTTAATGGATGTGGTTTCTGCTTGTATAAGGCTGGAAGTAAATGTTGTTTTTTTCCCTGTTATAAACCCCAGACTGGAGTGTGCAGCTGCTTAAATGATTCTCCCCAGGGTATTTATTTTTAATTTCTATTTTAGATATCAATATAGCTGGAACCACGAGGCTACAAGCAAGTTGGTGCTTCCTGTAGGGAAGCAATCTTTGCAGCAAGGGCAAGCTGCTGATGCTTCAGTTGTTGTAATGTAGCAGCTGTCTTGTTTTCTTCTTCAACAAAAGTAATTTAATAGAGCAGTTGAACTAGCCTGGATTTCCTTAAAGTGTGTGGACCCTGTGACAGTCACTAATGAAGTACTTTCACACTTCTCTCCAGTCTTGATGGGCCTGCTTTCATTTTTACTGAGTTAACAGCTTTTTGATGTTAGACTCTCCTTGGTTGCCATTGCACTTTTCCTGGGGGATTTAAAGTTCTTCACTATTTTTCCTTTTGATTTTAAGTTATCAGAATGAATCAGCTAGGGCTTGAATACCTGTCAAGAGCCAGTCCAGAGGCCAAGTGAAGTGAGACCCAAATGATGTACATAAAAATCCTGACTTAATCAATATGGTAATTGTAGACCTAAACTTGTTTCTGTGTAGCAGTGCAGGGGTCCTTCAGAGAGGCTCCAGTGATCATTTGGCTCAGTACTTAGAACAGATACAACAATAAATATATACAGAAATGTGAGATAACTTTGATATCACTGCAGATGAGACCTAATGGGTGACATCTAATGAATGTTCCTAATTTTCAAGTTCACTGCTATTGTAGCAACACAGTGTGAACCACAGTGCATCCCTTATCTTTACCACTCTGCCTGTTTGTATTGAAGGGATTTGTCAGTGCCCACCTCTACCAACTGTAGCACTATTTTCTTTCTGCTATCTGCATTTTGTCTTCCAGTTGTCTGAGAAGAGCACAAAGCCAAAACATGTTACACAAAGTCCAGAGCTTAGCTAATTCTTCCAGGGTACTCTAACCCAATGAGCTCTCCTCCATCATAATTTTTTCTCTATTGAACAAGAGGGAATCAAGGCCTTTGTATCCCAGGGATTCAAGCCCAGAAGCCTTACAGACACAAGCAGTTCTTTTCTATTGCTCATTGCTTAAGTTGCTTCTTTCCTTCCTTGCAAGCAGGTCAGGCTTTCTCAGTGAATTACTTCTTGGCTTTGCCAAGTCACAAAGAACAGCTTCACTTGTTTTATCTGCTGCCAGCATTCTGTTTCAGCTGGAGGATTTTTGTCTTTCTAACTGGCTGTTTAGTTACTGCTGGCGAAGATAAACAAATCCTTCTAATAAAGCTGGCTCCATTTGCAATATTTCTAGTGAGGTAAGTGACTATTACAGATTTCTAGAGACATTTGCTATTATAAATTTAGAATTAGAATTAACCAGGTTGGAAAAGACCTCCGAGATCACCGAGTCCAACCCATCACCCTACATTATCCAATCAACTAAACCATGGCACCAAGCAGCCCATCCAGTCTCTTCCTAAACACCTCCAGGGATGGTGACTCCATCACCTCCCTGGGAAGCCCATTCCAATGGCCAATCACTCTTTCTGTGAAGAGCTTCTTCCTAAATAAGCTGTGCAATAAGCTGTGCAAACTAATCCAAAGTTAGTTTGAAACAGTTAAGCTCCACCATGTTAACAAGAGCTGATCAACAACACTGCTAGTCTGCAGTTGGTTACTTTTGATGCTGTCCAGTTTTTCTAGTTCATTCCACAGACTCCTGTTACAACTCAGCAGCAGCTGTGTTGCTTGGTAGTTTAGAGATGTTGTGGCAAATTCACAGATCTGGACACACTGCAGGTGGCATTCTTACAGGCAGGTGGTCAAACCTTTAGTGAAACAGCTCTGAAGTATTGTTTTGGTATATTCAAGATGAAACTAATGGATCTTTTATGTTGGATTGACAGGCATTGAGAAGTTTGTGGGAAACCCAGTTCTGTTTTACAGGAAAGTGCACGTACCTCTTCTTGTGCCCAATGCTTAGGGGTTGTTTGAGGTTTTTTGTTTGTTTGTTTGTTTAATAGTTAGATAAATTTCATAAACATGAAGACAGATCTATGTATAATACATAATCTGTAAATATCTATTTCAACACACCCTCAAAGCCACTAAAAATGACTGCAAAATAGATGATTTAACTTCTTTCACAGATGATGATTGAAGACAGAAACACAGTAAAGATATTTTAAGTCATGTCCTTCTGTAAACTAATTCTGTCCCTCTAATCAAGGAATATAATGGCATAATATCATATGCCAGACAGCATGAATTCAGATTCCTGAGTGGTTTCCATGGCAGCACTTTAGAATAAGTTTCCTAGGCAGTTACAGGTTTCACAGAAGAAGGACAAATGGGTATTAGGTATTGAACTAGAACACTAGAGGTGCTAAAAGTGCTGTTTAATCAAATACAATCCATCAAATACTGGATTTCAAAAAAGCTGCAGGTGATTCATGAGAAATGTGATCCCAGCAGTATGTAGGAAAAAGTAAGCCTCTATCACAGTGGGATTTCTGGGTTTCAGCTGGGATATCCCTCAGGCCTATATTTTCACTGAAGAGGGCATAAAAATGAGAGCTATTCAGATGTTGCATGCAACTGTCACAGATCATTAGTGTAATCTGTGATGCTCCCCAGGAGGATGCTCCAGTATGGCTTAGTTTTCTTTGTGCTTCAAAAGGTTGCATTTAGAGCCTCATCTTCATCTGCTCTTCTCCTGGCTAAGGTTACAGTCCTAGCTGCAGTAGGAAATCACAACATGAATGGGAAGTCAAAGAAGTAGGAATTGTTAGTGCTACTGTCTTGAGGTATAGTTTGCTAGCAGCACCATTTACTAGTGAGGAACACCTGGAGAATCACAAATCAGCCCCAGCAGTAAGCTAGTTTGTGTTTCTACCCTCCCAGCAGAGCCAGGTCTGAGGACAGTTATACTACTCTTGCATTCATACTTTAAAAACATTATTTAGGCCAGATTTTATCACCCCAAGGCCTTTTCAGGGTATCAGAATCCCATGCAGGCCTTTCCAAACCATCCAAGGTTCTATAGCTAAAGAGAGAGAGGAGGATACAGAGGAGGATAAACTGGATCCTTACCCAGTGGCAGGGGGAGTACCTCCAATTCAGTGGGCAGTTACAGTGCCTGAAAAAACAATTGATCATCTGATCACACACACTGTGAGCTCTTAACTGACTCCCTTCCCTTGTAACCAGCTAATAGTGTATTACTGTTCCTCTGTGAAATTAAACGAGACACTGAAGCCTAGGGCCCTTTAGGACATGGATTTAAAGTTCTTCTCTCTCAGTAACTCAGCACTTCACTCTCTTATGAAATAAATTGATACTGGAAGCTGTAATTACTTTTTTTTGGGGGGTTATTATTCTAGAAAAGGTTGGATTGAATGTTGTGGATAGATTGCATGAGAGGAAGCAATGAGACAAAGATGGTTTATGATGGAAAAAACAGTGTGATATAAAAAATACATAGCAACCCTCTGTTTACACAGCTATTAAAATGTTACAGGGATCAAGAAAGACTAATGTAAAACGTTTAGCATGGGAGGAAGCAACCAGGATAGGTTAATGTACTTAGCAAAGCTGCTGTTAGAAACAATGACAGGCACAGAATCAGAGCTGGATGGGAAAATCTACCTCCAGCTGATGGTCAGCTGCAACAGAGGAAAAGGTCAGCAATTTGCTAGATCAGTTCAGCAGAGGACATGTGACAGAAAAGAAAGCATTTAACCAAGGCATCTGCTGGATCTCACCACCCAAACAGAACAATGCCACTCACTGTGGTCCATATGATTCAGATAACCAGGGCTGCTTTTTATTAAGATTGCCAGTGACTGTCTGATATGCAGTGCATCAGCTGTTACCCAGCTAGGCTTAATATCTGAGAACTGTTTAATGCTTAAATGTATCCTTGTAGGCATATCCTTTATATCTATGGTCTTTGTTTGAAACACAGGCTGTAATCCTCTGAAGGGCTTGCTCTGTGTGTAACCTTTTCCTGCCATCTTCAACTGAAAATCCAAGAGATTGTCCAACTCCTTGTTTGTGAAGCACAAAATAAAGCTTTGATCCCTATCAGGGGCTCTGCACTCAATAATTATTAGTATATGGCACCATAATAAATATGAGAGTATTAATATTCTTTGTTTTCCTTCAGACATGCATGGAACATTTGTCATCCTGATGCCTCTAAGCCTGATATTGATGATTTTTGGAGGAATGACTGGATTCATCAGTATTCTTGCCAGAGCCTACCTACTGCTTCTAATGACAGGACTGCTTTTTCTTTTTGGAGGTATTATAGCAGACACCCAGCTTAACCTTTTTAAATAATAGGAGATTGTATTTGGGAAGCATCACTTTGTCTTCCAGGGGAAAAAAAAGGCTAAACAAGGTTTAAGAATATGGCTGGTGCTCATTCACTTGCTGTCTGCTCAGCTCCTAACAGGATTCTGGAATAGAAAGCTGCCACTTAGAGCCAGGAAAGGCAAATAATCACACACAACTATACATCCTTGTGGATTGAGTCACACTGAGCACAAGGTGTTTGCTGTGCCCTTTAACACTAGAGATTTAATGCCTTCTCAGACCAGTGCCCATCTTCTTTACAGACAGGGTAATGGAGTAACGGAGAAGTGACTTTGGAATTAGTAATGCATAGGGTTTGCACAGGTCTTAAAACTATTAAGACAACTGGCATTCTGTCAAAGGCTTTGCAATGGGTTCCTGGAAAGGGTCTTGCTAGGCATTCTAGGTGAGCGTCACTGCTACTTTTGAACTAGAATGTGGTCTCCAAACCATGGGCCACAAAAGGAAACCCCAAAGAGTTATTTTAGTTGGAGCGTAGCATTTCAGATGGAAGTGAATGTGTTTTAGAAAGTCACTTATGAATTAAAACTAAAAACATTCTATCAAAGTAGGAAAACTGGGTTTAAATCCACCTCCATTAAATCAGATTCCCCAAACAGATTTTCATTACTATCTCAAAATGTAGCTTGAAATAGAAATTTTCTCCAACAGAGAAGGGGATCCTCAGTATTGATCCTCATCAGCTGATTGTGCAGTCCTGTTTCTAAGAGAATGTTAAGAAATTGATGGAAGAAAATGCTGCTTTCTCAAAGTCTTGACTGACCTTTTTTAGTCTGAAGTGCTCTTACAAAGACCAACCACCCCCATTATGCTTCTGCAAAAGAGAAGTAAGTTCTGTTTCCTTAGAACATCAGACAGCTGTATTCACTAGAAAGGCTTAGGCAATTTGAAAACTACTCCATATAGTAAGTGAAAGATGAAAAGCTGTGAAGTGCAATGCATGATTATCTTGCTGAGGACTGGAGTACTGTGCCTTTCTAAGACACTTGGGGTTGTAAAGAGTGAAAGGAGACACAAAGACACCATTACAAGAGGGGTGCTTAGAAATATGTTCTGAAGATGCAACGAGAGCTGTTTCCCAGGACAGCATGAAGAGACTACAGGGTGGCCTTTGCTGTGGGACCAGGCCCTCCTCCCTCACAGGTGGAACTGTTCAGCTGTTTCACCTGAGGCTTGATGTGGTTTATGGGCATGCAGAGTCCTATAGGCTAGTCCAATTCACCAAGTTCAGTACTGATTAGATAGTTCTGTCTCAGCAGAAAGAAATATTGTATGATACAATTCCAGAAACCTGAGGTTTTGGGAAAAACAACAGAAGTGAGCTGTTGCCCATCCCAGGGCATCCTATATGCTTCTCTATCTGCTTGAAATGTGGCTGCATTGAAAGAGTATCCCAGAACTCACCCTACCTTGTTGAAAATGCCAACAAAACAGTCATAGCCATTTCTGCTGACAAAAGCTATGAAATGTTTGGGGTGTTTTTCTTTCTTTCAGAGGACTAGAAAAAGGTACAAACATCATAGCATGGGTGAAATCAGAAATATGAGTATGAATTTTGGCTGTTGGATAACACAATAGAATCATAGAGTCAATAAGGTTGGAAAGACCTCAAAGACCATCAAGTCCAACCTGTCACTCAAGACTTCATGACTACTAAACCGTGGCACCAAGGGCCATGTCCAATCCCGTCTTGAGCACCTCCCGGGATGGTGACTCCACCACCTCCCTGGGCAGCCCATTCCAATAGCTAACAACTCTCTCTGTGAAGAACTTTCTCCATCCTCCCTCTACACACAGGGTTCCTGACCTCACAGGGCTCCTCACCTCAAGCCTAAACTCTGCCTGGTGCAGCTTGAGACTGTGTCCTCTTGTTCTGGTGCTGGTTGCCTGGGAGAAGAGACCAACCCCCTTCTGGCTACAACCTCCCTTCAGGTAGTTGTAGACGCCAATAAGGTCTCCCCTGAGCCTCCTCTTCTCCAGGCTAAACAACCCCAGCTCCCTCAGCCTCTCCTCATAGGGCTTGTGCTTGAGGCCTCTCCCCAGCCTCATTGCCCTTCTCTGGACATGTTCAAGAGTCTCAATGTCCTTCTTAAACTGAGGGGCCCAGAAATGGACACAGTACTCAAGGTGTGGCCTAACCAGTGCTGAGTACAGGGGCACAATGACTTCCCTGCTCCTGCTGGCCACACTATTCCTGATGCAGGCCAGAAATACTCATCTGTCTTGGTTTGCTTCTACTCAAACTTGTCTTTTTGGCAAAAATGCAGACTCATCCAGAGCTATCTTTTTGAACAGAAGCCAGACCAAAGTTTTTCTCCCTCAGCATTGGATAAGGTGCTATCTTGCCCTACAAGTGTTCCAGCTTTCCCTGGGCTATAGCCCTTGAATCCAGGGGCTTTCTATCACAACTTTCCTGCCATTGGTCCAGTGAAGTTATGAGTTTAATTAGTAGATGTCCTTTGAAGTGACATGGATGCCAGACCCAGGATGTTTGCTAGCTTCTGTATAATCCTTTCATTCTCTTTGCTTCTTGTTTGGGTACCTTTCTTTATTTTAAAGTCTGCTCCAAGGATGTCTTTGACTCAATTATTTGGAAGTGATGAATAGCCATGAGTCCACAACACTTGATGGGAGGTGACAGTAAGACCAGCACATTTAGTGACAATAGTAAAAATCAGAAAACAGCTTAAGTTTAGGTCACTGACTTGAAATGCAAGAATTGTCTCAGTGGGCTTTCTTGCATAGAGGTAAACAACTGTGTGTGTTGCATAGCAATGAGAAATGACCATTGAAAACAGAGATGTGCATGCATTGGATGCCTGTAAAAGACAGGCACGACTAGATTTTCACAATGGGAAGCTTGCTTTTGTACATTTTGATGCAGTATTTAACAGTGAGAACACATTCAACTCTGTGCACAGAAATACCCTAACCTTTACCCTCTCACCCTTTCCCCCAAAACAGCCTCAACTAGATTTCAAAGACAAACAGAGGCTAGCTGGTAACCTGGCCTGGGTAGGTGGGAAGGGGTGGCAAAGGAGCCCTAAGAGATACCCAGTTAATTGTTTCTCATTTCTGCACTGGATTGCAGCTAGCTGAATACATTTCTCTTTCTCAGCTCTTGTAACGCTTGCTGGGATCAGTGTCTACATTGCATACTCAGCTGCTGCCTTTGAAGAAGCTGTCTGCCTGCTGAGGAGTAAGGATCTGCTGGTGGAAATCGACATCAGGTTCGGCTGGTCGCTGGCACTGGTCTGGATCTCCTTTGTGGCAGAAGTGCTCACCGGGGCTGTGTTCCTGCTGGCAGCAAGGACTGTGGGGGCGAAGCGTCGGCGCCAGCAGGCCGTATGAGCAGCAGGTGTCCCTGCAACCACAGAGCCCTGCAGAGCCTGGGAAGGCTTGGTCCAGCTGGTCACCATGGGTAATAAAAGTGGCAAGGCTGTGACTGACTGTCTTGTCAGCTGCCCTAAAGCCTTTTTCCCTGGCAGCTAGCTGTAAAACACGAAGATGCTGATAAATCAGTGAAACATTTCAAGTGTTGTCAATAAGGGAACCCTTGTGACTTCAGAAGAAAGTCCATTGTAGGGTTAGTGTTTTGGAAATAATTTCAGCTGCCAACTCAAAAGGCATCTCCATTCATTGCTTAGAAAACAGCAGGTTTCTTGCTTTCTGTTCTGCTTTCTGCTGTCCCAGCAAAGTGCCACAGAGCAGCCAGCAGGCTACTATACATGATCCACTTAGTGTTTGGTTTCTCCTCTGAGGCTCCTAGTAAGTATGCCTAGGATTCCAGTAGAGCTGCTCTGAGATGACTCCTTTGTGAAAGGTAGGATGATCTTCCTGCTGCCTTTGGAGGACCATGGAGATATATGGTATCTGTAAACCTGAACCCAGGGAGAGAGAGTGAGGTGTTCACTGCTCAGTTGATGTTGCACAAAGTACAATTGTACCAGATTAGCAAGAACCTCAGGATGTTTGGAGAACCCTGGTGATAACTCCCAGCACTAGGACATGACTAGGACATCTTGTGAGGTGAATATTAATCTTTAGTGTACACCATCCATATTTGTAAGAGCTTTCTTTTCCCTCATGCCTCCCCAGAGAGGGAATCCTCTCTCCTGTACCACAGTCACATAATTTCTGTGTGCCAACACACAAAAATGGAGTGATTTTAGGAAGCAGAAAACCCCAGAAGCCTAATCCATGTCTGTTGTAGGTATTGTCTGAGGAGAGACACAGCATCATGTTCTCTTTCCCCAAATCATTACTTAGAGGGTGGAAACAAAGACATAATTACTAAAAATGAGCTTTGCTGCTGTAGTAAAATGGAAGGCTGTAAGGCCTTGATTTGGTAATAGTTATCTAGCAGATGGTAGTGATTGTGATGGTGAGGTTCTGAAGTGCAGTGCAGTGGTGAGTGTCCTGCAGGAGAAAGACACAGCAGTTTTCCAGGCAGGTGTTTTCCCTAGTTGCTGTAGCCAGACCCAGTCTATCAGACACTCAGGCTATATATTTACTTCTTTCAGCTTATTAGTAGCTGGAATTTAAGTTCTGTAATGCAGAGGATGTATCTGATGCATTTCCCAGTTTTTGCTAAGCAGTTCCAATGATGCTTCCTTCTCCTGAAATTTGTGCACACGGTTTGCGTTTGAATACATTTAACTTGTGCTAAAAGTTGCTGAGTAAAGCAGAAAACACAGGATACCTGAATTTCATCTTAGGTACCAAGCAGTCTAGTTGTTTTGTTTATTAGCTTTTCCTCTGGCTGATAGCATTGAAGAGGAAGCTTGCTTTGGTGGCCACTGAAATTAATGAGGAAATTTTGCCCTGACTGCTGTGGCTTTGGATAAAGAGTTCCATGCTTTAACAGCTCCCTCCGCTACATTTCTGTTAGATGGTGTGTTTCTGGAGGACTTCAGCATACTGCAGTTCAAAACTGACTCAGGGGCATTGGGCAAGTCCCTTGTACTTTCTCCTGGAGTGCAAAGGGCATCATTTACCTACCTCTGTTAAATACCAGAACAATTTTGTCATTGTGTCTTGTGTTACAGATGGCACATTTGCTCTTACTGAGCTCATCTCTAAGCTTGGTCCCACAGTCCCAATTACTTTACAAAAAAATAGTGGCAGGGAGCTTCTGAGAGCCTGCAGTCTGTGGAGATAGAAGGCAACATTATTACTACCTTGCTGTGAATGGAGGACTGAAGCAGAAGAACTGCCCAAGGTCACATAAACCCAGAGTTTCTGAATCCCAGTCTGAGACCTTAGTTGGCAGACCTTGCTTGTTATCAGAATGAAAGGAGGGTAGAAATCCTGAATAGACTGAGCAGTAGAAATTCTGTGAATAGCCAGGACAGTTTTGTAATTCTCACTTGCTCCCACATAATTTTTCACATCTTTCCCACATTGGCTTATGCTGAGACTGTGCAACTGAGTCCTTTTACAAGTTAAAGCATACCAAATCAGCTCTGTAAAAAGAGTGAGTCAAAAATCCTTTGTAGCCAAAACTCCACCGGCTTTTGTGAATGATGTCGAATGTGATAGTTCTGTGTTTTGGTTCTGGTGAAGCTATTTGTGATACAGTTTGTATGATGTTACTCAGACATTGCTGTAAGCTGTAACAGTAAAATATCACCTGAGTTATTTTTTTTGAATATTTATTACAGGTGTTATTCTACAGTGGCTTTTGGATGTTGTGAAATTCAATAAAATGACATCTCAGAGCTGGGAATTATTTACCAAAGTGTGGAAGAGCTAAGAGATCTGATATCTGGTTTTCTTTCACTTTTCCTGCAGATCTGTTTATATGATGCTGAAGGGAGGTTGTAGCCAGGAGGGGGTTGGTCTCTTCTCCCAGGCAACCAGCACCAGAACAAGAGGACACAGTTTCAAGCTGTGCCAGGGGAAGTTTAGACTCAAGGTGAGGAGAGAGTTCTTCACATAGAGAGTTGTTAGCCATTGGAATGTGCTGCCCAGGGAGGTGGTGGAATCCCCATCCCTGGAGGTGTTCAAGAGGGGATTGGATGTGGCACTTGGTGCCATGGTTTAGTCGTCCTGAGGTCTGTGGTGACAGGTTGGACTTGGTGATCTTTGAAGTCTTTTTTGATTCTATGATTCTATGAAATGCCTGTATCACATGTGGTAGGGATTTATAAGGTACTTGTGCAGATACAATATAAAATATTCAGATGAACAAATCTAATTAGAAAGCCAGTGAATCTGTTATTGAGTAAGAGCAATTCTCATTTCCATGGCTTTCCTAAATTTCTCATTCTGGCTCCTTGCAATATCTGGCACAATGGTAATAAAGAGAATCTTCTCATGAATATTTGTAGAATGGAATAGAATAGAATTAACCAGGTTGGAAAAGACCCTTGAGATCATCGAGTCCAACCTATCACCCAACACCATTTAATCAACTAAACCATGGCACCAAGCACCCCATTCAGTCTCCTCTTAAACACCTCCAGTGATGGTGGCTCCACCATCTCCCTGGGCAGCCCATTCCAATGGCCAATCACTCTTTCTTTGGAGAACTTCTTCCTAACACCCAGCCTAAACCTCCCCTGGCACAGCTTGAGACTGTGTCCTCTTGTTCTGGTGCTGGTTGCCTGGGAGAAGAGACCAACCCCCACCAGGCTACAACCTCCTTTCAGGTAGTTGTAGACAGCAATAAAGTCTCCCCTGAGCCTCTTCTTCTCCAGGCTGAGCAACCCCAGCTCCCTCAGCCTCTCCTCACAGGGCTGTGCTCCAAACCCCTCCCCAGCTTTGTTGCCCTTCTCTGGACACCTTCCAGCAACTCAGCATCTTTCCTAAATTGAGGGGCCCAGTACTGGACACAGGACTCAAGAACTTATCTGAAATTCCTTCTGAATAAAAAAAGATAGTTTGGAATAGTCAAATAAACTTTGAATATTTTGAAGAGTTATGCTAGAAAGAGAAAACATCCTGGGAGGAGCTTTACAGTTTGACATGGGTGGCCTTATCAGCTTCTTCCTTGTACTGAAACTGCTGCTTCTTTACAGTTCTTTGGTTCTTACATTCCCCAAACTCTGTTGCTGAGATGAGGACTCTGGCTGTTCCCATTGCTTTCTGGTGAGTAGCAAACTCCTAGGTGCGTTTAAAGTGAAGAAAAATAGATGTACTGGGCAGGGACAATGTGTTTGAGTGGGCAGAGTGCACAGAGCTACTGGCCAGTTCTAATCACTAATTCAAAGGCTTCCTCAAGGCCCGCAGACTTCTCTCTCCCTTTTTGCCAGTGCTTTCTACAGCCCTGTCACTGTCACAATCTTTGGATGCATGTTAGTAGGGGCAGTACATACTGCAAGGTGTTCATATGAATTCTCGAACTTGGAGAGCTTTTGCTTTGTGGTTTGCACAGAAGCTGTGGTCTCTGCTGACATCTCATGGCTACACGAAGCAGTTGCCTGCATTTGGAAGGAAAGCAACTCTGCTGTGAGGAGAGGCTGAGGGAGCTGAGGTTGTTCAGCCTAGAAAAAACTCCAGGGGGACCTTAGAGCTGCCTTTTAATACCTGAAGGGATGCTACAGGAGGGCTGCAGGGGGGACTTTTCATAAGGGTGTCTAGCAATAGGACAAGGGGGAATGGTTTGAAGCTGAGGGAGTGTAGACTGGATCTTTGGAAAGCCATTCTTCAGTACAAGGGTGGTGAGACTAGAATAGGCTGCCCAGGGAGTCTGTGGATACCTCCTCTCTAGAGCTGTTGAAGGCCAGGTTGAATGAGCCTTGAGCAGCCCGAGTCTGGTTGAGAGGTGTTCCTGCCCATGGTAGGGAGGTTGAAGTAGATGATCTCTAAGGTCCCTTCTTACCTAAGCCATTCTATGATTTCCAAACATACTACTGGTATGGTTTGAAGAGCAGAAAAGACTAACATGTTCACTCTGCACAAGCTCCTGTATTTTATAGCCCAGAGACTCTCATCTGGGAACTGCTGAATCCCAGCCAGTAACAACTCCGAGCCACTGGCCTTCTTAAGTTGAAATGTCAGATGAGGAGAATGAACTGGTACCCTTTTTGGTTTTCTAAAAATAATTCAACAAACAAACCAACAATCACAAAACATTCTTAAAGGTTTTTACTGCTTCTCTTCTTAGGAGATGGCTGCTATAGTCCCTTGATGGCTAACTTTTGATTAGATCAACCAGTACTGTTTTCTGTTTATGCTTGCAGCAGAAATGTCAAAACTGTTAAGCTAACACTAATGCAATTGAATAGCTGATGTTGCATATAATAAGGAAAAAAACCCCAACCTTTACACAAAGGCTTGATTCCAAAATATCACACAATCACCAAGGTTGGAAGAGACCCCAAAGATCATCCAGTCCAACCTGTCACCACAGACCTCATGACTAAACCATGGCACCAAGTGCCACATCCAATCCCCTCCAGGGATGGTGACTCCATCACCTCCCTGGGCAGCCCATTCCAATGGCCAACAACTCTCTCTGTGAAGAACTTTCTCCTCACCTCCAGCCTAAACCTCCCCTGGCACAGCTTGAGACTGTGTCTTCTTGTTCTGGTGCTGGTTGCCTGGGAGAAGAGACCAACTCCCTCCTGGCTACAACCCCCCTTCAGGTAGTTGTAGACAGCAGTAAGGTCTCCCCTGAGCCTCCTCTTCTAAAGGCTAAGTCACCCCAGCTCCCTCAGCCTCTCCTCATAGGGCTTGTGCTCCGGGCCCCTCCCCAGCCTCGTTGCCCTTCTCTGGACACGTTCAAGAGTCTCAGTGTCCTTCTTAAACTGACAGACTTAATATTACAGACTTGAACCAAGAACTGAACAACTGAATGGAACAGACATTAGGATCCCCCCAGAAACTGTAAGAGGGGTTCTGGAGGAAGCAGCATGCCACATTTTCTCCTGTGGCTCTCGATGTCTTCACCCTTTATCAATACAAATATTTTTTTTTCCTAGCAAAGTCAGGAAGTTCTCTCAGTATGAGCTGAGGAATTAAAGTGAAATTCACCAAGACATTGCTGAATTTTGAAACTGTGCAACAACTGTCAAAGTAGCAGAGACCAGCTTTGCCCTCTCACATTTATTAGATTCGGTCTTTTTGTCCTCTCCAGATCTACCAATATACCCCTGCATAAACTACTCCGATGCATCTGTAATTCTTCCCAGCCAAACTGCTAGGGTAGAGCATCTCCTGTAAAAAAATGTTCTGAGCTGTGGTGCTGGATCAAGTTGCTAGACTTACATGTTGGATGAACCCTATTTGAAGATAGATCCTTCATCCCTGAACAGATGAACTGGCTAACACTCTGCAGGTATCTATAGTCAGGTATTAGAGGGAAGGGAAGAGGGATGGCAATGCCATACCCCACTGCAACTAAAGTGACATTGATAGAGTGAAATCTCTTGTTACATGTGACCTAGTTTCTCAGTCTCTTATCTGAGAAACTCCATCTTTATGATCATACAGGAACCTTTCAGGTTCCATCACCATTGAGGACAAGGCACTAAAGTTAATACTTGTAAAACTGTCAGAAAGGAAGGGATGTGGGACTGTAAGTAGGCAAGTTATCATCAGTTAATGGGTTACTGCTTCTCAGCTGAGCTGTCACAGCTGAGTGTATTTATACTGTCAGGTCATCTCTCACCACTCTTGAGAATTAAAAAGCATTTATTTAAGAATACCACCTCTACAGCCTGTCTCATCCACATGATGGTTTAAGCTATTTGGTTTAGTATTTTATTTGGAGCAGACTAGAACTGCTGAGTGAGGCATTAAAAAGTAGCATCTTAGTCCTTGTGATAGCCTGCTTATACCACTCATATCAGAGCCAGCTGAAGGACCCCTTGGCTGAGGTTGGATGTATGGCAAGCAGTTCTCTGAAGAGCTTTTGGCTCATTATTTTACCATTTCCATTTTTGCCAAGGACAAGGCAAACACTTGTCATGGGAGGCTGGGATTCTCTCAGTGTAATGCTCCCTGGGTGTTGAAAAGAATTTGTCTGCCAATAGCTGAACAGCGTTTGCTAATGGATTATGCTTCTGGACAACACATCTGGCTGCTGGAGGAGCTAACATATTTCTCCATCCAACCTGGCCTTCTCAAATATTTATAGGCTAATGGATGCAATGCCTGCAGCATACAGAGAGGCTGAGCTGCATTGCATTATGGAGGAGTCTCTGTTTCCACAGCCTTTTGGAGCTGGCTGCATTAGCACTGGGAAAGCCCTTTGGCATCATAAAACTCTTACTGCCACAGCTCCCAGCTGATTAGCATTGTACAGTGAAGCATTTAATTATGCCCCAAAATATATAAATAATTAAAATTCTAACTGTCAGGCAAAATCCATAGAAGAAACAAACTTTGTGGGACTTGTAGTAATCAGTCTTTTGAGTTGTCAGCCTTTCTGTTTATAAATAGTACATTACAGGCATGGCAACAGCTGTCAGGAGCAGACCTGGAACCTGTGTCTCCTTTCTTTCTGTGGCAAACTTCACATACAACAGGACCTTGATTTAGTCCAGGGCTCTATTGGACAGAGAGTTCATAGAACAGAGAGACATAGAACAGAGTTCTATGTAAGTAATTTGAGAAGACTGGGATGCAGTGAAGAGACAGAGACCTGTTTAATACAGTGAGCAGCATAAGAATGTAAACATTTCTTTCTGAAAAACTCAGGAATAACACAGGATGTAATGAAAAAGAAGAAAGAAATGACTACAGGGTACTTACTCAGCCAACAGAAATCAAGACATTCACAAGCCTACCTTTTAGATTCACACCGACAAGATGACCTCATATTCAGTCACTATTTAAGCTGCTACTATAATGTATGCAAACACCCAAGTGACTTACTACTGTGAGTTCCATTTTGCTGAACAGGTGACAATTAACCCCCAACCTCCCCCCCTGCCCCCTTACTTGTGTCATTCAGTCCCCCAGTAATATACATCAATTTCAGCCACTGATGTCATCTTGGTGTACTTGGCACACAGCAGCAAGGAGGGTTTGAACCAGCTGCATCTGGCTGTCCTGCAGCCAGCAGTGAAAGAAGAGGTGACAACAAATCAGCAATGGCCATGTCCTTAAAGAGAATTGTTCTGCCTTCTGTGGCTGGCCACAGATGAACCTAGAAGTAGAAGCTGGTTTTAATCATCCAGCTTGATAGGGAAATCTTTGCTGAATGGGCTGATTAACAAAAGGGCACTGTACAGTGTCTTTTCTCCCCTGCCTCACTTGCTTGTCACACTAGCATGCAGAGACACACTATGCAGGGAGCTCTACTGGGTTGGCTTCCTCTTGAAAATAAGAATTGTTATTCCCCCTTGGAGGCCTCTGGCTCACTAGAGGGTGGCCAGGAAGTCATTATATCAGCAACATAAATGACAAAAAAATGACACTTCCCATACAGACACCCAACAGAAGATCCACACTCCTGTTCCTAAGCCCCTCCTGGGCTTCAGAGTCAGTCCTGGGCATACTTTCCTGCTCTCCTGTTCACCAGAAAGACCTTTTACACCTCTTTGGCAGCAATAGCAGTGCATCAGGACCCCCTGTCACCATAACAACTGGAACATCTGTTTTATAATTCAAACTGCCCTCTAACTTCAAGGGCCTCTTCCTACACACTGTCTAGAGCTCATCAATCCTTTCCTGAGCAATTCTACATTCTCACTGGAGTAGTAACTCACACCCCCACTCTTTCTAAAGCTGCTTCTCTACCATTTTATTTCCAAAAGCCTGGTCAAGCTTATACTCACCCATCTGGGAAGAGGATTGAATCTGATACAGGTAAGCTTTAGTCTTTTCAAAGCCCAGTATCCTGGGTGTGCCTGTATGAACGCTTGCCCCAAGGAGCTGGGAAAAGAATCCCACAGAGAGCAAACCACTCACAGAGAAATCCCCTTGTAACTCCTAATTCCTTTGGGATTTAGACAAGATGACAAGCATTAAAACACTCGAGGCTCTTAGAAATCAGCTTGTCCCTCCAAGATGACAAGAGCATACCCAGAACTTAGCTGCTTTGTGACCTTGGCTCAGCTGATACCCTTTCTTGTGCTTCACCATCCTTAATGGCAGTGTTGTTACTCAATTGTTTCAAGTTGAATAAATGACTTCACTAAACCTTCCCAATAGCTCAGTTAGAGACTGAATAATTTTCATCAGATTTTCTTTCATTATAAGCAGAGATTTCAGCTTGCATTGTCAGTTGCAACCCATGAAGGGCTACAAGTCACATATTCACAGATTACCTCAGGTTGGAAGGCACCCTCAAAGGTCATCTTGTCCAACCCCCCCTGGAGTGAGCAGAGGCATCTTTAGCTAGATCAGGCTGTCCATTCAATACAAATATTTTCTACTAATTTGGTTAAAATGTTATTGCCCTCTCTAAATAGCACTCTTATGTGAGAAATAAGGAGATGTCTTAAATCAGTGCTTGAAACAGGCTTTGCAATAGACATAATCCTTTCACCCAACTCATTTATAAATTGTTATCTTGACAGGGACACCCTGGACACCCAGCTAACTGGTAGGTGTTTGTACAATGTAATTCCATTGCACAGAAGCAGTCCTTGCAAGAGCAGCATTCCCAGTTCGGTACTGCTGTGCTTTGCTGGAGCAGCCACTGCACGTCACTGTTGTTCCACACAGAAGAGTCAAGAGACTCATTTATGCGAGCAGGGAGCAGGACTTGGGAGAGTCTCTTTGCTTTTTCAGTCAAGGGAAGGAACTGTGCTACAAACAAAGTGATGGAGCTTACTGAAGCCAAGGGGGAGTCTTTCCCTGGGGATGAAGGGAAGTCATACCTGTTGCTCTTCAGCCTTTTCATTTGCCTGTGCAGAAAGGCTTTACCCATCTATTCTCTGTCTCACAGCATTGCTGTAAGGACTGAAACTAAAGCTATGGGGTGCTCAGAATCAACATTAAGAGCAGCATGGTGTGTGCCTCCTTAGATTTGGAGCTTTTCTTTCTTTCAAGCAAAGGGGTGTTTTTTAAACATTAACTTGTGAAATTAGAAATCAAGAGCTTAAGAATTTAGCAAGACTGTTAATCCTAAAAGACAGCTACAACCAGTTTTTCTAGCAGCATGACACTCCTAAGAAAGCTTTGTCAACAACTCACATAAGCTGCCTAGCACTAAGCTCCTCCTTCCAGTACTTCTCACTAAAAATAGAGAAATATTCACAGTTCTTCACACGAATTTCACCCCCCCTCCCAGGTTTTCAGCAATGACCACATCATCTGAGTGCAATGGGGAGGCTTAATTCCTTTTTCAATGAAGTTTCCTGCAAAACAACTCAAGTGGAATGAAGCTGCCAGTACAGACAATACCAGTGGTAGGAAGGAAGAGGCTGAAGGGTAAAGTAAAAGATGCATATAAACTTAACATGATTTAGCAAGTGAGGACCCTGTGGGATCTTTTGTAGCACTAAAAGCAATAGTTTCCCACCCTTGGACTTTCATTCTGTGCTTGCAATGCAGCAGCGCTAGCCATAGGTACCAGATGCTACTGTTGCAGCCCAGTTGCAGCCCAACTTGCCTGCCATTGGTATATTAATTGGCCACCTGTCTGGCAATCCATGGATCTGGGATCATAAGGAATAGACACTGAGGTGCCATGTAACACTACTCAAGTTCTCCTTCTGCAACAAAGTTCAGTAGGGCACTATGTTCCTGACTGAGAGAGAGAACCTGAGCATTCTTCCTTTCTTCCCTAGTACCCACAAAAGGTAGCAGGAATCAGATGCCAGCTTTGTAAGGCTGAGCCCTGGCATTTCCAACCCTGGGAGCACTTGCACAGATGCAGGAATACCTGCATCTCTGGCTGTATGAAGAAGCTAAGCCTGCTCATCCTAAGTGCTGCTATAGATCCTGCATCACAGAAAGAAGAAAATGCCCAAAAGAAGTTATCCTGCAATCTCCAGCCATGATCTTAATCCACCTGAGAGCCCTAAAATCAGGCCAGAATTCTTCAGGCAGCACAAGAACAAGGAGTTTTGTTTCTGAGGTTATGAGTCCAATGTTTATTTCATAAGCCCAGATCCACAAACATGAGAGAAGAGATCATACTGCCAGAGGGAAGGAAACCCTTTCCTGAAGCAAATGACTGGGCTGTAGCACTTCATCCTGCTGAGACAGGGATGATTTATAAAAGAGAAAACATACGTGGCTTGGTGCCTGAAGATTGCTGAGCTGAGCGAAGCAGCAAAAGGACACAGAGGTGAATCAGAGACTAGAATCGAAGGCAGAGGACTGGAAATGTCCATCCTTCCTCAGACTTCATGGGGAAATAGCATTGCCTGTGCCTGCAACTTCTGTTCTCCATTTTGTGTGTTACTTCTGTGCTGCTAAGGGATGTGTAATTGCAGATGTCTTGGTCTCTACCTCATGGTAGCATGCATTGGTCAAGATGATCCCTGCTGCTGTACTGCCCTAAGTGTACTTCAACTGCAGCTAGTGGCTCTCCTACAAATAACAGATGAAAGAAATCTGACAGAGATGATGGGCCAGAGCAGAAGCCCTGGCAAAGAAAGTGAGGCCTTAGGGAGGCACAGCTGCTGTGTAACTGTGTCCTGCTGCCCACTGGCTCTTCAGCCTGATTGTCTACAGGTTCATTCCCCAGGCAGGGCTAGAGAAGAGCTGTACTTTGCCTTGCCCATTGCTGAGCTGAGAATTATTGTTTAAACCAGTAATGTCTGTTTTTTTACTGGACACACATGTTAGCAGAGACTTTGCTGGTGCATCTTTCAGCAAAGCAGCTCAGAAGAATTTCAGGGGTTTTTTGTGTGTGTGTGTGACTAACATGCTGCTGAATGGTTGGGGCCACAGAAGCCATGTCTGGCTCTGACCTGACACCATAAATTGTTATTGTCTGTCTAATTGCAAGATTTGCTTTTATTTTGTTTGCTGCATGAGCCCAAATGGAAGCTAGAGGATGTATTTGCAGACCCTGCTATCTAAAGCTTTTCAGCATACATGCTTGTAGGTCCAGTTTTGTATTATTTAGAGCTTTTGCTTGTTGTTTTAGGTTTAATGTGTTTGCTCTCTTGATGGCTCCGTCAATATACATTCAGGGCTGGAAAAGTTTAGTGTCAGGACATTAAATAAATTAAAAAAAAAAAAAGAGGAAAAAAAAAGAGGAAAATAAAAAGAGGGGAAAAAGGATTAAAATAATAAAAAGAAAGAAAAAAGAAAAGAAAGAAAAAAGAAAAGAAAGAAAAAAGAAACAAAAGAAAAAAGACAGGGCCAAAAATACCCTTCCAGAGTCTGGGGACGGAAGGCAAATTGTGGGTTTGTCAATAGCATGTTTGGGAGCATTTTAAATAGCGAATCACTTGATGCTAGCTATTGTAAATATTGGTTTAAAGGTGCCATAAAATTGATGGTGCACAGTTAAACCTTCCACCAAATCCGGATCTATTTATGCTGCCTCACTTAGTGGCAGATCCAGAGACCACTGAAGGTAATGGGAGCCTTTAGCAAGTCGTTAACAAGCACAGTGTAGTTTCAGCAAATGCACACAACCTTGCAGCAGCAGCACAGTACATTTCCTTACAGTTTTTGTTAAATTAGGCATACTATACTCCAGAACATGCCTTTCTCTCTCTCTTTCTTTCATTTTTTTTTATTTTTAATGTGACAGCAGAGAAAAATGCCATAGAGTGACATTCAAAGAAAAGTATCTCTCTTTGCTTTAGCTGCACAGCTTTTTGTGCTGTAAGGTTAGGCAGTGAAAACAGAATCCAATTCCCACCACAAATCACTGTGTGGGATGTGGTGGCTGAGGTCTGAATCCTGAGCAGAGCTGGACTGAGCATTGTTTTCACTAGCAATGGGGTAAGGTTTGTTGTTCCTGTAGAGTCCTTCACTGGGTGCTGGATCCGATCAGGGCAAAGATTCGAGTTGCGATGCCAAAACAGTGAACCTGAAAAATGGTTAACACAACTTCTATCCAGTCCAGCCCCCACTCTGTGCAACTGGAAGGAGTTCTTTATCACATTGTCCCTACTCCCTACAAAATCTCATTTGATCTTACCTTGCTTTGGCAGGCGGCTTGGACTCGATGATCTCTGGAGGTCCCTTCCAACCCCTACCATTCCATGATTCTATGGTTCTCAGAGTCATGTAACCATCCCACCTGTGCATTAGATTAAGTCTTTTGTGAGATCTAGCCCTCAATAATAACTCATGGCTTCTACATTAGGACTTAATGTCATCAACACAGCCCTGTTTTCCAAGGATATACTGTGTTGGATGTGTATGGAAGAGTCTGGCCAGCACTGTCCAGACACTGGCTTCTGGGGGTTTTATTTATTTGTGTTTTCATGCAGTTACCTAAATGGAAACATGGTTTTATGTATGGTGAGCACCTTACAATCTGGCTGTAAACGTTGTGAAGAATAAACAAGAATTCAAGCTTCACAAAGGTGAATGAAAATGTTGTTATTGTTGACCTAAGTGGAACTGGCAGATGTAGGTTTGGAGAGATTTGAATGAAAATCCATTTCTCAGTCTTGCAAAGACAAGCACTTCATTCAGCTCAAACCTTATGACACCACAATCCTTGCCTGGAGTATTACTATACCTGAAGTGCACATGGAGAAAGGAATTAATGAGGAAGAAAATCCAACAGGAGAGTTATTCATGCTCATTTGCTTTTGGTGTAGCTGTCTATTGTCATACATCTGCATTTTCACCCCTGTCTGCCCATTCCCCCCCCCCCCCCCCATTCTTTTCCCAGGGAATAAAGTGAAAACAATTCTGCTGTGGGCAAGTCTGGAACCTGTCTGGTTCTTCACCTGTGGTTTCCATCACAGAGAAAACTGTGATTAAGGGTGACAGGGCCCTTAGGAGACTGGAAGGTGAGATGGCAGCTGGAGAAGAAAATGACAGGCCTCCAGAATTAGCTGTACCCATAGAACAGGTGTCAGCAATTGCAGATAAGGCGATGCCTGAAAGTTTCAGTGCTCCAGGCAGCACTGAGAGGGGAAGATGTGTTTGCAAAAGGGCATGTTCACTCAGTTATAGAGTGCATGTGTTGTGCTAAATGTCCTTAAATCCCTCTGGTAATGCAACCGTCTGTAACAATAAATAGCAAATAACTATTGTCTCCTCTGGGACTGCAGCTATCATGCTTCCAAAGAGGAGTCATCCTGCTCTGTGTGGAGGTGTAGGAGACCATACCTTTACTCTGAGTTCTGGGGAAAACCCACTGAAATTTAACACATAATTTAACCTGAAATCTTCGATTGGTTCTGCTTACACAGTTTTGCATAAAAGCAATAATAACACATGAAATATCCCAAGCAGCCCCCTCCACCCAGTTCCAGGTAGAAAACCATCTGAGAGGTAAGAAGTGTTTGTGTGTTAATACTGGAAAAAAAATAGTATTTTTCTCTTTCTATTCCACTTTCTGCCCCCTTGTTTCCATGCATGTTCTTATTTAACGTTTCCTCCATGAGTGGAGGAATTGAGGGGTCTGGCAATAGGTCAAGGGGGAATGGTTTGAAGCTGAGGTTTAGACTGAATCTTAGGAAGTTCTTCAGCACGAGGGTGGTGAGGGTCTGGACTAGGCTGCCTGGGGAGGCTGTTGATGCTTCTGCTCTAGGAGTGTTCAAGGCCAGGTTGGATGAGGCCTTGAGCAGCTGAGTCTAGTTGAGAGGTGTCCCTGCCTATGGCTTGGAGTAGATGATCTCTGAGGTTGCTTCCAACCTAAGCCTTTCTGTGATTCTACGAACATCCCTCCTGCAGTTTTGGTGGTTGTTAGTAGTGCAGAAGAGTGAATGGATCCTCTGTGAAGAGAGGAACCCAGCAGATTATGTACATACATAATCTCCTAAAAGTAAGTAGCATCTCACCCTCTTTGTTTTAAAATGTTCATGCATATTTCTGGAAAAGAGGATAACAGAACATCCAATAATAGCAAAGGGTTTTATAAGCTAAACCAAGGCACACAGTATATTTTACAAGTCTACTTTGTGACTCATCTGTAAGGTAGCTCTCATCATTTCTCTTGTGCAGATGGGGAAAATGGCATCCAGAGAAACCAACAAGCTGAGAGAAGTCAAAAGATTGACAGTGACTAAACCAAACAAACAGACTAGTAGATGGTACTGTTAGCCAGCTCATAGCCTGAAATTATTAGGATCCCAACACCCTAAAAAATCCAGGACTGAATTTCACACCAAAATACCAGAACACCTCAAAGAAACATACAAGTAGCGTTTCAGAGGCTGTAAATAACACTGAGGTTTTCTGACCTGATCACAAACCTCAGATCAGGCTCAGCCACAATGAAACATTTAGAAACCCTCCAAAAGCTGACATTCTTCTCCACTGCAGCACCCGCGCCCAGTTATTTGGCAGTTTCTTTCACTTGTAAACTGATGTTTCTCTCCTGAGCTGGGAACAGAATTTAGCAAGGTAGATACCTGCTACCTGCTTGCTGTTTTCCATATAGGTGCTTCAACCCTCAAAAAGTGATAATGATTTAGAATTTGAATGGGATCACACTGATTTCCAGTCTTTATAAAGGCAAAACCTGTTAGATTACTTGCTAGTAAGGAATCTATTGCTGATTACTGAGCTATGGAAGCTCCATGAGAAACCTTTCACACTTGGACTGGATTTTGCAACGAGTTTGGTGGACAAAGTTGGTCTTCCCAAAAGCTGTTAAAACCTTCTAGGACCTGAAAAGACCTCAAATTGTTGGACTTGATGATCCTCGAGGTCTCTTCCAACCTTGGCGATACTGTGATACTGTGATGCTGTAATTATCTGCAACTTTCTTCTCAAAAACACAGGGCCTTGAGCTCTAGAGTCACATCCTAGATAATAGTCCCAGTTAAGTCACAAACTGTGGGGAGCAGCTCCTCAATGCAATACATGCAACATTTACAAATCTAAAATAATCATTTAGCAGCTCATTAGTAGAAAGGTCAAGGCCTTCCCAGTATACTTTCCCTTTCTCTTTTAAGAGAAGTGAAGGATGGTTTACTTCTGGCTGGCAGTCTGTTGTGTCCACCATCATGCACATCTCAGACAGCCACATAACCCCTCATTTTTTTCCTTTTCATGGAGCCTTAAATTTCCACTAATTGCTTCCAGGACTGGGTTCCCCAAAGGATGCCTTTGCCTTTTACGAGAGTGCTTTTATCTGTAGTTGTATGGTAGCACTAAGCATTTGTTTCTTCATCATACCTTCTAATAGATGGTGATCAGCCAGCACGTCCACTTGTGCCAAAAGCCAGTCACAGAGTCATCCCATTCCAGAGTGCTTAGCCAGCAATAAGCTGCTTCATTGCCTCTTCCCTGCAGACTCAGTTGTCCCTAACCTGATGAGAATGACTTTCTGCATTCTCATGGTTTCATCTGGAGTTTGTTTCTGATTTCAGCTTGTCCATTAGCTCTTCACATTCCTCTAGGAAAGCTTCCTCTCCATTAGAAAACATCTAGTCTGTGTGATGCTTGATGTTCAGCTCGACTTTCTCCTTCATCCTGAAGAAATGGTGCTGTGCTAGCATCAGCCAATCTTACCTGGCCACGCTTTCCAGTGGCGAGCCACACTTCTGTAAGTCAAGTGCTTTGAAGTGCCAACAATAACAGCTCTTCCTTTTCACAGCTACTGACTGGTAGCCTGCCTTTAGCCACTGAGCTCAGCACCTTCCCAACACCTGGTTACATTTCACCAGCTCAACACTTCTGTTTAGCTGTGCTGCTTGGATTTTGTTGAGCTGTAACTGAACTGATCCTTGTCTTATTAAAACAGCAGAAAGTACGGCAGTGCAATGATTGACAGCCTTCTTTCGTTGCTATGTATGCTGAAAATCTTCACATTTCTTCACAGGTCCACAGAAGAGGCTTTTGAGGAGGGCTGTGCTTTGCTGTAAGATTCAGGGAGCCGCAGAAGGCAGAGGGGCCACAGACTACACCCAGAGATCCTTTATCTGATCGCACAGGCTGTCAACTCTGTCTGATTCTTATCGGGCTTCTGAAAACATCTCATTTACAAGGGGCGTGCTGAGAGGCTTTGCAGGGGTATTAGCATAGTCAGTTCCATTACAAGAACATGACATCTGTCTTTCCCTCCCATGTGCTCCTTGTCTTTCTGCTGATCACTCTTCAGCTCTGCAGAATCACTTTCTATTTTCAGCTTTTTCCATTATTTTTGCACATACCTTCCACCTCCTGTCCTCTTCACATCCCAGTTGCTTTCCTTCACACAATCTGTGGCATCTTCCTCCACTCCCTTTCACTGTTTCATCTCAGTGTTTATAGAATTGTTCTTATTTTTTTTTCCCTACAATAATTTAATTCTCTCTATTCTTTGCATTTGCTCTTCTTCACTTCTATCATAACTCATCAGATTTTGAACTACATGGGTCTTAAAAATCTTACAGAAGGATTAAATGATATTCATATTATGATTAAACACAGATGAGAACTGAATAGTGTAAGGTTTGAATGTAAATGGCTCGAAAATGGTATTAAAGGGATCAGTTGTATGGCAAATTGCTTTAGTCAGTGCTACAGCTTGCAAAGAGAGTGATCACAGCAGAAGATTGAGGTGCATGTGTGTATATGGACATAGATGTATGCACATGCACACCCAGAAACAAAACACAGACATTAGACAGAACTGAGTCAGCTGTGCAACTCATGAGTGTAAGACACTCTCCCAAATGCTTACAGTGCATTGAAGTATCCACACAGGCAACTGTGTGCTGGCTGGGGCCCTTGCTTCTACTATGTGGGCATACTTGTTTGCAAGCAAGAGGGCTGTTATGTGCAACACAGGAGACAAAGGGTTGGTGACTTTGTTTTTTTTCACGAGATGCTTTGCTTCTGTGGGAGTTTCAGGCTTTTTTTTTTTTTTCCCCACAGATCATAGAATCACAGAATCAATAAGGTTGGAAAAGACCTCAGAGATCATCAAGTCCAACCTATCACCCCAGACCTCATGACTACTAAACCATGGCACCAAGTGTCACATCCAATCCCCTCTTGAACACCTCCAGGGATGGTGACTCCACCACCTCTCTGGGCAGCACATTCCAGTGCTTAACAACTCTCTCTGTGAAGAACTTTCTCCTCAACTGGAGACTAAACTTTCCCTGGCACAGCTGGAGATTGTGTCCTCTTGTTCTGCTGTTGGTTGCCTGGGAGAAGAGACCAACCCCCAGGTGTCTATAACCTCCCTTCAGATAGTTGTAGAGAGCAACAAGGTCTCCCCTGAACCTCCTCTTCTCCAGGCTAAACAATCCCAACTCCCTCAGCCTCTCCTCATAGGGCTTGTGCTCGAGGCCTCTCCCCAACCTTGTTGCCCTGCTCTGGACATGTTCAAGAGTCTCAATGTCCTTCTTAAATTGAGGGGCCCAGATCTTGAGCAGAAAGTAGTAAAATGTAAATGAATCACTATTGGGTGTGAAAAGGAACATAATGATAGTTCCAAACTATTCCATTGGAACAGATAAAGGACTTAAACTAGTTGTACCAAGCAATGTCTCACTCTTCTTGCTTCCTCGGGCTGGGAGATACTAAGTGGCTTTACTGACCTTGGCTGCATCGCTTTTGTTGTGACTGGTATTAACTTCTCTGCTCTGTCTCTTGTCCCTTTTATGCACGGGGGTAATGGGAGGCAGGGAGGGAGAAGCTATTAGCTTCCCCTGGTCTTTGGCCAGGGAGGTCCTTGTGCTGTTTATTTATTGTAAATACATGTAAATATTGTAAATACTGTGTATTTTGTACATATTCATGGCATTCCACTGTAGATTGTAGTTTTGCTTGTAAATACAGCTTTCATTTCCTTCCAGCTGAGCTGGTCTGGTGAATGTAATGTTGGGGTGGGGGTGGAATTTTCAACCCAGCAGAGCTTTGAGTTACTTCTTTTAAAAAGAGGCCAATTTACAACGTTTCAGAAGATCACAGCCCGTTTTAGAATTGAAAGAGGCTTGCTTTTTGAATTAGCTGCAATTGCTGGTGAAGGTAAGCAGGTTGCCTCAGAAAATGACTCTCCATCAGGGCTGTCCAATTCTTCACAGGTGCCAAAACAAATGCTCAAATGCTAAAACCAGTGAAATGGACACAAGCACAAGTATTATTTAATGTCTTATTTTAATAGGCAGGAACTGTTTCTGTCCTTTAAAACACAGGCCCAACCACTCATTTTCCTTTCATTGTTCACTGAGCAGGCTTTATTACAGTCTGCAGGGAGGATATGTTACTATGTGCACACTGGCTGATCAGATGTTTGCAGTGCTGATGTATTTAAGAGGTCAAGCAAGGTGTTTAGTCTAGTAACAGTTGAAGTTTCTTATTCATTTTTATTTATCTGCCTTTCACACAGCTCTCAGAATGCTCATCTTTTCCCCTGATCCACCACGTTTTAAGATCAAAACCAAGCAGAAGCATCCACTGTAGTTTCACAAAGCTTCCAAAACATGGGGATCAACTGCAGTGGGATGAGATGTGGCCAGAAGGGAGTTCATTAGTCATGTGCATAAAGAGAAGTAAACCCCACCACTCCTTGTTTTCTTTGTCCAACTGCCAGATTCCAGAGGCAGTGGCAGGGGTAGAATAGATCTAGATCCTCCTGTATTTTGCCTCAAAAGGCTTTTGCAAATATTTAATGTCGATTTCCCCTTATGCAATAAGCAGTTATACAGTTGGCTTGCCTAATGTCTATATTAATTTTGGGACATTTTTAATTAGCAGATAGCTAATTAATGTAGTATAAGGTTATCTTGTTAAATGTTAATTGGATATGTAAACATTCTTTACAAGTTAATATTCAGAGGAAAAATATGTAATGCGCATTTGTTGCTTGTGTCATTCTGAATTAATTACATGGCAGTCAGATTTATCCCTTCCCAACTTGAGAACCCTCAATAAGAACTCTTTTAAGAATCAATTGATACTTAATTAATATGTACTGTCTGTCCTATTTAATTTAAATTAGCTCTTTCAGCAAGTTGCAGCGTTGCTGAAAGATGCAGCATTCCCCCGTGACAAAGAGCACTTTCTGCTGAGAGCACACGAGGGTGCTGTGAGAAAAGGCTTGGTGCTGCTGGCCCATATTTCACCACCGGGCACACAGCCTCCTCCTTTCTCCTTATCAAAAACAAAAACTGCCCACACGGAAATCTTTATGAAAGTTGCATGTACTGTGCTGTATCTCATTCCACGGGGCTTCATATTGCTCAGGGCTCTCTGATAGCTCCCTACCTGGATGGTGTTTATTACATTAGATGATGAGGTCGGTAACCTTCTCCCCCGATCAGGTAGGGAGCGAGGGCCACATTCCTTCACTCCCCTTTTGTGCTGTCTTCCTAACACTCGCTGATGAGATTCGCGTAGATTTAGTTCATTGTTTCAGTGCATTGATATTCCTAGCTACAGGAGAACAGCATGATTGAGTCCCTGAGGGGCTGAGCTCTGGGATGGATGCATGGCAACAACGTTCACATATAATTTATTATGTGTATGAAATCTTTAACATCAGCAGAATGGTCGCAGAGTTTGCCTTTCCTTTCATCACACAATAAGGTTGCTAATGAATAAGAAACGTCTCTGCATGCTGCAGTTTAACACATTCTGTGCCCAAGCAGCAGCAACAGGGATCTGAACAGCTTTTCTGTCTGATCAGACACAGATTCCCTCTTCTACACCTTCGCTGCTGCTGCTGCTGCTGATTGTGGTTTTAATTTTTTGATGGTTATATCTTCAGTGATCCCTGAGCACTTTACAAATAACAATTGAGCATCACCATGCTCAGGTGGTGTAAGTGTTCCAAGTGGGGTTAACTGAAAGACACAGGTAAAACCTCTTGCCCAAATCCACAATGTAATACAACAGCAGCTCCCAAGAGCTCTGGCTCCCAGTTTCTCCCTGTAAACACAAGCTCACACGTCCTTTCTCAGGTAAGTGCACTAACTGACCTCTTTCTGGACAGGTGATCTGTCATCATAAGAAAAATAAAACCCCTTGAATTCAGACTGGACCCTCCAAGTGAGGGTCTGGTCTGACTCTCTGAGGTCAGTACAAAAGATCCCTTTTACCCTTATGTGGCATCAGAATGACAAATGGTGAAGATTACAGGGTCTGATTTTCATAGGTGCTTAGACCCTGAGCCTGCTAGTAACTTCAGGAGGCCTTTCTGATGCTTAACCTTTCTAAAACCACATCTGAAGGCTTGCCCTGGGTCATAGAGGCAGTGCTATGGCAGCAGTAAATTTGCCCAATTGTCTTGTCTGCTGAGTTTTCTGGTGTTACTAAATTCTCCTCTAAGGAGCTGTGCCCCATTTGTTGCGGCTCAAAAAAACCTGTTCTTCCAGCTTGAAGCAGCTGAAGGAATCAGAATGCCTTGTATTGTAATCATTAAATACCAGTTTTCTGCTGGTTATGAGCAGAACACCTATTTTTAGTTAAAAAGCTGCCGTTAGGTTACACAATCACTTTAATGGCTGAAGTAATGCAGCAAGCTGGCACAGCCCAAATGGTACTTGACTGTTTGCAAATCGAGCGTCAACACAAGCAGCAGGTGGTCACTCAGCTCCAGACTTCCATGCCGATTGCTAGAATAATAGCTGCAGTAATAATGCTAAATAAATTACACTCAGCAATCTCTCTGCATTTTTTTTTTTCCTGGGGAGTTTGAACACTCAAGATCCATTTTTACAATTCATGCTCAGACAGTTATTAACTGCAGCTTTATTTTTTTGTCATCACTTCCTCCATTATCCTATTGTTGAAAGTTAGGACAAGTATCCCTATAGTCAAGACCTTCAGATCACAGAGAGAGTTTCCTGGAGCTCCAGGGTGCCTTTTCATTGTACATAACTGCTGCACCAAGTTTGGTCTAGAGTGAATTTTTTTTTAGACTTGCAAACCCTAAAAGTAGGAACACATAACCCACTTTAAAACATCCAGGAAACACAGCCAACAATTTCTAAAAGAGGCCTGTATGCCAGCAGTGTTCTTACTGCATTTTGCCTGGCTTCACTAAACATTAACTGATCTAGTTAGCCTTCCCTTTGTCCATCTCTCTGGGCAGGGGGAAGAACTGAATAGTCATTCACTTTGGAGCATTTTATGACACTGTGTCTGTGCAGATACGTGTGAAGAATTCAGATTATCATGTAGCAGCCAGGAATTTAAAACTGGAAACCAGAAGTTAGGCTAAGAAAATCTCTGGGTGTCCAGAAGCTGAGAACTTGCAGACAGTCCATCACTGTTGACCCACCTTATTATTTTTATTGTCATCATCATCATCATCATCTTTGTTGTTATTATTATTACATATAGCCAAACTTCTGGAATTGGCTGCCCAGAGATGCCTCATCCCTGGGGGTGTTCACAGTCAGGCTGGATGAGGACTTGAGCATCTGCATGTGGTTGAGAGGCATCCTTGCCCATGGCAGGGAGGCTGGAGTAGATGACCTCTAAGGTCCCCTCCAATCTAAGCCATTCTATGATTCTATTTATTTGTCCTCACTAAATAGCACTTATGATCACAAGGATTATTTGTAGAAGCTGCTGATCAATACAGAGATGACCCAGCCTGTCCCTGAGTCAGGCTGAGTGCAGCTCTCATGGCTTTTGCTGTTAGGCCATTAAAATGTCTGCTGTTGTGCTCAGTGGGAGGGGAGTTTGCCTCAGTGGTTTGTTCTAGCGGGACGCTGGGAACATATTGGTTACAGACGAACAGACAGGTTGGACTCGATGATCTTTGAGGTCTCTTCCAACCTATAGTGATTCTATGATTCTATGACATGGGTCCTCCCTTCAAGGGCCCTCCCATGTGCTTGTCAGGCTCCTGTCTGTTCTGATGCTGGTGTGCACTAGCACAGTACAGTACAAGAGGATCTAAGACTGTAATAGCAATAACTGCTCACTTGAGTCCACCCATGTGGTGAAGATGACACTGGTGCAGAATGAAAGGTCTGAGATAAACAGCAGCTCAGATGTAGAAGGAATAAAAAAAAGCTGATAAAGGGAAATTGTGAAATAATCTCGTGGGTCTGGAGGAAGAAGGTGAAAGTGAACATTATGAAAATGAAACCTACAGAGGCTTTATCTCAACAAGATTTAGGTTTATGTGTACAATAGTATTTATCTTGTGCAAAAAAGCGCTCCCAGAGGTGCTCCCAGGCATACCCGAGGGTAATGCAACACCTAATTATCACTATTAGAAAACAATGAGAGACAGCATTAATGCTGAACATATAAAGTGGATACAAAGTTTAATTTTTAATCATTTTGAGTGCATTCCCAGGGAATTTCAGATCCCCAGAAGCAAGCTATATACAAATGGAGCCTTACAATTATATGACAGCGTTTTACTTCTGCTAGAAACAGGCTAGCTTTTATCTGAATATCCTGGTTGCCCCAGACTGTAATCTGATGAGACCTAGGACTACTTTGGTGGATCAAAAGAAAATACTGAAACATTCCAGTGTGGTTTGAGCTGTTTGAAATGGCACTTCCCTGATCAGCTGAAATTAGAAGAAACACAAACCAGGTTAATATGAGATTTCTACTCTGAGGCTCTGAAGCATGAGCACCATGAGGTGAAGTTCCAGAGATCTTGCACAGGTGTGAGAGGCTAAATCTTGTCTCTCTCTTGATGTGACTCAACAAAGATAAAATCACCTTTGCTGCTTGCCCAGACAATAGCTGATGTGTATTGGGTAGTTGCCACTGGAAGGACTCTCTGGAAGGTGCATAGATACAGATTGCTCACAAGACTGCAGCTGTCCTGGAAAAGACCACTGCTATCGATACTCTCTGGAATATACATACCTCAAAGGAGTATAAAAGATCTGAGCAACTACTGCCTCAGGAGAAGGAAAACACAGGAGAAGGAAAACATGGAAGGAAAAGACCTGGACAATGGCGCTGAGAAAGAAAACACGAGAGAAGGGAAGGACTGGGGCAATGCTGCTCTGAAGAAAAATGGAGAGAATACCAGGACAGAGACATCACCACGTAGCCTGGAAGAAGCAGACCAAGAGGAACCCTCTTTCCGTGTCCTAAGTTCCGTCTGCTGCAACTCATGGAGCTGAAGAGGCTGACATCTCTTCTACAGCCAAAGCTGCAGCACCTGTCCTCCACAGACTCAAAATGTCTTGGGGGGTGAGGGGTGTGGTAATATGATTCCTTTCCTTTTCTCTCTCCCTCCTCTCTCTCACTCTCTATTCTCTTTCTCTCTCTCTCCTTCTGATCCATCCACTTTATTTGTGTGGTAAATAGTCTAGCTGTTGATATTTTGCCTCTAATTTCATGCCACAGGATTATTCAAAAGAACTGAGTCTCTTTCCTTTTCTGAACCGAGACAACAGGACACATCCTCACGAACGGGACGACTGGTTTTGCAGCACTTGGTTGGCATCAGGAGCACTTGGCATCAATGAAAACAAGCTGCTAGAAAGCAGGGAAAGCATGAAAAAGATTTAGCATGTCATGTGATTCCAGATTATCAGCAGGCCAGCCTGAAAAGAGTCAGGTATTGTACTTTTACAGGTGTAACGTGCAGGGAGATTGCCAAAACTGCTTGCAAAGAATTGCAATTCCCAGAGCTGACAACCCCAAAGATCATACAAATGCTTAAAGTGAAGCATTAAACAGGGTCTTGTCAGCTGAGTGGCACGTCTGTTAAACCTTCTAAAGCAACACGATCAGCTCCTGTCAGAAAATTCAGATTCATATTTGTGTCAACATTTGTGCTCTCCGGTGTCAGCTGCGATATCCTCCTCTATACTTGTCTCCTGAAATGATTAGTAGACCTGCAGAGAGTGAAAGCTATTTTTGTGAGCAGCTGGTTCTGATACTGTAAAATGAATCCACTCTGCATTCCCCTGAAATCTGGTGACAGGTGGAATTTTAATAAAAAATGGCTGGCATTTCATGGAGCAGGGGAAAAAGCAGGGACTCTGCATGGAAGGCTGCATTTTTCAAAGGCACTTCAGTCTCCATGGCAGAGATGGATCTGCAGTGCCCACATGAACTCCTTCTCCTAGGCTAGCAGTTTGCTGCAGGAGGCGGGAGTTGTGTTTCCTGCCCGCTCCTGGTGTACATTTGGTCCTTGCCTCCAGAAGGAGATAATGTGGAGGCAAAGTTATCACAGGGGCTGGGCTGGAGGTGTGCACTGTCTGTGTGTGCAAAGCAGGTTTGGTGAGGCTCACTTTGCAGACCTGCCACAAGCTACTCATTGCCTCCACAGCGCAGCACCAGCTTGGGCAGACTTCCAGGACTAGAAAGAAAGAGTGAGGTGGGCACAGGCAGGTCCTGAGGCTGGAGCGGAGAAGGTGCTGCCCCTGTTTGGGAAGGGAAGCTGTGTGGCAGTGTGAGTGCCACACTGAGCCTAGGCTCCCTTGTTGGTGCTAATGAGGAAAGAGCCATGCTCCTTGTGCCTGCTTTAATGGCTCTTTAAGGGGAATTAAAAGCCCTTCTTGCCCTTAATATGTGTGAGAACAAAATGTTTCTTCAGTGAGATACTCTCATTCTGGGAAACTTCAAAGAAAGCTCAAACTCTCTGTTTCTTCACGAGTAACCCAGTTTGAGTATTATAATATTAATAAATGCATTAGAACTATTTTTAAGTAAGCAAAGACTGGATGATAGTCATCCAAATTAATGAAGGCTATGAACTTAAAATTGATTATGTAAACTGTGCTAAATCCCTGCACAGATTTAATGATTTAAATTCAAATTTAATTTAGATTTAACTCAAACACTGACTTGAATTAAAGCCACTTTAATTCTGAATGAGACTGCCCAGAGTGGGCTTTAGTGTAGGTTAACAAATCTGCTCTGTGCAAAGATTTTCTTGAACTGAGTTGTTTTTTTTCTTAATGCCATCGAGTCAGTAGTTGGTGTATTGAATACAGTGGGCTCTGAAGGCGAGCCTGTGCTTGCAAATGGAGGATGACTCACTAACAGGCATAAGCATAGAATCATAGAATCAACAAGGTTGAAAAAGACCTCAAAGATCATAAAGTCCAACCTGTCACCCAACACCTCATGACTACTAAACCATGGCACCAAGTGCCACATCCAATCCCCTCTTGAACACCTCCCAGAATGGTGACACCACCACTTCCCTGGGCAGCACATTCTAATGGCTAACAGCTCTCTCTGGGAATAACTTTCTCCTCACCTCCAGCCTAAACTTCCCCTGGTGCAGCTTGAGACTGTGTCCTCTTCTTCTGGTGCTGGTTGCCTGGGGAGGAGACCAACCCTATTCTGGCTACAACCTCCCCTCAGGTAGTTGTAGAGAGCAATAAGGTCTCCCCTGAGCCTCCTCTTCTCCAGGCTAAGCAACCCCAGCTCCCTCAGCCTCTCCTTGTAGGGCTTGTGCTCGAGGCCTCTCCCCATCGTTGTTACCCTTCTCTGGACACATTCAAGTGTCTCAATGTCCTTCTTAAATGGAGGAGGCTGGAACTGGACACAGGACTCAAGGTGTGGCCTAACCAATGCAGAGTACAGGGCACAATGACTTCCCTGCTCCTGCTGGCCACACTATTGCTGATGCAGGCTGGGATGCCATTGGCCTTCTTGGACACCTGGGCACACTGCTGGCTCATGTTCAGCTGGCTGTCAATCAGTATCCCCAGGTCCCTTTCTGTCTGGCTGCTCTCCAGCCACTTTGACCCCAGCCTGTAGCACTGCATGGGGTTGTTGTGGCCAAAGAGCAGCACCTGGCACTTGGACTTGTTGAATGCCATCATGTTGGACTCTGCCCATCTGTCCAGCCTGTCAAGGTCCCTCTGGAGAGCCCTTCTACCCTCTAACAGATCAACACCTGCTCCCAACTTGGTGTCATCTGCAAATTTACTGATGACTGATTCAATCCCCTCATCCAGATCATCAATAAAGATATTGAACAGGATGGAGCAGCCCCCAGCTAAAGTATAGGGGAATGCTCACATTTTTTAGACTAATTAAACCCCTCTGACGAGAGCTTAGTGTTGCACTTCTCCAAAGAAGAGGAATTCCCTTCTCTGGTATGAAGGACAGTGGGCTGAGGCCTTGAATTTGCCCCTCTGACCAGTATGCTCTCCCCTAAGGGCAGAGCTGAAAAGGAGAATAAGTGCACAGGTAACCCACTAAAAGCAAAACCAAAGCAGAAAAGCAAAGAAAAACTTGACTGCTATGAAGGATACAGAAGCTGCAGATTTTTCCTCTGCAAGACATTTGTTTCTCTGACTTAAGTCTCTGAATTTATCACATATATTTATCATAAACACTTTTAGTTCAGTGGCCAGGGAAGGCATGCAGTGCATTTCTAACAAGTTCTTCAGTGGGTGCAAAGTGGTACAAGCAGAAGGTGCAGCAGGGCCTTGTGCACTGCACTTCTGTTGTTGCAGTTGTTGAGGTGGATGTGCATGGAGTTCCAGGTAATTTCACACCGGATGTGCAACACTATTCAGGGAACCCATGTCTGGGAGCTAGCAGCAGGGATGCAGGGCCTTCTGTGAGGAGGGGCTAAGGCTGCACTCATGCATAATTAGGCAAATTATGCATTTGCCTAATGACGCCTGTGGGAAAAGAGATTTAATAAAGGGTAAATGCTGACCAGGCAGTGGGAGTGAGTGTGATACTGGGAGGTACTATAGCAGGAGGGTCACTTGCAGCCCCTGAGGAGACCCTGGTGGAGCAAGCAAAAAGTGTGAGGAGGGCTCACAGGCTGGCTTGGGTGCCTCTGCAAACTGGCTACCCTGGGCAGGCTTGGGCTCCTCTTTAAGAAAGCACACGGTGTACTCCAGCTTAATGGTACGTGTTAAGCAAGAACAGCTGCTTATGAAGAGATAGATATGCTGAAACACTTACTGATGTTTTGCTTCCTCCCCTTGTGTCACCTGAAATCTATCATCTCGCTATGGTATCCCAGCACAGACCTGCTTGCAAATCTAGGGAAGCAGGGCAGTGGTGCACAGCTTTTAGAAAATGATTAGTGGTCTGTCAGGCTAACGTCTAAACATGGGCACCGACTCAGATGTGTTACCTATAAATCTGTTCATCAGCAGCTGAGGAACATATGTGCCTCCTCTTCCTTAAACATAAAAACATTAATTACATTATATTGTGCCACAGTAATGGGCAACACAGTGACAGAGGCTTGCCAAAACTTTAATTTTAACCGTAAATCTGGAGAGTCTGAAACGCCGAGTCAAGCTGCTGTAAAAGATGAAGATAAAGCTGAAGGAGGAAGTGTAGGAGCAGGAGCTGATGGGGGTGGGCAGGAAGACATGGAGAATTAGCACAGACTAGCTGAAACTACAGCCTTCCCTGGACAGGGGGCAGGAAAGAACAAATTGCAATTCAGTAACAGCTTCTCTTCTGCACTGGTCATGGGGTAAAAAGATTTATTCTCTACTACTATTGTGCCTAGGCTTCCTACTATTTGGTTTTGCTGTCCCTCTTTTTCTCTTCCCTCATGTAATCATCTAATCACAGAGAGAATATTGAACAAGGAGCCCTTGGTGTCCTTTCTCTGGCTGGATTTTCATTCTGAATAGAGCCAATCGGGAGAAAAGATGAAGCACAGCATGTAGCTTGCACTGTCCTTTGTACCTGGCTAAGAGCAATGAGAGGGAGCATCCAGGTTATTTATCAACAGAAATAGGAGGAGTATGGAAATCTCTATGTACCATCAGGTATGAAAGGCACCAAGAATAGGTTCTCCTGTTGAAATAGATGCTGTACCAGTGACTGTTCAAAGAGTTTATCAGATGAAGCAGTCCTGCTGGTTTGGGGCAGTCAGTAGAAGGCAGCAGATTCCAGTGCCCAGTGCCACTGCTTGTCCCATTCATGCTCTTCCCAGATCTGACACAATCCTACCCGGCCTCTACTGTGAACCACCTTATGCCCCTGAAGTCAGTGCAAAGATGAGCCCTTTGGCAGCCAGAGATCTCTGCTGCAGTTGCCTCAGTCTGACTCATTATGCCACAGGCAAAAGGGCAACAACTTCTCTTTCTCAGGTTATGCAGATTCCCTCTGAACTCTCTGCCTTCATTTTAGCATTTGCTTGCAGTGTTTCCAGAGCCATCTGGCTGTACTCAGGTTATATATCTGAGCTGTTGCAGCTACAGGCATCAGACAGAGGCTTGGTTTTGGTAAGAGGTCTTTAAAGGCTTATTTCCACCCTGGCTAAGAATGGAATAGAATAGAATAGAATAGAATAGAATAGAATAGAATAGAATAGAATAGAATAGAATAGAATTAACCAGGTTGGAAAAGACCTTTGAGATCATCAAGTCCAACCTATCATCCAACACTATCTAATCAACTAAACCATGGCACCAAGTGCCCTATTCAGTCCACCCTTAGTCTTTAAGGAGAAGGAAGAAATTAAACTGGAGATAGGACTGGACTGAAGGAAAAGCTGTGACTTTCACCCCTCATTTATTCTCATATTCTTCTTTCTCTTATACTAAATTGAGTGACAAAGAGGATGCTATTTGCCTGCATAAGCAAGCAAGCAACAAGAATGCAGAACAAACTGCAAATAAACTATCATGTGGTTTTTAAACAACACAAACCTATGGATAGCTTATAAACTACTCACAAGCTGTCTCCCTGCTCTTGCTCCAGTATGCCTCTTGCAGATACCTATGGTCCTCCCATCTTCTGTAAGTAGTAGCTCAACCCTTTCCATGTGGCGTCTTCATTCTGATGTAGGAAATGTTTCAGAAACTCACATTTGAGCTACAGATACACTTGCCCTGACTGAGCAGTACTTTAAGTCTTCTAGGTCCAGCTTCAGATGGCAATGTTGCCACAGGCATTAAAAGGTCAAAAAGCATCAGTACCATGTAAAAAAAAAAATCCAGTCCTGGGCTGGAGAGGTCCCAGATAGTTATGTAGTTGTTCTGAATTTCCATAAGGTAAAGTCTTTTTCCTTATTTTTCCTTTTCTTTTTCTATTCCTTTTTTTTTTCCCTTCTTTTTCCATTTCTTTTTCTTTCCCTTTTTCTTCCCCCTTTTCTCCTTCCTCCTTTTCTCCTTCCCTCTTTTCTCCTTCCCCCTTTTCTCCTTCCCCGTTTTCTCCTTTCCCTTTCTCTCCTTTCCCTTTCTCTCCTTTCCCCATTTCTCCTTTCCCCTGTTCTCCTTTCCCCCTTTATCCTTTCCCATTTTCCTTTCTTTCCCTTTCTTTTTCCAGGACCCATGACACAGAAAATGCTTTATATTTGCCTTTTGGCTAAAGGAACATAAATGGCTGCCAGATGTATTAGCCTAGAGAAGAGCAGGTATCAGTAGAAGTTAGCAACCCATCTGACCCAAAGTAAGAGCTGTGGTGCAGGGCAGAGTTTGCAGCTGCTGTGCAGGGCGTTCCTCCCCTGTCAGATCAGCACAGGATGTATCTATCATAGAGCAGAAGACTGAATATTCACTGTGCACTGGACAGCAATATTTCATTTCATGCATCATTAAGAACTTGCATTGATTCCAACTAGTCATACAACCTCATCCTGAACTCACTTTGAAGCAAAAGAGAAAAAAAAGTCAAAAGAAAATTTCTCCTTCCCAAGTCAGTAGATGACTTTAAAACTTGGGTGCTTGAAGAAATAGCCATTCTTTGTGCCATCTCCCTTGGGGGCAAAATGCCAGTTGTAGCATCCTATTACTTGGAAAACAGCAGGACTCCAGTGAGGGTCTTGGTTTCAGTGTAACACAGGCTTGTTTAGCACACATCCATATTGTGATTGTGTGCTTGCAGAAGGTTTTATCTCGCTGTCAGTGTTGGAGTCAGTGTGATTTGGAGTAAAGTTTGGCTCAAATATAATTGAAAGAGGAAAAACATCAGAAGAGAATAAGGTGGCACAGTAGCTACTGCTGGGCTCAGCAGCCAGCAGAGCTGATTGTGAAGCCCATGCTGCTGGGCAGCTGCCTTTGGTGTTCTGTGGTATGGCCATGGCAGGAGTGCTGTGGGTAGTAGGAAGAGAACCATACCACCTTTGAAAAAACATCTGTCTGGGACCTGCATCTAGATTAAGAACTCTAAAATGATTCAGCAGTAGTAAGTCTGAGTTGTCCAATACTATCACTTCCATGGCAGAACAGGCAGAGTGTTCTGCTGCTGGAAATGTTAAGAGTATGCTGTCTCTCATTCCAAAACATAGCAGGAGAGTTGGACTGTGCATGATGGCCCTCCCTAGGGTCTTGTCTGAATTGTAATGTGGTTGTTGGCCCCATTGTGAACTCAGTTTAGGGGAAAAGGTGCCAAGAGTGATCTGGGAAGGCTCACACGACTTTTACTGTCTCTTTTCAATGGCCATTGCTTATTTCTAACTGTAGTCTTTGGCATGTTACTAATGTTCCTAACTGCATTTTCCAAGAATCACATGCACTTGTCATTCTCACAGGCAACCTGCAAATGTTTGTCAGTTAAAGGAAGGAGCCCTGAAGACTGGAAGTGCTGCACACTTTTGTTAACCTCACAGTATTTAAGAGGAGTATTATTGCTTGCTTATAGCAACAGTCCCTCCTCAACTTGAGAAGAAGGAAAGGGCAAAAAGATGAAAGCTTAACTAGCATCATTACAAACTGCTCTTATTGGCATCCATCTTCCCCGCAAGAAACACTCTTTGAAGGCTTCTTAGCTCTCTCCACCAGGAGAGGCTGCCCTCTGGCCACTAATCTGTACATGGACCTGTCCCAGCACGTAGGGCAATGCAACATGAACAAATAGTACCATGTAGTATGTTATGTACTGTTTGAATGAGACACAACAGCCTTCATAAGGTAGCTGGCAAAGACTATCAGGGGTGCTTACTGTCCATGAACAGGCTGGGTTTATTGTACCTGACATAGTCCAGAGTAGAACAAGAGCCTTGCTTTCCTTTTTCACCATAACTTTACAAAAGCCTTGCCTTTGCCTTGTATTTTAGTCTCTCATTGTCACCGTTTAACTTTTCCCCCCCCCTCCCTGTATCTTCAGATCCCACAGCATCTGGTGGCAAATCAAACATAGTAAAATGTTGGGTTTGAGCTTAACAATATTTTCCAAGTCATTTATTTACCAAATGGTCTTGGTGGAAGTGTTTTGTTCTGTATGTTACCAGGTGGTGCACACTCAATCTGAATGTATGGGTAATCAAATCATAGCAATAGGCAAGTCTCCGGGGGTGTTGTGCTGAAGTTAGACAAGTCCTCATAAACTCAGAGGTTGCATGTTTTGACTGTGAGCTTCCTGGCCACTCCTTCTCCCAAACATGGGCCTGAATTTTGCTGTCACTTTACTTTAAGTGCTATGGTTTGCTTTTCTGTAGCTGTTTTATTTGTATTGAATGGCAGTGACAGCCTCTACCATGGACATTAGTGAATGGGCTTATCCAGTACAAAACTTCAGCTAAAAAGTCAGGATTCAGCTGGAAAGTTGCCTCCTCATCTTTCTTCAGACCCAAGCCAGACTTCAGCACCCTGTGCTCTCTCCTTGGCAGGCTGAGCCTGTCTTTAGAGCTTGCCAGATGTATCTCACTCTTCAGGGGGTTTGCTTTGTATTCTCCCATTTTCAGTGACTAGAGATCTCAAAGGGAACAGAAATAGCAGTCAGATGTATAATTGCTGTTTTATACATTGCCTTTGGATGAGATCACAGCCCAGCCTAAGGGCAGTCACCTAAGTCCTACAGGAGAAAGAAAACAAATGTAGAAACATTCTAAGGCATGTGGCCTCCCTTGCTTTTGTTGGAAAATCATGTCTTATATTGTAAAGAATGACAACTTTGATCCCATTTCATGTTCTTAGAGTATCTGCAGAAAGGTGGAGCTATCTGTCATAACCCTCATGACATCAAAAGATAAAGTGCCTTTGCAAGTGCACTGTTTATTAAAAATCACTAGAAATGTTGTATTTGTTGCTCAGCAAAAGAACAACTCCTTGTAATGCTATCAGAGGGCACTGCCTAAGCTCAAGACCCTTCTAACTCTAGAGAATTGGGTAAGACCAAGCTGTAAACTTAGACATGGAAGTGTTTTTCTTTTTTCAGTCCACCAAACAACAGGAGCAGATGTAGATTATTTTTTGGATAAGACATCCCCCTTTTGGAATGATTTCACATGCTAACTTTGCTTGGGAACTGCTCCTGTTGGTGACCATGTGTTCAGCACATCTGCTTTGGCTTGTTGTTTTCTCTGAGACTGACAATATTGTGGCAAGACGTCAGAGTGAATTGAGGTGAAGAAAAAGGAAGAGGAAAATTAACATGAAAGAGCTGCATTGCAAGTCCAAATGAACCCTGAGAGACTTTCCATCCCTTGATCCTCCATGTGTATATTAGGATATGTGTAGAGGGATTTGAAGAGGTGGGAGGAACTGACAGGCTTGAAGTAATACCTGGGCTTGTCTTGTCACAGTCAAAAACTGAGCTTGAGCAAACATGCTGCGAGGACATTTCTGACTTCTAGCCCACGGGAGAGGATGCCTTCAAAAAGTTGGGAAATCCTGCCAATGACTCATCAAGCCTAGTTTTACTGTTCACTGCATAATGCACTCATTCATCAAACTGAAAGGGTTTCAATCAGTATTGTCAAACTAAAAAGTTATGTGCTATAGACCCATGCACACAGAAGTGCGCTCAGCTAGGCATAACATATGCGATGGCCATCTTCAAAGACATTACAGAGCTGGCTTCCAAACTGCATTTGCTAAAAATCCCTGGCCCAACCCAGGCCTTATTTGTTTGAAGTTTCTCTCATCATATTCATTATTATTTTTTTTTAATCTACTTCAAACAACCATCATTAAATAAGAACACTTGAAAAATAAAACCAAAACCAACCCACCAACCACCACAACAACAAAACCAACAAAGCACAACAACAACGATCAACCAACCAACCAAAACCCCCCCAGACAAGCAAACAAAATAACTCAGAAGCTTTTTCTTTCTCTCTCCAGCCTGTGGCTCCTTCACCAGAATCACTCTTCTGAAGATCTTGAGGAGGCAGCACTCAGTCCCACTGTAAAGCAAGACTGAAATCTGAAGCCAAGCCAGCAGTAGCTCAGCTCAGGTAGACAGAGATATTTTCACAAGATCCAAGGCTAACTCTACCCCAGAAATTATTTCACTGGGCTATCAACAGTAGATCAGTCATGCCTGGAATATAATGTTATAAGATTCTTTCCTTTCCAGAAACATGGGCACAAGTATGGACTGAGTGATGTGGCTGGGGAGATGCAGGCACTCTGGGTTCTGCTCCTTGTTCAATCTCTGTCTACAAAAAGGGAAGTGATGAGAATAAATATTAATTCTCTTAACACTCCCCAGCCTTAGACTACAGATAAAGCTAGCTGGTGAGAGAGAAAAAGAGGTGAAAGAAGGATATTTTTTTTGGTGGCCATTAGCCAATTCAATAAAGTCTAAGCAGTGCATGGAAATAATCTGTTTCGAAAATAGAGGCCAGAGTTACAGATGTCTGCCTTGATTCCTGACACCTCAGCAGCTTTGTTTCATGGCAACATGCATGGTAAGTATGAACCTGGAGACCTTATTTTCATCATTTGTAGCTCCTCAGCCCTGGGCCCTGGGGGCATTAATCATCCTTAATGGCCCTGAGCACCCTCATCTGTGATCTCTAGTCTCCCCTTCTGCTCATGGCTCATCCTGAGGGTGACAGGGCCAGTGGGGACAGGACAAGGGGCAATGGTTTTAAAGTAGAGCAGGGAAAATTTAGATTAGACATTAGGAAGAAATTCTTTACTGTGAGGGTAGTGAACCATTGGAATGGGTTGCCCAGAGAAGTTGTGGATGCCTCATCCCTAGAAGGCCAGGCTGGAGGAGGGTCTGAGCAACATAGTCTAGTGGGAGGTGTCCCTGCCCATGACAGGGGGGGTTGGAATTGGACAATCTTTAAGGTCCTTTCCAACTCAAGCCATTCTATGATTCCCTCCCTCGATCTGGAACTCTGTTATCTGCCATCCTCTCTGCCTCATCACTGCACAGCAGCATGCAGACATTGTGCCTGTTGCTGCAGGTACAGCCTGGCTGTGCTGTCTTGCCTCCTGGTTCTCCTTCTCTCATGGAGCAGCCCTGCTCTTGCTGGTCCCTGATGCTAGACTTCAGCCAGTTCAGCTGTTATTCAGAGTTTCATGCAAGAAGTTTGAAGCTCAGAGTATTAATTGTGAATGGGATGATTTTTTGATGTATTGCTGCTGTTTCTGAACTGGAGTTGCTACCCTTCTGTGAACTAATAGGCATGAGGGAAACACAATCATACCAATGTGTTTTCTGCTGTAATTATTGTCTGTGAAAACTGGAAGGATAGGTTGGCTTAATTGGTACAACCCTGCTGAATTCTGCCCACACACCAACTCCCAGAGCATTTAATGGGCAGGGAGTTCCTTGGTAACTTCTCCCAGTGTCAGCTGGCAGCTTCTGCCACAGGGGCAGGTGCCATACAGTCATGTCCAGGTGGCATTGCTCTCTAGAGGTACCCAACAGAAGAGCATGACAATGACTGGCTTCTAAGGCAGATCACTGATTCAAATGAGGATTGAGTAAATAATTTGCCTGTCAGGATGAAATCTCACTCATGTGAAGGGTTTTATATGGGGATCTCATAGAATCCTGTAAGATAGCTATATAGAAACATAAAAAGACAGGAGAGTTGAAGGGATTTTTTTTTTTAATATGCAGAAAATGGAGCAGCAAATCATGTAGTAAAGATTTGAGTTGACATGGGATGTGCACTCCAGTGCTCAGTCTAGGAAAGCACTTATGCACAGACTTTAGGTTTCAGGATGGGAATAGGCTCACTGGAGCTAATGTTAAGCCAGTAGGTGAGAATTTTATTGATCTGGGGATGGGTGCATTGAGCATCCTTCAGGAAAAATATCTTCCATGTTCTTATGGGCTTGGACTGAATGAGGCAGGCTAAGCTCAGCTGCCTCGTGCTTTCTGTGGAGGAAACTACACTGATGTCAGTCTGCAGTTTTCTGAATTGCCAATCCAGGCAGCCCAGCCATGGCTTTGGCAACAGCAAAGGGATAGCACAGTATTACAAGCCATGTGAAATTAGATTTGTACAGGGTTGCCAAGCTACTCTGTTGTGGTCACCATAGAATGAAGGCTCTTTTGACTGGGCAATTATTTAAATTGCCTTGTTTGTGCAGGAGGAAAAAGAGTTCCTCTTTCCTGCAACTCTGGCCTAACTGTGTGATGGTTTAACCCACTCACATTAACAAAAGCTCAGATCACTCAGTTGGGGAAGCAAAATGGAAAGCTGTGTTATAAAACAGTAACTACACTCCATAATGGAATGCAATGAATATAGAATAGAATAGAATAGAATAGAATAGAATAGAATAGAATAGAATAGAATAGAATAGACCAGGTTGGAAGAGACCTTTGAGATCATTGTGTCCAACCCAGCATCCAACACCATCTAATCAACTAAACCATGGCACCAAGCACCCCATCCAGTCTCTTCCTAAACACCTGCAGTGATGGTGACTCCACCATCTCCTGGGGCAGCCCATTCCAATGGCCAATCACTCCTTCTTCGTGAAGAACTTCTTCCTAATATCCAGCCTACACCTCCCCTGGCACAGATTGAGACTGTGTCCTCTTGTGCTGGTGCTGGTTGCCTGGGAGAAGAGACCAGCCCCTACCTGGCTACAACCTCCCTTCAGGTAGTTGTAGACAGCAATGAGGTCTCTCCTGAGCCTCCTCTTCTCCAGGCTAAGCAACCCCAGCTCCCTCAGCCTCTCCTCATAGGGCTCATGCTCCAAACCCCTCCCCAGCTTTGTTGCCCTTCTCTGGACATGTTCCAGCAAGTCAACATCTTTCCAAAACTGAGGGCCCCAGAACTGGGCACAGTTAATTCTCCCAGTGTTCCTGACCTCTCTTTTCAGTGTGGAGGCTCCTGGGCCCTTTCATTGTCATGTCTTATGTCTTGTGACGCTCCTGCAGCTCCTGTCCTTCTCTCCCTGATAGATGGAGGCTGCACACTTGCTGCTAAGGGGCAGCAAGCCTCACTCTCATATGCTGGGGTCCTTCTAGCCCTGGGGCAGGGCTGTGTGCATGTGGGGTGTCTGAGATATTGTCTCAGCATGGTTCTAGGTCAGTAAATGATGTATTAACCAGCAACATAAGTAAACAGTATGATCTGCTCTCTTCCTGTTGCCAACAGTTGTTGGTCTGTGCCACAGCTCAGCTCTGTGTTGTTTTGAGTGAATCTGGTGGTTGGATTCTCAGCTGAGGTGGTGGTGCTAGGATGAACTCAAGCTCTCCATCCATGCCTGGAAAGAAGACCACTATCTTTACCTCTCTGAAGTTAAACCGAGGTGTCTCAACACTTCACGAAGAGCCATGCACAGCTGAGTCAGAATCTCAAATGGCATTATAGCAACTTTCCCCTCCATCCTTCAACGCAACCAGGATAAACACATAGAGACCACGCTGCATCTTGGAAGGAAGATCTCCAGCCTTCCCCTAACAGTAACCAAGTACCAAATACTGAGATAGGATTTTTTCAGATTAGAACCTGGGCAATCCTTTTAGGAAAACTAGTGTGCATTACCACCCACAGGCTTTGGAGGTCTTACTGTCTGGAGTATTTAGTTAGTGAAAAAATGAATATTTGCCTGCTCATTCTACTTTTGACAGACAGAGTCAGCAATTTTCCTGCTAACTGGATTGAGCACTATATACTATCAAAGCATTTGTGCCAGCATCAGCCTTATTGTGACTGGAGTTCCCCCCTCGGAGAAGGCTGAAAGCTGTGCTGGCAGGCGCAGATGGGAGAGGTTTATTGCAGATGTGGGAACCCACACAACGAACTGCAGTGCTAGGTGAGGTACTTTATTTAGCATTTAGCTTTGCCTCACAAGTCTACACCTATTAATTCACTCCCAGGAGACCTATTGTAATTTTCCAGACACCTGAGAATTTTCTAGCAGATGTCACTTTAAACAAAACAAAAAAAACCAACTTGGAGACATATCTGCTGATTCTTCCTGGTGCCTGAAAGCAGTAATTCCTACACTAAAATTGCTCATTCTTAAGGTAAGGGAGGGAAAGGCTCCAATGACTGCCTAACAGCAATATTTTTTTGCATTTAAAACCTTAAGAGTGGAAAAGGGAGGTCTACTCTGTTGGAGGGGAAGGAAAGGTTGGAAGTGAGTACTCCATTCTAATCCTGGAAGGGGCTGGAACAATCGGCTTCCAACTGGAATGTGTCTAGATATGAGAAACCTTTACATAAGTCTTTCTTTGAGCCTCACTCAGGCAGAAAATGAAATTATCTAGAAGACAAATAGGGAAATACACTTAGGAAAACACCAATGCCAAAAACATTGCTGCATGACAGTTTAAGTAGGGAGCTTGTCAGCAGACGGCTAACACCTGAAGAATTTTAAAGCTTTGTACTCATAGTGTGATTATATCCTCCCCCTTGCCCAAATCTATGTAATAGATTTGAAATGGTATAATCAGTGTATCCAGTTCCTTTTGCAATCTAATAGATTTCCACCTCTCACTCTACTGTCAACACCATTGAAGGACAGCTGCAGAAGCAACACCACCAAGGTGAGTCTCCATGGTTTTGCCTACCAGCTATGTAGGTGACAGATGAATACATTCATTTTCCTGGTTACCCCACTTCTAGCTCTTCTTGTGGGAAGGTGATGGTGATCAGGATGGTGAGAGCTGCTGGGAAGCTGGGGGTGGTGCTGTCTAGCAGGTTGCCTTGTCCTCCTGTGCAGCATCAGGTCAGATGTGGGAGGACTGAACAAGAGCTTGGGAAAGCTGACAGCTCTACTACTGTCACGTTCAGGCTGTGTGCCATTAAGCCTGCTCAGGAAGGTTACTTCATTCCTTTTGCCACAAGAAAAAGGTGGAGGGGATAAGCAGTACTGCTCTGTCTTTCACTAAACAGTTAAGAAAACAAAACCATTTAAAAGCTAGATGCCTGAATCTTTCCCTGGGTGCCAAGGTGGTGAAGTGTTAAGAACTTTGCTGGCTCAGTCAGGTCAATCCATGAGCATTAGAAAATCAGGCAGTGGACTGTGCTACCCATCTGTCAAGAAAGTTACCAAACAGCATTCAACTAATTCTTTTTAGGAAGAATGCAAATTGTCTTCACTTAGGACAGCTCTGCTGCAGGCCACAGCCTGTGCTCCCTAAAGCAATGTTGGTCCAGAGAAATCACTGCAGCTTTGTTGGCTTGTAACAGCTGAGGATACAGCCTATGCTAATTTTTGCTTAAACCTTGTACAATAAAATGTTTTAGCACATGATGAATGTTAGCTTTCTCAGTAGTTCCAGGTAATAATGAGTTTCTGATTGCATAGGTTAACTCTTGAGTGTTTGAGTCTTCATCAGCAAGCTTGCAGCAGTTCCAATTAAATGAGTTGTGTTCAGTGCTTTTTCCTCCGAGCTGCAGAAAATGGTTTGCAACAGTTACAGAAACACAAAAGACCAGCATAATGGGATTAATATCTAAAATCAAAGCCTGAATATAGATATATAAGAAGACATTGAGTTGAGAGGAAAATACTCCTTGTGCAGAGCACTGCATGTGCACAGCAAGTTCATAGAACATGACTCTATTTATGATAGGAGCTTCCAAAGACGTGTTTTCAAGGGTCTCTTCCTTTGCTGTTCTCAATCTCTCCCTTCCTCATTGGAAGGCCAATTACTGGGATAGCTCAGAAGTTTCTGTCACTACTTGAGCAGTTTCTCAAAACAAGTATCAGCTTAAAAAAGCATTGCCAGAGAAAACTGAAAAAAGCTACAGGGATATAGCTGGAGGGGAATAAGGGAGGAAATGTCAGTTGCCTACTTCCAAAGCAATTGTGGATATGGATTGCATGGAAGCCTTCTCATCAGCAGGGTGTCTGACAGGTCTATCAGGGAAGAGTTCATCTACTTCTGTAATAGTAGTTATTTGAACAACTAGAGATCGATATAGTTTCTAGGGGAGATGCTGCTATTTATTGGGAAACAAGAGAGAAACATTGGTGAAAGTTTGCTTTCTGTTTCTACAGTAACCACCATCAGGAGGAACGTGCACATGTTTACTCTAGCTGGGGTTCATGCTTAGTGCCTCCAGACTCCATGGCTACAGAGCAAAAGCAGCCTTGTGTGGCACGTACAGGGCACCGCTTGTGCTTTGCCTCCAGCTTTTCAAAGCACAGAGTGGTCAGACTGGGCATTAAAGCGATGAGCTGACACCTGAAAGAGAGGGCTTGTGAAATGAAAATCATCTGTCTCTGGACAGGGATGGGTTGTTTGGATAGGGGCCCACCCATGCCTGCCTGCAAGTACTTCTTGCAGTCTCTTCTGCTTCTGAGATTTCTGAGAACAGCTTTGTGTGCAGGGGGCAGCCAGTTCCAAGCCCAGGAAACTCCCAGTGCTGAAGGTCAGCAGCTCATTTCTGTGTAGAAAGCAGAAATCCCCTGATAGGAGGTGGGGAAAAAGGTTTGGATTTAGCTCTGACTTTCCTTAAGACAGAGAGTCCATTTCATTTTTCTACATATATATAAGACTTGGGTCGGTCACTCTACATGAGGGGGGAATTGTGAAGCACTGATGCCCTCTACCACCTCAGACCCTTCAAGAAAAGTAATTTTTATGAGTAACCATCACAAAAAAAAGACAACACACTTAGGATATGGGCACTTAAGGACTGGGCTCTGGTAATGTAATGATTAGGGAGACAATAAATACTGCTGCGTGGTGTGTTGTCAAAGCCAGAGAGGGAACACTTCTACTCTGTTAGCAAACATACCTGCAATAGCTTTACCTTAAATGAGCTATAAAGGTGTCTGCCTCTCCTTCACTGTTTACTTTGTGTCACCATTTCCTGTGCATGCTGCAATATTTTGCTTCTTAAGAAGTGAGTGTGATAAGCTCATGAATAACAAATGAGGATTTATGTTTGTGGATTGTGAAATAATATTAATGTGACTATTACTTTTAATCTTTGCTTTTCAATGATGTATTGAGCTGCAGGTAATCCCAGAGGGGTATTACTAGGGTCTGAGTATTGAAAATGTCTCCTTCTTTTGTCTTCCCTGCTATTAAGTGTGGAATTGAATGTAGGAAAGTGAGGAAAGTAGGACAAACACAGGCTTTCTGATTTAATGTCTTATTTTAAAGTCTGAGAGCCCCACCAGATGTATAATGTCACAGGGGGGGGGAGTGGGGGTGAGAGTAGCGGAGGAGAAAGCTGAGAAACTCTGGCAATCTGAACACAAGCTACCTTTTATGAGAGAAATGATGTCTCTCCATCTTAATGCTTGATCTCCACCAATGAAGACTGAAATTAGCTGTTTCCAAGAAACTTTTATTCACTTAGAAACTCAAATCATCCCTGCTCTTTGGAAGTGAACAAATACGTCTTCTTTTCAGCTTCTGAGTACCAGAACTGGAGGCTAGACTGAATTTTGCAGCACAGCATTTGAAATAATAGTAGAAAAAAGTAAAGTGCTGGCAACTCTATTGGAACAAAAATTGAATAGACTGTCTCTTCAAATTTACCTTCCTTTCTGTGAGTGTGATAGGATGCTATTTCCTTAAGAGGATGGATCTCTCAAAACATTCTCAAGAACTGTAAATATGGGGGGAAGAAAAGAAACAAGGGAAGGTTCCATGCAAACACCACCCCCCCACATATTTGTAAGCAAACAGGAAATCTTACCAGCTTTGTAAATCTCCTGCTCATTTCACAACATCAAACAAATACTGTTTGCTATCTTTGCTTATCAGTCATGCTGCTGGTAACTTCCATGCCTACATTACTGCTGTATCTCTGCCTGGGGTTTGTCCTGAGTTACGGGCAGCTTTCCCTGGGCAGCAGCAGTGCTGAGGACTTGTGGGGTGCCCCCAGAGGGGAAAGCAGCTCCTGGGGAAGGACAGGTAATAGAATGGCTGCTGTCGTGTGCTTGGCCCGACAAGGGGACGGGGAGAGCAAGTGGGAGGATGAAACAGAGCAACAAGAATGGATGGGCTTGACATATTCAAAAGGTCCAACTTCCTGCTCGGCTCTTCCAAAGGGAACCGCTATGCCCTGTCTGTGTTGTGGCAGCAGCCTGTGTCAGGATAAGCTCCTCTGAGTGACTGTTAGGTTCCCATCTCCTGTGAGGAAATGCTGGCTGCAGGGAAGCTTTCTGCAGGCCCCACCAAGCCACACCACATCGCACATCCTGCACTTAATCCCCCTCCTGAGGGATCTTCTAGCAAAGATCTTGCAGTTGGCTCAGCTGAAGGCCACATAAGTTTGCAAAGGAAGCAGAATGAAAAGCCTACAACACTTAAGAAGCTTGAAGTGTGCAGAAATTTAAATGTGGTCACTGCTGTAGGGAGGATCAGAACCAAGAAGGTGTGGTGCAAGGGTGGCTGGGAAGGAGCAGCATCCATTTTTCAGGAGTAAAGAGGCTGTAGGTCTGCAGCTCTTGCGTACTCCTGACTCTGAGGCCAGTAAAAAGTGACAGGTAGACAAGGCATGAAGATTAGGCCCCTTTGTCCTTTCTTACTTTGCTCTGGGAAACAGTTTAAATTTCAGTGGGAATTCTTATTCTTAAAGCTAAGAGAGTCCTGTCCTTGAAAGCTGGTAGACCTAATTATGAGAGGCTTATAGGGATGGTGAATAGATCATCTTTGCTTCTTGATTTAATCTTGATATATAATGCATGGCAAATATTGTCTTGTTTCTTTTAAAAACCATCAGTGAGAGGAAATTCCAGAGCCAGGAAACGCAATCTTTCAAAGGATTAAGAGAGAACTAACTAACATGAACCAGATCATTAGCTTTGTATTTTCTGTTCCACCTTCTGATGCCCATATTTCACTCATGAGGATGAGTTGGAATGACTCCAAAAACTAAGTGGAAATTAATTTCTCAAAGGCTGATCTGGAAGTTAAGATGCATTTCAAAATCACTTGCTTTACAGATCCCATCCATTTGCCCTGAAGAAAGAAAGAAAAAAGAATGCTTTATGTAGCAACATGAAGTGCAAGTTAAAATGAAGATGGGGAGGTCCCAGCCAGCAGCCCAGCACTGCTGCGAAATGCCACATCAGCCATTGTGAGGCTGTATTTAACAGGTCTAAACCAGAGCCTTAAAACAGAAGATATTTTTAGGAAGCTGAGAGGACAATGCAGGGAAGATTGTAGATGTGTGATTTCATTGAAGGTTTGAAGATAACCAACCTAGGTTTTTGAAGAGATCTCCTGCATTATGAAAACCTACAATACAGAAAATTCAGGAAGAAAAAAATATCAAAGGTTTGACTTTGCTTGCAACATTATGGTCTTTAATCTAGACTATTTAAGAGCCTATTTTCAAACCCAAAGTAACATTGATAAAATGCTAAAGCTCTTTTCTCCCTCTAAAGAATGGGTTTTATGATACACAGACTGTAATCTTTCAAAATATCAGACTTATGAAAGACTTAATTACTAAAAGAGTATTTTTTTAGTGACAGAAAACCACTTTGCAGAAGGCTGTGCAGAGCTGATTTGCAACCTGCTTTAACATAAACAATTTCAACTGCAAACAAATAGACAAAGAAAGACAGAGGAAATGAATAAATTAATCAGATGTTCTTCATTGCTAGGTAGATCCTCTTCTGAACACATCTGAGCTCCAGATAAACAGGGAAGAAGTAGGAAAAATGTAGGGATCTTGTGAGATTAAATTCTAGGCTCAGCCTCAACTGATATCCCTAATTTTAAGGCTGAGAAGTAAAGGGTGAAATACTGCTGCTTTGAGTTATGAATACACTTAGGGTCTTTGCTGAACTATGATATGAGACTAATGATGATAAATATTGTGAAAATGATTAAAGCCTGATTGCACAGAAATGCATTTGTATTGCTAATATTAGGTAATTAAGGTCTTTCTAGCTATGCTTACAGATAGGTAAGAGGAATCACAGTGAAATGAATACCTTCATTTTCAGAAGTGTTGAAACCCCTTCTTCTACCACTTTTTCCCTGCATGCCATGATTATATTTAGCATCTCCAGACATGTTGCTTAAAGTCACAGGGCAGCTGAGGAGTGGCATAACTCATCTGGTTTCACATCTAGCCTGCAGATCATTTTGGAAGGGATTCTTCCTGGCATAGAATAGGGAAGACAGGATCAAGTGCTGCAAATATGGTACAAATCATCTAATCCTGACACTTCGTATCTCCGTTCACATTGCAAGTCAAAGTGTGCCTTGGGGTAAATAAAATGCTGACCCTGCAAAAGTTAGTGTCAAACCCAGGATTTTAGCAGCAGTGGATGTTAGCAGTGACATTCAGTGTGACAGACTCCTCAGATGAGTTAGCACGTGCCAGCTGAACTGAGAAAACCCCCCACTAAAGAAGAGCTGAAGATGGAGCGCGGGTGACATGCTCCTTCCTGCTCTGGGGAAGGACCAAAGAGCAAGGAGGCAAGGTGGCCAAACTCTGTGGAGCAATTCCCTGCATAAATGCAGAACTGAGGCTCCCAAAGCTGCTGTGTAAGCCTCTTTCCTAAGGTTAAGTTAATTTAAAAGAGAAAATGCAGTACCCGTGAAAAAGCTTCCCTTAAAATGTGCCTTTTCATCTACTTGAACCTCTTTGCACCAGCTGAAAACAGCAACTGCTAATGATTCTTTTGGTTCAGTGTTGTTCTGGACAAATGATGGCAATTTTCTAGGTCACAAATGTATGTAACAGTCTTTGATACTTTCTATAATTGTGCTGGAAGTTCAAATGCCTGATGTTTAACGTGGCCTATTCCATTAAGGATTGCTCCAAGTCAAGGCAGTGGCAAAAGTCCCCGTGCCTTCAGTGATGAAGATTTGCACCCTTCGATATGGTTCATCTTGCTTCAGAGGAAGGTTTTGTTTTCTTTTAATTCACTAGATGGTAGCAGTGCACAAATTGTGTTCTGTGTGTTTTGGGTTCTTTTAAAATTCTAATCAGACTCACATTCAGACTCTTCCTTCATTTCCCAGCCCATCCTTTCTGAGTCTTGTATTGGGGTCTTCAGGGGAAAGAAGACAAAAGGTTTTAAACATCCTTCTGAAGGGATGCCAGAATTTGTGCCATTCTCCAGATGCTTTCCTGTGATGGCAGAAGCCAGATTGTGTTGGAAGACTACAGCTACTGATGGTCAGAGAATGACATCAACATGCAAGGCTGAGCCTAAACACTTTCATCCAGCCAACATATGCAAAGAGAAGAAAAAGACACGAAATCTCCATTAGTTCTGTGTCCCTTCCACCAGTTTTTACTGAATCATCTGCCGTGTATCTGGTGTCACGATTAAATGAATGTCTGGTCCTGGGAAAGTCACTGTATTCAGCAAGGGACAATCCAGTTGGCAATAGGTAAGAGGTGCTGGGCTTCCAAACTGCTGATCTAGGGTAGGGTTGTTGCTGAGTATAATCCATTTTTGTCAACAGTGGATGTGCAGGTAAACAAGAAACAGTGATTTGAAGCAGATGCTGCTGTTTTATACACTTTTGTCCTACTTAATACACACTGCACAAGCTAGGGTTAACTTCCTGATTCACATCTTGCTGCATGAGCATTAACCATTTCTTGGGAGGGAGGGAGGAAGGGAAAATTTTCACAAAATGTTGTCAGTCTTTCTCCAGCAACAAGAAATTGCTCTCAGACAGGTTGGTATAACCTTTGGTATTTCACTTTTGTCACTAGCATGCCCTGGCTTTCAGTGATGCTGGCCAGTCCTGAGCAGTGTTCTGAGGGAGCTGGTCATAGCCAAATGTGCCGCTTAAAGAGTCACTTCCTGCCAAAGTGCTTCTCCGCATCTCTCTAGAGAGTCTGCATCCCTCTGGTTTTTCATCACAGAATCAATAAGGTTGGAAAAGACCTCAAAGATCATCAAGTCCAACCTGACACTCAAGACCTCATGACTACTAAACCTGGCACCAAGTACCATGTCCACTCCCCTCTTGAACACCTCCAGGGATGGTGACTCCACCCACCACCGCCCTGCCCAGCCTGTGAAGAACTTTCTCCTCACCTCCAGCCTAAACCTCCCCTGGCACAGCTTGAGACTGTGTCCTCTTGTTCTGGTGCTGGTTGCCTGGGAGGAGAGACCAACCCCCTCCTGGCCACAACCTCCCTTCAGGTAGTTGTAGACATCAATAAGGTCTCCCCTGAGCCTCCTCTTCTCCAGGCTCCTCTCTCACAGTTTGCTCTACTCTTCAGAGTTGTCCCCTGTGTGGGGTTTATTACAGTTATCATGGTGCTAAGTTTACCCAAAAATTAATTCCAGAGAAGTTGCTGTGTCATTATGGTTTCCCTCTAGTTTGGTGTTACATCTTATCAACCATATCAGCAGCCCCTTCCAAGGCTGTCTGTTCTGCCTGTCTGTGCCTTGAACAATCGCAGCCAAGCATGTTGCCTGCCTCAGCTAGTGCAGCAACTTCAGCTCAGTATCTGAAGAAAAGACACAGCACTCAGCCCTGCATTTCATGTCTAACAGCTCTACTACAATATATCAGGGATGAATGACGGAAATTTGAAGAGGTTTATCAGAGAGACCCTTTAAACCTAAAAATACATGATGTTAAAAGAGATGAATATATTTATGTAGTGGTAGATAATGGCCAGAAGTAGAAGCAATGTGATTAATGCAACCCTCCAGTGGGTATCTAGAACGAAGTGTAGTTATCCAACATCCCCATCTGATCCTAGTAGGACGCAGATAGGAGCCTTATCACTAACGAGACCAGAGTCCTCCTCCTGCCTGAATCAGGCAGGCTGATGCTGAGCTCACTTTGCAGAAGCTGCTCTATATAAACCTTGCAGCACATTATTTTCTGGTGGTACAAGGAAATAAATCCAGGGGCCGTTTGCAGCAGAGCTTTCAGAATTCCTTCAGGCAATGACTGTGGAAGGGAGTCTGTACTATAAGAACACCCTTACTCCGCGCAAAGCAGAGTGAGATAGGCAGAATTAATGATGGCAGAAAGCACGCTCACTTTTCATGACACTATTGAAACATCTGGTATTGTTTCGCCAATTTGAGTGGTTGAGTGGCAAGAATACAGTGGGGGTTTTGCACTTTATTTTTGACAGCACCCGAAATGGTGAATTTTAAAATACACATGCAGATGCAAAAAAAAATCCACCATTGTAAGTGGGTATCCTGTCTGAAGGGCCTGCCCATTTCATAAGCCTTTGTATAACTCCTAGGGCAATACGAAAGAATTTGCTACGAAAATCATCCTAAAATATACAAGAGAGATGGTGATAAAGCAAGACAGTCAAGGTCAGATTTCCATTTTCTTGTGGTTCTTGTCATTTCATAATTGCTAACAGGACTTTCAAATGGAGGGTCCAAATTATTGCAGCAAGGAAATGATTCACACCTGGAAAATCACAGGCTATGCTGAACCCAAAATATACCCGTTTGTGCTGCAAGTATGTGAGTGAGAGGAGAGCAGGGTATATGCTGATTCCATGTCATACTGATTCCACAACTATCACTTAGGAATTAATAAAACATATAACATGACTCTCTTGCAGCTCTGTTCCTGCTGGCTGCTGCTGTGGTGATACATTGCAATAATATGCCAGTGATGATATTCCAGTAATAAATGATGGTAATATAGCACCAGATCCTCATCACTCCAGTGATGTACTATCACACTACATCATCAGGCAATGGAGTTTATGCATTAGCAGAAGAGGCAAACTTCCATATACATCTATTGAACATGGTGTATGACATAATGTGTGGTGTCTTCAGCAATAACTGTTCAGGAAATGTCTACTGCATAGAAGGCCTTTTCTTACTCATTTGGAGACTAAATACCTACAGGGAATGTGAGCATTCAAACAATCATAGAACAGAGGCATAGAAGCATTTATGTTGGAAAGGATCCCTAAGACTGTCTTGTGATGGAGCTGCTTGGGGATCTGCTCTCTGGATATCACCACCCTGCATTGTGATGTGTTGGGTGATTGCCTCTCAGAGCATTCCTACACCACAGTAATGTGTAGAGCCTTGGCATAGTAGGGCAGGGTCAGCAGGCTTCCCATTTAATTTGCAGCTGCTTCTCAGCTTGTTTCTAAGACAGTGATTACTGCCGGAGGGCTCTCAAACTCTTTGGTGAGTAGCAACCACCTCTGCTGCAATAATGGTACAATATTACATCTGATATGCATGCAGATGGACCATGTAATTGGAGGGGAAGATGGAAGATATTTCTCTTTCCTTATTCTTGCTCCTTATTTCCTTCAGTTGGCAGCTGTCTTCACTGGATGCTTGAACTGTTGTAAGGCATCACAGCAGTGACACTTTCACTGAAGTCTTCTCAGATGACCTAATTAATGGATTAATCTCCAGTGCAATTTTCTGAAGAACTGAGGCATCCTAGCTCCCAAGCAGTGATGTGAGATTGGGGAGTCACACTGAGTCACCTGCCTGTGAGTAGATTTGAAAAGAGGGGAAGATTTTATTGTCGCAGCCAAAGTGGCAATACCAAGACATTAGAGTCGAGGGAAGAGACTTCTTTTCACTTTGTAAAGTGCAGTTTCAGAGGTTCAATTTTGATGACAACAGACCAGAGAATTAAGTTATGCACTTTAAAGATTTTTCTTAGCCTTTCTGATGCTGAATTTCTCCAGAGGAATTCAGTACCAGCCAGCTCTGTGATCAATAAATATGCTATTGATGGAAAATGAGGGAAGGACTTTAGAGAATCATTAAAGGTCAGCTGATTTGTCCCTAAAGCTCATAAGCTCAGCATCTGTTTACTACTTAAGAGTCACAGACTGAGACAGTGAAATTCACCTGGGAAAGAGGTTTGATTTTGTATGGCTGGCTTAAATGTGTATCTCCTAACACCGAGGAATATTAATTTCTAGGAGCTGGTGTGAGTAGCTTTTGCTTGAGCAATCAAATTAGTCACTTCTGCTTCCACTGGTCTTTGATGTAAAACAAGTAAGATAGTTATATTTAAGTTCAAATAAAAATACCCCAAGACAGGTAAAGCATTACTCACAAAGCTTGGAGCCCTGCAGTTTCATCACCCAAAATGCTGCTACTGTAAATTTGGTTTGGCTACAAAGATTGCACCTTTCACTACATTATAAATAAACTTTTTAGGATACTATCGCAAAAGTCAGTACCACATGCTGGAAAAAAAAAGCAATTAGAAGTAAAGAAAGCTAGGAGAGGTGAGGATCTCCAAGTGTAATATACATGTTGTACCCCACAGAGCATCCAGAGCCACAGGGGCAAAGTGCGGTTCCTGCTGGGCTCGAAACATTTTTGTCTGCTTTATTAACTTCCAATAGTGACAGTGGAACTGTAGCCTCAGATGGAAAAAATATCCACCTCTAATATAAAGATTCCTAGTGATGAAAGCTATCACAACCTTCATTAAATCGTTGCTCTGCTTAGGAATCTTCACTGTTAGCAACTTGAAATAGATGTCTGGGATATACGCAGTTTGGGTCGCGTGAAGCTGAAGCAATTTGGGTTCCACTCCAGATTTCCTTGCTCAGCAGAGGTTCTGCTTTCTGGTGGCTTTTACCTTTCCAGTTACTTACTCTACAGCCAAGTTACTGTGTCTCTTTCTATTATGTTTGACCTTTTAGTACACTTATTGATTTATTTTCTTTTAAACTTTCTGAGTCCATGGTTTTATTTTGTGAGCTGTGTAGCAAAGTTTTGCTGAAGCCTGGGTATATTTATTAAATGCTCTTCCTGTAGCAACCAGCTTAATAATCTAAGAAGATTAAAGTTACCCTGAGAAGATGCATTTTCCATACTTTGTTGATCGGTGCTAACAGCAGTGTGTGGTTTTCAGCCTCTGTTAACTGAATTAAATATGAGCTTCTCCTTTATTTTCCCATGCTGATGTCAGCCTGACACCAGCCCACACTTTCCCCTGAACTTAGAAGGAACCACCATTCTTTAACTTTTCTGGAATCCTCTTCTGTCCATGGGTTGCTGAAAAATCAACATTAGCTGCCAAAAAAGCTCCTCAGCCAGCTGCTTTAAAATTCCTTGATGCAAATTACCCAGAACTTCTGATTTAAGTGTGTCTAACTACAGTAGCTGTTGATTAATATCCTCTTTAGTTACAGTAGGAATAGAAAGTATATTACCATCGTCCCATAAGAAATACATCATCCTTGCTCCCCAGTACACAACGGACATCTTTATTGAATTCTCTTCCTTTGTTACTAAATAAAACAGAAGTATCTATTGTTTTTTGTTTGGGAACAGACCTCTTGGTCTGTTTCAAGGTTGGGGTTTTTCTCCACTCCAGCAGTGTTTTGCTAAAACTGTTCCCATACCAATGTTCTCGTTACACAGTTTTGAGGCTTTTTTGATCAATTACCTCTCCTCCCTTGCTATTAAATTTGTCTATTTCCTTCTTATCAATAAGACTTTTATGGTTACATTCACCTCTTTCCTGCTGCAGAGGTTTCTGATTTATTATGCTGAGCTTATTCTGTTCTGCTTCTACAGAGATACAACCTTCTTTTTCCTGGTAAAATTAGGTATTCTTAAGTTGTTGTTACAAAGCTCCCATATTTTCTGCCTTATTTCTCTCTTCTAGCTGATTTTGCTCATAATAGTTTTTGCTTTTGAAAGCCAGATTTCTTCAGGCACTGCTGTATGGTGTACTGGTTCAAACTTTGTTTTGCTTGCATATAGCAGCATTAGTTATTACCAGCTGTATGTCAATAATGAAGACAAGGCTGGTCCTTGGTGTAGGCATTTTCCTTAGGAGGCATAAGGAAAAAATCACACATAAAACTGATTAATTCACTCCTGACACTGAAGTCCTCTTTTCTGGTAAAGGCTCTTCATCTTTCCTACAGGGAAGACCTGGCTGCTGAGTTAAACCAGGAGAAATGCTAGCCTCACCAGAGGAGTTTTACAGCTCCCTGTGGGATACAGCAACTCACTCCAGCTGGGCCCAGACACAAATTCCCCCTCCCTCCTCCTTCCCCTATGGCAGGGTTCCCTGGCAGTCCCTGAAATGAGGACAGGCAGCTGTGAGATGTCCTCTGCCAAGATGAAGAGCATTAACCCATGTGTAGTCATAGCACTTCAGAACCTGGTTTAATGGCCATGGTGGTGCTAGGCTGATGATTGGACTTTATGCCCTTAGAGGTCATTTCCAACTGGAACAATTCTATGGTTTTATGACTCTAACCCTCTTTTTATCAAGCCTTGGATGGGGTCTGTAGGACATGATGGAGTCATATAGACCTCATGGGCTCTGCCCCGAAGGTGCCTGGCATCCTCTGTGAATTCTATGCTGGTCTGGCTTCAAGCTTGTGCTAATGTTGGAGGTAAAGGATCTGAGCTTGGCTTCTCAATCAACTGATTTTTGCAAGTTTCCTTTCTTTAGCTATTTAGTTTGGTTCCCTGGGCTAAAATGTCTGCACACTGCTTTCCTCACTTGCACTTGTGTTTGGATCTTTACTCATAGCCCTGTAATTGAAAATGGTTAATGGGCAATGGTTTCACTACGTGCTTAACAGATCCAATTAGGGCTGAGTTCAATAGCTGTTATGTTGCTTTGTGGAGGACCCAAACTGGCTTACATCTTAACTTCAAACCTGATTACAGAGAAAAACCTTTCAGAGGCTCTTTCCCAGTGTATCTCCTCTCTCTCTCTGAAAGCACTTGGATTTATGTGTGGATCTTTAACAGCTGAACAACAATGTAAGCAAGCAGCATGGGCAGCAAAGGCAAAGTGCTCTTGAAAGCTTTGTACCTCCACTGCAGGCTGTCCAAGACCCTTCTACGGTCACATCACTAGTCCCTTCCAGGCCAGGCTGGGTTGAACAAGCACACCCTTCCTGTCAGCGTGCCCTGACTCCAGCAATGTCTATAAAGCTGCCCAAGAGTTACAAAGTGGCCCAACTGTGTGCCACCCTGCATGTAAGTGGTGGTGCTGGAGCTGCAGTGGGTACCCACAGTGGGGATTTGCCTGCTTGCTTCCACAGCTGAAACTTCCCATCCCACCTAAAGGCTGTAGTCAGGCTCTGCATCCAAATCTGACTGATAGCATGGTATGTCAAATACATTAGCAAAGCTTCTGTATGGCTGCTTTTCCCCCTCTTCATCCAAAAAAAGAAACAAAGAGTTTTTTCTATTTTGGAGCTTAGGCTGCAGGCTTAAGTACTATATATACATGAACTTTCCACATGCAATATCCTATTTTATAAAACCATGGCAAAGAAAATACATTGAGTGCTTGCCAGATGCCTCCCCCTCAGCCCTGCTCCTGACATTAGGCACCTATTGTAGAGCTAGGAATATTCCTTCCCCATATCTAGGTTCTGACTGTAGGTTTTGCTTTCGTGATTGCAACTGAGCCACAAAAATAAAAGGGAAAAAAAAAAAAGTCACAGCAAATTAATGTCTCCTCAGCTGAATATGTTATTTCTATTAAAGTTTTAAGAGAGTTTGAAGTGACAGTAACTGTGGTCTTATTTTAGACTGGTTTCCATAACACTACACAACAGTTGCCAATGGCACTTATGCCTTCTCGTACATACAGACGCAGCTATTTAGCTGACAACAGTGTTTAAGCCATTAAACAAGATAATATTGCAACTGTTATGCAATGGCAAAGCTCCCTCTTCAAAGAACTACTTGGTGGCTGAAGCTGAAAGTCTGCATTTTGTTCCATATTCATTTATATTTTCTTTATTAGAAATGTATAATTTAATGTAATACTCAGGGCCCTTGGGGTATACACTCTGTTACCTATAAAACATTCATGCACACTGAACACTTCTGGGGTTTGTGGTTTTTTTTTTTCTTTGGGTGCCAGCTCTTAGCTTTGTACATCTGCTATACAATACTGAGTATTCCAGCTAACAACCTGCCTTAATTGAGTTGAGGTGTTCGAGTCATTTATTTAAATTTAGCACTGTGAATAATTTATTTCCATTTACATTTTAATTATTTTACCCACATTTTGGGGGAGTAACCTCATTTTCTAGCTTCTACCAAAAAAAAAAAAAAAAGGATAAAATAAATTAAATAAATAATGGGCATATGTTTACTGCAGCAACATTCACACTTACTAAATTCTCTGGGAAGTTTAGTTCCAAACTGAGAAATGCTGATGAATTATTCATGCGTCAGGCATTAGCTGGAATTAAATTAGGATGTCCAGATCTAAAAGGAACCTGACCTTCTAGTCCCCAACAGTCCCCCAAGGCTCCCTAAGGATTATTCCTCTGCCATGGCAAGTGGATTAAGCTCAATTTAAGTATGGGTCTATATGAAGAGAGATGGGGAGGGACTTTTTAGGGTGTCAGGGAGTGATAGAACTAGGGGGAATGGAGCAAAAATAGAAATGGGTAGATTCAGATTGGATGTTAGGAAGAAGCTTTTCACCATGAGGGTGGTGAGACAATGGAACTTTGAGTACTGTGTTCAGTTCTGGGCCCCTCAGTTTAAGAAGGACATTGAGGCACTTGAACGTGTCCAGATAAGGGCAACAAGGCTGGGGAGAGGCCTTGAGCACAAGCCCTATGAGGAGAGGCTGAGGGAGCTGGGATTGTTTAGCCTGGAGAAGAGGAAGCTCAGGGACAGACCTTCTTGCTCTCTACAACTACCTGAAGGGAGGTTGTAGCCAGAAAGGGGTTGGTCTCTTCTTCCAGGCAACCAGCACCAGAACAAGAGGACACAGTCTCAAGCTGCACCAGGGAAGGTTTAGGCTCAAGGTGAGGAGAAAGTTCTTCACCAAGAGAGTAATTCATCATTGGAATGGGCTGCCCAGGGAGGTGGTGGAGTCCCCATCCCTGGAGGTGTTCAAGAGGGGATTGGATGTGGCACTTGGTGCCATGGTTTAGTAGTCATAAGGTCTTGGGTAACAGGTTGGACTTGATGACCTTTGAGGTCTTTTCCAACCTTATTGATTCTATGATTTTTTCCTGTGTAAGTAAGTGAAGCTCTGAGACAGGCATTCCATGTGCAGCCAGTGCTCATTCTGCTTAGGGAGTCTCACAAGTGAGGAGAAGTATCCAAAGTGGTACCTACAAGCATCAAATGTGTGGCACTGTCAGGAATTCACCAGCATGCCCAGAGCTCAGCTCACTTTACACCAGCTGAAGGTAGTGTGGTGCACTTTGGAGCATAGTGTTGGCTCACTTGCTGGGAGAACAGCAAGGATAGCTCCAAGGATGTATGTCCTCAGAAATATGGGCACTTTGTTGGGAAACCAGCAGCAGCTCAGAAAGCATTATTCATTTATTCACTGGCAATGAAAGCTAATTGCTAATTCTCTGAAGAATCTGCTTTCTTTAAAGGTAGGCCTGAAAAGCAGGGGCAGTCAGCTGATGAAAGCTCTGAGGTTGCAGTGCCAAGCCTGGGTCATGCCTGGGTCACAGTGAGGATCGCTGGAGCACACGGGTTGCCTGATCTGCGGCCCTCTCTGAGTCCTGCTGTGCTGAGGTGAGCACAAATGCCCTGCCCCTGAGCCAGGTGCATTTCCTTGTAGTCTGTGGAAAACTTGGAAAGCAGCTGATTTGGTTTGCAGAGTTATGTAAGACTTTAAAGGCTGCTGCTCCTACCTGAAATACAAGCCCCAGCAGCTATTATCAGGGAGCCATAGGCAGGTCTTACCAAGTCCTCTTGCAGTTTCCTCAGCATTAGCCACAGACCTTTTTCTTGCAACCACAGGTGCACTCAGTTCACTGCAGCCATCCAGATACATCACTGTTTGCACGATGCAGTCTTCAGGACTCATCCCTTTAACCCATAAAGTACTGCTGCTGTTTTAACTGCTGATCCCCTTTGCCAGGCTGTGATGAATCAAGGCTGCTTGTTCAGGGCACAGATTGGTAATTTGTTCGCCAGAGCCTCTGTAACAGTCGTCTCCAGTTCTTTCATGGGTGCATTCAGTCTTAGGGTCTAGCTGAGTCCTAATGTTCAGACATCCAGTGTGATTTGATTTCAGAGAAGCTTAAGAACTAAGAAAATATCTAATGCCTGAATCCATCTCTTACAGAACAGCTCTCAGAGGCAGGTGCCTGTATAAGTTTCAGTGTTAAGAGAAGAAACACTGTCCCCATTTTACAGACTTTTGTCAATGATGGAGATGGCTAAAGTAATTTTGTGACCAGAAAAGCATTCCTTCAACAAAAGGCAACGAAAAGCCCTCAGCATTACATATGTGAGGATTTTTCTTCAGTGGCAAAGTCAGTATGGGACATTGCCATCAGTCCTGCGTGCAGGCATGCAGATAGACATGCACCTCTGCCTCTCCAGCTGTCTTTCTTTAAATGATCTTTTCCAAATACAATGTATATAGAAGCACACAGATATGGATGGGTTTCAGCCTGAATATCTCTGTCCCTTGGCTTTGTATGTATACATATATTTATGTTATTCAACACTGTCTGCTTTGACTCACTCATCTCTTTTCACAGGCACACGGGCACCCTGAAATGTTAGGATCTCCTGTGCCTGTTGATCTATATTTACGTAAATGTTTCTCCAGGTAAATAAATGTTACCACATTTGACTTTAAAATGTAATTTTTTTTCCCCCAAATTCTCTTTTACTGCTAAATATAGGACAGCCTGTACAGAGAGGAGCACCTTGAGAATCAAAAATGGCAAGTTGGAGAGGCAGAGGGAGCTGGGATTGTTTAGCCTGGAGAAGAGGAGGCTCAGAGCAGACCTTATTGCTCTCTACAACTACCTGAAAAGAGATTGTAGCCAGGAGGGAGCTGGTCTCTTCTCCCAGGCAACGAGCACCAGAACAAGAGGACACAGTCTCAAGCTGCATCAGGAGAAGTTTAGGCTCGAGGTGAGGAGAAAGTTCTTCACTGAGAGAGTCACTAGCCATTGGAATGGGCTGCCCAGGGAGGTGGTGGAGTCACTGTCCCTGGAGGTGTTCAAGAGGGGATTGGACATGGCACTTGGTGCCATGGTTTAGTCATGAGGTCTGTGTTCATGGGTTGGACTTGATGTTCTTTGAGGTCTCTTCCAACCTGGGTGATTTTGTGATCTTTAATGATAAAAATCTTTAGCTGCTCTGCAACAAGCTACACGTGGATCTTTGTTTGAGTATCAGTTGAAACGCTATACAAATTAAGCCTTTATTTTTTTTCATCTGTAGGAAAGAAATCCTGGCTGAGCAGAAGTATGGTGTAGAGGAGAAGCAGTGAACCCCTGGGCTGTGATTCAGTTGCAGTGATAATCATCTTAGCTGAAACAATGGACTGCAGCTTTCCAGAGCTAAAAGCACAATCTGCAGCTTCAGTCAAGGAGGTGGCAGTACTGCTGAGAGCTGTACTACATGGGACATCTCTGCTGACCAGGCAGCTGCCCTGGAGGTGACACAAAATTCATTTCAAAGCTGGCAAGTTCTCTGCTCCGGAAGTTGATGTTAGTTGTGAGGTGCAATGACTGCTCAGACTGCATCACAGGCTGCAAATTCCAGCTGAAGGAGCTGATTAGTTCAGCAGATGGTTAAATACCTTGTTGAAGCAGAGCCATACCCAACGGCTCTGGGGAAACAACTTGGGACACAACAAGGCAGTGGACTTCTGAGACATGAGGTGTCCCAGGGCCATGCACAGACAGCAATGGGGCAGTGCCAGCCTGGACACATGGCTGCTGTGGGGCAGGGAGCCCATGGCTGGGGCTGGAGGGAATGCAGCCGGGCACAGAGAACAGAGCCCCACAGGGGACTTCAGCATGTAAAGGGCAGAAAGTCCATCTGTGTTGCTTTGGCACCAGCAAGCAGCAGAGGAGGAGCATCCTGAGAGGCACCATATCATGAAATGAGCTGTAGGGACCATGAGCTCCTGCAAATTGCTGCACTGCAGAACCTGCTCCACAGTCATCTCTAAATGACTCAAACTACACACTCTCTAACAAAGGCAGCTTTTCCCTCAGACCATTACAAACCCCTGTCCTCAACCACCCTGATCACAACTGATTTTGTAGAAATGATGGTAAGCAGTGTGAAGCTACTGGTGAGCTGTGGTGAATATGCAATATGCACAGCTTTCCATGTTGCAGGCCTGCTTGTCTCCTGGAAGGAACATGACCTCTGCCAAGAAAGTCACAACCAAAAGACCTTCCTGAAAGCTAGAGAGAATGTTTTCTACATGATCAAGGAGTAATTTCTGAAAGAAAAATTCCCATCTTGGAGCAAAGAGCTTAATTCATGATGGCATTCAACAAGTCCAAGTGCTGGGTGCTGCAATTTGGTCACAACAACCCCATGCAGCATTATAGGCTGGGGTCAGAGTGGCTGGAGAGCAACCAGACAGAAAGGGACCTGGGGGTACTGATTGACAGCTGGCTGAACATGAGCCAGCAGTGTGCCCAGGTGGCCAAGAAGGCAAATGGCATCGTGGCCTGCATCAGAAATAGTGTGGCCAGCAGGAGCAGGGAAGTCATTGTGCCCTGTACTCTGCACTGGTTAGGCCACACCTTGAGTCCTGTGTCCAGTTCTAGGCTCCTCAATTTAAGAAGGACATTGAGACACTTGAATGCATCCAGAGAAGGGCAATGAGGCTGGGGAGAGGCCTCGAGCACAAGCCCTACAAGGAGAGGCTGAGGGAGCTGGGGTTGCTTAGCCTGGAGAAGAGGAGGCTCAGGGGAAGGGAGGTTGTAGCCAGGGAGGGGGTTGGTCTCTTCTCCCAGGCAACCAGCACCAGAACGAGAGGACACAGTCTCAAACTGCACCAGGGGAGGTTTAGGCTTGAGGTGAGGAGAAAGTTCTTCACTGAGAGAGTCGTCAGCCATTGGAATGTGCTGCTCAGGGAGGTGGTGGAGTCCCCGTCCCTGGTGGTGTTCGAGGGGAGTGGATGTGGCACTTGGTGCCATGGTCTGTGGTGACAGGTTGGACTTGATGATCTTTGAGGTCTTTTCCAACCTTATTGATTCTATGATTCTGTGAATAAAAAATGCAGGCAAAAGGTAGAAAACCAGCACCAGTTGTTTAAAAAAAAGAGAAAGAAAAAAGGAGCCCCCCTTCTTTCCTACAATATGTTTATATATACTTTCTTTTTATAGTGCAAGAAAGGAGCAAGTGGCAAGACTGGGAGCAAGGGACATAACTGTGAAAACCATTCTGGCCTTGTTCAGCTGTCTTTTGGGGGGCAGATGTATTTGCAAAAGGAACTAATATGAGAGGGTTGTCTTCTTATTTGATGGCTCTGAACATACCCCCTCGCCTCCACTTCCTTAAGCTAGAGGCAGAGCAGATATGCTGGAGAAGGATCATGCCATACTTCTCCTCTAAGCCTCCACTGTTGGAAACAGGATATTAAATGCTTGGCAATAAAGCAGGTTCTGCTTGTTTGGTAACCTTGTAGCCTTCAGCTCTGCTCTAAAATCTTGCAGGAGTGGAGCACTCGAGCAGGAATCAATGATTTGTATCAGAGAGGAAGGAGGATATTAAAAATACATCGGAGGAAACAAATAATAAAAAAGAGAAGCTAACCTTGGAACAGCCAAACAGGTTAGAGCCCCAGCGGTTCAACGTCTAACCCTCATTGCTTGCTTCTTCCTCTTGCTGAATTTAATCTTCTTTACCTGACTCCTGCCAGCCCCTCCTCTGGCACTGCAAGCTGGCTTTTTAACTTGATTAGTGGCTTTTGTGCACAGCCTCTACTGGGCAGGGAGCTGTGGCTGGGGAGTGAGATGAGGCAGTTGGGGAAACAGCACTGCTCTTCCATCTGGGCTCCAGCAGGCCCTTGTGGATGAAAGCTATCAATCATGGGAGAAAGATTTCTCAGCACTGCTAGAGCTGAGGAGAGCATATGTTTCTTCCCACCTTTGTTACTAGTCCACCCCCTTACTTCAGGGCTGCATGCTCATTACCAGCCACCTCTTTGTAAAGCCCAGGAGGAGCTTCGTTGCTGGTGCTGATGGGAGAGCAGGTAAGGGGCAGAGTGAGGACACCTGAGTGCTGAGCTACTGCTCCAGTGACTGCAGGTGATGGTGTCTGCAGGTCCCATGGGTGGTGCTGGAGGTGCCAGGCAGGAAGGACTGCACTGCAGGAGGAGCACCTGAGTGGAGTGCGATACCATGATTTATGTATTCCCCTCTGGCTCATCTTCTCACCTATCAACCACTTCTAATTGTCTTCCTCTGCCTCTCCCATTTCTTCCCCATCTTTCTATTAAACATGTTTGTTAAACTTTGGTTAAACTTCAGTATCTGGAGAGCTGCTCCTGCATAGTCAACTCTGTCCTTTGACCTTTTCTTTTCATGTGATGGCCAAACCTTTGGTGCAGATGTGGATGATGGCCAGTTAGCTCTCATTGCTGGAGATCAGACTTTACACAGACAGAGCGTTTCTCCTCTGCAGGGGCACAGCTCTCTGTAGGTCTTACTGAGCTAAATGAACCTGCACACAGGGACTGTCCTGTGAACAACTGGGTGAGGTGGGGGCTTGCATGCCTGGTGGGTCTGTCAGGCATCTTTGGCAAAAGAGGAAGCCCAGGTTGTGAATACAGGAATCAAAGTGCCTTTCCTGTTCACCCTGATGGAGGAGGCAGTTGGGTGTGCCTGGTGCAGCAGTTCAGGCAGAGGGAGAGCAGAGGTGAAGGGCTGTGGGGCTCTGGTTGTGGGCACTGTGAGTGGCTGCTCTGGTTGCAGGACTGCAAGCGAAGGAAGTGTTCATGTGTTTTGCTTTTCCTCTGAAGTACCTGTTCATTGGTAGGCCTTCACAGAGCCTTACTGTTCACAGATTCTGGGTCAGGGAAGAATTACTCTGTTTTACTGAATGCAGTGGATCATTGGGTGAAGAAGAGGTTGGTCTAGAGAATATTACAGCCCTTATGCTTTGTTGGAAAGACAGAGAAGATCAGGCTGAGAGACTGAAATTCCAAACTGGAAGAAGAAAAAGGTCCAGGAACTCATGTTGGTCTCTGAGAACTCATGGGGGACAGCTGTGACCACAATGAGCCATGACACAGGAGCCTTAAGGGCTGAATCTGGTCCCAGTCACTGCAGTGAAATGTAGAAGAGCCTGTTAAATCTGACCTGTTTTTCTGCTCTGGTGAAGAACAAAGGCGAGCACTTCAGTCCTCACTGTGCAGTCACCCTTCCAGCTCTTTCCCTGAAGCATCCATAGAGTTAAGCCTTCCCATATGCCTGCACATGCAGAGCTACACCTCAGCTCCTCTGCAGCTGAAGGGCCAAAGAGGCCCCTTGCATGATGATGGCTTATTCAAACAGAGAGTGTCTTTCACCTTGCCTCTTAATTTTAGTCTGGAATGACTACTCATTCTTGTGTAGCACCATAAAATCAATCTGGAATGCTAGATTCATTCCGAGCTTCCAGATTAGTCCAAGTGTAATGTAAGAATCATTAAGTAATTCTGAGCACTCAGGTTCTCCTGGCCCTGGCAGAAGGCTGTGAGAGAAGCTTAGTGCTTTTAAATCTCTGCGCTGTGCTCTCTGATTAAATGCTGCAGTTTTCAGCCCCACGTCACATTATTACCATTGTTGTCCTTTAGGGGTTGATGTTAATAACGACTGAAAGAGCTTAATGAGCATGTGCCTTGAATAAGCTCTTTATACACCTTATAAAATAATTACTCACATTTTATTGAAAACTCCACAGGGCCAAGCTCACAGAAGCAGTCAGGGGTGCCAATTTAATACGACACGGTACACTGCTTTACTCAAACAAGGCCTGATCCTACAGAAGGTCACCTCCACTGCCACAAAGGACAGCTGAAGCACACCTGTGGCAGCTGAGCACAGGCTGCAGGATGCCTGCTGATCTCCATCCCAAGACACTGAGGAAAGGCAATTGTATTTAAGGATCACAAAATGCTCTCTCAGATGGGAAGTGGTGTTGTATAGCAAGAGGAACAGGATTTGGGTTCTAACAACTCCTGATGATCTCTGATGAAAGGTAGCTTGTCAATACCACATTAAACATCCTTTAAATAGCTCTAGTAAGCTCCTGTTCCCTGTTTTCATAGAATCAATAAGGTTGGAAAAGACTTCAAAGGTCATCAGGTCTAACCTGTCACCCAAGACCTCATGGCTTCAAGTGCCACGTCCAATCCCTTTTTGAACACCTCCAGGGATGGTGACTCCACCACGTCCCTGGGCAGCACATTCCAATGGCCAACAGCTCTCTCTGTAAAGAACCTTCTCCTCACCTTGAGTCTAAACTTCCCCTGGCACAGCTTGAGACTGTGTCCTCTTGTTCTGGTGTTGTTCCCATCCAGCACAGATCAGAGTTGTTGACCTCTTAAAGAAAGGAAGACATTCACAGGGGAATGCCTTGCAGCGTCTTCTGGGAGGCAGTGCGGTCTCTGCCTTTAACAACACATGGCAGCTCATGTGAGGGCTATGGAAAGCTCTGAGATAGGAATGAATGACAAAGATCCTGTTGAGTCTGCAACAGGGTAAGTGAGCATTTTGTCTTTGTCAGAGCAAAATAGCTACAGGCCTGGCAGTAGGTGGATTGCTTCTCACACCTTTGGTTGGAAAATGAAAATTTGGATTTTTATTTTCCATCATTAAGCAAAAAGTCTCTCATTGAGGAAATCTAGGCTTGAGTCTGAGCAAAAGAAAAGAGGGAAATCCAGATGAAATACACTCCTAATGGATTTGAATGTTAGGAAATATCATTTTGTGGATGAAGTGGAATCCCTTGTGGAAACTTTTTCAACTGGTGACCGTTTTCAGTTATTTATATTGCAAAAATTACTTAAGGATCCAATCCTTTCAAAAACACAGCCTTCAGCTAAACTTGCCTTTTTTACTAATTAGCCTAAGAAAACTCCTTTTGCAATACTAATTGCGTGTGTGCCAGCCATATGTACCAGACCTCACAAGGAGCAATAGAATAGAATAGAATAAACCAGGTTGGAAGAGACCTTCAAGATCATCATGGCCAACCCATCATCCAATACTGTCTAATCAACTAAACCATGGCACCAAGCACCCTATCCAGTCTCTTCCTAAACACCTGCAGTGATGGTGACTCCACCACCTCCCTGGGCAGCACATTCCAATAGGCAATCACTCTCTCTATGAAGAATTTCCTCCTTACCTCCAGCATAAACCTCCCCAGGTGCAATAAGCTCTCTCTTGAGCCTCCTCTTCTCCAGGCTAAGCAACCCCAGCTCCCTCAGCCTCTCCTCATAGGGCTTGTGCTCCAAACCCCTCCCCAAATTTGTTGCCCTTCTCTGGACATGTTCCAGCAAGTCAACATCTTTCTTAAACTGAGGGGCTCAGAACTGGACACAGTAATGTGTCAGTGAAGCTCCTTGCTAGCTATGTCTCTCAAGGCAGGCAGTTTGCAGCCACCAAGGAGATTCGTGCTGCAGCAGACAGGACCAAAACACTAGGGAAGCCTTCAGCATCCAGATCCCAAACTCCTCTGTCAGCAGCATTCTGAATTCTGTGTAAACACAAAATTAATGCAGAAAATCATGGGACACCTGAAGATGAAAATCTGGCACATTTTTCTCTCTTATGATGTCTGTGTCCTTGCAGTAGACTAGTGCCATGTTTTCCAATTTTTCCTTTGCAACTGTGGAGGTTAAAACTGTGTTTTAAAATGTCACATGCATGAATAATTATCAATTTCCTACTATTCCTAAAACATTTTCAGGCTCCTGACTGTGACTGTTCATTCCTACACAGTCAACCACAGCTTCTGAGCCCTCAGATAAGGAACAACTGCCATATAATAGCTCTTTGCAAAACATCAGGGTGGCATGAGGGGCAGGACACAGGAAGAATCACCCAAATGGATCAACATCAAAGAGAACAGAAAGATTTTCAGCCCTTGGAGGATGCAGTTTAGGGGATTTCACCCATCCCTCTTCTGAAGCAGGTTATGGGCCCATCACAAGTCACTGCAAGCTCCTGCCTAGCCAGGATGGTGTAGCTGTCAGGAGGAATCTACCCCAGATGAGAAAGAAGTGTCCAGCACAGACCTCTACTTGGTTACATGTCTTGCTCAACGCAATTACTATTTGTGCCTACAAAGTAAAATAAAGTGAAAGTAGCAAGAAGGTAAGAAGGTGAATAAAAGGAAGGTGAAAACCCAACAAAGCAAAGCCAGGCTGTTTGAGCAAAGCAAGGCACAAAACACTTCCCATCTTTCACCCCTGCAGTTTACAACAGGGAGCCAAAACATACCAAGGGAGGATGCTGAGGATGTCAGCTATTTGCTCAGTGGCTGTACACAGGGACATCTGTCACGAGCAGGCACGTGTGGGCCCCCAAAGCAGAGCTTTGTATGTGCTCAGTTAAACACTGAACCCTGAAGCCAGCACTTCCAAAGGTGGTCCTTGGGTGCATTCAGAGCCAGGGGTTACGCTCAGGTGTCTGTCTGTGCTTTACAATCGAGAGCTCCAGGAAACGGTGTCATTAGGCAGGTGTGTTACAGAGTAATCCACTATAACACAATCACCATCACATTTTGATTCCCCTGCCCATCACCTTCCACATTTATCTTCAGAGACCTCTTGATGAAACAGCTGCTTAGATTTAATTAAACAACAGCATTATATAAACAAGTTCTTTTGCTTTGTGCACTGAGCAGGGTATTCATCTTCAAAAGCTTTTCTGCCAGAGCTGGCCTTGCTGCCCCTTGACTTGTCTTTACTCCAATTACCACTCCAGTTTAGCTGATTAATTTGTAGCCACTGGCAAACATGCACTGTTGGCAGGACATCATTCCATTTCAGTGACAAGCACTATAAAAAGATCATTATTTTCATTAGCATAAATAACTGCATGTTGATAGAACTCTGGTGTTTGAAAATAGGTTATAGTCTTAACTGTCTTTATTCATTACCCAGATATAATTGGAAGTAAAATTATCACATAAGTGAACAATAAGCTATCAGTGTGTAATGCTTAATGACTGCACTCAGGCCAGTAGCAGGCTGGGATGATTTTTTTTTTCCCTTAAAATGAGATATTGTAATGTAAATGTCTGCAGAGACACACTCATTCTTTACACAACCATACATATTGGCTGCTGTATAAGAAAAGCCAGTGGCAAATAGAGATGTTTTCTACTGCAGAGCTTCTGTTTTCAGAGGGTATACAGACAGTATTTTTCCAGTCTCTGGCCCAGGTTGAATGCTTTGAAAGCTCCTCTGGCTGCAGCCTTCTAGTCAATCACGTTCCTAATAGTTTTTCCCTCACAGAGTTTTTAAGAGTTAATATTGCATACCATGGTCCTTTGAGATTAAAAGCTTGCTTTTCACTTGCATTCTCTTCCCTCCACCATGCTGACTCCACATTCATGGTGGCAGTTTTATGCCAGCTTGGAAATGCAACACCTGAGTCACACTGGTTATAGCACTGTCTGTGCTTGCAAAGCAAGTGTCCCCAGTGGCACCCTGCTCTGTGAAGATACCTTACACATGCCAGGACAACAACAACAATAAAAGAAATCAGCAATAATAATAAAACAGTGTTGAAAAGTAGATGTTTCAAAAGTGCTAGACTCTTATTTGTAGCTTAGCAACTCTCCAGGTGAAAAAAAATCTCTCAATACACAGGATGTGGCCATCTAGATGGGTTTAACCCATTAGCTTTGAGAGAACATTTGAAAGAAGATTTCTGCTTTTGGCCCTTGTGGAGTATTGTGGATTATGTGGTTTTATGTCACTTAGAAAACTTCAGAGAGTTCATCTATGTATAACCACTGTGTATCTATACCATCTGATGCTGTAGGCAGAATCCTCTTTCTACAGCAGGGGTCTAGGGTAGACTCCAGCCAGTGTTGGACAAGCTTGAGTCACTATACCTGCCATGTTCAGGAGTCAGGGAACAGCCCTGGAAAGATGCTGCTGCTATTTTTTCACTTCACTTCGCTCACTACTGATAGGAAGCATTAATGTTGAAATAAATTTTCCTCTGTATTATACAGCAAACCAAAGCAATGGGTACTGCAAAATGGAAAAATGAGAGAGGCTGCCCTTACTGTGCTGCCGTTGAGAAGCCTTGCCACCGCTTTGAAACGTTGCCCAGAACATTTCTGTGCCCAGCTTGTATCTATCTCCATATATGTCAGAAGACGACTTTGAAAATTAGATGGTTTATATAACAGAGAAGAGCCAAGGGTAATAAATATGAGAGCAAATGATTGCCTGAGTATTGAATATTGTCCAGGAAAAAACCTTAGGCAAATGAAAGGTGAAAACAAGATGTGGACTCTCACAAACCTGTTACATCCATTGGATCCCCATGCGTACGGGAGGGCAGTTCCTTGATCTGGCCTTGACCTCCTAGGCAGAGCCTTGCCTACCTCCTGAGGCTGGGTGGGCACCTATGGAGAAAGCAGAAGAATCTGTTATGTTGTTAGAGGATAACCAAACTGAGAATGTCTCACAAAATGCTGTGTTCTATTTGCTTAAATCTCACACCCAGAGTGGGATGCAGAGGAGAGGGGGGTGAGGGGGTCTGAGATCACTGGTGAACAGCCAGCAGCAAGAATATCCCTCTCCATTGGATCAGGTAAGGGACAGGTGAGACACAGCCGTCATAGCTTCAACATCTCATTGTGGCAGCAAGCAGACTGCTAAATAGGCAGCAGAAAATTCTCCTCAGACAAAAGGAGGGGAACCCTCTGCCTGCATCCCATGGAGCATGAACAAGTCTAGGAAATGCCTTTCAGCAGCAGTGATTTAGAAAGCCATAACTGCAGTAAACTGTGGTTACCTGCTTGGGGGAGAAAAAAAGGTTAAGGATTGTTTGCAGTAGACAGCAGCTTGCAAAGAGGAGCAAACAGGTTGGTTTCTTGCTGTTTTTTAAAAGTTGCTGCAAAACACCTTTGGAGCATCACTGTAGATAAATAACATCTTGGACTTCAGTACTTGGGGTGGTGCTGAATTGGATGCGTTGCAAGAACTGGACAAAAGGCACTAACAAGTCAGCAAAAGTCAGGTGTTAAGGTAGGACAAGAACTTGCCCATTTCATGTGTAGAGAAAACTGGGTATATGGAAGAAAATGGTGACATTTTAGAACATGCTGTTGTAGTTCTGAAAAACCATGAAAGAAAGTGGATATTGTCTCAAGGAAGGATTTTAGCTTGTTCCAGCACAGGTCACCTGGGCCGAGATCCCATTAGCCTGGTACTGTGTGGACACAGGAGATTTGCTTTGTGCAGAGCAAGGACTGAAGACGAAAGCAAGCAAGGTGCCTGCCTGCCAGGTTAACACTAAAGGTGCTCCACCATCTTTTAGGGAAGTGCTGCTTTTGCAGTGGCAGCCAACCTGCTGACACCATCTTGCCTGAAATTAATGACAAAAAAGACTCTCTTTATTTCAGACTGGTAGGCACCTTTGAGATTTAGTAAACATGAAGATTCATTTACCTGAACTCTCAGTGACAAATGGTTGATATTACCAACCAGCAGCTATGAGAAAAAAAAATTTAGAGAGACCAGAATAACTTTTCCTAAAAGACAAACCCCATTGTCCTGAAGTTTGTGTGGATTCAGTACCCTTCACCTGGGACAGAGGCTGTAATGTCTTGTTAACCTCACTGACCAGCCAATGTGCCCTTCAAAGCACCTGTCTCAACCAGCCAGCCTTTAGCAGCTGCTTTGGGTTCTGTATGTCCATGGCAAATGACAGCTGGGCCTTGGAGCTGGATGCTCCAACACCAGGCAAACATACATGGAACCTGGGCCCATGACTGAGATGGATTTTTTTCTCCTCGGAGTGGCTATTTCTGTTACACCTTCATTATCATAGGAATTGTCCCAGAAAGCACAACTAAAGCAGTTTTTTCCCCTCACAGGAGTCAGTGCTGTGGACTCATGCTGATGTCATATTCCTTTGCTGGGCAGAAAATGCTTGTGTTTGCATTTTCTTCATCTGTTGTTACCCGGGCTGCCAACACAGTCAAACTCGTGATGGATCAGGTGCACTGCTGCAAGATGGCTTGCTTGGAGCAAGAGATTCAGAATGCTTTAAGAGGCACCCATGCTGTTCTCCAGATATCACTCTATTGGCTGCTCTCCAGTAGCCTTAGCTGGCTAATAGAATATTGCAGAAACAAAATGGCAGAGACAAAAAAAGAGAGTAGTGTGTGTGGCTGTGGTGTTGTAAAACCATTGACTAGGGACAACACCCTGTAAGTGTAATGCAGGTGACCCGGAATAGCTTTCACTCCTGTGTCCATTTCCCCATATGTAATAGAGCAGATTTAAACACTTTTTAGTCCTTTGAGCATGGATTTCTGGGCTGAAGGATCACAATGAAGTTTTATAGCCCTTTCTTATGAAGTGTGGCATTTCTGACATTATTTGATGTGCAAGAGCAACTGCATTAGTCAAAGGCTACGCTTGAATAGTTATCACTTTAAGCCCATGCCCTGGGAGTATTGTATTCAGTTTCCTCATTATTTCCAGCCCTGCAGGTTATACCAAGAGTTGCTATTAGTACATTACAATCATGAAATGAAGGTAGTCATTTTCTATGAGGGTCAAGTTTACTCCTAGAAGCAGGCAAACTTCACAGCTGGGATGGGTTGGCAGCTCCCCATTCCAGGATTCTTTGCCACCTGGCTGTTTTGTGTGCAGCCTTGCTCTACCTTCCTGGGTCCAAGACTCACTGGCACAACACAAAAACATTCAGCAAAATCTAGAACTACAGCATCTGTGTGACACAGCCATCAGCCTGTTTGCCTTACACAAGCTCCATCATCATTCACCAAGCAAAGAGCCCTAGGTATCTGAGGAGTGTTTGGGTCATGAGTATTGCACATTGCTGTGGGTGAGAAGTGCTTGGAGTATATATAGCACTTGACAATACTGAGGAGCAGCAGTTTTCTAGTGGGTAGTGTCTTGTGTGTGGTGAAATCACTATGCCTTCCAAGCAGCCTTAACCTTCACAGCATCTTGCTGAATAACACCGGACAGACAAAGAAATAGGCAATGTGTTTCAGTGAAGCACCTGCCCCTGCGCTTTACTCCTGTCTGCCAATGTCTGTCAGCTGGTGGTAGAGACATTGGTATTCTGAGGAATCATGGTGATCAAAGTCACAAAATCTGTAGGAAGGTGTCCAGAAAAGAAAGAGAAATAATGATGACATTCAGGCCCACTTAGCTTGAGACTGTCATTCCTCCTTCTAGAGCTCATGACCCAGATTGCAGGTGGAGTAACCAGCAGCTGTGTTCTGAAGAAAAGGCAGCACATGCTGCTGTGCTCACACTGCCACTGGGCTTCCTTTCATCTGGCTGTTGGCAAGAGAACAGTGGTGTAGTGTTGGTGGCTGTACCTAAGGGAGCGAAACTGCTCCTGATCTGGCTGGTAGAAGAGTGCAACTTCCACAGCCTCGCAAAACATTGCTGTTTGCCCAAATATATCCTTGATGGCAGGAGGGTAGGTAGGTTGCTCAGTGCACATCTACTGCTGAAAAAGTCCTAATAGATTTTAGGAATGGAGGAAACAGCTGAAATTGAAAAAATGTTTTCCAGGAGAAAAATTTCCTTGACCCCAATTCTCTGTGTGTTACAACAAGCAAGATATAGATCCAAGGGGCATACAAAATGAAATAGAAAAGAACAAGGAGCACTGTCCTCATTTGAGCCATGTGCTTGCTTGGTAGAGCTTTGCTGTTGTGCTGTGGCACACATATGTCATGCCTCCACACCATGCCTGTCATTCCTTAAGTACTTTTTGCAAGAGCTGTGAGATCCCTTTTGCTAAAGCAGTGTTTAACAGAGGCGCCTCACCTCTCAGCAGCATTAATCAGTGAAATGAAAGCCGTCAACCTAATGATAAGATGATGGAATAAAATCTTACTGTGTCTCATTGGTGGTGCTTTGCACAGCAAAGAGCCTTTTTTTGGGTTGTGTTTGTTGTGCACGTTCAACAATGCTTTGACGTCTGCTCTTTAAATGCGGCACCTGTCCCTAAAAATGACTGCTGAGCTTACTGTGGTTACAGTCCTGACCAATGCTAGTGGAAGAGTAACATCACACCTGCACCCAAAGAATTTTTGTGATCTTAAATGGTAACAGAGTTTCAGAAATGCATAAGGAAGATTTTAATCTAACACTTTTTGGGCTGCTTTCTGAGAAAAGACCAATCTTCAGGAAACCTCAGCTCTGTGCCGTGAACCGTTGCTTCCTTGACCCTGCCTTCCCCAACAGAAATGTACAGCAGTAGAGTAAAAATAAATAATTCCAATTCCAAAATATTCCCCTCCACAATTTTTTCCCCCTTCTTTTCCTGAGAAATACTTAAACCCCAGATGATGTGATGGGTATGAACCATATCACTTACAGTATTTAACTGCTGTGGTATTAGGCAGGGTATAAGAATGTAAGTGGAATATCAGGGCGATATATTTAATATTATATATATATTTATCCTTCTAAAACGTATATTCAGTCTACAAATATGTCTAGTACACACAAAGATAGTGGAGACACCTGAGGGGTTTCCTTCGTTATGTTTTAGGTTTGTTTTTATTCAAAGCATAGCCAGAGCAAGTTTGAAAGGTCAAGGATAGTTTACTCATTTTGATCCTTCTCTGAACTGCTGTTACAAAGGCTAATGAGGCCCACAGGTTATTTACCACCATGGCTTGTACTGGCTTCTGCTTATGGGCTTGTGCCTATCTGTAAGATATGTTGTTCATACTGAGCATGCAATCTACACTTTCTAGGACTCAGGTAGTAACCCCAATAGCATATGTGCAGATGTAACAGAATACAGAGTTAGCCAGGTTAGGAAAGACCTTTGAGATAATCAAGTCCAACCTATCACCCAACACCATCTGATCAACTAAACTGTGGCACTAAGGACCTCATCCAGGCTCTTTTTATACACTTCCAGTGATGGTGACGCCACCACCTCCCTGGGCAGCCCATTCCAATGGCCAGTCACTCTTTCTGTGAAGAATTTCTCCTTAACATCCAGCCTAAACTTCCCCGGTGTAGCTTGAGACTGTGTCCTCTCCTTCTGCCACAGGTTGCCTGGGAGAAGAGACCAATGCCCACCTGGCTACAACCTCCCTTCAGGTAGTTGTAGAAGGCCATAAGGTCTCCCCTGAGCCTCCTTTTCTCCAGGCTAAACAGTCCCAGCTCTCTCACCCTCTCCTCACAGGGCTTGTGATCCAAGCACCTGGATATGAAGTATGTCCTTTCACTACAGGCTAGAAAGGGCTCAGGAAATCTCTTCTTCAAAGGCCACGGACCCCAGAGCTGGAGCATGTATTAAGAGTGGTGCTACCAGCATCATGTAAGAGGCCTGCACAGAGCACTCACACTTTAAATATGCCTTGTGTTGAACTAATTGCCTGATGGTGCTAGAAGAGCTCAAGCAGCATGAGGCTCTGCCCCTGGTAACGTGTGCGTAGGAGGGGAGAAGCCCAGAACGGCAACACTGCGTAACGACCCAGGAGCAGGAAAATGATGTATGAGCACTCTTCTCGTTTTCACAAGGCAGCAGTGGAACACTAACTTGTTTCCATGGCAACCCTGAAAAAGAATTACAGCTCTAAAATTGACTGAATGGTAGCCCCATGAAAAAGTAGAGGGCAGACCATATCTTTCTAAAATATAATTTAGTACTAAGTCACCTGAACAGTATTAGCTAAAAGGATTTCAGCACTAGACTTGGGAAGTGACCCATTTGGGATATGGAGTGTTAGGTTTTTCTAATGGTGTGCCTTAGATCTGAAGGGCCTGGCGGACACACCGTAGCATACAGCATAAAAGAAGAGGGGAAAAAAACCTTTCTGCCTTAAATCTCTTACCAGAAAAACAAGAAATTATTGAGGTGAAGGGGATGGGAACGGCCTGAAAGATAACTGACACTTTTGTAAAGAAACTGTGAGACTCATGTAGAGTGCCTAGCACAAAAATACAAGGGGATGGGAAATGTGGTGGAAATTAAACAGTCCTTGGGGTAAGGAAAGGGAAGTTTCTATATTTAGATGGGAAACGTCAATTTAGACTAGGAGGCCAGCATCTGCCTGTAGCATGATGCATTCTCCTGCACACAGAAGGCTACTCAAATCTAATCCTAAGGTCCCTGAAGATTTCAGAAAGATTTTTGTTTTGTTTTATTTTGGTTTGGTTTGGTTTGAGCTTTTTTGGCAGGAAAACCTCCCCATTCACTTCACCAAGAGCTGAGAAAAATGCTCAGGATTTGGTCCTTTAGGTGATATCTGAGAGGTAATTTGCACATGCACAATGACATTGTTTCACATGAAAATAGTTAAAAAGAAAAGTTCAGTTTATTTTGGGAAACAGATTTGGGAATTTGTTGGCAGAGAGTTTCCTCTTTAAACAAGACAAAAATCTACCTGCAAAATCCCCTGGCCATTAGTCACAGACTAGACACTAACGCTGCGTTTGGGAAGTGTGGTTGTATCAGTTTAGAGAGGCAGACCTGCAGCTGTTGTAAACTGACAACAGACAGTGGTCCAGCTCAGAATTTGGTCAGGCACATTTTATTACATATACAGAAATCAGTATTTTACAAAGAAATATGGCCAGTACACTGCTGGGAACAGTGTAACACCATGAAAATGGACTTTCACTCAGGGGTGAAGGCGCTATTCATCTCCTCCCACAGTCAGATGTTAGCGTGTGAGCTGTGCTGAAATCCTGGTGCCCTTGCCCTCCTTCACTGGTTTACAAAAAGCAGCTGTCTGTAAAATCCCATTGAAAAGTCTGTTAAAAAAAATAAGTACAAGCATTGACCTCAGTTTCTAGAAATGGCTACAAGAGGAATCATTTCTGTGTTTGGGTAAACAAGGGCTTCAGTCTCCAGCCTTTTATGTTTTTCCCCAGCAGAAACCAGCACAGATCCTCTTTTCACAAAACCTTTGCTTCCGAGTCTTAGCAAAACAGGTGGCCCGATGCTCAAGAATGATCAACACCATTAATCACTTAGGCTGGGATTTTCAAAGGCAACAAAGCTAGGGAGGGGTTTGGAGCATGAGCCCTATGAGGAGAGGCTGAGGTAGCTGGGGTTGCCTAGCCTGGAGAAGAGGAGGCTCAGGGGAGACCTTATTGCTCTCTACAACTACCTGAAGGGAGGTTGTAGCCAGGAGGGGGTTGGTCTCTTCTCCCAGGCAACCAGCACCAGAACAAGAGGACACAGTCTCAAGCTGTGCCAGGGGAAGTTTAGGCTGGATGTGAGGAAGAAATTCTTCATAGAGAGAGTGGTTGCCTATTGGGATGTGCTGCCTGGGGAGGTGGTGGAGTTGCCATCATTGGAGGTGTTTAGAAAGAGACTTGATGGAGTGCTTGGTGCCATGGTTTCGTTGATTAGATGGTGTTGGATGATAGGTTGGATGCAATGATCTTGAAGGTCTCTTCCAACCTCGTCTATTCTATTCTATTCTATTCTATTCTATTCTATTCTATTCTATTCCATTCCATTCCATTCCATTCCATTCCATTCCATTCCATTCCATTCCATTCCATTCCATTCCATTCCATTCCATTCCATTCCATAATAAAATCTCAATGAAAGAAAAATGCACTCTCAGGCACCTCGGCCATCCCTGTCTGTGGGCCCCAACATGGGCCCCCAGCATTGGAGAAGCCCAAGACCACGGATCTATCTGCTACGCACAGGCTCCCTTTGCCCACTTCTGGGAACACTCTCTTAAAACATCACATGAAGGTATAGGTTGAAACAAATCACAAGTGTGCTTAATAACGTATAAAATAGCTTAGTAAAATTGTCATGAAAATTTAAAAGCTTGGGCAAAACCCCTACACCTCTGCCATTTATACTGATGACAATGATAATGAAAAAAATAATGATGTTTTAACTTACCCATCAAAAAAATTTATTCACCCTGGGAGAGTAGAACTGTGCAAAGCTGGTGGAAAGATATACTTACCTTGAATTTATAAACTGCTCCTCAGGTAAGGAAACACAGGACGAGGAGTTGCCTCATTCACATTCATTCAGTCACCCCTAGCCATTTCTTTAGCCAAGTGGATGCAAATTCTTTGAAGTCATTAGAGCGTGTGAGAGAGAAGCCCCAAAAGCTGAGCCTGGTTTCACTGTCCATATATACATGGCCACATACCTGAGGCAACGATGACTCTTTGTGTGCACCAGCTGCCAGAGAGAGCCTGCAGCATTGCTGGGCACCACTGAAGCCTTCTGACTGGAGCCCATCAGATGCTCACGAGTCAGGGTCTGGAGGAAAGAAATATGTCCTTGTGGTGTTGCTATGCCATATCAAAGACTGCTTAACAATCTTTCTGCTTTAGAAGAGGTGAACAGTTTTTCCTTACTTCAGTAGCCACATGACAGATGAAGAAGTAGAAATGACATTGTAATTACTAAATGAAAGGACAGTTCCAACGTGCTTGTTACTTGCTGTTTATGTCCAGAGAAATTCTGTACATTGAATTAGAGTTTTGGCATCAATTAGCCCTAAACCAAAGCAGCAACAGACATTGGTTACTCTTGAAATCACATGCTGAAAGACTCTGAAGAAACAAAAGGCAGGAAGGGAACTGAACAATAAGGGTTATGGCAAGGAGATCATGCAATTTCACAAGGTAAATGTTTCCATTTAGAAGCTGTTCCACATCACAGGAGACGTCCAAGCTGGTCAACTTTGTTGGACACAGAAGAGCAGAAGTGATACTTAGAGCAGGACATAAGGAAGAAAGCATGACTTCTTTAAGAAGAAAGTATGGCTTCTTAAAGATTAGTCTGAGGAAGGAACTTCTTGTTTATAAGGCAAAGCACGAGGCCCTCAGAGCACACAAATGGGCATTCAGTCTTAGCTTTACAGAAGACAGAGGTGTAACAAGAGACGGTAGAGAGGATGCCCTGAGCTGTGGATGGCTTTGCTTTGTGGACTGTCTCAGCTTAGGGAAATGGAGGTATGAGTAAGGACTTTTGGGAAGGTTGCTGTCCTACAATACGTAGTCCTTTGAGTATGCCTGCTACTCCTCTGCTGTAGACAAATGAAAATGAAGCAGTTCTTCCATGACCTTGTCTGGCATTAGCCCCCTGACTTCACCAGGGTTTCCTCAGGAAGGCTTCACTGTACATAGTTACACATATTTGGCATTTAACCACACCAGGGCTGTATTCCACGCTTCTATTCCTGTGGAATGTGGTAAGGTGAATTTATGCAGTCTGCATTGCAAAGAATGGTAATCCCACCAGCAAATTGTTCCTTGCAGTGCCCAGCAGCAGACCTTGTAAATGACTATGATTGAATCTATTCTAAATTAATTTGGAAGCGTGTGGGATTTTAAGACAGAAGAACTGATCACAGCACCGTTAATTGGGGCTGCCCTCTTAGCACTGCGTCCTGTCAGCCCAGCTAAGCAGCTGTCCCAGCAAAGGCAGAGGGGAAGCCAAGGAGGCAAGCAAAAAGCTTGACGAGAATTTAAATGAACCAAAATAGCCAAATTCTCTGCTCCAGTGGTTTTGTTGGGGCTAGGTCTGCGGAGAGCTTGAACCAGAAGCCATAACAAATACAAGAACAGGCCCAGTTCACGTGGCCTCGCTCTGAATGCTCCTGCTCTCGGCTCCCCGAAAAGCTGCAGAGTCCTCAGCTCTCTGCACTGTGGAATGACTTCCAAAATGTGTCTGCTCTTACCTCTGCCTGTAGTTCTACCAACAACAGGGCTTTTTCTGCTAGAAATGAGGACCAAATAGTGCTAAGGAGGTCTGTGAGGTATCCTCCTCTCCCACGTTCAGCCCCAGATATGCTCAGTGCCTCCATGCTGGGCCTGCCCTGCTCACATGGCACAGAGCTGGGAAAGAGGTCCCTAATTACAGATAATTATTACAGATCCCAAATAAGCGCTGGGGTGTGACAGATGCAGTAGCACTGAGGCATGAACAGCAGGAAAACATCAGGCATTTGGGGACTTTTACTGTCATAGAGGTAGGTGCAAACAGCCTCTGCAGCTGCTGGGAGGGGAGCGCCGAGCAGCCCTGGAGGGCCGCGGTGCTTTATGTGCACTGCGCTCCTGGAGAATGCTCCTGGTAACCGCCTGCCCAGCGGAGCCTTTAAAACAGATTACAGGTGACAAAGCAGGAATCCAAGGTAAATTTTTGGAGCTCATGAGTGAAAAAGAGTTCACATCTTTATATACCATCTGAGCACATTTAGGAGAGAGCCACTGGAGTGCAATAGGCATGATTCCACTTTATGTCACTTTTAAGAGTAAAACTTCATAATCCTTGGCAACTTCTGCATCCTAAAGAGCAGGGTTTGGAAAGCTCCCACGCACTGAAACACCTCGTATATTCAGGAGACCATTATTGCTCAGCTAACTCATCCCTTGGGTGACTTTGGGTGAGACACAACCCGCTGTGTGAGGGGGATGAGTGCTGAAGCAGGTCAGGGAGCAGGAGGAAAGAGAGAAGGGGCTGGACTGGGTCAGTCAACTGACATCCCAGCCCTGGCAGGGCTGCCACCCCACCTCTGCCCTCCCTACCTTGGGAGGCCCTGTAAATGCAGTGCCTATAAATGCCCTGCTGGTCTCTACTACTGACTCCTCAGGCGAGGTATTTGCAGGAACTAAAATCAGTTAAGTACTCTAGAATCCCTAATTTTTAGGCAGCAGCTCATCCCACACTAATTAGTGCAAATGAGAGGGTGGGCAGAGGGAGGGGGGAAAGCAGAGTTTAAACACTACAGTGACAGATGCATTTTATAGGATTTAATGATTCATTCTGAGGTGCAATCACCTTTTCAAATACTTATTACCAGCTCCTATTCAAGGACTGTCTGTTTTCAGGGCTGTACTCACCAGAGGTGAGATCAAAAAAAAACCCTGCTGAGGATATTGCAAAGACTTAAATGCCTTTGATGTGGGACATAGCTGACTTTTAAAGAAATAAATCTAATTAAACTCCCTGTTCTATGGGTATGTATATGTGAATACAGGTATATGAAATGTTCTGGAAGGTGGATGTGATACTGTTTCAAAGCCAGCTCTCTTCTGTGACTGTTGATGAGCTATTGGTTAAATTCCTGCTTAAAATAAAGCAACATTGCCAAAGAACAACTAGTGATTTTGGCAACCCTGTCCACTCTGAGAGGGGCTGCCCAGGGAGGTGGTGGAGTCACCATCCCTGGAGGTGTTCAAGAGGGGATTGGACGTGGCACTTGGTGCCATGGTTTAGTCATGAGGTCTGTGGTGATGGGTTGGACTTGATGACCTTTGAGGTCTCTTCCAACCTTGGTGATTCTGTGATTCTGTGTGTGTTCCAGCAAGCAGGTATGGTGGAGGGTGCAGATCACCCATCTCTTGTGCACTAGGACTTCATTATACTTGTTAGTGACTTTTCAGATATGAACTCAGCTAAAATCCTTGTATTACTTTCAAAGACATTAACAATATTAGGGCAAGCTCGTAAACTTTTTGCACATGCTTCACATGAGGTACTTGTAGACATTAGCAAAACACTCATGAAGGCAAAATCCTCCAGAATTCTCAGAATACAGCTGCCCTGTAAAACCTATTGATCAGTTGGAGATTTCAGAGTGGAAATCCCAATCTCCTTTAGTCCCGTCCAGTTATCACCTTCCTTTCTCTGCCTCTCCTGTAGTCTGCAAGCATTTTGTATGCAATACTGAAATGGCATGATCAAGCCTGTTTGTACAAATCACACCACGGGGCAGGTCACAGACTCTGGGTATCACAAATACTGCTAGGGCTGTGTATCAGAGCACACCAAAAGATGGGAATATCATTTAGCCAGCACTTCAATGTAAGTGACAATGTTAGTCTCTCTCATTCTTTATTAATGGGCATTCTTAGGTGGGATCAGACTCCAAATTCACTTAGTCCAGCTTGCTGTCTCCCACGGTTGCAAGCAAGAGGTAAACAGATGAGAAATCAAAAGCCAGAGGTCATGGGTAAAAAGTGTCATCACTTAACTCTTCTCATAATTTCCAGTAAAAAGCCAAGGACTGAAGCCAGCTGTAAGCCAAGCAGCAATTCCATGACTGCAAACCTTCAAAGCCAACATCCTTCCAAGGTGGAAATTCTACATCCAGAGCCTGCCTTGTTTTCTGTGTGGCAGCTGGACCCAAGATAACCTTTGGCAAATACAATTTAATGTAGGTAAGCTGGTCTTCCTTCCAGTTTCATCTGCAGTGATAATTAATGAATGTGACAAGCACCAGAAGCTGCCGCTTTGCATCGCCTTTGAATGATTTGCCACACAGAGGGTACATCGCTGCCTGAACACCTCGCCTACCACCCTGGTGAATATTTATACAGATTTGTCACCATGAGCTAGCATGATTTTGCAGTAATCATTAATCTGCTATCTAGTGTTTAATTGCTCTTATCTGCTGCTGCAGAGAAAAGGAGCAGTTCATTAGGCAGAAGCAGTTCACTGGCAAGATCTCTCCTCTAACTCTGGCCTGGAGCTGAAGGGTGCCGGACCCCACTCCCTGCCTTCTCTGGCTGTAGGGATCCACGGTCTGTGGATCACTTGTGCTGGAAATGTGGTGGCTTCTGGGGGTGTCTATGAGGCGTCCCCCATGCCTGGGACTGCAGGGACCCACATGCTGTCACTCTGGTGGCAGCAGAATGCAGTATTTCAAGTACAGGATTGACCCAGCACTGTGGCCAGGCATTTAGCCATCAGGCAGCTTACTCCTTTAGCCAGCCTTGCCCCTGCCCATACCTGCCTAGCTCTGTCCATCCCTGCCCTTCTCTCCCTGCGCACCTCTCTGCTCAGGGTTGCCTGGCATTGCAGTCCCCACGGCTCCGCAGCGCATCGCCCTGAACATGCCTTCCCCGAGGCCTTGCCTTGTGGCAAACACCAAACCATGAGGGGCTAGTTAATGCCACTGGCTGCCAGCTCTCGTTCTTCCTGCTGAGAATGTGAAGTATGTGCCTGCCAAAAATAACAATACCAGATACGCAGATACAACGTACCCATCAGATAGGAACAACCCAGCAGCTCTCTGGTGAGAGATGCGAACACAGCTCTTCTGCAACAGAAGGAGCAGGGAAATGTAATATCTACATAACTGAGTTTTCTCTGCTGTGTGCTCCAAATGACACTTTTTTTTTTTCCTCTCAGAGGCCCTTAGGCACAAAGAATCAGGGTAGCTGGGATCTGTCTCTTCCAACCTGGTTTATTCTATGTATTCTATTCTATGTATTCTATGTAAAATAATATGTTTAGTTTTGGGGTAATAATATATCTTTCGAATGAGAACGGCCTATTGCTGCAAGCTTCAAAGAGGCAGCCAGTGCTCTTTTTAAAGCCCAAATAGGTATTTTATGATGCAAAGGATAAATCTGTCAGTAAAGATACTTGTAAGTCAAGTAATACAACTCTTCTCTTACATGAAGAGCTAGATATTACTATTGTGGGGAAAATTCGGCTCTCTCTTAAAAGGGAACAAAGAAGATGATAAAAACAGAGAGGCAAAAAAGTGGGGAGGCTTCTTTTATGCCCTGCAACAGCAAACTGTAACCTGATATGCATTGACTGGAGATGGACTCTGGCACCAGTACTCCAGCATCAGCAGGGTGTATGGTGGGGGAGGAGGATGTGCAAGCTGCCACCTGCCTGAAAACACCCTCTGTTTGCTCCACCTGAGAATCAGGACGTGTTTCCCATCAGCTCCTTTAGAAGTTGCCAATTCCTCAGGTCTGTGGCTAACCAGGAAATATAGGTGTAATATGAGCATCATGTACACACATTCATGGGACACCTAATAGAAAGAAAAAATGTGTGGGGAGAAAAGGACAATGTAACCCTGGCTTAGTTAAACAACAGTCAGACAGTAGCAAGGAAAACACAACTACCTGATCCCAAACCATCATAATTTCCACAGCTGAGAAGAGAGGAAAGGAACTAGTACTCAGGTCCTGGAGCTGGCAATCAGCAGCCAGCCAGGGGTTTTGATGACAGCAATACAGGAACCTACCCTGGGGCAGGCATGTGGAGTAGCAACAGGCATTGCCTTGGCAGCAGCATTTCAAGCATAGCCATGCAGCTGCCTACAGACCTGGAGCTGTGGCATCATAGGCAGGCACACGATGGCAGCCGATGGGGAGCTGCTGGGAGCTGGCACACACCTTTCTGCATGACTCTGCAGTGTCTCATGTGTGCCATTAATGCAGACACAAATAGTTAGGTCTGCATGAGTCCTTGACTTACCAAAGCCAGCAAGGAGAAAGGGATCAATATATGCCTCATTTTATATGCTTTGTAGTTTGGACAATGAGAAAGAAATCCTGCCTTTTTTTTCTCTCTGAAGATATTATTTTAGAATTCCAGGTCCCAAGTAGGACTCTTGTTATTATGGGTGAGAAGTAAAAGACTCCTAAAACTCATCTCAGAAGGACTGAACCCTGTTGATTCAAGTGGAAGGATGTACAGAAAAAGCCTGTAGAAAACCTTCCTGTTCAATACCAGACTGCAACATCAGCTATAAAACTCCAGGATCAAAGGTCTGTCTAGCTCAGCAGCCTGCCACTGGCACTGGCCAACAAGCAATGCTGAAGGCAGGCTGCAAGGGCAGGCAGGTCCTGAGCAGCATCCCACGTGTGCTATCCCCCTTCTAGACAGTACTCCTAACTTCCACTTCCCAGTGCTTCAGCAATTGCAGAGCCAGCAGTTACCTTCAGCCCGCTATAGCTGTGATGCAATAGCATCTGTATCCTTTATGCATGTGCTTAGATTCCATCTGAGCCTATGGCACAGACACCCCGTATGGGGATGTTGCTGTGAATCTGTCCCACACTGGCAGGATACAAAGTGGCTTCCCAAGCCCAGATCATCTGTGCTTAGTGTACAGGCTCTCACACACCAGGGTTTAATTTCCATCTATAGACTAAGGCTCTCTGTCTAGAGTGGACACCAAGGCATTCCCTCATGTCCCTGTGATATGGTTGGAGATCCTTAACTTCCTAGAAAGTGTGTCTTGGTGAAACCCAGGCGATTTGCTGTCCCCCCGGAACAAGCAGTTGAAGCAGCAGAGCAGGCACTGATTTGCCTGCGTCGTGCTTAATCTGCTCACTCTTAACATGTCCGATGCTTTAATGACCTCCTGCCCTCCTCTTACTGCACTCCCCGACAAGCTGCCTTCTGCTGCTCCCAGCGTCAACAGCAGCCCTTTGATCGCTGCCGGGAGGCATTCACAGACAGGCTACTTTCTCTGGCACAGCACATCAGGGATTTAAGTTGGATTGCAAAGGAATGATAAAGAGTGTCATTATAATGACAGCAACAGGCTTATCCTGTAGAGTGTCCCCTCACAAAGCAGGCTGCCGAGGGAGCAGTACTCTTGTGAGGACTGTGGCAGCAGGAGCTCCTCCATCACCGGCTGTATTGCTCTGCAGTGAGGTGGCAGCAGGCAAAGCTTAGCCTTTTGGTTGGACCAGCTCCGTGGGTGCCCACACTGTTCTGCCCCTCCCAGGAAGCTGCTGTTTTCCTCTTGTCCTCCTCTGCTTGCGGGGAGCAGGAGGTCACCCATGCTGCATGTAGTGCTTCGTTTGCAGAGGAGGTTCTCAAAAGTGAGGCTTTAGCATGTGTTCATTCAGGATCAGTTCATCTGTAATTGACTGCATTGTGGTGCTTCAGGGTTTGTTCCTCCAGAACAACTCCACAGTAATTAAATAATAAGAAAGAGGACACAAAAAAGCTATGGAGTTAAGTGAGCTTTGGATGTGTGCTACCCCTATGCTTTTATGCAGCCTCAATGCTTCATAATCCAGTTCAGCAGTTGCCTAGCCTGTGGCAGCAGGCAGGTGAGGACACTTTAAATCCTCATTTTTGACTGAGGTTCCCAGCCACTCTCATGTACTGATGCTTCAACAGCAAGAGATGGGATAATGACAACTCACTTCTATCAGGAAGCAATTCAGTTCGTGTGGTTTTGAATGGTGTCTGCCACAAAGAAATCACATCACAAAGCTTTAAGTGCAACGAGCAACAGAGGAGCTGGAAAAATAATGAAACTCTAACTGATCTGCTGCAACTTTTCCAGGCATGCTCTTTCACAGAGAAGCCCAGATAGCCAATTATCATAATTTTGAAACTGAAGTATCTTATCAAAATTTACCAGTTACAGATCTTGCTCGGAAACAAATAGTAGGTAACATCTCCAATCCCATCTTCTTCATCTGCTCAGTGATCTTCCAACTGAACAATTTCCTACTGGGTTGCATTTCCTCTCTGTAGCTCCCACCCAAAAGTAATAATTTCTGCAGAGCTTCAGAAAAGTCAGGAGAGTGGGTTTTGAGTTATATGAGGGAAGGGGGAAAAAAAATATGCTTTCCCCATATGTTGTGATTGAAATGTTGCATTTGCATAAGTCAAAACCAGCTGTAGCTATAAAATTTTTAACTTAGAGTGATTTATTGCCCTTATTGAGCAAGGGAAAACAAAAGATGTCTCGAGACAATCCCTTCAGTGGATTTTGAGCTAGGATATGAATGGTTAGGTTTGCCATATGGGCAACTGCAGTATTTTCTAGTGGGATTTTCTCTGAGCTCTTGAACAAGCATGTTTTAGCTTACATGGGCAGACACAGATCCAGGAGTCCTAGCTGAGCATGGAAGCATTAAAGGATGCTCTGCATTAGTCTGCTCTTAGAAATAATGTTATTGCTTACAACTGTTTATTCTTTGGTGGTGTTTAAATGCTCCACAGTCATTTGGCTGTGAGTTGTGATGATATGTTTACTTGAGCAACATTAGCCTAGCTGGCTTCAGTGGAGTAAGATGCATAATGAAAGGATCAGTGTGACCCATCAAATGCTCTGCCCCAAAGCTGTTAAAAGCAGATACATGGAAGAATGTGGCAAAGAAGATGGGGGACAGAGACAGATAGAAGAACTCAGGGCACTTGAGTAACACCACTGTACAGACACAGGAACTCTTTTCCTAATGGCTAGCTACTTTTAGAAAGGAATGTCAATATACAGGCTTAAGAACATCCTGGTATTCACAGAAAAAAAGTATATTTAGCTCTCAGATTTTCTGGTTTGGTTCTTGATTTTGAGTTCTTTTTCGCCTTCCTGTCTTCCATTTTTCATCTTAGATGCAATAAGATAAACCCCCTTAGAACTGGTGTTCCTTTCACCTCTTCAGAGGACTCACCCTGCAAGTAAGAGATGCTATCTTGATCCTCTCTCCCTGTCATTGCATAGAGATAGGAAATATAGCTGCAGTTTTCTGCACAGCGGCTGAAATTTGGTCCTAGTGAAGAAAGAGACAAATGTTTCCATGCATTTGATGGGGTGAGCAAATCACCCAGAAATGGCTGAGTCGCTTCACTCATCTGTAGAGAGCTTTGAGCTCCTTTAGGGGGGAGAGGTTTATTAGTGCGACATATGCATTTATCAGTGCATCCAAAAGCTTGTCTGTTTCCTTTTATACCAGTTGGTGAAATGAAAGTTATCATCATTACTCACAAACCTGTGCTACCTATGTCCTCAAGACCACTGAAGCTGCAGCAAGATACCAGTTTGTTATCAGTAGAAGTCAAAGGCTGACACTGAGATAATGCTGAAAGTAGGGGTTAAAGAATGATCTGGTTATTGTCATCAGGAGGATTATAGAATCACAACTGCATCTTGCTTGAGAAAGTTTGGAAAGGGAAGAAGCCCATCGCACAGCTGTTACAGAAAATACTAGGTTAACCTGGAATGGAATGAAACCATACTGAGCTACAGCCACTGAAACATGGCACACTTGTCCTTGCAGGGCTTTGACAGCCCTTGTCACCTTCTTGCCATAAAGACTTCTTCTGCTAATAAAATCTTGCTGAGGTTTGAGCTGCAGTTAGGGTATGCATGAGAACATTTGGCTGCCCTCACTGCTGTGGTCACAGTACCCAGGGCACACATGATTGGTCCTGGGACTGCAGCTAGTGCAACTCTATCTGCTTGGCTTTCTGTTCTCCACCCCATGCTCTGCAGGTTTTGCTTCTGCTGGCAAAAGTTGTTTTCTCAGTGTCAAAAAATGAGCCAAAGTCTACAGTGTAAAATGATTTTTTTCACCTCTCTCACCTTTCCATGGCAATTGGCAGGATTTGCAGGTTTCACATTACGTGTCAAGCTGCTTCCAGAGGCTCCAAACTCCCAGACTCTTAAAAATCAATGAGCTAGACACAGTGAAAGCTCAGGAATTTCTTGCCTCATCACATACCATATAGTATATAAAGGTGTTTTAAAAGAAAGAAAACAACACGTGTACACACAAGCCTGCCCAGAATTACAGCTTCTCTACATCTTGGAGGCCTGAAATTTTGGGGAACTTGACAACATGTCTGCCTGCATTAAGGCCAGATCTCATCAGCACCGACTTTACTAGTCAGGAGTTACATGTTGGGAAGAGGTAGCACTCATACCCCTAATCTAACAGCTTTCCTCAACATTAGGGTCTGTGGCTTGACTGGAAATGAGGGAGTCTGACAGGAACACGAATTAAGATGCAGCACCAGCATTAAGACTGCTTTGGCCAATGAAGAGGACCCACTTGTCCTGAAGAAGGGTCCTGGTAGGTATTGTGGTAGCAATGTGGCTACTAGGAGCACATTTGAAAGGAAGAAAAAAAAATAAAATAAAAAGGTATTATGATAAATTGTGAAGTAGAGCTGAGTCTACTCAGCTCCAAATAATCTTAGGTTGATTCCAAACCTGAACTTCATAGTGAAACAAGCAAATGAGCTCTACTCGTATGCTCATTCAGCAGCAATGAGCCTCCAGGAGACCCAGATCTCAAGGGAGCTGGGGTCAGGGAGGGGACAGGCAGCTCCTGCATGGAGGCCATCTGCCTCTGTTCCTCATCGAGGAAGGAGTTGGGGATTTCCTATCTACTCTCCCTTCTGACAGGCTGGGAAGGGACAGGATAATGAGCATGCAAGTAACTTGAAAAGAACCCAACAAGCATATAGGAAAAATGTTTGTTCATTTGCCTGGAAAAGAAAGCCTGAGCAACCTATTCATATATTTCAACAAAACTTGTTTTCTTCTCTTGGTGGAGTAATGAATCACCATTTATTTACATATGGGAAGTAGCATCTTACGGTAACTGGATAGAAATAGAGACTAATTTGAAAGTGTCATTTTGTGAAGGGCACCAGTAACATTTGTGACACATTCTAGTTTTTGACCATCTGGCAATGTTGAGGGATAAACTAATGTACAAACCTTGAGAGACCCCATTTGTAGCAGGAACTGCTTTAGACTTCAAATTTTAATGGAGTGAGATCTCAGATCAATGCCACCCTAATAATGCAGAATGGATTTGGGCCAGGACGCAGTGCTGTTTATACTGGCTTTCTCTGAAAGGCCAGAATTACAAATACAGAGACCAAATCTTTCTCTGCTAAATTGAGAAAGATCTGTTAATAATTATTGTGAGTCAAGAGAAAAATCCAGACCTCTCTAGAGACAAAGGAGCAGGCAAATGCAACCAGGAGGTCATTAGCTTAAGCTTTGCAATTGCTGTCCAAAGGGGCTCTTTTCCAAACCTGTCAGGAATTTCTTTCTAACGACTCAGCTATTCAAAACCTGTCTGCTTGGATATTGCAGAAGGCAGAGTTAGGCACAAAGAAAGGACACGGGGAAGAAGCCATGAAGCTTAGCAGTGAATCCTAATCCAAGTCCAGTGATTAGCATGTAAGGAGCACCTCAGGGAGGCAGCTAGCCCAGTGAGTGGTGAAGTGGTGTGGGATGACGAGAATGGAGCTGAATTGGTAGTGCTGGGGCAAGTCTACATCCTTGCCTGCCTCAGTTTCTCCACTGCAGAAGAGGGGCAATGGCAGCGACCTTGTGAAGTCTTTCCCTTGACTCCAGCACACGCTACAGATGGAAAGTGCTTGCCGAGGGAAAGCGTCGCTATTTCGGGAGGAGGGAGGTGAGGCACTGAGCAGCTGAGCAACTTATCTGCGGGCATGCAGCGAGTCAGCGGCAGCTCCAGGAATAGCACAGGGGTCTCTCGGCTCAACGGGAACAGATAATGCTTAATAAAGAATTTAAAGCAGCAATTAAGGGCGCGCTTCTACAACTTCACATTAAACGAGGGATCCCCTGGCCTCCTTGGGAAGTAAATACAGCTCAGAGTGAACAAGGGGTACAGGCCTGGGACCTAGAGAGCTGCTTTGGATGAGCAGCGTCAGTCAAAGTGTTTTAGCAAGCAAAAGCCAAAGTCAGTGCTGAGAATGAAGATTTGAGAGCAAGTGCTGACACACGGAGGTCCTTGGAAATTTTGTCTGTGAGGAAATCTACTGTATAATTAAATTTGCACTTTCCTTAGTGGGACCATCATTTCCTTCCATGAACAAAAAGATAAATTTCTTAGATATTCTGTCATGGAGTCTTCTAATGTAACGAGGCTTGACAGACTGAATAAGTAACTCCACAGCTTTTAAGAATAATCTTTTTGATAGCAGCGATTCCCTGAGATGATAACCTTCCTAAAGACAACTAAGGAGTCTACCAATGAGCCGAGAAGCGTGGTTTCGCCAGCCACAGAGGAATTGCAGTCATGACCTTGTCCAGAATCTCTGACAGGATTTTGGCAACGACTGCAGGAATTGGAGGCTCAGGAGGGAAGGCAAACTTCCTGGTCAAAATGCCAGCTGATAAGTAATTCAGCAGGAGTCCCTGGGCCACGCTGGAGGGGGTGTGGATGCCAGCAGTACATTCAGATGAGATGAAAGCGGTGCTGTTGTCAGAAAGGTGTCCCACACCTGAGGCAGCCGCAGAAGAAGAGGTCTTTCAGAAAGACCTTCTCTGAAACACGGCTCGCCTGTGACAAAATGCTTGTAAATCATTTTCTTCTTTCTGTGATGCAAGTTTGCCAACAACTTTTAAAAAATTAACCTATTGGCAGGTTAGAATATATCAAAGAGCTCTACACTTGCTTCCTCTGGTATCTCCCATTTGTAGCTGCCATTTAGAGCGATGGGGCTGCTGCCCTCCAGACACCGGAGCGATGTCTCTCTTTAAGTTTGGTAAAACCTCACTAGAGGGTTTTTTAAAATGCTAATTTATACAGGATGGATGAGCAACCTTAAGTCTTTGAGTGAGAGGGTTTAGTAGTCAAGGTTTGTCTTTCACAGGAATTAATTATAATAAAATTCAACCTGCATGCTGTCTCCACCAAGCTAATCACCAGTATGAGACAACAGCAGCACACAAATCATCTTTACCAAGGAGTGTACAGTTGTGGGGTTACAGAAGTACAGGACATGGGGTTCCTACACAGGCTTTTTATTCCAGCAGCAGTTCACAGCTACAGAGGGGAACCAGACTGTTTGCTCTGCATCTCCTCGTGCCTCTCCTCTCCCTGACTCACTTTAAGCTCACACGAGACAAAGCAAATGGATGAGTACATCCATGTGTCTCCACATCTAAAGCAGCTGGTAGGAGGCACTCCTCTGCAAGCACAAAATAGAAGCATCCATAAAGAAATAAGCTATATAAAAAAACCATTTATGCCAAGTATTAAATTCAGATTCATGCATCTTTTGGTTATGCTGACAGAAGTCTTCCACTCTGAACTGACCCATGTCAAGAGAGGCAGCTAGTGAACTTTAGGGTATTTCAACGTGTCTTTGGCAGAAAATCACCCTCAGAGCAATAGAAAACACCAAGATCTGTCAAATTTGAATGTCTTCTCTTCACTGTAGCTGGGAATCATCCTTCTGCCTACATCTCACTCATACTAGACAAGGAGAGTGCTCTGCTTACTATGAACAACCCCTTGGGGTGCAGTTGAGCTCTGGTGGTTAAATATCCTACTACTGGTGTTTGTGCTTATGGTTCAATGTGCAAGAACCCATGCAGGAATGAGTAATTTCTTTTCTTGCTGCATTTCTCTTAATCTGCCTATCCTAAAGTAAAGAAGGCAGAGTTTCCTGCACCAGAGTTTCTTTTCCTTTCATTGCAATATCAGTCCTAAATTGGCCTGCACTGAAGTCTGGCTATATGATGGTTGGCTACAAGCTGACCTGTGCAGCCCTACATCAGAAATGCTCAGTACTGCAGCTGAGAACCAGCTTTTCAGCAGGCATTTTAGCATCTGGATCCTGCTGACATTAAAAGGAGCCGGGCTCCAGGTACATTTTAAAAGCTGGGTCTGAAGTTTTATGGAGCTGCCTACATAAAGCAGCCAGATCATGAGAAACTGGGTCACTCTCTCTGGGAACTAGGCTGGTTTGAACATCCATCCATTTTTTTTTTAAACACCCCAATGGGTGCTACATGTGACAAACACTTTAAAAGCTGGTTTTCCCCTTTTGACATCCATTTGGTAGTGTATATGAAATAACCCATATTTTTTTCCTGCTAAGTTCACATGACAAACGTTAGTTAAAATGGAATTCTTTTAGGGAACGGAATGAAGTTACTTATGTGAACTGCATGGCTGTATCCCAGGAGAAAACACTTTGTCACATCTGAACAGCATTTTCTGACAGTCTGCAGTGGTGCATTGTTTTGGCATGGGCCCCTCTGTAAAGCGTATGGGGTGTAAAGAACTGAATGTTTGGTATGTCACCATGAGATTCCTTGCCAAATCTACCTCCAAGTGAGCTACTCCACTTGACTTGGCAGCTACCTAGTGCTAAAGAATAAAAGGTAGGTTCATACCCAGGGGCCCTCAGGAACTTCAGCAGGACAACTCAGCCTCTGATCACTGTGAAGCTACTTGGGGACAGGGAAAGAAAAAGCGTCAGCAAATTTCCATGAGCCAGAAATACGTTCCAAGAACATCTGAAACATAGCTGTAATTTTATCCTGCCAGTGTGTGAAGGATTCAGATTTAAGCCCAAACCCAGGAAAACAGGTAAGAGTGAATGTGGACTGAAAGCACACAGACACTTCAGTCCTGTGGAAAGAGGCACGAAGCATAAAAAAAGGAACCCATACGATCCCTTCTGCTTTCTGTTCATAGCTGGAGAGCAGGAAGTGTGGTCATCAAACAGAGAGCAAAACATTTCTAACAGCTACTAGCAGACATGTGGTCACTCAACACCTAATTAGACCCTTGAGTGCTTTAGCAGTAAAACATTATACAAGTCAAAATTTTACTGAACTTTGAAGAAAATTGCCTTTTTCTCTTTTTCTTGTGGGCCTTGAATTTACAGTTCCATCAGTGGCCTGAAGACCAGCATGCCTTGAAGACTCACAGAATCACAGAATATTAGGGGTTGGAATGGACCACCAGAGATCATCAAGTCCTACCCCCTGCCAAAGCAGGATCACCTAGGGCAGGACTCAAGCTGCTGTGAGATTAATCCTACCTTCCTCTGACTGTGAGAAAAACCTTTCCTGCTGTTGCTGCCTTCCTGTGTCTCTGCCAGAGGCAGAAGGCAGTATTCACAGAATCACAGAATATATCTGTCTGGAACAGACCTTAAAGATATCCAGACCAACCTTCAACCCAGTACTGAAGGGTCAACACTAAACGGTGCCCCATAGTGCCGGGTCCACATGCTGCTTGAACACCCCCAGGGATGGTGACTCCACCACTGCCCTGAGCGGACCATTCCAATGTTTGAGAACCCTTTTAGTGAAGAAACAATTCCTAACATCCTGCCTGAACCTCCACTGGTGCGTCTTGCAACCATGTCCTCTGGTCCTGTTGCTTGTCTTCAAGAAGAGGCTGCCCCCTCTTTGCTCCAGCCTCCCTTCAGGTGGTCGTAGAGTGATGAGGTCTCCCCTCAGCCTCCTCTTCTCCGGGCTGAACAGCCCCAGCTCCCTCAGGTGCTCCTTATAGGTCATATGCTCCCAGCCCTTTACAAGCCTCATTGCCTTTCTCTGCACATGCTCCAGCATCTCAGTGTCCTTCCTGCAGTAAGGGGCCCAGAACTGAACACAGTACTAGAGGTGTGGCTTCACCAGTGCTGAGCACAGGGGCATGATCAAATCCCTGTTCCAGCTGGCCACTGCGTTTTTAATCCAAGACAGGATGCCATTTGCTTTCTTGGCCACCTGGGCACACTGCTGACTCATATTCAGCAGTGTGTGAAGTTGGTGAGGGGTTTGGAACACAAGCCCTATGAGGAGAGACTGAGGAATCTGGGGTTGCTTAGCCTGGAGAAGAGGAGACTCGGGGGTGACTTTATTACTCTCTACAACTACCTGGAGGGAGGTTGTAGACAGGCGGATGTTGGTCTCTTCTCCCAGGCAGCCAGCACCAGAACAAGAGGACACAGTCTCAGGCTGCACCAGGGGAGGTTTAGGTTGGATGTTAGGAAGAAGTTCTATACAGAGAGAGTGATTGCCCATTGGAATGGGCTGCCTGGGGAGGTGGTGGATCCACCATCATTGAAGGTGTTCAGGAGGAGACTTGATGGGGTGCTTGGTGCCATGGTTTAGTTGTTTAGGTGGGTTGGATTGGTTGATGGGTTGGATGCAATGATCTTGAAGGTCTCTTCCAACCTGGTTTATTCTATGTATTCTATGTATTCTATTCAGCTGACTATCCACCAATATTCCCAGGTCCCTCTGCAAGTTGCAGCTTTCCAACCACACATCCCCAATTTACCATGGGGGTGTTGTGACCCAAAGAACCATTCCAATAATCCAAAGGACTGCTTTTGCACTCAGAGGAGTAACAAAATTCCAGTATGTGAGCCTTACATGCCACTGTTACTCCACTGCTCCCCTAACTTCATTTTGAGTCAGTACAGTCCCTCCCATTACAGATCTTCATCGTAGTTAGGAATGAATAATCTGCTGTTACGGTGCCACAAAAGCAAGCATGTGCCACGGTACACCAGATGTTAATGGTGTTGCTGTGTGGGGATATATGGGAGCATAACGGCACCTCCCTGGCTCCACCAGCAGTTGGCAGTCCATATGGTGGTGGCACACACCCCATGCTGATCGATGCTCAGCAGATGCTCTTCAAGAGCTAAATAATGCAAACAGAGGCTGGTGTGATCAATATACAGCCCTCACAGTTCAGGCACTGCTCACAGCCAACAAATGCAGTCACTGGAGGGGGCAGGGGGTACATTTTTTAGACAGAAAAATAGGCTTTAACTAAAGGGCAGTGACTCTTTTGGCATTTTAAACAGTAGTTGCAGGTGCTGCTGAAGAGAGTTTTACTTCATTACCAAGCTTCTGTACCTTCATTTATACATCTGATATATTTTGGAACAACTTCTTATTTAAATCAAATGGTTTCTTGGCCTGCAGGAATCTGTATTTGTCTGCCTCTGTTTGGGCTTGTCCTCAAGGCACGTGTGTGTGCATGCACATGCATGTATGTGTGCTAATTCATTCATAAAGGATTTATTCTCTCCTCTGGAAATATTGGGTCCCTCAAGACCAGGAACCTCTATTGGAGTGAATATAATTTCTCAGTTTCTGTCTACTGCTCAGATGGTTACATGAAACTATCCAAATCTGGATCTTCCTAGGGTAATGCTAGACTTATTTTTATTGCCACGGCTAAAGAAAAATAACCTCTCTGCTCATATCAATATTTTAGAGCCTCTTCAGTGGTTGAAATTAGGTCAGGCAGAGGAAAACTGCTGCTAGTTGAGGTGGAGTAAAGATCAATAAGGTTACCTGATACATAGACAGCAGAGCGAGCAGCAATCATAATATTAGCACAATATGCATCAAAATCTGCTTATAGGTAGGAGTCACAAGAAATGGAAACAAATACTGAAACCCACACAGAAGCCATAGTTTATGATTCATGTGATGAGACAGGAATGCAATTTTGGGAAGAACACTACTGAAACCAAAACACTCTAAGGGAAAAATGCATTTTGGTGGTGAATGGTGCCACTTCCAGCTGGTGGCCAGTCACTAGTGCTGTGCCCCAAGGATCAGTGCTGGGCACCATGCTCTTTAACATCTTTATTGATGATCTGGATGAGGGGATTGAGTCCATCATCAGTAAATTTGCAGGCAACACCAAGCTGGGGGCAGGAGTTGATCTCCTGGAGTGTAGAGAGGCTTTGCAGAGGGACCTCGACAGGCTGGACAGATGGGCAGAGTCCAAGGGTATGAGATTTAACACACTGGGTTCCGCACATTGGCCACAGCAACCCCATGCAGTGCTACAGGCTGGGGTCAGAGTGGCTGGAGAGCAGCCAGGCAGAAAGGGACCTGGGGGTACTGGTTGAAGGTAGGCTTAACATGAGCCTACAGTGTGCCCAGGTGGCCAAGAAGGCCAATGGCATCCTGGCCTGCATCAGGAACAGTGTGGCCAACAGGAGCAGGGAGATCATTCTGCCCCTGTACACTGCACTGGTTAGGCCACACCTTGAGTCCTGTGTCCAGTTCTGGGCCCCTCAGTTTAGGAAGGATGTTGACTTCCTGGAATGTGTCCAGAGAAGGGCAACAAAGTTGGTGAGGGGCTTGGAACACAAGCCCTACGAGGAGAGGCTGAGGGAACTAGGGTTGCTTAGCCTGGAAAAGAGGAGGCTCAGGGGAGACCTTCTTGCTCTACAACTACCTGAAGGGAGGTTGTAGCCAGGAGGGGGTTGGTCTCTTCTCCCAGGCACCCAGCACCAGAACAAGAGGACACAGTCTCAAGCTGCACCAGGGGAGGTTTATGCTGGAGGTTAAGAAGAAATTCTACACAGAGAGAGTGATTGCCCATTGGAATGGGCTGCCCAGGGAGGTGGTGGCGTCGCCATCATTGGAGGTGTTTAGGAGGAGGCTTGATAGGGTGCCTGGTTGCATAGTTTAGTTGATTAGGTGGTGTTGGATAATAGGTTGGACACAATGATCTTGAAGGTCTCTTCCAACCTGGTTTATTCTATTCTATTCATTTAGGTATCACTCCATTTGAAGGAAAAAGATCTTAGAGCTGCCAACATTGCCCTGTACTGCTCCATTTTGATACAGCAAGCAGCTGCAGGGAAATGAAAGTTAGGACTTAATATCCAAGGTCATTAGTGTTCTCACTAATAGATTATCCTTGAAAACATGTTAAAGAAGAAAATTGTTTTAAATATAAAATTGGAATGTGCCAAAATTAGCCCATAAACTTCAAATAATGAAAAAGTCTTCTATGCATTGCTAGCACTTGTTAAAAAGAGCAAAAATGGGAAGGGGCTTAATGCTTAATGTGAATTAACTCGGCCGTGTGTATTACACAGCCAACGCCATAGAAATGGCCATCTAAATTGATTCTGGAGCTGGCAAGCCTGCAGCAGATTTGCAAGTGATAATGCATATATTAATAGATGCTTTCACTAATTTCACTAATGACCATATTTAATGAGAAATTTGGATTTGTAGATGAACAGAAATTTCCCCCTTCCACTGTTAGTAGACATGCAAAGAGTTCCACATCCCAGGACAGAGACTGCAACACAGACTGATCCAGCTAAACCCATGTCCAGTGCAGCACAAAGGGTTGCTCACTGCCCTCATGGTGCTGGCCCTCCTCAAGCACCTTCATAGATTTATGTCTTGCAACTTGCTGCTTCCAGAACATGGATCCCTTTTGGCTTTAAGGACTAGGTAGCTAATGAGATGCGCTTGTGGACCTGCTGAGGAAGGAGTCACATACTCAACTAGCTGACAGACTGGATGCAGACTTTCCAAAAAACTGCAAAAAAAAGCAGCCCCTGAACTCCATGCACAAATTAGAAGCTTGTGCAGTCACAGCAGATGTTTCTTGCTCCTTGCACAATGCTGTTATACTGCAGGCAGCTGGACTATCCCTTGCCATGGAGGAAAGTACCACCAAGTAGGATGGTGTTGCTGTCTGATTAATTGAGCAGGCAAAGTGAAGGATCAGTTGTATAAGGAGAAAGCTTCTCAAGACATTGTCCCACCCCAACTCAATCAGCTGAGATCTAATGCCTTTGGCAGTCCAGTAAGTGAGGATGTGAAAACCTCTGGCAAACCTCCTGTTTCAGGATCCAGAGGAAAGCCATCAGAAATACTCCAAGGACTTCTGAAAAGAGCAGCTGAGTGCACTGCAAGAGAGTGATCCTGCAGGCAATCTCTTGATTCCTACAGGGCACTGTTGAAAACCCCCTAAACCTCCCAAAACCTTGCATTGTGTAAGATTTGCTTTATCAGTTACCACACAGCCATACAAATATCCTGACTGATATCCTCTGCTACCTTTTTAGTCTTGTCTTCCGAGATAACACCTCAAAGATTGAGTAGGCACCCTATATCTGAATGAATGGTGAAATTATTTAAGCTGCAACATTAACTCTAGGAGCTTAAAGAGGTGTTTTTTTCCCTTAAATTTGATTTATCTTGCAACTAAACCAGCTTAACAGTGAACACATGCAGAGACTCATTATCTCTGCCTCTGGCTTCAAAAGCCTTTGGGAGTTTCTTGGACCCATTTAAAACCTCTTCCACTTTCAAGTGCCATCAAACATTATTCACTAACTGTAAGGTGAATATCCAGGCACGGTCTCTTTGCCTGGTCTTTGTGGTCACCAAATTGTTACTTCTTTCTCACCCTCATTCTCTATAATGCATTTTTTTTGTTGTGTTGTGTTTGTTTTTGCTTTTGGGTTGTTTTTTTTTCTCCTCCCTTTTCTTTTTCTTTAATCTATCTCTACTTTCACATTTCCTCCTAGCTAGCATGCTTTTATGTCCAGCATATATATATATATATACACACTTTTTTTTTCCCACTGTGCTTTCCTGAGCATTCAATAAGCCACCCTTGAAAATTCCCAGCTTTTATTACACCAGCATGATTTGTCAGGAATGCTGACAGCCACTGCTAGCTTTGGAAGAAAAGAATAGATAGCTAGAGTCATAGAATAATTCAGGTTGGAAGGGACCACAAGAGGTCATCTAATCCAACCTTCCACTCAAAGCAGGGTCAACAAGGAGTCAGCATACTCATGCCTAAGAGGTGCCTTATTCTCTGTGCACTGAGGAAAGGTTCAGAATATGAGTATACAGGCAGCAGCTACATCACTGACTAACTCCTCTTGTCCCTTGTGATAAAGTTCAGTATTTTCCTCTCCAGTGGAAAGCATTCTCTCAACAATGTCCTCCCCTCCTGTCCCCACACTCTGCTCCAAACTTTAGAAACTGAACACGCAGTTCAGAAACCAAACGTGCAGCCTGGCTTGATGAGTTTTTATCCCCATTCATTCCAGACAGCTGTTCAAGGAGCACCAAGCAGTATGCTTTCCTCCTTTAGTCCACTAGATGAAAATTTAACCTAATCCAGAGTGTTGGACACCAAGTGTGCTAACAGTTCAGAGTCTCTGATACAAAGTAGTTCATCAATGGAATGTGCTGCCCAGGGAGGTGGTGGAGTCACCAGTCACCATCCCTGAAGGTGTTCAAGAGGGGACTGGACGTAGCACTTGGTGCCATGGTTTAGTAGTCATGAGGTGTTGGGTGACAGGTTGGACTTGATGATCTTTGAGGTCTTTTCCAACCTTATTGATTCTATGATCAGTGCCTTTTCCCCTTGCTGTACCCATACTAAGTGTATTTTAGCATTTTATTTTCTGCTTAGGCATGATGTCAGCATGGTATTGAATACTCATCAGTAGATTCAATTGGCTAAACCAATGGCAGGCATCTATCAGCACCTCTGTTTTTCACACCCAAGTTCACATGCAATTCCAGATTATTTAGACCCTAGCATTGCCCTGCAGGTAGCCAAAGATGTGTCCTTTACACTTCCATTTGAGCTTGAATTTGTCATAGCCCTGATATTTAATTTGCAAAATGCTCCAGTGGAGGTAGCTGCTCACCAGTCTGGAGGTATTTAGGAAGAGACTGGATGGGGCCCTTGGTGCCATGGTTTAGTTGATTAGATGCTGTTGGATGATAGGTTGGACCCGACGATATCAACGGTCTTTTCCAACCTGGTTAATTCTATTCTATTCTAACACAGCTCGTGCTGCAAGCTTTCAGCAAGAAACCACGTGGGAAAGACATACTGCAGAGAAATGGTGAGGTCTCCCCTCTTCATTCTTCCCAGATCCCTCCCTAAGATCATTCCCGTAACTATGAAGCATAATCCTGTAAATCAGCAGAGAATTTGGTCTCGACAGCTGTGCCGTCTTGGTTTATGTATTACCTTGAAATGCTTTCAGCTAATTTCAGTTTTATGAAAAAATCAAAAGAAGTCTTTACAAGCTTCATATTTTGACCTAGTCACTGACACAGATCTTCTGCTATTTTTTTTTTTTTTTGTGTGTGGCCTTGCTTTCCTCCTTCCCTGTGAAATAAGTCAGTAACTGAATTTCCTTTAAGAGGTGAGGTGGTAAGCTCTCTTTAGTCCATACACCCAGTATGACTTCAGCTTCACTCTAGTAGGACACTAGCACACACACAACCCAAACCTTGAGTACTGTGTCCAGTTCTGGGCCCCTCAGTTTAGGACTTGCTGGAATGTGTCCAGAGAAGGGCAACAAAGCTGGGGAGGGGTTTGGAGAACAAGCCCTGTGTGGAGAGGCTGAGAGAGCTGGGATTGCTTAGCCTAGAGAAGAGGGCAGAAGAGGCTCAGGGCAGACCTTATTGCTGTCTACAGCAACCTGAAGGGAGGTTGTAGCCAGGTGGGGGTTGGTCTCTTCTCCCAGGCAACCAGCACCAGAACAAGAGGACACAGTCTCAAGCTGTGCCAAGGGAGGTTTAGGCAGGATGTTAGGAAGAAGTTCTCCATAGGAAGAGTGATTGCCCATTGGAATGGGCTGCCCAGGGAGGTGGTGGAGTCACCATCACTGGTGGTGTTTAGGAAGAGACTGGATGGAGTGCTTGGTGCCATGGTTTAGTTGATTGGATAGTGTTGGATGATAGGTTGGACTCGATGATCACAAAGGTCTTTTCCAACCTGGTTAATTCCATTCCATTCCATTCCATTCCATTCCATTCCATTCCATTCCATTCCATTCCATTCCATTCCATTCCATTCCAACAGAACAGTCCAACCTGGTTAATTCTATTCCATTCCATTCTATTCCATTCCATTCCAAGTACAGAAGCAGAAGATTGAAGTTTGCTTCTAGCATGACCTTCATCAGTTCTAGGTGTGTTTTGGGTCCCAGGGAAACCATCCTGCTGCTCTTTGAAGCTGCTTTTCCCACCACAGCTGGTAATGCTCTGGGAAAGATTATTGTAGATGGTTCACAGTGATTGGAGATGAATTTCAATCAAAGCTGTCAGGGACAGCACTATGCTAAGTTGCTTGCTCATGCTGGTGTTAAGCTCTCTGCTCACAACCTTGCAGAAGTTTCCATTTCAGGCCCAGCAGAGCAATGTGCCAAGACTGCAAGGACTTGAGTTCTGTTCATCTACATGGGCTGCTCATGTTCCTGCATCTCTAGGAGAAGCTCAGCTGCAGCAGTACAATGCCCTCTTCTCAAGCTGGCAGAAGAATCACAGAACCATAGAATCAATAAGGTCGGAAAAGACCTCAAAGATCATCAAGTCCAACCTGTCACCCAACACCTCCTGACTACTAAACCATGGCACCAAGTGCCATGTCCAATCTCCTCTTTTGAACACCTCCAGGGATGGGGACTCCACCACCTCCCCAGGCAGCACATTCCAATGGCCAACAGCTCTCTCTGTGAAGAACTTTCTCTTCACCTTGAGTCTAAACTTCCCCTGGCACAGCTTGAGACTGTGGCCTCTCATTCTGGTGTTGGTTGCCTGGGAGAAGAGACCAACCCCCTCCTGGCTACAACCTCCCTTCAGGTAGTTGTAGAGAGCAATAAGGTCTCCCCTGAGCCTCCTCTTCTCCAGGCTAAACAATCCCAGCTCCCTCAGCCTCTCCTCGCAGGGCTTGTGTTTGAGGCCTCTCCCCAGCCTCATTGCCCTTCTCTGGATACGTTCAAGTGTCTCAATGTCCTTCTTAAATTGAAGAGTCAGAGAAGGCCTAATGTGCACCAGGGAAGGGGGATCCTGCATAGACTACTTTTTTATTTTTTCCAGAAAAAACATGGGAAGGTTTTTCTAATAAACAGCTAGCAGAGTAAATATTGAAAATTGGAAAGGATAACACTCTCCAGATGCAAGTTTGCACATGAGAAAGTTGAAGTTGCAGTGGTTCCTGTTGCTGCATAATAGAATAGATTCACTAGGGGTGACTCTTTATGGGATTAGGACCTGAGCCAGAGGCATGTAACATAAAAGAGCATTTTGGTTAAAACACACTGCAGAATATTGCACTCCAATACAGTTTGAATGGTAACCTGTAAGTGCATAGAAAAATACCTACAGCAAACACTACGAATGAGATGGAAAAAGATGCTCTGTGCTGGAAGATCTGACAGTATCAGATGAAAGCCAAAACCCCCTCTCCAATAATCTATAACAGGAAACCTAGCAGGGTGCAGGTAGATTGGGAGAGACCCCAGCAGATTTCTGTTCAATTAATTCTGTTAGCTAGATTTCCCTTTGTAGTTCTCAAAAACCTTTAAGGTTCCTGGTAGTAAAAAAGTTTGGAAAAGATTCAAACTTTGGTTCTGCAGTGTCAGCATCTATTCCTATCTGTGCTAACTAAAGCACAGTGTTGGCAAAAAAAGCAATTCTGTAAAACAATGCCATGAAATTCCACTTTCATTCTCTGTGTGTGATTTCCAGATCAAGCACTTAATCCCCCCCTAAACATTGCTCTTATAAGTGTTCCTTACTGTGCCAATGGGGATTACCCAGTTGCCTGGGAGCTATTTGTATGCAACACTGGAGACCCAAAGCTTGAATCATGTGAAAGGGACTGAAACTTTCAAGTGAGAAATGCTCTTAAGAAGGTGAAGAGGGGACAAGGACTGAAGGATTAGCTACAAGAAGTCCTCAGTCCTGGGAAGACCTTAAAAACCAGGCTTGGCTTTACAGCTGTCTGACTCAATGGGACACAACATTTGCACCAAGGTCTGAGTGCTTGGCTCAGCTCATTTAATCAAAGCAAAAAGCAGAACTGGAGATGTTACTGCTTGCTTGCTCAGGGGAGGGCAGGGGTGTCTGCAAAAAAAAATTAAACTTGGTTTTCAAACCAAACAACCCTAAAGCTGCAAATGGCCACCAAAACTGAAAGCAAAACAGCACCATAGAATAGAACAGAACAGAACAGAACAGAACAGAATAGAATAGAATAGAATAGAATAGAATAGAATAGAATAGAATAGAATAGAATAGAATAGAACAGAATGGAATAGAATAGAATGGAATGGAATGGAATAGACCAGACCAGACCAGACCAGGTTGGAAGAGACCTTCAAGATCATCGTGTCCAACCCATTATCCAACACCACCTAATCAACTAAACCATGCAACCAAGCACCCTATCAAGTCTCCTCCTAAACACCTCCAGTGATGGTGACTCCACCACCTCCCTGGGCAGCACATTCCAATGGGCAATCACTCTCTCTATGAAGAATTTCTTCCTAACATCCAGTCTGAACCTCCCCTGGTGCAGCTTGAGACTGTGTCCTCTTGCTGCCTAGGAGAGGAGACCAACCCCCGCCTGTCTACAACCTCCCTTCAGGTAGCTGTAGACAGCAATAAGGTCTCCCCTGAGCCTCCTCTCCTCCAGGCTAAGCAACCCCAGCATACAACAAGCCAAATAGTGTTTATCAACCTATAGTTCTCACAACTGCAGTACCTACCTCACAAGCAAATCAGTATAACATTTAAATACATTTTGTTGCTTGTGTTCCAGTTAGTTAACAGAAAACTTTGAGAAGAGGTAAAAGCATATCCAGGAGTACATAAAATGTAAAGGTATTCAGTGGGACTGGAAGAAGAGATCAGACATGCAGGAATCAGGGCAGGTACCTGAAGGATGAGGTTTCTATTGAATCAATTGTTCACAACTCTTTTTGACTATATCAAATGACAAAGGGATACATCCAAACTTTGGGTAAATATTTCTTGAAATTCAAAGCCTGTCTGCATTTGTGTCTTGCTAGAATCTTTATAACCCAGCACCATCCCTGTTATATTGCAGGACTTCACAATTAGTAGCTTGCAAATGTTGCTAAGTTCTTGGTCCATCAGTGTGCCTGTGTGCTGGTGGTGTGGGGAGACTATTAAAGTTTTACAGTGGAGTTCCTCACTTAAAAACCAAAAATGTTGTGAAGCAGCACATTGTAGCAAAGCAGAGTTAAATGGCTCTAATTTCTGGACTCCCATCACATGTAGCAAGTACTAGAGGCTAAGAGTTTGGAGTGGGTTAGAGAGACAGGAATGCAGCACACAGGATTTCCACAGTCTTCACAAGAAGCTTGAAACAAGTGGGGTGTAGAGTTGATTTGGTATCCAATTCTATCTTCCAAACATAAGAGTCATAAAATGCCTATAAAAGTGAGAGCACTTGCACACTGAATGACTTTGGAAATGGGGCTGGCCCATGGGTGAGAAGCAGCAGGCACAAGGGCAGCACCCTCAATCTTCCTGACCAGTCTTTGTGACATGAGGGCTGTTGTGCAAGTGTCCCCAAAGTTCACCCTTCCTCTGCTTTGTCACAGCTGAGCAAAGCAACAAACCAGGACAGAAACCATCACAAGAAGCAAGGGTGCTTGCCCTTCTTCATCAAAAATCACTTGGTGATCAGACCAGTCTGGTTGTGGAGCAACCTGTTCAGCTCCCTGTGCCTCTTGATGTGCTGAGAGCTCTACAAAGGCCACACTAACCACAACATTCTTAAAAAGCAGGCTGCTACAACATGCCAAGGACTGTGCCTTCAGATGATGTAAATCTGCTCAGCTTCACTGAGCCATGATAATTTACACCAGCTGAGGGATGGACCACAGGCACTTACTAAGGCTGCAGTGTATTTAAGAACAAGCACAAATCAATAATCCAACAAATACTCATTTTCCATCTCTACTTTTCAGAAGAAAGGTCAAATGGATCCTTACACATTCTTTTTTTCCCCTAAAATTTCAAGCAGAGACCAGTGAAAGTCAGTAATTAAATCCCTTTGAAGGAATCACTGGCAATGAAGGATAGGCAAGAGATGGTACTGTACAGATACTGAAGTTCTGGCTCACGGGTGGCATTAAGGGCTATGAGAGAGCATCACTTACTCCTTGAACTGTCTTCTGGGAAGCCTGGTATCTCATCAGTGAAAGGCCAGTTGGAATGAATGTAACAAATGAACAGCTTGGTATGTCACTCTCCAAATAAACCAAATTGGAAATCCAGAAATCAGTACCTTTCTCTGGCTATTTTTCATTTTAATGTACATGGCTTCAGTGAGCTTTGTATTGGTATTGCTCTCTGCCTGGTTATAAGCAAGAAATATAAGCAGTGACACAGGGAAAAATATTCCCCTGAGATTTCCATCCTCATTATGCAAACCCAAGACAACGTCAAGCTTTTAATGAAATTTCCAGGCATATTGACATTTTCAAATACAACATGACAAGCCTGACTTTGGGAAGAAGTGAAGTGCTCACTGGGAAGACAGCACACAGCCTACAACTGAGCAATCATGCCAGACCTTGGGACAACTCGTATCAACAATCTGCCTCATCAAAAGGACACAAGGAATTGCATAAGCCCAACGCCTCGGTTAGTGAAAGGAGAAAAGGAAAAGCATCATACTCTGGGTGCCAGAAATCAGGGGCAATGGTGGTGATAATTTCCTGAAGTTAGAGTGAGCATAAAAGTGATAGTTTTAGGTCAGGCTGCATACCAAACTACAGAAAATTATTTGTCTTGTGGGTTGACTTTAAATTAACATCACCAGCAGACCATTCTGCTATGGTTTATGCTGGTCTGTTGTCTCCATCTTTGTCAGAGTGGAGCCCTGGCAGCTCTCCTTGCAGCTTACAGCAGTGGAAAAAGAAAAAAGCCAGAGGGCTTTAAATTTTTAAGTCAGTGTTTTGAAAATACTGCTGTATGCATTAGGCTTCTCCTGTTTTAGAGGCCCTTTCCTGGAGAGTCTTCCAACAGGAATATCATTTACATCAACAAGGCTTTTTGGCAGATTTTTTCTTTCTCTTTCTCTTTTTTTTTTCCCTTTTCCTTTTTATAACCATGTTGCAGTGAGACATCAGTTTAGGCAGCCAGCTCTGCAATAAAACTGACAACAGGTTTATTCTCCTGCTCCTCATGGGACCAATAGGAATTTTAGAAAAGAAAGCAGGAGGGAAGGAAGAGCAAAAACATGTGCATATGATCTGCTTTGTCCCAGCATACCAATTCTGCTGTTTGCAGAGTGATCCTCATTTGAAAATCCACTGCTTTTCTTATATTCCATTAGATATTTTATTCATCTGGATTACTCTGCAGGGGCAGTGTATCTGGAGCAGAGGTATTAGGAGGTCCTATTGACTTCAAAATTGCTTGGATTTTTCTCCTTGAGTTCACACTGTCCATTGTCTTGTTCTCGTCACAGCCATGGAAACTGCTGTGAAACACCAGTGCCCTGAAGCTCTCCTGACAGAGGGAATCCCCACAAAAGCACTGAGAAGTTTTTAAAAGAGAAAGGCATACCAAGTCCAGCCTTTTCAGTTTATCATGGAACAGGCTTTTATCTCAGAAGGATTTTATCCTGGAAGGGAATTGCTGAAAAATGGCCTGGCTGCTGTGCCTGAAGTCTTAGAATCATAGAATCAACAAGGTTGGAAAAGACCTCAAAGATCATCAAGTCCAACCTGTCACCCAAGACCTCATGACGGCTAAACCGTGGCACCAAGTGCCATGTCCAATCCCCCCTTGAACACCCAGAGTCACACAAGTTCAGCCTCTGCTCCTGTCCTAAGAAGGAGCAGTGGCCCTGGGAGCATGGATTGTTTGGTCTGGGTTTTTTTTTGCACTAGGTAGGCAAAGGGCAGACAAGTGATTGAAACTCCTGAGCATGCAATGATTATCTGTTTCCACTTAACACTGTTTCATTCTCCAACAAATGTTGGTCAAAAATGACAAAACAGTGAGTGCAACACCCCAAAAGCTAGAAGATGAATCAACAGGCTAGGAAAAGCTCATGGCCATGCATGGGCATTTGCTTCCACACTGCCTGGGGCCGGGGGGTTGCAACTCACTGATTGTCTGGCTGTGGTGCACACCTGCATGCTTGGAATAGACATGCTGACAGATTAGAAAGTCCATCTTGATTGAGGTGATATTGTCCCAACAGTTCGAGACATAATAAAGTCTTCGTCATTGGTGGTTTTCAGGAGGAGACTTGATGGGGTGCTTGGTGCCATGGGTTAGTTGTTTAGGTGGGTTGGATTGGTTGATGGGTTGGACGTGATGATCTTGAAGGTCTCTTCCAACTTGGTCTATTCTATTCTATTCTATTCTGTTCTATTCTATTCTATTCTGTTCTATTCTATTCTATTCTATTCTATTCATGATTAATCCATCCTTATTGCTTAAGCTACCTGAAAGGAGGCTGTAGCCAGGAGGGGGCTGGTATCTTCTCCCAGGCAATCAGCACCAGAACAAGAGGACACAGTCTCAAGCTGTGCCAGGCGAAGTTTAGGCTGGAAGTGAGGAGAAAGTTCTTCACAGAGAGAGTTGTTAGCCATTGGAATGTGCTGCCCAGGGAGGTGGTGGTGTTGCTGTCCCTGGAGGTCTTCAAGAGGGGATTGGACGTGACACTTGGTGCCATGGTTTAGTAGTCATGAGGTCTGTAGTGACAGGTTGGACTTGATGATCCTTGAGGTCTTTTCCAACCTTATTGATTCTATGGTCTCTAAACACTCGTAGACCGAATGTGTGTGTTGGGGGTTACACTCACATCTATTTATTTAGAGAAAAGTGCCATTTTATTAGTAGGAACAATTTTTAGCTTGGGAAAACTTTCTAATCTGGGTGATTCCTTGCATTCCGGCTGCACACAGACTCTGTGCCCAGCTGGTGGCGCCTACAAATCACAGATCCCTGCCACATCATTCGGAAGGAATTCATTCCTGGCGGGTTGTACATTGTGGGCTTCATGGTTTATTGCAAGCCCTCGGCCAGCAAACCCCCCAGCACTGCAACCCCTTCCCTCTTTTCCTGAGAAACCATTGACTGTATCATGGTGCTGTGTTAAATTAGCTTTTACAGCTACCTTCCCTATGGGGAGAAATAGTACCAGAATAAGATATAAGAAAATACAAAGGGTTTAGACTAAAAGATTCCTCACCCCATGGGAAATGCATAATTCAAGGTATTTGTAAATGTATTTGTGATGTGCTGAAAAGCTGAACTGGAACAAAATAAATAAACCCAGGAAACCAGACCTGAGAATCTCAATCTTTGATGGAAATCAGACAGGCAGGTTTGGATGTATTCTTGAGGTGACTGTGGGATTGGGGTCAGCACACTGAGAGGCTGCCCTGGTCAGCGATAGCCTCACACCAAAATGAATCCTTGAGCGTTTTGTGCCAGCCAGAGTGATTACCTTTTATAGAGCACAGTTTAGGTTCATTTTGGGGGGAAGAAAAAAGAAAGGAAATAAAGCTATTGAGAAAATAACACTGTGGAGGGAGACAAGATTAATTAATTGCATGTGACTCTCAAATGTCTGAAGAATTCAGGGTCTGCACATAGAGCAAAAATAAAAAGCATCGTACCCAGAGTCTGAAAATCATCTCAGTAAAGCACTTGAGTTCAGATGCTTATCTAGGACCTGCACTTTCAGAAATAGGGCTCTCTCTGAAGATTATCTCAAAGAGATGAGGATCCCAGAACAGCCAGCACGCAATGGATTGGTGAGAAAATCCTGTCTCCTAATACAGAATGGTTTTGTTTGAATTTTGTGATCACTGCTAATAGAGGTGCAGGTTTAACACACCATTTCCTCTAAATGTATGTGTTCAAATACCTAAATGTTAATTCTGACCTTTGTCTACTAGGTACCTCTAATGTTCCTCACATATTTCAGTCACCTAGAACAAATTACCTATTTCTTCCAACTCTCTACGTTCATTGTCCTACTAGAGATGTCCATAAGATGTTATAAAACAAAAAAAGAAGAGAAGGAAAAAAAATGCTGAAGAGCAGAGATATGGAAAATTGAGTTCAGATTTGTGAACAATCATCACACTGTCCAGATTATACCTTGCAAGTTAAAAAAAAACCCAAACAAAAACCTCAACCCCGAATCAACCAATATAAAAATTAATTAAACACCCCAAACCCAGACTTGCTGAGGGGTTTTTGGTAGGGAGGCTTTTCCTAGCAGCTTTTGCATTTGCCATTCGCTGATCCACGGAAGTGTCACTTCTAGGTCTTGTTCATAGGGAAAAGGGTTTGGAAGGGCTGAGAAACCACTAAATCTGCTGAAGGTCAAACATCTCAAGCTTTCAGTCAGAAACGTGGCCAAAAGGAACTGATAACTATCCTTTAAATAAAAGTGGCAATAGCTGAACCTCAAAACTTCTTTCACAGCTGTGCATGGCAAAGAAAATACAGCAGACAGGTCCCTCCTCATCTGCATCTTCTTATAGCCAGCTCTTCATGGGATGTTTAGGCTGCTGGTCTCCCTCACTTGTGAGGATGCTCCTTGCTTTCCTTAGGGACTGTGGTGTGGAGCCTCGCTGGGCAGCCCCAGCTAAGTGTGACCACTGCTGCATCAGCCCCAGCCCTCTCAGCTCCGTGCCAAACAACACAGCATCCCCATCTGCCCTGCTGCAGCAGGCCATGCTGTGCAGGAAAGGCCATTGCGCTGGCACAGCTGCTCCTGATATTTGTATTACAATATTGCAAACACTTAGCTATGAGTTATAGCTCCTCGGAGACCGGCTGACTGCAGGTAACATGCATAAAGTGAAGCAAATTCACACGTTCTTGTCCTCAGATGATTTCCAGGCTGAATTCTAAAGAATCTAATCTCTGTCTCGGCACAGCCGGTATCTGGTGGCTGTTAGAGTTTCACTCAGGCTGGGCAGCAGAGCAACTGTTTCCCAGCTTTGCCAGTTGGGTGGCAAAAAACATGCATGCTAAGTATGATTTAGGTTTCAAGATTTGGAGAATTTTCTTCATATGCTTTAAGTCAAGAGCCTTAGAATATATATGAAGACAATAGTTGTCCCCAAAGAGGGACAGTGCAGAAAGAGTCGTTATGAATGACAAAACCAGGACAAACCCAGCCATTTTGTGTGAGGTTTGATTACAGGCAACTTTGCTTAAAGAAACCCCTTGCTTAAAGATGACTGTATTTTTATCCTAACAGTGATAACTGTTGTACAGATCCCTTCATCTGCCTGCAGAAAAGCCACTACACGTGCAGTGAAGGCTAGGAGTGTCACCCAGTTTTGGTTGGGGTTCACAACCTTGAGTACTGTGTCCAGTTCTGGCTCCCTCAGTTTTAGAAGGACATTGAGACTCTTGAACATGTCCAGAGAAGGGCAATGAGGCTGGAGAGAGGCCTCAAACACAAGCCCTAAGAGGAGAGGTTGAGGGAGCTGGGGTTGTTTAGCCTGGAGAAGAGGAAGCTCAGGGGGGACCATATTGCTGTCTACAACTACCTGAAGGGAGGTTGTAGCCAGGGAGGGGATTGGTCTCTTCTCCCAGGCAACCAGCACAGGAACAAGAGAACACAGTCTCAAGCTGCACCGGGGAAGTTTAGGCTGGAGATGAGGAGAAATTTCTTCACAGAGAGAGTTGTTAGCCATTGGAATGTGCTGCCCAGGGAGATGGTGGAGTCACTCTCCCTGAAGGTGTTCAAAAGACTGTGTCCTCTTGTTCTGTCACAGGTTGCCAGGGAGAAGAGACCAACCCCCTTCTGGCTACAACCTCCCTTCAGGTAGTTGTAGAGAGCAATAAGGTCTCCCCTGAGCCTCCTCTTCTCCAGGCTAAACAACCCCAGCTCCCTCAGCCTCTCCTCACAGGACTTGTGCTCCAGACCTCTCTCCCCAGCTTTGTTGCCCTTCTCTGGACATGTTCAGGTGTCTCAATATCCTTCTTAAATTGAACTCTGCAAGCCAGGCAGATATTGCAAGAAATCTCCTGTACTGCCTTTCAGCAAGCAAATAGCTGAAATGCTGTTCCTGGGCACAAAGCCATAACATAGTTTAGCATCCCTTGGGTGGAGTATTACTGAAATTAAAACAGGCGATATGAGTGAGACATTTAATTTTTCAAAAGCACTGACATTCCCCCAAATACTGACACACACTTCAGGTTCTGCTAAGGTAAATACAGAATCAAACACAGGCATCAGGGTTAGCAAGATAGCTCTCTAACTCCCCAAACACGCTGCAACTGAGTACACATTTATTTATATCCTGTTAGAGGCTCAGGTAAGAGATTCAGATTTTACAGAATTTGTGACTTATTTGTGAGCTGAAGGCTAACATATTAAGAGTAACAAACAAACAAGGAAATAAATAAACCTCCAAACCCTTCAAGTTTTTATTTGATTTGCAGTAATCTTGCTCTTGCCAGTCACTGTGTTCAAACAAACTTCAAACCTCTCCCAAAGAAACAAGCAAGCAACACTCCCTGCCATCCGATACAGCAATCTTCCCCTGCCTTCTGACAGTAAAACCAGCTTCAGCAGCTGTGTCTAACAAGGGAGAGTAGATAGAGGACCAGGAATTCAGTGCTGTAGCCTCAGCAAATGGAAGCAACCAGTCCTGCACCAGTCCTCCAAAAACCTCTGGAGCAAAACCACAGCAATTCTGTTACTAGAAAGTTTCTCAGCTCTAAGATCTGAGACAGACAACAGATGTATTTTTGCCCCAGATGGTTCCTCAGAGGAAATCTAAGAAACCAGAATCTCAGAACAAAGGGATAAAGTAGAAGGGAAAAAAACAAACAACCCACAACACAAAAACCCAAACACAAGAGTAAGACACAGATTGACTATCAGGAAAAACTTGCTAGAATTCTGTAGAGTGATCTGTGTAGAGGTCATCTTTAGTGTGAAAAAATCTCACTGTTAGAGATACATAAAGCTGGAAGTGGATGAGACAGTGCCACTGAAATGATATATATAGGAAAGCCTTATGCTTGTTTTTTTTCTCAGCTGTGTTAGTACCACTGAGGTGGGCTACCACACAGGCAAGAACAACTGAGATGATGATCCTTACATTTGCACGGTAAAATGCTAAAGCTTCAAGTGTTCTCTTGTTCAGAAAACTCTTATTATCAGTAATGAAGTGTGAGCTAGAAAGAGCACAGCTTGACACTGAGATCCCAAGCTGAGCTTATGGATGGGCAGGGGGTGGAGGGGAGAAACCTCCTCTCCTTGCACACATAACAGCCAAAAATTCCCCACTAAAATCTTCTGCAAAGACATTAAACCCAGAGGTGAACAATGGCATTTATTCAAACTGCCTTTTCCAAGGTGAACAGAATTCCATCAGCCCAATAACAGCCTGAGGTCCACTCATGAATAACTTCAGCTACTCGCACAGAGCGATCAGCCTCCAGACTTGGCGGGCACCTGCTCCCATCTGCCACTGCTGCTTGATGCATGGAGGGGTTCTTCCAAGTGCAGAGCAGCAGAGGCAGGCAGGATTGGGTGCCTGCACACCAGCTCCCCCACGTGTATGGCACCCAAGTGGGCACCAAGTGACACAGACACTGAAGGGGCCACACTGGGTTGCTCACATACAGAATAAGGCCATGTGGCCATGGGACCAGTCCTTGCCACCAATACCTGCTGGCAGGAAAAGCATTATTTCAGAGTGAAATGGATAGAGAAAACCAAGTAGAAGTCATTACATTTTTAGCACTGAACAGACTATGCCAGAGATGTTTTTTGTTTGTTTGTTTTCTTGTTTTCTTTCTTTTTCTTTATTCTTTTTCTCTCCCCCCCCCACTTTTTCTCCTGATAATAGAAGTTGCCCCTAAAGAATTCAACTTTTCCCCCCTTTCTTTCTTTCTTTCTTTCTTTTTCTTTTTTGTTTCTTTTTTTCAGTACAGCTGCTGCTTCTTAATAGGGCGACAGACTCTGCTGTCTGTATTAGTCAGCAATAGATGTAAGAGAGTAGCTTTTCCTGGTGATGCCAAGCTTCAGTGTAATTTCTGCAGACATCCTCATCTGAAAGCACCTCGGGTGACAGTTTGGCAGGCACACTGGCATTTCCAGCCGAGTCCCTGCTCCTCCTCATTGAACATCAGCACTGCCTGAAGTCACTAAATGAGACAGAAACCCCTCTGCAATAGGAAAGGTACCGAGTGAGGGCTAGTCTTTGTCTTTATCACTAGATCATGCAAATAAACTAAATGTGGAGGTGGAAAAGGAGATACAGAGAGCATGGCTGGAGGTCACATCTCTGGTCCAGGGCAGGATACAATTTTTTTATACACTCTGCCCAGGACTGAAGGGATGCTGGAGTCAGAGCTTCATTTCCAGCTCTTCATGGTACAAGCACCTCTGATGGTAACAACTTTGTCGGGCTGAGCCTTGCCTCTGTCTGCTCTGTTGTTCAGGTACCTCTCTGTGGTGGGTTGAAAATTCCCCCCCAACCTTAAATTTGACAGCTCAGGTTGGAAGCAAATGAAGGTGTATTTACAAGTAAAACTACAACCTACAATGAAATGCAATTAATATGTACAAAATACACAGTATTTACAATATTTACAGGTATTTATGATTTATAAACAGCATAAGAACTCCCCTGGCTAAAAACCTGGGGAGATGCTAATAGCATCCCCCTCCCTGTCCCCCTCCTTACCCACGTGGACACAAAGGGACAAGAGAAAAGACCAGAGAGTTATTTTGTTAGACTTGGCCAAAACAATGCTGCCAAGGTCAAGCAGAAGCCAGCAGAAGCACAAAGTTAATGTCTCCCAGAGCAAAGAAGCCAAAAGAGTGAAAGAAAGTTTATCAAACTAATTCTTATTTTCCTTTTTATGCCCAGTGGTGATTTATTTACATTCTACCACTTTCTGTTCAAGATCTGTGGATCTTAGGTACAGCCTGAAACTACCACACTCTCACCAGCATTGCATCTGCTAACGTTAAATGAGAGGAAACACTCTGTTCTCACACATTTCTATGAGCACTGCAGCATGCACTTTGCTTGGAGTCCTGACAGCCCAAGTCAGACCTCTTTCTAATCTCACTATTCCCCTTGAAAAGCAAACGTACTTCTTTTGAGACCACAGAGAGCACTCATTCCAGCCTCTTGCCTTTCACTTGCTGTGGCTACTTTGAAAGACTAAGTCCTGTTAATTAGGAAAAGATAAACAAACTCAGACCTTGCAAGTGCAGGTCTTGCACTGGCCTGTTCCAAAGGGGATAAGGCTTTGGAAGTTGGTTTACTAGACACGTTCCTGAACCGTCCCTTGAATTAAAAGAGACCCCATTTATTTTGCATGCCTTCTGAAATCTGTGTTTCCAGGGGAAAGAAAGTAACATATTGATAACAGCATGCTGTGCCACAGCAAAGAATCAAGAATCGCCCACGTGTTGCCTTGAAAACAAACAACCCTTAAACAATTGATCAGTCACTGCAGAGACAGTCTATTATGGATAAAAATACAGGTGGAAAAAAAAATTCATCAGGGATGTGCAGATATCTCTATTTAAATTCAAGCAAAGTACAGCGAGCTTTGTTCCTATAAACAGGAGCAGTGGATTATGGACGCCTTTCTCTCAGGTCTTGGCAGAGAGGGAATGCGTTTCCAGCTGGGGGAACCAGAAAAATGAATGATTTCCCTGCCAAGGCTGGGATTTCTGAGATGGCTTAACCTGGCTGCCAGGAAAGGTGGAAGTGCACCAGACACTATTGTACAAATTGTTGCTTTGGCTCCCCGTGTGTAATCTGACCACAGCCCCACAGCTGAGCTCTTTATCCAAGCACCCCACAGCACTGCAACAGCTCTGCTGAAACATCAGCCCCTGCGGGGAAGCCATGCAGCAGAGAGTCAAATGAACAACAAGCCATGGCCAGCCTCAGAAACTCTCACTGGATATGTGAAATGTTTAATTAATGTAAAAAACAAAGGTGATGGAGCAGTCTGTGGGAAAGACACCAGAAAGGATCAAAAGCATCCTCATACGTGGGAAATGTTTGTGTGCATGTGTGAGAGAGAGAGAGCAAGCAAGACCTCTCCAGCTCCTTGCCTCAGTTTCTACTAATCCCTTTCCCACCCCTTGCTGGAACTGCCCACATGGATGATGTACTTCTGAAAGGAAAGGCTGACACTTGTGCATAACACATTATGCCTGACTCAGTACTGTCCTAACCTCAAATACATCTTGTCTTGAGCAAAAAAAAAATTAAAAGTATAGGTAGAGGTAAGAAAAATGCAAGCTGAGAGAGGCCACAATGTCTTTTAGTTTTTGTAAGTTTAACTTCCCTTTTCTGCTATGGGTATACAACAAAAAGCTCAGGTTTAGTTGGCTGTCCACTGGTCACCTTCAGTTTGTCATCATTCCTTTCAGAAACTTTGTGTCTTTCTCAGCAGAACTATAAACTTCAAAAGGCAAGACCAGGCCATCACCATAGAGCTCTGACACTTTCCTGGTGACATTTTGTGTCTAGGGGATGAAATACTACAAAATACATCCAACAGAAAGGAATGTCCAAGAGAAGCACAACAAAGCTGGGGAGAGGTTTGGAGCACAAGCCCTGTGAGGAGAGGCTGAGGGAGCTGGGGTTGCTTAGCCTGGAGAAGAGGAGCCTCAGGGGAGACCTCTCTACAACTACCTGAAGGGAGGCTGTAGCCATCTAGGGGTTGGTCTCTTCTCCCAGGCAACCAGCACCAGAACAAGAGGACACAGTCTCAAGCTGTGCCAGGGGAGGTTTAGGCTGGATGTTAGGAAGAAGTTCTTCACAGAAAGAGTGATTGGCCATTGGAATGGGCTGCCCAGGGAGGTGTTGGAGTCACCATCACTGGAGGTGTTTAGGAAGAGACTGGATGGGGTGCTTGGTTTAGTTGATTAGAGAGTGTTGGGTGATAGGTTGGCTCCAAGTGCCACAGCCAATCCTTTTTTGAACAACTCCAGGGATGGTGACACCACCACCTCACTGGGCAGAATGTTCCAGTGGCCAATTACTCTTTCTGGGAAGAACTTTCTCCTCACCTCAAGCCTAAAGTTCCCCTGGCACAGCCTGAGACTGTTTACAACCTCTTTTCAGGTAGTTGTAGAGAGCAATAAGGTCTCCCCTGAGCCTCCTCTTCTCCAGGCTAAGCCACCCCGGCTCCCTCAGCCTCTCCTCATAGGGCTTGTACTCCAGTTCTCTCACCAACCTCGTTGCTCTTCTCTGGACATGTTCAAGTATGTCCATGTCCTTCTTAAATTGAGGGGCCCAGAACTGGACATAGGACTCAAAGTGTGGCCTAACCAGTGCTGAGTACAGGGGCAGAATGACTTCCCTGCTCCTGCTGGCCACACTATTCCTGATTCTTCCAAGACAGAAGGCTTAATCCATCTCTCAAGGAGTTGCTGGTCTCAGAATAAATCACATCTTTGTAGATAGAAACTACTGAAGTTACGTCTTCGGCGCTGGGGATGATAGGAAAGAGCTACCTTAAATTTTGTTACTTGGACAGTCCTTGACAGAGTGGAGTGACAAGAGTGGGTTTTCTTGTATCCCTGAATTATTTGCAGTCTATTTTTTTTTTAAGAACTGTAACTCAATACAAACCCAGACTATGCCTATAAATGGACCCAAAAGAAATTTATCACCTTGTATTCAATCAAGGAATGAAACCGCACAGTCTGCCAATTTGTTGTCCTTACTATTTTCAGTCTGAGAGGATTTTTCCCAGCAACATCAACGTCATCGAACAATATATGGCATTAGCTAGTGAACACTTATACTTCAGTGTGGGCAGATGATATATCTCGACTTTCCTTGCTTGAACTCCCTTCCATCTCCACCTCTGCGGTATCAGAAACATGAAAGTTCCCAAAGTTATTGCGTTAGAAGTTAACATAAGGAAAAAGCAGCAAATCCTGGGATGGATTCCAAAAGCACAAATAGGTGCCAGGTCTCACAACCATGGAAAGACAAAGGTACTCCATAGCCTGACTGCACCACTCTATGCAAACAGAGACAGTCCCACTAAGCTGAATTACCATTCAGGCCTGGAGAAGCTGGCAGCCACCTTCTCTCTTCAGTATCTCTAGCATCATCTGGCAGCCAGTCACTAGTGGTGTTCCCCAGGGATCAGTGTTGGGCCACATGCTCTTTAATATCTTTATCAATGATCTGGATGAAGAGATTGAGTCCATCATCAGTAAGTTTGCAGATGACACCAAGCTGGAGGCAGGAGTTGATCTGTTAAAGAGTAGAAGAGCTCTGCAGAGGGACCTTAACAGGCTGGACAGATGGGCAGAGTCCAAGGGCATGAGATTTAACACATCTAAGTGCCAGGTCCTACACAATGGCCACAACAACCCCATGCAGTGCTACAGGCTGGGGTCAGAGTGGCTGGAGAGCAGCCAGGCAGAAAGGGACCTGAGAGTAGTGGTGGACAGCTGGCTGACTGTGAGCCAGCAATGTGCCCAGGTGGCCAAGAAGGCCATCCTGGCCTGGATCAGAACAGCAGAAAAAAGGAAGTCATTGTTCCCCTGTACTCAGCACTGGTTAGGTCACACCTTGAGTCCTGTGTCCAGTTCTGGGCTCCTCAGTTTAGAAAAGACGTTGACTTGCTGGAACATGTCCAGAGAAGGGCAACAAAACTGGGGAGGGGTCTGCAGCACACCCCTGTCAGGAGAGGCTGAGGGAGCTGGTGTTGCTTAGCCTGGAGAAGGGGAGGCTCAGTGGAGACCTTCTTGCTGTCTACAACTACCTGAAGGGGGATTGTAGCCAGGATAGGGTTGGTCTCTTCTCCCTGGCAACCAGCACCAGAACAAGAGGACACAGTCTCAAGCTGTGCCAGGGGAGAGTTAGACTGGAGGTGAGGAGAACGTTCTTCCCAGAAAGAGAGATTGCCCATTGGAATGTGCTGCCTGGGGAGGTGTTGGAGTCACCATCACTGGAGGTGTTTAGGAAGAGACTGGATGGGGTGCTTGGAGCCATGGTTTAGTTGATTAGATGGTGTTGGGTGATAGGTTGGACTCAAATGATCTTGAGGGTCTTTTCCAACCTGGTTAATTCTATTCTACTCCATTCCATTCTATTCTATTCCATTCCATTCCATTCCATTCGATTCCATTCCAGCCTAGCCTAGCCTATCTCTACATATATGCATACTGTATAACTCATCAGTTTTATAGCTTCTTATGGTCTTGAAGAAGAGGTGATTCCTTCAAGGTGGGGGGAAACCACAAGGTGCTGCAGGCAGTGTGGGCTGCAGTGACTATGCTGCGAAAGCCAGCTTCAGGCAGGAACACCTAGAAAGTGGGACATGGAGACACAGAGATGCTAACACTGTCCCTTGAGGAGGCACAGGGACTTCAGGGACCTCTGCTGCTATTCACATGCATCCTTTCATCATGAAAGCCTGCTGCAGGGGCATCAGTCGGTGCCTTTTGTCCTTGCTGCAGAGCCCTTTGGATAAACTCCTGCATTCACGGTGTGAGAACAAGATTTTTAAATAATGGATGGCAAAAATCACACAAAAAAACCCATAAAAAACCCCACTAAAATTCCTCCTCTCCCTGCCAAATCTGCCATGCCTGGCTAACAGCAAGGTCATTCCTTGTTTTGGTTCAGGCAAATTTCCTTCTGAGAGCTACGCTTTACGCAAAGAGACTTCCTTCAAAGATGCAATTAAATATTGCTTTCCTGAACAGAAGCGGCCACACGGAGCATGATGTCAACACATCCCTGCAAGACTTCTCCAAGAGTTCAGCAGAATAATTAGCTTTGGTACCATTGCACAGTAGTTTTTATCTATCAGAGCTTTATCTTGCCTTCTCTCAGTGGTGAGTCTAAGAGAAATTCTGAACATTTGCCTCATGGGTCTAATCATCTTATTGACGCTTAAAGCATTTAAATGTGATCTGCAGCCCCTTCACTCTTTGACATTCCAGTTCTTAAAAAAAAAAGCCAGATATTTTGGCAGGTGCTTAGCTCACTTGTTCTTTAGGCTATAAGGCTTTTGCCTGTCTAATTAGCTGTGGCAAAAAGCTGAAAATGTTGACAATCTGGGGATGTGAGGTAATAAAAAATAGATTATTTACCAGCAGCAAATTAAGCCCTCTAAGAACCAGTGTGATGAGTTGTGCCTCCCTGACAATTCCCCGTAGCAGATAGATACCACTGTCTCCATCTGTCTATCTTGTGCACAGTGTACCTGACGGCATGTTTCTAATCTATTTTCCCATGCAAAAGAATTGATCCACCAAACCCTTCAGAGACTAAAGAAAGTAACCTTTCTGGTGACAGGAAGGAAAATCTGTGTGCTTCCAAAGATGATTTTCCCCAGTTTCCTTTGGGGTAGTGCAAATAATTGCCCAACGTCACCGACCGCTGTTCGCTACTGGAGGTGCAGAGTAGTTGTGCTTTCTTGTTTGGACTGGCAGAGGAAGGCATGGAGGAAAAAGCAGCTATGAATTATGGATGAGGTCCAGCTCTTCAGAAACAAGCAGCTCTGTTACTCAATGTGCTGTCTGCTCTGCTCTGCAGCAGCTTTTGCCCAGCTCTGGCTGTGAGAAAGCCAGTGCTGCTGTGGGGCCAGGGGAACGAGCGGCAGCCTAAACTTGAGGAGAGACAGAAAGGGCCATATCAAAAAAGTTAGGAATGGAGGTGACAGGACTTCTTGCCTTGGCACACAGTGAGCAATGCAGAGAGGCAGGCAGGCAGGCAGGTGCTACAGAAGATTTCCCCCCTTTTTTACACTTGGAAGAAGGTTAATAAAAACAGTGGGCCCACATCCATGGCTTCTTAGGGTAGTCACTTACATGTCCCCATCTGACAATCTGTTATTTGTCCTTTTTTTCAGAGCACACTACTCAAATTCCACTCCCAAAGTATATTTTAAGGAATACAGTTTTGGAAAGCTTTCTGGTTTACTCAAATCAGGGATTCTTGCAGCTCACACTACCCTCTCATCTATATTTCTTTAGAAAAGGATTAGCCCTACTTTTATTTCCTGTCTTGCTAGCACAAGACATTAGACCAATTTTAAGGTCCTGTAAGCCAGTGCAATAATCTGTTGACAATGGAATGGCAGGAAAGCTTCTCTGGGTTACAATACTCTGCATTATTCCATTCCATTCCATTCCATTCCATTCCATTCCATTCCATTCCATTCCATTCCATTCCATTCCATTCCATTCCTCACTCCAGGAAAAGCAGTAAAGACCATCTTTGGATTATAATGTCTGCTCATGGATTTCAGGTTATGTGCTTCAGGGAATCCCAAAAGTCCAGTTCTTTGTCACTGTGCTGTTATTGTAAGAATATTATTCTTTTTCTTAGAGAATTTGCTAATCAGTCTGGCTGGAGTAAATGATGTTGCAAAGCTCATCCACTTCATCTTTATAGGAACCAGAGGTAAGAGCAGACCTTCCCTTTGATGTGGTCTCACCAGTGATAATATGGCATCTTGGTAAAGCTTATATCTATGTAGGTATTTTGCTCAGCAAAGAGGGCAATTGTGCAGCATCTTAAAATAACCATCTCCCTCATATTTTGGCTTGTCTCATCATCTACAAAAGCTAAATGTGGTGTCAAGGTCTATCGAGGAAATCACAAAGCAATATTTATTTTATTACAGTTAGGGATGTCTGAATGAGCAGAACAAACTGATTTAGACAAGTTAAAGCCCCTTTCACACAACTATGCTAAATTCCAGCATAATTTTCTCCAAGATTTGGTTGAAAAGTTATACAGCTAAATCCTTACAGAGATGGACAAGAAAGCAAACTGCCATTTGATCCCATCCAGGTAAAAGGCTAGGAGTATCAGAAATCTCATGAGTGTGATTATTGCTGAGAGCCTGTCAGTTCAGTTTTAGAGATCAAAGACAACAGAGAAACATTCTGCAACTCTGGTTTCTAAGCACTGTGTAAGGAATAAGGAGCACGTAGATACAATTTAGCATAGCAGGTTTCAGAAAAGGATTGAACATTTCTGTGGAGCTGAACATCTACAATAATAAATAAGACTATTAAGACAAGCCTATGAGTGGAGTGTGGACACAAAGCCCATCTAAATTAATGCAAGACTTTCTACTGACTTCTGTAAGCTTTGGACCAGGTGCTAATTGATAGCAATTAAAAGAAAGCTTTCTTCATAGAGAGCTTATCCCTACTTCCCTGCTGGTAGAGGTTGCTACACCTCAAATCACTTTGTCCTTCTTAGTAAAGGACCTGATGAGAGACAAGTCTTGATTCGCTGAACTTTGAACAGAAACAAATTCCAACTGATAATGTATGGCATTTTGTAAGATATTTGCTGAAATACATTTCACTGAATCGACTGGCTCACTGCTAATCACTTGGTAGTAACTGTTAAAAGAACAGAGAACAAACGAGCACACAAATTCCTGTCTGATTTTCAGCCTCTCCTCCCCGAAAATACCAGGAAAGACTTGAAAAGGGAACTTTCCAGTGATACAATTAATGTGAAAGGAACTTAAGGACCTGTCTGTGTTTCATGAGGTTTTAAAACCAGATACTGACAATGAACTTGACAGTTTTTAGAAAGCTTCAACACAGTGAAAGAAAAAAAAAATAATTAAAGACCCTTCTTCACATGTGCAGTTTAGTAAGAGAAAGTATTTGCCAGGGTGTCTCTTTCTCCTTCCAATATCCAACACTACACTGCACTGAAGAAGCCAAATACTGAAGCAAATTAACTGTCAAGGGGATTTTATCAATAAATAATTGAATTCAGTTTTCTAGAAGGGCCAAGGCTGGTACATTCCTTCTACAATTGCCACGGTACCTTGTTCTCTGCACTTTAACTACTACTGCATCGCTAGACCTTGATTGGGGAAGCAGAGATTGGGGGTATGAAACAAAAATAAAGGAAGGAAAGGAGAGCTATTTTTATTCTGGCTGCTTGTAGTTGTACTATGTGTGTTCATCTATTCCTAGTACCTTCTGCAGCTATTGACTGATCTGATCCGTATTCAAGAGGAGCACAGCTACCCAATCAAGTTGACTCCCTCTGCAAGAACAGAAAACCTCATGGAGGAAAGAGACTTTGCTGAGGGGAAAACTACAGCATGGCACACCATTTACTAGACACAGGGAGTTCACACACAGAGGGGAGGCATAGGAGGTGGGCAGAAAGAGGAGAGGCCAACCCTCTGTGCAATAAAAACTTGAGAGGGAGCTTACATCATCCTGGGCATCAGGGAATCCACCCAACGAGAGATAAATCCATCGAAAGGCAGGCTCCATTAGTTGCACTGCTCATGGAGCTGCATGTTTACAATTTGGAAGGAAATGGTCTGAAACTGAAATGTCAAAGCAAAAAAAAATATGATGCTTTAATGCAGGGTTTATAATGGGCTCATAACAAAAATACAGCTTCTTAAAGGTTCTGGATACAATTACAGCCATCAGGCATTTAGTGCACTCATGAGGACACACAAAGCAACCCAGCAGAAGGGTACATGGCTGCAAGCTGCAGCAGGAGCAGCCAAGTCTACCTATGGGGAAACAGTCCTGTCTGGAGGGACTGCCTGGCTTCCAGTAAAGGTGTTGCACAGATGCTTCAAAAAAGCAGAGCCCAGTGTCTGGGATGTTACAGGCAGCGCTGAGCTCGTGTTGAGGCAGGAGACCCAGAGCCCAGCCAAACACAATTGGGAATAACTTCATTATCAAGGCTTTTATCTCATTTAGGTGAATTTAAAACAGTTTTGCTTGTCTCAGATATCCTGCCTGATCATTTCACTGTGTGCCTTTCCTATCTGCTTTACAAGGTGCAGTGAGTAAGAAAGTAGCTCCTGAAGAGCTTATTTGTGACTCAACAGGATGTAAAAGGTTGTCTCTATAAGAAGCTTATGCTGGCAGTTCTGCATAACACTGCTTGCCCAGACAAACTACCAGATCACAGGCTGCAGTGGGGACTCTTTAGATGTCAAGAAGTGAAGGCGGAGGTTTGTGGGTGATGGTGCCCTGGAAGAGGCACTCATTCCTGCTGACTGAGTTATGTAGCCCATCACTAAACATTTGCCCCCCCACACCTTTCTTTTGAAATTGTATAATTCCCTGGTAGCTGTTTAATGTGGCTGATAGCTGTTGCTGCATTTATCACAAACAGTTTTGATAGACTCCTTCCAGCTGGCTTGTGCATTTGTGTACTGGATCCACACACACACCAATTACACTCATGTTGTTATTTTCACAGTGGTGTGTTCCTGTCCATTTGCCAAGGCTGAGCTGTGCCAACAGAACATCATCAGTGGGTGTGTGGAAATAAAGACACCCAGAACCTAAAGGAGGACAAAATCAGTCAGACAAAGTTTTGAGCTAGCCCCAGATAACTGCTGCAGCAGTGTTCATTAATATTAAAAGCAATCACTCTTCATATATATTACTCATCTTAAATAAGGTTAGACTCTTATATAATTACCATTAAAAGATGGAGGGAATTTGAATGCTAATGCTTGCACTAAGAGCCAAAAGCAGCAAAAAGAAAAAAAATCTCAGCTAATTTAGGATGCTTCAGGCCTCAAGCTCTATAGTACAAACTATTTCTCACAACTGTAAAATGGTTTGATTTGGGTGTAGGTGTTTCCAAAAGAGTTTCTGTAGTCTTTTTCAACTGTTAGTATGGGTCAGGGTCATGGACATAATTTCTAAACTAAGCAGACCTCTGATGGGATATAGCGAAGCTATTCTGACCCCTGCATTTCTGAAGGCATGCAGCTCTCCATCAGTCATCTCTTCCAAATCAAACATTTGCAACATGCCATAAGTTAATATGCAAGAACAGATCTCCAGAACTGTTGTACAGAAGCTTGTACAGAAAACTGAAGTTTTCTGAAGCTTGTATAGTACAGGTAGAGTAGAAGGCAAGGCTCATGTGGGAAAGTAATGCCTTATTCCTCGCCTTGAACTATGAGAGGGTAGAAACTACATTGTTTTAATATGGTCAAGGGGAGAGAGAAAGCTTTGGCTCCAAATGACTCCTACACACCCCCACCATGGCTGCAGCTTGTTCAAGTGGGTTCCTGTCCCAGACTCCACAAGCCCTGCTCTTTGGTACCAAGCAAGGCAGTGAGCTCTGACTGCAGCTTCTTGGGGGATCTGAGATGAACCTGTCCTGTTTGTAGGCTTGGTTGCAGTCCTGCTTTCCTTGCCACTGCTGTTGGCATAATGTGCTTTGGCACATAAACATCAACAGGTGCAATGCAGCAAGAAGCCCTGTGCAGCACAGTGTGGCATGAATTAGTATCCTCTTTCAAGCAGGAGAGGAATTAAAGAAAGAGGCAGAAGAACAGCTGATAATGACAGTAACTAAATTAGTCAGCAGGAAATGAAGATGCCACCCTAAATCTTGGGAATTTTTTTCACTCCACACATGCTTAGATGCAGGAGAGCACCTGAAGTCAGCTTGACATGGGGCAGGGAGGATTTTAAAGCACTTTTGAGCAGCACTGCTCAGCCAGCGAGGTGCTACAAACAGTGAATGCAAAGCATAGCATTCCCTTTCTCCCACTCCTTTTCCCCTTTCCACTTTTGGGAAACATTAAGTGGCAGCACAAGCAATTTCTAAGCAACTGAAGTGAAGCACTGCTAAAGAATGACTATAAAAAAACAACACTGAGACATACTGCCTAAAAGGATTTTGAAAGAAAGATCCTTAATTTGAATGGAAAATGTCTCTAAATCCTTTAAGCTGCTTTGAAAATCTCAGCCTCCATGATGTGGTTTACATCTGAGATAACAGTGTTATTCTGAAAATAGACAGAACACAACCTTACCCAAAAGAAAGGGGAGCAGAAAAGGCCAGAATTCCCTGGTAGTTCATTTGCTTGTGCCTTTTTTTCCCCTTTAAGAGTCAATTTATCTAGAGGGCAAACTGAAAATCTGAGCCAGAGCTTTCACAGCATGGGAACCACTTTAGAATAGCAGCATCAGGCCACAGGCAGTACCCAGATAAGCACCACAACAAAGGGTCCATTCTTGGGGAGCAAAGCTCATAGCAGAGTTTTAAGCTGGGCTCAAATGAGCACTTGAGATAGTTTGAAGCACCTGCAACTACATAGGAGACTCTGGATTAGGAAAGAAACTTTACTGTTGGAACATTAAGCCACTACCTAAGACAGTTTTAACTAAGCTAATTACTGCATTGCAGCAGAGATTCAAATGCAAACAAAAAAAAAAAGTCAGAAATGCTGTTTTTAGGTTGGTTGGGGGGTTGTTTGGTTGTTTGTTTTAATTGATATAGACGCCTGGTGTGCTGGCACTGTGAGGTAAAGCACTTCACATACTGAAATGTAGCACATACACAGAAATACTGACCTGTAGCTCCTTGCATATTAGACTCTGCTTATTTATGCACCAAACCATCTTGGCAACAAAGCCTCATCTTAAAACTGCATGTTTGTTGGGTAGGAATGAGTTCCTTTAAATGAAAGAAGGCCAGTGGTACCCTGGGGTGCATTAAGAAGTGTGTTTCTAGCAGATTGAGGGAGGCTCTCCTCCCCCTTTACTCTGCCCTAGTGAGATCTCACCTGGAACATTGCACACAGTTTCGGGCTCCCCAGTTCAGGAGGGACAGGGATCTACTCGAGAGAGGAGGGCTACAAGGATGATGAAGGGACTGGAGCACTGCCTTATGAGGAAAGGTTGAGAGACCTGGGGCTTTTTAGCCTGGAGAAGAGAAGACTAAGAGGGGATTTAATAAATGTTTATGAACATCTGAGGGATGGGTATGAAGAAGGAAGGGACAGGGACAGCCTCTGCTCACTTGTGCCCTGTGACAGGACAAGGGGCAATGGATGGAAACTAGAGCACAGGAAGATCCATCTTGACTTGAGGAAGAACTTCTTTACTGTAAGGGTCACAGAGCACTGGAACAGGCTGCCCAGAGAGGTTGTGGAGTCATCTTCTCTGGAGACTTTCAAGACCTGTCTGGATGCATTCCTGTGCTGCCTGCACTAGATTACACTGTCCTGCTCAGGTAGAGGGGTTGGACTTGATGATCTCCAGAGGTCTCTTCCAACCCCTAACATTCTGTGATCCTGTGAAGGCTCAAAAAAGGAAAGGTGGCCAAGACAGTGATGCTGAAAATATGTTGAAAGTGATCTGGAGTGTGAAATAACCAGTAGGGTTAATATTATAAATGGAAGTTTCTTAGAGAGGATAGAGAACAGTACAAAGGGAGATTTTAAATTTCACTTGTGTTGGAGGATTTATTAGTTGTTGAAAAGGAAGATTTAAAAGAAACTAGTAATGAATGAGGGAGTAATTACATACTGAGTCTGCAGAGAATAAACTAATTATAAAAATATGGTATGTTATAGGCCATCTGCCCCCCTAAAAAAGAAACGAATTACCAAATTACCGAGCCAGAGACGACACAGTATAATTATACTGTTACTATGCAGGATTTAATACAGAATCTACCAACAGTTTTTGCAATAGCCACCATTTCTCCTTCTTGTTTGAAACCCAGAGTCGTTATGCGCTGTCATGAGACTTGACATCACTTGTCGGTACCCCGATGTGTCAGGGCAACAGCACTACCCATCTTCTTGGAATGAGGAAAACAGCTAGGGGCAAACCCAGTGGAGGCATGCATATTCCAGTGCTGACTCGGGAAATAAGTGAGTTTCACCAAGAGTACAAAGTAGTCAACTTATTAATCTCAGCAAAATGATTTCATTCTGTGAATAGATGCATAGGCATTTAATAGAATGCATCAAGCTGGCTGAGTGTCCCAGATCATTTCACCTTGCCTTTGGGCTTTCTTTTATTAATTAAAAATAGAGATAAAAATGTAGACTGTTTCCCTTCAATCTGCCTGTTGTTAGAGTCTTTCCTTCAAGAATACTCACTTAGAGACCAGTTTTAAATCTAGTTGAGGTAAAAACATAAGCAACCCCTTCATTCTGGCTGGCTTTGGACCATGAGTCCCTCTTGGTGGTAAACATGCTGGAACCTGGCATCCACTTTCAGCCATGAGGAGATAGCAATGGTGGTGTATCATAGCTAGGAATTAAGTGGTTCCAAAGAGTGAAGGCTTCATTTTATACTGAACTATTTTTGGCTGTTACTTACAGGTCTTTTCTCACCTTTCACAATTCTTTATGAAGCTCTGCACAGTAACTTCATAAACTTCATAAGATTCAGTGCCTAAGATCATCCTACATATAATTCAGTTCTACTAAATTGGATGTTTTCTTCAGGACTTTAGTCTCAGGAGGTTTCAAATTCCTGCTGGTAACTTTTGTCCTGGAAAACTCACAGAGGGTAATCAAATAATCAGTAACCAGTGCTAAAGTAAACAATGAAGGGGGTGGAAGGTGTGAGGGGCAGGAGAGAGAGGGAAGAGATGGGAAACCACAATGGACTCTTTCCTCTTTCAGTTGCAAGTGCTTGTGCCATGACTGTAGGCATCATCCTCCTAGATAAAACAGTGATTTTGCTTTGAAGCTTTGTCAAGCCATGAACCTATAGCCTTCTCAGAGCATTTTTTTCAAGCCATTCACATTTTTTCCTGGGCCTAGTAAAGCTCTTAGTTTTGGGTGAGCAAAGGACACTGTTAAAGACAGCAGAATCCTCATGGCCTTAGAGCACAGTTGCTCATGTGCCTTCCTACCTCCGGACACTTCAACAAAGATTTCTGAAGCCTGAAAAAAAATCATGGCTAACTAATTCACCCTCATCTAGTTTTGGTACCCTGCAAGTCTAAATCCACACATCTATTTGAGACCAAATACCATTGAGAAGATATTTCCACTGGATTCATCGGTCTTTAGAGGAGAACCAACTACTGGTAAGTGCAATTAGGAATGAGATGTGAGGAAATTTATAAGCAATGTGGCTCTATTCCTAAACTATATCCTACTACAGCCAAGTGAGAGTCTGCTTCATCATCTTTCCTCTCTCTCATCAGTGATTAAACATGGGAATATCTATTTCTGTAACGTATCTGTAGCAACAACTGAAACTGCTTATAAAGGGAAAAAACCTCACACACTGTGAAGAGTTTTAGCTGATATTTTCAACTCCTGATATATTAAAGCACAAGGAAAATCTCCATTTATGCCAAAGGTCTTAAACAACCACAACAAAGCTCAGGAAAGAAAGAGGGCACAAAAGACAGAATGCTCAGAGGTCATAGTGTCCATCAAGTCCAAGAAGTCTGCGTGATTATGGCCTCCTCTTTGCCCAGAACAAGAGATCTAGGCTGAGTTCTGCAACATCAGTGACTGTGGCCAGGAGAAGCAGGGGACAATCTGGTTTGTCAGTCACATGGAGCTGAAACTCAGTGACAGATACCTTTTCATACACTTTTTTCCCCCTGCCATCTTGGAGACATAAAACTTTGGAGCCAAGTTTGCGTGGTTAATGCTTGTTAACATTAAAAGTGGTTTAGAATAGAATAGAATAGAATAGACCAGGTTGGAAGAGGCCTTCAAGATCATCATGTCCAACCTATCATCCAACACCACCTAATCAACTAAACCATGGCACCAAGCACCCCATCCAGTCTCTTCCTAAACACCTCCAATGATGGTAACTCCACCACCTCCCTGGGCAGCCCATTCCAATGGCCTATCACTGTCTCTGTGTAGAATTTCTTCCTAACATCCAGTCTGAACCTCCCCTGGTGCAGCTTGAGATGGTGTCCTCTTGTTCTGGTGCTGATTGCCTGGGAGAAGAGGCCAACCTCTGCCTGTCTACAACTTCCCTTAAGGTAGTTGTAGAGAGCAATAAGGTCACCCCTGAGCCTCCTCTTCTCCAGGCTAAGCAAGCCCAGCTTCCTCAGTCTCTCCTCATAGGGCTTGTGCTCCAAACCCCTCAAGCATGCTCCAAACCCCTTCAGCATGCAATTAAACTGTGTAGTTTAATAAGTTTAATAAATAGTTACACAGTGTCACTGCTGCCCAGTGTGCTGGACTTCTCTTCCTACGACATTGTCACACATACACAATCAGTGAAACCATTCATGCTGATGTCTTCATTGCACTCGTCTTACTTGCTCCCCCCTAAATCTAACATTTAAGAGGCAGCTAATAAAACCAACCATCAGATGAGACAAATGCAATAGAATTTCTGAAGTATGTATTAAAATTTAGCATTAGGATTATTCTAAACCAAGTTACATTTTCTTCCATTTATTTCAGTTCCAAAGAATCTTTTACGGGACTCCAGTATTTAACTCAATCCTGAAACAATAGCTGCATTTCCAATGCAACAAATTAAACTGGGACATTCATGGTCACATTTTCAATGACACAAAGATGTGAAGCTGCCACTTTTTTCAAAGAGAGAACATTTCCCAGAAGTTTAAGGCATTCAGACTGCCTTTGCTCATGCAGCTCCTCTCCCAGGTGGGAAACCAGGCATCTGAACAGATCAGAATGACACACCCTCCCCCCCACATTTATGCTGCATACCCAGCTTATTAAGTTAAATTCATGCACTAATTCTTCCTCACAAATAGTATGTATGCAGCCCTGTACATCCCAGTGCACTAAGAGGCATTCTGGTCAATTGACGCTGAGTCCCTGAGTAGTGCCAGCTAGCAATTACTTTGCTAAGCTGCTGAAGTTGTGCGCAGAACAGTATCTTATTTTTTTTGCCATCAGGTGAATAGTCTTTTAAAATTAGTATCCAATAACATAGCTGTGTGCACCTTTTGGAGCTGATGTCAAGTCTAAATGGCCACTACTCTTAGAAATTTTTTTTCCTCTGGTCTGCATCTTACCCTCAGCACATTTTGCACATAGCACAAGTCAGGTCTGCAATTCTGCACATGTGAATAGCAAACCAATGTCATCAACAGAACACAGCTCTAGCTGAGATTAATTGAAAAGCAAACAAACAACCAGAAAAAACCCTGAAGAGAGATTTTCCCCATCTCAGTATATTAGAAGAGGGATTACTACTGACAGCAACTTGAGAGAAGAAGAAATAAAGGACAGTGAAGGGGGAAGTAGTTTGCAGCATTCAATCAGTATGCAGCATCAGACTCTTAATTTGCAAGAGCTCTGCTCTAGACGACATTCCAGCATCACTGATAGCCACTTTGCTTCCAATGACTGTAGCTACTGCAGATGCAGTGCAACGACTTTTGTAGTTGGGGAAAGGTTTCCCCAAACTAAAGTGCATGATAAAAACTTTGCTTCCCTGCTCACTGCCCAGTGAGACAAAATGCTCACAAAGGGGGATCCATTTCTGTGATTTTATTTCTACATGTACAGGCTTGGTTGGGACACAGCACATGTTCAGCTTGCTCGAATTAGCTTTATCTCTCTTGCGCGTAGGAAAGAAACAACAAATTGTGTTGTTAGCCCCATCTCTGGGCAACTCCCTGTGAACCACCTGTGAGGTACCATGACTCAGACATAACTCTTTCCTTTCTCATTACTCCAGCCCCAGTAGCAGGAGTGTAATACTGTCTCCCACTGAGAAGTATTAGCTGAAGCTTGGCAGGGAAGCAGGTTTGTATGGGATCAAAGCTCTAGCCACTGCTTGTCCACCTGCTCCTAGTCAAAGAAAGAGGTCACTTGGCTGTACTTAAAAAACCTCCTGAGTATCTACTTAGCCTGTGGTGGCCCAGAGAGTATTTTAATTTCCTTTTACAGGAACAGAGTAAGTACTGCTGACCTCCAGTTAAAAAAAAAGACACAATAGCAACTATATTAACACAGTTTAAAGTAATCTTCTGAATTTCCAGTAATATAAAGTAAGGTTAAAAGTTTCCCAACAAGTTTACTCAATGCAGACTCAATTATAGACTTACTAAAAATGACCAAATCTGAGCTGCAAAACCACAGATGAAAGCAGGCAATGAAAGCCACCCACTGCAGGCAGACACTGGGTACCAGTACACTGCTAAGTTAAGAATAAATAGACATAATATATACTCAGATCCTGTGCTCAATATCTCCCCTATGCATGGTGAATGCAATGTGGCATGATCTGAACCCTAGGTCATTGGATTTCTCTCTGCCTTTCTGCCCCAATGGCTTTAACAAGTGTTTTTCTCCTGGTTTTAATCCCAAGCAACTGCTACCAGTATCACTTCAACCTTGAAATGTCTGCTTAAAATGCTGCTCTTCCTCCAAGTAAAATCATTTTGATCAGATTCTGTCCTCTGCATTTCTCATCTCTCCCTAAACTGAAATGTGAAACATTTAAAACAATAAAAATCACTGTACTGGAAAGCTGCACTGTTTATTCTTTGTACACTGCATGCAAGTGTACAGCAGACCTTTAAGAGTTCTAAATTCATTCTGACCTTCTTCATCGGTTATTTACTTTGGGCCTTGAGGAAATGCTTAGCTTAAATGGCCTTTTTCCCTTTCAGAAATCTAATCTTCCAGAAAAATTCTACTGGACAGCAGGTTTTGTAATGGAATTACTGTAGTTAATTCCTATCACAGCAGTTCCTTAATGAAAGGCCGGACAAAAGTCAACAGGTACTGTACTCTGGAAAAGGTGCTGTAAATATGAGTGTCTTAGTTCAGAGAGGTCTGTCACCTCCCCATCAAGATAATTAATGGGCTCTCGAGCCAGGCAATTAAAGGTTGCAATAATAATCTATAAGATATCTCCCCTTGTTTCGCCAGTTTAAACTTCTCAGACTAATTAAAACCATGGTTGTGTCACACAGTGGGGTGGTTTCCAACCAGTGCAATAAAATAATGGGTCTCAGCCAGAGAAGATAAATGCTTGAAAGAAAGTTACCCATTTAACACCATCTTATGTCAACACTGATATATGAAGCTTTGCTTCACATAGTGGAGGAAACCATCTTTTCTTTAAGGTAACCCTGCGGTGGCTTTACTATGAGCTAAGAGCCTCCTCTCATATTGTTTCTCTTGAGGGAAACCTTTATCCATTAAAGTCCTGCAACCAGGAGCAAAGGGCTCGGGTTCCACAGAACAAATGAGCCCATAGTAATGTCAATTATGCAAAAAAGAGAGAAAGATTAATTAGAACTTTTCAGAAGTCTCTTCAATATCATTGCCTGACATGCTTGCTATCAGCAGAGCATGTCTTCCATCTGGCAGCTTTAACAATATAACACTTTTAGACTGTTCTTAAGGTAATTATGTCAAAAATACTGAGCACGATGGGGAGCAATTGGTATTAGTTTCAGATTAATCTCTGCACCTTCTGGCACTCCAGTTCTGCCTTCAGAGTCCAAAGCTGCTTTTGCTGTGTTGCTGGTCAATAGATTTTTTTTTTTGCTGTCTGGTTGGGGCTTTTTTTGTCTTGCTAGCTGGGATTAAAGGACAACACAGCTCAGGTTCTCCCAGAGGAGTCAGTGGGGCAGAACTGTGACCTGGTCCCTGGTCGGACCCCATAACCTGCACTCTCCGAAACCCTCCTGTAGCCTTTTCTGGTATTATTATAATAACTTTCAGACTTAAATTCCTCTTTACCCACTGCAGAGGTCTGGGGATTTACCATTCTTGTGAAACATCAGTGGAGTACAGCAAAATCACATCGCTCAGCAGTTATACACTGAATGACTTCTGTCTCTTTTCCTATCCCCAAACTCACTACTTAATTAGGTAGCTAATTACCATGAGTAGCCTTGCATCTTTAAACAAATGTGTGTAATCCTCTCTATTTTTCTATTTTTTCACCTCCACCTGTAATGCAGAGCACTAAGATACTCAACCAGGAGTGGTCTGGACCCACTGGGCAAAGCCTCTCCCTCCAAGATCACAAGCAGCCACAGAAGGATACTGCTGTGTTTCTGTACCTGAGGAGCCACTAACAAGGAGATGCTGTCATTAGAAGTGGAGATGCTTGTGTCATTTACTCTAATCAGCTTAGATTTCTCTGGACAGTCATAAACTTTGCATGATTTACATCTAACACAATCTAGCTTAAAGCTTTCTTGCATGTTATTGCTGCCCACTCTGCAGCTGCTCCTTTGGCTTCCTAGCTAACAAGGCTGTTTGGGGAGTACCACCCTTCAGAGGAAGCTGACATCAGAGGTCCCCAGGTGCAACAGTCATGGCATCAGCCTCTGCTATGCCTTACAAAACTCCTCTGCTCACAGGTCTAATTGTAGTTTGCCAGAATTCCTACACTTCACCTTATTGCAAAGATTATTTCCAATATATTTGTAGATTTGCATCAATATGTCTATGAGAACAAAAGACTGCATCAAATCTGGACATAATTTGCATGTGTCAGATCCTCTAGGAAACTCCATTTTTGTCATGGATTTAAACAATTCATTGCAGAAAAATACATTTGCTCTTGCTCCAGAAATATGATCTTGATAAAGGAGTCTGACTAGACTTCGGTGTGATTCTCAGTTTGGGATTTTGTGTGTGTATAGCACCAAGTCTCTGAGCCACCCTGAATTCAATCAGGTTTTTGTTACTTAGATCAGTGAAATGGAGCAAGATCAGTTACCATCAACTGCAGTGGAATGGGCAACTTCAGCCTGTGCTCAGCACTATGCAAACATCAGATTTGCCTCCTGCAGCAAAAAGAAAATGAAAGATGGAGAAGCTGAGAGGAGGCAGCTAGCTGGCTTCTGTAGAAAGATCAGTCATTTCTTTTAATTGAGAGCTATAGCAGATCAAAGAAACAAACTCTACCCTTGGGTCTTTCAAACCAGACCATGTTTATATATAATTTTATCACTGAATCTATGAACAAGAATGAAGTTATCTTCTAATATTTGACTCTAGATGAGAAAACGGTGAGCTTACTAGCCTGATCTTATGTGTCCCTGCCAAATCTCAGCACTGGATTCAGTTACTTGTGTGAGAAGGCCAGCTTACATGTCAAAAAAGAGACAGACCCCATAGATTTCGAGTTCTCAACATTGCAGAAAAAGACACAAAACTGAATACTCGAGTGAGAAAAATAAAATTTTAATGATCTCATAAATTTGGAGGCCTCAGTCCTGTTTACTGACTGCTTCACGCTAAGCCAAGCAGCACAAACGAGCAGCGTACCAAGTACTAGACAAAATGTCAAGGCAAGAGCCTTAGATACCTGTGTATGAGCAACCAACACCTTTTGGCAGAAAGAGAAATGGGGACACTGCCTGTTTGGCTGTACCACTGTCCCTTTCCTGGAAAGATTCGCATCTGCTACAGCTAAACCATATTTTCTCTGTGTCCAAAAGCTACATTCCGTGGAACTCATGGCCTGCTCACAGGCGATGTATGAAACCAAGAGACCGTTAAACAGGAAAAGAGTTGTTTGCTGTGAACATTTCACTCAGAATAGAATTAACCAGGTTAGAAAAGACCTCAGGGATCATCAAGTCCAACCTATCATCCAACAACTAAACCATGGCACCAAGCACCCCCTCCAGTCTCTTCCTAAACACCTCCAGTGATGGTGACTCCACCACCTCCCTGGGCAGCACATTTCATTGGCCAGTCACTCTTTCTATGAAGAACTTCTTCCTAACAACCAGCCTAAACCTCCCCTGACACAGCTTGAGACGGTGTCCTCTTGTTCTGGTGCTGGTTGCCTAGGAGAAGAGACCAACCCCCACCTGGCTACAACCTCCCTTCAGGTAGTTGTAGAGAGCAATAAGGTCACCCCTGAGTCTCCTCTTCTCCAGGCTAAGCAACCCCAGCTCCCTCAGCCTCTCCTCGTAGGGCTTGTGTTCCAAACCCCTCACCAACTTTGTTGCTCTTCTCTGGACTCGTTCCAGCAAGTCAACCTCCTTCCTAAACTGAGGGGCCCAGAACTGGACACAGTACTCGAGGTGCGGCCTCACCAGCGCAGTGTACATGGCAGAATGATCTCCCTGCTCCTGCTGGCCACACTGCTCCTGATAGAGGCCAAGATGCCATTGGCCTTCTTGGCCACCTGTGCACATTGCTGGCTCATGTTCAGCCTACTATCAACCAGCACCCCCAGGTCCCTCTCTGCCTGGCTGCTCTCCAGCCACTCTGACCCCAGCCTCCAGATAACCCAGATGATTGATATCAAGACTCTGCCAGTAGGTACTTGCAGAACAAGGGCTATCAGGAGCTGCAGTCTTCAGTCCTGCAAGTAACATTTGGTCAGAGCCCTGCTTTTCAGCACTTTCTCCCCCTTATTTTTAGTTTAAACAGCAAATTGTTTCCAATTTATTGGCACTCACAGATTTCATATACAAGGATGGTTGTATATCCCTCCTCCTGGCTAGCCAGGATCATACAGACAAGCTTGTTGACTAATCTGGAAGGAGATATCAATGCAAAAGCAGACACAGTAAGCCTTGCTGGTGAAAATTTCCTGTGCTGCTGGCTAATTGATACAAAGCTTCTAGATAGGGAGGCACGAACACATCTGTAAAAAACTCTCATCCCTAACCTACTGCATTCCCTCATCTACCTCCTCCTTTATATTGCATTTAATATGTCTTGATTGTGAACTGTCACCCATGATATGTTTCGGATAATGAATTGTCCTGGGGACCAAAAACCATTCAGAGGATGAGAGGATCAGAGATTGACCAAGTCCTCAGGTGGAGTCAATCCAAAGTATATGAAGGGGATAATCAGCTAAAACAGAAGCATAAACTTCAGTATGATTCATCAACTGAATCTGTCCACTCAGGAAAATTTAGATGCTCTTTCTAATACCCTAATGAGATCTCTAACAAGTCAGGAATTTCTTGCTTAAAATGTAGACAACTGAGTCTGACAACTGCACTGATATTTCCCCAACTGGATCAAGCTTAAGGTCTTTAAGGGTAAATAAGGCAAGTTTGTCCACTGCAGTCACTGTTTACACAAACTCAGGAACATGTTGCTGCAGATGTCAGTTTGGCTCCTGTTTTGAAGGTCATTTTTGCAGTCTAAAAGATAGAGTTTAAGTGCATGCTTCAAGAAACTTGAGACTGAGAATGAGAAGTTTTCTCCAGAGAAGATGTCTTGCACATATCCCCAACTGCAGGTAACTGTCCCTAGCCCTAATCAATCACTGAACCGAAAGCTTAGGAGTAGAATAGAATACAGGTTGGACTCGATGATCTTTGAGGTCTCTTCCAACCATGATGATACTGTGATACTGTAATACTGTAATAGAATAGAATAGAATAGAACAGAACAGAACAGGTTGGAAGAGACCTTCAAGATCATCATGTCCAACCTATTATCCAGCCCACCTAATCAACTAAGCCATGCAACCAAGTACCCTATCAAGCCTCCTCCTAAACAGTGAGTATCTGAATCTTTCACTTTCTAGACAATTCTGATTCTTGCTGCAACTGTGAAAAAGAAGGTTAAACTTCCTGTTTTCTGAGACATTGGAAAGAGATATGCACAACTCATTCAAAGTCAAATGCAGCAAATCAGTCATAAAGCTGGATACAAGGTCAGGATGCTTTGCTGAGGAACTGTCACCCTTGGTTAGTGCCCATTTGAGAAGCTTGGGAACAGCCTGGTTTGGGAGGACGGAACAGCAAGCTGCCTGCATGCACAACACAGACCTGCAGTTGTACGGCCAGCCAGAGTTTTAAAGCAATGAAATGCTAAAGAGAGGAGCCAGGACAATCTGTTTTGAGCACCAGACTCTTCGGGGATTCAGAGCCGTAACTATTTTTATTTCCTTCTTAAAATGTTAATTCACATGTGCAACTAAGTAAGTGCCAAAACAACTTGTAAAAGTTTTAGTAACCCCACGTTGACAGAAAAGAAATATTGCAGAATGTGCCTCATTCCCTTTGATCTATGGTGTATTGATGTACAGGATGAAATATTCATTAAAACAGACTGCTGTTTCCCGTTGATTTGTCATGTTTTTAATTCATATTTTAACACATTAATAAAACTGACACTATTAATTATTTTTTGAAATACCAAATACATTTGAGACGTAAAACTGGCATGGGTTATGTTTGATATTAAAATAGCAGGAGGAATTAGTTCAAGCAAAATATGATCTGCATGTGCTTGTAATGGTATTCTACATTCTATTGCCCCAAACAACTCCCTTGTTCCCTTCACTACTTGGAGACAACTTTAAATTACAAATGCAATCTTGACTTAGAAGCAGCTGCGACATTAAGCTCACACTGCTTCAGCATTTCATACCAATACATACTTTTGTCCTGCTTTGCTTTGAAGGTAACATAAATATGTTGGAGGGACACAGGAACCTGTTTGGTTTTTTTTCCTCTCTCTTTTTTTTCCCTTCTTTTTCTGAAAGGATTGCTGATCTTGGTCTTGAGCAGTGTTTTCTTCTTAGCAACAGTGTGGTTTAACAATCCACAAGGCAGCTCTGTTCTGCTGCTCCATCTGCTCCATCTGTAATAATAGGAAGGCTTATTCATTTTTAAGGGCAACATAGCCTTATAAAAGGCAGGCTCATAATTACAGCTTGTAACTTGGAGGAGGGTATGTTGGAATGTGCCTATGAAAAATTAAAGTTCATATCTTGGTATGGAAGACACCACCAAGATATGTTCATTTATGGCATCCAATTATTTGGGCCTTAAAGAGAAATTGGAAAGCTCGAAATGAGAGTGACCACCTTTTAGGAATATATCATCAAACTGGTGGCAGCTGAGATTTGGCCAATTCTACTTCTGAAGGTCTTATTTCTTTTTGGAACCAAAAGAGGTTTTTTAATTGCTCATTTTAAAACGGTTACAATGTCAAATAAATAAGCTATCTTAAATAGTGCATTGTATGAACACACAGGAATCAGTGCTTATGTCTCAGTGATTTTGTTTCAAGAGCTTACTACAGTTAGAAAGGCAAGAAAATATGACTGACCTGAGACTCAAATGGCTCACAAGCCAGCAAGAAGCACCCATCCCCACCTTACTGCTGACAAAATGATGTAGTTACAATCATAGAATCATAGAATCAATAAGGTTGGAAAAGACCTCAAAGATCATCAAGTCCAACCTGTCACCCAACACCTCATGACTACTAAACCACAGCACCAAGTGCCACATCCAGTCCCCTCTTGAACACCTCCAGGGATGGTGACTCCACTACCTCCCTAGGCAGCACATTCCAATGGGTAACAACTCTTTCTATGAAGAACTTCTTCCTAAAACCCAGCCTAAACCTCCCCTGGTGCAGCTTGAGACACTGTCCCCTTATTCTGGTGCTGGCCACCTGGGAGAAGAGACCAACCCCCACCTGGCTATAACCACCCTTCAGGTAGTTGTAGACAGCAATAAGGTCTCCCCTGAGCCTCCTCTTCTCCAGCTAAACAACCCCAGCTCCCTCAGCCTCTCCTCATAGGGCTTGTGCTTGAGGCCTCTCCTCAGCCTCGTTGCCCTTCTGTGGACACGTTCAAGTGTCTCAATGTCCTTCTTAAATTGAGGGGCCCAGAACTGGACACGGGACTCAAAATATGGCCTAACCAATGCTGATTACAGGGCCCAATGACTTCCCTGCTCCTGCTGTCCACACTATTGCTGATGCAGACCGGGATGCCATTGGCCTTCTTGGCCACCTGGGCACACTGCTGGCTCATGTTCAGCCTGCTGTCAATCAGTACCCTCAGGTCCCTTTCTGTTTGGCAGCTCTCCAGCCAACCCGACCCCAGTCTATAGCACTGCATGGGGTACAATAATTACAGTCTTTTGGGTTTCACCAGAGCCAGACTCAAATGCTTCCTTTAATAATTCTGAAACCTGAGATGGGTATAGATGTGTATTACAGCATCAAAGACAGCAACAGGAGTACAGCAACAGGAGCAGTTTGACAGCAGACAGGGCTTTGCTCTAGTCTCCTGCAGGCAATCATGACGCATGAGGTTAGCTGGCTGTGGACCTAGAGGTCCAGCTTTGCAATTACACCGTATCTAGGTGCTGAAGCCCACAGCATCCCAGGTGGACCTGAGTACAGCAGGATCTTATGGAGGTTTCTGCTTCTTTTTGTACACTCACAGCTTCTCTTGTAAGATGAGGAGATTACAAAAGCCTGTGCATAACACATTCAAATTGCGCAACTGATGTCTAAAATTTATCTTCAGTTCCATGAGACACGTTAGAGAATCTGAGATCTAATAACAATGCAAAATAGACTCCAAATTCCCCTCTAACCTGAAGAGCAATGTTCAGCGATGGAGAAAATGGCAGTGCTGAGCAGGAGCTCAGAGGGTATGTCAGAGGGAGATTGCTGGCTGCTTCTGTCTGCCCATCTCTTCCAGTGCAGGAGGAAACCAGCCCGGTGCATCTGGTGTAACACCTAATGGAAGCAATGCCTTGAGATGACCAAACCTTGCCAAGGCCTGGACTGCCAGCACTCCAAGGCATAGCTCTAGTTTGTCAGGATGTCTAAACTCAAACATGTCTACAAAAGACAAAGAATTTGGAATCTCACCTAGGCATCACTAGAAGATCTGTACCTGTGTGGTTAGCATCTCTCTCAGATGGCAGAAAAGCAACAAATGAAAGATTTTTTCCTGGAGATTTGAAAAACCTGGTACACTGGGATATGCCTCAGCTGAAGAATTGCAAAAGCAGATTTTGCCTTGGTCCCTTTGGCCTTGGGCCTCCCTGCAAACACTGAGTGCTGCGTGGCAAGCAGTGTCCTTTAGGTGTTGTGCTCTAGTTTTGCCAGAGAAAGGAACAAGTGATCTCCACTTATTGCAAACATATATTATCTGCCAGTCTCAAATCCACCAGGTTTTAGTCAAATTTTCCAACCTTTTTTCTTCCTCCTTTTTTTTTTTTTTCTTCCCCCAGTATTGATTTGTTTTATAGTAAATCAGCATGTCATCTGACCTTTAAATTTGAAGTATCCATGGTTCAGCAGCTCCCAAAGCCTTTGCCATCATGTAATTATGGAACTGCACTTCAAATCTGTTTAGCATCCAACCTCAGGCAGGAAGTTCTGCAAATATATTGTAGCTGCTTCTTTATTAACTGTCAGCAACTTCAGCTGCTGGAGTTCGAAAGCCACCAATACTCCAAAGATACATTAAGAGCTGACTGAAAATGAGAAAGAACTGGTACAGTAAAAGGCCAGGATACTGCAGGCTATTCAGCAAGACTATGCCTGTATGATTCCTGATCTTGTAATTCCCATGTTGCAGCTAAAATTTTAGAGCCACCCCAACAACGGCACTGCAGAAACATCACTTTCTACAAGTTAATGACGTTGGAAAGCATTCACTGGTCTAGAATAAGGGTCCCTTTCTCTACTGTGTTATGAAGAAGGCTTTAAAACAAGCAAGATCAGACCCTGTGCTGTGATGGCATAGAAGCTGGTGAATTATCCTATTGTCTGAGGTAGACAAACCCATCCATGGGACTGCTTTTGCCCAGGGACCTGGGTGCACCTGGTGGGTGATTCAGGAAGATGAAGTCCTCTGTGTACTACAAGGCAATCTCATTTTCTCTTTGCTAGAACTGAACAAAAATATAACAGAAACCCCCTCAAGATGTGTTTGAAGTTTATTATTTGAAATGTCATTGTAAAGGGAAAGTGATTCTTAATCTAAGTACAATTGGGTTTGCAGCTGTACACACACAACTTGTGCTGTGGTGCTCTGTCAGGATAGCTGGAGCCAGCTTTGAATATGTTACAGGAAATAATTGCAGCAAGAGCTAGGAGACACAAGTTGCAAGCAGAAATAGCTGTAGTTCCAGTTGTAGCTGTGTTTCAGGGCTGTGCCTGTGTGCACACCCAGGGTGCCCCAGGAAAGCCCAGCCAGCCTCTGCACAGATGGAACAAGGGGCTGGCTTGAGAGAGGAGGCCAGCTGGAAAGGAGGTGATTGACTGAACCATCACAATTACATTTTTGAGTGATTGTTATAGGAGCTCTCTGGGAGGGAATTTTGGACAGTTGCAGAAGTTGCCCCAGGCAGCTCCTGCTGTGTTTAGCCCAGTCTTGATGCCTAAAAGTGTTAGTTAACATCCTGGGTGGAGAATCTGGCCCTGCCTTCCAGTGAACCCTCTTGGTGATTTCTGCTGCAGGAAGGATCAAATTGTGCATCACCAGGACATTTGTAAAGAGTTGATAGAAACTGCTGCTGCAGAAATAGCAGGTGGGAAGCCATTTGTATGTAAGTTGAGCTATTTAAGACATGTTTTGACTTTAGTCAAGATATACTGACAGCAATGAATTAAACATGTACTGGAGCAATCCCTTAGGATCCTGGGCCAGCTGAGTTATAACAATTTAGAAGCACAGTAGTTTGGAGAGGCTCACCTAAGCCAGCTGAGGACAATTCTGAAAGGATGCTTCCAACACAGACTCCTATCTCCATCCAGGCAGCAACCAACTATCCTGTTTGTGAAACTGGATTCCTCAGGAGAACATTACTTTATGCAAGTTGCTTAGCTTTTAACAAAACCTGCCTAGGAGTGCATGTGCAACACCACCCAACTGCAGATGGAAAGCCCTTCCAGATGTGCTCATGTACCACCTGGAAGAACAGAGGCCTAGGGTGCCACAACTATTCTGATTTTAGTACCCAAAATACCGCTTACAAAACCTGTTTAGATAGACTTCATTACCTTATAGCAACCATCATGTACACATCCAACAGCAGCTGGACAGTCAGGGAGGTCTAGCTGACCCTAAAAGAGTTATGGGGCTATTTCCTTTGTACATGCCTAAGTTCCCTTCTCTGTAAAAAGGGGTAATATAAGACACTTGGAATTTGTGGATGATTTAGGAGCTATGCATTATTATTAGTCTCCTCATCTGGTTTTGACAATCAGTTACGTTAGGTCAAATGCAAAGCAAGTTTTCATTAATGAAACATGAATCCTTCCCTAATACAGTGGGACTGAGCAGTCTGGAGGATGATTTTGTTGTCTGATATCATTACCCTTTATGATCTCATATTTTATGGTAGTTAATGCCATTGGAGGAAAACATGATTAGAGCAGAAAGCAGCTTCAAAGCAGCCATTGCTTAGTGCATTCATCACACTCGCCTCATAGCTGGATTTTTCCTCTCTACAAATATAATCAATCAGTGCAGGTAAAGAGTTAGTTGCAAAGAGAAGCACTTTATGTGAACTACTGTGGATCCTGTTTTTATCATTGTGCTCGGAAGTGTAGTTAGAGTGGGATAAGTTATGTGGTGTGGGCTTAGGCATTAATGAATATGAGAAACTAAATTATGAATTTTGCAATGCAAATTATTTTTTGAGCACAAATTCTTCATTTTTGAATGTTAAGGACTCATAAAAAATGTCAATGGTTTATGAATTAGGCCATTAGCATGCAATCTGTGATTCAAACAGTACCACAGCCTCATGTAATAAGTGACTGAATAAAGACCAGCATTCCCCTCTACACTTGCAGAAGAGTTTGCCAGGAATTTCTGAAGGTAAGTGCAGGGGGATGTCACACAAGGGACTCGTTCATGCCTCTGGAGATGCATGGCTACAGAGTGGAAGGGTCCTGTGTATATTCCTGAGTGTAGTGCCTTGAATGCTGTGTTTCTGTGGCCCATGCAATCACAGCAGTGGAGCAACAGGCAGGGCATCTGTACACAAGAAACAAGCACAGTGCTCTCTAGCCATGCTCTCCCAGCTCATGAGTCTGTCTGCACATACACAAGCGCTACTACCTTGGTCTGTCAGGAATAGAATAGAACAGAACAGAATAGAATAGAATAGACCAAACCAGACCAGACCAGACCAGGTTGGAAGATACCTTCAAGATCATCATGTCCAACCCATCAACCAATCCAACCCACCTAAACAACTAAACCATGGCACCAAGTTGTGCCGATAGTTGTGCACAATAGTTGTGCCTTTTGCTACAAGTACAATCTCTTGGGACTTAACAACTCTGAAACCATATCCATCCATGCTGGGATGAATATTGCACTTTTTTGAAACAAATACATACAAAATAAAGATGCACATTGAAAACAAAACTTGTGCTGAGCAAGCACACAGAGGTAGGTTACCCTGCATGGGGTTAGGCAGCAGAAGGTAACTGAAAGATGTCCCAAACACAAAAGGATGCTGACAATGAAGTGAGAGAAATGGTGGACAATTCCCAGCTCAAACACCAGCACACTTCTGTCCCCAGGGTATTACTTCCAAAGGTAACAAAAATGCAGAGCTGTTATGGATATAAAAGTTTATACTTGCCCAGTATGAGAGCTGTTCTGGAGAGAAAATGCTGAATGTAAGGATGTTCCTATGGCAGATTGAATATTGCTGCTATCTATAAGATCTCTGCAGTTGCTCAGGGTTTCAGAATCTGTGCTGGAGTAAAGAAACTCATCAGAAATGAGAGGACAGAGGAATGGATTGAAGAGGTATGTTAAAAGCTTTTGATATATAATGTACACTCCTAAAATAGTATATATGTATTATACATTATACTGTGGTGTGTGAAACTTTGTGAAGGCAAGGGCACTGCCAATTTGAAAATGCAGTTCTGTTTAATTTGTGCCTGTGGCATCAATGATCCTCTCTTTCTCTACTTACAAATCAGTGGCATGAAGGCTGAAGCTTATTCCATTATAGAAGTTGACCTTTGATATGGTCTCTAATGAGGCAGAAGCTATCAATTCCATGGACCTCAGTAGGGGATATGCACTTCTTACAATAAAGCAGCATTCATCACAGTGCTGGTAGCAAAAATGGATAGGGGCTGAGCAGCTGGTGGCAAAATAGAGGAACGGAAAGGAACCTTTGATTCAGATTTAGAAACTACAAGGATTTTTGGCTGCCCCTGCTGCTGGCTGTGGTTGGCACTTAAGGCAGTGCATCTTTTCTGTCTGCCTATCTTAGCTGTGAAGCAGAACTTGCCATGGGCCATATCCCAGAGCCTCTGACCTGGCTTTCAAGGCTAGGGCAACTCACGTCCTGCATTTTTTTTTCTCTCTCCCTTCTCGCAACTCAATACAGAGATGCATGTGATGTGTTTGTGTGCACTTCCCAGGCAATTAAGAGATCAGGGTGATGGGAGTGTTTGGAAGACTTATAAATCAGACCAGTTGCAAGTTTCAGAACAAAACTCGACTACCATTTGCACAGACTGCCCATGGTTAATTATTAGTCTTCATGAATAATTACCATTCTATATGCAAATCATTTAGCCCTTAAGAATATTTTTCTGAGTGAGTGTACAGCAAGCATGAGGTTGGTGCAGGTAGTGCGCACTGATTCAGGGTGGCCCAGTTCGTCTCTCTTGCTTAGCATTCCTGTTGTCCTGCTCACATCCCACTGCTCCTAAAGGAGCTCTCCTCTGCTTCTGACTATTTATTTGTTTTCTGATTTCACCAGGCATCTTGCTTGCTTGTTCTGTGTGGTGTGTACACACACAGACACATAAAAATATATAAGAAGCATACATGCTGCTTTTTTGTTGTTCCACCATACATCTTTCTTGCCTGTCCTATACTTTTCTCTTGAAGATTTTACTGTGCACAAGTTCTCCTGTACCCCCATTTCTGCAAGTACACAACTCCCCATTGACTGCTTTTCTGTCACACATAGTTTCTATATTCCTGCTTTGATTGGTGTGTTTGCTTCTTACCCTGTTGGTGGTGTTGCAGCATCTGGGCGTACTTACGCACTGCCATCAGACAGACTATTTAAGCATGCTTATGTCCAAATTAATAGTATCTTGCTTAATATGCTTATACTTTGTATGTGCAACAGGCCTTTGGCTTGTAGCTTTGGCTGCACCCTTTCACATTCAATGAAATTATTTTGTGGTCTTTTCCAATGAAGGTGTCATAACTGCTAAAGCCATGATTAAGCATGATGCTGTTCTATCCTTTATTTACCCATGTGATGAGACATTTGCTGCTTGTGGAGTAGTCACAGCTCATGGCTAACCTTCTCCTCTCCACACTTCCAATGTGGCAACTGTCTGTGTGGGGTCCATGTCCCTTTTAAAGCAAAACTTAAAAAGGTATCCTTCAACCCTCATTTTTTACTGAGCTTGCTGTTATCATCAACTGAAGTCAGTGGGATATAAAACATGTTAAAGACAGAGGAATGCTGATCTGTGACTGCTCTCTGTCACCTAACCATAATGACACAAGCCATTCAGTATTACAAAATGCAGTGTGCCTGTCAGCAGCTGTCAACTGCCATGACCAATGCTAGTACCAGAGCACATCAAGGACTTGATTTTGCTGCTCACCACAACTTAGATGCTAACGCAGATCAGATCCTTCCCTCATGGCAGGAAGCAGACGACCAAGGAGACCAGGGTCTCTCAAGCATGAAACATTAATAGTTGGTACCTCAAAATGCTGTCAAACTGCTTGTGCCATGGGAGATACACCTCTCCTCTTTTGGTCAGCTGCTGAAGCTCAGGTATTGCAAAGGCTAGAAATCACTGAAAAAAACACACTAGAGGGGACATTTAGTAGTTGTGAAGTATCAAAAAATTGAGACTGAAGACTCTAAATATTGTCAAATATTACTGTGCCACCACCTAAGCCTCTCTTGAAGTAGTTAACAAAAGTTCATAAACCAATGCCTTCCCCTGCATACAAACACACTCCACACCAGTGCAGTTGTGTGGATTGCCATGACTATTGGAGATGTGGCAGTCACATGAAAATCATCCTTGATGCTCTGGATTTTAGTTTCAGGACCATGTTTGCATAGTATGCCACTCACCTCTTGACATGGCATGCAAGCATTTTATTTCTTATTGCGATACCACAGAGTATCACTGAGCATGTTAGAGTCAGCTCCTTGCTGCAGAAGAATCATGCTTTTCTGCATTAATTTTAGCTGACCACCATGGAATTGTTTGTAGTTGCTCTGTCTCCAGTGCCAAGCATTTGCCACATCTCTTATCCTCCTCTGTGCTCCTTCATGCTGCATCCTGCACCTTCTTCTCAGTGTCCCTGGTATCATACTGAGCCTGTTTTCCTCTCTACTATGTCACTGTGCTGCAGTCATAAATACCCCACCCTACCTGAAACTCCTGCTTGCTACTGCTGTCGGTATGAAAGTGTGGATCTCCATCAGAGACAAACAGAAGCAGACCAGAGATGGACACCTGAGGAATTGCCAGAACAGCTGAACCAAGTAAAGCACAGGCAGATACAGAAGAGTTTAGACAAGGCAGTCCAGACATGCCTCCCTCCTGAGGCCTTGCAAACTCTGCTACAAATAAGGAACTAATTGTTTTGGTTTTTTTTTTGTTCTGATGCATTTACTTATTATTGACTGGGAAGAACTCAATTGTAAAGCTTGGTAGGATCCATGCCATCCTGCTCTGCTCTGGGTGGGCAGCTGTGGTAGCAATGGGCCATGAAGAAAACTTGTGCCTGACCCTGAAACATGTTCACTAGAAAACTTCTGTGGCCAACTAGATCAGCTTTTAATTTATGAGAATGAACATCAAATCATTAAAAAAAAACAAAAAAGGAATAAAATTAAATAAAAAAACATCTCAGCTAAGGTATGCATAGAGAAATGAAATCAGCAAAATCAGACCACCAGCAGCAGTCCTTTCTTGGAAGGCCCCTGTACGAAAGTGTTGCTTAAGAGATTAGTCAATAAAAGCAGTAGGAGAACTCCTTCCCTCCAAACCAAACCATCCCAGCATCCTAGCCTTTGAAAACCAGTCATACACACTTTCCTAGAAGTGAATGATGGCTGCCTTGTGTAATAAAATATTCAACTCCACAACAATGTCTTTATAAAGAAGGAGGCTCATGAATTTTTAAAATTATTTTGTAAATCACTCTGAAAGCTGACAATGAAGGTGAACACCTCTGCTGGCGTAAAAGTGCCAAGTTATCCTTGTATTCAACCTGACACTAGGATTTGTGGCAACTGCTCCCCACTCATATGTCAGAAAAACCTCTTCCTTACCTGATGAAGGCATCGCCTCCACACTGAGTGTGCCAAGCCATCCCACACACTGAGAGCTGCTCCAGCCTCAAGGGCAATTCTGTCATCAGGAGATGACTTGAGGGTTATCTGGTAGGATGCACCTGCCTATGAAACAAGGCTGTGGGAAGCATGGGAAGGAAAGCTCAAGAGCAATTTCCTGGCAGCTCCCTCATACAAGAAAGGGGCACTTTGAAATGTATTTGTTTTGCAGTAGCCACGACTGTTTCTTTGGGAAAGAAAGTCACGGGTGAATTAGTTGTTTGTCTGCAAACATGACCAGAACTTACAGCAGTGTCCAGATAACTTTTTTGGTGTGTGCCTGGAATCAGAGAAATCCCCAGAACCAGTGAGTAGATCAAATTTACCTCTGTAAGATGACAATCTCTGTAAAGCACTACAGACAGGACTGTACCATGTGGGAGGAAGGAAAATGTTTTTCACACTCTCCTCCTTCCTCCATACTGTCAGGGAAGCAGCTGCTTGCTATTGGCAGCCCGGTGATGGCTATTCGACAGTGCAGCAAGAAGGGAGGAGGTGCACATCAGCAAAGAAAACATTCATGAAGGTGGGTAACAGCACCTGGAGGGAGGTGGGAAACATTCACACATCATCAGCTCTGTATACATCAACATTTTTAAAAAAAGAAGTAGTTATGGTTGCACCTGTGGAAGGAAAAAAAAAAAAAAATCCCTGCTAATTGCATGAACTGATTGTCTGGAGAAATCTTTTGCCTTGACTGCACTAGAAAGCACACTGGCCAAATTTTCACTGCATGATGCTTCTGGAGTGCGAAACTCCCCCTTCCTCATCACCAGTAGGAAAGCAGCACAAGTGAGAATGGGTTTATTGTGCATCTCTCTCCCAGGGCTCTTGCAGAAAGGGCTAACAGCCTCCTGGTGCTTGCAGCGCTGCACGTTCTGGGTTCAAACCCTGCTGGTGACCCAGATGGAGAAGTTGTTAGACAATGTTCTTTAATTGGTAATTTTCTGCTCTGTTCTCTTCTGCATCTGTTATTTATGTATCACAGCTTTTCTGCATGCTGGCAGACAACAAGGAGCTACAGCAGTGGTATCCCCTCATATTTAAAACATTTAGACAGACAAACCCCCAAAATTCCAATAGTGGAATGGTTCATTACACTCAAAGGAAATTTTGTTGCTTTACAAAACATTTCTGTGAGATGATAAAATAACCCCACATGGCTGCTGCACAACAACTACTGAGCAACAGAGGAAGAACAAAGAATAAACCAAACAGCAAGATGCTTAGGCAAAGATGCTGACCTGATATAGCAGCTTCCAACGTATAGAGCTGCAACCACAGCACCACCTTGGAGTTAAGTGCCGATGAGCTTGGTGTTATGCCAACAAAATCATCAAGAAGCTGAATCTCTCCTTGTTATTAAATTGGGCAAGCAAACAAATGAAAGGAATCAAAGCAATAACAGAGGGCAGATAACCCCTGGGCTATCTCGTAAGCAGTGGCTGACAGATGTGGATTACTGAAAAAGTAAAGAGCTTGCCACTTGTATGTAATAAAGCCACAGGGATTTCAACAATACCCTTTTTGTTTTAAAGAAGAGCAAAGGCATATATTGTCAAAACCATAAAGCTTGCCACAGTGAACTGCTGTACTTCTTCTGAAGCTATATAAAGACATCACAGGCTTACGGTTTTGAAAGGAGTGACAGCTATTACATGCTGAAATGTTACAGTGAGGCACTGCGTGGCGTAACTAAGGATCATGTAGGGAAGCATCATCTATTTGTTCCTTGACAAGAACACCTGGATGACCTCTCTAAACTGGTCAGTTGGACATACTGGCCTGGACATTTATCACTGCTGCAGGTTGGTTGGTTTTTTTTCCAAGCAAGCTCGAGGAAAGGAGTATTTTCATTTCATAAAGAACCCAGAGGTAGAAAAAAATGGTGTCTTGTTTGTTTTCCATTCTTGTGCTGACCAGGTATAATTTGTCATCTGAGGATGTAAGCTGCCATTTGAACTAGAGCTTGTCTGAATTTTGGCACAAATACTAGTAGAGCTGTAAAAGCTCCACCTGTTACCATTTTCGCTGCCTAGTCAGCTTACAACATTAAGGAAGCGTTAAAGGTCTCTGAAGAGCTCCTGTCTTTGTTGCTGTTGTGTCTTTAAGCACTTCCCTGTCAAATTCAAACATACACTGTAGTCTTTTAAGACCGAGATATTCCTGTCTTCTTTAATCCCTCATTTCAGTTTGTAACTACTATTTTCCAGTCTGTGAAAAAATAAATGTGATGAGTATTGAATGGTACCATAGCAGGTGACTTTTTTCCTATGACACATAAGCAGTCAGTTGACACACAGACATAATCGATGCAACACAGAGAAAACCTGCCTGATGAACAATATGCCCCTCTGTTCGTCTGTTTGCATCACATGCACCTCTAGAAGCTTCAATGAAAAGCATGGGAATATCATCTTTAACAACCTGACACATCTTAAACTTCCCATATGCTACAGAGCATATCTTTGTTCCTTCCACGCAATCGGTGTTCAGCCTTTCACAGCATAACCCACTGGGCTTACTCCTGGGAATTTTCAACAGGGCTGATTCTCAACAATGTGATGCATGAAATTTGATTCTAACCCTGAAAAATCCAACCTAGCATTTCCCTGATGATAGTTTTGGATCTTCTGCTGTGGTGATTTGCAGGACACATTAAACTACAGGAATGTAATTTGAATCTCTAAAGTTTCCAAGACTTTCTTTTGCATGATGTAAATTATAACCCCACAACTACATATAAGGTCCTACTGCATCATAATAAAGAACATAAATATATATATATATTTAACTGTCTAATTATTTAAAAAACATGTTTCTGTTGTATTAGTTTATCTATGGCATAGGGAATTTCTTGGCAATTATTTGGGATAACTGTCCACAAAGAGTTGCCATAATGGGTAAATCTGTTAAAGCTGATGCTGTGTCTTTGTTGGTGGCCTGCAGAGCATATTCAGAGGACAGAAAAGCACCTGGGTGTGTTCCCTCTCTCACCATGGATAGGTGTTAACAGTATCCAGACCGACCCAACCTTTTAAACCAAACTACAACACCCTCTATATTATGTCAACATGTATTACTTCAACTCTCTTAGGTTTAATCTTCCTCTTTTTCTTATATATCATGCCTAAATGAAAACACGAGATGCCATTTGTGCACTGGAAAACGAACAAACACCATTTCAGTTCTAACAGAATCAAGCAGAACAGGTTCTGCTTAACAAGAAGATCTAGAGTTAAAACATTACTAGGCAAAAAATTGAAGAACAGCTTTCAGCTATATATATTCATCAAGAACTTTCAAAATATGCCATACTTTTCTATTCCTTTGCTCTATTGTTTTCTGGAACCAGAGACATGTACTTTGGAAGAGGTTATTTTGATACCAGTCATTAAACTCTTGTAGATTTGTCAGTAAATTCAGTTACTAATCTGAGTAAAGGTGGAGCTCCAAAGGTTTGGAGGTTCACATTTTGCTATTAACTGAAGTTTTGAAAACAAGAACCAAAAAGAGTTAAGAAAATACTGGAGTGGACCTTCCAGGGAGGTGGTGGAGTCCCCATCCATGGAGGTGTTTAAGGAAAGATTGGATGTGCCATTTAATGACATGGTCTGGTCATTGTGGGGGTATTAGGTCACAGGCTGGACTTGATGATCTCAGAGGTCCATTCTAGCTTCAATATTTCTGTGATTAGCAAGCTATGAAATAATTCTGATGCACAAATAAAAAATGCTACAACATAAATTACAGAACCTCTGAAGTGAATAAAATATGTGAATAGTGAAACAGGTAGTTGCAAAACCAGACAGTTTTCTTCATTTTAAAGTAAATTTACAGCAACTATTTATAAAAATTGGCTTTTGGGGAAAGAGTGACTAAGCTGAAAAATATTGACCTTTAACTGACTTTAAAATATCCTAAATTATCAAACAAAACAAGTATTAAAGTCACTTGAACAGGTAAAGCCTCTTGTTTCCTCAAGTCATCACATGATAAATCTCAGTCCACACATCAATTTGTTAGGAGGCAAGTCAGAACAATAACAGAGACAAACAGCCATTAGTGGACAAGACAGTTTCATCAAGCAAGATCTTACAAATAATATATTGTTGTTTGTCATCAAGACACTTTTAATACACCAGAGCCCTTTCCAAAAGCACCTATAATCAATTCCTTCTAATTTACAAACTCAGAAAGACTACGAGAGTGATAGTAATTTCATATTTTACACACCCACAGAGGTTACGACAATTGATTCAGTTCAGCAAAGTACTGTAATGACTTTGAATGCACTTGAAAGATTTTTGCATTTGTTTTCTAAAGCTGTAAAAAAAAGTAATTCAAACTCTGCCACATGGGCACAATTTGTAAAGGTTGTACATGAAAAGTATGGATTCAGTTCTGACAGAGATAGCTCTCGTCTTATTATAACCCATCTGCAAGGCATGCTGGTCACTGTGCTAAAACACTTGGCTCCTCTTTGTTTGTACTTTGTGCCATCTGAATAGATTTCAGGATTCCTACAGCAAAAAGAGGAGGAATGAAGAATGGGTGACACTTAAAAATGCTCCAGAGCAACTGGGTTTTAGTCAATGCTTTTCATCAATGCAAAAAGTAAGGATATGCAACCTCTGCCCTTAGAACAAGTCACATAATTTGAAAGCGATCAGTACCCTCCATAGCTCAATGCAAGATTTCCACCCATAAAACAAGATGAGTGCATATGTGCCCTGCCTTTCACTAACTGCTCACTAGAACCAAGAACTGGGTAGACCTTGAAGATTTTGATTATTTTCTCAGCATTTTAGACGAATCATGTCAGAGTCTGGCTAACCAGACAAGGCAAGAACAGAGCAACTCTAACAAAGAAAAGGCTTGGGTCATTAGTATTTGCTACAGAAGAAAGGAAAGGAAAAGATACTCAGACATCATAACACTGCTGTTTGAGACTTCAAGTAGCACTTTTAACATATGGTGCGATCTCATGGGTGCCAAGTCCTAGTTTGGGAACCATCTCTGATGGTTTCTTCTCTGAATCACAGAGATAGAAGATTAGTAGATCTCTGCAATTGTGGAATACTTTTGAGAGCTGTTATGATAAAAAAAAAGAATGAATGCTACAGGAAAAGAACCCAAAACAACAAACCAAGCAAAAAACAACCAGTTCAAAAGCTTTAGATGTATGCTTCAAAATATGAAAGTTTGCATCCAGGAAAGGCCATGGCCATTCTGCATTGTGTGCAGCAGATCTACAATTTCAAGTACAGTGTTTTGGGGTTTAAAAGCTTGCCTGGTTAGACAGCTGATGAAGTGAGAAGCAGAAATTGCAGCTTTTCTCTAGAACAAGGGAATCAGTGTCATGGAAGACACTGAAGTAGCAAAGAGATGGTACTGGTAAGGTACCACACTTGAATGATTTTATGATTTATATTCTCCTCCTTATCTGTGACAATATCCATTCTCTGAAGAAGAAACAGCAAACATACAGCTGCTTCATATATATTTATTTTCCTTGTTTTAGCTTTCAGAGCAGAGCCAAGGTCCATGAAAATAATAACCAAAGGCAGTAAGAAGTAAAAGATGTGGCTGCACTCAACCTGCAAGGTGTTCTCCTTGCAGCCCTGTCAGAAAGCAGACTGTGTCTCTTTGTAGCACAGTGTCTCATTGCTACCAGCTAGCTGTGCATCCCCACAGCACAAAATGCAAAACCACATTCCTAACCAAAACTGTCAGGGCTTCTAAGAGCCTGCTTTGAAACCAGGGTAAGTCACTCATTTTGGGAAAACTCCTAAACCATATCAAATTAGTACAAAATCTGCCTGTACAGATCTCAGTACAAAAACCCATTTAAAATTACATATTAAGAATACTGGAACGATGCTTCTTTCCTTCACCAAGACACATGAGATGCTTACGAGGCTGTGTTAAGCCTTTCTATCTTGGCAACTTCTACAAATGCTTTCATAAATGAAGAACTTTAGCCATTTCTTGAAGATCATGATATACTTACTGACTGAGTTCCAAGTCTAGTTTTAGATCCAAAGATATTGCAGTGGCTGGAAAGTGGTAAATGATTTTTTATTAGCCATAGACAAAAATCAAATTTGTGCCTCAATCTGCATCAATCTCAGTAAGACTTAGATACCAGTGATGCTATTTTATTGGCCAGACTAATGAACACTGGAGTCAGTTCCTTTGTCCTTAGTTGGTTACAAAAGTTATTCACGTCCCACTCTCAGTATGCCAAAGCTAATGGTCTGATTTCTGCCACTACATTGATTCCTGAGATAATCCCATTAATGTTTTCTTCATTATTCCTGCTTATTAGGTATTGTCTGACATAGAACACAAATGAACAAATTGATAAAGTTTCACTACAGCAGCATTATTCAGCATATTTTTGCTAAAGCTGACTATGGGTCATTTTCCTGGTTTGGTATTGTATTTTCTGGAACACACAGAGGGCTGCTAATTACAAGAAACAGTAACACTGAGGAGGGGAAAAATTCTACCCTCAGCCTCCTTAAACACAACACAGCCATTGAAGGTGATCTACATGAACCTATTTTATATTAGAGAAGCAGGTGCTGGTACATCATTCACTGAACTCAAACCCTAACCTGATGCCTAACTTAATACTAATCCTAACCGTGAACACTAACCAAGACACTAATTTCTAACCCTAAACAAAACCTCTAATCTTAACTGAAGGGTGGTTGTAGCCAGGAAGGGGTTGGTCTCTTCTCTCAAGCAGCACCAGAACAAGAGGACAGAGTCTCAAGCTGCACCAGGGGAAGTTTAGGCTTGAGGTAAGGAGAAAGTTCTTCACTGAGAGAGTTGTTAGCCATTGGAATGTGCTGCCCAGGGAGGTGGTGGAGTCACCATCCCTGGAGGTGTTCAAGAGGGGATTGGATGTGGCACTTGGTGCCATGGTTTAGTCATGAGGTCTGTGGTGCCAGGTTGGACTTGATGATCTTTGAGGTCTCTTCCAACCTTGGTGATTCTGTGATTCTGTGAACTCTAACCCTAATGCTAATCCTAAACCCAACTCTACCCCTAAAGCTAACCCTAACCCCTAACCTAACTCCTAAATTTAACTCTAACCCTAACCCTGAAATAATGAAGGTAGTAAGCAAAGAATGCAATGTAGAGTAAAAATAGATGTCTTCCCGTCCTCCAGGAACAGCTACTATATGGCAATTAGTTTCCCAACAGATTTCCCAAACTAGTTTCTGTATTTTTTTTTATTATTTAGGGAATATTTTTTCAAAACCATTATGATGTGAGACTGTAGCCAATTTACAGGCATCAGTTTGGGAGTTTTACATCTGGGATGTGAAGCTTTGCAAAGCTCACATGTTCTGTTTTGAGGCTGTTGGATGTAATTTTAAGAGACTTGTGTAGAGGAGAGATTATAAACAATGTCTTATGATGGTGTCCATACACATAATGGTGATAAATACTAATCCTCATGTGAAGCCAGCCAAACACAAGAGCTTTACATTAAAAAATCAAGCTTAAATACATACTCAAGAAAATCAGCCTAAGGACCTGGCCTTTCCTCCTTTTCTACCCTACTTTTGGAAGATGACAGTGCTCAATTTCTTGAGCTGGGAAAGAGAAGTATGAGGAGAATTCCAATCATCACCTGGCTCCTCTGTTGTAGTTTAATTAAAAACAAAATTAAGCCAATGAAAGTATTCTTCCCTCCACACAGACACAGTGTAACAAATACCACTTTTACCTACAGCTTAAAATAATTACCCTAAAAAATTCCTGGAAATGTTAAATTTGCTTCCAGTGGTGATTCTGATGGCCATTTCTTAATACCTACTCTTTTCATTATCTCTCTCCACACCAACTCAGCATGCTTCCAATGTCCAAAACTAATGTTCTTTAACAATTTATTCTGGAAGGACAGATCCATATATTTAATCAGTTTCTGTAGAGAAGCCCAGATTTCTTTAGTTTAGGAACTATTTCCTTGCAAAACAATAGATTGTCTCTATTTTATATACAGTCTTTGGATCTTTACAATACAGCAAGGTAGTCACCAGAAATGCTTTTCAATGAAAAAATCTCTGCCCACCCACAGACTAATTAAACAGACTTGTTTTTACCTTTGCAAGCACTCTTATACTCCAGTAGTTTGTGTACACTTGAGGGTGGAATGGAATGGAATGGAATGGAATGGAATAGAATAAACCAGGTTGGAAGAGACCTTTGAGATCATCAAGTCCAACCTATCATCCAACACTATCTAACCAGCTAAACCATGGCACCAAGCACCCCATCCAGACTCTTCCTAAACTCCTCCAGTGATGTGGCTCCACCACCTCCCTGGGCAGCCCATTCCAATGGCCAATCATTCTTTCTGTGAAGAACTTCTTCCTAACATCCAGCTAAACCTCCCCTGGTGCAGCTTGAGACTGTGTCCTCTTGTTCTGGTGCTGGAAGATCTGCCTCACTTCAAAAGACTTGCTACTGATCTTGCAGCACACCGAAACTAGAATAACCTGGCTGAGGTACAGGCATCCTGAGCATTGTTATACTGACAGCAACAAAAACTGGTGGGGTAAGACATTACTTGTGGTGTTAAGTTCCAAATCAAACTCAGCTGGTCTTTGTACCAAAAGCTGCCCCTGGTTTGGTGCTGTCACTGCTGGAATAGATGCAGTGATCAGCATCAGACATTTCAGGATGATGGAGTTTTAGTCTAGAACTAGTCTAGAAAAGCAAAGCATGCCAAAAGCCTGCCTTGCTGTTTCATGTAACTCTGGGGGTAAGGCATCATACATCACTGAAGACGCACTGGGGGCTTCTGCATTTTCACAGCCCCTGCACTGTTGTTATCAAGTTCAGGTCTGCCCAGGCACTGGTGCAGAGCTAGCTGAGATGATCACATCAAGAAGTCCTGCTGCATCCATGAGACCTGTTCTTGCCTCCTGAGGTTACAGCACTGGTGTCAGAAGGGCTTACACAGCTTTGGGGGTTTTATAGAGTGCTGTGTTTCTAGCATCAGGCAGTTCTTTTTCTCTGTTTAGAGCAAAGAATTGAAGAGTGGTACTCAACAAAACTCATGGTCTCACATTGTTATTTCTAATTGCTTTAGAGATGGATCTTACAAACAGCCACATCCTTCTTTGTAGTAATTTATGTGCCAATTCTTCACCAGCACTTAAATCACTACTAACTACTTCTAACCAACCATTTTTTGTCTTGAGATGCTTAATTATTACAGGATAAATGGTACTGGTGAGGGATTCATGGGGAAAGAGTAATTAGCAGTTCCATCTATCTCAATGAAAGAAAATATTATTATTAATTAATATCCATACAAGGAAGCAGAAGGAGTTTAAAAAAATCTACAATAGAGATATCTACAGGGGCCACATTTGCTCTGAGTGTCTCTTTGACAGGTACCTATTTATTATTTTAACAAGCTGAGATTGTCTGCATCTTCAATCACAGGAGGTCAATCCTTCATTCCTGTCAAATCTTTGATAACTAAAGTGTCTGTATTAATAACCAAAAACTGAAGAGACCGAGCTAAGATAGCTATAGGAGGGGGTCACATTGCTTGAAACTGCCAAACGGCAGCCAGCTCGTTTTGCATGAAAGAAAGAGTTTAGCACTGTGTGCCATGGTGGTGATTATTTTAGATATGCTTTGGCACAGTTTGGCTACACAGCAGCTTACTTCTGCAGAGGCAGCTGCAGCTCCCTCCTGCGCGAAGGGAAGGGAGAGGGGTTTTTAAATGCCCAAATAATGCCTGACCTGCTGTAAATATTTGGCATGTGGAAAATAGTTGTACATCAGGCACCTTAAATAACGTAATGAAAAGGACACCAAAAGTTACTGGCCGTCCTGGAGGAATAGGTGAAATTTTTATCCAGACTTTTAGGTTATTAAATTATGTCCCAAAGGGGTAATTTGAAACTGCTCCAGAAGGACTAAAAGGATGGCAAATACATAGATTTTCTATGCCCTTAGTGAGATTTTTTTTTTTTTTAAACTTACTTTTAAGAAAATGGCACATAAATTTTCTGTCCCTTGACTGTTTTTGGAGAGAATAGCTTCGAAAGAAAAATTTGGAATGCATATGGGAGGGCAGAGGTTTGTCAGGGGCACTTTGGGACTAAACCTGGGGCTATCAGCGCTGACTTGTCATACCCGCCACTTAACTGGCCTGCTTAAAAATCTCAGAATAGCATGCCAGTAAAAAAGACCAAACCCTGAGGTTTTTCCATTTATAGAGCATACAGAACCTAGCCTGAGCAGATCATTCAGATGTCCACTTCTTCTCTCATGACACAAAAGTATGATGGTAAAAATTACATCAATGGGTCCTCTTTCAATTAATTTGATTCTCCAACTCAACTTCCAGAGATTTCCCCAAACCCTGCAGATTCTTTCTGCTGCTCCCCTCTTTATCTTTGCAAGCACCACGATTTTCTCATTCGTCTAAACCAAATGTAGAAGTCACTGGGTTTTCAGGACCTTCATTTATGGCTGCCCTTAGTGTTGGGGTGGACAAATGCAGCTCATTAACTACAACCCTGGCACAGCTACAGCTGCAGAGGGACTGCAGAGTCCCCAGCTTTGCTGCTCTCAGAGGCACAGGAGAGTACTGGTGAGCACCAGTGATTTCTGAGGATACAACATAAAAATAATCTAATGTATACAACAGTATAGAAATAGGAGAAAGCTAAGTGTCTTAGATGAACTTAGTTATGAAGTCCTCTAGGCTACCTGCTTTAACTGTCGAGGAATGCAGAGTTTAAAAGTGGTGGAGGCTTCTTTATTACCTCATTAGTCAAGAGCTGGACTGAGTTTAGCTGTGGGTGTATTAACAAAGTTGATGTTAGCAGTAAAAAGCTGTAAGTCAGCAGACAGGCACACAGCTCAACAAATCAGATAGGTACAAATGTGGGTAAAATTAAAAGCGAACTTGAAACATCTTGGATGTGCCTGCATAGGTGCAGCCTTAGGTTTTCTTCCTGACTTGTCTGGTGACAGCCCAGTTATTTCTCCTCTGCTCTGTGAACCAGCAGTGATAACCTTGACCTCTTCTGCCAGGCAGTGTATTTAGAACTTTCATTGTAGTGCTAAAGAAATTTCTTATACCTTGACTACAGATTTCTTTCTAATGATACCTAAATGTGGCAAGTGTTGCACAAACACATAAAGATTCAGTCTAAACCTGAGTTAATGAAGTGGCAGCCTGATCCAGAGGGAAAGTTTATTGTTAAGCATGCCTCAGTCTTGTATTAGAAGAGAAGAAGGATGAGTCTGGGTTCAAAGTGGGTGGACAACTTTGTATAATCAACCCCATTTCTTTAGCTAACAGATTGCCTTTGGAACTCTCCTGAAAGTAAGCCTTCCACCTAGAGTTTGATAAAATGTCCAAATTTCAGGACATACATGAGTTTTAATTAAAAAGTGAATTGGGCTTCACTGAGGTTATTTTAATGAGTATAGCTCAGCAAAGCATAGTGACTGTTCTATTGCAGAGGGAAGAAAGCAATGGAAAGGAAATGTCCTTGCTCTTATGCCGCTCCGAAGGATTTTGTCCTTCTCACGTCTCTCACATTACCTCCTCTTCTCATTTCCATATTTTTGTTTTCTCCTTTGCTCCGCTCCATGGCAGCAGTAATGCTGAATACCAATGGAGCTCTGCTCGTTCATTTACAGATCATTTCTCTGAGCACCACACACTCAGCTTTTCCAAACTCAAATCAAGGCTGGGTACCCTAATTACTTCTGGATTTCTGAGGTGCACAGGTGAGAGGGGCTTTCATCGCCCCACCTATGTTAAAAGAAGTAGCTAAATCTACATATTCTTTCAATGACTGCTCAATGCCCAGGACTAGGACAGATGAATCCTTGTCAGAAATAATTCAGTTTGCCTGAACAAGGAGTTTCAGGGGGTGACATTACTTTTAAGTCAGCAGATGAATAATAATCTAACTGATAATAAAAGAAAGCCCAGTGACTTTTCCCCCCAATTTACTGTTTCTGAGAGCAGCAAGGCAGAATTTAGACATGTTATCATAAAATAAAAAGAAAAATACTAAGAATTGGACATGTTGTACATAAAAAGAGATTCTGGCTTCTTCTTTTTTTTCCAAGTAAATTGGTAGCATAGTGTTAAAGGGGGGGGGGGGGGAAGAATCACCAAGCAAAATGGAAATGCTTGCAATGCAGCAGTGCTTAAATTTTATGAGAGTTAGATTATGACTAGGTACATAAAAATGAGCGGGAAATCTGCAGTCGACAAGAGCGTGGTGCATAATTACTTTTCCTCTTGCACCAAATGGCTCCAGGTCGGAAGACTTCATTTAAACAGAAAGACAGTGATGAAAATGCTGACTTGTGGTTAATGTGTGCAACTCAAGCAGATTTAACACTGCAAAAGAAGATAAAGGAAAAGGGAGACTATAGGGGTGCTTTTCAGAAACAAACAAATGTTTCTCCACAGAAAAAACACATGCATAGCATAGCATAGCATAGCATAGCATAGCATAGCATAGCATAGCATAGCATAGCATAGCATAGCATAGCATAGCATAGCATAGCACAGCATAGCATAGCATAGCATAGACCAGGTTGGAAGAGAACTTTGAGATTGAGTCCAACCTATCATCCAACACTATCTAATCAGCTAAACCATGGTACCAAGCACCCCATCAAGTCTCTTCCTAAACACCTCCAGTGATGGCGACTCCACCACCTCCCTGGGCAGCCCATTCCAATGCGCAATCACTCTTTCTATGAAGAACTTCTTCCTAACATCCAGCCTAAACCTCTCCTGGTGCAGCTTGAGACTGTGTCCTCTTGTTCTGGTGCTGGTTGCCTGGGAGAAGAGACCAACCCCAACCTGGCTACAACCTCCCTTCAGGTAGTTGTAGAGAGCAAGAAGGTCTCCTCTGAGCCTCCTCTTCTAAGCAACTCCAGCTCCCTCAGCCTCTCTTCACAGGGCTGTGCTCCAAACCCCTCCCCAGCTTTGTTGCCCTTCTCTGGACACGTTCCAGCAAGTCAACATCTTTCCTAAACTAAGGGGCCCAGAACTGGACACAGAGCTCAAGGGGTGGCCTAATCAGTGCTGAGTACAGGGCAGAATGACCTCCCTGCTCTTGCTGGCCACACTGTTCCTGATCCAGGTCAGGATGCCATTGGCCTTCTTGGCTACCTGGGCACACTTGAGACAATCCTGGTCTCATCTTCTCCTTATCCTCCCATTAGACAGCTATAGAGCACAGTAAAACACTAACTGACCCGCTTCTCCAGGCTGAGCAAATGTCTCTCTCAGCCTGTCCTTGCACCTCATGTGCAGCAACCCCTGCCCACCTCAGTAATCCTCCCCTGGGCTTGCTCCATTTTGCCAATGTCTTTTTTGTACCCACAACAGCACACATGGCTCCAGATGTACTCTCACCAATGCCAAACAAAGGGTAAGGATCACTTCCCTTGACCTGCTGGCTCCACTCCTGCTAATGCAGTCCAGGATGTTGTTGGCCTTCTCTGCTCCAAGAGCATGCTGCTGCCATGTGTCCTGCTTGTCCCTTAGGTCCTTTGACAATATTGTAGCTCAATTAAATAGAACTGCTGTTGTCAAAAAGGAGAGCAAGTTCATGATCATTCCAGCTCAAACAACTGCCTCACTGCTCCCTACATGCAAGTCTGGCTTGCTGTGCCCCAGGATCCCTAAAGAGCAGCATGCACTTCACAGGGTTGTAAGGTCCATTTTGATGTTTTGTAAAATGGGGCTGTCTGAGGAGCAAGCTAGACTTTCCTGCCCCTCCCCAATAGTTCTTTTTTTTAGACAGAAAGTGAAGAAATACTGCAGCTTCCATTAGCCTGAGCAGAACATTATTTTAAGCTCCAAATAAACCACTCTCTTCAGTGCACATCTCAGTGTAAGCAAATGCTTAAGTTCAGTCTGATTCAGCAAAGCTTTTAAGCATGTGTCTAAGTGTCATTGCCTTCAGAATGAAAGTTAAGTGTGTGCTGCTATGCTTTGCTGAATTTTGGCCTCGCAATATAAGAAAAGGATAATTTGGCTCATTATATTTTGTGAATGACACAATGCCCCTGAACATTAAAGTTTATATCTATTTGCATATATATGTGCAGCATTAGGTTTGGCTCTCAAGTAACTCTGTAGAGATCAAAGTACACATAGATCCTCGGAGACTATCAGACAGCAATTACACTGCAAAATAAATTATAGGCAGTCTCCCTCTACATCTCACTAGGTCCAGCTGCACATTTTCTTGGGTTCCTCTACTGCCCTTGAACATGCCTTGGTTTCATTTGTTATATAAAATACTGTTAGATAAGGGGTTATGAAGCAACCATTGCACTCCCAGCAGTGAAATAAAGCTCATTTTTAACAAGAATATGTTCTGGAAACTAAAAAAGTGGGGGGGAAAAAAAAGAGAGAAAATTATTTTGTCACAGGTTATGCCCAAGTATATCCAAAGGTCCTGCTAGGGCTTTTAAACAACTTTCTACAGAGGACAAACAGAGAGTGGGAGGTGGTCTCTGAACAGAGCACATCTTCACATTTCTGGGCAGATTCGATGCCTTTCTGCAGTTCTCAGTTTCTGTGAGTGACAATTTATTTTGGAATTGTTTGCCTTACTGCTTGAAGCATTCCTGTCACAGATACAGCACGCACCAGGTGAACATTTCCACTCTCACTCACAGAAAGTGCTTCTGACTAGAAGTGCAAGAAAGTCAAGTCTGAGGTACTGCACTGCAATGCCTAATGGAGGAAAGCCTCTGCACTGGCGCTCTCTGTAAGGACTCTGGTTCAGCACACTGATGGGCTCTGACACTCTTTTTCTCTATCAATGTCAAAGGGATGTTTGTGACTTTAATGATAAATTACCAGTATTGGCATTGTGATTATATCTGACTGTGCTGGGGATGGAATTTTTAGAACAAAAATGAAGAACCAAGAGATTCAGCTTCTTTCATCTGCCTTTATGAGGTGAAACCCCAGCAGTTGAAAACTCTGGGCTAGACAGATCACAATGTTTCACTGATTTTTTTGAGGTGATTATTAGTCTGTGACAGAGATCCTGGGAAACCAAAGTTTGTTCACCCACTGAAAAATACACTTTAGGAAAGCAATGAGCCCCTTCCCCAATCCCACATCTGCATACCATAGCCAGAATAACAGGTAATGGCAGCTGTGAACAGCAAAGAAAGGCAGGCAACAAATGAGTGGTTTTCCCAGTCTTTGGAATGTTTTCCTCCACCATCCAAGGTCATGCCACACAGGCATTACAGATGCTAGACCTGCACTGTGACTCCTGACCAATGGAAGTTTCCATCTGGCAGCTCAATGCTTGTTGCAGGTAGAGCAAGCAGTTCTGGAGGGCACAAGAATGATAAGGTGGGAAAATAGGCATGGTCCATTTGCTTATTTTGCCTAGGTAACAGCACTGGAAAGTCTGAGCCCCATGCAGAGCGATCCAGTATATGGTACATGCTGGGAGAGGATTAGGACCACTGGCTTGCAGCTGAGCAGACTGACCATGCCAGTAAGCACCACTCTCCATCCCAGCTCCATCCTCAGTCTGCTCCCAGTATAAGACACATAAACCAAGACTCAATCCTGCATACTGCTTAGGTAGGCTTAGGAAACTCAGCCTCTGAAAACTAACTTGTAATTAAGCCACGTAATCCTCTACAGCTGAGTACATGTCTTGGAAATCTGGTCAAACTAGCTCACCTCTGTCTAACAAAGTCTGGAAAGGTGTCATTGGTGAAGCTAGTAGCTGTCTCCAATATCTAATCTGTTACTTCTATCCAAGAAACCTTATCATCAGTACTGTTGCCTTGCAAACATTCACGAAGTTAGCTCTTGAAAGTATCTAAATATCCCTTAGAACCAAAAACAAGCATGCAAACAAAACGAATCCCACTTCAGCTTGCTGGAGCCCTGATACCACTACACATCTCTTACTGCTTAGATTGGTTTTTTTCTTGCTCTCCTCTATTTCTCCCTTAAGATGCAGATTTGAAGTTGAGAACAGGAACAATTTTTTCCCTTGCTATTGTACAATGTCTTGTCACATGGTATGCTGGTCTTTGATTAGGGCTTTAAGCTACTAGAACAATAGAAATATGTGGGACTAAAAGTACACAGTCCAATATTTTACAGCAATAATCACTTTTTAATTCTGTGAGAAAAATTTAACCCTCTATATGTCTACAGAGCACCTCTGTGAGCTGATGATATCTAGAGGTACTTGAAAGCTCACAGGATTTGAAATCCTTTATGGTTGCTTTTTTTTAACTTGCACAGTGTGAGTTCTTTCTAATGAAAAATATCAAAAGATGAACAGGAACAGGGTGATTTGTGATGAATAAATCTCAATCAGCTCAGAACCTACTCTCCAATAGGATATGCACCACAGATTTGGAAAAGCTTTCTGAAAGCAAAGAAAAACGCATATTTTGTAAAGCAGAGTTTAGGGGACAACAGTCTGTCTTGCCCAGGATAAATTTGGTTCTGTCATTCCATGGAAAGCACATAATAATTAATGTTCATGGCTGAGACAGAAACATTAGGTAGTAGTAGGAAAATGAGAGAGGCGAATCTTGGAATCCAAAATGAGATTTCAAGTTTCAGTAACAGCTACAGATAACAGGAGGAATATATTCATATGCATTATTATTTCATTCAGAGTTTCCTATCTACCCCTTAAAATGATTTTTCTTAATTTAAGAGAAAGAATAAAAGAGATTTGGATTGAACTGCATGATCAGTGAACCAGACAATCCCAAACTGCTCAAGCAGATCCGACATCTGCTTGAAGAAGTCAATTGCAAATAGCAGGAGAGAGTTTCCATTACGGTAGACACAGAGCTGGGTTGGGAGAAGCAGCATTAGAAAGTGTTATTCCCATTTAGTAATTATGCCTTGATTGTTGTTTATATGTTTGCTCTACTGTAACTTGCTTGCCTTAGGGTGGCACTCCTGCTAGAGAAAGCACAAAAGTAATCTCGTTTTAAAGGGGAAATGAAAGTTTTAAAGTAGTTTACCATTTCTGTAAGACTGTAATGACTGGAGATGACTGGATGGAGTCAATAAAGAGTACTAATTTCAATAGTAACTCATGCCTTAATTCTCCTCACAGCAAACAATCTTCCTCCCTCCTTTCTGGCACACAATATAAATAGTCTTTACACCATAATCAATGGAACCTGGGAGAAAATAAATAAATTCATTTTTATTCCTCAGAGGCTTCATCAAGACCAAATTTCCTCAAAGCTCTTATTTACTCCTATGTAAATGGCACTGGTTCTGCAATCTGTAATGAGGTGTAATCACCAGCACATCATTCATATTCTCTTCCTCTCTTCTAGATCAACCAGTTCCTCCACCAGTGTATGTGATCTCAGAAGAGCTCACAGTCTCCAGCTGTGCCAGGTGAAGTTTAGGCTGAGGTGGGGAGAAAGTTCTTCACAGAGAGAGTTGTTAGCCATTGGAATGGGCTGCCCAGGGAGTCACCATCCCTGGAGGTATTCAACAGGGGATGGATGTGGCACTTGAAGCCGTGATTTAGTAGTCATGAGGTCTTGCGTGACAGGTTGGACTTGATGATCTTTGAGGTCTCTTCCCACCTTATTGATTCTATGATTCTATGATGTGATGTTGCAAGGGATGCTTTGACACCAGCAATCACATTAAAAAATAAATCAATATTGCCAAGACCCAATTCTGCAGGGGACAGATAGGAACACCAAATGATCATGCAGAGGTGGGAACATGCCACAACATCGGCTACTCCTTGCATCCCCTGGGCAAGTACAGTGGCTGAGTGGAAACTTCCTGAGGATCTCCCTCCCACCCCACTCCTGAATGTTTTCACCACTACTTGAGCAGGTGTGGGGTGGGTGGGTGTTCCAGTGCCCATGCCTACTGGGTAGCTGCCATTCCTCACTCTGTTTTGGTCTAGCTAACAGCCATTTACTCACTTCCACAACACATTACAGCGGTCAGCATTTGGCCCCAGAGAATATTGTGTGATTAATGCATCAAAAGACTTGTCTTAAAATCCTCCTCCCCTTGCTTTCCAGCTTTTTATTCTCTCAGTAACATTTTCTCTTTGTTCCTTTCTGCAAACCCTAGTGTAAATGTTTTTTGAGTAATTAATGTGTCAAATACCAGACCTGAATTTTCATGGGCAATTAGTGGGCTGAGTAAAGCCAGCAAAATACATTTCAGTTTTAATAGTGAATTGTGGCTCATTTGCTGTTTTGCAGAAATATATCCTGAAACACAGAGAGCCTCACATGCCTGTACACTTTCTCATTTCTGTTTCATATACCAAAGCTTCCCCTCCTTTTCTATTTTTCACCACATACAAGATGCTGCTTGTAGTCTATCACAATTTGCATATTGTCCTTCTGCCTCATCGATAATTGATCAGGTTAACATCTGCTTTCTGCTGGTGCCAGGAGAAATATGTTTGTTTCTCCAGGACTGTGTAATTCCTCAGGCCCCAGCAGAACTGCACTTCCCAAAGGAGAGTTGCCTTGTGCCTCCTGTAGCTGTGCACAAGGCACAGCAGAAAACATGCAATGTGCCCATGTGTTCCGTGCTTCAGTCTGTGTGCCTCCTGTGGAAGCACAGGGTAGCCTTCAGGAGTGTGTCATGGTTTACCATCTTGTTTACACAATTACACACTATGGCACAGCAATGAGCAGCAGTGAGTCTGTTGTAGGCAAGGCAAGAGCACTACAAGTAGTCCTGAAGTCATACTGAAAGTGTGAGACATTGAGTGCAAGGAGAGAAGGTGAAGGCTTGAAAGACTGCCTAGAGAGAAGAGCTAGTGTGCAGTTTTACCACTGGGACATGCTTCCAATGCAGTTTAGAAGCACAGAACCTACCTTGCTTTGATATTAAAGGACTATTAGAAAGACTTTTATGCTCTCCACTGTTTCTGGGGATTTGACTGTCTATTTCAAAAAATACCTGGATTCAAATCAGTTCAGCTTAGAGACAAGCAGTCAAAATGATTAGCAAGGCAAGGAGATGGCTCAGTCTCAAGGACACAGCATACTAATCTGACTGGCACCATCCATCACAGGTTGGATGTATTGTACACCACAAATTTGTAAATAATCTTTGTCTCAGTGTCTGTGTTGACAAAGAATAATATATGAGAATGCTCCCTTGTTAGGTTACCTTCTGTCTAAACAGACCATTCTGACACGTAAGTGTACCAAGTGGATCTTTAGCAGACGCCTAAGGAGCATCAGAGGAAGATGAGATCAAACAAGTCAGTAAGGCGGAGGCATGCCATGACCTGAAGGACAGTCTGACCTTCTCACCCAAAGGAACTGTCTTTCTTGGGAACAGGTACAAAAGCTAAACTTCAGACAGAGAATTCAGCAACGAGGCTTTCAGTGTATTGTTCTGTTTTCCTAAATGCATTGTATTTGTGAAGGAACAGATTTTCTACCAGTAAAAGAACTGCCAAAGTCATTGGAATCTCCAATTTTAAACACATCTAGATAAACTCCTATTAACATCAATATACAAATTATCACTACAACACAGAAATCAGTGCAATATCCCATCAATGCCATTGGACTCAAAGTGCTTTCCCCCAGAGGTAGGTAGAGCATGGTAGGACTGTCACACAAAGTTGAGTACAGAGGAGAGATAAATGTGCAGATCATGTTCTGGCCATGGCAATAGGTATGAAGAGTAAAAGCTCAGTTACTGACAGAGGAAAGTGTGAGAACTGCTATTATTTCAGAGAGAGATACTTTGTCAACTATCAGTACACAATTCCACATGACTATTTCTAAATGCAATTAGTAGCTTCAGGTGAACAGTTTTGAGACAAAAATGCAACCACTCTGTTGCTTTGGAAAGTACCCAGCACTCACCTTAGAGGATAAAACTCTCTGGAGGTGCTTCCACTTTGACTTGCCTGACTCCATATCACTTCCTCAGGGTCCCTCCAGTGCAGGACTCTGCTCCCCTGGATGAATCTGTTGCTGTCAGCTACCTGGTGTTGCAGTGTTATAAAACTCCTATGTTTTATATACACAGGGCTAACAAGGGTGCTTTTCCACATCTCACTTATTCCACACATGGCAATAGAGGTGTTTCTATAGATATCACATTAAAAAAAATAATCCCAGAAATTCATCCTGGAAAGGAGAACATCTTTCCCCTCACTTCAGGTATGTGATTCATAACCCACTCCTTCCTCCCAAGACCTGTATTGTAGGCAACAGCACCTCTAATAAGCTAAAGGGAAAGTAAAATACATCAAGGAGGATCAAGCAGAGTTGCAGCAGTCAAACCTTGCACCAGACACACAGGCAGGTCCCTGCTACAAAGCCAAGAAACAGACAAAGAAAAATGAGTTGTCAAGGAGATGATTCTACTGAAGAGACTCCTCCTGGAGCTGGACATCTGGGTGCTTCACACGCCAACTTTAAATCATCAGTCAGCTGGTCGGGGGGAAGGCGGGGAGGGGGCAAACCAGGAGTAAATGCTACATCGCCAGCGCCGGGACAGGGAGGGGGGCAGCTGCGGTACCAGCCCCGCGCTGCAGCTGCCTGCTGCTGGCTCTCTGCTTCCGGCGGCTCCTCAGCGGTGAAGGGATGGGGCCAGAGCTGCACCCTTGCAGTTAATTTGCTCTAAAAGGCTCTCCAGCTGCTTTTTGCAGATCTAAGTTTAATTTTTAAGCTATAACTCTTGAGTGTTTAGCCATCATGACAGCAGGCCTCTGTTTTAATTGCACAGACCTGAGCTGAAGCTCCTCTGTATCGGTAATAGGAAAACAACAACGAAACTGGCCACCGCTCCAGACAAAAAGACAGCTAAAAGACAGCTCCAGGCCAGTTACTCAACCCTCTGTCCTCCCATTTTCCAAACTACTTTGGGTCTGGGTGTATTTTCAGTGCAGTTGTTTTTAAAGGACAGCCTATTTGGCTGCGCCAGGGGAGGTTCAGGTTGGATGTGAGGAAGAGGTTCTATACAGAGAGAGTGATTGCCCATTGGAATGGGCTGCCTGGGGAGGTGGTGGAGTCACCATCACTGGAGGTGTTCAGGAGGAGACTTGATGGGGTGCTTGGTGCCATGGGTTAGTTGTTTAGGTGGGTTGGATTGGTTGAGGGGTTGGACATGATGATCTTGAAGGTCTCTTCCAACCCGGTCTATTCTATTCTATTCTATTCTATTCTATTCTATTCTATTCTATTCTATTCTATTCTATTCTATTCTATTCTATTCCTGGACAATTGAGACAGTCAAGTGTATGTACAAACTTTCTACAGAGAAGCTTTTTGTGAACTGGTTTTATAAGCCCACATTTTTCATCTACAATAGACATTTTCAGCACTTGGATAAATGTAATACTGTATGCAAGAAGCGTCCCATCAACACACGGATTTCAGCAGCACTTGTATACCCTGGTGCAATACGGAGTTCTCAATTTTAAACTCTCAAATTAAGCCCTTGAAAGAACCAGCAAACAAAGAAAAACCAGAGCTTTAAAACAGTAAGGAAAATGAAAGTGCGCAGCACTTTCTGTTCACAAGTTGCGCAGTACTTTCTGTTTATAAGTGTCTGCAAATCCATGCAAGAGTTTAAATATCCTGATAAATGCAGCTGGGAAAAGAAAAAGAAAATCCATAGCAAAGAAAAAAATATCATGGTTAGTATTTCAGCTTTGAGAGAAGTTTAAACTTCTTTCTACAATGGCAGGGGTAAGGATGTAATTCATCTTCAGTTTCAGCAATAAGCTTCAATTTGCTCTGTTTTCAAGCCTTGTTCATCATATGCAGGATGCTCAGAGCTTGTCTTTTTCCATAGTTTACTGATGGTCTTATTATATCCTTATTCATGAGGGAAACACTTTATTCCCCTAGTATTAAAATTGTCTTCTGTGAAAGGAGAGAGGTTGTGAAGTGAAGCATAATTTACAGTTTCAGAATACAGGAATCACTTTGGTTATAAATCTGCAGCATTCATGAGTTTTCTATCTAAAGACAGGGAGACTTACAACCAGCAAAACAGTGAAAGCCTGGTTAACCTATTCACTTACACAAGGGAAGACTGACAAGTATACAACAGGGAGAGCACTGCTGCACATGAAATATGTGTTGAAGATGAATTAATGAGAGTGGCTTAGAATAACTGTGGTTGTCTACCTCATTTTCATGCTCCACTCAAAAGCAGCAATGTAAGTTTCCCACTATACCTACTATTTGCTGATCAAGTTCCAGTTCAAGACTTGAACTACTGAATATTTCTATTTGAAAGCAGGGGGTGTCTGCACAAAATAACATTTATGTCAAATACAAACCGGCAATCTCAATGTCCTTCTAATGAATGCAAGAACAAATCTGGAGTTTTAAAGGTGGGCCTTCAAGCAGGAAATTATAATTTTCTTCATTATGACTAAGGATTTCAATATTTGGCATATAATCCTTAGCCAGCATTTCCAATAACATCAGTTGGATGTTTCCTTTGTTGCAGTTCAAGACCAGCAGATCCTCTGTCCCTGTTGCCTAAATTCACATCACAAATATTTTGAAATCTTGTTACCGCTGGCAGGACAGGGTGCTGAAGCCATCAGTTTCTGCTCACAAGCTTATCAGCTCTCTTCCCCATGAACTTTGTTTCATATGCTTTCCTAACCTTGAAGTTTAACTTTTGTTTGAACTCAAAGCTCTCAGGCTTGTGGTCAGCTCTGGAACCCTTGCAGTTATCGGCAATTCATCTCATTGACAAACATCCCCTGGATTTTACAAGAGCATATCAGGAAAAAATACCAAACTGCAGCCCACTGCAAAATATTTCCTGTATCTGCACAGAAACATAAACCCACCAAGACTGAGACAAAAAAGTTCACATGAACAAATCAGACTTAACCCTCACTTGCACCTTCTGTTAAGACTTAAACTTAAACCTATCTGCTATTAGCTTGGGTTTTGGTTTAAAAATGAGCTACGGATGGCACTAGTAACCAAGCAACAGTAATTGCTTCTCTGAGATTAAACCACAACATGACATTAAAGCTCTGCTACTGAACTTCCCTACAAAGGTGCAAAATTTTTGCAGGCAGAAGTTAATTATGTAGAAGGGCAATTTCAATTTAAGCTGCAAGCATCTCTGAGCTGTATGGAGGCAGGAAACAATGAGGTCAAGAGTTCAGTGTACCTGAGTTTTAAATCTAGAGAAGGATTATTGTAGCTTCCCCATTTTAATTGATACATCCAGCCCCTCAAAATAATTTCAACTAAATCAAAGTAAATGATCTCTAAATAACTGCTATCCAATAATATTATTGGACTCTACAGATTTCACTGTAGCTGTCCTTGTCAGAATTTCACTTCTGAAGTGATGATACTACCATGAATAAGAACTAGAGGGCATTGTGTATCTTATAACCAAACCAGAAAGTTCAAGCTGCTCTTTATGAACATTCAAAGCTATTTTGAGACAACTAGTATGGCCTTTTCTGTTTACAGATAGGAAATGACTCCTCTGGGGCTAATTATCTCAACCTAAGAGTACCATCACTTTACAAAAGATATCCATATTTTCCTTTTCCACATTCAGATTCTTTCAATTCTTCTATACAAATAAATTAAGGATCAGGAGTACAATCAGCTTTCTTATTTGACAGAGTTTTGCAGGTCATGTGGTTTTTCAAGTATGAAAAATTTAAAGCCATATCTAGGTTCCAGGAGAGTTTTCCAAGTTTAGTTGGAAAAAGGAAACCAACATTTTGCAAACCACAATATTCTCTGGTTTGATATAGCTGGATAGCAAATGTCATCCAGAGCATCTGGTTTAGTTGAATAGATAGTATTGGATAATAGCTTGGACTCAATGATCTCAAAGGTCTCTTTCAACCTGGTTAATTCTATTCTAAAGAAAGTGAGGAGGAGCTGAAGGTGCAAGGAAGCACTTCTGACAAACACTGAAGGGCAACTAGAGACCTGCAATAGCTGAAAGCCTGTGAAAACTGGGGCTACTTTGCTACAGTTTTCCTCCTTGAGCTCTGACAAGACTATTGTGTGTTTCAGTGCTTCTGTTCTCCATTTAAAGAGTAAGAACATAAATTCTCATTTCTCTCCCTTAGGGTGAAGATAAACCTAGAGAAATGATGGAAAACACTATGTTGTTAGAAGTCCTTTGAAATCTAAAGTTCCTGAGACAAACAGCTTGGGCAGAAAGATAAGACGAAGCTCAAAAGGGCTTGAAGAACAGATACATCTCAGGAATAAAGTAGTGGTTGATGGCCTCAACACTGGAATGCTAACTGCCACCATTTTGGCACTTGCAAACAATGATACACTAAATACCACACAGCACAGTGAAAGAGTCAGGTGTGGCCTTACACTTACTGCAATGTTTTCTACGTATTGCAGTCTGAGCAATGGACTCCAGGTCCACACCTCTGCAACAGGCTCAGGTCACATTGTTCCCTGCTGAGGAACCCATGAGTTTCACTCCCAGGTGGAAGGTGTTTTTCATTCCCCAGCCACATTCATTGATGCCAAGTGCAGGACTGGCTCCTACAGACACACTGAACCATGCCAAGAATCTGTTGCTTAAACAGTTTCCTCACACCAGAAGGCACAGAAGCATTTTTGTCACTTGCACAGCAGTTGCCATTAAGAAGTCAATGTTTGCCAACATATCAACCCAGTAGGCTGCAATTGTTCCATATGCTTAGAATATGGCATTTCTGTGGTAACCGTCAAATATCCAAATGCTAATAGTGACTGCTTTCCAAATATTGTTGTTTTAACTCCTTTTTCAGAGCCAAGGAGGAAATGGACTTCTTGCCCAGCTCCTCCTCAGCCCCCTATTGCTTTTCAGTAAAACTCCCTTGTTTTCTTTTTTGGTTATTATAATTTTTTAAATCAGGGTCAGTGATGCAAGAATTCTCATCATCTTTTGTGATTGTAGCAGTTCCTTTCCATGCCACTTTTGAGAAGACAAACCCCACTTTGTTTCTGAAGTATGGGCGAAGAAATCAACATGTACTCTGCCTGACATTGAAGTGCCAGTATATGATGGACAGATGAGACCTAGAACCTTGCTTTGCCATGAAAGATGGTGCATTTTATCCAAAGTAAGCAAGTGCCCAATAATTTCCAGCTAACTGTAGAAGATTATAGTATTTAGCCCTGTAGAGCTGAAACACCTGGAATATCTATCCAATTCATAGCTCCAGATCACATATATTAAGTTTTAGCATATATGTTAAGCTTTAACATCACATATATTAAGCTTTAACGTGCAGCTAATTTGAAGATCACTGTCCTGAGAGTTTGAGTTAAAAGGAAATGTGGCCAGCAATAAAAACATGCAGTTGAATGAAACACTGTCTTGTGGCTGTGCAGGGAAAACTGAAGGAAGCCAGTCTCTCAGAGGTGTGTGTACATCCACAGATATTCCCTTTCCAAGAGGTGGGCACTGAAATCTGACTGGGTATGAGAGAGCAAGAAGGTCTCCTCTGAGCCTCCTCTTCTCCAGGCTAAGCAACCCCAGCTCCCTCAGCCTCTCCTCACAGGGCTGTGCTTCAAACCCCTCCCCAGCTTTGCTGCCCTTCTCTGGACACATTACAGCAACTCAACATCTTTCCTAAACTGAGGGGCCCAGAACTTGCTCTCTGGAGGTAAGTTGTAGCCAGGTGGGGGTTGGTCTCTTCTTGCAGGCAACCAGCACCAGAACAAGAGGACACAGTCTCAAGCTGCACCAGGGGAAGTTTAGGCTGGATGTTAGAAAGTTCTTAATAGAAAGAGTGATTGGCCCTTGGAATGGGCTGCCCAGGGAGGTGGTGGAGTCACCATCACTGGAGGTGTTTAGGAAGAGACTTGATGGGGTGCTTGGTACCATAGTTTAGTTGATTAGATAGTGTTGGATGATAGGTTGGACTTGATGATCTCTAAGGTCTGGTCTATTCTATTCCATTCCATTCCATTCAATTCTGCTGCACAGATGTGAATTAGTCCCTTACAGGCAGAGCTTGGGAACTAAGATCAGAAGCTGAAATTGTAACTTTTGCTTTCCTACAAAATGACCAGAACCTTCTTACTCATATTAAGCTATCAAATTTTAATGCTGTTATCTTGCATGTTGCCTTTATTGTCTGTCACATTAGGTTCATTGAGTTTTGTGTTTGCCCTCCTTCCCAGAGGTAAGCCGTTCAACTTACATTTCAAGCATAGATTGCAAAACCATCCCCACTGGCTTTACAGCCAAGAATGTCCTTAATTAGAGACAAGCAAACCCGTTCAGACTAAATAAGAACCAGCTGAGTCTTCAGATCAAAGGTTGAAGGGAATTACTTTATTATCAAAGGAAATTAATTTCTGTCCAACCTCTCTCTTTTTCTCTACTTTTTCTTGTTTTGTTTGACATCTCTGACATCTTGCTTACATCTTTTTTTTTATAACCTATTTTTTTTTGTCTGACACACTGTCAACAGAAGGCTCATCTACTTTGTTCAGCAATGTGGTAAAAATGTAATAATTGTGAAATATGGTTAGAGGCTTCCTGGGTCACTGGTCAGCAGTCATTGTCAACAGCATCCTGGACATTTACATTTCTCTGAAGATGTGTTTACTAAATACTTTCTTGGTATTTACCTAAATGCCCAATTCTGTTCTGTCTCCTTCTCCTGACACTGGTGATACCCTATTCAAAGTATTTCTTTAAGTGTTAATAATATGGAAAACAATTCCCTTGCATTAAAGTTCTTGTTTGGTTGGGTTTTAGTGTCACATCACCTGCTAAAAAACCCTCCTGACTTTCACCCCATTTTCCTGAAGCTTGAACTGTGCTACAGAAGATGTGGGATTTAAATAAAGTTGCTAATATGCACCCTGCAAAACATGCCAGGCCTTTTAAGAATGAGATAGCTGTCTGAAGCCATGGTGATATACACACAGAGATCAAAGAAAGAAAACATAGTTGAAATAGGTTCCCTGGCTCTGGCCAGGTGAAATAATATTTAATGGCTTAGAAGAAGGGATAGAGAGAGCTGGGAGTGCATATCAGAGAGCAGCACAATGGATCCCAAAATCCTTTGATTGCTGTTTGTCCTTGACTGTCCCTGTCTCCTTACTCCTGGCAGACAGGGTTTTACTGTATCTTCTAAGCTGCTTTAAGATCTTCATAGGAAAGTTACCATTATGTAATTCCCATTCATTGAAATATAAGCAAAATCAAAATAACCATCAATGTCAGATTATAGTTTTATAGCATGACAACACAAATAATGTTTGCTCTCTCTCTAACACAAACCCATAAATCCTCAGTGGATTAACCTTTCAGAAACCCTTGCCAACTGTTCCTGCCACTACAGCACAATTCAAGATCTCAAGCTGCCAAAGAGCTCTGTTGCTGTTTTCAGAACACACCAATCAATCATGTTAAGGAAGGGAAGATGAGAGAGCATATTAAGCAGAGATAGAAATGTTAACTTCAGGAGCAAGCATCTAACTTTAGTTTTCATTAGAAAGAGACAAATATAACTCAGAAAAGCTGAGAAGCTCATTCAGTTTCCCTTGCTTGTGTAGAGGAGCATTTCAGCCTCATCAGACTTCAGCTCGTCACACAAGTGTACCTCTATCACACAACCCAATTTGTACTTCAAAGGTGTTCAACCAGTGCAAAGAATAAGTTCAAGAGATAACAGTACCCCTCTTGTGACTGTGCTTAAATTAGCTACTTAACGTGGTAGTTCTGCCACAGCAAGGTCAATGTGAGCTGCAGTTCCTGACCAAGTGTTCCAGGGTTGGGCTTCTCATTCATGCCAGCAGGAATTTCCTGCAAATGCAGTCTCATTCTGTTTTATTTTAGGAATCTGGTAACTTTCCTTTGTGATAAGAAATGAGGGATTATAGCCCAAATCTCTGTGTGGCTATGTGTAAATAAATGCTTTATATTATCTATGCTATGCATAAAAACCATGCAACAGACACTAGAGTTTGGCTTCCTGATTTTTGTACAGAGACAATCTGCATATCACAGAATGGTTTGGGTTGGAATGGACCTTTAGAGGTCATCTAGTCCAACCCTCCTGCAGTGAGCAGGGATATCTTTAACTAGATCAGGTTGCTCAGAACATCATCCAACCTGACCTTGAACGTGTCCAGGGATGGGGCTTCTCCCACCTCCCTGGGCAACCTGTGTGCCAGTGTTTCACCATCCTTTGTTTTGAAAATGTCTTCTTTATATCATATAAACCCCCACACATATTGCTGTTATGCACACAGGGCTCTTAGAAGTGCAACCCAACTTAATTACTCTTAGGCAATGATATTCCTTTTACTGGAGGTATTTTCTTTCTGAGATATAAACATAGTCTTTTTTTGCTGTTGTTGTTTAAAGCCTACATTGACTCTCCTTAGTTCCATCAAATTTTTATTTTCCTTTTTCCCCTCGGGGAAGAATGCATGAGTGCTACTGTCATAAAAATTAATGGAAAGGAAAAGGAAAACAAAACAAACTTATATCCAGCCTGGTCAGACTAATGATGTGGGTGATGTTAAATGAAACCAGAGAAGTAAACATGCTAAGGTGACTAGCATTAAGATGATATCCCAGCTCCCGAGCCTGTGGTACAAGGCTTTCAGCAGAGACCTGCTGCAGACCCACTCCCAAACTGGGGTGAGTGGTAACAGCAGAATGGAGACTCACAACACTACAGCCTGCAAGGCAGTGGTATCAACACTTCTTACACCTTTCCATACCTAACTTCTAGTGTATGTGAAAAGGACAAATTGCATTATCACAGTATCAGAGTATCACCAAGGTTGGAAGAGACCTCAAAGATCATCAAGTCCAACCTGTCACCACCATCTTCATGACTAGACCACAGCACTAAGTGCCACATCCACTCTCCTCTTGAACACTTCCAGGGACAGTGACTCCACCACCTCCCTGGGCAGCCCATTGCTTGTCTCTTGAAGGGGTTACACAGCAAAGTTTATTAAAGCTTACCAAGGACTTAAAAATTAGGAACATTGTATAAAAATAACTATAAGACTTTACAGTATAGTCATGGAAGTATAATAAGAGGAAGAGAGCAGAAGACTGAAAGCTCCTTCTGGATTTCTAGATGTGCTCAGGTTGAGTGCCCTATTCTACCCTTTGGAGAACCCCAACAAAAAAGTTAATTACAAACTCTGGATTAGAGATGTGGAAAGCACACCTGGAGGTGTCCAAAGATGGTGGTCTTTTATTTACTTAATCTTAATACCAGGCAATTCCATGGATTTCAAGGCACTCACTGGTTCTGTAGGTCCCACTTCAGCACACCACTTACACACATAACTAATCCCAGTGAACTCATGCCTGCTGGGATCCCTACACAATAAGCCACACTGACTGGAGTCAGAGATAATGCTTAAATGGGGAGGGCTCAGTAGATCTGCTGAAGTGTTTAAGCAGAAACATATGCTGATATGCTCCCTGGAGACCACGGTCCCCTCCTACATCAGACCTACTAGATGCTACTCATCTCTGTCATCCCACCTTACTTCAGAGTATACAAGAAATAAAACCAGCTTGTTGTAACCAGGTAAAAGCCAGATAACCCTCAAAGGTTATGTGTTATATACCACTTTTAAATTATCCTAAGAGATGTTACCTAGAGATCTTCATGTGTTTTCAATGTCCTAACAGTGAACCTTGCATCCAGGGATACAAGACTTCTCACAAATTTTAGTTTCAGTGTATTGCAAATGCAGGCTTTAGCACCTGCATGCATTGTCCTTCTGCTCTAGGAAAGTTTGAATACTCTGGATGGACTTTGGGAACTGCTCTGCCTTGTCACCAGGATGCAAACAGCAGCCTCAGATGCACTTAGCTGATGCATGTATCACACAGATAGAACTTGATGCATTAGTAGTCAAGATGAGCAGCCTTCTCATTCTAGCATGTAGCACTTGCTGTTGCTGCCAGGCACCTCTGTACTGATTTACAGTCACTTCCTTTTGATGTGAGTGGAGGAGTTCTGTTTCTTACTGAGCTGGGCCAAGAATTTAAGTGTGAGCTTACAAACATATTGATCCAAAACACACTCACAAAAGGCACAGGAGAATGACATAGTACCAATTCAAGTAATGTCTCTGACCAGGAAATAGATTTTTAAGGCTTAATAGAAAAGAAACTAACCCCTGCAATCTTATCAAAGACTATAGGAAAAACCAGCAACATACTTGCTCACACACATACATGAGTTGGAGCTGTGATGCAAACAGTTGGATTTCATTTAAAACATGGAATCCATCAATGTACTTTGTGCTTCTAGAATAAAAAATGTAAGCTTTTCTCTCTGATGTTTATGAAGCACAAGAGGATTTGCTATCTAAAAAACCCTCAAAAATGGAAAGGTATTTCTTAGATGGAAAACACAAAAGGGGAGGTAAATCTGGTCTCTGCCAAATGGCCACTCTAGGACTGCAGTAGCTTGGATTGAAATGTCTAGAGAAGCACCTGCAGAAAGGCACGCTGGGAAGCTTGGAAGGATGAAGTGAATTCAGGGAAACAACCTTGCATTTGGAGGAGCTAAATCAGCTGAAGTTGACATGAAAGACCAAACCTCCCTGCAGGGAGATGGAATGTGAGAGGAGACTTCAGTGGGGAGCAGAGAGCTGCCACTGGAAGTGGTGCATTCAGGTGGGACTTATTGATCACTGTAATCATAAGTTTCAAACACATAAAAGCTTCAAGTGTAATTTCATCATTTCAATGGTTTAAGAGGCAGATAAGACAGCCTCAGGGACAGGCTGCATCACCCTCTTATGTAGTTCTCTCTACTTTTTAAATGCTGATAAGCTAATTTCCACATCTAAATTTTAAATGGACACATTCAATTACTTTTAAAACTGTCTTCTATGAAGACAGAAATATGTTATATTTTCTACAAAGATATCTCTACACATACACCTCTGCATCTCTCCACCCATGACTCCTTTTTGTCTCTCTAATTCAGTGCACATTACCCAGGATTTATTTTCACTGCCTGAACCATTTCTTTTGCAAGTTACCTGTGTTAATCTGAGGCAGCAGATGCCAAATTCACTAAGTAAAAATAAAGTACCAAAACCCCAATAAAATTTAAAAGATAAAACCTTATTGGACAAATGGTCCTAAATTACTATCAGGAATAGAATTACTGGGTGTATGAATGAATAGGATATTTTGTGGAAAAGTCAACACGGCTCTCAAAGCTACTGCTACTCAAAGCTCCTTGCTAAGAGCTCTTTGAAGAAAACAACAAGCATGAGAGTAAGGGAGTTTGAGCTGATAGAGTCTGTCTGTACTTCCAAAAGATATCTGACAAGGTCCCTCATCAAAGACATTTAAGAAACTGTGCTGTCATGGGACGCAAGGGAATGTTCTCTCGCAGATGAAGAGGTGGTTGAAAGATAGGGGATAAAGTGGGGCAGTTTTTACAGCGGCAGGATGTCACTGGGGGATTCCCTCAGGCAGCCAAACTAAGCATGTCCAAAACTGATCTAGCAAAGGGCACGAACAGTGAGCTGACAGAGTTTTCTCAGGGTACCAAGTGTTTCAAGGTAAAACTTTTTTTTTCTCCCCCAAGTAAAGTTGAAAGCCATCTGTGAAAAGATGCAGGAGGCTTTGGTGATACTGAAAGGCAAATGTATTTCAGTACTGGTAAGCATAAAGCAATGCATATAGAAAAAAACTGCCAAGTTTTACATATAGAGAAGTAGGTTCTAAACTGCTTATCACTGAGAAAGAGACCTCTGAGTGGTAAGAAACTGGCTTTATGGAAGTGTCAACTCGTTTCTCAGTTGCATCCCAAAAGGACTTAGTAAAACCAGAAAATTAACAGAAAGTGTGCCAAATGTTTTCAAACATACAGCTTCCATGCAAAGAACTGTAACACAGAGACTCAGACAATGAGGGATATGACAGAAGTCTATAAAATCATAACTTGCAGAAAGAAAGTACTATCAAAGGAAGCTAACAGAGGGGGCAACAATAACAAAAAGATCAGGCAAGCTTAGGAGAAGCAAAAGGAGGTTCTTTTCCATAGAATGTAAATATTCTGGGAGGGTGATTCTTCACATGAGGTCAAAAATCAGCTAGAGAAATTTGTGGAGAAAAAAGTTACAGCAAAAGAAAACATTGAGACAGATGTACCTGGGAGAATACTGAGTTTGCCTTACTTCTGAGTCTTCCTCTGGGAAGAGCTTTGGTTGCTACAAGCTGCATGACTTGGAAGTCATGTCTAGAAGGCTTCAGTGGTGTATGCAGTGGTACATGTTTGATTGAGAACTTATACTCTAGAGAAGAATATGAAATTTTCTGGCAACATTTTCAATTGTAGCAGGAAGGACTCTGACTCCCAAGAGTGACAACAACAAGATCTGACTCCTGCTTTATCCTTACTCCTGTACCTCTGTGTGTTCAGTGTGCTGGTTGTAGCATTCAGAGCCAGAATGAAGCCTCGAATTCTCTGCTCAGCTACACTATTGAAATCAGCAGGGCTCTGTAGTAGAAGGCTTAGCTGGGTGGTCATTGCTTCAGTGAAAAATGATTTAGATAGTTTATTAGTTTTAGGAGCAGTGTGAGGCACAAAATCCACAGAGCTTGGCTCCTTAACTTTTGGAATTGTGCTGCTCTGTAATGTGGAGATCAGAACATAAACTGAACACTTAGCAGTTTAATTCACCATAAAGAAAGAACTTTATTGTCATGAAATGTTCTTATCGGAAATGTTGTTTCTTCTTCACTTAGCAAAAATAACAATACCCCAAGGGGAATGTATTGTTGTGAGAATATAAGCTTCAGACTAAAATAAATAATCCAGACCAAAAATAGTTCTTTAGACTGATAGCTCAGCTCCACAATACAAAGGTGATATTGCTAATACTAATTTTAAGACAAAACCTGGATGATAATTCAGTGTCTCTTAAGTGATCCCATAACACCAGATAACTGACATCCCGAGGGTATCTGTTTGGTCTTTACCCAGTTCTTTCAATTCTCTTTCCATGCAGTAATGTTTCCCCTCCCCTCCCCCAACTATTTGAAGGAAGTCTGATCAAGACAAAACAGGAATAGAGTCTAGAAGATCAGATTCATACTTGTCTCTGTGATTTCTAGCCATATATTTCCCAATACATTAATTGGACAAGTAATAGCATCAGCATTATCCTGAGGTTTACCTCGGAGTTAGGTTTCTCTTGTATGAAGGCATGGAAACTAACAGAATCAATGCCAGTTGTGTGTATGCTCAGGTCTGGATCTCTCTGTTCAACTACAATGAAAAATAACTGAAAAATGGAGTTGCTGTTAGTTAAAGCTGTATATTTCTTCCTTATTTCTTTTTCCTTTGGAATGATCAGATGCCTGGAAATCCAGTGCTGTGTTAGTGGCTTTTTCTTTCAGGGCACTGCATTTTTGCTATTGACCAACAAGCAAGTTATTCTCCATATTAAAGTTTTCTTCTCAAAAGACAAAGGAAGATCTTGTCTGCTTCCATTATGAGCAAATTAAGAGTAATGGCAAATGCTTAGCTTTGTATGCTTTATAGAAATTCATTGTTCTCCCCTTACAACTGAGCCTGCTCTTCTGTAATAAACAAGGACAGTCATTGGTATTCCAGCATTGCACAGTTGCCTACCTTCTTAACTTCCACAGCATTCTTCTTAATTTATGTGAAGCCTTCTGATAATCCTTGAAGGCCAAAATTAATTGCTGTCTGTTTTTCCAAACTCTTTTAGGGTCCAGATTCATAGCACTGTGATAAAGAGTCCTTGCCCTTCTTCTTGACTGAAATATATCTATATTAGTCTGCAGGTTGACACTTAAGTAAATCATTTATATGCAAGGCTGAATATGCTAATTGTAGAATAATTTTGAGGCTTTCTTCTCTGCAAGATAATTATTTCAGTGTGTTTAAAAATATTTTTAAACAGACTTTCATGTACAATTCCTAGCCACCCTCAAACTGTCTTTTGGAAGAGCATATTTTGACAACTCTTGTATGGATATGGATGTGTGGGTTTTATCACAAGATAAACATCATTTAACATGTTCTATACCAAACAAATGCAACTCTAGATTCAGTAAACTTCTATGGGGCAAGATTTTGTCATTTAGGGGTTTGCTGGCCTTTAATAAACCAAATATACTCCTTGAAAATCAAGAAGGCAAACATTTCATGCCTAAGCAGCATGAACCACCTTACAGCTGGGTTTCCCTGGCTGAAAGGAATCCTCAAAGAGCAAATCAACTCAGCAACAGTGGGTTCTTTTTAAAGATATTTCATTGCAGCTTCCAGTCTCTATACTACAAATAAACCCATGGAGATCACAAGCATTTGGTGGAGAAAACTGTAGATGCCCTAACATGCAGAAGAGGATCTGTTAAGAAAAGATGAGCCCCAAAACGAAGAGATTTTATAAATAACATAAAGCAGACCTTGTTGACACATTTTAGTCATAGTCAGAGCTTAAAGAATGCAGGGGCTTATGGCATGGGTGCAGAATTAGTCCTTCAGCTTACCTATTTAGATCAGGGAAGAATATTAAAAATGCAACATGAGCAGCTAAGCTAAGAAACACTTTGTTGCCCCAAACTTTTATCACTACAGGAAGTATTATGAACACAACACTTGGGGTGGTGAGGAATTATAGTTTGTAAAAGAAACAAACGAAAAATAATCCTGACCTCCTGTTCTAGTGAGATGCCCTTTGTTGACAGTGGTACTGAGCATGGCATTACATGGTCGCTTCAATTGGGATCAGATTTCATCACTAATAAATAGACACTATGTAGACCTTAAAGAATCCCAAGCACACCTGCGGTGGGTTACGCCCATCCTGAAAACAGAGGGGGGAGGGCTTGTGAGAGTTTTTTGCCCTCCCTGGAGGGTGTATTCCCCCCTTGGGAAACTGACTTGGTCTGTTCCCCTCCCCCCCCCTACCTTGTCCAGAAGGGGTATAAAAGTACAGGGTGGCTGGAAACCTACCCAGTACCCCATGCCACTGCCCACAACACCATCCTGGGCCTAGAGAGACATGTCCTGGCACCCCGGGAGGATTGAATCAGACAATGGAACCCACTTCAAGAACCATCTCATAAGGGACTGGGCAAAGGAACATGGGATTGAGTGGATTTACCACATCCCACAACACCACATTCCAACAAAATCAGAGAAAGGGGACCCATTCCCATTAAGCTTCACAAAGTTCTCATTTGCTATGAGACTGAAATGTCATTGCTGTGTTTTGCAGGAGCAGAAGTTTTTCTGGTGTTCAGTAAGTGAAATGCTTACTCATCTGTCATGGCCACATTTCATTTTTATGTGTTTTTCCATGATTTTTTTCCCCCCTCCTAAATGGCCATGCTGGTCACATTTGTTGTCCTTCACTAGATAAAAATTAGTTTGTGATCAGGAGAAAATATGCTCCCAAGGAAGTTTTAGGATGCAAAGTTAATGGAGTGTCCCAAAAGCCTCCAAGTGTCCAGTATAGTATCCATCAAGTAAACCCCAAAGGTTTTGTGTAGTTTTCCTTCCAACATGATAAACAACTCCCTTGCCTTACACCATTCTGCTTTATGGTTCTGAAACTTGAACTGATTGAAGGTGCGTTTTTCATCAACTTCACATTGTCTTTCCAAAGTTCTTCAATCATTATTTTTCTCTTCAGTACTAAGCAATATGAATATTCATCTTGCAGCTCACAGGAAAGCTTGCCGTCTTTGAAGCAGCAGTCCTTTCTGACTGACACTGACAGTTATTAGAACATTAAACTGGAAACATGATCGGTTTGATCTTTGCCAACTTTGTTCTTCTCTTTGTGAGAGTCAGCTTGGATGTGCATCTCTCCACTGCACTCAATATTCCCTGTTCTTACTGCTTCTGCAGTGCAGGATCTCTGTCCTGTCAGTAAGGCTGACTGTCTTTGTTGTCACTCATTTAATTAACATCAAATCTTGTGCTTGTCTTGTGCTTGAAATTTTCTATCTACATTGTTTTCCTCATTATCAAGTCTTGTCACAAACAGCAGCCACTTTCTGCAGGTGTTTTTTTTCTCTCCTTTTTCTGGGTTTGCACTGCAGTAGCACAGTGAAAAACTCCTCTATGGCTTGGCTCCAGGATACTATCACATTGCAGACAAACAATGACAATAACTGTATGGACAGCCTGAAATCTGTTCCCTGTGCATAGCGGTTTCCTTTTTAAGAGTCACAGTGTTTGATTTAAATATTTCCTAAGACTTTACAAGTTTGGAATTTCCAGAAGCAATCAATTTTGGCTTAACTGCATTCCCATCAAACATCCCCATCAAATTCAACAATGGTCCTGTCAGATGAAAGACTGGAATTAACTGCTGATAACATTATTCACTGAAGGTGTAGAGGAGTGAATTTCCCCAATATTCAAAATGATTTCATTCTTCTGTATGATGATCTATCCATGTTGCTCGGAAGAAAAACACCACAACCTTACTACCATATAACTTAATCCTGTCTGCTGGAGCTTGGTCTCCCAGTTCATTGATTAAAACTGCAGAAATGGGTGCCCAGCTATTTTGCTCTTCCTAAATCTTACCATTTTTTACATATAATACATGTTGCAGGGCTTAATTTAAGGAAGAATTCAAGGGAAACTATATGTCATCCAGGACTACATCAAAACACTACACAGTGCATCTGGTCTTATACTATCACTTAGAAAAGATACTGGATGCCTTGCTAGTTATTTTCTTTTGTTTAATTCTGGAATAGAATAGAACAGAACAGAACAGAATTAACCAGGTTGGAAGAGACCTTTGAGATCATCGAGTCCAACCTATCACCCAACACCATCTAATCAAGAAAGAAAGAAAAAGAAAGAAGAAAGAATATAAAGAAATTGACATATCTGTCTGGATTCAGGAAAAACTTTTCAAGGAAGCTATGAAGTTTTCTTAGGAAATCCATAAACCTTCTCAGGTACTTCACATTCACCTCAACCATATTAAGTTCACTGAGCATTGTCACAAGTTCTTTTTTCCTCATAGTTAGCCAAGAAACAGTTAGAGGTAGTGTTGCCTTGTACAAGCTGACTTCCACTAATCTTGAAAAGCTACAAGGATTACCAAAACACTTTTGCTACTGCCATAAAGTTCTCCCACTCAGGATTTTAAAAAGTACTAATGTCAGTATCTGAAGTACTTGATTTTTCAAGGACCTTTATAAATTTATTGAAGTCAATGCAGTAAAAGGAAGATCAGATGGAAAAAAATAATTTCCACAGACATCAATATTCAGTGTGTATTTATAGAAAAGAAGATAAACAACCCCAAAAGTACATTTGCAGTTGAATGATATCTTAGACTAGTTCAACAGAGGGAGAAGCACAGGCCACAAGAGAGACCAAAGAAAAGGAGATCTTACAATCTGACATGTCTTCAAGGCTTTAAAAGGCTGAACCATAACCTTCGTATTTAAGGCAAAGTATCTAGACTTTGTCTCCCCTGTCAACTACCCATTACCCTGTAGAGCTGAAATACAGATCCACACAACAAACAAAATTGACTCTAAAGGGAATCAGGAGAAAATATTCATCAGTCATTAGGTTTTAGATGCGGTGCCTAGGTTCAAAAGCAATGAGCGTATGCAGGACAGTGCGGCAATGCTGAAACAATGGGTACATTTTTTAGCAGAGAAAGTGTTGCATAAATTCTCCTCTGATATTTCATGTCATTCTACTTATTGATTGCACACCTAGTCTCATGAGCAAGCACAAAATTTTAATCAACATACTGGACTCCATCCCGCCACCACAGACTTCAATGGAAATTGGATCAATCCCATTATCTACCATATGACTCCACAGGGCTTCCATGGGGAGAACCTCATTTCTAGCTCCAGCCCGCAGGGCCCCCGAGGCTACATTTAAAGCAGTGAGCAATGTGAATACCAACTAGCCTAAAATAGCAGTAAATGTGTTTAAATAGGCCAAGATAATTTGGATGGCTACAAAAGCAGGATCTGCACTGAAAGCCCACCAATATTTCCCACACATTTGTTACAGGAAATAAGTTATAAAGCCCAGATGTGTTAAAAATATGTTACATGGCCTGCTGCTGGCAAGGAGGTTGTCAATGGCACAAAAACTCCTACTAGCTTACTCAGGATGAAATTTAGACCCTGTTTGTCTACCTGGTCTTGTTTCATCATGATGCCATGCCTGGCACTGCTAATCAGAGCGATAAATGTACTGCTGTACATACAGATCCTTATACATACAACCCATACAGATGGGTTAGATCCTTAGCTGGTGTAATCTACAGCAATGTTCCCTCTGGCTCAGCTGTCCAGGGGATGTTGGGGTGTGTTGAGATGGGCTCAACAAGCAAAAATATGGTTGGTTTCCATCCAAAAGATATTGATCCATCAGCCAAATGAAACCTTCCAGAACCTGGTGGGCAGTTAATGGTCCCCCATTCTAGATGGATTCATTCCAGCTGCATTTTGCAGTAAAATAATGCAAAACAATATGATTTCTGTCAAAAACCCAGGAAATGCCTGTGGGCAGCTCAGCTGGGACAGAGGGGGCACTTTGTGGAGAGCAAGGCTGGGTGCTGTCTGGCAGCTGTGTGGGATTCTGGCTACAAAAGCAGCTGGCAGCAGCAAATAGTTAGGAGAAGGCAGCATGGGCTCCCAAAAGCCCAAATATTTGGGGAGCAATGTAGTGCTTGGAAAAAGGCTTGGAGCCGCAAGAAGGGGAAGATGCAATGTTTAATTCCAAGTCTGTTCAATCACTGTAGGAACATATGAAAGAAACACTTTTCTTTCAATAAATGCAGAAAAAAATAGATATCTGATTGGTAAGCATCAGATTGAGAGACAAAATATCTTGATCAATCATTAAATGAAAACAGAAAAAAATGTTATGTAGTAGCCCCAAATCTATTGCTCTGAGTGGCTTTCTAAACAGTTAAGAATGGTGCCACAAGAAAAATTTAGAAGCTTAAGACTCATTGCCAGGTTTAGATCCTTTTGAAAATTAGTGCTTTTAATAATGTCATTTCTTGTTCCAAATGTCTGTGAGGCTAAAGAGGCAAAAGAATCAGACATTTCATGTTCTGGGACTATGTGAACACCCAGAAGTGAAAACTGGTCCATAGGATCATTTTGACCAGTTTATCTCCAATGCCCTTGGGAGAAAAAGACCACAACTGTTTTGGCTGCTCACAGCTCCCTGGCAGCCAGACACTCCCCACAGAGCCTCTACTTGACACCTGGGACATCTACTACTGCTACCAGCTCTACATGGGGAAAGACAGCTGTTAGGACAATTTACACAGTATGCCCTGATGACACTAGGCAGGTCTTAAATGGTGGCATCTTGCTGTGCTCCATGTAAAAGCCACCTAGCCTCAGGTATTGCATCCCAAATCCTGCATGATGGGAAGGAGGCCATGCACAGCAGCTACTGCTCATTACTCCAGATAATGGCTAGAATTAACTGAAGCATTCTTGTAATACTCTTCAGGAACCTCATTCAATCTACCAATCCCTAGAAATTAATGGTATGAACTTGCATTAAATCAGTCTGTCATTAGCTTGGCTTTCTTTATGGCAACTCATTAGGAGGTGTTTCCTGCAAGCCAAAAGCCAAAGGAACACCTACATGCACAAGTTAAAATGCATTATGGTGCATTAGCTCCCCTGCAGATCTTGCCAGTATCTCACAGCACATTCCAGTCACAAGGTATGAACACAGGGTGACTGAATGGGAATAGCCATGGCTATGGACTGAGTCATAAGCTCCACTTCAATCAGTGCAGTTGGTACCTTTGAACAGGATAACATGGCCTTGTGTTTGCTGCTTTTGCTGATGCCTCACTCATCGCAGGGCCAAGGAAACCATCTGAAGTAGGACTCAAAGAATCAAAGAATGGTTTGGTTTGGAAGAGACCTCCAAAGCTCATCTCGTCCAAACCCCCCTGCAGTCAGCAGGGACATCCTCCACTAGATCAGGTTGCTTGAAGCCTTGTCAAGCCTGACCTTGAATATCTCTAGGGATGAGGCCTCAACTACCTCCCTGGGCAACCTGTTCCAGTGTTCCACCACCCTCAAGAACTTGTTCTTCACATCCAATCTAAATCTCCTCTTCTTTAATTTCAAACCATTGCCCCTCATCCTATCACTGCAGGCCTTTGTAAACAGTCCCTCTGCAGCCTTCTTGTAGATTCCCTTCAGGTACTGGAAGATTGCTATCAGGTCTGCCCAGAGCCTTCTCTTCTCCAGGCTGAATAACCCCAGCTGCCTCAGACTGTCCTCCCTCAAAATGCAGGTCAGTGGGACATGAGTCCAAACATTTCCCAGTACTGGAGAGAGAGAGATACGTACACCCAAGGAAACCACTGCATCTGCTGGAATAGTCATGGACAGAGCTCTGGCCTGTACTGGTAGTTAAATCACCCTGAGCATTTGGGGACTAAAGATTCAGGTCCTTATTATTTGTAAGAAAAACTGTTCTAGAGAAATGCTCCACTCTCTGCAGGATTTTGTGAATGTCAGATCAGACAGAAGGCAACTGAGGTTGATCAAGTTTATGTCCTATACATATATATATATATATATATATGTCTGTGTGTCCATGTGTACCTACAATAAACAATTTTTTTCCCCACACAGGTGTTGGCACAACATTCTGGAAATAAGGAGGAGGAGTGAAAAATAAATCAAGAAGAAACTAATTTGCAACATCCATGCAGTAGGAGCTGTGTTTTTTTTTCCCTCTGCCTTCAATAAGGAACAAATACAGGAGTGCCACCAGCCTTAGGTAACCAGCCAGCAATGCAACTACAGCTGTTAGGATTTTCTTTTAAGGCTTCTGTTTTTATTATTTATTCTACACAGTGAAACTTCTCTTACCCTAATGTCTTATCTGAAAAAAACCCTACACTTGTTTGAAATGAGGTCACGTCCCTTGACACACATTAAGTGACACAAAGAGCCCCCATTTATTCTAAGCCCTTATTTATCCATGTTAATACCATTTGAAGAAAGGAAGTTTCACAATACATCAGATTTTCCTCTTTTTTTTTTTTTTGAGCAAACCTCAAAGTTAATTAAGCCAAACCCTACAATATTTATGCCTTATTTTCTTCTTCTTCTTCTTCTTTTTTTTTGGTAGCTCAAATGTGGTTTAGAAAAGGTGATGTTAATATTGACATTAATTAACGTCAATCTTAATGTACTATTACATTAATAGGCTGGCATATCATTCAGCCTAAGGCAATGCACTGTGCTGCTCAAGCTATTTATAACAAAAAGTATTTTAACCAGCTTTGCCCCCCACCAAAATATATATATATATATATATATATATAAATCAATTTATACTAAATGTTGTTGCAGAATCAGATTCATCACCCTAGGGATTAAGGAAGAACGAAAGACCAATTTAATGACAGGATTTAGTTCATTATTTATCTTCTAGCATGTAAATTATAGATTGTCATGAATTTTTCATCCTTTTGGTGCCCACTACCTAATTCATGCGAAAAACATAAGTCTGTGTTACAAAGAGCGAGCTCCCTGGCTCTGTGTACGAGAAACATCTCCTCTGCCTTTTGACAGACGATAATCTGTCAAAATGAAAAATTAATGGAGGCTCCCTTAATTCATCATCTTCTGCCTCTCTTCTATTAATGGCTTTTTTTTTTTTTTTTAAAGGAAAAAAAACTCCACAACCCAACTTCTATAACTCTGCTCACACTGAATAGAGCTGGCGGATGTGTGTGGGGGGTGAAGATAAACAGGTCAGCTGACTGCTTCAGCTTGTGCAGCGCGCTATAATTCAGCTGATAGATGGATGACATGAGTTATTTATTAAAGGCATTGAGGAATCCTGTGGTTTCCAGCACAGTCTGTAAGCATGCTGAGATAAAGCTCATACCCCATGTCTCACAGCTCCCAGCCTGGCCACAAAGAAAATGACTTTGTACAAATGATCTTACAGAAGTTGCATGAACTAAGTGTGTTGTACTACATACAACTCAAGACATCCATGCAGCGAGCAACAGAAAGAATTGTTATGATTTGGCTTGATTATAAAGTGTTATCTAAAACCAAATCATTCCCTCCCTCAAATTTACCTTTGCTGAAGTATTTTATTTTGCTGAAGAAAACACCCCACAGGTCCTAGAACACAAACAAACATTTAACAAGTGCAGAAAGATGCCCTTACAAAGATGCTGTATGACTTTCATAATACAACAATCTAAAAATGGAGAGCTGCACCCAAGGTTTTCTGCTTTTACAACTCATCTACTTCTGCATGTCTGATGCCTTAGCGGGGTTGTGACAAGATAAAGCCCAGGAAAACCATGCCTCATCACAAACTGGGGATTCTGACAATTGCATGATGTGATTGTTAAGGACAGAGGAGCTTTATGGAAATGGATCAGCCTACAAGTCAAATAAATATTTGCTAGAAATAGCAAGAGGGGATTGTAACAACAGAAAAGTGCTTCCTTTTGTAAAGTGCATGCAGTGCTCATCCATACATGCTCTGAAAGAATCATTTTCTGCTATGGAAATCTCTACTCAAACATCCATTTTTAACACTACAGTAATATTGCGGGCTAACTCCAGAGGCATTTCACAGAAAGAAATGTAGCCTGACTGTGTCAAGCTGAGCAGTACTTAGAATTTACTTCTGAACCAGTAACCCCCAATTCCAGAAGGAATTAGCAGCCTGTTATATACTAATTTTAACCTGCACCCAAATAGGAATATTTTCATTGAGAGCTTGCTGGCTCTCACATAACAGTATAAATACTGCAAAGAAATTAATTTGTCACAATGGCAAGAATATGATTATGACATCAAAGCTGGGCCAACATCTTAATAGAAAGATATTCACCCACCAAGTCTTGACCCACATTTTGCAATTTGACCAAACAAGAGGCTGCTTCATTTAGGTAGGGACAGCTTGAAACCAGAGAATCTTGACCTGGAATGACTGAGGCCAAACTGACAGCCCCTGTGATGGAGCCATGTTTACTGCAGCTACTCTCTGCATGTCTTAGACATTTAAAAACTTGATATCTCCTTCTCCTGGGATGGGGAGAGTAAAAATGGCAGTTTGTCAAAAGTATTCTTGTATTTTTAAAGTGCTGTGGTTAAATATGCTGCCTTTTGGAAACCCTCCCCAGTCTCCAAAATAAAATCATAAACCCCTGACAAATACTGAAAGAATTTTGATCGTCCTTCATGACAGCAGAAGTAACTTCTCATTACCAAAGATCTTTGCATATGAATTGATTGACACTGCACAGTCACAAAAAGGCTGCAAAGTCATCAAACTTCACAGGAGTAGCTGGTCAATGGATCTGGTGCAAGAAACCTCTAGGACCAAAACTCACTAAGATCTGAAAGGTGTTCTGCAGCTTCCATGCAGTGAGCTGCTCATCATTTACTTTATTTGTTCGCATTACAGAAACCACTATTTAAAAAATCATCACTCTTTCACTTTTATTCCTGAGCCTCAAGAAAACATCTAACAGCTTTCAAGCCTGGAACACTGTAACTTGCTAAGAGAGCACTCTGACCAAAAGCAAGGAGATGAAATTTTTATTGCTGCTCTCCATGTTGTACTTGGCCTGGAAACCAAACAACTTTCTCCAAAATAGCTTAGCTGCTCTTCATCTAAACTGTTTATTATTTCTTAATAAAGCATTACCATACAGATAAGATTGCACCCATGCAGCACGGCTATTTACCTTTAAAAGCCTGATAATGGAGAATAATGCAAGGGGGAGCAAAAGAATCCTATTCCTACCTGCCGTGGGTCATAAAAGGAGCCCCTAACACCTTCTCTCATGATCAAGTATTAAATCCTTCAGATACCTAAAAATTATTATGCTGATATGGCTGTTAAGGTCAAGGTTTAAAGTATAATGTGGATCTTAGAAGAAATTCTAGTGATTGATGTAACACATCAGACACTTACCTTGAAAAAGGTATTATTCAGCTGCCTCCACTAGAAGATTAAAAGTGGGGGAAAAAGAAGTTGCAGAACTGGTTAAATGACGGGTGGTTGTTCTCAATGGTCAATGTTGCAATGAAATTACTGTAAAAAATAGCTACTGATATTGAAACTTGCCTGCAACATCTTCTGATCTCTCTAATACATGTCCTCCAGGCAGCAGTTCTCTCCTCACCTCAGTAACCTTGTTACATCGGCTGCTTTCAAATATTAGCAATTCTCAAAATCATGTCTGAAAGATGCCTTCTACACACTCTGCATGTGAAATTTCTGAAATTTTCCTGATAAGGAAAGGAGCTCCAGACATTTCCACACAAATTGCTCCTCCTTCCCTTCCCCCCACCCCCAAAATTATAATTCACCACACGTTCAAGGGTCTGAATGTCCGTATTAAACTGAGGGGCCCAGAAATGGACACAGGACTCAAGGTGTGGCCTGACCAGTGCTGAGTACAGGGGCACAATGACTTCCCTGCTTCTGCTGGCCACACTATTCTTGATGCATGCCAAGATGCCATTGGCCTTCTTGGCCACCTGGGCACACTGCTGGCTCATGTTCAGCCAGCTGTCAACCAGCACCCCCAGGTCCCTTTCTGTTTGGCAGCTCTACAGCCACTCCGACCCCAGCCTGTAGCTCTGCATGGGGTTATTGTGGCCAAAGTGCTAGTCATGAGGTCTGTGGTGACAGGTTGGACTTGATGATCTTTGAGGTCTCTTCCAACCTTGGTGATTCTGTGTGATTTATAATTGTTGCAAGGGTTTGTGACCACCTAGCTTTTAAACAGCACTAAGAGAATGACAGAACTGAAAAGCGAGTACAGTTTTGAAGAAGACACAAACTACAGAAATATGGCATGAACCATGCCTCATTGAAATCTTTGCTCACCATCAGTAACCATCTGGGAATTTTCCCTAGCCAGAGCTTAGCAATGCATAGCAATTTACATCAAATCTTCTGTGCTTTATGAATAGCCTATCCTCTGCTTGTGACAACAATATTATATATATATATATTACATAAGCAACTCCATGATGAAACCTTTTAAAGAATGCTGACATTAAATACATGATTTGCCTAAATTTTAAGGAGTTGCAGCTCAGGACATGATCACTTCCACTGTAGGGCATCAAAGAATAGACCAGGAAGCATTACATTATTTCCACGCTCAGAGCAGCTCTGATGTAACCCTGGACTTGTGGTGGCAATCAGAGAACCTGATCACCTCCTTCAGCACCTCCCCTCTCAAGTTCACTCCCACAAAAGCTGGTAAGGCAGCAGAAACATCTGCTCTTTATCACTATGTTTACATCAAGGCACCAAAACAGGAAAGCACAAAGAATGTGAAGAGGAAAAGTCTATTCATACCATTGGAAAAACTCAGATCCATTTGCACAAATATAAGGGAGTGAGGCACAAAGGAGCTGACAGTCATGCCCTGGGTGATGTGGCTTTCAGCAGAAAATTGACCTTTTTGAGATACTGGATAAACTTTTAAAGAATGAACTTGAAGAGGGAGAGGCTGGGGGAAAGCAAGAGCTTTGGTATCCACAGAAGACCTGCTTCAGGGCTGCATCAGTTCAGGTTTTACTGCTGGAAGACCATAATGTTGCCAAAGTTGTTTTGAATTCAAAATTAAAGTCCTTTAAGCCACTTTTGCCACAATGTGACATAAAAGAAGGTCTTAGAGCTCCCTGGGGGTTGTTTCATCTGGGTTATATTTGTTTACACCCTCACATGGCATCACTGGAGTTATTCCTGATTTATAATCAGAGGATCAGGCCTTCTCCAGAGTCAGTGCATAACCATGTTGTGTCCACAAGGATGTATTTATGACTGAGACTGGCTTCATTAAAGCACAAACTCATGGAGCTAAAAAATATGAGGCACCTGATTTTAGAATAAATTACCTTCATGAAATTATGGTCTTTTCTTCACACTGCAATATTCACAGGAAATTAATGAGGTTGTCAGATGAATTCTATGAAGATTTATGTGCTGATTAGGTGACATGTCTTAAAACAAAATAAAATAATAAAGAACCTCTTCCATTAAAAAAAAAAAGAAAAAAAAGAAGGCAGCATACTTAATTTGAATTCATTCTTTTATCAGATTACTTCTGTTTAGTGGCAAATAGTTCCTTTGTTTAAAAACCCTTCACAAAGGCAAAGCCTCAGGAAAACAGTTTGTAAAAGTATTCTGAAAGTCAAAGTCATTTTGACAGAAATCAAACCAGAAATAATTTCTCCCTGAAGGAATCCTGCTTTATTTTAATGATGTCTGGATTGTTTCCATTTAAATAGCATAATGGGGGTTTTTAAACAAATTTTGATTCAAGCTCTCCACTTTGACACTGATCTTTCTTGTAAGCTTAGTCAGTCATTTGTCATATACGTTTTGTTCAAGTGGAGAAAACAAATATTAAAGGAAAACAATTTGACTAAAAACATCTTCTCTTCATTAAGGAGCTTTATGTTCTAATGTCTGAAAGTGAAAGTCTGCTTTAATGGCTGCTGGGAGCTGGGGATCTCTGTCAGACACTTACTGAGGCATTCTTTCTGGGTAATAGAGGCTATTTATGGGGCTTTTCATGACCTTTCTTCTTGGTACTACCAACAGAGGAATACTGTAGGCATCTCTTTTGCATCCACATATCTGCTTGCTCACGGATTATTGTCTCTATTGTTTTCTTCATTTTGAAGAAAAATGTTGCATGTAATTAAAACAAGATAACAGCACAGTACTGTGTGTTCTATCACACATCTAACCAGTCCCTGCAGTCATTACATATACTAACGTACATTGCACTGTGGAGACGGATACATTGAAATAAAACTCCGTGGTTTATCACCTGGTGCATTTACAGAGCCTGTCTCACATTCTGAAAGATACTTCTTCTGTAAAAAAAAGTACTTTTGGGGTTTTTGTTGTGTAAGACAGACATCCTTTTGAAAGACAAAAAGCACACCCTGGAATTATTTACCCAAATGCCACAGTCTTTCCAAATTAAATTGAAAGCTTATTTACTTACAGTAATCCTTTTAATTTTGCACTGTGAGAACAAGACATACTTGCTTTGATTCAGAACTCAGTCCTAGAGAAGCCCTCTGCATAAGCTCCACATTCTGAAAACATCTCCCACCTTAACTTTAAACAGAGCCACTTTGTGTGCAACAGAAGAGCCAAAAAGATATTTTTGCTTGTTTCAGGTATTTCTAACTACCAGCAGCATTAAAGATCTGAAGAGCCATATCCTTTAGCTGTACAAATGGATGCTGTAGCTATCAGACTCCCAAAGAGTCTCAAACTCCTGTGAGCAAAACCAGTATCATCAGCCTGCTCACCTTTTAAATAGTATTCTTCTCATCATGATTTCCCTGTGAAAAAGAAGGATTTGTACAGTGACGTACAGTGATTTAGAAGGACATTGAGACTCCTGAATGTGTCCAGAGAAGGGCAATGAGCACAAGCCCTATGAGAAGAGGATAAAGGAGCTGGGGTTGTTTAGCCTGGAGAAGAGGAGGCTCAGGGGAGGCCTTATTGCCATCTACAACTACCCGAAGGGGGGTTGTAGCCAGGAGGGGTTTGGTCTCTTCTCCCAGGCAACCAGCACCAGAACAAGAGGACACAGTCTCAAGGTGTGCCAGGGGAAGTTTAGGCTGGAGGTGAGGAGAAGGTTCTTCACAGAGAGAGTTGTTAGCCATTGGAATGTGCTGCCCAGGGAGGTGGTGGAGTCACCATCCCTGGAGATGTTCAAGAGGGGATTAGACGTGGCACTTGGTGCCATGGTTTAGTAGTCATGAGGTGTTGGGCAAGAGGTTGGACTTGATGATCTTTGAGGTCTTTTCCAACCTTGTTGAATCTATGATTCATGTAATTGCTTTTGATTTTACTATGAGGGCAGTGGAATGTTGGAATAGGTTGCCCAGGGAGGTGGTGGAGACCCCATCCCTGCAGACACTGAAGGTCAGGCTTGATGGGGCCCTGAGCAACATGACCTAGATGGTAATGTCCCTGTGTACTGCAGGGGGGTTGGACTAGACAACCTCTAGAGGTCCCTTCCAAGCCAGTGCATTCCATGATTTTTCAAGTTCAAGAAGAAAATGTATATAGGGTGTTGAACTCCAAGCACATTGACATCACACTAAACAGAAAAACTTACACATTGCTCTTCTGTCAGCATTACTGCTAATTAACAGCCTTTTCTCTAATGACAATAAATCTGGACCCAAGTAATGAATGTCCCAACTGGACTCAGATGCCTGCAGCCATACAGTTCAATGCTAGGGAACTACAAATGAGGCAGGAGTTTGCTGTGTGTCAGCAACCAGCAGTTTGATGTGGAGGCAGCATTTTTGCATATCAGTGCAACCAAAGGTTGGAAAAGCAAGCTTCTGGAACAACACTTGGTCAGTACAATCTCCAGTAGGGCAAAATCTGGTTGGCTGAGCTAGCAGGTAGTTGATCAACACTGAGGATAATTGTTGCTGTGTCTTACTGCCCAAGTTTCCCCTATGGTTCTAATTTGATATTGATGTTGAGAACTACATGAGAGTCTGAAAAATAAATAATTCAGAGGGTTATTAAGGTTGTACAGTCCAGCATGCAAAAGTTTGGAGACACCAGGAAGCTGGTTCCTTTTCAAACTGGAGTGAGGCTGGTTGTGTTTATATCCATAATGAGAAAATAGTCCTAAATTTCATGAGAAAGGCTTCTCAAGCTGGAGTCTCAGAGACCTGGGTACATAGCACAGACTTCTGCCACTGGCTGTGATGAGACATTTGGCAACAATAAGCAGACTGTTATCATCACAAGGGATCAAGTGCTTGAAGCGGGGAGGGTTTCACTGACTCCCTGTTCTCTGGTTCAGTGCTTAACTCTCTAATTGTCTCTGTATTTGCTTCTTCCAGCTGCCAGGGTAAGTCCTGCACAGTCCCTACAGTCTGGTGATGCAGCATGCTCAACACAGGCAATTTCTGGACTGAATCCAGAGAGCTTTTATATTATTTTCAAGTAAACATTAGAAACACCAGATGAGCATGGTTAGGCCTAACAATACTGCAAGTACTTGCCCGTATCCCTGCTCTGTCCTCACCATACCCTTCTGCAAGTTAGTGCCAACAGATTTCCTCCCAACAAAAGCGGCCGTTGCTGACTGCTTGCTGATTGTTGATCAGGTGGGTCAGAGGTGTAAGAGCCAAATGTAAACAGGGGGAAGGCTCTGAAGCAACTTTAATTTCCCACCCCCCCCAACATGTATAAACATATCAGGTGTTGATTCATAAGGTATAACTCATGGCTCTCAAAGACCCAACCCAAACCCTAGCAATCACACACAGCTGAGGGCCACCTGGTACCTGGCAATGCCACATCTCACCCCTCTGAGAAATGCTCAATGAACCACAGTGCCCACTCCCAACAGGCTGTCTATGGGCTAGAATAAAGAAAGATCAGTTCTGGCCCCATGGATACTGCTAGACCACCAGAAAGCACGTGTGGATTCTAATGATTTCTTTGGGCTGGTCTTGCAAATGAAACAGTTTGCTAGATGGCCATGACCTTGCACAGTTCCCCAAAGGCCAATGGAAGGAGGTACCTGGAGAACTCAGTGACTCTATTCCAATGCATGGTCACAGAGCGTGGTCAGGTTGAGCATTTCAGAAACTTGTCTTGGCTTTTCAAAGAGCTGAAGACAGATCTCTGATGTTGGAGCAAATCTGCCTGCCAGTTTTTAAGCAAAGAGCAAACAAACCTTTCAAATTCAATCATTTAAATATTTTGTTTATCATGAGGAAAAGCTAACCTCCTCCTTTCCTCAGATTTCTGTGCTCTTGGATGCAGCTGAACTATTTTTTCCTGAATGTTCTCTAGAACATTTAGCCTGAAGCAAATATTTGCATAAAAAGTTTTAGTTTGAATAATTAAAACCTGGCAAGTGAAAATGCCAATTGCTGGACTACCGTAAGAGTAAACAGTGTTACCAACTCCATCTGCAGCAGACACTTGCATAACATTTTATGAAACCCTTTAGGAGAGGAAAAAGCTTGCACTTTCTCTGCTCACATACTAATAATTTGTATATGAGAGCATCACAAATCTAAATCAGACACACCACTGAGAGAAAGCAAACAAGGACCAGGAAAAAATCACAGCTCCACTTCCTAAACGTCGTAATACAACTGCTGCACAAAATCTGTCTGTAAAGTGCCTGTGAGAGCACTGGAAGTGCAGTCTGTTCTTCAGGCAGTAGCCTACAATAGAGATGGATGCTTTGATTTTTATAAAAAAAAGGTCCATGAAAACCAAGTTTGAAAAGCTTTAAGTTAAGGATCTTTTTTTGGTATTTGAGCACTTATTCTATTAAATGTGGATGTGGGTCAATTTCCAAGTGAACAATCAGATGGTACGTGCATAAGATGCATCAGAATCACAGAATCACCAAGGTTGGAAGAGACCTCAAAGATCATCAAGTCCAACCTGTCACCACAGACCTCATGACTAAACCATGGCACCAAATGCCACTTCCAATCCCCTCTTGAACACCTCCAATGATAGTGAGTCTGCCACCTCCCTGGGCAGCCCATTCCAATGGCTAACAACTCTCTCTGTGAAGAACTTTCTTCTCACCTCGAGCCTAAGCTTCCCCTGGTGCAGCTTGAGACTGTGTCCTCTTGTTCTGGTGCTGCTTGCCTGGGAGAAGAGACCAACCCCCATCTGGCTACAACCTCCCTTCAGGTAGTTGTAGAGAGCAATAAGGTCTCCCCTGAGCCTCCTCTTCTCCAGGCTAAACAATCCCAGCTCCCTCAGAATGGTATAGCTACAGACAGCTATTAATGCATGAGTGGAACTTACTACAGACTGCCCCAGCTTATTAATTAATGGACTCTAAATCATTAATCTTTTATTAAGAAGTGTAGGAATAACTTATTTATAGGCAATGCAGAAATGTATTCTTTCTACTATCTGCAACCAAATAGTTGGTGGATGGAACGAGTCCAAAGAAAAAGGAAAAAGAAGCTGAAACAACAGACAGAAAAAGGGACAGGGTTTGTAAGCCAGCCCTCTCCCCAGAATTACAGGCTCTCTTTAAAGATGAGTTAGATAAATATCTTTCATGAAAAGCTTAAATGTCTTGCTGATCCTGCCTTAGGATAGGGGGAGGATTAGTCAACCCCCCTGAGGTTGCCTTTCATCAGAACTGTCTATAGTGCTATGTTTGTAAAATGTTAGGGATTATCTTGGCAATAAGACTGTCTGCTGTTAGAACAAGACCTTAAAGAGACGAATTAATGACTCTGACTAATTGGATAATACAGCAAAGACTGGGTCATGTTCTGTATTGAGGTCAAGCTCTGGACCTGTTTGGGCTAAGCAAGCTGGCACAGCACTGCATTACAGCTGGCTCTTGGCTATACATACTGAAAAGTTGTGGCCAGAATGGTGTTTGGTAACTTGATCCTTCAAAGGTCATCTTCTAACATGATAAATGCTAGCAGCGAGGACAGGCCCTAACTGCTGTCTGGTGTGCAGAACACTGTTCTGAGATAAGCACAACGAATTCCTGCACTTGTGGGTTAGAAATATCAGCTAGCTGTTTGATGTGCTGTGACAGTATGGGAGGTGACCTTTCCCCTTGCTTGCTCTTCTCATCATCTGCTCGTTGATACAGCAGCATCCAACTGCAGACTGAAAAGGAAACAGCATTTATACCATGTAACAGCAGCTGCTCCAGCCTGCGCTCGGAGCCAGCCATGCAAGAAGTACCCACTCTGGATGCCTTGCTGGTCCTCCCTAGCATACCAAAGGGATGCCTTAGATTAGAGACAATTTCTGTCAGCACGCCCCAGAACACGTTTGCATCTTCAACAAGGGTCTTCAGGCCCGACCTAGTCGCCACAAGAGCAAAACCCTTGACTGCACATCAGGGTGTATGCCAGCTGCTGCAGAAGGGTGGAGGAGGCATACTCTTCTCAAGCTTCATTGCCCATGGGGTGCAATTAACACCCAAGTAGTTTCAGGGGAACATTGCTCATACTATACTCATTCTCTCAAAATTTTAGCAGGAGGCTCCCTTTCTCCCTTCCACTCCCAACCCATCCAGCCTAAGCAGAGTCTGGCCTTGAGCATCCTTGAACAGCTCAAATACAATTGTGCTGTCAATGTATTTTCCAGTTAGCCACAGACAATGCTGCACTATACTCATCCCCTCAAGTCCTTTTCCAGAGTGAGGCAGTCCTTTTGCAGAGACACTCATTAACATTTGACAGACTTAGCCTGATAGAACGTGTTCTGGATTGACCTTAGGAGGTGATTGAAGTATTCCTCTATGCCAATGTGGGCTCTACTGGTCTTATGAACCCTTAGGTAAAGACTCCAAATAATCTTTGCTGCTGTTCCACTATTTCTTCTTTTCTTCAAAAAAGCAGAGGCTCAGTGGGGCATTTTATTTCTTACAGTCACTTGATTGCATTTAGCCTTTTACTGCTTTAGTGAACTAATTTTCAACCAACTTAGAAATGAATTCCAAATGTAGGGACCATAATTAAGAAGAAACAGTTAATCCTTTGTGACAATCTAAGTCCAAAATTATGCTTCTAAATTACTCAGACAATCATTTAGGGGAAAAATAAAATAAAATAAAATAAAATCTCTCTCCCCAGCCTGATTACATCAATGCTCTAAAGAAACATTTCTTCTTTAGGTCTGATTTCCCTGGTGGCTGTGATATAAACCCTGAACTTCTTAAATGTCGCTTAATTTATATGATTTTTCTGTTTACCCTTTTAAAATGACAAGTTGTTCTGTAGTATTTATGTCTGTTTGAAAATTAGATATCATGGGCAATCCAGTGCTGCAGTTGCATTTCTGTTAGCTTATGCTTAGCAAGCACTTAGCAGGGGTGGGGGAAAAAAGAAGATATAAAGTGCCTACTGTTACGTTTTTGGCATTTCCTTTTTGCTGCCGTGTCCATCAATTTAAAAAGCAAACCAGAAAACCTCCAACAACCCGTCCTACTCGCCTAACTTCTTCCAGGTTGATTCTTTCTCTGTAAGAAATTTCAACTGATTATTACTTTGGCTTTGGTGAGCAGTGGAAGAAGTTATGGCCTGCTCGAAACTCTCCATTGCTGACATGGGTTAATTAATTTCACTCCAGCATGTGGTCCCCGGTGATCCCTCCTCATGTGGCATCACCTTGCGGCGGGCAGTGGCTTGTGAACATTATAATCTTTTCAGGAGACCTTCTGACAGTAATGAAATTAAATTGACCCTGTGTTGCATCTGGTCTCTGAATTAAGATGGCAAGATTTGTAGGCATCAGTTTTGACTGGAGAAGCACAGCCCAACCCCCCCAGATTGTGCTGAATTTTAAGCAATCTCTTTTTTTTCACATAATAATTTTACAGTCTTTCCAAAAGGCCATCCCCATTAACACAGGGAAGGCAAAGCAAGTTTATCACACTAAACAGGCACGTGTGAGTTACCTCTGTGTTCATAGTTCTTTTCTATCAATGAAAAAAAAAAGAACACAATCTTGAAAATAACCTGTTTGTCAAGATACTTTGAAAGAATTATAGAGAGCTCCTATGTTCGCCTTGGCTCTGGGAAGATTGGTACTTCAATCAAGAAGAGAATTTATTACAAAAACATGTGAAAAGATCTTGTTATTCTTGCCTAAGGAGATGAGCCTTATGTTATTGCACTCTAGCAACTTTTTTGAGACTTGCAACCTATTTTAGCTAAATTTATAGGGTGGTGGAGATCTCATATATGAGCATGCCCAGAGATTTGGAAAAGGAACTAAACTGACCCTGGGAGAAGAGCTCTCTTTGCAGGGAAAGGCTCCCTCTGCGCTCCTGCACAGTACAAGATGCTGAAGGAGCCACAAAGAGCCGCATCACAGGAGCTACATTTTGTAAGTGAGGCTCTTCATGAAAGTGTATATTTGAGCACATCCACATAAATGAACTAATCTCATTTTCTTAACCAGATGATCAAGTTCAGGTGTCACACCACAGATCCCATATACCCCTTACTAGTAGCTGAAGCCTGTGTAGAGCTAGAGCTCTTGCTGTATTTTTACATCTAGATTGTGTTTGATTCTTAGAGATTCTTTTGGAATCTCCAAAAGTGGAGGTTGTCTGATCTGACAACCCAAATCATCCTCCAATTTTGGGTATCTTCTGTCTATTCACATAATTCAAACCGTTACCTTGCTCCCTGCTATTTCCCAATTACTGTGTATTACTTTATACTTCAGCTGTAAGACTTTGGATGAAGGACTTCCTCTTCTTTTCTCATTCAATGTATTCGGGTTCAGAAGTGGACTTCAAGCTACATTAGCAATAAAAGTTAACAGCAGCCAGGCCAGACATTGATATAGTACCTAATTTAAACACGTAGGGTAGGGTAGAGTAGGGTAGGGTAGGGTAGGGTAGGGTAGGGTGGGATAGGATAGGATAGGATAGGATAGGATAGGATAGGATAGGATAGGATAGGATAGGATAGGATAGGATAGGATAGACCAGATTGGAAGAGACCTTTGAGGTAATTGAGTCCAACCTATCATCCAACACTATCTAATCAACTAAACCATGGCACCAAGCACGCCATCAAGTCTCTTCCTAAACACCTCCAGTGATGGTGACTCCACCACCTCCCTGGGCAGCACATTCCAATGGCAAATCACTCTTTCTATGAAGAATTTCTTCCTAACATCCAGCCTAAACCTCCCCTGGTGCATAGATGATGGTTAAAACCAGCAGTGGAATCCATAGTGTTGTAGGGATCAATAACCTGTAAGAACAAGTGAATCTGTAAAACTGCAAGCTAGGAGAAGCCTGTTTTGGTAAGGTGCATGTACAAAAAGCCAAAATCAAACTGTCACAAATACTGGATGAAAACACTAGGTGCAAATTTAGGATCATACATATGTTTCTTTCCTAGGTCAGAGATCACTGCTCTTGAATCTCAGGCTAAGAGAAAACATGTTCTTCCCCATGTGTCCCTGCAATTTAAGACTCAAACTCACAGAAATTCCCTCCAGTGTTAACCTCTTAATTCTACTTGATTACCTGCTATATTAATATGATGATTTGCTCATTTGAACCCATTGATCTGTTGATTCAGTTTTAATTGCAACCTTGATTTGATCACTGTGTTGCTCCATTCTTAATTACCTCAGAGATAGTACCTAAGATTGGCTCAGTTATGTGCTGGTTTAATTTCATAGCTCCTTGCTTATCTTACGTTTTTAATCCTTAAGTAGGACACCAAACTTCAAGACAGCTCATGAATGAAATAAAAATATTTGCAAGCCATTGGTGATACTTTCTTTTGAGTACCCAAGCCATTCTCATATGAATTCTGGAAATCATTGGAAGCCCCTCTTGCTTCATTCATAGAGAGGGGACCTAAAGCATCTGCCTGAACCTCAGCATCTTGGGAAATGCATTTGCATCTCAAACTTCCACTCTGTGACTCAGAGGTAATCTCAATTTTAGGCAAGGGTTTCTGAATTCCTTGAGAAAGAATCCCAAGATTGTTATTTGTTAAAAAGCAGTAACTAAATATAATTTCATTTGATGACATTTTTATTCCTATTGAATTCTTACCTGGCCCTCACTTAACAGAGAATTGAAATTTCTGATGAAGGAATAAGAAGAAAAAGAAGATGAAGTTTGACGGGGACTTCTCTTCAATGTCACCTTCTTTGTGTTGATGCATATGAAGAGTCAAACCCCCCAAAGGGCCTAACAGGAGTCATAATTAACTTTCATTGTCTCAAACCCCAGGGCAGAAAGAAATTGAACCAAGGGTGAGAAAAGAAAGGTCAGAGATAAAGTTTTGCATAAAAAGCCACACTCTACGCAGAAATTGTGTGCCTGCCTATTTGCCAGTTTTGTGAAAAGCCATAAATGCTCATTTTTCACCTGTTGAACATAAAGGAAGGAGGAGAAGAATAGTGGAGACTAAAGCAATAGGAACAAAGAGCCTTTGAGAGCTCAAGAATACATCTGGTGTGCCTTTTCACCTAAGAAATCTAAAAGCCGGTAGTTAGTACCATGGCAGAATCTTAGAAGTTTGAGACCTATCATCTTTCCAGGAACACTAAGCTATTTTGGGCAGTACCAAGGAAGAAGATTCTTCCAAGTGTTAAGGCTGGAGCTACAGCACAGTTATTCTTGCAGCTTTGTGTCTGGAACACACCTCCCTTTGCAATTCCCTTCAGTGCCCCAGTTTGCTGAAAACCACAGAATTACCAAGGTTGGAAGAGACCTCGAATAGAGAGACTGGACTGCCTGAACCAATGTGCATTTGTGTGGGGGGAAATGGAGTAATCCAAGATTCATTTGTATCACTTCCAAGATTCATTTGTATCACTAAAATGTACTCTGTGGCTTTGTCTTGGTCTTACAACTTAGCCTTCAAGGCCTAAGGTCATTATTCAGTTACAAGAGATGAGGGTGAGATCTGAGGTAGCAGCAGCTTATGATACTGGCTAATACAAAAATTTTAAGCCTTCCTCTATCAGCCCTACCTTTGAAAGTTCCAGGATATGCTGTGTTGCAGTAGACAGAACTCAGCTCCATTTGAGCACAGCAGCACCTATACTGCTTCATGTTATAATCCTTCAAAAGCATAGCACACCTTGAGATCAGAGATCATGCTGCCATTAATGCAGTGGAGGGGCAGCCCTTGCAGGCTCTCTGAGCCTGGCTGCCCCTGCCTTGGGGATATTTGGGCTCATTCATAAGCACAGCTGACTGCCCCTAAATTTTCTGTGTCAGGTCTGCCTCTTCCTCTGTTTGCCCCCTGACTGGCACAATGGGGTCTCTAGGTACTGCATTACTAATAATAACTTCAAAGTACTTTTTGAAAGAGCTCAGCTTTAAGAGTTGAGCTTGAAAATAGCTCCTAAAGATGACACCTTTTAAAAACAGCAGTCAGTGGACTACAGAATATTGACAATTGCAGTACTCAGATAAATAAACACGTCCCTGTGGATTTGATAGCCCAATAAATACCCATTATTGCTCGTTGCCAGACTATGTGCCTGAATTAAAATGAGGATAGAGCAGTTTTTAATGGCTGATAGCAAAAATAATCGAGTTTTAGCTAAATCAAACTTTATTGGCCTGGATGAATTATTTTTGGCCTCCTGTAATCAAAGCTGAAAATTCACCTGTCAGGCACAGTATGGTAAAACTCATTAGAACCTCACCATGTGCTGTTATGAAATTGCTCCATATGGCAGTGCATGATTGTTTATTTACTAGATTCAAATATGGGCAGGTTTCAGAAATATATTTCTAACATATGATTTTCAAATTCCTTTAAGGCAAAAGTGTATATGCTGAAGTTCCACACTCCTGTAATGGAAATATTTCACTTGTACCAAGAATTTTGCCTCGTGCAGCGGCAAAGCTATTGATCAGGCAATTGGCAATCCTCAAGTGTGAGCACTCATTAAGGCAAAGGTATATGAATCATTTTTTAATGACATCTCTTTGCTTTCAGCAGCTTAGCATGTGTCCTGGTTTCAATGGATGCTCTGTAATTTAGGCAAGCTGTCTACAGACTTCAGCCATTACTCTTACCATATGTTTCCTTCAGAAATTACCATGCACTGGGGCCTGCTCGCTGCATTCATGTAGTGAGGTGCACTCTCTCTGCTGTATCAGCACGGTAACATTACTTGAAAAAGCACGAGTAAAGTGCTTATTATAAAGAGAAATCCCCAATTAGCAAGTTTAGTGCATGTGTGTTAACTTGGATTAAATACATTCCAATTATGGGCAGCTCATTATTAAAACTACAGCCAGCTGTTTGCCAGGAATGGGAGATCTGGTAAACAAGCCTCTCCCTCTCCCCTTGCAAAAGATCCCAGGTGACTTCTTCTTCCCATTGGCTCCCAAATAGAAAGTAGGAATGCTGCAGTGAGCTGTTCTGCCATTCCATCTGCATGTTTCAAAGTAGAACAAATGCTATCAAGGGTGAGAAGTTGGGTAAAAAAACCAAGGAAAATCAGCCGTGGCCAGAGGAGCTTGGGGTACCATGCACAATTCGGGCAACAGGCTGCTATCAACTTCCCTTGCTAAGAACACTGAACCAGGAAAAAAAAAAAAATTTATTGGAACAGGCAAGATTTCCTCCATCTAGTTCTGTCTATTTTGATAGGCTCAGGTCAAGTCCCTCTCGTGTGCCTGTCTGGGTTTTGTTATCCCAAACTGTTACAACATTCAGGGGTTACTGGCCCCAGAGTGGCCCAGATTACAGAGGAACATATGTACATTTTTCTCAAACCTTGAATATTGAAAGTTTTCATAAGTGGATAGAAGACCAAAGAGTTAGAAAAAGGTGAAAGATACAAGTTACATTTTTTTGCATTAAACCCTTAAGTTCATTGTATGACTTAAAATATATCTAATTAAAAATACAGCCCACATTTTTCAATGTTTTCCAACGATTTCAATCTTACCAAGGTAGGATTTAAAAACCTCTGGATTTCATAGAATCATAGAATCAACAAGGTTGGAAAAGACCTCAAAGATCATCAAGTCCAACCTGTCACCACATAGCTCATGACTAGACCATGGCACCAAGTGCCACATCCAATCGCCTCTTGAACGCCTCCAGGGACAGTGACTTCACCACCTCCCTGGGCAGCACATTCCAATAGCTAACAACTCTCTCTGGGAAGATCTTTCTCCTCACCTCCAGCCTAAACTTCCCCTGGCACAGCTTGAGACTGTGTCCTCTTGTTCTGGTGCTTCTTGAGAGAAGAGACCAACCCCTTCCTGGCTACAACCTCCCTTCAGGTAGTTGTAGACAGCAATAAGCTCTCCCCCTTTCATGTTATCTTCTGTAGTTTCAAAATATGCCAATTGTAAAACCAGAGGATACTTTTCTCAGAAAATAACAGGAGGTCACCAGTAGTAACATTAAATTTTGTAGTGTCATATTTGCAGGAAAACAGTGCTAGAGCTCTCAGAGAGCACCAGCATTTGGGGAAGGCCAAATCTCAGAATCATAGAATGACAGGGGCTGGGAGGGACCTCTGGAGACTATCTAGCCCAACTCTACTACAAGAGCAGGTCCACCTACAGTACGTTGCACAGGACCATGTGGGTTTTGAATGACTCCAGAGATGGAGTCTCCACCATCTCTCTGGGCAGTCTGTCACAGTGCTTCACTGCCTTCAGTGGAAATTATGATTATTACACTCAATGTAATATAAGTTCCTCTTTAAGTTTAGATAGAACTTCCTATATCGAAGTTTGTGCCCCACAGCTCTTGTCCTGTCCCTGGGCACCACTGAAAATAGACTGGTCCTGTGTTCTTGATATCCTTTAAGTATTCATAAGCATTTATAAGATCCTCACATTGGTCTACTCTTTCCAGACTAAAAAGCCCCAAGTCCCTCAGCCTTTCTTCATAAGAGAGATGCCCCAGTCCCCTAATCATGTTCACAGCCCTTGGCTGTACCCTACCAAGCTGTTCCCAATCCTTCGTGAAGCAGGGAACCCAGAACAGAACTAATTAATCTATTAAGTTTGACATTTATTTCAGCACCAACCAGAAAAATGTCAAAATCCAGAATCTGTTCCCAAGTGCTGAAACAACCAAAGCAGAAAAAGAAGAGCTTCCCTCTGTGTAATCCCAAGGAAGACAGTGACTGCAAGACTACATACACACACATGCAAACAGCAGGTCAAGGCACCAACTAAGGTCTTAACCCCACCTTACATCATAAACAGCAGCAAACAACAATGCCTACTTGGATGTCTATGGCCACTTGAAGCTCAGCTAAATCCAGGCTGTAGTTTCTACAAAGAGAATTTATCTCTCAGACCTAGGTCTGCAAACACAGCCCCACTGGCGCCATGCCAAGCTAAGCAGTCTCAAGAAGCTGATGCTGCCTTTTCACAGGCCTTTTAGGTCTGTGATATTTTAATTACATTTGTACATTGGCAACATCTAACAAAAGAAATAGAGTAGATGCAATTGAACAGAAGAGGGGGAAAAAAGAAGACAATTTTTTGCCCTTATAGCATATTTCAATCAGACACTGGCTTAAACAGACTCCCTGCCAGAAGACAGGGAAGATCCTGCCTGACCAACCTGATCTCCTTCTATGATCAGGTGACCACATGTTAGATGTGGGAAAGGCTGAGGATGTAGTCTACCTGGACTTCAGCAAGGCCTTTGACACTGTCCCCCACAGCAAACTCCTGACCAAGCTGTCAGCCCCTGGCTTGGCCAGCAGCACTCTGAGCTGGGTTAGGAACTGGCTGGAGGGCTGAGCCCAGAGAGTGCTAGTGAATGGTACCACATCAAGCTGGCAGCCAGTCACTAGTGATGTCCCCCAGGGAACAGTGCTGGGCCCCATCCTGTTTGATATCTTTATTGATGATCTGGATGAGGGTATTGAGTCCATCATCAGTAAATTTGCAGATGACACCAAGCTGGGGGCAGGAGTTGATCTGTTAGAGGGTAGGAGAGCTCTGCAGAGGGACCTCGACAGGCTGGACAGATGGGCAGAATCCAAGGGCATGAGATTTAACACATCCTAGTGCTAGGTTCTACACATTGGCCACAACAACCCCAGGCAGTGCTACAGGCTGGGGTCAGAGTACCTTGAGTACTGTGTCCAGTTCTGGGCCCCTCAATTTAGGAAAGATGTTGAGTTGCTGGAATGTGTCCAGAGAAGGGCAACAAAGCTGGTGAGGGGTTTGGAGCACAGCCCTATGAGAAGAGGCTGAGGGAGCTGGGGTTGCTTAGCCTGGAGAAGAGGAGGATCAGGGGAGACCTTCTTGCTCTCTACAACTACCTGAAGGGAGGTTGTAGCCAGGAGGGGGTTGGTCTCTTCTCCCAGGCAACCAGCACCAGAACAAGAGGACACAGTCTCAAGCTGTGCCAGGGGAGGTTTAGGCTGGAGGTGAGGAGAAAGTTCTTCACAGAAAGAGTGATTTGCCATTGGAATGTGCTGCCCAGGGAGGTGATGGAGTCACCATAACTGGAAGTGTTTAGGAAGAGACTGGTTGAGGTGCTTGGTGCCATGGTTTAGTTGATTAAATAGTGTTGGATGATAGGTTGGACTTGATGATCTCAAAGTTCTTTTCCAACCTGGTCTGGTCTGGTTTATTCTATTCTATTCTAGACACACATGCACAGCTGAGGTGCAGGCATAGTTAGCAGGGTGCTCAGGTGATCTGCAAGCCTTGCAGCAGTGCAGAAGTCCCAGACAAAAGCAGGGAGATATTTCTCCACTGTTCAACCACAGAAGAAAATTAAGATTGTATTCCTGGGTCCCTTCCTTAGTGCCTGGTATTTACTCTTTGTGGCTTCCTTGTCCCTGCACTTGAACTGAGAGCGGCATTTAGCATGTCAAAGAGACACCTGGAAGCCTGATGAACCTTTGTATTAAAACCTTATGCCAGAGATAAGCGTGAGCTATTTCAGACCTCACATGAAGAAGCATCAACCTCATCTGTCCCCAGGTGTAAGTGCTAGTATTGGTCTGAAAAAATACTCTGTTTCAATGAGGGAATATGTTGAAATGACACAGATGCAGAGGCTGTCTTTAATTAGAGCTATATCAATTTCTCATGTTAGTCAAACGAATTCCACACAGGCAGCCAATATTTTTCACCCCAACTCAACAAAAAACCCAGTTAGTGAAAACTGAAAGAGAAGATACATTTAGACTGGATCTTAGGAAGATGGAAGGTGAGACTCTGGAATGGGTTGTGCAGGGAAGTTGTGGATGTCTCCTCCCTGGGAGTGTTCAACACCAGATTGGATGAGGATTTGAGCAGCTGAGCCTAGTTGAGAGGAGTCCCTGCTTGTGGTGTGGAGGTTGGAGCAGATGATCTTTAAGGTCCGTTCCAACCTGGACCATTCTATGATTCCAAAGACACATCTATGTCTTATAGGAACCTTTCATGTTATCAAGCAAAAACACTTTGTAAAGCAAGAAGAAATGAGGACCATGAGGAAATACTGCTGATAAAATCATGGTATTTGTAGGCCTGTAAAAACAGAGGACAATAGTTGTCTCAAATATGGGCCAAAGATTGAGCAGTGTTAGAGACAAGACAATCTCGCTGTAGACAGCCACTTTTGCTCTGTCATTAGGAAATTCTGTTTAGTAGACAAAGAGTTTACTGGCTCAAGGGACACTTGCTAGAATGGTTTTCCGCATTGTTTGTGCATAATCTACGTATAACATTCGACTTGGGAATGAGATATGATGTAGAAAATTGCCTTTGCGGTCCTTGAAGCCAATAATTTAGCTCTGCAACCTTAATTTATAAGGGAAAAGGGATGGTAGTTGGAACATGAATTTGGATCACTGTCAGATTTAGGAATGAAAGTAATTAATGCTTCTGTGAAACTCCCCTGATAGTTATTTTTGGATTCAAAATCTTTAAAGAAAAGTTTTAATTTAGGGGCAGAAGCTCATTATAATCTCAAAAGAATCCTGCTGTACTAAATCATTCTGCCTCCAATTCATAGCCCCACATTCCCTCTATGCATACAGCTTCTTCACTGATAAAGCCACAAATTATTTCCCACCTTAACTAATGAAATTTTGATTTGCTCTCTGAATTATTCCAAATTGAGGCTGCTTGCCCTCATATTCAAGGCTCTTACATGCACTGATGGTGACCAAAGTCTTTCTTCTCACATTAGCTATATACTTTCTGTCCACCTTCAAATTCCCTTACAATTTCTCCCAAGCAATTGATAAAGGACCTGCTCTACAACATTCCTTGACTTGCCAACCCATTAGCAACTGTTGTTTCCCACTGGAGTACCTCTAAGACATCATGGAGGTGTCAAAAAATGGAGATGGCAATGTTATCAGATTTGCACTTGTGAATTTCACCTCTGCTATCCTCAGCTCCCAATTTTATTCATTGATAATTTATCTGACATTTTTTTAACCATGGGTTGTATGTTGCTCCAGACTGTGAAGCTCTCAGCCCATATTCGGTGCTATTATGATATCTTTGTAATAAAAGACAATAGACATGTACTCCTGGAAAGGGGTAGGGAAGGGCTCCAGTGATTCTCAGGCTGTGGGTTTCCTTTTTTACTCTAACCTGGTTTTTAATGCCTTCTGTGACTGAGTCCCAGGTGACACCAACCAGGGAGAAATTAATACTTAATTCTACTCCAGATTCTGGATTCCTTCAGCTATAGGATTTGGTAGGATTTGCACAGGTAGCTACAGTTCAGGGATCATCACAGTGTCTGCTAAAGCCAATGGAGAGGTTTCTGTTGACTACAAGTGGTACTCAAACAGAGCAGTGAGTTTAGTAAAGGTTCCATCTATTTACTTATTTTCCCTTATACAAAAATCACCTTTCATCTTTAGTTATTTACATTCACCAAAGCAAGTACTTATGACAGACACATGCAAACAAAACCCAAAGGTTTTGAAGCTGAAAAGCAAGCAGCTGTACTCTGCCACTTCTATTGGCAAGGGGATGTATTTTCAGCTTCTCAGTCAAACCTACGAGTGCCGTTCAAGGTTCACACAGGGATAAATGCATTTTGAAAGCTTCCAAAAGGCCAGCACAGACACAAGGGCTGTATCCACTTTCTCAAGCCAAAGGGACTGTTTATGTGAGCAAATTTAAGCACTGAGCAAGCCTTCGCAGGCTTGTGCACCAATATAATCCCATACATGAGCAGAATCATTAATTGTCCTAAGTCCTTGGTTATTTTAACAAGAACAATGAAAGCAAAATCATACACACACTCCAGTATTTGCTTAGTCTCTCTTTGGCTGCCGCTGATACCTCCTCTGAATTAGAAATGGTAGTCAATGTTTGCTAAGAAGGAAATACTGGCCACACCATGGTCATTGTTAGCCCCTGTAGAATGTATCACTTGAAAAAAACAACTCATCTCTGAGATCTGGGTTTTGATAAATGGCTCTCTTGGAGAAATGCCACTGAGCATTGAATTCTGCTGCCCTTTTTTTTTAAAAGTAAAATTTCCCCTCCCTGTTTTAATAGGCTGCTATAGCCTTTAACATACCATGAAATTAAATGCCTCCTTTGGGGATCCGTAACTTATCATAACAATTGTATTTCTGGCGCTTGTTGGAACTCTGAGGAAAGTTAGAAGGTGGTATAATAACGAGTGTTAACATTTTAAAGGACTACAGAACTGTCACTATGCATTACTGAGCTCCCATAGTTAACCCAGGAATTAAAAGCATATAAAAGGGATAATAGCTGAATATCTAAAGAAATGATTGACACTTGGTGAAGTGATCACTTTACTGGAGTTAACCTGTGATCTGCTGGGAAGATCTGGGCCCCTCAGTTTAAGAAGGACATTGAGACACTTGAACGTGTCCAGAGAAGGGCAACGAGGCTGAGGAGAGGCCTCGAGCACAAGCCCTATGAGGAGAGGCTGAGGGAGCTGCGGTTGTTCACCCTGGAGAAGAGGAGGCTCAGGGGAGACCTTATTGCTGTCTACAACTACTTGAAGGGTGGTTGTAGCCAGGAGGGGTTTAGTCTCTTCTCCCAGGCAACCAGCACCAGAACAAGAGGACACAGTCTCAAGGTGTGCCAGGGGAGGTTTAAGCTGGAGGTGAGGAGAAAGTTCTTCACAGAGAAAGTTGTTAGCCATTGGAATGTGCTGCCCAGGGAGGTGGTGGAGTCACCATCCCTGGAGGTGTTCAAGAGGGGATTGGACGTGGCACTTGCTGCCATAGTTTAGTCATGAGGTCTGTGGTGATGTGTTGCACTTGATGATCTTTGAGGTCTCTTCCAACCTTGGTGATTTTACGATTCTGGGAAGTGTAAAAATACCCCAAGCTTGGAAGCATGTAAATCTCAAAACTGACCCTTCTTTAAACAGGAAGCTAGACTAGATGACCTCCTGTGCTTCCTCCCAACCCAAATTATCCAATAATTCTAATCAATTCTACTATTTTTTTCTAGGTAACTGTAATGGTAGATATATTAAGTATGTAGCAGGAACAGATCTCTTTCTTCTTGCTTGCATAACATTAAAAAAATCTCCAGTGCAAAATTAATTAAAAATTGAAGGCCAGATTCTGCAAGATGTAAACAGCCTTCTAGTAATGGGAGCTGACATGTGTGCCCCTCTAGGTTTGTGGAGATGCACATGTTTTGATTTATTGAGGCTTTAACCATTTACAGTTCACAATGAATTTTCTCCTTTTTGAAGAAAGGATGAGGAGTTCTTCAGTCAAACAGTCTGCATCTCCCAAGAACAAAGCTGCTGTTCAGAAAGATCTCAGAGTACTCAGAGCTCTCTGTGCTCAAATACCTTGCCCAGATCCAAAGCTCTGTTCAATATTCAATCCTTCAATACTCTGATAAATAAATGTTCAACACAGGATTGTTTAGGTTGGAAGAGACCTGTTAAATCATCAGATCCAACCATTAACCTAGTACACTGCTAAACATGTACCCAAACAATACACCTATACACATTTTACTTCCCTGGGCAGCCTGTTTCAGTACTTGCCAACCTTTTCATGAACCACTTGCAATCTTGTGTCATGCTGGTTCACTCTGAATCACATCAAATCCTCCTTGAGTTGTACACACTTCTGCATTGTGATTTAGTTTGCAGATTCTTAAAGGAGGGTCTGCTTTTTAATATCTTTGTAGAACTTTCTAATCTTCAACACTGTGGCCTGGTCAGTCTGCTTGTTTTTAGCACAAGAGAAGTTTCATAATGGCTTGGGAAGAGTTAGGGAGATGGCTACCTCCTCAATGAAAAAGACAGACACATTGCAAAGGAAAAAAAACCCAAACAACAAACACAAACCCCAAAACCACAACAGTTTTGCAGTGATTGAAAGTTGACAGACAAGAAATCTGCCATGCTGTAAATTTAAGTCAGTCATGTAAGCAAAATCATGGACAGCACTCTTTAATTTAGTTAGTTTCAGAAGGGAAATAGAACCATCACACACAGCACTTCAACCAGCCCTTAAGTATTCTGGAGGCATCAGGATTTATTTTGACATGAATCTCATAGCAAAAGACAATAATTGAGAGTAGCTGCAAGAGTGGCCAAAAATGTTCCTAAAAAGTCTAGAGCAAATCTATTATTACCATAGGGAAAATGGAATTCTTATTAATTGGCATTGTCAAAGACCAAGCACTAGTGAGAAGAAACATTCCTTCTTCTCACCCAGAATACAAAGCTAGGTTAAAAGAGATTTCTGTAGTGGTGGAAATTTGGATTAACACCAGAGACTTAATCAGAACCTGGTCTCTCCATCCTGCTGAATGTTAGTTAAGCACTACTGGCACCCTTAGTCTACACCAAGGTCTTCTATACCTACATTTGGCACTACTCCAGGAAGGCTCACAGGGTTTCCACAAGGCAGTGCTTGTGCTACTTGATCCAAATGAGCATGGGCACCTCAGATACCTCTGCTAGTTTATCAAGGTAGCACAGTTTTCAGTGGCAGGAGTTTGTGCTTTCAGATCTAAATTTAAATATGGAACCCAACACCAGATGACCATGACCATGAATGAGAGAACCCTGAATGTACAGGCAACTAGAGACCATCCCTCAAAAAGATATTAGTTTAGGGTATTTGCACTCCTTCCACTGATGGCTGAAAAAGTGAGAACAGGAAATCACATCTAAAACATTTGCACAGCCAAATGTGTCTGAAATCTTCATTGGCCTCGCACTAAGGTAATGTTAGAATGCTGAGAAGTACCACCACTTCTGCTATACACAGGCCCCCCTCCAATTTATTACCTGAAATATTCAGGCCATTTAAGGCACAAACTGATGCACCATAAAATGACATCTGGTACTTGCCGGTATGAAGAGTAAGTAATGACCAATAGCAAAATATTAACATGAACACTCTTTAATTAAATGCCAATACCATTTTCTTGTAATCTTTCCCTAACTCTGCTGGAAGGGCACAGTGTTGACACGATAATTTCATAAACTTCCTTCCCAGTTCACATTAAACCATCTTCCGTTACCTTAGATTGATAACTGGCGCTTACAAAGAAAATGAAATACCTGAGAAATTCATTAAAGGTGCCAAATGTCTGGGAAAACCCAGTGCAATGGTTATCTAATTCATTCTGTACACAGTCAAAGTGTATTTTTAGTGCAATGCAACTGACAAGGTTACTGAGACAGAGGAAAGTCTTCCTTTCATCTGCTGATATTGGCAGCAATTTCAATCAAGTCAAAAAAGTTTCAGTATTTGGCTTTAGACTGCTCTCTGCTCTTTTCACTTTCCTCCAGGAAACAGAAAAAAGAAGAGGAAAAATCTTATTTCTACAGATACTCCCTTAATAGTCTATTACAACAGAATCATGTCAGAAAGCCTGATTTGGAAATGTTCAAGTGATCTATTTTCACTACACTGGTCATTTCCCTGCCACAGCCTGCACACAGACCCTGCAGACCCATCCAATGAGCTGCAGACACCCATCTCTTTAATGCACTTTGGCATTTAAATTCCCTGTGGCTGCTCTATCTATGCAGTTTAAGCTGCTTGAAAAAGCAGGAACAGCTCTTAATTACAGTAAGTTGCTAAATATCTGAGCAAAGGAGTTCTTGAGGATATGCCAAGTATCTTGGCCTACGCCTCGAGCCAGGACAGCCTCAGGAAAAAGTAAGAAGAAACTAATAAGGGGTATCAAAATTTATCAAAATCACTTTTGCTTGGCTTTTCACTGCTGAAAGGAGACTGAGGAATACTTATATACATACATATATATATATACACACAATTTTGCTAACTACAAGGAATCATAAAGAATCATTTTTCAAAGCCAGCTAACGTGGACAGAAGGTACAGGGACAGCTCAGCACCAGAGCTGTCAATTTCATCACAGAGCAACCTGAGCACAGAAACATCTGTGACCAGATCATCCCCTGATATTAACTGGCCACAATGATGCTGTGAAATTCAGGACACAAGTGGACAGGGGACAAGACACATGACAATCTTCTATTGTAATAAGAAATAGAAGTTCAATCAGATAATCAAACCAGCAAAACTACCACCAAATGAAATGACTGAACCTGATGTCTGCTCAGCTCTCACATGACTGCATTTTTCACTCTTACTCTCAGATGATAAAAATAATTAGACAAATCAATTATGTTACCTACACAGGGACACTTGACAAGACTTACTTGCTTCTTTTGATTGCAGTTGGATTCTTGGTGTATCAATTTAATGATGGGTCACAGATGATCTCATGTTGTCGCTTCCTCACTTCAAGTCTCAGAAGCTTCACACTATGTCGTTAGACCTTTGGCATGACTGAGTTTAAATGGCACTCTGCCCTCTGAAAACAAAAAGGAAAAAATGTTTACATTTGTTAGTGTAGTTCACAATTTTTCAAAACTGCTTAATGGACCTAATGAAGCAGAGAAGGACATTAAACCTCATAGTAAGATACATAAGGTTGATTGAATTTTTGGGGGATTATATGTATTTACTTTTGAGAATGTAGGTAAAGGGGGAAATGGTGTGCTTGATATAGATGACCAAACTATTTCTGTCATGATTTACAGTTGTCTTTCCCTCAAATTAACCATTAACCCTTCTCTTTGATAAAAGCAATGTGAGATAGAAAAAAAAACCACCCCAAAAATCCACAACAATACTCAGAATTGTGCCTCGAGTATAGGCCCTATGAGGAGAGGATAAAGGAGCTGGGATTATTTAGCCTGGAGAAGAGGAGGCTCAGGGGAGACCTTATTGCTCTCTACAACTACCCGAAGTGTGGTTGTAGCCAGGAAGGGGTTGGTCTCTTCTCCTAGGCAATCAGCACCAGAACAAGAGGACAGCATTTCAAGCTGCACCAGGGGAAGTTTAGGGCTGGAGATGAGGAGAAAGTTGTTCACAGAGAGAGTTGTTAGCCATTGGCATGGGCTGCCCAGGGAGGTGTTGGAGTCACTGTCCCTGGAGGTGTTCAAGAGGGAATTGGACATGGCACTTGGTGCCATGGTTTAGTCATGAGGTCTGTGGTGACAGGTTGGACTTGATGATCTTTGAGGTCTTTTCCAACCTTGTTGATTCTGTGATTCTGTGAATTCTGTCTTAATTTCCACAGGATTTTGAAAACTTTACTAGTCCAAGCACCAGTCTTCACAAACATCTATAGAGCATGGTTATAGAGCATGGCTGTCTTCTAGGGTTCTGTGAAAATCCTGAGGCAAAACCCCCAGGAGCGATACTGTAACTCCCCCATGCCTAGCTCTCACAGCATCCCTTTCTTTATAGGGGTCTTCTTGGAAAAGGCCATGAAAGTGGCAGCTCCACAGAAGGCTGGTTAGAGGTAGTGTGAATTTATATTTTAAGGTGTTCTAGGACCTTGTAAAACTACAGAATATATTATTTCCATATTTCAGCTTTGACTTTACTGTATAACTTTTGCTCTATGAATAATCCCATTTCATTACCGCAGGGTTGCATTTCTGAAGGTTGGTTATAAATTATATCTAGAAATAATTACTCAAGTTACTGTTTGCAAGTTGCTTGTTAGTTTTATCTTTAGGACAGCCTACTCCTAGGCCACCTCAATTCTACTTCATCACCTTTGCTATTAAACCACAAATCCAAAATATTTACTAATGGCTACTTCAGTTTGTATCCATCTTGTCATTATTAATTTTTCTCAATGACAACAGAACTTGCACAGATCAACTGAACCATTACAGAATCATAGAATCACAGAATCACCAAGGCTGGAAGAGACCTCAAAGATCATCAAGTCCAACACATCACCACAGACCTCATGACTAAACCATGGCACCAAGTGCCACATCCAATCCCCTCTTGAACACTCTCCAGCGATGGTGACTCCACCACCTCCCTGGGCAGCCCATTCCAATGGCTAACGACTCTCCCTGTGAAGAACTTTCTCCTCACCTTGAGCCTAAACTTCCCCTGGCACAGCTTGAGACTGTGTCCTCTTGTTCTGGTGCTAGTTGCCTGGGAGAAGAGATCAACCCTGTCCTGGTTACAACCACACTTCAGGTAGTCGTAGACAGCAATAAGGTCTCCCCTGCTGTTGTTCTGGATAACATATTTTGACTCCAACCTTTCTTTCCCTTATAGTGCATTCTCTGACCATCAAAGACTGAAAGGGAAAGAAAATATTGGAGTAGGTCAGATATTTGGAATCTAATTTTTGTCACCCCCACAAAATCCCTAATTGACTCCTTTATGACTTGTCCGAATTCCATGGAAATCAACATAAAAACTCCTACTGATTTGATAAAGTATGCTTGCTTGGCCTTTAATGTCTCTAGTGCAAAGTGTAACAGGATGCCTAATTAGAGGCTTAATTAATGCCTGTATGATACTTTCTAAAAGGGAAGCTAAATTACTGCTCATGGTTTCCACACTTCTGAACACCAGCCTACTGATTCTTTGCTGATTGAAGTCTCCTGAATCTATTGTATATTTAGCAGGATAGAAATCAAGAAGTTTTCAAATAATGCATCTTACTCACTCCAGAGGATAAAGAAAAGGATTCACCTCCCTTCTCCACCTTTTACATGCCACAAGCTTACAGCAACCACTAAAAACCAGAAGAACTGAAACTCTTACTACTATTTGTTAAGAAAGGCTTCATCCTATCAAGGATGCAGAGTTCTTTGGGTTGGTGTGGAATTTTTTTGGTAATAAAGCTACATCTTCTTTTCTTGCTGTAGCCTGAAACAAAATAGCTGATTCTGAGGTGGAAAAATAATTAGCAACATGGGAAGTTGAATGAATTTTGAGATATTGAGGAAAATGTAGTTTGAACTGTCAGGTTTACTCACCCACAGCAAAGAAATAAAACCCTCTTAGAACTTTGAGCTTCCATCAGCCTATTCCCTCTGGCTGATTTCTCCTTCTGCCCCTCCTCCCCTCACCCCAGTCTCTCTTTCCCCAGTGGCTCCTATTAGAAACACAAATAGTTTGCCTCTCTGCTTCACAACAAATCTCATGTTTCTTGCCTTTTAAATATTTTTTTTAGTGCTATTAAATTATTATTATTTTATTTTTCATATGAAGACAGAAAAAGAATGCAACCTTCTCAGTCAAATGCACTTCACAGGAGCACTTGCACTCTCTGGATTTTCAAAGGAAACCCAAGGTATTAGTAGTTCAACTCCTGCTTGTTAGGCCAAAGAGAGTTGCTCTCTTTTTGACACCCCGCCTACACAGCTATAAAAGGTGCCAACACCAGCAGGAATGGATCTTTGTAGGTGCATCTAGGTCAGCTATGGAACAGCACAGAGGACCCCTACAGGCTCTCCTGTACTCTACCATGACCAGATCATGAAAAGTTAACAGGCAGAAATTGATTCTTTATGTAGCACTTACAAAAGATAAGGAAAATCATCAACCAATGCCTTACTAGGTCAACAAGCCTTTGATTGTTCACAATTTTTTGTACTCCTGCTGAAGGCAAGATCCCTAAGTCCAGCCACCTGAAGTGAGTCTATACCAATGTGCAACAAGATGGAACTGCTCTGAGTTAAGTCATCATAGGAGTCACAGAAATTTGGTGAGAAAACTTTAATGACTGGAAGACCACAATGGATGGCTACAAACTCTATTGGGAAGATAGGAAGAGAAGAAGAGGAGGCAGAGTTGCATTTTATGGAAGAGAGAAATTTGAGTGTTTAGGGTTAAGCTGAGACCACAAACGGTCTACCAAATGCCTTTGGATCAGTATTCAAGGGGTCATCATCACTGAGGGGGATACTATGTTTGCTATCTGGTACTGACCTCCTAATCTGTGTGGCAAGATCAACAAAACCTTACTTTGGCCACTCAAGGAAGTCTTGGGCCTACAGAACCTGACCCTCAAGGGTGAATTCAGTTACCTGGATATTTGTTGTGAGAACAACACAGAACACAGCAAGGTGGGAACAGCTCCAGCTGTCGGCTTTCATACCTCCTCTTTCTGTTTCAAGCTACAGTGCTGGTGGAGAGAGGGATCACACCTCCCTAACAGAAGTGTCTGTTCCTTTAATCTGATGCTTACATTCACCAGTCACTGCACTCGCACCAACATGTCTGTTTGATGATCTGAATTTTCTCTCTCCAGAATCACTAGTGTAGTGCCTCTCTTTCCTGGCGCCCTGGTCTGCTTTTCTGGCCACAGAGGTGTTGGCACCCATTCTTTGTGTTCTTAGAGCTCAATGCCCCAAGCCAAAGAACACGTTATGTTGCTCTCCCTTAAGGCCTGCCTCTCCAACCCCCCTGCCCTCCCAAAATTTCCTTCTCTCAGCTGTCTTGCACTGTTAGCTACGTTTCTAGGACACTGCTTACATTAAGAGCATGTGCAGGGAAGCACATAGAGACCTCACACAAGAAGCTGCAGGATGTATTTTGCAAAGGCAACAAACTACATTAGGTAGATTAATTAGAACCACTAACCTGTAACATTAGCTTTGTCCTTAAAGGAATGGAAGTTGCTGCAAGTCAGGGTACGCTGGAAAGCACAGGAAAACCAGGACAAGTTCCTGCTTTCCTTCAGACCAGAGTATTTGCTAATTATTTTGTAACAACTTCCCTCCTACTTGCCCTCTTAGAAGGATTTAAGTGTCCAAATCCCATGTTAAGCAATGTGAGTTAGAAGCCCCAGTTTCTTTGTGGATTTGCAGGAGTGACTTGTAGCTGAGCCATAATCCTATTCTCCTTCACTACAGCCTGCTCTTCCCCTGGGGATGGAAGTGTCTCTGACAGTAAATTCCACTGCACTGTCAATGCAAAAGACTCAGTGCTGTATCCAGTCCCTGCCAAAGAGGGCATGGGGGCTCTGAGCAATGCCATACAAGTCAGTCTGTTAAGACAGATATAAATTATTATGACTTAATATTTTGAGAATATACTGCTGTTTGTGGGAGTATCTAGGAAATCTAATTCATAGATGTGCATTCTATAAAACACTAAGTTCATGTTTCTTTGAGAAGAAAAGTGAATTCAAATGCTGTGCAACAGAAAGATGCTAAAATCTCATCTACTTCAGCCAAATCAAAGGTACCTGAAAATTCATGCTAGCCATAGCCTTCCATTGAAAGATGCTGAATTTCACATAGAAAACCAATAAATGAGGACATGGCTAAAGGGATTCAGAAAGTCTTCATCTTCCCTGCCTAGTTTCTGGAAAGTAAAGAAACCTGAAGCCAGAGGCTCCAGCAAGGGGAAGTCTATAGGAAGGACAAGCAGGAAACTTGTCACAGAGTGATTACAGATAGTCTTCCTACCTGAACAATGTTGGGAAAGTAATTACAGAGAGCTTCAGGTCTTGGCAGATAGCAGAATAGTTTTAACAGGAAAGTCATGAGGCAACTTCTAGGCACCATGATAAGCATCAATTCTTTGCACGGCACCAGAAGTGGAAAGTGTAAATGGCATTGTCTAATTACTTATTGCTATACTTAAAAAGATGATTAGAGGGAGCAGAGGGCATGGAAAGCATCAAGGCAAACCAGTAAGTTATTCAGAGTGCAAACTCCATACTGTGTGTGTGGGAGAAATGAGGGAAACACTTTTAAGAACAAACTTATTCAAAAGCCTTTAAAACAGCCAATCACTTTTAAATGGTGTAGAGAAGGGAATATGCCCTAGAGGGAGTGCAAACCAGAAAAGGCCGACTTCTTCAAATTCACAGCTGTGGTGGAGCAATCAAATACTCCAACACCAGCTTTCCCCTCAGAGACAAGACAACCTGGGGCCATACAACCTCAACCTCTGATATGCACAAGGAAATTTTAATGAGAGATTTGCTATAGGAACTGATGTCTTGAAGTGACAAATTGAAGCTTCACTGGCTTCTTGTGAAGGGCAAGTTTCAAACTTTCATCACCAAAATTGAACAACTGAGACAGGCACATGCAAGGAAATGAAAACTGTTCTAAGCAGAAACATTTACTATCCCTGGTAAAAGCAGATTAATTCCACATTCTTACTGGCCAAAAGTGAACTGGCAAAGGAAGAGGGCAAACTATAACACAGAAGCATCAAAACACAATTGAAGTGAAAGCCTTGGTTGGGTAATTGATTTACTTCCCCCAAAACCAAGACTGCTTGAGATGTTCTGTTGATTTAGTCATTGATAGGCTCAGTCAGAACCAGGAGGTACCCAAGTATTCACAATCACATGAAATTAAATTATACCCTTCCAAGCTTTCACAGTTTCCAAAGAGGCTTAGTTTGGATTTTGACCAGAGGGTAAAGCGCAGTCAGAGCACAAAACAGAAACCTTATCTTTAAGAGCTTGTATCTTTGTAATTGCCAGAATGTTAACTGTAGGAGATTGAAGTACTGCAAACAAGCTAGTTAATATTTCCAAGTGCCAAAGATTTTACCCCAGATTTCCAACACCATATCTCATGCAGTTAATAGGTTTCATGATGATTATTAAACTGAACAATACAGAATATCATGCTGTTGGCAAAAAAACCCATTATCATTAATAAGATTATATATTTGCCTCTAAAAAGGAAGAAACAGCTCTGGGCAATTGATCTATGCCTTCAGAAGACTAATAATGTGAAAAGTTAAGTGATTTGTCCCATCAGCATCTGTCCTAGCTCCTATTTTAGGAGCAGGAGAAGATTTCTGCCTATTAAACATTTGTCAGATGGAGAAAATGTTCACTTTTGGAAGTTCTTTTTCCAGATCAGAGCGTGATATGTGAAATATTGTATCTTGCAGCCATCATCTTTGGCATCTTCAGAACAGAACCAATGGTTTGGGGTCTTCTGCTTGAAGCAAAATTTTTCTAAACAAGCTGAATACACTTATGCCAGGAATCAAGCCTCTCTGGAATGTCAGGTTGGGTACCTGAAGGCAGAGACCCCTAAAGTCACTAGTAATGCTTAAAAAGTGTAGCCATAATTCCCAACACTCTCACAATCTCTCTCTCAGAAAAGCCCACACTGGCAAATTGAGAATAAATCACTCCTCACAGAAAGTCTTAAATGACAGGATTTGGCTCCAGTGCCTACAATTCTTCACTGAAATGTTACATCATGTCACTTTTTATTGCCCTGTGTGCATGCCAATGTGTAAAAGATTAGTGCTGCTGCTGCAGATGAGATGAACTACTGCTGTTCCTAAGCTCGCAACCTTGTTTTCTTTACAAAACAATCAAAACCCCCCAAACCAAACCAACCAACAAATGCCAAAACAAACAAACAAACAAAATCATAGATATCATGAAATCTAATTAATAGTGGGGTGGTGGTGGTGTTCTTTGTTTGTAAGAAAAAGAAGTAGAACTCAGAGAATGGTGCACCAAAGAGAAAATATAGAAAAAGTCCTTTTCAATATCATCACCTCAATAAACAAAGCTTCAAGAAATGAAAATGTCTAAATAGCAAAATGATTTAAAAGAGCTGGCACTAAGATCCAGAAGCAAAAAAATCTAGAGGAAAAGCAGAAGACTTTAGAGTTTTGTGGCTGCTCCCAAACTGAGAACCACAGAGTTAACAATCAATACTCTTTAGGCCTGTTAAAGCTTCACCTTCTAGCTAAGAGAAATCCAATGGTGGCTCCTATATTTATAAGTGGAATTTTGACAGCAGAGCAGATATATCTTCATCAGTACTTTGTGTCTGCCTGCCTCCTCACTTCAGATCTTATTGTCATTTTGCAATATATTAATGATCCAAATCATCGAGTGATTCCAGTTAGGCTGCAAGAGGTTCTCTGAAGTAGGCAGCACTCCTTATAATGATAGATTGCAGGAATAATGGCCTCTCTACTGAAAGAAAAATATCAGAAAACTCTCCTAAAAATGGCAGAAGAGGAGGGACTGAAGCCAGCAAGTGCTTTATTAGCAAGCATGGAATCCCCTGTTCAGGAGGGCAGCATTTTATGTACACTTTTGCAAGGCTACCTGTGTTTTAAAGATAGGCAATGCGCATAGCAGCAGAAAGCATCAGATATCTTGGAAAATAAAATGTAAGAAGAGATAATGAAGCAAGAGATCGGCATATATGATCTTAAAAGTCAACTCTTACTAAAGTTTTTCTTCACATCAGAAAAATGTGTGGTATTTTTTTTCATTACAGCTCCAAAGCACAAAAGAGATGAGATTAAGAACTTATTCCAGGCATTCTGGAGGCCAGAGCAAATTGTACAGGTACTGAGAATTGATTTCTTGAGCATGGTCTGGACCTGTTGAACTGAGGTAAAACATTCTTCTGTCTGGAGGGATGGCACTCACCAAGTTCATGGCAACTGGCAGTGAGAAGCTCTGTCAATGACACCACCACACAGCCTGAAGTTGTCTAGTGGCACTTTCCTATGCCAGCTTTTCCTAGAACATACTACTGCTACTCCGCAGTTTGAACTATCCAGGCTGCCAAGGGATTGGGATGAGGTGACTTGGAGCCAACCACATGGCTGGAGCTGGACAATGCAGACATTTAATGCACCTGAGTCAAAGGATTACACTTATATCACTAATAGAACAACATCAGAAACTGCAACTAAATCATAAGATTGCAGTGGTGTCTACATCTCTTCTGGCTCAAATGCATGACAGTAAGCTAACAAAGACTCTCTTCACCTCTCTGATGAGGTCCCTCGAGACTATATGGGTGAGTAACTTGCCTGGGTTTGGCACATCTTGGTCAGTCTGAAACTTGAAGTGTTAAATATAGTTTCATGTGTGGGTCAATTAAACTGTTTTTTTCCCCCCTCCTCTTCTATTCTCTCTCCATTTCATTTCCTTGGACGGGCTGCAGAGCTGACTGAAGCTCATCCCTTTCCACTGCCCTGGAAAGCTCTCTAAATAGCTTTCTGCTGCTCCAATTAGTAAATGCAACACAGAGGCCATTATTATATTTCCAGTTGCTCTACAGATTTTCTGACAATAAACTAGACTGATGAAAACCATGAATACACAAACAATCTGTAATGTTTAATGCTTCCGTTTGTTAGGCTATCCGAATAAGAAAAATGTCATTAATATGGATTAGTCCTTCAACTTTTCCCATTAATAGCTGGTCTTAATTCACAGGTGCCTTTTTAATCTCTCCTGAATTCCTCTAGAACCTAATGAATACTTGTAATAATAATAGCACTTCAGAATTTAATCCTGATTCTAGTCTACCTTAAATTAGACCTTGGTCATTAAGAGATTACAGGATAGTGAATGATAGTTAATCAATGTGTTTAATTTGGCCTCATTATTTATTTGATACAGTTTCTCACATAGTGGCTATAAATCTTTTTCCCCCCAAGCTTGGCCACCAGAAGCAATGCTGAAATATTGAGTGAAAAAATATTAGGTTTGATGATCCTTTTAAGCGCAGGTTAAGCTGTAATTAATCTCTCTGCATGCACTCTTACCTTTCAGACCAATACATATATGCACATATGTAATTTGTACACAGCCAAACACTTCAGGTAAGATTTATTGTGCTTTATTTTTTTTTGGTCTCTGTTAACTCTTAGCACTATCGGTCAAGATTTCTTCTCAGGACTTATCACAGCGTTAGCCCTAAGCATCAGGAAATCACATTTCTTGGTGCCAAGGGTTTAAAAAGATTCTAATTCAGCTATTAAACTGGAAGCAGCATGTGCCAGCCCCACAGCACATTCACCCATTAATTCTGTCCCCTGGAAGAAATGACTACCTCTTGCACCAGTCTGATAAAACGAGGAAAGGCACTGATTATGTCTGTGGCAGCTATTCTTGACCCAACCAACAGTGACAGTCATCAAACCACAGTACCTAGAGTGCTGCAAGCTGTGTGAGCTAACCCAAGACATCATTAATTCTAAACACCAGAGCTTTCGTCTGGATACCGGAGTTAAGAGAAGCTTAAAAACAAATCTCTTTGGTGGAGTGAATTCTTTATGCTCTTCATATTAACTTCACCAGCTGTATTGGGGACTTATTTCTCCAGCTGGAGAGGTCAAATGCGAGAATCGAAGTGCCAGCATCTATCACTGGGTGGCTCGGAACTGGGCCTCAGGTTCAATTAATAATGTTAGATGGACAGAAATCAATCTGATTGAGAGATTAGTTGGGTTGGGGGATTTATTTATTATTTTTTAAAAATTGGTTTTAATACAACAGGATGGAGAAAACAAGTAGTTGTAAATGTCATAGACTGGAAGATTTGTCCAGCCAGGATCTGAAAGCATACATGTGTTCGGTAGAGGGAAAACACAGGCAGAAAACCCAACACAGCATTAAAAGAGTTCTTGCTACCTAATCCTCTCAAGTCTTTGGGGAGATACTAACAATTGAGAGGGGCCTTGGGATTTGGATTTCTGGGAAGATACTGTATGATATAAAGTCAAGGAGATGCCCCATGGAATTACTATAAATGAAGCTTCTGTTGTAGTTTCACACAGGACTTGCTCCCTGAAAGGGCTGATGTACCTTATGCAGCTGTGCGTGCAGTGTGGCAATTCTCTCAGATGAGAAATGGTAGCTTGCAACATTGTCCTCAAGCTGCAAATTAACCCAAAGAAGACTTCCCATCCTGCTTTCTAAGCATAGGAGTTACAGTCCTAATACTGTCTATATCAGCAGCAGGGAGAGATTATAACCAGGCCAAAGCCAGAGGCTTTCTTCTCTTCTCCTTTGTTTCAAAGAGGCAGGGATTTGGCTGTATCATTATCACACAGCTGGTACCAAAGTCTTCCCTCGAGAAAAAAAAATGGGTTCTGCACATTTTCATGTTCTCTTCATGCAGAAGGCAAGGATTCATTATGACTATTTCCTTTGTCAGGTCTGATCATCGATCCAAAGTATTCAGAAAATGGGACATAGCCTTCCCAGAAGTGAAGAGCATTTTGGAAACCAAATCTGTTGTTTTGTAATGTGCTACCCTAAAAGTCATCTGATGTGCATCTTTGCTCAACTGCAAAGGAAGCACTCAGACAGATAAACAATACCTTTTTTGGGGGGGAAGTGAATAGTGAAATGGTATCTCAGAAAGTATTTAGATTGGAACCATGGAAGTGCACTGTATAGCTTTCTCTCAGTTATAAAGTTAGCCAAAAGTCATCAGCTGAGTCCTGTGTGGAGGAAGACCGCAAAATGCTTAGGAGTAATTTCACACCCTCATCTTCCTGTCAGGCATAAAGGAAGTAATGAGATCTTCGGCAGAGCTCGGTATATTTAGTTTGGCAGACTATCCTGAAACACTGGCAATAAATGAGCTAAAGAACATTGAACTCCCAGAGTGACATTGCAGACCATCCAGGGCCTATTGGCTACCCCACCAGTTTCATCTTTGACTTTTTAGTTCAATAAATGCATCTTAAATTCCTTCAAAAAATCTGCTCAGTTGGGCTGGGAACAGAACCAAGTATTTAGCACAGAAACTTCTTAGCCAAAGTCAGACAACTCTTTTGAAAAACTGCAGCCAATAATCATTGGCATGCTGCTTTCCCCAAAATTTTGGGGGTGTTTATTTCCCACAGCAAGTTTTTGGATAGTCTTGAAAGGCTACTCACTTTTATGCTGAGGTTTTGAAATGAAAGAATCTGTGTTGCTTTAGCAGCATAGAGGCTGCATTATTATAATAATAGCTGCATTCTTTATTAGTTTACAGCAGCAGAACTAAGAAATTTTTTGCTTGCTCACTCTCCTTTTAAGAAATTTTACTAGTTAATAAATAAAGCTTAGCCTTGTTCCAGAGGTTCATCCCTCAATAGTTACTATTCTCTTTCTGACTCAAAGACCAGCTGCAATGAAAACAATGCCCTCTCGTTCCTCCTAGCACTTAAAAAGGTTTATAGATCTCCAGCCTCCTACAACTCAGCAGAAAACTGCTCGCACTTGACAGTCTTCAGAAATCAGCATTGTTTCCACCCTCACTAAAACTGTCAGGCACACAAGGTCAGGAAATGAGGAGAGCTCATGTCACCTGAATCATTACTACCTCTGCTTAGACCTCTCACCGCACTCCTGTCTTCCAGAGAAAGCTGATATACCCAAGAGTAAAAGTCTTTGAAGCCTTTTAAAACTGTCATAAAATAGTTTCTGGGAACTGTTTGGAGGACTACAAAGAACTCAGACCCTTCAAAATCATAAACTCATGAATACCTTCTTACCACAGTTGTCAGACTGCAAAAGTGTTTTGCAGGGGGCTCATGAATATGAGCACCTTTGCAGTAGCCTCTAATAGGTATCTTTATTTTTGAGGTGTGATTCTACAAAGAAAGCAATAATGAATCCTTTCAAACTAGATAGAGTCCATCGACTAGTCATGCCAATTAAAAATCACCAAGTAAGTCTGCAAGACAGCTCAGAAGAAACAGTTTGCTCTCTGAGTGCTGTGGCATGTAATCTTAAAACCAATGTCCATAGGAGAAGAGGAAAATTAATTCCATCAGATGCCTTGTTTCTGGTCTATTTTAGAAATCCTAGAAGCTGTGCATGACAGGACACAAACAAAGGGCTTTTTGTGAACTGTGGTACTTTATCGAAAGCCTGAAGGTATTTGAGATGACCTCATGGACAGTAATAATATTTCCAAAGTCACAAGGTAATTGTAATTAAATAGATACTTGCACACTGCATACCATTGTACACCAGAAACTACAAAACTCAGTTCTAAGTCACATCCATAATATCAGACACGTGCATATTTGTGCATGTGTCACAGTCATCCGCCTTTCTCCAGTGGCATCATCGTCCACTTTAAATCACAGAATCACCAAGGTTGGAAGAGACCTCAAAGATCATCAGGTCCAACCTGTCACCACAGACCTCATGACTAGACCATGGCACGAAGCGCCACACATCCAATCCCCTCTTGAACACTTCCAGGGATGGGGACTCCACCACCAACCTGGGCAGCACATTCCAATGCCTAATGACTCAGGGAAGAGCTTTCTCCTCACCTCAAGCCTAATCTTCCCCTAGCACAGCTTGAGACTATGCTCTCTTGTTCTGGTTGCCTGGGAGAAGAGACCTACCCACTCCTGGCTACAACCACCTTTCAGGTAGTTGTGGACAACAATAAGGTCTGCCCTGAGCCTCCTCTTCTCCAGGCTAAACAATCCCAGCTCCCTCAGCCTCTCCTTGTAGGGCTTGTGCTCGAGGCCTCTCCCCAGCCTCGTTGCCCTTCTCTGGATGCCTTCAGGTCTCTTAATGTCCTTCTTAAACTGAGGGGCCCAGAACTGGACGCAGGACTCAAGGTGTGCCCTAACCAGTGCTGAGTACAGGAGTACAATCTTCTCTATCACTAAATTTTCATGTGCAGAGCTTGTATCTCTAACATGAGGATATAGCTTTCCACGTCACAGTCAGACATGGCATTGCTGTTGGGCATTCATCTGGTATGTGTGCACCTTACGGTTAAATGTGGCTACAGTGAATATAAACCAAGGTATAAACCAGAGCAATGGACTGGTTCAGCTGGTGTAGATCAACGTGGCTCCACTAACCCTGGCAGTCTCAAGTCTTTTGCAGGCAGAGGAGAGCTCCTTGTGCTTGCGCTGCAAGTGGGCTGGCCCTAAGCCAGCCCTAAACAGGGAGCTATTTGGCTGTATGAATGTGGTGCCAAGCCTGAGCTGATCCAGATGAGTTTTTTCTCAGCAAGGCCTATTGGTTAGATTTAGTGTCATGCTAAGCATGCTAGCACACAGAACTTGTACAAAACATCTGGTCCGATCTGGCATCCCTCAAATCTACAGAACTTTCCTATTAGCTTTACTTTTGCCAAATCAAGTCCATATTGAGTCAAATCCACTCTTCATTCAAGTCAATGGGAATCAGTTTTTGAACTGATTTCAGCTGTGATAGGTTTTAAAAAACACAATAAAAATTGCTTTGGTAGCTCCACTGCTCCCCTCCCTGCTCTAAGCAGACTGCTTTACAATACAGCATTCACCCTTTTCTTAATGATAACGTTAAAAAAAATCAATGGCTCAATTAACAATCAGGAATGGAGCTTCCAGGCAACAAGCACAGTGATCAATAACCTATGTTCAGTGAAATTAAAGGTACTTGTTAAGTCAAGTGTTAAAAGCTGCAGACACTTAATATGGGAGTATCAGTCACAAACAGTTTGGCAGTTTAACTTGAGAAAATCAGTAAGTGCAAAGTTCCCATAGTATGTTCCACACCAGTGAGTAACTAATGAAGCATAAATATTCACACAAATTCATTTATGTAATAAATTCTCAAATCCCCCAATACACAGCAGCAGTGCTGAGTCGACATAAGCTTTCACTTTGCTCATGAGTTACACTTCTGAAATCTGAATCCAAAATGAAGTTGGGAAAACCAAATTCATAGCTTGCACAAAGGGAGATCCCAGTGGTTTGAGGGAACAGCAGTGCATGATGGCCTCACTGCTATGAATGACAGAATTTTCTAACAGCATTAAGGGGATATGCTAAGATTTCTTCCAACAAATTGCTCTGAGGTCACCAAAACACTCTGAAATGAAATAAAATGCATTCATCTCACGGGACAGGCAAAAGCAAGGGTTTGCATAGTATGAGGTAAGTGACATGAAAACATTTGAGTCCTTTGGAAGAGGCATCTTTGGAACATGCTCTGCAGTGTCAAAATCAAGAGACCTGTGCAGATACAATCTGACTTATGCTCTTATTGCATTCCTTCCACATTTTGTAAGATGGTGGTTAAAGAGAGGATTTTTCAAAGGCATCAAGGACAGTGAGACGCTCAACTCTCAGTGGAAGCCTGGGTAAATCAGATGTCTCATTCTCATTTATGCAATCTAAAATCTCCCACTTAACTTTTACACATCTGCTCTCAATAGAGCTTTTCTTGGAGAAGAGAACATTTAGAGCAATGTCAAAACTGACTCCTACATCAAGCTTGTGACAAAATTCATCTCATGGTCAATAGCCTTGTTTTTAGAGCTCCACTGATAACAGAGATGATTTAGCAGCATATTCCTACTCTGGGAATAGCCAAATTGAAGGCTGCTCTTGCGATTATACTGAACTGCTTCTACTCAGAGTAGGGAATATTCACAGGATAATTTATGCTTGTTCTAAACTTTTAAAAATAAATAAATGAAGAGAAATCATTGTATGCCTCATTTTGCATATCAAGGACTCTCTTATTGCAGTTGGATATATATACCATAGCCTTTTCCAGCACAGAAGCCATCTGAGGCCTGAATTCCTTAAGCAGTAAGAGAGAATACGGGGGGTGGGGTGTGATAGGATGGCAGGCTGATTTTCTTCATTTAATGAGGTGCCCCTTTCTTCACTGTATTATGATCATATCCCAGCATTGCTGACTACACTTTGATGGGTACCTAATCAACGAAAATCAATCGTCTGAAATTGCACAGACAGTATTTCATCTCCATCAAAAATCATCTTCCTACAGAGCTCCATTAATCTCTTCATCATTGTTTAACTCAAAAAAGAAACTTCTGTTGTAACAGATATCAGACTTTGGTTTTAAATTATAATTAAGCTGTGCAATGTTGCTTTAAGGAAGTGACTAAAGCTGCAGTATTCTGTTTCCCAGCAGAGTTTTCCCACTCAGGGTTAACCAATACACCTTGGATACATGTGGGAGGACAAAAACCTGGTAAAAAGAGGATTTCATCCTCTGATCTCACTCATTGTTAGCCCTCACAACCAACCTGAATGTCTCGAGTGCATTGGAAACCTGACCCTAACTGTTCCCAGGCAAGGCTGGGAAGCATACCCCAAGAGAGGTAAGTGCAGGCAGAGGAGCTGGGGAAGTCCACTCCAAGAACTGCAGAAAATTTCTAGGGTAGGGATTAGCAATCTGCTTCTGAAAGCACAGAATACATCCCTCTTTCCTTACAGTCTAGCCTCAACCTCTCATAAACTTCTGCCTCCACCTCTACAGCAGGAACATTTTGAGCCCCTGTTGCACCTTGTCGCCCTGTCCATTTTCCTCCAAACCCCATTGTTTCTAGTCCTCTCTTCACCTTCTTCATATTCTTTTGGAATATTCCTGCTAGTTTAGGAGAAGAGAGTACAACAAATTAACCATAAGCCATAGTTTAGGCTAAGCATCTGTCCTAAAATGCAATGGTCTGCTTAAAATACATAGAAGCTGCCTGCATAGTGCCTCTCTAAGCTCATTTGACTGCAGCCAGTACTACTAATCCTATAATGTCATAAATACATAGGAAAGGCCTTCACCTTCCTCACCAAAATCAGGCATACTGCTGAGCACATTCCTGGTGTGGGTGTAGTGTTTTAAACTGTAAACGGAGTGAAGGCAGCATAGCTGGGGACTGAGAAACATGTTATGATGACTGGTGTGATGTTGGTGCCTGTCCTGGAAGGAAGGGTGAGACTGTTCCCCTTGTGGACACATGGAATGATTAAACAGCGTTTGGTAAGTAGCTAGTAAAAGACCAGAGAACAGCACAGACAGAACAGTAGTAAAGACTGGGTGAGGAGCAGGAAACCTGCTAGCAGCAGGGAACAAAACCTCAGCTCGTGGTTATTGTAATCCAGCATAAATCCATACTGCTGCCCAGTCCTCTCATCACAGCTACCCTCCCTTAAAATCATACCTAAGCTGTCCTGCATGTCATAGGAAATCATCCAGGCAAAGGAATACTCTCCAAAAATCAAGATCCCTTATAACTGATCTAGCTGAGAGGCATCTTTTCTGTTCTTCTACCCCAAATTAACACCCACAGAAATGTTTCCTGCTGTGGAGATTCACTAAGGCGTGTGCTATCACCCACAAAGACCAGTTCTGACTGCAGCAACTCTGCCAAGACAGCACATCAACACAGAAGGGAAAAACAGCCTTGTACAAAGCCAGCAATGAGTTCAGCTAGTGTTTGCACTGGGAACAGCACTGATGGTTCCTCTCATGCCTCTCCTGCTAACAAAACCCAGGACTGCAGCTGCAGTTATTACCTGCACTCCCTGTTTTCAGACACATGTGACAATATGTGAGCTGCATAACTCTCCACACTTAATAATTAAAACAAAACTATTGAACAAGCAAACAAAAACACTATAAAAGAAGTGAAGCCTAATTCACAATTACAGGATCCAACAGTATCCTCTTTCCTGAACTCCTTCAGAGCATTTTCCTTTTGAACCTGGAATCGAAGTGGGGATGTTGGACACGAATACATCTGATGGAGAGCTGCAGAAATCCCCCAGATGTTTTGAGGACCATTGTTGGTGTGGGAAATGGGAGTACTGCCTTGAATGAATTCTGTCTTGCATTTGTTGATTTGGTTGGTGATTTTCACTATGACAGCCCTTTCTAAGCTTAGAACTTCTTATGAAACCCAAGGCAGGGTTTATGTACACTTGAGAGCAAATAACAAATGAGCTATGCTTATCTTCTACCACAACAATTAACAAAACTAGGCTAGGCACAGCCCATCTTTACATCTAGAGAATAGCAGGACCTGCACTTCAGAGGTAAGGCACCCATGATAATGTTGAGAGCCTGTTTCTTACTCAGCATTTGTTTATCTAGATGATAATACCTGCACCAAAATTGCTCAGGCTTTCTCAGATCTGGTAGACTTGCAGGGAGTAAATCTCTCAAATGAGCACTTCTATGGAGGCAAGTGAGATGTCATTTCATGCTCAGGTCATTTCAAGCTCTTCCTAACTGCACTTTTGAATGATTTCTCACAATTTTTCTACGTAACTTAAAAGTTTTTTTGGAAACTGTGGTTCAATTCTTTTCCTGTCTGTACGGTCCTAGAGAGCAGAAGTGTTATTCAGATATTTTACATGTTTATATCTGTTGTTCCTGTTGGGAAGCCAGCAGATGAAATTTGGGCAGTATCAGTCCTTTCTGTGGTCCTTCGTATTGCCTGCCTTTCAAACAGCAAACAGTAGGTGTAATTTCAGTTTCCCAAATCACAGCTGCTTTTCGGGCTTGTCAACACAAGATGGCATATACTTTACACACATCTGACAAGCATGATGGATACTAGAAAGCAAGCAAGAATTTTTTTGCTACTGTTAAGTTTCATGCTGCCCCTTACAAAAAAAAAAAGAAATCATCTTACTGGTATTTCAGTACTGGTGCTGCATTGGAAACTGGAAAAACAGGTTAATAACATGTATTTAGAACCCAGGTAAGTCCCAAACTCAAACAGGTCCCTTTCTGGCAGGACCCTTTTGCACCCCTTTGCAGGACAGTCCCAGGCTGTTAGCATAACCGCCTCCTTCGTGTACCTTGAGAGTGAACAAACACCGTTCCTGGCAAACCCCTAATGTCACAGAAACAAATCAGAATGTCAGTGCAGGAAATTGGGACCCAAGTGTACGAGCCATAAATCTGTCCCATCCTGATTGAATGAGTTGTGCCCTGAAGGATTGCAGAGTGCTGAATGGCTTCTCCTTGTCAACCAGCTGATGCAGTCTGAGGGTGGGGACAGAGTTATGGAGAGAGGGGAGAGGTGAGCCCTGTTAAGGGTCCAGTGGAGAAAGGAGATGAAAACTCTTGAGTCTGGACCAGACTAGCTAAGGAGAGAAATGAAGCAGTTGGACAGGCTGCTATATTATTCAATTTGATATACTTCAAGTTGCTTTTTTTTTAACACTTAAGGATGCAAATGTTCTCTGGAAAGGAGAGTAATTTCCTTGCACTGGCAGAGTTAAGCAGAACTGGCTAAACAGTGAAGTCTCCAGAAAGATGATGTGGCAATGAAGCTGTGAGTTAAAACAACAGCTACATTTTTAACTATAAGAGAGGTATTGTTTGTTTTAAGCTACTGTTTGGTAACTGATGGCTCACAGAATGACAAAACTGCTTAATAACAAAGAGCTTCTAGGGTATCTCCTGAAATATTTAGTAAGGAATGCATGTAGAGTGCAGATATCTGTTCTGGCGTGGGTAGTCAGAGCTGATCATTTATTTATTTAGAGAGAGGAGTGGGAAAAGCAGTTTGGATCTGTAGGAGAAAATGAGACTTCGGCTTGAAAACCCTTGAAACACTTTGGAGAATCAGGCTAAAGTATCTATGTCACAAGAAGCAAAGACAGACATATTTGTGCAGCCCTGGCATTTCTAAAGCAGTTGCCAACTGCCTGCATGAACAATTCCAGTGTTCAGGGTAAAGTCAGGCATCTTGTTTTAAACTTTTTCCTTAAGTGACTCAGCCTAATCCGGTCTGACAATCTGTTATGGTGGCATAGCTAATAGGGATTGTAGCAAACAGCAGGAGGTTGGAACGTCTTAAACAAATGCATCTGTTCCCAAACTGAGGGATAGTACTTTCATGTGATATTAGTAGGTTGAAAAAATGGATCCTAAATTTTTACTTTGTGTGACCTGTGGCTTTTGGGGTTGGTATTTCATGCTTTATTCAGCCTGTTTGAGTGGTGCTGGGCTATTTGGGTTGCTCTTCCACAAAATTGTGTAAGAAGATGCACCGTTCTTTTCACAAGGTTAAGGCAGTTACTGCTTTTTCTGAAATCTTGCATAAGATTGCTTCCATCTACTGGAGCATGCACACAGTCTTCATGTGTTTTCACAGCAGACTAAAATATATGCACTGTTAGCTCAGAATGCAGTTGAGAAAGAAGGATCCTTGGGCAAGAAGTAGAAGGGTATTTTTCTGGTCTTGGGAAACACCAAAGGCTCACACTGCTCAAGGTGAACGTGGCTGGCCCCTGGCCTAGCAGTAGAGAGAGAGGTACACATTGCCCTGTTGCAGTGGTTCTCACCCAGCTTCCGCAGGCATCCATGGCCACAGCAGAGAGCTGACTCCCTTCCCTGCACGCACCATGGAGTCCCACTGCACCATAATGGTGCAGGAACAGCACCCAACCATGAGTAACTGGTGTTCTGCTACTCCCAGCATGTCTGGGAAGCAAAGTTCAGCATGATGAAAGAAGAGAATGATAACAAGGAGGTTTGTCAGGAGCAATTTGGGGCATGATGTAAAACATCTGCTCTGAAGAACGAATTGGAACTGAGTACCCTTTGGGCTCCCAGGAGTTAATTTTCTTCGTTTCCTGAGAGCCAGGTGCTTGAAGTAAGCTATCTTGGAGATAAAGTTGATTCAATAGTCAATCAGTTAGCCAAGCAATATAAAGGGCATCCTAGAGCCCTCAAACCCAAACAAAGCAATGTTTTAAAGATCTGAAGGCTAGTACTACTCAGGATTTCTAGTCTTCCAGATTGTTTACTTGAGAAAGAAGTTTCTTGAGCTTTCTAGGTAATGCTGTAGAATAGAACAGCACAGGAACCTGAGACCTCATTCTCTAAGAAGTGCAGAGATTAATCAAAATGTTATTTGTATGACACAATGCCCAGTTCAAAATGCTTATACTTGGGGATGAATCAAATAAACAACAATATGTAATGGTTACCTGACACTTTGCAAACATTCTCTAACTGTAGTATTCTTGTTAGTCTCTGCTTATCCACACCGATTATCTCCTGTGTCTTAACCTTTACACTGCTGGGTTCCAGCTGAAGCCACCAACCACTGTTTCTTCTAGTAGCTGCAAATGCATACTTTGCTATCAGCATCTTGTGAATATCTATCTGACTGTATGAACTCTTTTCCTAGGTTAAAAAAAAATTAGTCTTGGATCATTCAACATTAGCAGGATCAATTTACTCAACAGAAGCCAATCACTGGGCATAATAGCAACATTTCTGCAATGAATGCAGTGCTTCAGTTCTGCTCTTATCTAAGTGAACCTCATTATCTCCACATACATGACTACTGCAATGAAATGAAGATGTAGAAAGCAGAAGTCTGTGCTTTGGAAGGAAAACATGCAGAAGCACACAGAAACCAAAGTCATGCAAAATACCTGCCAAAGCTTGCACAGTGATTGTGAGGCTGGGATGAAAGTGCGATGAAGCTGCGCACTGAAGTGTTTGAGATGAAAAGATGATGTTCCCTAGGCTGGCTGCTTTGCTCTTCTTCATTGCTTCCTCCAACCAAAGATGTGGAAAGTTATTTCAGATATGCATTTCTAGTTATTTTACTATCTAAAAGACACTGAAAGCTGTGAATTGTTTACGCTCATGCATTTTTAACACGACATATATGCAATTTTCTTGTTTTGAACAGTAGGACAGAAGAAAAGATCTGAAAGGATGAGTGTGCATGCAAGGGAAAAAAGAGAGCAGAAAGGCAGAAAGATTCCTCAAGGCCAAAGGACTCTTCCACGGAGCAAAGAGATGTTATCTTTGAAATCAGGCCTTACACCAAGATGTTTTTATGTCACTTTGTCAGCATAAAGGGTTCTCAACACAAAGAATTGGACTCCTGAGAATAAATCCTACAAAAAGGGGGCTGGTAATTGACATAACAGTGACTGAAAATCTCCTCCAGCTTTGCAACCTGTACAGGACCTGGACTAGAATGAGATCTGAATGTACCAAGCTACAGCTTTTCTTCTTACCCTGGTTGTGACATTACAGTGAAGAGGCAAACCTACATGGCAAGCACTGAGATATGGAAGTAGAAGAGAAAGCCTGTGTGCTTTTTCCATGCTCATGTTCAAATTCCAGGACATTTAGATTTGCCATTTGTTGCTCTTTTACAGTATAGCTCAGAAACAGAGTGTGATATCCAGAGTGTAGAGAAAGGCCATCTCCATTCCATTCTCTCTCCTGCTGCAGCTCCAGCCTTTCACTTTCCAAAAAAACTAAGAAGCTACAATGCCCTGCCAGCAGAGGATTCTGGACTTTCAATGGTACAGAGAACATCAAAGTACTCTCATTAACTCCTAAGAGGCTGTGTGCTGGGGATGGACTCTGCAAAACAGCAGACAGAGAGGGTGAAAAGGAGAGCCTGCAATGCCAGTAAAGTGATTAATATTTACCAGATTAGTTTTAGAATTCTTTTCATTACCTAGAATTATAAAAAACACCCAGGAAAACCAATGGTGGCATTTAACAGCTCTTAGAAACACAAATTTCCTCACTTTTGGCCTTACTTATTCTTTAAAACAAACAAACAAACAAAAGCCCACGCTTGTTCTCCTGTAATTCACTAGTAGCTTAGAATAAATCTCTTGCCTTCAATTAGTTCCAGGACTGAACATACTAATACAGCAGTTTGTTTTGCATGCATAAAAAAAATAACCAAAATAAAAAAGAAAGAAAAAAGTTGGATTAAAGGATTCTACCATGACTTCTAGAAGCCTCATTCACAGTAAGTACCCAGTAAATCCAAAGTGCTTTTCTGCCTCAACTAACTTCTGTTAGTTACTGTTCGATTCTGATGTAAATATATGATGAAAAGAGGAACTGGAAGGTTAAAATGTGTTCCCCACAACATGCACACAGCCACAAATATGAAAGGAAAAAAACTCAACCTACTTTGCTATGGAAGTTGCAACTTAAACCAACAAACCTGTTAATGTTACTTTGATCTTTTTCTGCCATTATCTTATTAAAACACAGGCCCTGATTCCTGCCTTAGTTCCATTGAATCATGCCAGTGCTAGCACCACTTGTTTTAAACGAAGACCTGAAGTACATCCTACACTTTTCTGAATCATGGCATGGTTTGTTTGTAAGATGTGCTGGTTATTTTCCTGTGACATAAAACTGGAGCAAAGCACAGACTTTAATTATACTGCAGCATTAAAAGTCATATTAAGCCCCTCAAAACTGTACTCCTAAACATGGAAAATGTGCTGCATTTCCAACTTTTCCTCTATTCCCTATAGAACTATGTCTGAGCTATATAGTCCTGCAAGAAGGCAAGACAAATGACCAAGGGTTGGTGTCCATGAAAACACAGCTCTCACTGGTAATTCCATAATAGTTTTACTCCTTGTCATAGAGCTCATGCAAGATGAAAGGGAAGTTTTGAAATCAACTTTTATTGGTGGTCAGCAATAATTTATTGCTTGTTTTCTTTAGGAACTGAAGGCAGTGGGGGCTGTACTTCAAAGCCAATATGCGCAACGCAACATACTCCCTGAAAAATCAGGCCCTAAAGATCTCCCAACTGGGAACAAAATGTTGATTGTTAGCCCAGTTTCGGTCTGAGCTCTAAGTACCTTTGCCCTGTGTGCATCATACCTATGCCACTCACTCTAGTCAGCCTCTTTTAAACATGACACTAAAAATAATGGTTGATAATTGGCCTCACCAAGCCCCATCTTGGCTGTGCATTCAGTAAATGCTGAGGACATCCATGTGAGATGACCACCAGAGCCTTAAAAATTTTCTTCATCTCTGCCCCACCTGCAGTGTGCTGGAATTTAACCATATATCTCAGAACAGTTCTTTCCACATGCTTCCTTTCTCAGTTATGACCTTTGCTTTTCTTGCAGAAGAGTGTAAGAGCTTGTGTCTGTGGGGTGGAAGGGGCAGTAACAACACATGTGATGGGTTCACAGAGAGAGTGATTGCCCATTGGAATGGGCTGCCTGGGGAGGTGGTGGAGTCACCATCATTGGAGGTATTTAGGAGACTGGATGGGGTGCTTAGTTGCATGGTTTAGTTGCTTAGGTGGTGTTGGATGACAGGTTGGACGCGATGATCTTGAAGGTCTCTTCCAACCTGGTCTGGTCTATTCTACTCTATGGGTTTGGTTTTTCCTAAAGATTCTGAAGCAGAGCTTTTGGATTCTAAAACAACCTTTTAAAATGCCTTTTGTGTTTTTTTTGAGAGAGGCAAAGGGAACATTTCGGCGACTTCACCTTCCTCTTCCTAAAATGTCTCCAGGTTATTTCTTCTACTTCAGAGTTACATAAAAATTTTCCCTGAACCTCTCCAGAGTACTTTGCTCGGCAAAGCAACTATCAGATCAAAAAAACACTTCTGTTTATTAGCTCAATCTCCTTCATTAAATTCCCTCTATCATGTGTTTTCCCACACAAACATTAAAAAAAAAAAAATAGATCTGCTAGATGAAAAATTCTGCTAAAATCCACTGACAGCTGCGGCTGTGATAGACTTTTCCTTAATCCGATTAGCTGCCGCCTCCCTGTTCGCACCAGTTTCTGTAAGCAGTTACCATATTACACCACAATCTGCTGATTTCATCTGCACTGGCATCAGGCAGCATTCAAAGAAAGTCTGGCCTCATAATAACAGGCTTTGAGAGCTGGGAATCTCCTCTACACACATACGCACAAGCTGCTGCCTCTCAGACTGTGAAAAACCTGCATGATTTTGGAACGGGGGCTCTGAATGAACAGGACATTCCCACAAGCAGCCACCTTAAATTAGAACCATAGAGTCATAGAAACAACAAGGTTGGAAGAGACCTCAAAGATCATCAAGTCCAACCTGTCACCCAAGACCTCATGACTACTAAATCATGGCAAGCACCATGTCCAATCCCTTTTTGAACACCTCCAGGGACGGGGACTCCACCTCCTCCCTGGGAAGCCCATTCCAATGGCTAACAACTCTCTCTGTGAAGAACTTTCTCCTTGCCTCGAGCCTGAACTTCCCCTGGAGCAACTTGAGACTGTGTCCTCTTGTTCTGGTGCCGGTTGCCTGGGAGAAGAGACCAACCCCCACCTGGCTACATCCTCCCTTCAGGTATTTGCATTACCCAAACTATTCTCTGCTCAAACTTGTCTTTTTTTTTTCCCTCTCCCCCCTGCCACCTCAGCTCTTGCATTGTCATGGAGAAATGTTATGAGATACTAAAAGAAAACTCATCTCTCCTCAGTTTACTGGCTCATGCAAAAAAGTGAAAAATGTCTTTTCAGACTGGAGAAAAATAAAGCAGCTTACATTTGGAGGCAGAAAGCTTCTTCTCGTCTGCTCAGCCCCTCACAATTGAGAGCTTGTACTTGTTGCCACCAAGCAAACAGAAGGGAGGTCCTCTGTGCTCCTCTGCAAGAGTGAGCCAGCAGAAAACCCAGTCTGTCAATTCCTTCACACTAAGTTACATCTAGATTTTGGGGAGAGAGGTCTTAAAACAGTCCAGAAGAGGGTTTGAAGAGACCTTGACTCTACATAGACTACGTGACATGTCAAAAGGTCTAAATTTAGGTAGAAATTAAACACTTCACATGGTTTCTAGGAGAAATTCTGATCTTCTGACCATAATACTTTTTTCCTTCTGGCCCTCAGCTAGAAGTCATGATGGTAGCCCCCACAAAACAGTGCCACTTGGTTTCCCTTCACTTCCTACCAAAACTTGTTATTGCTCAAAAAAGCAGAAGAAAATGGCAGGGCCCCAAGTCACAGAGGAATTTTTGGAAGAGATATAGAAATTAGGGCTCATAATACTGTGTACAAAAGCTGCAAGATGCCAGTTTAATGATAAGAAAATAGGCAGCAGGTTCATTCTAGGCAGGAAACCATGTGGTTATTATTTCTGAATGGTGTAACCCAGATTTTTTCCCTCCTGTACATGCCTGTGAGCAGGTAGTTTTCCTTCTAAATATGAAGAGCATGGCTCAACATGGTGGTGCTAAAGCAAGGTTGCCAATGTTTCTGAGGTTACACCATTTGCCTTTAATAGGACATTTAACCAAAAATAAGAACAGAATAGAACAGAACTGAACAGAACAGAACAGGAGTAGGAGTAGGAGTAGGAGTAGGAGTAGAATAGAATAGACCAGCTTGGAAAAGACCTTTGAGATCATCGAGTCCAACCTATCATCCAACACTACCTAATCAACTAAACCAAATAAAAACCAAAACCCAACCAACCAAAACCCCGAAATGCCCAAACCTCTTTAATCTTCAGAACTAGGGGCTTGTAAGGATCTCTGGCTTTGAGAGTCTGGAGACTCATTTTTTTTTCCAAAACTGTCAAATGCAGAGCTCCATTTAAGATGCTCCACATTGTTTAGTCACAATGCAAGTGGCAAAGTTATGTAACTGTCATTATGCTGTATTTTCTATAGGCAAAACCTTAGTCCTTGACAGCTGGGCACCCAATCAGCCCAGAGACTTAGGTATGCAGTCTGACAAAGAAACTCAATCTTTAACGTGTCAGTTACACAACGACAATGAGCGGTAGAGCAAGAAGGTACAACTGTGGCTGGGAGGAACATTTAACTTTTGTGGTTTCTTCTTCCCTTTCCCCACTTCTTCCAAAGCAGACCACAGCTCTAAAGAGATTACAACCTCAAAATTCAGGTCCAAGTGTTATATGCTATCAAACAGGACGGTTTAATGCTGTCAGCATTTCCCTTGTCCTAGTTTTTTTGCAGATGCAGAATTTCAGCACAATTGATAACAACCATTTTAGTTCTGATAGAAAGGCAAACTCCAGCAGAAAACAGCCCTACCAAAGTTTTTACACCTTGGTCTTAGCTAGCAGTTTAAGAGCCTTACAATAAATATATAATGAGGCTGAAATCATCTGCCTTATATAGAACGGCAAGTAAGAAAATGCACACAACCTACAAATACAACTCACTAAAAAAATCTTTTGACTAATGAAGAATAATAACTAGATTTGAGGAGAATTTAGAAAACTTAGAACATGGAAAACTTCTGTGACATGAACTATTGTTTTGGGAAAAAGACAGGAATCTTCCTCATGAGTCTGATTTTACCTCAGGATCTGAACAATCACTGAAATAATCCCAAATCACAGAATCAGAGAATCACCAGGACTGAAAGAGACCTCAAAGATCATCAAGTCCAACCTATTACCACAGACCTCATGACTAAACCATGGCACCAGGTGCCATGTCCAATCCCCTCTTCAACACTTCCAGGGATGGTGACTCCACCACCTCCCTGGGCAGCACATTCCAATGGCTAACAACTCTCTCAGTGAAGAGCTTTCTCCTCACCTCAAGCCTAAACTTCCCCTGGGGCAGCTTGAGACTGTGTCCTCTTGTTCTGGTGCTGGTTGCCTGGGAGAAGAGACCAACCCCTTCCTGGCTACAACCTCCTTTCAGGTAGTTGTAGACAGCAATAAGGTCTCCCCTGAGCCTCCTCTTCTCCAGACTAAACAATCCCAGCTCCCTCAGCGTCTCCTCACAGGGCTGTGCTCCAGACCCCTCCCCAGCTTTGTTGCCCTTCTCTGGACACCTTCAAGTCTCTCAATGGCCTTCTTAAACTGAGGGACCCAGAACTGGACACAGGACTCAAGGTGTGGTCTAACCAGCTCTGAGTACAGGGGCAGAATGACTTCCCTGCTCCTGCTGGCCACACTATTCTTGATGCAGGCCAGGATGCCATTGGCCTTCTTGGCCACCTGGGCGCACTGCTGGCTCATATTCAGCCAGCTGTCAATCAGCACCCCCCAGGTCCCTTTCTGTTTGGCAGCTCCATAGCCACTCTGACCCCAGCCTGTAGCTCTGCATGGGGTTGCTGTGGTCAAAGTGCAGCACCCGGCACTTGGCTTTGTTAAATGTCATCCTGTTGGACTCTGCCCATCTATCCAGTCAGCTGAGGTCCCTCTACAGAGCCCTTCTACCCTCTAACAGATCCCAGCTCAGTGTCATCTGCAAATTTGACGATGACTGACTCAATCCCCTCATCCAGATCATCAATGAAGATATTAAAGAGGATGGGGCCCAGTGTGATGGCAAAAAGGAGAATGCTAGGTACTAATTCCCCATGGGGGCATGGAAAACAAATGAGGCAAAGTCACATATAAAAAGAGATGATTGCAGAAATGGGCACTAAAACGAAATGTTGCTCTGACAATGGGAAGGTTTCAAAATCCTTTGTTACTTTTCTTTTTAATTCCATAAAACAAATGTCTATTTGAGGAATGAGATTCTCTGAATAATCCAAACAAGTCTTTCACTGTAGCAATGATTATTATCCTATTTAAATAAAAGACCTGTGTTTCTGTAGTAATTATCATACCATATCCCTAATTAATTATTACTCAAAATATCTGTTAAAATTCTTGCCAGCCATTTAGATACAGGCACAAATTATTCCCTTTGATCAGGCTTGCATTGCTAAAGGCACATTAAAAATACTGAGAGTCTGGAAAAGCCTTACAAAATTGTCCATAAAGCCAGAATTATGTTAACTACTGCAGCAGCCCTTACTCTGCATATTCAGAATTTGATTGCATGTGAAGACAATTGCTCTCTTTGGACAAGAGGTCAATCCACACCCCCAACATTAAATGGTACACAGTTTAAAAGAAAACAATTGCTTTCTAATTTGAATGCATCATCAAAGGAAATAAGGAGAAAGAAATCCACAAGGCTTTTGTGAGCTTCAAATCACGTTACAGTTAAACAGACAATATCAAATGCCCAGATTCTGGAAGGCTGAATACGACCTCTGGATGTTTAGCATGCTGCCAAGTAGTTAATGAAGAGAAAAACCTGGCCAGAGAACGTGATGCTAAGCTCCCAGCCCTAAGAAATTCTCTATGGATCTTTAATTGCCATGAACAGAATCTCATTTTTAAATGATTCCTGGGAAAGACCCATGACACTGAAGATAGATGCTGTTCACAATTCAAATTTGTGATGCTCCTGGACTTGGTCCTCAAATCTCTGATGTTTCTCTCACTAAACCTTCCCTGAAGTTGCAATTTCTATGTCAGAATCCTCATTTCTAAGAAGAAATATGAGGGTACTCTCTATACATATTTTCATTAGAGCTTTGAAACCAGTTTTACCAGGCATGAAAAAAGACCAGCTGCTGAAGATATTGTATGAGAACTCAGTGTCATCAGACAACAGCCAACGCAATGCCCCCTTTATGCAATTAGTTTGCCCATTTCCAGATAGTTGCAGGTAGGTTATTAATTAATTTCCCACACTCTCTCAAGTGAGCAAGAACAGGCAAAGTTTAAACCTGATGTATGGTATGGAAGTATTTATATTAGAGAGCCATTTATCTGCCTGGGTCAAACTCATTTCAGGTGACAACTGAAGAGAAAAGGCTGAGACACTGGAAGTGCTGTCCTGCTTCTATGTGATGTGGCTCAAGGAAATCCAGGAAAATGCACTTTAAGCTCTGTGTCATCCTATTGACAAGAAAAAAATAAATTTTGAAAAAATATCTATTTGTTGCCTTCAGATATGATCATAAATATGTTCCCAGTCCCACTAGATAGACAACACTTTAAAGAACCCCAAAAGCACAAAGAGCTCTGAGCCATAATGATGCTCCTCATTCATTTGCTAGACCTTTAGATTAAAAAACCCCAAACAACAAAGCAACAACTAATGAAAATAGGATTTATTAAAAGTTCCAGCAAGATTCAGTACAAGCAAGGAATTTCTTTCCTATATTTATTAGGCCAACTATTGAACTCAGCAGGAAGAGCTCTGCCTTATAGCTAGATCAACAAAACAAAGTCAGGACACCTCCGAGGCTGTCTGGAGGTCCTGTTTAATTATGCAGATATTTCAGGCTCCATGACTAGCTCTCTACTTGCACTGCACAGCACGGCTGCGATGGACAGATCCCTATTTTAAACCCAGAAAGGAGATGTTAATGCAAAAAAATATTCAAATAATCAGCTGCTGGAAAAAAAGTAGCCAAGAGCCTGAACTGTTAAAATGACTAAGCACAAGTTTTAGGAGGCCAGCTTTCCTCTAACAACAGTTTTTGCAGTCATGAGACTCCTTTCAATGCAGTCATGCACATGAATCAATCTAGAAGCGTGTAGGACTGCTCAAAAAAACACCCCACCCCAAAACCAAAACACCCCAAACCTAACACATATTAAGGGGCATCTCCCTCCACAACTCCTCCCCACCCCATATGCACTGTGATGCTAATGGGAGTTTTGTGCACTTCAAGAAAATCATAAAAAGTAATTCCCATATGCTGCATTTGCCACGGGGAATTTGTTACATTCACTGATGTTGAATTAGACCATTGTGTATACACTTTAGAAACAGAGTCAGGCCATAAAAAACTCCTACATGTTATTACTTCAGCATTCATTCCTCAGAATGTCTCTTTGCTGATATTAAAGTCTGAATGTTGTTCATCAGAGAGTGACTGATAATAACAAAGTGATTGACAAACTTATTACTTGGCTTTAAAAATAAGTTCTCTCAATTCAAAATATTCTTCTCAACCCCAGGGAAACCTGGTTTGTTCTTTGCAGCAGAAGGCTGTAGCTGGAAAGTATAGACACAGAGCGAAAAGTAGTCTTGGTTTTTGTTCAAACTGTGCAAACAGCTAGATAAATGGTTCTCAGCTGAAAGTATCTAGCAGGAATTACAGGTCAGTATGAGATAGGCATGGGACTGGAGGGGACTCCCCTTCTCCTTATTCCTTACTGCACCATCAGTCTGTCAAGTTTGAGCACGTGGGGTCACCCTGGGACACTCTCTTGACAAAAGCAATGACCCTACTCTTCTCTCCCTGTCCTCTGTGTTCTCCCAGCCCTTTCTTTACTGCCAGCAGCTGGGGAGGAGGCTGAGCTCCCTTGTGCTGTTCAGGTTGCTGTTGAGTGAATGCTAGTGATGGCAGGAAAGACAAAACATGAGGATATGATGAGACCAACCATTGACAGCAGCAGCACAGGTTCATGCCAAATTAATGTGGCTCTAACTGTGCCTCTGGGCACATTTCACACTATAACCAAGACAATCTTGCAGCAGGCTGCCACTGAAAGGAGGAATTTTCCAACCTCCAAGTCCTATCTTGGTCCAGCTTTTCCTTCTTCCTTCCCTTCCTTCCAGGATGAGGACTGGACCCTACTGTCAGAAACCTATTCCCTACTTCTCATTGGTTTATTCTGATGTCTGTCTCTCTGAGCTAGTTTGTTGAAAGGTCAGACAAGCAACAGTGCTGTCACCAAGGAAGCACAAGCAGCAGAGAAGCTGTAAAGTCGACCATGCCCTGTTTGCAGGAGCAGTCCCATAGCTCTGACCGCAGAGGTGTAAAGAATCCTTCAGAGCCAAGGGCCTAATTGAAGACTGCTCTTTGATTCCCTGGGCTCTAAATTAAGGCCAGGTTTGCTCATTTCTTGCTTTCAATGAACTTTTTGCCTTAGTACCAAACAACAAACACACCTGATTCCAAGTAAACAGACTAAACTTCAGCAGCTCCTTCTCTTAAGCACCAGCCTCTGCTGGAACAAGGTCAGCAAAACTCAAATAAGGACGAAGAGTCCTGCTTGGCACAATCTGCAGCCTGAAACTGAAGCATGTGCATAAGTATTGGGGAAAAAGCATGGGCAAAGTCTTTCAGTCTTGTGACCTTGACATATTTTGCTGAAATTTGCCTTGTAAGAACTGTAGACACTTGAAAGCAAAACCAGATGAAAACAAAACCCTTGTTATTAGGAGTTGTGCTATGGAATAATGCCAGCTGGTTTTATGAGCTTGGCTCTATGTTTTCATTCAAAATAACTGAACAAATAATCTTTCTCAACTCTCTTCCCAACCTCCCATTTTCTTTTAATCCTGGGCCAAGCCAAAATCCCCTGTGAGTTTTGTGCTGCTAACCTTCAGTTTCTGTCAGCATGGTTTACCATGAGTCTGAAATCCTCAATCATGAACTTACACACCGTTACCTGAAGCAGCTACTTTTTTTTTTCCTAGCTGACCTTTTGAACTATCAAAGCTCATATTTTAGTCAAGGTCTCTTTCCTCTGCTTCCCCTTCCCTGATCCCTTTTTATCCTTCACCCAGTTACTTGCAGATGAGCTTAAAAACACATTAAATATATTTATTTGGCTTACCCTGTTGGACTCCGGTGTCTTTAAATAAACAGTAAATGTTTTGTTATTGAAGATAAACCATTGCCTTTCTGTATCTATTTCTCCAACTGTGTTGCAGGCTGACTTTGGATTCTAGTTTACATCTTGGTCTTAGCAAGAACTGAACTCAGCTTTTGCACTGTTTGCTCAGGATTCTGAAGGAGTGTCGTCAATGGCTTTTAGACAGTTTCAAGGCACATACTTACACACACCAAATTACAAAGAACCTTACATTTCCTCAAAGTTCTTCAACACAAAATCTATTTGTAGGAAAGTCAGTGGCTACAATTATGTAATGCTATTTAGGACTCAAAAATCATAGCAACTTCTCCACAGCATACTTCAGACTTCATTCAGAAGAAGAGTCAGACTAGTGCAAAGGCACACAATAGCTTTCTATCACTACAGGTTGTGCTGTGAACTGGATTTCTGACTACTTGACTATCAGAGAATTTACTCCAGGAAAGATTTTGTTTCTGGCTTGAAAATCAGTCCAGATGAGTACTTCCCTTCAACACAGGTTAAATAAAAAATTACTTATTTTGGAAGAAGCAGAACCTGTTTCCTTTCTTAGCTGGAGAAGGACAACAGTAGCTAATGTTTTCCCTAAACCTTAGCCCAACCTCTGACTTGCCCTTAAAGCATTATTCAGAGTAATAAAAAATAGACTATCTTGGAATTCAGGTACACAGTCAAGATAGTTCAATGACATTCAAAATAAGTGGGAAAATATGCATATTGATTTCCTGTTTTGGGAGCATTAAGATTTATTTACTCTTGATGTTGCAGTGACCTCTAGTTTGTCTTGGTCAATACATACCTCTAGGGTTGATAAACCTTAATATGCACCTCCATGAGAGTCAATATCCACTTTATAAAATAAAAGCTATCCCATGGGACAAACATTAATATTGTCAAATAGAGTCAAGTCAGTCACCTCTTTCTTCTCTTGATATGAAAAAGAACTGAGCTTGAATAGTTGGCAAAATTGAGGGGAGGGAAAAAAAATAAAAGGCAAAGTACTCTGACGAACTAAGGAACGTGCAAAATGTACCATTGACCTTTAGCTAAAAGGGCTCTGGATGAAATAATTGTCTAGATTTGTGGTTCAGAGAAGAGTAAGGCTGGACTTTATAGGATAACCACAAACTTGTCATTGTGAAAGATTACCTGCAAGTAAAGACTCAAGGCACAACTTGCCTACTTTTAACTGACCTCTTGTGATGGTCTCCCTAAGAGACACCAATGGCTGGAATGGGATGTTGACTTCCTGGTGTTAGTATTGACTTTTGGCTGACCACAGAGTTCTCAAAACCTGATTTTGGCTCTCACAAATTCTAATCACCAGTGCACACCAGGGAGCTTCCCACAGAGATGACCACCACCCAGAATAAAATCTGGCAACTTTGGCATTACATTTCTCTTTCAATCATGCAGGTTAAGTGTTCTATCACTGAGGGTACCTTAGGCCCTCTAGGCTATGCTCGTTCCCATAAAGGAACTGAACTGAGGGGCAAAATAATATTCCTCACAACACAGAAGGTTGTGACATTAGTTTTGAGTGGATGGTATGACCATTAAAACATGAAGGTTTTTTTCAGTGTTTGCCATAGGAACACTTGAGGGTTTAGCAGTCTCTTCTTACACTTCATCTACAAAGGTACAAAGGCAACTGCTGGAGGATGACTTTTAATTTTTATTTTGCAGAGCTGCTGTCTCAGTACACAATGAACTGGCACTGAGTCAGCTCACTCATGTGTATGTGTGCATGTATTTTTTAAGTTAGAGAGACTTGTAACTAAACTTTCTGACAAGCAGGTCCTGTCTTTCGAACCTTACGGTGCGAAAAAGTCCTCTGCAACTGCAACAGCAGCTCCAGCCCAGAAAGGATGCACTGCACTAGCATAGACAAGGAGAAAATGTGTTCTGGTACTCAACAGACTTTTAGTTGCTGGAAGAGCTCTGGAGACATTAGGTAATGATGTGTATTAAGATGGATCTAACATATACTGGGTACTGGACCAGTGATCAAGACCGGGCTAACTCTCATGCAAAGCTATGGGTATCCTCTTCCACATCTTAGGCTTGAGGTGAGGAGAAAGTTCTTCACAGAAAGAGTTGCTGGCCATTGGAATGTGCTGCCCAGGGAGGTGGTGGAGTCACCATCCCTGGAGGTGTTCAAGAGGGGATTGGACATGGCACTTGGTACCACGGTTTAGTAGTCATGAGGTCTGTGGTGACAGGTTTGACTTGATGATCTTTGAGGTCTTTTCCAACCTTACTGATTCTATGATCTCCTTGAATAAATATAAAACTGTTGTCTCTATTCTTGAAAGTGCAGGATTTTCAATCAATATGTTGCAGAACCTTATTCAGTTCTGCTCCACCACTGGAAATCCTAGGTGAAATTTTAGGTACACCACACTAGATTGTTTTAGCAAATACCCTTGAAAATTATTTGGGGTGTTTCCAGATCAATTTTTACGGTACCTGTTAAATCAAATAAACTATTTCCCAGATAAATTGAAGTACTAATGAAGTTTTCAGTAGGGTCTATTTTACCTGCAATCTTACTCTCAATTTATGATAATAACATAATGCAAGAAACTCTTCAAGTTCATCTTTATGCTGCTTAATGACACTTTGTATTCAACGGATACCTCTTGGTCAGTACCAATGAACACATAGCAACAGAAGTTAAATCAAATTCAGTAAGTATTTTTAGGTATGCATTCTGGAAATTAAAGCTACAGTCATCTCTTTTAGAAAGGGTATTGCCTACAATATTGCTAAGACTTCACCTAAGTTATAATAGCTGTAAGTCAGTGAAGTAAGTCTCATTTTAACAGTATTTCAAAGTCTCTTTTTTTAAAGCTATTCTCTATGCATTAACACTTCTGTTGATTCTTCAGAGCAACAAGAAAAAACAAATCTGCACTTGAGTAAGAATAGAACAGCGTAGAATAGAATAGAACAGACCAGAGCAGGTTGGAAAAGACCTTCAAGATCATCGAGTCCAACCTATCATCCAACACTATCTAATCAACTAAACCATGGCACCAAGCAAGTGCAACTGCACACAGCTGAAGTGAAGTTTTGCTTTTTTAAACAGCTGTACTGCCAAGAGAGGAGTCTTGCCCCACTGCCATGATCCCTGACTGTAAGCTCTTCCAAAACTATCCTGGTGATTAGGAACCCTTTATTAATCTCCAGTATAAAATGTCTGATGTCCAATTCAGATTTATTTGTTCTTGTACCACCATTGTTTGGTACAGATTCTTCTTGCCTGGAATAGTCTCTGAACTATGCCTTGTAGTATTATTACTTGCCTCAATTTCCTTACTCCACATCACATGGGATTTTCTAGTCTCCCTTGCAAAGAGGAGTGATCCCTGCTCTTTGTTGCAGCAGCACTGTGTGCCTCCTGCCCTCCTTTCCTTTATCTGAGAGCACAGGTGACCAGAGTCACTGGGAGCACCTCTGCTGAAACAGCAACTAGTACCTTGGGCATTAGTGCTAACCCCATGCCCCAGGTGTAAAGCCTGATGCACCCAGGGCTCTCACCTCTGTCCCAATGCTCTCTTGTACTAGCACTTCCATGCTGGATTCTCCTCATTGTCAGCAGTTTTTATCTTAGGCTTCAAAAGGCTTTTATCATTAGGCTTCAAAAAGTCCAGGTTCATTTTTGTCCCAGTGTCACTGCACAGACTCAAAAGACAGGGGCACACTCAGGGGGGATCTGACCTCCTTCCCGTCTCTCCTATTCCCCTCTTAAAGCATGCTGGTAGCACCGTCTGCATATCCTCACTGTGTAGCATTGCTGCTGCTGCTACTTTTCAGTTGAAAAATAGGAGCTTTTTTTGCTGTTTTAACTGTATGCTGTCAGGCTAAGATTTGACATAAAAAAATTTTCCAGAAATGAAAGAATTCTCTCAGAAAGTTACAAAAAATTACATAATTACACAACATAACAAAGTCTATGAAGCATTATTATTCCTGGTTTTCCATGGAGAAACCATCATATGTGTGAATAGAAATTTTCATTTTATGTTGCTCTCAAAAGCACCAGGTCATAACATAACCTAGAATTTTCTGTCAGGATGGGCTTGTCTCTAAGGTATCCATTGTCTCAAAAAAAGTAATGTCTGGCCATTTGGGTTCTCTCTGGAGATGCAGGAAACCAATGTTTAAGGTTTTATACTAAACCAGCGTGGGAGCATTTGTAAATCATGACGATTTTCATGGGATCAGATATTGTTCTTTGCCCAGATCCAGCTCCACTTAAATCTTTTCTTTTTGGCACAAAACTACAGAGTCTGAAGGAACACTTGTACTGTTATTTTTTGTGATGTGTATTTCTGAGCACAAGCTGTGACATTAATCTAATGTATGTCTCTCTGCATTAACTGATCAGCAAATTCTTCTTGAAACATTGCTTTCCTGAATCGGAGAACTAGAGGTTAGAATATACCTAAAAATGCCTGCCTAGAATTTGTTTCTGCTCTTGTGTTTGGGTGGTCAGAACTCTAAATATTTATGCTATTTGCTACCTAATTGATATTGCATTTGATGCTGCATTACTGCAGCCTTGACTTGCTCTAGAAAGTTATGATACCCAAAAAAGTCTACAGTCATGCTTTAACACAAGCCTAACAAACAGTAATAGAGATTTCAGTTGCTGAATGCTGGTAGCAGTGGCTGAAGTCTAAGGAAAAAACATAACTGGAGAGATTGTTTTCCCAGAGCATTTTCACAACAAGCTCGGAGGAACTATGAAATCCAGTAGCCCAGGAAGTTGCTGCCTGTGTACCTGGTTCCCATACAGATCTCCTGCAATCTGCTCTTTCTCTTCTCTCAGAGCAATCTCTAAGGAACCTGCAAATCCAAACACTACTGAGAATAGCCTCAAACCTCATATTGAAGTGAGAACTGTTACAAGGAGGAGCAGTGAAGACAAAGACTACATAGCACCTTTACCCCACCATGCGGCATCTCTGTCAGAATGTAAAAATTTGGGATCCAGACCAAAAGCCAACAAAACCCCTAAGCCAAACCAAAAGAAAGAACAGATTTTTAGTCACAATTGTCACTCACACTTGATAATTAACAAGATGGGACCTGGGGGTATTGGTTGATAGTAGGCTGAACATGAGCCAGCAGTGTGCCCAGGTGGCCAAGAAGGCCAATGGCATCCTGGCCTGGATCAGGAACAGCGTGGCCAGCAGGAGCAGGGAAGTCATTCTGCCCTGTACTCACTGCTGGTTAGGCTACACCTTGAGTCCTGTGTCCAGTTCTGGGCCCCTCAGTTTAGGAAAGGTGGGGGTTGGTCTCTTCTCCCAGGCAACCAGCACCAGAACAAGGGGACACAGTCTCAAGCTGCACCAGGGGAGGTTTAGACTGGATGTTAGGAAGAAGTTCTTCATAGAAAGAGTGATTGGCCATTGGAATGGGCTGCTCAGGGAGGTGGTGGAGTCACCATCACTGAAGGTGTTTAGGAAGCGACTGGATGGGGTGCTTGGTGCCATGGTTTAGTTTATTAGATGGTGTTGGATGATAGGTTGGACTCAATGATCTCAAAGATCTTTTCCAACCTGGTCTGGTCTGGTCTGGTCTGGTCTATTCTATTCTATTCTATTCTATTCACCTGCATCTTTCTATAGTGTTTTACTCAGAGAAGCTTCTGAGACTGATGTTTTCCACTACTGTTTCTCAATGCCCACAAGTGTTTCTCAGTGCCCACAGGCACTGTAGAGGGGTTGTGTTTCTCCTGCTTCCCAAGCATGCTGGAATGGAGTACATCTTTTCCAGCAGTTGTTTCCACTGTAGGTAAATGCCACAAAGGTATGAAAATGATAATTTTTCTCTCACCCAGCCTTACAGACTTTGAGAGACATTTTTCTAAATCCCCAGTGTGTATAGCCATTGAAATATTTCAGATGGAAAACTGAAAATAGACATCCTTTGAAAATACGATCCTGCTCTGGGAAGAGATTGAGAAATGTCGCTGTAGTAAAAGAACCTCACCAGGAGTAACTATCAGTTCCTCCTCATTAGAAGAAAATCAGGAAGAGGAAGGGTGGTAAGTGACATGATTAGTACAGATGGGCCAATGTAAGGAAATATTTTTTTTAACTATAGATGCTTAGAAAACTGGAACCCAATTTTGTTTCACTTCATTGATGTTAAAAGGAACTCACAGAGGAATCTGAGAAGGGAATTCTTTGTTCCCAAGTTGCAAAAAGCAGCTTCATCTAATAAATACACTGGCACAAAACCACAGCAAGAAGAAGAAGAAGAAAAATCCAATTAAGGATTAATCATGAGTTATTTGTTATTTAATGTGTTCATAAAAGTAGCCTGTTGAGCTACAGTTGAAGGAATCCACCCTTAACAAGGTTTAATAGGTTTAACCTCTGCTCTGCAGGACTGAAAGAAGAGGGCAAGCAAGGGGTGCAGGTTCTACAGCATGCACAGCAAAAGGAGAAAGGTTACAGCTCTTGCTTCAATAAAGCAGCCCCAAAGGTTATAACATCCCACTCCAACAACAGCACTTGAAAATGCATAAGTCGCTCTCTGCAGTCCCTCCGTGGCTAAAGAGTGCAGCCAGGTGCAGCAGGACATCCTCCTTCCTGCAGAAAGGTCTCTGCTGGGCAAATACCTGTCAGACCACATTGGTACAGCGAACTACAGTGTCCCAGTAACTCCTGGAAAGAGGCACAGTGATCTGTAAAGCATGGCACTGCTGTCAGCTCTGACTGCAGCACAACCCACAGGCATGGCAGGAGTTGGGTGTTTTAAAGAAAGAGCTTAAAGTCTGCTTTAAGAGCTACAGCTTCACATCTTTGATACCTGAAGGTACAAAGGTGACGTCAAGACACTAAATTTTGGAGGTATCTCCTAGAGACATAATACCAATCAGATGTCAATGCCTACATTTTCTTCAGAGAAAGTAGCTGTCATTAAAAATAAACAAATAAATCAAATCCATGCAAACACAAAAGCTCCCAAAGATCCTTTCTGCAAGCAAAATACTCAGTCTTTATTTGGTCGCGCCCAGCACAGCATGCTCTCTTCATGCTGGCATCCTCTCTGCTGCTGGACTATAAACCTCTCAGAAACCAAGGCCAGAATTACAGATGGGTGACACTTGAACTTTCCATGCCCAAACATTTCACAGGACATAATTTCTGCGTGAGATTTCATGGCACACTGTAAAGCTTCAAACTTTTTTCATCAGCTTGGAATTTTGTGATCCTCCTTTGCCAAGACTTAAACGAATAATTATTGGCAAGTAATTATAAAAATTAATTACTTTCATTTTTAACAGTAGAATCAGGGAGATAGCTCAAATCTGTATTCCTGGTACTGAAGGAAAGGACAAAGAAAAGTAGCCGGCAGTGTTATCTGCAATGTTTTGTTACGGTGGGCGATAGCTGGTGGTTTAGAGGAGAAGGCGTTTCATATCGTCTGTTCCTTTCAATCACATCTTTTCATTAGTGAGGACAGAACCTCAAAAACCACCTGGAGATGGTACAGATGAGCACTTAGAAGCTTGGATGGTTATCTGGAGCTTATCTGAACAACTTTTATCAGCAAAATTGCGATGGGAATTTCACAAGAACAGGTTTCTTTTTTTTGCTTCTTCCTCTTCGTGATTGGGTACTGCAAGAGCTTGTCTGATGTCTGGTTCCAGACAGAATGTGAACCAAGTTAGATTATTACATCTGTTTCCCAAGTGTATTAGGAGCTGCAAAATTAGCACTGTGACAAGATGACAATAAAGAAAGCTATTTTTAATTTCCAGGCAAAAATCAAAAAAGAGATAAAAGCCCACAAATTATATTCACTTATTTCTCTCTCTCTCCCCTCCTCTCTCATCCTTTTCCATCTATACCACACAATTAAGAAAAGGCAAATTCAGATCAGATACAGGAAACAGCTGCTAAGATTTAGCACAACTGAATTGAAAAACAGAGGAAAATGTAAGCCTGGTTATTTGGGTCAGTTGAAATTGGACAAAGCAAATCACTGGGTAACAGAATATAGAGGACAATTCTGCACTGTCTGGAGGGCAAATGAGATGGCTTGATGCAAGCATCCATTTCCAACATGTTAAATTCCTCTGCACAAATAAACAGCTTTTACTGTTTTCCAGGGAACAACTGAAAAAATCAGATATCCAGTTAGCACTGTTTTCCTTTCCTGTGGCTCTTCCCACCAAAAGCATCTCCATCCATCCACAGGTGCTGCCAGCTGGCACAGGTTTCTCCGAGAGAGGAACAGGCTGAAGGAGTGCAGCTCTCCTAGGGAGCAGGCTGCTGCCGCTGAAAACCCCCTTTTAAACCAGCAGAACCTGCTGTAGCTATTATGGCCCATTCACTTCCACTTAGGAAGTCCAGACTAACTGGATTGTGCCCCTGACAAAAGTGGCAATAGAATTACTTTAAGTACTTCAACAGGTTCATGTCACTGAATATATTTAGAAATTAAACAACTTGCAATAATTTTCTTCCCCCCACCACCCCCAATTTTGTTGTGGGTTGGTATTTTCTGAGGGAACACATCAATGAACAGAGATTGCCAAAGGCAGAATTTTTGCTCAACAGCTGTTCTTTCACTGTAAAGAAAGCAGCAGAATATATTACAGACAGAAAAAGCATCCCTCACTATATGCTGCAGTTAGATAACGGAGACCAAAAAGAAGTTCCAAGAGTGATCAGCCCCTGATACTCATTTTGTAAAAGTTCTTTTCCCTTAACATTTATTTTTCTACTCTGAAATGTGGAATGTAGTTCAAAATATCCCATGTGACATGCCAACTTCATTTACCCACTGCATTTCTAATATGTTTTCTCCATACTCTTCTATCCCATCACAGCAATTGCTGTATGCCACAGCATGCTATCATGTTTTATGCAGAATTTCACAGTGAATTCAATGGTGACTAATGCCTAAAAAGAGCTGCCACATCATGGCCCTACCTCTCATTATAAAACCATATACCCAGGGTTTTGGATCCAGTTCTTAAAGAGGAACACTTCTCTAACTTCTATCATTCATTTACAAGTGTGGCAGGGGGCCCACAACAAAATCTCAAGTCTGGACACCCATCGGACATTTCCATCTGTATCTAAATTAAGATCTAGGGTTTCTAACAGCTTCTTTCTTTTTTAGACTGTTCAGAACCAGTATGTTGCACACAGTCCTACATCCACACGTGCAGAATTTGTACATACGGTGGAGCAACAGTTTCCCTAGCAGTCCCCAGAAGCTCACTTAGCTAAGTTCACCATACGAAACAATGTCAGTCTCTCTAGGATCTTGGATGACGAACCATACTTTAGTGTGAAAAGTTATATTACTCCCCTATGGAAAAGCAGAAGCTGACAATCTGTTGCTCATCAGTTAGCTTCTAGTTATATCCACATTCAGCTGAAAACTGAGCAGTCATAACTAAACTCCACTGACACCCCCCCATCCACTCTCAGATGCTGCAAACAACATCATCCTGGGTTATAAAAATATTAAAGCTATTAAGTGAGCAGACTTTTCCCACCATTTTTTTGTTCACATCCACCAAGATTCGTGGCAGAATTTTGAGTGCCATAAATATTCAGGAGTTGGGAACTGGCCGTTGGGAGCAGCCTTGCAAACTCTCTGTACTTTAGAACAGTCTTTTAGAATGGGATGGAGGTGGCTGTGTCTTTTCTTCCCTGGCTGTGAAGGGAGTACAACTAGCTCAGTTGAGGATCAGTCACCCTTAATGCTTCCTAACAGGAGTTATATACCACACTGATTCTGTTTCCCATTGCAAGAAGTTATACTTTTAATTACACAACTAATTTTCATTCTTATTGAAGAAAATTGTTGCTTCAGACGTGGAACGTCAAGTGCTGCTGTGCCCAATTTTTGCTTCTCATCTCATATTAGCAAAGATCCCTTAATGAAAGGGAGAGTGACTATTTTGGCTTTTATTTTACATGCAGTAGTATTTCAATATCAGGTAAAAGATTAGCACTAGATGAATTGAAACAGTCTTAAGAGTCTCAGAGAAGTCAATGTCTCCTCAGAGTTACGTGACCACTGAGTATATACCTTTCTATATTGAATTCTGGTTTGAGGTTCAGGTTTGCTTTCTGACTGGTCTTTCTCTCTTTACCTTTGGTTTGACAAAACAGAAATAAAGTTAATGCTACATTATTTTCTCCATTTCTGTTTTGGAAATTTGAGGAGGGAGAACAGCAAAGCTTACGGGCTACTCATACATTTTTATTGCTTTCAGATTTGGGAAGCAGGTGCCCTGTGTAACAAACAGTTCTCCAGGCAGGTAAATTGCATTATCTGAATGACATCTTCGGGTGAAGAACTTGCAAGGTCAGGAAAGGGATGGTCTTTTGGACATCAGGGAAGGAAAGTGATGATCTTTAGGAGTAACTGCTTGTAGTAAAAAAACAGAAAGGAGGCACTGTCTATATTCCAAAGAAGTGAAAGCAGATTATAGGGTAGAGAGCTGCCACTGGCTTCTGAAGATGCAGCTAAAGGAAGACAGCGAGAAGGGGCAATTGTGAAAGAATGTTAGAGCATTATCCTAGGAAGCAGAAATAACCTTGCTGGAGATGGGGAATTGAAAGACACAGAACTGATCAAGGATGTAGGCATCGTGAAGCTGCAAGCCACTTCTAAGTAAGGCTGTACTCTACCTGCTGCTTGCATTCAACAAAAAGGGAATTCACCAACATTTTCATGTGCAGTTGGATCAGAAACAAGGCATTTCTACGCTGTTTTCACCCATTCTTAAATTTCTCTTTAGAACAGCTCAAATATAATGTCAAAACCACAAGTTACATATTACTTACATTCATATATATAGGTGAAATCATATGTAGTTGACATACATCATGCTGCTTTAATCACATTTATATCTGCTATCTCCCTATGTGATATCAATGCCTGAACTCCCACAGAGTTTGATGGGAGCCAGATCAGGTCTTCTTATCTGTCACATCAGTAATTGCTACATGCATTAAAAATTAACAATCTAATTTGAAGGAGTGGCTTGTGATCTGAACCTTTATTGGGTTAAAAGCAACACTTCCAGCTAGAAACGTAGTTTATCACATTACTAAATCCACTGCTTCCCATTACTGTTAAAACGAGATCTCTGTCTCCCATTTGCAATAGATCACCTACAAAGCCCCTGATCCAATGATACACTTTTTGAATTGCAAGTGTAGACCAAAGTTTTGCTTCAGATAATACAAAGCTTTCTATTCTCATCAGCAGAAATTCATGCCCTGTCAACACAAAATTGACGGTTAGCGTACTCAAATGGTTTAGTTGGGAGAAAAGACAACTTATGCAATTATCCCTGAACAGTTAAGATATTAATGTCTCTAGAGCTTATAAAGTACCCCAAAAAGCCAATTGTGACTTCTTAAAAATAAACCTTGAATCCTCAGCACCCATCTATAAGAAAGAAACTTCAACTGGGAGTTTACAAAGAGACAAGAAGCCACATTTTTATCCAAATTACTAGGAAGAGCTCAGTTTATACAGACCATTTTTTCTCCTTGCTTCTGAAACCTAACAGTGCTTTCAGAGGGAAAAAACTGGGGGCTGGTCTCTTCTCCCAGGCAACCAGCACCAGAACAAGAGAACACAGTCTCAAGCTGCACCAGGGGATGTTTAGGCTGGATGTTAGGAAGAAATTCTTCATAGAGAGAGTGATTTGCCATTGGAATGGGCTGCCCAGGGAGGTGGTGGAGTCGCCATCACTGGAGGTGTTTAGGAAGAGACTTGACAGAGTGCTTCATGCCATGGTTTATTTGACTAGATGGTGTTGGATGATGGGTTGGACACGATGATCTCAAAGGTCTCTTCCAATCTGGTCTGGTCTGGTCTGGTCTATTCTATTCTATTCTCTGATCCTAAGACATTTTGCAGTTTTGTGATCATGGCACTCACAAACCCAGGTTAATAGTCTCTAATTAATATTCCAAACTAAATCAACATAATAATAATCAAAATGTTCATCTCTTTCTCTTGAGTGCTTTTACATTGTTATGTTAAAAAAATAAGAATCCTTGGGAGTGGATCAGAAGGTGGAGTGGAAAGAGACAACAAATTTGATTCCTTAGCTATGTTACAAAAACACATCCTTAATCATATATTTCACATACATGCATGGCTGCATAAATGCTTGTAACAAGCAGATATGCAGTATTAGTGGCTATGCACAGATCTACTCAATTTGCAGAAGGCAAAATAAGGTGGAACCAGGCTATGCGCAGGTGGTTTGATTGGATCAGCTGCTAAAACTCACAGCCAGTTCCCAAACTGTCTACTTAACACTGCCTCCAACAAGCCCTGCTGTCCCACCGTGCCGTGCCATCTGTGCTTGCTTAGTGTGCAGCTTCGCCTCCTCCTCTTTCACATGTTTAGATTCTCCCCCAAAGCCTGTATTTCCTGGCCCTCCTCCCAGGGTAGCTTCTTATTACTGTGGCAGCACACAAGGACAGGAGAAAGGTGTGTCACTCTCATACCCAAAATGTGATTTCTGTTCTGAATACATTTCTTCAGGCAAATCCCCACTCCTGGATGCTCTGCTAGATTTTAGGATTAGTTTTAAGTTGGTGTATATTAAACTGTCACTTTTAAAAAAGCCTACAAAATATGAAACAGCTGAAATTGATGAGCAGCAATAATAGAGCTGATCACTAGGAAGATTAAAAAAGTCAGAAGGAACACTGGGATGTATGGAGTACATGGTTGCAATTTTGCATGCTCAATTCCCAGTGCCACAGATGAGGGGAGAGGGCTCCCAGGTTACAACCAGCTCTTGAATTAACAGAGCTGAAGAGGTAAGGATTTCATCTGCTTTATACAGTCTGTTTCAGAGGCTACTGTGAGCATTGACTCTGGAGTTTTTATCACCCCAGCAACATGGGCACAACTTCTCACCACCTGACATGTCAAAGGATGTTATTGCTTTGTATCCCAAAGGAGAGAAACAGACACTGATACGGAGTCTTTATGCCTCTGTCTTGAATATTTTGGACACACTACCAGATTTCAACCACATGTGATAGAGTTCTTAATGTTTCATGAACCTCAGAAATCTGAGTAGAGACTGGAGGCCCAGGAGGGAGGAGAGCTGCAGGGTATGTCCACACTTCACTAGACTCCAGAAAAACTTGTGCATGCAGCTTCAGGCAGAGCTCACCCCAAACCACAACTCAGTCCCAGAGCAGAATTCCATGGGAAATAGGTTTCAGGTCACAGTGTTGCTAGAGGCTGTGAACCACTGGAAAAAAAAATAAAAATGCACCCCCAAGCTCAAGTCTGGCCTCTGAATTTCCCAGAGTAAATGGTTTAGGAAAAAGGATAGATCCATAGGATCCAAAAGGATGGATATTCAAGTTGAATAATTTGAATTTGACCAGTGTAATTTTTCATTGTATGCAATGACTGTGTGCCATCTACAAAAAAAGAAGAAAAGAGTATCCCTGATTTAATCTTGGGTTCTTCTCTCCCTAATATTTTTCTGCTTTTCTAGCAGTGACAATATTTCCATAATAACTCATAGCTCAACAGCAGCAGCAGCTTTATAATTATATAGAATATACACTGAGGAAGTGCAGGCATCTCAATAAGGCTAAACAAAATACCAAAGGAGATGAAGGCTACTGCATACATGCACAAAGCCCCTGCAAATACCTCTATGATGATTCATGTTCAGGCGAGTACCATTCTGAAATAGTCAAGTGAACAGTGGAAGCTTGTGAACAGGTTTTGTTACACAAAAATGAAATACAAGGAGAAAGCCAGATCTAAAAATCCTAATGAACTTGTGAGTAAATTTCTCCATGAATTAGTTTACTGGATTTTAGGAGTGGTAACTTGCAGAGATCATTTATTGAACAAGCTCTGCTTCTGTAAAATCAATAGTGGACATTCATTACAGTCAATGAAAACAGACTGGGATTAATCCTGATTATTTCTGGATTTCTTTGTATGTGTCTTATCACTTGGCTGATTAAAAATAAATGTGCTGCTCTATCACCATTTGTTCTAGAAAAATACTGAGAACTTGGGTGGCAGTGTAAACAAAACACAATATGTTTGTTATCAAGGCAGTTGACTTGGTCTTGAAAAATAAGGGTGCAGCAGAGAAAGCTGTCTGTTACATCCCTACCTGCAAGACAGGGATGATAAAGTTGGTATTCTCCTGTTTTCTGTCTCTCTTGTCTCTTTGGACTGTAAACTTCCAAGATAAAACTGGTTTCTTTTTGATGGTGGAGTGAACCAGGTAAAGATGATACCATTAAAGTAATGCTTTAAGTTAAAGATACATTTAAAAAGCGCAACTGTGCTAAATTGAATTTCTTAGGTTTCTGAAATTATGTTGGACACCTTCTGATGACAGCTTTGTCATGTCTACTTTTGGTCTTGAGTAAAATCTAGATGTGCCAGGTTTATAATCTCTACAGTATCCCATGTGTTATTTATAACCTCTGGAGAGGATCAAGTAGCATTAAAAAGTTAGAACCATTTTCACGAACTCAATCATCACACTATCAAATCTAATAACCTTCCCAAAACATCTTCAAATCCTTTCTGCCTCCATTTTTCTTGCTATAGAAGTTAACATTTATTGACAGCCCAATGACTTTGATTTGGGTACAAAACAGCGACAGTAGGAGGTTACAGGAGAGTTTATCATGTCTGAAAGCAAAACCCAAAAATACATTAACCAAAGTCTGAATATACACTCAACAGGTGCTGCTGTTGTGTTGGTGCCAGACAGTAATGCCAGAGGGGCAAAAAGTGAAATGTAAAGTCTGAGTACAATGCTACAGCAGAAGTCACAGGTCTGAAATTTACCTTTAGTATAAATGTAAAGGAAAGCAGAGAAAAAAAAAGCCTTGTACAGCCAAAAACCTCACTGCACCTCACAGCAAGATATCCTGACTTGGCAGGATATCAAAACCACAAGTCATACTCATTCTGTGCACTGCCTTAACATAATCCATGTTATGGTTAAACTTTATCTTACTTAGACAGCTACTAAGAGAATGCATTAAAGTCCAATGGCAATTCTGTGTAACTTCATGCACACTTGACTTAAACAATATGGTAGTTAAGCTATTCTTCTACAGAGTGGTGTTTTGGTTCTGAACTGCTCAGCTGAGCCCACTAAGGCAGCGGTTCTGTCTGAGACTTTGGCTACAATAAGGAGGACACCAGATCTCTACTTGAGGAGGTCAGCATTTGCTTTGTTTCAGAGCTCCATTAAAAGTCAGGTCTGACGAATGAGGCATTGAAAGCAGATTTCAAATCTAACTGAGCACAAAAGGTTTGCCAATTTTTGATACTGAGCTGAACCATAAGAAATTCAGCACCCACTATTTCCCTCGACAGGCTGCAGGAGAGAGTTTTAATGATTTTACTTAGACTGAGCCAGCAGATACCCAGAAAAGATCAGTATAATTGTGATTTCTAATTCAATGGGTGTTAAATTATTTCAAGTATTAAACTGTCTTTCATGTTGCAAACTAGAGTATACAAGGCACAGGAAGGTGGAAAACCAAGATCCCCTATGTGACCATGAATTCTGATTCTCTGCTACTTTGCTCCTGGTTCTGGGATACTGTAGGGGGTAGAGTGCTTTAAAATAATTTTCCTAGTGTTCCAGGCTTCCATATGGAAAGAAAAACAAAGTAGAGCCAAGGAAATATTTATGCAACTCAAAGTATTTTCTTTCATGGATTTATGACAAAAAGACAACAGAAACCCCTTGAAAATTAGAGGATTTTGATTCCAGTCAAACAGTTCATCTCAGACTGGAGATTCAGACTTGTAAGGTGCCTGCCAACACCTTGCCATTTACCTGCCAGATTGCTGTTGCAGATCTCCTTTCTCAGAGCTGCACAGCTGTTGTCAACTTCACTGAGGCCAGTTACTATATATTAGTCACCCAAAGATGAGAACTGGGAGATTTTCAGATTCATCACTTGTATCCAATGGCTGGCAGAAGGAATGTTGGTAAGAATCGTGCAAGTTCCTGTCCATGGGTATTAAGACTTTCAGAATTGCCTAGTTCCATGGCAGACAGTTGCGTGGCTTGCTCAGAATGGCCCTAGGCAGCACAGGATACACTTAAATCCTTGTCAATAATCTGAGGCTTTTTGGGGAGCCTAGAGCCAGAGAGGCTGAATTCCCTCGGAACATGACTTAAAACCCACCAGTAAATTGTGCTAGTCACACCATTTGTGTGAGGGTAGGTTTCAATTAACTGGGAAGTCTAAGATTCAAGATGTTCTGATTTTTGAGTCACTTCTGCTTGTAATTTAATGCATCAGCTTGATATTATTAATATTTAATAAGCAATATGCTTATCATTCTGGGGAGAGTGAAAATGGGTACTATTCTGAATTTCCGATGCCTATTGTACATGGGAAATATATTAGAACTCATCTTTTCGCTTGTGGCTTAGGAATTGTATACTCTTCTCAGCGCTTGGTATTTCACTTAGCAAGGGACAGCACTTTATAACTATTAAATGCACTGCCTTAGGGATGTGGTAACCCATTGACTTGACAAGTCTTTTAAAAAATGCTATAGTCAAACAGCAAGGCAGGATACATAGGATTTATCTGATAAGCTGAAAAGTCCCTAATGACCCCCAAGACTTCAGGCAACACTAAGTATAAAAGTCATTTTGATGAGCCTGCAAATCACATATAAATCAGGAGAAAAATTTTGTGTCCAAATATTTTTAAAGGCATGTATTTCCATTGTGCCTTTTTCTTCATCCTCTACAATTCCCCTGATGCACAAAAAAATGTAAGAAATCATTGTGTTAACTGATCCAAATTAAACATTTTTTTTCATTTTGGCTCCCTACTTCCTTTTCTTATGGCTTCAATGGGAAAATGGCAGCCTTCACTCATTTTCCTCTCCCATGCCTTGCAACATGCCATGTTTTTGTGGGATAACTTAGATTTACAGAGGGGTAGATGAAAATGATGCTTTCCCACAGGACCATGTCAATGCTACGCTCGCACTGAGGGTAATTTTAGCTATATCCTACATGCACAGTGAAGTGACAGGAGTAAGCGACATGCTCTGTTCAGGGTGCTGGTTCCTGCCAGTCTGCTATTCCAACAATAGTCTGTAATTAATGTTGAGTGAGCAATAAAGAAAGACCCAAGAGAAAGGCAAATCTGCTTGTTTTCTTTTCATTATGGATGACTAGGCAATAGGAAACCAGGAATATTCTGACAGTGCAGCTAAGATCTGGAAACTGTACATCTGTTTTGATCATTTGGATCCCAGCATTCATAAAGATGAGCAGTTTATTATGCTCTGTGCCATTTGTCAATACATCTTTCCCTATTTGTCCCTGCTGAGATTATGGCTGCTACAAAGTTAACAGCTGGCACTAGCATTGACAGCCCAAGGCCAATTTATGGAACTCAGCTGGTAAAATACTGACCACTTCTGACACAAAAGAATGTCACTCTCCTAGCCATCCAACTCTCTGCCCTTCTGTTGCCTCCTTTCCTCCCTTTGGCAAGAGCTACCACAGCGTATGCTGTTTGCCAGAGCTCTGAACTCCAGCAAACCAGCAATGCTCCCACCCCTCCCACAAGCTTAGAGGCTTTTTGCCTCTTGCTCCCCAGCTTTCCTTCTGGCAGATGGTCTGCTGCATCTCAGCTGAATCTTGTGCGCCATATTAGCACTGAAACTGCCCATTTAAAATGCATGCATAGGTACAGAAGCCACTTTGATTGTTGTGGGACACTGGGAATAAGCATTCTTATTTCTTTTCTTTTCCCCTTAAGAACTGCATATTAAGTTCTAGACTCTTCCTGCTAAAGGAATGTGCTTTACAATTGCAACAGGAAGATTTGGCTCAAGAACATATTTTTCTTAGCCTAGTAAACTTAAGAATATTGTTAGGTTTCTTCTTCCTTTCCCTCCACCACCCCTATGGGTGGAATCTCACTGGGTGCAACTGAGACTTACAAGTCTTATAAGTGGAAAAGGAGAACAGTTTACTACACAGAGCTTTAGAGGTACGTACACTGTTGGGATTTTACAGTGACATACAGCTGACAGACCCACAGTTGTGTCTATACTGGTTCTTCCCGTGTAAAAATTGCAGCAGGCAGTCACGTGCTAGGCTCTACTCTCTGTGTTCTATTCCGTACATCAGCACCTCACACCATTTCTTGACACTGTCTCTAAGACACCATTTGTTGACACACAAAAGCAAACAAGATGCACTAAATGCTCCTGGGTGACACAGTTTGTGATGTAATACTTTCTGCCCTTTGAATTCCAGCCAGAGCTGCGTGTTATAAACTAATCTGATGTCAGGATTAGTCAAAGCCTACAATTGCCCAGATAATGTCAGACCTCTTCTGTTAGGTGAAATCTTGATCCAAGCAGAGTGAACCATAACAGTTAACAAACTGTGGACCCCATGACTAGCACAGTGGAATTTCATTTCTCTTTGGGATGGAGTATTGCTTGTTCTTAAAACACCACTGCCAAGGCAAAGAAAGGACAAAATGAAGTACACAAATGACTTGAAGTTTAAAATAACCTGTGTTGTCTACTACTACTGCTTTTACTGTCTACTACTACTTTGAGGAAGAAGTTCTTCATAGAGTGATTTGCCATTGGAACACTGGAGGTGTTTAGGAAGAGACTTGATGGGGTGCTTGGTGCCATGGTTTAGTTGGTTAGATAATGTTGATGATAGGTTGGACTCCATGATCTCAAAGGTCTCTTTCAACCTGGTTAATTCCATTACATTCCACTCCACTCCACTCCATTCCATTCCAATTCCTATTCTACAGCGTCTCCATAAAGAAGGAGCAGAGCTAACCTGCTAATACTTGAGAATAAGGGATCTCCAGCTATCACTAACACATCTGAAATCAAACAGAAAACTCTTAAAACACCTTTATAGCCATTATGAACGTGTGCTGCTTTTGTTGCTTTTTGAAGGCGTCTATCACGTACCACGGACACGAATTTGCAGGGCAGGCTCTTCAGCCATTTTCTCCAGTGCCTTCTCCATGGCGCATCACATACCTCCATACGAGCAGTCAGAGCACAAATAGACATAACTCCTCCTTCACAAGAAGGTTTTATACTTGCATTTCACCACAGAGGATGAAAAAAACTTTTGGTAAGGCAGTGCAAAATCCCATTGCTCCTGCATAGCTTGTTTCTGTTAGTCACTACTCCTGGGGAAGGAAAGTGCTCTTACAAGGCTGGTGGGACCTGAATGCCCTGTTTGTTCCTAGAGGACTGTGTTTCTGTAAAGAATTTTCAATAGAATCATGCTTGTGACAGCTTTGCATTGCAGCTTTTGGGAAGGTTTCACAAGCTCAGCTGTTCAATAAATAATCCTTTGGAGCCCCAACAGTGTTCAGAAAACTTTACAAGCTGGCAACTGGCATGCAGTGCAGCCGTTCTGAATAGATTTTAGAATCTGCAGGTCTTGCCTGGGCAGACAAGAAAGCATCATTTTGCTGGGAAACAGCATAAATTATAGAGGTAAGATGAATGTTTCCCTAAAACACTACTTTTTGATGTGGTTACATCTATCAAGATTTTCAAAGTGGCGGGATATGCAAGTAAGGCCTGTGCAAGGGAGCAAAGATTGCACTTACAGCTTTCAAATAAGCATTGCAGGCAGCCAGTGAGCACCATTTACACATCTTGTTTCACTTCACTTATTAACTAGACACTGTACCAGCAAGGCGGAAGGATTTACTTGGCTCCCGTGATGTACAGAGCAAACAAGGAGGTCTCACAACCCTCCCAAGCAAAGACAATCAAGTTAGGCTTATTGGTCACACTAACAGCCTATATTTTCACCTGAAGTCTTGGCACAAGCTGAAGGGATTCTAGAGACAGCTCTAGAGATAGCACAGAGGTAGGAAGAATAGGGGAAGTGCTATGACACAAACAGTCCCTAATAACCCAGATTTACTCCTAAGGCAGATATTGCACCTACACAGGGAGCAAGACAGACACACAGGTGCGGTGCTTCATGGCACTGCTCAATGTATACACCCCGTACTAGCAGTCATTGCACTGGACAGTGATAGACATCTTAAAGAAAAAATAGCAAGATCAGACTAATAATCATCAATCCAGGCTTAAAGTTTCAGATCATGGCCAACAAGTATCTGTGCCTCGTTGTTTAGGTCTCCAACTAAGTACACTTAAAGATTCTTTTATGCAGATGCTGTTTCTGCAGCTAAAACCTGTGAAAACTCTGAGAAGTTGAGCCTGTTTAAGCCTTAAAACAGACTTCCAAAACTGAGCAATCCAACCACAAAGCAAATGCGTGTGCACATTTCAGATGAACTATGACAGCCTTGTTTTCTAGGCTTTGCAGAAAGTTCACTCCATCAGCGATAATTAACTTAGGTTAATTCCACTAGCACTTGGACTGCAAGAAAAAGCAAGTTGCTAATTGAAAGATGCAACTGGATATAGGCATCAGCAATCCAGTCTTTCTGAATGTCTTCTAATGATGAGGAGGAAGGAATGTGTTAATCTCTATGAAAACAAAAGATACCTTCATTAGCGCTCGTTTCAGTAGACACTGCGTGAGGCTACTGTTGCATGTGAATGACTGAACAAAGCTGCTAATGCAGCAGGACTAGATTCTGCCCCTGTAAACGAATTCTAACCTCAAGCCCAGCAGTCTGGAGGTTGGCTATTTTATACCTTTCACTATTTATTACTGTACAGGTGATAAAAAGTAATCATGTCTGACACGTTTTGCATTCAAGTATTGTAAAAACTACTGCAGAAAAATTTCCAAACTGCTCTCCTCACCACTGCTGTTCATCTGTCCCCTTCATTTGGCTCATGAACCATCAGCATAAGGTTTGGCAATGCACATTTTTAGTGGCATGCAACTGCACCACAGGTAGCTACAGAAACAAACAGGTAGAGTGCTTTTCACAGCAGCGCTCCTGAAATTATTGCGATAAAAATATAGCAACATCAGACTTCAGGCCCAGAACCCAAATAGCCTGTTCCCTCATTACGATTATTATTCACATGAGCAATCCTACAGACAGCAAGAAAATTTCCCCAGAAGTCAGCACTGTGGATGTGATTAGGTGCCTTTGGAAAGCAAAGATCCCACTGCCGTGTGCGAAGGTAGCGGGCAGAGCGCCACTAAACACAGCCATTTTCCAGGGCGAGTGCTAGAATCCACACCGCTTCTGCCTTCTCTAGCAAATACTTAGCAGATACGTGCGTGTGAAGCATGACACTGTACACACAATTTTGCTGCTGGGAAGAGAGAGCAAACCATTTGTGACAGATGGTAGTAGTGCTGCTTAATGCAATACTGAGAGACACTTAGTTACACACACTTAAGATACAGTGACGGAGACAGCATGTGGACCTAAATAGAACAGGAGAGGCATTAAGCTTTAAGTTTCAAAGTTTTTCCTTTGAAATGGCCTTGTTTTACCAGAGATGTTTGCTACAGGCAGAAGCAGTGCTTGCACTGAGCCCTAGAAAAGAATTTGTTAATTTAGGAAAAAACCCAAACCCAAAACCAAACTGCCCAAGCACCACCAAACCCCCCCGGAACTCTGCCACATGCTTTCAAGACGAAACTGTACAGCCAGCCTTCAGAATTTTCATGCTGCTCTACACTCCTGATACATCTCCTGAGCTATTTTTTAAATGTATGTACATCTTAAGGTCTAAGATCTAACATGAATAATAACTGACATGATAAATAATTAAACATTTTGCACATCAATGTGTGATATTGATGGTTTAAATATTTCATTACTAATATGTTCAGTTAGGCTTAAGCCAAGCTACTGAGTTATTTCTCCCTCACCTCCACTGCCCTAAATCTGAGAGTATTGATATAGCTTTCACCACAAGCTGAAAAGAAGATTTCAAATCTACTTCCTGGAAGGGTAGTTAAATAATTACTGCCATGCTAGAAAAAAAAGAAAGGAAAGGAACATTCACACAACCAAGGATAAGGAAAAACAGTATGTCTCTTTCTAGCATGCAATCCATCTCAATCCCTCTTGTGCTCAGTTTTCAACAACATGAATGCTGCTGATGGAGCTCTTCATTTTCAGGACCAGCAGCCCAAGGTAGGAGCCCCCAGAGACCCTGGACCCATATCCTTCTGTCATAAACCACAGTGCCTTCTGTAATGCCAGCATTTATTTGAACCCATTTACTACACTTGGGTTAGTCATGTCAAGTTCAAGGCCTGCAGGTTGAATAAATCAGTGGTTCAGAATGTTCCCACTGTACTGCTCTGCTGGCTGATACCAACTTACTAGATAGAGAATTGCTCCTCAGGCTCAGTGAGTGAGATCTTAATTTTTAGTGTTGAGGATGAGAGGGTCCATCCTTGTGATGACTCATGTCTGGAGGTTGTTACATTTGCTACCTGCCAGACAGCGTGCTACACATGAAGAGTAGGGGAAAAAGTCCAGTGAGAGCAAAACTCCTCTTTAGGTGGCTCAACTTTTTTAGCTCTACTCAATGAAACTTTTGAATACATTTCCCTTGGGCTTTTTTTCCTCTCATGTTACATTTTCCATTACCTTTGCACTTGGACTGTATTTTGAGCTATCAGTCTGAAATCTCTTTTGAACTGTCATGTTTATTATAATTCAGTGTATCCAAAGGACTTCTCTTCAGTTCACAGATGGAAACATTTCCCTTTATTCTTTCCCCAGTTTCTTCCTAACACAGTCCAGCCCCAAAACATAAATGAGAGCTTCTTTTACTATCCTTTAAAGTACAGTAAGATGTACCATATAGATACATCCATTACCTCTGCTACAGTATAGAACATGCTGGAGGCCAAACCATATAACCTGTACCTCTACAACCCTTTTCAGAAGCATTAGCATAGGCAGACCATTGTGAAAACAAAGTTATCTTCTGAGAGAGCTAATAAGGCAAGGAAAACCATGAAGAATACTAACACCATAGCTCTGGAAACATTTAATTTCAAGGCCAGTATTCATACTCAAACTCCTAATCCCGGGATTTTCAAAGGCGTTTGAAGGAGGGAGGTACCTAATTCCTTTTGACAATAGGATTGAGGAACCCAGTCCCTTGGTCGATAGTTTTACTTGACATGTCCCCTGAAATGCCCACAGGTACAGTCCAATTACCAAGGAAAACCATATTACTCAACCTAGTCAGGGAAAAATGTATATTGCAGAGGTATTAACTGGTCTGTGATCTGTTGCCAAAGTTGTATCATACACACTGCATACTGTGCTGAGTATGCTGTCAATTGGAGACCATAAATATCTGTTGTAATAAGGGAGATACAGTCAGTTCTACAGCTGGGATAGCAATAGAAGGGCACATTCACTGAAAAAAAAAAAATCAATTTTAATTAGGAAGACAATTATATTTTCTCCCAAAGGTTTCCAAGGTCTCAGAGATTTATCTTTAAGGTGATGGAGAAGTAATCTTTTGTCATTCTATATCTACTGGGTATCACTGAACTGTGGAAATATTTCAGGTCCAAGGGAAGACCATAAGGTCCCTCAAGGTCTTATAACCCAAGGCAATAAAAATAACTGGCACATCATTAGCCTGCCCCCTGCAACAGAAGCTTATGATTATATCCTTTGATTTCACCAAGCAAAGGTTTGTTCAGCTTATTCTCAAACTACAGCCTACACTGCTGCCTTCGTTCCTATTTATATCTGAGCTTTTTGGAAGCAGATAACAGCAGGTTAGCTCCCTAGGTTCACTTCCATCTCCCCTTCAAACAGGCACAAGCTAAAAAACTCTCAAATGGAAGCCAGCTGCATAGGCACCGTGAGTTACTTTGTTTGGGACTTTTATTAAGGAAATTTGTTCTAGCAGCTGAGAAATGAAGCTATCCAGATATTTCTGGAGCAGTAACCACTTGCTGCCATTTAATCAGAAACAGTTGGCGGTAGGAATAGGCGGTAAGTACTTCCTGCATGTTTCTTGATGCTTTCCTTCCCCTCTACTGCCACTTCCTGCTTTCTCTGCTCTGTTTCATCTCTCAGCTCCTCCACGATCTCTCATTTCACTTCTGAGACAAAATGTCAACAGCTGCTACAGCTTCGTGCTTCTTCAGATCATTTGCTCACTCACCTTTGTCAGGGAAACTCACAGGAGTTGCTTTGTCAGCTTAACAAGGTAGCCTGCAAATAGCAGCCAGTCCCATTTTTCCTTCTTCTTGACTACTTGTACCCTGTGTGTAACTAACAAAGCTGTACCAATAAATTCAGGATCATCTGGTCCATTCTCATTCTTCACCTTTTGTCTGCTATGGTTTTTACACTTCAAGCTTGCCAGGACAGATCTGCCTGGTTTTTCATGTGTGTGCCTCTACAGTAACCTGCATCCCTGGTGCAAGACACTGGTGTTGCAGTGCCCAATGTGTTTCATAAGGGAAAAAACAGAAGTTCAAGGCAAACTACTGAAAAATCATAACTCACTAGGGACTCATTAGTCTGCTTTGATGAACCCCACCATTTGTAATAGAAAATAAGAACTGGATCTTCCAAAGCACTACTGGAAAAAGATCTGTCAAACAGTTGCCAACATTCACATCCTCTTCTCTCTACAATGGATTTCTATTACAAACTTCAAACGTATTCTGATCTGAAAACACCCCATTGATGTCAAGATGTCTTCAGAATATAAAACAAGTGCAGGGTACATGAGAGAGAGGCACAGCATGGCTCTGGAGTTTTGCATATTCTTGCAGCAGTGTTCTACTTTTTGAGGTGCCGCAATTGCCAACGAGTGGCCCAAATCTGCAGCACCTTCCAGGGTGATCAATCTGCAATTTTCACATGTCTTATTTTCTCTCTGAAATATATCTTGTTATATACTACTATGGTGATACTACTATGGTTTTGTTTAAAATTGTAGTCAAATCAAAGAATGTTTCTGAAACAATAAAATAATCCTGTGGCTTTTTAACACCACAGCAATTTAAAGCTGTGCAATGCAGTGCACAGCTTATATATTTATCTCTCAAAAACTTGAGAACCTTCTTGTCCAGCTGCCAAAAACTGGATCCTGAAATGTGCAAAATTTTAGCACTTCAGAAGGGCTGAAAATGCCTTACTGCCACTGCCACAACTATAGTGGCTCAGCACCCTAAGATACGTGATCTGCATTTATCCAGTGTGAAGGTCCAACTCTGACCACTACTACTGTGCTCTTTGGGAGGTCTTCAGTTCCATACCTCACAGTCTTACAGTAAGTATAATGCAGGCGTTTGCTTAAAAGCAGAACATAGTTATGTTGATCAAATATACACAAGGAATTAATACCAGTCTGAATTTTAAACAGCTACAAAATAAAGCTCAGGACTACAACTGAAAATACCTGAGATTTGTTTGTGTCTCTCTTGGTGATCTTGGTGCCACAAGAGTGGCATTGAAGCCATGAAAGTAAGCTCACAGAGGAAACTCAAACTTTGGGGGTACTCTTAGAGATTGACTTCAGTTGTGCATTAGAAACATGCTTATTCTTTTCTGTAAAACACTAGGAAAAGTTATTTTTTAAAATAGTGTTTTATTATTCTAAATGCTGGAAAGCTTTCTGATTAAATGCTACTGCATCCAGGGAGGCCTTTATTAGGCGATTTCAACAAACAAACTGGGAAGTAAAATTCAATTTAATTTTAGGAAGCAGTGAGAGGGGGTAAATTTAATAGGAACATATTGTTCCAGGCATGCTCTGTGCCAGCCTGCAGACCTTGAGCAAAGCCAGCCATCTGAGAGCAGCAGGGGAGAGAATGAGAGAGACAGAGGGAGGTAAAGAATGAGGAGGGGGAGGAGAGCACAGAGAAAAAGAGAGATAGGAGAGGAAAGTTCCTGTCAAGACTCTTCTGTGATGAGAGGGAGGAGTTGAGCACTGTGGGAAAGAGAGGTATGAGGGAGCCTGAGCTACTATATATAAAATAAAACAATACATACAGTATGAATCCAAGATGCTATCCAACTTTCACAAAGTCAATGCAAAGACTCCTCTAATTTCTCTGGTGGCATTGCCTCAAGCAGTCAGTAAATAAAACCCAGTCTCTGTTCCTCTCTTCCCCCAACTTGATAGTAGGAGGGGGCTGTTGAGCACAGAATGACTCAGTCTGATCCTTACTAATCAAAGTCAGCAGATAACAGTGAGAGGGCTTCCCCTGAAACTAAACAGAGTTTGCTTTTAACCACACAGTTGCTCCCCACGCCACGCGGGCACACCCCAACAGAAGGGTGGAAAAGGAGGCAGCATAATAGGACACCGCAGACATACTCAATAACTCTTTCTAGAGCAGGCTGCAAGATTTCAAGGTCTTCAAACAAAATAATCCTTTTCAAGAGCTTTTCATCAAGTTCTACTAAAAAGAAGAAAAGCAAAAAAATCCCCTAAGCCCTCTTATGGGAAACACCAGCATGTAAAAAGAACTTCAACACAACAATCTTGCTGCTGGCTTTTTGGCTTTCCTCCCTCCAGCTCCCATCTCCTCCTCATTTTGTTTACCCTGAGGCAAAACTCGTGGCACTGCATTTGAAAATATACAGTACACATATTTGGTTTTAATGACACTGTTAATGAGAATACTGAGCAGAAAGGCTTCACCCCAATGATTCCTGAAACCTAGCTGAAATTGTGGGGACACAGGATGTTCTCTCTAATAGAATCATAGAATCAATAAGGTTGGAAAAGACCTCAAAGATCATCAAGTCTAACCTGTCACCCAAGACCTCATGGCTTCAAGTGCCACGTCCAATCCCTTTTTGAACACCTCCAGGGACGGTGACTCCACCACCTCCCTGGGCAGCACATTCCAATGGCGAATGACTCTCTCTGTGAAGAGCTTTATCCTCACCTAGAGCCCTGGTGCAGCTTGGTAGACAAAGGCTTAGGCAGACAAAGGATGAGAATGGCTTTTCCCAGATATGTACCAGCTGAGCGCCCTTCCTGTTAGTTTTAGGTGTTATGCAATACATAAATTAGATTCCTAAAGGGCTCTGTGCTTAATGGAGGTAGTTTGTGTCTATACAACTAGTGTAGGACTAGCTTCTAGGACAATTTGAAAGCAGGATCTCTTTGCATCAGATCTTAACATCTCTCTGCGTAAATAATTTCAATCAGATAATTTAAATCTAAGACATGCCACTTCTACTCATACCAGTGTTTCTTATAACAGTTGCTTGAATCAAATGCTTATCAAGGTTACAGAGCCCTCTCTCTCTCAGAAATTATTTTGGCAAAAGGCTCGTACTAAAATCTAGCTTGTCCACAGGATGGTGAAGTTCAACCAGCTGCCGCAACAAAAAGAGTTGATCTGTAAACAAGATAACCCTTTTCACATCTGTTTATTTAACCAGCAGGGAGCTTCAGGTACCTTTTGATTCTTTTGAAAATCCCTCCTCTCAGCAAGGCAACTTTCAGTGCAGAGCTGGTTTTCTATTAACATGTTCTCAGTCACTATATGGTTATCCTATGATGTACAATGATTTATGAACGCAGATAGGATTAACTCTGACCTTGTGAAACCCAGCAACTTCCCTGTTCCTTTTCTCCTCACCTGAATAGCTTACTGGACCCCTTAAACAAATTAAAAAAATAAGTAAGAGTGACTGGAAACACTGCTGGACTATTTAAGTAAGCTGCAGAGAGCTGCAGTGGATAATTTATTCTGGTGGGAAACATAATGATCACCCAACAGCTTTGGTTAGGAAGGTGGTTTATCAGGCCACCTTGATATACTAGGGCAAAAAAATACACAGAACACCCACTGATGATGGATTGCAGGATATATTAATACAGAAAAGGATTGAGATTTACTTTCAGTAGTAGATTAAGGTGGTCCAATGCAGTCAACACTACTACTTTTAAAACAGCAAGGACCGAGTTTCTTCTAGATAAGGACTTAATTTTTATTGAAAACCTACCACCTTCAAACTGCTCGAAAGTTGAGGCACTATAAAACTGTCAAATAACACCATTATTAAAAGCTTTGTTTGACAAATCTTCCACTGCTGGGATAACTTGTGTGTTTGCCTTCTCTCTCACACGAAATAAAATCATTCACTTATGCAAACTGCTGACAGGAACGGAAACAAATGGGGTTCTCAGCACAGGGTGAAACAGACTATCCCCTTTCTGCAGCTTAATGGAAACCAAAGTTTTTCATAAATCATAAGGCACTCAGACTGGTGAGCTGCTCTACTGCTTGCCGTGCAATACTTTGGGAAATATTTGGGATGGGCTCCCAGGAAGCTCTATACGGTATTCTGGAGAGGCTCACAATTTTTCAGGAGCAGCCTATGCATAGAAAACATCTGCATGAAACTGTTTAAGGGGAAGAAAAGTGACTGAACGGTATTGTACAACCCAACCCAGATTTATTTTCACCTCCTTATAATAGAAAACTGTTAGTAGCTCTGTTAGACGGGCTGATAGGCTGTGACCAGTGACCTTTTGCCAGAACTTGCTATTGATTCATAGATTTTTTTTTAAGGCCAAGAAGGACCTTTACAACTTCTAGGCTGACTCCAAATTAGCATTAGCTTGTGTAAGCTTTCCTTTCTAAGCATCACCTTAGAGCAGTCTGGTATGAGCAGCTGATGCCTGAGTGCCTAATAATATACCTCCCATTTAGGAAGGACTGGCTTGTAAGTGGGTCACAAGCATTTAAAATTTATCAGCTTCAAACATCTTTGAAATACTCCCAAACTTTAGGAATCTTTGCATGAAGAAATGCCTGTGGAGGTTTCTTTTTGCTCCTTTTTTTTAAAATAAAGCCTTTAAATAAAGAACATGATTCCTAGCCATCCCTCCAGGAAAACTGGAGGATGTGCCTTATTAGATAAGTAGGCAAATTCCTTTCTTGGGAGACATGCCCAAACACTGCATCTTCCAGTACACACTTTGCCAGTGCTAAGAGAGTTGCTTCCTCTAGTGACTGATTTCATCATGCTTTTGAGTGTCTTCTTGGCATGTAGAAAATCCTGGTGATTACAAAGCAGATATGCCTACATTTCCTATGGTGTTTACACTTGCAAGAGAGGGCAGTGAGCAACGAGGGGCCCCGCTGGGCTCTGGGGAGCTTCCAACCTCAGTAGGCAAAAGCAGAGAGAGAGCAAATGAAATAAGAGACTTTCTCAGACCAAGTTATATTCTGAATGGAATGTAACAGAGGATTTATAAATAGTAAGGCATTGTTTAAGAAACTAACCAAAATTATGTAGCAGCACAGAAAAACAAAGGCCAGGAGAAATTATTATTGATAGAGTGGAACAGGATCTGAGCTCAACCACACATGGAGAAGCGAGGCTTAAAGTCCAGCTGAGCAGTTGCAAGAGCAGGAAAACCCTAACAGACCTTCTGTAATGAATTCTGTCAATCAAACCAGAAAGTCCTGCTTGAAGTTAATGTTCCCTGAATATTTTCCCCTTCTGTTTCAGGCTGTGAAGTCTGGACCACTCTGGGAAACATTCTGCCTATCAAAAACATCATTGGGCACAAGTAATAAAAGAGCAAAACTACGTTTTCAGGACACTGAGATAAACTAATGGCATCTCACAACCCTTTGTCGTGTTCTCCTGTTGCATCACTCACAGTCATTTTAATTATTTAATATATTGAGTTTTAAGGATTATAATTGCTTACTTTCTGACCAAGTAACACATCTTTGCATTTTCCCCTCTCTCCTTTTGACACAATGTTCTTGTTCGAGCTGTACAGGATTGGCTTCAGCACCCATTATCAATTAATAACCTAAGTTTTATTTTTACTCTACACAGCATCTCTAACTAAAAACTGAGTTGCTTTCCTTTTCCTTTTCCTGGATCAGTTGGTCCTGCAGTTTGGGGAAAAATATATTGCATCTCAGCCCAGAAGATATTTTGAGTTTTGATTTAGCAGGGAATATATAAATGCCTGTAAAGGCTATCCATCCATGAAAGCAAGAAATCTTGAGAGAGAGGCTACAGTACTTCCAGCACTATCAGAAAGGTTAATGCATGATTATGGGCAGCTTAAACCACACTTCTCTATGGTGGTTCATGAAACAGCCTACAGCCACGCTTTTCTCCCTTCTGACAGACCCAACAACCTTTTGTTCCCCTGAGTCTCAGTTCTCTCAGAATTTACTAACACAAATTCTACTCCAGGAGCAGATTTAATATAATAGAACTGATTACTTCTCTTTTAATATTAACAGTTTATTAAGGAGGAGGGCAACTGCCTAATCTGCAAGTTTGACCGAAAAGGGACACAGCACTGAAATAAAAATCTGGAAGGTCTTGTTTTTGTCCTAATAAAAATATGAACAAATCTGCCCCCTTCTCCACACCCCACCCACCCCTGTATGGCAGGTATACTGTTGTCTCTCAGGTAGTGCACAAGTTACAGGTGAAAAGAGACAGTAAACTAAGAGTGAGAGGGAAGGAAAACTAGGGTGCAATTGGCTGAAATAACTGAGACATCACAGGGTCCTGAGCTCTGCCACCGTGACTATGAGTCATGTTGTTTTACAAATTATAGGGGAAGCTGAGGAAATTAATTGACTTTTTAAAAGGCATTGAATTTATTGGCATAATATTCTCCAAACATCACTTAAGAGAGAATATTTTGCCTCAAATTGCTATTAATTTAATGTCTCATCTGGACTGATTATAGCCTGGTTGCTTTTCCTTGATGCAGAGCTGCCTTTTCTTGCTGTTTCTATTCCCTTTACACATTTTCTCCTCAGGAATACTGGGAAATCCTAAAATCTTACTTGTTTATTGATGCTTCACTGTATCTTTAACTTTCATTGCAAGCCTGGAAGGACTTAGTAGTTTTCCTACAAGTCAGAAAGCCTTCTTTGAAAAACACCAAGAGCACTGAAGTCTACCCTGACAGTAATTCAAATTCTGGCATTCTCAGGAGCCCTCAACTGATGAGTGATCTTGTTTTGTGCTTTTGGTCCAATCTTTTAATTGTGTATGTATGAAATAGAGGGAAAGAGAAAGAGAGGAGGGATGAAATATATGTTCAAGCACTAAACTCCATAATTTTAATGGACCATTTCACCCTCAAGCTTCAGATGAAAATAAACATAGACGATAGAGAAAGTGAATGCATAAGGGAGAGACTCTGTGCAATAAAATGTTAGTCACAGAAAGCCTTACTGCAGTAACTGACTATTTCATTCTTTTATTTATCCCAGACCCTAGAGCCCCAAACTACTGGGGAACTTGTGGTGCTTGCTCTTCTATTCTGTGTTGACTTTAACTGAGCTCATCCAGAAGTCTAATGCTTTCCTCTGGCTTGCAGATGTGCCTGCACTGAGGGAAGTGCTAGCAGTAAACAACTTCTTCTCCCTACAACAGTCAGATGGACCTCAACATGGGCTGCAGCCTAACCTTGGTGCAAAGGTTAAGCTTGAAATAAGAAGAGTTTGCAAACCCACCCTTCTCATGTTGCCATTATCTCATGAAGAGTGGCAAAGTGGGGTTTGAAGTTACAGAAAATACTCTTGCCTTTTTGGCCTTGACTACAGTGCAGCCTTCTCATCCAGGCTTTCACCTAATACAGGCCACACAATCCCAATACAAAGACACAGCCGGCACAGCAGATATTGGTATTCCTTTTTATCTACTAAATACATGAATGCTATTTGCCAGTAAGTTGCCCCTCAGCACAAAAAGGAAGGACCACCTATCCCTAACAGAGCTAATAGCACAGACTTACCTTTCTGTGGCATAACATCACCATGGTTAGCACACTTTTGGATGTATCTGTTTAACCACTTACAAGTATGACAAAGGAGAAATCATTGTATTTAAACTGTTAGTGCAATGCTGCCAAAGAGGTTCATCACCTTAGTGGGCATCTAATCAAGAGTGTCCTAAGTAAATTACATAAGGATTAACCTGGTACCATTTCAGAATGAATTTCACCTGCAGAAAAAAATAACTTTATAAATGCTGACCATCATGGACACCTCCAGGAATTCCAATGGGTTCTGTATTTCATATGTTATTTTTTATCACTAGGAAAACACTGAAATATAATTCCTTTGCCCTGCACCACATCCTGCCTCACCAGTCAGGATTTTATTCCATTTGCCTGCGTGCACTGTACAGGCTCATGGATAATAGCACCTGGATAATGAAGTGATTCAAACCATTCCCATATGATGGTTCTCATGTTAGTAGTTACACTGGGATCTCCACTGGAAAAAGGCACTCACTGTTGCCCACATTTTAAGCACTGTGTCATCTACACTTACAGCAGGCTGGATTGATGCTGTACTGCTAACACTAACGGCCCATCTCAGTGAGAGCTCCTGTCACTGCTAGTACCACTGGAACTGCCATGATGTTAACAAGGATGAGAGTTTTGAGGGCATGCACAGATTTTTACCAGCTAGGTAATGTTTTACAGAAGATTTTTCAGTCCTTTTGTGTCCCCCCCCCCCCCCCCCCCCCCCGTTTATTTGGAAAGAGAATGTCAGCTGTTCACATTCAGTGCTGTATGTGAGGATTTGAACCTAAGACCACTCCTGCCTTTGTGCTTGGACTGCTAAGCCATCAGCTTCTACTAAAGAACAAAGAAAATGAATATGATGGAGATACTCAGCGGGTCAGCAATATCTTTGAGGAGAGGGATTTAACTTCGACATTAATCACTATATAATTGCTTACGTAGCATGCCTTTCTTCACCATTAATGATTTAACATGATGATTTACCAAGGCACTGAGAGAATGCCTGGATGGAAAGAGAAAAAGTACAGAAATATAGCCTATGGTATTCCCTGCCAGAGAATGAATCTACCCATGCAGGAGTGTCAATTTGATGATGAAAGATAAAATGTATGGTGAGCCCAAGAGGGTGCTTACATACTGCTATGAAGAATACTGCTGCTCTCTCTCCCCATTAGACTGGATCAGCCTCTTGCAGATCCAGTCAAAAAACCCATGGTGACTCCATTTCATTCACACAAATTGTCATTGACTTAGGATACCTCTTCCAATGAGCAATTTCCTACCTAGACTTGTGCTAGTGAAAAAAGTGAAATGAAATTAAATGCCAAGTGAAAGTAAGACTTCAATATTCCATGAAGATTTCCGTTTTTAATTTCAGCATCAGAACCCTGATAATTTCCCTTCCTAGCAATCACCTTGTTGATACTTTGGCTGTAAAACTGAGGTTAGTCAAAATATACCAGAACTGATGAAATAAATTTCCCTTTTTAAACAAGATATTTTTTATCTGCTGAGACTATTTTAAGACACAACAGTGTTTTTCAAGTGGTTTACTCCTAGACGTCTGCGGACTATTTGTAAGTGATCCATAAAAGGAAACCAAGGAACTCAAGTCTACTATCAGTAGGTTTAACTCTCTGTAGTGGTGTGATGCTTTAGCCCACATGCACCAACAATAAAGCACAGCTAGCCCAGTCGGAGAAGCGAATGAATTGACAAGCAAAACTACACTCTACAATGGAATGCAATGAATATGTACAAAATACACAGTATTTACAATATTATACAAGAATTTACAGGAAAGAACACAAACATGGATCCTTCCAAGGAAGATTCCCACCTTGGGTTTCCCCCAAACCTCTCTCCCCCTCCTCCCCTTTCCCCTAGTAGTTAATTAGGCAAAAAAAGGAGAAAGAGAGAAAAGGATATTAAGGGAAATTCATTAGCCCAAAGCAGTTGTGAAGAAAGTTAGTTATTCTTATCAGTTTCATTATAGGGTCAGTTGCATGCTTTCTGGCCAAGAACAGACAGAACAAACATCAACTGGAGCTGAAGTAAGTGAGAGAAAGAATGTTAGTGGTATTTGCCATGGGACATCTCACATCTGACCAATGAAATTCATTCAGAATTAATCTTTGTTTTCCTTTTTACACCCAAACATTCAGCTAGAGAATTCTGCAGCTATCCTTTTCTTAAAGGCACAGCCTAAACTGTCACACTCTCTTTAAAGGAGTTTGGATGTCCAAGCTACAAAGCTTTATAAAGCATGTATCAAAAATGCTTGCCAAAACTTTGACTTAGGAAAGTACCACATACAAAAATACTCTATTAAATTTGTTGGTTACTCAACAACGGGAAAGAGTTTTCTGTCTTCTGGGAGAAGGGCATCTGAACTTTCTGGGGGAAAGTTAGCATCCTGAGAATGCTGTGGAAAGACTTCAACGTACATATTTAACAAAAGCTGTGAGAAGAAAAACGTGTTCAAGATGTATCATTTGGATTAAGACAAAATCCTAAACCTGGAAAAGTTTGTCTCTCCTTTCACAGTAGAATCATGTAGAAAATACAAATGCTTAGTGTCAGTTTGGATCTTCCTGTTATAAGCACCATGAATCTCCTTCCTTCCACTTTCTAAAAAGCAGGACAGGAGCAGCAATAACAATGCTGAATAACATTTTTGTTGAGTAAAATAGAATTAGTTAAAATTTTATTTGCATAGAATAAAGTGCAATTATGCTGGCCACAAACTCTGTGCTCCCACAATCCACATCAAACCTCTATTTCATTTTGGAGTTGAGCACACAATTTTTGTGATTAATGTCCTCAAAAAGAATAATCATCTCCCTTAAGTAATGCAAACCAGAAAACCCTAAACAGCCCTCCAAACCATCTGCTATCCCAAACCTTCTTCATATTTAGGCCCAAGCATAACCATACTGGCATCCACATGAAAATGTGGTGTTCCATTTAGCAAAATGTTCATTTTAACACTATATTGAAAGAGTGTATTGCAGAAAAGAGTCACTACCTCCTTTGCAAATTTACATTCTACACATTTACGGATTAAGAACCACAAAATTCTGAAGTAAATGGGGCAGAATTGTTTATAATGAACTAAGCTGTTGTAACATTCTCCTGTAGGTAGGCACCAAACACTGCAGGAATTAATGGATCCAAAAATTGTGAGCATGAGGCAGTAGGTGTTTCATACCCCCTCAATTATCTGTGGTCCAGTTTCTGATCAGTGGAGTGGTACAAACTGTGTGTGGGTTATTTTCTTCAAAGCTAATTAGCTTTTCATTCCTAACAGCAGAATCATTCTCACTGAATCCAGTATGAAATCACTAATCAACAGATTCAAGTTGGGGGCTAATAGACTTGATGCAAAAAGCCTATAAAGCTGCAGTATCTCATCAAGAGCATGGCTCTGCTGCCATGAAGAAGGGAGCTACCACAAGCACCACAGTATCAGAAACATCAGGTACGGTTTACTGTTAACAGCTTAAATCAGGACAGTTAGCTGGGCAAAGCTGAACTGAAAGGATCCTTAATGAACCTATCAACAAAATCTCAAAGAAGTCACTTCCTCTTAAACCTGCCTTCTCTGTGAACGGTTTCTTTCCAGAGGAGTTGATATGAAACAAATGGAGCCTTCTCTTCAACATACATACATGACTGAACAAAAAGAACACACTAAACAAAAGCACCTGATGTGAGACTCCAAAAGTTGTCCTGAAGGATGATGCTAAATAGCACCTCATGCTCTGCCTGCAGTCAACGCAAGGTGCACATGACCAGCTCTTCAAACTCAACACAAATGCGGACACAGCTCCACAGGCCGGGTTTGGATTTTATAGCTCTCTCCCAGAGATATAAAAAATCCAACTGAGATATAAAAAACCCAACTACTTAAGGTAACAGATCACAGGCTTTCATAAGAGCCCCAGTGTTCCTGATTTCAGTTTTCTGTGTTCACTTGGATTACAGAAAAGAAGGCAGAATTATCAACTGCTCCAAAGTTAGTGCTGATCCTCACTATGCTTTCACTGATACATGGGAAGCCCTGTTCAGACAATGTCAATCAAACTGGGCTACTGAAAAAGAGAGAAGTGACCTGGGAGAGGTGCTGGGCTTATGGGCCATTCTGGCTACAGGGAGTCGGCGAGTTCAGCTTCGGGTGAGAAGCTATAGCACTGGATGCCCCCCCCCCCAGCACCCCAGAATGCTTGAACTACAAGCACATTTGACAGTTAACTCTGGAAAAGACATGATATAGTGAATAAAAGCATCTGGACAATACATGGCCCCTGGTGGCCTCTTCCTCTGTAAGAATTTCGTCTCAGAGGTATAGAGGAAATGGAGAGGGAGAGAAGAATGGATATAAAACTGCTGACACTTCAGAGATGATATTTCTAACTTATGAAGTACTAAAGCTGCTTTCTGCTAATACACTCTTCAGTGGTTAGCATCAGATCCACCTGGGACAATGGACAAAAAAGAATTAACATAGCTGCTTTTTATTCCATTCACACAATCTGTTTCCATTTTAAAAGCAATTTTGTAAATTTCTCACACTCCTTTTATTTAATCAATTGTGATGTAGAATATTAATTTCTAAATTGCATGAATCTTAAGTATTTGAATACCCCTGTGGTCCTAAACCCTCTACACCAGTCCTGTGCATTTATCTTTGTTAGCAAGTGACACAGTGCTTAAAGAGTACAGTTAAAGAGTAGAAAGATCACAGCTGCTGTCGTATTAATATTTAGGGAGCAGATTTAATAAATACCATATCTCACTCTATGTTATTATCTGCATTAGTGCTATCAGGTTTTAAGGGAATTCTGGAGATGGTTTCTTATCCATCAGGTTGTCAGGAGCAGACAAGAGGAAAATCAAATGTTCATTTACTCACATCTGGTGTTCCACGGGGATCCATGTTTAGACCCCTACTGTGTTTATCTGTATAAATGGTTTCTATCTATCATTTAAATCAGAAGAGTTTATGTGTAGATCAAACACCATCAGATAAATATCCCTATCCACTAACTCAGTATAAAAGTACAGCCCAAATGTACACGGCACACTGTTATTACTGCTGTTTACTGTGCTTCTAATACTCGCTTTCCTCTTTCTTCCATTTTCATTCTTGCTTGAGGTTCATAAGCTGATTTGTAACCAATTATTACTTTCCCCCTTTCCTCACGCCTTTTATCATTGCACTGATACATAGCTTCTGTTTTCCCTTGTACCGTACCAAGAAGCTGGAAAATCGGTTTTAAAACGTGTTATAAATAGGTAACGCTGAATATAACATGAAAGAAGAGCAAATGTACCCCTGGAAATGAAATATTCAAACTAAGAGATATATTGCATCTTGCTTCAGGGAACCTGCTAGGGAGGACAGAGGTACCGTGGCAGAAGCTGTGGTATTATGCAGAGCTTGCTAACGCTGCCATTATTATTCTCCTCTCTTTATCTGATTCTCTTTTTTTTTTTTACTATGGCAGCTCCCTTCCCCAAGGAGGACAGGGTGGAATTTCATATGGGGAGAAATGAGCAGAGAGAGACCATTTTGGATGATAACTGTTTAAGGTATTTTTTTTCTTTACATGAGTTACATTGTTTTACTTTTATGCAAATCTGAGTAATTAATACATAAATATTGAGGCCATGAATGCCTGTAATTTCACTGCCCATCTTAAACAGTTAAACACTCCTGTCACAAGTCTTTCCTTCTCAAGCAGCTGTATGAAGTACACACAATAGATGTATTCTCCTGCAATGACACATGTGTGAAGGACATTTAGGTACTGTCCTGTTTCAAAATACCTCCCTACAGCACCGTGAGCCTTGCCCAGCATTAATGCAAACCCCATCTCTGTGAGGAGAATGACTTCTATTTATCCTTTGTCCTCCACTAGTACTCTTTAACTGAGCCAAATAATATATGTAAAGCAGGAGTATCCTGTTTCTACAAAATCCCACCAAACCCCTCACATCGCTCTCTCTCTGCCCTCTAATTTCTATGCATTAGACTCATTCCATGAGCTGCATTAATACAAGCATCTTGGATTTGGCTTTAAACATCAGAGGAAACACTAACCAGCTGTGCTGGGTTGCACCCATCCTGGGAGGAGGAGAATTGTGAGAGTCCTGCTCTCCCTGGGGATTAAGGAAACCTGATCCAGGTAGACTTGGTAGACTTGTTTCCTCCCCACCCCCCCACCCCCACAAGGAGGGGTCCCCCTGGGTCTGAGTTAGTCTGTTCCACTCCCCCTTCCTGTCCAGTAAGACTACAAGGGGGAGGTCACAGTGACCATTTCCTCCCTTTTGCTCCTGCCTCACCTGTGCAAAAGGACCAAGAGCTGCTGCTGGCTTCCTGGTTCTGCCACATGGTCAGGCCTGGACTTCTCCCTGCCACATCCACATTTCTCCAAAGGACTTCAATCCACATACATCAGAGGAAGTACAAGGCCATCCAAAGTTGGTTTTGAATATTTCCCTATTTATCCTTGGTCCTTACCCTGGTGAACCCTTCCTGTTATATATATATTCATATATATTGTTTAAGAAAAAAATTACTTCTCTACTTCTAAACTGACTCCAAATTATTTCTCAGTAGATTTACCTCCTCCCCCTTTTTTTCCTTACCCCTTTTCTTCTTCCCTATTCTTTCCCTTTCTTGCCACCATCTGAGCTCTTAAATTCCAGTTAAGGCTCAAACCACACCACCAACTCTCTAAATAAGAGTTGCCTGATGATTGTATCATATCAGTTAAAATAATAAATGCATAATTTGTTGCTTTCTGCAGTCCTGGCCATACATTTGTTTTAACTTTTATTTATTAACAATAGTGCTGTTTTGGATGTCTCATCCACCTTAGTTAAACAGAACTCTATTAATCTCATCCAACAATACACACTTATAACCAGTATATAACTGTCCTTGAATCCTGTTTTAAGATGGATATCGTTTCAAATAACTAAAAAGCAACATATAAGAGCTCCACATCTGCATGTATTTTGCTATGAGTAGTTCTGTGCAAATCACAGTAGTTCCTCAAAACACTGGAGACACTTTTGCTCTTTCTGAAATAATGCACAAAATCATTTGCCCATCTATGGGCAAAGACTTCCATTCACATGTTGTCAGTAACATCTTGCTCCACTTAGTTTTGATTACTAACCCACTGCAAAGTATCACAAAATGAAACACACAAAATATAGAACACATGTTCCTCAACATGCATAGGATGCATAAGAAGAAAATGATGCTAACATGCCATGGTCTCTGCAGCAAGGAAGATAAGATGGAGGGGGGAAAGTGTTCATCTCAGCAGGAAGACGTGTGGATGGATTTGAGAAACAAACAAAGCCAAACAAAAAACCCCAACACATTCAGACTGGAAGCTACTACCTCAACCAAACCGAAAGGTGAAGACCCCGTGAGGACAGCACAGGGGAAGCATATCCCACATCACAAATCCATGCAAAGGAGCTACATAATCTTTTGGAAGAAAACAGTATATTATTTATGTGCTTGTGCTTCAAGATGGCCTTAAGATGTGAAAATCAACAAAGATGCCTTACAGGGTCTCATAGCCAGGCTAGCATGTCAAGCAAAGGAGTGATGTGCATTGGCACAGGCTCGCAGTCCCACAAGTTTACACACACAGCTAAGTCAAATTAATACAGTTATCTCAGGGAAAAGACATAAATTGTTCAATGAGTACAATAACCCTGCCTTTATTCCATCATTGTACCAGTCATACAGTTTAAAATTAAATTTTTTAAATGGAATTTTGAGCCTCATTTACATTCAAACCCCACACCTGTGGGGTAAAACAATGCTACTAGCTCTCTTAACATGAGAGAAACAGAGGCTCAGAGATGTAACCAAGCTGACCACTTAATCAGGAAGACTAAATGCAGAAATTGGTCCCAAACCATCAAACTAATAACTAGACTGGACTGTCCTACTCTACTCCACTTTGTGCTCCATTGCAAGAAAGCTCCCATGAGCTGTGCACTGAAGCTACCCACGATACTATCTGTGGTAAATGAACTCGGACTGTCGAACATCAGAAATGCTCCAAAAAGCAGGTTGGTGCCAGACCTTTCTACTGCACATACATATGAGTGCACACGAACCAGGTCATTCTAAATATGCAGAATGCTCCAGAGCAATACCATCCTAACAGATGCCAGCTGAGTTTTCCCTAGTTCAAAGACATACTACACATTTCACATACTGTTTCTTTCTGACTGTGCAGGATAAACTTAAATGCTGGAAAGCCAGTTCTTCTTGTAAAGTAACCTACAGATGGCTGCTTTAGCTCTGAAGGCTCAGGAGCTGCCAAGCTTGACAAAAGCCCAGCCTATGCATATCCAGCAGCATATAACAAGTACTTCCTGTGCACAGCAATTTTTTTTACTACATATTGTTGGAGACTTGATGGGGTGTTTGGTGCCATGCTTTAGTTGTTTAGGTGGGTTGGATCGGTTGATGGGTTGGATGCGATGATCTTGAAGTCTCTTCCAACCTGGTTTATTCTATTCTATATTAAAAAAATCTGATGCCACCACTGTGACAGTTTAGGCTGTGCCTTTAAGAAAGGATAGCTGCAGCATTCTCTAGCTGAATGTTTGGGGGGGGTGGGGAAAGGAAAACAAAAGGAAGATAATTCTAAACAAATTTCATTGGTAGATGAGTGGGATGTAGTTTTACGCTCTTACATTTTGTTCTCAGTATGTCTTCTGTTTCTTGGCCAGAATGCATGCAAGTTGACCCTGGACAGAAACTGATAAGATAAGCAGCTAACTTCTAACAATGCTTTGAGCTAACTGAACTTCTCCTAACATCTTTTTTCTACTCTTCTCTTTTTCTTCTAATTAACTCGAGAGAAAGGGCAGGGAGAGAGGTTTGGGGGGAACCCGAGGTGGGATCCTCCTCCCAAGGAGGATTTTCTGTGTTGTTTCCTTTTGCAAATTCCTGTATAATGTTGTAAATACTGTATATATTGTATATATTCATTGCATTTCATTATTGTTTGTGAAATACAGCTTTCATTTGTTTCTCTGATTGAGTTCAGCTGTGCATTTTTTTGGTGTGGTTGGGTTAAACCATCACACTACAACACACCACACTATTTTGCTTCTAGCAGTGGACCATCTGTGTGTTGCACTGATGTCGTTCCTCCAGGTGTTTCAACCTGGTATTTAGTTGGCCACACTTTGCATACATTAGCTACTCTCTCCAACTCCTTACCTTCTTTAGAGATTGAGCCTAATCAGTGTTTAAATACCAATCCCCCAATTTCTAATGCTTAGTATGGGTAATGAACAAAAATTTCTTTCTGTTCAGGTATAATCTGGACCAAAGGTGAGCCAAATAATCATCAGGTAAAATCTGGAGTACCAGTGGTTTTAAAGCTCATTGAATTCTGCTGTGTGTTGGGATGGAGTTGCAGAGGTTGATGTCACCCTCAGAAACTAAGGAAAAGCTCAGGCAGAACCCAGCGCTTCTTTCTGCCATGCTTACATGACACAGGTCCTCCTTCCTGCCATCTATTTTACAGCTGGCTGTAACCTACATAATCAGCAGAAAAAGAAAAGAAACCAAGCCAAGCTCAGGAAAGGACACAAATAGCTGATGAATGCTACAACCAAAAAGTGCAGGTTCACAAGGCTGGGAACCTCACTGCAAAAAGACAGAGGTTTAAGCAGAAACACTTCTGAAACACTCATACAGACTACAACAATGAAAATGGGCCTGGGCTTTCTCACTTACAGCATGCCTTCCCTAAAATGTTCTGAGGTGCTGTGTTTTCCTTTCCAATCAATGGTTTCAACAATCTCGGGGTCAGTGCAACAATATTTGAGGCAAATATGCATGAAATGTCATCTAATGGAAAGGATCTGATACTAAACATTAAGACAAAAATACAGTTAATGTTAAATATAAAATGTTGCTCTAAGAAATCAATAAAGAATATATTGCAGTCAAATATACACAGATTTAAAATGTTATGTAAAAGCAAAACACACTAATGACTACAATCACAAACAGTTAGGTTTTGTGCTATATCTGTGATTGAACCTGTGTTAGTGGGGTGTTAATCATTGCTTTTATAAGAGTGGTAAACCTTACTTGTATTTGAAGTTAGCATCCCTTTCTCAGGATTTCAGATGCATGTTGCTACTGCTTTTCATGTTATGAAAAAAACACTGCACTTTACACTTCAGATATGGCACAATGGGTACCGGACTAGGCCTATATCCAGACACTGCTGGTACGACATCATCTTGCACAAACCTCTCCAAGCAATCATGCCCAGTGTAAATAATTCAGATTTGCATTTCACTTCATGCACTTAAACAGCCACACTGAGGTCCCTCTGTTGGCAGGTATGCAAAATATCTATTTCCAAGTAGATGGTAGTTTGCAGAAGTACAAGACAGCTAGTATCCCCACCCTGGTGTCTAAAGTTAGGTGTTTGAGTCAGGCATAAAGCAGTGGCCAGAGGTGAGGTGTCAACAGCTTTGCAAACCACTTCCTCTAATATTTTCCTTTCTAGAGTAGACAGCAGCAGATTTAGATATTTGCCATTTAATCAATAGATGGTGCAAAATTTTTCTGCAGTGAGAGTCAGGCTACACCAATTTCAAGTGCCTCTGAAGCTTCCCCTGCAGTGCTCTGGGCATCTCAGAGCACCAGTGGTGATTGCTCATCTGGAATACTCAGCAAGAACATAGCAAAACACGGTTTCATTTGCTACACCCTGATTCACGTGGGATCTGTCACTGAAAGCAATTCTGCCATCACCGGGGAGGAGCTGCAGGTGAGAGAAACAAGGACTTTAATACTGCTTCTTTACAGACCCTACTGAAATCCACACAAGGGGAAAGCAATATGAGATGCCAATTCTAAGGGGGAAAAGTGCATTCAGGGGATCTCTTTCCAGGGACATTTAATCCACCTCTCTTTGAGAGGTTTTAAATAAAGTTTTCTTCAGAGGCATATCAAATCATACATCAAGAAGGCAAACTGGCTGTGCAGCCTTGTAATAATCAAAAGAAAGACTTGATGGTGAGCACCATCTTTCATACAATGATAAATTGGTTTCTCTTCTGCTCTCATTATGCAGTATTGCAGTTGTGTTCATTGAAGCTAATGGGAGTACTTCCATGGACTTTGGTGTGTAGTGGGTCATATAATAAGTTCCTCCAGATGTTGTAGTCTGAGGGCCAGAGCAGCAGCTAATCATTTTAAGCACTATTTTAAGATTTGATGGATGACTTAGCTCTGTTTTCCCAGTTTTCCAAGGACCCGTGGTAAAAACAAAGCTAAATACAAAACACTTCATGGCATTCTCCTTTTTTCTTTTTCTTGGTTGGCTGTGTTGTTGTTGGGGGGGAAAAATGAGCATTCAGTAAAGCCAATAAATCACTTTGTCACCTTAATCTTTTATTGATCTCAATAAAAACTGTATCTTGTTTCTTAACAAAAATTCACCAAGAAGGACATCACATCCAGGGATGTGTATAATGTAGGAAGCACTCATCATTTAACATTCTTATTTATGGGACAAGATATGGATTTTGGGGGAAAAATCTTCAACTGTTTTTGTAAGGTGATGCATCATATTTTTAAAGATGTGCTTGACTAAGAGGCAGGCTGTTTACCAACTACACTAAGAAGCTGTGTCTTACAGTAAGGATTGATATAAAGAGATTATAAACCCACTGTAAGGAGTACAGTACTTTCCACAGCTAAGTCTGCTCTGTCACTTCAGTTTAGTGTATCACAGTAACTTTGTTTCAGATGATCATGTTGGGAAATCGCAACAATGAGAAAAAGCAAGAAGTAATTGTAAAGGGAGCACTACACTTCCCCATGACAGTCAGTTTGAAACCATGCCCCCATGGAACACACAAGACTTAAAACCTTCACTGCCTCCCATGCTGGCACTTGCTTTCTGATCACCTCTGAGAAAATAAGCACCATGCTTCCACAAGGGCCTGAACTAATGACAGCAACACAGTGCAGAACCAGGATTCCCTCTCTCTAGTTTAGTACAGTAAGCACTCTGGATGAGATAGAAAGGGAAACCAGCAACTCTTTTGCATAATCATATATCAAGTTATTGAATACAGATCCCGTGAGCCATGCCAATAAGCATCTGACATTTTCCTACCTCTTACACAGATGAATTGCAACTGAGTCCAATTATTCTTCACCACAGTTTGAAGAATCCAGAGGCCATTGTCCTCTCTACACAGTCTGTCACAATCTTCACTGAAGACCTATTATAGGCTTTAGAGTACCACAACTCTGTTCTCAGCCCCTGAGTTGTATAAAATTCACATGTGCTTGTAATAATTGCTTAATAAAGGTTTCCATTTCCACCATACAGTAATGTTAAATGACAGCCAAAAGACTTTCTATTTCCTCTTACATAACCTACAGGGCTGCACCCAAAACCTGCTCCAGGACTTCATTTGCATGGTTTGCAATTTTGCCATGCTATCTCCCTGCCAATAAAGGCAAAGAGCAGAGGAAAACCTCAGCAACCTCTCTTTGCAGTGGAATTTTAGAAAACAGTTTGCAAGGCCACCAGGTCTCCTGGACCTAAACTTTGTACCATCAAATTCAGGTGAGAGTGTGCACCAAGTGTCCCTTCATTCTCTTGCTGAAGGAAATCACATGGCCTCATAAGCATACCCTAGATATCATAGATTCATTGCTCACAAAAGGATGATCCAAACCATCTCTCCCATGACATAATCCATTCTACACAGCAACAGTCACACCTCTGATTTTCTCCAGTTACAATGTGTGCTGGTTTGGGAGGGTTTAAGATCCAATATTCAAACAGACTATAGCAACAGGCTTTCTTAGCATATAATGCCTGTGAGAGACAGCTCCATATAAAGGATTTTTTTTTTCCTCTTACTATTAGTTGCTACAGTGTTTTTATAACACAGTCACTAAGAAGATTAGCCTTAAATTCAAGCAAGAACTATTTCTTTTTGTCTTGGAATTCTTCAAATATGTGTCTAGATTTAGAGATGAATACAGAGATCCTCAAATTTTTCATGTTCTACTATTCAGCCTTCTCTGCTTCTTCATAGTCTGGGCACATACTTTTTTAGACTTTAGAGAAGAAGAAAGTTCCACCATAAACCAGAAGGCACTTATTCCCTCCTCATTGCTATAAGAAGTGAAGCTGAAGAAACACTTTCTCTGTTCTTTATTTGTTTTTCAGGGTCAGAAATTCAAGGCACATTGCACAGGCTTCTTATACCACGGCTAGAGGTCAAACCTCGTAATACACGACTTGTCAGTATCTTTTAGCACAATTGATAGTAGTGTGCTGCTGACTTCTGCATTCCAGACTGAGAAGAAAATGTCCAGAGCAGCTGAGGTTATATGATAGATTTCATAAAATATCACCAAGTCTCAGGAAGAAAGATGGTGTTGGAAGCTAAGAAAAAGGGCTGCACATCAACCTTACAAAATGCCAGAGTTTTGATTGATGCTCAAACCTGGTCATTAACGGCAGTGACTCCTGCCATCCACAAAAATCTCTACCTAGTTTAGTAGGAAGTCAGGTATGCAGCTGTGGCATTCACAGGCAGATGTTCCCATACAAAATTCAAACATAAAAAACAGAAAAGCACTGCTCCTTTATTACATTTTGAAAAGCTCTATAAAATACAGAGGTGGAGTTCTGGCCCCACTGAATTAAATGGAGAAATTCTATTACCTTCTACAGACCCATAACTATACAAAACACTGTTTATCCAGGGGGAGAGAAAGAGAGAGAGAGAGTGTGAATGTGTGTGTGTGTGTGTTAAAAGGCTGTAATTAGTCTAATTTGAAATAAATAAAAAGGAGCTGATATGATCTCTGTGATTATGGAAAATCAGCTTGCAGTGACCTGCAATTGATCCACTCTCTGTTATCACTACACATTAAAGCGTTTCCAGCCAATCCTATGAAAAAGAAGGAAACTGTAATCAGGAGATGAGGCTACAATTAGAAACAAGGACTGGGAAGGAAATCCAGGCTTTAGCACTAGGAAAAATGGCAGCCATTATTTCTTATTTTGAACTCAGTTTCAATTAGCTAATGATAATAAAATCTTTTCATTATTCTGAAGGCTTACTAAGGACATCTGAATACCCAATAGCAGGTGCTTTTCCATTAACTGCTCCATCTATTTTACAGAATCACAGAATATTAGGGGTTGGAAAGGACCTTGAAAGATCATTTAGTCCAACCCTCCTGCCAGAGCAGGATCACATAGAGCAGATCACACTAGAACACATGCAGGTATTGAATATCTCCAGAGAAGGAGACTCCACAACACCCCTGGGCCACCTGTTCTAGTGCTCCCTAGCAATCCGTAGTGTAAATAAAACACACATAGACACACTTCAGTGGAATTCTCCTCTACCTTGATTTTCCCCCCTCCCCAGTTTTGTTCAGGTTAGAGCAGTAGTGAAGATGGCAAAGCATCATCATCATCAGAAGGTGAAGCTACATGTGCACAAGCCCAGCCTACCTTCAGCAGAAAAGAATATTTTAAATATATGAAAAAGTATTAAGCAAACTACACATGAACGTGCTAGATGAGATTCTTCTTTGCTTTACCCCACAGAGATCCTGGATTACCTTCACTCACATCGGCACAATATTGATTAACAGAAAGAGAGGCAAGATCAGTCAGGCCACGCTGAAAAGTCTGCAGGGGATGTTCTTCGATGCACCCTGCTTAGATGCAAAACAAATAATCTTTTGGGTATAAAACAAAGCCTACCATGTGGAGTCACCATCCCTGGAGATGTTCAAGAGGGGACTGGACGTGGCACTTGGTGCCATGGTTTAGTAGTCATGAGGTCTTGGGTGACAGGTTGGACTTGATGATCTTTGAGGTCTTTCCCAACCTTCTTGATTCTATGATAGTTAATTACAGATTACTATCAGCATTTCCTTTGTCCATGTCCCTGGAGAATCAAGGAAAGCAAGCTAATTTTCAGTACTGCAACTTTCCCTTTATCATAAGTTCTGTTCAACACAACTTTTGAAGAAATTACTTTTTTTTTTTAGCCTTGCATTATTCTTCAAGGACTCTTACTTTTCTTACAGGTTACACTATCAAATATCACAGATGCATCATGTCCTGCCATCTTAAGTAGCTGAAAATAAAAAGATTTTACTTAATATGCTGATAATTTTATATTTAGAATATAATAGAATAAACCAGGTTAGAAGAGACTTTCAAGATCATCACATCCAACCCATCATCCAACACCACCTAAACCATGCAACCAAGCACCCTATCAAGTCTCCTAAACACCTCCAATGATGGTGATTCCACCACCTCCCTGGGCAGTGCATTCCAATGGGCAATCACTCTCCCTAATTTCTTTTAAAGCCACAGGGATAGAAGGGAAAGCAGGTCTCCCTTACACACACAGTAGATAAAGACTATCAAGATGTTAAAACATTCCTGCATTTAGATTTGAAAAGGAAAGACACACACACAAAAAGAAGATGATACTTTACAACTCCTGTCATCTGAGTTTAGTGCAATGTGCAACAATCCAAACTGGAAATGGGAGAGCTAGATATTTTGCAGGGGTGTTTCAGTGTGCCTTAAAACATCCTAGAGGAAATAATGACTGCTGAAGAATTAGAGACAAGGGTTGGAATGGCAAGACAAGGGTTGGAATGGCAAGACAAGGGTTGGAATGGCAAGACAAGGGTTGGAATGGCAAGACAAGGGTTGGAATGGCAAGACAAGGGTTGGAATGGCAAGACAAGGGTTGGAATGGCAAGACAAGGGTTGGAATGGCAAGACAAGGGTTGGAATGGCAAGACAAGGGTTGGAATGGCAAGACAAGGGTTGGAATGGCAAGACAAGGGTTGGAATGGCAAGACAAGGGTTGGAATGGCAAGACAAGGGTTGGAATGGCAAGACAAGGGTTGGAATGGCAAGACAAGGGTTGGAATGGCAAGACAAGGGTTGGAATGGCAAGACAAGGGTTGGAATGGCAAGGACTCCAACAGCAGATGTTTGTGGAGGCAGCAACGTGTAAAAATGCAGCAATTTATCCAAAAGCCTAGCTGCATGAGATAAGCATACAAATGTAACCTTCATATTACATGGGAAGTGTCTGAAAAGCAATTTGATCTAAGGCTGAGCCTACTTCTATCTCCCAAGCCAGAGTGAAAAGTTTCAGTGACTTTTGATAATATTAAGAAATACTGTCAGGGTGAAATCCTGTAGCCAATATAGATCCCTCTCAGTCAGTCCATAAACACACAGTACATGGCAGAAACTATCCATGAAATTATCAAGGTCTGAAAAGTATCTGTTGTCCCACCTCATTCTGGCAAGTATCCACTGGCACTACTTTTTAACAAAATGATGCCTACAACCCTTGTCCAGATAGAGCCTTAGGTGCTTATTTAAGCTAGGACAACATTTTGTTCCCAAATTAATTGCTTTATTATATCCTGCCAGCACAAGAAACTTATGTACTTCAGAGCAAAGTTTTTGAGCTTAGGCAATTAACAGGAAATACATATAATGCCTTTTTATAAGAACACAATTAAAGAGTAATCACACTTTTGTCGTGGATGACAATTAGCAGTCTTCCTCCCCCAGAGAGATAATACAGCTATGTCATTATCATTATCAAAATCTTAAGCCCACTGAGGGAGTATTAGATCTCTGAAAAAAAACAGGTTGGGAGAAATCCTGGCTCCACTGAAAACAATGGCAAAACTCCCATTTTCCCAGCACTAATTAGCTATGGTTAAATTACAGTGAACATATAGAGTACTCAGCTTGTGCTGATGAAAGAAGAAAAGCAGACCTTAATATTCAATGTCCCTCCTGAGCTCAGAATACTTTTTTTGAGGCAGCAACTCTCAATCTTCCATTGCCTTCTCCAGAAAGAATGTTGCCTTCAATCCCCAATTAAAAACAACAGAATCATTACAACGAGAAGAGAACAGTTACACAACTGGGCAGCACATCACGCACGCTGGTGTAATGTTTTTATGATCTCTAGAGTTGTTGTGGATGTATTTCCATCTATCACTGTTAATACAGCAGGAATTGTATTGCTCTTTTGCTCTATTCTCAAACCACACAAGTTTTCCTTTTTGAAGATATTCAGGAACAGCTAATGGAAGGTTAATCCTAGAGTGAAACATCTCCAATGGAAACAGAATAGAATTAACCAGGTTGGAATAGACCTATCATCCAACACCATCTAATCAACTAAACCATGGCACCAAGTGCCTCACCCAGTCTCTTCCTAAACACCTCCAGTGATGGTGACTCCACCACCTCCCTGGGCAGCACATTCCAACGGCCAATCTCTCTTCCTGTGAAGAACTTCTTCCTAACATCCAGCCTAAACCTCCCCTGGCACAGCTTGAGACTGTGTGCTCTTGCTCTGGTGCTGTTTGCCTGGGAGAAGAGACCAACCCCCACCTGGCTACAACCTCCCTTCAGGTAATTGTAGACAGCAATAAGGTCTTCTCTGAGCCTCCTCCAGGCTAAGCAACCCCAGCTCCCTCAGCCTCTCCTCATAGGGCTTCTATGTTCTCCCTTCAAAGTCTCCTGAAAAGTGCCCATATGAACCTTGCCAGTGTTTCCTGCAGGAAGGTGATCAGGAAAGAGTTGTTTCCAGCCACCACACGGCAGTCAGCCGTGTATGGGAACAAGGTATTTAGGAATACAACTCAACATTGCCTCATGCTCAGCCTGGCTAACAGCGTTGCAAGAATCATCACACAAATTTGTCTCATCACTTCCTGGCACATGGGACACTGGCATGTCACTTTTGGTGTGCCACATGCAGCATTTCAGGCCAAGTGTTTTAGACTTTGCTTCTAGCTTGCTCATGACAGTGACTGCTCAGTTCAGTCTTGACATTTTAATTCAATGCAGGCTATTGCTTCCTAAAACCAAATTTTTGACTCTTTCATCTGGACAACTAGTACCCATCCAAAGCATGAACAGCAAAATTCTGCTGTGGAAATCTGGTGTATGGGGTGCCCCTGTCCAAGAGCTGGCAGTGGAGGCTGCAGGGGCCGCTGAGAAAATGGCTGAGGCTGCCTGGGCAGGATACAGACACTTCCAGCCAGCTCCACTGCAGGATTCAGGTGAGCCCTGCAGTGATGCTGGCCAGCAGTTCTGTTATTTTGTTGTTCTTCTCTCCCTCTGTGAAAAAGCCTTTCAATACAAAACTTTGTGTCCCACGAACCAGAGACCTCAAGTGCAGAAGTAGCTCTCCTCTGCTAGATAGAAGAAGTGGCATCAGCCCAAGCTGAAGGGAATAGCTCAGCTCACTTCAGGTTTTACCCTTTGTATTACAGGAACTGTGATGCTATGTGAAAAGCATTACTCCATGTACAGAAACATAGTGGGACCACATGTCAATATCATAAATGCTTTGATAATAGCTTGGTATTTATCAGTTTCAGTGTGCACACTTTTAGTAAAACTCCCAAGATGTAGAATGAGAATAGCATAGCATTGTTACTCTGTCATTCTTCAGAGAAGAGAAGGCAGAGTTGGTGAGACATGCAGAGGACAAAACCCAATATTCACTTTAAGCAATTATTGATGTGAAGCCACTAGCGGACGGGGAAGCAGCAGAATGAAAACCAGTAGTGGTTATCGTGATATGAAAGCTGAACATAGCAAGAGTGATGAGACCTCTGGTATTTTGCCTGTGTGCCTTTCCTTTGCTCTTCAGTTTTAAAGGATTTTAGAAGGTCTACATCATTATAGTAAGCACTTAACTTTCCACAGCTTCAGAACACCAAAAGCAGGAGAGTTCTCATTTGCAACAGAACTCTGCTACTACTTTTAGCCTGCACCTGTCATTTTTGATAGTGATACATGCTGGGAAGGTCTGATGGTTCACCTCTCTGTTTTTAAATAAATTAGCTAGTTAGCTCAGCCCAATGGTTTTATCCAGCAGCAGCTGTAATATGTACTGACATCAGGAGAGAAATAGACTGAGCTCAGCAGCACCTTCTAAACAGTGCTCTCTGGTCCATCTGGGAGAGGAGTGATCTGGCTATGAGGATCAGACTGCATATACAGCATCACATAAAACTGGAGGAATGCCACTTTGTGGCAATGCGTGTGCCCAGTCTTCAAATATTCGTTCTGTGTTGTCCAAGCAGATTTGGATGGTTGCCAAAAGACAAGAGGCACAAATTTTGGAGAGAAGCCAGAAGACAAGAGGCAATTGACCTAGCACTTTTCTGTTCTTTCCTGGGAATTGCAGAGCTACAACATGCCACAATTGCTTACAAATGTTAGGATTGTTTTCTCTACCTGTGCATTGTGTAAAAAGACTAATGTGCTTTGACCTGCAATTTGCAAGGGGGTTACAACTACCATGGGAGAAGCAAAACATAGTGCATAGGTTCAGAAGTGCTCAGGTGGAAGAAATGGAAACAGCTGAATTTTATTGTTCCCTGCAAGAGAAGTGATGCTCTTAAATCTTTGCTTGTACATAGACCCAAGCAAGGCTAACAGTATCAGAAAAATCTTGGACTGATTTATGCACAATGCTGTAACAAAACCTCAGAGCTAGGCAGTCTGCCCCCTGCTTCCAAAAGTGACTTTGTGTGACACCTGAAGGCTTACAAGTTTTCTATAAGCAGGCTCTTTTCTTGAGTCCTACCACAAATGTACATGGAAAACAGGGGTGCCCAAACCCTCTGCTGTGAAAACAGACATTTGGGTGGGATATGACAGCCAGCAGTGGACATACAGACACCTCAAGGTGTCAGTGAAAATAAAAAGTGCAAAGCAGTGCAATGTTCACCTGAGTTCACACTCGCTCAGCGTAACTAGTCCTGTAGCTGCACAGACACTATACCCTTTCCTAGCCATTCACCTTCAAAGTCACCTTACAATAATTTCATTCTACCCTCAAGTTCATAAACATACAGGGGCACCTTCGTTGCCATTCGTACCATCCCTGTGCTCTGGCACCACTGTCAGGAAGCAGCGCTTGGTGATGCCACCTTCTGCTGAGGAAGGGCTCTGACACACAGCAGTCAGTGGCAAGGATAATCCTGCACATAGAGTTAACAGCTATCACAGGTCTTTCTCAAACCATTTGATTTTGTTGCCCTTTTATAAAATGCAAATTAAAAAAATTATGAAACAGTAGGCAATAAAACCTGAATTTTTAATACCGAGCAATCACTGAACCTTTGCATGTGAGTATGAAGGACTAAATAATCCCATTCTTTCTCACAGCACAGACCCAGGAGAATTCCTTTCTCTATATTGCTTTTATAACAGCTATCTATCTTAGTCTGGTCTTGTTGATACATTTTAAGGCTTTTAATTTGGAGGCTGTTATTTGCTCAGATGTTATCTTCAGCATATTAAGTACAGTAAGCTTTCGCCAAGTCATACACTGGGCATTTGAGCCAGGGCAGAATTTCTTCCTTGAAACACCCATGTACAATGGCAGAATGAATAAATAAAGAACACCTTCAAGGCCTCCAAGCACCTAGTAACAAAATCACTCTCTAACCTTACAATAATGCTCTGCTTACAGTCCTCCCAAAATGCAAGTCATTTGCCGGATCCCAAATGATATTTGGTTGATGGATTGCTGGTGATTTCTACATCAGAGCACCTTGGAGCCCTAGTGCTAAACCCCTGACAGCGTTAGCATAAAAGATTTACATTTATGTTATGAGGGCCACACAAGAATAATAATTTTAAAATACATTGCCTTGGCTGCTGGTGCACCCTGGGAAATCTAACAGCAGCAGGCAGCATGCCTGCTCTGTAATTACAAAATGGCAGCACGGGAGAGGCTTTGGAGACAAGGAACTAGAGACTGCAGCCATCTGCATGCCTTGGCGAATTGAAATTACAGTAATATATGAAGACATTACCTGAAAAGCCCAGCACCATTTAAATGATTTACTATTACGCCCCAGCAAGCTTTAATTTAAGGATAAAGTCATTCAGCAAGCTAATCTGATAGAGGAGGCATTATTTCACACAGTTAAGTTAATTTACACTAGCTGATTGTTGTTGTTGCAGTTGGCATTATTATCTGCACAAACAGCCGATCGGCCCTGACAGAAGCAATATACTGTTTAATACAGCGTCTTAATTCAGCGGGCTAGCTATCTGTGATAAAGGTTTGTTTATAAGCAATAATGGGGAAGAAAGTCATTTTGAGGCTAAGCTGATAACACTGATGAGAACTAGTTTATTTTTGGGGGGGAAGAAAACAAGCAGGAACCATCCTCTCATTTGTCCGCCTGTCTAATAACGGTAACATCCTGACAGATTTTTCTTATGTTGGTTTTGCTTTCCCACCCCAATGACAAGGTGCATCTTTGGCACCACTTTCTGCCTGTATTTCCTTTGACAAACAGCCATCAGTGCCACAGCACAATGAGAGTCCTTCTTCCCCAGTGAAATACAGGCTTCAGGAAGACCTCCACGGCTAAACACTCTGGGGGGAGCTGATTTATAAAGCTCCAGATACATCACAGAAAGGGCAAACTATGCATGGCACGCTGTGTAGCTTTGGCTGGCTTTCTTCCAGTGGTTAATGGTGAGATGCACTGTGGTATTCCTAGCAGAATAAGATAATTCTATGTTATGAGAATAATCTGATGGCAAGGAATGCTAGGCGAGGCAGAGACAGCCAATGCCTGGGTCAGAGCTGGCTTTGTGCTGCCTTTTGGGCAGGGCTTGGATGAGGTTGGCCTCGTCCCTGTAAGTGTCTGAGGGATCTTTATGCACACAGGTAAAGCTGAGGGAGAGGCAGAGAATGGTGGTAGCTGCAAGCATATTTATTCATTATGAAAGAAACATCCAAAAAGTATTTTTCTAACAGGAGATCAAACTAGAAATACAGTTGTAAGATAATTACTTCCTGTAGCTTTCTCTTCCCTGCCCACCCCCTGACTGGTGAACCACCTCCTGACTCATAGATACCAAATTGCCTGAGGGAATACTCTAACTCTGCTCTCCTCCTCCACATAACTTTTAAAGTTCCAGAAAATGCTTCTCAAAATTGCCCCTCTTCCCCAAAACTGATTACCCAATGAAAACCTTTCTCTGTTCATAAAGTCAGAATGAACGTAATTCAGCTGCAACAACAAAAAGAAAAAACAGCCAACCTACCCTGAACTTGCAAGCAGACTGTCTTCATCTTTTGACAGAAATATGATATAATATTCTGTAATATAGGTTCAGAAGCAGTGAAAAGAAGAGGGTGTTCAGAGACTTCAGCATGAAAAGTATCTTAAAACAAGACTGTCAAAACTAGTTAGGGGCTGCAGTACCATTTAGATACCAAACTCCACTGACTTCCACAGGAGTCAGACTCCTAAATACCTCTGAAACACTGTGTCTTTGGATGTTTCTGGAAAGCAACTTTTTCACAACAAGGCTTAAACAAGCTGCAATAAGACCAGTGGAAAGCAAGTGTATATCTAGCTTTTCCTCTGGTTTAAACAGCGCACTTCTGAAACACTGTCTCCAGTGGGGTATCAGCCACTTGCACCTGCTATGACTAAGCCCTCAGTGCAGAGCACAAAGTACTCTGCAACTGACTAAACATTCCAAAACCTGTTCTGGCAGCAAAAAGAATGGGTGGTCATTGAGAGAGTTCCTTTGGGGCACAACATTTGGTCCCAACAACTTACAAGTATTGAGCTATTGCAATATTAAGAGATCTTTCATATCATTTTGACGCACAATCTGGTGTTGCATAGTGTCTGTCAGACACCATCAAACAAGCCCTACTCAGGTGTAGCTGGAAGCACTCTCCACTTTGATTTTGACATTGTGTGAACTTTATCCTTTCTAGAGAGCGTCTGTCTCACCAGCCCCTGGATCAGGTTACAGAAGAAAGCTAGCTTCCCAAGACTGCATGGGAGCCAACATACCAGCACAGCTTCAAGAGGAAATGACTGCACATCTCACACAGCCACATTTTCCAGGGTATTCTTATAACTGACAAAATCACCAGTGTTGTAGAAATTCTTTTTGATTACAGTCTTACATGCTCTATGTTTTGCAAGCTCCTGGAATAGCTTGTAGGTGCATGATTTTCTTAAAAACTACATTATTTAACATCTGTATAGCAGAAGCTCATGAAATTGATGCACTTTTCAGCCACTGAGTTTTTGTTAGAAATTGACAAAAAGCAGCATGGGAACACACAAACCCAGTCTAGAACAAAGGACAGTTTAAGGGATTCTTCTCTGATTTATGACAGTAACAGGGTTTTAACGTCATGCTTTGTGACTATTCATTGTTTTTCTTTTTGATTTCTTGCTTCATTTGGGTTCTCTTCCTCAAATTTGTCCATAAAACTATGTGCACAGCGCAAAACACTAATGAGTATTAAAATGGTTTAGAAACATCAGTCTAGAAGTAAGCTGTTACTCTTCTTAGTCCTTTTACACTATCTTTTAAGAATCATGCATTAGATCCTTAGATGGTGTAAAAAGAGAATTGTACCTCAAGCCATTTATTTTCAATTCAAGCATAACGAAGGCAGAGGAGTTTGTGCCAGCTGCTGTAGCGCCTTACCCAAGGAGCCATGTTCAATTCCAGTACGAGCTTACGTCTGAGTACCAAGGTTCTAGTGCAGAGTGATATTCAAGGGATTGTAAGGCATAGCAGAGGGAGACCACAAGATACCCCATTTTTGCAGTTTTCCTTTGAACAGCACAAATACAGTCACGCACTGAAAATAAAGGAGAATACTGCAAATTAATTGCAAGTTATTTGGATGCATTAGATTTTTGGGCTGATAACTGTATGGGAATGTGATGTAACAAGACTAAGTGCAAAAACGTAATCAGATACGCATTTTCAAAGATCAGAAGGTTGATTTGGGATAAGATGATAAAACAGCTCAAATGTATTAAATGAAAGGTAGATATTAAGCAAGCCACTGGTATGCAGGCTGAGTATTCATGATGAACTCACATACGTGTTTTCTTATTTACGACATTCCTTACAGGGAAAGCTTTTTACCTGTTGTAACTCCTAATACAAAGGAGGGAGTGATTTCATAAATCACTGAAAGTCTGCAAGAAAAATATGGCCCCAGCCTTGCAGAGTTTGAGAGGGCTCATTTCCAAACTCTCACTGTTCAGCATTATCAATTTTCCTCCACTGTGACTGGCTAAGTAAATCACTTATTATCATGATTCTCTCCACTAACTTGAATGGTGCTGGTATTCCTTCAGGGATGAATTTCAGCCACACAAAGGATGGATCTGGTGAAGAACTTAGGGTTCCTTGCATGTCTCATGCAGTTTATGTTTTAATATTAAAATACAAATACAGAGAAGGTATATGGAGAAACTCTATATATATAGACACAGACAATGGGGAATGTTTCTAATTTCATGACTTATACTATGGTCAGTGAAGTATGGCATTAAACTATTTTATTCCACCTTATAAATTCATTAACACTTATTAACTAGAGAAAAATACTAATTGATTTTGCCTCCTGGACACACATAACTCCTAGACACATTTAACTGCCTAGGTAATTGAAGAAAAATGTAATGTACAGTTAGACAATCCATGGAATATGCAATTGATGGTTGATTTCTTCATGCCTAATCTTGTATTTAATAGGCTCTATCAACCCAGCCCCGGTTTCCTTCACTTCCAAACTGGAAGCCTGTGTTAGGAGTCAACAGTAAAAGACTTGATAAGTAATGACATTGCGGGTAATAGACATTACAAAGCTCTCAGTAATCATTGCAGGAGCAGGAGAAAAGAACAGCACAAGAATAAAACTTGTTTAGTACAGTCCATCAACTTGTGACTTCACTCTGACCTCATCTTTAAGAGAGAGAAGACCAAAATGAAAAGGTAATGCCACGTGTTTTATGGCTTTAAGAGCCAATAGTAGACATCGGTATCCAAAGAAAGAAGGATGGATTTTGGATTGGAATGCTAGATTAGGACACAAAAAGTCTCAAAATTCAGATCACTGGAATAATCCTTGGCAACAACAGATTGACATAATATGTGATAGGACAAGGGGCAATTGATACAAACTGGAATGCAGGAAGTTCCACTTCAACCTGAGGGGTGACAGAACACTGGAAAAGGCTGCCCAGAATGATTTTGGAGTCTCCTCCTCTGGATGCATTCCTGTGTGGTCTACCCTAGGTGATCCTACTTTGGCAGGGGTGCTGGATTCAATTAAGTCCCAAGGTCCCTTCTAATCGCTGTAGTTATGCTTGGAGGTGGTGGGCTGACCACTAGATGCCCACCCAGCTGCTCTCTCATTCCCCTGCTCAACAGTACCAAGGTGCAAAACAAAATGTAAAAGCTTGTGGGTTGAGATAAAGGCAGGAATACTGGCTACTGTGTATTATCCCGGGCAAAACAGGCACAACTAGTGTGGGAAATTAACTTACTGCCAACTAAAATAGCACTGAATAGTGAGAAACAAGGACAAAACCCCTTCCCTCATCCCCTATTCTGACCTTTTTGTGAGGCTCAGTTTCAGCAGCCTGGCTGAGGGGCTGGGCTGTGCCTGGCATGGGGCAGTGGTGACCGCTTCTGACAGTGGCCCAGGGCACAGATATCCAGTGCTGGTGAACAGCACCTTCAGGAAAGAAGCTTTACCTCGACTGCTCTATTTTTTTTTTCCTTCTCACTTTTTGCCAAGTGTTTTTATTGTTAACTTTATTGTTTTTAAATATATTTGCAGCTCTTCCAACTCTCTAACCTTCTTCTGGTTTATGATATTTACATAATTGGTCTGTAGCTATTTTTAAGGACAAAATCTCCAAGAAGGAAATACAAAATTAAGTGCTATATTATTGGATTAAGACATTCTTAGTCATATAGAAACTCTTATTAAAAAGTTGCAAATTACTTGCATAATTTTCTATAAATCTTGTAGGACATGGAAAAGTGCACAGGAAAACCCGTTAGACAAACTGCCTGGATAGTGTGAGGGGAATGAACAAAAGGATATGAAAGACCTATATTCATTTCAGAAAGCAGATATATGTTAGAATAAATTAACTGCAGTAGATACCTGGAAAATATTTTCAAACAAAAACTAAGGTGGCATTCCCCTTAGAAGTATACAAAAGAAATATTGTCTCTTAAAGAAGCCTAGGTCCTTTTGCAAGGCCTTGATGTGACGAGAGGGAATGGATTGAAGCTTAAGAAAGGTAGATTTAGACTGGAGATTAGGAAGCAGCTCTTTACAGTGAGGATGGTGAGACACTAGAACAGTTTGCCCAGGGAGGTCATGAATGCCTCCTCCCTGGAGGTGTTCAAGGTCTGGCTGGATGAAGCCTTGAACAATTAGGTCTAGTGGAAGGTATCCCTTCCCATGGCAGTGGGGTAGGAAATAGATGATCCTTTAGGTCCCTTCCAACCCCAAACCATTCTATGAATCTATGAATTTTGATTTTATTGGCTTTTTTCCCTCCCTTTCTTTTTTTTTCTTTCATGTTGCTAAAGTATCTCACACACACACTTGCAAACACACAGAATGGAAACTTCTCCACCTCTGGATATGGATAAAAAACAAGGTAAGGTTTGTAGGTAATATTGCTTATTAGATCAACTGAAATAGCAAGGAAAGAACAGACAAGCTGTCAGGTGCACAGGCAAGTCACATCAGTTAATCCAATAAAAGATACTGCCTCTCCCCACAAACTCCATCTCGCTTGTATTCTAAGCCCCCTATATTTACAAGAGCAATACTGGCACACATAAAAGAGCACTGTTGCTTGGATGAATCAGGTAAGAACCTTACCAAAGAAATTACTTAATCATTAAGCAACTTAACACATTTGAAACTGGATTCATTTCTTAAATGTTCTTCAAGGCCTCTCTTACTGTATCACCATATTGCATATGCATATTGCATTAATGCATATCAACAGGAAATATGCATTGACACCCCAAACTTGTGGCACACGAGAGCAGTGATTCTGTTTTCACATAATTTTTGTGTAACAGTGCAACATCTTTGAACTAAACAGGTATTTATAGAGAGCAGAATTAAATCTTTTTCTTTTTTGTTGTTGTTCTTGCTCAATAGTCGATATACAGTGGAGATATCCAGTATGGGATATAAATTGTCTTGCCCTGCTCCTGCATCTTCCATAAATTTCAGTTATTTAACACATAGGTATAAATATTTGGAGTAAATCATACACAAACTGTGCAGGTTCTCTTCATAATCAACTTTGTTGTCTTTCTGTATTCTAAATCACATGCATCAAATCTTCACTCCTTCTCCTATATTTAATATGCAGCTCTGAAAGTGCAGTTATACATCATTTCCATTTGTTGAGGAGTGATATATAATCTGAACTGAAATTAAATAATGTCATCCTATGTTTAGTATTTATTGATACAAATTTAACCTGCTCATATTTCAACCTCCAATCTTCCTCTGAATAATCTGTATTTAATTATGCATTCCACCTCTCTATTGACCTTTGAAAATATCCCTCATGACTACCGATCAAAAATGCTATAAATTAGAAATTATTTTGAATCCTTTTGCAGTATTTATCATTCCCCTCCCCAAATTATTCAGCACTTCAAACTCATTCTCAAAACCTGCCTAAACTAAATACTAAGAACTCACAATGCCCAAGCCCTTTGAATACCCCAAAATTTCAAGTAATCACTAACATATTACTGTCCATTTAGCAAAGATGAGATAATTGGATGCATGGGGCAGTCCACAGTTACTATGTAATGGCTAAAACCAAGGAACATTTTGAGCATGTCTAGTGTCAAATAAGTTCACTTTCAGAAGGAAGTATAGCTGTGATTTTCTGTATTATGCTACCCCTTAGGAGAGAGATTTATTATTTGATGATAGAATAAACTAAAAAAAGACACAAGAAATAAAGCAAGCAAACTCCGAGCCACATTTATTTACTCAGTCTTACAACATAAGTAAACAACTGAGCTGCCATTTGACCGGCAAAGGAACTTCTCTTACAGCTATCTGACTTCTATTTTATTCCACAGTACATGATAGTTCAAATGTAGAATCAACTCATGAAACAGGAACTTGAAATGATTTTAAGCATGTAGAAAAGAGCGACTACTTTGCTGACTACTTTCCATAGTCTCACCATGAAATTCACTTTCCTGAAATCTAAGCATTTAGGCTCTGCTCACAAACTGCTCACAAGCTCAGGGGGTTGAAATCCAAGTCTTCTAAATTGTGGCCAGGATGTGATCCAAACCACTGATATCTCATGAACAAAGACATGGGTTCTGGCAGTAGTTAACAGAGTTAACACTTTTGCACTTCTCTGAGGTTAAAGAAGATACAACAAAGTCAGTTTCTCTAACTGGTACTCTGTGCACATTTGAGAAATGGTGATTATTCTCTACAGCCCCAGGACTGGGAAGGCAGACTCATGTAATGGACAAGTGACTAAGTTATAGACATTAATTCCAGGATCCACAAGACTTCTATTTCAATTGTTTTTTGTGACAGTGGGCATAAAGAACCTTTCAACACTGCAATAAACATAAGATCTATATTGCAAACAGTCAAGAGTTTCAGAACTACAGTGTGCCAGAGAGCAAAGAGAAAAGCATGACTTAGGGCATCTTTCACCTAAGAAGTTCCATGCATGTAAAGAAGCCTGAGGATGCAATCGATGGTTCGCCACGCAGTGGCAAACCACTACCAGTAGCCCAAGCAAAGTAGACTGGAATTACAATCCTTTCCTCCACTGAATGTGGTAAGTGGGTTAATTCCACAGCATGAGGAGAGAAAACAGTAAGTATATAGCTCAGCCTTCTCAGTGTTCCATAAAAGTTCACTGACAATAACAGCCAGACAATTTCTGATGCTCCAAAGATTACTCCCACTCCAGCTTTAATAAGCCAAAGATAAAGGACATTTTCAGCCTTTAAGGGTGACTGGCAATAACTCTGTCATCTGGATTAATAGCAGTGCAAGTACATTAGAAACAAGTAGCAGTCCATTTTAGGCTGTCTTAATTAAATATGGCCCAGCAAAAAAGATTTAGACTCCTTTTCTACACTGTTTTGTGTTCTAGCCATTCTAGAGTGTCATTTGTGTGAACATTAGAAACCTTAGTCATTTTAAATATAATTGTCTACCATATGATCTTGATCTCATTACCACTTAATTTAAAAGGTTCTCATCCCAGCTTGGTACTAACATTGATACTTGTCATGCTCATAAAAGAGTAATCATGTTCACATACAGCTCATTTGGCTAAGCAAAACTGAACCTCAGTGTCATCACCTGAAATAGCTTTGCCACTCTTCTGGCCATCCTCTAGGCCTTAAAGGCATTCTTCAGCATCCTTTGTTGTGGCACTACCTAGTGACTATGTCACCCCCAAATTCCAGAAGTATACACCTGCCAAGCTGTCACTTGTTGGTTAGTCATTAGAATATTAAACAACACTTCCGAAACTCACAGAACCACAGAAAGGCTGAGGTGCAACAGGACCTCTGGATGCCATGTTTCAAATCCCTAATCAAGCAAGGTCAGCTAGAGGAAGCTGCCCAGAACCATGTGTAGGTAACTTTCAAATGTCTCAATGCCTGGAGACTCCACAACCATTCAGGTTAGCCTGCTCCATTGCTCAGTCACACTGAGCATGCAGTGAAAAAGTGTTTCTGCTCAGACAGAACTTTGCGACGTTTGTGCCTGCTGCCTCCTGTCCTGTCACTGGACACTGCTGAAAACAGCCTGGCTACATCTTTGTGGCACTCTTCCAGAAGATATTTACATGCATTGATAAACACCCCTCCGAGCCTTCTCTTCTCTAGGGTCAATGCTCCCATCTCACTCAGCCTTTCTTCACAGGACAGATGCTTTAATTATCTTAAAGCCTCTTTGCTGGACTCTGCAGTAACTCTACATTTCTCTTGTACCAGGGAAACCAGAACTGGAACAAGTACTCCAGGTATGGCTTCACTGGTGCTGAATAGACAGGAAAGATATGCTGGCAATACTTTAGGTTGGAAGGAACCTTTAAAGATTGTCTAGTCCAACCTTCCTGCAGTGAGCAGGGACATCTTTAATAAAGATTTCATACTGTATATTATCTTTGCTGGACTCCCATTTGGTTTGGACAAGTATAAATCATGTTATGAACCAACAACTTTTATCCAACTTTATAAGCAAAGTTTCTCCCAGGACTTTCAGGGTGATATCTTCTGCTTCACTTAAAATCTGCTCATGGCATCACTGAAGTCCTCAGAAGCATAGACTGGTGACAGCAGGTGAACATACCTAATGAATTTATTAGCAGCGAAGCCATTAATTACCATTATTAATATCCTGAATAGGCTATTCCCCTTGGCTAATAATTGTTTGTTGGTTTGTGTTTTTTTTAAAGCCTAGTAGAAGTTGTGCAGGTAAAAGTTTTGATTAGGTTTATCTTTCGAGTCAGTTCGATTAGCTAGACTAAGGTTCTGTGCATCTCTCCGTAGACCACAGTAATAACCAGTGTCATGACTTTCAAATCCTTTGAACTGCAGAAGGGAATCAAACATGGTTGTCTTTTTATCCCAGCTTTTACTCTTTAGAATTCTAAAAGCTTGCTTTGCTCATCTGTCAAAGGGATGGCATTAAGGGGATCACTGTTGACAAGTGATAGTACAAATTATGCAACACAAATGACATTTCACTACCTCGCCTCTGATATGCAATTCCCACTCTCAATCATTCCCTTTTCTATGAAAATATTAAACCACAGATCCAACAGTAGAAAAAGTGAGTGTAGGCGTCTCTTGGTATCTTGCTACTGCACAAAAATATGTTCTGAAGCCCACACCTATAATTATGTTGGTGAAAGTGGGTTCCACTTAAAGTCTTGAAGTTGCTGTAGAAAGTCATGTAGCAAGCTTCAACTATAAGCACGTAGATATCATCACAGGAGAAGGGCTACCTGGTCTTTTCTAAATAAGCAGCACCAGTTGTGAAAGGTCTTGCATCAAATTCAGTGGAAACCAACAACCAAAATCATTAGGCTGTATTTTATCAAAGGTTTCTCCTTATGCTAGGAGAAACAGAAAAAATTATGTGCCCTTCCAGTAAGGCCCCTGACAAAGCCTTGTCTCACACCCATACAACATCAGGTACTGATGAGTTCTCTCATATTCTTGGAAGGTTTAGATGAAGAGGTCAAAGACTTCACTATGTGCAGAGATCCAAAGAGGATTCTGAGAGCTCAGGTTACAACATTCAAGCCATTTGGATTACAGCAATAGCAATCAAAATGCCGGGAATATGTCTGCAGTGGTGGTGGTGAGTAAAGAAACCATGCCAATAGGTGTTTTTACAGTTGATAAGATTACTCCCTTCCCACCAACACATGTGGATGTTCTGCAGTAATATAGATGGCAAAATGATTGAGAGTCATCCAAACGGGTTCCATTCATACCACTAATGACATTGTTAGCAAGGAATAGAATAGACCACACCAGACCAGGTTGGAAGAGACCTCCAAGATCAACATGTCCAACCCATCATCCAACACCATCTAATCAACTAAACCATGGCACCAAGCACCCTATGAAGTCTCCTCCTAAACACCTCGAGTGATGGTGACTCCACCACCTCCCTGGACAGCACATTACAAAGGGCAATCACTCTCTCTATGAAGAACTTCTTCCTAACATCCAGCCTAAACCTCTCCTGGTGCAGCTTGAGACTGTGTCCTCTTGTTCTGGTGCTGGTTGCCTGGGAGAAGAGACCAACCCCCACATGGCTACAACCTCCCTTCAGGTAGTTGTAGAGAGCAAGAAGGTCTCCCCTGACCCTCCTCTCCTCCAGACTAAGCAACCCCAGCTCCCTCAGCCTCTCCTCACAGGGCTTGTGCTCCAAACCCCTCAACCAACTTTGTTGCCCTTCTCTGGACGCGTTCCAGCAAGTCAACATCTTTCCAAAACTGAGGGGCCCAGAAGTGGACACAGTACACAAAATGTGGCCTGACCAGTGCTGAGTACAGGGGAAGAATGACCTCCCTGCTCCTGCTGGACACACTGTTCCTGATAGAGGCGAGGATGGCAAAATGATTGAGAGTCATCTGAAGTGGTTCCATGCATACCCCCAATGACGCTGTTAGCAAGGAAGTCTCTGTAGATAGCTGAACATAAACAAAACTTGTATATAGAAAACATTGCAGCATAGAAGAGGACTATTTTCAATAGCTTCTACTTTGGAACAAAGAAGCTGACCAAACCCAACATGTGAACCTTATCAGAAGTGTACAATTGACTCATTTTGGCATCTGACCTCAAGACATTGTCAAGGCACAGAAGTATTTAAATGAACAAGAGGGTTATAATGGGATTAGAAACAGAAGTTTTGCCACAAGGATGTATTTAGACTGCAAAAAGCAAAACAAAAGAACAAATACGATTGTATTAATCTATTTTTGCCCAAAGCCTGAAAAACCTCGTGTCAAAAATCATCCCTCTAAGTTACACTCAGTATTCCTATTATATATTATATTAACTGCTTTTTATTAGCAATCTTATTACCATTGAGGTGCACAAGAATAGGAGCAGTATACAAATGAACAGAATTGGACTGCAAAGAGTACAAAACATAGGAATTGTTACAAGTTATTTACTGGCTTGGTACAAATCTGCATACAGATTGAGGAAGTCAGTTATAATGCACCTTCAGGTGTGCCTCAAAAGACAATTATAAAGGCACTTGGAAGTCTTGTATGCACACAATGGGCTACTGCTAGTGGAAGGAAACAGTTCCATTTGTCAAACATGCTTAGGCATCCTTTTTTATTTGGGAACTATTGTGTGGCATGTTTCTGAAGAAAAGGAAATGTAGACCTTGGCTTATTGCTAAAGAGTAAGCCACTGGAGCTCTTTGTGAAGTAGGATTATACTGAGTTTAAGGATAAAATCCCATATTTTAATATGATTTAGAACACACAACTCCCTATGCAAGTTTTCCTAACCTTGATCATTTTTCAAAGCTGATTCTATTTCTGCTGAGTAAATTATCCAAGAATCAGTCAGATTATGAGGATAAAATTAAACTAGAGGGAGAAAGATGTGTTAAGAGCATTAGAACATAAGAATTTGCAGCGTAACTCTCAGTTCAATTGAATGCTACCCCTTTGAAAAATTGATGGCACAGTCTCCAAGGCTGCCTTTGCACCTACTTAAGGAAACCACAGCCAATGTACAGGAAACTGTAAATCCTTCCATTTGTTGTGTATAGCACAGTCAGTGCTTAAATACATTTCATTTTATATTTGTTTGTAAGAGTTTATAACAAGAAGAGAATAGCTGAAGTTAAAAAATATCTGAAACCATTGGTCTGATTTATACTTTAATCCAAGCGAATCCTGGGCACTAACAGAAAACCAGGACCGTGACTTCTGAAATTATATTGTTACATAAGAAGGCTGCTTCTTTGCAATCAAGCAAAAATTGCTTAATTAAGATAGGGGTGTTATATGAAAGAGGACAGTCAGCCTCAAAGCATTTAATTTTTGCTATCTACTGTATGATCTACTTAAGGCCACTTAACTTCTCTTAAATGTTTGCATCTCTAATTGGAAAGACAGTATTTCTCAGGGAGATATACTGAAAGAAATCCTAAGTTTCAGCTGGTCACTGAATCTTATTATTATTCATGGCAGTTCTTCTGGTAGTGTCACACATAATGTAATCTCTAACTATATTAATTAATGTAATTTTGGAGTGGTCTCCCCTTAGTGCTCCTTTCCTTTTTCCTAATCCTGTCCCTTGTGTCATTTTGTCACCATGTTCAGCATGGATAAAATTGTCCTGTAGAATAGAGTGTCTGACAAAAATCAACCTTATATCTCTTAGAGTGCCTCTTGTTTGGGGCAGCTATTCCATATGGGAATTATTTGCAACCATTGCTGTCATTAAGGATTCTCAATCCTCTGAAAGTCTATAGTATATGAACTTACAAAAGTCAAAAAACCTCTGAAGGGACCCTAAGCATGAGCATTTAATCTTTCCTTCCTTTTGGAATCCTTACAGAAAGTACTCAGCAGTTGACTTCTAATAAAACAAGAAGTAAACTCTGATTACAATGACCCTGTTCAGGTTTATATGTTAAGGTTGTCTCAGCACTTTCAATATAAAAATCAGTCTGTGAGGGCTTATAACTCAGATGTGTAAAGGTTTCTATGGACTTAACTCACCTAGCAAGGTCTCTAGCACATTGTAAAACCCATTTCTAGCCTGCTTTCCTATAGAAATAAGTCATGTTGAAGCAAAGGGTACACATTCATACTGCATTTGCAGGAGAATATGCCTAACCTTGCAACTTTGGACCCTGTTGGCCAATTTCAACCAAGACAAAGTGCAAGGAGAATTATTTTCCTGTGTTTTCTGAATATAGGTTCTGTGGGTGTACACAGAGAGGCTGCAGTACAAGAGTCACTCAGTAATACATCAGAATCCAGTGATCCACTGGAGCTCACATCCTATTAACAGCATTGTCAATCATAAAATACATAAATTTAGAAAGGCTTTTATATTGTAACCCCCCCAAACTGACAGAGAATAATAGTGTTTTGACTGCCTGGTGATATCTACATCAACTTGCTATGCTAGGTATATAACCCAGTTACAATTAGTAGAGGACTAAAATAAATGCCTCCCGATTCCAATCGTTCTTAGTTATGCTGCTTTTTATTGATGAATTGAGATTTTGGCAAAGCTTATTGCTCCAAAACCAGAGATCATTTTTCATCAGTCAATTGTTGCTATTGACACATGAAAAACAAATTCAAAAAATAAAATGCAATGTAGTGAAATTTAACTCTCCTCTTAGAGGTCAGGGTCATATTTTGTTGAAGGCATCTGGGAGCTCTGAGAAATAACCTGTGTGAAAATGAGATTCCTTTCTTTTTGGAATGCTAACTTTCTACAGACTGAAGTGAAAAGCTACTCAATAATACAGACAACACATCCATAACAAAGGTAAATTACATCCTGGCAGTGCTTTTCATCTCGAGCCTAATTGCAGCGTCCCAAAAAACCTTCTGCTGAAACTCACTAAAATTAATTCCTTCCTAAATCTATTGCCCTTTAGGAGTAACTGCAAATACACTTTTCTAGGACTTTCAAAGTCCTAAGCAATGAAAAGCTTTATCAGCAGAAAAACCCCATCAGATTAAGATGTAGATCTTTTTTTTTTTTTCCCTCTCTTTTCTTTGCATCTCTCTAGCTCTCAAAGCCCCTTAAGTCCCTTTTTCAAAAACTTGTATCTTTAAACAAGGTAGTTTTAAATACCTTGTTAATATTGTGTCATGTCACTGTTGTTTTATAACTCAGTCCCTTGGGTAATTGGCTTCTCTTGTTTTGAGCACGCAGTGAAAAACGTTAAGAAATATTGATAATTGCTGCTAAGACTTGAGATTTGAGTGATTTGAGGACAAGCAGAAAACAAAATAGGCTTGCTGTAAAATTTCCTCTAAAAGTATTCTTAACAGAGCAAAAGATAATTGGAGAATAACAACAAGGGCTTGGGCAAAAGAGGAAGGAAAGCAGATTAATTTTAGCACTGTTTTGCGTCACATGCAATAAAAGTAGAACAGTTAGCCTAAAAATGTTAGGCTATTAAATTCTTTCTTGTTTCATCCTGACTCTCCTGTTGTCCTCTGGCTGTCCAACTATGTTAAACAAAATACTTCAAAGGAGAGTCTCAAGTGTTCAACAGCTGATTTTGCTCCCAGAGGTGCTGAACTGGCAAAAGTGGAAACGTGGAGCAAATATAATTAGCCAGAAAGGGAGGAAGGACTGCTAAAGTGTTATAGAGCCAGGAAATAAAATAGTAATTATCAGGAGTGGAAAACAAAGGTGAACATGAGCTAGGCTTAATTAGAAAGGCACGGATAACAAATCTATATCTTCCTAATATGTGCCTGATTTATGAAGATAAAATTATATACCCATGCATAAAAGGAAATAACTCCTTCCTTCTGCCACTGGTTGTAAATAAGGTGTCATGACCTTCAAAATTGGGGTTCAGACTGGATGTTAGGAAGAAATTCTTCAGAGAGAGAGTGATTGCCCATTGGAATGGGCTGCCCAGGGAGGTGGTGGAGTCACCATCACTGAAGGTCTTTAGGAGGAGACTTGATAGGGTGTTTGGTGCCATGGTTTAGTTGATTAGGTGGTGTTGGATGATGGGTTGGACATGTTGATCTTGGAGGTCTCTTCCAACCTGGTCTGGTCTATTCTACTCTACTCTATGGTGGGAAAGGCTGAATAAGTAGTTTTGTAGAAGTTTTGCACAGCCCAGATGCCTTATGCTTTAGAAAAAGCAGCGTGACATGATCTTGTTTGCAACTGACTTTGCAAAGAATGTCTCCTTCAGGGACCCAAACCAAACCACCACACAAATGAAATCAACCATCACAAACAGTAATAAAATCTAACGCACGAGTTTTACACGGACGTTCTAATTTCAGCTTTCCCAAAGTGCAATTTGATACAACTTCAACACACAAGAGATCCTGCTCATGTAAACTACAGCCCAGGCTGGGTTAGAACTGTTTACATTACAGTGCATGATGCAATGAACTAGTTTCCTAGGAATTTTGCCAATTAAAATTTTCAGTGTCTCGTGTGGTGGGCTGACCTCGGCTGGCTGCCAGACGCCCACCCAGCTGCTCTCTCACCCTTCTATTCAACAGGGTAGGGAGAGAAAATGGAATGGAAAAGCTCATAGGTAAAGATAGTAACAGGGAGATTGTTTACAAAATACCATTTTGGACAAAACAGACTCATCTGGGGGAAAATTAGTGTTGTTTACTGCCAATTAAAATTACTTTGGATAATGAGAAACAAAGGTAGATAAACCTAACTGACCTGTCCTCCACTGTGCCTTTTTTCCCAGGCACAACTTCACTCCATCCTTCCTGAATCCTCTAACTTTTCCCTGAGTGGCACAGGGGGACAGGGCAGTGGGGGCTGTGGGCAGCCCAGAGCAGGTCCTCTCTGCCACTCCTTCCTACTCACACTTTTCCCCTGCTCCACCATGGGCTGCCCAGGGGCTGTAGGGAATCTCTGCCCTTCCTCCTGTTCTCCCCAACACCGCAGGGCTGGGTCTAACACTTTTCTCCTCACTCCTCATGGCCTGGGCAGGGTTTGCCCTTTCTCAGACACATTGTCCCTGAGGTGCCAGCAGTCTGGCTGAGGGGCTGGGCTGAGCCCTGCCTGGAGGCAGTTGGACCCAGAGGCAGTCCCTCAGCTCTTCTTCCAGAAGCCCCGACAGACACCCATATTGTTAGATGCACGCATCTTGTTAGATCTAAATATTTGTAGCAATTGGAAGACTTAAAGTCTTCTCAAAGTTTGCACTGTCCTTCCCAATCTACATTTAGCATTTTGCCTGTTCATTTTATTTAAACTCCAAGCAGCTTTATTAGCTGTGCTCTCACATGTTTGCCAGGAAACCCACACCTCCTCATGCACAACAGAGCTGATCAAGGGAGACAGCATTTTCCATAACTAATGGTGTTGCTCTTCTAGAACTTCAGTCCTTCCTCAGCCCTAGTGGAAGCTTGGGTTGTTTAAGCAATATCTCCTCCCACTTCCATAGTCAGAGTCACAAATGAAAACAACTAGACAGTATTAACAATATTAGATTGTGCCTTTCCTTATTAAACAAAATAAACAACAAAAAAATTCAACCCAACCACATTAAAAAAAATTAATAATATCCAAACCCAAAGAAGCAACACCTAGACCAGATTTATCCTTTCATGAAAATTCTGTTAGGGGAAACACAGAATCATGGAGTTGTTTTGATTGGAAGAGACCTCTCAAATCAAGTCCAACTGTGAACCTAACACCACCATAGCCATGAAACCGATCCCAAAGTGGCATGCTCTCAGGCTTTTTTTGTACATCTCCATGGATGGTGACTCCACCACCTCCCTGGGCATCTGTGACCGTTTTAGGCCATGCCTTTAAGAAAAGGGACAGTTGCTGGAACACCCTGGCTGAATGTTTTTGGAGAAATAATGAAAACAAGATATTCTAAACGAATTTCATTGGTAGATTGGTAGAATGCAACTTTAAGTTTTAGTTCAGTTTGAATCTCAGTCTGTCTCTCTTTTCCAAGCCTGTCTGTTTCTGTCTCTCACTGAGCAACAGCTGTGCGGGATGGAGTTGACCTTGAACTAACAGATAAGAAACTAATTCTTGCGTATGCTTTGAGCTGACAGAATTTCCTCCTTAATAATTACCTTTTTCTCTCTCTCTAACCCTTTTTGGGAAAAAAGGGAGGTAGGGGGAGAGAGGAGGTCCGGGGGGGGGGACCCTCCTGGCTGGAGGAGGAAAAACTTTCTTCTGTATTACGTTCTTTGCTGTATATTTCTGTACATATTGTAAATACTGTATATTGTGTATATAATCATCTGCATTTCATCCTGCCTGTAAATACAGCTTATTCATATCTTTGCTTCTCCGACTGAGTTAGCCATGGTTTCTTTGTGTGGGGAGGAGAACTGAACTTCTCTCACCACCACAGCATTCTGTTCCAACGCTTGACTACCCTGCACTGCAGATAGGACAGCTACAGATTTCTGTTACAAAACATGGTTGACATAGCATTACAGTGGATTAGATCTCCTGTACCTCATTTATTATACATGTCCACATATTGTGGTAACTGGCTTGTATAATATCCCATGCAGGTTAACGTGAAAATAATTTCTGCTGAATAGAAATGACTTATTTTGATTCTGCAGGGGTTTGTTTTGTCAAAACTCAGGTAGCATTTAGGAAACTAATAATTGTTCAATTGCAGAGCACAAGAAACGTGAAATTAGTGGAGGAGAAAAGCACAATGGATGTGACCTCATTTGCTTGATTATTATTAGTGTTTCATCTAATTTGCAAGGGCTAACCTTGTGTGATGCAAATATAGAATGCAAATCTACCTTTTTATCTTACAGTCACTAATTAGTTATGCTATATATCATGCTATTTTTGCTCTAGTTAAGCACGAGGACATACAGAAATCGAGAGTGAAAAGTCTCTAAGAATTATTTTTATAAATACCATACACTCAGAAAGAGGGAGAAAGTTTTTTTAATGAAGTTTTACAATTTGGTATAGCTCTTTCAGCCAATAGATGAAGTAATTAGAAATTAGAAGTGAAACCTTCTCAGAAATACTGCAATTTACTGAGAAGTTTTTTGGTTTTTGGAAGTACTAAGCACCAGCAGAAAACAGTCCTGTACTACACCAGGTCTGTTGTAAGAGTCACTCAGGTTGCACAGTTATCAGTGGCCTTTCCTTTTGCTCTTTAGAGCTGTGGCAGTTTGGGCTGGGTGCCTCCTGCAGCTGCCACACAGGGTGCACTTCTGGTGCCCTGAGTGTCCAGCCCAGTAGGTGGACACAGGAAGCTGTGTATTTCATTCCCATAATGTCCTGCTCCCTATAAATCCATCTGCAAGATCTCGCACTTCCCCTTTCTTCCCTTGCTGCTCCCTTGGGAGATGCTCCCTATCTGGTAATAGAAGGGGAGTTATCTCAAGGTCTCTTAGGCCAGACTAGGACTAATGCCAGCAGGAGAAGGGGGAAGGGCAATCTCAGATCTGGCCAACTGAGATTAGCCTAACAGTGGAGGGTGGGAAGAAAGAGCCCTGGGGGTTTTGGGTGTACCCTCAGGTGGGGGGAGGGGAGTGCTGGGTATGCTATAAGGGGCTCTGTATGCTTTGGGATCTATTTTGTCACTGTGTTTGTAGCTTCTGTAGACCACTCACTGCTTTTCTATTTAAAGTTTCCATTACTTCTGCAATCCATTTGTCTGAGTTTCATTTTTTTCTGCCCTGGTGGGAGGCAAGGGAGGGTCAGTGTCAACCTGGGACAAGAGCAAACACATTGCCTCTTCTAAAGAGTTAAGTAAAAGAGACATCAGAAATTAGAATAATGAAGTAATTTCTCTCTTGATATCTCTACTAACCTACATCAGAGGTAACGAGAGCAGAATCTGAACCTACAGTCCTCTATGATGTACATAAAAAGACACCCCGATGGGTTGGCTTGTTGGTGTATTTCACTGAGCTATATGAGGTATATGCCCAGCAAGGAGTCAAAGGGTGCTAGCTCCTCTCTCTCCTTCAGATTTTGTTGCATTAGACTTCAGGTGTCTTTTGGAACTTTTGTTTCTCAGCAAGCTTTGTCAGGTAAAAATCCACACCTGCTCATCTGATGAATTCTGTTCCTGTGCTAGTTGAATTACCATAACAACAGAGCAGAGCACATGCTGGAAGCAGGCCAAGGAGCTCAATTTGGGTGGCTTCTATAACACATCAGCATATCAGCAGAAAAGAAAACACATCTCCACAAAACAATTAGGTGAAAATCAGAAGGTGATAAAATGGAAAATTAGTGTACTTAGATAGAATTTCAGACTGAAGTTTTTCCTCCTTCCCATTAATCCAGTGATGGATTACACCACTCTGTCCTCAATACGCTTGTTTTAATTAAAGAAAAATGAAGGCTGGACCATGCTCATGCAATATTTTAGGTCAGTACCTCTACAGAAATTTGTGCAAGTATATATCCCACCTATCCCTTCCTTTATACTCCAACGAGGTGCTGTATCAGTGAAAAGGGTGAAGAACTGCAAACCTTTACTTTTCAAACTGGTTGGTTTGTTGATTTTTTTTCCCCCTCCCTGTAGTTTTCCTTCTGAAAGTGAAAGGACTCCCCACTCTTACTCCTATCAACAACAACAAAATCATCTTCTCTCTTTTAAGGTCATGTCTTACACTGCCTACAGAATCTCAACAATGGCAAGATAAGACTAAGCAAGACTGCCTTGTGGCTTCTTTCTGCTTCTTAACTGTTTGATTTTATATTTCTGTTTGATATTTCTGGAGTTCCTAGCACAAGAGGGCATTGGCCCATGACAGTAACTCTGAGACACAACTGCAATACAGACAAATAAGAAAAGTTTAAGAATCCATTCTGTTCAAGGAATAGCCTGAAATGTCCCCAAATAACATTATTTTTAAACTGCTAAACTTATGTTCTCTTTAAAACATTTTCTTCCTCGTCCCCTGACAACTGGCTGGTTTCTCAATCCTCTGGTCTGTCTTGGCTAACAGTTCCTTACTGGCAAGACAGTTGTTAGCTGTTCATAGATTCTGTACAAAGGGAGGTGCCAAGGCCAGCAAAAACACAGGTGCCACTGGTGAGAGTAAGCTCTTGCTGGTTGACTACGTGCAGGCAGACTGAAGAACCTGCTTCTAATGTACACTGCAACACCTAAATGGTTCTAACAAAGTCATTTTTGGGGTGACTATCATTACCAGTGTTGCTTTCATTAAGCCCGTGTTAGTTTGATCTCCATAGTACCATGTCATTATTAATTTACATCATGCTATACATTTCCATGGCAACACCCAAAGTGAGGGTGCATGATGGGTTCTCTGAGTTTATCAAATTAAGCAGAGTTCTTGAGAGCAGATTACAGGTGGAAGGGTAAAAGTGAAGGTAGAACCATACTAAGATGATCTATAGTCTGAAATACTACACTAAAAGTGCCAAATGCCAGTTAAAGTACTGTAAACAAAAGAAGATAAGCAGAGAAGTTGCTTAAAATAAGTTGTGTTAAAATGCCAAAAGAGAGAAGGCTGTCAAGAGGAAGGTACCTGTGGGGTGAAAAACCAAACAAATGAACAACCAACTGCAAGAAAGCAACTACACCCACCCCAAAAAACAAACAGGCAAACAAAACCCTACACAAACAAACAAAATTACAAAACCTACTCTGCACCATGTTTTGCTCCCTAACACTGCAAGCATCTGCACCAAGCTTACTCCCCAGCAAAGGGCTTTCTGAAGGTGCTTGGAACCATACAATCTCAACCAACCAGTATTCAGTCAAGGAACAGTGAGAATAAAAACCATATACCTAAGTAACACAGCTCAGCAGGAGCTTGGGATCCCTTATGTTCCTGAAATAAATACCTTGCATCTATCCCTCACAAAAATTGCCATGTAGATTTGTTATGTTTTCCATCTGTTCACATACTGCATGATATAGACAGCATTTCATAAGATCGTGAAATATAGCTTCATATGACTTGGCGCCATGCAACAGTTCTACCTACAGTATTCTTGGATGCCTTAGCTAGAGTTTCATCTGGAGATGAAACTCTAGTTTCATCACTGGAAAGAACCAAATTGTACCTGGGCAACCTGCTCTGAGTGAACCTGCTTTACCAGATGGATTGGACTAGATGCTCCTCAGAGGTTTCTTTCAACCTCTACTATTCTGTGACCCATTTTGCTTGCCCTTTGCAAAAAAACCATGGCCCAGGAACACAGGAAGGTCAGCAGAGTAAAAGGGAGATTGTAAGAAACTCGGGAAAAAATTTGCTCATGAGACAAAGCTTACAAAGATATTTACAACAAGGAAGCAGCATCAGGAAGGTCAGACTATAGCCATTTATCTTATAGCATTATAAAAGAGAGAAACCACAGGAGTAAAATGCTGATACTTAGTCAACAATCTTTTGTTCGCACTTGTTGAAATTGGTTCTGATGTTTCAAAGTAATTTAAATAAATTAAATCCCAGTCAAAAAATAAATAATACAAAACCCAAAAAAAGAAGGTCAACAAACTTAAGGAAAGAAACTTCCATTTCTTTCTGACAGGGTGTTTAAATCACAGAGCTGCTCATATTCAGAGTGGCACAACTTTACCAATAACAGCTCTGTTTGTAAAACAACAGGGTGTTTTAGAGCAATCTGCTGCGGTATCCTGCCTCGCTGTTAGCACTGCCATTGCATTTTAAAGTTCAGAGCAAGGTTCTGGGGTGTTAATTTCAAGGTCTTGGCTAAAATGTCTGCAGACATTCTGCTGCTCAGTCACATTTATTTGTGCTTATTATCTTATGCTATTATTTTTGCTGGGAAGCCTGACAATTATGCATTTGCTGATGTAGTAGATCAAAATCCCTTGAACGCTCTGGTGTTTGCTCTGGGCTTATTACTCCCTGATACTTTTGCTATCAGTAGAATTTGCTTGTTTACCATTGCTATCTCTATTTAGATCGTTTAAATAGATGAGAAACAGTGTGAAGTCATACTGCTGACTCCTGGGAGGTCTCATTTGTTATCTTCTCCCAAACGAACAGCAGCTACTTTTACTACTGTTTGCTATTTTAAGCCAGAGCTCCACTTGCACCTGTGTTCTCGCTTGTACTTCACACAGATTTAAAAGACATTAAGTTATGCTGTCTTCAAATTCAGGAAAGGGGAAAAAGGTTCCCAGAGGAAAGACAGATGCTAAATTCTGGGCCAATGACAGGGAGAAGCATTTGGCTTTCACAGCCTGGAAGAGGAATGACTGTATGTGGTAGAAAGAAGGGTTAAAAAACCCAAACCAAACCTTCAGCTTGAGAATTTTGCTTTGGCAACTTCTCTTGCACACTTGGGTCCACCTCAGAAGCCAGCAAATAGATTAGGTAAAAGCAAGAATGTTATTTTTGGGTGATTCTAGCTACAGTTCTGGGCAAATGAGGGTGAGTTACCACTAATGTTTCAAGGTCTATTTAGAACTTGCCTTTTTCATTCTTTAAAGGAAGCAATTGAATGCATAGGGGAGTTAATAAAGCTAATTTCCTATAGATTCCTATTTTGTGATGAGATTTTATTGAAATTTAGTAGCATAGCCTCTGAAGCTTTGCTGGAAATCTTGCCACAGCAAAGGGAAGGAGAACGGGAACTAACTCTTGATTCGAGCTGCTGTTTTCAAGAGCTGAGTATGTTTAAACTATTAATTCTCCATCAGTTGGCTGAAATAGTCTGATGCACTTGGAATGGATCTTATCATAACAGATAAAAGTCAGGACTAGATTAGACACTTCCTTAAGAAACAAAACCCTTGGTATGAAAAGAATTAACCACAAAACACTAAGAAATCAAAGTTACTGTTTCGGTCACGAGTCAATTCATCCTCTTAAAGAAAACAAGCAAACAAACAAACCCCCAAAACACCACAATTTTATTTTTTTTTCCTTGATGCTGCCCAAACTCACTCACCTCAGCTGAGGATTTCCTACCAGAGCCAGTTTTAAAACCTACAGTTGAAAACCCAAAAGCTGTAGTCTGGAGGCAGGGCTCTTGGCATTTTCTATGTGCCCAATTCGACCTAAGAGGAACTCACCATCTTGTGTAGACCAGACTTGTAGGAATTACATTCACTTTGTCTTTAATTCAGGTAATTGCACCATCTTCACTGATGTTTTCAAACTATAAACTAGCCACAATATGTGGATTTCATGATGGATCAGGAAAGGGAATATATTAAGTATAGCTTACTCTTTTATTTTTTTGATAGTTTGGAATTGCAGGCCATCCTCTTTATCTTGTGTTTAATATAGCCAAGTACAGAGTTGTAGGGCTTTGTTTTAACAGCAAAAATTTCTAACATTGATTTCTCCTCTTCTTAAAAATGCAATCCAATCAAATTTCAGGGGATTGGAAATGAGAATGTTGTAAACAGATACTGATAACCCTTCCGTGAAGTTAGTGAGGCATAGACGGACCGCACTTTGCTGCAAGGCGTTCAGGCGTGGGGCTACCTGGCAAGCACTCCCATCTCCAAAACAGCTGGCTTGAAGAAAGGAGATTCCCCACAATTTATATTTGAAATTTTCCAGTCAGATGCCCAAGGCAGATCCTGATTTACATGCCCCTCTCTTACAACTGCACACGTGGTAAAACTTTAGCTCCATCAATCATAATGAGTGAGGTAATGAAAAAGCCCAGTACAAAATCCTAGCTTAAAGGAAAACCTTGGTGTCCAACTGGGTCTCCATATTCAGTGCAAATAACCATCCTTAAATATATAACCTTGACCCAACCTCTACCACAAGAACTCCTCCTGCCTTTGTGGAAAGCGTATTACACTATTAAAAGGTTTCTGGTGACTCCGTGGTAAAGTATAAATCACACCGCCAGCACTAATACTACACTGAATTTTCTATATCAGAAAATGCTTTCTTTATGCAGCTTTTCTTCTCTCAGCTTTTCTATTTTTCATTTCGAAGATTACCACAGCCCTTTGTATTTTTATGGAGCAACAAAGCATTGAGAGAAGAATGACAGACACCTACGACATTCTCTTTCTCTTATGTGCCTTTGTTTAATCATTACTGAAGACCTGCCCACAGTTCTCTTCTATCACAGGGTTGGACTCTTCAAAAAGTATTTCATCAGCTTAACAACAGGGATATCGTTTACGAACCCCTGATAAGTAGATGATCACAGTTCCCCAGACATTTTTAAAGCACACTGAATAGAGTCTTAGGAGGCTGAATATGTCCTACACACCAGAAGCACTGTAAATATTATAAAACACTAAATGGTGTTTGGGATACACAAAGAGTAAACTTTAAGCCTTCAGGCCACAGGGCCCCTGGTGCTGCTTATAGACGCTTTCCAACTTTGTTACTGTTTAGAGAGCTTCGGCTCAACTGGAGAGCATTAACGTACATGCAGATGTTCTCTGCTCTTTGTTTAAAGCCTAATTTCATAGTGTAGTGGAGTCACACTTTATGACAAGGATTGCCCCAGCATTTCAGTGCATGACAAAGAAAGTGGAAAGCTTTCTTTCTAAAAATCTTCAGAACACTGTAGGAAAATACAAGGAGGACACAGTCTCAAGCTGCACCAGGGGAAGTTTAGACTCAAGGTGAGAAGAAAGTTCTTCACAAAGAGAGATGTTAGTCATTGGAATGGGCTGCCTGGGGAGGTGGTGGAGTCACCGTCCCTGGAGGTGTTCAAGAGGGCTTTGGACGTGGCACTTGGTGCCATGGTTTAGTAGTCATGAGGTGTTGGGTGACAGGTTGGACTTGATGATCTTTGAGGTCTTTTCCAACCTTATTGATTCTATGATTCTATGTTTCTCTAAAGAGCATCAATTTTCCTTCGTCTAGGGGTTGACCTTAGGCTATGGTTACTGGTGAAAGCAAATTGCTAAGCTCTACTGAGAGAGGCACACATGCTGTATCCAAGGCTTGGGTTTGTTTTTGTTGATGGTGGGGGTGAGTTTTATTGGGGAGGTTTGTTGTTGTTTTGTGGGGTTGGTTTGGTTGCTTGGTTGTGTGTTTTCACAACTCTCCTCTGCAGATAAAGTAGATGAAAAATCGTGGGCCATACCCTGGCAGACTACAAAGCTTTCAGGCAGCACATGTCATGGAAACAAGGAGAAAAGACCCTGCTTGAAAACTTCTTACAGCAAGGATGAACACCAGAAGCTGACTGCAGTACTTTCTGCAGCATATCATGACTGACTTGAAATCATTACTGAAAGCCATGCCACTACTATTGACTTTGCAATAACTCCATGTCTCAGCATTGGTAGGATGGCAGCCTGGATCGACAAATAGTAACTAAAACTGGCTCTGGGCTTTTGTATCTATTGGTCTTTGTTAATTGCATTTCTACTTTCTTTATCACATTTGCTTCTAAACACTCAGCAGCACAGAGGATGCTGACAGGGCAAGTAAGTTTTGTCCGGAGTTCACGCACAAGCTTTTACAAAGAAGACTCTAGGCTTGAAGCAGCATTATATAGCTACTCTGACTATGGGAGTAGAAAAACAAAGCAGTGCAACTCTTGGCAATGATCCAAAGTATGTAAGGTGGAGAGACAACAAATGCCTCCAGGGACACGCTGATATACAGTTAACTACCACATGAAAAGCCCAACACTTGTGTTCCTCCCATTGCTAGAAGCAGTACTGTGTTGACTCACAACATACTGCTCTGTCACAAAGAGAATCGTCTGGCCTAATCTTAGGTGTTCACGAAGTAGATTTTGACATTTCAGTTAGCTATCCTTGTCGAACCAGTGGAAAGCAACTGACACTGGTGCGTGGATCATCTTGTCCGAAAAGGGATAACTGAAATAGGTCAGAGGAATCACAGCCTAGAAGCAATGATTTTTATCCATCTTCTATGAAGAACTGCAGATGAGAAGATGCCATGAGAGACGCAAGGGTTTATCAAACAATGAAGTGGAAAATGGAAATATAGTGTCAAGCGTGCTTATGTCAATAACTAAATTAAGACTATTTTCCATATGCCACAGCGCCTGGAACAGCAAAATACTAATGTTAGCTGAATTTGTCATTCTGCAGCTTCTTTGTGACATACAAACACATCAGTCCAGAACATGCCTGTCACAGAGCAGAGAACAGTCTCCTGACTTCACATTGTTATCTGTGAGAGAGAAAGGAAACAAACTCCATTCCGTGTCTTGCTCCTTTTTTACACTCCTGTTCATGCATAGCTACAGTAACTACCCATGTGTAAAAGAGAATGAGAAAACTGCTCTTACAGATCACAAAGCCTGACTGCCAAGAATAGGGTCTGTGAGTGCTCTTTGGTAGATGCATGTTTCTATTTCTCAGCATTCAAATCAAATCTAAAAATGTTTCACAAAAATACAGTTTCTCCTTTTTAGCAGAAATTCAGTCTGAATCTCCACTGCTGTGCCCTTTGGTTCCTACCTGTGCTAATGGCAATGTCAGCCTCTCAGCTGTATAGCTGTACATGAATACCTGAGCTGGCAAAGAAAGCAGCCTTCAAGATCCAAGGAAGCTTTGAAATTGTATTTCAATATATACTGTCTCTTTAAATTGGATCAAATTTGTTTCCACTGAAAAGTGCATTACTTCCTAACTACTCTGACACCTGAACAGACTATTCAATAAAGTCTGCTAAGGAAAAAAATTCAGAGCCATGTTTTATACCATCAAGAACATTCCTGAGTAGGTAGAAGAAGTGTTGTTGTTCGATCTTATCAGTTAAATAAGAAAATAAGGGGAAGAATGGTATTTCTAATAGCACAGCAGGTCCCAGAACCACAGTGGAATACCATATCCAGGATTAATTCAGATGCTGCCTATGAAATCCTCAAAACAATCTGCTCTTCCCTCACTCAAAAACTCAGAATGCACAGTTATGAGGTGATGGTGGTGGAGGATCACTACTACTTTGGTGAAATTTTCTATCTTTGGGAAAGTGTTACATGCAGTAGTAGTGGGTTTGTCAGGTATATATTTTCTAGTTGATATAGAAAAAGTAGGCTACAGGAGGACTGGTGGGTTTTGTTTAAAGAAGGAATGCTGTAGTCTGGGCATCTTCAAGGTAAAATGTTGCCATTATACACCAGGACTCAAGCAGATTGTTGTGCTAATATAAGACCTTTGCTTCTCTTAGACCTATCAACCATGTATCACAAGAATAATGTTCACACACATGTGACACTGCAAGGATAGCAGCACTTGCACGGGGTTACATAACATGCAGAGATATGTCAATTCTTTGAAAGCTTTGGTTTAAAGAATGGAAAGTTAGCCATTTACTCCAATGATCTGCCATATTTCATCTAGATGTCCTTGTACCCAAAAAACTTTACTCCTCAGAAGACTAAGTAGCACAGCACAAGCAGAAAGACAAAAGGATTAGGATGTATTATTTAAGCAGTAAATTGTAACTAAACTGTGCTGTTTTCATAGTCCTAGCTCTACATACATTAGCCTAAATAAATGACTCCAACCTAAGTTGTTCTTCCTTATATTTGTGAAACAGGAAAAGTACCTCAGCTCAGGTTCTGTGAAATAATCAACAAAGATTTGGGTGTCTGAACATGTAGTGAGTAAGCAAGTGATAAAGACAGACACTTCTTTCCTGCCTGAGGTGATGTGGTGGTTGCATCTTGCCTTAGTTCCCAACATAGGATCGTGAGTCAGTCAACACAGAGCCTTAATATTAAACAGTGTGTCCTGCTCAGGTTCTGATTTGTTAAGCTTCAAGTTAAATCTAAAGGAGACAAACTTTTTAGCAGAGAAATGCAGAACATCAACACAGGTCAGATTCACCCTAGTCTTTCTTTACTACATCCAACCCTTTATTATTTCAGCACAATAATCTTTGATTGTATTTGTGACAGCAAGGCTTTTGGAGGACCTTAACACAGCACAGATCTGCCCTGAGCACTGTACAAATGGTGCAGCCTTAACCAAGTCAGGGAACAACCTTTTTGAAGGACTACTTGCTCCCTAGCTCATCAGTTTCATAAGAATCACATAAAAAATAATGTTTAGTCTCTTAATAAAACTGTCAGAGGTAAACATCACTTTAGTACTGTCATCTTAAAGACACTAGGCACTTTGAAGGAGAGATATAGACCTAAATGAAGTCAGCACTTAAACTACTCTCCATCTTCCACAAAAATAAATCTCCTTCAAGGGGCTCTGACAATATGACTGGTGTTAGGGATCAGGTCTGGAGAGGAGGGCAAGAGGAGGAGAAACAAAACAGAACAAACCACCTCCCAAATACCAAACAAGACTTTACTCCTGACCCCAGGCACTGAGGATACAAGATTCTCTGTGTTGCTTCAAAGTGCCCTCCAATCCTATCTGGTGTTCTGTTCTCAGGCATGGCTGATTTTTGTTGGTTCAGAGGAAGGCAGAAAAACAAACATGATACACAGCCAAGTACATGCTCCGGGGAAGAAAAATCCTTCTAATGCCTGTAGGAGATCTAAGGTACAAGTAACTGAGTGCAGAATCTCAGCCTGGGTTTCAATGGCTCTATCTATTGTATATTATTATAGCGGTGAAAAATGAGCTTACAACATTCCTGCTATTTTGATCAGATACAACTGCTTGCAGTCACAACTGCTAGTGTTTGGTTTTGCATAAGATGTTAGGCAATTCAAAATCTGGTCTAGTTCAGCCCATTCCCTTTTCAAACCTGAATCAATCCTTTCTTTCTGTGATGACTTCTAAAGCTTCAGCTTTTTAAGATGTGCCTCTGAAGCAGTCAGCCGCCTCTGCTACTCATTTACTAAACCATGAAGTTCTTTTGTGTGAATGCACAAATTGCATTTCCAACAGTGTGCCAAAGAATACTCCAAGACTGACAAACAGATGCATATACAACAGATAATACAACAGTTTCAGGGCTGTCAGGAAAAGTGCACAGCAGTTTCTGTCTGCACACATTAACATCCAAGTCATCTAAGCACTACTTCTGTGCCTCTGAGTCATCTCGATTGCTATGGATTACCATCTCTCGGGAGATTCAGGATGGCATTCCCATTATCCACTTAGCTACATGCTTTTACTATATCATCTACTTTACTTAAGCTGATACTACCAGCTGCCATTACTTCTCTGTTATGAATACTGGAGTTGATAGACATCAACCTGCCATTCTTCCCTCTTCTAGAGGATGTAAAGTCAGGAAAGTTGCAGCATTTAGCTAAGAGTCTATAAAACAACCTGAAATGGCGAAACCTAAGCTTTGAAATTGGTTAGCTATTATTTTGATTTCCTGGTTACCAGTAGGTAAACATTACTTTTGCAGTACTGATACATCAAAATGTTCCCTCACAAAAGAAACACTTGGCATAGATCTGAACCAGAATGGGAGAACCAGACATGTTCTCACTCTAGTATTCTGTTCATCTGATCTGCTGCACAGCTGGACACTCAGTTTCCACAGCTTTCCCCATCCATATAACAAACACATTACTTACACTATGATAAGATTACAAAATGAATCACAACAGCAACAGCTTGCATTTAAACACAAGGCAAGTACAATATCAACATTATTTAGAAAATCTATTTCCTTAGAGCCAGTCAGAGCAGATGATTAAGATAGTACATAATTAAAGAATATGAGTCATGGTGCAGGACATTCTGCATTCAGTTTTATAAAGTTACTCTACTTTCAAAAACAGTAAGCCTAGCTTTAAAATGACCAACTCAGTGACACTATCCCATCAGTTTTTCCCACAAAAATCACCTTATTATGTTTCAATGTCATTCCTTGGTTTATATCACAGCTCCTAGAATGGCTATCTTTCATGAAAAGACAAAGTTATTCGCTATCTCAGAATTTTCTGTTCATATTAGCTTCATGGAAAATTCAACAAATTTGATAGCCTTCAACATGTATATTCACAGGGCCAAAGGGGCTACTAAATAATAGCCAAACTCTTCCAGGTACTGCTTAAAAACTGAGAAAGATCATAACCTAAAGACTTTTAAATGCAAGAAAGGAAAAATTCTGTGCCATACATAGGAGAAAGACACAGAACAGAATCAGAATGAACAAAATATGGATCATTCAACAGCTTTTTGGAAACAGAAAAGTAGATAGGTTTGTATGAGGTACCGGGGGAGGAAGGCATGGGAGATGAGGGCATGGAAAGAAAGGTACAGATCTAAATTGGAGTAGAAACATTATGGTGAGGCTGAGCCAAGACTGCAGAAAATTCTTGATATAAATTAGGTATTTACTGAGATGTGGGAGGAATTTAATCTTGGAGAAATGTAACCCTTTCTCCTTCATCCCTGCAGCTTTTATAGCCACACATGGTGTTGTAGATCCCTTTGGTCAGTTGGGGCCATGTGTCCCAGTTGTGTTCCCTTTCCAATGTCTTGTTCACCCCCAGCCCATCACTGGAGGACTAGCATGAGAAAAAGGAAAGGCCTTGCCCCTCTGTAAGAACTGTTCAACAATAACTAAACCAAATCCAAAACAACAGCACCATACAAGCTACCACGAAGAAAATTAAGTCAACCCTGTGCAAATATCTTTGCAACACAGCAATGTACAGGTTCAATCCACAAACACCTCAGCAAGCAATTGCCACACTAAGGACTGCAGTTTTTCCTTACCCCAATGCTGAATACTAGGTTCTATGGCCTGTTTGATACATTTCATAGGGGGAAGCTGCAATCCCTCTTGTTCTCAGTGGTTTGCTTTGAAATTGCAGACACCGACAACAGCAAGAGCTGTTGTCGAGTTCTTTCCAGGATGGTTCCCTGGCTCTCTGTGTGTATTTATCTGTCTGTAGTATTACTATTCATTAAAAAGTCTGTCCTCCTTTCGAGTGAAAAATCATTTAGTTTCTCTGGCTTATGACAGTCTTTGTAAAGAGCAGTGCTATATTGATTCTTTCTTCAGTGTGTATACAAACTCATTTATAATGTTATGACCTGAACTGCAGAGCACAAATTCAAAATGACCTGTACATATTACTTGGTAACATTTGGATTGCAAGTTAAATACTCCCTGATTAAACATGAATGCTTTTCCCTGGGAGTACAAGATATCTTATCAGAAAAGCCTTATCAAATTCACCATCCTGGAGGCAGACACATTCCCTTGCAGTGCTGGGAGTTTATAATGATAAAATTAACAATGTTGTATTTCCCAGTGAAGTCAGCAGTAGTGCACTGCATCCTACCATTAATCGTTGGAGCCAGTTCTCATAACAGAGCCACTTGCTGGCCCTCAGGCACCTGCATCACTCCCCAAGCAATTCCAGTCCCCAGCAATAACTTATCACAGAAGCCAGGGATCAAGATTAAAAACCCTGTGAATAATGGGCGACTGTGTGCACCTCTATTCCTCTGGTAGATACAAGCAAGCTAATAACCTCCTTAAAGGGGAAGCAAATCATTCCATATTTTTCACTTTATAGACAAGCCAGAAAAGACCTGTATCTGTGTCTCAGTAAAATTTATTGTATTGTTTAGGTTGCTTGTTTCTACCTTGTGCAAGGAAGGCATCAGCATGCATAAAACATTCAGGTTGGGGGGGCTCCTCTGTATAGCACTGTTGCAAGTACACCATATCCTGCGTTCTGCTTACAATAAAAACTGCAGGGAAAGGAAATTTTAATTTAGAACAGGAAAAAAAAGCCCAAACCAGAAACACCACCCATTTTGCAAAATCATTTGGTCAAGCAGCATAATCAGAAGCCAGATTTCCAGGTGGTAAAAAATGGTTTGAACTGACATTTGTGCCACAGAGGTGATAAAAGAGCCCTTGCAAATCCATTTCAGCCATGGCTTCTCTCTCTCTCTCCTTCTCAGTCACAGGGCATGGTACTAAAATATTGAGTGTTCTGCTGCTGCTGAAACTCAGTGCAATTCTCTGGGAAGGAGCCTGCTGCAATCAATGCAGCTCACAGGTTGCTAAACACACAGGAGAGAGGCAGACCTAGAAATGAAAAAAGGTTCCCATGAAGGGAATTTAAATGTACCTGCTGGGAAGGAAAAAGGCATGCATGCATGCAAGCATATAGGTGTGTGCAGGGACAATTATACAGAGACAAAGGTTTTTGTCTCTAAATATTCCACTTTCTAGTCCATATACAGTCACCCCAGCTAGTCCTACTTTCACTTACAGAACATACACAACTTTTAAATTATTATTATTGTTATACTGTTTATTCAAAAATTGAACTGGAGAATACTTGTACTCCTACAGTAATGTGAAAGGAAATAGAGGAAGCAGTCTGGTCCAAGAGACTGAGACAGTATTCTGTGCTGTTCTGTGTTCTCAAGAACTTCACATCTCAACTTTTCTTTTTTTTTTGGAGGTCACTATACCAGAAGTGCTTGGATGTCTGAGTGAAAAACACAGTAATTGCTATACTTAATGTAATTAGTACTCGCTACAGATTTTGTGCAGAGTGTCAGAAAGCCCTGTACCATTCATCTCAGTGCCTGTTTCTCATTGCTGTAGTTGCCTGCTGCCTATTCATCAGCTTGAAAAATTGCCCTTATGCTGACCTTAATAATGCATTATCAATAGACCTTTTCTAGTCCTGCTATTATTTTCTTATTCAGAAGCAATGAAGACTAAAAGCAGATGGAGCTCAGTGGTATCCAGTGAAAGAGCAAGAGACCACAGAATCATAGGGGGGCTTAGGTTGGAAGGGACATTAGAGATCATCCATCCTCCTTGCCATAGACAGGGGTGTCTCTCAAAATGGCAAAGCCAAACTATGAGATATCCTATATATACATTAGAAAAAGATAGGGTTTTTTTTGTTTGGTGGCTCTTGGTTTTGTCCATTCCTCCCCTCCCACTTTCCCCTTGGATATGGTTGAACACTGGAACCTGTTGCCTAGACAAGCTGTGAATTTTCCATTCTCAGACATATTCAAATACCCATTTGGATGTTGCCATAAACGACCTGTCCTATTTGAGTCTTCTTTGAGTAGAAAAAATAGACTAGCTGATCTGCAGGTATGCCTACCAATCTCAACTCTTCTGTCATTTTGTGATTCTAGGAAGACATTGGCACCTTGTGACTCACCCCGACCCAAGTACCTTTAACTGCAAATCTAAGAGATACTGTGGTGGTTTAAAGCAGATTCTCCCTTGCCTCCCACCAGGGCAGAAAAAAACGAGACTCAGACAAATGGATTGCAGAAGTGATGGAAAGTTCAAATGGAAAAGCAGTGAGTGTTTTACAGAGGAACTAGAAGCACAGTGACAAAGGATATGCCAAAGCATACCCAGAAGCCTCCCAGCACTCCCCTCTCCCTATCTGATGGTACACCCAAAATCCCCAGGGCCCTTTCTTCCCATCCTCCACTGTTAGGCTAATCTCAGCTGGCCAGATCTGAGATTGCCCTTCCCCCTTCTCCTTCTGGCATTAGGCCTAGTCTGGCCTAAGAGACCTTGAGATAACTCCCCTTCTATTACCAGATAGGGAGCATCTCCCAAGGGAGCAGCAAGGGAAGAAAGGGGAAGTGTGAGATCTTGCAGATGGATTTATAGGGAGCAGGACATTATGGGAGAAGAATTCACTCTCCTTCAGTCACAGAACAGATAAATTAGGGACTTTCAGAAATGGTGATGTTAAGAACATTACATTAATGTAAAGATACAAGGGAAGTCTCTGCTAGACCTGACTTAAGACTGGAAGAACTAAAGTCTTGATTTAGGAAATAAAAAAGAGAATAGGTCAAGATCAGTCAACACACAGCTTGGTGTTTAGGTAAATGCTAAGGCCTTGTGTAAGGTATAGCTAATTGTCTTCTCAGAAAGAGGCTCTAAATCAGATATTAGGAAAAATTTCTTTCCATAAAGAGTGGTCAGTCCTTGGAACAGGCTTCACAGGGAGGTGGTGGAGTCTCCCCCCTGGCAGCATTCCTAAAACATGGACATAGAACTTCGGGACTTGGCCATTGTGGTGTTGGGTTGATGGTCAGACTCAATGATCTTAAAAGTCTTTTCCATCTTTAAGGATGCTATCATCGTAAATCAGCATTATAAGGGGAGGTAAAAAAGCACCAGTGGTGATAAGAAGTTGTTCTACTAGCAAAGAAGGTCAAGATGTCCAATACTTATGAAATTCATAGGGCAAGTGGAAGAGGCAGGAAGACTGTGTGTCATATAATGGAAGGAGTATTAGATCTGAAGTAGTTGTACAACAGACCAGACAGGACTACTCATGCAAAGGATGTAACATTGGAGATTCTTCTTCCCTTCTTCCCCTTAACACCATTTTAATTTGGTTTTGTTTTTTTTTTTTTTTTTTTTAAATCCTATATCTCTTTATCCAGTGCTCTTACTCCCTCTGTTCTGTGAGAACAGTAATTTTCCTAAGACTAGGTAGTGGAAGGCTGTATTTACGAGTTCAAATTTGCAATTTTTAGCCTGTTAGAAAAGTTTCCCTAATTGGGTTATTTTTTCTGCAAATTGGTCTAAACATACCAAAGAGTCTTTAGTATTCTTATAGAATTGCTCATACAGCTTTAAACAAAGCAAAGATAAATACAACAGTGAAGGAAAATAAACTGGAGTAAAAAAACACTTTAGCATGACATTTTTCACCAGGAAGCAAAAAGTTGGAATTATTCTACTAGGCTTGATGTGGTATGCAAAAACTAAACACCACTATAAAAATGAAAGCAAGGTTCAATCCTGAAAATGCCTGTGCACACAAATAATTGAAAAACCCTAGAGGAAAATTATTCACGCTTTGGACTTCAAGCACAAGTGTCAGGATGCAACAGAAAAAAAACCAACACCCACCCAACTTATCTCAAATTGAAATTTACAGTCTTATATTGTCTATTTAAGCTTCCTACAATTCCTGATGATTGCAATGAGGAGTTTGCAGGAGCTGATGATCGGTACCTGATCGTGCTATTCAAATGCTGCCTGTTTTGGGTACAGACTACATTACACATTTGCGAGATTATCTTCACCTTTTAAAGCACCACCGTGTATTTATGTAAAACCCAAGATATTTATCATTTAGTTGCTGAAAGATTCAATTTTTTTTTTCCTCTTAACCGCTACTTCAGCATTCTCATCTGCTAATGCAGCCCTTGAAAACACGCTTGGATTCAAAGCATCTCTAAAGAGAACAGAAAAAAAAATGTGTTTCCATAGATCCACAGTTTTTTAACAGTGCCTACACAAAGCACGCAGAAGAGCAGCTGTTGAACACAAGCAAGCATCAGTTTGCGAAAGCCCTCAAATGCGTGAGCGATTCTTCTGAGAGAAAACCCACAGACATCAAAGGAACACTACGACTCCTTAGCCTCCAGTGCCAGCCTTTCTGTTCTACCACAAGTGCCCAGGTACAAAACATCATTCAGTTCTTTTCCACTTTCCGGTGACTTAGTTTCACACAAACTTTCTTTTCAATGTAGACTCTAATATGGCTTTGGACAGAAGAGAGATTTGGGATCTTTTTTTTTTTTCCTTTCTTTTTTTTGTGTGTGTCTGTTATTAAACCGTGAAGGCTCTAACATTTTTGCTGAGTTAAGGTGATTCACTATGCTACCCTGCTTAAGCTCAATACCTATTTCTGTGTTGCCTATTTTAATCTCCGTTGCAAGTTAAACTGACATTGCTGAAGCTTTTTTCTAAGGGTTTCCAACATATAAGCTAAATTGCAGTACCTTGTAAATGGGGTTTTGTCTGTTCAGCAGATGGATAGTGATTGATTATGTTTCAGTGACTTGTCTGTGGATATGAATTCCTAAAGACACTGATGTGCAAGATCAGAAGCCCAGTGGTAGAATATTCCAGTGGCAAACTTTCAAAATTAGTGGAAGTGGTGTGCGTGAGACCAAAGGGCTGATCTAGCACTTTGTGTTTATGTAAGACAACAATTTTATGCTCTTTCTTATTCCACCATTGGAAAGAGCAGAACTGTGCCCCTCTACTAAACTGATTTTGACAACATTTCAAGGTGTGCAGCCTGCAACAAGGCAGCTCTTTTTAGAATATCATAAAAATAATGACACAGTTTGCTCTGACAGCTTAAGGAAATGGGTGTTTACTGAGCCCCCACAACCTGAGGGCTGATGAGTCAATGCCAGAGAGAGGTATATTATGAATTGCTACCCATGGCTTGTGCATATCTTTCAATTCAATACTTTAAAGAGCAAAGCATATTTGAGAGTTGAGCCAATTTGAAATGTAAATTCAGCCTCCATGCTTTCAAAATTATTATCATTATGAGTACACCCTGGGGTACATTGTTTTCTTTTCTCTTCTGAGCACCAAACTTTGGCACAATTTGTGGATCAATAAGCAACTTCTTTTGTGGTCTCCGTGTGCATTGACTAGCAAACCATTTGTTTCATTGTAAATAGCATAATAAAACAATTATCACCTAATAATCCACCTTTATACCACCACTAGCCAATCAGAATGCTAAGGAACCAAAAGCTTCTTGTCCCTCTCTCTCGTCTATATAATGTACATAATTTAATTTCAGGAATAAATCAATATATATTTCGTTTCATGGTCTGGCTGCTTTGAGCATGGTCATGTAATTTCTCCCTACACAAACAAAAGACCACCTAAGAAAACCAGACTGTAGATTTTAATAATCTGGAAACAAATGAAAGGTAAAAGGGATGTGTTGAGGGATTTAGCATACAACATCTGCTACAAGTGCTATTCTCATTTTAAATCAGAAATATGATCCTAGGCCAAAACAGCCTTCTTTCTGCATATTGTAGAAAGCTACAGGTGCACTCTGTTGACAGTAAAGACAGTCGTTTGGTAGTTTTTAAGAGTAGATTGTCAGATACCACTGAAACAGTTTGTGATGGGTTACGCCCAATCTGAATGCATGGTGGGGGGCAGGGCTTGTGAGAGCTTTGCCCTCCCCGGAGGGGGTTTTCCCCCTGTGAAACTGAATTAATCATTTCCATTCCCCCTCCCTGTCCAGCAAGCCTATAAAAAGAAAGGCACTGCAGCCATTGGCTCTCTTTTTGGCTCCTGCCTTGCCTGGACAAGGACTGTTGCTGGCTACCTGCTTCTCTGCCACGTGGGCAGGCTTGGTCCTCCTCCCTGCTACATCCACACTTCTTCAAAGGACTCCAAAGGACTGGTTTTGTATACATATTTTCCCCATCCATCTTTGTTCCTTACCCATGTGAACCCTCTCTGTTATTGTTCATATATATAGTTTAAAGACATTTTTTTTACCTCTCTACTTCCAAAGCCAACTCCAAATTATTTCTCAGTAGATTTGCTCCTTCCCTTTCTTTCCCTCTCAATCGGGAAAGAGGAGGGGGGAGCAGGGGAGGGATTCTCAGCCTTGCCCCCATCTGAACTCTTAAATCCCAATTAAGGCTCAAACCACCACACACTTCAAAAAGGACCTTCTGAGGTCACTAACTCAAGCCTCCCACTGACATGATGTTTAAATTTTAACTAGTAAGGTTCTCGTAATTTTCTTTTAACAGACTAGACCCTGTTTTAGCAAATTAAAACCCCCAAAATACACACTTGCAAGTCGCACCTCCTTCATCTATAGATCCACCTCTGCTCTGTTTAGCCATGGCTTTTGAGAGGCATTTAAGGAAAGACTCCCTTAGTCCTTCAGAAAAGCATTGTGGTGGGCAGGCAGATAAATGGAAAAAGGTTATACAGGGAACTCCCTGACACAGAAAGGTCAATAAAGGTCAGCAAGCAGCAGTTAGCCTGACTCAGTCACAAAAGCTGTGTGGTTTTACACATGCATGTAACAGATCAACCCCTGTAATTTTTAGATTGTGCTGGAAGTGGAAATCACATCAACTTTTTGATTGATACTTCAACAACTACATAGCAAAAAATGGTATCCTGGAAAGGCAGGTTAAATCATCTCGTAAGTGAATGGAGTACCTGAGGGATTGGAATTAAATGTCCTTCCTGGATACTTACTTGATTATAGCTTTAACAGTACTTGACGTGGGTTTCAGAACTAATTCTTCTTGCTATTCTTGTGATGCTCAGTTAGCATACTTTTTGGTATTTAGAAAGAATTAACTTAATTCCAATGAACAAAACTACACTTCTTTCTATCAACATTCCCTGCAGTTGTCCCCCTCTACAGGAATAGGGCCTCTGAAAGCAGCAGGGTACAGCACACAACCAGCGTTCGTTCAGAGTGCAATTCCTTTTCAAGACAAATGAAGCCTTCTCACAACCTTGGTGAGACAAAAACCTACTATTGCTGCTTCTGTTCAGCGAATTGCACTGCCTGCTTTCACTACTGGTGAAGGTGAAATTTCTGTTTCACCTCACACCATAGTATCCTGCTGCCTCAGAAATCAAAGTTTAACTCCTTACAGAGAAAAGTATGCTGTCAGAAGAACAAAGGGCACTGGCTGCAGAGTCACCCCTCAAACTCTCATACAAAAATGGCATACATTTCTCAGTCCTCAGGATAATTACCTGCAAGGTATGGCACCTCCACCACCAAGGTATCAGAGGAACTTAGCCAATGCTAAGAGTGTAATGAATTAGAATATTCCTAAAGAATAATGGTACCTGGAGGCTACATAAATGCTAGAGCAAAAACCACCTCAAACTTCGATGTCTTGCTTGACCACACAGTGTTCTGTAGCAGCTATGACCTTTCTGTTATGCCTAATGACATTTAAAGCCTACTTCTTTCATTAGACAGTTATTGCTGCAGTGCTGGGAGGTGATCAGAGGCCCATGTTTCCAACAATAGGCAGGATGTTAAAAAACAAATCATCCTGTGTTCAGCACCACCACATGCTGCATTTGATTGCTTTAAGGTAGGGAGGTCCAGTTCTTTGACAGCAGGGACATAAGATCTCACCACTGAGGCTGAGGTAGAGGCAGAGCTTTCCATATTGTCTGCAACATTTACTTGTAAAAATGACAGCAATATCAATCTAAGTTAATAGATACTATTCTTCTAAATCATAGTATCTGCTGATTGTTTTATGCCTATTTAATTGCATAAGCTTTTAGAATGCTGAATCACATCAAGGAAACTCTGTATTTCTAAAGCTATAACTAATAGTGCATAACAAAAGCAAAATGGGATGAAATTTGGTTGTTATGAAACCGACTCTCAGGGGAGTTTCATCACATTCCCAAGACATTTTGGGAACTACATAGGGTACCAGTGATACAAGGCAAGGGAATTTGCACGCTTCTACATGGTTTAGATTCCCTGCTCACTTATGAAAAGAAATCAAGCCCCAGGAATAAATGCCAGCTTGAAATAACCAATCATTAAATTAGTTGGTAATCACATACATCTAAGCCCACAGACACATTAGATGTTGATCATTAACGCTTAAGTTCAAAAGATGACATTACATTCAGACTTCAAAGTACCGTGCAAAAATGTGTTTGTATAGCAGCTGACCAGCAAATGGGATGTGTTACAGAGTCACAATAGCAGCAGTTGAGATACAACTATGCAACAACGTGCTTTTATGCCTCTAATAGTGTATTTTTATCTTTTTGGACAACTGAATGATTATTATTTTGCTTGGCAGTATAGTAGCCTTTTGTGAGTCTTTAGCAAAATAACCTCCCTAAATATATAGCAGTGAGCATTAAATTCAGCTGGCCTGGAAAGGATGGCATCTGCTTCAGTTTCAATTTTTGGCTTGCAGGGTTTCTCCTTCTCTTCATGTGAAATGTTGCATTCTACCTTTACATTTCATTTTTACCAGTGCAGCATCAAGCTAATTAAAAGCTCTTTTAAGATATTACAGGCAAGACATCAAGAGGATCCCTTCTTTACAGCAGTTCTGCAGGCTCAGTGCAAACTACTAGGCAGAGATTCCTAAATACTTGAAATTGCCTAGTATCTTTTGCCATATGTGTCATCTCTATTTGTTCTTGATTCAACCACTGAATAAACCTCCCATCTCTCCCCTTCCCCCCAAGAAATTCCTGAAAAAGAAATTTCATATAACGGTAAAGATCTCTATAGGAACTGTGTAAAACTTCCTTATTTCAATAAGAGAAGACAGTTCAACAAGGAAATGGTTTCTAAAGTATAAGAAAAGATTCTGTGTTGCTGTTTGGGTTGACTATTTTGGCAAAACAGGCTTGAACCTGTTCCTAGATGGAAGCAGATATGACACAAAACAACAGGCCACGTGAATGGGTGTTTAGCAACATTATAGAACAGAATAGAATTAACCAAGTCGGAAGAGACCTTTGAGATCATTGAGTCCAACCCATCATCCAATGCTATCTAATCAACTAAACCAAGGCACCAAGCACCCCATCAAGTCTCTTTCTAAACACCTCCAGTGCTGGTGTCTCCACCACCTCCCTGGGCAGCCCATTCTCTCTTTTGCCTCTTATCTGCAGGGATGTGAAGACCTTGACTGAATTTACATGAGCGTGAGATGTCTCTGATTTAGATTTTACGTATTTATTTATTCCTTCATCTCCCTGTTCACCTTATTTAAGGAAAACCCTTACTGGCAAATGTGCATATCTTTAAAAAGGGGGAGGGGAGACTCTTTATGGGTTGCTCACTCTCATGTGATCAAACCTAATTTCCTTCTCAATTTGCTGAACCACTATCTCCGGTAATTGCAATTAGAATGTCAAAACTGTTGGCATCTTGAAATAATGGAATACTACCCAGTATCAATCTCATTCCCCATTTCTGACAGAAAGCATGATTTCCCTTTGTCTGTCCCATTTCCAGTAACAAAAGACATGATTTCCATTTTCACTAATAATTTCAAGACACACAGTTGGCTGACCAACACTTCAGACCTACTGCTTTAGTCTTACATTGATATAAGCATTCTCTTGCATCTGAAAAGGTATTTAAGGCCTTCAAAACTTTCATTTTACTTTTAAAGACCAGAAAGGAGTTTATTTCCTTAATCTGGCTTAATATATATAAAAAAAATTGCTCAAAGCTTGTGGCATTTTCTTATGTTGGTTATAAAACCAAGTGAGGCAAGTTGAGGATAACAAATTATTTCATTCTACTCATAAGTGGTATTAAATAATACTTGCCTCTTGCAGCTGACAAATCCTACCATGATTCCAGGTATCTCAGATTTCAATTCTGCATATTAAAATGAAGATATTATGCCAATCTTTTCATATACAACCTCAGACATCTATTTTCCTATTGGCCACGTGCCCCCAAATTTTGGTCTTCCCTGCTTGAACCTCACTGTTTGAAACTGGAAGGCTTCACATGTCAAATGGGTAGAAAACTTCATGTCAATGTAACATTGAGAAAGAATATTCTTTAAAATGAACTATGACTGGTCAATCCAACAAGAATACTCCAGAGAAAGGCTACAGCTTCAAAAGTTGAAGGTAAAGCTCAGTGGAGCCTCTTTACCTTGGCTGCTCTCCTTTCCAGTCCCCGGACTGTCCTGGGGCCCATCTCAGGGCTTGATCAATTTGATCAGCATCTTGTACTGCGCATCCAAAGTTAGACACAGTACCACAAATCTGAGTATAAAAGTGCCAAGTAAAAGGAAATGTTCATGCATCCCATGGTCTCCTCCTTCTATCTCCATGATCTAGTTTACTTCTGTGTACCAGAGAACACTCTCTGTTTACCCTCAGCAGAAATCCTTCTATTGTTCTAAAGTTTTTTTCTTCAGAGCAATCTGTATTTTTTTTTTTTCCCCAGTTAATTATATGTTTGTCTCTCAATGCATGTCTGGAACCTAAAGAAAGAAGTGACCAATGATCTGTAATCACATATTCAAATTATGGTTTTCATCTATGAATATATCTTGAAACAGATAGCCACATTGTCTGTAACTGGGGGGGGAGAGAAGCTTGAATGACCTATGAGATCCTTCTGTTAGGATTAAGCATTAAGAGTGCATCCTTCTGAGAGGAATCTGTTTCTACTACATCATATTATTCCTCTTTGTTGCAATAACTGTCACAATGTTCTTCTAAAATGGACTTTCAGAAGATTTACAGACAACCCGTCCCCTGCTCCTTACTGAGCTAAAAGCTGTGTTTGTGTGATTAAACCCACCTAATGAGATGTCATGACCCAGTATCCTGAGCCAGCACTGGGCAGCAGAGGAGGTAGTGCTAAGATTCAAAAATTCCCTGGGAGTAAATTAAAGAAAACAGACACTAAAGGGCTGATAAGTTGAGTTTGTTGGAGTTGGTGAAAACTCTCAATAATGGACCACAGCAGAAAGAAAATGGGGAAAGTGAGGGGAAAAGAAAAAGAGAGTTAAGAAGTAAGAAGGTATCACCACCATTGGTTACCATGAAGTCTCACAGGCAAAATCCAACTTCTTGGTGACAAGTGTACACTCCCATGGGTTGCATCTACCATGGAAGGCCCTGCTGAAGTTGTGATGCTTTTATACCCTTTCAGCAGGAAGGGTATGGGTGTGGGGCATGGTCTTTTCAAATCACAGGTGTGCAGAGTGAGGTGTGCACAGAGGTGAGCACTCCAGTGCAATGTCTGCCATTGGCCTTTCCATGGCGCTGTTGCAGTGGTTTTAAAATGAAGAAAGAGGGAATTCCAGCCCCTGCAAAAATTATCTCTTATTTGTAAAGCCATACTGCCAGGACAGAAGCTCTCTTTGAGAGCTATTAAGGGCTATCAAAGCCATCACCCTATCTACTCAGACCAGGTATGTGACACATTGTTTTCATACACCAGAGTCACTGGGCTCTCACATCAGGTTGCTGCCATGACTTAGATGACCCTGAATGCTCTTCTTGGAAATGTCATGGCTACTGTAGCATGCTAAACAGACAGAGCTGAGAAAAATGCAGACTCTGCTGCGCTCTTTGAATAGTCATATAGTAGCTTATACACTAGAATTCAAACTGATAGACCTTTCAAGTGGAAAATTCTCACCAGCGTCAAAAGTCATTTCTGCCTCAGCATTAGAAAATACAGTAAGTACAGAGTACCCCACTGCTTTCAATTCTAATGACACCATAAATCTGATATGAATAGTCTGGCTGCCAGTTTGGTTCTTTTTCTGAGCACAAAACACTGATATAGAGTGATTACCAAGCAATATTTTTCATTATCCCAAATAAACAAAATTATCCTTCTCCAAATACCAGGCTTCAAAGAGTTTTGTGAGACTAGCATATTCCCACAGTTTCATGTTTCCCAGTTGGCTAGCTAATCTCCACAGTATGTGATCCACTACCTCTGCTGACCACAGCTGGAGCACAGTTTTCCCTTCATCACACCATATTGGTTGAATCCCCAAACAACACTGAGCAGCACCTCTAGGGAAGACAGCTCCACAATATTTAGGCATATGGACATGTTGATGGCCTTATTCCTTTAGGGAAATAATAACACAAGAGTTGATCTAACAATCTACACAGCTAGGTTTCAAACTGGTTGATATTGACTGTAAATTCAATCATTATCTTAGCAGCTATGATACTACAGATATCAAAGTCTGTATCTCTCAAAATGAAAAGCATAACTTGCTTTTTTTTGGAGAGTACCTAATTTTTTCCCCCTCTACTACAGAGGAAACTCACTTAAATATAAATATTTTACAACACAATTATTTTTAGGAGCATGAAAGATTCATCAATATATTGTCTTGCAGCTTCAAACTCATTCAAACTGTTGGCTTTGAGGGCAGAAAATCCTATGGAATTAGGGGAAAACATTCTAGCGAGTTTCCAGATGAAATGCATGTCCAGCGGTGTGCCAAGTGCATCTGCTGGAGTCTCCTAACCCATTGTTTCAACACAACTCCCTATGCTAGAATACAGTTTTAGTATATCTATATCAGATAGAACCTGTTTTACTTATGCAAACATGCAGCTATGAAAAATTCGATATAACCCTAACTTTATGACTGAGAGAAAATGAACAGGAAATTGTGTCTCAAAGAACTCTGTGTACCACTGGCCAAAAAGGATTAGCTACCTGCTTACTAGGAGCCAGACACAGAAGTCAGTGGATTCAGAGCCAACACACCTAATGAGACAATTATGCTTTCATAGGGTCTTTGTCTTTAATCTCATGGAATGAATGGTGGGGACACATTTTGTACTGTAACTGAGTGAAATGCTCTCTTCTGCCTTCCCGTCTTTCTTGCATGACAGCACCATCTGTTTATAAATACATCACTGGAATGACAGTGCTCTGATGATGTACTAATATAATACATCATCAAAGTGCCATCAGTGATGATCTAATGATGTATTAGAAAGCTGTTTATCAAAACCCTGTTGCTTTGATGATGTATAGGTGCAATACATCACTGGAATGTCTTGCACCAGTGGCACTCTATTGATATAGACCTTGTGGGGAAAAATGGGTCCTGTTAGGACTCAGCAAGAGGATTAAATTCAGACAGATAAAAAAGGAGAGTGAAGGAAACAAACAGTCAAAGATGTAAATGAATTACATTAAGAGGAAGCTTTGAAGGTGAGGAGGAAGTGACATCGGTTTCAGAAAGCTGAATTTCTAATGCAACTGGATTTATCAGCTGGAGAGAGAAATCTGATCACATTATGGGCAGAATAGAATGAAAAATAATATGAAGCAAACAAACAAACAGCCCAACTTTGTGTGCAGTCTAAATTCCCCATTCTCTTCCACCCTTTCCACTAACTCATTTCTGCAAGTAGGCTCAGAAAACAAATGACTGGTTTTAGGCTATGAAGTAGAATAGCAGTAATCTACCAAGAAAGCCTCACATGCCTCCCAAAGCTAGTTTTAGGGCACTTTGTCTAAAAGAGTGTGCATAGTTATTTGGCTCTGTACTTCTGGCTGCTATGCATTTCTATGTTCACATGAGCCAGGGGTGTTGCCCCAGAACTTGGCATTCAGCAGGTATCACAAACTGCATTGGGACTGGCTGGCATACAATTAACTTCCTTTGTAGTGCTGAATCTTACATTTGTGACCAAGAACGTTGATATCACACCAGCCAATGAACCAGGCAAGTTGAAGATGGTGCTGTAAGGTGCTGGTTTAAACTGACAGCCATTTTCTCCAGTTCCACTGCTGACCATGGTGTTAAATGGTATGGAGCATCACTTTGGTTCATGTCAGCTGTCCTAGTTGCATCCCCTGCCAACTTCTCGTCTATACATGAGGAGCTGCAGCACTGTGTCACCAGTGTATGGAGAAATTAGAGTCAATAAAATGATCTTCCTTAATGTCTACAGACCACCCCAATGTGTTTTTGCTGGTTGATTTCTGAAGCAAGCTAATCTTCCAGACTAGCATGTTACCATTCTTCATTTGAAATCCCAGGAAGAAAGTTGTGCATATAGCAGCTTATGTGGCACAAGCAATGGTAGAACTGGGTTTCCTTACTTTCACCACTGTGCCTCAGCCCTAATCTCAAAGGACTTTTCAGAGGAAAATAAGACAAAAATATTTTCATAATATTTTAAACTTTGGACAGTGTGGTAAGCAACCATTCTGCTGAACTAAAATGATAAAGTAATATCATTGCAGACATTAGTGGAATTGAGTAAACACTGAGAGATGAAAAGAAATTTTCACTAGAAAAAAAAAATAAATTACATCTTTAGGAAACTGAGTAACTCCATGACAAAGACATTGACTAGGGTTCAGACAATCTATGGCTCCCAGCTCTCAAGGTCCTGCTATGATCTGCAGTCATTTGATGTTTGTACACTTCCCTCTGTAATCACTCTTTTCTTTCCATTCTGTGTCCATTTTGCCTTCAAGACAGGGACTCTGCTAGCAAGAGCTTGTGTGGCTCTTCTAGTGGTGTTCTCTCCAAACAAGCAAGCAGATTCTGCCTGATTTTTGAATGGGCTTCTTTAAAAAGAGAGCCCAAATCAGAAAGAGCTCTTTAATGCTGACTGAGAAAAATGGAAGACCGAAACATGAATAATCTAACAGCTGTTCCAGATGAGTAGTTCCCACACCTTTACAATGTAAGATTTCTTGGAGGTTTTAGTTTGGATGGTTTGTCTTACTAATTATTCTTATTACTATCCTTTATTTATTTTATAAAGGACATTTTTTTCTTTTGGACAGGCAGAAGGTAGCTGAGTTTGTTTTGCTGGAACAAAGCAGGTCTCCTAAATTTCATCAGCCATCATGGTAACAAGCCTGTTTTATTTCTTTCAACCTCATTGTCATTCATTTCTGAGGTTCTTTACAGACACTCACAAAGAACACACTTGTGATGGAACACAAGGTCTGTGATGGAAAAATTACCAAGAAACAGTAACTCGGGAGCCCTTTCTGGAAAATCCAGGCCACATCACCACACCAGTGACAAGGCTCAGTGGTGCAGGAAATGAGCACACTACTTTCACAAAAGAACCACAGGTCACTTCTGTGCTGGGCTGCTACAAAGCTCAGGACTCATTCTGTGTATCTCCCAGCCTATTTTATTTTCAGGAAGTTCCTAGGAAGACAATATAGGGTAAAATTTAAGAAGCCAATCTAAATTTTGAAACTGATTAACCAACTACCTTACTGTCTTTACCTTTTACAGTTCCTGATCAGGAGGTTACCAGGCTTTTAAGCCTTTGAGGAATAACTCAGAGGGACATAGGTGTCAGAAATCAGTTTGGTAAATATACCAACACAGAACAATCAACACTTTTTGGTATTAAGCAAAGGAGAAGAAGATTTGCAACAGATGCTGCCATTTTCTGTTCATGAACATCCTTGCAAAAGAAACCTTTCCTGTCTTTGTCCCTCAAAACTATCTACTCTTTTTTTCACTGAATTATTCTCTCTCCATAGACTGCTTCATTACAAAGTGCAAGTAAATTACACAGTCCTCTCTACAATTTATTTGACCAGAATGTATCATTTAGCATGTGCATATTTGAAGTTCTGTGCGTGACAGCAAAGTACATAGATCATGCAATCAGGGAAAGAAAGACGACAAAATGTCACAGCTTGTGTATCCAACATACGTTTTACAACCGAGTACACAGCACTAACTTACTTGCAGGTCATTCAGTATCAGTAAAGATTTATTGTTTCAGGCTTAAGTTTCCCACAGTGACTGCTTATAGGTTTAGGCACGTAAGAGAGCTTGATTTTCAGAGCAAAGTCTGTTCCTTTCCACAGCTTAAGACCTGGCAACTGGGACATTGAAACCAGAATGCTGAATAAGAAAACTCAGGCCTTGCTCCTTAGAGGAAGTGAGCACAAAGACACCTCGAACTTTGGAAAGTTGAATGCAAATCCATACTCTCGTATGTTGAAATTCAGTTGTGTAAATCCTTACCATGTATTTAATCAGCCTATTCACAATAGCTACATGTATCAGTGACAGAATAACCCTTTGTGTTCAAGAGCCTAATAGTATCTTCTATTAATCTGCTTGACTTAATGCAAAAAGAATAAACCCCTTGAAATCCAGAGCTTCTGCATTAAGTTTGAAGTTTATCCAGGAGCTGCTATTTCAAATGTAAACACCACTGTATATCACAGAATCACCAAGGCTGGAAGAGACCTCAAAGACTATCAAGTCCAACCTGTCACCACAGACCTCATGACTAAACCATGGCACCAGGTGCCATGTCCAATCCCCTCTTGAGCACCTCCAGGAACGGTGACTCCACCACCTCCCTGGGCAGCACATCCCAATGGCTAACAACTCTCTCAGTGAAGAACTTTCTCCTCATCTCCAGCTTAAACTTCCCCTGGTGCAGCTTGAGACTGTGTCCTCTTGTTCTGGTGCTGGTTGCCTGGGAGAAGAGACCAACCCCCTCCTGTCTACAACCTCCCTTCAGGTAGTTGTAGACAGCAATAAGGTCTCCCCTGAGCCTCATCTTCTTCAGGGTAAGCAATCCCAGCTCCCTCATGCTGCAGTGTCATACTAACCCAACTGCCATGCTGGAAGTTGCCTGGAGAGGCCAGTGCAGCTGAGGTTTGAGAGCTGAAAGATTTTGGGGTTTATACCTCATGCCCATCAAAAACTTTCAATCAGACAGTAACATCTGTTTCTGTTTTGCTTAAAGGTGGCAGTTGCAGATCTGAGGCCACCACAATTCATGTGAATACTCACACTTGTATGGCTGCTGACCATGAAGAAATTTTTAAATGTCACACACAATCACAGAATGTTAGGGGCTGGAAGGGACTTCCAGAGATCAAGTTCAACCCCTCTGCCAAAGCAGGATCACACAGGGCACGGAGATGAGAACTGTAGAGAACTGTTGTGACTTCATTCTAACAGCAGAAAAAGAGTAATTAGCTGGATGGAGTGATTTGTTGTAATCTATTGGAGGCCACTGAGCAGCTCTGAGCTAAACTAGGAGACTTAAATCAATTGCCACGACAGCCTAGTTAGGACTCTCAGGGTTCTTCCAAAGATTTTCACCTAGGGCCACTCTCAAGATGAAGAAGTTACTTCTTGGTTTTCTGACAGAATGTTTGACTTAAGGGATGTTTTGAAGATAGCTTACAGAAAGACACACAGATGTGAAGGTTGCAGGGCAGTAACAGTAACTTGTCCAAAGAAAGGGTAAACTGTTTTTTTCCTATCAGAATGACACTAATCTGGTACATTATCTTTCAAGCACTGACATTGAAGGATTGGCATAATGGCAGGTGTTTGAAGAAATTAATAGATAGTCAGTCACTGATTCTAGGCCTCCAGATTTTATTCCTACCATGCTATGAGGGGTTTGGAACACAAGCCCTACAAGGAGAGGCTGAGGGAGCTGGGGTTGCTTAGCCTGGAGAAGAGGAGGCTCAGGGGAGACCTTATTGCTGTCTGCAACTACCTGAAGGGAGGTTATAGACAGGCAGGGGCTGGTCTCTTCTCCCAGGCAACCAGCACCAGAACAAGAGGACACAGTCTCAAGCTGTGCCTGGGGAGGTTTAGGCTGGAGGTGAGGAGAAAGTTCTTCATAGAGAGAGTGATTTGCCATTGGAATGTGCTGCCCAGGGAGGTGGTGGAGTCCCCATCACTGGAGGCATGTAGGAGCAGACTTGATGGAGTGCTTGGTGCCATGGTTTAGTTGATTAGATGGTGTTGGATGATGGGTTGGACAAGATGATCTCGGTCTCTTCCAACTTGGTTTATTCTATTCTATGCCTATCCAGAAATTTGGAACATTGTGCAGCCTTGTCGTAGTTTGGGCTGGGTGCCCTCTGCTACAGGGGTGTTTCCTGTGTCCAGAAGTCCATCCCAGTGGGTGGACTCAGGAAATTAGGTATTTCTACCATAATCCCTTGCACCACTATAAATTTTGCGGTGGGGTCTGGCATTTCCTCTTTCCTTCCCTCTCCGAGACTTGGTAACTGGGGGAGAGATCTCCCGGCCATGGGCCTGATTGGGCCCAAGGCCACAGGGGGATGGGCAGTCTCAGGCCTGGCCAGCTGAGACTAGCCCAGCAGAGGGAGGGGGAAGAAGGAGCCCTGGGGGTTTTGGATGCACCCTCAGGTGGGGTTTGGAGTCTTTCTGGGTTTACTTTGGTTTCTTTCTTGTCACCATGTTTCCTTTTGTGCACACTCACTGTTCTCTATTTAAACTCTCCACTACTTTTGCAATCAGTTTGTCTGAGTCGTTATTTCTGCGCGTGGTGGGGAGGGGGTCTGCCCCAACCCATTACAAGCCTAAAGATTTTGGTATGTTGACTATGATCAGATTTGTGTAAAGTTTCCATTTCAGTGTTCTCTGAGTAGTCACAGCATTAACAAGGTCACTATGCCCTTGAAACCATGAAGAATTCAATATCATAGCAATCAGTCTCCAGGGACACCCTAAGAAGGAGCTGTTCTGAAGGGAAAGCAGGAGAACAACCCTTGCCAGGAAGCTGATCAACCACTGCACTCCCAAAAGCAGGGGCCAAACTAACCGTGCTGCACAAGTGAAACCACCAGCTTCAACTGGGATTTCTGCAAGGGCAGCAACACATTAATTGTCCAATTACACATAAAGATCTGCCTAATATTGCAAGGATCAAATTCTGGTTGTTCTAACCAGAAGCCTTGGAAAAGTTGGAACCCTTTTATGGTGAAATAAGAGATTTCTGGAAAGCTGACAAGGGCCACTCCTTAAAGTAACAAGGTAACTGCTGCTCCAGTAGCCAGAGTTACCTGATCACTAAACTTAGCTAAACCTGATCGTTAAACTTATGCTTTAAGTGCCTAATTTTTTATTGTTGGTTTCCAAAAGACCGGAATATAAAGAAGGAAAATCCAGCAGGTCTGTGGAGGTTATCCTACCCCTCTAGTCTGCCGTGGTGAGATCACACCTGGAATACTGTGTCCAGCGTTGGGCTCCCTGATTCATGAGAGACCAGGATCTACTGGAAGGAGTCCAACAGAGAACTACAAAGATGACTGCAGGACTTGAACATACCTGCTGAGAGACCTGAGGCTGTTTAGTCTGGAGAAGAGAAGGCAAAGAGGAGATCTTATCAAAATCTCTTAATATCTGAGGGATGAGTCTCAAGGCAAAGGCGATGGTCTCTTTTTGGTGAAGCCCAGTGAGAGAACAAGGAGTAACAGGAACAAGTTCCTCGAGGTCTCTTCCAACCTTGGTGATACTGTGAAGTTAGTGCACAGGAGGTTCTGCCTCAACACAAGGAAAGATATCTTTACAGTGAGGGTGATGGAGAGCTGGAACAGGCTGCCCAGAAAGGTGGTGGAGTCTCCTTCTCTGGAAAGAGACCTGCCTGGATGCATTCCCCTGCAGCCTGCCCTAGATGATCCTGCTCTGGCAGGGGGAGATCAACTCCATGATTTCTGGAAGACCCTTCCAACACCTAGCAATCTGTGACTCTGAAAATAGCCAGGCTGAAGGCAACACTTCTAGAGCAGCTTTGCAAATGTGTTGTGGTTTTTTTTTTCCCCCCTTTCAGAAAAATCCAGAGGCATACAACAATTTCACATACAAGAAAATCAATGATTTAGCACCTCATTTCATTTTTAATTTAATGGTTCTGTTCATTCATAAAAGAGAAATATTACAAGGTGAAACATGGACTGAAATTTAAACACCTCATTAGAGTTCTATATAATTTTTTCTACCAAATATATTGCTTTGTCAATGAAACATGGGGGGTTGTGTGAGACCTCTACCAAGCTGTTGCTTTAAAGCCATTTGTTTGGGTTTGATTTTACTGATCTACATTGTGCATAACTCGGTTAAGATGTGGCACAGTCCATAATATTATAATGATTTGTTAAGATATTTGTATTGATTCCACTTTACAAAAGAAGTCAAAAAGAAATTGATCATAGCAAAAAGAGCCCAAACAATCCTTAGAATTTTCTCCATAGAAAAAGTTATTGAAAAGAGATACAATCCAGGGAAACACTTCACAGTTTTCACATCTCAGTTTTGCTTCAAAAAAATGGGATTGCTGAAAATATTTGATCAATACTTGTCACTTCTGATTTGTCAGTTCTCAATAGCTGCAGATTAAATTCATTGTAACAAAACTGAAAACTACCAAGATAATTAAGTGGATGCATCTAATCCATAAGTGTACCATAAACAAAATGAGTTCTTGGGTTTCTAACCCTTTGGAGATGGAAATTGCATTATTAAAGCAAATGTGAATCTAATGAATTCAGAAAACAGGCTGGCTTCAGCAAGGCCTTTGATACTGTCCCCCACAGCAAACTCCTGGCCAAGCTGTCAGCCCCTGGCTTGGACAGCAGCACTCTGTGCTGGGTTAGGAACTGGCTGGAGGGCCAAGCCCAGAAAGTGGTTGGCTGAAAGAGCTGGGATTGCTTAGCCTAGAGAAGAGGAGGGTCAGGGGAGACCTTATTGCTGTCTACAAGTACCTGAAGGGTGGCTGTAGCCAGGCAGAGGTTGGTCTCTTCTCCCATGCAACCAGCACCAGAACAAGAGGACACAATCTCAAGCTGCACTGGGGGAGGTTTAGGCTGGATGTTAGGAAGAAGTTCTTCACAGAAAGAGAGACTGGCCATTGGAATGGGCTGCCCAGGGAGGTGGTGGAGTCACCATCACTGGAGGTGTTTAGGAAGAGACTGGGTGAGGCACTTGGTGCCATGGTTTAGTTGATTAGATGGTGTTGGGTGATAGCTTGGACTTGATGATCTCAAAGGTCTTTTCCAACCTGGTTTATTCTACTCTGTTCAAAATTAGTCTTATGCTCAAACTGTTTTATCTTCAAAAATTCCTCAGCAACTTCCCATTGAATCCAAATGCCTGGCTGAATTTGATGCCATGCTGGCATTTTACACACATGAAAAAAGCCACGACAAAGTGTTTCATTAAGCCCCCATTAAATAATAAGCATTTTAATAGCTCTGCTATATAATCACCTGGGTTATGCTGCTCTGTGAACTGGCAAAATGATCAGAATGGTGGGGCAGATGCAAGCACAGCAGAGAGAGCAGGAAATCAGAAAGGATTAGATCATGGCACCTTTGCAGAGTCCCTTCTTATAGAAAAAGAAAAGTGATAAAACCCAACACAGCACTCCAGTGCTGCCCTTGTGTTCAACAGAGCAAAGTTCAGGAATTCACTGACGTTTCAACATAGCTCTGCCAAATTATCCCTATAGTCTGTCTAGGCATTCTTTTTCTCAGATAATGCAAGCTCTTGTCATACAGTTTACTGTTCTGTTAAACTGCATTTACAAAGGGTGCAGAGGAAGAAACTTGACACCGTGTTAGCACACGTGCAGTGCAAACAAGGTAAGGTGAAGGGTGTTTGCTACCAAGACAAGACAGACTAAAATTTTAGTGAAAATAATAATGATCTGTGTCCCAGCATTCCCTACCCCCAACAAAACTAAAGTCAGTACGAAAAAAAAATAAAGGAACCGAAGAGAGAAGCAGGCTATTTCCCCAGAATTTATGCTGCTATGATGCAGGTCCAAAACTAAGGCAAACGAAGCAATTGAAACAGCTGGTTGTAAGTTTAAAGTCGTGACAGAGAACAAACCATAAGACCTCTTTTATCTCAGTATTTTCAAAGCCCCTCTCTTAAGAGGCAATGGCATCTCAGAGAGCTGTCTCCTCTACACCAAGCTTATGAATGAGAGTCAGCAGCATCAGGGACAGGAGCTGCATTCCTTTGCCACTGTTCTTTCCTTGTCCTACCTGCTAAGCTTGCCCTGCCCTTATGGAAAAGCCTTCAAAAACAGTAAGAGTTTGAACCCACACCACCAGTGAAAAGAGACAGATAATATATAGTATAATGTCACCTAGAACACAGGCCTGCTGTCTCCATAAAGGTACATTGAATTGAACAAGAAATAAGGGATGTTTTAAAAGATAACATGAAAACTCTAATTCCAAAACTCAAATTTCCCTGTTTGTTTTCTGGGGTTTTTTGGTTGGTTGATTTGGTTTGGGGATATTTTTTGTTGTTGTTTTTTGTTGGTTTTTTTTTTGAGGGGATGTGTTGGGGTTTGGGGTTTTTGTGGTGTTTGTTTTTTTTTTAATGGAGATTTGCCAGGGTTTTCAACAACTTTCTTTGGGTCACCAGGAAATGGAAACATTAGTAGTTGAAACCAAATATGTTTAGCTAGTTAGGACTTTGCAATAGCAAGGTCATATTAAATTTGTTTTGCTAGGAGCATTTGTTCTACTGAAAAATAATAGGACAAGTCTATATTTGCAACCAAATGAAAACAATAATAATGCTGACAAGTTCCTGCTGTTCCACTTTTCATAAATTGGGATATGTGTTAGCCTATTGGAATAAGACTGCATACTACTTTGAGACTTTTTGTGTGTGTGTGAAAGCGATACAATTAGCTGCTAAATCAATAAATGAGAGATGATCAACTTCTTTTAATACAAACCCCAATGTAGAGCAATATTCCTGGTATGTTCTGTGGAACAATACTTTGCAGTACATAAAACCCAACATAAATCTAAAGTTTCCAAGTGCTCTGCAAATTAATCCATATATTTATGCAGAACGAGTAATTTTCACTGAAAATACACTTAACAGAAACCAATACAGCTCTCTGACACAGCAGCATATTACACCTGTAAATCCATGTGCCTTCTATATGGTATAATTTAATAACTTCAAAGAATGAGATTTTTATGCAAACTCATATTTTAACCCTGATACAATCTATTACAAACAAACATTGGCATGCCGAGAACACTGGGAACTAACATGGATTGTCCCCCCAAAAAGTGTTGAGAATCTGCTTTACAGAAAAGAAATTCAACCCTGCACATAAGAGTTACCTGATCCCTGCTCAGTCTTGGGATCCTACTAGAGCACTAATCATTATTTATTTGGGGGCTCAGATGTCCTTTGGGTAGCCACCTACTGAACTTCTTTGCTACTTGTCTTTCCATACTGGTGCGAAGTACAGGTAGAAAAATACTGGAGCTGAAGTCACTCACACAAAGCAAAACAAAACCAAAATAACGTTCATTTCTCATAGATAAAAATATCCTAAGACTTGAAGAGTCTCAAAGTTCTGATGCAATGATACACTGAGTACTGTAACAGTAAACCAGACACAAGACCTGCAGAAGCGTGAGAAACAAGCTCTTGAATCAAGGGTTAAGATTAGATTCATTAGCAGTGAATGTCTCTACTATTCCTGCTTCATCTCTGCACACTTTGACCTGAAACTCTGAAAGTGCACAGTGACCTAGTGAGAAGTGAAGCAGCAGTGAGCGTGGTTGACAACCTACAATCTATGCAGGTTAAAAAAAAGTTGACCAGAAAAATTCACGTCACCAATTAATTTCAATTCCTGCACTGTACAGTGTGGTCTCAGACACCCTGATGATACTTCTGTGTAATTTGGCACTACATTTTAATGCCACACATTTACAGTATCACAGTATGACTAAGTGTGGTCGTTTGAGGCTGTGCCTTTAAGAACAAACACTGCTGGAACACACTGGCTAATGTTTTTGGTACTAGAACCAAAACATTCTGATATTCTAAACGAATTTCATTGGTTGATAAACAAAAATTCAGCTTTAGATTGTGAAGCGGTTGGAAAATTTTTTCCTCAGTTCAGTTCGGTTTGGGAGTTGGGGGAGTTTGGTGTTTCAGCCTGTTCTCCCTGCCTGCTTCTTCTGTGAACTGCTGGACTTGGCCTTCAGATAAGCAAACACTAATCCTGCATGGGCTTTTTGAAGCTTGCTAACAACTCTTTTCCTTAGTAACTTGCCTTTCTCTCTCTCTAACCCCTTTTTGGGGAAAAAGGGAGGTAAGGGGGGGAGAGAGGGGGTTCCAAAGAGGGGATCCCTCCCTGAGGGAGGGATTTTTGTTGTGTTATTTGTCTTTGCTGTGTATTTCTGTGTATATATTGTAAATACCTGTATATATTGTGTTATATATAACCTGCTTTCCATATATGCTTGTAAATATATAGCTTTTGCTCTTCGACTGAGTTAGCTGTGGTTTCTTACTCTGTGGAGGAGGGAGAGCTAAGCCCTCTCTCAACCTACCACATTTATTGGCTGCCCAACTCGGGGCTTGCTGACAAATTAGTTTGATTTATTGCTTGCTTAAGTCGAACGAGCAAACATGAAGGTGTTTTGGCTTTTTGAGCGTCTGCTCTTCTCGGTCTTCAGTGTATTGATCTACAAGTATTGCCTGGGTATGATTATCGATAAGATAGGTAAATATATAATGCAAAAATTATATTTGTGGTTTAAGTACAAGATTCGGCTTCTGTATGATCAGTGCCTGGAATTCTTTTATGTTAAAAAGTACAGGAATGTTACATCTAGCACACTCCCTATTGAGATAAAAGAGTTTAAGATTCCGCTCGGTGAAAGGGTAATTTTAAGTGATGGCTGGGATCCAAAGCTGATTTTCTCGATGTGTGTAGTCCTGCTGCTCCTGATAATTAATGTGTATTTGTTGGTAGCACTGTACCGGGAGAAAAAAGTGTCCAAGGCATGTTTTGTTATAAAACGGAGGGTTAAGAGACGAAAACGCCACCCTGGCTCTGTTTCAGGAACATCCAGTGAGGATGATAATGGAGAATCTGTGTCAGTTAAAGATAAAGCTAAAAAGTCAATCGGCAAGGCAGCTCTGAATAGCACTGCTAATGATTCTGGCAAGCAGCCAGAGGCTGCAGTTGCCCCAAACATGGCGGCTCCCGTGTCCCCAGCAGCCACCATTAACGAGGCAAAGTCATTTCCTCCTTCTTCCATGGCAGGAGCGGAAGCGTCCTCCAAAGCAGCTAATCTGTCTCAAAGCTTATCAGCTTCTGATAATAAGGCAGCTGGAAACCCAAACACAGCTCCAGTAAAGCAAGTAGCAGTTTTAACAACAAGGAAGGGTAAGACTAAAGCTGATTCAGGAGCTGACGGGGATGCACAGCAAGGTTCTTCTGCTGGGGAGGAAGAGAAAATCTGTCTTAAAAATATAGCTGAGTTATTGAGATCATCAGAGGATCGAGATGCATCTCTTGGTAGGACAGCAGCTAGTGGTGGTGCTTCTCAGCTTAAAGGGATCCTTGAGAGGTTGTTGGGACCACAAGTTGAGGAACAGGAGGCAGAGGAGCAAGAACAAGATGACATAACCGACTGCTCTTCACCCCGGGAGGAGCTTAGAAATGTAAGAAAAGACTATCTCAGAGCAGATAAGGAGCCAGTTCTCGCTTGGCTTGGTAGATGTTATGATACAGGTGCTCCAGCTCTAATGGTTGGAGACAAGTCAGCAGCCCAGCTAGGAACTCTCTCAAAGGATAATGGAATAGATAGACATCTAGGCAAGGCTCTCGGTAAGGTTAATCTGTGGATACGCCTTCTAATGGCGGTTCTCATGAGATACCCTTCCCGAGATGATCTTCCATGGAATCCTAAGCCCTGGACTACCATAGATGAGGGAATCAAGCGTCTGAGAGAATTTGCTGTTAGAGAGGTACTCTATGGTGAACATGAATCTCTGAATCCTGATGATGTTCCTGTAGGAAATGGTCTTACTAAAAAGCTCATCAAGCTTGCTCCTTCCAATTATGCAAACATTCTGGCAAGCAGAATTGTAGCAAGAAATTATGGTGGAGCTCCTCTTACGGTTGGCCAATTCACTGATCAATTGAGACAATTGGATGATAGCATGACACGTGTTTCTTTGGTTTCAGCCATTGAAACTCTGTCTGGAAAACTGGAGAATTGCATGAAAGAGCTGAAGGATGAATTTAAAAACACCATCTCCCAATTGGCACAAAGAGATGATTCCAATTCTTCCTCCAGGTGGGTACAGGTTTCATCTGTGAGGAATAGACATCCTCCAAGGAGGTCATTCCAAAACAGATCAAACCAAAACAGACCACCAAGGCAGTCACGTAGGACTATTTGGATTACCCTGCGTGATCAGTTTGGTGAGAACATGAACAGGTGGGATGGTCAACCAACTTCTAATCTTTTCAGGAGACTGAGAGAACTGCAAAGTGGCAGAACCCGAGGTAGCAATACCAGAAGGGTAGCTGTTACTTCTACAGTTCCCCAGGACAACTCTAGTAGCTCCAACAGTGGCTCCAGTTCTAACACTGCACAGTGTGCTCGTTGCACCTGTGGACATGTTCCCCATAACTAGGGGTGCCCTGCCTCCCGCCAGGGGGAGGAGAGGGGTAATACAGATAACAGAATCTATTGGGATGTGTACATCCAGTGGCCTGGCACTTCACACTTTCAGAAGTACAGGGCCTTGGTTGACACAGGAGCTCAGTGCACCATATTGCCATCAAATTATCAGGGATCAGAGTCTATAACTATTCTGGGAGTCACTGGTGGATCTCAAGAGTTAAGTAAAGTGGAGGTTAATATAAGCTTAACTGGTAAACAATGGAAAAAGCATACAGTTGTGACCGGACCTGATGCACCTTGTATTTTGGGAATTGATTTTCTGAGAGAAGGGCGTTTCAAAGACCCTAAAGGTTACAAATGGGCTTTTGGAGTAGCTTCTGTAGAAATTGATGGACAAAAACTGAAGCTGTCTGCTAGACCTGAGCTTTCTGATGAATCTGCAGTTGTGGGACAACACAAGATTCAGGACATTAAGTTGCCGGTTGCTTCTCGGACTGTGCATCACAGACAATACAGAACCAACCGTGACTCTTTGTTGCCCATTCAGAATCTGATTCGTCAGTTGGAGAGTCAGAAAGTCATCAGCAAAACTCATTCACCTTTCAACAGTCCAGTGTGGCCTGTGCGAAAGCCGAATGGAGACTGGCGTCTGACAGTGGACTACCGAGCCCTGAATGAAGTAACTCCGCCTATGAGTGCAGCAGTACCAGACATGATGGAACTCCAGTATGAGCTGGAATCCAAAGAGGCCAAATGGTATGCTACCATAGACATTGCTAATGCCTTCTTCTCTATTCCCATAGCAGAGGAATGCAGGCCTCAGTTTGCTTTCACCTGGAGAGGAATCCAGTACACTTTCAACAGACTGCCAATGGGCTGGATCCACAGCTCCAGCATCTGTCATGCAGTAATCCATGATGCTCTGGAGGAAGGTGGTGCTCCAGAACACATCCAGTTCATCGATGATATCATCGTCTGGGGTAAAACTGCTGAGGAAGTCTTCGAGAAAGGTAACAAAATCATGGACATTCTCCTGAATGCAGGTTTTGCCATCAAGAGAGACAAAGTGAAAGGTCCTACCACAGAGATCCAGTTTCTGGGAGTGCAGTGGCAGGATGGACGCCGACACATTCCAGTGGATGTGGTAAATAGAGTCTCTACCATGGCAAATCCCACGAACAAGCAAGAAACTCTACGTTTCTTGGGGATAGTGGGATTTTGGAGACTACACATTCCTGGATACAGTCAGATTGTGAAACCTCTGTATGATGTGACTCGGAAGAGGAACAGTTTCCACTGGGGACCTGAACAACAAGCAGCCTTTGACCAGATAAAGCAAGAAGTAGTCCAAGCAGTGGGTCTGGGACCTGTGCGAGATGGTCCAGACATTAAGAACATTTTGTACACGGCTGCAGGTGACAATGGTCCAACCTGGTGCTTGTGGCAAAAAGCTCCAGGTGAGACACGTGGACGACCTCTTGGTTTCTGGAGTCGAGGTTACAGAGGTTCAGAGGCTAATTATACTCCAACAGAGAAAGAGATTCTAGCTGCCTATGAAGGAGTGAAAGCAGCTTCTGAAGTAATTGGAACTGAGTCACAACTTCTCTTAGCTCCCAGATTGCCAGTTTTGAATTGGATGTTCAAAGGCAAAGGTTCCACACCACATCATGCCACAGATTCCACCTGGTCTAAGTGGATGGCCCTGATAACACAGAGAGCTCGAATGGGAAATCTTGAAAGACCTGGTCTGGTGGAGGTGATCTCAAGTTGGCCTGAAGATACCAACTGTGCTAAACCTCCAGAGGAGAGAGTAACTCGTGCTGAGGAAGCTCCTCCTTACAATGACCTTTCTGATGATGAAAAGAAATATGCTTTGTTCACAGACGGTTCCTGTTGTCTCGTCGGGAACAAGCGAAGGTGGAAGTCTGCCGTGTGGAGTCCAACACGCCGAGTTGCAGAGGCGAAGGATGGAGAAGGAGAATCCAGTCAGTTTGCAGAGGTAAAAGCTGTCCAGCTAGCTCTCGACGTGGCTGAACGTGAGAGATGGCCAAAGCTTTATCTCTACACCGACTCATGGATGGTAGCCAATGCTCTATGGGGTTGGCTAAAGAACTGGAAAAAGAATGACTGGCAGAGGAAAGGAAAACCCATCTGGGCAGCTGAACTGTGGCAAGACATTGCTGATCGAATCGAGAGAATTCCAGTGAAAGTGAGACACATTGATGCTCACATTCCCAAGAGCAAAGCTACTGAGGAACAGCAGCACAACCATCAGGCAGATCTAGCTGCAAGAGTTTCTCAAGTAGACAAGGACTCTGAACTTGATCTCGACTGGAAACACCGAGGTGAGATATTCTTAGCTCGGTGGGCTCACGATTCGTCAGGACATCAAGGCAGAGATGCAACATACCAATGGGCTCGTGACAGATCCATAGACATTTCCATGGATGCCATCACACAAGTCATCCATGACTGTGACATTTGTGCTGCTATTAAGCAGGCAAAGAGAATTAAGCCCTTGTGGTATGGTGACAGATGGTCCAAATACAGGTATGGTGAAGCTTGGCAGATTGACTACATCACTCTACCACGTTCTCGTTCTGGTAAGCAGTACGTGCTTACTATGGTAGAGGCAAACACTGGATGGCTGGAAACTTACGCAGTCCCACATGCAACTGCACGCAACACCATTCTCGGTCTGGAGAGACAGATCCTGTGGAGACACGGAACTCCAGAGAGGATTGAGTCAGACAACGGAACTCACTTCAAGAACAACCTTGTAAAGAGCTGGGCAAAAGAGCACGGTATTGAGTGGATTTTCCATATTCCTTATTATGCACCAGCTGCAGGGAAGATTGAACGCTACAACGGTTTGTTGAAGACCACTCTCAAAGCCATGGGAGGTGGATCTTTGAAAAACTGGGAGAAACATTTAGCACAAGCAACCTGGCTGGTGAACAGTAGAGGTTCGGTGAACCGAGCTGGACCTGCACATTCTGATCTGCTACAGAAAGTAGAAGGTGATAGAGTTCCTGTTGTTAGGGAAAAAAATCTGTTAGGTAAAACTGTTTGGGTATTTTCGCCCTCAGGAGAGGCTAAACCTGTCCGAGGGGTGGTTTCAGCAGAAGGTCCGGGTCACACTTATTGGGTAATGCAAGAGAATGGTGAAATTCAGTGTATTCCACAAAGAGATTTAACTTTAGCTGAGAGAGTTTAATTTCAGAATGTTGTACAGCTACAGCGCGTCCAAAGGAAAGAGTCCCTGAGGAATCTACGGTGCACGAACCCTGAGAACCCTGAGAGCCCTGAGTCAACTGAGAGTCCCTGAGTCCCTGTTTCCCTTTTTCTTCGCTTCGTCTGCGGAGAGACAAACTGTTTTCCATTTTCTTGATTTTGGATTTTCTTGGACTTCTGAATCATCTACATCTGAGTATAGCCGGAATGGACGATGAACTTAACTTACGAACTGTAAATATTGTTCTGGATTGGATGGACAGTACGAACAGCCAATGAAATTGTTTAGAAAGGGGTGGACTGTGGTCGTTTGAGGCTGTGCCTTTAAGAACAAACACTGCTGGAACACACTGGCTAATGTTTTTGGTACTAGAACCAAAACATTCTGATATTCTAAACGAATTTCATTGGTTGATAAACAAAAATTCAGCTTTAGATTGTGAAGCGGTTGGAAAATTTTTTCCTCAGTTCAGTTCGGTTTGGGAGTTGGGGGAGTTTGGTGTTTCAGCCTGTTCTCCCTGCCTGCTTCTTCTGCGAACTGCTGGACTTGGCCTTCAGATAAGCAAACACTAATCCTGCATGGGCTTTTTGAAGCTTGCTAACAACTCTTTTCCTTAGTAACTTGCCTTTCTCTCTCTCTAACCCCTTTTTGGGGAAAAAGGGAGGTAAGGGGGGGAGAGAGGGGGTTCCAAAGAGGGGATCCCTCCCTGAGGGAGGGATTTTTGTTGTGTTATTTGTCTTTGCTGTGTATTTCTGTGTATATATTGTAAATACCTGTATATATTGTGTTATATATAACCTGCTTTCCATATATGCTTGTAAATATATAGCTTTTGCTCTTCGACTGAGTTAGCTGTGGTTTCTTACTCTGTGGAGGAGGGAGAGCTAAGCCCTCTCTCAACCTACCACACTAAGGTTGGAAGAGACCTCAAAGATCATCAAGTCCAACCTGTCACCACAGACCTCATGACTAGACCATGGCACCAAGTGCCACGTCCAATCCCCTCTTGAGCACCTCCAGGGATGGTGACTCCACCACTTCCCTGGGCAGCCCATTCCAATGGTGAACGACTCTCTCAGTGAAGAACTTTCTCCTCACCTCCAGCCTAAACTTCCCCTGGTGCAGCTTGAGACTGTGTCCTCTTGTTCTGGTGCTGGTTGCCTGGGAGAAGAGATCAACCCCTTCCTGGCTACAACCACCTACAGATAGTATTAGATACATGGCCCCAGATTTACAAGCCTACAAGACAACTACATCTCCTGTTTCATTCACCGTCTCCTCATCCAATAAGTTATCCACACCATGAGAGGCTTTCAGAGAAAGGTCTTGCCTTTTGCCAAACATGAAGCTGCTATAATGACAGTGCAGCGAGTTATCATGCTCTTAGTTTGAAAGTGCACTGTGATACATTTCAAGTGAGGTATCAAGTGACTCAGAATGTCCACTAGACTGAAATTTAAGAAATGCTACTTTTATATGCATGGAACAAGCAAGGCTGGAAGATTTTGTATATTTTTCTGTGTATGTGCACCAAAATGCCTTTATATTCATCTCAGCTCTCAATTTCTTCACAACCTGTATTTTCCCTTACTAAAATTGGCACAATGTTAGCAAAATGCTTACTTTACTTATTTACTACTATTTTGATTCATTTCTAGAATCAGCAAAGTCATGTGATAAGTAGTTAACACTTAGAGTACCTTCCAAGGAGAATAATTCCAAGCATTACATTTTCAAATGAGCGAACTCTGGGAGGGCATTGGACATGTCACTTGGTGCCATGCTTTAGTCATGAGTTCTGTGGTGACAGGTTGGACCTTTGAGGCCACTTCTAACCTTGGTGATTCTGTGAGGGGTAAACTGAATTAACGCGCTCAGGACTCAACAAGGCCATATTGGTTTTGTGCTTTCACCAAACCAGCTTCAGGGCAACTGCAACAATATTAAAGAATGGCAATATTTAAAACCCCACCAAACAAAACTAACTGGAAATTTCAAGCACTCCAGATCACTCTTGTTTCAGATAAGCAGCAGAGCCTCAGCCAAACAAAAGGTACAGTGCATGGCAGGCTCAAGAGCCCTTTACAGAAGTGTGGGATTGTGGTCAAAAAGAACATGTACCAGTCTTACCTGGAGCATGCTGCCATGACCTGCACTGCCCTGAGCAGCTGGAGCTAACAAACAGCTGCCTCAGTTCTGTTTGCAGCTTAATGGGCTCAAAGGGGCAAAATAGATAACCCTGTGACCACCAGTTTGAATTTCCCAGCTGAGGTGATCTGGCAGTCATTTTTACACCCAAACCTAAGGGGAGAAGAGTTTCACAGCAGTATGGAGCAAATCTCAGACCTGTGTTTTGACATCTGTAGTGAGATGCCATTGGTCACCAAGGGCATGTGATGTCTTCCTTACAGATACCTAAAGGAGGTATGAAAGTGCTGATCAGAGACAAACACAGACAGATACTCTTAAATGGCCTACCCCTACTCTCGAATTCACGTTAATATTGGACACTTCTTCCTCCTGTAAGTTTGGGGTTATCTCTAATGTTTTTCCAAACCAATTCTTAAACTTCATTCTTTCAATTTTGATTTATGGTTTCAAAATTGCTAACCTAAGTAATGAAGCAATGCAATAATAATAAAGAAGTTATTCTTGCCAGTGCAACCGTCTAAGTCTAATTGTTGATATTAGCTTTTTGTGACATCAAAATGAAGTTCTGATTTCTAGCAGCAACCTAGCATGAGAGTGAGTGAGAGTGGTGGGGACAATTTATCATGGAAGAAGGAAAAATGGTACATCCTGTCACATCATGTATCATAGAAGTATCAAAATTGCTATGGAAACTGTGCACTTTTTATAGACTAGGCACATAAAATTCACATAATATGTCAGAGAATAAGTTATTGCTGTCCCGAGGCTGCAATAAGATCTACACCCTTATTAGCAAAGAGATTTGACAGACTTTGTTTATAATGAATACTTGTAGCCAATGAGTTTGAGTCAAAGTCACCCTATTTTGACCCATCCCCTTGCTTTTAGGTTTCTGTCCCCCTTAGACACAGGTGGAGTGAAGACTAATGTAATTTCCAGTGGTTATTAGATTCCATTATAATCAGGTGTGATACGACATGGAAATTGGCTGTATCCAGGTATAACACTCAAAATGATTAGAAGAAAATTCCTACTTGGCCTTGGAGTTCTCTCTTGTATTATACAGACCTGTTCTTAATATTTATCTGTTTTGTTTATAATTGGTTGTCGAAGACAGAGCAGGGAAAATTTAGGATTCACCTCATTAAGACTGCAAATGTAAAAGCCTAGCTTTTGAATCCAAAATGGTTTAAAGTATTTCCTGTGAAAAGCCTGAGCACTACAGCTCTTTGCCACCCTGATCTCAATGTGACATGTTTCTCATTGATTGACAGCATCTCTGATGGGTTAGGTTAGAGAAAAATGAGCTTGTTTAGGAGAGCAGAAGATACTACAATTAGGTTTTGCAGTCCAGCGATATAGTGACTGGTAAAAGAAAGCAAAGTGGAGAAAAATGGTTGTACATGTAACACTCCAGGGTGTGAGGGTACATTTATCACCTTGTTTTATATGACACACTGGATGAATGTTGATGAAGATTGTCAGCATCGATGTCAGTGAAAGCAATTCCACAAGTAAAAGAGTTTGTATTAAAAGACTCTCCACCAGGAGGAAATTCACATGATTGCTTTATAAACAACCTACAAAGCGGAGCAAAGCAGACGACTGTTGATTAAAGATCTTCTTTTTTTTTTTATTCTGTTCTAACTGTGGGCTCCTGTTTGCTGAAGACAACAAGCCTGCAGTAAGCACACAGTGATCAGACCAAAACCTTTGAAAGTAATGGAGGCATTTAAAAAGCCAATGGAAAATGAGTACACTGCAGCAACAATCAAGTGCAATCTCAGAAGTCTGCAGAGGGAAGAGCAGAACTGTGCTGTAGGTAAACACATTATACATGATGCTGGTTTACAGGAGTCCATTATTATTAAAGCCCATCCTATCAACTAACAAGAGTCTGAATTCATCATCTCCAAATAAAATGGGAAATCAGTGCTGGAAATGAGAACTGCTGGATTCATTGTTGATTCCTACACAAACCCCTTCATTCTTTAGTAAAACACCAACAGAAAGCAACACTCAGTAATTAAAACACCAAAACAAAAAACAAAGTAGTGGGGTAATTAGGATTGCCTGATGTGCTCCCACACCTCTTTGCAAAGAGAGAGCAAAAGTGGACACATCCAAGTCCAGTCTTGAAGTTGCTAAGAAATACTTCATCATAAGCTCATATTTTAAAAGGAACTATAGAATCAGAGGATGGTAGGGGTTGGAAAGGGCCTCTGGAGGTCATCTAGTCCAAATCACCTGTGCCAGAAAAGGTTCACCTAGAGCAGGCTGCACAGGGTCCACATGCAAAGCCCCGCAGGAACTCACCCATACAACAATTCGTAGAATCAATAAGGTTGAAAAAGACCTCAAAGATCATCAAGTCCAACCTGTCACCAAAGACCGCATGACTACTAAACCATGGCACCAAGTGCCATGTCCAATGCCCTCTTGAACACCTCCAGGGATGGTGGCTCAACCACCTCTCTGGGTGGCCAATTCCAACAGTTAACAACTCTCTCTGTGAAGAACTTTCTCCTCATCTCGAGCCTAAAATTCCTTCACATTCCTCCTTATAGTGTTGTGAAATGCTACATCTTTCTCTCTTCATCATTAAAGCCTCAACCTAATGTGTCCCCCTCTCCTCTCCAAGACATGAAAATAATTGTGCCTTGGCTGAAAGGGCCTTCAAAACATGACAGTGAAATGAAACATTCAGAAGCCATTTCTTCCAAAGGTACACTGTCATCACAGCTACACCCAAAGCAGCAGGGCTCTCCAGAGCTGCCACATTGAGCCTTTGCTGAAGGGCTGCCATTGACCCCTCCACCTCCCAAAACAGGAGCATCCAACAGTGCTTTAGGTGTTTCCTACAAACTATTCCAAGACGCAAGGAGAGATGTGTGACGCTGTGTGTGCTCACATCCCTTGTTTTCAGAACTTCAACTTTTCTGAAGATCTGCAGCCACACACCCAAAGAGGCAGATGATGGGGAAGGGTGATCCTGCATTACTGAGGAAGGATTGACTTGTTTTGACCATTCAATCATTAAAACTTCCATTGGGTGAGGCTATCACCTGTGCCTCTACACCGACAAGAAACACAGATGTCATTTTTCAACAAACTTTTGCTATTAAGTCCTAAAAACTTATTCCATTAACTATAGAAAAAACAAACTTTTGAGAGAAATTGCTTCACTGAAATTTCATTTTAAGCATTTCAGGTTTTATGAATGTCATACTTGCATGTATCTACACCCTCTATTAAATGCACAGCAGACACTTTTCAATGTATTTAAGGAAATTTAATGAGTTTAATAAACTTCAGGGGATGTTATGTCTGTTCACTCAGTAAAGATTGTTTATTTCAGGAAATAAACCATTCTGAAATGAGTAATATGACTTTTAGAGTTATGACTATCTCATTCAATTAGTTTCTGTAATTATTGTCATTCCACATAGTATATGCAGTACTAAAGGAGAAAAATACATTTTCAGGAATTACAGTGGAGGTGTACAACTGTTTTTGCTAATGAGCCATAAACTTTAGTCTCCTGCTCAGTAAATTCATGCCAGTGTAATATAATTTGACAAAATAAGTCGACAGTTACAGTTGGACAAATAATGTTGTATTTTAATATTGCCTATGAGATTGTTATCCTCTAACACATTCCATACAATTTATTTTTCCTCTGTATTACAGAACATCATTCTACTTGTGGAGTGTATATTACAGCAGACTCCAATGAGATCTGAGCAATACTGGGTTCTCGCTGCTCAGTCACAGCTTGACTCAGCTGTAGAAAGGGAATTCATACAATGTTTCCACCTCTACCTAGTTGTGCCTTATCTCAAAGAGATATTGAAGAACAAATTAAATGCAGTTCTAGATCTTCATAACTCACAGACTTAGACTTTATTGACATTAGCTAGTACTACGGATCAGCAGGAGCAGATCTTTGGATGAAGCAGATTCACAGGTTACATTGATCTGGAGGGGACCCTAAATGGTCATCCTGTCCAAGCTGCCTGAAGTCAGCAGGGACACCTCCAAATAGATCAGAGCCACATTGAGTCTGATCTTAAATGTCTCCAGGGACAGTACCTTAGAATATGACATGATGGGGCTGTTCAGCCTGGAGAAGGGAAGGCTTCAGGGAGATCCTATAGCAGCCTTCCAGTACTCAAAGAGGCTACATGAAAGCAGAAAAAGGACTTTCTTATAAGGGCTTGTAGTGATAGGATGAGGGGCAACAGCTTTAATCTGGAAGAGAGGAGATTTAGACTGGCTGTTAGAAAGAAATTCTTTACAGTGGGGGTGGTGAGACACTAGAACAGGTTGCCCAGGAATTTGTCCAGCTCCCTCCCTGACTAAAGTTTGTTATATTTTCCTGACAGACCCTCCTAGACTGGCAACATGCATTTCTGCCAGATTGTGGATTGGAAAGGGCTCACAAAGAAAGCAGCAAAAAATGACTGCAAGGGTCATCATTTGCATTCTGCCTGTAAAGTAGGTAAACAACAATACTGAATGTTTTTTATATAGCAGAGGTTTGGAATTGTCTGGTGTCTCCAGAACCTGGCACTGAAGAGCCTGGCTCAATATGCTGATGAATGTGTCTGCTGCACTGTGAATAGGTGTTGTGCTGTTATGCACAGATCAAGATAAAATATTCATCATCTAAAAGAAAAAAAAATAATTAAAAAAATGACAAGAATCAGGCTGCTGTCATCTCTCTCAAAGGGAAAACTTTGATCAGTAGTTTCTGTGCTTTGAGTTCAGGAAATAACTGCTGACAGCTTAGAATTAGTGAAGAACAACAACAGTATTCTCTATTTTAATATATGAATGCAGGTTACAATTTTTCAGTGCTATACACCTTTGTGTAGACCATGCCTGAGACTTAAATGGATCTTTTACCTATGACTACAACAAGAAGAAACACAGTTAGGACTGTAATTGTCACATCTTGTCCATGTTCCACTTCCTCTAAAACTACCACAGAAGCAGTGAGCTTTTTAGTCTATGCCTTTAAAATTTAGCTGCAGATTTTGAGCAGAAAAGTAGAAGAATATAAACAAATCACTATTGGGTGTAAACAGGAAAACACAAGATTATTCTAAACAAATTCATTGGATAAATATCTGGGATAAGAGAAGCTGTATCATAGCCATTCTTCACATTTCACAGTCCCATTCCTTTTCTCTTATCTTCTTTTCTGATCTGGGCTGTTTTGCTTTGCTTGGGAGACAATCACATGCTTCTGGCTGACCCTGGGATAAGTCTGACCCACTGCTTTCTCTCAACTCCTCTCTCTCTCTTGGGACAGGAGGGTTTTGGGGGGACAGTGGAACAGGCTTCTCTGGCCCTCTGACCAGGGGAGTTTTTGTGTTGTTTGCTAATTGTAAATATTTGTATAATATTGGAAATCCTGTATATTTTGTACATATTTATTGCATTCCATTGTAGAGTGTAGTTTTTGCTTGTAAATACAGCTTCATTTGCTTCTAACTGAGTTGGTCTGGTTCTTGTTAATGCTGGGGAAGGCAAACTTCAACCCACCACAGCTTCTTTTCAGTTCCTCACCACTTTTCCAATATGTGAATTGCACTTTGTCTATTCACTATATAAATGATGGCACACTCCTAACACCAATATTACTGAATGGGGCAGAACAGGCAAAAGAAGATTTTGAGAAGTACTGACGTGATTTATGAGGGCTCATCTCTTGCGTTCTTTATGTAGGGCACATTCTGAAGTAGAATAGAATAGAATGACCCAGGTTGGAAAAGACCTTTGAGATCATCAAGTCCAACCTATAACCCAACACCATCTAATCACCTAAACCATGGCACCAAGCACCCCATCCAGTCTCTTCCTAAACACCTCCAGGGATGGTGAGACTCCACCGGCTCCCTGGGCAGCACATTCCAATGGCCACTCTTCCTATGAAGAACTTCTTCCTAACATCCAGCCTAAACCTCCCCTGGCACAGCTTGAGACTATGACCTCTTGTTCTGTTGGTGGTTGCCTGGGAGATTAGACCAACCCCCACCTGGCTACAATCTCCCTTCAGGTAGAGAGCAATAAGGTCTGCTTTGAGCCTCCTCTTCTCCAGGCTGAGCAACCCCAGCTCCCTCAGCCTCTCCTCACAGGGCTGTGCTCCAAACCCCTTCTCAGCTTTGTTGCCCTTCTCTGGACACCTTCCAGCAAGTCAACATCTTTCCTAAACTGAGGGGCCCAGAACTGGACACAGTAGTAGACCCTGTGTTTGAGGATGGATACTCAGCTATCCTTGTTAACCTAGCCAAATCCTGCTAATAAAAACAACAATAATATCACCTGGCACTTTTGAAACGAGTAGCCGTAGTGTGCATGTGTTTCTGTGAGATCTTCACTTGCTTGAATTGCTCTCCTGGCTTTTGTTATGTTGGTATCAGAAGTTACCAAGCTAACTGCTATAAGGCAAAACCACTGTCAGTTTCAAGCAATTTACATGGCTACACTTCTCGTGGCTTCTCAGGGTCTGGAAATCTTAGAGTTTGGGCTTTGTTTAGTTTGAATGATCAACAGAGTGAGATTAAATTGCTGTGCTTTTAGAGTTTGTTTAAAAAGAGAAGGTAGGTTGGAATATTTTTATTTTTATCGTGGTTTAAATAGATTATTCCATTCAAATGGAGACCTTTCTCCAGACGTCATACAGATTCAAAATGATACCTTTTAAATGTACCTAGTACTGTCTTGATGGCAATTGTTAAGGCATTCAGCAGCTTTATTTGGAAGCACAAAAGACCAAGTTGTAGCTTCAGATACCATGACTAGAGGAAAAAGGACCTGGATTTTCCTAGTTTTATTCAAAACTATGATGCCAATCAAGAAGGTATTTTTATACATATGGGAGGTGATGGGATACAAAAGGGCAAGAGAGATGGCTCTTGCACGATTTTTCAGCTACCGTATTATCATCAGAAAAATAAACATCTCAGCCTTCACAACAGAGCTGATAAAGGCATATTTGATTTCATTAATGATTAGGAGCTGCTAAAGCATGATGTTGATTTCCACTATGTTCACATAAAGCAGAGACTACTCAGTCTACTGGCACATCTGGGAGACCTGGGCTGTAGTCATCTTGTAGATACAGTTTAAATCCTTTTTCCTCTCCACTGCTACCTCTTGCTATAGTATTAAGTGTCGGTAACCCACTGCACGTAGGACACAATCATAGTGCCTGATTTCTTCTACATGATAGAGTGGTACAAGCTAAATGCTTTTAATCCATTATCCGTATAGACACTGTTCAGCAGAGCCCCAACTATTCCAGAGCTGTTTAGTCAGTTGCCATTTAAGTGTTCAATATCCAAGAACACCAGAGATCACACCAGGAAAGAGAAAAGCCAGGGAAAACTTCAGTGACTCCTCATTCCTCTTGTTTTAATTACATCTTAATATTTAATTGCAGAGAGAGCTTACAGAGAAGCAATAACACAAGCAGGGCTCTGTTCTCAGTTCTTCCTGCACATCAGAGATGCATATTCAAACCAACAAAACACAGGAGGCACAGCATCAGCATTTGCATTTTACCAGCTATGTTCCAGCCATAACAAGCGCACAGCAAGGGCACAGCCAACAACATTCAGGCTACAAACTAATCGAGAGTATCCTTTTTTATCAATATCACTGTTTCCACCGAGATGTATTTATTGCCTTGCCTGGAGTATAATTTGATTACGTTCCAGACAAGTCTCCTTTAGAATTTCTACCCCGCTTTTTATAAGACCTGTTCATGTTTGGTTTTACTTTCCTAGGAGGCAATTGTTGTACCACAAACTACACACAAATGAGATCTCAATTGTCACCTAACTCTAAAAAAAAAGACCAAAACCCTCAACAAAGGAGAGGCAAAGTATTTAACATTTTCTGGATGTTTATGAAGCTCTTCCTTGAAGTCCTTCCCTATTTTCTTATTGCAAGCTATCAGAGATAACAAATGACACATTTAGAGGATGATTGAACACTCTACAAACGTTAACAATGGAGGAGCACACAGTTGCTCAGCACAGCTGGGATTTTAATTGAGATGCATTGGAAAGCTTCTTGGCATTCAGTGGCCCACATACTTTCACAGAAAGACCACATTTAGCAAATGTTGAACCAAACATATGCAAGAATCAGGTGCTCAAGATTTACCCCCACCCTGTAACCATGGCATGACCATGAACCCATAAAACAAGACAGTTCTCTCCCATCCTCCTATTAATCATGCTGCAATAAGCCCTAGAAGTCCTAACATGAGGATCAGGACTCAGTGATAATGCAGAATGGCCAACGCTCCCCTGTCTATCAGTCTCATTTCCTTTCCTCCCCACCAGTTTCCACTAGGGCCATGAGGCTGACAAATTTTGCCCAAAGTACCTAGAAAAGTTTAAGACTCTCAGAGGAGCAGTGAATTGAGATCTCATACCACAGAAACACTCAGACACCTCAAGTAAATGAAATGACTCACGCCACTGGCCGGCTACATCTGCCCCCACTTTCCTTAACTCCCACTTAAGGGCCACGAGCCTAGGCAGGTAAAGAAGGACCCATCAGGCTAGAAGGTGGGACAAGAGGATTGGAGGTTCTCCATTTACACTAGTCATGCAACCCCCAACAAGCCACATATGATGGAGGAGGGAAGGATGGCAGATGTTCTTCTAAACTCCAGGCTGAGGTGGCAGCTGTTGAGGAGCTCTGTTACACCCAAGGGGCAAGGATTTTTCTCTAAGCCTCTTCCCTGCTTTGCTTTCACACCCCGCCCTGGTGAAAAATGTGAGCAGCAATGGAAAGCAAGTTCCTGCAACTTGTGAGGAAGAAAATAAATGGGGATTTCACAGACTGTACCTACAACATGATCAAGGTGAAAATTCCCAGTTTGTGATTTGCCCTTCCATTGAACTTAATGCAGTAAATGAATTAAAATATAATTCAGTAAATAGTGTAACTCAAAACACACCAGTAATGCTTTCCAGACCACAGCTACTATTCTGTATGGAATCAGATCTGAAACACCACAATTTGCATTAAGCAGAGCAAAAATCTGAGTTCCCTTCTCTGACATGTCACAAATCTTCAAATGTAATCACTTTTGTTATTTGCTGAAGATGAGTTTTCAGTCACTCTGTCAGCAGACAAACTGTAGAGAGGGCAGTGAATTAATATAAACAAATGGATCACATTCTGTGTGCAAGGAGGACTGAGCTCCTAAACACAAAATCACTTTCATCTAACAAAGATCATTTATGATTTTTTTTTCCATAAGACCACGTCCCCTCCAATCTCTGCCACTTTATGTTTATCTTCTCACATCATAAGAGGCCTCTTACAAGTTTTACACCAAATCTCTACTGCACATTCATCCAGAATATTGAATATACTATGCTAAATACAAGTGTCTTAAACAGAAGCTCTTGTCAGCTAAGCTGTATCTATACATAAACATATCCACAAAGGAATTTTGCAGCATCTGGGAACCTAGATTAAAAAAAAGAAAGATAGATGAAAAATGCCCCCATTGAATCATAAGCGAGAGTGAAAACGCACTTGAGCCCTACTTCAGACACAGCTGGCTTTTGAGAGAGTTCAGAGCGAGCCCAGGTGCAACTTTAGAGCAGAGACCTGGGCTGGTTTAGATTTTTGTGCATACCCAGGGAGTTCCAGGCAGCAGCATGCCAATACACAGAATTATCAGCACATCAAAGGCATTATATTTATCAAACCCTGCCACAGCACATTTACTAGCTGCATGATGGATGTTGTTGTAGCAAGCAAGGAACACTTTGATGTACATGGCCTTCTTTGATTAATGAGGGCTCTTGCTGAGAAGCTGCATATGGAGTAAATTACTCTTTTCAAAAATGGCTGATTTGCACTATTGTACTAATTATGTCACAAGCTCAGAGTCAGTTCCAGATTCAGTCACCCAAAATAAAGAAATAAAGATTCACATATACAGGTCACGCTTTTGTCACACACATGCATCAGCTCAAAATCCTAATTAAATTAGAGTTTCTTTCCATCTGCAGAGAGCACCGACAAGTATTTCTTCTCTCAAGTGAAAGTTTCTGAAATCTAGTATCTGGCAGGGAATTTGTTTCTTTGAAATGAATGCTTTTGGGTTGTGTTTTTTTTTTCCTTGGTAAATTCTGTTGTACGTTAAGGACAATACAAGAGCTCCGGCATTTTAGTTCCTCACAAACAGAAAAGGCAGTAGGAACCACAATGCATGAAGCACGCCGCTTATAAGTGTCTTCTAGGTTAATTCTACCAGGTAGTGAAACACTACAAAACTGAGGTCATTCCATTAGCCTCAATTCTCTAAGCATGTGGTGCCTTGAGCAATTTATCTACTTAGCTCTAACAACAGCAACAACAACAAAAAGAACTTTAAAGCAGTGTTACTTTCTTAACATTCTGAATGGTAAATATTTTATCCTGTTAATTAGGCAGGTTTGCAGACTCCAATTTGCTATTACAGATGACAGAAAGAGTGCTTTAGCTATGACCACAAGGACTCCTCAGATCAAAGTCTGATTTTTGTCACTGGACATATGAAGATGAAACAAGGCACAAACCTGGTGTTCCTTCCTGTGGGGTGGCACTCCACCAAGACAGAATGATTTTTTAAGTGCAATTTCTGGTAGGAAGCTCAGATTGAATCCAACTCTGGTTTCCTAACTTGACACCTTTAGACAACACTGCTGTAGTTTCATGGCAGCATATTTATTCATAAAGCATCAGTTGCCCACGCTAACCCTGTAGCCTAGGCAATAAAGTATCACACGGGGCTGTCACATCACACATCAAGCTAAACTTCCAAAAGCCTCCTCAAATTTGTGTATGTAACATCAGGTGAATGCCTAATGCTCGCTGACCCCAGGGGTCATATATACTTGGTTTTGCCTCCAAGGCTTTCATGGACTCTAGGCAGCCAGCTCACAGAGGCTTGAACTGTAGTTGAGGGTTGCAAGGTGTTTAAATAGAAATAGATGCCGCTGCAAAATCAAGTGTTTAGGAAATGACAGATCACAAATGCATTCTGCATATCATCTGCATGCTTATTCTGAGAGAAGTCAGCCACATTCCAGTCTCCTCTAGGGATTTCTACAAAGATTTCTGAATTGCTGCAGGGAAGAGAAAGAAAATAGGTTCCATGAAAGGTATGGTTTCCATATCAACAATAACACTGCTTTCATTTTTTTTCCCCCCACAGTGCTCTCATTAAAAGCAAGTTCTCCAGGTATATAAAGTGGCATTAAGTTTCCTGAAAACATAATCCTGAATACCTGTGCTGTCTATAAAACATCCAAACATAGGTGTTTCCAAATTGCTTAGAAGGTAGCAAGCTACAACTTGCAAAGCTTCTCTGAAAAGACATTTCTCTTGCCATAGAGCAAGCTGGAATAATTTTGGTTGTGTTGGCTTTTTGGTATTTGTTTGGGTTTTTTTGTTGGTTGGTTTTTATTCCCCCCCCACCCCCCAAAGCTGAATTGGATTTGATAGTAATATCCACAAGGGGAAATTACAGGGGGAAAGGAGCTGAGGAAGAAGGACATTCAGACTTTGACAGGTCTCCCCAGGCATGCTCGTGAAAGGTTAGGAGCTTGCGCTGGGAAATTGGCACTCTCAGTGAAATACAGGGCTGTCACTGGACAGCCCACATGGAGTTTCATGAACTTGCTCAAAATTTCTGTAAAATGTCACATATCAGCACCAAAATAGTTCTAGTCCCATTTACAAACATTTCAAGGAGGGAAGGCATGCTACGTGTCTTGTTAGAACAGAACAGTCTACCTAGAATTCTAACTGAACAGCTAGCAGCATAAACCTCCTTGGTACTACTGGTTCAGAAGGCAAACAGGGAAAAAAAGCAATGTTAAAAACAATAAAACCCCCAAACCAATATTAACCAAGACTAGTGAAGTTTCATTAGCTGCTTCTTCTAGACCTTCTGAATCTCTTTAAATTTAGAGCACACTGTTTCAAAAGGGACATTTTGCATTATCTACAATGATAGAACCAAAACACCAAGCCTGAGGTAGCTGAAGCCTTTCAAGAGACCCCATCTCTAATACTATGTCCAGTTCTGGTATACCCAACATAAGAAGGGACACAGATGTTGGAGTGAGTGCAGAGGGAGGCCACAAAGATGATCCAAGGGTTGTAACATCTCTGCTATCCAGATAGGCCAAGGGAGCTGGGAGAAGACTCTGTGGGAGACCTTAGAGATGCCTTCCAAGAGGAAGGATGGAGAGGTGTCTTTTCATAAGGGTGTCTAACAATAGAACAAGTGGGAGTGGTTTTAAAACGAAGGAGGGTAGGTTTAGACTGGATCTTAGGAAGAAGTTCTTCAGTACAAGGGTTGTGAGACTGGAATAGGCTGCCCAGGGAAGTTGTGGATACCTCCTCCTTGGGGGGTGTTCAAGGCCAGGTTGAATGAGGACCTGAGCAGCTGAGTCTACTTCTGAGGTACCCCTGACCACGGTAGGGAGGTTGAAGCAAGTGGTCTCTAAGATCCTTTCCAACCTAATCCATTCTAGGAATCTGCAAAGCTTCTTTGGAGTACCCTGAGGTTTGCTCAATTTCTCCTCCATGTGTAAGAGCAGCTCCTCAGAACAGCTGAGATAAGTGAAGCTCCCACTTCTAGGTGAGCTCAGATGAGAATCTACTTATTCCTCAGGCTGGAAAACAAGTAGACTAATTTAGAGTAACCATATTATAATGTGGGTTTAGGCTGGTTTGGAAGAGCATTTGGAATGCTTAGAGGTTTGGTTTAAATCCAGAAAGTGAACTCAAAGTCATGCAGGTGCTCTCAATATGTCACTATTACAAGACACTTCTGGTCAGATATGCTGAGAATTTCTGTATCAAGTTGTTCAAGCTAAGAAACAGTTTAAAAGGTTATATTAAAATCCTGTCCAAATTTCAAAAGAAGTTGAAAATTGTTCTTATTTACCTTAACTGATATCGTCATCCCACCTTAACTGATATCGTCATCCCAAATTTTCTCTGACTCCTTTCCACTCCTAGTGGCTATAAGCAGTGTAGAACACATTGTCTGCTGTAGATGAAAATGTGGCTTTTTTAGGAATTCTGCCAATGACATGGTGTCAACCCTTTTGTTGTTTCCCAAGAATTTCTGCCATTGCTTTCCTAAACCAACAGAACAAGAGGACGCAGTCTCAAGCTGCACCAGGGGAGGTTTAGGTTGGATGTTAGGAAGAAGATCTTCACAGAAAGAGTGATTGGCCATTGGAATGTGCTGCCCAGAGAGGTGGTGGAGTCACCATCACTGGAGGTGTTTAGGAAGAGACTGGGTGAGGCACTTGGTGCCATGGTTTAGTTGATTAGATGGTAATGGGTTGGACTTGATGATATTGAAGGTCTTTTCCAACCTGGTTAATTCTATTTTATTCTACATTAGGTAATAAAGTTTCCAAACTTTACTTTTAAAGTAGTTTCCAAAGAAAAATTGGAAATACTGTAGAGGTATGCTCTTAGAACATTTTCTATAGAGAAATATCTCATTTCCAACCTTAGTCTTGCATTACAAACATTTTAAAACACAATAAATGAAGCCATGAAGAATATGAGTTCTGCTATAAATTGCACCGAGGCCACAAACCCAAAGAAACAGAAAAGGCAAGAGACAAAAGGATCCAAAGTTAACCTCATAACTAGCTGTAAACTGCTGGATCAGCCTTCTTCCTCTAAAGTCACTCGTTTGGCTTCAAGGCATTTTAAATAAGCCTTTGATGTTGGAGTTGTGACTGTATAGCTGGAGAATAGCAAATGTTGAATTTAAAAAGCAAAATATAAAGTCAAGTTGTGTAACTGCAAGCTGGCAAGTCTAAGAATGGAACAAGTTCTGAAGGGAGAAAATGTAATGGTAACAGTTCTGAGGATGTTCCTTAGATATACTCGACAGGAAAACTGCAGCCCATCAGCCAAAGCAGGACAGGCTGTGCTAGGGGAAGTTTAGGCTGGAGGTGAGGAGAAAGTTCTTCACAGAGCGAGTTGCTAGCCATCGGAATGGGCTGCCCAGGGAGGTGGTGGAATTACCGTCCCTGGAGGCATTCAAGAGGGGATTGGATGTGGCACTTGAAGCCATGGTTTAGTAGTCATGAGGTGTTGGGTGACAGGTCGGACTTGATGATCTTTGAGGTCTTTTTCAACCTTGTTGATTCTATGATAAGGTGCAGGGCTGCTCTTTGCTTTACCACCCTGATAGCAGTGTGGCCAAGCACAGTAGTGTATCCACTGTAGAAACCACTGATTTTAGCAGGAAAACTGACAGTTCCCTGGATCTGGCCACAATGACTGAATAAGAAAAATGGTGAAACCCTGACTAGTTCACAGAACTTCCTATAATTTCCATTTTCTGCGACGTTATCCTGTTGGGAGAGTCCTGCTTGAAGTGTAGGGGGGCTCCTGCTTCAGCTCTTGAGACTTAGCCCTGCCAAGACCAGTATTGCAAGGAGGTTAAGAAGGCCATTTACAGTTTACAAAATACTTCCACTTGCATTGACCATTGTAAGCCTCAAGCAAAGCTGTCATGAGGCTTTTGTAGGGGAAACCTTAAGAGCTTTGGTTAAAGCTTGCTGTCAGAAAACTGCTTGAAATGAATTCAAATCACCAGGCTCCTTTACTGAAGGTCAAACACAACATTTGCAGCTGGAATTACCAACACAAGAGCAACATGAGGGGAAAATAAAGACCTATCTGAGAGGAAGACACTAACTGCTTTGTTAGCATTTTACCCTCAGCTGGGGAAGAGGGAGAGAAAAAAGGCAGGCAAGGCTGTGGGAGAGGGAAAGCAGACCTACAGGTTGCTTGCCAGAGAGGTGAAGCTGTGAAACATTCCACCTTCAAAACAGCACTTATCCCAAATGCCTGGATTTACTTTGAAGGCTGCAGGAGAACCTTGCTACCAGCAGGTACCAGGGACAGCCCCACATACGCTAGTGACCTAGGCCAGAGGTCTGAGGTGAGAGTCCTATCACAAGAACCAAACGAAGAGGAGCTGCAGCGTATGCACCAGCAACAGGGCTGGCCAGAAGCTAGGGTTGAGCATCCCTGGGCCTCCTTGGTCCCCTCCAGGGCCAGAGAGTGATTAGGACCAAATGAAGCTGATAAGGACCACTCAGAGCCATCACTGCCCTCAGGGCAAGCAGCTCATAGCTCTGACAGCATTCTTCAACTTCAGTATGATAGCTCATTAAAAATAAATAAATAAAGCCACCACATTTACTGCAAATGATCATCTTGGTTTGTTTGTTAAATAATTCATCTTGTGGGTTCTGCTCTGGCCAAAGGCCCAGATTCAGGACATTTCCCCCTATTCCTACTCCAAATAATAGACTTACAGAGCAAAGCATTAAGAAAGATGTGGCCAGTTTTGATCACTCAGAAGCTCAGCCCCAGCATACACATTTTTTGGATGTCTTTCTGGAAGAAATAGATGTTAAACATTTATCTGAGCGAGTATTAAAAAATGAGACTCATTTGTAGTGAAGCAAGCTTCAATTCTGACTAACAGATATGTTGCAAGAGGAGCAGAAAGGCCAGTACCTGTATGTGCGGGAACGTGTCAACTCAGCAAGCCACTCACTGCCTCTACAAGTGATCAAGACTAACAGGACTGACCCCTGGGACCAGAATCAACCTATTAACCATTATGATCTGGAGACCTTGGGTCCTCCTTCATATCTTCTACACATTGTGTTATCTCTTGTTAAAAACAAAACCCTTATGGTATGACTACCCTCAGGATCACAGCACCATTTTCCATCTTACATTTCTGCATGATAGGAAAGTAATAATACTAAAATGAAATCATAAACTAGCTCATGGGGGTGTGGAATGAGTGAAGAAATGATAGATAGTCAATCAAAGGGAAAAGTAAGGAGATATATATTTTGGCAGAAAATTTTCTAGTAGTGAAAACCCCCTAGATTCTTATTGGATTATATTAAAAAGATACAGGGAAAAGTTATATAGACATCAGTAGTTACACTGAAGATTCCATGTGCTGCATGGAATGGGGTAACGTGAAATGCATGCATGTGGAATGATGAAAGGTATCTCAAAGCCAGTTCATAACTCTGGTATCTCACAAGTGCTGCATCTTTCAGGTGGCAAACCTTCCCAAGTGCATCAGGATAGTCACTAACTGCTCTGCAAGACAAGAAGCTTCTGTTCAGAATGCAATATTAAAAGTGGCTAGAAAGAGAATGGAGAGATGAGTTACTTCCAAAAGATCAAAAGTTGGGATTATAATTTTGAACTCAAAAAGCCTATAGGAAAATTTCTGAAGTCATACATGAATGATAATGGCTTCTTCACTTGCAGCAAGCAATGACAGTTGATACCTATTCCAAATACAAGTATTTAAGATACTCAGAATAATAATAAATGCCATAAAGAAGGCAGAAAGCAAGCAGCTTTGATGAAAAAGCACTAGAACCCTTAAACATGAAATAACTGCTTCGAAACGCAGCAACTGTATCTCCTACATTTTTCCAAGTACCACCCAGAAAAACCTTTCAAATAAGACAAAAGTCTATTTGCCCTGATGATAAACACTTCTTCCCCTCCTGTCCCCCTTAAAAAAAACCAAACCCAAAAATAATGATCACAAAAGAAAACAAGCTAAAAAAAGTGCTTTCCCATTTGATGTGTTTTGGAAGCAGACTATTGAGTGTTTGTGGTTATGCATTTTCCCCTTTACCCATTTCAAAAGTGCCCTATCATTATTAGGAATACTGTGAGACTAGTAACAAAACACCTATTTTTTCCATAACAGTTTCTAACTGTCTGTTATTTTACTACATTTTGACTTTATCTTTTCACAGCATGCCTTCCCTTCAAAGAATGACCCGAAATGTCCTTCTCTTTGCTCAGAAGGTAAGAAATGGCAATAAACAACGCAGACCTGACTCACAAATGGGTTGAATTACGGAAACCAAACAAGGAGAGGGGTGGGAGACTGAACGTGATTTCTGTGGACTGAGGATCAAATGGGAATTTTGAAGGATTATATCTTAAACAGATAGAAGACCAGGCCTGCCCCATTCTCAAGGCAGCACACATACATCCAGCTTCAAAGATCTGTTCAAAATGTATTATAGCACTAACAAGAACAGAATTACTTATCATTCTTTCAGGGAATGTAAAGGGTTGAGCTAATACTGCTAGAAGACAAACCTTAGATTTAAAAAAAAAAAAATGAAGTTAATTCTATTTGAACCTTGCAGCCACATTCCAGAGGGGATTGGACATGGCACATGGTGCCATGGTTTAGTAGTCATGAGGTCTTGGGTGACAGGTTGGACTTGATGATCATTGAGGTCTCTTCCAACTTTACTGATTCTGTGATTCACTGACCAGCAGTCTTTGGCTTTCATTGGTGATATTCAGTGACTGCAAAATTATCCTGGAAAAGGTTTACCTGTCTTTTAGTTCCTGCCTAGTATCTTCATACATAAAATCTAAAACTCAAAAAGAGTCTTTGAGTTCTTAAAGTAGCCACAGGTTGCTTTAAAATAGGGGGGCCTTCCAGTAGCACTGCATTGGTTTTCTTTTATTAGGAACCAGAGCCTAAATATCACATTTGGCTATGTCGCCCTTTTGCAAAGAAACCCTGAAGGAAGAGGTACTGTAGCTAAGAGCTCTACAACACCTTCAGTTGCACCAATCTATGCATCTTACTGAGCTGTGCCATTTAGCAAAGGGCAGTTAGAGGAATAGGCAAAAAATAAATAAATTTTAAAATCCTGCTACATCCAAAGTTACTGAAGATAAAATAAAAACCCCCAAGCACCAGCTCCACCAGAAAAACCTGCAAAAAACCAAATCACCCCACAAACAAACAAGCCCCACCAAAACAAGACCAAAAAAACCCCAAATCAACCAACCAAAAGAAAAAAATAAAGCCCCCAAACATCCAAGACACACCACTGGCTATTTCCTACTTCTTGCTGTTTTATTTTTAGCACCCTTGTAGCCACTGAGTGGTCTCTGTCAGCTTAGTTGTTCAACTCATTTTTTGAATCTCATGAATAAAATAAAAATCATGTTCAAGGGACATTTCATGAAATAAAAAGTAGACTTCATCTATCAAATTCCATAATCTTTTGCTTTGCAGGTGGCCTGAAGCTTGCAAGCAGATCTGCCTGTCTCACCAGCCTCACCCCCTTCCAGAGCACATGCTGTAGTGTGATTAGTCCCACTAGAGACAATTCTTACTAAGGACCTGAATCCAATACCTTCATTTGTTCTAGAGTATATCATCCCAGCACTACCCCTACTGAAGAAAATGAAACTATCAAAACCACAGAAAGAACTAAAGAGGCCCTACCAAAGTTCAAACTGGATGATGTGAAGAGCAGCCCAACTGGAGCTGAGCCATGGCCCTGTGCACGAGGGATGTCAGCAAATGGTGACTGTTTCTAGAATTTTAGAGACCAACAAATTTATAAAGCAAAGAAAAAACTTCATTTTCAGTTTGTTCTTTTCATAATATCCAGCACCCAAATTTTCTGAGAAAGAAAATACTTTAGAAGTTTCCAAGAAAAGAGTAACTACCTGCATTAAAAAAGATATAGCTTTGGGTTTAGAATCACAGCCTGAAACCAAAAGTCACATACCTCCCTCTGTGGTGACCCAGACTCTACCCAACCCCTCTGTAAAGCAAATCTCAGCCTTTAAAAGCCACATATAAAGGCTGATTATTAAACCTATAATTTCAGTTCATACTTTTCAGGGAGAACTGCTTTATTTTGCCCTACAGGGAGAGGCTAAGGGAGCTGGGGTTGTTTAGCCTGGAGAAGAGGAGACTCAGGGCAGACCTTATTGCTGTCTACAACTACCTGAAGGGAGGTTGTGGCCAGGAGGGAGTTGGTCTCTTCTCCCAGGCAATCAACACCAGAACAAGAGGACACAGTCTCAAGCTGCACCAGGGGAAGTTTAGGATCAAGATAAGGAGCAAATTCTTCACAGAGAGAGTTTTTAGCCATTGGAATGGGCTGCCCAGGGAGGTGGTAGAATCACCATCCCTGGAGGCGTTCAAGAGGGGATTGGAGGTGGCACTTGGTGCCATAGTTTAGTTAGTCATGAGGTCTTGGGCAACAGGTTGCACTTAATGATCTTTGAGGTCTTTCCCAACCTTGTTGATTCTATGATTTTTAATAGGCAACAATGTGAAATAGTTTAACTTTGGGATATCATTTTCCTCAGAATTCTGCAGAATCCTGCTATTTTCCACAGCATTGATTCCCTGGTCAAGCTTCCAGCTTGAGGAGAAAAAAAAGAAATTAAATAGTAATTGCTAAGTGCTTGTTACCCTTCTTGGAGCTTCAGCTAATCTCAGCTGCATGACTTGAAAGACACCGTACCCTCCGCCACAATGGCACAACCCTTTTCTTGACCTGGGTAAATCAGGACAACCGTCTCCCATCATATAATTTTAATTAATCCTAATTTTCTAATCTAGCACAAGAAATTAAAAGGACTCAGAGGACTGTGAGCCCATGGCTTCAAGTTCTGTCCCTCCTTTCTCCATAAAGAGCACAGAGTGAAGGCAGCTCATTAGCTCCTCACCACAGAGGCCACCGCAAAGCAGCATATTCCTGGTCTTACAGGTCTGGGTGACTGCTGTCCGGGTGACTAGCACACACATATGCTGTCTTGTAATAAGTCCTGCTTCCCCCTAGCGGGGAGGCAAATCTTAGCAATGTTTTGCATTGTTTTCTCAGAGTGCAGATGGGCCTGTGTAGTGAAAATGAAATGATTACACTGTGTGTAATCATGTGCTTTTTCCCAGCTAAAGCCTCTGTCGTCTATTTTATGAGGTCTCGCATGTCTCTTAGCTGTCACTTCTGATAAGTGTACAACTATTCTGAGGACACTGTACTACTGTATCTCCCTCCATCAGATGTGGCTCTGCTGTTTTATTTCTCCTCCTTCTTTGCACGAGTTACCTTAGGTGCCAGGAGAGTTCCCTCCCAGAATTTATTGTAGCGATCTTAATTAAATTAATATTCCTGAGTGCAAGGCTACAGGGATCTGAGGCTGGTATGAGGTTCATCGACTTTCACTTAGAGGGTAAAGTTTCCAGTTTTCACTCTCACGAGGCAATATGAAAAATTTATGACAGAGGCAGGAGAACTCTTGCTAGAGGCAATGACATCCCTGTGCAATTAAAACACTTTCAAGTGTCTTTTTTTCCCCTCCCTCCTCCTTCTCCTCATCTTAGAAAACAATATGCAGAGCAGCTTTATTCTGCACCACACATTTTTAACTTAAAGATCTGTAAGCAGTTGACAAATTATAACCTGATCATAAAAAATTTCTTACAGTTTGAAATGTAACATATTGTACAAGGTTATGGCCAGATGGTAAGGAGCTTTTTTTTCCCCCCTTTCTTTCTTTTTTTTTTTTGTTTCCCCTTTCTTTCTTTTTTTTCCCTTTAAGAAAACCACTTCTGAATCTTTCAAGCAGCAGAAGAAACTCTCTTCCCAGATAGCAGCAGAGACACTGTCTTTCACTCATAGGAGATCACAGCAATTTTACTGAACCCATTAACGAGCAGCTGCAGGAAAGGGCAAAGCAGAAGATGAGAGCTCTCAAGTTCTATTTCTGCTTGGTAGTTCTGGTGAGAGATGACTCCTGGCACGATCCCAAGAGCCAGGCCCAGGTACATAACCATACCATGTGGGGTCATCCTGCTGCAGTTTGTACACAAACATTGCCCCTTTCTAGAGAACCAGTCTGTCCAACCTCTTTGACAAGCCACACTCTTCTTGGACAGCTACACTGTCAACTGTGAGCAGCTCTGGTAGGGGATGCTTTGAAGAAAGCTGGATTCTTTCTCACTTTGCAGAGCTGTGCCAATGAAAGCTTTGGGGCAGTCAGCCCCTTTGTAAACTAATGCTCAACTAGTGCTGTGGCTGCAAACTATGGGGGATAAAGAAACTATAAATGCTTAACAACCAGCATCGTGAAATGTTCCTTTCCTAACTCACCAGAGGACATAATTTTTTTGGAAAGTGCATTGCAGAGCACACTGCAGTCACCACAGCTGAGTAACTTGCAAACAATGGAGACTATTCCTTCAATGACTTCACAGCTGTGCCCTGAGAGAAGAATTTGCTTTAATAGCCCATGCTTAATTCTGCACATGCTAATCTTTGTTACTGGTGGGTAGTTAGCATTGCTGCAATGCAGTAGTCTTTAAAAGAAAATATTGTTTATTACCCTTGAAATGAACAAATAATGAGAAAAGAAAGTTATAACTTCTTAAACTCACCTCAGAATTCACACCTGAGTGGTGTAAAGAGGATAAATATTATAGATAAGCACTAGCTGCTGTAAGTAGCAGAGCAATATCCTGTTACACGTTATCTTGCTCTGACCATCATAGCACTAACATAAAGAGGCCTCAAATTATAGGTGTAGAATGTTGCACATGGTGAAAACTTACCAGTCTAAGTTCAGTTTCATCCTAGGCTAAATCTATTGATTAGCCTCTGGAAAGATTTAAAACCCTCTTTTTCTGTCCATGTACTCACTTTGTTTCTGTCCTGCCACCATTCCTCTCCTTCTTCCCCTCATTGTAAATTCAGTCTGATATTTGGCAATGTTTCAGAACTGACATTGTGTACGCAGCTGTCTCAGGGACCCAAAGGACTAAGCAACCCACACCTCCATCCTCAGTCATAAGCCAAATAGACCTGTTCTGTGACACAGCAGAGCTCCTCTGGTCCCAAAAGAGGGTTGAGCAACAGAAAAATTGTGCTTTACAAAGCAGCAAGAGCAACAATACACTGCCTGTACCCCAACCTCTACCTGTGGGCTCAGGCCACCACATAGGTCAACAAACCAACTCTTGAAGAGAGACTATTGTGGGAAAAAAGAACTTTTTCACCTCCTGAAATCAGACAGCAAGCCATCTCTGGTATATGGTACATTAACAGCACTAGAAACTCAAGATGTTGTTTATCACACTAAACAGAAATGTCTCTCTGTTCCCTCTTGCTCCTGCAACTGACTGACGTCCATCTGTTATCTCTCATCAAACATTTTGATCATTTGCTCTTCTAGCACCAAAGGACTTCCATAATTTTCCCTGCTACAGAGGCCCTTTTCTCATTCCAAACTGTAGTCTTAAGGCTCAAGTATTCTGCAAATAACAAAGCAAAACCACCACAATTTGCTTACCTTGGAGACATTTTCTCAACATTCATATCCCATATGTGAACAAAGCTCAACACCAGTCCTAACAGCTACCAGTTCTTATGGTAAAGCCTCTGCTCCCAAGAGGCATTTCTGCTGATTTTCCACAGCTGCACTGACTAAAACACTGCTCCAGGTGTGTGAGATTTTTCTGGTGTTAAGTAGGACGCTAAGAAAGGGCAGTAGCTCTTAAGGGAGACATACAGATAACCCTTCAAGCCAGAGCTAGAGTCAGACAGGATGTAAGTGCTCTTCAGTAGAGACAGCTTGTGAAAGAATTATGAGCTAGTCTCCAGAATAGGACCCAGCAGCACATAGGGACCGAGTCTCTTCTTAAGAGATGGGTATTTCTGAGTCTGTGCTTCAGGGAGTAAGTGGGTGGCCTCACACCAGGAGTACAGCCTTCTGAGTGCAATTTTAACAGCTAAAGCAGAGTGAAAGACCACTAAAGTACTAAATTTGTGAAAAAGAGGCGAGCAAGCACGATACTACCATAGATCCAAACTCCAAATATAACAGATCCCATCTCATTTTCTCACATTACGGTCACGTCAGTCAGAGCTTTAGTCTAAACATATGCACAAAATGTAATGTTTGCTATAATGATCTGATCATTCATGGCAGATGGTATAACCATATTACACTGCTTTGCATATAACTGTGTTCAATTCATACAAAAAACCCCCTGTGCAATGGACAATTTCTGAAACTTTTTAAAGGTGAAATTTCTTTAATGCACAAAGACAAGTGGGGGAAGAGACTGCATTGATGATTATTAGTGTCACAATTCAGCTGAATGTCACTGGACAAGAAAGAGAAGACTGGGATATTGCCTTTTTTTAATCCACCAAAATATTAAACTTACCATCTAAAGTAACCTTGAACCAGTTCTAACCATGCTGTCAAGAGACTCCTACAACAAAGACATACAAAGATAAACAGAGATATCAGCTCAAAGCTGAATTTGGAAGAAAAAGATAACCACTGGATAAAGTAACTCATAAAGAGATGACAACACACAGTATGAAAGAGCAGGAATTCTTTTACTATCTCCAAAACATCCCTACTTCCACTTCATGTTTGTGTGTAGAGGGATCTTTTTTGCTTATCACAAACTCAGAAAGATTTGGTGTAATTCCACCCCCCCTCCATAAAATGGAATTCCGATAAATTCTGAATGTTTCAGCTTCTGTTTTGTAAGGAGAAATAGTAGGTTTCAAAAGACACACACACACACCACCTCCCCTATAAAATACCTTCACCTGAAAGTTATTGTCCCCACAGCTTGAGGCCATCAAGCCTACCCCTTTCAGTAATTGGGTAAATTAAACAGCTCTATTCAACAGCCTGCATTAACCTCAGCTGAACACATTCATGAAGAAGAAATGTCCTAAAGTTATTTCAGCTGCTTTCAAAGTGAATGTTCATTTCTGTCCTATATTAGGAATAACACAGTATCACCAAGGTTGGAAGAGACCTCAAAGGTCATCAAGTCCAGCCTGTCACCACAGACCTTATGACTAGACCATGGCACCAAGTGCCACATCCAATCCCCTCCCAAGCACCTTCAGGGATCGTGACTACACCACCTCCCTGGGCAGCAGATTCCAATGACGAATGACTCTCTCAGTGAAGAACTTTCTCCTCACCTCCAGCCTAAACTTCCCCTGGTGCAGCTTGAGACTGTGTCCTCTTGTTCTGGTGCTGGTTGTCTGAGAGAAGAGATCAAATCCCTCCTGGCTACAACCACCCTTCAGGTAGTTGTAGACAGCAATGAGGTCAATGAGGTTAGAGCACCGGCTTGGTCAAAAAGTTGAGTTTCAAATACCTGTCATGGAAAATCTGGCAATTCATGCAACTTCAATGTTTCTATGCAAATGATGAACCCAGTGCTACCTTACATCAGGAGGGATTTGTGAGAATAACTGCTTTAAAGCACACAAGCACCTCAGGTAACACTGCAGTCAGGAACTACACCAAATAAATAAAGCATAAATTGGACAAAATCTGAGAGAGGCACCTTCACTTTTTCTGACATTCTTTCCCCAGCCAGTAGACAGATTAACTTCAATAGTTGCTGCAGCCCAGTTAACAAAGGCAAGAATTTGGGGCACCAAGGGCAATTGATACTGCATTATACATTTTGCCAATTTAGCCTCAGTGAAGAAATCTATATTCCCCATCTGCACAGTGTTTTGCTAACACAGCATAAGACAAATAGTAACCACCAGCTGTAATAAGTGAAGTGAGGGATGAAGGAATTCATGAAGTTCAGGCTAGTTTCCCAAAGGTCAGGAGCTCACATCACCAAAACAACACTGGTGGAGATCTGGGACTTCACTATGAGAGCAAATACAAGCCCGAATGGAAAAATCCTGTGTGAGAGAGTGTATCATAATTGGTGTCGTGGAAAAAAGCCTCTCTTCTTAAGGCAGAAGAAATAGACAGGATGATAGAGGTCATAAAAGGCATCTTGCACTGTAACTGACCTTGAAACCCTCCTTTTCTCACAGACTGATTAAGGGAAAAATACTTAGTTAGATACTTTCTTTGTCCTCCACATGGATAAGCACAGGGAATAAATAGTAATTAAAAAAATAAAAAATAAAAGGAGGAGAAGAGGGGGAAAAAAAAAATCAATACAAGCTGTCTTCAGTTTAACCAGACTGTTACAGTGAATAGGTTTATGAAACCTCCAGTAAGGAAGAGCACAATTGCTCCCACAACAGCAGAAGTTGCTAAATTTTAGTGCAGTGCTACTTTCTTAGGTGTCATATAACAAAAAAGGAAAAGGCAGAAGGTGTTCTTACTGTCCAAGGGCAGTACCTACATTAGGGTGTAAAAATTACTAACCTGGAATAAACTCATTGGATCTAATAGAGTGGTTGTGACAGCCACCACTGCTACATGCTATGCAGGAAAATATAAAAACTGCCACACTCAGAAACAGGAATAAATAAGGATAATGAGAAGTCTCTCTTCCAATCTCCCTTAGAAAAAAAAAAGAAGATTTATGCTCTGAAAGAAGGGTTCACATCCCATCAGCCCTTTCTGGTTAAAGTAGATGGGTTTAAAACTACACAAACCCATAAATGTGTATGTTTTCTTGATAAATGGCCCAGTCAGCTTAATGAGCACTGATGAAATCCTGTCCTTACTGGCGTCTTGCGAGTTCCACGGGGAAATTCCGTGTTGTATGAAAACACAGGCCAGCTCTTGATTTCCCTCTCTCTTTTCTCTCTCCCTTGCACAGATACATATCTGTTCTCATCGAAACAGCTGCATGATCCTGTCTGACAAAAATGAGACAGATAGCAAGATACAGAAATAGGGGGTAGGGAAATAAGCAGATGGTCTTGCTTTACTATGCAGGTGCTGTTCAGCAATTTTTCCCACCAGTGAAGCTGCTGTATTTTGCACAATGTTTTCCCAATTCACTAGACAATCAGGAACAGAACAACATGAATGCTCTGCTCTGCCACGATGTGCTGAGACAGCAGGTTATCGTTGGTGACTCTGAAGCTTGCTGACATCTGACATGAATTCCTGGCATGCTGACTTTTTAAAAATCGATGGGGACAGACCTCAGAGTAACAGAAATAGCTGTGAAGTTTAACACTGCTGAAAGTGTTCAGGCTTGATTGGCTGGTGAACATGGAAGGTCAGAAAGAGGAGCACTGGATCCTCATCAGTAGGAACAGAAGCAGATTATTACAGGGGGGGGGGGCAGAAAATCACTCTGAAGTTTCATAGCTTACTGTTCCTGTGAAACAGCCGTGATCAGGAGATGCATAATGTGCACCAGACCTCTTCTTTCTTAATACAACCTTAAGCTAAGGATGAAAAATGTATATTGGCACACAGAAGGGCTCAATGGAGTGTTATAAAGCCATTGCCTAGCCTCCATTTTTGGTAATTTTAGAGCACTTCCTGAAAACTTTTGTCAAAGGAAACACATCAGCCAAGGCCAGATTGTTGATGCTCATTAGATTTCACTCTTCAGAGTGGAAGTGGGGAGGGAACTGCTAAGCTTCAGGACAGAAGTTTCTGTAAATTTCATATAGCCTTATTATTTGTCTTGTTGCAAACAAGACAATAATATGACTGTCGCTTCAACCTAGATCAAATCACACACTGAAAAATGCAAGCCACCTTACTAGAGAATGGATTAAGCACAATTTCCCAATCTTACTGATTGTTTATATGTGTTAAGGAGGCTCACATGGTGCAAAATACTGAGTCAATGGAAATTTAAAGGCAGGTTAGCAAATGTGTTTCAAGAGCTTTGAGAAAATATCAAAAAGTACATTGTGACTTTCCTTTTGAAATAGCAATGGGAATAAATGAAAAGAATATAAGGAAACAGAAAACGTTTATGCAATTGTAAAAAGCAGTTATAAGTGTGCTTGTCAATTGAACAGTTGTGGCTGCACCCAAAAATATCCCCTAGTACCTTCCATCCAGACGATCTGAAAACACTTTAAAAGCTTTAGTGAGATTCACTTGGCGTACAACTTGGGTTCTATTGTGGAAACATAAACTACAAAAGCTGAAAAGTAAATAAAAATGAGCTGAAATCTCCTAACTAAACTGTGAGATAGGTTAGCAATTTGAGGTCCCACCACTGATAACATTTTCCGTAATGCTATTAGCTGCAGTGCTGGTGGTGCAATGAAAGCATTAGTGCAATCTCATACAAATGCTGTTTTTGATTGTGCAAAAATATGCACCGCTGAACATTATTAGATATGCCAAAGCAAAGCGGGTAGCTGCTTAACATGGAGTCTGCTCCTCTCTCCCATTCGTTCTGTACAGGGCTGTAAACAAGGGCAGGATCCAGACAAGGGGCAGCCAGCTGTGTTGGAGGAGAGGCTGAGGGAGCTGGGGTTGCTTAGCCTAGAGAAGAGAAGACTCAGGGGTGACCTTATCGCTCTCTACAACTACCTGAAGGGAGGTTGTAGACAGATGGATGTTGGTCTCTTCTCCCAGGCAGCCAGTACCAGAACAAGAGGACACAGTCTCAGGCTGTGCCAGGGGAGGTTTAGGTTGGATATTAGGAAGAAGTTCTATACAGAGAGAGTGATTGCCCATTGGAATGGGCTGATGGGGAGGTGGTGGAGTCGCCATCATTGAAGGTGTTCAGGAGGAGACTTGATGGGGTGCTTGGTGCCATGGGTTAGTTGTTTAGGAGGTGTTGGATTGGTTGAGGGGTTGGACGTGATGATCTTGAAGGTCTCTTCCAACCTGGTTTATTCTATGTATGTATTCTATGTATGTATAACTCCTCTGGTTGCAGCAGTACTTGCAGCAGCAAATACTTTCAGTGGCAGCTCAGGACTTTCTGTCCAAACCTTCTATAATCCTTCAGAGATTTTTGCCCTGTTCCTACATCTTTCCAGTTCTCAAGGCCGGCACAGACCAGCTGAGGTGTTGGATCACTTTCTGCAGCCTTTCACAAAAGAGCAGGAAGTTGAATAAAGCCTGCTCCTGAGAATCTTTTGGCTAGAATGTGAGGGGACCTCATGAAGAGGCAAACAGTGAGGAATGACAAAAGAGAAGGTGCTGCAGAGAAAAGCACCTAACTGTGCACGTCTGCACTCATGGACCCCTGGTACAATTCACTGTATCTGCCAAAAATCAGCCAAGAACATCCAAACACTATTGGCCTACATCTATGTTCTCTTCCTTCCTTTCCCTAAAGCTTCTTCAGACTTTGCCACTGGAGATTTCCCATCTCCCCTATCAGCCTTCAGTGACCTTGTTCCCCCACAAAAGCCAGTGATCTCACCTAGTCATAGCCTTACCTCTGAAATTCCTTCATCGCCACAGGATCCTGTGCTTCCAACCCAAGGCTGAAAACAAATCAGCTCATATTTGTCTCTGTTGGGCAACAAGATTAATTTTTGCCTATGTAACTAAGAAGACTTGATTCTGCTGCTGAATGTTCTGACAAAGGGCCAATCAATAAGCACGATTTGTTCTATTTTGTTTCATTAAACATCAGTGTACCAGCGGCATGGCCAGACATAAAATCAAGTCATTATCTCACAAAGTTATGCATATCTGGAGGTAGATGGAAACTGGATGGCAGAAACTGCCAGCTCAGGAGAGGGGTAGAAACTTTTTCATCAGTATTTTTCAGTAAGACCTTGCTCTTACAGACTGAACACCAGTATCATGGTTTAGAATGCAAGTAGTATAATAATCATATTAATAGACTTTACTGGAAATGAGTAAAAGGACATTGTCAAGTGCTTTTATACAGTTTCTAACACAGGCATTTCACTCTCCATTGATTGTATAATAACCTCTCAACAGATTTAAAAATAACTACTCTTTCTCTACTTGTTCTCTCTTGCACTGGTTGGTAAACAGTTTCTGTAATTATGGACCACAAACCAGTGCTAGTGGACTTCTAAAATCAGTAGCCAAAGGTGTATCAATGGTAGCAAGCAAGGTCTCAAAGCTTTAGCTCACGCTCCTTAACCTAATGCTTCTCATTCACATGTTTGTGTTTGTGTACTAACAATATTTCACTGCTCCTCCTAGTTGTACTTTAAATTTTTCTGAAAAGAATAAAATAAAAGACATTAAGAAATTTTTTTTCCATACAATGCATAATGTGCCATATATGCAAGCCAAACTTGCATTCATTTCTGGTAGCATACCATGATAGGTGGTTAATCTAGACAGGCAATAAGGGTTCAGAGTGCAACAGCTGAACTCTTCCTTACATACAAGTGGCGAGGAATAGGAAGAGAAGGTGCTTTGCAAAGTTTCCTAGCAGTTCTTTCATAGGAACACACCTTTTGCAAGCTATTGGGAACTCATTTTGGTCCCTTCATGAAAAAGGGACTAGGACACTGTCTTTATGGTCTCTTTCACCACCGGTTTCACTGTCTCCCTGCTCCTGATGGGTCCTGCTCTGCTCTTTCAAAGCTGAAAATGCCGCTGAACTTGCCAACAGTATGTGAAAAAATAAGGCCCCACACATAGAGAGAGAAGAGACATTCTGGGGAGGACATGTTGAGTTCTTTGTACAGTCAGCCCCTTTATTATGTACAGTCAAGAAGACAAATGAGGTGTTCAAACTTTGAGGAGAACATCAGTAAACTCCTTGCCGTGTAAAATCGTTCATAGCCACAATGAACTACTTGCATAATGAAAGTGCCAAGTGCATCTGAAATGGCTAGTGAATTCTCTTCCTCCATTCCATCTATTTGCTATTTTAATGCCTGATGACTGGACATTTGACATGCTGAAATTAACTTATCTCAAAAGGCTGAGAGTAGGAAACTCTCTTGTTTATTTACTCTTACAGAATTTCCTTTGGAATACTATTTTGTTCAGTACTACTAAGCCAAAGAATTTTAAAGGGAAATCAGCATGAGTGTATAAATATAGAATGATAAGTATTTGTCACATGACAGATAGGTGATTGGAAGGTTTTACAGACTCAAAAGCAGCCTTCCCCTCTAAAGCATAGCAACATAACTGTCAGATAAGTCTATCCTACCTAGGTTTGCACAAAACAATTCCTGTTGCAGTATTCCCCTTACTCATCTACATTTTGGGCTAACTCCTGTAACTGCAACCTCCCCAGAGCTGTGGGAGGCAAGGGAGGATGATTTTTCTGCAGGTTCTAAAATGACAAGGCTGAAGCTCTTTCATGGACACAGCAACCATTTTCTAGTGACCACTCGGTGCTAACTGTTCTCCAAGATCTCTCTCTCTGATTCACTTAATCCTTTTTAGACTGTCAGATTTTGGAAGGTTCTGGATACAGCATACCAAGAACATGAAATCAATCCAGATATTAGAAAAGAAAAAAAGATTTCTGCAAATCTGACTGATTAAGCAGAGCAATAATAATCATTGTATATCACATTGTGATGAGCCAGAATGTGATACTTGAGGCAATATCTTCCCATTTTCTGTAGAAGATCCAGCCATTGGCTTTAATTACTAGATTTGATGCATTCACTGAAAATTTTGTGGAATATATTCATGTTGTGCACCTCCAATGTCTCTGCAGAGCCTCTTGATTCCTCTTTAGCCAGTTTTTATGGCTCAAACCTTAGTGCTTGACACTTCAACTAATCAGAGCATTACTTCCTAGCACGGTTCTTTCTGGAAATCAGAGCAATTCACCGCCTCTGAAATACCAAGCTCCTCTCTTAGATGTTACATCTCCTACTAAAATGGAGAGAGATATTTATGGCAGATGTCATAGAAATATAGCACAATAGAAAAAGAATGATCTAAACATGATTTAAAAAAACCAAATTGATTTTGGGAAGACAAAACCACACAGTATAAGTATGTGTGTCTTATTTCTGCTTTGGTAAGGCTGTGAATGTCATTTATAATACAGACTTTTGGCTCTGCACTGTTGACAGCACTTAAGAAAACACAAACCTTAGGAAGCCAAGAAACACTTAGGATCCGAAATTCTAGGAAACCCACCAGATGGACTGCCTTAGTGTGAGGGAGAAAAAAATGTGACTATAAATGTCATCAGTTGAGGCTTTACCTCAAACTGAAAGTTTAGAAGCAATTGGCTTCCTCTCTCTGTTCAACTCTATCCAGGCTTCTAAGGAAAAAACCAACATGGATCTATCAGTCCCCAGAATTGTAAGGATAGTGGGCTATTTCTGGAGTTGTGAATTCAGAATGCTTAGAGCCATAAATGCTTTCACTGTCCAGTGATTATTTATCACACATGGGCAATGAACAAACCCAGGGAAGATCTGAACTGGGCAGGAACAGATTAAGATCCATGTTCACTGAAAGTGTGAAACCATGACAAAGTTTCTTAGCTAGTACCAATGACTCTGAGAGTGACAGAAGTGCAGAAGCTGCCAGGAGTCCAGATTCCCATGCATGGCTTTATCCCTGTGAGGCCTGTTCCAGAAATGTACCTTACAAACCATGCAATATTCCTAGCCTTGCCAAAGGTACAAAACTTCAGATTTTTCAGATCCAGTTCTAGGAGATTTCCCTCCCCAAAAAAGAGATACAGCCAGAACAATCCATGCTCAAGTTTCAGGATAGGCAGGATGCTGATTAGCTCCAGAGCTACTGCACAGAGAACAGGATCGCTAGGGAAAGTTAACGTGCCTCCAACGGGACATCATGAACATCCAAGATATGGCCTGAGGCCTTCCCAGTCCCCAGAGCACTTTGCAATCAGGAGCGAGACAAGATGGCTTGAAGATACATAGTCTTCCACTGGGCTTTAAGTCCTTAAAGCACACTGCAGAGTCAGTCCTTTTAATCTCACAATTCAGTGTTTAATTCATCTCTCCCTCCAGACCAGCAGTGACTTCAGCAAGCCATTTTTACAACACTCTAAATAGATTCAAAGGAAGCCGGACCAGAACATCTTGAAATAAATGAGTTCAGACAAAATAACTTTTTTAGTAGTTACACCTGAATGAGGAGGTAAAATTAAATGTGTTCTACATTCTTACTTTTTTAAATGTCAATATCCTACTGTATTGACACACAACTTGTTTTCTTTGATATGGTTGCTTAATAATCATTGTGCTGTTCTCCAATTGGTTATGAGTGCATCTTTGTAATCCAGATCCTTTCTACGGAGTATTCTCTATAACAAACAGCCATGCAGCAGCTCAGGGCACATGAAGACCCTTTATTTTCATTTCAGAGGGTCAAAGCTCTATATTTGAAATTAACAGCTGTTAATTATTGCAGATAGCCTTCTCAGAATTTTTGAGTTTTGAGTAGCTGTCTCACACTCATGAATTAATTTACTTTCATGTGTAACAAAATTCAGTTACCCAGGAAATGAGTATTGAGGAGGCTGGTGTGCAGCTCTTAATCTCAGCATCCATCACTGAGCTGTTACAGCATTTTCAGCCAACAAAGATCCCACCACCCAGGCTGTGTCAGAGAGCAGGATCAGAGCATGATCCACCGCAGCTCCTTCTCACTCTTTTCTAAAGGCTACCTGTAATGCTGGGCTCTCTGTACCTTAGTTGCACATCTCTCAAACAGGGATAATGCAGTGATGAGATCTGGGGAGTTCAGTTACTACATAAAAAATGTAAGAACAGAAACATCTTTGACACTGAGGACAACCTGTGATGTCAGAAATCCAGGGACCTGCTGTCCGCAAGCAGTGAATACCACGTTAAGAGAAATCATTCTCTGAAAGAACTCAAGAAAGCTCTGTCCTTTATTGGCCCCTTTGATTTTATCACCTGTCACAGGATCAAGTGGTCCTTTCAAAATTTGTGAGAGTTGAAATATTATGGCCCCACAACAGTAGACAAGAAAAATGACCCTAATTTTTTCCCCCCTTTTTTTCTGCAAGGTAAGCAGGATACAAGAGGGAAAAAAAAAAACCAACAAATCACATTTGTGAAATGCTTCTTATCAAAAGTAATTCTGAGGACAGAGCTACTACAGGTAAAAAGTATTTGTCTCTGCTGATTTTTTAAGTTTGTGACACTGACTCTTTCTCTTTGAAGCTGGCTTTAGGTATTAAAAACATCAAATGCCAGCCTGTTATCTTTTCAGGACTCTAATTCTGCTGCTGACTCAAATGGGAAAATATCCTGATTATATAGTTACCATTAGGTTCTATTAAGGGTCCTGACTGGAAGGAACAAAGACTGAGAATTAAAGCAATGATAACATTAGGGTTTGCTTTGTGCTTTTTCACTTATAAGCAGCAGGATTTTCATGAGGCTGTTCAAGGGTAGGTAAGAGCCATTTTTTTTCCCCCAGTGTCTGTCTAATGTAATATCTATCTATACAGAACTGCAACGTGAATTATGTGAGAAAGTTCCTAAAGCTGGGGTTGTAGAGTCAGCCTGCTACAGGATTTTTGAAGAGCAGTGACATTCCTTTAGAGAATGTTTATTTAAGACTGTTCATTTCTATTATACTGTTGAAGAGAAAACTCTGCAGCACCAGGCACAGAACAAAACACAGTCACCATCCCACAACCCAAAGGCAAGTTACATTTCTCTTTGGACTTGAGCTGCTTGTCCTGAAGCATGTTTGAAATCTACACATATTTGGAAGTGTATGAATGGAAAAGAGAAGACACAGGTGTAATTAAAACAAACAAACAAACAAACCAGCAGAGGAAACCCAGACATTGATGAAGACTTTGTTTTGAGAGTATGAAAGAAAGGTACATGAGAGAGCTTTTAACAAAGCACTGCCTGGAAAGGTGCTCAGCTTTTGGTATAGTTAAGACATAAACCTTGTGCAGTTTTCACTGATAAGCAGGACAGATCCTGTGCAATAAAGAGTTTAGATCCGCCCTGTATTTTTAACAGGTTTTCCATTTAGTCCAAAGTACTCACCAGACCCCACATTTCATCATAATTCTGAGGACAAAAAGATTTGTTTGCATAGCAGAACCAACCATATCAAAACAAAACCACACTTACTCCCTCTCAAGAGCTGCATAAAACAGAACTGTTGTCTTCTAAGAAGCTCTTTTACATTTTATACACACACGCAGAAACCCATACGGCTGCAAGAGAAAGACTGCCATACAAACTGGATTGCTAGCATTCCAGAACTCTGTGGTTTCAACTGCAGATTGGTTTGGAGGGTCTGTTGGGGTTTTTTGTTTGTTCATGGGGTGGGGTTTTTTTTGGCTTTGTAGTCAATGGTTGCTATATTCCAGAAAACAAAGAAGAAAGTTAACAAAATATGTCACTTCCCAGGAGCTGGTCCCCACAGGTGCAATGCAGGTTGACTTTATTAACATTTGGAAGATTTAAAGGCATATCGCAAGGCTATGTAATCACATTGGAAAGATACTTCTGTTTCTAACTTAAAATCCAATGATTCACCTGATAAATCTCCAAGCCTTTCACAGCACTGAAATTCAGTTCTCTTAATGAGGACCAGTAATTGTAGATTCAAAGACTGCCTAAACCAGTCAGCAGGAGATAATGTGTAATATGTAACCACAGGAAAAGCAAACTGGAAAAAGAAAGACCACTGGCTTTCATAAATCATTTTTTGACAGGAAGGTTATTTATCATGGGAAATAAGCTTAATCAATAATAGAGTGAAACAACCTTAATAAAAAAGGGAATCAAGCTCTGTTCTGTTCGAGCATTATAATTAATGTGGGTAGGGGGAGCGAGAAGAGGCAGAAAGAATTGTTACAGAGAATTGTTATTATCCTGACAAATGGATTCTGGATTGTTTCTCAAAGTTCATTCTCATCTAGCAGTTTTGAATGAGAAAGTACCAAGAACTGCATATTGTTTACTAAGATTTAATGAGAATTTTTGAGGGAGGTGCCCAATTAGGGAAAAATTGCTCATGCGATCAATATTTTTATTTGATTTCAAGTGAATGACATAACCAATCATGACTGCATTAAAATTCACCTTCCTTAAAAGATGGGGGGAGATGATTTCCCCCCCACACACACTATCAATTGTTATACACAAACTAAGTGTTAGCTTTTCCAAAAGTCATCATTTGTGTTCTAAGTTGATTAGTTTTACAAATACGAGGGGAAAGGAAAAGCACCCAGGAGAAATTCTGGAAGCTTGATGAAAAGAAATGTTTCCATTGACATTAATAAACAAATTGCTGTACATTTATACTTCTTGTTTGGTTCAGTCACTTTTCATTTAGCTTTCCAGTGATTTGTATGGGTAGATAATAATTTCATCAGAATCTGAAAAAGCAGAAAATTCTTTGAAAAATGTTGCACAGCTTCTTGTGCAAAGGAAAAAGCTACATATATAAACACAGAGCGGCTTAGATTGCAAGGGACCTTAGAGATCACCTGCTCCAACCTCCCTGCCATGAGCAGGGACACCTCTTAACTAGACATCTGCTCAAGGCCTCATCCAACCTGGCCTTGAACACCCCCAGGGAGGAGGCATCTGCAACCTCCCTGGACAGCCTGTTCCAGGGTCTCACCACCCTTGTACTGAGGAACTTCTTCCTAATTTCCAGTCTGAAACTACTCTCCCTCAGCTTAAAAACCATTCTCCCTTCTCCTATTGCTAGACACTCCTAGGCAAAGTCCCTCTCCACCCTTCCTGTAGGATTCTTTCAGGTATAAGAAGGCAGATCTACGGTCACCCCAGAATCTTCTCTTCTCTAGGCTGAATGACCCCAGCTCCTTCAGCTTGTCCTTGTAGCAGAGGGGTTCCAGCCCTTGGATGGTCTTTGTGACCCTCCTCTGGACTCCAATAGCTCTGTGTCCTTATGATAAAGACACTAGAACTGGATGCAGTATTCAAGGTGGGGTCTCACAGGAGCAGAATGAAGGGGCAGAATCACCTCTTGTGCCCAGCAGGCCTCTGCACACTGCTGGCTCCTGGTGAGCTTCTCACATACAATGTGGATACGTATCCCAGTTGCAGGGAACGTGTATCCTAATCACAGAACATTTTGCTCAGTCTGCTTTACCACAACATCCAGGTACAACATGAAAGAATGAAATTGATAAAGTTTAATAAAAACAAAAATCTGAGAAACAAATTCTAGCTGAACCAGAACTCCAAAATGGAAGAAATACCAGCCCCTAAAGGGACTTTGAAAAGGATTTTACTGTAATTTTTCATGGAGGACATACAGCTTCATAACCCCAACAAATTATTCATAAAGAAGGAAAATATATGGAAAGGTAGGACTGATGAAAATGAGAACAGAAATATCACCAACAAATTTGCCGGCTGGATTTAGATTCTATATTTCAGTTAGGGTCTCCAAAATTCACAAAACTTGGACTTTATCTTAAACCATAATGGCAATTAACTCTCTGCAAGCAGCTCAAAAATGTTTAGTGATTTAATAATTAATTTAATAACTAATAGCTCTACCTTAGGCTTTAGAACTTTGCCAAGCCTCTCCTCTACAGAAGACATTTTGTTCCTGTTTTCAAAGCCCTTCCAAGCTACACTCAATATTTCACTGTGTATTCACCTACTATCTACAGACAAGCCACAGGCCAGAAAAAATCAGAGCAACAACATAATTCTTATCCAAGTGGCCTTTTGAAAGCCTCTTAAAGTGTTCCCAGACAATTTGTGAAGGCAAAGAAAAAGATAATTATGTACCCTACACATTACAAATTATTGCACAGCTCAAAGATCTGGAAAGCTAATGGGTTTTAGAAGTCAATTGTTGAACAGAACAGAATTTTTGATGATTTAATGTGAAAGTCTCAACTTCTCATTTTATCTCAGGATCAAAAGAAAAATGGGTTTGGGTAACTTTTTACACAAGTTATATCATATTCTAATCTCCCATCATACACTAATCTCAGCTTTTATACTGCTTGGTCCTTCTAAGATTAAACTGGTGATGTTCCTGTTAACTTCAGAGAAGCAGGACTGGGGTCTCTATTCTTCAGAAGCTAGTTATTTTTCTACTTGTGATTTACATTATCAGAGTGCCTTGAAACTGGTGGAATAAGATAGACATAAAGTGTCAGGATGGTAGTCTAAATGGAGTTTTCCAAGCGTACGCTAGACCAAATTTTTCTCCAGGATCTACTGGGAATGGTTTCAATAACTTAACGTATAAAACAAGCCCAGAATTCAGCCTGCTCTTATTTCTCCATCCAGCCCTGTCACCTAGTTGTAGCTTCTTCCTTGAAATTAAATGCTCAGCATTTCTTCCATCATATTCTGTTTTACTGCACAACATCAGTGATGTAAAGCTGGGCCACTGTTAGTTTAATTACATGGTAGGATGGAGAACAGAACACGCTACTCCAGTGTTATTGATAGTCAGTAGCAGCACCTACTGGTACCCTCATATATTCCCTCTGGAGAATGTACCACTTTAATCATGCATACTGCAGCAGTGCAAATTTCCTTTCTACTCTTACACAGCATTGTAGTTAGGTATTTTCTATTTATCTCTTCTAGTAATGCATGGACTATGCTACCTATTGTAAATGTGTGAGAGTCACGGAAATGGAACCCAGTTCTCTATTACTGTGTACTTTTTTATAGAAGTCATTACACCTGCAAAAGAAGAATCTTTATTCTGCTGGGAAAGACATGGCAACAGTGATTGACCATTTCTTTTCCCGTCTTGCTTGCAATAAAACATTTATTCATAATACATGTTTAGTGCTGCAGGTGGCATTGTTACTGTTCAAAGAACCCTACTCAGCATATAATGTGGTTGGCACTTCATCTTCCTGAAAATGAATCTTGAAAACTTCTTGAATTATATATCTCCTCCTGCTTTTCAGTGGATCCATAATTTTCTTCAGAAGATGAATTGTGGACAGCAGCGCTGATGAGAATTAAACTAGGAAGGTTCATGTTAAGAACATAGTCAGTAAATCAAAACCTGAAAGTAATGCCAGAGATTCAAAATCGTAGACTGACAATATCCTGAGATACTAGGTGTGATGGAGTCTGGTAATGAAGTCGTGAGGTTAAACATCCGCCTCTCACAGACACCCCGCACGCTAAAGTACCATAAGGCTGCACTCCTCCTCGGAACAATGAAATCCCCCTTAGTGCATATGTGGAGGAGAAGGAAGCCTCACCCAATTCTATAGAGAATGGCATTTAGGCAGAAAAAAACCAGAGCGCTAATCTCTTCAAATGCTAATAAACAATGCCCAAACCCACAGAGCTTTGCAAAGTTACCACTGGGGATATTCCCAAACATGACTGTCAGAAAGTTATGCACTCAAGAGCAACAGGAAGGAAATGCCTCAGCTTTAGAAAGGATTTTTTTTTTTAAAAAGAACCTATCCTAAAAACATAATAAAAGCTCTCACACCAAAGCCATCATGTTCACCTTCAGGAGCAATCACACTGATCCCGTTTAACTGAAATAATTTGCCAGCAATGCATGGAACATATAGCAATGAGGTCTGTAAATGTTTTAATAACACCTTCTGTTTTCTTGATGAAGAATCCTGCCAAAATAATTTGTATACCAATCCCATCAGCTGTCTAGGCGGAGCAGATATTCTGCTCCAGTGGCTGTTTCTTTATTACATCTGTAGAATAGTGAAGAGCTCCAGGAAAAGTAGAAAAGGTGATTCACGTTCTGTACTTTTTTATGTTTCTACCTTCAGTTGCATGCACATTCCTCTCCTTGTGTCATAACATTTCTGCTTCTCTCTTGACAAATAATCTGCTGAGGAGACACACACGTAGGGGCAAATATCTGGTACAACAGGGATTTAGCTGTGTGATTATGTTAAAGCTAATGGGAGTCCTGCAGCCACGGCTGTGCTTGCGTGGACTCTGCATCTCTGCACAGCGCTTCAGGCTTCCAGGAGTGTCAGGTGTGAGGAAATTGATGGGCTATATTCTCATCTCAGTGCATCCGGATCTCTCTGTATGGGATTTATGTGCAGAACCCTACATGTGGCCAGAAAAGACAGCGCTCCTATTTTATAGAGGTGACCGTATTAAATCATGAAACGCTTAACATTAGAAAACTCACACCTATAGGAGGGAAGTAATTTTCCCCTCTTCAAATGAGGTCTTTCAATTTGCACATGAATTTAGTTCTTGTGGAAACAGACTGTCAGCTCTAAACATCACATTCCTCGTTTACCTACAGAACTGAGACAGGACAAATGGAAGCACCGTGACTGTCCTTCACAGAGTTCACCAAAAGCTCTCGACCTTGGCCAGGATAAGAGGGCAATTCAGACCCCATGTCAATAAGATCTTCATATGTTTACTGAAGTTTCGCGGTGCAGTGGGGAATTCTGTGGCATGTCAAATAAGGGCTAAATCAAATCCAGCAATTTTCCACTGCTCTGATACATGCCTCCAAAAGAGGAAGAATTTAACAAACCAGAGCTTCAGTTGATATAAATCAGCACCATTCCACTGAAGCTAATGCAGCTGCATTGATTCACAGCCACTGGAGTCTTGGACTCTGGTCTCACAAATATGACAGAAAGTTCCATTTGCTAATGTAAATACATATTGGTGGTTTATCACATAAAGTCATTCAGCAAAACGCATGAAGCAGTACTGCTTTTTCAGTAATAAATCACTATAACAGGTAGGAATAAGCTTTGTGCTTTTAAAGAACCCAATAATATAGGTACTTCAGTCACACAGTAATCCTGCATGTATGCCCTTGCCTTTTAAACCACCTTTTTTCTCAGTGCCCCTTTCTCAGTGCAAGACCAGAAACTGCACAGCCACTCCTAGGACCGTAGAAAGCAAATTTAAAATACCCTTAATTGGGAGCTGAAAAAAACTAAGCGTGCAGCACAATGGCTGAGACACAAGACTTATGGTTGTTTACTGTAACACTAAGACAGTCCCATTAACAAGAATGATGGGAAACTGCATCCTGGCATTATTCTTAGCAAAAGACTTGACAAATATGTTTTGTAAATGAAGGAGCTACAACAGAGAAAACATATAATACACTTTTCCCCCCTTTTTCCCAGTGAAATGGTTGCATGTTTAATGCTTTATACATTATTCAAGGCTCCATTTTCCAGGGTTCATCAATACCCTAGTCCACAGCAGCTAGAAGCTTGTAACAACTGACAAATGTAGACAAAACATGCTGCTTAACCCAAGAACAGTGGGTCAGAGAACAAACAGGAAAATTTATTGTCTTTGCTATATTACTGTTGAAATGGAGAAGTAAATGAATACCATACGTTATAGCTTATCACTTACAGTATGAGTGTATCATGAACAGCCCAGCATGTCCTACTTAAATAATACTGATGGATAACATGCAGGCAGCTTTTGTGCACTGCTGAGGTTTTGTCTTGTCTACATGTTGTTTGTACTTATTTAGAGCAAGAGGAAGAGACAAAAGAATAGCAGGAGTCATGCTAGGGGTTCACACAATCCCCTTCCTCTGTGTGTCCATAATGAATTGACACTGTGCCTACCAGGGAAGTTATTGCAAAGAAATAAAAAAGTCTTATTGGGATAAAAAGTGGATTCCACAATATATTCTTAGACCAGACATGATATTATTTCCCAGCTGTACTTATAAGCAGCTCTGCAGAGGACAAAGGAGAAAAAGAGAAGAAGAGGGAAAAAAAAAGAATGGGGGTGGGGTGAGGAATAGCAACCTGAGTTTTATTGCCTCTGCCTGCTGGAGAACTGTATGGAGATTAGCAATAATTTTTATATTCAGTACAGTACCTCTGAAGGTGACTCAGGAACTTGTGTGAAGTAGAATTCCAGTAGAATACAAGCAAACCCCCAAAACTGTGGTGCTGTTTATCTCCTGCCCTCTGTGCATTGTATAACCAGACCATTCCACCTAGGCAAAGCAGGCCAGAATGTACCTCTCGCTTGCAATGGCACGGCATTAACATCTTCAGTGGAATTTCTCAGGTTTCCAGTCTGAGATCAGAGTGCCTGAGGATCTCATCCCACCCGTCATCACACAATTTCAGTCTTTATGCTGGTGCTGTGTGAATGGCAAATGGGTAGCAAAAGGCACTATGTTCTTAAAAGTGTCATGCAGAGCCATTTCAGCATCCCCCCTGCCAGTGTATCACAAAAAATGCAGAGCAGGGCTGAGGAATCAAACTCCACCTAAAGGAAAGAATTTCACAATATGAAAGAAAATTTCAAATTTATTATGCCACCCCCAAAAAAAGGGAAATTTGCCCCTGAATAATTGAAGGTAGTTGTGACTGACAGGTCAGGTTTATAATTTTTGGTAATTTAATTAAGTCACTAATATTAACCACAGGAATTAATTTGGTCTGACACCTCTACAAGCAGGTTTTTCCTGACAGAAAGAAGATATTCCCATTCCAATATGAATTAAAGAGTGCTTGTCTATTCACCAAACTGTATAACTTTAATTAAGAATTTTGCAGCCACTACTTATTAGTTTAAGGCTGACCTATATCTCAGTACGGGAATCTAAACTATCAAGTCAGGTTTGAATAGATTGGAGCTCCTTACACAAATCATAGTGATTTTAATGAAGCAGCTTGAAATTCCATCTGTATTTACTCTAGCATAATGTCATGTACAGAAAGCCCCCAGTGAAAAGTACTTCAGAAAGAAACTCAGTTTCAAAAAGGAAACAAGACAGGATGAGTTCAGAATGGGACTCTGATTTCCATTTCTCAGTGGTCTAAACCTTGTATTGGTGAAGATGACCTTACTCAGCAAAATATCACACAGCAGTGATTTCTATGCACACATAAATTGGTTCTTTAGTGCATTCTGCTCATTATAATTGTCAGATTGGTGCTTGGCATTAATGAAGGATACAGATATTTACTGAGGTACAAATTAAATAAACACCCTCAATCCTTGGAGCTTCTTTACCTAACAAAGAGGATTTTTTCTTTCCCACTGCTGCTTCTCAATACGCATTTTTATCCCAGTGCCTAAGAGAAGAGATCTGTAGTTCCTTAAGCCTGCCACCTGCTTATGCAGACCACAGTAAGACTCAGCAGATCTTCTGGGATGGTCAACCTAGCATAATATGTTTCCCTTCTCAATGCAAAACCAGACTTAGCAAGGCTAGCCAACACAGCTCTAATTAGATGATGAAACTAAGGCTATTAGAGTACAACATGGACAACTTGTACTGGTGCCATTTAAAAACATGCCCTATTCTTCTTTGGTCTCTACATGAGCAAGCTTACAGAGAAGCTAGCAGGCACCTAAATTACAACTTCAAATTCTTGCTTTTAACTAACTCCAAGAAAAACGATGCTTTTATTACCAAAATCAGGGAGTGTACTAAACAAGTTTTCTAATTCTGTATTAACTACAGCCATATATGCAGTCCCCTGGCATCCCTCTGACTGGTACAAAGCCCAGTTCATGGGCTTATCTCACCCTAAGGAGCAGAGAAGAAGTCAAATACAAATCTCCTGATGGTAGTAGAAGAATTTACAGGTCTACAGGCATATATTATCATAAAGTATTAAATAATGTTAATATTTCCCTCGTGATGTGCAGCCAGTATGTGTCAGTGCATCTTATTTGCAATTCCACCTAACTCTGTACTAAGAACTGCAAAACAGCAACTTGAAAAGAAATCAGTATCAACCTGATTGAAAGAACTGGCAAGCTTGACAGTGATCCAGGTACGTTCTCTTCTGCCCTTTATGACATTCTGATACTACCTCTAGCTTCTGCAATTCATTTGCCTCCTACTCTGAAGCATTTAGTGAGAAATAACCTTGACCTTGACTTGTCACCATTCCCAAGGCAAATTGTTATATCTTCTTTAGATTTTTTCACCCTAGAGTATGTAACGATTTCGGTTTCTTGTCTGTGTTCATTCAGAGCTTCAAAGTCCCAAACTAAAACAAAACAAAACAACCCACAAAACAACAGAAGTGTGCAAGTAATGCAGAATTTCTTCAAAGATGTTCTCTGTGGAGCATAACTAGAGCAGAGTAAAGGAGAGAAAATTGCTAATGACAGAAAACCCAACAATGCCAAATGTAAAACACTACTAAGGGTATCACTCTGGAAAACCAGCCAGACACAGGTAGTCACTGCTACTGAGATATTTAATAAACCACTTATTTTGCATTAATTGCAATTGTAAAGCTATTTCACAGAATCACCAGAACAAGAGGACACAGTCTCAGGCTGCACCAGGGGAGGTTTAGGCTGGAGGTTAGAAGGAAGTTTTACACAGAGAGAGTGATTGCCCACTGGAATGGGCTGCCTGAGGAGGTGGTAGAGTCACCATCACTGGAGGTGTTCAGGAGGAGACTTGATAGGGTGCTTGGTTGCATGGTTTAGTTGATTAGGTGGTGTTGGATGATAGGTTGGACATGACGATCTTGAAGGTCTCTTCCAACCTGGTCTGGTCTGGTCTGGTCTATTCTATTCTATTCTATTCTATTCTATTCTATTCTATTCTATTCTATAACCAAGGTTGGAAGAGACCTCAAAGATCATCAAGTCCAACCCATCACCACAGACCTCATGACTAAACCACGGCACCAAGTGCCACGTCCAATTTAACTTATTTTGTTCTTATGAATTTATCTGCTACAATGTAGATTTGAACAGTATCAGGAACGAGAATTAAAAAAACCCAGGAGAATAACTTGGAGTTGCCTGCAAGTTATGATTTGCTGTAATTTTTTTTCCTCACTTTTTTATTGCATTTATGAGCAGCCTCATTGTTGCTTATAAACAGATGTGAATCTGCCCCTACTACCACACTTTACTCTGCAAGGGAAAATAACAGAACTCTTGTAGCAGCAACTGCAGTGACACATGATGGTTTTTTTTCAGTCAACCTAAACAAAACAGCAGAGATGCTGTGAATAAAGCCAAACCCACTGATTTTTGCTTCACTGCATACTCTACCCAAGTAACATCTTGAAGCAGTGTTCATTTGCCTCTTTCCCCTCAGTAATGTATTACCAAAAGTGCCAGCTGTTGTTCCAAGAGCAACAATGTCTTCTGGTTGTTCTGATGTGATCTGAAAACCCACGAGAAGATGTTTTTTCCCTGCCTCATCTGACTCTCCAACAGAAAAAAATCTGTCATCTATTTAATGCTCTCACAGTCCCCCCAAAATACACTTATGGACCTACAGCTTGGTGCCTCGTTCACCTGTTAATGAATTCTGAAAGCTTGATAAACTCTTGAAGTATCTAAGCCTTGGATCCTACTGAGACATAACATCCATCACTAACTGCAGATGCACTGTGGTTAAGCCAAGCACCTGAAACGTTGTCGCACTGCTTTCCTAGACCACCAGCTATGCTCACAGATAACTGACACAAGCCTTGCAAGCTGCCCTTGATTAATTTTCTCATTAAACAAACAAATAGATAAAAAGCATGCAGCATTAATTTATTTTTCATTAAAAGATATTTCCCTGCATCTTCAAATCATATTAAATTCATACAAATGCGTAACTGCAGCCTAAGTTGACTACTTTCAGCTCTCCATGCACCGCTTCAGACAGCACCAGTTGGATGTGTGCAATGTGAGCACACTGCCTGTCTTGCTCTCCTCCATGAGGAGCCTCAGGCTGCATGCTCTCTTCAGTGCTTGCACAGAGCTCAGATGGAAGTCAACAGGAGACCTGGTTTAGATCAGTGACATTATTTGGCCCTTTATAAACAGAGGTCTGCAGTTTGAAATATAGTCATTATCCTTTTGGTCATGAGACTTTGCCAGTTTGCTATCTGAAACTAATTTTTCTAGAACCTAATTATGCCTCTCACAGGTCTCCAGGTGACATTCTGCAGTGATAAAAATAAATTTACCTTCCCCTCTTCTAAGCCTGTTAGAGAAAACACAATGTATTTGGTTGTACATAGAGTGATTGGCAATGAGTGAACTGGTGAGATTTTTAACAGCCTGACCCTACCTGACTTTCCTGGTCATGAAGCAGCACCCTTCAGTCCTAAATGCTGCATTGTGTGTGCATACACACGTGTGCCCATGGGGTCTGACAAACTGGATTAGACCCAGATTTCAGTAACAACAGGGAAAATGAAAAGGTAACTCCATGAAACACTTAGACAATTTGCACTGCCTGTTTGGGATTACTCTGAGTAACTGTTTCTGCAATTATTCAGTACAAAAATGGTTTATTAAATACCAAAAGGTCCCATAAAAATGAGAGGTTATATTGGATAATTTTACTCAGAAAATGTGCAGAGCTAGTTATGGTCTGAGCCCTGTATAGACACAGAATATATAAGCTGTTTGCCCTTGTTACAAAGACTTCTATCCTCAGCTTTGATTAGTTTTGTTATTCTCTAAATGAAACATTCATTTACCAAATTAATCTTCTGCAAAGAGAAGGGGCAGAACAGAAGCATTATTGGCCTGAGAGCTCCACTGAAGGGTATGTGAAGGAACAAGCTGATGAATATTTTATTAGGGGAAAAAAAAATGTATAAGAAAATAAAATTGAATCTGAAAAAAAAAAGAAGCCCAGCAAAATCACAAGATAAACTCTTTATATCAAAAGTTTAAATTCTCCACTTGCTTTTGACAGCTGCTGTTTTTATTATTAAAGGTTTTGCTGAGAGTCTGCATTTTGATGTTAACATATGAAAATACATTGACTGGCACAGAAAAACAAACTCATAAATTTCGACTTTAAGTATCTGTTTTAATGTATTATTGTACTTTATTGGCAATATTCCACCAGCAAATGCCTTTTTATTATTGTATCCCCTCTTTGCAATAAAAAGGAATGCTCTTGACTGGCTTCCACTTTGGGAAATATGAAATCATTGGTTCTTGCTAGCTGTGGGCAAGAAATAGTTTTCAATCTGTGCTAAAGTTACAAAAGTGTGCTCAGAAAAAAAAAATATATAGCAAGAAATGTCTTAGAACCTTTCATAAATTTTCAATACATGGATACAGCAAGATAATTTCCAAGCATAAACAGGCCCAGCAAAGAACATATATTATCCTAAATCAGGTATCATTCTCCTATCTGACAAAGATGGGTTGTTTAATAGCATACAAGTAGACTTCAGTCTAGTACAGCACAGTACTTGAAATAGAAAGAGAAACTTTAATATTTTACATAAGCAGTCTACCCTCTCTGGCAAAATACTTTATCCCTAACTGAAGCAAAACTCACATTGGCTTCAGAGAAATCTTTGCCTGTCTACAGGGATATTGCTGAATTACTTTGAAACCTTAGAGCATTTCAGTAGCTGGGAACGAAATAAAAAAGAGAATTGAGCCATTTATCCTAAACTGCATAAATAGGAAGCAGTTGTGACAACAATGGTCTTTGTGAGAGAGGGGAAGCACCAATGCTTCCTCAGATGCTCATGTCAGCAACGCATTCATCAGCTAAGCCCACAGCATACAACAGGAGCTCTACCAAGAGCCAAGTGCAGCACCCCATGAGCTTCAAGTTTTGTTTTTTTCTCCACTCAGCAATGCACAGATCCCCTTGTATTTTCTCAAGTGAATGATTAAATCAAAAAGCTCTCAAAAGAAATTTTGTGCTTCTAGGTAACACCCCTACCACAAGTTAGTGAACTCATTTTCACTGGACAAAACCTACTATCACAGTTAGGGATCAGTTCTCCTCACACCACCATAAGTATAGGATCATAGAATCAACAAGGTTGGAAAAGACCTCAAAGATCATCAAGTCCAGCCTGTCACCCAAGACCTCACGACTACTAAGCCATAACACAAAGTGCCATGTCCAATCCCCTCTTGAATACCTCCAGGGATGGGGACTCTACCACCTCCCTGGGCAGCCCATTCCAACAGCTAACAACTCTCTCTGTGAAGAACTTTCTCCTCACCTCCAGCCTAAACTTCCCCTGGTGCAGCTTGAGACTGTCCCCTCTTGTTCTGGTGCTTGTTGCCTGGGAGAAGAGACCAACCCCCACCTGGCTACAACCACCCTTCAGGTAGTTGTAGACAGCAATGAGGTCTCCCCTGAGCCTCCTATTCTGCAGGCTAAACAATCCCAGCTCCCTCAGCCTCTCCTCATAGGGCTTGTGCTCAAGACCTCTCCCCAGCCTCATTGCCCTTCTCTGGACATGTTCAAGTGCTCAATGTTCTTCTTAAATTGAGGGGCCCAGAACTGGACACAGTGCTTCTGCTTGCCACCTGGGCACACTGCTGGCTCATGTTCATACAGCTGTGAATCAGCACTCCCAGGTCCCTTTCTGCCTGGATGCTCTCTGACCACTCTGTCCCCAGCCTGTAGCACTGCATGGAGTTGTTGTGACCAACGTGCAGCACCCAGCACTTGGACTTGTTAAATGACATCATGTTGGACTCTGCCCATCTGTCCAGCCTGTCAAGGTCCCTCTGGAGAGCCCTTCTACCCTCTAACAGATCAACACCTGCTCCCAACTTGGTGTTGTCTGCAAATTTGCTAATGGTGGACTCAATCCCCTTGTCGAGATCATCAATAAAGATACTGAATAGGATTGGGCCCAGCACTGATCCCTGGGGGACACCCCTAGTGACTGGCCTCCAGTTGGATGTGGCACTATTCACCACAGTTGTGCTTTGACACTAACTGGTGTTAGTTAGCTTAGGTTAGCTTACTAGCAATGACGTAGAGGGAAATCATCTTTGTCTCCTGGGACATCATAATCATGGGTCCTTGAATAAGAGAGTTATACCCAAACCAGGAATTTTAACATCAATTTCTTGTGGGTATATATGTTGTCTAATGTTAGAAGCAGTAGTAAATGTGTGTGCACCTTAAAATTTAGGAAATAAAGCCTTAGTGCAAAAGAGTTCAACGAGAATTAGAATTAACTGTGAATTATGGTCTGAAATGACAGTCTTCCGAATCAGACAGTACCAGGCAAATTCTGAGCCCTCTTTAATTTATATTTATTGATTTCAGTAATTTTGGAGCCTAATCCTGTAATTTCAGTGGAATCTGGGCACAATCTTCAATTTTCCAAAGCACATTTTCTACACATTTGTAATGTTTCACTTCTCTATGTTATCTGCAACCTCAATAACAAGTACCTTTATAATGTCAGATGAAATCAAGAGGGGGCATTGGGGAGCTCTCATAGTGGTCATTTATTACCTAGTTTACACAAGCACCTTATCTGGCTCTCCATGATCTGGAGTTCTAACGAGCGACGTGACAGTAACCACAGGAGATGCAATATTTGACAAATGAGTAAAATGATAATTACACTGTTGTCTCAGGGAGCAGATGAAGAGAAATCTGAAAGTCTTTACTTATTGCCACCATTGCCATGCATTGAGCATCAAATGGAATCACAGATATCAACTTCTCAGGCTAAGCAAGAGGATCTTTGTTTAAACACAAGGCAAGCTTGCAAAGTACTCCACTCCATTTGCTCTTTTCAATACAGGGCAAGCAGCATGCACAGGCAGTTCCTGTCCCAGGTTATGATCCTGCAAATACCTGCAGTAACTTCCAGTCTATGGTCTAGCTCCTATCCCTAGGCAAACACCTCAAAATACAGAAGGTAACAATTAATACATCCACACAACATTTTTACGCAGCTCCTTTTCCTCTTGACTGACTTTTCTTACTGACTTCCTAAGGATTACACCTCTAGTCTGCATTAACAATGGGTGTTGTTGATTACCAAGAACTCAAAAAGCCCTTGTTGTTATTCTTCTATTTGCATTCATTGTGAACATCAATATTACTGCTCAGAGGCATCATGATTTTTTCTTAACTCTAGCCTGAAATAAAAAACTAATTATAGCACTACTGTGCAAACACAAAAACCCCCTCAAGTAGTCCTTCTCCTTAAAACTTCACAGTCTGAACACGTGAGTGTAATGAAGCATAAACAACCAACTATTGATCAAAAGCAGTTCTGAGCTGTAGCTTCAATGGGAACAAACAATAATGAACACATTGGAAGTACCACAAGAAAATTTACATCTCCTCTGAACATTAGCATAAAAAGCACAGATGAATTGACATAAACTCAAAACCAGTTTTTGTGCTTAATTGTTTATAAGTCTGGAATTAAAACAAACAAACAAACAAACAAACAACAACCACCACCCACCCCAGATTTACCCTGATTTCAGAAGCGTTCTTTGTTTCTGAATGGAAAGTCTCATCAGTTACCAGCATATCTTGAACACATCAAAATTCCTGCTTCCCAGCCTCTCTCAGTTACACCCATTACTCCCATCAATTGCAAAAGTTATCTAAACCCAGATATGACCTTGATGACTTCAGGTCAACCATGTTGCATTCTGGCATTAACTTTCCCAGCCCTCACACACAGCCATCCTGTGATCACTAGGGAAAAAGAAGCTACATGCCAAAGAGCAACCAGACATCATCCAGATGTGCTTACACACATCTGCATATCACCAGCACACAGGTCTCACACTCAGACCTTGCCTAGCAAGGGAGGTTGTAGCCAGGTGGAATTGGACTCTTCTCCCAGGCAACCAGCACCAGAACATGAGGACACAGTCTCAAGCTGTGTTGGGGAGGTTCAGGCTGGATGTTAGAAAGAAGTTCTTCATAGAAAAAATTATTGGCCATTGGAACGGGCTGCCCAGGGAGGTGGTGGAGTCGCCATCACTGGAGATGTTTAGGAAGAGACTGGATGGGGTGCTTGGTGCCATGGTTTAGTTGATTAGATAGTGTTGGATGACAAGTTGGACTCAATGATCTCATAGGTCTCTTCCAACCTGGTTAATTCTGTTCTGTTCTGTTCTGTTCTGTTCTATTCTATTCTATTCTATTCTATTCTAGCACTACCTGTAAAGGCACAATCTGCAGGTCTCCATGCTTTGCCCCAATGCAACTATAGGAGGAGATTTTCCACTCTTCCCAATTTCTTCTTAATTGTAAGCTATCAGGTGTGAAAAACAAATGGGTGGAAGGTTGTCTGAGGTACACTCTCCATGTGATTCACATCATTGTGTTCTCCTCATTTAGTAATATTCCATACCCATATTTCACTATGGGCATCTCAGAAGCTGGATTTATTTTAGTGCAAAGGAAATACAAGAGAATTGGACAAAGAACAATGGGTGCCTGAGTTTGACGAATGCAGGAACTACTTAAGGGGTTCCAAGTACATCTTGCAAACATACAGAAAAAAGCAGCCAAAATTCATGTCTTGGATGGGCATGTGTTTCAGCACACCACTTACACAGCTGCAGAATGTGATTTAAGACCTGCAGCAAATCCACTCTGCCCACCTCTTCATTCCTGCCTTTCAGAAATCCATCTGGAAGTATGGTTCTGTTTAACAGTAAGAAGTGACCCACTCATTACAGATTGGAACTGCAGGCTAGCTAGCTTGCCTGGTGGTCTGCTTTTACTAGCTTTAATGAGGGAATCCTCCAGGCAATCCTCTTCTACTAACAAACAAAGTAAAATACCCTGTCCTTCTCAGCTAGATTTTGTTAGTTTCTGTATGTGAGGGCTGAATGCACAATGACCTGCCTACTTGGGAAAAAACTTCAAACAAGTTTGCTCAAGTCTGTCAAAGAGCTTCACCTTCAACTAAGATGATTCTCAGGAATTAAGATTAGATAAAACCACTTTCCTTTCAATGCCCTTGTTACAAAGGAGGAGGACAAGGTCACATTAAAGAATAAATAAGGAAACCAACCAACAAAGCTACAGTTCATTTGCAAGCAGACATACTTGCTTTCATTAAGATTACTTTAACAATAAAGACTGGGGTAGAAAGCAAAAAGAATAAAACCTGAAAACATTACAGATTGCTTCTTTTCTGGTCTGACACATTCCACTGACAAACAGATAAAGGGGATTTTTTTAATGCAACTTTTGGTATGGCTAGAGTCTGCGTTTGTCTTTATTTTCTCCTATATTTTGTTTTTAACAGACGGATGAATGGGATGACTTTAGTTGATTCATTGGTACTGCTAAAGCACTGACTCCTTTAACAGCAATCATAAAGGGTTTCAAGATACAAAACAAGCGTTCCAGCATGGTCCATTGAGCAGAATGGAGAACGATGCCTTCCACAGTGTCACCACACATGATATATTTAATGATTGCTACCATATGTTCCGATCAAAAGTGCTTTTACTCACCTACTACATGGGATTCCATCTTGTTTATACTCTCTGAGAGAGCTGCATAGACAGCAGTAGTTTGATTTTCTGGATTCAAAACTCCAAACTACTCTGTTCTACACCAAATCTTCCTAGTTCCTTTTATCTCCTTTTATTATTATCACATCGTTATATATAAATATGTTGAAGTGCAACACTTAAGCATTACAAAATGTTAATTATTGGCTGGAAAAGAGCATCGAGTCTACAACAATTTAAGTTTACTATAGCTGTAAATGTATTACACCACCATTCTGCTTGCAGCTGTTCATGAAAGCCACAATACACTACTGTCATTCTCAATATCTCAACACATTTTTCAACAGGCAACATTTAGAGCTGATAGAGGGGGGAAAAAAAAAGAACTTTTGTTTATCAGAAGATTTCAGAATTTTGGTTTTGCTGGTTCAGGGCAGAAAGCCAGTGTTTTAAAAATTCCTGTAAAATAGTTTTTAAATTCTTTTGATTCATTTGATGTGTTGTATTTGACAATAGGGTAACACATTTCAAAGAAAGCAGTATATTTTCTGCACATAGGCCACAACAATCCCATGCAGTCAGGGTGGCTGGAGAGCAGCCAGGCAGAAAGAGACCTAGAGGTACTGGATGATAGTAGGCTGAACATGAGTCAGCAGTGTGCCCAGGTGGCCAAGGCCAATGGCATCCTGGCCTGTATCAGGAACAGTGTGGCCAGCAGGGGCAGGGAATTCATTCTGCCCCTGTACTCAGCACTGATTAGGCCACACCTTGAGTCCTGTGTCCAGTTCTGGGCTCCTCAGTTTAGGAAAGATGTTGAGTTGCTGGAAGGTGTCCAGAGAAGGGCAACAAAGCTGGGGAGGGGTTTGGAGAACAAGCCCTATGAAGAGAGGCTGAGGGAGCTGGGGTTGCTTAACCTGGAGAAGAGGAGGCTCAAGGCAGACCTGATTGCTGTCTATAGCTACCTGAAGGGAGGTTGTAGCCAGGTGGGGGTTGGCCTAATCTCCCAGGCAACCAGCACCAGAGGACACAGTCTCAAGCTGCACCAGGAGAGGTTTAGGCTGGATGTTAGGAAGAAGTTCTTCATAGAGAGAGTGATTTGCCATTGGAATGGGCTGCCCAGGGAGGTGGTGGAGTCACCATCACTGGAAGTGTTTAGGAAGAGACTGAATGGGGTGCTTGGTGCCATGGTTTAGTTGATTAGATAGTGTTGGATGACAAGTTGGACTCAATGATCTCAAAGGTCTCTTCCAACCTGGTCTGGTCTGGTCTATTCTAGTCTATTCTATTCTATTCTTTACATGTTAGATACTTCAATACCATATCAAGCAGGTATTTATCTAAATAACCAATAAGTGGAGTTCCTGAAGGAAATTCTTCAGTTTCTTTTTTTTTTTTTCTAGCCCAATAAACCTGTTGGGAAAAAGTAGCTGATCAAAAGCCTACATGGAATTTAACATAGCAGTGAGAACTTAAATATGGCCTCTGTCCATTAAAGAATATTAGTATAATTGGGAATTAGGAATTTTAATATAATTTCTCTTGAAGGAACTATTATTTTGCTCAGTATTTAGCTGCTGAAGTTTTCTCTCAAGAAATGTAATAGCTAATTAACAAGATGAGAGGAAACAGCCTTAAGTCATGCCAGAGGAGGTTTAGAATGGATATTGGAAAAAACCTCTTCCCCAAAAGGGTTGTCAAGACCTGGAACAGGCTGCCCAAGGAGGTGGTGGAGTCACCATCCCTGAAGGGATTTAAAATATGTGGTTTAGTGGTGGACTTGGTAGTGTTAGGTTTACATGTTAGACATTAAAGACGTCTTCCAGCCAAAGTGATTCTATTCCATAATTGAAAATTGACCCATGGGCAGCTGTGGAATAGTCATCTGACAGTGACCAAAACCAACTGACCTATAGGCACACCCTTTGCAGACCATCTCCTGGCACCCCAGTCCCTACACCTTGCCAAGTACTGTCTGTTATTTCTGCTTCAGACTTGAGGCACAACCATGGAACACAGAGCATTTTCATTTTCATTCAGAGCATACATTTTCATTTTTCATTCAGAGCATTTTCTTCCACTGCTTGCATGCTCCCGGCCTTTACCCTGCAGCAAGAAGTCCAGGGCAGTCCATAATTAAGTGTAGGTCAACTAACAGCCAAATTAGACTCCAAAGCATAAATACAACCCTAACCAGCCTCACCATCTATCCACAGAAGGTATCTCTGTGAGACATTAAAAGTAGATGGACTTTTGCTCACAAAAATAAGGAACAACTTTAAGACAGCCACTTTACACTGGGGACAATGTGGATCCGGACTCATCTAACAAACCAGTTCAAGTCCACTTGTCTGGGAAGCCATTTTGCAGCCTGTTTCATGACCTGTCAAAAAAAACCCTCCATTATTAGTGAAGCAGATCACTTATTTCTGAATGATGGTTTCTGTTCTCAGATTATGTACTGTACCTTAATTGTGCAGTTTGATAAAGGTAGTTGATATCCTCAGGATTCCTCTAACCTTTATTTTAGCACACTCCAGGATAGTAACACTGCAATCAATTCAAGCACGCTGATGGCACATGGGCAGCCTTAACTCTCCTATTGACAGCTCATCAGGGAAGTCAGCACTTTTTGGTAATTTTCCATTTAAATGATTCCTTAGTGCAAAGCTATCTCAAAGGCTTGGCACTGTTTGTTTGATCCTGAAATGGAGGATACAGAATTGTATATATTTTTAGGCACCTTTTATATATCATCAGAGCTTTCTTGGTTTAGAATTTGGGTTCTGTGGAGTTCACAGAGATAGACAGGCTCATTTCCAGACAAGAAAAATATTTGAGAAAATGTAAAGGTGAGCATTACTTTTAGTTCCTCTAATACTTTCTCCATGTTTGATGAAGTGATGGAAACCACAATTTGCTTCTCTAAAAGAATTTCCTTTCATGGGAAGCAACCTAGAGCAGTAATTCTTCCACAGACATACCACATGAATTCAGCCACCAATCCATTTCAGTATCCAAACTAGTTCTATTTAAGCTTTCTAAATGGTTGGATAATACTTGTGAAGCTAGTTATGTACTTCCTTTTCTATAAATAACATGTGACTTCCTCTTGATCAATGACAAATTAGAGCAAATGTCAAATTAATTAAAGAAACCCCAACTCAGCAAAATTTACATAGTCAAAACCAGAAGCGAGGCACATGAGCAGTAGCAAAAATAGCTGTCAAACCGCTTTATAAATGATGAACACCATTGTACAAGAAGGACACGGACTTTCCCCTATGAGGAAACCTCATCACTGCATACAAGAAACACTTGGAAATAACAAATGCGGTTTTATTAGATACTTATTACAACGTACTGTATAGAGAAAGAAAAGAAAGGTGAAGGCTTTTATTAGCTAAGGCTGACTTTCCATACAACTGTAGTGCTGTGACATTTGCAACAAAGCATCAGAACACAATAAATGTGATATACTGAGAGAGCTTTCTGACACACCTTTTCTATCCTTGAACTCAACACAAGGACTCCTGACTCCCTCTGCCATTATAGACACCTTCAAGTATTAAAATACAGTAATTTCAGATGGATTTAGATCACTGTGTGACAACGAATTGATATTCTACAGAAATAGCTATACCTATTTCAAAGTAAGGAATGTGAACTCTAAGTTCACTGAGCCTTGCATAAAGGTCAGTTAGTTTCTGCTGTAAATGCAAACATTCTACATGGAGCCTAAATTTCATTTTCACTATTAAAAATAACACTTTTGGCAGACAAGGAGATTTAATTAAGTAATACATGGAAGAAACCATTACAAAGAGAGTAATAGTTTAAGACAGAAGAAGTAATAAAATAGAAGAAAGTCAAACAAATGCTGAAAATCCTCATTGCTTCTCTCACCATGTCTAATGAAGTCTTTAAGCTTCTAAAGCACTGAAACTTGTTTTCTTAACTCAGAATTGTAGTTTCTTTCTTAAAATAACTCCCCCATGTTTGGCCTTTTATGTGGAGAGGTTTAAAAAGAATGTCCAACAACTGTGAATAAAAAATTAAGTTGTAGCTTGTATCAAGAGAAAGCAAAGAGAAAATCACCTGACATCCCTAAGGCTTACTTGGTTAAGGGTTTAGGGGTTGCTTGCCTTTGTTTTTTATTTTTTGCGTAAATCCAACACTACAAATGGCATCCACTTCTGTAACAGTGGCTGTGCGGAACAAAGCCAGCTAAGTCTGAAAACTGTAAGGAACTCCAAAGTCTGGTGAGTTGAGGAAGCTGCACCAGTTAAGAAACTTGCTTCACTGGATACATTCCCAGCAGCGTGTCTCGGTGTTTGCATCATGCATGGACATACACACTTACAAGTAGACCTTCGATGAATACAGAGTACTATAACAATACCTGAGCAATTTCATAGAACTACAGAATCAGTAAGTTTGGAAAAGACCTCAGAGATCATCAAGTCCAACCTATCACCCAACACCTCATGACTAACTAAACCATGGCTTCAAGTGCCACGTCCAATCCTTCTTTGAACACCTCCTGGGACGGTGACTCCACCACCTCCATGGGCGGCACATTCCAATGGCAAATCGCTCTTCCTGTGAAGAAGCTTCACAGAAGAAGCTTTCTGTGAAAAATCTTTCAGTGAATTTGAGCTTCATCATATGGGTGGAGGACAGCAGGTCTACTGGACACAGTATTGAAGAAGAAAGGCTTTCTGCTTTCTGCTTCAACACTACATTTTCCCCCAGACATAATTCTTCCATGGAAGGGAAAGGTTTATTGCTACATTTGAACATTTGCTCTGAATGTATGAGAGGAGATCATCTGTTGTTGGCAGAGAAGTTCAGTTTCCTGTCTTTAGTGAGTGTTTTTTAACATAGCTAAAAAACTCAGAGTAGGTTAGCAAATATCTAGTAAAACCATAATTTAAAATGATATCAACTCTTCTGAGACAGTGGAAGTCTCAGACTGAGGATGTGAACAATAGTTTTCCTGTGTAATAAAGGCAGAAATACAACTTATGTTGCACAATTAACACAAAGACGACTTTATCTTGCTGCTTCTTATCATTATTTAAACACAGGTTTAGCAGGAAATTTAAATACAGAAACCAATTTCTAAATACTGCAAAATATATTATCAGGTTCAAGAACAGATCAAAAACATATTACCAATTAAAAGATGGGTTACAGTTTCAAAGTGTGGTTCCTACTGTTACTCTGCATAGACCTAAGAACCTTTAAGATATTTAAAGGCAATCATTGGCATGCTATCCATGATTTTTTTTATTCACTTTCTTTTCCAGGTTTTGCCATGGTAGAATTTATTGTGATAGAATAGAGTAGAGTAGAGTAGAGTAGAGTAGAGTAGAGTAGAATAGAATAGGACCAGACCAGACCAGGTTGGAAGAGACCTTTGTGATCATAGAGTCCAACCTATCATCCAACACTATCTAATCAACTAAACCAACTAAACCATGGCACCATGCACCCCATCAAGTCTCTGCCTGAACACCTCCAGTGATGATGACACCACCACCTCCCTGGGCAGCACATTCCAATGGCCAGTAACTCTTCCTATGCAGAATTTCTTCCTAACATCCAGCCTAAACCTCCCCTGGTGCAGCTTGAAATGTCACCTTGCTTTACAGCAATGATTTCACATAAAGATCAGGTCACCAGAATGAAGTACAAGGATGTGCAGCCTTGTAAAGAAGTATTATATTTATTGTAAAATTTAAGTGTAACTCCCAAAGAAAAGCTTCTCCAGACTGAAAAGACCAACCCTAGCAAAGTTCTGGCATGTTGCTACAAGTCTGACTTCAGTCACAACCCATGAGTGCTGAACAATTCTGTCTTTTTGTAGATGTGTAACAGAGATAGGAAAAACCCCTGGAGATTCTAGAGTATCAATAAGCTACACTAACATTATTACTTCTGATCGAAAACTCTCCCAGGGTTTTAGAGAAGTGTAATAACTATGACCAATGCAATCTTCATGGTGCAACACAAAACCTGTGACAGTAGCAGAAGATTTCCCAGAGCACAACTCCTCCACGAGTTATCAGGGAAGTAATTAAGCAGTTAAACTTGGTCGCTACTGATGAAATAGTCCCACAAGGATACTCTGATGACCAGCAAATAAGAAGAAACATGTCCTGATTCTATCCCCCTTTTCACTGGTATATCTTGTAGTGCTTTTAACTGCTGCTGCTGTACAAAAAGGTAAAAGCAGTGTTTGGACAGTTGGTCTGTGGGTAGCTCAGTGCACACACCTCATAAATTCGCCCTTGTCCATAATTCTGATTAGCAAGGACATAAGAAAAGCTTTAATTCCAGGCAATCTCATTCACACCCTTCTTCCTGGATTATTACATCTATCTGTACCTCTTACTCAATTGCTCTTGGTTATAGTTTCAGGTAATAGAGTAGCTTTGAGAAAGATCAATTGGTCCCAATGACCCCATACAGACAGGATGTAAAGCCTGTAGATATAGAACTACCACATTAGCACTGCTGCAGTAAAGACAATTAGTGCCAACATTAGTCCACAAACTTTATTTTAAATCTCTAAAACAATCTAAAAGTGTTCCAGATATCCTTGCTACTTAGATACCAACTACTACCTTTTCTGAGAGCACTGAACATTATTTCAGGAGTTTGCCAAACTCTTAATCTTAAACAAGGTCTTATATCTGTCTTTATAGCCATGTAATACTTTCTACTTCAAAATAGCTTATGTTTAGCTCGCTGTGTCAAATCTCTTGATCAAAGCACACAAAGTATTACTAAATTCTTCAACACCAAGGATTTCTATTTTCCTCTAAAAATGCTACCTACAATAATTTACACAGCACTATCTGCCACAAACAAGATGTTATCTGTGAAGCAGACATTTTACCATGTGAAAATCTATTAAAGCAATTTTTTCAGTGAGCGGTTTAAATATACTGTTCCCAAGGTAAACTTCTTTGCTAAAACATAAAACTGAATTTGTAAAAGCTTCTAAGCAATAATTTACTACATTGCAAGGCTGTCGTGGTGCACAGTTGTGCAGTAGTTCTAGCTGAAATACATTTCATTCCAACCCTGTGAGATGACATAGTCAATAAACTTTGTCCTTAACTCTCATTCTGAAGGGAAGCTTGCTAAATTCCTGTTACACATTCAGCTGATCAGAAGGAAAAGTAATATAAAAAGAGAAAGAACTGGGCATTAATATTACCAAGATAGCAATTAAAGGCAACAGGGTTCTGAGCAACCAAGCAATCTGGAAGTTACAGCCAGAAGAACTGACTGCAAGAAATATTGTTGATTAGGTGGGTTGGATTGGTTGATGGGTTGGATGCGATGATCTTGAAGGTCTCTTCCAAACTGGTTTATTATGTTCTAATTCTATTCTAATTCTAATTTATTTTGGCTAAACTTTTTAATGCCTCACGAAACAACCTCAAGTTATTGAGAATTCACTGAAGTTCCCACGCTCAAAAGCATCAAACCTTGATAATCTCAACAAGCTTTTAACAACACTGCTTGTTCTAGTGTTTCCACTGAAAATCTCAATCAGCTTTTGCTGTTGTTTCAGAAAGAAACTGGGGAGGGAAGAGACATAAGTGAACACATATTAAGAAGCAGGAAAGTAAACAGAGATCATATTTTTAAGTGGAGTTTAACTCAAAAATTCTGAACTTCTGAGATCAACAAAGGCAAAATAACTTATGGCTGTTTTGCTGGCGGAGGGAGAAGGAACATAGCAGATCTCTGTAAGCACCATCTCACGTGGGGTCAGCACTGGCTAGTAACTAACATGAAGACAACCTATCCACCTACACAGGTGCTTCATTCAGATAACAGCTCCATCTGCATTTTGACTTTATTGCCCAACCTCTTCCCTGAAACACGTCATGGGATCTCTGCTGTCTTCACTGGTAGCTGAGTCCTGCTCTGTACTAGTCAAGTTCATTTTACTGTGGTTTATTTAGCAAAAGAGAAAACACATGTTCCCATTCAAATCTGCTCCAGATTAGTGTAATAAATAAGAATAAAAGCTTGTTCCCTTTTTTTTTGTGTGTGTGTGCAGGAAGCTGAACTGATAGGACGCAATTTGGTGAGTTACTCTGCAGAAATCCTAACATGAGCAAGCACACCAGCTCTTTGAAAACTGCAGTCACCTTTGATGATGGAAGTAGGAAATAACAAAGATTTCCCAGATTTCTAATTAACATAAAAAATGTTTGCTTTTCTTCAGATTCACTATTGCAATGTGACTAGTAAAATCAGGACAGAAAGACCAAATAGTTGAATATTCTGACAGTTTAATATGAATTTATTAGGAGAAAGTACTGCTGCATCATCCAGAGAATTCATCATAGACTGAAAACATAAAAGTGCCCAAGTCCTAACTCTGTTCTGAGTGTCAGCTCATTTCATTATTTCCATTCTCCCTGCAAATAGAAGTAATACTTTGAACATCTGTTTTCAACACAGGTTAACTGCTACTTTTGTCTATCAGCTTTGAAGCATTATGTTCACATAAACAATAATACTATTTCTGTAACCATCAGTTCCTCAGCCATCCATCACCAGGTCAGTCCTAGCATACCATTTTTGTGTGAATATTAAAGGAATACTAAAGACTGACCCATGTAGGGGACTAAAAGCTTCAAAACAACACAAACCCCCCTGTATAATCTGTTTAGCAATGTAACCCAGGAGGATAGAGAAATTTTATCTTGAGGCTAAACCACAAAATTTTAATTTTTGTTTGTTGTAAGAAACCCTATTCCAAGACAGATTCCAAGATTAAAACAGTCAATCTCTCTGATGACTGGAAGCAACAATCTTAGTAACAATATCAGAAGAACAGAAGTAAACTAAATTTTAACAATATTCTGCTTTGTAGGTTTATTATTTTTCCAGTTCTAACCTACTGTTATTCACAGCCTGGCTGAAGGACAGTCCATGCAGCAGCAACTCTTCGGTTTTTTTGCCCCTGTACTAATAACTGAGCAAAGCAATTCTCTTGGAATACACTTTAAAACCTTAGTACAACACGCAAGCAAGAGAGATGACCATTAGAGGAGTATTACTGAAGCAGGAGGAAAAGCCCTTCCAATCTCCAGGATGCTGAACCTGAACTCCATGTCCAAATGAAGCTCCTGAGATCAGGCCCCAACCCAGTTTAGATATTTCTGTCTTCTGTGCCCTCCTCATCAACACACAGAAAAAGCCCAAGACAAAAAAAACAAACCCAACCAACCAACCCTCAAAAAAACCCCAACCTAACCCACCAACAAAAAACCCAAAACACAAACCCAAAACCCCAAACCACCAGAAAAACTCCAATAAAAATTGACCAGACAAAAATCCTAAACTGGTTCTTTTGTTCTCCTTTACACTTAAGTAATGTCTTGATCCTGTGGGCATTTTTGTTAATCTGTCTGGTATGTTCTTTATTTTTGAGGGGTGGGAGGGAGAATACTTCTCCTCACAGGAAATGTGTATAACAATCTTTCCCACAGGCAGAACTGAGGGTGAAGCACAGGTTTAGACTGAAGAATATTAGGAATGTCCAAACAGGGTCATTGGAATCATCGGTCACTCAAGCTTGAACAGCATTAGAGCAGTTAATTTTGTTAAGTAGCTGAAGCTGCAGGATGCAAAATTCACAATATTGAGCCACTGGCATTAATGTGATAAAAGCTTTAAGGGCCAGCATGGTGGAAAGAAACAGCAGAGCTTTTAAATCTCATTTAATGGATAAAGGAAAAACATCTTTAACATTCCAGTTGTCTTTCCTCTATTGTATTGATTACAAAAGATAAGATTTTGACTTGAACTCTCTCATGACAGAAATAAATGCTGAGCTCTCAAAATATTCACAGGAAAAAGCTTTTATGAGAGAAGGAAATATCCTAAGTTTGACTATATTTTCATAATTAGGTGCAAGTTAATTACAATCCTCATTTGGAGAGGCTGCCTCATTGTTTTACCACCTGATTGGCTAGGAGGATTAAATGCCAGGCTAACCTCTAACAAAGTTGCAAATTATTAGGAAAAACAAAACATCAAAACTTTCTTCCCTTCCCCCCCACCTTTTTTTGCCCTGAGGTATTCAGATATTCCCACATATCTTTAAATACGTTAAGATTGTAGAAGTAATTTGCTGCCAAGTGGCAGTTGTACCTCTCTCCCTCACACATTTACCAGAATTGAGAATCACTGCTGCTGCATCACTACCTTTGGATTACAATTTTAAAGAGTTTTTAACTCATGCCTGAAGATATAAGTTATTTAAAGATGAGTTTGCTAGCCACTGGCCAGGATTGAGAGCTTATTGTTGATGACCACGATCACAATTCAAACTGTTCACAGTTGCTTTTAAGGATGGGAAATCCAAAATAACCTACTTGAAGCTTCCCTTTAAAACTGAAGCATAGAACTCACTTAAACTTCCTCCCTAAATAAGAACTGTCTTTCTTATTAAAAACATTAACTTGTAACTGGAATGTTATTTTTCTTGATGAGAAAACCAAAGTGTTCTGCAGGTCTCAGTTTCCCAAGCTTACCTTGCTACATTTCCACACTTTATTGCTATGTAATGTTCTTCTAAAAGGAAATGTTCAGATTGCTTAAAGGCTTTGAACTTAGTACACTTTCTTCTCTCTTTAGTTATAAATAAATATATACAATGGTGGCAGCTGTTAAAGGAGGTGCCAGGTACATAAATCAAATAGACAGAGCCTAGAGGGAAAAGGCCTCAAATGATAAATAATTACCAGTTCTACAGAGCTTGATTACTGTAGAAGTAATGTCTGATTAGAACAAGAACAGGATTAAGGCAGACACCAGAGCTGACAAGAAAAAAACAACGCAAGGGATGGGGAGGAAAAGGCAACTTGAGCTTCAGTGCTTGAGCTGCTGGACTCCACCAATGTGCCCAGGAGCAGACAAACAACAGCTCTGGCCTGGGAAACCTCTGCTGCCAGGGACTCCCTTTGGTCATTTGCACACTGGGTGTTTTGTAAAGTTTATGGATTTGAGTGTTGGTTTATAGATGGTTTATAGATGCATTTTTTTCATATCACCTTTCTTCCTCTGGTACCCAAACTCTCTCCACTAATGTACTAAAAGGCCCAACATCTAACATCATGGCTCAGATTCTGTGGGGGTAAATTAACTCACAACTGGCTTTTTGGAGGCATTGTAGTTACCAGTTTCTTTGCACATTGGGTTTTTTTCTCTTTTCAAAGAAATAATTTCATGATTAGTATTGATGTAGATAAAGTTGTTTTCTACTCCACGATTTAATGGGAACGCATTTTCTTGTTAAGTTCTTTAGCATTTTAAAATTATCCCAGAGATAATTTATAGTAATTGCTGCGTATAATCAGAGCACATCTTTTCAAAAGCAACATTTTTATGCAGTCAGAAGCACAATATTTTAGTTTTAAAGGAATGAATTAGAAGCATTTGACTTCACAGGCTTTTCCAATACTGAACCAATAAAGTAAAATTATGACACTATGAATACATTTAATCAAGAAGGCTTCTGAGTAACCCAGATTTGTCTAAAGACCACAAATAGCTAAAAGGGTGAATGAAATATCTGACTTTAGAAAGACATCTACCAGAATCCAAGAATTCTAAAAACTTTGGCTGTATAACAACAGGATTTTCAACAGGAATGGTAAAATCTGTTAAGCAGAAGCTGCCCTGTGATCAGCTCTTTAACAGCACGTCGCTTATACAGATTCTTTAACCCAATCTTCAGCTATTATGCTCTTGACCAAAATTCCAGGGAAAGATGATGAGGGATAGCCGGTAAAGCTAAACGTGTCAGTTCACAGAAGGATGCATAATTAGCCCAAATTAATGTTACTGCAGATAATCACAGTCAGTGCATCATGAACTTTATGTCAAAGTTGAGGAAAAAAATGGTGCACTGATTTTCACACAGGTGCTGCCAGAGCTGTGGGAGCAAGACAGGATCACATTTTTTGAACTAGAAAAAGTCACACAAAACCTCCCAGGCCCACAGATAAATTTGAGCCATGCTTAATCAAACAAGTGATTAAAGATCAGACCATGTTTCAGACAGAGCCATGGGGAGAAAAAGTAATGAGTTATAGAAGGGCTCAGGAGCCGCCAAGAGCAAAAGAATGGATTGCTACAACGAAAGCTACGTCTAAGAGTCTGATACTCAGAATGAACAGACCTCAATTTTCTCTCATGAAAGACAAGATGATTCTGCAGAAGGAAAAGAAAAATGCTGAAAGACAAATAAATATTTAATGAGTCTACCTATCCCTACATTCTGAAATTTTCACCACAGTTATTTGTAGAGCTCCCTAGCCTTAAGAGATCTAGCAGCAAGGTTATCAGGCAAGGCTACTCACAGCCTGGTGGAAGCATTCTGATCTCTAACTGGCACTGGAATAAATTCATTGCCTGGAACATCTTCTTTGCATCTATCGAGCGCTAAATTCATGTCCAACACCAATACAGAGATGTTACAGACATCCCAGTATCTCTTTTGCGTCAGGTTGTAAATGAAGACTTTTTTACTGGTGTCTTTATAGATATTTGAGTATCCGACATAAAATATTCTATTACAAAGGGGAAAGCTAATAAGAAGCTATAACACAGCACAGCAAGGGCAATGATCGGGCAAAAGGAGAGAATTATGAAAGATATATAAATAAATTTGCTTTCTCAGTCTGAAAGGTTACAGCACGTACATGCATACGATCTATAATTCTCCCATTTGCAGCACTGACTGCAACATTTACTGAGCTGTGTTACTACTGCACTCATTTTAGGAAAGATGAGCTAAACTCATACCTATTACAGATAAAGCATAGCCTGTGTGACAAAGATCCAGGCACTTGTCATATATTTTGATACTGTTTTGTTAATGCCGGACTGGCAGAGGTTTTACTTCAAAGGAATGGATTCCAGTGAAGATACTTCCTGTGATGCTTTGCCTGGAGTCTCAGCAGAATGGAAATCTTTATAACCACATAAGGATTTTATGACAGATGCCTACAGGAATATGCACACATAACAGTCAAAGGAGAGTTAAAGCAAAGTAGCCTCATGGTACCCCCAGATTCTGATAAGGTTTAAATACTCACATGTCCTTGTATGTTAAAAAGGCAGACAGAAAAATATCTCCCAGAATTAGTCAATAAATTTTGAAATTTTTTTGAAGATGAGATAAGACATCTTTTTAAAGCTCAGGCTTGGCTTATCAGTATCCTTCCATGGAAGGAAAGCAAAATGCCAGCACTGATACAATGCAGATTGGCCATTGTTTGGAGCCTCAGAGTACTGAAGCCCTGAAACAGAACAGTAGTCACAGAACAGGCCTTTCAATCCCTGTTTCCAACATGCTCCCTTGTCCTGGAATTTATAAGGGGAATATTATGGGATTGGTAGTGCTATCTCCATAGTAATGGGGTACTAAGAGAAATTGCCTCCAGCTTCTCAGCATACTTTTATCCCAAATCCCCCCCAGACTGACTCACATACACATCGGGAGACTGAGGGGAGACCTCATTGCTGTTTACCTAAAAGGAGATAGTAGTGAGCTGAGCCTCTCCTCCATACCATCGGGTGATAGAACAAGATGAAATGACCTCAAGTTGTGCTAGGGAAGTTTTAGATTGGATATTAGGAAAAAAAAAATCTTTACTGAAAAAAGGGTCAGGTGTTGCAGTAGGCTGCCCAGGGAGGTGGTGGAGTCACCATCCCTGGAGGTGTTCAACACGCTTGTAGACATGGTACTTTGGGACTTGGTTTAACGGCCAGAGTGGTATCAGACTGATGGTTGGACTCAATGATCTTAGATGTCTTTTCCAACTGAAACACTTCTATGATTCTGTGATCAGGTGGGACAAAGCTTCTCCTGCACTCTAATGAGCCAAAATATTGCAGTGGTTTCATACAACAAAGTAGGGAAAAGCAGAAAAGAATGCACCAAATTTTCCAGCAGTGCAAAAGTCTGAATTCTTCCAGAGGCACAGTTACAGCCAACAGCGATTTAGTCAAACTCAACGTTCAATATTAATCCTCGCTATATTTTTAATTGAGAGGAAACCCAAGCAAGCATAATCTGTGAGTATGAAGTGAAATGAATCTATTAATTTGCAGCACAACTAAATTGAGTAGCCACATTATCCTGAAGGCAGCCTGCCGACTCAGGAAGGATCGGAAGTAAATAAATCATATATGACTGCGATAAATGACCAGCGCAGGATGTGTCAGCGTGCAGGCCTGATCAGCCATCACACTGAAATGCACTGAACTACCGTGGGAGGTTTGGGGGCCTGCAAATATGAAACAGGCTCTTGTTAGTGTCAAAACTGGGCAAACGATTTGCTATGAATTAATATGGCATGAGAGCTTAGCCCACTTCGCATTTCTGAATGATAAAACAGCAGGCAGTGTTTGTTTTCTAATGTGTTTGCTGATGTTGCCCCATTTTCTTTCCCTAGAGCTGTAAATTTCAGTACTTTTCTCTGTGGTTACCTATTAACAACAAGTTAGGAACGGTTTAACTCAAGATATCTTTTATTTTATCCTCAAAATCCCAATGCTTCATGCCAGTGTTAACAAAAAATGCATCCTGAGAGCACTTCCGATTGAAAATAAAACACAATTAAGATAGCCTCTGTGTCTGAAAGAGCTGTTTGCCAGGAGAATGGATTGCACTCCCCAACTTCAGTAATCTTTGTGTCACATTTTTGATCTTGGTCACATATTATATACCCCTGACAGGTGTGGAGACATATGACTCTCAATTCTATGCTTGAAGACATGTGCAGAAGAACTGATTTGTTGATTGTTTTTATTAGAAAGAGATTAACAAGAAAAACTGTCAAACCAGAAAAAACCTCAAACTAGGTGACATTTCACAAAGTTCACATAACCGTCACTAATGACAGTAGATTATGAAGTGTATTTACCCAAGTAAATCACAGGACAGATTAGCCCAACAGTAGCTCTACCATGCTTATCCTGGGGCAGACTTTGCCATCCTGAGGGCTGTGTGCAATCGCTGTGCACTCACTGCTGTGTGTACCACAAATCCTGGCCTTGTACCACCAGTTCAGGTCTGCTCTAGTGCCAAGCAGTGCCCAGCCATTCATCAGAGCACTTGGAGATGGAGCCTTGAGATTCAGGGTCAGTGAGAGGAGTCTGAGTTTTGGACAGAATTGGACTTTCAAGTTCTCAATGTAAGATTTCCCAAATTTGCCAAATACAGTAGGCTATAGGTCTACTAATTCTCCTTAGTACTCTAATCTTAGCTGTGAGCTGAGGCTTATGGCTTAAGGCTGCACAAAGAATACATCTAATAGCAGCCCTTGCCTGACCTTGACTAAGTCAGCATCACTGTAAGGCCCCCATTTCTCCTTCTCTGGACCCTTACTGTAAGCCAGGTCTACTGGCAATCCTAGAGATACAAGGCCACACAGGTAGTAACTGTACTCCTCCTATGGCTTTTATGCTGACTTTTTTGAGGTGCTAATTCTAAGTATCATCACAATTTTTTTTTGGAAAAAGAAAATAACCTGAACCCTCTAACACAGAGAGCAATCATGGTTTATGGCTTTTCTTCACCTGTAGTTACACAGTCAGGTGATGCCCAATGCTAAGACCTTACAGAAAACATGCCTAGAAGTAACCCACACTTTACCAGCAAAACACCTCTGAGGACATTTCTTTCTGCAGGGCTCCTATGTTCTCTTCAGACCTTAAACCTAACTATAAGCTGAACCAAAGCCACTCAACACACCAGCACCCTCAGTCAAGGAGCACATAGGCAGCATGCAGCCATCTGTCAGATACACTCACCCTCTATGATTCAGTTTTCTCCTCCTCAAACACCAAATCTCACTCTAGGCTGAGACAACAGCCATGGGACTCCCCAGTCCCCAAACTTAATTGTTTCATAGAGTGTGCTGGTTCCATTCTTGCTTTGCTGCAGTAATATCTTCTGTTCCCTGCTCTTGGTACGTATCTGAGATTTATTGTTCTCAGAAGCCTCACTCCGATCTCATCCCCAAGCACAACCTGAGCCCCAGGGCAGCAGCTCAACCTGTTTAATCAGTGCTGAGTGCACAGTTCCACTAACAGCTGTCAAATTACCTTGGCAGCCCTTCTGAGCCCCACTGCTACTGTGTCTCCTGGATCACTATTTTTCTGCACGTTACTGCACTAGCTGCTGTCGTTCTTTTTGCCCAATGGAGATCTCAAAAGGGAAGCACTAAGTCCTTCCTCTTCTAAACGTGAAGCTGGGCAGGTTATTGGCACATACACTGCAGCTGTCTGCCTCTGGCATCCTTGCCAAAAGAAAAGTAATTCATAAAGTCATTACTGATGTGACTCTCAAGAAAATTCTCAGGGGGCTACACCTCCCTGGGACTCTGGAAGGACCAATTCTCATTTAGTATTTGAATACATTGATATTGTCTTACTGCAGGATAACAGTTGAATGATGCTGTGCTTTTGTTTTTAGTGAAGTAAAAATACACAATATCTATTAAAACTCCTCCTTCAATGAACCTTTTTAGGATATTAGACCATAAACAAATCCATAGATCTGTCAAGGTACCTTCTTGTTTAACAGTGCTTTAGACTAAACTTTCTTTACAATTTATCAAACTTATTTCATTGTAAATTTCCCCCTTCACTTTGATATTATTGGCAAAATGAGAAAGTTAGGGTCATAAAATTAATTGAAATCTTAATTGTGTGGATTCTTCCTTGCTCTTAGTGATTAGATAAAGCAGCAAGTTATCATATTGCCCTTAAAAAAAATAATCAGTACTAAGAGGAAGAGAGCTATCTAGCAAATGATGGGAAAAGATACAATCTCTTATTTGTTATGTTAGATATGCGGGCACATAGAGCTGTGTATCTTGTAGCATCAACTAATGTGAATGCATTACCAATTTGACAAGATATGGCATAAAACAAAGGTAGGAATCCATTTGTCTTAGATGCCATCACTGATACTGGGCTTGGCTTATATTACACATGGCCCTGAAGTTCCAAATTATTTAGAGCTGCGGAACTGAAATGTATGAAATGTATGAGGGAAAACAACATCCCAAATCTCTCCTTCTAAGCTAATATGAAAAAGTTCTTTTACATCCTTTTGGGAACAGAGCTGACAGTCAAAACCCGATCAGAATACTTTTTAGCTAGTATTTTCCTAGTACATGGGTAAAAAACAGTGCAAATGCTGCAACAAATAGTTTTGCCATCTCCTGGAACCAAACTGAAAGTCTCATTACTCTTGATGCTGGCTAAAACTCATTTTTTCTGATGCTAGTGATAACAAAAGAACCTCAGTTTTCATTATTACAAAATAAAAGAAGTTTTTAAGCTGTCATACTGAGTACAGAAGCATGATAACATGATCAATGGCTAAAAAAAAATTGAGAGATATAAACCATTGTTTAAAATGAAGTTGTGACTTTGATGAAGAATATGATTATTAAACACATATTAAATATTGCTAATAAAAACCCTGGAGTGAATCCTCAAATGTGGTATCCAGTTGTGACAGTTTTAGGCTGTGCCTTTAAGGAAAGGACAGCTACTGTATACTCTAGCTGAATGTTTTGGTGTAAAAAGGAAAACAAAGATAATTCTAAATGAATTTCATTGGTGGATCAGTAGGAATGTAACTTTAAGGATTTTCATCACAGTTCAGTCTGTTCTGCTGTGCCAGTCTGTGCAGCTGCTTTCTCTGTTCTGTTCTTGGCGGTGCTGACCTTGGACTAACGAGATAAGAAACTATTTTTTTTTTCCCTTAACAACTGCTTTGAGCTAACAAAATTTCCCTTAATATCCATTTTCTCTCTTTAATCCTTTTTGGGAAAAGGGGAGGAAGGGGGAAAAGGGGTTTTGGGGGGAACCCTCCTCTGGAGGGAGTTTTCTGTACTGCGTTCTTTCCTGTTTATTTTTGTATATACTGTAAATACTGTATATTTTGTACATATTCATTACATTTCATTCTGCTTGTAAAATACAGCCTTTTCCATTTGCTCCTCCGACTGAGTTAGTTGTGGTTTGTGTGCGGGGGAGAATTGAACTTTCTCACTACCACACCAATATTCAACAAGCAATACCAGAATAGTTAAAATTGCATAGAAATCATGCGGTGCCACAGGCTGGGTGGAGGTAGAAGCAAAGCTATCACCAGGGGCTCTGGCTCCTGCAGCAGAGGGGGATTTGGGAAGCAAAATCTCCAGATCAGCTCCAGTTGTACCACTTTTCTGCAGAACAGGAAAAAAAAATACCATCTACAGGTATGGCTGCTCTGAGCTAGGTAAAATTTCTATGCTTCCCACATGCAAGGTAAAGCTTTAGCTCATCAACACACAGGGAATGGGTCTCTTAATAGCGCAAGGTGCAACAGCACATCACATGATCTGCTAGAGCCTCATTTGTCTTTCACTACAGTGTTCTGTGTTTCAGAGGTAGAGACAAAAAATGCAACTGAGAGACAAATTCAAGTGTTCTTGAATAAACAACTAACAAACTATTTTACCACTTGTACCCCCTGAGTTGATTTTTTTTATTTGCCCCACTCCATCTAACTCTGAAAGACAAAATGCTGTAGTAAAAGACAACTTAGGATCACACAAACCTACAAAGCTTAACACACAGTTGTGCAGACAGAAGGAATTTTAGTCTCTTTTTGAAACTCAACTGGTGACACCAACCTGCTGAGTGCCTGAGGATCCCACACTCAGTTTTCTCCTTCTAAAAGCATAAGCTTTGTGTTATATAATCCCTTCCATACACTTCCCAGAAAGATGGTGAGATGAAACACCATTGCACCTTGCCAAGATGATGGCAATGAGAAGCAATGCATTTAAGATACGTTGTTCTGTTGCACTGAACTGACAACTAAGAGAATGGGGAAGAAATGATGTAATGAAAATTGAAGTGATCGGTTTACTAGCAGCTAAGAAAATGTACTCAGTTGTAATTTTGAATGACATTCAGTATGCAATAAGACAGATCTCTGTGACTGAAAGGAAACACAAAATTCATAGTACCAACCACCCCCCAACAATTCACCCCGCTCTGAACCTTTTCAGGTTCACAAGCTGCTAACTAATATTCAGCTAAGAGGCTTTAGCAACATAGATTAATGTTTCATGCTCTAGGGAACAAGCTCATCACCAACTGTGTTGAGAAACTCTTTTTTCCCCTCTGGGGAACAAAATTATATAATCAGTTAAGTACATTATGGTTTCATAGCTCTTTCTGAGCCCTTGGTACAGGCAACTAGCAGTGACTTTTACTATGGTAGTTGGACAAGGTGTCTTTGTTACAGTGCCAATTACCACCAGCATGTAGAAAATAAATATGGTAGCAGCGCTCCAGCCATGCTACTCTTACTCCATTTAATTTTATCCATTAAAAAGCAGCGCCTCTTTTCTGCATGTGCTCCTTGACAATTGTCAAATGACCATGAAACAGACCATACTTGCAATCACACACCCCAGTGCTCCCCCAACCAACAAACCCAAGAGCAAAAGCATTTTTCAGGACTCCTACCCGCACCTTGCCTTTGTCATACAGGGATGAAAAACAGAAAGTGAATTAGGTTCCAAAGCTACATTCATTATTACACTCATATCTTTCAGGAGATATGGCTACTGCAGCCAAATCTTGTTGCAACTTAAACTGAACGTGCAGCCATGTGATGAGAGATATAATGAGATTTTTAACAGAGGGCTGCATCTGAGTGTTTGACAAAAAAAAAGATTCAGCTGGGGTACAATGAACTGTTATTTATTTCCATTTGGGTTTAGCAAAGGTTGTCCTACACAACTGTGAAACAATTTTACACTTTTAAAATGTATTAGCTTTGAACTGAAACAGTAAATAAACTATTTATTTGGACTTATTTATTTATTTTCAGTATCTCAAAATGGATTAACGAGGGTGTATGGGGAGCACAGCAACACAGAGAACAATTTTTTGATGGCAGGCTAATGGGATTGCAAAGGGTTATTTTGCTGGAGAGGATGTTTTCAGATGCTTTCTCTCTAATGAAGGTTTTGTTCCTCACTTACAAAGTGATTTTTGCTTTTCTTTTTTTCACTTGTTTTGGCTCTTATTTCTGCTTTTAAACAAGTCAGGGAAAGGTGAATTGCCTTGGAGAACTGTGTTGTCATTGGACTAAATTAAACCTTAAAAGATCAAAGCTTTCAAAATCATACTGAGATCAAACTGGCATCTTTGGAAAACTTTGAGGAAAAGAAAAACACTGATCTTTGTGGTTTGTCTGCAAACATGTTGATCTTCAGCTGCTGAAAATATGTAAAAGGTCTATACTGTGCAAAATCCCAGTCTTCAGTGATGGCAGAACTGTTTTTAGAGAATCTTTTCTGAGAAGAGGTGAAATTCACCCTTGTTCTGAGCGTCCACGGGTCACCAACAGGTGTGGCAGCCCGATTGCTGGGCTGGGCACAAGAGCAGAGATGTAGCTTGAGAATGAAATAATTGCAGATGCCCATTCAGGGTGGGGGGATGGTGGAGATCATTTCAATGGGATAGTCAGGAACAGGAATTCAGTGACAGGGCTCAGAGGATGGAGGACCCAGGAAAGCCCTGGCCCCAGAACTTGACAGTGGGGACTGCAAAGATCAGCTGCTTGGGTTTTTCCCAAGGGTCCATTTTGGGTTTGTATTCTTTCTTCCTGGCTGCCAGAGGAGAGCATTGACACTGTGTCAGAAAGCTGGTCTCACCTAGAGTAAGAGGTGATATCACCTGCAGCAATTCCTGCAGTGCCTGACAGGCTAAAGAGAACTGCTGTGACCATTTTAAGGGTGTAGCTGTGATGATTAAACCTTCCTTACACCACCTGTCTTTTTCCAGTTTGCAGACTGATAGGATAGCCAGGAAAATAAACCCCTAAACAACCAAACAGAAAAAACCCCACACATCAAACAAGCATTTATTCCTACTTTAATTGGCAAGTAGCACTAGTTATAGGAAACCTGTGACTGTGCTGATCTCAGTTTTTAACAGCCTCATGCATTTTTGCACATATTTGTAACAAAACTGAGAGGAAAACTGCTGCAAAAGGTAAGGCACTAGATATTAATATGGACAAAGTAGCTATACTTCCAAATGACAAAGAGCCAAATGAATCAGATTTCAATACGGTAAAGACACACAAACAGCATCAAGACAAATTTTAATCTTTGTTGTCACCATATCCATAAGCCTTTTCCCTCAAAACCTTTATTCTTAGCATTCATTTCCCAGTGTGAATATTTAAAGAAAATATTTTCCTTTCAAGAAATAATGATGGAAAACATTCCTGTACTTAGTTAATTCTTTGTATTATCGAGGAAGAAGTGATCCAAGGTGAATTATATTTAATAAAGCCCTTTTGATTATCTTGTACTGACTATCAGCTTAAACTATTTATAAATAATTATTTAGACTTTAAGATAACAAAGATCAATCTGACAATTTGTACTGGAAAAAATAACGTTGTCTTTCATCAAACTATTTCAGCAATATCCTCAGTGGATTTAAATGAGCATGAAATTCAGTACAGTATATGGAAAGATAACTGTCCTGGTTTAAGGGCAGGTAGATCCCCTCTTGCCCCCTGAGAGGGACAAAAGAATGACACTCACACAAATGAATTGCAGAAGTGATGGAAAGTTTAAACAGAAGAGCAATTAGTGCTTTACAGAAAACTACAAGCGCCGTGACAAAAGAATCTCAAAGCATAGATAGTCCCCTTACAGCATACCCAAAAGCCTCCCAGCACTTCCCTTTTCGCCACCCGAGGGTATACCCAAAATCCCCAGGGCTTCTTCTCCCCCCTGCCACTGCTAGGCTAGTCTCAAGACTGGCCAGGTCCGATTCTGCCCCTTCCCCTTCTCCTCCTGGCATTAGACCTAGTCAGGCCTATGCAGCCTTGAGATACTTCCCCACCGTTACCTGATAGGGAGCATCTCTCATGGGAGCAGAGAGGGGAAAAAAGAGGACATGAACGGCTTTGTTGATAGATTTACAGGGCCCAGGATATTATGGGTATGAAATATTCTACTTCCCGTGTCCACCCACGGGGCTGGACACTTGGGACACCAGAGGTGTGTCTTCTGTGGCACCAACAGGAGGCACCCAGCCTAAACCGCCACAATAACATTCTACAACACTGAAGCATATAGGACAGCAGCTGCAAAGTTATTGTATTTAACAGACTTAAACTGTGATACTGACCAGATTTAAGCACAACTTAATTAGAAAATGATTGTGCCACATTGAATTTAATTTCTAGAATGTCTTCATGACACTTTAAGAACAACATCCTAATGCAGTACCCTCCACAGACAAAGTGGAAACCCATAATATCTGCAGCAGAGTACTGGAGGGAGGGGGACAGAAGGGGGACAACTGGACCAGCTAAGTATTTCTGAGACTTCAGCAGCTATGTATTCTGCTGATCCAAAAGCATCAAAGTTGTGTTACATTTTATTACAATGACTCCAAAAATAAGTCCAACAGAATGATAAATCCAAGTATCATTCATGCATGCATGCTGCTGCAAAGCATGAGAAGGAGAAATTATTTGACAGAAAATACAAGAGATAGAGCACATGAAAACACAAGAAGTGTTGGATTGTCTCACTGAACTATTGTGCAGGTAGCAAGAAAAAAAAGGAAGAAACAAGATGGAGACTAAGAATAAGAGGCAATGGTTTTAAACTAGGTTTAGATTTGACATTAGGAAGTTCTTTACTGTGAGGGCAGTGAAACACTGGAGCAGGTTGCACAGGGAGATGGTGGAGGCCCCATCCCTGGAGACATTCAAGGTCAGGCTCGATGGGTTTCTGAGCAACTTGATCTAGTTGGGGCTGTCCCTGCTTACTGCAGGGAGGTTGGACTAGATGACCTCGAGGGGTCCCTTCTAAGCCACTGCATTCTAAGAGATACTGCACAGGTACTTATGTATACACAGAGAAGTGTTATTATTAATAGAGAAGAAAACACAGTATACACTCCCAAATATTGATCTATCACAGTAGAAAAGAAGAGGAGACAATTCTGATTTTGCCTTGCTTCAAAACGGACATGTCAGTCAGCATCTTCCATTCCAGAAGTACCCAATGGATTAGGTTTTACTTCCACCACAATGGCCTCTTTTGTAGCATCACCCCCAGATACAAATAACTAACATTTCCAAGAAATATTGTCAAACCTAAATCACAAATAAAAACTGTGCTGCATTTTACTCAAACTAAAGTAACCATACTCTCTGAAAAGTCTTCACTAGTGCTAAGAACAGTGTTATTTGAAACTCTTGCACAGGACTGGCAACCCCATTAGGGAAAAATCCAACTAAGCCTTTTAATACACGCATAGTACATTTTATGGGAACATGATATCTCCACTAATGTCATCAACTCTTCAGTAACCTTAAAATTAAATACAGGTTTAAAGCATTTTCTGGATTAGGCCCTCTCTCCTTTCTTTATTAGAATGGGACAGTGGCTATAAGCTAGCAGAAACTCTAGTGATAAAGTAGAAGACATAAAGTTGGAGAGAGATGTGATAAAATTCACTTCTATACATGAGGAAACGACTTCCATAACTCATTCCAGGCTTTACTTCTTGTAAATAGCACAGCACTGTAAAAAAGCATACTCTCTATCACTTCTAGATGCACACTATGCTGATTGCTTACTAGTTTTAATTTGACAATGCAGGGAGCATTCTGAAGGGGTTTTTGCCTAGTTTCATTATCATTACTGGATGATTTTTTTTTCCCTTTGAATTAAAGAAGGGAATATAAAAAAAAAGAAAAAAGGTTTCACAAGTAAGACAGATCTACTGAAGAGGCAAAATTCACACCGCAATTTTTCTTCTGTTCAGCGGGCTGGATGGATGATCTACCTTTCTTTCAACTTGCCTTTGCTGGAGGCAAGAATAGTGACAGTATGTTATAGGACTAGCTAAGGTGCAGAGCAGCTGGATTCCCCAGCCTTCTATAAAAAGCCCAACAGGATGAATTTTGTTAAGGTCTTAAACTATCAATTACCTTTACATAGCTCTTGCAACATTGACTGCTGAGATATATAATCTGGAGAAAGTTCTGCTGGCCAAATATACATTCTCCATTTTACTGTATCGTGTAGCTGTCAAAGAAGTATCTATCCAAATCTCTGAAACACACAGCTGTGAACAGATTTTTATGGGATGCACAAAATCCCAAGGCCACAGTGACTTTGCCTTGGTTTGGGGGTCATTAATTATTTGTCATCCCCTCGTATTAGGCACTGCTAAACCGGAGCAAAAACAGACTCCTACCTTAAGGGATCAAGTCTTCGCTGACAATAAAGACACAGAACACTGCTTGAACAAATTTATTTTTGCTGTGAGAGGAGTTCACTTTGAAGAGTGGGGTGCTCTGAAAAGAAAACTTTACAAAATTTAAGAAAAGAAAACAATTTAAAAATAAAGAGAGAGAGAGAGAGAGAGTTGTAGATCCAGAAAAAGTAATCCCTCCACGACCACGTTTTGCACTGTGGAACAGTAGGAATACATGGGCTACAGTACTCAGAACAGTCCTCTAATAGCATTTCACACCCTTGGTCATTTGTTAGGTGTATAAAATTTACACTCCCTAGCTGAAACAGACAAGACAGGTAAGCAAATCAGAGTCTAACAATGTTCTGGTTTTAACCTGTATTTTGCAGGCAAATAGAAGTAACCCCAAGCAATTACATCCTCAATATCACCCTACTCAGTAGAAATTCTGTGAACATACTCTAAAAGTCTATCTGTCTGATAAAGGGACAAAGGAGTTTGCAGTGCATCCAGCTTCACAGAGAAATATGAAAATATGGTGAGATACAAAAAAAATCTCATGTCCTTAGGGGAGTTATAATACCACAAAACCTGAAGATTGTCCCCAGAAGACATCTCCACGCTTCCCGTGGAGGGCAAATACGAGAGATGTATTGGTCTAAGTGCTGCTGGCAAGATGCACCTGCACCATAAAGTACAACACTGTGGAACAAACAACCATAACTTTTAGTTAGAGATATCCATTAAACCAGAAGCCAGAGAACAGTTCAAGATTATCAGGATTCAAGAGAGCTTAAAATTATTTGAATCCTCTGCTAGTCTGCATGCAAATTCTCAGTTTAGCTCTTGCTCAGGAGAGAGTGTCTGAACGAGGAGCAGAGATGGAAATTACAACCTGAACTGCGGAACCAGAATCCACTCTCATTTACACATCAGCACTATAGTGAGGTTTCACAGGGCTGTTTGGGTAAGGTGCTGAATTTACTTGGATTTACAACAGTATTGGATTTGCAATAAATATAGATCTGTGGCCAGTTTAATAGAGAGTAAGAACCTTGATGGGTTCCACCCTTGGTGTTTTTTTCTGTTGTGTTTGTTGTTGTTTGGGGTTTGATTAGTTGGTTTTGTTTGTTTAAGAATGCACTCTGCATGCAGAGTTAGGGTTAATGGAACAACATGTGGTCCAGGAAATTTCTAGGTATTTATGCAAATAAAGCCTCTCAAATTTGTGAAGAAAGAAAGGTAAAATTCCAAGTAGAGGTCACGTTTAGGAAACCAGGTGTTGCTAATATTTCAAGTATTCAAACGGAAAAATACCAACAGGGAAAAGTACATAATCTTGAAGGAAGAAAACCAGGAAGGCTGGCTGGGTAATCAGGTCAAGCTGTCAGTGTTACCATTTTCACGAATGGTGGGAGACTGAGCAACTCAGACACACTGAAGAATCATCCTAGGAGGCCAGCTCTTCTTATAACTGATGCTTCCTGTGACAGTATGAAGTCTTTGCTTGTCTTATCAGGGCCAGTGAGCACAGTGATAATTAAGCAAAGTCCTAGATGATTTCTGTGTGTGCTACTCAATGTGTAATTGCTTTGAATGTTTTAGTAGTAGTATACTTGCAGATTCTCTTTGTGCCTGGTTAAAGGTGACAAAAAAAAGCCCCTAACCCAGCTGAGGAATGGTAACAGCCACTGATTTCAGTTACTCCTTGTTAAGAAATAGTAAAGTAGAAATTTACTTTTCAGATAGATGACAAAACTGTTCTTTAATAGCCAAAATTTACCTTCAGAATAGATGGTCCTATTCTGAGCTCACTACCAACCAGCAGCCCTTTGCCAAATAGCTGAAGTCCCATCCTCATCAAGTGGCCATGACTACCATTCTGCTGTGATGTGAGCAATTAGGGATAACAGAAAATTTATGAGGAGTGACATGAACAGAGGGTTTTGTTGTGGGGATGTTGTATTTTTAGCAATTTCTTTGCCTACCACCCTGGGATTCCCTTTCCCCTTGTCTCCCAAAAACAGGAGCTGAGGTGAGCTGCTGGCTCTCCAGAAAACAGCAATAACTTTCAGAACCCATACTGAGGCTTGCCTTTTCATCAGCATAAAGAACCACCAGAATGAATAACTACTTTATTAATGTCTCTGGAAGTTACAACTTGACCTGCCTGTCTGTAATCAGTACAACTTTCTTGGTTACAGAAAAGGACTGGCCTAAATAATTAGATAAAAGGCTGCCAGGCAATGATAATGGATAGTGATTTTTCTATTTAAATTACAGAGTCAGTGAAAAAGAGAAACATTTCTGGCTTCTCTTTAAATCCCAGCAGGCAACAAATGAAGCCCTCAACTTACACCTATGGGATACAAAGGAGCCAGAAATTGCTTTCATGACAATAAATATCTGCATTGCCTTGTAGTTCTACCACATTCTGTATTGATTTGGGGTTATCTCTTATCTGTACTTTTAAAAGTCTGAATCTGAGTCAATTTACATACTCTCTAGTTCATCCCAGATGAGCATCATCTCACTAAAATAACAAGAGTCTCAGTCCTCAATCATCCCCTGACATTCTTAGCTATTCTTCAACTATTCTATCCACCAGAAGTATGATATGGGCAACATATATGCTATTACATTTCTAGTAGTCCATTTGGCACTCTCAAGAGGGGTTTTTGTTTGAGGTTTGGTTTGGGTTATTTTCAGTTTTGGGGTTTGGGTTTTATATGTTTACTTTGTTGTTCTTTGAGGTTTGTTGTTTTGTTGGGGGTTTTGTTGTTTGTTTTGGTTTTGGTTTTGGGGGGTGGTGGTTTGTGTGTTTGTTTTGGCATAAAGAGAAGGTGATTCTTATTTTAAAGCAATAGAAGCATTGAACTTTTAAAGCTGCAACAAACAAGGACATGGCCTTTTCAAGCTCACAGGATATTCCAATAAAATCAGATTGCTAGCTCAGCTCAAACGTAACTACCATGTAGCTCCCCCTTTCCTATCACTGTCCTATCCTAATGCTACCATCTGAATATGAAGTCCAACCCTGGGGCCAATGGGTCTGCAAAAAGGGGAGCAGAGTCAGCATCACACATGTCTTAACTGCAGGTACAGAGGACCACAAACAACATAGCTTTCAAAGACATAATGAAGTGGGCTAAAACATCAACATAGACCATAAGAGACTGTCACTAGGAATGCACAGAATTCCAGCCTACTCACAACTCCTATCTGCTTAGGAAATGTACCCAACTACTGTCCACAGCAAAGGCATATTCTCTGCCAAAGACTTCTGAGTGTCTGTCAATATCTTCTCATAATATGGATTAGGTGCCATCATCTTTCCTTTCAGGACTGCAGTTCCTGCCACTCCCTTCAGCTTTCTTAACTACTAAGTCAGATAGCAACTATTCATTTGGATGATCAGAAGACACCTGAAACAAGCCCCAGGATGCCAGTTCTCAATAATCTGAGGCTCTGAGAGCCTCATTAATGTACTAATGACAAATTTGGAGCAGCGGAGGAAAAGTCTGTTTCTTCATTGATCACTGGAGAAGGTTGATCTAGCTGACTAGGTGATTTTTTTCATCTCTCCTCATATTTTTCTGCAAACCTTACAATTTGTACATTGAGATGAAGTGTACCATGCTGTATCCTATGCTGCCACAGAGTGTCTCCTTCTAGATCCTCCAAAGAAGATTAAAGTCAGTTTGTAGAATGCAGAGCAGCCAGCTCTCCAAGACTTGAGACACACCCAAATGAAAGTCTGTGTACCACAGTTTACCTTCGATTGCTAAAACAACTTGATTCCTCAGTTTTCTGGTGTCTTCCCTTACTTAGAGAGCTCTCAAGTTTGTTTGGAAGTGCTAGGCACATCTCACAAGAGAACCCAATGAAGCAGACAGTCTCCAAGTAAGCTCAAGGCTAAACAAGCCTCCGTATAGTGACAAAATCCCCTAAGGTCTGAAGGCAGATACAGGCAGATGCTCAGTTAAAGAAGAGTGTGCACTGCCTATGGCAAGTGGAACAGGAACGTTTTCTCATTCCAGTTTCTCATCTGTCTGTAATACATCTTCTTGTTACCATATTTTTTCATCTGCACAAGCAAAGTATCAATTTACCCTTTCCATGTAATTTTGCCATATGACTGACTGCACATTGGCATGCTGAGAACTTCAGGTTGTCAGGGTATGCAATGAACAAATGGTCTCATATCCCTCTAGTTTCACCCAATTTCTTATTGCCTAAATGAGATTAGAAGCTCAACAAAAGTCTACAGGGAGAGTCTTTCAGCTGTCACATAGGTATAGGGGTTTCCCCCCCTCTATTTATGCTAAGTAATTAAATACTTCTACTAAAAGGGAATCTAAAATACATGGTAGACTGTGTAAATAGCAGAATCAGATAGGAGCTCTGTAGTATTACGCCTATACATTTTTGTAACAAATTAGACTTTTCCATCAGGAAGCCCAATGCAAATTTTAGCCAAAGTCTACCCAAAACAGATAAAAGATTTTATCTCAAGAGCCTGGAAATCAGGTAGTAGTTTCATGCAACATACATCAATAAGGAAAACTATTACTTTCATGTCTGCCTTTTTTTGCTGATCCTTCAGAATACTCAGAAACTAACAACCAGCTTTGGACCATAAGGCAGATTCAATGAAAAGTGCTGTTAATCTAGAAAAAAAAGTGTAACAGCTCTGTAGATCTGGCATTCATTATTAGTTTATTAATATTTGATCAGTAGTGCAGAAACACATGTCTTGAGTAGTGCAGACAAACTCCATTTGTGGTAAAATTGCAGCTGGTTTGGCACAAACCCCCCAAAACAACAGCAGCAAAACAAACACAAATCACACACACACACACACAAAAACCAAACCACCAACCAACCAACAAAAAATACCCCAACCAAACCTAAACAAAACCCCACAAAAACAAACCCCAGAAAACATTAACTTACAAAAGAATTTGCTTGGTATATATGCTCCAATACGCGAGTGGAAGAAAAAAAAGTACTATTTACACTTCCAGAATCACCAAGGTTGGAAGAGACCTCAAAGATCATCAAGTCCAACCTGTCACCACAGACCTCATGACCAGATCATGGCACCAAGTGCCACGTCTGATCCCCTCTTGAACAGCACCAGGGACGGTGACTCCACCACCTCCCTGGGCAGCACATTCCAATGACAAATGACTCTCTCAGTGAAGAACCTTCTCCTCACCTCGAGCCTAAACCTCTCCTGGCACAGCTTGTCCTCTTGTTCTGGTGCTGGTTGCTGTCACATAACTTCTTCCCCATTCCCTTCAATAAAAATCTTACAAATGCAGTCACAATCATGTGAGCCCTCTCTGCTATCTGTACCCTCTGAACTTTCATCAGCTTGTTTGATGGTCTCCTTTCTTTTGCCTTCATCTTCTGCTCAGGAGCTACACCCATATAATGTGTGTTACTCCCTTCTCTTGGGTCTCTTAGCTCCTACCTCTTCTACGTGTTGTCTCACCAATCTTCGTATCATGAAGCCATACCTGACTTTCAAAACCAACTGTTCCATTCTACCTATTCCAAGTTAGCATAACACATATCTATGCTTTTTAAATCTCCATATATCTACTGGCATTCTCCTGTAGTCAAAGGAAACCTTCCTAGGTACAATTCTATACAGATTGATGCACTTTCTTTTCCAGAGCTCTGATCCTTTTCCTTGCTCTGCTCCAATCTCTACATGAAATCAGTTCTTCCCAAGTTAACTCATTCATGCCAGGAAAGCCTGGCGAAGTTCATAGCATGCAAGAGCTCTTTTGAACACTAGACATGCCGGTGTATTACATTGATCTTTCACTGTTCTAAGTCATTAGTCAAGATACTGTGCCACAGAAATCAGACCTACAAATAGATCTACATCAGTGACATTCACTTCAGCAATGACATTCAGAATTTCTTCAAAACCTCATAACGTGACTCTAACATGATCTATTTTTCATAAAGCTGCACTGGCCTGTATTGCCACCTTCAACTGCACGTTTATCTGGCCTTGTATAATTCATGCCATTATCATCTTTGGGATCAATGTAAAAGAGAACACACTGTATCTTTCCAGACCATAATCCGGCTGTCATGGCTGTAAAGTCTTGCCATTACAGGCCAGGAAACACCATTTCCGATACAGTTACATCCACTGCAACTGAGCAAAGGGCAAACAATGGCATGACAGGGCACAATCTGGAATACCCTGAGCAGAAAGGGGAAGACAGGGAGGCTGTTTCACACACACTGTGCTCTCTGAACATTCACCCAAGCAAAATTCACTGGGAGGAGCTACATGAGAAAAGGTGGCCTGTGAATTAACTTCCTTGGGTAATACCTTGAACAGCATCTCATAAATCCTTAAATGAACAATTTTGCTTTTGTTGTTGTGCTGACGATGGATAGGTTTACATTAAATTTTGCTATAGATCTTTACATGATTTAATGCAATAAAATTTTAGCTTTCTCCTTGCAAGATCAGAATAAGAACTTTGGTTGAAGCTTCCTCTGGCTTCCACAGTGTGGGTTTTTGTGTTTGTTTGTTTTTTAATGTGCAGATGCAAACTGTCCAAGAAAGGTGGCTTGTTGGACTGGTTTCTATTATTTGGTCAACAAGTGTGACTGTACCCCCCATGGAATTCAGTCATAGCCAACTAGACTTCCTTTTCATGCAGCGATGAAAATAGAAGGTTCATAAAGCTGAACATGCAAGAAGCTCTTTCTGTCACATTTGCAATCTACATTTCAATTGGAAATAAGAATTCCTTGTGAGCTGTGGTGCAGCTTTTTTGTTTGGTTGTTTGTTTGTTTTGTGTGGTTTTGGTTTTTATGTTACTTTTTGTTCCCTTTCCCTCCCACCCCCCCCAGATACTGTACTCCAAGATACAACACTAAATTACACTGATTCATTATTCCTATTAAAACAAACAATAACCTCAAATTGCTTAGCAAACCAAACAATTGCAAACAGTAAATTTAAACAGTAAAACAGGGAGCACGTTGGGTAAATGTTATTTCCCCGAACAAGGACAGCTTTCGGCAAAGTGCTTAACTTGAATACAACAAAAGGCAATTTAATTCAGTAATACAGCTGGATGAAAAATGGAGACCTCAGGTTTAATAAGAAGGGGAAAAAAGACAAGCATATATCATCCAAAAGGATAATTATGAGAAACTATTTTGTATGATCCAGCTAAATCAAAGCTTTTAATGCTTTCTTACTCCTGTCAAAAGAGGGAGATTTAGTGCTTTAAAAATGGGGATTTTGCAGACTCCACTGCCAAGAAAAAATGATTTGTCCCTTGATAAATTACTATTGGGTTTTCTACTTGGAAAAAAATACACTTACATTGAAATAAATGCCAAGGAATGGCTAGAGAATTTATATTATTCACTCGTATCTGTCACTGGATTGGTTGAAAAGCGACAGTGCTATTAAAAATGTCTTCTTGCTTCTAGACATAGTGGCACAAAGGGGCCATGGGAGTCTTTCGTGAATGGGAAGGATAGGTATACAAAAATAAATAGTAAGCAAATCTTTATTCCCTTCCACCAGCCTGACATACTGGGCTCTAAAGAGAGACTGCTTGTGTGTGCATGCGTGCTGGGGGTCTGTGTGTGTGTGCATGTTGCACTTAGAAGCTGCCAGTTCCAGTGAAAACTCTCCTCCCACTGGGATGGAAATCACCCATTCATTTTCCTAAGGATTTTCAAGAGCTCTCAAATAAATCCTAGAAAATTTTTCCTTCTTCTGAAGAGAGGAGGAAATCACACATGTATACATCACATATATGCAGGGCTTTTCTCTTGAGAGTCTCATGGTAGCAATTTTATAACACCACCCACCCCCAACCCCCGCCAAAACCAAAACAAAACCAACTAAAAAAACCCAACACCCTCTAAGGATCTGTTCTGTGCTTTTCAACTGGAAAAACTCACTCTGTTCTGGTTTTGCTCAGCCCATGGACAAGAACTCTATGGGTCATCTAGGAGCAAAAAAATTAGGCAATCACAGTCAGTGAGGAATACTCACTGGGTAGCAATCCTCTCTAGGGGCAGCTTGTGTAGAGCTTGTGTGGGGACCAGAGGGATGTCACTGTAGAGGTCTGCTTCCTTTCAAGCCTGCAGGTGATCATGCCTGGTAGTCACTTAGGTTGCTAAGGAAGAAACACCTCTGTGTATCGTAACTTGGTTGGAGACAAGCACGTTCCCAGCAGACTGAAGTCCTGTGCTCTGTGTGCCAGCTGATGCTGACAAGCTGCTCCCCCATGGGTGCCAAAAGCCACCAGAGCTCTTATCTGTCAAGTTTCAATCTCTTCAAAAACTGAGGTCCCAGTTGCAAGAGGCTGGCCTTTTGCTTGTCATCAAATCAAAGGCAGAATCTACACAAACTTTCCATTAGAGTCTAAGAGGCTCCTAAAAGAATTTCTGCATTCATTTCTGAGCTTGAGATCATCTTGATACACTTGTCACTCTGCTCCAGATAAAAGATATCCCCTTTTGTGGTTAATTGGAACACTGAATTTCTACCAACATACAAGAGATCTTTGTCTTATTTAAAAGATAAATCTCTATGTCAATTAGCTATCTCCTGGGAGCAGTATCAATTACACATTTACATGGAAACTCAGAAAAATAGTTATTTGGGCCCTGAACACCAATTATGCCTAATAATTAAATTGATATCAGTGAGAAAATTCTGAATGCACAGCAACAATCAGAAAGCATGGAAAATAGTTTTTCTACACATGCACAAAGTTATGTTCATTGTCTTCAATGCATGAAATGCAGAGCATAGAATTAGGTGGAAAGAAAAAAGTCTGAGAGGAGTTTGAGTAAAATGCAATAGGTTTCTTGTCTACAAAATCTTCACAACAGCAACAGACTTCTTTCTTCTCTATTCACAGGATCTGACCATCATCAGACCCAATTCATCAGCCAAGCATTTAGAAGCTGCCAGAACATCAAGGCAAAACCAAAAAGAAATCCTAGCATTAAAAGACAAAGTAGAAAATAATCCATCTGAAAAAGGAATTCGATCTCTCTAGAAACCATCACTACAAATTAGCCAAAGTTAGAGGGACTTTGTACAGTAATTTCAAAGCCATCTGCCACGCAGAGTCTTAAAGTGCCTACTGTTTAGGACCATATGGGGCAATGCCACCAAACCTGACCTCCAGATTTTGAAGCATATTTTACAGAGTTATGTATGATTATGCCAGGTACCAGCGTACTAGAACTTTCATTTTTATTCCCTCTTCTATCAAAACTCCAAGAGGATTTCACTGAAAAGCTGCTAGTTGCTCCAGGGTTATCTCACTTTTAAATGCAAGAAACAATGTTTTGTTTTCCTTTTGTTTTCACTTCAGAACATGCAGTTGTTTTGCCGCTCAGTAAACGCAGTGTTTGTTAAAATCCAGCAAGATACAAATAACATCCAAACCTCTCTTGGTATAAAAAGAAATGAAAAAGAGAGAAAAATCAGTAAAAGTCACCAAAAATATGAATCATTGCCATTCTGATATCTCAATTCTCCTTCCTTATTTCTTTTTTTTTTTTTATATAGATTATGTCAACAAAGCAGAAAAAGAAGAAAATAGTAAATTTCAATCTATATCTATCTTGTGATAAGGGCTCCTCGTAGAATTCATAATTATATCATCTCTAGCCATTTATCTTAAGTCAATAATCCCACGGCCCTTCTAAAGTTGGCATTTTGCAAATACACTGCAGAAGCTACTTGAGGCAGTAATTTATTTTCTAATAACATCTTTATGTTATCCGTTGGCACACAGGCTTCAGTGGGTTGTTTATCTATGAGAAATGAAGGTAGTAGAAAGTTTACCTCCCAAAGTAAGTTTTGATAGAAAACCAAATTCCTAGAAAATTTGTTTCTAATCACTAATTAGCATGCAAGCACTAATACTGCATGGAGAAACAAGAGAGTGAATAGAGATTGTAGCAGAATAATCCTACCACAGTTTTGGTGGGTTTTTTTTCTGATGTATTGCTTTCATATTCCTAAATCTTTGAAGAATTAAAGAATGAGGCAATTCATTGTTACCCTGTCTTTTGCAGGTGTTCACTCACAGTAGTTATTCCTTAGAACTACTTCCAAACAAACATCCATCACTACTACAGCCAACATCCTTTCAACGTAGTACATACAGCTCATACAACTGTGGTAGAAGGTACCTGCACAGGATGTACCATAGCATGATTCAGCTGTAGAAGCTTGAGGAAAACATAACAAACTATTTTTAATTGTCAGAATAATTAATCTCTACAAACCCTCTAAGATGAGGTAGAGTATGTATCTCTCAACATCTTTAATATCTGAAAATAAAAGAGTAGAGAATATGGCCTTCATAGAAATGATGAGACACAGTTCTTTGGGCTGTGCCACTGTGGATCAGTGTCTCATCCACATAGTCTCTTGGCTGCAGCTGTAAGCTAAAACTCAGTTCCTTGCACTCCTTTATCTAACAGTAGAGATGATATTACAATCATTATCAGTCTTCTGCAGTTATGGGAGCTCTGTGTCCCCTAGGAGCTCTCAACAGACTGAAGACATCCTATCGGATCAGCCCTGTTTGTGCACAAGTTAGAGAAGATAATCATGGCCTCAGGAAGGCTGTTCCCAGCAGCCTCTGGAGACACGATAGTACCAATGATCAGAGCTCCCCTTGCACGGGATCTCTGACAGTGCACCTTCACTAGCACATGGGCAGAGCCCACAGCACCTTTGAGACAGCTTTCGATCCACACATCATTAAAACAAATCAGCCAATGATTGCACTTGCGATTCAGTGATCTCTGCTAGAATTTATGGCGCTGCAGGACATTTCAGCTCCTAGATGTTTAATCTTCAAATCTCTTCCCCTTTGATCTTAAACTGCTACATCTGCTGACAGTCAGGACAAAGGATAAATCCACAAAATCAAAACAGTTTTCTAATGCTATCTTTGTCAAAGGAGTTAAGAGCAGAGGATGCCATTAGAGTTTCTCTCTTTCAATGCAAGATCAATTCTGTGGGCCAAATCCTCAGCCAACATAAATCAGTGCAACTTCATTCAGATAAAGCTGACAGGATTTTATACTGCTTGTGGACCTGCTCCTAACTATTTTTAGGTTCCACAATTTTGTGGGACTGTCTAATGTCTGCAAATGCCTTTAATGAAAAATAGCCAAGGCACAAAACGATACGCACCTTCACATAAATCTTTCTTCAAAAAACGCTAATAATCTAACCTGGTACACATGCAAACAAAGTAATCAATTAAAGCAGGCTAGAGAGATGGTTTGACAGGACAGGGAAATTTCAAGAAGAGGCAGAAGACACAGGCTGCATTCACAGGTCTCCCATTTACCTTCTTTTTCCAAAATTACAGCCCTGTAAATTTTTCTGGACTGTTTATCTAACATGCAGAAAAGGCAGTCTGTGCATGAAGTAGCCACTGTGAATATCCTCATTTCTATACCCATTAGCTGAAAGTATACAGCCAATTCTCAGCCTTGTATTTTCGGTCATAAATCTGCTCCCTCTGTTCCTTGGGCAAATTAAAAGCTATATATCTTATGTCAAAGTCTTTCTGACACAGAGCTCCTACCTTCACAGCCTAAGGCTAGCTGTGTGTCTAGGAAAATTATATACAATAGGCAGTGACAGCCATGGAGTCTTGCATTTAGGCACTAGTCAACATATTTTTATACATGTAAAAACCATTCTACCTTATAACTTGAGCACAATTTATACATATTTAAAAGGATTATAGGAGTATGAAATAAGAAAATGCTTTCAAAAGGATAGGGAGGTGGTCTGAAGTTGATATCCCAGCAATCTTTAAAACTATGCTGCATTAAGCATATGCATTAACCTCTGCATTACACCAACGGGGACTACACGATCAGAGCCGTAACCTATTTTCTCGTGCTTTAACACTTGCCACGCTTCAGTTTCTGACGAATGTGCCGGCCCTGCTTTTGATTTCAGCTGAATGTGCACACAGTATATGTGTTTTAATTAAATGCATACAAAATTATGTTGTTTGAGAATGCCAGCTTTGTCATGTATCACAGCAATGGCTTGTCTGGTTATATTGGAGTTTTATGGCCTTGAAATGAGGCATTGCAGAATGGCGATATTTAAAGTGCCCCACATGAATTGCTGCATTGTGAAAAGTTTTCTAAGCAATCGACTCCTGCACTTCTTGCAAAAGCTACAAGAAGCTTGCAAAAAAAGTAACTTTAAGACAAAGAAAAATATTTATAAAAAATTGAGGGCTACATCTAATTATTTCTTCAACAACCAGGCCACTCTGCCCAAGGCTGCAGCTCTTCAGAGTATACACTTCTCATTCCCCTTACACTGCAAGCAACCCTTATTTCATACTTTTATCTGAAACACTACTTGCCCTCCTTAGACCCCTTTGGTTTATAGCTGCCATTTTCACGATGTCATATCTCTTAGGCTGTGATCAAAGGTGTTCATCTTTTCCCTTTCCTAAGTGATATTGTTGTCATAGAATTTACTTTCTCAGTTATTCCGACTGGAAAAGCTGGAAGGCCTGTCTCCTTCACATTTAACTCACAGCCATGATCTGAAAAGAGCTTGTAGATTTCATCTGCAGTTTCCATTTATTGTCCATTTTGAAATAAATACAAAGTAGTGCTACGATCCAAAAATAGCTCTTATTCTTATTTTTGAACACATGGTTTATATTCTCTAGGAGAGTACTTTACTTTCCGACTGTCATCTTTTGTCCTGTCTCAGCAGCTTTAGGATGCTTTTACAAGTCATACAATTTCTACTTCTCAATGTTGATGATAGTAGTCAAATTTGAGGAGGTGATGCTACAGTCATCTCATTTAAAGCAGCACTACAGGAAGGAAAATCATATCTCATTGAGGAACAAAAGTCATTTACAGACTAGTAACTGACAGAAAATAGCTTTGGGTCTGTTTGCAGAGTCTTATAGTGGGGCACGGTCACAGGACAGGAAGGTAGCAACCTCAGGTTCCTCTGACTTTCCATGGGCGTTAACTGCATGTCCAGGACTTGCTAGTCTTAAAGTACTTACAGACTCTTACTGTGTATTTCACACCAATTCATTTTCAAATTCCCAGGTCTGATTTAATTAGAAAGGCAGCACAATCTGGGAAAGCAATCAGGCACCAGAAACTGCAACACTGCATAACAGAAGCAGGTGATATTTATTTGGGCTATCAGAGCATTTCAACTATAGAGCAATGCTGCGCATCATCTCCCCTGCCCACTCCCCCTCCGCCCTCCCCCCCCCCCCCCCCCCCCCCCGACTGCAGATGCCCTATTGAATGTATCAGCACACCTTTAATAAGGAAAGTCCCAAATAAATGGGGCTTCAGTAGGCTCAATCTGCCCACAAAGTCATTACCAGACCTGCAGGGACATGCAGGATTCTGCCAGCATTCACACCTGCAGAAAAGTTCCCACACGAATGGACAGGACAGCAAGGATGTGCACATCTGCAGCCCAAGAAAATCCAGCTGCTGCCAATCACAGAATGTCAGTGGTTGGAAGGGCACAGAGCAGAGTACACAGGAACAGGTCCAGGTGTGTTTTGAATGTTTCCAGAGGAGACTTCACAACCATCATTTGTTTCCAAACACCTCTAAATATTACATACGAAAAACTTCATTTGGTTACTTTAGACTTGCATCTTGTGCTACACATGTAGAATCTTGTGTGGTAGAATTTTGTCCATTTCTTGTGGAGGCAGTATTTTATAATAAATACATTTCTGTTTGCATTGCCTAGTGACCTTTCACTGCTAATAAGCCTTCACTACCTGTCGGCATGCTGGCTTTGTGGCTTTGCTTGCCTGACCCCTATGTCGTGTCTTGAGTAAACCTATTGATCTTGGCAGGAACATTTAAGTAATGAAGTGTTGCTCCATGAGAGAAGGACTCTCAGATTGCAATCCCAGGCAAACAGAAATTGTTGTCTTTTTAAGTGGCTCGAAATGAAAAGCACCACAATGCTGGGATAGCTGCTTGCATTGTTATTTTAAATTACATACACACCACATCTTAATAGAAGAAATGATGTGCTCCCTAACTGACAAATTTCACAGTTGGAAATAGATGTTAAAAGGGATTTCAAATAACAAATTGACAATTTTGCTTCTGTCTTCCATTTGTGCACAACCAGAAGGGGGAGTGAAAAATTTTATTTACTATAATCAACTGCTTAGACAGTTTTCAGTATTATTTTTTTAATCATCCAATGAAGATAATTTTTTTCCTAATTTCCTTTCAAAATTCTGCTAGAGGTCACAAAAATGAAGGTAGGAAGTGCACCTCAAGTGCACAGAAGATATAGATGCATTTTAAGAACATATTTGTGCTTCTAAATTGCTTCTAAATGTTTCTTTACTCAAAAAGATTCATGCGTGGAAAAAGCTCATGACTGCATAAGTCAGTTTGCAGTACTCAGTGTAAGTTACTAACTTGAAAATCTCTAAAGTAGAAAGGCTGTCAGATACAGTTGCATAAAACACCAGGGCAGCAGTATCTCTGTGGAATAATTTCAGCTTCAGAAAACTGGGAAAATGTTAAATAAAGTTTAGAGGAAATACTGTGTACTGAACAGCTTTCAAAGGGAGTTGAACACATCTCTCAAACAGTGAGGGAAAGTGGCTGTGGATTCCTGCAGTTACACAAGTTTGCACTTTGGCATAGGAGTCCAAAACTCGACTGGAATTCCACTATGGCAGACACACAAAATGTGATCTCCAAGGTTACCGCAGCCTGAACTACAGAAATTTAGAACTGAGGCTGAAGTTCAAAGTGCCAACCACTACCGACAACAATTCCCAAGTGGACCTCTCTTCTGTGTTCTTAAGACCTGTACATAAATGGGACATTACTCCTGCCCTGTTATGTCAAGAATGGAAAGTTGTCTTGCATAAGTTTGTTCTTCAGTGTATTACTTACTAGGACACTAGTATCACCCTCCTGTTTCTGCCAAAAAGCAAAACCTTTTTCCATGAGCCTTGAAGAAAACGCAGTCCTCATAACCTCCCTAGAATGGTGATGACATTAAAAGCTCAACAAATGCTTTACATGAATATTTAAAGATAAAACTCAAGGAGCATAAGAAATACGGCTAAAACTCCAGGGCTGTTGGCTTGTTTACTCGACAGCAAGGTTTTCAAAACTGTAACACTTTTTCATCAAAATGGTGCACTTGCCTTCAATTTAGACAGAACTTTCAAGAATGAGTCTCAAATATTTAGTTGTGGAAAAACAGTAGTGGTGTCTCTTGGGAACTGTAATCGTGTTATAGCTCATGCTGAGATCTGTCTATATATTTCCCACTATGAATTCACAACTCACAAAATGGAGTCTCTCTACCACGGTGCACAGCCATGGATTTCTCCCATGACTGAGAATTGTTTGGCCCCCAGAGCCTCTGGAGCATCATGAGGTTTACAACCTGACCAGGGAGTCTGCTCCATATAGCAGAATACCAGCATGAAGCAGATAAAACAAGAACATAAAATTTGTTTTGACATCATGCTAAAAGCTGTTAGTTTTGGAAGCGTATTCAGAAATGAGGGGTTCCAAATTGGTTGGTATTTCTGATTAAATATTTCCAAAAAGGGACATGATTTCATGCTACTGACAATATGCCTTCTGCAGTATTTTACAGGCAAGCAGCACCAACAGCATTCATCTCTCAGAAGCTGGAGCACACGGGAGTGTAGGGACCAAGTGCTACAGCCAATAAGCATATCAAATAAATTTATTATGTGGATTGAACAGCAAAGAGACAGACAGTCCTTTCCTCAGAGAGGCTGGAAAGGGCAGTAAAAAACCTGTATAAGCTCAATCTCACGGATGAAAACCCCAAGGAAGACCAGGATAAAAAACCCAAACATTTGCACTCACAGTAGCACAGGATGCCTGCAGTGGAGGCAAAAACTGAGCAGAGAGCTCACCATCAGCACCTCACAACTAACCACCACTACAACCTTGCTTTTCAATTACTTAAAAAGAGCACCTTTTGTGATCTTGAGTTTTACCTGCCATGTCTTACATACATGCTCTATAATGGCAACCTAAAGGATGCCATTTTCACATTTAAAATGTGGGGGGTTGGTTTTTTTTTTTTGTTGTTTTGTTTTTTTTTGGGGGGGGGCCCATATTATTCAGTCTTAATATTATTGAGTCTTTGGTAGTCAAAAGAAGCCATTTCAGCCAGTTAGAGCTTCAAACAGTTATATTCAGTAGAAAAAGTTTCTCTCAATATCAGGCTATTGTCACTCATGAAGAGGCTAACTGCACTAAGGAAAGAAAAACAAAAGGAGGTATGTGTGGGAGGGGGAAATTTTATGCTCCCTTCTTTATCCCAGCCCTGCTTTTCTCTTCCATATTTTAAACTGCATGAAACAGGCTCAGACAGAGCCTCAGAAAATCAACACGTTGAGAAATAAAAATTTATACCAAAGCACTCTAAAATGAATAGACTACAATTGAAGTGAAAGGCAGAAATGGTTTTAAACTAAGTGCAGCACATTCTTAGAAAGATATCTTCTTGCCTTCCCTGCAGTTGGAAGTGAAAAGGCATTTATATAATTTTGATAAATTAAGATGACCACTCACCATTGGCAATGGAATTCACTGTAAATGCTTAGAGAGGCTACCATGTGGACCCAACAAAATAATTTTCAGGGTTTTCAAATTCTTCCAAGAACATGTGAGACATCTTTTAGTTTTGCTCTCTTCCTTTCCCTATGGAAAGATATCCACTTGTTTTAGAATGTTGCATGTACAAGTAAACAGAGTGTTGGATGTACCATCAAGAAGCAAGTAATTCAACTGAAGTGATTTTGGATTTCCACATAGTGAGACCACTCACTACACTCTCATTGAAGACATTAATAAGACTGCTACAAGATTCCTGTTGTAAAAGCAGAGCCTCCAGGACCTGCATAACGTACAACCTAATTTAGGTGCAAACTAAGTGTTGGCATCTGACTCTGCATTGGGGTATACAACACAGGCTGGATTACAAACAAATTCCCTCCGCAAGATTTATATAGAAATACTCCACAATGAAAGCAACAATGGGAAGGAGAGAGAGCAGGAGAGAGAGGGAAGGAAGGAAAATAAATCAGAGAACTGGGGTGCCTTCTCTTTTTCCCAAACTGAAGGGCTGAGACTTAATTCAATGGGAAACAATAGCAAGATTTTCTCTGTCTTGCAGAAGTCCAGAACAGAGAAGGCAATTAGTTTAGGGAGCAATTATCTTCCCTGAATGTCTTCACAGGGGAGAGCTGTGAGACAAGCCTTAGAAAAAATCAGACTTTGATAAAGGTCAGTGACATCTAACCTATTTTGGCAATTACTTGTCAATTTTACGAATGGTTTAAAATACATTGAAGCAAGTCAGCAAACGTGGTGACAGAACTGCTTTAAGAAATGTGCTCACTTATTCTTCAGAGACAACTCTGGAATTAACACTGGCAATACTGACATTAGACTGGGTGTGGGAGAACAAGGGAAGGTGCAATATATCTACTCCCTGAGTTTAAAGGGTTACTGACACTGATGTGGTGTGTAATCTCTATGCCATTGGAACTGTTATGCAGTCAGTCAGCCACTCCAGGCTTCATTCTTTGTTCTTTTCTGCTCTTTAATACTGATACAATGCAAGAATGTGAGGTGCCCACTTGTACACTAAGAGGACTGTTTCCTCACGTGCACTGTGGCAGCTGGAAAACTTTCAGAAGGAGTTCTGCAGCACACTGCACAGCCCACTATCAAGCATTCTTATTTTGTTTTGCATTGAATCACAATTTTCTTCCCTGAAGAGTCTCCCTTCTAGATTTCCCCTGCAAAGATACATGTTGTTTGGGGTCAGATTTGAAATATTTGACCCACCTGCTGTTTGAAAGCTGCACAGGCTGTGTTCCCCCTACTAGTTCTGCCATTCTCTGATTTTATCTGTTCCAGTGGTAGAGGCTGATTGAACATCAGGAGGGAGAGAGAACATTCTATAAAACTGCAGGCAGAAAAGGTTTGCCAATTATTTTTCTTCTCATGACTTTTAGGATGCACAGATTCCTTTTGGCAGTTCCCTTTGTTTTGTGCCCATAAAGTAAGTTTAATGGCTGAATTTTCTTTAAGATAATCAGAGGCTGTATAATTTATGCATCTGAATAGCATTGTAGCCAGATGTAATTTTGCTTGAAGTTTCAGCATTACAGTTAGTAATGACTCTGCTGGCTGTGTTTTGTAGAATTTGCAATTTATTTAACAGTTGACTGAGCACTGACCCCATATCATATACCATAATCAAAATGTGGGGGGAAAAAAAAAACAACATAAAAATGGGGGGGGGGGGTGGGGGGGTGGGTTGTGGAAGGAAAGAAATCTGTGCCATCTAGGAACCATACAGACTTGGAGTGGACAGGGGATAGAAGCAATCTCTGAAAATGACAGGTGACCAACAAGGTCTTTAAAGTTTATGGCACAGCCAAACTAGTCAATCAAAGATTTAGCTGAATTAAGGTTTGAAACCCTCTCTCAGTAACAGCTATGGCTTGAGGCATTTGTTTTGTCTTTGCTGCCATTTAGCTCAAGTCCGTTTCCTTGATTTGCAAGAGCTGATTATTCTCTGATCAGACAAGGGAAATATCAGAGGGTATCCTGTGCTTCCAAAGAGCAGGGGGACCTTAGGGGGAGAAAAGTTAAATTTCAGTTACTATCTATTTCTGCCATGGTTTCACAAAGAGTAATAGAACAGTGCCAAATCACAAATGGTGTCTCTGTAAAGCACACTGGGACACAGACATAGAAATATGCCCTTGCTTTTCCAGAGCAACTCCTCCCCAATCTACCAGCTTAGCCCAGATTTCTCTGAGCTCTTACCTACTCTGCAAACCCTTCTTTGCCCCTCTGGCCTCTTTTTGTGCCCTGCTCACCTCTCCTAGTAGGTCTCACACCAGATCCACAGATCTCTTTTTGGGTTGTTACTTTATTTTGGCCCTGTCTATAATAAGGTGGTTAATCCACCTTTTGAGCCCACCCACTGGGTGATGTTTAATAAATTGTATTCTTCATTAACATTTCCTTCTCAAGCATTATAGATGATTAATGGTGATAGAGAAATACAGTGTCATCAACATAAAATGATGATTTATGGTGATAAAGAAAGCAGCAGCATCAGCATAAAAAAATATTACTTTATTTGAAGAACTAAAGTTAATACAGGAAGGAGCAGAATTTGTGGCAACTTCAGTTTACCTCTGCTGTAGTCACATATGTCCCTGCTCTGTCCTGTTGTAGTAGCAGTGTGACTGGGACATACAGATTTCCGCGTCCCCAACAGGTATGCTAAAACCTGATTGAGACAGTGCTGCAACAAGAGAATTACAAAACACAGAGAGAGGACAATTTTCTCTCAAGCTCCTCTATGTTGTTTGTGAATCCTAGCTGTATTCTTAAGCCAATTTAGATCAGAGACCATCAATAGATACGACTTGCACTAGGCTACAGCACAATTTATGTGCCACGTGGGATACAAAGAGCCATGAAAGATTTCCTTTCGGAGCACCGAAAAGGCTGAAATGATTTCTCAGCTGGCTGCCATTTACACTAGTAATCCAATTGGAGTAAGAGTGCTTCTAACAAAGCTTTAAAATGGCAGCACAACTGAAGACAGTGTCCTGAGACATCAGCTCAGCATTTTAAAAACGTGTATGGGTCTATAAAGAAAGTTTTGCATCATAGCACATTGTCAGAGCATGCTTGATCCAGTGTGGAGCATGCATTCAACGCTACGAGGCTTCGAGATGTACACGAGTTCTCAAAGCATCTCAGATCAGTGAAAAATGTTTTCTGAAGAAAAGACAAAACCCCACAACCCCAATGACAGCAAAAAGAAAAAGGAAAAGACAAAATAACATTAAACAGCTGTAATGAATTTGATAGTCCATTAGAAATGGGCATCTGAAACCATAGCGGGTTACAGAGCACAATAGGCGGTTCACATCTAGGCCGTAAGGGAAACCCTACACCGGTTGTTTGTTTGGTGTTCTTTGGTTTTTTTTGGTGGGTTGGTTTGTGTTGATTTTATTTTTTTTTAAATAAAAATATGCAAGTCTTTGTGCTCCTCTCTAAGTAAAAGCCACTCATTCATACTGAAATGAAAAACCAAAAGAAAACCACAACACCTTTCATGAAAGCTGCTTATTTAAAATTCGATCTTAGTATGAAGACAGTAAAGAGTTGGGAAGTTCTTCAGTGATTTACAGAAGATTTTAGCCACTCCAATCATTCCTCTGGGTTTGCAGGGGAAGAATTTCTAGGGGGGGGATTAAATAGTTTTGATTCAATAACTCCATTTAAGAAAACTGAAAGGCAAAAGCTACACTAATGCAATGCTGTTTATCCATCACAAAATTATAATGGCAACAGCTAGGAAAAAAAGAAATATTATCTGGAGGTTTAGCAGGTCAGCAACAGAGAGCAATGTGTTGGGAGAGGTTCTGTCCTTCAATACCTACAGTGCTAGCACAGGGAATCCAAGGTTATTTCAAACCCTCTAGCACTTTTTCTGTATTTTACTAAATACAAAATGAAATGTTTCCTTTATGCCTGCTGTGTTACACAAAATATTTGCTGAGGACCTCCACTTAAGTTCTGGATTCACATGCTCAGGAAGGTCAGGCTCAGCTCAGATATAAAAGTTTAAATCACAGCTGGATTTTGACAGGAAGTTGGAAGTTTTCTCAAGCTAATCCTGTTCATCTCTGATGCTGTCCACTGGGTTTTCCTTTTTTCCAGAAATGACTTCTCTGTCCCTTTTGTCTACTCAGATATGAATGTCCAAGTCAGAAGTGCTCAGCTCTGTTAGGCAGAGGAGGGAACACAAATGACTTTCCTCAGCTCTCATTCACAGATGAGAAGCAGGCTTTTTTTCCACCTCCCACGTGCATTCTCAGGGCTACTCCTAAGGGGCCTGAGAATAACTCTTGTCTCAGCCTTAGCACCCTTTAAATGTCCCATAATGGAAACACCTACATTCAGAGACTACTTTTGTCTGTATTAAAGTGGCCTTCTCAGAAATTTCTGTAGAAAAATCACTTTAATGCTTACATGGTTTTCTACCTACCTTTACTGGAGAAACTTCATCCTAAGGCAGAGGGTTAACAGAGCAGGTTTTGAGCGGTTGTTACCAGATGTTAGAGGCAGTGGGCAGAAATCACTGAAACTGCAACAGTGTAAACCAGGGGAGCGTGTGGCCTGTGTGTTTCCCGGAGTACAGCTGCAGAGCTATGTCCCATAAATCTGTGCGCTTTGAGACTTTGAATCTCATACTGAAGTAATGCACAGTCTGGTGTTCTGTGTGCTGGTGGTATGTGATGGCATCCTCCAAATCACTACATTACATCTCTGTACAAGGAATCTGTAGTGTGAGCTTCACTTTTAGGAAAAATAAAGAGACATCTTTTATTTCTCAGTGAATGTCTGTAGCACTCCTTAGACAATATCCACCACATCACTCTAATTGGTGTGTTGAGGGACAGCTGGAAAGGTAATCGACATGTATTTTCATTCTATATTCATATTCGCTGCAGTTATGGGATCAGGTATGGCAGTAGTTGAAGAAGGGAACATATTATGTTCTTGATAGCGTTGCTCCTAATTATTTGCTGTTCCTACCCATTAATTTTCAAACTTGACTATCTTGATTTCAACACTACTAAAAGAGTGATTTAGAGAAATAATGGAAAAGAATCATTCCAGTGCCAATTCATGCTGTCCTCTTCCATAAATCTCTCTCCAACTTCAAACACTTCCATTTACAGTTACAATATTTTTGACCTTTATGTGTTTTTAAGCCTCTTTCAACCATCAGCAGTAGACTGACTACTGTGTGATTTTCCTCTGCATGTTCTGAGTGTCTAGATCTCTCCTCTTACAAAGTGAAAACAGAACAATTATGCCTTTGGTATTAACACTGCACATTTAAAGCTACAGACTAAATGTGCAGTACATTGCACTTACACAAAAGCATGTAAAATGGAGGCCAAAGAATCCTCCTTTCCTCTCTGCTAGTCCACAGCTAAGAGCCTTTCCTAAGAGGAGTTCACTGACAGCATTGACCACACTAGGGATGTTGAAGACCTTCATTAATTACATGAGTGGAGGAATGGTAAGAAGTGCAAACTATTTTGTATACATTTATGTTTAAACTTGAAACAAGCCACTTTGACCACATTCATAGTGTTTAAAATTAAAATATCACTGAGAACAGAGGTTTCTAAATGAATAATGGAAAATGTGTGCACGCAGAAAATCATTAATTCACTCCAAGAGTACACGATTGCACAGCCTAGGGAGACTCGGGCAAAAGCAACACATCAGGCTGCTTCTGCATACAACAAAACTAACCAAGTTTAGAGACCGTGAACTGATTTGTAGAAATCACTTTGTGAATTGCTTTGAACCACAAATTAAGCTCCATTCTTTGCCCCATGTTGCACAGACTGTCTGGGGCAATTCAACGTTTTCAATTATTTTTTCTAAGTTAAGTTAAAACATAACTGCCTCCAAAATGCTGCTCTCACAGGTGAAGTGGGAAGGAAAAAGGCTATAGGCTGAATCTACTTATTTCTTATTCAGCTGGGAAAAGCAGACTTGTTTTACTCTGCCTATTGTGCTTACTGCCTGGTTTCTTTTTCAACTTTGAAAACAGTTACTGTAATAGCAATTCAGTTCTTGTTCCTCAGACTATGTAGAGATTTGTTTAGGCTTGGATAAATGCCCAAAACATACTCCCAACTATTTCAGTTCTACTGAGTCTCTGAAAAGGCACTACATGTGTCTTTTCAGAATTTAGGTCCTTTTATTTTAGTCTCAGATGAAAGCACACAGAGCTAAACCAGAGAAGGGAAGAAAGTGATCTCAACTTACACAGAGATGAAGAATGGCTCATTTAGAGTTTGTCTGGAGTTCTGGATGAATGCCCATCTTAACTTTTGCCTTATTCCAGCAGTTCTTCAAACAATATGTTTCAAACCAAAATTCAGACTTTTTTCAAGTAAAACAGCATTATGATGATGAGCTCACACTATATTTAAAACGAGAAAAAGTATCACACTATATTACAAGTTGGAAGGGACCTAAAGAGATCATCAGGTCCAACCCCCCTGCCAAAGCAGGATCACTCAGGGTAATCCTCACAGGAATGCATCCAGGTGGGTTTTGAATGTCTCCAGAGACAAAGACTTCACCCTCACTGTAAAGAAGTTTCTCCTCATGTTGAGGTGAAATCTTCTATGTTCAAGTTTGAACCTGTTGTTCCTTGTCTTATTACTGTGCAAGTGTATGCAGAGCTGTTATTTTTACACTGAAAGTCAATGCAAAATATTAAAAGCACAGTCAACAGTCTCGCATTGAACAGAATTATTTAGAACTGAAGTTTGGTATAAAATTCAAGCAATAAAAACATAATTCAAACTTCTTAAAGTAAGAATTCCCTTAATAGCTGGTATTCTAAAATACTAATAAGTATTTTAGACTATTTATCTTTCCTTCCTGGGGCACTCATTAAGATATTCAAGTAGGTGATCTGGTTATTCCCACTGCTACCCTGTATACAAACACAATGCAAATGGCCCATGAGTTAGCAAGAAACTGTCAAGTAAAGATCATGATCACAAGTGATCACTCCAATATCAACCACTCTTCAAACATGAAGAAAAAATACTTCCTTCACATTAATAAACATGAGCTTGTTTTCATATGAAATCCCCCCTTTACTGCCTCAAGATGTCTTTACAGGAGATCTGGATTGCTGGTTGGGTTAGTGGGCATGTCCCATTTTGCCAAACAGAAGCGTTTGCATTGCGATTACTTACACAGTTAAAACAGCTGAATAGCAAAAGAGAATATGCTTCCAGGAACATCCACACATTACTAACGTTCGTTGGTGCTCCATTCATTTTTGTATGTCATTCATGTTCTTTTGTTACAAAACATGAAAATGGTCACGTCCCAGATTTTTAGCTACTGTGCAAGAGGCTGATAACATCCCTACTCCTATTTTACATACCCCTGTAACAGTGCTCATGGGGAGGAAAGGACTGTCTCCCCAGGATTCCTGTTCAAGAACTTGTGATGGGAATGGAATAAAATACTCTGCTATAGCACAGGTTTGGATTAAAATCCTCTGCTTGAAGCAGTTAAAGCAAGCCAAGAATATGCTCCACTGTGATGTTTACAAGAAGTAGCAAGTCAGACGACATGTGATTGTTCCTATACATCACTACAAATCAGCAAACGCAATAATTCATGCCAGGCACTCGATGCACTCTCCAAAAATCACAGAAGGGGCTAAAAAACTAGGAAGCTCTCAAAAGACACACGTGCCTCCACTCCCTGAAGCCATGGTTTGTACAGTCACCATACAAAGGAAGAGTCCTGTATTTTGATTATACCGAGACAGTTTTCTTACATTTGCTTCAAGGTTATGCTTATGCTAGGATATAAAACAGGGCCAGAGAATGAGTTTGAGCCTGGGCCTGTGACAATCCACCCTACAGAACTGTTGGTTTTCTCATTTTGAGCAACCCCAGCCGGCTCTCTCCTGCCTACGCTCTCAGCAGCAGGGGCATGACTCAAAGGATCCTAGCCAGTCCTCCTCTTACCCTCAGCAGAAGGCACAGTCTTGCTGTTGTTAAATTTGACATTTTAGAAAGGCCTATCAGACCATACATATTCACCTTTTCCCCTCCATTCTCCTCCCTTTTTCAGCTGGGATCATCAAGCAATACAACCACACAGCTACGGTCACTCCTGCAATCCAAACCTAACTCAGATGTTCTCACGTAACTCTACTGTACATGCAAAGATGCCAGCAAAGCAGCCCAGGTCTCAAAAGCAGTAGAACCTCACTGTGGAATCATCTGCTGTGAGGCTTAGCTTCGGACACTTGAAGCTCAGGGTCTTTCAGCTCTCCAGCCAATTTTGTTACATGCTTTATATAAAACACTCCCTGTCTTCCACTTGCAGTTAATCAAGAGTTGTCTCAACTTCATTTGTCAGAGACCTCAGTCTGAAGCAGCCAATCAACTGTACAAATAGAAGATAAAACAAAATAGCCTGGCTCTAACAGTTTTTGCAATCCTAATAGTTGATAAATTCAAATGTAACACAATCCTTTCCTTGACATTCCAGAAGCAAAATTTAATTGATGCATCCAGTAAGAGAAGAGATATTTCTTAACTGCATATTGTGAATCCTTCCAGGGTGCCAAAGACCAGTGAGACAGGCTGCAGGGAAGCAATGTAACCTTTGTTTCAAGTGATCTATACTGTGGTTATAATACAAGTCATTAAAGGTGCATTGAGAAGAGGGATGCTTGCAGGCAGAATAACAGGAAAACCCAACAGTATTAGGTATTTGGTTGATTTGAAAACTAGATCACTAAATCCTTCAATCTATTTGAGTTTTCAAGTATGAAAAGAGGGAAAAACAAAATGCAGCAGAACACAGGAGTAATGACAGATACTGGAAAGGAGCAAGGAAAAGGAGATGCAGTATTCACAGCCACACAAAAAGAGAAACAAGGACAGAAGGATTTCAGTGAAGAATAGAAAAAATCTCTATGTTTATTTTCATTTGAGGCTAATGGAAGAAAGAAGTCCTAAAGGCATTGGAATAGTTTAGTTTTCATAGCTGGTCTGGTTGACATTTTCTTTTGAACACCAGATTAAATAACACAGCTCAGCTAACAGCATCTTTGCTATGAATGCTATGAGGCTAAAGACCAGATAAGCAGCAGCATTTAGAGGCTTTTCTTTATGCAAATAAGTGCTAGTAACTACTATCAACATAAACATATTTTGAGCAAGATGAAAATACAAAATTTGTTGACTGCTGAAGTCTGTTTCCAACTTCATAATCCTGATGCCAACACCTGACATACATCAGCCTGAGGTTTACATACAAGATGTCAGTTCTAGAGTTGTCTTAAAGAGAGAAATAGAAAACTATAAATACATTCTGCCAAGCACATGGCATTGCTCATTACTTACACTAGTGTTTGAATTTCTCAGTCAAGATCCCTCAATGTGAAACATGAGCAGATTGACATGAGTCTTATGATAATAGAACTTTTTCACCTGAAGCTCTCATTCTGAAAGGCACAAAATATCATCTCCTATGTCAAGACTAGGCTACAGGCCTCCAAGTTATGAACTAACCTGGAAACTCCAAAGAGAGAACTTAAAACGTCAGGGATCATCAAATCTTAACCAAGCAACCATCAAATACTCAAAATTTTGATGCATGTTTCAACCTTCATATCATTGTGTCATTTTAAAATAGCTTTGTTTTGTTTTGTTACATGAAAGTGCACAGTGTGAGCAATACTTTCTGATTTGGGGGGAAAAAAAAAGTAAACAAAGGAGCAGAAAGAGAACAAGGATGCCTGGGAGAAGTGGTTTGGGGAACATCAAGCAAAATGTCACACTATGTAGGGTGCACCTATGCTGTATGTTTGCAGACTGGTTGCAGTGGTTCTGTGCCCAATACCAAACATGCCTGATACAGGGCTGGACATTAGTGAAGCCCTGGAAAAGTCGGAGTATATTCTTTTGGGAAAATGGGTCCATAAAGAGCCAGTTCCAAGGAAAAGAACCTAAATTTTATTACCATATTTGAGTCTAGATAAATTTTATACTCTGATGTAACTGCTGTAACGTGTGATATATCTGACTTAAAGGACAGAACTGTAATAAAGTTAGAAGCATACAAAATTGCAGACAGGACAATTTAAACTGAAGCTTGCAGCATTAACATCCAGATTTTAAGCATTTGAAAGTTAGCTATGAAACACCAGGAAAAAAAAAAAAAAGTGCATTTAACTTGAGGTCTTTGGTAAATGTCAACTAGGGAAAATGTGACTCAGATTATTAGAGAGTCAAAGAATATAATCCACAGTAGATCACTTCAGCCCTGGCTAATTACTAAAGGCATCAGTTCATTACACTGCTGTAACTGTATCTAATTCAGTTTGCTCTGCAGTTCATCCATTATGTCTTTTTCTTGCATTACTGTACTGGCTGTTGCAGAGCACAATCCGCTCTAAAGGTGCTTCTCAATCCCTGCAGCTTCCACTAAGCAAGTCCATAATCTGTAACCGAGCTTTGATCAGTTTTAAACTGACTACTAATCAGTAAAAACAAGAATAGAAGTGTGGGAGGGAGCAGGGATAAAGATGAACTGGTGTTTAGAAATCAAGACTGTGGCTGGGATATTTTCTATGCTAAGAGCTAAGCAGCTGGAGCTGGTGTAAAGAAAACCACTGTCAGGTACAAAACTGAAGTTCAAACGAACAAAGGTATTTAACCTGTGATCATACCATTTAAAAGGTACATCTCTTTAAAAAGAGCTATGGCAATTTATTCCCTTGGGATTCTGTTGGTGCTGAAATTTTACATGGATTTAAGACAAGTATATTCACATATTCAAAAGAAAAAAAATCTCATCCAGGGTTAACAGCTACAAGTATCTAAAAATATATGCCACAGATGACTGGGGATGCGTCCTAAAAGGTTTGGTTGGGTTTTGTTTGGGGGGTTTTTTTTGGTGGTTTTTTGTTTGGTTGGTTGGGGTTTTTTTACTGTTGTTTTTTTGCTCTCCATCCTGGACACCTTTTATTGACCAGTGCTGGTTAGCTGAAGCTTTGGTATGGCTTGATACGATCACTCAAGCAACCCACTATTCCCCCGAGTCACAACATTGACACCTCTCTGCACAGTTTGTACCTTCTCACAACGTAAGCACAAGGTAGCTATAGATACAAACCTATCCAGCAATTAAAAATACTTTGAGTACTTCATAAGCAGCAGCAAAACACTTGCCAACAGGAACAAATACTTTCAATTGTGTTGCAAGAAGTGTCTGTTCATGACAATCCATGCTGTGTATCTCAGAACATTTACTACCCATATCTGACTTTCCAGGAGTTAGCAGTAGAGAAAAACAATTTTGTAAGTGACCATAACATCTCTCTTTCACACAGCACATGCCATTCTTGTCACTTTTATGACTTGGAAATACAGCACCCTAACAGATATTAAAACTAACAGAGTCCCATATTCTAAATAGTTGTCATTTGCTCATTGTTTTTGTTTAACAGAGTTCTCGAAAGTCATTGACAGCTAATTGTGTCAGCTTTAATTCTGTTTTGTGTAGGTTTCAGAAGGAAAAACTGAAAAAAAACACCAGCATTTCCTTGCAGTATTTCCTGTACAATGAGTCAAAAAAGGCAATGTCTTTGTAGATATAAGCAATTTGTTCCTATTTGAATTAGAAATAACTGAAAGGCAAGAGAAACTGTCAGGCTGCTCAGTATTCAGGCAAATATGATGTTAGTGAAACAGGTCCAGTTTTCTTCCATTTGTGTAATGGGAGAAGAGCCCAGCTATCTCTGGCACAGATAGATGAGACAGCCAAGGGCCTTAAACCCTCCTTTACAAAGCCCAGGCTTTGCTGCAGTCACGCTGAGCACACTTGAAGGGAGCAGCTCGGATGCCACCTTTGCAAACTCGCCTAAGTCACACGCAGCTGTATGTTCATACTTTTGGGCCACTACTACTTTAAGTAAACTACTAAAAATAGTATTTCCTACATTCACCAACAGGGCTGTACCCTTAAAAGTTTCTGTAGGGCCTACTGACATCACAGCTTCTAAAAATTTCAGCGAGGGGAAAATGTGGGCAGAAGCAAGCACACTCAGCCTGAGAGAAACCACACACTGATTTGTGACAGAGCTGAACTTCTGCCCTGGCTACACCCTGAAGTGTGGTTTTGTACAGAAAAAAAGTGGCCTAGATAAGACAACTTGTTACCCAAGAGCATTCTCATCACATCCGTTGCGAATGTGTCCACAATTCTTAATACATTTTTTAAATGCTGTGGATTGAGGGCAGCAGTCAGAGCTTCTAACCCAGATGGACCCTGGACAGAACCTTCCTTCCAAAGTCAGCTCTGCTTTCTTGGTTTGACTTCAAAAGAGGAACTGTCAGGGCACATTTCCAAGTAGATGACATCTACTCACAGGATCTGGCCCAAGAGGTCACAGTCTCCTCCTGAGTGCACATGGAAGATTTGCACATTGTCTGTTTGCTGAGCAATAAGTATAGATAGCATTTTCAGGAGTGGCATGGCAAACTTGGAGATATATCTGAGCAATCATTAACCTCTACAAAGGCTTTAGCAGTTGGCCCAAGCTTTTTTTAAGCCATAGGCTTTAGGCAGCTGATGAGCGTGCTGTTGGGTTTTCCTTGCTTTTCAACCTGTATCAGCTAAAGGAAGGCAAACTGAACTATGTCTACTCACTCTTCAATTGATCCTTCACCCAAACAGAGTACAGACACCAACAGAGTACCTTTATATAGCAGCAAAAAGTCAAGTCTTCTTATGCCTCAGAGCCTCTTAATCCAAGAGGAGATTAAAAAAACCCTTGAAACCAACTGCATCACACAGTAATACAAGATATTAGGTGTTATCACCTCCTCACTCACTAGAGCTCACTTTTATGTTTCTGATCTCTCTTCCTCCTTTTAAACCCCAAACCAGAAAAGATAAGGAACCAAGGACCATAAGGAAAACATTTTACAGCCCTATTCTAGATCTGTCTGCACTCCTAGAAAGGTAAGTGCAAGCTTTCCTGTCTGTGGCTGGAACTCAACCCTCACTTGGCAGTGACTTCCACTCCCTGCCCCAACAAAGCCATGACCAGCAGCTACTCCCACTTGGGTGCCATCAGCATCCTAAGGTCCAGCCTCCAACAAACTCCTTTCATGTCTTAAATTAAACTTAAAATTTCCCAATGGCCACAGAACACTACATAAGGATGACAACACAGAAAATTCTCTCACCAGCTAAAGTTTGCACAAAGCTACCTGGTTCAAATCGTAAGCCTCCACACATAATTCCAAATTACAAAGAACAAATTAACTTAAACTTCATTAATTCTTTCTTACTATATTATACAAGAATAATAAAGACTTAATCACATGTTGATATTTGTTTTCCCATTCACCTTACTAAGCTTTTCCATGTACGAAGCAAGTTTGCTTGTAACTCCTGGAGCTGTATATTAAATCAAACAGTATCATTTGTCCTCCAGGTTCTTCCCTCAACACAGTAGGCAAAGTTCTCTTTTCTAAGGACAAAACAGTTCAGAAGATGAAATAAAGACTTTTTCTTAAGGCAAAATATAGAAAAACACACTGATAGCTGAGGGCTGTGTTGCAAAATTAAAACAACATTCAAACCCAGGTGTTTCCATCAGATAGCTCTTTTGCCTGTGATCTCAATTCAGATACCACACATTAGGGAAACTAATTAGCTTATTGCAGTAATTTCTGCTAAAATATTGAAAGGCTTATCCATCACCATGTAACATTAAAAATCCATTTCACAGCATTCAGAGAAAAGAAACTACCTTGCCAATGCATTGAGACACATACAACAAAAAAAAGAACTATTCAAGGTAGCTCCTGTATATCAGAAAGGGAAGAAAGAAGCTTATTAAAGAGAGATCGGAATCATTTGTAAGGAATGAGGCTGGTGAGAGGCCTCGAGCGCAAGAGGAGAGGAGAGGAGAGGAGAGGCTGAGGGAGCTGGGGTTGTTTAGCCTGGAGAAGAGGAGGCTCAGGGGAGACCTTATTGCTGTCTACAACTACCTGAAGGGTAGTCTCAAGCTGTGCCAGGGGAAGTTTAGGCTCGAGGTGAGAAGAAAGTTCTTCACCAAGAGAGTTGTTAGCCATTGGAATGGGCTGCCCAGGGAGGTGGTGGAGTCCCCATCCCTGGCGCTGTTCAAGAGGGGATTGGATGCGGCACTTGGTGCCGTGGTTTAGTCGTGAGGTCCGTGGTGACGGGTTGGACTTGATGATCTTTGAGGTCTCTTCCAACCTTATTGATTCTATGATTCTGTGGATATTTCATAGTGCACATCACTGCAGCAGCAGTGCCTGGATCCATTAAAGTGGTGGTGAAACATTTGACAACGTGAGGTTTGAAGTGCTTTCAATGCTTGAGCGAAAAGTGATGCTACATAGTTATGTGTCATATGGAAGGCTATCAACAGATCTAATCACAACTGATATTTCAGGTACACACTCTTTCATTTGAACCCTTACAATGAACAGAAATTACTTGCTACTTTTCTTTTCAACATTTTTTGTTCAAATTAAATGTGCCAAAACTGTTATACTGCCACAGTTGTAGCCTGCTTCCATTGCTCCTCCTTAAATTGCCGAAAGCCAGTTCTCATATAAATATTCCGAATTAAGATCCCTGAAAAAGTTCCATTTATGGAGAATATATATCTTTCAATCCAAGCCAGAACAGTGGCTTTATCATCATGGTTTTGCCTATTTTAATGTCTCATTAAATCTACTTATTTGCACTTTTGAAATGAGTGAAAAAACTTCCTTTCAAAAGGGAAAATCCTTATACTTGCTTTCTACAGCATTCCACTCATCTTTCAAAACAACAAAATTATTTAAGTGAGAAGACAACTGTGTTTGGGGGATGAATAAGTTAATGCTGGTTTGTTGGGTGGTTGGGTTTTTTTGCCACAGCACAAGTGTAGTTGTAGAGTACTTCTGCTCCATGGAGATTTGCATGTGCTAAGTCACTTCCAACATGGTCCTTCCAAAAGCCAAATGGTAGAGAGCTTCTGAAGGAAGGACAATATTCTGAGGAATATTGTCTCTCTTATTCTGAAAATTATCCAAATTCTGTATACCTTTAGTTACATAAGACTCTTCTCTTCCCATATATTTTTTCCCCTGTCTTTTAGCTTTAACACAGCTGCAGTTTTGCTTCTACATTACAGTGCAATAAGGAAAACTCAGTTGGAACGTATTAAGATTCTGAATATGACTGCAATTGCAGGTCAGAACTAGAAACCTACTGAACAGAGGGCACCTTGGAACCTGCTGAACCTGTGTTTGGCACCAGTTTTGACTGATGCACCTCCTGTTTACTGTTCTATGGTAGAAAGTAAAAAAACAGTGTTGGCTTTCTATATGCATTTTAGCAGGTCTAGGTAAAAAGCCTTCTGACACAACTCCTCACAAAGAAATTGAACAGTGTAATCTGCTAGAGACATGTAATCACACACTCAAACTTGCAAAAGATTTTTGTTTCTTCTCTGTTTTGTTGGCCTGAATGAATCCCTCACTGCAGAGAACTTTTATCAGAACTATAGAACTGGGGAAGCCAGTGATGTTTCCTCGGCAGTGTAGGCTCTGCTTGGGAGCCGAAATGCGACTACAAGGCTAGTGACAAAAAAAAGTACACAAGTGTCTCCCAGTCCTGTCAGCTCCCTCCTCATGCCTGAAACTGTTGCCACTGCAGCCAGGCAGAGGTAAGCAACTGCTCAAGTGGAAGCAGCTGCTGGGCAAGTGAAAGGCAAGAATGCAAAGAGGATTGCTGTGCAATGAATTAAATGCATTGGAAGGGAGAGCATGCAGGAGGAGGGAAAGCAAAGCAGGGCAACATCCCACCACTCGCAGGGCAGGGCAGAGGCTCTCAGCCTTTGATGCTAAAGCCTCCATGTGGCCTCAGGTAGCATTGGCAAGCTCTCACACACAAGTGACATTGTGCTGACGGTACCATAAAGACCAAACCCATGAAAACACACAGAGAGCAGCTCTGAAATAACATTTCCCAAAAGTTAAAAAAACAAAAAAAGGCAAACAACTTTAGGGAGTATTTTTTCCTCCCTTTCAGGTATCAGAAAAACACGATGGAGGAGAACAAGGGATGCAGGTAAAGGAATTCTGAAATCCAATTCACACCAGAGAAACTGCACAGTCACAAATAATTCACCACCTCATACTGTGACTCTCTCCCCATTAACTTGTACATAGCAAGCTTAATGCTAGGCAAGCTGGTGAGCTGGGAAAAACTTTTAAATGCAAAATGAAAAAGCTTGTTCAATGCATGACTTGCCTGATATCACCCAATCTCTAGACATTCTTATTTTTAGCTGCAAAATAATTTGTATACCAGCCATCTCTCTCCTCTTCAAGAGAATTTTCTAATTACAGATACATGCCAGGAGACAATATTTGAATTTAGTTTAATTTATAAATTACCTTGAAGCAGGTTTGTCCCTGGTGAATTTAAAACATTATCTAAAATTTCATGTTTTATCCACAGCTGTCAAGTGAGTAATTTCCCTACCTTGAAATATATATAATGTGAAGTGCTAACCCTGAAGAGAAGGGAAAAAATTAATCAAAAGCTCTATCCTCAAGAAGAAAGAGACCGCCAGACTTTTCTTCTTTCCATCCTACAAGATTATGATAAATTACTGATCCAAACTGTACCCAGTGCTGAGCATATGGGGCGGTAACATTGATTTAACCATCCTGGAACCTGGATAAGATTGTGTATGGCATTGTACAATGTGCAGAGCAAAACAGCTTCTCTCGGAAAAAGCTCAGCCTCCTCACAGACAATGCCAGCCGAGGCTGAGCAAAGAGGAACTTTATTATCTCGGATTTGCAGAGGCACCCCGAGCGGCAGAGCGTGTGAGCTGACTGCACTCCTGCAGCCTTTGCCAAAGGATGAACCTGTGTGTCTCAATCCCAGTTTAACACTTTACCCATAGATCAAGCCACTCTCACCCTGTTGACTCTCGCCTGCAAATCCAGGTTGCCTGAGCCCTTGTGTAGGATCTTTATTTTTCCTCCCCTCCACATCCCTCAAACCATTTCTAGGTTTTTACTTTTACTGTTACTAATTTTAAATCAAACGTTTTGAAATCTTTTCAGGGTGATGGATGAGGAGACAGGCCCTGCACCCTTTGATGCCAGCTTGTATTCACTGTGAGGGCAGGCTGATAACAGCAGGGCAGGTACCCATAGCTGCTTTGCACCAGGTGTCCCCAGCCTGCTCTGGCTGTATAACAACTGCGTGAAGAGCACAGGGGTTAGTCCTTATGCTCTGCTGTTACTGTTGCTCACCCTATGGATGATAATTTATGCCAGTGGAGCCATACCAGTGAAAAAAATCCCCAAAGCAATCAATATAAAAACTACTGCTTTAAGGCTCTGACTTTAGCTCTGCGTGCAGCAGTGTTGCATCAACATATGGGTTGGCACAAATGATTTAGTGGCTGACCATGAATGAGACAAGCTGTCTTATCACCATAGAAGACATAAGAGTTGGGGGTTTAATGAAACCTTGAGAAGTAAATTAGTATTTTCTCTGGGGGGCATCATGAAACATTTACTCATAATGTAAATTAACTTTTCTGTAAAAAACGTTAAGTTTATTATGGAGATAAAATAAAATACGGAAATTAAAATCCAAATGTTACAATGATGCTGCAAACAATCGTAGCCCTGTGATCACCTGCACCTTTTACAGTCTTAAGTTTTTTTTTAGATCCACTGGATTTTTAGAAGGAAATTTATCACCCAGCTTTTATCATAATAGAAATGAAGGTGCAGTGCTGAGAGTCTGATGCAGTAAATCAATGGCAGAACTGACCAAATATCGAAATCCCCCGATTCCTACTGCAAACATTACTCCACATTACCAACTGCCTTGTATATGTACCTTTATTACCAACTCTTAGTCATAAAGTAACTCTATTTCAACTCTATAAATGAATAACCTTTGCTGTTATTTTAACTTTGTGGGGTATTTACTATTTCCTGGAGGTTGATGGCAAATCCTTGGTTTCAGCACAAGAATTCCTTGCATTTGTCCTCAGCTGTTTCTTTCTTATTGGTTTAAATGTATCCTTTTATGCTCACACCTTAACTGAAAGCAGGAGCATGCCAGCCTGCAGGTCACAGATTCAATGCAGGCTGCAGGATCTGGCACAGCACCAAAGATGTAAACAACAAGAATTTTCCAAGACTTTTCAGAGCTCTGGAAACAATGGAGAAGTACTAAGGAGCTAACAGTGCTCACCAACGCACCATTTCACACGCTCCAAAGCGCTGGGCACCAGCCATCTCGGAGGGTACATTATTATTCCCATTTTCTTTGCCTCAATCATGCATTTTTACACTCCCTCGTTTAGGGGCACAAAGCCTTTTGACTGTCTGAGACAAGGGAATAGGTTTTCCTCAGTTTCTAAGCCAAAAAGAGGAACAAAGCTGAGTTAGCAATGGCTAAAGTCCTGCTGAATTTTCCTTTCAAACTGCTGCAGTAAGGGAGCGTTTCCTAACACCAAACTTACTTGAGTTTAGCTGTGCTATTTACAACATGCCTGGGGAAAAAAAGAAAACAATAACAAAGAAACAACCAGGCCTTTTGTTGGGATAAAGACCTGGTTCTGAACACTCATAGAAACCATCTGAAATTTGAAGTTTTGGGGTAGTTTGTTTTTTTCATAAAGCACTCAAAGTTGGGGATATTTGATCTGATGGAGCAAAACTGGTCGGAACTTCAGTCCTTGATGTTTCTTTTGTAATGTGCTCACATACAGTGCTTTAAAATGCTAAAAAGTTCCTGATGCACTTCAAAGGCTAGAAAACCTCTTTGCTCCCAGTTCTCCATATTAGAGAGGACTTGTCTGTGCAACGGATACCATTATGGCTGGTGCACAAAAGAATAATCTTCTTAGAAGTTTATCATTGAGGTACTGTTGTACTAAAGCCTAACCATCACACACAGACTCATTGAAAATTATGCAAGCCAAACAGATCAAATACAAATAAATATTCTATTCAATCAATGTCCATTCTTATTTCAGATGAGGAAAACTCTTGTATAGTCCAAGTTCAGCCTGACCAGCCTCAGAAATGCATTACTGAGAACAAGGCACTAGCTGTCACCTCAGGGAGCAGGAACATTCCTTCAAATAGAAGCTTCCTTGGTACACAAGATAGCTGTTATTATCCCCAGCCAGGTAGGAAAAAATAATAGGGGAGTAGATGGAATAACTCAAGTATTAGAAACTCAATCAGTTCAAAAGCTATTGGATAGACCTTGGGACAACCAAGAAGAGCAAGGCTGTTCTTGGCACTGTTTGACAAAACAGCTCTTCATAAATTTTGGCACCCATTGCTACTGATGATACTTTTTGTTCACAATGACTCACCATTTCTAAGTGCAGGGCCCTGCGCTGGCTGGCTTCACTCTGTAATCTGCCCTTGTATCTGCAACTCAGCTGCAAGGACTCCCGCATCACAGGTGCTATTCCATGCTGTGGTGGATTCCACTTCAATGTCCAGAATCACTCAAAGTAGCTGTTTGCCCCATTTTTCGATACTTGTGCAAGCATCAATAAAATAAAATGAGTAGCATCAACAAAACTCCTAAAGTTTCACATACCAGCTGTATCACTACTAGACAGATCCTGCAAGAACAGTTATCACTGCAGTAAAATGGAAGAGGGCAGTGATGCAATCACACCAACTAGTCCTAGCCCTATGAGGAGAGGCTGAGGGAGCTGGGGCTGCTTAGCCTGGAGAAGAGGAGACTCAGGGGTGACCTTATTGCTCTCTACAATTACATGAAGGGAGGTTGTAGACAGGCGGATGTTGGTCTCTTCTCCCAGGCAACCAGCACCAGAACAAGAGGACACAGTCTCAGGCTGCACCAGGGGAGGTTTAGGCTGGATGTTAGGAAGAAGTTCTACACAGAGAGAGTGATTGCCCATTGGAATGGGCTGCCTGGGGAGGTGGTGGAGTCACCATCATTGGAGGTGTTCAGGAAGAGACTTGATGGGGTGCTTGGTGCCATGGTTTAGTTGATTAGGTGAGTTGGATTGGTTGATAGGTTGGACACGATGATCTTGAAGGTCTCTTCCAACCTGGTTTGTTCTATTCTATTCTAATTCTATTCTGATTCTATTCTGACTTGAACAGATTGAGAAAAGTGGTTTATTTCTCCCCTTATTGTCCTTTAAACCAATTAACCAGACACCCCAAAAGCCATTGTAGCAATGAACGCTGCTGTCCTCAGTACAGCAATGCATGGGTGTGGGTTTATTTTTTCCTACAGACTGAAGGCAAAGGCAAAAAATTGATAGAGAAAATAAATGAATGCAATGACTTCTGTAGACATCAGTGGCAGGGGGAGATTTAAAAATGAGGTGGCCTGTTTGCTCCTTGGTATTTTCTCATGATTCTTTCATCTACATTTTTTATTTTTTTTTTTAAATTAGTATTTTGATTAAATAAAAATTCCCAGTGCATAGTCTTAACACTGCTGATTTTAGATGTGAGTGCTGATGCTTCAATATGTTAGGCCCATAAATGCAAATTGAAGCAATCACACAAACATGGGAGCTGAGTGAAAATAGAGCTGAAAGGTTTTTAATCCAAACAAACTCAGTCACTTGATTAAAGTTCTTGAGTAATTTGCCCTTTGTGATGTTTTGGGAAAAATCTACTGATATACGGGATATAAATTCTCTTTTCTTTTGGGTACCATCTATTTCTGTACTTGCAATGCAGTGGAAATATATTCAAGCTCCCTGTAGCCTTGCCTGCTATACTCAAGCTAACTTCATTTTTGGAGCAATATCGACAGATTAGCAGAGTGCTCTGCCCAGCCTGTTTTTGCTTGCTTCACAGAAGCCTGCTACTGAGTGTGCTGGAGAGACACTTTACTGGCCTTCTGGCACAATTTCCTCAATAGTCAAAGGAGCTGGCACTTCAGCTTCAGACTGTGGGTGAGAAGCGAAACATTCCCTGTGCATGTTAACACAGAAGCTACTGTTCTGTGTCTTTACACTTATGAATGCACATCCCACAAAGCACAGGCAATTCAAGCTGGAAGGGCATTCCCACTGACAGCCATCCACTGGCCTTTACTAAAATCATACATCTTAAGTGCTCGTGCAATTTCTGTCCTGAGAATGTTGGTTCTGACTAGCCTCTCACAAGCTAAAAGCAACTCCTATTGATTAGTACATCTTGCCATTCCAAACCATTCAACCCAGGGAGGAAAATGCAATACATTCTTCCCAGTCACCGTTCAGTACAAGGCATCACAAATTCTAAGTGTGTCTTCCAGGCATATGTCTTTGCATATTACTATAAAAACACACTACCCAATGCGATAGGATCCTAAGTCACTTTCAGATGGGAGACAAAGCTGTGTTTGGGAGTTTTTCCCTTCAAACAAGCACACCAAGAGTCATCACTGGTTTATGATATCTTAGAGCAGGTCTTGCGAGACCACCAACTACTGATTTGGATTAAATCAGTAATAATTTAAAATAGAGAGAGCTCAAATTTACTTAGAGGAATAGATTCAAAGAAACTGCAAACAAAGCCACACCCAGGGCATGCTCTTATTTCCATCTTCAAATGCAAAGCACAGATTTATCTTCTGCTCTGTGGAAAAGTCACTGTGCTTGCTGCAGGAGCTGTGCGCTGTTTCCCCATCCTTCACCTGCAAAACTCCACCCTGCTGCCAGCTAAACATGCCTCATGGCTTTGGGGAAACACTATTTCCACCTCCTCCCACACCTGCTAACAGCACTTAGCTCAAGGCGAGTATCTCAGAAAATAATTAATTCTCAACAAGCCCCAGTATAGGTGAAAGAAATCTAAGAGCTTTTGGTTGTTTTTTTTTATTGCTATCAAGTTGCAGTGAAAAGTGGCTGTGTGTATGACATACAGCTTGTCTTCTATCAAAAGAAAATTAGTGGGGACAATTTGCTAAAAGCAAACCTTTTTTCTGCATTATCAATCCTGAAGAGTATCCACCAATGAATTCAAGAAATAGTGACATGGGTTTCTGAACAAGCAATGATCACTTTTGGGCTTCTTTTGGTGTTTTGTTTGCTTGCATTTGCTAAAATATCAACAGACTGAGGAAATTCTGAAATATTCAAGGATTTATCAAAGCATTTCCAATTGTTTTTCTTTATTATTATTATGATGAAATATTTCCTGGACAACTATACTTCATTTCCCTCTCTGGTTAGTTGTAGATAAAGCATTTCAATGTTACATCTGGGACACTATCAGCAATGAGAAGTCATTCAGGATCGCTTCCACAGGATATAAGTCACAAATCTATTCTTCTGGTTGTCTGTTTATTAAGAAATTCGGGGTCAGTTATAGAGGCAGCTACACTGATGCCATACACACCTTGCCTTTAACTTAACTTGTGATGAAGAATTGTTCTGTATGAGGCAAAAAAAACATACCAATAAAACAGCTGACTTACTGACTTCAGGACATAGGTGGTGGAAGCCTCATCCCTGGAGGGCTTTAAAGCCAAGCTGGATGTGGCTCTGAACAACCTGCCCTAGTGTGAGGTGTCCCCGGCCACGGCAGGGTGGTTGGAACTAAATGATCCTTGAGGTCCTTTTCAACCCTAACAGTTCTATGATTCTATGTGTTAATGACAAGAAACCAAAGAGCTCATCCCCTTCCAGTCTGCAGTCAGAGAAAGAGCTTGGCCCAACATTATTGCAGATTTTTTGTCAGCAGTGGGACCAAGTTATGAATTTTTTGCCAGTAAAATTTCTTGTTGACAGAAATCTTTGTGGAGCAGTAAATCGCAAAGGCAGGTTATTATTACAGAGATCTGAATTACTTGCACCCTAAAAAAAAAAAATAGTAATGCATTTTAATACAGCCAAATGCAACATAATACACCAGGAAACAGAGTAAATCTGCTAAATCTGCAAACAAATCTGCAAAGTAAATCTACAGGCTGAAAAATCTTGTTTGGGAAAGCAGCAAGAGAAGATGATTTAAAGGTTCCTGTACAGAAAGTTTTGCAGTTTCTTTGCTGAACTCTGCATGCAATATGTAGTTTGGAGAGGGTAATTTTGTTTTAAGTAACTTGAGCAGAATTTGAAGTATTCAAAGGTGAACATTCAGATTTTTTTTTATCTGCTTAGTATAACTTTTCTGTAGTTTAATCATAAAGTCATGCATGTCCCATTTATGGTGGCATGCATGCCATTCCCAATAGCTATGTGCTAAACTGAATGGACTTTTGAGTCAGCAGCTAACATTTCACACGCTCGGAGCTGAGGTCTGAAGTACACTACACCTTTTTCCATAAGATTTACTATGACAGTGCTTTCTGAGCTGCTTTGGAAGTGAGGTCTGGTAGTTCTTGTAGAACTCCTCCTTTGAAAGCAATTTGTGCACATTCACTGGGTGGGTTTTTCCAGTGGCCTTAAATGATCTGTTCATTCACATCTGAGCTCCCCCATATCATCCTTATATGTCCCCACGGAACTGAGTGCCAGATTCACTGTCATACTCAATACCCCTTAAAAAGAGGCACTGTTTCCTACCCACTTCACAGCTCCAGCAAGAGTCAGGAATTATTAGTGTTTGATGATCTTTTGTTTCAAGACTTTAATCTCGTGTACTTTGAAATTGAAATTCTTTAGCCTGCAAGGGCCTCAGAAGCTGACAGCTGACTTCTTGAACTTTCCTAAACTACAACAGAAAAGAAAGTAAATCTATCAGCTCTGTCTCTTACAGTAAGAGCATTTGCTAGGGGTTGGGGTGGGGGGGACAGAGTGAGCAGTGCTGGCAAGGTCTACTGAAATTACTGTCCTCACCATTTTTTCCATTCCTCCATTAGCTGAATTAAATCTTATCTATTTACACACTCTATTGAACAAATCTGTTGAAGCACTAGTATATCTCTCTTGCATTCAGCAATTCCAGATGTCAGAAAGATTAGAGAAGCAAAAGCACTTTAGTAGCTGCATTCCCACACTCTTATCAGTTTTTTTTTTTGTCCAGAGACAAGAATAGCTGGCATTGTTCTGTTCCATTTCTTCACACCTTCTCCATTCAGCCCAAGATGTCCTGGTCCACTTACAGAGAGAAAAAAAGGGCAAAATATATACAATAAGCTGGAAAGAAAAACTAAATATTCCTACTGTACTACCAGATACCATTTACTTCTAGGTTTGTAATTCATCCACTACTTTCCATTGGCTACACAAACTCAAAGCAGGTGTTTATGGACATCAAACACTTTAACAATGCCAAATCTCTCCTCTCCTGATGTGCACTGGTCCTTGCTGAACCACAAATTATTAGAAGTAGCTCTTTAGGTGGTGATGGATGATAGGTTGGACACGATGATCTTGAAGGTCTCTTCCTACTTGGTTTATTCTATTCTATTCTTTTGGAATCATAACTGTACTATTCTAAGCTTAAAAGGTAGCATTTAAATAGGTCCTAATGACAAGCAGTGGTATATTTCTGTGACCACACACCATTTAATCAGAAGTCGCTCCATTTTCTCCTTAATTTGTGCCCTTAAACAGAGTTGTGGCATTGCATTCCAATTCCTGAATATCCATTCAGGAAAGTCTGTATCCTTGTATGCCGGGAAAGATCAAATGCCCTCCAAACAGCTAAATAACAGAGTAAAAAGGAAATCACAGCTAGAGCAAGAAGGAGCTCTAAAGAATACCCAAAAAGCCATGAGATTTTACAGTGATTTGCTTTCCCCTAAAGGTGTCAGTTGTAGTTTGACTCTTAAAACACTGATAAGAAAGATAGGCCTATCATTTCTACTTCAGTGCTTATTGACACCCTTTGAAATATTTACTGTGAAATAAATATAGATGCACATGTATGTTAAGTTAGCATTAACAGTCCTTAAAGAAGATTTCAGGCCTTTAGAGGATTTATGAATTGATGGAAAAAGATGAAGATTTTATTGTTCACAAAAGCAGTAATTTAGTTCTCAAGACTGGTATGTTTAAGACAGTAATAGAAACACACTTTGGAATCCAGACAAAAAGCTGAGAAGCCTAGGAACACAAAGATTCAAGGGACGATAAACAGGAAAAGACAAGATCTTATATAAGCCATGGATTTCCATTATTAGCCCAATTGCAACCATCTTGTCCCATTCACAGCATGTCCAAAAAGAGTTACTTCTAGGATTAGAGAGAGGGACAATCTTTTATCTGAGTCTACAGCTTACCAGATAGCCTTCTTACAGCAGAGAGCATATTAGTACTTGACACTTAAAAATACAGAGGAAGGATATCCTTAGCACTGTCCTTAACACTGCACTTCTCTAATGCAGCCAGGGCATGCAGGGGGCTGAATGAAACATTTAAAGCTCAAATCTGTAGAACATTCATTAAAGCTAAGTGCAACTCCTTGGCTCTTGCATGTTTCTGTATCTATCCCAAGCCCTGACATACAATATTTCAGATGTTTTCTTCACACAGAGGCTCTAATTCTTGGGAACCCTTCCACCATTTATTTTGTACAACAGAGAGCTTGGTAGTTTTCAGTCTGATTCCACAACTGGATAAAGCTGCAGTGACATACACCAGATCTGTTCCTGTATCACTTAGTGCTCTTTTTAGTAGACTCAAAGAGAAGATAATGCTATGTAACACTTCTTTTGGACTGGACTTGAGGCCCATCTATTTCAGTAAGATGGCTCTTACAGCCCTCAGCACTAAATACTTCAGCAGTAGCAGCAAAATCTGTATTAGGCAGATAGCAGATAATCCTGCCTTAGAGTGATCTCTTCTAAATTCTCAGTAGAAGTGGAGAAAACCTCTTAAACACTGGAGTTTAAAAATGGCAGGGTTAAATAAAACTTCTTTTATTCAGAAGTTCCTGAGTTGAAAATAAACCACAATTGTTTACCAAATAAAAAATTATTACCATTAAAATTCATTTAATGAGATGGAGGGTAGGGGCAGGGGAAGAGAGAGCATAGTTTTCCTCTCTATGTCTAGCCTATGAAATCTGCTTCTGGTTTCTTTATTGCACTGAGAATAAGGTAGGAAAAAATTACTAAAAAATCCTTTCCTTTAGTGTTAGTATTTCCATGAGTCTGCATTGCTACATTAAGCCAAAAATTATCACAGGATCACACAGAATCACAAGAACATTCAGGTTGGAAAAGACCCTCAGGATCACCAAGTCCAATCAATAACTCTACTCTACAAGGTTATCCGCTAGACCATATTCCCAAGCAACACATCTAAATAACCTTTGAACACATCCAGGGCTGGCGACTGAACCTGGGCAGCACACTCCAATGCCTGACCGCTCTCTCTATGAAAAAATGTTTCCTAATGTCCAGTCTAAACCTACCCAGTTGTAGCTTGAGGCCATTCCCTCTTGCTTTATTGGTAATTACCTGTGAGAAGAGACCAGAACCATCCTCTCTACAACATCCTTTCAGGTAGTGGTAGAGAGCCATGAGGTCTACCCTCAGTCTCCTCTTTTTCACACTAAACTGCCCCACCTCCTAAAGTTGCTCTTCATAAGATTTATTCTCCAGGCCCTTCACCATCTTCACTGCCCTCCTCTGAACTGGCTCCAGAGCCTCCACATCTCTCTTGTATTGAGGTGCCCAAAACTGGACACAACACTTGAGGTATGACCTTGCCACAGCTGAGTACAAATGGACAATCACCTCCCTGCTCCTGCTGGACTCAGCATTTCTGATACAAGCCAGGATATCATAGGCTTTCTTGGCCACCTGGGAACACTGCTGTCTCATAATCGCTTGCTTGTCCATTAGAACCCCCAGGTCCCTTTCTGCCAGGCAACTTTCCAGCCACACTGCCCCAGGCTTTGCAGTGTTGTTTGGGGTTTTTGTAACCCAAGTGCAGCACCTGGCATTTTGCCTTGTTGAATCTCATCCCATTAACCTTGGCCCATTGATCCAATCTATCCAATTCCCTCTGTAGAGCCTCCCTACCCTCATGAAGGTCAACACTCCCACCCAACTTGGTGTCATCTGCAAACTTATTAATGACACATCTGTCTTCATCAAGGTCAGCAATAAAGAGTAGGGGTCCCAACACTGAGCCCTAAGGAACAACACTTGTGACTGGCTGCCAGCTGGATTTAACTCCATTCACTACCACTCTCTGGGCCCCTTCACCCAGCCAATTCTCTATCAAGCAGAGCCTGTGCTCATCCAAGACATGAGCAGCCAGCTTGTCCACAAGAATTCTGTGTGAAAAAGTGTCAAAGGCTTTTAGAAAGTCTAGGTAGACAATATTCACAGCCTTTCCCTTGTGTAATAATCAGGTCATCCTGTCATAGAAAGAGATTGGATTGGTCAGGCAGGACCTGCCCTTTGTAAACCCAGGCTGACTGGGCCTGATTCCCTGGTTGTCCTCTATATAGTGCGTAATGGTCCTTGAGGCGACCTGCTCCACGACCTTCCCTGGTACTGAGGTCAGACTGACAGGTCTATAGTTTCCTGGATCCTTGAAGTTGGTTGAATTGTTAAAATCATACTCTAATCCACTAGGAACTGTTGCATGCAAAGCACAGAAGCACAACTAGCCAGATCATTCATACACAGAATTTTTTTTCCTCTCACACAGATGCAATCAAAATCCAGCAAGACAGCTAATTGTAACCTAATCTGATCAATTCAACATGCAAAAGCAATTTTAGCTATGACTGGTAAATGTGCAGAGAAAATAGCAACAGGGTATTTCTGTCACCCCCTGAGATTAAAAAGAAAATAAATTCAGTGGTATCAAATCAGGTAGCAGAGCTACATTTGCTAAATCAAATAAACTGGATAATAAGGACATCTGGAAACAGTTGGTATTAAACAACATTTGATTTGTTTCCTTCATGACCACAATGTGTGGCTAAAACAGGTGGACTCTCCTCTGCAGTGAAGATGCCAAGGGCTATGCATCTAGGGGAAGTTGGGAAGAGGAAGGTGTGGATAAAATTGTCAGATGTATGTGAGCATACATAGTAACGCTGATTCAAGGTCATCACACTGGTTGTGAGAAATTTTGCACTTATTAACATACTGAGAATTACTTTTGACTGTATTCTCATATTAGACCTAATAAACATTTACAACAAATACAGGACAAAGCATTGCATGAGCTTGCAAAAAGAAAGGAAGGGCATGGAATGAGGCTTTATCTCACTGTAACCCATTTGGACAAAAATAGGAATTGATGTCCCCATTTAAATCTAGCCCCAAGCCTTATGTGGTACCTGCAAGAAGCTTACCTAAAAAACAGAGATGTGGGGAATTCAGAATCCTGATGTTTAGTTAGGCATTACACATTACAAAAAATTTCACTTTTCTTAGCATCTCACTAAGCTTAACATGACGTTAGCATGACAGATCTGGCCGCTCCTCCTTCAGCATGTGGCATAAATAACAACTTCAGTGCAGGCAGCTGAGTCTCAACTAATGCAAATACCAGATCTACCCAACAACTAGAAGTGAGCCAAGTGTGCATAAAGGGAAATTAAACTCCCCAGAAGACTTGGCCTTGCACATCAGCTAGCAGAACTGGGCCAGACAGTACTACTCACTGCTAGCATTATTCCTAAGAGGCTGAGCTGGGAGCCATTTTGTAGCATTTAAAATGTAAGGTTTTGAGTTTTGCCTTCAAAGGAAAAATATCTACAGTTCTATGGAAAAATAAAATCTGTATCTTATGATTTGAATTCATTTCCCTGAGCACTTCATACACAGGATAGTCTTTCTATGGAAGAACCTACAACAGGCACAAGCATAAGGAACATCAAGTAGACATGCAACAGAAAAGTTGATTGCTCAGTGTTATCCCAAGCAGATGTTATGTCCAAAGTCCAGGATAAAAAAAATATACATTTTCCAAACTGCTGCATTAATGTTTGGACCATGTTTCCACTTCCAACTCAACACTGGGCAGATCATATTGCTGAGCCTCTCATTCTAGTGTATCAGTTCAAACACTTTTAAAGATCTCATTGCACACATTGCACCATTGCTAGTTACTGTGTCTAGAGGATTGATAATTTGAGTGGTCTGGAATATGCTGTCTGCAATTTAACTGCTGAGCTATCTACAGCAACATCAACCCTAAGACCACTTTAGTAGTACACGGATACCCAATTATCATAGCAGTAAACTGGTTATACTACTTTGGACAATTTGGCTATATTTCTGATGTCTGCAAAGAGCTGTGCTGCTATAATCAAGTCATTCCCCCCAAAAAAACCCAGTGATCTTACTAAGAAGTTTAACTGCATTGACATCAGGGTTTTGTAAGCACTGTTAATTCACTGTCGAACTGCAAGTCATGCACAGTGAATGTGGCAAATATGGTTATTCCAAGTCCACAAGGTAGCAGAAGACTATGTTTATCACAGTCTTCCAACATTAAGATTGAAGTGAAATTTTCTTTGCTGAGTCAGGAGACTATTCATCATTTCTATGAGTGAAAACACATACTCCCACACAATATATACAAGTGAGTGAGTCAAAAATTAGCTCAGCAAGAGCAGGAACACTCTTACACTTGCAGTGATTCCCTGTATGCATGTCCCTCAAACTCTTCATAAAAATGATAATGCCACATTTCCCCTCCTTTTCTTTCCCCTTCCCCTTTCTACTTCTTTTGTTCTCACTGTTGTTTTTTTTTTCTCCACTCCCCAAAAAAAAAACAGCTAGTGATGGTAAGCTGTAGAATATTGCAGTTACCCCTACCAGTGTGAACCTTTTGTTAATGTAATAAAGGATACTATGTGTGTTAGAGACGTTAGTTCCCAAACCATCACAGACTGCACTTAGTAGCTGTATAATGCCTGCAGGAGCTGGACCCTTATAAATCACTACACCCTTTAAGAGGCTCATCCTGTTATAGAGGAGTAAAACTGGTAATTGAATAAGGAGGTCACAAAGCAAGTATTTAAGGGGCTTGTTTACCTATGGCTAAGTCAATCTCCTAAGCAAAAAGTTTTGTCTCTTCCTTTAATAGCACTGACATAAGACCAAAGCTAACCTAAAAAAATGTTCTTAGTGGAAGCAGCTGTCAGAACAGGAAGGTACAATCTCTGCTGACTCTGCCAACTTCACCTCAAACCTGTGCAAACCCACCAGCTGTCTCTCTACAGGAATGGGTATAGCCTCACCAGTCACCTGCAGCTGGCTTCCAGGAAATGAGCTTGAGACCGGAATAAGACAATACAGAAAGATCATCAGCCTGCTCAAAGAGACAAAATACACAGGCTAGTGGGAACAGGAAAGCTCCTGCAGGAAATCTCATCTCAAGAGAAAGGCTTAGGAAGGAATTCCTTGCAGTGTTCAAATGGAGCTGGAGAGAGCTATCCCACAGTGCAGCTCCAACCAGGGCCTGAGCTTTACTGAGGCTGATGGGCAATGGATGGAGGGTAGGGAGGTGATGATGCTTGGACCTGTTGGTGTCCTTGGAGCCCTAGCAGCATACTCCCTCTGTTTTGATTTGCATTGGAGGGGTTTTTGAGATACAATCATCTCCTAGGACAAGAGCTGTTGCTAAAATAAACTTCAGATGCTCAGTTTTGTCCACTGGTTTACCATGGTCAAAATATTCCAAAACTGAAAGAACCGCTTCAGTGGAATCTCAACAAATTCCAGTTGTTGCAAGATTAACCATTGTACTTTTAAACAAAGACTCCAAAAAGTCCTACTGCACAGATCTGTTAACCATAACAAACAAAAAAAGAAAAAAAACAACCACAAAAAAGAGACAGATATGTAACAACTGTATTTCTCTTTCATCTGCTATGTAAGAGGCTACTCACAATTCTGTGGAGCCTGTTTCTGATGGCCTGTGCAGAGGAAACAGAATTACAACGAAAGTAATGTTAGACATCAACAGAGCTAATAATAGAGCTAAGGTTTATGCAGTGGGATCCAAGAAGAAGTGAACAGACTTAAAAATCAACACAATCTAAGACAAGTAATTTAGTTTTCTTTCTTGTTTCTATATTGAATTTCACAATCTGAAATTTATCCTTTTTCCTCACAAGATAAAAAATAGGCACCCATTAATAGCCTGAAATACCAGAGGTGTCATTGCCCTGAAGTACCACTCTGCTCCTTGACAACTTTGCTATTAGCTTCACAGGATTCAATCCTTTCCTGAATAGAAATAATCAGATCTCCAAGTATGAGATCACAGAATCACCAAGTTTGGAAGAGACCTCAAAGATCATCAAGTCCAACCTGCCACCACAGACCTCATGACTAAACCATGGTGCCAAGTGCCACATCCAATCCCCTCTTGAACACCTCCAGGGATGGTGACTCCACCACCTCCCTGGGCAGCTCATTCCAATGACGAATGACTCTCAGTGAAGAACTTTCTCCTCACCTCCAGCCTAAACTTCCCCTGGTGCAGCTTGAGACTGTGTCCTCTTGTTCGGGTGCTGGTTGCCTGGGAGAAGAGGCCAACTCCCTCCTGGCTACAACCACCCTTCAGGTAGTTATAGAGAGCAATAAGGTCTCCCCTGAGCCTCCTCTTCTCCAGGCTAAACAGCCCCAGCTCCCTCAGCCTCTCCTTGTAGGGCTTGTGCTCAAGGCTCCTCCCCAGCCTCGTTGCCCTTCTCTGGACACATTCAAGTGTCTTAATGTCCTTCTTAAACTGAGGGGCCCAGAACTGGACACAGGACTCAAGGTGTGCCCTAACCAGTGCTGAGTACAGGGTCACAATGACTTCCCTGCTCCTGCTGGCTGCACTGTTCTTGATGCATGCCAGATCAGTCTTGTTTTCTAAGAGTGCAACACTTGCACAGTTAATCCTGTTGGGAGTAGCACCTGAGAGCATAGAGAGAGCTATTCTATGTGTTATTTTTGTATCACCTGTCCCAGAATTAAAACCAGGTTTATGCAAGGGGGAAAAGCTGCAAGTGCACAGGCAAAATGAAATCATGTTCTACATCACACTAATTGTCCAAGTTCTATTTAAAGGTGATTCATTTACCTTGATTTTTAATTTTTGCATTGTTTAGAGTTGTTAAAGAGATTGCAGTGTACAATGAGTCTCATTTTGAAAAATTCAAGTTGCATAAATTGATTAAAAAAAAAAAAAAAGCAACAATTTCTTCCTTGTTAGGAGAGCACATAACAGTCTTTCATAAGATTACTTTATCCCATATGCCCAGTCTTGTCAGATTCATAATCCTCTCTTTGTAAAGGACAGGATAACATCTGCTTACATTGCCAAATTCCAAGCCAGCACCACGAGGCTGGAGCTCCTCTCCTGCAGTCTTCAAAGAGTGATTAATGCAAGAGCAGGTGCAACTCCTACAGGCTTCACTTGATGACTTCCCCTCTCCTGCAACTCTCTTTCCATCTTCTCCCCAGATATTTGTATTAGCAGCCTTCAATATCAACATGTCTAAGGCAACTGACTTTTAGATCAAATGTATTTGCTGTTCTCAGCTTCACTCAATTACTTCACTTTTGCCTTCACGTGCTGGCATTCTGTGTGCAACTGTGTGATGTTTTGTGATGACACCATGGGGCCTACAGCACTGAGCTCAAGGAGCAAGCAAAGCCCAGCATCTTCCCTATCTGAACAATGACAGCCTCAGCCAGTGGCCACTCAGAGTAACCCAGCCCTGAGGCCAGGATAACATACAGAAGACAAGGATTTCTCATCACACATGAAACATGCAGGCATGGCAAGAAAGGTAATTAAGACATCCAACAGTTTTAGTATCAGGTGAAAAAGACTCGTGCACACCAAATTCATGTTTGCAGAGACACCATGACTGCACAGACAGTGGCTGGAGCAAATCTTAATTCAGGGAACACAACATTGTTTAAGTAAAATTTAATGGAAAAAATAAATTAAGAGCCTCAAGTTAAACACAGGAACCTGTTGTCATCTGAAATAAAAAGAACATTAGGAGTTAAAACATTGTGAGGTAGAGATGATCTGGTTATTGTTTTATATACATAAGAGAAGACAAAGAAATACATGAAGAGCATCTAACAAATGGCAAGAAAAGAGGAAGAAATCAAGAAAAAAATAAATTATCTGCTGTCCTATGGAAAACACCAAGCAAATAAGCTGGACTTGTTGGTGAAGTCTTGCATGATAAAATCTTAGGGGAGCAGCCTTCCATTTGTGTTTTCTAAATAAAGTACTGCAATCTAGAGAGCTAACCCCAGAAGAGAGAAGCCTGCAAAAGCCCAGAGGTTTTGTCTAGTTAAGAGGACTAATGACAAAGAAAATGAGGTGCTAGAGTAAAACAATAAAATGGGTCAGTTCAAGCATGAAAAGGCAAATATTGGTAATATTGATAGACAAAACCAAATTGAAATATATTAGCTATTTTGCTGCCTTGTGTCCCATACACAGGTGTTTGCATCCTTGATGGTGCACAAAAGATCTGTTAAAATTAACTCTCGTGGTAGTTTGAGCCTTAACTGGGACTTAAGATCTCAGATGGGGGCAAGGCTGAGAATCCCTTCCCCGCTCCTCCCTCCTCTTTCCTAATAGAGAGGAGAAAAATAAGGGAAGGAGCAAATCCACCAAGAAAGAATTTGGATTCAGCTTGGAAGCAGAGAGATAAAGAACTTTCTTTAAACAGTGTGTACATATATATATAAATGAAACAATAACAGATAGGGTTCACAAGGGTAAGGAACAAGGATGGATGGAAGGAAAAAAAAATGAAATACAAAACCAGTCCTTTGCAAAGGCAGAGATGTAGCAGGGAGGACCACGTGGCAGAGAAGCTGGGAGCCTGTGGCAGTCCTTGTCCAGGCAAAGGCAGGGGCCAAGAGAGCTAGTGGCTGCAGTGTCCTCCTTTTTATAGGCTTGCTGGAGAGGGAGTGGAACAGGCTAAACTCAGTTTCCCAAGGGGAAACCCCCCTGCAGGGAGGGCAATGCTCTCACAAGCCTTCCCCCCGCTGCTTCCAGGATGGGCATACCCCATCACAACTCTTTATGCTATAAACTGAAATCAACTTCAACAGGACATTCATCTCTACAGATGTAGTGTACTGGTAATAAAGATTGCAATTCAGAATCCTGAAGTTCTGATGACTTCAATAACTTATGTAGTAAGTTCAGGAGTGGTGCAATTCCTAGCAGGATTGGGACACAATATTAAAATTTCTTCAGGAAAGAGATAGTTTCTTCCTGTGTTTTCATACCAGAGTCCCAGTCTCTATTGCAGCTTTTATGAGACACTATAATTCAAAATTCAACTTCCTCAGATTGCTGCTTTTTTTCTCCTCTCCTTCTTTCACCTTTGCATTTCACTTCACATGCCCTGCACAATCTACAACAAATCTGAAAGGCCATGTTTTCCAAAATAAAGGGAAACAAAAAGCCATCCTTGTCTGCAGCAGTGGCAGCTCTTTCTGCCTGTATTGCCATTGATCCAATGATATTTTTTCACATCCATCCTTCCAGATTTATTCTTGAGAAAGCGATAACCAGTCAGAAGAGTTATCACCTTGTCTCCTTGTGGAAACGCATTGCCACCCGAGCCACAATTCATACTGTGAATATCAAGGCCAGCAGTGGAATATCTTGTGAGGCTAAGAGGTAGGAACATTTTGCCTAATGATGAAACAAAATCCACCACAAAATCCCATTAGGTGTTTCTTGCTGAGAAAGGTTTTTCCCCCCAATAATATCGTTCCAAAGGCAATTGGAATCCACACCTTTCACACCTGCAATATGAAACAAATCAGACAAAAACTGTTTTCCTACTGCTGTTATTCATCCCCAACTTGCATTATAGATCAACATGTTCCAGCAATCAACAATGTGCTACGTGTTGAATGTTTGTTTCAAATGGAGATAGCTAAACCAAAATCAAAGGAAAGTGTTATGTCTTTGATGTAGTTCCATACATTTGTTATGCTGCAAGGGCTAAGGCAGATAGACCGAGCTGGTGTCAGCGGATTGGTTAAATCCTCTTTTAGACTTTGAGGAAAGAACAATTAAATCCCTGTAGATATGGCCACAAATGCTTTAGAGATGCCACATTTTCTGAGCTATTTAGTTGCCTGGTTTGTTCCTTTTGTGTTTTGGGGAGAGGGTGTAAAGAAATGAATGAGACTGAGCTCCAGAGATGAGGCAGAGTGAGATCTTCCAAGCTGGACTGTTAATCACTATGTCAAACTAGGGTACCTGAGAAAGAAGAATTTCTGATCATTCATTCCTTCTGTGACAACAAAAACAATCCCAGCAGCACATGATACATGTGGAAAGAATCGTTGTGGCTTTAGACAAAGAACTCAGTGTTAAAACATTCTTACATGTAACTGCATCATACCTGATCTACAACTGCTGCAGAATATAACCAAAATATTCTCTGGCTCATTTCAGTCCTAGCACACAGGCACATTTTCCTGAGCTGAAGGAATTCAAAGCTTGAGAACCTGTAATCTCTTCTAAGGCAACAAGCTCCTGTCACACATCATTATGAGGTGTAAAAAAAAAACAAACCAGAAAAACCACCACCCAAACAAAACCCCAACAAACAAAATTTGAATCAAACAAACCACAAACCAACAAGAAACCCCAGCAAGCTGCGCAGGCTTTCCTAGAGGAAATTCACACAAGTGGCATAATTGTATATAATATGTAACCACAGGAAACAGCTACTTTACCATGTTCACCCATTCAGAGAGGAGAAAATGGAAGTCACTCAAGCTAATCTTTTTTAGACATCCACAGACTGCCTCCTGATACAGCGGTTCTGGCTCTGTACTGCCAGCTGTGAGTGCTGTTAAACTACCTACTTGAAAGCTGGTTTTAATTCGGACACATGGAGCCTGTGCACACTATTATAGATGAAAAATGCCCTTCCCACACAGTGCTGCCTTCAGCTTTCAGATGGCTGAAAATATTTTGTCGTCTCCAGTGTGAGAATCACTTGTTTCCTTAGAAAGGAACACCATAGGGGTATGTAAAATAATGAATGGTTTAGTTCAAGTTGATTAGGCTCCCCTGTTCCTACTGAAAAATAACACCAGAATAATGGGCAAACTCAAGCAGATGAACTACACAGTAAAACAGGAAGAAAAGTAAAAAGTACATAAACCCAAATACAGGCAGTGGAGCTTTTAAGCAACTGACAACCCACATAAATATTCTAAGGGAGTTAATGGATTTAATTTTGGTTTTGGTTTATTTGGGCTTGACTTTGGGGTGGGGTTTGTATACAATTAAATGATTTTTATTATTATTATTCTTTGTTTGTTTCACTCCAGTGCAGAACAGAACCAATTTTGAAATGTGAGAACCTTTTACGTACAGAACTTTCTCTGCTCTTATCTGGAGCAGCACATCACAGAGTTTTGTAGTTTGAGGATCTCACTAGAGGATCCAGCAAATGGATTAAATGGATCCATTAAATGGAGCTGGGTTTAGTGCTTCATAATCCTATCTAGACAATCAATACACACTTGCTTCGGACAGATATGTCATTACAGAGATTTTAACTGCTTTTGCACCAGGGCAATGTTACCAACAAGTGCATTAGTTACTGAAGCATTTCTGCAGCTCAGGCCTAGCTTGTTAGGAGCGTGTTGATCCTGGCTGCCAGTCTACAGAATATCCTGCCAGTAGTTGTAGCTTTCTCCATGAGTTTCATACATTCAAGGCCAGCAATCACTGAGCACAACTGCCAGGAATTCAGTCAATACCAGCTTGAAGCTCTAGATTGCCAAGAGTTTTATTTTCTTTATTGCAATTTTAAAGGGGAGATTTATTATCTAGTATTTTTAAGCCAGGGATTATTATTTTTTTAAACAACCTTAAAAATCAAACAAACAAAAGCCACCACCAAAAAAAAGGAAAAATAAACCAAAACCCACCACAAAAACAAACACAGAACTATTGGAGACTTGATGGGGTGCTTGGTGCCATGGTTTAGTTGTTTAGGTGGGTTGGACGCAATGATCTTGAAGGTCTCTTCCAACCTGGTCTGGTCTAGTCTATTCTATTCTACTGTGGAAGAAAGTAACCTTTGAAAATAAGTTAAAGAAGTAATAATCTGAGTGTATGTGGTACTATGATTTAGAATAAAATTTATAAAGGGATCTTGACATGGGAATAGTTGATCATTGCATAACAGCCACATGCTTACTCAGCAGTGATAAGCCTGGTCTGACAAGAAGAATTCCTTTACATACAGGAAAGAGTGAATTCAGGAAAACAGATAAGAAAAAAGAATAATGTTTGAGTTATGTATCCACAGAGGAAGTAAGGAGGCAAAAAAAAACGTCACCAGCTTCCAGATAGTTGAGAAATAATAATGTGATTGCATTGGGGATCATTTACAACACTTCTAAGAACGGATCATATGGCCAATATCTATGTCAATTCATTGAAAGAGTTAAGACAAGCAAAGAAAGCTGTTCTTCAATTCTTGTACTGCACAGTTTGTCATTTGAAACTCCATTGGAAAAAATATTGTTTGTAGCTGCTCACAGCTAACACATTATCAAAATCCTAATTGGCAGATCAAGGCATCACTCAAACTTGAAACTTAAAGCAACAGGGAAGGCAACTGCAACATTAGATAACATGCAGAAGAAGATCAAGCTCCATCCCTAAGAGACATTTTTTTGGGGGGAAGTCTCTTGAGAGGTTATTTAATACAAGCTTCAGTGTATTTATCACTTTGAAGAGGATTTCCCTTTTAATTTTCTAACTCTAGAGGTGCAGGTTTTTAAAAGCTGTGGATGTTTTTGTTAGCTATCTGCTCTGCTACATATTGCATATAGAAACTCTGACTTCAAACCCTTTAAAGTCTGTGAAACTCAAGTGCTAACTCACACTGCATGATCCAAAATTAAAACTGCTTCACAGATAGTGAAGTAGATCCATCAGAATCTAGATTCTTATGATGTCTAGCCACAGACACTGCAATATGACTGTTTTTCTTGTCTGTGAAAGAGCAAGACAGTCTCAATGTGTGCACACACACCAAGTAACAACTTTTAGCAGCAAGCTACCCTATGTACTGAAACAGCCACATCCACCACCCACCTACTTCTACCTGCCTAGAAGCTGGAAAATTCTATCTATTCTTTCTATATCTAACTTTGTCCCCATGGCCACATCAAAGAATAAGGCAGGAATTCAAATTTCACCTAGTGCAAGGAATGTCTCTCCAAACAGGGCACAATCCCACTACAGATGTGTACAAGCAAGAGTTTCCAGAGTTTATTATATTTCATTTTACTTAGCAAGTGGGCTGCCAAAGGATCACTTGATTAGTTACCATGGATCACAACAGTAATTAACACATATTGCTCTCAAGTCTGAATTAAGATTATGTCATCTTGAATTAAGAGGATGCTAAAGTTAACCACAGAGTTATGGTTAACCTCCATATAACCCTTCAGAAGTGATCATAGTCCAATCTCCTGTTCAGTGCAGGGGTAATTCCACTGTTGGATAAAATTGCTCAGCTTTGCTCCAGTTAAGTTTTTTGCTTCTCTGAGAAAGCAGATAATAATCTATAACCTTATTGCATACTCTAATGAGGTACAAAGCTGTGTATAAACAATCAAGGGGTTTTAATTAGAATTTATAGCTCAAAATGTCTTTTCTAAAAAGCAGTTTTGAACAAAAGATTTGACTATCCCACACTTTGGTTCAGGTGTCTGTGTTGCCCTTTTGATGATAAATTGTATGGTTTTCCAGCTTTGATGTCTACTGTTTTGAAATAGTATAGAAAAAGTGAAAAGGAAAATTTCATTCTGTCTGGAGCTTCGAAACCTGTGTACATCTGTAACAACATTATTTTGACAGATTTTTATCTGCTTAGCATATTCCCTAACTAAGAGACTTACTGGGTAAATCAGCTGGGTAAATCTGAGAGGAGTTGGTGTCTGTTACAGTCTTTCTTTGCAAAATTGTTTTGTAGGCAAAGGAATTCAAAGTGTCTGCCATGCCACAAGTCTGTTTTCCAGAAAATGGAGGAACCTTCTATTGAAGCTGCATAGAAATGATCCTATTATATGTGAACCGTTCAGAGCACAGTGGCTTCCTAACAATTAGAGCTTTATGTGTTTCATTCACAGCTTATATAAAAATTCTCAATAGACTATTTGCCCTCTCCTTCTCCCACAGAAAGTTTGAAAAGACATCAGTAAAGATCCTTTATGGCATCTAATTTATTCTTTTGAAATTACCCTCAATTCTTTAGTAAAAGAGACATTTTTAAATGAATTATCTCTCTGCCAATTACAACTTCTCTCATCGTGTGCTGGCTATGCAAGAGCATCCAGATAGCAACTTTTCCTGCTTAGGGGAAAAGGCAATACTTTTTCTTTTTTCTTATGACAGTTTGATTTTGCTTTTAAATTCATAAGTCAACCTTGTGAACTGTATTCAGAATTCAGGTAGAAGTGCATTGGTTTACAGCCCTGTGTAAAATACCTTTGAAGACCACAGAAGCGTGGAAATAGAGAGATGGTGGTGATCTCTCTCCCATAAAGCAGCTAATTACATGATCATCTTGAACTCTCTGAAGTCAATTACTGTAATTACTGCAACTATTGTGTTGTCATATTTCATTTGGAGCAAAATGGTAGCATGAGAGGAAACTGCCAAATATGGTGTTCCAGACTTTTTCCACTTTATAGAAATGTGTTTAAAATGAAAGCTTCTGTCAGCCCCAATAAAGTGTTCCTAAACTCAAGAGGCGTAGTCACTTGTTACAGTACTCCTTGTTAATATAAACCACTGTAAAATGTAATGAGATTAGAGAGAGAAGGCTCAACTTCTGCAGTTAAACCATGGCCCCATAGCACAGAGAATACACAAGTGTCAGCACTGTCCATGGGGCAGCCTGAGGACCCATTTCATTTTCCTCCCCGGTTGCGCTGTACCAAGCAGCATATCTATTCCCAGTGTCACCTTGTGTGTTGTGCTCCATGTGCATAAACTAGAAGTCCTATCAAAACCAGCAGATACTCAGCCATCACTTTAGGTAACTGATGATCCCAAAACCAGAGATTGCATCTGGATAAAAACTTTTCATCCTCAAGAGGTTTTCAGGAGTTTGCTTGGCTCAAAACCATAGCTTGAATAACAAAAACATTATAATACAAGGTTAACCTCAACTTCATCCTGATGGAACTATTTATCTGTCACACAAAGATAGGTATATTCTCTGTGGACTGCTTTTTTTAAGGGCACATACACAAGCTATTTTCTCACTGCAGCAAGGATGTCTAAATAAATCTCTTACAGGCAAGTAATAGGAAATATTTCAGCTTCAGATGACTACACTCAACTATTTCCCAACCTTCAGGAAAGCCAGAGAATATCTAAAAGTATTAGCAGCTCTAAAAGAACAAAATAGAGACAGTGGAAACAACCTCTGCATTAGCCCTTGGTTCTAACTTCACGGAATACAAACTCTTCTAATACTTGTTACCACACAAATGCGTTACTATTTATTGTTATTCTGTTTTGCTTCCTCAAGACAGGATACAGATGGTGATATAGGCAGTAACTTTTTCATGCTTTAAGGTGCCATAAATATTTAAGCCTCTCTTCTGCAACTCCCTGCCTCAGGAAAGACTGAGCAGATTCTCCAAGGACCAGTACTGAAACAGCTATTGAACTGTAAGCCATGCTTAGGGATGTGTGAGTTGCTAGAAATTTGCTAGCTTTATATATATATGGAGCCTAGCAAAAAACTCATTGAAAAACTGTTGTCAAGAGTACCCTTTATGCCCCATCAAGCCTTTTGAGCACTAGTCCTCATTCACGTGCAAGGTAGTGTCCTAGCATTAGAGGAAAATCAGAATGACTGCGTTTCAGACTGGCCCATTCTCTGCTAAAGCAGTCCTAGATGCGGAGAGATTCACCTTCAGCATGTCAGGCAGCCATTACAGGAGTCAATGCAAAGAGAGCACAGGGTTAAAATCCTTCTGCCACAGTTCACTTCTTAGCCCCCTTCTCTCATGAGACAGATGAACAGCAGGTATGTCAGAACAAAACCGATAAGGCAGCAGATATTAACAGGGCTTTGGTAAGAGCTAGCATTATCCAAGACAAAGGAAAGTATTATTTTGTAAAGAATTACAGAGAAACCTCAATGTGGATCTTTCTTTCTTTCTGGCTTCAAGCAATTCAGGATTTCATGCTGAAGTTCTCAACAATAACTTAGAATAGTTATTACATAAAGTAATCAGCACCTTTGCAAATTGTAAATACTGGTTGTAGTCTGAAATGAGGCTGTACGAAGGAACACACCCTTGCCTTGTTTGCAAATAGTCAACTCTTCATAGTTAAAAGGTTTAAACTAAACACTTCTATCTCAAAAATGTTCACTGCAGTGCTACTTTCCTTAGCAGGCAACATAAGTACTTTTTCTAAGAAAATTCAGAAGCCTTGTCTGTGTTCAGCTTCTTATGCTTCTACCTGAACACAGGGGTGGTAGAAGGGCTGCTTTTTGGTGGTGGTGTTTTGTCCTACCAATTTATTCTGAGATGAACTCTGGCTGAACTGTTAAAGAGAGCTTGTGAACAGATGAAGGACAATGCTGCACATTCATACCGCAATGGATGAGAAAATAAATAGTTTTCATTCCACAATGTTAAATGTATTCCATGTTCTCACAATGCCTACTTAATAGTTTGGGGACTGTGTGTGTGTTTCCCTTAGAAGAGAAAAGCAGAATGCACTTCACCATTTTTTTCCCCCTCCTCCTGGATCTAATTATTCTCTAATTTAAATGCAAAGGCCAATCCGGGTTGCTCCTGAGACAATGTGGGACTCTATTAGGACCTTTTACATTAAGACTTTTTATGATAATGATTATATGATAAAGAGTATCTGGAGTCTAACACAGTATTAACACTATTTCTTAAAGGTGCAACCCAATTTTTCCCCATTTAACATCTAGCTTCTCTGTGCTTACACAGTCTAGCTAGAGGGAAGAGGACATTTCCTACCAAGTTGGCTTTATCAGTTATGATGTTATCACTAAAGACTGGTATAGGGGCATTCACTAGAGAGGAAGTTCTGCATTGCCAGGCTCTCTTCAGTTAAGTCCATACTGTTCCATTACCTTCTACATAAAAATGACCCACTATTTAGCTCATGGAAGGTTTGAGGACAGTGCAAAACAAATGAACTACCCTGCCACACATCCTGTAACACAGTATCACATTACACCCCTTCATGGCAGCTCCTTCAGATATTGTCAAGAACTGTGTTTGTAAAGTGAACTGGGCATGCCATTCTTCGTGCAAATCCTCTAGCTGTTCCATAGGAAACTAAACACATTCCCCAACTCAGAAATCAGGAAGAGCTTACAAAAGGAAAGATTCCCTAGAGCCTAAGACTGCCTGCAAAAATCACACTTTGAAGTTCACTAACATGGCTTGGGCTACACTCTACTAATCTGTTGTACAATTGAATGGAAACAGATTCTGCTAGATGGAGAACAATCTGGCTTAAATTTTAAAAACAAGTAGAACTATGATAACTTTATGATCTCCTCCTTCACACAAATAGCTTACCAACAAAGAGAGAAAAGATTAGAAGTAGGCAATGAGAGGCAAAACCTGGGATTTTCATCTGCAATGTTTGAAGTCCAAACGGTTCATTGATTTATCCACAATTTGCTTCTCCTTGCAGTTCTTTCATATATAACATGGCACTGCACAGGTGTCTACCTATGCACCTATCCAATTAACAGCGATTCACACTCATAAGATTAGATTTTGAAAGATCCAACTTCAAAAAGAGCTTGAAACACAGTTTTTACTCCAGACAGTTGAAAAGGGCTAACTCCATGCCTTACTCTTTTTTTCATGTATAGTATGAACTTTTTGTTACTCTTTTTGATGAAATATTAAACATACATATGAAGGAAAGGATCAGGAATACGAAAACTGCTTTAAGAACTTTTTTCTAATGGTTAGATTATACAACTTTAATAATCTTATTATACTACCACGCTACTGCAACTGAACTACATCTATAAGGCAAGTAGCAGGCTAAAAGAACAGCAAAGCCACCTTGCATTCTCACGTGTACGGAGCTATTTGTTCCCGTGTCCCAATGTTCCCAATGAGCTGGTAGTCTTTACACCTACACGCTATTATATCACCATAAACTTGTCACAATCAGAAAAATGCCACTAATTACTGACTGACTAAAGCATCCATATACAAAAGTAAAGTGTTTTTCTGCTTTACTGTAACTCTGAGCTCAGTAACCCACAGGCTATATTACAAGAAGAAAGACACTCTCCAATCTGAGATATAGTTTCAATCTATAATTAATGCAGACATAAATGCCTCATTATTTCTGAACAGACTTGCAGAAGGAACAATTTAAGTGCACATTTTTAACCAAATAGAACTTATTAGTGAGCAAAGTGAAGCACAATATCGAGAAACTTCTGAGCAGAAAAAAAATACTTTTTGAAACCTACCCTAACAAAGAAACCAATGAGTTGAGTACTCAGAGTGCCATGAAAAACAGTGTCAGTTGCATTTTTTGAGTCTCTCCACGTAAGTCTAGCTAATTCATGTGGGCTCAGGTTCACATCCCACATTTGCAACTGTTCTGTTCAGTGAACAAAACCAGTAATACCCATTTGGATCTTTTTTCTAATACTCCTTTGTAAGGAAGCTTGTACACTTCCAGAGGATCTACACACAACTGAGGGCAAGCAAGGTAAGTGGTCTCTTAGAAAAGCTTTCAAAGGAAAAGAGAGCCAGCACATGAGAACAAGGACTAGAGAGGTTTACTAAAACACATTGTACAATTCTGTACTAAATAATTGATATAATCTGACTTAAACAGGGAGATAAATGCCATCAATTTCCACATTTAAATTATTTACTGAGCGTGGAGTATTTTCACAGTCTAAGGTAGTGATAAGAAACAAAGACCCCAAGATGTCATCGCAATATCTGACCATCACTTAGCTGCAGTTGTTCTCTGGAGAAATAAGTATAGCTTTGAAACAAATAAGAGTGCTCTAATTTACAGTATAGGTGTTCGTTGCTTTCTAAAGCCAGAGCAGGCAGTTCATGTGACTTTAAAACTAATATCCAAAGTTGCACTTCTGGTTCACAATGAGGATGGAACGGTTCTCTGGAAAAGAAAAAAAAACTATCTACTTTTTTTATACCTTTCAACTCCAATCCTTCATGCCACTATATGTCAAGATGAAGATAAGAATCCTTCAGGAGCTAGTTTTAAAATATAACCAAATTGAACTCTCAGGGTTATAACTAGGCTAGGGGCCAGCATTATTAGTTTTATTTGCACCTAAATTGCTCTCTTGATAGGATTTCATGACACTGGAAATTTGTTTTCTGAGATCTGCTTTAAATGCAACTGCTTTGTTCATCAGGGTATTTACATAAAACGATTCATTGAATGCCCTTTTTTTTTTTTTTTCCAGAGGGAAGACACTAGAAAAAGTAATTGCTCCATGATTTATATTGTACTATTAGAAAAGAGATCATACTTTAGGAAAACAGACCAGCCCATTCTTCTCACTATGTCCAATTATAATCCAGCATGTGATCAAAGAGATGCTATTCCACTGCCACCTATAATTATGGGCAATCTGCATCTCTGAGTTGTCCTGTAACTGGTTGATACTATTAGATGGCATTCCTAATCTTAGTCCATTAGTCTGGACTAATGGAACATCTGAGATAGCCAAAACTGTTCTAGATCATAGAGCCAAGTATTTTAGTTTCCTGTCTTTCATATTTATTGTACTTTTCATACTTACAGGACTGTGCAGTCTCATGAAAGAAAAGACACCTCATGCTTGTATGTGGTTTTGGCTTGGGATTCTTGGGTGGAGGAAAAATAAAGTCAGTAAATCAGCTATGTCATTCAAATTCAAACATCCTAGTGCAAAGCATCTGAAATTCTCTATATCACCACATAAACTACAGAGAGTTTTATATTCTTTTACTTGAAGTTCTCTTTATTCTGAACTGCATCTTTTCCAAGACTTGGTCCATTGCTGCATACAATAAATAGCAAGGCTGCCTAATTTGAGAGTCAGTTGTCAATCATTCTGGAACACTTTAAGGTGCTTTTTTGTGTGTGTATTTTCACATTAGTCCTGCCTGATTAGGGAACACTCACATGACTTCTCAAAACAAAGAATAAAAAAACCAAAACAAAACAACCCTGTGACTTACCTACTGCTGAGAAGAACAGCAATATGTAAAGCCTCTGGCAAGGGACTCTCAGAGTCTAGTATATCCTTCAGGGAATCAAGGGAAATCTGCATTACAAAATGATGCATGATTGACTGGGGACTACCAGTCAAAATGATGACATTATCTGCCAGTCAAGGGAAGAGGCAGTTAAAAGGGAAATCTTCCAATTACAAACCATTAAGACTGGGGCTAGAGATATGCTTAATCTTTCCAGTGCCCTGTACAAGGCAATCTCCAGGTTTTGTCATTTCTGACAGTCTTGCAACTGCACATGGATAGGCACTTAGGGCAGAAAGAGGCCATGATCAAGATGTATGCTTCATGCCCAAGCAGAGTGGACTAAATCTAAGCCCATGCTTAAGGAGTGATTATACTGCACTGAAGTCAGAGCTACAAGGATTTCCTTCTTTGTTGGTTTTTTTTTTTTTTTTTTTTTGGGTTTTCTTGGTGTTTTTTAATCAAGTTACCAGCTGATTTCACAGAAGCAGACCTCAGAATTATAAGACAATCCACCTCTGGAGTTCCAACTCCATGTGCTGCTCCCACAGGGCAGTAGCACACTTCTCCATCTCCAGCAAAATGGGGGAGCAGAACTAGCAGACAGGAGCAGAGTGGAATCTCTGATTCTTGGCAGGTGGCTGCACTGAGAATCATGAAAGGTTCAAGTGCTTTGTCCATCATTACCTAACATCACCTTATGTTGTTTGGCTATTAGTAGCAAGATTTTCAAACAACCCATTACTTAAAATATTCCCAGGGCTTACAGAACTACAGAAAATTTCAGTGATTGAGTGCCAGTACTGCTAGATGATTTATTCTTCAGATCCAAAACATAGTTTTAAAACCAAACTTTTATGATCAACCCCAAAACTTGGTTTCAGCTTTCTGTATTTTGCATCCAATCATTTCATTTAAAACAACATTTGTTTTCTAGTTCTTACGTTTGTTTGCTCTTTTGCTTAAGATTTTATTTCACTTTCACCTTCTATCAAGATGGACTTTAAAGTGTGGTCTGAGCTAAAATTTAATATGCACAATAAAATTTACTATGTAGCTGGACAAAAAGTCACTGCACCAAAAATGGTCCAGTCCAGCAGTTTTCTAAATGATGTAGGAGAAAAATAATGGGGCAAAGTAGCACAAGCCTGACCCTATTCCCATAAGACTGTAAGATTTATCACCTACATAAGCAGAATGCTACAGAAAAGAGATCTATTGACCACAGCAATAACTCACAGCCCAGTAAAGCTAGCTGAGATGCTAGTCTGGTATTTGCTGATAGTACCTTTATTATGTGATACTCAGAATCTTTTTAAATAGCTTTGCTCAACAAGCTACTGTTTTTAATATTATGCACCACCTACTCCTTTTTAGACCAGACACTTATTTACAGTACTGATATTCTGGGGAGGAGGGGGTTGGGGAGGGAAGCTGCAGGAAAGAAGGAAAGAATTCATAGTAGCAGGGATTTACTGTTTGAATTAAAAACTGCGTTGCTGCATTTCTTGCAGGTTTAGGGAAAGGAGGAGCTATAGGCACAAGCTATGCTGGTATAACAGAAATATGTCTCCATAATACCTTCTATTTGAATAGAATATTTACTGGGGAAATGAAAAATCATCATAATAATAATTTTAAAAGTCAGAAAACTGTTATCACTTGCAATGCACAGGCTGAATTTTTTCTGGTTTGGGTATGTGTAGGGGTATACACATCTAACTTTTTGTTATGTCTTCAAGGGCATGGATGACAAGAGTACAAGGTCCTCAAGAAGTCATTCAATACCAGAAGAAGGACACAGAGGGCATCATCTTTTGCCAGTGAGCTTGGGTCAGAGTCCTGAGAGCAACTCCTCTCCTGAGACTTCATCTACCTGTGCTCAAGGCCAGCACTGATAGATGCCTCAGACTGCTGTGAAAAGAGCTGTAAGAAAGAGGGGCCTGGCCTCATTTGCTCCAGAGCTGCATTTAACTGAGGCCATCAGACCTTGATCTCTGCCTGAGCTACACCACAGCCATGCTTGTGCCTCGCTCTGTACCCCTGATCTGGATCCTAACCCATGGGCTTGACTTCCTGCCTGGGACTCAAATCCATCTCTAGAATTCCCCTGGAGAAAGGTAATTTTCTGCAAGCAACCTATAGCTATATCATAGATATTTTAGCCCAGCAAGAGAGTCCAAAATGGACTGAAGAAAGACTTAAAACTGGGAGATTCATAAAACACAGACAGTGAGAAAAGGCTGGCAAGAGGAACTGAAGTGGTTTCAATGGTGCTTTCTCACTGTTGCTCATACAAACCACAGCACCACGGTACAGGTTTCTGACTACCAGCAAAGGCTCATACTACCTGAAAGCTTGGTGCCTGAAAATCTAAGTCCATGTAACAAAATCTGTCTGTGGAAATACTTTCCAGAACATGCTGAAGACACAAGCTAAATATAACTGTTTATGAATATACAACCAACCCTGAGTGGTTTTCCCCTCTGTATTTGCTCCTATAAGCCCAGCCAGTTTTGCCAGTAATAATTTAAATTTGCAGGGGTAAATGGCACAAAAGCCTGAAATTATTTTTGTTTTCTGCAGAAAACTCTGTTTTTCACAGGCCCTGTGGTACAAAGAAAAGCCCTAAGATAGTTTGAAATAGGAAAAGCTCCTCTCTGACTATCAAAGGTAGACTACTTTCCATGTTAAGAGCAAAAACATTTTCAAGTGTGGCCTGGTTCCACACATATTAAATTCCTCCCAAATGTTGTATACAGCTACCTTTACCAAACAATGATTCTTATTACAAAATAAAACTCAGCCTCTATTCTCTGAACCTCTAAAGATCCATTTCACAGCACAAGTCATGTATGTGGAGCGACCAATGCTTACTGAAGGGTGATGTGCTGTCGAGTAACAGCCCAGTTCTACTTTGGCCTGGAACAAGGTTTGAGACCAAAATTTCTTTAGGCACAGAGGCTCATATTTCACACCAAAAAAAGCATATAGGAACAAAAGAAACAAACAAATACAAAACCCAAACAACCTTCACAACCAAACAAACAAATAAAATATCCCTGCACCAAAAAAACAAACAAGAACAGAAAACAAAACCCCAGCCAAAACCACTAACCAATAAATGAACAACTGAATCTTTGTGCATGAAAATATAATTGCCTTAGGTAAAATCAAGTTACATAATTAGAGCAACAAAGAAAAATCCTGCCACGCAGGGTACATCTGTTGCCATGTGCATAAATTCTCTAAGACTTGCCAAAGTAATTTATCCACCCAGAACACACGTCCAAGCCGGCCAATATCTAGTACTGAGCAGAAAGGAAATTTAAAGAAAGGCACATCATTTATCATTACAGACAGCTCAGCAATATTGTGAACAGGGAGCACAATTTCAGTGGAGGGGGAAGAGGGAGTGGGAGAATGAAGATTGGAAATGCTGGCTGAGCTCAGAGCCTGCTGTAACAGCAGCCTGACATCAGGATCTCAAGGGCTACTTCCTCTGAGAAAAGAGGAGTACAGAAAGCTGTGTCTTAACCATTCAACCCTGTCCCAACACATATTGTAATTCAATGAATCGCTATTTTGTGATGGAAAAACTTGCTGTTGGAAAATTTTTGACCACTCTTGCATAGCTTGCAGTAGAATTTAATGTGAAGAATAAACAAACTCGCCACTCTATGGCAGTCTTACATTAAGGCTGAAAGCTTCCAGAATCAACCATTACAAAAAGCCTGTTGGCAGAGGCTACATGGAAAACTCTACCCCTTCCTCTGCACACTGAGAAGAGTTCTTTGCAAAGGTTTTTATGCAGTAACTCATAAGAAAAGTCTCTCTGCTAAATTTTCTAACATGATGTTCAGCTTTCTAGGCTACAGGATGCTAGGACAAGGAAAGGCAAAAGTACATTATTAGTGGTAACTTTGCTATTTAATTCCTCCCCATCTTTATCAATGCATCAACATTAGATAACATAGTGACACAGGGGTATTAACTTTATCCCACAGAATCTCATTGTTCATTAAAATTAAGGAACATTTCAGCTCCTAACACCAAAAAAAAAAAAAAAAAAAAAAAAAAGTAGAGAAAGAAGCAGCCCTGGATCCATGAGCAAGCCATAAGCAATGTCTTTGTGTGGTTTAAGGCTCCCCAGAGCTTATATACACGACTATTCCGTTGTTCTTGATGATGCATCAACAGCGATGCCCAGTGAGATACTTGGGGGCAAGAAGGACATAACAGCTCCAGACAGAAGAGATGATAGCTGCTACAGGGAGTAAATTTTACTGGAGGCAGATTTTAAACAAGTAGTTTGGGAGATGCCTGTATTTTCAGGAGCGATTTCAACTGAACTGCCTCCAGCACAGCCTTGGATAAAAGCACAACTGCAAGCTGCTGAATGCTAGCCTCAGTTAGCTTGTTCCTACTACACATTACAAGTCTCACACAACTTTGTAAGTGAGCAGAGGTCCTTCTGCTTTCATCTCCTGTTGGAGATGCTATGGTAGTACCATGTCTTTTTTCTAAAAAGAGGTACTTCCAGCTTTCCAGGCTATGGACTAGAGAGGAAAAATCAACAATCATTTCAGGTTTTGTGCAGTCAGGGATACAGCAAAGAATTTCTTTGTCCCCCTTACTCGTGTGCCAAAAGGAGCTTGTTTTCAGTTGTTAATTTCAGGGAGAGTCTTAGGTTTCCTGCTTCAGTCTCCAAGACACAGAAATAACACAGACAATTCTCTGAACCAAAGGTAAGTCCAGAAAAATCACCTGGCTGCATTCTTAAGATCAGGAAGATCTATTTGTGCTAAAAATGTCTCACTCTTATTGAAGGATAAGGGCATTTTACAAGAAACAATTTGATCAGTCAGAGTTTAATTGGTATGTCTGATTTTAAACAAACAAACCAACCCCAGAGAAACAAAACAAAAAGCCCACAACCCAAACCCAATAACAAGAACTCATAACAAACAAAACCATGCTCAAAACAGGGAAAAAAACCCAAACAAACCAAACTAACCAAACAAAAAAGTCCAGCCCATAACTACAATAAAATTTAAGAAGAACCACTCCCCTCAAAAAAACCTTTATCCCAACAACAAAACAAAGAAACAAACAAACCCAAAAATCCACACAAATTCAATCCCCAAATGAAGCCAACCCAACCCAACAAAATAAAACAACCAAAACCCACAAACACCCTGCAGTTCATTTCATCACACCTTGACTCCTTTTTGAATGGGATGTTCTCAAAGACTGGTGAATCAGATAATAGCTAGTTTAATCAAATAACAACAAGGGGGAAAAGAAGTCCAGAACACTACTAATGCAAATAACACAAGTTGTCATTGACTCAAAAAGTCATATGTTTAACATGGAGGAGGCAGAAATGGCATGCCAAAAATCCCAACCAACAAACCGTATATACGGAAAGCATGTTTTGGTTTTGTATGGCTTTCATAGAGGGTCAGAGGTCAGCCTAGCTTTGCCTGAAACAGGATGTAAGTTTTCACCCCAACATCAGTTTGTTGAAGAACACATGGAAAGGTTCAAACTGAAATACCACCTGAAGCTAGATTGCTTGACACTGTGTCTGGACTGTGCTTTAAATAGTTTGTGTAGCTGTTGTTAGGACTCTTTCAGCCATACCTAACATCTGATGGGTTATTAAATGGCATGTTGTTTAAAACATAGAATCATAGAATCAATAAGGTTGGAAAAGACCTCAAAGATCATCAAGTCCAATCTGTCACCCAAGTCCTCATGACTACTAAACCATGGCACCAAGTGCCACATCCAGTTCCCTCTTGAACACCTCCAGGGATGGTAACACAAAGCACTGGTCATTTTCTTTCCAGTCCCATCCTTTTAAATTTCATGGTAATGGAGTGAAACCAACCCAGACTGGTTTTGAAATTCCTGTCACTAATTGTGCTTCTGTTACTCAACATATAATTCTTATTCATGGAATATCTAAATGTGATAATTCTTATATGGCTAGTTGAAAAAGTGTGAGAGAACTATAATATTAGTGGGAGGAAAGAGGGAGGGGTGGTTATTCTCTCTGTTTTTCTCCTCAGGTCAATGTCATAACATAGAAGAAAACAGTAAGATTTGTGATTATTTTTTGCTGGGCAGGAGGAACTTAATTTGTGAAAAGTAGTCATGCAGAGCACACGTGCTACTTCTTAAAACTGTTGTAGCAAGTAGAAAGCAGAAAGTTTCAAGTGGCTGAATAGCACATTATCAACAAAAATAAATTACTCTTCCTTTGTGGCAAATCAAGTGTAAGAAATACTTATCTTTATCAGATGCTGCTTCTTAACACTACAACTTATTCTCCAAAGCAGTGGTGCTGATCCAGTTGTTTCTATAGATATGTTTCAAAGGAGATCTGTGAAGTGATCCATCTGTGGTGTTTTAAACGATTCCACACACCCCTCCCCTGCAACTTGTATACATGTGTTCAAGAGAAAGGATCATTTCACAGCGAGGGTCTAGTGCAGGGGCATGTTAAACAACTATTCAAATGGTTGAATTTGCACTGTAGGATCGTATCTGCTGTCGGGGCAAGTTTGAAATGATTCAGACTGAAAAGGCTTCTGTCCTTCTAAGCCAGATTTACTGTTAAAGAAATCACACTGTGGGTCCACAGGCGAAATCTACCTTAGGGTTTGTTACAGTTGTGTTTCTCCCAGAAGCATCTGCAGAATGCCATCCCCATCAGCCCTTGCTAAAGTTAACTTAATTGTTACCTATATAGCACAGCAAGAGTTGGCCGTTTTTTCCTTGTCAATAGCACAACTTACACTGCACTACCCAAAAGCCACTGAGAGCAAGCTTCCTTTCTGGGTTATTAAAAGAGAACAGGTGCCAATCAACCTATGACAGTGCAGAGAATGAGCCCCATCTCAAAAGCTCTCAGATGCTGAGACTCTTATAGCAGAATTAATTACTACTTTATATAGCCCAACTGACAGAAACCCTGGGCCTTCGGCAGTGACATGTCAAAATACAATTCAGCGCGGAGTTAGTAAGGCACACTGAAACTGGCCTCCTACTGTAAGTATTGCCAAACATGAACTGCAAAGAAAAAAAACTCCTCTTTTTTTGGTGTGAAGTCACATTTCACTGTCATAGAAAAACAGGCCATTAAATTTCACCTAAAACTGGCAAAACAAGTCATTGATCTATTCTAATGTAAAAACCACATCTTTAAACTAATGAATATTTGAAATGAAAGGGGTGAAGATCAATTATTTGAACACACCCTACAGATATCAAGGCACTCTAAAGCATATGTGTTTGCTTTGGACATTTTAGGAAATGCATAGGCATGTATCAGCTTGTCAGGAAAGGTAATTTTTATGTATTCTATTATAGCTCCTGTATGTTTGAGTGCAGTATCGCTCTTTTCAATGGATAATCATGGAGATGCAGATATTTCTTTGTTCTTTCTAAGCTTCCTAGAAACAAACAAAACAAAAAAAAAAAAGCTATTCTGCAGAGGAGATTCAAGACTCTTATCAAGAACAGCTTCTGCAAAATATTGTTGTCTAAAAGCTAGGAAATGAAAGAGGGGCAGCAGTTTTAACATATTTTCGGAACAGATTCTTTCTGTAAATCTGAATTGCTATATTTATCCGATACAAACTTTGGCAGAATTTTCACAGAGCAGATGTCCACAATAAAATGTTATTTAATGTATCTGTGAACAGTTTCCAATATGTAAATAACTCAGTTTCTGCAAACATCTGATGGACAACTGCCAAAATGATGGGTGTTCATTTCAGTAGCCTAGAAGTAGCAGCTAAAGAGATTCTTAATTTTCTGATAAAAACACCATTTAAAAAGCATTTACTTCATCATTTTATAGTAGTGCACAAGGAACATGTTTGTTTCTAGCAAACAGTCCAAACCCATAATAATGTTAAAATAAAGCTGAGAATAAAATAAATGATGCCTTCAGCAGAAGAAAGCTGGAGGGAAAAAAAAAGGCAAATTATCCAAAGGATGCTTAGTAGTTGTTCCCCACATAAATGGTATGAAGTACTTCCCCATAGCCACCACTATGAGGTAGTTTCTCATGCTCTGGTCTTTTACATTCTCTGTTTTAGTTTTGCTTTCTATGATCCTCTGACACTGGCAGAACAGTAAACAAGCCAGCAGACCTATACAGCTGATTGGCTTGGTGACAAATGTGTCTTAAGATATAACAAAGCATCTTAGTGTACTAGATCCCTCAGACAGAGTTCTCCTTAACGTTAGGGAAGCTAGCTGGATTGGAAACAGCTTCCTCCATAGCCTTCAAAATGCTGATGCTTCCCAAAGTACAGGACCTAGGGCAAAAGGCAACAAGGCAGCTTTGCTACTCAAGTAGAGAATAAGGATTTAGAGCTCTGTCACTCTTTCTAGGCTCTTACATGTTAGCTGTTTTCCCATTTTCCTAAATAATTGACACTTCACCCAGCTAATAGGTCTGCTCAGTTTGATGTAATTTGATTTTTAAATAACCACCTTGCTGACATACCAAATTGTCTCCAGATTATTTTATTAATCTTATAAGAACATTAACAAAATCAGTTATGGTATTTACTACTGTAAGCCATTGGTGTGTTCCAATTTATAAGAAAGCCCCTTTCCCTCTGACTCCAAAGGAAACATGATTGACCCTGACACAGTTTTGTGCCCCAAAAGGCAGACAATCTGTCACGTTCAATCATTTCTAGATCAAATCCAAAATTGCAAGTTAATTGTTTCATTAAGGGAACGAGGTCCTTAGAAACTTCCATGCTCTACATAATGTTTTAATGGATCTACCTAAATAAAATAAAATAAAATCTAATTGAATGGTGAGAAATTTCATACTAAATACCTGTGATACTGTCATGGTTTAACCTCAGCCAGCAACTAAGCATCACACAGCTGTTCATTCATTCCCCTGTACCCCAGTAGGATGAGGGAGAAAATCAGGGACTTAGCTGTTCACAGATATTTAGATTCTTTTTCCTTATGCCACTCTCCTTTGAAGTGCACAAACAGAATTCCCCTGTTGTACAGTGGGCCACATTAGGTGATTAACCAGCAAGAGTGCAGAGGGAAACCAAATAATCCTGCCTGGATTCATCAGTGTTTAACCAAACCCTGACTTTTCCCTCCCATCAATTAAAAGATTTGCAGAAGGCTGAAGAAGGGAAAAGGGAGTAAGTCTAAAAGTGATAAGGGAGCCAGAGGGTCACATCAATAAAGACACTTTTTTTTTTTTTTTCAAACAATTGTCTTTGCTCCAAAATGAACTGGGAAGCACAAAGAATCTACTTTCTCCAGCCACACTGAGGAGCTGTGCTAAATCTCTGATGAGACAAAGATTTTCTTTAAACTTTTATAGGAATGAGAAGGTCTCCACTAATGAGAGTTTAAGGGAATTTCTTAAATCTAAAGTGAAGGATACCAGGAGTTGAACATAACCTGAGGGTTTTCCTGTACATGTTCACTAATATTACAAAGAGCTTTCAGAAAACCCTCTGAAGATCCTGTTTCCTGCAGGAAGAAAGAGAATCAGGGTGGATAAGACTTTTGGGAACTGAAAAGGAAAGAATATTGCTATGAAGTTACATACACAGTATGTTGTTAGAGAAGTCACTTCCAAATGCCATGACACAAATCCTGTATCTAGGAGGTAATTTGCAATGAAAAAAGGTAGAACAAGAGTTCTCACCTCACCCCTTCATCAGACAAACTGTTCAGCATACAAACCCAGGAATGCAGAGCTGTAACTGGGAGCATAACTAAGCTCATTGTCAGAGGTTGTGAAGCTCTAGCACCAACCTTTCATAAACAGTGACTGAACCCAGGCCTTTCAGGATTACACCCATGCAAGAGCTGGAAAAGCACAAGAGGGTTTTTGACCCTTCCAGTGATGCCAGTCTAAGTGTTCTGCCTGACCTGCAAAGAGGAATAAGACAGTGCCCATTTACATTTGCCTAGGTGGCAAAAAAGCCATTTGACATTACCGTCTGAAATGTGTCCTGTTAGCAATAGTGAATTTAACAATCAAAATACATATCTGATCATTTAAAATCTTTGGTTCCCCCCTCCCTGTCTTCAGTGAGCATAACTCTAAACACAACAGACTTGCACTGTGCTATCTATCTCTGTATTGAACAAGGACAAAGGGCTGACCTGCAAATTCCCCTGTTGCATTCCTAATTGTAGCATGTCAGAACATGAAAAAGTTTAAGCTGCACCTACTCACGACCTATTCCTGAGGAAAGGGAAAAAAAAGCAGCAAAAAAACCCCAATAGTACCAACAGCCATGCCAAATTCATCTCTCTTTTTTGTGTTGAATGGAAGCACTGTTTTCTAAATAGTATATTGCTGTAAAGCACAGATGGAGGGGAAGATTTAACCTTTATATAAATGGAGAGCAGTCAAGGGCAATAAAAGCTCGTGTCAGGTAAGAGAGGCTTATCAATGCTGACAGGGGTAGGAATGGAGAAGTCAGAACACTTGCTCCTGAGCACAAGGTGTCAGACTTGCAGAGACCTTTATAAAGCTCTTCTCTGGTTTGGTTTCATTACAGAAATCTCCTATTATGTTAGATCTGCCAGGGAAGGGAGCCACCTTTCTAAATCCTGAGGAAGGTGGTAGCTTATCCTTCCAAAAGGAGATGTCTGAAGCAGGAAATACTGTTCTGATAGCTACCAAAGGAAAGGAACCAAAGAGGGCAGCAATTTGAAGTTTATCTTAGAAAACAGGGCACTTCACTGCTTAGTCTTTTAACTTGTGGGGCATGCCGAGAGCTTGTGTGGCTAGCCTGTGGCAAGCATCAGTAATAGTGTGGCCAGCAGGAGCAGGAAGTCATTGTGCCCTTGTAGTCAGCACTGCTTAGGCCACACCTTGAGTACTGTGTCCACTTCTGGGCCCCTCAATTTAAGAAAGACATTGAGACACTTGAACGTGTTCAGAGAAGGGCAACGAGGCTGGGGAGAGGTCTTGAGCACAAGCCCTACAAGGAGAGGCTGAGGGAGCTGGGATTGTTTAGCCTGGAGAAGAGGAGGCTCAGGGGAGACCTTATTGCTGTCTACAACTACCTGAATGGTAAACAACCAGCACCAGAACAAGAGGACACAGTCTCAAGCTGCACCAGGGGACGTTTAGGCTTGAGGTGAGGAGAAAGTTCTTTACTGAAAGTAAGGGGCCATTGGAATGGTCTGCCCAGGGAGCTGGTGGAGTCACCATCCCTGCAGGTGTTCAAGAGGGGACTGGATGTGGCGCTTGAAGCCATAGCTTAGTTAGTCATGAGGTGTTGGGTGACAGGTTGGACTTGATAATCTTTGAGGTCTTTTCCAACCTTATTGATACTATGAAGCCCCAGCACAACGTACCTGAGGTCTGCAAGGGAGCACTAATTGAAGGGAGCAGCACTGAAGTGGTCCACGTGAGGACAGGCCATGGACAAAGAAGAAAGATTCAGGAAATCAGCATGAAAATGTTGGTGTGTGAAAAGAGTCAAATGACAGCCAACTGAATGAAGAGCTACCAAAACAAAGGTTGCTATGACCAGTTGCTCCTAAAAGCATCATAAATTAAAGTTTAGTGCATTTAGAACTTGAAAGTGCAGTTAGAACTTGGAAGACAGATAATCAGAAGGTAACAAGTGGAATAAAGTAAAACAGATGGGGAATTGTGAGGCATGTGGGAAGCAGACTGAAAAATTTTGGATGTTGGAGAAACACAAACCAATATCCCCCCAAACTCAGTAATACATATTTTTAAACATTGAAAGATATTGTGGGGCAACATCAAAGAGAATATGCCCTTAGAAATTATAGGGAAGGGATCACAAAGTGTTGGAGCATCCCAGCTGCCTAACAGGAATACACGGTACGCAGCAGCTGCAAGAAAACCTGCAGCACAAGGCAGCAGAAGAGCAACTTGCAGGGGTAAGACTGATGTTATCCCAGGAGCACCCCCTGAAATTAGGGCTTTCACTGGCCCTTTTTCTTCATTTGGTCTCAACTAAAACAGCTTGTTGATGCTGCCTAATATTAAATCACATTACACTTTCTGCATATAAAGGGTATAGTTTTCTGTGCACATAAACGGTATAGAGTCATCTTTCATCTTCTTTGCTCGCATTCATTTCTTCAACAACCTAAGTTTGCTTCCCTAAAGATGTTGGATGAAATATTCAAAAGCCACATTTTGGCTAAAACCAACAATATGAAAAAAGCAAACAAAACCAGCCCCCAAACCAGAAAACTAAGCTCTGATACTTTCACCTGAAATATATATGTGAGCGCATAATAGCTCATACTGTCTTTCTTCCAGTCCAGTGTGCACTGGGAGCTTACAGCTTTGTTACTTGGAACTTCCATTGCAAAAGCTCAGGAGCAGCCTGCTAGGTGCGACCCTGCCTGGAGGTATTTGCATGTTGTATGCCCCTGCATACTACAGAACCAGTCTCCCATCTTCTTGCGGTTATTCCCACCCACACACACACAAAAGACTGTATAGTATTTTCAGTTGGAATCACTCAGTATCTAGAGGAGCAGTATGTGTGCTCTATTTTGCACCAAAAAGAAACAAAGGCACCAAACCCTCTAAAAGCACTGGGAATGGGGATTACTGAACTTGTAACCTCTGTGACGTCAGTCTGAGAATCTGTGGGTTAGGAAGCTTTCCTAAGACAATATGTCAGTGCTTGACACGAGATTAACTTCTGAAAATAATCCTGTCTCCAGCCTTCCCTTTTTGCATGTATTTTACACTGCTAATATCTCTTTTGTTAAAGTCTTAAACTCTTTTCTGAAGTGAAACTTGAAGAAAACTGGTTCCTTAGAACCAGAGAGAAACTCAATCCTAGGCCCCCTTAGCATCTGCTGTGCAATTGTGGTGACTGAATCATTTTTAACGTTTTCTGTTTCTTCACAAGAAGAATTCTCTTTTCTTGTTGGAAAATACAGGAATCAAATGTTGTTCAGTATTCTAATGGAGGCACAAGTGCCCTAGATAAAAAAACATAAAATGCTGGGAATAACAGTAGCAGCTAAGGGGATTGTGTTTATGGACTATTTGTTATTACGTTCTGTGAATTGCAGGAAGCGACTCAAGTGAATATTTGTACTTGTGCAATCTTATTTGCTTTGTATGTAATGTGGGCATTTGTGCAGTCTTTGTATTTTACATGGCTTCCCAAGAGGAGAAGCAGTAGTGAAACCAATAAAGCAGGCAATAAACCTGTATTAATAATGTATGCAGAGCTATAGATGTCTGTTTATATGATACAATATTAAAATGTAAATGCATTGTGGTTGGTTGGGTTTCTTTTAGAAGAACATGAATGACCAAAACAATGCTGTTAGCTTTTTTTTATCAACAACAACAACATCTTCACAGCGCTCATGTTAAGGAACTCTTTCAGTGCACACACACAAATTTTAATGCCCTCCAATTTTTTCCAGTCTGCATGTAATGCTGGCTTTAAAAAAAAGGACAAAATTCCAAGTACAGAAAATATATCTAATATTCATGTGCTTAAGAAGATAAACAGAATATACACCAAGTGACACAAAGAAGATTTACCCAAATATGCAGGTACACAATCACAGAATCACCAAGGTTGGAAGAGACCTCAAAGATCATCAAGTCCAACCTGTCACCACAGACCTCATGACTAAACCATGGCACCAAGTGCCACATCCAATCCCCTCTTGAACACCTCTAGGATACATGTAAGATTCAACCCAACATCTGTGAAAACTTGGTTTATTACTTATTATTCCTCATCTATGTGATGATGTTGACACTGAAGAGCAAATGTTGCTGCATCTTAATTTGAAACTGTGGTAGAGATATAGTATTGCACAAACCTTAACCAAAGATCATTTTAGGTTGTTTTAGTCATAAATATTATAAAACCTATTTCTCAGGCTCTTGTTCATGTAGTCTGATCACCTGTTAGAGTGCTTTTGGCTGAACTGCCAAGGTTGTTTTGACGCTACCCTGTCAAACTCCATTATTTTGACCCAAACCCAACATGTGCATATCATCAGATGGCAGTCCCAAGAATTGGTTTTCCACTATGACTACTAAAGTGGAGTACTTTTTCATCCATTTCAAACTATGTTCTAAATGTGCCTTGAGAACAGCAAGACAAATAGTTTGTACCATTCTGAGTTGCCCTAGCATGCCTCCAGATTTTTATCCCACAGAGGGAGAACCAGTAGTGCTCCCAGTCACAACAACCTTTCCTCTCACCTGAAAGGACATGTACATCTTTGCTGTACACTGACTGCTGCTCAGCACTTGGGCTTTGAGTGCCACCAGAGCCTGATACTGAAAACAAGACTCCTGCAGTGGAGCTGCAGCATGTCTTTAGGTGTCCCAGGCAAACCACATCTACCTTGTCCTCTCATCTCTCCCATTTCCTAGAACTGCCTCAGTCCTCACCTTTACTTCTTCCTTCACTAACTTTCCAGGTTAAAGAGGCTTTCCCTGCTGCTGCCAAACAGGAGAACTGGGGAATGTGCAGAAATACAGGAATGGAATGTGACTGTGATTTAAAATATATAATTAAAAAATAAAAAGAAAAAGGAAAAAGATCTGACTTGGCCTTTGGGAATGGCAGAGTGTGATTTTCTTATTTTTGCAGCAAGGACTCCACACATCAAGAGAGAGCAGTGCCCACCTGAGAATTTCTGCAAAGAGATATTTTGAAGAAGGAGCTTCCGGCGTGAATTCTGCGATTACCAGGGGACAGACAGGTAGTCTTTCACAGGAGGAGGAAAAAAATTCTCAATAGGAAAGGAAAAGCAGTTGCAGAATAGAAACAAATCAAGGCAAGAACAAAAGAACTTGTCCAATTGTTTTGAAAGTTTCAACCTATTCAAAAGTTGTTTACAGGATTGCTGAAAGTGTTTATACCTCCCTGCAGTGAAAGATGGACCCCTGAAGAATTACATGTTCATGTTGGATGAAGAGACAAGTTCTCATCCTCTGTAGGGCTCAACTCATTCATGTTGGATGAAGAGACAAGTTCTCATCCTCTGTAGGGCTCAACTCTTTGATATATACAGTGAGGCTGGGTAACTGCTCAGTCCTACAAACACCAGAATGCTTCAAGTTAACAAAAAAAAAATATGTCTAGAAGAAGCACCGAAAACACCCAAGATTTGGACAATATTAGGATTAGAGGACATGCTGGTAGTTAGAAAAATCTTGATCAAACTTGTGAAAAATGAGTAGCTGTCTCCCCCATCCTGACTAAGGTGATATAATTTGAACCTTAAGACTTTCATTAATACAGAAGAACATGAGTAAATGTGAAAAGGTGATGGCTACGTGAGGAGAGGTCTTACATTTTTGAAATAAATACAAAAGAAGCTGCAACAGAAATGTAAAATCTAAGCTGTTTGACCTACAGGATAAACAAGCAAGCAAGACCCTGATGCTTCCCCCAGCTCCCAGTGTGGTCTTTGAACAAATCACATAATTTCATTTGGCTGTTACTTCCCATCTAACCTTTGTCACTCTGGTCTATTTGGCTTGTAAAGATCTTCACACTAGGGCTTGTTTCTCATTATGCTGTACCAAGCACAGTCTCTGTCAGGTCTTCTGGGCAGCCTGCAGTACCACTGAAAACTGATGAATAACCATATTAGACGTGTCTGATTGCTAGGAGCGTAAGAATGTTCATAAAGGGTCAGACCAAAGCCAAGTGAAAGGTTCAACTCACCTCCCCTTTGCCAAAGCTAATTGTCCCGGAAAAAGCATAAGCGCAGGGCAAGCATTCGGGGATTTTTCCTTAAATACACTCTTCTCAAACTGGTTTTGTAGCTTGTCTACTTCAAGCCAGCAGCAGTGATACTGGTATTTTTGTTCAGATGTTGCAGCTGACCATCTCAGCTAAGGAGGATGTCCTGCAGGAATTCTGGTCACTAGTACAGATAGGAAATTAACAATGTTGTAGGCAGCTGTAGCAGTTTATTTCCTGAGGAAATCAAGAAGTGACCAAGAAATGTAGACAGTGAGCATCCTTATCCATAGGAAGAAGTCTATCCTGTGATGAAGGAGTGCCATGGAATTGCTACCAAAACTCCTAAAACCCATGAGAAGGTATTATATACTGCCTTTCTGTAAGGGGCTTCATCTCAACCCTGATGAATTCCTGGGAACCCAGACTTGTACGTAAACTGCTTTTCTGTTACTTTATGTCTTCTCTATAATCCTTTCATTCTGAATAAATAGGATTTTGCTTTATGGAAGCTGCTTAACCTTATGCTGAACTAAAAATCACACTTGCAGTTAATTACTAGGATCTGCAATCTAAAGCCCTGCAATCTAAACATTTTATATAGAGAGAATTGAAGCACAAAGAAGTAACTTAGGCCAAAGCAGAAAATCTAATCAGACTTTGGCAGAGTTCAAAACAGCATTAAATCTCTTATTGTAATTGCAAAACATATTCCAGCAAAAACTTATCATCAAATAGGAAAGTGAAATAGCAAAGGTATTAAGAGCTACACAGGCAGTAGAGCATTTGTGATGCTATATTTCAATACTTTATCAAGTCATTAACACACCTAGTAATAGACTATCAATTAGACACTTTTTCCTAAGTCAAATATGTAGTAGATATAAAGAAAACCACTCATCCAGTTAGGAAAGGAAGCCATAAAAATGTCTGAGAAATATGCACAGTATGTTTAGTATGAAAAACGAAAGCACTGCTGTTGGAGTGAGCTGCAGAGGTCTCTTCCAACCCCAACTTCCATGTGACCCTGTGAAGCCCCTGTTTGCCCAAACATTAGAAAGATGGAGGGTATTCTCCCCTGCGCTCCCATCATTTTGTTTCTGTGCTGACTACCTTGTCAAGGTCAGTAAAATAATAGCCAAACACTAAGGCAGCTGCTTTATATGAACATGTTTTGACCTCATGCTGACTGTACCTCAGAAGCTTGGGCAGATGCCTGGTCAATCATATTCTTAGTCTTCAAGAGCAAACATTTACATGCCCATCCAACACAGACACCCATTTGCATAAGACTGTACCAACATTCACAGCTGATTTAGATATAGATTATCCATACACAATACAACATTTCTTCACTTAGAGACACTGCAGAATTACCTGCAGAATACAGAAATCCTTTGAGATATTGTCATGAATGTAGTGTGAACCTCTTGATACTATGTCAGGTCAGCCCATAGGTAGGATGGAAAAGCATACACAAACGATGCTCTAATGTCCCATAGAAAACTTCAACAACTTAAAATGTTCAATATTCACATCAGCTTTACCTGCTACTGGGCTCTAGTTCTGCAAAATGTTCTAGATGAAATACACACTTAGGAAACTCTCAAGTGCTTTAGCTTTTTCTCACATTCAACAAGACATCATTACTCGGTATCCCAAGCTAACCCTGGGCAGTGGGGGAGGTCATGCTAAGATTCAAAAATTCCCTTGGAGTAAGTTAAAGAGAGCTGACACTAAAGGGCTGATGAGTTGGGTTTATCAGAGCCAGTGAAAACTCTCAGTAATGGACTGGAGGGAAGAAAAAGAAGAGGGAAAAAAGAGAGAGAGAGATTAAGGAGTCATAGAAAAAGAAAGATGGCAGGTGGGTGTACATCCCAACAGGGTCTTCTGTGCTAGATGGTACACCTGGACCAGAGATATTGTGGTCCTTTTATACTTTTTTGGCAAGGGAGGGGGAGTGCAGTCTCTCCAAAGGGGTGTGCCCCAAGCCCCTGCAGTGCAAAGTCTGTCACTGTTACACATGGTTTTAAAGAGGAATTTCCAACCTCAGCAGCAATTATGCCTTTTTGTTGTTAAGGCAGCAGCTTTCCTCCAGGACTCTTAAAGCTATCACCCTGTCTATTCAAGACCAGGTATGTCACACTTGGTTTGAAACAATAGAGTCGTTATGAGCTATCACACTAATGAGTTCCAAAACATGTTCAGATTTACATTGCCAGGCATACTCGTTCTTCACTGATGTTGCCACCACTTGGACTCTTCCCTGGCTCAAAACATTGCTATGCAGAGTGTCTCTTTCTACACTCACTGCAACAGCACTTGAGCTTCACTTCTTGGGCAAAAGAGGTATAAGGCAAATAGCCAAAACTTGCAAAGCTGAAGGAATAGAGTCTCCAGAGTCTGTATCTGTACATGAACTTCATACTGAAACCAATCTGAAATTCTCTTTAATTGATTTAGCATCATGCCCTTTACAGAGCATGAACTAGGATCACCACCAGCTGTTGATTAACTGTCAGTTCAACCTACTCCCCCTATTCACCTGTGCAGTGGATCTGCAAATGTGCCTCCCTGTAACTAGCATCCTCATTCAAACAAGGAAGACTAAAAAAGCCAAAAAAGAGAACTTCCTCAAGCTATGAAAATAAGTGAGGGAAAAATCTCTGAAAAACATCTATGTCAGACAATACTCAGTAGATCTGCCAGCAGAATGTTTTGTACCAGCAATATCTTCCTTTTGGGAGCAGCTCACCAAGAGAGTCAATTATCTTAATAAGATGATTTCTAATAGTATGCTGTGCATGAAACCATGTGGTGTAATTGGGGGCTGGTATATAAGCTCCCATGCCATCTCCTGCCTTGGGAACAGCCTTGGTGACTTGCATCTACAGCCCGATCTTGGAATATGCCCAAGATCATCACCTGAGAAGCAGCAGTGCAAGATTTCCTGACAATCAAGCTCTATATCCTTCCAGGATCCTTTTCTGTCACTTTATGTCACAGTGCTGATGACCTTCCCATTGTGTGAATACTTAGCATTTGCAAAGCACAGAAAAGCAGTGAAGATTGTCATCAGAAGCAAAATGTTTGCTGCTTTTTCTTTTGGAAATCCATTTGCTATTTTCCCATCTATCATAAATTCAGGGTTCAGCATGTCATAAAATATTTCTGTGTCTCTGCATCACAGGAGGAGGGCATGTTTGGACAGGTAGGCGTTACTGAAATCAGCAGATAAAAGCTGTAGCAGTTGCAGACAAGAGCAGGAGCAAGTGGATAACTAGTGGAGAAGGCTCTACAACTAAGAGAATTCAGTCCTCAGAAACAGTTAATGTCTCTTTACCCAGTATAAAATCAAAGCAGTTACCACGCTTCCCTCCAACGATCCCTTCCCACCTTCTATCTCTTGAGTGATATCTCACTGAACTACATGGTTAGCATCCCAAAATACTGATTTACAGACCAGTAATTTGTTAAGCTGGCAACAACCTGTGGTTGTCACCATCTGACAGCTGTTTGTTGGCTTGCAGAAAAATAAAGCGCTCTGTTTTCATTGCGGAGTAGACCAGGTGTCCACACGACTGAAAACATCCATGGCATAATTGTTACTAAGTGATGCCACCAATGTTTGCAGAGGCCAGGGCTGGCCCGTGCTGAGGAATGAAGAGCATGCTACCAGCCAGAGGATGGTCAGTGGAATCACTCCAGCTGTGTTTGGTGGGAGCTAGACAAGTCTGTTTTCAGGGCTGCACCTGGCCCCTGCAATGGTGTGCAAGTCATTTAAAAAGTGTCAAAGACAATATTCTTCTTTAAAATATTATAACTGGAGATGTGAATCTTGTCATGGTTTGAAAAGTGCTTGTGGAATCTTCACCTTGATGACACTCCTGATGTCTAAAGCAGTCTAGCATATTCTTCCCACCATTGAGCTATCAATGACATCTCATCCAACAATAATGTAAAGTAGAACGGCAGAATCCACAATTTTGAACATAAAGCAAAGAGAAGGTTTTCCTCGGAACAGTTTAATCATTTTCCTCCCTCTAGTTCCATAGGTTTGGCTCCACTCAGCAACTTCACAGTAGAGGGGGCACTGAACTTCATGACTTTATAGAATTAGCCACCTGCACAATCCCAAATATAAACTGTTCTCTCTGTGGAACACTCAAAGACACTTTCTTTTTCATCAAAACCGAACATGTTAACTAAACCACCATGACAAACTCTGTACTACTGCAGTCAAATCTGAGTGCCTGTTCAGTGATGCACAACAACCTCTTCTTTTAAATTCTGGCTTGCTTTCTCTCTCTAACACAACCAGTTACGATTATATTTTTCATTCTTGCCACATCCCTTCCAACCACCTGCAGTCAGAGCATGTGTTTCATCCAATCAGTTCACACTCTGTACCTGCCCATGTGGAGATGACCTGAAGTAAATGGGTAACACAACCCACCTGCTACCTGATTCTTGTACTGAATAAGCTTTAGGAAGAGTTTCAAGGGCTTAAGAGTGTTGGCAGTTGGGAGCTGCTTTTGGAACTGTATAGAAGTAAAACATACGTAAGGATCATTTTGTGGTCTGGTTTTAGTCTTTACCGGCCTAGATTTTCCAGCTCAGCGCTTCAGTTGCCTTTACCATAGTTAGGATTTCTCAGCACTTAACCACCAGGATTAGATTTATTAATACTGCAGAAACTAGCTCCTAATTTAATCCATCAGAGCTTCTTAACAGAAACCCAATATTAGTTTCACCAGATTCATGTGAAGTAGAGAAAAGCAGATAAATGGCAGATGCAGTCCTGCCTGTACTGTGGCTGAAGTGAGCCACTCTGAATAGGATGGGAACCACCTTTAACTATCTTAAACCCAACCAAAAAGCCATTTTTTGAAAGGTCCATCTGTTATAACACAGTGCTGGTTTCCAGGGATATTCAAAATCTCTTCCTCTCCTTCTGTCTATGCATATATTATCAATACCTAGACATACAAACTGTTTCTCTGGGGATTTACATCAGTAATACTGCATTTCTCTGTGTGAGAAGAAAATTGAATAAGAAACGACTGTCTGACAGTGTTAGGTGGTGCTGGATAGTATTACTCAGCTTTGTAATTATCTTATCTCTACCTGCACAGCCATAGTTTCAATCAAGAAAACCTCAGTCACTTCCACTCCTGCTGCAGATAACGTGGGCCAGTAGATCACTTAATCTATACCTATTCCTCCACAGAGATGATAACAGAAGTACTACCTTCCCCAGGATAATCTTGCATCAGACTCTTCTTGGAATAGGAGAATCACAGCTGCATAAAGCAGTGACACCTTGAGATGCGATTCCACCATCAGTCAGGTTTCCTTGAGGCCAGAAGTTACACCTCAGAGTAGATGTAGCTCCTAATTGTTTTATTCGCTAGTCCACATATGCTGACAAGAAACACTGCAAGTTTGATTTTCATATTATGCCTGTACAAGGAAGATCAATCATTTTGCAAGCCCTTTCTGTTTTCACACAGTCCTACAATACTGTTGGTAGGAGAGGTTTTGTTCTCTTCTGTAGCATTGTGGGAGAAGAAAAAAGGGTAAAAGGACATAGAGGTGAGCTCTGATCACTCATTGACCATTGTGTCATAGGGCAGATGCACATTCACATTCATCCCCTTCAGCACCCATTTGGTTTCCAATATTTCACTATTTAATTGCCATTGTATTTTTTTCCCCTTTTCTCCTAAAAGGATAAGCAGCAGAGAAATCTATGTGGAAAAAAAAGAATTAAAAAACTCACAGAACATTAGGGGTTGGAAGGGACCTCCAGAGATCAAGTCCAACCCCCCTGCCAAAGCAGGATCATATAAGGGCAGGCCACACAGGAACACATCCAGGAAGGTTTTGGAAGTCCCCAGAGGAGACTCCGCAACTTCTGGGAAGCCTGTTCCAGTGCTCTATCACCCTCATTGCAAAGAAGTGGAACCTCCTGTATTCTAACTTGTACCCTTTGCTCTTTGTCCTATCACTGGGCACTACCAAAAAAAAGAGTGTGGCACCTTCATCCTGACACCCACCCCTCAGATATTTATAGATGTTGATAAGATCCCTTCTGAGCCTTCTCTTCTCCAGACTAAATATCTCCAGGTCTCTCAGTCTTTCTTCACTGGAGAGATGTTCAAATCCTGCAACCATCCTCATAGCTCTCTGTAAGAGACATCCCTGTCTCTTTGGAAGCCCCAAAGCAGACACATTATTCCAGGTGTGGACTCACCAGGGCAAAACAGAGTTGGAAAAGAATAAAGAGAAAAAAAGGGGAAAAAAGAGAGAAAGACAAACCCAGCAGCAACACCCATTCCAAGACCAAGGAAACAAATACAGCTTCAACAAATTGTATTTTGGATACAGTTCTGTATAGGATATATTTGGACGCATGAAGTGTTTTGCCAAGGCTGTGACATTGTGTCAACTGCAAGTATTGGTACTGTGGCATATATGCAATTTATAGCTTTTAGAGAGCATTTTCAGCTCTGATCATACTTCTCTCACCCTATTTAAATATAATTTTTTAAAAACAAAAGAGCCCTGCAATACATATTCCCTAATGCACTTCTGCAGGCAAAGCATCCACAGTCTCAAATCCAGCATGATTCACGTTACAGAGAAAAACAGTAAAATGATTAAATAGACTGGCTCCCCCAGCTTATTTTAACACATCAATAAATAACCTCAACACAGCAGAAATAGAGATGTGTTTTCTGTTTGGAGTTAATTCAAACACTGTCTCTTCTTCAGACCTTCCACACGATGCAAAATAGAGCTGAGTGAATAATTCATTATGAATTATTCATTCAATTAATTTAATTTCTTCTGCTCACTAATTAACTATCTTGACTTTTTTGAATGTTTTCATTATCTGAAAATTATTTACTCAACAGTTTCTATGAATAAGTCCTTGCCTCTAGATTGTTCACAAGCAGATTACTGCAAGAAATCAAAATTGTAAATTCAAGCTGTGCTGAACAGTTTTAATTAGACATCCAAGTCACATGGTATTTTCCTGGTTCCTTATTGGATATATGGGGGAAAAAACCCAAAAAAGCCAAAATAATCAAACAACCAAACCAACACAACACCACAGATAACTCCTGCAAACAAACACCTTCCAAGACTGAAATTTATTTACCACAAAAATTCTTAGAACACACTGATTTTATAGAATGATTTTACTTTACTCTCAAAAAAAACCCCCACCACCCTGAACTAAATAAAACACAACTTGCTAACATCTATTCTTTAACCACTGCAGCTTCCCTTATAAATCCAGGTCCTTCTAGGCTCAAGGTCCACCACAGCTCACTACTCTGAATCTGGACAAGGAAAGACTGACAGTGCTACCAGTTGGAACACAGTCAAGAGGATGTCTCTTTTTCAGTCTCCATCCAAGGAGAACCATGGAATCATGGACAGGTATATCAGGCTTACAGAGGGTACGAGGTTCACATTTTGCTTTCCAGACTAAACAGAGATATTCATGGGGATAAGCAGAAAGACCATACAAACTGAATTCTGTCTTTTGATTCAAATCACACATCAGCATAGGGTTCACTCTTTCCTTGCAGCAGCACTCAGGTAGGTCAGTCAGCCACCTGTGTCTCTGCTCGCCAGATATAGACACAGGGACAGAAAAACAACCTTATCTTGCATGGCTAGGGAGATGGTAACAAGCATAAGAAGGAATGATGGAATGAGAGACAACTACAAGAAACCAGAATGCTGTCAATAATGATGAACCTGGCTAGGGAGTCTTCTGTATGTACACTGAGACAAGGTACATAAACAGCCTTTCAGCTTTCCAGCAGATAAGCATCATTTGAAAACAAACAAAACCAAAACAAGCAACAACCCATAAAAACTCAAACCTACCTTGAGCAAATCTTGCTTCTTTCTACAGCTGTTGTTGCTTCTACCTGGGAGATGTTCACTTCCACTCCCTCTAGGATGAGAGAAAAGGGAGAAGTTAAGATGACAAATAATAGTCTATCGGAGCACAGAGTATTTCAAAGAGAAACATAGAACTACTCACAACTACCTACTGCATCTCAGAGGAGACGGCAGCAGACCATCTCATGTGAGATGGAAGAGTGAGAAGCAGTTATGATTACTATAATCATTGCTTGCTACTACCTGAGGGAACTGAGCAGCTGCCATCAGTTAAAGTTAGTTGGCAATTCTCTTGCCAATCTACACCTGAGGGGGAGGAATTGTGGTGTGGAGTCACCGTCCCTGGAGGTGTTCAAGAGGGAATTGGACGTGGCACTTAGTGCCATGGTCTAGTAGGCATGAGGTCTTGGGTGACAAGTTGGACTTGATGATCTTTGAGGTGTTTTCCAACCTTGTTGATTCTATGATTCTATGACCTCAGATGTGAACAATCAATGTTAACTGAGCACATAAGATGGGTGATGCAAGTCATCTGCTAAAAGTTAGAGAATTTAGGTTGTGGTGATGGTTAACCAACTATTTGTTTTCATAAGAAACATGCCAGATTTGGATATATTCACCCACATGAACAAATCTTTAACCTACTTCTATGCAGATGATACATTATTTGGATTTCATTGCTGCAGTGTCAATTTGACCTTTCCTTCAACACATTGAAGACCCCAGACTCCACAACTGAAGATTTTATGAAACAGAAGGATGTATGCAGGCTTTGCCAAGCAGAACCCTTAGCTTACATTACAATCTAAACTGTCTTTAAAAAAAACATTTTCAGACAGTATGTGTTACAAGTACATAGAATGATTCTTTCGGTTAAAATAATTTCTACCTGTCTTTGATCTGACATAATGTATTTCCAGCCAAATAAGTGTAGTTAAAATTAGTGCCCTGCAATAGTTTTGTTAGTACAAAATAATTTTTCCATGGATCTATACTGACTAGGACCCTTGAAGACTTTCTTAAATGTCTGGAGAGGAACTTTGATTTGGCTCACAAAACCCCCCAATCTTAACTCATTTCTTGCCTACTGGAATTCCACTGATTAAGTCTCTAGCATACGTGTTACAGCAAACAGATGAAACTCTTGGTGACAAAATGCATAATGAAGAGACCCCATTCCTTACAGAGAAGGCTAATTAATCATTAGGTGAGTGCTAGTAAATTTTCTGAATCACCAAGTTTGTGACAGACATGCTGTTAAGCCAGCAAAATGCCCACAGATGTTACTTGCCCATCAGAGGGGAACATACTCTCTTGAGGACTCTGAGCATCTTGTCACGGTTTATTTATTTATTTCTGAATGAAACAAAAAATTAGCAAACCCATGGAATGATTAATGTGCATGTGCAAGCAAATAATAATAGCATGAAGCCTATTAATAATTAAAACTAGTGCTGGATTTTATGATACTAAAGTAGAAATGTGAATTGCTTTCCAGCGGCTCTGAAATGGCACAGTTAATAGATCTACTGCACTGTCTCCCTAATAGCTTAAGCATAACTTAATTCACAGCAAACTGGCCTGAATTTTTCACAGCATGATTCTTAGTTTTACTTTACTTTCACCCTATGCCTTTTAGTACTTCACTAGAGCAGTCTCCACATAAAGCTCCACCACGAGGTTCAGTAACCTGTGTCATTCTCTCTCACTGGACCTAAAAAACAGAGTCTTAGCAGGACTCATGCCTGTCAAAAACAACCCACCCCACCCTTCACCAGGTGGGGATGGGAGGACATAGCACATGCTTCACCACTGCCCATGGGGAGCCTGTTTTGCTGGCCAGAACACATCCAGATATGCCACAAGCCCAAAGGCAAAATTAAACCCAAGCCAAACAGGCCTTTATAATAAATACATCAGGCACTTGGATCAGGCTTTTGCAGGATGCACATTTTGACTCTGTACAATGATACCTTAGATCTGCAGTTTCATTTAAATTCTTGTTTGCCTTCACAGACTTTATAAGGATGGTCTCAGAAAAAGATTAATGAGGGGTTTTTAAAGATTTCTGTCATGACAGGAATGTTTTCCATGTGCAGAATTCCAGGCAGTGCCTCAGCAGGACTCAAATCTGAAACCTTCCTTCCTTGCTAAATGTTTTCCTTTCAACAATTTTTAAACTTTTCTTTTTATTCTTCTTTTATTCCCACTGCCATTATAAAATATATTAGGGGCTGGTTTATATGAAGGCTACTGTTTCTTTTATTCTTCCAGCTCCCTCCCTAAATGTAATTACATTACAGTTCATTAGCTGAGCTCATTAAGACCACAGTACAGGTAGGAAATAGGTAGTTGGCTAGGTACAATTATTACATTAATTTAATTAGCTGGTTTGTGCTTTTATCAAAAAGGTGACCTCTGTGGATACTGAAATAGGTTTCAATCCTTTATTGCTTACTGGTTTGCAGGCAACCACGGTTTTGTGATTAGCTAAAAGAATGAAAAGCCACATTAGAACTGCTCTTGGTACGGTTCAGAATGAGAGGAAGAAGCAGCTGTATGGAGATTCCTGTCGTACAAGATTGTTGGATTTTAATTTGGCTCTTCCTTCTTGCTTACTTGAATGCTACTGCTGCTTCTTGTGTGCCAGGCAAAATGTAAGCCTAGATATAGAATGTGGGAGCACACTGCCCCAGCCAAACATCAGCGAGGCTTTGTGCTTGAGACAGGTGGTATCTATCAACATGCTATGACAGTAAAGCCAGAGAAAACGAGTTAGGAAGCATGAAGTAACAGAGAAAATGTACACACATCTCCATACAGAGGCAACCAAAGCAGCTGATGCCAAGATTAGAGGTCCTGGAACATCCCTCCCATCTGACTTCTGGGAAGGTGCCTCTGGCATAGCATACAGCAATGACCCACACGAGCTGGCTTCTTTGTGACAGTGCCACAAACAAGACAGCAAGAGTTTAATGCCATGTCACTGCTGAACACTTGCACAGGGCTCATCACAAGCTGCCCCCAAAACACTTCTGAAGGGTTTTTTTCTTTTAATGTTGCTTTAATTAAACAGCTAGCATGATTTGTTCCTGAGAATACTATAAAATAAACACCATTGAGGGAAGGAGCTCTAGGGATGCTTTTGATTAAAATAGCATTTGGTGGCAGTGGCAAAGCATGGTCCAGTGCTGTGAGAGGCTAAATCTTGTCTCTCTTGATGTGACTCAACAAAGCTTTGCTGCTTGCCCAGACAATAGCTGATGTGTATTGGGCAGACTCGAGTCTGCTGCTGTCCTGGAAATGGGCAGAGGCCAATCAATACTCTCTGGAATATACATACCTAAAAACTGTATAAAAGATCTGAGCAACTACTGGCTCAGGAGAAGGAAAACATGGAAGGAAAAGACATGGACAATGCTGCTGAGAAGGAAAACACTGGGACAATGCTGCTCTGAAGAAAAACGGAGAGAATACCAGGAGAGAAAAATGACAGAGACATTACCGAGAAGCAGACCAAGAAGAACACTCTCTCCATGTCCTAAGTTCCATCTGCTGCAATTCATGGAGCTGAAGAGGCTGCTCAGAGGACAACATCTCTTCTACAGCCAAAGCTGCAGCACCCTTCCTCTACAGATCCAACATCTCCTCTACATCCAAAGCTGCAACACCTTTCCTCCACAGACTCAAACTGTCTTTGGGGGTGAGGGGTGCGGTAATATAATTCCTTTCTTCTTCTCTCTCCCTCTTCTCTCTCTCACTCTCTGTTCTCTCTCTCTCTCCTTCTGATCCATCCACTTTGTGTAATAAATAGTCTAGCTGTTGATATTTTGGCTTCATTTTTGCCTCTAATTTCATAACACGGGAATAGTCTCTTTCCCTCTCCAGACTGAGACAAATGCCTAATTAAGTGAATGTGACATCTCCCACTGACTAAACTGGAGCTGGTCAAAGCCCAGAAGAGAAATTGAGGGTATCAAGCCGTGGGTGAGTTCAAAGCAGTGTTAAGAGTTTTACTTGTCACCTTTACAGGAAAACACCTCTGTGTAGTCCACAAATAAATTCATATTTTCCACAGAGCCTTCTATCTAAGTAAAATGCAGAGATGCATTCTGTTTAGATAAAAAGAAAGCAAGATTTTAAGTGGGGGGGAAATAAATAAATAAATTCCAGTTTCATCTTTGTGTTGATTTTGAAGTTTTCTCTTCAAAAATAAATTCTGAAGCTTAACATTTCTGTTGATATTGCAGACACTCAGCCCCTGAATTTGCACTGTGAAAATCCATGTTTATGTACTTACTGCTTCAATATTATGTAACTTCCAAGTGGTGGCAAACAGCACAAATACTACCTGTCTGTTTGTGTAATCACACAGGGGATGTATCTGGGTTTATAAATTACCTCCAGACAAATAAGAGGCACAAAACATAAGCTTGTCAAGTCAACTGGAGCAAATTGGTATTGTGCTGGAACAAACTGGAGAACTAACAAGCAATACAGATGAAATCATGGACAGCTGAAGCAGATCCATAGTTCATCTTCCAGACTTAGTTAATGTCAATGTCAGTGGAATTTGCACAAGCAACAAACCCTCAACCTCAGCTCTGTGCTAGCTGACATTTCCCTCCTTTTAAAATTGGCAGTGTGAGCTATGGAACCTAAATTTAACCTCTGGAGAATATGCCACATGACATCAGTGTTCTTTACATGTTCGGCTTAAGACTTTGAAAGCTAATTTAGCCATGCACCACCTCCATAAGTGGCTCGCCTAGCAACTACTGAACTTCTGTCACTTGTTGGCTTCTGTTGGCAGAGCCTTTTTCTCTTGGGAACTCATTCTTCAATAATGACCATCTCAGACCCCTGAGGATGACACTAATGAGCATTTGAAAATGCCAAAAATATCTAACAACATTCACTGATGTTTGAAGAAACACCACCTGTTAACAGTGACCATTACACCAAATTGTGTCAGGCTGTTAGTAGATTCCTTATCAAATCTTCACATCCATTTAAACATTTAAACAGACACCTGAAATACTGAAAGCCAAATTAGAGACTTGTTATGAAGTGGAGCCTGTTACATGCTTTGGAGATGTGAGAAGAATGGCTAAATAAATATCACCTCCACATCAAAATACCTTCAAATTAATAGACTGAAGTGCAGTGACAAAGAGCTGCAAAGTCCAGTTGTATCTTCTCCCCCTCCCCAAGATGCCTGAATCGAGTTGAAAGTGAAGAAGGATGCAGAGAAGTGGCTTTTCCTCCAGATATTACATCAGACCTGTCCTTGCACTGACAAAAAGCAGCAATGGCCACAACCACAAAGGGGGCACTGCACTTCTTGCTCTACATTGACCTACATATGAACAGACTAGAGAAGACACAAACTGTGCAAGCCTGCGATTACTGAGTTTCTCTTCTCAGTGAAATCAGTTTGTTACACATAGGTAACATAAAACAAGACTACAAAATAGCTCTACTGAGAAAATAAATGCAGAATGCACTCATGCGTAGGTCAAAGATGCTGGGTTCATGGTGACTGCTACACATGAGAAGTATACAGTGCTCATTTTTCCATCTTCCCCTTTTCCTTCTCTTGGATTTCAATGCTGTGTGGGTGTGACAGTGAGACAAGTCTGCAAGGTATATATGAGTTTGAAACTGAGACTATAAGTACTAAATAAAAATAGATACTTCTACTACTTCACAGATAGTCTCAACATCTTCTCCTAAAGAAATTTTACCCAAGTATGTTAGCAACAAATCAAATGTTCTGCAAACACCACAAGGCCAAGAGAAAATAAATTTGAGAGATTATCTTGATTCTTTACTTACACACCCCCATCTGTGGAAACACTCAGCTATATCCTCCCTCTGTATTACAGCAAAATTAATTAAATAGGCCAGCATTTAGAATAAAGGGACGAGAAATAACCGGTCATACAAAGCCATGCTTAATGAGGAAATGTTACTTGAGAACAGATGAATAGATGCATTAATAATAATAATTAAAGGGGGAAGAAAAAAGAAGAAAAAGGAGTAATATCAGAGGTTTTTAGCTCTGTGTCTTTCATATATTCATAGTAATTTCAATAAAATGATGTGCTAGTTCCAGGGGAATCAAGCTTTTCTGAACGCTAGGTAAGAATTTAAATTGCTCCATCTATTTACAGTTACTGAATAGCAAAGTGCTAAAGGAAACTATGTCAGAGAATAGATAGATGAATGTTGATAGCATCTTGTCACCAGCATGAGATTGGTTCTTGCCCTTGTTTAAACATTCAAGTAACTTTACGCAGGCAAAAGGAACTATTCATATGTATTACTGAACCACTGTAAATATGCGTTCTGGATCAGAATCCTAAATTGTCCTCCCTGGAGCAATGTATTTACTATGCGCTAACTTTAAACAGCATCCCGATTCCTGTCTGTAGACTTGCAGCAGTTTGGGCTGGGTGCCTCCTGCTGCTGCCATGCGGGGTGCACTTCTGGTGCCCCCTGTGTCCAGCCAGTGGGTGGACACAGGAAGCTGCGTATTTAATTCCCATAATGCCCTGCTTCCTATAAATCCATCTGCAAGGTCTCACACTTCCTCCTTCTTCCCTCAATGCTACCGTGGGAGATGCTCCCTATCCAGTAGTGGAGGGGGAGTTATTTCGAGTCCTCTTAGGCCTGGCTAGGCCTAATGCCAAGAGGAGAAGGGGGAAGGGCAATCTCAGATCTGGCCAGCTGAGATCAGCCTAACGGTGGAGGGGGGGAAGAAAGAGCCCTGGGGGTTTGGGTGTACCCTCAGGTAGGGAGAAGGGAAATGCTGGGAGGCTTCTGGGTGTGCTTTGGGATCTTCTTTTATCACTGCGCTTGTGGTTCTCTGTAAAACACTCACTGCTTTTCCATTTAAACTTTCCATCACTTCTGCAATCTGTTTGTCTGAGTCTCACTTTTCTGCATCAGATAAAACATGCAAAACCCCCAAACAACCATATATCCAAATTCATTTGATCTGCCCATGTATGATGATGTGCAGACAATGAGTCTGTGTACTTTGCCCACTATTCCAATGAGTAAGTGAATGAAGTGGGGGTACTGGAAACTAGAAGAAAAGTAAGACAAATCAAATAAAAGCAGCAGCTACAGAGAGTAGACCTCATTCCAAATTATTTATTCCAGAAAACATGCCATCTAACCCACTGGAATAGCTGTGAGAAGAGAGCATGCTTTGCAGTTTCATGAGTTCGGAGTATGATTGCTGGCAGATATTAGAGACAGAACAGACTGAGAGTAGGCTGAACATGAGCCAGCAGTGTGCCCAGGAGGCCAGGAAGGCCAATGGCATCCTGGCCTGTATCAGGTACAGTGTGGCCAGCAGGAGCAGGGAGGTCATTCTACCCCTGTACTCGGCACTGGTTAGGCCACACCTTGAGTCCTGTGTCCAGTTCTGGGCCCCTCAGTTTAGGAAGGATGTTGAGCTGCTGGAATGTGTCCAGAGAAGGGCAACAAAGCTGGGGAGGGGTTTGGGGCACAGCCCTATGAGAAGAGGCTGAGGGAGCTGGGGTTGCTTAGCCTGCAGAAGAGGAGGCTCAGAGGAGAGCTGATTGCTGTCTACAACTACCTGAAGGGAGGTTGTAGCCAGGTGGGGGTTGGTCTCTTCTCTCAGGTGGCCAGCACCACAAGAGGACACAGTCTCAAGCTGCACCAGGGGAGATTTAGGCTGGATGTTAGGAAAAAGTTCTTCATAGAAAGAGTGATTGGCCATTGGAATGTGCTGCCCAGGGAGGTGGTGGAGTCACCATCACTGGAGGTGTTTAGGAAGTGACTGGATGGGGCGCTTGGTGCCATGGTTTAGTTGATTAGATAGTGCTGGATGATAGGCTGGATTCGATGATCTCAAAAGTCTTTTCCAACCTGGTTAATTCTACTCTATTCTATTCTATTCTATTCTAAATGGCCAGGGCTTTCAAGGCAACCATTTCCTCATTTTGTCTTTGATTACTGAGGGGTTTTTTTCTGTTTACATATTTCCTTCTTCGTTTAACTCTACAGAAACAAACACAATACAGAAACTGAATTGCACATGATTAAAATGAACTTGTTCAAATTCTACAGACCCCAAATCCTCTTGGTACCACTTTATTTCTAAGGGATGCCCAACATTGATTTACTATAAGATGAATAATGCATTTATATCACATACAAGTTGTAGCAACAATAATCTATAAATGTTTAATAAATATTCTGTAATGCTTTCGGTGAGCATGTGATAAGTAACAATAGATTTGTGATGAAATATTTATATACATTTTGGCCATTGTTATGCTTTAAGTGTTCCAGGAGCCATTACTAACAAAGTGAATGGAGTTATCAAGGTTACAGATATGTTCTGTAAGCCATTTATAATGAAATGTTCAAGACTTAAATGCATTTGTAGAGGCTGTTGACAAAAGTGTCTAACAAACCATTCACACTAAACTCCACACGGATGTAAATGATACGTAGCCATTTGATAAGTCATTTATAGTGCGATGTGAAACTCTACTGGGAATATACTGCAAGATCTCTATGTGCTCCTTTATACTAACTGCAGCATGGTTTCAAATGCATGGAGAGATCTTGACAAATCTCTCACAAGTCATTTTATTAAGACTGCTTTTTAGCTATCACAGCCAGATAACCTGGAGGCTCAAGACCATCGATAACTTCCAGAGAGCCACTGGGGTCAGAAAGCAGCTTAAGGGTACTTTCAAAACAGCATTATGTGAAATATCCACTGCTTCCAGGCATGGCTGTGGAAGGTACACAGTGAAGCCCTAGCTGACTAACAGCCATAGCACTACTACAGAGATGGTGCCAGATCAACACATTTAGCTAATGCCATCACATTTGTAGCGATGGAAGCTTAAGAAGCTGACACCTATTCCTATCATTAAAAGTACCCAGAAAATAATAATAATATAGCAAGTGTTTCAAGGACAAAATTCTTAAACACATGCATCTCAGTACCTAGATGAAGCACTATGACAGGTCCTGACCTGGGCAAGATGAACTGTATTGCTTGGATGTTACAAACTGAGTACCATGGTATTGTTTGAGAAGCTCTGTATGAATGATTCATAAGGACATTAAAGATGTATTTGCATCACATGCTATTACATACACTTGTGCTTAGGCTTTCACAACACCCCTGCCACAGCTGCCTCAAGTGTTGACATTCCATCCTCAGCACTTTCAGAGTTCCTGTAAAACACGCTGATCTTTCCAGCAACTCTGTGTTTGCAACTATTATTGACCCTCAAAGACTTAAATGCTCTGGACAGTGGCATTGTTTTCATGATGGAAAATCATAATTGTTTCCTAACTGTGAAAAGAGCACTACAAATAGTTGGAAAGGTTTAAAACCTGTTCTAAATAATACCATTAGAGGGAGAAGGATTTAGCTTCCTCTTACACAGCCACTCACGCAGCACTTAACAGCAGGGGATTTAGCCTGAAAAACTGCAAAATATCAAACCAAGCTGAATGCAGGAGAAAAAAATTGCTAATTTCTGTATTTCAGTTAATCTTCCAAAACACAGGACTATAACAGTCTGCTAGAACACTCATATAGCCACTGCAGACCTGAGAAATAAATGAAGTCTTCCTTTCAGTCTCCCACAAAGGTGATAAAGGGAATGCCATGGAAGGGAAGAGGACATCACCATGAGATAGATTAGCCAAATCACTGGCTCGAAATACGGGATTATACTGCATTAAACTTCTAGGGAAATAAACACAATTTTAAATTCAATAACTTTCTTTGACATTAGAAGCTATTGTAGAGCATCTGTAATGCAAATGTAATTGCTGTACTATTTTGTATGTAGTTCTACAGTTCTTATTCATTCCAGGGTCAATATGAGGTTTGCTCATTTTGTGTCTTTACCAGGAATGTCAGGCAGATATGAGAAGTATTAGATTTTGCTCTTCATTTACCCCCTTTCAAATTGCAAAATAAGTAAGTCTTGAAACAAGAAAATAACCTTCACTCTCACTTCAGCTACTTGCAAAGGTAAATTCTTACCTCAACTTTATCCATATCCTCAGCTTTATAGCAACAGTAAAACATTAGGGGGGAATACTTTCTAATAATGATACATTAATGAACAATAAATTACAGGGGAGATACTACTTAGGACATCCATATTAATACAAAATGAGCTCTTCATTATTAATATAGTATCATAAATATAAAAAGGAATTATCAATAATTAGGCTATGATTTTACATTGTTAAACACCAGAGATCATATTTCATTTCCAATTATTTTAATAGGTGTTGAAGAAGTCATCTACCCTTCCACAGAGAACTTCATGTCAACTGAAGCAATCTCTGCAGAGGACAGGTGCTTCAAATGCACTGCCATGCCTGCCATAAGTCAGCAATTATTTCACTGGCTAATAGGGGAAAGTTGTTTTCATGAGGACTGTAAAATTAGAGCTAACAGAGACAGAGATTCTAGGAAAAGGAAGCAATAATAAAAAGGTACTTGTTTAACACCTTTCCATTTGTGATCATGAAGCATTTATAAGCAGGGTACTCAAAGCGAGAACCATCAATACAAAGCATGTCCCAGTGGCCATATGCCTAATGTCCTCAGCATTGTAAACAGCAGCTTTTGGATTGGAGGTCATCATCCCATGTTTTCAGATGTTTGGAACTCAGTGCAGAAAGAGATTACTGTCTTTGTTCCAACCAAACCTTTTCTGATGAGACCAACTTATTTATCTTCTCATAGTTATTTTCCTTGTCTCTCCCATTTCTTAAGCTTCCCTGATGAAAAATTTCCAATTCATCTGCTTAAAAACTGCTGGTGGTGATGCTGCTTCACTCCAAAAATTAGGTTGGGAAAAAAAAGTGAAGCACTTATACAGTGCATAAAACAGTTTTTAAAAGGTAAGGTTTTACTTTTCCAGCAACTGAGGAAAATCAGCGTAAAGGAATCGAGTACTTCTGTGTCAAAGTGGGAAAATGCTGGCTTCATTATATATAATAATTGCATTTCATGCAGCAGAATCTTACTAGTGTGTTAGAGAGGTTTGATCTGTTTAGACTTAAGTGACGGAACTGGAGGAAAGGAGCTATAAAAATTCTTTTTAGTATTCTGCCTTCTCATTATTCAGGGATAGCCTTCTGTACAAGGGTGGATTTACACAACACATCATTAATAAAAGCTTTGGAAACTTAACACTTCATAATTTTACTTTGTCACAGATTTTAAAGTGAAAAACTAAAGCATTCAACAGGAAATGACAAACTGCAACCTCACAGGCCGCTATACTTATGCAAATGTTGTCAATAAGATTCTAAATAGCTCATTTGTTGTCAGAGACCCACACTGCAATTGAAACTCTTCTTACCAAGCTCTTGCAGACTGGAAATTATTTTTGATTTAGATAACACTGTTTAAAATATAACTATCTTGTTGAGATAGTATTTGTCTTTCATGTTCTGTGAGGAAGAACACAATACAGAATTTTGCTTACCAGCATTATAGAGACAAGTGTCACAGCTGCAGCTGCCTTCCCACTGGCCTTGCTTCTTCTCTTCCCATCACCCTTTCCAAGATCTGCAAAGTTCCCTTCAACTCACCTGCACTGATGTTTCTCTGGCCCATCAATGATCACGTTCCTCTTGCCAAACCAGTGAACACCCCACAAACACTTTTTGCAACTTAGTGGAGCTGGGTGCCTTTGGGTTAGGCCTAAGGTCAGTGAAGTGGCATGTGGGACAGAGCCAGCACAAGGGAAGCAGTAGAAGTGCAAGTCAGGAGGACAGGGGTGGGATCACACTACTAGACAGCAGCGGATTGATGGTCCAACTTTAGCTACAGAAGTGAAACACTCTAGAGAAGCATCTGTAACCTATCTTAGTCCTAAAGAGTGCTTTTTGTGATAGAGCTCTCCATAGCCACTCCAAGGAGAGAGACTTAGAGATGCAGTTGAGCTCTGTATTCTTCTCCTGCATACCCTTCATGAAAGGAATCATATCAGGTGTGGATATAAACTGTGGCCAGCTGAAAAAAAACGGGACTGCTGTGGTGTCACAATGACAGAAATGAGAAATACATAGAAAGAGAAGCATGGAGATATAATTTAATGAAGGTTTGTGTTTTCATGTGACTATCTTAATGTCAGAGATACACTCCAAAATATTATCAAGAAAGTCTATAATTGCAGGAAACCAAGAACTTCACTGTCAACTGGAGTAGCCTGTCAGATGGAGATTTCTCCTTCACAAACCCTTGGAAGTTCTTTTAGTGGATAGAAGACAGTGATACTGCTGCTTTGCTGTGTTACTGAACTTGCTTTTAATAAGAAAACATTTTCCCTTTCCTCCTTTTGTTGGAAATTATGCAGTGAGCCTCCAGTCAGCTTAGGTGCACTCAGTGCTATTGAAAAGGTTCTCCCAGTTTCTGAGTCTGTATATTCAATTAATGCAACATGTCACAACATTTTCAAAATGCAAATTCCTTAGAAAAAGAGACATTGCTGTGAAAGAAGGAATACAAAATACATGCAAAACACATTTTCTTGGGAAAGTATTTGATTCAAATTGTTAGAAGACAAGAACCCACAAAGTTCTCTCTTATACCTTCCTTCTTAATCATTGACCAGTTTCAGGACCATAAACTGGCATCAATGGAAGCTGCATCTCGGGAATGAAAGGAATATGTGGCCTTTAATGGAAGAAAGTTTTGCCCTCAAAAAGAGAGGGAGCAAGCATTTCTGTACTCTGCAGTCATTCAGCATAAAATTACTTAGTTATTATTCATGACTATCTTTAAATGCTTTATTGAAGCATAATGCAAAAAAGTACCTGTCCATACTTTAAAACCAAAATTTTGTCTATCTGTCCTACATTTGGGGTTGGGCTTTTACATCTATTACACAATCCCATTATTTCCTCTTTTTGACATCGCTAGGGCAGTGGACTGATCATTCCCTGGGTGTGACAGTGACAACTGCACACTTATAAAAATGTCACAGCAAATTTCAGTTGTATTGCTTACAAAAGAAGTGTAAAGATGAGGTTGCTAAGCAATAGCAAAAGGAAGTCCGAGGTGCAGCAGGACTTGCTCTGGATATTCAGTCTCTTGGGACCAACAGATTGCCTTTTTTCCTTAAGGCTTGCTAGTAGCATTTGGTTTCCTTGAACTCAAAAGCTTCATGCGCTTCCACTAAACTTTCTCATTTCACATTGAAATCCTTTCACTTATTCTTTTCCCCAGTGCTCAGGGGATACAAATTCTGCTTTCTCAAATAGGAGGAGGGAAATGGAGACCATCAGGTATTAAGCAGACATCTGTTAAACATTTATTTACAATTTGTAATTATTAAGTATTTTTTCCAGATTATGAAGAAATGCCTTAGTGAAGAAAAAACCATTATTTCATTTAGCACGCTGATTTATCTGCTAATGGTTGCATTTTCTGATGTCAGGAACTGTCCTTCCCTTTACTTTCAACTTCAGCTTTATGCAGGCCCTTTTCAGGTAGAAAATGCAAGTGTGGTGACTTCCCCTCCTCTGCACTCATCCAGCTCCACTCAACAGGGCTGAAATTTCACTGAGATTCCAGCAACACCCCCTGCCCATTCAAATTTCACATTCCCTGTTGCCACTACATACACACAAGGCTTTCCTGCCAGCATTCTGGAATGGGCGCACACTCCCTACCATCCCTTTAATTTCTTCTCATCACTGCTTGCATAGTGCAGTCTGAGCTACATTACCTTACTCAGAGGTTATAGGTGTAAAGCAAAGGCATCGATACTTTGACAGCTGCCACAGATCAAGGTACTGGGTTGTTTGCTGAGTAAAGATTTGATCTGCTATAATTAAAGAAAGACTTGAGCCTTTCTAGCTTCTCCCTGGCCAGAAGACAGAAAGGGCAGGACATCTATCTGCCTCCTGAGGAACATAGGAAAGACAAGCAACCAGCTATTCCTTTCCCACTTCGACACATAGCTTTGCAATCCCAGTGTGGCACAGAAGTGCTTGGACCAGAGATGGAAATTAAAGTCTTCTAAACCTCAGTGAAAAACACTGTCTTCCCTGATGGACAAGCTGTGTCAGATTTACGAGATGGTTTACAGAATTAATGCTGGAGTTGCCAGCCCTCTGCTGCACAACAAAGTGGCTGTGCAGAAGCTCCTTAGCCACTGCATTTGGCAGCCTGGTGCAATAACCTCAGCCACCACTAATTCTTCTTCAGATTTACCCCTGGCTTCCAAGCCCAGCACCCCAGGCCCCTCCTTGTTCCAGGAGTCACAGTTTCCAGGAGCAGACAGTGCTCGAAAACAGAGACCTCATACCTACCCCTAGAAGAAAGCCAGACAGGCTCAGCATATCATAAAGGCCTTTTGCTATTGTTTAATGTGAACCCAGGGTATACACCTGGATAATGTTATTCTGCAAATGAATGGACTTCTCATTCTGTTAGCACAGCCTCCCTGTTGGCTGGAAGTTTACTCTTTCGGCAGTTCTTCTGGTGGAATGTAATCATTTAACTGTGATTTATGGCACAGGTCTATGCAGCTGGCTTAGTGCAAGGTGAACGCACAGCAGTACTTTAATAGTCCTTTTCCATTAGCAGGTATGTTTTTCAGTTGGCTTCACTGCGATTGGAAGAGTTGATAAATGTAACATATAAAACACTGTTGGTAAATGTCTTCAGGCTAAGAGTAAGCTTACTGCTTGCCTCTCAGAAGGTGAGATAACTATATGCTTCCAGAAAATAACCTTCCAGGTGATAGCTATGACTAAAAATTCGATGGAGAGAAGGAAAGAGTGTTTACAGTAGTGAGCTTAAAAGGAGTATCTGTTCAGAAGCAAATCTAGGGGGAAAAAGCAGCCTTCTCTTCGCTTGGCATTACTCTTCTGGTTTATGGGCTACCTTTCTGAATATCCACACTGATGTTAAGTGGCATTAATAATTGCTAAGTTACATTAAATTGTATATCAATCAAATTAATAATGTCTACCATACTTGAGGCATTTAGGTTCTTCAAAACCACAAGCATCTGCTCCTATTAAAAATGACAGATGATGTGCAAATCTAAACTTTTGGTGACAAATGTTAGCTAACAAGGTGAAATTAAAATTTACATCTTATTCCACCATAATGAAGATAATTAAAAAGAGTGATAAAACCATTTGATTAACCCTCATCCCATTTTGCTCAGTTTAATGCAAATTAAATACTGAACATTGTAAACTTAGTACCAACAAAAGATTCCCATGTAAGTCTATTTGACTTTAAAAATTAAGAAAATCTAAAGCCACATCATTGGATCTGACTGCACCCTTTGCTGCTGCTGAATTGAAGAGCACAACTGCAGGCATGTGCCACAGTGAGATAACTCGTGTCTTGAGTTGCTGAAGGATTAGAGTTTGCTCCTGTTTCTTTCTTGTACCAGGCATCATATTATTCCCACGATGCTTTTGGTGTATAGTTTAATTAGTCTCCCTACTGTAATCAAGTGCTGCTTGCTCATCAGAAACATTCAAACCCTGCAAAATATGCCTCAGAATGGTTGTGTTCTGGGTTACTAGGCTTTGTTTAGGTGCTTTTAGTTCCGTTTGGATATTTTTCCAGTAGTAAAGGTCTCACAAAAATGTTCATTTTAAGTTCTGCCTGACAGGATCATGTCTGCCCTCACTGTACAGCTCTGGCCATTCAAAACCTTTGAACGAAGTCCCTTTGGTTGGCAAGGAGTCCCTCCTTTGATCTCTACAACTACTCTGTGAAGGCTTCAGCTGAAGACAAAAGAACATCAGCAGTAGTGAGTTTTAGAATTTCTTTTCCTTTCCATGCAGATATTTGCTTCAGAAGGACAGTTCACGGGTTTCTGCCTGCAGTTTTTCAGGCAGGTGAGCCTGCATTTCTGGCACAGGACTAAGACAGCTAACAAGTATTCAGGAAAGAAACTTCTTTAAATTCACAATACCCATCTTGCAGAGAAAACTATCATTGTGCAGGGACACAGATGAGGTGGTACAAGGGCTGTAGTCTATCTCTCAAATCCCAGCTGCTGCTTAGAAATACCGTATACAATGCTCTCTACCAAATCTACAGTAAGTCATTGACCAAAATACTTGTCTGCTTCTCCCTTCTTCCCACCCCCCACCAAATTAGAGTAGCTAACTTAATGAAAAATGATTTTTTTTTCTTTTTGTCGCTTAGGAGGGTCTGAACATAAAGCTCTTATCACCAAGCCACAGCTGTAGGAGGAATCCTTTAATCACAGCCTTCCTCCTTGAAGAAGAATATAGATTTATGACCAGACTTTGGTTACTGAGCGAGAAAGAAATATTGCCAGCAGCCACCATACTACTTCCCATAGGCTGTAAACAGCTTTAATCTGCTTTAGCTGTCATTTTGAAGTCGAGAGATATTAGAGTACAATGTAATTATGTAGTTGTGGGCAGAAGCACAGTTTATTTTCTTTAAACTAAAGTGGCAGAGGTAAATTCGTAGACTGTGCCTAAACAAACAAATTCTCCTGCCTCACTCTTTCTGCCACCATAGCTGCAACAGTCCCACCCCTTTTGTGCTACTTCACTTGTCTGCTAATACACTTTCCTCAGGACCCTGTCTACCCACCACAGTGAAATGAGCTCATGTTTCTCTCTCAGAGACAGACAAAAAAAGAATGTTTCCATAGGTAGTACAAAAAGCTAGTGGAAGTGCTGCATGCTGGTTTTGTTAGGGGCACGAGGGTGGCACTTTCACCCCGAGCTTCCCCAGGCAGGAATCCACTCCCATAAGCACAGATATTAATTTCTTACAAGCTTAAATATAGCATATGTCTGTCATTATAGAGAGAGCCTTAGAATAACCTAATTAATTATCATTTATCTTTGCTTTCATATCTAATAGGGCTTGTCAGGAAAGAAAACTCCTACTTAATATAATGCACACTAAAAAAGGTCATTTAGCTTTTTCATGCCTCTAGGGAACTTTAGGGAAAATAAACCAGTTTCTTTCAAATTTTTTAGTAGGAAAGACCTGCCTGCAAGTTTGTGTCTGGAACATACAAGCTCCATGCCAGCACTTACTGGAAGAGTTTCCCGTGTTCTAGGTGAATGTTAAAAAGTCGCAGAATTATTTTTCACCTGATCTAAAATTTTGTTTTGTATATGAAGTGGAATTTCTTCAACAGAAGAGAAGTCCAGTTCTCTACCATGGCACTTCAATTGTTGGCCAATGCGGTATCCACTTCTGAAACCTTTGGAGGGAGGTCTGTGATACTGTGGTCATGCCCTGGAGGTGTTCAAGGCCAGGCTGGATGAGACCTTCACAGTATCACAGTATCACCAAGGTTGGAAGAGACCTCAAAGATCAGCAAGTCCAACCTGTCACCACAGACCTCATGACTAGACCATGGCGCCAAGTGCCACATCCAATCCCCTCTTGAACACCTCCAGGGACGGTGATTCCACCACACCCTTGGGCAGCCCATTCCAATGACGAATGACTCTCTCCATGAAAAACTTTCTCCTCACCTCCAGCCTAAACTTCCCCTGGTGCAGCTTGAGACTGTGTCCTCTTGTTCTGGTGCTGGTTGCTAGGGAGAAGAGACCAACCCCTTCCTGGCTACAACCACCTTTCAGGTTGTTGAAGAGAGCAATGAGGTCACCCCTGATCCTCCTCTTCTCCAGGCTAAACAATCCCAGCTCCCTCAGCCTCTCCTCGTAGGGCTTGTGCTCAACTCTTTAAGGTCCCTTCCAAACTAAACCATTCTATGAATGAGTCTATGAACTCCTATTCCTGCCCTGCACTTGAGAAACACTTACCATCATTATCTACCAATATTCTCAAATACGCACCCCTTGAATCTGACGTCAGTAAGTAGAGCCATAAGTGCTTAAATCTCACTTGATTTAGCACACTTAGTTTTACTAGAATCTATACCTTTATAAAGCTGTAATAAGCATACAGATACAGTTTCTCAGTTCACAAGAGATCATAATTAAATTACATGGGCTACTATTATTAAAGCATATTTGTTTCTTGGTCCAATATCTCAGGGATGAAAATACTAAACCACGATTTCCTCCTGATGTGATGTAGTATTGTTGTCTTTGCATGAGTTAAGACAACGAAGTGCAGATAAATTGCAGTATTCCAGGATTTATATTGTTCTACATGGCATATTGCATTTTAAAATTCATAGACTGAGGAATCTATTTGCCATCAGCTACATGCTATTGCCATTTCAAAGAGCTGCTGCAGCTATTATGCAGAACATTGCAGCCTCTCTGGATTTTCATACCAATCATCTCCTCCTGATTGTCTGAGTTTGTCCACCTCCCCAGTTCTATCAAAAATCACTTTAAAAATCTGAGCCTGTTGTGTGCTGAGCGCCATCAGTTCGCTGTTCTTAGGAGTGCATAGACAAGATGCCATGAATTAATACCACCATGACCTAGAGAAAATAAATTTGTTCATTCATTTGAAAAAAAAGGAAAATAATAAAAAAAAAAATTAAAAAAAAGAGAGAGAGAAAGAGGCAAACCATGGTTTACCGGACAAATAAGAAGAGAGATGTGCTATAGCATTAGGAGCAATAATTATCAATTCTGTCTGAAAAGGCTGCAAACGGTCCTGCAGGCTTCTTGCAGCATTATTTTGCCTCTGTATTCCAGTTAGGCATCAGTCTCCATGGAATCCAAGCAGTTATCCAAGCAAATTATTCCTGCTGAGAGCAAGACTTCTTTTAGCAAGCACTTCGGATCTTGGTGCTATGGGCCTATCAGAAAGATCTGTTGGGCTACACCTTTAGTTTCAGAAGCTGAGGAATGCATTTCTGTGCTAAATACAAAGTACTAAAACACAATAGCATATACAGTTCAAGAGCCCTTACCATTACCTTATAGCTCCCACAGTTCTTTATTCAACTGAAGACTCAAAAAGGGCAGGCAATTGCAGTGTCACTTCTGAGCTTTAAAGGATGAAGCTGCAGATCAAAGAGAAGTGAGGAAAATTCTGGGACAGTCTCAAAATGAAACCACACAACTTCAAAGATTGAGCAGGTCTTTTGACTAAAGACAAACATCTTCAAGTAATAGCTTCTATAACAATTGTTGTGATAATTAGCAACAGAGATTGGGTTTGTATAAAATGTTCAGGACAACAAATATCTCCATGTTTTTCTCCATCAGTATTAGCCAGTCATTCCAGACATCAAAATGAAGAGCTAAGCATGATCCTATACAAAACAGCACCATGATCATCAAAAGACCCCTGAAAAGCAGTCCTACGATTTCAGTTGAAACAGAAATGGGTGTTCCTTCAAAACTGCCAACCTCTATCAGGACATATCAAGATAAAGATAACCATCAAGAGTATCTTTGTTGAATTCATGTTGTAGGCGCAGTCACACTGACACTTTTTTTGTAGTAAGCTCTATGATTAATAAAACTGCTCAGAAAGTGGTTCTTTTAATGACAGACAGATGCATATTGTATGACCCAAGTTCTTCATAAATGCCATCTTACTGTCAAAATGCTGAGAAAGAGATTTCATATGATCGATGTTCTTTCTTCCTCCCTTTTCCTCACACTGAGCAACCAGAAGAGGCTGATCTAGTTACCCACACTGAAGTGATTAAAAATAAAAAGGCAATTTCTGCAAAATTCAGGTCCTGTAAGTTAAGAAAAAGCTCTCATTCCACTCATTTTATACTACAAATGATTAAGAAATATAAATCAGAGGGCTGGAAGTGACCTCCAGTGATCAGTCAAATCTGTTTCCATGACTGTAGGCAGAAAAATCAGACATAGGGTTTTCCAATAGATGTGTATCTAAGATCATTAAAGACCTACAGAGAGGGTCTCTGCAGCCTCTGTAGCCTCTTGGCTCCAACATTTCACAGTCAAGGAAAAGTTTTCCTAACCTAAGAGATAAATTTCCTTTTCTATAGTTAGAATTTCTTATCCTATCTGCCATCATCATGGAGAGCACAAATCCAGTTTCACCATTATTTTAAGATTACTCAGGATGACATTTTTGTTGAAAGCTGTGATCGTGGTGACTGTGGCTGCATGTCTATGTTCTGTCCCCTGTGATGGCTCCAGTGATTCAGCATCTGTCAGCTGAGCTGTAATCCAGCTGAAAATGAACCGAGAAAAACAACTGGGCAGTTTTGAAGTAGATCAATGGCTGTAAGGCAGCAAGAAGTCAGCAGAAGGGTTGAAAATCTTCCTGATGTTGCTGTTACCAAGAAAAACATCTCCAGAGCACCATCTGAAGATCCTTTCCCACTGAGTTTCCACCTAGCCATCTGTATTCTGTCTTGTGTTTAGGCAGTTGATTGTTTCTCTGTAAGCCCAGTAGTTTTCTCTTGTCTCTTCTGAATAAAGCCACAGATGTGGAAAAGTGCCATAAATCTGTAACAAAATCATGTATCTAATTGTCAGATCCTGCCACCACCCATTCAGGTTTCTCCTAGTTGGTAACATCTGCAAGTTTAATAAGCCTGCTCCATATCACATTCTCTTGATCATGATTAAAACCCAAAACTAAATAGCTTCAGTATTAGAGACAGATAAAATTGGGGGCTGGTTAATGTTTCTATAATTGAGCACACCTGATAAACATTTTAATAAAAAAGAGAAAGAACAGAATGCTTTGATGCATAAACTCAATGAGAAATCAGGCCTCACTCCTACCTCATCAGCTGAAATAGCAGAACAGCTGGAAAACAAATACAGCAACAGTGGTCATGTGTGATAATGAGGTCAGGCTCTCCAGAGAATTAACTTTATTATTTCCATTCTCACACTAGCCATGATGGCTCTTCAGAGAGATGTAAGAAGTACAGTGGCTACTCTTAGTGTTTTATTGTAGCTACAACAATTAGAAACCAAGGCTTGTGAAGAAGAGAGAACAACTGTCATTCGGGAGAGATAAAAATAAGAAGTGTTTGGTGGAATAGTCCTACAGTTGTGTATGGGCTAAAGAAAATCCCTTTGCGGCCCCTTCATTAACATCACTGTCTTCGTTCAGACGTCATCTCCAAGCTGTAACAACCTCCATAATTCTTTGACACAAGTTGTTATTGAGCACAAGAGCTATAGTAGATTTAAAGTTTTCTTCATGTTAACACCAGGAAAGCCTTCCATGACCTCCATGGGAAAGATGAAAATACTAGAGAAAGCTTTGAAAGACATTGCATAAACTATTTTCTAGCAAAAAAAGGCTATTAGAAATTTTAACTGTGAATGCCAGAATTTCACTTGCGAATAAAGAAATTCATTGAAAGCTAAAAGGTTCTCAGATAAGTTGTGTGTGTATATGTGTGTGCTTTCTGTCTGTAAGAAGCTTCCTGATAACAGAAAGAGGGAGGCAGAAGAGGGAAGGGGAAAGACCAGTCCTATTCAAGGTAGGTGGTGCTATCTGAACAGCAGTGTTAGGAATGTAGATTTGACACTGTCCATCTAAATTCCCTAACTACTGTCATCCATAGTTATGTTGTTCCTTCCTTCCCCCACAGCCAATATCTACTTTTTTTTTTTTTTTTCCATCTGCTTCATAAACCAGAATTATTGTTTCTTATATCAGCCTGGAGAAATGGGACACTAAATTAGATAGACTACTGGCTAATCTGTTAAGGTGATTCTTGTATTCCTCGTGGAGACCAGTTCTTAGAAAGTCATGCTCATGAAGTTGAAATTCATTCCCTGTGGAGAGAACCAATATAAGGCTTTTGTGCCACTTTTAAGCCCTACAGCTGTTGTGCTGCATAGATATATTTAACCTGTTCAGCATTAGTGAGTAGGAGCTTCAGGATCTTGTTTGGTCATCAAACAGACTCTAGAGCAGATTAAAAGAAGAGAATTATACTTGTTCCACCTACAGAGGTCAAAATCCAACAGGATGCTTTCTACTAATAGTAGGCTTAAAAACAAAGTTCAGGCACATAATTTACTGTTCACTTTGCTCTCATCACATCCTTGCACCCCTTCCTTTGCCTTAGAGACCGCAAATCAAATGCTTGTTTCTTGAATGCCACAAAATTATTACAGTGCAGCAGTTTCATTTAAACACCAGACAATAATTATGAATGCAATATTAACAATATATGTTAATACCATATTCAACAATTAAAGTTGTGCTTGCATCCAAATTTTATTGCCAGCTAATGTCATCTAAAATAATATTGATAACAAATGACTCAGACTATCTTCCCAGAAGCTTAATGCTGATTCATAAAAGGGTTTTGTATACTGGCTTGAGCAATGATACAATATATAATGGGAAGAACAGACTCGATTTGTTGATGATTTTCTGCAAGTTCTACATTTGAGAGTTTCTTTAAACTTACACAAAAAGCTCAGAAGCATAAACTTTCTCAATTAAAAATGGTAAATAAATTTAAACAGTGTCTGAAAACATTTTTCCTTGTAGTTCTAACAATGTGAAAGGAAAAACCAAAACAGGTGCCATACTTGACAAGCCTTTCACGTTGACACGGATTTTCAATAGATTCCAGTCCACACATACTCAAGATTGTCATCATTTCAGGGATCTTGGTACCGCAAGGAGTTCTCCTAACTCAACTCTTATGAGCAAAGGGAAGGAGCAATCAAAAGAAGCTCTGGCTCACAGGTATGCAGCAAGGAAGCAGTCAACAAGAACTCAGGCAGCTGCTAATAACCAAGTTTTCCCATAGCTCCAAGAGCTTTCAGAAGTGAACTTTCAGCTCATTTACATGTGTTACAAGGTGAGCACTTACTGATGACTCTTGAGAGGAGCAAGGAGCTGGTGAAACCTGAGCACTGAACTGCTCTTTATTACTGGTGAAACTTTGCAGTCCTAGGAAATCTACAGCAGGTGCACTCCTCCAGTGGGTTGGGTTTTTGCTGCTCTTCATTCATTCCTCACTAAACTCTTTAGTGGAAGCAAAAGTAGAGATTATAACTGCTTTACATAGCTAAGCCATTCAGACCATGCCGTGCATAGTAAATGCTCTCCCCTTGCCCTCTCTTACTGCACCAGTTCTCACTGGATACTACAGGCAGGACTGTATTTTTGCCTACACTTTGCAGAGATTAGGGTCATCAATAAAACCAAAGTACAGATTCCCTTGATTCACAGCAGGAGGGAATGCCACATCTGAAAGCAAGTGCTGTCATTTCAAATGTCATCCAGTATGTCACCAAATGTCACCTTCCCATGTTTTTTTCTGTAGTGACAGTTTAAAGCTATTTGTGGTGTTTGCTGAAACCCCTTGGTAGATCATTTATTATGTTCCACTCCAGAACTAGATGCTAGGCCTTCCTGACATCTGGTAATTGCCCAGTAGTTGCAACAGTACAAACTGGAAAAAAACCTCAAACATTTCCCTACACACAGCCATGCGTATGCACACACAGAAACACGCACACCCACCAAGCCTTTACACCTGCTCTTACAGACCACTCCAACACCTTCAGCTCTGATTCACCATCTCCAATCTACTTGTCTGCTGTTTGTGGACTTCAGGAGTCACTTATTTGGAAAGGTGAGCACTTCTCTAAAACTAGAGATAACCCACTGCCTTTTTTTTAGAATGAAAGTCCTGGGAAATACATAAGGGTTAGGACAGGTGGACATCCAAACTTTACTTTTAGACTAAATAGCTGTTTGTAAACAGATACATACTGAAACAGATCCCAGGTATCAGCATTCAGAATAACAAGTATGGGAAAGGAGGTGGTGGAGTCACCGTCCCTGGAGGTGTTCAGGAGGGGACTGGACGTGGAACTTGGTGCTATGGTTTAGTAGTCATGAGGTCATGGGTGACAGGTTGGACTTGATGATCTTTGAGGTCTTTTCCAACCTTATTGGTTCTATGATTCTAATTTTGCCACTGCTTTCCATCAGTTCACATTTATGGTAAGTTCTGCTATACAATATTGAAGTATGATTTCCAGTTTACCTTGGCCCATTCTGAATAGCCGGACACAGCATCAATAACATCTGGAACCACAATTCATACACGTTCTCACAGGAACTCTAATAGAGCCGAACACTAAGTAAAACTCTCAGATCCATCAAGAGTCGTTATCTACCTCTTCTGCAACTTCATATCTAAAACCTGGGTGCTGACAAGCCTTATTTTCATCAATCTGTTTCTCCAAAAGTGACCTAATCTCTTATCCCCCTATGCAAATCTCAAGCTAATGCAGAAATTTTTCAGCTGTGTCCATTTATGTTTTATAATCATTCTCTCTAGAATACCTGTAAAAGCAGCAGGCAGTTTTATTGATGACACTCTCTGGGTTTATTTCCTGACTAGCCCACTATTTATCAGTGCTTGCTTTTCCTTCCCCTCAACTTTCCCCCTGCTCTTTTTCTCTTGAAATTCTTAACACTTGATGTTTCTTCAAAGCTCCCTCCACCACATTTATTGTCCTGACAAGTGTAAGGCTTCTGTCTCCCTGCTCTGCTTTTGACACTAAACTCAATGATCAGTTGATCAGTCTAGCCTATCTGTCTGGCTGTTGACATTGAGCCCCTTCAAGCTTCTGTTTTCCAGTTCTATTTTTGTATCATTCAGCAACTTGCATTTTCCTCTGAGGTCACCCTTAAAGGTCCACGTGTCATGTTTTTCATTTCTGCCTTGTCAGGAAAATCTTGCCACTGCATCTATCAAAGTAATCATCAGGCCTTGATGTAAGAGTGTGGTTCCTCTCACATTTTTCATTACCAGATAATTTATTAATATCCTCCTGAGCAAGACTAGATTTATCTTGATAAAACCACTATCAGTGGTGACACAGTATACAGAGCTGAAAGTGTTCAGCTACTTTGGCAAATGCTCAGAGATGAGGTGTCCTTTAACCTCCCCCACTCCTTAACTCCTCAGCAAGCAAAAAAGATTTTGGATCCCGAGGCTCTGAAGGCTTTTGGCTTTGTGCCACTTTCAGTGGAGCTGACCTGGGTCAGCCTCTTCAGACCAGCCCCTGCAGCACTTCTGGCTTTTGTGACACACTGTGGCTGGCACAGAATACACACCCATTAAAGGAAGGAAAAGCATCATGGTGATACACACAGAAGCAAAAAGCTTGACAGTTAGGAGTGCCACCTGATATCAAAAAACTACAGGCAGTCATTTTGCATTTTGGATTAAACAATCCCCTGCACTTCTCCGGATATTTTCTACCTGGGCAGATTCTCTCTTTCTTCCCAGCAATCGAAGCCTGCCTACGCACCACTCCCCACTTCAGCATACTCTTCCTGTAACAGCCATGTCTCTTTTACCTTATCTTTGCTGGAAAGAAAAAAGTTGTAAGGCTACTCAGCCAGCTCCCTGTGCTATTATACACTGAAATTAAAGCACAGGAGGCCCTCCACAAAAGCGGCTGCCTAATGACTCTCCTGGTGGACGTTAGGCAAGAGATGCATTTGTGACATGAGTGGCAGCTGTGCAGACACCAGTTTATGTGATTCAGCACAGCTATTTCATTAATTGTGTTTCACGGTTCATTTCTTCAGATTACACTCTAAATAAATAAATAAATAAGAATACAAAGCTGCTGTGTTCTCTGAACCATCCACCCAACAAAAAGAAGGGAAAAATATGCCCTTATTTTAACTGGCTTCCTACACATTTTCCTGTCTTAGGTGATTTTAACACTGCAAAGAAAAGAAAAAAAACATTGCAGTTATATTTTGCTGTCTAACTATCTCCTCAACTTTCCACAGAGGCTTGGTAACTTACAGAGAGTCCTGCTATAAGGAAGCAAGTTCCCATGAAAGCAAAAATGTTGTAGAGGCTTACCAACAAATATGCCATCTATATCTGCTGCTTTACATGTTAATACTTTTGTGCCTTAAATTTCAGACACAACACCTGTGTGTGCGGTCACAGAAAATCAACAGGTTATTTCAAGACCTGATCCTTTATGTACCTTCATAACTATATGCAGAATGGAAACAATGAAAAATGCAAATGAAGAAATGGGGGGGGGGGGGGGAGAAATGTTTGATTCAGTGTGAGTGGTCTAAAAAAGATACCCAGCTCATGTTTGAGCAGTATTGACAAATGACTGGTTCAGAACCACAAAAACCACTGAAAGCAGGAAATGAATTTTTGAGGTTTTAAGATAAAGTGTTACAGGAGACTGTCCCCCCCCACAAAAAAGAAAAAAAGTGATAAAACATCAGTTTTCCACCTCAGAAGGTGTATTTAAAAAAAAAAAAACTTCTGTAAGAAGATATTGAAATTACTGTGAAAACCTGACCCACTTGCAGTGCTTGTTGCTGGAGCTTTTGTCACTTATAGCCATATTCGAGCTGAATCAGATACAGCAGCCCTCTAAAGATCAAAATCTCTCTAGATTTTTCAAAAGCCTTTCCTCAGGAAGTTTTCCACGTTTACAGAGGAAGAGATGCACTCAGGAATAGCCTTCAGCCTTGCTGCAGAGCAATCGTGTGGGAACGCAGGTTCAAACCCTCACTGAAAGTTAGTCAGAGCACGTTCTGGCTAAAAGCCTTATCAAGTGGAGAACACCTCTTGGTGAGAAAATGAACAAGGGCCTCTCAGAAAATAACTATTTTTGACAGGGAAAATACCTACTGCTTCTTTTAGTTTGTTTTTACAAAAGATGTGAATATTGAAAGCTCAATATTTGCAAAAAAAACCACCCAAACCAAACCAACAACCTGAGAGTGAACATATTTAGAAAAATATGGGGCAGGGAGTCTAGGCAATTGCTGAGTTATCATCATCCATCTACTATAAATATGCACCGTGTGAAAAAGGCTCTTGCTCTCCCTCCGTGTTTCGCTGCTGCTGCTAAGCACTAAGCTTTTTTGTGGTTTCATTTTAGTAATCAGGATCTCTCGTACTTCCCGGACAGATGGCCATTCACACTTCAGTGCTCATTTACACACATACGTCAACGATGACAGAACATTTCAGCTGAGAACAGGCCAATGTAATCTTCCAAATTCAAGGCTATCTGTCATTTTTGTTGGTTATATAAAACCAGAGTCAAAAGAAAGTAGGACTGTTCTTATTTGGAAAGCTAGAAAGAAAATGGAAAATTCCACCTGGCTCGCTGTCAACATGAAACTCAGGCAAGGCTATTTAAAATGATTTGAGGAGGTTTGAATGTCTAGCCTCTGCTGATCCATTGGCAGTTGCTCTTGGGCCCTGCTAAGAAATGGGAGAAGCTGATATCAGACTAAAGAATGAATGCTGGGCCTTGCAGGCTGCTCAGAGCCCCCACAAGAGCATTAATTCTATATATCCTCTTCAAATCCATCCCATGGTTCATAATGTAATGGTCCTTGGTTTGTTTCTTTAGGTGTTACATAAGTAGATGCCAGCACTTTGCAGCTGCACTCTGCAATACACAAAAGACAAATTGGACATGGGGGTAAAGTATCTGCCTGGCTCTGACACTGATGCCTTCTGTTTGCTCTGAGTGGACACAGTACTTACATGGATAAATAGACAAAATTATTTTCCACTGCTGGAAAGACAAGGAAGAAAGCATTTAAATTTAATAACACTCTCTTCAGCTTCAGGGTGGACTCAGTATAAGAAATGGAAATCTCAAACATGGAAAAAAAAAAAAAAAAAAGAAAAGTCTTTTCATGACATCTCTGAGTCCTGCCAGTCACAGAAAGAACTTGTGTTCTGCCAAGATCAACCACTTAACTGAGGTTATCAGTAAATAATTATTTTCTTAGTTCAAATAAACTTCACAGGCAATCTTTTAGGAGCTTTTCCCAAAACTAAACTAACCTATGAGCTACTTTAAATTCATTGATTAGTAATGAGGAGGACAGAATTCACACATTTAAGAAGGTGTGTATGTAATCAGCCTATAATTATCAACACAGCAACAAGAGTGTCACAGGTTATGGGTTTCTAACATATTCACCCAAGCTTGTAAAGATAACAAACACAGCAACGGCTAAATATTTTAGCTTGTCATCCATGTGAATCTCCAGTAAGTCTGCTTCTACAATTTGCACCTAAGCTACTAACCAAAAATCTGAAGTGGCTCAGCTGGGACTAAAGTCTTCCCTAAACTTAAAATGTCATTTAAGAGCTAAGTCTCAAAATGATGTTTTTCAGGAGTACTGTCAATAATTGAGGCGTATATGGTACCATAGTTTTGTCATTTGTGCCTGCAAGAGGAGATTTCTCATCAATAAAGTGCAGCAGTGGACCAACAGTCCAGTCAGACATGCTAAACAAATGGTTCTTATAAGTGAAAAGCAAAGGTCATGAAAATCAGCTCGACCCTGAATAATTCTACCATTCAGAAAGTAAAAGCTGTGAAAGCTGCAGGTTTTACAAGTCAGTTAACTGAATCTATGCTGCAGTAACTTACACGGTCAGTGCAACCATTGCCGTCTTGCTCTGGAAGTCTAACACCAGTGGTATTGGAAAGCACTAGGGAACTGCAAGAATAGAGTCATGTTCCTTGCAGAAGGATCATAAAAGATCAAAGAGTTATTAAAGCATTCAGTACTTTTCTGCCATTCCTTGCACAAACGTTTAGAAACAAGTGATAAGGCCAAATACAAATCTTTGAGAGAAAAGAAGTCTAACTACTTCCAAAAGCACAGAACACACCAGTGAGAAGTTTGGATTTAACCTTTGTCACATGGTTAGTGCTGGAAAAGGCCCCTTAAAAGAACTTGTGTCAAACACACTGCAAAATCCAAAAAAGTTGACCCAGAAGGATCATTCAAGGCACAACAGAGGAGCGACTTCACAGATCAGCAGCTTTAACAAAGCAGAGGAACTGACCCTAGATAGGATTAGCTGGATAGGCAAGCGGTATGTTGTGAACATTTGATTGAGCTGGAATGAGACAGAAGAGAAGAATAAAATAACCTTCAGCTTCTCACGGAACCCACTGCTAAACTTTCTGGGGAACAAGATAAAATTGAAAGAAGAGAATAATTAGCTTTTCTTCTGGAATGTAATCTGTAATTCATTCTGTGTAATCTGCAATTCATTCTGACTGAAGAAAAAGGGATTTTTTAAAATTTTATTTTCTTTTAATGGAGGAGGCTGAAGGTGTCTGAAAGAATCCCTGTGCCTCACCTTTTTCCTTTTTCTGACTTAAGCTTGCTCTTGTAGCTGGTGGGAACATTTGAAGTTGACTTAGAACAGATAAGAAGGCAGGATGGTCAAGATGCACGTTCTTTGCACAAATTGATTTTCTATGTTGTGTAGTCCTAGGTGGTCCAGGCATAGGATGAGATTTGCCACATCTGGCTGAGCACTCCCCTATGGAAGTGTCAGCAAAGCAGAAATTGCTCCTGGGTGAACAACACTCACTATATATATATAAAAATTATTTTTAAACAAAGTTTTAACCTAAAATTAATTTGGTCATTACTGTGTGGAAATTCCATCACTCTTCCTGAAAGTAGCATATGACCCACTGTGCCTCGTAATGTAGGTTTAAAATATTTGGCTTAGGTAATCTCTGGCAAAATTTGGTTAACAGTCACTATAGACTTGGGTGCCATATAAATCAGATATTACAGATGGCCTCAGAGTAGACCAAAGGATTTTACCATTCAGAAGTATATTTTAATTAGATCAAGAATTTCTGAATGTTTTCTCTCAGTTTCTGAGTTTGGGGTTTGCTTGTTTGTTCTTCACTTACATGTGATTTGGCATACCTGTACAGATGGTTTATGAGAGCTCTGAATTAAATTTTTGTAAGTCACTAAGTTCTTCACCTGCAAACATGTATGTTGAAGTCCAAATGAAAGAGCAGAATTACATGAAGGAGCATTATTGCAGCTCTTAGATGTGCAAATAAATTCATTTCAACGTCCTTCCCATTAGCAGATTATTAAAGTAGCAAGGGCAGTCCAAAGCTTATTGGCCTCACCTGAGTATTTCACAAGGTACCTCTCAGCCAAAAAGTGAGCTCTATGTGTCCAGTAACCTAAGTTTTAATGATTATGATTCATTATGTTTCCCTACACACAATTAGTTAGTTAACTACATGCCATCTCAGCACATTTGCCTAACACAGGGCTTTTTGTAGTCTCAGGTTTTTTGTATACTTCTTGACTGCACACTCACTACTAGTGCCTACTAATTAGGCATATATTGAGCCTTCAGTCTCTGCCAGTAACACAAGAGCAGTTCCTCAGTAGGACCCATTAGCTTTATGGTTTTTGATACAGCTGCTTTTAGTGACGCCCATCAGCTCACAGGAAAGGAGGAAGTCAATGTTCTTCAGTATTCACAAGTATTCTGTTAGCCTCTGCCTGCTTCAGTCATTGTGTCACCTTGGTCACACAGCCAAAGAGAGTTTGTGTTTTTCCTTGAGCCTGAACCATCAATATGCCATTTGAAGCCTTCATTTGAACAAGACTGATTTAGCCTGATGTAGTCAGCAGCAACAGGAAGAATTTGCTTGGACTATCTAATTATTATTTGTGCAGCATTTCTGTTCAGTAATATTAATGGCTGTATAAATAACAAAATAACTTCTTACAGTTTTGCAAGATGTAATTCCCTTTTAATACCTGACCTTCTTACATTTTAATAAACATACTGAAATGCCTTTTTAAATTATTAAACACTGTAGCCACATAAGCACACAGAAAATACTTTGGATATTGCCTGTGGTTTAAATATCATAAACAAGAATTTTGCCTTTCAAATGTCAGTTGTCAAACATCGTGTGGAACATATGTCTTTCATTTAAAAGTAATGATATCTACCTACATGAACTGCTTTAAAATATCTCTCAACAGATATCACCGATGTAGCCTATATTTGCCTTCACTTATCTCATAACAGCTTATACAAGATACTCAGCTGAAATCTAACCTGCTATAGACAAGAAGGGGCAGCCCCATTCATACAAGACTTATTCTTTAATGATTACCAATTTTATTTGTGCTGTATTAATTCCTAGGAAACTTGCTCCTTCGGAAATAACACCAGCACCAAGAACTGCCCTGAAGTCCTACTACCAAAGGAATTATAATCTAAAGTCTTTAGATTCCACATTCCTCTTTTTTTTTTCTCATAGCTAAATTTAGAAATTGAATGTTTCTAAGAATAATTCTGAGCAAAAGGACTCTTCCCTCTGTTTGCTTCAAACACACATCACACCCCAGAAACCTGAATGGCAACTCAGCTACATGGATGTGAAGTTAACAGATGAACACGGTAACAACAGAAGATGTGAAAGCGTTGGCCATGAGTCACTCAGTGAAGACACACCTATTTCTCGTGAGAAAAAGATGTTTGTGTGACATGGCAACAGAAGATCTGTAAGCACCAGGCAGAACCACTGGAAAAAAGACTGCTAGGGCTAATGAATCTTTTGGAAAACAATTGTTTAAGTAACAAGGTTGTCCATGCACAAGCTCAAACAGCTTTGAAAAATCTTTAAGCTCTGTTTCTTCAGGTAAATCAGAAACCCCTACTAAACTACTAACTAATATTAGCCCAGCAATTACAACTTTCCTTGTAATTGGAGAAGGGAAAAAGGTCCTGATTTTAATAAGGCAGAGATTGGTTATGAAGGCAAAAAACCCAAACCTACCCCAAACCTTGAGAACAATTCTATGTTTTGTGCCAGTATTTGCAAAAGAAGAAAAGAAAAAACTCTTTCTATATTTCTCTCTAGCAACCAGCCCCAGAATGAGGGGACGCAGTCTCAAGCTGCACCAGGGGAAGTTTAGGCTCGAGGTGAGGAGAAAGTTCTTCACGGAGAGAGTCATTTGTCATTGTCATGAGGTCTGTGGTGACAGGTTGGACTCAATGATCTTTGAGGTCTCTTCCAACCTTGGTGATACTGTGATATTTTCTGAAATTCAGTTATGCTCAGCATTCCTGGAGTGTTTGAACAATATCTTCTGCTACCTTGTGCCCTAAAATGCAGTTTGGAAAATTGTGACACCACATTTCAGACACAGTCTCCTGAAAAAGCTAGAATCCAATCTACAGCCATCTTGGACAGATTATTATTTGATTATCAGACACACATGCCAAATTAATATTAAAGTCAGTGATGGGACCTGAACCTTGATCTGGTGGCTTCCCAGGTGAGTGCTCTGCACTTGAGGTAATAATTAGACAGCTTTTTCCTCTGAAGGATAATTGCTAATACATGTTAGCTGTTGGAGAGGAAGCCCTCCTGAGGAGCAGATACGGGTTTCCTATTTCATTAAAAAAGAAACCTAACTTTTTCGGTTAACCTTCAGCATATTAAAATGGTTAATGCCTAAGTTAGATAGAAGTGCTCCTCTGAGGAACAAACAATTAAACAGAGCAGACAAGTGGGAAAGTAGGACTGCATTTCTGAGACAAACCCAGAGTGACACCCTGCTAACCATTCTGCAAAGACATAACTAATAGTACTGCAAGCCAGCATCCAACAAGTGCAGTTGTTGATAAAGGTAATAAATCCATGTGATCCACCAGAAGCTCATAAACAGTCTGTACCTCAACCACCATTACCATTTTTCAGAGATGATACCTGAGCTGTGTCACACCACGTGTGTACAAATGTCTCTGCTTACAGTGTGCAAGGGTTCACTTTCCTCATTTTTGCTGAGCTCTGCTCTTGATTTTGGGCAGTCATAAACCTTCTTTTATATAACTATATGTATATGCATATACATTTATTAACTAGATTAATCAAGTGTCATTGAATATAAATCTATTCTAACCTTAGAAAAAAAATGAAGATTACCCCAACCCCTGCAAAGACAGAAATATCACTTCTACCAAGTCTTAAAAACTATAGATATTCACAAATTCTGACAGATGCAAGAGAATTGTACAGCTCATGAATACAAAATGTAATACCATGTTAGAAGCTCAGTGTGGTCCCCTGGAACATGGGGAAGTTTTTCTACTGACATGAATTAAAACAGGTTTAGAGTCTAAATCATTTAGGTCTGAACCAGTCTTCCTTTCCATCATCTGTGATCATTAGCATTTTAAAGACGGAACGTCCAGTAAGTATGAAATGCTGCTAGTCTACTGAGGCACAGAATGTAAATACCAAGACTTTAATTTCCTCTTTGGTACTTTTACTTCCAGAAAATGTTTTTACTTTCAGATTTGCAACATAAGATATATCTCAATATATTACAGGTGAACACATTATGGTTTTGGATAGATTCCATGGGCTTCATCTGTCTGGGAATTTTGAATGAGTGTCAAAAATCCCTTCACTTGGATGCTAATGTGAGATAGATTTGAGCAGCAGAACACCTTTCCCTTAATTCCAACTCTTCTTGACTTCTCTCAGAAGTTCTCCATAGCATCTCTTTCTACAACTTTCCAGGGTGAACTGGCATTCCTGGAACTCAGCAACTCCTGTCAATCACTAGGAGTTAAGGCCACTTCCAGAAAATTTGAACTATCAGCATGGCAGCATTAGTGCTGCAGGGACAAGTGACATGTCAGCAGTAGTAGATGGAACCATTTACAAATTGCATTAAAAAAAGAGAGGCTATGATTACTGACACCTGGAAACAGAGTGAAAACCCATTATAGCCTTTTTGGTTATCATCCCAGGCTGCACAGTAATTTTCATGCTATACAATAATAAAGCAGCTTTTTGTTTTCAGGCTACACTTCCTCATCATACTACTCTGCAGTCACCATGGGCAATATACTGGCTACTGCCCTCTGGAATGGTGCGAAGTCAAGGTCCTGTCCATAAGTGCTTACTGAGAACTTCTCCTTGCTTTTTAGAAATACGTAGAATAAACCAGGTTGGAAGAGACCTCCAAGATCATCGCGTCCAACCCATCAACCAATCCAACCCACCTAATCAACTAAACCATGGCACCAAGCACCCCATCAAGTCTCCTTTTGCACATTTGGAAACATAAACTTGCATGTTCTGCTTAACCTTCAGTTTGAATACCCATATATGCTCACCTCCCAGAGAGACAGGTGCCTTTTTTGAACTTCTTTGCATAAATAAATATTTGCACACATCTAAACCTGACGTTTCATTCCGGTAACAAACAACACAATTCGCTTCTGCTCTTTGTACTTTTTTCCTCCATGGACCTGCTACCACACATTCTGACAGAGAATCCCCTGACATTCTTGTACCTATTTGGAGACTATGTACCTTGCAGTACAATTGTGAGGTAAGGACATATTGCTACAGATGGGAACTGGAAACATAAAACACCAAGGTCCACATCTTCAAAATTATTTATGGCACCCATCTTCATAGATCTTTAATACATTCATGGATTTCAGAACAATGCATCCGTAATGAAAGAGAAAACTGAAACTTTCTGGAGTCCCAGATTAGTGACATTTCCTGTTCCCAAATGCAGCAAGTTTGTACATGCCAAACTTGTTAGCAGTGTGCAGGACCTCAGATCCCCACAGCCCTTGTCTTTGCACGGGCAGGCAGCACATGTGCAAGCACGCAGACTTCATCATAAAGAAGGGATTTAGACTGTTATGGAATAAAAGCTGTGGAGAGGAAGATTTCCATTACAACACAAAGCAAACAAAAGAGAGCAACACTGAGAACTCTCACTACACCACCTCATTGCCAATGTATCTCAGGAAGCTCAATTAATGGAGGCCTTGTGTCTGCATATTCATCAGTCCTTTTGCTGAGACTGCCAACATGAATAACTATGAATCCACTTGCAGTGCTGGCTGACAACTGTCCTCTGAGAACCCGATCAAGACAACTGTGGCCTACAAAACTTCATTTTACAGTTGGGAGATTTTGGGTCCAGTTTGGGCCTTCTGAACTAAATTACCTTAAAATAACCTTCAGCTTTGGGGTTGGCTTGGTTGCAGTTGTCACAACTGCACCTGGCAAGGTTCTCTGGGATGTGAGGTGCCCCTGTACAGGATAGTTTTATTAAAAATGCTATGTGAATATTTTGGAGTGGGAAACTATTTAACAAATTCTGCATCATTGTCTGTTGGCAGATTAAGATTCTGTAATTTATTCATCCCTGCCTTATCTGCCAAACCCTCTCCACTTTTTAGTCCATTAATTGGACACCAACAGCGTACATTATGAGTGTCTGATATTCATTCTATTGTTTCTGATTCTCCTCTGGGTGAGGAGAGTTCTTGGCAGACAGCTTCCACTGTGACCACTCAGGCTTCCAAGTTCCACATTAACTTTCTGATGAACATTCTCTAATAGTCACTTTAAATTTACTGTTTCGGCAGCATTACTGCCATTAAATTTACTCCTGAATACTAAGAGAAGTCAGCCCAAACATTATAAATCCAATACATTACTGAATATAAATGAGGTTAAAAATGTATATTAACCTAATCATTTTTTGGTTTTGAACATGATGGATAATGTTTTAGTCTGCCACATTGCTAGTGTCAGGACATTGATTATATTTTAGTTAGGCAGGTACCATTTCCAAGGATTTGTAGTCAATACCTTTTATGTTTTGACTGATGTGTGCATCAGTTTTATTTTAATTTATGTATTAAACTAGATCAGAACGAGCTATTAGTTAGCATATTAAAACTGACAATAGCTGCACTGACATGTTTCTTCTTAAAATTGAAAATTTTTTTATACATTATCATTGAAATTATTTTTTTCCAGCATCTAGGATCAAAAAAAGGTAGTTTATATACTATAATTTGGTTGGGTTTTCCTTCCATAATTTGCTTCACTCACCTGCATTTTCTGACTGCATTATTAGGCATCATGTGATGCACAAACATGTTAATCTACCTGGCATGGAAAACCCACTTTTGTCTGGTCTTATTTCAGAATTTATGAAAGTAGTATTGTAGTCTTTTTTTTCCATATCTACTTAGATCAACACAGTACTTATTAAAGCAGCAACCTGAGTTATGATGCTGGCCTGACTTTCCTTTTGAAATCTGAAAGGTAGTGGAGAAGATATGATCTATGTGACATAGTGGCCATTCAGTAGTCAAAGAGGCAATTACTGATTTGACATTAGCAAGTTCAGGATGTCAGCATAACAAGATGAAACAGAATAGATTCTGAATGAAGCCAGAGGCTGGCTGGCTGCTTTGTGCTCATTCCAGGAATGCAAAAAACCACAGACTCAATGTCTCTCCATGAATAAGGAGACCAGACATCTTTTGGGGTTTGGTGGTGGTGTTATTGAATAGTGACCTCTTATGTGTGGAGATTATGGGTAAAGTTTTTATGCTTGTATCAGCAATAGTGTGGCCAGCAGGTCTAGGGTGAGGCCACGCTTCAACTTCTGTGCTCAGTTTTGGGCTCTTCACTACAAGAAGGACATTGAGGTGCTGAACTGTGTCCAGAGAAGAGCAGCTAAGCTGGTGAAGGGCCTTGAACACAAGTCTTATGAGGAACAGCTGAGGGAACTGGAGTTGTTTAGTCTGTAGAAGAGGAGGCTGAGGGGATTCCTCATCACTCTCTACTACTACCTCAAAGGAGGTTGGAGTGGGGTGGAGGACAGTCTCTTCTCATGTGCAACAAGGGATAGAACAAGAGGAAATGGACTCAAGCTACACTAGAGGAGGTTCCATGGTGGATATTAAGAAATATTTCTTCACAGAAATACAGTTATCACAGAAAATAGCTATCAAGTATTGGAGTGGGCTGCCCAGGGAGGAGACGGAGTCACCATTCCTGGAGGTAGCTAAAAGATGGATGAATATAGTGTTTAGGGACATGATGCAGTGGTAGTAACTTAGCAGCAGTGGTGGGATTGCAAGCTTTAGGTGAGTGTTTGGTCTTGATGTTCTCAAAGGTCTCTTCCAACCTCTACAGCTCTATGATTCTGTTAACAGGAATGAGTATTTGGGGTACCTAGTCATCACCCAGTTTTGTTAGTTCTGAAATGGAAAAAAATCCAAACAAGTGCTTGCTACTCACTGTGACTTTCTGAATATTATTGTTCCTCTAGGGCTGTTCAGGTTTTACATGATTTTACATTTCCCTAAATTTTCTTAGCTGCCTTCAAATGTTACTGTAAATCCCTTCACTCATTTCCAGCTTGGCAAGCCAGCTTTCCCTTTGTTTAACCTGCTTGTGACAGACATTTGAAAGACACTATTCTTCCATCATCTTACTAAGTTATAGGGAAAAGAGCCTTGAGATCACTAAGGATACAAGGAAATTTTCACATGAGGAGCCTAATTCCCTGATCACATCCAGGCTTGGGTAACTGCATTTCATGCATAGTGCATGAACATGTGGAGGAATCTCCTCTTTGCACTGTCAGCTAGACACAGCACTACGGATCAAACTGTTATTTTTTCGGATTGGTAGGAATGCTTTATGGAGAGAAATATATATCTGCCAGCAAAGCATTTTCCAAATGAAGACAGAGCATAAAACCACCCTGCAAGTAACACAAACTGGTAATGGTGACATTTTGCAGTATAACTGCATTTGCTAGCACAGTAATAAGAGGTAAAGAGCAAGGTTTTCATGTGCATGCAGTGTCAGGGAAAGTTGACAGCATTAGCAGGCTGCTTGTGCTGGAAAAATACAGGAGGGGCCTCAGCAGTATCAGGAAGGATTTCTTCCTCACAAACAGAATGTCTCCTGGCTTCCTCATTCTGCAGCCTTACCAGCCAGGTCCCTCTTGCAGTGTCAAGTGAGAGCATGCCCTTTGCTGATCAGTCCCCCAAGTGCTGCTGCAAGATTACAACAGAATTTGTATTTACAGGCTGGGTTGCTACTCTCTCCTCTTTTGAGAGTATTGGTCTCATCTCTTCAAGGAAACAACACTGAGTTCTAACAGAGCAGCAGATGTGAGCTATTGACTTATATTTTTTTTCCCCCCAGGGAAAAACAAATACATAATACTATCACTGGTGCAACTGAAGATTGAGTAAAAAGCTTGGGGAATTTTTTCTTGTTATTTTAAATAAAATCTGTTGCTAAAATGGAAAGGGAACAAGGCACCTTGCTACAATGAATCCTTTGCTTTATACATCAAATGCTTTAAACCTATGTTAAAGAGAGGTTCAAAATACTTTTTAGAGGAGATTGTTTGTCATGAAAATAAGTGGGTCACAGTCCCTATGCTTGAAAATCTGGATCTTTTCTCAGCATTTCTGAGCAGGGATAAAGCAGAACTTTCTGGACTCACTTTTATTTGTTTGAAATGTACTAAGTCCTTGAAGAGCAAGGAGGAACAGACCATGGTATTCACATGCTTGTGATACCACATTTGAAAAATTTGCAGCACTTGGTAAGAGAGGCAGAGTAGCTATACCAATTAAGCCAGTAAGAAAGGCAAAAGTACACTAACATTCAGTACCTCTCGCTCTCAGAGTGTAACAGGTCTATTGTCCCAGTCTAGAAACAGCAATTGTTTGTTGTCCAAGGCCTAAGGTCACTTGAGAAATTAAAAACTTGTCATTAATTGTTTACACAAAATCAGAATTGAGCTGATAGCTGAAAAAAATCCTGGATATTGTCTTGTTTTTCCACATTAATTTGAGCTTCTTTTTCATTTAAGGGAAAACTAAGACATCTGTCTGACTACACAAAATGTATAAAATCCCTAGATGAGAGCATCACTGAACCCCGGTGTAGTAGTTGAGTTTTTTCCCCAAGTAACTTCTAAGCTGTAGAGCTGTCCTTGTTTATTCAATCCTTCCTCATATGAGTATTTTCTGCTGTGTTCTTTTTTGATTTCCTAGCAATTCCTAATGTGCTACTTAGTGTTTTGGCAGCAAGTCAGCACTAACCTGATGTCTTAAGAGAACAATTTACAATGACTTTAAGATGTCTTTCCTGAGTGGCAACATTTAATTTGGGGCCCATAATGACATAAGTAAAGTTAGAATTACTTTCCTCTCTATAAACAATAATTGGAGTCCAATAATTCAATATTAAGTGATCCTCCTGTAAGTTTTACATGTCTGCTATTGATTAAACTGTCCTGCATAAATTTACATCAAGGAAACTTTGCAGAGAAAATCTCTCTAAATATACAGCACAAAGTTTAGCAAAGCGCCCTGCGAGACCTCATTAATAAACTCCTTGCAGCATGAAAATTTAGCATTTATGCCTATCCTTTGTTTCTACTTTTTTAACCAGTTCTTAGTTCACAGAAGAAACCTACCCCCAAAGCTCCTCTGCTGACAAAGTTCTTGGAAATTCAGGTTTTTTGTATCTTTCAGATCAGTATTATCCACAAAGCATGTTTGCTGCTGGCTTCTGTGGCACTGCTTAGTCACAAGGAGTGGACATACCAGGTCAAGCATTGCTGTCATGAAAAAGCTATCATGCACCCAAACTTCACATAATGTCCCACACCTCTGTCTGCATGGAATTTAGAGAGCAAGGGAGGAAAAAAGCATTGAGCTGTGGACAATACATACATGTATAGCCATAATGCTTTCATTAGATGAATCAACCTGTACTCATGAAGCAGCTTCGTTCAGACAAAGCAGAGGTTATACTTTTGTTTGTTTACTAAAGACTGTTTCAACATAAAGCAGTGATAGAGGTGTTTTTGAAAAGCATGAGGGTCTGTAACAGGTTTTAACTGCCAGTCAGCACCATAGGGCTGTAGTCCTGGATGTCTCCTGTTGCTGCCAAGTCCCAGGGAGCTGCTAGTGCTGTGGTCCTGGTAACAGGGGTGCCAAGTGTAACTCTGCTGTAGCCAGGATTTGCTTATTAATTTTTTTTATTTGCAGGCCTTTGAAGATGTGACACTCTGGTTGGACCCAGCAACGTGAACCCCTGTGTCTCCTAGCAAAAGGTAGAGGAGTCATCGGACTCAGAAGTGTCTGATCCAATGACATCATGTAGATATTTGAGCTGTATTTCTTGCTCAGATACTCTCTATATTTTTAGCCTCTCCCTGGATCAACTTTAGCCAAGCTTGACATCTGGGTAGAGGAAAGAGACCTTGTTATATCTTGTCAAAGGAAAGACAGGAGGGCTCATCTTTGTCAGAAACAGCTAGCTTGCCAATTGCTACACAGGTAGCTTTTCACTGTGGTGACTGAAATGCTGGAAAGCGGTGTGGAGAGAATCAGGGGTATTCTCTGAGGACCACAGAGAAAAGGGAGAGACTTGAAAGGCAAACACTAGGGGCAAGAGCAGGTTTCTGAGGGGAACCATGGGGTGAACTGGCTGTGTTGGAGGAAACTAAAATAGGGGATTGCAATGCAAGGGGAATGCACATGTGAATGGGGTTTGAAATAGGGACATGCAGGGCATGCAACAGAAAAAAAAAAGGGCAAGCAGAAAACCAGACTTAATTCTCTGCTGCTCAAAAAACCCCTCCCTCATTTCTCTTCTACTTAAGGTCTCCTTGTTAACAGCCTTCTTAGATACCAGACATTTTCAAAGAACTAATAGTCTCTTCATCTACTGCAGATAATTCTTTTTTATGCACCTGATTGTTAATTCCTACAACTCTGGAGTGATTCCAGATTCTGAATTAATCTCCATTCACATTCAGGACATAACTATCACATTACTCCTTGAAGTCACTCATTAAAGTTACCCTATCTGTGTTGTAAAGCACAGAAAGATCAGGCCAAAGTCAAATCATTCAATGATATTTTCTTTTTCCCTCACTGATTACCAGCAGTGAGCCTATGCTTCACACTGTAGATGGCTGCATTTCAGCAGAAAATGACTGTAATAACCATAAAAGAATGTGCTCCATAATTAAATTTCTTTATAATATTAATTATGTCTATAATTACAAATAATGCTATACATTTCAAACAAGCCCATAAGCAAAGGAACATGCATTTTTTTCTCCAAAAGGAAAATCTTCCCATTTTCCCAGACTTTCTGCATTACTTTATGACACACAAGAGTAGACTCAGGATTTGCTAGGCTACAGAAGAAAGCCAACTGATGATTAATGTAATCAATACTAAAAACACTATTATGAAATATTTCAAGGAGAAGCCAAATGTTTGACTGCTGCAGCTGAGAGATCAGGCAGGTGGCTGGGCACATGTATTATTGCTGACTTTTAGCAAAATTACTAGGACCCAGCCAGAGATGCATCTACTTTTAATTTTAGGATCTGGCCTTGTTACTGAAATAGGCACTGCAAATTCCTATAGCATGAGAGGAAGCTATCACCATGTCCCTTCTACTGCAAAGCAGAGGAAGAATGTATAAGAAAACTGTGCCTGCTCAACAACCCCCTGTCCTCAACTCCCCCCAAGTTCAGCGCCTCTGAAGCCCTCCAGGGGTCCAAAGGTGAGACACAAAGTTATGACAAAGAGCTTCTGCGTTCATGCTTGTCACATCAAAGGTTGCTGCAAAAGCATCACACAGTGTGGCGAAAAATCAAGAATCAATTTCAAGCTTAGTTTTTTTGAACCTAAATGCCTCTCAACAGAAGACAGTTTAATAGCCTTGCATTTGTACAGGTGGTTTATAAAACATCTATATCTCTCCTCCAGCTAATAGTCTCCTCTGGCTATTAAAGAGAACAAGTAATACACAGACGCATGATCAAGCCTACTCCTGAAAACGTGGAACAATTAAGGTGTTTTATTGCATGCCCTTCTTTGTTTAATTCCAGTACAGTTACAAAAATATAATCTGTAGTGCTTTAAAACCTGCAAAAAAATTACCGTGCTGTTCACTGGAACAGAAGTATAGTCTAATTCATCAATTCCTTTAAATGGTCTGAAAAATAAAGTAACTAAAATTTCCTTTAACTATCAATAGCCAACTCCTGTATTTTAATTTTCACTGGAAGAGCAGTGCAGCAGAGGGTACCCTTCAGATAAGTAAATGCAAAAGTATTATCACCTCTCTATTTGGGAAGAGATGGGAGAAAAATGCATGTGTGACTGTTCTGTTCTCTCTAGTGATCCAAAATGTCCTGTATTTCAGCTAACTAAAGGAACTCTCAGGAAACATTGAAATAGTAAGCGCGTAAGCATGAGAATGAGAATGGATCTAGGCAGTAGGATTAGCAACATTCCTATTTATTGGAGTTGCTATGTGGGAGAGAGGATAAGTTTAGTTTTAAAGCGTTAAGTTAAACAAGTTTAATTTACTTCCTGATAAAACTAGTCACAGCAGAAAAAAATATAATGTTTTAAGTACTTTTCAATACAAAAAGATATTCAGCAAGCCAGTGAGGGACTTTTTAGGGTGTCAGGTAGTGATAGGACCAGGGGAAATAGATCCAAACTAGAGGAGGGTAGATTTAGATTAGACCTTAGAAAGAAGTTCTTCACCATAAGGGGGTGGTGGAGACACTGGAACAGGTTGCCCAAAGAGGTGGTAGAAGCCCCACCCCTGAAAGTTTTTAAGGCCAGGCTAGATGTTGCTCTGGGCAACCTGATCTAGTGGAAAGTGCCTCTGACAGGGGCCTTGGAACTGGATGATCCTTGTGATCCCTTCCAACCCTGACAATTCTGTGAAAATAATTCTGATATTCCTGGGTCTCTTTCTTTGTTTTCCCTTTCACCCTGTTATCATAAATGAATATATGTACATAGTTCTTTGCTTTTGACAAAGACTTTGAAATGGGGACAGAAAAGCGATGGCAAAGTCTATACCATAGCAAGTGACCAAACCTGACTGGGTGTGCTCCTCTGTGGCCTGCCCTGGGTAATCCTGCTTTGTCAGGGAGGTTAGATTTGATGATCTGTAGAGGTCCCTTCCAACCCCTAACATTCTGTGGTTCTTTGAAACAGCAATATTGTGTCTCTCTCAGAGCTGCTAAGTGTATTCCATTCTGGCAAACACTACAGCATTATACATCTAGTCACAATTTTGGAGATCACATTCTCCTAAAGTATCTGAGATGATACAAGGCTGAATGCCTACCCATCCTGAAATCCAAACACAGACTGACTCAGAGTTTAATGCTCATAAGGATCAAGGGGCATGTCATCTCAGCCACATGGCATGACAGCTTCAAGATCCATCTTTAATTGAACACTTCCTGATTATTACTTTATTAACAATCCACATGATTTCACTCTTTATAATATCCTAGCCTGTGACACATCATTTTCCCTTATATTTTTGTGGAATCATTGTAAAAACAATGATTCCACAAAACCAACAACCTGTTAAGCTTGTTTGCCATCAGCATTCATTGAGCGAGGCTTTAGGAGAAAAACTGGAGCGCCTTGCAACTCACATGAGCTTGAAACAATACAACTCTTTAATATAATATATCCTGCAAAAGAAATTTTGATAGAAAGAGCAATTAGAAAGGACAGGTTTGTAGGCATATTTCAAGGCACAGTTTCATCATCATAGTCAATGGCATACTGAAGACCCCAGAAGAAAGAGAGTCCCTAAAAGGGAGGATGAAAATTACCCCCCCCAAAAAATAATTTCAACATAATGGCCATGATAAATAGCTGAACTATTCTTGGTTGGAAAGGTGATGTGTAGATACTGTTGCTGGAAGAATTTTTATGGATCTAACCAGAAACTCCCTGTGCTTTCAGGGTTGAAATAGCATAGCCTGAGGAACACAGCTGTTGCACAGTCTAGTCAGAAAATGTCATCTTTTTAGCTTCACAGATACATGGAGTTGAGACTTTGCTGCTTTGACACAGTGTTCTAACCTCAGAGAGGGAATTTTGTGTTTGGGTGAGAGATGGAGGGTAACAGATTTGCTGAACATTTTGCATAGCAAAAGAGAAGACCTGGCTGCTTTCTGATTGTGCTCCCTGAAGCTGAACAGGTTTCTGTGAAAATAAATGGCAATCCAAGCAAAGAGAGCTGACAGAAGAACAGACAGACGCCTTGAGTGGTAAGAGCAGAGCAGAGAACATGCCTGTTCTGCAACTACTTTAGCAGCCCACAGCAGATCATCTTGAACTTAACACTCTCAATTTGCAATGACTGCAAAACAGGTGACCCACCAAAGTAAGGCTCTTCTGCAGTAGCCCAAACAGAGTCTTGTAAATGCCTCACAATACATTTCTAAACATACATTTTAACTATGCATTTGTGAGGCAGCCCCAGCCTCTCCACACACAGAAGTCCCTGCAGCCATTTCCTGGGCATGGACACCCACTATAGTAACATAAATCAGTGCAACAGCTACAAGTCTGGTAAGCCTGACCCAGAACGCTGTGACATAAGACTGTTCTGTATAACACTACACTGCTGAGTGAGGGCTCAGTGCTGCTGATTACCAGTTCTCAGTAGTTACCCATATGAAACGCAAATCTTAACTTGTCGTGTCTATTAATGACAAAGGCCCATGCCTAAGTGCATCATTTAACTGGCAATTATGATTTCAAAATATCAGATATCATATAGCTGATTCTACGTAGCTTGAAATTCTGCATGTGAAGCTAGTCAGGAGACTCAGCACACATCCACAATTATTCCAAGCTACATATTCAGCAATCTAAGACTTTACAGTAGCAGCACAAGTTTTATAACCATCAGCATCAAGTGTGTCTAGCAACACCTAAGAGGAGCACCAAATCATTTCCAAATAGTCCAAATGGTTTTTGTAAACAGCATGGCTGTGTAATGTCAAATATCAAAGTCATCCCACAATTAGGATAGACAAGCTTTGACCAGTCCATGAAAGAAGGTACAACCTGACTGGTCTATATCAAGTTTGTTTGCATATTCACACAAACCAAATTCTCTTTGCATTTAAGGTTCCAAATTTTGGAGTGAACAAAATAAGCCGCAAACAACCAGCATACTCAGTTCAGGAAAATTGGGCAGCAGAACAAGAACAAATGAATGAGCAAGCTAGACTTCATATTTTCATTGTAGGGAATGGATTAGGAGTTTCAGAGGGGAAAACTGAGGTCAGGGGATGCTGGTGTTGAAGAAAACATTGACCACCTTTGCTTATGAGCAGGAAAAGAATCGGTGAAAACCTGTATTTCACTCCCAGTACAGAACTATGCTAGCTCAGGAAAGCACTGTAAGACCCAAGTTCTGTGGATATTAGGAGAGTCAGATATACAGAAAACACTGCAGAGGATTTAAAAGTATGAAAGGCATAAGGATTATATAAACTTGAACTGTGAATGAGGTTGAAGTGCATTCCAGAAAGCAATAAAGTCTAGTGAACCAGAAACGCCCTGCTCACTTATGATAAAATATCTAGTTAATACCAAAGAAAAGCTTCAAATAGACTTGTCTGGTTCTTTAGAAAGTCGCTATAAAATAATGCCAGTATTCTTTGCATAAATACTTTCACAAATAAAGAGTCTCTTTTAGAAGGAAGATTGAACTTGGTAAGTAAGCAGCTTAAGCAGTAAGGAAAAGTACATGAAAATTATTTCTTAACTTGCAAAAATATTGGTCCATGGCCATGTTCCATAATGACAACAGACCATACACTGCTCCCAGAGTAACGGAGCTTCCCACATTTTACATGTGAGACGTGTACCAAAAAGGTTAATTTGATCCAAAATGGCAGTACAAAAAAGGTAATTAACACGGGCAGACCAAATCTTGCTCTTTAAGTCTTTCAGTTTCCCTCATTTTCCTGAGAAGCAGAGAATTCGCCAATGAACTGCTTTCTTCACCACCACCATTCATTTCACTATTTTCAGTGAAAACCCCCCATACTTCAGACTAAATGGATTAAATTCATATAATCTGACTGACAAGTAATGAAAAGCATGAAATACTTTCACCTTAATTAGCTCATATTTCATTTGAACAAGTTTAGCCTTGTCATTCCTTGGAGGAGGGAGTCTGCAGACACTGAAAGTGCCTTGTTTTGTTTATAAGGGTTCTTACTAGAATTATAAGACTCAAGTGAACTATGTGAGAAATAAAAACACATTCTAGCCTGAGAAGCATTATAGACACTAAGGCAAACGTCAGCACTTCTCCATCTGTTACCAATTCAAAATGTGATCTTCAATTTTGAATGTGAGACTAATTTTGACAACTCAGGCATTCCCTACTGTTGGGTGAGGATTTTGTTTTCCCTTTTCAGCTATGGAATTCAGGAATGTAAACTGCAAGACTCCTACTCTGTAGCAGAGTATACAAAGCAGTGCTGATCGAATAAAGAAAACATGCGAGTGAAATCAAGAATCTTTTTTATTCTCTTAAAGCTTTGGGCATTAGAGTTACAAGGAGGAAAGCACAGGGAGGGAGACAATAATAAAACTCTTGCACATGCCGACTCCTTCCTCACCAAACCATCTCTAGATCAGCTTCCCTAGCACCACCACCTCATTGTCTGTGCCTCAACGTTTGCAAAGCCTCATTAGCAGCTCATTAGGAACACTACAGATGTGACACACAAACTTGCTCTGGGAGAGGGAATTAGGGAATCTGCATTAGAAAACTAAGTCAGAAACCTTGAAACACTAACTGGCTGTTCAGAGAACATCCTGGTCGTTATGCGAAAAATAATAAAGCCTCATTTTTAGCAAACACTGAGTGGAAAAAAAAAAAAAAAGGTACACCTCTTTATAGTTTGAAAGGTTAAAACTAAGGGAATTACTGTCTGGGCCAATTCACAATTTGTACTTGGATTTGCAGTAATAACAGAAAGAAGTTACAGCTTTTACATCGTGCCTTCAGGAAGGACTGAGTTTATTTAAAAGCAGTCAGTGTCTTACAATAATGGAAAGGATCTTTCTTTCCGTCCTGCTGATAGTATCAGCAGTTCCTAAATAATTCTGACACCTTCTTCTCTCTTTAAAAAGCTTTATTATTCATGTATTATGTTAGAACAAATGCCAGTTATCTGATATGTATTTCACACGCAGTTCAGCCTAAAGAGAAAAACCCAAAATGTTTTTGGCTCAGAATCAGTGCTCCTCAGAAAACAAACAAACAAAGGCAATATTCTGCCTTAATTCTTTGAAAGCAGCCACAGAGCAGCATCATTCACAGTTCTTATCTGGGAACAGAGTACCTTTCAAGGACACCGAGTTAAAAAGATGATGTTGTGGTGTGCAAGGAAACTCCCCAAGTCCCTCTAATATTTCTGCCTGAGAATGTATTAGGTATTAATTTGTTAAGATTATGATGGAAAGAAGAGTAAAAATAAGGCTAAATGTTAACAATTGTGATACCTCTGATGTAACCTTGAGTAATAGTCCTTGAACATAAAGAAAAAGTGGAATTCTTAGTGAACATATCTTTAAAGTTGAGGACTCAGTTATACTCTGGTATATGTTACACTTTGTTCCCCACCCCAAGCATCATTTCTATAACTGATAACACTGATTTCAGTGTGGATTATCATAGCTTATTTGGGAATAGAAAGACTATTATAAGGCACAAATTTGCATAATAAAATAAAAACAAACAAATCTACCTCTGAATACATCAAAATATGCAGCATCCAAACAATTACAGATGTCATATTCTTTTCTTTCTGACATGCAGGACTCATTTAATCAACCTTCCATCTTTAAAACATTTAGCCTGATAAAGTATACAAGTACCAAAAAAACAAAAGGGGAAAAAAAAAATTGAAGGGGGAAGAAACTTCTGAGGGTGTTCATAGAGTTACTGTTGCTATGGGAACTATATGGCTGCTGTTCACAGGTTGTGCATTTCTCTCACTGTGTCTTTGGTTCCTGGAAGGGCAGCAGCTGCCCTGCCCTGCACTGCCAGGAGAAGGGAGACCTAGCATATAATTTGGAAATATTCACAGACACAAATCCATAAGTTTGTTGGTTAAAACAGACCTGAGAGAGCACGTCACAAACTACTCAGAGAAGTATGGACGTCAAAAATTCTTGCTCTCCTTCCATTGCACCCCCATTCCTACTTCCTTAGGGAGCTAACAGATAACCTAAATTAATTAATTCAGGCAACTGTCTGAACCACCAAAACAGGTAACAGTGTTTCATCCTGTCTGCTAGTAAAGTTTAGAGTAGAACCTGTCACCTATAAAAACACTTAAAAGCATCATCTAGGTTTGAACAAGCCCAACATCTACTTGGCTGTAGTGCATTGACCTTGACTGCATGTCTGGTGCTCACCAAAGCTGCTCTCTCACTCCCCCTCTTCAGCTGGACAGAGGAGAAAAAAATCTGACAGAAGTCTCATGAGTTAAGAACAGGGAGAGATTACTCATCAATTATGCTCATGGGCAAAATAGACCAGACTTGGGGAAAAGTTCATCTGATTTATTCAAACCAGATCAGATTGGGATACTGAGAAATAGCCTCAAATCTTTAAAAATCCTTCCTCCCACCCCTCCCTTCTTCCTGGCCCTAACTTTAGTCCTGATCTCTCCAGCTGCACAGGAGGGACAGGGAGTGAGGCTTGTGGTCAGTTCATGACACCTTGTCTGGGCATCTCTTTTAACCTCAGGAAGAGAACTCCTCACACTTTTCCCCTGCTCCAGCATGAAGTCCTTCCCATGGGAGGCATTCCTTCATGAACTTTGCAGCTGTGAGTCTCCTTCTCCATCACAGTTATGTTATCACAGAGGCACTACCGCTGTTGCTCATGGGATCAGCCTTGACAAGCAGCAGGTGTGTCTTAGAGCCAGATGACATGGGCTCTATTGGGCATAGGGGAGGCTTCTAGCAGCACAGAAGCCACACCTGTAGCTGCCAACTACCAAAGTCTTGCCACACAAACTCAGCACATCAGTGAATAAATTACTCCTCAATATTTCAATGATCACATCTTGCATAGTGCTCATCATGGTATTTATTTTAAGACTTGCATTCTGTGCTTAAATTTCACAACAAAAATCTGTTGGGACTTCACAGATGAGAAATATAGACACAACATTATGTTTAGACTTCTGTTATCGAGGTGACATTCTGGGCCAAAAGAACATTCAGTCACCACCGAACAGAAGGGTTTTCAAGACAATCTTTTCCCCCTAGGAAATACTCAGAAACTTAATTACTGGCTTATGTGCTTGTCAAATGGACTTCATGCATGGTCAGTTCATAAATGTGAGTATTCCTGGAGTAAGCCAATATGGAAATATTGCTAATAGCAGAAGAATAAAACAACTACAGGCATGGTAACAACACACAACTACAAACAAAATGCTCTTGAAGTTCTCTATCCTTTAAATTTGCCATTAGTCTCATTCCATGCAGAGATTCTTTTGTCCAGCAACAGAAGGTGGTGTGTGTGTCATCACTGCAGAGCAACTGTATGTGTAAGCCGATTTGCAGCAAGTCTGACACATCCAGATTAGCAACACTTCCCACATATGTCCTACCCATTGAAGTCTGCCCATTTCCACTTTTCCTACAGACAGAAAGGTTGGAGTTCCTCGTATGACTGTGTAACACGTGCTGGGGCCATGCCCATTTATGAGGAAGGAAACACCAAGGCGTAGCATCAAGATAACTTCAATCTAGAATTTCTTACACTGAGCAAAGCCATAGAGTCAACTAATGTCTACAGTCAAGACATCAGCCTGCTCTCAGAAAATTAATATCCAGACCCAAAGCAGAAATAAGTCAACGACAGCTGAAGATACAAGGCTCGTAATTCAAAGGCTCCTCCACAGCAGTATACATGAGTAGTTGTACTAAATAACTCTTCTAAAATCCCATGAATTCTAAAAGTTAAGCAAAAGTGGGTTTAAAAGAAGCTCTGAACGGTTGGTGAGAACATAATCTTCCTGCCTCTGTAATCTAACTGCTCACTGAGTAGGAAAAAAACAACTTTTCTGTGTAGGTTACTATAGCCTAATTTTCATGCTGAGAGTTTCTTATACTGTCTTCCAAGGACCTCATCTCAGTCTCATCTGATAAAAGGGTACCAGTCTAACTCAATATGGCAATTTTCATTTACCTATGGTAGTTGTGAGGGAATTTGTGAAGGCAGATTTCATTTCATCTTGCTTGTGAATTAGACTGTGGACTTCCCAAAAAGAAAACCTTTGATTGTGAAAATTAAAATGCAAAGATCCTAAGTCATCCTTGGAAGAAGTTATAGGATTTATAGTATATCCATTTCTTCAGGTTTTTTTAAAACCTTCTGTTATCCATTAGAAAAATAAACATTTTTACTAACATGCATACTTTTCTTGTTGTTTATTTCCTTAACTTTAATAAAGCCTTCTAGCTATCAGGGTAATTTAGTTTCAAATCTCCAGTTTCTGGTGGAGTTTTCATTATCTCACACAATTCTTTTACACTTATTATAGAAGCTGGCTTTGCTCCCAACTCATAAAGTGACCTAAATTCTCCAGAAGATATTTTCTATCATTGATTTTTCTTCGTTCATAATGTTAATGGCATGACTGTTCTTATCTTTACTTTCTTAGCTTTTATTATTTTAATAATCCTACGCTAACACACTTTTTTATCATCATCTTCGTCGTTGTTGGTGGGTTTTGTTTGTTTGTTATAATAATGCTATGTGCATTTCATTTTTCTTCTTCCTCTCCACCCTGACAGTAGGAAATATGTGAATAGTGAACTTGAGATTTTATCTATTTTAAATTAATATCAAACAATACCAAATGGCAAAAAAAAAATGCTGCAGTAAATTCTTATTTTATAATGTTTGGATTCCTTTTTGACACCTGTAATCCATCTGACCAAAATTTCTCTCTGAATATATTCCAAAAGCTCTTTATCTGGAACTTTTTTCATCTAGAGCACTATCAGCATTGCAAACATGGTTTGGGGGTTGTCATACCCATTCTTGTCTTAATGGCATTTATGAGATTCAGAATATTTTTCAAGCTAGACTTTAGGAGCCTAGCTCTGATAGGATTAAATATTTTCAAGCCAGCATATTGTTTGCTTCTTTAATGAGATTGTCTGTATGTGGAAAACTCTGACTATTGTCACCTATTGTTTATAAAAGCTCATCCCTCTTCATTCTGAGTATTATTGCTTCTTCAAATCTACACTTTAATTATTCAGATTTTTGTGTGTATTGTGGTAGTTTGTGTGAGACAGCTATTAAAATATAGAAAAAAAAACCCACCACACCACTATATCCTGTTTTCAGTTAGGAATTAAAATTTGGAGTTCAATTCACAATAGAAAGCCTTCCAATCCTCTATCAAGTCACACCCATTCTGACTGAGATTGGTTTCTGTGCTCCTTGCCTGGACAAGGTACAGTAAGTTATTACTCCATGGTTGTGCTGTACGTTTCTGATCTCTGAACAGCATGGTATTTTCTTGGACAGGAAAGCTCCACTGTGCAAGGCCTGTTTAAGATCACTGATATCCATAGGTAGTCCTTTGCCATACAGCACTTTTCCTGTCTGCTTTCTTAGCACAAGATTATGTAATCCTAATGTTGTAGTGTGATGGTTTAGCCCACTGACATCAACAAAAAGCTCAGCTGAACTCAGCCAGAGAAGCTAATTGATTGTTGATTGAGTCAATCATCAGCAAATTTGCAGATGACACCAAGTTAGGAACAGATGTTGGTCAGTTAGAGGGTTGAAAGGCTCTGCAGAGGGACCTTGACCGACTGGACAGATGGGCAGAGTCCAATGGCATGGCATTTAACAAGTCCAAGTGCCGGGTGCTGCACTTTGGCCACAGCAACCCCATGCAGAACTACAGGCTGGGGTCAGAGTGGCTGGAGAGCTCCCAAACAGAGAGGGACCTGGGGGTGCTGATCGACAGCCACCTAAACATGAGTCAGTAGTGTGCCCAGGTGGCCAAGAAGGCCAATGGCATCCTGGCCTGCATTAGGAATAGTGTGGCCAGCAGGAGCAGGGAGGTCATTGTGCCCTTGTACTCTGCATTGGTTAGGCCACACCTTGAGTCCTGTGTCCAGTTCTGGGCCCCTCAGTTTAAGAAGGACATTGAGACTCTTGAACGTGTCCAGAGAAGGGCAACAAGGCTGGTGAGAGGCCATTGGAATGTGCTGTCCAGGGAGGTGGTGGATTCACCATCCCTAGAGGTATTTAAGAGGGGATTGGACGTGGCACTTGGTGTCATGGTCTGGTAGTCATGAGGTCTTGGATGACAGGTTGGACTTGGTGATCTTTGAGGTCTTTTCCAACCTTGTTGATTCTATGATTCTATGAAATTAGTTTAGAATTATCTTCCTTTTGTTTCCTTTTTACACCAACTGTAGCTCCTAGCTTAAAGGCACAGCCTAAACTGTCACACATAAACAAGGCTTTCCAAAAATCAAGGTCTTTGTTCAGTAAACTGAAACTTCTTGACTCTGAACTTCTCTTTCTCAAAGAGGACAGACTTTTTTTAATCCCTCTAAAGCCTCCCTTTAACAAAAGACTCTTTCTTACTTAAGATAAAAAAAAGAAAAATGACGGCAAAATATCAACTCTGTTAAATTACTTTTTCAATAGTAGATGATTTATAGTTGATTAGGTAATTAAATCAAATACAAGTGGCTGAAAGTAAATCTATTTTTATCATCCCTGTAAATTAAAAGTTCCGCACCACAAAAAATCACGACCATCTTGAAAATGACTAGTCAAGTGCTTTTTATAGGCAAGCAGGATTTATTGTCAATTAACGTATTGCACTGGATAGTCAGCATAACCCTGTGCTCAAGACTTTTTAAATTATTGGCTTCCACTATCAAGCTGCTCCATATCACAGTAATGAAATGTATCTAGCTATTCACATATTGAACAATTCCTTAGGTTGGGTTTATATCTCGCTATAACAACATTTCATTTTATTATTATTATCTCCGATCCTCTGTAATGAATACAAATATATTCCTCTTTTTTTTTTTTTCTTTTGCCCCATCATGGGTTTATCAATTTTCATTGATCTGGCTGTAATGAATGCAGACAGGGTGGGGGAGGGAAAAAAAAAATTAAAGATATTATAGCCATTAAAATATCTGCAAATTCACAAGTTTTCTTCGTGTATTTGCATCAATTAAAATAAAACATTCAGCAAAACTATTACCCTTACCCAAATCCAAACCAATTTAAGTCTTAATAACAACCAGCTGTAAAATGAATTTGGGAGCCTTCATTTTTTGCAGAATCACAGAATCACCAAGGTTGGAAGAGACCTCAAAGATCATCAAGTCCAACCTGTCACCACAGACCTCATGACTGAACCATGGCACCAAGTGCCACGTCCAATCCCCTCTTGAGCACCTCCAGGGATGGTGACCTCCCTGGGCAGCCCATTCCAATGGCTAGCGACTCTTTCAGTGAAGAACTTGCTCCTCACCAGAATGTTGACTTTCACAATTTCTTTACATAAATTTAAAAAAAAAATAAATAAAGAGTTTTCATTTTAGTTTCGCATTTTGCAGATGAATTTGTTGCAATGCACTGCATTTTTATTATTCAATAAAGGTCAACTTGACTGAGGAAAATGCAGCTTATGGTGCACTGTGTGATTTGCTTTACACAACATTTGTTTGAATGTAACTTGTACCCGCATTTCCCATCCCCACTGCCCCATAGCCCTGGCTGAGAAAAGCACTCACAGTGGTGAAGTGCTTGCAGCACAGAGGAGATCTCAGCACAGCCTAAGTACTTTCTACAGTCTGCATACTGATATTTCTATTATTTTTTTTCCTTAATTCTGAAACCTGAATAAAACCACTTGGGTAAGGACAGACATCTTGAAACTCACATCCCAACTCTGTTACAAAGTTTCATATTGAAACCCAAACTTTTAAATGAAAATACAAACGCTGTCCTCAGTTACGATGTTTTATTGCACCATAACACTTGCATCTGCTAGTGTTTGGCAATTATACCATTATGTGACAAATGTAATTTGATATGAAATGAAGTGATATAACAACATCCTGGCTTTCACTCACGCACAGCAAACATCGTCAAAACTACATGATGTCCAGTCTCTCCAGGAAAACAACACTGAGAGCAAAATCTGACCCATCTCATTAATGATGTGTGGCAGACTAGGACAAGGTTCATAGGTTCATGGATTCATGAATTTGGAAGGGGCCTTAAAGATCATCTAGTTCAAATCCCCCCTGCCATGGGCAGGGACACCTTCCACTAGACCAGGTCACTCAAGGCTTCATCCAACCTAGCTTATGACCTCCCTGAACAATCTGTTCCAGTGTTTCACCACCCTCACTGTAAAGAATTTCTTTGTAATCTCCAGTCTAAATCTTCCCTCCTCAAGCTTCAATCCATGCTCTCTCATCCTATCACTACAAGCCCTTGTGAAAAAATCCCTTCCTGGCTTAGGACCTCTTCTTAGTGTTGCTAAATTAGGAAAGAAGATTAAGATGCATAAAAAAGAACATGTACTAATATTTCTCTTCTTTCCTATTAAAAGGAAGTTCAGATACTGCCAAACTTATTCCCTCTAGACATACCGAATCTCCTTTTTGCGATGATCTTCTTAAACTCAGTTCTGAATTTAAGAATCGCCCTACTGAAACTCAATGAGAGCCTTCTATCTAACTTCCCTGTGATGCTTTGAGAATTCCAGCCTGCAGCATTACAAGTTTTGCTTTGACTAAGCTACTTCAAAGTAAAAATGTCCTTATCTTCTACCATTTAAAGAGCTTCAGAGCACTTCTGGTGTTACTCTTCTCAGTAAATAAAGTAGATATTTAATTTTCATAGCTTTTTTTTTTGGTTACATGCAATATTGTAAGTCACAAGTGCTTCAATTAATACTTAAATAATCAGCATGGTCTAAAGCTTCATAGTATTATATACAGGGAGGTAAATTCTGTACGTTGAAATCAGAGGCACAGAGTGAGTGTGAAGATGTGCCAGATGGAAGAGACTTTCCTTGTGGTCTTGAGTGAAGAAAATTGACAGAGTCAAAAGAATCTCAGAAGACAATATCCATTGTAAAATAAAAAGATAACTGATTCCTTTATGCTCTCTCTAGCAGTAATTAATTCTACTTTGATTCAGAATATTTGATAATATTTTTAAAGATACTATAGAGACCATAAGCATGTAAAAATACCTGAAAGAAAGGTAGTGATTACAAGAGACCTCTGCTGTAGATTTGTAATTTCTTAGAAAACATTAAAACATCTTGAAGCTAAGATATGGACTCACCATTAAATGAAAATAAAAGCAACAAAAAAAGACAAAGTGATCTGCTCTTGAAAGTTTTTTTGTATCAACGGTAAAGCAATCAGTATCATCTTCTAATGTGTCAAAGATGGATCTCAACTATGTTGAGTTTTATCCGCCTGAGAGTAGTCAGTGCTCTCTGATGAAAGATTTCTCTAAACTCCTCTTCAAGCAGACAGAATTAATGCTCTGTATCATTGATATATTTAAAATAAATGAAAATAATCCTATACCATAATATTTGCTCCCAAGTCCAAGTTTCCCTTGTAGCTTCAATGATTTGGAACATTGTTCAGATACTCTGATGGAAACCTCTCAGCCATCTGTCAGAGCCAACCAGTAGTAAAATAGGGGCTAGTTTGTTATGAACACTGCTCCTCTGAAGAAGAATGGACTTTGTGCATCAGGCTTGGAAACGTTAATGCTCTTCTTTGGGAAATACAAATGAAATTGAATGATGCAAAATCCAGTCCATAAATTTACCCACCAGTCAAATTACAATGTTTTGGAAAGGGTTTCATAGCACTGAAATCTGTTTCATGCCCTTTCAGCATGCCCTAGCCTCACCACAACATATTTCACATCTTTTCCTGTCTTTACTATCTGTTATTAATGACAGCATACAATCTCCAGTAGGGATTAAACCCCAAAGCAACATGGCAAAAATTAAGATGGTCAGAGGCATGTGAGCATTTATGATTTACTAAACTGCCAGCTCTGACTGCCTGAGAAGGCCAGAGGCTTAACAACCTCATTGGAATAGTGACTTTTAGTTTTACATCTTTCCCTCATTTACAAAGATAAGAGATAGGGGCAGTGACCCAGTTATTTGTAAGCCAGAGGATCCCTATTCAAATCCAAAGCCTAATAGAAAGAATTAAAATGAGGAAAATAACAGCTTGCTAGGTGATGGATTGTAATCCTTACACAGTTTTTTCCACTTGGCAAAAAGGAGACATCTTTAAAGAGGTTTATCTGGCAATATTTGGCATTTTCCTCTCACTGTACTCCCAATTTATTTTGTGATTCTCCTCCGCCTCCCACTTTTTTCTGGACATTTCTGAACAAGTTGAGGTGGCAAGATCCCTGTTTACGCAGTGTCTAATTCCCAGGCAGAGGCTAAGCACACACCTGACACAAAGCACACACCAAGTGAAGTGGCTTTGAGCAGCGCTCTAAAAACATAGGTCATTTGCAGCAAAGGTGATAGCTCCTATTACACACTTAGAAGCCTAAAAGCCCACGACTGCCTTTGAAACCATAACAATAACAGTCTCTTCAAGTGTTACAACATTGTCTGAGACAAACAAACAAAAATGTGCCAGAAGGTGCTTAGAAGAAGCATGTGGATTAAATAAACACTGTTGCATGATGGGTCAAGTGAGCCCACCCTGCAGCCACAAGATCATCTTCCATGCCTACCACAGCCTCTCCACCTTCAAACACTTTACAAGACACCTCAGTAAAAGAACTTCTTCAATCTCTTCATTTAAAAATCGATAACCTTCAAGCTTCCACAGCTTCCTTTGAGACTAAGATAAATAAAATTGAGGGAAGGCTGGAGGGATTTGAAAAGCAATGGAGTTGATTGAAACTCAAACAACAAAGAGTGGAATTCTGTAATAAAAATCACAAAGGAGAGAAGACTGTGTTTAAGAATTATGGAGCTCCTGAAAGAGTATTAAAGTCTTTGGAAAAATCAACAGCATTGTCATAGTACTTAATGTTCTGAGCATCTTCTCTGAAAGATTTGAGATGACTGGAATTGTATAGAAAGATCCAAAACAGATATAATGAAGAAACCCCCATTATCTGAAGTAGCAAATACAATACATCTGCATGAATGCCGAAGGCTTAAAGTGCTTCACAGGGAAAACACAATTATCATAGAGAGCACGTGACTGAAGGCAGGGTTTGAGCACTGGCCAAAGAATTAGAGTAAATATGGAGACCAGCCATTTTACCACCCCATAAACCCTTGGCAAAGAATAGGAAGTAACTTAATTTGAAGAAAGAAAAATTTTTACTAAATGACCCTGCATCAATCATCTGCCCTGCCAGACTGAGATTACGACACTTGAGAGAAGAAATGCAATGCTGCTGGGAAGCAGAAGCAGCACAGTGTTTCACATCTAAATGAAAAAGTTGCAGCAGGAAGGAATTAGATAGCTAAACCTGTCAAAATTTCTCCAACCTATTTGTTTCATTTCTTTGCCACAGAAGATGCATTTGAACATGATTGTTCTGGAATGAAAGCTATTTGCTCTCTTACCCATTATGCGAGGCATTGGTGATTTTACTTGCACATGCTGGCATAAAGGAATATGTTCAACTAAAATAATACAAAAGTTTAATTAAGATAAATCATTAATTTACCATTAAAAACTCACTAGCCTTATAATCTAATTCATAAACTGCACTTTCAGAGGACCAATTTGTGCATGTGTTCTGACTAAGAACTGTTGCTAAGCTGTGTTGCTGATATGGAAGTTAGTACCTCAACAGTATTGATAATTAAAAATCATTATTTATTTTATTACAATACAATAAACAAATACATGACAAATACTTGTAATAACAGTTTGCTTTTATACTTCTGAGAAACAGAAAGGAAAAAGAAAAGAAAAGAGAAGAGGGAAGTTCATAATCCAGGCTTCATCTTTTCAAGGAGTACCTTAGGATACCTTCACTTTAACTTATTGTCATTGGGTCAAGTAAAGCCTACATCTTTGGTACCCTAGAGTGAAAACACCCTTGCATATCTGAGCTAGATATTATTTATCCTTGCTGCACTGAGATGAACTGGTATATTGCACCCAAAGAGAATTTATGAAGTATGCATGATAGTATTGAGAAGGAATATTGACTGGGACAGCACATGTCGGGGACAAGGAGACATGTTCAAAGATGAGCATCAGCCAACAAGGAATCAAGTAGAAGAATTGATGTGAAATGTAGTAGATTTATCACCAATTATCAGTTGTCAAGGCTCTGGGGGCACCAAGAGGCCTTCTCGTCCTTGAGGTCCCACACCCTTAATCTATGGGCAAATAAGAATAGTTAAGGTCAAGGCTGTGTCCCTATAAGAAAACAAGTAAGCTGCAGCAATGTGTTCTTAACCATATCATTGCACTTCCTTCAGTTCTGAGTAGTATGGTTTACATGGTTGCATGATTTATATGACCTAAAGATGAAGCAGAAACAGGTGCAGCTAGAAATATTTTGAAGCACAGAAATCAAATCAGACAATTTCCAGCCCTAAAATGTAAAGAACCGTGTTTACATTTAGCATGTGTCCAGTGCTAATGTCTAGCAGTTTCTCTGTCATAGAATGACCCCCTCCCCTGCAGATCAGGGGGACTGGGAAAAGGAGAGGAGACTCGTGGGTTAAAATGAAACCAAATGTAATGAAACAGCCAAACTAACCCAAATGCCTATACAAAGTATGCAAAGCTATTCTCAGCCCAGCAGAGGTATGGCAGTCATACTAAATAAGAAAGCAGTCCTCAGGAACAAGAATGAGAAATAGGGTCAAGAGAAGCTCAAGCAAGAGCAGAAGCCCAAGCAGGAAATGGCAAGCAGGAGCCTCCGCTCTCCTCAACAAACTTTGCCCCAGCAAAACCAAGATCAGTAGCATCTACTCTAAATAAAACTGAAGAGGTTAACACTGAAAATTCCCTTGCATTTAAAATTTTTACATTTAAATTCTTTACATAAATACATTTCTTGCTCCAAAGCAGTGGAGCTGAACAGAATGCATCCAGGGATAGAATTCAGATACCAAGGGAGTTACTATCTAGCGGAGCCTCTTGTTTTTGAGGTGGTTTCCTGTTTTTTACTTATATGCATATATGAAGGCTTCTGTGGCTGTTGGCTTATTTGTGGTTCTTTGTTGCAATGTTTTGTTAACCTTCCTTTATGTATTTTTAATGAATACTACAAATAAGAAATGTGTAAACTCATCCAGAGAAGAGGCTATAATGTCTTCCTCTGCTTTTGATTCACTGCCTCATTTGCAAGATTGCTGCTTATTCACAAATTAATTATGCAATGGCATCTTTGGCTAATAAAGTCTAAACAAAAAACATTTAATCCAATTCATAGTTTTCTCTCAATCAAACCAAGTCTGTCAAATATAATTACATTACACATGCAAAGCAGGAATAAGCCAAACATGTGCCACACCTGCTTAGCACTTCTTCAGGCAGACGATATACAGTAGAAGAACAGTTGGCAGCACAGATGGCAAAGCAAAGAAAACTCGTGAAAAATGTAGTTGTGAAGCATGGTTTTGTGCCTTTTGTTGATAGGAAGGGTCAGATAGTGAGCTCAGTTTATGTCAAGCACACCTTTCTGGTACCTTTCAGCTTGACAAGTCTAATTTTGGCAATACAAACCTCGGTTATCATGCGCTTTCTACAGGAAGAGACCTTTGCAGCTTGAAGGGACTCATAGCTGCTTTCCAACCATAGCCATGAGCTCTATGGACACCTGTGCTGTATTATCATGGTGACCATAATGTATTTAAGGGTGAATCTGAATAACACGTGCCCCCACCAACATTGTTGTTCATCTGTAAAATGAAACCTTTTGGGCAACAATAAAGATAGTGATTCTCTATATGTCAGTGCATACTGTTCACACAAATTCAGAGGGGAATCAAGCATTTTGGTTATGAGCACAAAACAAGAAAGTAACACAAGCAGTCTTGGGTAGCTTAGCCATTTTGTGGATATGCCTCATTGATAAATCAGGCCTATGCTTACCTATTCATAATGTGAGTATTGTTTGTTTGTCACAGTCATTCATGATGATTTCTACTTTAAAACTGTATCATTATATTGAGGTAGAGTTTCTGAAAATTGCTTTAGCTAGACATTTCATGATATCTCCTGATACTTGTGGGAAGAGGGTTCTTTTGGGAAAGCCTTAGAAGACTATAGGGAAGATTTGCCTTTGCTTGAGTTAGAGAAAGCTATGTTTTGTCTTTGACTCTGAGAGTAATATAAACACCTTGTAACTGAAGGAGAGAAGCTTGGCAGAATTTGGTTGGATGTGTTAAAAATATTGTTTTGTTATTTTGACCTGTTGTATGCCTTAATTACACGTATGCCAGTAGAAAATGACCAATTGAGATGTGACACATGTGCTTTCTGATAGACTACATAACTTTGCTGTATAATGTAATAAGCGTCTTTGCCTGATTACATCTGGTCCTGAAAGCATCAGTCAAGGTGAACCTAACATCTATCAAACATCTATAAAACATCTCTACTTTTACACATACTACTGAAACTATCTCTACCACTTCACGTACAAAGTCAGCATCTTGCAGAGGCAAGGTACCTGCATCCAATCCATGCATCACTCCTTACTTCCTAAAGAATCAAATATTTAGCCTTTGGCTTCTTGTTGTGTATATTTGGCTTCTTGTTGAGGCATAGGAAGTTCCATGGAAAGAGGAGGAAGTAGCATTTCACTGAGGGTCACAGAACACTGGAACAGGCTGCCCAGGGTGGTTGTGGAGTCTCCCTCTCTGGAGATATTCAAGACCTGCCTGGATGACTGTGACCTGGCATAGGTGATCCTGCTTTGGCAGGGGGGTTGGACTAGATGATCTCTCGAGGTCCCTTCCAGCCCCTGACCCTCTGCAATTCTAAAAGCTGGGTATGAAACCATCACTGCTTTGACCACATGTACTGGCTTTTCAAGTTCTTAATTTCCTCCAGCTTTGACAAGCTTTAGGAAAACATTATTTTCACCACACAGGTTTTCTCTCCCAATAGACTGACAACTATTAAAGATCTTGGGTTACATCCACAGAGGACACATCCATAAAGGAATTACAAGCATGTAAGGGCAAGTGGGTTTCCCAAGCTGTACTAATTGCTAGAAGATGTTTTCTCTAATTTCTTTCATTATAGTGGTCTTATCAAAGATATTGTGCAGTGTAAGACTTTGTCTAAACCTACCCCAGCTCACATACCACACAGAAGGACAGTGTGCACTTGCCCATTACATGTGCAACATGTACCTGCAGAATGGTATCCCTGCATCCCAGTGGGCTGTGCTGACTGGGGAAATCATGGAAGGGAGCTGCACCTCCATCCTTGAATGTGGTAATCCAGAAAAGAGTAAGAAGTGACTAAATTTCAAGTGGGCAAAGTTAATTTGGGGCTTGCTGCATACTTTCAATACACATCTGAGCATGCCATACTGGGTGCAAGATTTTAGTAACTGTAACAACGTAAGGGGTAACTCATTAAGAACATTTTCTAGGAACAGTTTCAAGACTCAGTTCTAAGTTCCCTGCTGACATCCCTCCATCAAAGCAGGCTCCAGCTCAAATATATGCATGATTATTCTACAGCAGGAAGAACTGACCTGTCCTGACTGCGGTGCTTCAAGTGTGCTAGACATGAGAAGATCTCATTCTCCACTGAAGTTTTCCTCCTGCTTTCAAACTTGTTTTCCACTTATGTGACCAAAATTCTAACAAAATATTCATACAGTATTTCCCACAGGTGTTAGTACACTAAATGGAGACTCTGCAGCATCAAGGACTGGGAAGATGGTATTGAAAACAGTGCAAGTTCAAATAACTCCTGCAGCAGTCATTCCCTAGAATGCTAAATTTTCAAATCCATTAATGTGCTTCCAAATTCAAAAATATTCCAGCAGAGAATATTTTGTCTGTGTTTCTCCAAGGACACTTGACCAGAGGTCTGTTAGCAAGAGCAGGAAAACTGTCAGTAGAACTAAAAAAGATGCCAGTGAAAAAAATTATATATATATATATATATATATCAAAATAAAACACAAACCATTTTTCAGGGACTGAGTGCAAAACATTATTCAGAGGAAAATACACTGGGACTTAACTTAAACAAGGTTTAAAGAAATTCACAAAGTTTAAATTACTGAGCGAACAACAAATGTCCTGGGAGGATCTTTATGACAGCACAAGTCAGAAATAAATCAGCAGAAAGGAATACATATTTTTTTTTCTCTGAAAAGAAATCTCAATGCCATCAGAAGTATTAAAAATAAAATAAAATAAAATAAAATTAACCAGACAATCTTATTCATACAGCATGTCTGTTCCAGAGCCTCAGCTCCATTGAAAGACACCAAGATGAACCAGCCAGCATAGCTATAAAAACAAAATCCCAAACGAATAAATAAAAAGGCCATCTTCTGTTTCAGAAATCAGCAGTCCCATAACACACTGCTCTATAAATTTCTCCCCCACTGACTGGAAGGAGAATGTTCTTGACTAACAGATCTTTCTTGCTGAAATATCACCTGGGATGTATAGTACTCACTGGCAGGCTTGTACCATCTGCTTAGCGAGGCTCTAGTAAAGTAAGCAGCACAAGTGCTCCAGGTTTGCATAGCAGTGATTTAAAGGAAACGGTGTCCATTTTTACTTTGTCACCCAGGGACAGCTCTAAAAAGCCCAAGTTTACACCACATCATTTTCTCAGCTGTGTGAGACCCAAATGAAGTTTAGTGAATGTTTTCCTACATCTGAGAAGTGCTCTTTTCCTGGTATTTGTGTTTTAGCCTGAGCTAAATCACAGTCACCAAAGTCCCAATAATAAATTTTAACGCCCTCCGTAGATGATCGTGGACTCATGAATTATGCTAACAGCTGTTTGAAGGGCAGTCACAGGGATGAAAGCTGCAGTACCATTGTCCTGAAGTCAGTTGCTGAGTACAATGGAGTGAATCACAGCACCAAAATAAAACTATTTGGAGCCAGAAACAGAGCATGAATATAGAGCTTTACACCAAGCAAGCACTTAATCATCTTCCTGAGACTGGAAGATCATTAACATGAGGTGCAATGCTGATAAGCTGCAACAATCTAGAGTGTATGGGTGCATGTCACTGAAGCAAAGCAGTGTTAGTGCTAACATCCATGGAAACCCCACGGGTAAGGTTTCACAGCATTGTGCTGTGTCAGGCAGACATAGCTGTTGCAGTCAGCTCTGCTGTGCTTGTGACACTTTCTTTTAAGACTAAGCTAGGCTCTCTAAGCTAAGCTCTCTTCAGCCAGCACTAATCATGGGAGTTTAACACAAATGTCATAAGAGATTAATACCAACTATCGACAGAAGGTAAGATATGTTTAAGTTTTATAATAATAACATTAACCATTACTACCTCAGCTAGGATTATACAGAGAAATTGGGTGCTCTCCCCACCTCCCCTCCCCAGTTAGATATAGGTACCATCCATCATGAAGTGATTCAATCTTTCATCTTTTTTTTTTTCATTTAAAATTCTGAAGTACCAAAGTAAGAGAGAATTACTTATTCCTGTTCCTTTAATGCCACCATTTAAATAAAAATGCTTAACATAGGATGTATGAGATGTGCAGCATCCAAATATGTCATCCCTCATCAACTGTTACTACACTTGGATTCCACTTGAAAGTTAAATTCTGCAAGATTTTGAACTTCCATTAAAAAGTGCTGCTTCTCAGAGAAGAAGAAAATACTCATATAGGCTTCAAACACTCAAAACCAGTACAGAAAACACCCCATCTCAACCTTCATTTTTTTTTCCACTAAGCTTTGAATCCATCTCTGTATCCGTCTAATGATTTTGCTTTGAATGTCTGAAACTGGCCATGAAATCATCCTCTGTTGCACAAATGAATGTTGCAAATATTTATGTATGATTTAATCTAAGTATACAGCCCCACTGGTAATGTTTACATGCACAACCATAATCGTATGCACAAATAGCTGTCAGCCAAGTATCTGATTTCAGAACTGATTTTTTTAATAATCAATGTTTTTATTTGGAAGAAATAAACAAACAAAACCAAAACAACCAGCCAAAAAAACCCAACAAAAACCTCAAACCCCAAAACAACCAACCAACAACAACAGAAAAAACCCACATTCTATAAAATTGCACTAGTTAATACCCAGGAAAATATTCCAAATTAGGAAAAAAAAATATTTTAAAATGTTAGACTAGATTGATAGACTAGATTAAATAAGAGAGGCTGAGGGAGCTGGGGTTGTTTAGAGAGATTAGAGAAGAGGAGGCTCAGGGGAGACCATCTTGCTGTCTACAACTACCTGAAGGGTGGTTGTAGCCAGGAGGGGGTTGGTCTCTTCTCCCAGGCAACCAGTGCCAGAATGAGAGGACACAGTCTCAAGCTGCACCAGGGGAAGCTTAGGCTGGAGGTGAGGAGAAAGTTCCTCACAGAGAGAGTCATTAGCCATTGTAATGGGCTGCCCAGGGAGGTGGTGGAGTCCCCATCCCTTGAGGTGTTCAAGAGGGGATTGAACATGGCACTTGGTGTCATGGTCTAGTAGGCATGAGGTCTTGGATGACTGGTTGGACTTGATGATCTTTGAGGTCTTTTCCAACCTTGTTGATTCTATGATTTAACATTACTATAGCCAAAAGGATTCTGGTCAACTTTTTGAATCAAAAATAAAAGCATCTTCCTTTAGAGCAAGACATCAAGATAACCTAAAAAACCAAGTAGTGCAGGAAATGGAATTTCACCCAGCCCACTGCCCCTGCCATAGCAGGTGTCAGAGTAAGTTTGCGGGCATTTGTGTCATTGTTTGCTTTTACCTTCCCACAGACTAGACTCTCACTTCTTACCGAAAACCAGGAAGTTCTCTTGCACAATGTGGCAGCTCTTAAACAATGAAAAACCCCCAAACTTGCACATGTCTATCTCCCACTGATGGAAAACATTTAATTGTACAGCTATGGCATTTTAATAAGTATTGATTTTATTCCTGTCATAAAGAGGGAGGACTATCAATCTTGTCAAGCCAGCATGTACAGAGGTTAATGCAGGGTTATATACAGATCCACTTGTCTCCTACTAAGACTATTTATTCTTCCACTAGCAGAAAAGCACCAAATGATGCAAACATATTCCGATGATTTGTTAGTAATGAATGCCTCATCTCACTTTCTGCTTGATGTGGAATAAAATTTGCAATACCTATATATTGCCTTGTTTATGTTAGACTATAAAAATTTAAACTAGTAGACACTTACAGCAGGTAATGCCAGGGACAGGAGAGAAGGTTTTTTGCTCTTCCTAAATCCATACAGAGGGTCTTTTTGTGGAATAACTCTCTCCATTGGGATTTGTATTCCTAAAATACATAGGCAGGCCTGCAAAATTGCTCAATAACTTTGTATGCAAAAGGAACACGGTGACAGCTGAAAAAGATGTTCATGCTCAGGATTAAGGCCAGTATTAATCTTCTTGGGAAAGGTGTCTACATGAAAGACTAGAGTAATGATGCCATACTCTACAAACTACTACAAAAACAAGATCAAGAAGAATTGCATAAATACACCTATATAGCATCCATCACATTAACGAGAGTGCAGAGACAAGTGTAACTTGCTACTGAAGTTGGCATCTATTGACTGCAGAAGAAAGTTAGACACTGCAGAGACAAATACTATCCTAAATCCATTGGAATAACATGCACCTGAAATGATGTGACACACAGAAATTCATCTTTCCAACAAAGCATCTTTCAGGTTTGGCTGCCCATGAAAAGGACAACCGAATGGCATCCTCATCCTGAAAATGGTCTTTTGAGACTGGTATCTGAAAGATCAGGTTGGTAAGTGGATCTCACACAGTTGGAAGAAAGGACGCTAGAGAATGAGAAAAGCCTCACTTGCCAAAGGTTCAGGTACTATTTGAATATCTGAAATGGAGGAAGAAAGTAATGATGGCTGGCCTAAGTAGGACTAGCAATCCAAAACAAGAAGCATTACTTAAGCATTAAGTGGGGTGGAAGTAAAAGGTCTTTTCTTTTTGACTAATGAATACACCAAGTTAAAAGGCTATTTGCTTAGTATTTTGCTCTAGAAAACAGAATGCTTTGCAGTGCTAGGAGGGAGAAGTTAGCATATGTAGGTGAGGAAGAAGTTAGCATATGCTGTGAAACCTGCAGACTTTCAAAGAAGGACATGAAAATGCAAGGTGGTAAAAAAAGTAACCATGTGCTGTTTAGTCATTTGGTGTGGCTTTTATAAAATATCAAGTGTTAATTCCCACTTTCAAGTTTCCATAGCTTACAAATTGCAATGTCTTATTCTGTAATAATGAATTATTTTTCAAGGAAAGGTTAAAAAAAAAACAAATCATAATTCATATAGAAAGAAGATAGACTATGAGATTACAGATAATTCCCACCCCCCCTCTCTTTTTAATTCCAGAGTTCTTCTAAGAAACTTTTCATCATAAGCTAGACTTGATGACTTCATAATTACACAATCAGTTATTATTGAATCCTAAAGATAAGAAATAAAAATACTACTTTTATGTAGTTGTGATCAGAGCTATTTGCAATCATTCATTTTTATTTTTCCTTTAGAGTAGTCTTTAGCCAAGGGGATTACAGTAGAGAGGATAAGTGGTTGTTTTTTTTCTGCTAGATTTATATGACAAAAGATGCAAAAGGTTCAGGCTGCACAAGAAATCATAAAGAAATGGTTGTTAATGACTGCAAGGGTGAGCAAAGTGATAAAATGTGATGTACAATGCCTGTATTCTCCTCAGAAAACAAACCAAAGGAAGCAAGGTCTTGAAGAGACTGGTATCACTGTGAACTGCAGACAGCAGATGGTTATGAGTATGCCTTGAGTCCCACAGATGCAAGTCAAAGTGATGATTGTACAGCCTGCCTCAAGTCCATACAACAAAGATAAAATATCCACAAAAGGATGAGGCTGTTAAACGCCCCCTTTAGTAAGAGAAGCCATTAAACGTTTGGCATGAAGCGCTCTCAGTGCTCTGAGTTTATTGTTCCTGGTGAATGCCAAAGGCCTTCTGCATCTGTGTCGTATCCCTATGTCAGCAAATGCCCAGCAATTTCTGCATCGCCTGACAACCATTTGAAAACACACAATGTGAAAATCTATGCATTTTGAATGTCTCCTGCAAATTTTTATTACCAGACCAGAAAACAAAACAGCTCCAATGACACCAACTGCAGACATATAAAATGAACCAAAGTTTAGCACTCTCCCAGACTGGGGACAATCACAGCTCCTCTCCCTAGACACAGCTCTGTGCAGCTGTTTGTTGTCAGAGCGGAAAGCACCAGCCCTGGCATTTCTCCTCTCTGCTGTACTCTGGATGGCTGCTCAGCACATCGAGGTAATTGACTCATCTTGGCTCAGTCATAACCTCAATCAGCTGGACCATCTCATTTCCCCCACAGCCAAGGAATCCTGCCGTTCTTAATATTAGGGCAACAGCCAAACTGTTTTCAGAGGGAAGCTTATTGCAGAATATCCCTCTGTATCCCTGGGAATTAGCCAAAAGCTTAAATGTTTCATTTGGAATAAAATACTTTTTCCAAGAAGGGGAAAGAGATCACTTTGTACTGTCTGTCTCAAAGATCTGTGAACAAAAATCCAAATCCCAAAACAACACTTGGAAAAAAGTGAAAGAAAAAACCCCAAAACATCCCGGGTTAAACATGAGCCTTGGACTTATTGAGTTTACAATCAAAATACTTGTCCATTAGATTTGAAATCTACTGCAGGTTGCCTCCATCTCATCACAGAGTTGCAAAATGGACATCTCAGGCTTAGAGATTTGCACATCTTGAAGCACTGGGGTTGACAGAATCCATGTCAATAAAAGTGACAGTCTTTGCTTTGCCTCTCTGGAAAAATAACGCTGCTCCTTTCCCCCTGCCCATAGAAAGTGTGGCCCTGAATGCAGCAAATCTTAGTCAAATCTTTTTTATAAAGTATTTTTATAAACTTCACAGTCACCTCAATTATAAGAATATTTGGTGTTTGTGTGGCAAACTGTACTATTTTATTCTGGATTTTTCACTGTGCTCCATAAACAAGTGAAGGTCAGCAAAACCAGAAAAACTAATTTTAGGAATTGATTCCAAGCCATAATTTTATCTCATTTTCAGACTGTCACAAACTTGTTAACCTGGTCCTTCAGTGACTGCAAGTTTTCAAGCAATTTCTGCCCTTTCCTTCACACTTCAAATTGATTTTGACATCAGTAAAAACAGAGCAGAAAAGAAGAGAGGCAGGACCACAGCAAGAACAGAAACATGTTCTCCATGAGCTGAAGCAGCAGGGACACAATAGTATGGTTCAACCATCTTGGTTCAACCAATTTCTGCCAAAGGCTGAACTTCCAGAAGGATGGAGGGCTCTTTCCTCCAAGCAAGGCAGAAGGCTCTGCTCCGTGCTTTTTGTTTCTCTGTCAGCAACTGGTACCCATGACTAACTTCTTTCCTGAGCAAGTCTGGGTATGCTGCTTCCCTTCCCACAGCTCCTTGGCCAAGCACCCATTGTGCTTCAGCATATCTTTAACAACCAATTTTCCTTGTTATATACACACTAAATGCTAAGCAGTTAGGTAGTCACATCCAAGTTTCACCTTCCCTGTGTAGGAGAGTCTCCCAGCCCCACTTCTCTAGTGTGCTATAGAAGGAGCGCAGATCCTGCCAAACTGACATCCTGCCACAGCTCTTAGTGCCAAAACATTTCACTCAAGCTCTGGTATTTGCTACAACACTGGCATACATAATTACAACTTAGAGAAGAAAAACATCTTTTCATCTGGTGCATCACAGAAAGGAAAATAATATTTTCCTCCAGAGCATTAAGTCTGGAGAAGATGATCCTCCCTCTCTGCTGCTGGCTTTTTGAGAAAGAAGAGAAAGGAGAAATCGCCAATGTTTTTGCAGACTGTGGTGCTCCTCACAAGCCTCACATAGACTCTGGCCCCTCCACAGCTGCTTTCATTGCCCTTCACACAGACACAGCACATTTTCCCCTCCCTCCTGATATGCCATTGGGAATACAAACTAAACTGGACTAGATCAGGCTCTGGGCAGCCTGACCTAGTTGAGGATGCTCCAGCTGACTGCAGAGGGCGTTGGACTAGGTGTCCTTCTGAGGTCCCTTCCAACCCAGACCATTCTATGATTCTGTGAACACTTTCTGGAGGCAGTTGGTGGTGGTAGTATAGCTCCATCCCCTTTCCATCTACCCTTTTGTCATTCATTTTTACCTTGCAAAAATCCCTACTCCTCACGCTCTCATCTCGCAAAACTTTGTAACTCAAGTGCATCTGAAGTGGATGCAAAGACATAAATGAATTCAGACTTAGATTCTTGAAAATTTCATGTCTCTGCAATTTTCCATCTGTGCAACAACTCATTTACAGCTTTTTCTTTTCGGTCTTCCTCTCTTACACAATCTCATAAGATCCAGGTATCTTCCCTAAATATACACATCACATTAGTGAAAAACTTAGTTTCTGAAAAAATATTTTGTTATATGCCACATCTGGTTTGCAAACACATGGGATTTCTCTAAGTCATCTATGCAATGTGGGATGCACATGCGACTTTATCAGAGAAGATTCCTTCAGTTCTGGGAGCAAAGTTTAGGAACTGAGCATCTACTTAGATATACTGAAAGCTTGCAAGAGAATTATCAGTGATGCCAAGCAGTATCATTGTTCTGCAACACACAGAATTTCCCTCTGAGGCATCTCACACTATCACAGAAAATGCTCACTAAATGATTAGTTCAGTTCTGCTTAGGAAATCTAACTGAGGGATGGGGGAGAAAGCAAAGGAGAAAAAAGAGGGGGAAAAAAAAAAGACTGGAACAATTCCAATGGGTTTTCAAAGGGAAAAACATTCCACATGTAAAAATCAAAACATTTTGTGGGAATGTGTTGATTTCAATGCATTTTTTGATAGGTTTCTCCTGTAAATCTGCCCAGTTCCTATCTGATGTACTGCCAGCCTGACTATCTGTTGTTTAAACTCAACAGCTGTCTACCTGGTGGCTTTCCAGAGCTGAGCTCCTGAGTAGCCCACATGTTGCATGTGGCGATCAAACAACACTGCATTCCTTACCCACAAGGGAACAGAAGGGTTGGGCATATAAAACTGAGATTTCTTGCACTGCTCCAGGCAGCTGCCAGGTAACTGTACTGAGATGATGCCTAAATTTAGCCTGTATCTAGGGCTAAACTCTAAGCAGATGCTTTATCTCCCTGTGACCCCTCCTAAGCAGAGAAAGTGGATTGGGAAGTGGAGAGAATACCCATGGGCTGAAATGAAAATAGATTTAATGAAATAGCACAACTACTCTTAACACTAATACCAATACAAAGTATACAAAATTATACTCAGCCCAATGAATGCATGGCGATAACAACACACAGCAAAGAAGTCCATGGGAGCAGAATGGTAAGCAAGCCCCTCCAGGATTGAAGAGAAGCAGGAGAAGGAAGAGGATGAGCAAAAGCACCTGTCCTCATCAGAGCTGGCCCTTTGTAATGGGTGTGACATTTATGCTACAGGATACACCTGTAGGCAGCTTGGGGCAGCTGCCCTGGCAGCCTCCAAACTTTGAGTGAGCTGTAGCTCGTGGATGCCTGAGAATTCTGTCCCAGTGAAACCAGGACAAGAGTATACACTGCAGCATAAAGATATGCTGGTGTTCACGCTGCAAGAGATGCTATCACAAATTATCATTAACAGGTAGCAGCAATTACCTACGTAATTACATATATTGCATACATAGATGTAGATTCTTGCTCAAAATACCTGCCAGTATGCAGAGTCTTGCAAATGTGTTCGTGGAAGTACAGAGAACACATTTCATCCTCTCTTGCATAAGAGGAGGTATTTTTGGTGCAGTCTTCTGAAAACTATGCAAAGCAAAGAAGCTCCAGAAGTTGGCATTATTTCCACTTAATCAGTATGAAATCATTACAGCTTTGCTATGAAAATGAAACAACCCTAGTCATACAAGATACATCATGACACAGAAAAATTAGAAAACACTGTGAGCTCTGCACAGCAAGATTTGTAAGCCTGCCAGCAGAATCACAAACTCGCACAGCTCTAATTTGTCTAGGAAAAAAGGGGTGTTTAATTGCTGTGCATAATAAACACACAAACGTCAGAGAGCAGCCATGGGTAACACGCACAAGTAGATTCCAGCTCTACTGCGCTAAGGAAACATAAAACTGATTTATTTCATATCTTGATCTTAAGTCAAATAAATCACATTAAAATAAAATGACCAAATTTCCCTAAGTGCTCAGCACACAGCAGCTCTTGCTGGCCTTGCTTCCAAGCTCCTTTAGGAATGCATTGATTTCATTTAGGTATCTGCAGGGTAGAGAGCCATGCAGCATTACCTGAGCATGTGGGCTCCACAAGCAACAGCGTCTTAGCTTGTTCAATCAGCCCATACAAAGCTGAGCATTACGGTAACTCTCATGCTTCTGATGCCTGAACTAGTTTATTGAGAGTGAACTCTGGTCAATCTTCTCTCTGCTCCATGTGTAAATCCCCTAAGCATCATCTGATTGCTTTCACAAGCCTGTCCAGTTTGTGCTGCCTAATGAGAGCCTCCAGGGGCCAGCCTGTGTATAAACATCTAGTCAGAAATTCATCCTTGTTCTGCTCCTGACTACAGCCCATACAGATCACCAGACAGACAGAGCCTGTGTGAATTGGCTTGTTACTAAATTATGTTTGTATCTCAGCTTCTTTCTTTTTTCTTCAGAAAGAGTTGTGAAAATACAAGTGAACCAGTCTCCTAGAAAGGATTTGGGGTGAGGGGTCACCAACCTGCCATTGCTTATTCTTCATATTCTCTTTTTCTCAAGCTCATTGGTAGCTTGAGATGAGAGGACATGTTAATGTAAGCCATTCTTGTAGGTGAGGAGTTACCTTTTGCTGGGGTGTGATCCAAGCCACAATTCAACCCACTGCAACTGTCCATCTCAGCAAATGCTTTAAAGCACCTGCCACTCAAACCAAATTACAATCTGCTGAGTTTAAATTGTTTTTTTGCTTGCAATCATTAAACATTATTTTCTGGATATGAAATGGTCTGAGATTTCATTGAATCTTTAATACAGAACTCAGAAGTCTGTCCAAAGTCCCAATATATTTTCATTTAAGACAATTCTTAATTGAATAAACACTACTTTGTAACTTTTATTTGTCTGAGTCTATTCAAGGAAAAAAGAGAAATATTCCTTTCCATACCAAGATTACAAATCACTATCAATAGCTTGAGCAAGAGATGACAAACCACTGCTACAGACTTTTCTTTAGGGCTTTGGGATTTCTCACTCTTCAGAGAAGTCCTGCATTTGTACATGACATTCTTACTACCTGCAACTACCCTTTCTGTACTGCTGAGCATTTCTTACATTGTAGTCAACATAAAAATTCTCTCTGGAATTCCCCTAAAAAATAATGGGGCAGTCAATAAAGTCAAATGTCTTGTGATATTTTTTTTTCTACGTATTTACAGCACAGGATTTACATTAGAATTAGACTACTGTTTATTTGTTTCGAGAGGAAAATTGCTGACTCACAGGGGCTCCTGAAAAAAAAAAAATATATATAAATTAGACAGCTGTTGTGGGCTTGAAATCAATAGCAGGGATCAGGACCTGGCTTGCATTCTTGGTCAAGTACAAAAGTGTAGGAAAGCAGAAAGTATCTATGGAAGGTTTCAGGACAAGAAAGAACAACAGGCTGCTGATACTGGAAGGATGGCCTGATGATAAAGAGCTGAGCGTGGTAAACAACCTGAAGTGAGAGACAGGAGGACACTTGCCTCCATGCTGGAGAAGCTCAACCTGATATGGGATGAAGATAACAATGGACAGCTGCATATCAAAGGAGAAAACTCAATTAGCAGCAGTGGTGCAAGAATGTCAGGGAATTGCTTAGCCTGCTTGATTTTTCCTACATAAACTGCTTGTTCTGTACCAATAAACGATTCCTGCTTCACCCACAAGGGAGTCCGTGCATGCAATCTGACACAAAAGGTCCATCCTCATCCTCAGTGCCATTTGTGTAAATATAAATAGCATATTGAAGATCTTCCAAACACTTCAGAATTTACATCAATCTAAACAAGAATAACACCAGAAAACCATAGCTGTTTATTTATCTTCTTTTTCTTAATTTTAAAATTGTAGGACACACAGGTTGAATAAAAACTGTGTAAAACATTAAGGGTCTTAATATTTCTCTCCATGATCACAGCGATGAAAAAAGCTTGATGACCATGAAAGAAGATATTGCTATAATAAATACAGATAATAAATAAATTTGTTCTTTGTTCTAGTGGAAGGTGCACAGTTGGAGAAAGGAGAGGCTTGAGACTCCGTATTATTTAGTGCAGGGGACTGTTCAGCCATCTGTCCATGAACAGATAGCATCCTCTCCCATTTGTGCTAGAATAATCTCTTTGCAACATCTTGCTAGATCAAGGTTGGTAATGAAAAAAAAACAGAAAGAACTGGATATAAAAGTCATGTTGAAGAAAGTTATTAAGAGAAAACCTTAATAGAGAAGACAGTTGCAGGAGAGAATATTATGGTTCTAAGAATATAGAGACAGATACAAATGGTGTCTCCCTAATCTCTTGCATACTCAGAGCGAGAACATATTTATATAAGATAGTACAACTGTACATTTTTCTTTGAACACCACAGAAAATGTGTTGCATCTCATTTTAGTTAGCCGGTAAGTAATATACTAAAAAAACCCCAACAAACTCAAACCTTTAATGAAACTGTAATTCTGAGCTTTGAAAAGTTGTCAAAATATAAATCTAAGACCTAGTAATAAATCCAAAGTAAATAATTTGTCTGAATCACTTGCTTAAAACTCTCATTAGCTAGTGCTGTACCAAAAAAAGGAAAAACAACAAAGTAAGAGAAAGCATCAGTTTTAAACCCTTCTGAGCATACAGCAGAAGACACAATGAAATGCAGTTCTATTGCTTAAATGAGAGTTAAGTTGCCACAAGAAATATAACAAACACCAAAACAAACCCCAAACATATTTTTGGAACTAGATTTCTTTGAAGTTTGGAAGCTACATTTTCTCTGGAAATTGAACAGTGGTTAAAGCATTAGGGCAAGAGGATTCAGGCATTCAATGTGTGAAGTCTGTCTTTAAGCTTATAACCCATGATTCAAACACAACCTTCTATCTTCCTGGCACTATTTATATGGCAAGTAGATCATTGTGATGGGATTTACATAACTGGTCTGTATACAAGCACCAAAAATTCAAATAAAATGTTGCACTTCTCTGGCCAGAAATGGGAAAACACACACTTCCATTTTGCAAATTAGTGAGCAAACAACAGATTTAAAGCTTGCATCTGAGAGCACACACGAATCTCATCAGGTTGTACGGTCAAACACATAAAGGGCTAGAAGTCTTCTAACAACTGTACGAGCCATCTTAAAGCCATTCAATTTAGATAACCTTTTCAGAATAATGAGTTCCAAAGCTGCAATTCAGCACAAATCTGGCAATTTCACTGTACAGCACATCCACATCTTTGAGAAATGATCAAGGAAAGATTAAACCACTTCACAATAGGATAAACTATTGCTTCAACCTGCTGTTTTAAGTGAAGTGCTATCAAGATCATCTTGAAGAACCCTGCTTTAATATTTAGATTCTCTAGTACCCAGAATGCTTCTTTTGGTTTATCAGATTTACAATAAGAGGGAGAAGGGAGATTTAGTAAGTCAATAGTGCTTGCTAAACTACATTTCTCAGGCTGAGTTACAAGCACATTATGCTTTATAAATTAAACTGGACTGTCAAGATAAATGCATAGGCAATACGGTGCTATTTGTAAGTAAATGCCTCTTTATGTTTAAACAGGTTCTTATAGACCAAGAGGCTGAATCTCTTTTTCCTAACAACATTATAAATCTAAAAGCCAAAGGAATAAAATGAAAAGGAAGTGGGCCCTAGGTCTTTGTGAAGGATTGATGACTCAGGAAGTCCTAAGTCTGCCAGAAAGGATTATTTTTCTTGTCTTTAGTTGGCTTTTGTCTAATCATTATGGGGAGCAGGGGGGAGGGAAGACAGAGCAGAAGGGAATAAAGAAAAAGCAATTTTAGCATTTTTACTCATCCTTTTAGGAAAAATTGCCTTAGTTACCAGCATATCATGAGATACAGATAGCACTAAGTCAGCAAATTATTTGTTCTGCTGGATATCCTGTGCTTGCCATGATTCACCCTGCCACTTACAGCAAAATGATACCCTATTGTAGTAGCAGAATGACTACACTTTCAGGTTGCAGAAACATTCACCAATTACCACTAGCGAGAAGGGAATATCAGTTGGTAAACTACATAATAACAATCTCCTACCCCACTCCCAAAAGTCTGTCATCCATCTCTGCCTATTAAGTGACATTCTTCTGCATCAAGGCATTGCACAGAATCAGAAGCCTGTAAACATACTGCAGGGATGCAGCAGCAATACAGGGATCTCAAACCCTTCAGCCCCTTGTGCCAAGGGTTTGAGATCCCTGCATTGCTGTGGCAGTCCTGCTGCTGGATGCTTTGTCCCTGAACCAGAGGAGGATATTTTTAAAATTTCTTTATTAGCCTACCAAATGAATGAGTGGAACTGCTATTTCTGTCATTAAAGTACTGCAGCAATTTGAACAGGCAAGCAAAAATATACATCTTTGTAGTAATAAAGCACACAAAAGGTACTAACACTGTTGGTCAGTGCAAAACCAATCCAGAGTCAGAAAGACCTAATTTTCACATTCTCTTTTCAAAGATGGTAGGCTCTGCTGTTAAAGCTAATGACCCCTCCTCTGGCATTCCAGAACACATCCACACAGCTTGTTTACAATCTCTGCAGAAGGTACAAAAAGATATACGTAGCATTTGTAACGGCACACTGTTTTACGCTTGGCAAGTCAATATAGATTCACAGTTTGCAGCGTGTAACTCATTAGCTGTAGGCTGTACAGCACATCCTGCATTATGAAGCATTAGCAATGCAAGTTATGGAACCTGTGAAATGAAGTATTACCTTGTATACAAGTCTGTCTTCCCAGCTCTGGAAGAAGATGCTGCCACAGACAGAGAAAAGCCTTATTGGGCTGCAATTGCTCAAAAGGCAGCTCTTCAGAAATCTTGTAGGGTAAGTTAATTAAATAATGCATCAAAGCTAAACATGTAAGGGCCTTAAAGCCTAAGCAGAAGCCATTGCTTCCAAGGGACGCTCCATGCAACGGAGGTGCCCTGCACAAACTGGAAACTTTTCCTCTCAGAGTAGGCAGATGAAGTTTTATGGCTGCCAGGTGAACTGCCTCTCGTAGGGCTTCCAAGGACAGAGCAGGAGCTCAGCTTCATGTGTCCGGGTGCTCTGAGGCGCTGCTCTGTGCAGGGCACAGCTGGTTCCAGCCAGTTCCAGCCGCTCCAGCACGCGCCACTTCCCGGCCCCTTGGCCAGGCAGCTGGCGCCTCAGGGACATGTCTGATAAAGGGTCAAACCCTTTCCAGGCCTATCATCTTTTCTACCTTATTTTCTAGAAGAAATGACAAATTATGACTGTAGAGCAAAGAAAGCGGCCAGAGTCGGGCTTAAATCCACTCTGGTTACATGACGTACATCCTTTTCTCCTCTCCCACCTGAATGGCAGAAGAGAAATACACACAGTCTGGCCTATGCTGTCCAAAATATTGTCTCTTCTCTAAACAATGGCTTCATCATAACATTAGGTAATCTGTAGACCCAGAAGCTGTGTGCACAAGTCTGGCTGTCCAATTGTAAGAACAAATACATGATGCAAGTGCTCTGATCTGCACTGGAACAGAAGAGCCATATGCAGTAGCTCTGTGCCCGTGAGAAGACAAAGCTCTCACTTCTTAGATCTCTGCCTCATCAAATATTTTATTTACTAGTAACAAAAAAATGCAAGCTTCTTACTGGAACAAGTGCACAGGTTGCATTGAGGAGGCTGGGATTTTTAGTTGCATGTACTATATGGACATCCCAAAAGACAAAGTTTTCAGCCAGTACTAGTAAGAATAGATTGGTTTAAATTTGTCATTTTGGACAAATTATGAGGAAATTGAGCTTTTTCCTACTGTTTTTGTTTCACTTTATGCACTTGTTATGATACCCAATGAATATAAAACATTTCTTCATCCCCTCAGTCTAACTGTATTTAGATTTCAGTCTGTTTTAATCAAGGCATTTTCACCCAGCACATAACTCCCTCAGCAGCAGTTCTAGTTAGAGAGAGAGGAGATGAGTGGTCCCTTCATACAAGGCTACCTTCATAATGATCTGTGGAGATGTCGGTTTTCATCTACTGCCCTTTGATAAGACAGCAGAGATTTCCCACTCAGATGATTAAAACTGAGTGACTGCATAATCTTATAATAATCTCATCTGTTACTCAAACAAAATGGTTACCTACTGCATCACAGTGGCTAATGAGAAAAAAAAGAGGTCCTTTCTGTGTTAAGGTTTTGTAAATTGCTTGTTCTACCATATTTGGTTCATGGTTAAGTTACAGAAGATGTCTCTGCCATTGTGTTTTTCCCTCCACCAACTGGAAGTATTTTATGCTGTCTACAATCAACACTACAACATAATAAAGATAAAAGAGCCCTTAAGATGACTACAATACTTCAAGAAAGTTATGGGTAGCCCACTTTACACTAAAACCTACAGAAAAATCTAAAAAGCACTGCTAATGTTTTCTAAAGACCCTATATTACAATTATCTTGTCATCAAGCTCCTCCACAGAAATCACCAGAAAATTTCACAGTGCACAATAAAAGTCAAAACCAGCTAAGTCATGGGGATTTAATTGGTGCACAGTGATAAGACCTATTACTAGGCACGTGCCCTTACTGTCATATCAGCTTTTCATGCTATCAGATCCTGCCTGGACCTGTGAGCATGAACCCCTGCCTGACTTCCTGTAGAACTATCATAGAATGGCTTATGTTGGAAGGGACCTTAGAGATCACCTGCTCCAACCACCCTGCCATGGGCAGGGATGCCTCTCAATTAGACTCAGCTGTTCAAGGCCTCATCCAATCTTGCCTTGAACACCTTCAGGGAGTAAGTATCCACAACCTCCATGGGTAGCCTATTCAAGAGTCCCACCATCCTCATACTGAAGAACTTCTTCCTAAGATCCAGTATGAGACTATTCTCCCTCAGCTTCAAACCATTCCCTCTTGTCCTGGTGCTAAGATGGCAGTTTTACTTTCTGTTAAACTATAGGACATCACAAAAGGGAAAAAAATACATAATTTCTGATTAAGCTGAAACTATTAAACACTTTTTAACTGTCCAATTAATAGAATCTTTAAAGGAATAGCTATAAAAATTCAGTATGCATCTAATAGAAGGCTGCTTACCTACAGTAATCTAAGGTCACTTCCTACAATGGCTCAAAGCATCTTTCCAAAGGAAACCAAACCAAAAAAGGGTTCCAAAACAAAGGCTTATGTTTGTTTGGTTTTTTCCCTTGTAAAAACTAATATTTTTATTACCAGGCTTTTTGTTGCCAAAAGGCTATTTGTTTGGCTGTCTTCTTTACCTCTCTCTCTTGGTTAGAAGTAAAATAATAATGTGTTGCTATCTTGAAGTGATATAAATAAATCCATTCATTATCTAGCACCAATTTCCAAAAGCTGGATTGGTTCACAGCAGGAATACCTGGGATGCACCTGGACAGGCTAGATCCGAGACAGATGCAACTGCAGGACCACTGAGATCTCCAGACCGCAGAGGTCCTTTACAACTCAGGCAGCTTAAGCATCCTTTATAGAAGCACTTACCAGCACAGCCTGAACTGTCCTCAGGCCAGATCTCAAAAAAGACAGAAAACCATGGGGTTTTTCCCAGTCCCATACCTAAATTCTATTCATTAGACAAGGAATTGAAACCATTCTCTCTCCACATTTTCTAGGGCACTTTAAAGCACAATGTGGATTTTTTACATTATTTGCATTTTAAATGTCAGGTTATATGTCAAAATATATATTTTTTAGTATCTTTTATTACAGTCTGAGATTTGTTAATTGGGTATTCTGTCATGTTTATCCTGGCAGGGAGCTGAACAATAGGCATCAACCCACTCCTTGCCCTAACCCTGCAGTGGGATAGGGGAGAAAACTGGAAGAAAGAACCATCAGGAGGGGAAGGAACAAACCACCACAAAAATAAACCAACCAACCACAAAGAGTAAAATTCATGTATTGAGATAGGGACAAATGGAATAGAAAAGAAAGGGAAGGTAAAATAATCATAACCAAATTAAAACATACAAAATAATCAATGCACAATGCAATTGCTCACTACCTGCTGACTGATGCTCAGGCAGTTCCCAAGCAGTGGTCCCCAGACAGTTTTGGCCCTAGTTTATACAGTGGGCATGATATGACATGGTATGGAGCACCCCTTTGGCCAGTTTGGGTCAGCTGTCTTGGCTGAGTCTACTCCCAGCTCCTTGTACCCCCCTGTCACCTGACTGATGAGGTGAGAAGCTTAGAAGTCCTTGACTCTGTGGAAGCACTGCTTAGCCACAACTAAAACATTGCTGTATTAACAATATTATTCTCATCCTTACCCAACTACTAGGTAAGAAATTAAGTCTATCCCAACTAAAACCAGGACATTCAATAATATTTTTTTTTTCAGCCACTTGGTTGACAATTGTGCAAATAGGTCCCAAAATTCAGGCTTCAAAATTATCTTTAGGTATGAATGAGGTGCAGAAGCAGTCCAGAAGTATCACTTAAACACTGAGGCTCTGAAACAAGAGTATTTGTTTATTCTATATATGCACTAAGAGTATACTCATACTATACTATCCTTTTGTTCCACAGTGTTGAACTGCTCAGTTTCTATAAACCTACTCCTATGTTCAGAACACTCATCTGAGTGTAACGCCATTTCTCTTTGCATGGAGGTACTCCGCACTGGTTAGGCCACACCTTGAGTACTGTGTCCAGTTCTGGGGCCCTTAGTTTAAGAAGGACATCAAGACACTTGAACGTGTCCAGAGAAGGGCAATGAGGCTGGGGAGAGGCCTCGAACACAAGCCCTATGAGGAGAGGCTGAGGGATTGGCGGTTGTTTAGCTTGAAGAAGACAAGGCTCAGGGGAGACCTTCTTGCTGTCTACAACTACCTGAAAGGTGGTTGTAGCCAGGAGGGGATTGGTCTCTTCTCCCAGACGACCAGCACCAGAACAAGAGGACACAGTCTCAAGCTGCACCAGGGGAAGTTTAGGCTAGAGGTGAGGAGAATGTTCTTCACTGAGAGAGTCGTTTGCCATTGGAGTGGGCTGTCTGGGGAGGTGGTGGAGTCACCATCCCTTAAGGTATTCAAGAGGGGATTGGACATGGAACTAGGTGCCATGGTTTAGTCATTAGGTCTGTGCTGACAGGTTGGATTTGATGATCTTTGAGGTCTCTTCCAACCTTGGTGATTCTGTGATCACAAACTTGAAAATACTTTTGTGTCATCTGCTTTTCAAACTGACGCTGAAAAGAGCCGTTTACAGTTTTAAAACATTTCTCAAGTAAAAGCTGATAGGTGAACCAACCCACTCCACTGTGTATGTGAAAAGATGAGTATTTTTTAAAAAGAGCAAAGTTCTGAAGAATTAGCAAAATTATTTGACCTCCTATCGTTACTGACATTACTCTTCACTAAAACGAATCATTTAGCCTCAAGCAGTGCTGATATTGAGGAAATATCATTAACTAAAGAAAAATTACACTTAGTATCTGAACTCCAACTGCACTGATAAGAGAAAGAAGAAAGCATTTATACATCATCTTAGGGAAAATGCTTAAAAATGTGACAGATAGTAACCTGAGGGCTATGCCATGTCCTTTTCTGCTGACACTCCCTTGGGAGCCAGACTAGCTCAAGTCCAAAGCTCTTTTCTCAGAAGGAAAGTACTACCACATCTTGGCTCTACTACTCAAGGACCCAAAGAAAGTTACAGACAATTTGTCATGTGAAGTTCCAGGTGTAGAGAAAAGGGAGCAAATCACACTGCTGTTTCACCTTTCACAGTGTTTTAGCATAGTTGGTTTTTTTTAGTGCTTCTGTTACATCTCCATCTGAATAAGTTTTGCAACCCAGACAAATTTAATTAAATAGTGGAAGTATCACCCTGCGTATTGAAATACACTGCTAGCTTGTCTTTCAAGCCAACTATTCAAAACAAAGACTATAACCCCTAAAAAAACCAAACACCACAAACAATCCAAATCTCAACAAGTTCTCCTCATTTGTTCAGGTACACCTGGCAGTGATGTAACACTGGTATTGCACAGTGCTCTTATACTATCTCAGCCAAAATATCAAGGTTCTGTTTGAGGCCTGCATGGTAAAACCACAAAGATATCCCAACAGAAAAACTTTTAACAAACCTGTGTTCAGCTGATGGCTTCTGTTTTCCTAGGCACCCCTTTGCAGAAGAGAATCAGCAGAGAACACAATTCACATCAATTAATTATGGGCCTAAATCTACAAAGGAGATGGATGTTAAATGGTAGCTTCAAGTGGCTTTCTCCCAAACTATTACCTGGACTGCTGCATAAATATGTTTCGTTCAGCAAACTAAATGCAAAAGGAGGTCATGGTATTTACTCTAACTCATGCACAGGAGAATTGTCACAATTATTTTATGACTTCATTGACAGCTCTGTAATTACCTTCTGCAAGATGTCATGAAATTAATTAATCAAAGGGAAGAGACTTGTTGAAAGGATCTCAGAAAACACATCTAAGACTCGGGTAACTAGGTCAGGCAAGCTACATGTCTTAAGCACTTGACTGCAAAACTTTAAACAATGAACTTTTTTCCTAAGCCAGTGTAGGCTCAGGCTTCATAATTAGGGAGAAATAGATACCTTGTTAGGGTTAAAGGCAAACAAAAATCTTCACCCAGCCCACTGGCAGCAATTAGAAGTCATTCCTTTCTAAAGTATCAGTTGTCATACTCTTGTATAAATAATAGCACTCCAAACTAGTAAATAAATGAGCTGCATTCCTTTGTCTCATTTATTGCCTGTTCCTGAAATGACTCAATTTCTACAGGTTATATTTAAAAACACTAAACAAACAAACAAAAAAAACCCCAAACAACTGAAATGGCTCCTACAGAACAGAAAAACACACCATTAAGTTGCCCAACTAATTTCAACAAGAGCTGAAATACCTTTGGACCTGCCAAAGATCACAATGAATCATTTGATGGAAAAGGACACAACACCAGGCCCACTTTGTATCTTACGCAATTTTCTTCTCTACCTTACAACAATACTGATAAACAAAAATCATGTCATGATAGCTGTTAGGAACTTCCCTTCATAAACCTGAAATTCTGGATTCTCTTTGGCCAGTGGCACAGATCCACCCAGCACAGTGCACTTAAGGGCCAGGTATAAATACAATTATTCATAGCCAGTCCTTCAGAGGAAGAAAAGGCAAAGCAGAACTCAGGCCTCTCTCACAGCTCAGACCCCTGACCAGTTCTGCTGGCTAGATGGGCAGTTTGTTTAAATGTAGATTAGTTATATTACAATTTTTATTCCTCTTGCAGCGAATGCATATGCATTTGCCCTATGTGACCAGAGGAAGATGAGACTATCCTATTGCAAACTAATCTGGTGCTGCATACACACTTCTGCAGAGGAAAATAAATCACTGAAGTGTGACTTCTATGTAATATAAATGTGCTGTTCTCCTTAAAGAACAGAAGTACAAACACTGGGTGATCGAATGATACCCTTGAAAGACAAAACTGCAGCAGAGGATGTCCAACATAACTACCTATACTGAATGTTAAAGTGGTGTTCCATCTAAATACAGGTAAAAGAACAGTTGCTTGGCAGCAAATTTTCATTTTAAGAAGGAAACCAAGCTATCTGCCACAACTTTTAACAGTGTATTTTCTCACCTTTTATGACAAGGAATTTTTCAGAAGCTCAGACATTAGTTTCCCTGATATATTTCCTGTCCATCACAGATACATTTTCTATTTCACCAATGTAGAATTGATTACAAATTATGGGCCTCTGACATCTATATATCTGTTATAAAGAAAGACAGGCCTCTCATACGTGCATTGCAAATGTTACTATTAGAGATCCTCACACATTAATACAGGCAGGGAACAATAAAAAAAGTAAACTATCCCCACGAGTACAGTGAGCATTCCTGACAAATTGCACTTTGCTCTTCAAATACTAGATGCTTCTAATCAATATTCACATAAATGACTCCTTTTCCAATTGAAAACACATCTTTAAATAAGCCAGCCACACAAACTGCAAATCAGTTCAGTCTTCTACCAGTCAGACGAATAGCAAACTTGAATTACTTTGTTGTTCATCTTCCCACCCATCTACTTCACTTTGTTTTTCCTTTGTATCTTACAAAAATACCCTCCCTCCTGCCCAAAGAACCTACACACCCCAACAGTCACCTGAACTAAAAGAACCCCACATCAACAAAAAAGTCAAAGCAGAAATGACGCTGAAGTCTCCAGCATCATAAAAAGCTAAAAGAGAATGTAATTTTACTAAGAAATGAGATTCTAAGAACAAGTAAGATTAAAACTGGAATGTGACTTTAAAAAAATAGTATGTATTTTCAAAATTTGTTGTGTCTGGAAATATTTTCTTGTCGTAGCTCTTATAATACACATATTTTCTTATCGTAGCTCTTATAATACACTTAAAGGCTGAGATGCCTTGAATCAGCAGTAAGCTGAGGAAGAAGCAACTTTGAAATTGTCAGCTGGAGGTCAAAGCAGTTTGATTAAAGAGTGCAATTATTATTTCCTCTTATCCTGCAAACAACAGAATTTAGCAGAGCACTTTGTCATCAATGCATGTACTACAAACAATAGAAAATGGATCTATCTATCCATCACTGATAAACAGATGTAGTAAAGATGTATTTTGTCTTGCTCGTAATTACAAAGCTCAGAACACCCTCCCCATTCACACGTGCCATTATTCCATTTGCCTCACTGAATTCCCTGCTTTGCTTGGAAATTAAATCAGGTCTTGAATTTGAAACCAGGACAATATGCATCCTGAATCTATCAAAAAGTGCTGTCTCCTTAACTGAACAAAAATTTCCATTTCCCCCCTCAAAGTATTAATATTAAGATACAATCACACAAAAAAAAAAAAAAGGGGGGGAAAAAAAAAAGCTGAGCTGAGCTTTAGAATCTATCTCTTCACTGAATAAGTGACAAAAAGTTAAAAGCAGTAATTTAGGAAACTTAAATGTGACAGTGGGTGATAGATGTGAGTTGGCAAGGCAAGAAAATGAGAAACATTAAAATCATATATTAGAATAGATCAAGCTCTACATACCAGTTTATGTCAGCAAATTTCTTTTGATATGTCAAGTCCCTATAGGGCTAGAATTCAAGTACACTTTGATGATGTGTTTTAAAAGGAATATGTTTATGTTTAGAAACTTAATAAGGTCATGTGTGCATGAAAACCAAAGAAAAATAAAATTGAATGCGTTATTGTTAGGTTGGCTGCAAGATTCCTCACTGTGCAGCATTTCTAAGGTTTTTTTATGTTCTTCAGAACACTGCCAATTCTTTTACTGGTATAGTCTTCTACTTTCTCATGTACCAAGCAGAATGATGTAAAGGGCCATATGGGATTTTATCCCCAGCCATTGCCTATCAAAAATTATACCAAGTCAGTGAATTGCAGCTTGGTCAAAGGACATCAAGCAAATTGAATTCAAGCATGCACCATCTCCCACAGGATGCTGTCAAAGGCTTTGTCACTACTAGCTGGGGAACAAAAGCCATGGTGTAGTCAACTCTGAGCCAGACATTCACAGGGAAGCTGAATTCCTCTCCCTAGCTAGGGGCCATAATATCACTGAGCAGAAGGTCACTTGGTTATAAATAAATAGATTTGTACATTGATTCCTTGCCACCACTCCATTTTGAATACCACACTATGAACTAGCAATTAGGTATAATAGCAATAATTCTGCATCTGAGATGTTACCATTAAAAGCAGAGCATGGACTGTTTGCATATTTTCATGCAGCAACATCACTGCCATCTTGGTACTAGCCAAAGAGACAACACAAAAGGATTAGTGTTGTATGATCAGAAACTTGATAATCCTAAGTAAGACAAGAAAAAAAAAAGGGTAAAGTGCTCTCAGTCATACCCAGCCCAATTTCTCTACCACCATCACAGTAGAGACACAGTGCTAGTGTTTCTGTCAAAAAGAAATTCCTCTACTGGGAGGAAGAGCCTCCAGAAGGCAAAAATACTATTTACACTACCTATGGTGCCTACCACTGCTATTTTAAAATACATCTAAGTTGTGTCATAAGACATGGACAAGCAGAAAAGTAAATTACAGTGGAGAGAGAGAATGATTCCTTCAACAGATCACAGGAGATTAGGAGCTGGATTAGGAGAACTCAGTTTAATTGCTCCCTCGTCAAGTGCTTGTGGTTTGCATCCTTCTGGAGGCTATTTGGTACCCCAGGAAACAGTAAAACACTGGGCACAAACCCCTTGAAACCCTAGTGTGGTGCATATCAGACACAAGGGCTGCAGGTGCTCCCAAATGGAGGGCTGCACCTCTATGCCACACAATCTCCCTGGCAGAAATCTAACACAACAGTCTTCTGCATCTTTTAACTGTGGAACCCAATCAGGTGTGATCACATTTGCATTCACAGAAAAAAAAAAAAAAATCCCTCTCTTCTTTTTCCCTTTAAAGGAATGGTTCTATCCCCATGATCGCACGAAAGAGCCTGGCAGATAAATAAACCACCTGATGGTATATGAGCAGGTTTATAGTTCACAAGAACATGCAGAAAGTGATCATGGGAAACGACTTTCTTCTTCCTGACTGTGAATGGATCTGCACAAAGCCATTTGAGAGACTGATGTTTGACAGCATTACAGAAAAGCACAAATGCTTAAATGATTCTGAATCAAAGGTGAGCCAAAGGTAAATAGCATCTAGAATGACAGGGTGGACCATATACTCCCTCAGCACTCACCCAGACCCAGCTGCAGCTCCAAAACCATCAATACAAGTGCCTGTGGACTCTGCCAGGAAGCCAGATGCCATTTTCTGGAAAACTGTGTTCTACAGCTTGGCATCTGGTAATTGTGATGACCAGCCAGTAACCATGAGGAGAGGGAAATAAATTTTCTTCAGTAAACGGCACTTCAGTGAACAATAAGCAACAGATTCCCACTCCCACCCCACGCCCCCTTAAAAATGCCACTCTAAAGAAAGAAACATTAAAAGGTAGGAGAAGAAAATAAAAAAGGAAAAACAAAAGAAAAAAAGGAAAGAAAAGCACCAAGCAACTTACAGAACCTTCATTAAAGCACACACAACAAAAAGTTTTCCCTGCATGAAGAATGTGATAAACACAAGCTTTCGTTTATAAGCTCTCATAAATGATACATTTTTAGGATGGTTTTACTCAGGCATCTGTAGATTTTTTTCAGGTCTTTGTTTTCATCCAAATAGTCTACTGGCAATAAGAGAGAAGGTTATGAGACAGTTCTGCGTACCACTTTCATGGACCATCACCTCTTCCTGCCAACCCCTCCCCAGCTTTGATCTAAAAATGTTTCATTGGGCAGACCACTGGGAAGCCTTCCAAACTCCACAGTTGGATAATAACCAACCCTTTCTCATCTGCTGCATGTTGAAATCTCACACAATTCAGGAGACCAGGAGTTTTCTGTGGAATGGCTGGAAATCAGACAACCATAAGCAAAACACAAAAGGGGGAATTCTCTCCGGCAAGAATTTCACCAGCTGAAAAATTAACCTGTTCTCAATTTCGAAATCAAGCTTACAGTTACTGATAATCCTTTACTTCAAACAAAGTGTTCCACTGTGTATTCTAGCACCACAGGCTCACAACAAGCCTCTTCCCATCACAGATAGATTATAAAAATCAGGTGAGCAGAAAAATCTTTCTACCAACTCCATTAACAGAGAACATCACATTTGTTTATAATAAATTTCCACTCCAATCACAATATTCAAACCTAGGTTAAAAAGTAAATCTTATACCTCCTCTCTGAGCATACACTTCCTCCTAGGCAGGGAAAACCTTGAACAATCAACAGTTATTTCTGTCATGGTTAATCCACATGATTTCTGTGACTTTCAAGAGCTAAACTGCGGCTCTGGCATCAGCATTGTATAGTATCAAAATCTGCTTTGCTTCAGGAGTAAGACTACCAACCCGACTGTGAGCCACTGTCATAATTTGATTTCTGGCATCATTCTAGGTAGTAGAAAAGTAACCTAAAACCAGCCTAAGCCAGTTCTGTTTCTGATCATAGAATCACCAAGGTTGGAAGAGACCTCAAAGATCATCAAGTCCAACCTGTCACCACAGACCTCATGACTAAACCATGGCACCAAGTGCCACGTCCAATCCCCTCTTGAACACCTCCAGGGATGGTGACTCTGTGACTCCCTGGGCAGCCCATTCCAATGGCAAATCACTCTCTCAGTGAAGAACTTTCTCCTCACCTCCAGCCTAAACTTCCCCTGGCACAGCTTGAGACTGTGCCCTCTTGTTCTGGTGCTGGTTGTCTGGGAGAAGAGACCAACCCCCACGTGGCTACAACTACCCTTCAGGTAGTTGTGGACAGCAGTATGATCTCCCCTGAGCCTTGTCTTCTCCAGGCTAAGCAACCCCAGCTCCCTCAGCCTCTCCTCGTAGGGCTTGTGCTCAAGGCCTCTCCTCAGCCTATTGTCCTTCTCTGGACACGTTCAAGTGTCTCAATGTCCTCTTTAAATTTAGGGGCCCAGAACTCAAGGTGTGGCCTAAGCAGTGCTGATGCATACTACTTCTCAGATCCCCCTCATTTAATAAAGTATTTGCACTCAAGAGGAATTCATCATCAAACCACTCCACATTTGTGTAGGAAGAACACTGGTTTCTATTCAGACTCCCATGTCCTGGGAAGCAAATGGCTTCATCACCTCTCTTGCCTTCATATATCACAAAACTTCTCGGTATCAGAATTCAAATCATCCTCCTTTATCATCTTTTACTTAATATATGATGTTTTAAATCTGCTTTCAAAGTAATTAAAAAAAAAAAAAAGTCTTGTTGCTCTCTTTAGGCTTTGAATCAAGTAAGGACATTTCCAGTTATAAATATTTCTGTCTAAAATCTTTTAAATAAAAGCATAGATCAGTAAGACTAGCCCTTCGTGAATTTATTAGAGTAGAATTTGAACTATGTTCTTCTTAATTTGAAAAAATGAGTGCAAATTCTTCTCTGATCTTTCCACATTTTCTGCAGAGTAGCTTGCTGGAGTCCTATTCAGAGGGAGGTCTGTACACCACTGCTGTGGAATATAAAAGATTTAAAAGACAGGACAAATATCCTGTAAACTGGGCCTGCAGTTCATGTTATTTCTTATATGACCAGAGCCAAACTACACCCTGTGAAACATCTAAACTGATTAAAACTCATCAGACTGGGAAACAAGTGTACTTCTATACCTGGGGTTTCACAAAAGGTTCAGAAACAACCACCCAGCACTGCATTAGACTCTTCTGTACACACACATCTATATAGACTACTGAGCACTGAATGGCACCATTTATGCCATCAGGTTTTACAATGTGAAACCTAACACAGAACACCACGCTTAATTCAAAGCTCCCCTTGCTTAGTTATTGAGAAATAAAGTTGAATTTCAGCATTCATCTCCCTCCAAATGTAGAAGTTCTAGTTCTGCCATTTGTAATGAAGTCACCTAACAAGGGATAAAAGATTATTGGCAGGAGAAGACAACTGTGGTACATTAAAAGCAGATTAAGGTTGTAAGGAAAAACAGTAGCAGGAAGGAAACTCACAGTTAAGGGGGAAAGGCTCCATATGTCTTCTAACACCGAGATACAACTGGGGGCACTGAGCAAGTCATTAAGGAGATACCCCATTGTGTGCTGGAATTGCATGACATATGGAGCACTTTCCCTGAACTGTGGATTTTCTTGATTATCTACCATCAGCAAACAATTCTAATGTTTTCAAAAAAAACCATTTTTCAAAGATTTGAAACAATAACCTACAGTTCCATTATGAGTAGTTTCCTTGTGCAAGTATGCTGCTGCCTGACTTTATCCTTCAGACAAACCAAGCATACGAAGACTTCACAATACCCAGGGATCACACAGCAGCACAGCTCAAGCCACACTACCAAAACATGAAATATCAGCATCAAATAAATTTTCCCTATTCCATGATTCATATCAAACTTGGGAATAAATATTTTCAGGAGGCTATGTGTTGAGAAACTAGGATCGCTCATCTGGTTTCCAGTAGCCGTTGATGATGTATCCTAACTTAAAAGGAAACCACCACTTCAAGCAGCATTCATCTCAGTCACCTAAAATCTGATAACTCTATAGAAAGTTCTGGAGACATCCAGGGCCCTCAAATACTAATATAACCACTTCAGAAATAAAAAAGAATAAATCTGTGCCCTGGAAAGACATGTTTAAACACCTAGTCTGACCTAGGCTTTTAGACTGTGTTAGAAGGCATGCTAGCAGGACCAAGAATAGAATAGAATTAACCAGGTTGGAAGAGACCTTCGAGATCGTGTCCAACCTATCATCCGACACCACCTAATCAACTAAACCATACAACCAAGCATCCTGTCAAGCCTCGCCCTGAACACCCCCAGCGTCGGCGACCCCACCACCTCCTCAGGCAGCCCATTCCAATGGGCAATCACTCTCTCTGTGTAAAACTTCCTCCTAACCTCCAGCCTAAACCTTCCCTGACGCAGCCTGAGACTGTGTCCTCTTGTTCTGGTACTGGTTGCCTGGGAGAAGAGACCAACCTCTGCCTGTCTACAACCCCCCCTCAGGTAGCTGTAGAGAGCAATAAGGTCACCCCTGAGTCTCCTCTTCTCCAGACTAAGCAACCCCAGCTCCCTCAATCTCTCCTCATAGGGCTTGTGCTCCAAGCCCCTCACCAACCTTGTTGCCCTTTTCTGGACACGCTCCAGCAAGTCAACATCCTTCCTAAACTGAGGGGCCCAGAACTGGACACAGTACTCAAGGTGCGGCCTAACCAGTGCAGTGTACAGGGGCAGAATGACCTCCCTGCTCCTGCTGGCCACACTGTTCCTGATGCAGGCCAGGATGCCACTGGCCCTCCTGGCTGCCTGGGCGCACTGCAGGCTCATGTTCAGTCTACCATCAACCAGCACCCCCAGGTCTCTCTCAGCCCGACTGCTCTCCAGCCACTCTGACCCCAGCCTGTAGCACTGCATGGGGTTGCTGCGGCCAATGTGCAGAACCCGGCACTTGGATGTGTTAAATCTCATGCCGTTGGACTCTGCCCATCTGTCCAGCCTGTCGAGGTCCCTCTGCAGAGCCTCTCTACCCTCCAGCAGATCAACTCCTGCCCCCAGCTTGGTGTCATCAGCAAATTTACTGATGATGGACTCGATGCCCTCATCCAGATCATCAATAAAGATGTTAAAGAGCATGGGGCCCAGCACTGATCCTTGAGGCACACCACTGGTGACTGGCTGCCAGCTGGATGTGGCACCATTCACCACCACTCTCTGGGCTCGGCCCTCCAGCCAGTTCCTAACCCATCGCAGTGTGCTCCCATCCAAGCCATGGGCTGACAGCTTAGCCAGGAGTTTGCTGTGGGGGACGGTGTCAAAGGCTTTGCTGAGGTCCAGGTAGACTACATCCACAGCCTGCCCTGCATCCACCAGACGGGTCACCTGATCATAGAAGGAGATCAGGTTGGTCAGGCAGGACCTGCCCTTCCTAAACCCATGCTGGCTGGGCCTGATCCCTTGGCCATCCTCCAAGTTCTGTGCGACTGCACTCAAGATGACCTGTTCCATAATCTTGAAACTCAGTTACAGAGTACAGCACCAAACTTCTAAGAGGATCTCTCTCATGGAGCAAAAACACAATAGTAAAATAAACCTTCAGCCACAGTCCAATGAACAACACCTATGAATTCAGTGCCTCACATGATGAACATATTACAAATCACAGCAAGATTACACTGAGATGAGCATGTTCACCTGAACAAGTGGCCTGGTTAACAGCACTTAATAAAATAAAAAAGTAAGAATAAAGAACTGGATAGGAATAATCTATGTTTCTAGGTCTAACACGCAAAGCCATTGCAAAAATCAGTGAATAATAACTTCACACAATAAAAAAAATTGCCTCATAATTATTTGAAGCTCAGCACTGGGAGAAAAGGTTCTTCCAGGCTTCTGTAAATAGAAGAGAATAATGAACTCAGTGATCTGTGCTTTCAGCCATGAGGCTGGACAAGGACGGCCCAAAGGCTTACTTCTTTCTGCCACGTGTCCCATGGAACAGGTTTTTCAATCTAGTCCATTGGAATAAATTTACCAACTCGCCCAACTTCAGCAGGCTTTCATTCAGGCCAACAGTGAAGACAGGTATCTGTCACCTCACTGACAAGTTAGCAAGTGCTGTATTTGGTGAGAGTGGCACTAGACAGGTGTTACGGGGTTATGCTCTCTGCTATACACAATCAATAGTGTATTTGAGTTAGCTGTTGCAGTACAAGGAAGACAAGTGAATATTTATGAATTTAAACATCTTAGTCCCACTAACTTCATAAAGATTCATTTATGATTGGGTCCAGCACAATTATCAGTAAACACAATACATTGCATACTACCATATCTTTTACAGTATGAATCCTTTTTAAAGCATTTTTTTGTTTTCTCCTAATTTTAGCAAAAATCTAGTTTCATATATGCCACTAATATTGCATTAAACTTTTTGTAACATTTCATTTTTTCCAAATTAACATAATGAGCTACACTTGAAAACTACTCACAATTTCATTAGGACATTTATTTAGTAAAATAAATCTGTAATAAGACTACCAAAAAAAAAAAATCTATTAGCAAAGCTATTTAATTTCCTGGCACGTTTTCATTACTGCTAATAATCTTATTGAAGTCAGTGGTTCAATCTAAGAAGATCTGTGAGTCACTCTGTAAGGATCTGGACCAGAAATGAAGTACAGTATTTGAGACTGTAAAAGAGGCATGCTGTATTCTGTGGCACAGGGGCCTTCAAACATTGGTGAGGTCTTCCACATGGCACATTAGACCTTTGTAAGGCTGTCACACCATCAGAAAAAATTTAGCCTCTCAACAGAAAGGCTGAAATGCTGATTCAACATGCTTTTTTTCCCCTGTGCGACTAATGTCAAGTTGGCTCCTAGAGCTACACTGCTGAGACAAGCAGAATGATCATGTCTTAACTGAATTAGACCGACATTTTTTCCCATGCCTTTGAAAAACCATCTCCATGTATATTTTCCTTCTTTAGTTGTGTGGGGGAAGTGGGACACTGTCAGAGTCAAATACTCTCTGCCCATGGTCTTTTAAGATGTTCCACAGATAAGAGGTATAAAGTTTAATATGAAGACTTATGTGAAGACACCTGATGTTACAAAGGACTCTTGATTTGGCATGGTGTTAGCAAAACCAAAACTACAAATATCAGTTACACTTACAGAAACACAGCAACTGCAATACACAGCTCAACAACAGTATTGACATTACCAGTCTCTATAAAATGCTCACCATCATGATGTGGCCCCAGCTGCTGGGAAAGAATTCATAGATTGAAGCCAGCTCAAAATTCTCAGAAATTCTATTGCTAATTGCCAAGATTTTATTCTCTCTGTTGGGCTGAACAGTGGATAACTTCATGAGCAACATGAGCAACTCTGTTGCCCTCACATGTTGATAGCTGTTTATCTAGAATAACAGACCCCTTTGTCAGCTTCTCTTCAACAGCTGTGGTCAGTCACACCCTGTATTAGTGTAACTATTTTCAGTTAGACTTTATAATTCATAAATAAAATAGACACTTTTCCAATCTCCAACTAGATCTTACACAGAATCAATAAGGTTGGAAAAGACCTCAAAGATCAGCAAGTCCAACCTGTCTCCGCAGACCTCATGACTACTAAACCATGGCACCAAGTGCCACATCCATTCTCCTCTTGAACACCTCCAGGGACGGTGACTCCACCACCTCCCTGGGCAGCACATTCCAATGGCTAACAACTCTCTCTGTGAAGAGCTTTTTCCTCACCTCAAGCCTGAAATTCCCCTGGTGCAGCTTGAGACTGTGTCCTCTGGTTCTGGTGCTGGTTGCCTGGGAGAAGAAACCAACCCCCTCCTGGTTACAAACATCCTTCAGGTAGTTGTAGACAGCACGAAGGCCTCCCCTGAGCCTCCTCTTCTCCAGGCTAAACAATCCCAGTATCTTCAGTATTACAGTATTACATCTTAAATATTGCAAAGGAACTACAGAAATCAACATCTCACCTTCTCTTTCCTTGTGAGCACTCATCCCTGTTCCTGAGATAAGCCTGAATAAAAGTTACTGTTCTGAAAATTCCTGAAACTTTGTTGGTTTTGACTTGGATTCACACATTTATGAAGTCATTAAAGTCTTGGAAACACTGCATATAATTAAATGAATTTTAAAGAGCTTAAGCTGCACACCCACAGAATCTTTCTTAGCCTTCACGTGTATAGGACAATGCAAGCATCACAAATTCTTTGGAGGTGGCTGTATGACATTATAAAAAGAAACCTCATGGGAATGGAAGAATAAAAGATAAAACATGTTCACTTGATTCTCCAAAACATTATGGAAAGGATAAAATACACGTGAAGTAAAGAAAAATGTATGATAGCCCAAACAAAAAACTCCAAACCCCTGTGCTTATGGTAACATATTCTCTAAAAGTGATGTCTGATCCAAGCATTAACTAGTCATGTAAATGACATTCTCATAATGATCTTTCACTAAGGACTTGAACTTTAACCAAAATGAGTGGTCACTTTTTATTGCTGCATCATATTATTCAAAGGCTCACTTTCTGCCCCCAATAATAAGACTTTTGAAAGCTTGTGCAGTACAACCTCACCCCCCCCCCCCCGCAAAAAAACCCCCCACCCACTCAAAAAAAACCCCAACAAACCAGAAAAACAAATGAAAGCCACCAAAAAAAAAAAAAACAAACAAGAAAAGGCAGAAGCTCAATGAAGTGTGGCAATTCTCTTCACCTATGACAAGTTTAAGTCCAACCATCACAGTTTCAACTACAGCAACAAAAATGGAGTTTAGCTATTTATAAGGCATAAATAAATACATATTGGAACTTGCAGGTACATAGCTGGTGAAACAAAAGATGTTTTAAAATCCTGGCATGGTTTGAATAGCAACAACAGGTGAAAAGAGACACAGCAATGCTTTCTTGATCAGTGACATGAATTGCCACGGATATCTTTTTTAATCCCCTCCACCCCCCCATCATCTAAGTACCAGAAGCAGAGTGAAATTACCGTATGACATGATTGAAGTCATAGACCTCTGGAAGGTGCAAGTTCAGCTCAATGATAACGGCTGTTTTCAAGGGCATGCTACTGAACAACAATAAACCTAACTAGGCTGGAAAGTGCAGGTAGACCTGCCACAAAGAGTATTGCATGGTTTACCTCTAATAACATAGCCATAACATAATGTGTGGGTAACATATTTAAGAACATAGCCTCATATAAAGAAAGTAACAGCTATACCTTTGCAAGAAGTAGTTAAACTTCTGCTTTTAGATCTTGAAGTGTCTGGGCTACAGGAGGCAATTCCAGCTGTTTATACTTTCATTAAATCACAGAATCACACAATGTTTGGGGTTGGAAGAGACCTCCAGAGTACATCAAACACAACGCCCCTGCCAAAGCAGGGTCACCTAAGGCAGGGCATGCAGGAATACATCCAGGCAGGTTTTGAAAGTCTCCAGAGAAGGAGACTCCACAACCTCTCTGGGCAGCTTGTTCCAGTCCTCAGTATCCCTTGTGTTGAAGTGGACCCCCCTGTGCTCTAGCTTGTTGTTGTTCCCCATCCTATCACTGGACGCCACTGAAAGGAGATTGGTACCTTTGTCTTGATACCCATCCCTCAGATATTGATAGACATTGATAAGATCCCTTCTCAGCCTTCTCTTCTCCAGAGTAAACAGCCCCAAGTCTCTCAATCTTTCTTGATAGGAGAGATGTTCATATCCTACAGTCATCCTTATAGCACTCATGAGACAAGACCTCCCCTATGACTGAACTTCCTCACATCTTCAGTGCTCCAAATATCTCCTGACCTTTTCATAAACTCACCCATGCTCAGAAACAGTCTTTTGCTAAAATTATTTACTAACAAAAAAATCCCCCCAAGAAATCTAAAACCAGGCACTTCTCTGGAAAGCTGGGGCAACTCTTCAGAAAGAGCAGAAAATAAATAAGCTCTTGTTGAGACAAGGTGCTCTTGATTATAATCAGACCATGTCAGCAGGTGCCTTTGATAAGCTACACCTGAAAGCAGGCTTATCCGTTTGCAAACAGAATCTCTTCTACAGCACTTGTTCCCATCGAAGGAAAACTGGCACCGTGGCTGATTACTGGGTATCATGACAAACAGGTGCCCACACATGGTGAGATCCACAAGTTAACATTAAATTTTGGTATTTGGGTATCTTTTCCACTAGGACTTTGCCAAGGAACAAGAAAATTGCAACATTGTGCTCTGGAATAAATCTGGCAGGGCAGAATTGGCGTGGCAAATTCAAGACAGAAAGAGACAGATGGAGAGCGGGGCTCACCAAACTGATGCAAGACTTCCACGTCTTGAATAAATGTGCTTCGCTCATTGTTCAGTGGCATCACAATCTTGGAAACAATGGTGAAATTCAAATTTTACTCATCAATAACATTTTCTAGGGAGGAATACCCATTCCCATGATCACACCCCATGACTTCATGGAGCAATGAAATATTCATCTTACAAAAGCTGTTGAAATGTGATTCCAAATGCTTTAGTGAGCACTACAATCTCAACACTGTACCCAGTATTATCAACAAACTGATCTCTGAATGCTATGCCATGTTCCCCCCCAATTTAAACTCACTTGAGAACTTTGTGTGAGCTGGCATTTCAATACTCAGAAAGAGTCTTGATGTTCACTGGAAGTCATAGAATACGAACTACTAGTTTTTCTATTTTTTTATTGTTTTTGCTTACCTAATTACATAATTTAAAATCTTTAAAAAATCAGCTAGAATTTTCAAGCTACTTGTGCTTTCATTCCTCTCCTAGTCTTCTGCCCTTCTCTGACAGATGTTGCCATTTCTGAGCAAGGGGGTGTCTGAGGTGCTTATAAACCAGCTCTGTGACTTCAGTCTGGTGTAGACAAACTAAATCTGCGATAGAGAAGGTGAGAGTAGCAAGCGTTTCAGACGCTCATTTTCAATCTGCTGCCAAATGTCTGTCAGAGCCCAAAGGCACGTTAGCTCTAAGACACCAGAACTATTCCGAAGCAAAAGCATCTGTCTCAGCTAAGTCACCTTTTTAAAGAGATGATAAAATAGACTTTGACATTTATAAACCAAGCATATGTATTAATACCTAAAGTTCAAGAGAAAAACCACCAAGCTAGCCACATTTCTAATATAATGTACAGCTGCATTTCTTCTAACAGTGGGGGGGCCGGAAAATAGCATTATCAGGAGTAGCCTCTCTGTGTGGCTATTGACTAGTTGACAAAACAGGCTAAAAATCAATAGCATTTTCTATGAGAAGTTAGATAACTTCCCAATAGTACAAAAGAAGGGTCTGCCGAGGAATAGATGTCATCTCTGCTGATGGCTTCACTACAAATATTTCATTTATTTATTTCTGGTCCTTGGAGAGCTCACTAAGTTTAGTCGTGGTACCAGCACTCCAGAGAATAAAAGAAAAGAGTATTCTTGTACAAAAGCAAAATGGAAGCTTCGAGCCACAGGCAGTGCTGAACACTTAGCACTTTGCTTGCTGTGAATGCCAGAAGAACTACCTAAAATTTTGGAGAACATTTTCTCGGTGCAAAGGTAATCTGACAATATAAGATAATCGGGCTCCCAGAGTCTAATCTTTGCACATCTTAGCTTCCTATAGGGCTGAAATCCTGTCTCTTGTTATAGCCAAAATAGAAAGCCACTGGTTGTCATCTGATTTTTTGTACAAAGTCCTGCCACGACAACAACAAATTCCCACAGGTAGCCAAGAAAAAACAAAACACAACCACCAAACAGGAATATTTTGGTCAGCAAGATTTAAAATGTGCAAATCAAGATGTCCCAGGTTGAGGCAGATCCTCCCTTGCCTCCCACTGGGGGCAGGAAAAAAAAAGAGACTCAGACAAACAGATTGCAGAAGTGATGGAAAGTTTAAATGGAAAAGCAGTTGAGTGTTTTACAGAAGCTACAAGCACAGTGACAAAAGAAATCCCAGAGCATACAGAATCCCTCACAGCACACCCAGAAGCATCCCACATTTCCCTTCTCCCTACCCGAGTGTAATACCCAAAATCCCCAGGGCTCTTTCTTCCCCCCAACTCCACTGTTAGGCTGATCTCAGCTGGCCAGATCTGAGATTACCCTTTCCCTTTCTCCTCCTGGCATTAGTCCTAGTCTGGCCTAAGAAACCTTGAGATAACTCCCCTTCCATTACCAGATAGGGAGCATCTCCCACAAGAGCACCAAGGTAAGAAAGAGGAAGTGTGAGACCTTGCAGATGGATTTATAGGGAGCAGGACATTATGGGAATGAAATACGCAGCTTCCTGTGTCCACCCACTGGGCTGGACACCCAGGGCACCAAAGGTGCACCCCATGTGGCAGCAGCAGGAGGCATCCAGCCCAAACTGCCACACAAGATTTAGAAAAAGCAGATGCATTATGAAAAGAAGTCCCTGCTGTAAGGGAGGGTCAGGTGGTCTTTCTGCTGCAAAAGATAGTGTAGTCAGGGGCACTTCTAATTTACAAATGACCGGCTGGAAAATGGCAGCTGGCGTTCATGTTCATATGCTCACGTGCAGCTCATCTTACCAAAATTATATAACAGATTTTTTTCCAACATGAAATCACAGTATCACAAAGGTTGGAAGAGACCTCAAAGATCATCAAGTCCAACCTGTCACCACAGACCTCATGACTAGACCATGGCACCAAGTGCCACGTCCAATCCCCTCTTGAACACCTCCAGGGATGGTGACTCTGTGACTCCCTGGGCAGCACATTCCAATGACAAATGATTTTCTCCGTGAAGAACTTTCTCCTCACCTCAAGCCTAAACTTCCCCTGGCACAGCTTGAGACTTTATCCCCTTGTTCTGGTGCTGGTTGCCTGGGAGAAGAGACCAACCCCTTCCTGGCTACAACCACCTTTCAGGTAGTTGTAGAGAGCAATGAGGTCACCCCTGAGCCTCCTCTTCTCCAAATGGGTATTTGGGGGAGGGGATTAATTTGAAAATTAGAGTAACTGTGATTCTTTCCACTAAATTTTTTTGTGCACCACTTCCTTGTCAATAGCTGTTGTTCTATAGTTTTGCTCTCAATGGGAAAATTAGTGACAATTTTTTTTTTTTTAGGAGAAAGGTGAATTATTTTCCTTTCTTATCAGCATAAGTTTTATTCTTTGTTGTGGCTCCATTTGAATATGACTGCAAAGTTAAAAATATTTCTTTCCTTTTCTTTTTATTTTTTTTTTTTTATCAGGAAAAATAATTAAATCAGTTTGATATTTGTGGAGCTGCTTTAAGGTATTAAAGGAACTTGATCCCAAATGAACTTAAAATTTTAATTCATTTTACCTTATGCTGGCTGCAGAAGAAGTCAAATTTTTAAATGCAATATGACATATGGCTGTTCATTATTTATACATTCTGTAGCAGACTATAAATTTTACTTTGGACATATATCGAAGCACTGAAACCATTTCAGTTGCAAACACATAAATCATAGTTACAGTTATTAGTCTAAATGTAATGCCACCCAGGTTCTAGATCAAAACCTTTAAAATCCATTATAATTGACGTCTGCTGCATAACTTATGTCTGATTTTATTAAAGGAGCTCATTATTATTTATATCTTTGAAACATTATATTCCTAGCTGTGTAACCAGTTAAATGTGAAAGATTTGAGGAACTGGGGGGGGGAGTGGGAAGGAGTCTACAAACCAGGAAGAATAAGGCTGTAACAGAGGACAAAACGTTCTGAAATGAAATTAGCTGATTCACAGTATGAATGTTCCAGTCTGCACTAGCAGTGTTCCTTCATTTGGGACAAATCAAGCAGGCAAGTATCAGCTAAGTTACACCTCTGTGAAAGGCTGTGAAACAAAGGGCTACAAGTTGAGCATCGCTTTACAGGGTGGGAAGGGAAAGGTTTTGGACAGTTTCTATAGCCCCAAAAAATACTGAAAGAAAACAGAAAAGGCTGAGAAGCCTTTATGGATTTATTAGAAAGCATTTTGCTGATAAGCTGTTTTCTTTGTGCAGTCAAGATGTGAAGTGCACTCTGGGATACACAGCCTGGAAACATGAGCAAGTCTTTTGCTTTTATACTTTTTACTGAAGTAGCTGATCCTCAAAGACAGAAGTCTGTCTTTCCTGGACCTAGGAGACTTTATCCTTCCTTTCCTGTTTTTTCTTTTGTGTTCAGAAATGGCTTTTACTTAGTCCTAAAATGTAGCCAGAAGAAATAAATGAGAGCGCAGCTATACCAGTTAAATCTCTACTGCAGCAATACAAGTTAAATCTCTACTGAAGACCTGATACTGCTCTCTCTAAAATCAATGACAAGACCTCAAAAGACAAAGGATCAGACTTCTAGATGGTTTGAAGCTTTCAGAGAACTAAGCAAATCTCTGAAACAGTGGAAAATCTGTAGATGGAAGCTATTAATGCCTGCCCTGGTGGGGAAAGGGAAGGGCTAAACTATGCACCCAGGTCCAACCTAGGTGGGGACCAAAACCACTTGACTAATTTGTGTGGAACAACAGAGGACTTCATTGCCTAGTCCACCCCAACCTCCACTACTTCTTAACTACGTTTATGATAACATTTTGCATACCAATGTTATATTTGGGGTTTGTTTCCACTACTTACAAGCTGCATTTCTCTATTTATTTTTTTTTCTGAGGGAGGTGTATCTACTTGGCGCACAGTAATAGCAAAAGTATATTAAACCATATATATGACAGGCTACGGAATGCTTATATTCTACTGCAAATAGAAGGGGCAGGGAAGCTTCTTCTACCAGAAGAAAGACCTACAAAAATTACATTTCTTGAAATAAAGAAAAAAACCCAGGAATAGGAGAGAAGGAACAAAAGTTAGCTGCACTTGCTTAAAAAGATGCAAGCAAACTATGTCTTAATCCTGTATTTTAACTGTAGAGTGAAAGAAGGCTATTGCTAATACAGCTTTAGTGAATCTGAAATACTAAAAAAGAAATTTAAAACATCCAACACCAGTTTAATGATGACAATCTCCACTTTAAAATCAACATAATAAATACAGAGAGGTTTTTTCCCTCATGATTAGTTCCATCATACAGAAGCACTTAATGAAATTCCACCTTTCCTCCTGATTAAAAAACTACATTGGTAGAATTCTTTTCACAAAACATTCCCAAGTTTTACACCCAGCTCTTACATATTTTCCCTTGTCTCTAAATGCTAAAGTTGGGTTCTATACAAATAAACTTCACATTTCAGATAAAGTTCAAGTGCTGACATAAAGCGCAGGAAGAACTGGCCACCCAGACCTTTTATCTGGATAATTTGTAAATCTGCCTGTGTAGGCTAGCAGTAATAATAAAAACTCATTAATCATGTAAGGCTGTGGTGCACACTGCTCTACAATAGCCCTGGAGCATTTCTTTGCTGTGGGGACAATATGCTTCATAAACTCAAATTAGTGTGCTGCTAAAGCTAATTGAATGCATGTGTGATACTTTGCCTAGGGATAATATACACCCAAAAGTCAAATGGCCTCACAGCTTTCATTACTTAGTTAAAAACAGCTGATAGATTTCTGTTTAACCCAGTAAGTCCATCTATAAATTGTCTGAGTTTCTGTTTCTTTTCTAGGAGTGGTCTCCTTTTCATTTGAGTATGAGAACTGTCAGCCAAATGGAAGAGACTAATCCGTGTTATTTGTGAGAACTTGTCCATCGGAGGTACTCGCACTGCTCAGTTCTGCTTGGTTTCCCTAGTCACAGGAGATCTCAAAAGCAAGTGGTAGAGTTACTAATTCAGGTTCTTGCTTTCAGATATTTGGATTTTTAGATGACATCCTGGAGAAGAGAAGGATCAGAGGTGACCTCATTGCCCTCTACAACTACCTGAAAGGTGGTTGTAGACAGGAGGGGGTTGGTCTCTTCTCCCAGGCAACCAGCATCAGAACAAGGGGACACAGTCTCAAGCTGTGCCAGGGGAGGTTTAGACTCGAGGTGAGGAAAAAGTTCTTCACTGAGCGAGTCATTCGTCATTGGAATGGGCTGCCCAGGGAGGTGGTGGAGTCGCCGTCCCTGGAGGTGTTCAAGGGGAGATTGGACGTGGCACTTGGTGCCATGGTCTAGTTGTGAGGTCTGTTGGAACAGGTTGGACTTGATGATCCTTGGGGTCTCTTCCAACCTTAGTTACTGTGATACTATGATACTGTGATCCTCCCATGCTATTTTTTGGGTCATACCTGTGTAAGACCTTGAAGACTTACTTTCATTCTTCTTCAGGTGCACCCTCTGTGAGAAAGATAGGAGATTTAAGGTCCAGTGTGAAAGAAGATCCTCTGTCTAATGAATATCAAGAAGCTAATCATGAGTCTTACTGTCCAAGAAAATGATCTTTCTACTGGATGACTATTTTACTAAGCTTTACGTTTGATTTGATATTAAGTTAATTATAAGATTGTGAGTTTCTGGGATGCTTCATGATTGTTATGTTTGCTGTGCTATTTACTGGTGTGGCAATTTTAGGCTATGCCTTTACAACTGGTAAGACTTACAAAACAGGCAATGCAACAAAACAGTTACCTGGTGTAATAATATTAATGCCCTATTATATTTGTGTCCTACCACCGTAAAGCAAATGGACTGAATGCCTACTAATGAGGAGAAGTCTTTTCCCCAAAAAGAGTTAGCCCAAAATGGCTGACAGACTTCTAATTCAGGACAAAGAACTATCTGATTTTACTCTATTTACTATCTTTATAGTAAAGAATGTTTTTGTGTACTCCTGCTGATGTTTAGAATGTTTTACTAAAAAAGAGGCTGTGCTTCAGATTTTGGTGATTTCTGTGTGTTGCCTCCATTCATTGGAGACAGAGACATGCTTCTGACATCATTCTTCTTCCAAAAGCTTTTTGCTCAGTGTATGGTGCCCAATGTTTTCATACCATTACAAATTTAGAATGGAAGACCTCATATCCAGTGTTTTATACCCAATTTTAAATGTCAGTAAACTTTAGGGAATTAGAAAAAGTATTGCCCAAAACACTAATAATTCAGGTCCATGTAGTTACCTCTTGAAACTGACAGTTGCAAATGAGATGTGACAAATCACATACCACCTCGAAGAAATTAGGAAGAATTTTGTTTTCATCTCAGAAATTATATTAAATACAGATTTTACTTTTTCAGAGATTGACTCATGTGAGAAAAACAAAAACAAACAAAAAAAGGGAAATAAATTGAATGTTTATAACCTACAGTTGCTAGGATTGAGGAAGATGGAGATTCACACTCTTACAGACCAAGTGGCCAGAACTGTACTATTATTTTGCAGAGCTCATCTAGCAGCAAAAAGATGTTGTCGAACTAGTATAGCCTTTCCCCTCTACCATGACAGGCTTGCTTATTTCAACTGGTTAAATCAAATTATGGCTATTTAAGCCCCCCAGAGGCAGTACAGTCTATCATAGTCAAGCTCATTTCTTCCTGCATAATCAAAAATTAAACTAATTCCACACTATTCTTTACAGCTGATCATTAGAGGAATATCTAAAGCAAGGGGAAAAAAAAGGTGCAATGTGACTTCAAAACTGCCTTGATTCAATAATGTCAACAACTAATTGCTTTCGAGCGCTCACATGCTCATGTAAACTCAAGCCCTGAAATCCAAGAGAATTTAACTTCTTAATCAGAACAAGTTGAAAGGTATTTTAAATTAGTTCCTTCAGTTTTGATTCCTACAGCTACAGCAGAGAGTGGTGGGAAGCATTTTCTTTAGAGTGCGCATTGGCACAGTAATTTTTCACACTCCTTAGGTTAGACAGCTGTTTGAGTCTTTAGCTTGTTTTCAGCTACCAAACACAAGTGTAGGAAATTGCATTAATTTAGCAGTTATTAAATTTGTTTCATGTTTGTTCATCTCTTACTATTAAATAATTGAATCTGAAACTTATTTTAAAAGGCAAATGTCTTGCTGTTCCTTAGAAGGGTATTAAGAAGAAGAAATGGCTAAGCTTTCCTTTCATGAAGACTTGAGTTTTCGACAGGTGGAATTGTTCTCCTCTGTCTACTCAGTTGTCCTATCAGCTGCCAGCTGTGAGTAGATGTAAACATGACGCTTACCTGGTAAAAACAGAGTTAGCTGTTTTAATTTTTATTTATTATTATTGTCTAATTTGCTTTAAAAGTCAATTAAAACTATTGCAGTACGGCATTCTCGTTTGTAGCTCTGAATAACACCTTCCATCTTCTAATTTTTTTGTTCTAGAATGGGCTATAGATCCCGAACCATATTATCAGAATTAACGTCAAAGACATTTTAGTTCTTCTAACACTCCATTTAAAAAGCTGCCAAATGTCCTCAATAGTTATAGTCATAAAGTGATCTACTTATTGAGGTGAATTTTGTGTTTTCATTAATATAACTGACCTTCAAAACCATCCAATAATTCAGATAGGACCTTCAAAACCATCCAATAATTCAGATAGGAGAGATTTTAGCAGGTGTGGCCCCCTAAATAGCAGGTTTATATACCTTAGCCAGTGTACTGTAAGAGACATTCTGTTGACAAAGAGTAATTCTATAAACACCTTCAGATCCACACAAAATCAATTGTCTTAAATAAGTGGGAAAGAACAAAATTTATCATTGCCTTACTCTATGTATAGCATGAAAAGCTGAATGTAGGAATGTTTTTCCTCTGCAATGGATTTACATCAGAGGCAGATGATTAATGTATTTTAGAGGTCAGTCAACCTCACAAGCAACATCTACAAAGTACTGTACACTGGAAAGGCTCATCATTCAAAGTCTGTACCCCTTACCCTCACTTGTGGCTCCATTTTAGTGACTGAGACTTGTCAGTCTGTACCAGCTGGTAGAAAAATTTCACCAATATGTTTTTGCTGATATAATGCTACCTGATTGAGACTCCACCTTACCCAGAGATACACTGCTTTTAGAAAGAGAAGGAGCAGGAAAGAGCTCTCTAATGTCCTAATGTCTTTTTCCTACAGGCCATAGCACTGCTTCTAAACAGAGGAAAAAGGATGTTGACAGCTGGAGCTGCATGTTTTGTGTCTGATTCAAAGTCATTTGGGATGAAGAGTCTTCAAGCAGGAAAGGGAGCTCTGGTGTATCACATGCTGCAAGGGTCCAAGTAGAACGTAAACTAAGGATTCCCTGAATGTATTAATAGATTTGTTTTGTACACAAGTAGAAAGTACTTTTTCTTCATGTCACTTCATTGGACACCAATATAAATAATAACTGTCAAAGTGGACCAGGGCCAAATACTTTCAGAATTTGTCTTGATGTTTGGTTTTAATTGTCAAGAGGCCTGAACAGTGCAGCAACAGTGCAGCAGAAGACAGAGCAAAGCAGGGGAAGCACACAAATAGGCCATGTACACCACAGCAGCAATGGTCAGCCAAACATCCCAATTTGACAGTGAACAGTGCAAATCTCTTTTCAGGTCTTCATCTTCCTTTAATTTTTAGATTGCAAAAACCTTTGCTTCTAGCATCAACAGGACCTTTCCTCTTCTTTAATTTCTCTGTCCCTGGAGACACAGTTTTTCTCAAACTGTTCCCTCTGCATGCTCAAAGCACCTCTCTAATAGGTCTGAGGATCGGCACCAGTGGCAGCATTTAAACTGAAAAAGTTTATTTGGACCACCTGACTTGGGCTGCCAGGTCTGAGGCATCAAATGATCCCTATGGGTCCCTTCCAACTTGGGATATTCTGTGATTTTATGAAATCTGTATATACTGGGAGAGGCTTATCTGTCCATATTATTTAACTGCAAAGAATGTAACTAAGAGAACTTTAAAATGAGGACCTGGAAGAAGCAAGCTAACAAGAATACTTGTGCACAAGAAGATCCAAGCTCTACGTGGCAGAAGTACAGACGTATCACTGCAGACCTAACTGCTGACATAACCATTTCCATAGAACCCAGGATTTTATCTTCATCTTAACAAAGAATATTCCTTTCTCAAAGACAGCAGGGTAGTAGAATTATTTAGTGTGTTGTTTCTCTCTAGTATTGCATTAGGACACTAAGTAGCTGCAGTATCAGAGGGGCCACTGGATGAAATGCACAAGGCAAATCTCATAAACACTTTAAATTTTAGAAAATAAAACAATACTCCAGTGAGAGCCAAATAAACCAGGATGGCAAAGACAACAAGTGATATAGCTCTTGATGTCCTCTTCCCTCTTGTGATGGTTTAGCCTGAACTGTCACACCTCTGTCCCAACCTGAACCCTATTTCCTGTGATCAACTTACTGTACCAGAGTGTGCTCACTCTTTGAATGAGTGCATGGCAGGTGAGAGCAGACCTCCTGCCTTTTGTTCTCTTTTCTTTCTATCTCCAACACTCAGAGTTCCTCTGGTGACCCAAATTAAGCTTTCATCAGCTGGAAACATTTAAACCTGAAGTTCAGACTGATAAAGGCATGTGGGCTGCCTTCTAGAGGTAATGCTAACATGTTCATACACCATATAGAAAAGTAGTCTGCATTTTACCTCCCATTTGTTAAACAGGAAACAAACTTGGCACCCAAAGTTTTTAATCAGTGAAGCTTGCTGCAGTATATTCATTACTGTTACAAAATGAGATTACAGTTATTTTGTGATGGAGTTGTATGCTTCATGTATTTTTATTGTTATTTATTTTAAGGAATATTTTTACACTGAGGCATAAAAGATTATATGCTATTACTTTTTCAACAGTTAAATATGACACTGGCAATATCCATCAACGTTTTCCAACTATCATTCCTAAAATTAGTTTTCTAACAGACATTTAGGTAGCTGGACCAATTTTCACATATTATGAGCATCTCCAGTTTCCACTAGCAACTCAGCACTGTATCAGTTTATACTTCTAAGCACAAATTTCAGAAATTACTTTTAGCTATCTGTGTTCAGAAAACTTGCACCATGATATTTCTTAGTAGCTAGGGTTTGGGTTGTGTGGTTTGGGTTTTTTTTCTACCCAATTTTTATTCCTCTAACTCACTGGTGAAGTGATGATTTCTATTCAAACCACACCGTACCTTTTACAATCTTCATCTATAATGAAAGCACACAGAGATTATAAGGACAAACTGTTAGGAGCTGTCGGCTGTGATTCCTACGTTTTCAGTAGTTTTTCTAGATGTGAGCAGAAAAGAAGGGCAGTTGGGAAATTTGAATATTATTTCCTGCACACACCTCATTTTTGCATTCTGTAAAATGGGAATGAATCTCCCCCTGCCATTTGTAGGTCAAGAAATTCTGTAAACAGGACACCTTTCAAACAAGGCTATGAAATCCTCTGTGGGAGCAGGATCTTTACAGCTTTATAGCTGCATCTTCTGGTTTCTCTAAAATTTATAAAACCAGAATCACAGAATCACCAAGGTTGGAAGAGACCTCAGAGATCATCAATCCCAACCTGTCACCACAGACCTTGTGACTAAACCATGGCACCAAGTGCCGCATCCAATCCTCTCTTGAACACCTCCAGGGACGGTGACTCCACCACCTCCCTGGGCAGCCCATTCCAATGGCTGACAACTCTCTCAGTGAAGAATTTCTCCTCACCTCGAGCCTAAACTTCCCCTGGCACAGCTTGAATGACTGAGAGTTCTGGTACTGTATGTCTGTAAGAGCTTATACCAAAAATAATTGTTTTACACATCACAGTTTCCATTCCGTTGTATTTCCTACCCATTCTCTCGCATGGCATAGGAATACATTTTGAAGAAAGGTTCAAATTGCCTATAGTAATCTGTGCATCCCTTCTTTCCTGTGGTCACAGGCAAAGACAGGTGAACCACACAAGTTATCTTTTTAATAAGTCTTCCTTAATATGAGCATCGTCAGACAACGCAGTGTTTGTTACATACAAAGATATTTCAAAAAGGTATGGCAGAAAGAAAGGTTTATGAGTTCCTTTGCTAAGCAAGGAAGATGCAGTAATTGAAAGTGCCCACGGGCTTGGAGATTTATTGTTAAGGGAAGTGTGCTGTAAACAAGAGTAACATTAAGGATTTGACTGTAATAATTCAATCTATCCTACTTTACAAAACAACCTCTATGTTTGCAAGTAGTAGGGTCCTGTTTACAAATAATTTGCAGCCTTCATGATCTAGGCAGCTTTCAAAACCACACAGATGAAAGAAACAGTATCAAAAATAAGGTATTACTACCAAAGCACTGCTCACAAGCCTGTAGCTTAAACCTAGTGAGGTTTTTATTGAAAGGGCTTCAACCTCTGCGCACTTCAATGCTCAGGGATGAAAGTGAAGCAAAATTATCGTCCCTTGTAGTCAAATAGACCCAGGTGGCATTACTGGATTAGGAACTGGGAAACTGCAGGATCAGATGAACTTCAGGATGACTAGATTTGGAGGCTCTTTTGGCTGAGGAAGTGTCACCTGTCAGTAAGTGATCATCATTCATCATCATGCACTAAGGGAATTTGGCTACAATGGGAAAACAGGCAGTTGTGGAGAAATAGGATAACAGCAACATGCATTTTAAAGAATTTGGGTTGTTGGGGTTTTTTGCCTAGGTATTTTCTCTCTTATACCCCAAACATGGAAAAACAGCACCATACCTGCAAAATGAGAAATGCCTAACAACTTCTCTCAGGAATAAAAAGTGCTTCCTTCTAGATAAAGCATTCATCTTAAATTGATCCTAAGGGAAGAGGGTGGAAGAGCTCACTTAGCAAAATACTAAATGCTTGGCACATGCTAAATATTCTGACCCCATATCCTACACAGTGTGATGGAAGGACAATTTTCTGTCCCTCCTTCCCCCTTCCTGCTGCTTCTGGCACTATATTCAAAGAGCACAGCTGCCTGCCATTTGGTGCGGAGACACATCTGTGTAATGAGTCAGCACAATGTCTGCAATGTAGCCATTTGTTCTGACAGAGTGACAGACGCTACTCATGTCCGAGAGCATAAGATTCAAATCTTCACCAGACACACTGATTCCACAGGCTGCAATTTGTACAGCGAGATCACAGATCTGTCATTTGAACACATAGAGCATGCCACAAATTATCCAGATGCACTGCAAAGTTTGTCCTGGATCAGACAAAAAAAGGAAAAGACCAGGTAACTCACTTGGTCTTACATAAAACCATATTCTGCATCAGAAGAATTATTAGGAACTCTCTGGACTTTAAGGACGAAAGTGTTAAGCCAGTACTAACCGACACTTATTTTCCTGTGGCCTTTCAAGACGGTAGGAAATACATTGCTACCCTCTCTACAAGCTGCTCTTCAGCACAGCACTTGGTACAAAGACAAGCAAAGCATGTGAATCTGGGCTATGTAGAAAACAGGTGTTTCAAAATATCTTGAATATTTAGAGTCATCAGGTTACACAACTTAATGAAATAGAAAAGGAATATTGAGAGTTTTTGCAAGGTTCTCCTAAATACCACTTATATCTGGGTCTCCTGATGTTCTTGTTTACTTAGAAATATTCTTGTTTCTCAGGAAAAGAAAGTACTTTCAGTTCTGGTGCTTCTATTATGCGCACAATAGCTTTTTACAACTCAACAGCACATTGCAATACTGCTAGACAGATGTGCAAGCCAGTGTCAAAAAAAAAGAAAGAAAGAAAAAAAGGAAGTGAACTAAAGACTCTTCCCTTTCATGGCAATTCCTTTATAAATTGCCAAAAAAAGATTTGATCTGTGGTAGAGATGGTGACAATTAAAAGAAAAGGCTACACCAATCACCTACTGATTCAATGCTACACAACAGCCTTTATTTCTAACCAAAAGCACTGAAAAATGTGACTGCCTAACAAGGAGGAACAATGACTAGAAACATTTTAATTTCCTCCTTAGTGTATAATAATGTCAAAGACCTTAAATACTTGGGTGATGAAGAGCAAGATAGATACAGAGCAGGTCTGTTAATGCAAAGATACAAATATACTTTGCACCTACTAATTAATTCAATTCAATTCACACTACCCTTGTGAAAGGTTAGAACAAATTAGGGCATAAAGAAAGCCTTTGAAGGTGAATGGTAAATTTTCTACTGAGCTGTAGATCAGTCTTTGGATCACACAATGAGGAACTGTCTAAGCCAAGAGTGGAAAAGTAACAATGAGGAACCCTTTCTGCAGTGTGTGTTATTAAGAGAATTAATTACTGCAGACAGATACAACTAGTCAGCAGAAAATCAGCCAAGACTTACCAGATTCACCTGCCACTTAAAACTTGCATGGAATTTATCTTGTTCCTTTAATTTTATCACACAATTTTATATAATTAACATGTTTTTGCCCCTACACTCCCAAATCAACCAGTGTTACTTTATATTTATCTATATTCAAACCACAGCCAGAGAAACCTTTTCATCATATTTTTGTTTCCCTTCTTCTGTCACTCACTAGATTTCTGGCTTTGGTTTCAGGCTGGGGTTTTTTTGTGTAATGATGGAACAAATCTAAATGAGTTTCGATTTTCAAATCATCATCTACAAAACAGTTCTTAACAGTAGTTATGTTTCAAAAAGCTTGAAGAAGACTGCTGGCCCTCAGGGCAGAACAAAGCAAAACAAAGTTGGGAGGTGAAATCAAGCTCATCTGGCAAATAGATTGCTGCTTTGAGATGGAATGGTTCTGTAACCTGGGAGAGTTGATAGCAGTATGGAATTGAATTTTCAAATCAGTTCTTGTCCCATTTCTTACGTCCCTTGTTACTTGCTCCAGCAAATGCAAGATTTAGTCAATGGTCAGAGTTTCTCAGTGAAACTATGCAAAAAGGCAACTTTAAGCAAAATGTTTCAGCAAAAATTACCAGTGTCTGAGCATACTTCCAGATAGTCACTGAATCACAAAATGTTAGAAGTTGGAAGAGACCTCATAAAGATAATCGACTCCAACCCCCCTGCCGCAGCCAGATCACCTAGAGTAGGTCACACAGCAACACATGCAGGAGAATTTGCAATGTCTCTGGAGGAGACTCTACTACCTCCCTGGGCAGCCTGCTCCAGTGAAGACAGAACACAAAATGTTCTCACCATTTGAGATCTGAAATAGAATAGAATAGAATAGACCAAACCAGGTTGGAAGAGACCTTCGAGATCATGTCCAACCTATCAAGTAATCCAACCCACCTAATCAACTAAACCATGCAACCAAGTCTCCTCCTGAACACCTCCAATGATGGTGACTCCTCAACCTCTCTGGGCAGCCCATTCCAATGGGCAATCACTCTCTCTGTGTAGAACTTCTTCCTAAGATCCAGCCTAAACCTCCCTTGGCACAGCCTGAGACTGTGTGGAAATGTGGAAACACCCAGAAAGAGAGAAATCCAAAACTTTCAAAAGTGAAACATACAAGGAAAGTTTTCTGGAAGGTGATCATTGGTAGCTGTAGTTTTTGGGGAACACATGAGCTGTGCTCCCAATCTTTCTCCAACAGATTTTAATGTAATTTACAATGGGGTTTGGGACTGATTACCAGCTGCCAAGAGATCAGTTACTGAGGGCTTAAGTGGCAGAGGATAATTAGCTTCTCTATGAAGGGTGATTGTGTTTCACTCTGAAGACAGTGTAGTAGAAAGAAAATGAAGCACATGGCAAAGTCAATTATGATATTTTTCTCAAAACTGTTTTTTAATGCTATTTAACTATTGATCTGTTGGGTTCCAGTTTACTTTGATGGGTGTGCAATCTCCTAAGAACCTGGTGTATTTAGTCTTCTTTCTACTTTAACTACTTATGTCCTATTAAAACATAGAGGAATTTGCATTTCATTGTTCCAAAGAAGGCTATTTTTCAGTACAATTTATGGAGCAAATGAGAATGCTTCACAAGGCTGCAGAATTATCAACAAACAGATTATAGCTTCACAAGGCTGCAGAATTACCAACAAACAGATTATAGTTTTGTCATGGCCTTAAGGCAGGCTGAGTGATCCCTATTACTTTCACCATTCACTGGAGTTAATGTTGTCTTGGAAGCAAACATATTGAAAAAGGTCTTCTAATGCATTTTCTGAAAGAATTTTTTCTGCCTTTGTCAAGTAACACAATGAGAAATTATCACAGCATTTTAGATAGTAAGTACCAGCTGAGGAGTGCAGGGTTATCCTGGGAGGAGAGAAGCACACAGTCTGCTGCTTCTGCTTGTTTGCTTACATTTGCATAAAACATTAATTGGTTGCAGACCTGTACTACAGGAGGATGTCTGTTAGATTAATAGTCTTTAATGTGTCTGTATCACATGTCTAAAGATACAGCTAAACTAATACAAAATGACATATTTTAATGAAAAAGTAGCCTATGCTCCTATCCTTATTTGAAGGTGTTAAGTTAGTCTCTTGTTTTCTCCTGTTTTCCTGTGTTAGGAATTTGACAGGATATTTTTGAAGTGTAAACTGTTCTCTGACAATGATGAAATAGCCTAAAGATGACAAGAGAGATTATAATTTCCTTTCTCAATCTGGCCACCAACTTCCCATGTGATAGTGGTCAAACCTGTGCTTTAATGCCTTAAGGCTTAATTTTAAACCCTTTTAAGAGGATGGAGTTCTACAAGGCAGGGGATTGGAATTTTATCACTGAGAGTCATCAAAAGTTAAGAATCTCAAATTCCTAATCTAATTAGTTTAAATTTGATATTAAATCTTAGTGCTCTGGTTTCTCTGTTAATACTAGACAGAAGTAATCTGATTTACAAAACATAAAGTCCTCTGAATAGAGGGTCATAAAAATGCTGAAAGTCTATTTCTATTAATGTAAGAAATTAATTCCTAGCAGATCCATGTTACAGTTTTAAAGCAAAAAAAGGGACATAACTGGATGCATAAAAAAACAATATTCATGCTTACACCCCACTGGCCTTTTAAGTCATACACATACCAAGGCCAACAGTCTGGATTCACACATCAAGTCTGGATTTGTTCAGACAGTTAAAATCTTCTTGAGAAAATTTTGCCTGCATTTAAATTCGGAGATCTGAGAAGTCAAAAGTGGACAAACATACCACCAAAAGAGTATTTCGCTGTGCAATGAAAGCAAAGCCAAAAGTGATAATATCCAATTCCACTCTGAAGGTTTATATCTGTAGATCTCAAGATGCTAGTGATATTCCACCAGTTAAGTACTCTGTATTCAGCTTAGGAGGAGGTCAAGGGCAGAACACCCATGGACTTTAAAAGTTGTCTGGACCCAGCCAGATGTATCAAAACATATTACTTCAGTTTCTGTCTTAGATAATAAATTGTGGGCCAAAGGAGCAGTAAACCATCAACCACCAGCCTGATAATTGCACTTCTAATGAAAATGTGTGCCCCTTTTGTGTAATTTCTACTGTAAAACAGCATGCTAGTACCCACTAGTGAACAGTGCACTCAGCAGAAGCATAACTAATAGGAGAAATAAAAATTATGTCCCTGATGGTGTATTTTTTAATGTATTAAATAATGATTAAGGGCAAAGGGCAAATATTCAGCAATCAGCATTCAACCAACAGGGAAAAAGAAGATACTGATTCAGTAAGTAAAAACCATTAAAAATCTTTGTGTAGTCTTTCTCTGAAATCTTTTCCCACTTGTCGTAAAAGTACTGAAACATATCATCCTTCATTTTGATTGAAGCTAGTCTCTTCCCCAGATGTTAAGGCTGTTCTGATATTTGTTATTATGTTTTTTATATATATATATATATATTCCAGAAAACACACTGTGAAAAAGACAGACTTGCAGGTTGGCAGCTAAAAATATTAAAAGGTAATTGCAGTTACACTTGGCCAAATTTTTGATTAGCTCTTCAGTAAACAAAGCACAGTATTTCTGACAGAGGTGATTTCAAACAAGACAGGTGTATGTCATAGCACAACTTTCAAGCCTCTGTTGTGTTTTATGGCATGTTAAGAGACAGCACAAGCACATTGCTGCCAGACTTAAGTAGAGACAAGATTCTTAAGTAAGAATCCAATCTGCTAAACAGGATTTCTCAATTGTACTCTGCTGCCATTTTGAACATACTGAAAAACTTCTGCATGCAACCGCAAACTGTTGTTAGGCAAACCTGGATGCAATAGGATATTACTCAGAGGCTTTATAATATTTGTGATCCTTTACAATGGTTGGTTGGGGGGGCTGGGTGGAAAAAACCACCAACAACTTTTGTACACAGCAAAAAAGACAATTATTTCTTCTATAAAAGGAATAGCATAATACAGACAAATGGACAGAGCGGAAGAATTGCCAATTATACTCGGCCCAGTTCAAAAGGTTAATGATGAAATACATCTCAGGCTTATATTTCAAGAAGAAAACTAGCACTAAGGCAAAATTATTCATTGTGAATCAAGTAAAAATGTTTCCTTTAGTCTTTCTCTAGCTATTGCTAACAATTCACTAGTATGGAATGCATTCTGCTGTTGAAGCAGGTGTGCTTAATCTTCTAAATGGAATTCTAAATGCTTTCAGACCAAATGCACTGGTTTGGTGTTTGGTTTTTTGGTTGGTTGGGTTTGGTTTTGTGATTTTTGTTATTTTGATTTTGTTTGTTTTGTTTTTTTCTTTATTTGCTACTTATATACTTCTAATGATATAAGCAGAAACAAAGGACATGAGAATGATCCTCATTAATCCCATAACACTTTGTGGTTAGACCAGGACACAGGGATTTTTCCAATTAAAAAATTCATTTGCTCTATAGATTGGTTTGAGAAAAAGCAGTTAAAAGGGTACAATTTAAACAAATCCAGGTAAAACAACTCCTGGTAAACACCCTGTTAAAAACAATGATTGCTTGTGCCATCAGTTGCGGTAAAGTTAGGGCACTTTTCCAGACTGAGCAGAATGAAAACAGGCAATGTCCACAGAATGGATGAAATCATAGAATCATAGAATACATTGGGTTGGAAGGGACTTTTAAAGGTCATCTAGTCCAACAGTCCTGCAGTAAACAGGAACATCTTTAACTAGAGCAGGTTGCTCAGAGCCCCATTAAACTTGACCTTGAATGTCTCCAGGGATGAGGCCTTTGACACCTCCCTAGGCAAACTGTTCCAGTGTTCCACCACCATTGCAGTAAACTTCTTCCTAATGTCAAATACATAGAATACATAGAATACATAGAATAAACCAGGTTGGAAGAGACCTTCAAGATCATCGCGTCCAACCCATCAACCAATCCAACTCCGCCCAAGCAACTAACCCACAGCACCAAGCACCCCGTCAAGTCTTCTCCTAAAAACCTCCAGCGATGGCGACTCCACCACCTCCCCAGGCAGCCCATTCCAATGTGCAATCACTCTTTCTGTATAGAACTTTTTTCTAACATCCAGCCTGTATCTCCCCTGGCGCAGCCTGAGACTGTGTCCTCTTGTTCTGGTACTGCTTGCCTGGGAGAAGAGACCAACATCCGTCTGTCTACAACCTCCCTTCAGGTAGTTGTAGAGAGTAATAAGGTCACCCCTGAGTCTCCTCTTCTCCAGGCTAAGCAACCCCAGCTCCCTCAGCCTCTCCTCGTAGGGCTTATGTTCCAAACCCCTCACCAACTTTGTTGCTCTTCTCTGGACTCGTTCCAGCAAGTCAACATCCTTCCTAAACTGAGGGGCCCAGAACTGGACACAGTACTCGAGGTGCGGCCTAACCAGTGCAGTGTACAGGGGCAGAATGACCTCCCTGCTCCTGCTGGCCACACTGTTCCTGATGCAGGCCAGGATGCCATTGGCCCTCTTAGCTGCCTGGGCACACTGCAGGCTCATGTTCAGTCTACCGTCGACCAGCACCCCCAGGTCCCTCTCAGCCTGACTGCTCTCGAGCCACTCTGACCCCAGCCTGTAGCTCTGCATGGGGTTGCTGTGGCCAATGTGCAGAACCCGGCACTTGGATGTGTTAAATCTCATGCCGTTGGACTCTGCCCATCTGCCCAGCCTGTCGAGGTCCCTCTGCAGAGCCTCTCTACCCTCCAGCAGATCAACTCCTGCCCCCAGCTTGGTGTCATCAGCAAATTTACTGATGATGGACTCGATGCCCTCGTCCAGATCATCAATAAAGATGTTAAAGAGCAAGGGGCCCAGTACTGATCCCTGGGGCACACCACTGGTGACTGGCTGCCAGCTGGATGTGGCACCATTCACTACCACTCTCTGGGCTCGGCCCTCCAGCCAGTTCCTAACCCATCTCAGTGTGCTCCCATCCAAGCCATGGGCTGACAGCTTGGCCAGGAGTTTGCTATGGGGAACGGTGTCAAAGGCCTTGCTGAGGTCCAGGTAGACTACATCCACAGGCCTCCCCACATCCACCAGGCGGGTCACCTGATCATAGAAGGAGATCAGGTTGGTCAGGCAGGACCTGCCCTTCCTAAACCCATGCTGGCTGGGCCTGATCCCTTGGCCATCCTCTAAGTGTTGCGTGATTGCACTCAGGATGACCTGCTCCATAATCTTTCCTGGCACTGAGGTCAGGCTGACAGGCCTGTAATTCCCTGGCTCATCCAACCGGCCCTTCTTGTGGATGGGTACCACGTTGGCCAGCTTCCAGTCATCTGGGATCTCTCCAGTGAGCCAGGACTGATGAAAAATAATGGAGAGTGGCTTGGCCAGCTCATCTGCCAGCTCTCTCAGCACCCTAGGATGGATCCCATCTGGTCCCATGGACTTGTGGGGGTCCAAGCTGCTGAGGAGAGCTCCTATCACTTGCTCATGGAACACAGGGAAACCATGCAGCTCCCTGGCTCCCTCTGCCAGTTCTGCAGGCCAGCTGTCTGGTAGACGTTCTTTCCAGCTAGTAAAAACTGAGGTAAAGAAGGTGTTAAGTACCTCTGCCTTTTCCTCATCCTGTGTTACAACATTTCCTTCCATGTCAACCAAGGAGTGGAGGTTGTCCCTGCCCTTCCTCTTGCTATTAATATATTTATAGAAGGACTTTTTGTTGTCCTTCACATCAGAGGCCAGTTTAAGTTCCAAATATGCTTTTGCCTCCCTAATTTTCCTCCTACATGCCCTAGCAACCTCTTTAAACATTCCATGGGTTGCCTCACCTTTCTTCCACAGATTATACACCCTCTTTTTTTCCCTTAGTTCTATTAAAAGTTCATTACACAGCCAGGCTGGCCGTCTGCCCCGGCGGCTCCTCTTCCGGCACATTGGCACAGCCTGCTCCTGAGCCTTCATCAGCTCTTTCTTGAAGCAGGTCCAGCCCTCCTGGACCCCTTTATTTTTAAGGGCTTTCTCCCAAGGAACCATCTGAATTATTTCCTTGAGCAACCTGAAGTCCGCCCTCCGGAAGTCCAGAGTGGAGGTCTTCTTGCTGGCCCTCTTAGCTTGACTGAATACTGAAAATTCTATTATTTCATGGTCACTGGCCCCTAAACAGCCTCCGACCACCACATCACCCACCAGCCCTTCCCTGTTGGTGAAGAGGAGGTCAAGCATAGCCTTGCCCCTGGTAGGCTCACGCAGCACCTGGGATAAGAAGCTGTCCTCCATGCAGTCTAAGAACCTCCTAGACTGCCTCCTCTCTGCTGTGTTGAGATCCCAGCAGATGTCAGGCAGGTTGAAGTCGCCCATAAGGACAAGGTCAGGAGATCTTGAGACAGCCTTAAGCTGTCTATAGAATGCTTCGTCGACATCATCCTCCTGGTTGGGTGGTCTATAACAGACTCCAACCAGGATGTCTGCCCTACCGGTCTTCCCTCTAATTCTTGCCCACAAGCATTCAACCTGATTGTCCCTAATCTCTACCTGCCCCAGTGCAAAACCATTGTCCCTTGTCCAGTTGCTACATGTTTTTCTAAACAGCCCTTCACCAGCTTGTGTGTATGTCCCCTTCAGGTACTGGAAGGCCATTATAAGGCCTCCCCAGAGTCTTCTCTTCTCCAGGCTGAACCACCCCAATTCTCTCAGCCTGTCCTCATAAAAGAGGTGCTCCAGAACTCTGATTATCTTTGTGGCCCTTCTCTGGACCCTCTCCACCAGGTCTCTGTCTTTCTTGTGTTGAGGGCCTTGAGCTGCACTCCAGGCAAGGTCTCACCAGGGCAGAGAGCAGAAACGCAGACCACCTCTCTTGACTGCTGGCCACATTTCTTGATAAGAAATATTCTAAATCTTATTGTTCTCTCATGTACACAGGTTGAGCTCCTTCACCCAGCAGAAACACCTAACAGTGACCTGCTGCCAGAAGAGACACCAAGAATCAAGAGCTCTTAGGCTGTTTTGAACAAGTACTTTCAATTTACGAACTGCATTGTCAGAACAGATTTGCTAAGAAAATATCCCAGTAGAAATAAACTAACTTTAAAATATCTGAAGCTTGATATTTAAAGATATGCAGCTTTTTAGAGGTGCCTACTTATTTTACACTGGTATGCAGTTACCATGCACAGTTCCTCCTTTTCCTCCATTAGATTTCCTAGGTTTTAATATAGCTTGATGTTCCAGTTGCTTTCAAAAGTGTATCTGCTCTGTCAGCAAACCTCAAAAAGGAGTCTGACACAAAAATATGCCAAAACCTAACATTGAGAAGTTAATAATAGCAATTAAACAAATAAACTCACTAAAGCTAAGTGGTAGAAAAGCTCTTCTGAATAATATGTCCTTAAAGACTTTTTTTATTATTATTAATAATAAATTTTAGCACAACTCCCAAGAATCAGTGTATGGAAGTGAACTAAGATTTGCTCCAGGTCATAACACCATCTAAGAATGACACAAAGGTGACATACTTCATCTGAAGACAGGGAAAGAGTATTGCTCACTTTGACCTGTCAGTCCAGTTGACATCAAAGTTGTCAAGAAAAATAGAAAAGGGTGAATGGGAAAGAAAGAAAAAAAATAAAACAGAAGGGAAGGCCTGGAAATAAAAGGCCTTGCTATAGAGGATCTCTCTGCCTAGGTGATGAACTCACATCACATTCTCCTGATAGCTGGCAATAAATACCTGTTAACCTCCTACAGAAATGAAGCATAGTCAGGGCAGTCAATACTAATAGCTAAAATAGAGTTGCAAAAATGAAGATTGTATAATGATTAAAGTATACTACTGATGATAAAGTGAAACTGGGATGTGGGGAGCCATGAGTTACCGAATTTTAACGTCAGCTGTGAGAGTTCATTAGGTGACCTTGCAAATCCTTTGCTCTCATCGTTCCATAGACCCACGCAGAATATCAGATAACATTTACAGGTCTGAACATGCAGCATTGTGTCTACAATTAGCATACATCCACCTTCTCATGGACATCATCTTTGTATGTACTCAATGGTCTTTCCAGGTGTAGTTTTTGGTAAGCATGTCCAGGTACTCTGCCATTCAGAGTTTTTGTTAGAGTGAACAAGAATAACCTCTGGAGAGTCACGTGGATGAGTGAGGTTGACAGTGCAAGAAGGGCAGTGAGAGGCTGCACTCATTTTTTGCCATCAGAATTCTGACCTCTTTATGAATACCTGCTTATTTGCATTGATTAATTGAGGTTGGATTCATGGAGAGCTCAATAAAATGTTACACATGCCAAAGGAAGACAGGACTATTATGACAATCTGTTGGTTAGGTTTTGCTTAGTGCAGAAGAGCTAGTCAGAGAAGCTGTGTTTTAGGCTCGCTGTAGCCGAGGCTTGCTGTGAAGGATGCTCTGAGGTTGTGTGCACCTTATCCTATTTCTTCTACAGGAGAAGTGCCACTTACAAACCATTGGATAACAACCAAGTAAATATTCATATATATAATTATTTTCAGTTCTCATATGGATAGAGTCATTCCAAAAGAATCAGCAATCCCTGCCAAAAACAGATGAAAACTAACAAGAGTGCCTTATGAATGTGGCCTAGCTGCATGTTGGACTGCTCATTAAGAAGCCGAGAGGGCACTGCAATCACCAGGCTCATTCAGAATCAGCAGGGAATTATGCAGGCTAGTTTCAACTGCCACTTTTGGCCACCTTAGAAAAGGCAAACAGAACAAGAGATATGGCAAACGCATGCCGAGGGAGAGGAAGAGGGAAGAGAAGAAAATCTGTGAACACTACATAGTTATAATAACAAATCATAAAAATTCCGAATCCAGCAAACTACCATGAGTTCCTAGTCAGAAAAAATAATGTAGAGAATTGAGATTTAGTCTTCAACATCTATTTGGCTCAAAATAACTGATAAATGTATTTAGCAAGAGCAGTCACTAAATTAAACTGCTTGAAGATAGACCCAGATATTCTAAAAGCGCCTCAACAGAGCATGCTGATCTAAATTTTTTGGGAGCAACTTTGATTTATGTCCAGCAAGGTATTTTGAAGTGCATTATGCAAGATGAACTTGGGTTTTGTGAAGTCACTGAGCTGTTCTACTGTCACATGTTGGGTTGGGGTTTTTTGTGTGGTTTTCTTTTTGTTTTTCCTTTTCATATTAGCTGCTGATGGAAGAGAACACTGACTAATGCATCCTTCCTGCAAACTAACTCGAGGACATATCACATACTGTATCCTGATAACTAAATACTGCTTGAAAGAGAAAAGTCAAACTGATTTAGAGTACAAAAAGAGGAAAGATTAGGAAATTAATTTTTTTTTAATGTGTTAGAGATCTGTAATGTTGAAAGAGCACAACAGGTTCATTATTCCTAGTATCGTGTTTGTTTTCCCAAGAAAACTAGGGGAATGCTTACTGAGGTAATATGACTGTGACAGTTGGCACTGAAATCAAAAGCACTGATGCATCGCCAGTTTCAGCCTCCATATCTGGAAGCTCTGATTGCAGAATCTTACTATTGTGTGGGGGTAATTTCCACACTGAATAATCTATACCAGATATAACAAATCTTTAAATTGTTAAAACACCTTAGGTGATAAGTGCACAGAAATAGATATAAATAAACGACCACGGCTCCAATATTCACTTTCATCTTTTACAAAGCCAGGCGTATTACACAAATATACGATCACACAATGCATCTTATACTTTTTAGCTGCACACTATAGACTGATAATAGTTATTTACATAATTATTCTTCCTGCAGGGAAAATACAGTGCACTATGAAAAACATACTCAGGAAAAAAGTCATTAGACAATTACTCATACAGCGCTCCGGAGCTAAATCCACAATAATGTGCAAACAAGTAACTTCCTCAATGTGTTTCTCTGAAGGAAGGTTATCCTAAGAGAGTTACCAGTTTTCAAGTCAAATCTCCCTAGGTATGAAGGCAGAGAATAAATTTCTTCAAATTTACATGCACTTACTAAATCAACAGATCAATTTGTGTAGCCATTAGAAGTACCAGTACTCCTTTATTAGAAGTTTTACCTCTTTCTGCCATCTTTCTTGCTGGCGTGTTTTGCAAGAAGTAGAAATTAGCCCATTTCTCAAATCTCAAACTTAGAGTCCTTCGGACTTCAGCAGGTGAACCTTATGCTAACAGCAGGACAATTTTTGGTTTTACCTTTTTGTCCTCTTGATCCTAAACACCTTTGTTTTTTGAAAGGCTAAAAACCAACTTGCACACAATAAGACATGGCGGCTTACATGCTGTGTGAGGATGGTCAAGTAATAGCTCCACATTGTAGCAAATGACTCATACCTCTTAAGATACACACAAGTGGGTTTACTTGTTTGAGAACAGTTGGGAGAGAGAAAAAAAAAATGAAATCTTTGGAAATCTTTGCTGTCAAGGTGTAAGATATTTTTTTTTTTAAGACAAATCAGATGAAAGAGGTGCAAGTTCCTGCTACAGGAGTTAACACATAATAACTCCTTGTCTACGTAGTCCCCCTCCCTAACAGCAGTGAGCATATGGGGCCTGTGTTATTCATAAGCTCCAAATTATTTCTCACAAAGAAGGATGAGAAGAAACTCATCAAGAAACTCATATTCCCATAATCATCAAAGGATTTCCCCAGAGAATTCTGGTGAGCTCAACAGGACCACTTAGCTGCAAAGAAGCCACTTAGGCAATAGGGGAGTGTTCACTGCTAACTGTGGACCTCTACTAAATCTGCTGCATAAATACTCTAGCATGATGAAGTGGCTACAACACTGGGCTGGGACTTCATTAAACCCAGTAGTGTGCAGTCCTGATGCCCTCTCTTCTCCCTTTATGGCCTCTCCTTCTCTAGCAATTTCAGTCATTCTTCTGGTGAAAGCTGCCTTTCATTGCCTGTATGTATACCTGAGGCCACCGCCCTAGATGTGATTTCAGGAGGCTATTAGAATAGAGGCAAAAATAATGGGAGGGGTTGTGCATGGGTATATCTTAATTTGAGAAGCAATCCTGTGGTAGCAGAGACTAATTCTTACTTAGCTTTTCACAAACAGGTGGAAAATACACCTCTGAATGATCTGTTAACACAGTGCTTAGCTTTAAATAAACGTTGATGCTGCTAATAACTAAATATCATTGCCCTGAGCCAGCAGGTTTTGATACAGTTGTGTATATCCTTACAGTTATTTGCCCCCTAGTTGTGCTTGTTTTCTTTTGAAGAATAATTAAGATTTAATGGCACACTTTCACAGGTTTTTTTCTGCTTGCTTTCTTGCTGCCTACTGTGCTGATTGCTTGTGTCTGATCCTGGTCATTATAAGAACTGTACAGTAATTGCCTATCTGGTGACTCGTTAATGAAGGTCCCCAGAGAGATGAGAAGCTGTTCTTTTGAAGTTCATCATGTTTGCTGTTGGCCTTCTAGTTTAATCTATACATTCAGGACACCTTATTCAATTATTGGAAACTCCTTTTTTTTTTCTTTTTTTTCTTTTTTTTTTTTTTTTCTGAGGATATAGACACCTTGTAAACATGGTCCTTCATCTCTGCTAACAACATGGCTTATCTCTGATAAATCAAAGCATTTTACACACCAGACACAGTCTCTTCATCTCTGAAAAGCCAGGATACTTCAGAAAGAGAAAGCCCAAACATTCTGCTACAAACAGATGCTTTGCATGTGGGAATTACCTCCAAAATGCATCATTTCAACCACCTGAAACTCAACAACATATTGTAACAAAAAACTTTTCTTCATCCCTGACATTTTCCATTTCTCAGAGGTTGTTTTTTTTTTTCCCTTTTAAACTAAACATTAGAAGAGAAAACTACATTTAATCTTAATAAAGATCATACTATTTGGCACCAAGTGAACCAAAATCTTCCAGCTATTTATTTCCAGGCGTCTAACCTGCTCTTGGCAGACAAACAGACAATCCATAACTTGTCCTTCACCTCTCCTCTAGCCCACTGATACCTAGGAATGCTTGTCTCTGACTCTGCACTATACACCTGTGGTGGTCTGAAAACAGAGAAGCAAAACCCTGGCAGTGCTGGCACCACAGGCAGGGACTAGGCTAAAGTTCCCCCTTCAAACAGTAACAATACCCTACCAACAATAACCTAAGTTGTCTCCAGAGCATCTGACCAGTTACCCAATGAATGGATTTTTGAGACCTATCCACGTTTCACCAGAAACTTATCAAAACATTTTACAGCACATTCCAGTTTTGACAAATGAACCTGCCAGGGACAAGTCTGCTTCAGCCAAAGGTTCCCATGACTGTAGCACTGGAAATCCTCGGCATCAGTGCAGACAATTGGATTTTCCGTTAGTTTGTATGGTAGTTGGCAGTACACAAAGGTGGAGGGTAGCATTTTGCTTTCAATGAAGGGCACACAGAAGGTGATTAACTGCTTCTTTTTTATTGTCTATGTCATTTATTCAATTGTTTTTCCACAGTTGTGCTGTCCTTACAAGAGAGCAGTCAACCTGCGTGGGGGGACTGCTGTTTCTGTTCACAAGCCTGCTTTGTTTTCTCAGTTTGTCTACATATAATTTAAGAGGAAAGGAAACAGCTGTGAGATGAAAGTGGTCTCTAAAATGGAGGCTCTGAGAGCTTTTATTGCCAGCAAGTACAAACACCTGCTCCAGAAGGCTCAATCACTGGGAACCCCATCAATATGTCAGGATTTGAAATATCCATGCAAGAAGTTTCCCTGGGTATCTGGTAAGAATATCAAAAAAAGACAGAGTCCTTCTGATTTGGTGTAGTGCCTTCTGATTTTCAGATGTGCTGCTGAGGGTAATGGTTTATTGGTGACCTGGCAGTGCTGGGTTAATGGGTGGACTCGATCTTAAAGGTCTATTTGAACCAAAATGATTCTATGGTTTGACACTTGATGGCATTGGTAAATGACCACAATACTGTAAAGTTAACCAGTCAGGCTGGCAGAAGTGAAAGGCAAGCTTTGCACAAAAGCAATTACAAACACATTCAAATGAGGAGACCCAAACATCTCTACAACAGGTTACAGTTTAACCCTAAACACCTAATTATGAAACTGCAGCCTCTTGGGCACCTCTGCTGCTGCCTGTTTGCAAACAGCCTGACACTGTCTCAAGGTTTTCATCAGCGCAACACAAGAAATCTCACTTTTGAATTCAAGCAGCAGTTCTACTTTGTGAATACTTGTTGCTATCCTGAATATTCCAGTCCATAAGAAAAAGAATCTATTTTTGTAAGTGTGCAAGGAATCATGGGAATCAAGACAGTGCAAACGAAAACAGTCATTAAAATTTAACCGCATTTGTCATGGCAAGTATGTGTTGGGGAGGACCTGGTGGATCAAAGCAAAGTCTGTATTACCCCCTCAGTGGCTGAAAGCACAAAGCAGGATTTAAGTAGGTGTGGCTGAAACTAGGCTGTCACTAAGCAATTGTCACATGTGTGCTTAGTTGCACACAGTGAGTTTGGGTTTGTTCAGCCGAGTTTCACTCTAAATTTTTCTCACTATGGAATGATGTGGATTATAGAACATTTCCTCCCTTCCTATCTGCATTTGCTAATTCAGTCACTAAAGAAGAGACCCCCAGTGAAAGTAAGTGGTAACACCAGTGTATTCTTTGCCCACTGGATTTGAATGAACATGCATGATCAATAATTCTGCAACTGCAAGCTTGCCTTCAAAAAATATCATGAAATGAATGCTAGCTGTGAAAAATCCATGCTGCTGAAGGTTTGATACTGTTTCTTACTCAAGAGATCAAACCATATCTAAGGTGTATTGTAAAATAAATATAAATATTTTGCTCAGATCAAACTAGTAGAAATTCTTATCCCCATAGATCAGTGCATACAACAAAAGAGTAAGAAAACTGTTAAGCTTCTTTCAGAAAAGTTTCGTCACATAAGATTTATTTGCTACCTGCAGTTGCACTCTCCTGCAAAATTTTGTCAATCATTTCAGTAGCAAGCTGATGGAATTATTTATTGATTCCTTACATATCGACATAATAATTCATTCTTTTAAACCATTCATATTTTAACAAGCCATCACTCACATGGTTTCCTGACCTCTATACTTTACCTTCGACACAAAATGGTTGAAGAATGTTTGGAGCTTTACTTAACAACTGGTTAAAATAAGCACTATTTGAAAGATGGAGTTATTGGGGCATCAGGAAGCTATTAAATGAGCTGGAAACATCCTGTGGAGTGTAATATATGCATGTGATTAAGAGCTCTCTACCGATTGGGTTTCCTTTCTTACAGTCTGTTACAAAGGCATTAGGAAAGTTACATCAATTAAGACACTAGGTCTGAAACATAAAAGTGCTCCATTTGACAAGGAAAGCACAAATAAAGGACAATGTGAAATCTCTGCCTCACTTGGTGTGACCTTCCTCAGGAAAGAAACCAGAAATTTTCTTCAGATTCCTTTCAAACAGCCATTCAATGGACATCCCCTAGAAGGGCCACCAATTAGTCAGTATAAAAACTCAGTTTTAACTTTTGCTGAGGAGATTCTTGCACCTCGCTTTATTTATCAGTGCACTTCGAGTAGGCATTACCACTGCCTCTTACAACAGAGGCTACAAACACATTTTGCACAAACAAACTCATTCAAATGTGACAGCTTAACTGCCCAAACTCGAGTAAATTTCCTCTGGCACTTCTAGGGAAGAAGAATTATAGTTTGTGCATCTTTTTACAAAACACACAAAGCAATCTTGAGGTTTAGAATGGAAAGCTCCTTCAGAGTGTTGAAAAGACACATTAAATCAAAACTGCTTTCAATTGGATCTTATATGTTTAGCAGAAGAACATTTTTTAAAAGCCTGTGTCACTGATTCCACCATTTGTATTGGTGCTTCTTGATTTGTCAGAGCACTTAATAGTCTGGGAAACAATCAAACACTTTCATCTCAATCTCAGCTCTAGTCAAAGTGGAGATGTAAAAATTCACATTTCCTTTATTATCAAGCTTCCTTTGAAATGTTTCTAAAGGACTTATCACAGAGCTATCTGGACAAGTCATTTATTTAACTCTGTTATTTTATTACAACAGGAAATGCTCATAGTCACTAACACAATGTATAATCTCACAGTCACAATTAATGATAATGTGCTTGTTATTTTTTTTTTCTCTTCTACAAGCCTTTATTCTACTGCTTTGAATTTTATTGTTTTGTGGGGTTTATTTGTTTTGATTTTTAATGCCACATTTTCAGTGCTGGAGCACCTCTCCTGTGAGGACAGACTGAGACAGTAGGGGCTATTCAGTGTGCAGAATAGAAGGCTCCAAGGAAACCTTATTGTAGTCTTCCAGTATCTGAAGGGGGCCTACAAGAAAGCTGGGGAGAGACTAGGGTGTCAGAGAGCGATATGACTAGAGGGGAATGGAGCAAAACTGGAGGTGGGTAGATTCAGATTGGATGTTAGGCAAAAGTTCTTCACTATGGAGGTGGTAAGACACTGGAACGGGTTGCACAAGGAGGTGGTGGAAGACCCATCCCTGGAAGTTTTTAAGGCTAGGCTGGACGGGGCTCTGAGCTACCTGATCTAGTGTGAGGTGTCCCTGCCCATGGCACGGGGCTTGCAATTGGATGATCTTCGAGGTCCTTTCCAAACCTGGTGATTCTAAAATTACTCCATATTTACCTTCATTTTGAAACAAACTAACTAAAAAGTAAGGCCAACAGTCTACTTCTAAATGACCGGTTGTTACAAGAAGGATCTGAACCATCAACACATTCACCTTCTGCAAAATCAATTGAAGAAGGTGGAACTGCAAAAAGCAGTGAGTGGTCCTATTAATAGAATATGGAGATATGTATACAACATTTATCAGCCAGCTGGGGTTTTCTATTTATTTAACTGCCTTGTACCCAGGACTGTCAAGAAAAGAACAGAAAGGTGAAAGTGGGGGGTTGGTTTGCTTGTTTTTACATCGAGTGGTGCCTAGCAACTGAACTTGGTTACTTTGGGTGTTCTGGGGTCCTCTTCCTCAGTCAGAATACTGACTAGTCAGTAGACACATTAGGCCAGCATCTCCATCTCCTTTTTCTGTTTTGTTTGTTTGGGTTTTCTGATGGTTCTCTTTACACGAAAACAACTTGGCTGTATCAAAGGATCTTTCAGACTGTCAGTACTGTATGCTTCTAGGAACCCCAAGAGTTCCCTGGGGGGTTCCTGGATCAAGTATTTTCCTTTACTGGTGAACTCTACCCTACCTTAACAGAAGAGGATGTCTAAAACAGTGTATCTTCTAGACAGATCTATTCTTTATCAAATAATACACTGCATAACAACAATGGGAAGCAGGTAAAGGACTTCTATCCTATCACTCTCATCTGAAAAGATGAGCTAATATTCAGGAGGATAGGGACCCAAGAAGCCACAGGGTAGGTCTGTTTCCCACAGCTACTCACAAAGGACATTCCACTGCCATCAGTTGTTTACTTGATAAAACAGTTAGCAGAATCTGACCCCCTTGTTTGTTAAAATAACAAATCTTGCACAGCACTTTGAAAACACAAAGCACTCGCTCTAAATTGGAAATGTTATCATAATTACCACTATCATCTAAAAATATGGGATTTGGAGTGCTCAGATAACAGAAAATAACATCTTGGTCTTAGTATAAACATATTACTGGATCCAATATCTAGGCCATAATGGAACCTATATAAAAAAAAAGCAAAGCAATTCCTTAAGAGGCTGTGCTACATGAAAGAGAATAAAGTCTTGACTCTCCTTTAGTTTAAAATATAGTAATGCACATTTTTATAAGAACCTAAATTATATCTCTTGTTTTTAATATTATGAATTCTATTATGATTCAGAAGATCTTATTACCATAGTGAAACAGAAGAGCAATTCAAAGACTTTCCAAAGGCAGCAGCGTAACTGCATGGACGGTACAGTGCACACTGTTAAGCAGCTCAGAGGGATTAGTATAGGGGACACTAACAACCTTAACTTACTTCACTGTCTGATTTTCCTTCAAGATATCAAATACAAATCTGGGATAAGAAGCTATTTGCCTCTCTGTTGTAGGTCAAGAGGATATCCTCTGTGATTCAAAACTGCTCTTTGTAACTCTTTCCCTTATACAAACCAAGCAGAGAAAAGCAAGCTGCCTCCTACTCCCTCACCCCACAGAAAACTCTCTTCATTGCTCTTTTTTTTCTCACTACCTCATGCACTTGCATATTACACACAGAACTGAAAGGCTTTAAATAAAAATATGCTTTAGCAGTTTATCTTTTTGTAGGATAAAGCACAAAGTGAGAAAGACAGTAGGGCTGCCTGTAACTTCTGCAATGTCAGCATCTCACAAATACCAACAGCCACTGCAGCCACAACTCCTTCCTCTCTGCTTCCTTTTTTTGGCCTTGTGCTTGCCTTTATATTCACCAACAGCAACTTAGTAGCAAAACACCATTTTCACATGAAATGTAGCTCCCCATCACTAATTCTGTTCATTTAATGTATTGAAGCAGAACTTTATATCAAGTATTTGAGGGCATAAAATCATAGAACTGTTAGGGTTGGAAGGGACCTCAAGGATCAACCAGTTCCAACCCCCAGCCACGGGCAGGGACACCTCACACTATATCAGGTTCCTCAGAGCCACATCCAGCCTGGCCATAAAAACTTCCAAGGATGAGGCTTCCACCACCTCCCTGGGCAACCTGTGCCAGTGTCTCACCACCCTCATGGGGAAGAAATTCTTCCTAACATCCAATCTGAATCTATCCATTTCTAGTTTTGTTCCATTCCCCCTAGTCCTGTCACTACCTGACACCCTAAAAAGTCCTTCACCAGCTTTCTTGTAGATACTGGAAGGCCACAATAAGATCTCCCTAGAGCCTTCTCTTCTCCAGACTGAATAGCCCCATCTGTCTCAGTCTGTTCTCATAGGAGAGATGCTCCAGCCCTCTAATCATCCTTTTGGCCCTTCTCTGGACACATTCCAGCATGTCCATACAGCTCAATTAAAAAATGCCTGCTGCCCTATTTTCTTCTGACATGTCCTGAATATTTTACAATGTTGAGCCAGCTTCAGGGTTACTCACACTTGCTGAATTCACATATTACATTTTCTCAAGGTAAAATTAAGATCATATTAAGCAGGAGATCAAACTCAAATAGCTTTGTACATGAAGACCCATCAGTTGGCATGGAAAAATTGAAGGGTTTGCAACTTATATTTGCAGCCACATAATGTCAATCAATCCTTCACTGTTCCTTCTCTGTTCTCCTTCAAACATGACTCATGCAAAACACAGCTCCCCCAAAATAAAGAAATCCAGCATCTACCTTTTTATCCAGATAAGATATATCAGCCATAGGAATACGAACACAAACTTGACAGGAAGTTTTGTCCAGTAAACAAAACATGAACTGCCAGAGGAACTTAAAATTAAGTTCACTTTTTTAACAGTTAATCATAAAGTAGTTTTAATGGAGAACTATTTGCTGATAAACTAATGATTGTACTGTGAGAGCTATCTTAGTTTGCTATGAATGACAACTTCTTTACTTCATTCTTCCTTACAGTACCCGTCACCTAACAAAACTGACATGAAGTAGGCTTAAAACAAAACACAAAACTCAAAGACACAGTGTTTTTATAGCTAACAGTAGCTATTTAGTGACTCTCCTATCACTAAAGCACTGACACACTCTAAATTGATAGATATTGCAATTAAGAGTAAGTAATGAGAGGACTAAAAACTGCTTCTGGTGGCTTCTCATTTAAGTGGGGAATGGAAGAAACAAGAGCAAATCACTTAGAAACAACATGTAACAGTTATGGTGCATGACTTTGTAGAGCTGAATGTTTTATTTGCTGAGACTGCAGTTAAACTAGGCTATGAAAACATTAAAAATCAAATATTTGTGCAAACATAAAATTGACAGTTTGTTATATTGAACAGAATACAGCCTTGCAGCAACAAGTTAAACTTGGGTTAAAATAAAATGTGATTGCAATAGAGTGAGATTGCAGTGGGAAGAGAATTAGTGTAGCCATTACTGAGCAGGTTTTGAACACAGGACAAGTAAGGGGTCATGCAACACTCTAAAGAGGGAATTAAACTCAGTGATAGCGTGGCAGAGACTCCACTGTGCCATCAGACAGTCATTGCACAGCACAGGAAAACTGTTACTTGCAAAGAAAAATGATGCCATATAAAGAATGTATTAAAGAACTAGATCGAAGTATTTGGCATGATCCACAGCTGTCATTCCTAAAACAGGGTTGTAGAAGACAAAAACTATTCATAGTTGCGGTCTTTGTATCTATTTCATATTCAAAACACTTCTCTCCCACCACAAAATTAAGTTCACAAGGAAAAGATGCTAAAGGCTGTGTGTTTTAATACATACATACATAGAATAAACCAGGTTGGAAGAGACCTTCAAGATCATCGCGTCCAACCCATCAACCAATCCAACACCACCTAAACAACTAACCCATGGCACCAAGCACCCCATCAAGTCTTCTCCTGAAAACCTCCAATGATGGTGACTCCACCACCTCCCCAGGCAGCCCATTCCAATGGGCTTCACTTTCATGATGTGCCCTGATGCCCTTTAGTATTTTGATGTGAAGAGAGATGCACTCTTGGTGTCTGGGCCTAAAGACAATTTGTCCAGGGAGGCTGGAGTCTGACAGAGTCCTTTCCATGCTTCACCACAAGGTCTACTAAGAATATTGAGTGCTGTTATATTAGTGTTGTAGTAACATCAAGGGGAAGTGTTTCTCAGGTTAGAATCAAATGGAAGTGAAACTACTGCTAATGGCTTGGTCAAGTTTGCCATTTTCACGTTCCAATATAAAATTATTTTTTTGTCCAGATCCTAAGGGTAACATCAAGAGGAAGATTTGTTATCTATTCCTACAGTAGATAGATGTTTAATGAGCACTTGACGATTCAGCTAGAGTATAAAATTTCAGCTGAGAGCCTGGTGTTATTATTCAAGCCTATTTCACAGTCAGAGAGCTCCCACTCTTCTATGAAGTATTTTTTTACTCTGTGAAAAACAAGGCCTTGGAGGCAAGTCAGGGGATACACAGTGGCATATTGAATTTACTGGCTTTATCTTGAACAATATGGCAGAAATATTTCAGTGATGCAAGATCTAATCTATAAATAACTCAAAGACACAGTGGAAGACTGTGCCAACAGATTGTTGAAATCCCCAGTGGTTTGAATGGGAGTTTACTGGAAAGAATTCCTAAAGGGTTACAGTTTCAGGCAGAACTGAGCCAAATGAAAACAAGGAATCTAAAATGTCACTGCATAAAGGAATCATCTAATACTGCAAGGGAGCAACACTCGGTCACTGTTCAGCATTTTGCAATTTCAGTGTTTGGATTTCTTTACAGTGATTCGTTTTCCCTCTCCTTTGCTCCTATCTCCCTTTTTTAAATGGCAGTGCATTTTAAATTCATGCACTTCAAGCCAGGAATGGGGAAATACAGACACGGTACCAAAGAGTAGCCCAAAACAAAGAGAGCCAAATGAGCCATCAGAGCATGAAAATCCCCATTCTCCTCCTCCATCTGTTTGCTGGTCGTGATTTCCTAACTTCTCTCCTTTTGCTCTGCTTTGCTTGGCAGCTGCTGTAAAAATCTTCACCCTAGCCAGAAGTGGAAGCTAAGAGGTTCTTTCCAGCACGGATGCCAGCATGGCTCTGCAGAGCCCTGCACAGGGAGAGTACAAGCTGCAGAGCTGGCACCTGGCTGCAGCCTGGCAGTGTTGGCAGTGCAACTCTTCTCCTGAACTTGGATCTGTTCTTGAGAGCACAGCACAGCAGGGGCTGAGGCAGCAGTGTGCACATGTACCTTTGAATGCAGCTTACTACAGGGAGAAGCTTGAGAGGAAATAAATTTCCCACAAATTAACCCTTCCTTTATTTCAGGAAAAGCTAAACTGACAGCTTCAACTATCTGGAAGCCAAGCAAGCTGCGATTGCAATCACACAGGAGTGATCACATCTCAACTGCCTCTTTATTTGAAAAAGAAAAGAGAAAAAAAAAAAAAGAAGAAAATAAAAAGAAAGAAAGAAAGAAAGAAAAAACCACAAAACAAAACGCTACATAAATATTGGACACTGGGACACTTGAACATGTCCAGAGAAGGGCAACAAGGCTGGGGAGAGGCCTCAAGCACAAGCCCTGTGAGGAGAGGCTGAGGAAACTGGGATTGTTTAGCCTGGAGAAGAGGAGGCTCAGGGGAGGCCTTATTGCTCTCTACAACTACCTGAAGGGTGGTTGTGGCCAGGAGGGGGTTGGTCTCTTCTCCCAGGCAGCCAGCGCCAGAACAAGAGAAACAGAAAGTTGGAATCACAGAAACAGAATCCATAAGGTTGGAAAAGACCTCAAAGATCATCAAATCCAACCTGTCACCCAACATATTATTATAGTATCATAGTATCAGTCAGGGTTGGAAGGGACCACAAGGATCATCTAGCTCCAACCCTCCTGCCATGGGCAGGGACATCCCACACTAGATCAGGCTGGCCAGAGCCTCATCCAGCCCAGGCTTAAACGCCTCCAGGGATGGCGCCCCAACCACCTCCCTGGACAACCCATTCCAGGGCTTCACCACTCTCATGGTGAAGAACTTCCTCCTCACATCCAGTCTGAATCTCCCCACCTCCTGGAAATGTCAACCCAGATCATCTGTGCTTGAAGAAAAGTGCTGTACTTCTTGGGTTGACTAACTAAACCATGGTCTCAAGCTGTGCCAGGGGAAGTTTAGGCTTTAAGTGAGAAGCAAGTTCTTCACAGAGAGAGTTGTTCACCATTGGAATGGGCTGCCCAGGGAGATGGTGGAGTCACCATCCCTGGAGGTGTTCAAGAAGTGACTGGACGTGGCACTTGGTGCCATGGTTTAGTCATAAGGTCTGTGGTGACAAGTTGGACTTGGTGATCTTTGAGGTATCTTACCACCTTGGTGATTCTGTGATTCCAAGCAGCAGTTATTGCAAAACAGGCTAAACTTGTCACCTTCCTCTCCTTTCTGTGACACTGCAGTGACATCAGGAGAAGCAAACTGCCTTGAATCAGGAAGCATTCCATTTAAATCATAGTAAGTTTAAACATACAAATCAAAATTCCAATGCAAAGCCCTTTCCTATTAGGGGAGCAGAAACAGTCAATTAGCAAATTAGATTAAAAAGGTGAAGTCAAAGATGATGAGGTGGGTTTCTAGCTTCTACCCCTAGATCCAGCTCTGTCCTGATTCAGACACCATTAGAGAGAGATGTTTTCTGTTATACTCAGCTCCCTCCTCCCCTCTTCCACACAATCTGTTCCCCCTGGTCTTTGAAGAAGGCCCAATTCAGGTAGGGAAATCTTGTCCTCTTAAGATGTATTCAGACTTTCACATCAATTAAACTAATTGGCAGCAAGTACAACATGTACCTTAACTGCTACTGCAAACACTCCATGATTAGACCAAATCCTTTCTCAAGAGTGCTATTGTTGTAGTGATCAGACAAATATTTTAAAAGAAAAATAGGAGTTTAAGTTAGACTATTTCACTGTGTTGTCTTCAAATGTCAAAGAATCTAACAGTCTAATAATCTTAATCTTAACTGTTTTAAAACTATACCTGACCATTTTTATTTTGTAACAGTGATCTGTTCTTTTACACCAGCCTACATCTTTAGTAAGGCCTTGCTTCAGGCAGCCCCTATGTCCACATTTTCTTACAGTAAATGGTAGGGCTTAAACATGCACAGGGAATCCAGATTTATGCAATGATCCCCTCTTTCGTATTTTTAACTAAAAGACCGATGGCAAAAGTGAGCTGATCAGTATCTCCCAAACACGAGCCGATTGCAAAGTGCTGTTTCAAATGTGAGAGCCAGGCAGCGCTGCATCAGAAATATCAATTTGAGGGACAAAAAAAGAGTTAATGGTCTGTCCCTGAAAGAGGCTTAAATAAATCCCACCTTCAGCACCTGCAAAAGACCTGGCCAAGAGTCTTCCAGCCATCACTAAATATCAGGAGTGAACAAGATGCTGGAGAGGCACGCACTGCACAAGCAGCTGCTGTGCCTGGGGCAGCAGGTATCCCAAGAGACCTAAGTCACTAGGAGACTTATTTCATCATTTTCCCACCACTGCTAACAATGATTCATCCTCACTGATGTTAGTAGCATTGAAAGCTGAGCAAAGTCAGTCTCTCACTGGCATCAATTTGATTTAGACTTATTTTGAGCTACATCCATGAAGCTAGTGTCTTGTCTGTGTGAGGATTTCCCATGTTACTGGCAATAGAAACACTCTGCATCATTTGTAGGAGAGACAGGAGAGGCTCCTTCAGCAGACAATGAGTGGAAGTATCAGAAAACCAAAGACAGAGTTGACAGCACATTGTCCTCCCCCGAGTAACAAAGATGGATCAACAGACAGTCTTGAGGAACTGCACAAATGGGAGAGCTTATTTTGAAGCACAGCCTCCAAGGAGGCTGTTAACTGAGCAAGTGGCTTACAACTAAAGCATCCATCCCACCTGTTATAGCTGAAGACCTCTATATGCCTGATTCAGAGAGTGTTGACTTGTTCACTTAGCATCTTTGAAACAGAGAAATTATTTCTGGATAGAGAGATCACTGCACCTCAGTGCAAGCAACAGTCATAACTGGCTCTGCACAGAATCTGAATGGAAGCAGCCAGAGAGTGGGAACAGTCAATCTTTGATTACCAAGCTGGCAGGTCACACTAGATTGTACTGCTCTGGCTTCAGACACCCCTTCTGAGCCCTTCAAGTTCTACCACAGGTATCTGAAGCTTGTGGGCAAAGTACTCAAGTTTTTTGTTAGTTTGTTTTCATCTCTACTAACCTAAATGTATTTTCAGGAAGAGCGGTTTGTTATCTGTAGGAGAAGGGTTGTTTTCAGATAGCTTTGGAACAGCTATGTTTTGCCCTTGAGTTAGGAAAGCACACCTTATCAGTAGCTGGGAGAAAGAAAGAGGGAAATGTAGGGGAAGATTTGCCCTTGCTTGAGTTAGAGAAGGCTGTGTTTAATCTTTGACTTAGAAAAGAATGTAAGCATCTTGTAACTGAAGGGAAAGACGTGCCAGAATTTGGTTGGATGTGTTGAAATACTGTTTTCTTATTTTAACCTATTGTATGCCTTAATTACACACATGCACCAGTAGAAAATAACCAATTAAGATGTGACACACATGCTTTCTAAAAGAATACATAACCTTGCTGTATAACATAATAAACATCTTTGATTGGTAACATCTTGGCCAGGAAGCTGTGCTTGTAGTGACTCTAGGGTGATTGAACAGGTTGGACTTGATGATCTTTGAGGTCTCTTACAACCGTGGTCATTCTCTGTGTGTGTGTGAACACCAAAACCATATTACAACAGTTATCAGACAAATCTGAGTACTGTTCATCTCTCTGCATTTCCAGAAGCCAGGGAGGTTTGTCAGGGTGAGGTATGCTTGCTCTAATTGTGCTGAACACTGTCATTCACTCGATAAGGACACGAAACAAACTTTGATTCTCAATGTGCAATGCCGCAGCTTTAGGTGGGAAGACTCTGCTTATTATAAAAGCTCAAGCTGCAGAAATGTAAATTTTCAGACATCCTACTCATAGGGTAAATTTATTCTAATGGTACAACATCAAAAGAAAGAGCCATTGAAGACATTTCCTATCATGTGTTGGGTTTTTTTTTAAATAGCATCAATTTGATTAGTATTTGAGTAGTAAGTAGTGGACAGCTACTGGGTGGTATCAGCACTGTGAGTCCCTTGAGAGGCTCAGCTGGATAAATGTTGGCTCCATTCAGATGTGTCTGACTCAGTCTCCAAGATGCTCAGCCCTGCAAAGCTGTTTCTGTGTGTACAAAGCAAAATGCTCATATTGACAGCAACCAGTGGAAAATGTCAGGATTCCCACCTTGGCACTTGAGCCCACAACATTCCCCCTTACATCTTTTCTTGACATTTTTAGATGAACAGACTTCCCAGTGCTGAGAGCAAGTTAATGCAGAAGAACTCACAGCAGAGTTTTACTATATCTAAGTGGTCACAGGACAACCCTTTCTCAGTTAATATGCTAATCTCTATTAGGTGCAAACTTCTAAGGATTGCTAATTGGAAGAACATTATGCACAGCATGAGCAGTTATTGCTGCTTCTGAGCTCCACCTTCCTCAAAGCATATTTTTCTTATTCTGCCACTGCAGAGTTACTCAGACTTAATGAAGATTAACTGAAATTATATTAAATAACCTGGAGTTTGTAGTCTCTTCAGATATTCCTTACATTAAACATCAATACAAAATTAGAACAAATCAATGGCTTGAAATTATGGTATGAGAAAGAGTCATCAGAGCTCTGAAATTTCAGGAGTTCTAAAAGGAAAAGCAAGAAGGAAAAATCTTCTGGTGTTTTTACAGCTTGCCTCATTCTAAATAACATGGAACATGAATGCCCTGAGATAGTGTGGAAGATCCAAGCATAAAAAGGAGGAAATTTGATTATTTTACTTTCCCTCCTGCAAAAGTAATCTCGGCTGGGCAGAGAAGCAAATACCCACTTTTTGTCCCCAGTAGCCAGGATAAAGGATATGGCCACGGGAAAGCAAATATAGCTTCAACATCCCTGACAACCATAGGGTAGAGATAAAAGTATAACTACAACTTAGAAAGAATTACAATACATGAGGAAAGGTTAGAGGGCAGTGTGAAATCACATTGATAACCTCCTTTGCTCTTCTTTTCCAGAAAGGCATTTTGAAGGATTTTTGTTGGTGTTATTTATTGGTCCTAGGGATATTGTTTGTTTGGTTGGGTTTTTTTCTGTGGGGGAATTTCGGGTGATAATTATGCATGCTCCTATTCAAGTGGAAGAGAAAAAGGAAAGTTACAACTTATAGCTCACAGTTCACAGGGGTTTTCAATATTAAAGCCATGCACGCATATATATAGATTACAGCCTTAATGATGAGACTATCATGAGCAACAATGAATGAGATCCAATTATAAATAATGTCAGGTATTCAAGGGACGTTTTCACTGTAATTAACAGATGACGGCGGAAGAAAAACAGGTTTCAGAAATTGAGACCTTTTACACAATGAAGTTCAAGTAATTTAGATTTGTGCTCATTAAAGGACTCTTCTTTCATTGTTTGCCATTTTGAATTTAATCTTTTCTCTGTCTCTGGAGTTTTGCCATTCATTTTTTCTTGCAGGATCTTTATAGGCTCAGCTTATTCAGTGGCAGTATTTCATTAGGATTTCTCTATTTCTCCACAGAGAAACTTTTCACACTTCTCTCTTTTTTCTTCCTTTAGAGAATATTAGGAGACTGTCTACTGGTGAAATCTACTGTCTTTAGTACAATCTCACAATGGAAGTGTCAAATGTTCTATCACTGGAGACATTTAAAGCTTTGCAGTACAAAACCTAAGAGACCTTTCTATAGGAAAATGAACCCACATCAGTCAGGGACTACACAAGACTAAAAACCTTACAGAGTCCATCTTATTGCTCCAATTTCTATATCCTCTCTTGTCTAAAAATGTGTACCATGTGTCAGTAACTTGTGTTCCTCTCCAGTCATCTTCTGTGAACAGGAATAATTTCTTCTGCCTGTTTCATATGCAGCCCCGTCCTGGTATACATGTCTGAAAATAGAGTTTGTATATCCTCCAGGGAAAGTTCATTGCAGTGAGGCAGCCACAATGAACAGAAATGTCAAGTCTTAATGACAAGAAAGCAGTTTACTCAAAAGATACTGATCTCGGTGTATAGTAGTGTATGTACAGCTTTGATTATAGGAATTCAGCCCTGAAGCAAAGAGGCTCTTAAAGAGCCCAGAAGTGTGATTGCTTGAAAAGGCCATCTATTCAGTATATGCTTCTCATTCCTTTTAGCTTTTCAGACTTGTATTTTCTGGGATTTTTAATTAAAAGATAATAGCAAAAGATCTTTGGGCTTCAAATTAAATTCTCATATTTGCCTGGTTCCTCCAATAGTCCTTATCCCTTCCCTTCAAATATCTCACGACTGTCAGTGGAAGAAACCAACCTACACAATATAAATAGTGAAATACCCTTCTCTCTGTCTCTCCTCTTCTTTTACAAGCATATCAGGACAGCAGATATGAAGAGAAGTTTATGCATTTCCACCATGGATGGGATGGGGACAAAAATGCCCCAGAGGGCCCACAACCTCTGTTCACTGTGGTCTTCAGTCCATAACATAAAACTACTCCTTCTTGAGAGGCTCCATAGAAGGGTATAGCCACAGTGGAAGTTACTAGAGCAGATGACTGTCTACATAATTGGATGCTACTTTCCTGAGGAGAAAACTGCCTTCACCAGCTACTTTGTGTTCTTGGGTAAGAATGGCAGCTCCTGGACTTCTGTCTGGAGCCTAACAGGTGAGCTGACATGCCTGAATCCCTGTTTCACAGCACATCTCAGCTCGAGACTGCTGTAAATCAGGGAAGACCTAGTTGGTGTTCCCTGCCCAGTGAGATAATTCTCTTCACTGACTTCCAGTGATTCCAAGAATCTATTCTCAATTGCTGCTTTTTCTTTCCCTTTGGGAGAGGGAACAATCATAGTAATTGGTGTTTATTTCCCTTTCCTTGATTTCCATGTATTTGCTAGTTCAATCTCTAGCAGTCATTTAACCACAAACTACAGGTACCACTGCAGTATTTGCAGGATAACGAAGCAATCATTACAGCAGAATCAACTTATCTACCACCAGTACCACTACAGGAGTTCCACCAAAACGAAGCCTCTTCCACATCCCTAAAACTCAGCCTTTTGTCCATAACTTGCCTGGTAAATTGTTTTTCGTCAGATATTTGTGTCCAGTTCTGGGTCACTCAGTTTAGGAAAGATGTTGACTTGCTGGAATGTGTCCAGAGAAGGGCCATAAAGCTGAGGAGAGGTCTCAAGCACAAGCCCTATGAGGAGAGGCTGAGGGAGCTGGGTTTGCTTAGCCTGGAGAAAAAGAGGCTCAGGAGAGACCTTATTGCTCTCTACAACTACCTGAAGGGAGGTTGTAGCCAGGTGGGGGCTGGTCTCTTCTCCCAGGCAACCAGCACCAGAACAAGAAGACACAGTCTCAAGCTGCACCAGGGGAGGTTTAGACTGGAGGTGAGGAAGAAGTTCTTCACAGAAAGAGAGATTGGCCATTGGAATGGGCTGCCCAGGGAGGTGGTGGAGTCACCATTACTGGAGGTGTTTAGTAAGAGACTGGATGGGGTGCTTGGTGCCATGGTTTAGTTGATTAGATAGTGTTGGATGATAGGTTGGACTTGATGATCTCAAAGGTCTCTTCCAATCTGGTTAATTCTATTCTATCCTATCTAGCTCACAGCCTTTAAAATATCAATAACCTTTTTACTTTCTATGGGATACTAGAGGAAAAAAAAAAAAAAAAAAAGTAACATAGGCATGCATTAAATCATGCAGCACTTTCCCTAAAATGTTAACATTTTAGTTTGCATTTTAAAGGAAATCAAAACACTATTTAATAAAAAATGAAGACATGAAACTTTTTTTAAAAGACATCAGATGAGTCAAACAGTGAAGATGACAATTGCTCCACTCCAATGCTGTAATTTAAGGCAGATCATGGTGCAGCCAAAATGCCGCTATACAAGTTTATTTTCTCTGTTTCTGCCAACCTTCTCCTGCAAGTGGCTACTTCATTTCACTGGGAAGGCTGAAATCAATAAGGTGAGAAGAAAAGCAGGCAAATTAAAGGAGTGTGTGTCAAGTGGCAGCATAAAAAGCAAGGACGAATTCCGCTCCGGCATAAAATCTCCAAAAAATCTAATGCACCATCAACGTGGATTCATTTCCATAAGAAACAAATTGGTAAGTTGATGCTGATGAAGGCTGCTGTACACTTTACTGCTAATAAGTGACACCAGGGGCCTTGTTACAAAGTATTTCTAAACATAAGAAATTCTGTAATGGGGCCCCCAAGGGCCACGTCCACAAACTGCGGACCCTCTTTGCACCATGTGTGCACACTCACTTGTTTCCAAGGCAACTAACCCTGAGCACGTACGTGGTATGGAGACACTTGGTGCAGAGAAGTTGAGTGAAGCTGTCTCTGTATTTTCAATTTATGATGGGGGCAGTGTATTAGGAAGTCCTGTCTTGCCTTGATGTTAGACTACAGAATCAACCTGTAGTTACCATCATCTGAGGCAATAATACAGCGTGTCACAAAGGAGAAAGGTAAAGGCATAATCCCCACTTCTTTCTTAACAGTTAAAAATATAAATCCACACCTTTTACAAGAAAGCAGCTGCCAGACACGTATAAGCACAACACTTGTGTCCCTTTTTAGGGCCTTCAGGCAGCCAAAGAGTATGAAGGGCAATTGGTTCATTTGCTCTTCCCTTTGCATTCTTGCTGCTGCTGCCATTTAACACCAACTATATTTTCTAGTACAAAATCGGTGTTGCCCACTCACTCCCTATGCACTTGCCCATCAGCTGCCAAACAGCAATTTTGCCATCACCACAAACACAGAACATCAGGATGACAAAAAAACCCAATCAGATATATAAGCTAAAAATAAGCAAATCCTATGTCTTAGTACTTGATCATTCATTCCATAACAGAAAGATTTTAGCAATAAAAAGAAGTCTTTTCCTGCACAAGTTTAGAAATCTCTTACTAGCTCATGGATGCACAATAGTTAGCAATAAATGCTTCTGCTTTAACTCCTGAAGCCAAAAAAAAAAAGGGATTTGGACTGCAATTCCTATGATACTGGGTCTGGGCATCTTGCTCCACTCATTGATAGCCAAAGTCAGCCAAACTCTCCATACCTAGGTGCCAGCTTAACTACAGGAATCTTCTGTGCTTTAGGCACAAGTATGTAAAGCATCTACAAATCCCTCCTTAGTTAAATCTTAGCACTACTGGTAATTGAAATACTAACCTGTAGTGAAGATACATAAAGATGGAGATAGTTTTCAGGTTTTCTGTTAAGGCTAGATTTAATTAATTAGAAAAGCACTGACTTGTCCCAGAGGAGAAAGGAGAACTTACAAGGTCTTCCTAGCCCTTGGTCAGCAGAGTGAAGTAACAGCCATTCTAGTCTTGCCACTGTCACCACCTGAGGGCTTGTCTCCCCTCCCCTGGAGAGCAGCAGAGCCTGCCAGCATCACTGACCTAGAGAGACACCTGCTTGCATGGTGAATGTGCAGGGCCAGCACGGTTAAAGGGCAGAAGTGATAGGACCGCTCATATTTCCTCCCAGAGCAGCCTCATGGCATCACCTTCTTAAGCTCAGAAAACACATTACCTACATTTCATTAACAACAAATCCTAAGAGAGTTTATTTTCCTTTCAGGAAACCAAGCAAGAAATAAGATTATAGGTACTATAATACCTACAGTGTATATTAAATTCACTGAAGTTTTGATTAAACATCAGCTGTGCTTCAAAGTAGAGGAAAAAAAACAACTTATTCATGTACCAAGAGCCCTCCTTGCTTTTGTCTTTGCCTCACTTCAGAATTTGACTTTTTTTTTTTTTTTTTTCAGAACAGCATCTCATATCTCTTTCAAACAACATGCCCCATGTAGTATGCTTATAGCCATAAACCTGTCATACAGTGGAATACTTCTAGCTAAGCTTCTCATTTTTATAGCCTCTTGAGAAGCAGCTGACTTCTCCACGGGTCAACATATTGGAAACCATACAAAGCTTTACAGGAGGAAGCTTCTCACATTCTTAGCAGAATGAGATAGTCTCACCACCTTGTTTCCATGATATGCCTGCTGACTTGCAAGGCCACAGGCTTTGCACTTTCCACTGAAGATGCACCAAGCTTACAGAACTGTTTTGGAAAGGGTATTAATGAATGTGGCTTTGTGCGAGCAATGCCCCAGCCTGCTATGTCCAAAGCTACAGAGGAAGATGTCTTCCTCTCTTAAAGCATATCTCCAAGTCAGAATCTGACTACAGCCCCCCAAGAGCTATCTGTACATAAGCAAAGCCACAACTGCAATACAGTAGTACAGCCAGCCTGAGGAGCCACGTGCTCTCACTGCTAGCAGCCCGCGGAGACCTCCTTGAACACACGATAGGCTGTGTCACAGAGTACTGGTTGCCATTATAAAAGCTTCCCTTCCAGCATGGCAGCATGTTTTGAAACAAGCTATACTTTGCTTCCCAAAGCCCATAGGGCTGCCAATGAACCAGCACAGCTCCAGAAACAAATCAATGCTTGGCTTTCCTCCCAAAGACGCTTCCTTAGCTGCATTATCATTGACAAGGTAACCGACGCTGTCAGAGGCTGTCAGATGGCAAATCCTCCCAGGTCTGTGCCACTAATCTGCCAGCAGGGGATTCTCTCTGTAACAGAGAGCAGAAAAACTCTGGAATAAGCAGTTTCTTATTCTCTGGAAGCTTCTTCTTCCAGAGTTTCTTACAGCCTTCTGTCTTCCTAGCTTCTAAATGAAGATCCACAGGTCCTCTGGTGTTGAAACACAGGTATAAAACCGCTAATATCTTTGTGGGTATTGCCAGCTAAATGGGAGCTGGCTCCTCTTATCTATAGTATGAAAGTATGAGAGGAATCATAGTTGTTTTTTGGTGGTGGTGGTGTTTTGTTTTGGTGGTTTTGTTTGTTTCCTTTTCTTTTTCCCTGAACAGAAATATGAAAGAGCATCATGTAACCTTGTAGCTGTGAGGAAACTAAGCTTTAACATCTTCAGTGCTTCACATTACTCATGGTTACAAAGGTCATTTTTTATCCGTCACCTGAGGAAGAGATCTCCAAATCCAGCCAGTGACGTTGCTTTAAAACAAAAAGTTTCTTTCAAAGCTGGGTGTGTTTGCTCCTGAAGTATTTTGTAAAACTCCAATCCAATGTATACCCTGACAACACCAGCTGCAAAGGTCTTGGCAAGCACTGTTCACGCAGCGTGAAAATCCTGAACAAATGTAAAGCTTCGCGGCAATACAATACACATAACGGTCGCTTCCATAATTCCCTTTGACACTTAAATATTTAAAACCAACAAGGGACATATGGGTTATTTATTGTCTTTTTTTTTTTTCTTCTTTTTACTTTAATTCTAGTTCTGAAAATAGTTTCCAACTTCGTTGTTTTAAAACAGAAATGGCACCATTTTAGCGCCGAACTTGTGGGCAATTCATCAGGTTGTGAATTCTAACCTGACACTTACAATACACCAAATGCTTTTTCAATGCTGCTGTTGCACCATCTGCTTTGATATTGCTTCAGAATTATACTTAAAAATATGTAGCTGGCAGCAAAACGAGGTTTATAGAATTTGACTACAATCTATATCTTTCTGGGAGGGAGGATTAATCTTCAGTGCTTGAAAGCTTTTATGCTTTATAATTTTTGACAACATTCAAAAACCAGAACACAACTGGCGCTGCCACAAGGATGTAAAAGTTTGCTCAGGTCCTAAAATAGTGCTGTTCTTGATAAGTTCTCCCCCAAAACATTTTGTGTGTTGTCATTTTTTTTCTCCTCAAAAATACAACCCACAGATACTGCTGGGGTTTGTTTTAATTATTCCTTCGCATGTGTTTAGGACCAAAATGTTAGGTAACTTTCAAAGAACACACTACAGTGAAACAGATTTGTGAAGGGCAAAGTCTATGGTATTGTCTAACAGTCTGTAAAGAGCAAAACAACCCAAAATCTCAATTCTTTCATGGACAGAGACAGCATAAGCAAATGAAGAGGTTCCACATTGCTGCAGCTTCATGTCACAGTATAAATATTGCAGATTTTACAGTTTCTGTTGAAAATTTATATGGAATAATCAAGTTGCAGAGTAGGGAGGCAGACAGTTTTATGAGACACACTGTAATTGTTCTGACCTATTCCTGCTACTGGTGAAATAGGGGCAATAAAGTGAAAATCTTACTGTTTCTTTGTCCTCGGTCTAAGTATGACCCAAATGCTGCAAATCTTATGACAAAAATGAAGCTGTTCCTGCATGTTAGTTGGCTCTATTGTTGGGAATATTTATTTGCAGAACAGATATTTATTAGAACTGCTGAGTGGGAGGCCTTCTAATCTTACTCTTGGGTGTCTCACACTGGCCTCTGTCAGAAATGGAATCCAAGACTAGGTCGACCAGAAGTTTAAGCAGCACTGTAAATATTGCTCTAATTAGTCATTATTCCAAGCAAGGAAAACCACTCTAAATTTTACCTTTTTGAACTTTTCTTAGCTAGTGGAATATAAAGATGAAGTGGATAAGGTGTATTATTTATATCCATGTCTTTAAAGAAGAAACCATTAAGAAAATACCAAAACAGGGAGAAAAGCTGTGGTGATGCCGTATCTGCTAACCCACTGCCCTGGGTTGCAGGTTTCTTACACTTTTCTTTCCTGGAAATTTTTAAATGTGCAAGTAGAAGACTTCTCAAGAGGATTTCTTCCACGGACTAGACCTGAAAATTCCTTGATAGGCCAAAGGGAGAACTGTGACTTGAAGCATTTGAACATTTCTACAGAGGGTGGTCTGCTTTGGGTTTTCAAGACAGATGGCCATAATTCTCAGAAACATTAAGAGAAGCATGAAGCTTTATAGAACATCAGATACCACTCCACAAGTAGATGTGCCATTGATTAGAAAACAGCAACTGTGTGCATGGATTACTATTTTTCATTCTGCCTTTCATTCATTCAAATATTTTTACTGATGTAGTATCATACTTCAGAACTACTGAGTGCTAAAGGGGCAATAAGGAAAGTTGATCCTTGCATTAATTTCCCTCTTATTTATCCACTTCAGTTCCCCAGGGCTCACAAAAGCATATGTTATCTCCTCTATCACCCATGGGTTGATATTATTGTAGATAAACATATGCTCTATACTCTTGAAGTCGGTTACCACATTGGATTCTTCTGTCTCAAGTACAAGTTTCTTTGCACTTCTCCTCTAACTCTGTCACTTGCTCACATGATCCCAAACCCCTCTTCTCCTATGTGCTGCACTTGCACTCCTCCAGCTTTCTCTTACCTATCTCTGTACCATTTTTAAACACACATCTTTGAACACTGACCATTTTGTATTTCTTAGGAGTGGCTCACTCTTACAATGCTCATTATTTGTTCTGCAATTATATCCTTGAATTTCTCATCTGCTGTGAAGAAAAGAAGAGCAAAATATAATTACATTGCTGACACACTAAGGCTCCTACTTATCATGTTCTTACCCTTCCTTTCTTTTCTGTTTATCTGTTTCTTTTTCAGAGCTCTTCAGAAGAAGGATTTTACTATGGTCCATAACTATGGATTTCAGAGCAGGACAGCAATAGTGATAGAATTGCTTTCAAAGCAGAAGGTGGTTTATGTTCAACACACGTTGAAAAGCAAATTTCCTATAGATGGTTTTTATTGAAAAGTGTGATGGTAATTCAACTGATAGCATTCAAATAATCTATCAAAAAGTAATGCTGCAGTGACTGAGGATTGCTCAGCTCGATTGATTAAAAACATGATATAAACTTCACACTGTCCCAGCTGTGTAAGTAAGAGGTATTTCATGAATAGGAAACTGATGTACAAAAAGATGATGTGCTTTACAAAGATCCTACACCTAGTGTAAGTCCAGGTCTAGAAATCATTCCCTCCTTGATCACTGAACAGTGTAGCACAATCTCACAGAGCCCTGTACAAAGCAAAGCCACTGTTCTTCTGAGCCTTCTTTTCTTAACGCTGAATATTTCCAGAGAACTGACAGCCTCAGATGCAGCTGCACAGGTCGACCCCCTAATTATCCTTTTAGCTCTGTTTGTTTCTGTTTAAAACTTAAATACTCTTCCTGTTAATAGTGCAACATGTATGAAAAAACTCTGGCATATTCAGTCTTGCTCTTCCAGAAGGTTTAGAGTAGCATATTTATGGTTTTGGCAAGACACGTTAATCTATGCTAATTACTGCATTGATGAAAAAGTCATCAGAATTGTCTTTGGCAAAGCAGAATTAAACTGCATAATATCCCCTGCATATATGCACACAAAAAGACTAATCTCAAACATTATATCACTAACTGAGTCTCCAGTGTATATTACAGCCTAAAAATCAAAACAGAACACCATTTTCTGCTTCAAGTATAGACAAAACCAATGGGACACAATTCATTTTCAACAACATTCCTCTAAAGCTGGTGACATAATTAAGAAATGTATTCAAGCTATTACTAATTTAACATAGCTCATCAATACTTCCATCAGAAACCTGTTTATGACCAACAGTGTCACAACTGAATTTAAGCACTGCAAATACAAATATATTTTATTCATAGAAAATTCTTGTGACTTCAATTATGCAATAAGTATTTATTTGTGATTCATTATTTTCTGTTTGATGACCATCATTAATTCATGTTCAACTGATTAAGCCTGCTGTAAAGCTTTAGTGAAAACACACCAGATAAAATAAAGATTTGTAGAGCTCCCTGTGATCCCTACAACTTCTAATCAGTAGTCTGTGGACAATGACACAATACTGTTTCACATGACCACCACATTTTGTTACAATAGCATCGCTAATCATGGAAATCTATCAGAAGTCTATTAAAACTAATGTAAATCTCCAGACAAGGAGAGAAATCTATCCAGTTAGTAGAGCTTTAGCTCTTGCTACTTTTAAACTGCACAAAGTTATCGCTTTTCTCACTATCTTTTTTCATTTCTGCATACGAGATTAAGATGTTGGGTGTTTCCTCTCCCCCTGTGCCTCATTTTGCAAGCATGTCAACACTTGCTTACCAAACAACAAAGCTCTTGGCACAACTGTTTCAGTTAAAAAAGGTGGTGTGCTTAAATATACACAGCAAATTTAATCTTCCTCCACAGTTTTTTCTGCAGCAAAGGCAGAATGCTAAAATTTGTGCTGGAATGTAAAGTAAGTTCATATGCTCCTGAACTGACTTTTCATCTTATATTGTTTTTGCTCCAGTTTCCCAAAGGTTGCTAAGAAAACAGGCACACACAAAAAAGAACAAATTAAAACAGTAAGCATGTGACAGGGAAATAAAGACAGTACTACTACAGTTTTACATAGCTCCTGTTCCACAGGGCTACTTTAGCTATCCAAGGAAATGGAAGTTCAGGCTGATGTTCAAAATCATTTTTCTGAAGTCAGCAAAAACTGAAGACAGCAAGACTGAATTAGTCCAAACCAAAGATGCCTACTCATAAAACCCAACTGTGTTAAAATAATTTCTGGTAAACAAGGGGAGCATGAAGCCAAGAACTAATGGACCAAAATAACTATGCTGGAAATTAAGCCCAATTAGTAAATAAAATAATGAAAGGAATTGCTCTTCCCATCTCACTTTCTTCCTTCAACGTGCTGTTTTACAGACCTTAATTTCACACTGACATTAAGAGAAAGCATAGACTAAAACAAGCTGCTGTGCTGCACATCTAGGACCTGCAAATTCACTTTTATTACTGTTTGGCCATGGCCACAAAAAAACCCCAAAGATCAGAGAGTCAAATAATGCAGCTCATAGGTGCTTCAGTGCATGCACTGAACAGCACACCCAACAGAATTCTGATGCCCAGGCTCCTCGATTTCATCACCCTTCACCTTCCTTCTCCTGCTGTTTTGGCCACTCATCTGAAGAAGATGCCTAACTTAGCCGACCAGTAATGAATCTTTTGTTTTGTGAACCCTTCATCAAAAAAAGGCAGCTACAAATAACATCTTCATTCAACACATGGAATTGTCAGGGTTGGTTCCAACCCCTTGCCATGGGCAGCATACCTTCCACTAGATCAGGTAGAATGCATCATGTTTCTGGTCAGGTTTGCCAGGTCTAAACCCATGAATGCTCACTGCTGGATTTCAAGAAAGTACTGGAATCAGAAACAATTTCCTTGCTGCTCTTTTCTGTTTCTATTCAGCCAGTAAAATTAGAGAGGCGTGTAAGTAGCATTAACACTTTTTCACATTCACCAAAACTGCTGAAGCAGTTCCAACTTTTCAGCAGTAAGACTTGCTTCATTATCACCTCAAAAGAAAAACTGTCTGCCTCTTCCCCCTTTATATTTGATGTAAAACTGTAGCTCACCTGGTTTGAAAACAAGGTCCATAAAAGTTTAGAGATCCATAGAATGCTTTGTTCTGAATGCAAGTTCAATGACTGTTCTCTTTCTGAAAGAAAATTAATGGTCTACAAAATCTATTCTCTACACAAAAGCAAATGTCACCAACATATATTTACTTTGCTTGTGGGTTAGGCTCAAAAAGCACAGATGCAGGGAAGAGACTGTAAACACAACTTTTTTACAGATTGTCACTTCCTTTGTACCAGACAATAGTCTCTTCTGCAGCATCTGTTCTGCATGCACTTAAGATTACACTTCAAGGAGACAAAGAGTTGCAGTAATGACCTTGAACACTGCACATTTGTATCTTGAGTCAGAGGTAATAAAGTTAATCCTTTTTCCATTAGCCATAGGACAGAAACAGAACAGTACAGACCTGTACTTATTCTTGGAGACATGTTTTTTTAATGAAATTAGTTTATTAGGAAATGCCATATGGATGATCCAACTTACCACATAAAGCTATTAATATCAGGAGAACTGCTAGAAGTCCTCACCAAAAGGCTGTGACTTGGCCGTGATAGATGCTGTACAACTTTAGATGGCCAGAACTGCTGCTGGACTGAACTTGCTTACATGAGGAAAATTTGCCTTCCTTTATTTTACTTACTGCAGCCTTTCTACAATCCTCCTCAAATTTCTCATCTGCATAACCATCTACTTTTCACACACTGCCATTTTTACTTTGTAAAAGTATCACAAAAGCATTTAATTTCCTCCTCTTCCAATATTAACTCAGCCAGAACATGTTCTTAAATTACTTCTTTCCATAAGAACAAGAACTAACCACTGACTTCTGAGCTCATACAACCGCTGTAAAACTCATTGTGAAGGTGCCTTTTGAAATTTCTAGCACCACAGCCAGCTGCCTCTCACCCTCACTCCAAGGATTTAACTTGAATTTCTCACAAGTGTAAAATGGCCACTTTGCAATGAGCTTGTGAGAGTATGTGTAGGACAAAAGACATACAGTGAAATATTTAAACCCATAATTTATGTATTTATATTTTAAACCAGAGAATCTGACTCCACATGCACAGAGAAGGATTTTATACGGTAAAGGAAATCCAGAACATCAAATACTACAGTATTAGTGATTGCTTTTGATGTTAAAATATATTATTCATAGTAATTCTTACTAAATTTAATTCAAATATTCATACTAAGAGATATTATTCATAAAATAAATATTGGCTATCAGACAGCACTACCAAAAATCAAGATCTGAAATGTTAACAGCATCTCAGAGTACTCCTTCCTGAAAGAAAAGATATTGCTGAATTCAATGAAAACCAGCTCAGTGACATACAGATTAAAGACTGAAAGAAGAGCTTCCCTGTCCTTTCATCACGGCATTGGATTCTCAAGTGACAACCAGGAGGTAGGAAGATCCTAAATAGATCTTTAAAGAGCTCTCCCTGTTACCATATAATGCTTGAATACCAAATCAGAATTTCTTTCATTACAGGTCCCTGCCATGAACTTTGTTATTTGCTGGTTTGCAGTTTTGGGGGGTTGATTTAGCTGGTTGTTTTTAAGAGTTCCCACTGATACTGCTCTGTGATAATATCTCTCTGAAGTAAGCACTTCGGCCACACCTTGAGTAGTGTATCCAGTTCTGGGGCCCTCAGTTTAGGAAAGATGTTGACTTGCTGGAGTGTGTCCAGAGAAGGACAACAAAGCTGGGGAGGGGTCTCAAGCACAAGCCCTATGAGGAAAGGCTGAGGGAGCTGGGGTTGTTTAGCCTGGAGAAGAGGAGGCTCAGGGGAGACCTTATTGCTCTCTACAACTACCTGAAGGGAGGTTGTAGCCAGGTGGGGGCTGGTCTCTTCTCCCAGGCAACCAGCATCAGAACAAAAGGACACAGTCTCAAGCTGTGCCAGGGAAGGTTTACACTGGATGTTAGGAAGAAGCTCTTCACAGAAAGAGAAATTGGCCATTGGAATGGGCTGCCCAGGGAGGTGGTGGAGTCACCATCACTGGAGGTGTTTAGGAAGAGACTGGATGGAGTGCTTGGTGCCATGGTTTAGTTGATTAGATGGTGTTGGAAGATAGATTGGACTTGATGATCTCAAAGGTCTTTTCCAACCTGGTTAATTCTATTCTATCATTGCTCAGCAGTAATAGCTAACTTTTCTCAGCCCATGCAGGCACTCACACATATTCTCTATTTTAAATCCACAAATTTCACTAATGAGTAAAAGACTTTACCTAGGTAAACTGAAGCAGCAATACAGTCATCCAGGGAACATCATTGCTTAGAAAACTGGTAATAGTAGAAAGTGCTCTTCTAGTGGCTTAAATCAGGTGTTTAACAAAAAAAGGCTACTATCTTTTCCATTGTTCTAAGTTAGTTGCTCACCACTTGCTGCAGTATCCTTTTCAACTATGTTGAGAACTGAAGCAAGCAGATGGACATAACATCCAACTACAAAAACACTGCTTTGCATCTCTTTGACAATTTAATGGCACTCAATATTACTCCCACTTTAAGTCTCCTTTTTCACTGCCTGAACAGCATGAAGAGATCTTCATCTGAGTGAAAATAATTCCCCACGAATTCTAGGACAAAATTATGATGTAGTGATGTTGTAGTTTGAGCTGGGTGCCCCCCTGGTGCATTCACTTCCTGTGTCCAGAAGTCCAGCCCAGAGGGATGGACACAGGAAATTGTGTATTTCCTACCATAATTCTTTGCACCACTATAAGATCCAGTGCGGGGTCTGGCACTTCCTCTTTCCTTCCCTCTCTGAGACTTGGTAACTGGGGGAGAGATCTCCCGGCCATGGGCCTGATTAGGCCCAAGGCCACAGGGGGATGGGCAGTCTCAGGCCTGGCCAGCTGAGACTAGCCCAGCAGAGGGAGGGGGAAGAAGGAGCCCTGGGGGTTTTGGATGCACCCTCAGGTGGGGATGGGATCTTTCTTTGTCACTGCGCTTTGGGTTTTCTGTAACATTCACTGCTTTCTATTTAAACTTTCATCACTTTTGCAATCCGTTTGTCTGAGTCGTTATTTCTGCCTGTGGTGGGGAGGGGATCTGCCCCAACCCATTACAAGTGAATGCAAAACACTGAACAAACCTTGGATGTGGATGGGAAACATTCACTTAAGACATCACTCTGACTTCAGGGCTTTCTGAGCATTGCAAAATAAATAGGGACTATCTATTTAGTTCACAGTTAGACAAATCATAATTTCTCTGATCTCTAGAGAGGATAGCAGAGAGGCACATGATTAATACATTATGGTGTATTAATCACACATTATGGTGAGTCTGTGTTCTGTTGCCTGCGTTGCACATGAACTGCCGGGAGGATTTCATTCTCCTGGAGTGGCTACTAAACGTCTCTTTGGCAGTACTGACTTCCACAAGGATCATGCTCAGAGCAACATAAGTAAATCCTGTAGCATATAAGGGGTGACATCAAATGGCATTATAAGATGCCATTGATACACCCCTGGGATACTTCATGATGCAAAAGATCCCAGGCTATCAGAGAAACCTCACTGCTATGGCCACACAGTGTTAAGTTATACAGGTTCAGAAACAATGATGCGCTCTATGTTGCTTCCAGATTTCAGTAAACCAACAAGCAGTTCAAAGAATGCACTGATTTAGCAGAGTTGCTTTATAAAGGCAGACAGACATCCAAAAGTTGCTACCTTCATGGCCAACAGTTATCACACTCTTGAGGAAGCTGGGAGGAGGAGGATTCATCAAGGAAGCCTCTTCTCTGCCCTGCAGAATCCATGCTGGAGGATGCAGTGTGCTTTGGAAATGGTGTGACTTGGGATGTAAAGTTACCTTGGGCAGCCTGGAGACAGGGGATTTGTTAAATTCCCTTGCTAACAAGACTGTGTGTACCACTCATTCCCATGAGATATGATTTTGCAATCCTCACCTCACAGGCATACCGGCACATGTATTACTAACCACTCCAAGGAGCAGCTTTATACAAATGAAGTAAACTTACAAGCATAGCACCTCATGCTTTTCCCACACACTTTACTATGTATAAGGAAGTAACAGGAGGTTTAAGATAGATAGCAGAAAGGAAAATGTATGGGATAATAAAAGAAAGACCAACTGCAGTACAAAGCATAACAAGCAAATTCAGTTTTAAACAGCTTAATTTTGTTTCATCTCCTTCTACAAGTTTCTCCTAACTCCTTACCTGTCCAACCCACTTCTTATGGAAAGTTATAACTTTCCCCACCAATAAATGCATTTTGCATGCATAAAATGGCCAACTGGAAAGCCTTAATTCATCCATTTGTCATCTATGTTACACAGTGTTTCTTCTTAAGTCTGTATTTCATAGGAGTGCAATGTTTTTAATGTAGTAGAAATTCAATCCACTAAAACTTAACAATTTTGCATGCTGCTTTTTCAGTTTGGGGCATATGCATCATTAAGTCAGCAGAAAAATTCTTCACGTTGCATTTTTAACAGGATACTCAAACTATTCACAGTGAAATAGTCTTAATTACAAGAATGAATCCTTGCTGTCATTGCTGCACTTTAAAAACAGGATATTTAATTTTATTTAAGTCTTTCCCATATTCTATAGCAAAAAAAAAAAAAGGTTGCAGAATGTGAGCAATTACAGGCGAAGAAAGGTGGTAAGGCAGTAGTAGTATAATGGCTAATCACAGAAAGCTATTTAAATAGCAGGGAACTGAGCATCTCAGTGCCCAAGACAAATATTCCACCATTCAAATGACCAGCCAGTTTAATCTTCTGCATGTACTCTACTAGGGTAGTTTATTAATAAGTCCTCCAAAACCTTGGTACAGTATTAGCAGGATTTACCTCAACCTCTTTCATAGTGCTTTTTCCTCACAACCGGAAGGCCAGCTAGTTGGAGTTTCTCACAGCTGATTTCTTTCTTCACTAATGTTCAGTAGCTATTGTTTTATTGCAATGTATTTAAGAGAAACAGGCAATTTTTTTTTTAAAGTGCCAAGAGCTTCAAGCCTTGTTTGTTTATAGCTCCTCTGTGCACTGCTACATGTCTCTTGGATTCAACTGCCAATGTAAGGGATTAAGGGGCTAAGCGAGCTTGACTGGTGCAGGATTCTTTCAAATATGTTCCTCCAGCTCAACTCTTTCACTGGCAGTTTTTATTTAATGATAAATGCAAGGCGGGGGGAAATAAAAAAATCACTTGGTGTAGCAGGAGTGACAAAACAATCAGACATTCCAGGCACAATTCAATGCCTATTCACGCCCCTTGGGGAAGAGAAAAAAAAAAAAAAAGTAAAATGAAATAAAAATTGACAAAATTCTAAAGCTCTTTGGCCTGTTGGCTTGCCAGAACAAGAGGACACCATCTCAAGCTGCACCAGGGGAAGTTTAGGCTTGAGGTGAGGAGAAAGTTCTTCGCTGAGAGAGTCATTTGTCATTGGAATGGGCTGCCCAGGGAGGTGGTGGAGTCCCCATCCCTGGAGGTGTTCAAGAGGGGACTGGATGTGGCACTTGGTGCCATGGTCTAGTCATGAGGTCTGTGGTGACAGGTTGGACTCGATGATCTTTGAGGTCTCTTCCAACCTTGGTCATACCGTCAAACTGTGATTTTTGTTGGCTGCTTTCTGGTTTTGTCTGGGTTTTTTTTGTTTGGTTTGGTTTTTCGTTGTTTGTTTATTGTTTTTTTCAACACCCCAACTAATCGTCAGATTGTTACAGAGGGTTGGAACAAGTGCTTACTGACCTTTAGCATGCCCACAGGGCAATAATTACTCAATTAAGCTCCTGTAAGTGAAAATAGCTTTCTTTTTAAAAGCTATCCTAAAGAAATCTTGCATCAAGGTTCTTCAGTTTCTACCTTATATGTTTCAGATTACCTGAAATCATTCCTTGGCTCCTGTTTTCTGTCTGTCAGTGATGCTTCTGGTGCTTCATCACTGGAAACAGAAATTGTTCCTTACATGAATTTCTGTCAACTTGACAGTTGTCTCTCTAAGAAGGGTTGAATTCTCATTGTTGATGAGTTATTTAATAATAACAACAACTAAATTCAGGGCAAAAGGCACCTCTGCTGATGCAACTCATTTCTGACCAGTCCTGCGAGCAGTAATAAAAACATTAATGGTGTTTGTTTAGGCAGACATGGAGATGAGTATCTCTTTCTCTCCCTTGCTTCTTAACTCCTGCTCCTCTAAGTGGAGTACAATTGTGTTGATTTCAATCTAAGTATATTTTTCAGACACTTAAAGAGATATTTCTACATGTTGCTTTTCAAGAGCAAGTGAAGATAACAGTATTGGTATTCTCATGCATATTCATTCATGCATCAAGATTTGCTTTGTAAAAGATCCACAGACACACTGTGGTTGTTTGAGCCTTAACTGAAATTTACCAAAAAATAATCTGGAGTCAGTTTGGAAGTAGGAGCAGTAAATTTTTTAACTCTCTCTCTATATATATAGCAGTAACAGGCAGGATTTACGAGGGTAAAGAATAAGAATGAATAGGAAAATATACAAAAGCAAATTTGGATGGCCTTGTATCTCCCTCTCTGTATGGGGATTTCCATCCTTTAGAGAAGCGTGGATGCGGCAGGGAGAAGATCAGGCCCAACCATGCAGCAGAACCAGGAGGCTGGCAGCAGCTGTTGGTCCTTTCAAACAGGTGAAGCAGGAACAAAGAAAAAAGAAGGCTGCCATGCCCTCCCCTTTATGGTCTGGCTGGACAGGAAGTGGGAGCAGAACAGACTGTCTTAGAGCCAGGGGACCCCTCTTGCCAGGAGGAAGAAGCCACTTCCACCTGGATCAGGTTTCTTTTGTCCCTCGGGGGAAGCAAGGCTTTCGCAACCCTCCCCACCTAGGATGGGTGTAACCCAGCACGCACACACACACATACACGCATTCTTATTTGGTAAAAGATATTGGTAGATAACAGTGTAACTGAGAGACAACATGAAAGAGAGAAAAATTAAAAAAAAAAAAAAAAAAAAAACAAACCCACCCACCAAAATAATGACCAAAGCTAGGATGTTTTGACCAGAGTTGAATGCCAATACAAATACTCCTAATATAAGTTGTAGGTGATATAGTAACCAAAGCCATCTAGAAAGATTTCATCTCTCAAGAAAATTGCACGGAATTAAATACTGACCTAAATTATAGACTGAGGAGCACGGATTAAAAGTCCTACCACAGAGAATAACAGACTGAAGCCCAAAACCTTCAATTCTGACAAGGAAGTGGAGAGTAAGTGGAAAGATAATTCTGTTATGATGCTAGTTATAAACAAAACCAAACACAAATTCTATACCTGACAAAAAAGGAGTAATGAACACATACAAGACAAAGTTAGAGTCCATATAAATCCACACTGTATCTGGTAATCACAGTTTTAAAGAGAGATGAAAAATTAGAGGGAAAGTGCAAATATATCACAAATTAGGTTAGAAGAATGTCTCGTTATTGGTAGACAAAGACTTGATATCTTTAGCCTACCTAAAAGGGGTCTGTACTGTTAAGTCATTCCACCATCTAAGCAGCTTCATGGAGAGAAAAAAGATAGCAGGATAACTCAGCTGCGAGGCAAAAGATCTTCACAGCGAAGATGACTAACCACTGCAAAAACCTAAAAAGGTAAATCATAGATTTCTGATTTCTTGACTTTCAGGCCTTTCTGAAATATATAGTTACAGTATTCTCCCTCCAGTTACACTAGAATGACATTTGTGACATGCACAGGATAGTCATGACCAATGTTATAGCAGGCAAACTGACTGATAGCATGACTCTTCCTATATTTAAAACTTGTCAGAGCAAACAGCCCATAGGCAATCCCTCTGTAACACATGGAAATAGCCATAAATTACTAAACTACATATCTACAACTCTTCCTTACTTTTGTCTGAACATTCCTCACTCAGAAGCATTCCCTCTGACATGAGGGAAGCCTGACGGCTCATGGCATGAAAGAACATGTGATTAACACATGTGGGCTCAGTGTTCCTCATTTGATAACACTGGCTTCATTTGTATGGAATACAAATATGTCACATTTCCTCAATATCTGAAACAGAACATTTATATTTATGAGGATATAAACTCATTTTCTCAAGTCTCCGATATTTGTTGAAAATTAATCATCCCCTTGCGAAACACATTCACTAGAATATTCATAGGAAGCAAACATAATGAATAATCATATTCAGCTTTCATAATCTAAAGTTCCCAAAGCAATTTACAGGAGATAAGTATCATTATCCCCATTTATGGGCAGGGAAACTGAGGCATAATATTAACTTGCCCACTATCCAATAGCAGAAATGCACCACACCACAGAATTTTGGCAAATCCCTGGAATTCCTCTTCCTGAAGCAATTGCTGTCTCTCTACAGTGTCTGTGTTCTTCAGGGATTACCCATTTTTACTTGAATTTCTTGAACTTTTATGATGAAAAATCTGTGAAAACCTAAAGCAGATTTCCTGACTTCGTTTGCAGCAAGGCCAAGGAGTCGGAAATGCTACGTGGAGCCTCTTTGCAACAATTTTTACCGTCATTTGGTCTAGAGCTTTTCTTGTTTACACAAGATTTAATAAGAAGGGCACAAGGTCACTGTGACCAAAGGTTGCTTGATCTTTAAGTTATCATTTAAAAAATACCCAAATTTAAAAAGTAAGGAAAACTCCCTCAGCTTAAAATTCAACTTCACAAATTCAAAAGATACTATTCTTGCATTAACTATTACCATTTTAACTGAGGCTAAAGGATGCAATCTATATCCAGCTCTGTATGAAAAAAAACCAACACCAAAACTTTATCCTAATTTTCACTGGGGTGAAGGGAAATCAGATTTGCTTCTTAAGAAACACTGAAACTGTAAAACACTGCACTGGCATTTCTTCTCCATTTACATACCTCGACTTTAATGATGAAGTCAGTTCACAACCTTATTTAATGAGCATAATAGTGTGTGTGTGTGTGTGTGTGTGTATTCTCACTTTTTACTGCTGAGTTTAATAGTTACTTTTAAAATGATGCTTGCCAATGTAAATATAGCTAACAAAATAACTGTAGTCACAAAAATATTTATTATTTCCCCACATAAAGAGTGAAAAATAAAATCTCCATGCTTTGCTCGGTGATTTTAATGTGAAACTGCTGGTGAAGTCATCAACATATCCTCAGCGTAGTACACTGAGCCAGCATGTGTGGGTGTCAAATAATTGGAGACAATTTAGTGACTGGATTCCTTTAGGGTTTTAAAGCCCTATTATATTTTTGTGTGGCTACCTCTTTTCTTGGTCATTAAGACATAGTTGTCAAAAGAAGAGATGAAACAAGCTTTTAATGTTTTATTGCTGAATAAGAGTATGAAGGAGTTGCTCTACCTCAGCACCCAGGGTTCAGAACTATAAACTTGTATTTCATCTTATACACATACTCCCTAAAGCAGCCTGCTACAGGTGAAATTTGGTTTTGAGAAAACAATGAAAAGTTTTCTGAATTGGGATCACAAGACTTACATCACTGCATTATCTGCCATTCAGCAATTCAGCCTGCTGTTACTCCTGGTTATGCTGCTCTGTGACCAGAAAGCATGGAGAAACACAACCGGCAAGGGATGCAAAGGGCAGGAAAGGAGGACTTCTATAGGCCAAGCAATGGAAAACAAAGTAAAATAGGAGCCCACTGCTCAATGAGGTGAAGGATGCAGTGCTAAAGGATACAGAAGGGACTCAATAAGGATTAATGCCTCAAGCCCTACTCACAGGTGTGCTGGGAGGCAGACTCTGGCAAAGTGAAGTACTACCCACAATAGAGGAAGACTGAGTTACACAAGAGCAAATTGGATGTACAGAAGAGGAAGGACACATCTGTGGCCTTCAGTAGAAGGAAGACATTGTCAAACCAGACTTCAGTCCAGTGGAGTTACCAACATAGGCAGCAGCTGCTGCTCATGACACTCCAGGAAAGACAAAATTTATTTTTTCAGCCTGAAGGTAGACAAGGCTCAGTGGGAAGGGAGCAGGAAGGTCTACTGCTTTCTAAGACTGCCTACAGGGAGGTGCAGAGATGACAGAGCCAGGCAGAAGTGAGCAGAAAAGGAAAATCAGTATGCTTGGAGATATTCTAAACTCAAACGTGGAAGGCCAAGAGGAACCTAATCCAATTTACAAACATCAGTATATCACTATAATTTGTTGATTTTAATCACCAACATGATTACAGTTTCAACATCAACATATAGCACATATAAAATAAGATCAACATAATTATAATCTATTGATTGTAATCATCAACATCATAATAATATCAACATTGAAATACAGCATCTAACATCAACAGAACTATAATTGGTTGACTTCAGTCAAGTTGGGCGCTTTTTTTTTTCCCCATGTAAGTATTGCTATTAATATTTTAGGTGAAAGATTCTTTGTATTTCTCCTACTGTGCATAGAATATAGAGTCTGGAGGTTCTGTTCTAACCCTGCTATTCTCTTAATTTTGTTAACTCCTTACCTTTAAGGACCCAAGCTATACTAGCCTTGTTTGGTTGTGAAAAAGTGAAGGGGGTGACTGGGAAGGCATAGAAGATAAGAATAAAAGACTTTCAGGAAAACAAATGCCATTTCAAAACACATCATACTAACCAAACTACCACAAAACTTGCACATTCTGGAGATTAGAGTAAGTATCCACAAACCTGGGGGGAAAATCCCATAAGCTCAAGCCAGTGCAGATGAAGTAGAAAAATAGAAACCTCTCTATAGAAGGAACAGTCTGGACGGCTGAGTGAGAAGTGAAGTTAGTCTATTGCGAATTGAGTATGTGATTGTGGAGCAAATAAAAGGTTAGGAGAATCCTGGGTGGTTTAGAAAGGAAAAAGTCAAGGTGCTGAGAACAACTTCTCTATCCATCTGGGAGTCATGCAGCAATTTTTGACAGTTCAGTACAGAAAGACAGGCACATCTGACAGACATACTTTTTCTGCAAGACTGAATGAAGAAAATTCCAGACAATTGCAATAAAACACTTATTTAATCCTTTAAAAATTAACAGAAGAGTTTGTTAGAATCCTAGGAGCACAGATAGCTGAAAGATAGCATTAAAATGTGCAAATAGGTGAAGGAGGAAAGGATGAAATATGATTTGTGCTTTTATCTCACATTGTATTGAAGTATTGACCTACCACCATAGCCATTGGCCATTAAAACATATCCTAAAGTGTCACATCTATGTGGTTTTTTTAACATCTCCAGGGACAGTGACTCCACCACCTCCCTGGACAGCCTATTCCAATGCCTGATTGCTCTGACAGTAAAGATTTTCCTAATAGCTAATCTAAACCTCCCTTCGCACATCTTCACCTGGTATTAGGTATGAGAAGTCAACACTCTACTCACTTCAACACCCTGGTTGTAAGATTAAGCTGCAGAATAGCTACTTTGCAAAAACAAGAGGTAGAATATTCATTGCTTGAATCTTTATGACAAGAGACTGAACACAACTAAGGACAGTCTAGGGCAGAATAACCACAGCCTGGTAAGGTAGTAGAGTAGACATTTAGAAGATCAATTCTTTGTCAAAAAAAAAAAAAAATGATGATTGCATATTGAAATAAAAGGACTACCTGGTCCCACAGCCAGGAGTTGGGCAAGAGAAATGAATTTCCGTGACATGAAAAGGAACAGCAAGCGCAAAAAGATGCTGGACCTAAAGATGTGGCTCTGGGCAACCTGATCTAGTGTGAGGTGTCCCTGCCCACGGCAGGGGGCTTGGAACTAGATGAGTTTCGAGGTCCTTTCCAAACCTAACAGTTCTATGATTCTATGCATCACTAGACAAGAGCACAGTATCTTGATAAATCTCTAATGCATAGGTGGGACTCACAAAAGAAGGCTCTAACACCTTGCAACCTGCTGCCAGGGGGACATGGAAATCTTCTCCCACTTCTCTTGAGTAAAAAGCCTAATTAGCCTATAATTTTTCATAAGGTGCAGATACATTCCCTGCATTGAAAAGGTTGGCAAAAGGCATTCACTTCTGTACAGAGTGCCAACAAAGTGGCAGTGAGCCTGATCTCTTGCCGTGGATTTCTGAGTGAAAGCGAGTCTGCTATACTTTCCAAACATCAATTTGCTGGGGTTTCTCTCTATATAAAACCCACTCTCATTTTGACTACAGCCTATTTCCTTGCATCTTTTTATGAAACAGCAGACCCTTTCTCTTTGCCCTCTTAATCCTCGAAATCCACCTCTGCAATGCAGCATCTTCTTTACTTAATGATCATATTCAGCTCCTCTGGAGCTGGGTCGCTTAAAACCCCACCATCTATCAAGTAAAGCCCCAAATTTTTATTCTATTTGCCACAATAAAACCACTTCCTACCTTTTCAAATATTTTCTGTTCATTGCAGACCAACTCTTTCAAGAAGCCTATAAACTAAAGTGCCTTTAAAATACTCTGTACTTTTGAAGATACATGCCTTATTCAAAGAAACCCTTGCAAATCCTATCATGGCTTACCTCTTCTACTACAGTCATGCTTTAACATTTGAAGTAAGCCACTGAAACGTAACAGATGCAACAAGAGAATTTTTATTCTCACCATTTTTCTTAAACAGACCCCAGTACAATTCTCCTGCTCCTAAATTCAGTAATGACTTTCACTTTTTCAAGCTTCTGATTATTTTGCCAACTAATAATGTCCTACACATTCTCAAAGATATCACACATGTAGCTCTTTCTAACAAAGGCCCATCAAATTTTCTGCAGATGGGGGAAAAGGAAGAAAAGTATCATAGTATCAGTCAGGGTTGGAAGGGTCCACAAGGATCATCTAGTTCCAACCCCCTTGCCGTGGGCAGGGACACCTCACACTAGATCAGGCTGGCCAGAGCCTCATCCAGCCTGGGCTTAAACACCTCCAGGGACGGCACCCCAACCACCTCCCTAGACAACCCATTCCAGGGCTTCAGCACTCTCATGGTGAAGAACTTCCTCCTCACATCCAGCCTGAATCTCCCCACATCCAGCTTCATTCCATTCCCCCCAGTCCTATCACTACCTGATATCCTGAGATGCCCCTCCCCAGCCTTCTTGTAGGCCCCCTTCAGATACTGGAAGGCCACAATTAAGTCACCTCGGACTTGAAACAGCTTTCTATAAACTTATTTTTGTTAGCAGGGAAATTCATTTTTGCTGCATAAGAATTTCAGTTACTAACCCAAAATATATGTGCTTTGCAAGCCATGATTCATATTAGAAGCATTTGTGAAAAAGCAGCATACTTGTCACACTGATGCACTTAGCAAATGCAAGCCTCCCATATACGGGTACAGTATTGTGGAACTGCTAAACAAATTACTGCATTTCACTACCCAGCAGGGTAATAACCATAGCAACATCTCATGGAAGAGGAGGAAGGTTGAGAAATTGTAGCTTTGGGATTTGGATATTTGTAGGCTCTGTTTTGAAGAGAAAAAAAAAAAAATCTTTATTTAATTAAATGTTTATTTAATTTTGGAGAAGAAAAAAAAAGAAGTCTTGGGTGTCTACAACAGGTTAGAAAAATTAAAGAAAATTCTATAACCTTGCAGAAATTATACAATCTCCTTGCCAGATTTTACAGCATTTTACTAAATATATATAAAAATATATATATATTAAATAGATATATAAACCAACCTATCTCCATTGACTATATATCAATATATATATTATACATATATTAAAAATATAGGTGCATCTGCATGAGTAGCTGGTGTGATATTAACCAAGCATATAAAAGGATGAAGTGAAGGTTAGACAATTCAGTTTCCATGTGCAGCTCCTGGGACTCCCCATCATGTAATGTATGAAGTTACTAATACAGTTATAAGCATAGTCTAGGTCATTGTGTAGTTCTTGGCCTAGAAATCATTTAAGACCTTTCAAATTGTTCAATAAGCTACTGGCCAATTAAAAAGCTAAATTCAGGATGACACAGACAGTCTGCAAAAGTCTAGGAACCCAGGTTTGTTTGGGTTTTAGAAGTACCTTTGGGAGAGCTTATTGCTCTCTAAAACTACCTGAAGGGTGGTTGTAGCCAGAAGGGGGTTGGTCTCTTCTGCCAGGCACCACCACCAGGACAAGAGGACACAGTCTCCAGCTGTGCCAGGGGAAGTTTAAGCTGGAGGTGAGGAGAAAGTTCGTCACAGAGAGAGTTGTTAGCCATTGGAATGGGCTGCCAAGGGAGGTGGTGGAGTCACCATCCTTGGAGATGTTCAAGAGGGGATTGGACATGGCACTTGAAGCCGTGGTTTAGTAGTCATGAGGTCTTGGGTGATAGGTTGGACTTGATCTTTGAAGTCTTTTCCAACCTGATTGATTCTGTGATTCTACCTGAAGATCTGCCTAATTGCCTGAAATTATTCAGCTTTTTGACTGAGAAACCTTCTTGACTATTTCATTCCAAAATTCTGTTGAGATATGCCAGTCTTTTCAGTGTCAGTTTAACTTATGAACACAAAGGTGCAACAAAATCGAACTAATTGTGTTTGGATTGTGATGCCCAGAACCACAGACTGTTGAAAGGGATATCCAGAGGTCTCTAGTCCAAATTCAAAGCAAGTTCACTTTAAGTATGTTTCCAAGGGCTGTGTGCAGTGAAGTCTTGAACAACATCTCCAGTACTCATTCCAGTACTTTACCACTCCTAGAGCAAAAGTTTTCCCTTACATCAAGTGGGAATTTCCCATATTCCAGCCTGCTGCCTCTTAACCTGTTTTCACTGAAACTTTGCTCTTCTTGGTCCTTCCTACAGCCTGAGCTCACCTCTTTCTCTGGCCTCACTAAAGTGTCAGAAGTGTTACGATGGTTGGCAATTCATGAAGCTTTGGAGGTGTAGATTATGTTGCTGCTAACAATCACAAAGAGAGGTATGTCCCAGACCCCTGCAGTGCAATGTCTGCCACATGGCACAGCTACACGTGGTTTGAAAGAGAGAACTGCTGCCTTCAAGCGGTTATCTCTTATCATTGTTAAACCAGCAGCTCTCCTCCAAAGCTCCTAAAGCCATCACCCTGCCTATTCAAGACCAGGTATGTCATACCTTGTTTGACATAATAAAGTCATTATGGGCTATCAGCCCAGTCCGGCTACATGCATTGTTTTCAGACAATAGAGGACTGGACTAGCACACCAGTTAAACTCAGCTATCTTTTTCAGATGCTCATAATCCTGTTCACTACAAAAGGTACAGTAGGCATCTAAAATATGCATAAAAATCCATTTTTGACATGTTTTTTAATGCACATAGCACTGCAGTGCAAAACAGAAAATGTATTGATCTCGAGATTGTCCACAGCACATTATGTGCAGAAAAACATTACATGCTAGATTGTGGAATTAAAATAAGATTTCTTACAATTTTTTAGTGCAGAGGAGATAAGGGAGGGGAAATTGGATGCCATTCCCCCTGCGAGGTGGCTGGTATATCTAAGCAAACTCACTGAGTTTGCTAATTGCATTTGCTATATGCAAAGGATTGGGGGGAAGGGGGGAATACTAATAAAAAGATCTGATGTAGGCTTTCTGGAAGTCTCCATCAGTGAAATAACTAAATAACCCTTTGCAGATGCAGACAAGAAATAAAAAATTTAAAAAAGGAAAAACAAACAGACAATCTCCACCACAGAGCAATATAGTAAACATGTATTGCATAAAAAAAGCTGCAGATGTGTGTCATAGGAGAATACAGGGTGTAATTTCTTTGCAGACAACATCTACTGTGTTCTCCTAATACTGAAAAACTACAAATAATGGTCAAAAATTGGTATGTTCTCAGTGGCCTTTCAGTAGTCCTGTTGCAAACTCATTTACCCATCTAATTCAACATTGTCTTACAAAAAACTTCAATGGGAAAGGGAGTGGAATTGTTCTGAGACAAGAAAACTTAAATTATGCACTTATAAATGGAAAAATCGGTGTGTGTAACTGCCTGTTTGCAAGATCCTGCAGTGAAAGGCATCTTAAACTGAAAACATCAGTCCTGCTTTTTGCATCCAGGCTTTTTAGAACACGTTTCTCTGTAATATAAGATATTAGCTTCTATTAGATTGTCTGATGTTTGGTCATAGGTAGCAGTAACCAACAGAATGATACCTTAAAAATCTCCACCCCAACAATACCCTAAAACATGTGTAAATTCTAGTATAACACGCAGTCACAATCACTGTTTCTTCTCACAGAAATGGATATTATTTCAATATTTTCCCTTCATGCTTCTTTCACAGACAGTTTCTTCTAGAATATAAAGCCAACTCCAAAAGTCCTTGGAAGACTCACGTTCCACAGTCAAAGAGGAAAAACACACCCAGATGAAACATTACAAGCTGCTAAGAAGGCAAAGAAAAATAATCCCCCAAGAGAAACACAATATAAATCTCCTACATTTTTTCAGTTTGATGATACAGATAGATTGCAGTGTTTAAGCTGTGACATCGCGTGCATTGCCTAAGTTCACCTGTAGGATTCATCCCTCTTCAACTCTTTTCCATTTCTTTTGAAATCACTTAGCTCAGACATTTCCCTGAAATCCAAACAGGTCTCCAGTTGCCTGTGATAGAAGAAATTAGTTCCTCAGTGTCTTCATAATGCAGTGATAGCAATGATCCTTCTGCTATGCACCGATAAGAGCCACCATGAGATAGTAGTTGACAGTCATGTTGAAACGAAAGAAAGAATACAGAATCATAGAATCAACAAGGTTGGAAAAGACCTCAAAGATCATCAAGTCCTACCTGTCACCCAAGACTACTTGGGTGTCATGACTACTAAACCATGGCACCAAGTGCCACATCCAATCCCCTCTTGAACACCTTCAGGGACAGTGACTCCACCACCTCCCTGGGCAGCACATTCCAACGGCTAACAACTCTCTCAGTGAAGAACTCTCTCCTCACCTCGAGCCTAAAGTTCCCGTGATGCATTTTGAGACTGTGATTAAAACCAAAGGCTTCATGAAAGCAAAATTCAATATGCTTTGAATAGAATCGTAGAATGGTTTGAGTTGGAAGGGACCTCTGAAGGTCATCTCCCCTGCAGTCAACAGAGACATCCTCCATTAGATCAGGTTGCCCAGAACCCTGTTGAGCCATGACTTTGAATATATGCAAGGATAGGGCCTCAAATACCTCCCTGGGCAACCCATTCTGGCGTTCCTCCACTCTCATGGTAAAGAGCTTCCTCCTAACATTCCAACCTAAATCTACTCTTCTCTAATTTAAAACTGATCTGTTACTGTATAGAGAAGAAAGAAAGAGGAAAATGGGGAAGGCCAGAAAGTTTAACCTCTTTTTTGCTTCAGTCTGTAATAGTGACATAACTACAAGCAGTTTGCCAGTAGAGTTAATACAAATGAATCAGGGCAAAATAGAATCTCTCTAAAATATAGAAAGAACAATCTAAGATTATTTAGTTAAATAAAATATTTTCTAAACAGCAAGGGTGGATTTAGCTAATTAGAAAATCACCATTTGGAACTTAAAATAATAGTAAAATATAGGACAGAAAAAAGAGGAAAATGTGTTGATCAGCATTTAAGATAACAGTGAGGGTTAGGCAGTTACAAAGTCTGATCTCTTACCTGGAAAAATATTGATACAAATCTTCAAACTATTTGTTCAAAATTATGAGAAGTGATCAGAACAGATTTGGCAAAAAGTAGTTACCAGAAATACACTTAATTCCTTTCTCTAATAAAAGGACAGGCATGAGGGGGAGGGAAAAAGGAAAAAAAAGGTAAAGGTAGGTGCTAAACCTGCTGATACTTGTAAGCTTGTTGACACATTCTTAAGGGTAATCTTGAAAAATATAAGTAGAATGTAAAACATAAACAACAGAATCCAGCGAACAAAAAGCCCTGTGAAGTAGATTAATCTAATATTGAAGCAGTACTAATACAGGATGAAAACTATTGTCTACACTTGTTAGGCATCCACCATTAGAGAGGGAGCATTAAGACAGGTTCCTTCACTCTCTGCACTGGTTCTGACACTTCAACATTTTCAGTAACAGGATTATAGAGTACACATTGATTTTTTTCTGAAGGAGACACAGGAGTGCAGGAAGTTCTACAAGTGCACAAAATCAGTACAAATAAAACAAACTCTCCTTAAAACTACCCCAGAACTGTATGGCTAATGGGAGAAATAATCTGGAAAGAGTGAATAGTCAGCTAGCCAGGAATTCTGAAGACTTGATCGGACGTTTATAGCAGATCATAAGTTGCTTATGGCTCAGAAAATGTTATAGAGTAGAATAGAATAGAAGATAATAAACCAGGTTGGAGGAGACCTTTGAGATCATCACGTCCAACCTATTATCCAACCCACCTAATCAACCAAACCATGCATACCCTATCAAGTCTCCTCCTAAACACCTCCAATGATGGTGACTCCACCACCTCCCCAGGCAGCGCATTCCAATGGACAATCACTCTCTCTGTGTAGAATTTCATCCTAACCTCCAGCCTAATCCTCCCCTGGCACAGCTTGAGACTGTGTCCTCTTGTTCTGGTGCTGGTTGCCTGGGAGAAGAGACCAACCTCTGCCTGCCAAAGAGATTGGCCCCCTCCACTTGACACCCACCCCTCAGATATTTATAGACATTGATCAGATCCCCTCTCAGTCTCCTCAAAACTAAACAGCCCCAGGTCTCTCAGTCTCCCTTTGTAGGGGAGATGCTCAAGTTCCTCAATCATTCTTGTGGCTCTCTAGCAGATCCCAGTCTCTCTTGAATCCAGGAGCCCAAAACTGGACCCAATACTCCAGGTGTGGTCTCACCAGGGCAGAGTAGAGGGGGAAGAAGAACCTCCCTTCAGGTAGTCGTAGAGAGCAATAAGGTCTCCTCTGAGCCTTCTCCTCTCCAGGCTAAGCAACCCCAGCTCCCTCAGTCTCTCCTCATAGGGCTTATGTCCTGACAATACAGACAACACTTTCCTGGGAGGCATAGAAGTATGTCCAGAAATAAGAGTTCATCTAAGTATCAACTAAAATAGTGCAAATTAATTAAAAAGAAAATTTAAAAAAAAAAAAAAAAAAAAAAAAAGAGAGAGTGTGAGAGTGATCAAGAAGAGTCTGAAATAAACTGTTGATGCTTAGCAAACAAAAAAGGCAGGAACTGAGATGAGATTTGCTAATAGTCTTAATGTGCTAAATGGAGTGAAAGAATCTGTTCACCATTTTTACTTGGGATACCACTAGAATAATGAGCTTAACTTACAGCTAAGGAGATTTAGGTTAGATAGCAGGAAAATCTTTCTAATTGTAAGAACACTTAAGCCCAGCACAGATTTCCCTGAAGATGCTGCAAAGGGTTCATAACTGGAGATCTTTAAGAGCAGTTGTGTATTCATCTGCCAGAGATGAAAAAAGTACACTTGATCCTGCTTTGAAGCATGACAGACACGATGACGAGGATCTCTACCTTCTTTTCTTCCTCTGAAAAAGAAAACTGATTTCCTACAGTGGGATCTCAAATGGACAGTCTCTCAACGTGGGAGGTGAGTTTAATTTGGTGCATAAATTTCAATTACCCACAGTGAAAGAAATAAGAAATCCTAACACTCCAACTGTTAGTGTGTGAAAGATAAGGTGGCCAGGAAAGGTAAAACAAATGGAGGAATATTACTTCCTTGCGGGCAAAGGCGTTAAAGAAATCATCTTACTTTGCCTAAACTGTTTTTACACCTGTTATTGTATAATGTTTGGTACGGTCTCTATCCCCACAAAATTTTGAATTTTAGAAAGAAAGACTTTTTTAAAATGTCTTCTAATATTTTCCATACAACTTTTCCCCTCCCTATCATTTATCTGGCTTCCAAACACATCACAAATGTAGCACAGCCCCAAATGGGAATTTATGAAGCTGCTGCTTTTTCTTTTCATAGAATAAAATTTGTGCTGAGAGTAAAGTGTTTATCATTATGTGAGCTGTGCTGTTCAGACTTTTTTTAAATGAACTTCAAGCTGCATCTTGTTAGGAAGTCGGAAATTGGGATGGGGATTGGGGAAGGGGGAAAAAAAAAAGGAGATAAAAAAAGACACATTAAAAAGGCAAATATTCCAACAAAAATTACTGAAGATGGTTTGAAACATTCCTTACCCATATTCAGGTTACAAGTTCACAGAACACCTCTAAAAATTTCTCCTGGCTCAGCAGAATATCCTCTTATTCTAACCAGCTTCATCTTGATCTACTCTAACCCAGATTTCAACTGCCTCAGCAATCCTTAGGTTGAAATTTGGTATAAAAGCATATCTAGAGTACAAGTCATTGATTGACAATAGATGTATTACAGCTGGGTGTGTGTACAGACATAACCTCCAATGGCATATGTCATCTAAACTAACTGTTTCTAAACTCTGTTTCCTTTAGGAGAAATTATAATAATTAGGGGCACACAACGCTGCACCTAGTCTTCTAGCTGAAGATAAGAAATCAGCCTATATAAAAATCTAACCTAAGTCTTCATAAGGTTGAAACTTAAACTGAATATTCTTTTGATGCTAGAAAAAGCTCTGACACCACAGAAAATCTATTTTGACAACTGTAGGAGTTAAACTCTAATTTCAGATGCGTGGCTGTCAAAAAGGGAAAAAAAAAAATCCTGTTTCTATGCCTACAGAGATTAGAATCTGGCAGATGATCTAAAAACCCAGCTAAATATTCTTCTTATAGAGTCACCTCCTGGTCCCCTTATTCACATAAGGAGTCTTGCAGCATTCAAGAACAATAAGGGGGATTTGGCTCATCTTGCTTTTCTGTTCAATAACATGCTGTAAGATAAAATCAATACAGACAACTGCATATTAAACTGAAGGTCACTCATATGGCAGGTAACCACTTACGCTGTAACATCTCCTGTTTATACACATCTCTGCTGTTAAGAATGGCTTCTTTTGCAACTATTGGCAATTGTTGAGTGTCATTTTGCACGTCTTTCTTGAGGTATGGCAACAATAAGGGGTGCAGCCCACCATGATAGAACTTGCCCTTTGCACAGAAGAGTTTTGCACCTTCGAATACCAACGTACGCAATTTATTGTGCCCTTGTGCTATTCCGACGCTTTGATGAGCAAGTTCATCATCAGACTCTTACTACAGGTCAAAAATCCTTTTCCATAATACTCAGCACAAATTTTGAATTGAGGAAAGAGTATTTTCTCATGGTTATGCAGGCTGTAATCACAAAAGAGTAGCTACACAAAGCTGCTGGCTGAAAATATATTTATTCCCACACGTATTAGAGGTCTAACTTCTTTACAACAAAAGGCTTAATCCTGAAGTTGGGAAGTTTCAGCAAGGTTAATTCATTTCCAGAAATGCTAGGTCTTTTCAGACTTTACTGAAGCTCAGCTAATTATTCTGCTAAAAAACTGTAAAGTAATTAACCAAATAATTAAAATACTTCATTATGAATAATTCAATGTTTCAAAATATTTGTCTTGTCATAGCATTTCTTACTAAGTATCCAAAAACTCAGGTACAAAATTTATTGCATGTTTTTGCAAAATTTTGGTTTATGTACCTGAAATTTGATGAATGTTGTACTAGGCTTTCACCCTACCTAAAGCTGCTAAAGAACTCATAGAATCATAGAATCAATAAGGTTGGAAAAGACCTCAAAGATCAGCAAGTCCAACCTGCCACCCAAGACCTCATGACGAGACCATGGCACCAAGTGCCACATCCAATCCCCTCTTGAACACCTCCAGGGATGGCGACTCCACCACCTCCCTGGGCAGCACATTCCAATGGCTAACAACTCTCTCTGTGGAGAACTTTCTCCTCACTTCGAGTCTAAACTTTCCCTGGCACAGCTTGAGATTGTGTCCTCTTGTTCTGGTGCTGGGTGCCTGGGAGAAGAGACCAACACCCTCCTGGCTACAACCACCCTTCAGGTAGTTGTAGACAGCAATAAGGCCTCCCCTGAGCATCCTCTTCTCCAGGCTAAACAATCCCAGCTCCCTCAGCCTCTTCTCATAGGGCTTGTACTCAAGGCCTCTCCCCAGCCTCATTGCACTTCTCAAGTGTCTCAATGTCCTTCTTAAATTGAGGAGCCCAGAACTGGACAATTCAACAAGTAGGTTTAAATAAGAATAAATATGATTCTCAATATTGATGGTGAAAGAAAAAGATTTACATGGAATGTACATTGATTCAGAATTAGAGAATGTTAAATGCACCAGGGGAAGTTTAGGCTCAAGGTGAGGAGGAAGTTCTTCATGAAGAGAGTCATTCATCACTGGAATGGACTGCCCAGGGAGGTGGTGGAGTCACCGTCCCTGGAGGTGTTCAAGAGGGGATTGGATGTGGCACTTGGTGCCATGGTTTAGTCATGAGGTCTGTGGTGACAGGTTGGCCTCGATGATCCTTGAGGTCTCTTCCAACCTTGGTGATACTGTGACCAGAGGAGGAGTCCAACTCCCCTGCCAAAAGCAGGATCATCTAGGGTAGTCCACACAGGAATACATCCAGGCAGGTTTTGAAAATCTCCAGAGAAAAAGAATCCACAGCCCCATTGGGTAGCCTGTTCCAGTGGTCCCTCACTGTAAAGAAATTTCTCCTCATGTTGATGTGAAACCTTCTATGTTCAAATTTGTATCCATTGTACCTTGTCTTGTTAATTACCGTGCACCACCAAAAAGAGATTGCCCCCCTCCACTTGACACCCACCCCTCAGATATTTATAGACATTGATCAGATCCCCTCTCAGTCTCCTATTCTCAAAACTAAACAGCCCCAGGTCTCTCAGTCTCCCTTTGTAGGGGAGATGCTCAAGTCCCTCAATCATTCTTGTGGCTCTTCATTGGACTCTCTAGCAGATCCCAGTCTCTCTTGAATCCAGGAGCCCAAAACTGGACCCAATACTCCAGGTGTGGTCTCACCAGGGCAGAGTAGAGGGGGAAGAAGAACCTCCCTAGACCAGCTGGACACACTTTTCTTGATGCACCCCAGGATACCATTGGCCCTCTTGACCACAAGGGCACCCTGCTGTATATAGGTGATTAAGTAAATAAAGTATTTATACTAAAGAAGGTGCACTCCTCCACTCACAGTCTTAAGACAAACAAAATGTCTAGGCAGTAGGAATAGGACCTAACACAAGTATTACCTAATCCCACTATCTGCACAAAGACACTGTGGTATTGTTAGAATCTCTGTTCTACTATTTCTATGCTGTTATTATATTCTGTGCTCCAAGACTAGCAATAATTCCAGTTGTTCCCAACTCTGGGCTCTTTGAGACTTATTTAGGGATAAATGTAACACCACTGAAAGCAAATATTTACTCTGCACAGCATTCCTGAAACATTTGTGTTGCTTCAGATAGCTGAAAAATTTACCAGTATCCTGATCCATGTGCTGCTTTCCCCTCAGTTTCCTCACTGCATTAGGGCTTTTCTCATTAGTCATTTTGGAAGAGTTCTAGAAAGCCACTTGGAATTCTTATCCTTTTAAAGAGCTTGTCAATCCTGAATTCTTATGCTTATTTTTTTGACTTTGCTATCTTTCTCAGAAACACCTCTTTCCCTTTAGTACAATATCCCTTTAGGTGCACTGGACAGCAGCCAGTGGCTTCCAGTGAGACTGACATTCCCAGTGATGCTGCGAAGTCCCCAAAGTTTCACATATACAGCTTCCCCAGATCATCACTAGTCACAATAAATCCATGCTTTCTTCTCTCATCCCTTTCTCAGCTATAGCTGTTGATTCAACACTCACTCAGAACTCATATTTTATTCTCTCATGTGTCAGCAACTCTCAACACTTGCAACACATCTGAATGAGGTATCAGGAGCAAGAGCAAGCGCTGCTGAAAGCTCACTCCCTCCTCCCATTCCTGCTGCTACTACCTTGCCTCACCTTGGATTTGTACAAAATACCGCCTCCAGCTTCTCTACAGCACGTAGCAAACACTGGCACATTTCAGTCACTTTTTATTCTTACTTTCCTCCCTCCTCTGTCTTTCCCTCCTTTTAAGCAGCTGTGTTTCTGGAGTTTCCCTGGGGAAAATCTTAAACTTGAAAGGGCTTCTTAATAACCTTGCTCAGCCCTGCACACAGGAAATTAAGCCATTCTGCACATTCAGCATTTACCACTCTGTTCTGCAATCCAAAGTTCTCATACATACATAGTTTGCAGCCATTTGGGGATTGACTCCTTCACCTCAGAGAAGTGCAGGTGAATTTTCATTTCTACATATGAACTCTTTGTCTAGAGGTGTGGGTAATAGTTCAGACATTGAATGCCAACAGCTTCAAGCGTATCACAATCTCTTTGCATGGCAGCCAAAGATACCTGTCAGACAAACAAAACTCATACCAAGCAAAAACATAATTAAGGGCCTTTGACTCTCAGATTACTCTCTACTTAATCAAGTATAATGAGTGCCCCCCTCCTTAAGAAAAAAAAAAAAAAAAAGATAAAAATAAACAAAGGCAACTTACTCTTTCCCCCTGCCCCCTCTTCTAGGGCACAATGGTTTAGGGAATTCATTCATTAACCCCTCCTTAGTTGTTTTGCCTCTAGTAGAAGGGGCTAATAGTTAGGGACACAATCCTCCTTTATTTACATACCAAGACTGAAAAACTGGCTGTCTAATTTGGCTACATCCCAGGCAGCCAGCCTGCAAAAAAAGCACATTCAAACTGCTCAGCTGCTTCACAACTTGAGGAAGCGTGGCACTCGCCACAGCGCTCACAATAATTTCTGACCAGTCTGTCCATAGATCTTGTGGCAGGACTTGGACAGAATATTATTATTCTTCTATTTTATGAAAAGCAAAGAGCAATGCTGGTGTGTTTAAAGTCATGTTTCCTGGCACAAGTACAATTGCAGAGAAAGAACTATGCTTCTTTCCTGACTGTTGACATACAAGAAACAGCTACAAATGCTGACATATCCCACATGTGAGACCAGGCACATTTTTTGGCATCAAAAAGACATACCAGATGCACAAACCCTTTGCTTCCCAAAATTCTCCACACTCAACTCATACAGCATTTTCCTACTCTAATTCTCTGCACTACTGCCACAGAGCAGTCTCTCCCATCTTCCAAAAGACCTGCATTAAAAATAACATCTCTGTCCTGACATTTATAAGTACAGCAAGCTGCATCCCTCTGAAATCACCCATCCTTCCATATGCCTCCTATCAATGTCTGAGTGACCCTTTCAAAACATGACCATAGAAAGATGGAGTGTTGTTGATCACACTACATAGAACACATAAAATGCCAAAGGCTCGCCTAGCACCACACATATCAGTAAGATTTCTCTTAGTTGCAGCAGGCCACTGAAAACCCCTGCTTCAATTACCCATTCACAACATCTCCTAAACAAAACCCACAAAATTCTTGCAAACCTTCCTCTATCCTACACCTTTCTTCAAAGCCGCAGTACAAAGTGCCGGGTAAGAAGGCTGCAGCGCAACGCTACAGCAAGCTCTGTTAATGCAGAGATGGATTTACTCCAAACTTTTTTCTTGCTTAAGCACTTTCTCGAGCAGAGAGGGAGAGAATGCTGGCAAGACGCAGGAAGGGAACTGGAAATTCTTTTCTTTACTTGTAACAGAGATACATCAAGTGCATGACTCAAAGATCAATTAAGCACCAGTGTGCCACAAAAAGACTTAAGTGAGCTGGTCTGTAAGACAGTCCTACATAGCAAACTCTCCAAACAGTTAGCAAGGTGTTGGGTTTTCTCCTTTTCCTTCTCCCCCCACCAGGTAATTGCTGTGAATTAGATTCTTTTAGAACTTGAGACTGTCTCCTCAATAACTGCTGTGAAATAACTCCTTTTCACAAGTGTTTCACAGATGCAAATAGAAGCTTATGACACTAATCTTACTAGCTCCTGTGGAATCCAAAAGAACCAGGCTGGAGAATTCCTAAGTAAGATCCTAATGGTTTTTGAGGATATTTCTTACAAGAGGGTTACAACTGTCCTAAAAAAGTGACAAGCTGACACAAAAAAGCCCTGCATTGTTCTCTTCTATCAGCCAGTTGAGTGTCAACCTTGGTATCTGTGAAATGAAGAGATCTCAAAATCCTTGCCTAGCCATCGAAAACAACAGCTCTTGGCTTCTGATTTAAGACCACAGAAAGAAGGCAGGCAAATTTAAGCTTTACTTTGGGGAGAAAAAAAAAGTATTCTTTATTAGGAAAACTGTGATGCTCCTATACTGCAGTTACAGAATGTGAAGTGTATAGGACATACCTCTGTGCAAGAGGTTTGCTAAAAGAATTAGAGTATCACAGATTGTGCTTAAAATTCATAGTGAGTTTCAATAATAATATCCAAATGCAGAGCAGAAAGTATAAACCTGAATTACCACCGAATGACAAAGCCCATTATCAAACCTTGTCTCACTCTACTGTTTTAGAGCACTCACAAATCCAAAATCAAAAGTCAAAATTATCATTTTCAGACTTAACAAGCTTCCCCTACAATAGAACTATCAACATAGTTACAGATGGCAGATGTTTGTTTACCACATAAATGCAGCAATGAAAAATTGTTTATTGATTAGAAAAAGATTTCAACATTTGTTTTCACTCCATACTATACAATACTTGAGAGCACTGAGAGAAAAGTCTGGCATAGCTTGTTGCAGAGCCAACAGTCACTATGAACTCAAGTGTTACTTCAGAATTCTCCAAGATACTGCATTTGCCAAAAGGCCAGGGCCTGCAGAACTGCTGCTGACACGTGATTAAATATGAGCAGTTCCTTAGAGTCATGAGGGATTTCCCTCATGCTTCAGGAAAAATGATGTTACAAGCACAGAAAATCCCTGTCTTTCAATCAGGTGGACCCATCAACAAAATTCCAGATGTAAATTTGTGCTCTCCTTCACAGATTGGGCATCTTTGTTCCAATACTTTTAAGTAAGAATAGTTACCTTGTACTACTATTTGAAAGAAAGCAGAATTAATTAGTTCAGTCATCAAGTGCAGGTTCTACGTACTCTTTGCTTAAGAAATGCACTGCAAAGGAGTCATTAAAATGTTAAGTTGCCATGGCTACCTTTATATCAGAAGGCAAGGAAAACTCGCACGCAAGATAAAAAAGACACAAGCTGTTATCAGTATCTTTGTTCAGCATTTTCAGGAGGAAAGTCTGCTTAAAAAGAAGCAATTACATGGCGGCCCAAATGTTTTTCTTGTGCATTAATAAATTTCCTCTCTCTCTCTTTTTATTTCTTTTGGCAAAGCAATGTGTGTCTACCAGTTGTGGAACTTCTGGAACGCTGTGGTAATTGTAGCTCTGCCGTTTCAGAGGTTTAAAAAGAGATTTTTGGATTTCCCCAGAACAGGACATTGTGTGGATGTTCCTTAAACAAAACAGAACAAAACAAACCCAAGCAAATAAACAAAAAAACACACCAAAACATAAAATTATAGTAGCACTTTACAATGAAGGTCAAGTCGTCAGAGGAAAGTGGGTATTTGTTGATCGAAGTGTAGGGAACACTTATTATGAGACACTGTAAACTTTGACAGAAGTACTATGAACTTCTATGAATAACAGACCTAATGTAGTAAGTGAAAATTGTGGAAACATTGACAGATGCTAGCATTTAAAGTCATGAAAGCCACACAGCTGACATGAATGTGATCGTATTTATGAAGCGGGCTTTTATTAAATGTCTTAAATTAACTTTCCTACTACACACAAATCAAGGAACAGACTAAAAGAACTAGATGGGTCTAAAAGAATGAGTTCTCTCATAGTATGCAATCCTGACTGATTTATTAGATTATTGACTATCTCAAATCATTAAAAAGTGACATAGAAAATTTGGTTTTAAAAAATTATGTTAAACTAACATTGCAGTCACACAAAATCTTAAAGGTTTGTGCTGTCATCCTGATAAAGGGGAAGTAAGCAACATCAAAGACAAACAATAACTCTTCTACTCTGCTCAGGCCCTACTGTGCTATGTGGCAGTACCAAAACCTAAACTGACAAGTTAAGCATCAGGAAGGAAGATAAAGAAATAAAACAAGAGCTAAAGAGAAGCAGGAAGCAAAGCTGGCTTGGTAATGATGGCCAGAGAACATCTTACTCATCAGAAAGCTTTCAAATCTCTGTGATCTGTGAAACACAGCATGTGAACCATCACTGATGAGATCTGCAAGGGCAATTACATGAGAAAAAGTTTTGACTTTCCAAAGTCTAAAATAGGGGAAGTACATATGCTTGTTCTTTCTGTTGTGTTTGAAAACTGGGATCAGAGCAGATCCTCATATTCCAGTTGTACTACTTTTGATTATATGAAGCAACTAAAGACCTGTTTGCTAAGGAACTACACGCTTTAAATTTAACATGAAACAATCCATTATTATTAAAGAACCCAGAGTATCAAAGCCTCATTAAAAGGGCTTTTTCCCCTTTCCCTTGTGCTTTTAAATAACAGCTAATAGCTTCCAAATAAATGAAGAAAACACATTTACTGGGAGCTACAATTGAGAAGACTATACATTATGATTGATGGCCAGTTCTTTCCAAAGCTTCAGGGGAGGGTTATGACATCCATTATTGCAAATCCCATACACCACCGATGCAGAAACAAAACCACTTACTGGATGCTGTACAAGAACAGTCCAGCCAATTGAACTATAATCATCATAAAGTATGGAAATGTACTGTCATTTCAATAAACACATTAAATACCTTGTAAGGAGACTTTCTCAGACAAATACAAGTGTTTTAGTGGTAATAAAAGATCAGAGTCAAGCTAAAAGTCACAAATAAAGACTCTCTTCTCTTCTTTTCTTTTTTTTTTTCTTTTTTGAGGTATTAGAATTGAAAGGATTTGAAAGAACAACTGATCTTCCCCCTTTGTTTTTTCATTTACTTCAAGGGTTACATTTAATTTTTGCATAAAACCTTTTCTTTTTCTTCTTCTTCTTATCTTTTATAGTCAAGGCTGCAAGCCAAATGGTGTTACTTGATTAACATATTTAATAAAAATTTTCTTTTTCTAAACTGTTGCTAGTTCAATGCACACACAGCACAGGGTGTAATGAACTACACTAAAGCACACAGAAATTAAGCTAATGCCCAAAGCTGTACAGTACTGGAAAAGCAGACACTACAGCTCACACTCTCTGATGCCTCATAAGAGGCACTATTTCCTCCACCTTCTGAAGAACTCTACAGATCTTCAAACTGTGTACAGTTCGGGGCCCCTCAGTTTAAGAAGGACATTGAGACACTTGAACGTGTCCTGAGAAGGGCAACGAGGCTGGGGAGAGGCCTTGAGCACAAACCCTATGAGGAGAGGCTGAGGGAGCTGGGATTGTTTAGCCTGGAGAAGAGGAGGCTCAGGGGAGACCTTATTGCTCTCTCCAGCTCCCTGAAGGGAGGTTGTAGCCAGGAGGGGGTTGGTCTCTTCTCCCAGGCACCCAGCACCAGAACAAGAGGACACAGTCTCAAGCTGTGCCAGGGGAAGTTTAGGCTGGAGGTGAGGAGAAAGTTCTTCACTGAGAGAGTTGCTAGCCATTGGAATGGGCTGCCCAGGGAGGTGATGGAGTCACCATCCCTGGAGATGTTCAAGAGGGGATTGTCCATGGCACATGGTGCCATGGTTTAGTTACAAGGTCTTGGGTGGCAGGTTGGACTTGATCTTTGAGGTATCTTTCAACCTTGGTGATTCTGTGATTATTTTAAAGACAATTCCTGTGAGCCTTCTCACAGGGAACACTGCCCACTGTACCTAACATTGCAAAGGTAAGATGGGATATTTAAAAAACAAAAGAAAACAAAACCAAACCACCACCACCAAAAATACCTACCAAGAAAAAAAATAAACAGGAGAACCAAATCCAGAATAAGCAGTAAAAGAGATCAGAAGTTCACACTGGACTTTCTGCAGTTCATACTATTGTAAAAATGATAGTCCTCTATTTTCTGTCCAAATTAAATAAGCAGAATTATGCCTGTACACACTTGTAAGTTTTGCTGTGGATGTCAGTAACCCACAGGTCAGTTCAGCAACTGCAAACCATACATGCAAAATAGCAGAAACAGACCTGGTCATCTGCTCCAGCTCCTGTAGTTTAACATTTAAGCAATTGCCTGTACCTGAAAGAATTTTCCAAAGACAGTGGCAAGATTTTGAAAAGAAAATTAAACAAAATGACACTAAAACATCGTGGGGGGAGGGGATATGGTCATAATCAAACTTTTGCAGAAAACGTTACAGAAAACGTTCAGCTTCCTTGGACACTGAGAAATCCAATCTGGAAAGCATGACACAGAGAAAACTAAGACTATTTGTACACTAGAACCTGACTTCAGCAAGAGGTGTACAGTGCTTCAGAACAGTTTGAGTAGTCTCCCAGCATTAAGAGATGATGACAACTCTATTCAAATGGGTAAGTCTTGGACACAAGCCCTCCAAACTCTTGACTGTTCCACTGAAGTGCAGCTTACGGTGAAGCAAGACCTCCTGTGCATTTATTTGAAGTACAAACGCTAAGTGATACAAATCAAGTAGCCTGACAAACTGAGTAACAAAAAATTTATGAAAGGCTTTTCCAAATTTCAATTCATTTGAATACTTCATGTTTACACAAATCCCCCTAAAGATTAAGATAATCATATTAAAGCCTCTGTGAATATAGTCAACAGGGATCACTGCAAGTTGGAGTTACCATCAGGTAATTCTTTCATCATGAGACATATAAAAATAAAGATTGTTGAAGTTTTCTGCTGAGATCCCTTTGGGGAAATTAAGATGCCATTAGAGGTGAATGGATGAACAAAGAGCCTTAGTGAAATTTAGTACGTGACATAAAAAACCCTGTACTGAATAACGCTGTCCAAGAATTGGAGGGTATATTTGTACTTTTCTGGGTAAACAGGGGTCAGAGGGAAGGGGGTGGAAACAGTGCTGCAAACACTTCCAAACAATGTGAAAACTTCTTTGTGAAAAAGTGAAACTCATTTTTTCAACTGTAGGTAGAAATACCTTTCCAGCACCGAATTGAAATTTCTGGACAGCATACAGATACCTTCAGCAAAATAATCTCCTCCACTTCTCTTCCAAATCACAGGAACAAAGCACCAGGATACAAATCCACACCTTTCATTCAAGAAAAATACGCTGCAGAGGTATTGAACAGTTTCTTGGTGCACAAGACAAACTCCTGCAGAGGTCATCCAACCTGTTCATAAGAAAAATACTAACTCAGACTAGCATATCTCCCAAACCCTGCATTTGTCTCAGGCTAAGGCATGAACCCCCAAGTTCTGCAGTGACTACTAAGATTTTAACAGATGAGAACATATATTTCTGTTCCTACTAATTAGCACAAAAAGAAAGTAGGTGTTTCTATGAAGTTTCTAGCATCTCAGCAGACAGTGTTTGATATTTTCAAGATAGGGAGAACCTCCTACACTTGGTGGCATTCTCATTTATGCCTTTGGGGAGAACATTATGGGATAGTTTAATACTTTCATTAAAGATATTCCATTCATATTAAACATTGCTCATTAATCAAATCAATATATCACTATGAAATGAACGCTGACTGACAACACAGTAAAGGTAAAACAAAAGCCTCTCATCCAGAAGTATCATTTCCCTGTTATCAAAATGAGAGCAATTTATTTCAACCATTACCATTTGTAATTGGCAAAAGCCAGCAGGCTTTAATGACACATTGACAAGGATAAAATGCTTAAAGTAGTACTCTATAAATGCATGCTTACTTTAACTTGCTCTAACAGATACCAGACAACAGAATCTAGCCCAGGTTTTGATGTTGGTCATGTGCTATGTACCGGTTGCTCAAACAATTTCTAAGCCTGGCCTTGACCCTACAGAGGTGCTTAATGGCTTCAGTTAGGGGCTGAGGGGCAGAGGAACAGGCCAGCCATGCCAGCCTCTGAAGATCCCAACAGGGATTCTTCATGGCCACAGGCTCCCAGGGAGCTGCTGGCATTGACTCTAACTTTCCTATGAGGAGCCATTTGTAACGTGTGCCTGTAACATTAACTATCCTATTCACACAATCATCTCACGTGCTGCATATAAGAGATACAGCCAGAAGTGTCAGACCCAAACAGTGATGCCAAGAAAAAAGCATACAGGTGTCACAAGCCTAAGTTTATTTGAACTGAGTTTGGTTAAGTCTTACAGTTGCTTTCATCCCAAGATGTATCTCTAGAAGCTTTTTCTTTCTGATGTATTGAGAGGGTGAGCGGGACAGATGGACATATCAACACAAAAAGCTCCTTACTCCTCTGTGAAATATAATTTTAAAAGGACCAAAACACTCCCACCCCCAAGTCCTCCCACTCTAAACCAGGAACATCTATGTTTATCTTCGTTCCAAGAGTCTGTGTGCACTCCAGCATATGGCACAGCTTCAGTTTGGTTTTGATGGTAAAGAAGGCTAATCTCAAATGTTATGGCAACAGTCACAAAATTAGATCTTTTGCCCCTTTTAGAATCTGTTGCTTCAGAGATTTGCTGCAGAAAAGCAACATTTTTTAACCACAAGCAGGTACATTCAGAGAAAGAGTAGCACAAACCAGACTCCATCATCCATGAAGCTTTCCCTCCTCTTCCAAAAGAAATTACCTTTGGGGGAGTCTCCAATTTCCTTTTGCAGTCAGTTTGCTGGAAGCTGGACAGCCATGACTTTACATAGTTTTTCCTATTCAAAATATTTCTAATTAGTCCCAACAGAGGTTTCTCATCTAATTCTCCCCTCTTTAAATTCAAATTCTTCACTGGAAAACAGGACTGTAAGATTCAAAGATATTGTCATGCAGTATTTCCTGAAGTTCCTGAAACTGGTATTCCAGGAACCAGGGTGCTTACACAGGATTTAAGATTAATGAAGTTTGGACCTTTAAAGGCTCCTTTGATTCTGAGTATATCATGAAGCCTGCAGTAGCCATGAGTCAGATAAAGGGTATAAATCTTTCAACCTTAAAATGGAGCCTTTGATGGAGGAGCCTCAAGGGCCCCAATAGTAACAGTTAACTCTGTTCTTCTCTAGTGTGGTCGTGATCTCCAAACAAAGTGCAATAAACATCGGTGGCTAAATGACATGGAATCACCTTTTCCACATAACACTGTCTTTTCTACTTACATATTCCAAGTGTCAGCAGGGGAGCTCCTCAGGACAACAAGAGCAGTCCTGACCATTTTATTTTGTCTCTCCTTGCACTTGTGGAGAGACCTATGCTAGGCTGCAAGATAAATTAAAAAAAGTCTTCTTGCATCCAGTTTCTTTGTTCCTTTTGATGTCTTCAAAAACAAACATTCAATAGGAGCAACTTTTATTCCCTTCACCAAGACAATCTTCCAGAAAAGGTTACTCTATTCAGATCTTGTTTCACTCTTTTCTTTTAAGTCAAGCACTCTTCTACCAGTTTTCCTATGCTTCCTTCCTGCAGCCCTGAGTAACCGAAGATCACTCCAGAGGAAAACAGGGCATTGGAAAATGAATGTATTGGTTTAAGCCACTGGTCCCACTAGATGTAGACCCCCCACCTTCCTACTTCAGTGGTACAGTGACAGCTAGATCATATATTCTACACCATGCTGGTATCATGCTCACTGAATGACAAGGAGGAGCTGGCAAGGGTTTATGGGATTTGAATTATATTCCATAGCTTGTGAGGTTTCCTGTTCTGTGTTTTTGTGGTTTCTTCCCTGGCTTCTTGCTGGGGAATGACCTTTTTGTGTTGTTGTTCCGATTTCAGTTTTTCAGGGTTCAGCGGTGTTCAAGTTCTGTCCCTCTGTTGCATATGCCAGCACCTTTTCTCTCCTGTTATATTTTGTGTAATCTGATATCTCTCCAATACAGTAGTAAATTGTCTTAATCTCAACTAACAACTCAGCCTCCATGGCCCTTTCCCCTGTTTCAGTGTGGGGGGGAAGGTGCTTGCAAGAGTGGGCTGTTTTAACCCAGAACTGTGGTGCGTGTAATGACTTTACTGAGCTTCTCATCTTTTCCCCGTGGAAAGTAGGCTCTTGTGTATTTACTGCAAAAGTGGGGACAATCAGGCAAATTCTCATTGAAAGCAAGAAAAACAAAACAAACCATGCAATCTGATTTCCCATCTCCTAATCAGATGACTACCTGTAAGTTCCAAAGCTTGGCTGGAATCGCCTGTGTATGCAATTCCTACAGCACACAGGCTCTGTGTCCAGAAAGTCCATTAGCAATATAATGGATTGAAAGTAACTTGACCAGCTTCAGAGAACACCAACAAAATCATTTTGAAAAAGAGGAAGACATTTGGGTTTGTCTTTAAAAAAAAATAAAAATCCCAAACAATTCCACAAATGAGCTTAGGCAGCATTCTGACCATCAGAGGATAAATCAGTTTTCAGCTGCCATTGACAGGTAATGGGGACCTGTAGTTGGCGCAGTTGTGGAGGAAAGATTCAGTAGCCGTTTTTCATTCCTACTACAAGGGCAGAAACTGGGTGGTGTTTATTATTAGTGACAGTTTTTCCCACAGAACAGCAGGTCCTCATTAAGAAAGCCACATTTGACACAAACACCCCTCTTTTGTAGAGATCAAGATATGATTAGAGCTCACAGCACAAAAATCTCTCTATTATAGGAGGCAAAAGATAAGGAGGAATTAATGCACCATGCTATACCACAGGCAAGTTTTCTTCTTTCAAAATCTCATCTGTTTAGTTTCAGTAACACAGAAGATCACCATACAATTAAGAAAGTTTTTCTAACTAGTTTTCGTTTAGACCTTAAATGGTGCAAGATAGAGCTCAGTAAAAGAGTAATGCTTAGATATCTGTGCTGTTTTGAAAGCAGAAGTATAGGAGAATCTCTCTTCAGGCAAACACTCAAAATTACAATAAAAGTCACAATGCAGAGCTGTTTATTAGTTCCAGATACTGGTCAATAGATGAGAGCACATAGGGTAATCCCTATGTGATAAAAGCAAGATGGACACATCAGCTGGCAAAATGTACACTAAGTTTTAATATTTAATGGGTAAAAATCTCATACAACAGGAAAGGAGGGTGCAATGACGACAAGATGCAAGGGATTTGAATTTCTCCTCTTTCTAGGAATTGAGCATAGAGGCTTTCAGAAGAAAAAGTAATTAACTCAAAATTCTTGCAATTTTTTGTTCATAAACCTACCATCTATGACAAAAACCATTGCAACTCCATCAAATTACAGTTGAATATTTAGCATCACCATGTGTACCCAAGGTGAGTAAACACCAGAAATAGGAAAAGTTTAATAGGCATAGAATCATTGAATCAGAAAGGCTGGAAAAGACCTCAAAGATCATCAAGTCCAACCTGTTTTACTTCCAGAGAAGAAAACAAGAAGGAAAATAAAAGTAGAAAGGAACAAAAATTCCCCACTATGCTAGTTCTTGAGATTGGAGTGCTTTCTAACTCAGATGTATAACTCTGCTTCTGCTTTCTGCCTGTACTTTCTTTCAAGTATTTTATTCAGATTATTTCTAGATAATTCAAATAATACCTGATGTTGATACACAGTGTTCAGGGGGAAAAAAAGCCCTGCTAAACTTCAGTGACAGTTTCTCTAATGCATTTCCTGCATACAATTCTCCCCAGCTGCACACCACCTTGTCCATACACTGTTGCCTTGAGCAGAAGTGCTGCTAAAAGCCCTATATAAAACTGGATAAAAATACCATGCAAGGAACTACACAGTACTGTAATCTACTTACATAATACAAAACAATACTATGTGCACCATATTAATAAGGAACCCATAGCTCTCTGCAATTAGTAGATAAATACCAGCTTTACCAAATAAGATCACATCTAGAGGAAGCCATTGCAGGAAATCACATAGGCATGTTAAATTTGATTAAATTGTTACACTGAAGGACTAGATTTTGATTATGATAAAAAGGAGGATGATGATATGTCCCAAAACACTGCAAGTGAAACTCTGATAAGCTCCTAAGAACTTAGCACAAAGAGTTAAAGTAAGAATTGCTTAAGACAAGTCTGAGAATCACAGAATCACCAAGGTTGGAAAAGACCTCAAAGATCATAGAGTCCAACCTGTCACCACAGACCTCATGACTAAACCATGCCACCAAGTGCCATGTCCAATCCCCTCTTGAACACCTCCAGGGATGGAGACTGCACCACCACCCTGGGCAGCTCATTCCAACAGCTAATGACTCTCTCTGTGAAGAACTTCCTCCTCACCTCCAGCCCTTCAATTCAAGAAGGACATTGAGACACTTGAAGGTGTCCAGAGAAGGGAAGCGAGGCTGGGGAGAGGCCTCGAGCACAAGCCCTACAAGGAGAGGCTGGGGGAGCTGGGATTACTTAGCCTGGAGAAGAGGTGGCTCAGGGGAGACCTTATTGCTCTCTACAACTACCTGAAGGGAAGCTGTAGACAGGTGGAGGTTGGTCTCTTCTCCCAGGCAACCAGCACCAGAACAAGAGGACACAGTCTCAAGCTGTGCCAGGGGAGGTTTAGGCTGGAGGAGAGGAAGAGGTTCTACACAGAGAGCATGATTGCCCATTGGAATGGGCTGCCCAGGGAGGTGGTGGAGTCGCCATCACTGGAGGTGTTTAGGAGGAGACTGGATGGGGGGCTTGGTGCCGTGGTTTAGTTGATGTTGGATGATGGGTTGGACGTGATGATCTTGGAGGTCTCTTCCAACCTGGTTTATTCTATTCTATTCTATGAAGTTTATTTGGTCACAATGTAAATAATCTCAATAGATCAATGCCTAAGAAAACAAAATGAAAACAAAACCAAAACAAACAAAACCAAAGAAAAAACCTGCAAACAACAAACCAAACATAAAATAACAAGCACAAGAAACTTTGCATAGAGCTGCACATCTATAGTAATCTTTCTAGAAACATTGTGTTGGACGTGCAGGAAAGCTTTTTGTACTCCTGGAGTACATCAGGGCCATCAAAGAACAAAAAGTAAATGAGAAATCTATATTGCAGAATTGTGTTTTCAAATAAACAGGAGAAAAACATAAGCGCAAAAGTTGTGGCCACATCTAACAGTGTCAAACACATTGAATGGGGCATATACCTGTGATTATATAAAGTCATTTTGTCACAAAGAAAGCATAATTTAACATGTAGCTCAGCAAATAATGAAGAAAATCAAATCTCTTAAATAGTAATTAACTTGCAATTAACTCAAATTAGTCGAGAGTCATGTACACAATGGGTGATTGAGTCCATAGTGTATTAGAGTGAGAGTAATTGCCATATAAAGCCAACACGGAGAAGATCAGGAAGGGTAAGTATAGTTAGGGAGATATTTTTTTTTCCAAGTTGAACATAAGGATTGAAAGCAAATGCTGAACTCCTAGTAGGTTTCAGAAAATGACTCAACAGCTTAAGGAGAGAAAACAAGCAATTACTGGGAAAAGAGAAGACATTTAAAAGTGGTCCAGAAAGTAAGAGACAGCTAACAAAAGAAATCACCACAGATTACAAGAGGTTTTTATGAGATGAAAACCCATAAGGGAGTCTGACTGATTAGAAGTGATGAAAGGAAATATCTAAAATGAAGAATTTCTGTCATCCATTAGGAAAAACTCATGAAAATTTGTATGGTATTCTAGTTTGAGAAATTGTATTGAAAACCACTGCTGACTTGGTGGTGAAGGGGACATACAGAATAGCTGGCTTACAAGCAGTTTGTTACAGGAGATCTAAAAGGTGGCACTGGCATGCAGGGACAATCGGCAGCAGTGTAATTGGTAGAACACGGGATGAAAAGTTACTGATACAACAAAACACAACTGCAAATCATCAGAATTACCCAAGAGATAGTGCAATTCAAGGCTACAGGGGAAGGAAAGACGTTATCAGTGGAATGAGAAGAATAGGGACATACTGTCTCTTGTGAACCCTTTATCTTTTATGACTAAGGATTAATAATTATTTTTTGCAAGTATGAGGAAAATGTCTCCTAATGCTCTATAAAGCTTTGGAGAGCGAAGCAAGATAAATTGAAATAGAAATGCAAACTATACGTGAAACGTACCAGTTAGACAATGGCTACAGATTGTTGGGGCAAGCAGACTGCTGTGAAGATAGAAAGCAGAATAATATTGGCAAATATTGTTTAGTCCCCATAGAGTGTACTATGGCCACATATCATGTTAGGTGGACATACTAAACCACAGAGAGCTGCTTTTTGGAGCAGCTAATGGAACAACTCACAAGATGAGAAGCAATTCTTGAATCAGATCAAGGTCTGAGAAGTAGTTACCCAAGAAAAAAAAACTCAGGAATAGACACTGCACCACACTCAGATACAAATCTGCTTGTATGGGAAGATTGGGGGGGAAGGGGGGGGAAGGGGGGAGGGGGCGGGCAAGCCAAAAAGGAACCTGAAAGAAACCCACAAGAGGTTTAACTTGAAAGGTTAGCTTGCTTAACTTGAAAAAGAAGAATGGTACAAAAATGAAGAGGCTAGTTAAAAATAAATTAAAAAGAATCAGCTAAAATTTTAAAATATTCATATAAATATTTTAAAGCTTTCTTTTTATAAAAACTGGCATAGAGACTCTTTAAAAGGCACCACTGTAAAAGCTCAGAGTACATGCACATTACCTCTCAGAAATAATTTTAAATGGGCTTCCAAAAAAAGGCAGTGTGCTCAAATAGCAGAGTAAGAGAGGCCATTAGATGTGAAAAGACATCCTTCAGGAAGCAGAAGATGCATCCACATGAGAAAAGAAAACAACTCTGACAAAATTAACATCAAACCAGAATCAGCAGGGATTAAAAAAACCAACCAACAAACAGCCAGCAACCAGAATATTTCAAGAAATATCTTGCTAAAGACATAAAAATTGAAAATAACAAAGAGTTTCAAGGATCAGCGAGCCTGTTTGAGCACATGGAGCTGATGGGTGTGAATGAAGAATGTGCATGTAAGGCAAACTGAATGAATCCTACACATCCACATTTTCCAGAGAGAAGCCTGGGGATATTTCTGGACTGGAGTGATTCTCATTCTCCACATAAGGTGAAAACAAAATGCTTCCTCAAACTGAGCTGTCAATGGAAAGTTCTTAGTATAAATTGATAGAATTAATAGAAACACACTGTATACACCCAGTGGCTCCAAAGGAACTCTGATATAAAAATCTGTGAATATCTAATTGTGGTTTGTAACCGGTAATTTAAATCAGTGTTAATGCCGGTAGAGCATAAGATAATAAGCACAGTATCAGGAGACCAGGAAATCTGACTTCTGGAATGGGTTCCTTGCCATTTCTACCAATAAAAGACTAAAATGTTTGCCTCATTGATTAAATATTGATGAATTTTGAAAGACACAGCATCTTGGAGGGAAGATGAGCCTTCCGGGTCTTTCACCAAGCTGGGGGCAGCTGTTGACCTGTTAGAGGGTAGGAGAGCTCAGCAGAGGGACCTTGACAGGCTGGACAGATGGGCAGAGTCCAGTCATTCTGCCCCTGTACTCAGCACTGGTCAGGCCACACCTTGACTGCTGTGTCCAGTTCTGGGCAATCACCAACAGAACAAGAGGACACAGTCTCAAGCTGTGCCAGGGGAGGTTTAGGCTGGATGTTAGAAAGAAGTTCTTCACAGAAAGAGAGATTGGCCATTGGAATGTGCTGCCCAGGGAGGTGGTGGAGTCCCCATCCCTGGAGGTGTTTAGGAAGAGACTGGATGAGGCACTTGGTGCCATGGTTTAGTTGATTAGATGCTGTTGGGTGATAGGTTGTACTTGATGATCTCGAAGGTCTTTTCCAACCTAGTTAATTCTATTCTATTCTAGTTTACAGCAGTGTAAAAAATAAATAAATAAAAAGATACTTCTTTTTTTTTAATGGAGCATTTGTATTTCTGCACACATGCCCAGCCCAAGAGTGTGAGACAGGCTTTCACTGATAACAGTCACAGAATAGCAGGAAAGGTTCTCTTGTAGATTAATAAGTCATAAAAAGACCGGAAACTAAGGCTAGGAAATACCCTTATATGTATGTTCTTATCTGCACAGATTTTCAGATAGGCTTTACAAAAGCAAACCCTGCAGTAAAGTGTTCCTCATTATAAAGTTCACTCTGACACTCATATTTAAAAGCAATCCCTATAGAAGCGAGCCACATGCTACTGCATTACGCCACGAAAGCAGCTGTTCACCTCCTGATCTATCAACTGTTATCTCCCAAAAGTAAATAAAAACTCAAGCTGAAACAGTAACACAGTAAAACCAGCATGAACAATTTCTATCTGCTCTACTGCTGAACAGAGTCAGATCTGTTTGTTTTTAAGAAGAAATTATGCTAATTCAAACAAGAAAGCTACAGCAAGAAATAAATTGTTGTGCGTCTTACTCGGAAACATCACATAACAAGGTCATCGTGGCTGAGACAATTATTTTGGCAAATTGCTGTGGAGGGATAAGAGCTAATAACACAAGTTACAACTGGTGGATTGCACATGCATGCCTCAAAGCTCAGTGGATAAAGAAATTTATTTCTGTAAATTAGCAATATGATAAACAAGGCAGTATTCTATATAGTCATCACAGCTTAGGAATCAACATTGCCAGAAGATGATGCATTGGTATTTGAGCAATAGGCTTTTCTTTGTCTTCTATGAATTAAGCCCAGTATCACACTGGCTACCCCAACAAAGGCTGCGGTAGTGTAACACCTGTAATTCCTCAGAGGATGCAACTAATATATCAGATAATCCTCTCCCTCAGGGCACCACATAGAGAGTGTGTGAGCCTACTAGGAAAAACACTGTCATCATTTTTATTCACAAATAGATCTAGCAGCTTTGCAGAGGCCAATATTTCATTCCCAACAGGAAATGCAGTACTTGTGTGTTCTACCTTGGAAGTACATGTAGAAACATGCAGCGCTGCACATGAGTGGTGCTGCCATCCAGGAGGTGATGCAGCCCTTGGAGCCCAAGGTGCACTGCAAATACTTGTAGGGCTAAATGATACACAGTGCTATGACCATGTGCCAGGTTACCTTCTCTGGGGGGAAAACAAAACAAAACATTTCTAGGGGTCAGGGTTTGGGGTACTTTGGGTGGGTTTTTGGCGATTTTTGGTTTGCCTGGCTTTTTGGGGGTGGGGAGAAGGTGGGGGAAAACTGAGGATTTCTCAAATGTCAGCAACAGTGGGACTGGAAAAGGAACAAATGAACAAGTAAATATGTCTTTTCTCCCAGGAAGGAGCCAGTGGTCAGATTAGTTCTCCACACCTTCTGAATGCATACCTGCTGATACACAGCCTGCGGACACAGTTCTGGCTAACAGACCAATCGGCCCCATTTCATTCAGCTGTAATAAAAGAAGTTTGAGGCAATGATTGCACTGTAACACGGTCCTACAGGTATCGTGAGGAAAAGACAACATGCTAGGGCTTGTCTCAGGATGGCTCTTTTGCAGAAAAAGAAATGCACCATGCTATCTTGATCAACTGTGAAACATGGCTAGGAAAAAGAAAGGGAGCTGAAAGCACTTCAACCAGTACAAATGACAAAAATCTCATCCGTCTAAAGACTCTGGAAAAGGAATATAAAGTTTTAAAGCAGAAAAAAAGTAAGAGGAAGTAAAATGCTTGATCCACAGCTCAAGGGCAGACTGGAAACAATTTTTCTACCTCATGCAGACATAAAATTGCTAGAAGGATGTTCTCATAAACAAAGTGCTGGAGGCCATGCCATCGTCCACCTCCTCCTGTTTCTTTCTACATCTAAAGCAGGCAAGTACATCACATAAAACAGAAGATGCACACGTTTCAGGAATATCCTAGAGGCAAACAGAAAGAATAGAGAAACAGTAACAACTTTCAGAGCTGGAGATACAGCTTCTTCTATTTAGGTTAAAAATCCTCTAGGGCCTGTTCTTAGTTCTGATTTCCACATACTTGCTGGATTTTCCACTGCTTCATTATTCAAAGAAAACAGCTAGGTTTAACTTAGGTTGGCCATTGGGGGCAAAATTCAGCTGCAGTAGAAAGTCAGATGAAGGTATTTGCACCCTATAAGTTCTAGTCAGACTCTCTAGAGCACCATTTAAGTACCTATTAAACCCTCTGGGCTTGAACGGGATTTAAATGAGGGAACAGAGACCTAATCTTTTCCTCTCCCATTCTTTTATGCCCTGCAAAGTGTTTTACATCACAATTTATTCATCGTTAAGGTTTGTCTAGCTAATCATTGCAAACACTTTCACACTTTGTTTTGAAAAGGTCTAGATGCAGCTTGCTAATGTTTCAAACAAACCTTGATGCTCTGTTCTTATATATCAGCAGAACAAAGAGAACTGAAGACAAGGTGGAAATATAGCCTGACAACCTCAGAATACACCTTGCAAGATTTATAGGTAAAGAGTGGAAGACTGCTAGAAAGGCTAAAGGTCTCCACACAAAGCAACTCTCTTGCCTTGCCACTAATATGTATTATAATAATGATGACAATAATAATGATGTTTGAGACTAGCTCATCTGCACTGAAAATACAGAGAAGTGCTCCTCTTTAGGCCAACACAAAACATAAAATACATTTTTTAAAAGTCAGTTTAATCCATTAATTTAATTCATGCAGTTACCCAAGATTTAGCTGACAAAAGAACCAAGTAGACCCTGATTATTTTTTTTGTTTTAATATTCATATGAAATGGCACTCAGATTTAGTGCTTGATTTAAAGCAAACCCATGGCTAAGTTATACATTTAGATAGGGATGCTGGGGTAAGGTCAAACCACTATCATTAACATCCCAAGGAGGAAGGCTGATAATTACTAATGCTTAAAGCACCAGCAGTCTACTGATGGCATGGATTTTCTCAGACTTTTGTTCAGCCAGTTTCTCAAGTAAAAAATAGCATTCAAAGGCTTTTAGCTCATACAATGTAAGCCTCACTCATTAGTAATCCTTGGAGCTTGACTTCATTTGAGCCTGTTCTGGGTCTGGATAGCAAATTAGTATTGCCCTCCAGGTAAGGGAGTGTAGATTTATTCCCCAGAGGTGGTTTAACTTCCTCAACCTACTTTAAAATTAGATTTACTCTGTTACAAATCCTAAGTGTTAAATGAGTAAAACTATTAAACAAGGAATACTGCTGGGCTAAATGGCTAAGCATTTAATGGTTTACCACAGTATTACCATTTTTATGGTCTATTAAAACAATTGGAAGAATATCAGCAGTATGAAGAATCAAGTAATTTATATACAAGTTTGATAGAGTACCGTATGTTTGAGCACAAAGTGAGCTCTTTTTCCTTACACTTAAGTAAATGAGAGGAAGAGCTACTCTAAAAGGAAAAGTTCCTTCAGAACTGAAGTACAGGATATCAGGTAGTGATAGGACTAGGAGGAATGGAATGAAGCTGGAGATGGGGAGATTCAAGCTGGACGTGAGGAGGAAATTCTTCACCATGAGAGTGGTGAAGCCCTGGAATGAGTTGTCCAGGGAGGTGGTTGGGGTGCCATCCCTGGAGGTGTTTAAGACCAGTCTGGATAAGGCTCTGGCCAGCCTGATCCATTGTGGGGTGTCCCTGCCCATGGCAGGGGGGTTGGAACTAGATGATCCTTGTGGTCCCTTCCAACCCTGACTGATACTATGATCCATTTAAAGCTAAATTTGTAAAAGGACATACACTGTATATCTTGTCAAGATTTTGTTGGTTCGTTTTACCCTGCTTGTTAGAACCAAAATGCAGATGGTGTAAACCAATATCCCAAACAGAATGGCTCAAGTAAGATATTAAAAATATGGCTCTAATTCATTGTGTGTTGCAGACTCATCCCTCCTCCTTCGCACTCTCAGTTAATGTTGGCTCCAAAGTCATCAATATATTGAACTACCCTTTGGCATTCTGACTCTTTTTGTGATTGAAACATGTAAAAAAGAAAATCTTTGGTGCAATGGCTCCCCAGAGTCCTTCCATGGAATTTAGGTTCCAAGAAATCCAAGAACGCTATCTACTACCAAAACTACTTCTTACAAAAGCAACTCAAACATGCTCTAGTTTAGTCAGTTTATCACATGCCCTTGACTGAATTTTCAAGTAAAACACTGTCTTGTCCATTTTCTTAAAAATATCACCAAGAAAAAAACCAAGCAAACAAAACCAACAAACCCACAAAAAAATCCCCAAAAAAACACCCAAACCTAACAACCTTTTAAAGAGAAAGTCAAACAAATTCCTTTACTGACCTTGCAACACAGAATTTTGCAACTAAAAAGAGAAGTGTCTGATTTGTTAATGAGGTTTGAAAACTGCTCAAAAATGTGGTTAGCTTACAACAGCACAGTCTCCTCAAATCTTATGGACACCTCAGCTCCCTAAAAATTCAAAGCTTATACAGCCGCTTCAGGGACTTAATGGAGACCAAAAATGATGCTAATATGGATCAGGAGATACCTGCATATAAAAAAAAACCCTCTTTGAAGGAACCCTCAGACCTGGTGAGTATTGTCCTTACTAAACTTCCTCTCAAACACATCTGGAAGTCTGTGCTCAGGCATACAGAAACACGAACTGGAAAAATCTGATTTCTATAGCAGTCCAACAGCACTATCCAAAGAACTCAGGAAGATCACACTCTGCCCAAATATGCAGGTAGGTACACCAGGAAACACTGGGGGCAGAAAGTAGCACCACATACAATGTTTTTGAAACAATCATAGAATCAATAAGGTTGGAAAAGACCTCAAAGTTCATCACGTCCAACCTGTCACCCAACACCTCATGAGTAGTAAACCATGCCACTGAGTGCCAAGTCCAAGCCCCTCTTGAACAGCTCCAGTGATGATGACTCCACCACCTTCCTGGGCAGCCCATTCCAATGGCTAACAGCTCTCTCTGGGAGGAGCTTTCTCCTCACCTTGAGCCTAAACTTCCCCTGGCACAGCTTGAGACTGTGTCCTCTGAAGTGTAGAGGTGGAGATATCCATGACAACAAAGAACTTCCTAATAGAGAACATCAGATATGTGGGTCAGGGATGATACTAAAATTACCAGGAACAGAACAGATGGACTGGCCAATGGTCAGGTTTTGCCCACTTTGAGTCAAAAATGCAACACTAGAAACAATTTAAAAGCAATTCTATAACTCTTAAAAATACTTTAAATTTTCCTACTTTCAGTTGGTGCATTAAATACCTAACTAATGCTATCTTAAATAGCCAGTATGTTCTACACAGAATTAATCTTTTAAATGGTTGCTCTAGATAACTTTAATCCCCGAACTGTGAACATCCTCCGCTTACAGCCAACTCAAGACCTACCAAGACCTTGGAACCCCTTTGAGCACAACTTGCAAATTGAGCAGTACCTAAGCAACAGTCAACTCAGAACAGTGAAATAACCAACCCCATTCGGGAGACAAGAATACAGGACTGCTATTATATATAAAGTGCTCTCTCAGGATTGGGATGAAGGAAGCAATATTTTAGTAGAAGTCTTCAGTTCAACAGCTTCCCTGACATCACTGAATTTCAGAAGTCATGTCACTAGGAGAAATTTGGAATTATTACCTATTTTCACTATTTTGCAAAATGAGAAGCAACACAGAATTCTTTTTAGCTGATTAAAAGAAAGTATTCACAGAGATATTAGAACTCCACAAAATTGCCTCTCATACTTCTTAAATGAAGCTAACCTAACCAACATGTATCAAACTCAGCCTCACGATTGTTGGGAGTTAAAAATGACAAAATATCTCAAAGGAAGATATTTTCATATCAGACTGTAAGCTCTTTGGAGAGTTGAACTCTTCTTACTGCAGCCATCACAAGCAAATACCAGCTTGGCTCAAAATTTTGCCATGTTCCCACAAAATAATTGTTGATCAGTACCTGGAAATAATGATGTGTAATGTTTGCCAAACTGCATTATCTTTGGTTTGTAAAATCAAAACAACCAGGCCAGAAACTCATGCTCTCATCCAGAGTAATCATTGTTCTTCTAAATGAAAAGGGGGACAAAAATTTTGCTTAGGTTAAAACATCTTTGGCCCTGTGCTCAAGCAAAGAACTCTAGAAGTTGGTGAAGAAGCAGGAGCGCCAAGCTGCAGAGGCAAATCTGAAGAATTAAATTATAGTAATGACAGAAGTTCAAGTTAAGAAGTTGCTGTCTATAACTACCTGAAGGGAGGTTATAGCGAGGAGGGGGTTGGTCTCTTCTCCCAGGCAACCAGCACCTGAACAAGAGGACAGAGTCTCAAGCTGCAACAGCGGAGGTTTAGGCTTAGTGAGGAAAAAGCTCCTCCCAGAGAGAGTTGTTAGCCACTGGAATGGGCTGCCCAGGGAGGTGGTGGAGTTGCAAACCCTGGAGGTGTTCAAGAGGGGATTGGATGTGGCACTTGGTACAATGGTTTAGTAGTCACGAGATGTTGGGTGATAGGTTGGGCTTGATGATCTTTGAGGTCTTTTCCAATCTTATTGATTCTGTGATTCTATTCTATAAGTCTATGAACAAACTATGTTCAAGTGAAGCCAAAAATCCAGCAAAACATGACTTCAGACACGTGGAGATCAGTTTTAAAGAACACAAATGTTAAGATCATAATCAGGAGTATTTGCAACTGAAAAAAACACCAAAACCAACAAGAAAGTTTAACTATTTTTTCCAGGCTTCAGTGAGAAAGTTTTACAGCCAATTTAATCAGGGTGTAGGGGTTTTGGTGGGGTTTTGTTGTTGTTGTTGTTTGTTAGGGGTTTTTTCTTTGGGGTTTTTTCGAGGTCCTGAGTGCTTTGAACAAAAAAAAAAAAAAAAAATCATTTTCCAGTGAAAAGTACTGATGTGTACATCTTAAATCCTTGAAAAGCATTCACAAACAGGGATGGAACAATGCCACAGTGATAGTGTGGATGCTGACTTTTCCCAGCATCCATGGTTAATATCTTGCCCATTCACCTGCCTTGAGCTAAATCATTTTTGCACTGACTTTTCATCCTAGCAGTCCTGCTGAGCAGCAACGCTCCAGTAGTCTGAAGGGACTTCTCCTTTGCCTGTCTCTAAAAACCAGAGCCCAGTATATAAATTTGATTGATGGCTACATGAAAAACCATTAGTACTTAGAGACTGTAAAAACACGTGCATTTTCAGACAGCTTGTGCGAGACAGAGCTGGTCAGTACTAGAGACAGGCTTTAAGCACTGATAAAGAACACCAGCTTACATGTGCTTTTGGCAAATCTAAGCTCTGTCCAGGGATGTTGTGGACGCCTCCTCCCTGTGGGTGCTCAAGGCCAAGTGGGATGAGGCCTTGAGCAGCTGAGTCTAGTTGAGAGGCATCCCCGACCACGGTGGGGAGGTTGGAGTGGATGATCACTAAGGTCCTTTCCACTTAAGCCATTGTACAATTTATATGGTAGTCACCGCTGGCTTTTAAGGCATGTTCTTAACTGGGGTACCTGGTTTTTTTATTTTATATTTTCAATTCCATGAGCATTTAACAGCATGGTGTATTTATGTGAAGCTTTTTGCTAGCTTATTTTTAAATTTCTTAAAGAATTTATTAGCATCATACTTTGTAGTTAGTTTGTGGTAGGAAAACAAAAACTCCTTGCACTGCAAAAGCAAGACATGACAAGGCATCAATGTCCTTAAGGCCTCTCAGACTGCTCTACCTCGAACAAACATTGCAAAACTTCCAGATTCATAAAACAAAGGCCTCACTATGTGTCTCATTAATGTCAGGATGTGCAAGTAGCTGACAATTTGAAACTTGAAATATGGCAAGTCCATAGCCCATGGATAGCAACTACTCATGTCTTCACATACCAAGCGACCTTCAGAATCACATGGCTGATACTACTTCAGTGCAATCAGTAAGATGAGTTTTCAGATTCTGCTTTATACTTCTTTGCTTTGTGGTTTTGAGACAAGTGTTTGATGTCATTTGAAGACAGATTTTTGTGGCATAATACAGATAAGGGGTAGGCTGAATTTCTCTTCTTTCTCACAAAGGAAATCCTTCAGACACATTGATAAAACAGCAGGAAGGACACCTACCGTCCTTACACATTCATATCATAATGCCTTTGCTTCTTTCTAGAGGGTTTTTTCCTAGCAAAGCTTATCAGATAAGATCAGTATCATCATCAATACCATCACAGGGAAGCTGCTGGCAGCATACCAACTGTTAATTAACCCCAGCACTGTCACACCTGATTACTTTGAAAAGCACTTTAGAACTGTTGAATTAAAATAAGATAAATAAGGATAAAAGATTTAACTACTATTGAAAAGAGTACTGTCTCCACTATAGGCATGAATGGCACTCTTTCTACCAGGGAAGAGAGAATTGATTTAGAGACAGCTCAGAATTTAGACTTCCTCTTCACACTAAGCTTAAGATAAACCTCCTCTTGAGAGCCTGGTAAAACCAAAGGTATGCGTGGAGGGGATAAAACTGTAGTACGGTAAGGCCTAAATACACAGGAGGCTGCACATGACTAAAAGGATTTGTGTTGCTCCTGTAGCAGCACCTACATTGTGTATAGCAGATAAAAAGAAAGGACAGAGGAAATCCACATCCAGCACAGGTGAATGCACGAAAGCATTATTAGACAGGTAGAAAATGCTGCTGTAGCTTCATCTTAACCTAATTGTATCATGTTAGCATATGGAAGAACATATGCACAACTCAGTAATAACTCATCTTTTTCCTCATCATCACGTTTAGGATGGTATTTTCCACTTAAGTGAATGGAGCAGAATTATCACAGAGCAATAGACAGACTGAGGGAGTTGGGGCTATTCAGTCTGGAGAAGAGAAGGCCCTGAGGAGACCTTATTGTGGCCTTGCAGTATCTTAAGGGGGCCTACAAGAAAGCTGGTGAGGGACTTTTTAGGGTGCCAGGTAGTGATAAGACCAGGGGGAATGGAGCAAAACTAGAAGTGAGTAGATTCAGATTGGATGTGCCCAGGGAGATGGTGGAAGTCTCATCCCTGGAGGTTTTTAAGGCCAGGCTGGATGTGGCCCTGGGCAACATGATCTAGTGTAAGGGGTCCCTGCCCATAGCAGGGGGGGTTGGAACTGGATGATCCTTGACGTCCCTTCCAACCCTGACAATTGTATGATTCTGTAACTATGCACAATGTCTTACTGTTTCACTCCAGCTCTATGTATCACTAGATTCAGATCCTTGCAAGCAAGTAACTTTCCTCCCCTACTGAAAAGTACAAAATTCTGAAGTGATCTCCCATTCTGAAGTTTACTAATAAACAAATTAATTAGGTAGCCAAACCTCAGTATACAGTATATAAACCAAAGAGTTATCTGAAGTGTTCCCTAGTCACTGAATCACCTCTGAATCCAAGAAGAGAATTTGCTTAAATACAAGTTGATCAAATATCACAGAGATCATTGAATTCATTCTAGGTGCATACAAACTGATTAAGAGAGGAAAGCAAAATGCCTTCCACACTTACATTCTTTGCTCGCCCTTCATCTCCTGCTCATCTGTAATTTCAGTCTTCTTTGTAGTAAGCACATGACCTTTGTTTTTCATTTTGAAGAAGCATGAGAAAAGGGGAAGAATGATTAGAAGCAAGAGAAAAGGGGAAGAAAAACAAAGTAGACATTTCTGAGATCTTCTTACTATGGTAATCTCCACTACTACTACAATATTTTGTGTTTAAAAAAAAAACCAAAAAGAGTCAACCCTTACACTGGTCAGGATTGATTGATAAAGCAGAGTAATGAAGCTTTCCAACTAAACAAGAGGAAGATGAGGAAGGGGTTAACCCAGGAGTGGGAAACAAATGCAGAGCAGAAGAGTGGGAAGGCTAAAAGGAGGAATCACATAGGACACAGTAACTAACCTGACTGTATGAACTGTAATTCTTATACGTGTCCAGAGAAGGGCAACAAAACTGGGGAGGGGCTTGGAGCACAAGCCCTATGAGGAGAGGCTGAGGGAGCTGGGGTTGCTTAGCCTGGAGAAGAGGAGGTTCAGGGCAGACCTTCTTGCTGTCTACAACTGCCTGAAGGGAGGTTGTAGCCAGGTGGCGGTTGATCTCTTCTCCCAGGCAACCAGCACCAGAACAAGAGGACACAGTCTCAAGCTGTGCCAGGAAGGTTTAGGCTGGATGCCAGAAAGAAGTTCTTCACGGAAAGAGAGATTGGCCATTGAAATGCGCTGCTCAGGTGGTGGAGTCACCATCACTGGAGATGTTTAAGAGGAGACTGGATGGGGCACTTGGTGCCATGGTTTAGTTGATTGAATAGGGTTGGGTGATAGGTTGGACTCTGTGATCTCAAAGGTCTTTTCCAACCTGGTTAATTCTATTCTATTAGATTCTAATAGGAAAACCATCTTTGAACAGTTCACACACTGGGGAGGTGTGCATCCTGAGAGAAGAGAAAGGAAGCCAAGTCAGGCACTTCCCAAATAAAGCTTGACAAGGAATCTTTAAGAAGGTGGAGAACCTAAGGACCACAAACTTCACAGCAGCATTATAGGATGAATGAGGCTGGTGCACAACTGAATGTGAAATAACTCCACTGACTAACAAAAAAGCCTTCACAAGATGTAATTAGGAAATGATGTCTCAAAACAAAAGTGGTAAAGGAGAAGATGTATTTGATATCTGTTATGGTAATAACAGAGATCATTTAATCATGATAGTGCTGCTCAAATATGAAGGGGCACATGTGCAAATAAGTGTTTCCAATTAAATTAGTAAAAATCAATAATGAAAATTGCATGCAGATATAAAAAGGAGGAGGAAAAGCAACTAAACCACTCAAAAACTAAACAAAAACAAGTTGAAAAGGTTAGGTTAACCCATCAGGTTAGCTTGTATTTCTTCCTAGTTGTCTCGGAGTCATCATCTCTCCAAAGATATATTCCTATAGCCCAGACTCTGATTAATGTCCAAGTTAGAAATGGAACAGCAAAAAGCCAAATATTATGCCAAACCCCAGTAGTTATACAAAGCACTAATGACCCGTTACTGTACTTCACAAAGAGCAGTGTATTCTATTTTCACTGGAATACTCCAAGTTTGCAGTGATCTTTTCCTCTCTTGAACTCGCTTTCTGAACAGGAGCACATGCACTAATGTTTACAGTTTCCATTTTCTCAATACAAGTGTTTTATTTTGGAGTAATTACCAAGTGTTCAGAATCCCTGCAGGCGCTAACAAATCTCTGGATTTTACAAAAGACAGGCTGACTTAAGACCTAAAAACATATATTGGGGATAAAGAATATTATCTGGATTGAAAATAAAAGCTGAGTGCATACAGCCTGAAACACACGTATTTCTCAGAAAAGAAACTGTTAATGTGTGATGCATGATAAAGGAGTTTAAGACCTGTTTACTGCGGAGAAAAAAAAACCAATCTAAAAATACATATATCTGAGCAAAATTCCTGCTTTAATGTCTGACAACAGGGAGAGCCATGGGCATGTGGGTTTTATAATTTATTTTTATATGATTGCCAGATGTTAATACAAAAGGTTTTTCCCACAAAAGTCTGTTTCTTGTTCATAGTGAAAACATGGTCACCTTCACTTTGGGAATCTTTCACTGAACAGCCTACTTTGAAAGCAAATTAAATTGCTTTCAATTCAGCGGAGAAAGAAAGTGGTAGTTCCTTCAAATGGCCTATTTGGAAAAACTTTGGGATTGATCCTTTCTTCCATTATATCAGCTTTCCGTCAATGCAACTCTGATAGTGTCAGTGTAGCTACACTGGCAAAACAGTGGTTTAACTGAGGAGAGAATCAAACCTTTTACTTGTAACAACTTCTGTCAAGAGACTAGACTAAGTCACTTTAATTGAGTTCCCCTCGCTTTCATTGTGCCGAAACAAAGCAGGAATAAAAAGAGATCAAAGAGCCCTTATTTGGAACTAACATGATTGTGTTCCTTTGAGAGAATGGCAAGCCAGAGATTACTAAAAGGAGATAGACTCTGAATATATAAACTTGACAACATTAAAATTAGAATGTTTTAAGACAAAAAAAAGGGGCATATGCAGAGAGATTTACTGTAACCTTTCATAACCTTGTAATCAAAGAAGCCTGTGTTCTTCTGTTTCTTTCACCATTATATAATATGTCAGCTAAATTTCTCTTACATTTCAACTGCTGGTGTTAGGTTTCATCTATATATTACTTTAAACAAGATTTTTAACAGTATGCAGTAGTCTGGAATTTATTATTTCCCTCCACCCCAATGAAAATTTAAGAATGCTTTTCTAGTCTTGCAGATTCTCTTGTTGAGGTTGTGTAAAATGGGCGAATAAGACATTTCAGATCTGAGGAGAGGGTGTGCAAGGATAAATTGCCATAGAAAGTTTAAGTGAGGGAAAGGAGATAGAAAAAAAAAAATACCACAACAAACCAGTCACCAAAACACCACTACCACAAGACATTTGGCTCTCTGGAGAATCAGCTAGCATATGCCTTTGGCTTTGCCTTCATTACTTCACCACGCAAAGTGAAAAAATGTCACAATCTAACAGAATATACACTCAATAATGAGTGTCCTGTAAGTTAATAAAGTAGTGAGGTACACAAACTAGAAACAAAGTGCAGTGTTTAGGATGAAAAAGAATTAAATATTTTTTTAAAATAGAAGTTTTCAAAGGCATCTTCATAATTTAGAAACCCAGATGCCATTTTGGAGGTCTGGGAATGTAACAGCATTAAACAATCAAGCCTCAACATCCTGGTATTTAAAAACATAATTCATAAGACATAGGAGGCTCCAGAAAAAAAGTAAGTTTTGTAAAGCTTAACAAATGCACAGTTTGTTCAAATATGTAAGATCTATGAAGCAGTACAGGCAATCCACACAGGTATCTACATCTCTAGCCAAATGCTTACTAAAATTAGTTGTGTGAAAAGATCTAGCACTACCATCGAGATATTTAACCCAAATCTGGTTTGGTAGATTTCCCTGTATCAGTAATAGAGTAAAGTAGAAATTAACCATGATCAGGGTTCAGGATATCATTACTGACCAAAAAAAATCCCAATGACAGCACAGTCTGAAGGAAGAAGGGCTTGTTAACCAACTAGTCTGATCCAGCTTTCCCGGCAGCAGCGCCCAGGCAGCCTGGCCATACCCCACGGAGTACAGGCAGCGATCATTAGATTCTTGCTCTGCTCAGAAAATGCTGACGGCTGCCTCTCCTTCTCCTCTGTTTCCAGAGGCAGCCCAGCAACACCTTCCAAATGAGAATCTAAGCTTATTTCTGCAAAGCTCTTCTCACTGTGGAGAAATCGAACCAGAGAAACACAAACAAAAAGCTCAAGTGACACACTGAACAACAGAAACAAAATAGAGTCCGTGAGTCATTTATGGGTACAATCAATTACAAACATAGCACAGGCTTTTTCATCAGGTCAGAACTGTCAAAACACACTGAATCTGCCAGTGTAGGCTAAGTGGAGCTACAGAGGTATGATAAAGGATTATCTAGTAGAAGAAAAGACTTTTTAATGTTTTGAGGACTGATAAGGAAACCATTGCTTGGAGCTACAGTAAAACTATTGCTTACTGACACCCCTTCCAATTGTGAAGCCAGATTGCCTGGTACCATCATTTACAGATGTCGTTAGAATGAGTTCTAGCTTCTCTCCAGGGTTAAATCTCTAAACAACATCAGAAAGGGGAAAAAAAAAAAAAAAAAAAAAAAAAAAAACAGCGCAGCAGCCATGTCTGAGTGGTATCTGGGATCAGGAACAAAGTGTGGGTTTACAAAATAAGGAAAAAACCAAACAATAGAAAAACCACCCAGAAGCACCAAACAATGGAATGAAGGCTTCACAGGAAAGACAGCTAAAGGCATTTTACTGCCTCATGAAAAGAACAAGGGTAGGGAGTTCGCAGCCCCAAATCTTGTCAGACTGTTTATGTCTTTAACTGAATAACTCACCCAGGATTACGTTTCTCCTAGCCCTCTTGGGAGACTGAGGATACTTGTAACCTGCAGTCATTTACTTGGTTTGCACAGAAGCTAAAAGAAGGTGTAACTTAAACATCGACTCACACTATATTCTTTTACAGCAAGACTGAAGGTAAAAATTATCACCATGCTGAAAGCCCTGCAATAGCCTTCACCTGGTTATGTAAGGGATAAGAAGCAGGAGTAAAAATCATCCCAGAGCACAGCAGCTATAGTATATGCTTTTTGGAAGCACACATGCTCGTAGAGACAGAAGTACTACATGAGAAATAAGAATCACAGAATGTTAGGGGTTGGAAGGGACCTTCAGAGATCACCAAGACCAACCCCACTGCCAAAGCAGGATCAGCTAGGACAAGCCACACAGGAATGCATTCAGGCAGGTTTTGAAAGTCCCCAGGGCAGATTCCACAACCTCTCTGGGCAGCCTGTTTCAGTGCTCCTTCACCTTTACCAAGAAGAAGTGTCTCCTCATGGTGGGTGGAACCTCATGTGTTCTAGCTTGTACCCATTGTTCCTTGCCCTCTCACTGGGCCATCACCTTCATCTTGACACCCACCCCTCACATATTTATAGACATTGATAAGATCTTCCTCAGACTCCTCCAGACTAAACAGCCGGAGGTCTCTCAGGCTTTCTTCATAGGAGAGATATTCATGCACCCCAGTCATCCCTGTAGCTCTCTGTTGGACTATCTATCAGGTCCCTGTCTCTCCTGAATTGGTGAGCCCAAAACTGGACAGAGCATTCCGGGTGTGGTCTCCCTAGGGCAGAGCTGAGGGGGAGAAGAACCTCTCCAGACCTGCTAGACACACTTTTCATAATGCACTCCAGGATGCCATTGGCCTTCTTCGCCACAAGGGCACATTGCTGTCTAATGGTTAACTCGCTGTCCACAAGCCTTCAAAGTCTGTCTCCATGGAGCTGTTTTCCAGCACGACATCCCCTGGTCTGTACTGGTGCCTGGTGTTATTCATCGCCAGATGCAAGACTCTGCACTTATCCTTATTGAACTTCATGAAATTCTCCTTTGCCCAGCTCTCCAGCCTGTCAAGATCTGACTGGATGGCAGCACAGCCTCTGGTGTGTCAGCCATCCCCTCCAGGTTTAATATCATCAAGCTTACTTTATATCACAAATGCTTAACTACAGGAATTCTTGGACACAGGAAAAGACAGTTAGATCTGAGAGCGTAGTCTTGGAACAAGACCCCACCAAACCCACTCACTGTAGTTGGAATCCTCTGCAACAACAGAGTTAGCAGCCTGAATTATCTTTTCTCACACTGAAAAATTAGTGCCAACTCAACAATCCAGCCCTTTGGAGAAAAACAAATAAACAAATGGAAAAACAACAATATTTCTTTTGTCCTTTCTATTCACCCTGGTAAAGATAATTGAGTGATACAGACCTCTTCCCAGCATTAACTTAACTCTTGCATCACATTGCTAGGGGCTGTTCAGCATACCCATACGCCATTCAGAGGTTGAATACAGCAATACCTGTACACACAAAGGCAACACCAAGGCACGTTGCTCAGTAAGGATGCCAAATGAGGAGGGAGCAGCTCCCCATTCAAACTTTCAAGCTTCTGCCTGGTACAGAAGCCTGTTTAAGAGGAGAAGAAAGACTGACCTTCTCAGAGGAAAAAAAAACCCCAACACTTAATCAGGATGGCTGTTATACTTGAAGAGGTATAACAATAAGAAAGGATATTTCAGAGATTGAATCTGTATTTTCCTTCTGAGGCAGGAACACTTCATCTCATTATTTTAATATAGTCAAGTGTATAAAGGTTTTCCTTTAAACCACTCAGTGAGGGACTTGTCATAAATTCACAGGGCCAGAAAATATCACAGTACATTTTATACTTTTTCAAATGAAGAGGCAGACCAAGGAGAGAGATTTAATGCTGGAATTCATTAAGAAGGAGAGGTTACCAATACTTGCATGTGATCACTCACCAATATTTAAGAACACTGGTTTGATTTTAACTAATATATAAAGATACAAATTGTCAATTAAAAGCTTGCCAAACACAGTGTTATGCACATATAGCCTTCGCAGATCTAGAGATGAAGAAATGATTGAAAACTAAGATAAAAATCCTAAAAAATAAAAACTATAAACTATAAATGAACAAATTGTCTAGCAGATTTCCCTTCTCACCCCTCCTCAAAGTTACAGAATTGCTTTGCAGTAGCTTTACTGCATTGAATTACCCAATTATCTTCTAAATTATAAAAGGCAAATCTTCACCACCAACTGTTCCTAGGACTGCCAGGATGTGCAGTGTTGCAAAACTGTAGCAAAAATGTAAACAAAAGAGCCCTACTGAACAGGGAGGCAGGCTGTCCACATATGCCAATCCCAGCGGCTTCAATCAAAGGAGAGATTGTTTCACAAATAAACTAAGCCCGTGCAACTAATAAACTCCTGCTCTAATTACTGGCTGCAGATGTATCAACTGAAGCAAATGAGACGCAGGCAGCCATTAATTATCTAATGAGGCCAGCAGTGTTTCTGATGAGGTGGGGCTGATTAAATATTAAACAGTAGCATATGGTGAGTGCCAAGAACAAAAGACTTGAAACCAACTCTCTCTCTCTCTCTATATATATATATATAAAATACAACATTGCATTAAAAAGTCCCCCTCCGCTAAGACAGAAGAGCAATCTCACTCTGAGAAAGGTAATTAGGACAGAAATGGAAACAAAACTCAAAGGGAGTCTAGCGAGATCTGACTTCTGAAGGTATAACTCAGATGAAAAGGCTTCACATTAAAGGGATGCCGAAAACATTTAGGCATTGCAGCAGTCATCTCTTTGTTTAACCCTTCTTAGTTATTAAGACCTGCAATTGTTTCCTTTTTTTATTCTCTTGTTCCTTTCTTCCCTTATCTTTCAGTGGAAAAGTCCCAAGGCTCACTCAAACAGCATGAGCAATATCAAACAAATCCTTCCTTATAACACAGCTCACAACATTCAGCCAAGAAACGGTAAGTATAAGAAGGGGAATGCAATCATTGAAATGTTATTAGGGCCAGCTAGGTATGACAGTCTTTAAACTGAAGAGAAAGCCTAACCTTACTCACACAGATGTCAAGCCCACTGAAGCCAGCTAATCCCAGACGACTTAAATGGGCCAACTACAGGCAGCACACCAGAGAGCTTGAGATGAGCCACATATGATTTACTCCCCACCCTCCTGTCAGCTTCTCTACCCTTCATCACAGGCATCCAGAGGATGCTGCAACCCCTTGCCATCCAAGAACCTTGCCTTTGCAAAGGCAGGGAGAAGGATGCAGGGTGCAGCATGCTGAACTACTGAAACTCTGTTTGACTTTTAAGGAGCAATAAGCTACCGCTTCACTATTCAATGCTTGTGGACAGGTTAGTTGCAGTCTCACTCCTGTGCACCTCTGGGAACTGCCAGGTATGCTGATAACATGCTTTCCCCTCCCATGCAAATATGGCAAGTCATTCTGATTTGTCCCAAACTTCTAGAACATGTACCAAGCTGTTCAGTGTAAGTGATCTGTGCACACACACTAGTTAAGAACTTATTTCTGTTTTTGAAGCAGAAATTTTGATCTGCTGCTGGAAAGCTTTCTGGCCTCCAAGGGAACCAGGAATTTTGAAGAAACTTGGGAAACCCTTCAAATCTGTCAGGACAAATTTGCCACAATAAGGAAAAAGATTCAGCTCTAAAGTAGACTTACAGCAAGGGAAATTGTGTCTCGAGTTGGCAATGGTTGCACATTCTCAGAAACTTCTGAAGGCTGCTCTTTGAAACTCTTAATAAGCCAAACAGCATTGGCTGTTTATTTCAAAATATGCTCAGATGGCAGCCACTTGTCACACTTTACATTGTTACAGTGACAACAATGCAAGTGTCCTCGATCCATTCACAATTTTTAGCTGTCATTTGTATCATTACAGGATGAGACATTTTTATTTCAGGCCTTCGTGTAGTAACATAAAGAGTCAACAAGTCATTATCGATTACCTGCAAAGATATCAGATTTTTGGAATACCTTTGCTATTACAAATGTTGTCCCTAAATATGAAAGAATGGTTCTTCCCCCATCTGCCTTTTTCCTTTTTTTTTTATCTTTTCTATAATACCCTTCTTTATTATAATCTCCTTAATATCCATCTGCTACCCTTTAGGCTAAAGCTTCTTAAATTCAAATATAGGGCTATTTTTATCACAGAAGAATATGTAAAGCAATAGAAACATTTTAATGGATTTTTGTGCCTGTGGCCCTTTTTAGCTGAATTTCCATAATGAAATCCAGTTACAGACATTGGTGCTGCTACAGTTGGCTGTTCACACAAATAAAGAACGAGCATTTTTGTCTTGTAAGCCAACCCAGTAAAATAGAGAGTGCAATAGTTACCTACAGAAACCACAGGATTTCTTTCCTCTGTTGCTGCTTTAGTATAACTGTATTTTTACTCCACTAGGACATAACAATCAAGATAAAGTCACAACTTTATATTTAGGTTATAAATAAGGTGCATAAAGTAATTTTCATAAGTAGTAACTAACAAAATGAGAATGCTTTCTTTTGCACATAGTATTCAGGAACACCAAAATAGCTTCATAAAAACAGCTACATGCAAAAACAGTCACAGTAAATGTCTGTGTAAGTTGAATATTTGTATTAAAGATCTGAAAAATATTTTTCTAATAATATTTTAAGGGTACTGATTCTTCTCAGCCTAAATATTTTATTATATTCCCATAGCTGTAAATGGAGTTGAGCAGAAAACAGTTTCTTGTATCATAAGCATTCCTAACATTTAAAGTGCTTTCATACTTCTCATGAGGATAAAATCAGGGCTTTTAAAGAGAGGAAACTAAAGCTCAAGGAGTAGTCCATATCTCCCATAGAACATTAAACAGCCTTTCTCACCTAGGAGTTCAAGCCAGCAGTGGCCAGCCAAGGTCCAGAGGCCAGGTTGCATTGGATCAGTCCATTTCTAACAAAGACAACTCAGCACTCAGACAAGAAAGCCTTAGCAGACACAAAACTAGCTTTATATTATTTTTTTTTATATTAAAATACCACTTGGCAAACTCATCACTGACAATCTTGTCTTTGATCATAATGCAACTCAGCCTTCTATCAGCTTGACTGAATTCTGTGGGCATCCCAACTGCTCAGCCATTATTATTTTTTAAATCAGGCCCAAAGAATCTCAAAATGGGTACTTAAACACTGAAATGCTGCAGAGATATAATGAATAGCAACATTCTCAGGAGCACCTGATAGAATTAGAAGCCTTTCTCGCTTCTAAAAGCAGGACCTCAGCATTTCTGTAATATTTATCTTAGCAATTACTTATCAAATCTCATTTCTGTTACCAGAAGCCTTCACCATTAACTGCCTCTGAATCTATACAAGGTGTGATGAGCCTCTGCATTTTTATAAGCACCCTTCATCAGAAAGAATGTACTTTGGAATAACTTGCAATTGTTCTTTGCACAGGAGTTTATCATTTAACAGTCATAATACTATACTTCCATTATTTCAACTGCAATGTTGTCTGAGATGCTAAATCCAAAGAAGTCTTTTGATAGTGAGTTGTAGATGTTTAATTCTGAAGATTTCATTATTCTAAATTCAGTGTCTGCTTTGTGGTGACTGTTAACAAGTACATCTCTCTCTTTCTTTTGCCTTGGCATGATATGTGTCTGTAGAAATTAAATGTGTGTATATGCTTCCTTTGACTTACTGTTAGCTCTTTAAAGTTTTCTACAGAAGTTTTATTCTTCAGCATCCTCACTCATACAACAATTGGCCTCTTAACATAGCAGGCTGTTTTACATGGTTGAATATTCATCTCAACTGCAAAAATAATAGCACATGAGCAAATAACTGTGAAGTTTCGGTGATGTTAAACATGGACCCTGGCCCACGTCAGGCACCTGGACAGTCTACAACATGAGACCTTTGAGGCAGCAGAAGCCCAACTAGGACACCATGTGCAAAAGCAAACCATAGGCCAGATAAAGAGTCACCCTCAGAAATCCTGCTGGGTAGGGGAAAGACAGTGCACCAGCAAGACACAAAGCTAAGAAGTTTTCATTTGCCTAGATAAGGTTTTAAAGAGCCTAACAGTCCAAGTTACATCATTAATATTAGATGTTAATGAGGCTTCTCTCTAATTAGTTAATGCACCTCAAATTGTTAAACAATTCTGCCTGCACTCTCGGCTGTGGTTCTCACTCCTGTTGCCTGCTGGCTCCCCAAGTGATGCTGGGGCTGCTCAGGAGTAGGGCAACATTGCACTGGAAGGGGATGCCCAGGGGCAGCAGAAGCCGATTGCTTGTGGCGGCACTACCCTGAGGCACAGAGCTGGCCCAGGCCCTGGTTTCTGGTGCTGCCCAGAGCCCACCACAGCCAGGCAAGTCCTTCCCCACAAGTGGCCCTTTCAGAGGTTCAAGCAGCAGACGGGAGCAGCCCTCACCCCAGCAGTGTTCAAACTAGATGCAGCCGGCACATGCCCAGGTCCTAGCACTCAGAAGAAGATGGAGCCTGCTGCACAGCAGTACTGCCACAGTCATGGCTGTTGGGCTGCAGCACATGTGCTTTGGTTGAGCTGGCAGCACCAGCCATGGGTTACACCACTGTGGTCACCACTGAAGACCAAATGGAAGAAGTAGAGTTTGGGAGCAGAGTACTTTTTATTCCACAATCCTGAGTAAAGCTGCTGCTAAGGAAGGGGCCCTGAACTCTTTGGGCTCTTGGCAGGATGCTCTTTCTTTTTGGGAGGCCAAGTCAAAACATTTGGAGGACGAAAACCAAAAAACAAATGAAGAAAATAGCAAAAACTATACCAAAACTAATGAAGAAAAAGACAAATTCCTCTCTTATTCACTTCTGTTTTCCTTTCACGCCTTCTAAGGTTTTTCTGTATTCCTTTGTGGAAGAGATGTAATGTATTTTCAGAGGGACTCAGCTCCTGCAGGATCCTAAATTGCCTCATTTAATCTACATGGGTACTTGAATTCTCACTTAAGACATTAGTTAATTAAGCCACATTAAACCACACAGGCAAAAAAGAGGCTATGTGCAGATAAATTTAAGGGTCTGATTTTCTGATTTAAAACCGCAAAACAAAGACTTGCAGAGAGCCCAGCCTGGTGCTCCCTCATTAGCTCAGCATATTGTGATGTTTATAGTTCTCACTCAGGGCTAGGACACCAAGAAAAATAGGTATTTACAGTGCTAGAACAAAACTGGATAATGCTGCTGAAAAATAATGCTTGCTTCTGTACCGTGAGTTTGCACAACAAAGCTTTGCTTTGCGGGCAGTTCAGAAGTTTCCCTCATGCTCATGAGAATGTTTTCATATTCACAAGGAGAATTTTCTTGCTGCCATTTGATGGTCTCTCTTCTATAGATTTTTCAGTAATTCTGTCAGCAAGCAGAACTCACCGCTGAGTGAGCTAAATAACCACATCCAAAGAAAAGGTAAGCAAGAAAAAAAGAGTTTTCCATTAAAAAATTATACACTGGAACAAGATTTAAAATGTTCAACAAGGTTCAGCTTATTAAACAAATGGTAGCTGAGAAAGAAAGGCTATATAAACAAGAAAGGCTATATAAGCAATAAAACAAATAAGAAATGCAAACTCAAAACAATAATTTCTTGGCATGGGTCCACATGTAAATGCCGTGCTCAATGTCAGAGGGCCTTCCCTTCTCTCCCACAAGATGCATCCTGGCTTCAGGCATCTTTCTGCAGCAGAGGTGCATCTTTGCTACTACATAAAAGTTTGAAGTTTTAGGGAGTAGAAAGGGGCTAAAGCTGGGGTTTCTGACTGTTGAAGATTTTCTGATACTGGTTTGGTTTATAACATTTTTCACAAGAATTTAAACAAAAATGTTTGGTGTGAGCATCGCTTTCCCTACCTCACCTTAGTTTCTGAGAACTTCATAAATGTTATGCTACCAGTGTTTTGCAGAGATATGCCAACATAGGGGGGAAAAAAAAAAGGTAATCAAGCTCAGAAACAAACATTTCAGAGGAAAATCTGAACTCTTCCTATATTCCAAACTGATAGCTTAAATGTAAGCTCTCCTCTCCTCACCTGCAGTGAACTTTAATAAAGCTGCAGGGGTGAGAAGAGGAAAAAAAAAAAAGGAGAAACTGAAGTACAATTCTTCTCATTTACAAATCCATTATAACTCTGTCTTCTGCCTTGACTGTAGTTTAGAATTAATCAAAGTATTTTTTGTGAGCATATAAAGACAAAGCTCATGCTGTTTGTTATCTCTATAAAGAATTAGGGCTGTAAGAGATTTAGTGAAAGAGATTTTTCAAAGGAATTGAAGAGAACCGTTTCTTGGGAAAACAAATCACATTCTTTCCCGCGTGTAGTAGATAATGGCTGAGACCCAGCAAAATGAAATGCAACAATCCAAATATACAGTGTACTTTTCCTAGGAGTGTAGGTAACACTTTGAAAACGTTAAGCCCGTGAATTCCTTTCATTTACATGAGAAAAAAAAAAACACTATGGTGGGAGGTTTAGCAATGGGTACAAAATTACACAAGGGCAGATGCAAAAGAAGTTTTGAACTGTTTCTGATCCTTAGAAATGTATTTGTTCTAAAGACACTCCAGCTCAGCATTCTCATCTTTATTTTCAATGAGCAGAAGTTATCAATGTTACTTCAATGTAGGATTTTGTTCAGCAGCTTTAGAAGAATCTTCTCGAGATTTGGAAAGCATCTTTCCTTAACCAATAGTATTGAAAAAATAAACCCAAACAACAAATCAAACACACTGCCACAATCTCAAGATTAGCTTGCCACAAGATGATGTAAATATTCTTTCAAGAAATAATCAGATATCTACATTTGAAACCAATTTCTACACTCTTTTTTAATGCCCTTTAACAGTGTACCCAAATTCTGTATATAAAAAACAAAGAGAGCAAAATATCAATCTGTGTGCTGTCATGAATTTCCCAGACTAGCAGCTTGATTGGTTCTGAGCAAGAAATTAGAAGGATATTAGAACAGATCTTGGTTTCTGCTTTTTTTTATTTAATGTTAAATTCCATAACATTGAGAAAACTGCTTGAGTTCCTTGCAGTAGGCAAGATAATAGATAAAGGAAAATTATTTTACATCTATCTTGCTTTTCCCCCTGAATATTTATAAAAGAAAAGAAAGGAAGTCTTCTGGGGACTTACCCATTCCCTTTATGACTTAGTGGCTAGGTTTCCTAGGCAGCTTTTGAAAAAGTATTAAAACAGTCTATTACCAACTTCTACTCATGAAGAAGTAAATGGAATAAAGTCAAGAAACACAGTTTTGATACCTACTACAAGCTGCTAAGCACTCTAGATTTCTGTTGACCTGTTTCCTCATTACGACCCTTCTGTTACTCTTAAATACTATGAACTTTTATTTTTATATATATATTACATACACACAAATTTATTCATAATCTTGGATGCTATGAAGTTGGTATTAATGCTTCATTATCAAAAATATGGCATAGTATTAAATCATCACTCAGTACTAAAAATAACATACAAAAACTGATGGCTGAGGCAGAAATGCAACCCAGAATCTCTGACACAGTCCAGTCAGACTTGCCTGTCAGAGTTGCTCAAAAAGCACATCATCAGGTTCAAAGAGAGCTCAGTGAGAAGCAATAGAAGCTGCAATGATGTAGGACTTTATGCCCCCTATTGTTGGTTTAAGTTTTACAGAAAGAAGGAAAGAAACAGTAGTTGAACTTAATATTGATTGACACACATTATGACTAAATATACATACACACACTTTGAGGAATGCTAGTTCCTCATATGGCTTTGTATTTTTTTCATTAAAAAGATAATTTGCCAACCACTTGCCCTCAAAAAACCTCAAGATTTTCTTCAATGTACATTTTTATTTCTATCTCAGTTGGACATGAATATCAAGCTAACTCACTTGTAGTCAAGTGAGTAACTGCAGTTAAGTAGTTAACTGTTGTTCAAATTTTACACCTTTCCAGATGCATTGGTCTAAGATTATATTAATATGATTAATAAGCTCAGAAAGCTCAGAGTTCAGCATTTACTTCATCTACAAAGCAGAATAATTTAGTAAGAGGCCTGAAATACCACGTATTAAATTGACAGAAAAACAGCGTGAATCTAGTCTCGGTTTCCTCTCAGTTGCCACCTCAGTTTGCCCTCCTCTTGCTGCTGTTCGAGGCATTTGTAAACACAACAGAATATCTCAGTGGAAAATAACTATTTCACATGTGAAAGAATCACACAAATATGTGTTACCTGTTGTAGGCATTTAGAAGCAGTGACTTTCAAAGGCAGTTAAGTACCGTTACCCCCACCCCCCTGCTGCTCAGTAAGAGGGGGCCCTTTACTTCCCAAAGCAACTTGGAATATCCTAGGACTTTCGCTTCCCTTTTTCTGTCCTGACAAAGTGCTGCATTGAAAGATAAACAAGTCAAATTGAGACTACAGATTGGATTATATTTCTCAGGAATGGAGGAGTCCAAAGTGGCTAACAGAACTAATCTGTTTGTGTAAGTGATGTACGATTAGATGTTTGCACAGCTCTTGGTAGATGCAAGGCAGTATTTACAAACGCTAAGTGTCATTATATGTAAATTAGCTGCCTCTGCAGATTTTTTTTCTGGTGAGTCAGCAGCTACTCATTGCTTAAATGATGCTCTTGTTCTCTGAGCACTCCTTGATGCCTCCTGAACATTTTTTCCCAATGGAAGATAATGCCTTTTGCAATGCAAGGTCCAATTCATCTGACAGTCATGGATTGGATGTGCTGCTGAGGGGAGATAATGAGAATTGCGGATTTGCAGAACACACCGTCCTCTAAAGCTTTTCTTGCATCTATTTACTGTTTCCTGTACCTTTAGCATAAAGTTACTGTCTAAAACCAGACAGATCTCCGAGAAGCTTTTTTGGCAAAACATTTTTACAGATATTGAACATTTGGGAGTTTTACTAAGATTTCATAGCAATAACAAAATTAAATGGAAGCTCCGCTTCAGACCAAGAGCAAAACACCTTTTACTGGTACAGACCCTGGGGGAAAACACAGAATAAGCCTTCCGAGAAAGGCAGAAAATAATCACCCTTTCCCAGTTTGACTTGGCATCCTTCCTGAAAACTGGAAACTCAAGCTTACCCACAAAAGTGAGCTGGACTTTCCAAGCAACTTCATACCTTCAGCTTGTGCAGGACAATTCAAATTCAGATACAGAAGTATACAGTCAAGTATGATATATAGTAATACCTGTTTTCCAACACTTTTCAGAATCTTAAAAAACAAACAAACAAAAAAATCATAAAGCCACACTGCCTCAAAAAGGAGATGAGGCAACTGTTTCAGTTAGCATCCCATCATACTCTCACTCTCCAGATCCTCATTTATTTTTAACATGGTAGTAGGCAAATACTCTAGCCTGAAAGCAGGGTCCAAACTCTGTTGTTCAATGTCTAACTTTTTATTCAGTCATGTAGGCTACTTGCCTCAAGTATACCTCAGAATTACTCCATATAGTTAAGTAACCACTAGCATTTCATTCTGTAGGCATTTCCATTGCCTTTAATTAGGAAAACTAGTCACATTTTTTTCTTATACTAAATAAAATAGCTCTAAAATGGTGGTAGTTTAAAAGTCCAGCTGTGGTCTACTACTTGCACCATTCGACCTCCAGCATCTGTCCCAAAATAAAATGTGCTGAACTAGCCATAGTTCTTCCACTAAGTATTGCAAGTCAATACAGCAAAAGGCCTCCCCAGTTCTCTTTTGCAACTTCATGGCTGCTAAACTAAAGAGGGGGTTTGATCAGAAGTCGATCCTTAACCATTCATCAAGACAACTTAGTTTCAGTATCTCTTACCTAGAGATGTGCTTTCATACAAGAGAGTTGTTTCTCTCTATGCCTACCAGATCCCTCCCAAGTCATAACTATCAATTTCTGACATCTCAATCATGGAAATCATGTCACCTACTTCAATAGCAGACTTTATGCCTCTTAATACTGGCATACAAGTTTATGTAATCATTTCATTTCAGTAAGTCTTCCTTCACTTTTTTTTTCCATTAGCCATGCTTTTACTTGAAATAAACATTCATCTGTTGTACTTTTGCACCTTTTGTTACTCCTCCTCACTGCTCTTTATTGATTGAGAGGCCACCCAAATGATACATTTTTTTTTTTCCACCAGAAGACCTCCACCATCTCTCAAAGCCAGCAGCATGTACAACACTTCCAGAAATCTATATTCAAAGCTTTTGACATTTTGTCTCAATTATCTTAGAGAAAAGATATTTCAGTACATTACTAGGATTTTTTCTCCTTTCCAGCCTTCACATTGGTACCTGTAACTGGGGAACAGCACTAAAAGCACATTCCTTGCCCTCTGAGTGCAACCTCTAACCTTGGCTTTGAGAATACAGTGAGTTGGCCTACCTTCAATAGTACAAGATGTCAAATAAGGACAAATAAGAACCTTCCTCAAGGTGATCAACATGCCTGTAAGGGATAGTTAGATGTGAGCAATTATGTACTCTTATGTCCTGTGCACTTCTCCAGTCCCTTTTATGAACACGTTCTTTTGCCAAGACTTCTGTTAACTCTGTGCCGAGGCACTGATATTAGTGCAAACTTCAAACACTGAATTCAAACTCTCACTTAAAAAATCACTCCAAAACACTTTGGTTCAGGAGTTCACCGAGTGACTGAGTGTGATTGTAAGCTTCAGTGCTCATCTCCTCCCCCTTGCTAACAGGGAGGTATTAGCCCCTCCAAGATTTCAAACAGCGAGGCTGATCAAAGGCCCAACAGTTTCAGCCACATAAACCTACTGAGACTTAAAAAGAATGAAAAATGTGGGCTCAGTGGTATTATAAAATATGCACATACATGTTCCTCTGCCTTACAGAGAGAGCTGCATGGCTGTATAGAGGAAATATTCTCTATTTATATGTAAAATTTAGTCTCTGGTAATTTGGGCAACAAAAATTATTCCATTAAGCTGAGTAGGGAATAATTACAAAACAGATCATTAGCTAAACTTGCTTACTAATTGTGAAGATATTTTTGCTGTTCTTTTACCTTTCCTGTAGCAAATTCTGCATTCATACAGACAGTAAAACAGAACACAAACCAGTAAAATAAAATGTCACTATTTTCCTTACACTGTTGCAAAAAGCAGAAAGAGCGATGGTTAGAAAATACTCAAACAATGCAAAGCTTACCGCATCTAACTGGTGAGACAGCCTGAAAAATCCCAGTGCTGTAAGAGACTAAATCCACAAGGTGTAAGCTTTGGGGCTGGATTTCTAAACTGTACACCCCAATATCAAAGATGCTGAGACAGAAAAGCTACATGAATAATGAAGCCTGATTGGCATGTGTTGGAAGCTGATAGTGATTTCTAATTGAACAGCATCCTGCTATGTAGCCATTTCTAGCAGTGCCCTCACATGTGATTTCACTGGTAGTTGCCAGGAACAAGCTTGCCTGGCTGTTCTTTCCCTGGGTCTCCTCCACCAGATGCAAGTAAGAGAATTATTTGGCTTTGAAATGTCTCTTTTTTGTTTCTTATCATTAAAAGACTAAATCTGAGACTCAAACAGGCAGATAAATGGCAACAGAATTATATATGCCTCCATTTCCCGGAGAACAGACTGAAAGTTGCTTATTGGAATAGAACCACAAAAACCCTGTTCCTGGCTTCAGCATCCAGCTCTGCCCACATGCTTTCCTGCAGCCCTGGGACAGACAGCATCACAGAGCAGCATGCAAACCTCAGCACTGCTTCCAGCCTTGCTTGAGGAGTAAATGGGAGCCTGGTTGTTATCATCCTTGCCTAACTACCTCTTGCTTTGTAGGACTCAGAATGTATTCATCAATGTTTAAGGCCAGACAGGTGTTAAGGTATTAGCTTGAGAGGGCCTTTGATCATGCTTCCTCTACTAATGAGGCAAATACAGACAGAATCAAAATCTACTTTCTGCCTCAGGCAGCAGGGTAGCATAGATGAAGAGAAACACTTCGCTCTCAGTACAAATCCAAAGCCATGAAGAGTGTAGAATTTTTAGTCAGGGTTGCATAAGATGCAAATGCAGACATTTAAAGTAAACACTAGGCGTTTGTGTTACGCCAGTTGAAAGCTTCAGCACATTTACTGAAATTTCTTCTAGCAAGCCAGTGTATCTCGATTATGATAATGTCAGCAGCTTACACATCTGTAATCTCCTGCTTTCAGCTCCATACCAAATATGCTAGAAAGATAACTGTAGGTCAGGTATCAGATAGGACTCCAAGGATCACTGCAAAAGTCTGACCAGCACCCATCTGTCCTCCAAGCATTCCTCAATAGTCCAGTTATTCAGAGAAATAGTTCAAAGTTAAAGAACATGCCACAAAACCAAGATGGCAAATCAACAGCATGAGATCATAGTACAGAAGCTTGTAGAGTTCAGCAAGCTGATTCAGTGAGGTGACATTAGGTACAGATACTATCCAGCCTCTGCTCCTACTTGGAGCTAGTGCAGAAGAGATTCATACTCTGCTACCATTCATTCTAAAGGATTAGGCTGAATCTCTTCACTATCACATTACATAGTCAAAAGTTGAGGAACATTCTGTATCTGTACATGATCCTAACCACCTTAACCATATTATGAGCAATTATCATTAATTCTGAGAATTCATTTACTTATGCGGAGTCTGAGAAATAACTGTGTTGACAAACCTCTTGAAAAATTTATTCCCTACAAATAAATTGTAACATAGTTTTGAAAAATAAGCATGCCTACCACCTTAGAACAAACTTATTTGATTATTCCACAGACTCATTTAAAAGTTGAGGTAAGGAGGGACCCTGTAAACAATAAATGGGGGGAGAGGGAAATAAAGAGCACAAAAACATTTGAAGAGAAACTGTTCAAATAAGAATCCTAACATCAGGTTTTGGTGCTTAATATGAACAGGAATCCTACAACCCCCAAACTGAGATGGGCTTGTGACGGTACTCTTGTAGTAACCCAAATCAAATAGCTGGTTTTGCCCCTTTTGTAGTGGTTAGTGGTTAGACTGTTCTCTCTGTATTGCTCCTGTATTGGTATGAAACAGCCTCCAACTCTGGAGGATTATTGAGCTGTTAATGGAAAGCTTAAGTTGTATGTGGCACCTTCCACAGCCAGGATTAATTTCTGCCTGTAAGCATAATTTGGTTTTCTAAAGGCCATGCTTGATGATTTTGTTTCAAAATTAGCTTTGAGCTAAGTAAGCTTCGATTGCTACTAGAAGACTTAAGAGGGACTGTTTGCATTTAGGACGTAACAAGCACATCTTCAGCAAACACTCCAGTTTTAAGATGCAAACCAAAGTGATGTTATCTTTTCATTGCTAAGTTCTGCCTGTACTCTAATAAGTGTGTGCAGGACTAGACCTGAATCCAAAAATACAGTATTTCGTAAACAAAATGCAAACAGCTCAGATGTGGATCACAATCCATATTTCTCTTTGACAGTATAACTGCATAGTTAAAAATCCCAGCTCAAGCAGTGTGTCAAGACAGCTCTTGGAAAATGAGGGATGAGAAGCAGGAGAATATATCTGCAGTGTTCCCTGTGCAGCTGCAGAGGCTCATCCTTCTTGCTATGCACACCTGAAAAGCATCACTGCAGCGTGTTGTGGCACGATACACTCTCCAGCAATAAAGTCAGGTGTGGACTCAAGGCATGCACAAGCAGACCAACTTTTACTCTCCTCTCTAAAGAGACCCTACTAAAGACAAGCTTCACATATAGTGAGAGTACAAAGACAACATCTTCCCAACTCACTTTAAGATTTAATACAGGTTTGCATTTTGGCACTCACCAAAAGAGAAGCTAATAGCTGAATTCTACTGCATTTATTAGGAAAAGTATTCATGAGTAGGACAATACAACATCCAGATTTTTAGTAGTCCAGGCTCAGAAATACCTCCAGCCATCTAGAAAATATGAGTGCAATTGCTCGAGCAAACTACCAGATAGCACAGCATTGTACAGAGCTAAAAAGATCTGCATTAAAACCAGCATTTTGACAAGCATGTACCAGGAAGTTCACAAAGATTGAGGTTATCTTCGCACGGCAGAAATATCCTTATCCTTCAAGACCTTTAGGCAGCATGCCTGGCTGGAGTGACCAGGTATCCAGAAATAACCTTTCTATGGCAACTCTATTTGGAGAGCTGAAAGACCACTAAGGCTGCTTCAGGGACACAATCTAGGTCCCTTGTTTAAAATGCCCACAATAACCCTGTTCCTTGCATTTCAACTGAAATTAACTCCTTCCAGCAACAAGGGAGAGCATATGCCCACAGTATTCAAGTCACAATTTCACAACTAAGATTCACCAAGAGCTACAAGTTAGTGTCTATCATAGCAACTGAAACGTAAATACATTTACAGTCGTTCTAGATAGTGATAGATCAATGCAGGTGCTGTGCTTACAAGAGCGTATTCTGCTCAGGAAATGAAAAAACAACAATTATCACCCAAAGATTTGTTTCATATTAAAATGTTGTGTAACATATTCATGACTGAATGCTTCATGGACAGCCCATAAATCTTCAAAAATATAGATTTTAGGAGGTAGGAACAATTTTTAAGTATTTCATAGAAATCAATGATGACCTCATACAGGAGCACAACAGTGATTTAGCCATTCAATCATTTTACCTGCCAGGCACAAACAAAAGCCACTGGCATGTAAACATATCCCTGGCTCCTCCTGCTCTCTCCCTCTTTTTAAATTTATTTTGGTAAACTGAAAATGTCATTCTTTGTGCTGTAGAGAGGGAGGAGTTTTAAGCAGCAGATAAATTATGCAGCTTCTTAGACAAAGCAGGGAACAACTTCAGTAGATAAAAGCAAAACAAACAAAAAAAACACCACATCAAAAATAGACTGCCCTATAAAAGACACTCAAAGCCCACATTAGCAGTCACAATAGAGATGAGTAAAATCAGATATGGGAAGACATAGAAGAGCAATACAATTCTTCTGCAACTTAGATCCAACCATGCTGGGAAAAGCCACTGCACAGTTGTCAAGGGTGGGACTGCTTCCAAAAAATGACCCCACAGTGCTGGCAGTCTTACAGTACCTGAGCAAGGGTAGTACAGCAGGACCAATACTCAGCAGATTCCAGGAGGAAAGAAACTCTCATGTGGACCTAAGCTTAAATAGGGCTCCTGAGCCATGGGAAGAGGGCCAGCTGAGGCTGCTTAGAATGGTTAAGGGTCATTCAGTCTCTCTGGGTCTTAAGGGGAATTAGGGTCAGGTTCAGTGGGGTTCTGAGCTAGATGATCTTAGAGGCATCCTGCTCACTTCAGAAGGGTGGGACTAGAGGACCTTAAAATGTCTCTTCCAACCCAATCCATGATTCCACGGAGAATCGGGTCTGTGTGAACCTCCTGATGTTCAACAAGGCTATGTGTAAGGTCCTGTGCCTGATTCAGTGGCATCTTCAGTTTCAATACAGGCTGGAGGATAAGGACAGTCCTGCAGAGGACTCAGGGGTGCTGGTGGATGAAAAGCTAGACATGAACTGCACCAGAAGGCCAGCCATATCCTGGGCTACACTAAACACAGTGTGGCCAGCAGGTTGAGGGATTCAATTCTGCCCCTCTGCTTGACTCTGGTGAGAGCTCAGCTGAAGCGCTGAGTCCAACTCTGGAGTCCTGAGCAAAAATACGTGGACCTGTCAGAGAGGATCCAGAGGAGGTCACAAAAATGATACAAGGGCTGGAACACCTCTGCTGTGGGGACAGGCTGAGAGAACTGGGGTTGTTCAGCCTGGAGAAGAGAAGCTTCCAGAGAGACCTAATAGTGGTTTTTCAGTACTTAAAAGGGACTATAAGAAAGATGAGGACAATCTTTTTAGTAGGGCCTGTTGTGACAAGACAAGGGATGATGGTTTTAAACTAGAAGAGGGAGATTTAGAATAGGTACAAAGAAGACATTCTTTACAATGTCTGTAATGAACCACTAGAACAGATTGCCCAGACAAGATGTAAATGCCCCATCCCTGGAAACATTCAGACATGGAACAGGACCACAGAAAGTCTCTGATATATCAGCACTGTACTCATCTAGGGGAAGAGTGGATCCATGCTGCAGCAGAGCTCTCCTCCCACCACACAAAACTGCCTACAATTCACTATGGATATGCTGGCTACATGATAAATTTGTCCCCATGTGAATATTCAGTGCTGATTTGCAGTGACAGTGGCAACCATAAAGAGTACAATACATGACAATCTTGTAAGAACCTTTCTTGTAGACGTTAATTTCAACTTTATTAGGGTTTATAGGGTGGAACAGGGGCTGAAGCACCTATAAAGCTCTGCTATTTGAAATTTCTGTGGAACTATTTCATACTGAAAACATCAGTGACAGAGAGGAAGTAGATGCCAAAAATCTTGCAGGGTGTTAGGATACATAATTGTTTATACCACTGCAAATGGGGAAATGCTACCCAGTTTTTCATTCCCTTTTCAGCGGTGTAAAAATCGCAGAAGGTTGGAAACAAGCAGGGAGTATAACCCCAAAATCATTTGGGTTTGATTGTTTGGTTTGTTTTTAATTTCATCAGGGAATTCCTCTGGCATAACTAAAACAAACAGGGCCACTTGACTGCTACATGGCACAACTGAAAACTGTTCTGTTGACTGAAAAACAACTCAAGAAATGGCTGGAGGAGATACATCTTTTCATTCTTAGCCTTGTACTTTAAAAATGTACACAATGCAAGACTTGTACTTCAAGAGAAAACAGTGGTTTGGGGGCTTTCTGTTGGTTTGTTTGCTTGATTCCTCCCCCGCCCTCCCCTCACAAACAAGCAAACAAAAATTTCTTTAGGAACAAACCGACACAAAAACAAAACCCCCAAACAAAATCCCCCACCCCCTCGTTTTCTCTTTCATACATATTCATATGTAGTCACACTGAAGCAGAACTTGGAAGCAAGCCATCTATGCACTGTGCATATGCTCAGACACTACCTGGGCCCCTGGCAATAGGGAAAGACTGAAATACTGCTCAGATTTCACTCTCCAAACATAATTTCTGAAGCCATTCTGCTGACTGGTAAGAAGGTTTTAAAATGTCACTCCCTTCATAACACACAGACTCTCATCTCTGAAGACTATGTCAGTTACGGAGAGGAATAAAGACCCTTAGAAGAAATTCAAAGCAGACAAAAAGGACTTGGTCATTTGTAGTAACTGAGAAACATCAGTGAAAGGAGCCACCTTCAACTGCCCCAACCATCTCAAGCTGAACTTGGCACTGGTGGACTGCTGAGGCTCAGGAGGTGCTTGGGAAGCACTGAAACCACCAAAGTGTGGACAGCCTTCACGAAAAGGGAGGAGTGGAGGCTCATGTTGCCAACTCCCATCTTCTGAGTCAGGTCAGAGAGAGATGAAGGCCATGAGGGGCTGGTGTTGATCCTCAGCCTACAGCACAGCTGTGGGCTGACAACTTGCTGTCTTCCTCAATCCCATCTCCCCTCATGCTAATTTTGTCTGTTTGAACTCCGGGCTCTTACCTGAACCACCTCTCGAGTCTCGCTGCTGTTGAACACAGGTATTTGTTTATCTTGGTGAATCTAGACCTTAACAGCACACCACAAACTGCCAGTAACAAGCCATCAATACTCATTTACGTTAAAGTTTTTCCTCCATTTTTGTGTCTAACCTTATGCCTCCAGAAACCCTGGCTGTACTTCAGTGTTGAGCGCATTGCAAGTTAAGGCAGCAGAACAGTTTTCAAAGCTTGACAATCCCTATGGTACATTTGATATTTCAAGTCAGTTCTAAAAGCTTGAAAAAAAAATAAAAATTAATTTTGCCTGCAAATTATTAGTTACATTTGTAGTGTCACTCCATCTGCAACGTACTTGTACACCAAAAAATCCTTTGAAGGGAGAGAAAAAAACATGATAAAGGAGAAACTATGAATTTAAATAAAGAGTGAGAATGTAATGCATAGTAATCCCTTACAATGGGCAAAATTACAATGAGATATTTTAAAATGAAATTAAAAGTGTTGTAAGTAAACACAAAGAATATTTGGGGGTTTGTTTACAGAATCATTAGCTAAAGGAAGGAACGAAACTCACAAAGGAAGGGGAATTAACATTTGTTGACATTTTACTGCTTTTAGTTTTTATGTAAACCCAAAGCAATTAAATTATGTTTAAGACATTTTTGCTGTAAGTAGTTTCCATTTACATTCCTAGAAATAGTAATCCAACTATTTTATTGCATTGTTGGGAGCCCTGTAGCAACAGACCAAATATTTAGCAACAGCTCTGTTTGCCATCTCTCGAGCTGGAAACCAAAGACTTGAATCAATTTAATTGCCTCGGCGTTTCTCGGCTACCGCACCAGAATGTGTTGTTCTTGAGTTTAAAGGGTCTATTCTTACCTCACCCCCCCCAGCAGTCTCTAAATAAACCTATAAATCCTTGTTCTGTAGCACATGAATTATCAGCAACTTCAAAATAAATGAAGACAAAAATGGTTGAATATTTAAACGTGTAGCAACTCCATCCCATGATAGATCATTTCAAACCAAAATTCATTTTTTTCTTTGATATCTACTACTGCTATAAACTTCCAGTTTATCATATAACATTACAATTTATGGTATAACCAGCTTGTGTACCGACTATAAACCCTTTGTCAATGCCACTGTAAAGACTTTATAGTCCATAAATAATAGAAGAGTGATAGTATCTATCCTTCTTATTTTGCCCAGCACATCCAGAATATAGGACTCTAAACATGTCATAGGATTTCCTTGTTTTACATACAATGTAAGTTATGGGGAAGAAATCAAAAAATGAAAAAAAAAAAAAAGGAAAGAAAAGAAAAGTGCATCTCTCTGAGCACTTGGCTAACACAGAGCTCATTGAAATAAATAGGAAACAAGTCACAGGTAGTCTGCCTTTGCATGTTATAACCCAGAAACAAAAGACAGAGAAACAAATCAGTCTTACTGCAGCATGCCTCTCTGGCCAGGGATTACAAAAATGCCATTCCTGCCTCCTAAGTTGTTAAAGAGAAAATGCCTTTTCTTCACGTGCAATCACTTAGAGAGTAATTTACTTTGAACTCCAAATGTAGCACAGCACCTTTTCCTGGTCCTCCATGATCTGCTGATTAGGTCAGGACACCATTCTGTCCCAATGTAGCAATTCCAGACCCAAATGTGTTGCACATTTACCTTTACAGCCCACTGAAGTTAATGTTACTTGTGGAAGTTTTCCCCTGACATTGAGGCAGATGAAGACAAAGACCTGTCCTCATGCTGCATCCCTTCGTGCTGTACATGACGAACCAGTAACAGCCTCACCTGCTGCGTTTGCCAGGCACAAGGGCTTGTCAAGGTCTGTGCTTCTGGCTTCTCCCCTGCATACAGATTCCATGCAGGGATGGTTATTTCATTTCTCACACTGCTGGCAAAAGACAAAACAGGACTGCTTAAAAAGAGATGCACAAGAAAGTGTCACTACTTCAAAGTAGTCTAAAGGCCACTTTATACCACTCCCATTTTGTAAGTAAAGAAGTTCTTTATACCAAAGATCATGAAAACTAGATGCCAATGTATCCCTGAGTTCCATGCCAAAATCTTATCCCAGAAGCAGGAGGCAGACAACACCTCCATTGCTCTCATCCATAGCCCCAGACATTCCTCGACACCCTGGATTGCTCTCTTCGCACACATGGTTCCCTCAGCCTGTTCTTCTCTCCCTCACAGTTTGTTTGTCGAGTGTTTTTCACATCATACAGCTCTCATCCCACACCCTTCATGGCAACATGCTCATGTTGTCTGGGGACTGCAACTTCTCAACAAATCTCTCCAAGAGCTGTAGCAACAGCCCTTCCAGCACAAAGCCTCCACCTACTGATCCTATAAACCAAACTTCTCATTTATGTTCAACTCACACATTCCTGGAATGGATTCCTACATTGTTCTCACTTCCTACTGATGGGTAGGCACCTCCACTTGTGCTTCTTACCTCTTTTATCAACATAATAACACCTTTCCCACTGCAAAATATCACAATGGGATAAAGACCTTTTCTACCTTTCCAACTCAATAAGAAAACCAAACCAAAACAATGTGTCCCTTTTTCTTTTCCAAACCAGGGAAAGGAACGGGTCCTTTCTTGGGTGGCACACTGCAGATCTCCACAAGATCACATTGCCACAGCTCTTCTCTTCTGAAGTCCTCTTTCAATGCTGCTGAACAAAATGTGGCCAATGAAACACCCTTGTGAGTAGATGTAGCACGTCTTTAAGTGTTGATGTATTCAAATATCTTTATAGAGGATACAACACAATAAGTCTCAGGTGAACCCTTTGGGAATTCCAGGAAAAAGGCTGCCTAATCTCCAGTTAAACAGGCCTATTATCTCTCACTCCCCATGAGAAAGTGAAGCAGAACTGATTTGATTAAGAGCAAATTAACCTCTCTAACACAGCTACCCAGGGTTTTACACCTGTCACTTTAGTATGACAATTTATATTTATTCAAAAAGCCATGAGACAGTAAATTAAACATTGCCCTAATTAGAAAAATGTCATATGTTACAGTGGGGTAGCAAACTGAACTAATTTCAAACAGTTCTTGTGTAAGGTACATTTCAGTACAGCATTAATAGAAGCAGAGTCAATATTTTTTATACTGTCACAGCTGAGCTGAATGCCATCATGCCACAGGTGTATATTTAAAGTTCTGTCAAACAACAAGGCTGGACTGTATTCAAAGTTCGCCACAGACCCACATTTGTTTAGAAAAAGTCATCAACACCCTAATTACCATATTCTCCAGTACGTTTTGTGCCCTCTCATGTTGCAGCACAAACCAGCTCTCCTCTTAATTAGACCTGTTGGAATGACATTCTTCTTAATGTTGTTATGGAATAAGTAAAGGGTAAATTCTTCAGCTGATTGTAAAACCACACAATGTCAAATGCCAAAATTACATTTGCTTCATAAGGGAGTTACTTATGGGCAAACATCAGTGTTTTCAAAAGTTCTGATTTTGTAGTTAGGCTTACAGGAAAACTCTAAGATATCTTATAACCTTATAGAGTACTTAGAATAGAATAAACTAGGTTGGAAAAGACCTTTGAGATCATCAAGTCCAACCTATCATCCAACGCCATTTAATCAACTAAACCATGGCACCAAGCGCCCCATCCAGTCTCTTCCTAAACACCTCCAGTGATGGTGACTCCACCACCTCCCTGGGCAGCACATTCCAATGGACAATCATTCTTTCTGTGAATAACTTCTTCCTGACATCCAGCCTAACCCTCCCTTGGCACAGCTTGAGACTGTGTCCTCTTGTTCCAGTGCTGGTTGTCTGGGAGAAGAGACCAATCCCCACCTGGCTACAACCTCCCTTCAGGTAGTTGTAGACAGCAATAAGGTCTGCCCTGAGCCTTCTCTTCTCCAGGCTAAACAACCCCAGCTCCCTCAGCCTCTCTTCATAAGGCTTGTGCTCCAAACCCCTCGCCAGCTTTGTTGCCCTTCTCTGGACACCTTCTAGCAAGTCAACAACTTTCCTAAACTGAGGGGCCCAGAACTGGACACAGGGCTCAAGGTGTGGCCTAACCAGTGCTGAGCACAGGGGCACAATGACTTCCCTGATCCTGCTGGCCACACTATTCCTGACACAGGCCAGGATGCCATTGGCCTTCTTGGCTGCCTGGGCACATTGCTGGCTCATGTTCAGCCTACTACCAACCAGTAACCCCAGGTCCCTCTCTGCCTGGCTGCTCTCCAGCCACTCTGACCCCAGCCTGTAGCACTGCATGGGGTTGTTGTGGCCATGTGTAGAACCAGGCACTTAGCTGCATTAAATCTCATGCCCTTGGACTTCGCCCATCTGTCCAGCCTGTCAATGTCCCTCTGCAGTGCTCTCCTGCTCTCTAACACATCAACATCTGCCCCCAACTTGGTGTCATCTGCATGCCCCTTTCAAAACAAGAATAAGAAAGGCCAAGTTGTGACTGTTCACTTCTGCTCAGAATTTGTTTAACAGTTAGTTCATGTTAAGGCCCAGTATATGCTGGGATCAGCACCATGAGGTTATAGGCAGGACATAATGGTCATAAAGGGCTAAAGACTGTTGTGCACCCACTGCCACCTGTGGCTTGCTGTCACCTCCAGCCATCATCCTTGCACAGGGATAGATGAGCAAGGACAGGGAATTATCTGCAAGAAGTGGATTTCCTCAGAGTCCACTCACTTGGGGAAATGGCATAGACCAAATCTCCAGGGTGAAAGGTGATGGAAGGTGTAAACATGTTACGTTTACCCCAAAAGCTTTTGAAGTGAATCCAACAGCAACTGGAGTTCTGAGGCTTTCATACTTCCTGCTGTGCTAGAGTGGGCACCTGCAGCATGCTGCAGGAGGAAGGCTGGGAACTCTCACTATTAGCTAACTGGCTTGTTCATAAGTGCACAAGTTATGAGTTACTGATTTATGAATCTGAGAACTTGTGAGTTGGGAAACTCATGAATTAAGTGATGGATTAGTGAAATAGTTTGGGGGGGGGGGGGGTTGTTGTTGTTTTATTATTATTATTTATTTATTTTTATTTTGACAACCTTTTTAACAGCCTTAGTTGAATTGCCAGCTAAAAGCAGTATGCATAACTACAATTACAACAGCAATAACAACCCTTTTGATAAATAAGTACAGATTATACAAAAAATTTGTCAGAGTTGCTCTGAGGAAAACATATAATAATGAAGCTATCTGAACTCTTAACAAGAAAATAATTTAGGTCATTATTCCCAGCAATAGATGTTGGACATACATATTTGTTTTGCTTAGCTTGCTAAAAGGAGTCCAGGATCATTGCTTTTTAAAAATAAGTATATACATGTGTATCTATTTATAAGGAGATGGAGATTTTCCTTGTTGTTTGTGATGATCCATTGTAGATCTGTATATAAACACAGATAAGAACATAGACATAGGTAATTATGAAATACATAATGAAATCATGCAGTAATTTGCCAGAAAGTAAAAGATGTTGACTGGATGTGGCCCCTCAGTTCAAGAAGGACAAGGAACTGCTTGAGAGAGTCCAACATGGAGCCACAAAGATGCTGAAGGCAGTGGAACATCTCCCTTAAGAGGAAAGGCTTTGGGAGCTGAGTCTCTTCGGCTTGGAAGAGACTGAAGGTGACCTCATTCACGACTATAAAGATGTGAAGGGCAGTGTGGGGAGGACAGAGCCAAGCTCTTTTCAGTGATGTCCAAGAGTAGGACAAAGGGCAGTGGGTGCAAGCTGTAGCATAATTTAAAACCCTCTTGGATATGATCCTGTGTTACCTACTCTAGGTGATCCTGCTCAGGCAGGGGATTTGGACTCAATCTTTTGAGGTCCCTTCCAAACCCTAACGTTCTGTGATTCTCTGTTGGGGAAGGCAGGACATTTATAGCACACAGACATAATGGGCAGCAGTGTAGAGTTGCTGTACCAGTGAAAGCTCCTACTGTAAACACAAAAGGCCTTAGTGAAATTGCTGCTTTCCCTCCTCTTTCCCCCCTCATCTGCAGGGCTGCTGCTCCTCCTTACATTGCCCAGCCCCAATCATTCCCCATGCAAGGGCAGGCAAGTCAGCTTCCACTGACCCCAGCCTCACCCAGCCTGTTTATTTGCTCCTTTAATTCCCGTGTGTTTTCTCATACTCCAGACATCCTCAGGCTTGCATCTGCTCTGGGAAATGTTAAAACTGTCTACATTCACCTTACCAGTAAAGTTTTGGAGAAATTAAAGGATCATCTGTGGCAGTGTTAATCACAAAAGGGTAGTCCCTGGGCCTTTCTCCAGAGCCACTGAAGGACAGATCAAGTAAAGCAGTTCTTCAAATCTAATGCAGCTATTATCCCTTATCAGATTTGTTTTTAAATAGATAACATCAAAACCAAAGGGAGCCATCAGAGTCAGAAGTCAAAAAGAGAAATAAGAGATTTACAATGGCTGGTTTAGAGCCGTAAAAGAACAAAGAGACCTAGTAGAGAACTCTGTAAATCATCTTGGCTTAGCGCAAACAAGAAAAGCCTGCCAATAATTTTGATACTGTCTTAAGGCTCCTCAAAACATACTAAGTGTCACAGATAACCATTATTTGTATGCATTATCACCAAGCTTCCAGGCTTTCTGCACAAAGGACTAGCATCACAAATGTACAGACATCTGTGTTGCGTTTTGGAATGATCTCGTCCTTACAGCCTGAGTTGTCAGCTGTGTCATAGGTGTCACCACTAAACAACCTTTTGTTTCATCCTTAACTGTTAGGTGACAACGGCCCTGTAGCTTCAAAACTGAAAGACACAAATTAATTAAAGATGTCCAGATTATCTGAAACCAATGCATTACAGTCTGTCTTGTCATGAGCCCTCCTATTCAATGGAGATAAGTTTGTCAGTTATATATTGCCCAACTCATTGAATTCTGCTCAGTTCAGGATCTTTTCTCTCTCACTCACTTGAAAGATTTTAAAAATATGAAGATGATGAAGGGACTGGAGCATCTCTCTGAGCATGAAAGGCTGAGAGACCTGGAGCTGTTTAGCGTGGAAAAGAGCAGACTGAAAGGGGATCTTTTCAGTAGTAATCAATAGCTAAAGGCAGGGGAGCAAGAAGATGGGGACAGACTCTTGTCAACAGTGACAGGACAAGGGGCAATGGGCACAAACTAGGACACAGGAGGTTCCAACTAAACATAAGGAAAAACTTCTTTACTGTGAGGGTGCTGGAGTCCTGGGGCAGGCTGCCCAGAGAGGTCATGGAGTCTCCTCTAGAGACCTTCAAAACCTCCCAGGACATTGTGATCCTAGGCAACGTGCTCTGAGCAAACCTGCTTTAGCGGGAAGAGATGATGCCCAGAGATCCCTTGCATCTCCTATTGTTCTGTGACAAGTGTGGAGTTTTTGGAGAATGTGCTTTAGAAAACTCTAATCTGGATTAAAAAAATTCTATTTTCCTTTAGAATGCTTTTAGCCTGTCCAATTCCCATATGATTTAGGATGGGAAGCTTAATATTACTCAAGTAGGGTTACAAAGGTGTCATTTATTTTCTCTCTAGATATCTATTAAACAAAGCCACAACATTTTGGTGCCACCATAGGCTGGAGTTTGTCCAGCTCACACCCACGGTGCCTACTCTGGCTTCACTGTGCATCTCTCCAGAGAGCATGCAGCCAAAATGGATCCTGCTCCTGCAAGCTCTTGGAAATGGAGCAAATGAATAACAGCAGCAGTTTGTGTCAGACACAAGCTGTGCAACAGATCCCAGGAAGGAATAATTTTAGAAGACTTTAAAACTGAACTTCACTTTCAGGTCATGTATTTGTGGATCAGCAAGGAAGTGACAAAAATAACAAGGCGGCATCTTATAATTTAGCGATTGAATAAAACAGAATTATGGATCATCTGAGAACAAGACAGATTGAAAACACACACACATACACACACAAAAGTTTTTACATTAAAGTTTTAGGAACATGAAGCCTTTGGGAAGAAAGGAATAAAAAGAAACACAGAAAAGGCATCTTGTTTGTACACACCATATGTATCATCAGGAAATTCCTAAGGAAATAGCAGCCAAAAATTACAAGCAAAACAGGCATATCAGCTCTCAGACACAGCATATTTACTACTCTTTTTGAAAAAGCAAGCACCAAAGGAAAAAAAAAATAAATAAATTGTAGGCATTATAAAAATAGCTCTTTACAAACAAAGAAACAAAACAAAACAACAAAATAAAAACACCACCAAAAAAACCCTAAAAACAAGCAAAGAAAGAGAATACCAATCAACAAGCTCTTTCCCTGAGGTGTTTTTCAGCCTATGAAAACTGAAAATTATCAGAAAATTAGAGTGCAGGAAAATACTGTAGCAGCAATATTAAATTTGTGTAAGAAGACAAGTGAAAAGACAGGCAGGATTACAATAGGGGTATTGGATCATGCTGGTGACATTAAAAAACCCCCAAACACTTACTTCTTGTAATCATTAACACCAGGGCGCAGGTGAAATGTCCCCATGTGTAATATTCAGTGCCCCAAAATGGCACACAGAACTAAAATAATAAAAGGCCACCTAAATTAAGAGATTATTCTCTTTTGTAGAAGTACATTATCCAAACCAGGGTTTGAATATACTGTTTGGTGGTTTCAGTCTGAAACGCAGTACATTTCAGAGCTACAGGACTTGGATCAACCCAGAAGTCAGATGTGTGGATTAGGCCGGTGCCCACTGCCTCTCTAACAAAACATGCACAGCAGCTAAGCTGATACTTGGGTTTGTTTTCTTGAGGTAAAAGAAAATGAGCAGGCAATCAGCTCAGTTGCCCAACCCATCTAATAATGAATCCTCACAGACAATGTTCCAAGCTGCACCAGAGAGCTGAGCAGGGTCCCGGGATAATCAGAAGAGAGATGTAGAAGTCCACAGGTAGAGGGGAAAGAAAAGATACAGCACAGCCTGAAGCCTACCATGAAATCTCGGTTCATGGCCAAGCTTTAAACATCTTAAATCACAATGTTCACATCCCTGAAAAGACAGTCTGATCATCATGAAATTAGCTTGAAAACCATGAAAAGGAGGCATAATGAACATATGTCATTTTTGTTTACCTTGCTAGGTGTAGAAAAACATGAATCTTAATAAGGCATCACAATATGGAAGACATAAGACAGCAATGATCTTTCTTTAACACCCAGATCCAGCAGCAGTGGCTTTGGATGAGTACTGAAAGATTAATGATTAGATGATAGGAGCAGACACACAGCACCAAGGCAGTGATACTCTGCATGGCCCCTTGAAACACCAGAATGACAGAATTAAAGGCTTCAACACCAACCCCCAAATTCAAGGAGTACTTGGCAGCAGATGAGCGCTGCTGTCCTGGATGGAGTTTCAGTTTGAAGGTTTGTAGGTCCAGAAGGCTTAAACCACAGTCAGTGCTCTTGCAGAAGGCAGAAAGGCAAAGCACAAAACCACCTCACAATACTCCTAGCTTTTTAAAAGAGGAGAAAATCTGCCTAACAGATACATTTGTTGTCCTTGGAGACAACTGTGATTAGTCAAAAGCTAAGAAATCAGGCTTAATAAAAGAGGGGAAGTGCTGGCACAGAGCCAACAATAACTTTTTATGGTTCTGACCGCATTCAAAGAACATGCTGAGCTACCATTTCAGTATTGTAGAAGATGCAGTTAGAATTATATCATCAGATACGTGAATCCAATATGATCCTTCACAAGCAAAATCAGCGGCATGCCATATGTTGTATATCCTAAACACTAGTCAAAATAGCCTCATTTCATCTGACAGTACAAAGAACTGTCTGGATGTTGCTTCTTTTCTTGGCAGACCAGATAGACTTATTGCTGTGTTTGTTTCAAGACAGGAGGGGGGGAAAAACAAATAAATAATAAAAATCCCATCCAGTGCTTGTGCTGCAATCATGAAAAGAATACAGGCTGCAGAAATATTAATCCTAGTTTTTGCTGTGGGTTCTGTGGAATTTAATATTCACATTATATTTTGGTCATAAAAGGTCACATCTATATGCTTTCTAAAAGTAGACAAACAGCTTTTCTTATACCGAGGGTGCTCAACTCAGTATTCCAGAGGCTACTGCACAAATTCATATTAGGAGCTTTTTAATTTCTTTCTTTCTTTGTTTTGTGTTGGGTTGTGTTTTTTTCCCCTTCCCATCTTAAAGCGCTTTTGGCACATGCTGGATGTAAATAATGAGTTGTGTTCCAGTTATTATTTAGAAAATGAAAAGCACTGAATATCAGTATTACACAGTTACAGCCAGGGTCCGTTGTGGGATGCAGTCCACAAATACGTAACAAGTACCTCCTACCACAAGCTTGCTTTTCATGCAGTTGACAAATGCCATCTGTTTTATTCTCTGGTAAGTAAACAATAGGATTATATTAACCAATTTGTTTGGGAGAAAAAGAAAAGAAAAAAAAAAAAAAAGCCATAAAACTCCCAAGAAAGAAACCACCAACTAGTTGCTCTTCAGCAACTTCTTTTATGACCTGCAGCCATGGCAGCCAAGCAGAACATGCTGCAGCAAGACTTTGCCATCTCATCACTGGCCATTGCCCATCTGGTAAACCAGCATTTGTTCTCTGATTAGTAGATGCTTTGGCTAATAACAGATTAAATTGTGTTAGATTCATGCTGGGGATGGAAGCGATGTTCTCTCAACCCATGGCCTATACATTTCTAAAGCAGATACTCATAGTTAATAATGTAAAACTTGTAAAGACTGAAAATCAAAAGCGAGTATTACACTTGCAATGTGAGATTCAGTGCTTTTTCTTAAGGTGATCTACACAATTCACAGTTTTTCAGGTAAGAAGTTAAATTCAGACCGCAGGCAAAATTTTCCTATCGATAGAAAATAATATTTCTCCTAACCCATTCTTTTTAGGTACACCATTAAAAGGTGGTGGTGGGGGGAAATGTTAAATGCATCTAATTGCATATCCAGGTTTGAAGACTTCAGGGTTTCAAGGGATACAGGATTGACTGTGGGTCATACAAATGAGTAAAAGCATAGATATGGGGCCAGGGAAAGTAAAGTAGGGAGGGAGTAAAAAAGCAGTTATACAGAAATAAATGGAGTGTAGGTTTTTGTAAGTAATAAAAACAGGTTCTCAAAATACCTGGTGGCAGTTGCAGCAAAGTGCCATGGAGTGGTATATTATTACTCCTTACATGAACTATTTGCTGGGTCTACAGCTGAGGGCAAAACAGGCAGACAGTGTCATCCATTGCAGAGTCTTTAATGAGACAATGTGAAGTTCAAGTTGCACACCACGCAATATTTTTCTACCCTGTTCAATCTATATTAAGTCAATATTCTGCTAAAACCTAACATTTGTTGCATTTTTCCAATTTAGTTTCTGTCAATGTCCCCTAAAAGTGCTGAGCCTATCAAACTGACATCACCCACACAGATTTCAATAACACTGCTGTAGTGAAAAATGCCATTAAGCAGAGGCTGTGCTTTGAGGAAACAGCTCAGCTTCTCATTCACCCTACATCTGTAAAAGCTTGTCTTTTCATCAGGAACTGTAAAAGTCTACAAAGATGCTCACTGCAGCAGTGCTCTGAGGCTCCCTTCCTGTTTTATTGATAGTGCAGCAAGAAGGAATAAGAAGTGCTACAGGAGATGGCTGTAATGAAGACTAACCAGAATTTTTATCTGAGCGTATGCACAGCTATTTGGATAGCGGCAGAGTGAACTGCAGCACTACCCAAACTGCTTCCAGTTCCTCCTGCTTCATTTAGATTCTTGCTTGGAAGTTACTAGTATCTCAGACTTCTGTCTGATATTACGTTATCAAATGATCTAATTGAACTGTGCAGTTTTCCATTCTGAAAGGTCCTACAACATGTAAATGATTACAAGCCATGTCTAGAAGACGCTTCACACAAAAGCATATTGGGGGAAGGAGGGTAAATTGTTGTTCTTTTATGATAGCACCAAATCAGATGCTGCCTTCATAACAAGGCTAACATTAACACCTGCAAACTTATGAAACTTCAAACAGCCCAGAGTAGATTTAGATCATTTCCTCTCTCCCTTCACCAGGTTACACCTCTGCTGCTCATTCTCTTAGTCAAAGAGACTGAGATCTTAAAAAAATTAATGCTAATAGCATCACTTCTTTATAATTCTTTGTAATTTAAAGACATTCCTCTTTAAAAGAGTAGAGAACATTAACTTCTCTTCATGATTTCTGCTTCTGTATACCTGTGAGTTTCTATGGTCAATGAAGTGATTTTTTTCCAGATGAACCCAGCAAAAGAACAAATGCTAGGAAGATGACAGCAAATTCGTCAGAAGAATTACACTTCTTAATTTTGTTGAGTACCAGTGGGCCCAGCTGACAAGAGGAAGGTCTGATTTCACCTGAGCTCAGCTTCTGATGTAACCAAAGCAGAGTTCAGGACAAGAGGCAAAGGAGGCCAGTGTTGAGTCAGCCTGGGGGCCTCTAATACGCAGATTTAGGATGAGTCAAATCAGACGAAGCTATGCAGCATGTATGACTACTCCAAAAGCTTTTAAAATGGCAGTTGACTGACTTAAAAAAAAAGTAACAACTGTGAAAATATTTTGTACCATAAAAAGAAAAAGTGCTGAGTTGTACAGAAAATATTTTCTGGTATTGTATAAGCTTCTTTTGTGTTTGAGTACGTTAAAAATTGCAAAGATAGTGAACTACAAAACACAACTAAAATGAAAAAATTAATAATTACATTAAATAGGAGAAACAAGATTAAGATGTAAATCATATGTAGTACACACTTATAACAGGAACACCTTCATCTGTGTCTGATCCACTAACACATTATCTACTCCTTCAGGTAACACATTCATTGGGAAAGGCACACATTTGATATATCCTTTAGAGTTCAAGTAAATAGGGAGAGACTGACAAATTTGCCTGTACAAATCACAGCAGTCATGGCTTTATCAAATCACAAAATGCGAAAGAAAAGATTACTTTGATAATACAGCATAAAAGGAAAAAAGGTCAATTCTTGAATTCTTTTAAGATGTCACAAAAAATCTGTACTCATTCACTGAAAATGCTAACCTGTTATATTCAGATGTGAAAAGACAAACAAAACCTCAGCAACTCACAGGATCAGCCAGCCAAACTCCAACAGGTAGCAACTACAGGTTTTGAAACACTGATTCTGCTCCCAGTTTTCTTTTTCATTACAAAAACTATGCTTTAAAGTAAAGAGAATGTAGAGAAGCACTGCTAAAAGCTGTTGACACAGTACAAACGAGATCACAAATTAAAAGGGATGTGCCACTTAATGAACACAGAGCTGCTGATCAGTGTAAAACTGTAAACTCTAAATATTCCTCCCAACATTTTTCTTAATTTTCTTCAAGAAGCCTCATTGCTGAGACTTTCATGGTTTAATTGGACTTATGATACCGTTTACATGTGTTTTAGAGGTTTTTTTTCCCCCTCAGAGACTCAAACAGATTCCTATGAGATTATGTCCCTTTGTACTTGCAAGCTAACTGGAAATGTGACTTATACTTCCTTTAATAAATTTGTAAATGAGAAACATTATTGTGGCCTGCTGGGCACTTCTGGCATTGCTTAATGTATCAGCACAGGTGTGAGAACACACAATGTCAGTAACGTTGACAAGCAGCAACTCATCACAGTCACTCCTACACCCATACATTAGATGTGGTTAGAGTTTACAGGAATGGACTGAGGACTCCTCCAGAGGAGAGCTGGAACACCTTTGCTATGAGGACAGGCTGAGGGAGGTTGTTTAACCTAGACAAGAGAACACTCCAGGGGAACCTTAGATCTGCCTTCCAGTACCTGAAGAGAGCCTGCAGAAAAGCTGGAGAGGCATTTTTCATAAGGGTGTCTAGTGACAGAACAAGGGGGAATGGTTTGAAGCTGAGAGACAGTAGGTTTAGGATGGATCTTAGGAAAAAATTCTTCAGTACAAGGGTGGTGAGACTCTGGAATAGGTTGCCCAAGGGAGGTTGTGGATGCCTCCTTCCTGGGGTTATTCAAGGCCAGATTGAATGAGGCCTTGACCAGTCAAATCTACTTGAGGCTTCCCTTCTCATGGTGGGGAGGCTGAAGTAGATGATCTCTAAGGTCTCTTCCAACCTAAGACATTCTATGATAAGTTGTTGCCTTTTATTCATATCCATCCTGGGTTAACACAGCCCACTCTCAGAAGCCCTCTCCCCTCACGCAGATGGGAAGCAAAGTAACACAAACCAACCTCTGTGTTGAGATAACAGAAGTTCAATGAGATGCTAAGATGCAGTTACCTGAGCCTGCTTGCAGAAAAGCACAGCAAAATGCATAAGCAGCAGCCAGTGACAGAATGGTTGCCACCACCACCCAAGCATGTGGAAGCCAGCCCAGTGGAAGAGCTCAACACCCAAATCCAGAAGCAGCTACCAGAACAGGAACCCTCTCATGTTACAGTCTGAACTTCAAGTGCCCTGAGAATCTGCTTCGACCAGCACTTTCATTTGAAATCTGTCATGAGAGCATCATGGTATTGAATATCAACAGCAGATGCAACTCAACCCATACCAATAGCTTTGTATTTGCCATGCTTAATCCTGTTTAATAACTCAGGAATAAGAGTTTTCTCCCATTCCAGAGAATTTCTATAAGCAAATATGCATATATATATAGACTGATAGAAACATATATACAAATTAAATCTACCAAAGACAATAAAATATTATGGAGAGACAACATTACAGTTTGCAGATGTAAAAGAGCAATTTAAAAAGTACTGTTAACTTGAGCCCCAAATTAGAATGGAGAGAAAACACTCTTTTTAACATTTGAAGAATAAGGACAGTTTCAGTGTCACATATGGAAGAGATACTTTTCACTTTTCTTTTTGTATAATCAGTATACATCAGGAACATGCTTCATTTCCATTCTAACTATCTTCTGAACAATTAAATTGCACCAGACCCGCAATGCAGCAGTAGTTACTTCTCCGAGTACAACTAGATTTTGTCTTCCTCTACAGTATTTACTGTGATGACTGAAGGGTGGAAGACTTACGTGAGGTAGCTATACCATTTCCATAAGGATATTTTGCTTTGATGATGTGATAGTACAGGGGAGTCCAAATAATGCAACTTCTCCAAAATAATGGAGCAAGCAGAGGTCAAGGATTCTTACTGAATTTGAAAGATTACAGCAATAAAGGTTTTAGAAGGCGCTCTGGAAGTAGTATGGAAAGGATATCGCTCTCTCCTAAATTTTCTAACTATAAAAGCTAACCTACTGCACCAGTAAACTGTGGCTATTCCAAGATACAAGTAAGTCTAAGAATCCATGGAGGAGAAAAGTGGGGGGGGAGGGGAAGGAAAAACAGAAAAAAGAAAGGGTGGAGAGTGGGAAAATACCATTCCTGAGCCCTTCATTCTTCCTGACAAAAGGAAAATATGAAGGTGACCCAAAGAATATGAAAATAAAGCCCTACAGACTGGAATTTTATTTTCCTGATTGGCTGCTATCCTTCTTACAGGAATGTTCATCTTCTATTTGTCACAAATTTATTGTTACCTTGCCCTCACTCCCCCACCCCTGTCTCAAGAGATGGATGAGTTCCAAAGCCAACTGCATTCAACTCCCCAACAACATATTCTTGTTGTCATGCCTACAAGACACTGCTTGAACAGGCAATATTGAACAAGACCACTTTTCTTCATGGTTCTTAAAATAACAATGAGATGATGGAGAATTTTGCCAAAGTAAGCACATCCAGACTTCATACAATAAATCTCCAACGTATTTTTTTCTGTAAGTACAAACTTCCCACTTCAGAGATGAAGAAACAAAACCAAGCAAAAATCCTTTAAGAAATTATTATAAAGTAGGATTAACAGGAGAGGAATTTGGAAAAGAACAAAAGAAGCTTCAGGAAAGAAACCTCAGCATTGCTTGCAGCCTAATAGGAAGGTTTTCAGTTTTAAAGGCAAAAGGTAATGTAGTTACAATACTAGATAGAGACAAACTGCTTTGCCTTCAGCTTATCCACACAGAAAATGGATTATTGCTCTGAAAGCAGCAGCATTTTCTCTTTATTGAAAGTGTTCATGTTCAGATGAGAACACTGTTTCAACCTTATTTATAAAGCAAAAATAATGTTAATGCATTTGCCTCTTAAGACTTTTCAGATGTGGATTCATAAAATGTTCACTGATGTTAAATTTGCATTGCAACCTAATGCTTCAGCTACCACACTGAACATAAAAACCTACCATATTATTAATCTTCAGTTTAGGATGGAAGGATTTCTGCTCACCATGCAGAACTCCAGTTATGCTGTGAATTCATTCCAACAAAATTCACTTTAATTGTGATTCCATTAAATTAGAAATAGATGGGTTTGCCCAAGACAATGCTTTGATGCCTACAATTTCAGTGCTAACAAAGGTATTATCACCACAGGTGTGCATTGCATTATGTTCATTAATTAGGGCGTGAATTAAGAAAAAATATTCAGGCTATGCGAATTCTCAGCCACTGAGGTAACTCATTCAAGAAGGGAAAAGGGCGCTGGACAAGAGAAAAGAAAAGGAAAAGGGGAAAAGAAAACAGACAAACAAAAGGAAAAAGGAAACAGAAATAGAAAAAGGAAACACTTCCCAGATGCATCAGCTTGGCCTCCCTGCACACTCGGCAGTGCTGTGAAACTAGCACTGTCACGGTGGCAAGGACAACTACCACCTCCTTTGTGTCCCAAGACTTCCAACATATTTCCCAAAGGTACTGGGATTTCCTGCTTAATACAGGGACCCCAAACTATTCCTACCTTGCACATGTGTTCTCAGGAGCCCTACATCCCAGACAGAGTGGCCTGCCCCACTGATGTCCCTAGTTCACAGACAGTCCACACATAGCCCAGCACACATCAGGGCTTGTGAGATTGCATGGAACCTCTACAGTGAGCAGAGGCATCACCCAGGGATCAGCACTGCAAAACAGAACAGCTTGAGCCGTGTAATGCTTCCTTGGGTGGGTGTTAGCACTGGGGAAGAGCAGCGTTATCAAGCTGCTTAACTGCACAATGACTTCGCTAGGAGATTCTGTGGTCGAAATTTGGGCTACAGCATGTCGAGTCTGTCCGGGACAAAGGGGTTAGTCATTAGGTGCTGGCAAAAGCCAGGCAGGCAATGCACAGGCTCACACTGCGTTTTAAAACTTTTTTAGATTACACTTTGATGGTAATTGTGCATGGCAGGATATGACAAAAGTTGAGAGCTGGCAGAGGATAAACAGTCGGAAAAGTTTAGGTATGAATGAGTTGGCAACACAACAGGGAAAACAATAAAAGTCATTGCAGCCTGATAAACTGAGGAAACCTGCAGTAACCCTCAGTTTCCATAGTACAATTTTCAGAAGCTCTTGGCTGCATTGGCAGACAAAACACATTAACTTTCTGTGGCCTCAGATTCCTCAGCAGGTGAGTCATGTTCAAAATTGAGACTAAGCTGACTAAATCTTTCAAGGGCTTTTAAAAATGTTCCCCAAAGTAACTTGTGATCCTCCAAGTCAAATGCTGATGCAGACCACATTATGGTCATTCACATGGTTTCATTGGGTAGACCATTTATTGCCGCAGCACGAAGCCAAGTGTTCTGGCATGCTGCAAGCACAACGCAAGAAATCAGAGTATCTGCAGAAACAAGCCCTTGTGTGCATCCCCAGCATCGTTACCTTTTAACAGCATCTTGATTGCCAAGGCATAAGTATCACTTATCATTCACAAAACCCTGACATTTTGAAGTGGTTGTTCCAGTCTCTGCTGTATCTTGCATTAGTTGTAATGCATTGCTATGACAGGAACAAACAGCTTTAAAATAATGTCCAGCAGTCAAAATTTGATTGCATAACTTCTGTGGTTATAAACCACGTTACATGTAGGCCAACACTTCTTCAGCATTTCACAGATAAACACATACACAGGCTTCATCCTTAACAGCTATGTTACACTCAAGATTAAAAAAAAGGAGGGGGGGGGAAGTAACAGCGGCTTGAGTGGCATTAAAATGAAGGGAAAGTGCAAATAAAATTCAGATTTATTTCAGTTTCATTTCTACTTAACTGCAGTTATTCATAACATCTAAATGCAGATTCACTGCAGTTTCTAGATGCAATAGAGGAGCTTTTATGCAGTTAAAATGAGTTTACGTACAAGAGAATTGCCACAAGCCAATTCAAACCTGCTTTTCAAACCCTCTTTTCCTAACTAAGTTGTGTAGTAATAATTTTATTTGTGTTGTGTCAGCTGGCTCAGAACTGCAAATTTCAAATTGCCATGAAGAAATCCGGGGTGGGGGGGAGGAAGCAGAATCTTTATGAAGTAGCTAAAGATAGTGCATGCATTAAAAAAGGATCCATGTCACCACAAACTCTTCTTGTTTTGCATGGAGGCACACTTACAGCATAAGCATACATCTGCATTCCTAATCCTGATACATTTCTCAATTATCACACCTAAAGATTTTTAATGCTCCCCGAACTCAAATTATTAATCATAATCTGCATGTAATGCTCTGCAGTTTGTTTTATGTGCACTTACAAATACATCAAGCTATAAAGATACTAAAGGACTTCTGCATTACTTACTTTCATTATGGCTAAAATAGCTTTTTCTCCAGCATTGGAGAAGGCCCTGTTGGTCTCCATGTTGTTCCACAAAGTCATTTTCTTTTGAATTCCCCACAGCTCTTTGCATGGTAAGTTCAAAGTTGCGGGAATAACCCATTCAGCTCACTTACCATCCATGGAAGGAAATGAAATTTCTAGAACCAATAAAAAGTTCCACTGCACCAATCTCCCAAACCCTCTCTGTGAACAGCCTATAATTTTAAGATCACTTCCTAAGCACATTCTCCCACAGCAAGAATGGGCTGCATGGGCTTCGGATACAACCAACCCTCGTCAAGCGCAAGAATCACACACGGGAAGTTAATTATTTGTACTATGGCTATAATTGGAGACCTCAAGAGAGGTTGTACAGAGCATAGTACAACCTATTTCAAATACTCACACTGAGATGCATTGTATGCTCTGAAGAGTTTGCAAAGCAGCTAGCAAAAAAATAATGCATTGGAAGAGTAGACAAAACTCCCAATTCAGCAAAACATCAAATCCACCAAAAACAAAACCCAAAAAACCTCAGCAATGGAGAGTACCACAAGGAAACTTGGCTTGGATTCACTTGTACAGAACATATGAACAAGTATACTTATAAGTATACTTATACTTACTATAACAAGTACACTTATTATACCACACTTGTTACTCAGACCAGTAAACACAAAATGCTTCAAAATCTATACTCACAACTCCAGTTCAAGAAGAGCTACTTTTTTATTGATTGATTTTAAAAGAGGGGGTGCAGGAAGAAGCCAGTCAAGAAATTTTTAGCATTGTTACCATTGCAACAAACTATACATTTTACAAAGCATCTCAACTCAGAGAATGATCAATGGCTCCCAATCATTATCTGAGCAGAATACTAAAATAAGACATGCATAATAAAGTAATTTTGATTCATTTTTGAGAAGCGATGGCATTTAGTGAGATTCAGTAAATTGTCCCTTTCAGCACTAATAACATGTTCATAGCTTTCCCCACCAGACGTTCCATAATGGCAATATAATAGGATTGCAATGACAATTAAATGATTGCATATTTTAGGGCAATGGAGGGTATCCACTAGGGCATGAACCATTAACAAAGTGGTAACGTCATCACAGGAACGTTCATGCTTCGGCACAGCAACCACTAAAGCGGCAGCAGTGGAAGAGAGCAGGTATTCATTTCCTGTACCACCTTCTTGACTTAAAAGAGGCAGGAAAACAGAAACGTATAGTGAATTGAAGATTACCGTCAGCCCTTCCTCTTCCTCCCACTCATCAGAGGAGTTTCACCTCAGCCCACATGTAGCCTTTACTAGCAAAGGGGTCTGAACAAGCAGCAGGGAGGTTCCTCCTCTTCCCTTCCCCAAACTCCAAGCTGTGAACTTTCTCCAAGGCTGTCCTTTGCCCTCTCCTCCCTGTCCTTGTGAAGTATGTCAGCTCCTGTTGAATAAATGACTAAGGCTCACACGTACATTCTGCACCTGCAGTGATAAAACGGCAGCACTCTTGGTTGCCTTTCCATTTGTGATTTGTCCATTCTGATGACAAACTTTTTTTAGCTGAGTGCACTGCTTATGGTGCAGGCTGCTGTCAGTGTGGATTTGATTCATTTTAGCTTATTGCTCCAAAGATTAAATCATGTCATTTCTCTCTGTGGCTACATGTGATTGATCTGTGGTATATGTCTCACTGTGAATACATAACATGAGATTGATTACGATAGCATTTCTGAGAGTGTAATGATAACTTCTTATGGCTTTCAACTCTGTCATTGTGCTGGTGTCACACTGCTCTGCAATGGAATGCAGTTTGGGATCTCATGTTATACCGTGTATACTATGCAGGAAAAGAAAAGAAGGTAGGGAGAGTGGTGATATTCTAAAGTTATGGGGGGGGGAGGGGGAGGGGGAAATCACATTTATTCATTATATGTGTCTGTAGCAAACAAAGCATACAGATGTTTCCCAACACCCTGTAGAAAAAGAACATATTCAAGACAGCAGAGTGAATGGAGCTCTGCAACAGCTGAAAATGAACCAGCTGGAATCTGCCTTTGAGTGTTAATGCAGCATTAAAGATATGCAGAGGTTTCTAAGTATGTGAATTTTTAAAGATCAGCTTGAATACTGAGTCTGAGTCTATGTGAAGTGTGCTGTATGATATGTGACCACCTTCTCAGATAAACAGTGGTTCCATTTTTAAAAAGCAGTTAGTGATCAGGGCACCCATTTAAAGGCATCAGAACTAACAGATTTTTTCAAAACCTGTTATCTATGTGGCCTGTGTGGGGTTTTTTTATATGTTGACAAAGCAGCCCACTGATACACTTAAAGCTACTTAAAGCCTGTGTCAGCTAGCATTCAAAATCCAAGCAAATAAAAGAAATAGAGAGTAGATGAAAATTAATAAATACCACAGAAATTCAGTAGCAGATCTGGGAATAATTCTAATATTTTGGGTCCCTTGATTCCCTCCTTTAGAAGCCATGAAATAGTTGGCATCCTTGACTTCTCTTTGACTGTGCTGTTTATTCTCTGTATGCATTTCTTCTGAATAATCTGGCCAAATGAGAAAAAAAATGTTATATCAAGTGTGGAATTTGCCTGTGGTCTGAGTCATGGGTAAAAAAGGCAGTGCTTGCTCCCAAAGAAGAGAGTCACTGGGCTTTGACAAGAACAGTCTAAAAATGGATTCCCTCTATTTGACAAAATCCTAAAAACTTCACTTTCCTTCCAGAGCTGATTCACAGGAAGGTCCATAAAGTGCATCCCAGTGTAAAACCTTTGAAGTTCCTCTCCAAAAGCTGAACTACATTGGAAGACCAACAGCATCCTGACTTGTATCAGCAATAGTATGACCAGCAGGAGCAGGCAGTCATCATCTTCCTGCACTCTGCGCTGCTGGGTTTAGTGGGTCTAGAGAAGAGCAACAAAGCCAGAGAAGGGTCTGGAGAATAGGGCTTATGAGAGGCAGCTGAGGAACTGGGGTTGCTTAGCCTGGAGAAAAATAGGCTGAGAGCACAACAGAGCCACAAACACAGCAAGAAATAAGCTTCTTGCTTTTCTTCCAGGGTTGTGCAATAGGAAGAAGGTTTTAAAGAGCATTGGTTGTGCTGACAGTGTTGGAATACTGAATATGGAATCCAACCCTTGCCTTGCTGTTTTATGCTCGGAAAGGTCTTTCCATATATCGCCTCTAAGCAGCCAGTACTGCATCATCAGAATGCTCAGCAACTGAATCTCTGCTTCTACCAGCTCATGGCTCCACACAGGCTAAGAAAATGCTGATCATCAAAGATCATTCAAAAGCAATGATCATGTTTTACTACATTAACTAGGCCTTCTGATTTGTGTAACACTGTTTGCAAGTACTGTTTAAAAGCTGGATAAGTTAATTAAGCTGTTCAAATAATGTGTACAATACTTCAAATTAAAAGCAGATTTGACTTGTCTCTAACCACTGTACGAATACATTAGGGACTGGATTGTCACATCCCTTGAAGATACAGTAGCAAGAAAACCACACTGACCATTAATTGAGTGCTAATGGTGAGTGTTACTCTCTAGAGTTAATTGGTGTTTGATATATAAACATATGTATTTAGTCCTGTACCTCAGGCATTTAAATTAAGAGGCTGTATGATGTGTTCTGATATGGTTTCTAAGGCACCTTCCTAGTTGTTTCGTTAAGCTCAAGAGAAAGCACTCATCAACAGTCACTTCCTGCTTCTGGTGGTGTTTTCCAACAAGGCATGTTTAAGAAAACTGTTCCTCAGGCAGTTTTCAGGTCTTGTATATTTCAGCTACTGCTCTAGTCAGTGTGCAGATATTCCTTTAGTTTAATTGAAACTTAGTCTTTGGAACAGAAGGGGATTGGTGAAAATTTAATGCTCTCACGTTCTACAATAACAGTCCTGAAAATAACAAGATAGGAATTTTGTGGCAGCAAAGTATACTCAAAGCATGCATCCAGTCACAAAGAAGAGCAGTATTTGAAAGTACTGAACTAACTCTTACCTACCTTGTGCCCCCCACCTTTCTACCAAAGTCTGTCAGACCCTGATGAAGGGGAGCTGTAGCACCCACTTCACCAACTCTCATTTTTTTCGTGATAAAACACGCGTTATTTCTAATGAGCAATTCTATAGACCTGGAAACGGCACCCCAAGGAGCCCTCCAAACCTACAGAAAAATCACTCTTCAACAGTTGATATTGTCTGGGAGATGTGGGGAATGATGCTTGCCTTTGATCAAATCCATTCACTCATCCCAAGTAAATTTAAGTTCTAATAGCCCAAATTATTTACAGTATGGACCACGTGTCTTGCATCACATGCTTTCTCTGGACATTATAGGTGATAAATCCATGGGACAGAGGTCTGTAAAATGCATGAAAGTTGCAGCATGAAGTAAAAAAAAGGAGGGTAAGAGAGGGAGTAAAGGAGGAAGTCAGACTTGACAAGAGGGTTTTTGTTTGGTTGTTTTGTGAAAATAAGCTGAGGAGTATCACAAGCAGCAAAAATCAAAGACCAGTTTTGCAAATATCTATGTGATCTTTCATGCATCCTTAAAGTCTTGTGTGTAATGTTTGCATACCTGCCTCTCCTCTAGGTCCTTTCACTAGAAGGCTGTAATTGCACCCTTGGGGACCAGTGGTTTGTAGTGCTCTCCAGAATCACTTCACTGAACACTCCTGGAACTTCAGTTGCTCTTTTCTAATTACTGAGACTACTGGAAGAGGGGGTGGGGGGGATGGGGGGCAAACCCTTTGAATTTCAACCAAAGAGCTTATCTACTTCAAACTGAACATCACTTCAGACTAAATCTGTTTCTTTGTAAAAAGAGATGGGAGGGAAATCATGCTATACCTTTCCCTTGGTAAATGCAGCTCTTCTGGGTCCTATTTTTACTGTGAAGGTTGCTAGGAAATTGAGTTCAGAGTACTGAGGACACAGTTCAGAAGTTTTGAACCCTAATGTACCTGCTTTACTGAAGAAGAATAATGAAGCAGAATAGCCACAACTGCTGGAATAGTTTCACTCTATTGAATTGCATCAGCTTTAGACAACTAGATTTGAACTGTGACACGTGAAGCAGAATGTTGTAAATAGCACGGCTGTGTGCACAGCACAGCCACTCTCTTCATCCTGCCTTTCCTTCCAAGTCTTTTGAGCTTAGAATTCAACACAAGCTCTTTCCTTGCCAGTAAGAATGAATTTGCATAGTTTCAAAAAGTCTAGACATTGGAATGAACTTCAGCTCCAAGCTATCTGTATCTGATGCGTGCCTTCTGAATTCTTGTGACTCAGATCTAATATCACCTATTCAGTTCACAGAGTGGTTTGTTTCCAGTTAAAATTTTAAGTTCTAAAAAAAAAAAAAAAAAAAAAAAAGGTACCTGAGAATTTGAACTCTTTGTAGTAGAAATTGGAGAACTAGTTCAGGCAAAATAAGATTCAGATGAAGTGTGGGTTGAATTTATGGGCTTGTAGGGTTTTAGCTTTTGTTGGCGTGGTGTCTGTGCACACACATCTCTAATTCCTAATTTTGAAGACAGCAATGGGACTGAAATTCTTTCTTCTCTAGCTTCCCTTCTAGAAGACATTCCCAGGGACAGATTCTCCGGTATAACTGAAGTTGAGAACAAGCCTACAGCATTTGTGACCAACTGAAATCTGGAATGGAACAAGTCGTGAGCCTTTATGTGAATATCCTTTTTTTTTAAAAAAAAGGAGATTTTAAATAATATCACTTATTATTATAAAAGCCAAGATAGATATAAGAATCAAATTAAAACAGGAGTTTCATCTTGAGGTAGTTGAGAAACACTATGCTGGTGACATGCTGGCATCTCAGAGCAGATGGAAATGATGTAGCAAGTCTGGGTTTGCCTGCGCTCCGACATGGCTGGCTGCGCTGATGCAGTAACCTTGTTGCACAGCTTCTGCACCTACCCGGTGAATCAAACTCAGGTTTGAGCAAGCACAGTAACTCCTGCACACAAGGGCAGATTAACTTAGTTGTCCAAGAGAAGTAATGACTCTACTATGCATGCTCAGCTCTAGTTAAAAATGAAATGAAGCAAAATCAGTTCATCCATGAAGATGAACAGAATCCTGGCAGCTGAAGTTGTGGAGCTGCTGTCTCAGGAGAAGCTGCTGAAGAAGCTGCAGTATAACACAGGCTAGGGCTGCAGCGCTTCAGCAGCCCTGGAGGAGACATTCAGCCCCAGCAGAGATCTCAAACTCAGTGACATGACCTCAGTTTTTGAGCAGCCACATCCAATGACAGGGATTAATTTGTGGCTGGTGATAGCAAAGACTAAGACAAACTCCAAAAGTTTTCGCCAAGGATTGCCAGTTTCTGTGAGAATTCTCTTTGTGACAACAGACTTAGGCAAAAGTAAGAATGTTTCTCTTTGACAAGCCTCCTCTCTTGTGCAAACACCTGGAAGTGAAATCTTTTGGAGGGCTTGTAGACAACCCAAGGAACACTGCTGAGCTGAAAATAGTTGGAGACCAAGAAAGGACACAGTGCTGAATGAGTTGATGCTACTCTTGTTTTTGCCTGGCTGTCTACTTGCAGTTTTTATTGAAGGTGTCAGGCTGGCCTTAATGAACCCTTTCCTGAACCAGAATAATAGTTCTGCTCATCCTGTGGCACATAATACTTACCAAAGTTGAAGGAGACCCACAACCCTGAGAAATGGACTTATTCCAAATACTTGATCTAAATTCTAATAAGGACCCACGTATGGCCAAGGAGGGAATAATTATTATACACTAACTCTACTAGAGAAGAAAATTATTTCATAATCCCTTTAATGTCTACACTTAAACCCTAGCTAGCTGGCTTGGTAACTACAGGGGAGAGAGACTACACTGATCCTTTAAGAACTTGTTTCCAATCAATCAAGCTAAGTCTTTGCAAGATCAATATGAGATGAACTGAAAATATTTGCTTATCTCAGGAGCTGCCAGTGTTTGATTTTTGTTTTATTTTTTTCTAAGCTGACATAAATAACATCTGGGGCAGCAAATATACATACTTATGCTTTTTATTTTTAAACATTATTCATGGACTGAAACTTAGCTTGAAATTGAAACAGTAAGAGGGGTTAGAATTCTGGAAAAGCACCACTTCAATCTGCAGTGTAGAAACAACTGAGACTGCCAATTGGAATGAAGTTTACGGGCACACAGAAGGCAGAGAGCATGTGCAGCACGTTGCAAAGTACAGTGAAACTTGCTTGTAAATCACACTGCCTTTTAAAATTCAAGTCCTTATCTCCAGCAAAGTAGTCTGCTTCTGAAGAATTACCCCATGCCTGAAATTACTGTACCTAATAAATATTGCCTGTTTGCAGAAGAAGCTGAGGGAAAAGTGAACCAGACAAAGTGCCTAACAAACAGCTCACACTGTAGAGCTGGGATGGATGTTACCACTGTTTTTGTAGCGTGCTTGTCTCCCATCTAGGCAAGAATTTTAAAATACCAGAGTCCTTTAAATATCAGATATTATTCCTAAATCTCAAATGGCTGTATGAAAGGTCAGCACCTTCCTGCTTGCTTTACAGGGGGTTATACTTGCCCTTGGTAAGCCCTCAGAGAAGGAGCAACAAGAACATTTCTACATTTTCTATCCTGTGTTCTGAAAGTGCCTTTAAAATGTAGTAGTGTTACCTACCCAGCAATTGTCCTCAACAGCCGCCGGAGATCTGAGCTATTAACTACCAGTGAATGAGTATATGTGCTGCAGCCTTTAACCTCATCTTTGGGTTCTCATTTCTGATGTTTCTTCCAATAACTTTACTGGTTGGTTTCTTTTCTTTTCTTTTTTTTCCCCTTTTTAACTGCCACTGAGATGATTTTTATTATTTTCCCTCCCTCCCCCCGCTCCGAGCTAAGTCTCATGCTTTTGGCCTTATCTCCAGGATAGAAATAGTTACCTTTTCTTTCATATGTGATGTGCAATTTCTTGGCCCTAACAATTCCTTTAATTCTGTATGAAAATAATCAGTTTTAAAACCTAGCAGCAACTAAGACTATTTTTGTCAGTAGCCATTCCAAAGCAATGCCAATTGCCAGCTTGTTTTGAATGCTGCAACAGTAATCAGTACCTCCAGGTAATGGTTTCTGACACACTTTTGTATAAGATGTTGCTGAAAACTCATGACCTGGCTCTTCTTTTTAGGCTAGCAAAGGAAAATGCTGGGGGAGACAGAAGATGAAAGCATTTACTTCCTTCCCCTTGGAATAAGGGTTGCAAAAAGGGATGATGAGATGTCAGTGTGGGATCCTGAACTTGCTGAGAATGAGCAAAGGGACACTGTTGTTGTGTCTCTCCAAAGGAGCTGTCACCTTAAGTTATGATGCTGTGCTATGGCAGCCTGCCACCCTCCACATGGGTATACTTTGAAGTGAACAGGCTAGAAGTGCTTCAACTTCCCAGGCACACCAGCCTGGATAATGTAAAGGACGGTGGGAAAAGGAAAGAAGTTTGCTTGTCAACATTAAGAGAATAAATAAAAAATTAACAAAACCTTTTCCATCTGCTGTGCCAGTAACTTGAAAACTGACCTGGTGGCTTTTAACTGGTTTGGGTTTTCAGCTGTAGGCTTTTTTTTTTTTTAAGCAAGCTTTTGAGAGTGACAAAAGTTTTAGAACATGTCCTTTCAAATTCAGCTTATGCAGTTGGGGATGCAGTCAACTGTTCTCCCTTATTGCCAGAAGGCATCTGCAGAAGATGGAGCATATGTATCAATGTGATGTAACCTGGGGAGGGTACAGGTGTCCCCACGGAGATGTGATTACAGACCATACACAGCATGATGGCCAGCTTCCCGAGGTGCTGGGTTAAAGAGTGTGAGGCACAGTACAAGCACTTGCAGGAGAAGGAGAACTTTGCTTTACTGATGGGCAGGTCTGCCTGAGCAACGGAAAGCTGTCGCTGGGCAGTGAGGCTACCAGCAGTACGACGGGTTTCTGCTTGCCTGCTTGTTCTCCTTGTAAGTTGTGAGACAATGATTTACCACCTTACAAACTTTACATGATAGCTGCCTGAGCACAAGTGCTGCAAACAAATGGCTCACTCTGGGAGTGAGGACTGTCCACTAGAGAAAGGACCAGTCAGAAGCACCAAGTAATTTTGGTAGAGCTGGGTGACATTTGACTGTATGCAGTCAAAAGAACTGCATCTCATTTACCTGGAAGGTTTTCACTTTTTTTTAATAGCTCATTATTTTCAAATCCACTTGTGATTCCAAGTTAAAAGCTTTTGTAAGAGATGAGGTAAAACAGGTTTCAGGAGGAATGTACACAAGAAAATCCACACAGCCATGAAAATAAGATATTACAATAGCTGAACTTATTTAGGAGCTTGCCCAGTAACAACAGATCACAGTAATACTGTTTATGATGACCTATACCCTCCAACTGATACAAAGACAAACTAATTCATTCCCTATGATTGGAAAAATCTCAGGCTTGACCATAAAATACAGCTGCTACAGAGATGTACTTGGATCTAGCACTGCAAGAAAAAGAATATATTTTTTTAGGAGTATTCAGGACCTCTTTTGTTGCACTGCAGAGAAGTATAGGGCGGAAAAGGCCATCCCTGAGGTGACAGAATTTGTTTTATAGTAGAAATATGAAATTGGTTTAACTTTCCTGGATCCTATAGCTTTTATTTCTGTTCTTAAGCACAACGGAGTCTTCTCTGCATCTCTGTAGCCTTCTATTTGATTCTTCAGTACATTTATTTTTTTTCCTTTTGCTGTAACCTGGTTCTTGCTGCTGCTCCCATAGTCTGAGATGCTTCTTTAATAATTCAGCTAGTTGTTGTTAATAAAAACTCAAGCACTTCTCTTTTATTATCTAACACTAATGTTCAGGTATCAGCTGGGGTCAGAGTGGCTGGAGAGCTGCCAAACAGAAAGGGACCTGGCAGTGCTGATTGACAGCCACCTGAATATGAGCCAGCAGTGTGCCCAGGTGGCCAAGAAGGCCAATGGCATTTTGGCATGCATCAAGAATAGTGTCACCAGCAGAAGCAGGGAAGTCATTGTGACCCTGTACTCTGCACTGGTCAGGCCACACCTTGAGTCCTGTGTCCAGTTCTGGGCCCCTCAGTTTAAGAAGAACATTGAGAGACTTGAAGGTGTCCAGAGAAGGGCAACAAGGCTGGGGAGAGGCCTTGAACACAAGCCCTGTGAGGAGAGGTTGAGGGAGCTGGAATTGTTTAGCCTGGAGAAGAGGAGGCTCAGGGGAGACCTTATCACTCTCTACAACTACCTGAAGGGTGGTTGTAGCCAGGTCTCTTCTCCCAGGCACCCAGCACCAGAACAAGAGGACACAGTCTCAGACTGCACCAGGGGAAGTTTAGGCTGGATATTAGGAAGAAATTCTTCACAGAAAGAGTGATTGCCCATTGGAATGTGCTGCCCAGGATGGTGGTGGAGTCACCATCCCTGGAGGTGTTCAAGAGGGGACTGGATGTGGCTTTTGGTGTCATGGCATAGTTATGCGGTCTGTGGTGATGGGTTGGACTTGATCTTTGAGGTCTCTTCCAACCTTGGTGATTCTGTGTGATTCTGTGACATTTAAAATGATGTTTTTAAATTGAATGTAGTTAATAAGTCTTAGGGAATGAGTGGGAAACACCATATGCAGCAAGAATATGTTTTGACGCATGTGGTTACATAGAAATACGTTAATAGTAGAGGGGAAATCACTACATTTTGAGTTTAAACTAAATTTTATTTGTGCCTTATTATAAGTTACAGGTCTATTCAATTTTATTTTAGCCTTCTCTCACCTTCTTCTTTTTTTAAGATTCAAGAACCAACCACATTCTCATTGTCCTGTCCAAATTTCTACCAAGACAAGCAACACTTTCCTAATAAGAATTACCAACTACAGGTGCTCAGCAAAGAAACAAGCAAGAGCCTTTTAGACATTGTTATTGTAAGAGACAGGTATACCCACGAATGTGGATTGTCAGAATAGTTTGTAAAGTAAGTACATGAGTTTTGAAAGAGCAACACTTAACAAAAAATTGCTCTATTTTACTTTAAATCACTTCAGGAAAGGTAAATAAATTACCATGCCATAATTCCAAATCCAATTCGCAACCTGTTGTAAAATTAGCCTTAATATCTCACTAGCTAAATGAACAGTCATCCACTTTTCTGAACAGGTATGTTAAATCAAACCACCTATAATGAGACCACCTTCATGTTTGCCAAACAGCATTGGCTAGCCAAGTCTATAGCAGTTGGCTGATGGCAGATGTCTCAAGGATAGACGGGTGTTTTGAGAATCCAAAGCATCAGCAAACACCTTGATAATCTAATTTATAGTGTTACAGACAATCTGCACATGAGGCAATGGACCTGCTAGGCATTGGTGCACATCTCTACCAGAGCCAAAATGGCAATATGACTATGCTCAGCTACTCACAGTGCTGGGGAAAAAATGCAGTGAAATCATTCTTCGGTTTGTTGTTTTAAAGTAACTAAGTATTTTTCCTCAGTATTTGCAGCTGAAGGCGACTCGTTCACCCGTGCTGCCCCCCGGAGGAGGTCCCGCACTTAAACTAAGTGCTGACTGCACTGGTTTTGAAAAGGTTTGATTTTCATCAACATGCTTGGTATTGCATCTTACTTGTGCATTCTGGTCTCTACTTGCAAGAGCTATTCAGGACCCAGGCAGCTAAACCCAAATAATTCCACCATCTTAAGCAAACAGAACTTACCCTTATTAACCCCACCTTGCTTGTTAAATTCACATTATTGAACAACCTACACACTGTGAACTGACACATTTCATCAAGTCCCATAACTGAGCTGCTAGAATTCTGAAAATTACTCTCTTCAAGTGTTTTCAACATTGTCCCATAATGTTGCTATTGCTTTCCAGCTACCTCAAACTTTCAACAACAACTATTACCCAAAGTGATTTAGCAGGTACTGCTCAACACAATCTGAAACAAGGTCAATGAACCCTGTATTTTTCAACTGAGGGTAAGCAGACACAGCAAATTGGCAGCAGTCATTGCCTGGGCTGTCCCAGGAATAACTTGGGACCATGTAAGGTTGCTGGGTTGTGTTTTAAATACTGCTTGCTCCCTCAAGAGAATATTCCCAAAGAACAAGGAAATAGCTGATGTCAGGAGCTGTCTTTAAGAGCCTGTGCTTGCTAAGCAGCTCGGTTAACCTAGATCCGAGTGTTTAATAATAGAGAAGACACAGGTGAAGTGTCATCCTAAGATATCATACTAGATGCAACCCTGAATTTCTCCAGATAATGGCTGTTATCCACACAGGGAAAATTTAGGCTGAGTTTGTTCTGCCATCTATATAGAAATATTCCATACAGTGGTTTTACACATTTTAAAATGCAAATGATCTTCGTCATGCAAAATATACACATCATGTCAAGTGGCTGTTTCCAACTTGGTAATGATACAGCTTTAAACTGTAGAAAATATTTACACATTAACTAATTGATTGTTGCTGCAAAGAGGACCTGACTGTGAAGCATTTTGAACTCTAATAGACCTGTGTGGATCAACACTGTTTATTTAATAAGCTGTAAGGAAATGAGGAATTGCATATCCATCCAGTCCCCAGTGGGTATCAGGAATGACTACGAGGGAACCACAGCTCTGGCTGAGACCAACACAGAAAAGCTATCAGTGGAGTAGCTACATAAAAGTAATTGCAGGGGGTGGGAAGAGGGAATATCAGAGTTTGGAGTAAAAAGGAGAAAGGCCAACTGCAATATATACATTAATATTATTCACTAAAACATCTTCAACACAATTAGAGATTTATATTCACAGTATGGCTGAAATTAGGATCTCCATTGGTTGTCTGTGTCTCAGTTTTACTCCTCTATAAATTCATCTCTGCAGCAGGCAGTGGAAAATCTTAAAACCACAAGCCAAAAGAACAGAAAACAGAACACATTTGTAAGAGATGCATATGTGAAAGAGTTAATACCAAGTCATTAATTAAACCTCTCAGAGGTGTTGAATACATGCATTAATTGTCACTGCTCAACACTTCTAAGATTTTCCCACCCCCCATAAAACTGTTCCTGTAGGTTTGATTTTCTTCTTCTTTTTAATTTATTTTTTTTTTTAATTGCACCATGTGTTGTGCAGAAGGCATGCACAAATCTTCAAAAAGCAGCTTCCAAAAAAATCCTGGTGAACACAGCACAGAAGGCTCCTCTGAAGACAAAGAACAAGACATCAGTGACTCATCTGCTGTGAATTAGTTTGCTTTTTTTCCCTTCAAGAACTCTCAATATGAGAATCCGATCAACAGTTAATCTCTCGGAGCAGGCACCACTTTGTTATCCTCTGTGGTAGTTCTCTGCTGCTGGGGTAATTTGTTGCTGAACAATTGAGGCAAATACTTGGCTTAGGAGAGAGAGAAGTAAGATTAGTCTGTAATTGGAATATTTTGTCTCATTTATTCTTGAAGATGTGCCATATTACACTCCATCAGCCAGGGGTTATTGTTTTATGAAATCAAGCTGCACCTGGCATTGCACTGTATGAAACCTCAGGTGCTGCTGTTTGCCATCTAGCTTTCTGTTTACCCAGACCCTGGTACCTGGGAATGTCTCATCCAGTGCTATTACCTTCACACTCTCAACTAACGATCCTAGATAGCCTTCCATTAAAAAGAAATTAATTTTCTACGGTAACTGCAGAGTTTATCCATAATATCAAACATAGAACTATCAGGAGTCAAGGTAATCCGTATACTTTTATCCATATGTTTATTTCCTACTTCCAGCAAGTTTTGAAGATCATCTCTTCTTTGACATCTTTAAACAATAACTGCAAATTAAAAATGTATATGCCAAGCTAACTGAATGTATCACTATTTCATTTACTTTGACCTGCAGATTTTGGGGGGGGTTCTGTGTTTTGGGATAACTGCAGGCATAAACCCAAGAGGGTATTTAAAATTCAGCTGCAGTTATGACATACTTCCACTGGTGTATCTCACACCACATGTGACAGCACATTTTTAGAAAGTCTATTTAAAGAGAGTTTTAGGGTAAGTCCTAACTTTCTGTATTTTGAGGTGCCTGACAGAATACAAACTTCCATTCTTGGCACCTAATTTTACTGAAGTGCTGTGGTACCTGCTGCAAAATTCACCTTCAAAAAACATTCTCCACAATGGAACAGAGAGATACTGAAACATGGGCAGCAGTGGTTTTAGGCAGCTACATCTAACCCATCCTCTTGTACGTACACAAAGTTGACATGTATTTTGATACATTTAATGAGGGCAGGTTGTTACTAGGAAATTTATACTAACTTCAAAACTGCAAAGTCAAATATTTGCACTGTTAGAAGAGATGACAGAAAAGAAAAAAAATATCTCCAAATATCTCCTGTTTCTAACATGTCAGGTGGCAAGCTTCAAGCGTTGTATTGGAAACCGGTCCCGAATCCCACTATGCTGACAAGGTACGTCAGGAGCTGTAAATAGGCAAACCCAGCACGCAGAAACCTGGTTAAGAGAGTGTTCTGTGTCACCTTGTGGCTGTGAGGGACTGACTTTTGCTTCACAGCCTTTTCAGTACCCAGGTTGTATTGAAATTTTATATGGATCTTCAGGTCTCTGGCCAGGAGCCACAACTGTGAGAGCCAGGCTCTAAATCCAAGACATTTCCCTGGTTAGAGCTAGAAATGTTCTGTGGTAGTACTTTTTGTTTCCTAACGGCAAGGCTTCAAAATCCATTTATCCAGCCTGCTGTAACTCCATAGAAAAATATGATAGACCAGGCATGCAACTTACTACTTCTGTCCCTTCCTGGTCTACAAAGGTTTTATGCACAACGTGGGGTTTTTAAGGGACACATTTCCTCAGTCAAAAAGTTTTACTAACACAACACAGGTATCTTGGATTGTTGTATGTGAAAGAATGTGGCAGTCCTGAAATTCCTACAGGAGGTCTTAAAAATGCATTACTGGTGTACTTAGAGCAAAGAAGCAGCCTTTCTGCTAATGCCCTGAAATGTGTGCCAGGTCTTCAGGGCATGCTACATAATGTGGCCCTAAGAAAAAACGTCCTACTTCCAAAGATGAAGAAGTTAAGACAATGAATTACAGAATTAGATGATGAGGAAATAATGAAGGAGACCTACAAACTAACCGCAGAGAGAAATGTCACAAAAGTATTCCTGAGCTAGTACACTGGGGCAACAGAAGTGGTGCTGAGCTAATCTGCAGAAGCACAGGAAATGTATTAACCATCTTCTTTCCTTATATAACACAGCTAAATAATTAAAATGTTCTCTTTATGCAACTAACACAACATACTGCCATAAGCAAAGCCTAAGGAGTAAGGAAAGGCTTAAAAAGCTTTCCTGCCCACTGATGGCCCAAGTATTGTTTTGTTTATTCCAGAACTGTGTGGGCCAAATTTGAGTGAGGTGAGGATTGGTAAGTTCCTAATGAAATTAATGAGACTGCCTTTGCTTCTTGCAAGCTTAACTTTGACAATGGTCAATATTAATTTTGGGACAAACTGTGGCTTCTGTATGTTAGATTTGCGGTACTGCCATGTGTAGTGGAAATTCTCCTTTCGAAGGCCAAAATCAGATCTTTGTTCTGATAGCAGGTTAGAAATCAATTTTGCCCAGGTTACATCTGAAAATGAGCAAGGCAGCCTCATTGCAGCAAATGAACTTAACTGAGATGCAGGGGTGTGCAATCAGCTTGTTTGGGTTATCAAGCACAGTTGATAAGCTCCTAGGTTTCAGTTCCCCATTGGCCTCTGTATAGGCAATCTGTGGTCACCATGATATGTTGAGTTTTTTTTCTCCTTCATGTTTGTATACATCTGTGTAGTAATGATGTTTCTGCACTGTGGTCTTTGCATTGGAGACAAACTGAGATTGTTTCTTTTAGACTAAATCCTGGGTTTCCACATTAGAAACAACTGATCAGTTGAAAGTAACAATCTGGTTTGTATCTTCAGTAGCTGGACAGAGACACTGTAAACCCAGAGAGTTTTCAGATGAGCAGCAAAGCATCACTGTGGGAAAGAGAATGTAGCTTCTTATTATTTTTTGCTATTAAGAATAATTCAGATAACTAATCAAAAGCAGGTTTGGTTTTATTTTTTGTTTAAGTGTGGTGGGTTTTGGGTTTTGTTTTTTAGGGGTTTGGGGTTGTGTGTTAAGCTTTTATTTTTCCTATGAGATTTTATTTTGGGGTTTTTTTGTAGTTTTTCATTAGTAACATTGAAAGTGAAATGATGTTCTTAAAACATTTTCCAGCTGCAGAAGCCCTCTACTTGTGTTTGTAGGTATGTGATGTTTCAAAGTGCTTTTCCTCCTTCTGTGCCAAATACTGCTTAGTTTTATTTGGCACACAGTAAATATTTATTTTTGTTCTCCTAGAGATAAAGGATTTTCATGCAAGGTTTTGGAGTTGTTTTGAAAGAATGGTTGTCTTGATAATTGGATGCATTTATCCTGCTTTGTTGCTGGGTTTGGAGGTTACTTTTTGGTTTGTTTTTAATGGGTTGTCACTGTTCTTCAGTGGAGTCTGTCCCCTAAAGACTTGTTTACTGGAACCTGAATTCTTAGTCCTAAAATATACTAATTATTATGTGCTTGCAACATAAGCTATGTGGAAGGAAAGCTACAAAATTATTCCATCTACTCTGTTAAATTCATGACAAAATGGGGCATATGTTGGAGGTTAATTGTTCCTTTTTTAAAGCTATTTCAACACTTGATATTTACTTCGGAAGCTCTCAAGGTCTTGTGTTGTCAAATAGCTGCTCTTCTCTAATACTCTTTCTGTTGCTGTTTGGATGAATGTGATGGACTGTGCTGCTTGCCTAGGAAGCTTTATTTCTCGCCAGGTAGAATCACGTGTTGACACCTCTCAGGGAGTCCCATATGCCAAAACACCTGATCCAGTCTTTAATGTCTACCAGATACGTGTCAGACCTGGAAGAACCTCTTTTGAGCTTCCTCTCCTGTCACTTTGCTGGGTTTTTTAAGTGTTATTTGAGTAGCATGCAGAGAGGAGCAAACTATAGGAGTAAACTATAGGAGTGTGGGTTCTTCTGTATTCCTTTAAAGGAATAAATAAATAATGCATCCCAGGCTGTGTTGCCAGCATATGGTTGTTGTTCCATCATCACAGTTCTAGAGATAGTGGTTAGTTCCAAAGTAGTTTTATAGTACTTCAGCTACTGCAGAACAAAGACAACACTGAAAATTCATGCAGGTTTCAGTTCCCAGAGAACAACTGCAAATAGTTAAGTTTTGCATGTTAGGAAGAGATGGATGATAGGAGAGAGAAAATTCTGAAATCAGAGTGACTTTTTCATATAATGAGTAGACTTCAGCCTCAATTTTTGCTCTAGAAAATGAGTTCTAGACATTTAAAAGCAGGATATGTCTCTCATGACTTGCTCTTCTGAAGTGTCAGTATTCTCCGACTGAAACAGCATAATTTGTATTTCTCACTAATAAAAGAAGGCGGCACTGACTGATACGATGACCAGGGTGGCAGTCTTTCACTTATGGTTTATGAAAATGTTAAATTAATTGGAAAGAGACCTAGGTATGCTCTGAACAAGGTAGTAGGCAATTACTGCACTGATTTGGTAGAGGACAATCATTTTGTTTCTCATTCTAGTAGTGCCTGCAAGCCTAGGCTGGGACCAAGATTCCTTCGGAACAGGACTGCACAAAGAGTAAGTGATTACTGTGGCCCACAGAAAACTTCCACCCCAATGAATTTGTCTGATGTTTTGAGGTGCAATAAACACCTTAAACTTTCCTAGATTAACTTTTGATGGTTTAATGCTGATTTTAACTTAATTTTCATTTTACTAGCTTTGAAAGAAAGCAAGCTACTTTTTTTCCCCCCTGTCTAAAGTCTAAGGGTTTATTGAGTTTTAACACCAAGTGCTCTTAATTCTACTAGAATTGTTTTCTAGGCTTGTGAAATAACAGCACAGCCACATGTGACAAGCTGGATGTATTTCTATGCATGTGTACAAACACTTCCAGAGTTGTTATAGAATACTTTGTCAGCAGATATTGGCTGCTAGTTGTACACATAAAATAAAGAGATAACAAATACTTAAAGGTGTTCTAATACACCCTTCTATCTGCTGCATCAGAGAGTGATCATTGCAAATGGGATTATGCAGCAATATAACAAATGCCTTCGGTTTGTGTCCTCCAGCTGTGCTCAAATAGGAAGAAAGTAAGAAAAACATTCCCCATTCTCTCATGCACATGTTTGTTTTTTCCCCTCATATTATTTTCCTGCAATTGCTGTTTCACTTTTGTAATGCTTTATTTTTTCTTCAGCAACAGATGAGAAATGCGTATGCTTTCTTGAAATGATGTTTAAGATGATGGAATTCAGCATTCTCTTATGTGAATGTTTCCTGCAGTCTGCAGTTGTGCATTAGAGGGGTAAACTTAGATATATGAGAAAGCTCTTGCTTTGAGTGCCTCTAAACTTATCCATGTGAAAGGTTTCCCAGGCCATTTATGCCAGCGAAAGAAGTTTTCCTGACAGCAGAAGAGGTCCTGTGTGAGGCAGTGGTTCTGTGCTACAGCCAGAACCGAAGAGCTAGTTGTAAACAGTGAAAAAGAATCTGGTTGTCTCTTCCTTTGGTGTCAGACTAGGCTCCACTTCACACCCATCACAAGTTCAGCTAAATGTTGGAGCAGTTCACTGATGCCCAGAGAAGATTAAGCTTACATCTCCAAAATGGTTGTTCTGCAATCATGGCTGCAAAGTGCTGTGAAGATGCTTGCACTGTTCCATGCACAGCCTTCAAACAGAGACCTTTATCTCCCAAGGCTATCCATTCAAGTGTGTGAGTGAACATTGAGTCATCTCTTGGCTTCTTGGTAATGAGATCTGGACATGTTGACAGTCCCACCTGAGAAAATGAAGATGAGGCCTACTTCTGACCTTAATTTTCACCTAGAATGATTGGAAGATCTATGGGACAAGAACTAACTCTTGATATAATTCTCACTTTACAAAAAGCATTTTCTCTAAGTTGACCTGTGTTTGGATTATAAAGATGCATCAACCTGCTGTGATTGCCAAGTGCCCATGTTATATGACCATTACTTTCTCTAGAACTCACTGTCTGCAGCTGCACTTTTATGACATAGAGTGATCTTTCACTGGAAGTAATGTGCATTAGATGCTTATCTTGTTTCATTACACACCATGATCTGTCTTAGTCTGAATGTTCATTTTTGGAAACCAATAGCCACAGGGCTTCCTGTGGAGTGGATTGTTTTTACTCTTCTGAAAATGTTAAGTACAGAGCCATTATTAAGTACAGAGTATTGCAGGCTAAACAGTGCTATTAGTCTTGTGTCACCAATTTCTCATTTGCATTAAGCTTACCTGAGGTACAAAATGTAGCCAGGAAAAGTCGTGTGCTCTGTTTCTTCAAAACCCTTCTAGTTCAACACCCTAATGTAACACCAGACATATTATCAATGTGCCTTTGTGTCAGTTGTTTCACACAGGGCATCCATTCCCAATCACAGCATTTTCTATAATGATCACCAGGGGGATTTAAAACTGCTTTGTGACAAAGCAAAGTAACAGCGTCCTCTCATCTTGCTACCTTGTGCATGACACATGAAAAGGTTTTAGCCACACAGATGTTTTTGGTACAGTGTTGTGGGCCTTTAACAGCTCTCTCTAAATACTCATGATCCTCAGGCCATCTGTGTGATAAGTAGTACAGAGTCAAAGCAGAGGAGATGTGTGTACGTCCAAAGAGTGAATGGCTGCAAAGAAATCTGGAGAGTCTTAAATCTAAGACACAAGTGGAGAGATCTTAAAAAGCCAGGCAGGCCCCATGTCTAAAATAAAGGGGCGGGGGAAGGGGGAAGAGGAGAGAAGGAGGACAAAAAAGAAAAGGCACTTTTGCAAAGACACAAAGAGGTAGGTCACAGGAAACTAATCTATTTAAGGCCAAATAACAAGAGGAGAGAACTGTTGCCATTTAATGCCAAGAAGTATTTGGGAATGGAGAGAAGTATTTGGGAATGGAGAGAAGTATTTGGGAATGGAGAGAAGTATTTGGGAATGGAGAGAAGTAGTCCTTCCTTAACCAGAATAGGAAGCTGGCTGGACTGACAATTCCCAGACATTAAGATGCATTTAAAAAATACAAGTGACTGAGTAGAATGCGATGCTTTAACCTTTACATTACAAACTTACTCTTTCATCTAAAGGAATATCTCTCAGAGGTCATAAAAAGGACAACTTTTGACTGGCCAGTGACTAGGAGCCTAAGTGGTCTGTTTTGTCAGAGCTTCCACAGTGATGAGCAGAAATATGACTGGGTCCTGCTGACATAGTCAGAATCCAGGTAAATGATGCCTTTCTTCTTGGAACAAAGCATGGGGGCTTAGCCCGGTTAACTGAGCCAAGTGTATAGCAGCCCTAAATATCTTCTTAAGGGACTGCTGCCTCTGAGACAGCAGACAGAACCTGGCCATAGATGTTTTGGAAAGCATCACACAAGAAAGCAAGCTGTCCTCTTCTGAGGAAAATTAACTCTGCTCAAACACAGCCTAAGTTTAGGCTAATGGCTTATGCTTTCCAGCCAAAGGAAGTGCCAAAACCATCAGTCCTCTTCATGGGAACTTGTACAAGCACAGTAGCACACAACAAGAAAACACTTAGTCCATAAAGATGTGCACATATTTTCTGTTAGTAACTACCAGCTATGGGGAGGTCTCTGTTTCTTAAAAATGTGTAGTTTTAGACAGGAAATCCAATGTAACCATGCAGCCACAGCATGAATCATGCAGCAGAAATGGTTACCTGAGCTACAGGTTTCAACAAATGAAAACTCTAAAGTCAAGCCCAGGGTATTGAGTACCAATTTTGCCAGCTCAGTAATGCTTTAGCAGTCATGCACTACAGAGATCTATTGTTTGTTCCCCATCAAAAGGGATGATATATCTCACAGCATACCAAGCATTATGTAACAGCAGTTGGATTTTCCCGAGATTCAGAAGTAAGCTGAGAAAGCAGTTTCTATCAGCCTTTGAATTCACAATTTGATGGGCATGCGGCTATTATTTCTAAAGGCTTCTAAGATCATACTGCTAAAAAACCCAAACTGGATATAGGAAAGAAAGAATGCAACAAATACAGGAGGGAAATGGAAATTCTTCCTGCTCTCAGCTGACACAGTTTAGCTTCATCAGCATCATCTGTTAACAATAACTCACTCTTCCTTTTTGTGAAGGCCTGCTTCATCCAGGGTTAAATAGACTGTGACATTAGGGAGGGTTCCACAAAGTACCATAGGCCTAGTTAATTAATAAAGCCTTCACAATAAGACTTTTTACAAGAGAAAAGTACATCCATAAAGATTATATTCTTTCCACATGAAATATTTCAGTATCATAAGCCTGTGAATAACTGAAGTATTCATGAAGCCTTGCAGGAAAACCTCTGCCTCACTTGCTTTTGTTTTCCCATGTATTAATGCCTAAGGAATGGTGATCTGGGGGTTGTTGTAAAATTGCCCCCTCCCTGCACCGATCACTTTTCAATTGCTTGTGTTTTACCTTCAAACCAAGACCACTATTCAATTGCCTTTTCTTCCCCTTTTCCACTGCAAATATTTCACCATTTTTCATAAATGATTAATATTGGATGGTCACAGACCATTCCACTTGTCCCTGGTTTTGACCACCCATGTCACAGCTCTGTATAAACGATGAAACTGCAGCATTAGTTTAATAAGAGAAGTAAATTCTGCAGAAATAAAGATGTATGAATTTAGGCAGTAGACCCTAAACTGCATTTGGAGTTTTATTGGATCCTCATTAAATTTCATCCTTACCTTTTATTTTTTTATTGAAGAATAGTAAAAAAAATGATATATATTGTAGTTCCATGGAACAACTGAGAAGTTAATCTGCTGATACGAAACGTGAACACTTTCAAGTTTGATTAATATGTTTTCTGAATACATCAAAATGCTTACACTCAACTCACAAAAGAATAGAATAAACCAGGTTGGAAGAGACCTTCAAGATCATCGTGTCCAACCTATCATCCAACACCACCTAATCAACTAAACCATGCAACCAAGCATCCTGTCAAGCCTCACCCTGAACACCCCCAGCGACGGCGACCCCACCACCTCCTCGGGCAGCCCATTCCAATGGGCAATCACTCTCTCTGTGTGGAACTTCCTTCTAACCTCCAGCCTAAACCTCCCCTGACGCAGCCTGAGACTGTGTACACCACTTCAACATCATTTTAGTAGTCAGATGGAGAAGTTCAGAGAGACAAAGGCATGCTAATGAAAACATAACTGCTGAGAGATTCTTTGGGATACATTTCTACACCCATTTGCGCAGCAGAGACTCCAACAACAGGAGATCGAGTATGCTTCCCTCTAATTCCAGTACCTCAAGTCAATTCACTACAAGTCTTGCCTAGAAAAAGTTGTAGATCCTAGCATTTGAACATCACCTTGCTTAATTTTCTGTCCCATCAAAACAGAGCAGTTTCAAAATTGCAAAAGCTCTAGCACTACAGTAAACCAGAGGATTGGAATCCCCACCAAAGGCAGAAACAGGATAATGCTTCCTAAATCATGGTATCCACAAGCACTGCCCAGCCACACCTGCTCACACTCCACCAATACATTTTTCAAAATGTTTATATCTCAAAGTTTGCTGGAAAGATCAATTTATCTCCCAAGTATGTGACATTCCTACAATACTCGTGTCTGGCAAAGAAGACAGACCCAAATTAATATTGTTTCCCACTACCCACCCCACTGCAGCCCTCCAGTGATGGCGAAGATAATTGAAGCCCTATCCTGAAGCACGACCTCAAGGACAAAACACCAGCACCCAGGTGTTCACAACACTTCTGATTTCCCAGCTAACCAAGGGAGACATCTCATCAGGAACCTGCAGTGGAGGGATAGCAAGGAGAGCTGACAGGCCACCATGTCTGAGATGAGGGTTGCAGGACTCAGACCCAAGAGAAACCATGTTTTCTTTCCACATCAGCAAAACCCCTTCATGATACAGCAGCATTTTAACTTCCTGTTCATTCCAAACGGGCATTTTCCTGAGTACACAGTGCAAGTCTGCATCACAACAACTCTTGCTCTTCATCACCAGTAACCTGACAGTAGTCATGTACCAACTTTCCAAGCACATTTAAATGTCATTCATACCTTAGCAGTCAAAGCAAGATAGAGAACATGCAAAAGAATGGACTCGGTCTGCCCTTCAGCATATGTGAGAGCAGTTAATAACACTGCCAAAGATGAACAGCAAAAAAGCCTTCCTATGTAATAAAGTCTCTGCACATGTGATAGTGAAACAGACTCCTGCAGCTGCTGTGAGGGGTGCTGGTGGCACTGAAAACAGCCCACATGGAACCCGTTTCCAGCGGTTTTCTAATTTGGGCATTCAGACTCACATAAGACTTCTACTCATCTCCATCTCCCTGTTCTTGTACCATATTTCAGGAACAACCCAGCAGCAGTTCAAGAGCCTTTTCTTTCTGACAATTACAACACATCCTCACTCTCTCCAGCATATTAGTCTTCAATTTCACACCCCCCACCCCCCTTTGTCATCCAATAGGTTTATTTATATGACTGTATTTAAATCTGCTCAAACAGAAATGTTTTACAAATTGGAGCTACAAAAGTGGAAATACAAAACTGTATGCAGCAGGGTTTAGTGCCCATTGGCTTAAATGTAAGTCTTGTACCATGCAAGGTCATTTCATTCCACAGGCCAGAGATTTAAGTCTCTCTTACAAAATGTTTCATTTCCACACATACCAAAAATGAGGTAGTTCACTCTGATCATTGAAGGACAGTGTATTTTTAAGTCTGATAACATACTGTTTAAACCTGAACAGTTATAATGCACCAGTTTTGTAAGAATAAGATGACATGAGAGATATTTTAGAAGATGCAACAAGTAATAGAGCGTTACCAAACAGCCACTCTAGTGCTCTAAAGTCCCCAGACAACCATGCTAAGGAAAGAGATGTTCTCTCTATGGCAACACTGCTTTCATTAGCAAAAGACAGCCAGAAGCATACCAGAAAAAAAGTAGCTCTAGAAAATTAATTCCCACAGAATAAAGGTGCAAAAAAACCCCATATGTAATTCTCTAATTTAGAATTAAATAACCTTAATTTATATAAGAAATAAGGAATCTGATTTAGGGACATTCTAACACTAAGACATCAAAGGGGTTTAATGCTAGCTAGGTAATCCTCTACAAATCTGAATTCAGATTAACTTCCTTAAACATCCCTTTTGTTGCCAAACATATGTAGGTATTTCAATTACATATAAAATATATTGATCCTACCTGCAGTGAGCTATCACTATTATAACTGAGTCTTTCATACCTCTGCCCTCTACCTCTATAAAAGAGATTTCCATGTGTGCTCACTGCCTTTTTGTGATCCTGCACTGTCCTACTAAACTATGAAGAGGAAAAAAAGTAACAACAACAGAACCAAACCAAACACCAAATCAAGACAGCCACACTTTGTCCCTTTTCATCTCAACTTTTGCCAACAAACACTGCCTTCAGACACTGTAGCAAATAAAGGTGAGACAGATGTGCTCACATGTTAACTAATGATGCCAATGAAACTTCTGCAGCCTCTTCTTTCTTATGAGTTCTACACACACAAAATAGGGCATCCCAGTCTGGTCTGTCCCTATTTGCAGGGACAAGTGACAAGACAGAGAATTGGGTTGTGCCATAGGTAGCTCAGGAACCCTAAAAGGTCTCATTAAAAGAGCTACTATGTTAGTTGTGGGATGTAATGACTTTGTTTTCCAACATAAAATGAGCAAGTACTGGTTATTTTTGGTACAGTAATTGAGTCACCCTTAAGTGATACAACCATGTAAACCTGCAAATTCAAGGTAGGAAAACTCACAGGTAAGGACAGGAGGGTTTGGCAGGAGACTGGCAGTCACAATAAAGCCAGTATTGGCCTACACCATGAAGAGGCCTGGGCATAAAAGTATTTTTCAGCATTGTGATTCTAAAGGAAGAATGAAGAGACAAAGAAAAACACTATCTAAATAGTTACCTGCAAAGTAGCCACAGTGATGACTGGAACGTGGCATTCAGACTGAGATTTCAGGGGACACTACCTGACAGATGCTCAGCAGTGGCATGTCAGCCTCACTGGATGGAAGCCCTATGCTGTTTTGCCAAGAGAAATCAATTAATCACGTTGATCTAACAAGTATCCCTGCCAGCCTTGGCTATAGAGCTGCTGCTGGAGATGAAGAGTGCTGACCCACTAATGCTAACATTAGCTTACTGCATGGCTGTGCCAGCATCTGCACACAGAATTCATCCTCCATGGCTGCACGGACCAGCCAAAACTATCTGGGACATATTCTATTAGAGATGATATTGCTTTTGCTCCAACAAGCTGTAACTCTATTGAGATTGGCTAATTCAATTTTCCCCGTCTTATCAGATTTCTTTTTAATGAAACTGAACAATAGTTTCATTTGTTATGTTATTAGTTTCCCCAGTGGTAGCAGCAAGACTAACTTGGTTGAAAGCTAAACAACAGTGTTGTGCCAATGTTGACTGTTTATCATCTCCATGTACCAGCTTCATGTTGCCTTAGTCCATTCCTTTTTTTTCTTTGTTTCCCATCCTTGGGGGATTCACAGCTCAGAGGTCACCTTCCTGCTCTATCTACTTCATAGACTTCCACATACATATATCCAAGGACTAAACCCTTAAATTACCTGGGATATCACACAGATAGTGGGGTACTTCAGTCTGAAATGGAGAAAGTCCTTGTTTCTTTTTTTTTTTCTCTCTTTTAAGAAGGACATATAATCATCTTAAATGTTCATACGCACAGTTCTTGTTAAATAAATACCTTGCAGCACAGACTATACAGGTTTTCATCTCAACAAATACATCCAAATCCTCCTGTTGTGTTTACCAACTCAAAACCCTTTCATCAATTAACCTCCAGAGGTGCTCCAAAAAGTTGCTGTTCCTTCACTTAGATTCCTGCTGCTCCAGCTGATTTATCACATTACAAAGACCTACACTGTGTTGGTGTTTGCAGGGAAATTGTATTGTGCAAGCAGATTCATTTGCATGAGGCTTGCTGAGACTTTTTTTTTAGCTCTCTTTACCTTTAGAGAAATGTTTTGTGTGATCCAAGTATTTAGTAGCATTAAGAAAAACAAACTGCCAGCCTCTGCACAGAAAACCTTGTAGCACATTAACTCACAGAAAGGGCCCAGAATGCACAAAACAATTACTTTACCTTAGCTCCCAAATGTCTTGACTCACTTAGAGATGGTAGAAGCCTTGACTCAAAACCAGAAAGATAGGTCTGCTGTAGAACTCCTTGTTAGTCCATCTTCTTTGGTAGATCCACACACAGCGTCGATCAAAGCCAAAATGAGCTGAAGTTACAGAGGCCCTCACAGACACTGCATAAATTAGGGATTAAAACAACAGCCCACAGCTGTTGTCACAGCTGCAACTGTTTGCCAAAACTAGTTCTCCTAATTTACTTCATAACCTTCAGGTGCCACCCAGATCCCCTTCTTATCTCCAGGTCCTGAACACCTGATACGCTTTTCAAACCTTATCACCCCCACCTGGCTCATCTCTTGTAAAGACTGCACACAACAAATGACCTGCACATGCTGCCTTCAGCAGAAATATTAGTTGCAGAGCCAAATGGGAGATGGATTTGATAATCTTTGTAGGTCCCTTCCAACCCCTAACGTCCTGTGATCCTGTGAAATGCACACAACAGCCAAGCAGGTTGAAGGGCATACTTTTACAGTTGCTAGCAGATAGTAGCTCAAAGTCTAGTCAAAGCCGGTTAGTCCTGACTAATGCCTCCCTGTCCTAAGGCATTGGTGTTAAAGGGGTTATGGTTAACAAACCACACAAAACCCTCAGCATTTCCACAGGTGGAAGATTAGTTAGTGCAAAGCAATTATTTCCTTGGTACAATCAAAAGCCTCAAAACTTGATCACTGATAGTGCCAGCAACTGCAATGCTTTCACAATGGCTGCCAACCTGGCAAAGGCAGCTTGACAAACCCAACAGTAGTCTAAGGATTAATGGCTACATCAGCCCAATTTTCTTATCCAAATAGAATAATAAGGCAGCCATTGCAGCCACCCAGTGTTGAGCTGCATTTTGTTTGTGCAGATTTTTAACATCTTGAAGAGCAGTGTGCTGGTAACGGCCCCAACCTATCCAAAGCTTCTAGGAGATGAGAGCTGCTTTTTGTGATCATGCACAGCTGAATTCCATCACAGTCAGATTATAGGGAATAAACAGAAGCAATCAGAGATCCTTTCTGAGCTCAGTATCTGTTCGTTTTTAAGGTATTTACTAAAACATTAAGTATTCTTGCCCTGGTTAATAAGGGCTAAGTGAGACCAAGAGCTGGAGGCCCACATCACCAGTAGTGCTAAGAAGCAGAAGAAGCAGGAAACACCTGGATTTTGAACCATCCACTGCGGGGAGATCTAATTTTTAGCATTATCCTTGTGTGCTTATGAGAACAAGCCTCAAGTCTGCAGCACCTGTAACGCTAGATGCTACAGCAGTTCCTTTGTTATATCTTGGGTAATTTGCAATGCCCAGATACAGCCACATACACCTTCCACGGAGCAACAGTGCTCCCTGAGAAGCAATTCACCTGACTGGAAGAATACCTCTGCTCTCATAAGGAACAGCATTGTAATATAATTTCACCTTAGAGCTCAGATCACCTGCTTCTCCTCTCCTTGCTCACCCTACCCAGAAAAGTACTAAGGAATCCAAAGTTCTGTTGATTTCAGTAAGAGACTTGGTTTTTTTCCTCCCTTAAGACTAACATTATTCTACAAATAAACAAACTAAATTATTAGAACAGGAATGCATTCAGCAAATGTTCAATATTAGAGGTACTTAAATATTTACTCCTGAAGCTAGACTGGAGCTCACAGTGTGCATTTTACCAAAAAAAATAATTATTTGCATTACAATAGCACCTGGGAAACTAGTCACAAATAGGACCCTTATCATACAAACACTGAGCAAAAAAAAGTCTCCAAAAAGCTTTTACACTTAAAAACCCCTGTGCAGTAATTTCAACTGCTTGTTATTCCATTTCCAGGGCTGAGCTCCTCGTGTTCAGCTGCATGAGTCAGTAAATATATTCTTACTGAGAGCACCCTGTACATAAATTAAAAGCTCTAGGAGTCTATGCATCACTGGCCAGCTCTTACCTATCATAATTCCTCATTGTTTCATATAAAGCAGCAACCTTCTGTAGCGTGCTTTTGGCAAACAAATTGCAATCGTAACACTGTAGCTACATGTAAAATATTCTTTGTAGGAATTTCAACACTAAATCAAATCTTCCCCCCTGCCCCCCAACCATCTTAATTTGTGAAGATGCTATAAATGGGCATGTTTTGTGATTGATTGTAGGTGTCTTGCTACATGGTGTGGAAGAGGCTCAAGGTGAGGAGGAATTTCTTCACAAAGAGAGTTGTTAGCCGTTGGAATGGGCTGCCCAGGGAGGTGGTGGAGTCCCCATCCCGGGAGGTGGTGGAGTCCCCATCCCTGGAGGTGTTCAAGAGGGGACTGGGTGTGGCACTTGGTGCCATGGTTTAGTCATGAGGTCTGTGGTGACAGCTTGGACTTGATGGTCGTTGAGGTCTTTTCCAACCCTATTGATTCTATGATTCTATGGTGCTTGCTTACAAAACATTTTGGGCCACACTGGTAACTAACTGGTTTTTTTTCTTATGTCTGAATAATAATCAAAATCAAATATGATACATATTCCAGAGGAGGACATGCACAAGTGTAAAACATGAAGGTGCTGCTGTCTGGATCTTCTGCCCCTACATCCTGCAAGTTTCAATCTATGCTGGGTTAGAGAAAATGGAGATAACAGGTTAGAAATGTAGGAAGCAGTCATACAAAATAAACCCTGAGATTTGTGTGCACAGCCTCTTTGTAATTGAGTAGCTCATTTAAAAAACATAAATACAAAAACGTATCCCATCTTATGTAGCTCTAAAGAAACAACCTGTGACCAATAAATCAGCAAGCTGGGTGTCTTCTGTGTAGGATCTCAGTCTGCCAGTCAATTACACAGTGAAATGTTCTAATTGCACTTTGATTTTAATGTTAAAACCCATTTCCATAATTTCAGTGGATCTTTACAACACCGTTTAATATTTGCCACTGAAGCAAATGAGCTGCAAGTAACATTCACAGATGCTCCATGTTTTCCATTAAGTCTGCAAGCTAAGATTTTGTTTGTTTACAAAAGAAGGGGAAAGGGAAATGATGAAAAAAAAAAAAGAAAGAAAAGGAAAGAGGGAAAAGAAAAAAAAAAAGTAGTAAATGCTTTGGAAAAGTATCATGAAGGGGATGTTTACCCAGGTCAGGAAGTGCAGCCCAAATGCCTCAACACCCACAGGTGACCGACTACAGGAAAACACATTTTTCTTACAGGGGAAAACAAAACCTTGGTCAGATAAGGAGTTTTCTAACAAATTCATATTGCTTACTAAGCAGAAAGTCTGGGAAGGGCAAGTAAATGAAGTTTAAGTTTAATGAACCAGAGCACTTCAGACTAATTTGGTAAGAGAGAGACAAAGGTAGTTCCTCACATGCTCCTGTGATGTCCTAGGTTTCTCTATGATTTACTTGAGATTCGGGAAGAAGCTCTCCCAGGGGTTTCTGGCCATTTCTGTTTCTATAAGAATAATTTATATCAACATAAATCCACACTGCTCAGCTCAGAAATGTTGTGAAAGAAATGTTTCAAGGAAAAAATATCTGCTTTTCCCCTTTCTCCAGCTAGCTTCTACCAGACTTTTTGTTTTATATGGCAAGGTTTCAGTGTTGCAGTATTTGAAGTGGCATCATTCTGACAAACTAACCAGTTTAAATTATACTGACCCAGGGTTCCCACAGCAGCTATTGATTGATCACAGTATGAATTGAGCAGAAAAGCAGAAGAAAGGTCAAAACAATAATGATCTTAAAGCTGTACTTTTTTTCCAGTGTGTACCCTATTTGGGAATGCAGTGTCTGGCCCTTAGTTCATAGTGCTGCCAGAAAATGGCAAAACACATATGCCACAGATGCAAACACAACCTTCTTATACATCAGAGGAAAATCTGAAGCACAGGACTGAATTCTGGCAAAAAATCAAAATGACTGTTTTATAGTTGATGCACCAATATTAACACAATGCTGGGAGTGAATTCTTTTTCATCTCAGATCTGTGCAATTCTAATTTTGACCTAAATACTTACAAATAAATAAAGGAATAAATGTTGAGAAAGGGAGGAGAAGAGGAGATGCATGCACATATTTTTTAGGGAAGGGCAAGGAAAGTCCTGCTGTCAAACTGAGCACTGAACTTCCACTCCAGCATGGGGAGCCCAGCCTTCTGCTGCAGGGCTCTGAAGCTGTTCTTTCGAAAGACATTCTTCTCAATAGCTCGTTCAGTTGGAAGTAATAGCTCTGTATAAGCAGAACTAGCAGTTCTGCATCACAGAACATTTAAGCTCTAATATAACAAGCAAGAACATCATGATGGTTGTTTACCACAAATGCAAACTGCTGCTGAAGCACTGCATTTCTGAACACTTACTCTGGTGGGATAAGTGCCCTAAACATTTGATTAAAGCTACTGGTCCCAGGCACCAATTAAGCTTCTTTACCCAAAACTGAAACCCTTCTTTCACTCTGTAATGTCCAAGTTGTAGGCTAGAAGTGACTGTCTTTTTCAACATTATTTATGTTTAAAGCCATCAGCAGCATCTTAAGCAAGAGAAAGCAACGAGCTAATGGTTTCTCTAATCACAGGAAACTATTTTCTGTTCTCAAAAGCTCCAATTTAAATGTGCAAACCTCCAGTTTCTGTACAGTAACTGGAATTTGGGGGTTGTATCAGAATTAGGCAGCAGACGTGCAGCATGTTCAGCCTATACCTCCTGGAATTAAGTCTGCTGCGCAGGTACTTGTGCTTTCCGAAAGCACCGGGCTTACAGCAGCTCAACGACCTTAACCTGGCTCCTGTACATTGACAAATCCTGCACATGATAAAGTATTTAAAATTCACCCCACAAACATTTCTGGAAAGAAAAAGTGGACATAAACCCTCAGATATGGACACTTTTAAGCCCAGGGGCAGCATAAATTCCGTACAGTTCTTCTCCACTGTATTTTAGTGTCTGTGCAAATACTCTTTACCTTCAAATGAAACACGTGCGATGAAACCACAAAGCCTTATTAAGAAGTACTGGTTCCTTGCATCACTTCAGGCAATTGAAAATCACAGCAATTCAGAGATTGCCTATTATTTTTTCTCCTAACCACAGTATGAAGGACTGTGAAAAGACACTGCCTGACGATCCTGTAGTCTGTTCCCGAATCATCACTGAGGCATAGGAACTTAGAGGCCTATTTTCATGCTGCGTTGAAAGTCTGTCTGAATACGAAGCACTTACACTGTGATGACTTACACTGAAAGTGTGTATTTGTGTGATTGCATCCCATTTCCCATCCACACTTCCTGAGTCTGTTGCCTATAAGTGACAATCACCTTCCATCAACAGAGAAAAAGAAGCCAGGATCAGTGAGCACCAGAGAGGGATGCAGTGAGCCTGTCCTGGAGCACACTTAGGGCCTCATCCTTCAGCCTGCGGTCAAATGTTTCTGTAGGAAATGGCCGCATTTTTAGGACACAGACATTTAATCTGTTTCTGCTGCTAGCATTACTCTCAGTAAAATTGGTGACCAGGTATCCCCTAAAAGATGCAAACATTAATTAAGAAACCCCAGCTGTTACTACTGAATTAGAAGAGAGATTAAGAGCCACTCAAATGCAAGTTTGGAGGGGATTTTCAAACAATGTAACCCACTGTAGGAGTTGGAGGATGCACATGGACACACAGAGGCTCCTCTTCTCTTTCTTCTAAGCAAATGCAGTAACTCCTCTGGGGATATTTTCATTGCAAGTTTGTGCTTCTGTTGCCAGCTGCAACAGCCACTTCACAAATTAGGAACCTTTGTCCTAATACAGGGACACAGCCGATCTTATTTAATGGCCCCTTCTACCTCCCAGTGTACAGCTTTTTGGGGTTGACCTTGCTGCCCTCTTAAAGAATTTCAGTGGAGTCTGCTTAATTGGCACCTCCCAATGAAACCAGAAAAAGCCAATTAGGTGTTTCTGATCCAGTTTAGGTGGGTTCTTGAGACAAACTATCACTTTGGAGTTTCTAATCAAGTAACATGATGTACCTTCAGCTGAAGCTGCTCACTACCGGAGGAGGCTTACGGCAGTAATACTTATCACTTCTGCTGAATGAGCCTGCATCACCCAAAGGCAGAAAACAAGTTATGAGCTCATTAGAACTACTTGGGTGCAGCACTGCTTTTGTAACACACCTTGGAAAAAGTAGATATTAACAGTGAGCCAAGTGCTGGTTTCCTGCCTACCATGGCATCAGGGCTGTGCTGCTAGGAAAAGACCTGAACAACCAGTAAAAGCTCTTTACGGTAGCAGATCCAAACAGACATCCCTCGACTGAGACCTGTAACCAGGCATGCTGCAGAGTGGAGCTGTGAAAGGCACAGATACCACACAGCCCTCAGACCCCACTGAAACCCTGGATAAGGGTTTGCTTTGTGCCCTGTGCTCCTCACCTCTGCTTCAGAGGGCAGTGCTGCAGCATGATAAATTACTGCCAGATAACCCCCCATAAACAGAAGACCTATTTTTATGATCTAGAGGTATATTTATTGCCTCATATACCTTCCCCCCCCCCCCAAGTATCCTTGATAAATGTAAACACTGTGTGTGAATTTTCCTTTAACTTATAGGAGCCTTACATGCCATTGATGTTAGCTGACTGAATGGCTTAAAAATCAGCAACCCTCAATTATAGCGCCTTCCTCAGCCAAATACTTTTTTTTCTTTCTTCTTGCCTAGATTAACCTTCCTCGGTTCATAGCCTTCCTGTTCCTTGTCTCAAAACTCTTTTCCCACTTTCTGCACAGGAATCTGTCAAAATTAATGATACCTTCCCTCCTAAAATTGCTCTGATGTCACCAGTGTACTGCCCTCTTTGCAGTAGGTCTGACCTTTGGTGCCTACAGATGCTCACCCTACCACTCCCCTTCCTCAAAAGGGCATGGGTTATGGAGAGACAAAAAGGCTCGTGAGTTGAAAAGGAGTGAGATCATTTACCAATCACCATCCCAGGTAAAGCAAACTCGGAGGGATGTGGGAGGGAATTGATTTAATTTATTGACAATTAAGCTAGAGCTGGATGGTAAGAAACAATGACAGCTAGAAAACCTTCCCCTATTTGCTCCCATTCTTCCTAGGCTCAGCCTTGTTCCTTCATCCTCTTAATCCTTCACCTCTGCCCTATTCAGAAGCAACACAGATATTTTTTCATCTGCCTCTACAAAAGTTGAGAAGCAGAACTAAGATGATTTTTTTGTATATATATATATATATATATATAAGATAACGCTCACCCAGGTAATTTTTGCCTTGAGGCACAAATCTTCACAGCCAAACTATTTTTCTGACACCCCCACACCCACCCACCCCCCCAAAGGCATTCTGACTCCCACGGTTTCCTCACACCTGAAAAATGACCATAGAGCCACCACAATTCTCACAGGAGCAGAAACACTGCTACACCAGTAAAGCCTTCCCTCGATACCTCGTTCCTCACAAGCACCATTGCAGCTTTTGGAGATCCACTCTGAAAAGTGCCAAGGAGGTGAAAAAAACAGGTTTAGCTACTTGCAGGTTTTTATCTTACTGCCTGGCCAATAGTAAAGTGACCACTCCCAAGGGAGGAAAAAGTCAAAACAAACATTAGCAAAAAAAGAGCAAATCCATGACTGTTTGAAAAATGTCTAGTTTGCTATTTTAAAATAATTGAGAAAAATGAAGTTTGAATTCAGTGTCAACCTATTTCCAGTATGAGAGAGTATCCAGGTGCTTCAAATGAATACAAGTGCAGCCTTTGAGCTGAACTCCACAGGTGAAGGATTTTTCTGCTTTACTATTGCCATACAATAAAATAAATAAATGAAAGCAGCTCATTCTGTCTCGGTGATAGTCAGTGGCTACAAACATTTCAGGTTATTGCAGTCTACGTGGATATATGTCAGTATTTTTATCACGCAACTAAAAAGCATCCCCAGAACCTGAGAAGCACTATAACAAAACTTGTATATCCAACAGCTCCCTGAGTACTGGGGAACTGGCTGAAGGGCTTTTGAATTTTAAGGAATATACTTTGCTGCAAAGCAGCTGTAGAAAATCAGCTGCTGACCTGTTTCTGATGCCCAGCCTGTGGTATTATCCAGCATCTTTTAAAGCACCACTCGACTGAAATAAGAAAGAACATGTGATAACACCAACTACTGAGCCAGACAAACTGCACTTCTTTTCCCACTCCCTTCCCTCCCCTTTATTTTTTATTGGTTAGTGTTAAGCTCATTAAAAAATAAACTAAAATAAAAAGCCACATCTTCCAGCTTTCAAGTTGGAATATTTAGTTTAAACCAATGAAATGTTCTACGTCTGGGCTGCATTTTCAACAGCAGTTACTGAACCAGAGGCTTTCTGGAGGAAATGTCTTCTGTAATGCACATGGGTTTGAAAACAATGTGCAGGTGGTCCTTCTGCAAACACCCAAGAGCTAAAATTTCTGTTAGTAAGATTCCACCCAATTTAGGAGGCCAAGTTGTGGTTTGTGCATGTGCAGGATGGGAAGAAGACTATTTAAAAGTTTATTATTTTATAAATTTCTTTTTAGGCCTTTCTACAAGAAAAGATATTTTCACCTTGTATCTTGGAGGCAGGGAGAGAAGAGCTTTTGTTGACCTCTCTTACCAATTCTTCTTTATCATTACATGCTGTAGCTATAGGAAGCATCACTGTTATCTTTTAGTTCTTTGCTTGGTGCTAGCTGGTTTGGCAAAAGCTTGTGAAAACATTGTGACACTCAGGCAGGCATTTGCAAAGCAAACAGGTTCGCTTTTTTTGCTGTGCCATAACAGCAAAATATACCTTTTCTGCAAGAGTTAACAGTGAACATCCTAATATTTGATCCAATGTATCTGCCCATGTGGTACTTTGGGATATAAGAGGATCACATTCTCCTGGAGCCGCTGGCTGTGTTGAGGAGGTTGCTTTCTAACATTGTGCAAGATTGTCGCAGCCCACATGAGAGAGAAGCTGCTCCATGTCACCCACAAGACGGTAGCCTACTTTATCTGACAGTATTTAAAAATATATACAATCTCATACTTTTAACTGACCTACTTTTAAATCATCTTACCCAAAGGGCTAAGATGCCCTCGCTGGCAAACACAAATTGTAGGTGCACTGAGCCGAATGTGCTCTTTATCTGAAGTCAATGACTAAACAAACCCAGGTGTGCTCAAGCAGGAGACCACCTAGATATGCCAGATCCCACAGGCAAAGAATCACAGCTAAATATCACAGCAACTGTATAAAATTAATTTCAGATATTCTCTTTGGTCCTTAATCACCAGATTCTGCCCAGGGTGGATGCAGGAGAAGGCTGATAACATGCTGATCTCTTGGTGCTTTGTTTTTGTAAGGAAAGGTACTGAATCTATTGATCCTAACCTTGGCCTAATGTTTTTTCTTTCAAGTTTCTCCCAGGAGAAAAGCCCAGCACTTGCATTTGAGGAAAATGAATTAAAAGTGATGCTTCTTACATACCCAGGAATTTCGTACTTTATGAGTTGGGGGTATTTAAAACAGTTTACATTAACCAAGAAGAAGTATTTAAACTAAATTCTTTCTAAATTAGGTGCTTAAGAAGTGCAGGGAAAGCAGCATGGCAGGAGACCCAGATTCCAGCCCGTGCTTCCCCTCTACCTCTATTTTTTTTTATTACTTCATATTTAAAGTACTTAATTAATCTATACAGAGTTTTTAATACAATACAGTTGATTAACGCTGGTAATTTCAGTGCCTTTTTAATATAACAAATCTCTTTGGAGAAATATTCCCAGTTAATGATCTGTATCATTTCTTAAAGTTTGCCTTCTAACTAATTTTAGTGGAAATATCATTAAATTCTTCATTATACTTATTTATAGCAAGGACTGAATTGGATTTTAGATGCTATGATTTTACCATAATAAAGACCTACAGCTCTCCATACACACTATCCTGTCTGCTTTTGGAACTCTAATATGAAGTTTTGGAACTAAGAGGAGTCAAAAAGAAAAGAAAAGAAAAAGGCAGGGAGGAGGAGAAGGTTTCTGTACCACGTTGAGGCTGGCTGAGCATCACAGGAAGATACCTTGGTGGGAGATGGTCCACACCTGTGCCAAGCCTCCAGCCCTCCCAGTTCCCTCCTCCCGTGGCTTATTTCAGTCCTTGCACTGCAGCATTCTGCTTCTCATGAACACCAGCACCAGTGTGATGGGGGTCAACACTAAACAGCTGGTGCTAGAAGGATAAAGACATGAAAACTCACCCTTTCTTTTGGGTGGTCGAGTGTGCCTCCTTTCTCTGCTCTTTCCTCACAGCCAAACTGTTAATGTCTCTTCTCTCCTTTTGTGCTTCACACACAGGGCAGTAGGGATGGTCGTGCATTTTACCCATGCCTTTGGTCCTGCTGAGTCACTCAGATCTTTCTCTACTCAGGGCAGATGAGGGCTGTTCTGCACTGCTGGCTGCCAGCTGGGATGCAGCTTGACTCCCCCACTCCCTCTCCCTACCCTAGGGAAAATATCCCCAGGAATCACCTGCCTTGGCTTGCTCTGAATTTCATTCAAGGGCTCTTCTCTTACTGTCTGCTCCTGATGCTTTTTCATTCCTGTCCTCTTTTTCAAGGCTCTGTGGACTCTGGTTGATGGGCAGCTGGGAACAGAGGGTAGAACAGGTTCTGCCTCAAACCACTGTGTTGATGCTGAACATGCCAGCTCAGCCTGCCTTTCAATCACAGACCAGACTCAAGAGGTATTGCACCTCATATGGAGCAAACCACATGGAAAGGGGAAGCAAGCTGGGCCAGTAATCAGAAGAGATCAGAAATTCCCAACAAATGGACAGTTGACTATGCTTATGCAGAGGCACGCACAGGCACAGCTGCGTGGCAAATGTAGCTGTGGTGGCTGGTGTGAACATACATCAGCAGCGTCATCACATGAATTATGCATTGCTTGGCATGTAAAATAGTGTATTTATGCATCTCTCTACTTCTTTTTACTGGCCACAGCATAATGTTTTCCCCATCATTATATTAGGCCTTGAATTAAGGCATGTTCCTTGTTAGTGGATGAGAGTTTCGTTGCCCCCTTTTTTTTTTTAATTGCTACTTTTAAATTCTAGTGAAACAACGAGTAAACAAATAAAAAATTCATTAGAGTGAGGCAGCTCAACTTAGATGAAAGTTTTACAGCATATAGCTCTGCTTTCAAAAGCAGAAAATCCAGTCACTGGGTCATTAGCACAGCAAGCAGCACCGCAGAAATGAGGAACATTAGAACTTGGGTCGTTTGCAAGATTTACTAATATTTCAGTGTCTTAACAGCAACATTTCAGCCTAAAAGCTTCCCAAAAGGCACTTAAACATTTAAAATACCAGATCCAAATGGCTATGGATGCACTTACTCATTACAAGCATATTTAAAACAATGCATTTGGGCTAACCTGTGACAACTTTGGGGCTACTGTGGGAAGGCAAAGGGAGGGCATGAGGAATATTCATTCCTTATTTGACCCCTCCACAAGGGCAGCCTGAGCATGGCTGCTCCTGAGCATGTGTGGAATGACTGCTGCCATGCCAGCCATGCTCAGGGGACTCATTGCATGTACAGATTACATTTTAGTGTTTGACTGTGAAGATTCCCCTGAAGAAGCTAACACTGATTATGATCCTAGCTTGATAGCTTTGCTTCTTTGAACACGTCAAGTTAATTTCATGCTGAATAAGGAGAAAACTTATGCCTGTCACAGTGCTATATATCAGTCAGGAACTAAGAACAAAGGCTTTAAAACCCATCTGACTTGGTTTACCACATGGCTTGGCTAAAAAAAAAAAAAAAAGAAAAAGCAAGTGCCTTTGTGCTTTTCAGAACACATGAATTTTCCTTTAGAAGAGAAGGTGGCTACACAGGGCTCATTGGCTACCATGTAAAATGGCCTTGCTGTATGATCTTCAGCACTGATAGAGACACTTTCGGGGAAGAAAGGCTCTGCAGGTGTGTTGGAGGAGGTGCTCATCTGCATGTCCAGCCCCTTTTCCCAGCTCTCTATAGATATATCTCTACAGATATAGTATTCAGTTAAAGAATGAGCCCAAAGGGACTCTCACCTTTTAAAGTCAGGTTAATATACTAAGAGAGCAGGAGTCTCTGGGAGTTTTCTTTGGTCATTTATTTGTTTAGGTTTTTTGCCCAGTTCCAAACTCTGTTATGCTTTTTAAATCTTTACTTGCTGTTTGCTCTTCTCACTCCCCTCCAGTTTAATACCAGGAATTGTAAAAAAAGAGTCTTTAAAAAGAAAAACAACGAAACCTCCCACTGAGATGAGTTATTTAAACAAACTGCTTCTCCTGGATCAAACATAAAAATAAGGTCTCAGAAAACGTTCATAAGCTGCACCCTAGGAATTCAATTACTACTGAAAACAGAGCAATCACAGTAGCTGTCTTGTAGAAGTTATCTTTGAAACTTTAGTAATAGTTCCAGTAAAGGCATCTTTGTTATGAGCAACCCCAGATATAAGGGGAAGTCCCAGAGGTTTTGCAGTGCCCATTGTGGGGTAATGTTCTAAACCGCTGCACAGCCCATCTTGAGGTCTTTTCAGTTTGATGTTTAAGTCATCTTTTCAGTTTGAAGACCACCCAAAAGAAAGGGTGAGTTTTTCATGTCTCTATCCTTCTACTACCAGCTGTTTAGTTCTCACCCCCATCATAGCGGCACTGGTGTTTATGAGAAACAGAAACTGCAGTGCAAGGGCAACGAGGCTGGGGAGAGGCCTCGAGTACAAGCCCTATGAGGAGAGGCTGAGGGAGCTGGGATTGTTTAGCCTGGAGAAGAGAAGGCTCAGGGGTGACTTCATTGCTGTCTACAACTACCTGAAAGATGGTTGTAGCCAGGAAGGCGTTGGTCTCTTCTCTCTAGCAACCAGCACCAGAACAAGGGGACACAGTCTCAAGCTGCACCAGGGGAAGTTTAGGCTCCAGGTGAGGAGAAAGTTCTTCACTGAGAGAGTCGTCAGCCATTGGAATGTGCTGCCCAGGGAGGTGGTGGAATCACCATCCCTGGAGGTGTTCAAGTGGGGATTGGATGTGGCACTTGGTGCCATGGTCTAGTCATGAGGTCTGTGGTGACAGGTTGGACTCGATGATCTTTGAGGTCTCTTCCAACCTTGGTGATACTGTGATATGCAGAATGCTGCAGTGCAAGGACTGAAATAAGCCAAACTTCAGCTTGAAGTGAGAAGTTTCCTTCTTTTCTGAAAGATGGATGGCCAACTGTAAATGAGGGCAAGGCACTGAACACTAATAGTGAAAACTCCTGCATTGTTATCTGTTATTCTTCAGCACTTGTGTCTTTCAGTGTTACGAAAGGAAGGAGTCTCTTATGGGCATGTCAGAAGGTCCTGGTGATTGTTATATTAGGGGTAGGTAATCAAGAGAGACATGAAGAGCTAAGCCTCTAAACTTCCTGACAAGACTATCAGTTTCCTTCTCATACATAAATTTTTCTCCTTTTCCTTCACATTAGCCACAGATGCACAGTTGAAAGTTGTTTTGCTTTCACAGTTCAGACTCAAGGAAAGTGCAGTTGTCAGTTACCCTTAAATTATACACCTAGGTCAGGTTATTACATAAGATGTTCAGGAAAGCTTGAGGTAAATAAATTAAACAATCGTTAATTTCTCCAGTGGCCATGGGGGAATGCAACTTACACAGAGAAAATCCTCAAGTCTGTGTTCTCTTCAATGTCAAATTAATATTTGAGAGCTGAAAGAGAATTCCTGTAGGCAGCAATGTGGGAGAAGAGAGTGAGCCCTCCGCCATCCCCCCCACACAGAGGCCTAACGGGAGACTGGCACCAGTGATGGGGGACAATGACTCCAATCCCATTGGACTGGACTAGGCCTGGCCAGACCGGCCACGACTCTCTTCCATGGTTCAGTATCTGTGGCTGTGGCCCTTCCATTTTGAGTAGCCTGTGGTCCCAGCCTGCCCTGCCCCCAGCACGGTGCAGCGCTATAGAGGCCACTGCCACCAGCAGAGCTGGCAGCCTGGGCTTCGCTTCTGAGGCAGGCAGATGTCTTAATAACCTGATGATGTCTTAATAACCTGATGATGTCTTAATAAGGTGGTGATGACTTAATAACCCTGAGCTGATTGAATTCATGTGTTTTACACGATGCAGTTATTTGATTGTATTTTCTATTTATACATTACTGTTCTCCTCCTGTAATGATCCTTCAGCCAGAGACTTCATCCCAGCTCCACTGCAGGGCAAGTCCTCAGTCTAGCCCAGGGGAAGGCTGGAGCAGCCTTTGCTTTTAAACCTCCATTCCTGAATATATAGAAAACAAGTCACCTTAGATGATAATATGCACTTGGCTGAGCCCTGCAAATAAGATGAAAATAATCAAATTTAAGCCATTGTCTCTTAAAATACACTATTTGATAGTGTTACATGATTGTGCTTACAGAAAAGTTAATTGAAAAGTTTCTCTTTTAATGTTGTCTGGTTTTCTGCAAACTATCAGAGCCACCAGAGCCCTTATGACTTTTTCTTTTAGCTGTCTCAAAGTTATTTAAAATTCCTAGGATCTGCTCACTCAGCCACCCACTTTACCTCCTTGTTAAGTTCTTGCCACATACCTCTATAATTACCAGCCATTTAAATACATTTTTTCCCCTCTCTCTTTCTCTCTTTCCACCCCACCCCCCCTTCTCTTTTCTTGTATTTTTCTTTTTTTTTTTTTTTTTCATTTAAAATGCAATTCTGGCAATGAGTAGGAAGAAAGTAATCCAGATTACTTGGCACAGCATATCATCTACCTCTTGCAGGACAGTTTCTTGCCCAGTGACAAGGAAGACCAAATGAAAGTTTGTTTTGGACTAAAATCAGTGAAGTCAGTAAGCAAGCATTCTTTTACAACACTGATGTGCAGGCAGGAATTATTCATGCAAAAAGGTACATTAAGACTTAACATGAGTGTTTTGCTAGTGCATGTGAGAGAAAATGAGTACTGACCTGGTGAAGCTAATTGTCAAAATAAGCAGTTGTGTCCCTTCTGATTCCATGAAGGACAAGAAGCTACAGCATCTAAAAATATCCAGCAATGTTTGCATGATGTAAACCAGTCACTACTATGTGCAAGGAAATGGTTGCTTCTCACAAAACAATAACGTATTGCAACATGTAACACCTACAAATTCCAAGCAAAATGTATTTATTGAGAACTGCTCCCACTAACTCAGACTGGCTGTCACACTATAAAATATTAATTAAGCAGAGCTTTAAACTTCCACAGAGAAATGAACACAGTATGTTGACGTACAAATATTCTAGCATGAAATTAGAAGGGATCAGAAATTTCAAGTTTGTGGGGAAAGTGCAGAAAGCTCACTGTAAAAAAAGAACCTTATTACTGTTCTTTGTCAAAGATCTAGGGAAGTGGAGGCAAATGTATCTGCCAAAGTCGGAGCATACCTCTTCAGGTGACCTCAGTCTTCTAAAACTCTAAGTGCACTATTAGAAAATAAGTTGAAAACACCAGAAGATTCACATTAAGATAAGGCAACTAACATTTGGGGAGTTTCAAAGAATCCTATCTATAGCTTGCTGTGTGATGAAAAATGTTCTGAAGATCTCCCACTAGATTTGGGCAGGTGAATGCTAACCATAGTATCCAATAGTACCTCATTCCTTCTCACCACAAGTAAGAGTTAAGAAACATGATTTTCACTTTCACACATCTCTAGTTGTCTTACAATAATTCATTTTACTGAGGATTTACTTCTTAGGGTGTTCCACTAATGACATTTAATTTTCCTGTCTCCAGTCCTATGATGGGATCCACGCAGGTGTAAAATTCTACCTAGCAGTGCCAGAATAAGGCTGACTAAATGACAAAGAGGTGGACAACTGGATGGGAGAATAAGTTCACATGTATTGCCATTATTTTGGCACTGGGCAGAGAGATTTCACTATCGACTTCCCCTCAAAGCTACTGAGAATAAAGCTATAAAAGAAGATTATCAAAAAGTAGGCCATGTTGCTCTGCTTCTCATATTCATTTTGCCACTTCTCATTTTCCAGAGGTAAGAGATTTCAGCGTGGATGAGTGGTCCAGCATGCTGTGGTGATGCATGCCTTCTTCTTAATCTCAGTGCACAAATCACACCCTCGCATACCTAAGGATAGAAATATCCTTATCATGAGAAACAGATACTAGAAGACAAAGCTGGATGAAGACAGGGGACAATGCTGCGTTTTTATAGCATGGCCTAACATGTTTAAAAAGCTAGAAAAATAAAGAGACTTGTATCATAATCTAGAGAGATCCCATAGGAATTTCTCAGCTCTCCAGCAGAATCGAACAACTTCAGCAACATGGATATTTCTCTTGCTCTTCTCAGTGTATGGAAACTGCCAATAAAAGCTGCTTCTCAGCTTCCCAAATGAAACTGGTTTTATTTCCCCTCTTGCTTGCCGTTTCTCCTAAAAAGCTTCATTTGCTTTTGAACTGTGGAGCCACAGGGCTCCAGATCTTTCAAGTCTCAGATGAAACCTCAGTTACACAGTTTATCACAGTATCCCCAGGCCATTGTTCTTCTCAAATAATAGGAAGCTGGGTGATTTGCCATCTAGATGAACATCAAAAATTATGTCCAAAGAGAGGCGACACAGAGCTTCTAGAAAAATAAAGGTGAAGACAGCAGAGGCACTCAGAGTTGCAAATGCAACTGCTCACTTCACCAAAAAAGTGGCGATTCTGTAGGTGGCAAAATCAAACAGAGGTGGGAGTGTTACAGCCATGATCTTCCATGCTTTCTCAAGCAATGCAGAGCTGAGATTCTCACCTCTCATTTCAACATTTGACAGATTGTTGGGGTTTTTTTTTAATATATAAATCAGGCACCTCACATACTCAAATTTCATTTTAATACCCCTGGAAAAGCCTCTAAAGCCTCCCTCCTCATAATAATGTTATGCTCTATAAAATACCATAAAATCCTTATGTTTCATGTTAATTCTGTTGCAAATGCCCTGAGTTGAATATAGTTTTAGAAATATGTGTGAAAGTTTTCTAAGCAGTAGAAACACTGTATTTTGGAGACCTATGCTGAATAGCAGGTTTAAATCTTGGCTGCAAAGAAAGATGTACTCTGCTGACATCATGAAGCTCTGGATAGTGAACTTCTTCCCCACATCGAAAGTGCAACCCAGCTTCTAGTTTGCTACTGTGAGCCCTTCCTATCACTCACTTTCCACTGTTAAGTAATAGCCTCCTTTTGTTAGAAGGCAAGAGCAAAAAATGAGATTAAACTATGTCCCCCACTGGTGGCCTTTCTCATGATACCCATGCGGACAACAACATTCAAAAACATCTTTAATCTTCCTTAGAACAGGAATCAAACCACTGAATAAATCAGGAATTACTTTTAGTGGAAAACTTTTCACTAAATTACATTTATGCAACTTGTTATTATATTTCACAAGAAGCATCAGAGAGGATTGTAGGAGCTAGGATAGCACTGACTGTAAGGATCTATTTCCCACAGAAGCCATTAGGGCAAGTTTATTAGCCCATCATGGTTGTAAATAATGAATTCAATTCAATATTTGGGGTTACCTGGGGTTTAAATTGGTACTGATCTTAGTCTAATGTTTCCAATTTCAGGAATTGAAGCACATTACTATACGCCTCTGCCAGCATGCAAAATGTTAATCTTGATAGATCACATTAATCTTTATAGAGAGCACTTTTTGCTCCACTTGTATTTCAGGATCTTAACTCCTCAACATAAGGATGCTCTAGCTCTTTATATTGAGAAGACTGCACATTTATTTTAATTGGATAACTGAGTTTTTTCTGCTTACTGAGCTGTCTGCCTGACATTTGCAAAATGCAGCCTTTTTATTTTTTCCCCAGCATAACCTAACTGTTCATTTTCATAAGGCCTGTCATCCAAAATGCAGAACCTAATCCTTAATTAGTTGTCATATTTGTTTAGGTGTTATACATCACCCACTGGACTGAACTGTTTGGTTTGCTGTCCTTTCATAATGTCCACTAAATGATTATTTTTGCACTCACTTATGTTTTATGTAACAGTTTTCCTCTGTCCTGAACTCCTGACTTCCAGGCCTTTTGCTAGGGAACGGCATCATTAAGTTGGTTGGGAATGTGCAGGCTGCCCAGGCAATGCCTTGGCAAATCAAAGCTAAGGTAAAGCAAACAAGAGCAAGCTGGAAACAGTGCTGAGCAGCAGACTGAATGCTGTCAAACACACTTTTAGATTTGCAGCTGTAAATCTCTTTTGGAATCAGGAACCTGTAAGAAGCCAACTGTCTCAGGTTAGAGAAGTGACACTTCATTGCCAACCATACCCTGGTAAGCAAGCAGGGGAGTTATGGAGGTTTGGATTTTTGTACTCTGCTGACGTGGAACAGGGTATGGAATCCACGTGACTAACAGTGTCTCTAAATGACTAATTATTTAAGTAAAAATCAGAAATGTTAGGGGCTGGAAGGGACCTCAGGAGATTGTATAGTCCAACCCCCAATGGAAGATCTTTAATAGAAGATCCAAGAACAACTTGACCCATTATACACATGGCAGCTACTTATGGAAAACATTCCTGTATGAAGCTGACCCAAGAGAATAGTTTTAAAACCATCTCACACATATGTTTGTTAGTGTTTTGAACATGGTTTCAGAAGGGATAATAATCACCCTCCACACCAACCTTATTCTTAGTATCCTACCTACGTAGCTAACTGCAAAGCACATAAATCAGGATCACCTCCCTCAAGCACCCTGCTAGGACATTAAACAGGAATCTAAAAAGCTTGGCCCTATCTACTATAGAGAGTTAACCAACAGCTCCTGTCCCGGAATGCCACCTGGCTGGACACCTAAAATGACATTAATGATTCCAGTCCCCTTCATGGATATAATTCAAACTATCTGCTCTTTGTGAATAGGTAACCTGAATATTCCATTGCTTTGCTGCACAGCAGGAGTTGTGTCCTAGTCAACTAAAGCCAGTGGTGAAATGTTCAGGCAGTCACATGCCCATTTCAAATACACTGCCACTGGATTACATTCATCCTTTGTGTTGATATACGAAATGTGCCTCACATACTTAGACAAAAACCAGCATCAAATAAAAACCATTTTTTCCCCCCAAGTAATAAAATAAGGAGCAGCTGTTGGATCTTTTCCCCTCCCTGTGCTAATCTCAGTCTTACCCTATTAAAAGACTCAAGCTGACAATACACCAGCATATACTCACATACTCACCTAGATTTTATTCTGATCCTGGTCTGTGTTCATGGTGTTTTTGTGAAGTGCTCCAAGACAATTATTGGTATGCAGAGCACTAGGGAAGTGCAGGAGAAGCATAAAAGCTGCCAGAGAACAATTTGCCTTTGAGACAAAAAGCAAACGTCTCCATTGCTGTGTGAATCAAGGTATGTGTTGTAAGGACTGAAGTTCCACTCTGGAAAGCTCGTAAAGCTCATGTTCTAGGGAGAGGTGAAGCATATGCCCTTTAGGGATAAATGAAGCATTATGACAACTTTTTATAATACTGGGGAGATGACTGGTTTTGATGGCACTTTCATAAATCCTTCAAAGACTTACTAAAATCATTGTCTCCTTTCTGATTTTACCTCCTACTCAAACCTTCTGAAAGAAACAAGGTTGGGCTTTGTTTTCTTTCTTTCCTCTCTCCATTCTACCTACCAAAATGGTGATATTTCAGCTCTACTTTAAAAAGGAAACCATTTGCACAGCCTTTCTCCTCATGCATCTATACTGCAAAGCTGAAAAAATTGTGGCAATAGGAACATGTCAAACTTGCCCCCCCCCCCCCAAAAAAAAAAAATCACTTGAGGTTAGAAACAGCAATATGGCACAACAGCAATTTAAACCAAAGACAAAATTCCCAGAAAGCCAAAGAAAATTAAATTCTAGTTATAAACCCCAAACAGTTTAGCAAAATAGGAAGCTAATAATCATCTTTAAGGGTATCCATGTTGCTTAAGGACAGTGCAGTATAGGGCATGATATACAGTGACAGTTCTAACACATTCTAAAAAATTCAGTATAATCTTTACTAGCCAACTAAAGCTGCTTTAGAACTCTAAGTAATTTGGAAAAACAACTCTGAAAAGCTCCCTGCATGTTTTGCTGTTGTTGTGGTGGTGATCATACACGATGCTTTGCTTGTGCTCTGGCCAACTGTTCAGTAGTTCTTAAGTTTTTATTAAATTAGCATGTGCTGGCTACTTGGCCAAGAAAGGAAGCATTACTGCAACAAAGCATAAATAACGCTACCAGACGACAGGCAGATGAATCCAACCACATGAAAATGATGTGGAGTTTCAGGTTCCCTGTGTGTGTGTTTGTCTCACTCACATTTCTCTATTCACATGCTTCTCACCTTCCTTCAGTCCAACTTTTACTCAGTATTTCTGTCTTTGTCATTTCAGCCAGCCACCAAAGGAAACACCATCAATACATCCCTCATGCATGGGGTGGAGAGTCCACTAGAATATTTAACACCCGTATTTCATACAAAGACACAGCGTAAGTGTAAGACAATTATCTCCCCACCATTCTTGCCAGACATCCGGGTCTTCACCTTCCTCTTCATCTCTACCTTTCTGTTAGCCTTTACCTCTACCTACCTTTTTACCTTCCCAGAAGGATCCAAGGTCTTTTTAGAATAAATGTTGCAACAAAACTTGCAATATTTAATCCCTCATCTTTATGTCTTCTCTTCCTCTGCTAAATTACAATGTAACTCAGGCAGAAGAGTCGTATAAATCTGCTGGTGGCATGCACAGGACATGATGAATGGCACATTAAACTCATCAGCCTCATCATGACCTGCTGGACTGATGGGTAAAGTCTAGACCTACAAGCACATAGTCATCTTTCCTGTGGTTCGGGCAACAAACCTGGGGTGACAAGAAAGAGCCTTGTAGAACCATTATCTTTCCTTCTTCCCCTGTGCCCCTCCCAGGTACACAGAAAGAGAAATTGTCCATGCAAAAGGCAGCTTAACAGAAGGCCTGCTCCCATTCACCACTGGAGAGAAGTGGTGCAGGACCCAGCTGGGAGCAGCAGGCAGGTACTTAGCAGTAAATGGTCCCTCCCCAGCACCTGTGCTCCCTGAGAAGTACTTAGCTGAGCAGCTGCAGGCACACTTCCATCTCGTTTGGGATACTATAAGAGGAAATATCCTGGTTAAAGCCAGTCAGTTTGCAAGATACCTTTTTTTCCTTTCTACAAACAACTCAATTCTTCCTCACACACCATGCAGCATTTCCTGAAAAGTACATCTGACACTGGAATAACCTTGTCTTTTCAGGAAGCAAACCTTCATCCCAGTCCCATGCTGAATCTCAGCACACTGGTCTCTGGTTGAACAGCAGCAGCCACCAAGATTGGGTTTACCAATGGCTTTATTGTCCCCTCCCATCCACACCCACCCCACCCCACCAGCAGCAGACCACCACCTGCCCAGCCTAAGCAGGTGGGCAGGCACTGGGCTCCTCTGCCCAGCCAGGCTCCCAGCACCACCACTAGGCAGCAAA